>NC_083728.1:18702500-28702500 GCF_028564815.1 Eubalaena glacialis
AGAGAAGAGACAGGGTAGAGACGTCTCATTCTAAAACTGAAGGAGGATTAAAAAAAAAATTCAAGGGGTTTTTCATGTGTTTTAAGAAATACAAGATAGAAAATGTTCAGATTTCCCCTGAAATGAAAAGGGACACCTGTTCTGCTACAGTGAGAAATAACCAGAGGTTGAAGGTTGGCTGCTTTTCAGGCTCTGTATTATGCTTGTATCTTTCACATTCATCACCTGCTCCCGATTCCACCATCACACAACCACATTCATTAGTAGCTATAATTATCCTCATTTTGAGAATGAGGGAAATGATGTCCAGAGTGGTCAAGACCCTCCCAAGATCCCACGAGCTGGGAGTCGATGCAGCCAAATTTCAATCCAGTCCACTCCTAACTCCAGGTGGGGAGAGATGTCTTTTGGCTGTGGGGACAGAGCTTTGCTGGAAACAGTGAAAAGCTGAGAGGGGCATGGCGGGGGGCCAGGGGAGCTTCCTTTATTCATTTTAGTGGAAGTCATGGACATCTGGCCATTGGACCAAGATATTACACTGGAACTTTCTCTAGCTGGGAATATCAGAAATACTGGTCTGTAGCATTTCTGGCTGATAAAACAGAGCTGTAAATAAAGACAGCACTGTCACACTCTTCTCATTTCCTTTCTGCCATTATTCACCCTTCTCCATGGCTATTGTTTCAACCCCTCAGATGGTCTTTTTTGCCCTCCTCTGAGTTCCTCACCACCTTTCCTGCCATGGGGAGTCAGGAGCTATTCCCTTCCTCTCTCTAGTCTGTCTGCCATGTGTGGGGCAGGACCAAAGTCAGTGTCCAAGAAAAGGACAAGAGGCTGAACCCAACACAAAGGATGTGTCATTTAGAGAGAGCTCAAGAGAAAAAGGGCAAAACCAGGAAAACCAATGTTTATGTGCCAATGTTTGTGGGCTAAAGGCTTTAAATACATTGTGCCACTTGATTTTCATGATAAACCTGTGAAGTAATGCTATCCCCAGTCATGGAGAGCCCCTGAGATGAGAGCTGCCTGCCAAGATGCCCCTTGCCATGGCTCAGAACTCACTCTCTGGTTATGGTTTCAACTGTCTTAAAGATTCAGTTGTTGACAGCACCTGATATCTGCACCTCCTGCATCCTGGCTGCCTTCAGAGAACACAGTGGTTGCAAAAAAAGGTTTTGACCCAGATTCAAATCCTGGCTCCACCTCTCACCTCTTGTGAGATCCAGAACACGTGACTGAACCTCTTCCTGCCTCTGTTTCCTTATCAGTAAAATGGGTGAAACCAAGCAGGATCCTGTGGGGCTCCCAGGTACAAATCCTTTCTGTGACCCCCGTTTCTTTTTTTTCTTCCTTATAACTTTTTTTTTTAACATCTTTATTGGAGTATAATTGCTTTACAATGGTGTGTTAGTTTCTGCTGTATAACAGTGAATCAGCTATGCATGTGTGTGTGTGTGTGTGTGTGTGTGTGTGTGTGTGTGTGTGTATCCCCATATCGCCTCCCTCTTGCGTCTCGCTCCCACCCTCCCTATCCCACCCCTCTAGGTGGTCACAAAGCACCCAGCTGATCTCCCTGTGCTATGCAGCTGCTTCCCACTAGCTATCAATTTTACATTTGGTAGTGTGTATATGTCCATGCCACTCTCTCACTTTGTCCCAGCTTACCCTTCCCCCTCCCCATGTCCTCAAGTCCATTCTCTACACCTGCGTGTGACCCCTGTTTCTTGTTTGTAGGAAATAGGCTTCATTCAGCCTCCATGACCTTCCCTGAGTTCCAAAGGGCAGGTTCGAACAGTAGCTAATCAGGGAAGGGAGGGGATACAGAGACAAGGAAGGAGCAGCCAAGAAACAGTAGTGCAGCCTTGGGACAGGGTCCTGGTTCCTCCTCAAGGGATATTCATGACAATATCTTTGAGCTCTTCTGCTGAATTAAGGTCCCCACCCAGGTGGAGTGGCAGCTTCAGGCTGAGTGCAAGATTCCTGGAGCATCACCCTGTTACTTTACCACCAACCAATTTCAGAAGAAAGCCACACAACTTGCAGCTCTCACCCCAAATTTTGCCTGTAAATACTTCTCCCCACAAACCATCAGGGAGTTCTGGGTTTTTGAGCACAAGCCTCCCTTTCTCTTTGCTTGGCCCTGCAATAAACTTTTCTCTGCTCCGAACCCAGTGTTTCGGTTTATTTGGCCTCAGTGTGTGTCAGGTACAAGAACTTTGTTTGGTAACATGGAGTGCTATGAAAAATGAGTATGTTAAATGGTTAACATGGTGCCTGGCACATACCAAGAGCTCAAAAATCATTAGTGATTATCGTTATTATTCTTCCTCACAAATATTTATTGAGCTTTGGGCCATGAGCTGGGAGAAGACTCATTTGCAAAGAAGACTTATTAGCAGAAGCATAAGCTTCTGCTAAACGCCCATGTAGTGATGTACCAGTGACTCTGGCCAGATATAAGATGTTGGAATGGGCAAGTACACGGTACCTCTGAACAGAGACTCAAAGACTCCAGCCATAAATCAAAAGGAAACCGGAGGTTGAGAATAGTAAGTTAAAGGCAGCAGTTACAAACTGTAGCTCAAACCTTTGTGAACTTGGAGAAGTCAAATAGCAAAGGATGGACCCCCAGCCCCCCTCAGCAGCTGCAGGTGAGGAATGTTGATTGAACACAAGCAGCAATCATGGAGCTCAGCCAACACTCCACCTGGAAATTTTTTGGGTTTGTTTTGAACACTGGAGTCAAGCAGTTCTTCCCAGAGCAGTGAGACAAAGCCTTCCAGGCATTTGACAGAGACATCTTTGCAAACAGAGTCCATTTGCATAGAAGTTGCTGTATTTGCATGATCACTACAGGAGCAAATGGGAACAGAATGAGCTAAAAACAATAAAAATAAGTTGGCAAAGACTTTGAAGAGATTAAACTGTAAGGATTATCATCACATAGGCTGACGGATCTCTGCAATTGGTCTATCCATGGTCCTGCTATAAGGAAGGAGATTGTCAATATCCCCACCAGATGAGCAAGATGGGCAGAGGACATTTCTCTGCCTGGGGGCCCTTGTCCTGGACCTGGCTGGGAGCAGAGATGCTGTGCTCTGGGTTAGCTCTCTAGACAGCCAAACCAAAAGTGGAGTAGGTCCAGAAGAGGGCTGGGTCCAAATCAGATCAGCAGTACTAAGTGGTCTAGGTCTGAAACTGAACAAGATAGAGTCCAGGGGTGCAGACGGAGAGCAGGTTCCAGACCCCAGATATGTCTCAGACTGGGGCAATTTCTAAGTCAAAGAATGGGCCTCCTGGTTAATGTCTTCTAGTTCCTGCAACTACGGGCAAGGACATGCTAGGAGAGGGTAAAGGGGCAAGGAGTAAACAGTGACTAGGCTGATATGCTACAGCAGGGCCCAATGCATAAATTCGTTCATTCATTCAGCAAACATTTATTGATCATCTACCCCGTGCCAGCTATTATTTCAGGCAATGGGTATACAGCCCTGAAAAAACAAATCAGGTTGCTGCCCTCATATTGCTCACATTCTAGTGATGGAAGATAGATATGAGCAAATAAACTAATAAATATATAATTTCAGGTAAAGACAAGTACTATGCAAAATAGATAGATAAGTAAACTGTGTTATGGGGAAAGAGTGATGAGGAAGAGGAGTAAATATACAGAATCCCACCTTTCCCTTCTCCTCCCTGACTCCATCTCACCTACAGGGCAAGGTGGTATCTCAATGCATGGGCTGCACTCTAAGACACTGACCAGGTCACACATTCTAGTGCAGGAGTCACCTCACTTTAAGATGCATGTTGTTTTTTCTCTCCTTTCTCTCTTCTACTTGAATAGCCAGGGCAGCAAAAGCAAACCAGAGCCCATTCTTGTAGAGCAGGTGCTCTGCTAGGCAGAACTTGCTCCATCAGAACCTGTCTGACCATCTCCTGGTCTCTTCTGCTTATTTCCTACAGGCAGCCCTGGTGCAGAGACCAAAGGCTCAGATTTGGATGGAACAAGGTGAGGACTAAGGAGCGACTGGCAGCCGTGACAGCCTATTTCAATCCGACTTAACTAGTTTAAGGCAAACGGGTGTTCCACATGGTCCAGCCCAGCTCATCTGCCATTCCCTGTTCTGGGTTTGGGGGCCCAAGCCTAGTCAACAACAACAGGGCAATTTCCCACCACTCACCAGGTATATCTGTCAGCTATTGCTGTCTAACCAACAACCACAAATCTCAGTCATGTACAACAATAAGCATTTATTTTGCTCATGCATCTCTGGGTTGGCTGGGGGCTCGGCTGATCTTGACCTGGCTGGGCTGGGCTGGTCTAGGACTTACATAAATAGGCAGCTGTAGGCTGAAGGTCAGATTCAGGTCTGTTCCACATGGTCTCCAGTGTCTCTCATCTTCCTCAGACCAGCTGTGAGCCAGGGTCTTTCCATGATGATGGCAGAGGCATGAGAGAGCAAGCAAAAACACCCAAGGGTCCTCATGTAACTGCAGAACCAGCCCAAGCTGGCCCTATCCTGTTTCTAACAAGATACTGAGTTGTTTTTCAGAGACAACAGAACAAAACCACAAGTCATGACATCAAATAATACCCAGAACCAAAATCCCTCCCCTCTATGGAACCAAACAACCGGGACATGATTGGAACCTGAATACCAGAACTCATTCAGAAGTGCTGTCCAGGAAGGTCCGGTGCTGAAGCCCCTTTACCACATCTTACTATATACGGCTGAGTTCCAAAGCCCTCCAAGACAAACCTGCCCCACCAGCACTTCCACACATTAACCCTCCTCCCCTAACTCATAAAAACTTGACCGAACCACAGACTGGGTAGACAGGTGTGAGCTGTGCCTCCTGTCTCCTTGCCAGTTGACCTCACAATAGAGGTTTTTCTTTTCTCAAAAGTTGGTACCATAGTATTGGCTTCTATGCACGTTGGGCAGTGAGCCCTTTTTCAGTAACACTGACAGCACAATATGAAGTGGTCCACTTCTGCCCATACTGCCTTGAGCTAAAACAAGTCATGTAGCTGAGCCTCAACCCAAAGGGCGGGGACCTGCATCTGCTTTTAGGGGAGCAACTGCAAAACTGCCTGGCGAAGAACATGGTTACAGGAAGGGGAAAAGAATTAGGGTCAGAAACTCGTCATACACACACTTTGCATGGGAACGTTCTAAGGGTAGAGGCATGGTCTAGGGAGAAAGGGACCTGACCTGGGGAGCCATCTCAAATTTGAGGTCACCTTTGACTGGAATTTGCCAATAAGGAAGCAGTTGACTCCTTATTAATGATAAAAAAGAAAAAAAAGCCAACATTCACTAGGCACTTACTCTCTGCTAGGTATCATTCTAGATGCTTTACATGAATAAATCCATTTTAATCCTCATAAAAACCTTTTGAGGTGGGTTCAATGATTATCTTCATTTCGCAGATGAATCAGCTGAGGCACAAGGAGGAGATGAAACTTGTTCAAGGTCACAGAACTAGTCAGCACCAGAGCCAGATCTGGACCCAGGCAGTCAGGCTCTGGCACACACCCTCCCAAGCTCAGGTAATACTATCTTCGCCATAGAGAGCATGGCTTGAACACCCACGCCCCTAGTCTGTCCTGCGCCCATCCACAGTCTCAGGGGCTGCTCAAGAATGGAAGAAGCTTTAGATGTGGGGAGGGGAGGTGGAAGCTTAGGGGTGGGACACAGCTTGATTAGAGAAGCTGTTGGTTGTTGGAGGGTGGGGTGGAGACAGGAGCTCAGACCAAGGCAGCTAAGCTTGGACCAAGATAGCAAGGGGAAGGAGTAGAAAAGGAATTCAGGCTTCTCAGGGATTCAGGAAGGGATGATGAGGGCAAGAGAAAGGCCGGGTGGGGTCCAGTGCCTAGAAAGAGACTGAAGGGAGACTTGATTTTGAGACTTTACACAAAACTCGTCTCTGCATCTCTTGTCTCCCTAAATTGGTCAGACCTGGGGCTCCTTGTCAAAGCCATACTAAGAGTGAGGGCAGAGGGGCAGGATCGGAGCTGGGGGAGAGCAGATGCTCTAGGATCGTATCTCAGGCAGCCCAGGATTTGAGTGGTGATAAAGAGACGGGGGACAAGGATTCCCCTGAGGCACATTGCCAGCTTCTATTCAACTTGTCACTCACTTCAGTCACTCCTCTTATTTCCTGTTATGATAAACAACAATAACAGCTTACTCAGGGAGCATTTTCTAAAAGACAAGCATTTTCAGACACAGAGATTACATTTGACACTCACAACCATCTCACATGGGAAACAGCACATTTTAAAAATAAGGATACCGGGGCTCAGAGAGGTCAAGTGTCATGTCCCGGATCACAGCTAATTAGAGGAAGTGGAATCAGCACCATCACCTCTTAGCCCTGCACCATCCTCACATCTTTCCTTGTAAGGAGGGCGAGCATGGAATGAAGTCAAGTTTGATCTCTTGAGAGAAGGCGGTACTTTGTATCAATCATTCACACTTCAGTATGATGTATTTCCAGTCTGGTCCTGAGAGTAAAACAACAATAGGACACACTCACTGAAAAGTTGCAACAAAGGCTCCACCAAGGGGTGGAAGGGAAGGAGTGCAGTGAATATCAAAAAACAATGTCACCCAGTCTCAATTTCTCCCTCCTGGGAGGCTCAACTGTTGGAACCAAGCTTACAGAAGTTCAGGACAAGGCAGAAGGTGTCTGATGAAGACAGTCAAGTAATAATAATTATTGAGATCCTCCGGGTGCAGGGTCCTGTGCTGAGCACCTGGGAGGCTGTAGTAAAGAAGGCAAAGGTGCTTACATTCCAGGATGGGGAGACGCAATAAATAAGTACATGAATAAGAATGTGATAGGACTTCCCTGGCGGTCCAGTGGTTAAGACTCTGCGCTTCCAATGCAGGAGGCGCAGGTTCGATCCCTGGTCAGGGAACTAAGATCCCACATGCCCTACAAAGAACGTGAATAGGACAGGTGCTGTAAAGATGGCACGTCATGATGAGATGAAGAGTTTTGAGAGTGGCAGGGTGGGGTTACTACTTTGGATTTGGGAGTCAGGGAAGGCCTCTCCAAGAAGGTGACACTGGGGTAAAACTTGAACAAAGAAAAGGTACCAGGCTGGCCAAGATCTTCTTGATTGGAAGAACAAGAACAAAAACAAGAACCCAATCAATGCAAAAAAGTTTAAATGACAGCAGCAATAATAATAGTGGAATGGTAGTCAGCGTTGCTAACCCTTATGTAGCACTTATTATGTGATAGGCTCTGCTTTAAGTAATTTCAATATGTTACATCATGTCATACTCACCACAATGCTGTGAGGTAGGTATTATCACAATCCTCATTTGACAGTGAGAAAAAATGAGGCAAAGAGAGGTTAAGTGACTTAACCAAGAAGAGATAAGAACCAGAAGAAGAGAAAGTTGCTGGGTGGTCAGTGGTCAGGTCCCTACGGTTCCAGCACTGAGTCTGAAGAGGCAAGATGGTCAAAGAACCCAGGAGTATTTGGCGGCCTTTTCCAGACTGTGTGCGGTACCCCAACTTCTAACACCAAGCTCAATGCCAAGAGTCTAACGGAGCTGCAGCATTAAAGTGATCATGTCATCAGATGAGCGGGTGCAGCACCCAGCCCCCGCCCCTCCCAGATTCCCCCACTCGGGAAGCGTTTGCAGCAGAGGGCTGGGTGGGAGGCCAGCTGCACACCGCCCACTGCTCCTCTCGTTTCCACTATAAATAACACAGTTAAGAAAAAGAAACCCACACGCAGGGGCACTTTCATCGTTACACCCACTTTCTGGTCTGCTCACTCCATACAAGTGATGTGACATCTGAATTCAAAGTCAGGCGTGGTGAATTGCAATGTGTCAGGAAACCAAATAGTTGGTGTCAAGAGATCCAGGTGGAAAGGAAGGGGTGTTGGCTCTCTTAAAGACTTCATGCTCCTCTTCCTGCAAGACCTGACCTCAGCTAAAGATGTCATTAGCCAAGTCAGAGACCCCCTCCCCTGCTCCCCTGACCCCTCTGTCTCCCTTTGTTGTTGTTCTGATAATTAATAGAGGACGTGTCACATTACAGCATTGTAGGAGTTGGATAGATAGTGGGGGAGGAAAAGGAAGAGAGGGGAGAGGAGGATACATCTGAGATGAAGGGAAAGAAAAAGGACGTAACCAAGCTTGCTCCCAAAGAACTCACAGTGATGGTGCAAATGGGCACATAAACATGTGATGACAACTCAATTTGGCACATGGTTTAGAATAGATCTGACCAAGATGTGGTGGCAGCCCTGAGCCAGCAACAACGTCTGCAGAAATGTCCTTTAATCTGAGTCTTGGAAGGTGAGTAGGAGTTTTCCAGGTAGAAACAGGCAGGAAAGGGCACGGCAGGCAGAGGAAAGAAATATGCACAAGCAAGACACAGAAAAGAGTCCATCGTCCACAGGGAGATAAGACTGGGATGCCCATCAATGCTGTAGATATCATCATGCTGTATTCTTCCTCCAAAGTTGACATCTTAGAGCAACTGGTGGTATCCCACACCCATCCAGACACTAGGACTAGCCATTTCTGCCTTAGGACATTTTTTAGCTTTGTTGCTGACTCTGGTCCCCAATGCCACCACTGGCACTGAGGGTCATCCATCCATGGCCTCTTTGGTAGGTCTTTCTTATGACAACAGCCTGGTCTCCCTGCTTCCTGATTCTCCTCACCCCCAACTTGTCCACTCTCAATGACCCCGTTTCTGAGCCAATTTTGGAGAAGTTTTGGAGTCTACCTAGATAATGGTGATAATCGGAGGAGGATGTCACTTGCTTCAGCTAGAGCCCAGATTGCCCAGCAAAAGACGAGTTAGAAAGGAAGCTGACTTAGAAAGACCAGAGAACCAGGGAGCAGGACCATAGCGAGGCTAATGATAGAGGCAGGGTTCATTCATCCAACAATACGGTAGACTTCTGACTCTGAGCCTCACCTCTCTGGATGCAGGGCATAAGACAGCACAAAAAGAAGACACAGTGCCCACTGTCTGCCCTCATGGAGCTTGGAGGAGACAGCCATTAATCCAATAACTACACAAATAAAGGCAAAATTACAAACCATGATAAACAGTGTGAAGAATATTTCAAAGGAGCTCTGTGTGCTTACAATGGTGGTGAAGGCAGTCAAGGAAGACTTCCAAGGATAGGACATTTGAGCCAAGATTTGAAGGGTGGGTTAACTAGGTAAAAGATGGAGAGAAGGAGTAGTTCTACTTACAAGCTAAGAAAGTTAGCCTAGGAGTAATATTATCTGGATTTGAATCATATCCCCACCGATGGTTAACTTGGGGCAAATTATTTCACCCTTGCATGTCTTGGTTGCCTTGACTACAAAATGGAGATAGCAATTACCTTAGAGATTTGTTATAAAGATTCAATAAGACAAAGCATTTACGGTAGATAGTACAGTACAGAGTGAGGACTTCATAAACAGTGGGAGTACCAGTAATAGTTACTGTGGTTGTAGTGGTGATGATTAAAATGATGCTGTTAGGATGATGGTAGTGGTGATGGTGGTGGTGATTATGGTGATGATCATGATATTGTTGATGGTCATTATGAGAATGATGATGGTGATAATGATGTTAATGGCGTTGACAAGGATGATGATGACTTCTGCACTCACAGCAACAGGAACAACATATGTAAATACCCTCAGGTTGAAGGACGCATGGGGATAGGAGGTGCTAAAGAGAGGAGACAGGCATGTCTCTTAAGGCAGACAGAGCCAGATTCTGCAAATGCCCAGTTATAGACTCTAGACCCCAGGCTTCCTCAAAATGTAATCAAAGTGCTCTAAAAGTGCTATTACAGCAATGACTCAGATTCAGTTAAAATTTCTTGAGCTCCCTGCCTTGAAAGGTCCTGCCTTGGGAATCCCCTGGCGATCCAGTGGTTAGTACTCCGTGCTTCCATTGCAGGGGGCCCGGGTTCGATCCCTGGTCATGGAACTAAGATCCAGCATGCCACGTGGCGTGGCCAAAAAAAAAAAAAAAAAAAAAAAAGTCCTGCCATTATACCAACAGTACCAGCAGGGAAGCCAGTGTTAAGTGAGTACCTACTATGTGCTGGGCAATTACTCATGTGTTACTCTGTTTGATCCTCATGACATTTACTAGGTGGCTGGCACCATGCTGAGCACAGATAATATGTTGAGAAGCAGGATACAGATAATTACGCTCATTTTACATAGAAGAAAATAAACAAGGCATAGAAAGTTTAATTAATTATCCAGGTTACACAGCTAATAAATCATAAAGACAGGGTTTCAACCCAGGCTCAAATGTCTCCTAGTTTAAGCCCTTTCTTCTCTGTACCACAATGACTTTCCGTGCTTAGTCAGAGGATGTGCAGACTTAGAGTCAGCGCTGCAGGACCCAGGTCCCAGTCAGCAAAGGAGCTCTCTCCTGCTTCATCCCTAGTGGGGGCAGCTCCCCCGATGTCAGCAGAGTTCACAGAAAGTCCTCATCAAGTCCCACGATCCACAATTTGTAAGTCACTATTCATAAGAGATGACAAGAGGGGAAAAGGATGCATGTGTTCATTGAGCCCCTACAAGATGGTAGGTGCTTTATAGACGTTATTTCATGGAGGCCAACCCCATTCCTTACTCAGATATTACTGCCTCCTACTTACAAGATAAAGGAACTAAGACCCAGAGTGGTTGCAAATCTTGTCCAAGGTCACACAATGGAGGGTGTCATATTTAAATCCAGGACTGACTGACTCCAAGGTCCAGTCTCTTTAGCCACTTTCTTTTTTTTTTTTTTTTTCCCTTTCAAGTCAGTTAATTTCAACAATGTGTCAAAAAAAAAAAAAGAGCCAATAAACAAATATTGAACTACATTTTATTGGGTTTTTCAAACCCTCAAACTCCTGACTTATAAAAACAGCTTGTGTGTCTTCCACCCTGACCACCCTGCTACTTTTCCATATACCACAGGCCACCCACAGATACAAAGCCAGGGCGGCCGGGGGGAAGCTGATGTGGTCTACTTGGAGCCAGAAGACAGGAGGGCGATGAGGCCCGAGGAAGCACTTATGGACAAAATGTAGTTCACTGTGGGGTTGAAGTTCTTCAATATAAAGAAGGAAGTGACAATGACCAAGACCAGAAATAGGGTGTTATTATTATAGAAGATGGAAAATGTTGTAGCTTCATAATCAGCAACTTCATTCTTCTTCCACAAGATTCTTTCATCTTTTTCCTTCCGAGACATCTTTCTATTACCAGCTTCAGAAAGTTTTCGAGTCACTTCTTTGGAAACAGCATCCTTCCTCTTCTGTGCTACTTTGTGCTTGAGAACAAATTTCACATTTTTGTATGCAAAGGCTACCAAATAAGTGCTTACTAGGGTCATCACACTATACAGAACAGCAGACTGAATAAGATCCATATGCCATATTCGCCAATACAGCCAGACGGGGATGGCGGGCACAATGAAGGCGTTCCCGAAGAAGAGCACCAACGACTTGGCCAAGAGGCTGTGGCTGAAATCCTGCAGGAGCAGGTCCTCCGCGGACTTCTGCTTGGAGCCGCCTTTGGGAGCCATGGTGGAACCGCAGCCGCGAGACGGGAGGGCCGAGTCAGGCGCCCAGCCGGGCAGAGGCCTCTGGCACCACCCCTGCGGCCACCGTATCTGCTAACGACCCCTCTTTAGCCACTTTCTCCCAATTGTTCTTTTGTGATGCAACACACGCTCACACACACACACACACACACACACACAGCCAAACACAGCCATGGACACAAACAGATTTTACGCCAACTCTGAATGCATCAAAATGTGTATCAATTCATAATGCTTTTAAAACATGCCCTACCTCTGAGACCAGAGGAGGAAGAATGAAGGAGATTGCTGCCTGCTTTCCTTATGTGTTTAGGCTGCAGCAGAGCTTTTAGATATTTCCAAGCACTTGGCCACCTCTTCTGTGCTCCAGGAAGGATAATAGACTATCCAGCTGAGGTTTCATGGTTGAGGCTTTAGACACTGTTAAACAGGTTTTCAGTGGCTATTTATTCACGTGCAGTGTCCTCAGCTACTCCAGGAACTGAAGTTACCACAGATGCCCAGGCAGGGGCTGAGCGGGGATGCTGGATACCCATTTGGGTCCGTTCATTACATATTTGTGTATGTGACTTTCCAGAGACAATGGTTAAAAGAGAGTTACAACTGCAGACTCTTCCTTTCTAGCTATGCCCTGAGCAGTTCATTTAATCTTTTTATGCTTTGTTTTACCATCTGGGAAAGGGAATAACAGCATGATCACCAATCTTATTTTAGTCAGCTATTACTGTGATGATCCGGGCTAACAAACAACACCCAAATCTCAGTGGTTGACCTCGACAAGCATTTATTTCTCACTCACAGCACTGTAGATCATCTGGGGCAGCTCTGCTTCAGGCTGTAGATTGAGTTCAGGTCATTTTCATTTTAGGATGAAAGGAAGCAGGTATCTGGGGTGTGATCTTTCCGTGATTAATCACAGGAGTGTAAGAGGGCTGGCCAAATCACTTGAGCACATTTCAAACTTTTGGTTGGGATCCACTCACATCCCAGTAGCCAAAATCAATCACATGGCCAGGTATAAAGTCAGTCTGGGGAATGGAAAGAGCGGGGAGGTGTTCCAGTTACCAGCAGTGTATAAAAATGTATTTCAAAACTTAGCAGCCCACACCAGCCATTTTATTTCACTTGTGACTTTACTGGTCAGGAGTTTGGGGAGGGCTTAGCTGGACTCTCTCCAGGGGTTGTAGTCAGGTGGCAGCTGAGGCTGCAGTCATCTGAAGGCTCAGCCGGGGCTGGACATCCAGGATGGCTCCCTCACATGGCTGGCACATAATACTGGCAGTCATCTGGGCTGGACCAAAGTGCCCACATGTGGCCGCCCCAGCATGGACATCTCAGGGTAGCTGGATTCCTCATGGGGTGCCTGGCTTCCCCCAGCTACATGTCCCAAGAGACCAGGTGGAAGCAGCATGGCTTTCTCTGACTTATCCTCCAAAGTTATGCAGCATCAATTCCACCGCACTGTACTGGTTACAAATAAGTTACTAAAAACAGCCCAGATTCAAGGGCAGGGGACATAGACCCCCACCTCTCAATGGGAAGAGTGTCAAAGAATTTGCAGGCACGGTTTTAAACCATCACAAGAGGCACAAGAGGAAGAAAAATGAATAAATAATATTAGCCACATATCCCCCCCCACCATAAAAGTTGTGATAATACCTGTAAAGCATTTAGCACAGTGTGTGGTACAGAGCAAGCACTAAATAAATAAATGGTAGTCACACTGGGGCTTCCCTGGTGGCGCAGTGGTTAAGATCTCACGCTCCCAACGCAGGGGGCCCGGGATCAATCCCTGGTCAGGGAAGTAGATCCCACTGCCGCAACTAAGAGTTCGCATGCCACAACTAAGGAGCCCGCCTGCCACAACTAAGGAGCACATGTGCTGCAGCTAAGACCCGATGCAACCAAATAAATAAATAAAATATTTCAAAAAATAAATAAAGGAGAAAAAAAAAGAATTCATTTGGGAAAAAAATGGTAGCCACACAAATCACAGAGTCACTGGGCCGAGATTCCAGATGCTCCCCTACCTTGCTTGTTAACTTGGTTGAGCTAACTGGACTACCTTGATGAGGCCAAAAGGCCAAAAGATGGTGATGGGGCTACCGTTTGCAGCTCCCCTGCCACATGCCAAGTACCGTGCTAGGCAGTTTCCATGCAGGATCTTATTTAGTCTCCACAAGAAGCTTGTGAGGCTGTGTGACTGCTGTTATCCGTGTAGTCTGAAAACTCTCACATCCTCCCATCATCTTAAAAAATGTAAACATGCCACTGTGGGTGTACTTGGGAGAGCAGTCAAGCATCCCTCCCTCCATCCGTCCCCTCCACACCCCTCCCCAGTTTAATGGTCCACACAACCAGAAAGCCTGTGCAATTTGTTCATCCCTCTATCCCAGCACTAACTCTACTGGATGTCACTTTGGCCCCACTCTCATGTCACTGAGAGGTCCTTGGAGACAAGGACTGTGTCTGATCTAGTTCTGGACCCTGTGCCCAGGGCAGGACTACCCCAGAGGAACATGGACATCTCTCATTTTTCCTCCAGCTCCACTCACCATCCTTCCTCTACCTGTATGGACCACATCAACAGGCTCCCTT
The DNA here is from genome assembly GCF_028564815.1 of Eubalaena glacialis. Classification (NCBI taxonomy): domain Eukaryota; kingdom Metazoa; phylum Chordata; class Mammalia; order Artiodactyla; family Balaenidae; genus Eubalaena; species Eubalaena glacialis. The sequence goes on from NC_083728.1 coordinate 18,716,700, forward strand.
GTTCTCTGGTCAGGCTTGACCAGCAGGGAGTCCTGGCAGGGGATCAGAGGAAGGAAGGAGAGTGCAGTCAGGGTACTGATTCTCCCCAGCTGCTTCTCTGCAAACTTGCCTAGGTCTGGCTGTGTCTCTCAGCCAAGGGACCCAGCTTCTGATCCCCGGCTTTCTCTCCATGACTCCCTCCACCCACCTCCAGTATCTGGTACTTCCTCCTGCCCCTTCCCTTTGGACCTGGGGAAAGGAGCACTGTTACTAGCCCCAGGTAATGGTCTACCCCTTACGATTTCCCTACACCTTGTCCACACAGCTGTAAATAGCCCTTTTATTAGTCCCGCTTTGAGTTAACCTAGTTGGAGTATGTGTCTGCTTCCCGCTGACCCTGACTGATACAGAGGTGCTTGGGGGACAGTTATTAGACACAAGTTTCATCTGTAAGGTCTGTGACCACTGAGTCTCCTGGATGCACAGGCCAGGCCAGAAGATGCAGGATGCTATGGAGGGTGTGACCAGTTCTGTCTGTCCTTGGGTGATTAAGCAGCAGGATCGCCTCCCACCTGGGGCTGTCAAGCTTCCAGCCAGGGCTTCATTTAGGGACAGAGCTGTCTTTCACCTGACATCTCAGTGACAGAGAGGATTTCAATTAGAGCCATCAGGGGCCTCGAGTGCCTGACACATCTTAGGAAAGACGGTGAGGTAGGCAGATCCTGCAGTGTCCTGAGGCTCGCCAGCCTGACTCCCACCCTCTCCTCCCACGAGGCTGGATAAGCACAGTGAGCCCTCTTCAGACCCACGGCCAGCGGAATGCTTCAGGTGCCCCGCTTGAGGAAGACTCCCAAAGCATCCCCTGGCAGGGAGTATTATCAGCATCATATCTACTTAGAGTCATCGCCAAACTCCCAGGGTCTCCTGTTTTGCATTCCCAAAGCACCTGGACTCTCCTTTCTAGCTCTTATCATACTTGTAATTAATCAGTCACTTGTATAATCATCTACATTCTATTCTCCATCACAGAGGTCCTGTTAAAAATGAAATGAGATTATGAAGTCACATCAAGTCACTCTACAGCTCAAACCCTTGGCTGGCTTTCCTTTTCACTAAGAAAATGCTGGTCTTCACTGTGGCCCATGAGGCCCTGCTCAATCAGGCCACCATGATCCCTCCTTCTCTTTCACTCTGCTGCAACCACCATGGCCTCTCTTTGGTACCTCCGACACACCAAACATACCCCTGCCTCAGGGCCTTTGCACATGCTCTGGTTCCTTTGCCTAGAATACTGCTGCCCAGGTGGCTTACTGGTTCCCTCCTACCCCACCTCCTTTTTAACACTTTTAAAAGATTCACCATGGCCAGGGCATGGGCAAAAACACAGGACGCATGAGCATTCTTTTTTTTTTTTTTTTCCAAAAGTAAATGTATAGTAACTTTATAGCAGAAAACAGCAAGCTAAAGTCAAGGCCATTGTGGGACCTAGTTTTCTGGTGCCAGGTTACCCCAGGCGTGCTGCCCAGTTTCCTGGTTCTTTCTTGGGTCATGTGACCAAAGTTCTGGAAGTGAGGAGCTCGAGGTGGAAATCAGCTCCAATGTATGAGGGTCTCTTTTACGTCTGATCACAAATCACACACTGCATTTTCTGTTTGGTTGTTTTTAAATAATTCATTGAGGTAAAATTCACATAACATAAAATTAACCATTTTAAAGTGGACAATTCAGTGGCATTTAGAACATTCACAATGTTGTGCAACCATTATCTCTACCTGTCCCAGAACATTTCCATCACTCCATAGTAAAATCCCTTACTCATTAAATGGTTTCTCCTCCATCCTCCTCTCCCCACAGTTCTTAAATTTAGGTCATTGACCCATTTGGAGTTATTTTTTTCCTATGGTGTGAGCTTGTGGTCCAACCTCATTCTCTTGCATGTGCACATCAGCTGTCTCTGCATCATTTGTTAAAGATGATTTTCTTCTCCATTGATGGACCTCATACCCTTGTCAAAAATCAATTGGCGGGCTTCCCTGGTGGTGCAGTGGTTAAGAATCCGCCTGCCAGTGCAGGGGACACGGGTTTGAGCCCTGGTCCGGGAAGATCCACATACCGTGGAGCAACTAAGCCCATGTGCCACAACTACTGAGCCTGTGCTCTAGAGCCTGCGAGCCACAACTATTGAGCCTGTGTGCCACAACTACTGAATCCCGTGCGCCTAGAGCCCATGCTCCGCAACAAGAGAAGCCACCGCAATGAGAAGCCCGCGCACCGCAACGAAGAGTAGCCCCCGCTCACCGCAACTGGAGAAAGCCCACGTGCAACAACGAAGACACAACACAGCCAAGGACAGATAAATAAAAAATAAATAAATAAATAAAAATTAAAAAAAAAAAAAAGTAGGCAGCCCAGGGACAGCCCCAGCCCCTGTGGGTGGCTGGCAATCAGAAGCCCCAGGAACCAAAGAGATGCTGTCCAGGTCTGAGCAAAGCTGGATTTTATGTGCATACTTATTGCCCTCCTGGCAATTTCCAAATGCACTGTCAGTAGGAAACAGTTTTCTGTACACTAAGACTCATCAAAAGCCTGTTCAAAAACACATTATGCAGGTACCTAACATAACCATATACATTAGTTTCTTATGGTTTTATATTCAAATCAACAAAAATTTATTGAGCATGGGCTGCATGCAAGACACCATGCCAGGTACCGTAGGAGCACGCAGCAGATAATACACAATCCCTGTTTGTCCCCAGCCCTCAGCTGCTCGTGTTCTGCGTGGCGGTGCAGAGTGACTCACACACCGCGAGACTTTAATAGAAGGACCGCTGTGCTAAGTGCTGCAATAGAGGTACAGACAGCAAGATGGGAAAATGGGAGGAAGTGATTACTTCCGGGTGAGGGATCAGGGATGTTTGAATATAGATATAATTTTTCCTGAGCACTACCTCTAGTCTCTCATTTCATCCTCCTAGTGACTCTATGGGATAAGCATTATTATTGTCCCCATTTTACAGATGAGAAAATTGAGGCTCAGAGAAGCTCAGTAGATTGCCCAATGTCACAAGGCAGTTGAGTCTGTTTGACTCCATCACTTGGGCTCTATGGATGATACCAGTGGTTCTTCCTTAGGGGTGTGTTTATCATCAAAACTGAGAAGTTTTTTCAAAATATGCAGGCCCATGCTCCATGGCAGATGTACTGAATCAGTCTCTGAGGGCAATTCCTAGATATGTGTATTTTGAAAAAGCTCTCTACATGAATCTGGTGTGCTTCTTAATTTATACACACTATGAGAGTTTAAGTGGGATTTCAACAGATGAGGATGGAGAAGGAAAAAGCATTCCAGCTAAATGGAACTGGGCAAGCAAAAGTGCTGATCTAGGAAAAGGTAGGGCTTCTTTGGGAAAGAGTAAGTGGCCCCAATCAGAAGATCAAGCCACCCTGGCCTGGGAAGATCCCATATGCCGCGGAGCAACTAAGCCCATGCACCACAACTACCGAAGCCCATGCGGCTAGAGCCCATGCTCCGCAGCAAGAGAAGCCATCACAATGAGAAGCCCGCGCACTGCAACGAAGAGTAGCCCCTGCTCACCACAACTAGAGAAAGTCCACACGCAGTAACAAAGACCCAAAGCAGCCAAAAATTAATTAATTAATTAATTCTTTTTAAAAAGGAAGAGAGAAGCATGGTCGGTGAATGTGCTTGGGGGGGCCTGCCATATCACCAGTGCCCTTCCTGACTGCTCCAACCCCACACAGGGCTCAGCCACGGCTTTAGTATCAGCCTTCAGTGAGGAGGAGCAAGATATTCCGGCACCAATGGCTGAAAGAAACCAGCCTCTGTTCAGAGGGAGAGGAAGGCCTGTCAGACATTACTGAGCACCTACTAATTGCCAAGTGCTGCACTGAGCTCTTTGCATACATTATCTCATTGATTCTTCCTGACAGCTCTGAAAGTGGTTATCCTTATCTGCATTGTTTAAAAGATTCATGAGGTCCAGAGAGTAATGTGCCCAAGGTCACATCATCAAGAAGTGACCTAGCCAGGATTCAACCTCACATCTGTCTGACTTCAATGCTTGCGCTCTTAACTCTGGGATTGAGTGCTTTTGAAAGGTTGTCAAAAGGGGCCTCAGATAAGAGGGAGGTGAGGCTGGGTCATATGATAAGCAAGAGGACCGTGGAAACTGTTCCAGGGGAAAGACTGAAGGTGGCTGTGTAGCCTTAAAAGCAGAGCCTGAGACAAAGATTTGGGTGTAAGTGGTTTATTTGGGAGGTGATCTCAGGAAGCGCCAGGAGGGAGTGGAGAAGAGTGAGAAAAGGAGGCAGCTGATAAGGGGTGTAGGTTACCTCTGTGGGCAATAGGGGCTCAGTCCCACTGGGGACCCTCCAGGAGACTGTGGTGTACGCATCAGAGCTGCTTCACCAAGGAGCCAGGAAGCTGGAGTCTTTACACTCTGATTGGTCGAGCATTGATCCCAGAGCACTAATTCCTCAGCACTGCCATCCTGCCCTGTTTGAGGGCTAAACATATTCCCTTAGCCAGGAATACCCTGGCAGAGAATTTGCTGGCAGCCTTTGGTCTGCATGGAAACAGGCTACAGGCGACCTCCAGGGCTGGCTGATGGGACATGTGAGGGACGTCAACAGCATCTCTTACAGCGACTGTGTTCAGCACTTGGGGATTATAGAACAAAGCGTCCCTCAAGATCTCCTTGTGTGAATCGAATCTAGAAAATTAATAGGAACTGGATCAGAAGAACCGAGAAAAGACACGTGAGCAGAACAAGATACCTCTGGGACCTGAGGGTCCCGGCTATAAGCTAATCAGACACGTTAAGGTTGCTAAAGAAGCAGGCGTGGATTGGAAGGGGGAGCCTTACAAAGACTTCCAGTCTCACCAGCCAGACCAAGCCTACGGTACGATGGACACATCTCAGCCTGGCGCCCTCAAACATCAAGGACTGTCTTCCCTGCACTGAGAGCAGACTTTTCCAGTACATTCTCCTGTAAATCTGGCCCCAGACAGAAAACTCCTATAACGGTTTTTAACGCCAGGGTCATAGTTCAGTATCCTAACCTCGGTTAATGTGAGTCTGCCTGAGGGATGGCCCTCTCCTCACATTGAAGCAAACAGGCCCCAGCTCTGTATGACCCACGTCCAGACGCCATGTCAAGCTTATTCTGAGTGGCCTCAGCGGATACCACCACCAGCCTTCCCCAGGTAACATCCCAAATTCAAACAAGTCTAGCAATGCCTTTTTTTTTCTATTTAACTTTCTACAGTAAAGCCATGTGAGGAGGCTTCATTCAAGGACAAGGTGGCTAGCAATCCAGGCCCTTGTTCTCATTAACAGTCATAAGCCTCAGTCACTCATTCTTTGCCAAACATTCTCCCTGACTGCATGTGTGTTTGGGTGTGTGTTTATCTGAATGTTTATGCATGTGCATGTCTGTATGCATATGGATTTGTGTAAATGAATGTCTGTGCAAACATGGGCGTGGAAACAGCAAACGCGAGCTCTGTAGTCTGTCTACCAGGCACTGCCACTTACTAGTTCTGTGATCTTGGACGAGTCAACAATGACCCATCCATGCCTCAGTTTCCTCATTTGTAAAACGATCTTTACAGCTGACTTCACAGAATGATTTGAGGGTTAAAACGAGGTAACGCTTGTAAGGCAGTTTAGTGTAAGCCTGAGTGAGTGTTCAGTCAATGCTAGCACTTGACATTTGAAGTTACTATTTCAGGTAATTCTGTGTGTCTGTGTGAGCATTGTGTCTCCTTTAGGATGCCACTGATATTGATCTGTTTCTGACTTCTGCTCTGTATCGTGTTGTGATCAGCAATGGGATCAGTCAAGGGAAAGTCTAGCAAAAGACCACAAACCAGCATGATGTAATCAGAAAGGATGGTTGCCAGACACCAGTAGAAAGACAATGCAAGAGGATGCAAACGCCAGACGGTGGACAGTGGGATGACCAAGCTGAAGAGAAGAGTGTCCCTGGATTCAGTACATAGGACAACATGAATCAGAATGTGATGCCAAATCCTCTTTTGCACAATATCCCCAGGTAGACAAGAAAGCCTCAGGCCAGCAGTGTTCACCAGCACAAAACCCCAGCCTGTATCTTGGGTGAACACAGATGGATGTTTTTTCACCGGACTACACTTAGAAAGTAACAAGCCTCCCCACCCACCCCAGTCCAAACAAAGCTAGGAAAAGAGATTTCAGAACGATCTCTCTCCCTCTTACCACATAGTGGGGCTCCAGATTTGGCTCTTTATCTCTGGCCTCAGAGGGGAAGATGATTATTCTGATAAACTGGAATGAATCTCACAGCAGAAGGGGAGCTCGCAATAGCCCTGATGATTTATCACCCTTTTCAACCCAGTTGGGTTCCAAGAGAATAAATCTTGCCTGCCTCTGGCTAGGTACCCGCAATCATGCCACGGACCATGACTTTCATATCCCATTAACTCTGAATTACTCAGTCTGGGGCTGAGCTGAGAGGTAATTTAAAATGGCAGAAGGGGAAAAATGTTCTGATTTAGATCCGATAGAGACTAGATTAAATTCTCCCATTTTACAGGGCTTAAATGTGAGCTTTGTGGAGGGGAGTACCTTCGGGTTGGATTGGCTTCTTGCAAAGGACCTGAGCCACAAATTGAATAAAACAACTTGAGCTAGACACATGTTCCAAAGGTCTGGAGGCTCCAAACCGGAGTTTCTTGGGGGAATCAGTCCATTAAAAAAATCACCATTCTCCAGCGTGTAAATTATTACAACCCTTTAGGGTAGCAATTTGGCAGTTCCTATCAAATTGAAAAAGGCTTATACCCTCTGACCCAGACATTTCACTACAGAAACGTTTGGATGTGTTCAAGGGGACGTGTACAAGGATGTTCGTTGTGGCCTTATTTGTATCACTGAAAATCAGAGACAAAGAAATGGTCCATCAATAGTAGAATGCCTTAAGAAAGGATGGTACACAATTCTATGAGAGAATAAGCATCCATTAAAGAGAATGAGGTGGAAGGAGGTCCATGATATATTACAGATTAAGAATATTAATAAAAAGGGCTTCCCTGGTGGTGCAGTGGTTAAGAATCCGCCTGCCAATGCAGGGGACACGGGTTCAAGCCCTGGTCTGGGAAGATCCCACATAGCACGGAGCAACTAAGCCCGTGCGCCACAACTACTGAGCCCGCACTCTAGAGCCCACGAGCCACAACTACTGAGCCCGCGTTCCACAACTACTGAAGCCCGCGTGCCTAGAGCCCGTGCTCCGCAACAAGAGAAGCCACTGCAATGAGAAGCCCGCGCACCACAACGAAGAGTATCCCCCGCTCACCGCAGCTAGAGAAAGCCCGTGCGTAGCAACAAAGACCCAACGCAGCCAAAAATAAAATTTTCAAAAAAAGAATATTAATAAAAAAAAACAAAGTGCAGAATAGTTTCATGTAAAGTATGCTCTTGTTTTTTTAAAAAATGGAGATTAAATTAAAGCCATTTTTTTTTAATCCATCCTCGTGTGTTCATCTGTAAGGCATGCCTCTTTATCAGCAATCACACAAGTCGCTGCAGTTTGAGCCACTTTCTACATCCCAAAATAAATTTTACATCCAGCCCAGCCTGATATTATTGTCTCTCTGATCAGGCCTTCTTGCTAGGACCACTTCTGGTGCCCAACTAACATTCTTGGACAGCCACAAAGACCACTGGGTCAGCAGAGAAGAAGAGAAAAGAAGGCTTTTCTCAGCAGGAATCTGCCTGGCTCTCATCTTTAGAATGGACGTACAGAGCCAGGCTCTCTTGGCCTTGAATCACCTACAATTGCAGGCTTGAGCTCTCCTGCTTCCCCACACCCATGGACCTAAGACAAGTATGTGGGAGGCCTGCTGAGTATGTGGGCGGCAACAAACACGGGACTTAATGCTCTTTAAGAGCAGAAAGCCCTTATCCTGACATTCAAGGCCTCTGGCCATCTGGTCCTGCATTAGTCAGGATAGAATACGACATGCTACAGTATCATAAAACCCCCAAATCTCAGTGGCTTAATATAACAAAGATTTATCTGTCCCTCATAAAAAGTCTGGTCCTGGCTAGGTGGCCCTCTTCCATACAGTGACTCAGAGATCCAGGCTGCTACATCCTGTGGTTCTGTCATCTTGATATGTGGTCTCCAGTGTTACTGTTTCAAGTTGAAGGGAGGACTCGGGGAGGCATATGCGTTCCCACCTGCCTCAGCCCTGAAGTTGTTCCCACTAGTCTATCGGTCAGAATTGTCACAGGGCACCAACTTAAGCCCAAGGGAGCCTGGAAAATAGAGCCTTCTGTGTCCCAGGAGAAAGACACCGTGTACTTATCACTTTGTCTCTGCTCCAGATCCTAGCATCCCTTTCCCACTGTGTCTCACACACACTCTCTCATTCACCTGAGATGCCATGCCTCCTCCACTCTGATATCCCCACCAAGGATGGGACACCAGACTCCAGCCTCCAGAAAGATGGGATATGACACACATGCCTAGTTTCCTGTCTTTGTGCTTTTGCTAGTGCTATTTATTCATTCAACAAACATGTATGGCGCATCGAGAATATCCAAGCACAGTGCTAAGTCCTGAGGAAACTGTACCGAGCGAGACAGATAGTCTCTGCCCTCCTGAAGCTTACAGTCCAGTGGCCCATTTCTACCACCTCTGCCTTCTAAACCCTACTGGGCTCTGCTCAGCTGCTAGCCTGCCTCTCCCCATCTCTGGCGTGTTGGGAGGACTCATGGAACTAATGCAACGGAAGGGTCATAAGCCACGCCTGGCACCAAGACAAAGACTCAACAAGTGTGAGCTGTCGGTCATAGCAGCTACCTTATTTCAAGAGGATCACATAGAGGTGGCTCTACATTCCAGAATCTACTGTCACCTTTTTGCCACACCTGTCCCCAAAGGCTGTACTCAAAGCCCTCTTTCTCACTTACTCTAAGGAGAGGACCTTGTCTGTAAATACAGCATAAGGAAACCAAAAGATTTAACCGGGGCTGAAACACCTCGTGAAGTTCTTGAAATCTTTTCTTTTGGGCCTTGAGAGAAAACTCAACTCTTCTAATATGGGGAGATCTGAGGCTCTTTGAGGGAGTTCAGGACCTTATATACCAGATACGTTGACACAACGAACCAAGAATGAAGAATGAGGATGGTAAGACCTTCTGCACTCACTTCCTGCCCATGTCTGCTCAGGTGTCACCCCCCAGAGAGACCTTCCTAGACCACCCTGCATGAATAACACCATCACCATCATTCTGTATTTCTTAACCCTGCCTTATTTTTCCTCAAGCCATTTATCACAGCAATAAACAATAAGCCTGTTCAAGATTTCAGAGCCCATATCAGCCAGGGCACTGACTCTAAATTTTGTACTAGGTCCCTGGAGGACAGAGAAAGGGTGGGGTTATCCTTTGCACCATCCCCAGCATCTAGTTCAGTGTCTGAAAAAGCATACATGCTCCTTAAATATGCTTCTTGACTGAAGGAATTTTACAAAACAGTATGTCAGGGAGATCATTAAGAAGTATGCTTCTGGGACTTCCCTGGTAGTCCAGTGGTAAAGAATCTGCCTTACAATGCAGGGGATGCAGGTTCTATCCCTGGTCAGAGAACTAAGATCCCACATGCCAAGGGGCAACTAAGCCCCCGCACCACAACTACTGAGCTCACACACTTCAACTAGAGCCCGCGCGCTGCTAACTACAGAGCCCACGCACCACAACTACAGAGCCCACGCGCCCTGGAGCCTGCACGCCACAACTAGAGAAGAGAAAACCCGCATGCCGCAACTAGAGAGAAACCCGCGCACCACAACGAAGAGCCCACGCGCCGCAATGAAAGATCCCACGTGCCACAATGAAAGATCCTGCATGTTGCAACTAAGACACGATGCAGCCAAAAATATAAATAAGTAATCTTTAAAAAAAAAAAGGCATGCTTCTGCACCTCAATTTTTTAAATCATGTTACACTTCAGGATTTCTGTACACACTTGTTTATAGATAAAATTACATTCGTCCAAAATTGAGTTATTCTTCATGGTCGGTTAGTTATTAAAGGAATTTAAAAGCACTTATTTGAATAATATCCAGGTCATTTGGAGTCAGTATCTTCTAAAAGTTGGACCCATTACAGATAAACACCCATGCTGGGGTCCAGGCACAAAAAGTAGCAATGTGGTTCATTTCCTAGAACATTTGATGAAAGGACAACTCCATCCTCCATGCCCTGAGTATAGCCTTTCTCTAAAAAATATTCAATACATAGCATGAAAGTGCATTTGTGTCCCAACATGGATTTCTGTTGACATAGCTCACGCTGCTTTTAAAAATCAGATAAGTTGGTTAAATCCTTTAAGAAAATTAGGCAAGCAAAGATGCCTAATCATTAGTTCTAGAAACCCATCACATACATAATAGAAGCAAAGTAATTATATTTAAGGCCATTCTTTTTTATAATGTTTGTCATTTCTGGGTATTAACTCAAACACCCAGAATTTGGAACCTCTTTAGGAGATGCCCTAAGTATCAAAGATAATATTACTCATCACAAAATTTGCTGGTGGTTGTTTTTTCTTCCATTGCATTCGATTGTCAGTTATATTTAGAATGACTATAATTTACCACCCAAAGAAGACACTTAGGAGAGTGAAAAGGGCTCTATTAATATGAAAAATTATAACAGCACAACAAAGTGGGCATGCAGTCACCCTAGCTTTATATGTGATGAGCTTCCCTTATGAGCAAGGTACTGCATCAGACTCTGTAGGGTAACTGGGCTCAAGTCCTGGGAGTGAAGCATGGAAAGAAAAGCTGGAACTGGATCAGGGATCAGTAAACTTTTTCTTAAAGAGCCAGATAGTAAATATTTAAGCTCTGCAGATCAAGAGGCCAAACTGAAGCTATATTTTGGTATTTATGGAACTATGTAAAATGTGACCATTTAAAAATGTAAAAAACTATTCCTAGCGGTCAACTGGATTTGGCCTGTGAGCCTATGTTTGCCAATCTCTGAGCGGGAACATCACTGATATTAAATACTGAGCAAAGAAGTCTGGATTTAATTTCATGGCCAGTAGTTTCCAGAACGATTTTTTAAAATATTTATTTATTTATTATTTATTTATTTTATTTGGCTGCGCTGGGTCTTATTTGTGGCATGCGGATCTTTTAGTTGCGGCATGCAGACCTCTTAGTTGCGTCATGCAGATTTCTTAGTTGCGTCATGCATGTGGGATCTAGTTCCCCGACCAGGGATCGAACCTGGGCCCCCTGCATTGGGAGCACAGAGTCTTACCCACTGGACCACCAGGGAAGTCCCCAGAACCATTTTTATTTTAATGAATAGAAACATGTCCTCAAATGAAAGCGTATATGGAAGTCCAATATATATGCAAAACAAATAAAAATGAGTTTGCTATGGTTGAAATGGGGATGAGATGCAGTAAACAATGTCGCTCACCCACACGGGAACGCCCAGAGCCCCCGAGGGGGTCTGCTGATCATGATTTGAAGACCACAGCCCCAGTCAGTGGGGTGGGTGCCCTTACATACTTCTGAGGAGGGGGGTGAAGTGGTCACAGCTGGGCTTTGCAACAGTCACTCTGTGCTGGGCACTGCGTGATTGGAAGGCAGAATGCCCAGCGCAGAGAAGAGGGAAACCAGAGACCTGGAAAAGCATGGATTAGGGCTGTTTCTGAAGCAGACATCAGGGACACAGATGTAGCTCTTGAAGGAGGCTCAGGCATTCAGGAAGGGCCGACTTCATGGGCCTATGACCTGTGAGGTCTCAGAGGACCTCTTGCACAAAACGGTCCCACACTTGGTTTAAGGCTCTGCTGGCGCCATCTTGAAATGCTTAATAATTTTCAACCAGGGGCCCTGCACTATCATTTGCACTGGGCCCCACAAATTACGTAGCAGGTCCTGCATCCAGGGATGACTCATAGGAGTCTGAGCATGTGTGTCTGCACCTTCCTGCCACCGTCCTGGCCAGGGGCACGCTACATCATCCCTGGTGTCAAATGCTCTTTACAGAAAGCTCAGGAGTTTCACAGCTCTTTCTCAGAGTCCCAGATCATCCCTCCCACAGGATGCTTCACCCACTCCCAAGTACTCACGAATGTCCACGCATCCTCCCTCCAGCTTCTGCATCCTGGAAACACCAGTCATCGCTGATCAGTCCCAACTCCAAATCTCTGAGGGACCAATTCAAGTCAAACCCCTACTTGCCGCCTGGTGCCTGGCAGGAATCCCATTGCCCCGCAGCTGCCTCCTGCTGACCACAGACATGAAATCCCAAGGGTCGCTTTGGGTTGGGCTCCACCAGGAATGGACGCTGAGATAAGAATTCAGGTACAAGTAGTTTATTTGCAACATGCTAGCAGGATGCCCCCCAAAGGGCTAAGAAATGAGACAGGGATGAGGAGACAGCCAATAAGGGGTGTGGGTTGCCACTGTGGGCACCTGGGGGACTCTGGAGACTCTGATTACACCTGAGGTGTTTTCTACCAACGGGCAGCCAAGCTGGGGTATTTATCACCGACTCCCACCCCTCATTGGTTGAGTTGCTCCTGGGGTCCTCAGAAATTCTGGCCAAATACCCTCTGTGACCAGAGATTGCCCATCAGGCAGAGAGAGACAAAGCTGCCACCATCCAACAAAACTCTACCAGGTGTCCTCTGGGGTGGGCTGGGGGGCTTTGAGCAAGGCACCAACAGGGTTTGCTCCACCCTACTATAAAGGAGCAACACAGATTTGGGAAAGAAGGTAGACTTCAGGGCACTCCAAGAATGTGAGCATAGCTGCCATGATTCCTTCAGCCAGTCACTCAGAACATATTCCTTGCACACCTGTCCTGTGCCAAAGTTCTATTTGTACATACAGTGCTGTTCTACATGTTGTAGAAAAACACCACAGACAGAATTTACAACCAGGTGTTGTCATTTATAAGGACCAAATAGCAGGAAGAAAACAGAAGTGCTCACCCACCAGAGGCCAGGACCACCTCACCCTAGTTTTTAACACATCCAACTCACAACCTTCCTTTTATAATTGAAAATACCCAAGACTCCCTCTAAGACATTAGGTTCAGCAAGGTGATGGGGCCCAAAACAGAGAAGGGAGAAGAGGACTGTAGTCATGAGCTAGGACCTTCAAAAGGCTTTTAAACGGGCACGGGTGACACGTGCTTGAACATTATGATCCCTTTGTTAAGTGAGAGTTTTAACTTTTATAACACATAACACAACCCTCGTCAACTGCTGGTGGGATCATAAACTAGCAGAGCCATTTGGACAACAATGTGGGAAAAGTTAAGCATACAGTTACCACATGACCCAGCAATTCCACTCCTAGGGGTGTGTGTGTGTGTGTGTGTGTGTGTGTGTATCCAAGAGAATTGAAAACACATGCACACACAAAAACTTATACATGAATGTTCATAGAAGCATTATTTATAATAGCCAAAAAGTGGAAATAACCCAAATGTCTAACAACTAATGAATAAATAAATAAATAAAATGTGGTATATCCATACAATGGATTATTATTTGGCAATAAAAAGGAATAAACTTCTGATACATGCTATAACATGGGTGAACCTTGAAAACATTACACTAAGTAAAAGAAGCCAAAAGACCACATTTTGTAAGATGCCATTCATATGAAATGTTCAGAGGCAAATTTAGAGAGTCAGAAAGTAGATTAGTGGTTGCCTAGGGCTGGTGGTAGGCGGGGGGAGAGTGGTAGAGGGAATGAAGAGTGACTAATAAAGTCTGCAGGGTTTCTTTTCGGGGTGGTGAAAACATTTTAAGATTGTGGTAATGGTTCCATAATTTTAAAACCATACTGAAAAACACTGAATTGTACACTTTCAATAGGTGAATTATGTGCTATGTGATTTAGATCTCAATAAAGCTGTTATTAAAAACATAACACACAATTCTAATATCAATAAACAAATTGACAATCACTGCCCTCTTGGAGTTTCCAACCTAGTGAGTAGAGAGGACAATGAATAGTCAATGTGATAAGCAAATCATATGGTATTTTGTTGTGCAGGGTGATCAGTGCAAGAAACAAAGCAGAGTAAGGAGATAAGACACCTGGGGTGATGGGGAAAGCCACAGTTTTAAATACGGTGGTCAAGGTGGACGTCATTTAGGTGACATTTGGGTGAAGGTTTGAAGGAGTTGGACACAAAGACGTCTAGGGAAAGAGCATCCCAGGGAGAGGGCACAGCCATCACAGAGGCCTGGAAGCAGGACTATGCTGGTGTAACAGCTCCAGTTAAACTGGGGTAGTCAGGGAGAGGAGGGCACGAGGTCAGAGGGAGGGTGATGAGTTGAGAGAGGAAACTGGGGTTCCTGGAGGCCTCTTGTAAGGCCGAGTGAGTGCAGAACCTTGGGGTTGCTCAGATCAGATAGATGCACAGCTTCAAAGGGAAGAGGAGTAACGAGATGGGGTAAATTAGGGCTCGTCTCTCCTCCTTTCAATGGCTCACCCCGCTGGAGACCAGAGCTCTTGCCGCTCCCCCCCACCCCCAGCAGTGGAACTAGGGAGCCCATGCCCACCCAGGCAAAGGATGGGGCCGTGTATCCGGGAGATTTGCTGAGCTCCAACCCTGAAAAGCAAAAATGAGAAGTCGGAAAGCAGCAGGCTGACAGGAAACTGCAATTTCACCATCTAATAACCCAGCATGTCGGTGATTTTCAGGTTCTAATTTTTGTATCGTCATGGTCAATTACAGGTCACAAATGATTTCCAAAGTGGGCTGCCCAGGGACACAGTTGCATAAATCCATTTTCCATAGCCTTCCCACTCTGGGGCTGTTCAGAACATTCAGAGCCAGAAAGAGTGGGAAGGGAACCCCCCCCCAAGTGGAGGGGGAGAGAAATGGAACCAGCCTGGGACCCCAGATGGTGTTTCCATCCAAACTTTGCTACGTACCCTCTGTGTGACCTTGGCCCAGTCACCTCACCTCTCTGAGCCTTGTCCTTATTCATCTCACAGGGATGCTGTGAGACACCCCATCAAAAGGAACAGTGGGAAACATCATATACCAAACCCCAGCACGTGCCTGTCCTAAGCAAGTGCTTTCATCCCTTTTAACACCTCTACTGAGATATAATTTACGTACCATAAAATGCACTCATTCTAAACATACAATTTAATGATTTCTGTAGCGTTGTGCAACCATCACCACAATCCGATTTTAAAGTATTTCCATCACCCCAAAAAAGATACCTTCAGAGCCATCTTTTGAGGTTCAAGCTCCGTATATAAAAACATTAGTTAAATAAATAAATAAATAAATAAATAAATTAAATAAAAACATTAATGCCGTATAAAAGCAAAAGAGAAAAACAGCGACTTATTAGGTTGAATAACATGAAATTGCCATTTTTATAGATTAGCATGTTCAAATATTGGCAATTTCACATAGCTTAACCTTTTTGAAAAAAAGAACATTTACAAACACAGTACTATAAAATTATAGTTTGCATATTAACTCATATCCTGCATGTGACTGCCTATGAATTGCCTATGTTATGAATTTTTACATTATATCATTAAAAAGAAAACTATGTATGTTGGACTTTGTGGGTGATTTAAGGGATGTGGGATTTTTCAAGGGAGAAATTTTGACTACACTCCCTTTTCACCTTAGGTACTGTCTTTAGAAACAACTTCACAAGGATTGCGCACTTTTGAGTCAGCTCAAGCTAGGATCTTTAGTTCACACTTGAGAAAAATGAAGCTTAGAAAGCTTAGATCACCTAGTCATGCACTGCCAGCAACACTGTACTGGTTCAAGAAATGTGAATAAAACTTCCTTAGTGATTTCGTCTATGCATAATAATTATGAAAATCATATGCATCCACCTATTTGAGAAAATAGGAAGATTCTGAACTTGCCATACGCTGCTGCTGCTAATTCAGATTCATTGCCAATTAACCCCTCAAGGCCTCAGTTTTCTCATCTGTAAAATGCACAAAATAATGCATGTCTCACAGATTTGTGAGCCTCCATGTGACAATTCACAGCAAAGTTCTCCTAAGACCTTCTGGTGAGCATTTCTGGCCTTGTCTACGAAATTAGCTGATTAAATCAGCCGGCCTATTTTGAAAAACAATATGGTTGTTAGCAAGAGCTATTTATTGAACAAATGAAGCACTTCCACAGTCTTTCTACAATGATCCTTAAGGAGACCTATGTCATATTATGCTCAACATCCGGGACACAGCACAGATCTGCACAGAGTAAGCACCCAGTATACATCTGTTGAATGAGCACTTATTACATAAGCAGCCATACTAGAGGGAGATTATCACCATTTTCATAGATGGGGAAACTGAGGCTCAAAAGAGAAAGTGGAAGAACAGGTTTGCTGATGTCAAAGCCATTTTCAACCAACCTCTACTCTATTTCTATGGATTAAAGAGAAGGAGGGAGGACAGGAGAAGGATTAGGGTGAGAATAAATGAAAGGAAGAAGAAAGAAGCTACCAGAATCCAAGTGATTCATTTCTATTTGAATTAAGTTGCAAAAAAAAAAAAAAAAATGCCATTTCAGTGGATAAATATGTGCACTGCCTATTGTCAAGAAGTGAGCGGTATGCACTTTTTTGTTTCTTCATCTGCCATGGCAACCAGAAAGCTTAGAATCAGACTTATTGCTTGAAGAACAATCAGCTCCAGAGTCTAGATGCACTGCCTCCCTCCCGGAGAAGCTGCTTTCTGATTTACGTGTATCTTTGCCCCATGGAAACACCCAGTCCCTGCCCTAAACCTGAAGCAGCCTGGAGGAGTCTTCACATATTGTAGTAATTGGTCTATTCTCCGATTCCTTGTATTTCACTCGCCCTACACTGATCACGGGAGTCGAGTCAACTGTAATTAGGCATTATAAGGATAATGATTTCATTCAAGCTCCTTTAATGGGTTCGTTCACTTACAAGGAAAGGTGTTATACAACATAGTCAGACACTTTATCACCTTGTGATAATTGGAGTTGCTAAATTACAGTAAAAGAGCAACCGAAGGTAATTTCCTATTTGGCCAAAGTCGGCTGGCCTCCCCCTGGCCTCCAATTATCATATTTCTTCTTAGAATCAGGTCTCCCTTCCTCTCAGAAGCTGCTGCGAGCTCCAAGCTATTACAGGGAACTCTAAGCTTGCACGGGAGCCGTGAAGTTCTAATTTTCTCATTACCCAACCTTATGTGTCAGCTATTTACTGGCAAGCCAGCCCTGTTCTTTAGTTCAGGTGATAAATAGGCATGAACAGCTTAGCGAGCAGAGAGGCAAGTAAACGTTGGAAAATGATCAGGCCCTGAGAATCTTCTATCAGAGAGTGTTATAGGTCAGAGAAAAACTGGAGCAAACCACGGAATGAGACATGGAGAAGAGGCTAAACCAAATTTGCCCTCTTTCACTCAGAAACCCAATGACAGCAATAGGAAATTTCTTCTGCTGCTCAGAGAGTCTCAGATGGTTCTTTCAACAGTGCTGTCAAGCTCAACAAAATAAGCTGATGTCACAGCAAGGGTTCTATTTATTGAGTGCCTAGTAGGTGTGTTACAGTGTGGGAAGGCTTTCTGATATATTGACCTCATCTGAAATTAGAACAGTTTACACTATGCATATTCACTCATTCATTCACTCTCATTTAATGAGATTATAACAACAACATGATACAAACACTATATGTGTTAGCCACCAGCTTCTACTCACTCATTTGAGTGACTCAGAGCCCACTTGGAGCCAAGCACCATGACAAACATCAAAGGTGCAATTGTGAATGAGACAAACACAATCATTGCATTGAAGCTGTTTCTTGTTAGGGACTAAATGTTGTGTTCCCCCGAAATTCATGTCAAAGCCTAATCCCCAGTGGGACAGTACTTGGAGGTAAGGTCTTTGGGAGGTGATAAGGTCATAAAGGTGAGAGATGCAGGCGAAGGAGGATGGGACACAGAGCTATAGAGACAAAAGGCAGTGCAGCCCCATCAGAGACACAGGAGGTACACTCAGTTTTTTAAATGATTAATATGGTAAATGTTGTGTATATTTTGCCACTATTAAAAACAAACAAGGAAATTTAAAAAAATTTTTTAGAGAGTAGGACTGTCCATCTATTCATTCATGGATGGATCCCAAGTGCCTAAAACAGTGCCCGGAACTAATAGGTATTCCATAAATATTTGTTAAGTGAATAAATTTTAGAAAATTCCATGGATTTTTTTCACAGGTACCAGGATAGAACCATACTTAATGCATAGAGTTTGAAATTATCTCTCCAAACAAGGAGTGCTCCATCTGGGAGATAGCAGAAGAAACTGCAAAAAGACTTTAGCTCTGAAAAGACCTTACTCTGCCTCATTTTAACAGTGTAGCTTTTTCCTGGAACAAGCAAGCATAGAATATTACAACCCTGGGTAAAGAAAAAGTAAAAACTCAGTAACAAAAATTTTAATCCATGGAGGAAAACACGACAAAATTTCTGCTGAAAAAAAAAAATTCACTGTTGCAGAATTTTAAATATATATATACACACACACACATATATATATAATAGAAGCTTTCACAAGATTTAGGAGAAAAAGACAGTGACAAAAATTGTAAGAAAGAAGATAAGAGAAATGGAGGACAGGAAATGACGATGCAACATCCAGATAACTTATTCATGTTCAAGACAGAACAGAACAGAAGCAATAATAAGAAAAAGGAGCAGAATGCTTTCACAAACTAGATAAATAATCTGAAGACGACTATAAGGACACCTGTATTTCTGACATCTGCTCTCAAAAGTTAGTTGATAAAAAAAAAAAAACAAATACCTAGACACAGTTTAGAAGTTTGTGACCCAAGAATTTTAGACCCAAAAAAGCTGTCCCTTTTTATATAGAGGCAAGAGGACAACATTCTGAACCAAGGACTTAGAAAATGTGCCAACTTACATCCTTCTGGAATTAAAACAAACAAAAAACAAAAATACCTGAAATGAACATCAACTCGTTAGGACATGATATAAAATTAACAGCTCAACTTTGGGGAAATCAAAGTATCAAAGGACAACGGTACCGCAGCGTGTGCAAAGATAAGGAAAGCTGGGAGGAGTGGGGTGGGGGCGAAAGGCGGCACCCGCCTTATCTGCATCGTAGAAGGCATCGAGCACGGCCATCTCCCGAAGTCGAGCTCCCCAAAGGGCATGGAGGTGCTCGTCCTTCCTGCATTTATACCTCTCCAAACCAGAATCCCTGTAGCCCTCAAGCACTCTCTATATGACTCGCCTTCAAATTACTCATGCACAATACCCAACTCGGCGTGTATCAAGAATGATTCATCATAGCCTTGTTAAGGAGGTGGACCCAAACTTGATCCTTATCTGCAGGTTGAATCAGACTGGAGTAGCAATTCTCATGTCAGACCAAATAGACTTTAAAATAAAGACTATTACAAGAGACAAAGAAGGACACTACATGATGATTAAGGGATCAATCTAAGAAGAAGATATAACAATTGTAAATATTTATGCACCCAACATAGGAGCACCTCAATACATAAGGCAAATGCTAACAGCCATAAAAGGGGAAATCAACAGTAACACAATAATAGTAGGGGACTTTAACACCCCACTTTCACCAATGGACAGATCGTCAAAAATGAAAACAAATATGAAAACACAAGCTTTAAATGACACATTAAACAAAATAGACTTAATTGATATTTATAGAACATTCCACCAAAAACAAAAGAATACACTTTATTCACAAGTGCTCAAGGAACATTCTCCAGGATAGACCATATCTTGGGTCACAAATCAAGCCTTGATAAATTTAAGAATATTGAAATTCTATCAAGTATCTTTTCTTACAACAATGATATGAGAATAGATATCAATTACAGGAAAAAATCTGTAAAAAATACAAACACATGGAGGCTAAATAATACACTACTTAATAACCAAGAGATCACTGAAGAAATCAAAGAGGAAATCAAAAAATACCTAGAAACAAATGACAATGAAAACCTGATGACCCAAAACCTATGGGATGCAGCAAAAGCAGTTCTAAGAGGGAAGTTTATAGCAATACAATCCTACCTCAAGAAACAAAAAATATCTCAAATAAACAACCTAACATTACACTTAAAGCAATTAGAGAAAGAAGAACAAAAAACCCCCAAAGTTAGCAGAAGGAAAGAAATCATAAAGTTCAGATCACAAAGTGAGAGAGTGGCATGGACATATATACACTACCAAACATAAAATAGATAGCTAGTGGGAAGCAACCGCATAGCACAGGGAGATCAGCTCAGTGCTTTGTGACCACCTAGAGGAGTGGGATAGGGAGGGTGGGAGGGAGGGAGATGCAAGAGGGAAGAGATATGGGAACATATGTATAACTGATTCACTTTGTTATAAAGCAGAAACTAACACACCATTGTAAAGCAATTATACTCCAATAAAGATGTTAAAAAAAAAAGAAAGAAAGAAATGAAAAAGAAATGAAGGACACGATAGCAAAGATCAATAAAACCAAAACCTGGTTCTTTGAGAAGATAAACAAAATTGATAAACCATTAGCCAGACTCATCAAGATAAAAAGGGAGAACACTAAAATCAATAGAATTAGAAATGAAAAAGAAGTAACAACTGACACTGCAGAAATACAAAGGATCATGAGAGATTACTACAAGCAACTACATGCCAATAAAATAGACAACCTGGAAGAAATGGACAAATTCTTAGAAATGCACAACGTTCCAAGACTGAACCAGGAAGAAATAGAAAATATGAACAGACCAATCACAAGCACTGAAATTGAGACTGTGATTAAAAATCTTCCAACACACAAAAGCCCAGGACCAGATGGCTTCACAGGTGAATTGTATCAAACATTTAGAGAAGAGTTAACACCTATCCTTCTCAAACTCTTCCAAAATATAGCAGAGGGAGGAACACTGCCAAACTCATTCTACGAGGCCACCGTCACCCTGATACCAAAAACAGACAAAGATGTCACAAAGAAAGAAAACTACAAGCCAATATCACTGATGAACATAGATGCAAAAATCCTCAACAAAATACTAGCAAACAGAATCCAACAGCAGATTAAAAGGATCATACACCATGATCAAGTGGGGTTTATCCCAGGAATGCAAGGATTCTTCAATATACGTAAATCAATCAATATGATAAACCATATTAACAAATTGAAGGATAAAAACCATATGATCATCTCAATAGATGCAGAGAAAGCTTTCGATAAAATTCAACACCCATTTATGATAAAAACCCTCCAGAAAGTAGGCATAGAAGGAACTTTCCTCAACATAATAAAGGCCATATATGACAAATCCACATCCAACATCGTTCTCAGTGGTGAAAAACTGAAAAAAAATCTAAAAATAGGAAAAAACTAAAAATAGAACTACCATACAACCCAGCAATCGCACTACTGGACATATACCCTGAGAAAACCATAATTCAAAAAGAGTCACGTACCAAAATGTTCATTGCAGCTCTATTTACAATATCCAGGATATGGAAGCAACCTAAGTGTCCATCAACAGGTGAATGGATAAAGAAGATGTGGCACATATATACAATGGAATATTACTCAGCCATAAAAAGAAACAAAACTGCGTATTTGTAGTGAGGTGGATGGACCTACAGTCGCTCATACAGAGTGAAGTAAGTCAGAAAGAGAAAAACAAATACCGTAGGCTAACACATATATATGGAATCTAAAAACAAAGGTCATGAAGAACCTAGGGGCAAGACGGGAATAGAGATGCAGACCTACTAGAGAATAGACTTGAGGATATGAGGAGGGGGAAGGGTAAGCTGGGACAAAGTGAGAGAGTGGCATGGACATATATACACTACCAAATGTAAAACAGATAGCTAGTGGGAAGCAGCTGCATAGCACCGGAAAATGAGCTCAGTGCTTTTTGACCACCTAGAGGAGTGGGATAGGGAGGGTGGGAGGGAGGGAGACACAAGAGGGAAGAGATATGGGGACATATGTATATGTATAACTGATTCACTTTGTTATAAAGCAGAAACTAACACACCATTGTAAAGCAACTATACTCCAATAAAGATGTTAAAAAAAAAATCCTCAACAAAATACTAGCAAACAGAATCCAACAGCAGATTAAAAGGATCATACACCATGATCAAGTGGGGTTTACCCCAGGAATGCAAGGATTCTTCAATATACGTAAATCAATCAATGTGATACACCATATTAACAAATTGAAGGATAAAAACAATATGATAATGTCAATAGATGCAGAAAAAGCTTTCGACAAAATTCAACACCCATTTATGATTAAAAACTCTCCAGAAAGTAGGCATAGAGAGAACCTACCTCAACATAATAAAGGCTATATATGACAAACCCACAGCCAACATCGTTCTCAATGGTGAAAAACTGAAACCATTTCCTCTAAGGTCAGGAACAAGACAAGGTTGCCCACTCTCACCGCTATTATTCAACATAGTTTTGGAAGTTTTAGCCACAGCAATCAGAGAAGAAAAAGAAATAAAAGGAATACAAATTGGAAAAGAAGAAGTAAAACTGTCACTGTTTGCAGACGACATGATACTATACATAGAGAATCCTAAAGATGCTACCAGAAAACTACTAGAGCTAATCAATGAATTTGGTAGAGTAGTAGGATACAAAATGAATGCACAGAAATCTCTTGCATTCCTGTACACTAATGATGAAATATCTGAAAGAGAAATTAAGGAAACACTCCCATTTACCACTGCAACAAAAAGAATAAAATATCTAGGAATAAACCTACCTAAGGAAGCAAAAGACCTGTATTCAGAAAACTATAAAACAATGATAAAAGAAATTAAAGATGATACAAACAGATGGAGAGATATACCATGCTCTTGGATTGGAAGAATCAACATTGTGAAAATGACTATACTACCCAAAGCAATCTACAGATTCAGTGCAATCCCTATCAAACTACCAATGGCATTCTTCACAGAACTAGAAGAAAATATTGCACAATTTGTATGGAAACACAAAAGACCCCGAATAGCCAAAGCAATCTTGAGAAAGAAGAACGGAGCTGGAGTAATCAGGCTCCCTGACTTCAGACTATACTACAAAGCTACAGTAAACAAGACAGTATGGTACTGGCACAAAAGCAGAAACATAGATCAATGGAACAGGACAGAAAGCCCAGAGATAAACCCATGCACATATGGTCACTTTATTTTTGACAAAGGAGACAAGAATGTACAATAGAGGAAAGACAGCCTCTTCGATAAGCGGTGCTGGGAAAAATGGACAGCTACATGTAAAAGAATGAAAGTAGAACATCCCTAACACCATACACAAAAATAAACTCAAAATGGATTAAAGACCTAAATGTAAGGCCAGATGCTATAAAACTCTTAGAGGAAAACAGGCAGAACACTCTATGACATAAATCACAGCAAGATCCTTTTTGACCCACCTCCTAGAGAAATGGCAATAAAAACAAAAATGGACAAATGGGACCTACTGAAACTTAAAAGATTTTGCACAGCAAAGGAAACCATAAAAAAGACGAAAAGACAACCCTCAGAATGGGAGAAAATATTTGCAAATGAAGCAACTGACAAAGGATTAATCTCCAAAACATACAAGCAGCTCATGCAGCTCAATATCAAAAAAACAAACAACCCAATCCAAAAATGGGCAGAAGACCTAAATAGACATTTCTCCAAGATATACAGATTGCCAACAAACACAAGAAAGGATGCTCAACATTACTAATCATTAGAGAAATGCAAATCAAAACCACAATGAGGTGTCACCTCACACCGGTCAGAATGGCCATCATCAAAAAATCTACAAACAATAAATGCTGGAGAGGGTATGGAGAAAAGGGAACCCTCTTGCACTCTTGGTGGGAATGTAAATTGATACAGCCACTATGGAGAACAGTATGGAGGTTCCTAAAAAAAGTAAAAATAGAACTACCATATGACCCAGCAATCCCACTACTGGGCATATACCCTGAGAAAACCATAATTCAAAAAGAGTCATGTACCACAATGTTCATTGCAGCACTATTTACAATAGCCAGGACATGGAAGCAACCTAAATGTCCATCAACAGATGATTGGATAAAGAGGATGTGGCACATATATACAATGGAATATTACTCAGCCATAAAAAGGAACAAAATTGAGTTATTTGTAGCGAGGTGGATGGACTTAGAATCTGTCATACAGAGTAAAGTTAAGTCAGAATGAGAAAAACAAATACCATATGCTAACCATATATATGGAATCTAAAAAATAATGGTTCTGATGAACGTAGGGGCAGGACAGGAATAAAAGGGCAGACGTAGAGAATGGACTTGAGGACATGGGGAGGGGGAAGGGTAAGCTGGGACGAAGTGAGAGAGTAGCATTAACATATATACATTACCAAATGTAAAATAGCTAGCTAGTGGGAAGCAGCTGCATAGCACAGGGAGATCAGCTCAGTGCTTTGTGACCATCTAGAGGGGTGGGATAGGGAGGGTGGGAGGGAGATGCACGAGGGAGGGGATATGGGGATATATATATACACATAGCTGATTCACTTTGTTATACATCAGAAACTAACACAACATTGTAAAGCAATTATACTGCAATAAAGACTAAAGAAAAAAGACAATGGTAAGTTTTGCAATCAGTTATAAAAGAGAAATGTCTAAATAATTCTTGCAAATCAGTTTATAAAACAATGCAAATGTCAACGATTATTCCTAAAAGTGAATAAGCATATGCAAGACACTAGATTATGTTAATAAAATCCAAGAAGCTGAGGATAAGAGAATAAACACATGTTCAAATTGTATATCAAGTAGACAATACTCAAAAACACAATTCCATATTTGGTTATCAAAACTAGGAAACCACCAGTTAAAGAATGCTTTTGAGGGGTTTCCCTGGTGGCACAGTGATTTGGAGTCCACCTGCCAATGCAGGGGACATGGGTTCCAGCCCTGGTCCAGAAAGATCCCACATGCCGTGGAGCAACTCAGCCCATGTGCCACAACTACGGAGCCTGCCCTCTAGAGCCTGCACGCCACAGCTACTAAGCCTGCGTGCAACAACTACTGAAGCCCGTGCACCTAGAACCCATGCTCCGCAACAAGAGAAGACACCACAATGAGAAGCCTGCACATAGCAACGAAGAGTAACCCCTGCTCGCCACAACTAGAGAAAGCCCGTGAGCAGCAATGAAGACCCAATGCAGCCAAAAATAAAATAAATAAATAAAAAATTTTTTATGCTTTTGAAAACTTAATAAAAACCACCACTCTAATTAAAATGCATCTTCCAAAATAACATTTTAAAAATGTAGATATAGTTCTACAGTAAAAAAAATACTAGAAAGAAAACAATAATGAGACATAAAAATTAAAAGCATAAACCAAAGCTAAAGAAGTAACATCACACGGTTTGAACAGTAAACACCAATATGTCAAATTCCACTATTTAAAGATAAAAATTCCCAGATTGTCAAAATCAAAATCCTATTACAGAGTTTTCTTTTTTATTTTATTTTTTTATTTAATGTCTTTATTGGAGTATAACTGTTTTACAATGTTGTGTTAACTTCTGCTGTATAACAAAGTGAATCAAGAGTTTTCAAGAGACAGAAATGAAGTGTCTTTTTTTAATATTAAACATAAAAAGGGCAAATGTATATTAGGCAAATGCAAATTTTACAAGTATAAGTGCAGCTACCCGGGCTCTTTGGTGGGGCTAATGGTGGACTCTGGGAGGGCTCATGCCAAGGAGTACTTCCCAGAACTTCTGCTGCCAGTGTCTTTGTCCTCACGGTGAGCCACAACCATAGCCCGCCTCTGCAGGAGACCCTCCAACACTAGCAGATCAGAAAACCTTCATTAAAAAGCCCCAATCTGGAGATAGCCTCATCCACCAGAGGGCAGACAGCAGAAGCAAGAAGAACTACAATCCTGCAGCCTGTGGAACAAAAACCACATTCACAGAAAGATAGACAAGAAAAAAAGGCAGAGCGCTATGTACCAGATGAAGGAACAAGATAAAACGCCAGAAAAACAACTAAATGAAGTGGAGATAGGCAACCTTCCAGAAAAAGAATTCAGAATAATGATAGTGAAGATGATCTAGGACCTCGGAAAAAGAATGGAGGCAAAGATCGAGAAGATGCAAGAAATGTTTAACAAAGACTTAGAAGAATTAAAGAACAAACAAACAGAGATGAACAATACAATAACTGAAATGAAAACTACACTAGAAGGAATCAATAGCAGAATAACTGAGGCAGAAGAACGGATAGGTGACCTGGAAGACAGAATGGTGGAATTCACTGCTGCAGAACAGAATAAAGAAAAAAGAATGAAAAGAAATGAAGACAGCCTAAGAGACCTCTGGGACAACATTAAACGCAACAACATTCACACTATA
Source organism: Eubalaena glacialis (assembly GCF_028564815.1). Lineage (NCBI taxonomy): Eukaryota > Metazoa > Chordata > Mammalia > Artiodactyla > Balaenidae > Eubalaena > Eubalaena glacialis. The sequence continues at coordinate 18,743,193 of NC_083728.1, forward strand.
GGGGTCCCAGAAGGAGAAGAGAGAGAGAATGGACCCGAGAAAATATTTGAAGAGGTTATAGTCAAAAACTTCCGTAACATGGGAAAAGAAATAGCCACCCAAGTCCAGGAAGCACAGAGAGTCCCATACAGGATAAACCTAAGGAGAAACATGCTGAGACACATAGTAATCAAATTGGCAAAAATTAAAGACAAAGAAAAATTATTAAAAGCAGCAAGGGAAAAGCAACAAATAATATACAAGGGAATCCCCATAAGGTTAACAGCTGATTTCTCAGCAGAAATTCTACAAGCCAGAAGGGAGTGGCATGACATATTTAAAGTGATGAAAGGGAAAAACCTACAACCAAGATTGCTCTACCCGGCAAGGATCTCATTCAGATTCAATGGAGAAATCAAAAGCTTTACAGACAAGCAAAAGCTAAGAGAATTCAGCACCACCAAACTCTACAACAAATGCTAAAGGAACTTCTCTAAGTGGGAAACACAAGAGAAGAAAAAGACCTACAAAAACAAACCCAAATCAATTAAGAAAATGGTCACAGGAACATACATATCGATAATTACCTTAAACGTGAATGGATTAAATGCTCCAACCAAAAGACACAGACTGGCTGTACATCCAGTACACACCTATGGTCAACTAATTTATGACAAAAGAGGCAAGGATATACAATGGAGAAAAGACAGTCTCTTCAGTAAGTGGTGCTGGGAAAACTGGACAGCTACATGTAAAAGAATGAAATTAGAACACTCCCTAACACCATACACAAAAATAAACTCAAAATGGATTAGAAACCTAAATGTAAGACCAGACACTATAAAGCTCTTAGAGGAAAACATAGGAAGAACACTCTTTGACATAAATCACAGCAAGATCTTTTTTGGTCCACCTCCTAGAGTAATGGAAATAAAAACAAAAATAAACAAATGGGACCTAATGAAACTTAAAAGCTTTTGCACAGCAAAGGACACTACAAACAAGACGAAAGACAACCCTCAGAATGGGAGAAAATATTTGCAAACAAATCAATGGACAAAGGATTAATCTCCAAAATATATAAACAGCTCATTCAGCTCAATATTAAAGAAACAAACAACCCAATCCAAAAATGGGCAGAAGACCTAAATAGACATTTCTCCAAAGAAGACATATAGATGGCCAAGAAGCACAAGAAAAGCTGCTCAACATCACCAATTATTAGAGAAATGCAAATCAAAACTACAATGAGGTATCACCTCACACCAGTTAGAATGGGCATCATCAGAAAATCTACAAACAACAAATGCTGGAGAGGGTGTGGAGAAAAGGGAACCCTCTTGCATTGTTAGTGGGATTGTAAATTCATACAGCCACTATGGAGAAGAGTATGGAGGTTCCTTAAATAACTAAAAATAGAATTACCATATGACCCAGCAATCCCACTACTGAGCATATACCCAGAGAAAACCATAATTCAAAAAGACACATGCACCCCAATGTTCACTGCAGCACTATTTACAATAGCCAGGTCATGGAAGCAACCTGAATGCCCATCGACAGACGAATGGATAAAGAAGATGTAGTACATGCATACAATGGAATATTACTCAGCCATAAAAAGGAACGACGTTGGGTCATTTGTAGAGACGTGGATGGATCTAGAGACTGTCATACAGAGTGAAGTAAGTCAGAAAGAGAAAAACAAATATCGTATATTAACGCATATATGTGGAACCTAGAAAAATAGTACAGATGAACCAGTTTGCAGGGCAGAAATTGAGACACAGTTGTAGAGAACAAACATATGGACACCAAGGGGGGAAAGTGGCGGGGCGGTGGTGGTGGGATGAATTGGGAGATTGGGATTGACATATATACACTAATATGTATAAAATGGATAACTAATAAGAACATGCTGTATAAAAAAATAAATAAAATAAAATTCAAAAAAAAAACGCCCCAATCTGGGGCCCACAGGCCAAAAAATAAAAAATAAAAAAAATAATAAAAGTATAAGTGCAACATTCACATTAGATAAAGTCAAGGCACAAAAAACATATTAAACAAGACAGTAAAGATTGTTTATATATATTGATAAAGTCTAGGCTTCATAATGAAGATTCCACTGGCACGTCTTAGCCTGTATTCTCCTGGAAGATCATGAGACAGAGGCTTAAGTTCAAGGACATGTAGAACAAAATTGACCATATCCTGGACTAAAGCAAGAGTCAGCAAATTTCAAAGGATTTAAATCATGCAAATTAATGTCTCTGACTACAGTGAAATTAAGCTTGAAATCAAGAACAAATAATAGGAAGACAATGCCCATATGTTTGTAAATTTAATAGAAATCTGCTTCTAAACAACCCATGGGCCATAGAAGAAATCTCTAAGCAAATGAGAAAATATTTTTAATTAAATCATAATGAAAATATACCAAAATTTGAAGGATATAACTAAAGCCATGCGTATATTAGGGGGAAAAATTACACACTGATAATCAATGAGCAAGAAATTTAATCTCAGAAAGTTTAGAAAGGAAGAGCAAATTAAACTTGAAAACAGTACAAGGAGGAAAACAAGAAAGTTAAGAGCAAAAATTAGTAAAACTGAAAAATAAAATGCAATAGAGCCTCTCAAAGTAGAGAAATGTTTCTTAAACCTTATGTAGAAACTGTGAACCAAATAGGAAAAACTATGGTAAGTTGGACTACATTACAATTAAGAACTATATTTATAAAAAATACCATTAAGATCATAGAAAGGGAAATTCAGAAAAGTTATAGCAAAACTTACAACCAACAAAGAACTAATATCCAGAATATTTTAAAAACTCCTATAAATCAGTAAGAAAAAGACAATTGACTTCATAGAAAAATGGGCAGGAAACTTGAATTGGTACTTTATAAGTGAGAAAATCCAAATGGGTCCTACAAAAGTAAAAGGATTCTCAATCTTATTGGTCATCAGAGAGACACAAATTTGAATAACAATGAGATACCACTGCACACCCCCCGGAGCACTAAACATAAAAAGTCTGACCGTGCCAAGGTGTTTGCATGAATGCATGCATTGAAAACCCTCTTACACTGCCGGTAAAAGTACATATATGTATGGCCACTTTGAGACAATTTGGCATGAAAGTTAAAGATACTCAAAGCCTCTTACCCAGCAATTTTACTCCTAGCAATGCATGCTCATATATGCATATGAGGCAACATATAGAAGAATGTTTATAACAACATTATTCATACAAGGCAAGACTTGGAAACAAACCATCTAACCCCATTTTACCATTTATTCATTATCAAATCATCAATCCCAAAGCTGGAGTGATTCATTAACCAAAACTACTAATTTGCAGCCAAATTAACAAATAAATGGTGGTATATTCATATAATAGAATAAACAATTTGTATTATATTTATCCAATGAATAAACCACAATTAAAATGAGTAAACTAAAGCCACATTATCATAAGTGAATCTCACAAAGATAATATGAAGCCAAATAAGCCAGACAGACAAGAATAAACTGCATTATTCCATTTATATAAAGTTCAAGAAACAGGTGAAACTAAACTATACGGTTTACGTACACGTGTAGTTGGTAATATTAAAAGAAAAGCAAGGAGGTAATCAACACGAACATCAGGTAGTGGCTACTTTCATGGGGGGAAAGGAGCAACTGTTGGTTAGAGGCACAAAGGCAAATTCTGGAGTGCCAGGAGTGATCTATTTCTTGATCTGGGTGGTAGATTCTTAGATGTTTCCCTTATGATGAACCATCACACTATAAAAATGAAAACTGGAAATAAAAATAAACTTTAAAAAATTTCATATGGGCCAAAGCTGTACTCAAGGGAAAATTCATATTATTCAATGTTTTACTATTAAACAATAAGGAATAGAAAATATTTACTAAAACTAAATTCAAACCTTAACCAGGCAATAACGTATTCAACATTAATCTCTCGAATGCCTACTATATGTCCAGCACATATGTCAGTAAAAATACAAACAAAAAGTAATCATTGAGAAACTAAAAACTAGAGTTGATTTACAAATCCAAAAATTTTACTTTTTTTGTGAAACATAATAAGGAAAACAAATGCACTTCTTACTAGTTAAGTCAAGGAATGAATAGATATTGTTATATATAATATATATGTATATATAATATAAAATAAATGAATTTTATATATATATATATATATATATTCCTTTCAGGGTTAGTTTTTCATCATAAACAGGATGTAACCAGTTAATTACTTAGGGCTATAGGTTGCATTACAAAGTATAATAACACAATTTGCATTATGTGGTAGATTATGAAAATGTCCAGAATTCTCTACCCCACAGTATAGCCATGCCCTTTGCAATGTGACTTTTTTACTCCCTGTCACCAAGAGATAGAGCCTACGTTGATCAATAGAATATCTCATGTAGTTCTAAGCCTATGACTCAAGAAACCTTACATACTCCATCTTACTCTCTCCAAGCCCTGCCATCATCATGTGAACAAGTCCAGTCCAGCCCTCTAGAAAATGAGAGGGCACATGGTGGAGAGATAAGCCATCTGAACTGAGGTCACCTCCTAATCAACCAGCCCCCAGCTGGCCTGGCAGCTGGCTGCTCAGCCAAGACAGAAGAACCTCCCTGCTGAACCCAGCCCAAATTGCCAAACCACAAAATCATGTTGACCCCAAGGCAAGGCATTTTAAGGTAGTTTGTTATGCAACAAAACCTAATTGATGCACATTATGAGGACCATTACCAGTTCAGAATTAGATAAGCTGTCATCTGAAAATAGAAAGACCCAGTGGTCTTGCTTGAGTGGTTGAATATGATCATAAGAATATATGTTTATTTATCCTCACATCTTATGGTTCTTTCTTTTATGGTTGACTCTTGCAAACTGTGCTGCAAACAAAAGTGTAAGGTCAAGTTCAAAGGTGACTCAAGGAAAATGGGAGGCTCCTGCATGTGAAATATGAGGGCAAATAAGGAGACATTTGGGGCTGTTTCTGCCAGTTTTGATAAATCAATTTTTCATTTTTAATTTGCCATATACCTGTGTATAAAATTTTAGTTTGTATATACCATAATATAAGATATACCTGCAAAATTTTTTTAAATAAGTAAACCTTTATTATTGACATTTCTGCAGGAAAAATTACTTATTGTGGATCTGAAACCCTCTTTTGTCACAGTGAGACAATTTTTTTTTCCATAATATACGCTTTGAAATGCAGTGTTTCTAATAGTATGATTGTTTTATACCAAAAAAGACTGTAAAAGAAATTGGGAAATGGATATGGGATTTCTCACAATAATGAGTACACTCCTTTTTACTTATAACAAAGCATTATGTATAAGTCTATGCTAATAGACTTGAAATCGTCAATAAAATAAATTTTGGTAATTTATATTTTCCTAAATATATATTTCCTAAATAATATTTGGGAAGTTGGAAAACTCTAGCAAACCATTAAATCGTGTAAGAAATATTTTTTTTAAAAGAGAGAGCACCTAGATTCATGATTAGAAGTATCAGAAATCCAATTCAAACTCACTTTGGTACAAAGGGATTTATTGGGAGGATAATGGGGCAACCCATGTAACTACAGGAATAAGAGACACTCCTTAGAGCTCTCAGGAATATCCAGAACCAGATACTGTTGTTGCCAATATTCTCACAATTGTTCTCATTGTGTTTTTCTCAAAGTGTTGGATTCATTCTGTCTCTCATGGCAAGAATCCAGTTCAGCTGCAATTCCTAATTCCTCATTCCAAGGCTCCCACAATCAAAAGGGGACTCCCCTTAGTCCTCGCCTTCTGAATCAAAAAGCCTAGAAAAAAACTCAGTCAGCTGTATCCAGGGGAGCAGACTCCCATAGAACTTCCACAGCCAATGGAAGCCCACCAATGTACATTGGAGTCCTTTCTGGAAAAGGGAAAGCTATTATGCCATTAGAATGCATTATCTCCATTTCAGAAGCAAAACCCAAGCAGTTTTACAGGCTAGTTCTTCTAAATTTTCAAATAGCAGGTAATTATCATAATAAATAAACTCTTCCAGAGTGCAGAAAAATAAAGTAAAAGACTATCTTCTGGACTTTTACAAGTTAACAGAGCTGCATGCCAAAAATAGAAGAAAAAATGAAAACCTTTGGTAAATTTCACATATTCATATAGTTGCAAAATAACTAATGAATATTATCAAATATATTTAAATTTAAAAGATGAAAAAACGTGAGAGCTATTTCTATTCAGGAACACAATACAGTGTTTATTATTATTTAACATTACCCTAGAAGTGTTGGTAACGCAAGGAAAAGAGAGAGAAAAGGAAGAAGAGAGAGAGGGAAAGAGAGAAGTGGGGACAGGAGGAGAAGGAAGAAAGAAGAATATGGAAAATTAGACACAAATTTATAGTTATTGAAACTGATGCCAATTACTACTTAGAAAACCCAAGAGAATCAACTTTAAATTATCAGAATAAAACAGTCCATTAAATTTGGTGGTTACAAATACATATAAAAAACAAGTAGCTTCCCACATATAAGAGATAACCTTTAAGAAAAAAGAGAGGAAGTAATCTCATTAACAATTACAACAAAAATATGAATTATCTATGAAAAATTTTAATTAGGAACAAGTCAGACTTTCATGGAGAAAACATCAAACACCATATACAAAAATAAACTAAATGGATTAAAAACTTAAACGTTAAGACCTGAAACCATATAACTCCTAGAAGAAAACATAGGCAGTACATTCTTTGACACTGGTCTTAGAAATATTTTGTTGGATCTGTCTCCTCAGGCAAGGGCAACAAAGGAAAAATAAACAAATGGAACCTAAGCAAACTAAAAAGCTTTTGCACAGCAAAGGAAATCATCAACAAAACAAACGGGCAACCTACTGAATGGGAGAAGATATTTCAAATGGTATGTCCAATAAGGGATTAATATCTAAAATACTTAAAGAACTCATAAAACTCAATATCAAAAAACAAACAATCCAATTAAAAAATGGGCAGAGGAACTGAATAGGCATTTTTCCAAAGAAGATGTATAGGTGGCCAACAGGCACATGAAAAAGATGCTCAACATCGTTAATTATCAGGGAAACACAGATCAAAACCACAATGAGATATTACCTCACATCTGTCAGAATGGCTATTATCAAGAAGACAACAAATAAGTGTTGGTGAAGATGTAGAGAAAAGGGAACCCTTGTGCACTGCTGGCGTAAATGTAAATTGGTACAGCCACTATGGAAAACAGTATGGAGATTCCTCAAAAAATTAAAAATAGAACTACCATGTGTTTCAGCAATTCCACTCCTGGGTATTTATGTGAAGAGAACAAAAACAGTAATTCAAAAAGATATATGTACCCCAATGTTCATTGCAGCATTATTTACAGGAGCCAAGATATGGAAGTAACCCAAGTGTTCATTGACAGATGAATGAAAAAAGAAGATGTGGTATATATATACAATAGAATATTACTCAACAATAAAAAAGAATGAAATCTTGCCATTTTCAACAACATGGATGAACCTGGAGTTCTAAGTGAACTCTATGCTAAGTGAAATGTCAGACATAGAAAGAAATACACTGTATGTTTTCACTTATATGTGAAATCTAAAAAACAAAACAAATGAACAAGTATAACAAAACAGAAACAGACGGACATACACAGAGAACAAACTAGTGGTTGCCAGAGGGAAGGGGATGGGGAATGGGTGAAATACATGAAGGAGACCAAGAAGTAAAAAATTACTAGTTATAAAATAAATAAGTCACAGGGATGTGATGTACAGCACAGGGAATATAGTCAATATAATTGTAGTAACTTTCTATAATGCATAATCTATAAAAATATCGAATCACTATGCTGTACACCCGAAACTAATATAATGTTGTAAGTCAACTATATTTCAATTAATTAATTAAAGAGAATCCATTTCACAAAAAGGAAAAATTATTAAAACTCATTCCTGCGCATAATGTTTCCAACCCCACACATAATCAGTATAAGTAAGGTACTTTGTGAAAAATAAATAAATGTACTCCAACTGAAAAAAAAAAGTTCACATATTTTTACCTAAAAGTTAATCCAAAGAAAATAATAAAAGATAATAAAGGATGTGCATAAAGATTTATGAAGATATTATAGATGATGACAATGATGTGATGATGGTGAAGATAATAAGAATTTGAGAGGAGATACAACTTTTGTTTCAAATGCAAGGAATTTCTTTGACTTCTTATATCCACATAATCTGTGACCCCAAATGACTAGATGGAAAATGAAAAATCCTGCCCAGTTAACACAGGCCCCCAAAATGTCCAAAACTAACATGATTCCAAGCTCTGTTTGCATAATAAAATCAATAGTTCACATATTCATCCTCTTTCAACAGCTTGGAAATCTCTCCTAAAATTTAGCATCACAGAGAATTGAGACTCTGAATTTGTTCCTTAGAGATTATAGGAATGACCTAATGAAGCCTTTCTCATCTGCATCCTTCTACCAAACCTTGTGTCTTGCCCTTTTAGAGCTCAGAAATAAATAAATAAATAGTCAATCAACAAACAACCATCATGTGGGATTAGGATCTTACTGGCAAGCTGGAGCCAAGTCCTCAACTTTTGGTTCTGGTTTGATGTAAGCTGTAGCATTCACCTGTTTACATTTACCCAGGTTTTTTACTGAGAAAAAGATTTGAGATTAACAGCCTTGAGTACACGGACTGATACACAGAAAAGAAAACTTGCTAATTCAAAATGGCAAATGAAGCTTCTGAAACAGAATGAGAGTTCACCAACCATATAATAAAACATGATCAGTTTATCCAGACCAAGGCACAATTGGTCTTGACCCAGTGGAAATTTATGTGTTAAATATCATATCATGAGAAGGCTTTGTTCTTCTTCTAGGAAAGGTAAGAATTGGCAAGAACTCCTCATCTTCTGAGAACCCTTTATGGGAGAAAACCTATCTTGAAAAAAACATTTTCTTTCTTCTTCTGGGCTCCCTCTGCCTTGGCTCACATCCAGGAGCTTGGACAGAGGTTTCTGGGGTGGTCTTTGTGAATCCAAGACCAGCCACTGTGTAGGGGTGCCCAGAGGGCAGCCTCTGGTGTTTATCAGCAACAGCTCTGCAGACACCCTGCAACTTCAAACCAGCTGACTTGCCTCCACTAAGACCGACCAGAACTGTATGAGGTTGTCAGAATTTAACCCTCTCTGGCCTTCTACAAAGGCTGAGAGAAAAAAAGTTTTAAGCAGCCCTTGATGGCTACCATACTGCGGTCATTTTGGATTTCTCCCAAGAATGGCTGGAAGGGGAATGGCCAGCCAGAAGGAAGAAAGAATCGGTCAAGGAGAGTAAGATTCAACTTTGAACACCTGCGAAGCCTGCCCAACAGGCCATAGTATCACCAGGTCACCATAACACCAGTCAAGTAAGACATATCCTGCACCAAACATCTACTCTCCCCCAATCCCAGCCCTGAAGGAGCCGGAGGTGGCTACTGGTGAGGGGGTTGGGGAGAAGGAAGGGAAGAAGCCAACCATGGACCACCTCTTTGTCTGTTTCAGGTTTCTAGCCTGAAATGGAATAAGCTGGGAGAAAAAAGAAGCTTAAACTTCTCTTCCCAGTTCCCGGAACTAGGCAGGATGCTGTATGTGACCTAGTATCAGCTAAGCAGATGCTCTCACCTGGGGTTCTGAACCCTGAGGAAGTGATGCCAAGATGCAGATACAGTTGAGAAAGCATTCATAGCAACAGGGGCCTCATCAAGAGCCCAGGGCAGCAGGAACAATTAACCATGTCTTAATCGAAACGTAACTATGCTCCCTGCTGCCCAGATGTCTGCCTGGTTCTCAGCCTCCCAAATTCTTTCTATCCCATCTATCCCACCAATAATTCCTTTTCTGCTTAAATTAGCTTCCTATTGCTTGCTGATGAAACCACCGCCCTTACCGACCCAACTGGGCTCTTTTTACCTCTTACTGATTCCTCCTTCCCAGGTACCACTATCTTCCCGCAGAAGGAGAGCAACTTGAGACTGCAAGTCAGGCTCCCAGCAGGAAGTAGTCAACACTCAAACCGGGAGAATTCCGGGAGGGTTTCATAAAGGGACCAATTACACAGGTGTGGGCAGGCTGTAGGGAAACTACAAAGGATATTGCTGTATCTGGCATGAGTAACAGTCTGGGTGTTACCCTTTCCAGGCTCAAGATGATAAGGAGAGTGAACAGATACCAGAACTTGAAGAAGAGTTAGGCATAAATGAGGCCACCTTGAGAAGAACACTGACCTTCAGTGGAGAGGTACAACCAGCCTGTAGCCATTCCACAGGGGAAATAAATACCCTGGTCACACTCTCCTCCCTCCTGACTTCCAATCTCCTGCCAAGAGGTCCCCATTGATGAGGTTGACCTGCTTGATGCCAGAGGGCACAGGAACCCGCTGATGTGATCCTTAAGAGTCAGAGTTCTGGAAAAAGAGCAGGGTGGAGGAGGATGAAGAGGAGATCTAAGGGATGGGGAGGCACTTGGAAGTCACTTGGCAAAAACACCTAACATGAGAAGCGCTGCAGATGATCCTTACGTATTTACCTAACCTTACATATTTACCCACGTATTTACCTAATCTGAGTTCCATTATCCAGTCCTCTCCCAGGCAGTTCCAGGTTAAAAGTCCATCAAAACACAAGAACACACTTCCAAGGCATTAGGGCACTCTGCTTCAGCTTCCTTCATTTGACCCAGGACTGCTTTGCAAATCACCTGCTCCATTACTTTCTTCTACCTTCTCCAACCATCACATGTCCATTACTTCTACGATATCATGAAGGCTCTTGCACTGGGAGCTGAGACTTTCTCATTCAAGGACAAATCTAGAAGTTAACCATTTCTGTCCAAAAGCCAGGTACTGTAAAACCACAGTGGGACTCAGAGACAGCCAAGAGACATAAGCTTCAGATCTCAGGACACTCAGAGCCAAGAAGCAAAGCAGAGCCGTAAATGGTATGAGCTCTTTGCCATTTCTGCAAGCTGTTGTCTGTAGGTAATTTTCTGAGACTATTAGAGCAACACAAGATCACTTTGAAACATAATTCAGAAAAAAGTCTGGGGGTGGAGTCAAGATGGTGTACTAAGAGGATGGAGAATTTGCATCTCCGCACAACTAGGACACCTACCAGGCACTGGTGGGGGACCATGGACACCTAAGGTGTGAGGAGGAACCCCCAGCGACCTGGTAGGACATGGGGTGTGGGGGGGAGTGAGGAGGGAGGAGAAGTGGAGGCGGGACGGGACTGGCGCCCCTGAGGGGTGGCTGAGGGAGGGGAAGGGATCCCACTCCCGAAGGGGGAAATTGGGGGACCGCTGGGAGGGCAGAGAATCAAAAGGGAGTGTGGCCAGGCTTCCCCTGCCCACTTGGGCCCCCAGGAGCCTGCTGAGATCCCGGGCCTGATCCTCTGTTAACCAAGGCCCCCTCCAGCTGCTCAGGTCCTGAGGGAGTGGGAAGGAGGGAAGGCAGAGGAAAAGTAAAGGCCAGACCTACAGGATCGGCACCCCTGAGGGGTGGCTGGGGAAGGGGAGGAGTTCCTACACCCAGTGGAACCCACCCACGGTTAGGGGTCCAGCAGGGATGGGGAAACCCTGGGGGAGACCGTGGCAGGGGGCACAGAAGAACAGAAGGGAACCCAGCCAGCACTTTCCCTGTCCACTTAGGCACTGGGGAGCCTCTTGGGCTCCCAGGCCTAATCCTCTGCCCGTGGAGCCTCCCTCCTGCCGTGCAGAGCCCAAGCCCCACCCCTACACCCCCACCCAGGGCCCTACCTCTACACTCGGAGACCCCCTCTGAGACCCCTCCCACACACCCTCACCCAGGGCCTTACCTCCAAATTCCAGAACTCCACACTCCGGAGGCCCTCCTATGGAGGTGCTGCCTCTCCCGTGCAGGTCCTAAGCAGAGGCCCCACCCCAGGATTGAACTTCACCCCACCTAGGCCCCACCCCCAAGGCCTTTTCCAGCTGTGTGGGTCCTGAGCCTAGGCCCTGCCCCACCCTAAAACCACCCCCTGCCTAAGTTCCACACCTGCCTAAACTCCACCCCCCCATAGCCAAGCTTTTTTTTTTTTCTGTTGTGGTTTTATTTTACCTTGTTGCAGTTGTTTCAATTATATTTTTATTTTTCCTAATATATTTTTTATCTAATTTTATTTTATTTTTATTCTTTGTTATTGTATTGCTCCTTTTTTTTTTTTTTTTGCTACACCTCACAGCTTGGGGAATCTTGGTTCACAGGCTGGAGGTTGGGCTCAAGCTCCTGTCATGGGAGCTCCAAGTCCAAACCACTGGACTAACAGAGAACCTCAGACCCCAGGGAATATTAATCAGAGTGAGGCCTCACAGAGGTCCTCATCTCAGCACCAAGACCCAGCTCTATCCAACTGCCTGCAAACTCCAGTGCTGACTGCCTCAGGCCAAACAACCAGTAAGACAGGAAAACAGCCCCACTCATAAAAAAAAAAAGAATTAAATGACAAAAAAGTATGTTACAGACAAAGGAGCAAGGTAAAAACCTACAAGACCAAATAAATGAAGATGAAATAGGCAACCTACCTGAAAAAGAATTCAGAGTAATGATAGTAAAGATGATCCAAATTCTCAGAAACAGAATGGAGAAAATACAAGAAACATTTAACAAGGATCTAGAAGAACTAAAGAGCAAACAAACAGTGATGAACAACACAATAACTGAAATTAAAAATACTCTGGAAGGAATCAATAGAAGAATAACTGAGGCAGAAGAACAGATAAGTGACCTGGAAGATAAAATAGTGGAAATAACTACTGCAGAGTAGAATAAAGAAAAAAGAATGAAAAGAATTGAGGACAGTCTCAGAGACCTCTGGGACACCATTAAACACACCAATATTTGAATTATAGGGGTCCCAGAAGAAGAAGAGAAAAAGAAAGGGTCTGAGAAAATATTTCAAGAGATTATAGTCGAAAACTTCCCTAACATGGGAAAGGAAATAGCCACCCAAGTCCAGGAAGCACAGAGAGTCCCATACAGGATAAACCCAAAGAGAAACATGCTGAAACACATATTAATCAAACTATCAAAAATTAAATACAAAGAAAAAATATTAAAAGCAACAAGGGAAAAGCAACAAATAACATACAAGGGAATCCCCATAAGGTTAACAGCTGATCTTTCAGCAGAAACTCTGCAAGCCAGAAGGGAATGGCAGGACATAGTTAAAGTGATGAAAGGGAAAAAACTACAACCAAGATTACTCTACCCAGCAAGGATCTCATTCAGATTTGATGGAGAAATTAAAACCTTTAGAGACAAGCAAAAGCTAAGAGAATTCAGCACCACCAAACCAGCTTTACAACAAATGCTAAAGGAACTTCTCTAGGCAGGAAACACAAGAGAAGGAAAAGACCTACAATAACAAACCCAAAACAATTAAGAAAATGGTAATAGGAACATACATATCAATAACTACCTTAAATGTAAATGGATTAAATGCTCCAACCAAAACACATAGACTGGCTGAATGGATACAAAAACAAGACCCATATATACGCTATCTACAAGAGACCCACTTCAGACCTAGGGACACATACAGACTGAAAGTGAGGGGATGGAAAAAGATATTCCATGCAAATGGAAATCAAAAGAAAGCTGGGGTAGCAATTCTCATATTAGACAAAATAGACTTTAAAATAAAGACTAGTATAAGAGACAAAGAAGGACACCACATAATGATCAAGGGATCGATCCAAGAAGAAGATATAACAATTGTAAATATTTATCCACCCAACATAGGAGCACCTCAATACATAAGGCAAATGCTAACAGCCATAAAGGGAGAAATTGACAGTAACACAATAATAGAGGGGGACTTTAACACCCCAATTACACCAATAGACAGATCATCCAGACAGAATATAAATAAGGAAACACAAGCTTTAAATGACACAATAGACCAGATAGAATTAATTTATATTTTTAGGACATTCCACCCGAAAGCAGAAGAATACACTTTCTTCTCAAGGGCACACAGAACGTTCTCCAGAATAGATCACATTTTCAGTCACAAATCAAACTTTGGAAAATTTAAGAAAATTGAAATCGTATCAAGTATCTTTTCCAACCACAACGCTATGATACTAGAAATCAACTACAGGAAAAAAACAGTAAAAAAAACACAAATAAATGGAGGCTAAACAGTGCACTGCTAAATAACCAGGAGATCACTAAAGAAATCAAAGAGGAAATAAAAAAATACCTAAGAACAAATGACAATGAAAACATGACGATCGAAAACCTACGGGATGCAGCAAAAGCAGTTCTAAGAGGTAAGTTCATAGCAATTCAACCTCACCTCAAGAAACAAGAAAAATCTCCAACAATCCAACCTTACACCTAAAGCAACTAGAAAAAGTAAAGCAAAGAAAACCCAAAATTAGTAGAAGTAAAGAAATCATAAAGATCAGAGCAGAAATAAATGAAACAGAAACAAAGAAAACAACAGCAAAGATCAATAAAACTAAAAGCTGGTTCTTTGAGAAGATAAACAAAATTGATAAATCTTTAGCCAGTCTCATCAAGAAAAAAACAGAGAGGGCGCAAATCAGTAAAATTAGATATGAAAAAGGAGACATTACAACCAACACCGCAGAAATACAAAAGATCATTAGAGACTACTACAATCAACTATATGCCAATAAAATGGACAACCTGAAAGAAACGGACAAATTCTTGGAAAAGTACAACCTTCCAAGATTGAACCAGGAAAAATTAGAAAATATAAACAGACCAATCACAGGTAATGAAATTGAAACTGTAATTTAAAATCTTCCAACAAACAAAAATCCAGAACCAGATGGCTTCACAGGCTAATTCTATCAAACATTTAGAGAAGAGTTAACACCTATCCTTCTCAAAATCTTCCAAAAAATTGCAAAGGGAGAAACACTCCCAAACTCATTCTACGAGGCCACCATCACCCTGATACCAAAACCAGACAAAGATATCACAAAGAAAGAAAACTACAGGCCAATGTCACTGATGAACATAGATATAAAAATCCTCAACAAAATACTAGCAAACAGAATCTAACAGCACATTAAAAGATCATACACCATGATCAAGTGGGATTTATCCCAGGGATGCAAGGATTCTTCAATATACGCAAAACAATCAATGTGATACACCATACTAACAAATTAAAGAATAAAAACCATATGATCATCTCAATAGATACGGAAAAAGCTTTTGACAAAATTCAACACCTGTTTATGATAAAACCCTCCAGAAAGTGGCCATAGAAGGAATCTACCTCAACATAATAAAAGCTATATATCATTTCCAGCAAACATCATTTTCAATGGTGAAAAACTGAAACCATTTCCTCTAAGATCAGGAACAAGACAAGGATGTCCACTCTTGCCACTATTATTCAACATAGTATTGGAATTCCTAGCCACAGCAATCAGAGAAGAAAAAGAAATAAAAGGAATACAAATTGGAAAAGAAGAAGTAAAACTGTCACTGTTTGCCAATGACATGATACTATACCTAAAAATCCTAAAGATGCCACCAGAAAGCTACTAGAACTAATCAATGAATTTGGTACGGTTGCAGGATACAAAATTAATGCACAGAAATCTCTTGCATTCCTATACACCAATGATGAAAAATCTGAAAGAGAAATTACGGAAACACTCCCATTTACCATTGCAACAAAAAGAATAAAATATCTAGGAATAAACCTACCTAAGGAGACAAAAGACCTGTATGCAGAAAATTATAAGACACTGATGAAAGAAATTAAAGATGCTACAAATAGATGGAGAGATATACTATGTTCTTGGATTGGAAGAATCAACATTGTGAAAATGACTATACTACCCAAAGCAATCTACAGGTTCAGTGCAATCTCTATCAAATTACCAATGGCCTTTTTCACAGAACTGTGACCAGAAATTTTACAATTTGCAGGGAAACACAAAAGACCCCGAATAGCCAAAGCAATCTTGAGAAAGAAAAATGGAGCTGGAGGAATCAGGCTCCCTGACTTCAGACTCTACTACAAAGCTTCAGTAATCAAGACAGTATGGCACTGGCACAAAAACAGAAATATAGATCAATGGAACAAGATAGGAAGCCCAGAGATAAACCCACGCACATATGGTCAACTTATCTTTGATAAAGGAGGCAAGAATATACAATGGAGAAAAGACAGCCTCTTCAATAAGTGGTGCTGGGAAAAATGGACAGCTACCTGTAAAAGAATGAAATTAGAACACACCCTAACACCATACACAAAAATAAACTCAAAATGGATTAAAGACCTAAATGTAAGGCCAGACACTATCAAACTCTTAGAGGAAAAGATAGGCAGAACACTCTAGGACATAAATCACAGCAAGATCCTTTTTGACCCACTTCCTAGGGTAAGGGAAATAAAAACAAAAATAAACATACGGGACCTAATGAAACTTAAAAGCTTTTGCACAGCAAGGGAAACCATAAATAAGATGAAAAGAAAACCCTCAGAATGGGAGAAAATATTTGCAAATGAAGCAACTGACAAAGGATTTATCTCCAAAATATACAAGCAGTTCATGCAGCTCAATATCACAAAAAGAAACAACCCCATCCAAAAATGGGCAGAAGACCTAAATAGACATTTCTCCAAAGAAGACATACAGATGGCCAACAAATGCATGAAAAGATGCTCAACATCACTAATCATTAGAGAAATGCAAATCAAAACCACAATGAGATATCACTTCACACCGGTCAGAATGGCCATCATCAAAATATCTACAAACAATAAATGCTGGAGAAGGTGTGGAGAAAAGGGAACCCTCCTGCACTGTTGGTGGGAATGTAAATTGATACAGCCACTATGGAGAACAGTATGGAGGTTCCTTAAAAAACTAAAAATAGAACTACCATAGGACCCAGCAATCCCACTACTGGGCATATACTCTGAGAAAACCATAATTCAAAAAGAGACACGTACCACAATATTCATTGTAGCACTATTTACAATAGCCAGGACATGGAAGCAACCTAAATGCCCATCAACAGATGACTGGATAAAGAAGATGTGGCACATACATACAATGGAATATTACTCAGCCATAAAAAGGAACAAAACTGAGTTATTTGTAGTGAGGTGGATGGACCTAGAATCTGTCATAGAGAGTGAAGTAAGCCAGAAAGAGAAAAACAAATACCGTATGCTAACGCATATATATGGAATTTTAAAAAGCGGTACTGATGAACCTAGGGGCAGGACAGGAATAAAGATGCAGACGTAGAGAACAGACTTGAGGGCACGGGGGTGAGTGGGGGGGAAGGGGAAGCTGGGATGAAGTGAGAGAGTAGCACTGACGTATATACACTACCAAATGCAAAATGGATGGCTAGTGGGAAGCTGCTGCATAGCACAGGGAGATCAGCTCAGTGCTTTGTGACAACCTAGAGGGATGGGATAAGGAGGGTGGGAGGGAGGCTCCAGAAGGAGGGAATATGGGGATATATGTATACATATAGCTGATTCACTTTGTTGTACAGCAGAAACTAACACAACATTGTAAAGCATTTATACTCCAATAAGGACGCGTGGTAAAAAAAAAAAAAGAAAGAAAGAAAAAAGTCTGTACTGAATATATGGTGGAGACTATAGGCAACTGCAGATGGAGAGACTGGGAATTCTTTGAAACGACAGAAGTACGAAAGCTTTCAATATTGGGAAACAACGCTTATTATAGAGACCATAATGGGATGCAGAAAGAGAACAGTGAAGAACACTAACCCAAGATTCATTTATTCAATTTTCCACAAATATTTATCAAGCATTTACTGTGTTCTAGGCACTGAGCTAGGATTACAAAACAAGACCAAGAGAAGTCTGACAGGTTGTTTGCCCTTAGCTATATCTAATTGAGCCTTTCACCATGTCCCTAGGGAAGAGGGATTGGAAAAACAACAACAAAAATAGCAACCACTTATTGGCATTTACTAGTGCCAGGTTTTATACTAAGTATTTCCTATTAACACCTGTCTGCAACCCTAATAGGCAGTGAGGTACCATCCTCATCCTCATTTTACAGATAGGTCATACAAGTTCAGTAATTTGCAACAAGTCAAGTAGAAAGAGATGAGGCAGAAAAATAATACCAGAACCAGGATCATAGGATAAAGAATTTCATCGGTTGTATAACATTTTACATAATAAGAGGTATGTATGGGGTCTTATGGGGACATGGCTTGAGGAGGGAATACATGCCACGCATGGACACTTTTTCAAGTGGTTCAACTAAAATCTCAGTCTAGTTAATTCCCCGTTCTGCTGTTATTTTCTCCATTAACTGGTCCTCTGCCATGAGACAGTGCACTGATGGTGTTTTGTCAGAGAATATTAATGGTGCAGAGGAGCAAAATTTGTCACCCCAAAATGTCTCCCTGGCATGCAGATTATTTTGATCTGAAAACAATCAAGGCCCAAAAGACTCAGGAAGAAACTTTACCTTCCCCCTAACTGCCTAAAAGAATGTAGACAGAGGACCTATTCCAGGAAGGGAGCTATCACCAGAGATAACTATAGTATGAACCAGGTGTGTAGACAGGGAGGAACCGAGCAAAGTCTGTCAAAATTCCTCTCTGTAGCCCACCTTCTCTGCAGGGTCCAGCAAACATCTGTTTACCAAACATTTGCTTTTCCATCTTCATGTGAATTGCCTTCCTGCTCTTTGAAGTCCCAAACCAGCATTCTCAGCATCCTCTTTTGTCTTTAGCTGAAGATGGTATTTAAGGCAAGGGTTTTGGCCATTTTGGTGAGTTACTCAGTTTTTCTGGGTCTCTCCCATGTATACATGTTATCAAACTTTGCTTGATTTTCTCCAGTTACCCTGTCTCATGTCAATTTACTTCTTCAACCAGCCGGAAGAACCTAGAAAGGTAAAGAAAAATTTCTTCCTCCTGACAATGCTTAGACATTTAAACCCATTAATGCATCCATTTCAATTACCTGGTCTCTCAAGAACACCAAGTTCTACTGCCAAAGTTAAGTACGGATGCAGGGAGAGTGCAGGAAGAAGAGCGTATTTGGAGAAGTATTTATAGTTTGCCAAGATAAAGTGACTGATTATCTAATTTTTTTAAAACATCTTTATTGGAGTATAATTGCTTTAGAATGGTGCGTTAGTTTCTGCTTTATAACAAAGTGAATCAGCTATAAATATACATATATCCCCATATCTCCTCCCTCTTGCGTCTCCCTCCCACCCTCTCTATCCCACCCCTCTAGGTGGTCCCAAAGCACCGAGCTGATCTCCCTGTGCTATGTGGCTGCGTCCCACCAGCTATCTATTTTACATTTGGTAGTGTATATATGTCCATGCCACTCTCTAACTTCGTCCCAGCTGACCCTTCCCCCTCCCCGTGTCCTCAAGTCTATTCTCTAGTAGGTCTGCGTCTTTATTCCCATCCTGCCCCTAGGTTCTTCATAACCTTTTTTTTTTTTTTTAACCTAAAAAAGACAATCAAGGGAGTGTCATGGGGGCTCTGGACTCCAAGGGCCTGGGTCGGCATTGCAGCTCCTGGCAATGCGACTTTGAGACGGGTCCCCATTCAGGGGTAGTGCACTGCTCTGTAATGCACCCATTTACATCTGCTCCTGATAGTTGAGTTGTTTACTTTTGCATTGGTTCTAAGCCAGCTTATACAAATTATACTTGTTACTATAATCACAGACTTTATCATATATGTCAATGTGTCTACGAAAACTGAGTCTGAATACTTTGCACAAGGCAAATCACTTTTTTAAAAATTCTATAGAATTAGGAGTTTGAGAAAAATAAAATTCTAGAAGGGTTCTGCCCTAAGATTTCTTCTCTCCCTAAACTTTCTCACTCCAAAGAAAGCCAAACCAGGTATCATAAAAGATATGGAAACTTAAAGTCAGAAAGAAAAAAAAAAGACTGGACTCAAGGAAAAGACAATGACCCACCACATCTATAGACTGATGAATGTATATACATTTACATGTTTAGGTTGAAATTAAATGTTTAGGGGGGTGTGTATTTTGTATGATTTCCTGCCTTAGTTGACATTTTCAATTATCTGGCCAGAGGATCGTTCTAAAAAGAGGATTTCTCATGTATTTTTTGGGTTGGCCGAAAAGTTTGTTTGGGTTTTTCCATAACGTCTTACCAAAAACCCAAACGAACTTTTTGGCCAACCTAATACCTCAAAGGGATATGGTGAAAATTAAATGGAAAAATCCAGGGAGCAATTCTGGGCACATAGAAAGCCCTCTTTAGAGCATATTAACAGTGAGGCAGGCGATAGACACTCCAAGAGAATGACCGCAGTTAGCACACAATAAATGTTAGTTATTAAAATGAGTAGGAATATGCATGTAAACCAATGAAGTTAGAACACACCCTCACACCATACACAAAAATAAACTCAAAATGGCATGGGACTTCCCTGGTGGGGCAGTGGTTAAGAATCCACCTGCCAATGCAGGGGACACAGGTTTGAGCCCTGGTCCGGGAAGATCCCACATGCCACGGAGCAACTAAGCCCGTGTGCCACAACTACTAGCCTGTGCTCTAGAGCCCGTGAGCCACAACTACTGAGCCCACATGCCACAACTACTGAGCCCATGTGCCACAACTACTGAGCCTATGTGCCACAACTACTGAAGCCCACGCGCCTAGAGCCCATGCTCCGCAACAAGAAGCCACCACAACGAGAAGCATACGCACCACAACGAAGAGTAGCCCCCACTCGCCACAACTAGAGAAAGCCCGCCCACAGCAACGAAGACCCAATGCAGCCAAAAATAAACAAATATTTTTTTTTAATGGCTTAAAGATTTAAATATAAGACATGACACCAAAAAACTCCTAGAAGAGAACATAGGCAAAACATTCTCTGACATAAATCATAACAATGTTTTCTTAGGTCAGTCTCCAAAAGCAATAAAAATAAAAGTAAAAATAAACAAATGGGACCTAATCAAACTTACAAGCTTTTGCACAGCAAAGGAAACCATAAACAAAACGAAAAGACAACCTTCAGACTGAGAGAAAATATTTGCAAACAATGCGACTGACAAGGGCCTAATTTCCAACATGTGCAAACGGCTCATACAACTCAACAACAAAAAACCAAATAACCCCGAATTAGTAAGAATAATAGCAGTCTAGTTCTGTTAGTAATTGGTGGGACATCCACCAAGTCATTTTGCCTCTTGTCAACAGGAAATGGGGACATTTGGACTCGAATAAGTGATACTCAAGCTTTAGTGTGTATGCAAATCACCTAGGGATCTTGTTCAAATACAGGCTCTGATTGGGTAGGTCTGGGTGTGGCCTGAGATGTCGCCTTAGTAACAACCTTGCAGATGTGGTTCATGCTGCTTGCTGATCTGTGGTCCATACTTTAAGTATCAAGGACCTACAATGTAATTCTCAAACTTCAACACGCATCAGACTCACCTGGAGGGCCTGTTCGAAGATGGATTGCTGGTTAAAACACAGAAACCCCGAGGGTTTCTGATGCAATACGTCTGGGTGGAGTGCCAAAATTTGCATTTTTAAAATTTTATTTTATTGGACTTCCCTGGTGGCACAGTGGTTAAAAATCCGCCTGCCAATGCAGGGGACAGGGGTTTGAGCCCTGGTCCAGGAAGATCCCACATGCCACGGAGCAACTAAGCCCGTGCACCATAACTACTGAGCCTGTGCTCTAGAGCCCGAGAGCTACAACTACTGAGCCCGCATACCACAACTACTGAAGCCCATGCACCTAGAGCCCACGCTCCGCAACAAGAGAAGCCACTGCAATGAGAGGCCCGCGCACCGCAACAAAGAGTAGCCCCCGCTCACCGCAACTAGAGAAAGCCCGCGCACAGCAACGAAGACCCAACGCAGCCAAAAATAAATAAATAAAATAAATAAATAATTTTTAAAATTTATTTTATTGAAGTACAGTTGATTTACAGTGTGTTAATTTCTGCTGTACAGCAAAGTGATTCGGTTATATATATATATATATATATATATATATATATATATATATATTCTTTTTCATCAGAATTTGCATTTTCTAACAAATTCTCAGGTAATGCTGATGCTGCTGGCCAAGAGATCACACTTTCAGAATTAATGTCTTAGATGGTCTCTAAGTGCTCTTACAACTCGAAGCAGAGACTAAAAATGGGACTTGACGAGTTCAAGCCAAGCAAAGCACTGTCACTGTTACAGAACGGGGAGACCAGGCAGGCTCTCAACTTTCCTAATTACCAGAGGCCATACCTGGAATCAGAAAGATAAGGTTACAGATCTCTACCGTGATTGTCCCTGTGACCCTCTCTTCACCTCTGAACTATAATTTCCCCTTCAGTCAAACGGAGGTTCCCTTTCCTGCTTCCCTTTCACTTGTTCCCCTTTCCTTCCCTTCTCATCAAGAAGCCCACCAGAAAATCTTCTGATGCGGTGGACCAGAACTTCAGCTCTCCTTCTAGTGCCTTGACAAGCTCAAAGATGCAAACATCCCTTAAGATGACAAGCAAACCATAACTGCTGTGCAAAAACAGTTAGTCAGGTAAGGAGATAATGTGCACAGAACACGCTGAGCAAATAACAGCTCTTTGTGAATCAGCATTAGCATAATTACTGAACATCGGTAATTGCGGAAATTATGTTCACTAGGATCGTTTAAAATTCGAAGAGGCTTCTTCCCCGTATTCACCCAGCAGGGAAGTGAAGGTGGCTCACCCGTTGGCGACAGACACTCAAAAAAGCACTTGCCATCTCCCAAAAGCATCCCAAGCATCGACTTTGGATGGACTGTCATCATCAGCCAAATTCTGCCTGAAACTTCCTACCTCCACACCGTGGTTTCTGCTGTGTTTTTCTTCTAGAATTTTATCCCCTCTTAGTTTGGTGTGTGCAAAGTTGTCTGGTCAGCCAGACATGGTTATATAGTAAAATGTAGAAGGAAGTGTTTGGATTACGGACTACGGAAAGGGACATGGAAACTGGATCACCTGTCCAGGTGGGACCTTTTTCAAATCAGATTCAACCTGGAAGTTGCCACATGCTACCCAATGTAGGGCACCTGCCCCTCCCTGGAATAAAAACCAAGTACTCTTATCTGAGTAGAAGGAAGCTACTTCCTTCTACTTTTAGAAGCTACTACTTCTACTTTTTCAAATCAGATTCAACCTGGAAGCTGCAGAAGGAAGCTGCAAAGAGAAAAAAACAGGAACTGGTCAGAACCAACTAGGCCCAAGATGGCAGAAGATTTGACCTCCAGTAGACCTTGAGCCTCATTATATGCTCATTGTAATACATTAGCATGTTAAATGACACACCCACCAGCGCCATGACAGTTGACGATTGCCATGACAACAACCAGAAAAGCCCATACAGGGACTGAAAAGGAGAGTTGCTTCAGGTCCAAACCACACTCCTGTTCTTATATAACACATGAATATTCCTCCCGCTCTTTCTAATTCCCTCCCTTTTACCTCGACCCTCCTGTTTATTTGGTATCTCCGCCTGAATTGTGTTGAGAAGTTGATTTGTGAACTAGGTTCCCGCGTCTCCATTCTTTGGCCATTGAATAAAGCTTGTGCTGTTCCAGTCTCAGCATCGGTTTCATTATTGGCTGAGTGAATTGGATCGGAAAAAGAACCTCCCTGGCCGAGACAAGGGGTTTCAACCCAGGGCTAGGACCCCAGCGTGGGTCCGGTCCACCAATTCAGTAACAATATGAGGCCTCCCGTGGCTGCAAAAGGGCAAGGAGGCGAACTGGTCTTGAACGGCACCTTGCAGAATGTAACAATGGAGGGGGAACCATCCAAACCCCCCTGGATGTGCACTGTACAAGCTGATGGGGCCCTACAAGCTGAGTGGAGAGACTCTGTTAAGAATGACCTTTGAGCACATTAACACAGCCACAAGAAGTCACTTCCATTAGTCCCACTAGCCCCCGGCACTAGGACATAGAAACTGGAACATAGAAAGCATGAGACACCTAGAAGAGGCCTCTTAAAGGAAAGGAGGAAGCGGTAGTCAAGGCAAGCCAGTGCATCTCAGCAGTTTGTGACTAAGTTCCTCAAATTCACATTAGGAAGCAAATAGCTGCACACCATCCCCTCAGGCAGGAAACCTGGGAATTATCCTCCTTCTGTCTTCTCTTTCCCCTGCTTTTCACCTCCCACCAGTACTTAAGCAGTGTAAGCACATTTTTGCTTGTTTTGCATGCTGCTACATCCCCAGAGTCGAGAACACTTGAATTAATGAACTGAATGACTAAATCAGCAAGTCCTGATAGCTCTACCTCCAAAAAGACCTCACATCTGTCCGCGTTTCTCCATTGCCACTGCTAACACCTTGGCCCTGCTCATCGTCATTTCTCACCTGGCCAACTGGATGAGCCCCTGCCTGTGTCCCTGCCCTGACTCTTGTTACATTTCAGCCATGCTCCCTGCAGAAGCCAGGTAGTTACTGACCCCCAGATCAGATGACACACCTGACATTAATAACCTAGATTCTTCCCAAAGTGTAGAAAATCATGCCAGAATTCCTCGTTACTGCACCAAGGCCTCTACTAAGCTTATACTTGTGTTGGCGATAACTTAGCCCAGTATGTTCCAGGCAGTCTTCTTTGGACTTGACCTGGCAAAACCCAGTTCAATCCCACCCATTCTGGAAGACCCTTTATGACAACCTCTGCCCCAAATGTCTCTCTTGACGCTGAACCTTTGTCTTACACATTTGGCATTTAGCATTTATCACTCAATATCACAAAATGACCTTTCCGGGGCTATCATAAAATCACTAACCCATGCACTGTGCATTTCTAGTCTCAAAGTGGTTGTGTAACTAGAAATATATAACAAGCTTGCTTGTCAATCACTGTGATTTTCATCCCCATTTTACAGGTTAAACTGATTTCTAGGGAAACTGCTCAAAATCATGGAGCTAATGAGTGGCTGAAATTCAAACCCAGGACTTCAGACTCCAGGCTCTGTCATCTTTCCATGGATTGGTTGCCCTGCTTGCCTTGCATATGTCTTACCTCCCCAAACAAGCCTTATTTAAACTCCCCAATGCCTAGCAAAGTGGCATACAAATAATAAAAAGTGGTTAATATTTATTACGCACTTACAATAGTCTCCACATTTTATAAGTGGTTTACATGGGTTATCATTTAATTCTCACAACCATATGATATATATCCAACTATCATCCTAAGGTGTAAGATGAGATTTCTGAGTTTCAGGGAAGTTAAATAATTTTCCCAATGTCACACAGCAATTAAAGCAGTCTGGCTCCTGATCCTACACATTTAGCCACTGCGCTATGCCACCTCCCTTTCTAATCGGCCCCCAGAGAATATGTGAGGGTTGATTTGTGGCTTGACACCCCAGACTGTCAGCCAAGAAAAGAATCTTGGTGAAATCAAACATTTACACCATGCAGAAGATATCTGTCTTGGAGTGACAGTTGGCAGTTGATAAAGTTTGACATTTTCAAATCAATTTCTATCGATTTCTTTCTCCTGAAAAAAAGGACATGAGTTTGATGGATGAAGCCAGCACTCTGCGCGCTTGAGAATGGCGGGGAAAATAGGCCGTGAGTCGCTCTGTGGAGGATGGCGGGGAAGGCAGTAGCAGCTGCTTGCTGTCTGCAAGAAAAGCCCTTTCTTGGCAGAGTCCAGCTCCGACATGTCCCAACACAGTGTTGGGTAAATAACGCAAGCTCCATTTTGTTGTCACGTGATGTTTTCTGCTGACAACGTCGGGGGGGAAACAGAAGCAGTGGTATGTGCTTGGGCACAGCCATGAAGTGATGAATATTTATGTGGTCAACACATGAAAGCCCATTTTAACAAATACCATTTTGATGGATTTAACAAGTTAATCTAAGCTCTTTCCACATCCCCGGTTAATGCCTGCAAGAGATGAACGGATGGTGTTTTCTGTAAATTCTCATGAGTGAGGAAACCTCTGAAACAGATGGGTGCATAAGCCCTTGTTTCTTTGCGACACATATGACTTTGTGTTCTGGTGTTGTCAACACGTACTGAGCCTGCACTGTGTGCCCGGCACCGTGCTACTGCTGTCTAGTGCGCAATCCTCATGGCCACACTGGGAGGTCTTATCCTCGCTGGGTGTTGTGTGTTTGGGTGACAGCCAGAATCTGAGACGGGAGTGGGCACCTCGACGTGGCAGAGCTGAGAAATGTGTGTGAGGACATGTAATGGAGAGCTGAGCCCCCGACCGGCTGGGGAGGGAGAAATTGACACCCCAGGCGAGCCGGCTGGAGTAGGAGGAAGGCTCCTGCCTTCTGTGTCCATGGTCCTCTCTCACCTTCCCAGCCTTGCTGACCACTGGGGACAGCTGCTCCCATTAGCTACTTCCCCAGCTTGGGCTCTTGACACAGGCCTTATATTTCAGCTAACAAAGTGTTTTAACCTGCCTGATCACAGTTTATCCTCCCAATAGGTAATTGTAATTTTGTGACCAAGGAAAATGAAGTTCAGAGAGTTTAAGGGGTTTAACCACAAACACATGGTAAAGAAGTTCCAGTCTGGTCAAGGATCTGTGGGGTTTGCACAAGATTTGATGGGCAGTGGGGAGCCATGAAAGATATGAGAGTGAGGGAGCACTCTGAAGGGGGCTTGTGCATGAGGAGATCAATATGGCTGATCAATACGGCCCCAATAGTGCTGGATGGAAGTATAGAGGGGTTCTAGACTGGACTGAGCACACCAGATAAAAGCCTGTTGCAACTGTCCAACTTGGGAGGTCGAGTAACAGAGACCAGACCACCAGGCACACTAGCAACAACTTGGTGTCGGAGTGAGCCCTGCAGGCAGGGCTGCAGCAGGAATGTCCAGTGCACTCTAATATTCACCGGTTCCCTTTCTCGGCTCAGTTTCTCCGCGTCCCTGAGCTATTCCCGTTCCTCTCTTTCTGGTGAGCCTGCAGGGTTTCTCCTGCTACACATTCTATCACTCCAGCAAAGCATTAGCGAAAGCTATCCATCCATCTGCTGACACCACAGAAACCGGGGAGCACCAGATCCAGGGACAGAGGAGGAGGGAGGGAGGGAGGGGACACTCTCCTGATTACAATATCTTATCCTCAAGCGTTTGCCACCATCCATCAAATCTGCTAACACAGCAAAAACTCAGGAACTGCACTGTGGGGAGAGGAGAGGAAGCTGTTGTCACCCTAATGACCTCCTAAACCACCCCCCCAGAGGCTTGGGATTAGGGGGGAGGTCGGATGGCAGGATGGCAGGGGCTGGAGGGGCCAGATTTAGGTGTCTGGGTCTCTGGGGTGCAGGGGGGAAGATGGGTAGGAAGGGAGATGGGAAGCCCACAGACCCAGGAAGGATTCCAGCTTCACTTTATTTTAATAAACACTCAAAGATACAATAGGCATTTTAAAGGAGGAGACTTAGAACCAATCACACACGGGCATGCAGTTCCAGTGAGCTGTTCTCCTCACTCCAAGCAGGGGGGCAGCCTCTGTCCTGTGTGGCCCTCCCGGTCCTAGAAATCTGCTTCTCCCTCCTGCCCTCCCCCTCCCTCCTGCCCTTGTCCCCTGCCTCTTCCCCCCACCCCCATGGCACCCCTGACACCTCATTCCTCATATTTGTTTTCTGTGATGCCAGGAACCCCATATGATTTGTCTCAGTATCATCAGCACCTCACGCAGGGTATTCCAGCTGCACAAATGCTAAGAAATGCTTGTCAATAATGACCAACAAAGGCATGCACCCCAAGTTTCCTTCCCAGGGGCTGCCCTGTAAGCCAGCTGACACAGACTGCTTAGCTATGGAAAGGGAGATGCCAGCACCCCCTTGCCCGTGACCTCGTACTGGGCCACGTTTAACAGGTCTCCTGCTCTCTCTCCTGACTTCCCACTATGGCTCTGCTTCGAGCTTCTGGATTTGGAGGCTCCACGCAGCTCCTCGACCACAGACCTCGGCTCATGGGTGCCCTTCAGGTCATTTCCTGCTCAAATGGCCCTGAGCAGCACCTGTCTCCACCCTCCCTGGACCTCAGGACCCACATATGTGTATATGCACCACGTATATACCTCATGCACACGCTTGAGTGTATATATACCATGAGCACCCACACCCCCCATAAACATGTACACACACATATACACACTATGCATACCACATACCTACACATGCACCAATGTTTACACACACCACACACATATACATACCATGTATACCCCACACGTACACACCACACATGTATATACACATGCATATGCATGCCATGTGCACACATGTATATGCACCATGTACACAACCCACACGTGTGTGTACACACCATGCACACATACCACATGTGTATGCACACTGTGTACACACCACACATCCATGCTACACACAGGTATACACATCATATATACACCCACACATGGATTTACATGTCATGTACACCACACACATGCAGACTCACACACACATGCACACACAGAGCATTCATTGTGACTATAATTCCTCCAGAATGGGCACTTCTGATCCAGCCTAACCACAGGTGATTGTTTCCTTGGAAGACCTCCAGAAGCCTAATTTCTGTGGCTCTTTTAAAACAAAACCCAAGACTTTTTCCCGCTTTATTAAGGTATAACTGACAGATAAAACTGTAATATATCTAAAGTGGACAGTGTGAAGATTTGACATACGTATACATTGTGAAATGATACCCACAGTCAAGTTAATTAATACATCCATCACCTCACATAGTTGCTTTTTTTGGTGTGAGAACACTTAAGATCTACTCTTTTAGCAAACTGCAAGTACACAATGCAATATTATTAACTATAGTTGCCATGCTGTACTTCAGATCCTCAGAATTTACTCATCTTATAACTGAAAGTTCATACACTTTGGCCAACGTCTCCCCATTTCCTCTATTCCCCACCCCTGGCAACCACCATTTCACTCTCTGTTTCTGTGACTTTGACTTTTCTTTTAGATTCTACATATATTTGATACCATGTAGTATTTTTCTTTCTCTGTCGAGCTTATTTCACTTAGCATAATACCTCCAGGTTCATCCATGTGGTTGCAAATGTAAGGATTTCCTTATTTTTTGTGGCTGAATAATATTCCGTTGTGTATAGACCACATTTTCTTTATCCATTCATTTACCAACGAACATATTAGGGTGTTTCTATATCTTGGCTATTGTGAATAATGCTGCAATGAACATGGGAGTGCAGATATCTCTTCAAGATAGTGATCTCATTTCCTCTGGATATACACCTAGAAATGGAATTGCTGGATCATATGGTAGTTCTATTTCCAATTTGTTGAAGAACCTCCATACTATTTCCCATAGTGGCTGCACCGGTTTACATTCCCACCAACAGTGCACAAGGGTCCCCTTTTCTTCACATCCTCACCAACACTTGTTATTTCTTATCCTTTTGATAATAGGCATCTTAACAAGTGTGAGATGATGTCTCACTGTGGTTTTGATTTGCATTTCCCTGATAATTAGTGATGTTGAACATCTTTTCTGTTGGCCATTTGTACATCTTCTTTGGAAAAATATGTATTTAGGTCCTTTGCCCAAAATTGGGTTATTTGGTTTTTTGTTATTGAGTTGTAAAAATTCCTTGTATATTTCAAATATTAATCCCTTTTCAGATATATGGTTTACAAATATTTATTCCCATTCTGTAGGTTGCCCTTTCATTTTGTTGATTTTTTTTTTTGTATGTTCAGAAACATTTTAGTTTGATGTAGTCCCATTTGTTTATTTTTGCTTTTGTTGCTTTTGCTTTTGGTGTCAGATCCAAAAAATCATTGCCAAGACCAATGTCAAAGAGCTTTTCCCATATGTTTTCTTCTAGGAGTTTTACAGTTTCAGGTCTTACACTCAAGTCTTTAATCCATTTTGAGTTGATTTTTTTTATGGTGTAACATAAGGGTCCAATTTCATTCTTTGCATGTGCATCTAGTTTTCCCAGAAGCATTTACTGAAGAAACTATCCCTTCCCCCACTGTGTGTTCTTAGAGCTTTTGTCAAAAATTAGTTGAGCCTATATATGTGGGTATATTTCTGGGTTCTCTGCTTTGTGCTTTTGATCTATGTGTCTGTTTTTTATGCTAGTATCATACTGAAAAATTCAATACTTGTATAAATGTGGAGCTTTTTAACCTTCAGATAAAGAGGAGGGCCATATTAGGCCCCAGGGAAGCAGCGGGTCTGAGTCCAGCCCACTCTGACATCTTAAATGTGGTGGTAGGCGGCAGCCATAAATGGAAGGTATTCTGGGGAGGGGCACTAGGTCAGCCATTACAAGAAGGCATCATCTTCTTCTCACCAGGGCTGGGGCTGAACTGCCCAAGGACCCACCAAAAAGCCAACAGAGATGACAGTTTCCACAGTGCTGTAGCCAGAATGATGTGCTCTAGGAGCACAGGGGCAGACCAAGCCCATGGACATGGGCAAGCCAAGGTCTAGATGTCAAGCAACACAGATATAAAACCCAGGATCTGGGGCCAGAGGCAGAATCCAGGTCCTCACCCCAGAGACGGACCAGAGCCCAAGCAGTCTAGAGCAAACAAAGATAGGGAAGATGGGGTGGACATAAACTGGGGTTCACTCTCCCGGACCAGCGAGGCTATGGGATGGAGGACAGCAGACTGGCTTAAAGGATAAGGGTGGAGTAGAGGGAAAGCAGCTGTGAAAAGTAGAGGCAGAAAGCAGTTTTTACAGTGCTCATTCATTTATAAAACAAAAATTTATTGAGCTACTACATGCCAGGCAATAATGATACAGTGGCAATAAACAAGTTCTTGCTGTTACGGAATTGACGAAATTATTATACTTAAAAACCGAAAGAAGGGCTATAAAAGAGAGTTGAGTTCTGCCAAGTGGCCTCTCTGGCATGAGCTAATTTCTGAACCCAAAGTCCTCTGACTTTAACTTTTAGCTGCACCACATACACACCCCCATGTTTCCCTCTCAAATACACCCCTTCTCAGAAGCGTTCTTTTTCCCACCAGCATATACCGACCTTGTTCTTAATTTAGCCCTTAGAATAAGCCAGGTTGTCAGTTTGCTATTCCCTAATCTCTTTTCACCACGGCAATTGAAACTGATGCTTGCAATATAGCTGAGTTCCTAGTCCCACAATCTATTGTCCTCAGAGTATGTATAATCACCATCAATCACGTTTATGGGAGCTCGCAGAGCCCACGCCAAGTAAACAGCACCCCCTGTCCCCATCCTGGTCTGGTCTGTTTCAACAAGCACCTATGGAGTATTATGACAGGAGAAGAGATCCAGCCCCTGCCCCACAGGGACTCATAGTCCAGTGGGAAATGCAGACCCTGATGAGTTATTCAAACAGTACTGAAGGAGGCCACCTAAGGTGGGTGGGGGTTAGGGGGCGAGCCAGGGGCAGCTTCCTGGAGAAGCGGTTGCCCTAACTGAATCTTGAAATAAGAGCAGGAGGAAGTGATTGCATGAAGATGTCGAGGGAGGAATCACAGAAGCAAGGGGGACGGTAGGAGGCAGCAAGGGCACAGTGAACCAGATTACACACTGGTCGGGGCTGCTGGGGTCCAGGCCAAGCACGGCAGGAGAAGAGGTCATAAGGGACCTTGGGGCCAGCTTCCGGAGGACCTCGTCAGCCAGGCTAAAGACCCTGAGTTGATTCAGGAGATGATGGAAAGTCACTGAGGGATGTTTTGCAGGGAAGACGGCTGTTACATGGACTGTTGCAATAGTTCCAGGAGAACTGAGGGAAGGGGTTATTTAACCTAGGACACACTGAATCAGGGGACCTGATGACACAGCCCACAAACATACCTTTATAACAAGCTGTCCCTGCCACTGAACAAGAGAAAACAACCCTTCTAAAGATGCCAGCCAATGTACCACCTGACTGATAACATAGAGCTTTCTCTATGCCCATATCCAATGTAGGTATACTCTTAAGAAAATCATTAAAGAGAGAACCATCAAAGATTGAAATCTCGAGCATCATAGCAAAGAACACACCTTTCTTGCAAAGCCTCTGTCTCTTGTTAAACCCCATCACAATGATTATTGCAGCTCCTTGGCACGCAATCCACTCATACGTACACCTTTTGTCAACAGCTAGAGTTTATGAAGAAAGGGGTGCAGGAAAGAACATGAGAACTAGGGTAACTGACTTGCATTCTGCTCGAGACCCTGCTACTGAACAGCTGTGGAGGTCTGGGAAAATTGCTCAGCCTTGGACTTAAGTTGGGCGTGACAATTCATGTTCACTTGCCTGAAACTTTCCAAGGTCTGGCACTGAAAGTCCTATGTCCCAGGAGATCCCTCTTCCTGGGCAAACCAGGATGGTTGATCATCCTACCGCAGTTTCCTCTTTTGTATATAAGAGTACGAATACCTGCCTGCAGAAATGCTGTGAGGATTTGAGGAGATTCTGTAGTCTTCTACAGTATTGAAAACGTGGTAAGTGGTCCAAACGTGCCAGTTCCCTGTTTTGTTTTCTTTCTATCACTTGGGCGTCCTCCCTCAGGTTGCAAATAGACAATTCTGCTACCAAGCACTTCCCATGTGGTTGGAGTAGACAATTCTGCTTACCAAGCACTTCCACGGAGGTGATTTCATTTGATTCTCACAACGACCCAGTCTGGGAGATAGGGTAGAAATTTTGTGCCCACTTGATAGACAGAGAAATGGAAAGTCAGACAAGTAAATGGCTCAGTGGGAAACATCTTTTTCCACAACTTCTCAAGTTTCTCCCCGGGCCTTAAGGAAGGAAATCGCTACCTACGGCTCTCAGATCCCTTGGGAGACACAATGGCTGATGGGATCAATCGGCTGACTTTTACAGGGCCGTGTCTTACTGATGGGTGATGTGCCCTCCCTCCTGCCAAGCTGTTCATTCTCTCTACAGAGTTGTGGGTCTGTTTGGTAAAAACAAGCTCAGATTTAAGCAAACTGACTAGGAAACAGGAAACCAAGTTAAGCCTAGTGGCCAGGCCAACCTTTTCCAACTCCACTCCTCCCAGAGCACTTTGACTTGGGATGCCAGGCACCCACTCAATCATCTTTAAAACTGGGACTTTGTTCCTCATCCAGCTATTGGTCCTTTGCCAGAGGACCCGGGAGCAGGGGAAGAGGGAGAAGTGGTGGCATTCAGCCCTAACAACTGACCCCCAAGCCCCTCAAAAACAGACCCAATGACTCGGCTACTAAACAGGACATGAACCCATGGCAGCTGCTTCTCTCTACCCTGGGTAGTGGCACCCTGGACACCACACCTCCTAGGAACTCTATCAATTCTTGTGAACACCCTCCCCCCAGACAATCAGCTTTGAAAAAAAGCTGTTTTAGGCAACATGGTCAGCCTTTTGTTGCCATTCATTGAGGGTTTAGTACCTCTGTATTGATTTCCTTGCCACCGCCTCTGAACAGTAATTCTTGCAGCAGAAAAACAAGGCTTGGTGTGCAACATTTCCTGTCCAAGTGGCAGGTAACAGCCATCCCTGGGATGCTGATTTCCCTAGCGATGCTGCAAATGACAGCATGCCTGCAACGTGTCCTTCATGTATTCCAAAGAGTGATTTCTATAGCTGCAGGAGGTCACTTCAAATGTGAACTGCAGCTCCACCTCTATCCTAGGTCAGCAGTGCCTTCACATGCCTGCTTTTGGAAATCCAAGGATCACCCACTTTTCCTCACACTGACTTGCAGTCACAGGCTTTAAGAAGGTCCTGTCTTGTGTTTATATCATGTTTGTTTTATCCATATTTCTCTTAAATGTTAATTCCCAGTGATTAGAAAGGACCTTAAAAATCTTCTCTTGCAAGTACCTCTCCGATATTTTATGTCCTCTACAACATCCCCACCAAGTGGCCATTCTGGCTTTGTTTGAACACCTCTGAGGACAGAAAACTCACCCCTTCCATGGGAATGTCACAGCCTCACAGGAAAGCTCTGAGAGGTAGAAAAATTTTCATTGCATCAAATCAAAATCTGCCTTCCTGAAACATCAGTCTTTCAACTAGACTTTCAGCATCTCCCAGCACCTAGAAAGGATAGGGGTCTCATTGTCCATAGCTGAATATCACCACATTATCTGGCACATAGTAAATGTTCAATGTTAAAGTAATTAACAGATTAAGTCAACAGTTATTGAGGATCTAGGCAGGACCATGCATTATGCTGGAATAAATGCGGCACCCTCAGATAGAAGCAAGTCCTGTTGATATGGAATCTGGCAAGAAATCAGCTTACCTGGTTGTGTGTATTCTAAGTTACAGACTCTTGACCTTATATAAAGAATGGGAGACTTCCCTGTTGGTCCAGTGGTTAAGACTCCATGCTTCCACTGCAGGGGGCATGGGTTCAATCCCTGGTTGGTCGGGGAAGTAAGATCCCACATGCCACGTGGCGTGGCAAAAAAAAAAAAGGATAACCCACCTCGACCAGGTGGGGCTGGAAGAGCCGTTTGACTTTATAAAGAAAACAGAGGGATTTGTTGATTATCTAAACCAATGGTGGGATAAGGGGTGGCCAGAGTTAGTGCTGCTGAGAAGCAGTTGTCTGTCACAATCAACACGGACTCTAGGGCCACAATAGCTGAGGGACATTGAGTAACTCACTCAGCACCTCTGCATTTCAGTTTCCTTATGTGTCAAGTGGGATGAGAATAACATTTTCTACCTCCTGGTGTTGTTGTGACGATTGAGTTAATCTAAGAAATGTGCTTGGAATAAACATCAGCTGTTAGTCACACTATGTGCTGCTCCAAAGACACCTGTGAAGAATAGACAGTGGTTTTTCCTTCCAGATTCCTGCTCCTCATCACTGAAGACCTGGATCAGACCCACAACACTTGTGTGGGTGAAGAAACCACCTTAATGGTGGGACCCTCTGGAGTCCCCCAGGGGATGTGACCCAAACAATTTGGTTTGAGTTCCTACTGTGGGGCAGGCATTGTGCTGTATCTGTGACTATTTTCTTCTATTTATTCATGAGGTAAGCCTTGCTATTGCCCACTTTACAGACCAAGAAGTCAAGGCTCAGAGAGATTAAGTAACTTCCAAAGGATACAACACAGCTAATCAGGCAGAGCTGAGATCCAGACTTAGAGTTGCCTGCTCCAGAGCCTGTATTCTCTCCATTATTTTGTGCTTTAAACAGAAAAAAGAGGGCTTCCCTGGTGGCGCAGTGGTTGAGAATCTGCCTGCTAATGCAGGGGACACGGGTTCGAGCCCTGGTCTGGGAAGATCCCACATGCCGCGGAGCAACTAGGCCCGTGAGCCACAACTACTGAGCCTGCGCGTCTGGAGCCTGTGCCCCGCAACGGGAGGGGCCGCGATAGTGAAAGGCCCGTGCACCGCGATGAAGAGTGGCCCCCGCTTGCCACAACTAGAGAAAGCCCTCACACAGAAACAAGACCCAACACAGCCAAAAATAAATAAATAAATAAGTAAATAAATAAAGTGGCTATTCATTAAAAAAACAAACAAACAGGGCAAGTCCTTTAAATTGTGAAGGTATCGTCTAATCTCGAAGAGATGCTCCTTTCTCATAGCCACTAAGGAGGCTTTTGGGGAACCCAGCTCCCAGTGCACACCTTCTCTCTGTGCAATTAGAAATCATGGAAGTGATACTGAAACCAGTGGCTCACGAGGCTGGAGTGAATGGAGTGGTCACTCAGTGGTCCCTGGCAGCCTGCCAGGATGCCCAGTCCTGGTTCCAGGCCACAGTCACACGAATGGCATTCTGAATGGAGCTTGGGGTCCCACATTCACCAGCCTGAGCTCCTCACCTACTAAGCAGCCATATTTAGAGGCCTGCATTTTGGCCCTTCTTTGAAACAGGAGCCAGAGTCCTTAGGTTCCTCAGACAAAAAGCTGGACTCTCCTTGCTCTGGCCAGTCCTCCCCCTGATCATCCCAGAAGCCACCTCTGGGCCCATTATTTACCTGGACTTTAACCACTCTGACAGTAGATCAGTGCTCCTCCTACCCTAATGGATGGGTCCAAAAGCAGATCTACTGCTCACCCCACCACCACCACCCATTCTTGCCTCATCCACAAGGCCAGAAATACGACACGGGTAGGAGAAGAAAGACAGTGGCAGGAAAACCAGCTGGGAAACTTGTGAATTGTCCAGGTGAAAGATCACAATGAACCAGGAAAGGGGCAGCAGAGCTGGAGAGGAAGAAACAGCCAAGATGTTATGGCTGTGAGAATGGAAGGCAGTGACCAACAGCATGGAGGTCACAGACCTTGTCGGAACATTGTTGCCAGCAGCTTCTAAGATGCACAGAAGGATCCTAGGTGCCCGGTGTTCATGTGATCCCCCAACTTGAATGCGTCCTGGACCCAGTGACTCATTTCTAAAAACTACACTGTACACCTGAAACTAACACAACATTGTAAATCAATTATACTCCTATAAAAAAAATTTAATATAAATACTAAAGCAAAAGTGATGAAATATCACTTCCAAGATTAGGTTTTAAAGACTTCCTCTTCCATCTTCCTTGCCTTCACTCACTCACTCTGATGGAAGGCAGGTACCATATTAGCTGCCCTAACGGAGAGACCCACAGGGCAAGGACTGCCTCCAGCCAATGCCCAGCAAGGAACTGAATCTCACCAGTAAACTTGGAAGTGAACTTGGAAGTGAATTTGGAAGTGAACTTCCAACCTTGGAAGTGAATTTTCCTCCAGTGAAGAATACCAGCTGACTGTTTGAAGTGTTGTGGGAGACCCCAAGCCAGAGGACCCAGCTCAGCTGCTCCTGGATCCCTCTCCCACCGAAAATGAGCTAATAGGTGTTCTTCACTATTTTGAGCTACTAAGTTTCAAAGTGAATTGTTACACAGCCACAGATAACCAATACAGAACGGAAATGAACAAGGTATGATTTTTCAACACACAAGGAGTTGGGAGTGACCAATTCAGAGCGAAGGAGAGGAGAAAGAGTTCATGTCTTATCATCAGAAATTACATTGATGTTGAGGCAGTTTACTGAGTCTGGAAACCCAAATGGTGGAATAAGTTTTGAGGAAAAGAAACCAGAGCAAGCTTTGGCCATGTTAAGTTTGAAATGCCTAGGAGACATGCAAATGGATGAGTCCAGAAAGCAGTTAGATTTACAACGTTGGAGCTCAGAAGAAAAATTTTGGCAGGAGATAACAATTTGCTAGTCATCAACCTCCTCCCTCTGAAGTCATTTGGAATAACTTTATTTCCTCACCCCCATGACAGTTGCTGAAATATTTCAAAGGAGTTCTTATGTCTCCAAGAGTCTGGCTTAAGCATGTCCACTTTCTTCTACTTTTTCTCAGATAATTTGGTTCTCAGTGCCCAGCCTGCCTCTGAACATCTTAGATATAAATATTTTTCACCTGCTGTACTTATAATTGAATGACTGTGGGCAAGTTACATAATTTTCCATTTCTTGTAAATTTCCTTAAGTTTCTATAAAACAAGGTTATTTTGAGGTATAAATAAATAATCCATGGAAAGCATTCAGCAATGTGCTAGACACAGGATAACCACTCGATAAATGTTAGGTATCTTGCATACTTACAGCATCTAGAATAGAGTTGTCCATATTATGTAAGTAACATGTCATTTTTTTCTAGTATTTGCACTTTAAAAAGTAAAAGAAACTGAATAAATTGACATTAATAATACATTTTATGTAACCCAACATAACTAAAAAATTTATCATTTCAACATATAATCAAATATAAAAATGTGTTAGCAAAATAGCTTTACATCCCTTTTTCATTCTAAGTCTTTGAAATCCAGTGTGTATTTTACACTTAAAGCACATCTCAATTCAGATTCTAAATTTTCATCAAAAAGACTTGATCTGTGTTTTGAATTCATAAAATGTAGAGTTTAAAAAAATAGATACATATGCCCCAATTTTCCATAGTTAAAAGTTTTCTAATAACTGAATTGAGTATCCTTTTTAAATTTTAAATTAACTAGCATTAAAAATTCATTTCCTTACTTTGCACTGGCCACATTTCAATAGCAACTTGTTGTTAGTAGTTATCATACTGGACAGCATAGATCTAGAACTTACTTTAAGACTTTATTGGCTTTTTTATCACTCCTATTAGTTTAGGTCTTCAGAGAAGCAGATGCTAAAATGGTATTAAACATGCAAGATATTTACTGGGAAAACATCTATAATGGAAATTGGGGAAGGAGCTGGAGGAGGCTGGGAGAGCTGGTCTGACCTTCCATGCAGAACAGAGGGCAGGAAAGAGGGCTGGGTAAGAAGAGCCTTAGACTATAGCACAGTTCAAAAAAGTCTCAGCAAAGCTGATAGGGAATTGTGTTAGTTTTCCATTGCTGCTGTAACAAATCACCACAAACTTAACACCTTAAAACAACACAAATTTATTCTATTACAATTCTTTAGGTCATAAAGCTGACACAGTTCTCACCAGGATAAAATCAAGGTGTTGACAGTGCTGCGTTCCTTTCGGCAGAGGAGAAGCTATTTCTTTTCCTTTTCCAAATACTAGAGACCACCTGCATTTCTTGGCTCATGGTCCCTTCCTCCATCTTCAAAGCCAGCAACAGAAGGTCAAGTCTTTTTCATGTCCCATTTCTCTGACCCTTCTCCCATCTTTGCATCTCTCTCTTTGACCACAACTGGGAAAGTTCTCCACTTTTAACAAGACACGTAACTCAGTTGGGCTTGTCTGGATAATCCCCACTATGCTCCCCATTTCAAGATCAGCTGATTAGCAACCTTAATGTCATCTGCAATCTTAATCCCCTTTTTCCATGTGAGGTGATATATTCACAGGTTCCTGAGATTAGGATGTGGAAATCTTTGGGTGGTCATTATTCTGCCTACCACAGGAGTCCTTGAGCCAAAATTGCTCATTAGAGGAGTCCCACTTCTTGCAGGAATGGGCCTGCTTTAGACCCCTGCTGTGACCAGTTATTGGCTGGGAGCAGCCCACGGGGAGGACAGCCTTGGCACATACACAGTGGTGGACACAGATAGAGCAGGTTGGGTTTTCGGTGAGTTGCACCCCCTGAAGCTAGAGATCTGAAAGGTGCATTCTCGTGGCCACCACACTCCTCTACTTTTTTTAAATTAGCAAAATAATAATAATAACAATCACCCTTTCCTTTTGTAGCTCTCTCAGAAAGATTACAAAATTTTAAAAGAAAATTCTTAGAAATCTGGTAGAAGGGAATGAGAAAATCCCATCAAAAATGACAGGCAGAGAAGCCCTGGAAACCCTGCCTGACTCTGAAACGACTGAGATGCCTCTCTAAACCTGAGCAGGTGGTACAAGACAACCTTTAACACAGGTAATCACAGGTAATTAAAACCATCCCCCCCCCCAAAAAAAATACGGGAACTAAGAGATTTCAGAGATCAATAAAGCACACATGAAAAGCTGGAATTTTCTCCCAATGACACTTTGGTGTTGGTGTTGGACATCTTGCTGGAGATGACTCCTCCAGCCATGAACAGATTGGGGGTACTGTCTGTTCTCACTGACCAGGCTTTAGTGGTGTCCAGTCAAAGGAGGAGCAGCTTGGCAATTGTTCCCTGAATGTTACCTCTTAGTGCTTCCAAGAGCTAAAATTGTACTAAGAGAAACTAAGTACATGCCCCAAAGACCCCATGTGTGGTAGAAGGAACTGAATTCTGCAGCCACAGTCCTGAGTTCGAATCTCAACTCTGATTCTAACTCACCAAATGATCTTTCTTTGGCAAATTACTTTATCTCTCTGTGCATCTGTTTTCCTCTCTGCAAGATGGAGTAGGAATATTCAGATCACACTGATTGTTGTGAGGGTTAAATGTATGTGTAAAAGCAACTAGCATAGTGCCTTACACATAGTGGGTACTTAAATGTCTGACGATGTCAGAGTGCAGTTACAAAGCCAGGCAGAATGTGACTAAGGAATAAGAGCAGAGAGAGAGACATAAAGAAGATACAGGTGTGATCCCACAGTCCACTCTTGTGGTAGCCAGCCTCCAAGATGCCCAAGGTCAAGCTGTGTGACCCACAGAATACAGCAGAAATGATGGTGTGTTACTTCCAAGGTTAGGTTACAAAAAGCTGTGTCTTGGGTCTCAGGCTCTCTCTCTTTGATCACTTGCTCTGGGGGAAGCCAGCTGCCATACGTGAAGACATGCAGGTAGCCTATGGACAGGTCTGCATGGTGAGGGACTGAAGCCCCCTGTCAACAACCACATGAGTGAGTTTGGAAGACGGTTCTCCAGCCCCAGTTCAGCCTCAAGGTGATTGCAACCTCTTGAGAGATTCTGAGCCAGAACCACCCAGGTAAGCCACTCCCAGATGCCTGATGCACAGAAACTATGAATGAGGTCATTTATTATTCAGTAGATGGCCTCATGAATCATTTACTGGCCCAGTCAACAAGAGAGGGAAACAGAGTGAAAGGCAGCAAAATATGGTACACTCTGAGCACCAATCTTGATTCTAACCCTTACCAGCCAAGTAACCACAAAATGATATGGATAAGAAATCCATCTGGCATATGTAACAAGAGCCATGAAAATATTTCTACATTTTTATTCTGGAATTCCAAGGTAAGAAAATAATCTGAAATGTGTGAAAGGCATTATGCACAAAGATATTCATTTCAGCATGGTCTAGTGGTTTAAAAATGAAATAATCTGATTGTCCCACAACAGCGACATAGTTAATAGCATCTTGAGTTGCAGGCATGTGACACACTATGTCTTACAGTAAGTCCCCTACATATGAACGAGTTCCGTTCTGAGAGCGCGTTTGTAAGTCCAATTTGTTTGTAAGTCCAACAAAGTTAGCCTAGGTACCCAACTAACACAATCGGTTATATAGTACTGTACTGTAATAGGTTTATAATACTTTTCACACAAGTAATACATAAAAAGCAAACACAAAAATAAAGAAAACATTTTTAATCTTACAGTATAGTACCTTGAAAAGTACAGTAGTACAGTATAACAGCTGGCATACAGGGGCTGGCATCGAGTGAACAGGCAAGAAGAGTTACTGACTGGGGGAGGGAGAGGAGGTGGGAGATGGTAGAGCTGAAGGATTGTTAGCAATAGGAGATGGAGGGCAAGCTGCAATTTTACTCACGTCTGACGTGAGTTGATGGCACAGGTTCTGGTTCAATTCTATCTACCCTCTTGAAAACATGATCCAGTGATGTCTGGGTAGTAGCTCTTTTTTCCTCATCATAGATGACATGGTAGCACTGGATTGTGTTCTGAACGGCTGCTGCGACCTTTGTGTACCATTCTACGTTCGGGTCCTGTGCCTCAAAAACTAACAGTGCCTCCTCAAATAAAGAAAATCCCCTTGCCATTTCCGGCATCGTGAATCTCTTCGGTTCTTCAGTTACTTCTTCCTCTTGTCTCTCTTCGCGCTTCTTAGCAGTACCAGCTACACCACCGCTGCTTTTACGCTTGCTTCCGGACATCCTGGGCTTGAAATAAAGATACTGTACTACTGTACTCTATACAGTACTGTACAATAAAGTACACAAAATCACAAACACTTGTAGAGGATGCACGCACGTGACAATGTACGCCAGACACGTGAACTAACTTACGTGACTGGACAAGTGAACTCAGGTCCACGTCTTTGAAAGTTCTCAGCTTGAAGGTTCGCATGTAGGGGACTTAGTGTATTTAATTGCCACACTATCTACTTTATCCCCATAGTAGAGATGAGGAATTGGGACTAAGAGAAAGTAAGTCATTTGCCCTAGATTGAATAACTCTAGATGGTGAATCAAATAATAATAATTATTATTAGACCTCATACTTATATAGCATTTATTATGGGCTAGGCATTGTTCTAAGTGTTTTGCATATAATAAGTCATTTAAATCCTGATTTGTGTGACTCCACAGTGCTCAAAATTTCATTAAAAACAACTCTGTGGGCCAGGCACTCTACCACAGCCTTTAGCTGCAATACTTTATTTATCTCTTACAACCCTAAAAGGTATGTACAATTATCAGATTCCTTTTATGGATGAGGAAAACTGAGGTTCAAAGAGTAAATACGCTGGCCATTATATGTATAATTTTACCTCATTGGAGGAAAGATTTGAGTAGAATGTACACCTGTGTCATAGGGGGACAGCGTAAGAAAAGATTGGCAAATAGAATAAACATATATTTATTGAACATGAACCAATAGCCAGATACCATTCTAAATGCTGTGGGCACAGAGAGAAAATTCCGAATCTTGTGGTATAGAATTCAGAGTCTAGCAGGAGGGTGGATAATTAACAAACATATATAATATACACACACAAAATGCATATGTATGTACACATACTACTATATATAAAGTAGGTAAACAACAAGGACCCACTGTATAGCACAGAGAACTATACTCAATATCTTGTAATAACCTATAATGGAAAAGAATCTGACCGAATCACTTTGCTGTATACTTGAAACTAACACAACATTGTAAATTAACTATACTTCAATAAAAATTAAATAAATAAACACCTATGTATACGTGTATATATACAAATAAATATATATGTAGTCAGCTGGTGATTAGGGCAATAAAAGAAAAATACACAGAAAGACTAAAACATGCTAGGCATGAGACAGAGTTGTTTTGGTACACAGGGTGACCAGAGACGGCTTCTTTTTTCATGTGACATTTGAGCAGAGACCCAAAGGAAGTGAGGGAGTGAGCCTCACAAACTGGGAAAGAGCATCCCAGGCAGAGAGAAACAGCAAATGCTGAAGCCCAGAGAGAGGGGTGTGCTGCTGTATTTGAGGAACAACAAGGATGCTAGTGGCACTAAAATGAAGTGACCAAGAGGGAGAACAATGGCTGATGAGGTGAGTGGCCCAAAGGTTCCTGTAGCCGACAGCAAGGTTTCAATTGTTGCTATGAATGACATAGGAGCCAGTGGAAGGTTTGGGGCAGAGAAGTGACACATTGTGACTTGGGTTGTAAAGAGAAAAAAAATCACTCTGGCTGCCACATTGAGAATAGACTGCAGAGAGACAAGGGCTGAAGTGGGGAGACCAGTTCAGAGGCTATTTCAGTAATCCACTAACAGATAACTAGTGGTTTAGATTGG
This sequence comes from Eubalaena glacialis, assembly GCF_028564815.1. Classification (NCBI taxonomy): domain Eukaryota; kingdom Metazoa; phylum Chordata; class Mammalia; order Artiodactyla; family Balaenidae; genus Eubalaena; species Eubalaena glacialis. Next base: position 18,786,395 of record NC_083728.1, read on the forward strand.
GATGGTAGCAGTAGAAGCAGTAAGCAGTGGTTGGATTCAGGATATATTATGATATATTTTGAAGGAGAGACAACAGGATTTGTTGATGGATCGGAGCCAGGGTAAAGAAGAAAGACAGCCAAGATATCTCCAAAGCAACTGAACATGTCACTTACTAAAATGGGGAAAACTATGGGAAGAACAGGTTGGGAGAGGAGGAAACCATGACTTGGATTTGGGGGCAGGAATGTCTGAGATGCTTATTAAGCATCCATGTGAAAATGTTGAAGAGTTGATTGGAAATTTGAATCTGGAGTTCAGAGATGGGATCCACGTTGGACTGATAAATTTAAGAGTCATCAGCCTATAGGTGGTACTTAAAGCCATTAGACTGAATGAGATCACCTAAGTAGTGAGTGTAGATGAAGAACATGTCTACAAGTGGAGTCCCAGGGCAGTCTAATCTTCAGAGGTCAAGGAGATGAAGGAACAGCAGCAAAAGGGACTGAGAAGGAGCTACCAGGAGTGTGGTGTCCTGTACGTTAAGTGAAGAAGGACTTGGAAGAGGAAAAAGTGATCAAATGTTGCTGATAAGTCAACTAAGATAATGGCTGGCCACTGGATGTGGAAATATGGAGGTCATAGGTGACCTTCACAAGAGTTGTATTGGTGGAGTGATGCAAATGAAAGTGTGATAAGATCAAAAGAGCATAAAAGGAGACAAAGTTGGTGGCACACGGATATCCCTCAATCTCAGGCATCTCCTACAGGCACAAATAGGTCCACCGATGAGACTCAGGAGGGCACAGAGGTCACTTATCCCTTTGCTGTCGTGGCAGATCTTAGGACAGCGGGGTAGCTTCTCATTAGCAGACATAGAGAGGGTTTTCAGAGTCAGCAAGAAACCAAAGAGGAAAATGACATGGGTACCAGGCACAGCTCTATGCCTGCAGTGGCAGAGAGGACCATGGCAGAGACAGGAAACCTATGTGACCATTCTTAGGAAGGGTCCCAGTATTTCATACAGAACCAAGAGGGTGGGATTTGGGTCAGGAAAGAGCCAGAGACAATTCAACTCTTAATATGTCAACTCCACCTCCTCATGGATGTGACCCAAGAAAAAGTTTACATGGGAAAATGTACATAATTTAACTTAAAGAGAAAAAAAATCAGTATCATGATATATGTAGCATGATTGCTACGTGGACCCTAAGGAAATTCAGTAAATGTAAAACAATGTCAGTGTTAAAGCAAGTGAATCATGGGTGAGGTCTTATTTTCTCTATTTTGTGACTTGTACTAGAGTACTTAGATTCCTTTTTAAATAACAACAACAACAACAAAAAGATTTAAAGGTATAATAATTCAAGCCTTTCTCCCAGAATTTTTAAGAAGATTATAAAAATGACTGATATTTGAAAAGCTCACAGATTGCTTTTCATACATGTAACCTCATTTAATCTTCACAACCAATGTGCCATTTTGCAAAAGCCATTATTATTGCACTTAGCAAACTGTGTTGCAATGATCTGTTTCTATATCTTTTTCCAACCCTAGATTGAAGTACCCCAAAGGTAAGAATCATGTCTTTTCATCCTTCTCCTTGGCAAGTAACACAGGCTATGGCACATGACAGGAGCTCAATAAATGAGGATGAGTGGATAAGTGTTGGGTGGATGGATGGGAGGATGGATGGATAGATAATGGCTGGATGGATGAATGGCTGGGAAGACGGATGGATGGATGGATAAATGGATGGATCGATGGATCAATGGACAGGCCTCAATGGATCAACAGATTACCACTTTAGACATAAGCACTTAACTGTCCCAAGATAAACATAGGTACCCTCAATGTTACAGACTGAGCCAACCACCACTCCCTTCTCACAAACTAAATATTTTTAAAACCTCATGGCTAGTTAACCCTCCCCATAGCTCACATCTGGTGATCTCGCCTTTTAGCTGTCTTCTCCCATATGTATTCCCCTGCTGCTCTGTGCTTCCTCTCCCCTGCCCTAACTGCACTTTGCTTTCCTTTTACCCAAATCTTTCCACCCAATAAATCAGAGCCCTCTGAACCACGAAAAATGTTTCCACATTCTCAAACTCTCGTGTTTTGCACCAAAGTAAACCTAGCTCTCACCTGTCCCTTCTCTGGGGAGCTTCCCCTCTTTCCCCATATCTAGGGCATCTTTCTAGGACATCTCTGGTTAGGTATTCTATGTGCTGTCATAGTACCATGGATTGGATTTGCAGGTATATTTATTATGCACAATACACTTCAGCCAGGTCTATATCAAGCCAAAACAAGTCAGCAGTGGACTGGTTACACATACACCAAATAACTGATCCTTTGACTTTTATATTTGCATCACTTTCCAACTTGCTAAGAATTAGCAGCATCTAAATGCAACATGGTAAAGAAGAATGGGGAATTTGTCCTTTGATCAGAAATTTAAAATTGTTAACCATGGTTTCCTCTAGGGAGAAAAGTGGGAGTGGGAGGGCTAGTGTTGGAAAAGAATTTGATTTTTTTTCCCCTGTGTATATTTTCATGTATTGCTTAGTGTTTTCACAAGGAGTATGAAGGAACTGAAAAGCTCCCCATAAAGGAAAAAGAATGAAGATGCAGGAGTTTGGCTCAAAGAGTGACTAGAGAGAGCAAAGGAAGAAATGAAGTTTCCTGGGAGATGTGCTCAGAGCTGCAGGACCTCACCCCATGCCCTTATTCTTGAAAAAACTAATCCAGACATGAGGCAGAGAATGGTGACATCTGTGGTCCCTTCACAAAGCTAAAGAGTTGGCATAGAGCTGAGGGAAAATTGTTATTTTTATTAGTGCTGTATTTGCCTACTGTTTACATCTGCCCTCTTGAGTATTAGGAATTAATTCAAACTTGGAAATTATATTCATTTCCTTTGAACAGTATGCTAAATTGAAAGTTAAATTGGGTCTAAAATCTGTTCTATTAAAAAAAAAAGTCACAAATTTCAGAAAAACTGACCAGTATTCAAATAGGAAAAGACCAACCTGGTAATTCATTTTTCTTCCAAATTTGATAATTATTGAATTCCTGTGGATATAAGTTCCAGTTGAATTATCAACCCTGTCAGGACAGAATGAGAACAATTTAAAAAAATAGCCTATAAGTCAAGTTGGGTAAATGATGGTATACAGTGTTGGTATATTTTGGAATGCGGGAAAAGTGAGTCATATATTTGAGTGTCATTAAGGCTGTCGTGGATGAAAGATGAGGTCACTAAATCTGACAGTGTGCTCATGATTTGGGAGCCAAATCGCCACGGAATGTTAAATTAAGAGAGAGAGGCATGGCATACCTAATCCATGTGTGGGATCTGATCAGTTTCACCCAGAACACAATGGCATTTGCTGAGAATGACTGTGTTTAAAAATCCTCAGTACTGTATATTTTAGAATCATTTTTAGTTTGAAAAGAATATGGATAAATTGGGAGAACAGTTTTATTGAGACCACCTGACATTAAAGAATCTGACACTAATCTGAGTGGATTCGACTTACCAAAGCAGAGTATTTGTTCTTTTGTTGATCCCCCGTGGATGTGGGGAATAGAGAGACAGATAAACAAGTATTCAACATTCCTGACTAGACCAAACCTTTGTGCATTATTCAGGATGCAGCTGCTTGGAGGGAAAAACACATACACCATCTTTCCACCCAAAGAGTAGGAACATGTGATCTTCTATCAGATACACTCAGAGACCCACCCCCTTTTTTACTGTGTTAACAATAAGTCTATCCAAGAGATTTTTATACTGGACTTATCCAAGGGACCAAGGAGAGCAGCAGATATCCCAGATTAAAAGCCAGAATAATGACATTAAATCGGTTGATGTGTTTAAAACAAGGACTATTATTGGGCAGGACTTGGGAGTCATTTTTCCCAGCACCCCCGTTTCCAAAAGGCCTCAAACAGACTTTTGTTTTATCCTGCATTGACTGGTTATATATCCAGCTGTAGAACAAAATGACTAATGTTTATCATACAACTTTCATCTTTAGTCTCCGTGAATTAATCCTGTAATTCGGTTGTGAAGAGCATAATTATATTTCATTCTTTGGGTGCTAAAGTGTTAATATGTTTAATGTAATCCTCTTTTACAGGATACAGAGGTGATTGCAAGAAACATTGGTAGGGGAGTGGAGAGATGAAACAGAGAAAGGAAGGAAGCCAGAAAAGGGTGTGCTATCAGAAGCGGTTACCACCATGGGCGCTTGGATCTCAATACCACCAGGAGCTCTGGGATACTGTGTAGATTAATGCACTTCAGTTACCCATTCAAGGAGCAAAGGAGCCGAGAAATTCGTAGGAAATTCACAGAACAGCTCCCTTTAATCACTGGCTGCAAAGCTTCTCAGGAAGCTTCCGGCTGCCATACCTGTGAGTAGAACAGTCTTTGGCAGCATGAGAGAGCCCCCAGAAGAAGAAATACAGGTGTTGGCCATGAAAAGTTAGGACAACAGGCACAGAAATTGTAAGAGCCAAAGAGATATGGGTGGAACCCAAAGAGTGTCTGCTACAGCCCTTAAGGGAGACCCTACCACTATCCCCTCTTTACCAATGAGGAGACATGGAACTCACTCTTCCAACAGACAATTCTAGCCAGTATTTCCCCCTTGGAAGCATGCCAGTCAGGAGCAGGTAGACGAGACTCCTTCAAGAGACGGGGACATGGAGGGCACATTGTCAGCCATGGGAGGATGCACTGGGCGTCTATCTATTTGTCCCCAGGTTAAGCGTCAGCAACGCATCAGTGGGCATCAGCATATAGGACTTTGAAGCAGTGATGTCTATGTTCTTTCACATCATCAGAGATGGGATACAGCACAGTGAGCTGAGTTAGGAAAGAAGAAAAATGACAGATACCACATGACAACCAGAAAGGTCATCATGAAGGACTAGTGAAGTGAGCTACCACCCCACAAAGACTTTTTTTTTTTTAATTTATTTATTTTTGGCTGCATGGGGTCTTTGTTGCTGCATGCGGGCTTTCTCTAGTTGCGGCGAGCGGGGGCTACTCTTCGTTGTGGTGCACGGGCTTCTCATTGCAGTGGCTTCTCTTGTTGCGGAGCACGGGCTCTAGGTGTGCGGGCTAGTTGTGGTGTACAGTAGTTGTGGTGCACAGGCTTCAGTAGTTGTGCCTCATGGGCTCTAGAGCGCAGGCTCAATAGTTGTGGCACATGGGCTTAGTTGCTCCGAGGCATGTAGGATCTTCCCGGGCCAGGGCTTGAACCCGTGTCCCCTGCACTGGCAGGCGGATTCTTAACCACTGCGCCACCAGGGAAGCCCCCGCACCAAAGACTTTTGATACTGTCTCATGAAAAAGTGAAGGTGCATATATTTCCCTATTTGTGACAGTTTAGAGTGACCCAACTTTTAGCCATGAGTGACAGAAATTAAACATTGAAGGTACACTGGGTTTCCAGAAATCCTTTCCCTTTCTCCACTGAAGTTTGTAACAATAATTCAAGATGACATAGATCAATTACCAAACTATTAAATGTCAGTTAACATCTTTGGAAACTGAATACAAAATGAACCAACTAACACTGCCTTGTTATAACCCCATTGTGTATAAAAATTAAGTTTATATGCTTAATGAATGTATGAAAATATAATTACCAAGTTATTGCTCTTGTAGAAATGATTAATAATCATGTCATTGACTTTTCCACTCTGCTCTTGAGTTATTAAGCTGGAATATTTCTGCACTTCTAAGAAGAGGAAGAGACATGAAATCTCTCTCTCTACATGCATGCACCAAGAAAAGGCCACAGGAGCACACAGTGAGAAGGCAGCCATCTACAAACCAGGAAGACAGCCCTCTGCAGGAACCAAAACTGCCAGCACCTTGATCTTGGACTTCCCAGCTTCCAGAACTGGGAGAAATAAATCTCTGTTGTTTAAGCCACCTATGGTATTTCGTTTCAGCAACCTAAGTGACCAAGACACTCCCCTACTAGACTCTAAAACGCTTGGGAATTGGGCACTGCCATTATTCACTCTTTATTTCTAGTACCCAAGACAGATCCTGGACAATAGTAGGTGTTTGTGAATGAATGAGGGACCTACTTTTGTGGCTGAATAAGATTTTGTTCTTTATTTTAGGATAGCACATAGAACTGAGCGCTCATATTCAGAAAAATAGATGAGTTCAAATCTTGGACCTACCACTTGTTAGTTAAGCAACCATGATCAAGTCACTTGACTTCTCTGAATATCAATTTTCTTGACTGTAAAATGGTGGTTATCTTTGCTTGGGTTCCTCAAAGTTGGACCTTTAGATAAGGACTTAGACACAGGTGATTTGCTGTGGCAGGTGAGGAAATGGAGAAAGTGAGACAGAGAAGGGAAAAAAGCCAATGAAGCATGTGTTAAATAACAAATGCTGGAGAGGGTGTGGAGAAAAGCGAACCCTCCCACACTGTTGCTGGGAGTGTAAATTGATGCAGCCATTATTGAGAACAGTATGGAGGTTTCTCAGAAAACTAAAAATAGAGTTGCCGTATGATCCAGCAATCCCACTCCTGGGCATATATTCGGAGAAAACCATAATTCAAAGAGATACATGCACCCCAATGTTCATAGCAACACTATTTACAATAGCCAGGACATGGAAGCAACCTAAATGTCCATTGACAGATGAATGGATAAAGATGTTATATATATATAATATATATATATATAATATATAATATAATAATATATAATATATAATATATAATATAATAATATATAATATATAATATATAATATATATAATAAAGATATTTTATATATATATATATATATATATATATATATATATATATAAAGGAATGTTACTCAGCCATTAAAAAAGAATGAAATAATGCCATTTGCAGCAACATGGATGGATGGACCTAGAGACTGTCATACTGAGTGAAGTAAGTCAGACAGAGAAAGAGAAATATTGTATGATATCACTTATATGTGGAATCCTTAAAAAAAAACCAATACAAATGAAGTTATTTACAAAACAGAAACAAACTCACAGACTAGAGAACGAACTTATGGTTACCAGGGGGGAAGGGTGGGGGGGAGTGGAGGGATAGTTAGGGAGTTTGGGATTGACATGTACACTCTGCTATATTTTTTTTAGGTGCTTTATGAACATTTATTGAATGAATGCTAAATACCTATTAATACTTTAGCCAAATAAAATATAAACAGGAAAACAGAAAATAAACACATGCTCCCTCTAATCACAGACATGCATTTATAAGTCTGCAAAATCACTTGCAGTTCTTTTTTTTTTTTTAACATCTTTATTGGAGTATAATTGCTTTACATTGTTGTGTTAGCTGCTGCTGTATAACAAAGTGAATCAGCTATACGTATACCTATATCCCCATATCCCCTCCCTCTTTCATCTCCCTCCCACCCTCCCTATCCCACCCCTCTAGGTTGGTCACACAGCACCAAGCCGGTCTCCCTGTGCTATGCAGCTGCTTCCCACTAGCTATCTATCTTACATTTGGTAGTGTATATATGTCCATGCCACTCTCTCACTTCGTCCCAGCTTACCCTTCCCCCTCCCCGTGTCCTCAGGTCCATTCTCTACATCTGCGTCTTTATTCCTGTTCTGCCCCTAGGTTCTTCAGACCATTTTTTTTTATTAGATTCCATATATATATAAAATGGATAACCAACAAGGACCTGCTGTATAGCACAGGGAACTCTGCTCAATATTACGTAACAACCTAAATAGGGAAAGAAAGAATAGATACATGTATATGTATAACCGAATCATTTTGCTGTATACCTGAAACTAACACAACATTGTTAATCAACTATACTCCAATATAAAATTAAAAGTTAAAAACAAATAAAATAATAAAATAAAATATACAGCTGCTGAGAATATGTTTCATTCTAGGGAGGCATAATCTGCCTACCTGTAACTTCCACTCTCTCATCCTAATTTTGCCCTTTGAATGAACAAAAAGAATTCCAACTTCTCTTTCATATCACAGTCCTTCAAATACTTGATGACATGTCCCCTTTTCCCAAACTTATGCATCCCTGGTTTCTTGTCAATGCCCCAGACTGAAGAGTTTCATCCAGGTAGTAGTTGACCACATGACGTTCGATTTGGGGTCCTCAGATCAAGGGTGTAGGATACAGTGTTGTGTAGGAACTTTGGCATCCTTCAGATCTGAGTTCAAATTTTAACACTAACAGTTGTGTGACTTGGGGTAAGTAACTTATCTTCCCTAAACACACTCTTTATCTGTAGAACGAAAGTCATCATGCTTATCTCACTGGAAGCTACAGTGGGCATTTAATAAAAGTCATTGTCTTCCTTTGAACTTACTGACCTTTTCTCCTCCACATTGCCACTAAGCCACATCACTCTGCTCCACGCCACCACCTGGACATGTGAGGTTTCAATAGAAAAGAATGAGGCCAAAAGAAATACCCAGGTCACCCATGCCAATGCACAGAGAATGTAGCCCAAAGGGGCCACACTGGGCCTCCCTCCCTCTCCTTTCAGCAGCTCAGAGTTAAACAGCCATCCCTGTTCCTACAAAGCAGGAATAAGACTGCTCACTTGTTCACCTGATGAACAAAGGGACTGATTATCCAAGAAAGGGAAGTGTCACCCACAGAAATCAATACAGATGAGGCTTTGAAAAAGGCTGGCTGGCTGCATATTAGGTATTGATCCCACTTGTTTTTCCAGTTTTTGTTCTGCTTGCCACCTGCGGAGGACACTTCTAATCTCCTCCTAACACCAAACAAGACAAGAAAGCTCAGCCCAGAACAGACTCGGTGCATGACGATTGCAGGACATAAAGGAATTCCCAGAACCTGTGTCCGGAAAACCATGAACACAGGGAACAGAGATCCCCACCCCACTCCCAATGCTGTGTGACAACTCAGGATTGAGTGGAGGATTCAAACAGAACTGACTGACCCTGGTGTGAAGCCCAGTCTTGATACCTCCTTCATGGAACTCTGAGATGCCCAGAAAAAAATTAGGAAGAGGAGACAAGGCTTTTACATCAATGTCTATTGATCCTCTATGAAAGAAACTTAGCACATAAAAACAATAGCCTGGATTAAAACCTATATAGATACAGTAAGGAAACAATAACATAATATTGTTTTGCTTAACAAATTGGAAAAGGTTTTTTCAAAATAATATGGGGTGAGAGCAAGTGTCCAAAGAAAGGGAAGGAGTGAATAACTTTTCTGGAGAACAATTTGACAATACATTTCAAAAGCTGTAAAATTAATCACATACTTTGAACCAATAAATTCCACTTCTAGGAACTGACCTGAAAATGTAATTAAGAATGTGTGTAAAGCTCTTGCTACAAGTTAAAAGGAACATGCCCTTTCTGGGGTACAGAGTCAGGGCAGAAGGAAGGCTGGTTGTGAAGACCACCCTGGTGGGGGGCATTACAATGACCAGCTCCAGGATGCTGGATCCAGATGCAGGATGTGGGTCCAGACCCACCACAGAGGAAAACCATATCAAGGCCATGAGATCCTTGGCTACTCAATAAATATGTAGCCATCACTGTGTTAGGAATGTGGAGAAGACCCCATCTTTGCTCAAGAGACACTTTATTAAAGGGGACACAGGCTTAATAAAATGGATAACTGCAATCTGCTATAGAAGCAACCATGGAAAATCAAGGTGGGTGGACACAAAGACAAGGGGGTTAACTCCACATGGTGGGTCAGTAAAGCTCCTTCAAGATATGACTCATGAACTGAGTCCGGAAAATGAGTAGGATTTAGCAAAGAAGACAAATGGGGAAAGAACATTCTAAAATGTAAGAAAACATTCATGGGAGGAGGTGGACCAATGGCAGAGTAGGAAGACCCTGAGCTTGCCAACCCCAACGAATACATCAAAACTACAACTGCATATAGAGCAACTCACTCTGAGAACAACCTGAACACTAGCAAAACGGATCTTCTACAACCAACGATCTAAAGAAAGAACCACAGAGAGTCTGGTAGGAGGGGAGAAGAAGTGATCTAGTTGGGACCCACATCCCTGGTGGGTGACCCAGAAGAGGAGGGGGATATCACAGGCTCAGGGATCATCTGTAAGAAGTGAGGGGTTCAAGTCCCACACTGAACACTCCAGCCCTGGGGTCCAGTACCAGTGAGACAAGTTCCCTGGGCTGGTTTGAAAACCTGTGGGGCTTACTGGAAGGCTGTGGGAAACTAAGACTCCACTCTTGAAGAGCCCCCACACAAATGTGCTTGCTCCCAGTCCCAGAGCAGGGGTAGCAAATTGAAAACTACCTGGTGCTCTGGTCGGCCTGCCAGGACCAGCATGACCCCCAGTCCACACTGGGCTCTGGCTCCAGCCTCTCAGCCCTAACCTCAGCTAAAGCAGTGATGCAGTGACCATGATCTTCCCAGGGAGAAGGTGTGGGTCACTCTGGACTACTACTCCAGCCCCCCAAGCCCTGGACCTGCCCCAGGGAAAAGGCAACGACCATCATCCAGCTGAGGACAAGCCACAGCTGATACTGGGCTTCAGCTCCAGCCCCTCAAGCTCCTACCAAGGTGGCAACCTCCATCATGCCAGGGGAGAAGTTCTGGTTCACACCAGGCCCCAGCTCTATCCCCACAGTCTCCAGCCCTAACCCCCACGAAGTCAACGGCAGCCAGTGTACCCCAGGAGAAAGCACAGCCCATCTCACTTCAGATACAGCTGTCCCACCAAAGCCACTGGGCACACACAGACTGCATAGAGACAATCCCACACAAGGGCACACCTTTAAGACCAGCACAGGTAACTGTTTTGCCTAGTTTCATAGAGATGGAGAAAGTCAAACAAAATAAGAAGGCAGAGGAATATGTTCCAAAGAAAGGAACAAAATAAAACCTTAGAAAACATGCCTAATGAAACAGAAATAAGTACTTTATCTGATAAAGAATTCAAAGCAATGGTCATAAAAATGCTCACTGAATTCAGGAAAAGAATAGAGGAACACAGTGAGAACTTCAACCAAAAACTAGAAAGTATAAAAAAGAACCAATCAGAGCTAAAGAATACAATAACTGAAATGAAAAATACACTAGAAGGAATTAACAGCAGATTAGGTGATACAGAAGAAAGCATAAGCAATCAGGAACATAGGAAAATGGAAATCACCCAATCAGAGCTAAAGAATACAATAACTGAAATGAAAAATACACTAGAAGGAATTAACAGCAGATTAGGTGATACAGAAGAAAGCATAAGCAATCAGGAACATAGGAAAATGGAAATCACCCAATCAGAAGAGCAAATATATATATATATATATATTTTTATATATTTATATTTATATATTTATATATATATTTTATATATACTTATGTATATTTATATTTATTTTTTTTATATATACATATATATATTTATATTTATATTTACTTTTTTTAATAAGGATAGTTTAAGGGACCTTTAGGACACAACATCAAGCACACTATTCACATTATAGGGGTCCCATAAGGAGAAGAGAGAGAAAGGGGCAGAAAACTTATTTTGATGAAATAATGGCTGAAAACTTCCCTAACCTGAAGAAAGAAACAGACATCCAGGTCCAAGAAGTACAGAGAGTCCCAAGAAGTACAGAGAGTCCCAAACAAGATGAATCCAAAGAGACCCACACCAAAACATATGATATTTTAAACGGCAAAAGTTAAACATAAAGAGAGAAGTTTAAAGGCAGCAAGAGAAAAACAGTGTTTCATACAAGAGAATTCCTATAGGCTATCACCTGATTATTCAGCACAAACTTTTCAAGACAGAAGGGAGTGGCATGATATATTTAAAGTGCTGTGGGGGGAAAAACCTACAACCAAGGATACTATACCCAGCAAGCTTATCATTCAGAACTGAAGGAAAGATAAAGAGTTTCCCAGACAAGCAAAAACTAAGAGTTCATCACCACTAAATCAGCCCTACAAGAAATATTAAAGGGTCTTCTTTAAGCAAAAAAGAAAAGGCCATAACAAGAAATAAGAAAATACATGAAGGAAAAAAATCTCACTGGTAAAGGTAAATATACAACAAAGGCAGTGAATCAACCACTTAAACTAGTACAAAAATTAAAGGATAATAATTGTAAAGTCAACTATAACTACAATACACAGTTAAAGGATACACATAAAGATGTAAAATATGATACCAAAATATAAAATGTGAAAGGAGAGAGTAAAACATTACAGATAAATGGAAATATATCTTGTGTTCATGGATTAGAAGGATTAATAGTGTTAAAATGTCCATACTACCCAAAGCAATATAAAGATTCACTGCAATCTGTATTAAAATACCAATGGCATTTCTCACAGAATTAGAACAAATAATCCTAAAATTTGTATAGAACCACAATAAATAGCCAAAGCAATCTTGAGTAAAAAGAACAAAGCTGGAGGTATCACCCTCCCTGACTTCAGACTATACTACAAAGCTACAGTAATCAAAACAGTATGGCACTGACACAAAAACAGATACATAGATCAATGGAACACAATAGAGAGCTCAGAAATAAACCTATGAACATATGGTCAATTAATCAACAACAAAGGAGGCAAAAATATACAATGGGGAAAAGAGAGTCTCTTCAATAAGTGGTGCTGGGAAAACTGGACAGCTACATGTAAAAGAATGAAACTGGAAGTTTTCCCATACCATATACAAAAATTAACTTAAAACAAATTAAAGATTTAAATATAAGACTTGAAACCATAAAACTCCTAGAAGAAAACATAGGCAGTACGATCTTTAACATTGGTCTTAGTAGTATTTATTGGATCTGCCTCCTCAGGCAAGGGCAACAACAGTAAAAATAAACAATGGGACCTAATCAAATATAAAAGCTTTTGCACAGTGAAGGAAACCATAAACAAAACAGACAGGCAAGCTACTGAATGGGAAAAGATATTTATAAGTGATATAGCTGATAAAGGGTTAATACCCAAAATACATAAAGAACTCATAAAACTCAATAACAAAAAAAAATCCAATTTAAAAAATAGGCAGACGACCTGAATAAGCACTTTTCCAAAGACATGCAGATGGCCAACAGGCACATGAAAAGATGTTCAACATCACTAATCATCAGGGAAATGCAAATCAAAACCATAATGAGATATCAGCTCACACCTTTCAGAATGGCTACTGTCAGAAAGACTACAAATAAGAAGTGTTCGTGAAGATATGGCGAAAAAGGAACCCTTGTGCACTGTTGGTGGGAATGTAAATTGGTACAGCCATTATGTAAAACAGTATGGAAGTTCCTCAAAAAACTAAAAATAGAACTACCATACAATCCAGCAATTCCACTCCTGGGTATTTATCCAAAGAAAACAAAAACACCAATTCAAAAAGATATATACACTGCAATGTTCATAGTAGCATTATTTACAATAGCCAAGATATGGAAGCAAGTGTCCATCAACAGATGAATGTATTAAGAAGATGTGGTATGTATATATACATATACATATACATGCAATGGAATACTACTCAACCATAAAAAATGAAAATTTGCCATTTGCGACAATGTGCATTGACCTAGAGGGTATTATGTCTAAGTGAAATAAGTCAGACAGAGAAAGACAGATACTGCATGTTTTCACTTATATGTGGAAACTAAAAAATAAAACAAATGAACAAACATAACAAACAGAAACAGATTCACAGATACAGAGACCAAACTACCGGTTACCTCAGGGGAGTGGGGGTGGGAGGGGTGGGAAATAGGTCAAGGGTATTAAGAGGTACAAACTACTAGGTATAAAATAAATAAATTACAAGGATATAATGTAGAGCACAGGGTACATAGTCAACATTTTATAATAACTTTGTATGGAGTGTAATCTTTAAAAATATGGAATTATTATGTTTATACTTGAAACTACTATAATATTATAATTCAGTTATATTTCAATAAAAATTTTTAAGAGAATAGTAATGAGCATAGAATAGATTCACAACAAGTGGTATATGTTAATGATAACAGCTACAACAATTGATACTTTTTACTTGGCAGATACATTTTGTAAGGTTATGTTTCCTGTGTATAACTAATATATGGATATTTATGCCATAAGATTCAAAATTATTTTTCTGGTCATAAAGAGTGAAACTGAATTGTGCTCTTTTGAACTTAAATCAAATCGTTTTATAAAAAGAAAAGGAAAGAAAGCACACACTCATGGAAGTGCATGCATCTCGGGAAGAGAAGAGAGCTACACTTGGAGAGCAGGAAAAAGCAGAACGTGGGGTCCTAAATAGGCACAATGGGAAACCTGTGTCACGATAACCCAAGATGGGTTTTTAATACAAGAGACATGGAAGCCAAAACAGTGGGTCTCGCTTTCCTTTAAAAACAAAGTCAAGTGCCTTGAACTTCTGATCCAGGTGTTCTTTCTGCCTGTTTCCTCACTATATTCCTTCACAAAATAAAATTGATTGAAAAACTAAAACTCTGAAAAATACTTATGGAATATCTCTTGCTTCCAGGACCATTTGAGGCTGCTCTGATTAGAAAACTCACTCTTACCAATCTACTTTACTTTTCTTACCCTTGAAAAGATAGGCCCCTATCATCTTTGCAGGCCAATATTCTTATGAGACATAATCACTGAGTCCATTTATTCTACATTGACTATACTCTTTAACACCTAGTACAGAAATCTGGTAACACCACCCTTTGGGAAATCTGGTAATATAACATATGACTGTTTGCAGTTTTTGTTGCCCTTTCCTCTGTATATAGGAACTGGCCATAGACTACATAAGATTAGTATATATCTCTAGTTATTTACGCTCATGTAGAATCAGTCTCTAATACTATCAATATGAGGGTCGGGTCAATAGAATGAGTATAATTTTCACTGGGGAACAAAACAGGATATGGTCTAGCCATCTTTCTTTTTGACTGTATTTCAGTAATTTAAATCTGCCTTTGGGTGAGATAGACATATATCTACTAGCTACCGAGGGCAAAAAGATAGACATTCTCTTGTAAACTGATAATATGGTTTCGATGTCACCATACTAAGAGCGCTTATTGTACAACTGTCCCTGCTATGAAATCACTGACAGCAGAAATAACTTAATATCAACTGTTCCAAATCAAAGCCATTCTTTTGGTAACTACCAATAGCTTTTGGTAGTTATTCCCACTAATAACCAGAATCATTAAAGCAAGGGATCACAATGATTTCCTCCCTGTACCCATATCATTTTTCAGTGTCACTTTGAAGCTCTATCATCAAGAGATAGAGTCCGTTCTTTCACTCTTTGAATCTAGGTTGGCCTGGCACCTTGCATTTATCAAAGGAATGTGGGAAGGGAACTTGGGTGTCAATAGATTCTACATGGGAATCCTACATGTCTTTGGCAGTTTCTTTGAAAAAAAAAAACTGAACATGTAACTGCCATACAACCTAGCAATTATACACCTGGGCATTAATCCAAGAGAAGTAAAAACTTACATTCACATAAAAATATACACGCAAAAGTTTATGGAGGTTTTATTTATGATAGACAAAAATTGGAAACAACCCAGAGGTCCTTCAATGGGTCAATAGCTATACAAACTGTGATACATCCATACCATGGAATACTACTCAACAATAGCAAAGAATAACACACCAAGACACATATTAATCAAACTATCAAAAATTAAATACAAAGAAAAAATATTAAAAGCAGCAAGGGAAAAACACCAAATAACATATAAGGGAATCCCCATAAGGTTAACAGCTGATCTTTCAGCAGAAACTCTGCAAGCCAAAAGGGAGTGGCAGGACATATTTAAAGTGATGAAAGGGAAAAACCTACAACCCAGATCACTCTACCAGGCAAGGATCTCATTCAGATTTGATGGAGAAATTAAAACCTTTAGAGGCAAGCAAAAGCTAAGAGAATTCAGCACCACCAAACCAGCTTTATAACAAATGTTAAAGGAACCTCTCTAGGCAGGAAACACAAGAGAAGGAGAAGATCTACAATAACAAACACAAAACAATTAAGAAAATGGTAATAGGAACATAAATAGCAATAACTACCTTAAATGTAAATGGATTAAATACTCCAACCAAAAGACGTAGACTGGCTGAATGGACACAAAAATAAGACCCGTATATATGTTGTCTACAAGAGACACACTTCAGACCTAGGGAAACATACAGACTGAAAGTGAGAGGATGGAAAAAGATATTCCATGCAAATGGAAATCAAAGGAAAGATGGAGTAGCAATTCTCATATCAGACAAAATAGACTTTAAAACAAAGACTACTACAACAGACAAAGAAGGACATTACATAATGATCAAGGGATCAATCCAAGAAGAAGATATAACAATTGTAAATATTTATGCACCCAACATAGGAGCACCTCAATACATAAGGTAAATGCTAACAACCATAAAAGGGGAAATCGAGAGTAACACAATCATAGTAGGGGACTTTAGCACCCCACTTTCACCAATGGACACATCATCCAAAATGAAAGTAAATAAGGAAACACAAGCTTTAAATGATACATTAAACAAGATGGACTTAATTGATATTTATAGGACATTCCATCCAAAACAACAGAATACACTTTCTTCTCAAGTGCTCATGGAACATTTTCCAGGATAGATCATATCTTGGGTAACAAATCAAGCCTTGGTAAATTTAAGAAAATTGAAATAGTATCAGGTATCTTTTCCGACAACAATGCTATGAGACTAGATATCAATTACAGGGGAAAAAATCTGTAAAACATACAAACACATGGAGGCTAAACAATACACTACTTAATAACCAAGAGATCACTGAAGAAATCAAAGAGGGAATCAAAAAATACCTAGAAATAAATGACCCAAAACCTACGGGAGGCAGCAAAAGCAGTTCTAAGAGGGAAGTTTATAGCAATACAATCCTACCTCAAGAAACAAGAAACATCTCAAATAAATAACCTAACCTTACACCTAAAGCAATTAGAGAAAAAAGAACAAAAATCCCCCAAAGTTACCAGAAGGAAAGAAATCATAAAGATCAGATCAGAAATAAATGAAAAAGAAATGAAGGAAATGATAGCAAAGATCAATAAAACTGAAAGCTGGTTTTGTGAGAAGATAAAAAAAATTGATAAACCATAAGCCAGACTCATCAAGAAAAAAAGGGAGAAGACTCAAATCAATAGAATTAGAAATGAAAAAGGAGAAGTAACAACAGACACTGCAGAAATACAAAGCATCAGGAGAGATTATTACAAGCAGCTATATGCCAAAAAAATGGACAACCTGGAAGAAATGGACAAATTCGTAGAAAAGCACAACCTTCCAAGATTGAACCAGGAAGAAATAGAAGATATAAACAGATCAATCACAAGCACTGAAATTGAGACTGTGATTATAAATCTTCCAACAAACAAAAGCCCAAGACCAGATGGCTTCACAGGTGAATTGTATCAAACATTTAGAGAAGAGCTAACACCTATCCTTCTCAAACTCTTCCAAAATATAGCAGAGGGAGAAACACTCCCAAACTCATTCTACGAGGCCACCATCCCCCTGATACCAAAACCAGACAAAGGTGTCACAAAGAAAGAAAACTACAGGCCAATATCACTGATGAACATAGATATAAAAATCCTCAACAAAATACTAGCAAACAGAATCTAACAGCACATTAAAAGGATCATACACCATGATCAAGTGGGGTTTATCCCAGGAATGCAAGGATTCTTCAATATACACAAATCAATGTGATACACCATATTAACAAATTGAAGGATAAAAACCATATGATCATCTCAATAGATGCAGAAAAACTTTCGACAAAATTCAACACCCATTTATGATTAAAAACTCTCCAGAAAGTAGGCATAGAGGGAACCTACCTCAACATAATAAAGGCCATATATGACAAACCCACAGCCAACATCATTCTCAATGGTGAAAAACTGAAGCCATTTCCTCTAAGATCAGGAACAAGACAAGGTTGCCCACTCTCACCACTATTATTCAACATAGTTTTGGAAGTTTTAGCCACAGCAATCAGAGAAGAACAAGAAATAAAAGGAATCCAAATCGGAAAAGAACAGGTAAAACTGTCACTGTTTGCAGATGACATGATACTATACATAGAGAATCCTAAAGATGCTACCAGAAAACTACTAGAGCTAATCAGTGAATTTGGTAGCGTAGCAGGATACAAAATTAATGCTCAGAAATCTCTTGCATTCCTATACACTAATGATGAAAAATCTGAAAGAGAAATTAATAAGAGTAAATGGGAAAGACTCCCATTTACTATTGCAACAAAAAGAATAAAATACCTAGGAATAAACCTACCTAAGAAGACAAAAGACCTGTATGCAGAAAATTATAAGACACTGATGAAAGAAATTAAAGATGATACAAATAGATGGAGAGATATACCATGTTCTTGGATTGGAAGAATCAACATTGTGAAAATGACTATACTACCCAAAGCAATCTACAGATTCAATGCAATCCCTATCAAATTACCAATGGCATTTTTCACAGAACTACAACAAAAAATTTCACAATTTGTACGGAAACACAAAAGACCCTGAATAGCCAAAGCAATCTTGAGAAAGAAAAATGGAGTTGGAGGAATAAGGTGTCCAGACTTCAGACTATACTACAAAGCTACAGTAATCAAGACAGTATGGTACTGTTGCAAAAACAGAAATATAGATCAATGGAACAGGATACAAAGCCCAGAGATAAACCGACACACATATGGTCACCTTATTTTTGATAAAGGAGGCAAGAATAGACAATGGAGAAAAGACAGCCTCTTCAATAAGTGGTGCTGGGAAAACTGGACAGCTATACGTAAAAGAGTGAAATTAGAACACTCCCTAACACCATATACAAAAATAAACTCAGAATGGATTAAAGACCTAAATGTAAGGCCAGACACTATCAAACTCTTAGAGGAAAACATAGGCAGAACACTGTATGACATAAATCACAGCAAGATCCTTTTTGACCCACCTCCTAGAGAAATGGAAATAAAAACAAAAATAAACAAATGAGACCTAATGAAACTTAAAAGCTTTTGCACAGCAAAGGAAACCATAAACAAGACGAAAAGACAACCCTCAGAATGGGAGAAAATATTTGCAAATGAAGCAACTGACAAAGGATTAATCTCCAAAATTTACAAGCAGCTCATGCAGCTCAATATGAAAAAAACAAACAACCCAATCCAAAAATAGGGAGAAGACCTAAATAGACATTTCTCCAAGGAAGATATACAGATTGCCAACAAACACATGAAAGAATGCTCAACATCATTAATCATTAGAGAAATGCAAATCAAAACTACATTGAGATATCACCTCACACCAGTCAGAATGGCCATCATCAAAAAATCTATAAACAATAAATGCTGGAGAGGGTGTGGAGAAAAGGGAACCCTCTTGCACTGTTGGTGGGAATGTAAATTGATACAGCCACTATAGAGAACAGTATGGAGGTTCCTTAAAAAATGAAAAATAGAACTCCATATGACCCAGCAATCCCAGTACTGGGCATATACCCTGAGAAAACTATAATTCAAAAAAAGTCATGTACCACAATGTTCATTGCAGCTCTATTTACAATAGCCAGGACATGGAAGCAACTTAAGTGTCCATCGACAGATGAATGGATAAAGAAGATGTGGCACATACATATAATGTAATATTACTCAGCCATAAAAAGAAACAAAATTGAGTTATTTGTAGTGAGGTGGATGGACCTAGAGTCTGTCATACAGAGTGAAGTTAAGTCAGAAAGAGAAAAACAAATACCATATGCTAACACATATATACGGAATCTAAAAAAAAAAAAAAGGTTATGAAGAACCTACGGGCAGGACAGGAATAAAGACACAGACGTAGAGAATCAATTTGAGGACACAGGGAGGGGGAAGGGTAAGCTGGGACGAAGTGAGAGAGTGGCAGTGACATTGACTTATATATACTACCAAATGTAAAATAGATAGCTAGTGGGAAGTGCTGCATAGCACAGGGAGATCAGCTCAGTGCTTTGTGACCACCTAGAGGGGTGGGATAGGGAGGATGGGAGGGAGATGCAAGAGGGAGGAGATATGGTGATATATGTATATGTATAGCTGATTCGCTTTGTTATAAAGCAGAAACTAACACACCATTGTAAAGCAATGATACTCCAATAAAGATATTAAAAAATAAATAAATAAAAATAGTAAAAAATAAAACAATAACAATGAATAAACTATTAATTCATGCAACAACCTTAATGACTCTCTAGAGAATTATACTCAGTGCATAAAGTCAATCCCAAAGTATTACATAATTTATGGTTCCATTTATATAACATTCTTAAAATGACAAAATTATAGAAATTGAGAACAGATTAGTGGTTGCCAGGGATAAAGGAAGGGATGAGGGAAGGAGGGAAGTGAACATGGTTATAAAATAAATGGATCTTTGAAAGAAACAAAAATACTAACTCAAAAAGATACATGCACCCCAACGTTCATAGCAGCATTATTTAAAATTGCCAAGATACGGAAGCAACGTAAGTATCCATCAACAGATGAATGCATAAAGAAAATGTGGTTATATATACAATGGAATATTACTCAGCCATAAAAAAAGAATGAAATTTTGCCATTTGCAGCAACACAGATGGACTTGGAGGACATTATGCTAAGTGAAATAAGTCAGATGGAGAAAGACAAATATTATATAATATCACTCATATGTATAATCTAAAAAAACACAACAAACTAGTGAATATAACAAAAAAGAAACAGACTCACAGATACAGAAAACAAACTAGCTCTTACCAGTGGGGAGAAGGAAGGGGGCAAGGGCAGAATAGGGGGAGGGGGAGGGGATTAATAAACTACAAGGATATATTGTACAACACGGGGAGTATAGCTGATATTTTGTAATAACTATAAATGGAGTATAACCTTTAAAACTGTGAATCACTATACTGTACACCTGTAACATATAATATTGTACATCAACTATACTTCAATTTAAAAAAGAGAAAGAAATGGATGGATCTCTGTGGTGTTGGACATGTATCAAGGTCAGTATCCTGGTTGTAGCATTATACTATAGTTTTGTAAGCCATTACCATGGGAAACTGGATAAAGTGTTCACGGATCTCTCTGTATTATTTCTTGCAACTGCATATAAATCTACAATTATCTCAAAATACACATTTCAATTTAAAAAATGAAATAAAAGAACATGGCAGAAGCGATGCTGTGCCAATTCCAAGACAAGGTCTCAAGACTTCATAGTTTCTTATTGGAACGCTAACCAGACCCCATGTGAACAACACTCAGTCCGCTGGAGGATGAGAGACCACGTGAAACAAGAGAAAGCATCCCAACTGAAGCCATCCCAGACCAGTCGGCTCCCAGCCAGCCTAGCAGTCAATTGCAGACACATGACTGAGCCCAGCAGAGACCAGAAGAAAGGCTCACTGGGCCCTGCATACCTGTAAACTGTGAGCTAAGTAAATGCTTGTCAATTTTAGACACTAAAGTATTGGGTAGTTTGTTACATAATAAAAGTTAACTCATACAAGTCAACGCAACTCATACAAGTCAACGCATTTACATATTTCAAAACCAGTTTATCTTAGAAGATTCCCTAGAAAGTTATTTTGTTTAAAGTTAGATGTTTTGAAATCTCTTATGTCTGAATTGGACATTTCATAAGCCCCATGTTTAAAATCGCATAAAATTATAAGGGTGGTCTAAGACCCTTGACCCTGCCAATAGGAATGTCCTAGGCTAACCTCACTAGGGAGGGGGGACGGCCATTTATTTAGGCCTGGATCCTTGAAAAGATCCTGCACCTTCATTAGAGTTCATCAGGCTGCCCCAGCCCAGTGGACAGTCAAAAGCACACAGCTCTGTCCTTAATGAGCTTCATAAAATCGTCACTTCCCAAATAATTGACTTCCAACTCACTGCCACTCAGTCATTATCAAGAGCTCAGTATTTGTGGAAGAGCGTCTGAAGGCTACAGCATCCATTCTATCCTCCTGGTATTCTAAGTGCCGTCCTTGAGTTAGGCCACATCATCAGAGAATGAAAGGACCATGTTGATCTGGCCCTCAAAGAACTGCTTTTATGGAACTTCACTTTGGCATCCAGCCAACTTTCCTATCCTATGGGACTTAAGAAAAAGCCCATGAAATCCAGTATTGTCTTTGATCTGATGATAGGGCCAGGGGCCTTATCCACCATGCCTTCATTATCGGGACGAGCAGTGTAAATCTCCTGAGGGGCTGGTTTGGGTTTCCTCCATGGTTCCTGTGGTTCATGTCACTGACATGCCTTCCCACTTGTCTGGGCAGCTCAGAGCCAAACTGAGGGGTTGAGACTCTTGTAAAACAGTGTGTGGCTCAGATCCAGGCATCATCAGACTACCTTCTCACCTGTAGCTTCTCTGCCTGCCATTCACCTCAGATCTGAACTGATGGCCTGGACCAAGGGGGTCATCTCAGTGGCCCTGGAGTCTGGCAGAGTTATGAGGAATCACCTGGGTCTAAGCTTACAAATTCAGCCTTGTTCACCTGGCGAGTTACCCACCAAGCAAATCAGCCATGGGCTTTTAGGCATGGAGGAAGTGGAGGGGGAGATAGGGAAATCTGCCATGGTTAAGCCCCTCAATATAGCAGGAATTATGTATATGCTATTTATCCTCAAAACAACTCGGAGAGTTGGGAATTATCATCTGCATTATCCAGATGAGGAACATGAACGTCAGAGAAACCGTGACTCACCTAGAAATGGCACAGCTGATTGGCAGCAAAGCCAGGAGGCAAACTTGAGTCTAATTCTGAAGTCCATGTTCTTTCCTCTAGACTAGGACTGGCAAACCAGGACCCACAGACCCAACCCAGCCTGCCCCGTTTTCGTAAATAAAGCCTGATTGTAGCACAGCCACACCCACTTGTTTACATATTGTCTGTGGCTGCTTGCACATGGCAATAGCAGAGTTGAGTAGTGGCCGCAGAGACCACGTGACCTAGTATCTTCACTATACACTCCTTTACAGAGAAGGTTTGCTGACCATTGCTCGAAGCAAAGTGCTCTAGACAAATGACCCTTCTGTCTTAAAGAAGAGTCATCAGAATCACCTGCGGGGGTGGGGAGGGGGGTGTTCTTAGAAATGCAGATTTCCAGGCCCCCATATGCCTCCCAAGTTAGACATCTCCAGGTTGGAAGCCTGAATCTGCACTTTTAACACACACTCCCCCCCCCCCACACCACCACCACCACCGCCGAGTGCTTCTGACAGCCCCTGAAGTTCATGAACTACAGCCCAGGCCAGGGACTTAATGTCCCCAACAGCCCTTGACCTGACTGTAGGTTTGCAAACTCGGGAGCTTCCAGGGTGAAATCTGCAACTAGTTCTTGTACACAGAGGGTAAGGAGAGACCGCCCCAGACTGGCAGGTGGCAAGGGAACTTATATACGAGGCTTGTTCTGTGTGCGGCAAGATAGTGGATCTCCTTCCCCACCCACCAGAATCTTAAAGCTTATGTCGAGGCCTTAGCGGGGTTCAGTCACACACAACCATCCAGATGATCTAAACACACACTACTCTCTCAAGGCTATGTCCTTGGAACAGCTCCCATTGTGGGAACAGTGGGCAGAACGCACATTCCAAGGACAGGGGAGGGGTGAGGAGCCTCTAATTGCCCGGGTCCAGCTCAAGGGTCAACCTGCAGTCACGTCCTCTCACTGACCTCCTCCCACACTGATGGGCATTAAGAGATAACTACCCCAGCTCCCTTGTTCCTGGGGGGAGGGGGAGAAACCATGAGGCTTGTTCTGCACTGGCTCCCAGAGATCCCCAGCAGGGCCGAGCCCCAGCTGCCCGCAGTGGTAATTTTCTCAACCCTGCACCCTTTACTGCCATCTTTCCCCCCAGCCCCTGTCTTGCTTTCCCTCCCCTACTGGTGCTTCTGGGATCACCTCCTAAACACACTCCTTGGCCTCGAATCCTCTCAGGGTCTGTTCCTGGGAGGCCCCCTCAAAAGAGACAAGAGCCAGAGACATTGAGATAATTAAAAATCTTGGTTAGATTTTAAAACGCCATAGATGCAAGTAATAATCATTGCATTCCTACCAGGGACCAAGTTCTGTGTTTGCCCCAGAAAGGGCACAGGGTAGGAAAGAGTGAGGGGCAGGAGGAGGAACCAAGCTACAGAAATGAATGAGATATGGTCCCCACCTCAGACAGAGTTGACAACTTAACTGGGGCCAGGGGAGCTGACCTACGATGACACAGAGAAATAGAGAAAGCAGGAAACAGAAGATGCATCAAGCCAGCCTTAGGTCTCCAGATTAGACCCTTGCATTTTACACTAGAAGCAGGGGCCACCACCAGCCACTGTTCCCTGAAGCGGAGGTCCATCAAGCCTCCTGGGTCTGAAGGCAGCAAAGACTATAAAATGTTTCCACAGGTCATTATTATTTTTCACCTTCAAAAGAGCCTTATAGGTAAATGGGAGTAGTATTATCGTCATTCATGCCATTTTTCATGTCAGGGAAACATGAGAGGCCCAAACGTGTACAAGTCAGAGCGGAACTAGCTCACAAGTCCTGCTGCTGCTCTGTGTTGCCGCAGACTTATCTGAGGGTTGAAGTCAGCCAGGACCCCATTCTGCTAGGAGTTTTCTCGGCTAAGCTAAACTGTTGATTTCTGCTGAGGGAATACATAACACACCACCGTGGCCCCAGCCAGCTCTGAACCCCGGGGAGGAAAACATCTACAGAAGGAAGGGTTCCTGGTGGCTCAAGTCTGAGCCCAGCTGAGAATGGAGACTGAGTCTCCACCTCAGGAAGTGGGATTTTCCCAGCTCATCTCCTAACCTCACCTACCAAAGCTCGTGTTTTCTACCTCTTTACCTGCACACCCCCAGTCTGGCCTGGCCCCTCTACTCCCAGCGGACACCTCCTGCCCCCAGGGAACCAGAGGGATAGCAGAATGCTGGTTTCCATATCAACACCGCCAGGTTCACAAGGCAGCGAGGGCCTGCCTTTTCACTCAGCTCAGTGTAACTGTCAGTGGCCACGGTAATTTCAAGTCAGCCTATGAGCTTAATCTGCCTGCTGCTTTCTCGGCACAGAAGCCCCCAGCATGGAAGAAAGGTGAGTCATCAGCCCAAACCACCCCATTAAGCCAGGATCAAATCCAGTGGTCCTGAGTTTTCCCACTCACACCTGAGGAGGCCCATTAAATGGTCCATCATCTAAAAATCAATCCACGATCTCTGAGTATCTCATGGGCAGCATCGGAGGGTGCATGTAACTTCCAGCCTTAGCCAGCATGCGCTGATACTCCAGTAAGGGCTGGGGCTCCCCAAGTCCTCTCTCTCCACCCTGCCCCCAGGTTAAAGGGGGGTGAACAGGAAGGGGAGACATGGGCACCAGCTCCAAGGAGGGAGCCAGGGAGTTAGACCTGCATGAGCGGTTGGTTACCAGGAAACACTGGTCCTTGTGTCCAACTTCCAGCTCAGAGGGAGTTTTGACAGCGTCCTTGGTACCTATCAGAGCCGAGTCCTGACAGGCAAGAGTGGTCTTCCCAACAGGAGTACCCTGCCCTCCCCAAGCCTTCAAACACTTGCTCCAAGGTCTGCCTTATAACGAGATCTTCTTCACTGCCAGAGTCCCAATTAAAAGACCCCTCAACTCTGATGCTGGCCCTGCTTGGGGGCTCCGGAGACACCGGCTGCTCTACTGCTCCGCAGCTAAAGTCTGGGCTGCCTGCCGGTGCGATGCTCAGAAGGAGGGTGGCTGGTACAGATTCCTGCCCATGTTCAGGTGAGCGCATGCTCACGGGTGGACAGGTCAGCTACTGGCAGCCAAGGTGAGGGGAGGGCTTTCAGCATAATTTTTAATCCATTGCATTTGGACAACATATTAAAATGTTTACTATGTGGATGGCACATTCCAACATCCTTATTAGAACAAGCAGACCAACAAAGGAGCAAGAGAGCAACTGCCAGCATTGAATTGAATTCAGCACTTTCTACATATTATATTATCTAATCCTAACCACCACCCTATGAAGTAGACTATTTTTTACAGGTAAGGAAATAAGGTTCAGAAGAGAGAAATGACTCACCCAGGGTCACACAGCCAGGAAGCAGTGCTGCTGGAATTTGAACCCAGAACTCTGCGACTCCAAATCCCATCTTGGTAATACTGTTCCATGCTGCCTAAACCTGGAAGAGAAAGTTAAAAGGCAATTTTAAAGGCAGCAGTCCACACACAACCACCCTGCACGGGGGATTGGTCAGATTAAAGAGTCTCTCCCATTAAAGGAGATGGGGACAGGGAAAGATGGGAAGTTTGCTGTAAAAAGTGAACCAGAGCCACCTGAAAACCTCAGTGTCACTAAGATGGGATTTCTCTAATCAGAATAAGGCTGCAGACAGGAAAGTCCAGGAAGAGGAGTGAGAGTAGCAGGCTGTGATTTCACCTGTCGAATTCAAGCTATCTGTGTAATTAATTTCTGTTGGTCCAGAACCTCGGGAGTTTCGCAGGTGAAATCTGAAACCGGTCCGCATACAAGGAGAGACGCAGAAGGAGGTGGCCACTCCAGATTGGCAGGTAGCAGATTTAATAAGCAAGGAAACTTACTTAGGAGGCTTGTCTCCAGCGCCGCAAGATCTCTGCACCCGCCCATCAGAATCTTAAATGTTTAAATAGAGGCCTTAATGGGGTTCAGCCACGTACACTGTCCAGATGGTCTCAACACCTTACTCTCTCAGGGCTGCGTCCTTGAAAATGGCTCCCACGGTGGGAGTGGCTGGCAGAACTTACATTCCAAGGACGGAGGGGGGCGGAGGGAGGAGCCTCTGATTGCCCTGGTCCAGCTCACAAGTCAACCTGCGGTCATGTCCTCTTCCTGACCTCCTCCAACACCATGGAACTCTCCATCTGCCCACGACTGTTATGTGAGTGAAAAATAAACACCTGGCAGTAACAGCGAGGGCGTCTGGAGTCAGGGTGCTCACTTAGCCTGCATGACCACTGAGAAATTGGGGTCTGGGCTCACGCCATGCCTGTTGGGACTGGGGCGGCGGGGGCGGGGGGCGGTGCTGGAGAGGGGTTGTCCAGCAAGGCCACAGTGAAATGGGGGAGGACACAGCCCATAAGGGTGACATGTGTAGGAATCAAGGCAGAGGAGCTGGTCTGTATAATCAGGAGACTGGTTGCACAAAGGGCAGCTGGGAAAAGAAGTGACCAGATTGGGCATAAGGCAAGCCAGGTTTCTCGCTGTCAGAGAAGGAACATACAAATATGGAAAGGAGGGAGGCTAGGAACTAGATTGGAATTGGAGATGTCACCATGAACTCACAATGCTTAATATCTACAGATGAATGTATGACCAGAGTTTAATCATGAAGAAACATCAGACAAAGGGAATAATCTGAGAAACATTCTAGAAAGTATCTGGCCTGTGCTCCTTACAAATGTCAAAGGTATGAAAGACAAAGATATGAAAGACAAAAAACTGAGGGACTATTCCAGACTGAAGTGGACTAAAGAGATGTGACAACTTAATGCAGTGCAGGATCCTGGACCAGAAACACAAGGGTGCTTATAAAGGATGTTTATTGAGGTAATTGGCAAGATTTGAATGAATCTGTGGATTGCATAGTATTACTGTATCAATGTTAATGTCATTGTTTTTATATTTCTACTGGGGTCAGGTAAAAGAGTCTTTGTTTGGGGAAAATGCACACTGAAGTATTGCAATATTTAGAAGTAATTAGCCATGCTATCTGCGCTTACTCTCAAATGGTTCAGAAAAGTATACAGAGAGACACACAGAGAGAGAAAGAATAAGGCAAATATGATAAAATAGTAACAATTGGAGAATCAGATTAAGAGTATACAGAAATCCTTTGTTCAATTCTTGCAACTTTTCTATAAATTTTAAATTATATATTAAAAATTTGTAAAGACATTATTGTGTTCCATTACTGCAGCCTAGCCTACACTAGCTAATATAGTATGTAGCTTTTCTAATAGGAGTTACACTGTATCACTAACATAATAAATATTTATTGAGAGCCCTCTGTGTGCTAGGCACTGTGCAAGGGATATAGAACTAAAGAAGACAGGCATGGTCCCTGCCCTCCTGGAGCTTCCAGTGAGATAAGGTAGATATTAAACAAATTATATAATTTGTATCACAATTATGGTAAGTGTTGGGAGAAGGCTTTACAACAGGGTGACCTAATCTCATCTGGGAGTGTCATGGACGTAATGGTTTCTCCAAAGAAATGGCGTTTAACAGTTAAAGGAAGTTATCCCAGGTAAAAGACATTGACTGCAGTTGAAATAGGAGTGCTTAAGTGTTCAATATCCTATCATGATATTTGCAAGGTCCTGGACCTCCCCAAATGAAACTATTATTTTCTCGTGAAAATGTTAAGAAAATGTCATTGTGTACTCTGAGTCCACCCAAAGATTGTCATTGATATTTGAATAATTTTAAATTCCCTGATTCTATCCTTGCCACATTATAATGTATTATTTATACTGCAACCAGAGAATTCTTTTGAAAACATTGATAAGACAATCTCTCTCTCAGCTTCAAACCCTCCAATGATTTTCCGTCTGTATCTGTTATCTATCGCCCCAATAATACTAGATAGCAAACAACCACAAAACCCCAGTGGGATATAACCACAAATGTGAGAGGTTCTGCTGATTGGGTTGGGCTCAGCTGATGTTGGTTGGGTTCAGGCAATATACCCAAGGGGTCAGCTGCACGTTGTTAGATCCCTCAGCTGGGATACTGGATTGCCCCAGCCACTGCTCCATAGTTGCATCCTCCAGCAGGCTGGCCAAGGCAGAGGAGCAAGAGTGAGTAAGCCCAATCAGGCAAGTGTTTCTCAAGCCTGCACTTGAATTCTGTTTGCTAACATACCATTGTTGAAAGCAAGTGACACGGCCAAGCCCAGAATCATATGGAAAGGCAGTGCTAATGATGCCAAAATCTTGGCTCTCTGTGCACCGATGCTGAAAAGAAATATGGAGACAGAGTTTTGGAGGAACGAGGAAAATGGCTTTAATCTTTGCCTGGCAAAGGGAGTAACACAGCAGGCTAACACCTCAAGAACTGTGCCCCACCCCCCTTCCCTGGGGAATAGGGAAAGGTTATATAGCCTGGGGCTCATGGTCTGGGGTAAGTATAAAGCTCAAAGTAAGGAAGGTCTTGCATTTTTTTGTTCTGCAAATTCATGGCCAAAGCTGGCATCAGGCGGCTCAGCAACTGGGTCTGATGTCCCTGAAGTTATAGGCCATGACCTTCTTTCTGAAATGAAGAGTGCTACAAGGGAGTGCAGGGGGAGAAGAAATGCCAGGTGCAAAGGGTAATTCACATGGAGTCAGAGAGTAATCAGCTTTGTGAAGGACAAGTCTAGCTACAAGTGTTTGTTAGTAGTAACAGCCTAAGAATAATCAAGATTGCTTAACTCTTTCAGGCCTGTTTATGTTGTTTCCCCAGCCTGTTCATTGTTTCCTAATTTTTCTTGTTTATCAGAAAAGTCTCATTTCTATTTTTGCTGCAACAGATTCCCCACTGCTAGTTCATTCCCTCCATATCAATGGAGGAAGGGAAATGGGCATCGTTCTTGTCTAGCTAAGGACAAAACTTCAGTTTTGCTCCATTTGACAAACACAAGCTGTCTGGCCCAGGGGCCCATCTATCTCCTACTTCACTAAGTTACATGACAACAGTCATGCATATAAGGAGGAGTGAAGAACTTGGGTCATAGCATCTCACATAGAACAAAATCCAAGTGCCTCACCAAAACCTACATGATCTGGCCCTCCTGACCTCAGATGTCATCTTGCTTTATTGATTGCTAATTTTCAGTGTTTAGCATAGAGCCTGGCACATAATAAGTGCTCAATAAATGTTTCTTCATTGAATGAATGAATGAACGAATGAACATTGTGTTCTTCCCTTGGCATGTGCTGATTAATTGGGCATTAACTTGTCTCTAAAAAATTCAACATGGTTGTTTTCTTCACTTCTTTTTAGTTTCAGTGTATATCATAGATATCATTATGAATTGGGCTTTATTTTAAGGTACTAATTTGATATCTACCCCATAAAGTTTCTGGAAGGGTGATAGCATGCTGGTGCCTCCTTGCAGTAAATACTTTAGAATTAGAGAAGGAAGAGGACTCAGGCTGCAGACAAATCAGAAAAAGGATTAGATTTCCCCAAACCATGGTTATTGCAATACCTCTGACAGAATAGCTGGGTTAGGAGCTTGTTATCTCCTGGGATGTTCTGGGACTGTAGTCTAAATTTTGGGAGCCTTGCACAGTTGAGTGGTTTTGGTAAATCCTGTACTCCAACTTGTTTCTTCTGGGAGCATGTTAAAGAGTTACTATGGATTCTAAAGCCCAGGCTGGGGGACTTCCCTGGTGGCGTAGTGGTTAAGAATCCACCTGCCAATGCAGGGGACATGGGTTCGAGCCCTGGTCCGGGAAGATCCCACATTCTGCGGAGCAACTAAGCCCGTGCACCACAACTACTGAGCCTGCGATCTAGAGCCCGCAAGCCACAACTACTGAGCCCACGTGCCACAATTACTGAGCCCACGTGCCACAACTACTGAAGCCCGCACACCTAGAGCCCATGCTCCGCAACAAGAGAAGCCACCGCAATGAGAAGCCACTGCAGTGAGAAGCCCGCGCACCGCAACAAAGTGTAGCCCCCTCTTGCCGCAACTAGAGAAAGCCCGAGCACAGCAACAAAGACCCAACGCGGCCAAAAATAAATAAATAATTTTTTTTAAATTTATTTTATTTTATTTATATTTATTTTTGGCTGTGTTGGGTCTTCGTTTCTGTGCGAGGGCTTTCTCCAGTTGCGGCGAGCAGGGGCCACTCTTCATCGCGGTGCGCGGGCCTCTCCCCGTCGCGGCCTCTCCCGTTGCGGAGCACAGGCTCCAGACGCGCAGGCTCAGTAGTTGTGGCTCACGGGCTTAGTCGCTCCGTGGCATGTGGGATCTTCCCAGACCAGGGCTCGAACCCGTGTCCCCTGCATTGGCAGGCAGATTCTCCACCACTGCGCCACCAGGGAAGCCCCAATAAATAATTTAAAAAAAAAATTAAATTAAAAAAAATAAATATAAAGGCCAGACTGTCACTTCCACATCTGTGTTTGTTCACTCTGTGTCCCCAGCACATCGCTCAGGGGGCAAGAAATAAGTCTTTGTGGAGTGAACGAATGATCCAGGTAAAATGAAGTAAGATAATGAGAATGAAGAGAGAATATTAAAAATGACAAGAGTAGTGGCAGAACTTGGGAACTGATTTGATTAGGGATACAGAGGTGGCCAATGAAGTCAGTGAGCACCTCTGGTTCTTTGGAATCTGGGGGCCCACAAGCCAAATTTGCAAAGTTCTTCAGAAGTCAGGAATGATGTAGCCAATTCTCTTCAATGCCCTGGCCATAATCCCCAATACCCCTTACCATTTCTGTGCACATCAGCCTCATTTCCAGTGCTGACACCTACGTCTTTGCCAGTGGCCTGCCTTCAGGCTTTTTGTCACTGTGAGTATCCACCCAGCGCCTGAGAGTTAACATCCCCCGATGAGTATGGAGGTATAACTATCTCAGCTCCCTCACCCTTTGAGATAAATCTGATGTGTGTGTTTTTCGAGGTCTCTCAAAATTTCCCCCATGGAATTAATCTCCAGTTGCCTAGGATGGTAGCTGGATTAATAACTCATTCTCTATTTACTACCTTTCCTTTTTAGATTAACTCCCCATCTACTTGTATTCTTTACAACTCCCAATAAAATGCTTGCACTTGAATCCACAGCTCAGAGTCTACTCTGCGGGAAACCCACACTAAGACAGATAGGTTGTGAGTAAAGCAATCCTAGTAGGAGAACTAAGCTCCAGCAAGACACATCTTGCAACTCACACGGGAGAACTGAAGGGGCCCCCTTCTGCCCCCCCCAACCCAGCGTGTCCCTTTCCCACTCATCCTAAGTCTCATCTCTGAAGATCCCAAAGCGCCCTGAATGTGCAGCTTCGCTATTTATTTCACAGGATGCAGAATCCATTTTTGTTTTATCTCTTTCCAGACAGTTGGTTTGTTTTAATGGACTGCTCTTCCGCCTGTGCATAATTCTTCTCTAAATTAAATTCTCTCCTCAGCCCCACATAATACACACTGGGCTGTCAGCTCATTACTTTTACATCCTCCCTTGTTCTGTTTATGCAAAGGTTTAATTAACTATGAATTGCTGTGTAGGCAACAGGAAAAAGCCCACCCCCCAGGTGGCTGTGTGACTCAACTCTGTGAGGAAAGAGAAGCAATAGAGTGCTGTGGGAAGGGGCCAGAAGTGAGGAGACAGCATGAAGATTTTCATCCTCTCTCTACGATTTTCAGTGATTCATTAGCTACTAAATATGTATTAAGTTGCTGCTGTGTGCTTGTCATCATTCTAGGTGTGAGAGTGGTGAATCAGAGCATGGGCCCTGACCTCACAGAGTTTACGGTCTGCCAGGGGGAACAGACAGATTGTCTTAGGTTATCTATTGCTGTATAACAAATTGCTTCAAACAACAATAAACATTCATTGTGTATCACATTTTCAATTCCAGTATCTCAAATGGGATCACATATGGGTCAGGCACTCAGGAGCAGCTTGACTGGGTGGTTCTGGTTGAAGGTCTCTTGTGAGATTGCAGTTAAAGTCATCTGGGCTGCAGTCATCTGAAGGCTTCACCGGGAAGTCTTTCACATGGACTGTTGGATCCATGCCCAAGGTGGGCCATTCACATGGCTGGCAAGTTCATCCTGGTTGTTGGCAGGAGGCCCCAGTTACTCTTCATGTGGGTCTCTCCCTGAGATGCTTGAGTGTCCCCATGGCAAGGCTGCTGGATTCCCAAAGCAGGGCAGAGTTATGCCCTTTCTGATGTAAGCCTGAAAGTCATACATCATTTCTTCTACATTCTGTCACACAGACCAGCATGATTCAAAGTAGGAAGAGACTGCACAATGGCATGAATACTGGAAGGTGAGGATCACTGGGTGCCATATTGGAGACTGTCTATCACAATAAGTAAACAAAGAAAGTTGGCAATAATTGCACATTGTGATCAGTGATATTAAGAAAATAGAGTAATGTTGATGGTGACTGGCCAGGGACAGCAGGTTACACAGTGAAGGTAGTCAGGGAAGGCCTCTTTCTAGCTGTGTAAAACAACAAAATTTCCCTAGCCTTTTTTAACCCTCAGTGTACTCATTTATGAAAGGGGAACAATAATCATTCTTAGCTCACAGGGTGGTGTGAGGCTCAAATGGGACCAGAAGTATGAACATTCAATTGTTATTTTACTTTCTGCACTTAAGTGGTTACACTTCTGCTTCCAAAAGACCAATAA
This sequence comes from Eubalaena glacialis, assembly GCF_028564815.1. NCBI lineage: Eukaryota > Metazoa > Chordata > Mammalia > Artiodactyla > Balaenidae > Eubalaena > Eubalaena glacialis. The sequence continues at coordinate 18,819,877 of NC_083728.1, forward strand.
TCTTAACTGGGATAGGTGGGTGGTCCCTTTGCTGCCAGCTTCCAAAGGAAAATCCTAAAAACATTTGGGCAGAGACCAGAGCTCCTAGGACCCAGCTGAGCTACACAGCCAGCAAAAGAGAAACTTGATTGTTCTCTGGCTTCCAGCTAAGAAAACACATTTGGCTAAAAAGTATTTGTCAAGCTCCTGTGCCTGCATGAGGCTTAGATATTGGCAGGTTTGATTCATCCCTCTGGAGAAGGACATCTCTTTCACAAAATTTCAGCTCAGTCAGTGCTGGATAGAATAAACAAATTCTAAAATTCACAATTCTGGATATAAAAGACAGGCACAGCTGGATTTCGTCTTTTTTCTACCCTCTGTCCTGGGCAGGAAATTAGAGTCAGGATCCATTCCCGGAGCTCCCTCTGCTTTATTTTGCCAACTGCTGTACGTGTTCAAGCTTCTATCTCCTCGTTAGCAAAAGGAGGTATTCTGACCATCAGCAAAGATAAAATTATGATGATACACAATGCTCAAGATGGTGTAAGAAATGGACAATGTTCTATAGGACTGAAGGGAGTAAAAATTGGTTTGACCAGTCTTGGAGGCAAACTGACAATCGTGGAAATTATTAGAAGAAGCCTTTTTAAAAAGCATACCCTTTAGGGACTTCCCTGGCGGTCCAGTGGTTAAGATTCCGCACTTCAAATGCAGGGGGCGCAGGTTTGATCCCTGGTTGGGGAACTAGGATCCCACATTCCACATGGCATGGCCAAAAAAAAGAAAGAAATCAATATAATAACCTAATTGTAATATAAAGGTGAAATTAAAGGAAAGTAATTTATTTAAAAGAAAAAATTACCCTTTGAAGGAGCAATTCCACACATGGAATTTATCCTGATGAAATAATTAAGGATGTGTACCAAGTTGTAGGTATTTACATGGAAATATTTCTGTAATATTACATTTTTAAAAGAATTTTGCAAGATAATATATACAATATGATCCTATGTTTTTGGAAAAAGATATAGATATAGACATTTGATCAACACAGCGATGAGAGTTCATATTTTAATCTTGCAGACAACAGAGATTTTTATTAGCTCACATCAAAAATTTAAAAATATTGATCATGTAGTAAGTCTCAAAGACAGTCAATAAATTTCAAAGAATTGATATCATAAGTTCATATTCTAAGATAGCAAAAGAATTCAATTTTTTTAACATCTTTATTGGAGTATAATTGCTTTACAATGGTGTGTTAGTTTCTGCTTTATAACAAAGTGAATCAGCTATACATATACATATATCCCCATATCTCCTCCCTCTTGCGTCTCCCTCCCACCCTCCCTATCCCACCCCTCTAGGTGGTCACAAAGCACTAAGCTGATCTTCCTGTGCTATGTGGCTGCTTCCCACTAGCTACCTATTTTACATTTGGTAGTGTATATATGTCCATGCCACTCTCTCACTTCATCCCAGCTTACCCTTCCCCCTCCCTGTGTCCTCAAGTCCATTATCTACGTCTGCGTCTTTATTCCTGTCCTGCCTAGAATTCAATTTTAAATCAACAAAATGCTTACTAAAAAGGAAAATATCGTTTTGTGAATTAAGAAACAATCTTTAAGTGACCCATGGGATATAGAGGAAATCACAAGGGAAATTACAAAATACTGGGAACTGAGAAGCAATGAAAATATTGCATACCAATCGTGTAGTATCCTACAAGCTAAAACAGGACATCAAAGAAAATGTGTAGGCTTAATAAATTATCAAAGAAAGAAATATGGCTTAGACTGGGACCTGTACCTTAATATCTATGCCCCCTCTTTCCTGTAATAATAAAACCTCTGGTTTCTAGGTAGGCACACGGCTGCTCAGAATGAAGACCACCCTTCCCAGCCTCTCTCATAGTTAGAATGGCCAGTGTTGAAGTTCTGGCCAGTGGACTGTAAACAAAAGTAATATGTACAGTTTTCTGATCATGTCCTCAAAGTGACTTCTTGACACTTTTCACCTTCCTGCTGATAGAAATATAGACATAGTGGCAGTAGGTTGGCTGTGGTATAGTAAATAATTTGTCTGGTCTTTGTCCCAGGTTCCTGGCATGGAGCTTCAAAGATCCTAGGGATTTACTGAGTGATAGGAGCATCTCTATTATGCTAATGAAATGACACATGGTGGAACCCTAGAGAGCTTCAGGATAGGGGCTGGTCACTAGAAAGACCAAGCACATGATTAGAGGGCTAAGACTTTTAAGCACCCAACTTCTGGGGAGAGGGCAGTGGGCAGGATATTGAGTTTAATCACGTGGCCAATGATTTAATCAATCTTGCCCATTTAATAAAAACTCTGAACACCAAAGCTCAGAGGAGCTTCCTGATTGGTGCACACACTGATGTGCTGGGAGAGTGATGCACCCTTGAATCCGTGGGCATTGGCCATGGAAGCTCTGCATCAGGACCCTTCTAGACCTCTCCCTATGTGTATCCTTTTGAAATTATAATCATAAATATCATACTTTCAGTGAGTTCTGTGGATCATTCTAGTAAATTATCACCCCTGTGTGGAGTTGTGGGAACCTCCTAGACTGGTAGCCAATTGGTCAGAAGTTCAGGTGGCCTGGGGACCCCCTTGCAGCTGCTGTCTAAAGTGGGGGCAGTCTTGTGAAAGGATGAGCCCTTAACTTGTGGAACTGTATTGCAGTACATCCAATTGGGGTGGATACAGAGTAGCAAACAACTATACCAGTTTTCCCAGTACTGAGGGGTTTCCCTGGGCATGGGACTTTCAGTGCTAAAACCAAGAAAGTCCCAGGCAAACCAGGACAAATCACTCTGTGTTGTGGTGCTTCTAAAGGTATAAGGACAAGGCAACACCTTGAAGACTCGTGAAGCAAAAAGACAGAAAGATCCTGAGTCCCTAAGGATTTCATGGAGCAGAACTTCCTCCTTATGGACCTGGACTGGCTACTTCTAGCATTTTACATGAGAAAAAAATATTTGTCCTGTTAAAGCCACTATTTCTGTTAAACACGGACTCACCTAATTTGGGTACCTTAAAGTGGAGTGCTGAACATAACAGAGACAAATATCCATGTGGCTTTAGAATACTAACTGGGTGATGGCCATGTTGACTCAGATATTGCAGGTTGGAAAACTAGTAATCCTTGTTACACAGGGACTAAATATTTGGCAAAATAGTATTGCACTGCTTTGGAAGATAGAACACAGATTCAATGAGGCTATAGTGCTAGAGGAATACATATATAATATATAGAGTATGTTGGTCTGAGTTAGCACTGCTCGTGGTTTTCAGAGAAGCGATATAAATCCAAAATAAAGCTAGCCAGCTAGCACTGAAGCACACTCTGCCTGCGGTTTACAATCTAAGTTGACCAGGAGTTTATTTGCTTGGGGTTTTTCAGGTTTGAAAATTGCTTCTCTACCCCCAAAATACAGCTATTAGGAGTGATAGCCCTGTAGTGCCAGACTTAGCAGGAAATAAAACCATGGCCCCCAAATGTATTCAACACCTTCTTTTAAGAGATGTTTTTGCCAGAACATTGGAGCCAGCCTCTAAGAAATGATTAGATGAATGAAGTCTTTGTTTTAGGTGCAACTAGTTAGCTGCCACTAAGTTGAAAGAGAGAGTAATGAGCAAAGCACAGAAGTAAATTCAAAACAGAACCTTCAGGTTTAAATTTTTATTTCTAAGAGAAAGAGAGCTGGCTGTGGGTGTTTGACAAAGAATTGACTTGCCATGTACCATCAAGAAGTGGGTTTCAAAATCTTTCTAGTCCACAAGGAGAACGTGCTCTGAACGGCCCACTTCAGATGTGTCAAGGGAGGATCATGGATAAGAAAGAACATCCAAAATGGTAATGCCAGACGACATCAGAAGATGATGAACTAATGAGTTCGTCCAAGAGAGGGAATCATACTGGATGGGCAATGGGGTTTGATCAATCATTAGGGGGCATTTGCTGTTCTGTGTTTCACCTTCCCCGCTGTCCAAATGAGATTTTTTTATGATTGTTTTCCTAACCCTACTTCATCATTGTATATTGGCTATATGAGAGGCAGATAATTTATCTTGTATTTTTTTAAGTCATTTAACCATGAAGAGCCACACATAGACCTAATGGAGAGGACCGTGCATTACCCAGAGATCCTAGACTTTGAGTTGGGTTCAATAACTACAAGGGACCTTGGAATTGTCTCCTTTGGTGTAGGGATGGTTGAGAAGATGGGAACACATGGATGTTTGGGTAGCAAAGGGATGGACTGTGGCCAAAGCTGCTAGTTGTTCCCAGTATCTGTTACCCTTTCCTTCCACAGTAACAGATCCCTTAATTTTTAGCTGGACACAGGGCTTCTCAGAACAAAAACCAAATTTACCAGCATCTCTTGTGTGGCCATCAGAAGAGTTCTTGCCAATGGGATATGAGCAGACATGATGCATGTAATTTCCAGGTCATATCTTCAAGGGAGGAAATCCTTTCTTCTCCTCCTCCTCCTTCCTGTTGGTCGGAACAGAGTCAGAGATAAATTATCTTGCAACAAGTGTATAAGAGGAAAACTGTACAAACAACAAAATAGAAGGATACTGAATCCTTAGGCTTTTGTGAAGCACAGTTGCTATGCCAGCCCTGGATTTCCTACCTCCTACATTTTCATGTGTGAGAAAAATAAACTTTTGTCTTGTTTAAGCTGTAGTTATTTTGGGTCTCTGCTATATGCAGCCAACTCTCTAATGCTAACTAATGTAAGAAATATTGAGAATAAATGAATTATGCATTCACTTTTAAACCTAGAAAGAAAACTCAAAAAAGTAGAAATAAGCAAGTAAAAATAAGAGCAGAATTAATGAAATAGGAAAAAGTAGTTTTGACAAGAAGTTTTGACAAAGAACAAGCAAGTTCACTGAAAATAATAAGTATGTAGATAAACTATTTTGCAAAAATGATCAAGAAAAAAAGAAAGAAGGCACAAATAATATTCTCATTAGATCATAATTAATATACAAGAAAAGTTTTTTAATTATAAGAGATTCTTACAAATCACTTTAGGTTGACGTAAGACATAGATACAAGGAGAATTTTTCTATAAAAGTATAGAAAACCAAAATTGACAGAGGAAAAAAATAGAAAATCTGAATATGTCAATAACTATTTTTTTAAGAATCATTTGTCAAAATTCTTCTACACCCCCCAAAAACATACTATGCCCAGACAGTTTTATGATCAAATTTTACCAAACGTTCAAGGAACAGACTATTTCTATATTGTATAAATTCTTTCAGAGAAGAGAAAAGAAAGGTACCAGACCATCTTATGAGACTAGATTAACCTTGATTCTAAAACCAGATATGGATAATTAATTAGTCAGCTTTACTGCAGTGACAACCCAAAAATCTCCATGGCTTACATAAACAAAGATTATTCCTCATTCATATTACATGTGGACTGCAGGTCAGCTGAGGCCCTGGCCCCGGCTGCAACTCTGTTCCATGTGTCTTTGCATTCAGGGGCCCAGGCTAAAGGAGCATTCCTTATGTGGAACATGCTCATTTGGGGGGCAGAGGAAAAGAGTCAGAGAGCTAGTAAATAATTGTAATGCCTCTTAAAATCTCTTGGTTTATGCTTGGGACTGACAGAGAGTCACTTCCACACACAGGTTCAAGATCAAACTTGACAAAAGAGAAGAGAGAATTAAATAATTGTTAACAATAATGCAATTCTCTACAGATAGTATCAGAAGAAAATTATAGACCAATTTCACTTTTAAATATTAATATGAATATCCTAAATAAAACAGTCCACTGAAGCCAACTTTTTAAAAATCATAATATATGATCAAATACAATTTATGCCAGGAATTTATGCAAGGATGGTTAAAAGTCAGAAAATTTGACGTGATGCATCACACTGGCATATTAAAAGCTAAAAACATACTATATATTTTCTCAATAGTTGCAGAAAAAATATTCAATAAAATTCAGCAGCCATCCTTACAATTTTAGCAAATAAGAAACAGGTTTTTTTAACTGAAAGATGTATGCAAAATAATAATAAAGGCTATAATAAACATTATTCTTAATGGTTAAATTTCAAGGGAATTTCCATTAAAATTAGAAACAACACACAAAAATCTATTATTTCCCCTCCTGTTTTTCTGAAGATCCTAGTCAATTTAACAGGCAAAAAAGGAAGAAATATTTGCTACAAGGATTGGAAAAACAAAAGGCAAAATTGTCATTATCTGCCTACAATTTGATTGCTACCCTGGAAATCCCAGAGAATCTAAAAACTACTAGAACAAATGAGATATTTTAGTTCAGTTGGTTAACTGAAGTTCAAATTTTTAAAAAATTCCATCAGTTATTTTTATACACCAAATATAGCCAAATGAGAAAATGTATACAGACTTTTTTTAAAAAACAGTATTCACACAGTCAAAAATCATAAGGTACCTGGGAATAAATCTAACCAAAAACGGTGTAAGACTTTCTGAAAAAAAATTTCAAAACACACTGAAACACTTTTGGAAGGCCTAAATAAATGGCAAGCTGTATTACGGATGGGAAGGGAGACCTATCATAAGGAGGCCAATTCTCCATAAATTAATTTGTAAACTCCATAGGATTCTAATCAAAATCCAAATAGGGCTTTTCGTGGAACTTGTGCTAATTCAAAATCCCCATGTAAGAGCAAAAATCTAAGAATAACCAAGGCAATTCTGAAAAAAGAACAAGAAATGAGGAGAGTGGTCTACCTTAAAAGATAGGGAAAATATGGTTAAGCTGTAGTAACTGGGGCAGTATGGTATTGGTACGGGAGTAAAACCATGGTCCCCTAGGACAGAACAGAGAGCATAAATGCAGAGCTACCTATGTAGATGAATGAAGTATATGACAGCATTACATATCTAGATAGCCACTCAACAGTTTGGGAACGATTTGACTTCTGTATGCAAAAAATTATACCTTTGTTTCAGGCCACACATAATTTTTTAAATTGCAGGTGGATTAGAGACATAAATGTGAAAAATAGTTTTTAGAAGAAAATGTACACTTTCTTTTTGAACTCATGACTGGGAAGAATTTCTTAAGAGATAAAAAGCACAAAACGTAAAGGAAAGATTGACAAATTAAAATTAAAACCTTCTCTATAAAAAAAAGATACTATAAACAAAGTGAGAAGACTAAACAAAGTGATTACAGCTTTTTGTGATACATGGAGCCAACCACAAATTAATTCCCAGAATATGTAAAGAACATGTACAAATCAATAAGAAAATACAGAGTCTTCAAATATTCTGATCCCGATTAACCAAGATGGCGGAGTAGAAGGACGTGCTCTCACTCCCTCTTGCGAGAGCACCAGAATCACAACTGGCTGCTGGACAATCATCGACAGGAAGACACTGGACTTCACCAAGGAGGATACCCCAAGTCCAAGGACAGAGGAGAAGCCACAGTGAGACGGTAGGAGGGGCGCAATCAGAGTAAAATCAAATCCCATAACTGCTGGGTGGGTCACTCACAGACTGGCGAGCACTTATACCACAGAAGTCCACCCACTGGAGTGAAAGTTCTGAGCCCCACGTCAGGCTTCCCAACCTGGGGGTCCGGCAACGGGAGGAGGAATTCATAGAGAATCAGACTTTGAAGCCTAGTGGGAATTGATTGCAGGACTTCGACAGGACTGGGGGAAACAGAGAACCCACTCTTGGAGGGCGTACACAAAATAGTGTGTGCATCGGGACCCAGGGGAAGGAGCAGTGACCCTGGGGGAGACTGAACCAGACATAACTGCTGGTGTTGGGGGGTCTCCTGCAGAGGCGGGGGCTGGCTCTGTTTCACCGTGGGGACAAGGACACTGGCAGCGGAGGTTCTGGGAAGTACTCCTTGGCGTGAGCCCTCCCAGAGTCTGCCATTAGCCCCACCAAAGAGCCCGGGTAGGCTCCAGTGTTGGGTTGCCTCAGGCAAAACAACCAACAGGGAGGGAACCCAGCCCCACCCAGCAACAGTCAAGTGGATTAAAGTTTTACAGAGCTCTGACCGCCACAGCAACAGTCAGCTCTACCCACCTCCAGAGCCTCCCATCAAGCCTCTTAGATAGCCTCAACCACCAGAGGGCAGACAGCAGAAGCAAGAAAAACTACAGTCCTGCAGCCTGTGGAACAGAAACCACATTTACAGAAAGATAGACAAGATGAAAAGGCAGAGGGCTATATACCAGATGAAGGAACAAGAAAAAACCCCAGAAAAACAACTAAATGAAGTGGAGATAGGCAACCTTCCAGAAAAAGAATTCAGAATAATGATAGTGAAGATGATCCAGGACCTTGGAATAAGAATGGAGGCAAAGATTGAGAAGATGCAAGAAATGATTAACAAAGACCTAGAAGAATTAAAGAACAAACAAACAGAGATGACCAATACAATAACTGAAATGAAAACTACACTAGAAGGAATCAATAGTAGAATAACTGAGGCAGAAGAACGGATAAGTGACCTGGAAGACAGAATGGTGGAATTCACTGCTGCGGAACAGACTAAAGAAAAAAGAATGAAAAGAAATGAAGACAGCCTAAGAGACCTCTGGGACAACATTAAACGCAACAACATTCGCATTATAGGGGTCCCAGAAGGAGAAGAGAGAGAGAAAGGACCAGAGAAAATATTTGAAGAGATTATAGTTGAAAACTTCCCTAACATGGGAAAGGAAATAGCCACCCAAGTCCAGGAAGCGCAGAGAGTCCCATACAGGATAAACCCAAGGAGAAGCACGCCGAGACACATAGTAATCAAAGTGGCAAAAATTAAAGACAAAGAAAAATTATTGAAAGCAGCAAGGGAAAAACGACAAATAACATACAAGGGAACTCCCATAAGGTTAAGAGCTGATTTGTCAGCAGAAACTCTACAAGCCAGAAGGGAGTGGCATGATATACTTAAAGTGATGAAAGGGAAGAACCTACAACCAAGATTACTCTACCCAGCAAGGATCTCATTTAGATTTGATGGAGAAATCAAAAGCTTTACGGACAAGCAAAAGCTAAGAGAATTCAGCACCACCAAACCAGCTCTACAACAAATGTTAAAGGAACTTCTCTAAGTGGGAAACACAAGAGAAGAAAAGGACCTACAAAAACAAACTCAAAACAATTAAGAAAACGGTCATAGGAACATACATATCGATAATTACCTTAAACGTGAATGGATTAAATGCTCCAGCCAAAAGACACAGGCTTGCTGAATGGATACAAAAACAAGACCCATATATATGCTGTCTACAAGAGACCCACTTTAGACCTAGGGACACATACAGACTGAAAGTGAGGGGATGGAAAAAGATATTCCATGCAAATGGAAATCAAAAGAAAGCTGGAGTAGCTATACTCATATCAGATAAAATAGACTTTAAAATAAAGAATGTTCCAAGAGACAAGGAAGGACAGTACATAATGATCAAGGGATCAATCCAAGAAGAAGATATAACAATTATAAATATATATGCACCCAACATAGGAGCACCTCATTACATAAGGCAATTGCTAACAGCGTTAAAAGAGGAAATTGATAGTAACACAATAATAGTGGGGGACTTTAACACCTCACTTACACCAATGGACAGATCATCCAAAATGAAAATAAATAAGGAAACAGAAGCTTTAAATGACACAATAGACCAGATAGATTTAATTGATATTTATAGGACATTCCATCCAAAAACAGCAGATTACACGTTCTTCTCAAGTGCGCACGGAACATTCTCCAGGATAGATCACATCTTGGGTCACAAATCAAGCCTCAGTAAGTTTAAGAAAATTGAAATCATATCAAGCATCTTTTCTGACCACAACGCTATGAGATTAGAAATGAATTACAGGGGAAAAAGCATAAAAAACACAAACACATGGAGGCTAAACAATACATTACTAAATAACCAAGAGATTACTGAAGAAATCAAAGAGGAAATCAAAAAATACCTAGAGACAAATGACAATGAAAACACGACAACCCAAAACCTATGGGATGCTGCAAAAGCAGTTCTAAGAGGGAAGTTTATAGCTATACAAGCCTACCTAAAGAAACAAGAAAAATCTCAAGTAAACAATCTAACCTTACACCTAAAGGAACTAGAGAAAGAAGAACAAACAAAACCCAAAGTTAGCAGAAGGAAAGAAATCATAAAGATCAGAGCAGAAATAAAGGAAATAGAAACAAAGAAAACAATAGCAAAGATCAATAAAACTAAAAGCTGGTTCTTTGAGAAGATAAACAAAATTGATAAGCCATTAGCCAGACTCATCAAGAAAAAGAGGGAGAGGACTCAAATCAATAAAATCAGAAATGAAAAAGGAGAAGTTACAACAGACACCGCAGAAATACAAAGCATCCTAAGAGACTACTACAAGCAACTTTATGCCAATAAAATGGACAACCTGGAAGAAATGGACAAATTCTTAGAAAGGTATAACCTTCCAAGACTGAACCAGGAAGAAGCAGAAAATATGAACAGACCAATCACAAGTAATGAAATTGAAACTGTGATTAAAAATCTTCCAACAAACAAAAGTCCAGGACCAGATGGCTTCACAGGTGAATTCTATCAAACATTTAGAGAAGAGCTAACACCTATCCTTCTCAAACTCTTCCAAAAAATTGCAGAGGAAGGAACACTCCCAAACTCATTCTATGAGGCCACCATCACCCTGATACCAAAACCAGACAAAGACACTACAAAAAAAGAAAATTACAGACCAATATCACTGATGAATATAGATGCAAAAATCCTCAACAAAATACTAGCAAACAGAATCCAACAACACATTAAAAGGATCATACACCACAATCAAGTGGGATTTATCCCAGGGATGCAAGGATTCTTCAACATACGCAAATCAATCAATGTGATACACCATATTAACAAATTGAAGAATAAAAACCATATGATCATCTCAATAGATGCAGACAAAGCTTTTGACAAAATTCAACACCCATTTATGATAAAAACTCTCCAGGAAGTAGGCATAGAGGGAACCTACCTCAACATAATAAAGGCCATATATGACAAACCCACAGCAAACATCATTCTCAACGGTGAAAAACTGAAAGCATTTCCTCTAAGATCAGGAACGAGACAAGGATGTCCACTCTCACCACTATTATTCAACATAGTTCTGGAAGTCCTAGCCACGGCAATCAGAGAAGAAAAAGAAATAAAAGGAATACAAATTGGAAAAGAAGAAGTAAAACTGTCACTGTTTGCAGATGACATGATACTATACATAGAGAATCCTAAAACTGCCACCAGAAAACTTCTAGAGCTAATTAATGAATATGGTAAAGTTGCAGGATACAAAATTAATGCACAGAAATCTCTTGCATTCCTATACACTAATGATGAAAAATCTAAAAGAGAAATTATGGAAACACTCCCATTTACCATTGCAACAAAAAGAATAAAATACCTAGGAATAAACCTACCTAGGGAGACAAAAGACCTGTATGCAGAAAACTATAAGACACTGATGAAAGAAATTAAAGATGATACCAACAGATGGAGAGATATACCATGTTCTTGGATTGGAAGAATCAACATTGTGAAAATGACTATACTACCCAAAGCAATCTACAGATTCAATGCAATCCCTATCAAATTACCAATGGCATTTTTTACGGAGCTAGAAAAAATCATCTTAAAATTTGTATGGAGACACAAAAGACCCCGAATAGCCAAAGCAGTCTTGAGGGAAAAAAACGGAGCTGGAGGAATCAGACTCCCTGACTTCAGACTATACTACAAAGCTACAGTAATCAAGACAATATGGTACTGGCACAAGAACAGAAACATAGATCAATGGAACAAGATAGAAAGCCCAGAGATAAACCCACGCACCTATGGTCAACTAATCTATGACAAAGGAGGCAAAGATATACGATGGAGAAAAGACAGTCTCTTCAATAAGTGGTGCTGGGAAAACTGGACAGCTACATGTAAAAGAATGAAATTAGAATACTCCCTAACACCATACACAAAAATAAACTCAAAATGGATTACAGACCTAAATGTAAGACTGGACACTATAAAACTCTTAGAGGAAAACATAGGAAGAACACTCTTTGACATAAATCACAGCAAGATCTTTTTTGATCCACCTCCTAGAGTAATGGAAATAAAAACAAAAATAAACAAATGGGACCTAATGAAACTTCAAAGCTTTTGCACAGCAAAGGAAACCATAAACAAGACGAAAAGACAACCCTCAGAATGGGAGAAAATATTTGCAAACGAATCAACGGACAAAGGATTAATCTCCAAAATATATAAACAGCTCATTCAGCTCAATATTAAAGAAACAAACACCCCAATCCAAAAATGGGCAGAAGACCTAAATAGACATTTCTCCAAAGAAGACATACAGACGGCCAAGAAGCACATGAAAAGATGCTCAACATCACTAATTATTAGAGAAATGCAAATCAAAACTACAATGAGGTATCACCTCACACCAATTAGAATGGGCATCATCAGAAAATCTACAAACAACAAATGCTGGAGAGGGTGTGGAGAAAAGGGATCCCTCTTGCACTCTTGGTGGGAATGTAAATTGATACAGCCACTATGGAGAACAATATGGAGGTTCCTTAAAAAACTAAAAATAGAATTACCATATGACCCAGCAATCCCACTACTGGGCATATACCCAGAGATAACCGTAATTCAAAAAGACACATGCACCCGAATGTTCATTGCAGCACTATTTACAATAGCCAGGTCATGGAAGCAACCTAAATGCCCATCAACAGACGAATGGATAAAGAAGTTGTGGTACATATATACAATGGAATATTACTCAGCCATAAAAAGGAACGAAATTGAGTCATTTGTTGAGACGTGGATGAATCTAGAGACTGTCATACAGAGTGAAGTAAGTCAGAAAGAGAAAAACAAATATTGTATATTAACGCATGTATGTGGAACCTAGAAAAATGGTACAGATGAGCCGGTTTGCAGGGCAGAAGTTGAGACACAGATGTAGAGAACAGACATATGGACACCAAGGGGGGAAAACTGCGGTGGGGTGGGGATAGTGGTGTGCTGAATTGGGCGATTGGGATTGACATGTATACACTGATGTGTATAAAATTGATGACTAATAAGAACCTGCAGTATAAACAAACAAACAAAACAACTAATACTAAACTTTCATTGGGTTATTTGTATGGAAATATGTTAATATAAATGTTTCAGACATTACATGAAATTTCTAAAAATCTTATATGTTCTGGTATAATGTTATAAGTCATAATCCTAGTTATTACTTTAAAATGTATATCTCAGAAATAACTAATTTTCTTGTCAACTGCATTATTATGAACTTTCATCAAATCTTTAACCGTGGTCATTTTTAAGTCTTTTGTCATTTACAGACAGTTCTGGGTGTACTCTGATGCTTTTGTAAATATGTTCCTATAAAAGGGTTTCATCTTCAGGAAATTCATGGAAAAGACTTTGACAAGTACAGGTTTCTGGTACCTGACTGTACTGCTGAACTGAATGAATAAGCATTTTCAGAACTCTAATGAAAAACTGATGAGCTCATAAAAGTGCTAACAAAAGATCAAGATGAAAAAAAAAATTAATTACATGGGACTGAGTGAACTGATGAGGATGAGTATAATTTTTGTGACTTTCTGGTTGAATTTAAAAAAAGAAAAAATCCCACAAGAACTCAGAGGCAAAGAATATACAAATCAATTTTCACTGCAAAGTAAAGGAGCTGTTGCAGTGGAGGATTACTGGACTGAATGTCAATATTATGACATAGTATGAGTGTGTTTCATGTTTGGTAATTGCAATCATTGTTGCTTTTGTTGTGGTCTTCCATGTACAATGCTTGGTGTCAGTCTATTTATCTCTTGTAAAAATAAAATACAGTGTGTGTGAAAAAAAAAAACAAACTTAAAATTAAATATTGTCTTATATCTTAAAAAAAAAAAAAAAAAAAATTCTGATCCCTAAATCAAAAGTTACAATAGCAGGTGCCCAAAATTGCAGGTGCTAATTTTTGATCAAGCTGTTTCTTACTCTGGCATCTTTAGACTCCAGCACAGTGAAGCTCAATTTGCTAGAAGCGATAAATGCCCACATCAGTCAGAAGCAGACGGAAGTTTGCGATAAGATTTGAAATGGAGTAATTCGGTGTTGCTAGAGGACAGGGTGAGATAGAAAAACCAGATACAAGAAATGAGAAAGCAGTGAGGAAAGCATGGCTAAAATAAACAAACAAGTAAACCAGACTCCAGAGAAAGACGAGAGTGGGCTTAATGACAGAGGCACATGAGGATCAATAAGTTCATCGGAGACATCTCTGCCCAAACCCAGAGTGGGGAAACTGGCTTAACAGTAGTGCCATAAAGAGAAATTCCAGAGTTTGAGTCAACAGTGAAGTCAACAAGAACCAACAGTGGGACGTCACTATTAATAGACTAAGGCCACCTTGAACTACACATCAGAAATAGGTGTTCTCCATATACATTATTGATACTATGTATAAAATAGACAACTGATGGGAACATATAGCACAGGGAAGTCTACCTAATGCACTGTGGTAACCTAATTGGGAAGGAAGTCCAAAAGGGAGGGGATATCTGTATGTGTATGGCTGATTCATTTTGTTGTGCAGTGGAGGCTAACACAACATTGTAAAGCAACCATACTCCAATAAAAATTAATTTAAAAAAAAGAAAAGAAATAGGTGTTCTCAGGAAAAGAGTGAGAGCTACTATCTTCTTCTCACTAATCTGACAATACTTGGAAATGGTGGTCCATTCCAGGTCTCCCACTACACGGAGGACACCTAGGAAAATTGACTTTCCCATCAACAAAAGGTTGAAAGCCATTCCCATTGAGTGAGTATGTATTGTAAACCTACTGTTTGTTCATCAAAGTACTAGGTAGTGAATTTACAACAATGATCAAGACATGCGCAATCACCACCCTTAGAGATTGGGGTGTGGTAGGAAGGGGCAAATGGAGAGAGTTCAACAACACGTCATTGGAATGTGTGCCATTTTATGACGGGTATATATAAGGCACAAAGGGAGTAGAAGGTGAGGCATTGCATCAGTCAACTTAGATTAAGTTTTGCTGTAGTAACAAGCAATCCCTAGACTTCAATTTCTTGTAAACATAAATGTTTAATTCTCAGTCTTATTGATGTCCATTGTGAGTCAACTGTGGCCCTGCTCTTACCTGCACTTCATTCTAGGACCCAGAATGGAGAACCAGGCTCTATGCCAACCTCATATCAGAGGGAAAAGCACAATGGCAGAACCACGCAACAGTTCTGAAAGCTTCTGATCAGAAATGACATACTTTTTTTCTATCACATTTTAGTGGACAAAGTAGGTTACAAGGCCAGCACTTGTGGCAGTTTGGTGGAAATAAAATCCACTTGCAAGGATGGGTCCAATGGGGAAGAGTTTGAAAGGAAGAGTCAGCAAATATTTTGAAAAAATAAAATCTATCAGTATAAGAAAAATATATAAGAATGTGTATTCTTACATATTAATATATATTCTTTTTAAATTTTTATTGGAGTAGAGTTGATTTACAATGTTGTGTTAGTTTCTGCTGTACAGCAAAGTGAGTCAGTTATACATATACGTATATCCACTCTTTTTTAGATTCTTTTCCCATACAGGTCATTACAGAGTATTGAGTAGAGGCCCCTGTGCCATACAGTAGGTCCTTATTAGTTATCTATTTTATATATAGTCGTGGGTATATGTCAATCCCAATCTCCCAATTTATCCCTCCCCTTCCCTAACCCCCCTGGTAACCATAAGTTTGTATTCTACATCTGTGACTCTATTTCTGTTTTGTAAGTAAGTTCATTTGTATCATTTAATATACATTCTTATACACAGTATAAGAAAAAATGAATGCATATGTTCAGAAAAAAACACTAAGGTTCATGGCAGCAATATTCATAGTAGACCAAAAAAAATGGAAAATAACTGAAATGCCCATCAAGAACAGAATGGATCAAAAAATTATGGCATATTCCTACAGTGGGTCATACAATGGAATAACACACAGGAAGGAAAAAGAGTGAGCTTGTCACAATACAGATGAGGGGAAGGAGCCAAATACAAAAAGTGAATACAGTGTGATTCCATTTATAAGAAGTTTAAAAGGAGGCAACACTGATCTATGGTGATAGAGGTCAAAACAGCAGTTACTTTTGAGAAGTATCTGCTAAAGGAAACATGAGGGAGCCTTGGGAATGCTGGAGCTGTTTTATATCTTGACTTGAGTGGCTATATACCTAAAGTGGGTTCACTTAAGTGTATGTAAGTTATCTTAATTATTAAAGAAAAAAGAAAAAAATCTGTACCATAGACCCCTAACCTGGAGAGGTGGGACCTCTCAGGAGAGGCTTGCTAGAGGAATTTACTTATAAACTCAGACTTAAAAAATGAGCAGAAGTTATCCAGGTGGCTCAGAGGAACGTGTTGCAGGCAGAGGACACATGTACATGAATACTGGAGGACCAGAAAAGTCATGGCACAATCAAGATGCTGAAACACTTTCTAAAAAGGTCAGCATGTCAGCTGCCAAGGGAAGTGCTGAGAGCCTTGATTGGAAAGGGCCAAAACTTGAGGGGAATATTAAGGATTTTGGTGCTTTGCGTGAAGAGCATGGGGCAACCACTGAATGGTTTTAAACAGGGAAATGTCACAGTGGTGTTTTTATTTTTGAAAGAATCACTCTGCCTACAATGAAAGTGAAGTTGAAAAGGCAAAATGGAAGCTGAGGAGCCAGATAGGAGACTGCTGCATTTATCTAAAGCAGAAAAGAGGGGGGTCCAAAATAGAATAACTGATAGTAAGGGCCACATGGCTTTTTGTCTTATTTTCTGTGCCAATTAATTATGGAGGTGAAAAGAAGGAACCAGATTCAAGAGATATTTAGAAGAGGAGGAGCTTCAAGATGGCGGAAGAGTAAGACGCAGAGATCACCTTCCTCCCCACAGATACATCAGAAATACATCTACATGTGGAACAGCTCCTACAGAACACCTACTGAACGCTGGCAGAAGACCTCAGACCTCCCAAAAGGCAAGAAACTCCCCACGTACTTGGGTAGGACAAAAGAAAAAAGAAACAACAGAGACAAAGAATAGGGATGGGACCCGCACCAGTGGGAGGGAGCTGTGAAGGAGGAAAGGTTTCCACACACTAGGAAGCCCCTTCGCGGGCGGAGACTGCGGGTGGCGGAGGGGGGAAGCTTCGGAGCCACGGAGGAGAGCGCAGCCACAGGGGTGCGGAGGGCAAAGCGGAGAGATTCCTGCACAGAGGCTCGGTGCCGAGCAGCACTCACCAGCCCAAGAGGCTTGTCTGCTCACCCGCCGGGGCGGGCGGGGCTGGGAGCTGAGGCTCGGGCTTCGGTTGGATCGCAGGGAGAGGACTGGGGTTGGTGGCTTGAACACAGCCTGAAGGGGTTAGCGCACCACAGCTAGCCGGGAGGGAGTCCGGGGAAAAAGTCTGTAGCTGCCGAAGAGGAAAGAGACTTTTTCTTGCCTCTTTGTTTCCTGGTGCGCGAGGAGAGGGGATTCAGAGCGCCGCTTAAAGGAGCTCCAGAGACGGGCGCGAGCCGCGGCTATCAGCGCGGACCCCAAAGACGGGCATGAGACGCTAAGGCTGATGCTGCCGCCACCAAAAAGCCTGTGTGCGAGCACAGCTCACTATCCACACCGCCCCTCCTGGGAGCCTGTGCAGCCCGCCACCGCCGGGGTCCCGTGATCCGGGGACAACTTCCGCCGGAGAGCACACGGCGCGCCTCTGGCTGCTGCAACGTCACTCCGGCCTCTGCCGCCGCAGGCTCGCCCCGCCTCCTCCGTACCGCTCCCTCCCCCCGGCCTGAGTGAGCCAGAGCCCCCGAAGCAGCTGCTCCTTTAACCCCGTCCTGTCTGAGCGAAGAACAGACGCCCTCAGGCGACCTACACGCAGAGGCCGGGCCAAATCCAAAGCTGAACCCCGGGAGCTGTGCGAACAAAGAAGAGAAAGAGAAATCTCTCCCAGCAGCCTCAGGAGCAGCGGATTAAACCTCCACAGTCAACTTGACGTACCCTGCATCTGTGGAATACCTGAACAGACAATGAATCATCCCAAATTGAGGAGGGGGACTTTGGGAGCAACGATATATATATATTTTTTCCCTTTTTCTCGTTTTGTGAGTGTGTATGTGTATGCTTCTGTGTGTGATTTTGTCTGTATAGCTTTGCTTTTACCATTTGTCCTAGGGTTCTGTCTGTCCATTTTCTTTTTTATTACTTAAAAATTTTTTTCTTAATAATAATTTTTTTAACAAGTTTTTTAAAAATTTTATTTATTTATTTATTTATTTATTTATTTATTTATTTATTTATCTATCTATTTATTTTTGGCTGTGTTGGGTCTTCGTTTCTGTGCGAGGGCTTTCTCTAGTTGCAGCGAGCGGGGGCCACTCTTCATCGCGGTGTGCGGGCCTCTCACTGTCGCGGCCTCTCGTTGCAGAGCACAAGCTCCAGACGTGCAGGCTCAGTAGTTGTGGCTCACGGGCCTAGTTGCTCCATGGCATGTGGGATCTTCCCAGACCAAGGCTCGAACCCGTGTGCCCTGCATTGGCAGGCAGATTCTCAACCACTGCACCACCAGGGAAGCCCAATAATTATTTTTTATTTTAATAACTTTTTTATTTTATTTTACTTTATTTTATTTTATCTTCTTCTTTCTTTCTTTCTTTTTTTTCTCCCTTTTGTTCTGAGCTCTGTGGAGGACAGGTTCTTAGTGCTCCAGCCAGGCGTCAGGGCTGTGCCACTGAGGTGGGGGAGCCAAGTTCAGGACACTGGTCCACAAGAGACCTCCCAGCTCCACGTAATATCAAACGGTGAAAATCTCCCAGAGATCTCCATCTCAATGCCAAGACCCAGCTCCACTCAATGACCAGCAAGCTACAGTGCAGGACACCCTATGCCAAACAACTGGCAAGACAAGAACACAACCCCATCCATTAGCACAGAGGCCGCCTAAAATAATAATAAGGCCACAGACACCCCAAAACACACCACCAGACGTGGACCTGCCCACAACAAAGAAAAGATCCAGCCTCAACCACCAGAACACAGGCACTAGTCCCCTCCACCAGGAAGTCTAAACAACCCACTGAACCAACCTTAGCCACTGGGGACAGACACCAAAAACAACGGGAACCACGCACCTGCAGCCTATGAAAAGGAGACCCCAAACACAGTAAGTTAAGCAAAATGAGAAGACAGAAAAACACACAGCAGATGAAGGAGCAAGGTAAAAACACACCAGACCTAACAAATGAAGAGGAAATAGGCAGTCTACTTGAAAAAGAATTCAGAATAATGATAGTAAAGATGATCCAAAATCTTGGAAATAGAATAGACAAAATGCAAGAAACATATAACAAGGACCTAGAAGAACTAAAGAGTAAACAAGCAACGATGAACAACACAATAAATGAAATTAAAAATACTCTAGAAGGGATCAATAGCAGAATAACTGAGGCAGAAAAATGGATAGGTGACCTGGAAGATAAAATAGTGGAAATAACTACTGCAGAGCAGAATAAAGAAAAAAGAATGAAAAGAACTGAGGACAGTCTCAGAGACCTCTGGGACAATATTAAACGCACCAACATTCGAATTATAGAGGTCCCAGAAGAAGAAGAGAAAAAGAAAGGGACTGAGAAAATATTTGAAGAGATTATAGTTGAAAACTTCCCTAATATGGGAAAGGAAATAGTTAATCAAGTCCTGGAAGCACAGAGAGTCCCATACAGGATAAATCCAAGGAGAAACATGCCAAGACACATATTAATCAAACTATCAAAAATTAAATATAAAGAAAACATACTAAAAGCAGCAAGGGAAAAACAACAAATAACACACAAGGGAATCCCTATAAGGTTAACAGCTGATCTTTCAGCAGAAACTCTGCAAGCCAGAAGGGAGTGGCAGGACATATTTAAAGTGATGAAGGAGAAAAACCTACAACCAAGATTACTCTACCCAGCAAGGATCTCATTCAGATTTGATGGAGAAATTAAAACCTTTACAGACAAGCAAAAGCTGATAGAGTTCAGCACCACCAAACCAGCTTTACAACAAATGCTAAAGGAACTTCTCTAGGCAGGAAACACAAGAGAAGGGGAAGACCTACAATAACAAACCCAAAACATTTAAGAAAATGGGAATAGGAACATACATATCGATAATTACCTTAAATGTAAATGGATTAAATGCTCCCACCAAAAGACACAGACTGGCTGAATGGATACAAAAACCAGACCCATACATATGCTGTCTACAAGAGACCCATTTCAGACCTAGGGACACATACAGACTGAAAGTGAGGGGATGGAAAAAGATATTCCATGCAAATGGAAATCAAAAGAAAGCTAGAGTAGCAATTCTCATATCAGACAAAATAGACTTTAAAATGAAGACTATTACAAGAGACAAAGAAGGACACTATATAATGATCAAGGGATCAATCCAAGAAGAAGATATGACAATTGTAAATATTATGCACCCAACATAGGAGCACCTCAATACATAAGGCAAATACTAACAGCCATAAAAGAGGAAATCGACAGTAACACAATCATAGTAAGGGACTTTAACACCCCACTTTCACCAAAGGACAGATCATCCAAAAAGAAAATAAATAAGGAAACACAAGCTTTAAATGATACATTAAACAAGATGGACTTAATTGATATTTATAGGACATTCCACCCAAAAACAACAGAATACATATTTTTCTCAAGTGCTCATGGAACATTCTCCAAGATAGATCATATCTTGGGTCACAAATCATGCCTTGGTAAATTTAAGAAAATTGAAATCGTATCAAGTATCTTTTCTGACCACAACGCTATGAGACTAGATATCAATTACAGGAAAAGATCTGTAAAAAATACAAACACATGGAGGCTACACAATACACTACTTAATAACGAAGTGCTCACTGAAGAAATCAAAGGGGAAATCAAAAAATACCTAGAAACAAATGACAATGGAGACACGACGACCCAAAACCTATGGGATGCAGCAAAAGCTGTTCTAAGAGGGAAGTTTATAGCAATACAATCCTACCTCAAGAAACAAGAAACATCTCAAATAAACAACCTAACCTTGCACCTAAAGCAAGTAGAGAAAGAAGAACAAAAGCACCCCAAAGTTAGCAGAAGGAAAGAAATCATAAAGATCAGATCAGAAATAAATGAAAATGAAAGGAAGGAAATGATAGCAAAGATCAATAAAACTAAAAGCTGGTCCTTTGAGAAGATAAACAAAATTGATAAACCATTAGGCAGACTCATCAAGAAAAAAATGTAGAAGACTCAAATCAATAGAATTAGAAATGAAAAAGGAGAAGTAACAACTGACACTGCAGAAATACAAACGATCATGAGAGATTACTACAAGCAACTTTATGCCAATAAAATGGACAACCTGGAAGAAATGGACAAATTCTTAGAAATGCACCACCTGCCGAGACTGAACCAGGAAGAAATAGAAAATATGAACAGATCAATCACAAGCACTGAAACTGAAACTGTGATTAAAAATCTTCCAACAAACAAAAGCCCAGGACCAGATGGCTTCACAGGCAAATTCTATCAAACATTTAGAGAAGAGCTAACACCTATCCTTCTCAAACTCTTCCAAAATATAGCAGAGGGATGAACACTCCCAAACTCATTCTACGAGGTCACCATCACTCTGATACCAAAAGCAGACAAAGATGTCACAAAGAAAGAAAACTACAGGCCAGTATCAGTGATGAACATAGATGCAAAAATCCTCAACAAAATACTAGCAAACAGAATCCAACAGCACATTAAAAGGATCATACACTATGATCAAGTGGGGTTTATCCCAGGAATGCAAGGATTCTTCAATATACGCAAATCTATCAACGTGATACACCATATTAACAAATTGAAGGAGAAAAACCATATGATCATCTCAATAGATGCAGAGAAAGCTTTCAACACAATTCAACACCCATTGATGATAAAAACCCTGCAGAAAGTAGGCATAGAGGGAACTTTCCTCAACATAATAAAGGCCATATATGACAAACCCACAGCCAACATCGTCCTCAATGGTGAAAAACTGAAACCATTTCCACTAAGATCAGGAACAAGACAAGGTTGTCCACTCTCACCACTATTATTCAACATAGTTTTGGAAGTTTTAGCCACAGCAATCAGAGAAGAAAAAGAAATAAAAGGAATCCAAATCAGAAAAGAAGAAGTAAAGCTGTCATTGCTTGCAGATGACATGATACTATACATAGAGAATCCTAAAGATGCTACCAGAAAACTACTAGAGCTAATCAATGAATTTGGTAAAGTAGCAGGATACAAAATTAATGCACAGAAAACTCTTGCATTCCTATACCTAATGATGAAAAATCTGAAAGTGAAATTAAGAAAACACTCCCATTTACCATTGCAACCAAAAGAATAAAATATCTAGGAATAAACCTACCTAAGGAGACAAAAGACCTGTATGCAGAAAATTATAAGACACTGATGAAAGAAATTAAAGATGCTACAAATAGATGGAGAGATATACCATGTTCTTGGATTGGAAGAATCAACATTGTGAAAATGACTATACTACCCAAAGCAGTCTACAGATTCAATGCAATCCCTATCAAACTACCAATGGCATTTTTCACAGAACTAGAACAAAAAATTTCACAATTTGTATGGAAACACAAAAGACCCCAGACAGCCAAAGCAATCTTGAGAAAGAAAAACGGAGCTGGAGGAATCAGGCTCCCGGACTTCAGACTATACTACAAAGCTACAGTAATCAAGAAAGTATGGTACTGGCATGAAAACAGAAATATAGATCAATGGAACAGGATACAAAGCCCAGAGATAAACCCACGCTCATATGGTCACCTTATCTTTGATAAAGGAGGCAAGAATATACAGTGGAGAAAACACAGCCTCTTCAATAAGTGGTGCTAGGAAAACTGGCCAGCTACATGTAAAAGAATGAAATTAGAACACTCCCTAACACCATACACAAAAATAAACTCAAAATGGATTAAAGACCTAAATGTAAGGCCAGACACTATCAAACTCTTAGAGGAAAAGATAGGCAGAACACTCTATGACATAAATCACAGCAAGATCCTTTTTGACCCACCTCCTAGAGAAATGGAAATAAAAACAAAAATAAACAAATGGGACCTAATGAAACTTAAAAGCTTTTGCACAGCAAAGGAAACCATAAACAAGACGAAAAGTCAACCCTCAGAATGGGAGAAAATATTTGCAAATGAAGCAACTGACAAAGGATTAATCTCCAAAACATACAAGCAACTCATGCAGCTTAATATCAAAAAAACAAACAACCCAATCCAAAAATGGGCAGAAGAGCTAAATAGGCATTTCTCCAAAGAAGATATACAGATTGCCAACAAACACATGAAAGAATGCTCAACATCATTTATCATTAGAGAAATGCAAATCAAAACTACAATGAGGTACCACCTCACACCAGTCAGAATGGCCATCATCAAAAAATCTACAAACCATAAATGCTGGAGAGGGTGTGGAGCAAAGGGAACCCTCCTGCACTGTTGGTGGGAATGTAAATTGATACAGCCACTATGGAGAACAGTGTGGAGGTTCCTTAAAAAACTAAAAATAGAACTACCATACGACCCAGCAATCGCACTACTGGGTATACACCCTGAGAAAACCATAATTCAAAAAGAGTCATGTACCACAATGTTCATTGCAGCTCTATTTACAATAGCCAGGACATGGAAGCAACCTAAGTGTCCATCGACAGATGAATGGATAAAGAAGATGTGGCACATATATACAATGGAATATTACTCAGCCATAAAAAGGAACGAAACTGAGTTATTTGTAGTGAGGTGGATGGACCTAGAGACTGTCCTACAGAGTGAAGTAAGTCAGAAAGAGAAAAACAAATACCGTATGCTAACACATATATATGGAATCTAAAAAAAAAAAAAAAAGATCAGAAGAACCTAGGGGCAAGACAGGCATAAAGACGCAGACCTACTAGAGAATGGACTTGAGGATACGGGGAGGGGGAAGGGTAAGCTGGGACAAAGTGAGACAGTGGCATGGACATATATACAGTACCAAACGTAAAACAGATAGCTAGTGGGAAGCAGCCGCATAGCACAGGGAGATCAGCTCGGTGCTTTGTGACCACCTAGAGGGGTGGGATAGGGAGGGTGGGAGGGAGGGAGATGCAAGAGGGAAGAGATATGGGGACATATGTATATGTATAACTGATTCACTTTGTTATAAAGCAGAAACTAACACACCATTGTAAAGCAATTATACTCCAATAAAGATGTTAAAATAAAAAACAAAACAATATTGTAAAGCAAGTATACGCCAATAAAAGTTTTTAAAAAATAAAAGTAAATGAACATACAACAACAACAACAAAAAAGAGATATTTAGAAGGAAGAATTGACAGGACTACTAGATGTCAGTTGGTGAACAGTGAACAGCTAAAGAAACCAGGGTTTGTTCATTCTGGAGCAGAATATGCAAAGTGCCAGCCCAAATAGGAAGGGTTGCTGTGTGGAAGAAGCAGAAATACTTGGGTAAAACCAGAGTCGATGGGCAAAGTCACAAGGAATGGCTTACTTCTGTCTGTACTGTCCAGTCAGGCTACATGTCATCACCAGAGGTAGTACCAGGCGGTGCCGAGCAGCGGCTGGGTGATTACCTTGTAAGGATTCTGTGGAGAGGAGACAAGCGAGGGTTGGGCCAGCTGACATCCAAGGTCTTACAATGCGAAAGGCCTACGAACAATGGGCAGTCCATTTGTCTCCTCTGAGGCTAAGTCTTTAGGTCTGGTCGCTGATGATATTTGCCACAACTTACATGCTGGGATCTGGGGTCTCCACCCAAAATATGCTCATCACCCCAACCTTACTTAATTCCTGTATTTCCATTAACTTGTCAGGGTATATTTTAATTATCTTGTTCCATGTTCATCAACCCCCATGGTCTCATGGAGGTGGTCTTGTGAACTATACTGTTTCAGGGATAAGGTCTGACATTTTTATTTCCAAGAACCCATCCCAGGGCCAGGTGCTACTGAGTGGATGAGTAGACTTACCCCTGACTTTTTAAGTTGCATAGTATTCCATGGTTCTGATATATCAACATGGAACCGTCTACCCCAGAGGTTCTGAAATCAGACAGGCTGAGGGGGAGCAGCCCAGAGAATCACAAGAAGCTGCTACATTTATCATGTCTATTACTTTTGGGTGAGAGGTGTCAATCAAAAAAGACCATCATTTGCCTTTTGAACAACTCCTAGAAACGAATACACACTGGTGAACAAAAACTGAGAACTAAAAAAAAAAAATGTGAAGTAGAACTGAGCTCTTGGTTGGAAATGCAAGCTTTTAATATTTAACACCTCAGAGGGCAATGCAGGTCTCAGTTCCTCTGACTGACAGCTCCTAATGACAGCAATAAACCAAGGTGTCCCCATCTGCCAAGCAGATGTTCTGAGTTGACAAGGGGCCCAACCACTGTCCCAGATGCATCTGTGTGTTTTAATTGCCGAACCCTGTTTAAGGGCCTGAGCTATAATGTGCATGTGCTTTATCACCAAAGAAATGGAGATACATACGACAGGAACATGGAGCCTGATAAAATCAGAAAGAGGACATTATCAATGTTCAGATGAAGGTAGATAGGAGTTCTGACTGCTTCACTAAAATACTTCAAAGCAAGTTCAGAATGAACTGGAGTGGAGGGAGGTGGTGAGAAAAGAGAGATGTAGTAACTAAAATTAATTACTCTTGTTACTATGGTAGCAACCCAGAACAAGCAAAGTTAGACACATATCCAAGGTGAATCCCAAACAGGGCCATGTGCTTGCTTTCCTTCCCCAAGTAGCTGGAAGCAGTTATCTAACAGGATTAAATCCCATTGTTAACCCACTTGACTCCAAAGACAATCTTCCTCTCTGGTTGGTTCAGGGCTGTAACAGCACAAGTGTTGTTTGAATCCTAACATCTCTTATCCATGTTCATGCTGACCATTCTTTCAAGATAGCCAATTAGGTGGTGTCTTGGTTGGGTCCACCAGAAGCTGACCGCCAGAGAAGGATTCCAGAGCAAGTAGTTTAGTAAAGCCCAGTAAGAAATGGAACCATCGAAGAGGGATCACCCGATGAGAAGGAGACATGGAAGGGGGCTAGTGTCAGAGACATGGTACCTCCACAGAGTGGGAGGGAATAAAGACCCTAGTCTCTCCCTTCCCACACTCTGATCTCCTCTCATTGGCCAAACCCAAGCAGAAGCCAGAAGGTAAGGGAGCCCAGATAGTGCAATTTACAAATTACATAGCCTCACATGGCACAGAGCAAAAAGGAAAGGTACAAATTGAATTGGTGGGGAGGGTGCATGGTGACTCAAACATGGAATGATCAGCACATCCAGGCTAGCTGATAGGGCGGGGACAGTCTAACCAAAATTTAGCCAGTTTCCTTCAAAAGCCAGTAGATACCCCTTTTAAAGTTTGTAAAGGAAGATGTGCTAAGAAGGATACATTTCTCAAACCCAGCTAAGACTGAGGGTCCTAACAAGCTAGAGGACAGAATTCTTGGAAGCTGACCTCTTAGCCACTGCAACGAAGCAGAGAGAGCTTTAATTAAAAGCCGTCCTTCCCGTGCTGCTGCCCAGCTTCAAGCAGTCCTTTGGTCTCCAGCTGCCTCCTTGAGTCCCAGAATACTTTCCACCCACAGAGGAACAAAGCACAGCTGCTGCTTCCTGGTACCTAGAGGCCTCTTGTTACCCACCCTCCTGTCCCCTTTTGCGGGGGGAGGAAAAGAAATATCCATGAGCAACTCAAGGTTGTACACATCAGCCTTTAAGAATCCCCAGATGCATTGATCATTTTCTCACTGCCCTGACCTTCTGATTTCACCCAAGAGGCATCAATAAAATTGGACCCTTTCCACACATGCTCACAAAAGCAGCACCAGTTTGTCCCAGAAAAATCTTGGTCTATCTGGTCCACAACCCTCACAGCACACAGCCTCCCCAGTCGTAGAAAGGTGCCAGTGGAACAGATGGCCAAAAGGCACATGAAAAGATGCTCAACATCACTAATTATTAGAGAAATGCAAATCAAAACTACAATGAGGTGTCACCTCACACTGGTTAGAATGGCCATCATCAAAAAAATCTACAAACAATAAATGCTGGAGAGACTGTGGAGAAAAGGGAACCCTCCAACACTGTTGGTGGGAATGTAAATTGGTACAGCCACTGTGGAGAACAGTATGGAGGTTCCTCAACTAAAAATAGAGCTACCATATGATCCACCAATCCCACTCCTGGGCATATAACCAGAAAAAAACACAATTCGAACGGATACATGCACCCCACTGTTCATTGCAGCACTATTTACAATGGCCAGGACATGGAAGCAACCTAAATGTCTATCAATGGAGGAATGGATAAAGAAGATGTGGTACATATATACAATAGAATATTACTCAGCCATAAAAAGGAATGAAATAATGCCATTTTCAGTGACATGATGGACCTAGAGATTGTCATACTGAGTGAAGTCAGAGAAAGACAAATATCATATGATACCACTTATATGTGGAATCTAAAGAAATGGTACAAATGAATCTATTTACAAAATAGAAGTTGAGTCACAGATGTAAAAAACAAACTTGTGGTTACCAGGGGGAAAAAGAGGGGGGAGGGATAAATTGGGAGATTGGGATTGACATATACATACTACTACATATAGAATAGATAACTAATAAGAACCTACTGAATAGCACAGGGAACTCTATTCAATACTCTGTAATGACCTATATGGGAATAGAATCTAAAAAAGAGTAGATATGTGTGTATGTATAACTGACTCACTTTGCTGTACAGCAGAAACTAACACAACATTGTAAATCAACTATACTCCAATAAAAAATAATAATAAATTAAAAAAGAAAAAAGAAAGGTGGCGGTGGAGGTGATATTGGGCTGCTGTAACTGTTACCACTGTGGCTGTTTAAAAGCAACCTCCCCAGGTGCCACCCATAATTAATTGTTCTGTTCTACTGAGGACCCTATCAAAAGGAACTGGAGGATGTGATTTCCAAGATCATTGTTTCTCATTGGTTCAGAGTTACCAAGAAAATACAGAAAAATCACATTAATCAAGGGAAGGGAACTTTGGATTGAAACATGGCAGCAGTCACTGCAAAGCAGGCCCCAGGGAAAAGGCCTCCCCATCCCCCAGCAAATGAATTGGAACCGTGTGTAAACCAACACCAGAATGCTGTGTCTTTGGCTGGTTTTTCAATCCCAGGTTTAAAAGATTTGATTTATTAAAGTTTTAAAACTTTAACCTCATAGATGAATTTCTCAGCCAACATTGATGAATTTCTCCCATCCATCATCATGTTGTAATGTGACGTGGCTCTTGCAAAGCACTTATGCCTCCAACTTTGTTCAAAAATAAGTGGAAAGGAATGAAGGGGACATCCTCAGAATTTTGTTATCTTGGAAACTAGACACACCACACACATACACACACAACTAATATCCTCTAAGGCCAGCCTCCTCCTATGAGGGGTGAGTAGAGGGGGACTATAACAAAATCATAGAAATATCCTGTCTTTCCCTGCTTGTTTCCCTTGGAAGAACTCTTATTTATCCTTCAAAACCCCACTCATATACCCCCATCCTGATCCCCTCTGAGTCTACTGTTGTACTTTTCACACTGTCGTGACTTTTATTCACATCTGTCTCTTCTAAACTCTGCAGAATCTCTGATTTTGTCACCCTACACTCCCAGAACCTAGCACAGTACATAGTAGGTGCTAAATAAATGCTTGTTGAATTAAATTGAATTGGGGGCTCAGGGGGCATAAGTTCTAGTTCTAGCTCTTTATTCTCAAATAGCTTCATCTCTTGACATCTCAGTTTCCTTGGCTATAAGATGAGATCAACCATTTCCTACTCTACTGTCTACATCAGCTCAGGCCGCTATAACAAAATACCATAGATTGGGTGACTTAGACATTTGTTTCTCACAGTTCTAGAGGCTGGGGAAGTACAAGATCAGGTGCCTGCTGATTCAGTTTCTGGTGAGGGCTCTCCTCCTATCTTGTAGATGGCCATCTTCTCATTGGTGCTCACATGGCCTTTCCTCAGTGTATGCACATGGAGAAAGCAAGATCTGTCTTCCTCTTCTGATAAGGGCACCAATCCCATCATGAGGGGCCCACCGTGATGACCTCAACTAAACCTAATTACCTCCCAAAGGCCCCACTCCCAAATACCATTACACTTACGAGGGCTTCAACATATGAATTTTGAGAGCACACAAACATTCAGCCTTTAACACCTGCCTACTGCCTAAAGCTGTTATTAGGGCCAAAGAAGATGAGCTGGAGTAAATGGGAGTATGAACTTTGGACCTCTGTTCAGGTGTGAAGGATGATTTAAGGATAACTGCCAAGCAATGCCAAGACCAATGTGTAACCTGGTGTTTCACCACCTCACCATCCCCTTGACCTCCAGGGCTGGAAATCAGTGACATCAGTCAAGTCATACTATGCCACTTCATCTGTCATAAAATTCTACTCACAAAGTCAAGCAATCTTCGTTTGATTGATGGGGAGAAGAGAACTTAATTCTTCTCCTAAAAAGTTTGCAGTCACTCATTCCTTAGAAGTCCCTAGCTTGACAAACTGCTGATGGTGACATTTTCATTTTGCTATAGGGTGTTCCATAGAACTCTTGTCCCCCAAAAAATGCCAACAGGTGGTCCACAAACAAAATAATACGACATAATAGATGGGTTGTTGTCCAAAAAGGTTGGAAAACACTGGGTTAAACAAAGGTCAGTGAGTTTCTTTCCTGCAGAACTTCTCAGAGCCTTTATTATTCAGAAGGCATTGATAATCTTCAAAAGTTGGACTAACGTATGCTTTCTTAGAAAGTTGGCCAAGAATGTGGGGTTTGGGATCCTGCCTATATCTATTTCTATCAGTAAGAGACAAGACTTAAGTATTGAATTAGGGAATGAGTGAGGAATGCATCTTGAAAAAGTAATTCTAGTTCTAGGTAACATTTACTGAGCCACTACTGTGTACCATTAGAGATTTCACATGCATCATCTCATTTAATTCTCCCAACAACCCTGTGGGTTAGGGAGCATTCATTCTCCCACTTGTCCCACCTCACCTCCTTTCTGCCATGCTGCACCAGCATGGCTTTTGCCAATTATTTCTACAGTATGTGAAACAATTTTTTTTCCTGCCTGTGACGATCAAAACCTTTCTTGAAGAGTAGCAATAATGGTGTCAGAACAAACTGATTTGGTTATAAATTCAAAAAGAGAGAAGCATTTACACTGGGATCATTGAAGCATTTGCTTCCCACCGTAAGCGAAGAATCACACTGTTGTAAGTCCTCAGCCTCCGTGGCCCTTTTGAAGGTAGGATGGATGTATTGTATTATCATCATTCCATTATAAAATCTATCTTTCCCTATTCTGATGGATTGTCTATTGATATAACTTCATACCATTATTTTTCTTCTTCTTTGGGACAGACAAGTGAATTTTCCTTAATTTCACATGAGTTGTGAATAATTTCACCTTTTGAAAACTTTGGTGTTTTTATTTGTACTTTATATAGTATAAGGAAACTAAAAATGGACAGTTTGCCATGTAAATGCAGCTCCAAGTCCGTTAGCCGACACCCCCTTGCGCTAATTCCCAACAGATTTCATCCCTGACTTACATAGAAATTCTGCAGCTATGGCTCCCCTATTAGCCCCTGAAAATGGAGACTGTGCAGTTGAATTTGCCCAGGGTCACACAGTCAGCAAATGCCAGAGCCTGAGTTCCTCTCTTTCCTTTGTGTAGTTCAACTTCTCAGGAACAAGGCAGATGAGCCATTATCTGAGCACGAACCTAAGGTCAAAGCTAGCTCAGCCATGAGAGGATTTGGAGCTAATACCTGTGAGGGGGCCTCAAGCTGCCTTTCCCCTTTCCCATCCCCCTCGGTCTCAGGGGGACCTGCAGCTGGAGTCAAGTGAACAGAAGCACGTGCATGAAGTGCCAGAAACTGCAGGGGAACTGAAGGTTGACTCCCACGTTTATGGTCCAGGGTACTCCTAAGCAGCTTTAAAATGTGGCAATCCCTCCCCTGCAGCAATCTCCCCTTACTCAAAACTCTGGGGTACTTTGATGGACTTCTTTCTCTATGCCTCTACTGCAGATATGAGAACTTGGGATCAAGTTTACACATGAATGAGTGATAGTTAACTTTGAGTCATGACCTAGATATGGTGACTTTGACAATCCAGATCGTAAAATCAGAAAAGCATTAAGCATTGGGATGGAGCATTAGACACTAAAAGAAAATGCCTCTGAATATGCTTATTATCTTCAACAGAGCAAAACATATGTACATGTAGTCCATTGAAACTATGGAGAAAGATGCTACCGAAAACTTCAAGAGAGCTACAGTCAGTGGGAGTTAATGGTACAGTACCTATTTTTGCTATTTTACTAATTCAAGATGTGAAAAAAGTCATTGACATCATCTTTATTCAGGACCCTATTATTGCCTTAATTTTGTAGGGGTAAAATTGTATTAATAAGGGCTTTCATAAGTTTGTATTGATAATTGCCCTGGTCACCTGATTCCCACAGATTTCTCAATTGTAGAGTCTCCTACCATGAGGGTGTTTGGAACTATTATTTTTGCGGTTGGAGAGAAACTAGTTAAACCTTTCTTCATAAATGGAACCATCATCAACCCAATCCACACCATCGAGCTAGGTCCTCCTAGGAACTGTCCTGTAATTCTCTCTCTTCCTCACCCCCACATTCAATCAGAACTATAGGTTTACCTCCTCGACATCTATTGACTCTGTCCCTGTGCTGCCACTGGCACCATGAAGGTGTTAGTTCATCTCTCGCTTAGGTCTTTTCTCCAGGTCCCAGCTGATCTGCCCCCAGAGAAGATTTCTAAAAGGCAAACCTGACCGTGTCTCTCTCCCGCTTAAACCCATCAGGGCTCCCCCTTGCCTACAAAAGCCCATTTATTAATAGATGTCCCACTTAACTGGCCTCTGCCTGTTCCTTCCACTGCATCTCCCACCACTCCCACACGAACCCTAAATTTCCACCTGACGGAAGTTCTTGTAGCTGTACTGCCCTTAGTACCTACTCTTCCATCTTCCTAAGCCCCATTACCCTCCCCCATCATCCCAGGTTTGGTCTCCTTAAAGATCTAACTCATTAGCATCTAGACACACCAATCAGTAGAAACTCAGTCAGCTGTGTGGCTTTGGGACAGTCACTTAGCCTCTCTGATCCACTTGTCTTCCACTGGCAAACGGATATAAGACCTATTTCATGGGATTGTTGTGAGTAACTGAAGGCTCATTATGCACTCAACACAGAGTGGACCCTCACTAGGTTCTCCCTGAACCCGAGTTTCAGGAGGACCCTGAGACAAGCAGGATTGGAGAAAGGAAGGAACTAACTGGACCTGCTTCCGCATTACATGATGGAGAGGTAATGCTAGACAACTCCAAGGAGAAAACTCATTTTATCTTTATGATATCCAAGATTTCAAGCCCTTTGGTCTCCCTTTATCAGAAACTGTTATGCCCCAATATCCATTTTCTCCTTGTTCTATAGTAATAGGAAACCTGGACTCTCAGTTGGGCATTTAGCCAACCAAAATAATATCACAATTCCTAACCTCCCTTGTAGCTAGATGTGGTCCTATGGTTAAGACAGTTAAGTTCTGGCCAGTAGGATGTGAGCTGAAGTGATGTATACAACTCCCAGTTCCCGTCCGTAGAAGGAAGAGGCAGGCTCTGCTCTTTTTCTCCCTCTCTTTCCAATGCAGATGTGGTGGAGGTGGTCATGGTGGGCCATATCTGACCATACGGAGAGAGGCAATAGCCTAGGAACAGAAGAGCAGCATGTATAGAAGCATCCCGATCCCTGAGCACCAGCAAAGGACAAAGCAGCCACACCATCCTGGACTTTTATGTGAGAGAGAAATAAACTTTTCATTTATTAAGCCACACTCATTTTGAGTTTCTCCAAGAGCAGCTAAACTCTATTGCAACTAATATAATTTCAAATACATTCCCATTGGCTTTTGACTCCATGGCCCCAACTATGTGGGGAACAAAGAGGTCCTTTCTGCCCTATTCACATCTCCCAAACTACTGCAGGTCAGTACCAGGTGAGGTGAGCCCTGGTTTTCATCAGTAAAGCTAGAAATGATTAAAATGTCTGCAGAATTATATGCCAAAAACTTCTATTATTACCATCTTACTATGTCAAAGTTGAAAGGCATGTAAGATTTCTCCAGAGGCCATTCACAATGCATTGCAGAACTGTGTAGGTGTTTTATGAAATGTGTTTTATTCAAGCCAGGATATACAACACTAACATTATTGAAAAAAAAATTGAGGGTCTGGTTGTCTCCTTTTAATATAGACTTTTAACAAAAAAGTAACGTCATATACATATTCAATTTAATTTAAATTTTATTTTGCCTGCTATTATTCATCTTGGGTGTTCAATGAAGAAGAAATATTCCCTTATTATTCTTATTAGTTTCTGACAGTTCAATTTCTCTGACTGCTACGCCACAAACAACCTCCACTGAAAAAGCATAGAGGTAGTTGCTTTGATCAAAATTTCATGCCAAATCTTTTAGAGTCCACGTAGATCACAGCCTCTGAACACAGACGCATGGTACCAGAGCCCCCGGAGCCAGGCTTGAGAAAATTTCTCCATCCAGAACATGGTGCACATTGGGAATTACCTGGGAACTTTAATACCTGCTGTTTCCCAGGTCCCACTCCAGATCTTCTAACGTAACAGAGCAGGGATGCTCAGCACCAGGATGTCAGTGCAGAGCCTGGGGTGGGAGCCATGACTGAATGGTGGGATGGCGTATAGTAAGTAGAAGGGGGTGCAGGACAGAGAATTTCTGGTTTGAACTGTTGACTCTGCCACACAGTTGTTTTGATTTTAGTTTCTTTGGTTTTTTTACAGTTTTTTATTTTTGAGATACTCACTTGCCATACAGTTCACTCATTTAAAGTATACGATTCAATGGCTTTTACTATATTCATGGAGTTATGCAACCATCACCACAATCAATTTTAGAACATTTCAGTATCAAAAAAAACCCCTCCATTCCATTAGCTTTCACCCTCCTTACTCTCCCCATCACTCCTCAAGCCCTAGGCAACTACTAATTTACTTTCTGTGTCTATGCATTTGCCTATTCTGGGCATTTCCTATAAATGGAATCATACAATACGTGGTCCTTGGTGGCTGGTTCTTTCACTTCTCTCACATAATGTTTGCAAGGTTCATGCATGTGGTAGCATGAATCGGTAGTTTATTCCCTTTATGGCTGAATAATATTCCATTATATGGATATACCACAGTTTGTTTAGCCATTCATCAGATGATGGATGTTTTGATTGTTTCCATTTTTTGGCTATTATGAATAACCCTGCTATGAGCAACTGTGTACAAGTTTTTGTGTGGACTTATGTTTTCATTTCCTTGGGTATATACCTAGGACTGGAATTGCTGGGTTATATGGTAACTCTGTGTGTAACCATTTGAGCAACTGCCAGGCTGTTTTCCATTTCTGACAGCTCTCAGTCTCCCCATCTATAAAATGGAGTCATAAAAGCAATGTCACAGGGTTCCTATGAAGATTAAATGAAATAAAACATGGAAAGTATTTATAAACATGCCCAAGCATTGTGGGCATGGATGAGATCATTAATGAAATCCCAGTAGCTATAATCAGGTGGGAAGTTAAAAACAAACAAGACCAGAGGAAAGAAATGCTATTTGAGTCACTTATTTCTATCCAGTGGAAGAGAATTTTTCAAGGTCTACCGCTCAAACAATTATTATCTTCTCGTTTAAGAATGATCTTTGGCTAGTTGCTTAATTTTTGAGCCTTGGGTTTTGTTTTGTTTTGTTTCAAGTCTGTAAAAGGGGTGTGATAAGGTATACTTTACATAGTGGGAGGTAAGGCTTAAATGAGATCACATAAATTAAGCATCTGGTACTTGACACAGAACAGGTAACCATCCAAGCTTTAGTCTCATTCACTTTCCTTTCATAAGACTTATAAAAGAGAAGGCTAGAAAAAGGGACAACTTGATCAAGTCATGAATGAAAAAGCAAGAATGAGGACAATTTCTCCAGACTTTAAGGTCACTATGAAAAACTGTCACAAGCTGTTGGGATTTCTGCCTTCATTACCCCTTCAGAGACTGAACTCTGGGCTTAGTGGCATAAGGATGGGTCCTACGGAGGGAATCCTTTATCTTTACATGCCCTGGGCTCCACGAGGGGAGAGAGGTCAGTTGGTAATCTAGGTCTACTGACCCCATGGCCCACTACATAGGACTGGTCATAGCTCCTTGCAGCAAGGAGGTGTTTAGAACTGCAGGTAGACCTCCTTAGTGAGGGCCAAGGGACAGATGTGTCTGGCTTAGAGATTGTCCAGTAATCTGTTACACTAGAATTTCTCAAACTTTAAAGGGCATACAAATCACCCAGGGAGCTTGTTACAGTGCAAATTCTGATTCAGTAGGTCTGGGTGGAGCTCAAGATTCTGTTTTTTTAAACAAGCTTTCTGGTGATACCCACATTGCTAGTTCAAAAACCACATTTTTGAGGAGCAAGATATTAAACGCTCCTTGTTTTTTCATTCTACTCAAACAAAAAAGACCCAGCTGTGGAAGTGCTAGGAAGAGAAAAGATAGGAACAGATTTAAAGAGAAGCAAGAAGTTGGCTGGAGTTCTGCTATCTGCTCTGGGCCCAATAATAGTGGAAGGCGCACCCCTCCCCTTCATACCCAAAACCATGCCATGGAATCTTAAATATCTGATTGAAAAATGTTAATGCACTAGGATATATCAATGTCAATATCTTTGTTTTGATATTGTACTAAAGTTTTGCAAGATGTTACTGCTGTATTATTCTTTCAACTCTGTATCTCTCTGTATTATTTCTTATATGTGAATGAGAATGTATGTCTCAAAATAAAAAGTTTAATTTTAAAAATCCACAATAAAAAAACGTGAATGACTCTAATGAAATGGTAGCCAATAGTTTGGTAAGTCACAGTTTCCAATTCTGTGCTTTCAACAAAATTGAGAAAGGACTAAGTCGAGTTGTTGGTTAACAGATCATTACAAGTAGTTTTTGATGATTTAAAAAAAAGCACGAGGAAGAAAAGAGGGATTAGAGTTGTATTTAAATAAAAATCAACTTTAGGTGTAACAGCAGAAAGAAAGGAATGGATTTGTTTTTTAAATAAAAAACACGCCAATCTTATTTTACAATCAGAAACACAAAAGTCTGGTATATAATCATAGCAAATGCATTTGTTTCCAAATTTTATAACATGGTCACTTAAAGAAAAAGCTGACAAGGCGGAAAATCAGAAAAGAGAAAAAAAAAGACTAAGTATAGAAGGAGGTGACATAAAAGAGACCCATAAAAATGGGATAGAAAAATGAGCAAAGAGCGGCTTAGGGGGTGTCTGCGGTGAGCCCTCACTGCCCTGTGAAACTGACTTATAGAAATAAAATGATAGATTCGGAGGCTGTTAACACTGGAAAGTCTCTTAGAGAGTGTAAATGTTTAACAGCTTGCTTGGGAGGAGGTGGATGGGAAACCCTGATTCGTAGCATTTGCCAATTTCCATGGTGTAAATACTACCACCACCACCACCCCCAGGGCCAGTTTCAGACCACCAACAAAACATCACTGAACACAAAGTTGAGAAGACACACTCAGCTCTCATGGGTCAGTATGAACAAGCCCCAGGACACTGATGCACTCAGACATCATTTTCTCCAACCTGATCACTTCACAGATGATGCAACTAAAGCCAAAGAAGAAATGTAACTTGTCCACATTTGCAGAGTCTACAAGTGGTAGAGCTGAAATTAAAACCTGGGAAATTAAAACTTCAAGTCTTCGGGCTAATGGTTTTCCCCTTCATTTATTTATCTATCTATCTATTTATTTATTTATTTTATTCTTCGCTGCATCGGTCTTAGTTGCAGTATGCAGGATCTTTTGTTGCAGCACGCGGGCTTCTCTAGTTGTGGTGTGCAGGTTTTTTCTCTCTCTAGTTGTGGTACATGGGCTCCAGAGTGTGTGGGCTCTGTAGTTTGTGGAGCACGGGCTCAGAAGTTGTGGTGCATGGGCTTAGTTGCCCCGCGGCATGTGGGATCGTAGTTCCCCGACCAGGGATTGAACCCGTGTCCCCTGCATCAGAAGGCAGATTCTTTACCACTGGACCACCAGGGAAGTCCCATTCTCCCCCTTCATTTTTATTAATAACCCTCATTTGAAAAGACACACATTTCACAATTCCAGACTCCCTTGCAGCTAGGGGGGGGCCATGTAGACTATGAGGCGATGAGACGAAACAGATTAGTATTTTTCTAATAAAAAGGATATGAGTAGCTTGCACACAGCTTTAGCTTTTCTCCATCTTCTGGGCATCTTACCACCCAGAGGGTAAAAGTCTCGTAACAAAAGTGGTAGACCAAGCAGTTAGATGGTGTTTAGATTCTTGGCAATGTCTTCAGGCAGCTGTACCAGCTCTGGACTTGTTGTATGAAAGAAATGAATCCCGCCTTGGTTAAAGCACCGTAGTCAGGTTTCTGTTAGATGCAACCGACTGCAATCCCAGCTGCTCTACAACCCCTCTGTGGTCAGATGGACAACAAATTAGAAACATCTTCTGAGTTTTATGGCTAAAATAAAAATTTGCTTCCCTGTGGAATTCTATAGTTTTTTAAATGTGTAAGGAAGTGATTTACATTTTAACAACCCATTTTGGAACCTTAGAAGAATCAGTTCCTTTGACAGTCAGCAGCTGTCTGATTGCCTTACATTCATTCATTCCTGGAGAGACTGGACCTACTATATTTAGTTGGAATCAGTGTATTCCATATCTCTTGAAAATAACAAAAAAAAAATCAGATTCCAGTTTAAAGGATCCACTTAACTATGCTACATCTCAAAAATCCAGAAACTAATTCTACTACAGTTTCTACAATTTCTACAATCCAAGCTGAATCCACTACAATACAACCAGAAATTAGTGCCTGTTTTGAGTAAGATTGATCAGATATTTTGGTGTGTTTTAGACAAGGTGAATCTTCCAGGTTACTTCCTCAAAGCCCCTAGCTGGGGTCTGAAGTTTGAAACACTCATTGTATCATTGCCAGTTACGTCACGTGGCCTGAATGAGAAAAGATACCAAGTTCACTTTCTGAAGGGTCCACAATCTTTTTTTTTTTAATTCTAAAGAAGTAAACTTTCTTAACAGGGAAGCCTAAAGTAATAAGGATATTCTATAAGAATTAAAGTTTAAAAAAAAAGAACCACATATTTAAAGCAAGAATTTTAAGTTGGGCATTTAGTTCTGCTCCTGCTTTTTGAGATATAAAACAGTATGTTTAAAATGGCACAATCTTCCTGAAGCGCAATTTGGCAACAAATATCAAAAGTTTTGCCTTCCCATTGCCCTGAGCAATTCTGTTTCTAGGAATTTATCATAGATGAGTATAAGAGCCTAGCAACATAGTTCACAAGAAGGAAAAATTAGAAACCAACCCAAAGGCCCAACAAGAGGGGATTAAATTATAGTATGCCCATATAATGGGGGCATTAAAAATGATCTTGCAGAAGATTACTTAACATGGGAAAATAATCATAGTAAGTGAAACATATGTAAGTTTCATATGAAAATATTCATAGTAAGCAAAACATATGAACCCATTGGATAAATGTGTTATGAAAAGATATGCACAAAAATGGCTTTTTTATAGATCATAGTTATTTTCTTTGTG
Source organism: Eubalaena glacialis (assembly GCF_028564815.1). NCBI lineage: Eukaryota > Metazoa > Chordata > Mammalia > Artiodactyla > Balaenidae > Eubalaena > Eubalaena glacialis. The sequence goes on from NC_083728.1 coordinate 18,858,914, forward strand.
TTTATGTTTTAAATAAATATATATGACTTTTAGGAGCAGCCTCAGGGGCCGGCCTGGTGAGAGGCTGAGAGGCTGTGGCATGCCAACAGCGGCGGTCAGCCTAGAACAGGCTGGGGCCTGCAGGTTGGGGGCCAGTTTGTCAGGCGCCTTCAAGATGACGGAGGAGTAAGAGGTGGAGATCACCTTCCTCCCCATAAATACATCAAAACTACATCTACATGTGGAACAACTCCTACAGAACACCTATTGAACGCTGGCAGAAGACCTCAGACCTCCCAAAAGGCAAGGAACTCCCCACACATAACTGGGTAGGGCAAAAGAAAAAAAGGAAAAACAGAGACAAAAGAATAGGGGCAGGACCTGTACCTCAGGGAGGGAGCTGGGAAGGAGGAAAAGTTTCCATACATTAGGAAGCCCCTTCACTGGTGGAGACTGGGGGGTGGTGGGAGGGAAGCTTCAGAGCCACAGAGGAGAGCTCAGCAACAGGGGTGCAGAGGGCAAAGTGGAGAGATTCCTGCACAGAGGATCGGTGCCGACCAGCACTCACCAGCCCGAGAGGCTTGTCTGCTAACCCACCAGGGCGGGTGGGGGCTGGGAGCTGAGTCTCAGGCTTCGGAGGTCAGATCCCAGGGAGAGGACTGGGGTTCGCTGCGTGAACACGTCCTAAAGGGGGCTAGTGCACCACAGCTAGCCGGGAGGGAGTCTGGGAAAAAGTCTGGACCTGCCTAAGAGGCAAGAGACCATTGTTTTGGGGTGCAGAAGGAGAAGGGGTTCAGAGCACCACCTAAACGAGCTCCAGAGACAGGAGCGAGCCGTGGCTATCAGCATGGACACCAGAGACGGGCGTGAAACGCTAAGGGCTGCTGCTGCAGCCACCAAAAAGCCTGTGTGCAAGCATAGGTCACTATCCACACCACCCCTCCTGGAAGCCTGTGCAGCCCGCCACTGCCAGGGTCCTGTGATCCAGGGACAACTTCCCCGGGAGAACACACGGTATGCCTCAGGCTGTTGCAACATCATGCCGGCCTCTGCCGCCGCAGGCTTGCCCCGCATTTCATACCCTTCCCTCTCCCAGGCCTGAGTGAGCCAGAGCCCCCTAATCAGCTGCTACTTTAACCCCCTCCTGTCTGGGTGGGGAACAGACACCCTCAGGCGACCTACAGGCAGAGGTGTGGCCAAATCCAAAGCTGAACCCCAGGAGCTGTACAAACAAAGAAGAGAAAGGGAAATCTCTCCCAGCAGCCTCAGGAGCACCAGATTATATCCCCACAATGAAACGGATGTACCCTGCATCTGTGGAATACCTGAATAGACAACAACATCCCAAAATTTAGGTGGTGGACTTTGGGAGCAACTGTAGACTTGGGGTTTGCTTTCTGCATCTAATTTGTTTCTGGTTTTAGTTTAGTATTTAGAGCTTATTAAAATTGGTAGATTTGTTTATTGATTTGGTTGTTCTCTTTCTTTTTTATTTTTATATATATATATTTTTTCCTTTTTCTCTTTTTGTGAGTGTGTATGTGTATGCTTCTTTCTGTGATTTTGTCTGTATAGCTTTGCTTTTGCCATTTGTCCTAGGGTTCTGACTGTCCGTTTTTTGGTTTTTTCTGTTTTTTTTTTTTTTAGTATAGTTCTCAGTGCTTGTTATCATGGGTGGATTGGTTTTTTGGTTTGGTTGCTCTCTTCTTTCTTTCTTTCCTTTTTTCTTTTATTACTTTTTTAGTTTTAATAATTTTTTTCTATTTTAAAAACTTCATTTTATTTTATTTTATTTTTCTTTCTTTCTTTCTTCTTTTTTCTCCCTTTTCTCCTGAGCCGTAGGCTGACAGGGTCTTGGTGCTCTGGCCAGGTGTCAGGTCTGAGCCTCTGAGGTGGGAGAGCCGAGTTCAGGACACTGGTCCAACAGAGACCTCCCAGCCCCACAAAATATCAAATGGCAAAAGCTCTCCCAGAGATGTCCACCTCAAAGCTAAGATCCAGCTCCACTCAACGACCAGCAAGCTACAGTGCTGAACACCCTATGCCAAACAACTAGCAAGACAGGAACACAAAATCACCCATTAGCAGAGAGCCTGCCTAAAATCATAATAAGTTCACAGACACCCAAAATAACACCACTGGACATGGTCCTGTCCACCAGAAAGACAAGATCCAGCCTCATCTGCCAGAACACAGGAACCAGTCCCCTTCACCAGGAAGCCTACACAACCCACTGAACCAACTTACCCACTGGCAGCAGACACCAAGAACAATGGGAACTACGAACCTGCAGCCTGCAGAACAAAGACCCCAAACACAGTAACTTAAGCAAAATGAGAAGACAGAGAAATACACAGCAGATGAAGGAGCAAGGTAAAAACCCACCAGACCAAACAAATGATGAGGAAATAGGCAGTCTACCTGAAAAAGAATTCAGAGTAATGATAGTAAAGATGATCCAAAATTTTGGAAATAGAATGGAGGAAGTACAAGAAACGTTTAACAAGGACCTAGAAGAACTAAAGAGCAAACAAACAATGATAAACAACACATTAAATGAAATTAAAAGTTCTCTAGAAGGAATCAATAGCAGAAAAACTGAGGCAAAAGAACGGATAAGTGACCTGGAAGATAAAATAGGGGAAATAACTACCGCAGAGCAGAATAAAGAAAAAAGAATGAAAAGAATCGAAGACATTCTCAGAGACCTCTGGGACACCATTAAACGCACCAACATACGAATTATAGGGATCCCAGAAGAAGAAGAGAAAAAGAAAGGGTCTGAGAAAATATTTGAAGAGATTATAGTTGAAAACTTCCCTAATATGGGGAAGGAAAGAGTCAATCAAGTCTAGGAAGCACAGAGAGTCCCATACAGGATAAATCCAAGGAGAAACATGCCAAGACACATATTAATCAAACTATCAAAAATTAAATACAAAGAAAAAATATTAAAAGCAGCAAGGGAAAAGGAACAATTAAAGTACAAGGGAATCCCCATAAGGTTAACAGCTGATCTTTCAGCAGAAACTCTGTAAGCCAGAAGGGAGTGGCAAGACATATTTAAAGTGATGAAAGGAAAACACCTACAACCAAGATTACTCTACCCAGCAAGATCTCATTCAGATTCAATGGAGAAATTAAAACCCTTACAGATAAGCAAAAGCTAAGAGAATTCAGCACCACCAAACCAGCTCTACAACAACTACTAAACGAACTTCTCTAGGCAAGAAACACAAGAGAAGGAAAAGACTTACAATAACAAACCCAAAACAATTAAGAAAATGGTAATAGGAACATACATATCAATAACTACCTTAAATGTAAATGGATCAAATGCTCCAACCAAAAGACATAGACTGGCTGAATGGATACAAAAACCAGACCCATACATATGCTGTCTACAAGAAACCCACTTCAGACCTAGGGACACATACAGACTGAAAGTGAGGGGATGGAAAAAGATATTCCATGCAAATGGAAATCAAAAGAAAGCTAGAGGGCTTCCCTGGTGGCACAGTGGTTGAGAATCTGCCTGCCAATGTAGGGGACACGGGTTCAAGCCCTGGTCTGGGAAGATCCCACATGCTGTGGAGCAACTGGGCCCGTGAGCCACAATTACTGAGCCTGCGCGTCTGGAGCCTGTGCTCCGCAACAAGAGAGGCCGCGATAGCAAGAGGCCCGCGCACCGCGATGAAGAGTGGCCCCCGCTTGCCGCAACTAGAGAAAGCCCTCGCACAGAAACGAAGACCCAACACAGCCATAAATAAACAAATAAAAATTAAAAAAGAAAGCTAGAGTAGCAATTCTCATATCAGACAAAATAGACTTTATTATAAAGACTATTACAAGAGACAAAGAAGGACAGTACATAATGATCAAGGGATCAATCCAAGAAGAAGATACAACAATTGTAAATATTTATGCAACCAACATAGGAGCACCTCAATACATAAGGCAAATGCTAACAGCCATAAAAGGGGAAATTGACAGTAACACAATCATAGTAGGGGACTTTAACACCCCACTTTCACCAATGGACACATCATCCAAAATGAAAATAAGTAAGGAAACACAAGCTTTAAATGATACATTAAACAAGATGGACTTAATTGATATTTATAGGACAGTCCATCCAAAAACAACAGAATACACTTTCTTCTCAAGTGCTCATGGAACATTCTCCAGGATAGATCATATCTTGGGTCACAAACCAAGCCTTGGTAAATTTAACAAAATTGAAATCATATCAAGTATCTTTTCTGACCACAACGCTATGAGACTAGATATCAATTACAGGAAAAAATCTGTAAAAAATACAAACACATGGAGGCTAAATAATACAATACTTAATAACCAAGAGATAACTGAAGAAATCAAAGAGGAAATCAAAAAATACCTAAAAACAAATAACAGTGAAAACACGACAACCCAAAACCTACAGGATGCAGCGAAAGCAGTTCTAAGAGGGAAGTTTATAGCAATACAATCCTACTTCAAGAAACAAGAAACATCTCAAAAAAAAAAAAAAAAAAACAAAAAAAAAACAAAAAAAAAAGAAACATCTCAAATAAACAACCTAACCTTACACCTAAAGCAGTTAGAGAAAGAAGAACAAAAGCACCCCAAAGTTAGCAGAAGGAAAGAAATCATAAACATCAGATCAGAAATAAATGAAAAAGAAATGGAGGAAACAATAGCAAATATCAGTAAAACTAAAAGCTGGTTCTTTGAGAAGATAAACAAAATTGACAAACCATTAGCCAGACTCATCAAGAAAAAAAGGGAGAAGAGTCAAATCAATAGAATCAGATATGAAAGAGGAGAAGTAACAACTGACACTTCAGAAATACAAAGGATCATGAGAGATTACTACAAGCAACTATATGCTAATAAAATGGACAACCTGGAAGAAATGGACAAATTCTTAGAAAAGCACAACCTTCCGAGACTGAACCAGGAAGATAGAAAATATAAACAGACCAATCACAAGCACTGAAATTGAGACTGTGATTAAAACTCTTCCAACAAACAAAAGCCCAAGACCAGATGGCTTCACAGGCGAATTGTATCAAACATTTAGAGAAGAGCTAACACCTATCCTTCTCAAACTCTTCCAAAATATAGCAGAGGGATGAACACTCCCAAACTCATTCTACGAGGCCACCATCACCCTGATACCAAAACCTGACAAAGATGCCAAAAGAAAAGGAAACTACAGGCCAATATCACTGATGAAAATAGATGCAAAAATCCTCAACAAAATGCTAGCAAACAGAATCCAACAGCACATTAAAAGGATCAATCACCATGATCAAGTGGGGTTTACCCCAGGAATGCAAGGATTCTTCAATATACGCAAATCAATCAATGTGATAAACCACATTAACAAACTGAAGGAGAAACACCATATGACCATCTCAATAGATGCAGAAAAAGCTTTCAACAAAATTCAACACCCATTTATGATAAAAACCCTCCAGAAAGTAGGCATAGAGGGAACCTACCTCAACATAATAAAAGCCATATATGACAAACCCACAGCCAACATTGTTCTCAATGGTGAAAAACTGAAACCATTTCCTCTAAGGTCAGGAACAAGACAAGGTTGCCCACTCTCACCACTATTATTCAACATAGTTTTGGAAGTTTTAGCCACAGCAATCAGAGAAGAACAAGAAATAAAAGGAATCCAAATCGGAAAAGAACAGGTAAAACTGTCACTGTTTGCAGATGACATGATACTATACATAGAGAATCCTAAAGATGCTACCAGAAAACTACTAGAGCTAATCAATGAATTTGGTAAAGTAGCAGGATACAAAATTAATGCACAGAAATCTCTTGCATTCCTATACACTAATGATGAAAAATCTGAAAGAGAAATTAAGGAAACACTCCCATTTACCATTGCAACAAAAAGAATAAAATATCTAGGAATAAACCTACATAAGGAGACAAAAGACCTGCATGCAGAAAACTATAAGACATTGATGAAAGAAATTAAAGATGATACAAACAGATGCAGAGATATACCATGTTCTTGGATTGGAAGAATCAATATTGTGAAAATGACTATACTACCCAAAGCAATCTACATATTTAATGCAATCTCTATCAAACTACCAATGGCATTTTTCACAGAACTAGAACAAAAAATTTCACAATTTGTATGGAAACACAAAAGACCCCGAATAGCCAAAGCAATCTTGAGAAAGAAGAACGGAGCTGGAGTAATCAGGCTCCCGGACTTCAGACTATACTACAAAGCTACAGTAATCAAGACAGTATGGTACTGGCACAAAAACAGAAATATAGATCAATGGAACAGGATACAAAGCCCAGAGATAAACCCACACACATACGGTCACCTTATCTTTGATAAAGGAGGCAGGAATATACAATGGAGAAAAGACAGCCTCTTCAATAAGTGGTGCTGGGAAAACTGGACAGCTACATGTATAAGAATGAAATTAGAACACTCCCTAACACCATACACATAAATAAACTCAAAATGGATTAAAGACCTAAATGTTAGGCCAGACACTATAAAACTCTTAGAGGAAAACATAGACAGAACACTCTATGACATAAATCACAGCAAGATCCTTTTTGACCCACCTCCTAGAGAAACAGAAATAAAAACAAAAATAAACAAATGGGACCTAATGAAACTTAAAAACTTTTGCACAGCAAAGGAAACCATAAACAAGATGAAAAGACAACCCTCGAGTGGGAGAAAATATTTGCAAACGAAGCAACAGACAAAGGACTAATCTCCAAAATATACAAGCAACTCATGCAGCTCAATATCAAAAAAAAAAAAACACAACCCAATCCAAAACTGGGCAGAAGACCTAAATAGACATTTCTCCAAAGAAGATATACAGATTGCCAACAAACACATGAAAGGATGCTCAACATCACTAATTAGAGAAATGCAAATCAAAACTACAATGAGGTACAACTTCACACCAGTCAGAATGGCCATCATCAAAAAATCTACAAACAATAAATGCTGGAGAGGGTGTGGAGAAAAGGGAACACTCTTGCACTGTTGGTGGGAATGTAAATTAATACAGCCACTATGGAGAACAGTGTGGAGGTTCCATAAAAAACTAAAAATAGAACTACTATACGACCCAGCAATCCCACTACTGGGCATATACCCTGAGAAAACCATAATTCAAAAAGAGTCATGTACCATAACGTTCATTGAAGATCTATTTACAATAGCCAGGACATGGAAGCAACCTAAGTGTCCATCGACAGATGAATGGATAAAGAAGATGTGGCACATATATAAATGGAATATTACTCAGCCATAAAGAGAAATGAAATTGAGTTATTTGTAGTGAGGTGGATGGACATAGAGTCTGTCATACCTAGTGAAGTAAGTCAGAAAGAGAAAAACAAATACTGTATGCTAACACATATATATGGAATCTAAAAAAAAAAAAAATCGTTCTGAAGAACCTAGGGGCAGGACAGGAATAAAGATGCAGACATAGAGAATGGACTTGAGGACATGGGGAGAGGGAAGGGTAAGCTGGGACGAAGTGAGAGAGTGGCATGGACATATATACACTACCAAATGTAAAATAGATAGCTAGTGGGAAGCAGCCACATAGCATAGGGAGATCAGCTCAGTACTTGTGTCCACTTAGAGGAGTGGGATAGGGAGGGTGGGAGGGAGACGCCACAGGGAGGAGATATGGGGATGTATGTATACGTATAGCTGATTCACTTTGTTATATAGCAGAAACTAACACACCATTGTAAAGCAATTATACTCCAATAAAGATGTTAAAATTAAAACATATTAAGCAACCAAAATACATATATATGAGTTTTAGAAGAAGTAGGTTTTCTTTTCTTTTTTTTAACTGCTGCTGTTGCCACCACCTCTTGTTACCAAGTAAATTATCTTAATGGCCTTTCATATCTCATCAGAGAAACTGGCAGGAAGAGAGCTCATCAAATGTGAGGGTGGCAAGTTGCTGAGAGGAATAGCAGACACATGGGATTGCAGAGAATGATGACCATAATAGACCAAATCAAATGTAACAGGTCGAAGGACACATTCCTGCCTGGGAGACCATGAAAGTCTGTCTGCACAGCTCCAGGATGGGCAGGCTCAGCTTCAAAGCTTCGTGAATGAGTGATAATCTCCCTCCAAAGCCAGGCTACAACTTAGAAAAATTACATTAACTGCATTTTAAGAAGGACATGAACAAACTGGAATACGTCCTAAGTAAAAGGGCCAGGACCCACAGACAGCTGGAAGATATGTATTGAGAGACAGCAGAAGGAATAGGGGGTGTTTAACCCAGAGAGCAGGTGACAAATGAGAGATGAAGTAGGGGACTTGGGAGTGACCCTCAAACATCTGAAGGACTGTCATTCAGAAGACACTTGATCTAGAATGCAGAGCTACATCTCACGGATGGAAGTTTCTGGAAAACCTATTTTAGTGGAAAATAAGATGGAACTTTTTAAAATTAAAACTACCCAAGGGACTTCCCTGGCGGTCCAGTGGTTAAGACTTTGCCTTCCAATGCAGGGGGTGAGGGTTCAATCCCTGGTCAGGGAGCTAACATCCCACATGCCTCGTGGCCAAAAAACAAAAAAAAACATAAGCCAGAAGCAATATTGTAACAAATTCAATAAAGACTTTAAAAATGGTCCACATCCAAAAAAATCTTAAAAAAAAAACTACCCAACAATGGGATGGGCTGCCTTATAATGCAGTGAGTTCTCCATCACTGACAACATTCAAGCCAAGAATGGTTAACTATTAAAGTATTTTGTAATGGAACTTCTGCACTCTATGAAAATGCAGACTAGACTAGAAAAACCTCTGTGTTTCCTCCCAGCTCAAAAATGTTAAGATTCTAAAGTAGGCAGCCCCATGAGGGATAGCAGCAAGTCCCTCCTCACCAATTCATGCCCCCAATTCCCTAATTAGAGAAGCATTCCTTTGGCTTCATCTTCTTTTGATATTAAAATACCATTCGAGATTAAATACTATAAATTGTTATCAGTTCTGATCACCTCCACGTGAATGAGTCTATATGGTCCTTTCCCAAGAATAGGTTTCCCTGGAGGTTGACAAGAAGGATAATATGGTCCTGAGCTATGAAAGCATCCATATTTTGGGAACCACTGAGAGGGAGAGAAAAAGGATTCTCCGAGGACCAAGTTCACAATCTTGTGTATCAACATACTGACTTGCATCTTGAAACTTTGTGTTAATTTCCACCCCATGGTCCGGTGCACTCTCACTGTTTATTTAATCCAAGGGTGGTTAATGAACGCCAGACCAGGCTCTCTCCAACGACATGTGAGTTGGAGAGCGCCCACTCCACAATTGCCAACCAGCTGTGCCGCTGAAATTAACTTGCTCAGCTGGCCCTCCAAATAAAGCCATTTAAAGAGTGCAATGTACCATAGAAAGCAATTTGTTTCCTTAAGATTTAGTACCCCACGTGAAGATTGATTTTGATTTGAAAGACAGAAGTTTCTGCAAGGTGAATAATTTTAAGTTTAACATATTCCTCCTTCCAAGGAGCCAAATGTATTAAAATTAGGTGCAAAGTGCTTCTAATTTGTCAATCACTCCTTGGATAATTCTGTTCCTGCATTACCAGGGAAATTGCCCAAGAGACCTGGCTTTTGGCTCCTTTCACCTGCACTATTCTTTTAACTTGATCATGGCTGTAGAATGCAAATGTGACTCTGCAGCTGGGGGCTGGAGGGCAGGGTCCAGGATAAAGACAGCCCCATACCTACATTAAATTTATCAGGAGGTCAGAGGTGCGACAGGCGTCCTAAGTTCTGTCACACATCAGGTTGTAGGACAGGGCGCTCAATGAAACAGCCGAAGTGGAAGGCATCCCTCTTCCACTGAGGATCTTGCGAGCGCTTGCTTGTTCATTTTGTCCATTGGTTGACACCCACCACCGAGGGCTTGCTCTGTGTCACATGCTGTGCTCAGTCCCTTGGCACACAGATGACCAAGGACAGGCTGTGCCTTGAGGGGCTCAAACATCAGAGAAACAAGAAAACCACAACTGCTCCAGGGAGCGTTGTGTTGACGGTAAGCACAGGACACTCATGAGACCACCGAGGAGGGTATCTCTCCCAGCTTGAGAGGGTCGCCCGAGGCCTCTGGGGGAAGGGAATAATGATCCTGAAGTAATGATCCTGAATGACAAGTGAGCCAGACTGTCCAGCTGGCATAGGACACTTCCAGAAGGAAGAAGGTGTACAAAGAGCATGTGGGCTACCATATATATAACAGACAACCAATAAGGACCTGCATACAGCACAGGGAACTATACTCAGTATTTTGTAATAACCTATAAGGGAATAGAATCTGAAGAAGGATAGAAGGATAGATAGATACTAATAGTTAGATAGATATTAATAGATAGATAAATAGATAAAGATATATGTATCACTGAATCACTGTGCCGTATACATGAAACTAACATGATATGGTAAATCAACTGTACTTCAATTTAAAAAAGAGCATGTGGCATTACACACGGCATTTTGGAGGTAGTTCTGGCATTCCAATCTTCATGCTAAGCACCTTGTAGGTATTTTCTCATTCCATCCTCACAATGGCACTATGTAGTGGGTTCTATTACAAGGTAGGGACTATCCTCACTTCTATTATACAGATGAGGAAACTGAGGCATTGAAATGTTAAATAATATGCACAAGGTAACCCAGCTTCTAAGTGGAAAAGTCAGGATTCAAACCCAGTTAAGTCCAAGACAAAGTCTGTGTAAATGCATTGCTTTCCAAAAGACATGGATTGTTGGGGGAACTCGTAGCTGGGGTGGAGGGAAGTGGTTCCAGGTGGTGGTCAAAGCACAGGCAGACCTATAGATCAGGTGGTTCCTGGAATCAGTGAGATCCCATATGGAAAGCTCCAAGCACAGGACCCAACATACAGTAAGTACTCAATAAATTTTAGTGGTGCTGTGGAGGAGGAGTGCTTGTGGGAAAGTGAAGAGATATAGAGCCAGACACTTTAGCAACTTCAGGAGCATCATGAGTCATGCAAGGTCTGGACATTACCTTGAAGGCAGCAAGGATTCATTCTAGGTGAGGAAGTGACATGCTTAAGGTTTGGCTGTAGAAAGGTGACAACATGAAAGGTAGATTTGCAAGAGACAAAGCAGAGTCAGAAGGCTCTTGTGCCCCAGGGTAGAAACACTAGGACTAGCAAACACGGGAGAGAGGGAGGGAGATGGTTCTCAAAAGATATTTAGGAGGGAAAACAGACTTAGCAAGAGATCACAAATGGCAAGGAAGGGAAAGGTTCCTGCCTCAGGGGATAAGGTGAATGGTAGTGCCATTCCCAGGAAAGGAAATGTGAGGATGGGAATATGGATTCTATTGGGATGTAAGACTGAAGTGGCTGTGGGATGTGCCTATGGGGATGTCCAACAGATCTCTGGAAACATATAGAATCCAACCCAACAGATTGGCAGGGAATAAAATGAAAGTGCCCATACTTACATGGCTCTGATAACCATTCAGGGTGACCCAGACTCATGCCCACAGAGCATGAAAGGAAGCCTCCAACACAGCCTTGTCCCCTTCACTGCTTTAGTCCTGGACAGCTTGCCCTGACCCGCTCTGCATGCCACAGTGCAACCAGTTTTCAATCTTGCCAAATTATGCCAACTTGATCTGTACCCCATCTCCGAGCCTCAGGATTTGCTTCTTCTCTTTCTAACCTTCAGATTCTCTCTCTGGTCTCCCCACCTCAGGATGCCCCTGAAAAGGCCCCACAGCCTTCCCACCCAGCACCAAGCCCCTAAGATCAGTGCCTCTGGGAGTCTTGACCTGGTGCTTCCACAGGGACATAAACAGGACTGGAGTAAGGTGGAGTGCAGTGGGCGTGAGGCCATCAGAGTCTGAGTCCTTACCTGGAGGCAGTAATCGCCCAAATGGTCCGCCCATGCCCATAGCGTGTCCAGTGCAAGTCTTCCATGAAGCCAACCTCTTCAATCTCTTGGGATAATCTCGGCAGTGCATCTTTGAGACCCAAACAACCAAGTGCAGCACAGAGATGGCAAGAGGATTACTCTCCCCATTTCCTACACACAACCCTGCACTTCAAGGCATTTCAGAAAGGGGAAGGGAGAGCTCTTGCTGCACCTGCTCCAATGCACAAGGACAAAGTTCCAGCTTGGCTGGCCGTGATAGCCACACTGCCCAGGTCTAATCTGTGGACATGTCACAATCCTAGGAGGACTCCACAAGGGACTGCCTTCCTGTGACGGACAAGGTGTGACTATTTATGTTCCCATAGGTCGGAGAACCTGGAGATGTGGTTACAAATACGGCCAGCAACCAATGAGTAAAGGAATGAATGGACTCCGTTTTATGCTTGATATTCAGACTTTTTGGCTATTGAAGTAGGTGCCTCTCAAGAGGTAGTGAGTACTCCAGTCTTGGAAACATCCAAGCAGAGAGAGGCTGAGCGAGCAGAGCTGATGCAGAGCTGAGGGCCAAGCCATAGACGAGTTGTCCCAGCTCTATGACTATGTCCTCCTGTGACTTGTCCAAGGTGGAGAAGCTAGGAAATGGCAGAGCTGGGACTGGAACGAGGTCTACTTCAGCCAAGCCCAGCTCCCTGGTATCTTGGTGACAGGAAACAGATTACTGCCAAGAGACAGGCATTCAGGGACCGCCCCCACCCCACACACACACCCAAAAAAGGAACAGCTATGCACAGCCAGCACTGCGCAGCACCTAAGGCTTACTTCTCACCCTGCGTAACTGATAACCACCCTGTCTTGAACGTGTGACTCACCAGTATTAACTCCAGAGGAGCCCTCTGCTGCTTTTGTTCCAGAAATACTGCAAATTATTGCAAGTTTGTGAAGGAATGGAAATTGGTCGAAGTGAACTGGCTAATAAGCTGCTCCTTACTCTGTTTCCATACGAAAAGCAAGAAAAAGCAATTAAGAACAAGGAACCTGGACCCACCAGCCCAGAGACGATCGGGCTAGCCCACGAATGGGTCCAGCTAGTGCTTTGTTAGACACAACTGCACATGGACACATTTGTCTCAGGAACAAAGCAGCTGGCATCACCCGTCATCAGCCAAGGCTCCCATCCCACTCCATAACCAAGCCTGAGAAGACTTTGCACCCACAAGGAGCTCTTGTCCCCGAACTGCTAAATCATTTTTCAATTTATATAGTAATGGGCTGTCACTGGGGTCATCTTCCCAGCTATCTGTTCCGGTGGTGGCTTTGCAAGAAGAGATTTGATCATTCCTGGCAGTAAAGTCAGTGCTCCAAGCAAGGCGTGAAATGACAAACAGGCACATGTGCAGCAAAGACACCCGGGTGGATTCACTGGCAACGATGATGCCCGGGCACATCCCTTAATAAAAATCTCATCTTCCTCTAACCACCCAGGAAATCGTACCTTTAAAATCAGAGAGGCCAGTTAGAGGGGAAGTTAGAGGGGACCATGAGAGGGACTGTCTCAGCTCTCAGCTGTGCTCCAGCTGATGCCTATGACTGAGACGGCAGCTTTGCTAAGTGTCATGAGAGGTGTTTATAATCGTCTACAGGGGCACCTGCAACGGTGTGTGAGCGGGGACTAGGTTGCGGGGTTCCAGAAGCAGAGAAGGTGGAAAGTGGAGATGGTGTGAAAACTGAAGTGGGTTAGGGGTCTTCAACAAAGAGGCCAAGTGTTCCAGGTGGTCTGTGCAAGCTAGAGAATGCTAAGGAGCCTACTTCTGGGACCGGAATTAGCAGCCAACCTCTCAAATAGAAAATATATTCATGGTCAAAAAGGGAGCAAACAGGATATCCATGAATGGAGCCCAGCCAATGGCTGGAGGCACAGAATCAAAGACCCTCCCCAAGAAGGGGCACTAGCAGGGGCTGCACTCAGATCCAGCAAGGAACTAGGACGCAGAAGGGAAACTGAGACAGGTACCCTGGGCTACAGATGAGGGAAGACTGCAGCTCAGGACATGACAACAGTGTCTGGCATAAAGTAAGTATTGATAGTTAACAATGCTGCTCAAGTCAGAATCTGTCATATATTATATACTTTTTTATTAAGATATAGATAAAAGGCCAAGGCTTAAGGGTCAGTGAATTTTTATCTATATGTACACCCATGTAACCACAACTCAGATCAAGATATATACATTTCTTGGGAGTTCCCTGGTGATCCAGTGGTTAGGACTGGGCACTTTTCACTGCCGGGGCCCAGGTTCAATCCCTGGTCAGGGAACTAAGATCCCACAAGCCACACGGCACAGCCAAAAAAAAAAATATGTACACTTCCAGATATAGCATGCTGCCCCCAAAATTTCTCATGCCCATTCTCAGTCACAAAGGAAACACTTTACTGACTTCTACACCATAGATTAATTTTCCTTCCTTGTTGTTGAACTTCATTTAAGTGGTATCGTACAGTATCTACTCATTGATACTAGTTTTTTTCTTTCAACATGACATCTGATATCCATCCATGTCATTGCATGTAATGGTAGTCATTCTTTGTCATTACTGTGTAGTATTCCAACGCATGAATACTTTATAGTTTACATATCCATTCTATGTTGATAGACATCTGGCTATTGTGAATCATGCTGCTATGAACATACTCACAGTTGTCTTTGCCACTGGTGTATGGTGGACATATGTCCTCATTTTTCTCAGGTATGTAGCCAGGTCTGGAATTGTTGGCTCAAGGGGTAAGCATATGCTTAGCTTTAGCGGATACAGATTTGCTGTTGTACTTTGCAATTTGTAGCCATGTCTACACAACACGTGCCCTCTGTTATGTGTTCTCAGTGAATTGACCCTTTAATCATTCTGTAATGTTCCTCTCTGTCTCTGGTAATTTTCTTTATTCTGAAGTTTACTTTATCTTATATTAATATAGCATTTCTCAACCTGGCCCAAAAAAAATCTAATTGTCATGGGTGACAATTATTAGGAAGAGGCACTCTCACACATTGTGGTGGAGAAATATGATAACAAACCACCTGAGATGACAAATTTTGTAGTATCTACTGAAAAATGTACATACATGCCTATTGACCCAGTGATTTTAATTACAGGAATCTATCCCTCAAAAAAAATAATTACACACGTGCAAAAAAAAGCTGAATGTAGAAGGATGCTGATTGCAGCATTGTTCATAACAGTGAAAAAATAGAAACAACCTGCATTGCCATCAATAAGGAAAATGGCTCAATTGACTATGTTGTATCATATTATGGAAAAGCAATGCAGCAAGTAAAATAACGAGGCCAGTCTCTGTACACGACCATGAATAGATGTCCAAGACCATTTGAGAGGAAAACAAAAGTTGAAGAATGATAAGCATGGTATACTATTTATATTTTTAAACTACACAACAGTATTACACGTTCAATGTCACGTGTGTGTGTGTGTGTGTGTGTGTATGTGTGTGTAGTGACTACATATAGAAAAGGCTTGAAAAATAAATACCAAAGTGGGGGTAGGAATTGGGGTAGGGGTCCTGAGATTAGGGTGGAAGGTCAAAAAGAACTTTAGCCTAATCTATACTGTTTTATTTTTACAAGGAGAAAGTTTATATGAATTACTGCTGTAATTAAAAATTAATAAATAGGACCAATGTTAATTTCTTAGTTAGACAAATACACCACGGTAATGTAAGCTGTTAACATTAAGAGAAACTGGGTGACTGGTATACAAGAACCCTCTGTATTATCTTTGCAACTTTTCTGTAAACTAAAAGTAAAAAGTTTATTTAGAAAAACTTAAGATAATTGATTGAAATACAAAAAAAGAAAGCATAAATAAATTAACAAGGTATTTGTATTATAGATTACTATGTAGCCATAAAATATAAATCAATAAAATAATATTCTGCCATGGAATGATCCCCAAGACATATAATCAAGAGGAAAAAAAAAGTCAGGTCTCAGAACAATGCCTATGGTACAATCTCAGTTATGTGCAAAATTAATAGAGTCTGTGAACATGCCTGGTATGCAGATGAATAGAAAACAGCATGAGAGTCCATATTCTAAACCAAGGGTGGGCAAACTGCTGTAAGAGCTGGATAGCAAATATTTTCAGCTTTGTGGGCCATCCTGTCTTTGTCACAACTATTCAGCTCTGCCACTGTAGCTTGAAAGCAGCCATAGACAATATGTAACTGAGAAAATTTGGCTGTGTTCCAATAAAACTTTACTTGCATAAACAATTGGAAGAATAGATTTGGCCCGTGGGCCATAGTTTTGCCAACCCTTGTCCTAAGCTGTTAGCAGAGTAAGGAGTAAATGGTTTACTGCTAAAATAGTTTACAAAAAAGTATTAATGTATTATTTCTACATTAAAAATATTAATAAACAGAGTGTCCTAATCCAGTGCCTGGCATAAAGAAGTCTTTGATTAAGTTTGCATCCTATCCCCTCTTCTGGCCATCAGCATCCTGCTGCTGACATCCCAGGATGCCTTCATGGTTAACCTGCTAAGTTGTCACAATTACTTGATTCATGCAACCCAGGCTGCCTTTCAGTTTTGAGATTATGAACCAGCTCCCCATGGAGGGAACAAGAAAACAGCAGGTGCCACAGCTCAGTACTAAAATGACCTCGGGCTCCCTCACCTACTTCCCCTTCACAGAAGGCCCAGCCAGGTACAGGAATCTTCCAGAAATCTCCGGGCCCTCTCAGGGAGAACAGCTGAGGAGTGAGCTAATTGGCAACAAGGCTGAGTGACAGTTATGCTCGGGAATGATTTGCAAATCGTATTCTCCTGGAGCTTATTAGAGGACTCATTAAGAGTACAACAGTACATTACTTTCTGAAATTCTGATCTAAGCAGAAAATTAAAATTATCTGCTAAATGACCTAATAAAATTCAATAAAATGTGCTGAGAAAATGAAAGCTGCAATAGATCATCCTGCAGAATTTGGCTAAAAATAATATCTCTTTCCCGTCACCGAGAGGCAGTGCCGTGCCCTTGGTGCAGCCCTGGATGGACCTGGCGTGTGAGTCAGAGCCTCAGTGATCCCACCTGCAGAATGACTCACAGGCAAAGAGGACTGAACTGGATGCCAGCGGGGGGGCTGAGGGCACGTGGACTGTATTCCGTATGCTGAAAGCCCAGCATCCCTGCCACCTCCCCAACGTCCACCCCCTTAAACCCACCTAGTTCAGGCCGCACCCATCATCTGTTGCTTCATCTGCTTCACCATCTAACTGATCTCTGACTGACCACTCCAACTAGGTCTCCATAATTTCTGCCAGAAAACTCCTTCCAAAAGGCAAGTCTGACTTTGTCACACTCCTTAGAACATTTTCAGAAGCAGCCCATTGCTCAAAGATCCAAACTCTTTAGCAGTGATTCTCAAAAGGTGGACCCTAGACCAGCAACATCACCTGGACATTTGTTAGAAATGCAACTTTCCAGCATAAACAAAACAAAAAGACAACCTACAAACTGGGAGGAATTATTTGCAAACGATGTAGCCGACAAGGACTTAATTGCCAAAATATGCAAACAGTTCGTCCAACTCAGTATCAAAAAAACAAACAACTCAATCAAAAATGGGTAGAAGATCTAATTAGACATTTCTCCAAAGAAGACATACAGATGGCCAACAGGCACATGAAAAGAAGCTCAATATTGCTAATTATTAGAGAAATGCAAATCAAAACTACGATGAGATATCACCTCACTCTGGTCAGAATGGCTATCATCAAAAAGTCTGCAAATAATAAGTGCTGGGGAGGGTGTAGAGAAAAGGGAACCCTCCTGCACTGTTGGTGGGAATGTAAATTGGTGCAGCCACTATGGAGAACAATATGGAGGTTCCTTAAAAAACTAAAAACAGAGTTACCATGTGATCCTGCAATCCCACTCCTGGGTATATACCCAGAGAAAACTCTAACCTGAAAACATACATGCACCCCAGTGTTCACTGCAGCACTATTTACAATAGCCAAGACATGGAAGCAACCTCAATGTCCATTGACAGATGAATGGATAAAGAAGGTGTGATATATATACAATGGAATATTACTCAGCCATAAAAAGGAATGAAATATGCCATTTGCAGCAACATGGGTAGACTTAGAGATTATCACACTAAGTGAAGTAAGTCAGAGAAAGACAAATATTATATGATATCACATATGTGGAATCTGAAAAATAACACAAATGAACTTATTTACAAAAGAAACAGACTCACAAACATAGCAAACAAACTTATGGTTACCAAAGAGGAAGGTGGGGGAGGGATAAATCAGGGGTGTGGAATCAACGGATACACACTACTATATATAAGATAGATAAAGGACAAGGATTTACTGTATATCACAGGGAACTATTTCAATATCTTGCAATAACCTATAATGGAAAAGAATCTGAAAAAGAATATATATTTATGTATACTGAATCACTTTGCTGTATACCTGAAACTAACGCAATATTGTAAGTCAATTATGCTTCAATTAAAAAATAAAAAAAGAAAGGAAATGCAAGTTTCCAGGCCCCACCCAGACCTACTAAATCAGAAACTCTCAAGGAGGGGCCCAGCAATCTGAGTTTTCATCTCTAGGCGACGCTGATGCATGCTCAAGTGTGAGAACCACTTCTTTCATAGCATATGACACAAAGAAATTCTGCAGTCTGGCCTTGTTCTTCCTGATTTCTTACCCCTACGTCCCACCCACCCCGCCTTCCACCTATACCCAGCCATGTAGCCTTCTACCCCATCCAAAGAGACTGCAGGTTTGTACGTGCCGCTCCCTCTGTTGGGAAGGTCTCCCCCTTTTGCTTGGTGAGCATCACATCCTTCAAAGATCCAGCATGAAAATGTCCATTTATATTCCCATTTGAACGGCCGACCTTCTACCTTGCTTGCATCATTCTCCAAGTTTGCTGTTCAGCTGGTCAGAAGAACAGCCTTTCCTGGGAGCTCGGGGCGGTCATTTTCATCAGTCCCCACTGAGTTTTCTGTTTCCTTCATGTCTGTCTAGAGACTGGCTGCTCTGCTTAACTGTGAGGAACTGGGGGTGAGGCAGGGGGAGACGGGGACAAAAACAGGATCTTCTCGGTACCTCGCATGGAGCCTGGAAGGGAGTTAGTGCTTAGAAAACACTTGCATAGAAAAGAATCTTATCAACTTGAGTGTTGTGGGGAAAGCCTCTCAAAATCACTCCAATTCACAAACACATTTGGTTCTACATGCTCCCAGAGAGACAAAGATATTCAAAACAGCAAGTCCCCTCTCTCCTCCAATGGAAGGGTAGCTGTTCAGCTCCAAGCATTGCATACAAAAGATCAAGCTCACATGTGTTTTTAGCATAAGCTAACAGTTCACTTAGCTGGAAAAGATGTGGGTACAGAGGTGTTGCCAAGCAGTACAGGCAGGATTTGCAGCAGCTAGCAGAGGCCCAAAGGTTTGGCAGCCATCCCTTCTGGGTTTAGTGAAGCGTAGGTGATATACTTATCAACATAAGACACATCTGCACTCATTCAGCCTAATGAGAATCAAAATCAACTCTAACTGGAAACATCTAAACCCATTAATCCTGTAATCTCTTTTAAAAACTAACGGCTCTCCTGGAGAACATATCTGGGCCATGAACCCCCAAATCTTTGAATGTACCAGCCCCAAACTCTGAAATGTGGTACCCCAAGAAATGACCCCAGGGAAGCCATGGGGACTTAACACCAATCTAAGAACCGAGGAAGAAGCTTTCAAAGCCACCCACCTGAACTTCCCGTTGATGCTGAGCGCTCCCTGGCTACATCCTTGACAAACTGTGGGAGCCAAGGCTCACCACCCTCCAAAAAGTAACTCAAGGTTTGGTGTTGGGTCCTGAATATCCTAGAATGTCACATCTTTACGATATTTAAGGAGACACTTTATATATCATCTGACTCCGTGGCTACGGACCCAGAGATCCCTGAGCTACTGTCCAAGAGCTCAGAAAGACCAAAGAAAATCATATACTTGCCAAAAATAGAGTAAACCAGGCTGTTATTTAATTACACATTATATATCTGGGGAAAAAAATAATCTCGCAAAACATGATGTCCACCAAAGAAAAGCTGATTGAAGGAGACGCATTGTGTTGAAAAGATGCATCACCAAGGATCTAGTTTAACTTGTCTCCTTTTAGCAATAAGGAAAGTGAGGTCCGGAGAGAGGAGGTGACTTGCCCAACGCTCGCAGCTACATTTAGTAGCAAGTAGCAAGAACTCAGGTCTCGGGACTTCCCTGGAGGTCCAGTGGTTAAGACTTCGCTTTCCAATGCAGGGGGTGTGGGTTCAATCCCTGGTTGGGGAGCTAAGATCCCACGTGCCTCACGGCCAAAAACCCAAAACATAAAACAGTAGCAATATTGTAACAAATTCAATAAAGACTTTAAAAATGGTCCACATAAAAAATGTGTATACATTAAAAAAAAAAAAGAACTCAGGTCTCTTATCTCCTAGCCTGGTGCTTTTTCAACACCATATCCGTTGTCATTCATAACGTTAGTGAGCCCATAGGAGAGCAGTTCTCAAAGTGTGGTCCCTGGACCAGCAGCGTCAGCATCCCCTGGGAACTTGCTAGAAACTCAAATTTTGGGATCCATCCCAGACTTGCTGAATTAGAAATTCTGGGGATGTGACCCGAGAATTCGTGTTTTTAGCAACTCCTCCAGGCAATTCTGACACACTGAAAAATTAGAACCACTGCCATAAGGAAAGGATACTTTCATCCCCTGATGTTTTTCTCAATCTAGCTTGAAGAGAATGCCTTGTCTCAGTGTTAGATGAACAAATCATAGATTATAGCCAGCAGCCACCTTGGAAGCTTAGTCCAAACTGCTCCCTGCACACAAGTCCTCTCTATTGCATACCTGATAGATGGCTATCCATCTTTGGCCAGATGCCCCCAGGACTAGAAACCCATCACCCTTTAAAACTGCCCTTGGAATTCCCTGGCAGTCCAGTGGTTAGGACTCCGTGCTTCCACTGCAGGGGGCACAGGTTCAGTCCCTGGTCCGGGGAACTAAGATCTTGCATGCCATGTGGCATGGCCAAAATAAAAAATAAAAATGCCCTTATCTTATTGTAAAGCTCTTGGGTTAGAAGTTTCTTCCTTATGGTCAACAAAGGTCTGCTCCCTTAACCTCTACCCTCCACCTATATCAGCCCTGCACCCACTGGGTGGCCACACCACCCTGCAAACATGCCTTTCACTGAAGCCTCCATAGCTTCCCAGTCCCATGGAAGAGCAGTCACTGGTAAAGGCTGTTGAGTCTGTGCCCAAATAATCTCCCTTTCTTCTGGGGTGGGGGGAGGGTCTTAAAAGGAAAGTAAGGTCAAGTAGAAAGAAGGAGAGGGAGGAAAGAAAGAAAAAATGAAGGAAGGCAGGAGGGAAAGGAAGATGGAAATGCTTTCCAAATACTCACTTAGTATTTGGCATTTAATTCACAAAACAACACTGTGAGATAGATATTATTCTCCACCACTTTACAGATTAAGGAAGCAAAAGTTTCACAAGGTTAAGCAAATTAACAGTGTTACCTACCCTCTCAGGAGTTCCTCCTCTCAGCGAGACCACCAGCAGCGACTTCCCATTTAGCAGCCTAGTCATTTAATCCCTCACGGAAGGAGAACACCAGGTAATCAGTCTGTTCACCAAAGACCTGGGAACAGTTCTCATTGGGTTAGCTCATGTCACAGGCTCATGCCTGAACCAATCATTATGGCCAGGCGAGTGTAGTGCTTTCATTGGCTAGGCCAGGATCATATGCCCTCGCCTAGTCGGGGGTGGGAGCAGTCTCAGTTAAATAAGGGAGGAGGGTTGCTGTTAGCAGTGGGGGAGGGAAGGAATGCTGAAGAAACAGAAAAAAATAAAGATTTCCACTACGCTTGGGAACAGAAGGGATTCCCATAGACACAGTGAATGTCTCCTTCTTCTGCCTGGTTAAGTGCATTCTGTTTAAAAAGTCATATGAGAGCTTCCCTGGTGGCGCAGTGGTTAAGAATCCGCCTGCCAGTGCAGGGGACGCAGGTTCGAGCCCTGGTCCAGGAAGATCCCACATGCCCCAGAGCAACTAAGCCCGTGCGCCACAACTACCGAAGCCTGCATGCCTAGAGCCTGTGCTCCACAACAAGAGAAGCCACCAGAATGAGAAGCCCGCGCACCACAATGAAGAGTAGCCCCTGCTCGCCACAACTAGAGAAAGCCCGTGTGCAGCAATGGAGACCCATTGCAGCCAATAAATAAATAAATAAATTTATTTTTTTTAAAAAGTCATATGTATGTATAAGCATTCCGTATTGAATTATTAAAGTATTATAATAATAATGGTTAAGGGGACTTCCCTGTTGGTCCAGTGGTTAAGGCTCCGCACTCCCAATGCAGGGGGCCCGGGTTCGATCCCTGGTCAGGGAACTAGATCCCGCATGCTGCAACTAAGACCCAGTGCAGCCTAAATAAATAAATATTGATATTTTAAAAATAATAATAATAATCGTTAAGAATGAGCCAGAAAGGGAAAGTCTTGAGCAGTGGGACATTCCAGCCAGCACAAATGTCCTGCTGGCACCCACAAGCCTGACTGCTCTGTTCCCTTCACGTAGGTGAGTTGACACACATCTCTCCCAGGAGGAAGTTCAGCCTTTGCGGCTCTTTCCCATTTATTCTTCCCATGTCCATAATCACTCTTTGAAACTCATTTTTTTAATTTTCTCAGATATTTCCAGATGCTTCATTGGTTAAAGTTCGTTCACTTGTTCCCAGGATGTTCAACATTGGCTTAGTTATGGCCTCCAGCCCAGCTGGTATTTCACAGGAGGGGCCCGTAATGCACGTTTCTAGCTCAAATGCACATTTTACAGAAACCGCCAGTCCCACCCCAATACCAATCACTCATATCTAGTTACCATATATTTAAAAAGTAATTCACGACTTAGAAAATTTAAAACCACACAGTTCTTAGTATTATGAACACAATTTTACTAACTTTCAGTGACAATCATGTTTAATTTAATCTTAAAACTCCCTCTGGACTTAAATGGAAAACAACATTACAATTCTGGATTCATCTTATGTTTTAAAAAAAATTTCTTGGCATGTTTGTGTTCTGGGTTTCATTTCAGAGCCTCATAACAAATTAACAACTAAAACCCTTATAGGAGACTTATTTAATATTTCCTTTCACTCAAATCAGAAGCTTTTAAAATTCCTACTTAAAATATAGACAAGAGAAGCCACTGAATTCCTTCTCATGACTCCCTCTCATCTCCTTTGCCTCACATTTTCTTTAGACAAATACAAAGAAGAAACAAAGGAGAATGTATCATATTCATTCATTCATTCAACAGATTTTTTTTTCAGAGTAGCCACTGTGTATCAAGCACTGTGCTGGGTTCTGAGTGAATGATAGCAAAACAAATTTCCTCTGCCCTCATGAGGTTTATGGTCTAGTACAGGGGTCGGCAAACAACAGCTGGTAGGTCAAATCAGATCCACCACCTGATTTTGTACAGCCTGCAAGCTAAGGATAGTTTTTAAACTTTGAAATTGTTGAAAAAATCAAAAGAAGAATATTTCAGCACACGAAAATTATATGAAATTCAAATTTCAATGTCTATAAATAAAGTTTTATTGGAACACAGCCATACCCATTCATTTACATACTGCCTTGGCTGCTTTCACACAGTGGCAGAGCTGAAGAGTTACAACAGAGATGACATGCATGTCAAAGACTGAAATATTTACTGCTTGGCCCTTTACAGAAAACGTTGGCCGACCCCTGGTCTAGTGGCAAATGGGAAAGGATGTGAGAAGAGCATGGCTACCTCCTCACTGTGGAAGGAAATCAGTCTCCCAGCTAACAGGTGGAGATGCCATCCACTACACTTATTTTTGCAGTGAGAGGTCCCATAACACTCATTTTTCGGTCAAGGATTTACTGGCTGCTACCCTTCAGCTTTAACCTGACTTCACCATTTGATCAATTTTTTTTTTTTTTTTGCTATTGAGTTGTATGAGTTATTTATATAGTTTGGCTATTATTCCCTCATCAGACATAAAACATATGTCTAAAATATATGCAACTATTTTCTCCCATTCCACGGTGTTGCCTTTTCCTTTTGTTGATTGTTTCTTTTGCTGTGCAGAAGATTTCTAGTTTGATGTAGTTCCACTTACTGATTTTTGCTTTTGTTGCTTGTGCTTTTGGTGTCACATCCAAAATAATCGTTGCCAAGACCAATGTCAAGGAGCTTTTCCCTGTTTTCTTCGAGGGGTTTTATGGTTTCAGGTCTTGTTTAAGTCTTAATCCATTTTGAGTTAATTTTTGCCTGGCTTCACCATTTGAAGGCCACTCCCTTCTTGCCCATTTGCTAATCAACCTTTGAATGCCTCCCCTTCCCCCTCTACCCACACACATCCCCTTTGTCCTTCCAGACCTAACTAAGGGCCACCTATTTCTGGAGATATCTGATCAGGATCTTAGCAACCTGGGGCACTTAGAACAACTCCAGAGGGCACCATTCACATGGAGTTCAGTACACACTATCTTCCTTCTCTGAAATTCTTTGACTTTGGTAATGATGCCATTTAGCACTTACTTGCTACGTGCTTCCTGCCTTATCTTCTTAAAAGAGTAAGTTCTAGCAACTTACCTTACCTGTTGGTATGGCTTCCACAAATGTACAGAGCAGGCACAGTTTCTTTGTTCACTAGTTGTATGGATGAGCAAGCGTGATGTCTGGGATAAGTACTAGTGCAGCTGTGCCAGGCCAATACTGCATGTTGAGCTCTGTGGACACAGCACCTTGACAAAGCCACCATGGTGTCAGCTCAATCCACAGCACTGCAGGATGAGAAATGCAAAAGAGACTGGATTCTGGAGGATTCAACCATATATATGTAACTCACAAGAGCCAAATGCTATTTTATTAATTTCCACTGGGAAATGCAACTGCCAAAAAAAGGAATACTTTTATGTTAGTTGGCCAACACTTTCTGTTTCCTATTGGAAAGTTTTTTAAATGAAAAAATTATCACAAAATTATTTTCCATTGATCCCCACTATGTGCACGATAGATGATGTTGCTTTGATATATTTTCTCTGTTCTTTATGATCACTCTACCATGTATTGGTTATAGGTTCCATGTTAAAGAGAACAATACAACCTACTTGGTAAGGCTGATGACAGATTAAATGAGAGAATGCATGTCAGGTGCTTAACTCAGCAGAGCACATAGCAAAGTGCTTGATAAATGCTCACTGTGGTTCCCATGGATTCCAAAGTTTTGAGAAGGATTTTCTATTATTTGTATAGACAAGAGCAGCTTCCAGTTTAGCCCTATAATAGCATATATCAGACAGCTCCTATTTGCCTCTCCGTGGCTCGTCTCTAACCTCTGCCAGCCCCTTTTGTGACGTCTGTGGTCCTATCAAGAGGCTCCCTTGCCCTCTGGCTACTGGTTGGGTTTGCACAATGGGAAGCACCTGCAGGAATTGGGAGGGAGGGACACCAGTGAGGAAAGGGCATTTCTTTTCCCAGGTCCCTCTGTGCAGAGAGCTGAAAGTGACCACGTCATACCTACTGTCAGGCAACCCTCTCCCGAAAACCCTCTCTGTCTACAGCTGTGGTGACCAGTCCCTCCTTCCTTCTTCCTCCCAATTCCCCCATCCCCCTCTCCCTTTCTAACCCCAGGATACTGCCTATTCTTTCTGATTTCTTCTACACTTTGCCCACACCTTTGGAAATTTTAATTCAAATTACCCAGAGTGTGCTTTTGGCTTCCCACTAAGAACTGACTGATACTTAACACAGAATTTCCCAAAACTTTTGCTGCTAACAGAATCCTTAATGTCTCCATAATTTTTTCATGGGAGTACTAGGCTAACAGGAATACCTAACAATTGTTTATTTTTTAGGTCCAAACAATTTAACAAGATTTATGTCCTAACATAACTAAGTTAATAGCTAATTTTTTAAGTAATGTACATAAATTGATAGAAAAAATACTATTTTTTACTTCATTCTCAAATAACTGTACTTAGTATTGGAATGTGTGTACCTGTTGAGCACTGCACAACTTCTCAAACTTTGGAATGAGACTGGACACCACCATCCTCACTGCTCACTATACACAGTATTTGATTTTTATCACAGCAACTGAAAACCCAGCTTTGCAAAGATATGATGTCATCAAAAGGAATGTAGTACGATCTAATGTTGAAACTGTGGATTACCTTGAGCTGGTCATTAGCATGATGTCCAGAGGATGTCAAGTTTCCCTCAAAGCATTTGAAATATCCCGAGGTACCCTCCTGAGTTTACTGTGGTGCTCTGTGGCATCCTGGTGTACAGTTTGGGAACCATGGTCATAGCATCATTCTCACGCTCTTGGATTCTTGTTTGCTTTTTGAGTAGGAAAGAAAGAGAAAGAGTTGTGGGCAGCTTAACAGGGATTGAATCTGGGAATCTATCTCAGCAGGAAAAAAAGGAAAAGGTTGCAAACAGCTGGATTAGGATCATCAGTATAAAGGATCAACTCCATGACCCCATCCATTAACTTTGGCTTCTCCTAATCCTCCTGCATCTGGCTTTGGCTCTACTCCTGAGAGTAACCCGTCTCCCCCCCATTTGGGGTCAGTAAGGTCCTCTCCTCTATCTGCAGAGAAGCCTGAAATGGCTGCAGCCCCATCCTTCCTCTGCGTCTCCTGTCTCCTGTTGAGAAAAAACAATTTGGCTCTCATAGTCACTGTTCTGAAATTTATTTTTCTCTTGGTCTATTATCTCCTCTGTTCAAAGCCAATGTCTGTTACCTCTTTGCAGCCAACATGGCCAGAGATGAAAGTTTCTGTCATTATTTTCCCTACATAACAAATCAGAGAGCTGCTTTATCCCATTCCTTGAGTGCCTCTGTTTCAAGACTCATTGTTTCTAACTAGCAGAGGCACATATGAATTTCCTCTTTATGTCTTTTCTCTTCCATTCCCTGCAAACGCTTAGCCATTTATTCATTTTTATCAACACAAACATCGGTAACACTTTGGAATAATCGGCTCCACTATGATAGCTCATTTATTATTCATTGCAATAATCTTCAACTCACTCCACATCAATAAAGCGGAAAGGGAAACCAGCTCAGCCCTCCCACGTGTGGGCTGGGTGTGCGCACTCAGGGCTGCCCTGGGTAGCCCTCTGTCCACAGCACAGTCAGGATGCCCAGACCCTGCCTTGGATTTTGTGCCTCCAGGTGCTTTTGGAAAGCAGAATGAAATCAACCAGGTGATTCGAGGCTCATGACAAACCTCTCCATAGATTCCCTGCTGTTTCCTCTAACATGAGGCTGAAAAGAAAGGGGGGTCTTATGTCAAACAGCCTGAGTTTGAACCCCAGCTGTGCTGTTCATTAGTGATGGACTTTAACCAGATGACTTAACCTTTCCGAGCCTTCGTTTCTTCATCTGCAAAATGCAGCTGTTGCTTCCTGCCTCCAAGCCTTGTTAACGATTAAATGGACTAGGTGAACTGCATGGTGCTGGCACACAGTAGGTGCGTTACTATCATTGGAGCCACGAGTCCACCCACACACTGCATCCAGCTTGCAGGCTTCCCAGTGATGGACAGAGGCAGCGAAGTGGTCGTGCGCGTGGACTTTCAAGCCAGACACCGGGTTTATTGGGACATTTCCTCACTTCTCGGGTCAGTGACCTGGTACAAGTTACTTAAACCTCTCTAAGCTTCTATAACCCTCCTGTGTCGAGTTTGTTATGAGGATTAAATGCCTTAGTGCCTGGGAAGTAGTAATACATTGCCTGGGACACACTACATACATAGCAAGTGCTCAATGAGCTCTTTTTACAAACACTGGTAATATTTGCCAAAACTCCAGGCCACACTGGTCTGGTTGTAAAAATGGGTAACAATCTCACCACCTGGCATATTTCTCTTGCTTTGACTGTATGCACTACCAAAGGATATTTAAGCCCTCAAGGTCTCCTTTGTATTGGGGGTGTCCCTGGGAATTACCTACAGTCATCTCGGCTGCCTTCTCCCTCAGCTCTGTCTCTCGCTGCAGAGCGGGATCTGCTGTAGAGACGTCCAAGGCTGGCAAAGCCACTGACACTGACCTCAGCCCTTGGCTTAGAAGCCACACTGTGGCAGAGCCAGGGGGTATGGAAGGTACTCTACAAGGCTAAAGCCACCAGCATAGTACTTTCCACACATGGGACGGTGGCCTCCTGTGCCCTGACCACCAGGCCACAGGCCCCTGAGAGACCCAGCCCTTGCTCCCAGCATCTCCCAGGATTAAGGTAGGCTTCCCCTTTAGAGCTTGCCCGTACTCTGTTTACTCTTCGGCCCCTACCTCTGTTGGGCTGTGCTAACTCCCTGCTAATGTGCCCTGCCCCTCCCAAAAAAATGGGTATCTGTACGAGCAGGACAGACTGCCAGGGTGAGGCACTGGAGAACGGGGAGGGGAAGAAGGACTCAAAACCAGGACAAGGTAGATCACCACAGAAGGAGAGGCATTGACTCCCTTCGCAGGAGGCCACAGCCCCGGCTCTGGCCAGCCTTGCTGGGGTAGGCAGAGGACACCCTGGATGCCTCACAGGCCACGCCCATGTTCAGGTTGCCCAAACCTAGCAGGTGTTTTTGTTAAAAAGAGAAAGAACTGCAGTTTCCTCGGTCCCATCAGGAGATTTGAAGGAAAGGGTGTGTATTTGTTATCTATTGCTGTAACAAATTACCTGAACGCTCAGCAGCTGAAAATAACAAAAACACACTGTCTTACAGTTCCTGTGGGTCAAGAGTCAGGACATGGCCTAGCTGGGTCCTCTTTTCAGGTCCTCTCACAATCGGGCTGCAATCAAACTGCCCACCAGATCATGGCTCACTCATCTGAAGGCTCGAGTGTACAATGAACCACTTCCGGGCTCACTCACCTGGCTGCTGGCTGGAGGCCTCCCTCAGTTCCTTGGACATGGGCTTGTCCACAGGATGGGACATGGTAGCTGACTTCCCTCAGAGCAAGCAAGAGAAAGCAAGCACCCAAGACAAAAGCCACAGCCTTTTTTTTTTTTAACATGTATAATTTACTGGGATTTCTTCTTTTATCCTTCGCATATGTAATAGGTGGTGATATTACCTACTCCACAGAGCAGTGCATGAGAAATAAACACGGTAACTTGAGTGAAGAGCTTAACACATCATAGGTGTTCAATAATGGTTAACTCGGGACTTCCCTGGCTGTCCAGTGGTTAAGATTCTGTGCTTCCACTGCAGGGGGCACGGGCTCGATCCCTGGTCAGGGAACTAAGATCCTGCATGCCACATGACGCAACCAAAAATAATAATAATAATAATGGTTAACTCAATTCCCTTTCCCTAGACACAGGAGGCCTGGCCAGTGAGTCCAGTTCTAGGAAAAATAGCTGGTTGCTGCCAACCCTAAAGACTTCTATTTCCCTACGGCACAGTCTTTTTTTCTTTTTTTTTTTTTAATTTTTTTTCTTTTATTTATTTTTTATTTTTTTATTAATTTATTTATTTTTGGCTGTGTTGGGTCTTCGTTTCTGTGCGAGGGCTTTCTCTAGTTGCGGCAAGCGGGGGCCACTCTTCATCACGGTGCGCGGACCTCTCACTATCGCGGCCTCTCTTGTTGCGGAGCACAGGCTCCAGACGCGCAGGCTCAGTAGTTGTGGCTCACGGGCCCAGTTGCTCCGCGGCATGTGGGATCTTCCCAGACCAGGGCTGGAACCCGTGTCCCCTGCATTGGCAGGCAGACTCCCAACCACTGCGCCACCAGGGAAGCCCCGGCACAGTCTTTTTACAGCATAACCTCCGAAGTGACATGCCATCACTTTTGCCACATTCTGTTTGTTAGAAGTGAGTCAGTAGGTCAGTAGATCCAGCCCACACTCAGCAGGAGGGAATTACACAAGAGCATGAACACCAGGAAGCAGAGATCCTCAGGGACCACCTTAAAGGCTGCCTCCCATAAGGATGGTCTACAAAGAGACCAGAAAACGAGAGCCAATAAGAGGCTTTCTCTAGGTGGCCCCATGAAAGAAAAGCAAAATCACACAGAAAGGACACCTGAAGGGAGTTTTTTTGTAGGGAGCAGGAGCGACCTCTAAGACTTCTCAAAGTCCCGATGACATAGTCCCTGATCAGCCAGGACTCTGGCCTCAGACAAAGCTCAGTTCAAATACCAGCCCTGCCACTCCCTAGCTGTGAGCTCTTGGCCATGTTACTTTACCTCTTTTCAGCTTTAATTTCCTCCTGCAAAAAACGGGACTCGGAATAGAGCCTGCCTCGTTGGATCGCTGTTAAGATGAAATAGACACGCTCATGAAGAGATGGGCACAGCACCCTGCACAGAGAAAATATGTAGTGAATAATAATTACTAACGAGCTTTACAAGCAAGAAATTGTTCATTTTGCCTCCCAGATATCCTCCATCACAAGAGGGCAACTTGTAGGGTCGGGGTGTTGTGGCCACTGGAAAAAATCTCTCCTCAACCAAAATTTAATCCGGTGGCCCCTGGCTCCTAAACGAGCATCTTAAGAGATTGACTCGTATAGGTCCCCCACCTGCCCACGGGAAATAAAAGATAGGTGTCGGGGCTTCCCTGGTGGTGCAGTGGTTGAGAATCCGCCTGCCAATGCAGGGGACACGGGTTCGAGCCCTGGTCCGGGAAGATCCCACATGCCACGGAGCAACTGGGCCCGTGAGCCACAACTACTGAGCCTGTGCGTCTGGAGCCTGTGCTCCGCAACAAGAGAGGCCGCGATAGTGAGAGATCTGCGCACCGCGATGAAGAGTGGCCCCCGCTCGCCGCAACTAGAGGAAGCCCTCGCACAGAAACGAAGACCCAACACAGCCAAAATAAATAAATTAATTAATTAATTAAAAAAAAAAAAAGAGCTAGAATCTTCTCCTGCCTTCCCCTGTCCCCACAAACCTCTAAAGTTCCCTTTAAAAAAAAAAAAAGATAGGTGTCTTACTCAGCCTGGGCTGCCGCAACAAAGTACCACAGACTGGGTGGCTTAAAAAATAGAAATTTATTTTCGACCAGTTCTGGACACTAGAACTCTGAGATCAAGGTATTGGCAGGTTTGATCTCTTCTGAGGCTTCTCTCCTTGCCTTGTAGGTGTGTCTTCATCTGTTCTTCCCTTTGAGCTTATTTGTGTCTTAATCTCCTCTTATAAAGACACCAGTCAATGGATTAGGACCCACCTTCATGAACCACATTTTAACTTAATCACCTCTTGAAAGGCCCTAACTCCAAACATAATCACATTTGGAGGTACTAGTGGTCAGAACTTCAACATATGAATCTGGGATTCATATGCTGAATTCCAGATTATAACAATGGGCAAAGCATTTCAAGGTGTGGAGTCCCTGGAGATCACAGCCTTGCTGCAGAATCCCGTGCAATGTTGGCCTGCCTGACTCTATTGCATGAACACAGGACTTGTTCACCTGCCACGGGGATCTCACCTCTACCCGGCCACCAAGGAGGCCCTGGCTATCAACAGCTGTGTCTCGAGTTCTCTCCATTACATGGTCAGCACTCACATTAGGAACAGCGGGAGAAATGCCTGAAGAGCCTCACAGGAGGATGCGAGAAAAACTGTCATCCCCCACCTGATGTGACACTGGTCTACATTCCTCTGCCAGGCTTTCCCAGGAACAGAGAGCACTCCAGGGACAGCAGGTTTGGGACAGACATGGTTTGAATAAGGGAGGCGTCTCCGAGGGTGCAAGGCAAGGCCCCCTGACCACCACCATCTCTACAGGGGGTGAGGAGGTGGCCTCACTGTGCCCAGGGTGGAGAGGTGGGACAGGCAGGCCCCACAGAACTGGGGCTCTTAGGCCATGACAATGCTCTCATCAGTGGGGGGTTAGAAATTGGACGTGATTGCTGCAGTAATTATAATTATGCTGACCTTTGAACAGAGAGCTGGGAGAGGATTTTATAATAAAGCACTGATGAGGCTGAACAAGGAATGAAGAGCTCAGAGAGGAACTTGAAGAGGGTGGGCAGGACTCTGTGTGTGTGTGTCTGTGTGTGTGTGTGTGTGTGTGTGTGTGTGTCTGGGAGATGGTGTTAACAGGTCTGCTTCTTGCCCAAGGGCATTTCTCCCGCAGAGCCAGCCCTTCAAAGAACAGAGACAGGAGCTCACCCGAGATGTAGCCTAGAGCCTCACAGCGCTCCCTGACAAGGAACAGGACGCCCAGCCTGGTGAGATATGCTGGGACTGTCAGCCTCGCGCCAGGGCCTCAGGCTAGCCAAACTCAAGAGGAAGGAGAAAAACATTGATATACTTACCGTGTAGCAGCGCTATTGTGCTTTAACACACTCCAGCTCGGTTTGATCCTCATAACAACCTACGATGTAGGGGCAAGCCCATTTTACAGGTAGGAAAATGAAGCGCAGAAAGGCTAAGTTACTTGCCCAAAGCTATACCACTAGTAAGAGGCAGTGCTGGGATTTGAAGCCAGGCAGCATGGCTTGAAGGCTTGAAGTTTCCACCATCTTAGACTATACTGCTTTCCTTGACTGAGAAACTAGAATGAGTTAGGAATCATGGCAGGTGGAGATCAGGAAACCAGGGATTGGATTCCACAAGCCCTCCAGGGCCACAAGGAGGGGTCTGGGGCAGGACTTCAAATTGCCAGAGGTGGCAGCTGCTGAAGAAGAGGGGTGGGGGAGGCTTGGAGGGTGAGCTAGGATGAGGGCCCCAAATGGGCTCCCCAATCCCCCTCTTTGGCCCATTCACAGGTGCTTCCACCTTCAAGTATATGCCCTCTCCTCTGCTCTGCCCTGGCCCTGGCTTAGCCAGACTTCACTTCCTTTATTCTCAGGGCAGGGCTGCTGGTTATAGCCCCATAGCTTATGTACTGCTCCACACGGTGCCATTCACATCATAGTTTATGTTGTGCCAGTCAACCCTGCTCAGAAGAAAAAGGAGACCGGGGTTGGAGGAGCCCTCAGGAGAAGTCCATTAGCCCTTGCATCAGAGGACCATTTTACCTGTTATACCACGGAGTAAAAAGCAGAGAAATAATCAGGCTTGGTTGACACTCTCAAATGTTGTATAAAAAAGTTATTCATGAATTTATTCACCCAACACATTTATCAAGCTCCTATTATGTGCCTAAAAACAAGGGAGACCCAAATGGCACAATTCTCACCCTCATGGAGCTTGCTAGAACTCCTCGTGGAGCAGGTGAAACTGACATCAGACAATCACATGAATAAATGCAGAATTACAACTGTAGTTAAGGGCAAAGATGGAGGGTTACACTGTAAAATGAGAGCCTGGAAGAGGGAGCTCTGACCTAGCCAGGGGAGTAAGGGAAGGCCTCTCTAAAGCAGTGACACTTAGGTCAAGGTCTGAAGAATGAAGGGGGTCAAGGGAGAAAGATACCACCAAGCAAATGTAAAGTGTGTTCCAAGGTTCTATGGCTAGAGGGAGTGTATTAGTTAGCCATTGCTGTGTAACAAATCACCCCAAAACACAAATGTTGAAAAACATAAGCAGTGATATTGCTCATGGGTCTATGGGTCAGTTGGGCTTGCTCATGTGTCTGCTGTCCACTGCAGGTCATGGAGGTGACTCTGCTGATCTTGATTGGGCTCTCTGACAAGTACGGTGTCAGCTGGCTATAGACTAGTCTAGAATGACTTCAGCCCAGACAGTTGGGTGGGCTTTCATCCACCTTCCACATGGTCTTTCATCCTGCAGCAAGCTCACCCAGGATTAGAGTTAGGCAAAAGGGGTGAATCTTACCAGTGCAGGGTTAGATGCCATCTTCATTTTAAATTTTGATGCTTTGTTCAACACAGATTTATTGTATCCATTTTTATTTTATTCAAATATCCTCTATCTTGATTACTGACACTCTTGTGCATTCTTGTACACTCCTCTGGACGCTCTTGTAAATTTTTCCCCTCACCCTCGTCCCAGCCCTAAAAGAGGGACAATGCTCAGCAGCTACATGGAGGAAGGCAATTATCTCCACTTGAACAGACCCAGGAATTTTCTAGGGGAGGCAAAGCCTGAGGCGTCAGGAGGAAATGGGCAAGTGGACAAGGCAGGGCTCAGCATACCAGGCAAAGGGAACAGTGTGTGCCAAGACTCAGAGACGTGAAACAGCTGAGTCATAAGCTGTGGGGTAAAAAGGTACTGAGCAATTGATTTTGAAAAGGGAGGTAGAGGTCAATTAGCCAAGGCCTCACATGCCCAACTGGCCAGCTCAAACTCTGCCCTGTGTGATTGGGAGGGACAGAGTCTTTGAAGCAGTGAGACGATATCATCAGTGGATTCAATTTATTTAACAAATAAGCACTCTGTGCCAGGTGCTGTTCTAAGCACGTTACAGACATTAACTCATTTGATCATTGCAACAACCCTACGAGGTAGGTCCATCTAGCAGATGAGGAAATGGAGGCACAGAGCCGGTAAGTGGCTTGTCCAAGTTGCCACAATTAATAAGGGGCAGATACAGGATTTCAACCCAGATAGCCTGTCTCTGGAGTTCCCATTCTTAACCAATACACTTTACTACTTCTCTGCCCACTCCTATTTTAGAGAGGTTGATTTGGCCAAAGTATGGATGAACAGGAAGACAGAAATTGAGGGGGCTGGGGGATGAAATGCAGGAGGAGACTGGTGAAGAAGCTGCTTTAGTTGTCCTGGAGGAAGATGTAAGTGACCTGAACTAGGCAGAAACATCATGCAAGAACTCTAGGTGCGTCAACCTCATAGACAAGGGAGAGGCCCAGGGTGATAGCTCAGAGTGGAAAGGCAGGCTGGGAGCCAGCCTTCGGTGGATGGAGCCTGGATGGGGTCAGGGGGAGGGTGGTGAATGGTTCATGAAAGATGACAGCAAAGGGGGTGCCAGATTGCCACGGTAAGGGCTTCAAAGCAAAGGGGCATTTTGCATCGAAAGGAAGAGCCTGGTTTGCAAGTGACAGTAGGAAACCAGGATATTATTGATGTTGCCTTCTGTGACCATGGAAAGCATGGTCTGTGGGAGAAAGAACCCCCTCCACTCAACCAGGCAGCAAGAGCTGCTGCACCCTGGGGAAGAGCCAGGGTCTTGAAAGGCAGGAGACAGACAGAGCATCCTGCAAAGCAAAGAGGGTTTTGCCATGGAAAGGGAAAAGGAGAGCCAGTAATGGGTCATGATGCTCCATAGGAGAATGCAGGGGAAATACAAATGCCCATTAGCCCCCCAACTCAACCAGATGACCAGTGTGCTGGCCCAGCACCAGGCTGGACGGCAGGCACAGGTGACAAAGAGTGGAAGGGCCTTAAAGCTTTTTTAGTCAACACTGCTCACTGTATAGATGAGGTCTTTAGCTCACCTTTGCAGGCCAAGAGATGCTTATTGCAAACACAGAACTCTGCCCAAAGGCTTTTTTCTGGCTGCAGAAGAGTCAATGCCCCCAGAAATTGCCCTCTATCAATGATGGCCTGGAAGTTGGGGAATAAATAACCCAGCTTCCTCGCCCCTAGGGGGAGATAACTGAGGCGTGTCTTCCCCAATATTTCTCAGCAGAATTGTGCCCCAGTTGCTCCGAGGGTAAGCTGCTTGATATTACACTTCATTAAATTCCTACCTCTTTCCTGGTTTACTTTCCCAATCCTTACTGGGGCTTCTGGTGATCACCTCCCAAATAAACTATTTGCACTCAAATCTTTGTCTCTGAGTCTGCTTCAAGGGATATCTAACTTAGACGGGGATGGTAGGGCCCAGAGAGGGGAAGAGATTTGCCATTGGTCACACAGCTTCTCGGTGCAGAGCCATGACCCAAAGCTAGGTCTCCCAACTCCAAGTCCATGAAGGCAGAGATTAAAAGCACAAAATATCTAATCACAAAGGCCTGAATTCAATCACCTGTGTAGATTATATTATTGTCCTTTCTCTACCTTCCCTGTAAGAGAATTAAATACCTCTCCCCATTGTCACTAATTGCAGTACTTCCCTGTGGGAGAAGTAAACTTCCCTGCCCCATTGAAAGAAGGTTTGACCATGGACCTCCTTGGCCAATGAAATCTGAGAAGAAGCAATATATGCCAATGCTGAACAGAAACCTTAACAACTATGGCTGGCTACACCAGCTTTCTCGCTTTTTTTTTCCTCCACCATGATAATAGCATGACCCAAATAGGGGCTACTCTTTCAGTCTAGATCCTGGAATATAGATGGATAGAGTAGGGCAGCTGGTCTACGAGTGGTATAAGATAGGAGTGAAAAAACTTTAATTACTTTAAACCACTGAGATTTTAGGCTCATTTGTTACCACAACATAACAAAAAGCTGACTAATACATTCAACACATATTGGCTATATTACCCAAAGCAAGTAACGAAACCTCTGTGAGCCTTAGTCTCTTCCTCTATTAAAAATTAGACTAGGGCTTCCCTGGTGGTGCAGTGGTTGAGAATCCGCCTGCCAATGCAGGGGACACGGGTTCGAGCCCTGGTCTGGGAAGATCCCACATGCCGCGGAGCAATTGGGCCCGTGAGCCACAACTGCTGAGCCTGTGCATCTGGAGCCTGTGCTCCGCAACAAGAGAGGCCGTGATAGTGAGAGGCCCGCACACCGCGATGAAGAGTGGCCCCCACTCGCCACAACTGGAGAAAGCCCTCGCACAGAAACGAAGACCCAACACAGCCAAAAATAATAAATAAATAAATTTATTTTTAAAAAAAATTTAACTTCGTTATAAAGCAGAAACTAACACACCATTGTAAAGCAATTATACTCCAATAAAGATGTTAAAAATAATAATAAAAGACTAATAATAATAGTATCAGGCATCCCTGGTGGCGCAGTGGTTAAGAATCTGCCTACCAATGCAAGGGACATGGGTTCAAGCCCTGGTCCGGGAAGATCCCACATGCCGCGGGGCAACAAAGCCGGTGTGCCACAACTACTGAGCCTGCGCTCTAGAGCCCGCAAGCTACAACTACTGAAGCCCGTGCGCCTAGAGCCCGTGCTCCGCAACAAGAGAAGCCACCGCAATGAGAAGCCCGCGCACTGCAACGAAGAGTAGCCCCCGCTGGCTGCAACTAGAGAAAGCCCGCGCTCAGCAACGAAGACCCAACGCAGCCAAAATTAAATAAGTAAAATAAATAAATTAAAAAATAATAATGGTATCTACTTAATAGGATTTTTGTGGGAATTACATGAGATAATGTATGAGAACACTTAGTACGGTATCTAGCACAGAGCAAGCATCCAATAAATGTTAACTAATATTATTATCATTGTCGTTATCATTATTATTATTATATTTTTCTCTAACCCACAGAGAGACTTCTTCAGAAAGCAAGTTCTCCTTGGGACTTCCCTGGTGGTCCAGTGGTTAGGACTCTGTGCTTCCACTGCGAGGGGCATGGGTTTGATCCCTGGTCAGGGAACTAAGATCCTACATGCTGTGTGGTGTGGCAAAAAAGAAAGAAAGAAAGAAAGTTCTCCAGAGAAAATATATTGTTCCTGCAGGGCTCGTCCCGGCTTGTGAGTAAAAGGCACTTACTTTCCCCTCCAACTGTCCTGCTCAGAGTGTGTTGCCCTCACCACAGTGCGAAGAGAAATGCCAAGTGAGGTGCTTGCCCACGTCCCAGCAGGCCTGCACACGGGAAACCCATAGCACTTAATGAATACCCATGGAGAGGTCCAGATTAGCCCTGGTTTATTACTCCAAAATGGCAGGGAGTCAGTTATCCATGAGCTATGGCCTCTCCCTGTTGCCATTACAACTTATTTATGAGGCAATTTGCACAGTGTCACGCTGGCTGGCCATTATGCTGCTGTCTGCTAACCACTAGGAGGGTTGCTGAACGCAGAGACAAAATGGTCCTCCCCGTGCCTCTGCTTTGCTAGTGAAAATGAGCCAGTGGTTCTCCCCCAGTGCGGCACATTTGCTCTTCATGGAAGAGAACTCCTTCTCCATCACCAGCCCAGCAATTCAGAATACAGTTGGGGGTTTGTGATGAAAGGCCAGCCTAGAAAAGGCTGCTGGGAAAGCAGCAGAGAAGTTGGGTTGCAGAGAAGTTTGTTTTTGTTTTTTTTTTAAATTTTACTCATGAATGATTTTTTTTTTTTTTTCGCTGCATTGGGTCTTCGTTGCTGCGTGCGGGCTTTCTCTAGTTGCGGCAAGCAGAGGCTACTCTTCATTGCGGCACGCAGGCTTCTCATTGCAGTGGCTTCTCTTGTTGAGGAGCACAGGCTCTAGGCACGCAGGCTTCAGTAGTTGTGGCGTGCGGGCTCTAGAGTGCAGGCTAAGTAGTTGTGGCGCACGGGCTTAGTTGCTCCGCTGCATGTGGGATCTTCCCAGACCAGGGATCGAACCCGTGTCCCCTTCATTGGCAGGCGGATTCTTAACCACTGTGCCACCAGGGAAGTCCTGCAGAAGTTATTTTAATAAGCACGATGGAAAGACGGTTTGCAGGCTGCCATGACACAGACACCCCTCCAACTATTCTCATAGGAAAATGACATAATCTTGTGAAGTGTTTTGCACGTGGCTTGGCACATAGAAAACTCTCAATAAGTGTTACCTGTTGTTGTCATGGTTATGAGCTGCATCCCAGCTGGTTCCCATCACCTTGGGCATCATGCTCTATAGTAACTGGTCATTTGCTGCTACTACAACTTCAGCCCATGGCTGCAGAAGCTTTTGATTCTAGGTACATGGGCATCATCAACTGTACAGAGGATCCTCCTACAAACAGGTTAGGACCTGAGAGAGTTTCAGAGTCTGCATGTTTACACCAAAGGGACACTATATCCACAACGCTGTCTACTGCTGACAAATTGTTAGCTTTGAAGTTTAACCTCATATCTTTGAAGTTCTTGAGTAGAATGGCTTCTGTGTTCCAATGGCTACTGCAAATTCTGTCCCTAATTATACTGTGGCTCCATGCAATGGGACTCCACACTCGCTGTCAGCAGAAGGGGGTTAATAGATCTCCATTTTAAGCATGAAAAAGAATCTATTTGAGCTGAACGTGGCCTGACTCCAGTGCTCTTTCTTCCATGGGTACTTCCTGTCTGCCATTCTCAAAACATCCCACCTCTGCAAGGACTGGCCCCCTAGGGTTTTATTCATGAATTATTTCATTCTACATCACACAGCTATTGGACACAACCTTGGGTCACTATTTCTTGTTCCTTTTCCCCCATAACCTCTTCTATGTCTGAATGTTCCCCATTCAATTTCAGTGGAATAAACATACTAGTTATTAACAATAATAGCTAAAATCGATTGTTTGCCTAGTGCCAGGTACCCTATAAGGGTCTTGCAAACCTCTCTGTTTTAATCTTCATGATCACCTGGTAGGGTCTGTACCATCATATTTCTTATCCAACAGATAAGACGAGAGAGGTTAAGTAACTTGCCCAAGGTCACACAGCAAATATGTAGGAGAATCTGAGGTCTGAATCCTGGTAGTCTGATTTCAGAGTGGAAGCTTGTAGCAGTTTCTGTAGGTGCCCCACCCATGTTTCCTTGAGCCTCACCATTTCAGGACACATCAACCAACTTCTGTCTCTGGGGTCCACCAGCAAAGCAGACTAAAAATGCGAGTACCAGCTAGTGACGAATGGGAGTTGGTGTATAAATATCTCAGCTCCCTCTTCCTTTGTGGGGCATAACTCTGAAGCGTGTTTCTCTTCTGGCTCCCAGGGTTCCCCAAAGGAATTAATCTTCATTTGCCCACAGTGATAATTGGCTTGAAAATGCCTGAAAATGTACAGGCTTCCTTCCCTTCCCTGTCTCGCTTCCCAGTGTTTCCTACCAGTGTTTCCTGGAATCCAGTTCCAAATGGAGCTCTCGCTTTCCAATCTGTGTCTCAGAGTTGGCTTCCAGGGAGACCCAAACTAAGACAATGATCTTTTCCCAAATCAACTCAGTTCATTCATTTCCCTTTTCCTAGAACTGAAATTCTTTCCTCATTGAAGCTACAAAATTCCTCAGCAGTTTTCAGGAATTCTGTTCTCATTCCACCCATAACTGTCCACATAGTTAAGGGGCAGCTGGTGCGTAAAGGTGGTTTAATCTGCCTCATGCAGGCAGAGTGACTATTCCACATCTTGATTGGCCAAAATCACCAGTGCCACAACTAGAAACGTTTTCAAACATGCCATCTGGATCCTGTATGGCTGAGTCTCATTCAAACGAACCCAAACTACAAGTGATTCCCATAATTATGACTCCCAAGTGTCCACTTTTCTGAAGCAGCTAATCTTTGTTTTATGGATGCACATCAACAAGAAGATGATGGGTTTGCTGACAATCCCAGTCACTAGATAATGCAGGGGGGATTGAAGAGGATAGGATAGGATCTGATTAAACTGTGGAATTTCCACCAAGGAGGAGAAGTTGAGAGGAAGCAATCTTTGCTACCTTCAGTGAAAACCAGTCCCAAACACCATAGGTCTTCCCAGAAGGAGAAAAACTTTATCCTCAGCAGGAGAACACTGCCCTTCATAACCCTTCCCACCTCATGCCTGTCCTGAACCCAATAGCTTCTACCATCGCAGGCAGCCAAGCCCTGAGTAAGTTACTTCACTTTTCTGAGCCTCAGTTTCCTCACCGAGAAATGGGAGTAACACTACCGACCTCATTCATTCAACAACTTCTTATTGAATATCTACCATGTGCCAGACATTTGGAAGGACCAAAAAGAGATTAGGTATGTACACACACACTTCGCACACAGTGAGCACTCAATAACCTTTAACTAAAATCATTAATTATCACTGTTACTTTATTTGATCCTCAAAACAAAACTACACTGAGACTCTCTTATCTCCATTTTATAGATGGATAAACCAAGGCTAAGAGAGGATCCATGAACTTGACTAGGGTTGCACGGCCAGAATTTGTACCCAGATCTTCTGATTTTAAGACCAGGTATACTTCCACCGCTCAGTGTCTTGGGGGTCCCTGGACTATTTTAAAAAATACTCCCTGGGCTTCCCTGGTGCCACAGTGGTTAAGAATCCGCCTGCCAATGCAGGGGACACGGGTTCGAGCCCTGGTCCCGGAAGATCTCACAAGCCGCAGAGCAACTAAGCCCATGCGCCACAACTACTGAGCCTGCTCTCTAGAGCCCGCGAGCCACAACTACTGAGCCCACATGCCACAACTACTGAAGCCCGCACACCCTAGAGCCCATGTGCCGCAACAAGAGAAGCCACCGCATTGAGAAGGCCACGTACGGCAACGAAGAGTAGCCCCCACTCAACGCAACTAGAGAAAGCCCGCACGCAGCAACAAAGACCCAATGCAGCCTAAAATAAATAAATTAAATAAATAAATTTATTAAAAAAATACTCCCTAAGGGAGTAGAGTGTAGACCAGAGGTCAGCAAACGTTTTCTGTAAAGGTTCAGATAGTAAATACTTGAGGCTTTGGAGCCATTCTGTCTCTGTTGTACCTACTCAACTCTGTCGCTATAGCACACAAGCAGCCATAACATAATGTAAATGGGTGAGCATGACTGTGTTCAAATAAAACTTTATTTACAAAAACCGGCTGTGGGCAGGAAATCACCTGTAGTTTGTCAACCTCTGGTGTGGACGAAAAAGCCTGAGCTTTGGAGCCGGGCAATCCGAGGTTCAAATTCCAGCTCAGACAATACTAATGCATCCTCAGGCTACCTAAACGTCCTAAGCTGTGCTTAGTCAGGCTTTCTAGTATTAGTCAAAGCGGAATCATAATATTTAGTTTGTAGGGTTTGTCAAAGGTTCAGGGTAAGGCTTTGGTGCTTAAACCCTCCTAGTCATTCCTCTTCCCCTCTGGGTTTCTGCTGAGGAACCAGTCACTTGAGGATCTGTGGACAGATAAGAAACAGAGTCTCAGCTTTATTAATGGCCAGGCACATGCACAATGAACAAAAGCAAGGGTCTCTAGGAGAGCACAGACAAGTCCCGAGGTCTGAGTGAGACCTCCTATTTCTCCACCCCAAATCTAAATCTTGGGATGGGCATGCTCACCTATGGGAAGAAAGCCACGTGGCAAGGTCATCAGAGCAGACCCAGAGCCCATGGACCCCACCAGTCATGTGGACCTAGATGGCCAGTCCCTACTTCCCAGTGGCAGGAGGAGCAGAGATCTGGCTCATGGAAATGCAGTGACCTCACTCACTGGCAAGATGTGAGCCAATGCACATTAAGCTCTGGACAATTGGGTTGCCAACCATACAGGGGGCACAGAGGAGTCTGGAAGCCCCCTGTGTGGCTAGGGGAGCAGTGTGGGGCATTCCCTCCTTCGGGCATGGTTATGAGGACCCACCATGGCACCTGGCACAGAGAAGGCATCTTGGGGTGAGTCCCCTGGAAGCAGAGCCTGAGACAGGGATTCAGATGCACATGATGCATTGAGGGAATGCTCTCAGGAGAAACCAGCAATGGAGGGAGGGAAGGAGAGGGGCCCAGGAAGGATGGGGTTTGGGATAAAGTCTAGCCTTAACCTGATCCACAGGGGCCTCTGGAGCATAAGTTACACTGCAGTGTTGACCTGGTTTGGGGCCAGGGGCTGACATTTTGGAAACCTGGGACCTTTTACAGACAGAAGTTCTCACTAAATAAGCACTCTCTTCTCTTCCTCCCCACCTTCCTGCAACAGGTTCCCCAGCAAATGACGACAGAATGACCTTTGTCATAAACAGAAGATTTCTCAAATACAGCTTTATCTTCACCCATGCATCACTGGTTGCCAGTCCAATGAGAGTTTGAAGAAGGGAGATCAAAGTCTAGGCTTTCGGGAGTTCCCTGGTGGCCTAGTGGTTAGGATTCCACGCTTTCACTGCCATGGCCCGGGTTCAATCCCTGGTTGGGGAACTGAGATCCCACAAGACACAGGGCACTGCCAAAAAAAAAAAAAAAAAGTCTAGGCTTTCACAGGTGAAAACTGGTCTCATCCTACCCTTACCCCAAACCTCATGCCCCCTGTTATACAGGATCTAGTGAACCATTTCGTCAACACGAGGAAGTGTTGTCAGGTTCCCCAGGAGCTAGAAAAGATGTGTTTTGCAACCAGGGGGGGAAAAAAGGAAAGAAACAAGAAACAGAGATTCTGCCTTGTGCTTGAGAAATATGAGTGTTTATGTGCATCCTAACTGAAATTGGCTCAGTTGCCATATGCACACAAAGAGGCTGTTCAAGACACCAAGACTAAACTAAAGCCTCTTTCAAAACACTATGCATTATGCAGGCTCCCGACACAATCATTTAAATACAATTATTAAATAGTCATTTCTGGTGGTTTATATTCCAATCAATTCCACAAATATTCATCAAGCACCCACTGTGTGCCCAGCACTGTGCAATAGTCTAGAATTCAAAGATGAATGAGTAAGAGGTCAGAGGCTGCTGGGGGAAATTGATGCATAAAAAAGCACATAGAATACAACACAGCTGGCTGTCGCAGAGGCAGGCACATAGAGAGAGGGGAGCTGTTGTTTCTGCCCAAGCAGTTCATCTCCTTGGGGGCTGCTGATGGGGGGCTGGGTCTACAAGGAGAAGCAGGTCTCAGGAAGGGAAAGGTGCTCTAATAGCATGGAGGCAAGAAAGGGCATGGTCTAGAAGGGTGAGTAATTTGACATGGCTGAAGTATCACCAATGTGGGAAGAGGGGAAGGAGATGATTATTATCACCAGCCAGGCCCCAGCTTCAATGTTACCTCCTCAAAGAGGCCTTTCCTGACCAGTCTACTAAAATATTGTTATTTCCTACGGCCTCTCCCTGTTTTGCTTTCTTTGTAGCACTTAACACTCTCTAAAGTTACCTTAATTACTGGTTTATTTGTTTGCATTCTCCCCAACCAGAATATAAATCACTTATAAGAGCAGGGCCTCTGTTTGTCTTATTCACTGTTGTGTCTCCAGCTCTTAGAACAGGGCCTAGTAGGTACTCAAGACATAATGTTTTTAAATGAACATTGATTTAAATCAATTGAGATGAATAAATCAATCAATGGGGGATTTGCAACCTGAGTTTGTGTAACACTTCAAACCAGTAGATCCACTTTATATATGTTAGTTAGAATAACACGAGCTGCTATAACAAATAAACTCGACATTTTTAGTATCTTCACCCAGTAGAAAGTGTTCTTGGTTGTAGGTGGTCTTCTTCTACCTGCTGATCAAGGACCCAAGCACCTTCCATTCTGTGGCCCCACCATGTCCCAGGGCCTCGATGTCCTTTGTTTCCAGCC
This sequence comes from Eubalaena glacialis, assembly GCF_028564815.1. NCBI lineage: Eukaryota > Metazoa > Chordata > Mammalia > Artiodactyla > Balaenidae > Eubalaena > Eubalaena glacialis. The sequence goes on from NC_083728.1 coordinate 18,903,172, forward strand.
AGTGGAAGCAGAAAGAGAGCCTCGGCTCAGAAGTGAAACACATCACTACCAGTTACATCCCTTTGGGAAGAACTAGTCCTATGGCCCCATTTGGAAGGAAGTGAAGCTGAGCTAAGGAATCTCTGGCTGGACAGGCACCTCTCAGTGACAACGCCACACTGTGGGAAGGGGAGAATGAGTTGATGGTGGACAAACAGCGGTGTTGGCCTCAACAGCCCTGGGCTCAGAAAGGCGAAGCCATTTATCCTAGAGCATGCCACTCACAAATGGTGTGACTGTCCCTTCAGTTTAAGAAGTGGCCAAGTCCCTCCCCTCCCTTAGCTCTCACTTATGCTAATTTTCCAAGCACTGGGGTCAGAAGGTGACATTTCTTGACCTTGCCCTAAGATGCTAAAGAAATTTCTTATCAGAATCCTGTAGCCCCTACAAGCAGAGGTTCATTTGTCCTGTTCCAGGGGCAAATACAGATCAAGTTTTTGAGCTAAAGGGTCAAGAAAGGAATGTGCTAGGATTTTGCCAGGAGTGGAGAGAAGAAGCCAACAGGTGCAGAGGACAGGATGCTAAAGGAGAAGAGGGAGTTTGCTTCCATCCACAGCAACCCGCTAATAATAATAACAACAACGAGAACTGGCAATGATTTAGCATTTTCTGTAGGCCGGGCACTGAGCCAAGTGCGTTATAATCATTCTTTCATTTAATCTTCAGAAAACCTAATATGATAGCTACTGTTATTCCCATTTTTGCAGATAAAGAAACTGAGGCTCAGGGACTTCCCTGGCGGTCCAGTGTTTAGGACTCCAAGCTTACACTGCAGGGGGCACAGGTTCGATCCCTGGTCGGGGAACTAGGATCCCACCTGCCACATGGTGTGGCCAAAAAAAAAGGAAACTGAGGCTCAGAGAGGCTAAGCAACTAGCCAAAGGAGACCCAGCCAGTCAATACAAGAGGTGGGATTTGAGGAGTTTGGTGCCAGAGCCTAAACTTTTCAGCATCTCATTCAGTGGTCTCAGCAGTTAGTGGGGCTGGTGGCCAAGGCTGAAACGTAGACCACGGAAGAGGTGTGGTCCAGCAAAGGTCGTCATCTTCAGTGATGGCCTACCATCTTTTCTCCGGAAGGTACCTGGGGGAGGTGGAACTCTGTTGGCTCCGAGGAGTCAGAGTGGCCTCTTAGCTCTATCAGGAGAATGAGGCATCTTTAAGCCTTGGGGTACCTCCTGGATCACAGCAGGGCTTGCTCCACCTGCCCTAACATCCCTGCTTTGCCTCTGATACACGAACATTTTTTCTTTGCCCTCCCCGCAACAAACTGCGCTGCACTTCTAAGCCAAACAGTGTGACGTACATTCAAATTACAGTCCTCACTTATGATTATTCAGGCCTCTTAAGTAACCAATCATCGTGACTTTGAATGAGTTTAATTATCAGGGTACTTAAGTGCATAAGTAACTATGCACACCCTGTTAGCCAGGCTGACAGCTCTAATTAACTCCAGCAGTCTGGTCTCATCTGGTAGAAACCATTGGAATTTGGTCCTGACACTTTACACTGCATTGTCAGGACGATTGGAAGTGTTCACCCAGTGGAACTGCAAATCCCCAAGCCTGGACCTTTTTTGGAAAGACTCAAGTCACTTCTCTTCAAAGGTCAACTTGATTAAAAGCAAAAAGAGATGATAATTTAAAAAAAAAAAAACTTCAAAGAGAGCATCCATTTTCGGAGTGCTTTCAGACACAGCATCTCACTTAATCCACTCAGTGACTGTAGAGGCATCATCCTCCTACTCAGTGCTAGAAGGATAATCAATATTATTGAATAAATGGAGATTCATAGATGAGGAAACTGAGGCTCAGAAGCCGGTCCAAGCTGACGCTGTCAGTCTGGGGCAAAGCCTGGCTCTTGATTTCAGATCTGCCAACTCAGTTATCAGATGGAGAATCTGGGACCAATGAGGCAGCCAGCATCCCCACCCTAGCTCATCCTCCCAGACGTACGTCCACCAACCTTGAACAACAGCTCCTGGCACCCAGGTCCTTCCAGCTCCGTCTTCTGCACTGGGGTCTGGAGCAAACCTGAGGACCACCCAGCCACAGACTACAGCAGCAGTGGGTGGTCAAAAGTCCAGACACAGGTCCTAGCACACCCCAGAGCATCTTCTCACTTTTCTCTTTGACCGAAACCTCGTCCCCCTGGGCTCAGAGGGTAAGAGTCTCTCCAGCTATCTGCCTCCTTCCATGCCACGTTACCCAGAGTTTCTTGACGTTTTTTATCCAAGTACTACTTTGGCAATCTGTTGAAATCTATGAATTACTTCTCAGAATATTTTTAAGTGTGTAAAATAAAACACAATGGATTACAAAGGAAATGAAAGATAGTAAAATACATTTATCATTGTGTTTTTAAAATGTGATATGGAGACTTCCCTGGTGGCGCAGTGGTTAAGAATCCACCTGCCAGTGCAAGGGACACAGGTTTGATCCCTGGACCAGGAAGATCCCACATGCCACGGAGCAACTAAGCCCGTGCGCCACAGCTACTGAGCCCGCATGCCACAACTACTGAAGCCCGCACATCCTAGAGCCCGTGCTCCGCAACAAGAGAAGCCACTGCAATGAGAAGCCCGTGCACCACATCGAAGAGTAGCCCCTGCTCGCTGCAGCTAGAGAAAGCCCGCATACAGCAACGATGACCCAACGCAGCCAAAAATTTTAAATTCATTAATTAATTAATTTTTAAAAATGTGATATGGGAATATATTAATGCATTAAACAGAGGATCTATCCGAGGATCTAATAACTTTCATAATTTCGAAGTAGTGATGAACATGAATGATGTTTGAGATCTCTGCAATAACTACAATGTGAAATAAAATAAAAATATCGGTGATTTTCATTGGTAACAAAGTCACAGATACTGCTAATACTAATATAGTTTGTTATCTATGTTTAATAATTGAAGAAAATGGCAAATTTCAATTAGGTGTTAGTCAAAATAAAAATATTATACTTTCCTAAGTTCACAGACTCCCAGAATTCTATCTAAGACCCTTCAGTGGACCCCACGTTAAGAATCCCTGCTCTAATCCCAGACTGAATCACCCCCTTGTAAAAGGAAGGAGAGAAGAGCTTTCTAAGTCAGCATCCTTGACCTAGGCTGCCCCGAACCTGCATCCATCCTCACAGGCTCCTTGAGGCTCATCATCCCAGTACCCTGCCCCCACTTGTCCATTTAGGCTATTTCCTAGAACCATGATTTCATACCTGCCATTCGTTTTATTCCTTGTTTTATCACATCCCTTCTTACTAACTTTTCTCTTTATTTGTACAAAACCACACCCCACAGTTCTTTCCAGCCTCCAGCTCACATCACCCCTTTTTATAGCATCTTCACTTGTGTAAAGTGCATGTCACACTTTACACAGTCACAACACACATTGGCAAGAGGACGCCAGCCCCCACTCATTTACAACAGGCACCTCAAGTCCCAAGCTGGGGCAGCCTCTACCGCATGATACCCATCACTGCCCCAACTGGGGGAGAACCAGCCACTGCCTTGGAGGTACCCTGTAACATACTACGAAGACCAGCCCTGTCTCCCTGAGCTGAACTTACACTGTGGTAAGATGCATGGACTCTGTGTGAACATCAATGTGATGCTCACGTAGGATAGTGACAGATGCGCCTCAGTTAAGTAAGAGTACGTGTTCATACACTGACCTAGGAACACTTCAAAATGAAAGGAAGCCAACAGGAAGTGCGTTGGAGAATTAAACAATCAATAGGCCAAGTGTGTGCAAAAGAGGAAACAGAGATGCCTCTAATCCCTGAAGACACACCTTCCCTAACCCAACCCTGGCCTCCAACCCGCCCTGTAGGAAGGGACTTGCTCTCTTGCCAAAGCTCTGTCCTCTCAAGTGTAGACTGAAAACTTTGGAAATTATCTGAGCATATGCTTGAGGGTTTTCCAACTCAGTTCCTTTTGCCATTTGCATTTGGGATTGAGCAAGGAGTGGCGTTTATTGGATCCACTCATGAGTTCTCTTGGCTTTTTGCAATTTGTAATCAAAGAAATGGTTAAGATCCACATCTCTTGTTCCCAATATTTCCAGATGGGCATGCAAAATAGCCAGTGTCTCTCATTGTTGCTGTTGTTGTTTGTTTTGAGGACATTCAAAGTTGTACAAACAATGGTTGATTTTTAATTAGGGAACTCTTCAAACCATCAAAACTTTATAACAAGGGGCAGGAGGAAGATAAGATCTCACACTGCTGTGTGCATTGTATCCAGAACCACGAAAAAAAAAAACAAAACAGCTAACCTCTAGTGTTTTAAGTGTCTGACATGTAGTTTCTCCTATAATCCTCACAACAAAACTCTGAGATAAATGGTATTTTATCCTCATTTGACAGTTAAGGAAATGAACTCAGGGAAGGGAAGTAAAAACTTAAGTTCACACAGCTAATAAGCAGCAGAGCTGGGATATGAACTCAGGCACTCTTGTTCTAGCCTGTGTGCTCACAACCACATAGATGTATAACATGATAGAAGAAACCCTTCATTTAGGAGTCAAAGCACCCAAGCTTTAGCTGTAGCTCTACCAGGAGTTAAAGCATCTAAGCTGTATCACTGGTTCTGCCACACACTTGCTGTGTGACCATGGGTAGGTCACTCCCCTTCTCTGAGTCCCATCCTGCCTTATTGTATCGAAGAGTATAACACTCATCCTATATTGTGAGGCAGGGAGTAGGTGTTAGCAGGCAATGAGAGCCTTGCTGAAGGTCAGGAAGGATGTGGAGGAAACGAGGGGATGCTGAGATCTGTGGCATCGTGGGAGGCAGAGAAAAATGCTGATACGAAAAGAGATTTTTTAAAAAGCAGGGTGCTGACAAACCTCTCTGAAACGTACCCAACAAAATACAGGTGCACCTTAGCCTCACCTTATCTTCATGGAAGTAGAGAAGAAGTGGGATGCTGATAGCCCTACTGCCACTTGCCCAATTAGACCCAAGTACCCTAGAGAATTCACCAAACCTTGGTGCACCCTCCTTGAAAAATGATGCTGGTTACCCACGCAGACAGCTGGCGTGGTGTGGATTTCTGCTGCACACCAATTTGCATCTGGGGTGGGCCCTCAGGTTCCAGGATACAAGAAGGAGCACCCAGAAATGAGCCAAAGCTGCTACTGTCAGAGGACCAAGATGCAGGAAAAGATGAAGGAAAACAGCCTTGCTAGATCTCTCCCAACTGACTAGTCCTTTAGGGGAAAAATTAAGCTGGATGCCTATCTCACTCTTTACACCAAAATAGAATCCAGACGAATCAAAGATGTAAACACAAAAAGGATATGCAGAAGAATACCATAAGGACACTTAGGCAAATAGTTTTATAGTTCCAGAATGGTGAGGACAATTTTTTAAACATCAAGTCAAGAATAGAAACCAAACAGGAAAGACTGACAGATTGTACTACATAAAAATAGAAACCTTCTGTTTGACCAATAAATAAACTTGGAAAAATATTTTCAACATATGTTACAGACAAAAGGTTACCATTACTCATAGAGACAGAGAACTTTACCAAAAAGTAAGGGAAAAAATGAACATCACCAAAAGAAAAATGAGTTAGCATATGACCTAGAAATTCCATTCCTAGGTATATATCCAAGAGAAGTGAAAACATATGTCCACACTAAAACTTGTACATGAATGCTCATAGCAGGATTATTTATAACAGCCAAAAAGTAGAAACAACCCAAATGTCTATATATAAAATGTGATATATGCATGCAATGGAATATTGTTCAACAACAAAATGAAATGAAGTACTGTTTCTTCATGAATACAACATGGATGAACCTTGCAAACATCCGAGGTAAAAAAAAAAAGCCAATCACAGAAGACCACATCTTGTATCATTCCATTTATATGAAATGTCCAGAATAGGCAAATCAATAGAGACAGAAAGTAGATTAGTGATTACATGAGGTTCAGAGGATTGGGGAAAATGGAGAGTGACTGCTAATTGGGGTGTAGAATTTCTTTTTTGGGATCAGAAAAGTATTCTAAAATTGATTGTGGTGATGGTTACACAATTCTCTGAATACACTAAAACTCATCAAGTTGTAGTCTTTAAATGGGTGGATTATATAGTATGTGAATTACATCTCAATAAATCTGTTATGTTTTTATAATTTTTTAATAATTTTTAAATTTATTTATTTATTTATTTATTTTGTCTGTGCTGGGTCTTAGTTGCGGCATGCAGGATCTTTGTTGCGGCATGCAGGATCTTTAGTTGCGGCATGTGGACTTCTTAGTTGCAGCATGCATGTGGGATCTAGTTCCCAGACCAGGGATTGAACTTGGGCCCCCTGCATTGGGAGCGCGGAGTCTTACCCACTGGGCCACCAGAGAAGTCCCAATAAAGCTGTTATATTTTTAAAAAATCAATGTTCTTGATAATAGGATCAAATTTTGATTCAAAGTAAAAAGATATTAAACTGGAAGAATGGAGCCAATTATAGTGAAAGTTTAATTCCACAGTGAAAATACAGACACCTCGAAACTTAAAGTACCAAATAGCATGTCATCAAAATATATAATACAAAGACTGTTGTAAATACAAGGAGAACTTGAAAAAAAAAAAAAAGGACTCAGTTCTTATCCCATGACATATCAAGGATACTAAAGATAAGCAGCTCTACACAGGACCTAATTAATCAAATTGATGAGAGAACCAATAGATAAATTTCAAACTCTACACCCTCAAAAAAGCATATTCTTTTTAAGTACCTATGGAATACTTACAGAAGTTAACTCTAAAGAAAACCTTAGTAAATTCAACGAAGTAGAAAGAGTACATAGCATATTTTTCAAATACAAGACATAAAACCTAATAACAAAAACCTAGCACAAAAGTTGACACAAACAAAAAAAGAAAGAAAGAAAACTGTATCGTTAAGAAATAAATTAACTCTTGAAATACTTTTGTTTCAAACAGAAATCAAAACTGAAATTGCACTAGACTGTATGCTCTACAAATTTTAAGACTTGGTTACTCCTTTCAAGTGTTTTGCAAACCACACTTTTCCAAAGAAGCATAACTAGATGGATGCTAGGTTTCCATCCCACTATATGTCATTGGCTCCAGTTGGTGTTAAAACTAACCTATGCCCTTTGATCTGTCCTTGTACACCTAATTGTGTTTTTTTTTTTTAATAAATGAATGTTGATCTTTTTTTTTTTTTAAACGTTTCTTTAATTAATTTATTTATTTATATTTATTTTTGGCTGTGTTGGGTCTTCATTTCTGTGCGAGGGCTTTCTCCAGTTGTGGTGAGCGGGGGCCACTCTTCATCGTGGTGCACGGGCCTCTCACTATCGCTGCCTCTCTTGTTGCGGAGCACAGGCTCCAGACGCGCAGGTTCAGTAGTTGTGGCTCACGGGCTTAGTTGCTCCGTGGCATGTGGGATCTTCCCAGACCAGGGCTCGAACCCGTGTCCCCTGCATTGGCAGGCAGATTCTTAACCACTGCGCCACCAGGGAAGCCCTAATTGTGCTTTTTCATTACTTTTTTACATATGTCCATTTATTTCTAAACCATCAGGAAACCTACTTTTATAATTTGTTTATTTTCATTCTTTCTGTTTAGTAATTCTAGTATTAAAGGCAATTAATTTTCCACTGATGGTAGCTTTGGTTGCTTCCCAGAAGACAAACATTTAAAACATTTTTCCTGATTATGAAAGTAATATTTTTTGTAAATAAAAAAGTAAACATTCAATAATGTATGACTTAGATGAGAAAGTACTCTGTTTTCTATCATTTTGCCCCCTACCACAACACCCACTCCCTTAACTAATGTTACAATTTGAATATTCCTTCAAATTTGTTCTAGAATATACATGTATATAATAATAATCTCTCTTTAACTGAAATGGAATTATACTTTCACACTTGACATAAAATTATTTTCACTTAACCATATAAATGGCAACTTTCCATATTAGTACATACAGGCTTCTCTCAATGGTAACATGTGAATACAATCATCAACAGGCCTGCTACTGATTGATGTTTTGGTTGTTTCCAATTTTTGGATATTACAAATACTGCTGCAATGAACATTCTTACACATCTTTGCACACTTGTACAAGTATTGATACTATAAGATTTGTAGTTTTCTCATTATTATTTCACTGGTACCAAACAAGATTGCCTAAGACCACAAACAACGTTGTCTAGGACCACAAACCCCATTTTAAAATAGCATGATAGGAAATTTCTTGGCAGTCCAGTGGTTAGGACTCCACGCTTTCACTGCAGAGGGCCTGGGTTCAGTCCCTGATTGGGGAACTAAGATCCCACAAGCCGTACAGCAAAAAAAAAAAAAAAAAAAAAAAAGCATGATAAAAGAAACCACAATTGCATGCCTAAAATGGTTTCAGGATAGGTGGCAATGGAAGACTGCCCCCCCCAAGACAGCTACAAATAGAGACCTAAATGAAGAAAAAAGTAGGAGGATTTCAGTTTTCTAAATGTGTGAAACCAAAGTTGTAGGTTTCAAAACTTTGGGGGCACCACAGACTGCCTTCTCCCTACTGACTCTCAGCAGTCAATGCAGGTAAAAATCCACAAGCAGGCTGCTTTGACCATTCTACCTGTCCATGTGACTGCACAGAAGTAACCATGCACTGGAGAGGCAAATTCCAAGATTGAAGCAAGCAAGGAAGACTTTTGCTGGGATGCTGTTCCCACTCTTACTGTTGTCAAGGGAGACTGAGCCCACCTGGAGTGGGGAGCGGAATAGGGAGCCCACACAGTGAAAAAATCCTGTCTAGAGGGGACAACAGGAATAACTCAAGATAACAGGAAGGAATTCACTTGAAAACAGAAAAAAGACTGAGCTATTTATTTTTAAAAACTCCAAGAGCTCAAATTTCAAAAAATGTTAATAATAAAATAGACAAACCAATATACTAACAGGCTGAGCAAAGTCTATGCTGGCGTAGAAGAAGGAATACCAGTGGGGTGCAAGGCAAGGTGATGAGAGATAATACGGGAAAGGTAGGCAGGCGCGAGATCATGGAGAGTCCTGGGCATCACAGTAAACAATGTGGACTCTCTCCAGGGGGCGTTTGGGACTAATTGCGCCTTTCTAAACAGAGGAGTAAGTTTAATGAAACTTAAAAGCTTTTTCACAGCAAAGGAAACCATAAGCAAGACGAAAAGACAACCCTCAGAATGGGAGAAAATATTTGCAAATGAAGCAACTGACAAAGCAACTGACAAATCTATCTCCAAAATTTACAAGCAGCTCATGCAGCTCAATATCAAAAAAACAAACAACCCAATCCAAAACTGGGCAGAAGACCTAAATAGACATTTCTCCAAAGAAGATATACAGATTGCCAACAAACACATGAAAGAATGCTCAACATCATTAATCATTAGAGAAATGCAAATCAAAACTACAATGAGATATCATCTCACACCAGTCAGAATGGCCATCAAAAAATCTACAAACAATAAATGCTGGAGAGGGTGTGGAGAAAAGGGAACCCTCTTGCACTGTTGGTGGGAATGTAAATTGATACAGCCACTATGGAGAACAGTATGGGGGTTCCTTAAAAAACTAAAAATAGAACTACCATACGACCCAGCAATCCCACTACTGGGCATATACCCTGAGAAAACCATAATTCAAAAAGAGTCATGTACCAAAATGTTCATTGCAGCTCTATTTACAATAGCCAGGACATGGAAGTAACCTAAGTGTCCATTGACAGATGAATGGATAAAGAAGATGTGGCACATATATACAATGGAATATTACTCAGCCATAAAAAGAAACGAAATTGAGTTATTTGTAGTGAGGTGGATGGACCTAGAGACTGTCCTACAGAGTGAAGTAAGTCAGAAAGAGAAAAACAAATACCGTATGCTAACACATATATATGGAATCTAAAAAAAAAAAAAGGTTCTGAAGAACCTAGGGGCAGGACAGGAATAAAGACACAGACGTTGAGAATGGACTTGAGGACACGGGGAGGGGGAAGGGTAAGCTGGGACGAAGTGAGAGAGTGGCGTGGACTTATATACACTACCAAATGTAAAATAGCTAGCTAGTGGGAAGCAGCTGCATAGCACAGGGAGATCACCTCGGTGCTTTGTGACCACCTAGAGGGGTGGGATAGGGAGGGTGGGAGGGAGACGCAAGAGGGAGGAGATATGGAGATATATGTATATGTATAGCTGACTCAATTTGTTATAACACAAAAACTAACACACCATTGTAAAGCAATTATACTCCAATAAAGATGTTAAAAAAGAAAAAGATTATATAGATTGGGTTTGCTTTAAAGTTAACCTACACCCCACTTTGTTCCAGAGAAGATTTAATGCCGCTTAAATGAAGGTAACAGATGTGGAAACCTGTAAAAGCTCCCCACAAGTGTGAAATCTAACCATTGATGACTAGCATTGACACCTTCTTGAACACCTGGGTGTTTAGTGACGGTTTGCAGTGCTGTGCAGGGCAGGCAGAGGGGTTGACGTTACCCAGCACGTGGTTACAAGTGTGACCTTGGGGCCCAGAAGAAAGGCCAAGGTTTAAGAAACAAGTCTGGGGGCTTCCCTGGTGGTGCAGTGGTTGGGAATCCGGCTGCCAATGCAGGGGACACGGGTTCGAGCCCTGGTCCGGGAAGATCCCACATGCCGCGGAGCAACTGAGCCTGCGCTCTAGAGCCTGTGCTCTGCAACAAGAGAAGCCAAGACAATGAGAAGCCCGCACACCGCAACGAAAGAGTGGCCCCCGCTTGCCTCAACTAGAGAAAGCCCATGAGCAGCAACGAGGACCCAATACAGCCAAAAATAAAAACAAATTAATAAATAAATTAATTAATTAAAAAAAGAAACAAGTCTAGGAGTGGTGAGCTCAGTGGGTCTGGAATCAGGGCACTCACTGTGAGCTAGACACTACGCCAGACCTATTGTACCTGTTTATCTCATTTAATCCTGGAAGCAAACTTGCAAGGAAACTGTTTTTTTTTTTTAAAAAGACATTAAAGATGAGAAAATGTGAGGCTTTCAGAGGTTAATTAGCCTCATTGGTGGGAATCCGAGGGACTCACGCTGACTTCTCTGTCCTTTTCCAATGATGCATAACACTCTGGGTCTGAAAGGGCAGAGCTGTGGTTCTACAGAAATATGACCCCAGCACCTCTGCCCAGCTGCAGCCCACACAGGGGTCGAGGGCTGCCTGGTGGGGGAAGGCCACACTAGCAGGCGGTGCTTCTCGGGGAAGAGCAAGCCTTGTCTCCTCTCTTTGTGGTTACTCATTCTCTTTCCTCTAACAGCAAGCCGCCCCTGGATTCCTCCCTTCCCTGGCAGAGGAGACCATAAGACCCTGCTGGTGGCTCTCATGCTGCCCTCTGTGGTCACCCCTGGCCTCATCTCTCAGTGATGCTGACCCCACTGCCCCTCCCAGGGGCCTCGCTCAGCTGCAGGTCATAGCTCAGTCTTGTGGCTGCAGCGGGACCCCTCTCCACTGAGGTTACGACTCTCCCACTAGGCTTGCACAACAAGGGTATTTCATTGTTAATTCCTTGCAGGTGGGTTAGGTAGGACTTTGGAGTTGGCAGGATTCTTTGCCCCTCCAACAACATCTCCAAGGGAAACAGATGCTGTGTTGAACCAACAAAACATTTGACAAAATTTCCCAGTGTCAATTTTAACTAGTCACCTACTCTCACCTTTGACAGCCAGCCACCTCTCTGGTTCCCAATTCCACTTAATCCTAAACTTGGCGTTTCCGGCTGGCCCCAGGAGTGGGGAAATTCTGCTAGGACCCCTCCACCCCAGCTCACCCCTGAGATGACTCTCAGAGGTCAGGCATGTCTTGGCTCTATGCCAGGACCCCTCACACTAACCTGGCCCAGCCTTCATTCCGCTTCTACTGAGTCCTGTGGTGCCCACCCAAATTCCCCACCCCCCATATATGCACACATTTCCCATCAGACTGGCTGTCCTGGGTGACCACCAGCCACCAGGAGTCGGGATCTTTAGGGCTGGATCTTGGGCAGCCAGTTTTACCCAGGACAGCAGGAGGAAAAAAAGAAGTCAGAATCTGTGGGTTCAAACGCTGGGGGCAGCAAGTATAAATCCCTGGTCTGCACTAAAATCAGGGTCACGGAAAGAAAGAGGAGGGGGAGGGAAAGAGCCAGGTCAGAGCAGGGGAGGAGGTAGGGGAGGCAGAGCAGAGGCCTGGAATCTCACCGATGCTTTGTGGGCAGCAGGTGCAGGGTGCTTGCGAGAATCCTGCCAGCAGAAAGGGCAAAGCCAGGTTTGGGGCCAACAATCAGGGTGTGCCAGGGACAGGGTACAGCCCCTTGTGTCATGGTGTCTCAGTGGACCCATGTCCCTCCCCAAAGCTGGGGTTGCCACCTCAGTCCAGAAGCGAGTCCTGGAGCACAGATCAGCATCCAGAAGCTGGAAGAGCAGGACTCAGAAGCAAAGAAGGTTCTAGAGTCTCAGGAGCAATGTTCAATGAGGCATGCTGGGAGCTCACCTAAAGTAGAGACATTGCAGTTCAGGGAGGCAACAGGGCCTGCCCACAGTCTGGGTCACTCACTCAGCCTCCACTGGCGCTCCACAGGGAGGCATGGTCTGATCTTCGGGCACCCTTGGAGACCCCCGGGACCAGCGCTCAGCCAGGGTCTTAGAGACTCGCCTTGGGTTGGCTCTACGGGAGGTGAGGGTCCTGGGCAACCTGGCCCCCCCCGCCAGGGGTTTCCAGCCCCCAGTCCTAAATGAGTACATGCTCATAAATATTTGCTTAATAAATATATGAGGTGAAGGGACAGGAGAGACTATAAGGGGGAAGAAAGGCAACAATCATAAGGAAAATGGGAATCGTTTTGAGTAGCTACTGTGTCATCGGCATTATACCCACACCAGCAGCCAGGGCTGAGTGAAAGGCGGAGTGTCTTTCCAAAACGCAAACCAGGTCAGGACATCCCCCTGCTTAAAAGCCTTTAATGACTCCCTACTGTAATCAGAGCAAAATCTAAATGCCGTAAGGATGCTTACAAGGTCTCCTGTGAACTGGCCCCTAGCTGCCTTTCCAGGCTCACCTCTGGCTAAACCCAGCCACACAGCCCACCAGCCAGCCCTGCCTGCCCTGCCCTCTGCATCCCAGTCTATTGAGTATCAGACTTACATTCATACTGTTCTGCCATTGCTTTTTTCATTTAATACATCATCGACATCTTGCTACACCCACATTTAGGTACATACGACACTTTACACGCACAAACTCATTTAATCCTCTCAACAAATCTGTGAGACAGGGATATTTATACCCATTTTACAACCAAAGAAACTGAGGCTGAGAGGTTAAGGGACTAGACCAAAGTGATATCTCATGCTAAGCTATGCTCCTCCCATGGGGCACCGGCCAATCAGCTCCAAAGCTGACAGTAAGCACAGGACAGCAGGGGCTATAACAGGCTTCTCACAGTCTAATAGCTGGGACCTCAGAAACACTGGGTGGTGGTCTTCCTTTAGACAGGCCTGTCAGGAATATGACCGGGGAAACTGGCCTGGGGTGACCAACTTGTCACAATTTGCCTAGGATTTTCCAAGTTTTAGCATTGAAAGTCCCACATCCCAGATAACCTGTCAGTCCTTGTTTTGAAACTCAAAGTTCTGCATCCTGGGAATACCCCGCCCCCCCGCCTCAGTCCCAAACAAGTGGGGTCACCTAGTCACCCTCACTCAGGTCACTTCCTTCTCCATCAGATGAGGTGTCCAGGGATCAGCAGGGCTCCTGGAGATGAGCTCAGAGGCAGTATTAAAGCTACAATTCAGATAATCAAACTGGGTAAGACATCCATTCAGGCACAGCAAGACCCAGCCAGAAACGGAGGCAGAGGGAAAAGGAGCCCCCATGATGGTCAGGGGCTGGCCAGGAAAGGCTGGAGCAGGGCAGGGTTGAGGGGAAACCCCAGTCTGCATCGTTGGCTGTATTATGTGCAGCTATAACCCCAGTTGCTAGCACAGTGTCTGGCACGTACCAAGAGCTCCATGCATATTGCATGAGTGGATACAGGCATGCCATGCTGGGCCATCACAATTCAACAGCCGACTTCCAACAGATCCTCAGAACACCAACGGGACCCAGCTCAATGGTACAGCTGCTAACCCACGAGTTGGATTATGGGAGAAGATGCAAGCGCCCAGGATGGACAAGCTCATTCGAGACAGGTTTGGGAGGCTTTCTGCTAGAGGGCTGACAGCTGCTGATGCTTCAGAGGTGAGAGGCTGCCTTTTCAGGATCTGGCCATGTCTTCTTCTCTTAGGGGAGCCCAGGCAAACATAACCAGCAAGACAAGCCTTTCACTGAGGCCTTCTCCAAAAGTCTTCATTGTGGGTAAGCCACCATCATTAGGTAAAATTCAAGGCCAGTCAAGCAGGGTTTTCGTTAGGCAATCACTTCTAACTTGTAAAGCGCTTTTAACAGTCATTACTGCAGCCACTACTTGCCTGGTCTCTTCCCGGGTCAGGCCTGGGAAGCAGCAGCAGCGCCATCTGGTGGCTCTTTTGAGAACATCAGAAGGCTGTTTCAGCCCCTTCACCCAACTGGGTATGTACAGCACATGCTGAGAATCCACAACTTTGGATATCTTAATAAGGACATCTGCCCTACTATTTAACAATAGAATCCACCCTTTATAAAGCTCAAAACCATAAAATCCATCCCCAAATTCAGTGTGAATTCAATGACCTTTGTGTTTTCAGAAAACTCAGAGCTTCCCACAGTAAATCCGCCTTTGCTGAGCTAACTGGGATGCAATACCCAGGTGCCAACTAGAGAAAGACTACACTTCCCAAGTATTCATTCTCTCCCTATGGAGGCACACCTTTTTGCTCATAAAAGGAAATATGGTAGTTGTCTGCCATGTTGCGTATAGTCTAGTCGGGATGTCTGGCATAAGTCAAACAATTCCTGAAATAACAGTGCCCCGGAGAAAGTGCTATAAAGGAGGACACAGGTGCCATAAGCCAATGTGATGGGGCAGGAAGTGTGATGTAGTCCAGGGGATCATATAAGGCTTCCCCTGTGATGCTTAAGCCCAACGTAAAAGTCTGAATTCTCTTCCAGGAAACTCAGACAGGACAAGAGCTTTTGGTGCATTATTCTACAAGCCTGAGGGAGATGATGGCTGAGAACAGTGGGATTTGAAATGGTCCCCAGTTTTGGGGGTGTTTTATCTGGTTCCCTTTCACGACCCCACCACCACCATGAGATACACACACATCCACACACGTGCACATGCACAATTGATTTCTCATCTCTGTGTGCCGAAGAAGAATTAAATTACGTGCAGGTGAGAACTGCAGTCAGATGGAGCCCTGCTCAGGTGGGGAAGAGCTGAAAGTTTCTTTAAAAGGAAACTTTATCTCCGAGGCTCAGACAAGGTAAGTGTGTAGAACAGAGGCTGAGACAGCCCCAGGGCAGTGAGTCTCCAGCCTGAGTCCTCCGAGGAAGGGGAGATGAGGTTACAGCTCAACACAGTTGGGTACTTCAGAGGTGCAGAAATTCAGGGACCTTCAAACTCAGCTCCTTCTGTTATTTGACAGATAGTGGAATGCATGTGAGTCTTAGAATCAGACAGACATGGGTTCTAACCCTTTGGCTCCAGCATGATTTGACAAACTAAATTCTCCGAGGCATCTCATCATTTGAAAAATGAAATTAAGAATCTCTGTGCTGCAACGGAGACACAGTCTCTGTTCTGGTCCCCAAGGCTGGGCTCCTTCCCCTGAAAGCCCCTGCTTTCTCTTGCCATGCATGATATGGAATTGTTTCACTAAATATTATTGGTTCTTTTTTTTTCTGGAAAAAGAAACCCTCAAAATTCAAGATTTTTGACTTGTATCAATGTTGTAAAGAGTAGATTTTTAGAACATGTTTTCCATACCGATATATATAAATCATTGAATAAATAAGCTAGTAGAAAAAGACAGCTCTCCCTTGCAGAAGAATATCAGTTAATAAATGTAGAAGGAATGATGGAAATGGAAAATCACCAGTAAGCAAACTCCATGGTAATAACTGTCACAAGCAAATACCGTGGAAAGTACAATGAGAAACGGGATATTTGCATAACTTCAAAGTATCTCCCCTAAGATACTTATTAAATACAAACAGGAAAATAGTAACTTCATAGTGAAGAAACCTAGCAGACACAAGTAATAAGACATTTCAACATCTGTGATATGATGTCCTGAGAAGGGCATAACATGACCTCTGTGATATTCTTGCCAAAAATGCATAACCTCAATTGAATCATGAGAAAACACCAGACAAACCCAAATTGAGAGTCATTTACAAAAGAATTGGCCAGTACTCTTCAAAAATAATCAAGGTTATGAAAGACTCCTCCCACCCCACCCCCCCCCCAAAAAAAACCCTGAGAAACTCTCACAGATTAGAGAAAATTAAGAAAACACTACAACTAGATGCAATGTGAAGTCCTAGATCGGATCCCGCACCCAAAAAAGGACATTAGTAGAAAAACTGGTGAAATTTGAATACAGTCTGTAGAATAGTTAATAATATTATATTGATTGCTCAACATCACTAATTATTAGAGAAATACAAATCAGAACTACAATGAGGTATCACCTCATGCCAGTCAGAATGGTCATCATCAAAAAGTCTATAAGTAATAAATGCTGGAGAGGGTGTGGAGAAAAGGAAACCCTCCTACATGTCAGTGGGAATGTCAATTGGTGCAGCCACTATGGAAAACAGTATGGAGGTTCCTTAAAAAACTAAAAATAGAGTTACCATATGACCCAGCAATCCCTCTCCCGGGCATAAATCCCAAAAAGATAAAAACTCTAATCTGAAAAGATACATGCACCCCGATGTTCATAGCAGCACTATTTACAATAGTAAAGACATGGAAGCAACCCAAGTGCCCATCAACAGATGAGTGGATAAAGAAGATGTGCTATATCTATACAATGGAATATTACTCAGCCATGAAAAAATGAAATAGTGCCATTTGCAGCAACATGGGCTAGAGATTATCATAGTAATTGAAGTAAGTCAGACAGAGAAAGACAAATATCATATAATATCGCTTATATGTGGAATCTTAAAAAAAGGGTACAAATGAATCTATATACAAAACAGAGACAGACTTACAGGCATAGAAAACAAAGGGGAAAGTGGGGTGGGGGGGAGAAATAAATTAGGAGTATGGGATTAACAGATACAAACTAATACACATAAAATAGATAAGCAACAAGGATTTACTGTATAGCACACAGGCAACTATATTCAATATCTTGTAATAACCTATAATGGACAATAATCTGAAAAAAAATATATATATATATATATCCAAATCACTTTGCTGTACACCTAAAACTAACACAACATTGTAAATCAACTCTACTTCAATATAAAATAAAAGTTAAAAAAACAAAGATGATATTAAAAAATAAATAAAACAAATATATATATTTACATGTTTTAAGTACATATACTTAAATGGAATTCTAATATATATATATACATATATATGGTTCTATGACATGCTATATATCTTAGATTATATATCTGTCTTGTTTTCATGACTGTATAATATTCCATTATAATGATAAATATGTATTTAACCAATCTCAGATTTGTCTCCAATTTTTCCCTATTATGAATGATACTGCTATAAAAGCTTGTGTATGTGTTTTATGTGTTTCAGTGTGTGTGAATATATATAGAATATAGATAATTATATACAAATATTATATACACTGTATTATATAAGTATGTATTTTTTTTATATATATATATACATATATATATATAATAGAGTCAGAATGAGAACTTGAGTCAAAATGTAAAAAAAGTTTAAATTTGGAGCATACTTCCACCAACAGTGAATGAACGTGACCATTTTCCCATACCCTGACAAATAATAATTATCAATATTTTTCCAGTTTTTCAATAGAATGGGCAAAAAATGAATTATTTAGCCTATCTGAATGTCACTCCAAGGCCTCTGCCAATACTGCAAGGGAGATGTGGGTGCCTTGAGTGAAGTTCCATCTCTCTGCTTGATGGCCAAGTTACTAGGCTCTGCGGTAGCCAGTCTCCAGGAAGGCCCCCAGTGATCCCTGTCTTCTGGTATGCATGTGGATTCCCCTCCCTCACTGTATCCTGGTGGGTCTGTGTGCCCAATAGCATAAGGCAGAAGTGATGGTATGTGGTTTCTGAGGCCAGTTCATAAAAAGGCATGTGGCTTCCCTTTGTTCTCCCTTGGATCACAGCCCTGGTGGAAACCAACTGCCATGTTAAATTGACCCTCAGGCCCCCTATGGAGGAGGTCTCATCAGTATCGCACAATGAGAAACCGAGGCCTCCTGCCAACAGCCATGTGAGTGTGCCATCTTGAAAGCAGTTTACCCAGCCCCAGTTACATGTACAGACAATTGCAGCCCAGGCCAACATCTTGATTGCAACCTCATAAAAAACCCTAAATTAGAACTACCCAGCTAAGCCACTCCCAGATTCCAGTGCTCAGAAACCACGTGAGATAATAAATGTTTGTTATTTTAAGCCTCTAAGTTCTGGAGTAATTTGTTATGCAGCTATAGATAACTAATACACTCTCTGGGCCTCACTTTCCTCATCTGTAAGCTACGAATGATCATAATATAAAGCCCACTTCACAGAGAGAAAGTAGCTGAAAGCAACTGCCACCTGCCTGGCCCATGAGCACTAGTGTCTGTTCACCTCTCTCATAGAGAGGCCCTTGTCACAGGCTGTCAGGCGCAACTAAACAGAGAGGAATGTTTTGAGTTGCAATGCCTTTGACCTTGTCATTTAAAATCCGGGTCAAATCAGCTTCTAATTCATTTCCAGGCACATCATTTTGAGAATGAAGTGGGGAGTGAACTTCGTTGCAATGTGTTCTCTGCTCTTTTATGTGATGAAATTACAAAAGCAAACGGTCCAGTTGCTCTGGTCTTCGGAGAGCTGTCAAACTCCTCTCTCTGTGACCAGGGAGTGGCTGCTGGGGACCCTGGCCAGTGATGGGCTAGTGTAGTGTGGAGGGCTGAGGAGGGAGAGCCTGGCTTTAGTGTAGAAGTGTAGATGCCAGTACAGGAAACACACGTTAGTTTCCAAACAATGTGGACACACATACAAAAGATAAATTGCTCCTCCTTTCTCATCTGACGGATGTTCCCAGCGAATGGACTGAGCCCAGTGGTAGTGGAGGTAGACAGAGGGAAGCCAGGAACCATGAAAACCCCAAGGATGCTGGTCCCCAAGCATCCAGCCCAGTGGACTGAGCTAGGGACACAGGAACGACTGACTGCTCCTCTCCCCTTGAGCAGCCCACACTCTGTCAAGGCAGGGCAGCTTGGGGCCTCAGTGGAGCATCCTTGGAAGCCCAAGCGCCTCCTGCTTCCCTCCCACAGGTCAAGTTCCACCCAGGCTGTAACTACCAGCGCTGCTCTCCACTCTGCCATCTGGTGGCCAGAGTCGGAAATTGCAGCTTTCCCACAGGACAGCCACCTTCAAAGGCATGGGGATATCTCCCTCCAGCTGTGTTAGCAAATATTTCTCCTCTTCCCAAAGAGTGACCAGGATCTTTCTGCTTAGCCCTCCATGCCAAAGAACTTAGGTAGATTTCCAAGGAAGGAGTCAGAATGTTTTAGATAGACACCATTCTGAGTCTTACTCAAAATGATTCCTCACCCTAGCTGCCAGCCAGAGCCTAGGTTAGAGCCTTTGTCTTGCCTCCAGCCAAGCTCCCTACTCCCCCCAGGATACTTTTCCTGGAAAGTGGAGTGGCCTCTGTCCCTGTCTTTGTTTCGTTCTTAATAACTATGTCCAGAGCCATTAATCCCAACAGTCTCTCCATCCACCCCCTAAAAGTACTGTGAGCTCTAGACACTGTGCCTAGTGGATAAATCCACCCACCCCAGATGCCAAAGGCCAGAGGCCACCTCTTTGAGACCATTCAGTTTCTCAAGAAAAGACTACCCCATTTTGTTGCTTGGCCACTCTGCGTTGGGGGAGGGAAGCTGACTTTTCTATAAACAAAACTCTGTTTAATTCCCATTTTTCAGCCACACGCCTTCAGCTTAGCCTCTGCTGTAGCCGACATCATCAGGGCACAGGCACTCAAGCAAAAGTTCCTTCAGACACCATCTGCCATCTCCTTTCTGACCTCTAGAACTTTCTTGAAATCTTTTACCCACTAATGATCTTTTTCCCGTTCTTTGAGTCACCGTGACTTGCTTCCTTTTTCATTTCTGTAGTGGGGTCTCAGGAAGGAGAAGAGATAAATACATATCATGAATCCACAATCTTTAACCAGAAGTCTCTTCACATTTTATCGTTTAGAATGCTTTCAGCTGCATGTACCAGAAAAACTAACTCTAGTTGGCCTATTCAATAAGGAAAGGTATAGGCTTGTGTAAAAGGAAGGTAAGATGGGCTCCAGAGTCAGCTTGATTTAGTACTGCAGCTCCAGCCCCCCGAATCCCCTAGGGATGCTGCTCTACCAGGGGCAAATGGCTGAGCAATTCCTAACTACACACCCACACCATGAACCCAGAGGATGATTCCCAGTCATTCAGTAGTGCCAAAGCCTCAAAGAAGCAGCCAAAGTGGCAGCCAGCTCTACGAGGCAAAGCATAGCTCTGAAGGGGACAGTGCCAGCCTTGCAAGCTAAGGCAGATTGGGACATATGTTTCCTGGGCCCCTGGAGAGTGTCATTTAAAGAGTTCCCATCCTTAAACGAGGGCCATCTGGGAAGAAGCAGGACCACAAGCGACCTCTGTCTACTCAAGCAGATACAAGTAAGCTTTGGTAAGATGAGTCAACTATCAGACAGCCAGCTGATGGGAAAGGGTGGCAGGACCTGGAGAGTGAAGCAGGACCCTTGGCCTCAATGGACCATGTAACAGACCAATCAGGTGCCCAGATAGGATCCTGCTTAGACAGATCCTACCACACTGTATATACCGCACTGAATACCACCGTATTCCTCATTTTATAGAAGGTGAAACTGAAATACGGAGAGTAATTGGCTTGCTCAAGGTCATACAGCTAGAAACTTCATTTACTGAGAGTCGGCCCTGGAAATTACCCATCCTTATCTGAAAAAGGAGGAAGGGGAGGGAGGAGAGGAGAAGAGGGACATTGGGATTTAAGATGGAAAGAAACATTCTCATTGAGGGAATGTGTTGGCTTTAGGTTCAGGGGCCTAGGATTCTGGATCTCACTCAACAGTATCCAATGTGTGACCATGAGTGATGGCCATCCCCTTCTGAGACTCAGTTTTTTTCACTGAGATTCAGGGAGACAGAATAATGCCTAAGTGCATGTAAATAGTAAATGCTGGAATCAGGGCCCAACTCCAGATCAGCCAGCTGGAGAAGACCTGACTCTTGAATCCTGTGGTCTGGGGAGAAAGGCGGATGGGGATCCCCAGGTGGAAGTGGTGTATGTGGCTGGCACAGAGGCTAGAAGTCATGTCCTGGAGACAAGCTGGGTGAGATCAAGCCCAGCTTCAAGAAACTGTCTGCACATATGGACACCAAGGGGGGAAAACTGCGGTGGGGTGGGGATGGTGGTGTGCTGAATTGGGCGATTGGGATTGACATGTATACACTGATGTGTATAAAATTGATGACTAATAAGAACCTGCAGTATAAACAAACAAACAAAACAACTAATAAAAAAAAAAAAAAAAAGAAACTGTCTGCAGTTAGGGATAGGAACCAGGTGTAGAGCCAAAATGTTAATGTAGGGGACCGAGGGCACCTAAAACTGAGGACCAGAGGATCAGGCAAAGGGTTGCAGCCTGGAGAAACCTGGAGGTGACGTGAACTGAGAGCAGCTGCTGCTTCTCCAGCCCCAGCACAGGCTGGCCGAGAGGAGCAACCCTTTCTACCGCACACAGAACACCTGAACCCTCAGCAAACCCCAGTGCACAGAAGCTATGGGACCCTAGTCATTCTGGAAAGTGAAGAAACTCCCCTCGGGCTCCAAGACCTCGGAAGAACTCATTCCTTCCTTCATTCTTCCCTTGGTCCGATATTTTTAGGTCAGCCATACAGAGGCCTTTTGTTGGATGCGGGGCGGGCGGGGGGGGGGGGGAGGGCGGCCTCAGAATGGTCCTAGAGAGTTCAGATGCCACACTCCAAGGAAGGCAAGGAGGAAAGAACCATGGAGCCCACTGGGGGTGTGCTGATACCCAGCTGTGGCTCTTCATTCACTATTGTCCTGGGAACAACCCAGCAGGTGCAGATTTGCAGTGTGGAATGAAAAAGCAGGCATTGTGCTCATGCTGCTGGGGTTTTTGGAACCACACAATATGTTTGATTGAAAGGCTCTTTTAGAAGCTTAATTTTTTTAACATTAAAGAATTAAATCAATAATGTCCCCATTTTGCCTTCTCTGTGATTATGTCCTTTGTGTCCTGTTTGTTATTTAGTAACAAGCTTTCTAAAAATCACAATCTATGTCATCTGTACCAAAGATAGTCAAGGGAAGAGGGAAAGAGGAAGAGAAAGGAATTATCATAGGACAAATACCTACTATGTGCCAGGCACTGTTCCAGTGACATTACATCCATTGTCTTAGGTCGGCCTCCCCACAAACTCAAAAGGAACGTGTTGCTGTAATCCTCATTGGATAAATTAGGAATCTGAAGCTCAGAGAGGAAAGGAGACTTCTCCAGGGTCATACAAAAGAGCAGAGCCTGGTTTAGAACTCTCCAGTCTGTTGGATTCCAAACCCATCCTCCTCCACTGCTTTCTTTTTTCATTTCCTCCACTTAGAGCCCCCCATCCAATAATAGGACAACTTGGTACCAAGGACCTTCCTCTGGCAGGAAGCTCCCCTGTTTCCAGGCATGGCTCATGGAGCTGATGGGAAAGATCAGCTGACTGGGCCCCTCAGGTGATGCTGGACTTCCTGAATAGCCCTTGGGATGGGAGGGGGAGGCCCAGATCTCCTGTCTACAGAGGGTCAGGGAATTAGCCTGAGAAGCAGAATTTTAACGTGCAGGGTCCTCAATTTGGGACCGGGAGTGGGGTGACTGTGACAGGGTTTAAATCCTAAAAGAAAATAAGTGATGTCCTAGGACTGAATGGCCAGCTATACAACTGGAGGCAGGAATCTCAGCTTCTAGAGACATCTTTGCTACTATCTAGCTGGGAGACTTTGGGTGAACCACTTTTCTGAGCCAGAATTTCCTTGTCAATAAAATGAGACCAAGGCTATCTTCCACGAGGGTTGGAATGATTAAATAATAGGTTGTACAGAAGAGTTTTTGGGGGTTTTCCTACATGGTGTCCACAGAAGGGGTCAATGTTGCGACGCCCTATGCTGGGGCCACTGGCTGGCATGGGGACGCAGAATAACTCAGTGGTCAGTGTGCTGGGTGAGGTTTTCCTGTGTCTCGTATGAAGATGTGTCCTTGAATCATAGGTCAATTGTGTGGTCACGGATACCCACACTTAAGGTATAACAACAACTTAGATCAATTAAATCAAAATACTTGAGGGTGGCACCCAGGCATGAGTATTTTTTAAAGCTCCCTAGGTAATTGCAATATGCATCCAAGGTTAAGCTGCCCCCTGAACACCCTCCCCCAGGAGGCCTACCTTAGAAAAGCAGGCTCCTTAGAGCACCTAGCTGAGCCCAACCAGGCAAAACGATGCACTCACCTGCACTGATTGGGAAACCTAATTGCCTTAAGGTTCTGTGCAGAGCCGGCCGGGACTTAATCACTCCACTCACATCAAAATATTTACTACAAATAGTCATTACCACCTGGAAGGGGCTTGCAGGTAGTGAGGCAAGAGTGGGTGTGGGAGGCAGCAGAGTTCAGCAAACCCTGAAGGGAAGCAAGCTGTTTGCAGAGGCTGCTGTCCCCCGTCATCCATTGCTCAACTATCCCTCCCACCCACCCCGCCCTGAGAGATTTCTTGAGCTAAGTGTTTGCACTTTAATGCTCCGAGGCCTGAATCATCCGATTCTGCGTGGCGCAGGTGCTGGGCCTTAGGAACATACCGTAGATGATTTACACAAAGTGAGCTATTTGCATGGAGTGGAAAATTTGCATGCAGTAAATAGCTAAGGGGAGGATAAAATGATGGCCCAGAAATGGCCTAAAATAATGTGTTAATTTGTAGCCCCAGTGTAATCTGAATGCTTCTCAGAAAAGTGAGCGTCTATCTTCAAAGAGAGAGAGAGAGCTACCCACGACAGCTGGCAATCACGGCTCATGTCCTGAGAGTGTGATGGGACTAAGCATGATGGGACACAGGACACATGGGACCATAGGTATCCTGGGGGCCAGGCACCTGACCCTTCTGCACCACCACTCCCTCTCAGCTCAGTATTATCAATGCACTTGGTTCATGTCCATATGTGGCTCCAAAGAGAAGCTCCTCCACCTGACTATGAGCTCACAGAGGGCAGGAGATGTATCCGATTGAGCTCCATACCTTGGCATCCAGCACAGGGCACAGCACTGTACTGTTTTCAGCTGCAGGTAACAGAAACCTCAACTAACAATGGCTTAAACCATAAGAACATTCGCTGTACTTAACAAGAAGTTCAAAGGTAGATTGGGGGAGGGGCAACTCAACAATCTCAGCAAGAACCTAAGCTCCTGGAATCCTCCCATCTGCCATTCTTGAGCCTTTTGTCTTGTTAAAACACTCAGATTTGAGGACTGATTTGTTATAGCAGCATAACCTAGCCTATCATGATTAATACAGCTGTAGATACAGATTCTCATAGGATCCTAAGCAAAGAAACTGGAATCCTTTCTAATATCAAGAGGTCTAGATAGAGTCCCTAGGAGATTCAGGTTTCAATACCCTTTGCAGTCTCCACAGTGCTCAGCAGAGTTCCTTTTAATACACTCTCCACCAGTAATTTATTGCACAAGTTACTTAGCCTCCCTGTATTTCTGTTTCCCCATATATTCACTGGAAATTATAATAGTGCCTGCTTCATAGGATTGCTGTGAGGACTAAAGAGATAAGACCTAGCAATTTTACTTTTAGGAAAATTTTCTATGGATAAACTCACACCTGTATGCAAAGAAATACATAGAAGGATTTTTCACTGCCCTGTTTTCTGTAAGAGCAGAGGACCGTGAACAACCTAAATACCCCTCCAAAGGAAAACAGTTAATAAGTTATGACATATCCACACAATGGAACACCATGGAGCTTTAAAAATAAATATGTACAATAGATCTCTTTGGGCTAAAATGAAAAAAATTACCAAGATATATTGTTACATGTAAAAATCAAGGAGCCGTAGAAAATACATGAAATGCAATCGTTTGTTTTTTATCTAAAGGACATGCCCATATATGGTGGTTCATGAATTTTAAAAATTCTAAAATGAATCCAAGAAACAATCTTTGCTTCTTAAGGAGGGAAACTGAGAGCCTGGGGTGGGAGGGGGACTTATATTTTACTGCATATCTTCTTAAACTATTTTAAGTTTACATTTATTATTTTTAATAAGTGATCATGTAAATAAAGTGCTTAGCACTCAGTGCCAATGAGTATTAAATATTATTGTTGTTGATGATGTTACTGTAATGGATTCGTATTGATTTCTTTTGGCTAACATGGCATTTGAGGGACTCCTGCCTCTGGCTCCCTTGAAAGGTCCGGCTCCTACCTCCTTGCCTTCTTCCCTTTTCTCCAAGTAGAATGAGAAACAGGAAACTATGGAGACCAAATTCCTATTTTCGGTCTTCTCTGGAAGGAACAATTCCACCTGGACATGTGTGCATGCCAACACAGCCCCACCTGCCTCTCAGAAAAGATACGAGGTTCAGCTAAAGGTGCTGGGAATGTGACAAGATTACTCCAGTGGATGGAATCCTGCTGCTGCACTCCAGGAGATGGCTCCTGGAGATACGCTTGTCCTTGAACTGCAGCCATGACTCCAGAGTCTGTAGTCAAAGGTGACTTCCATTGCTGCTGCTCTATGTTCTGTCACCTGGGACTGGCACAAGCAGGGGAGGCTGGCTGAGAACATTTCACCCCCAATGTGGCCACCCTGCCAGCCTGGCAGGATCCAGCCGGGAGGCTGTCAGTATGGTAGGCTGAATAATGGCCCCCCAAATATGTCCATATCTTAATCCCTGGAACCTATGAACGTTAACTTACAGGGCAAAAGAGACTTTTCAGATGTAATAAAGTGAAGGTTCTTGAGATGGGGAGACTATGCTGGGTTATCTGGGTGGGCACGATGTAATCACAACGGTCCTTAGAAGAGGGATATAGGAGGCTCAGAGTCAGAGGAGAAAGCCGTGTGAGAATGGAAGCAGAGATTTAAATGTTACGCCGCTGGCTTTGATGATGGAGGAAGGAGCCATGAGCCAAGGACTGGAACTCTAGAAGCTGAAAATAGTGAGGAAATGCATTCTCCCCAGAGCCTCCTAAGGGTATATAATCCTGCCAACACCGTGGTTTTAGCCCAGTGTAATCCATTTCAGACTTCCAACCTCCACAACTGTATGGTAATAAATGTGTGTTGTTTAAAGCCACCAAGCTTGTGGTAATTTGTTACAGCAGCCATAGGAAGCTAATACAGTCAGAATCCACTTCTCATTGTCTCTCTGCTCAGCTCTATTCACCTTCCCCTTTCAACTGCCTTCCCAGGCAAACGTGCCCCTCATGGTTCCAAGATGGCTGCTGCAGCTCCAGACCTCCCGTCCTCTCGGCTTCAAGTCCCAAGGAAGATTCTCCTTGGCTAATTGATGCCACCTACCACTCTCCAGCTCTACTGGGATGTGAGAAGAAGATTTCTCTCAAACTGTAAGGACCCTTGACTTTGCACAAGTCTGCATACCATGGCATTAAAGTAATGGTACAGAGCATGGATTCTGAAGCCAGACTGCCTGTTACTACTGTGAGACCCTGAGCAAGTTATTTGACCTGCCTGTGCCTCTGTCGCTACACTTTAAAATAGGAATAATGATAGCACTCAGCTCTATGTTGTTACTAGGTTTAAACAAGTTAATAAACATAAAGCACTTAGAACTTGACCTGTGACATAGAAGGAGCTATAAAAGGATTTTATTATGATCTTCCCAGAGGAAATCAGGTGTTCTGAAGAAGAGGGACTAGATGCTGAATGGCCCAAAATTGATGAGTATCCACTATGGGGGCAGGAGATTCTGGGTAGGACAATGTGTATTTGTCTATTTCTAAAGTGCTAATGCAGGCTTTCCAAGGCTCAAAGCTTAGTACTACGGTGCAACAAAGAGTTAGAGCTCCTGGCCCAGCATGACTGCAAGTAACACAGGGAGAGGCAGTAGATAGAGGAGGGAAGAGGAGATGGTAAGGAAGACAGAGTCTGGAGAGAGCTCTCAGTCAGAGCCTTCACTGCACATTCATACTGCTGATGTTGACTGGATGTTGGATACAGAGCAAGGAGGCACACACTGGCCCTGCCTCAAGGAGCAGAGGGGGATGAAAGACAGACTCAGAAATATAAAATAATGATGCAGTCAACCACTGCAAACATAACTGTATTTACAAAGAGCTGAGACAGCACAGAGGTGGGGCTGGCTCGCTGCCCACTTAATCCTGAAAGGCTTTGGAGAGGAGGTGTTATGTGCGCTGGGTATTAAAAGATGTGTGTGAGGGGGTGGGGGGTTGAAAAGAAGCTTAGGTTGCTTAGTTGGATGAAAAAAATAAAAAAAGGATGCCTGAGCAATCTTTGGACAGAGAAGGTGAAGAGGGTGTCCTAGGCAGAGAGAACAGCCTGTGCAAAGGCACGGAGGTGTGAGCATTGTTACCACGAGAGAAAGGATACTTAGATCCTGGTCTTACGGAGAATCCTAGCCGAGGGCTACATTGAATCAGCAGGCTGAACAAATAACATACAGGTTCCTCCCCCAGCCCCAAGACTCTGCAAGATCTGACCTCTGCCTTCTCTGATCCACTCTAAGATGATTCTCCCTCTCATTGGCCTTCTGTTCCTCAGGTTCTCTAAGCTCAGTCCTGCCTGGTAACTATCTCTGCCTGGAACAGCAACCCCCATGCCCAACATCTTCTCATGGCTGGCTCCTTCTTGTCATTTACATGTTTGGGTGTCACCTCCTCAGAAAAGCCTTCCTTGATTACCCAACTAAAACAGTCACCCTCTATCATAACAGCCTATGTGGGAGGGTGGGAGCAAATGCAGACAGGCTTCACATGGACGGACCCACTCTTTCCCACTTCTGTAAATTTTCACTTCCCTGACTCTACCAAGCTCCGCTCAGCCCCCTCCTATCCCCTCATTCTCCCTTTAAAATGCCCAGCCACCTGTGTAAACACCCCTACAAATCAGAGTTGAGTTCAGTCCACACTGGACTCTTTTCCCTATTGTAATACCTATGTTACTGATTAAAATCTGTCCTTACCACCTTTAACCAGTGTCCAGATTTATTTATCTTTGACACCAGGCACGAAGCTAAGAGTTTCCCATTACAGCATCTCATTTGATTCTCACGAGAACCTTATGAGATGAGGTCTCTTCTTACAGATGGAGAAACTGAGGGTCAGGGAAGTCATCTGCCGAAGATCACAGAGCAGGTGGGAAGAAGAGCCTGCAGTCCCACCCACTGCATACTTCCTACCAGGGCCCTGTCACAGAGAAGAAAGGAATCATTTGAATCAGAAAACAACATTCTAATCCCAAGGGTTACAAGGCTACAGGTTCCAAGCGGAGATTGGAGCTGTCCACAGGTGTGGGAGCCGCTGGCCCATCATCCATCAGCAGGAGGAGACAGCGCTGGCCGCCAGGACTGAGGGTTGCAGGGAGCCGGGTTCTGGGCTTCAGCAGTCACACCCATTTTCCTGAGATCAGCGCAGAAGCTCTGCTCCTCTGCCTCTCAAGTCATCAATTCTGACCCTGGCATCCAGCCACAAATGTGATTTTACAGCATCTTAGGGCTTTTGTGTGAAACCAGGTTTAGGTGGCAGGATGAAGGGCTTCCCATCCTCTTCCTATTACCTAGAAGAAATTTGCTTTGCCTCTTTTCTGTGAGATTAGAAATACATCCCAATACTCCTGTGAAATCTACTGAGCCAAGAATGGGAATGAACAATGTTGCTGGGTCTGGTCTCTGCTCTAAATAGAATCACAGCCCTTTGGATGATTTGACAGTTTAAAAACAGTGTTGAGAAAGGAGCTCTGTACTTGAAATCCCAAGACTCAGGTTTGAGTCTTGAATATATCACATGAGGCCTCTGGGTCTCAGTTTCCATAACTCAAAAATGGTAGCAGTATCTCCAGCAGCACCTGCCTTAACTGCTTGGTGTGTCCATGCTCCATGGAAACGATGGTGGTCAATCCAAGCTCAAGAGTGTCCATCCTTAACAACCCAGTAGCCCTTTCACAAGCAAAACAGAACCTAATTGTTGAAGGTCAGCCTGCTATCTCCCCAAGGAAGAGTAATGTGTTGTATTGAAGTCTCCATTTTTTAAAAGTTTAATTTCTATGCATTTTACCTTTGGAGAATAAATTCAAGTTTGAGAGATTCATTTTTTTAATGCAAATTGACTTTGACTTGGAAAGAACTGAGACAGAGTTCTGGGGTGGGGCTTCCCATCTTAATGACCACATTTGCATATCAATGACCTCTCACTTCATTTGCTGCCTTGGCCACCCTCCGAGCTTAGATGGCTCAAGACATAATGGAAAGACAGGAGAAATGCTGGTCGTTCTTCCTTTTCAAAAAGTTTAAATATAGGAACTGCTCTGAAATAAAAATTTCCCCATGGACTTTTGAAGTCAGACTGAGCAGATAAAATAGATAATATTTTATCAAACTTACCAAGATTGTAAGAGAGTGTGGAATAAATCCTTTTACATTTGCATGGGCACACATTCCCTTTGGAATTCTCATTAGGCTCCAGAGAGGCCATTCATGCATCCCCAGATATTTGTTGAGGGCTAACTTAGTAGGAGAGCAGAATTTGCCTCCCCAAAATATAACTCTTTGGCAGATTAACTATTTTAAGCTGGTTATTTTCTAAGAAACAGCAGACATGGGAGAAAGTGTGAAAACTAAGTAGGAGTGACCCTTTTGTAAAAAACATTTACATTTACAGGGAGGGGAAATCTCCATTTGTAAGGGTGTCTCCCAGGCTGTACCACAAAGCAAGCTGACCAAATCTCTAGAAACTCATATCAATGAAGAAGGCAATGACTTAAATCTGCATAACAACCTTACCTTTGTTTACTGTGCTTTTCTTGGTAACATCCCATAACTGACTCTCTCCACCCTCAACCTCTTCTTTTGTCTTTTGCTGGTATTTAAGGTAGGACTTCAGCCATTTTGGCGAGTCACTCAGTTTTTCTAGGTCTCTCCCATGTATACATGTTATTAAACTTTTGTTTGATTTTCTCCTGTCAGATTTTTAATCTGTTTCATGTCAATTTAATTCTTAGACCTGCCAGAAGAACTTAGAAAATAGAGGAAATTTTCTCCCTCCCCAACAGTTGGCGTTGTCAGCAGGCTTCAACTTTACTTGCTGGATTTTACTTGCCCCAAGGCTGCTGCAGTTAAAAGATCCTGGGACAAGGGACAAAACCAGCAGAAGGTAAGAATTCTAAAATTAGATTAGCAGGAGTAAATATCTGTGGAGCTTGTTCCTTGGACTTAGTAACTCTTGGTTGGTAAATTTGGTAGAGTACCCTTGGCTTTATCGATCCTTTTTCTCCCAGAGTACTCACGGTTTTTCTTTGTCTCTGTCTTTTGTGTCATTTGTCAAAAGGAGGAAAAACATTGGTCTGATTAGGCTTTCCTTTCATCTTGTTCTATGTCTTAAGAGCTTGGCATTATAACCAGAGAGAATATTCTCTCTGGTCTCCACCATTCCGGAAGGTGCACGTACCAGCATGCATATGGCAGTCGTTGTATAGACTGGAATTCCAAGCAACTTTAGCCAGTTGGTCAGAAGCACAGGTAACAACCTGTGCTTGTGACTGGTGCCCCTTTGTCTGGCTGTGCCAGTTCTCAGGGGAGTTTATCATACCAAGTCCCAGTCCTTAAGGGGATTTTGTGGTCCCAACCTTTGTTGCTTTGTTAGCACACCATCCTTACCACCTGTGCAACAAAGAACTTTGCTTTCTTAGAAATTTCTGGATCTTGTGAGGGCTGTATCCTTTGCTCTCTCTAGTGGGGATCCTCTTTCACCCATGGTTAAGACATAAAAAGGCTTATTGGCTTGAGTTGCTATTAAGATCCTACTCATCAATGATCAAACTTGAATCCTTGAATTAGAAAAACTTCTAAATTGGTAAATTTTTAGACAGCTCTCATCATAAACAGCTGTTTTACTTGTGCCTATGGAAAGATTAAGAAGTGGATACAAAGAAATAAAACAGCTAACCTTAAAAACTCCCTTAATTAAAAAAAAAAAAGTTTGGGAAGACTTACAGAAACTTTGGTTTCAGCTTCCCCTCATGGTCTTACAGATGTTAATAAAAACATTATGTTAATTAAAAAGAGAATGAGAAGAAGCCAAGGGGAATGTCAAGGGACTCCTCCTAACAAGGTGGACATTTTTTGAAGGGTTATTAAGAAACGAGGTAAATAAAGCAAATATTGAAAGAGACAGAACAAAGAAGAAACAGAAAGAAGAGTCACAGGACTCATCCCAGCATGGTGGAAATTTTTTGATAGTTATTATAAGTGGAATGAATAAAATGGACATTAATGGGGTTAAACAAAGGTCTTACTACAGCACTACCTAAGGTTGGGTGGACCAAAGAAACTCCCAGTTAGTCCCCCAATATTAAAGGGTCCCCAAAAACCCCACTCTATTTACCCCAGTTTGGGGAAATTAAAAAAACCGAAAGGTAAAAATTACAGTGAGAAACTTTACCAGCAATTGCCTGAAGGCAACAGTTAGGCTGGCTAACCAAGTTAAAGACTGACAAAAGGGCCTCCTGTAGGAATAGGTAATGTGAAGTCAAATTTATATTTATGGCAAGACAAGAAAAATTTAAACATAAAAATTCTTCTCTGCTCTTTGGCCTCCCCTCTCTCCCTCTGTGCATCGTGTATCTGCATTATGCATTGACCAGACTTCCCCCATCAGCAGGAATACCTGCTCAGCCATAAACAGCAGCATTCTCCCAGCATCAACAAGACAACTCCTTAAAAGATAACATTCCTTCTTGATCTTGTGAGGGGTCACGTGACCCACCACGATGGCACTTAAATCTGGATTATGTAAATTGTCAATACATCATTTAATGTACAGCCCTATGTCTCAAAAAACTTATATAAACTGTGTCTTGACTTCTAACAGGTGGAACAGTTCTCAGAGCTTTCTGAGGTGCTCTTCCCGGGTTATAATCCTCAAATTTGGCTTGAATAAAGCTTTCCAGTTCTTTCTTAGATCAACTGATTAAATTTTTGTCGACAGTAAAATGGCCAGGGGATGGAGAGAAGTTTCTGGGATTTGTTGATGTCAGAATCCCATGAGCTGTGGTACTAAAACCCACAGTGGAACCCTGACTCAGGCTACAAGTAGATTGAGAAACATAAAAGTGCAAGAGTTGATAGGATTATAAAGGTTGGAATGTCTGAGCAGCTGTTACATGAAGAGGTTCTGCAACATTGCCTAAGTGTTTTATGGGAATGGATGTGATGTCTGGCCAATAACGCTTCCCCTACCCAGTATTGTAAGACCAAGACTTGCTGATGGGGTCCTAATGGAGGCTATGATTAGACATTAAGATTTGATGGAATTGAGCTAAAAGTGTACAAAAATGATGTATCTGAATGGTGGTTATGTTAGGGGAACCACTGACCAAAACTGCCCACCCTGGCCAGGCAAGGCAGTAACCACCTGCATGAGCTATCTTACAACAGGAGGTCCTGGTAAGGAACTCGGAACTAACAAGCCACCACCAACTGGAAGAATTTGGGAAAGATCAAAAGGAGAGAGGAGACACCAGTCCATATGTCCTACCAACCTCTCAGAATCCTTTTCACTAGAATCCATCTTGGCTGAGCTATGCGCGCGCCACCAGGAAGGACCCTGAGTCAGAACAGTTGGCCAGAGACAACCCAGAAACTAACCCCATTACCATAAACCCGAGACTGCGAGCCACGTGGCAGAGCACTTCTCCCAGATTCCCTTACCCTGCTGCTCTCCGCCCAGGTGCCCCTTCCCAATAAAGTCTCTTGCATCGTCAGCACGTGTGTCTCCTCGGACAATTCATTTCCAAGTGTTAGACAAGAGCCCACTCTCGGGCCCTGGAAGGGGTCCCCTTTCCTGCAACAGTTATGCCTCTTTTACCTTGATTGTATTCTGGGGATGAACATTGTGTCTCACTGGTGAATATTCCCCTGCCTGGTATTGTAAACCAGGGTATATAAATCTGCCCTGCAGGCAATGTTAATTGAACATGCTAAAGGGAGCCAGGAGCGTTGCCTGAGCCCACACTCGTTGGAAGTTGGGAATTGATATTCCAGGGCTGGTAGGAGTAATAATGTAAGCTTTTTGCCCCTAAGGAGAATTGGTTTACGGTTGACTGATGTGCTCCGAAAGAGGACCCCTGTCAAAACGCCTTTGTGTTCAACTTTTTGTGCAGACTTTTTGAAGGCATGATGCATTGAACTCTGAAGTTCTAGAATATAGAAATCTTTGGATTTCCATTTCAGTTGGAAATCTTCCCTCTGTATAAAGAAGCAAATTAAAAATGTAGTTGGATGGGCAGATCGGCCTTTTGATATCATTTAGGCAGCAGCCCAGTTCTTTGGGGAATTGAAAACAACTGTCTTTGTCTTGCAAATCACAGCCTCTTTAATTAACATTATATATCAAGGACAAAAAGAGTTTACCCTTGAACAACACAGGGGTTAGAGGCACCGACCCCCTGAGCAGTCAAAAATCCACATGTAACTTCCAACTCCCACAAAACTAAACTACTAACAGCCTACTGTTGACCAGAAGCCTTACCAATCACATAAACATTGATTAACACATATTTTGTACGTTATATGTACTGTATACTGTATTCGTACAGTAAAGTAAGCTACAGAAAAGAAAATGTTATTAAGAAAATCATAAGATGGGAGCTCCAAGTCCAAACTGCTGGACTAACAGAGAACCTCAGACCCCAGGGAATATTAATCAGAGTGAGGCCTCCCGGAGGTCCTCAACTCAGCACCAAGGCCCGGCTCTATGCAACCACCTGCAAACTCCAGTGCTGGATGTCTCAGGCCAAACAACCAGTAAGACAGGAATACAACACCACGCATCAAAAAAAAAAAAAAAAATGAAATGACAAAAAATATGTTACAGATGGAAGAGCGAGGTAAAAACCTACAAGTCCAAATAAATGAAGATGAAATAGGCAACCTACCTGAAAAACAATTCAGAGTAATGATAGTAAAGATGATCCAAAATCTCGGAAACAGAATGGAGGAAATACAAGAAACATTTAACAAGGATCTAGAAGAACTAAAGAGCAAACAAAGAGTGATGAACAACACAACAACTGAAATTTAAAATACTCTAGACTGAATCAATAGCAGAATAACTAAGACAGAAGAATGGATAAGTGAGCAGGAAGATAAAATGGTGGAAATACTTATATATACTACCAAATGTAAAATAGATAGCTAGTGGGAAGGAGCCGCATAGCACAAGGAGATCAGCTCAGTGCTTTGTGACCACTTAGAGGGGTGGCTAGGGAGGGTGGGAGGGAGACGTAAGAGAAGGAGATATGGGTATATATGTATATGTATAGCTGATTCACTTTGTTATAAAGCAGAAACTAACACACCACTGTAAAGCAATTATACTC
The DNA here is from genome assembly GCF_028564815.1 of Eubalaena glacialis. Taxonomy (NCBI): domain Eukaryota; kingdom Metazoa; phylum Chordata; class Mammalia; order Artiodactyla; family Balaenidae; genus Eubalaena; species Eubalaena glacialis. Next base: position 18,938,062 of record NC_083728.1, read on the forward strand.
CAATAAAGATGTTTTTTAAAATGGTGGAAATAACTGCCAGGGAGCAGAATAAAGAAAAAAGAATGAAAAGAATGGAGGACAGTCTCAGAGACCTCTGGGACTACATTAAACACACCAACATTCGAATTATAGGGGTCCCAGAAGAAGAAGAGAAAAAGGAAGGGTCTGAGAAAATATTTGAAGAGATTATAGTTGAAAACTTCCCAAACATGGGAAAGGAAATAGTCAATCAAGTCCAGGAAGCGCAGAGAGTACCATACAGGATAAAGCCAAAGAGAAACATGCCAAGGCACATATTAATCAAACTATCAAAAATTAAATACAAAGAAAAAATATTAAAAGCAGCAAGGGAAAAGCAACAAATAATATACAAGGGAATCCCCATAAGGTTAACAGCTGATCTTTCAGCAGAAATTCTGCAAGCCAGAAGGGAGTGGCAGGACATATTTAAAGTGATGAAAGGGAAAAACTACAACCAAGATTACTCTACCCAGCAAGGATCTCATTCAGATTCGATGGAGAAATTAAAACTTTACAGATAAGCAAAAGTTAAGAGAATTCAGCACCACCAAACCAGCTTTACAACAAATGCTAAAGGAACTTCTCTAGGCAGGAAACACAGAGAAGGAAAAGACCTACAAAAACAAACCCAAAACAATTAAGAAAATGGTAATAGGAACATACATATTGATAATTACCTTAAATGTAAATGGATTAAATGCTCCAACCAAAAGACATAGACTGGCTGAATGGATACAAAAACAAGACCCATACATATGCTGTCTACAAGAGACACACTTCAGACCTAGGGAAACATACAGACTGAAAGTGAGGGGATGGAAAAAGATATTCCATGCAAATGGAAATCGAAAGAAAGATGAAGTAGCAATTCTCATATCAGACAAAATAGACTTTAAAATAAAGACTATTACAAGAGACAAAGAAGGACACTACATAATGATCAAGGGATCAATCCAAGAAGATATAACAACTGTAAATATTTATGCACCCAACATAGGAGCACCTCAATACATGAGGCAAATGCTAACAGCCATAAAAGGGGAAATCGACAGTAACACAATCATATTGGGGACTTTAACACCCCACTTTCACCAATGGACAGATCATCCAAAATGAAAATAAATAAGGAAACACAAGCTTTAAATGATACATTGAACAAGATGGACTTAATTGATATTTATAGGACATTCCATCCAAACACAACAGAATAAACTCTCTTCTCAAGTGCTAATGGAACATTCTCCAGGATAGACCATATCTTGGGTCACAAATCAAGCCTTGGTAAATTTAAGAAAATTGAAATCGTATCAAGTATCTTTTCCAACCACAACGCTATGAGAGTAGATATCAATTACAGGGAAAAAACTGTAAAAAATACAAACACATGGAGGTTAAACAATACGCTACTAAATAACCAGAGATCACTGAAGAAATCAAAGGGGAAATAAAAAAAATACCTAGAAACAAATGACAATGAAAACATGATGATCCAAAACCTATGGGATGCAGCAAAAGCACTTCTAAGAGGGAAGTTTATATCAATACAATCCTACCTCAAGAAACAAGGAAAATCTCAAAAAAAAAACAATCTAACCTTACACCTAAAGCAATTAGAGAAAGAAAAACAAAAAAACCCCACAAAGTTAGCTGAAGGAAAGAAATCATAAAGATCAGATCAGAAATAAATGAAAAAGAAAAGAAGGAAACAATAGCAAAGATCAATAAAACTAAAAGGTGGTTCTTTGAGAGGATAAACAAAACTGATAAACCATTAGCCAGACTCATCAAGCAAAAAAGGGAAAAGACTCAAATCAACAGAATTAGAAATGAAAAAGGAGAAGTAACAACTGACACTGCAGAAATACAAAGCATCATGAGAGATTACTACAAGCAGCTATATGCCAATAAAATGGACAACCTGGAAGAAATGGACAAATTCTTAGAAAAGCACAAACTTCCAAGACTGAACCAGGAAGAAATAGAAAATATAAACAGACCAATCACAAGCACTGAAATTGAAACTGTGATTAAAAACCTTCCAGCAAACAACAGCCCAGGACCAGATGGCTTCACAGGCGAATTCTATCAAACATTTAGAGAAGAGCTAACACCTATCCTTCTCAAACTCTTCCAAAATATAGCAGAGGGAGGAACACTCTCAAACTCATTCCATGAGGCCACCATCACCCTGATACCAAAACCAGACAAAGATGTCACAAAAAAAGAAAACTACAGGCCAATATCTATGATAAACATAGATGCAAAAATCCTCAACAAAATACTAGCAAACAGAATCCAACAGCATATTAAGAGGATCAAACACCATGATCAAGTGGGGTTTATCCCAGGAATGCAAGGATTCTTCAATATATGCAAATCAATCAATGTGATACACCATACTAACAAATTGAAGGATAAAAACCACATGATAATCTCAATAGATGCAGAAAAAGCTTTTGACAAAATTCAACATCCATTTATGATAAAAACCCTCCAGAAAGTAGGCATAGAGGGAACCTACCTCAACATAATAAAGGGCATATACGACAAACCCACAGCCAACATCATTCTCAGCAGTGAAAAGCTTTCCGTTTCCTCTAAGATCAGGAACAAGATAAGGTTGCCCACTCTCACCACTATTATTCAACATAGTTTTGGAAGTTTTAGCCACAGCAATCAGAGAAGAAAAAGAAATAAAAGAAATCCAAATCAGAAAAGAAGTAAAACTGTCACTGTTTGCATGTGACATGATACTATACATAGAGAATCCTAAAGATGCTACCAGAAAACTACTAGAGCTAATCAATGAATTTGGTAGAGTAGCATGATACGAAATTAATGCACAGAAATCTCTTGCATTCCTATACATTAATGATGAAAAATCTGAAAGAGAAATTAAGGAAACACTCCCATTTACCACTGCAACAAAAAGAATAAAATACCTAGGAATAAACCCACCTAAGGAGACAAAAGACCTGTATGCAGAAAACTATAAGACATTGATGAAAGAAATTAAAGATGATACAAACAGATGGAGAGATATACCATGTTCTTGGATTGGAAGAATCAACACTGTGAAAATGACTATACTACCCAAAGCAATCTACAGATTCAGTGCAATCCCTATCAAACTACCAATGGCATTTTTCACAGAACTAGAACAAAAAATTTCACAATTTGTACGGAAACACAAAAGACCCCAGACAGCCAAAGCAATCTTGAGAAAGAAAAATGGAGCTGGAGGAATCAGGTTCCCTGACTTCAGATTATACTACAAAGCTACAGTAATCAAGACAGTATTGTACTGGCACAAAAACAGAAATATAGATCAATGGAACAGGATAGAAAGCCCAGAGATAAACCCACACACATATGGTCACCTTATCTTTGATACAGGAGGCAAGAGTATACCATGGAGAAAAGACAGCCTCTTCAATAAGTGGTGCTGGGAAAACTGGATAGCTGCATGTAAAAGAATGGAATTAGAACACTCCCTAACACCATTCACAAAAATAAACTCAAAATGGATTAAAGACCCAAATGTAAGGCCAGACACTATAAAACTCTTAGAGGAAAACATAGACAGAACACTCTATGACCTAAATCACAGCAAGATCCTTTTTGACCCACCTCCTAGAGAAATGGAAATAAAAACAAAAATAAACAAATGGTACCTAATGAAACTTAAAAGCTTTTGCACCGCAAAGGAAACCATAAAAAAGACGACAAGACAACCCTCAGAATGGGAGAATATATTTGCAAACAAAGCAACTGACAAAGGATTAATCTCCAAAATATACAAGCAGCTCATGCAGCTCAATATCAAAAAAACAAACAACCCAATCCAAAAATGGGCAGAACCCAAAGAGACATTTCTCCAAAGAAGAGATACAGATTGCCAACAAACACATGAAAAGATGCTCAACATCACTAATCATTAGAGAAATGCAAATCAAAACTACAATGAGGTATCACCTCACACCGGTCAGAATGGCCATCATCAAAAAATCTACAAACAATAAATGCTGGAGAGGATGTGGAGAAAAGGGAACCCTCTTGCACTGTTGGTGGGAATGTAAATTGATACAGCCACTATGGAGAACACTATGGACGTTCTTTAAAAAACTAGAAATAGAACTACCATATGACCCAGTAATCCCACTACTGGGCATATACCCTGAGAATACCATAATTCAAAAACAGTCATGTACCTCAATGTTCATTGCAGCTCTATTTACAATAGCCAGGACATGGAAGCAACCTAAGTGTGCATCGACAGATGAATGGATAAAGAAGATGTGGCACATATATACAGCGGAATATTACTCAGCCATAAAAAGAAACGAACTTGAGGTATTTGTAGTGAGATGGATGGACCTAGAGTCTGTCATACAGAGTGAAATAAGTCAGAAAGAGAAAAACAAATACCGTATGCTAACACATATGTATGGAATCTAAAAAAAAAAATGGTTCTGATGAACCTAGGGGCAGGACAGGAATAAAGACAGAGACGTAGAGAATGGACTTGAGGACATGAGGAGGGGGAAGGGTAACCTGGGACGAAGTGAGAGAGTAACATTGACATATATACACTATCAAATGTAAAATAGATAGCTAGTGGGAAGCAGCCACATAGCACAGGGAGATCAGCTCGGTGCTTTGGGACCACCTAGAGGGGTGGGATAAGGAGTGTGGGAGGGAGATGCAAGAGGGAGGGGATATGGGCATATATGTATACATATAGCTAAATCACTTTGTTATACAGCAGAAACTAACACACCATTGTAAAACAATTATACTCCAATAAAGATATTTTTTTAAAAAACAACAATCATAAGAGAAAACACATTTATCAATACTGTAAGTTTATGTTGTCTGTTTAAAGATGAACTGTCAGTACTTACATCAATATCATCTTATATGATACAAAACACTGTATATGTTATATGTATTACTAACACCAAACATTAAAAATGAAAAGATAATGTGAAAAAGAAATTCATATGTATTTACAGGTATAACGATTCACACACTGATAATGAAGAAGCAGCAATGTGATTACTTTACGGCAGCAGTATGATTGCCTCACAGGAGCCTAGCCTATAGATTAATAAATGAATCGTTATAAAATTTTCATGGCATACAGTATTACAGTCATGTTAATAATACAACATGGGAAACATTGTTACCTTTTTTTGAAACCACTTACCTGTGATGATAGGCTGATACACAGTTTCTCCAATTATGAGAGAGAGAAAGAGAGATGCTGTATGGTAATGTAATTCTTTGAAAGCAAAGTTATAAAACAGTAAGAAAACTAACACATTATTAACTTTATATTACATATCACTCAGCTTATGCCTATGTAAGGATAGGCTGTCCACTTCAATACAAGTCTTGTATATGATGTTCTACATGACGAATACTTAGGTGTTGATGATGATGATGAGGATGGTGATGATGATGATACAAAAATGTCTCATACATTTCTTGATGTATGGTTATTAGATTTTCACACAAAGATATACTAATACACAAGAGTTAAGTTTATTAACTGTATGGCACGATGGTCATTTACTATTCATTAAGTGGAAGTGGATCATCATAAATGTCCTTATCCTCATTGTCTTCACATTGAGTAGGAGGAAGAGGAGGGGTTGGTGGAAGGGGAGGCAGGAGGGGCAGGCACACCTGGTGTAACATGTTTCTATAGGGTACCAATCCATCTTCCACCATCTACTTTAGTTTCAGGGCCTGTATCATAGAAAGGTCCATGCTGTAAAAGAAGTCAAAAGCAGTCCTGAATAGTCGGAACCCTTCTGCCTGATTCTCTAATATCAATTTGTTTTCTGGTGCTGCTTATTCATCTTCTTCCTCATCATCTGGCACTGTACAGAAGCACTCATCTCCATCAAGTTGTCTTCTGTTAATTCCTCTATTAGCTCTTGAATTCAAGATCAATATCTTGAAACTGTTCAGTCCCCACCTTTTATGCCATATCCACAATCTCTTTCATGTTTTCCTTGATTGGCTCTGTCGTAGATCCTGTGAAGTCATGCACAACATCTGAACACAGCTTTCTTCAGCAAGATTTTATTATTTCAGGTTGGATGGCTTTCATGGCTTTTTCTATAACAATGATGGGATCATCAATGGTGTAGTCCTTCCAGACTTTCATGATGTTCTATCAGGGCTCTCGTCCACAGCACTGACAAATCCTTTCCATACAGTACTATGTGTAATGAGCCTGAAAGGTCCTTATGATCCCCTGATCTAGAGACTGAATTAGAGGCCTTGTGTTTGGGGGCAAGTAGACCACTTTGATGCCTTCCGTGTTGAATTCATGGGGTTCTGGGTGACCAGGGGCATTGTCCGGTATCAAAAGAACTTTAAAAGGCAGTTTCTTACTGGCAAGGTACTTCCTAACTTCAGGGACAAAGAAATCCAGAAAAATCATTCTCGTTATCCAGGCCTTCTTGTTGTACAATCAAAAGACTGGCAGCTAGTGTTTATCTTTCCCTTTCAAGGCTCAGGAGTTAGCAGCTTTATAGGTAAGGGCAGTCCTGATCATAAACTCAACTGCATTTGTACAAACCAGTAGACTTTGTTTTTTTTGTTCATTTGTTGGTTGGTTGGTTTTTGTTTTTTTTAAGACTAATGGAGACAACTCCCCATTGCCTATTTTTTTATTTTTATTTTTATTTATTTATTTTTGGCTGCGTTGTGTCTTCGTTGTTGCACGCAGGCTTTCTCTAGTTGCGTCAAGCGGGGGCTACTCTTTGTTGCGGTGCGCGGGCTTCTCATTGCAGTGGCTTCTCTTGTTGTGGAGCACGGGCTCTAGAGCACAGGCTCAGTAGTTGTGGCACACGGGCTTAGTTGCTCCGCAGCATGTGGGATCTTCCCGGACCAGGGCTCGAACCCATGTCCCCTGCATTGGCAGGCAGATTCTTTTTTTTTTTTTTTTTTTTTTTTTTGAAATTATTAGCACCTTTAATTATTATTTATTTATTTGGCTGTGTTGGGTCTTCGTTTCTGCGCGAGGGCTTCCTTTAGTTGCGGCAAGCGGGGTCCACTCTTCATCGCGGTGCGCGGGCCTCTCACTATCGCGGCCTCTCTTGTTGCAGAGCACAGGCTCCAGACACGCAGGCTCAGTAGTTGTGGCTCACGGGCCCAGCCGCTCCGCGGCATGTGGGATCTTCCCAGACCAGGGCTCGAACCCGTGTCCCCTGCATTAGCAGGCAGACTCTCAACCACTGCGCCACCAGGGAAGCCCCAGGCGGATTCTTAACCACTGCGCCACCAAGGAAGTCCCAAACCAGTAGACTTTGACTGCCCCTTCCTGCCTCAAATCCTGTACTCACTTCTCCCTTACTAATAAATGTCCTTTTTTCCAGGCATTTTTTTTCTAGAATTAGGCACTTTCATCTGCATTAAAAACCTGTTCAGGCAGACATCCTTTATCCTCAATGATTTTCTTAATGGCTTCTGGGAACTTGTCTGCTGCCTCTTGGTCGGCAGAAGCTGCTTCTCCTGTTATCTTGACATTTTTTTAAGCCGAACCTCTTTCTAAAACTATCAAACCATCCTTTGCTGGCATTAAATTCTCCAGCTTTAGATCCTTCACCTCCCTTTTGCTTTAAGTTGTCATACAATGACTTTGCTTTTTCTTGAATTGTTAGAATCTATAGGTATGCCTTTCTTATAGCAATCCTACATCCACATAAAAGCTGCATTTTTGATGCAAGATTAAAAGGTATTTTGCAAAAAGTGCAAGGTTTTCATGACTGACAGAGTAGCTGTAGTGACAGATTTACAAATTTCCTTTGCTTTTTTTTTTAACATCTTTACTAGAGTATAATTGCTTTACAATGGTGTGTTAGTTTCTGCTTTATAACAAAGTGAATCAGTTATACATATACATATGTCCCCATATCTCTTCCCCCTTCCCCTCCCTCCCACCCTCCCTATCCCACCCCTCTAGGTGGTCACAAAGCACTGAGCTGATCTCCCTGTGCTATGCGGCTGCTTCCCACTAGCTATCTATTTTACGTTTGGTAGTGTATATATGTCCATGCCACTCTCTCACTTTGTCCCAGCTTACCCTTCCCCCTCCCCGTATCCTCAAGTCCATTCTCTAGTAGGTCTGCGTCTTTATTCCTGTCTTGCCCCTAGGTTCTTCATGACCATTTTTTTTTTTTTTTTAGATTCCGTATATATGTGTTAGCATACGGTATTTGTTTTTCTCTTTCTGACTTACTTCACTCTGTATGACAGACTCTAGGTCCCTCCACCTCACTACAAATAACTGAATTTTGTTTCTATTTATGGCTGAGTAATATTCCATTGTATATATGTGCCACGTCTTCTTTATCCATTCATCTGTTGATGGACACTTAGGTTGCTTCCATGTCCTGGCTATTGTAAATAGAGCTGCAAATGGTCCTTACACTGGATTCATTTATCTTGAGATGACAGGCAACTACAGCTGCAGACCTCAATCTATGGTATGTATCAAGAATTTTTTCTTGTAATGTCATGACTTTTCTCCGCATCGTGGAGGCACTTTCAGCATCACTAGTGGTACTTCCTTTGGGTCCCCTGACGTTATTCAAGGTTAATGGTATTACACTAAATACAATAAAAAATATGTGAGAACCACGAGAAATCACTTTTTACTGTGATATGCCATTTACTACAGAGACAAACTGCTCACGTGGAGATGATTATCATCACACAGCATTTTAAGTGGACACTCACAAAACTTATGCTCACTGCAATAGCAACAGGAGGTGACTACAAAATTATTACAATAGTACAGTATGTACTACAGTTACTTTTATGCAGTTATGATTTAATACTGCATCTTTATGTTTGTTTCCATTTCTCTCAACTGTGAATGGCACCATGTATAGTCTGTATGTGATTGTGTGCATGTTTTGATAAATTTTAACTTTTTATAATAGATTTGTGTATATTTATGGTAGTAAATAATAAAATGGACTAGTATCTAGATATATTTTAAGCATTGATGACATACCTAACTTTTTCCTAGTTTTTTTAAAATATTTCTAAACTATGCAGTTCATCTGCAAGTTTTCTCAAACTGTCGCAAATCTCCAAAATATTTTCCAATATACTTATTGAAAAAATCCACATATAAGTGGATCCATGAAGTTCAAACCCATGTTGTTCAAGGGTCAACTACACAAATCTTAAAAGTCTTTTCAAAAATAATAAAAAGCCTTAGCCATCTGAGCAGGTAAACTTAATTTATGCCAACTGTTTAGAAACTACAAACTATTTATAAACTAGTGAGTTTTATATTGTACCTAATTCATGACAAAAGTTTTAAAATGAAAACTATGAGATCTGTCTGTATCTGTGTGTATAGATGTCGATGTATGTACATTATAGACATAGTATTTTTCTACCTCTGGATGTTATTGTCAAAATTAATTTATAAAAAGAGCTCTATTTAATTGGTTTTAAAACAAACAAGTGCTTATGAAAAACTCTCAAAATTATAGTAGAAACTAACCCAAATGTTTTCAAATTCACATGACCTAGGATTAATCTTTAGTAAATAGAAGCAAAATTTAAGTTATTAGTTTACTTAAAATAGTCATGTCTGTAGAGTTATCAGCATTAAAAATAAAACTTTTATTCTACTTGGGTGTACCAAAGTTCAAATAAGTTTATATTACCTCTGTTACAAAACTTGTCAGCAAGAAAAATAGCTTGGAGGGCTGCCTTTAGTCTCATGAAGTTTTCATGGGTAATCTAAACATAATTGTTGAGAACAAATGATTTAAATGATGTAAATGGGCCAAAAGTTTAAAGGTGAACACCTTAGCAATAATTATGGTACATATACTTAAAAATAGCTTCTCCAAATCTTTTTGGTAACTTGAAACTTTAGAGTTTTGCTAAGTTAAGCTCAGTGATGGGAATTCATTGGATGTCTAGATCATTTCCAAATAAGATAAAATAATGAAACATTAATTGCTAAAAAAAGTCTAAGTTTATCTACTTTTGTCTTATTACAGAAAATCTAAGGATGTTGGATTTATTAGTAAACATTACTTTGTACCACACTGGAAAAAAATTATGCTATGAGGAAATGTATGTTTCTAGAAATTATGAAATATATCTATAAGTTTGCCTATCAAAAAGTACTGGTAGAACAAACAGTTCACAACTTCTTAGTTTTCACTAGAAATCAAGGTTTCTGAGGGTTAAGAATTCTAATTAATATATATAATTAAAACTACTAAACTTAATAAGGAAAACATCTTCATATGTAAGGAAAATTTTTTAATATATATAAAAAATGGAAAAGCATTTTGTTAAAGGAAAAGAAAGTAATTTTGTCCTAAAAAAGGGGGCTTTTAAAAAAAAGAGAAAGCATAGGACAAAATCCAAATGTAAAAGAGGGAGTTATAGAAGGTTTGTGGAAAGGAATCCTGAGAAAAGAGTATTGTGCGCAGTCAGGATGGGCTAAAATTAGAATGAATTTACATCTCACACCAGTCAGAATGGCCATCATTAAAAAGTCTACAAATAATAAATGCTGGAGAGGGTGTGGAGAAAAGGGAACTCTCCTACACTGTTGGTGGGAATGTAAATTGGTGCAGTCACTATGGAAAACAGTGTGGAGTTTCCTCAGAAAACTAAAAATAGAATTAACCATATGATCCAGCAATCCCACTCCTGGGCATATACCCAGACAAAACTATAATTCAAAGAGATACATGCACCACTATGTTCACAGCAGCACTATTCACAATAGCCAAAACACGGAAACGACCCAAATGTCCATTGACAGATGAATGGATAAAGATGTGGTACATATACACAATGGAATACTACTCGGCCATAAAAAAGAATGAAATAATACCATTTGCAGCAACATGGATGCAACTAGAGATTATCATACTAAGTGAAGTAAGTCAGAAAGAGAAAGACAAATACCATATATTTGTGGAATCTAAAATATGGTATAAATGAACTTATCTACAAAACAGAAACAGATTCACAGACATGGAGAACAGACTTGTGGTTGACAGGGGGGATGGGGTGGGGGAAGGAAGGACTGGGAGTTTGGGATTAGCAGATGTAAACGATTATATATAGGATGGATAAACAACAAGGTCCTAGTGTATGGCAAAAGGAACTATATTCAATATCCTGTGATAAACCATAGTGGAAAAGAATATTTTAAAAAAATGTCTCTATGTGTATAACTGAGTCACTTTGCTGTACAGCAGAGATTGACACAGCACTGTAAATCAACTCTACTTCAATTTAAAAAATAAAATTTAAGTAAAGAATGAATTTAATTGAGTGAATGAATTTTACTATCAGAAGTAAGTCTCTCTCTGTTAATAAGACAAAGTTTTCATGCACTATTGATCTACTTTTGATAACATACTGTAAAATTTTCTTTATCTTTCAAGTAATCTGTTGTAACATTCTGTATTTGCCTTTGAAATCTTTTATTGTCACTTTGGTTAAGTGGATAGCTAAGTATTACTTCACAGTGACCTATGATCCTCCTTGACCAAGTGTTTTAAAACCTTTTATATCTTTGACAAACTTCCCCAAATCAAATGAAATCCTTTTGACCTCTAGCTTACTTGGGGATTTTTCAGAGGCCCCCTGAAATATCGAAAAGAGAGATATTAAACTAATTAGGCTTATTTAGCATATTAAATTACATGGGAAGCATTGTCAAATAAGTGTTGATAAACTTTCTTAGGTTATTGCATGGAGGAATGTTATTAATATTTGTTCTAAAAATTAAATGAAATTCCTAAAAATCTGATGTCTTGGTATAATGTTGTCAGTCATAATTCTAGTTATTACCTTAAAATGTTATGGATCACAGAAATAACCAAGTTTCCCTGTCAATTGCATTATTATGAATCAGATTTTTAACCATGTCATTTTATCTTGCCATTTTTAGAGTTATTGTTTTACTCTGATGCTTTTACAAAAATGCTTCATATTCAAGAAGATTCATAGAAAGGACTTTTTGACAAGTACAGTTTTCTGATAACCTTCAGATCATACCACTGAACTGGGTAAGAAATTACAGAACTCTAATGGAAAATCTGATGGCTTCATAACACTGCTAACGAAAGACCAAGATTAATGAGAATTAATTACATGGGACTGAGTGAACTAATGAATATGATTATAATTTTTATGACTTTTTGTGTGAAATATTACTGGCTTTTTGATCTTTGTTTTCCAGTTATAAGGAAACCTTTTCTCTTATGCTAACTATTACTTACAGCAATTTGGTAAATAATGCCTTTGTAAGCAGCAGAATTGAACATTTATCTTTTTTCTCCCTACCTAATCCCTCCAGAATTCAGAAACTCTTAGTGAGGATTCTTATTTTCATGGCAATATAGTTATTTACATAAGTTCACTAAGAATCTGCTCTTCTTGTAACAGGATACAATTGGAAACATTGATTATATTACCAAGGCTTTGACTGGAATGTCATATTTGAGAATGTGCATAGAATCAGATATGAGCAGACAGCTTTAAGGAACTAAGATTGACTTTACAGAGCATTAAGCCCCTTGGAAAAACTGCCTGGTATCTTGCTTAGTTGCTTTTGTTCTTCCCCCTATAAACTGGACAGGATCCTGAATTCTTCTTTCCTCAAATGTTTGGCTACAACTCTCCAAACTAACATTTCCAATTTTTCTCCCACTTCTGATTCAGAATCATTGAGAACTAAAGCTGCCCTTTTCCTGAAGTCCTGCAAACTGAAGCTGAACAACTTGATATAAACTTAAGAGGGATCACCACAATAGCCCACGTTTAGACCAACTTCATGCCTGTTGCTGTGTAAGCCACTCAAAAAGTTTACCTAATCACCTGATGACATCATCAGAGACATTGCAAACTGCAAAAGATGCTTTGACCCTGACATCTAAAAATCTTCTCAATTGCAGCTCTCAGGGCTCAAGACACTGGGTTTATAATTTGCTCCAACAATTAATCTTTGTTTTCCTTTTGTCTTTATTGCAATGTCTCTTTTTCAATACCTGACTGCTTGCACCTTATAGGCCCAACTTTGAGAGCTCACCTGCATCACCACCTCCTAAAACAAGTACCGAACTGACCTATTGTCAGGACTAAGACGCGGGTTCAATGAGATATAAGGCAATCTATAAACTCAACTTCTGGACTGTGAAACTTCTTGGAGAAGTTTAAAGGCAGGACTGTAGGGGAGCAAAATTTGCCTCTGCAAAATGTCTCTTTGGCCTGTAGATAAGCCAGGCCCAAAAGACTCAGGAAGAACTTTTGACCTTCCCTCTAACTGCCTAAAAGGATTCAGATAGAGGGCCTGTTCCTGGAATAGACCAGAGACATCTGTAAAAAATAAAGGCTAGGTGCGGTGGGGGGAAACTGGGCAGAGCCTATAGATAAGAGTCCACTCTGTGTCCCACGGTATCTGCAGGGCCCAGCAAACAGATGTCTACCAAATATTTGTTTTTCTATCTCCATGTGAATTGCCTTCCTCCCCTTTGAAGTCCCAAACCACTACTCCCAACATCCTCCTTTGTCTTTAGCTGGAGATGATATTTAGGGTGAGGGCTTCAGTCATTTTGGTGAGTTACTCTGTTTTCCTGGGTCTCTCCCAGGTATACATGTTATTAAACTTTATTTGATTCTCTCCTGTCTCATGTCAATTTAATTCTTAGACCAGCCAGGAGAACCTAGAAGGGTAGAAAAGCTTCTTCCTCCCCCACACCAGGCACTGTGCTACATGTGCTACCAAGGAGAAGAAAACAGATACGGTCATTGTCCTTCGGAGCTTGGCAGTCTGGGAAATAAATCTTAAGGAAACATCGAACAACTGCAGAAATATAATCTGTAATGAGGGCTAAGAATTAAAAATAGAGTTCTCTAAGATCTTGTAACAGGGGGGCTTCCCTTGAGGGAAGGGACTAACAAGCAAAGATGTAAAGAAAAAACACACATAAGGAGAACACATGTGCATGCATCTTGGGGAGCAGGAGAGGAGAGGAGTTGTTTGAAGTTTAAGAGACTGAAAGGGGGACAGTGTGGCTGCAGAGCTGAGACCAAGGGGAAGAATGGTGCATAAAAATGAGGTGGATAGAGGCCAGGGGACTTTGTATAGGTTTTGGTCTTTTTTGAAAGAGCAATGAATATCCATTGAAAGTTTCTAAGTGGGAGGATGGTGTGATCAAATTGAAATGTTTAAAAGATATGTTGGCTGCTCTGTGGAGAGCAGATTCAGAAGGGAGCTTGTATGGAATCCTGAAGACCAGCTATGAGGCTATAGTACAATAGCAGCTTGAATTAAGCTGGTGATAGAGAAGAGAGAGAAAACAGATGGGTTTGACAGATACCTAGGAGGTCAAAACAACAGGAGTTGGTGATGGGCTACCTATAGGAGGAGGGGAAAGAGAAGCCGGTATGAAGTATGATGTCCAAGTTCCTGGCTCATGTAACTGAATGGGTGGTGGTACCATTCATGGAGACAGGGGACACCAGAAAAGGACCACACTTGGGGAGGGGCTGGTGTGGGGACTCACGAATTCAGTGTTGAACATGTTGAATATGAGGGACACTTGAGACAGCTTTGAGATGAAATAAAGACTGGGGAAGTAGTCTGGGCTGGAGATGGACATGGGAGAGCTCACTAAGCCTTGGGTTGGGCTTGGATGAAATGATGTCACAAGAGTGAGAAGATAAGAGAAGCTTTAGGCAACTCCAACATTCCTGCTCTGTAAAACTGTCTCCACTATGTGCTTTGGCCCTTGGCCCAGGAACTTCTTCCATGTGCCATGGGTAGCATATTTGTACCTCACTCCTAGTGTACTTTTTCCCTTTTCCAAACCAAACTTATCATCAAAACATCATCTCTGCAGTTTGTATTCTTGCCAAGGATGTATGACCTGAATCTAATCATGAGGAAACAGACAAATGCAGATCATGGGACAATATACAAGACAAGCAGCCTGGCCCCTTCAAAAGTGTCAATGTCATGAAAGACAAAAAAAAAAAAAAATCAGATAAAATAAATCAAGGGGACAGTTCTAGAATCTAGATTAAAGATGATGAGAAAAACATGACAATCAAATGCAATCTGTGCTCCTGGATTAGATCATAAGTCAAAAGGAAAAAAACTATAAAGGATATTTGGGGGATGCTGGGGAGGAAGAAATTTTCCTTTACCCTTCTAGGTTCTTCTGGCTGAACTAAGAATTAAATTGACATGAGACAGATTAACAGGAGAAAATCAAACAAAGTTTAATAACATGTATACTTGGGAGACACCCAGGGAAACAGAGTAACTCGCCGAAATGGCCAAAGCCCTCACCTTAAATACCATCTTCAGCTAAAGACAAAAGAGGATGTTGGGGGTAGTGGTTTGGAACTTCAAAGGGGAGGGAGGCAATTCACTTGGAGATAGAAAAGCAAATGTCTCTGGGCGCTGCAGAGACAATGGGACACAGAATGGACTCTGATCTCCAAGCCCTGCCATGTTTCCCACCACCACACCAAGGCCTGCCATGTTTCCCACCACCACACCTAGCCCTGCCATGTTTCCCACCACCACACCTAGGTAGCTCTACTGGGGAACAGACCCTTCACATAAATTCTCTGGGCAGCTAAGGGGGAGGTAAAAAGAGAAATCTCCTGAGTCTTCTGTTTCTTAAAAAAAAACTTGTCTAAATTAATCCTCAAACCAAAGAGATACATTTTGGGGTGGCAAATTTTGCTCCCCCATAGGGACAATAGGGGAAACTTAAATATGGTATATTAGAGGACTCCCCTGGTGGCGCAGTGGTTAAGAATCCGCCTGACAATGCAGGGGACACGGGTTCGAGCCCTGGCCTGGGAAGATCCCACATGCCGCAGAGCAACTAAGCCCGTGCGCCACAACTACTAATCCTGTGCCCTAGGGCCCGAGAGCCACAACTACCGAGCCCACGTGCCACAACTACTGAAGCCCGTGCGCCTAGAGCCTGTGCTCTGCAACAAGAGAAGCCACCACAATGAGAAGCCCACGCACCGCAATGAAGAGTAGTCCCAGCTCGCCGCAATTAGAGGAAGCCCGCACGCAGCAACGAAGACCCAATGCAGCCAAAAAAATAAATAAAATAAAAAATAAATAAATTAAAATATATATATATGGCATATTAGAGAATATTTATTGTATCAATGCTAAATGCCTTGGGTGTGATCATGATATTGGTGTTATGTAGGAGAATGTCCTGGTTCTCAGGAAGTATATGCTGAAGTGTTTAGGGATGATATGTCGGCAACTTTCAACTAGTTCAAGAAAAAAGAAAGAGAAGGAAAGAGAGAGAAATAAAGCAAACACTGGAATATGTTAACAAACTGCAGACTTTAAGTGAAGGTACATAAATATTTATTGCACTATTCTTGGAAATTTTTTTTAAGTTTTAAATTTCTTAAATAGGGAAATTGCAATGACTTCTGAGACCAACCACCCAGAGTTAGGGCAAACTTCACAAGTTAAAGGTCCAGCCCCCCAGAAGGCTGCCTTCACTTCAGACAGTAGCCACAAGTTTGGGGGTCCCCAGGCCACCCTCACGTCTGATCAGCTGGCTGTGAATTTGGGAGTGCCCACTACCCCCTCAGATTTGGTAATTCACCAGACACAACTCAAGAAAGTGCTATACTTACGATTAGTTTTATATAGCAAAAGAATAAGCAGAACTAGCCAAACATGGCAAGGTCTGGGAGTGTCCTAAAAGCATAATTTTCATTGTTCTCTGCCTCTGGAGTCAGGACATGCTACGCTCTCGATGTGTGACAGTACACAGAGTATGGCCAACCAGGGAAGTTCACCCAAACTTTGGCGTCCAGAGTTTTATTGGGGTTTCATTACATAACCATGATTGATTGAATCCTTGGCTATGCCCCTCTCCCCTCCCAAGAGCTCGAGCTGATAACACATGGCTCAAAGCCCCAACCCTCTAAACACACCATTGGTCTTTCCGGCATGGCCTGTCTCCATCCTAGGTCATCTCATTATATAAACTCCTCATGGCCCTCCATGAGTAACAAAGACATTCCTGTCACTCAGGAAATTCCAAGGATTTAGAGGTTATCTCCAGGAAACAGGGACTAGGGCCAGTCAACCTCTCTATTACACAGAAATAAGACAAAATATATTTCAAAACAAAAATTTAAAAAAAAAAAAAAACTTGCATCAAAAAAGAAGTGGTGGGCAGAAGACCTAAATAGACATTTCTCCAAAGAAGACATACAGATGGCCAACAAGCACATGAAAAGATGTTCAATATCTCTAATTGTTAGAGAAATGCAAATCAAAACTACAATGAGGTATCACCTCACTCCAGTCAGAATGACCATCATTGAAAAGTCTACAAATAATAAATGCTGGAGAGGGTGTGGAGAAAAGGGAACCCTCCTACACTGATGATGGGAATGTAAATTGGTACAGCCACTATGGAGAACAGTATGGAGGTTCCTTAGAAAACCAAAAATAGAGTTACCATATGATCCTGCAACCCCACTCCTGGGCATATATCTGGAAAAAACTATAATTTGAAAAGATACATGCACCCCAATGTTCACTGCAGCACTATTTGCAATAGCCAAGACATGGAAGCAACCTAAATGTCCATTGACAGGTGAATGGATAAAGAAGATGTGGTATATCTATACAATGGAATATTAGCCATAAAAAAGAATGAAATAATGTCATTTGCAGCAACATGGATGGACCTAGAGATTATCACACTAAGTGAAGTAAGCCAAAGACAAATATCATATGATATCACTTACATGTGGAATTAAAAAAAAAAAAAAAGATACACATGAACTTATTTACAAAACAGAAATAGACCCATAGACATAGAAAACAAATTTACGGTTACCAAAGGGGAAAGGGGTTGGGGGAAGGGATAAATTAGGAGGTTGGGATTAACATATACACACTACTATGTATAAAATAGATAACCAACAAAGACCTACTGTATAGCACAGGGAATTATGCTCAGTATTTTGTAATAACCTATGAGGGAAAAGAATCTGAAAAAGAATATACACACACACACACACACACACACACACACACACTTAAAACACTGAATCACTGTGCTGTATACCTGAAACTAACCCAACATTGTAAATGAACTGTACTTCAAAAAACAAAACAAAACAAACAAAAAAACACAAGTGGACCTAGAGCATTTGAATCAAAAACTACCAGACTCCAGCAACCCTGTCTCAGGTTCATGCAGCCTCTAACAGCACATTCTTTTTGCATCTTAAGTTTAAAGAGGCCACTTAGATGTCACACAACAGTTCTCAATTTAAAGGCATCAGGATAAGTCATTTCACTTTTCTGCACAGGGTCAGCTGCAAACAGTAAATACGCAGCTGTGTAGGAGTAAAGGAATGGAAGAAAGTCATTTACATTTGTTGTCCAATACTTCTCAATTCAATTTAATATGCCAAGTTCTTATGACAAGCACAGCCTATACTACTTCAGCCAAATCAGAACATTCTAACTCTCCAATTCAATCAGGGAGGAAGTCAGGGTTCCATGAGCAATGTGAAAAATCACTGCGTCATTGTAAATTAGAACTGTCATCAGCCCTGTGGCCCCTCGACTGTCTTCATCACTAGGCTGTGAACCAAAATGACTTAGGGTGAATGTATCTGCAGGAGAAGAGCTTCAAGGCACAGGACAGAGGGAACTGCCTTGTTCAGAGAATAGAGGGAAGAAATGTTCATGAAAAATGAAAAGAGGAGGCTTGTTATCCAGCAAATAGAGGCTCTAGAAGCATCAGTATTCTCTCTGTAACTAGTTTGTTTTTAAATATGAAAGTGAGGGAATTCCCTGGCAGTCCAGTGGTTACAACTCCACGCTCTCACTGCTAAGGGTCCGGGTTCGATCCTGGGGAACTTCTCCTTGCTCCCAGCACCTAAATATGAAAGTGATACATGCCCATAGTTTTTTTTTTAAAGTTCAATCAGCAAAAGGATATAACAGGAATTACATTCAAAATATTTTACAACAGCAAGAAGGGCACAGACCCATCAGAAGAGATTCCAGCCACTGTACAGAGTAGGACCCACTGAAGAGCAGTCTCTATGTACAACCCAAGAGTCTGGATATCCAGCACCCCAGAATCCCACTTGCACTCCCCACGGGGAACCACTGTCCATTTCTTAGGACTTGTTCCAGACATGTTTTGTGCCTCTACCAGCATATCTGTGTGCCTATGCACTCCTTTTTGGAGAGATCCCTGTTTTTGAAGACACTATTCTATTCTGTAACATGCTTTTTTCTTTTAATCATGTATCTTAGACATCATTCTACATCTGCACACACAGAGCTATCTCACTTTTCTTAAGCTTTAGCAATGCTACTCAAAGTGTGGTCTGGGCACCAGTGTTAGGCCAGGAACTGTGTGTTCCACTCTGAGAAAACCTAATGGAGAGCTTGCACCAGAATGCAAATCAACTCCATCTCTAAATACACGCTTTCCTTCAGGTGAGATAGACGTATATTTTTGTCAGTGAGATTTTGTTGTTAAAGTCGCTGCTTTACATTCTGGCTCCAGTTCCTTATCTCCTAGCAGACGAGCAACACACGAGAGAATGTCTACTTCAAGCAGCACCAGAATAGCCGTAGAGTATGTATACACTGTAAGTTATTTGACCAATCCCCTCGTGATTGGCATTGAGGTTCATACAAGTGAGCATACATCTTATGCACCTGAGAGAATATTTCTATGGGAGAGATTCCTAGGAGTGGGATCAAGGGTTGTGCAATGGATGAGAATGCTGATCAGGACGGTGGCAGAGGTTAGAAGTGACCCCAGAGATAACTAGTCCAACTCTTGCATTTCATTGGGGAGAAAACTGAAGCCAGAAAGGTAAAAGCAAGCTCCAAAGTCAAACAAGTCAGTGGCAGAAGTAGGAATGGCCCAACTCCTCTGAAAGGCACTGGGTATCAGTGGAGCAACAAACTGGACATGAGGCCTTAGAGTCTGAGCTAAGGGGACTGGGGAACAGCCCCAGGGACACGTCCAGGGACAGAGTGACTGTCTCTGATATCAGTATAACATGGGACAATTAAGGGTGTCTCAGGGTCACGCTGGGGCCTGATTGGCAGGAAATCCAGGTCCTGTTTTCATGGGTGTTGCTAGGCCTCTTAGGAAGACTTTGGAGCACACTGCTTGGGCCTGATTGAATCCATCTCGTGGAGGGAGGAAGGAAGAGGTTACATTAGCCCAGGATATCCTATGAAGGCAGATAATTCACCTGTGATAGTGGGTTGTGGTCAGAGGAAGAAATGGAAGAGTGAAAAGGAATTAGAGGCAAATGAAAGATTAAAAGGCCAGAAAACAAAGCTGTGTAAGACTATGACAGAGGGAGAGTTTCAGCAAAGGTTAGAGGAAGTCATCACAGATTTAGAAAAAGGAAAAGAGCCATGGAGTCTTGGAAGCCGAAAGAGCCAAGTTCCCAGAAGGAATAAGGAGACAGCTGTGTCAAAAGCTGCAGGGGTGCAAGTGAGATGAAAACTTTAAAATAACATTGGATTTGGCAACATGGAAGCCACTGATGACCTGGCTGAGAGTCACTTCAGTAAAGCAGTGACAGCAGAATCCAGATTGCAGTGGCTTCAGGAGGGAATGAGAAGTGAGGAAATGGGGCCATTGAGTATAGATGTGCCGATGACTGGCAGACTGGTTGGGAAGGTGGGAGGGGTGGGGGGAGGAGGCAGCTGTGGGAACCAAGGAGCATGTCCCAGAAGACCTTCGGTCCACTTCTGCCTCTATACGAGCAGTTTACTCACGCTCAAGGCCATAAGTAGCTGGAGAGAGAAAGCGGGAGCCCCAGCTTCCTGTACCAGCCTCAGCGGAATCATAGTTCCCTGGGGATTGGTATAAATTATCCACAGTAACAGAACTCAGTGCCCAGCCTGTTTGCAAGACCTGTGCATGGGGTATGATCATAACAATAGTCACCATTTATCGAGAGCTTATTTATGCAGAGCTAAGAACTTTACGTAAATTACCTCATGTAATCCTCACAACAACTCTGTGAGGTAGGCCTTATTATTTCCTCCAGTTTGAAAATGATGAAACCTGAGATGCAGAGAGCTTCATTAGCCTGCTACAGGTCATCCAGCCAATAAACGGCAGCATCAGGATTCAAACCCAGGTTCGTTCTCTCCCAGCAGTGCTCCTAACCATGAAGGTGGGGTCCCTCAGTCTGGACTCTATGAATCACAGGCATCAGCGTCACCTGGGGAGCATTTGAAACATGCAAATCCCCAGGTTCCACAAAAGATCTACTGACTCCCAGTCTATGAAAGTGGAGCCCAGAATCAGAGCGTCTATCCGGCTCCTCACATGATTCTCATGTTCACAAAGTCTTCTTAGGTGAAGACTTTTACCTCCTTTACTGTTCGAGCTGCCTGTCATTGGTTGTCATCCACACCGGGATTTACACTCTTGCCTGAGGTTAAAGACAGCCTGGACTGCTTGCTTGAGATAAAATAACGTCTCAGGCTTTAACTTGGGCCTATTGAATGAGGATTTCCAGGGGAGAGGACTGGCCATCTGTGTATTTAGCAAGTTCCCCAGGTAATTCGTATCTTCAGAGAAGATTGAGAAATACTGTTCTGTTATTTGCAGCTGAAAGTATTGTAAGCACTACCCCAGACTCTAATTTAGGTTCTAACACTTAATTATTCCAAGATTCATTTTCCTTGTCTATAAAGTGGGCATAAGTATGCCCACCTGGTAGAGCTGGGGTGACGATGAGATACTGTACCAATTAGGATTAGATTTACCTGTGTATAACATAAAGTAATAATGGCTTAAACAAAAGGGTTTATTTTTCTCTCAGGTAAAAGTTGGAGCTAGGCAATCCAGAACTGATATGAGGTCTCTAATCATTAGGGACACAGACTCTTGCTGTCTGTCTTTCCATCTGCCCTGTCACTGAACAGGATTTCAATGAGGATTTCATTCAATCCTCATTCATTAGTAGCATATTGCCTCTTGGCACAAAATGGCTGCTGAGGCTGCAGCCATTTTTTCCATAGTCCCAGCAAGAGGGAAGGAAAGAAGGGATGCACCTCCTACTCAAGTCAGATCCCCTTAAGGAGTATTTCTGGCAGGTCTTCATAACACTCCTGTTTATGTTGCATGACCAGGAGTCATGCAATATAGTCACAGAGCCACACCTAGTTGCATGGAAGCCTGGGAACTAAAATCTTTCAGTTCAGAATCAGGTCTTTGCCACCCCCAAATAAGTCAGGCTTCTGTTACATTAAAAAAAGAAGAAGAAGTTTAATAAAAATTGGAAGCCACAAGGGAATTCCCTGGCAGTTCAGTGGTTAGGACTAGGTGTTTTCACTGCTGTGGGCCTGAGTTCGATCCCTGGTCGGGAAACTAAGATTCACAAGCAGTGTGGTGCAGCCAAAAAAAAAAAAAAATTGGCAGCCACAAAAATATTCTTCCACAAACTTCCTACTGCTGGGAGCTGAGGACACCTGCTGCTATGCTTTGAAATCCATTGGCCATGGCTCCCAGGAGCTGCACCCCACCCATGGCTGAGTTTGATGGCGTACAAAGTCAGACTTGGTCCTGAGAGACAAGGGATTCCTTTATTGGCTAACTTTGGCTCAAGGACTCCCTGACAGCTTTGCCAAACCTTCGTTAGACTGAATCTTCCCTAAACTGCAGGGCAGTCTGGGACACTTGCTCCCACCTTCTCTCGCTCTCTCCTTCACTTGGGGTCTGATGGCCTTCCTGGCCTTCTCTAGATCCCACCCTATTTCCTTTCACACAGGCATTTCCCTCTAGTAAAATCTTTGCACGGTTAACCCCAGCTTGGTGTCTGCTTCTTGAAGGACCTGGACTGACAAAACTGGCAAGGCAATTCGCAGTCTCCGGCATAGATTTATTTAAATAATGCATATAGCAGCTGCATAACCAGGGATGAGCATGTAGTAGGCACTCAATAAATAATGGCTGTGTGGTGATAATGCTGGTGGTAGTGGAGGAGGAGGGAGACAAGGGGGAGGGGGAGGAGAGGGGGGAGAAGGGGGAAGTACAGAGCCAGCCATGGAGAAAGGAGTGTTTATAAATTGGTGGGACAAGAGTCTGAAGCAAATCACTCTTTTTGATTCTCTTCCACCCCCACAATATTTCTATTACAGTAAAATCTGGTTAAAATCAATACCAAAGTCAGTATGAAAGGGGCAAAATAGACCCTAAATAGTTGTCATCTTGGGGAGACTGAACTGTTATTACTTAGCATCAGCCATTTCAAGTCATTTTTCAACAAAAAAGAAAGGGGAAAAAAGAAGAAGAAAGAAATAGGGCAGGCCCCAAGACAAAATTGCACAAAATAAACCCAATGTCCTGAGCAACTCTGGTTCTCATATGGAAAAATGGTGACCAGAAATTACTTGTTGTAATGACCTAAGAACACTATTCCCATGAGAAAGTTTTCAGCATAAAAGTTAAAGCACATGCAAGTCTCTACAAAAATAATGAAGAATTCAAGGATATAAGACAGTGAGGGAAGGCGCAATGGGGGAAAAAGTGGATGTAATCTGTATAGGACACAAAAGTTCCTGGGAACTTAATCGACATTATGTACTCGGCACATGGTAGAAGCTCAGTGAATGATGGTCGCCCAGATAACTGAATGGCTCACTCAAGGTTATAGTTCATCATTCATTCATACATTGAAGAAAGATTTGTAGAAAGCCTACTATGTGCCAGGCCCTGTGTGAGGCCCTGAGGGTGCCACAGTGAACAAGACAGTTGAGATCCGTGTCCTACCATCCTTCTGCAGAGAAATCTCCTTTGCAGACACTTTATGTGGGTCCCTCTACCTCTGTCTTTCCATAAACACAGCCTGAATTGGTGACCATGTCTATCAGATTAAAGCCTATACATTTTAAAAATTATTTATTTATTTATTTAGCTGCTCCAGGTCTTAGTTGCAGCATGCAGGACTCTTTGTTGTGGCATGGGGGATATTTTAGTTGCAGTATGCAGGCTCTTAGTTGTGGCATGCGGGATCTAGTTCCCTGACCAGGGATCTAACCCAGGTCCCCTGCATTGGGAGCATGGAGTCTTAACCACTGCACCACCAGGGAAGTCCCCAAAGCCTATACATTTCTTCTAAAATATTTTCTTTGTCTCTGAAACCAAGTTGACACACCCATGTAAAATGATCCATGATGCCACCTTGGATTTCTGTTAAATAACTTTGTATTAGTTATCTATTGCTGTGTAACAAATTAACCCCCGAATTAGCAGCTTAAAATAACAAACATTCATTATCTCAGAGAGCTAAGGACTGACTTAGCTCAGTGGTCTGGCTCAGGGTCTCCCATAAGTTTTTGGTCAAAGTGTCAGTTGGGGCTACCATCATCTGAAGGCTTGACTGGGGCTGGAGAATCTGTTTCCAAGGTGGCTCACACACAAGGCTAACAAGCTGATGCTGACTGTTGCCAGGGGACCTCAGTTCTTTGCTACATGGGTCTTTACATAGGGCTCCTCCTGACACGGCAGCTAGCTTTCCCCAGAGCAAATGATCTGATAGAAAGACAGACACGAAGAAACCGAGAAAGAAGCTGCAATGTCTTTTATAACCTAATCTCAAAGTGACAAACCATCACTTTTCCTGTACTCTGTTGGTCACACAGACCACCCCTCTGGTACAATGTTGGCAGGGACTCCACAGGGTCTGGAAACCAGGAGCAGGGGTCACTGGAGGCCCTCTTGGAGACTAGTTACCAGAGCCTCCAAGGAGAGCTTCCTCTCCCCAAACTCCACCCAAACCCCAGTGGGGGAGAGGGTGTGCGTGCAAATTCCACTGTGTGAAAACACAAAGGCACACAGCAGTAAATTCACTCTGTCCTGGAAACCCAGTATTTGAACCCCAGAGAACTGCCTTTCCTCAATCCTACTTTAGCATCACACCATAGGCCTGCATAGAAGGAGATCATAGAAGCAGCTCCAATTAAGTCATCAGCGTCTGTTTCACTGTTAGTGTCCTCTCTCTGAGGACCCACAGGAAAAATATCTCTCTGGTCTCAGGGTCAGGAAAAGTTGTGCTTCTCCTGAATAACTACTTTGTTTTTCTCATGTAAAATGTGGAATTTTGTTACCACTCATGTCTCCCTCTTTACTTTGGCTAATGGAAAGCTCGGAGCCAACCGTGTAAGCCTCTGCTGGTGTCCATCTCCTTGAGCTAATGTCACCCTGGAATTATCTCTTCTACTTGTTGTATATCCCCTCCAATCCCTTCTTTTTTTCTTTTTTTTTTTTTTTGCCACGCCACGTGGCTTGCAGGATCTTAGTTCCCTGACCAGGGATTGAACATGGCCCTGGCAGTGAAAGCGCTGAGTCCTAACCACTGGACCACCAAGGAATTCCTTCCAATCCCTTCAACTTTTCATTTTATCCTTTTGTATGTTTTGCACTTTTATAATTCCTCTCAAAGCTTTTGTGGATTGGAGTATAAATACACTGATAAAGTTTGTGTCCAAACACTGATGACTTGCACACGTTTGCCATCTAGTGGTGACAGTGGTAACTGCCAGAAGAGAAACCTCCCTGATTTTTCAGATTTGTTTTTTCAGGGAAGTGGTGGTGTGGGAGTGTGGAACAGGAGGGAGACCAGAACCGCTCTCTGTGCTTTGTCAGAGAATTGAGACTGTGCTGGGGATTAAAGAGACTACAGGCAGGGCAAAGGAGCAGGTGATTCAATGTCTAGAATCTGACATGATTTATTGGAATCTAAAGAAGCCAAAATATAGCGAAGATCCAGCAAATGAGGAAGGCACTGGCAGTGGAGTTGTTAAGTGAAAGGTGTTAGAAAAACTGAACAATGAAAATAGACCTGATTCAGGCAGAAGATCACTTGAAAGGTACTTAATGTAGGTTGACTGCAGATGCGACCAGCCATTTTTTAAGCATTCACATTAACCATAGGAAGAAGCTTAGAGTCTAATGTTTTCGTTTTACTCAGGAGAAAACTGGGACCCAGAGGCACGGAACACCTTGTCCAAGGTCATACAGCCTGTTACTCACAGGTCCAGGATGACCCTGAGACCAGTCCTCTTCTGCCAGTACCACACTGCCTTTAATCATATGTAACAGGTGTTCATTTGGGCTTTCATTTTGCACACAGGATTTTAAAATAAAAAATTGGACTGTCACCAAAAGTTGCTGGATCCAGCAGGTTTCCAAGGAATTATTACTCACTGGTTTTGCAGCTGCCCCGTGGCACACCCACAAAGGGTCAGGATGAAGGCGGTTATGAAACACTGGCTTCACCAACCTTCACTAGATGGCTCATGCCATTAGTCCACAATGATGGGGAGGGATTCTAGAAGCCAGTCGCAGTAGCTGAGAGAGCTCCAGCCTGGGGAAGAGAAGATAAGTTCATTCAGCCACAGTGTTAACCTAGCATCTTCTCTGCGCCAGGCTCCAGGAAGGATGCTGAGGTGGCAAAATCAGCAAGGCACTAGCCATATCCAGGAGCCATACACATTCCATTTGTCTGTACCCTGATGTGTGTTCCTGGGCACAGCTTGAGCTGCAGCTAAGGGATAGCTTGGATCTTGAGGGCCCTTTAAGACTTAGCCCAGGGGTCCGTAGTCTGAGGCTGAGCTGTCTTGGAAACAGCCTAGAGTCAGGGGACCACTGGGAGGACAGGAGCTACTATCTAAGCAGAACTTGAGACATTACCATATCAGACAGTGTAGATATAGAAGAGTTTCATCATCTCAGAGAGTTCTACTGGACAGCACTGGCCAAGAGCACCCTTTCCTGGATTTTCTGCATCTTACCAGTTCTTCCAGGCCCTTTAGATACTGACATAAGCAAGAGAGTGATATGAGTCACTGGTTTCTGGAAGGGGCAGAGCTCCATGGCTGTTCCAGATCTGATATCCTCAGAGGTACAAATGACCCATCTGAGACAGAGGGCACTTGGAGGTCAGCTCTTTAAACTTTTCAGACTTCTATGCCCATAAAAGGTGCCAAAATAGGGGCCGGGGAGTAGAGGGGGTATTAGGGGTCTCAATTTTTGAGGTCAGAAAGACCTAGGTTCCTATCCTCTCAGGTTTGAGACAAGAATTAGAGTTACAGTAAGTCCCCTACATACGAACGAGTTCCATTCTCAGAGGGCGTTCGTAAGTCCAATTTGTTTGTAAGTCCAACAAAGTTAGCCTAGGTACCCAACTAACACAATCGGCTATATAGTACTGCACTGTAATAGGTTTATAATACTCTTCACACAAATAATACACGAAAAACAAAGAAAAATAAAGAAAACATGTTTAATCTTGCAGTACAGTATCTTGAAAAGTACAGTACAGTACCAGCTACATCACCGCCGCTTTTACACTTGCTTCCGGACATCCTGGGCTTTATATAAAGATATTGTACTACTGTACTTTATACAGTACTGTACAGTGAAGTACACAAAAGCATAACCACTTGTAGAGGATGCACGCATGTGACAACGTACACCAGACACGTGACTAACTTATGTGAACTGACATGCGAATGCAGGTTCACATCTTTGAAAGTTCGCAACTTGAAGGTTCGTATGTAGTAGATTTATTGTAGTTCCAATTGTACGGAGTTCTGACTACACTACTAGCTGTATAGTCTGGGCAGGTCCACAACCTTTATCCACCACACTCTCAGATTTCCCCTCCGTAAAATGCAAATACCCCTGCAGCTGGGCAGAACGAATATCCTCAAGTGCAGAAACAGTAAGCCTAGGGGAGAGTCCTGGTGGCCCGAACAAGAACCACCTACCGCTGAGAAAAGCGGGAAGAACAGCGGAGCTCCCTGAGGGCGAAGGTCACTGCCAGATGCAAGTCCCAACATAAAACAGATCCCCCTACATGCGCAGCGCCATGATTCTTTGCACCCTTGTAAAGTGTCCGGTGAGCAGCAAGAGCTGGGGCTAACTTAGGGCCGTTATCATCTGCTTCTTTTGAAGTAGAGCCCCTCATTTCTCAGAAGATCTCACAAAAATTTGCTTAATAGAAATCTAAGCTTGGAGAATTCTCAGGACTACAGTGTACCCACTAGTCCCCTCCTCACCCGCGACTCCCAGGGCCCAGGAGAGACGCCAGCCCCGGCAGGACCCGGAGACCTTCAAGTTACTACACTTCCCAGAGGCCTCTGCGCAAAGAGAGGGGCCGGCAAGCGGCTCGCTTCCCCCGCCTCCACAGTGCGGGATGTTTTAATCCCAGAGGTTTCGCCCTCCTGGCGCTCGCCGAGGTCCCCACGGACCCGGAACAGCTCCCATCTAATCAGCCGGGAAGAAATAAGCGCAGCAAGACACTCTAGGAAAGGTAGTTTCCAAAAATATTTCTGGGAAACGGAGGGAGACAGCGAGGCTTGCCAGCCAATTAAGAGCCGGGCTCGGGGCTTGTCACGTGACTCGCGCGGTCAGCTGTTTTGGGGCCTTGGCTTGGCTGCGGGAGCGGGTGTCCAGAGCTGTGGGCAAAGCTACTGCCGCCGCCTGGACTGGCCTCCTCAGCCCCTGAGCCGTCCCCGCTGGCCAATCACAGCGCTGACCGCATATTTGCATATATTTGAACTTGGCGCTGGAGGACCTTGCAGTGCTCATCACCTGCCTTGGCCTCTGCAGCAGCCACACTGAGGCACTGGAGTTGCTTCAAAGCTTTATTGGATAAACCATTCATCAGCTGTTGGGTTCGCCTCATCTTTGGGGACCTTTTCTACTCTCTGTTCTCATTCGGCCACTGTGTCTTCACCCATGACCTTGTCGCCTCAGAAATTTAAGTCCTGGGACCCGTCTATTTCCCGTTATCGGCCGCCTCCAGTTTCATTTCTTTCCCTACCCAGCCTAAATCCTCAGAATCCTGTCCTGCTTCGTGTGCTTCTGTAACAACCCCAGACTGTCGATTAATACGGTTAATCGCCTGCTTTGGGTTTGCTAGGTGCTTCTGGAGGGGGAAAGATACAACACCAACTTAACAGGTTGGTGCCACTGGGATCAAGATCTCAGATGTCAGCTAAACCCTAAGCTCCGTGGGATTGGGACAGCACTGGGAGGCCAAAAAAATAGAGGCGGAGAGTTTGCTGCTGAGACCTCTGGTGGGAGTACAAGGCTTTGCAAGGGCTATTTTTGTCGCATTCCACCTCATGTTTGTCCTATTAGAGCCTGAGAATGAAATGTAGAGCAAAGCAAAATATTAGTGATGAGAATATTCTAGAATGGCACGTTGGTGAGAAAGTATCAATAGAAGATCCTGTAAAGACTCAAACGAATGTTAAGTAACGTGAAGAATGAAATGAGAAATAGCAAGAAAGCATGCAAAGATGCTAAATTGGTATAGTTAAAAGTTTTAAATAAACTCAGAGAGCAAGATAAAGTCCTTTAAAAAGCATTATGATGGAAAGAGATTGCATGTTTCTGATGGCCAGCCTTCCAGAAAGATTAAAAGATTATATCCAAAAATTCCTTTGAGAAGTGGCAGGTGTAAGAGGATCCTGGAAATCAGTAAGTAACCTGGCTTCAAAAATGTAATTTTTAAAAAGGAGGTTTTTCGTGAGGGGAAAAGGAGATCCAAAACAGATATGTCTGGACATATCAGAGGCTCCTACTGTGTTGTATCTTAGAAGCAGAATCCCAAGTAGGCTGGGCTCCTGCTGTCATAAAGGCCATTAAGCAGGCTTTGGAGCCCCAGGGGGAGACCACACACGGCCTGAAACTTCTCAGAAAGTGTGCTGTCAAGCACTGGAGAGGAGATTTAGTTTGATTTTGTTCTCTTACAATGATTATGTGTTATTAATTTATATCTTTCTGTTCCTCTATAGCATAGGGTCCATTTGTTGTGTAAAAAATCCGTGAAATACCTTAAACGCTATCTAGTGTTTTCACATACCACATTGTATTTGATAAAGAAAAGCAGCAAACTTGTCTGTTAACAGTTAACTGGAAAGAGTATTGCTTTGAAAGCAATCCAATTTATTACACATCTGTATATCAACCTTGCCACCTGATTCTAAATTTAAATACTTGCTGTTGGGGACTTCCCTGGTGGTCCAGTGGGTAAGGCTCTGCGCTCCCAATGCAGGGGGCCCAGGTTCGATCCCTGGTGGGGGAACTAGATCCCTTAGTTGCATGCCTCAACTAAGAGTCCACATGTCGCAACTAAGAAGTCCGCATGCCTCAACTAAAGATCCTGCATGCCGCAACTGAGACCCGGCGCAGCCAAAATAATAAATAAAATTTTTTAAAAATAAGTAAATAAATACTTGCTGTTTACCAACAGGAAATTACAGCTACATTTACATGTGTCTGTGGGGGATATGCCTGCAGAGAATAACCACATCTTTATATGCAAAGCAAATATCCGGAACCAAACAAAACAATTCTGGAATCCCAGGCTGGACATTAATATTTTAGGAGTAGAGCACAAGATCTCCAATAAGCAAGAAAACCTAAACGTTGTAGAAAAAGAAATCACATAGATATCAATTTTCCTTAAGGTAGAGTGATTCATCTCAGATTGTTTGTTCAGGACCAGTTTGGTTGGTTGTTTTCAATTCTTTGCACACCAATACTTTTGTAAGTAAGAGTTTATTTCTAGAAAAAATGAAATTATAATGAATTATAAAATACAAAATAGTGGCCCCATTTTTTAATGATTAGAGTCAACATACATAAAATCACTCTAAATTTGCTATAAGGGAATTCCCTGGCGGTCCAGTGGTTAGGACTCCACACTCTCACTGCCGAGAGCCTGGGTTCAATCCCTGGTCGGAGATCTAAGATCCCACATCCCAGAAGCCATTTGGTGCAGCAAAAAAAAAAAAAGAAAGAAAGAAAAAAATTGCTATAAAAGTTTTGAAACAGTCTCAATTCTATATTTAATTCATGGAAGACCAGATAATCAACCCCCCTTATCCAAGGACTATATTTTATATAGCACTGAGATAAAGCATCTAAAAATGGAGATCTTTCAAAATCATATCACTCTCTGGCTCAAACTTCCATTATTTTTATAAGACTGACTTTTATTGTCAGTATATGAATATACCACAATTTATTTACCCATTGTCCTGTTGACAGACATTTGAATTGTTTCCCATTTTTTATTATTACAAACAATGTTGCAATGAACATTTTTGTAAATGCCTCCTAATGCACAAGTGCAAGAACCTAGGGTATAAACTCATGTTATCCTATGTGATTCATATACCCATGAGTGAAATTGCTGGGTTGAACAATGTATGCATTTTCACTTTTAGATATTGCCTACTTGGTCTCCAAAGTGCTTGTACCAATTTACGTTTACTTCAGCATCGTGGAAGAGTTCCCAATTCTTCGTTTCATCACAAACATTTAAAATTGTCAGACTTTTTAATTATCCCAACCTACTGGATATGAAATAGTACTTCATGTGGTTTAGTTTGCATTTCCCTAGTTAATAATGAGGTTGAACATCTTTTCATACATTTATTAGCCATTCTGGCTTCTTTTTCTATGATTTACCTCTTTACCTTTTATTCATTTTTTTATTGAGTATTCTTAATTTTTGATTTATAACTTATTTATATATTCTGGATTTGAATCCTTGGTCAATGATGTATGTTGCAAATATTTTTTCAGTCTGCAGTTTGTCCTTTCGTATTTTTAGTGATGTCGTTTGATACTCAGGCATTTTTTTTATTTTAATGATGTTGACTTTATCAGCTTTTTTCTTTATGGTTGTGCTTTTTGTAATTTATTAAATCTTTGCTCTAAACAAAGATCATAATACATGCTCTCCTATTTTCTTCTAAAAGTTTTCTCTTCCTCCTGGGTTCTTGAATTCCACTTGGATTTTTGTATTTGGTCCAAGAAAGTGTTTCAGTTTTATTCTTTCCTATATGAATAACCAATTACTCATCTTCATTTTTGGAAAAATCTGTCCCTTCTCCACTGATCTGCAAAGCCACTTTGTTAAAGATGTCAGATGTCCCTCTATGGCTGTGTTTCTGGGCTCTGTATTCTGTTCCAGTGGTGTAGATATCTACCCCTGATCCATTGTCACAATGTCTTAATTACCATACTTTATGGTAATTACTTATTTATTATAAAATATTTATTATAAAATAAATATTTATTGTAAGATAAGTCTTGTTGTGTGCTAGAGTGAGTCCATCATCCTCTGCTTCTTTCTCATGTGTGTCTTACCTGTTTTTGTACATTGCCATTTACATTTTAGAATTGGCTTGTTGAGTTGCCAAAGAAACACGTCACGATTTTTATTATAATTGCAATAAAATCTATATATTCCCTTGGGGAATCTTTATGATACTAAGCGTTTCTGTCCAGGTTCACAATATGTTTTTCTCTTTATTTAGGTCATCTTTAAGATTTTTCTATCTTTTTAAAAATAATTCTTAATAAAGGTTTTAAACATCTTTTGTTAGATATATTGAAAAGTACTTTACAGTTTTTTAATGCTGTAAATAACATCTTTTTTTAAATTATATTTTCCACATCTTTGTGTCTGAATTTTAGGAAAACAATTGAATCACCTTGCTAAACTCTCATAGTTTTTCTAATAATCTGTTTGTAAATTATCTTGGCTTTTTCTATGTAGACAATCATGTAACCTGTGAATGATTGCATGAGAATGATGTGCAGTAGACTGAGTACCCACATCCTAGATGCCTGCATCACAGTCTCCTAAACCTGTGACTATGTTGTCTTACGTGACAAAATGGACTTTGTAGATGTGACGAAATTAAGGGTCTTGAGATGGGGAGATTTTTCTGGATTATCATAAAGTTCCTTTTAAGAGGCAGACAGAATTTGTCATAGACTGTGAAGGCTATGTGATGACAGAGGCAGAGAGAGATGATGTGATTATGGAAGCAAGGGTTGGAGTGATGTGCTTTCGTGATGGCAGAAGGGGCCACAAGCCAAGGAACACAAGCTGTCTTTAGAAGCCAGAAAAGACAAGAAAACAGATCCTTCCCAAGAGCCTCTAGAAGGAACAAGCCCTGCCGACACCTCAGTCCCATAAGACTAATTTCAGACCTCCAGAAGTGTAAGAGAATAAATTTGTGTTGTTTTAAACCACTAAATTTGTGATAATTTGTTATAGCAGCAATAAGAAACTAACACAGGATGCGTGGAAGATACACTTTTTGATACTTGTCTTGTCTGAACTTGTCTTAATTCTTCTTTCTAATTTTTGAGTTTGGCTCTAGAATTCTAGGCTGGAGTCTTGTTCCCTCAGAACAAGATAGGGTTTTTTTCTCCCGTTATGATCTTTATATCATTTCTTTTTCTTGTCTTACTGTACTGGCCAGACTGTCCAAATGCAATGTTGAATAGAAAGATTTTATAGGACACCCTTGTTATCTTCCTGATTTTTTTAAGATTATATCCTGATTTTTTAATTCAAATGTATTTGACGTATAATATTGTATAAGTTTAAGATGTACAATGTGTTGATTTGATAAGTCACCTTCCTGATTTTAAAGGGAATGTGTCTAATACTTCACCATTTAAGTATTTTATATGTATAAATTATTGGTAGAAAATTTTCATCAAGTTAAAGAAATTTCTTCTCCTAGTTGGCTAAGATTATTTTTAGCATAAACGGGTGCTGAATTTTATCAAATGCCTTTTCTGTGCCTATCAAGATAATCATGTAGATTTTCTCCTTTAAGCTATTGTTGTGATGATTTATAGTAATACTTTTTTTTTAAGTTGGACCAACTTTGCATTAATGAGGTAAGAACAGCTTGCTTCTGCTGTATTCACCTTGCTAAATATTAATTCAAAATTTCACATCTATGTTTATGAGTCAACCTGGCTATAAATTCCTATCTTCGGCTGTCCTACTCTTGTTTTGGTTCAGGGTTTGATAGCCTCACAGATTGAGTTGGGGAGTGTTCCCTATCCTACTATTTTGGTTGATTCTTTTCATTTTAGAACTTAAGCATTTACTTACAACTACAGAAGATACAGATTTGATTCTCTTAAATTCCACGCACTCTTACCCACAAACATACTTTCAATGCCTTCATTCTTCCTATATAGTTGTTTTGTAATTTTTGGTTCCATCAATATTCAGGATTATGTAAATATTATATACTCATGAGCCACATTGTATATTACATTTACATACCCTATCCTGTACAACTTTTGGTTTTCCTTGGAGTATATAAGTGGAATCTTGGTTGGTTGGTTGGTTGGTTTTGGCTTAGTTTTCTATGTGCCAATCAGTAATTCTTCCTGAAGCTGTTGCACAAAACTGTAAATCTCCTCTCCATTCACTTAAATATTAGGCAACGGTCAGTTGTATGTTTTTCATGGAGAAATCTCTCCTGGAGTTTTCTTGTTCTCTTGCTCCAAACTGGATTGTGCTGTGCCTGCTTCCTGCTGTTTTGGGGAAATTTCCCTCAACTAGCATCCTTTTTATTCCTTTTGTCTCTTTTCTGTCTTGGAATCCCTGTGTCCTGGTTTCCATGGTTTCCTCTTTCTTGATTTACTGGCTCATTTTTGGTGGAGCACAATTCTCTCATTTTGAGAAGGGATACACAGAAAATAAATTTTTTAAGGCCTCACTTGTTTGAGTTTATCTTAATTCTGTTCTCTCATTTGCTACTTTCATGGGCCTAGAATTCTAGATAGGAATCTTGTTCCGTCAGAATCTAGGTTTGTTGTCTTCTAATTTCAGTCTTACTGATGAGAGGACCAACACTGTAGTGATTCTCAGTTTTTTAATATGAGTTGTTTTTCCTCTCTTATTGCTTGTATGATATCTCTGATGTTCTGAAATTTCGTAAAGATGTACTTTGGTGTAGGGTTTTTTCTCCCCCATTGCATTGGACATTAAGGCTCTATTAATCTAGAAACTCATATCCCCAATTCAGAGAAATTTTCTCATAGTGTTTGTGTGTGAGAGAGAGAGACAGGCGGTCAGAGAAAGAGAGAGAAAGGGAAAATTTGACATATACTGGGTTGACCAAAAATTCGTTCAGGTTTTCTGTTAACATCTTACAGAAAACCCGAACGAACTTTTTGGCCAGCCCAATATATAAGAATATGAGTAATATTAGTTATGAAGCATCGTAGTAAAATAAACACCCATGAACCCACCACCCAACTTAGGAACTAGGATATTATCAATACCTGGAATTTCCCTATGTGCCCTTTTTTTTTTTTTTTTTAATATTTATGGCTGTGTTGGGTCTTAGTTGCGGCACGCAGGATCTTCGTTATGGCACGTGGGATCCTCTGCTGTGGCGCGCGGGCTCCTCATTGTGGTGCACAGGCTTCTCTCTAGTTGTGGCGAGTGGGCTCCAGAGCATGTGGGCTCTGTAGTTGTGGCATGTGGGCTCTCTGGTTGTGGCCCACGTGTTCAGGAGTTGTGGCGCACGGGCTTAGTTGCCCTGCGTCATGTGGGATCTTAGTTCCCTAACCAGGGCTCGAACCCGCATCCCCTGCATTGGAAGGCGGATTCTTAACCACTGGACCACCAGGGAAGTCCCCCTATGTGCTCTTTTCTGATCCCATGCCCTGACTTCCAGGGCCACCCCTCATGCCCTAACACTCCACCAGCCACATAACCACTCTCATGACTTTTCTCCTAATTCACTTGCTTTTCTTTATTGTTTTACTCTTCATGTATGTGTCGCTAAACTGTACCTTGTTGACTGTTGCTTGCTTCTGAACATCGTAGAAATGGCATCACACACAAGCAGCACTCCTCTGTGGCTTGCATCTCCTTCCACGTTGTTCCTAAGAGTCATCTACGCACATAGCTATAGTTTAGTATCGTTTCATTGCCGTGTAGCATTCCATTGTATGGAGATAGTACAATTTATTTAACTATTCTCCCAAGGACGGGCATTAAGTTATTTCCTTTTTTTTTTCCCTATCATGTCTACTAGTCTGGTCATCTCCTTCCCTCATTTTCTCTCTTCTCTGAAACTTACATCAGTCAATTGTTGAATCTTCTGGGCTAAGCCTTGAATTTTCTTAGCTCGTCTGTCCTGTTTGCTCTTTCTTTGTAGTTTTTTTCTACTCTCAGAATTTCTCACATTATGCTCTAAATCATCTATTGGCTTTTTTTATTTCTGCTAAGATGTTTTGAATTTTTTAAAGCTCTTATTCTCTCTAAGTTCCTTTTCTTTGTTTACTCCTATCTGTTTGTAGTATTCATAGATACAAATGTCATGGAAGGGGAAATTTCCCCCTTTCCCCTCTTGAGTTCTTTTGGCTGCTCTAATAGTTAAATTGACACAAGACAGATTAACAGGAGAAAAAAAAATTAATTTGTGATCACAGAGGTCTCATAGAAATGGGACCCTCAAAGTGACCAAAGCAGACGGTTTATGTATCAGTTTTAGACAAAGAAATGCATAATTATTTGTGAGGATTTCATAAATCAGCAGGGCTTGTGCTTAAGGTAACAGACTAAAGAATAAATAATGAAGTTTGTTTATAGTTTTCTTCGCCTTAAATTCCCTCATTCTGGTGATAAGGTTGCTTTCCTCCTGGTTTGGAAAGATACTTTCATATGGGAGAATTATTTCCCACTTTCAGGGAGTTAGAGTGGGTTTTTCTATATAAATCATTTTTTTACCAGCTGTTTCTCAAGTAACCTTAATTGAAAATAATCAATATGCCATGGAGACATATTTTGAGGCAGCCTGCCCTGGGTCCCAAAACAAACAAGGCTTAGAATTTTCTTGCAATTTTCTTTTGCTTTCTGCATTCCCTGTTTCCTCCTAGGGTGGTTGGTTGAGTGATTAACGGATTTATGTCTCTATCTTTCATGTTAGAAACTCCCCTTTCATGTCAAGGGATGCTTAGCTGTTGTCTCTGACATGAGTAAAGGCACCAAAATGCCGATTTTGAGTCCTGGGTGCATGGGTGGGGCTTGTCTGCACGTGGGCTTCACAGTAGGCTGATCAGTTGGGCACTCGGGCTATTTCACCCGGGAAACACCAAATGCTAATAGGTCTTTTCTCTTGGCCTAGTCTATTTCCGAAGAGAGGAATCTTCCATTCTTCCTCCCAGAGGATGTAAGCTGATCTACCATCATTCTGGCTGCTGGGCAGGGAAAGTGAGCGAGTCATTCGCCACCCACCTCCAGGTAGGCTTTCACTGAATGCCCATTTTTAGTACAGTTCCCTGTTCTCAACTGTGCCTCGTGTCTCCGAGTCCAGTACCTCTTAGTTTGACTTGCCCATCGTCTTCCACTGCAGGGGAGGGCAGTTGTCTGGTTGTGTGGGGCGGGAGTGGAGGTCTGGGGTTCTCCCTGTTCCTCAAACAGATGCACAGCCAAGACGCACTTCCTATTTTCAGTCCTACCCCTCCTCCCCATCTTCAGGGCTGTTGCAGTTGGAGTCCTGTGGCAAAGAGTCCGCCTGTTGCTTCTTACTGTGCCCGACCTCCCTTCTCAGGGTTAGATGTCAGCCTTCTCTGCTCTCCTAAATCAGCTACCACTGACTTTTCAGCTTTTCTTGTCATCTGTTCTCTGTTCCTGCATCCTCTCCAACTCTCTTGGTCCTTGTGGATATATGCTTTTTCCCCTGTTAATTTCTCTACTGTCATTCTGAGGCTTTGGGGACAAGGTGGAAAGAAATGCACGTGTTTTCAGCGTCACTGCCCCCACAACGCACAGGCGCTGGAATGTGGAAAGTCCCAGAGAGGAGGAGCAGAGGAAACTGCAAGAAGTCTGCAGCAGCCTCCGGGTCTCAGAGCCTTGCCATGGCTGGCCAGATGCCTGGCACGGCATCCAGTTCTGTGGTGAGCAGAGAGGAGTTCTCTGCGCGTGTGTTCAGAACAGTGACACTCGTGCGGAGAACAGCAGAGGAGGGTGCTGTTGAAATGAGGAAAGGGAGTCAGGCTCGGCTGGAGCAAGCGAAAGTCTACTGGAAAAGCACTGATGGCCAGGATCCAGCTGCATCTCACCCACCCCATTCCCCCTGTTAGGAGAGTTAATCCCAGGGGAGGCAACGTTGCGCACTCTTGAGGGACAGCCCAGGGTCGCAGAGGTCACCAGCAGTCCCTCAGACTCAAGGGGTCCATGTGGCTATGACTCCAGTCCCTGAGGGTAACTTCATGAAGTGGGGAAAACAGCAGATTTCTCATCCTCTGTCAGAGGGCCGTCCCCAAAAGCCAGGACTTGGGCAACAACAACACCGGCTACCTTGCTTCCAGCATGGGGTAGATAGCCACAGACAGGAGAGCTGTGTCTCAAACACGATGCTAACTTGCCCTTGGCATCTAGCAAACCAAAGTCAGGTGGGGCAGGTTCTGAAAGGGAACAGAGCAGTAGTCGTCTGTGCAGCCAGGGCTCCATGACCTGGGGTGGGGACTTTATTTCCCCCTCTAGGAGGGGAGCTGAGTAGTTCCACGTGCAGGTTCTGAGGGGCTGATCCCAGGACTTGGTGTGAGTGCTCACCCCTTCCTTTCCGACCGTGAACGCCCTGCAGCCCTCCTGAGACGCCAACCCATGCCTGAGAGAGGCTGGAAAATAGGAGAAGGAAGAAGTATGCTCTGGGGTATTTTCAATACCACCAAGCAAGTCTTCCAGCTCTCAGCGGATACCGACTGGGTGTCCGGCAGTTGAACTCAATTCTGACTATCTACCTAGAGTTAGCACCAGATGCCACAGGTTAAGGGCTCAGTCCTGCAAGACTGCCCCAAATTCAGATGTGATGCCAAAATTCGGCCTCTGTACACCAGTACTGAGTTCAATCTCGGAGACAGAGTTTTGAATGAAGTAGGAAAGAATAGCTTTATTGCTTTGTCAGGCAAAGGGGGCCACAGTGGGCTAATATCCTCAAAACTGTGTGCTCTGACCTGGAGAGGGTAGTGAGGAGTTTTATCATAATGGTTGAAAGAGGAGGGCATGATCAGCTCATGGACATTCTTCTGATTGGTTGGTGGTGAGGTAATCGGGAGTCATCATCATCAACCTTCTGGTTCCAGCTGGTCTGGAGTCTACCTGCTTGTGGGCAGCATACAGTTAACTTCTTTCACCTGGTGGGGCTTTTAGTCTCTGCAAAACAGCTCAAAAATATTGTTATGTGCATCCCTGGAGGGGGAAGCAGGACCCCGCCCCAGGGCTGCACTATGTGCTTTGACTGCTCCTCCCTTGTCTCTACATCCCCTCCCTTCCCTGATTAGGGACTGTTTGAACCTGTCCTTTAGAACTCAGGGAAGGTCATGGAGGCTGAATGAAGCCTATTTCCTACAAACAAAACTCGGGGGACGCAGAAAGGCTTTTGTGCCCAGGAGCCCCACGGGGTCCTTTTCGGTTTCAGATGTAAGTCCAGGTTGTCACCTCTGCTTCTGACCGACCGGCTATAAATTGGTTAGAACAGCTCACAAAGCTCAGGGAAACATTTACTTACATTTACCAGTTTATTAAAAAGGATATCGCAAAGAATACAGATGAGCAGCCCACTGAAGAGGTCCACGGAGGTGAAGTCAGGAAGGGTCCTGAGCTCAGGAGCTTCTGTCTGTGGGTCTAGGGTGCACTGCCCTCCCAGCAAGTGGGTGTGTTCACCAACCCAGAAGCTCATCAAATCTCCTTGTGCAAGAGTTTTTATGGAACTTGATCTGCAGCCCCCAACTCCTTCCCTTAGGTCAGGGGGTGGGGCTGAAATTTCCAATCTTGTCAATCACTCAGTCTTTCTAGTGACCAGCCCCTTCCTGAGGCTATGCAGGCCCCCCCCACCCCGTCATCTCATTAGCATAAACTCAGAAGTCCTAGAGAGGGCTTGTTGTGAATAACAAAAGATACTCCTATCCCTTAGGAAAGTACAGGGGTTTTAGGAGCTCGGCTCCCGGGACCAGGGATGGAAACCAAGTATATTTTTCATTATACCACACATGCCAACACCATATCCTCAGTGACAGCTGCTTCTGCTTTCTAAGGGGTGGCATGACTCCCATCAGTGAGGAAGTTATTCTCTACACGGCAGCCTTTCCCTCTCAGAGGTGGGTAAGGGGGGGGAAGGGAAAGGCTCCGAAGCGAAGCAGATACTATTGGTGCTGTGCCCAGAGCCCCCAGGACTCCTGGACTGTTTTTATGCACACTAGGTCTCCTTGTGATGTCGCTCCCAGCAGCCTGCACCTGATCTCTTGGTAGAGAACCTAGGAATGTGTGTCCCCCCCCCCCAGGACTGACGCCGAATCTGGCCTCTGTACCCCAACACCAAATTAAATCTCAGAGACAGAGTTTTGGGTGAACTAGAAAAGAATAGCTTTATTGCTTTGCCAGGCAAAGGGGCTCACAGCGGACTAATGCCCTCAAAACTGTGTGTCCCAACCCGGGGATTGGGGAGGGGGGAGGGTTGTGAGTTTTATAGTCAAGCGGCGGCGCTGCTGATAAGGATCCAGGTGCATGCAGGACCTGCATTCCTTCAATCTAGGGATCTTCTGGCATCAGGTGGTCTCGTGATCTGTGGTTCTCAAGGTTATTGAACTGTGACCTTCTCTCTGGAACATCTTCCATTTGGTGGGGGGTTTAGTTCTGCAGAAGAGCTCAAAGATATTATGTATATCCCTTGAGGAGGAAGCAGGACCCTACCCCAAGGCTGCACTATTGTTTCTTGACTGCCCCTCCCTTATCTCCACATACCCTCCCTTCCCTGATTAGCAACTGTTTGAACCTGCCCTTTGGAACTGCAGAGAAGGGGACACAGAAAGGCTTTTGTGCCCAGGAGCCCCACAGGGTCCTGCCCAGTTTCAGGATTAGCCCTTGACAAATGACTGAAAACATGGGGGTATAGCCCTCCAGCTTTCTTGCTCCTTTGTTATTTACTTATTTATTTATTTATTTATTTGGCTGCACCGGGTCTTAGTTGCGGCACTCGG
This sequence comes from Eubalaena glacialis, assembly GCF_028564815.1. Lineage (NCBI taxonomy): Eukaryota > Metazoa > Chordata > Mammalia > Artiodactyla > Balaenidae > Eubalaena > Eubalaena glacialis. Next base: position 18,979,014 of record NC_083728.1, read on the forward strand.
GATCTTAGTTGCCACGTGCAGGATCTTTAGTTGCAGCGTATATACGGGATCTAGTTCCCTGACCTAGGGATTGAACCCGGGCCCCCTGCATTGGGAGCGCAGTCTTAACCACTGGACCACCAGGGAAGTCCCTGTGGGGTTAATTTTAAAATGTCTCCAGAGTTCCCATGAGAGATTGCTCCAGGCCTGCCCCACCTTGGGACTCTGCTTGCTCTCATGTGTTTCCTTAGCCTCCTTTCTTCCCAGGTCTCACTTCCCCACTCACCCCCCCAACCAGTTTTTTTTCTGGGAACACTTCTTTTTTTAATTTAATTTAATTTTATTTTATTTATATTTATTTTTGGCTGCATTCGGTCTTCGTTGCTGCGCGCGGGGGCTACTCTTCATTGCAGTGCGCGGGCTTCTCACTGCGGTGGCTTCTCATGTTGCAGAGCACGGGCTCTAGGCGTGCAGGCTTCAGTAGTTGTGGCGCACGGGCTTAGTTGCTCCGTGGCATGTGGGATCTTCCCGGACCAGGGATTGAACCCGTGTCCCCTGCACTGGAAGGCAGATTCTTAACCACTGCACCACCAGGGAAGCCCTCTGGGAACATTTCTTAAATAAATAATTTTTACATGAATCCTCTTCTTCAAGTCTCTGCTTCTGGAAACTCAATCTAAGACAGCCTCATCTTTCAGAGTCCTTGCTGGTTCTTGGCTACTGCAAAGTGGGACAGAGTGGGCAGCCCTTTGTTTATAAAGCACTGTAAACATGCTGCAGGTGTGAAAGGTAGACCCTGAGATGAGGAAAGGGTGGAGACTTAAATTGTTTTTTCAAATCAAAGGGAGAGAATTGGGCTTCTGAAGGGAACCTGGAGGGGTAAGAAGAGGCAAAAGCTGGGAGTTTGAGGTGGAGAAGGGGCTGAGCCACAGGGCAGTATAAAATGTCTCTGTTGCACCAAACCTTCAGTAAGGACTGCTACTCATATAGACACTGTGTGGGCGTGATGTTTGGGGTAAGGCTGCTTGGGATGCGATGCTGCAGTGCAGACCAGAAGGGCAGGATGAGAAGGCAAGACGGTCCTGAAACTGAGCTCATTCAGTGGAAGCAGGGATTCTGAGCCAGAGAAAACATAATCCACCACACGTGCACTGCGCGCACACACACACACACACACATGCACCAGTCCACCAAGAGGGGAAAGGGATAAGATTCCTCCTCTGAGATCTGAGTTATGGATGAAAAGGACAAACTTGAAATAACTGAAGGATAAGTTCTAAAGTCATTGCAAGAATATCCAAAGGCAGCTACAGCATTGCAACAGCAGTTCCCAGTGAAAATCAGTAAGTTGACTCCCACAGAAAACAGGAGTTCATGGAAGGTGGGGGAGGCAATGTCATCCAAACCCACCACAAGGGTCTTGCAACATGGCACCACCACCCCGCGTGACCTGAGCTCTTTCCCTGGAAGCCCAGCCCATGACAGAGTCAGACAGCCCTCCTCCCTCTGTCCTGCTCACCCAGGGGCTCAGCAGCCACTGCCAAGAGCCCTGCCCCTTCCCTGCCTCCCTCTCCTCCACCCTGCTGCCAGCTTCCTCTCCCTGTGTGCCAGGGTCTCAGCGGTGGGTGTTCCAGGGTGAATGAGGTCTAATGTGGTCAGGGAGCTGGGGACCCGCCTCTCAATCCACTCCCATCTCTGACTCTTTCCCCTTTTAAGTCTTTATTCCACAAACATTTATTCACCACGTGCAACTCACCGGGAACTGCTGTCTTTGTTCTGTCTCCATCCCTGTTCCTGTCTCATTTTTACTCTCTCTCCCTGACTCCATTCCTGACTCTTTTTTTCCTCCTTTCCTCTCTTTCTCTCTCCACCTTTCTCCCCTTCCCTCGCTCTATCCCTTCTCCCAGTCCTGGCCCCTTTGAATTAAATTGTCCTGAATCTCTGAAGACAGATGACACAGCAAATTTGACAGTGCCCACAGTAACTGACAAGTCACAAAGCAGTTTGTGGTAACAAGTCCTTATTTTTGTTGTTGTTGTTGTTATTAGGAATAACCGTGTAACAAATGTGATTTTAGATCTTTATCTATGTCTCTGATTAATTCCTTCAAGAGCGCTCCCTAGGAAGAGTATTTTTAGGTCAAAGGGTACAGGCATTTTTAAGGCTTGTGATATAATTGGAAAATTGCTTTTTCAGGAATATTGCACATGTAACTGGACTTCTTTAAGTTCATACCAACCTCAGATTTAAGATGGGGTCACACATGTTTCTCCAGGGTCCTTGAAGACACTCATGTTTTGGAATATCTCTGTGGATTGGTTGGTTTGCAGAGGACATGCCCAATCCCCTTTCTGCACACTTAAATATTCATTTGTTGATTTGTTCAACACACACTTACATCAAGTATGTGCCATGTGCTAGTAATGACCCTGCACTAGACTTTGGTGATTTTTTTTTTTTTTTTTTTGGCCACACAGCATGGCATGTGGGATCTTAGTTCCCCGAGAAGATATCGAACCCATGCCTCCTGCAGTGGAAGCTCAAAGTCTTAACCACTGGACCGCCAGGGAAGTCCCCTAGACTTTGGTGATTGAGAGTTTTGCCAGAATCATGGGTGACTCCTTCCTTCAGACTAGGCTCAATTCTGGCATTTGGTATTTTTAAAATCAACAATGAGAATTTTCTTACAATGCGAGACAGAGCGTGATCAAAGATCATTTGACCAACCGTTATTTTCCTACCCAGACAGTCATAAACAACATTCAGCTCTCACCCACACTGCCTTCAGACTTTATTGGTCAAGACTTCTCCTTTTTTCAAACATCAAAACAGCTTTGGATGTCCTATAATTTTTAATCACTGCTTGCTATAGACTGAATGTTTGTGTCCCTCCCCAAATTCATGTGTTGAAACCTAATCCCCAATATGACGGTATGAGGAGGTGGGGCCTTTGGGAGGTGATTAAGTCATGAAGGTGGAGCCTTTATCAATGTGATTGGTGCCCTTATAAAAGAGACCCCAGGGAATTCTCTGGCGGTCCAGTGGTTAGGACTCCACACTTTAACTGCTGAGGGCCTGGGTTCAATTCCTGGTTGGGGAACTAAGATCCCACAAACCACGTGGCATGGCCAAAATTAAAAATGATAACATAAATAAATAAATAATAAAGGAGACCCCAGAGAGTTCCCTCACCCCTTCCTCCATGTGAGGACACAATTAAAAGAAGGTTATCTATGAACCAGGAAACAGACCTTCACCGAACACCAAATCTACCAAGTACCTTGATCTTGGACTTCCCAGCCTCCAGAACTGTGAGAAATAAATATATGTTGTTTGTAAACCACCTCCTCTATGGTAATTTGTTATGGCAGCCCAAACAGACTAAGACACTGCTTCAAAGAAGGGAGGTGTTTTGCCCCCTTTATTTCCTCCCCTAGGGTAGAATTCATGGGTCATGATCCCCATCCATATTCTTTTCCCTTTTTTGAGGTAGGTTCAATGGCTGGCCTCTCTCTGTTATCCAACGGGTACATGAAAATACCAAGCATTATATATTCAACTTGTTGCAACCTATGCTCACATGCTCACAGATTCATAGATCTTGGTGTAACTTGCTCACTAATCACAAATTTTAGCTATTCAGTGAGTGTCCATGGGTGTTTTTAGGTTTCCAAAGAGGAATTCAACTAAAGATCTCCCAGAACGTTTAGATGCACTTAGAAGCTTAACAGTGCATGTTAATCAGATAATCACAATACAATATGATAAAAGCTTTTCTGAAGTTGTACTATATGGGAGGTAGGATTTGAGGGGGGACCCAGAGGATAAGTCCAAAACACAACAAGCAAGGGCGAAAGACCTTACTAACTGTGTATCAGTCAGCCACTGCTGCATAACAAACATAATAATAAATAATCTCAGTGTCAAGCAACAATACATATAGTGTTAGTAAGTTTCTCACTCAGGTGACTGGAGGTTTGCTGGGCATTGACCTTGATCTTGTCCGGGCTTACGTGAGCATGGCTCTAAGCCATGGATTTGGTTCAGGTCTATTCCATGCATTTTGGACCTCATGTGTACTAATATCCCATTGGCCAAAGTAGGTCATATGGCAAAGCTGACAAGGTGCAAGGAAATACATTCCTCCCATGGAGGTGTAGTGAGAAGCAATGAAAATCTCCTGAATAATCATCTAATCTACCACAAGCAGGATCTTATAGAACCAAGGGATGTTGTTCTAGGGAAAAGTAATAGGAACGAGTAGAGAGGAACCACATCAGGAAAGACAGGGGGACACAAGGATGTGTGAGACATTTTGGGAATTGTGGGTGTTTTGAAGGACGGAAGCCCAGGACACTTGTGAGAGATGTTGAGTATGTGTAGGAAACTAAGTCAAAAGAGGGAGACAGGAGCCAGTATTTCAGGGTTGGAGGAAACCTAAAAGATCTGGATAGACTGGGGCAAGAGAAGATGCCTACCTTCCCTTTTGGATTTTCAAGGGCTCCTGCTCTGTCTCTTGAAGTCTCTACTTCCTGGATGGGGGGAACCTTCCATCAATCCTCTGTGCTCTCTAGGCAACCAATATTACCTTCTCTTCACCATCCAAGTGAAGAACTGCATTAATTCTCCTTTTCCTCATCACCTCCCATGCCCAGCATAGCATCTAGTAAATGTTTATTATATATACCCCAGAATATGTGAACAACTGGGAATTCTTTTTTCAAAATTACTTTTTTCTATTAAGGCATACTTATTGAAAGAATGGCACAAATGGTGAATAGGAAAGATGCATAGCCTGTTGGCAGAAATATCCACCCTCACACTTCAATCAATAGCCTTTCAGATTACATGCAATGTAATTACATAACTAGAATCATATATTGTTATCTTTAACCAGCTTTTTTATATCAACTCAAAACATAAACCTATCACATCCTTTTTAATGGCTGCATTGTATTTTATTATATGGCTATAACATGATTTATTCAATCTCTTAATTTTCACTGCTAGAAATGATATTCTGAAAAATATACTTTTAAATATATATCTACCTACTGGTCTAGTTATTTGTCTAAGCATAAATTTCTAGAAGTAGAATAGTTTGTTGAAATGCATACCCACTTAAATTTTTCATACATATTGCCAAGTTGCCTGCCAGAATGGTTGTATCAACATGCATTCCTATCATTGATGTCTGAAAGTAGCTTTTCCTCACATACTTGACATCACTGGGTATTACACACATAGCTAATGTAAACAGTTTTATTTCATTGTTATTATAATGGAATAATGGCATTTTTATGTCTTTGTGAAAAAAAAATATTTTTTGAACTGGAATTCTCCCAGCAGAGTCATCAACAAATGTGAGAGTAGAACACAGATATTTTAAGAAAGAGGACTTATTAAAGATAGAAATGGAAATTAATAAATTAGAAAGCAAAAAAAAATAGAGTTGATAAACCTAAGAGCTGGTTCTTTTAAAAAGGAGGGGGTAAAACAGAAGAAGAAAAATTTAGAACTATCAAGCATGAGCAAAAAAATAGGGGATAAAACACAAAAAAACTCCACAATGCCAAGTATAAGGAATAGGGTCTTTACTTCCACATATGAAGAACTAAAAATTATTAGAAAATTCTATGTTCAAATTTATGTTACTATGTCTAAAAATTTATCTGAAATGGTTTTCTTGAAAATATAAGTTCCTAAAATTGATTCTAAAGAACCAAAACCCCTTGATAAAATGGAAAAGGTTGTAAATAATCTAAGCCCACAAGCAACAGCACCCAGATGGTTTTATGAATGAGTTCTAGGAAATCTTATTTTAAAATACCATTTCTATGTCATTTTAACTAGATATTTAAACTAGCATAGGAAAAGATGTAATTTATCATACAAAAATGCAGTGTGTTTTATAATACAAAAGTCTAAATAGGCATTTATACACATGAAAGTCTTAAATAAAATATTAGTAAGTTATACCCAGAAGTATATTAAAAGAATTGTGCATCAGGATCACGTAGTGTTGATTCCAGGAAGAATGATTGGTTCAACATTAAATAATGTGTGTTGAATCAAGCATTCTGTAATACATCAGATGGTGAAAGGAAAAAAGCCTATGATCATCTCAATATATGCCAAAAATGCATTAATTAAGATGTGACATCTATTTCAGATAATGATAATGACAATAATGACAACAATGACGGTAATATCTTAGTAAGCAAAGAACGGGAGGGCCAAGGATACACTTTTTTTTTAATATATCAGAAGCCACAGCAGTGAACTTAATGGTAAAACATCAAACATTGTTTCCATTAAGAGGTGCTAACTATTATTGCTACTAATCAAAATGTTTCTGAAGTCTCAGAACAATGTCATTAGTTAAGAAAAAGAAATAAAAGAGATCGATATTAAAATAAATAACAAATTATCTTTACGTCCAGACTGTACTCTTTTCATTCTAGGAAATCCATGAAATCCAACTGAAAATATTACTGAAACTAATAAGAGAAGTCAATAAAGTGGTTCAATATAAGAAATACAAAAAAAAAAAAAAGAGGGACTTCCCTGGTGGTGCAGTGGTTAAGAGTCCGCCTGCCAGTGCAGGGGACACGGGTTCGAGCCCTGGTCCAGGAAGATCCCACATGCCGCGGAGCAACTAAGCCCGTGTGCCACAACTACTGAGCCTGCGCTCTAGAGCCCGCAAGCCATAACTACTGAGCCCGTGTGCCACAACTACTGAAGCCTGTGCGCCTAGAGCCCATGCTCTGCAACAAAGAGAAGCCACTGCAATGAGAAGCCCGTGCACCGCAACGAAGAGTAGCCCCCACTCGCCGCAACTACAGAAAGCCCATGCACAGCAATGAAGACCCAACACAGCCATAAATAAATAAATAAATAGATAGATAGATAGATAGATAGATAGATAGATAGATAGAAAGAAAGAAATACATGGACAAATCTATGACTTTCTTCTATACTACCAATAACCAGTGAGTAAATGTAATGATAAACAATTCCATTCATGGGGCTTCCCTCGTGGCGCAGGGAATCTGCCTGCCAATGCAGGGGAGACGGGTTCGAGCTCTGGTCTGGGAAGATCCCACATGCCATGGAGCAACTAAGCCCATGCACCACAACTACTGAGCCTGCGCTCTAGAGCCCACGAGCCACAACTACTGAGCCCGTGTGCCACAACTACTGAAGCCCACATGCCTAGAGCCTGTGCTCTGCAACAAGAGAAGCCACCGCAATGAGAAGCCCGTGCACCGCAACAAAGAGTAGCCCCCGCTCACCGCAGCTAGAGAAAGCCCGCGCAGCAACGAAGACCCAGCACAGCCAAAAATAAATAAATAAAATAAATTTTTAAAAGATTCCATTCATAATTGCAGCAATAACTGTAGAATACCTGTACGTATGATTATGACCAAAAATATATGGCTTACATGAGGAAAATGATAAAATATTTCTAAAAAAAACTTAAAAAGTTGGAGATACCACATTTCATGGTATAAAGATATTAGCTTTCACTGAATTATTTTATGAATTTAATACAGTTTTGATGAAGATTGCTATGGGATTATATTTGGAGCTTGAAAGATTGATTCTAAAGTTGTCTGGAAGAAGGTATGCATGAAGCCAAGAAATTCTGCAGGAGCTCATGGCCACACAGAATAAAGACTACATTTCCCATTCTCCCTTGCAGCTAGATGTGTTCATGTGACTAAGTTTTGACCAATGAGCGTGTTATTTTGCTGCATCCAGAAATCTTCCTCAAGAGACTGCTTACATGCATCCTTTCCCCTTCTCTAACCCCTTTGTCTTTCCTGCTGCTTGGGACGTGAAGTCTGAGGATAAGTCTGGGTAGACTGGACTTTGAGGATGAAGGTCACATGCTAGTTACGGCAGAGCAGAAAACTGGAAGGAGCCTGGGTTCCAGAGGTTATTATGAAAGAGAAAAACCACATCAGCTCCAGATTGCCTACATCTAGACCTTAACATGAGGGAAGAATGAGACTATCTTATTTAAGCCATTGTTATTTTGTGTTTTGTTCATTCACAGGTGAATCTAATCCTATCATAATAAACTTTCATATTCCCCTCATACTTATATAATTATATTCAGACTCATTTAAGACACGTACACAAGTATTATACAGTAAGTCCCCTACATATGAACGAGTTCCGTTCCCAGAGTGCATTCATAAGTCCGATTTGTTCGTTAAGTCCAACAAAGTTAGCTTACAAACCCAACTAACACAGCCGGCTATATAGAACTGTACTGTAATAGGTTTATAATACTTTTCACACAAATAATACATTTTTTAAAACCCAAAAAAAAAAACATTTTTAATCTTACAGTACAGTACCTTGAAAAGTACAGTAGTACAGTACAACAGCTGGCATACAGAGGTTGGCATCGAGAGAACAGGCAAGAAGAGTTACTGATTGGAGGAGGGAGAGGAGGTGGGAGATGGTAGAGCTGAAGGATTGTCAACAATAGGAGACGGAGGGCAAGCTGCAATTTCACTCACGCCTGACGTTGATGGCTTAGGTTCTGGTTCCTTGCTGGATTCAATTCTATCTACCCTCTTGAAAAAATAATCCAGTGATGTCTGGGTAGTAGCTCTTTTTTTCTCGTCATAGATGACAACGGTAGTACTGGATTGCATTCTGAATGGCTGCTGCGACCTTCGTGTACTGTTCTACGTTCGGATCCTGTGCCTCAAAAACTAACAGTGCCTCCTCAAATAAAGAAAATCCCCTTGCCATTGCCTGTGTCGTGAATCTCTTCGGTTCTTCAGTTACTCCTTCCTTTTGTCTCTCTTTGCGCTTCTTAGCAGTACCAACTATATCACCGCTGCTTTTACGCTTGCTTCTGGATATCCTGGGCTTGAAATAAAGATACTGTACTACTGTACTCTATACAGTACTGTACAGTAAAGTACACAAAAGCACAAACACTTGTAGAGGATGCACGCACATGACAATGTACACCAGACATGTGAACTAACTTATGTGACTGGACATGTGAAAGCATGTTCACATCTTTGAAAGTTCGCAACTTGAAGGTTCATATGTAGGGGACTTACTGTATAGGTTTTTTTCATTATTTTCAGGGAGGGAAAAAATACTTGCTTCATCTTGTTTTCTTCAGTCAATACAACCTTGTGAAATTCTATCCATGTCAATTAGTATAGCTCTAATTCATATTTTTTGGTGACTTCAAACAAGTACCAGACCTGATTCTCCAATCCTCGCATTATTGGACATTTGCTTTGTTTCCAATTTTTCTCTCACTATTAACACAATGAAGTAGTAAACATATGTTCTTGTGTACTGTTGCTGTTGTTTCTGAGGGATAGAATCTTAAAAGTAGGCTAGCTGGATGAAGGATGAAGGGTATATGTACTTTTTTTTTAGGGTGTATGTATTTTAAATTTTAATAGATGTTACTAGATTGCTTTCCAGAAAGCCTGCATCATTTACATTTCTTTTTTTTTTTTGGCTCTGCCCCGTGGCTTGTCGGATCTTAGTTCCCCAGCCAGGGATTGAACCTGGGCCCTCAGCAGTGAAAGCGTAGAATACTAACCTCTGGACTGCCAGGGAATTCCCTGCATCATTTACATTTCCATCAGCAATGTATGAGAGCACCATTTCTCCACATCCTCACCAGCAATAGTTCCTTTTTATTCTTTAGCAGTCTAGTGGATGTAAAATCTTGTTACCTCAATTTGCTTTTCTCTATTAATTAATATCTGATAATATAGGACTCTTCATAGTTTTCAGGCACTTGTTCTTTCCTACGAGGTCACTTTATCCAATTCAAACAAAACCCTATGATAATCTAAATGGAATTCCAATAAATTAACATATAAATTCCATAAATTTATGGAATTCCAATAAATTGACATAATAAATTTGTATTAAGCTTTCCCTCCACTTTTTATTGATTTCTTTATGTCTTCCAATAAACTGTACAGTTTTTAATACAGCTTTTCCTATGCCTTTCCTTTTTTATAATTATTTCTTAAGTTTTAGACTTTTTAATTTAATGTAATTTTTTTTGGCCTTGCCGAGTGGCTTGTGGGATCTTAGTCCCCCAACCAGGAATTGAACCCGGGCCCTCGGCAGTGAGAGCAATGAGTCCTAACCACTGGACAGCCAGGGGGTTCCCTCCTATGCCTTTCTTATTAAATGTATTCTTAAATATTCTTGATGTTTTGAAGTTATTATTAATAGAATATTTCCCCATTTCCATTTCTAGGTATTTATTAGTAAAATGAGAGAAATGCTATGGATTTTTTATATATTTATCTTGTAAGAAGACGCCTTATCAAATTATCTTATTCATATAATTCTTTTTTTTAGTGGAATCTCTTGCATTTCGTTATTAAACAATAACATTAGAAAATAAGATATTTTTAGGGACTTCCCTGGTGGTGCAGTGGTTAAGAATTCACCTGCCAATGCAGGGGACATGGGTTCGATCCCTGGTCCAGGAAGATCCCACATGCCACAGAGCAACTAAGCCCATGTGCCACAACTACTGAGCCTGCGCTCCAGAGCCCACAAGCCACAACTACTGAAGCCCGCGCACCTAGAGCCTGTGCTCTGCAACAAGAGAAGCCACTGCAATGATAAGCCCATGCACCACAACGAAGAGTAACCCCTGCTTGCCGCAACTAGAGAAAAGCCTGTGCGCAGCAACAAAGACCCAACGCAACCATAAATTAATTAATTAATTAAAAAAAATTTTTTTAAAAAGGAAAATAAGATTTTTTTAGCTTTTTATTTCCAATGCTTATGTTAGTTATTTCATTTTCTCTTTTGGCATTTTTTAGAACCTCCAAAACCATGATAAATAATAACAGGCCAAGTTGCTTGGCTTTTTATTCCTCTCCTTCAATTGCTAGTGTTCCTCCACTCCTATCCTTTTTTTTTTTAGTATTTATTTATTTATTTGGTTGCACCGGGTCTTAGTTGCAGCAGGCAGGCTCCTTAGTTGTGGCATGCAAACTCTTAGTTGCAGCATGCATGTGGGATCTAGTTCCCTGACCAGGAATCGAACCTGGGCCTCTTGCATTGGGAGCACGGAGTCTCATCCACTGCACCGCCAGGGAAGTGCCCCCTCCACTTCTATCCTTGGTTGGACCACTTCACATCTTATTTGAGGCCGAGAATAATGTCTGATTTTCCCAACACTCTATCCCTTGCACCCGGAATAGGGCTGAGCACATACTATAAAAATGGGAAATATATATATATTTCAAGAAGCAGAAGTAGCCAAATGTTGAGTTCACTGAGATCAAATAAGATAAGAATTCAAAATGTATTTTAGATTTAACAAGAAGAAAGTCATTGATGAACTTGGTGATAGTATTTTAGTGGTTGGGACAGAAGCCACAGGACAGAAATTTTGGGAATAAGGCACACGAGGCATGAAAGAACTTTTTGTGCAAACCTTTGGGTGCCTGCGCTCCCCTCGTGCTTATGGGGCACTGACAGCATCTCAGGATGGCAGAGCCTGCGGTGTACACAGAGCTGAGATGAGCCATGCTGAGGACTTTGAGCTCCAGCTTGGAGGCCCTGGGCAGCTATGGAAGAACTTTAGAGAGTCATGCTATTCGAGGTGCTTTTTAGAAAGATCACTCCTTCTAAAGAAAAGAGAATACTGTTTCTTGAATTCAGCCATTTTCCCCCATCCTTGTTTGCATCGCCTTTCCTCAGATCACCCCACTCATCTCCTCTCAACATATGGATTGCTGCCACACCTTCCTGGTCTCTCGCCATCCGTTATTGTCCCTCGTCAATTCATTTTTCACATCAGCCTCCAAGGTAATCCCTTTATTTTGTTTTTGTTGTTTTGTTTTTCAGAGTAACCTTTTCTAGGTTACAAATCTAGTCATGCCATTCTTCTGCTTAAAATACATTATTGGGAGTCAGTAAAGCATCACTCTGGCTTCTATGGGATCCAGACTTCCCAGGTGAGCTCCTGACTGTGTCAACATCCATCCTTTGGTTGATAGGAATGACCTATCTTTATACTTACCTATATTTGTCTGGGGAGTGACCCAGATAAATATCTTTGGAATCCTAGGGAGAAGGTCACTTTCTACTCTAGGGAAACAGAGCTCAATGAGGATCCAGTGACCATTCTTTGAGGTTTTGGGGGTGAAGATCTCCTCGAAACTATTTATTCTCCCACCCCAGAGCCAGTTCAAACTGTGCTAAAAGCTGTTAATGGTGCTTATCCCATTCCTCTGCTGAATGTTCCTTATAGGAGGTCTTGATGCCCTATGTCTGCTGGGATGGGAGAATGAGTTCTCTGGAAACAGTCTGGTCTATAGGTCTGTGTCTGAGGAGAGAACCAGGAAGATTTGATGGGGTTTAGGAAAGAGTTCTTGGAAGAATCCACAATCAAACCAGTTCAAGGCTAGGATTCAGTAATAGATGATGCTGACAGTGATGTGGCAGGACTGTTTCCCTTCTCAAATCCTGGTACCTCCTGAGGCCAAGATAGCACAGGTGGTAAAACGGTTAGATTCTGAATATATTTTGAAGATAGAACTGATAGGATTTGCTGACAAATTGAACATAGGGTAAGAGAAAAAGAGATAGACCAAGGTTTTGGGGCTGAGCAATTGGAAGCATGGAGTTGCTGTTTCCTGACATGGCGAAGCTATAGGATGAGCAAGTTTCGAAGAGGTCTGAAATTTAATTTTGGACGTGTTATGTCTGAGATGCTATTAGACATCTAAAGAAGGATATCAAGCAAGTAGTTGGATATGCAAGCCAAGAGTTCTTGAGAGAAGTCAGGGTTGGAGATATAAATCTGGGGGTGTTTAGAGCCATGAGACTGGATGAGGTCACCAGGAAGTAAGTCGAGATAAAGAAGAGGATCAAGGACTGAGTCTGGGGAAATCCAACTTAGTTGGAGAGATGAGGAAGAAGCAACAGAGAAGACTAAGAAAGAGTAGTTATTGAAGTAGAAGAAAAACTAGAAGAATGCAGCATCATGGAAGGTAAGCACAGGAAGTGTTTCCAAGAACAAAGAATCATCAACTGTGCCAAATACTGCAGGTAGGTTGTATTAGTCCCAGCAGAACTAAGCTACCGTGATAGAGACATCCCCATGTCTCAGTGGCATAGGCAATATGTTTATTTCTCACTCGTATAAAGTATATTCAGCAGCAGAGGGGAAAAGGAAAGGAGAAGTGGTTCTCTGCTCCATGATGATAATCAGGATCCCATGATGCCAGAGGCTGAGTCATCTTCAGCTTGCGGTTTTCTTTTTCAATTTTATTTATTTATTTATTTATTTATTTATTTATTTATTTATTTTTGGCTGCGTTGGGTCTTTGCTGCTGCACGCAGGCTTTCTCTAGTTGCAGCGAGTGGGGACTACTGATCATTGCAGTGCGTGGCCTTCTCATTGTGGAGGCTTCTCTTGTGGTGGAGCACGGGCTCTAGGCATGTAGGCTTCAGTAGTTGTGGCACATAGGCTCAGTAGTTGTGACTCACAGGCTCAGTAGTGGCGCACGGGCTTAGTTGCTCCGCGGCATTTGGGATCTTCCCAGACCAGGGTTTGAACCCGTGTCCCCTGCATTAGCAGGCAGATTCTTAACCACTGTGCCACCAGGGAAGTCCCTCAACTTGTGGTTTTCAAGGTCACTAAGGGTGCCGATGTCAGCCAGTAAATGGGGGTTGCAGATTAGGATGGTGCACGGGAAATGTATTGGTAAGAGTCTGGCAAGAAACAGGACACATTCAAGCTGGGTAATTTGAGAAAGGTTTAACAAAGAGACTGCCTATAAAGGTGTGAGCAGGACTTCCCTGGTGGTCCAGTGGTTAAGACTCTGCGCTCCCAATGCACGGAACGCGGGTTCCATCCCTGGTCAGGGGACAAAGATCCCACATGCTGTGCAGTGCGGCCAAAAAGTTAAAAAAAAAAAAAAAAAAAAAAAAGCTGTGAGCAGGGGCAGGAAAACTAGTACAGGATTCCTATAACTCTGATATGGTTGATAGTGGGAGCTATTACCACCCCAGGTCTGAAGAGACAAGAAAAAGTAAACGGTAGTAGAAATGGGGGAGAGAAAGAAATACATGGGGAGGGATGCCGGACTGAAGCTTTGAATCAGAGGAAAACAGCCAACTCAACCCCACCGGAGAGAGCCAGGGGAACAAATACCCTGACCTCACTCTGTTCTCTCCCTCCAGTCTCCTGCAGGTACCTCCCATTGACTCAACCCAACCAGAAACCAGAAGGCTCATTGATAAAAGTCCCTAGTGGTTAGGCTCCCGAGGCACATAACAGCATGAGCAAGGTGAGGAGTGGATCTGGAGGAGCAAGTATCCAGTACAAGACGTTTCTATGAGTCAGGCTTGGAAGTTGCATAACTCCCTTCCACCCACATTCCATTGGCCAGAACCCAGTCATATGGCCATATGTAACTACAGATAAGTTTAGGAGATATGGTCCAGATAGGAAGAAAGAGAGATTTGGTGGCCAGATAACCCCTCTCCAACTCATGGTCAAGCAAGATAATAACTGTCCATTGACCACTGGATTTAGCAATATGGAGGCCATTAGTGATTACAATAATCCAGTCTTGGTAGAGTGGTGGATGTGAAAACCTAAGTGGAGTGGATTCAAGAGAGAATGGGAGGAGAAAAATTTGGACACAGCATTTATTAACAACTACTTTCAACAAGTTTTGCTGTACAGGGAAGCAAAGCAGTGAGGTAATAGCTGGAAAGGTTGTGAGATCAAGAGGGTTTTGCTTCTTTTTTTGGCCTTACCACTCAGCTTGCGGGATCTCAGTTCCCCGACCAGGGATTGAACCTGGGCCACAACAGTGACAGTGCTGAATCCTAACCACTATACCACCAGGGAACTCCCTTGCTTTGTTTTTTATAATGAAGAAATAAAGCATATTTTTATGCTGATAGGATGTTCCAGTAGAAAAAAAAAATGATGCTGCAGGAAAGAGATAGTAAATTGCTGGAGTGATGTCCTTGAGTAAGAAAGAAAGGATGGGATCTAGTGATAAGGCAAAGGTTGGCCTTGGGAAAGAACACAGGCAGTTCATCTATAGTGACAGAAAGGAAAGCAGGATATATGGACAGAGTCCAGGTGGGGAGTAAATGTGTGCTTGTCGAAGTTCTTTTCCAATCACTTGTATATTCTCAGTGAAACAAAAAGCAAAATTATCTGCTGAGAGTGAGTCCGGAGGATGAACTGTTAAGGGTTCGAGCAGAAACGAGACAATACAACATAGTTACCTAAGAGGATATGAGAAATTATACCCAGAAGTTAATCTTCCCAGTGGAGATGGTCCAAGTGTCTCTAAGATATTCCACTCTGAGTCCACACCCAGGTGAAGCCCTCTGGCCCTGCCTTTCTCTATTCTATCTATAGACCTTTCCTTGCCCTAATCCAATGTCAGAACTAGATGGTAATAATAGATGGCACTTTTTGAGCACTTACAAATTCCAAGCAGTGCTCTAATCACCACACATGTATTTAGTCATAATCACTCTATGACGTGGGTACTACTGTTATCAACCCCATTTTATAAGGGCACAACAGATGCCCACACTGAATTCAAACTCAAGCAGTCTGGCTCCAGAACTGCCAATCAAAGGTCTGGCTTTTGACTTCCTTTTTTTTTTTTTTTCCATGCCGAGGGGCTTGAGGGATCTCAGTTCCCCGACCAGGGATTGAACCTGGGCTATGGCAGTGAAAGCCTGGAATCCTAACCACTAGGCCACCAGAGAACTCCCTTGACTTCTACATGTAGATCTATACCTACCAGAAGTGTCAGAGTGATAAAACCTAGAGGGTTCTGGGCTTGAGAGGAGTAAATGAAATTTTAAAAGGTCAAGGGGCTGGGGCTCATAGGTGGGTATGAGATGCTGTGTTTAGGAGGGGGTTTCTGGGAACTTGCTGCTGAGAGATGGGTGGCCACATGGTGACCCAGAGAGCCTAGGACCAAAAGGCAGAGCCAATATCAGGAGGACAGGGACGAGCTGAATAGGCTGGAAGAGACCCTCACGTCTTCCCCATCCTGTGTAAGCTCTGCATCAATCAGCATATAATCCTTGATTTAATGTTGACTTAACGTTCCCCTGGTTCCATGTATGTTTCACTGGCTGAGAGAATCTGTTCTGTTTCCATGATAGGGAGGCATGGTGCTGTGGTGGCAACAATAATGATGATACTATGGTAAACTAGCTCCCAACCAATGAATACTTCATCAATGAACAATGAACTTCATGAACTTTATCAATGAAAAATTTATCAATGAGTGAAGAACCATGTATTTTTTTTACATTATATCATTCAATTCTTCTAATACCCCTGTGAGGCACACAACACTATTCCCATTTTCAGATGAGGAAAGTGAGGCTCAGAGAGGTTGTATCACATGTCCAAGGTCACAGAGGTGGTAAGTGGTGGAGCTGGGGCTTCAACCCCAGCCTTTTAGAGTCGGAAGCCTGCACTGGCTACACTGTATCACCTGACTCTCTATTTGGGAATGAAGAACCAGGAGCGCTAGGGAACCCTACAGGGCCCCGATGGCCTCCAGGGCAGGGCCCCTGGATGAGAGCAACTCCCTTTAATGAAGGCAATTGAGAAACAATCCTGCTCTTTATTTGCCTGTAACAGGGACTCGGCAAATCTAATTATCTTCCTGTGAACCAGTTAACTACTCAATTTTCTCCATTTGGGTAATTCATTACCAGAGTCAAATGCAGGATCCAGCTAATTTTGGAAAGATGCAGCTGTAGGGTCATCTGGGGAACAAGCCCAGCTGAGAAAGAAGAAAGAGCAGGCACCAGCCTCCTCTTGGAGGGAGAGGGGGCAAGCTGAGGGGCCCCAGGGCCAGCTGGAGTGAAGGGCAGGGAGAAGGCGTGAGACAGGCTGGCCGGGATTCCCTCGGTACCAGAGAGCAGCAAAGTCAGGGTCTTGGGTCCAGGAGGGCAAAGCTGCTATTGCAGCTGCCAGCATCCACTCAGGGTAGAGATGGGGGCACTTCAACCACTAGCTGCTTTAACTGTTTCCTCTCTCACTTTGAGGGACCCGCGGGAATCAGCCTCACAATCCCCTTCGGCCTCACAGTCTCATTTGGAGCCAGCTCACAAAGGTGTCATCCACAGAAAGAGAGAAATCTTTGGTCCTGCCTCTATCAACACACATCAACATTGCTAACATTTATCAAAAGTCGGTCCTATCTCATACCGACGAGGTTAGGTGCTGTCACTTCCTGTACTACAGTTGAGAACACGGAGGCTCGGAGAAGGGATGTACGATATATCTATTTTTTTTCAGATTCTTTTCCATAATAGATTATTACAAAGTACTGAGTATGGTTCCCTGTGCTATACAGTAGGTCCTTGTTGGTTATCTATTTTATATATAGTAGTGTGTATACGTTAATTGCAAACTCCTAATTTATCCCTCCTCTGCTTTCCTCTTTGGGAACCATAAGTTTGTTTTCTATGTCTGTGGGTCTATTTCTGTTTTGTATATAAGTTCATTTGTATCATTTTTTTTTTAGATTCCACATATAAGTGATATTACATGATATTTGTCTTTCTCTGTCTGGCTACTTCACTTAGTATGATAATCTCTGTGTCCATCCATGTTGCTGCAAATGGCATTATTTCATTCCTTCTTATGGCTGAGTAATATTCCATTGTGTATATGTACTACATCTTCTTTATCCATTCGTCTGTCAATGGACATTTAGGTTGCGTCCGTGTCTTGGCTATTGTAAATAGTGCTGCAGTGAACATTGAGGTGCATGTATCTTTTCGAATTATGGTTTTGTCCGGATATATGCCCAGGAGTGGGATAGTTGGATCATATGGTAGTTCTATTTTTGGTTTTTTGAGGAACCTCCATACTCTTTTCCATAGTGGCTGAAACAATTTACATTCTCACCAACAGTGTAGGAGGGTTCCCTTTTCCCCACACCTTCTCCAGCATTTATTGTTTGTAGATTTTTTGATGATGGCCATTTTGACTGGTGTGAGGTGGTACCTCATTGTGGTGTTTTTGTTTGTTTGTTTGTTTGTTTAATTTTTTGGCCGTGCCACATGGCATGCGGGATCTTAGTTCCCCGACCAGGGATTGAACCCACACCCCCTGCAGTGGAAGCGTAGAGTCTTAACCACTGGACCAGCAGGGAAACCCCCTCCTTATAATTTTGAATTGCATTTCTCTAATAATTATCTCTTAAAGCAACATGCTACGCATGCAATTTTCTAGCACCACCAGCGTAAAGAATGGGGGTGTTTGGGGCAAGAAGGTTTGGAGAAGCATTGGCTCACTAAACAAAGTCCTGATCAAGGATGTTCAAACCCTCAGCAAGCTCCTCAGGGGAAGGGGGCTTTGGGAGCATCAAGAGAGATGAGAGAAAACCTGGTGAATCTGTCTCTTGGGGCAGTTGCTGGGGGCGGAGGGTTGGGGTGGGAGTATGCTGAGTACTTATACTATATGCCAAGAAGTGTGATAATCACTTTTTCATGGTTTAACTCAGTTAATCCTTACGATGATCCATGAGGTGGTCATTCTTATCATTGCCGTTGTACAGATAGAGAAACAGAAACACAAAATTTAATCCCTTGCCCTTGGGAAAGGAAGCTGAATTCAAAATCTGAGCAGTTTAACTCCACAGCCTCCCTCCAGCCAACTGTGCCCTGGCAGAGGTCAGAGGGAGAGCAGGTGGGGAGGACACCCAAACCATGGACAGCTCCCTGTGGCCCTGTGCTTGAAGAGCCAGGTTCCTGAGGCTGGTTGCTTGTACCTCCTGACCACCACCAATATCTGCCCATTGTGAAGAGCTCTGATTTCTTGCAGAGGGAAATTCTCCTTGGACTGATACTGAGGGCCCAAATGCTCTGGCTTGATTCGACTTCCTGAAAAGCCCTGTGGAGTTGGGTCCTGAACCAGACACATCCGTCCTCAGGGTTCTGGAGACCCATCCTCTGAGATGTCAGAGTTTTCTCCAGGGTGGGTCAGACAGAGAACTGCTCCCCACATCAGCCCAACACTCACTTCTCCTGTCCAGCCCTGCCCTTCCCACATCTGCCACTACTTCCCACATCCCATTACTATGGGAAAGCCAGTCCCCTCTGCCTCAGTTTCCCCATTTGTACCTCAGCCATTCCTGCAAAAGCCCAGGACCAAAACTGGATGTGCCAAAATTAGGTCTTCCCCCTTTTGCGAGCCCTGATGGGAGTTTCCAAGTTCAAAGCCAAGCTCCCCAGCCCAAGCTGCCGGCCTAGAGCCCCAGCAGGTGCAGCCTAGTTGCTAAGCAACATCTCTGGATCTCTGTGTGTTCCTGTCACATGATTATCATTGCTAAGGAAACAAGTCCTCTGGCATCCCAGGACGCAGCAAGGCCTAGGCAACGGTGTGTTACCTGAGGTCTAACAAAAATCTTCCTGTCCCATGTTCCTGATGAGTTGTGAGTCCCTAAACTGCTATAGGAGACTATCAGATTGACCCCTGCCTTTTACCCAGGCATTGGCTCTTTGAAGGGAGTACCTAAACTGGAGTCTTGGTCATTCCCTGGGCACTCATAGAATCCAGTTCTTTGGGATGGTCAGTAGCAAGAGTGGCTTTAAAGGGATGTATTAATACACCAGGGTTCAGAAGACAATCTTACATTCCTAATTCCCCCACTTCTATCTATAGCTTCCACTCTAGGGGCAGAATGAAAATGATTTGGATTGGAGGCTGGGAAAGCTGAGGAGGGGCTATGGACCAGAGGGTCATAGCGAGGTCTCAGTACTACAGCATCAAGAGAGCCAGACGGGGGTTTGCTCCCAATACCGTCCCCGACACCTACAGCTCAAACACTATCGGAAGATGGATGCCACATCAGAGGATGTCACAGTCTCCCTGGAGGGCTTGCCTCCCTGGATTCTCCAATCCAGACTTCCTGGGGTTCCCTAGACAGGACTGGCCCAGAAATGAGGTGGAAATGAGGAAATCTCTCTGAAAGACAAAATGATAAAGAGATGGGCAATAAGAAAGGAAATATGAGAGAATTTGGGCACCAATGAGGAGGTACAACAATTGAATAATAGAAGTTCCAAAAATAAAGAACAGAGAGAACAGATGGAAGGAAATTATCCAATAAGTAGTAGAAAAATATTGAAAATAATTGAAATATCCCAGAAAATGTGAGTTTTCAGATACAAAGATTCTAAAGAATAGCCAAAACAAACACTGAAAATATTTCTACCCCCAAATCACATCTTTGAGGAATATCAGATCACTGGTGACAGAAGATCCTAAAAGCTTCTAGAGAGTTAAAACGATTTTCATAGAAAATATCAAAATCATTATGGCATCAGACTTTGCAAGTAGAAGATGGAAGACCCTGCAGCAACATCCTCTAAATATCCAAGGAAAATGATTCCATCCTTTCCATTATAGCTGCTTTTATTTCCAAGACTTCTTTCTTGATGTGATTGATCCCCCTTTTATAGCACCCTGTTCTTTTTTCATGGGTGCAGTGTCTAATCTTATCTCCTGTCTATCATCTTGAACTCCTTCAAATTGCACCTGTTAGTTTGGATCTCTATCTTTCACATTGGAGCTTTTCTCAAATGTTTGGGGATGTTTAGTGGTTGTTTGGATGATTAGATTAGATTTAGGTTTAGAAGTTTAGGTTACCTGATAATACATAAGAGGAAAGCACCAAAAAACTAATCAGAAGCTCTTTGCACTTGGCTTGGGCATGTGGTTTGAGAACTTCACTGTGAGGTGACCCCCAGGATCCATTTGTTAGACCCTCTTAGGCTGGGCAGATTCCCCCGAGAGAAGGGTTGGCCACACTCCTGCCTAGAGGGTATGATCCTGGCATCCTAGCAGCTTTGAAAGAAGAAATGAGTGGGAGTTTCAACATTCAGTCTGAAAACATTGTTTTCAGCAGGGGACACCCCTGGCCTCAATTGTACCTGGCATCCCCAAATCTAGAAGCCCAATTTTACCTTCTCTGAATAATCTGCTGGGGCTGTGGAGGAGAACTGGGGGTCCACATTTTAGACTTTAAACCAATCTTCCTGTTCTAGCCCCATCTGGCGGTGCTACCAATCCCTGAGCTTTTTTTTTTGGAGTGGGGGGATTCTGTTGTGAAAACAAGTCTCTGATTCTTGGCTTTTCCCACAGCCAGTTTAAGATAGCTTTCTGGGTCTCCTAAGTGAACCCATTCGTTCGTCTGCTCCCCAGCTTCTAAAATTTTATTCCTGCTTGGGGACATTATCTCTTCTCCCACCCTCTTCATCTTTGTAGATTTAAACCTTTAAAAAATTCCTGCACTATTATTACTTTAGTAGGATTATTTAATAGGATTTGGGGGAAGAAAGTTAGTAATCAGTTGCACTTGTTCAATCTGCCATCTTGAATAGAAAGTCTTGAATAACAACTGGCACTAAACACATGCATCCAGACTGCCTGGATTTGAATGCTGGCTTTAGCGTACTGGCTACTTAACCATAGGCAAGTTTCAGAAACTCTGCCTCAGTTTTCTCTTCTGTATAATGGAGATAATAGTGGTACTGAGACAGGCCTGGGACCTGGGACCCTTTGCTGCAGTGCTGCCATGCTTGCACCTGGACAAATGTCTCCTTGAGCTACAAAATACAAAGAAACTATAAGGGACTAAAAATAACTGTGTGCATGCTGCAGTTGGGGCAAATTATGGACAAAAAGATACAAAAAGACCAAAAAACCCAACAGCCACTTCTGAAGAACAGAGAGCAAAAACGGTGTCGGGAGCAAAAGCAGGGTACTGTGCATGCTCGCTGCACTCAACACCACCAAAGGGGTGGGCAAAACACCTAAGCCAGCCCTCCGGCCCAACCCCTGGACACACCCGCTACCCTCACCCCATATAACGAACCAGCTTGCCCCCTGCTCAGAGAGTGCGCAAGGGAACCTGTTACTTGTTTTCACTCCCTCCTGCAGTTGCCAGAGCCCCGGTAAAGCCTTGCCTGAATTTCTTGTCTGTCCTGTAGTCCATTTGTATTGATTGGGGAAGGCCGAGAACCCTGGTTGGTAACAGTATATACTTCCCTTGAGCGTTGTGAGCTCTAAGAATAGTGCCTAGCACATAGTAAACCATTCTACCTGAGATGATGAGAGGATGGTGGTGATGATGATGGTGATGATGATGATGAAGATATAGTGTTTACCATGTGCTAACACCTGTGGCAGGGGGAGTGAGTCTGGGGAAACCAAGATGAACATATCATGTGAGCTTCCCACTCTTTGCAGTCCCAAACTGGTATGACTAGTTTTCCCACTCTGGTCTATACCATGTAAATACAGTATGTGCCCTAAGTAAACAACAAGCAGGTGGAAGTTCTCGTTGTGCAAATATGGCTGGTAAACATACAATGTAAACAGAGTATTCAAATGAACTGGAGGCTAGCAATGCAGGGCAGTTGTTTTCAAATATGGTTGAATCTCTTCTGTTTAAGTACAATGGCTGTGGGCATCATTTCCCAAATGACTTACTCACACATTTATTTCTGAGCATCCAAATCATGTTGTCTGTTACTTGTTTTGCAGGGCAAATGACACCATCTGGACAAGGGAAACGGCACATGCTTGGGGCAGTGTTCCTCTCCCATTCCGATGGCTTAAGCAAAGTCTCCTCCCCCTTTCAATGAGCTTCCCTCATGTTTCCTTTCTTCTGGTAGGCTTGGCTTTCATCTTCCAAGCTCTGCTGTGTTCGTCCTGCTGAGTAGGCAGCAAACCTGCAGGTTCCGTGATCCTGCCGCTCAGCTTTAAAACAAAGGAAAACAAAACAAAACAAAACAACACTCTGTTGCAATTTGCGAACTTCCCCTCTTGGAAGGCATAAGCCACCAGGTTTTGTGAAAGTAACTGCTGCAGGATCTTGAAATAGATGAGGAAAAGACTGAAGAGGGAAAGAAAGAGAAAGATAGAGACAGACGGAAGGAGATAAGCATGGAGAGAGGGAGAGAAGGAGCTATAGAGGGAGGGAGGGAGAAAAAGAAGGGGTGAGGGAGAGAGGGAGGGAGAGAGGGAGGGAGAGAGGGAGGGAGGGAGGGAGGGAGGGAGGGAGGGAGGGTACCCCCTCACCCCCAGCCCCCAGGCTGAACCCTGCACTCAGCCTTTAATAAACAAGTCTTCTTTATCATAAATGTGTGTACCAGGCAAGGTTTTTCCACTGCAGATTCACTACCAAGCTGAAGATGACTAGACATTTTTTTTTTTTTTTAACAAATTTATTTATTTATTTATGGCTGCGTTGGGTCTCTGTTGCTGCACGCCGGCTTTCTTTAGTTGCGTCAAGTGGGGGCTACTGTTCATTGCGGTGCGCGGGCTTCTCACTGCAGTGGCTTCTCTTGTTGCGGAGCATGGGCTCTAGACCGCAGGCTCAGTAGTTGTGGCGCACGGGCTTAGTTGCTCCATGGCATGTGGGATCTTCCCGGACCAGGGCTCGAACCCGTGTCCCCTGCATTGGCAGGCGGATTCTTAACCACTGCGCCAGCAGGGAAGCCCCTAGACACTTTTTAAAAGATAGCAACTGGGCTAGTCCTGGAAGATGCAGCTATTCATGTTATCATTGTCACCATGCCCTGTTTGGAATGTTCTTCAACCAATAACCTGTATTTTGATGGCTCTTGCCCCCAGCTTCAAACATAAAACTTCCACTTCCAGGGGAGAATCTCAGAACAGATTATTCAGGGGCCCAGGGATGTCTCACGTGTGTTTACAAGCCTCGGAGGTTATCCTGAGACATCCGCAGATATATTCTTTTTTGGTTCCAGCCACACTCCAGTGGATGCAGCTACATCACTGGGCAATGTTCTCTTTCTCCAGACATTACCCCTGATGCTGAGATGCACAGGAGCAAGGTATTATGCCCTGGGGACCGACAGAAGACCAGCAGCTGTGCTGTGCTTGGGGACAGAGCTGTACAAAGTCTGTAGGGTAGCACTTCTTTCACTTTTCCCATTTACAGTATGTTTTCAGTTCTCCGAGTTCAGTCTCTCTCTCTCCACTCCACCTTAAGATTCAGGTATGATGTCCATTGGACACAAATCTAAGTGGGAGCCCCCTCTCTGAACTCAGAATTGCCCAGGATGAAGGCCTTACTCACTAGGTCATCTTGTTCTCTGGTTCCCTTTGTTTAGGGTGAATTTTCTCCCATGAAGCCCCTTATAGCCTCATGCCAATAGACATCTGGTTGGCAAGCCCATCAGTTCTATAGAGATATAACCAGACACTTGTACACCCCATACGTGGACACAGCTTAGACTAGGCTGGCCACCCTGCTACCCTCTTGATCCCTGTAAATCTTTTCCAGTCTCTTTCATGAGCCTCTGCCTTCACCTACCAATTCCACCTTAAAGAGTGAAAATATGATCCTTCTATTAACCAGAGCCCTTGAGTGCTTTTTTGGAGCTTGGCTTCCCGGAACAATGATACAATGTGCTAAATAACTCTGTCCTAATGAGCTCTGAGTACAAACAAAAGCTGTACTAATATATTGGAGAAAGAAAGTAAGACTTATTCCTGCCCTATGCTTTGGCCTCCGGTCTGGGACTCTATCCCCCATCCCCCCAATCTCATCCATCCCCATAACTGATTGGTTTGAGGATTCCCCTGTCAGGCCCCACGTTACATGGAAGCAGGCAGCTGTCTTTGGCTCAAAGGTGGAAGCAAGTCCTTATGGATCATCTGATTCCCCAGCCAGTATCTCCAGCTACAGCCATGTCATCCTCGCATTGGCCTTCATTTTGGTTCTTGCTCAGTTTCTTGGCTAGAGAAGGGAACACTCCTGTTTCCTTCTGGGGCCACTTCTTCCTGCCTTACTCTTTATTTTTACTGTGGGCCCACGGTGCAAACAACACAGCTCTCCACCTGCTCTCTTTGGGGGGAAACTCCTTGCCTACATTGCACTTGGCCTTGGGGTCCTGCTCTCCCTGGAACATCATAAGCACTTAATTCATGCTAATTGGACCCTCTCCCTTCCTCCCTGGATTTTGAATCTGGAGCAGAATGATCCAAGGACAAAAGTGATTCCTATGTAGTAGAGCTACTCCAACCAAGCTTCCTAAAGAGACTGCTAATTCCTGCTCCCTAGATCCTGGAGCTACCCTTGTTCCCGATCTTTCCAAAAGCTGACTATTCTGCTTTCTTGACAATTCTGTGACTTTTCCTATAGTCTTCCAATAAATCCTTTTTATCCTTAAGTTAGCCCAAGTCTGTCTCTGTTGCTTGCCACTAAGAGCCCTACCTGATTCCACAGGGATAGCGCTTTCTCCACCATGCTCTGTCACCTGGGTTCATTTCAGAGGCAGGAAAGTTCAGGCTCATCCCCCTGCCACATGCCCACAACTCCCAGGCAAACTACAGCTTCTATTTCTTTGTTACCTTCTTTCAGAAAGTGGCCATCCTCAGCTTGAAAAACAAAAAGCTCCCATGCCGTGATCCCTCTCCATCGATATTACCCATATCAGACAGGGCTCAACCAGGAAAACAGAACCACTCCGAATATTTAAAGGAGAGAGAATTCAAGGCAAAGAATTGGTTACATAAATGATGGAAGAACTGATAAGCCAAACAGAGGACTGCAAAGCAACTCAGAGCTTAACAATGACAGGAAGCCACTACCACACCTAGGCTGGAGGGACAAAGAAGGCACAACTGCTGCTGAGGATGCCGCCCGTGGCAGAGCTGGGGATAAACACCCTGGGTTCTCCTTTCCTCCTGCTCTCCAGTCTTCTACCAGTGCCTCCCATGCTCAACCCAACTGTCACCCAACTGACAGAGGAGGCTGGGAAAGAAGCCTATGGGGTCAGCCCTGCTGTGACAGAGCAATGCAGGGAGAAGACAAGGAAGGGATCTGAGAGCAGAAAGACCTTGTACAGCACATGCTTCGTTATTTCAATGACTTTTGTGAGAGTATGATTTCATTTTCAAACTAAATGAATTTAGCATTTAAATAGCACTTAATAAGTGTATGTCAAGGTTCAAAATGCATGCCTTATTTTCATTCCTTCTTAAGGTCAGATATTATCACACCAAGCAAAATAGAAAAGTGTTCCCTACTGGCAACAGCTCTGTCTCTCGACCATGGTCTCAACGTAATTAACAAACCTGTTCCTTTCTTTACTGTTCTCTTTGACTCATACTTTTGTAGAGTGAAGGGATGCAGTAATCCCCACCACCATGACCAAGAGCAGTTTTGGGAGCAGAAGTAGTGCCCCAGTATCCCCACACCTCCAGACCCTGGAGAAGCCAAAACACAGGGCAGTTACTATTTGGCAACTTAGGAACACAAATTACTCAATTCCTCCCCTACCCTCCTGCCTTCTCCTGGCTTATTTCCCAGCTGCCAACTACAAGACAGGCTGGCCTCACACGAGAGCACAGAGAAATGGGAGTGACGTGATCAGAGCACAGTGACAAAACAGGGTTCTGTTTCTTACATAAGGAGTTGTTAAAATGTGTATAAACAAACATTTTGTTAGGCGATTTGTTTTAATTTCATTTTGCAATTTTAACTCTAAAAGTAATGCAAGTGTGTGATTTGAGCACTCAATTTTATCAGTCTGTGTTGTATTAAATCGAGGCTCCAGCATTCTGTCCTAGCTTACATAATTCTGAGAAAGAGGTTCTGGTGCAGTGTTTAGGCTCAGTCTCCCAAAAAAATCAGGGCTGGCTATCCTCCTGCAGTTGTAACAGAATGGTGAGCCTGGGAACGAGAGAGGGAAGAGAAGACATCAGGACCCGGCACAGAATAAGCCCTCGGTGTTTATTTAAACATTTTTTACGTAAATCTTTAATGGCGGAGTCAAGGGCAGAGACAGCAATGGAGTCTGGGCTGTGGAACTTCCCAGGGTCTCAGTATCCTGGGCTCATGTGTCCCAGCTGCCACAAACCCTAGCACTGCTCTCCAAACGAACTGCTACATCTCCACCTGTAGTCTATCTGGGTGTAGGTGTGCTTTCCCAGGGACCTCTCTTGTAATAAACTTCCCAAGGGAAGTTGCCACCTGGATGTCTCATAGACACCTAAAACAATGTTCTGACACATGAATTTGTTCATCTCTACCCCAGTCTTTCATATCTTAGGTAATGGTACCCTGGCCATTCCTTTGTCTAAGTTAGAAACCAGGGTATCATCCTGGATACCTTATTCCCCCTACCAGCATCATTACACCCCTACCAACATCTAATTTATTCTGTCTCCCAAACATGGCATGAATCTGGCCACTTCTCTCCATCACTATAGTTCAGAACACCTGTTATTTAATATTTGGACTCCGTGTCATCTTTTGACTGATGATCTGGCTACATTTTTCATAGAGTGGTCATTTATTCATTCATTCATTTCACAATTGTGAAATGAATCGAGCTCCTACTGTATGTTAGGTGCTGGTGATACAGTGGAAAGCAAAACAAAGTCCTTGTCCTCATGGAACTAACATCCTTACAGGAGTCAGTTGTCTTTCCTAAAGCACAAATATCATCATGTCTGTCCCCAACTTATAATATACCAATGGCATCCCATTGCCATCAGCATAAAATCCAAACTCTCTACTATATTCTTCCTCTCTAGCTCATCTCATCCCACTATCCCCTTTGCTTATCTTCCCAGTCATATGGAAACAATTTCAGTGACTTATAAATTTATTTACTTATTTATTTATTTTTGGCTGCGTTGGGTCTTCGTTGCTGCACGCGGGCTTTCTCAGGTTGTGGCGAGCGGGACCTACTAGTCTTCATTGCAGTGCACAGGCTTCTCATTGCCATGGCTTCTCTTGTTGTGGAGCACTGGCTCCAGGCATGTGGGCTTCAGTAGTTGTGGCACGCAGGCTCAGCAGTTGTGACGCACGGGCTTAGTTGCTCCGCGGCATGTGGGATCTTCCCAGACCAGGGTTCGAACCCGTGTCCCCTGCATTGGCAGGCGGATTCTTAACACTGCACCACCAGGGAAGTCCCTCAATTTCAGTGGCCTAAATGCACCAAGCCTTTGCATATCTTGGAAGATCCCTCCCCTCATCACTTTGCCTTGCTAATTGCTACTCACCCTTCAGGTCTCAGCTTAGAGCTCTCTTGGCCAGGATTGCCAACTGTGTTAAGTCATCTTGGGGATAATGGAATTTGTAGGAGGCGCAGGATTCTCTGAGACCTGAAACCCATCCTGTCCCAACCACTTCTGCTCATTCCTTCTCCCCAAGTCTTTGAAAGAAATATGTGCCTAGAGAACAAGGCCAGATAAATGCACACTTTTGTGTGCATTTTTCTGAGGTTCTGGCCTCTTGCACCGGATTGAACAATGTGGATTATTTTGACCTGGGCTGGAGGGAGACCTAACTGACCTCAGAAAAGGACATTCGCCATTTGAGCACCTGAGTACCCATTGTATTTGGAGGAGGCCAGAGCCCAGCACGTTGGAGGTGTTTGTCTAGTGGCAGCAGCACTGGCGGAAATGACCTAACTGGACTGTACCTGCAATAGAATCTTAGCTGACTTTTCTGAGGCCAGTTTTCCAGCCCTTTTGTCAGTTCTATGAGCTACTTGATATTCTTCCAATGAGTCACTGTCTCTATTTAGGACCACTATGTCCACAGAAATAATAAACAAGTAGGAATAGAAAAGTTTTATTTGAGCCAAACTGAAGACTATAGCCCGGGAGACACAGACTCAAGAATTGCTTGAATTGTATTCCTCCAGACTCCAAAATGGAAGTGGCTTATACAGTATAGGCAAAAATTGAAAAATTACGTACAGTTGTTTGTCAAGAATTAGGATTGGAGCTGGCAAGAAGTAAGGATGCTTATTAAGCAAGGATTGGTTGGGAGTCAAAATGGTTACACAGTTACAAGGGGGAGACTTTGAGACCAGAAGTTGGAGCTGGCAGCTGCTAGTAGACATTGTTTTGAGAATGGCTGGTGGTGTCCTTGAGTTTGATATAGTTCAGAAAACTCAAGTTCTCAGTGATGCAGGAAACGTGTCTGAGACCATATCCACAATGGCCACCCAGCTCCATTTTGGATGCCTGAACCAGAGCCACTCCATTTTTATTTTTAAATGCATTCTTTAATGGTTAAAGCAGATGTACAATGCATATGTGACAGGACATAGGACAGGCTGTTCTAGTTAGCGTAAAGTTCAAGCCAAATCATGTATAAACCAGAATGACTTCCCCGTACTTCAGTATGTGAAAATTTCTTCCATCAACTGGATGTGGTTTCTATTGTTGGAAACCAGACAACCTGAATGGTACAATATCCTTTCTGTCTTATCCCCAACATGGGGCCAATCCCCAGTCCACACTCCAGTGGTACGAAATGTCAACCCCGAGGATGATATATTCATCCTTGAGTAGGATAGTTCCACAGCAGGTCTTGACCTACCCACCCACCCCAGGCTTTCACTGATGGGTTGGAAACACAGATCTTAAATGGGAACAAATCCAGGCCACTTATCTTCTCAGCCACATGGGAGGACCAGAGGTAGTATTTCAAAAAAGAGCTAATTGTAAAGGAGGGAGATTCACCCTTGGCCCTGTGGCCCAGTTAGTATCCTGGCCTGTGGCCCATGCATATTGGCATGCCTCCTGCTTGGAGGCAAAGCCAGGGAGAGAGGAGCTGGACCTCTCCCTGGAGTCCAGTAGTTGTGGATGAATAGAAAATGTTTGTTGTTTTTCCAGACATTCCGTCGTTCCCTGATAAATGGGCACCATTGCTCCCTGCCTTTGTTACTTCACCATGCTCATGATTTATCGCCTTTCTATCTCTACTTCCATCTCCTGGCTTCTCCCTCTGGTGGGTGTATTGATTTCTTTTACCCCTACCAACTATTTGCTCTCACTGGGTCATAGCTTCTCGCCAGGCTCCTTCTGTCAACCCCACAGCCTCTTCTGCCTGGTGACTTTCCTGCCTCACTGCTTCTGCAGGCCACTCTGCTACGTAAGTTGATCCCATAGATCCAAACTTCCCAAAAGATAGTGTGATTAGTCTGTGGTCACTACTCATCCAGAGAGTCCTGCACAAGGCCTATGGTTTATGGCCACTTTGCTCAGAAAGGCTAAAGAAGTGTCAAACACACAGAGCAAATGGATTCCATTCTAGTCCAGCATTTCAGACTCAACGTGTACCAACCTAAGCCTGTCATTTTCACTTCCAGGTCTGTTCCTTCTCCCGTGCTCCTGAGCACAGTGAACGTTCTGCTGTAGAGATCTGGTCTTCAGAATGAAGTTCTCTCCTATACCTTACCTCTCCAGCTTCATCTCTCTTTGCTGCCTCTGTATCACAACCGTCTGAACTTCTCAACATGTAATTCTTAAAATGAAACCAGCTCTCCCCACCCTCTAGCCAGTGCTCTCTCCTTTCAACCACACTCCACACAAGGGGGCTTTGTTTGGACTTCTGTCTCAACTTGTATTTCCTTTTCTCTACGAGAGCCCAGTCTGGAGTGCTTGAACATCTTCATCTGCTGGACCATGAACCCTCCAAGGCAGAAATGATGATTTATTAATCTTTGGGGCTGGTCCAGAGTGGATATCAGTATCTAAAGACCAACTCAGCAATGACCCTCAAAGATCCTTCCCCTAGAGTTCAGGATACATCACCCCCTCCATCCCCTGGTCCAGCAGCTCATCTTGAAGAGGTGTGTAAAAATGAGGGTCCTGGAGACAGCTGAGTAGGGTCCCATGGTCCTTCCCCTGTGCCAGAGACTGCTCAGGTGTGAATGGGTCTGCAGGCTAAGTCCTGAGAGCAAGTCTCTCCGTAGAGTGGCAACAGCTGAGAGGACAACACAGTGACAATCTAGGTGGTCCTTTTCCTGGCCTGCCTGGGGCTTTGGGACTGCCTGCCTGCTCTAAGTGCCTCTCTGTGGAATGAGCTAATTTCCTCTCGCTCTGTTGATTTCACTTGTGATGTTGCTGGGCTCGGGAGTGACTCAGCTGATTTGCCTTCTGACATGCTTGAAGTGGTGTAGGAGGGGGGCAGAATGGTAGGGGATCAAGTTGCAACCAAAGTTTGAGTCTTATGGTCATGAGGAGGCCTCTTTTCACGCCCATAAGACCATGGAGAGGGCCAGAAGGGTTAGGGCCTGATCCTGAATTTACCCCAGGAGTATGGCAGGAGCTGGGGAAACTCTGCCGGCTCAGGAAGGATTTAAAAAGTTGCAGGGTTCACACGAAAGCCCAGGCTCTAGGACTCTCCCAGCAAGCAGCCAGAATTAGTGGTGGGAGTCCAGCTGGCAGGTGATACAAAGCAAGAGGTATATCAGGCCCTCATATCAAGATTGAGACAGGAACCAGTCTTCATGAAAGTTGGGGAAGGAAGCAAATTACTCAAAGAAACAAATTAGAGTGAGATCTAAAACAGAAACCAGCCCGGTGAGTCTGGGCACACGCTGGGTGGGGAGGAGAGATCTTAGGCTCAGAAGGACCACCATCCATTCATCACTCTGTGCTGGGCGCTGGAGGCGCTGAGGTGACTGAAGCCCTGGAGAAAATCCCTGTTTGAGCTGGGTGGCGAACCCAGACACAGTAAAACTCGGTCAAGGCTATGGCAGAAGTCAGCACAGGGACTGCGGAGCATAGAGAATGAGGCTCTGCCTCTGCTTTTTCGGAAAGAGGGTCTAGAGGTCCTTCCTAATGGATGGGGGCTCTGGGAGTCCTTTATAGTGGAGGGGAAGGACTGAGGGTCCTTCACAGTAGAGGCGAGTTGGTAATTGAAGGATGTAAAAGCATTTACTAGGTGGAAGAGAGAAGCCTGTGTACTGGCATGGAGGTACGTTACCGCAAAGCCTGCTTGGGGCACTGCGGGTAATCAGATGGAACTGATGAATTGGGTGCATATGAAAATGTAGCAGCAAATGTAGCAGATGTGGATGGGAGGCAGAAGAAAGGGCTGTACTCCTGGTTATGATTTTAGTGGTCCTGACCCCCTTGCCCTTGCATCTGACCCGATCAAATTACAACTCTTCCTCTTAAGGAGAGAAGATGAGTGATAGCTTACTCCTCTTTAGTATGAGTTCCTTTTTTCTTTTAAGTGTAGGCATCTGACTTGGCCTGGCCTCAGGGCGAGGAGGGGAAATTACAACTCAGTGGGTACTCAGGTGTCCAGGACTCATCCCCAGACTCACAAGGTGCTGGAACGAGGACGGTATGATTAATGTTAGCCTACCCATTACTTCTGCCCGGTTGGTGTTGGTTCAGGAATGAGCTGGGGCTGACCCTGCATCTGGGTTCCCAGATGTTGTAGCAGGGTAGAGATTACGTGATGGTCAGGAGAGCTGGGAGCCTTCTGGGAGGGCACTTGCGTGACTGAGAGAAAAGAGCACAGCTTTCACGTCAGAGTTCAGGTAGTCCTTGCTAGCTGTGTGTCCTTGAGCAAGTTACCCAGTTTCTGAGCCACGGGGTCCTCAGCTGTGAAATGGAGATTAGAGCACCTGTTTCCTAGGATTGTTTTGAGGATAAATGAGATAATTTATGTGAAAGAATCTGGCACACGGTGGATATTTGGTTAAAGGGGATTCTCTTCTGCTTCTCCCCCATGACTTTATTCAATGTGTATAAAGGGTTAATAGCTGAATACATAGCTTTTTAAATCAATAAGAGAAATAATACCTCAATAGAAAAATAGGCAAAAGATAGAAGCAATTAGTAGAAGAGTACATTTTAATGGCTATTAATCATATATAAATATAATACCAGATACAGGGCTTCCCTGGTGGCGCAGTGGTTGAGAATCTGCCTGCCAATGCAGGGCACACGGGTTCGAGCCCTGGTCTGGGAAGATCCCACATGCCGCGGAGTAAATGGGCCCGTGAGCCACAATTACTGAGCCTGCGCGTCTGGAGCCTGTGCTCCGCAACAAGAGAGGCCGCGATAGTGAGAGGCCCGCGCACCGCGATGAACAGTGGACCCCGCTTGCCACAGCTAGAGAAAGCCCTCGCACAGAAACGAAGACCCAACACAGCCAAAAATAAATAATTAATTAATTAATTAATTTTTAAAAAAATACCAGATACATACAAATATACAGCCATATATATTGATATATATATTTCATTAACAAAAAAGGTAAGTTATAACAATAATAAAATATCAGCTTGACAACGTTTATAAAGCATTTAGTCATAAGCACAGTGTGATCCCTTTCACAATTTATAAAGCATTAGTACTCTTTTTCTGTGAACTACCTATTTATATCTTTTGCCAATTTTTGTGATGGAGCGTTGCTCTTTTCTTATTGGTTCATAAGAGCTCTTTATATAGATTAGATTTTAACCTTTTGATGGCCATATGTGTTACAAATATTTTTCCAGTTTATCATTTGTCTTTTGCCTTCATTTCTGGTATTTTGGCTGTACAGAAGTTTGAATTTTTTTATGCAGTCCAAATCACCAGTGAATGTTTTCCTTTTTGGCTTGGCAAAGAGGATAAAGTTTCACAGTACACAGCAGAGGAAAGGCTATCCCTAACATGAGATTGCTGGCTCAGGGTAGCATGGACTGAGACTACTTGTATAGATCTTCCTAGTCTCACTCAAGTCTTCTTATGAAGACTTGGCTTCCCACATAGGTGTGAGCCCAGGGAGAAAATTCTCTGATCACACAGACCTGAGTATGCTAGTCCTCTCAAAAGCTGTGTTTCTCGTTGAAAATTAATTGACTATGCTCTGGTTTATAGGTCTAAATAGTTTGGTAACTGTGAGTCTGCTCTAGAGATGAAGCTGTCCTCAGTACTGACAAAATCAGGTTTCTGAGCTGTAAGTCTGAGAATCAGGGTCTGAGTTGAGTTAATTTATCCAGACCTTTTTGAGACAGGTCAGTCTTACCACCTTTTCTTGGAGATAATCCCCAACATTTTCAGTGCTATGCAAGTACCTTTCTCAATAATAGGTGGTGATGGAGAATGTGCCAGAAACCCCATAACTAATAATAATTAATAATCACACTTACCCCCTAAATAGGCACTTTTTAGGTGCCTGGCACTGTTTTTAGCACGTTTAATGTACTAGTTAATAACCACAACATTTCTATGATGTCAACAATATTAGTTTCTAATTTACAGATGAAGAAAGTGGGGCCCAGAGAAATGGAGTAAGTAACTTGACCAAAGTTACTATGTCAGAAAGTGGTGCTGTCAGTATTTGAACCCTGAACCATCTGTTTTCCTCTGTGCTTATGTTGGTAATAGTTAGTTATGACCCTGTCTTGAATTCTCCCTTTAGCTTCGAGATCTTCACCACAATTATTCCACTATTCCAAAAATAAGTTGATAACCTCTTTCTCACTAATTTCTTAATTTCCTTGTGAATTTTCAAATCTCCAGCGCTAAATCACGCATGTGGGCACCTTGTGGGTAACTCACAGGTACCACCTGCCAAATCCTTCTTCCCAGAAAATGTGGGCTTCCATTCTTCCACTAGCTTCATGGCTGCTGTGTGAAGTGAAATTTAAAATATAAAGAGTTCCTTGTGCATTGTCTCCGAGCCAGAAGAAGCAGCAATAGGCTGACATATTCCATATGAGATCTTAGGCCTCAAGGAATATGTCTTTCCCTTACCGTTTTCCAGAGTATTGCTTTAGCTTTTTATTTTCTGAATGTGAATATAGAACTTCATTTACCAGCTTCAGATGGTTTTAGTAATGCTCAAATAACTAAAATTGACCAGTCTATAATTGAATTTATTTGAAAAATATAAAAATATTTTGTTTTATGTAGTGCTATTTTTATGAAGGCTAGAAAAAGTTCTGTAGACAGAAAACTGGGAAATAGAAAAGGAGAGTACATTGTGCCGCAGGAAGAAACAAGAGAGAAAAACCTTGGGAAAAGAAGGAAAATTAATAATTGATTATCACTTACTGTTGCCTGTCACTGTGCTAGATACTTCATTTATATCATCTTGTTTAACCTCTGCAACCATCCTGGGACGTAGATTTATTGCATCCATTTCGTGGATTAGGAAACAGGCTCAGAAAGGTTAAGTAAATTGCCCAGTTCATACAGCGAGGTGATTTGAGGGCAGTTCTCTTAGACCCTCAGTGCCCTGGACACAGGAAGGAAGAAAATATCACAAAGTTCAAACTGAAGCCTAGCAGAGACCTGAAAAGATCAAAGTGAAACTAACCGGAGATGAAGAAAAGAAGGATGATCAGAGTGACCGAAGAGGTTCTACTAGTCACTAGGAAGAGGTGTGGCCTCTGAATCTGCCGGCTTGGAGCAGGGCAGGGGCAGGTGGCTGGAGCTGGTGCTGATGGAGGTCAGGATGGAAGATGGCTAGAGGGCCTCAGCAAGTCAGAGAGGCTGTTGTTTCCAGGACAGCTGAGTGAGGAGGACCTGAGTTAAGGCAAAGACATGGTTGGCCCGGTGCAGAGACAAGGGCCCTGGTCCTCTCTAGTGCAGAAGAAGACTTGAACTCAGTGCATGGCTCCTCCCTTTTGGAGGGTTAGATTCTTTGTCAAAATCTTCCATCAGGAAAGCCAGACTTAGCCACCATGTTATCAATAATGCTCCAGCAACCCATCAAGATCTTTTCTGATGATATAAGTAGGAATGCCACAGGAAGCTTTCAATCCATTCAAAAAGGTACTTACCAAAAAACCCCACATTTTTTTTTCTATGTGCCGGGCATGACTTAAGAGATGGGGATAAAATGGCATGCCCAAATACTTTGATTCTTGCCCTTTGCAACTACAGTTTAGTGGAGGAGACAGATACTAATCACATGATCATACAAATAAATGTAAAATTGAAATTTTAAAAGTGCTCCAAAGGAAAGGTATGCAATACTGTAAGAGCATAATAAATGAGGCATCCTTGAGAAAGCAATGCTTGTGCTATGATGCAGGGAACGAGTAGAAGTTAATTATTTGAAGGAAGAATATTACATTCCAAACGGAGAAACCATCAAGTGCAAAAGTCTTTTGTTTTATTTATTTTATTTTTTTTCTCTTTCTTTTTTTTTTTAAACATCTTTATTGGAGTATAATTGCTTTACAATGGTGTGTTAGTTTCTGCTTTATAACAAAGTGAAACAGTTATACATATACGTATATCCCCATATCTCTTCCCTCTTGCGTCTCCCTCCCTCCCACCCTCCCTAAGTCTTTTGTTTTAAATTGTTCATTCCGGAGGATGGAGGCTTAGTGCAAGTTCAGCGCTTTGTACACATTTTACAGTCCATCTGGATTTCTCCTTTCCTAACTGGAAACTTCCCTAATGGACAAAAAGTCCACATTTCAGGTCAAAGATAGTGCTTTTGTCTTTAAGCATAAGATGGTTTTTATTTATTCATGCATACATACATACATGCAAGTACCTATCCATCCAATCAGATCTCCAACCAAGTGTCTATTCATTTATCTATTCATTCATTACCCATTCATATATCCATTTAATCATCCATCATACCAATCATCAATCCATGTGTCATCTACCCATTCACCAGACAACCATCCATCTATCTATGCATCTATACACCAACTCACATTCTATCTCACCATTTGTTTATATATCCATTATCTGTCCACCCATCTACCTATTCATCCATTCGTTTACCCATGTGTCCATCAATTCATTTATCCATTGATGTATCCATATGTTCATTTACCCCTCTGTGACGTAATAAATATGTTTGGTCTCTACCCCTGGTTCCTGACACAGAGTTCCTAAATCCCTTGGAATTTCCTGGGTGATAGAAAAATATTTTGTTCTCATACGGCAACTCTTGGTGGGCTCCTGTATAGCTTCAGAATGGGGCTGGTCACCAGGAAGATCAAGCCATGATTAGAAGTTTTGAACTTTCAGCCCCACCCCTTCATCCTCTGGGGAAGGGAGAGGGACTGGAGATTGAGTTAATCACGCCTACAGTGATGGAATTTCCATAAAAATTCCAGCTATGGGCTGCAGAGAGGTTCCAGGTTGGTGAATGTATCCACATAGTGGGAGGGTAGAACACCCCAAACTCCACCTGGACAGAAAATCCTGTGCTTAGCACCCTTCCAGACCTTGCCCTATATATCTCTTCATCTGCCTGTTCATTTGTATCCTTTACAATATTCTTTATAATAAACTGGTAAACATAACTAAAGCATTTCCCTGAGTTCTGTGATCCATTATAGCCAATTATCAAACCTGAGGAGAGAGTCATGGGCAACCCTGATTTGTAGCCAAGTTGGATAGAAGTGTGAGTAACCTGGGAACACTCTACTTGTGACTGGCATTCAAAGTGGGGGGAGCAGTCTTGTGGGGATGAGCCCTTAACCTGTGGGGCTCTGTGCTAACTCCAGGTAGTTAGTATCAGAATTGATTCATGCGAGGGAAAAACCCACACATTTGGTGTCAGAAGTGTTATGAATGGAGAAACAAGTTTTCTTTTACCCACCCCTCCAACCAACCAACAATTTATTCATGTATGCATTCACCCATCTTTCCATCCATCCATTCATCCACCCAACTCTCAGTGTATTCATCCGTTTATCATTCATCCATTTAATCATCCAAGTATTCATCCATTTTCCATCCACTTATTGACTCATTGATACATTCATCCATTTCTTTTGCTTCTGTGACAAATTACCACATACTTAGTGGCTTAAAACAACACAGATTTATTATCTTACAGTTCTAGAGTTCAGCAGTCCAAAATGGGTCTTAAGGGGTTAAAATTAAAATGTGGGTAGAGCAGCAGTACTTCTGGAGGTCCTAGGGGAGAATCTGTTTCCTTGCCTTTTCCAGCTTCTAGAGCCCACCTGCATTCCTGATCTCATGTCTCCTTCCTTGAACTTTAAAACCACCAGCCTACCATCTTTAAATCTCTAAATCTGTCCCTTCTGCCTTCCTCTTATAAGGGTACTTGTGATTACATTGGGCCAACCCAGATAATCCAGGATAATCTCCCCATCTCAAGGTCAGTTGATTAGTAAGCTTAATTCCCCTTTGCCATGTAATCTAAAATATTCACAAATTTCAGGGATTAAGACATCTTTGAGAGCCATTATTCTACCACACCATCCTTCCATTTATGCATTCGTTCATCCATCTGTTCATTAGTCCATCTTTATGTTCATCCACCAATCCATCAGTTTGGTCAACCATTCACTCATCTAGTATCTATGTACCCACGTACGTACATACGTATGTATGTATGTATGTATGTATCTATCTATTAATCCATCCATTGTCCACTTATTTATCCATTCATCCAACTAATCATTCATTTGCCCACCACCCATTCATCTGTCATATAAGCCATCCATCCTAATTTCATTATTTCCATTTATCCATTCAATCATCCATTCCTCCACCGATCATTCATGCATCATTTTTTCTTCTTCACTTTACTGTGCTTTGCTTTACTGTGCTTCACAGATATTTCATTATTTTTCATGCATCATTTTAACTATCCAACCGTCCATCTAATCATTCATGAGCTACCCTTATCTACCTTGTCTCTTTTAATTAACTAAACAATACCCTTCCAAGACTACACACACACACACACACACACACACACACACACACAGATCACCATTTGGACCTACTTACCAAAACAGATCATCCTACCTGGATCTTTGCCATTTGTTTTCAACCACCTATTTTTCTGATCCTAACTGCAAATGACTTGGAGCTCCTGGCTCCTAATCCTGACTCCATTTTGCCTGTGGTACTTTGTACTTGCTCGATGTCAATGGGTCTTCCAGGAATTTTACTTAGTTTACAGAGCTCTGCCTGTGTTGACCCTGATCTGCCCTTGCCCTTGTTAATGCCCAGAAGGAGTAAGGAGAATAAGCAAACTTGCAATATGTGAGTATTTGTGCAGGGGAGGTATTGGATCAGAGCTGTGTCTCAATGTTTTCTCTGCTATACCCCCTGTGACCCCAATGAGGAGGTTTGTGGTTTTTGTTGTTTTTTTTAAACATCTTTATTGGAGTATAATTGCTTTACAATGGTGTGTTAGTTTCTGCTTTATAACAAAGTGAATCAGCTATACATATACATATATCCCCATATCTCCTCCCTCTTGCATCTCCCTCCCATCCTCCCTATCCCACCCAACTAGGTGGTCACAAAGCACCAAGCTGATCTCCCTGTGCTATGCGGCTGCTTCCCACTAGCTATCTATTTTACATTTGGTAGTGTATACATGTCCATGCCACTCTCTCACTTTGTCCCAGCTTACCTTTCCCCCTCCCTGTTTCCTCAAGTCCATTCTCTACGTCTGTGTCTTTATTCCTGTCCTGCCCCTAGGTTCTTCAGAACCTTTTTTTAGATTCCATATGTATGTGTTAGCATACGGTATTTGTTTTTCTCTTTCTGACTTACTTCACTCTGTATGACAGACCCTAGGTCCATCCATCTCACTACGAATAACTCAATTTTGTTTCTTTTTATGGCTGAGTAATATTCCGTTGTATATATGTGCCACATCTTCTTTATCCATTCATCTGCCGATGGACACTTAGGTTTCTTCCGTGTCCTGGCCATTGTAAATAGAGCTGCAATGAACATTGTGGTACATGACTCTTTTTGAATTATGGTTTTCTCAGGGTATATGCCCAGTAGTGGGATTGCTGGGTCATATGGTAGTTCTATTTTTCGTTTTTTAAGGAACCTCCATACTGTTCTGCATAGTGGCTGTATCAATTTACATTCCCACCAACAGTGCAAGAGGGTTCCCTTTTCTCCACACGCTCTCCAGCATTTATTGTTTGTAGATTTTTTGATGATGGCCATTTTGACTGGTGTGAGGTGACACCTCGTTGTAGTTTTGATTTGCATTTCTCTAATGATTAGTGATGTTGAGCATCCTTTCATGTGTTTGTTGGCAATCTGTATATCTTCTTTGGAGAAATGTCTATTTAGGTCTTCTGCCCATTTTTGGATTGGGTTGTTTGTTTTTTTTGATATTGAGCTGCATGAGCTGCTTGTAAATTTTAGAGATTAATCCTTTG
Organism: Eubalaena glacialis; assembly: GCF_028564815.1. NCBI lineage: Eukaryota > Metazoa > Chordata > Mammalia > Artiodactyla > Balaenidae > Eubalaena > Eubalaena glacialis. The sequence continues at coordinate 19,018,974 of NC_083728.1, forward strand.
TGAGTTGCTTCATTTGCAAATATTTTCTCCCATTCTGAGGGTTGTCTTTTCGTCTCCTTTATGTTTTCCTTTGCTGTGCAAAAGCTTTTAAGTTTCATTAAGTCCCATTTGTTTATTTTTGTTTTTATTTCCATTTCCAATGAGGAGGTTTGGATGAAACCTATACTTCTCACCATCTAGGTTGATTTTTTCCCCCAGGGAAGTAAGACAAATAGTACTGAAAGTATTTATGGTGTGATGGTCATAAAACCATTTTGAAAATTACAAAAAATCTCAAAAATTGCCATTATATAAGGAAAAACTAATAAAATATGGCTAACTTTATTTTTAACAAGTTTTGTTCCTCTCCCGGACTTTTGCCCAACAAATACTAGTAATAAGTTGAGAAAGCATATACTACTGAAGCAAAAGTATTAATAGTGGCAATAACTATAAAATCACCACTCCCTCACCAACACCATCATGATTTATAGTTGTCAGAACTGGTAATGGTCTCTCACCACAGGCTGAGCCATAGACAAGGTACACCATGGGCTATGTGACATTGCCAGTGCTCAGCTAAATGCCACCCCCTGCTCTGTTGCTCAGGAGAGCACATCAGAATACAAATGAATAGGAGTGACATTATTATAAGAATATCTGCTCCCATTTATTTATTTTTTTAAAAGGTAAATAATTTAGACCGTGCTCCTTTGTATATGATCAGTGACAAATTACCATATGCTTCATAACTGGCCATGTCGAGACCTAACACTGAGAACCATGGCTAAATGACTGCTAGATTCCTGTATAGTTTTAAGGTCAAGAATCCATCACGGGCACATGTTTAAATTGGAATGAAATTGTCTGAGCAAGTCTTGGTAGCCCAGCTCTTCTCCTGCAAATGCCATTCACTTGTTGGGTAAGCAGAAGGCAGAAGTACTGGTACTTCATGGAGCTCAACACTGGCCAGTCCTTTGAGGGCATTGTTTACACTTCTTCAAAACCATTCAAGAAAAATTTAATGAAAAGTGTGCTGTTATCCAAAAGAATATTTCAGAAATGCATGAAGAGGGACAGTGCCCTGGAAATTCTCTATGACCGATCAGTAGTCTGTTCTGGGAAGATGTCACACCTTAGCAGTTGGAAGATTCTACGGCCCTGAGTCAAAAGATTTTGGAGGCACTGACATTTCAACAATGTGAGGACACTGGTTTATGAATATGGCCTCTGGTCATCACTAAGACACATGCAAATTATACATAATGGGTTTATACTCTGATGTCTCATGTATAAAATACTACACCTGAAATCCTCAATAATAATTCTTGGGTTTATGCCAAAGCTCTTTTACATGCTGCATCTCATTTGACCCTGGCGGCACCCTGATAAGTTGCCTAGACAGGGCATTATCCCCATTTTACAGGTGAAATGACTACATCATTGTGGTCACTGTCACAGTTAATGTCTGGAGATGGCAAATAGGTTTCACACTGCAAGCCCTTCCTAGTTGGCCCTACCCCATATAGGTGGGGACAGTATAAGGGTCTGAATTCCAGCATGTGGAGATCATTGAGGGCCATCTTGGAGGATGGCTACCACACTTTTCCCTGGCAAAAACATGGAAACTAATTAATTAATTAAAAAGAAACTGTAGTGCTTTATTCCTAGGGTGAAAACAGCATTGCTTTTTTTTTTTTTTTAAATAGTCAATTTGCAGATAGTCATGTCTCTAAATTGGTCAGTGATGTTGATGGCAGAATTGTGTACATAAGGAAAAGGATTCCACAGCAACTTAAGGCTTGGTAAAAAGCTTCAGCTTAAGCAAGTTTTTATTGCTAAAATGGTCTGTGGCTGCAGGAAAGTACACTTCTGAGTGAGAATGAAGGATTTATGGAGCTATTTCAGGGTAGGGTGACCAGAGTTTTCAAAAAATCCTGTCCAAGAACATTTGAGGTGTGACTTTCCACAAATCATAGTTACCGAAAGTAAGCACAGTCATTTATACATATAAACTCAGATTTAAAAAAATCAAAATAGTAGTTGTGCCGTACATGGGTGAGAGAGCTCTACAGCACTTTAAGAGTTAAATCAGCCCAATTAATACACAAGGGACGGAGGTCATATATCAGCAGAAGGCACTTGAAAAGACAGAAGGTCCCTCAGGCCAAAGGCAAGAAGGACAGAGATGGACTTGGGTCGAATCAATGGAATTAATATGTTTCAAAAAAAAGCCAGTCAACGGAAGGGGAAAGGTCTACACAGAACTTGGGAAAATAGGGGCCAGAGGAAAGGATGTAATTAACAATTTGTTCAGCAGTTACCATGTGCTAAGTAGTTTGTACGAATAATTTAATCCACACAACAACCCTATTATCGAAATCAAAAAACTATAAGTTAAGTGACTTTCCTAAGGTCACCAGCGGTAGAGCTGGAATTGGAACCAGATCTCGTTGTCTCCAAAGCCTGTGGGCTTAACTATTCTTATCCAGTTTTGTCCTGGGGAAAGTGCTTTTGGCAGGCCAGGGCACTGCCACTGGCTATACATATTTTTTTTATTTCTTCTTTGGGAGTTACCTCCACACACCATGGGTCACTGGCATTTTCTCAGTGGCAAATTCACAGGCACATGATTTCGAGCTGTAAGGGAGAATAGAGGTGATACTGCCCACTCTCCTCCTGTTACAGATGATATCTGTGAGTTCATTTTTTATTTTTATTTTTAAAAATATTTATACATTTATTTATTTGTCTGCACCGGGTCTTAGTTGCGGCACGTGGGATCTTCGTTGCCACGTGCAGGATCTTTTAGTTGCAGCATGTGGGATCTAGTTCCCTGACCAGGGCTCGAACCCAGGCCCCCTGAATTGGGAGCACGGCGTCTTAGCCACTGGACCACCAGGGAAGTCCCTCTGTGAGTTTATTTTTGCAAACTGCCATGAACCCCTCTCCACCAGCTCTTGGGGAATAAGGTCCATGATGTAGCAGGGGAATTCCATTTTTGGCAATTGGTGAGAGTGACTCTAAAGGGATGCAGTTGATTTTCTTATGTGGTTTGTTGGATTCGTCACGGTCTAATCAGAAAACAAAACATTCTGAGAGGTTAAAACACGAGGACTTTATCTGAGGACAAAGAGGTCTGGGACCAGCATGCTTATAAATTGGCTCAGAATTGTTTGCAAGGGCAGCATTATTGTAAATAAGTGTATGGCCTCATAAGATACTGCTTTGAAGGACAAAATTCATTGGGGTGATCATCCTGGTATACTTCAGATCTCAGCTAATGGGCAGCTTTCCTTGACCTCCTTGATCAAGGCAGATCCTTCCAGCACAGGCTCTCATGGCACCAAGTGACCTTCCTTTATGGCACTTACCACTGCTGTTATGTTTTACATTTGCTTGCATGCACGATTATTTGACTAAACGTCTGTCTTCTTCACAGATTGCAAGCTCCAGGAAGGCTGAGTTTTTGCTGCATTTTATTCACCGTTGTATCCCCAGCACCCAGTACAGTGCTTGTCAGTTGCAGGTAATCAGTGAATGTCCTTTCAACATATGTGTTAGATTGTAAGCATTGATCTCCTTAGGTATCCACCCAAGATAAATGAAAACATATGTCCACACAAAGACTTGCATGTAAATGTTCATAGCACCGTTATTCATAATAGCCCCAAAGTGGAAACAATCCAAATGCCATTAGTTGGCGAGTGGATAAGTATTGTAAAAGATGGCATATCCATACAATGGAGGACTCTGCAGCCATAAAAAGGAATAAACAGATAATATATTCTACAACGTGGATGAACCACAAAGATATTGCGTTAAGTGAAATAAGCCAGACACAAATGACTGCATATTGCACTGTTCTGTAAGTATGAAATTTCTAGAAAAGGCAAAACTATAGAGAAGAAAGCAGATCAATGATTGCCTGGGCCTGGGAGTGGGAGTGGGGAGTGACTGCAAACAGGAAGAAGGGAACTCCTGGGGGTGGTGGAAATTTTCTAAAACTGGATTGTGGTAAAGGTTGCACCACTGTATAAATTTACTAAAAATCATTAAACTGTACACTTGCAGTAGGTGTGGGGTACGGTATGCAAATTATCTTCAATAAAGCTGTTAAAAATGTTTAAAAAATCAGTCTCCTTACTTAGTCATTTTATCCCAACTTATGTTCTGGGAATACTATTTCTGTGGGACATTGTGCCAGAGACTGCTAAGTGAGTCTCTCAACTCTTTAGTGACAGAATCTCAATTTTTTTAATTGAATTATAGTTGATTTACAGTATTGTGCTAGTTTCAGGTGCACAGCAAAGTGATTCAAATACATATATATATATATATATATATATATATATATATATACACTTTTTTCAGATTCTTTTCCATTATAGATTATTACAAAATATTGAATATAGTTCCCTGTGCTATACAGTAGGTCCTTGCTGTTTATCTATTTTATAGATAGTAGTGTGTATCTGTTAGTCCCGTACTCCTAATTTATCCCTCCCCCTGCTTCCCCCTTTGATAACCATAAGTTTGTTTTCTATGTCTGTGAGTCTGTTTCTATTTCGTAAATAAGTTCATTTGTATTATTTTTTAGATTACACATATAAGTAATATATAATATTTGTCTTTGTCTGACTGACTTCACTTAGCATGATTATCTCTAGGTCCATCCATGTTGTTACAAATGACAATATTTCATTCTTTTTTATGACTAATGTTCCATCATATATATATATATATATATATAGCACATCTTCTTTATCCATTCATCTGTTGATGGAAACTTAAGAACCTCAATTTTTAAAAATATTTATTTATTTATTTATTTATTTGGCTGCGCCGGATCTTAGTTGCGGCATGCGGGATCTAGTTCCCTGACCAGGGATCGAACCTGGGCACTCTGCATTGGGAGTGCAGAGTCTTAACCACTGGACCACCAGGGAAGTCCCAAGAACCTCAATTTTTAACTTGACACATAGCCAAGTAAAATTTTTTTAAAATACCATATTTCCCAGCCTCCTCTGCAGCTTGGTGTGGCCATGTGACTGAGTTCTGGCCAATGAGATGTAAGCAGAAGTGATGTGTAGTATTTCCAGGAAGGCTGTTTAAGGAACATGACTCAACTCCACTTTTTCCTATTTGTCTTTCTTTTTTTCCATCCAAAAAAATAGGGACTGGTGTTCCAGCAGCCACTTTGGACCATGAAGTGACCTTGGGAATGAAAGTCAATGATGGTGGAGCAAAAATACTGAAGCCTTGGGCTTCCCTGGTGGCACAGTGGTTGAGAATCTGCCTGCCAATGCAGGGGACACAGGTTTGAGCCCTGGTCTGGGAAGATCCCACATGCCACGGAGCAACTAAGCCCGTGATCCACAGCTACTGAGCCTGCGCGTCTGGAGCCTGTGCTCCGCAACAAGAGAGGCCGCGATAGTGAGAGGCCTGCGCACCACGATGAAGAGTGGCCCCCGCTTGCCGCAACTAGAGAAAGCCCTCACACAGAAACGAAGACCCAACACAGCCAAAAAATAATAATAATAATAATACTGAAGCCTGGGTTGCTGACGATACCACAGAGCTCCATGCCTCCCTTGCACTGCCTGCTTCCCAGATTTCTTTTATGCAAGACAAAAATAAACTTCAATGTTACTAATGCCCTTTGTCCTTTTGTGTGTGTGTGTGTGTGTGTGTGTGTGTGTGTGTGTGATATGTAGGCAAATCTAATCCTAATACTAGTTTAAATAGGTATTAAATGAAAAAGGCCAAATAATTTTGAGAAATATTATGTTAAAGTTTAACAGATTTCATTAATGCAGGACTTCTCAGAGTTTTTAATGAACAATGGGAGCTTCCAAGAGGGTCTCAAGTATGCACAATGTCCAAACCAACCTGACCCCAAAACTCTTTTTAGTGGAGCATCTCATGAGAAGAATGATTTAGAGCAAAGGGAAATGTTTCTTTTAAAAAATCCACATTTTGGCCTCTTCCTTTCTAATCCATCCTTCTTCTAGGCTGCTAGAGAGATCTTTCTAAAACATAAACTTGATGGTATCACATCCCTGTTTAAAATCCTTGAATGATTCTTGTAGGAAAAAGTTCAGACTCCTTCATGTAATGAATAAGACCTTTTGTGATCTGGCCCCTGTCTTCTCTCTAGCCTCACCCTAGCCATCTTACTCTCAAATCATGAACCATTTGTACTGCTGAGAACTCCATATGTTCACCCCAGTCTCTCTGCCTCTGCAGCACATGCTGTGTCTCCTGAGTGGAACACTTTCCACCTGCCACCTTACCTGGCATTCTACCTTTGATGCTTTAGACCAGGCTCAGGTATCAGCTCATTCATATCCATTCATACTTTGAGCAATTCCTACTATGTAGCCAGACATTGTACTAGTACTTGAGTTACAAAGCCAAATAAATAGTCCTTGCCCTGGAGGGACAAAGAATCAAATGAATGTAGATAAGAACTGCATTAGTCAGAGTGTACTAATGGCTGTAACAAACAACCTTCACATTTCAGTGACTTGACATTTTGACAGTTTATTTCTCCCTCATAGCACAGTCCAGTGCAGGAAAGCACACGGGTTCTGCTCCATGCAGTCAGTAGGTGACGCAGACTCACGCCATTGCCATTTTCTGGGGCCTCTTGATTCCTCCACTGGATAGTTTTTGTTTTGTTTTTCTTTTAAACTTGACAGAGACATTGTGAAATCTTTTTTTTTTTTAATTAATTAATTTTATTTATGGCTGTGTTGGGTCTTCGTTTCTGTGCGAGGGCTTTCTCTAGTTGCGGCGAGCGGGGGCCACTCTTCATCGCGGTTCGCGGGCCTCTCACTATCGCGGCCTCTCTTGTTGCGGAGCACAGGCTCCAGACGCGCAGGCTCAGTAATTGTGGCTCACAGGCCCAGTTGCTCCGCGGCATGTGGGATCTTCCCAGACCAGGGCTCGAACCCGTGTCCCCTGCATCAGCAGGCAGATTCTCAACCACTGCGCCACCAGGGAAGCCCCCTCCACTGGATAGTTTTGCATCTAGCCAGCAGATGAGGATAGGAGAAAGTTTGGAGGATCACATAGGAAGTTTTAGGGGATGCTTAGAAATGGGATATATTTGTGTCACTTCTGTCCAGATTCCGTTAGAGCTCAGTCACAAGGACCTATCTGATTACTGAGAAATGTAGTTTTGCTATGAGCCTAGGAGGAAAATGAAATAGGCGGGGGAAAGTAGCCTTTCCTCTGCCAGAGAGATATATAAACAAGAACAATATAGAAGCTCACAGTCTAACGGAGGAAACAGACAAGTGAACAGAGGCAGGAAGGCAAGAGAGAACATGGTCAGGCAGGATGCAACTCGTGTTTTTAGAGTTACTGTCACAAAGTTCCAGAACTGTTGGCAGCCCTCTCGTGGCTCCCCTTCAGAGCACCTAAGGATTGCTCTTCTGGGGCCCTTTGTAAACATGGATGTACTATGTGGTACAGAAAGTCATGCATCACCGATGTCACCCCCACGTCAGAACTTCAGGGCCTCTTAGTGTCAGCCATCTCTGTCCCAGCCGCTGCTGTGGCATCCAGCTCTGCATGGGCTCCAGTTCCACAAAGCTGCGTCCTGATAATCCTTTGCCCCATGGTCCTGCTGCACACTCCTTAACACTGGGTTTTGGGACACCACTTGGCACCTATGCGTGAAAAACTGGAATGAATAAGAATTCACTCAAGATGAGCTGGTGGATAAAGTTCCTTCCCTTCCCTCTCCCACAGGCTGTACTGAGACTCATTTTATGTGGCTTCTCAGAGGATAATCCCTTGGGTGGGAGCAATCAGCCACACTTAGTGGAGGCCACATGAATAATCATCCTGGTAATGGCTCTTCCCTCTTCCCTACTTTACTCATTTAAAAAAAAATTTTTTTTATTTACTTATTTGGCTGCGCCAGGTCTTAGTTGTGGCACGTGGGATCTTCGTTGCCACGTATGAGATCTTCGTTGTGGCATGGGGCTCTTTTTAGTTGCGGCATGTGGGATCTAGTTCCCTGACCAGGGATCAAACCCGGGCCCCTGCATTGGGAGCACAGAGTCTTACCCACTGGACTGGCAGAAGGAGAAAGTCCCCTACTTACTCCTTTTGCCTCTCACTCCTGCCCTACAGAATCAGCCTCTGCATTCTGGAGAACCCAGGCTAAGACGTCCCCATGGATGGGTACAGCTAAAAGACACTTAGCTGTCTATGTTTCCCCTCCAGACCCTGGATACTGTGGAAGTGTTTCAAGGGTCAGATTCCACTAACCTTTGTCAGTTCTACAGACTTGACTCTTTGAAGGTCAAGCCTGCTGCCTCTCCTGAGTACAGCTACCAAATCTTTCCTTTGCTTGTACCTGTACCATTCATTTGTGAATCAATCATGCATTCCTATTGATTTCTTGTTTAGTGATATAACATTTGTGTCTTTGCGTGTGTTTAATTTCTTATGTGCTACTGACTTTTCTCAAGTTTAAGAACAGGAATTACTGACAAATCTACCTCCCTCCCCCCTCCCCCTCCCACACCTCACAACACTGTCCTTGCTTTTATGCTTTGGCATACACACTCTCCTCCCTCTGCCTGGAGTCCCATTCCTCCCCCACCTCATTTGTGCTATGTCATCTTTTGTGGGCACAGGATTTGATTGTGTGAAAGGAGGGCCACTCGACTCCCATGTTGGACTCACCAAGTCTGCCTCTGATATAACTCTGCTCCCAGCACCTTTCCAGAAGCTAAAGTTCACAAACCCAAGTCCCATGAGCAGTTTTAGACCCTTGATCCTGGTGTCAGACTGAAGAGGATGTAGCTACCAGCTGTTTGGTCCTGTTTCAGCCCCTGCAGCCGCTGGTTCAGGAGGGCAAGTCCGCTATCCCCGTGAGTCAGCGGGGACAAGCAGCTCTCTGCATACTCATTCCCAGCAGCTCGGCAGGACTGGAGCTCTTCAGGATCCATGTGTCAAACTCCGCCTTGTCCTCAGCTAGACTATAAGCTCCCTGAGGTCAGAGATGTCGTCTGCCTTGTTTAATGTCTAGAACAAACCTGGAACATAGGTGGTGCTTAATAAATATTTGTGTAACGAAGGAAGAAAGAGGAGGGAGGAGGGGAGGACCGTGATACATCTTGGCCAGTCTTGAGTCAAATGAAAGAAATGTGCACAGGTGAGGTAGACAGGTGGCGGGGGGCGGGGGCTGCTATCTTTGTATTTTCAAACTGGAGAAATCTCTGGTGTCTGAGGAGAAGTGAAGAAGTGGTCCTCAGAAGAGAGATAGGGCCATGGCATGAAAATCATAGGAATGCTGGGGTTTCAAAGACACTAAAAATATCCTCTCTCTGGGGGTGCAGTAAGGCTCTGCTAAATCATTACAGCTACCTCTGACAAAGTCAAACCATGTTCATCTTAAAAGTATCAGACAAACAGCTCTTGGAATCATCAGGACTCAGATCATTCCTACTTTAATTAAGGTAAAATGAGCCTCCACAGTCAGAAGCCAACCATTTTTTTTTTTTTTTTGTGGGTGTTAAGGAAACACCTGTGAGGGGGCAAGCAGGGGGTAAGGTGGTGAGGTGACTGCCACATCTGGGAGGGGGGCAGTAATGGATGCCATACAGAGTACTCAGCCAGACAGGCCCAACTCCCCATTCCTCTCTGCCTGCATCTATTTTCTTTATAACATTTATCACTACCTCTCCCCTTGTATTTGTTTATTGTCTTTCTTTCCCCTTAGCAGGTCCATTCCACGAGAGCAAGGTCTTTGTCTTATTGACCGCTGTATCTCCTGTCTTAGATCAATGCCTGGCATTTAGTGGGCATTCAAAAATTAGCTACTAACGAACGAATTAAAGAATATTAAACAATTAGTTGAATCACTGCCATATGCTGGGCCTTGTCCTTGAGGATGCTACAAGGATGGTGAGGGAGACAGGCCTGAACATAAACACACCATAGCTCGACACCTGATTTTACGGAGGTATATCCAAGGCGCCGCAAGACCCCCGGGGCTGAAAACTCCCCGGGTGTGCGGGGGGTCCTTGGGAAGAAGCCCGTGTGCCAGGAGTGCCCGGGAGCCAGGAGGAGCGGCAGGGATGAGGCTGGAGACAGAGCTCGGGGCTCCTTGGCTCTTCGCCTGGCTTCTCGGCATCTTCTTTTCCTGACCAACGGGACCTCGGCCCCAGCGGAATCTCTCTGTCGCGGCACCCCAGTCACAACCTCTCCCAGCCCCGGAGACGCCAGCCCAGGGTTTTCCATATGGCTAGCCCGCTACCTAAGAGACCTCCACCTGCTGGCTGAACCCCCGCCCCGCCCGCGCGCGCGCGCTCCAGGTCCCCGCCCCCTGCCCGCTGTCGGCGGCTGCAGGACCCCGCCCCGCCCCCTCGGCCCGCAGGACCCCGGCCCCGCCCCGCCCCCGTGGCCGCGCCGCTCTGTCCCGGGGGGCGGGGCCGCGCGCAGCGGCGTCTCCAAGGCGGGGGGCGCGAGGCAGGGGGCGGGGCGGCCCCGGCGCCGGCCAATCAGCGCCGCTATCACATCCATGCAAATACGAGCACAATGGAGCGAGCCCATCACTCGCCCCTGCAAGCAAGCTTGACATGGGCTTCCGTCTGAGCGGCAGCCAGGCTGACCAATGACTCTGTGTTTTGGGCCGGTGAAGCCCAATGGCATGGCAGGGAAGGCGGGCCCGAGCCGGGTTAGGGTGTCCTTGCAGGGTGTCTGAGCTAAACTTCACCAAATAATAGCTGTTTGTATTTTGGCTGCTGCAGGAGCCATTTTAGGTAAGTTCTTCTCTTAACTTTTTATTTTCCTCCCCGGCCTCGGCGGGTCGGTCTTGTCCGCGGGTCCCCGGCCCCGCACCGCCGGCCGGGCTGTGGTGCCCCTATGAATGAAGCCAGGATGAGGGGATGCGGCGGTGCCGAGGCCCGGCCGGGCCGGGGTCCGAGCGGGGCCGGCGGCGGGCGGCCTGGCGGAGGGCAGGCGGCGGCCTGAGGCCTGAGGCGAGGGGCCGGCCTCCGCCGCGCTCCGCTCCGCCTCGCGCTCAGGCCGGGCGGCTGTCCTTGGGAGTGCGCCGCTGCGGGCCGCGCGGAGGGTTGGGGGTCCAGGCAGCCCCCGGCCCCGGGCCAGGCGTGCGGGAGCGGGGCGTGCGGAGGGCTCCCCCTTCCCTCCCGCCTCCCCGGGGCCCGGCCGAGGAGAGACCCCCGGCCGTGCAGCGGCGGGGCGGGGGTGACCGCTATTCCCGCCGCCGCCCCCGCGGAGAAGTTGCACTATTGGCGTCCTGCGTCTCTTTGCAGGGGTGGAGGAGGGTGGGCTGGTGCCAGGCTGCTGCTCCGGGAGGGGGCGGGGGCCCCGGCGCGTCCTCCGAGCGCGCACCCCCTCCGCCCCCTTCTTACGCACTAGCGCGCACTCGCCCCGAGAATTGGAACCCTGGAGATGTCCAGCAACCCCGCAGCCAAGTTTTGTGCATTATTAGATTGCATGTTTGAGCCTTAAAAAACAAAAACAAAAACGGAATCTGTCCCCTTCAGGGTGTTTATTTCCTTCGCTGTTGAGAAGTAACGGAGTCTGTTCCCAAATTTCCAGAGACATGCCTGTCAGATGTGCAGAGGGTTGGCAGCTACTTGGTTTTTAAAAAGACGCTGTTAGGAAATCCCCTCACTAGTGAGATAATTGAAATTTGAGTTTGTTTGCAGCTTGTTTTATTTGATCCAATTAAAAATGCATAAGCAGACTCGTATTTGTGTACCTAAAGTGTTCCTAGTTCCAGTTATGATTGATGTGACTGTGGTTTCGGTAGTGTGTGATCTAATAAGGCAGTATAATTCAATTTTGAACCTGTAGGCCCGTGATCTCCAAATTAGGGTTTATGGACCATTAGTAGTCCGGCCAAGGTTTCTAGTGAATCCTTGGCATCTCCAGGCATCTTTGGGACTGTGTGTGCACCTTATTCTCCACACTGCTCATTTCTGGTGTAGCAGATCCATGAACGGAGAAAATACCCATTTAAAATTTTTTACAATTTTTAGAGTGTTTGCAGTATTGCCTGAGATTCGACTATTGTTTCTCAAATGGCTTATAGGAATACCATCCCGGTAGGCTCCAAATTTCGACGTACTTTAAGGGGATATTCTTGTGACCCCTGGAAGAGTCCAGACAAGGGCCACTCTGCTGTGTTCCCAGGGCTAATTATGAGCTATCTTTCTTACTGGGGATTTGTACCCATCGACTGTGCATGGCACAGGAGAATCTGTTGGTATTCCAAATTGGAAGATCAGGTTGGCAACCTCAGGGAGATAGTTCTTCTAAACTTTGTGGCTCTCTGGGAATAGAGAGAAGGTTTGAGATCCATGTGTGATAAAATGATTAGGCGTGAAATGTCAAGTAAAAGGGTTTATGCCAACCAGAACAGGTGGTTTCATATAAGCAATGCATGACTGTAACAAAAGGCCTGGGAAAATGTGGAGTTGTAAAAAGGTTAATTTTGGACTTCTTTTCTGTCCCAGGGCAGATTTCCTAGATGAATTATGATGAATTATTTAAACTTTTTTCTTGATTAATGGGCTATTAAAAGCCAGCCTTTACAATTCCCCCCCCTGCCCTTTTTTTTTTTTTTTTTTTTTTTTGCTAACTTTGGACTCTCCCTTATAGTAACCAGACTATGATACTGTTCTTGCTGTAGTGTGGCCATGGGCAAAGTAAATCTAGATCTGTTGTGAAATTAGCTGTGTCTCATCGCAGTATTACAGTCTGCCTGGAGTCTCATCTTTTATACTGCAGTTATTTTTTTGCTTTTTACATTTAGCTCTTCTGTTATAGCACTACAAAGTCTTGGAATATGATCATTTTCCCACAACTTTTTAATGTTCTATAGCTTTCTAATTATTTTTATAATTTATTATTAGTATAGTCCAAAGTTCTCTGAACTCATCAGTGTATTACTTCAGGCAAATCACAGGAGAAATTGGCCAGTTGAAAGTGAAGTGGGAGGCCACAAGTAACGTTACTACATTTCTGGAAGATTCTTTGGCAGTTCGTTTTTTGTATTTATTGATTTACTTTTCTCATAACTATTTCAAATACCAAAGAAAATCTGAAGCAGAATCTTATCTCTTTAGAAACTACATCTCATTTGTGAGTTTTGCTATTATATTACAGAAAACCTATCGGAAACAACAGGCCCTTGGGCTACTGTGTCTTGGGGATCTCTGAATTAGAGAAGTTTCGAAGACGTTTTTCAGTATTCTTGGATGGATATATGGCTTGGGGCAGAGGCTCTGAGGCCAGCGGGGGCAGGGCAGGGCGGGTGTCGGGAGGGTGGAGCCAGAAAGCAGCTGGAGATGTGATAAGAGGCTGAGACTTCATTCAGAGTGCTGCAGAGGCCAAGCAAGGAAGGGCTTGTCCAACTGGCTTTCTAGAAAGATCCCTTGGCTGCTGGGGAGGGGTGGACTATGGTGGCCAGAGGGCAGGAGGGAGCCGAGGGAGAGTGACCAGTGGTCGGGCAAGATGTTGGTGGCCTGTATGGGAGGGGCCGCAGTGGGGAGAAATGGGCAGACTGGGGGTGTCCTGGCTTGGGGGGCCCTGGAGAGGAGCAGGGCCGGCAGAAGGACGTGCTGTGTGTGAGGTGCTGATGGGACATCACCACAAATGCTGCCTCCCAAGTTACTGTCCCCAGAGGTGACCACGTGGTGACCAGTGGGGGCAAGAGTGCAGCTTAAACTCCTCAGAATCAGAGCTCTGGCCACTTTCCTCCTCTTCCTTCTGAGCCCCCAGCCTTGTCTGCCCCTCGTCCAGCCCTGTGACCACCGCCCCCCCCCCCCCCTTCTTGACCTTGGCCTTCCCCGACCTCACCAGCTTTTCCATTTCTCCTAAATGCTGCCCTGGGGGTCAGGAAAATGCCCCAAGCAGAGTTTGTGGTTATGTCTTCCTGTGTTAAACCATGAGGAAAAAGGGTTCCACAACCTCAGGCTTGATTCTCACTGCAGGTGCCTATGTTTTTCAACTTTCATGGGAAGACTTTGTAATAACCAGGTGGAGTCACACATGGATTCATGTTCTGAACCCTTTTGAACCGGTTTTAGGATTTAAGGATTCTACCTGCATAAATATCTTTGGTATGTGACAATGACAGTATCTAGGACAATGACAGTATCTAAATCAACTGAGGAGAGTATGTTCTCACCCTGTTCTCTCGTCCCTCCAGTGTAGCAGGGTTTGAAATCTTTTTTTTTTAAGTTGTCCAACAATACCATTTTATTTCATGTACATAAGCTCAGGCGCCAGCAGGATGAAAAATAAATAAATAAAACTTTGGGTAATAACTGGTAACAACTACTTTTAAGAGAAAACATACCTCCATTAGTGAGTTTCTTGAAAATTTTCTTTTAATTGAAGTATAGTTGATTCACTATGATGTGTTAGTTTCAGGTGTACAGCAAAACTATTCAGTTATATATACATATATATATTTCAGATTCTTATTCATTATAGGTTATTACAAGATTTTTTTTTTTTTTAATAAATTTAGCTGATTTTTTTTTTTTTTTTTAAAGATTTATTTATTTTATTGATTGATTGATTGCTATGTTGGGTCTTCGTTTCTGTGCTAGGGCTTTCTCTAGTTGTGGCAAGCGGGGGCCACTCTTCATCGCGGTGCGCGGGCCTCTCACTATCGCTGCCTCTCTTGTTGCGGAGCACAGGCTCCAGACGCGCAGGCTCAGTAGTTGTGGCTCGCGGGCCCAGTCGCTCCGCGGCATGTGGGATCCTCCCAGACCAGGGCTCGAACCCGTGTCCCCTGCATTAGCAGGCAGACTCTCAACCACTGCGCCACCAGGGAAGCCCTATTACAAGATATTGAATATAGTTCCATGTGCTATGCAGTAGGTCCTTGTTTATTTTATATATACTAGTGTGTGTCTGTTAATCTCAAACTCCTAATTTATCCCTCTCCCCCGAAATCGTTGTATTTTTAAAAATTATTTAGTATTTCTCTTTATGCTTCCATCCTTCATACAAAGCTTTAGTCTAATTCAGGCGAAAAGCTACAGTGGATTCCACGGGACTGCCTGCATTCCCCTGTACCAGGTTATTACTATATTGAAAACTCTTCGAAATACATAGAAAATAGCTAGAGCTTAGATATCTGTTCCCTAGAGAACATTTTTGTTTGCAGTAGAATATAACACATTTGTGAGGGAAGCAAAAATACTAGCATTGAATGAATGAATACCTGGTCTGTGTCCAGCACTTAGCCAGGTGCTGGGACTACAGGGATGAGAAAAAATATCGCTGTTTTCTTAGCCACTCCAATGAGCTCCATGGTCTGCAGCTCAAAGAAATGAGGTAACTTGTTCAAGGCCACAAAGCTGGTTCAGGTTAGAGTCAGAATTTGAACCCACGTCATCTCGATCCAAAGCACATATTCTTTTCACCACCAGCACTCTCTAAAGATTTCTTAAAAAGCTGGGGTGTGCTGTCATGCTTTCGTGGTATGGTACTAGATTAACTAGCACACTTTGCGTGAGTTCTGTACACCCGTCCATTTTTACTTCTCCATTTCGAGAATTTGTCACTGAAGAGGCAAGTTGGAATACAGTGAGGGCACCCGGCCCCCCCTTGTCTCCATGGTGTAGGAGAGGTCTTTCTAGGGCACTTAGGAGTTCACAGTTAGCCTAGTACAGTAATAACCATGAAGTGCAGAGAGAGAATGCAGTCAGTTTTTTCTTGCCAAAATGTTCTTCTCTTTAGTTCATTTTGTGGAGGCTTTTGTGGAGGCTCATGAGAAATTCTGTTACTTCCATAAAAGTCTTGAAGGTAGTAAACCGGAGTTATTTTAAAATATCCACCTCTTTTCCAATTTCTGAACCAGATTATTTGCATAAAATCCAGAGAAAAATGTTTAGTTTTGCTTGTGGTACCTGTATTAGTTGGTTTTTCTAGTTTGTAATAGTGATTCCTTACATTCTCCTACTTTTATTCTTTGTGTCATTTGCCATTGAGACTGTTAGGATCTTTGATAATATATGACATAAATAGATCTTTTTTTTTTTTTTTTGGCTGTGTTGGGTCTTCGTTTCTGTGCGAGGGCTTTCACTAGTTGCGGCGAGCGGGGGCTACTCTATATCGCGATGCGCGGGCCTCTCACTATCGCGGCCTCTCTTGTTGCGGAGCACAGGCTCCAGACGCGCAGGCTCAGTAGTTGTGGCTCACGGGCCTAGTTGCTCCGCGGCATGTGGGATCTTCCCAGACCAGGGCTCGAGCCCGTGTCCCCTGCATTGGCAGGCAGATTCTCAACCACTGCGCCATCAGGGAAGCCCCAATAGCTCATATGGAGGAGTTTTTAAAAATTGATGAACCTTTTTCTTTATAGTAATAATGAAGGACTTAAAATTTTTAGCAAAGAAAAAGAACTTAACATACTGAGACAGTGTTTGAAAATTTCAGGAAAACTGGGAAGCAGAATTTTAAGATAACTTCAGGACATGAATCCAAACACTTACAAAGTGATGGGTGCATGTTTGAATTTTGTGAAAGAGTAAAGGGAGATTTCTTTTTCTCTTTTTTTTTTTTTTTTTTTGGCGGGGCGGCATGCGGGCGCTTAGTTCCCCACCAGGGATCGAACCCGTGCCCCCTACAGTAGAAGTGTGGAATCTTAACCACTGGACCACCAGGGAATTCCCAAGGGAGATTTCTGTTTGTCTACTTTTTTTTACTCCTTTATTAAAGATTCTTGTAGGGAGTTTTCACTGATCTAATTTTATGGATCAAATATATTATCAGTAAAATTTCAATATATTTTGAATTTTCTTGTACAACTATGTGATCAAGGCATTTTATTTTTGGAATATCTATATTTTTAAATTCTAAAATTGTCTTTCTGTAAAAGGTCAAGCTTCAGGTTAAACGAAGGTCTAGCTATTGTAACACTGACCTTTGGTTCCTACCTATTTAGGTTGATGCTTTTTATCCTGTGATCCATGGGCACCAAGGGAGTCTTTAGCTCATCTGTGAACTGCCCAAAATAGTATGGAAAATACTGTTTGTGTGTGCATGTTTATGGGAAGCCAGTCCATCATTTCTTATGATTCTTAAAGGGATTTGTGGTCGCCCCCCGCCCCCACCTTCTCCTCTCCCCCATCTCTTCCCACCTGCGTGTAAAAATAATATTAAGGGTCATTGATTTAGGTCCTTACAAAACAGTTGTTTTGTTTGAGCAAAATCTTTTTGCCCAGAGGCTGACTTCTTTGGGCCTTTTTTACCCTTTAGCAGTTCCTGCAGTCTCAGTCTGGATCAGTTGGCCTAGGCTTGGGGAAGTCCTTCTGCATCCTTCAGGGTGACATCCAGGCAAGGGTTAACCCCAAATGCTTCCCTACCTTATTGTTATACATGGAAAGCTGTTCCGATGCCTTTGCCCACGCAGCCTGATAGAGTGAAGGTTGGAGCAGGTGACAAGACAATCTTAGAGGGTCCTGGGCCTCTCCGTCTCAGCCATCTGCCTCTGCAGATGGGACTGGAGGGGGTGGCCATGGCAGGAGCTCCTGATATTATCTTGCTTTGGATTCTACTTCTTACTCATTCTGTTAGTGCTTCATTCGATATGTTAGGAGGAAAAGGGTTTTCTTTCTGACACTGTAAGCAGAACAGTTAGAAAGATGGGGCTTCCCTGGTGGCACAGTGGTTGGGAATCCGCCTGCCAGTGCCGGGGACGCGGGTCTGAGCCTGTGCGCTGGAGCCTGTGAGCCACAGCTACTGAAGCCCGCGCGCCCGTGCTCCGCAGCAGGAGAGGCCACCGCAGTGAGAAGCCCGCACACCACCGGAATGAGGAGTGGCCCCCACTCGCCGCAGCTGGGGAGGGCCCGCTGTGCAGCAGCGAGGACCCAACGCAGCCAAAAATAAGTAAAGAAATAAATTTATTTTAAAAAATGGTTAAAACAGTACATTAAAAAAAAAACAAATCTCCCCCCATTTTTATATTCCCCAGGTGTTATATGAGATATATACCTTGTAACTTTTAATGTTGTTAATTTTAAGTGGTATTTTTCTTAAAATAATGTCTAGTTGAGCATGTAACCTTATTTTATACAGAACATGCATATATGTGGAGTTCTGTTAAACCAGATATTACTGTAGGAAAAAGGATCACATATTAAAGTTCTCAGAGCCTCATTTTATAATTTATTTAAGTAATAGTCAAACAAACTGGTAAAACAAAACTGTAGAGCAATAAGAAAATTCTTGAGAGTAGTCTCTAGGAAGTGGCCGACCTGAAGTTATCCTGGAGATTTTCTCACAGAAGTCCATCTGTTGGGCCAGACCAGAAGTTGAGTAGAAGAAAAATCAGTTTGTTTGGTTTGGTATATGGATTGAGGAAAACACCTAAGCTTTAGATAGTTTGCTGAAGGACATTGAGTCCTAAAAGGGGATTCTGTTTGATGTGTTCCTTCCCTAAGTATACAAGAGTAAAGAAACGTACCTGGACTGTTCATTTTGGGTTTGGGGAAACCATCAGTAGTCATAAGAAATCCTTTTAAGGATTGTGTCTGGAAAGGTAGGTCCAGATCGTCGATTTTATTTACTGAAAGAAATTTTCTGTGATTTAACGCAGAGACTCTATCAATGTTCATTGTGTATCTTGGCTTACCAACTTTTGCAGTGTTAGCAGTCTATTCAACCTTGGGTTAGCATGAAAAAGTCAAGCCATCATCTTTGTTGACCATGTGACAGATTTGGATCACATAAATGATGACCTGTCAGGTTGTTTCTTTGAGCAGACCCTGTATATTATCATTTTAAGGGACTGGGCAGGGGGGAGGTTTCTGCTTAATGGAAATAACATTTTTGCCTTGAGTTGTAAAAATACCTTGAGGAAATGGTAGAGGATAATGAAAGAGATCATTAATGACCAGCTCCAAAAAGATTATCGTAAAAAAAAAGTTCTTCTAGATCAGGGCTACTCACACTTAGTCTGGATCTGTGCAGGTCTGTGAACTGTTTGTTACCTGTCTGCAATGAGGTAAGTTCAGAACTTGAGAGAAGGTATTTAGCTGCTTTTACTACATTTTTTAGAAAAACGATTTGTTGAATCTGATAATTTAAAAAGTATAAGTTTATGGTATAGTCCTTGTTTAAAGTATTTTTTCCTGATAATTAACTTTTCTAGTATTTTATAAAAGTATTGGTCAATGGTGGATTAGGAAAAAACAAAAGCTGGTCCTTTACCATAGAGAGGACTACTCAAGATGATAGGCAGTATCAGTATCATCTTGGAGCTTGTTAGAAATGCAGGTTTTGGGCTCCAGTCCAGACCACATAAATAAACTACCCGGGGTGGAGACCCAGTAGTATGTGTTAATAACAAACTATCCTGATGATTTTGTGTACCTTTAAATTTGAGAAACATTGTTCTAGATCATCATTGTCCAGTAGAACTCTGTGCTATGATGTAAAATGTCCTATATCTATGCAGGACTTCAAGTCACGTGTGGCTTTTGAAGTGCCTAAAAGGTGGCTAGTATGACTGAGAAACAGAATTTAAATTTTTATTTAATATCCGTGAATTTAAGTTTAAATAGCCACATATGGCTAGTGGCTCTGGCATTTGACAGCACAACTCTAGACCCTTTAAAACCCCTGCCCCCCCTGCCCCCCGCTTTGTGGGGAAAATAGTGGACTTTTTTTTTCTTGTCACTTAGAAAGGAAAATACAATATGAGAGAAGACTGTCCTTTAGGCTAAAATGAGACTAAACAAATCATATAATAAAGTTTAGCACTATTTTTTCCATTTATGCTTACCTATTTATTTTTATCTAAAAGTTGATTTGATATTAAGAAAATAATAGGATCAGAAAATAAATTTATATCTGTGTCCTGTAAGGTGTTGCAAATACCAAGGTAGCTCTTCCAGCGAGGCCTTATGACCCTTCATGGCTGTGACTAACATGCATGTCTTTCAGCATGACTGCTGAAGCTTTTTTCTTTCATATAAAGATTTAACACAGGCAGCTTTTAAGTGTAATATTTAATTCTCAATATAAAACGCTGGTTATTGAGGGTTCTCATTACTTTAGACTAGTTCATGGAGATTTTTCCTATGTAAAGTATTTCTGGTTTACCAGCTTACTTAGAGGATGGTTTTTCAGTTTATAAAAGTATAATCTTTGTTTTTAATAATATTCACCAAAGCTCCCTTGAAGGATTGAGCCTTATCCTCTGTCCTCTTCCAATATATTTAAAAATTGATTTGTTAGAAGAAAGGATTTCTTTCACTCATTCAGGGCTGTATATGCTTCCCTGCCTCCAGCCCCATCTACTTGTACTTCAAATTTTAAACTCATTAAAATCACGGATAGCACTGATTCTAATATATTGATTAATATCCATTGTAGAACTGGAAATTATTTTGTGATTGACAAGTGGAAGGAAATATGGCTATAGAAGTAAATGAAGATCCACATGTAGAATTATAGCTTTTTAGAATGCTGTCTAGACATAATAAAATGGATCTTTCTAAACATATTGTAATTTTATTAAATTTATTTGCCAGGTTTTAAGTTTTCAAGCAGGAGATTTTTAGTCATTTAGCAGTGACTCTTGAAGCACGAGAGACAGTAAGGAGTGTCCCCATATGCTTTATACACTCACAGATGTTAGAATCAGAAGGCTTCTTAAAGATCATAAATAGGGCTGCAGGAAGAGCAAAATTACTGATGCAGCAGTGTCTCGTGCTTTGTTTATGGCATGAATTAATGTTGTATTGTTTTCCATTGGTGTTCATTAAAAAGCAGCACTGTTTTCCCTTTAATTCTGTTGTAGGGGACAGTCTGATACTCTCAGAGTGAGTTAATGTATATGGTAGATTGTATGGGCAGGGGCTACTGTTTAACTGAGACACAAGTATCACTGATTGGGAGAGCTTAACATTTTGTAACATGCAGCTTTGAGCTCTTTTGTTTGACTTTCTCCAAAGGATTTCAAGTTCTTGATCTCTAGGCACATATTTGGATTACTGCTTTGGGGTCTTAAGGAATTGGAAAACCCAGTCTGTTGGAATTGAGATCTGGTAGTTGACAGATCCCAAGTCTTGAAGTTTTGGAGGCTCTTTGCTTCAGGTTTGTTCCTGTCACCTTCACTGATTTGCAGAGCTACGGCTGGAATGTGGTATGAGATGTTACTAAAAGACTGATTTCATAAACCATGCTCAAATACCAGACTCCTTATTTACACATACAGTCATACTCTGTCCACCCTTATCTGCTCTTCCTGCAACATTTCATGCTAGCAGGGCTCTCCCCGGGTGCTCATGACTTTTCTTCCGTTGTTCACTCTTGAACTAAGCTCTGTTGCTACCATCATAGCTGTGGTTGTGGCAGTTATTTCTAGTTTAAGATTAAAGTGTTGTCAAGTCTTACATGATTCAGCATCTTAACTAGATTCTGCTAAACCAGAGCTTCTTTCTGGTTTCTCAGGATTGCAGAAGAGTAGAGTTGGAAGGGATTTCAGAGGCCATCTAGTCAATATTGTCATCTTATGGATGATGGAACAGAGTAACTAGTTGTGTCCTAGTCAAAAATTTTGGTAGGTCATAGAACTGGTTTATAGTCAAGTAAGGATTAGAATTCAACTCTCATTTCACTAAATAAGACTCTTTCCCTAACTCTGATGCTTAGGGTCCTAAAAACCCACACAGGAGGATTTCACTTAAGAACTTACAGGGAGAGTAGGGGAAGGAGTGCTCTGAGATTAGAAGTGAATTTGTGAAAGGCTGCATAATATTTTCATATATTCTCCAAAATAAAATAAAGATATTGTCACTGAAATTTTACATGTCTTAAAGGAGTCAGAATAAGTGGTACTATTTTGGTAACTCTTGTTTACTACTTTTTGCTTACTAGAAACTTTTTGGCACGTCCCTCCATCATATCACGGTGAGATACTTATAAATTCACCTTTGCTTTATTGCAAATAACGTGCATGAGAGGTTGTTTTCACATCTGCATGTTCATTCAGCTTTATGCCTTAGAGTTATTAGAATAAGTTTTTCCCAGAGCCCTCAATAATCATGATAATAATAACAGCAGCTGCCAGTCATTGGGTGCTTACTGTGTGCCAGGTGTGGTCTGAGCTTCTTTCGTGGTGTGGTGGTGGTTAGGGATGTGTGTCGATATTCTTCTCTTTCTTTTGGGTGCATGGTAAGATTGCACTTCTCCATTGCCTTGAAGTTGAGCATGGCTGTGTGACTTGCTTTGGATACTGAAATTTGACTGGAAGTCATGTGAGACACTTCTAGGCAGATACCTTTTTTTTTTTCTGAAAAAAATCTGCAGTAGTTACGTGTTGTAAGCAAACAAGCCCATGCTTTAAACCACTGAGTTTTTTAAACAGGAATTTTAACTGCAGCATAACCAATCCCATCCTGATGAATATACATGGATTATTCTCCTTGATCCTCGTGGCTAAGTGCCGATATTAGCCCATTTTACAGTTGAGAAAACAGGCAAAGGAGTTACTTGTCTGTAATTTCAGAGCTAGTAACCTAGGCAGTTTGAGCCCTACATTCTTAAGCAGTACGGTTTGCTGCCATTCTCTGTGCTGCGCCATCTCAGTACCAACTGCATCTAGAACATGGGCTCTGTCCATGATAACTTCATGCCAGAGCTTCTGTTTACCTCTCTGTTCCGTTCCTTCTTACAGATGCTCCTGCAGTTTTAGGTCCAAGGCTATCTCTTAACAGCATTTATCCTTCCCAGTGTTGTGCTGCACACCCTCCATTCCTTTTCTGTCATCTGTTCTCTACTTTTACTGCCTTCTGGAATTCCATCTTTCACGTGATGAGGATAGTTCCTTGCCGTAAATATCCTCGCATCTCTAATATTTTCAGAGTAAATTTCTCAGAAGGTCACATTTAGCTTTATGAATAGGAGGCTGCCTAGCAGTCGTAAGGCACTCCAGCATAGTGGTTAAGTGCATGGATTCTCTAACCAGACCACTGGGTTTGAATCCTAGCTCTGCCACTCACTGGCTGTGTGACCCTCTCCATGCCTCAGTTTCCTCATCTGTAAAATGGAGATTATACCTGTCCCATATGGTTTTGTTGAGGATTAAATGAGTTAATTTATGTTATGCCTTGGAACAATACCTCACACATTGAAAGCATGACTTAAGTGTTAGATATTACAATTTTAAAGAATCGGGTATCACAGGCCAAGATGAATGGAGGTAAATCATTACTGATTTTAATCTTTCTGAGGTTAATATTAAGATGTCAAAGGTTTGGGACTTCCCTGGTGGTGCAGTGGTTAAGACTCCATGCTCCCAATGCAGGGGGCCCGGGTTCCCTGCAGGCTTCCTGGTCAGGGAGCTAGATCCCACATGCGTGCCGCAACTAAGAGTTCGCATGCCACAACTAAGGACCCCGCGGGCCACAACTGAGGAGCCCACCTGCCGCAACTAAGGAGCCCACCTGCTGCAACTAAGGAGCTGGCGAGCCGCAACTAAGGAGTCCGTGAGCTGCAACTAAGACCCGGGGCAACTGAAAAAAGAAAAAAGATATCAAAGGTTTAATACCACCTTTAATTTTTCCTTTTATTCAGTAGGAATTACTGAGCAACTCTATAAGGCACGATGCTCTGGGGGGAAAATGACCTAGAGCTTGCCCTTGAAGAATTTACAGGGGCGATAAGATATATATACATAAATACCTGTACACAGAGAATTGTGCTATTATGAAGTAGCCCATAAAAAGTGTCCAAGATGAGAAAGATAAAGGGCTTTGGAAGTTCAGAAAGGGGAGGGATGGGGAGTCAGAGAAGGCTTTGAGTCAGACTGGGCATTTATTTGGGTCGGAAGGATACGCAGGATTTGGATATGTGGAGACTGGGTGAGGTAGGGAGCCAATCTCTGCGTGAAAGGAAAGATCAGATCAGAGGCCATAATAAATATGTTCTTTCATCCATTCAGCAAATATGTGTTGAACATTTACTTTGTGCCCAGCACTGATGTAAACCCTGGGGATGCAGCAGTAAACAAAACCAAGTTCCTGCTCTTCGGGACCTTATGTTCTAGTGGTTATTTGAATATGCAGAACTGTAATGTATCAAGTGGTGGTAAGGACTAGGAAGAAAAATAAAGCAGGATAAGAAGACAGAAAATAGATTTAAATAACTAAGAAAAGCATGATTAATTTCTAAAATTTTTTTAAATTAAAAAAAAATTTTTTTAAAGTTATCTCTTGAAGAAACCCAAGGCAGAGCCGAATGGCTTTTCTTGTGCGATGGGCCATATCTCTGCTGTTTTCCGTGCTCCTAATTCTCTGCCCGTTGTTTTCTGGCCTATCTAAATATTTTCCTTCCTTTGAGATTGAGAATAAGTCCCAGTGTCTTCATGGGGCCTTCCCCCTCTGTATGTGCCAGAAGCACCCTCTTTCCCCTCTACGCTTCTGGAGTCAGGTTTTGCCTATGTAACTGACTTGGCGTTTCATATTGAACTGCCTTTGTCTTTTCTCGTACTGTTACTAGTTTATTCCACAAGTATGTGATGCCCATTTATTTAGTAAACAGTTATCGAACTTTCATTTTGTTTCAGCCATCACTGGGCACTAGGAACTTGAAGGTAAATGCACTTGGTCTCTGCCCTCGAGGAATGCACAGTCTATTAGAAGAGACAGGGACTTCCCTGGTGGCGCAGTGGTTAAGAATCCGCCTGCCAACACAGGGGACACGGGTTCGAGCCCTGGTCCCGGAAGATCCCACATGCCGCAAAGCAACTAAGCCCGTGTGCCACAACTACTGAGCCTGTGCTCTAGAGCCCACAAGCCACAACAGCTGAGCCTGTGTGCCACAACTACTGAAGCCCACGTGCCCTAGAGCAGGGGTCCTCAAGGCCTGTTAGGAACTGGGCTGCACAGCAGGAGGTGAGCGACGGGCAAGCAAGCGAAGTTTCATCTGCCGCTCCCCATCACTCGCATTACTGCCTGAACCATCCCCCTGCCCACCCCCCCCAGTTTTGTCTTCCATGAAACCGGTCCCTGGTGCCAAAAATGTTGGGGACCGCTGCCCTCGAGCCCATGCGCTGCAACTACTGAAGCCCACGCGCTCTAAGGCCTGTGTGCCGCAACTACTGAGCCTGCGTGCTGCAGCTGCTGAAGCCCGCGCACCTAGAGCCCGTGCTCCTCAACAAGAGAAGCCACCGCGATGAGAAGCCTGCGCACCGCAACGAAGAGTAGCTCCCGCTCTCCACAACTAGGGAAAGCCCTGCACCGCAACGAAGACCCAACGCGACCAAAAATTAAAAAAAAAGAAAGAGAGAGAAATGTAAACTGCTACTACAAACATCATAATAAATGTCAAATTAGAGCCATGTCCAAAGTTTTGTTAGAAGGCAAGAAGAGGAAGCAACCGTCTACCCAGGGGAGTTGATGAAGGCTTTTGGAAGGAAGGAACTTTTAAATTGGTTCTTGAAAATTGATTTGGAGTTTAATAATCAGAGACTGGGATTGGTGTCTGATTTGAAAAGCCCTTTATGCATAGGAAGTGTCCTGCAAGGGAACAGAGGCAAATGGTTAGTTCATTGTGGGTGGAGTTGGGTGGGTAGTAGGGCTAGAGGAGTAGGTTGGAGGTGTCGAAAGACTTTGGAGATCGTGGTAAGGAGTTTAGATTTGTGTTGGCAATGAGGAATCGTCAGAGGTTCTAACGCAGGAGAGTAGGTTGTATTCTACCCTTCATAGCAGCGATTGGTTTAGAACAGTGACGCTCAAACTTTGCTGCATATTAGAATCACTTGGAAAGCTTGAAATAGATGCCGGTGCCCAGGCTGCATACAGGAAAGTCAGATTCTCTAGAAGAGACACCCAGGCATTGGATTTTTGATAATTTCTCAGGTGAGTCCAGCATGCATCCAAGTTTAAGTACCAGTGGTTTGGAGAGGCTTGACAACCGGTTAATGAATGAGGAGGCCATTGCAGTGGCCTGGCTAGGAGATAAGTCTTTGAATTGAAGCATTGGGAGCAGAGATAAGGGAAGACAGAGTCAACCATTATTATTGTTCTTCAGTTTGCTGTATGTCTTCTCCAATAAAGTTGTGGCCCCTTGGGTGCAAGGTCCAGTCTTTGTACTTTGAATTCTTCATAGAGATCTGTGGGTAGTAAGTTCTCAATAAATATTTGCCTTGATTAAAGTCAGTTTTCTTTTGTTCAAGTACCCATAGTTGAGCTCTTAGGGCATTTTTATTTCATTTGTTTCTTTCCTTTTTGTTATTAAATAGAAATTCCTTTAGGGATGAGAGTGGACGGAGATGAAACTTCTTGGTCAGTTTTACTTCCTTGTAGTTCTGATTAAAGATTTAGGAAGTTAAAATCCAGTGATTAAAACAGTGTCTTCGTATGGACTTGGTTTATCTGTACTGTCTCTCATTAGCCCGGATAATTAAGTTGGCCTTTAATTCTTGGCATTTGTGTAAAACCCAGTAGTGTTAATATACCCTTTAAAATAAAGAATCTAGATAGAGTACCTAGATTCTTAAAGTATTCTTTTTTTTAAAAATAAATAAATAAATTAATTTATTTATTTATTTATGGCTGTGTTGGGTCTTCGTTTCTGTGCGAGGGCTTTCTCCAGTTGCGGCAAGTGGGGGCCACTCTTCATCGTGGTGCGCGGGCCTCTCACTATCGCGGCCTCTCTTGCTGCGGAGCACAGGCTCCAGATGCGCAGGCTCAGTAATTGTGGCTCACGGGCCTAGTTGCTCCGTGGCATGTGGGATCTTCCCAGACCAGGGCTCGAACCCGTGTCCCCTGCATTGGCAGATTCTCAACCACTGCGCCACCAGGGAAGCCCCTCTTAAAGTATTCTTAAGGTTTACCTTCCACAACATGTGAAAGGTAAACCTCAAACATAATACACAGATTCTGTTAATCTATGTAGTAACTCAGGATGTGGTATAGAAACTGACTTGGTTTGTGCACTTGAAATAATTTCTCTTTGCCAAATAAATTTATTTATGCATGGGGATAGTATTTTAAAATGCTGTGAAGCATTTTTGTGTCAACTTTTCATTCTGTATTCTAATGGAGGGGAGTTAGAACATAACAGAAATTAAGAACTTTTAAAATATTTGACAGGATTTATACCCCCCTGCCATTTTGTATTGTAAAAAATGTCAAATCTACAGAAAGTTAATGAGAATTTTACCATAACACCATCTCACCTTTACCTAGATTCACCAGTGATTAATGTTTTGCCAAATTTGCTTTATGTCTTTTTTCCTGTCTATATATATAGTTCTTTTTAAAACCGTATCCTTTGAGAGTTCCTTGCAGACACTGTGACACTTCACCCCTAAATACTTTTGTTTCTTTATTCTGAGAGAAAGGGTACGTAAGTATAATAAAGTCGTGTCACTCGGGATACTTGACATAAAACCAACATGTAGTGCATATTTAAATCTTACCATTCACTTGTTCTCTAGCTTTATTTTTCCTGATCTAGTATTCAGTCAAGGGTCATGCGTTGTATTAAGTTGTCATGTGTCCTTTTCTTTCAGTATGGATTAGTGTGATCTGGTAGTCACAGGGTTTCAGGAATAGGAATGAAAACCCCCTTAAAAGCATGCTGTGGCCCAGCTTCCATGTTTACCTCCTTCCATGCCCCCCACCACTGGCTGGGAGTTGGCCTTCTTAGACTGACGGCAAAGTTCTAAGGTAGAACCTAGCACCCAGTGCAGACCTGCTTGTACACATCTTCCTGATGCTTGGGGAGGCTTTGTCCTAAGCAAAGAGTTACTGTCCATTTTAGGATTAAAGCCATTCAGGTTGCCTGGGTACCTGATTAAGAGAATGTGGTAGCGTTGACCTACTGTATAGCACAGGGAACGATATTCAATATCTTGTAATAACCGATAATGGAAAAGAATCTGGAAAAGAATACACACACACACACACGTATATATATAACTGAATCACTTTGCTATACACCTGAAACTAACACAAAATTGTAAATTAACTATACTTCAATTTAAAAAATGGTTAAAAAAATAAAGAGAGAATGTGGTAGTGTTGATGAGACTTTGGGAAAAGATTTTCATAGTTGTCTCTAAATCACCTGAAACATTAGGAGTTAGGAGTTGTCTTCTGAGGACATTTCTTGAGGACCACTGATTGTTATGATCTTGTCTCTATATATTTCATGGGGCTTTAATTTTTTTTTTAACTATTAAGAACCTCCCTACCCCACCCCCACCTTTAAATATTCTAGTGGTCGTGTCCTTTTGCTCCTTTACCCTTCTTGCTTAACACTCCGTCCTGGGTACACTTCTTTCTTGCTTCAGCTCTTGATGACCCTAAAATCTTTTGTTTCCATCCCCATTCTCTTCTGAGCTCCAAACCCGCATTTCCAACCACATACTCTGCAGCTTCACCTATGTGTTCCACATACAAAACTGAACTCGGTATCTTTCTGTGTAAACCTGAGCCCTGGTTTGAATAATTGGGTGGGCGGTGAGAATGAGATGGTATTTGACCAGGACTCTAGGAACACTAGGCTCATGTCCCTTACCAGCTCCTGCCCTCCCTAACGCTTACCCCTCCCTCCTCTCCCCCCCCTCCCCCCCCCCCACACTTCCTGGGAAATAGGCCAACCAAAGGCAAGGCTTTGCTAACAAGACCATTTCCGTCTGAATGTGGAGTCTTGGAAGTTAGGTTTTATGAAATGTTTCTCCACATTTTTTTTTTCATTATCACTCCCTTTAAGAAGCCTTTTTACTTTTATTTTTTAAAAAAAATTTTTTTATTTTTTTTTAACACATTTATTGGAGTATAATTGCTTTACAATGTTGTGTTAGTATCTGCTATATAACAAAGTGAATCAGCTATATGTATACATATATCCCCATATCCCCTCCCTCTTGCATCTCACTCCCACCCTCCCTATCCCACCCCTCTAGGTGGTCACAGAGCACTGAGCTGATCTCCCTGTGCTATGCAGCTGCTTCCCACTAGCTATCTATTTTACATTTGGTAGTGTATATATGTCCATTCCACTCTCTCACTTCGTCCCAGCTTACCCTTCCCCCTCCCCATGTCCTCAAGTCCATTCTCTACGTCTGCCTCTTTATTCCTGTCCTGCCTCTAGGTTCATTAGAATCTTTTTTTTTTTTAACATTCCATATATATGTGTTAGCATACGGTATTTGTTTTTCTCTTTCTGACTTACGTCACTCTGTATGACAGACTATAGGTCCATCCACATCACTACAAATAACTACAAATAAGAAATTTCATTTCTTTTTATGGCTGAGTAATATTCCATTGTATATATGTGCCACATCTTCTCTATCCATTCATCTGTCGATGGACACTTAGGTTGCTTCCATGTCCTGGCTATTGTAAATAGAGCTGCAATGAACATTGTGGTACATGACTCTTTTTGAATTATGGTTTTGTCTGGGTATATACCCAGTAGTGGGATTGCTGGGTCATATGGTAATTCTGTTTTTAGTTTTTTAAGGAACCTCCATACTGTTCTCCATAGTGGCTGTATCAATTTACATTCCCACCAACAGTGCAAGAGGGTTCCCTTTTCTCCACACCCTCTCCAGCATTTGTTGTTTGTAGATTTTCAGATGTTGCCCATTCTAACTGGTGTGAGGTGACACCTCATTGTAGTTTTGATTTGCATTTCTCTAATAATCAGTGATGTTGAGCAGCTTTTCATGTGCTTCTGGGCCATCTGTATGTCTTCTTCAGAGAAATGTCTATATAGGTCTTCTGCCCATTTTTGGATTGGGTTGTTTGTTTTTTTAATATTGAGCTTCATGAGCTGTTTATATATTTTGGAGATTAATCCTTTGTTGATTCGTTTGCAGATATTTTCTCCCATTCTGAGGGTTGTCTTTTCATCTTGTTTGTAGTTTGCTTTGCAAAAGCTTTTAAGTTTCATTTGGTCCCATTTGTTTATTTTTGTTTTTATTTCCATTACTCTAGGATGTGGATCAAAAAAGATCTTGCTGTGATTTATGACAAAGAGCGTTCTTCCTATGTTTTCCTCTAAGAGTTTTATAGTGTCCGGTCTTCCATTTAGGTCTCTAATCCATTTTGAGTTTATTTTTGTGTCTGGTGTTAGGGAGTATTCTAATTTCATTCTTTTACATGTAGCTGTCCAGTTTTCCCAGCACCACTAATTGAAGAGACTGTCTTTTCTCCATTGTATATCCTTGCCTCCTTTGTCATAGATTAGTTGACCATAGGTGCGTGGGTTTATCTCTGGGCTTTCTATCCTGTTCCATTGATCTATATTTCTGTTTTTGTGCCAGTACCATATTGACTTGATTACTGTAGCTTTGTGGTATAGTCTGAAGTCAGGGTGTCTGATTCCTCCAGCTCCGTTTTTTTTCCCTCAAGACCTCTTTGGCTATGTGGGGTCTTTTGTGTCTCCATACAAATTTTAAGATTTTTTTGTTCTAGTTCTGTAAAAAATGCCATTGGTAATTTGATAGGGATTGCATTGAATCTGTAGATTGCTTTTGGTAGTATAGTCATTTTCACAGTATTGATTCTTCCAATCCAAGAACATGGTATATCTCTCCATCTGTTGGTATCATCTTTAATTTTTTTCATCAGTGTCTTATAGTTTTCTGCATGCAGGTCTTTTGTCTCCCTAGATAGGTTTATTCCTAGGTATTTTATTCTTTTTGTTGCAGTGGTAAATGGGAGTGTTTCCTTAATTTCTCTTTCAGATTTTTCATCATTAGTGTATAGGAATGCAAGAGATTTCTGTGCATTAATTTTGTATCCTGCAACTTTACCAAATTCATTGATTAGCTCTAGTAGTTTTCTGGTGGCATCTTTAGGATTCTCTATGTATAGTATCATGTCATCTGCAAACAGTGACAGTTTTACTTCTTTTCCAATTTGTATTCCTTTTATTTCTTTTTCTTTTCTGATTGCCGTGGCTAGGACTTCCAAAAGTCTGTTGAATAATAGTGGTGAGAGTGGACATCCTTGTCTTGTTCCTGATCTTAGAGGAAATGCTTTCAGTTTTTCACCATTGAGAATGATGTTTGCTGTGGGTTTGTCATATATGGCCTTCATTATGTTGAGGTAGGTTCCCTCTATGCCCACTTTCTGGAGAGTTTTTATCAAAAATGGGTGTTGAATTTTGTCAAAAGCTTTTTCTGCATCTATTGAGATGATCATATGGTTTTTCTTTTTCAATTTGTTAATGTGGTGTATCACATTGATTGATTTGCATATACTGAAGAATCCTTGCATCCCTGGTATAAATCCCACTTGATCATGGTGTATGATCCTTTTAATGTGTTCTCGGATTCTGTTTGCTAGTATTTTGTTGAGGATTTTTACATCTATATTCATGAGTGACATTGGTCTGTAATTTTATTTGTAGTATCTTTGTCTGGTTTTGGTATCAGGGTGATGGTGGCCTCATAGAATGAGTTTGGGAGTGTTCCTTCCTCTGCAATTTTTTGGAAGAGTTTGAGAAGGATGGGTGTTAGCTCTTCTCTAAATGTCTGATAGAATTTACCTGTGAAGCCATCTGGTCCTGGACTTTTGTTTGTTGGAAGATTTTTAATCAGAGTTTCAATTTCATTACTTGTGATTGGTCTGTTCATATTTTCTATTTCTTCCTGGTTCAGTCTTGGAAGGTTATACCTTTCTAAGAATTTGTCCATTTCTTCCAGGTTGTCCATTTTATTGGCGTAGAGTTGCTTGTAGTAGTCTCTTAGGATGCTTTGTATTTCTGTGGTGTCTGTTGTAACTTCTCCATTTTCATTTCTAATTTTATTGATTTGAGTTCTCTCCCTCGTTTTCTTGATGAGTCTGGCTTATGGTTTGTCAATTTTGTTTATCTTCTCAAAGAACCAGCTTTTAGTTTTATTGATCTTTGCTGTTTTTGCTGTTGTTTTTTTGTTTCTATTTCATTTATTTCTGCTCTGATCTTTATGATTTCTTTCTTTCTACTAATTTTGGGTTTTGTTTTTTCTTCTTTCTCTAGTACCTTTAGGTGTAAAGTTAGATTGTTTATTTGAGATGTTTGTTGTTTCTTGAGGTAGGATTGTATTGCTATAAACTTCCCTCTTAGAACTGCTTTTGCTGCATCCCATAGGTTTTGGATTGTCGTGTTTTCACTGGCATTTGTCTCTAGGTATTTTTTGATTTCCTCTTTGATTTCTTCAGTGATCTCTTGGTTATTTAGTAACATATTGTTTAGCCTCCATGTGTTTCATGTGTTTGTGTTTTTTACGTTGTTTTCCCTGTAATTGATTTCTAATCTCATAGCGTTGTGGTCAGAAAAGATGCTTGCTATGATTTCAACTTTCTTAAATTTACTGAGGCTTGATTTGTGACCCAAGGTGTGATCTATCCTGGAGAATGTTCCATGTGCTCTTGAGAAGAAAGTGTAATCTGCTGTTTTTGGATGGAATGTCCTATAAATATCAATTAAATCTATCTGGTCTATTGTGTCATTTAAAGCTTGTGTTTCCGTATTAATTTTCTGTTTGGATGATGTGTCTATTGGTGTAAGTGAAGTGTTAAATTCCCCCACTATTATTCAGTTACTGTCAATTTCCTCTTTTATAGCTGTTAGCAGTTGCTTTATGTATTGAGGTGCTCCTATGTTGGGTGCATATATATTTATAATTGTTATATCTTCTTCTTGGATTGCTCCCTTGATCATTATGTAGTGTCCTTCCTTGTCTGTTGTAACATTCTTTATTTTAAAGTCTGTTTTATCTGATATGAGTATTGCTACTCCAGCTTTCTTTTGATTTCCATTTGCATGGAA
This sequence comes from Eubalaena glacialis, assembly GCF_028564815.1. Taxonomy (NCBI): domain Eukaryota; kingdom Metazoa; phylum Chordata; class Mammalia; order Artiodactyla; family Balaenidae; genus Eubalaena; species Eubalaena glacialis. Next base: position 19,051,746 of record NC_083728.1, read on the forward strand.
TATCTTTTTCCATCCCCTCACTTTCAGTCTGTATGTGTCCCTAGGTCTGAAGTGGGTCTCTTGTAGACAGCATATATATGGGTCTTGTTTTTGTATCCCTTCAGCAAGCCTGTGTCTTTTGGTTGGAGCATTTAATTCATTCACGTTTAAGGTAATTATCGATACGTATGTTCCCATGACCATTTTCTTAATTGTTTTGGGTTTGTTTTTGTAGGTCCTTTTCTTCTCTTGTGTTTCCCACTTAGAGAAGTTCCTTTAGCATTTGTTGTAGAGCTGGTTTGGTGGTGCTGAATTCTCGTAGCTTTTGCTTGTCTGTAAAGCTTTTGAGTTCTCCATCGAGTCTGAATGAGATCCTTGCCGGGTAGAGTAATCTTGGTTGTAGGTTCTTCCCTTTCATCACTTTAAATATGTCATGCCACTGTCTTCTGGCTTGTAGAGTTTTCTGCTGAGAAATCAGCTGTTAACCTTATGGGAGTTCCCTTGTATGTTATTTATCATTTTTCCCTTGCTGCTTTCAGTAATTTTTTTTTGTCTTTAATTTTTACCAATTTAATTACTACAGGTCTCGGCGTGTTTCTCCTTGGGTTTATCCTGTATGGGACTCTCTGTGCTTCCTGGGCTTGGGTGGCTATTTCCTTTTCCATGTTAGGGAAGTTTTCGACTATAGTCTCTTCACATGTTTTCTTGGGTCCTTTCTCTCTTCTCCTTCTGGGACCCCTATAATGTGAATGTTGTTGCAATTAATGTTTTCCCAGAGGTCTCTTAGGCTGTCTTCATTTCTTTTCATTCTTTTTTCTTTATTCTGTTCTGCAGCAGTGAATTCCACCATTCTGTCTTCCAGGTCACTTATCCGTTCTTCTGCCTCAGTTATTCTGCTATTGATTCCTTCTAGTGTATTTTTCATTTCAGTTATTGTATTGTTCCTCTCTGTTTGTTTGTTCTTTAATTCTTCTAGGTCTTTGTTAAACATTTCTTGCATCGTCTCGATCTTTGCCTCCATTCTTTTTCCGAAGTCCTGGATCATCTTCACTACCATTATTCTGAATTCTTTTTCTGGAACGTTGCCTATCTCCACTTCATTTATTTGTTTTTCTGGGGTTTTATCTTGTTCCTTCATCTGGTACATAGCCCTCTGCCTTTTCATCTTGTCTATCTTTCTGTGAATGTGGTTTTTGTTCCACAGGCTGCAGGATTGTAGTTCTTGCTTCTGCTGTCTGCCGTCTGGTGGATAAGGCTATGTAAGAGGCTTTTGCAAGTTTCCTGATGGGAGGGACTGGTGGTGGGCAGAGCTCAGTAAAACTTTAATCAGCTTGTCTGCTGATGGGTGGGGCTGGGTTCCCTCCCTGCTGGTTGTTTAGCCTGAGGCGACCCAACAATGGAGCCTACCCGGCTCTTTGGTGGGGCTAATGGCGGACTCTGGGAGGGCTCACTCCAAGGAGTACTTCCCGGAACTCCTGCTGCCAGTGTCCTTGTCCTCACGGTGTGACACAGCCACCCCCCACTTCTCCAGGAGACCCTCTAACACTAGCAGGTAGGTCTGGTTCAGTTTCCTACGGGGTCACTGCTCCTTCCCCTGGGTCCCGATGGGCACACTGCTTTGTGTGTGCACTCCAAGAGTGGAGTCTGTTTCCCCCAGTCCTGTTGAAGTCCTGCAGTCAAATCCCACTAGCCTTCAAAGTCTGATTCTCTAGGAATTCCTCTTCCCATTGCCAGACTCCCAGGTTGGGAAGCCTGATGTGGGGCTCAGAACCTTCACTCCACTGGGTGGACTTTGGTGGTATAAGTGTTCTCCAGTTTGTAATTCACCCACCCAGCAGTTATGGGATTTGATTTTATTGTGATTGCGCCGCTCCTACCGTCTCATTGTGGCTTCTCCTTTGTGTTTAGACGTGGGGTATCTTTTTTGGTGAGTTCCAGTGTCTTCCTGTCGATGATTGTTCAGTGGTTAGTTGTGATTCTGGTGCTCTCGCAAGAGGGAGTGAGAGCATGTCCTCCTACTCCACCATCTTGAACCAATCTCCCAGCAGGCAGATTCTTAACCAGTGCACCACCAGGAAAGCCCTAGATTTTTTTTGATGATGGCCATTCTGACCGGTGTGAGGTGATACCTCATTGTAGTTTTGATTTGCATTTCTCTAATGAATAGTGATGCTGAGCATCCTTTCATGTGTTTGTTGGCAATCTGTACATCTTCTTTAAGGAGGCTTTTTAGACACTTTTTTTTTTTTTTTTTTTTTTTTAGTATTGTCATCCTCCTACCCATGAAGATTTAATACCACAAATATACAGTGTATCTGTTTATGTACTGCATATATGTCTGCTTAATAACAAGTAAGGTATTTTAACCCCCAAGAACCAGTTTTTGCCCCCTTGGGGCGATATTGCCCCATTGAGAATGCATGTTTTAAGCTAAGCTGGAGGCAGTCTAAAGTCTAGAAACAACCGAGACCAAAACGTCTGCTTGCTGTCTCGCCTACCCACAGAAAATTTACCTTAGGCTCACATCTGATTGCTGAAGCCAGGGTTTCGTCATCTGGTTGTGATTTTGACTCACAGTAATAACAACATAATATTGTGCACAGTATATACTCGTATATGTAATTCAAAGGTTTTAATACTCAATATTTATTCTTACTGCTTGTGATGTACTCTCTTTTTTTCTGTATTCCTTGAAAAGTAGTTTTATTGAGATAATTTGCATACTGTAAAATTCACCTGTTTTTATTTTATATATATTTTGTTTTAAAAAGAAATGCTTGTTGTGACCCACTGACTTGCAAAAGCATGACAGCCAGCCAGCAGAGCAATGCCAAGGCATAGCTGGTCTAGAGACTACCCACAGTCTACCAGAGAGGTGAGAAGAAAGATGTGGCAGAGTCCTAACCTTGAACCCCTGTAGTTACTGTAGTCATTGGATTTTGTTTTAGTAAATGCCCTTGAACTTGAACAAACTGGCTGTTTTACTCCTTGGTAGGGGTGAAGGCTGGAGAGCTCACGGCAGGGGAGGGCTGCAGTGAGCTTTTTAAGCCCGCAGGTAAAAACTGCTTTGGTGGCAGCCAAAGGGCTTGCCTCCCAAGGAAGGTGAAATGGGCATCTTCATTCTGTGTTTTGTGATGCCAGCACACATACCCTTCTCCTCACCGAAAGAAAGTGAGTGGGGAGATGGAGGGAGGGAAGATTGGGTTTATCCATAAGAATATTGGAGAGAGTGGACTCTGTATATTTGATTAATTTGCTGTCATTAATCTGTTAAAACAGGAGAGAGCACTGAGGAAGTGAAGTAGGAAACTACTAAGTTTTCATTAGGAGAATGGAAGAAGAGAGGGTCTAAAGAATGAGGTGTAGCTGTGCTTTGTTAGGGTCTATACATGGTCAAAGGGAGGCCTTGCCTATAGCTAGAGGGAATCAGCTGTGCAGACATGGAAGTGAGTGGTCGAAAGGTCCAGAGAGGAGATTTTGCCCCTGCTTACTATTTTTTTTTTGGTCGCACCTTGAGGCATGCGGGATCTTAGTTCCCCGACCAGGAATCAAACCTGTGCCCCCTGCAATGGAAGTGTGGAGTCTTAACCATTGGACCGCCAGGGAAGTCCGTGCCTCTGCTTACTTTTGACCCCGGTGCCAGGCAGGGCAGGAATATGATAGGACCAAATAAAACTGAGGCATCCCATCCCAGAGCAGCAGAATAAGAGCAAATATTCATGGAGTGCTTACTGCATGCTAGAAACTAAACATTTTATATTCTCAGATTTAATCTTTTAAAAGTGTGAGGCTGTAGGTTATGTTAGTGCTCCCCAACATCCCATTTTATGTTGAAGAAACTGAGTTACAGGGAGGTAAAGAAACTTGTTCAGAGTCACACAGTTACTTGTTCCTACATGTAATGTAAATGCAGGGCACTGGAGACCCTGCCTTGAAGTGGTGAACCCACTGCCTCTGGGACCATGTCTGCTGCGCCAGACTTCTGAGGAGTATAGCCTACCTGACAGATCCCGTGATCTTCATTTAAGTTGCTTAGTCTCCAGGTTGCTACCCTGAAGTTCACTCTTAGAGCCTGGTGACCACAATACTAAAAATAATATTGTCCTAGAGAATATTTATAGTTTTTTCATTCCCTCTTCTTGAGTACAGACTGTGCCTTATCTGGGAAATACCACTTATTTTAGGACTCTAGAGTTGGACATTTAAATGGTAGGACTTGTTAAGTGGTAGTCATATTTCAAGTTAGTTCTGCAGACACTTGCATGCTTCCTAAGTGCCCTGTGATATAGCCGGTGCCAGGGTGACAAATGTTATCACAATCTGGTAGTGGAAATAGACACAACCAATGTTTAAATTGCAGTGAAACAATATAAGTAGAACAGTAAAAGGAACATTAAGGAGTATGGGAGATTAGGAAGAACTTCCCAGAAGAGTTAACATTTGAGTTGTGTTTTGAAGGATGAATAGGAGTTTGCCTGGTAGGTAAGTAGTTGCAGAATAATTAAGTGAAAATTGCTAGAGAGATGAACAGAGGCTTCCTTCTGATATTATTGCCAGTGTGTTTAGATTCTTAATGATGTAGTAGAAGGAGTTTCCAGTTGTAAAATCTCCCCTTTTTCCCTAGTGTCCTGAAATGCCATTGGGATCCTATGCCTCAATGGTAGGGTTGGACACCTAGGGATTATACTTTGGGCTGGTTATAGGAGGGACAAAATTGCTACCCATGTAGCACCTGCAGGCACGCTGCAACTCTGAGCAGAGTTTTCTACTTGTGTGAGAAGATGATGGTATTCCCTGTAGCCTAGCTCCAACCCAAGACTGATTGCAATTGCTCGGTGAGATTTTTCTTCTCTCATATGAAAATAGTTGATTGATTGCTGTTACTGAGAAGGTATTAGGCATTCAGCCACAAAAGTTTATTGAGCACTGACTTTTTTTGTATGGAGGGTAGGTGAGAGCCATACACAGAAATTGGGTTTTTGAAGTATAACATGCATTCAGTGAAGTGTACAGATACCAAGTATACTGCTTGATGGGTTTTTACATGTGTGTATACCTTTGTAACTACCCACATTCATATCAAGATGGAGAGCATTTCCAGCACCCTAGAAGGTTCTCTTGTGCTCCTTCTCTGGTAATACCCATTACTCCCCCACAATCTCCCCTTAGCACTATTCTGACTTTGTCACCAAAAATCACCTTTGCCTGTTCATGAACTTTATTTAAATGGAATCATACAGAATGTACTGTTTTATATCTGGTTTCTTTTACTCAGCTTTGTAATTGTGAGATTCATACAAATTGCTGGAGAGCACTGATAACCTGTCAAACTGTTAGGAAGACACCCAGAATGTGATTTATGCCACTGAGAGTTGGTATGAATTTATTGGTGGCATTTGTTTATTCAGTACCCATTTACAAGTGCCATACACCAGGAGCTTTGCAAGGGCCTGGGATGAAAGATGAAGACGTTCCTGCCATCAAGGACTTTCAGTCTAATGAAGGAGATAGACACATACATAATTAGACATAATACACATAATTAAAGTGAAGAATTGGTCAACTTTTATGGATGAAAATGGTTTTTGAAAGATTTTCTAGAGGAGGTGAAATGTCTTATGATTGTCAGAGGATTAAAATTTTTCCAGGTGGTCAAGTACAAGTGTGGAGATGTGAAGCAGCATGGTGTCTTCAGAGACCTGCATTAGTGATGCTTTGACTTTAGATTGATTAAGATGTGTAAGAATGCCAAAAATATCACTTTGGGAAGAAATTTTGAGGGAAACTTTGGTGTGCAAGTTTGGCTTCTGTTTTAGGTGGAGCTGTGGGAGATGACCACTCTAGTGAACGGTTGTAAATGCATCATTATGGAGAAGTCAGAGAATGGAAGTCAAATTTGGTGATTGCTGTAGCCAAGGAAAAACTCCCTGCAGTGCTTTAGTGTTGATGTTGTGGAAGACTTCTATGAAGTTAGAGAAAACTACGGAGATGCTTATAATGAATGTGGTATTTTTTTCAATAATTGAGATGACTTGAGATGTCCCATTAAGCCATCGAAAATTTCCTAAGGGTGGATTTTGATGCAGCATCTCTCCTTAATTGTGGGGTTTTGTAGCAAAGTGTGTTCCCCCTTCTATCAGTTTGCTGGGGCTACCATAACAAAATACCACCGACTGGGTGGCTTACACAGAAATTTATTTTCTCACAGTTCTGGAAGCTAGAAGACCAAGATCAGGGTGGCTGGTTTGGTTTCTTCTGAAGCTTCTCTCTTTGGCTTGCAGTCCTCCTTCTCACTATGTCCTCACGTGGTCTTTTCTCTGTGTTGTCTGTGTCCTGATCTCTTCTTTTTTTTTTTTTGCAAGGGCTTTCTCCAGTTGTGGCAAGCGGGGGCCACTCCTCATCACAGCGCGCGGGCCTCTCACCATCGCGGCCTCTCCCGTTGCAGAGCACAGGCTCCAGACGCGCAGGCTCAGCAGTTGTGGCCCACGGGCCCAGCCGCTCCGCGGCACGTGGGATCCCCCCAGACCAGGGCCCGAACCCGCGTCCCCTACACCGGCAGGCAGACTCTCAACCACTGCGCCACCAGGGAAGCCCCTGATCTCTTCTTAAAAGGACATCAGCCATATTGGACTAGGGCCCACTCCAGTGACCCCCATTTTTAACATAATTATCTCTGTAAAGGCCTGCTCTCCACATACTGTCACATTCTGAGGTACTGGGGGTCAGGGCTTCAACATATGAGTTTTAGGGTGGGGGAGGACACAGTTCAGTTCATCATACCCATGATTCTGAACCTGCTCTAACATTGTTGGGCTGTGTGAGGGCTGTCACCTGGGAAACTCAGGGGTCAGAACCACGTCAAAACAAGTGGGGAGCGGTGTTGTAGACCAGAGTGTGCTGTGATCCCTGTGCGGGCTGGGCTTGCTCTTAAAATGCCGTCTCTGATTTCCTCGTGGCTGTCTGTGTACACATAAACCTGTGAGCCTTGGGTAATATGTCTAAAACTGTTAAGACTGGTATTTTGTCAATTAACAGAGGTTGCAAATAGGGACTAAGAAGAAAAGAACCCAACCTGTAAAGGCCAGGTGAATGTCACAAGGAAAGTGATTTCATAACTTTCATAACTCTTAATAATCTGTTCCAGTGCTGAACAAACCATATCCCTCTCCTGCCATTTAACCCTTTTCTTTGATTAGCTGAAGTTAAACAGCCTTGGCATTCTCCTTATCAAAACATTTGAATACTAAAGAGCTGTTTCTAAATCCGATCACCTTAAACTTCCTCCTCCTTGTGGGCAGAAAGTTGTTTTCTGTAGAGGATTTTTTTTTTTTTTTAATTTATTTTTGGCTGTGTTGGGTCTTCGTTTCTGTGTGAGGGCTTTCTCTAGTTGCGGCAAGCGGGGGCCACTCTTCATCGCGGTGCGCGGGCCTCTCACTATCGCGGCCTCTCTTGTTGCGGAGCACAGGCTCCAGACGCGCAGGCTCAGTAATTGTGGCTCACAGGCCTAGTTGCTCCGCGGCATGTGGGATCTTCCCAGACCAGGGCTCAAACCCGTGTCCCCTGCATTGGCAGGCAGATTCTCAACCACTGCGCCACCAGGGAAGCCCCTGTAGAGGATTTTATTTTGAATTTTTTGTTGTGATGGCCACCTGAGAGGGTGGAGAGTGGGGATTTTTCTTTCAAGGAAGTATCTTAAGGAGGCGCTTTTAGATAGTCACCTGTTAAACTTGTTTCATTGGAGACAGAGAGAAGTCTTGTTAGGATGAATTTTGTAGGGGCTGCTTTTGTTTTAGTCCACATTGGGATTCTGTGGTGGCAGATGAGGCTTGTTATAGGTACCTGGGAACTGGAAATCTGGTTTTCAGTGTAATAGTGTTTATTATAATGGTGTGTGTCCCAGAGTTGCTGTGGTAAGACCCTATTTCAGAATTAGAACTTTAAAGCTTCTAGGCTATTAAGAGAACTCATGCAGAGTTGAATGACATGTGTTAGCTCACATCATATTAGACCCAGCCTAACGTGAAGCGGGGATTTGGGGAAGTCATGAGATGCCCAGCTGTTTTCATGTTGCATCAGTGTAAATGCCAGTGCAATTCCGTCGCCTGTTTGTTCTTTTGCTTAGCTGTGGGCTGGTTGACCATGAGTTTGATTTTTGCCAGGATGGTCTGGGTCAGAAGTAAGCGCTTAAAAATCTTTGAACAGCATTCAAAGGTAGTGTGCACTGTGGCTCTAATTTCTGTTTATATTACTCATGTTCTCTTTGACTTGCTTGGGTGTTTACTGATGAATGAGGTTCCTTTAACAGATATTACTGAGTATATGTTAATTCTTTTATAAGGAGTAAGTTAGTTGTTTGAAATGGGTCATAGTTCAAAAGTGTACCGAGAATTTTAGTTAGTTTTTGAAGAAACAAAACTCTTTCAAATCTGTTAACAAGCAAAATTCAACTGAGTAAATTTTAAAGATCCTATTGGCATTATTCGACGATTCATGAATTGGGCAGCATCCCATCCAGCAGATAGAAAGGAGCTCTAAAGAGCTGTACAAAATGAAAGACTTATTTGCAGAAGGGGGTGGGATGAGGAAGTTACTAGCAGAGTGGATTGTTTGTGGCAAGGTCACTTTCCTTTAGGGAACTGCAGGGGTCTATCAAGCACTAGGGCTGACCAGGTAATTCCAGATTGACTGGCTTAAGATTCCACTCCTGGGAGAGGTTGCAACTGTAAATTAGGTGTTAAGTCTTTGTTCCACAGGTGACTCCATTTTGGTTTAGTTGTATCTCTCTTAACAAAGTTCTTCTCTGTTTAGTAAACAATATTTCTCATACCTTCAGCAAATTAAGTGTTTTAACTTTCTACATTTTTCTACTTTGTTTCCTACCATTTTGTTCTCCTCTACTCTTAGATTTGACTCCATCGACTTTTTTTTGGTGGTCCTTGATTTTTTTTCATTTTTACAAACTAGGTAGATAATACTATTCTTGAAAAGTGTTTTTTAACCACAAAGGTGCTGACAATGCTCATATGCTGCGGATATAGGGCGCCTACGACTATTGGACCCACAACAGACTGATTTGAGATTCAGTGTAACTTGGTAGAGTGGTATGTTTTATTGGCACCTTCTATCTGTGGAAATCCTTGAGCATTTGCTGCCATATTTTCTAGACATGTCTCCTGACTTTCTTGAGTCCCCCCTGCCCACCCTTTTTAAATTAGAAATATTAAACAAAATAATGCAGATAATATCCTACTTCTTAAGAGAAGAAGAGGTAGGATCCATAGGTAACATTGCATTGGGGAGTGGATGCTCCCAATGTAGTGTGTTTTTTGAGTCTTTGACCCCAATTCTTCAGTTTTCTCTAGTAGTATTTTACATTCATACCCTTGCCATAACGTCACGGTTGATGGAATTATGTCCCTACTCCTTGATTTTGGGCTTGGCTGTATGACTTGCTTTATAGGCCAGTGGGTTGTTGGTGAACATGATGAAAGCAGAGGTCTGCAGTGTGCTCATGCTGGTGGGCTTGTCCTCTTGTGCCTTTGCCATCACTGTGAGAAGAACCCTGAGTAGCTGTAGCCTCTTCAGTGTGGGCCTCAGAGTGAGACCATAGAGCAGAGCCACCACAGCACATCTGTAGCTTAAAGCAGAGCCAACGCAACTCAGATGGCTGAGGGAAAATTAAATGTTTATGCCAGTGAGATTTTGTAGTTTGTTGTTGTACAGCATTATTGAGGCAATAGGTGACTAATAACAGTCACCCTGCTGCATCCAGGACAGTTCCAGGGCCTTAGTAGCAGGCTTTCTTGGATGGTCTCTCCTCCTACCTGGCCATTTACAGGATTCTCAGCTGGCCCACCCAACCCTTTTCTTTCCACCTACTGTTTTCCTCATTCTACCTTATTGTTCTCCTCTACTTTATAGCTTCTGCTTACTTATATATTATGTTCTCTCCTAACTTTTCCATGTCCAAAGCCATTCATGACTCCTCCAGTTTCTCTTACACTCATAACTTCTCAGCTCCTACTCCTGTTGCTTATGCCTTATTCTTTCCATTTCAGATTTCTGAGAGAAAATCGACTTTGCCCAGCAGGTTTTTTTTCCACCCCAGAAATGTCATGTCCTCAGTTGTTGGCCTGTTTAGGCATTGGCCGCCCTTAGGTTAGGGGCCCACCTCTGGTCCGGTTAAATGTGTCAGGGACGTGTTGGGATGAGGGACATGTCTTGAAATACATGAGTGCCTAATACTACCTTACTAATAGAGGCTGTGAATGTGTGGAAAGCTTAGTGATAAGACAAGTCTTTTACACAGTATTGTATGTCATCTGGGGATTTTAGCTAGTACTGAAGCTTGTCAGTTTCTGGCCTCATCAGTTCCCCAGAGGGGAAGCTTTTAACTTGGCTTTTGCAAGTTTAAAATTTTCTGGGGCTGCATTCCATTTTTCAGTTTCCGAGTTCCAAGATAACCAGCCATACAGCATGAGTTCTCAGGATGAACCTCGTTCAAGGAAATATGTGAGAGAAGAGACCGTCTACTAGGAAGGAAAGCTGACTCATGGCAAAACATTCCAAAGAGTTGAGAAGAAAATAAGTTGGCCTTATTCTGAAGTTTTAGGCTCTTTAGGCTTTCCCATAGCTTTTCTGTATAGGGGAAGAGACTGGTCAAGTTAGAGCTGATTTATAGCAGTTATATGGTTGTGCTTAATTTAGATTTATCTCTTAAGTATTTATGTTTTGGGGTACTATTATAAGTGGTACTTTAAAAATGTTAATTTACGATTGTTCTTTGCTAGTATATAGAAATACAGTTGGCTTTTGTATGTTGATCTTAAATCCTATGATCTTATTAAACTAATTTACTGATTTTAGAAACTTTATTGTAGATTCTTTGGGATTTACTGTATTGATAGTTATGTTGAGGGCAAATAAAGACAGTTTTATTTTTTCCTGTTTAATCTGTATGCCTTCTATTTCTTTTTCTTGTCTTATTGCACTGGCTAGGACCCCAGTATGATGTTGAAGTGATATGATGAGATTAGACAACCTTGCCTTGTTCCTGAGTTTAGGGGAAAATTATACAGCCCCATTAACAGTAGGTTTTGTGTCAGTGCTTTTTATCAGCTTGAGGAAGTTCACTTTTATCCTAGTTTCCTGAGAGTTTTCATCATAAATGAATATTGGATTTTGTTACTTTTTGTGTAACTGTTGAGATGATCATGTGGGTTCTGTCTTTAGTCTGTTGATACAATGAATTACATTAGTTGGTTTTTGATGTTGAATCCCTCTTGCATACCCAGGATAAATCCCACTTGGTCTTGATGTATTATCCTTTTTATACATTGCCATATTCAATACGATAGTATTTTGTTAAGGATTTTAGTGTCTTTGTTTTGATCTTTGTCTTTGACCTGTGGCTTCTTGTATTGCTGTTACTGGATTTGGTGTCAGCATAATGCTGGCCTCATAAAATTAGATGGGAAGTGTTCCCTCTTCTTCTGTTTTTTTGCAAGAGTCTATGTAAAACATTGGTATACAGGAGATATTGCAGGTTCAGTTCCAGACCACTGCAATAAAGCAAATATTGTAGTAAAGCGAGTCACACAAATTTTTTGGTTTCCTAGTGCATATAAAAGTTATATTTATACTATACTATAGTCTGTTAAGTGTGCACTAGCATTATGTCTAAAAAACAATGTATATAACTTAATTAAAAAATACTTTATTGCTAAAAAATGCTGACCATCATCTGACAACACAGGGTTGCCACAAACCTTCAATTTGTAAAAAATGTGATATCTGTAAATTGCATGAAGTGAAGTACAGTAAAATGAGGTATGCCTGTAATTTCTTCTTTAATTATTCGCTAAAATTCACCACTGAAGCTGTCTGGGCCTGGAGTTTTCTTCGTTAGAAGGTTTTTAACTACAAATTCACCATCTTTAATAGACGAAGGCTGGTCAGGTTTTTTTTTTCTTTTTAAGTGAGCTTGGCTAGTTTGTGTATTTTGAGGAACTCATCCATTTCATCTAAGATGTCCAAATTTAGAGGCACGAAGTTAATATTATTTTCCTTTTAACTGTGTAGGATTCCTAGAGCCTCCTTTTTGAGTCCTTGTGTTGGTAATTTGTGTCTTTTCTCTTTTTTTCTTGATCATTCTGGCTAGAGGTTTATCAACTTTATTGATCTGTTCAAAGAACTGGGTTTTGGTTTCATTAATTTTTCTATTCTTATTTTTCTGTTCTCAATCTCATTGATTTTTGTTCTTATTATGATTTCTTTTCTTCTACTTTATTTTTTTAGACTTTTTAAAATATTCTTTTTCATTATGGTTTATCACAGGGTATTGAATATAGTTTCCTGTGCTCTGCAGTAGGACCTTGTTGTTTGCCCATCCTATATGTAATAGTTTACATCTGCTAATCCCAAACTCCCAGTCCTTCCCTCCCCCACCCCCCTTCCCCTTGGCAACCACAAGTCTGTTTTCTATGTCTGTGAGTCTGTTTCTCTTTTGTAGATAGGTTCATTTGTGCCATATTTGTCTTTCTCCTTCTGACTTATTTCACTTAGTATGATAATCTCTAGTTGCATCCATGTTGCTGCAAATGGCATTATTTCATTCTTTTTTTATGGCTGAGTAATATTCCATTGTATACATGTACAACATCTTCTTTATCCATCCATCTGTTGATGGACGTTTAGGTTGTTTCCATGTTTTGGCTATTGTGAATAGTGCTGCTGTGAACATAGGGGTGCATGCATCTTTTTGAATTATAGTTTTGTCTGGATGTATGCCAGAAGTGGGATTGCTGGATCATATTGTAATTCTATTTTTAGTTTTCTGAGGAACCTCCACACTGTTTTCCATAGTGGCTGCAGCAACTTACCCTTCTACTTTAATTTGATCTCCCTTTTTAGTTTCTTATGGTGGAAGCTTAATTCAAGTGAGCCGTTTTTTTTTCTTTTGTTTTCTTTTTTTTTTTTAATAAACTTTTAGTGCTATAGACTTTCCTTTAGGCACTGGTTAAGCTGCATCCCGTAAATTTTTATATGTTGTGTTTTGATGTTCATTCAGTTAAAAATATTTTCTAGGACTTTGCTGGTGGTCCAGTGGTTAAGACTCTGCGCTTCCACTGGGGTGTGGGTTCGATCCCTGGTCAGGGAACTAAGATCCCATATGCCGTGCGGTGTGGCCAAAAAAATTGTTTTTCTAATTTCCCTTGTCGCTTCCATTTTGACCCACGGTTGTTTAGAAATGTGTTTTATTTCCCATTACTTGTGGATTTTCCAGATACCTTCTTGTTGATGATTTCAAATTTAATTACTTTATGGCAGAGAATATACTCTGGTATAATTTCAATTCTTTTAATTAAATTTGTTGAGATCTGTTTTATGGCCAAGAATATAGGTTATATTGGTAAATGTCCCCATGCACTTGAAAAATATTCTGCCTTTGGGACTTGCCTGGTGGTGCAGTGGTTGGGAATCCACCTGCCAATGCAGGATCGGACATGGGTTCAACCCCTGGTCTGGGAAGATCCCACATGCTGCAGAGCAACTAAGTCCGTGCACCACAACTACTGAGCCTGTGCTCTAGAGCCTGCAAGCCACAACGAAGAGTAGCCCCCACTCACCACAACTAGAGAAAGCCTGCATGCAGCAACAAAGACCCAACGCAGCCAAAAAATAAAAATAAATATTCTGCCTTTGTAGGGTGGAATGTTCTGTAAATGTTAATTAGGCAAGTTGGTTGATAGTGTTATGCATACCGTCTATATCCTTACCCATTCTTTGTCAACTTGTTTTATGAATTACTGAAAGAGGAGTGTTGAGTCTTCAAATATAATACATATAATTATATGCTATATATGATTTAAATTATAGTATATATATTTTATATATATATTTCTCCTTTGAGTTCTATCAATTTTTGCTTCATGTGCTTTGACGCTCTGTTGTCAGGTGCATACATATTAAGATTATTATATCTTCTTGATGAATTAACCTCTTTGTCATTATGTGAATGACTCTTTTAATATTCCTTCTTCTGAAGTCTACATTGTTTGATATTAATGGAGCCTCTGGCTTGCTTTTGACTAATACTTGCATGGTATATCTTTTTCCATCATTTGATTGGAAATTTCATTTTCTATCTTTTAACTCATCTTGAAAGTAGATTTCTTACAGAACATATGTAACTGTGTCTTGTGATAATCTCTGCTTTTTAATTGAGATGTTTATTTTTTTTAAGTCTTTATTGAATTTGTTAAAATATTGCTTCTATTTTATGTTTTGACTTTTTGTCCGGGAGGCATGTAGCATCCCAGCTCCCCGACCAGGGATCGAACCTGCACCCCCTGCATTGGAAGACGAAGTCTTAACCACTGGAGCACCAGGGAATCCCCTAATTGAGATGTTGAGATTATTTACATTTAACATAATTACTGATATGGTTGGATTTAAATCTATCATCATATTAGTTGATTTCTCTTTGTTCCATCTGATCTGTTCCCCTTTTTCTGTTTATTTCTTCTTCTAGACTGAGGGGTTTTAAACCCTCATTTTATCTCCATTATGGGTATATTAGTTGTACCTCTTAAAAAATTTTTAGTGATAGCCCTAGGGTTTACAATATACATCACAGTCTACCTTCACATAATATTATACTCTTTCACATTTCACATGCTAACAATACAGTATGCTTCTAGTTTTTCCCTTCCATCCTGTGTGACTATTGGTGGTGTGTGTTTTACATATATTATAAACTCCACAATACACTGTTACTATTTTTGCTTTAGATAGTTTTGGAATAATTAAAAATATGGGGGAAAGGTTTTTTATATTTACTTACATTTTGATCATTTCTGGAGCTATTAACTTTAATGTTAATAGCTGGATCCTCATTTTTTGTCTGGTATCATATGCCTTTTACTTGAAGAACCTCTTTACAATTTCTTGTAGGGCAGGTGTGCTGACATTGAATTACCTCATCTTTTGTTCATCTGAAAAGCCATTATTTTGCCTTCATTTTTGAAAGATATTTTTGCTGACTATAGCATTCTGGGTCATGAAGGTTTTTTTTTCCCCTTTCAGTACTTAAAAGGTATTACTCCGTTATCTTCTGGATTGCAAGTAGTCTGTTGAATTTTTTTTTTTTCTCAGAAGGTAATGTCTTTTTCCTCCAGCTGTTTTTCAGATTTTCTCTTTAACTTTGATTTTTAGCAGTTTAACTGTGAAGTGTCCAGGTATGTGTTCTTTGTTGTATTTATTTGTTTGCTTATTGTTTATATTTATTCTGTAGGATTCTCTGAGCTTCTTAGATCTGTGGTTTGATGACTTTATTTTTGGAAAATTCTCAGCCATTTTTCCTTCAAATATTATTTCTGCCTTGTTCTCCACCTGTAGTTACATGTCTGTGGTATCATTTGATCATATCACAGCTCTTGAATGTTCTTTCTGTTGTGTCCTTCCTATCCCACCCCTATTCCCCCCTCTTTGTGTTTTAGTTTGGGTGATTTCTAGTGATCTGTCTTCAAGTTCATTGATTCCTTCCTTGATTATATTGAGTGTTTTGGTGGGCCCATCAAAGGAACTTTTCATCTCTGATACCTTTACAAAAAAATATAGCATTTCTGTTTGACTCTTTCTTACATATTCTAGTCTTCTGTTGAAATTGACCATCTATTCATGCGTATTGTCTACTAAATTCTTTAACATGTTAAGCATTGTTATTTTAAATTCCCTGTCTGGGTCATCTCTCAGTCTGGTTCTCTTGATAGCTTTGTCTCTGTTTCATACCCACTTAGCTTTTTTGTATACCTTGTAAAGTTTGATCAACTGCTGGACATTATTATAGAACAGTAGAGACTGAGTTGGACATTAAATATTGATATTGAGATTACTGTTACATTAGGGGTAGGTTTTTGGGGGAGGAAGGTCTTCACATTTGTGCATATAAAATATTCAGGGCCTGTTATAGGACTGGGAACATAATTTTACTTTTTCCAGTTATAAAATTTTACATTTCTATAACTTACTGTTCTTTTTATAGCATCCCTAGGAGTTACCTTATCAGGACTTGCCCTCATAGTTGCTTTCTCCTTTGTTTCTGCTCCCACTGTACCTGAAACTCTTCCTTAGTTCTGTTGGCATCCACACCAAATGCCATTTGTTAGCAGGTTTGTCTTTTCTCGCTAGACTATGATTTCTTAAAGTAGGGTAGAGTGTCTTATTCGTATTTGGATCTCTATGATCTTTTAACTACATTTTAAATATATATATATTTGGTTAGAATTGAATTGATTTTATTAAATGATTTTTATTCCTTAGCCAGAAATCCACACTGCCGCCACCCACCCCTCGCCACCAGTTAGTGGGAATGTTGTCTCTGGTTTTCCATAGTCAACTGTGATGTATCTAAAAACTGCTCTGGGGTGAAAAGTGAGGCCTGGACATGGATGAATTTATGAAGAGGTAGCTCTTTCATTACATTTTTTTTTCTCTACTAGTTTTGTATGTATATTTTGTCTCTCTACCTTGACAGTGAGGTTTAGAGAGGAAATAGCTGTCTTCTGCTTCTCCTCTAGTGTCTTTTAGTGAGTAGCACAATGTTGAGCACACGGTAGATGCTCAGCAAATAATTAAATTAAAAATTTCTGAGATTTAATGATACTAATGGATTTTGGAATGAGTTGCCAATAGCTTTTCTTTTTCTGTTTATCCCCCCCAAAATTTTGGGTAATGATGAGGATGATATTTTTCCATTCCTTACTGGCTCTGTTTTCTTTGGCAAGTTTCTTAACATCCTGTGCTTTGGTTTATTCAACTATACCATGGGAATAATAACAGTACCTATCTCATAAGATTATTATGATGATTAAGAAAAATAATGCAGTACATGTTAGTTGCTGCATTCTAGCTTCTCAGTTATTATTAGCAGTGCATGTTAGAAGGGCATCTTTAAGTTTTTAGACACTAAGTTCTTTCAGTAGGAGGGTTTTGCTATCTGAAAACCATCTATCTCAGGATGGATAAATATAACTACTTCTGTATTAAATAAGGAAGTAACCTTTGCTCAGAATATTAACAACAAAAAGGGAGCAGAGCTAATTAATTTCTACCTTGTTAGCAATAATGCAATGTTGTACCTCTCTCTATTCCCAGGGGCATAGAGATCAATAAAGAAATAGAGTTCCCAGATCAGCCTTCCCTAGGACCAAAGGTACTTCATCTTACAGATCATGTTTTTTCTTTTTTTTTTTTTTAATTAATTAATTAATTTATTTTTATTTTTGGCTGCGTTGGGTCTTTGTTGCTGTGCGCAGGTTTTCTCTGGTTGCGGCGAGCGGGGAGTACTCTTCGTTGCAGTGTGCAGGCTTCTCATTGCGGTGGCTTCTCTTTGTTGCGGAGCATGGGCTCTAGGTGCTTGGGCTTCAGTAGTTGTAGCAGGTGGGCTCAGCACTTGTGGCTCGCGGCCTCTAGAGTGCAGGCTCAGTAGTTGTGGTGCACGGGCTTAGTTGTTCCACGGCATGTGGGCTCTTCCTGGACCAGGGATCGAACCCATGTCCCCTGCACTGGCAGGTGGATTCTTAACCACTGCGCCACCAAGGGGAGTCCTACAGATCATTTTTAGTTACAGTTGACCATTGAACAACATGGGTTTGAACTGCACGGGTCCATTTACATGCAGATTTTTTCTTTTTTTTTTTGCTAAATATGTGCTACAGTACTACATGATCCATGGGTGCAGAACCTTGGATATGGAGGGTCGACTGTAAAGTTATACATAATTTTCAACTGCTCATGGGGTGTCTACACCCCTTACCCCCACATTGTTCAAAGGTCAACTGCATATTTTAAAACTATATTAATCCTTACCTTTAGGCATTATTTATTGTTGTTTATTTTTACAGTCTCTTCCTTTTTACCACCGTTATTGACCAAATCATGTTCAATAGATAAATAAAGCCCAGGGGGAATTACAGAAAGGTGACAATAGCCTGGTGAGAGTTATTTAAAATATTTGGCAGACAGCTATTGGGAAAATATTGTTAAAACTGGTAAGGTGCAATTTTCTGGATTCACTGTTTTCCTTACCTAATAAGAAGGTACAAAACACACAATTACAGATGAAAAAGAATTCTCCTTTGCATAGCCTTGGTGCCTGTGTTACTGAACCCCTTTGTTAGATTATTGATTATGATACTTGAACAGTACTCTCTTCTCTAAATTCAGTACACTACTATTATATGTGGGATAAGGATAATTATTCATATACTTTTTAAGTTTTGGAAGGAAACAGGTGATATATTTGACCTGCAGATCTGTGGTATAATCAGTTAATGTTTTAACTGCTGTGGTACCAAGTATAAGGTGATAATAACATAGCACGAACTATGTTAGGAGCAATGGGAATGGAGAAGGGATTGAAAGAAGGGAAGTTTAAATAAACTTTTTTTAACCACAGCAATTTTTTTTTCGTTTTACTAAAGAGTATTTCTTATACAAAAATATTTATACAAATGTTGGAAAAAACTGAAAAGTATAGATAAACTGCTAAAGACTTAGGAATACATACACGCCATTAAAAAAATACATATTTTGGTAGTCAGTTTCCTCAAATAACTTTTCTCAGGGTAAAGAGGCTTGAAGAGTTCAGTTTGGTGTCAGGACATCCTTTTTGCACCTTGGTAATAATACATTGCCTAATGGAAAGCACACCTCGAGAGGAATGTTGTAAAGAGAATTTGTGCTGACAAAAGAAATCTGCCCAAAGTATCTCACATACAGTCTTTAGGGACCACTACTGTCAGCTTTTTTCGTGTTTGTTTTACATAAAGGCTTTCTGCAGTTTTTCATGCCTCATGGATGGTGGCTAAACTTAGATTTGGTTATGAATTCCTGTCTCTTCTTTCCTTTAACCTCGAAAAAAACAGTTTTTATTATGGGAAATTTCAAACATACACGTAACTGGAGAGAATAATACAGTGACTCCTCATGCCATTCTTATGTGTCCCTTCTCACTTTCTTTTTGACCTAGAGTATTTTGAAGAAAGTCCCGATAACCTATCATTTCACCTATAAATATTTAGTGTGTATATCTGTTGGACAGAAAAGCACATTATCATACACATTAACAAATTCCCTATAACCTAATTCCTTAACATTACCTAATACTGAATCTCTTCCCTAGATTTTTCTCAAAAATGGCTTTTACAGTTAACTCTTTGAATCAGGTTCAAATAAGGTCCACCTAATGCATTTGATTGATACATATCTTTAATTTCTTTTAATCTGTAATAAATCTCCTCTTTGTTGTTGCTGTTGCTGTTACGCCATTTATTTGTTGAAGAAACTGGGTTGTTCCCCTTCCCCACATTATGGATTTTGCTGATTGTATCCTTGTATCATATAACATGTTATTCTTTCTCCATATTACCTGTAAACAGGTAGATTTGGAGGCTTAACTATTTTTGTAATCATTCAGATTTTTTATTATTCATAGGTGGTATATTGTACTTCCCATTCACATTAGGAAGCCATAATGTTTGACTGTCCTACTTTGTATGCTAAGATTAATTGGCGGGTTCATGTTGGCATAGCCTTTTGTTGTCAAGTTGTATTACCCCGTTTGGCCAACAAAAATCCATGGGGTGACTTTCTGACAGCCTGCAGATTTCCAGGTCTGTCCACCTTTCATCAAATGGTCCTAATTTAACCCTAACTGATGATTGTTGCCTGAATCATTTATTTCACTATTGTTACACTTTAAGAAGACAGGGACTTGTAGAAAATGAAATGAAAAATTTTGACTAAGAACTTTTAAAAAAACTGAGAGTAAAATGAGGTGTCTGAAAAATTCGTTTATGCAAAGTACTTTTTTGTCTGATTATGTTTAGTGAAAGAAGTGTAGAAAGGAATGTTTAAAAGTTGTATGTTTAGGAATTCCCTGGCGATCCAGTGGTTAGGACTCTGTGCTTCCACTGCTGCGTGGCATGGCCAAAAAAAAAAAAAAAAGTTGTATGTTTAGGTAAATTCCCCTCCATTTATTTGTTTTTGAATGAGTTATCTTTAACAGGTTTTACTGGAACAGTTTTTTTTTTTTAACATTTATTTATTTATTTGGCTGCGTTGGATTTTAGTTGCGGCATGCGGGATCTTAGTTCCCCGACCAGGGATCGAACCCACGTTCCCTGCATTGGAAGGTGGACTCTTAACCACTGGACCACCAGGGAAGTATGGGAACAGATTTTGAGCTAGACTCCTGCTTTTGGATTATCGTGCATTTGCGAAATATTTTTATCTACGTTGTGGTTTGCTCCAAGGATAAGAAAGTTCTAAGGTTACTTTGGTTGGGGATTATGGATCATGAATCCATATAGGTCACTTGAATTCGTATAGGTCATTTTTTCTCACTGCTGTAGTCACATATTTTTCCTGTTATTCTACCTGGATGGCTGTTGTATAAATATCAGTAGTAATATTTAACCTTATATAGTACTTCCTATGTGCCAGACACTGTACTTTGTTATTTGCATGTACTAGTTTATTTAATCCTTACATGATCATCATCCCTGTTTTACATATGAGGAAACTGAGTCAGAGATTAAGTAATTTGCCTAGGTCACGCAGCTAATAAATGGCAAGAGCTAGAATTTTGACCCAGACAGTTCGGTTGCAGGATTTATGTTCTTAGCAGAAGGACAGAGTGGATTATGTAGTGTCTCTGTTACTAGAAAAATAGCTCAGGTGCACTGTCCTACTATCCCTGGAGGATAATCTATATTTGTATATAAATAATCTGCATATATACATGTTTTGTTTGCTTGTGTGTGTATATATAGAGAGACACATATATACACATAACATGTCCACTTGGAAGGGCAAGTATGTAGGGTTTTCCCTTTAGGAAGGTTCTTACTCAGAAACCTTTTGTGAATCTCTTAACTGGACCTTAGTTGGAGGTGGCGGAAACAGCCCTCAGACTCTGGTATTATCAGCTGGGGTAGAATCAGGCGGTCAGAATAGATGGTAAGTTCACAAGAGAAACTTGGCAGACAGCTTGAGGTCACAGTCTGATTCACACAGGATACTACTCTGGCCATTGGACACTTTTTGCTTTAAAGTTCAAGCTACTTGCTCTCTGAACAGCCACCTGGATCTTAGCTACACAATTTCAGGTTGTTTTTGGAGCAGAAAGCCATATAGCTCATATCCAATACCATAAAAACAATTTTTCAAATTCTGCAAATCATAATAAATAGCAGCCATAGGTCTCAATTATAGAACTAAGAGTCAGGAGGTACTATAGACTATTTGTCCCAAGTATATCTCTGCTATCTCTTTGCTAAGTAATTTTTTTTTAATTGAAGTACTGTGTCTCATATTTCAACAAATTGTGAAATAATTTTCTTCCCCTCTTTTGCGTCCCCCATTCTATTTTTACTTGAGCAAGTAAATTCATTATTTCTACCAAGTGTCAGTTCAAATGAATAATCTGAGCGGTCATGTTCTTTCACCAAAAAAGTCACTGCCTTTCTTTATGTTTTTATATTCGAATGGTGCTTGTTTTATATTAGTCTGTTAAGAAGTTAATCTGTGTGGATAAGAAAATGACTAGATCCTCAAGGATCTGAACATTGTTGTAACAATCTGATGTTTTAAGCAGTTGGGTATCACTGATAGGGATGAGTTAATACAAAACTATGAGGAAGCCTCCTCAGGTCAGGAGCTGAATGAGCTGGATTTATCTAGTGTCTTTTAGTCTGTGTGTGAAGCTTCCAGCAGTTGTGTACCAGTGGTAAAGTTGAACAGGAAAGGCCTCAAGGGATTGATTCTCTAGGTGTAAGAGCGAGGGTGGATTTAAAAACAACATATTTCTTAATTTTATTTATTCTATTTACAGATTCAAATATTG
The DNA here is from genome assembly GCF_028564815.1 of Eubalaena glacialis. Lineage (NCBI taxonomy): Eukaryota > Metazoa > Chordata > Mammalia > Artiodactyla > Balaenidae > Eubalaena > Eubalaena glacialis. Next base: position 19,073,635 of record NC_083728.1, read on the forward strand.
ACACTTTTATGTAATTTTGGTAATCATCATTGCATGGTTAAATTTTCCCAAATTTATAGAATTTCTTAAAGTACTTAACACATTTTGTTAAAGATGTTCATGCCTTCTAACAGAAGCAGATTTCCTAAATCATCCTCTTGACTTCCATGCATTCTTTCCTTTTTAGTAAGTTTCTTTCCTTTTTAGTAAGTTTCTCTTGGAGAAAAAAAAAAGAATTTTTTATTACCCTTCTATATTTAAAAAAACACCTAGCTTTCTTGTTCACCTGGAGAATGGAGAACTTGGTAAAACAGGGAATATGTTAGTGTTTTTGCAGGATTCGTTTCCCATAGTTTTTTTTCTCTTGATGTGTGGTTATTATATATACTGGGTCATGGAATTAGACAATTTTAGGGCCTAGGATCCTTAGGAAAGGGTTTTTAAAATCTGAGGTCAAATATACCCTCATTTTAAAGTTGAAGAAACAGAGTCGATTCTTTAGCTTCATTGGTGACTGTCCTGTATATCTGCTCTTGTTGGTTGCTTAGTGAGGTGGCCAGCTCCTCAGAGATAAGATAAACCATAAAACCAGAGGGAGAAGTTGAATTTGGTGTAATAGAAATTCAAGATGAATATTGTGTTGGGCACATACTAACACAATTCTGGCTAGAATTGAGTTAAGAAAGACAAGCTACATGTGAGTTACTCTCATGTGGCTGAGTCCGTTCCAACATGGTGCCAAACTCTACAGTGGGAGGTTGGCCTCGTGTCTGGCCTGTGTAAGTGGGCGTTGGCACCAGTCCCTTGAGTAGGTGGTCACAGCCGGAGCAGTAGAGTTGGTCTCACTCGGTATGCGTGATGTGAACAGCAGCAGCTACATCCTTGAGGAAAACTTGATGTTGTTTCCTACAAAGTTGGTGATGTTTGTACAGATATATATTTTTTACTGACCTTCTTATAAACTCTTTCTTGGTTCCCATAGTTTTGAAGTTGTTTCTTAAGGGCTTACAGGAAGAACAGTCACATCATATATAAATAATAATTTTGTATCTCTCTTTCTAGTTTATACATCTCATAATTTTCCCATGTATTCTCTAGAATGTCCAGAGCAATGCTTGATGGATGGCGTCCTTGTCTTTTTCCAGACTTCTTAACAGGAGTGCCTGTAGCATTTCACCATGAGATTTGATTTGGTTTTGGATGGATATTTATGAGTCGATACTACTTTAGCTAGATAAAGTGTCTTAGTTCAGCTTTTGATTTTGCAAATTAAGGAGGAAACAACATAGAAAGTTCAGGAGAGAGCTGAAAATATGTGAGGTATTAAATACATGGGGATATTTATCCTAGAGAAGAAAAAACTGTGGGATAATTTCATTATCCTCAAGTATAGGTAGGACCTTTGCTGGCAAATTAAAGCTTCCAGGTGATCTTTGAATATGAGAAAACAGTCTAATGCTTTGGGGATGCTACTGGGACAGAGCACCACTAGATGTCCCTACATACTCTCACTGGGCAAAAGCACTGCACCCTTGAACCTGAAAGACAAGCTTCCTTCCTCCTGCGATGCCCCTCCAGCGCCCTCTACTGACCACAAGCTTAACATCACGCTTTCTGTAAAGGGAAAAGGCTTAAAAGAGTCCATAGCATTATCACAGAGCAGGTACTGAAGGGTGAATTTGGAGTTGAGAGGCAATAAATTGATAACTGGCACTGAAGCCAGACACAAGAGTACGTACTCTATAATTACACTTTTATAAGGTACAGAAACAAGCAAAACTAATCTGTACTGTTTGAAGTCAGGCTAGTGGTTACCCTTGGAGAAAAGTAGTAGTGACCAAAAAGGAGCATGGATGGGGCTTTTGTAGTGCTAAGAGTGTCCTCTTTCTGGATGTGGATGCTGGTTACACAGGTGTGTTCAGTATGTGAAGAGCTATACTTATTTTAATGCATATTATACTTCAATAAAAGTAAAAGTGTGGTACGGTCTGATTCCAAAAGTATAAACTTAAAAGCGAGATCCAGATCCAGGCTAGAACAGGGAAAATACAAAATAATCCAGGGTATCTCAACTTTATTTATTTTTAAAATTACTTATTTATTTATTTTTATTTTTGGCTGTGTTGGGTCTTAGCTGTGGCACGCAGGATCTTTCGTTGCGGCGCGTGGGCTCCAGAGCACGCGGGCTCTGTAGTTGCGGCGCGCAGGCTCTTTAATTGTGACGCACAAGCTCAATAGTTGCAGCACGCGGGCTTAGTTGTCCCGCGGCATGTGGGATCTTAGCTCTCTGGCCAGGGATCGAACCCACGTCCCCTGCATTGGAAGGTGGATTCTTAACCACTGGACCACCAGGGAAGTCCCTCAACCTTATTTTTATTTCTTAAAACCTGTTTGAGGGCTGTTCAACTTAATGTCAAAAAACAGGTATCTAATTCATTCAGCAAAAAATATTAGGGCTTCCCTGGTGGCGCAGTGGTTAGGAATCCGCCTGCCAATGCAGGGGACACGGGTTCGAGCCCTGGTCCGGGAAGATCCCACATGCCGCGGAACACTAAGTCCGTGCGCCACAACTACTGAGCCTGCACTCTAGAGCCTGTGGGCCACAACTACTGAGCCCATGCGCCGCAATGAAGAGTAGCCCCCGTTCACCGCAACTAGAGAAAGCCTGCGTATAGCAACGTAGACCCCACGCAGCCAAAAATTAAAAAATAAAGATAAATTTTAAAATACATATATATATTAATTGCCAGACTACCTTTTTTTTTTCCATTTGGGATCAAATAGTTAATGCTGAGGTCTTCTGTAGAGCAACATACACTTCTTATGTTGTTGACATTCTTCTTACCAAGTATTCAAACAGGAGCTTCTAAGTTTTTTTCTTTATGGCTTTTCAGATACCTCTTTGTTCTTAGTTTAAATTAAATATCACTGCTCTCCTCTGTAAGCATTATCTTTGCTTTTATCTTTGTCACCATATACCCTTCTTCTTGAAGCAGTTAAATCACCAGATCCCCTTTTGCCTGGCTAAGAAATTTGGGGGCCCACAGTGGTAACTCCCATGTAAATGTTAATGGGAATGAGAACCATAGATGTTTGATTCAGGAATTTGTGGTGATAGGAGAGTCTCAATGTGTGGCTTTTAAAAGCTGCAAGCAGAAGCAGGTCAGTACTGTGGTTTGTTCAGGAGTAGATAACTCTGGGTACAAAATCTTAGGAATTCACCAAGTTAGGAGTTGAACTTGGATCCACAAGATGGATATGGAATCTGGATAGGAGTCAAATTTCCAGAAAGTGAAGGTTGCTAAGAAACTCTGACATTACACTGTGGATAGAATTTAGGGTGAATTTTAGAGTCAGCTGTGTAAAGCCCAATCGTTGCTAAATCAAATTAAAGTGAATAACAGTAATAGACTTGGAATTACCTACTTTTGTGTACAGAGCTTGGTATCTTCACATATATAGGCTGTGGTTGTTTTTGTGCTTTGAATCGCTGGTGGCACTCTTATATCTAGAGAGGCTTTGTCCAGGCTGAGAGAGTTACTACAAACATATAACACAGCAGGCTGAAAACATGGAGTGATTCCCTTGCAAAAATTGTTTCCTTATATATTTTAGCCCTTAAGTCATTTGAGGGTAGAGGGAAGAAAATAGTGTGAGTGGTGAAACTAGCCAGTGAGCCTTTCATTTATAAATTCAATCCACGTACTCACCAAACAAATATATGGGTATTGACTATATCTTAGGCGCTGTCCTAGGCATCAGGGACTGATGCAGTCCCTTGGCCCTCTGGGGAGTTACTGTTTTGTATTCCTCTGTGTGAGGGCTGCTTTTATTCTACTTGTCTGTGACATGCAGCTTTGTCACCAACTCCTTTAGGATTCTCTTGAGGCTTCAAAAACTGTTACTTGGATTTCATCTCCAGGCTAATGAGAGAGTCTCCTGACTTTTATTTATTTCATTTTATTACTAACCTGAGCTTGTACTATGCTACCAGTAAAGAGCTTCATTAGCAAATTTAGCATCTTAAAGAAAAGGTGCCTATGATGGAAGGTATGAATCTCATTCTGCACATGTACTCCAGAGTGGCAGGTTGGAAATTTGCTGTCCTCCACAACTGCTCATCTGTATCTAGAACAATTTTAAATCACATCACTACATCTGGTTCTCAATGCTTGTGCTGATGATGGAAGGGAGCATTGGAACGGGTAATATAAATATAGTGTAATATGAGTGGGAGATTATGGGTATTAAGAAGTTAAATTTAGGGACTTCCCTGGTGGCGCAGTGGTTAAGAATCTGCCTGCCAATGCAGGGGACACGGGTTCGATCCCTGGTCCGGGAAGATTCCACATGCCGCGGAGCAACTAAGCCCGTGAGCCACAACTACTGAGCCTGCATGCCACAACTACTGAAGCCCGCGCGCCTAGAGCCCATGCTCTGCAGCAAGAGAAGCCACCGCAATGAGAAGCCTGCGCACCGCAACAAAGAGTAGCCCCCGCTCGCCGAAGTTGAATTTATATTTCAAAATGATTGTCTTTTGATCTGGGAATTGGTACTATTTACCAAGTAAACTAACTGGCCCTTCTCTGTGGTTCTCTTGCTCATTCTGGACGTGCATTCTGTCATCTCCCAGACCAGTCTTCCTTAAATAGTACCACATACCGATCTGAAAACGTGCTGAGTTTTACTTCTAGTTAAGTGATGATTTAGGTGTTAGAAGTCAGTAGTTTTAACAATACGTGGTTTGCTAATACATTAATTTAAAATAGGTGACTACATCTATACACCTATACCAATATTTAGGCAGATTAGATGGACCACACATAATATACATGGTGTTAGCAGACTTTAGTCAACTGGCTTAAATTTGCCTCAGGTGGCCTCTTGAGTATTCTGCTTATTGCCTGCAGTTTCTGCTCTTAGCGTAGCACAAGCAGATTTGGAGAACCAGGGCATTTTGTTGGCAGGAGATTCTGGTTGCCAGCCCCCCGCCTCACCATTCAGCCAGTGCTTGTCTGTGCTTGCTTTTGCAAGGGAGCTTTTCCCTAGTCCGTCACATCATGCAGAGTTTTCTTTTACGTACCCACCCACAGCCTGGTTCTGCGTTTATTATCACAGCGCTCTCTTCCTTTTAGATTTCAGGGAAGGGGGGAGTTGAGGGTGGGAGAGGATTAAGAGCTACTTAATCTTTTAAAAATCCAGAGCTTAAAAAAAATCCTTCTCAGATTCTGTTAAAGAAAAATTCTTAGACCCTAAGGAAAGAGCAGGAGGTGCCAGAGTTGTACAGCTTTTAGGAGATAAAACGACCATGGAATCCATCAGGGTGCAGCATCCTCCTGGGTTTGCGGCAGGTGATTTAACGTAAGCTGTGGAAGTTCAGTTTCAGGATTGCACCTTAAAACTGGAATAGTAGGGAATTTGTGTCAGGTTCAGAATCCATTATTTGTCTCATTTTTGAACAATAGAAAAAAAAACCACTTTGGAAAAATCCTGGGTTTTTATTTTACTCTTAACACAGCAGAGTTGTAGAAGTAGGGGAAAAGCCCGTCTTTGTAGTACTAGGAATTCCACAAATTTATTTGATAAGATGTTTTCAGACTGTAGATTGGTGTGCACTTGGGCTGGCTCTCCTGTATCCTGTAGAATAAAGAGTACTGCGCCCGAATGACCATTAATATGTGATTTTTCTTCTATTATTTACCCCAAAGTAAAAACTCTGCTGAGTGTTGTCTGTGTTATGATTTTGTTAATGTGTTTACTTCGTTTCCTGGTGTCTTGGCTAGCCATCAGATAGAGTTTTTTCCTTACTGTAAATTGCTCCAAAACAATTTTATCAATTCAGGATTCAAATGGCAGGCTTTATGAAAGTAGATAAAGAACTTAAACAGAATTACTTGGCAGTTATATCCCTAAAGATTTTTATCTGTGTTTATCGTATGAATTATTTGTATGAAATATTTTTTTCATTTGTATGTAATATTATCTGAAGGGTCCATCCTTCTTGTCTAAAATGTGCTTAAAAGGTCTTCTTGAAAGATAGTTTTATCAGACTGTTTTAATTGCTTCCTCTTCACCCCAAGGATGGATCGAAACCATCCTCTGCTACAGCCTGCTTTTTTTCTTCCCTCCCTTCCTCCCTCCTTCCCACCCTCCCTCCCTTCCTCCCTCCTTCCCACCCTCCCTCCCTTCCTCCCTCCTTCCCACCCTCCCTCCCTCCCTTCCTCCCTCCTTCCCACCCTCCCTCCCTCCCTTCCTCCCTCCTTCCCACCTTCCCTTCCCCCTTCCCCTAGACTGTAGTAATTTGTCTGTACAATATCTTTCTAATCTCTGCCCGGTCTCCACGTGCCCCAAATAGAACATCTCCAGTCCTGACCTCTCCCGCCGTTTTCATTTGCCTACAAGACAGCTTGATATAGTGCTAAGAGGGCTGAATTGGAACCCAAGAAATCTGATTCTTGTACTTTTTGCGTAACTGTGAGCCTTTGGGCAATCAGACTGCTCTGATCCTTAGTTTCATCATTCTTAAGATAAAAGGATTGCATTTTCTTTTTTTTTTTTTTTTTTTAGTTACTATACTTGGGTTATTTCCTTTATTTTTTATTTTTTTTATTTTTTTTAAACATCTTTATTGAAGTATAATTGCTTTACAATGGTGTGCTAGCTTCTGCTTTACAACAAAGTGAATCAGTTACACATATACATATGTTGCCATATCTCTTCCCTCTTGCATCTCCCTCCCTCCCACCCTCCCTATCCCACCCCTCTAGGTGGTCACAAAGCACCGAGCTGATCTCCCTGTGCTATGCGACTGCTTCCCACTAGTTATCTATTTTACATTTGGTAGTGTATATATGTCCATGACACTCTCTCACCCTGTCACATCTCACCCCTCCCCCTCCCCATATCCTCAAGTCCATTCTCTAGTAGGTCTGTGTCTTTATTCCCATCTTGCCACTAGGTTCTTCATGACCTCTTTTTTTTTTTTTTTTTTCCCCTTAGATTCCATATATATGTGTTAGCATACTGTATTTGTTTTTCTCTTTCTGACTTACTTCACTCTGTATGACAGACTCTAACTCCATCCACCTCATTACAAACACCTCCATTTCATTTCTTTTTATGGCTGAGTAATATTCCATTGTATATATGTGCCACATCTTCTTTATCCATTCATCCGATGATGGACACCTAGGTTGCTTCCATGTCCTGGCTATTGTAAACAGAGCTGCAATGAATATTTTGGTACATGACTCTTTCTGAATTATGGTTTTCTCAGGGTATATGCCCAGTAGTGGGATTGCTGGGTCATATGGTAGTTCTATTTTTAGTTTTTTAAGGAACCTCCATACTGTTCTCCATAGTGGCTGTATCAATTTACATTCCCACCAACAGTGCAAGAGTGTTCCCTTTTCTCCACACCCTCTCCAGCATTTATTGTTTCTAGATTTTTTGATGATGGCCATTCTGACCGGTGTGAGATGATACCTCATTGTAGTTTTGATTTGCATTTCTCTAATGATTAATGATGTTGAGCATTCTTTCATGTGTCTGTTGGCAATCTGTATCTCTTCTTTGGAGAAATGTCTGTTTAGGTCTTCTGCCCATTTTTGGATTGGGTTGTTTGTTTTTTTGTTATTGAGCTGCATGAGCTGCTTGTAAATCTTGGAGATTAATCCTTTGTCCGTTGCTTCATTTGCAAATATTTTCTCCCATTCTGAGGGTTGTCTTTTGGTCTTGTTTATGGTTTCCTTTGCTGTGCAAAAGCTTTTAAGTTTCATTAGGTCCCATTTGTTTATTTGTGTTTTTATTTCCATTTCTCTAGGACCTGGGTCAAAAAGGATCTTGCTGTGACTTATGTCATACAGTGTTCTGCCTATGTTTGCCTCTAAGAGTTTGATAGTGTCTGGCCTTACACTTAGGTCTTTAATCCATTTTGAGTTTATTTTTGTGTATGGTGTTAGGGAGTGTTCTAATTTCATACTTTTACATGTACCTGTCCAATTTTCCCAGCACCACTTATTGAAGAGGCTGTCTTTTCTCCACTGTATATGCTTGCCTCCTTTATCAAAGATAAGGTGACCATATGTGCGTGGGCTTATCTCTGGGCTTTCTATCCTGTTCCATTGATCTATATTTCTGTTTTTGTGCCAGTACCAAACTGTCTTGATTACTGTAGCTTTGTAATATAGTCTGAAGTCAGGGAGCCTGATTCCTCCAGCTCCATTTTTCGTTCTCAAGATTGCTTTGGCTATTTGGGGTCTTTTGTGTTTCCATACAAATTGTGAAATTTTTTGTTCTAGTTCTGTGAAAAATGCCAGTGGTAGTTTGATAGGGATTGCATTGAATCTGTAGATTGCTTTGGGTAGCAGAGTCATTTTCACAATGTTTATTCTTCCAATCCAAGAACATGGTATATCTCTCCATCTATTTGTATCATCTTTAATTTCTTTCATCAGTGTCCTATAATTTTCTGCATACAGGTCTTTTGTCTCCTTAGGTAGGTTTATTCCTAGGTATTTTATTCTTTTTGTTGCAATGGTAAACGGGAGTGTTTTCTTAATTTCACTTTCAGATTTTTCATCATTAGTATACAGGAATGCAAGAGATTTCTGTGCATTAATTTTGTATCCTGCTACTTTACCAAATTCATTGATTAGCTCTAGTAGTTTTCTGGTAGCATCTTTTGGATTCTCTATGTATAGTATCATGTCATCTGCAAACAGTGACAGCTTTACTTCTTCTTTTCCGATTTGGATTCCTTTTATTTCTTTTTCGTCTCTGATTGCTGTGGCTAACACTTCCAAAACTATGTTGAATAATAGTGGTGAGAGTGGGCAACCTTGTCTTGTTCCTGATCTTAGTGGAAATGGTTTCAGTTTTTCACCATTGAGGACAATGTTGGCTGTGGGTTTGTCATATACGGCCTTTATTATGTTGAGGAAAGTTCCCTCTATGCCTACTTTCTGCAGGGCTTTTATCATAAATGGGTGTTGAATTTTGTCGAAAGCTTTCTCTGCATCTATTGAGATGATCATATGGTTTTTCTCCTTCAATTTGTTAATATGATGTATCACGTTGATTGATTTGCGTATATTGAAGAATCCTTGCATTCCTGGAATAAACCCCACTTGATCATGGTGTATGATCCTTTTAATGTGCTGTTGGATTCTGTTTGCTAGTATTTTGTTGAGGATTTTTGCATCTATGTTCATCAGTGATATTGGCCTGTAGTTTTCTTTCTTTGTGACATCTTTGCCTGGTAGGATTGCATTTTCTGAGCTTTTAAGTTCCCCACCCCTTCACTTTGCTTCAGTCTTTACTGTTCCTTCAAACTTAGCCTGTCCAAAATAGAACTCATCCATCTCCTCTCCCAAAAGATAGTTTTTGTCCCTATTCTGTAAATGAGAAACTAAGACCCAGAGATATTGAATAAATTGTACAAATCATACTACCCTTATGTTCAGAACCTAGATATCTTCACTCAAGCCTACAGGTATTACTCTTCCTCTACAAAAAGCATTAAAGTGTAACGATTCAAAAAGGTGTTGCATTACTGGTGAGGTCTCTTGAGACTGAATATGAGTGTCATTTGTAAAACCCTCGGTCGTCCTACATAAGGTTATAGCTTGAATTTTCAGGGCTCTGAACTTTGAGTGGGCTTGGCTGTCAGAAGATTGGTTTCTTCAGTCCTGTGTTCACAGATGGGATCATTCCTGATCTGGGTCAGTTGACATTATAGTTTAGGGTCTAATGACAGAAAAAAAGTGCAGTCAGGTTTTACTTTACAATGTGTTATTTGATAGCTCTGATAATGCCTGGCCATTTGCTTCTGCTACTACTGTTAATAGTGATTCTTATCAAGCAAGTTGATTTTCATCACCAGATTAGGAGTTGAAATGATTTTCTCTGATTGAAGAGATGAACTGGGGTTTGGAGTTGATTTTTTTCCTTTTGTATTATGCAGATGTGTCTCATTCATCATTAAGATCAAAGTGTTTGGCTGTGTGATCTCAGAGGTCCCATTCAGTTCTGATTCTGTGAATGCAGCACTATTGAAATGTTTCTAGTCGATTCTAGAGAGCTTCCTTAGTTTACACCTTTACACCATCTAGGTAAAACAGATTATTGTGAGGAATTATGGCAGTGCTAGACATTGGTTGAAGTCAGTAGTAATGAGTTTAAAGTCCTGTTATTTTGCAGTTGACCAGTAGGAAGCCTCTTAAAGTGGATATTTCTAATACTCTTAATCCAGTAACAAGAGTTTTCTAGAAGGTTATTGCTCTTACTGCTAAGTATGTCTTCTCTCATAGACAGGGATTAAAGTCACTACTCTTGATTTGCTTTTTGGCTTGCATTACCCATGTACAGGGTAACAAAGCTTTTAGTGTAGCAATGAATGTTTAAAACACTTTTCTTCGGAGGAGCGAAGCATCTTAAGTTAACGTTTGAGGCGGTAATTGTACTTTCAAGCTGGCAAAACAAAGCGCTGCCTCAGTTTGGAAGTCGCGATGGTACTGGTGTCTTCTCCCTAGTTATGTTGGCAGGTATTTCGAATTAGGCACCTACATTTTTGGAGAGAAGGGTTTTTAGACTAAACCTGGTATATATACTAGTGTGATCCTTCTCTTTTGACCCACCATTGATAAATCCATGTGTAATATTAATATATTTATTCATTCACAAAATGCTGTCCTACGAATTAGATATATAGTAGTATTCAAAATAGATGTCGTCCTTGTCCTCATGGCCCTCTTTTCATCTTGAGAGATGTGAATGCTTTTGACTTGTAGTCATGAAATTAAGGTGGTGTGTTATCTCTAGCCTGTTGCAGAGAGCATCATAGCTCACCCTATACAGATTAGCTCTAGCCTAAATTATACACAAAAGATAACTTTTCAGAGAAATAGATCTAATTTAAAAATTCTCTACATTGCAAAAAAACTTTCAGGCATCAAAAAATTCATGTATCTGAACCAAAATCCTCAGTTTTTGTTGCTTTGCCACCTTTGATGGAAATATAAAACTCATTCAGAGCCTTGAAAACATAGAAAAATCCTTAAAATTGTTACAGAGGCGTTTTATCATGCCAGTTGGACTGTTTTGGTTGTGTAGAAGTGTTTCTACTAGATCACAGCGTCGTCTTTGAAAGGAAAGAGCCACCGCCTGTCGTTTGAACGCCCTTCCATTGTTGGTTACTTGGCACAAACTTAGGAGACTATAAGAGTAAAACATCAGAGTCCCAAAAAAAGAATTATTGAATGGTGAACATGTTAGCCATAAAAAAAAAAAAAAGAAGAAGAAGGGTTGGAAGATAAAGTTGAGGAAACCTCCCAGAAAGCAGAACACGAAGAGATTAAAAAAATTTTTTTAGTGTGAAAATTAGAGGTACAGCCCCGAAGGTCTGTCTTTCAAATACAATAATAGGAGTTCCATTACAAGAAAACAATTCGGGAGGAAATTATGAGGAAATAATCCAAGAGGATTTCTCAGAACTGAGACAGGTGTTTCTAGTTTGTGAAAGAATTCACCAGGTGCCCAAACTCATGGATTAAAACAGCCCCACAGTACATCATTATGAAAAGATGTTCCCTGGGGCTAAAGCTTTCTATGAAGGAAGAGAGGTTACAGATAAAGGATTAGGGATCACAGTGGTTCAGATTCCTTAACAGGTGGTGGAAGGAACAGGACAGTGGTGAAATGCTCTCAAAATTCTGAGGCAATATCCGTCTCCAACCTGTGATTCGCTACCCACCAAGCCATCAAGGTGGACCATAAACATATTGAGGCATGAAGGTCTCAGAAACTTACCTCTCGTTCATATGTTTCCTAGTCAGTTAGTGGACATTGTGATTCACCAGAATGAGAGAGTAAACCCTCAGAGAGAAGAAAGAAACTTGAGAGTTCACTCTTGAGAGGGACAAAGGGAATGAATGAATCCCCAGGAGGATGGTGATGAGAAGTCCTAGGAAATGTGCCTTTGAAACAGATTGAAGAGAGTTGTAACACTCCAGATATAATGATCCAAGGGGAAAAAAATAAACTTAGATTGAGAGGAATTTTAATTTTGAGGCTTCAGAGAAGCATTTTTAGATAAGTTTGTGATTCATAGAAAACAAAACAAATTTCTAAATTTTTACATTTAAAGGTACTTACTATCTTTAGGGAAAAAATTACACAAAAAAAATTTTAGCATAGTATATATATATAGTTCATGTCTTAGCTGTGAATTGAATATTGATTTAATAAATAATGGTAATAATAACTATATTGGGAAGATATGCTTCATCTTCCATAGCAGGGGGCTACCTGTTTTTGTAGTTTCTTTGGAACCCAGACCAACCCATATGTTAGCATATTGTCTGTGGCTGTTTTCATGCTACAGTGGCAAAATTGATTAGTTGCAACAGAGACCATGTGGCCTACAAAGCCTAAAATATTTATTACCTGACCTTTTATAAAAACATTTGCCAACTCCTATTTTATAGGGAGAAGCTGATAGAATAATGTTTAAAATTGGAAAAAACAATATAATAGCACTATTAGCGTGTTTTTTAGAAATTTTATTTATTTATTTATTTTGAAGTATAGTTGATGGACATATTTTGTTAGTTTCAGGAGTATGCTTCAAAATCAGGGAGTATGATACCTTCAGCTTTCTTCTTCTTTCTCAAGATAGCTTTGGATATTTGGGGTCTTCTGTGGTCCCATACAAATTTTAGGATTATTTGTTCTAGTTCTGTGAAGAATGCCATTGGTTTTGATAGGGATTGCATTGAATCTGTAGATTGCTTTGGGTAGTATGGTCATTTTAACAGTATGATTCTTCCAACTTGTGAGCACAGTATATCTTTCCATTTATTTGTGTTGTTTTCAGTTTGTTTCATCAATGTCTTATAGCCTCAGAGTACAGGTCTTTCAGCTTCTTTGTTCAATTTATTCCTAGGTATTTTACTCTTTTTGATGCGATTGTGTTTTCTTAATTTCTCTTTCTGATAGATCATTATTAGTGGATAGAAATGCTGTAGATTTCTATTATTAATTTTATATCCTGCAACTTCACTGAATCCATTTACTAGTTCTAATGGGTTTTTGTTGGAATCTGCAGGGTTTTCTATATGTAGTATCATGTCATCTGCAAATAGTGATAATTTTATTTTCCAGTTTGTTTTTTAAAAGTTCCTACTGAAGGTTCAGGCAAGGCTCACGTTGGGCCAGCTTGGGTCATATGCTCTTTTTTTTTTTTTTTTTTAATAAATTTATTTATTTATTTATTTTTGGCTGAGTTGGGTCTTTGTTGCTGTGCTCGGGCTCTCTCTAGTTGCAGCCAGTGAGGGCTACTCTTCGTTGCGGCGTGCGGGCTTCTCATTGCGGTGGCTTCTGTTGTTGCGGAGCACAGGCTCTAGGCGCGTGGGCTTCAGTAGTTGTGGCGTGTGGGCTCAGTAGTTGTGGCTCACGGGCTCTAGAGCGCAGGCTCAGTAGTTGTGGCTCACGGGCTTAGTTGCTGCACGGCATGTGGGATCTTCCCGGACCAGGGCTCGAACCAATGTGTCCCCTGCATTGGCAGGTGTACTCTTAACCACTTTGCCATCAGCAAAGCCCCTTTCCAATTTGGATGCCTTTTATTTCTTTTTCTAGTCTGATTGCTATGGCTAGGACTTCCAATACTATACTGAATAAAAGTGGCGAGAGTGGGCATCCTTGTCTTGTTCCTGATCTAAGAGGAAATGCTTTTAGCTTTTCACTGTTGAGTATGATATTAGCTGTGGGTTTGTCATATATGACCTCTATTATGTTGAGGTATGTTCCCTCTGTGCCCACTTTGTTGAGCGTTTTTATCATGAGTGGATGTTGAATCTTGTCAAAGCTTTCTTTGCATCTATTGAGATTGTCCTATGATTTTTATCCTTCATTTTGTTAATGCGGTATATCACTGTTTTTTAGAAATATTTTGGAAAGTAGTAGGAAGAATAGCTACAGATCTACCTCTGGGAAGAGTGAGTCAGGAATGGCGGGGAGTAGAGTCAGAGGGATATTTTTTGCTTTAAGCTTTATATTATTGAATTCTTAAGCTAAGTACATTTTTACTTTGAAAAGGTATGAATGATGCATGCTGAGAAATTGGACTAAAAGAACAGAATAAACAGGAAAGGAAAAAAAGGTAGAGGCCACCAATTATGATGAAGAAAGTAGGAGCTCAAAGCCTTTTCTGTAAACATAGCTTTCCCATTTATTCACTCACTCATTCCACAGATAGTCATTTATGAGTCCAAATGTCAGGCACTGAGCCTGATGCTACAGGACAGAGTCCCTTCCCCAGAGGGTGCTTAGGCCCCTAGCCGATGGCATGCACAGACAGGGAAAAGATGACATGGTGATATAGCTGCTATGGCTTAGTGCTTCTCACGAGATGCTTTCAGGGTTTAGGGAAGTCGGGTAAGACATCCTGGAGAACGTGACACCAGAGTTGAGTTTCAAAGGATAAGAGACAGGAGTGGAAGGGCAGTGGAAGGGTTTTCCTGGTGAGGCATAGCTTGAACCTCAAGTATTCAGTACAGTTGGGTGAATGGTGGACGGTAACGTCAGAGCAGCAGACTCGGAATAGAGGCCAGATCGCTTATGCAGGGCTCTGTGCCATGAGGAATTTGTTTTCCTTTTTGAAGACGCTGCAGAGGTATGATCTGATTTTGTTTATACTTTAGGAAAACATACTCTTGGTCCAATGAGGGTAATGGCATGAGGGTAGAAGGTACTTAGAGTAGAGACTTAGGAGGCTAGATCTGGTAAAAAAAAAACATCCCCCTGCCAAAAAAGTGGTAATAAACTAAAGAGGTGGACTGGGGAGGAACCACGGGATTCAGGAATTAGGAAGGAGTTAAGGGAAAGGGAAGTAGTTAAGGATGACTGAACTCTGGGCTGGGTGGCAGGTCGTGGGACTCTAGCCTCTAGTGGGGGACATAGGAGCAGGTGTGTGTGTGTAAAGGCAGCACTGAGTTGTGGGGGTTTTTTGTGGCATCTGTGGAATACCTAATTGGAACTGGCCAGGATGTGGATGGACATGCCTACCTGGAGGTCAGGAGGAGGACTTGGATTTGGAAATGTGCAGTGGTCCTGGTGTAGAGATGAAGTCTGGGAGTTGAGTGGAGAACACAGGGAGCCCTTGTGGTATTAAGCGTGTTTAGCCCTGGGGGCGCTGACATTTCACGGTTAGGCCTTATAATAGGAGGAGCCTATGGAGGAAGCTGAGCTTTGGAGGCCTGCAGTCAGAGGCAAAGCAGGAGAGAATGGCTTCCAAGAAACCAGTGAGATGAGAATTCTAGAAGGAGGAAATGGTCCATAGTTTAAAGTGCTGCAAGGAAGTCAGGCTAAAGCCTTGGATTTGGCAGCTAGGGAGTCATTGCTAAGAGCAGCTTTAGGGAAGTAATATGGGAGGAAGTGAAAATTCAGGTGTGGGATTTGTTGGTATAGTTACTGTTCTGAGATAGAGTTGAGCCTGTTTCTTTGTTGAGAGAAGAGCTGTAGAAAGAGAGAGGCTTAGTGATGATTTAAGGAAGTGATTCTTCATGGAACAGATGTTTATGGAGCACCTGTTATGAGCCCAGTGCTGGTCCAGACTCAGGAAGTACAGCATGAACAAAACAAAGCTTACACTCGTGTGTGTGCATCTCACAGGTAATAAATTTATAGTCAGCTAGACATAATGTAATGTCAGGTGGCAACAAGTGCCAGGATTCTTCAGCTAAATTGGGCTGAGAAGGTAGAGAGTGCGGGCGGGGGTGGGGGGAGTAGCGTGGTTGGAGAAGACTTCAGGGGTTGGGTGACGTCTGAGGGGCAGCCTAAACGAAACGAGGAGAGACTGACTGCAAAGTGATCCAGAGGCTGAGGTGGCTGAGAAGTGCGAGAGGACGGACCCCCAGTACTGATGGAAGGGTAGTTGTCCTCAGGAGAGGGGGCCACCTTCTCTCCTCTGACCCTGGCAGGAAGCCCACAGGACAGGCGACACTAGAGGCTGCCAGACAGCTCACGTACACCGTGTGACAGACACTGGATTCTGAGCCCTTTACATTCTCCTGATACTCTCTGAGGTGTAGGTGTTGTCACCCTTTTTTATAGGTGAGGAAACAAAGTCTGGAAGAGGTTTTACCTGGCTCTGGCTCATCGTTCTTAGAGCCTGGATCTCCTCTGCTTTTTGGCACTTCAGACCCTCGCTGTTACCCTCCCGTGGGCTGCTTCTGGCCTAGCAAAGGACGGAGATAAATCTGTCCAGTTTGTGCAGGTTGGGTGGGGAGGTGGGAAGTGAGAAGTTGAGGGATACCCCGCCCATCGGACCCTCTTTGTGGTCAAGGATGTCTGTCCCGAGTCTCGGTAAGAGGTGGTCCCTAGGAGCTCCTCGCTGCCTTCTTGATTCGCTTTTCTCAAGTGGGTTGTTATTCCCCATGTCCTGTGCCTGCTCCCTTCTCACATCCCCACACCCCCCGCCAGCGCTGTGGGATTGCCTCATTTGTGCCTGCTGCTGTAAGGGGGGCATGAATCGATGATAAAAGTACATGGTCATTGTGGAAGATTTGAGATAGATCTGATTTTTGAAGTAGCTTCCCACTTACTCTCTGTCCCAAAGTGCCTGATAGCGTGGAAGGGATTTGGTGGCCTGTTAACAGCGAAGGTCCCCGTCCCTCCTGCCATCAGCTGTGTCTTCTGCTGTCCCTGTGGATATAAGGACCATGGCAGGGTCTGCTGTGTGTGCACTTGTCCGTGTTTCCGTAAACACACACTCTTGCAATGCAATAGACCCCAGGTGGCAGAATTCTCCAGATAGAGTAAATTTAAATAATTTCCGTAAATGAATGGTAAAATGGTGTGTACCTGTTGTTTTATTATTTTTTAAGTGTCCATAACACAGCACTGAGGAACTTGGAAATGGTGCAGGCACTGGGGCAGAATTTTTGAACTGGAAAGAGAAAAAGTAGTAAATTTCAAAATATTATTATTGAAACCTGGCACCCATTTTTCTTAATAGAAGCATCGTGAGGTAGGTGAGTGTAAGAAGGAATGGGAATTTTTATATTGTTTGCTTTTTATATTATTAGCAGCTAACCTTCTTGTGAAGGTAATTAAATGCTACTTTCATACATAAGCATTGAAAGGCAGTGAGGAGTCCTCCCAGTTTTCATGTAATTCAGAAGTTATACACTTTTCTTTTTTTACATACACTTTTTCCTCTTAACAAATTTCCTGGTTTGTCCACACAGTTAGGAGTTTCAGAATATATTTGTATTATGCTTCTAATTAAGTTGTGGGATGCTGAAATTACTGTTTTAATTTTTACTTTATCGAGCCCAAAAGATCTGTCTAATCACAACTTTTGGGTGATGGCAACACAGCAGCAGAGGCTCTAAAACCATTTCCAGTGGTGTGCAGAAGTACCTGCTTTAGGGTAGATCTGGTCATCCATTCCTGCTACATAACATTTAGCTTCACAAAAAGACTAGGTGGTTTTGTATTTTTTAAATGTGTGTCATCAAAGAGGTAAAAAAAAAAAAAGTAGAGGTAACCGAAGAGAGAGTGCCTTGTAGCTGTTTGGAGAAATAAAAGTCAACAAATGTTTATTGAACACCTATTGATTTTTTTAAAAATATTTATTTAATTAATTTGGTTGCGCTGGGTCTTTGTCGTGGGTCTTTGTCGCGGCAGGTGGGCCCCTTAGTTGCGGCTTGCCTGCTCCTTAGTTACATCACGTGCACTCATTAGTTGTGGCCGGCAGGCTCATTAGTTGCGGCTCTCAGGCTCCTTAGTTTGCAGCATGCACGTGGGATCTAGTTCTCTGACCAGGGATTGAACCCAGGCCTCCTGCATTGGGAGCTCAGAGTCTTAACCACTGCGCTACCAGGGAAGTCCCTATTGATGTTGTTTGTATCTGTTATCTTGTGGAGTGGCTGTGAGCTGGTGTGTAGCAATCCATCCAGGTGCTAGAGATGGTTTCACAGTAACAATGGGAGGTTGGCCAAAGACTGCTTTCAGTGAACTAGAGCAGTTATTCTTACAGCATCATCACTGGGATGCACTTGGATTTCACACACACCGTCTCAGAGAATGGGGTGGGGGTTTTCTGTGCAGCGTGAATATCCCTGAGGGTGCAGGTGGCAGTATCTTGCATGTGAACAGATGGTGGGGGGCAGTAAGATTTGGTTTAGAATCTTTCACCCAGCTCTTTTCCTCCAACCCTTCTCTCTGCTGAGTAACCACATTCAAGCCACACTTGCGTCAGCCTCTTCCCAGTCTTTCCAGCTTGTGCTCATCTGCCGTCTCTGATCTTCCCAGGCCCTGTGATGACACGGGCCCAGAGAATGGTGGGCCCGTGTGACCTCCATGGCCCTCTGCAGTGCCCGAGCTCTGCTGTGACAGGCGTTTTCACGTTGTGCCCCACCTCACTGTTGAGCTTCCTCTCAGCTTTGTTTCCTGCTGGCTTATTTCCTTGGGATGGATTCCTGAAAGCGGAACTGGCAGATCAATGGACTGTGGCAGTTCATAGATCTAGTGGCACGTTGCCTGAGTGCTTTCAGAAAGCCTGAAACAATGAAAGGTGCCATCAGGAGGGATCAGTTTGGTCCACAGTTTTCCCCACATTCCTGGCAGTGCTGGGGCCCTGTTTTATTTGCATGCTAGTTTGTGGTACTTGATCAGAAATTGTGTCTTTTGATGTCTCTATTGCATTATACTTGATTTTTTAATAAATTAAAAAGTAATTTTTATTGGCACTGGACTTCTGTATTTTGTAAATGATTGATTTCATTTTGTTGGGTAGAATTTTATTTGAGTATATGTGTCTGGTTATTTATAATATCCCTTTTTATTAGCCAGAATTTATTTTCCAAACTTCTTTCTTCATTTCAGAATTTGTGGCAGTTTGTGATAGTTGAGAGTGTTGGTTTTCTGGGGTCTGATAATTTGAAATTGAGAGATAAAGAAGATAAACTTGTACTAACATAGTTTACCTAGTGCTGACTCCACTGTAACGGAGTTTAGGTGGTAAAATCCTTTGAACTGCCCTGATTCAGAGCCCTTACCTTGCCATTTCTCAGGAATCTATGGTTTTCTTGAGGTAATTGTTCGATCAAATGCTAGTCCTCACACTGATCCTTAGAAGCACTGTTTGCTGACTTGACTTTCCCTTTTCTTGATTTGGCCAGTTCTTCTCTGCCCTCCTCTCCTTCCCCCTTGGTCTAGGCCCCGCCTGCGCCCACTTTGCAGCTTGTTACCTCCTTGGATGCTATGCTCTTTGCAAGCAGCAATATCCTGGTAGCATTTTATGGTCCTTTTAATAGAAAATGCTTCTGACTCTTGGAGGAAAAAAACCCCTGAAGTTACCAGACTTTAAACTGGTAAACTGTAATTGTGGCCCCAGGGATGATTGAAATCCTTCATTTTTCTCAGTTGCATCATACACACCATGAGCCCACTTAGAAGGTGGGACTGTCTCACTTTAATCTTAAAGTTCTCCTTGATGCCTGCACATCACATTCATTTGGATATGAGAAATAATTATAACATAAGGATAATTGTGTGCCTCTGGGATGTTTTCCTAGCTCTCTGGGATGTCCAGGAAGTCAAAGTAAACAATAAATATGAGGCGGTGTCTACATCCGGACTAGAACCGGAAGCCGGGATACTATGATCCTTCCATAGTTTGTCTATGGGGAAGGTGAGAGTGAGTGATTCAGGCCGCCCCAAATTCTGGGTTTCCTAAAATAGCATTCTTTCTGTTCCCTGGGATGCCCTTAGTGCACTTCAGTGACCTCTCAAGCCACTTGCTGGGCTCTTGTCGCTATGGTGCTGAAAAGTCATTTATGAGAAAAAGTTCAGGTGTCATTGTGGTTGGAGTGGGGATGGGGCTTAAGTCCTGGGTACAATAAAATCATTTAAAAAGATCATATGAGGGCTTCCCTGGTGGTGCAGTGGTTGAGAATCCGCCTGCCAGTGCAGGGGACATGGGTTCGAGCCCTGGCCCAGGAAGATCCCACATGCTGCAGAGCAGCTGAGCCTGTGCACCACAACTACTGAGCATGCACTCTGGAGCCCGCAAGCCACAACTACTGAGCCTGCGTGCCTAGAGCCCATTCTCCGCAACAAGAGAAGCCACCGCAATGAGACGCCCGCGCACCTCAACAAAGAGTATCCCCCTGCTTGCTGCAACTAAAGAAAGCCCATGCGCAGCAACGAAGACCCAGCGCAGCCAAAAATAAAATAAAATAAATAAATTTATTTTTTAAAAAAAAGATCATGTGAAATATTGGAATGGAACTTATTTTGTCAGTTTAAAGTGCACATTGTTTAAAACATCAAGTGATGTAGGAGAGCATGTGATGAAATGCAAGAGTGCCCTGTCCTGTCTCACACCAGCTCCTCTCTCCTTCAAGACGATGACTTTTAACTCTTTTAGCTCTATTTTACTGTGTATATTTCTTTTTATTTATTTATTTTTGGCTGCGTTGGGTCTTTGTTGCTGTGTGCGGGCTTTCTCTAGTTGCGGCGAGCGGGGGCTTCTCATTGCGGTGGCTTCTCTTGTTGCGGAGCACGGGCTCTAGGCGCGCGGGCTTCAGTAGTTGTGGCACGTGGGCTCTAGAGCGCAGGCTCAGTAGTTGTGGCGCACGGGCTTAGTTGCTCCGCAGCATGTGGGATCTTCCCCGACCAGGGCTCGAACCCGTGTCCCCTGCATTGCCAGGCAGATTTTTAACCACTGCACCACCAGGGAGGCCCCTATTGTGTATATTTCTATTTCTTGATTTCCAATTGTAGATACTATTTACTGATTTTCTTCCAAAAGAAATGAGGGCTTTGCTTAATTCTACCCCCTCTCCACCCCCCTCAGTATAGTCATGTCATTATTTTTGGTTCATCTTTTAGTTTCCTTTGTAATTTAATATGCCAGCATCTTTTATAACTTGTTTTATCTACAAAGACAGTATCTTTTTGACTCCACTACATCTGGAGCAAAAAACTAGGGTTTAGGATGGGAGTAGGTAGGTTTAGGCCTATATGTAGGGCTCTGGGGGGTGCTGGGCTAGAAGACCACTAATTGTAAGTGTTCTGTAGAAGTAATCCTCTATTCTGTGTTTTCCTCATGTGTCACAGCTAATCTTGAGATAATCTAAAATGTTTCATTTTGGATTTTAGCATAATCTTTGCCTTTTTTATGTTTTACAGAAATAAAATAATTGCCTTTAATAGATGATAATGAAAATACAGAAGAAAGAGAAGCAGGTAAGAGGTCACATATCTTTTAAGTGAATGCATCCAGCATACACTGGTGCTTTTTTACAAGAGGTGATGCTGGCAGTTTTGGCTTATCTCTTAGCCTCTGGTAGTTACCCTGCTGCTTGTTTCCCATTCTCCACGTGGTAACTGAGAGCTGTGTTCTGAATGACTTAATACATAGATTTTTACTATGCTCAGGTCAGCTCTATCTAGGAATAAATGGAACGAAGATTGTAGATCAGAATATTATTCAAAATCAGCTATGCGAAAGAGAAATAGCTTACCAAGTTTTTATAAAGAGAGAAGTGATCACTTCTTTATAGTTTACATATTTATTATTTTCGATGTTTGGTTAAACTAAAAGCATTCACTTAAAGAATTCTTATTTATCATGATGTGCTGAAGTTTTCTCCTGCAGAAAATAGTGAACTAATTGGAAGCTTCCTCCTGCAGAAAATAGTGAACATTAACTGTTTGGCATTTGGTTTCCTGAAGGGGAGGGGAGTTGATAAAAACATTTGGCTCTTGTGACGCATCCTGCTGAGATCTTTTTCCTTAGTTGGTACTTATGTGTTCCAGGTGATTACATTTTCAGAAGATCCCAGAGACCTAAACCAGTGTGGCTCAGGGAGGTGAGATGAGGGGACCTGCCTCTGTCTCTTAGAAACAGGCTGTCTCTGATGGGCTGGTTTTCCTTTTGCAGAATTGAATGACAGCCTGGTAACTGGGGAGATATGAATCCCTGCCCTTCAGCTGGGACCCTATGCAAAGAGGTTGGGTGGGACCAGCCACTTTCCTCTCTGCTTGTAGAGCACTGAGTAGTCGGATACAGGGTGACCTAGGGATATGGTTACAAGGACTACTCTCTGTTCTGTTCCCAGTGGATAGGTCCTTGTGAAACCAAAACAAAACAGCCTGTTTTGGGAAAGAATTGAGTCACCTGCTGCCAATTTTAATAGGAAGAGCAGTGCCTAAACACTATCTACACGCTGATTTCCTCCTGTCCTGGCTCTGTAGAGTCAAAAGTTAGTAGACAAACACTGTAGAGAATGCAGTTCCATCTGCCAGGATTTTATCCTATGGATATACTCAGATGGGTGTGTAGGTTTCATTGCGACTTTGTTTATAGCAAAAATGGAAATGAACTTAAATGTCCATCAAAAAGGCAACTACAGGCATGCCTCATTTTACTGTGCAGGTATTACATTTTTTACAAATTGAAGGTTTGTGGCAGCCCTGCCTTGAGCAGGTCTATCAGCGCCATTTTCCCAACAGCATTTGCTCACTTCGTGTCTCGGTGTCACATTTTGGTAATTCAGTATTTCGGACATTTCCATTATTATTATATTTGCTATGGTGATCTGTGGTCCGTGATCTTTGGTGTTACTATTGTCATTGTTTTGGGGTGAACTTCATTGATAAATGTCTGTGACTGCTCCACCAACTGACTGGCTCTTCCTCCATCTTTCACCTTCTCCTCCGGTTTCTGAGCCCAGGAAACAACCATTCCTTGAGACACAACAAGATGGAAGTTAGGCCACTTAATAACCCTACAGTGGCCTCTAGGTGTTCAAGTGAAAGGACCAGTTGCTCGGCTCTCACTTTCGATCAAAAGCTAGAGGTGATTAAGTTTAGTGAAGAAGGCACATGGAAAGCAGAGACAGGCTGCAAGCGAGGCCTCTTGTGCTAAACAGTTTAGCCAAGTTGTGGATGCAAAGGAAGAATTCTTGAAGGAAATTAAAAGTGCCGTTCCAGTGAACACACAAATAAGAAAGCACCACAGCCTTATTGCTGATATGGAGAAAGTTTGAGTGGTCTGGATAGAAGATCAGACAAATCACACCATTCTCTTAAGTCAAAGCCTAATCCAGAGCAAGGCCCTAACTCTCTTCAATTCTATGAAGGCTGAGAGAGGTGAGGAAAGTGTAGAAGAAAAGTTTAAAGCTAACAGAGGTTGGTTCCTGAGGTTTAAGGAGAGGAGCTGTCTCCATAACCTAAAAGTACACGGTGAAGCAGCAAGTGCTGATGTAGAAGCTGCAGCAAGTTATCCAGGAGATCTAGCTAAGGTAATTAATGAAGGTGGCTACACTAAACAACAGATTTTCAGTTTAGACAAAACAGCCTCCTATTGGAAGAAGATGCCATTTAGGACCTTGATAGCTAGAGAGGGCAAGTCAGTGCCTGTCTTCAAAGTTTCAAAAGACAGGCTGACTCTCTTGTTAGGGGCTAATGCAGCTGTTGACTTTTAGGTTGAAGCCAGTGCTCATGTACCATCCTGAAAATACTAGGGCCTAGTATGAGAATTATGCTAAATGAGATTATCCTAAATGAGAATTATGCTAAATCTACTCTGCCTGTACTCTCTCTAAATGGAAATTACAAAGCCTGGATGATAGCACATGTGTTTACAACATGGCTTACTGTATGTGTAAGTCCACTGTTGAGGCCTACTGCTCAGAAAAAAAGATTTTCTTTCAAAATATTACGGCTCATTGACAATGCACATGGTCACCCAAGAGCTTTGATGGAGTTGTACAGCGAGATTAATGATGTTTTCATGCCTGCTCACACAGCATCCATTCTGCAGCCCATGGGTCAAGGAGTAATTTTGACTTTCAAATCTTACTATTTAGGACGTACATTTTGTAAGGTTGTGGCTGCCATAGATAGTGATTCCTCTGATGGATCTGGGCAAAGTACGTTGAAAACCTTCTGGAAAGGATTCACCATACTAGATGCCATGAAGAACATTTGTGATTCATGGGAAGAGGTCAAAATGTCAGCATTAACAGGAGTTTGGGAGAAGTTGATTCCAACCCTTACGGGTGACTTTGAGGGGTTCAAGACTTCAGTGGAGGAAATAACTTCAGATGTGGTGGAAAAGACAAGAGAACTAGAATTAGAAGTGGAGCCTGAAGATGGGACTGAATTGCTGCCATCTCATGATAAAACTTGAACAGTTGAGGAGTTGCTTCTTATGGATGTGCATAGAAAGTGGTTCCTTGAGATGGAGTCTACTCCTGGTGAAGATGCTGTGAAGGTTGTTGAGATGACAACAAAGGATTTAGAATATTACATAAATGTAGTTGATAAAGCAGCAGCAGGGTTTGAGAGGATTGATTCCAATTTTGAAAGGAGTTCTGCTGTGGGTAGAATGCTGTCAGACAGCACTGCATGCTACAGAAAATTGTTTGTGCAAGGAAGAGTCAGCTGATGTGGTAAACTTCATTGTTGTCGTATTTTAAGAAATTGCCACAGACACCCCAGCTTCAGCAGCCACCAGCCTGATCGGTCAGCAGCCGTCAGCACTGAGGCAGGACCCTCCACCAGCAAAAGGACTGTGACTTGCTGAAGGTTCAGATGATGGTTAGCATTTTTTTAGCAGCAAAGTATTTTTATTTTATTTTAATTTAATTTTTTTTTTTATAGAAAACATAAAGGAACTTTAATATCCAAACAGTCAGGGCAAAGAGTACTGGATTAATGACCCGTTAAGTGTGAACCACTTTAGGTTCTTCACAGTAACAGATGTATTTTAAAGTAAAATTTGAATGCATATTGCAGAGAATGAATTGAATCCATTTTAAGAACTTTAATTTCCTAACCTGATACTAATACCAGTATGATTTTTAGACTGTAAATTTTTTAAATGATTTAACACTGAGAGTAAGATTTAAAGCAAAGTTAGCAATGTTCCTGAATTACAAATTTGTTCAGTAGTAAGCCTTTGAGTAATAGTACTTTCTTCTCAAAAAGTAGTCAATGTACGTTTTAGAATTGTGCAATAAGAAAATATTGGCTAATAAAAAGTGTTATTACTTGAGATAGTCAAAATGAAAGAAAAACTATACTTTTGCTTGGATTATTTATGCCCAAATAATTTACCCTGCAGTCCACAGATGTATAGGGCATAAAATATTTTTGAATAAGAGAAAAGTGAGGGTCCTAAAATAGGAACATAAACCAGAAGAACCTAAAAACAGCATCCTGTTATTTTATTTTTTGAGTATTTAAGCTGCTTTTGGTTGCATGCCCTGATCTGTAGAAGGTTAATTAACAAGGAAATAAAATTTTCAAGTGTTTAAAAAATTTACTCATCTTCTATAAAGCAAGTTTTAATGTATCAACACTTAAAAAATACACAGTGACTTGATGAAACATCAGTACAACTGCATAGAATTGAGCTCCAGAGAATTATACATTTATGAGCTGTCTTTCCTGGGCTCTGGTTTACAGGAGTATTGGCTTAGAGACCAGCTTAGAGTCATCTGCTCCTACCTGGAGGATACAGGCCAGGAAACTCTTAGGATTACATGGGCCTTTTCTGTTCCTAAATAAAACACCAGGAGCTCTCTGGTCTTAAAAACAACCAAGCATCCAAATATGTATACTGGGGACCCTTCCCCTTTGTGAGTCAAAGAAGAGGAGAGTTTGTGACTTTCACTGAAAACAAAACAAAACAAAATCTCCCACAATTCTTCTAAGAGACTGAAATGTACTAGACATTTCAAAACTAGAACAATGCCATCAAAGATTAAACCTCTTAATGCTCCGAGCCACCCCAAAATAATAAAATTGGGAACTCCAGGAAAACAGGTACCAAAAGAATCAAAGTAATGAATGCACTGAGGATTCTCCTCTTTGAAGGCTGTTTAAGGAGGTGGGATTTCACGGGTTTTTGTTTGTTTATCTTTTGGCCTCTGAACATTTAAAAAATGCTTTGCCCGGCTTGTCATTCAGGCTAATTTTGGAGTTCACAAGAAACCCTAAGCCTGACATAAGGATATTCTACAGTTTCACAGCTATCATTTGTACATATTAAAATCAAGTTGATTTATTCTTTTTGAGTAAGTACAACTAGAATATGGCAAATTAATATATTTCTTTACATACAACTTTGTGTCTCAAAGTTCTTGAAAAACAAGAGCAGATAACTTTGTATTCAAAGACTACCAAAGTGTGCATTTGATATTCACATGCAAACAAAACCTTATGAATCTCCTGTCAATTCTGCATGATGCCTTTAAGGAGGAAATTACATACAAAGTTGCTAACTGTGCAAAATGTTAAATTGCTAAAACATTTTACATAATGAAATATATGTAAATGTAGAAGTTGACACATGAAATTAACATGGGTTCATAAGAACTTATCACATTTCAGAGATTTTCTTTAGTAACAAGTTTTTGTTTTTATATTTCCTGGTACACAGCAAAGTTTATCACAGAAGATAAAAACCCTTTTAAACAAATTCAACAGGGAATTCTTGAGGCACCTTCTCATATAAAACACAAGATGAATGCAATTATCAATCCATCTGAGAAAAGTTTTCAATCTAAAGATCATTTTTTTTCCATTTAAGTATATTTTATAGAACTTTAATAAGGCAAGACAAATTTGTGAAAAAATTTAGATACAAAAATGATGTAAACTAATAACTTATATTTAAAACCCCCAAAGGGAAAACAGTGGAGATGGGGCAGCTCAAACAATGCCTATTTCAGAAAAACCTAAAATAAAATTGTGCATAAGCTGAAGATTACAAAGAACTTATAGACTCTGCACAGTTTTGGTTTTCCTTTTTTTTTTTAATCTTTATATTACATGTTTTAAATCATATCAGGAATGCAAACTATAACTGCACACTACTTCAGTGGAAAAAAGTTCAACATTGTGCAATTTTCTGTCTCCATTTTAAAAAAGTGGCAGCAATCCCTGCATTTGTATTTGAAACAAGGATTTGAGAAACTTTATCAAAAAAGGTAATGAAGGCAAAAATAGGCAGACATCCAGCATATTGTTTCTTTTTAAAACAATGTGGATGGTAATTTCATGATTAAAAAATGAATCTTTTAAATAAATACATTGTATCTGACATTTGCACTGACTGATTTGATAAATCTTTAAGTAAACAACGGCTTTACTACACTCCCTGTAGCCTTAAGCCACTGGTTTTAGGTTCTGGAGTCCTTTTTCACTGGGTTTCATACCCTGCAACTCTGATACCCTGCAGGCTGATAGGCATCATGCTGCCATTCTGTCCTGGAGGCGGCTGCACTCCATAATTTGGTCCCATCCATGGTGCAGAAGACTGTTTAAATCCCTGCTGGTTCCATAGCTGGCCATACATTCCATATGCAGGTACTTGCCAACCATTAGGCATATATTGGCCAATTTGTTGTGCATTCCCATACCACTGGCCCCACTGGCCGTAAGCTTGTGGATATCCAATTTGATTCTGCTGTTGCATGGGATTTATCATATCAAGAGTTTCTTTGCCCCAGTAGCATTTCACAACATGGCCTTCAATGGTAGTTCCATTAACAGAAACAATTGCATGTGCTGCACTTTCATGGGAATTGAACCGAACAAAAGAATATCCTTTATCTGGAAAGACTCGAATTTCCATTATTTGTCCAAATGGCGAAAAACTCTGACGCATTAGTTGTTCTGTTAGCCCAGAAGTGACACCTCCACCATATACAGTACAGTTGCTTGGACTAGACTGATTTACGACCTCATCATATGATAGCTGTTTGGTGTTTGACTCATATGTACTCTTTGGAAGTGGAGGCTTTCGGGTTGCCCAGTTAGTTCTGATTTGTCTTCCACCAAGCCACTGGCCACCCATCTGTTGAATGGAGTTTTCAGCATCCCATCTGTTGAAAAAGGAGACAAAGCCATATCCCTTAGACTTTCCTGTTGCCATGTCTTTTACCACTCGGGCACCTGATATTCTTCCAGATGGTGCAAAAGCAGCTTTTGTATCTTCAGTTGTAATTTCTGGACTGAGATCACCAGCAAAGACATGGAAGTGACCTTGTGAACGCTGTGTGCTGACAACGGTACTACTGCTTGTATCCTTCTTTTGACTGCTGTGGGTTGTTGCCCACTTCACTTTGACTTCCTTACCCATTATCTTCCGCCCATTCATAGCAGCTAGTGCTGCAGCTGCATGACGACGCTCATAAAACTCTGCAAAACAATATGGATCATTTCCAGCTGTATCCATAATCATTTTGGAGAATTAAAGCTTCTGTCTCATCTCAGGAAAGCTTACCGACATATAGAGTCTTAGGCATTTCGTCCTCCATGGCTGCTGCTGTCGCGGCGGCGCCTCCGGGTCCAGCTCTCTACCCTTTACTACCTCACAAATCTTTTGAGCGGCTATGGCTGCGAAATGGCGGAGTTTCTCGGCCGACCGGAGGTTACTGCGCCCCCTTCTTCGGCGGCAGTTACACCAAACCGCCCAGCCCAGCGCGAACAACGAAGCCCCAGGTCAAGATGGCGGTGAGCCGGGCGCCTTAGAGCAGCCCGGGAAGTGACCCGGGCCGCGCAGGCGCAGAAGAATCTTGCACTTTGGACCTCCTGTAATTTAATTTTTTTTAATCGAAGTATAGTTGATTTACAATGTACCAAGCAATAAGATATATATATATATATATTTTTTTGACATTAAAACAGAAAAGTATTCCTTTTATTTGGTAAATATTTTGCTTTTGAAACATCAGTAACTAATCACAGCTGTTTCCTTTCATTACAAATGTATCCAATCAGGTAAAATTCCAAATGAAACACACAATCCAACAGTCATTCCATTATACAGTACAATGGGAGGCTTAAGCCTTGTGAAATGTATGTATTAAGTATGCATGTATTCATCAAATCAAACAAAGAAGCTAATGGGTCTCTGATTAGTGTTCTAACTCTGTTATGATGATGATGATGCTTGCATCTCATCCTGACTCATCTAAAACATGTGAACAAAATGCTATTAAGTTTGATAGACAATCTGTTATGTGCCATCATCATTCTGGTTAAATAGCACAAACCGAATTTTGGCTAGAATTTCTCTCTTGAAAATCAGGGGCAAAGAAAGAGCTGCTGTTAAGTTGAGATACTCTTCTATTTTAACCTCAATAATTTGTTCTTTATGTCAAAACTAAAACAAAAATTAAGCTCATCTAGGATTCATAAAGATTGTGTTTCCAAAGGGACTGTTACATGGACATTAATGGACAATGGCTCATTCAATCTAAAATTAGGTATTCAGAAAAATAAGTAAATAGCAAGTGAGTTTTTATTAAATATTTTTAAAATACAGATTTTGTGGCAATTATAAATTAATTTCTAACATAATAATAAATTGATACTTTGAACCAAGAAAACAATATAACAAAAATTCATTTCCAAATGCGAAGCAGGTACCCTATGTTTAGGGATAGTTCATATTAATGCATAATTTTGTTTTTAGAAAAAGATGATTGCTACAATCAGGTATATAACCACTTAGTTACACCTAAGTTCTGTTGGTTAAAAATATGTTCTTTTAGAAAATCCATTTTGAACACATTATACTTTTTTTCAGTGATTTTCTCCAAACAATGGTAGAAGTGCTCCTTGATGGACAGAACTCAGGAACTGGTTTGACCACACCTAGATTATACTGATATCTACAATACAGGACTCCAAGGGAGAGTCCAGCTCCAACTTATGAAGTAGGCCCAGTTCAGAATGTTTAACAATGAGGTGCTAACAAACGATAGCACTAATCATCAAAAATTAACAACTTTAGGTATCTTTGTTTTGGGTTTCTGTGGTTTAGGCACATCCAAAATGTCTTCATAGTCCGCACTCATTCCCTTTGCCCAGCGACCAACCGTGACCATTCGATCTGAATTCTGACTTTCGGGGCAATCTTTCTTAAAATGTTCCACAGAGCCACAAAGTCTGCAGCAACCACCATCAGCATAGAGTCCTTTGGGATTATCAGGACAAGATCTGGACAGATGTCCCATTTCCCCACAAACAAAACATTTTGCAAAAGGAAATTCACCAAAAGCTGGGTCTACTTTAGCCTTGCACTTGGTTATTTCATGCTCTGTGGATCCACACCGGTAACATATTCCAGTGCCCATTTCTTGATTCTCAAGGGCAGCTGGGCAATCTGCAATCCCATGGCCAGGTTTTCTACAATGGAAACATACCATTGCATTTTTCTTTGCTGCTTGTCTTTTTAATCGTCTTCCTTCCCGGCGACTATCTTTCTTTAAAGCAACTGCAATTTCTTCCCTGACTTCCTGACTGTCTGCTGCTATCATCTCCCCATTGCGAACCATCTGTGAGTTTTGCCTTAGATATTCCATGAATCCATTCACATCTTCATTTAAATACTCCTTTTTCTTTTTATTCTTTTTGTGTTTTGCTTGGGGTGCATGATTTTTAAGGGACAGACTATCGGCTTCAAGTTGTTTACTCTTTGGTAGGTTTTGGCTTTTTCCCTCAAAGGACCCCTTCTTCATGTCCTCCCATGATGTTGCAGGGAAGGGTCTTTTGTTCTGTGTGGTAGTAACTCGTGCCCACCTGGTCATGGCTTCATCAGATGTTTATCAGTCACGCACGACTCCTCCAGAGCAGCAGAGTTGGCAGGCCAGAGAAACCCGTCCCCCCTGCGGCGGCGGGGGCGACAGTCGGGACTAAGATATTTTTAAATTAAGGTATGTAGATTTTTTTTTTTTTAGACATAGTGCTAGTGCAGACTTAATAGACTACAGTATAGTGTAAACGTAACTTTTGTATGCACCTGTAAACCAAAAAATTTGTGTGACTCACTTTACTACGGTATTTGCTTTATTGTGGTGGTCTGGAACTGAACCTGCAATATCTGTGAGGTAGGCCTGTATATACATCATAGCACATCTACCTAGTGGAATATTATGCTGCTGTTAAAAAGAACACATTACTGAAGAGAATCCCAAGCCCTTGAAACTACTGTCGTTTATGATACATGGGCAGATTTTTATTTCTTAAAACAATCTGCATATTTAATTTTTTAAACATTATTTAAGGTAAGCTTTCATTTCAATGAAAACATTCTTTACCAAAATTACCCCAACATGAATTTAGGTTCTTTTCTTTTGAAAGTTCATATTAAGACCTTTGGTATGTCAGCCAGTTATTATGTAGCCTCAGTTAGATGGTTTTCATTTACACCTCATAGTATATGTTGATGAACAAGGCAGAGTTTTTATTTAAAAGTTAATATTAGATAGGTGGAGGAGCAAGTTAATTAAGTGGAGGAGTTGATCCTGCTTCTCTTATAGGTACTGGTGACAGGCCATACCGATGACTGAACTGCAAGACGTTGCTGAGCATGCTAGAGCGATCCACGGGCTCTAAAACCTATCTTTTGACATATCTTAACATATTTTTGTGTTTCTTGTTCTAATTCATTTTGTGCTCTGAAACATATACTTGAGAGGCCAGAGCAAAGTGATCAGGATGGTAAAAGAATGTTGACTCATTCAACACGAGGTATGATAGATGAAACTAAGATTACGTAGCCTGAAGAAGGGAATATTTAAAAGCATCTCTTGGAAAAGAGGTTGACTGTGTCTGTTGCTGGACCTGTAGGTGAGAATGGAGAGTTAAAGGTGGACAGGCTTTAGCTCCATCTGAAGAAGACCGTCCTGAGAAGTTGAGCTGCCCAGCTGTGGCCTGCACCTTGTGGGCACTAAGCTCCCCACTCCTGGGAGAGACTGGAGAGCTGTTTGCTTGTGTGTCAGAGGCCAGGAAGTGGGCGTTTGGGCTGGATGACCTTAGTGGTACATCCTGACTAGAATCCTAGGGTTTACCAGGGCATTTATGTATGGTATTTATCTGTGGTACCAACATAAATAGTAGTCTAAGTAGATACAATTTTTAATTAAAATATTACATAATAATTATATATTACATAGTGGTTCTTTCAGCTCATGTTACTGATATTACTCAATATATCACTAGCTGAAACAGACACGAAACAATTTTTTAAAAATAGAAATAAGCGGCTGAGTTTTAAATTCTATGAATAAAGTGGCTTTGAGTCCGTCTACATGCAGAAAACATTGGAATAAAGACAACCACTTCTAAACAGTGCATAGAATTGGCTCATCTCCTGTCCTGACCAGAGGGGTCTGGGAATCTCTGGTAACGAGACCTTGGGCCAACATCAAAGTGGCAACAAAAGATCTAGGATCCGTGACATTTGACAAGTGTCACTGTGACTGTAGAGAATTGCTTCCCTCCATCTAACTTGGATTCACTCTTGGGAAAAGTAGCCCAAAGCTAGTATTCTGAGTATTGTGGGAAAAAAGCAGAAGTAACAGCAGTGAACTTCTTTCCACTTTTGATATGGTTTATGGTTTTCTCGTTAACTCACTGTCTTTTGCCTCAGTTAGCCCGTCCCTTTACTATTGATGTGGTTTTGGATAAATTTTGCCAGTTTTGGGAAACTACGTAACACGTAGTGACCAAGGATCAAAAGTTCTCATTTTGGGAGGAAAACGGAAATATAGTACCCACTGCTAACAAAATGTGTTCTTAGGATGGTGGTTGTAGGTCTTCTGGTAGTTGCCAAGTCCACATTTGATGTTCTTTAACCCTCATCTTGGGATCCTTCTGGGTAGAGTTGAAAAGTCTTAGAGATCACTTATTTAATCTTAAATGTTCTGCTGGATTGTTTGATTCTTCATGTATTATCCCATTCTGGTCTGGGGAACAAATGGATTTATAAAGAAATGGATAGAAGAGGAAAGTTAACGAGTTAACGGCTTTCTGGGGGAAAGGTTAGGGAGATACCCGTGGTGCTGGGGAGTGGATGATGGAAATAAAGTAGAGGTGGTTAGAGAGTCTTGCTAATTCTTATTCTGAGTTTGGTGTATGCAGAACATGAGGCAGTATCGTGAAGTAGTCAAGAGCAGTGGCTCTTAAAACCAGGAGTCAAACCCGGGTTCAAATCTTAGCTCTAGTACTCCCTAGCTGTGTGACTTTGGGTGAGTTATTTAACCTCTCTGAACTACTCTATAGAGTCGTATTTGGAACCATAATATACTTCCTCTTAGAGTTGTTTTGAGACATACTCTGTTTAAGAAACTTAGTATATTGCCTAATACTCATTCCTTAATAAAATCAGGTATTATTATGATCATTGCTGACATCTATTTTATCTTTCAAATATCAAAACAATTCTGAGTACTCAGAGTGGCTGTGACTAAAGGTCGAGATATATGAAAAGCACCGTTTCCTGCCCACACATAGTATTCCTAACTCCAGGCCGTGGTCTTGCTGGGCCTTGGTATGTGGAAATGGTATTGGCCAGGGTTTGCTTAAGTTCTGGGCTCAGGGGCTCTAGTAACCCAGGACTACAGTTAAATTGCAGGTGGGCCAGGAAGGAAGAGGTAGGAAAATAGTCTTATTCTCTCTGTATTTGTTGATCTACTTGGCTTAGAAGATGTCACAAAAACATTTTAGAAGAGGTCTCTCTTAGCCTTGGTTGGCTGAAACAAGCATCATTGCACTTTGACAGGTTAGAAAATTGAATCACTTTGAGCTTTTGGTTTGCTCATAAAAGCCATAGTTGTTTGGGAAAAAAACCTCGTAGTTTCTAGAAACAACACTTGTTAACAAACAGGCACTTATTAAGTATTTTCCTTCTCTCTTCCTAACTCTTTTCTGTCAGCATCTAAATTTAATAAGCTACCTGCCCCCGGCTTTTGTTACCACTTGGAATTAACAAGGTTTAGGTTGACTTTGCCTAAAGATTTAGAGTAGTCAAAGAGTCTTGAAACATCGTAAGAGAAAAACCCACCACCACCCCATCCTGTTTTAAAAGCAAAAATATGAAAATAGAGGTGGAGACTTGACTGGCAGGTTCAAGGACTTTGGGGTAGAGGGGCTTTGCAGAAATTACATCGTCAAATCTATTGATCGCTCTTCAGTCCTTAGCTTACCTGCTCCTCAGCAGCATTTGACACCTGTGATCATTCTGTCTTAAAATGCTCTCATCCTCCGGTTTCTGTGAAGCAACTCTTTCTTACCCTTTTTCCCTCCTACATCGCTGACCTGACTGCTCCTTCACCCTGTCTGTAGGTTCTTCCCCCTCTGGGGACCTTAAGTATTAGTGTTCCGCAGGTTAGGTCCTGTTTCCTCTTCTCTCTTTATCCATTCTTCTTGGGCGGTCTAATTTATTCTCATAGACATTTCCCTTGGAAAGTATATCCAAGAGCGTCCTGGACACTTCTGCCTGAAACCGAACTCTTCTCCTCCTGGTGCTAACCAGCTGTGACCATGTGAGGAGCCATATAGGATTGAAATACCTGCTTCATCACCCAAAGCACAGAACTCCTGGGTGTGGAAGGATTGAATATGCTGAATACAGGGGAAAAACTCACAAACACAGAGGGGACACACAGACACATGCACACACTGACATTGTCCCTGTCCCTCCTCAGATGGGTCTTGCTCACTCAGCACAAATCTGTTTGCCAAATGAATGAGTCCCCGTGCAATTGCAGTGTGATAAAGGCAAGGATATGTGGGGTTTTCTGTCTTTACTGTATTCCACAGGCAGGTGGTAACTATAAGAAGAAAGAGAAGGTGAAAAAATAAGACAATTCTAATTCTAATTGGAAAGTAGCTTTACCACCTGAAATGTCCACAAACCAACTCATTAGTAGTAGTAATTACTTCTTATTTTGTATTTTCATTTTTGTTATTTGGACTTTTAAAAAAAGACAGGTCTCAAACTTAGTTAAGCTTGTCTGCTTATTTTTATGTTTAGCTGATTTCTTGATACTGAGTAAGTCTGCACAGAGAACACTTTCCTCTCCCCGGGGAAGGTGGAAGACCCTGAAGCGATGGGCAGCAGGGGCTCACTGGGCCGCTCACCGCTGGGTTGAAATTGCAGGAAGCGCTTCTGGGTGAAGGCTGTGCAGGGGCCTTTCCAGCCCCGAGTGCAAAGTACACTCTGCCCTGCCCTCAGTCAGATGTAATCATAGTGCTGGCGCCTCTCATATTCTGCCTTTGATTCCTGAATACTGATGATTTGGAGGAGTGTGAATTGTCTGGCAAACAATTTTTCCTTTATTATTAAAGTCTTTAAAATTTTTCTATTACATCTATGTGAAAATTTTTCTATTATAAGTATCTTGAAAGCAATATTCTCATTATTGAAAATTTAGATGTCTATTTAATAAAAAAAATTTTTAAAACCCAAATTTGCACAGCCTCAAATGATTAACATTTTGTTTATTTTCTTCCATTCTTTCTTCTGTACACAGGTATTTGTTGTCATTTTTGTTTACACGTACAATTTTGTAGACGTCTTTTTTCTCTTTTTTCAAATTGAAAATATTCATTTCATCCAATAATCATATGATTGAGTTTTACTCTAAGCCACAAAGATCTTGGGGAACACCACAAAGTCACTGTCTCATGAAGCTTACCTTCTAATCATGGGAAACAGGTAAAGGCAAACAAATAATAACTTTGAGAAAGTTTTGAAAAAAGAAGTGAAAGTTGCCCACAATCTTAGCTCCCAGACATAATGATGGTATGTGTCCTAAATTTATTTTAAAAAGCTAATGTTGATATAGCCTTCTTAAAAAAACAAAAATGGGATTAGATCATAGGTTTTCTTTTTTTACTTTCCCACATGTGGACACTTTTTAAATGTCAACTAAAACTTTGTTTAACAATGGCTGTGTAGTAGTATTCTATATGATGGATGTGCTATTTAAGCATTTTCCTAAAGGTCAACAAATAGAGTATTTACAGTTTTTTACTCTATTAAAAATAATTCTGTATCAGATATTCTTATACATAAACCTTTGGAGTATCTAAATGTTTCCTTAGTTTATGTTCTCAAAGAGAAATTGCTCACTTTAAAAGCATATCCAAAATTAAAATTTTAGTATTATTGCTACTCTCCCCTGCAAAAAATCTTTTAATAGTTGATGCTCCTGCCAGCAACATATGAGAGGACCCTTTTCAGTATATTCTTACATTGAATTTTTAAAAATTGAGATACAATTCACATGCTGTAAAATCCACACTTTTAAAACATGCAATTCAGTGGTTTTGGTATATTCACAAGATTGTGTAAAGATCACCACTCTCTGATTCCAGAACATTTCATCATCCCCCAAAGAACCTTATGCCCATCACCAGTCACTCTGTTTTTTCCCTTAACCCCTGGCAACCTCTACTCTACTTTTTGTCTCTATGGATTTGCCTGTTTGGGGTATTTCATGTAAATGGAATTATACAATATGTGGTCTTTAGTGCTTGGCTTCTTTCACTTAGCATAATTCTTTCAGGGTCTATCCATTTTGTCGCCTGGGTGATTTTCTTAGATTCTAATTTGACTTTCAAGTACTTGAGTGATTCTTACGGGGTTAACCCAGGTTTGTCCTTGGACCTCTGTTTGGGACATTGACCTAGGCTGTAATCTTTCCATTAGTTCTTAAATCCTTTACAACTGACCCAGAACCTGTTTATCTAGATTCACATTTTTAAGTGTCTTTTCTAGGAGTATTGTAGGTTGATAATCTTCAGTCAAAGAAATGTGTTTTATTACTATCAGTGCAGTTTATGAGTTAGCATTGTTGCATGTTCCATCAGTCAGTCTCTCTCAGTTTTATCCTTGTGTTCCTAGATGCTCGTCTCTTTAAATTGTCAATGTAATGTAAAATGTTGTT
The DNA here is from genome assembly GCF_028564815.1 of Eubalaena glacialis. NCBI lineage: Eukaryota > Metazoa > Chordata > Mammalia > Artiodactyla > Balaenidae > Eubalaena > Eubalaena glacialis. The sequence continues at coordinate 19,110,381 of NC_083728.1, forward strand.
ACTGTGGTCCATCATCTGAAGTCTGTTCCTTTTAGGGCCATTTTCAAAGTGGTAATTTAATGCCCTTCTTAGCAGAAGCTGAAACAAAGACTTTATTTAGGCTCTTTGCCTTTTCCCCCACTGACCTTGAGAAACATGGAAGAAATATTTTTTGTCTTATATTTTTAATCCTCAGCAGATATCTCTTCCAGGCTCCCAACAAGGTGCCTTAAAAATAAAAACATTTCTGGTGGATTATTGACTTTCGAGATTATAATTTCATATTTTTGGTTACTAATATCTGCCTTTTGGAACACTTCCTCCTTTTTAACACTGGCTGATTGTGCCGCACGTCTTGTCCCAGCTCTACCAACTTCCTAGGAATATATCTTGACAAATTGCTTTCTCTCTCTAAACCTCTAAATCTCTAAACAGATTATCTTGTCTGTAAAATGAGGAGTGGACTAGACAACTCGCTAGGATTCCTGGGAATAGAATTGCTGGGACATCAGGTAGGTATGTGTTTAGCTTTATAAAGAACCACCTGACCTTTTCCTAAAGCGGTTGTGCACACCATCACATTTAACGTTTCTAACCAAATGTCATCGTGCTGGTCTGGTGGCCTGGTTCCCTGACATGTCATGAAATGCTCAACGAAACAAGCATTTGGCCAGAGGGCTCAGATCCAGGCTTCTCTGCTCACTAGTTGTATGGCCTTGGGCACATCACTTAGCATCAGTAATCATTCATTTCTCCATATACAAAATAGGCAGCGTGGTGCTAAGTTTGTAGGATTGTTGAAAAGATTAGAGATGTCATGAAACATGCTTTGCGTAATTCCGAGTATATCCATTTGATGTCTGTCCAGTAGCTGCTAGCTGCTGTTAATGTTATTGCCTAATGATTGAATATCAGTTACCACCACACCTGCCTGAGCTACCTGCTCAGCTTTTTGGAGAGCCCCAAAAAGAGAGACCTTGACATGAGGTATGAGTTGAGGAGAGGGTCTCACTTTGACCTACAGAGTGCTGCCTTGATGGAATTAGGTCTTCAGTGTATTGTCTTCTAAAGCCTCTTTAATAAACAAACCTGTGTCTCTTGCTTTTTTAGTGTGTCCACCCTTGCATGATAAGCAAAAACTTATTCCTTGAGGGCCAAGTGTCCCTGGCACATAATTAAGTAACATCCCAGGGTTGGTTATGCGGTCATAGGATCCCAGCTTTAACTGGATACCTGTTACCGTACTGTTGAGTTGCTTGCTGTCTTTTCTTTTCTCTCTTTCTTTCTCTTTCCTTCTCTCTTTTTCTTTCTTTCTTTCTTTCTTTCTTTCTTTCTTTCTCTTTCTCTCTTCCTTTCTTCCTTCCTTCCTTCCTTCCTTCCTTCCTCCCTCCCTCTCTCCCTCCCTCCCTCCCTTCCTCCCTTCTTTTTTTGTCTTTTTATTGTGGTAGAAAACACATAATTATAAAATTTACCATCTAAACCATTTTCTTGTATTTGATTGATTTAAATTTCTTTTAAGTTTACTTAGCTCCTCTTTTTCCTAAGCCTTAAGTACTGAATCAGCAATGAGGTGTCAAACTGAATTGTTTTCCTTCCCCCCCCACCCCGCCCCCGAGTAGTGAGTCCTGCCAGAATGACCAGTTCCCTCTGGATTTAGGCTTGTTTATGACACTGGACTTTATTTATGATAAAAAATCCAAAAGCATCCTCCTTTTCTTTCATTGTTTTCTCCTGGGATTCTCAGTGTTATGTTTGGGAGTATCAGACTATGAAAGGGAACTGGGAAGAACAGCAGGGAAATATGCAGCTGAGTTTTGCACTCCCCGTCAGTTCCAGGGTGGGCCAGGAAATCTCAGCAGAGATTGGGTAACCAGAACGCCAGAGAGAAACCACACCATCTGGCAAGTGTCTGTGCCCTTCAGCACAGGCCAGGCCCCTTGGTAAGAGAGCAGGCTACTCACAAATGGGGCTGGTCCTAAGCCATCATCCAAAGATGATTGTAACCATCTTCCTGGAAAGCCTGCTTGTCTCTCCCTGAGTTATTTCTTTGTTCCCTGAAACTAGCACCCACGTTATTATCAGATTATTGGCAACCCCAGCCTTGTTATGAAATGACAAATGTACTTTGTGACACCAGGCCTGAAAACATGAGATATACCTTCTGCTTCCAAAGGGATGTTTCCTTAAAAGTTGTCATGTTAAGAGGCTGCACTTTTATTTGGTGGTGCTCCAAAACAGCTTTGAAATGTTCTTTTTAGTGTTGCCTTCAGCACCTATGACACTTTCTTTCTAAAGGCATGTATCACAGTAAAGCATCCTCCTGTACGTTAGTTGGTTTTTGCAAGTGGTCAAAGGTTATCTGCTGCTGACTCTGGTGACAGAGTTAGATGATCATACAGAAGAACACTATTTTTAGTTAAAAATAAAAGGTATAGTTTTGAATGATCCAGATGTTCTCATTGACAATCAAACCAGGTGAATGTTAATGCTGCTTGATGATATGTGAGAGCAGAGATTTGGGGAAATAAAGCAACACATTGAGGTTGACCCCACATCCTTATCACCCTGGTGACATCACCTTTATTCATGAATACATTTCAACAGTAACTTGTATATCAGCATGATAAATGCCACTCGGGGTCAGAACAGTGTGCGTAGGATTCGTGTCTGCTAGCGGAATCTAAAGGTATTTTGTGGGAGACTGTTGTTGCCAGTTCTAGAAATGGAGCTTAAAAAGGTGTTTCAGATTTCTGCACGTAACATGGAAATCCTTCAGGTTTTTACATACAAATTACCTACATAATATACTAACGACTTAGTCCACAAGGGCCTTGCTCCACAAAGGCAAAAGCAAACATAATGTGTGTCCTGTTTGCCACTCTATGCCCATGACCTGGCACGGGAGGAACTGCCACATTGCAGGCACTCAGGAGATGTTGAACAAGTCCATGCATTCAAAGTTAATATCACTGTTTCTGTGAAGCTTGCAGTGGAAGAGTAATATGCTTGTCTCTCTCTCTTTTACAGTTGTCAAATTTAAAAGTTCTGAATCACTCCCCAATGTCTGATGCCTCTGTCAATTTTGACTACAAATCCCCCTCCCCGTTTGACCACAGCACTGATCAGGAGGAGAAAACTGAAGATGTTGCCCGTCCCTGTCTGCCCCAGAAGGACCTGTACGCTGCTGAAGAGGACGCTGAGACCCTTTTCCCCAGGAAAACGACATCCCATAATGGGACGGAGGACAGTGGAGGAGGAGGCACTGGCGTGAAGAAGAAACGGAAGAAAAAGGATCCAGGAGAGCAAGAAGGGGCAGCAAAGGGAAGCAAGGACAGGGAGCCCAAGCCAAAGAGGAAGCGTGAACCTAGAGAGCCAAAGGAGCCCAGGAAGGCCAAGGAGCCCAGGAAGGCCAAGGAGCCCAGGGAGCCCAAGCAGAAGGACGGGGCCAAGAAGGTGCGGAAGCCCCGGGAGGCCTCGGGCCCCAAGGAGGCCAAAGAGAAGAGGAGCGGCCCTGACTCTGCAGCCAGGACGAAGTCCAAGAAGGCCAGGTGCGTCCCTTTCTTCCCGTCCTGAGCCCCAGGCTCTGCCTCCACAGAGCGGCTGGCCTTGGCCTTACTCCAGCCCCCCTGGACATGACTTCCCCACTTTCAGCCAAAGTAAACCACCTTCTCACCTCCTTAATTAATACTGTGCCTGCAATGTCTTGCCATTCCCTTTGGATTAAGGAGAAGTGAAGTATGTTAGCACACACAGGGTGTCAGGGAAGGGACGTCACAGGTGTGATACGGGGAGGGCAGCGATTTGGGGAACGGCCGCAGTGTAGGCTGGCAGAGGAGCAGCTGTCAGGAGGGCGCACAGTGCTGGGGTCTGGGAGAGCCGTGGGCGTGCGCAGAGTTCCAGACAGAAAAGGACTGCCTGGCTCCCCTGGGCTGCGAGCTCTCTCGTGCAGGCCCACGCCTGGTCTGTTTCTCTCATTCGGTATCTAACACGGTGCCTGACATGTCAGCAGGTGCTCAGGAAACGGTGAGGCATTGAGACCAGAGGAGACAGACCGTAGTGACCTGTAGAGAGAGCAGAGGGCGTGGGGACAGATTGGCTGCCGGGGTGATGTCGGGGGCCCTGGCTGTAGATCCTATCAGGATCCAAACATACACTTTATTCGGGGAGTTAAATATTTGTCATCTGTATACAAATGTAATGTTCTTCGTTTCATCTCTTTCTAAATTCTTGGTGGAGAATATTATATTTAAACTTTTTGAGGACGTACAAAATAAAAAATATATAACCTCTATATATTTAAGGGGAATTTAAGGAATTTAAGTTTCTAAAATGTAAGTGCAGAGGCAGAGTATAGACCAGGAGCACCCATAAAGATGCAGAGGTTGATGCAATTGCTAACGGAATATAAAGTAATGGGGCCATCAGACCTGTACAGGGTCAGGCATAAAGGAAGTACATTTTAAAGAGAGAAAGCATTTTAGGTGACGTGTGCTGCTACTCAGAAATTATTTTATGGTTCGGTTCATTTTCAGAAGGACAGTTTGTTGGGACCAGATGGATAATTTTCTAATCCAAGTTAAAACTGCCTTATAATATTCACTCCCTTCTGCCTGGCAGGGGATTTTACCTTTTGTTTATCGTAGAGGCTTGGGTGGGATCCCAGGAATGTAGTTCACAGTGAATGGACATAAAATAACCTCACCAGAAGGTCAAAAGAAGTAGGTAAAATCAGGAGTCTGGCTAATGAGCAACGTATGGGCCCTGTTTCCGGGTGAACCTCGTGCGCACACACTGATGTCTGATGTGGGTGGGGTGGCTTGTGTGGGGAGTGGTGGAGTTGAGTTTCTATCTTCTGCCAAAAACTTTCCAAATTATTTTGGAGAAGCTGAAGTGGTTCTTCAGTGTGGCAGCATGTGTGAAGAAGGAGATTCAGACATGAGCTAGTGGAGTGACTTACTTTGGTTATTACAGGAAACAAAGAAGAATCCTCAAGGATGGTGTTTTAGAATTAGGGCAATTAGAGGAGGGTCTGACAGCTCTAATAAGGAGTTTGGTTTGTGTCTAGAGGCAGTAGAAAGTCATGGGTATCCGGGCTCACTTTAGCCACTGGTCTCTGGTGCTTACAATTTTATCAACTTCTTCTTAAAGGAATTCGTATTTACTTTGTGTGGGATATGAAACAAGGTGACGGGTATACAGACATTGCCGTAGATTCCATTTGGGGGCAATGAGGAGGAGGCATTTCACAAACAAGGTTGGATGTCAAATGTATGCATAGCAATATTAAGGGAAATGATTTTGATCTAGTTAGGTTGTGTAAAATATAAGTGCGTTGGAGAAGTGCTTCTAAGTCTGCCAACTTAGAAGACAGCAGGACCTCTTGAGGTTTAGAAATCCAGGAGACACACTCTGAGAGGATGCTAACAGATAGGGCTGGTTATCTCTTTGGGAATGTGGACAAGTTTCACGAGGCTTTCAACCTTCCTTGATTTGGGGGCTGTGTAAGACTGACCTGTTAACATCCTGGAATTCTTCCATGTAGCCCAGATAGGGTTCTGGACTGGTGAGCCTTTCTTGTCTTTTATATATTTATAAAATTGCTTTGGCTCCTTTAATTTATGATCCCACTAGGCAGCAAAAGCAGTTCTAGTTCTGAAAGGACATTAATTGATAAAAAATATGTTGGTAATTAAGTCTTATTTTTTGTGCTCTTTGATTTACTCTCTTGCAGATTGGCTTAAGTACATGTTTTGATTTGAGCCCTTATTGATTAGCCCCTGGATAACACTCCGTGGTTACAGATGATTCGCTGGATGCTTGGATTATTGGAGGAGCTTCACAGCTGATTTAAGGGTTTCTGGTCTTTTCCTGCTTCAGTCCATCTTGCCAGCTGCCACCTGGCTAATCTTTCTGAAGCCCTGCTGTTATCTTACTTATGTTTGTAGCTGCTGGTGGTGGTCAGTCAAACCCCCTCTTCCCTCTCTCCTTTCCAAATCAGCTGGGAAATAGTCAACAGAGATGGAGATAGAGTTATCAGCTTTATTATTGATGGGCCAGATTGAAGAACTTGCACTGGCTTGTGGCCAGAATCGGGCTTCCTGTTACTCACTCAGTTGAGTTCATCCACCAGAACTGCAGGCACGTCCCTGAAGCAGAGGGAGGACCCTGGGCCCTGGGTGCTTCATTCCTTTTCCCAAGTCTCACCAGTCCCATAGGTCCCCAGTCAGAGAAGGTCAGGGAAGTGACAGGAATTCTAAGAAGGGCCGAAAATATATGTCCGGTATTGTTCCCTCCTTGGGAGTAGGGAAGCATGAAAACATGGAGGGCAGGGAGATGGGATTCCCTCTAACAATTATACCTGCTTAGACACTTCTGATTGTTCCTACTGCCTCCAGGACAAAATCCAGACTCCTTTTTCTGTTATCCAAACCCTTTGGGGTCTGACCTCTCCCTGCCTCCTGGTCTCAGGCAGCAGACCTGGCCGGCTAGATGCATCTCCTTAGGCCTTAAATAAGGTACTTGGCTCCTCCTCCTCTGGATCGCTCTTCTCCAACATTATGCCCTTTGTCCTGCTCTCAGACTCCCAAGTCCTTCCCGTTCTTCAGCTCTGAGCGCACGTCCCACCCAGTTCCTCCACAGAGCTCCCACACCCTGTGCTAGCGCCCCCTCTGAACTTCCACAGCCCTTGGGGCCTCACTTGTATCACAAATCAAAGACTTTTAGACCTTGAAGAATAAAAGAGATCTAGTCCAGCCCTGCTGCATGCAGCCAGGGAAACAGACCCACAAAGAAGTGACTTGTTTGCAAGGGTGTGTCATAAACGCAGACCTCCTGATTCCCAGTCTTATACGCTAACCTCTGCAGTAGGCTGTCTGTCAGTCATAACCCAGTATTTTCTTGTATGTATGACCTGTCTCCTCAACTAAAGTGAAGTGCCTGAGGTCAGGACCACCGTGCTTTGTGTCTTTTATGTCCCTGGGTTTGGTCAGCAGAGAGATTTGTTGGTTGTTGGGCACATAGAAGGGGTGTGTGTGTGTGTGTGTGTGTGTGTGTGTGTGTGTGGTCGGTCTATATATTATTTTAAAATACTTTATATATATAATTTGTTTTCTTAGAACAAATGGATAGAGCTCTTCTCCCTGAAAATGAGATCCATATAAGATCCCATTGTTAAATAACAGCAGGTGGTTATAATGAAATATTTTATTCTTATAAATTTTATAATTTTAGAAATGAAAACTTCGAGGTAACTTGTCCAAGACACCAAGCGAATGAGCGGCGCTGTCAGGATCGGGCTCCAGGCTCCCCCGACTGGAAAACCCACTTTTTTCTCCACAGCTTTGCGCCTCTTTTCACTTTGCTAGGGAAGGTCAGGAATGGATAACAGTGGGGCGATCCCAGTGTCAGAGAAACTGGTTTTTTATTTGTAGGAAACAGCCCCTCTTCTACAGGATTTTAGTTTGCACGCTCCATAGGATCCTCTCAAGGACTAAGATGGCCCCAGCTTTTTCCTATGCTGTTTCTCTTTGCATTTGAGGCAGCAGATAGATAACTGAACACAGTTCCCCTCCTAAACAGATGACAGAGTCTAGCAGATGTTCCTTTTCAAGGATGATATTAGTAGTGACAAATATCCACTTACTGCTTAGCGGGTAAAAACACTCAGGTAGGAGAAGCCTTTAAAAAAACAAAAACAAAAACTACCCTCTCTTATGGGAATATATGTATATGTATAGCTGATTTACTTTGTTACAAAGCAGAAACTAACACACCATTGTAAAGCAATTATACTCCAAAAGAAAAAAACCTACCCTCTCTGCCTTTCCCTCCAAACTATCTTGGAGTATGAGCCTAGTTCACTCCTTTATTATATAAAAAGCATGAAGGCTCCTCCAGGAAGCCAAGTTAGGCTCTCTGTCATTTCCCTGACTCTGAAATTTAAAATTCACAAGTATAGTTTATTTGCTTTTACTCTTTTTTAATTATAGTACCTTTTCCCGAAGAGGATGGGGCCGCTGGCATAAGAAGATATACACAAATACACGTACACCTACAAACACATGCGCAGACCTGTACATACGTGGACACCCACGGCCCGCATAGCTGCAGCGAGGGGCTCAGAGAGGAAGGCAGGCCTCAGGTTTGCGAGGTCAGGTAACGTTGATAAGGGCTTTGGGAAAATGCTTTGAGATTAGAAAAGCACTGGGCCAATTCCTCAGGGAAGTCAAATTTTTACCAGTTGAGAACATAATGTGACGTAGTGGATACTGTCCTCAACAGTTTTTTACGTCAAATGCTTCTATGTGCCTGTGAATTTCATATTTCTTTTTTGAAATGGCCTTTAGTAAAAGTCAGTTTCATGGCATTAAAGCACGGCTTGGTGAGCAGGAAAGATGGGCCATTCCAGCGTGCGTGAGGGCATCAGGAGGTAGGTCAATGGCCCTTTGGGTTGCCCTCTCAAACTGGGAGCCAGGCGCTCTGACTGAGCTGGAGGTTGCCTTTGTAAGCCAGGGTCTTGAGTGTTGGTGTCCATGTTGTTGGTTGAGGGCAGAACATAAGTTTTGGAATTTCCACACATGTCATAATGGTTTATGTTCTCAAAGTCAAGAAGTGAATCAGTGTGCTGGCCCAAGTGGAGGGCTTTCTTAACATCTGCTAGGAATGAAAAAACCAAAACGCTGAAAAGAAATGAATGGTCTCATTAACCTCAACTTCTGTGCCTCAGCTTTTTACCCCCATTTGTTTGGGTTTGTCAACCCAGAGCAGATCTTCCTCCCAAATTCGGTAGGTTTGATAACATCCTGGTAGGAAGGTTTTATGTTTTCTGATTTTTGTCTTTGATGGTTGCTTCTAGAAAGGTAAGCCCCAAACCTGATTATATCACTGTTTGAGCAGTGAGTCAGCTGATAACTGTGTTGCAGGAGGGGTAATAAAATTCAACCACTTCAGCTCTGCCTCACTGTTCGAAGGTCAATCACCTGTCTTTGTTCAGCATGCAGATCTTTATGGAGGCTCAAGAGTGTCTGTTGACAAGATTCTTTCTGTTGGGAGACTTTTTATATTCTGATCATTTATTAGAAGAAAGAAGACAAATATAAAGACATGAATGAGTTCTGAGTAGAGACCCTCTGCTTGGAACCCACTGGGCTTTATGTTAAGTAGGGAAGAAATCTAAATGATAATGTCAGAGACCCACCTCTAAAGCTTTGGACTAAGTCACCATTCCTGTTTTTCTGAGCTCCTGGAGTGCTTACTCTGTAATTCCCAGGGCTTTCTGAATTATGGTCTGGTGTATAGTAGACCTTTACTCAGTCTGTAAGGAAACAGTTACTTAAACAAAAATGCTTGCTGAATACCTTCTCATTTATTTATCTAGTATGTATTTATTGCCTCCTGTGTGCCTTGTTTTGTTTATGAGTACTTTTGTTGGGAATGGGATAGTGGAGGAAGGAAGGTATCACAGGGTTATCATCTACGAGCCTTGTCATTGGGGAACTTTCACAAGTTAGAGAAACAGCCTTGCAAGTGTTCCAAAAACAGGCAAAAATATAAACAAATGAAAGAACCTAGTATAACTGTATATAGAATTAGCTGAAAGGATTTAGAGGATTAAGAGTATTTAGGGAGTTCCCTGGTGGCTTAGTGGTTAGTATTCTGGGCTTTCACTGCCGTGGCCTGGGTTCTATCCCTGATCAGGGAACTGAGCTCCCACAAGCCACATGGTGCGGCCAAGAGAAAAAAAAAAGAGAGAGTCTTTCAGTTCTGGTCTAGGGAGTCCCTTGAGAGAGGTGAGTATTGAGCTAGTTATTAAAGGAATTAATAGATGAGAAAAGACTTAAAGCAAAATGGTATTTAAATAAATGTTCTTTGCGGGATTTCCAGCTTTAAAATGGTAGGCCGAGCATGCATTTATTTTCCCTTCTTCGTCAGATCTTTAATGAAATGACAGGAAGAACAGAAGGGAATAAATTCTTCGAAGGTAAGAGATGTTATGAATTTCTGGATGAGGGAGGCCCATAGTATCGTACTGATGGGTGAATACTGTGGAGGGAGTCCCAGCTCAGAGCACATGCAGGAGCTATGTCTGTAGCAGAGGTAGAAGTGCTTCCTCCTCACAATGGCCCTGGCAACCCTGGAGAAGGGCCAGAACTGGAGGTGGCTGATCAAGGGACTATCTGCAGAGTAGCTGCATGATTTGTCAGCTCCAGGCTGAAGTCAGACAGTTACTCTAAAGATATTGAGCAGTTTGCTCTGGAAGAGGGTCTAGGCTCCAAGTGGAGACTGACATCCGCAACAAGGGGGCACAGGAGCCCAGGCTTCTCTGCCTTTCCCTGCCCATACCCCTAAAAGGGGGAGAAAGGGGCAGCCACCTGTGTATGCAGAGTCCCAGGCCAGGCCTCCCATTCAGGGCTGAGGCTTGTTGGAGAAAGTGACTTACTCAGCAGCAGAGAGCCTCATCAGCCACCTGCATTATCAACCTCATTCATTTTAAATAGGAATAGTCCACCAAAGATCCCGAGACCATAGAGGAAAAGCAGCAAGGAAGCAGGAAAAAGAGGAATGACCAGGACAACTGTCCTCAGAAGAAACAATTCAAGGAAAAGGACTTGTAAAGATTTTAAGTTAGTATCCTCAGATTCAAGATGATGCCTTGTCTGCAAACAGGAATGGGTTATCACGAAAAAGGAACAGTCAGAAAACAAGAAAGGACTAATACAAATTTAAAACACGGTAGCCTAAACTAAAAGAATTCATCAAAAAACTTGAGTAGAGTAATAGGGGAGATAACATGAGGTCTAAATTCATCAACTTTCGTATCAGGATGTGAGTAGCTATTGCTTAGTGTTGATAAATAAAGAACTAGAGACATGAACATATTTGGAGTTAGAGAGGTATCAGTCAAAAGCAAATCTCTCTGGAAAGTGGGATTTGGTGATTGTACGTTTCATTTGAAGCCCTTCTACATTAAAAAAAAAATTATTTTCATTTGCTTTTATCACTTTTAATAAGATTATCTGTTAAAACTCTACTTTTTCATCTTATAAGTATGTAATGTTTTTGTTTCATTTTTTACTATGATAATGTCACAAACTTGTATAATCTTTGTTTTGATGGTGCTAATGATATGATTAAAGGGGTTGAGGACAAGGAGATATGGTTCACATTTTGTCTACAGATGACTATATCTGCACCCAAACCATTTGTTTTGGGTATGTGTTTTTCTTTTAACCACTATCTATTTTTTAAAATATTTATTTATTTATTTTGGCTGTGCCTGGTCTTAGTTGCAGCATGCGGGATCTTCGTTGCGGCATGCGGGATCTTTTAGTGGCGGACTTCTTAGTTGCGGCATGCAGCCTTCTTAGTTGCGGCACACGAGCTCTTAGTTGCGGCACATGTGCGGGATCTAGTTCCCCGACCAGGGATCGAATCAGGGCCCTCTGCATTGGGAGCGCGGCATCTTACCCACTGGACCACCGGGGAAGTCTCTTAACCAATATCTTAAAAAACCTATGCTCAACTCAGCTCTCTCTATATAGACTGAACAAATATGGGCATTAAGTAAAAGTTGGATTAAGTGTGCAAATGAGCTCTCTGGGGTAATGTCCACGTTTTCAGTGCCGTACTTCCGGGAAGAGGATCAGAGCCCGCGGCAAGGCCTGGGTCGGGAGCTTTTCTGGAGAGTTAACTGTTCCTTGAGTGGGGCAGTGGATCCCGGGCTGGACTCCCCAGGTGCGTGCACATCTGCAGAGGCAGTAATTGTCATTGTGAGCTGTTTTCAGTCATCCTGAATTTGGGGGTAAAGGCAACTCACTGTGGCAGTAACTGATTGTTTCCTACTAAGACTTCGATGGACATTTTATAAGATTTAATTTTAAAATGGTAAGGTGAGTCATTTTGAAATAATGCACTTGGTAGATTAAATTTTTTCAATACCTGGAATCCATGGGGGCAAAGTAATAAAAGACTCATAGCAGTGAGTCTCGTACAGTGTTGTGACACATACCCAGACTTTCCTCCTCATACTCAACATCCAGCACTCTGTTTCAAACTCTCAGTTCTAGCAAAGAAAGCTGGAGGTTGGGAACTGGAGATAGAGATAGGAGGAAAGTTGAGGAAGTCTGTCTGTCTAGTGATTTAATAGTACAGTTCCCTATATGGAAGGCAAAAAAGGTACTTATTTTCCTAATGCAACTGCAGAAAGTAAAGATGTATAAAATCTTGGCTAATGAAGTTGTGTGGAAGACAGGGTGAGAGGGCTGTGGGGCCGAGGCCTACTAATAAACTGTTAACTGGTTATTCCCGACAGTTGTCCTGCATGAATGGTATAGTTTATATGTTGGAAATTTCTTGCATGTCATAAATACTTGATAGATGCTTCTTTAAAGCGGATATATGGATATATGTTTTATTATAAAATCAATTTGGGTTTTGTTACTGAAAAAGGGACTTTGAGCCTCTAAAATCTTGTCTGCCATTTTTTTCTGTCCTCTAAGTTAGTTTGTTCTAACTCTGAAAGCTGGAAAAGCGAGGATTATAAAAATTAGATTGCTTCGATCCAGCCTGAAGTGCCATTAAATGGTGAGATTATTCGGCCTTTGTATTATTTAGAACTCTCTTGGTTACAAGTGACATAAACCCAACTTGAATTAAGTTAAAAAAAAAAATAACAAGTGGGTTCAGTGGTTTTAAGGAATCAGAACCAAGGGCTATACCGTTGAGGATTCCACAGAGATCTTTGTCTCCCGCCTTTCTGCATCTCTGAGTGTCAGCTCCATCCTTGACAACTGCTTTCCTTCTCAAGGTTGAACTGTGCCTGCCTGTAACTGTGGGCTCATAGCTTAACAGCCTTGTAACTTAGGAGGAAAGAGATTCATTTTCCCGCCCACTCCTACCCAAAATTAATCTTTTTTTTTTTAAAGGAAGGAGTCCCAGGTTCGCCTCTCTGGGTCATGTGTCCATCACTGTGGTAAAAGAACTAGGATACCATAGCCCATCCTGACCTTCTGTTCACCGTCGTGGTTTGGGGGATCAGTACTGATTATCAGCAAAAAGATGCTGAACAAACAGTATCCACTTCAGCCGTGGAATAGATATATATCAGAATAATTTATATTTATATATATTTATATGTTTTTTTCCTCCACCATTTGAGAGTAAGTTGCAAATATCATGCCTTTTTATCCCTAAATACTCCAGTGTATCTTTCCTAGGAGTAAGACCATTTTCTTATGTGTAACCATTTGTCTAGTTACTGCTTTTGTTTATGTACAACTAATACGCAATCTGTGGAAAGACACTGTAAGATCATGCAAATATCCTGTTCCTCTTCAAATTGTTCTCCCCCAGATTTAGCATTCCTCGATGATTCTGGACTGTACATATGTTTACGACAGTGGTTACAAAATGATTTTCCAACTCCACCGATTCCTCTCCATTTACTGTTTGTATTCTATAAGCAGGAGCTTTCCTTTCTCCCTCATTTATTCATTATTTATCTGTCTATCTGTCATTGGAATGGATTCCTGTTGTTTTCAATGGCTTATAATTCATTACTGACCTTGATTACTTTGGTGCTCAAATGGCCCCAGTTGTGACCGTGAGCTCTTTAAGCTGACTCCTGTGCCTTTTTGACGTGCTGCCTTAATTTTGTTGAGCACTCCCTTTACTCTCTGACAAAACAAGATGTTTCAGGCTGATCTTATAACTTCCCTGTCTTGGAATCAGGCATTTTTGTGAGGAACTTTGGTATTAGAAACCAAAATCTGAGTGCTATGTGTGCACATTGCTTTTGGAGCATCTTTGCTTTTCAGCTCTTTCAGTTGTCAAAGCTAGGGAAAATATACACAGGAAAGACACATGTACATATATGTACATGCACATATATACACACCTACATGCACACAGTATATTCATAATGCATATGTACCCATTTATGTGCATGTGTTCATACAGATACTTATTTTAGAAAACGTGATTACACTGAGGCCTCCAGTTTAGATTCATCCCACAATATCTTCCTTGCCTTACACCATTTCATATTCATGCCTTCCCACTTCTTGGGTGAGAACCACAGCTCCTAACACCAACACATTTACTCATTTGTTTAATCCTATACCACAACTAAAATGATTTCAGAATTGCTTCACCTATACACCTACCAAAGAGAGTTCAGGATATGTTTGCTGTTCTCCCTACTTCTCCCAAAAGCTGAAAGTATATAGTCAGATATTGTGTCTATAAATTTTTTTTTTTTTTTTAAATTAATTAATTTATTTATTTTTGGCTGTGTCGGGTCTTCGTTTCTGTGCGAGGGCTTTCTCCAGCTGCAGCAAGCAGGGGCCACTCTTCATCGCGGTGCGCGGGCCTCTCACTATCGCGGCCTCTCTCGTTGCGGAGCACAGGCTCCAGACGCGCAGGCTCAGTAATTGTGGCTCACGGGCCCAGTTGCTCCGCGGCATGTGGGATCTTCCCAGACCAGGGCTCGAACCCGTGTCCCCTGCATTGGCAGGCAGACTCCTAACCACTGCGCCACCAGGGAAGCCCCTGTGTCTATAAATTAATGAGATATTTTTTCCATCTGTTCAGTGTGGTTATGTTATTCATTTGAAATACTTAGATTCATTTATTTCAGCTTGTTTTCATCTTTCATTTTTAAATTTTTTGATATGTAACATGCTTCCAAAAGTCAGATTTTATATAAAAAGATAGAGAAATGTCACTCCTTCCACCCCATTCCCTCCACTTATCCCTTGTGGATAATCATTGTTTTTTTGGTTTATCCTCTTTGTGTTTCTTTCTGTAAAGTAAGTAGATATATGCAAGTTTTCTTACTTCCTCTTTATTCTTTCACAAAAAGTAGCATATTACTATACTCTTTTGTACTTTGCTTTTTTCACTTAACAATGTATCTTAAAAATCATTCCATATTAGTTTACAGAATTCTTTCTTAATTGTTTTTACAGCTACATAGTACTCCTTTGTATGTATCCTCATTTATTCAGCACTAATGTTTGGACATTTAAGTCTTTTTTGTTATTTTGAAATTACCAGATAATGCTGAATAACCATGTACATATATATTTTCATATTGTTGGAGGTGTATCTGTAGAGTATATTCCTATAAATGGAATTGTTGGATCAAAGGGTACATGCATACATACATAGTTTTGTTACATATTATTTGACCACTATTTTTGAAGAACGTAGAACTTCAAGGAGCAAACAAAACATTCATGGACCAAATGCATCTGTAGGTATAGCAATGTGGAGGTTAAAATGTCTTCATTTGATAAAACTCAAGTATAACGTTTTCAAAGCTCATTCCAAAGACGGGAAAAACACATTTCACCTAGTCTTCCTGGAGGATGAATTCAGGTGATACTTTCTTGATGTCCTATTTGAAAATCCCATTTATAAGCTTATAAGAAATCTTTTCTTCCTGATATTTGTCTTTATCAGAAGAGCTCCAGGAAGAACTTTTGGAACTCAAATTCGATTCTGTTGTCAAAGGTAACCTCCAGAAAATCACTTTGAAAATTTTCCCAGGTAGAGTATCTTCTTGTTTACCCCCAGATAGGTAAGTAGGTGTCACTAGACATTTTCCAGTTTTACTGACATATATTTAAGAAGTTTCCCTCCGCTCCACCCCACCCTCAGCTTCTGGCTAGGAAATCTCGTGGTGCCCCAGGCTGGACTTTGGAGGTGCCTGACTACAGTTCCTCCTTACTTTCATCATTTAATTTGTTTCTGAAAGCATGGAAGGCAAATATATACAAGCCTTGTTGTAAGGTTTAATATTTTGAGGAGGTTCTGTGACTTCCCTGGTGATCCAGTGGTAAAGAATCCGCCTTCCAGTGCAGGGGACGAGGGTTTGATCCCTGGTCAGGGAACTAAGATCCCACACACCGTGGGGCAACTAAGCCCGTGTGCCACAACTACTGAGCCCGCGCACCCTAAACTACAGAGCCCATGCACTCTGGAGCCCGCATGCCACAAGTAGAGAAGAGAAAACCTGCAGGCCACAACTAGAGAGGAGCCCACGCACCGCAACAAAAGATCCCGCGTGCCGCAACCAAGACCCAACACAGCCAAAAAATAAAAATAAGAACAAAAAAATAAATTCCTTAAAAAAAAATATTTTGAGGAGGTTCTATTCCTTAATTGTGTCTTGAGCTTGGTTTAGTTTTCAGTGGGATATTTCACAATGAAGCATGTTTCTAGCCCATCTATATACAAATATTTAAAATGAAGATTAAACATATACAGACAAAGTTTTCCAATATGAAGTTATATTTAGTAGATAGATAAAATTGATTTCAGATGTTGGGAGAAGGATTTAAGATTTTACAGAAGATTAAATGGGGTTCTGAGCACGGGATCATTATGGTGACTTTCGGTATGTTAGCTGTCTTTAAATGTGTGTCCAAGAAATTAAGCACAAACCTTCTTTTGTTAAGAGAACCAACTATGGATTTATGAATTTTTCTGTATATTTGGGTCACTGGAATGTTTTGTTAACAATTCTTTTGGTCATAATTTTGAGATTCAAATAAGATTAAAGGAGATTTAAAGTTTTTGCATTTATTGAAAGGGAGCCTGGGGTTAAAAAAAAAAAAAAAAAAAGGAGCCAGGAAACATGATATGGTATAAACAGTGACAGGCTGTGAGTCATATGAGCTGAGCGCAGGCCTCTGCTCGGCTGCTAACTTTGGGGCCTTTGTTGCTTTTAAACCTGTTTCTTTATGTGGAATATGAAGCTCATCTGCCCTGGCTCCCTCATGGAACCGTGGTTGTAACAGTTCAATGAGACAGAACCACATAGTGCTTTGTAGAATATAAATTGCTATGTAATTTTCTTAGCGAGAAGCCATGTAACATGAGATAAATATTCCTGTGAAAATTTGGCATCTTTTTAAACTGTTTCACCTGAGTCTCCTGTCCTGAAACTGATAAGAAGTGCTTTTTTCCCTGGCTTGAGAGCACAGGTCTCTTGTTAAAATGTACAGTTCTCTAAAATGGCAGGATCCCTTGAGTTTCATTTCCTCAAAAAAATTTTCATAAAGAACTTTGCTGATAGGTAGGGAAGCCAGTCTTCAGCCTAGGGAATCGAGGGTGGGCTGGGTCTGCACTCATGTGATGGGTGATCGCCGTTGTTGTCGCTGGGTGCTGTCCCGCTACGGGTTCATCCCATTGGATCTCCCGTCTCTGAACGAGGCCGGTGGTGTCCCTGTCTTCCCCCACACTTTCCAGTAACTCACCTGATGGGAAATACCAGTAATCGTGGCTCTTCCTCATTCTGCCAAGGCTTACTGGTACTACTTCTGCTGGATCTTTCAAATCCTTTTCACCGATGAGTTTTCATTGAGCGTATCTCGCCTAGGTCTTCATTCCCTCTTGCCCGGGCTCACCATCATGCCCTTTTCACACAGGATGAGTCTCAGCTCTCTGTCCTCGTGTACTCCTGGTTTCCTTCCAGCTCCATCACTTAGTGCTTCGGTTCACTTGCCCTGTCATCCAGCCACACAGGCTGTCTTTTATTAAATGTGCCTTTAACACTCTTCCATTCCCCAAGAATGCCATGGTGGTTACGAGCATGCCTGGTTTAAATACTTTCTCTACCATTTGCTAGCCATGTTACCCTGGAAATCTTAACTCACTGTGCCTCTTGATAAAATTAGGTTGATAATACTATCTGCCTTATAAGGTTGTTGTGAAGAGTAAAGGAGATAATCCGTGTAAAGGATTAGAGAACTGTGCCTGCATGTAGTAGGTGTTATATACGAATTAGCTGTAATTATTATTATTCCTGCTTTTCTGTCTATCAAAATTCTGTATATATCTCTGCTCAGATGTGTTTTCCCAAATCTCCCCGATGACACGTAATCGTATCTATCCATTGATGCATCCGTCTATCTATCCAGTAAATATTGAATACTTAGTATGTTTTAGGTATAAGACTACTCACTGTGAGGAATACAAAACTTAATCAAGTGCATACTCTCTGTCCTCTGGGAACTTAGAGTCTGATAGGACAGCTCAGAGAAGTGTAAACTATTCATCCATTCAGCAAATGTTGATCGAGCCACTGCAGAGGATCCCAGGTCCTCTATGGTTCTGAGCCTGGTGTCACGTGTAATGACTAACTTTGGTGAAAGATCAAAGTTTGAATACCTTATGCAAAGCACAGTTGAGGTGCTTGGGAGTGTAGAAAAGAGATTTTATCAGCCAGCAGGGCCCGAAAAGGCTTATTAGAGATGTTGCCATCTTAGTAGGGCCTTTCAGGGTGGATGGACTTTGCCCATTTCCACCTCTCTCAAGAAGTATCCATCTGCTGCATTGGGCTATAGCTCTAGGTGGTCTGTAGGAATTCTGTCATGACAACCTCCTCAGGGGCTGGGCAGTGTTGTCTTCAGTTTTGAGCTCCTGGTACTCACTCCAAGTTCTTATGCATAGACCATTCTCAATAGAGGGTGATGACAGATTAGGGAGATGTCTCTTCCCATGTAACTTAAAGGGAGATTGGAAGTGGATGATTCTCAATATCTGTGAAGCAGTTAAACTTCCTAGAGAAGACATTTATGTGAAACTGAAAGTGAGGTTTTTTGGAGATGTTCCTATTATTTTATTTCTTACCACATTAATCATATCTATAGTAGTCATGATAGGAGGTATAAAAAAAAAGTGAATTTTGCGTCAACCTGTGTAGATATTTCTTCCCATATTTCTGCAAATTTCTGGGAAGAAACTCTTGTAGATTTTCCATTAAAGCCTATCCTGGCCCAAGAATTCCAGGATGTGCTATCATAACTGTAATCACATGAGAAATCTTAGTTTTAAAAACTGCCCAACAGCTTTAATTCTGAATTTCTCCTTGTAGCAAGGAGCAAGGACCAACCCCAGTGGAGAAAAAGAAGAAAGGAAAAAGGAAAAGTGAAACCACAGTGGAGAGTTTAGAGCTGGATCAGGGCCTGCCGAACCCATCCCTGCGGAGTCCCGAGGAGTCCACTGAGTCTGCAGACAGCCAGGTACAGCTGTGCCCGGAAGCCCTGGTGGGCGTGACGGCTGCCGGGCGGGGTCTTGCTGACACTGATCTGTTGCTCCTCTCTCCCTGTCTCCAGCCTGCATCTCTCGCGCACAGACCTGGGCTGGGCTTTCAGTGTTTTAGTGGGTGACGGACCACAGGCTTTTCTTTAGCATCCTGGTCCTTATATTAATAATCTCCCAGTTTTTTAGTGGTGTTTGCTTGCTTCTTGCAAAGTAGCATGATATTAGGCCGCAGTAAGAGTGAATGTGGAAAGTGGAATTGTGATCCAAACTAGGTAAGGCTCAGAGGGCCTGTTTTGCTGTGTAGGTAATACATTTAGGGCTCAGCGTGCTGGGCCAGTCTACACAAGGACACTTTCATAATCCCAGATGCTGGAGAAGTCAGGGATGGATTCATTTTGCCAAGATGGTAAGGAAACATGGAAACAAGGAGTTGACCACCTAAGTGAGATTTCTGAAAACATGCCAAAGTGTGCCCAGGACATTGGTAGGAATTTTCTGTCTGAGTTGAGGCTGCCTCTCTTGGACGTGAGTTCTAATATTTGAGAGTGCTGTTTCCTCTGACATCCACAGCAGTTTGTCTGGGCTGTGCTACTGCATGGGGGCCATTTAGGGTAAGACCAACTTACTGTTCCTTATGAATCATCTGGACCCTCATAGATTCCTAGGTGATCTTCGTTGTAGGAAGGTGTCAGCTCCTAAGGTCGTAGTGGTAAATAAGTAGTAGTGTCTGGAGTGTCAGATCAGAGACCCCCCTTTCACTGCCTGTAAACTTGGGTTAGTGGCTCTTAAGTGTCCTGACGGGCAGAGCAGCAAGTGCATCAGGTTGATGGGAGTTGGCAGGGGGTTCAGTGTTTCTAGGATGGTGATCTGTGCGTGGGATTGAGGGGAGAGCTTTTTATGTGGAATCCTTCATGTAAAATTAAATGTCATAGAGGTGACACAGTGAAGAAATGATGGGAACACAGAGAGAGCCCCAGGAGGTATCTTAGATGATAAGGGGGGGTGAGGTTTGGCTTTTCGTTTTGTTTTGTAAGGTTTAAGTATCTAAGAGTAAGCTAGCTGGTGAATGGTTCCCAGAAGTGTTCCTACTGCTTGGATATGATGTGTATGTAGAGATGAACCATGTGTTTTTCTGTTTGAGGAAAGCCACTGGGTTGCTTTGTTGTAGAATGTTATCTCTCTAAAAGGTCACAAGCTACTTAATTATAGATGAGTCCTTTCATGGTGAGTCACGAATCTTATTTTGTCACACTTAAGATGTCTGCTTGCATTTCAAAGGGTGTTAAGAGATTCTCAAAATAAGTCCTAATAAAATTGGTATTATTTAGTTGTTTAGTAGTACACGGTAAGTATGGTGAATTTGGCAAAAAAAAAAAAAAATCAAAACCAAAAAAACTATTAAATCATTGTCATAAACCCTGAGCTTCCAGCTAAGCTGGAAGGGACCTCAAAGATGAAGTTACTTCCCGTCCCTGTTTTACTGGAATAGAAACCAATTCCAGAAAGCGGGGTGGGGGAAGCAATGATGCATAAAACACGTTTCCTTGGATTCTGAGGCTACACCTTCTTCTCACTGGATCCTGGTGATTTGGCTCCCCTCCCTCACCTGGGTCCCATTTTGAGTGAATTTAGTTCTGAAAAGAGTTATGTTTAGGGAAGATTCTTTCTGCGAAGTTAGAGAGGTCTCCTTCGATTGTGAGTGAGTGTAGGTGAGCGTGTCCTTGTGCAAGCTTTTCCCTCTGACTCACAGATAGTCTCTCTGGTGGGTTTGTTTGTCCTGTAGAAACGACGCTCAGGACGGCAAGTGAAGCGCAGAAAATACAACGAGGACCTGGACTTCAAAGTGGTGGATGATGATGGGGAAACCATCGCCGTCCTTGGAGCCGGCCGGACATCTGCCCTCTCAGCTTCTACACTGGCTTGGCAGGCGGAGGTACGGCCTTAAGATTGGGCTGCTGGCCTCGGCTGGACAGTCATTTTGAGTACTTGATGGAGCTGTACTGTGGCTCTTTTTTTAAGCGTAAGTTAGATCACCTTAACTGCTGGTTCTATCCTTCGGGTGGCTTCCTGTTGCACTTAGAATAAAGTTTAGACTCCTGACTGTGCCTAGCAGGCCCCTCTGTCATCACACTCTCCCTAATTCACCAAATTCATTTTTCAGATACATGACTTTTCGCCATCTCTCTCATTACTCTCTAGCTAAAAGACTTGCCTCTTTTAATGCCATGAATTAGCAGTTCTTTCCCACCTACTGGCCTTTGCCTGTATGGTCCCTTTTGCCTGGAATGCTCTTTACCACATGCTTTACATGACTCTTTCATTTAAAGTAGATCCCTGCCCCTCATCCTAATGTTTCTTTATTTCACTCCTGTTTGTTTCTTTCATAGCTCTTATTACAGCTTATAATTGTGTTCTGATTTCTGATTTCATTTTATTTCTTTGTCTCTCCCATTAGAATGTAAAAGTCTGATACATAGTAAATAGCTGTTCCATGAATGGAATCACATGAACTAGTAATTACAGTTGGGAGTTGGATTACAAATGTGTATTGAGAGTCCACTGCAGGGCCAGGTCCTAGGATACAAGGATGAGTATCAAGGCATGGTCCCTGCCTCCAAGGAGTTTTATCTGGGAGAAGAGGCATATGGCTGTGCTGATATTGTGATAAGTGCGGTCTTAGAAGTCTGTGCTGGATACAGTGGCTACACAGAAGGAAAAGTGGACAGGAGAGGGAGGTCAGGGTTTTAGGGGAGGCGTTTCTGACGTGGACCACAGCCTCACAGCCTGATGGTCCCGGAGGATGTGGTATGGCAGCTTGATGAGCTCGGCCAGGTGGTGGGGTCTGATTTGAGGAGTGGTGGGAGACAAGCCTGGAGTGGTAGGAAGAGTCATGTTATGCAGGCTTTGGCTGTGAGCTGAAGTATTTGGCCTTCATTCATACTGTGGATTGAATGAGGGGCAGGAGGCAGGAGGCATCGTTGGGTTCGAGCAGAGAAGCAGGATGCCCGTATATGCGGTTTAGGAATTTCCATTGGCAGCAGTATCCGGGGGAAAAAGGATAGCATTAGGACCTGGGACCCCCGAAGCTAGAAAGGCAGAGGGTAAATGTGGAGAAGGAGGAGGTCTGTGCCAAGGAGCTTACAGAGGAGGAATCAGAAGCAAGAGAAGAAACAGGCTGTGCGTGTAGGAGGCGCCTCGTTGCCGGCAGCACGTTCTGAGACACAGGCTGTCTTTTGTTACGGAGTCGCTGTTGCTGACTTGGCAGGATTCATGTTCTGCGTGTGCAGCAATAGCACAGATACCTGTCCTTCCTCCTGGACACTGTGTGGCTGGCTACTGCAGCTCATGATGCTTTATCTGTGTAAACCACCTTGCCTCCAGAATAATGCATTTTCACATAATATTACTTTTCAAGCACATAGTTAAGAATAGCCCTTGCAAGACTGCTGTGAAGTGATAGGATTACATTGTTTTACAGCGAGTTTCCCTTCCTTGGAGATTTTATGGTTGGTTTGGTAGTTAAAACACTCTAAGGGATTTTATTTTCTCCTAGTAGCCATTTAGCCCAAGTCATTAACCATATTTCAGTTGTTGTTCTGTCTTCTCCCCTGGTGCCTGTCTTCTCCCCTGGTGCCTGAAGGGCAGCATTAGCTGATCAGACAGAAATAATTCGGGAAATTTATATATATCCTAACAAGACTTTTTCTGTCCTCTTAAGGGTACAGCAAAGAGAAAGTTTATAGTGGTGAAACATAAGCTGGAATCTGAATTTGCATTAATTACGCCTCAAAAATTGTGACTAAATTTAAACAAGAAAGAGGCCCGATACGTGGTTTTGGCATTGATGTTTAGCAAGGCAGCTATGTGGCTCTGGCCTCCACGCCACAGGGCAGACTGGACAGCCTACGCGGGGTCGAGCGGGTTGCACGGTCAGTGCTCTGTGGAGCCCTCCACTTGCACCTGTTTTACATAGCGGGCTTCCTGTGGGGTCTGAACAGAGATTTCCCAGGCCAACACAAAGCCCCGAAATCAGAGATCTCATCTAGGATTCCAAGCAATCCTCAGAGTGTCCAGTGGCACAGAAAATCAGTGGAAGAAGATGAGGCTTTTCCTTCATCCTTCTCCCAAGGCCCTTTGGAAGGGTGTCTGCCTGCTTGCTGACTCTAGCTTGGGGCAGAGAAGGGTGTGCAGTCAGCACCAAAAAGGCCCCACTGCTACCTCCCCGCTTTCTTTGTAGTGTCTTATCAGCATGCTCAGCCCACTTTTGTGGCTGCTGGCCCCTGTCCCAGCCCCAAATTGCAACCTCAGCAGTGCTTACCTAGTGGTGAGTTGCTAAAAACATCTTTACGCATGATTCAGTCTAACTCAGGACTGGCAGATTAGCACAGCCCTGCTTCGGGGTCTAGAGGCCCGTCCCCTGGCTGGGATATGCGATTAGGGCTGGAAGTATGTTTCCAGCCTGACGGTGACTCTTTGCTTTCTTATTCTTTGTCAAACTGATGTTGGTGCCTGGAACAGAGACAGACTTTCACAGTTATGGTACATTTAGTGTATAGATTTTTCCAAGGCTGTCTCAGTTTTTGCCTCCTACAATTTGTGTGGATTGTATGATTTTGCCTTTGGGACAGAAGGACTTGAATTTGAATGAGACATCCACTCCTGGTGTTCTCCTTTGCCTCCTTCTGCTGCTTTGCAGACGGTACCCTCTGCTTCCTCTGGTCTTCTCCCGTGCCTGGCAGGCTGAGCGCGGTTGTTACCTCCCCCAGGAAGCTCCCTGCTCCCCCTGAGCTGGGGATAAGTGCCCCTCCTCTGTCTAACTCTACTATGTTTAACTTCGTCACTGTCCTTTAAGCACTGGCCAGTTTTTGTTTCCTTCATCTAAGCCATGAGCTACGTTAGGGTAGGGCTTATAATCTTTTTTTTTTTTTTTTAATTTTTTATGTATCTCTCTGGCGTGAAAGAGCTTCAATAAAGTCAAATTTACATTAACCCCCAGGAACTATTCAGATGAAAGTATGGCACTTTCCCTCTTCTGTTTTGTGGAGTATTTATTATATTATGCCTGATGTCCCCCGGACACTTGTTCACAGCCTGTGAACACTTGTTCACAGCCTGTGACTGTTCTGATTCATCAGTGCCTCTGCCATTCTGTTCTGAATATCACTCCTGATTGTTCCCGCCATTAGATTGTAAACTGTTACAAAACAAGCCTCACTTTTTAATTTATCACAATTTTCACCTAACATAGGTAGTACTTTATGTTGGGTAGTAACTAACATAAAGACTTGCATTCAGTTGTACTTGTCATGTATTTATTTAATATGTGAATAATGAATAAATATGCTTAAAACTTATTACAGAAACAGGTGTGATTCTTAACTCCTGGATTAGAAAGACAAGAGTGAAGTGTTTTTCTTTTTTCTCGGGCTCTTGTTTTCTCCAGTTCTTCATACTGGCATAGTTTCCCCACTGGTGTTCATCCACGTCTCACTCTGACACCGACAGCGGTGGGCAGGCCCCTTGGCAGAGCGGCTTCTGGCTGGCATGGCTCTAGCTCTGTACCAGCCCGTGTGACTCAGTGCTTAGGCTCCTATGCACTCGGCCCGAGAGGATGGTTTTCATTCTTCCCATTTCTCTGCTGGCCACACCACCGTTCCCCACCCCGCATCTTTCCTCAGATTGTCTCCTGTCTTTGTTTCCTCTTGGCTTCTGCTGCCACCCGTTGTGCTGAGGCCAGGGTTCAAATGACCACAGTTCGCACTTTTGTCGTTCCCTGCCCCAGGTCCCTGTCCTTCCCAATCCATTACTAGACACATTTTCCCATAATACCAGAGAAGTTTTTGGCTTTTTTCAGTGTCCCACTCAAGAATCTAAGGTGGTTACCTCTTAACTCCTGTTTTGGATCAAAACTCCTGCCTGATTTTTTAAGGAATGTGGCTGCGTACTACCTGTCTACCCTCATTTATCCCCACTCCTCATTCTGTGTAATGCTTTTCTCTACTAAGACTGGTTCCTTAGTGTTCCAAGTCTGCATCCTGCTTCCCATATCCTGGTGCTTTCATCCTTTGGGTGCATTTCGAGTTTCCTTCCTGTTTGCAGTCCTCTTACAAGCCACCATTCTTTAGGGCCCAACTAAAACATTACTGTTCTGTGAAATCCAAGCTATTCTTGCTTCCTGCACTCTTGCTGCCAGACTTAGGGTTACTGTCACACTGATTAGAATTTACCACTGATACATTTCTAAGAAAAATATGTTTTATCTTGCTTTCACTGAGTGTAAGCCCCTGAGACTGGGCACCTTGTTGGATGCTACTTTGGACCTTCCATGGCACTTGGTAAATGCTTGTGTTTTGGAGTTGCTTCCTCTTGCTAGAGCCTTTCCTTACGGCTCGCTGAATAGAAGTGAATCAGGTGGTTGGTTGAGGTCGGGGGTGATGTGGGTTGAAAATTTTTGAAATTTTCCCTAAGAAAATAAATTTTTAATTTCATGAGGTTCTGACATGAAAGTGAATGAACTAAATGGTCTCCTTTGAAGGATAATTTGAGAAAACTCCAAGCACTTGAGAACAGATGGCTGTCATGGAAGTATGTTTGGCAAGCAGATTTAGTTTATATCTGTGTGTATCTGTATACACTGAGTGTTTATACACACATGGTCATGCTTATGCACAATCTCTGTTTAGGGAAAAAAAAATCCTGATTTTCCAGTTTTCTTCCTACTTTGATGTGTATTTTGGAAACGCTACTCTCTTTTATCCCTTTTATTAGGATAGGATAAAAACCTGCTGTCAGTATTTTGATGATAACCATTGATTTTTTTTTTTTTTAATACTAGTGTGTTTCCCCCTATTCTTTTTTTTTTTTAATAAATTTATTTATTTATTTATTTATTTATTTATGGCTGTGTTGGGTCTTCGTTTCTGTGCGAGGGCTTTCTCTAGTTGTGGAGAGTGGGGGCCACTCTTCATCGCGGTGCGCGGGCCTCTCACTGTCGCGGCCTCTCTTGTTGCGGAGCACAGGCTCCAGACGCGCAGGCTCAGTAGTTGTGGCTCACGGGCCCAGTTGCTCCGTGGCATGTGGGATCTTCCCAGATCAGGGCTTGAACCCGTGTCCCCTGCATTGGCAGGCAGATTCTCAACCACTGCGCCACCAGGGAAGCCCCCCCCTATTCTTTAACTAGTGCCAAAAAATAAATTGGTTCTTATTTCAAATACCTTAATTTTTACTTGAAAATTTTCTATAATGAAGAATGCTTTAAACCCTCCATCCTTTTAATCCTCAGAGTAAAGTCCTGTGCTTTCTTCATCCACATGTTAACATTTCCTTGGATTTGGTCCTAGTTAAAAACTCTGAGAGCAATCAAAATCCTGTCATCAGAAACCATCTTTTTCTGCTCTTCATGGTAGGTAAGAATAAGAGACTATTTGAAGCAACCTGCTGGTGAGGAGAGACAGTTGTTCTTTTAGCATGGGTGTACACGTATGAATGCTTGCTTGCTAGTCTGGGTTATACAGAATTGGGAGTTGGTAGGAAAGGTGCTCAGCAATTATGAAAGTTTAATGCTAATAGACAGCCAACTCATTTCCAAAGCCTCTCCTAATTTGTCCAGGTACTCTGGCTCTGTGTTCCCATAGCACTTGCTTTATACTACTATTCCCATGTTGTATTGCAAAATCTGTTAACATTATTTATTCAAAAATATTTATTGAGCACCTACCACTATTGAGCGCCAAGGACTGTTCTAAGTGCTGGAGATAACATCAAGGAACAAAAGAGACAGAAGTCCCTGCCTTCGATGAGGGAGCCTACAGCAAATGGAGAGGAGGCCTGCAGCATACACACAACTGATCTCCTCCTCCAGATATTTGCCAGATTTTGAACCTACGTGGGATGGAAAGCCAAAAGGCTAAGCCCAGAACCTCCAAAGGGTAGAAATAACTAGGGAGAGGCTGATAATCAATCTGAAAATAATAAAATTGTGTAGTATGTCAATGGTGGTAAGTGGTATGGGAAAAAAAAATCAGAATAGGCGTGATACGGAATTCAGGAATGAAGCCTGCAGTTTTAAATAGGGTGGTCAGTGTTGGCCTCACAAAGGTAATATTTGATCCAAGAAGTGAAGGAAGTAAAGGGGTGAGGGAGTCGTGTAGGGAGAAGAGTGTTTCAGGCAGAGGGAATAGCAGAGTCCCGGAGGTGGAAACATGCCTGGTGTGTATGAGGGACGGAGAGGGAGACCTGAAAGGTGACAGAGGAGATGAGAGGCTGGGTACACATCCTGTGGGCTTCTGTAGACCTTTGGGAGACTTTTGGTTTTACTCCAAGTTAAAAGAAAAACATTTTAAGCAGTTTAAGCAAAAGAGTGACTTAATAAAAAGGGCCGTTCTGAACGTCGTGTTGAGAATGGATCAGTGGGACAGGAGTGGAAAGAGGGAGACTACTTAGGAGGCAGTTGGGCATAATCTGGGTAAGAGATGAAAGTGGTTTAGACCAGGGTAGAAGCAGAGGAGGGGGTGAGAAATGGCTGGATTCCTGATGTACTTCTAAGGTAAACTCAACAGGATTTCTTGGCTGATGAGACAGGGTGTGTGGAGGGGAAAGAACGGAGTCAGGATTACAGCAGGATTTTTGGTTTGAACACCCAGAGGGATAGAGTTCCTCTTAACTCAGCTGGGGAAAACTGTAGGTAGAAGGGGTAGGGGTGGGGGGTTGGCTAAGAGACTAGGAGTTTAGTTTGTGGACATCTTAGGTGTGAAATATCTCTGAGATATTCAAGTGGAGATGACAAGTAACAATTAGATAAAAGAGTCTGTAATCACAGGAGAGGATAAATAAATATGGCAGCCAACACAACATAGCCAGTACTTAAAACCATGAGACCAGATGAGATCACCAAGAGAATGAGTATAGATAGAAAAGAAAAGAAAGCCCAAAAACTAGGCCCTAGGGAACTCCAAAAATAAGAGTTAGTGTTGGAGGATTCTATTCTCTGGTAAGGGTATAGTAGGGCATGGCAGGCCAACACTTGCTGCAAGGGGGGGAAAAAGATAAATTGCAAAGGACATATTTTTAAAGACATCAGATAGCTGTGGAAGCAACAAGAATTAGATGAACTAAAATTCCAGACAGAGAAGAGCTATTCCTAGATGAGCTGACAATTGCTGACTGTTTCTTCTCTGGAGGCATTCTGCAATTGTGGGCAGGGGCTGAGGGTCAGGCTGGGCCCAAACAGAGACTATTCTGGGTTGAAGAGAAACCATCTGACCCTGCTGGTGATTGATTATGCAGGGCTGGTGAAATGATTGGAAACTAAAGGAATTCCCAAAACAGGGAGCTTTCCCCTGGAGACATTTGATGAATTCTGGGGTAGCCCAAGAAGTTAGTGGCTCAGCCAGAAGGCAGATTGAAATCTCACAGTCTCACGTTACTTTTAGGAGATAAAATCTCACTAAAAGGATGGGTCTACTGCAAAAAAAACCTGACTCTCCCTTAAGAGAGATTTTTAACCTGCTTGGGATTGGAGACTTCAGGGCTCAGGAGTAAAAAGACCTGCTGGACTTAGAGTCAGTGACCTTGGACATTCATACTCAAGGAACAGGTAAAACAAGAGATGGACTGAATCTTAACAGTAACCCAGTCCTGACCCAACAGTCCCTGATTGGACCAATGGGACCCACTCCTTCTCCCTGTTTGTCTAAGAGAAAATAGGAAACACTTGTAGTAGAAGATATTGTTTGGAGCTGCTATGATTCTTTTATTCACAGTATTCACAGTATTCATCATACAGTAAAAAATTATTAGACATTCGAAAAGGCTGAGAAATTGACTGAAAATTAAGAAAATAAATATATTAATAGAAGCAGACCCCAGATGATCCAGATAACAGTTAGCAGAAAAGAACTTTTAAATAACCATGATTAATGTGTTAAAGAAAATAGAGGAAAAGATGGACAAAATAAGTTCTAAAGTAAAGAATTCCAACAGAGAATTAAATCTATAAAGAGAATCAGATCAACACTGTAAAACTGAAATTTTCAATTTATAAAATTCAGAACACAGTGGATGAGTTTAAAAGCAGATTAGATACAGTAGAAGATAAGATTGGTGACTTTGAAGACAGATGAACAGAAAGTTTCTAAACTGACACACAGAAAAAAGAATGGAAAGAACAGAGCAAAGCACAAACGGATAAAGAGGCAATTGGGGGGCAGTGAAAAGGACTGACACATACATATCTGATTAGAGTCCTAGACATGGAGGAGAGAGTGAATCAGAGGAGTGTTTGAAGATAAAATGAATGGCCAGAAATTCCCATAAACTGATGAAGATATCTGCCAGTACATTCAATGTCAGGTAACCCCCAAGCAGGAAAAATGTAAAAAAGAAAACCATACTAAGCATATCTTAAACTGTAGAAAACCAAATACTGAAAGAACATCTTAAAAGTCAGTAGATAAAAACTGACAGCTAATATTATATTAAATGGTACAGTATTGAATACTTTCCCTCTGAATTTGGGAGTAAGAAAAAGATTCCATTATTCTCATTTATATTCAGAAATACACTGGAGGTCCTGGCTACTGAACTAAGGAAAAAGAAAAAATACAGGACTTCCCTGGTGGCGCAGTGGTTAAGAATCCGCCTGCCAATGCAGGGGTCACAGGTTTGAGCCCTGGTCCGGGAAGATCTCACATGCCTTGGAGCAACTAAGCCTGTGTGCCACAACTACTAAGCCCGCGTGCCACAACTACTGAAGCCCATGCATCTAGAGCCTGAGCTCCACAACAAAGAGAAGCCACCTCAGTGAGAAGCCCGTGCACCACAACGAAGAGTAGCCCCCACTCGCTGCAACTAGAGAGAAAGCCCACGTGCAGCAACGAAGACCCAACGCAGCCAAAAATAAATAAATTAATGAAAGGAAAAAATACAGGCATGCCTCATTTTATTGCTGTTCGCTTTATTGCACTTCACAGATATTGCACTTTTTTTTTTTTAACAAATTGAAGGTTTGTGGTAACCCTGTGTCGAGCAAATGTATTGGCACCATTTACAATATAGTAAAAAATACAAAACAAAACTATTTCTATAAACTTAGCAACGTCAAATCAGGAAAGGAAAATTATAAAATACCATTTATAATAGTATCAAGGTATTAGATACCCTGTAATAACTCTCAGAGGATATAAGCCTTCTATATGAAAAACATTGCTGAAAGAAATTAAAGAAGACCTAAATAAATAGAGCGATATATGACATACATGTATTCAATATTGTGAAGATGTCTATAGTTCAGTCCCAGTCAAAATCTAAGCAGGGTGTTTTTCTGATAGAAATTGATGATGGAAGTACAAAAGACCTAGATTAGCCAAGGCAATCTTGAAAAGGAAGAACTAAATTGGAATACTTATCATAATCCAGACTTTGTAATCAAGCCACAATGAAGACAAGGTAGTGTTGCCATAAGAACAAATAGACCAATGGAACAAAATAGAGTGGTATGTACTGCCCAGCATGGCTTGTACTTAGCTGTGTGTGGCTATTAAGCACTTGAAATATACCTAGTCTGAAGTGAGATGTGCTGTAAGTATGGAATACACAGTAGATTTTTAAAGACTTAGTGTGAGAAAAATAATGTAAACTATTCCATTAATAATTTTACATTGATTACATATTGAAATGATAATATTTGGGGTATATTAGTTTAAATAAAATATTGTTAAAATCAAGTTCATCTGTTTTTTAATGTGGCTACAAGAAGATTTACAACCACATATATGGTTTAATGAATGACATTGGTGGCAGCAAAGATTCCTTAAACAACACAAAAATACGTAAGAGAAAAGATTGATAAGGTGGATTATGTAGAACTTCTGTTCATCAAAAGATACATCTTCAGGTTGAAAATGCAAACCATAGATTGGTAGAAAATGTTTGTATGGATTGTGACAGAGGACTCTTATTGAGAAATAAAGATATATATTAAACTCTTGCAAATATAAAGAACTCTTGCCAATCAGAAAAAAGGACAATTTTTAAAATAGGCAAATGACTTGAACAGGAGCTTCACAGTGAGGATATCCACATGGCCAATAAGCATATGAAAAGATGCTCAGCATCCTTACTTATCAGGGAAATGTGAATCAAAGAGATGATAATATACATCCACTGGGAATGGCTAAAATTTTCAAGACTGACAGTATCAAGTCAGTTGCAACTCCCATACACTGCTGTCGGATGTGTAAATTGTTACAGCCACTTTGGGAAAAGTTCTGACAATATCCATTAAAACTAAACACGGGCTTCCCTGGTGGCACAGTGGTTAAGAATCCACCTGCCAATGCAGGGGACACAGGTTTGAGCCCTGGTCCGGGAAGATCCCACATGCCTCGGAGCAGCTAAGTCTGTGCACCACAACCACTGAGCCTGCGCTCTAGAGCCCGCGAGCCACAACTTCTGAGCCCGCATGCCTAGAGCCAGTGCTCCGCAGCAAGAGAAGCCACCTCAACGAGAAGCCCACACGCCGCAACGAAGAGTAGTCCCCGCTCACCGCAACTAGAGAAAGCCCATGCGCAGCAACGAAGACCCAGCGCAGCCAAAAATAAATAAATAAATTTATTTAAAAAAAAAAACAAAAAAAAACTAAACATATAACCAACCTCATAACCTAGCAGTTCCACTCCTATGTTATATCCAAGGTAAATGAGTGCATTTATGTGAACGTTGAAAGCAACCCAAATATTCCTCAGCAATAGAATGGATAAATAAATGGTGGTGTATTTATACAATAAAACACTACACAGTAATACAGGAGAATGAACCACACACTATATGATTCCATTTACATGAAACTTAATAATAGGCAGAACTAATCAATGGTGGTAGAAGTCTGAATAGTGGTTACTTCCACTGGGGGCATGAGGGTCTTCCAGGATGTTGGAAATGTTATATAACTTGATCTTGGTGGGACTTAAACTTCAACAACTGTACACTTGAGATCTCTGCATGCTGTATGTATGCCATACCTCACTTAAAGCATTATGTTAGCATGTCTGGCATTTCCTTGATGATGAAGACTGTAGGTCATTTATTTCTATAAGACCAGTGCATAAACACAAAAGGCACTCAATAAATAATGTGGGAGAAATTTAGGAAGGAAATGAAGTAGGAAGTTAGGAAGGAAGTTGGTTCATTCATCTAGTTTCTTGTGACCCAGCCCCTGTTCCTTTGTCCTCTGTCCACCTGTCATAGTCAGAGCTCTGTTTGGCTGCAAGGTTGGGGTAGTGATTTTACTGCTCAGGAAAGTACATCTAGCTTAGGCCTTTTGCTGTTACCCATCTGTACAGTAGAAGATAAGTCCAGGTATATGGAGAAGGGGGAGACTTTTTAATCACATGATGTAGATTAAGAATAATGCTTTATCTTTCCTTGTGTATTTCCATCTGTGTCTCTTTTCCTCTTCCCTGTTGTTTAGCATTCAACCAATATTCACTGATCACCCACTGTTGCCTGGCCTTTTCAAGGTATCTAGCTAGATTAGTGAGTAAAACAAATAAGGATCCCTGCCCTCACAAGGCTTATATTGTGGTGGGAGAAGACAGGCAATCCACAGTAAACTGCCTCCTTCTCCTTTTCTTACTTGTGCAGAAGAATCAAGCAGGAGAAACATACTGACAGGAAAACAAAAGCTTAGTCTGTATCCCGCCCCATCCTTCTATTGTATGGTAGGCCCAGTTCACTTGTCTTCTGGTTGAGCAGTGGGAAAAGACTTGTCATTTTGGATTAACTTCACAATGCCATGTGTCCAGGGGGACGTAATAAATATTTGTAGCCTTTGGGAGCATCTGTCAGTGCCTGCTGATTCCCATACTTCTTTTCTGCCATCCGCCCTACTCATCTTTTTTTACCATCACCTTTCTGGGAAAAGCTTCATTTAAGTTCTTAGAAAATATGTTTTCTGTAATGGTATGACTTTGGGACAGTTGAGCCCTAGAATGGGCACTGAGATGCAGCATAAACCATCCTTTTGGAAAGTTCTGATAAGGAACCCAAATAGTTATTTTGAGAGTTAGGGTTGTTGTGATGAGTATTCTTTTCATATACTGTTCTAAATCTCATATTGTGATAAATACTGGATCTGGAAAGGTTATGTAGTGCATATGAAACGATGGAAATAAAACTGCTCAAATAAAGTCCGAGGAAGAACATTTAACAGGAGAGTTGTGACCCAATGCATCCTTTTTTTTTTTTTTTTAATGTCCATCAAAGGAAGAAGACAAATAGACTCTGGTTTATTAATACAATAGAATATTATACAGTATTAAAATTGAATGGCTAAAGCAACATGAACAATATGGATGAATATTGGCAATATCATATTTAGTTAAAGAAGATTACATCCACCATGACACCCTTTATATAAAGTTAAAACAAAATAAAATTTTAAAGAAATATTTGTAGATCTAGTGCATCCTTTTTTAAGTTTGTTTTTTAAATGCAGATTTTTTTTTTTTAAGTCAAATACTCTGTAGAAAGAGATTTCATGGAGATTAGGAAATGTTGATGTGTATCTAGGGCAGAAAGGAAGGAATTAATTTGTTTCCAGTTGGGATTTGTAGTCAATGGATGATCAGTGAAACAGAAAGCCGTTTCCAGGTACAGAGGGGAAAGATGGTACAATTTAGTAAAGAATAATTATACTTTGCATTTGCATAGCGCTTACTGTCCAAAAAATGTTTTCACATGCCGTTTTATCCTCCCAGTAACCCAGTGAGATATGTGTTTTTAACTCCTATTTTAATAGAGTTGGAACTAAGAGGTGTTAATTGACTAGCCCAAAGTCAATAGCTGGATTGTGTCAGAATTGGGACCCTCTGATTCTAAAGCCCCCAGACTCTTCTATGTTAGGCCTTTCTGAAAATTTATGCAGCAACATGTAAGCAGTTTTGGCAGAGAAGGGAAGTCTTAGGGTCAATTTTAATGATGCTAAAGGCAGATCTGAAATGAAGAATCTGAAGCAAATCAAGAAGCAGAATAACTTCCCTGCTCACTTGGGAGGGGAAGGTGATAGGGTGTTATGCCCGCAGGTTAGAATGTGTGTGATCTTTTGATCACTCTGTGGGCTGATAGGAGGGAGACCTCAGTACTCAAAGGTGAGCTTTTGGACAAAGTAGTGCCTATTACAGTATTTCTTCTAGAATTATTTCATGGCTCCTGTGGTGCCGTAATTGTCTCTCTCTTCAACCTCCATCTCCAGGAGCCTCCAGAAGATGACGCAAACATCATTGAGAAGATCCTGGCATCTAAGACTGTCCAGGAGGTTCGTGGCTGATGTTTCTGGCTTGTATATCACTAGCGCAGTTTACACCCTCTGTGGAGAGATGTTTCTGGAGTGGTCATTCTTGGCTGGACTGAGAGCTAGGCAAGAACACTGTTTGGCTAGTTGACACTTATTTTCACCTCCATGAAATATTTTAAGACATAAAATCCTGAAATATTTGAGTATGGCCCAAACCGATGTTTTTTTTTTCCTTATGATCCTAGCAAAAGGTATTGATCCTTTAGTTGCCATAGCCCACTGAAAGTCATCAGAGGGCCAAGAAGAAGAGATGGGAAAAGACTCCCAATGAAAACATCTTTTCCTTTCAACATCTCAGGGCTGTGTAGAGAACCTCTAGAGAAAATTTCTGGCGTGAAAGAGTATGCTGGTGCCAGTGAGGGCATAGTTTCATCTTTACCTCAAGTATTTATGAAAGTAGACTTCCTTACTTTGAGAGTGAACATCACTGGAGTTTGTGGGGGACGGTTGGGAGGACCCCGGAAATGCATGTTCTCACTTCTGCACCAGCTCTCAGAGCCCTGGGCCAGTTTGGCTTTATCAGCTGAATGCTCTCCCAGCCTGGACCTAAGAATGACACCAGGAGGATCTTCTTTTTTTTCTAACCTTATAGCTTACTGTGTGTTCAGCCTTTAGAAAGCCTGCTCCAGACCTGTCAGAAAAAGACCTGGGAAAATGAAAATGTCCTCGAGAAATATGTTCTAAAACCAGGAAGAAGTATTGATTTACCTTTTTCTTTTGGCACATAAGGGTGATCCATGGGGATCTGGGCTGATAACTGCTTGCTTTTGGTTACAGGTTCACCCAGGAGAACCCCCATTCGACTTGGAGCTGTTCTACGTCAAGTATAGGAATTTGTACGTCTATTTAATGTATTATTTTTATGTGTATTTTAAATGAATAAAACTTTCTTCTTTCATCACACCATTATCTCTTATGTTTTCCAAGAATGGCCCCTAAGGCATGACCCACAGACCTTGATTGGCTCAAGTTCACCTTAGGCGGCAGTGCTTTACTTTGGCTGCGTATAGAATCACCTGGAGAGCTTTTTAAAACTACTGAAGTCCTTGCTGCACTCCAGACCCGTTGGCTCATACTCTAGGAGTAGTTCTCAAGGATTGGTGTGTTTTAAAAACTCCCTCTGCAGTTCCCATTTGCACCCAGAGTGGAGAACCACGGTCCTATAGCCTATACTTTTCTCCCCACTTGCGTTTTTCTTTCTTTCTCTGCTGTGTGCCCACTTTCACTAATGTGCATTAACGATGGCCTGCCTATACCTGCCCTCCCTCTGCTCTGAGCCAGTTTCTCTAGAAGCCACAGAGTGGTGACCAGTTGCTTGGAATTGCTGCATTGTTTTATATTCTGTTTTCGTCCTGAAGGGCAAGGCCCTTCTAAGCCCAGTCTCCAGCAGTTCCACAGCAAGTCACTCCGCTGCTGCTGTGTTAGACGGTCACCTGGTTATTGAAACACTTTAAAGCTTGATGGTTTGCTGGTTCTGTTCTTGTCTCACAATTTGCGTGTCTTTGCATAGTTCCTACTTACACTGTAAATGGGCCACAATGGAAGAACTCGAAAAGGATCCTCGCATCGCACAGAAGATCAAGCGATTTAGGAATAAACAAGCCCAGATGAAGCACATTTTTACTGAGGTGAAGCAATATTTACTAATTTGATCACTGCTTTTCTTGCAGTATTAAATACTGGGTTTAAGGTTCTTAAAGTTGAAGTCCTGTGTAGATCTATTGCTTAGGTGTCTGCTGATTTGTGACAAGATTTGTCCAGATTTAAGCCAAAGAAAACAAATTATCCACCAAGGAATAAGGGTCAAACCTTATAAACTGATAACTCATAAGAACGTGCACCTAGGTCACGTTCTAGGGCAGAATGTACACACAGAAGGAATGTGCACACAGTTCTTTCATTTCCTCCTCCCTCCTCCCCAAAAGGGCAATTCCAAGAAGACTTAAATTTTGGGTGTAAAAAATAAAAACAAAGCTAAAATGTTAGAAAATAAGTAAATAAATATATAAACTTGGGTATTTCTAAGTATGGTACCTACAGCAAGAGGAAGGATTGATGGATTTGGATATCAAAACATCTGTAGTGCCTATAAGTTAGAAAATACCACAAATAAATCTTTAAGTAAGTACATAATGTACATAGACGTATTCCCTAATTACGTACATGCACACATACATACAAGGCATACATTCTTCTTATCCCGTATGGAAACCTTATTTATATTTGCATACACACATGCATGATACACATACATATACACATGACAAATAGCTTTAATGATAAGAAATGCTCTTATAGTTCAAAAAGAAAAATACAAAATCCCAAATAGAAAAAATGGACAAATTAATGGGGAATTCAGAAAAGAGGGGAAAATTACTTACCAACCATACAAAAATGTAGTCAATTTCACTAGCAGTCAAAGAAATGCAAATTAAAATGGGAATCTTCTAGTTTTTACTTATCAAATATTTGAAGGTTTTAAACCTAAGTGTTTTCCACTGCTGGTGAAGGTGTAGGGAAGAGACACTGTCGTCATCACTGGTTGGGAGCATAACTTAGGATGACCTGTCAGGAGAGCAGGATGACAGCAGACATCACATGTCTCAATATTTGCCTATAATTTGTCCCAGCAGTTCTGTTTCCACCATTTATTTTAAGGAAACTATCAAGTCTTTGTGCAAAGACTTAGCTATGATAAACAGTTGTTTGTATTGGTGAAAAATTGAAAACAAACAAAATGTTAGATAATAGACACTTGTTAAATTATGATACATCCCACAGAATGCAATACTGTGCGGCTAGTAAAAATGATATTGGAGGACAATTATTAACGTCATAGGAAGAGGCTTAGTGATGTTAACTATTGTTAGTTGAAAATGTCACGCTCTTATATGCGACAGTTCCATTTTGGGGGGTACAAGAGAGAAGAATCACCATAATAATGCATAGAAAATGTCTGAGTGTACGTGAAAATGATGACATAATTTTCTCAATTTGATGGGATTGTGGTGATTTCTATTTTCTTTAACATGTAATTTTTCAATTTTATACAGATAACTTATGAAGAAAAAAGCAATAAAAATTATTTTTTAAATGTAGTCACAAATACTAGATAGACCTTAAGAGTGCACTGAGATGCCATCAGATTCTAGCAGATTGCTGCACATTCTTACCAATTCATTGTTCATGTTGTACTCCTTTTCCGCAAATGACAAAAAACTAGTTTAGGATAATGTCAATAAGTGTTCTTTTTGTCCCAATATGGAGTCCTTTTTCTTTAGCCTTAACGTTTGGCCCCAGGCCTCTCCAGGATTGTTGTAAAGCCTGTGAGAACTGTTTATTATGGCATTGTTCCTCTGTAGAGAATCGGAAGGGAAGGGCTAGAATTGGAAAAACCATCCTGAAGCCCTGTTGGATACTCTCCCTCGGTTCCTGGAACTTCTTATTCACGCCTCTGTTTTAGCGAGCATTTGCAGTGCAGTGGCTTGTTTACGTGTCTGTGTCTTCCACTTTGAGCCCTGCGAGACAGACAGGGCCACGTCTTCCTCGTGTTTCTATCTGTGGTTCTAAGCGCAGGGTCAGTGCTCAGTTACCACTTGTTTGTGCCCAGGTATGGGAGGAGGGTTTTCTATGCCACTCCTGCTCCAGACCCTTCAGCACTTCCTGTTGTCTTGGAATAAAATCCAAACTACTTAATGTAGCCTACAAAGCCCCATGAATCTGGTTTCTGATTTATTCCCAAGGGAGTGATTTTTTCCCTTGGTTGGGAATAGAAAATTGTGTTAGGATGTGTAGAAATACTGTAATGGGAATTCATACCGTTGGGGAAGAAAATACTGTAATGGGAATTCATACCCTTGGGGAAGGAAAGGCTTTTGAGAAGATTGGAGGCCATCATGAAAGGAATGAGGAGTGAGAGTGGGGAGTAGTTGCTGTAACGCTGTCTTCAGTCTTGACCTAGTCAACATTTTTGTTAATAACTTGCATAAATGGTATTCTTATGAAATAAATAATAACCTAGTTTTGAATAGAGCTTCTTCATACCCATTATTTCCAGCCGCTTTATGAGGTAGCCGAGGGCGCGTGTGAAGGAGAGTGGGGCTGGAAAGGCTGTGAGTTCCCACACCCCACGGGGCTGGAGGCCTATGAGACCCTGACTCCTCAACACCAGACCCAGTGCTGGGAGAATAAATGACAGAATCAAAGTTCAGGTTTACCTGGACAGGCGAGGATGAATGAAATAATGAAAATGGCAATAAGTAAATGTAATGTCACACGTTGGTATTTTAAAGATCTTTACAACTTTGGAGTGGGGAAAATGACCCGATAGCGGTTTGCCTTGGGCCAATTACAGTAGCTCCTTCAGACTCAGTATCCTCCACTTCTGTAAATCAGAACTCCTAATACTATCACCCTCACAGACTACCTGGGAGGATTAAATGACACAGTGTTGATAGAAGTGCTAAGCATGGTGCCCGACCCATAGTCACTGTTCCACAAAGGTTAGCTCTCTGCATCACCAGGGGATCTAGAAACGTGGCATCTGAAGAACATTGAACACCTGGGGTTAGGGAGGTGTTCCGATATGGAAGAATCAACTTGGTTACTGCTGTTGTAGAGGAAGTGGTTCACACCAATGAGTCAGTTACAGGAGGAAAATTAGGCTGTAATTTAATAGTAATAATGATAAAGATCATGATGCTACTACTGAACAGGCAGAGGTAAAGCTGTCTTGGCAGTGGGTCAGGTCTCAGAGGGCAATAAATTCCTGAACACAGGGATAATTGAATCCGAGGGTGGATTTGCCAGGGATGCTGTAAAAAAAAAAAGGTGTTCCTGCGTTGATTGGAAGATGAAACTAGACAGCTCCTAAAGTGCCTTCTAGCTTAAGGGGTAATAAGAACATTCCTGCACTTCAGGAGGAGGGCTTCTGGGCAAGAAAGACCCATGTAAACGTTCTGATTCACGTGGCTTTGCAACCTTGGTCACAGTACTTACTTAACCTCTCTGAGTCAGTTTTCTCATCTGTAAAGACAATTACGACACCTGCTACTCCATAAAGTAGCTTATAGGCTAAAATGAAAGCACTGGACACACATTAAATATTTCTAAATCTTGCTTATTATTTTGTAAGTACACTTTATTTTTTTTTTGAAGCGTAGTGTGTTTAACAGTAAGCGGTCCTAAGGGTACAGCTCAGTGAATTTTTGCAAAATAAACACTCCTGTGTAACCAGCACCTAGATCAGGAAATAAAACATTATCAGTACCCCTGAAGCTCCCCCCATGCCTCCTTCCAATATTAACCGTTACTGGTATTAAGAAGAAAAACAGACTGTAATTCTGGGTTTCCGAGGGATATCTCTGGAAATCCTCCTTGTGCTGATTTTTGCTCAGTGCTGTAATGACCAACAGGAAAGCCTCACCCTGGCCGTGGGGCAGCCTGTAAGGTGTGGTCGTTTCTTTAAATTCAGTCCTGAAGAGGAGGATTTGGGGACAGTGAAGAAATGTCAGTGATGTGACTTTTATTTTCAAGCGAACCTTTTCATTCTGTGTTTCCCGCCCGATAGGGCTCAGAGGAGGGGGTCACTTCAAACACTGGATGCTGGGTTGGAGGGATGGGGGACACTTCTTAGCTCTTCTTCTTTGTTTGCCTTAGCCTGACGAAGACTTGTTCAACCCAGACTACGTGGAGGTTGATCGCATCTTGGAGGTGGCCCACACCAAGGATGCAGAAACCGGAGAGGTGGGTATTTTGCTGTTTTGACTCTTCCGAAGTGTCTTCGCCGCTTGCCGAAGATATTTTGCACGTTTCGTTAACGTGTGGTCCTTGTTTTCATGGCATTCGCGTGCTGTATTGTAGGGGGGTTTTCATAGGTCTGTCAGTGTAGGACTGATTCCTGTAATGCAGTAGAAAGAATGTAAGTGTCTCTCCCATTTCCCACTAGGAAGTGACGCATTACCTGGTGAAGTGGTGCTCACTGCCTTACGAAGAAAGTACGTGGGAGCTGGAGGAGGATGTGGATCCTGCGAAAGTTAAAGAATTCGAATCTCTGCAAGTTCTCCCTGAAGTTAAGCATGTGGTAATGTACCCATGTCACTGTTTGGCGCCTCTTGTAACATGTGATTTTAGGAACTTGGCAATCCTGGGGGTCCCCTGGGCTGTGCTCCTGAGTGGTTTCTGTGGTGTCTTATCATCGGTCACTCCCACTGCAACTGCGGTTCGGGGTGTGTTTCTCCCCACATCACACTTTGCTAGCACTCAGGTCAGCTTTACGTCCGGGCTCTACTTTGATGTATGTGACGTTTCAGAAGCTTGGCTATGAGCTTTGATTTCTTGGTGTATGGCTGTCAGATGGAGTCAGTAAGATAGAAGGTAAGAAATACCTGGCTTGGGAAAGAAGCTCAGTAAGTTGTTAGTATCTTTCTTGTTCCTGTTTCTTATCCCTTGCTCCATTGGTGATCTCTTTTCTTCAGTTTTATCCTTTGCCTTTACTCAAGTGGAATATTCTTACAGGGAAGAACTGTCCTTTCTCTATAGATCACTGGAACTTTGCAGATAAAATATAGGTTTTCAGTACGTTTTTGTTGAATTGGTTTGTTTTTCTGATTCTGGATTATTACCACCAAGCTGCAAAAATGTCAAAGGAGGCAGAATTGAGATAGAGCCCAGTTAAGATGTGACTAACTTGGGAAAAGAATCAGAGCTGTGAAAGAATATAACTATAGACTGGAATGATCATTTTCTATTTTTTTTAAATCACTATTTTTATATGAAAAACTCTTATCCAGTTCCTTATTCTTGTTTTTATATATATCACTGGGAAAGTTGGGACTCAGAAGGCAAGACTTTGACACTGAACTTAGATCCCTGTCGGAGACCATCCAGAAGCAGTTTTGCTTTTGTTTCTTGGCTCTGAAGGGTGTAGAGGTATCTTGAGATGCGGAACTGTGATTAGAAACCTGTGTATTTTACAGTGTTTGTCTACATGATTGATTAATGAATTTTTCCCTCAACCCTCTCCTATAACAGTTGTCCATTGAAAATTCAATTTGTTAGTCATTTACTAAGCACCTGCTGTAGGTTGATTCTTGTGTGGGACAGAGTAAGAAAGAAGGTGCAGGCCCTGCCCCAGGAACTCACAGGCTGACGGAAGAGGCATGTGTGTGCAGGACAAATATGGCACCAGGCTAATTGGGGCATGTGGCCCAAAGCAGAAGCAAACCAGTGGGGGAGCAGAGAGTAGAGAGAAGTTCATTCTGAAGCTAATTCTAAGTTATCATCTAGAAGTAATCAAGATTCTTACTCTCTCAGCCTGCATCCCACTTACTCCTTCAGACTGACTACATGCACTTGGCGACAATATGAATGCAAGTGTTTTCAGTCCGTTTCCCTTTTCCTTTCCTTCTTTGCTGTTGTGATGCTCCTGTCCTACTCATCTCTCAATGAACTGAGATCATTTCACACCTGTCTCTTTTGGTTTCTAATTTATTTGCTCTCTCATTTAAAAGGTATGTTTTGAAATTTTCCTCATCCTAAATTGGAATGGTAGCTCAAAATATAAGTAAAGTTGTCTTTTTATGTTTTAAGAGAAGGGCTGGCTCCAAATAATACTTTAACTGAATAATTTTTTTTTTAAAGGGCTCTT
Organism: Eubalaena glacialis; assembly: GCF_028564815.1. Classification (NCBI taxonomy): domain Eukaryota; kingdom Metazoa; phylum Chordata; class Mammalia; order Artiodactyla; family Balaenidae; genus Eubalaena; species Eubalaena glacialis. Next base: position 19,152,410 of record NC_083728.1, read on the forward strand.
ATCCTGGGCTTTGAAGTTTAGAGATAACCCTACCAGTCTTGATGAATAGGACATTCCATCACTAAAAGCTTTTTGGTAAAAAATTGGTCACATGTAGGTCAGATATGGAATTTTGGGAGAGCAAGAAATGAGTGTCAGTAACGATTGTGCAAAGAGAGTAGCAGTCATTTAATAGTCAAGACCCACCTTGGAGACTCCCAAGAATCAGTTCTCTTTCGAATTTAATAGTAGCCACTAAAGGTTGTGGAGCCTTGGGGTAAGTTACTTGCTGTAGTCGGTACCACTTAGGAGCCAACCAGACTAGGCATCGGGAATTTCTAGCTGATTTCAAGCCTTATCCTTAAATGGCTGAAATTTCTGGTCATGTTAATGGTGATGTAAAACTAAAACCTTAGCACTGGAGAAAGAGGGAAAACCCAGAGGAGTGACTGGGTTAGAGCGTGATGCCTCTACATCAGGAGCGCTACCAAGGCAGCAAAGTAGAAATCTGCAGTGCTAGGAGTGAGCCACTTCAGTCGCTAGAGATGAGGAACATTCCAGGAAGTCTCCCCATAGTATCTAGTAGAGTAGAGTGCCATTAAAATGAGTTACATGGACTTCGGGGATCCAGGCTGAATGATTCCTATAGGTTGAGAAGAATGTAATTTCTTTAAGGGAACAGAGCAAGAGAGTTTCTATAGGAATATCTTTGCTTAAGAGCTTTCTCTTTAAAATTAATTTTTTGACATAATAAATTATTTTCCCCTTTATTTCTAAAAACACCTGTGCCTATGTGCTGATAGTAATATTCAACAGAGTTCTATTTCAAGGGGCTTAGCCTAACTACAGCTATAGTAATTTTGTAGGTAAGTTGTGGTATGTAAGTTTCTGAAAGACCACACTTTGAGTGGTCTGAACAGATTGGACAGACTACACTTATCTCCAAATATCAGTGATATGAAATGGTTGGGCATATTTTATTAAATTTCACATGTGAAAGGCTTCGTTTTAGTTAATAGCATATTTCAGGAGTAAACTTTATTGTAATACTCTAAAGTAGAACTACCAAAGACTACAATTGCTGTTAGAAAAGCTACAATCTCAAAATTCTCATTTATATAACTATAGGCATAGCTAAAAATTTTTATTTTTAAGACCTTGAAGTGTCAACTTAGGGGCTCAATTTGTCTAGAAGCAAAATAATCAAGTCGATGTCCAAATAATATAAATAAACAAAATTTTTAGATGGGAAGACTTAATACCTAAAAATTAAAATTAAAATTTTCCCCAGATTAATCAAAATTCCAATAGAATTTTAAGGGAACTTGAAATTGATTCTACAGTTATACAGAATACTAAATAAGACAGAATAGCCAAGACATTTTTGAAAAATAATTCCCCATCAGATATAAAGCTGTAGTAATTCAAAAGTGTGTTTTTATTGCAATAAGAGACAGTGCAGTAGGACAGAATGAAGTCTCTAGATAAAGCTCCCTGGATATATTAGAACTTATATGATAAAAATGGCATTTCATATCAATAAAGATCAATTACATTTAGAAATTGATGTTTCATATGGGAAAATAAAGTAATAAGATTGCTATTATGTTCATGGTGAATTTAAGGAATTTACAATTTTGATTATATAGGCTTTTGGCTTTACTCTAGAAACTAATCAACAAAATATTTGACCCACTGTACTTTCCTGAGCTGATTCCACAAGGACAAATAACATTCTGTCTATAGAAAACTAAAAAACCTGACTAATACTGGCTTGTAGGGAAATTAAAATGTAAGTGGGAGTGATTTCTAAGAGTCTCAGTAAAGCAATATAATACTTACCAAGATTTTAGGTGGGTCTGTTTCTCTTCTTCATTAATTGCTTGCAAACTTTATAGAGGTGTTCTTAGTTTAATCTGCTGAAATCTAGAAAATACAGGGCTGGCTCATTAGTCAGAAGCTAGTAGCTGCAGTTTGCAGCCAGCTGTAGGACAGACAGCGTTTGAGATTTACCACCTGCCCCATCCTTGCCCTGTGTCCCTCTGCACATTTTGCCCCTGAAGCGTCATTCTCTGTGTCTTGTGCTCTCTGCTCTCCTTCCCTAGGAGCGACCTGCCTCAGACTCCTGGCAGAAACTTGAGAAGTCTCGAGAGTACAAGAACAGCAATCAGCTCCGGGAGTACCAGCTGGAGGGGATGAACTGGCTTCTTTTTAACTGGTATAACAGGTGCGGAACCAGAGCCGGTCCTGTCCTCAGGGATGATGTTTCTACCGGATGTTTGTGCCTGGAAGGAGATTGTGGGCTTAGCCCGCGTGGAGTAGCAATAGCAGAGTGGCAAGGGCGTGCATCGGAGCCACTGGTTTCGTGTGGTGATCTTTGCACATCAGGCATACCAGGACTTTATTTTTTATGTCAGATTTGGTTTGGTTTGGTTTGGTTTCTCCAACCAAGAGGAATGATCTTTAGACATCGCTGACTTTGTGCTTTTTTTTCTTTGCCAGTCTAACCAAAAGGTTGGGCTCAACCTAGATGAAACAAAACCCAAAAGATCCTTTAAAACTGTTTTTTATCTCCCAGTCTTCAGCAAAAGTTGGCTCTAAAGGAGAATGGATCTGGATTCTATCCCCGACTCTGCTACTTGTTTGTGAGCCATGGGTGGCCTAGACTTGTAATACTCAGTTTTCAACTCTGTGCTTTAGTTCCTATCAGAATCTAAATGAAACAGATGAAATTTGAGAAAGATGGGTTGAGATTTTCCTAACATTCTAGAGTGTACCCCCGGTGTTGATTTTTAAAGACAGTATGTAGTGGAGCACACACCAAGCTGGGACTCTGGAGACCTGTGTTCTAGCCTTGTCTCTGCCACCTGTTCACAGTGTGAGTCAGGGCACAGCTCACTCAGACACTCCAGGTCTGGGGTTGCCCACCTGTACAGTCAGGAGCGAGACCGGACAGGGGCCACACTCTTCCGGGGTCACAGCTGTGTGCAGTCCGTGATTCTGGGTCACCACAAGAGACCAGCGTTTTTACGCTTGATACGGAACTTAGTATGTGGGTTAAAACTTTGTCCTTTGATAATGCAAGTAATAGACAATGAGAATCATGCAACTTATGTTTCTGTTTTTGCCTTGGCTTCCATGAAGTTTGTCAGGTAGAGAAACTGGCTTAGATTTGAGGCATTTTTTTTCTCTCCTTGTTTCAGTATTATTTTAATTTTTGGTATTTTTAGTTAGATTTAAATGGACCTATTTCATGTATTTTCTCACAAGTTGCAATAGTTCCTTTTTGGAAGTAGGCAGGGTGTGTACAATGATAATAGAAACTTGCTTCCGTTGCATCTCTGGAAAATGCTGATAAAACCTTCACTGATGACCTTACAGGTCAACGTATGCTTCTGAAGTATCTTCTTATTTATAACCAACCTCTGCCCCTTTCCTATATTGATGATGAAGTATCTGTGTTTCTTACTCTGCAGAAAAAACTGCATTTTGGCCGATGAGATGGGCCTAGGGAAGACCATCCAGTCCATCACATTCCTTTCAGAAATATTCCTCAGGGGAATCCACGGCCCTTTCCTCATCATTGCCCCGCTCTCCACCATCACTAACTGGGAGCGGGAGTTCCGGACGTGGACAGAGATGAACGCCATCGTGTACCACGGCAGCCAGATCAGCAGGCAGATGATCCAGCAGTATGAGATGGTGTACCGAGATGCACAGGTGAGCCCTCCACCAGTCACAAAGACCTGGGGACAGCTTGCTGACGTCCTGGTTCAAAACAGCCTTTCTGTCCCTTGTCTTCCAGAGTTTAATGCCCTGCATTTTGGGTTACTGTTGGCTTACTCTGTAGAGTCACATGTTTATTGAGGCAGACTTCTTACTCCTTCCTGGTAATTCAATTTGTGATAAAACACAGAATTGGAGGGCATGCTTTCCACTCTGACATATACCAGAGGCTCTTTAGGACACGGAAAGCTTGGCTTCTTGGTGGGCTTACGAAGTTGCTTTTACATGCAGAAGATTTTATCTGAGTTGTTACAGGCTCAGTGAAGAAAGTGAGCGGAGGAATTCGTGTACAAAGGAAGGATTCTCAGCCAGGGAGTTTGGAGAGAGAGAGAAGGTTAACAGATTTGACATGGAAGGATAAAGAGAAAACAAATGGTTAAAAGCACAACAGAATTTTTTAAGATATTTTTGTTAAGTATAATCACTTTGCTGAGTATCCTTGTATGTTTGTCCGGAGCACTGGTTTTTATAAATAAGGTGAAAATTAAATGAACTCAGAGGAAAGGCAGTGCTCACCCCAGAGATTTCACAGACGGCAGGAGGAGACACTTAGAAGAAATTTAAGACGTGCTCTAACGTGATGAAGCTGTGCTTTTTAAAGTGATGGCAGCACTAATACAGGCTGAAAGACAAAGGTGTGTCCTGCCTGGTAGCACTTGTCCTGGGTGAATCAGGATCATGATGTCGAATCTGTTCTAGAACCCAAGTTACAAGGTGAAATTAATTTTACCTGAAAAGTAGCAAAGAGGGTTTCCTTGGGCATTCAAGCTATGCATGGTTTAGACCAGCTTCTGGCTGGGAATGTGTGAATCAGCACCCATCCGCTTTCCTTATCATGACAAGTAAATAAATAAAAAGCTTCCTTTCTCGGCCTTCCATATCGCTCCTCTGTCTCACTTTTGTGAGGGTACATGCTCTCTTGCTTTTGTTTCATTGATGTAATGGGGTCTCTGTCTTGTCTAAATAGCTGGTTCATTCTCGTATTCTCTCAACTGAGGAAGAAGTGCTTATCGGCTCTCACCTAGGTCCTAGCATTTATAGTGTTGCCTCCTCTAACCCAGCCGGTAACCCAGTAGCTGGATTCTCTGGCTCTGCGTAAAGCTTTGTCTTTGGTTGTGTCATCCTCAGGGAAACCCGCTGTCAGGAGTCTTCAAGTTCCATGTCGTCATTACAACGTTTGAGATGATCCTGGCAGACTGCCCAGAGCTGAAGAAGATTCACTGGAGCTGTGTGATCATTGATGAAGCCCACAGATTGAAGAATAGGAACTGCAAACTTCTGGAGGGCCTGAAGCTCATGGCCCTGGTGAGAGTTAGCAAGCTCTTTGCATAAACACAGGCCCCTTCTGTTCACAGTAGAGGAGGCATTCTTTAGCCATCTGCATGCAGCTTACTTGTGCACAGTCTGCTCACCCTAGATTTTCTTTTTGCCCACTATAGCTCTGATGGTGCAGGAAGCAAATTTTTTTTGTTATGAACTGGGTCAACAGTTTGGCCTTTGCCACAGACTGATTCCCAGAGGGACCCAGGGAAATCTTAAATACCATGAAATTTGTGACCTGGAAATGTAAGATGTTTTGGCTTGTTTCCAGGTCCCTGAATGATCTGGTACCAAAGGTGATGGCCTTCAACGTTACTGCCTTGGCACAGTGCCCAGTCTGTGGCAGGCAGGCACTCCATAATATCGAATGAATGGATGGATGAATGAAGGGGTGCTTTAACTAACGTGAAATTGCTCCTGGGCTCAGGGATGTGAAAGGAAGGTTGATCTGTTTATTGACGTTGTCACACTTATTCTGTAGAGTCACATGTTTTATAACCAACCTCTGCCTCTTTCCTATATTGATGATGAAGTATCATCATCTGGCAAAACAGAATTGCCACCAATAAAGCCCAGAATGCCCTGGCATCATTTTCCCACCAAAACCTGCTGTTTTGGTGGCTCAGACCCTGTTCATCCCGTGCTGTGAATCCGTGCAGGAACACAAGGTGCTGCTCACAGGGACGCCCTTGCAGAACTCGGTGGAGGAGCTCTTCAGTTTGCTCAACTTCCTGGAGCCGTCACAGTTTCCTTCAGAGACTGCTTTCTTGGAGGAGTTTGGAGATCTGAAAACAGAGGAGCAGGTAAATAGGAGCCTGAAGGATTTGAGGAGACAATGTGGTAATGACCTTCACCATCAAGGGAAAAACAAGTCACCATGGGGACAGGAGTTAGCAAGTTCTCACATCCCTCGTAAAATGAGCATTGCCTCCTTTATTTAATTTGTTTATGTTGAAGAGGATAAACTGATGATTAGCAGTTCTTATTACTCCAAAGGATAAATGAATCAACATCCAAAATGCCTTATATCCGGCCTCTTGCCGTCACTGATCTCATATGTAAGTTCAGTGATTTTGTTCATAGCTCTGGCCTCAGGGGCTTGCTTCCCTCCTCCTCTGCCTTCTTCATCCTTCATCCCTCCTCCTTCATCACCTGCAACATGTTTCCAGGCTTATTTTCTTGAGTGCAACAAAATACACAGGTAGTGAGGAAAAGAATGCAGGTGTGTATACTAGAGTAGTGGGCAAGTCCAGTTTTGTCCAAATCAACTAAATGTCCTGTTTTCAAAGATCTGGTCCTGAGTCTCGCTTATTAGACTCAAAGCTGTTTCAAAACAAACCAGTCTATCTACTATGGGTAGAAATCTCAACTGGACATTGCAGAAGTAAGGCAGACAAGTTTAAATGCCGTAAGAGGAACAGTTAATAGTGCTGAGGACTTTACAGGCGAGAAAGGTCACATCTGTTTGGAAATTAGGAACGACTTCATGGAGAAAGTATAATTTGAGAATAGACTTTTAAGGGTGGGTAAGTTTTCAGTAGGCAGAGAGAGAGAGATGATGACTGCTTTGCATAGGAAAAAAGTAATCATAATCAGCCATGGAATTTATTCAGTAGTTGGGAATCATGTGGTTGAGCTGGAAACAGGATGGATGAATTGAGGAGTATGAAGCCGGAGGAGTTTAGCGATATATTTTGGGAAGATCTTGAAAGACAGGTTGAAGGGTTTGGTAAGCATTAGAGAAGCAGTGCAGGGCTTTGATTGCAGGAATGACATAATTAGTTCTGCTAAATTAATCTAGCAATGGTGTGAGAGTGGGTTGGGGCCGAGAATTTGGGAACTGAGAAGGTTTGGGAATTTCACTAACAGAGAAATCAAGAGTACACTCTGTGGTCCCAGTCTGTTTGTTTCTACTTCTCTGGCGAGTCAGACTTTGAGAGCAGTGAATAATCAAACTTAATTCCACTTCTCGACATTTGCAGTATCTATTCATCTTTCAAAAGCCAGCTCCAACCCTCTCTCCATTTTTGGACCATTAGAAATGCATCCTCTTCTCCCATTGCACTTATTTTGTGGTATGCATTTTTTCTTCTTCCTAGACAATGACCTCCTTGAGGACAAGGCCCACATCTTCTGCAAAGTTGTGTTTGTTGTATTGACCAGCACAGTGTCTGGCATGTAGTATACTCTAAATGATTCAAGGTATGAACCAAGTGAAGGGCAAAAGCTGAATCCAGCATGTGGCAGATTGGCATTTGTCCCTGTCTTTAATGATTACCTAGCTGTGTCTCTCCTCTTTGGGTTCTTACATAGTAATTCCTTATCCATTTGGGGGACTACATTCCTAAGCACCATGATTGCTAAAACAAAGCATTCATTAAATGGATTAGATTTAAGATTGGGGTTAGTTAGGAGCAAACCACAAAAACGGCACCAACTGTCTATATATCTGGTTATAAAGTAAAGCATATTCATCATTGTTTAAAACCTGCTCCAGGAAGTAACTCTTGTAAATCACTCTCTGTAAATCACTTTATATTTCATCAGGAAGCATTGGTACAGCCCACAATTTATTTCTGCAGAATCTACCCCTTCTGAAATTTTTGAACAGCTCTTTATGACTTGAAACTTGATCTTTTGCACTTGCCTTTTCTCTTATTTTCCCACCAGGATTAATCTTATTGGTATCATGTTTTAGCTCAGGGTGAACTCAGGTGCCTTGACTTTGAATCCCTTCTCTGCCCTCTTCTTGGGAGAGTGAGCAAGTCCCCATGCCATTGCGGTCAAGTGCGTAGAGATCTGCTCTCCAGGCCTGGACCGTTAGGAGAACAGACAAATCATAGCAAAGCATATGATCAGGCTCAAAGTGCCCCTGAGATGACAGCTTGCATGATGGGGTGGGAGGTGTCACCTTACCACATTACTGCTCTACATATTGCTACCCCCAAACTTGTTTGCTGCTATCGTTATTTAGATGTAGGAGGAATCCATTTCCAGATTGCCTCTGCTGCTTTTTCCTTTTTTAATTTGATGTAAATGACAACAACATTACATTAGTTTCGGATGTATGGCATGATGATTCAGTATATGTAGTATATATTATAAAGTGATCACAATAAATCTAGTTAACATCCATCACCATACATATGTAAATTTTTTTTTCTAGTGATGAGAGGTCTTAAGATCTACTCTCTTAGCAACTTTCAAATATACAATATAGTATTACTAACTAGAGTCACCTTGCTGTACGTTACATCCCCAGGACTTATTTATTTTATAACTGGAAGTTTGTACCTTTTGACCACCTTCATCCATGTTGCCCAACCCCAGATTCCCTCTGCCTCTTACTTTGTTCTTTCAGCATCTTCCCTTTGTAAGGTATCACTTGTACCTTCTAACGTGGCTTAAAATATTCCTCAGGTAATTGCTGCACAAGTGTGCGTGTGAGAGAGAGAGGTTTGTTTTCTCCATCCAGAAGAGGTCCTGTCTTTGTATCTTTCTCCCTTTGTATCTTGTAAGGTTGCCACATAGGTTCTCAGTAATTACTTGCGAATTAAAACCAGACCCCTTTTTTCCTTTCAGTCCTCTTATAAGCTCCTCATGTTCAGGGATCAGGCATGATCTTTCTTTTAATCTGCTGCCACAGTACTATGATTAGATGCTCAAGAGATTGTAGTGAATGTTGGAATACCCCAGTAACGGTTATTGAATCGGGATTGGGGCAGGTGAACAGGTCTCATTTTCCTGGACAGGTGAAGAAACTGCAGTCTATCCTCAAACCAATGATGCTTCGGCGGCTGAAAGATGACGTGGAAAAGAACCTTGCTCCCAAACAAGAGACGATCATCGAAGTAGAGCTGACCAATATCCAGAAAAAGTACTACCGTGCCATCCTGGAGAAGAACTTTTCCTTCCTGACCAAGGGGGCCAATCAGCACAACATGCCCAATCTCATCAACACCATGATGGAGCTGAGGAAGTGCTGTAACCACCCCTACCTGATCAACGGTGAGTGGGGGACATGGGGCAGGCATCTTGATAGCCAACAGTCTTACGTTATCAAGTTCCCATGAAATGCCAGGGTGTGTATTCTGACCTTTTTACAGAGTATTAAACTGAGGTTCAAAGAGGTTGATGGATCTGCCTAAGCAGTCTGGCCAGTGAGTATACAGAGCCCTGTTTTGAACCTACCTCTACCAGTTCTGTGCCCATCAGAAGACGGATATCAGTTGTCAGCCTGCTGTCCTTTGTGTACCTGCAGTGTAGTCCACACTTTCCACTTTGGTGCAGGGACATGTGTTACTTCATTGAAAAAATGATCATGGCACAGTGAGATTAAAACTCTGCAGATAAGTTAACAGTTTACTGAGTAGAGAACGTGTTGGAAACTTTTTTTTTTAATTTTACAATAAAACTTTTTATAAAATTTTAAATCAAAATATGGCTTGGATTTACTGATCCCAAGCTTTTATGTCGAGAGGTATGTCTTTTTGTCAGCTTTCTCTGAAGGTTTCTTCACTTGCCTAAGTCAGCTTGGTATTTCAGATCCTTCCTCTCCTTGGTCAGACTTCCCAGGAAAGCAGAGCACCTGTGTTCTCTGCAGGACAGCCCTGCCGCTTGTAGAGCCCTCTGCTGAGGGCATGGGACGGACACACAGCATTCCGTCACTGGACTGTTGGTTTGGGACCTAAGAATTCATTTCATTTTTTCTAGGCTCTGTCCAGCAGAGAGTAGCTATTACTCTTATAGTTTGTTCAAAGAATAGTTTTGTTCCATTCTTTTTCAGGGGCAGAGGAGAAAATTCTGGAGGACTTCCGGAAAACCCACAGCCCTGATGCCCCCGACTTTCAGCTGCAGGCCATGATTCAAGCAGCAGGGAAGCTGGTGCTGATTGATAAACTGCTCCCTAAGCTGATTGCTGGCGGCCACAAAGTACTCATCTTCTCCCAGATGGTGCGCTGTCTCGACATCCTGGAAGATTATCTCATCCAGAGAAGGTGAGCCTTGTGTCAAAGCTGTGCATCAAGCACTGCAAGCAGTTCCTTTTCTTTGATGCCTTTTTGATTCATTCAGAAATTATGTTTTAACAAGAAAAAAGTATTAAAAAGTAGAGATAAGAAATCTTCTCATAAAAATTGACTAAAATTCAGAGTTGAATCTTATGACCAGTTTTAACTGTCTAGAGTGAATTTCCTAGCCTATGATGTGGAGCCCTTGCTTTGCTTAAAAAATAAATTTTACATGTTTATTTATATTCTCTTTAGTTGGAAGAAACAACTCAGATAGCATTACAGAAGGTTAAGAAAATAATGTTGTTGTTTTTTTTTCCCTTAATAATGATGAGAAAAATACACCCTGGAAAGCATCACTATATCAAGTTGCTGAAAGAGCACAAGCTGACAACTGCCAGAAAAAGAACTTGGGGATGTTTTATGTCTTAGCAAACCCTCTAAAGTTTTATGATACACTAACTATGGCATCCCAACTTATTTTTTTGTTCATACTCCTGTAATTCCTTGAACCTAAGTTCCATTACTCATGCAGGTGAAAAACCTGGGGTGTTATGTGGGTTGTTTGGAGTCTATGTGGGTACTACATTTGTTACATTATACACTGTACCTTCCATTTCCAGTCATTGGGATACATCAATCATCCGAATGGCAAATGGATTTTTAAAATTTACTCTTAATGATAAAGACGTCTCCAGATCTTAGAAACTATTAGCCAAGGCATTGCTAGGTTTAAAGGACATCCTTATTTTTATATAGTCATCATAGCAAATCTCTGTTGTGTTAAATGTTCTGATCCTTAAAGATTCTGTTTGTCCTTGTAACATGTAATTTATAGAAAAAGTATTAAAGGAAACGACCAATTTAACTATGGGTTATGCTGACATTTAACATTACATAAATAATTCTCCAAAATCGGATTAAGCAATAAAAGAATTTCTCAGAGCCCTATAGTGGAGATCTTTAGGTTAGGAATTCTTGAGACTTACATTGTTTTTTTCTTTGAAGAATATATTGAAACTAGAAAGCAGTTTCGTATTTTATAAATTCACTATAGATGAATTACCAGAACACTTGCTTCTTATGTAAATATATTATCTCACTCTTCAAAATGTATGCAACTACTAGTTTGCAGTTTTTATTAAAGATCCCCCAAAATGAGTAACAGTGTAATGAACAGACTTTTGCTAAGTTCAGATGTCTTTATTTAGCTCCCTTATATGCTATTTTTCCTTATCATTTATTGCTTATTTTTGTTTTCAAATTGTCTAAATATTACAGTTTTTCTTGAAAATAGGGACACGTTATAATACCACCACCTGCTCGAAGTTTCCATTCACACTTGGGCATTTATCTTTTTAGTCTTTTTTTCTTTGTGCATACATATATTTAGTTTTGTTGTTGATTTGTTTGAATTGGGATCATATTTTACATTCTGCTTTGTAACTCACCTTTTTATTTAATATATTATGAACTTTTTTCTTTATTCTTCTACAACGTAGTTTTGATGATCTGCATGATACTCTGTCTTATAGGTTGTTTCCAATTTTTCAGCATTTTAAGGAACTCTGTGAATATCGCTTTGCATTCATTGTGAACGTTTCCAGTTATTTCCTTAGGATAAATTATGATGTATATTTTAAAAAGCATTTGATACATATTTCCAAAACACCCTCTAGAAAGACATTTTTACTGTGTCTTTTAATGGTGTATGAGAATGACTTTTTTTTCATACTCTGATCAATACTGTTTTTGCGTTTTAGTCTTTGCTGATTCAATAAGCCAAAATTATGGTCTCTTGTTTTAATTTGTATTTCTGATTCTTAATGGCAGTTTCATATTTATTAGCTGTTTATATTTCTCTTTTTGTGCATTGCTTTATTCATGTTCTTTCTCCATTTTTTTGTTACTCTTTGCCTTTTTGTTTATTAATTTATAAGACTGGCTTGTTTACTTAAGAATATGGTGCAAATACTTCCCCAGTGTTGTTCTTGACTTTTTCTTTATGGCTATGGGTTTTTGTTTGTTTATTTTATTCTTAGAAGTTTTAAATTTTATAATAGTCAAATCTCTCAGTCTTAAAACAGCTTTAAATAAACTTAAGTGCTTATTTATGCTTAAATTAATATGCTTAAAAAGGCTTCCCCCACCTCTCAATTATGCAGTATTCTGAAGTATTTTCTTTTCATTCTCTTATGGTTTCTTTACCCCAGCTCTGCACCCAACAGGGTCTTCTGACTTTACTATCATCATTACTTTTCTCTTTTTGATTTAGTTTTTAAATTTTCTTTGAAGTTATACATGCACATAGTTTAAAGAGCCAAATTATTCTATTAGACCTATGGAAAATAGCATTTCCTGATACCACCACATACCCCCAGTTTCTCCCCACCTGAAGCATTTACTTTAAACTCCTCATGCTATTTCTTTTGGTATTTATAGCTATATCTCTAAGTAATATTAGTAGGTATAATTTTTTTTTTCAGTTTTAAGTATTATCTGTTCTCACTATGGAAGATGAATATTTCCCTTCTTTCACTGCCCCTCATGACTACCACATGTGCAACTCCTGTCCTCTCATCTTCCCAACCTGCCATGCAATACTTTGGGTTAAATTAATATTCAGTGTTTATTATGACTTATGTAAATGCTGAGTTATAGCTCAGCCATGTAGTATGCTGTTTACTATTTCTTTCTTGCACAATTTTAATTTTTTCCTGAAGCTAAAAATTATTTTCTATTCGGTGCATATTTTTAAATATACTTATTATAATTCAGCTCCAAAATTTACTCTGGTTGTCTAAATCTCCTCTTGTTACATTCAAGCACATCAGTTTCGTGTCTGAGCCGTCTCTCCCAGGACCTTCTGTCTTTTCCTCTCTGGGCAGTTACCCTTCCTGCCTAGTGCACAGTTGCCATCTGTGATCTCTCTTCCTTTATCACGCTGACAAATTTCTTTCCTTCCCTCTTGAATCAAATCTTGTTGGTGGATCCCATGTACCTCTTTTGGGAGCTTCTGAGAAAGGGTGAATGATAAGTGAATTTGAGACTTTGTTCAGAATGTTTTCAGTTTACTGTCATTCTTGAGTAGTAGTTTGGTTGAGTTTGAGGTACTAGGTCAGAAATCACTTTCCCACAGAATTTTGAAGATGTTAGTTCACTGTCTTCTAGCTTCCAGGATTGTTGAGAAGTTCACAGCCCTTCCAATTCCTGGTCTGTGTATGTGACATGTTTTTTCTGTTTAGAAGCTTTGATATACCCTCTTTGTCCCAGTCCTGTGAAATCTGACAGTGAACTGGGTTTTGTATGGTGTCTGTTGAACTGGATGCTTTGTAGGTCTTTCCCACTTGAAATTATGTTCCTTCAGTTCTGGGGGATTTTCTTGTATTTTATCTTTCATTATTTCTTTCTGTTTTGTTTTCTCTTTGTGAAACTCCTATTATTCATGTCAGACCTTCTGGTCTGATCACCTAATTTTCTCTTTTCTCTACTTTCCATCTCATTATATTTTGCTATACCTCTGGTAGAATACCTTTATTGTGTCTTCCAACTTTAATCCCTAGATTTTCACTATGTAATTATATTTTTAATTTCCTAGTTTTCTTCTGTAATTTTTCAGTCTTTATAGCACTCAGCCGGTTATCACACAGGTGCAGTGTTTTGTCATGCTGAGATTAATGATGATAGATTTTTTACAATCTTCCTACAGTGTCTTTTTTCTCAAGTCAAATTTTTCTTTTTGTTTATGTCTCTGTCTTCCATAGTAGAATTCTGGGTTGGCTTTTTTTCCCCCCTCCTTTCAGCACTTTGAAGTTACTCTATTGTGTTCTCACCCCCATGATTTCTGATGAGAAGTTTTGAAGTCATTTAAGTGGCTGTTTCCCTGTATATAATGTATTGTTTCACTCTGACTACTAAGATTTTCTTTTAATTTTCGATTTGCAGCAGTTTGACTGATGTGTGGAATTCATCCTGTGCAGAGTTCACTGACCTTCTTAAATTTATAATGTAGATCTTTCGTCAAGTTTGGGAAGCTTTAGGTCAATATTTCTTTGATTTCTCTTTTTTCCTTTTGCCCTATTTTCTTGTTTCGCTGTGAGACTCCAATTACCTGTATGTTTGACCTTTAGATATTGTCTCACAGGTTCATAGGCTCTGTTCTTTTTTTTTTTCCAATCCTTTTTCTCTCTCTTCTTTTGTTTTGTCTGTCTTCAAGTTCACTGACTCTTTTGTCTGTCATTTCCATCACGCTTATTAAGCCCATCCATTGCTTTCTTTATTTTAGAGATTCTATTTTAGTTCTAAGATTTCTATTTGTTTCTTAGTGTGATGTTTTGTTTCTCTGCTGCGATTTCCTATCTTTTCATTCATTATGTACATTTCTTTACTTCACTGAACATAATTATAAGAGCTGCTTTTAAAGTTCTTGTCTGTTAATTAAAACATCTTAGGTTTGATATCTGTTGTCTTTTCCTTTAAGAATGGGTCACGTTTCCCCTGGACATTGTGAATATTGTGTTGTGGAGATTCAGGATTCTGTTATATTGCTATGACGATGTTGATGGTTTTTATTTGGAGGCAGTTAAGTAGGTGAGTCTCAAGATGCAAATGCTGTCAGCGTCTCTGGTAGATAGCAGCTCCAGTCTCAGCTCAGACTACTTTCAGTCTGCCCCAAGCATGTGTGGGTCAAAGGTCAACCAGAGACTTAGAAAGAGTTTATGCCCGGTGTATGGGGTTCATCATCTCTGTCTCTTTACTTTCTGGCAGTCCCCTCTCACCCTCTGGCAGTCCTGGTTGCCCCAGACTCCTTCTCTTGCTGCCTCTGGTCAGAAAGACAGTGGCTTCTCATCAAGATTTATAGCTGCCCTGCACCTTTGCCGTAACTCCGGCTTCCTGTCTGGCCAAAACCACAATTTCCTGTTTCTCTCCAAAATCTGCCTGCTTTCCTTAACCCTCTGGTGCCCTCAGATAGGTTTTTCTGTTCACTTGTTTTGTTTTTGTATTTTGCCCAGATTTTGTGGTGGTTGTTTACTGGGGGATTGGTGTGTTAAGACCTTGCCCCTCCACACCAGAAGAAAAGCCTCAAAGGTCAGAGGCTTTCCTCAGATGTCTGGTTTTGGCTGCCAGATGGTAGGCACTATCCAGAGATTAGAAGCTCTGGGCATGTGGGCCAGCTTGTTGGCTACCTTATTCTCCGTCTGTGAACACTGTCTGTCTAGCTGGACCATTTCATCAGGGAACCTCCAGTGTCAGTGCTTTGGGATGTTTTTCTTCCTCTCTCCTGCCCAGAGGGTGGGAACTTGATTGGACTGGGAGCTGACTGTGGGGAAGGGGTGGAGAGAGGTAGGGAGGTCTCAATATCTCTGCTTCTCTTCCCTTTTTTAGTATGGTACCTCTGCCTTTAACTGTGTGGTGTCTCCTAAGGTAGAGAGAGGTACAGATCTTTTTGATCCTCTCAGCACTGGGGTGGATGATGGATAGGCTAACAGATACTTCAACAAATATTCAACTAGTTAGTTGCCTTGTTTTTAGACTCTCTGTATCTCCACTTTCAGGGATACCTGGTGCCACCAATGCCTCATCCCTTTGGATATTCTGCCATATTGAATTAGGTTATTTCTCACCTGGGATTCTGCTTTCTTCAAATCAAATATCACTTGGTTTACTTTCCAAGTCCCAGAACTTTCTCCTGTTCTGTTTGTAGGTTTATTGGGGGGAAGGCATTATTATGCATTTTTTAAAAAATCCCTTTACCTATCATTTTTCTAGACATTTGAGGAGATAAAAGAATTAAATGTGCATGATAACTCATAATCTTTAATTGGACTTCTTCGATTTATTTTATTTTATTTTTTATATTTCAGTCTTCAGTCCTCCTACAATTTTGGTAGAGGGCATATAAATGGGGGTCTAATTTAATTTAATAAACAAACAATCAGAAATATTTGGAAATAAATAGTCCATCTTTTCCCCCATTCATATAAGACAGTATGCATAAAATATACTGAGATATTATGTTTGCTGGGTGTGTATGTAACCTTTCTATTCTTTTGATCAATATTTCTATTCCTTTGCTCATATATTATTACAGATGAACTTCAGAATTCTTTAGAATTATTCTTTTCTTTTTTTATAAATTTATTTATTTATTTATTTATTTTTGGCTGCATTGGATCTTCGTTGCTGTGTGTGGGCTTTCTCTAATTGCGGTGAGCGGGGGCTACTCTTCCTTTTGGTGTGCGGGCTTCTCATTGCGGTGGCTTCTCTTGTTGCAGAGCACAGGCTCTAGGCGCGCGGGCTTCAGTAGCTGTGGCTCGCGGGCTCTAGGGCGCAGGCTCAGTAGTTGTGGCACACGGGCTTAGTTGCTCCGCGGCATGTGGGATCTTCCCAGACCAGGGCTCGAACCTGTGTCCCCTACCTTGGCAGGCGGATTCTTAACCACTGCGCCACCAGGGAAGTCCCCAGAATTGTTATTTTTTAATATATCCCTGACTACTCCAGTCCTCACTACAGAAAAAAAAATTATATATTTACATATCTGTATTTATCTATGTGTACCTATATCCATTTGTTGGGATTTTGATTGGCTTTTACACACGTAGTAGGGTAGAATTGACATCTTTGCAAAATTGAAGAACATGATATTCACTGCACTTACTCAGGTCTTTTATATACACCGTTGATTTGGTAAATATTTATAAGGTACCAACCTTGTGCTGAGACCTCTATAGGTGTTAGGGACATGGTGACCAAACCAACATGACCCCTATTGCCAACTCCTGCTTATTTCTTATTAAGGTTAATTGTAAGTATTTTATATGTTTATGGCAATCGTGAGCGGCAGGTTTTTGGGTTTTTTTTCACTCTTTATGTTCTCCAGCTGGTTATTGCTGGGAGGTGAGGTGGTTCATTACCCTTCAGGCCTTCTGAGGCCAACATTTCCTGTTGTGCCAAAAACGTGTCATTTCCACACACACACACACACACCCCTGGCCCGCCGAGTACCCAGAGGTTTTCCAGAGTGCCACCTGCTTCTTGTTGATATTTGACAGCGACTCAGAATTACAGTTTGATCGACCACATCAACTCCTAGGGATTTTGTTCAGAATGCAGTTGACACAGAGGGTTAATTGCTGCACTGATGTTTGGTGCGGAAAATTTAATGATGTCTGATTTCCTCATTCAGATTTACTAGCCCTCAAGATTTTCTTTGTTCTTGAGCCTCATTGTCACGCCAGCTGTCAGTTTGGTTTTGTTCCCATTTAATTTCGTGCCGTGCTCATACAGGGGTGAGGGCATAGCCAAAGGATCTGGCTCAGGAGTGAGGGGAGTGAGGAACAATTTAATTGAACTCTCAAATCACTGGATTTTTATTTTAGTTTTGTGTTCTTCGAGCGCAGTCCCTCAAAACTGAGTGATAGAAATGAGAATTAACGTTCCAATCATCCTGCCCAATTTCTAAAACTGTGTTCTATCATAGATGGCCAAACACTATCTAATTTTATGGGAATTTTTTTCCCTAGGTGATTGCCAAGCTACATCATCTCTATTTATTGGTTTCTCCTCCTCCTTAATAGTATGCTTATTCCCCGCCTCACTCAGATCTGCGGGCATCTGGCTCCTTTCTGATGGTTTAGGGGTGTCTTGTCAAAGAACATTGAGTCCTGTGTGCCTGCAGCACTAATTGTTCACATGTGTGATGGTGGGGTAGTGGCAGCTATCATTTAATTGAATCTCAACTCTGTCTTCTGACTCCAAATCCTGTGCCTCTTCCACTGCATCACATACGTGGCCAAACGTACGAGTAACTCGGTGCAGTTCCTAGGTGCATTGATTCATCACAGTCATTTTGGATATCTGTAGTTTCTCTTCTTACCTTCTGATAGAGTTACAGGTTTTCTAAGTTTACCAGAGTCTCTTACTTACCTTTATTTTTCTCTTTTAAGTTTTTAGGGAAATCTTTCTACTGCATTGAAATGTAGGGTACAATCTGAAGGCCATACAGCAAACTGGTTAAGAGTGTGGACTTTTGAGTCAAATGGATCTCACTTATCAGCTAGGTGACTAAGCAAGTTATTTTGCTTGTGAGGCTCTTGTTGTTGTTGTTGTTGTTGTTGTTGTTGGTTTTTGTTCTTGATGTTTTCTCAAGTGTAAAATGGGAAACTACCTCACAGGATTATTGCCAGAAGTAAATGTGATGATGCATATAAAGCATGTATCACATATCGCAATGCCTGGCACAGAGCTTGACACTTAGGAGCTTACTGCTAATATTGTTGCTGTGGCTGGTATTAATAATGATGATAATTTTATCTAACCGCTTCATAGTTGTATAGAATTCAACATATGACCCTTAGCTTTTAGCTTAGGACAAAATCTTCTTAGTCTGCCTTCATGACAATCCTGTAACCACCACTGCTTTTATTTGCTACTGTAGTCTCATGTATTATTCTTAAGTTTATTGCATTAAAAAAGAAGAAGAAAGGAAAAATCTGCACCTGTAATTCCAGATATGGGTGCACTCTAGCTTTGTAAAAAGAAGAGTCTTTTTGGACTTGGGTCTTTGCTTTTGTACGTGTCCCTTCTGAGCCTGAATTGGTCTGCTTTCTCTGCCTGTATTTCCTTGGGTGATTTCTCACGTGGATTTTCCTTTTACTCAAGGAAGTCAGGATTATATTGCCCAATTTAGTTATCTAGAGCCACTCCCATCCAGAGTCATCTACCCCTAGAGGATCTATCCTTAGTCTCTTACCAGTTGTTTATCTGAATTTTTAGAGATCTGATTTCCCAGATTCTGGGCTGCTGAGAAGGTTTTTGTCAGGATTCATGTTCTTGACTATTGTGGGGTCTAGAATGTCGTCCTTTTCTCACATGGTTCCTATTACATATACTTTACCAACCAGTTCTTGCTTGTTGGTCAAAATTGGGCCCAGGGTAGCATCCCGATATTAATTTGTTCATTGTCAAGGGGTAAATAAGAAATAAATAAGACTAAGCAGCTATCCAGATTGGTACTATGTTTTAATTCTGTTCTAATTACATGATCTCCATCATAAACAAACCTTCTATGTTTTCTAATTGGATGGACAGATGCTGATAGGCTCCCCTAGCAGTTTAATTTCCTACTCTCTTTCCTTTTACCTTTTCCTCACCATTCTTTCCACCCTTAATTCTTAACTTTCTACACAGGTATATGCCTTCTTAATGAGATTCAGCTTTGCTTCCTCACTTTATTTTCCTCTAAAAATTCTCCTGGCTTCTTTCCAACCTGACACAGCTCAGAAACCTTTCCTGTGATTTCTTCCTACTTGCTTGGCAGTATGCTGCCCAGAAGACCTTGGTTTCAGCTATAAACCTGGAGGTTTTGCTTTCTACCTCTGAAGCTCTGAGGAATTGTTAGGATAGAAATGACCAACCCAGACATAAAAAGACGGCCTGTCCATCCAGTCTTCTTCCCATTTTCAGTCCGTCCAAAAGCAGGTGGAGCCTGATTCGAACTCTGATTCCGTGTTATGAGTTCTGCTGAAAGTAGATGGTTGAGGCTTTTATTTGCTTTTCCTGGTCTTGTGATTAGATTCCGTGCAAGAAAATGGGGAAGCACTTGAGAGTAAGTTTGCCTGGGCAGTGGGGATTGATACTTTACGTTTACAGTTTCTCTAGTCCTCCGTAGTTCGGCTGGTTTTTTGTTTTGATTTGGTTTTCGTTTGTTTTGAGAGAGGGGGACATATTGCAGTGCAGTTTTAGGTGTCTGCCCTGCTGCATATGTAGAGGGGGGGATTCCTTTTAGACCGCTGACATTAGGTCCATATTTAGAAGTGATGGGTTTAAGGCCATTAGTCAACAGCTTCCTGCGTTGTTTCTTGTTCTCCACTGAAGTCATGATTAACACCTGGGCTTTCGTTCGTTTGGGTCCCCTCAGATACACCTATGAGCGAATTGATGGGCGAGTACGGGGAAACCTGCGCCAGGCAGCCATCGACCGGTTCTGTAAGCCAGACTCAGACCGCTTTGTCTTTCTTCTGTGCACCCGAGCGGGAGGCCTGGGGATCAATCTCACAGCTGCCGATACCTGCATCATATTTGATTCAGACTGGAACCCACAAAATGACTTGCAGGTAACCATTAGGATGATTGCTGTTTGCCTTAGCTGTCCCTGAATCCAAGAACCTCATGACAGGGCCTGGCTTAGCTATAGAGAGTGTCTGCCATGCTCCATGCTATTGCTATGGCTTCGGCCAGATGGCAGGCTTAGGGCCTCGGTCAGGGTACAATTGAATAAAAAGTAAATGTCGAGCCTTCCCACTAATCCAAGTGGTTCTTTCCTTTTACTACAAATCAAATGGTATTTCACAGTGGTAGCCTCCAAATGTAGATTGGAACTACTATTTATTATCAGACATAAAGAAAGATACGAAGCTTGACTAATTCTCTAATTCTTGACATACGGATTGATTCTGGCATTTTCACTCACTTTGTTTGTTAGGTGGTCATATGTCGTATACAGTACATGAGATGACCCAGAGGGCTAGGAAAGTTCCCTGGTGTGGCAGGGGTGACTGAGGCTTCCCCAGTAGTTCATTTGCTCTCCAATGAATGCAGCATAGTAGGGTTGATGTGGGCCCAGTTAAGTGTATTTGCAGATTAAATTTGCTCGTTTTAACCAAACTGAATAATGGTGGCTTGAAAAGATTATGGCAAAGATGGGAGCTAATACATTTGAAAAGCAAGTGTAAACAAGCAAATGACAGAGCTAACACTTCTGGTTCAGAATTCCTCATCAACCCCGTGTGAGAGTAAAAACAATGACATTCTAGCCAGATTGCACAATAAGTCAGTCCAAAAGATTCTAACTTGTCAAGAAGGCTATTTCAGATGACAGTTTTACATCCATTATCATTAACAACAAACTTCATCCTGAGTGTGTACTGGATCTCGGGACATCTGCTGATACTCAGAGCGTGAATGTGTGGCTCAGAGAGCGGTGGGGACCTCAAAACCTTTTTCATGATACAGGTGATTGATAAGAGAAGTTTGCAGGCTGCTGTTTCACAAAACTGAGGAGGTGCCCTAGGGGATACTGCCGGGAAGGGATGCAGAGAAAAGGTGCTAAGGTGATGGGTATCCGGGCTTCTTCCCCACCTACCATGTCACACAGAGCCTTTCTGCTTTGTCTTTTTCCTTTAACGAGTTTCAAAATAACATTTTGTTTGAAGAAAACAATCTACTAGTTGAAAAACCAGTGCTCTAAATTATTATGTTTGTGACAACTGGGTAAAACGCAGGAAAAAAATCATTGTAAAACAAATTCTGTGGCACTATGTTCAACATCCAACTTGAAAAATCAGTGGATATGGCCAGCTCACCATCAGGCCTTTCTGCTGGTGACGGGATATTTCGGTCAAAGATGAGTTGCTAGATATGACGAATAACCAATTTTTAAAGGAGTTAACATAGTCAATGCCAAAGTAATAATAATCAGTAGAAACTATTTGATCAGGTCACCAGCAAGAACCTAATTAGGATAGTGATGTAGATCAGGGCGTGGGAAACTATTGCCAGTGGGCTAGCCACCTGTTTTTAAAATAGTCTCATTGGAATATAACCACACCCATTTGTATACCTGTTATCTCTGGGTGCTTTCATGTTACAGTGGCAGGGTTGAGTATTGCAACAGAGACCTCATAGCCCACAACGTCTAAAGTATTTACTGTTATAGAAGGTGTTTGCCAACCCTGAGACAGATGGTTGCTTAAGTAGTAAGTTCTTGACAGCTGTAAAGTCCTGTGCTCCTTTGCAGTGCTCACCTGACTGTGAGGCTTGGAACCTGGGCCAGTGATGGTATGAGAAACGGGTGGCCATTTGGAGGCCATGTTAGCTGGGCATGCCTGAAGGACTTTCAGGAGAAAAACTGAAAGCATAGGGCTGGCATTTAGAGACAGGTCACTGTCAGAGGCAAAGATTTTGGAATCATCGTGCTTCACCTAGTGAAGTCTAGACATTGAAGGTGAAATGCCAAGAAATGGAAAAAGCAAGAACGAGAATGTCCAGGCCTGAAGGAGAAGGTAAAGTCCTCTGAGGTGATTGATTTGTCTGTGTACCAGCCAGATGGGGTGGGTGGGGCTGTCCAGAATTAGGGTCTGGGGAGAAGGGAGCAACTTTGGAATGGCCGTTTTTAATGGCCCCTGCTGGGGGAGTAGCAGGAGATGAATAAAGGAATAGCAGTGAAGTCCAAACTGAAATTGGATAGTGTGAGAGTTCTGTATGCCAAGTCAGTTTCTGAACTTCTTCTAACGCTCAACTTCAGTGGAGAAACAAAGACCATGAACATTCGGGCGACTTAGCTGGGAGTGGAGAACACTTGTAGAAGAACGTAGCAGAAGGTAAATGAGTGACGGTGTCAATGAACAGCCCCAGGTCCACGTTAGAGTTAGAATTCCTCAACTTGTGGTCTTCCAGACTGGCTGCTTTTTTGGTTATTTTTATTTACAGCTTGGTAACCAAGAGGAAACCCTCCTTTATTTTTGAGATGTCTGACCAGACTAGGTAGGAATGAAAGAATTGGCAAGAATAGAGTAATTTTAGGGCAGGGAATTGGGTCTGTGGTTATTGGGGAGTGGGATTGGTGGGGTGGGCTGTTCTGAGTTGCCCCCAGAGACGGAGCTAGGTTCTCGGCTTGCTTGGCAAGGGGAGGAGAGCACGGGAGCTGGAGACTACCCCCCGAATGGTGCGCACTCAGCACACTCTCCCTGGCATTTGCCCTTCACCCACGTGCTGTGAATGTGATGTAGAAGACAGAGTCTGGAGAACAGGGCGCTGAGACCATCATGTGGTTCACAGGACTGCAGCTAAATCAGCTGTGAAAATCAGCGAAATGCATTCCTATCCCTAACAGAGCAGAAAGCTCAACCAGGCGGCTCCCTGGTACTGTCCTTGCTAGGAAGTTAGGTCATGTTAACTTGCACATGGTCATTCACACATATGCACATATCCTGCTACTTTTTGTAAATGAGTGAAAGCTTTCAGTCATCTTTAGTTCTTCATGGTTATTGAAGAACAACAATTCCTACTCTGATACAAGATGATCGTATTTCCTTTGGAAGATGGGCTTGGCATAGAACATTCATCTGTGAGTGGGTTGAAGCACATGCTGCCTGATATAAACATCAGGGCCACGAAAAGAGAGTCCCATTATGATCATGGTCTTACCCTCTACCCTAGTGGAATTTTAGCATAGCTCCAGAGGTCAAGTTCAGATGGTAGAACATGTAAGTGTTCACTCTGGTCTCAAACAGCCTGGACAGATGTGGTGCAGTCCGTGCTTTTCCGGAGTCGGGACAACATGGGGAAGCAGTGACAGTGCCGGGACACTGCTTCTCGACCCCTAGGCAGACCCCCTCCGAGCCTTGACAGGGAAGCCAACCTGCTTAGGGGGAGGCTGGGCTCAGCCCAGTCCCTGAGGCAGGCCTGCAGACAAGCCAGCTTCCATGGCTGTGGAACAGAGCTGCACTGTCTGAAAACTCAGCTGGAAGTCAGAGAGCAGAGTTACCTTTTCTGGTGCTTTTTCGTTATTATTAAAAGTTCATTCATTCAGCCTTCTGATCTTTTTGCTGGGGTTTTCTGTGCTTTGGGGATAGAATTAGAGGCTTAGGACTTGCTAGAGAAATATATATGTTTTTAAAACCTAGGTCTTCATAAATCAGATGACATTGGATGTCATCCTGTTTCCTTTGGTCTCGTTAGAGTCTGAGGAGTCCAGTAAATTGTATTTCTCTCCCTTGCCTCCAAAAGAACCAGTTTAGAAATAGACCCAGGAGTGCAAAGGATCAAAGCATCAGCTTTAATAAATTGTGATGGTGGATTAGATGGTATAGCTTGACCTGTAGCCAGACTTAGACTTCCGAGGACTGCTGCACTTGCGCACCCTCATCCCACAGTTAACCTTGCCCACTGAGAACTGCTGGCCGCCACCTGCAGAGCAGAGGCTGTCCTAGTAAGCCTGCAGTGACAGAGGGGGGACTCTGCCCTCCGCAGGGGATGGGGGGGTGGTGAGTCTATAGGAGCTCGGACCGGATCTCCCGTTTCACTGATGAGATCGGTCACTCCTTTGGAGTAGAGAGGAAGGAGGTGAAAGAGACTGTTGTGTTCCTACCTGGGAGCCGACATTCCCTCCTGGAAATACGAGGACAGAGAACTAGGGCTCCTGCTCTAGTATCTACTCCATCAGCCCTTCCCACGTCCTTCTGCCCCCCTTTCCAGACAAGTGAAGGCACAGGTTCCTTAGGGTCCAGGACAGTAGGTTCCAGTAAACCAATTTTTAGGTCCCTTTATTAGGGAGATCTTATCTAGAGCATCAAGTAAATGCCACATCCTCTCTCAAACCTTGAACATGTCTGTGTTAGCATCAGTGTGTGTGAAACATCAAACTGTGCCTTCACCCAGGAGGGAGAGCTGTGATTCAGTCCTGGTATGTCAGCTGCAGCAGGTTTTATGTAGGTTTTCTATAGTACCTGTAACCCCTGAGTTCAAAAAATGGCAAAGGGTGCTTACCGTAGCCTGAGAAGGGAAAAGAGCAGTGAAAAACTGGTTTCTTTACTTCTTCTCTTTACCTATTCTCACTGCTGCCAGCTCTGAGGGCTGAGTGGGCCTGTGGGAAAAGCAAGGTACCGTACCACCCTTGCAGAGGCCACAAGATGACAGTGGTAGCGCTGCCCAGGTCCCGTCCTTCCTGTGGATAAGGTTGTCCCCGAAGGGAGAATTCAGGAAGCCTGGGCGCAGGTGTCCTAGCCGAGAGCACAACCACAGGGTAATGCAGCTCCTGCCTGTGCCGAGGATTCTGGAAGGGAGGAGGGAATCCAGCCTGAGGAGCCGGGGGCCTGACACTCTGCTCCAAGAAAGGAGAGGTGCTGGTTCCCTTTGCCACTTCCTCTGCCGCCATCATATTGCTGGCACCACCTCTTGCTTGGTAGAATGTATGCCTGCACTTGGACGACTAAACTCTATTGAGTTTACTTTTCTTTGCTAGGAGAAAGTAAGACTTTGTGAGTGCTCCTTTACATGGTCCAGGCGTTCAGTGAATGTTTGTTATGTTTGTTGAACACTGGAATGTGCCGGGCACTGTTTAAAGTGTTGGAGACACAGCAGTGACCGAGACCCATGGTGTGTGCTCTCATGGAGCTTTCATTTTAGTGGAGCAGGCAGGCAAAAAACAAGGAAAAATAAGTAAGATAGTCGCAGATAGCGATACTTATTACGAAGAAACGAAACAAGTTAAGAATAATGGGGATTGGACGCCCTGATGTAGAGGGTGGTGTAGGAAGCCTTCTTCAAAAAGGTGACATCTGAGCAGAGACCTAAATGATGGGGGCGGGGATCTTAAGTTATAAGATCAGTAGGAAGAATGTTCCAGACAGAGGGAACAAGAAGTGTGACAACTGAGAGTGGGGTGAGCGTCGGTGGCACACCTGAGGCAGGTGGGACAGGTGCTCACAGTACAGCGTCAGTCCCAAATAAAGTGAGTCAAGTTTCTTTAAGTACTTTCCTGCCTCTCTTTTCAGTGTCCTCTCTTTCTCACTCCCTGCTCCTTTTTTCTGCTGCCCAAAAGCTCCCTTTTCCCATGCTGTTAACTTGCCTCTCCTTCCTTCCTATTCTCAGCCAGGTCTTGACCGACTTATGACACATTTATTGAGCCCTACACACCAGGCCAGGCCCTGGGGAAAGAAAAGTGCTCAGGGCTTTTGAAGCACACAGTGGAGATACAGTGCAATGAGCAGATATCGGCGTTCTTTCCCAGAGATGTTTACATTGTCAGAGGGGTTGATAGCTTTCCCCAAAGAATAAATCTGGAGCTGGAAATTTCAGATTCCAAAGTAGGCCTGCAGAGGAGATAGTTGAGGGAGGGCAGCTTCTCAGTGCCCGTTGATCCATACTGCACTGAGAGCCCCTGATTCCTCTTCTGATGAGCAGGTGGCCTGCGGATACAGACTTCCAGCGTACCAGGAGAAATGTAAAATTGCTGGACTTGAAATAAAATACTCACGTGTAGAAAATGAACTGGGGAAGTGTCCCAGCATGCTAGACGTGGCTGGGTTCTTGTGGGACTATAGGTAATTTTTTTAACCTCTCTGATGATGTAGATTTTCATTGAGGTACAAATAGTATTTCAAAGTATTAAAGAAAATGTACCTTTAAAATGTAACAGAACTAATAATTTGAAAGAGTAATATAAGGGTCAAGAGAGGAATCAACATTATGCATGGTTCTTTGTACCAGCTATTTAATTTTCACATGATTGTAAAGACGTGGTGTAAGGTTCTGGACTTGGACCTGACAACAGTGAATTGAGGGCTGGAATCAGTTGGAAATCTATCACTGTTTGGAGACTCCGCCTTTCTACCCATCACAGTCATTGGGATCTGTATCTGTTTAAAATTTTTCTGAACCTGACTACTTGTTTCTTGTAGGCTTTTGTTCACCTCAAATGTGTTAAAAAGTACAGAACAAACGAGGTGCCTACAAATCATGCAGGAGAGCATTGGAGCTCTGTAATTTCCCCTGGGATGGAGGGCCGTGGGAGGAAGGGGTAGCACCATTGCCTCCTACTGGTGGTCTAGCTCCAAAGGTTCTATGTTTATACCTTTGCTGGTGTGTTTTGTTTGCGCTTCACCTCAGTTGTTGACTTAGTTCTCAATGTTTCTCTCTACCACATTTTTGTGTGTGTGAGTTCTGAAAAGGAAAATAAGGAATATATGAGATTTGACTGTAAAATGACAAGTCTCTTAAATGTGGCAGGACTCATCCTGTTATCCTTCAGGTAAGTCATCTTGGTAGAGCATGTGTTTATCTCCTGGTACCATCTAGCTGCTCGTGACAGTGCCCCCTGCCCACCCCCAGCCCCAGCAGAGGTTTGTTTTCTAGTCCTGGGTATCCCAGGACTAGTGAGGTGGCTTCATGGTGACATGAGAGTCCCAGGTCCCTTCTGTCTCTCTGCTCCACCATCCTCAGTGAGTGTGGTTCACACGCTCTTGGTTCCAAGATGGATACTTCAAACCCCAGGTAGGAAAAATAAGGAAGGAAGGTGTGACACTTTTTTCAAGAGAGCAGAACTTTGCCAGATATCCCTGATAGACTGCTGTTACATCTCATTGTCCAGAACTGTATTACCTCGCCAGCCCTGGGAGGCTGGAAATGGTTTCAGATGAATACATCGCTGCCCTTGTATAAGAGTCAGAGTTCTGGTATTGAGGACAAATGGGGATATGGATTCCAAGAAGGTAATAAATTAGTGATGTCTGTAGCTCTCCTCTATTAGACCTTTGCTCAGAATATTTCTTAAACTCCCTCTTGTAATTTGCCCTCAACACCAGGTAAGCCAAAAAAAAGAAAATCAGTGTCAGTACTTAATGACCACATATTATTCCTGCCTTATAGTTTCCACAAACCATATTATTTACCTTGATCACTTCCTTTATTTACCAGAGCTATCCATCAGATTTTCTCCTAATAATGAAGATTTACAATCACTGAAGATAGTAAAAGAAGGTGTGGCAACTAGTTGTAATAGCCAAAAACAAAAGAACTTAGTTGTCCATCACTAGGAGACTTGTTGCCTAAAATAGTATGTTCCGCTTTGATAAAAGAATGAGGAATATCTCTACATACCGCTATGGAGTCATCTCCTGAATATATTGTTGGGTGAAAAAAAATAAGGTGGAAAAAGTATGTATAGTATGCTAGCATTTATCTAAAAAGGCTGTCTGTCTGTCTGTCTGTCTGTCATGTCTCCCCTGCCATGGAAAGATAAACAAAAACCTTCATTTTAAATGGTTACCTCTTGGGGGGAGGCGGTGAGGGAACAGGGAAGTGACGAATAGAAGCTAGTTTTTCTGAATATGCCTTTTTGTATATTTGACTTTGGAACCATCTTAAGTATTTTATAGCATTATAAAACAAAATCTTTTAAGAACTTTTTATTCTGAAATCATTTTAAACTTTTAAAAAGGTGCAAAATAGTGCAGAGTTCTAGGATCCTTTGCCCCGCTTCCCTTAATGTTAGCGTTCTGTATAACCATAGTGTAATTATCGAAACCAGGAAATTAACATCAATACAGTGCTCTGATCTACAGACCCTGTTCAGATTCCTTCATTTTTCTACCGGTGTTCTTCTTCTGGTCTGGGATCCAATTCAGGATTTCACATCTCCTTTAGAAGTTACAGCTCCTTAGACGCCTCCAATCTGTGGCATCTCCTGTCTTTCCTTAGCTTTCGTGACCTTGACACTTTGGAAGGATACTGACCAGCCGTTTTGTAGAATTGTTTCTCACTTTGTGTTTGCCTGATGTTTCTCTCATGATCAGATTTGAGGTTATGTATTTTTGGCAAGAATTTCATAGAAGTGATGTTATAGCCTTCTCAGGGGGTACGTGATGTCGATATGTCTTATTACTTGTGATGTTAACCTTGATTACTTGGTTGAGGTGGTGTCTGCCAGGTCTCTCCACTGTAAAGTTACTATTTTTACCTTGAAACGTAGTCAGTATGTTGGGAGGAGATATTTTGAGATGCTATAAATATCCTGTCTCTTATCATACTTTTGCCTATTAATTTTAGCATTCATCAGTGGTTCTTGCCTTCAGTAATTACTACGATGGTGTTTGGCAAATGGTAATTTTCTATTTCAGTCATTCCTTCTACAGTAGGAATTGGAATCCTAGTGTAAAGAACAGCTGTCCTTTGTCCCCCATTTATTTATGTATTTGTATTGGTATGGATTCCTGGATACCTATTTTATGTTATAGGTTATAATCCACTACTCACATTGTTTATTTTGCTGTTCAGATTTGGTCATTAGGAGGCCCTTCAGGTTGGCTCCTCTGTCCTTTAGACATGCTCCTGTCAGTTTGTGAGCACTTCTTATTTTCTGGCACCACAAGACACTCAGGTTCATGTTACATTTTTCCTGCCGTATCCATGGAACTGACTATTCCTCCAAGGCTCCCTGGTTCCTTTTAGTTGAGAATGGCATTTAGAAACCAAGGTCTGGCTACTAGGTGTGCCCATTGCCACTGGAGTGTTACTGGTTCTAGACTCTTAGCAGACAGAACTAGGAAATATAGATGTGCATACTGACACAAGCACTGGTACCACACCTCTGTATTTATTCCCTATCTATCCATCTGTAGTGAGATTTCTGATTCCAGTCCGACATCACAGGATTCCTTCTAGCCTTCTGCACTCTTCTGAATTCGTAACTCCTTTCCCTGGCTGTGAGAAGCCTGGTCTCATTGTCATAACACAGTACATTTACTCATTTGTTCAATCTTAGTATACGCATAAAGTAGTTTCAGAATTACTAACCCATATTCTATGAAAAATAAATTTACCTGTGCATAGTATTGGACTAAAGTGTTTTTTAGGTCGTTAGTCTTAAAGTATATAATCAAAATACCAATTTCCAAAGTTACTTGGTTTAGTTTTTTTCTTTCCCACCCCCTTCATTGTGGTTAAATTAATGTGGGAAAAATCAATCCCTAAAATTCAAAAGCGAAATGAAACAGTTGAACCTAGCTGTGTATGATGTGGACAGCATAACCCCAAGAGTTATGCTCAAATGTTTGTATTTCATTTTTCAGTATCTTCATTGTGATATAATTTCAGTTTGCAACTCCAATATACCCTTTATCCAGATTCACCAACTGCTAACATTTTGCCTCATATACTTTATCATTTCTGCCCTAACTCTCTCCTGTCTCTCTGAGTACATACAGAGACCTACACACATGTGTGTGCACATGTGTGCACTTTTTGTCTGAACCATCTGAGAGTAAGTTGTCCCCTGAGTGCTTTAGTGTGTATTTCCTAAGTGCAAGGACATTCTCTTATATAACCAGGGTTCAGTTCTCAGAAAAAAGAAATAAGAATAGTATCTCTAATCCATAGTCCATTTTCAAATTTTATCATTTCTTTCAACATTCTTTACAGTTGTTATTCCCCCAGGATCCAAACTAGGATCACCCACTTCGTTTAGTTCTCATGTCTCCTTTAATGGGTCAGTGCCTTGATCTTTCTTTTCCTTTCACGACCTTGATGTCTTTGAAGGGTACAGGCTAGATGTTTTGTAGATAGGCCCTTATTTTGTGTCTGTATTTCCTCAGGATTGAGTTCAGGTTTAGTGATACCTCGAAGTGATATGTCCTTCTCAGTGTGTCACGTCAAGAGGAACATGATGTCCATTTGTTGATAATAAGTACTTTGAGCTTAGTTAGTGGCGTCTGCCGGATTTCTCTACTATGAAGTTGCTATTTTTCCCTTTGAAATTAATAAGTAGCTTTGGAGAGACACTTTGAGACTATGTAAATATCCTCCTGTTCCTCATCAAAGTTTCACCCACTGGTTTTAGTTTCCTTTGATTATTTTTGCCTGGATCAGTCATCACTGTTATGGTTGCAAAGTGGTGATTTTCTAACAGTCATTCTACATTTTTTAGTTACTTTCTGCTCTGAGGAAGAGTTTTCCCTTTTCTCCCATTAGTTTATTTATGTCAGTATGTACTCATGGGTTCTTCTTTTATTCAGTGGGTTATATTCCATACAATATTTATTTTGATGTTCAGGTAGTCCTGGACCTAACCAGCGGAAGCTTCTTAGGTTTCAGGTGTTATTTTGATGCATCATTCTTTGAGTACTTCCTTACATTCTGGCACAGTGATATGTTTCAGGCTCATCCTATACTTTGACTACCCTGGCCCTGGAATTAATCATTTCTCTAACATGCCTTGTTCTCTCTTACGGAGAATGGAGTTTAGAAACCAAGATCTGAGGGTTCGTTATGTTCTTTGCTACTGGGATGCCATTGCTTCTAGGCCCTCTCAGTGGACACAGCTAGACTACATACATACACACACAGGGAATAAATATACATATATACATAACATGCATTCATATGTATATGTGTGTATATACATGCATGTGTCTACATAAACATAAATGCACACACATTCATGTCTGTGTGTGGTTTTATACACATATGTGCACATCTAACCATGAGTTAATACTGATACCTCCAAATCCATTC
This sequence comes from Eubalaena glacialis, assembly GCF_028564815.1. NCBI lineage: Eukaryota > Metazoa > Chordata > Mammalia > Artiodactyla > Balaenidae > Eubalaena > Eubalaena glacialis. Next base: position 19,183,573 of record NC_083728.1, read on the forward strand.
TAATGCCACAGAGTTGTTCTAATTTTTCTTCTTTCCATATTTGTAACTTCCTTTTTCAGCAGTGAAAACCCTGGCTCCTGTTACCCTCAGTATATTTACGCATTTGCTCAATCCTAGATTACACAGAAAGTGTGCTAGAATTGCTGATCCTGCCACTGTGAAAAAGAAACCTATATGCAAGTGTGTATTTAAAACACCAGAGTTTGTACATTCTTGGTGGGATATATCCCAGGGTGGGAGGGCAGTAAACCTTACATTGTTTTCAGTAATTATGTTTCGGTGGTGATCATAATGATACTGTTTTTCTGATATTTTATGTATTTGCGGGATAAATCAAATGAGTAATGATATTGGAATGGTTAAAAAGCGATACAGAGGTATAGTTAATTAAGTTAAAATCCCGTAGTCTCAAATTTGAATTAAAATATCAGTATGATTTCATGATGTAATTTGTCTTATGTGTGCCCATGATCGTATACACTACACACACACAAACACTTCTACTTTTACCCACTGAGTAGGCCCAGGAACAATGACCAACCTAGTGGCAGGGAGCATCCCTAGAGCATCCAGACTGTTGTCTCTACTTCCACTTCCCACTGAAAGAAGCTCTTGGACTCCTTGAAAAAATGGCTGAATCCAGGTCTGGGCAGAAAATATACAATGGGAGCATGGAACATGTTGTCATACCAGAAAGCAAGGGAGCTGTTAGAGACTGCTGGTCTTTGATATAACATACAAACATAAATACAGACATATCCATATCTTTTTCTTTACCTATGTGTATATTCACACGTACACAGACACACACCCCTAACTGTGACTTCATACTGATACCTCCAAATATAATACCAGAATTTTTCATAGTTTTCCTCCTTTCCATATTTGACTGAATCATGTCAAACGAACTCAGGAGCCAACTTGAGGAGTTTTCCATAGGCCATATTTGAACAGCATTAAGAAACAGGGACTTCCCTGGTGGCGCAGTGGTTAAGAATCCGCCTGCCAATGCAGGGGACACAGGTTTGAGCCCTGGTCCGGGAAGATACCACATGCCGCGGAGCAACTAAACCCGTGCGCCACAGCTACTGAGCCTGTGCTCTAGAGCCCGAGAACCACAACTACTGAGCCTGCGTGCCACAACTACTGAAGCCTGTGTGCCTAGAGCCCGTGCTCTGCAATAAAGAGAAGCCACCTCAATGAGAAGCCTGCACACTGCAACGAAGAGTAGCCCCCGCTCGCCACAACTAGAGAAAGCCTGCGCACAGCAACAAAGACCCAACGCAGCCATAAATAAATAAATAAACAAACAAATAAATAAATAAAATTTATTTTAAAAAAATAAAGCAGCAATGCAGTAAAAAATAGCACAAATATTATTTAAATGCATACTTGCATTGTATTCCTTAAGAAACTAATTATAAAAATCTTCATTAGTCACTTTTGGAGGGTGTTCATTTGGAAACTGATTAAATAAAGAGAAAGAATCAGACATTTAGCTTGTCTCTCCTGTATGAACTGTACATCAGGGTAACCAAAAAATTGATGAGGGGAATTGTAACCGCTAATGAAATCATGGATCTAGGCAATGATCATCAATTCAAAAGAAAGACAACCAGACATCATGTACCTTTTGATGGAAATTTATACACCAACTATGGATTACACTTGCCAAAGGTAAAATCTTAACCTGATCAAGTCTCAAGGTATAACTCCAGTTTAGAGGAAATAAAGGGAACAGAGGAATCTATTCAGTGACACAGCCAAAGTGCAGGTGGCAAAATATAGACTGTGAGAAACTGTAGGACAGATACCTGGTCTCTTCAACAAGTAAATGGCATTTGGAAAAAAGGAGAGATCAAAGGCAGAGATATATCAACCAATTACAATGCATGGGCTTTATTTGGATCCTGATCCAAACAATCAAACTTAAAGAAATATATATGAGATAAGCAGGGAAATTGGAACACTAGATAGTTAGTACTTAGTATTAATTTTTTGAAGTATAGCGATGGTAATACGTTTTACAAGAGTCCTTATGTTTAGAAATACATATTGGAATATGTGAGGATGAATCGATATGATGCCAAGGGTTTGCTTCATAGTAATCTTGGAGGGTAGAGGCATAGCAGAGATGAAGCAAGAGTGACCATAAGAGGACCTTATACTTCTCTCTACTTTTGTCTATGAAAATTTCTGTAGTAAAATGAGAAAACTTACAAAGTGGTGCTGCTTGCTCTGGGTGAGACATTTCCCCAGAGAGCGAGACAGCATCCTGGGAATGAGTGCCTGCACTCAGACCACAAGCTAGGGAGGGTAGGAAGCCAGCTCCTTCTCATCACTTTGTCCCAGCATACAGCAGTCACTCAGTAAATAGCGGGCAATGAAATGAGTGCTCTTGAAGGGGTAGCTGGCATTTGGGTGAATTCTATTCCACAATCAGTCCCATGGCTCGTAACTGTGAGAGCCAGCCACTCACCCCACATGGAATGTAAGCATTTCCCCGTTCCTTGGGCTGCTACCATTCTGTCTGGTGACACGATGTGTGTGACCCTCCTTCCTTCCCAGGCTCAGGCCCGATGTCACCGGATAGGCCAGAGTAAAGCCGTGAAGGTGTATCGCCTCATTACACGGAACTCCTACGAGCGGGAAATGTTTGACAAGGCCAGCCTGAAGCTGGGTCTGGACAAGGCTGTCCTTCAGGACATCAACCGAAAGGGCAGCACGAATGGAGTGAGTATGCCGGTACCTGCTTTTGAGCCTAGAGAAGAATTTATCATGCAGCCCAGGGCTTCTCTGAATTCTTCATTCCTACAGCTGTTTTAAGGTTCCCTTTCACTAAATTGAGTCAGGCCGCACATCTTTAATGGGTAATTCCCTGCAATAGAGGGTAATTCAGGTTCAGGTCTCTGCATTTTATAGATGAGTAAAGGAATCCGTAGGAGCAGTTGGGTGGTAGGATTGCCCAACATGCAGTAACATTTCAGTAAATAGAGTTTTATACATTGCCCGTTGGAAATCAGTAGATCTTAACACTTAACTCTAAATTATCACCGTGCTTTTTATCTCATACTACAGACTTTGAGCTCCCTGAAGGTGAGCTATTTTATCTTACCCAGCACCCCTAACAGTACTTGGCATGTTAAAGACGTTCAATGCGTGATGATCAGTGAAAAAATGAATGAATGAATGATCAGCTTGAAATATGGCAGTTAATACAATCTTCTTTTCCCCCTCTAGAGGGGATAAAAATTGCTGCTAAGATTCTTGAATTGTATTAAAGTCTAGGCAAACAAAGCAGAATATCTCCTTAATCTCTGGCCCTTCTGAGTTGTCTTTAGTCCAGATGTTCTACATCCTCTTAGCTATGCATATGTTGCTAAGTTTAATACTTCAAGTTACCAGTGCTGGGAGTCATGGAATTCCCTCCTGTGATTGATATAAAGAGAACCAGATTCTTAATTAGAACCAGGAAAGGGTGTTTTGAACTCCCATTTCCTGTTTTCAGCAAGCAGTTGAGAAGATCACACTTGGCATGGGATCCTTTCTTTAGTTAAGAAATGACATCATTTCCAATACTGTTGTATTTATTTAATAATGAATAACTCATTATTCTTTAGCTCATTTGGTACAGCTGGAGGTTTTTAAAGATACAGACTCAAACTAAAACATAAAATAAACATTAAATGTATTCTCTTCAGTGGTGCATAGTTTTAATGGTTTGCGACACTTGATAATAACCAGCATCCTGAGGAATGTTCGGGCCACTGGGTCGTGTGCTGGGTTTTATTCCAGAGCTCCCTGGAGGATTGTCTGCCTGCCCTCCCCATCATTCTCTTGAGTGTCTTTATCTGGGTTTTCATTTTCTAAATCTTGTGTCTTTATTCTTCTGACATGTGCAATTAGTGGAGGACCTGGGTACTGAATCATGAAGGTCAGATTTGAGGCTGTTTTTCTCCCATGCATTTCCCACTTTGTGAGTAGCCTTTGGTGACCTGTCCAGGTACAGCAGCTTTCAAAAATGGAGGTAGAGGACTTGCTCCGGAAAGGTGCTTATGGTGCCTTAATGGATGAGGAAGACGAAGGCTCCAAGTTCTGTGAAGAAGACATAGACCAGATTCTGCAGAGGAGAACCCACACCATCACCATCCAGTCTGAAGGGAAAGGATCCACTTTTGCCAAGGTATAAGGCCTTCTCCGCAGAGTCCACGTGGGGTGGCAGTGGAAAGAAAAGCCTTATTCTTTGACCCTCGTTAGCCAGGCTGCTGTTTGTCTAAATGCAAACCGTTGAAATTGTCTGGCTACACATCTGTTGTGTGTGCCACCCTGAAGATGCAGGTTCTTAGAGAGGCTTTGAATAATGAGTCACAAGCTAGAAAAGAAATCACCACTCTGAACCCTTGGAGCTGATCTTCCGTGGGCAGGATAGACACTTGGGTTTGCAGTTTGCCTTCTTCACTATTCACAGAGACTGCTCCAAAACCCTCGAATGGTCATCCCGAGTCCCTTGGAGAGCACTCCTTGATCAGTGTCAGGGAGTTGAAATTCCAGTGAACACGTATTTTGTTCATTTCATGAGACGAGATTTTATTCAAGATTCCCAGCTTCTAGTCTCGGTGCCTTTTTCCTCTGCCCGTCAGGTCGCTGGATTTAGAATTCAACTAACCAGACCACTTATCAGATCACTCTCAGGTTCTCTCGCCACAGGTTCTGTGAGCTTCATGTCCTGTGTGATTAAATCACCTGTTTGGTGGCTTATGGGGGAAGGGCTTTTTCAGGGACATTTTGTGCTTTAGAGGCATAGCTCATCTCTGTACACCTCATACGGCCCAGCCAGGGCCTTTCCCAGAGTGGAAACTTGGGGATTGGTGAACTGAAGGAAAAACTATATCCAGGGAAGTTTTAAGAATCAGCCCTTTCACGGGCAACTGGACATACGTTGCCATCGTCTCCCAGGGGTTGTCCTCCTGCTTCCCAGTTTAAGTTATAAAAAATGATCCTGTAGGTTGAAATTGTAATATCCTCACCCCACCTTTAAAATAAAATTTTAAAACAATAGCTTCAAGATTTTCACTTTCATTTTGGCAGCTCTGTTAGGGGTTTTGATTTTGAATGCGGATGGAGAATATTCTTGAGTCTCTGGTGCATTTGAGATCACACAGGTGTTTTACTGTTTGTGTTCAAGTACAGCTTATTGGCTCTTTCTTCTTCACAGGCTAGCTTTGTGGCTTCAGGAAACAGAACGGATATTTCCTTAGATGACCCAAACTTTTGGCAGAAATGGGCTAAAATAGCTGAACTGGACACTGAAGCAAAGAGTGAGAAGGTACAGCACTGAGAATATTTTATTTCATTGAACATTCACTGATGTCTTATGGGACCGTAAATTCCTACCAGCTCAAATCATTATTTACTCCTAAGCTTTAGTTCTTAAATAAGATGCTGTATGTAACCCACTTAAAACATGCCTGGCACATAGAGCTTGAGAAATGTTATCTTTAAAGTGACCTAATGGGGCATACAGTCTGCTGGGTGTCCAAGAAATTCGATAAAAACAATTAGAACTGGAACTGGCCAAACAGGTCAAGATCAGCCCTCTGACCCAAGCCAAAATCCTATCCTTGGCATGTGACTATTTTCCTCTATTTCAACACTTCCTATGCAAGGAACTTTACCTCGGACGAACATTAGAGGAAAAAAGCATGATGAAGAAAAGTTTGTTGAGTTCACCTCCATTCTTTTCAGTATCTTGAATTTTCCTATTTCTGAACATGAGAAGGAGAATGGCCTTGGAATAAAACCAGAGTTTGAATACTGGCTCTGCCACTGACTAGCTGTATGTCTTTGGGCAAGGGAACTGACCTCACTGAGAGAGTGAAAAAAGACATGTGAACAAAGGAGGTGGTGACGCCCACTTTGCAGAGTTAGAGATAACATTGTGAAGGTGGCTGCCCAGCCCATGTGAGGCAGCCCATACGTGTTAGTTTCCCCTCCCTCCATTTCTGACCCAGTTACCTCCCTCGGGGATGAGCACACATCACTTTCTGCCTGTCTTCTCCTGTCTTCTCGGGTGAGTGTTGAGCTCTCATGGACTCACAGATCCAGGAGACTGTCCCTGCGTACATCTAGCTGATTCAGTAGCCAGCGTCCAGCCTTAACTATTCTTCCGTAGGATCGCCAGAGGTTGCTTAATCCAACCTCTTTTCTCCTAGTAGGAGGATTCTGCAGTCCCCTTAATAACCTATTTCTAGTGTTTAACAATGTCACAGTCAGGGAGTTACTCTGTGTGCAGGACAGTGGGCAAGAGGGGGAAGAAAAAGCTCTTGCCCTGAGACAGTATGCAGGAGCTTAGCTGAGCTTCGGGAAGAGGCATGGGGGGAGGGGCGAGAAGCATGAAATGATGGAGACCAGAGAAGTGATGGTCGTGGCCAAGGGAGCCGCCAGAATGGGTGAGTGTCCCGAGCTAGAGGTTATCTTTTCCATGAAAGACAAAAGGTTAGTGGCACCAGTGGAAGGCAAAATGAAGTGGCAGTAACTTGTGTTCGTCTTCTGAAAGTTGCTGAGCAGATGAAATTCTCCAACTCCTCCTGTCTCCAGAGCACAGGCGGCCTCCGCATGCCCGGCAGAACAGCTGGGGTGCACCACTCCCATCCTTCTTGGCAAGAACAGGAGGCCACTCTGGCGCTGGGGGGCCTCGCCTGCCCAGGCCCCTGTTAGACCGCAAAACCAGCAGATGGGGGCGGCCAGCACTGGGGGCGGAGGGACACACCAACTTCAGCGAGTCCCAGAGTGTCCCCTCTGCTTGTCGTGGACACGGCAGGTGTGCTGGGAAGAGCCTTTCCTGCTGGAGGACGAGATGGGGGTGGTTCTTTCCCAAACGTGTCCCGAGGAACAGCAGCAGGATCTGCATTGGGACGCAGGGAGAGTGAAGAGGGGCTTTCTCCCCAGCAGTCCTCTGTGTTTGCAGGAAAGCTTAGTGATCGACCGCCCGCGCGTGAGGAAGCAGACCAAACACTACAACTCTTTTGAGGAGGATGAGCTCATGGAGTTTTCAGAGTTGGACAGCGACTCCGACGAGAGGCCCACGAGGTCCAGGCGCCTCAGCGACAAAACCAGGCGCTACCTCCGCGCCGAGTGCTTCCGGGTGGAGAAGAACCTGCTCATATTTGGGTGGGTATTGGCCTCACCTGCTGGTTCTTGTTGTTGCTGCTTTCCCCTCTTTTGTTCAGTCCCTGAGATCTGTCCAGTGTGTCTCTCCACTCTCCTCTGGGGTCTGGGCTGATGGAGGGTCTGTTGGCAGGAGAGAGAGCTGTGCCTTCTGCCCGCGGCCCCCCTCAGCCACTGCACTCTGCCGCCATGTTGTAGACGGGCCGTGATTTTCTCATATGCTTGTCACGGCAGATCTCTGGTACTAATTTACTGCCTGGTACTGATTTCCTGCCTTTTTCCCCCAAGGACGTATAAGGAATCAGTGTAGCAGATGTTAAAGTTAAGGCATGATTCATGCAGGGCTCTGGCTCTGGTAGAAGTAGAGGGTTTAGCTTCTGGGAGCTCACCATTGCTTTCAAATACTGCAGCTGGAGTCAGTTGTTTTTTTTTAATAATTTTTTTTATAGATTTATTTATTTTTATTTGTTTTTTGGCTGCGTTGGGTCTTCGTTGCTGCGCGCGGGCTTTCTCTAGTTGGCGGCGAGCAGGGGCTACTCTTCGTTGTGGTGCACGGGCTTCTCATTGTGGTGGCTTCTCTTGTTGCGGAGCACGGGCTCTAGGCGCGTGCGCTCAGTAGTTGTGGCTCGCGCGCTCTAGAGTGCAGGCTCAGTAGTTGTGGCGCACGGGTTTAGTTGCTCCACAGCACGTGGGATCTTCCTGGACCAAGGATTGAACCCACGTCCCCTGCATTGACAGGTGGATTCTCAACCACTGTGCCACCAGGGAAGTCCTGGACTCTTGTTTTAATTCCAGATTTATTCCTCGCTCCAGATATTTTCATCCCTCCCTTCTTAACATTCTAGTGGCCGTATGAAGCTCTCTGTGTCCAGTGTCCAGGTCACCTCAGTGACATTTGGTGTGCTACAGTATGCGATCCTCGAAGGTCTTTCAGGACAAAGCCCTCAGGGTGATCAGTAAGCCCAGGGGTCGAGTAAGCACTCGGTTCCTGTTTGTCCTGCCGTGTCGAAGGCATGCGTGGCCCTTCCTCCCTCTAACACCCTTCTGTATTTCCACTCTCAGCTGGGGCCGGTGGAAGGACATCCTGACTCATGGACGATTCAAGTGGCATCTGAACGAGAAGGACATGGAGATGATTTGCCGGGCCCTGCTGGTGTACTGTGTCAAGCACTACAAGGGGGACGAGAAGATCAAGAGTTTCATTTGGGAACTGATCACGCCTACCAAAGATGGGCAGGCCCAGACCCTCCAGAACCACTCAGGTGAGGGGTGGCACGGGCCGTAGCCGAGAAGCACAAACCCCTGTAGTTCCTTCTCTCTTCCCATGTTGGCCCGTGTTGCTGTGCTTTGGGGACATCTCTTTCTCAGGTGTATTTCCAGAATGCTACCTGTGGGAAAGGATGCTGATGTTTTCCATTTCCATTCTCCCTCAGAATCATCCAGTGTTAGCGGTGATATTTTGTTTAAGTGCAGTTGGGCCCTCTTGAAGTTCCCCACGTGCCAGTCCTGCCCACTGACCTGGGTGTCACAGGGTTCCTTCTCTGATGTGGGGACTCACACGGCGTGCTCTGCCTCAGTTCCACCTCTGTCTGTGCATTTCGTTGTGTTGCTCCTTCCCTGTGCTGAGACACAGCTCACCTTCCCATCTCAGATCACGCATTCCTTTTCCCTGGCTGGGTTGTGAGGTCCCCACGGGCACAGGTTCTGCTGCACCTTTCTTGTCCTGCAGTGATCCTGCAGGACACTCGGTAGATTCTTGCTGCCTGACTGAATGGTCCTGGGGGTTACTAAGTAGGGGACCGGGTGTCTCCTCGCCATCCCTGCCTGGGGGACGGAGGAGTGGGGCCTCTCGTCCAGGGCCACCGTGCATAGCCCGGCTGCCTCTTTGCCACCCTAGCCCAGCTCTGTTCCGACAGCCACGTTTAAGCCGTCTCAGCTCATATTCGTACCTTTCTGTCTCAGGGTTGTCCGCTCCAGTCCCCAGAGGGAGGAAGGGGAAGAAAACGAAGAACCAGCTGCTGCTCCCAGAGTTAAAGAACGCAGACTGGCTGGCCACCTGCAACCCCGAGGTGGTCTTGCACGATGATGGCTACAAGAAGCACCTCAAACAACACTGCAACAAGTGAGTGTGCCCCCCTCACCCCTGGTGGCAGCTCCGCTCTGACAGCGCGGCTTCCTGGGACCCCCACGGGGCTGTGGGAGGCCACTTGATGCCCCTGTACCACCGTGCAAGGTCTGGAAAGGCGGATAGGCTGTGTGCTCGAAGCTGGGTCACGGTTCAGTCGCATTGAAGCCTCTCTACCTGCTTTAATCATCTCTCTTCTCCCCCGGAACCCGGCCTCTCTTACCAGTGCAGTTCGTACAGAATCTTCTGACCTGACTCTCAAAATCCACGGAGGACACTGGTGATTTCACTGCTCGCTCTCCTTTTCCTTTCCCTCCCTCCACCCCCGAGGGCATATCAGGGAGAGCAGAAGACCGGCCTTGGTGGCCACCACTCTCAGCCACACCCCCTTGCCAGGTTGCTTCCTCTTCAGATTTGCTTTGACATTCATGGCCTCCCGGTGTTCGGTGGACATTCATTTGAGATAGTATTCTTTATATCCTGAGGCTAACAGCTGGGGTGGGGCAGGCGGAAATAAAGGAAAAAGTGATAGAAAATGAAACTGTTCTTGTGAAGTTTAGTTTGGGGGAGTTAGGGCACCCAGCCACAAAACAATGACAGGTTTGCATGTGGGTACTTGCATCGCTGTACAGTGTGTCTGTTAGAAGTAAAAGGACCCTTGGTAACCATCTAGCCCAGCTTCCTAGGCCAGGCAAGACTTACCTCCTCAGCATTCCTGGTAGGCAGTGAAAAGGCCTCAGCTTGCACACCTCTGGTTATGAAGAGTGTATTATCCTGTAAATCAAGATGTTTTGCTAGGTCTTTTCTTCCTCCCTGTAACATCAACCTAATGGTTCTCTAGTTGTTGGGTTGTGGTTTTTTTCCTTTACTGCTGAAGTCTAACCCTGTCCTTTGATCCCTCCAAATATTTGAAGATAGGTCTCATGCCCAATACTGTAATAAAAACTACCGCACACAAAGGTACAAGCTCTCTGGGGCAGTAGATCTCAAGCCAAGACTTAAAGGGCGCTCGCTGTTGATAGCAGAGCCTGGCTGGGGCAGGACCCGACGGCATGTTCACTGTGATTGAATCAGAGTCACTGTGAGGGAGCAGAAAGGAAGCTGGCAGGGACGAGGGCTCCTTGATGGGAGACCTGGTATGGCAGGCTCACCGAGGAGTCTCTTGTAAGTACTAAGCAACCATATTTCTTGAACAAGTGAGACATGATAAAAAATAGTACTGGGGGAGAAAAATTAATCCGGTAACAATTTGCAAGATGGAGTAGGTGTTTACCTGGAGCTGAATGGCCAACTAAGAGAGTTCTGTCATAATACTAAGTATTGATTGTGATGACCTAGATTAGGGTGCTGACTGTAGAATTGGGGAGAAAGGGTCAAATATGAGAGATGTGACTAAAGAAGAATCCATCATGTGTGATGAGGAATACAGAAAGCAGGTAACTCTGTGGCCGTTTGCCTCGTAGGCTGGAGAATGGCGGTGCTTGTAGCCATGACAGAATCAGAATCGTTACATTCAGTAAATGTTGAAGCAGAACACGAAGGACTCAGGTTTTGCCTTATTAAGTCACAGCAGCAGCATTTGGCTCTCCCATCCCCAGCTGCAGAGGTGGGTCTGGAGCACTGAAAATAGGCTGAGCTGGAGAGATTAACATAGAACTTCCCTTGACACCCGCACAGATGATCACAGATGTTGAGCAGAACTAATTGTGACCTTTGAGGAATTCCTTAACATTTCTAACCACCAGCCCCAAGATCTTTCCTAAGTGCAGGCCTTACCCCGAGAATCAAAGAATAATGCAGTAAAGCACTTCTCTGGGTTTGAAGAAGCTGACTGCTGTTTATTAATCTGAATCTGATGGAGAGTATTGTCCTCTTTAGTTCTGGCTCAGCGACCAAGAGATTCAGAGCCGGCAGGGGCCTTGCAGCTCCTCCGACGCAGCGTGGGAATTCTGTGGGCAGTGTCCCAACAGGGACAGGCTCCAGCCTCTGCTCGAGCCTTCCTAGTGATGGGAGTTTACCATTTCTCAGCCACACTCATTTAATTACCAGATGATTCTAATTAATTGTCCTTCTGTATATTGAATCTAAAAGCCGCTTCCTTGAATCTTCCACCCTTTGATCTTGGGTCCTGGTTCTGGCCTGAGGTGCACCAGAGAACAGGCAGAATTTCTTTAGCGTAACTGGACTGTGGGCTCTGTTAATTAGCACATTTACTGCCACCCCAATACCAGATGTGGGTCAGGAAAGGCTCTGGGGTCAGGACTGCCTGGATTTGAGTCCTGGCCCCATTACTTACCTGCAGGTGAATTATTTTAAAAATGAGGTTGGGCTTCCCTGGTGGCGCAGTGGTTGAGAATCTGCCTGCCAATGCAGGGGACACGGGTTCGAGCCCTGGTCTGGGAAGATCCCACATGCCGCGGAGCAACTAGGCCCGTGAGCCACAATTACTGAGCCTGCGCGTCTGGAGCCTGTGCTCCGCAAAAAGAGAGGCCGCGATAATGAGAGGCCCACGCCTCGCGATGAAGAGTGGCCCCCGCTTGCCGCAACTAGAGGAAGCCCTCGCACAGAAACGAGGACCCAACACAGCCATAAATAAATAAATAAAAATTTTTTTAAAGGCATACTTTAAAAAAAAAAAAAGTGAAGTAATTAAAAATAAATTCCATTTTAAAAAAAATGAGGATAATAGTTCCTACCTCAACATTGTTATGAAGATTAAGTGAGCTAATACATGCTGGCACATAGTGAGTACTCAAAGCATTTGCGTAATTAGTAATAAATATAGTATTTAGGGGCGTGAAGATGTTATCAAAAGAACTTTAAGAGGTTAAAAAGCAGCTGCTTCAAATCTAAGCTCTAAGAAGTCAGGGCAGTGACTATCTGTTCAGAATGGGTATAGTGACCAGAAGGGACTACCAGGGGGCCTTCTGGGGAAATGTTCTGTTTCCTGATCTGGATATTGGATACACATGTGTGTTTAGTATGTGGAAATTCATCAAGCTGTACATGTATGCAAAATGCACTTTCTGGAAGTATATTTCATACCAAGAGAATAGTTTTTTAGAAAAAGAAAGAAATGAAAGAAAAGGCAATACTGCCACCCAAAAGTATTAATAGGTTTTGTTTGGCTGAAGTGAAGGGTGTCACAGACCAGCTCCAGCTCTCCTTCCCTGTGAGGTCAGATGCCACCTGGGGTTATCATCTCAGCCTGGGAGGAAGTGGCTCTCTAAGAGGAGTTGTCTGTCTGTCCTCTGAGTTGATTTACTTCTCATTTGCAGTATAGGTGAATACTACTGGCTTTCAGTTCTGTTCTCCTGTGCTGTAGATACTGCCAGATATCAACACCTTGGCCTCTTTTTGGAGGTATAGAAACAGCTGCATCTTACATCTTCTGGAAGCCTTCCTCTGATTGAGGTAGATCCAAGTGGGCAGGAATCCTATACCTAAGACAGCCTCTTTCCAGTTCTTGCTAAGGAGGCCGTCAGCTACTGCCAGCTAGGCAGAAGGATCAGGGATGATCGCAAATTCTTAGAGTTCTCATTCTCTGAGCTTTGAAAAAACATCTCGAAATTGAGTTGATTGACAGCTGAGGTAAGGAATGGTATGGCAGGAAAGTAAGGGTTCTTTCCCATCTAAAAGTTTGAGCTTTTATGTTGCCACCTACAACTTAAGCCCACAGTGGCACTCTCAACCCAGATCTAAGAAACTGTGCTTTTTTAGAGGCCTCAACCCTTCGTTATTTAAACACCTTTTGAATAGGTAATACATGCACGTGTTAACAAATATTTTTTGTCAAAAGTAAGTTTTCCTCCCACTCCAGCGCCCCTGTTTCCCTCTCCAGAGGCGACCACCGTTAACTGGGTTCCTCCAGAGATGCTCTGTGCAGGGCCCAGCAGTGGGAACGCACAGCCGCCTCTTACCTTCTCTAAAGTAGTATGTACTTTATGTGCTGTTTGTGTTCTCGTCGCTCTTTTTAAACAACTTACATGGAGATCAGTTCCTACAGAAGTACGTGTGAACGGGCTTCTTTCTGCTTTAGTAGCTCGCCTTCACTCTTGCCTGGTGTCAACACAGTGGCAGGTACTCTTGTAACCCTCACTGCAGCATCTCCTCAGATGTGGTGGGCTTCTCTGTGCCTGTCCTTGGCTTTCACTCTGTGTTTTGCATACCTTAAGCCGCCCGCCCCTAACACGCCACGGCCGTCTGCTGTGCTCTGATTCTTCTGTGGCTGGCCTTATTTCACAATTGGACTGTTGAGGGCTCCTCAAGAACAAGGTTAAACTAACGTTTACTTGTGTTACATACTCACGGTACCAGCACGGTGCAGGACACACCAGTTGCCCAACAAATACTTAATTGCCTCATCTCAAACATGCTGGGGCATTCCCATGAAGCCTGAGTGTGATCCACGCCGAATCACAGGAGAGAAGACGGGATTGCTCTCTGGCAGTATCGCCATGAAAAAGACTTTAAAATATTCATGTAACATATAACTGTGCCAGTGAAACTATTTGAAAACAGCACCATTCAACATAACCTCACCCGTCACTAAACTCGGAAACTAGTAACGAGCCTCTTGGAAGGCAGCTCTGCCTGAGAGGTCATTGTGGCTGTGTGGACAGCGTAAGCCCTCTTAAGCAGGGGTCCCCAACGCCCAGGCCACAGACTGGTAGTGGTCCAGGCCTCACAGCAGGAGGTGAGCAGGGAGCGAGCGAGGGAAGCTTCATCTGCCGCTCCCCATCGCTCGCATTACCGCCTGAACTATCCCACACCCCACCCCCCGGGTCCATGGAAAAATTGTCTTCCACGAAACCGGTCCCTGGTGCCAGGGATCGATTGGGGACTGGGCTTCCCTGGTGGTGCAGTGGTTAAAAATCCGCCTGCCAATGCAGGGGACGTGGGTTCAATCCCTGGTCCAGGAAGATCCCACATGCCACGGAGCAGCTAAGCCTGTGCGCCACAACTACTGAGCCTGTGCTTTAGAGCCCGTGAGCCACAGCTACTGAAGCCCACGCGCCTAGAGCCTGTGTTCTGCAACGAGAGAAGCCACCGCAATGAGAAGCCCACGCACCACAACAAAGAGTAGCCCCTGCTCACCGCAACTAGAGAAAGCCCGCATGCAGCAGTGAAGACCCAGTGCAGCCAATAAATAAATAAATAAATAAATAAATCTATTTTAAAAAAAAAAAAAAAGTTGGGGACCGCTGCTCTTAAGGACCAGGTGGGATGCTGTTTGTGCTGCCCTCACCTCCCCTCCCTCACCTCCCACGCCCACAGGGTGACCTTAACAGATGACTGGTGAGATACGTTTTCTTGAGTGAAATGGAGATATCACAGTAATTTCTGCCATTAATACCTAGTGTTTTCTTTTTCTAGTGCTTTCTCATATATAACTTCATAGCCCTAACAACCTGGGAGCGCCCGGAATTCCCCCGGGTCAGCTTGGGGATGGCAGTTCACAGGCAGCTTATGGGTTCTAATGTGTTTCATTACTGTGTTCATGTATCATAGGGTACTTTTGCGAGTCCGGATGCTGTACTACCTAAAAGCTGAAATACTGGGAGAAGCAGCGGATAAAGCATTTGAAGGAACTCCGGCCAGGTAAAACAGGTCAAGCTTAGCTCCCAGTGTTAAAGAATTGCCGTAAAGTGCCTATTGATGGAAATGGACAAACCTGCCTGTGTTTCAAGAGGCCCGTGTTCCCTCCCACCCAGGACCAGTTCGTGGTAGAGCAGGCAGGTAGAATGAGGATGATTCAGCCAGATCATCTACGAGTGAAATAAAGGAGAAAACAGCTGCTTAAAAACACAGCTCTTGGTGAGGTTCTTAGTTGGGTTTTTTTTCTCCCAGTAATGTTGTAAAATTGCTTTTAAAGCAGTCATTTCTCTACCTTAACTAATCATTGTTGGATAGATATTAGTGACTGATCCAACAGGTGTAGACTAAACGCTTTACTTGGAATCCCACTCTTGGCCTTAGTCCTCTTCTACCTTTGAGTGGTTCTCCTTTATTTGCTAGTCGTATTACTAATACTTTGTCACCATTTGATGTGTTGTGCCTTAGTTTTGCAAGCTAGTGTTTCCAAAGCTGTAGAATCCTGTGGGAATATCCCTGGATTTGGGGGAATGAGGCTGCTGAGCCCCCAGCTACTACTGGATTGGACTGTCAGAAGTCACAGTGTATAAGTGGGATCCCCAGACGGCCTCCTTCACCTTCCCCAGATCGGCAGTTTGCTCTGGCCCCTACAACGCTGCTTGTTCCCAGGGGACATAGCAAGTGTTGGTATTTGAACTGTGCTTTGAGATTCCCTGGGTCCGTGGTTTCTTCTTTCTCTTACTTTCCACTGGGCAGTGCTAATGGCTTTAGTGGTCACAGGAGCACTAAAGAAGGAGAGAGGTGAAAGGCAATGACAGTCCTACCCATGAGGCATTTTGTAATTAGGACCAGTCATCACATTGACTGTTACTACTTGGTAGTTACTATGGGCATTTCTAGTAAAGATAGGGAGGTTGGGTGTATTGGTAAAAAGGTTCAATTTGTGAGTCATGTGTATGCAGCAGAATTTAACCTGCTTATTTATATCCAGTGTTACCGGACAGAAGTAATGTATCTGAATTTACTCATCCCCGTCATGTGCTTTCTTAGATGCGTAGATGGAGGGAAGTTAGTAGAACGTGGAGCGAGTAGGTCCATTGCCCAGCCCCTTCCCGCGCTTCCCTCCTTCCCTCTGCTTTCCTGAATCTTAGCTCTCACTGGTCCCATGTAGATCTTATTGTGCAGAAAGTGCCATGAGGAATGAATCACAGCTCACCCCCAAAAAGTTGTTCAGCCCATGGCACCACGCAGGCAGAGCAGTGGGCCCTGAGGTGGAGCCAGATAGGAGCACTGCCTGGAGAGGTGGGGGCCAGGGAGCCCCATCCCCACAGGGAGAGCTGGGCCTGGCAAGGGGCAGGCAGCCCCGTGTCACAGCAAGAAGAACCTGACGGAAGAAGAAACTTCAACATTGCAGAGGCACCATCCCAGGCAGCTGGGAGGTGGGAGGGAAGAGCCATCCAGATGGATGTTCTCCCCCAAACCCCAGAGCCTTCAAAAGAGTAAGGACGGTGCTCAGACAAGTAAAGCCAGTCAGCTAAGGGTCCATGTGAGCTCTCAAAACATGGACAGAAACTCAGAGAGGGGCTGATGCCTCCATGTCTGCTCCCTGGGGTGAGCTGTGTGCATCCCTTTGGCCAGAAGTTTTACCCAGCAGACCGTTAGCAGACCCTCACCAGGAAGCACCTCCTACTGTGGCTGCTAGCCTCTGAAAGGCTCTCTTCATACCCCGCGTGTAGCAGTGCAGACTAGCTTGTTCTCGCATAGTGCTTGGGGTCTCCAAAGGTTGCATCAAGATGATTTGGGCACTTTGCAGCATTTGATCATGTATGAATTCAGACACCTGAATGCATGTATCATGTATGAAGTCAGAAGGGGTGTTCTGCCTTCACATAACCAACCTATTGCTGGCTTTTGCCGCAGTTGTCAACCGAAGAGGCACATTCGAACCACCTGACACGTGTAGAGCCCATAGCCCCACCCCAGGCTGGCTGACTGTGCATTCTCCACGAGGTGCTTTCAGATTCTGCATCATTCAGTCTGAGTGGAGCCTGAACACCAAGTACATCTGCTGATGTAGCTCCCTCTGTAAACCAGGGGCAGAGCCCTGGTTAAGATATCTTGGCCCCCAGCTATCTGAGTCCTCTCATTTGTTGTTACTTCTAAGCGTGCAGCTCGGGATGTGGCTTAGCACGAGGGTTCAGGCCAGGAGCTCTTGTGTTGCTTTCTGTCTGTGTTGAAGGCACTC
This sequence comes from Eubalaena glacialis, assembly GCF_028564815.1. Classification (NCBI taxonomy): domain Eukaryota; kingdom Metazoa; phylum Chordata; class Mammalia; order Artiodactyla; family Balaenidae; genus Eubalaena; species Eubalaena glacialis. Next base: position 19,200,705 of record NC_083728.1, read on the forward strand.
TGAGTCCACGCCCTTCCTTCCACAGGGAGCTGGACGTTCCTCTGCCCGACATCGACTACGTGGAGATCCCAGTGGATTGGTGGGATGCCGAGGCCGACAAGTCGCTTCTGATTGGCGTGTTCAAACATGGTGAGTATTTCAGTGAATATTTTCTCTTTCCTGAAAAATTCCATAGGCCTGTTGCATGTCTCCCTTAGAAAGTAGAGCCTCACCTCTGTCCTCTCAGAAATTTGGCCGGATGAATGTGTGAGTCATGAAAATATAGCAAATGTAAGTATCAATGAGGCACTTTGAAAGGGTGGCCACAAGGGCTTTGTTCAGTGTGTATCTTCCTCACTAGCCTCACCGCACCATTGTGCGTGGGATTGTTCACTTTTACAGTCCCAGCCTCTGGCCTAGTGCCTGTCACGTGGTAGGCCCCAGGGTTTCTTGAGTAAAGCAGTAAATAAATGGGGGAAATGTTAGGTTTTAGCATGTCACATGTATGCAGAATTCTAAGGTCATTCTAGCTAATCTACATATTCCTAGTATGTATTTTTTGCCCTACTGGTATAAAAATCCAAGAATAGTAGATGGCATAGACATCTTTTTTTTTTAAATGTGGTAACCTAGAGACCAAAGGGGACTGAGAGAGGTTTTTGAATAGCTTGGAAAAACTGAAATAAATGTCCTGTTTCTTCATTTCTGGCCTTGTTCTAACTACCTGCCCTTGCTTTCAGCCAACTGTTAAAATGAATATTGAAAGTCCCAGATAATATCCACTGTAATGTGCCTAATACACACCTTCCCTGCCAGGTGAATTAGCCAGAATTTTGAACTGGAGAGCAGGGGTTAAAGTGGGAAGAGTTAGGTGTACTTGGCTTTCACTGCCAGCTCTGCCACTGACTAAATGTGTGACCTTGGGCAAGTCATAAACTTCTCTGACCTATTTCCTCACCTGTACACTGGGGAGAGTATCAAGACAACCTACCTGGAGAGTTGTTTGAAGATTAAATGAGACAGTGTAGGTGGGCGGCCTAGTGCCCACATGTGCTTAGTGCATAACAGGTGCTTGGTGCTGTTCACTGTCACTTATTCCTCTGCCTTTGGAAGGTTAACTGTCTTTCTAACACACGCCCTATGAGTAGAATTCTTCAACAATTGCAGGCCAACCTGCAATATTTATGTAACAACCATGCGTGTACCTATTTTAATGAAGAATCCCTTCAAAACGTAGATTCTGGTGTTAACAAATGCAGGCTTTGGGAGGCTCTGGTGCTGTTGAGAGCCCTTTATCAAACCACTGGGGAAAGGGAGTCAGAATCAAGATGACAGAGCAGGAACGCCCTGAGCTCACCTCCTCCCACAGGCACATGGGAATTACACCTGCTTACAGAGTAGCTGTCTCTGAGAATGACCTGAGGACCAGCAGGAAAGAGGTTCCCCAAATGAAGACGTAAAGGAGGAGCCACAACAAGATGGGTAGGAAAGGCGGAGGTGCAGTCTAGCCTGGGACCCACACCCCCAGGTTGGGGACCCACAAGCATCAGAGGACAGCAAAGCACGAGTGTGGACGAGGATGTGGAGAAAAGGAACCTTTATGTACTTTTGACAGGATTGCAAATTTGTGCAGCCACTCTGGAAAACAACATGGAGGTTCCTCAAAAAATTAAAAATGGAATTACCATCCAGTCCAGCAACTCCGCTTCTGTATATTTACCCGAAGAAAACAAATACACTCATCCAAAAAGATAGGTTCATTGCATCATTATTTACAGTAGGCAAGATATGGAAGCAGCCTAAGTGTCCATCAATGGATGAATGGATATGGATGGATATCCATATGAATGGATGTGGTATATATATACAATGAAATATTATTTGAGCATAAAAAAGAATGAAATCTCACCATATGCAACAACACGGATGGACCTAGAGAGTAATATGCCAAGTAAAATAAGTCAGGCAGAGAAAGACAGATGCTACATGACCTCACTTTATATGTGGAAACTAAAAATCAAAACAAATGAACAAACAAAGCAGGTGCTTATAGATACAGAGAGCAAAATGGTGGTTGCCAGAGGGGAGGGAAGTGGGTTGGTGGGCAAAATAGGTAAAGGGGATTAAGAGATACAAACTTCTATTTATAAAGTAAGTCACAAAGAATATGGTCAGTAATCCTGTATTAGCTTTGTATGGGGACAGATAGTTACTAGACTTACTGTGGTGATCATTTCATAATGTATTTAAATGTCCAGTTATTCTGTTGTACACCTGAAACTAACATAATATTGTACATCAGCTATAACTCAATTAAAAATTTTAAAACCACTGAGGTTAGGCTAAAGCGATGCTGTCCACTAGAACTACTACTGATGATGGAAATATCCTGTTTCTGCGCCGTCCTCTGCGGATGCCGCTCGCCGCATGTGGCTGTTGAGCACTTGAAATGTTACTAATACAACTGAGCAACTGTATTTTTAATTTTATGTAATTTTAATTAGTTCAAATTTCATTAGCCATGTGTGGCTCCTCTGCTGGACAGTGCAGGGCTAGAACTCAGCTCTGAAATGAGAAGAGAAACCATGTGACCTCTCCGTGAAGCACAACGAACCAGTCTCTTATCAGAAATGGTAGAGTCAATCTGATGATATCTAAGGTTACTTCCAAATCTAAAATTCTTCTGCTCAGTGAAGCAGCTTGCAGGGTTGCAAGTTAATAATTCCTAAGTGTTTCCTGAGCGCGCCTGTGAGACTTGAAGACGGTGCATCACCCATTCCGTTCAGGTTCTCCCAGTTGAGTGAGCTCTGGTATTCAGGGTCAGAGGTGGGGGGCAGGTGCCGGGGAGGTGATGCACGCAGTGCCTGAAGTACCTGGTGTAATGTGATGAGCTTAGCAGACACGCTGTAAAGATGGGGAAGACTTAGCCTCTGTACCCAGTGCTGGGGGACTGGTGTTAAGCCACACATGCAGACTGGCTCACTCTTGGATGGGACCAGACCCGTGAAGTTGGACAGTGACCTTGGAGTCAAACCTAGGCTGGGTTGGACAGATGCCTGTGCTTGGCTCCGTGGGCCCATCCTCCTTGGCGTCTTGCGTTGTCCAAATCAGATCCTGCTCCTGGCAGGGTGCTGGTCAGCACCCGGCAGACATTCTGTGAGCCTAGGCTCAGACCTGTCCTCACCCGGGTAACACACCTCATCACCCCACGGAACAGCCCTCTCCACAGGATAACCAAACCCACACAACGTGTCTTACCAGGTGACAAACTCCCAGATACCCAGCGGCCGATGGAGATGTGGTATTTTCAGAGAGCCAAGCTGTCTGGTGTTTACTTTTCAAGGTTCTATCAGGAGCTCTCTCTGCCTTGCCTCCCTGCCCTGGAGACATAGTATGAGCTGCAGAGCTGCAGTCATTTTCTTTGTTAAGAAATACACAGCTGTTCATCATCCAAGGTTTTGTGGATCTTCTATTCCACCCCAGACATAGCCTGCTGTGACCCTGCTTAGATCAGAAGTCCAAAGCCCCGGTTGCATCTCCGAGCTGAGCACCGTCGAAGAACTGGCTGGAGCTTCCGCTTACAGCAAGAAGGGCCCTGCAGCCAGTCTGTTCTGAATGATGCTCTTGACTGCATTAAGAAATGGCGGCCACCCCTCTAGGGCGGCCTGGATTTATGAAATACTCATCAGGCTATGGATTTTAGTATTTCTGTTCATATTCTCATAGAGGAACTTCTAGACTAAGTGGAGAGAGGCAAGCAGCCTATGCCGCCTGTTGCTCTACTATTTATGTCTTTATGTTGCTATTACAGCTCCTACTACTCTCTGTTGAGGACAGTTGTTAGGGTTTTCTAGGGAACTGGGTCAATCACTCTTCCTCGCCTCCAGCTTCATAGCTGGTTGAGAAATAGAAATGCCGAATTTGTCTAGACTTCAGGCCTGCACATGACAAGAAGAAGTCTGCAGAGCAGAGACTCAGCCAGGTAGTAGGCACCTGGAGGGACCGGCCTGCTTCAAGCCCTGTCCAGCGCAGCATGCGTGAGGGCAGGACCCTCATGGACAGTTAACCTCCCTCCATGATAAAGGGTCAGAGGAGGAAGCTTTCACCATCTCAGCTATGAGATAAAGCATCCCTCTTTTCCTGGGGAGGGGGCAGGTAGAGACGATGGCAGGCACGTCCTCAAGACAGCAGGAGCATGGAGGGCATTTCTGTTGTGATGTGAGCTGAGGCAGACCATGGGGAGAGGGTGAGAATGGTTCTTCCTATAGTGATTATTGGAAGAGAGTCTGGGCCAAACTGTGACACATCCAGTCAGCGGTTTGTTGAGTGTGTACAGTGCCAGGCCCTGTGCCAGGTACTGAATGTATAATGATGAGTAAAAACAGATACAGATTCTGTCCCTGGGGAGCCCACAGTCTCATGAGAGAGGCTTACGGTAATCAAACAATTGCCCTAAGGAATAAGTGAATAAAGAAGAACATAAGGCACCAGTTTCTCCTGCCATATGCCTCGTGCAGGCAGCACCTGTCATGGAGATGGCAGAAATGTCACTTTGAATTAAAAGATACAAGTACCTGCAGCTCCTCAGATAAAAAGTACCAGGTGCTGCCTACACGTGAGGGCTAGAACAGCGTCAACAGTGATATCAGAACAAAAACCAATATAGAAGGGACATACCCAACAGAGTAAAATCAAGTCTGTTACTAGCAGCCAAGCCGGTACTCATTTTAGGTACAGCATCTTACATCACCTGTGATGGGGTCTCTCTGTACATACTACAGAGCTAGAAATTGACTTAGTTAGGGGCAACATGGAAAGGGTTTTGATGATCATGAAGGAGTTTCCCCCAAAATAGTTCGATATGACATTAGCTGTGACCAAATACTCCTGTCTCATTATAGGATTACATTAGATACAATAAAATAACATTGTCGTGCATGGCATTATCAAATTAAAAGGGATATTTTTTCATTGTTTTGCCTTCTGTCTGAGGTCTCTATTCTGGATCAGAAATCCTCCATCTGTTTTTGACTCTGGGGATATGGTGAGAGGCAGTTCCAAAGCCCTGGCCAGTAGATTAGGATTTCATACTGAGTTTGTGAATATAGAGGGAACGGGTCTGTTTTAATCCAATCGACAATCACAGTAGTCCTCTTTATATTTCATCCTTTGCATCCATTACTTTGCTCAGCTTCCCTTTCTAACACATGGGATAAAATTGGACCATAAGAAAACTAGGCCTGTTCATGAGATGACAAGATAATAGGGTGTCCAGAGTTGGGGGTTGGTGAGGGGAAGAAATTGCAAAACCAGCTTGCCTGATTCCCTTGCTGTCCAAAAGACGCAAACAAGTGGGAATTTTATCTGTATCTTGTGTGTCTTCACGGACACAGAATATTTACATCAGCTTTGATTTTGGGGCAAGCACTACTTCCTCAAAGGTGTCCACTTTAGCGCAAGGATCTTCCCCTGACAGGAAATCTTACAGGATCCGGTTATTTTTAAATCAGTATTTTTTTGTTTGTTTGTTTTGCTTTTTATTTAATAAGGGAAACAAAATGACTGTCTAGGGCGCAAGGCAGATCTTGTGAATTCTGACATGACCTCGTTGTTCCTCATTACCCCTGATCAGGTTACGAGAGGTACAATGCCATGAGAGCAGACCCAGCACTTTGCTTCCTGGAGAAGGTTGGGATGCCAGATGAGAAGTCCCTTTCTGCAGAGCAGGGTGTTACAGATGGAACCTCAGACATTCCCGAAAGGTGAGAAGCTTCATGGGCCAACCACAGTGTGACTTGTCGCACCACAAATCTCTGACCGCATACATCCAGCATGCTAATAGTCTCTTCCTCACGGTCTGGCATATCCCTTAAACCTGAACTGCCTTCCAAAATTGCTGCTTTGGTTACATCCTACGATGCCTCAAGCTTTTCCCTTGAATCCCAGACACTTTGAACCAAATACCAGTTCCTGTCTTTCCTGAGTTCCCCAAGCTGCCCACCATCCTGCCTACTCTTTAATCAGGCTCGTCTGGTCAGAGGATTCTCAAGGAAGAATTCAGACCTCTCATAACTTCTCATACTTGGCAGAAAGTTCAGAAGCGGTACAGCAAGTTCAGGCTTCCCAACCTTGAAGTGCCTCAGATGAAATTCCAGTGTTATTTAAAGATTTCATGGTCCATGAGTAAGGTGGACTTAGGAGCCACTGCTTGATGGCCATGGCATTCAGGTCTTGTCACTGGGTTGTGTGCAAAAACGTATGGAAGCGTCCCCTTTGTCGAGTTTTAATTACTTTGGGCATAACTCCAAAATGTGTAAATTCATAGGAAAGCTAAATAGCGAAAAGCTGTGGTTTTCATATATATATATTTGGAAAAAATCACATATATCTCTTAGCTTGTGTTTGGTAAGCTTTTGGCCTGATCTTCCCCCCAAAAGTAGCATTTCCTAGGGCCATGGGCAAGCTTGGACATGAGGGTACACAATGCCAGGCCCCCTAACCATGTGCTAAGGCTGAGAAAAGGATGAAATGCATTTTCCATCTGTCCTTAGCTCCTGATGAACACCCTAGCTATCATAACGTTCTCTGCCCCGAAGATAATAAAGATGCATTCAGAGAGATACTAACAAATGCCCAAAGGACCAGTGGTGTTAATGTTGGGCACACGGGGTCAGGGAAAACACCACCTGGGGGAGGTACCCGAATGTGGCTTACAGCTTATATCTTTGGGGGTGGCTGTTCTTTCTGTGGTTAAGCAATGAAGGTAGGAGGCTCCTTCTGCCCCCAGGACCTGACCAACAGAGAGAAGAATATTTGAGACAGGAATCCTTCAAAGTTGATTTTACCAGGGATCGTGAAAAACAGGTAGGCATCAGCAGTAGTTAAGCTCACAAGGGAGACGACATTAGGCAGCTAATCTAGGGGCGAGCAGCTGATGGTCCAGAGGGCAGTGTCCTTCTTCAGCAGGCACAGCAGAGCTCCCTTTCAAGGAAGTGACGGCTGCTAGACGTGAGGAGCGATTCTGCATCTGTGGCATCCTACTGTGGGATCTGGGGGTCGGCACATCAGGACTCTTAGTTTGCATGGCTCTCAGCCTCTAGACTCTGTTCTTTTATCAAAGCCGCTTATTCAGACAGTTCTTGATGGGCAGTAATTACCTTTTTAAAGATGGCATCATTGTTGAATAGCCGGCCTCTGAACTTGCCTGAGTAGATCATGAGTCTCGTGCTGAAGTCTCATTTGAGTGGAAGTCGTTGCTTGTAGAAGTTGTAACACTGGAAAAACCAAGATTTTGAGGCCTGTGGGGAAAGGGATCTACTAATGTTCTCTTTGGTCAGTGATTCTGGGGGATTTTCATGCAAGCATCCTAGTTGCAAAATAGCTCCTAGGTGGTGTGTGATGCTTTTTATTTTTTTTTTTAATTTTATTTAGAGGCAACACAGATAAAGAAGACAATACAGAAGACAAAGTAGATGGCCTCCAGAAACAAATGGTGAGTCACATGTGCTGTGTTTGTAATCCACACGATCTTTAATATCAAGAGAGAAATCTCCATCTTGGTACATTGGTCTTTGGGAACTTGATTGCATTGCTGCAGTTGCATTGCATTTTCCCCAACATTTTATTGTAAAAATTGTCAACTCACAGACTGCGTTGCCCATTTATTCTAATGAAACTTTTGCTTTTGAGGTGACTGTAGATTTTAGATGGAATTGTAAGATACATTACAGGGTGATCCCGTGTACCTTTTATCCAGTTTCCCACCAGGGGGACATCTTGCAAAACTATGATACAGTATCACAGGCAGGATGCTGACATTGATAGAATCAAGATACAGGACATTTCCACGACCACAGAGATCCATCATGTTGCCCTTTTATAGCCACATCTACATCCCTCCTACCTTCACCTCCTTTTTAATCCCTAGCAACCACTAACCTATTCTCCACTTTTGTAGTTTTGTCATGTTAAGAATATTATATAAATGGAGTCATACAGTATGTAACCTTTGGGGCTTAGCTTTTGTCACTCAACATAATTCCCTGTAGATTGATCCAGATTGTTGAGTGTAATGATAATTCATTCCTTTTTATCACTGAGTAGTATTTCACCCTTCATCCATTGAAAAACATCTGGGTTGTTTCCAGTTTTTCACTATTGCAAGTACCTCTGTAAACATCTGCGTACAGATTTTGTGTGAACTTACATTTCCATTTCTCTGGGGTAAATGTCCAAGAGTATAATTGCTGAGTCATGTAGTAGTTATATGTTTAATATTTTTCAAGAAACTGACAAGCTGTTTTCTAGAGTGGCTGTACCATTTTACATTCCCACCAGTGATGTATGAATGATCCACTTTCTCCTCATCTTCACTGGCTTTTGGTGTTGTCACTAATTTTTATTTATTTATTTTATTTATTTATTTATTAATTTATTATTGGCTGCGTTGGGTCTTCGTTGCTGCACGCGGGCTTTCTCTAGTTGCGGCGAGCAGGGGCTACTCTTCGTTGTGGTGCGCGGGCTTCTCATTGTGTTGGCTTCTCTTTGTTGCAGAGCACGGGCTCTAGGCACACAGGCTTCAGTAGTTGTGGCACACAGGCTCAGTAGTTGTGGCTTGTGGGCTGTAGAGCGCAGACTCAGTAGCTGTGACGCACAGGCTTAGTTGCTCCACGGCATGTGGGATCTTCCCGGACCAGGGCTTGAACCCGTGTCCCCTGCATGGGCAGGCGGATTCTTAACCACTGCACTGCCAGGGAAGTCCCTGTTTCTTAATGCTGTTCAAATATGGCCTATGGAAAACTCCTCAAGTTGGCTCCTGAGTTCTTTTGACATGATTCGGTCAAATATGGAAAGGAGGAAAACTATGAAAAATTCATACATATACATATACATATATCCCCTCTTATTTAGATTTCCTTCACATTTAGGTCACCACAGAGCACTGAGTAGAGTTCCCTGTGCTATACAGTATGTTCTCATTAGTTATCTATTATATACATAGTAGTGTATATATGTCAATCCCAACCTCCCAATTCATCCCACCCCTCCCTTCTCCACCCTTGGTATCCATAAGTTTGTTCTCTACACGTGTGTCTCTATTTCTGCTTTGCAGATAAGTTAATCTGTACCATTTTTCTAGATTCCACATATAAGCATTAACATACAATGTTTGTTTTTCTCTTTCTGACTTCCTTTTGTATGACAGTTTCTAGATCTATCCACATCTCTGCAAATGGCACTATTTCATTCCCTTTTTATGGCTGAGTAATATTCCATTGTATATATGTACCACATCTTCTTTATCCATTCCTCTGTAGATGGACATTTAGGTTGCTTCCATGTCCTAGCTGTTGTAAATAGTGTTGCAAAGAACATTGGGGTGCGTGTATCTTTTTTAATTATAATTTTCTCTGGGTACATGCCCAGGTGTGGGATTGCTGGGTCATATGGTGGTTCTATTTTTGGTTTTTTGAGGAACCTCCATACTGTTCTCCATAGTGGCTGTATCAATTTACATTCCCAGCAACAGTTTAGGAGGGTTCCCTTTCGCCACACCCTCTCCAGCGTTTACTGTTTGTAGATTTTTTGATGATGGCCATTCTGACTGGTGTGAGATGCTCAACATCACTAATTATTAGAGAAAAGCAAATCAAAACTACAGTGAGGTATCATCTTGTTATCCTTTTGATACCTGCAGAATTTGTAATGCTATTCCCTGTTTCATTCCTTATATAAATAATTTGTGTCTTCTTTTTTTCTTATTATTCTTGCTAGAAATTTGTCTGCTTTATCTTTTTAAAGAATTGGAACTTTGTTTCATTGATTTTTCTGTTTTCTATTTTAAATTTCATTGATTTCTGCTCCTTATTATTCTTTTCCTTGCGGTTTTGTGTTGTGTTTTTTTTTTTTGGCTGCGCTGGGTCTTCGTTGCTGCACACGGGCTTTCTCTAGTTGCAGTGAGCGGGGGCTACTCTTCATTGCGGTGCATGGCTTCTTATTGCGGTGGCTTCTCTTGTTGCAGAGCACAGACTCTAGGCACACAGGCTTCAGTAGTTGTGGCATACGGGCTCAGTAGTTATGGCTCATGGGCTCTAGAGCGCAGGCTCAGTAGTTGTGGTGCACGGGCTTAGTTGCTCCGCAACATGTGGGATCTTCCCAGACCAGGGCTCAAACCTGTGTCCCCTGCATTGGCAGGCGGATTCTTAACCACTGTGCCACCAGGGAAGCCCCTCTGTTCTATTTTCCTCTTTTTCTAGATATTTGGGGTGGGAGCCTAGATTACTGATTTGAGACTTTTGGACTTATTTAATGTATGCATTCAGTGCTATAAATTTCCCTCTCAGCATTACTTTAGCTAGGTCCCACGATTTTTAGTATTTATTATAAATAGTAAAATTTGTTGTATTTTCATTTTCATTCAATGAATTTTTTTTTCCCTTGAGACTTTTTCTTTGGCCCATGGATTATCAGATGTGTATTATTTAATTTCCAAGTATTTGGAGATTGTCCTATAATCTTTCTGTTTTTTATTTCTAGTTTGATTCCATTGTGCTCAGAGAATACACTCTATTATTTCAGTGGTTTTAAATTTGTTAAGTTATTTTTGTGGCCCAGGATATGGTCTCTCTTGGTATATGTTGCATGGGCACTTGAAAAATATGTGTATTGTGCTGTTGTTGGGCAGAGCGCTGCATAAATGTCAACTCAGTCCTGTTAGTTGATAGTGTTGAGTTCTTCTGTATTCTTGCTGATTTTCTGTCTAGTTGTTGAGAGAGGAGTATTGAAGTCTCCAACTATAATTATGGATTTGTGTATTTCTCCTTTCAATTCTATCAGTTTTTGCCTCGTGTTTTGCAACTCTGTTGTCTGGTGCATACACATTTAGGATATGTCTTCTTGGTGGGTTGACTCTGCTATCAATATATAATGTCCCTGCTTGTGTCTGATAGGTTTTTTTTGCTCTGAAGTGTACTTTATCTGATATTAATATAGCTACTCCTGGTTTCCTTTGATTAACGTTTGCATGATATAACTTTTTCCATCCTTTTACTTTCAACCTGCCTATTTGAAATGAGTTTTCTATAGACAGTATTTAGTCAGGTTATATTTTTTAATGCACCCTGTCTTATAGTTGGTGTATTCAGCCACTTACATTTAATGTAATTATTGATGCATTAAGCCTTAAGTCTGACATTTTGTTTTCTCCATTTTTTTATTCTCTATTTTCTTTTTCCTGACTTCTTGTGGGTTACTTGAAACTTTTTTCCGATCCCTTTTTTTTTTTTTTTTTTTTTCCGATCCCTTTTTTGATTTATCTATGTTGGGTATGTTTTGGTTTTTTTTTAAGTTTCTTAGTGGTTATTCTAGATATTTCATTACATATACATAATATATCACAGTCCACTGGTATCATCATTTTACCCATTCAAGTGAAGTATAGTGTCCTTACTTCTAGTTTTGTCCCTTTATAATATAATTGTCTTAAATATTTATTCTACATACATTTAGAATCATATCAGACAATGTTATAATTTTTGCTGCAATTCTGAAATATAATTGAGAAGATTCAAGAGGATAAGGAACATCTATTGTATTTACCCATATTTTTATTTACTTTGTTCTTCTTCCTGGTGTCCCAAGATTTCTTCTTTCTGTTGAGAGAAATTCCATTAGCTGTTCCTTTAGGATAGGTCTGCTGGTGACAGTTCTTTTATTTTTCCTTCATCTGAGAATATCTTAATATCCCCTTCATTCCTGAAGGATATTTTCACTGGATATAGGATTCTGGGTTGACAGTTCTTTTCTTTCAGCTCTTGAAAAATATTGTGCCACTTCCTTCTGGCCTCCCTGGTTTCTGATGAGAAATCTTCTGTCACTCAAGTTGTTTTTCCCCTTAGGTAAGGTGTCTTTTCTCTGTTGCTGCTTTCAGGATTTTTTTTTCTTTCTTTAGTTTTCAGAAGCTTAACTGTGATTTTTGTGTGTGTGGATTTCTTTGAGTTTATCCTGTTTGGTGTTTATCATCTTCTTGAATCTGTAGGTTTGTGTCTTTCACCAGATTTGGGGAGTTTTCAGCCGTTATTTCTTGAAGTCCTTTTTCCTCCCCTTCCAGAACTCTGATGGTATGAATGTTAAATCTTTTGTTACAGGCCCACTGGTCCCTGAGGTTCTGTTTAATTTTTTTTTTTTTTTTTTTTTTTGGCTGTGCCTCACGGCTTGCGGGATCATAGTTCCCTGACTGGGGATCGAACCTGGGCCACGGCAGTGGAAGTGCCAAGTCCTAACCACTGCACCACCAGGGAATTCCCTGTTTAATTTTTTTTTTAATCTGTTTCTCTCTGTTGGTCACACTGGGTACTTTATAATTTTCTCTCTTAGAGCTCACTGATTCTTTTCTCTTTCTCCTCCATTCGCTGTTGAGCCTGTCCATTGTGTTTTTGTTTTTGTTTGGTCTGGTTCATTTCATTATTGTATTTTTCAAATCCAAAATTTCCCTTTGGTTCTTCTTTGGATCTCTGTTTCTTTGCTGAGATCTTCTTTTTCTTTGCTGAGATTTTGTGTTATCATTTGTGGCAAGTATGTTCAGAATTCCTCATTGAGGACTGCTTTAAATTCTTATGTCAGATAATTCTAAGATCTCTTGTCATTTCAGTGTTAGCGTCTATTGATTGTCTTTTCCCATTCAGTTGGAGATCTTCCTGGTTCTTGATGTGATAAGTGATTTTTTATTGAAACCTGGACATTTGGGGTATTACATTGTGAAACTCGGAATCTTATTTAAAACTTCTGTTGTAACTGATTGCCTCTGACACCTCTCTTGCAGGGGAATGGGGCGGGGTGGGTGGCAGAGTACACCACCTTTTTACTGCCTGGTGGGAGTAGAAGTTAATATTCCCAGTCAGCCCCCGAAGATACCCAAGGCGGGGGTGTTTCTCATTACTGTTGGGCAGGAATGGAAGTTTAGATCTCCACGTGGTCTTTGCTGTGACACCATGGGTGTTGGGGACCTTATTACCACCTAGCAGAGATAAAAGTCCCAGCTCCCTACTTGGCTTTTTGACACCACCCAGCAGGGGAATGGGGTGCCCTGTTACAGCCTGGCAAAGGTGGAAGTCTAGAGTCCACCTTTAGACTCTAGAGGCCCACTCAGCCTTTGCCGGCATGGATGTGGTGAGCAGAAGTTTTTTCTGTGATGTTGAGCTGAAGTGTAGCACATCTTGTCTTAACATTTTGTCCATTCCTAGCTTGCCCTTTTCCTAGTCCTTCACTAGAGAGAGCAGGCTTTTGTTGGGGCTTTTTTTGTCTGTACCCTTGGTCATTTCCAGATAGCCAGCTTCTTTACCTCCAGATCTAGGATATATAAGGCAAAACAGAAAACCCAGGAAACTCACCACTGTGTCATCCCATGTGTCCCAAAGTCCCTGGTTGGTCTGCCTTCTCTTCACCTTTCAGAGTTTTCTTAGGTTTGTTTTATATATAATGTTCAGGGGTTTTAGTTGTAAATATTGTGTGGAATAGGGAAATATGCATCTTCGCAGAAGCAGAAGTCTATATTGCATTTTACAGATGAGTTTCTAGGGCTTTGCATAAGCAGACCAAAACCTTACTAGGGCCCCAGCACTATTTGACCACATTTTCTCTGGCTTTCTCAGTGGAGCGAATAAATCTGTTAGAATTTCATGGATTCTGTATCCCAGAGGTTACTGTAGCATTGTCCTCACCTGACTCCATTACTAGAATAATCTTTCTTCTCCTCCTGATCATCAACCAAAAGTTTTCAATTCTCTTCTTTTGGTTCTAGTTTGGAGAATGATATTTACTTTGGTTTCCATCAGCTCTGATTCCCATAACAGTAACAATGACATCACTTTCCCAAAGTAAGAAATAATTATTTTTTGAAGATATGTTTCCATATCTCCTTGAGGTTTGCGAAGCAGCGGATTGAAGCAAATCAGCATGAAGCTTCAGACCCTGGACCTGAAGGAAGTTGGGTTTGGTCTTGACAATTAAAATCTGAGCTCTGCCATTCTGGTAGAAGCTCTGCCTAGCTTCTACAGTTACTTCCTTTGTCTGGAATGTGGGATGTGTTTTCCCATGGAAATAACTTGAGTACCAAAGAAATGAAAATAGTACCTTAAATTCATATGGAACTTTACTCTTTCCAAAGCACTTTTCCCATTTGTTTCAGTTGATCCTCACCTCAGCCATGTGAAGTAAGAGCTTCAGGTGTTATTGCCCTCATTTGAGAGCTGGGGAAATTCAGGCCCAGGAAGTTAAAGGACTTTGCCAGATTCTCACAGCTACTAGTGATAGAGTTCAGACTAGATATTCTGGCTTTTTTTTTTTTTCTGATCAAATATTCTTTTCATAGTCAAGAGAGTAGGAAGTGTTTTAGCTGTACGTACACACCCCTTCTCCCAGCAGCAACCTCTATGAAAAGGCAGCCCCCAGACCAACCGCAGGCCAGACCCAGCTCTGAAAGCTGTTCATAGTAAAGTTCACATGCTTAACTTCAGTCTTGGAGAGATCTGGGCACTGAAGTGGGAATTGTGGCAGAATTGGTAAAATAACTCAAGTTCCCTTATAGTGTGGTTAAACTCCTCTGGAACTACTTTTTTTAAAATTCATTGATGAAAGTAATGCCTGTATTATTTATTTTGCTCTTCAGATCCCTAAAACCTGGGCTGTAGAATATAATCAAAAGCAGAAGGAACGGGGAGTGCCTCTCCCAAATTTTGAGGTGAACAGATTATAAACAGATTAAGATGGACTTCTAGTCCGTGTGCTAGAATAACCAACGTAGAGGAACAGCCAACATCTGAACCAAGCCTGCTCCCCCCACCCCGGCCCTTGTACTGAAGACACTGGTTGGGTGTTTCCTTCTCCCAGTTCTGTTCTCAGGCAGATCAGCAGGTTAAGGAAGCCCAAAGAGCGTATCATCCATCACTAAGTTAATTCATCTGAATTAAACAGACCTGGGCATAGGAGGGGGCCTGGTCGGTAGATGGGAGAATCTCAGCATTGCAAGGACCCTAACGCATGTCTGCATGGTCTCGGTGTTCCATCCCTTCTATGACATCACTGTGGGGTCATTCCAGGAATGACCACTGTGTAGGTGCTTCCAGGAATCCCTGAAGGGAAAGGGGGAATGTGCTATCTTCCAAGGAAGCCTATTTCATTGTTGGGTGGTATTTCCTTATTCTGACTGAGAAATCTGACTCCCAGTTGGTTCCATGGACTCTGTCTAGTTTTCTTCTGGTCCTGCAAAGAGCAAAACTGTTCTTACTTTCCTCTCCAATAAGACTAAAAAATTTTGAGACCAACTAGCTACCGTAATCTCTGTAAGTCTCTTTTCAGGTGAAGTATCCCTAATTCCTCTTTCTTTCTTCATATCATGTTGTCTCCAGACCCCTCGCTACTCTTGTGCCTTCCAGAGCTCACTGTACTGTTGTCCTCTTCAAACGTGGCAGTTGGAGAACCACAGAATGTTAGAGGGACATGTGAGATGATTAGTCTACTCCCTTCCCCCACCCTCTCTGTTTAATACCAGTAGAGCTTTTGACTGGTAAACAGTTGCAGCTAGAGTCAGTGGACATGCCTTCTAAAGCAGTTAGTCAAAAAGTTTACTTGTGTTTGGGATGATCTAGAGCCTAGAATGGTAAAGGAAATCGTTCTCTATCAAACCTAGTATGCAGGGAGGTTACCATCTCCTTTAACTGAGATAGTAATAAGTAGCGGCCCAGCTCTGCCTGGTGTAGTCCTTGTGTTCTAACCAGCAGTCTGTCCTCGCTCTGCAGCACTTCCTACAGCAGGTGCTCTCTGTAAAAGGAGGGTGAGGTCATATGCACAGTGAAGTAGGAAGCAACTCCTGCAGGGAAACTTAATGCCTAAAATGGTCAAATCCCACTGTAAGAAAAGTTCAGTGAGGAACTGAACAATGACTCTATTCTTATGAGTTGAGAGTTTGAGGGGTCTCTGAACTCAAATAGTGATATTTGAATGTAGATGGAGTACTTCATGCTTACTTCCACGCTTACAAAGCACGTTTCCCCTTCAGTTAGGCGTTGTTCTTATCCCCATTCTAGATGGGGGAAGCTCAAATAGTTTTAATGAGCTGCAAAAAAAAGTCATACTCGTCAAGAGCAGTGTCTGCCTGCTCACTTCTTTTTCTAAATCCTGCAGTCTTTCCATTATAAAATCCTTGAATTTTGTGTTAATGACATTTGATGTGTATCTACTTTCTACATGAAATTTATGAAGGTAGTAGGATGCTTGATTTTTCTGCAAAATGAAAACTGCTATGGGATTTTTTTAACTGTGCCTTCATGCATCCTGTTACCTCTGCACAAAGAGTTCTTATGTTCTCCTCCTGGCGAACTCCTGTGTCCTTCAATCTGAAGCTCAAAAGTCACCTCTCAGATGTCTTTCCCCTACCTGATTTGGGCCATGCAGAGTTGGTGACCCTTTCTGGTTTTCCCACTGTGTTTAGGAGCACTCGTCACACTGCATGGCCAGTATTTATTTTATGTCTTTTGTAATGGCCAGAATGTGGGCTCTAGAAGGATAAGGACTCCATCCTTCCCCCTGTCAGAGCTCCTGAACCCAGCACAGTTCCTGGCAAACAAATGTAGGAAGGCAGCTCATAGCCGCTCTGTTGGCCCTGGGGTTTTGTAAGGGCTTAGAGGAAATTCCCTGGGTCTGCAGGTCTGTGCTGCCGCGCCACTGCCTCCACCCACACCCAGACTAAAGAGGGGAGGCAGCCGGGCCTGGAGGAGCAGCCACAGGCAAGGGGGATCTGCTGTTCTCAGATCAGGAAACAGCCCTGCATCCTCGGCGGAGAAGTGCCACGCGGGAAGCTAAGTTACTGTTAGTGACTGACAGTGCATTTGATTCAGCCAGGTGTGTCTTCAGCCACCGGAGGCAATACAGCACAGTGGTTAGAGCTCCTCGTCTGGGGTCAGGCCTTCTAGGTTTGAATTCCATCTTCACGACTTAATAACTATATGTAGTATTAGATAAGATTATCAACTTCTCATTCTACAATTTCCTTCTGTCTAAAAAGGGTCATTTAGTCATTTAGAATGAATAAATGAAAAATGCACATGAAGTACTCAGTATAGTATCTGGCCATTTACTTACCTGTAGACTTTTGTTATTATTGCTGCTGTTTTCCACTGTGTCAGGAAGCTATCCTTATAGAACACACTTCAGTTGAAAGATAGAAATGCCGAAGGATCCTCCAGCAGTTGGGCCTGTACGTGGATATCTCCTCGGTGCCGGCTGCCGTATGTCGGGCATTTGCTTTGTGCCAGCATTTGGTTAAACACTTTGCATAATCAACTCATTTGTGCCCCATGATCACCCGTAAAGTACTATGATCTCCATTTTGCAAATGAAGAAATGAGCTTGAGAGAGGTCGAAACAACTTGCCCAAGGCCAGAGAGCAGTGGCCTGTCAGACTGCAAACACAGGCGTGCTCAAGATGGAGAAACGGCAGGTTGGAACTAATCCGTTGCCCTTGCTTTGACAGTCTTACTTGTCAGCACTCTCTGGGATCCTGCACTTGGAAATGATTGATTCATACTTCTTCTGAGATGAATATTTCTTTCAGATTGATTCACAGAGGCAGAAACTAGGATACTACATGTTTACCTGCAGACTTCAGAGGCAGGGCTTTCCATGTGCTCCCTGCGATACCGGTCTGTCACACTCACATTAAATTGGTTATGTGACCACAAGATTATGACATCTTTTTCACTTCGGCTGCTGCTAAGCCAGGTCTTCTCCTTTCTGTCAGTGATAGAGAGGGGACCTGCCATCCAGAGAGGGCAGGAGACAGAAAGGCACTTACGGCTTCCAGAATCTTTGCTTACTTGAGGGTTTGCCTAAGGCCAACAGAAACTGTTAGGGAGGGTGGAAAGGAAGCCTGGATGGCAGGTGTGCCTGCCTCACACCAAGCCCGGAGCTACCCCTGTGGATTCGGTGCCCACGGCAGCCACACATCCCTCGTAATAAGGAGCGTGGTAGCCCTGGCGCCTGACCCCACATCTCATAGGCTGTACAGCATTTCTCAGTCTAGAAGTGTCTATAATTACAACTTTCAGCATTCTAAGGGTCTTCATGGGTACTCTAAGAATACCCAAAAATGTTCTCTATGGCAGGAAGGATGGAAGGCATGGTTGTTGGTTTTTGCTTGCTTTTTAACTACCTAAATAGTGGGAAAGGCTGCTTTGGCATATTTAAGTGTCACTTCAGAATGGTACAGTAGATCAGCTTGAAGTTCCTTCTCTTCACTGATATTACAAGGGCAAAGAAGAGAGATTAAACTAGTGTTCTCCAATTCTAAACATGTTGCACTCTTTAAATCAGATTTTCAGCCGGGACTCTCTTTTTGTTCTTTTTTGGGCAGCTCAGTGGTTACAGTATAGGTTCTCATCAGACTGCTGTGTTCGAAACCCAGCTCTGCCCCTTGGTAGCCATGTGACCTTGGCAAGTTACAGAACTTTCTAGGGCTTGTTTTCTGCCTCTGTAAAATAAGGATAGTAATACTTTCTACCTGGGGAAGCAGTGCTGATGACCAAAGGAGATAAGCCGTGTAAAGGGTTTTGCACAGTAACACATAGTTCTCGGTAACGTCAGCTATTACCACTATTCTAGTAAGAAAGAAATGCATTCAGAAAATGAACCCCTGCCCCTCTGCCTTTCTCAGGTCCTTCCCCGCTATTAGGGGCCTAAGAGAGTGGTTTGAATTTTAACTATTGCCAGTCATAGGTGTCTGTCCATCCCTCCTGAACCGAGGTACTGCTCTCCTGGGCTGTGTCCCAGTTTTCTGTAAAGGACCAGACAGTAAATATCTTAGGCCTGGGGGCCAGTAGAGTCACATCTTCTTCACCTCCTTCTCTTTCTCCCCCTCCTGCTCCTCCCTTCCTTCCTCCTCCTCCTCTTCTTCTTCCCTTTAAAATCCATTCTTAGCTTAAGGGCCACACAAAAACAATCTACAGGCTGCAGATTGCTGACCCTTATTCTGACAGAATCTGACCCTGTGCTCCACCATGGCCAAAGTCATGAATCCTGGGGTTATTCTCGCCTATCATTCAGGTCAAAAGACGCAAGTCAGAAAAACAATAAGAGGGCTTCCCTGGTGGTGCAGTGGTTAAGAATCCGCCTGCCAATGCAGGGGACACGGGTTCGAGCCCTGGTCCGGGAAGATCCCACGTGCCGTGGAGCAACTAAGCCCGTGTGCCACAACTACTGAGCCCATGTGCCACAACTCTTGAAGCCCGCGTGGCTAGAACCCGTGCTCCGCAACAAGAGAAGCCACCGCAATGAGAATTCCGCTCACCGCAACGAAAAGTAGCCCCTGCTCGCCGCAACTAGAGAAAGCCATGCACAGCAACGAAGAACCAAAGCAGCCAAAAATAAATAAATAAAATAAATAAGTTTGTAAAAAAATAAATAAAAAGTAAAGTTAGTTTTTAAAAAAGAAAAAAGAGAAACAATAAGATAGGTGGGAAAATGGGTGAAATACGTGAAGGGGATTAAGAAGTACAGGCTTCCAGTTACAAAATAAATAAGTCACGGGGATGTGATGTACTGCATCGGGAATGTAGTCAGTAATATTAGAATAACTTTGTGTGGTGACAGATAGAAAGTACACCCATGGTGGTGATCATTTCTTAATGTATAAAGATATCGAATCACTGTTTTACATCTGAAACTAATACAATGTCTCAAGTCAACTTTACTTCAGTAAAAAAATAAATAAGTTTTTGTGTTAAAAATGGAGTAAGTTGAAGACTCGCACTGTCTCTTCGCCCACATCCAAACTCCCACATGCTTGGTGTATAAGGAGCCTTTGAAGTTCCATTCCTAAGACCAAGAAAGGCTTCATAAAGGAATCCATTAGAGCCAGGTTGACATATACTCCAACTTGGATAAGCTCTGTGCCTGTGATATTACTTCAGATTCTGAGCCTCAGATCATGATTTTAATTTTAAATTCCTGGAGGTTTGTGCCATCAGGTCTCCTGTCTGGAGCAGTCATGTTTTAGGAAAATAGCGTCTATTGCTGTGAAGTAAATGAAGCATAATGAACATGAGCATGACAGTTTTTCACAGCAAAAATCCAAAAATGCAGGCACATGCTTTGTGAAATGACAGTATTAGACTGCAAGTGATGATAGTAAAGCAAATATTTAATTCTCAACTAAAATAGTGCGTGTAAAATGTAGTTGCCAGGTGCTGCCAGTTCATCATTCTTAGAGCTAATTCTCTACGGGCAGAATCATTCCACACAATTCCAGGGGGAAAAATGCTTACTTTAAATAAACTGCTTTCTGGCTCTTTTAAGACTGTGCATAAGTCAGCTTTATTCATCAGGGACCATCTTGATCTTTGAGATGTTCTTGGGCAGGGGCTGTCTCTTGTGCATCTTTATTCCTTCTGTGTAGGGACTGGGTTTCTGAGTTGGTTTCTTCAGAGCTGCAGTTTTGCTGATGGCATGACTTCATTTATCCCTAGGAGAGTTCCAGTGATGGAGGTGATGGCATTTTTGGTGAAAAGAAGGATGACAGCCGGGCAGGTGAGACTGTGTCCTTCTGAAGGCAAAGAAAAGTAAGGTCCCTGTTTGTAGTTATCCTGGAGTTCATGTGTAATAAAAAAAGAAAAAAATGCTGTTTTTTAAGGAGGCTCTTTTTAAAAGCCAATTAAGTTGACCTTCATCAAACTCTGCGGGAGTCACACAGGGAGCGTTAATGTGGCTCTGGCCAGCTTTCTCCGCCTGGCACTGAATTCAGCAGTGAAATAAAGTCAGGATGGAGTCTGAGAGATAAAAAGGAATCGTGGTTTCTGTGATTTTTTTTTTTTTTTTCTTTTGAGAAAAGTTAGGGGTATTTGGTTTGTTCTTTTGTTTGTTTGTTTGTTTTTCTGAATTCAAACTTAACGGAGGCTTTGATGTTTGGAAGGCCCAGCTCCACAAAAGCCTGTAGTTCTAAATGGAGACAGCCACAGAGCGTCCACTTAAGCCGATGCCTTAGAGCAAGGCCCTTGCTTGCTGTCTGCCCCCACAGACAGGCACATTTGTACTGGAGAGAGAGCAGAACCCACCACACCTAAAGTTGCTTCTAAAGTGCAATTGCAGCCCTTCCAGCTGTGCCTAGCTCCCGAGTCGATTGTTGAACAGCAGCTACTTGCATTAAGTTACTGAGTCAGCTTTAGTTTTCTTTAAACGAAGCGGAAGAACAACTACCAAAAAACCCAGTTGCCCTTGTTTTAGTTCTGTTTGTAAATACTAATATCCTCACTGATGTTTGAAGCCCAGGATGGCTCCGACCCAGACAAATCACCCTGGCCAGTTTCGTCTGCACTCACAGCTCGTCTCCGACGCCTGGTCACCATTTACCAGCGCTGTAACCGCAAGGAGCTCTGCCGGCCTGAAATCCTGGGACCAGGAAACCAGGGATACTGGGTCCAGGAAGAGCTGTTCCGGAGATCCTCAGAGATGGATCTCATCAACAAGGAAGCCCAAAAGAGGTAAAAGCCAGTGGCCAAAAGGGCGTGCTGAGCTGCCCACTGGGTAAAGGTGACAAAGGGAACCCAACAGCTGGAGGGCAGGTGTGTCCAGTGTTCTCATATGGAGTCAGGTTGTCTCTAGAGTGAATTAAATCCAGCCTCCGACTGCAGTGATGTTTTCGTGCTGACTGGGGAGTCTGGTGATATCTAGGACACCCTCTGTTCACAGTTCCCAGACTTGTGTGATTTTCCAACCTTACCCTCTTCCCTAAGTTAGACCCCAGTCTCTGGGGATGTGATTTAAACACCACACTAGCATGTATCAGATCATATTCTTTCAGCAGCAAAGTGAATAGTGTGCATTGAAGTTGTCTTATTGTAGCCAACAGTCCTTATCATGCCTTTGAGAACAATAAGTACCATAAAATGCCAGCCCGGAAGGAAGGAGTTACTTGCCCATCTGAGAATTAAGGTAAAAATGGCTGCCTAAGGCCAGCACAGGCTAAGAATGATGCCACAAGAGCAAATCAACAAAGCTGCTGTTCTTTGAGTCTTTATATCTCTCCATCCTTTTGATGTAACATCCAGTGAATTAAAAGAATACCACACAGTGAATTCAATTATTGATACTTCTGTATACTCCTGGCTTTATGAAATTTGGTAATTCAGGGAGTAGATTTCTCCCATCTAGCTCCAAAGAGAGAACCAGAGCCCCTTCTTCCCTGCTTCTGACTCTTCCACTGACCCTCTCACCCCACTCCTAGCTGACTGCCTCTGGGGGTGGCGAGTACCGTGCCCAAGAGCCCCTGGTAAAGACTACAGTGGTATATAATAATCCATTTTCCTTAAATCATTATCTTAATCCTGCAGGATATAAAATCTAGAGAACCTTCATGTCCTAGGAAAGATTATCGTTGTGGGCAACCTGCCTACGTAAGACCAGGAAGAAAGCCAGTGTGAGATATGGGAGTCAGGGAGGTGGGTGGCTGAGGGAGTCTCCTCCCCGCTCTGGACCAGTTTCTCCATCTGTAAAATGAAGGAAGTGAATTTAATGGTTTGAAAGGTCCCTCCAGGATTCTGTCATTCTCTGTTGTCGAACGGCAGAATGTTTAAGCATATAGAGTACTTTTAAATTAAAATCTTTATCTCCCACAAGAGGAAATGAACTAGGTAATTTGTAAAATTAATGAATCAAGGGGACATCCCTGGTGGTCCAGTGGTTAGGACTCCGCGCTTCCACTGCAAGGGGCGCACGTTCAATCCCTGGTCCGGGAACTAAGATCCCGCTGCGCAGGATGGCCAAAAAATGCTGCGCAGTACGGCCAAAAATAATAGTGATAATAAAATAAAATTGATGAATTAAGATCTCAAGTACGCACACATGATTTGAAAGTGGTGGTAGGCCAAGGGGCTGTTTTGTTATCAGCCACTCCACCCAACTCAACTTGAATAAAAATAAACAATAAAATAGACCAGCTCTGCCTGCTCTCTTGACTTCCTGGGCTCTCCCAAGTAGGTGCTCAGTAAGTAGTTGTTGGCTTTTTTTAACTGAAAAAGAAAACAGCTCACTCTCCTTCTCTGATTCCCTCTCCAGGTGGACTAGGAGAGAGCAAGCAGACTTCTACAGAGCAGTGTCTTCCTTTGGCGTCGTTTATGATCAAGAAAAGAAAACCTTTGACTGGACGCAGTTTCGCATCATTTCCCGTCTGGACAAGAAGTCGGACGAGAGCCTGGAGCACTACTTCTACAGCTTCGTGGCCATGTGCCGCCACGTCTGTCGCCTGCCAGCCTGGAAGGACGGTGGTGAGGGCACTCTCTGTCACTGTATCCCAGGTGGGACAAGGAGAGAACGTGCTAATTTTCAAGGTACAGAGTCAGGTATAACTATAGACGCAGAGCCGACGTGATGAACTCAGGTAAAGACCAGTGTGGGTTTTCACAAATCCACGGACTTCTAATTGGGTCCACCCTCATAAAATAAAATCTCTCTCCCAAAATGATGTGATTCCAACGAAAATTGAAATTCAGATTAAAATGTCACAGAAATATTAAGAAACTACTATTAATTACCTTTTCCAAAGTGTGCTTTTTTTTTTTTTTTTTTTTAAGTCTCACAGAGAATTATCCTGCTATGAGCTTTGCACTTTCCTTAGATTAAATCTTAAATGTTGTCTCATGTGTTGACTTGTAGCTATGGGAAACTAGTGGCTGTCATTTAAACTCCCTGGGCTCCACTAGAGACCTTGTCTAAGAAATTTCTTCCTGGTTGGAATTTGCCGCAGCTTCCTCCTTGTCCCTCTTCAGTCTCGTACTCATAGATTAACTCACTCTGGACCGTATGACTGTATTCTGGGAAAACTGAAACAAATGTCGAGCCTATTCAGTGTGGGTTCTGGGCTGGCGGCAGCATGTACAGACACCCCACCTTCTGCCCGCGTGTGGCACAGTTAGGCTGTTTTCATTAAAGCCAGGGAGCTGCATAGATCGGAAAGATCTGGACCTCGGAGTCATGCTGACAAGACCTGGACTGGAGTCCTGGTTCTGCCACCTTGAGCAAGTTAGCTTATCTGAGCCTCCTTCCTCATCCTTACACAAGGGTAATGATGGTATAGCATAGAGTTCTTGTGAGAACTAGATAACAGCCATAAAGTACCTAGTTAGAAGGTACCTAGTCCATGCTTATTGACCGGGAACTAATATTTCCAGAACTGGAGTTTTCAAGCTCTTCTTTCCCCTTCACTGGTCTGTCCGTGTCTCGTAAAAACCTTCCCTTCTCTTTCAGCTTTTCATTTTAGTGGGGCCACTAAGGCCCTGCCTTGCTGAGGACCCAGGGAGTCAAACTATAAGATCAAAGATGCAGGCGCTCAGGTAGGCAGAAAGTGTCCAAGGGCCACCTTAAGTGACAGGCTCTGTGTTCACCTTTGCAGGCCCCCCAGATCCCAGCATCTGCGTTGAACCCATCACTGAAGAGCGGGCCGCGAGAACCCTGTACCGCATTGAACTGTTGCGGAAGGTCCGGGAGCAAGTGCTGCAGTGCCCTCAGCTGCACGAGCGCCTTCAGCTGTGCAGGCCCAGCCTCTCCCTGCCCGTCTGGTGGGAGTGTGGAAAGCACGATCGGGACCTGTTGATCGGCACTGCCAAGCACGGGCTGAACCGCACCGACTACTACATCATGACCGACCCCCAGCTGTCCTTCCTGGACGCCTACAGGAACTACGCCCAACACAAAAGAACCGACCCCCAGGCTCCAGGGAGTCTCTGTTGCCTTTACCAGACCAACTCCAAACTGTATGAATCTCTTGCATATACTCAAATGAGCAGGACTTCCGAGTCCCTTGAAAATGAACCTGAGAATCTAGTGAAAATAGAAGGTAGGGATGATCATCTTGGTCCACCTCGGGGCAGCTTATCTGACATGACTTGTGAAAACTTTATTTCTAAAGTTCAGGATGTCATTTCCATCACCCATGATGAGAGTCTGCTGCCTGAGTCCTTGGAGAGCATGATGTATGGTAAGAAAGCACTAAGCCAGGAGCCAGTCTCTTTTCAGGAGAGCCCAGGTACCAATACCGAATCCAGACAAGATGCCGTGGCTGTCACAACAAGCAGAGATGGGAACTTCCAGCTTGGTGGCCACGAGGCAGAAATAGCCTCAGGCCCCTCTTTTATGGATACATTAGAAGCAGGAGTAGCTCAAATGAACATTAAAAATGGAAAACATTTGCTGGTGTCTCTTTCACAGGAAGGGGAACTCTGCTGCAGCGAGGCAGGGCAGAGGCCTGAAAGTCTTGGGCAGCTGGAAACCAAATGCATAGCCTCCCCTTCCTTGGACCAAGGAAATGAGAGCGGGTTTGTTGACATGTGCAATCTGAGTGTCTATGACTCCAAAAGAAACCTGTCATCAGATCAGCAGTTGATTGATTTATTAGAATGCAAAAGTTTAGAAAGTAAATTGATTTTGGGTCGGAACCACAGTGATGAGGAGGAGGAAGAGGAGGAAAATGAGGAGGAAAACCTAGACCTGGCCACAGGCATGCGGGAAAGGCCGGAATTGTCGCCTCTTATCGAGCCCACTGCTCGTATGGCAGGGGAGAAGAGCCGCAGCGGCTTTCTTGTGGACGAAGCCAAGAAAGGAAGCCTGGAAGCCAGAAGCCAGCATCCCGGACCGCAGGGCGCTTTTCTTCCCGCAGCCTGTCAGTGTCACTGCAAACACATGGAGAGGTGGACACAGGGCCTCGAGAATGACGAGTTTGAAGTGGAGAAACACCAGGGTTACAACCCAGACCCATACAAAAGCAAAGCCAATAATGTCACACTGGGGGGCAAGCTCACTGCTGTTCCACCAGAGCTGTTTCAGGTGAAGCATGAACTTTTGAAAGAACCCTGGAAAGAAAGTGCAGAAGGGAAACAAGGTTTCCCTACGTATCTCGAAGGGAGTGAACTCAAGGCGGAAGACGTGGATTTTGAGAGTAAAGACGATTATGATAGAGACGGGAACTGCCAGAGTCAAGGTACAGTGTGTGGGATCTTGTATTTTGGATAAGCCAGTTCTCGCAAGACAGGGAGGGCGAGTGTGTTGGGGGGGGGGTGTTAAGGGTTTTACAGCTTCTGAAAGGGACCTGCTTACACTCACCGTGTGGTTTAAAAGCAAAGGTCACAGGCCTTGGTCTGAAAATGAGGCAGAGTAGCTTAACTCTGATCATTCCAGAAAACTGAGGATGATTGTAGACAATCGTAGCACCTTGGCTGTGTCAGCTGCGTGATTTGGGCAGGGGCTGTGTGCTGTTATATGATAGATGCCAGATACAGTGTCGAGGGGAAGGAATTTGTTCTTCCACCAGATAAAGTGCTACAAACTGTGTTAAAGTAGAACAGCAGGGAACGCCAAGAACCTGCAGTGTTAACGGAGGTGCAGGTAATTTTTCAGAACGCCACAAAACTACAAATAAACGTGATCTTTATTAAGGTGAGCCAAGACTGTGCCCTTTATTCACGTGTTTGTCAAAACCCTGTGTTGTAATGTCGGTGCATTGGGTTGAGATTCCTTTAAGTAACTCAACAGAAATAAGAATAACCAAATTACATGCTACTCAATAAAAAATGCAAATAGATTTGATCTTTTTAAATAGGGAAATCTGAGGTAAGGAAGGGATTTTAAAATGTTAATCTAGGTGACCCTGAGATTTGTATATGCTTTGCAGGGATATGAATACAGTGATTAGAGATCCTGAGCCAACAACAAATGGGTCTTAACTTTTTCACTGTTGTCTTTATGTCATCAGACCCAAGAGGACATATTAGGGTGAACAAAAGATAGTTCTGTTTATCCTTGTCAAAATAACAAAAAATACCCTGTAGGTGCCTGGCCTGGTGCCAGGGGCCAAGTGATGCTCAGGGATGCAGGCAGGCCGGCCCCTCCCCCCAGGACGGTGACTTCATCTAAAGAGGGAAACCCTGCCTTGGGTTGTCCCACTTCCTTTTTATTTCTGAACTCCCACCTTTGGTTTTAGCCTCGTGATAACTTGGGAAAGGTTTTGAACCCAAATTAAAATGTACACACCAGCCAAGCTGAGGACATAGAAACTGAACTGAAAGGAGCTTCATCGGCCTGTGGCCCCAGCCGACCCAGGAGGAGCCAGCCCAGACCTTGCCCCAGGCCACGAAGGGTCCCTGCCACGTGTGGAATTACACGTATACATTGCTCTTGGAACTCTGTTGTGGGGGAAGTCAGCGAGTACTCAGTTCTGGGCAATGTAGACAGTCCAGTGAGGATGGGCTAGAGGAGAGCTGTGCTGGCCTGGACTTCCTCTGGTGGCCGTGGCATCCGGCTGGGCTGGGCTGGGAGACAGCAGTGAACTTGATAGGCTTTGGTGAGCATCGCGCACACTCGGCCGGGGTGGGGGTCCCTAGCACCAGTGCTTTTAAAGACGCTTTGACAGACCCCAGGGGGCTTCTCCACACATGAGATGTGGGAGAGGTGAGGCAGAGGGGGTTGCCCTATTTCTGAGGATGGAGCTCGGCCGCTGAAGGAGCAGTGACTGGCACAGCTGTCAGGGCCAGCGCCCGGGCTCCTGGCTCCTTCTCCAGGGTTTTCCCTCACACAGCATTCCGCTTTTTTCTTAAAATTTAAGTTCAGCTTTTCTGCTTAAAGCCTTTCAGCGGTGCTCCCCATTGGATCTAGAATAAAATTCAAATTTTCTGGCCTGCAGAGCCCAGCATGCTCCAGATGATCTGGCCCCTCGGCCTCATCTTTGTACTTTTCCCCCAGGTATCTCGAGTCCCCTTCCCCCACTGCCTCCTCATCTTCCTGGGTGGTCTCTCCTTTGAGAGGTCCTCTCTACCAGCCTTCCCTTCTACCAGTCAGATTTTCCCTCTTATTCCCTATCATGACACCTTGTTTCTTTCCCTTTATGGCCCTCACCCTGGTTTATAATTTAACTATTCGTTTATAATTATTGCATTTTCCCAACTGTCTTTCCCTCATGGAGCTGTAAGAGCCTAGAAAGCCAGGGCCACATCTGTCTTGTTTATCCTTGAATCCCCTGGCCTAGCAAGGCCCTGGTCCTGGTGGGGGGGGGGGGTCTCTGCAGCCCCCTGGGAGACTTGTTGCACAGTCAAAGGTGAGACCACCACGTTTCAGAGGATAGACGTTCCGTGTCATTTCACCACGAAGGAGGTTCACAACTTTTCCTGGACGTTATGCTACACACAGTTCATTCCCTGTCATCTCCGTTAAGTGGATCTTTGAAGATCCATTTCACAAGTGATAGTAAACATTCACAACTGAAGACTGAAAGAATGAGTCGCATTTCCATTTCTTTCCATCAGTGAAGTACTTTAAACGTTCTAGGTTTCTTTGCATCATTTTTTATATAAATCAGGTCTATTTTACCTTTGTTGTAAGTTTCAGGACTGTTCTTCCTTCATCATTAATACCAGCCTCTTGCTGTGTTACATTTCCTACACTATCCCCACTTCTGTATCAGAGCATAATGTTCACGTTCCTCTTATCCACTGCACCAAACGGGAAAGCCTCTTTGCGGTCCTTCATCGTCGTTGGTGTTGTTTGGTTGTGGATGCAAACTCTTATTGGATGACTTGCATGGGTAGCCCTAGAGCAGGTTGTGCCTTTATGGCTTAACCGACAGAGTGCTTCTGGAAATAGAAAGTATGGTAATTAATAATTCAATTTAAAATAAATTAGCACACACTGGGCTAATTAAAAAACAAGATCAGATGTCCTTATCTTTCAGATCACTACTATCTCCCGAGCGCCTAATTCATTTTTTTAACCTTCCTTCCTAGATTATCCAGGGAAATACTCTGAGGAGGAGAGCAAGAACTCGACCTCGGGCATCGTAGGAGACCTCAGGGACAGCCTGCAGGAGGCACGGGCTCCCACCATTGCTCAGCTGCTCCAGGAGAAAACCCTCTATTCCTTCTCCGAGTGGCCGAAGGTACCTCCCAGAGCTTGCATGCTCCACCCAAAGCATCCTCAGCTTTGAATCCTTTCCTTTAAACCTTTTAGAATATTTCTGAGAAACAGACTCAGACAAATGTTTAGTATCTTTAAAAGATACTAGTTATGTGACATTAAAGATATATGCGCCTAATTAGACCATAAGACAGAAGTGTCAGCTTATCTTCGTATTTATAGCGCTGTGGCTTTTAATCTTCATTGTCCAGACTATACCATTTCTTTTAAGACTTGTAAAGTGAGTCCATTTGTGTGCGCCCTTTTCTAATCAATTCCTTCTGGTTAAAAAACTTGCCACTTGATTTCAAGGGATTTTGTGAATTTGGGTAACTTGGTACTTA
Organism: Eubalaena glacialis; assembly: GCF_028564815.1. NCBI lineage: Eukaryota > Metazoa > Chordata > Mammalia > Artiodactyla > Balaenidae > Eubalaena > Eubalaena glacialis. The sequence continues at coordinate 19,230,008 of NC_083728.1, forward strand.
TTCCTCAGAGCTTTTGTTCTTTTTTATAGGATCGCGTGATAATCAACCGCCTGGATAACATCTGCCATGTGGTGTTAAAGGGGAAGTGGCCCTCCAACCAGCAGTATGAGCCCTCGGCCGCGCTGCCCACCCCCGTGTTAACCCGCGGCGCTGGTCCCCGCAGCAGCCTTTCAGAGCCAGAGGCATCAGAACATGTCTTCAGCAGTGGCGCAGCGTTGGTGGCCCAGATGCAGAAGGTGAGGCTGTAAGAATGTTCTTGACCTTGAAACAAAGAAGGAGGACGCTTTGCACTTCTCGATTGAGTCATTCATTCAACAAATACTGAGTGGATAGGAATTTTTTTCTTTCTTTTTTTTTTGGGGGTCAAGCCATTAGTGTTCATTGAGGAATCTGGATTTGATCCTGTAGGCAGCAGAGGCTGCAGTTTTGGAGCGGGGACGCGCGTGATGAAAGTGCGTTTGCAGCTCAGCGGAGTGCTGTGCGGGTTCATGGGAGATGGGGGTCAGGGAGGGGCTGTGCCTCCAGGGCTGGGAGGCAAGTGGGCATCTGAGGAAGAGATAAGTTCTAGACCTGCTTAGTGGCAGAGTGGCTCCAAAGAAAGGGGGGGAGTTGGCTGGCGTGGCGTGATGACTGATGACTATATGAGGAAGGGGAGGAGTGAACGGATCGGGATGGTCAACACTTGAGGACTGAGAACGGTGGCAGCAGATAGAAATGAGGGGAGTCAAAGCAGACATGAGTTTTATTTGTGGTTTATAAACTCAAAGGTCAAGTTTAAGGACGCGTGGTTATTAGCACACTAGCTCTCACTCTCAGCTGCACACTGGACTCCACTGGGGACCTTGAGAAGCTCCAGATTCTGACTGAATTGGTCCAGGGTGTAGACTCGATATTGGCTTTTTTTTTTTTTTTTTTTTTTTTAACTTCCCAGTTGATTCTGATGTTCAGCTGAGGTTGAGATTCCCTAAACTATGATCTTGCGATTCCAGGTGTATAGTTCATGGACTCGCCGCTTTCACAGCATCTGGGAACTTGTTGGAAATGCAGAGAATCTCAGGCCCGCTGAAGCTGGATCTGCATTCTAACAAGCTGTCCAGGTGATTTAGTAGTCAAGTTTGAGAAGGTTTGAGTTAGAAGAAGTTCTGAGAAGGTGATTACTAGCCCCAAGGAAATGGGGCCTAGAAAGAGCTGGCATTCAGCCGCAGAGGTGGCGTTCAAACCTCTCTTGCCACATGTGTGTGTTCGCAGGAGAGCTTCTTGGCTTCGGTATTCACAAAGGATGAACAGAAGCACAGGCGTCCTTATGAGTTCGAGGTGGAGAGGGACGCAAAGACCCGGGGCCTGGAGCAGTTCCCCGCCACCCACGGGCATCCCCCCATCGTCCTCAACGGCTGGCACGGAGAGTCAGCGATAGACCTCTCCTGCCCATCGGAGGGGTCCCCGGGGGCCACATCCCCTTTCCCAGTGAGCGCCAGCACCCCTAAGATTGGGGCTATCGGTTCGCTTCAAGGAGCCCTTGGCATGGACTTGTCTGGGATTCTGCAAGCCGGCCTGATCCATCCAGTGACTGGACAGATCGTCAACGGAAGCCTCAGGAGAGATGACGCTGCCACCAGGAGGCGGAGAGGGAGGCGGAAGCATGTAGACGGAGGCGTGGACCTCATCTTTCTGAAGGAGCAGACACTCCAGGCGGGGATCTTGGTGGGTATATGAGCCACAAAGTACAAACATTGACCTCTGTACACTGAGCAACAAACCCTTCTTCCTCGGACACAGCACTTTTTGATTATGGATCTTTTATCCCTATTTCAATTGTCCTGCTTATTTTCTCGTCCTCAGTTGCTCTCAGTCTCTTTTAGAAATAGGTATTAGTCCATCGAGGGCCCTTAACCTGCATGCAACCTGGAAAAACGAACCAGGAGGTCTCACCATTTCACACAGTAGCAGCCCAGCCTCCAGTGTCTCGGAGCCACTGGTGATCCAAAGAGTAAAGCAGAAGCAGGGCTGTGTTTGCAACAGCGTTGTTCCAGGTCAGTGGGCTTTCCAGGAGCTGGGATTTGGGAGTCAGGACATCCTGAACATTAATCCTGGCTCTGCGGCTTGACCTGCTGGCCACCTTGAGCGCCCCCCTTTGCTCCTCTGTAAAGAGGGGGCTGCAGCTTCTACCACAGAGGGTCGCTGTGAGGCTTCCTGAGGTCACACTAAGGTGTTCTCAGCTCAGAGATCCTTGTAAACCACAGAAAAGGGCAGAAACTGCACACCTGGTCCAGAGAAGTCCCCTCAGACTTTGTTTAATGTGTCAAAGACCACTGACTTCTCTCTTTGTATTTTGATTTTTCCCATTTATTGAATTTTGAGCTCTGAAACAGGAATCACGTTTCATGTTTTCTTACTTTAAAAGGAGTAATAATGAACAGTACTTACTGAGTGCCTTTGCCAGGCACTGCATTCAGGGTTTTACATGATTGTCCTGTGTGATTTTCACAAAAACACTGTGAAGGTGTTGTTACTATTCCCATTTTGGAGATGAGCAAACTGAGGCTTACAAGCATTAAATAATTTGCCCAAGATTATCCAGGTGGTAAATGGCAGATCAGGGAACCAAACCAAGGACTTGGTTCTCTAGAGCCAGAGAGCTCCGCTGTATCGCTTGGTATATGTTTCCCTCTTAGACTTTCTATAGAATTTGGGAAGCTGAAATGGCAGGTTCTTGCCCTGTCCAATCCTCCAAGTCTATAAGAAGGTTGTCTCATTTTTTAGAGGTGCAAAGCCAGTTTTCCTATAATGATTGTAGAATTCTAATGGAAGAAGTGAAACTTTTTTCCTTGGCCTCAGAGTATTTTGAAAAATTTATTATGCAGATATTTATTTAGCACTGACATTGTACTTTATCAGCAGACCCCATATAGGCATTGGGAATACAGAGATGAGTAAGACAGGCTTTGGCAGTGTTGAGAGAGAACTACATACTGCAGAGAACTACATACTGCAGGCAGCTGCAATATGGTACTTTCTGTTGTGTGAAAACCTGTGACGAGTGCTGCGGGGGAGAGGAGCGGGGTGGCCGGTGTCGCCGGGACTGTCAGTGATGGTGACAAAGGCGGCAAGAGGGAACCTGAGCAGACAGGACGGTACGGAAGTCTACCGCGGAGACGAGAGGGGAGAGGAGCCGTCGGGTGGAGGGAACGCCCAACACGTCAGGAGCTTCTATGGGGGCTTGATAGTCAGGCACAGGCAGAGTCATGTTCCGGTGGGAAGATGCAAACAGCACCATATGTGTTTTCCTTTGAGAAACTAGTTTTCATTCTGTCGTGATGAACTGCACATACTTGTCTTCCCTTCGTCCAGGAGGTCCACGAAGACCCAGGGCAGGCCCCCCTGAGCACCTCACACCCTCCTGAAGGGCCAGTGCCTGCCACGTCGACCCCGGAGCCGGCCCCGGTAGCCGGCAGCCAGGCCGAGAAAGCCATTCCCAGCAAGAGCCTGCTGGATTGGCTGCGGCAGCAGGCTGACTGCCCTCTCGAGGTCCCCGGCTTCGGCGCGGTGAGTGTGTGTCGGTGCCGTCTGTGACACGGAGATACTGAGGAGGGCCGGGAGGACCAGGAAGCCTGAGGGAAGTCGGTGTCCACTGAGGACATCATTGTAAAGTGGGGGAAAACAGTTTAAATTCGGGTTACGTGTTCCAGCAACAGAAATTACAGCCCAAATCAGAATGCCATGCCCGAAAGTAGACGTGGAAATCTTACGAGGACAGAACTTGCCTCAGCTCAGCCCTCCCTTCCCCCAAATGATCCCATTCGTGAGCTCACAGAGAATTCTTTAGGTTGCATAAGCACTGCCACTTCGTGGAAATGTTCCTGTGTATTCTTCTCAAGTTACTGCATCACCACTTTGAGGTGATGGATTAGTTTCAGTTACTGCTCAGGAACTTTTCCTCAGTTCCTCTTACTGCCTCTGCCCTCCGTCCTTCAGACTAAGAATCTGGAGGAGAGGGCTCCTGAGCACCGAAATCTTCTCTTGGTTTTTTGTTTCTCATTTGCTTGTCAACCCCACCACCACCTTTGTCCTGGGTACTTCTCATTAGTAAGACGTGGGAGGAGAAAGCTCCCAAGGAAAGGAGAAAGATGCATTCACAGATGCACACCCTCCAGAGACAGACGAAGCCCGCCAAGTAGGGAGCAGTGAAGAGAGAATCCGAGAGAGTGATCAGGGGGAAAGCGGAGGGATTGAGCGGTGCCCTGGAAAACTGGTGGGTCAGCCAGGTGCTCTGGTCTGGAGGGCCAGGAGGCCCCCACAGGAGACGTGTCTTCCAGCTTGCTGCAGGAACACCGTGGCTTCAAGGACAGAGCCTGGCTGAGGGCCAAGGGGCTGTTCCCTTCAGCCTAACCTGACGGGTCCTGTGCAGAGGGCCATGAGCGAGAAAATAGCAAAACCAGCTGAGAGGCACCACCCTCATCAGAAGAATCTGTGGCAGAATGTTTTGTAATGTTGGTTTCCATTTACCTCCTAGAATTTTTCAGACAAACCCAAGCAGAGGAGGCCACGCTGTAAGGATACTGGAAAATTAGATGTCAACTCCCTGAGTGTGGAAGAGAGGGTTCCTGCCGTCCCCAAGGAGCCAGGCCTGAGGGTAAGGAACACAGACATCGCGGTGGAGCCCGGTCTTACAGACTCAAGAGAGAAAGCTCCAGCAGGGAAGGCGGTAGCCAGGCGACCTTATCAGGGGGACCAGGAGCTGCACAGAAGGTTGATAAGCAGTGATAAGTGGTGTTGGGGTGTTTTCACCAGCAGCATGACCTCCGTGGTCGTTTGTTTTCAACCTTTACCTCCGAAACTTTTGGGTTAAGTCTGTACTTAAACCATTCCCAAAGCCCGATTCCCAACCCGCTCCCCCTCCCCCCTCCCCCCCATTTTAGACAGTTCAGGGAAAAATACCTTTTAACCCTTATCAGGAGTCTGTTTCCAGTGTTTAATGAACTTCATTACTGGAAATTTTCATTTTCCAATCAAAGTTTTTCTGGCTACCATTTAAGACATTTCCTCCTATTCCGTCCTCGCTGGCAATGAAAAACAGCTGACTCCAAGCATTGCCCTTTTCCTATTATAGAATCATGAGCCTGGAAGCGACTTCAAAGACATCTGCAGATACTTGTAGTGGAACGAATCTGAGTTAATTATAGTTTACAGATGAGTACAAATTTGGAATAGAAAACGCGTAACCTCTAGGGGGCGGTAACATTTCAACCTGAAAATGTGTTGAGCTTGGGCAAATGATACACAAATGTGCCTTTAACCTCCTCAAAGTGCGCTCTGCCCAAATAGGGCGCTTCTGAGGATCCTCGTGGGGCTCTGCCCTCCCTGGGTTGTCCGCTGAACTCGCAGGCTCTCCTGAACGCCTTCCTTAGCGCTCTGCCAGCTACGGCTTTCCTGGGTATGAATTCCCTTCTTAGGGGGATTTCCTGGATGCCGTTTCTTTTTTTAATTCCAAGAGACCACCCACCCTAGTCATTTCCTGCTCGTTAATGTTCCCAAGGAGCTTGTTTCTGATTTGGTCGCCTGGAGGGTCACTCCTCCAGCAGCCCGACAGACACTGCCCTCACTCATCCCCACGCGTGCTGCCGTGGCCACCGGGGAGGATGCCTGGGGCCCACTGCTTGTTAGAAGGTTTGTCGCGTTGGAAAAGCTGCCCTTTCCCACCCCCCTCTTGCTTTATCCTCGGGAACCCACACCTTAGACCCGTTCGTGCTGTACAGACTGATTCCGCATCGGTTCTCATCCCTCTGTCTCTCTCGGCCCCGCTCGCGGCCTCCCCGCGCTCTCCTTTTGTCAGGAGAGAACCCCAGTCCTTACTTGGTGGAATCTCTGACCTCTTGGTTTAAGGACGTGGTTTCCCCCTTGACTTTCTCATTTCTTGCTACACGTCTAACAATTTCCCTCACGTTCTCTGGAAATTAACATTCATCACTCTCCTGCAAACGCTGACCCCCTGCCAGAAAACTCATTTCTGAGCTGTCTTTACGAGCCAGCCTCTTACAAGAGTTGCGCTTTCCCTCCTTTGTTAAATGAACTCAGGCCCTGCCTCGGGGTCCTTTGCCTGTAGTAAGGCCTGAACAGAAAGCACGCGTCTGCCTGGTCCTCGGGACTGCTCGGCCTTCCCAAGACCCCTCCTGGGACCAGAGCCTCTGGGGTGTGCTGCACTCTATGTCCGTCCCCTAGACACCTTACCATTTCTTATAGAAACACATTCAGATCCCGCAAGGAACTTCTTCCTGCCTTTAGCCTCTTCTGCCCTGTGTGCAGCCAAGCCCCACAGACAGCATCACACAGGCTGCGGTCAGGCCGCGGGACTCAGCTTTAAGAATGCCCCCTGGGGGACTTCCTTGGTGGCCCAGTGGTAAAGAATCTGTCCTGCAATGCAGGGGACCGGGTTCGATCCCTGGTCGGGGAACTAAGATCCCACATGCCACAGGGCAACTAAGCCCATGCGCTACAACTACTGAGGCCACACGCCTCAACTAGAGAGCCCACGTGCCACAAACTATAGAACCCATGTGCCCTGGAGCCCATGCGCCACAATTAGAGAAAACCCACACGCCACAACTAGAGAGAAGCCCGAGCACCACAACGAAGATCCCGCGTGCTGCAACTAAAGACCCGATACAGCCAAAAAAAAGAAAAAAAGGATGCCCGCCCAGTACATAGTGGTCGCTCATCATTAAATGTGTGTACGCACATGCCTCTTATTTTATATGTGAAGTTATGTTTGTTTTACATACTTGTGCGTAGTGGGGGGTTTTTTTTGCTTGTTTCTTGCTGAGCCATTTGACAGTAAATTGCAGAGATGACATGTCACCCCTAAATACTTCAGCATGTGTCTCCTGAGAATGTTTTCCCCCATCACTCTTACCACCATCACACACGTCATTATTAGTAATATCTTGTAGCTAGCCCATATTCCGATTACCCCACTTGTCCCAGAAATGTCTTTCAGGGCTAGTTTTTGTTTTGTTTTGTTTTGTTTTTAGGATTTTTAAACCAGGGTCCTCATACTGCGTTTGGTTGTTAGGCCTCTTTCCGCTCAGGGAATGTTTGTTGGCCGAGCCTACTTACCTTCCTGGGAGGAGTAAGGAGGTTTTGGTCACCACCTCCTTCTCTGCCTCCGCCCAGGAGTTAAGTTTTAGAGCTGGAACGCGCAGGCTTTGGAATAAATGCTGCCGTGTATTGGTGAAGAAAGATGTTCTAGGGTTGGAGTGCCCGTGCGGTCATCCACGCCTGCAGCGTTGCTGAGCGTCTGCCCCTTCTTGTCTGCCTCTCCTTGCCCTCCCCCCCCACCCCCCCCACCCCCACCCCCGCCTCCCGAGGAAGAGGAAGCAGATCTGTTCCCAGGGTGTAACTACCAGGAAGGAGAGCTGCCAAAGCCCGCCTTGCCCGCGGTGTGTGGTCGCCGAGCTGCTGGGAGGGGCATCAGCCCAGGGTGGGCAGCCGCGGGCTGGCTGGGGTGACGCTCGCGCCCGCAGGAAGAGGTGGAGCCGACTTCCTCTGCAGCTCAGCTCGCTGTGCTGGGGGTGAAGCTCTGTTCTCCTCCCCTGGGCCTTTCTGCTGCTCCCCCACTCTGAAGGGGGGCAGGCAGCCAGCCTGGGCCTTCTGGGCAAGTTCCCGGTTCTGAAAGGGCCCAGCGCTGTCTATGTCAGTGGTTCCCAACAAGGGTGGGGACATCCTGGTACCTGAGGAGTGCGACTTGAACTTGCTGAGCAAGGCCACAGGGACCAAAGGTCCTGCAGGATGGAGGCTGCCTGAAGTGAGCTCTCCAGCTCCAGATGCCCTGATGAGCTCAAAATAAAGCATGTTAAAGAACCTCTGCTTTATATATAGCAGATTGTTTGAAAAGAAGATGGAGGCATTATTCATCAAGTTCGAAGTTTCTTTTCTTCCCAACAGAAAGACTTCCAAGATTGAACAGGCCCTCCCACTGGAGAGTAACGAGGAGGGTGAGGATGAGCCTTTGGGAGTATAAAGGGAAAAGACACAGCTGGGACCTCCCCCTGGCTCCCGGCTGTGGCTGGGCTACAGGGAACAGGTCTTGGAAAGCCTGTTAGTCGAGTGGTGGTTACCATGGCCAGGCCTTGGGCTGAGGTGGGCTTCCCAGCAGGGGCCTGAGGCTGTGGTCTCTCCAGAATGAGGCAATCTGCGCTGATGGGCTCAGGATAGACCAGTGAGAAATGACACTTTTAGCCTGGCTCCATCCATCGCATCCAACCGTCTCTCTTTAGAGGCAGGGGCCAGGCAGGAATTGCTCCCCAGGCAGCATCCCCAGACCCAAGCGCAGCTGAGGACAAACCGGCTTTCAAAGTACAGGTGGCTGGTCACGTGTGAGAATCAGGTGGGCTGGGGCCACAGGGCCTGGGCTCTTGCTGCCTCTGTCACTCACCAACTGTGCCCTGGGGGCAAATCCTGCCCTTCTCGATTTGTGACAGAGAAAGGTGACTAAACACGACGGTTCCAGAGGTTTCTCCCTCTTCTGCTTTTCTTTTTTTGGCCACGCTGCGCGGCTTGTGGGATCTTCATTCCCAACCAGGGATCAAACCCAGGCCCTCAGCAGTGAAAGTGCAGAGTCCCAACCACTGGATTGCCAGGGAATTCCCTCTTCTGCTTTTCTAAACCAAGGCCTTTTGAGAAGAATTTTCTCCTCGAACAAAGTTCACCGTCGTAAAGCTTTTTGCCCATGATGACCTGGTTTTTCTTTAATATTCTTTGGGAAATTCTTCAAAGGACAAATATAAGACCTCAAAAATAGCATTATTCCTGGGGACTTGGGAACATTCAAGTGCACATTTTTCGCATGTGTATGAATCTCTGAACTCCCTGTAAAATGGCTGTAACAGTAGTAGCGACTCGTAGGGTGGACGTGATGACGAATTGAGATCCGACACACGGAGCCCGTCGCCCAGCGCCCGACCCAGGGCAGATGCTTATTTCGTGTTGCCGCCAAAAAGAGCAGAGAGCCCTGCCGCTCTTCCGTTATCACCACCACCTTCGTTAGCACCTCCGACGGCCAGTTTCCCTCACTGCTGAGACCCTCACTACCGAGAGGAGCAGTGCGTCTGAGCCAGTCCTCATGTCGGGGCAGATGTGCACACGTGTGCACGCAGCCCACTGAGAGCTTGACCCGTGTCGCCCACTCACCTGCCACTGTGACTGCCTCTTAAGCAGAGACCTGTGGCAGGCATCTTCTAAGGATCTGACTTAGGTACCATTGTCCTTTCTCACCCCACAGCTGGGGGTTTAGGTCAGGACTGAGATCTTCCTGCTCCCAAGCCCCATCCTCCTGCCCTGCTTTGTGGCTTCACTTAAAAACCGTCCTGTGTCAGGAGGGAGGCGAATGTGGGGTCTGGCCGAGGGCTCGCAGCCACAGCTTCTCGACTGCCAGCCTCGGCAGCACATGCGCTCAAATCAGGGTGAAGCAGAGAAGACTGGCACAGCCCTGTGCAAGGATGACACGGAAACTCATGAAGTTGTCCTTTTTTGTTGTTTTTACATTTTACACATGAAACTACTGTAATATTACGTCAGTTATCCCTCGATAAAAAAGTCTGGACTACGACTTGAGGTCTCTGGCTGGTTCCAGCTCCCAGAGCTCCAGCAGCCTCTCCGCAGGGCGGGCGCCCCTCTGCCGTGAGCACATTGGAAGCGGCTCGGTGGTTTCAGGCTCTCAGCCTCGAGGGAGAGGCCCTTGGGGCGCAGAGCTGGGCAGCTCGGGGTGGGCAGGCGGACAGGCAGGGCCGGTGAGGAGCCCCCAGCTGCTCACCCGCCATCCAGTAACCTTCAGCATCTTGTGTCTCTCTGTCCTTTTTCAGGGGTTTCTCCCAGAAAACAAGTTCAATCACACCCTTCCTGAGCCTGTTCTCCGAGACTCCGGCCCCCGCCGGAGGGGCAGGCGGCCCCGGAGCGAGCTCCTGAAGGCTCCCGCCCTCGTGGCGGACTCCCCCTCCGGGATGGGGCCTCTGTTCATGAACGGCCTAATCGCCGGGATGGACCTGGTCGGACTTCAGAACATGAGAAACATGCCCAGCATCCCCCTCACGGGGCTGGTGGGGTTCCCGGCCAGCTTTGCAGCGATGCCCACGGGCGAGGAGGTCAAGAGCACGTTGAGCATGCTGCCCATGGTGCTGCCGGGCATGGCCGCCGTGCCCCAGATGTTTGGGGTCGGGGGGCTCCTCAGCGCCCCCATGGCCACCACGTGCGCCTCGGCTGTGCCAGCGCCTTTGTCAAGCACAACGAAGAGTGGCACGTCGGCGGCTGAAAAGACTGCAGAAGACCAGCCCAGCGGCCGCGATGTCAAAACGGACACGTCAGCTGAAGACAAGCCCGGTCCTAGTCCATTTTCCGATCAGGCCGAACCCGCAATAACTACGAGTAGTCCTGTGGCTTTTAACCCATTTCTCATCCCAGGAGTGTCCCCTGGACTCATTTACCCATCCATGTTTGTCTCCCCCGGCATGGGCATGGCTCTGCCGGCCATGCAGCAGGCCAGACACTCGGAAATAGTAGGTCTGGAGAGCCAGAAGAGGATGAGGAAGAAAACAAAAGGGGACAACCCGGACCCCAGCCCAGAGCCTGCACCCGGGTTGGAGAGGGAGCCGGGCAGCGCCCAGAGCCGCCCCGAATCCAGGGCCCCCGCGCCCCCAGAGAGAGGACATGCAGCACAGGCCGGCGAAGGGGGCCCCCAAGACTCTAACAGTGTCACCAATTAGAACTTTTTCATTGAAGAAATTCTTATGACTTGTAAGTTTCTTATCCCATCAAGGTTTGTTACTTCCCTCACTTCACTGTCATAAGAACCTGTGTTTCCATAAGTACTATTACCTACCTGATTTCCTGTCTGAGAACTATGGTAACAGATGTTAATAGTCACAGGGTCTTGCCACGTCATCAGCTAAGTGTCGTTGACCTAGTGTAGGAGGCGCAGAATCCTCACTCCATTACCCAGTCGTTCATTCCAGCAATCGTAGTTAGTGCAGACGTGGGGACACACCCTGCCCCCTTCTCTTCCAAGTTTCCCACTTATTTGAGGAGGAAAAATGGCAAAGGAAAGCCGTCTAGGGATTTACCAGTGAAGAAGGGCCGAAGGAGAGGCAGAGAGCAGCTCTTTTTTCCATGAGCTGTGCTGAATGGGAAGAATGTGATGGGGAACCAAAAAGCACAGAGAAAGAAGTGCTGGTGCATATTTTTTAGTTAAAATATTTCCCAGTTTTATCATGATTACTAAACGAGTAGGATAGGCAGAAGTATATAATTAATGGTTGAAACCACGTATGTTCATTTCTTTCTAAAACCTTACTGGTAGTAACACCTTTGTGGGTTTTCAGGCACCTGCAGCAAGAAGAAATACCGATGGGGCATTACTTGATACACACGCATCCCCCCTCTCCCAAGTTACCAGGGGGTTCTCAGTACGAGAGAGCTGTACACACCTTGAGCCGTTGCCGGCGACGATGGGGGTGGAGGACTGCACATGACTAGCTATGCCCCCGCCGAGGCCTCTTAGGGACTGCTCTGGCCACTGCCAGGCCTCCTGGCTCCTTACTTCACGCTCCCCTTCGCCAAGAATCAGGCTCTTTCTGGAGCCTGCAAAGCAAACAGTCCCTCAACACTCTTAGACTCGCCAGGGTTTGAGGTTTGTACCACCTCTTGGAATGCGACTGTGAAAAGTTTTTTTCTTCTCTCCGGATTTTTCTCTACTCGGTTTATATTTTACAGTCGGACCCGGATCCCAAAGCGTCAATTTAGTGGAGACCGTGTTGCAAATTAACATTATTTCCCCTTCTTCCTCAGCTGCCCAGGCCGGGAAGAACCCTCCGGCCCCGGCAACCCTCACCTGCTTTCCTTTGCCCTCCCACATGGTCCCTCCCTTCTGATGGTGTCACTTTTCACCCACAGTTCACACTCTGAGACTTGAAAGAAGCTCGTGGTTCAGTCCCCAGGGGCACAGGGCTGTGCAGGACCGTCAGAAATGTTGGAAGTGTTACTAGTACCAGTTTCACCTTTTGTTGTCACAATTTACTGTATTTTTTACTTTTTCTGTTACAGTTTTGCTATAATTTATCAGAAGGTCCAAAAGTTTGACATAACTATTTCAGTTTGCTTTATTTATTTATGATGCTTTTGTCATTGTCTTTTATACATTTGGGATTATAAATTATGTAAATGTCAAAATGAGCATCTCAAAGAAGTCTGTTAAATGGTGGCCGAAAAAAAAAAAAACTCAATCGGCTGTATTTTCAAAAATTGGAGTCCCAGTTTTATGAATCAGAGTTATAAATCAGAAATTCTATAAACTGATCATATAAGAAGAAAGAATCCAGTAATTGAACAAATTCTATTTAATGACATCTTTGTAGCATATGTGATCTCTAATGCTGACAACAGATTTCTTAGAAATGCTGCTCTCTCTATTTAACTAACATTTTGTTCAGTTTTGCCTCCAGTGGAAGCAGAAAAGGTTTTTTCAGCTGTTAAATCCTGAAAATCAATATAATTTATTTATGTAAAAAAAAAATCACTCAATTGATATATTTTTTGAACCTTTTAAGTACTAATTTTCTTTTTATCAAGTAGAAAAAAAAACTGTATTTGCCCTAAATCCTTAAAATACAAATGCTATAAAAATTCATGTATCTTGAAAGCCTTACTGCAAATGAGTATTATAGACATCCAGCAGAGCCTGGGTTTTCTTTGTTGTCGTTGTTTTGTATGGAAAAGCTGCTTTCCCCCGGTTCCACTTAGAACCTACAGTAGGTCACAGGGTTCAATATGGATTTGATTTAAAAACCCACCAGCATGCTAAATCCTGTGTTATATCTTATCGAACCTGTATGTTAACTCTCTGGGTGTTTAGGCTTCTCTTTGACTGCTATTGTGTCCCTGTTTGCAAAATGAAAATGACACTCTGTGGATTATTTGCTCTGTAAGGCATAAGTGCTTCTTATGATTATTTTGACGTTTCCAAGAGCAAAAGCCAAATTTAAACTCTCTTCAGCAAACTTGAGCCTTTTCATCTAATTCCATGTCACTCACAGCCATAACTTTCCTTGATCATTCTTCACCCCATGTCTTACATAATAAATTGTCTGTGGTCTTGATCCTGGATTTTAAAAAAAAAAGTTTAAAAGTCAAATTTGTATTTGAGGACTTAAGTGGCACTTGGATATCTCTTGCTGCCTGGGCATTTTTATGAATGCATCATATGCACACAGGAATCCACTGTCTTTCCTAGGTGCCCAGTTTATGCCGGGCACCCTGTTGGGGGCTTGTTAAATATCATTCGTGAGGGTTGGCTTGATTTACCTCTTGAGCTACCAGAGCACCCAGTTAAAACAGATGCCGTAGAAGGGGGTGCAGCACTGCACCTGCTCCCCAGACTTGGGGCCTGAACGCTCGCAGCTGATGCCTCCACTCTCTTAAGCCCCATTTCATAGGCCCCACCTCAGGGCTTCAGGAGGGAAACTTTGTGGGTTGGAACAGGCCCCAAAACACAGAAATGCCTCAGTAGCTGAAGTTCTTACAGCTCGTTAGGAACTTCGTGATCCTTAGCTTTGGGTAGCTGTGTCAGAAGTTACCAACGAGGCTGGCAGGAAAGAGCCAAAGTCTCGGTGAGGCTGAGCAGGAACCCCACCAGCCTCACCCTTGCTGGGTCCCTTGCTGGTACCAGTAGGTGGTGGATGAACAGCCTAGAGCATGGATGGGCCGTGGTTCCAGAAGGCCTTACGGACCTCTGCTACAGTTTGCTTTGTAGATCTTTAGACTTGGGGAGCCCTCCTTCTGGGTAGAAGAATAAGTAGTAAAGAGTCTTGGTTTCACTCTTGACGTCCAAGCTTGCCCCAGTAGATTCTCCCTCCTCGTATGAAGGTGGGAGAGTACAATTAGTCATGTACGTTGGGCTAGTGTTTTAATGTTTCGTGCGTGTTTACCATAAGTGACCTCATTTGTCCTCAGAGCATCTTGGTTGCTGGGTAGAGGGATGCTGGCGTCCAGTCTGCCTCACGAAAGCCAACGGAGAGGCTGCAAAGCTATCTCATCAACCACAGAGAACAGAGCTGGGATAGACAACCCCCCAACCCCACCAGCCTGAGGCCAGGACACTCCAACCTTTGTGATACTTAGTCTGGGACCCCCTCAGCCTCAGGGACCAGCTCTGACTGAAAATTGACCAGCTCTCGGGAAAATTGGCACCGGGAAACATGGAACAGTTGTGTCACACCCTCTGAAAAACTTTATGCTCTATTCATTTATACCTTAAAATGGTTTCTTGCAAGAATTACTGTTCATTTGCCTGGTCTAGAGACCACAAAAGGACCTCTTTCTCAGGTCAGCAGTGGGGTTCACCCAGCCCAGTGACTATCACCTTGGTTCTGGACCGTGGCTACTGAAAACCCAGTCTCCGAGGGACAGGAGCGCAAGGGCAGGTCCTCAGGACACACGGCTTGTGCTACCAAGTGGCCGGCATTGTGACCATGCTCAGCGGGGTATCTGTGGGGTAAGATAGGAAATAAGGGAAAGGGATGAATAAAGTACCAGCTCCTACGAGGAAGGTGTTCCCTGCGATGCGTTTGGAAATGACTGAAGTTGGTGCTGTGGAAGCCCATCCTGGTGTCCGAGCTCCCAAGGTCAAAAGGACAAAGGGAGCAACTAGGATGGGGGGCGGGGGGAGGAGAGTGGAGGCCCTGGAAGAGCTGTGGTTCCCCTGGCGGAAGCAGGAGCAGCATTCCCACCTTCTCTAAGCTTCAGTTTCCTCCTCTGTAGAACAGGGATTATTGTAACTTGAACCTGTAGGGTTGTTGATGGGGTTGATGGAAATGATCGATGTCAAGTGCGTACAACTGCTTGTTATATTTGAGTCGTGTACCTTTACTCCTTTTAAATAGCTGGTGAGGTGAGGATTGCCAGTCCCGGAACGATAAGATAGTTAAATTAGGGGTGTAGCAGGGGGATCAAGGGTGAGGAGAATCTTGCTCCAAGCCCCGAGGCAAGTACAGAGTAGATCTGGGGTTGGACTCAAAGCACGTGCAGGAAACAGGTTTTCTGACTGCCTCTGTCCCTATGACCCTACACACAGGAAAGAAGGGGCCTTTCCACGCAAGCCCGTTGATCAGAGTGAACTAAAGGGGTGAGGAGACTATTGTGGGGCTGGGGGACAGGGCAGCTCCCGGGTCTGTGTAGCCTCCCTCGGGGTAGGGTTGCCAGATTTAGGGGAAAAAAGACACCCAGTTACATTTTAATTTCAGATAAACTAATATTCTTGGTACACGTATATCCCATGCAATATCTGGTAGGTAATTATGCTAAGGTGTTTTTGGTTTATCTAGATTTCAAACCATTAAGGGACCAGGCATCTTGTTTTCTCCAGTCCCTTAATGTAATGACGCACATTTACTAGGAACTTCTTTGAGTGGGGCTTGTGCTTTATGGCCATATTCCCAATCCCCACAGTAACTCTGAGGTTATACCCATTTTACAGATGAGAGAACTGAGGCCCGGAGAGGCTAAGTAACACCCAATCACCCAGCTGATAAATGGCAAGGGATCTGGGGACACAGAGAAACCAATTCCAGAGCCATAAACTGGCCAATAATGGAGTCAGGGTGGGCATCTGGTCTGAGGCGTGGAGAAGGCTGCCCCTCAGTGCAGCTTTGTAAAATAGCAGTAAACAGGGATGATGAGCAAGGGGAGAGGGGCTGATCTGGCCCGTGCTGCCCCCTGGCTACAGTGGCCAGCCCTGAGGCCAGAGGAACCACGTCACCCAGGGAAGAAGGTATTTCCTTCCCATCCTGCTGTGCAAGCCTGGGGGCGGTCATGGCGTCTGGGTGCTTGGACTCCCCAGCCTGGGTCCAAGGGGAAGCATCCAGCCTTAGAAGGTGGAAAAGAAGGATGGCAGGGGGTTGTGTAACTGCTCAGCCAGAAGGGCTTGGGGGGAGGGGAGGAGTCCTCTGAGGCTAAGAGGAGAGAGGCAACTTGGCTTGCGGGCAGTTCCCCAACCAGGGATTGAACCCGTGCGCCCTCGGCAGTGGAAGCGAGGAGTCCTGACCACTGGACCGCCAGGGAATTCCCAAACTACTTTTTTTTTTTTTTTGCTGAGAGGCAACTTGCAAACAGACCATCTCCAAAGGCCAGAGCCTCATTTCAGCCCAAGCTTTGAGTAAGGACCTGGAAAGCAGGACCAGAAACCCCAACTGCGAGAGCTTCGGTCTGGCTTTTTAGTGTGAAAACTGCTCGCCTCTCGCCCTAGGGTGCCGTCTGCACCCACCAGGCCCTGGTGACCTTCCTCCCCCTGCGAGGCCCAACCCCACGTCCGCTAAGGGTCCCCAGCACCACCTCCCACTGCCTGCTCTGCGGCCCGCTGTGCCAGGCCTCGACGCCCATGATCTCATCCCAAACGTGTTCCCCAGACGAGGACGAGGCCCAGGTGGTTGTCACCTCCTCCAGTGGCCCCATGAGTGGAAGGACAGGAACCTAGAGGGGTGTCTGATTCCAAAAGCGCAGGCCCCTCACAGTTTTCCTAGAGCATACAGCCCATCGCCTGGTTTGGTACAGCCCACAAGCCAAGAATGGGCTTTTACGTTTTTTAATAATGGAAAAGTCAAAAGAATACTATTTCACGACCCATGAAAAGCATACGAAATTCAGATTTCAGAGACCACGAGGTTTTCTTAGAGCACAGCCATGTTCCTTTACGTACTGTCCAGGGCTGTCTCCACCCCACACAGCGGGCTTGAATGGCTGTTCCAGAACCACATGGCCTGTAAAGCTGAAAATATTTGCTATGTGGCCCTTTCCAGAAAAAGCTTGCAGACTCCTGTCCTGGAGCATCCATTGTATTCACAGATTCAGTGCAAAAACTAAGTCATTTAAAATATTTTTATATTAATTCAAACGTGGTTTTGTATAAATATGAACCATACACTAGTATAGAAGAGTGACATCTACTTCTGAGATAAAACAGACTTCAAAGAAGTGCTGGACTTCGGGCCTGTCTCAAGTTTCCGCCTCCAAACCCCCAGGGCATCCTTTCACTTCAGAGGGAAAGTCAGAACCGCCTGTCCTGCCCTCTCTCTCCTCCATGCCATGTCCTATTTGGGACAAAGAAGAAGGAAGCCAGAGGACAGATGTGAAGCTGCCAGCGATAGAGAAGCAATTTTTAGAGAAAGGACCCAAAAAAGGCAGGAAGACGTGTGTTCGGAGGACACAGGCAGAGGGAGACACACGACGTGGGTTAAGGGCCAGGAGGCAAAACCACCCATGCCTTGGGAAGGGGCCCGCAAGACGGTCCTCAGTCAGGGGCTGTGGGCTGACTACCTGCAGTGTGGGCTGAAGATGGGCCTGGCAGACGAGCCAGCTTGGGTCATGGTCCCACCTGGAGCTCAGGCAACAGGAAGGCCAGATGCGGGGAGCTGAGTGCAAGGCAGCAGTGGCT
Organism: Eubalaena glacialis; assembly: GCF_028564815.1. NCBI lineage: Eukaryota > Metazoa > Chordata > Mammalia > Artiodactyla > Balaenidae > Eubalaena > Eubalaena glacialis. The sequence goes on from NC_083728.1 coordinate 19,247,475, forward strand.
GGGAGCCGCCCGTGGGTGCCCTGGCCAAGGCTTACTGGCAGCCACATCCTGGAAGCCGAGTTCAGAGGAAACAGGAAAGAGCAGCTGGGACCAAGTCTCTGCAGGGACAAGTGAGTTCCCGTCACACACCCGCCCACATTGTGACTAAGGGCAGCCGGCACACCTCATTGGGCCCCAGCCCATGGCCAGCTCAACCCTCTTGTGACAGAGAGCTGGTGAACTGGCCTCCCAAAGGCACAGGGCCCTAGGACACTGCCTGGGGACTTCCGGCCCGTCCTGCTGTGCCGCAGGCTGGGCTGTGCTCCGGACACAGATCAGATCAGGCACCACCCTGCTGCTGGGGGCCTCAGAGTCTGGTTGGGGGACAGGACTGACCCACAGAACTACCGAATCTGCCGGACGTTGCCCTCTCCTGACTCAGCACCAGGCAGAGGGACGTGAGACACTGAATGGATTCAAGGCTCCTGAGGGCCAGCATGGATTGTGCATGGGAGCAGCTGCCGGGGAGCAGACGTGGGCGATGACAAGGGGGAGGGCACGGGAGGGAGGAAGTGCCACAGTTTTCAGGGGAGGAAGATGGGCGATTCGGCTAATGACTTCCTAGTAAATTTGACATCAATGCAAGTGGGCAAAAGTGTAGAAAGGAGTTTTAAAGCTGTGCCAAGGGTTTACCTAGAATAAATCAAGCCCCATCCGCCTCCATCCTTTTTTGGGGGGATGACTCTTGGGTGAAGAGAGCCGTGCTGTGTGTTTTTCACAGTGATGGAAAAAACAGAGAGCTGTGGGCATGTGTCCCGACCTGAATGGCCATGCCCAAGGAGAACTAAGAAACAGGTATGTGTCCCTCTGGGGAGACCTCAGTGGCTCATGGGCCCTTTTATTCAATATATTGCAGTGTTTGTAAACTCGCATGCCTCCTGGGTGAGGCAGGTGACACACATGAGTGACACGGGCCAGAGTTAAGGCAATAAATTTAAGATTTAAGACAAACTTAAGACCGATGGCAACTAGAAACCTCTTGCCCTGACTAAAAGGGGCAGCGGCTACCAGCTACAGCCAATTGATGCCATAGAGGAATTTGGGCTCTGTGTTGCCCAATACCCTGATTGTTTTTCAACAGAGGATGGAAATTCAGATATTTGTATAGAATCCCCAGATTTTTAAGTGTATGCAATAAATTCAGATTTTCAAAAACTCCAGGGGCAGACAAATGTCTGTTGACAGGCTGGATCCAGGGCACTTGGGAACAAGTCTGCTACTTGAGCGATGGCAGAGCCGTGGGCGTTGTCAGGCTCCCGATACAGCCCCCAGGTGACATGTGAGAAAGCAGAATCAGGATGCGTTTTTTTTTTTTTTTAATTATATTTATTTATTTATTTATTATTTTTGGCTGTGTTGGGTCTTCGTTGCTGCGTGCGGGCTTTCTCTAGTTGGGAGGAGCGGGGGCTACTCTTCCTTGCGGTGCACAGGCTTCTCATTGCGATGGCTTCTCTTGTTGCGGAGCACGGGCTCTAGGCACACGGGCTTCAGTAGTTGTGGCTCGCAGGCTCTAGAGCGCAGGCTCAGTAGTTGTGGCGCACGGGCTTAGTTGCTCCGCAGCATGTGGGATCTTCCCGGACCAGGGCTCAAACCCGTGTCTCCTGCATTGACAGGCAGATTCTTAACCACTGTGCCACCAGGGAAGCCCTCAGGATGCGTTTTAAGGGAGGTGACTATCCTGTTCCCCACTGGGGTGTTCAGCTGGCTCTCAGAAGCAGGACACTAGGAAAGGCTCCGGAGATCACGTCGGTGCAGTGCTGGCAGCTAGCAGCCGCCGGAGGACTGAGCTCTCCCCCCGAATGTCCAGGCAGGCACTGCAGTCGCACATGGGGGCGACCCTGGGCACCTGCCAACATCTGATGGGACCCCCCGATCCCCCGGACTGAAGCAGCGGTGTGAAATCTCCTCAGTCTCATCACTGGGCCCCTGGAACTCGGGTCCTGGCTGGGTGCGTGTGCCTGTCGTGTTGACACTTGGGCCTCACCCTTCTCCGTCCCCAGTGCATGCAGGTTCCTGAGAATCCTCCGGGTCTTACAAGGAGTGAGTGATCTCACCTGCGGCCACCCTGCAGGTGTGAGTGGGGGAGGAGAGCAGGATGGGGGAGGGGTCCAAGCCGCGCGCAAGCGGCAGGCAGTGACGAGACTGGAGAGGTGTTAAGCCTCGGTCCTGGCTCTGACTGAGAGGAGGCCAGACCGGGAGAGGGAGATCCCGGTCCCACGGCCCACCCCTTCCCCCATCCCCACTCCAGCTCCGATCCAGGCTTTTCCATTCACAGATCGTAAACGTTCCAGGCTGGCAGAGAGCCAGGGGGGCTGCCAAAGCCCCAGTGAATGCCTTCGGGGGGACTGGGGTGGGGGGATGTGCAGGCCTCTCAGGTGGATTATAGGGGCCTGAGGAAAGCCCCCAACCCCAGTCCCCGGGCCCACAGTTGGGAGACCCTCCAACTCTCACCACGGTTCCTTGTCAAATCTCCCCATCGGGAAGGAAGCTGTGTGTCCATAGGGAAAGGGCCCTCAACTTGTACTCCTGGCGTGCGTGTGCATCTGAGAGACAGAGTTGGAGGGCGGGGGGCCTGGGGGAGCAGGAGCTCCCGCTAGCTGAGCCCCTGTGGCCACTTCCTTCCTTTCCCCAGACAAGTTGGAGATGATTAGCCTCCACTCAGGGAGGGGATGCAGACGCAGCCCCCCACCGTGGACTGGGGTATGGGAGGGTTTGGAGCCCCCTCCAGCTGTGCTCTCAGCACACGACCCACCATCCCAAACAGGCCCAGGGAGCAGCCATAGTCCACTGCCCGCCCCCTGGCCCCGCTGGCCCTGGCACCCCAGCCTCGTAAGCAGCAGGAGTTGAGAGAGAAGACATCCATCCAAAGTGGCACTGTCTCTGCCCATTCGACTATGGGGGCGCAATGCTCTTCAAATCTGACCTTGTGATTTTGGGTTCTCGATTATTCCTTGCGCCCTCTGGCTTCCCTCCCTTTCATGCTAAGCCAGTCAGCGGGTCTGTGCTCATTTCTCAGGGACTTGATATGACAATGAGCAGACAAAAAAAAGAAAAGAAAAGAAAATCTCCTCCTGTCTTTTGACTTTCAAAAGCAGCCCCTGGCCTGGACACAACGTGACAGGTAAGAGCAAAGCTTCCCATACCGCCCCTCCCCCCATCTAGAAAAAGATTCCTGAGGACAAGAGGAGGGTCTGTCAGGGGGGACCTGCGGGGATTGGGCCAAAGGAGCCAGCCTGTCCCATCCCCGCCCAGGAGCTCCTGGACCCCAGCTGGCTCTCGGCAGCAGGACGCGATGTCAGCCCCACAGACCTCTGGGCTCCTCCCTGGGGGCCCGTGGCGCTGCCCTTCCCGCGTGGCTGTGGCACCCCCAGCAGCCCAGCAACACGTCCCCGAGCACAGACAGTGAGAGTGGCTGTCACCTGTGCCCCGCGCTTCACCTGGGGTCAGACCTGCTCGCCCCATTGGACGACCCTCCTCCCAACACCCAGGACACCAACCGGAGCCCTGCGCCGTTAGAGGGTGGGGCCCGGGTATCGGTGGGGGGAGGGCAGTGCGGAAAGCCCACCCGCCCACTGTGCTCTGAGGGGCTGGGAGGAACCAGCCCAAGGGCCCCGCACCCCAAATCAAGTGGGTGCTGAGTAAACCCCGCCCTGTGATGCGGGGGCTGCTCGAACGCCCACTGACCGACTTGGAGCCCAGCGGCTGTGAGCTCTCTGCAGGCCAAGAGCAGAGAGCCCAGCCAGGCCTCGGAGCCCCTCTGCAAGGCCGAGAGAGAGAGGAAGCAGCGCCCACCTCCCTGAGGGTGGGAGGGCTCGGAGTTTATCCACAGAAGGGTCTCCGGGGGCAGCGGGATGCCCGGAAGGGACTCAGTTTCTGAATGGCCCAGGGCACCTCTCTGGGTCTCTCCTTCCCTGTGCTCAGTGGGGTTCCTGGGGTCCCTGCCAGCTCTGCTGCCCTGAGATGATGTGTCCCCCTCCCTGGGGGTGGCGGGTCCTCAGTCTAAGCTCAGCCTCAGGACCCGAGGCCCTCTCTCTGGCTGAAGCTCAGTTGACTGATGCTTCCATTTCCTCCTGGCGCTTGGAGCGGGGCTCCTGAACCCCCTCGGCAGGGTCTCCACCTTCCTGTTCGGCTATTCCCCAAGAGCCTTTTTATAAAGAGTTCGGCTGGGATCCAGGGAACTTTGGGAAAGTATGTATGGGACAAGCCAAGCTGTACTAACCTGTCTTCCTCCCGGAGCTGAAAGGGGCCAGGTGGTTCCCAGACAAATGCAGAGGGGGGCTTGGGGGTGGGGAGGAGGCTTGCACACGCTCAGGGTGGAGGTGAGGGTGGGGAGGCATGGCCAGAGGCAGCAGAGATGGGGGCCTGCTCCCAGGGTGTCTTGTGTAGACACACATGAAACACACACCCCAAAAGTGCTTGGTTACGCAGCTACATAGGCATGCAAACATGGACAGGCGTGTGCTGTGTATACAGAAATATGCACAGGCACATGTACAGAGACTGCAGAGACGTGCTCAAACGTGTTCACACATACAGACCCGCACACACACGTATGCACGTGCATACACACAAAGGATGCAGATGGAGAAGTTCCAGGCCAAACCTAGGAGGAGGGAGAGGGTCTGACCACCCTGATGACCCAGCTCCCTCACACACAAACACACACACACACACACACACACACCCCTTGGGAGGGAACCACTTCCTTCAGAGGAGCTTTTGGACTCAGGGCAACATGCAATCAAGACCTCGTGCTGGGAAAGAAGGCGCCTTTGTGTGCTGGGATCGGGGCTGCAGGAGCAGCTGCAGTTCCTCCAGGATAAGGGCCAGGCCCACTCCGTTCTGTTCCTCGCCCCAGGGGAGGAAGGTCAGGCGGGGCCAGGGATGGAGGGCGGGAGTGGGAGCGCCAGCAGGCCCTGCACCAACCCTGGGTTACTGTCTCTGGCAGGCTGCCCAGAGCCCAGAAAGCCACTCTGACCCCCAGCCCTGGTCTGGCCCCGTCCCCAGAACGCCCCGTGGCTCTGCCCCCAGGTCTGGTGCGATGCTGACCCAGACCGAAGCCTGGCTCTGGCCTCAGGCTCCACGCTCGCCTTGTGCCAGTGGCCTTGCTTTTTTTTTAGCAGAGTGAAAAAAGGTCAGGCTCTCGAATTATAAAGACGTGAGGCTGAGTCCTGGCTCTGTCGCTCGCCAACGGGACGAACCTAATTTTTTTGAGCCCTAAATTCAAGTTCTTGTTACCGTGCTCAGAGCCTGGAGGCAAATCCCCTTTATTGATCCCTCAGAGCCTGGCGCCCTCTCTGTGTGTTTTATCTCCAGGCCCGGGCGGTCGGGCTGGTAGAGCATCCTGCCAGCTTCTGTTGCCCTGGCCCAGGGAGGAGGGCAGAACCCAGGCCCAGTCCCTGGAGCTGCCCCCTCTGAGTTCCTTCCTCCCTTTGCCCTCCTGCCTTTGTGGTCCTTGCCCCCAGCTGCAGGCACCCGGGGCCCCTCTGAGCCTCCTTGTCAAACTCTGAAGGTGCCTCCCCCTCCTCTCTGCTCCCCCACCCCAGATCCAGCCTGCCCCCTGCTCCCTCCGAGCTGGGTTCTCTGCAGGCTGAGCCTCCAGCAGAAACAGCCCTGTGATCTAACTCAAGAGGATTCAGCAGAGGGAGACCCAGAGGTGACTTCAGCACCATCTCCAGACACTGTGCTGGGACTATCTCCAGTCATTCAGTCAACAGATATTTACTGAAGCTCTACTATCACCAGATGGTGTTCCAGATGCTCGACATCCAGCAGTGGACAAATAGACAAAAACCTCCGCCCTTGTGGGCTCACGTCCCAGTACCATTACCGTAGCGCACGCTGTTGGGGGCCTTGAGCGTCACACGGTCCCCCATGTCTACCCTGAGAGCTGTAATCATCCTACGCGCACAGACAGCACTTCCTTCCTGTGACACTACAAAACTTGGGCATGTCACTATCATAGCTCTTTCTCTCCCCTCAGCCACCCTGCCCCGAGACCATGGGTATCTCAAGGGCAAGGGGGAGCCTGGCATAGATCTGGTATGAAGGCATGATTGTCGGACTCAGCAATGGCTTTCAGTAGTTCAAGTGCGTTCAGCTACCACTGCCCCTTGGTTGGTGTCTTTCTTTTGCTCTAACTGTAACTAGGCACCTCTCTTTCAATGTATTTTTAATGTGTTATGTAATTGTGTATAATTACATAATAGTCAATGAATCTGTGTCCCTATTGTTAATAAAATTGTTCTGTTTTAGGAAATGACTTACCCTGAAGCTCAACTAACCTAGCGTGGGGCGTGTCAGGTCAAGTGCTCTGCTCTGTACCCGAGGTACGATTGATTCATCTGTTCATGCAGTATTAGCTGAACACCTGCCCCACGCAGACCCGGAGACGGGGAGCGGGAGCCCAGGGAGACCCTTGTCTAGAGGGGCCCCTGTCATCTAGCAGGGGACCAGGACAGGTAAGCAGAAAAGTGCAATTAGGTAGATGAAATGATGGGCTGGTGCTGCAGGAGCCTGAAGGGAGACCCCTGGGAGGCTGGGTGGATCAAAGATGATTATGCAGAACCGAGGACATTGAGCTGAGACTTCAAGGAGCAGTTGGGTGTATTTTTCCGGTAGAGATGAGAGAGGGGTGATCCAGACAGAGGCACCAGCATTTGCAAAAGTCATGGAAATGGGAAGTCCTGATGTGTGTGAAGGAATGGGGAAATGTTAGATGTGCTGGGCGGGGCAGGTGTGTGTCAGGCTGGGCTGGAGAAGAAGCTGGCACCAGATAGGACTGTGGATGCCAGGGAGAGCAGGGAACCCCTGCCACATGGAGGGCACCCAACCTGGCCCCAGAGCTGCTCCACTGAGCTCTCCCTGTTCCCATCAGAAGGAACCCTCTGGCTCAGCCTTGCCGTCCCCACCTCCAACCTGCCCTAGGAAACTCAGGTTTTGCTGTGGTCAGATTCCCTCTATTCTTGGCTTAGATTAAAAAAAAAAAAAAAAAAAAAAAAAAATTATGGGCGGGAATTTTTGTAAGAGCTCTTTATATATTGAAATTCTTGATTCTTTGTTACATAGCTATCTTGTTTTTTGGTTTTTTTTTTGCAGTTTGACCTTGATTTTGTTTTGATGGAAAGAAACCTGACATATTTTTGTTGTCATATTCATCAATCTGTCTATTTGACGTTGTCTTAGAAAATTATTGCCTATCCTAAAATTGTATACGGATTAGGATTCTTTTCTGGTTTAACTTCCAACATTTAAATCTTTAAGCCATCTGAGGTTTATTTTGGTGTAAGGTAGGGATCTAACTTTATTTTTTCCAAATTGTGAGCCAGTTGTCCAGTCCTGTTTAGTGAGTAATCCATCATTTCTGCACTGGTTTGTTTATTTTGTTCAAAATTCATTTCCTCTCTTCTTGATTTTGAAAGTCATACTTGCAATCTAAAAATTAAAAAAAAATTTTTTGTAATTTTAAAAAAAGAGGAGTAGGAGGAGGCAGAGTAGTCCAAATGTCATGGACGTGTATGACATAAAAGGTGAGAGCCCTCCCCTGGGCTCAACAGTTTGTTATATATCATTTTATTATTAGTTTTATAACACTTATTAGATTTCCCTTTAAACAGAGAAGTACAAAGGAGAAAACCCAAGAGGAATCAAAATCTCTAGATAACATATACTGACATAAAATTATGCTGAAATTAAAAAAAAAAGAATAATACATAATAGGGTTGGAAAAGTCAAGCCATCCTGAAAGATACAAAATGAAAAATCAGGGAATTCCCTGGTGGTCCAGTGGTTAGGACTCCGTGCTTTCACTGTCGAGGGCCCGGGGTTCAATCCCCGGTGGGGAACTAAGATCCCGCAAGCCTCGCAGCATGGCCAAAAAAAAAAAAAAAAAACCAGCACCTCTCTCACTCACTATCCTCCCACACCAAGTCCCTTGCCCCAAAGGTAACCAGCTACATTTTCTATTTGCTTTAGTTTGAAATGCATTTCTTTACCACACTCTGTGTTCATTTGTGGATGGGTCTATTTCTGGTCTTTCAGTTTTCCCTGCCATTTATCTCTTTGCTCTTCTGGTGCTGGTACCATACTGTTTACGGTATTAGAGTTTCACCATATGTTTTAACAGCTGGGAGGGTAAGGCCTCCCTTACTGATCTTCATATACAGGGATGTCATGATTGTCTTGGTCCGTTCTGGCTGCTCTAACAAAGTACCATAGACGGGGTGGCTCAAGCAGCAGACATTTATTTCTCATGGATCTGGATGCCGGAAGTCTGAGACCAGGGTGGTAGCATGATCGGGTTCTGGTGAGGCCTCTCTTCTGGGCAGGCAGTCTGCCAGCTTCTCACTGTGTCCTCATGATGCAGAAAAGGAGCAAAGGAGCTCTCTGGGGTCCCTTCCGTGAGGGCACTAATCCCATTCATGAGGGCTCTGACCTCTGTTACAATTATCTCCCAAAGTCCCCGCCTCCTCATGCCATTACATTGGGGGTAGGATTTCAATACATGAATTTGGGGTGAGGAGACACAGACATTCAGTCCATAACAATAGCTATTCTACACTTATTTTCCATGTCAACTTTATATTGTAAACCTCCCCCATTTGATCGAAAATTTGTTGGACTTGCATTATTTTTATGGGTTAATCTGGGGCTGGTTATCTTCTTTGAGGGACTGAATGCTCCTGTCGTGAGTAAGGGCATGACTGTCTCCTGGGACTACATTCAGGTTCTCTGATATTTCTTGTTCAGGATCTTGAACATCCCTCCTCAGGGCACCTTAATCTTCATCCACGGGATGCTATAGCTGCCGCCCCTTGAGAGCAAGAGGACTTGGGGGGCTTGGTCACTTTCCTCTGGCACCCGAGGGCCCTCAGGTAGAAGAGGGAGTAGACATGCTCGGCAGGGCTCCAGGGATGGACCTCGGACCTCTGGGGGTCACACAGAGGCCGCCTTTGGCTCCACAAAAGGAAGAATGTTCTGTCTGTTGGAGCTGCAGGGTCACGGAATGAGGAACAAGCTGCCAGGGGAAGTGGGGAGCGCTTCACGGATGGCACTTTTCCAGTGTTCCAGGGAAAGTGTCGCCTGTGCTGCCTAAGGGCTTGCTGATTGGGTGGGGGGAGTGGGGGGAGGAGGAGTGCTGGGTCACAGGGCCCAGCCCTTCCACTCTGACCAAGCGGGAAAGTCCAAGGCTTCCCAGCACCTCCTCTGTGCCCCTCACCTTGCTTCAGTCTCCACAATGACCCCTCATGATGGGATGGTGTTAATCAACTTCACCTCCGCGGACAGTGAGGCTAAGCAAGGCCAAGAGACGTAACCAAGGTCACCCGGCAGCACTGGTGTGACTCGGATTCCCAAGCACATGCCCCCGCAGGCCGCCTTTCTGTGACTGTCCCCCGGGGGCCCCTCTTCAGAGTCAGGGCTGACCAGTAGGAGGCTGGATCACGCTCCCCACCCCACCCTCAGTCGGGGCACAGCTGCCGGGCAGGTGAGTGGCCCAGTGGACAGCGGGAGGCACCGCCAGCTCCTCTCCCATGCCTGGTCCCGCACGTACGTCTGCCTCTCTCCCCCGGGCAGCTCTCCGCTTGGCTCTCAGTGTCCTCCGGGGGCCAATGGGCTTCTTGATTCCAGGCTGCACATCTGGAAGTTGATGCTATTAAAACAAACCCCATTATATAACAAACAGACATCTGGAACCCGTTAACGCCGAGCTTTTAGAAAAAGAAATTGTTTTGGATGTGCTCTCTCCTAAGAATGTGGCAAGGAGCCCTCTCCCTGGCTGTCCAGGAACCTACCGGCCAGGCGGCTCCTCCTGGGCCCGTTTCTCAAGGTATCTCAGGCCAGACCAGAGGTGGGCCCGGGGAAGAGGCGGGGACAGACTCCCCCCGCACCGGCCCGGCAGCTTCACCATCTCCTGAGGGCTACGGCCTTGGAATGCTTCTTTCCAATTTCATTCAAATATTTATTCAGCACTTGTGTACCTACTATGTGCTGCTAACTCCATATCATTCACATGCCCACCCTAACACCCACACTGAGCCGAATTTCTCCATGATGGCTCAAGAAAACAGATCATGGACTGCCCTGGGTGCTAAACAGTCATGCTTTAACAACTCTGCACCTCTGCTTCCTTGGACGCGGAGCCTGAACACCTAAGCTAGTGCCCGGAACTCCCTAGCACCCTCAGGCCTCTCCCTGGATTGTCTTCCTCCCCTTCCTCCTTGGACCAGGCGGACTGGGGCTAAAATATTGAGGGGGCATTCGTCCACAAATGATGGCATGGGGTTGTGGTAGTTCCCTCTATGAGTGGCCCTTGATCTAGCAATGAGGATGCTTTATGAGAAATGTCTGGCTAATATTTTCAAGTGGAAATTTTATTTTTTTAATATTTTTCCCCAATATTTTGTGATGAAAAATTTCAAACATACAGAAAAGTTGAAAGAACTGGACAATGAACACCCACATGAAACCACCACCTAGATTCTGCAGTTGTTAACACACTGCTGTATCTTTCCATCTATTTACTCATCAGTCAATTCAAAAGCAATCTGCAGGTACCACTATACTATTCCCCTAAACACTATGCTTGAGTATCATTAACTAGAGATCAGTATTTGTTTTTGGTTTTCTTTGAGGTGAAATTGACATTCAATGAAATGAACAAGTCTGAAGTGTAAGATTCCAGCAAGTCTGACAAAGGCAAATACCTGTGACCCAAACCCCTATTACCATAGACAATTCACCATCAGCCCCAGAACGTTCACCATGGCCCTTCCCAGTCAAGCCCCATGCGTCACTCCTCCCAGAGGCAACCACTATGCAGGTTATTCTCACCGTAGATTAGGTGTTATGGGCTGAACTGTGTTTTCCCAAAATTCATATGTTGAAGCCCTAGCCCCAGGACCTCAGAATGTGGCTGTATTTGGAGGTAGGACCTTTAAAGAGGTGATGAAGGTAAAATGAGGTCATATGGGTGGGCCCTGATCCGGTATAACTGGTGTCCTTAGAAGAAGAGATCAAGACACACATATGCACATGAACGGAAGAAAGGCCACATGAGGACACAGGGAGAAGATGGCCATCTACAAGCCAAGGAGAGGCCTCAGAAGGAACCAACCCTGCCCAAACCTTGATCTTGGACTTCTAGCCTCCAGAACTGTAAGAAAATAAATTTCTGTTGTTTAAGCCTCCTAGCCTGTGGCAGTCCTAGCAAGCTAATACATCAGCTTTGCCTTTTCTAGAATTTCATACACTATGTATTCTTTTGTGTCTGCCTTATTTTACCCAGCATAAGGCCTTTGGGATTCATCTATATTGCTACATGAGTCAGTACTGTTTTCCTTTTCGTTGCTGAGTAGTATTCCATTATATAAACATTCTAGTTTGTTTAGCCAGGGCAATTTATTTTTTAATGACAGAAGAATCATTTTATAACGTTTCTCTCTATTGTATGTTCTATATGTCATCCCAGCAACAGAGAAGACGTTCCACAGCTAGCCCTACTCAGCAGGGAGCTTTAGAACTATATGCGAAAGTCTAATCATCCTGAAATGTATATAAAACACATTATACTTCCGGAAGTGAAAAGATGAGATTAAAGAAGTGGTGCATCATTTTTATCTCAGTGAATGCAGATGAGTCCATCCAGAATGCAGTTTACCTGTTTGGTTAATGACACTGGTTTTGGTGTCAGGGGCTTCGGGTTTGAGTCTTACTTGCTGTGTGACCTTGGGCAAATCACTGAGCCTCACTTTACTCACCCAAGAAATGAGGCTAATGATCCCATCCCTAAGGGTTGCTTGAAGACTGAATGAACTAATGAGTTCAGGGTGTTCCCAGTGGCTGGAAAGAGTAAGGACTTAGGCAGTGTTCCCTGTTGTGATTTGTCCCACTCAGCAGCTGTCAGAGCCAGAACTCTCTCATGATAGGGCAGCAAAAGTAGATTTCTAGGCCACAAAGGGTAGAAAATGAGCTTCCTGCACTGACGCATATAATAGCTGAGACCCAGGAGCAGGGTGGTGAAGACCATGTCAATGTCAAATCAACAAGCTGCTGAGATCGATTAGGCTGATGCAATCACCACAGAAGTGATGCTTTCAGAGTTTCATAAAACACACTCTGAATTCTGGGATCCAAAAAGTGCTTCCAGTCTGCGCAAGTCTTACACATGTTTGGCCATTTCTATTTCTTATTTTGTTCTGTCTGAATGGGGCAGTTCAAAAATTTGTTTCACTTGGTCATGATTTTTTCTAGGGAAGTGGAAGTTTAAAGCTGATAATCTAGAAACCCATCTTTTATAATAGATTTTAATTGAATATTTTCCTTCTGACCCAGCAGGAGAAATACATAATCCAAATGGCTGTCATTTTATTTTATTTCCGAAGTTCTTTTTCCTCCTGAAAAAAAATTTATTTTTCAACTTTAAAGTCCTTAGGAATTATTTTTTTGGCATAATTTATCCACTCTGCCCCAAGCGGTTTTGAAATGTTCATAATTCTTCTCAGATGATCTTTTCTGGCTTTTAAAGACAAAGAAAATATCTATAGTTTCACTTTGAAGCTCTTGAGAAAAAATTCCTGGGACGCTTACCATGTGGTAAAGGAATTTAAAATAAAAAAGATACATTCGGATTTCGAAACAGGGCTATCAACTGGACCCACTGATTACCTGCAGGATGAGAAGGATCATTTACCACAACTTCCCACGCCCTCATGGGATCTCAGCGTTGTCCGTCACCCATCACCGCTGCAGGTGTGTTAAAGAAATCCCCTTCCTCCTGCACGTTTCATGAGCACCCCGCTTCCAAAGGTTTGCAAAACTCTTTTGGTAGGTACATCATGCTATGCCAGAAACAGAACTGAGAGCATCTGACAGCCTTTCCTTTCCTCACAAAACTTCACTATCACCAGACCCCAAAGATGTACAGAAAAACCCCAAACTTTCTGCTACCGACCAGGGTTCTTGGCCTTCCCCAATCAATAGAAATTGACTAGAGGCCAGACAAGAAGTTCAGGCAAGGCTTTGTTGGGGCCCCTGCTGCAGCAGATGGGAGAGCAAGCAACAGGTTCCCTTGCTTGTTCTCCTGAGGGGAGGCAAGCTTATTTCTTATATGGGGTGAGGGTAGGGGTGTGTCCAGGGGTCGGGCCAGAGGGGTGGCTTCGGTGTTTTGCCCACCCCTTAGAGGGTGGTGTGTGCAGGGCGCATGCGCAGTACCCTGCTTTCGCTCCTGGCACGCTGTTTTTGCTTCCGGGCTCTTCAAAATTGGCAGTTGGGTTTTTTGGTCTCTTTGTATCTTTTAGGGCCAGAATTTGCCCCAACTGCTCATGCACGCAGTTATTTTTAGTCCCGTACAGCTTCTTTGTATTTTGTTGCTGGAGGAGAGGTGTGTCCAGGTGCAAGCACTGCAGCAAAGGGGCCCACGTCCCAGCAAAGGGGCCCAGGTCCCAGCCTGTCTCATTTACATACCACTCAGTATCCACACACTCAGATGTCCTCTCATAGACCTAGTAGTGCATTTTATTCAAGTCAATTCCATTTGGTTGCTTTTCCTTTTTCTGATATATTTTTATAACGCTGCACAAGATGATCGATCCCAGTCATCTCTTCGACAGCCATGAAACCCGAGAACCTCTCTTTTTTTTTTTTTTTTTTGAGAACCTCTCTTTAATTAAACCTCCTGGATTAGGACCGCCCTCCTTCCCAACTCCAAAAGTGCTACTACAGCAGAACTCAAGGTCAGTCAGCAGCCAGGCCTGGCCAAGAGGGCTGGCTCCCTGCAGGCTGGACAGTAGGGACCCGCAGCAGAGACAGCCTTGGGTGAGAATCAGGTCTGCTTGGTTCCAGGAGAGGGCTTGGATCCACCAGAGAGCTGGGGCCGGCAGCTTTGGGTGCTCCTGGGAGGACCTGCGGAATCCCTCCCTGTCCCTGGGGACACAGAGCACTCCCTCCTGGGGCACCACAAGGCACAGCCAGCCTATCTGTCGGACCTGAGCCCTGGGGGTGATTAGAGCTGCAACAAGGCAAGGGGATAAACTTCCCTCTTGGTACTGCATTTGCAGCATCCCATACGTTTTGGTATGTTGTGTTTGCATTTTTGTTTGTCTCAAGATATTTTTTAAAATTCCCTTTTGATTTCCTGTTTGACCCAATAATTGTTCAAGAGTGTGTTGTTTAGTTTCCACGTATTAGTGAATTTTTGTTTTCTTACTGTTACTGCTTTCTAGTTTCATTCCATTGTGGTCAGAAAAGATGCTTGGGATCATTTCAGATGAATGGATAAAGAAAGTGCGGTCTGTTCATACCATGGAATATTATTCAGCCTTTAAAAAGAAGGAAATCCTGCCATTTGAGATTTGGCTGAAACTGGTGGGTATTATGCTAAGTGACACGAGCCAGACAGAGAAGGACAAATACAGTATGATCTCACTTATATGTGGAATCTAAAAATGTTGAACTCAGTAAAGCAGAGAATGGAATGGTGGTTGCCATGGGCTGGGGGGCAAGGGGGGAGATGTTGGTGGAGGGGTGCAAAGTTTCAGTTATACAGGATGAATCAGTTCTGGAGATCGAATGACAGTGTGTGACTATCATGAATAATCTGTATTATGTACTTGAAATTCACTAAGAGAGTTGCCCTTAAGTGTTCTCACCACCACCAAAAAAACTGTGTGAGGTGATGCATGTGTTAATTAGCTTGATTGTGGTAATCATTTTACAGTGTATACATACATCAAGATGCCACGCTGTATACCTTAAGTATATATAGTTTCTATCTGTCAGTTATATCTCAGTAAAGCTGGGGAAAATGTGGAACTTAATAAAATTTATATTGAAGTTTGGGGAAAAAAACAAAGACAAAGGGAAAATAGGCACCGGAAGGAAACCAACAGCCAGGAGTAAGAGGCTGCAATTTGCTCAGAATCACAGGAGTCAAACCACAACCTGCACAACAACATGAAAAAGAAAAAACAATAAGAGCATTAAAAAAAATCAGATGTGAAAGAAAATACTTTCTTGAAGTAGGAAACATGATTTTAAATTTAAAACGAGTTGGAGGAGAGGATGAAGACCTGGGAAACCAAATGGAAGAGAGAATGCAGAACACAAAGCAAAAATAGCAAACAGAAATCATGCAGGGAAAACCCAGAGCCTAGGAGGAGAGAGACCCAGGAGACATCATATGGGAATAATACAAAGCCTAGAAGGAAAAAAGCAACACATGGAGGAGAAACCATAATTTTAAAACGAGAAAGAAATTTTTCCGTGGTTTGAAGACAGACTTGGGTTTGAAAGGGCTCGTGGAGTTCCAGGCAGGAATGATGGAAAAAATCAGACATCTAGGCATAGCCTGGGAAGATTCCTGAATTCCATGATTAAAGGGAAAACTCTTATGAGCTTCCCGAATGAGAGAACAAGTTAAGAGAATCGGCCTGAAACCACACATTTTTAAAGTTAGAAAAGAGAAAAGCATCCTGTGCCAGCCAAGGTGCCCTTTACATACTTGGGATAGAAGAAGCTCAAAGGTCCAGAGACTCTCCCTGGACCCCGTGGAAAATGCCTGACAAAGGAATCTAATCAGGTAATAAAGAAGTCAGTTTGGAGACGAGGTGAAGAAAAGAGGAAGCCATCCATGGTAGCTGAGAACCTACCAATTTATGTAGAGTTAGCTCCAAATGGATAATGACAGATGAGATGGAATTTGTAATATAAGCACTAAATAAGTTAAAAAACAAAACAAAACAAAACAGAAGAGAGATGCGATAAGACCCATTGCTAACCTACAACTGAAAGTGCTGAATTATCTTGACAAAAGGTAGGAGTTGAGGAGGGGGGAAAGGGCCAGCAAAAGCATTTAAAATATTTCTCATTGGGTGGGGGAGAAGGAAGAAGGAAAAAAGAGACCCTGGGTGGGAGGAATTGATTGGTGCTTTGTTGGCATATAATAGAAAGTGGTTTTTTTTGTTGGTTGGTTTGTTTGTATTTTATGAAAACCAGAAAAGGGAAGGTCAGCACCGTGGAAGGCAACATACAGTAAAGCTTCCAAAATGAGAAAGCAAAAGAGGAAAGACCAGCACCTATTGTCAATTGTTCCATCTGTTCCTTTTTTTTTAATTAAAAAAAAAAATTTTATTATGGAAACTTCTAAACACACACTACAAGAGAGAGAATAAGACAAGGACTCTCCATGGACCCACTCCAGGGTTCAATACTCATTTTTTTTTAAGCTGGGGAAATTTGATTGTCACAAACCCTGTACCATTTCAGTTTTTAATTTTCCCAGCAGTTTATTTAGAATTTGCACACTTTTGTAGAAACTGGCACTCCTCCTCACTGATCAAAAGATTTCTTCTCCTTTAGTTCTTATTCTGATCTCCAAGAACTCCAAAAATACACCGTCAGAAAAAGACAAGGCACGGTCTTTTCCTGGTAAACATTTTAGCTTCTTCAAGATTGACTTTTTTATGGCAGAAAACTGGCAAACACAAAATGCTAAATCTTTCTGATTTCCAAGATTTAAAAATCCTGAAGTTTGCACAAAACTTGTGGATTTTTTTGACAGGCTATATTAACCAGCGTTTACCTTCACTAAGTAAGTGACACTTGGCTTGGAATGGTATCAATCACTCGATTTTGGTGCTAGGTGTTAATGATTCTGGAAAACTCTGTACCATCACTTAACTCCCCGGATAGCCTCTAGATCCTTGGTGGAAAATGACAACAGACTGCCCTTAAAATAATCACAATTATCAAGAAAGGAACCACAGCCAACGTTGGTTAAGATGTCAAAAACTGAAGAAGAATGAAACATGTTTCCAAGCACAGAGACAGACAGGCCAGGCGGGTGGGCAGGCTGATGACACCAGCCAGGTAGGAAGGGCCACGGAAATGCCAGCACCATTTGGGTTGTTGCCAAACATTCATATTTTCCTTTGTTTTTTCTTTTCTTTCAAGTTGAAAACCTGTGGGTTTTTTTGTATTTTTTTACATTGCCACAAAACATATAGCAAAGCCGTGTTTAATAATTTACACACCTGGTTTCAGGTACTTTTTGAAGGCGCTGTCATGTTTCTGCTGATTCTAAATTTGTTTTCCTCTGGGAACCTGGGTGAGGGAGCACCCAACCTTTAGGTCCTCAGGTCCCCCCTCCCCAGATCTGCACACACAGCCCGGGATAAGCCCTATAAGCCTCGGTTTGGGCCCCGCCCTCCAGCTGTGGAGGGCTGTGGTCGGTGGAAAGTCACTGGGGCCTGGCGGCCACTGCACACCCTGTGATCCAGACTCACCAGGGCCCTTTCCTTGCTGCCCTTCCTCAAACCTGCACTTCTCCTCGGCCCCGTCCAAACATCCCTCCATCCTCACCCCAAATCCAGGGGGAGAACCTCACCTGCCATTTAGCACAAGGAGCCCCTCCGCCTCTCCCCGTTGCACCTGCAGGTACCCTGCTTCCCGCACCTTCCTGGTCCTCCTCCTCTTCCATCCTCTTCCCTTGGGCCTGGGTCCTGTCCCTTTGGGGGCCTTGCTTCCCTTTCTCTGGGCCTCCAACCTCTCCCTCTCCCTGGCTCCTTCCCCTCACCTAGAAACACGCCTAGCTCCTGATCAGAACCCCCAGCCGCCTCTGGACCTTCTCTGGACTCACTCGTCCATCTGCCTTTGCCTCCCCGCACCCTCCTTCCCCCACAGGCACCGTCTCCACTCCTCACCCCTTCATCCTGTTTCAGCCCAGCTTGGTCCAGGCCAAGGGCCCCACTGCCCTCTCATTTGGTCAGGAAATCCAAGCGCTCACCTGTTGCTCTTCTGAGTCTCCTTCTGAAGATGTCTCCCCTCCTGGTCTCAGCTGGCATCTCTCCCCACTCCCCACTCCCGAGTTCCTCCTGCTCCTCTGCCCTCATCTTTCTTACCTCCTTCACTGACTCTTGTTCCTCGGTTTTTACCTTAAACGTCCCAGCTTTCTTTTCACACCACACAGACTCCCTTGGAGAGGGATCTCTTCATTCCCATGGTCTTAACTTTTGCCAATAGTTAACTTCTCTCCAATTTCGGACAAACCAGATCAGGCAGGTTATGAACCTTCAATTTGTTTTTGTTATGAAAACTTTTTCATGGCTGGTGGGAGTCTTCATTTCCCCCCGTATTAGGAGCCATCAGCCCCTTCCGGGGAGGGTGCCCCTCCCCAGGACAGAGTGTAGCCATCTCCTACCTCTTCCTGGGAATGCCACCCGTCTGGACCTTGGGTGTCTAAAGTCTGAGCCCTCCAAGTGGGGGAAACCACTTTTTCTGTTGCTGACAATTTGGGTTCTGGATATGATGGGCTCTTCCTTATTATGGGAAAAGGAGAAGGAAGTTTGGGGAGGAGAGAGGGAGGGAGAGACTCGGGGGGAGATGGGGGGAGAGGGGAAAGGATGGGGACACAGTGACCCGAAGCAGAAAGGGTGGGTGGTGGTAGAGCAGTTGCCTGGGAGGTGCCAGCTCAGTGGAACAAAGGGCGGCTCGGGGCCTCAGCCAGCTGCCCAGGTAGAAAGAACCCTCACGACCTCTGACCTGGTGCCCTCCCCCCCAATATCTGGGAGGCGTGAAGTCCCCAGGACCACTAATTGGCCACCATCCGTGTGGGATGGTGTGTATGGGGGGGCTCTGATCTTGCCCTAGAGGCACACAGCCCCCCACCTCAGCTGGGAAGGAGCAATGGACAAACAGGACACCCAGCTCCTCCAGGGCACCTGCAGGCACCTCCAAGTCAATGTGACTGTCCTCTACACTTTTGTCTCCTCTCTTTCCCTGTCACAGCAAAAAAGATCCCCAAGCTGGAAAACTGGAGCCCTCCTGGAGCCCCTCAAAAGTCACTGAGGCTCCCTGTTCTCCTCCTAATCCTCCCAGACGCTTTCCACTCCCTTCCATCCTTTTTTTTTTTTTTTTTTTTAATTTATTTTTGGCTGTGTTGGGTCTTCATTGCTGCACGCGGGCTTTCTGTAGTTGTGGCGAGCGGGGGCGAGTCTTCATTGAGGTGCGCAGGCTTTTCATTGCGGTGGCTTCTCTTGTTACAGAGCATGGGCTTTAGGCACGCGGGCTCAGTAGTTGTGGCTCACAGGCTTAGTTGCTCTGCGGCATGTGGGATCTTCCCGGGCCAGGGATAGAGCCCGTGTCCCCTGCACTGGCAGGCAGACTCTTAACCACTGCGCCACCGGGGAGGTCCCTCCCTTCCACACTTGACTGCATGCAGCAGTTCCGGCCTGCGCCCTTGGTGCCAGCACAGCCTGCTGCCCTGTCCCCCTCCCATCACCCACCCGGGGACTCCATGGCCGGTAGCTGAGGGGGACAGAGGGAGGCATGGGAGGAGGAGGTGTGAGGGAAGGGGCCTGCAATTGCAGACGCACTCAGTAATGGTTGGACCACATGGGCAGTGATGAGACACAGCAGGGGAGGAGGGTGCCCTAATCCCAGCACAGCCCCCGGGTGGGGGAGGGGAGGGAGGGATAAAGTCCCACCGTGGGAGCCTCCTGCTTGGCCTTTCCCAAAGGAACTGGGGCTGCCGGCCAACATCAGTGCAGCCAGGAATGTGGGAGCCCCTGGCTGCGGAGGCTCAACCTGGGGAAGGCCCCACTGGTCACATGGTGGGTGGCAAGGGCAGGTGTGTGGGCCGCTCTGGCTGGGGGTCAGAGAGGTCAGACCCTGGCTGGAAGCCCTTTGAATAGATGCCAGATGTATTGTCTAGCACTAAGTGTGAAATGGCAGGGAGACAGAGCCTGGGACCTTGCAGGGGTGCTGGCCCATGACTCTGACCTTGGCCCTGACCCAGCTCTCCAGCCAGCTCTTGGAAGCCTGGTAACTCTCCCTCCAAATGCCTGTCCTCTCTCATCCTCAGCATCTCTTGCCTGGACCACCAGCTTCCCCAGTGTACCCTCCTCATGGCTACAGGGGGACCCACAGTTCATCCACTCAGCAAACACAGGCAGGAGGTGGCGCCTGCATCACGGACTATCTCTTGGGAGGGCAGCTCGATGCAGAAAGACAATGACCGTGGCACACAGGAAGTGGCAGGCGAGTTGGATTCACAGGGTGAAGACCAAGCATCTCCATGCACCATCCCCAAGCCCTCAGCCTGAAAACGGCCCTCCCCAACCCAGAAACATCCCCTCCAGAGAGCCCCACTCTCATTGGAGCTCACGCCCCACCAGGGATTCTCTTGCCCCTCCCCCTCCCCAGGTCCCTCTCCTGACCTCCCGGCCAACCCCCAGGCTTCTCCCGACTCTCAGCCACCTCTGCCTCTCAGTCCCAGGTGCCTTGAGCACAGAGCCTGGGGCCCACCTGTCTGTGCTTCCAGCAGGGAGCCGGTGCGCGGCAGAGGTCCCCGAGCATTAGGAATTAAGGCAGAGAAGGTCTGAGATCAGGGCAGTGTCTGGGTAGAGGTCAGGTTCTGCCTACCCAAGCGTGAGTTTTCCATGGCAACGACCACCCCTCCCACCCCCGCCTGGTGAGGGTAGCCCCTTCCTCCCCGGCCTGGCTCAGCTGCTTTTCACCCGCCCACCCCATGCCTGCCTCCTCTGTAAGCAGTGGTAATCCCGTGTGGTTTTTACTCTGGTGTCCATGAATAGGAGAGAGAGGAAAGCAGGCGAGTCTTCCCCAGGGTCTTGCATCCGCCCCTCCAGTGGGAGCGGCTCCCGGGCCGCCTGCTGGAAGCAGGCCGGCTTGCCATCCACTCCCCTCAGCGCCTGCCTGCACCGAGGCCTCCTGCTCAGGACCGCCTGGCTGTGGCTGCCCTGAGGCCGCACGGGGAATGCAGACCCCTGCCCAGCACAGCTCATGACACCCTCCTCTCTCCCCACACTTGACCACACGTGGTCACCCAGCCCCACCCTAATGTGCCGTCTGACTTCTGGTGTGCCTGGCACCTTCCAGAATCCTCCCCACACCCCCAGACTGCTACCAAGGCCTGTCAGCTCTCTGTCCTGAAAGCCTTTGGGATTCACCCCGTTCCCCCCACCCAATCCCCCTCCCCATCCCTGTCAGCCTGGTGGTTGAATGTTGCAGGCGCTGCCTCCCTGGCGCCCTGCCTGCTCAGAGCAGTGGTAGCCAAGGGACATTTTTGGAGGCAGTTCTGTATGTGTCGTTCCCCTGCCGTAAAGTCCAGACTCTTCGGAGGGGATTCAAGGCCCCTCTTTTCTGGCGCCTGCCAGTCTCTCTTGGGGCCAGGCCCCCCACTGGAGCTCTGCCGGGCTCCTCAAACCCGCAGGCTGTCTCCTGCCCCCAGGCCTTGCACATGCTGCGTCCGCCACCTGGATGCTTTCTCCCCACAGCTGATCTCTAGTGGTGGCTGTCTGCGGAGATGTCTCTGATCCTTTCTCCCAACTCTGGTCACTTCTTCCTCTGCGATCCCATACCTCCCTGTGGTCCGTGACAAAATGAGTATCGCATTCATTATCCCTCTCTGATTGCAGGGCTGTCTCCCTGTCTTGGGTTGGGTTTCCCAGAAGCACAGCTGGAAATAGGGATTCAGGAACATGAGATTTATGAAGGGAGGCCTCCAAGGAGAGATGCATATGGGAGGGAGGGAGGGTGGGAGGGAGGGAAGCAGGAGAGGGAAGAGGCAGAGCAAGAATGGGATCCCAGGTGGAGTCTAGATGTGGCCTTATTGGGGGGCAGGGGTGCTCTGGGATATAATCACACTGCTGGACTGTCCCCTTGAGGTGAGGAGGGCAGCCCGTCATATCCCTGTATCAGCCAGTCACTGGCTGTGGGATAGGAGGGTTTGGAACTTCCCAGGGGAGGCGGCTCTCATTAGCCAATAGCAATCCGCAGGAGGGGCAGCTGTGGGCATTAGGCATTAGCAGTGGGGGTGGGGGTGGGGATTGTGAGTGCACTGGCCAGGGACAGGGGGTCTGGCAGGGTACCACCAGCATCCACCACACCCCCTGTCAAGTGGGACCTTTGACAGATTCTGAATGAACGAGGAGTATGTGGATTCTTGACCCATCCAACCCTGACCTTCCCCAAGCCCACAGCTGCGATGTTGTCCTTGGAGGTCCTGCATTTCAGTGAGTGAAAGAAGCCCAGACATCCACCACCCAGGGAAGGACTCTGAGCCCGGCCCCAGGTGTCTCTTATGTGCCTGGCTGTGCAGATGGGACCTTTAGCCAATGTTCTCAATTAGTCCTCGTAGTCGACCATTTTACAGATGAGAAGACAGAGGCTCAGAGGGGTGAAGTGCCTCCATGAAGGTCATGGGACTTGTGACTGGAGGTCTGATTGACTCCTTCCGCCAGTGTGTGAAAGGCCTCAGAGCTGAGCCCGTCCTGCCCACCATAAGAGACTAGTCCCGGGTCATCTCTCAGCCCCACAGCCTGGCTCAGCTAAACCCAGGATCCCCAAGGGCCACATCTGGCATTTGCAATGGTTGGGAGGCCCACACATGTATTTTGCATATTATTTGCATAATGATCACATCTGGTTTGCATGTGTCCATGCTGAGGGCCCGTCAGCGCTGCACAATTTTTAAGTTGCTTCTAAGCAACTCTCATAAGTCCATCACCCGGGCTTTACTGAGTCCAATTTCCCGATTTCTGGACTCTCTCTCAGGCCCTCACCTTGGGGCTGCATATCTACCCACTCCAGGTCCCAGAGAGGCCATGCTTCTGCCCAGCTGGAAGGGGCCACTCCAAACCCCTGCTCTGAAACGCATGTGGATTTGACAGTAACCTCTTTTGAAGGTGTGGGTGTAATAAAAATGCTAGCTGGGCTTTGAGCACGCTAACGTTTATGTTGAGGAGAGAGTGGGCCCGGGTAGAGCCTTGCTACACAGCACTTCCAAAGGTGCCTCACGTGCAGGAAGGCTAAGCTGCACAGGTGGCTTGGGGAAGGGGGAGGTGTGCTTCTCCCAGTGGCAGGGGCTCATCTGCGATGGGAAGGGCTTGTGCCAGAAAGTCAGCAGTTTCAGTGCTATTTCTGTCTCTTTCAGAGGAGCGACATTCCAGAAAATTTTGTGAGGCTCTCAGTGATCTTATGTGGTGGGGGCCTCAATGAAAAAGGAGAACACATCCTGGAGCAGGTGGATGGAGCCCGGAGAGGGGAGAGGAACCGCCTCGGATTCTGAGAAGTGTGTGGAGGCAGGCAATGGGATGCCAGGCTCCACAGGAGCTATGTGTGAACTCACCATCTGTCTCACTGCAGCTTCCTGGGATCCATTCTCTTGTCTTCTCTGCTCTTAGGACGCAGTTCTTCCTACTGCCCCAGGGAGCCTGTGGAAGAAGGAAGGAAGCTCCGGAGTCTGGCAGACGTGCCCACTTATGATCGCCCCCCTGAACCCTAAATGCAAGACTACACTCATTCCTGTCCAGGTTTATCTTGTCATCCTGATGGCATCCTCCATTTTTTCCTGAAGAGAGAGGTGGCACATCTGTCACCAGTGGCTAATGAAAGTTGGGAAAATCTGCTTCTGCACGTGTCTGGAAGTGGACTGGGGTAGACAGGCTGTGTCTGGATGTGGCTGTGCACATCCCTGGGAACAGAAAGCCTGATCCTGTGTGTGGCCCCTCAGCCCACCTCCATCCAGGTGTGGAAACTCCAGCCTGAGTGGGGGGAGGACACGACCATCTCTCTTCCTCCCTTGCCTCTGGCCTCCCTAGGTTTCCTGTCTGGCAGATGCAAAGTGGCCTCATCATCTGCGGGGGGGGAACCCCAGCCGCTGGCTGGATACGGCCAAGACCCCGAGCATCTCCTCCACCCATGTCCTCCTCCCCTACCAGGATGTGGCCCCAGTGCTGGCTCCCGAAACTGTTCCAATTAGAGAGGGAGCATGGTGTTTGATGTCAACCACCTGGGGAAGGGGGAAGCAGGGTCCATCTGTCCTTTCGGCCCTTTGTTATGTGGACTTTTCCAAGTTCAGACAAGGCCCAGCCTCCTCCCTCTGAGTTGTGGGTCCCACATCTGGGTTGAGGAAGGGAGTGAAAGGAAGGGGCGGGACCCCTTGGAAAAGGATCAGAGCTCTGGGGCAGGGAGGTGGGGAGTTTTTTCCAGAGCCGGATGGGCAGTGCTGCCAGGCAGTCAGAACCCAGCCTAGGGGGAACAGCCAGCCTCCGCTCATCTTCCACTCAGATGTCTCTCACTTTCTGAGAAGTAGAAATTCAGTGGCTACAAGATCAAGATCATGTTATGGATACTGTGTATCTTGCCCAGCGAGATGGATATCTTTGTTAAAGTCTGGAGCACATTGGGTGGATTTGTGGCGGAGGATGAAGGCTGTCTTAGGCATCATTTGCTGGGATCAGAAACCCACTGGAGCTGGCTCAAGTGAAGTGGGTTATTGGAAGCAGACAGAGGAAGCCAGTCACCAAATGGCAACTCACCGTACTTCTCCCTGAGTACATAGCCCCTCCACTCTGCCCCATTCTCCTCCTGCAAGCTCTCTTCCTCAGCTTCCCTATAACTCCCGCGGAGCTATGGTTACAGGGTGCCCTGGCCTGTCCTCTCACTACCCCTCAGGGACCCTGTAGTGGGTTGAATGGCGTTCCTGCAAAATTCATGTCCACCTAGAACCTTAGAATAGGACCTTATTTGGAAATTGGGTCTCTGAAGATGTAATTACTTAAGATGAGGTCAGACTGGATTGGACTGGGACCTAAATTCAATGACAGGTGACCTCGTAGGAGGAGAGGACCCAGAGACACAGAGAGACGAGGGCCTTGTGAAGAAGGCCATGTAGAGACAAGAGAGAAGGCCACGTGAAGACAGAAACAGACATTGGGAGATGCAGCTACAAGCCAAAGAGTGCCAAGGATGCCAGAAGCCACCAGAAGCTGCAAGAGGCCAGGAAGGAATCTTCCCTGTGGCCCTGCTGACACCTTGATTTCAGACTTCTAGCCTCTAGGATTGTGGAAGAATAAATTTCTGTTGTTTGAAGCCACTATATTTGTAGTAATTTGTTACAGCAGCCCTAGGAAACAAATAGAGTCTCCACCTGGAAGCTGGATCACCCTCAGCCTCTGCGTTTCAATTTCGAAGCCCAGGAGAGAGAACAATTGGCCTGCTTGGCTCAGGTGTGTGCCCGCTCCACCTCTGCTCCAAGACCCGTGAGCCAGCATGGCTGGGAGAGGGCAGGGGCGCAGATGTGGGCTTCAGACCTGCCCTAGTCCAGCACCACTGATAGCATCACTTTCCCCAAAGGGTGTGAATTCACATCTCAAAGTCCGGTTGGAGAGAGGCCTCTCCAGGTGTGCCTCAGAGTTCCGTGCCTTCTGCACACCTATCTTTACTTGGGGGAAAGACACAGGTGGCTGTGATCACCTGTGTGGATGAGACCAAGCCAGGAAGAAGTGGCAATCTGTTGGAGGACAGAAGCAGGATTCAAAAGGCTTTTTGCAGCTTAGAAAGCCAACAAGATGACATTGAATGAGGATGGCTGTAAAGGTCAACTCTTGGGTTCCAAGAGTCAGTTTCACAAGGGAAATATGGAGGAAGCCTGACTTAACAGCAACTCCTTGTGAGAAAGACCTAAAGGTTTTCTTTGACCAGACACTGAAAATGGGCCAGTGCTGCAGTCCAGCCTGCTAAGAGCTTTAGTTGCACAAAGAGAAGCAGAGCACCTTTGGCTGGGCTGGAGGGGTGACGGGCGTTCAGGACTCCGTGCAGCCAGAGACCTGAGAGAGACAGAGATAAGATGCACTCCACCAGGAAACCAGAAGGACAGCATGGCCACCAGACTGGGTTGCGGAGGATTCGCGAGCAGAGAGGGGTTAAGATGTCCGGGGAGGGGTAGGCAGAGTTATCAGTTGTCCTGGGCACTTCGGGACAATGACGCTGCGGGGAGGCAGAGCGAGCCAACAGGGACGATCTGGGGCCTATTCCAAGGAAGTGGCTGCGAAGGTGTTGCTGGCGCGTCCCCAAACACGGTCATCTCAGCTTCAGAGCCCTGGACCGCGGTCCCCGGGCGCACACGGGTTTTTAAGAGCAGTGTGTCCCGCGGGTGGGCGCTCTTAGACGGCCCCGCGTCCAGGCCGGCCCCAGGGTTCTGGCTCTGCTTCTCGCCCGGGTGCACGCGGGAGACAGCGGCGGATGGGTGTGTTTGGGGGGCCTCCCGGGGCGCGACGGCCTGCGCCCCTGCCACCACGGGGCTGCTTTCTTCTTAACCTCTCGCTTGCGGGCGG
The DNA here is from genome assembly GCF_028564815.1 of Eubalaena glacialis. Taxonomy (NCBI): domain Eukaryota; kingdom Metazoa; phylum Chordata; class Mammalia; order Artiodactyla; family Balaenidae; genus Eubalaena; species Eubalaena glacialis. The sequence goes on from NC_083728.1 coordinate 19,273,643, forward strand.
CCCCTCGGGCGTCAGCTCGGAGCTGGGGCGGGGGGCCGGCGGCGGAGAGGGGGCCGGCGGAGGAGAGCGACGCGGCCCCAAGTTTATGCTAATCCGCGCAGAGCCCGCCTCCCGCCTCCCCTCGGCGGCCCCAGGCGCGAGCAGCGCCGGCCACTCGGCGGGACGCAGCCGCCGCGAAGCGCCAGGCGGCCGGGCCAGCGAGCTCCGGGGGCCGCGACCGGCGGCGGGACCCGGGCGGGCGAGCGGCGGGGCGGCGGGCGCACACCCGGCGGGACACACTGGCCCGCGCGAGGCCAGGTGGAGACCCGGGGGCCGCGATGGGTCGCCGCCGCCTGCCGGTCTGGCTGTGCGCCGTCGCGGCGCTGCTCTCGGGGGCGCAGGCCAAGGGCACCCCGCTCCTCGCGCGGCCCGCGCCGCCCGGTGCCTCCCGCTACAGCCTCTACACGACGGGATGGCGCCCGCGGCTGCGCCCGGGGCCGCACAAGTAAGCGCGGGCCGCGCCGCGGGCGGGAAGCGGGAGGGATGGGCCCGGGCGGCGCTCCCACCTGCCCCGGGCGCGCGCGGGGGCCCCGGGCACCCCAGGACGAGCCCCCGCCCGGGCGGGCGCCCCACGCTCCGGGGGGCTGCGGGGCTGGCGAAGGAAAAGAAGCCGACAGGGCCTGGCGCGGCGGCTGGGGTACTGGCAGTGCCCGCGGAAACCTTTCCAGCGAAGTAACATTTTCCAGCTGCGCTGTGTGCAGACTCCGGGCGCTGTGGACCAGGTGGAGGGAGAGGAGGGAGGGCGGGCGGTCCGCGACGCGGAGCATGCGGGGCCACCCCCATCCCGTGCCAGGGCCTCTCATCTCTCCCCTGCCCCGCCAGGTAGGAGATGGAGGCCGTGCGCCCGGCGGCTCGACCCCTCCCGTGCTCAGCCTGGACCCCTGCGACCCTTTGGGAGGCCCAACGTAGCTGGGCCGGAGAGCTGGTGGGGGCTCCTGGGTCCTGGGCCCGTGTTGTGGCTCCAGAGCCCAATAGCAGTCCACAGGTGGTCGGCTTATGCCAGGCAGCAGCCTCCCTAGCCCTTGTGTCCTCCCCTGCCTCAGCTTCTGGTCTTTAGTAGCTTCAGGTGAGTTAGGGCCTCTGCCTGGGGTACTAGCTGAATGTGAACTCTAGCTGAGTTTGAGATGTATTATAGGAGGAGTGTACCCAGCCCATGGCTGACACTCAGTAGGCCTGGGCACATCAGAGCAGGCTTCCTGGAGGAGGTGGTACAAAAAGTGATCTGAGAGGGAGCAACCAGAAGCAAAGGTAGGGGTGGGAAAACTACAGGGTAGGATGTATTTTCCCAGGAGTCAGTCGGGAGGAAAGATGAGAAGTGTGGTCTCCAAGGCAGTATGTTGTGATCTCAGGAGGTTCAATGCCGAGATGAGGAGTTGAGAGCCAGTGAAGGAGTTGGAGGAGGGTGGGGAGTGTGGCAAGGCTCCTGAGGGGGATCCAGGGTGGGCCTCTTCCCCAGGCAGGGAGGCAGCTGCACTGGGCTCCTGGTTCAGTACAGCACTTACTTAGCCCAGTGACCAACCCACTGGCGAGGCTGGGATTGGAGAGACCAGCAGTGGGGCAGGACCCCAGGCCAAGAGCTCTGGATCCCAGGAACAAGAAGAAGGAGCAGAGGAGATATGGGAGTCTGGTCTCCTTCCTAGGCCCACAGCTTAGGGAAGGGAGGAGTAGAAGCCTCAGTGGGCCTGGCACAGGCCAGATATTCCAAGGATGCCATTTCCCCCTGCAGGGCCCTCTGTGCCTACATTGTACACAGGAATGTGACCTGTGTTCTACAGGAGGGAGCGGAGAACTACATAAAAGCTGAATACCGGCAGTGTGGATGGGGGCCCAAGTGCCCCGGGACAGTCACGTGAGTGCACCCCCATCCCACCGACTCAGGATGCCTGGGCATAAGCCCCAGGCCTGCCTTCAGCTGAGGGTAGCAGCCAGCTCCACAAGGGTTATAACTCCTTGGACTCCAAAGAGCCTACCCCTGCCCCAACACAGGCCATTTGGAGGGGGCCGGGGGGGAGCCAGGGCAGGCTCGGTTGGAGCCCCCAAGGGGACCCAGGGGAGGGCTCCCAGGGGAGAAGCAGCGCAAGGCAAAGAAGAAGCAGCAGAGGCAAAGGGGGGTGGCTGGGGACAGGGGGGGAGCAGAGGGTCACACCAGCAATGGTTGATCCCTGGGTAGACTCAGGGAGGGTTGTGGTGACCGTGGAGAAGGCAGGCCAAGGGTGAGAGGAGGGAAGCCAGATTTCTGGGGCTTCAGCCAGACAGGTGGGCTGTGAGGACGTGTTGCATGCAGGTGTGATGCACATGTCTGTACTTGGAGAAGTTCAAACGTGTGCCTGAAAACAGATCTGTTTATTCCCATGTGTCAGTGGGTAAACAGGTACACGGCTGAACAGGGGAGAGAGTACACGTGGTGAGCGCTGCCCTGCACCCCTGGGCCTTCCCCGCTGTGCTCAAAATCAGAGGTGCCATTCCGCCAGCTTCTAGGACCAGAGCTGAATTCCCAGAGTAGGCCAGGAAGTAGGGGAAAGAACTAAGTGGCCCCCAGGTAGGGAGTGGCCCCCAGGCAGTGTGAAGGGCTGCCTGCCCCAGCTCCAGTGCTGTGCCCCTCATCCACCCAGAGGGAGGGGCAGGGGTTTTGTCAAAAGTTTTCAAGGTACCCCCAAAGCCAGAGTGGAATTTCTGATGGCAGTATGAGCCAAAGGGTGTCCAAGTGGTCTTGGGAGTCTTGAGGCTAAATTCCCACTAGCCTTTCCCCAAGCAAACAAGATGGGGCAGGGCTTCTACCTGCCCCCTCCCCTAACGCATCTCTGAGCCTCCGCAAGGCCTGCTTCCACCCCACCGCCTGTCACCTTAAGCACAGAAGAAGGAAAAAATGCTGGTGGTGTAGTGAAGCTGGGAGACATCTAGACCTTCTGCCAATGTCTGGAGTGGCCCTGGACCCCAGCCAGGGGGCAAGGTCACTCGCCAGGAGGCAGGAGCCTCAGCCCACAGGTACAGAGCCCTGCCCTCTGCCCGCCCCTGGCCCAGGTACCGCACAGTGCTCAGACCCAAATACAAGGTGGGCTACAAGACAGTGACGGACCTCGCCTGGCGTTGCTGCCCCGGCCTCGCTGGAGAAGGCTGCCCCGAGCATCTCACGGACCATGCGGCCACCCCACCTCAGCCGGAGCCTGAGCCCCAGGTTCCCTCGGGGCAGGTGGGCCCAGGCCCCAGGCCCCTTCCTTCTAGCAGAGCAGCCTCGAGCCCCCACGGTGAGTCTGCCCATGGAGACCCTCGCCAAGGTGATCGGTTTCTGGGGACTGACACAAGCTGGCTGAGCCCGATCAGGGCTGGGGAGGGTGCATCTCGTGCTGGACGTGAGGGTGAGCCCCCAGAGCCCCCTCCCACAGCTGGGGGAACCATACCAGCAAGGTTGGCTCAGACCAGAAAACCTCTCGGGTGGCCCGGCAACAGGACAAGCTGAGAGAGCCAGGCCAGTGATGACCCTGGGGTTCTTTCCTCCTCTTTCCCAGGAAGGAAAGGCCCAGGGCTGTTTGGTGAACGGCTGGAACGCCTGGAGGGTGATGTCCAGCGCCTGGCACAAGCATATGGTACCCTCAGGGGCCTGGTGGCCAGCCACGAAGACCCCAACAGGGTGACTGGTGGCCCCAGTGCTCCTGCTGCCCCTGTGGGCTTCGGGGTCATCCCCGAGGGGTTTGTGAACCCCAGAGACAGAGCTGGAGGACCACTCACTCCTCCTCTGGATGAGATCCTGAGCAAGGTGACAGAGGTAAGCAGCACACTCCGGACCAAGGTGCAGCTGCTGGACGAGGTGCGTGGACTGGCCCTCGGCCACGAGGCTCACCTGCAGCGGCTGCGGGAGGCCCCCCCGTCTCCGCTCACCTCCCTGGCGCTGCTGGACGAGTATGTGGACCGACGGCTGCACCGACTCTGGGGGAGCCTGCTGGATGGCTTTGAGCAGAAGCTGCAGGGTGTCCAGAATGCGTGCGACCTACGGGTGCAGGAGGTGCGGCAGCAGTTGGAGGAGGGCCAGGCGGCCAGCCGGAGGCTGCACCAGAGCCTGGATGGCCGGGAGCTGGCCCTGCGCCGGGAGCTCTCACAGCTGGGTACCCGGCTGCAGGGCTTGGGCGTGGCTGGCAGGGGCAGCTGCTGTGGCCAGCTGGCCTTGATCAGTACCCGCGTGGACAGCCTCGAGAGGAAGCTGCAGGCAGTGACCGAGGCCCAGAGGGGCCACAGCCCCCCCGACGGGAATGACCTCACGCGGCTCTCTGCTGCCATGCTCGAGGGGGGCGTGGATGGGCTGCTGGAGGGCTTGGAGACCGTCAACGGCACAGAGGGTGGAGCCAGGGGCTGCTGTCTGGGGATGGAGGAGGGGGGCTGGGGTGTGCGTGGCTTCCACACCACGCTGGAAGAGCGCGTGCAGAGGCTGGAGGAACGCCTGCTGACGCTGGCTGGGGAGCCGAGCCACGATAGCGCTCCTCCAGGCAGATCGGCTCGGCCCCTTGTGCAGACGGAGCTGGCCGTGCTGGAACAACGGCTGGTTTCACTGGAGGCCTCGTGTACCCCTAGGACCACCTCAGCCATCCTGGACAATCTCGTGGCCGAAGTGAAGGCCTGGCAGAGCCGGAGCGAGGCCCTCCTACGCCAGGTGGCCAGCCATGCGGCCCTGCTCCAGCAGCTCAATGGCACCGTGGCTGAGGTCCAGGGGCAGCTGGCAGAAGCAACGGGCGGCTCCCTCCAAGGCGAGATCACCCTGCTCAAGGTCAATCTGAACTCTGTGAGCAAGTCGCTCACGGGCCTCAGTGACTCCGTCAGCCAGTATTCTGATGCCCTCTTGGCCGCCAACACATCCCTGGATGAGCGGGAACGCAAGGTGGAGGCTGAGGTCCACGCCATCCAGGAGCAGGTCAGCAGCCAAGGCTCGTGGCTTCGGGCCGGCCACAGGCAGGTCCTGAGCCTGCGGGGGCAGCTGGAGCAACTCAAGGCCGGCGTGGCCAGTGTGGCTGGCGGGCTGAGCCGCTGCCAGGACACAGCCCAGGAACTGCAGCTCGCGGTGGGCCACTTCGACCAGAGGGTGGCGCAAGTGGAAGGTACCTGTGGGAGGCTGGGCCTGCTGGCTGCGGGCCTGGACAGCTTGGCGGCTGAGTCCCTTGGGCCCAGGGAGGGCCTGTGGGACCACGTGGACCAGCTGAACCGCACGCTGGCCCAGCACGCAAAGGACATTGCCCGCCTCCGGGATGACCTGCTGGACTGCCGGGCCCAGCTGGCCGAGCAGGTCCGGGCAGGGCAGGCCGACTAGGTGGGCTGGACAGGCCAACCCCCAGATCCCGCCAACCCTGGGCACCCTCCCCCAGAGCCCAGCCTTGCCTAGCAGTGCCTCCCAGCCTCCCCTGGCCAGCGCGGATGCCATTTCAGAGGGCCCTGAAGGAACAGTGTTGGTCCAGCTCCACCTGACTGTCCAGGCACCAATATCCACGCTTGGTGCTGCACCAACTGGGCAATTCAGGATCGCGGTCAAGGCCAGTACGTCATGCCTGCAGGCCGGGGTGGCCCCAAGAGACCGCACCATCCACGGTCTGTAGATTGCTGTTCTGCAGACACACCAGTTACCATCTGTGCAGACCTTCAGGTCCCTTCTCAGACAGCAGTCTCTCTGCATCTCCCTTTGCCCATGGACAACAGCTCCAAGCCCTTAGAGGCTTCTGGTCCCCCTGTCCCCTTGGCTTCTCAGCCACCTGGGCTTGGTTTCTTCAGGAAGGTAGTGCCCACTGGCACTGTCCTCCCACCTGGCAGCTTCAAGGATGCTGTTTCTGAACTAAGGACCCTACAGGGTCCTTCAGGACAGAACGGAAACACAAGGACTCAGTGGAGAGTTCTCTTTATTCCTTTTGATTCTCTCCCTAGGTGAGGGCTTAGGCAGCCGTGGATTCCCAGAGGAAAGGATGGGGTCCAAGTGATCTGCTTGGAGATGCCTCCCACTGTAATTTATCCTTTTCCTTCCCCTCCCCAAAGATGTTTTTGGGGTACTCTGGTCCCCACATGATCCTCTCCTTTCCACTTGGGGGAGAATCTCCCCCCACCCCACGTTAGGGCCTCTCTCCAAAGGGCGGCCCTCATGTACATCATGGCCTGAATGAGGCCAGACCCTGGGCAGGAGGCCACAGCTGGAGGGAAAGGGCTCCAGGCCTAGTTTCCAACATCCTTGGAAAACCCCAGCCCTGCCCAGATGTTCACAAAGTGGTGAGAAATTCAGGTGTGAAAACATGAGGACACAAGCGTTCGTCTGGCCCATGTACGCCCCAGAGGCCCATCCCTGCTGAGGCTCCCAGCCTCAGTTTCCCCACGGCAGCTCGGGCCCTTCCGTGCTGTTTTGCAGGTCCCTGCAGCCCCACCTTCTGGGTTCCTGACATTTGGTGTTCTGCCCTCCACTTTGGTGCCGTTGGGGGAGGGCAGGCCTGGATTAAAGCTTTTAGCCTGTCTAAAGGAACTTTCTTCCCCAAAGGCAGTAGGCGGGAAGGCTGCAGTGGGGTGTCAGCCCTGCTTCCCACAGCTCCTCGGGCAGGAGCTTACTCAGCAGCTGTGTGGGCAGTGAAATGACTGGCAAAGGCTGGGGGAGGCCAGGCACCTGCCCTGGCAGGGTTTGGGGCTGTGTCCTCAGTGGAGGTATGGGGAGGGGCAGGGATGGCAGCTGGGTGTGTACTAAGCCAAGTGGGAGCCACACCCCCTCAGCCCTGGCACTGCCCTGGGATCCCCGCTTCCCAGATGTTGGAGGGGCCCTAGAGTATCTGGGGTTGGGATGTGCTGAGATATCAGGGCACCAGCATGGGAGAGCAGTGATGTCTGGCTCCAGAGCTATGGGAAGGGGCCAGGGCTATGTAGGGTCTAGCTTCAGAGGGTATGGTCCAGGCTCCCCGAAGTGGGTTGGGGGAAAATTTCTTCCCTGATTGTTGGCTGCCACCAACCCTTTCCTGGGCTCACAGGTCTCAAGCCTCATAGGGGCTTCCCTCTTGTCTCTGTCCTATCAGGAGTTGAGGCAGGGTCCCAGGGTGACAGGGACAGATATCAAGGGTATGGAGAACCCTGCAAGGACCCAGTCACTTAATGGCTACAGGGCAGGGCCACGCTGAGGCCTGTAGCACGGCTCAGCTGGTAAAGGCAGGGGACAGGAGAGGCCACAACTAGCCCGCAGCCCCCTCCTCCCCTTCAGTGGGTTGGCCCTGCAGCATCCAACTTCCAACCCCCATGCCCTGGGACACACAGTTCTGGGGAGCAGCCAGGGCTCGTTCAGACCAAGGCGTCGAGGTCCACAGGGGCCAGTGGCTCCCGCCAGTAGCAGAAGTTGCTGTATTCAGGGTTGGCCAAGTCTGTGCTGGGGCCACGGGCCACAGGTGGGAAGAGGAGTTCAACCACCTCGCTGAGCCGTTCGTACCTACGGGCAGGAGGTGCTGGAGTGAGCCTCAGCTGCTGCCGGGCTTTGGCCCCATCACAGCAGGTGGAGACCTTGCATCCTGCCTGGGAGCCCTGGACCGGGGAGGGGGTCCCTGGCAGGGGTGGGGTGGGGTGGCACTGGGTCCCAGGGAGAGGCTGGGGTGTGTAGGCACGTGGCAGGGTTTGGCCTCACGTGGACTTGTGATTCCTCATGAGCTCCTGGCTGAGCTCTCCCCGGGGGTTGACTGTGAAGATGCGGGATGTAGGCAGGCCGACCTGCCGGTAGGCAGTGACATCCTACAGGAGACAAGGAGGGGTTGGTGGGCTGGGAGGTGTGGAGAAGGTGGCTCAGGCTCCCCACCCCCGCCATGGAGGGGACACTCACATTGGGCCTGTTCCCAAAGGCGGCATAGAAGGGCTGTTCCTGGGGCAGAAAGAGCTGCTGGATGTCACTCAGGCAGGCAATCTTGAACACCTCCGGCTTCTTCTCAATCACCTCCCTGCGGCAGTCGGGGCCATGGGCAGGGAAGGGGTTAGCGACCAGAGGATGGCAGGGTGAGGTGACAGTGCTACAGGGTCTGACCCAGTGGACACCTGAGCGAGGGCTGATGCCGGCCCAGCCTGGGCTGGGCCGGGCTGGCAGTGGGCCTGTGCAACCCCCCGCTGGGCTGTGGGCTCACATCCCGTGGGGAGGTTACCTATGCGGGGTGGTTACCTGTGCAGGGCGGTTACCTGTGCAGGGCGGAGAAGAGGCTGCTGGGAGACAGCAGGATGGGGCCCTCGGGGAGGCCACAGCCCCGCTCGCTCACCCACTGCAGGTACCCCTTGGTGAGGTCAGCCATGCCGATGGCCCGTGCCGAGCAGTACAGGAACTTGTACCCATTTCTGGGGGGCGGGACAAGGGGGCAGCACAGAGCCGTCAGAGACCAGCCATCCCCATCTCGCCTTCTGGGCTTCGGCCAGCTCAGCCCAACCCTGGCGCCTCTGCAAGGAGGGGACTTAGGAGAAGAGCTGAGCCAGGCCTGAGAGGTAGAAGACGCGTGCACAGAGTCCTGAGGCCCAGGTGGACCAGGATAGGTGAGGACTCGGGCAAGTCTGTAGGCTTTGCCTACGGCAGGAAGGCCAGCAGCTAGACTCAGAGCCCGACCACAGCCCCAAGAGACAAGTCTTTCACAGGAGAACTGAGGACCAGTAGGTCTCAGCACACCAGGGACCTGCCCCGGTCTCCTTCCCTGTGGGTCCCCAAGCCTGGCTTCCCGGGGCTGAGGCCAGGCCATTCTAAGATCTTGTTACTCCCTCCCTGGGGTCCCACCCCAGCCCAGTCCAGGCACTCACAGGTGGATTTTGTGGTAGAGACTAGTGATGCCCTGATGTGTCCAGTCTTTCCCCAGCTGGGGCAGAATGTGGCCCAGGGCATCCGACCTAGACCCACAGAGTAACGGTCACGCCAAGGCAGCCCCACATGGCCCTCCTGCTCTGTGGGTGTGGCCCCGCCCCCGTCCCAGGATGGCCCATTGGGAGCGGAGGGCCTCTCTCCCTGTCCCCCCACCCCCCAGCACAGAGGGAGGCAAGTCCCCAGGCCCTCCCTCTCCCCCTCCACGGCCGACCGGGTCTCACTTGGTGATGGTGCCATCAATGTCTGAGATGATCACCCTGTCGTCCCATTTCCACAGGTAGATGGTGGCCCTACAGCGGCAGGTGCCCTGGTACTGGGTGGTCACGCTGAAGACCACATCGTTGGCACCTTCTTGCAGGTTTAGGCGCCGCTGAGGCCAGGCAAGGGGGGAACTGTGAGCTGCCGCAGCTGGCCGCTGTCCGCCCACCGCCTCCCCCCCAGAACTGTGGCCTTCCATCTCCACGGGCCTCTCTTTCTCCTGTTCCTCCCAACTCAAGAACCTTCCTGAGTTCATCAGAGACAGCCATGTGGGCAGAAGGTGGCCGCAAGGAGGAAGTGAGGGGTGCTGGTGGGGCCTGCAAAGCTCCAGGCACAGGAGCTTTGAGATGGGGCTCATGGACCAAGCCTGGCCCATGACCCTGTCCAGGTTTCTCAGGTCAGCCTTGGGGCCAGCACTGCTCTGGGCAGAGGGACACCCCACTCCACAGAGGGGGCCCTGTGGGGATCTCCACAGGCAGCCTCCTGCCTGGGGCTAGGGTACCTGGGACATCCCCCCCCAAAGAGAGACCTAGCCCTGTCCTTGATCCAAAGATAAGGATCAGGGCAGCTCTTAGCCACAGCCTGTGACCTGGCGGACCCCGAGTTGGGTGTGAGCCCCAGGGAACCACACAGAGGGCAGCCACTCTGTACCAGGTGTGCCAGACTCTCCTGGGCACCTCTCCGACCACAGAGTTCCACTCAGGAAGAAAACAGTACAGGAGCCACAGTTACTCAAAGGTGTGACTTGGGGGCCTGGGGTTGCCAGAATCTGAGAGGCTGTCATCAGCCGTTTGGTTCCTGTAGCTCCCAAAGGCAGACCAGAGCCAGCCAACCCACCGCAGGTAGGTATTTTAAGATGACATAAGAGGGGGCTTTTCTAGCGAGAACATCCAACAGAGAATGGGCTGGCACGTGAAGAAGCGGCACAGAAAGCTGTCCCCGGATGACGCAAGCAGAGGCCGGCAGGGGGCTGCCACAGGGATGGATTCTGGGCTTTGCTAAACACAAGCCATTCCTCAGCCGGGCCCTGAGGGCCTTGGGAACACAATCATCTCAGGCCCGCCACTCCCACACCTGCACACACTTACAATCTGATTGGAGGAGAGGCGGAGGGACTTCTTGTAGGCAGGAGTGTGGGCCGGAGGCGAGAGGGGCGGGGAGGGGGCATCGTCCTCACTGCTCGGGGCTTCGGTCTTCTCCCTGCGGGCAGCCCGGCTCTTGAGCCACTTCCCCCAGCCAAGGCTTTCACTCCTGTAGATGCCCACCCCTCACCCAGGCCGCAAGGAGTCTGCTGCTCGTCCCTGCCCCTCTAAGGACCCCCTCCCTCTAGGTGCCACCCATTTTGGGGGTGGCAGCAGACATCAGGATATAGGCCAGTAGTCTACACCCAGAACGGTGACTGCAGAGCTGGAGCAGAGACCCGGGGCGCCCAGCCCCCAGACCGCTCTCCATAGCCAGGATGCTGGAACCTGCTTTGGGGATGTGTACCAGAAAAATCTAGAATTGCATCGTGGCCAATCCCACCTGCTGTGGGAGGCAGTCAGCCCGTCCTTGATCACCCCCCACCCAGCCTTGGACATTCTGGGTCACTTCAGACATGAAAAAAGGAAGCAAGGTCAGCTGGCCCCTGGTGGAGAGAGGAAGCCCTACTCTGCCTTCGTATGGTAGCCCTTTGTCTGGGCCAGGAGTCTGGGTACCCATTCCAGCCCTGCCACTTCCCGGCTGTGAGAACTTTGGTGTATCTAGGTTTTCCCATCTGTGACATGGGGACATGTCCCAGGAGAAAGAAGAGGTGTAGAAGTGATTGCAGAGTGACAAAGACCCATGGCAGGGGAGGGGTTCTGGCTCCACCCCCACTCCCACAGTGATCTTTCCCAGGCTGAGCTCCAGCTGCAGAGCCCCAGGCAGGAGATCCAGCTCACCCCAGCTGCTGCTGCTGCGCTGTGGTTTTCTCCCTCTGGGCACTGCACTGTGGGGAGAATATCCATCTAGTGAACCCTGCCTCCTGCCTGTGCCGGCCCCGCCCTGTGGACATGACCACCCACCTCCTTGGCCGGAAAGTCCCTGCATCGCCAGGAAAACCACCACCGCCCTCCCTTCCGGGGCATCTTTTCCTTCTCCAGCTTGTCCACGGTGCTCTGCGGGCAGATGAAGGCCATGGCATTTTTTCCTGTACCACACAAACCCACCTTACATTGCCCTTGGGGCCCCCACGGGCCCAGAGTCTGGGGCTGACCCTACAGCAAGGTGCTAGCAACGTCTGGAGGCTAAAGAAGCATACTCACCCCCATCTTGGGATTCTGAGCACTGATTCAAGGAGATAAGCATGGGAGAACAAGGGCCACTTCTGCCCGCCTCCACTCCACCCCAACCGTGACCCCTCCAGCTCTAGCCCACCCTTGGCCCGGCCTCCAGATCTTGTGGATCAGTCTCCCTACTCCAGTAGCTAAAGGCAGCGCTTTGGGAGTTTCTCAAGATCTGGGTCTCCCTGCATGATGCCACCAACTGGTGGCAGGGACAGTCTCTAGTCAGTACCACCCTCAACCTCCAAGACCAACATGGGCAATTCCTAAGGTCAGTGATCTATCCCGTGAACAGCCTCCCTCTCTGCTTGTTACCGTCATTGTCTGGTGGGGACAACATGACCCTGTGAAAAATTCTGATTAGATTTGTGCTAGATAAACCCAGGGAGGGCCCAGGCCCACCTAGGAGACATATCAGCTTCCTGCAAACACAGAATGGAGAACCCGTCAGGAGGAAAACAGCCAGGGTGTCCACTGGGGCTGGGAACAGGCTGGGGGAGTTTCCCCTAGGTGGTGGGTCTGTCTGGGTAAGGTGAGGAAAGGCAAGCATGGGGGGACCCTCTCTCTTCCCACAAGCTCTGGGTCCTTGCTCAAACCCAGAGCCAGCCAGAGGACAGAGCTGGGCATCACCAAAGGGAGGCACCAGCTGTCAACATCAGGTGAGTGACGTTCTTTGGGCAAGCCAAGCCAATAATGATGGGCCAGACCAGGGTGGGGCACTGGATGGCTCCCAGAGGGGCAGAAGGGGCAGATGCAGGCCAGCCCTGCACAGGATAGAGGTTCTGGGAGGGACTATAGAGGCTGCTCCTTCCCACCTCTGAGCATCTGCACATGCTGCTCCCCACCCCTTGCCTACTCATCCTTCAGACCTCTACCCGGTGGGCACTTGCTCAGCAGACCCCCTGTTGGAGGCTCTCAAAGCACCCCAGACCTCTCCTTCCCAGTACTCACAGTTGAATTTCATATTCATTTGGCTGAGTCTTTGATTAACTGTCTTCCTATGAGGGCATGACTGTCCCCAGTCTGGGCCTGGCACATAGTAGGTACTCAACAACTGTGTGCTGATAAAGCAAGCCCCTGCAGCCCAGCCTGGAGAGGGTCTCAGAGGAAAGTGAGGGGTAGGACCTCCATGTCCCAAGACTGTCTCGCAGATCCAAAAACCTCCTGTTGAAGGCATGTCCCTGTCGCCTCTGGTTTGTCCTGAATTCCTTTGAAGTAAAGTCTAAATCCAATCCAAATGGATTCAGCCATGCCAGGAAACCAGGGAAGCGGGGGGGTGCTTCGTCCACACAGCCTGGGGCAAGGCTTCAGAGGACCTGGGTCTCTTCTCTCAGAGTGGGTCCTGCAGCCCCAGGCCCATCTCTGCCCACCCTCCACTTCCTTGCCAAGGGCCCCCGACCCCAAGGCTATGGCCACGTCCCCCAGGAGGCCCAGGGGTGCCATAACCATTACCTTGGGCAAGTTTCTCTGGAAGGCTTGCAGGGAGAGGATCATGGAGGCGGCTACAGCCCAGTTATAATGCCTGGAGAGACAGAAAGGGTGTTAGGGCCGTGGAGGGTGGGGCGATCCAGCCGCCCAGCCCTGGTACCCACTTCTCGTTGATCTTCACCACCAGGTTCGGGTCGTCCAGGAGGCCGGGGTTTTGGGCGAGGTCCTGGTAGGAGACGATGTGCTGGTTGAACTTCTCTGGGCACAGAGGCAGAGAGCGAGGGGTGAGGCCAGCACATCCCACGTGACCCGTTGCCCCCGCCCCTCCCAGCTGCCCCACCTCTGCTGCTCAGGCCTCCTGCAACTTGGGTCTTCGACTTAGCAGGGCTCCTTGCTACCTGGGGTTTTAGCACCTGATGGTCCCACCCCAGGCACTAGCCATCCTGGATTCACAGGATAAGTCACAGCTTAGCATGATTTAGCATTTGCTTCATGGGGTCTTGGAGATGCCCAGCGCTTGCTGGCCGAGGGTGGGCTCCACAAACCCCAGACTCATGCACACCTCTGCTACCCCCACCCCCACCCCGGGGTCTTCCCTCTCTTCTCCCGTCCCCTGGGCTCAGTGACAGTCCTTGGAGGGGTGGTGGGGCCACAGTTGAGCATACCCACAGAGATGTCTCCGCTGTCAGCCAGGCCCCCAGAGAGGGACAGCACTACTGTGTCCGCTGTGTCCGGAGCGGGCTCTGGCTCCCGCTCAGGGTTGCAGCCTCCCAGAGACTTTTGGCTTCCGGCTTCACTCCACTTCCTGGCCCCCCGCCCACAGTCGCTGGGGACAAAGGGGCCAATAGCGACATGAATACAAGGAGGCTGGGAGGAGGGGCTGGAGCCCTCCCAGGCTCCTGATAGCCGATTCCTAGCCCCACAGGCCCCAATCCCAGGACACCCTGGTGTCCAGAACCCAGGCACCTCTGGGGGAAGTAAAGGGCTGCATTCTCAGAATCCAGGGAGGGCAAGTCATCCAGGTAGATTTCACTGGGGCCCAGGTGCTGGCTTCTCTTCAGGGAGCCTGAGAGCAGAGGAGGGGACATCTGTACCTAACCCGTGAGGACTACTATTGTGATCACTGTGCGTCCCCCTGCCTTTGAACGCCTTAAGGTGGCACTGTCCAGTAGAACTTCCTGCAATGCTAGAAAAGTGCTATGTCTGCACTGTCCAGTAGGGTAGCTGCTGGCCACACAAGGCTATTGGGCATACTTAAAATGTGGTGTGATGGAAAAATAGAATTTTAAGTGTTATTTAATTCTCCTTTTTCTTTTCGCCACGCCGTGTGGCATATGGGATCTTAGTTCCCCAGCAAGGGATCGCACCCGCACCCCTTGCAGTGGAGGTACGGAGTCTTAACCACTGGACCGCCAGGGAAGTCCTCCAAGTGTTATTTAATTTTAATTCATTTAAATTTAATTTTAAATAGCCACATATAGCCAGTAACTACCCATCTGGATAGCACAGGTGCCAGCTTCCCCTCCCAACCCTCTCCCTGGCCTCGCTCAAGACACACCACCTGCCTCAGTTCCTAGACATGAAACCTCTCTCCCTCCTCATGGCCTTGCTGTTCCCTCTGCCTAGAATTCTCTTCCCCTGGTCCTCACTTGGCTGGATCTTTATGGCCCACGTCTCAGCTCAGGCATCACCCGCGCAGAGAGGCCATCCCTGGCCACATGATTTAAATAGCCCCCGTCCCAACCAATGATTCTGTCCTGCGTCCCGCCCCCCAACATCATGCTCTTCCTGTTATGCGTCTGTCATCTGTCCGCCCCTCTGGACGGTGAGTCCCATGAGGGCCGGAGCCAGAAACAGTGCTCGGAACACAGTAGGTGCTCAAACATGCTTGAAATTCCAGAGTCCACCCAGGGGATAACGTGAGGCCAGGGAAGCAGTGGGAGGGGTCCAGCCATCACTCACCTTTCCTCCTGGAGATCCCCTCTGGCTGCCCTGTGCAAGCAGGGGCCTCCAAAGCAGCCCAGCTCCACGACTCAGAGGGAGGAGGGAGGCCCACATCCCCGGAACTCTGAGTCTTGGTTTCCTCTCTCTCAGGGGGTTGGAGAGGGGGACCCACCAGAGCAGGCACCTCCGTGTCAGGGTGAAGAAGGTCGGTGCCAGGCCCTGTTTGCAGGATTGGAATTCCCAAAGGGTCCACGCCAACCACAGAGGCAGAGGGGGTGCTGGGCGCCCCCTGAGGTGGAGAGGCCGTCTTGGAGCTGCCATCAGGGACCACTGAGGACTCGGGCCACTCAGCTTTGCCCACCTTCAATCAAACAAATGGGGGAAGACAGGGGCGGTGCAGGGCCTGCTCCCCACACCCCACAAGGCCTCAGGGAGGTGGCCCAAGTCTCAAGTCACTCCAGTCCTGACCCGCAGGGGCCACGGAGCCCCTGAAAGGTAAGGATGGAGGGTTGACACAGGGGAACTCACCTTAGGCAGCCTCCCCCAGGCCCACTGCATGTGGGACTCAGCTCTCAGGGGGATGGGTTCGGGGGTCCGCAGCTCCAGCTCCGAGTCACTCTTGGGGGATGTTAGCCCACCCGTTGAGAGGCTGCAGGAAGCAAGAACTCAGAGGCCCCCAAGCCAGCCTGCCACCCCCTGCCGCCCTCCTTGGCCTGGGAAAATTTTTTCTGCAACACGTATTTATGCCAGTGTTGGATCCAGAATGTATAAGGAACTCCTATAAATCAACAAGAAGGCAATCCAGTAGAAAAAACAAAACAAAACGAAACAATGAGCAACGTTGTGACTTCTTAATGGGTGTAGGGTTTCCACTAAGGGTGATGAAAAAGTTGTGGAATTGGATAAGGGGTGATGGTTGTACAACATTGTGAATATACTAAATGCCACTGAATTGTGCCCTTTCAAATGGTAAATTTTATGTTATGTGTATTCTACCACAATAAAAAAAAATGGGCAAAAGACTTGAATGTCAACACTTTACTGAAAAGACATACAAATGACTGGTAAACACAATAAATATGTTCTATGTCATTATTCATCAGAAAAATGTAAATGGAGAGCCCTCTGAGACCTTGGCTTTGAGTCTCTGCCTGTAGCCCACCTGGACTCTCACCTGGCCTGGGGGGGCCACTCTCCATCGGAGTAGGGGTAGGTGTCTTTCGGCTGCGGTGAGGACTCTCCTTCTGGCTGGACACTGCTGCGGGACCACAGGGAAATAAATGGTCACTGATAGGACAGGCAACCTGGGCAGGGCATAGAAGCCTGGACATCAGGGGCTTGATGAAGCAAAGCAACTAAAGGCCAGAGAGGTCAAGGACCTTGCCCAGGGTCACACAGCGTCAGCAGAGGACACTGTGCTTGAACCCCAAGTGGCATTCCTACACCCTCAACCCCCTACATACCCTGGGGGCTCCGGCCTCGGCTTTTCCAGCAGGGATAGCTCACTCCCAGTGCCTGCCTCCAGCTCCTCCGAACTAGAATCGGCTGCCACCGTGTCCTCCTTCCGCCTGGGTTTCCTCCTGCGACGCTTCTTCTTCCACCCCGTGGAGGCTGTGCCCGCGATGCTGGCCTCAGGCTCGCTGGCTGTGCCCAGCTGGGAGTCCGAAGGGAACCCAGACAGGCCCCCCCAAGGGATGGGTGATGTGCACAGGTGGGGAGGCATGTCTTCCTGTGGAGCAGACCAGGGGCAGGGCTGAGGGGTCTGCAGCTTGGGTACAGGGGGCAGGAAAACAGGCCTGGAGGCTGGACAGAGCCAGCGGTAGCATGGCCTTGTAACTGTTGCTGGCCTCAAAGTTCCCTAACAGAGATAAAGCGGCCCCAATCCCAGGGGTGCCTGCACCTCTGGCAGCCCACGGCAACCACACAGTCCAGACAGAAACCTGGGCATCAGCCTCTCATCTCCCCTGCCCACATTTACCACAGCAGACACCTACTTCCCCTTTTAAGACTCAGCCAGGTGTCACCTCCTCCAGGAAGTTTGCCCTGACTTTTTTCAGCCTCAGTTCCAACCCCCTTCGCTGCAATAACCAAATAGTTCTTTCATCTGTCGTTTACATGTCTGTCTCCCAGGCTAGTCTGGGAACCTTCTTTTTTGGCAGGGGTCACCCCTCATCCAGGTCTACTGCGGTGTCTGGCATACAGTACAGTAGGGGCTCAATTAAAGTTTGTCAAAACTTTAAACACCCCTACTGGCTTCTGCTGGGCCCTGCCTCCCTTCTGCAAACACCGCTCTGCTCCTTCCCCGCTCCCACACGTCCATGTTCCAGCCGCCCCGAGCCGGAACCAGAGCCACAACAAGCCGTCTTATGCTTTCCGGTCCCGGCCATTGCTCGGCACCCTCCTCCTCTCCAAGCTGTCCAGGGAGGGCCTCCTGTTCCCCCTTCAGGGGCCCAGCTCAAGTGTCCTCTTCTGAGAAAACTTCCCCAAAAGAAGCGCCAGCCCTTCCTGCCCCCATCCCCCCCATCCCTCCCCAGGGTCCACCAGCACATCCTGATGCCCCTGCCTCAGACCCTCGCCGATGGGGTCCTCCCCACGGTGGGGACAGTGACAAATCCCCAGGCCCCGCCTGGAGGGAGCACTAGTGAAGAGACAGGGCCAGGCAGGCCCAGAGGCACTTACCACATCGCTCTCCAGCTCCTGGATGAAGAAGGCCTCCCCGCTGTCCCCCAGCTTCATGTGCAAGTCCACTGGCTCCCCATTGATCTCGATGTCTACCTGTAATGGGGCGTGGTGGGATGGGGGTCCCCACCGTCGGATCTTACTCCCATGCTTCAGTCCACTGGACTCCCAGCTGGTCCTGGAGACACAGGCTCCCTGCTGCCCCAGCACTGCACTTTCTGGAACTCTCTCCCCCCAGACCTCGGGGAGCCCCCCTGCTCCCCACTCTGAGGGTCTCTGCTCACCATCTCAGTATTCTTGTTTATGCCTTGGTTTCTGTGTTCCTCTCTCTCCCACTGCCCAGAAGAACAAGAACATGATCCAATCTTGTCACTGTGTGTCCCCAACCCGCAGGAGAGTGCCCGAACATTTGTGGGTAACATGAACAACAGTAAGAATGACCCTTTCCTGGGCACTTTGTCCAGTGTGTTACATAGACCATCTTGTTTAATCTTCACAGCAACCCCTGGCAGTACCTCCCATCATTATCCCCACTTTATAGATGAGGAAACTGAGGCTCAGAGGGGTTAGGTAATTCTCTGGGAATTACTATGAACCCAGAAGGTCTGAATCCACAACGCAAGCTCTTAACCACTTAGCATACTGTCTCCTGCAAGGTTACACTCTCCCATTAGGATTCTGGAAGATTCACAGTCACCCCAGTGTGAAGGGGGTTTGGGCCCACCAAATCTCTATTCACACACCAGAACTCAGTGCTAACAAAAATCTGTCACGTTCAGCTGAGCCCCATGAAGATGGTGCCGGTTTCCTAAGAGTGAGGAGGTAATTTTTGAGTATCACCCCCATGCCTCGCCCTGGGACAGTGTTATCATCTCTTATTTAATCACCAGGTAATGAGAGAGTATCAATTTGTTCAGGTGAGGTGACTTACCAGGAACACACAGGTAAGGTCTCAGGAAGCTGAAGCCAGGTCTGATGGCCCCAGTACAGAAGGCTGCCCCGCTGTGCTGCTTCCAGGGGAAAATAGGGGCCCTCCTGGACCAAAACCCCCAAACCAACTCAAAACCTTCCAAGAAAATACAAAGGAAGGGAAGCCTGTCCAGAGGACACATCCCTGCCCAGGGAGGTCTGGTTCGTGTCCTGGGACTGCAGTGACTACCCCAGCTTCCTGAGCGCGCCCTGCAGAGGTCCCTCTACCGCCATCACTCACCACCTTCTCCCGTGAGCGCAGGACGCCCAGCTTGCCGAAGCGCACGTGGAAGGGCGAGCACCGGAAGGAGCCGTCCGCCTGCCTCACCACCAGCACATCGATGCCCCCCGTCAGCGTGGCCGGGTTCAGGCCCTGGTACAGCCCCTTCACCGTCCCAAACACAGTCTCCGCCAGCTGCCCCACGTAGTTCATGGCTGTGCTGGTAAAGGGGGGCGGAGCTGGGACCAAGGCCTGGCCACCGCCCTCCGTACGGGGCTCCGCAGCCTGACCCCTGGGACCCCAGGCTTACAGCGTGTGGTCCTCGGGGAGCCTCTGCAGAGGGGCAACAGTGATGGGGTGGGAGGTGCGCCTGAAGACGTGGGCTCTAATCCCCACCGGCCGTGGGGCTCTTGGATGGCTGCCTCCCTTCTCCAAGGGCTGCTGCCCACATCTGTCAAATCAGGGCACCGGATAAGGCCATCGGGGCGCTGTGAGCCTCTAAATGCCATGAGTAATGATAATGACCGTGGCTCATTTCATCTTTACAACAACCTGCCAGGCTGGCCGAGCAGGTTTCATTATCCCTGTTTACAGACAAGCCAGCCGAGGCTCAGAGAGGTGGAGTGACTTGCCCACAGCCTCACCACTAGCCAGGAGAGGAGCCAGGGTTCGCATACAGGCCTGTGTGATTGCAGAGCCCTCGGTGTGAACCACTGGGATGGCCCAACTGTGGGGACAGGCACCCCTCCCTGGGGTGCAACGAGGGGCAGCCTCATGATAGATCAGGCCCAGGGCCCTGCTGGGTAACAGGTGACAGTCCTGAAGGCTGATCTCTTTCCAGGAAGTGGGGAGGAGGGAGCCTCAGTTTTTCCATCTGAGAAGTGGGTTCAGCTGTCTTGCTGCCTCCTGGTCCTAGGAGTTGGAAGGGACCTTGCTGGGCTATTGTGGCTAATTTATGGGGGACCAGGGGTGGGGGTACCCCAGGTACCTAAGGCTCTGCCCAGCTCTCGGATGCTTGCAGTAGGGCACCCCCTATAGCTTGGCCCAAACTACAAAATTTAAGGCCCAAACTCCAAAATTCTTCCCAGTCTCCCTGGGACATGTGGGAAGCCCGTCCATGGCTACAACCTGACCCCAGTGTCTCTAGGACATAGTTCTCAGCCCCCGACCCCTACTCCTCAGACCCACATTCAGGCCTTGGGCTGGCCCCTGGCCCATCAAAGCTGTTCCTTCTTCCCCCAGCCAGACTGGTCCCTCCAGCTTTCCCACACCAGGCAGAGCTGGGTGAGCCAGAGGCAGGAGCTGTAGCAGCTGCAGAGAAGAGCCAGGGCCATAATGAGAGCCACCTCTACCCTGGCATGGTGCCCACCCCGCCAGTTTCAGCTCGTCGCCCCTTCCCTGCTGGCCTCGCCAGTGGCCTATGCCCTTCTGGCTGCCAGGACCCAAAACCATCCCAGCTCCACAGGGCACTTCCCTCTGACCTTGCATCAGAACCCCTGGAGGTCTGCCTGCCACGCAAGATCACCCTTCAAAAAAGTCAAGTGACTTATCCAAACCTTATGAAGCTAATAGGCCATAGATGGGGGGGAGGGAGTGATGACTCATATCCTGGTTTCCTGATTCCATACCATGGTTCCTTCCCCTCCATGGTCCCCAAACCACACCACCGTTGTCGGCAGAGAGGGCCGCCCAGCCCCCAGCCCACCTCTGCACAGCCCTGTAATGCCTCGACACTCAGAATGTGGTCCAGGGCCCAGCATCACCTGGGAGCTGGTTAGAAACGGAGAGCTTCACAAACATAAGGTCCTGTGAGATTTGCTAAAGTGAAAATTTGGGTTAAAAAATGAAACTCTTTGGACCCCGAAAATGTCACTCAAATTGAATACATCTTTTATCTGCAAGGCACCTGCTATGTGATAGGTGAAAACTCCCACTTTGGTTTCTCTGTCCCTAACACCAAAGTCTGAATATGGGTCTGGGGAGACAGACCGACTGACAAGGAGAGACATGTGGTAGGCAGGGCTCTAGACCACTGTGCCCAGGAAAAGCAGAGAAGACTCCAGAAGCTTCCAGGAAGATAAAGAAGCACGCATGGGAGGGGCACACCGGGAGTGGGGGCAAAGTTCTGCCCAGCTGGCAGCCCAAGTCTGAGCTATCTGCTGTGCTGAGAGCTAAAGTGCAGGTGGTGGGTGGGTGGGTGGATGGGGAGGGGGCAGAGGAGACAGGCTCAGCTCCATCTACTACTGAGCTTCTCAGCTTCGCCACCCCTGCTGCTTGGGGCTGGATAATTCTTTGTTGCAGGGTTGGCAGGAGTGTTGTAAGACATTTAGCAGCATTCCTAGTCTACCCACTAGATGCCAGGTAGCACCCTACCTCCAGCTGTGACAACCAAATTGTCTCTAAACTTTGTCAAATGTCCCCTGCTGGACAAAATTGCCCCCAGTTGAGAGCCACTGAAATAGCAGAAAGAGCTGAATGGCAAAGGGAGCACCTGGGGGCACCTGGGTCCTACTCTGATCTACCCATGGAGTACTCTCGGGCAAGTAACTTGCTGGCCTCAGTTTCCCCTTCTATGAAACGAGGCTTGGATTTCTTAGACCTTCTCAGCTCTAATGTCATGGGAGCCTAGAATTCATTCCTCTCCTTGCTCCTCCCACCCCACGAGTGGATGCCCCCATCTCTGCCTGCTTAGCATTGTGGAGAGGGAGGGGGACTCCTGTGAGCCAAGCCCTGGGCTCCTCTCCGCTACCTGCACCCATCCCTGAAGGCATCTCCTGCCCCCAGGACCAGCTCTGCCTCCTTGGTCTGCTCCAGATGGAGGAGAGCTCCTCTTGGCTCCCCTATACCACCCTTCACCCCCAAACTAACATGTCTAAAATCAAACACTTCATCTTCCCCTGGGGAACCTGGTCAGCTGAATTTCTCTCAGGACTCATGGGTACCCCTCCCTCCCAAGCCCTCTGAGTCCTACTCCCCAATTTCCTGCTCATCTGGCCCCTCCTTTCTCCTCCAAGGGCCTAGGTCAAGGCTTTATGACCAACGCCCAGATCCTGGGTGACAGCAGGCACTGTGGTTAAGGCACAAGACTGTCTGGATTCTAATCCCCTCCCTGACACTTACTAGTTGTGACCCTGTGCAAGTCACTTCACCTCTCTGAACCTCATTTTCGGCCTCTGGAATGGGGATAACATAAGGGATGCATGAGGAATTCATGACATAATTCGTGTAAAGCAGTAGCATGCAGTAAATGCCCACCCACGCCACCTAGCAGCAGCAGCATCGTTTTTGGAACCGTGACAGCCCCACTCACCCGGGCTGGTCCTGAGGGCACGACAGGTCAGACTCCAATGCACTGCCCCTGCCCTGAGTTGAGAGTTTAGACTTCTTAACTTGGCATTCAAGGTCCTGCATGATGGTGGCCCCGCTGTTTGCTCCAGGAGGGCCTCAAGAGGTGCCCAGGCCTCAGAGCCTACTCTGGGAACATCCACATGCCTCCCAGGCCTGCACACAATCCCACCACAGGAAAGCCAGAACAAGCTGCCCTGGTTGTCAGCCCTCAGCCTTTCTGGGCTCCCAGATTCTGGGAGGGGTGGGGATGTGGCTCTCCGTGTAGGACCACAGGGAAGGGAGACAGCTCCACCCAGGATCCCCAGTAGCCTTCACGGCTACTTCATCTGACCTGCCCAGTCTCAGGGCAGGTGGGCAAGGGTCAGACCCTGTTTTGCAACTGAGGACACTCAGTACCAGAGAGGGTGGGTGTCTTCCTCAAGGTGACTCAGTTAGTCTGGAGTGAAGTTGGGGTGAAACTTTTCCCCTGAGAGGTTTTTACATCTCATTCTCTCCCGATCCCACATTCTGCATGTCCGGGGGGCCCCCCCAGCCCCTGGATCGGGGAGAGGGATGAAGTGAAGCCGGCCCCTCAGGCCCGGGAACGGGAAGGAATGAGGGTCAGATGGCAGGACAGAGGGGCGGGGCAGGGTGGGGCGGGGGAGGGGTACCTCATCTCTGGCTCTAGATGGACCCTACCTGAGGAGCTGCCCACCGGACTCCGGGCCCCGGAGCTGCCGCTTCTACCTGAGTGCACAGGATCAGCAGGTGTTTTCGGCCCCGCACTCACTAGGCACTTCCGGCTCCTCTAGGACTGGGTGAGATCCCGGTTCCGCCCCTTCCACGAGCCAAGGGCGGCCTCTGCAAGTCCCGTCTAGACTCCACCCCCCAAAGAGACCCCGCCCCCGCCCAGTCCCCACGCCCAAGGGCGTCCTTTCACCTAATAGAGTTCGGGGCGAGGCCAGGCTCCAGGCTCCGCCCACTCCGGCTCCAGCCCGTCCCGCCCCGCGCCCTAGCGTTCCTCGAAGGAACGTCCCAGTGGCTCGCCACCAGCCCTACCTCCAGGAGCGGCGGAAAAGCAGAGACTTTCCAATCGAGCCGACCTAAACCTTCCTGGCTTTGCTCCTAGCTCGCTGTGTGACTGGTAAATTCTTTCCCCAATCTGACCCCATTTTTCTACTTTGTCAAAGGGGATAGCCATCTTGCAGGATTTTCGAGATTACCTGAAATGACTTTGTGAGGCACCTGGCGCTCAAAAGTCCCCTCTCGGGGGCAGCTTTGACTCCCACCCCCACCACCACCCCGAAGGCTGGACCGGACCCTCGTATTATACACTCACAGAGCCCACAGCTGTAATTTCATATTCGCTTGAATAACTATTTGATTATTGTCAGCCTCTCTGAATTTGAATTCCGTGAGAGCAGGTCGCCTTCATCCTTACACCCCAGTGTCCAGTTCAGTCCTGACATACATACAGCAGGAGCTCAATAAATGCCCAGTCTGCGTTCCATCCAGTTGATGCCCTGGTGGAGCGGAAGCGGGGTCAATACCTCCACTGGCCAGCAGAGGACAGGCGATGACCAGCCTTCTCGCCCAGTTGCGCATCCTCTCCGCCGGCAGGCACCAAGAGGGAAACAGGTAAGCCCGGGTGCGCGAAGATTTGAAGGATCGAGGCTTGGGCCAGGGAATGGTTTTATCCTTTGGATCTGTGGTTGGTGGCTTGTCCTGTACCAAAGACGTCTCCCACAACCTGTGAGGATGGACGGCCCCTGCTAAGAAGATGCTCCGAGGAAAGTCAGGAGGTGAGGGAGTTTGCTGTAAAGAGGGCGGGAACCCAGGAAAAGCTCGGAGGGGTGGGGCACAATGGCAAATAGTCAGGCTTAGAAAGTACTGGGCGGTAGGGAGTGAGAAGTGTCCGCTATTGTTCTGACTCAAGATGACACGACCTGTCTGGAAGTGACTGGCCTCAGTTGTCCTTGCTTTAGCAAAAGTCATTTGGTGTCAGTCCTGAAACCAGGCTGTGCCTGGCTGGTATCTCAGAAGAGCTCTGATGGGAGCAGAGCTATTTTAAGGTGGCCAGACGGCAGAGCCATGCCACAAACATGTCTGTGGAAGCATTGTATATAGCTACTATATTCAACAGTGAAAAACTGGAAACATCAGGTATCCTTCAAGGGAGGCTGGGAGGGAAGGAAGGACAGATCAGGGGTTATGGCTGCAGATGCCATAGTAACGCTACCTCTCTGAGCCTCAATTTCCTCATCTGCAAGATGGAGATAAAATCTACCTTGCAGGATTGTATTGTGTGGATTAAACAGGATGAACTAAATCAGTGGTTCTCAACCTTGGCTGCACACTGAAGTCACTACGCCCTTGGCAAATACTGATGCCTGGGGTGTGGAAATTAAAAAAAAAAACAACTCTCCAGGTGATTGTAATGTGCAGCCAAGGCTGAGAACTACAGAGCTAAATAAAACGCTGAACACAGCGCAGGGCAAACACTAGGTGTTCAACAATGTTTATCACATTAAAAAAAAAAATGGAGTACACATTGTTTTCATTGTTCCTTCTTAGAGAAAAAAAAAAGTTGACATAAAGGTTGTTGCAGAAATTGGATTTCCGACAGGCTTGTTTCCAGAACAATGAATCATCTGGGATTTGATGCTTACGGTGGTGGGGAATACAGGCAGCCTCTAGTATGACTTGTCCTAATACCCAACTGAAATGTACGAGGCAGGGACCACCCTGTTCTAGGCAGCGGTTTACATCACCATTTCCAAGGCGTCCTTGGAGCGTGCAAGCAGCATGAGCGCTTGTGTATGCCCATTTCTGGTGTTAAGGATAGAGGCAATTTTCTCCTCTCCCTCACCGGTTGTGGGCAGGGGGGCGGGGCTTACACCACTGTTTGTTTTTTGAGTAACCCATCAGTGTAGGGGGCACTGCCTTCTTCATAGAACTTGGTGGCCATATGTTCTTTAAGTCTCAGACCCAATGATTATTTATTGCGCCCCACTGCTTTCTTGCTGGGTGAACCTGGCATGAAGTGGGAGGACACATTCACCCAGGTCTGCAGCTGTGGCCACTTGTCATGGGCAGCAAGACTGGCTGCAGGAGTGTCTCCTCAACCACTCCTGGTGGCCCTGTTGAAGGTGGGAAGGGAAGCAGAGGAACCTGCACGGGCTCCCTGCAGGAGGCAGACTCGTAGGTTGGGCGACAGGCAGTTGATGTCTGGCCAGGATGGTCAGATTTAGCAAATAAAAATAAAGGATGCCCAGTTAACTTTGAATTTCAGATACATAGCAAAAGATTTTTTAGTGTAAGTATGTCCCATGCAATATTTGGGACATACTTATACTAAAAAAAATATTCATTGGCATCTGAAATTCAAATTTAATGGGATATCCTTTATTTTTATTGGTTGAATCTGGCATCCCTATGACTGGTCAAACAGCCAAGGAGTACTCAGCACATGGGGTTTGCAATGGCCTCCTGCTTAATGTTGCCACATACAGCTTCCACCTGTCACTGCCCTGCTCCAGAACTATGTGTGGCTCCCAGCTGCTTCCATAGAGCAACTAGGACTCCCTGGCTGCTATGCTAGGCCCTGCTCTTCTGCCAGGCCAGCTGCCCTGCTTGGGCCCTTTCCCACCTCTGCCCCTTCTCATGTTTTCCCTGCCTGGCGTTTCTCCTGCCCATTCCCTGTAGTAATTGCAAACACTTATTAAGCACCTACTGGGTGCAGGCAACATGCTGAGTTTTTCATTCGCATTGTCTCATTTGATTGTCACAAAACCTAGTACAGGAGGGACAGTAGTTATCCTATTTTACCAGTGAAGAAACTGATGCTCTAAAATGTGATTCTTTTTTTTTTTAATTGAAGTATAGTTGATTTACAATATTGTGTTACTTTCACGTGTACAGCAAAGTGATTTGGTTTTCTATATATATATATATATATATATATATATATATATATATATTCTTTTTCAGATTCTTTTCCATTACAGGTTATTACAAGATATTGAATATAGTTCCGTGTGCTATACAGTAATCCTCGTTGTTTATCTATTTTATATATAGTAGTGTGTATCTGTTAATCCTATACGCCTAATTTATCCCTCTCCCCCTTTCCCCTTTGGTAACCATAAGTTTGTTTTCTATGTCTGTGAGTCTGTTTCTGTGTTGTAAATAACTTCATTTGTATTATTTTTTAGATTCCACATATAAGTGATATATAATATTTGTCCTTCTCTGTCTAACTTCACTTAGCATGATAATCTCTAGGTCCATCCATGTTGCTGCAATTGGCAATATTTCATTCTTTTTTATGGCTGAGTATACCACATCTTTATCCATTCATCTGTTGATGGACACTTAGGTTGCTTCCATGTTTTGGCTATTGTAAATAGTGCTGCTGTGAACATTGGGGTGCATGTATCTTTTTGAATTAGAGTTTTCATCTTTTCTAGATATATGCACAGGAGTGGAATTGCAGGATCATATGGTAGCTCTATTTTTAGTTTTTTAAGGAACCTCTATACTGTTTTTCATAGTGGCTGCATAAATTTACATTCCCACCAACAGTGTAGGAGGGTTCCCTTTTCTCCAACCCTCACCAGCATTTATTTGGCCATCTGTATGATTCTTTGAAGAAATGTCTATTTAGGTCTTCGGCCCATTTTTTGATTGGGTTGTTTGTTTTTTTGATATTGAGTTGTATGAGCTGTTTCTATATTTTGGAAATTAAGCCCTGCGTCATTTGCAAATATCTTCTCCTAGTCTGTAGGTCATAAGACATGATTTTTTTTTTTTAATAAATTTATTTATTTTATTTATTTATTTTATTTCTGGCTGTGTTGGGTCTTTGTTGTTGCATGTGGGCTTTCTCTAGTTGAGGCGAGCAGGGGCTACTCTTCGTTGCAGTGCGCAGGGTTCTCATTGTGGTGGCTTCTCTTGTTGCAGAGCATGGGCTCTAGGCACGCAGGCTTCAGTAGTTGTGGCACACAGGCTCAATATTTGTGGCTCGCGGGCTCTAGCGCACAGGCTCAGTAGTTGTGGCGCACAGGCTTAGTTGCTCTGCGGCATGTGGGATCTTCCCAGACCAGGGCTCGAACCTGTGACCCCTGCATTGGCAGGCAGATTCTTAACCACTGTACCACCACGGAAGTCCCAGACATGATTCTTAAAGTGTGGTCCCTGGGCCAGCAGCTGCAACATCACCTGGGAACTTGTTAGAAATGCACATTCTCAGGCCCAACTCCAGACCTACTGAATCAGAAACTCTGAGGGTGGGGCCCAGCTCCCTTCCCCTACACCAAAGTGTTTCTAGTTTGCGACCTGTTGTTCTAAGACATGAAGTAACTGCAGGAGCCTCCCATCCAGGCAGAGGTATAGAGGATATAGAGGTGTAGAGGACCGCCAGGCAGGGCATTTATGATCATTCTGAGCCCCATGCCTGGGTGAGGCACTGGAGGTGCTGCAGCGACGGCACAGTCTTGGTGGGGGGAGGGGAAAGGGAAAGAAGAAGAACAGACAGGCAGTCAGGCAATTGTGATGTAAGGTAGCAGGATGGGAGGGTCCAGGAAAGCTTTCCCGACTAGATATCTATCTAAGCCTGAAAAATAAATTGGAATTAGTTAGATGAAGAAGGGTGGGAACGGTGTTACAAGTGTACTGACTAGTTTGTACAGAGGCCGGGCAGAGCTACCTGGGGATAGTTCAGTCTTTTTTTTTAATTTATTTTTTGGCTGCGTTGGGTCTTCGTTGCTGCGCACAGGCTTTCTCGGGGGCTGCTCTTCGGTGCCGTGCACAGGCTTCTCATTGAGGTGGCTTCTCTTGTTGCGGAGCATGGGCTCTAGGCCCGCGGGCTTCAGTAGTTGTGGCACTCGGACTCAGTAGTTGTGGCTTGCGGGCTCTAGAGCGCAGGCTCAGTAGTTTTGGCGCACGGGCTTAGTTGCTCCGCGGCATGTGGGATCTTCCCGGACCAGGGATCAAACCCGTGTCCCCTGCATTGGCAGGCGGATTCTTAACCACTGGACCACCAGGGAAGTTCGATAGTTCATGACGGAAGCTGTGACAGTGTGAGTAGGGGGCGGGGGGAGGAATCAGATAGTGTGTTTGTTGGGAGAGGGAGTGCAGGGTCCTCTGCCCTCAAAGCAAAGGAAGAAGCTTTAATGGATATTGAGAAAAAGCCCTCCGGCTTCCATGTGGAGCGGGCACTAGGGAAGATAGTAGGGGAGGGGAGGGCGGCGAGGAGAGACCCATGGGGTGTCAGGCCTTCCGTCGCCCCTAGATCCAGCCTGCTTCTGACCTCCAAGGCAGCTGCAGAGACTCAGCCCCCAATCACAGCTTTGGGCAGGTGGAGTTGCAGCGTCCAAGGCCTGCTCCTTCCGGGGCTAAGGGGTGGGGCTGGGGAAGCAGCCACCCCCGACCCCGCCCACCACTACCGGCCCGCCCCCCATGGTCCGCCCCCAACGCCGGCCTCGCCCCCAGACTCAGCCCCTCCTGCAGCTGCTGGCTGGAGGAAGCTAGCTTCTGGGCTGCGATCTGGGTTGCTTTTCCCTTCCTTGTTCTCTTTCCCTGCTGATGTGGCTAAGGCTGCGGTGCTACTGGGGCCTCTTCTCCCAGGCCCTTCAGGGACAGGCTCTGGATGCGGTCAGGGATCCCTAGGCTGGAGGGCAGGAGACTTCCGTTGCTGTCCCCTACTCCTGCCAACCAAGCCGTTGGTGCCAGCCGAGGACTGGCCCGGCCTGGCCAGGTTGCCTGGCAGTGTGGGCTGCGGCTGGGCAGTTCCCCGCTCCAACTGTCCTTCCCGGAAAAACGTCAGTTTGACGGAACTCTTTTGGAATCCATTTGTGATTTCTAGCCTAGGGAAGAAAACGAAAAGATCATTAACCACTCTATGAAGTGGAGCTTTCTGTGTGTTCTAAAATCCCTGCAGGACTTACCAGCTGTCCCATGGGCTGGACCTTCAGCAAGGGGACCTCTTATTTTTCCTCTTTTTATTTAGATATACTTTCTGGCCCCATTCCCCTCCATCTGGCATCCAGAATCATGTCTCAGTATGCTTTTCAATTCAAGGAGGGTCTAGCATGGATGTTCAAAAGATTTAAATTTCGTTCGTAAATAGAATGATAATAGATGTTCAAAAATATTGTTTAGAGATCAGTTGATGCTGGGCCTTGAATTATATATAGATGGAGTATGTACAGGAGGGTCAGGCACAGTGTAAGTGGGTGGAAGTTGTGAGTGAAGCCGTGGAAGTGGTGAGTGAAACCATGAAAGTGAGTGCAAGGAGATGGCCTGTCTGACCTTGAATATGGGGCAAAACCGTGGGCATTGAGGAGCCATTGATGGTTGCTGAGCAGGAGAGTGACACAGTATTGGTAGTCACTGAGCTAGATCCTTTGTAAATGTTATATGCACTGTCCTGCCCACATTGTTCTCTCTACCTGGGCAGTGGTTCCCTCTCCTGTCCATATAGTTAACTCATTTTTTAGATTCCGGCTCCATTGTTCCTTCCTCAGGAAAGCTTTCAGTGGCAGAGAGACTCTAAGGTCACCCCCTGTATTCCCACCTCCTGGTGTTCATGCCTTTGTGTAATCCCTTCCTCTTGAGTGTGAGTGGGGCCTGTGACTTGCTTTTAACCAGTGGAATATAGCAAAGGTAATGGGATGTCACCTCCCATAGTACATTACATCACATAAGAGTCTTGGACTTCCTTGGTGGTACAGTGGTTAAGAATCCGCCTGCCAATGCAGGGAACACGGGTTTGAGCCCTGGTCCAGGATGATCCCACATGCCGTGG
The DNA here is from genome assembly GCF_028564815.1 of Eubalaena glacialis. NCBI lineage: Eukaryota > Metazoa > Chordata > Mammalia > Artiodactyla > Balaenidae > Eubalaena > Eubalaena glacialis. Next base: position 19,303,435 of record NC_083728.1, read on the forward strand.
AGCAACTAAGCCCGCGTGGCACAACTACTGAAGCATGCGCGCCTAGAGCCCTTGCTCCACAACAAGAGAAGCCACCGCAATGAGAAGCCCGTGCACCGCAACGAAGAATAGCCCCCGCTTGCCTCAACTAGAGAAAGCCCACGTGCAGCGACGAAGGCCCAGTGCAGCCAAAAATAAATAAATAAATAAATTTACTAGGGGCTTCCCTGGTGGCGCAGTGGTTGAGAATCTGCCTGCCAATGCAGGGGACACGGGTTCGAGCCCTGGTCTGGGAGGATCCCACATGCTGCGGAGCAGCTGGGCCCGTGAGCCACAACTACTGAGCCTGCGCGTCTGGAGCCTGTGCTCCGCAACAAGAGAGGCCGCGATAGTGAGAGGCCTGCACACCGCGATGAAGAGTGGCCCCCGCTTGCCACAACTAGAGAAAGCCCTCGCACAGAAACGGAGACCCAACACAGCCATAATTAATAAATAAATAAATAAATAAATAAATAAATTTACTAAAAAAAAGAGTCTTGCTAGCAGACTAGCCCTGGAGACTCTCCTTGCTCACTTGATGAAGTAAACAGACATGTAGAGGAAGCAAACATGGCAAGGAGCTCTGGGTGGCCTCTAGAAGCTGACAGTCAGCGAGAAGCCAGGGTCCTCGGTTCTACAGCCACAGGGAAATGAATCCTGCCAACAACCTGAGGGGGCTTGGAAGCAATTCCTCCCCAACTGAGTCTCCAGATGAGAATGCAGCCAAGCTGTCACCTTGATTACAGCCTTGTGAGTCCCTAAGGCAGAGACTCAGCTAAGCCATGCTCAGATTCCCGACTCTCACAGAAACTGAGATAATAAATGTATGTTGTTTAAAGCCCTAAGGTGGTAGTGATTTGTTATAGCAATAGCTAACTAATACACCTTCTGGCTAGGTTAAATTTCCCTTACATAGGCTCTCATAGCATCATGTGCTTTTTCATCTTAGTCTTTTACGTGAACTTTATATATATACCATTTGATGAATGCTATGTCTTCATGAGGGTACTTTCTGTTCATCACTGTACCCTAGAGCCTCACTTGGTGCCTGTCACTTAGAATAAGACCTGTAATAAGTATTAGTTGCATGTGTTAGTGAGTGAATGCTCTTATTTAATCTTTACTCAACCTAGTAAAGTGGGAAGCATTGTTACATATGAAGAAAAGGAAACCAGTTATTAATATATACTCAAACGTATACTGAGCAAAATGTTATTATCTTATACTTAATAAAATTTTTGTTGTGCATACCACTTTAGCCTAATTTTTAGTATGACTAAAGAATAAATGATTTGGGAGCAGGGTATAGATTACATGGTATGACATCCTTCATGGAGCATTGCATTTGCTGAAAAAGCACAACTATCAAAAATTGCTTCTGGGCTCCTTTGGTTTCCCCAAAGCCTTCTCATAACCCTTACTTATTCTTCTGAAATTCCTGCCCTGTTAACAATGACAGGCCGTCATCTTCTAATGCTTTGTATGATTCTACCTGTATTCAACGTCACTCTCATCAACTTCATAAACTCTACACCTTCGGCAAGATTGGCACTTTCATTTTGCACTCTGCTGGCATTGGACTCTCAGCGGTCAAAGCCATCTGACAGCGGGATGTCAGTTCGGGTTAGATCTCTGCTCAGGACCCTCCAATGGCTCCCACCCTCACACCTCCCACCTCTCTGCTGTGCCCTCCCACTACACTCCCCGCAGGCACTTACTCTGCAGCCACCAGGGTTACCACCTCATGGATGTTTAAGCACACAGGCACACTCCCCCTTGCCCTGGAGGTTTCCTCTGTTCAGAAGGCTCTTTCCCCAGACATCCACGTGACTCACTCCCTCACCCGCTTAGGAGCACTCAGATGTCACCTTTCTACCGTGACCACTCCCATGCATCTTTCCCTGTTCTGATCTTTTAAAGTAACACTAACCACCCATGCACATGCTATATAATTGACTTATTTCTGATATTTGATGTTTATCTGTCTCCCCCTTTGAGAATGTAGGTCCTATGAAGATAAGATCTGTCTTCACTGATACATCCCAAGAATGGGGTCTGGCACATAGTAGGTATCCAATAAAGAAGCCTGGGTGAGAGTCCACATCTTCAATGGTCTTGCCTCCACCTTGGAGTCTCCATCCCTTGCTTCTGGCCTGTCTCCCTCTGGCCTCTCTCACCGTGCTCTGGATCTTGTACAGGTGACATGACTTGTTGCCAGTATCTGCCTGACACAGTAGGGCCTTCCTAGGGGGTCAGTGTTTGGATCTTGCTGTATCTCTGCCAAGTCTCCCACTGAATACTAAATTCCATATTTTTTAAATTTCTTTAAGGGCAAGAGAATTCAAGAGGAAGGAGCAAGGAGAGAAGAGATGATGCAGGAAGCAGTAGGAGAGGGTGGAAGGGAGAAGACAGTCATGGATTTTCCTGGGGTCCCCACCCAGTCAGCTTTCCAAGCGGCTTGAGGAGCAGCCAGCAGTGAGTAAGGGCTGCGTGCCACATATTCTGAGCTGGGTGCCACGTGTCATGAGCTGGGGGCCACATATTGTGGGCTGGAGGGCCATGTGGCAGAAGCAGTCCCGTTAAGTCACGGGACACACAGCCACACTGCTTTGTAAAGCTTGGTGTGTGGAGTATTTTTGTTTTTTACAACCCAGCTGTCTGTGTAATGACTTCCTTCCCTCTGCCTTGTTCACCGAGGTGTCCCTGGACGACCAGCTGAGTCACCACATTCCTTGCAGCTTAAAACACTGGCCTAAGCACAGGGGCCCAGTTCCTTCATGTAGGTGGGACCTTTGAAGGTTGCCAGGGAGTGCCCTGGAAAGACAGGCTACAGAGCTCCCGTCTCTCACCTGCACCTCTCCCCAAAAACAGGATTTAAAAAACAAGTGAAAATAGAAATTCCATCTGTTAAACACTAGGGAATGGCCAAAGCCATGTGTCACACACTGAACAATTATTTGTCAGCAACCATGAAGTCTATACCAAATTGAGTGTGGGGAGGGGTGGGGGGCTGGGCACCGAGAACGACATCCATGCCTTCTGTCCTGTTGCTGCATGAAGGGTCAGAAATCCAGGTGAAGAGACTGGGAACTCTCATGCTCAGCTGGCAGAAATGGAAACTTGCTCAGTCCTTCCATAAAATAAGCAAAATTAACAGGCAGTTTTCAGCAAAAGTAAGTATGCATGGGGCAGAGAATTCAGCAATCTTACTCCTTGAAATATGTTTTAAAGAAAGTTTGTTCAGATACATAAGAAGACAAGATAGGTGAGCAAGAGGCAGAAGTGAGTTAGTAAACCATGGTGGAGGCAGACCTTGGAATTCTATACAGCACTGAGAAATGATGAGTTAGATGTACATCCAACAGCATGGATGAAACGTAAAGTGTTAGGTAGGGAAAACAGTAAAAGAGATTTAAAGTACAGTGCTTTCCCAGTTTTACTGAGATATGAGTGATATACAATAAACCCCATATATTTAAAGCGTACAATTTGAGTTTTGACATGTGTAGATACCCATGAAACCATCACCGCTATCAAGCTACTGAATATATCCATCTCCCCACAAAGTATGAAGTTCAACAGATGTTGAACACCTATTAAGTTAGGAAAAAAAATTTCAGCAGTGTGTGTAATATAATCCCATAGTTATAATAACAAAAAAATGTTTAGGTACCCTGAAAAAATCTGGAAGAACGTATACCAAACTAAATTGTATTTGTTATTGGGAATCTTGCAAAAGCTGCATGGCCCCATTGCACCTTGCACCTCAGAAACTATCCATACCTGTTAGCCCTTATCATGGTCTCCAGGTTTCCAGTGAAGGTTTAACACACTAGAAATTTGTCATTATGGTCCCCTAACTTTGAGTGACTTTATTAAAATGTCACTGAGGCCATCACAATGGACCCTGACAGAAGGGTGCCTGACTCTATCATTCTCCACCCCAACATCAGAGAGCTATGTCAATAATTTCCTTCAGTTCACCTCCCAGTCATTTTCTCTTATCATCCCTCCAAACAGGAGATATTCCAGCAGTGGGCTGATTGTGGCTGAGGGCAAAAGAATGATTCCTCAACTTGTTTTCAAATTCATCTTTTGTTACTGCTGTTCTCATATCTCATACGTACAGGAGTGGAGGAAGTCTGTGGGGGCAGGGGCATATTTAGTTTTGTCTGGTTATGGGTTTTATATAAAGGCCATCATTAAGTGTGTGCTCTTTTCTGTCTGGCTTCTTTCACTCCACGTTATTTGTCAGAGTCTTCCATGTTGTTGTGTGCAGCTGTAGTTCATTCACTTTTAGTGCAGCATATAGCATTCCATTGGGTGAATATACCACAATTTATTTATCCTGTCAACTACTAATTGACATTTGGGTTGTTTCCAACTTGGGACTATTATAAATAATGCTGCTGTGAACATTTTGGTACGTATCTACTGCTCTACCTGAGCATGTTTTTCTCTTAGGTATATACTTTGGAGCAGAATTGCTGGGTTTTAAGTATGCCTTAGGCTTAATTCTGAAAAATAATGCCAAACTGTTTTCCAAAATGATTATACACGTACACTGTGCCCCAGCAATATATACGAGCTCGCCTTGTACATTCACCAACAGTTCTCACCAGCTGTTGGTACTGTCAGAGTTTGTACTTTTAGCATCTGGTGGGTCTGTAGTAGTTGCTCACTGTGGTTCATTTTCTTGATTACTAAGGAGGCTAAACACCTTTCATGTTGTTGGCCATTTGGATTTTCTTGATGTGAAGTGAAGAGCCTGTTCTAGCCCACTTTTCTATTGGGCAATCTTTTCATTATTTATTTATAGTAGGTTTTTTTTTTTTTTTTGTATATTCTGGATATAAACCCTTTGTCAGTTATATGCATTGCAAATCTTTCTCCTCTGTAGCTTCCCTCTTCACTCTGCTAATAATGTTTCTTGATGAACAGAAGCTCTTAACTGTAAAAAAAAAAAAAAGTCCAATTTATCAGTCTTTCCTTTGTGATTAGTGCTTTTTCTGTCTTGTTTAAGAAAACCTTTTCTACCTTGAGGTCATGAAAATATTATTGTATGTTATCTTCTAAATCTGTGTTGTTTTACCTTAGATATTTAAGTCCATAATCCAACAGAAATTGGTTTTTTGTTTATTGAATAAATGAAGTTAAATTGGAATAACGCATCCCATATATACACCCATTCATTTATTGAGTTTCTTCTGTGTGTCAGGCCATGTTTATTGTTTTACTTTTCATATTTAGGTCCATAATCCATCAGAAGTTGGCTTTTCAGTATGGTGTGAGATAGGGTTCCAATATCATTTTTCCCATATGGATATTAAATTGACTCAACACTATTTATTCAAAAGATCATTACCCCACACTGTTCTGCAGTGCTATCTTTATTATTAATCTGGGGTTTTTTGGGGGGGGGGTGTCTCTCTTCTGTCCATTAGTTTTCGTCTACTCTTGTGCCAATACCATACTGTCGTAGTTATTAGAGCTTTATTATAAGTCTTATTAGCTGATAGAGTAAATCTTCCCACCTTGTACTTCTTCAAGAGTATCTTAGCTGTTCTTGGCTTTCTGCAGTTTCACATGAATTTTACATTAGAATCATCTTGTCGTGTTCCATATGAAAATCAACTGGGATTGCTTTGACTCTATAGACCAACTGGAGAGAATGATAGCTTTACATTATTGGGTCTTTTCATCTAATTAACATGGTATTTTTGTCCATTATTCATTTATTCTTTAATATCTATTAAAATGTTCGTGGTTTCCGCCATAGAGGTCTTACATGTTTTTTGTAAGATCCATCTATAGATACTTGGTTTTTTTTTTTTTTTTTTCGCTATTTCAAAACTATTTTGACTATTCTTTTTAAAAACTCTTTTCTGATTCTTGCTGGAGTATAGAAATAAGGTTGATTTTGGTATATTGATTTTGCAACCCAGAAGAGAGCCTTCATCAGAACCTGACCATGGTGGCACCCTGATCTCAGACTTCCAGCCTCCAGAACTGTGAGAAATAAATTTCTATTGTTTACAAGCTACCGTGTGCTATTTTGTTATAGCAGCCAGACTAAGACAGTCATTTTTTAGTTCTGAAAGTTTGTTTGAGATTCCTTAGGATTTTCTAGCTACACAATCATGTCATCTTTGAATAAAGATAGTTTTATTTTATTCTTTCCTGTCTTTATGACTTTTTCTTTTTTGCCTTACTGCCCTGGCTAGGACATCTAGTAAAATGTTGATTAGAGGTGGTGTTAGCTGATATCCTTGCTCTGTTCCTGACTTTAGGGAGGAAAATGTTCAATATTTTACCATTAAGGATGGTGTTAACTCTAGAGTTTTTACATACCCTATATCAGATTGAGAAGTTCTTTCCTATTCTTAGGTTGCTGAGAGTTTTTATTGTGAGTAGATGTTGAATTTTATCAGATGCTTTTTCAGCACCTATTCAGATGATCAAATTATTTTTCCCTTTTATGCTGTTAATGTGGTTGGTAGTTTTTAAATGTTAAACCAATTTGCATTCCTGGGATAAAATCCACTTAGTTGTGATTTATTACCATTTTTATTTATTGCTGGATTTGATTTGGCTAACATTTTGTTAAGAGTTGTTGCATTTATGGTCATGAGAGATATTGGTCTGTGATATTTTCTTTTTGTCATGTTCATACCAGGTTTTGGTAGTAGGATTATGCTGACCTTGTAAAATAAGTTGGGAAGTGTTTCCTCTATTTTCTGAGAGAATTTGTATAAGTATTATTTCTTATTTAAATATTAGCTAGAATATTTCCATTCTTTTATCTTTTAAACCTATATGTCCTTATAATAAAGTGTGTCTCTTATTAACATCAGATAGTTGAGTGTTGTTTTTTGTTTGTTTGTTTAAATTCAGCCTGTCAATTTTTTTCTTTTTATTTGAATATTTAGTCCACTTACATTTAACACACTTACAGGTATGGTTCCAAATCTTTTACATCTATAATCTTGTTGTTTCTCTTCTATTTGTCCTGCCTGGGTTTTGTTCCTGTTTTCCTTCTTTTGGATCAGCCAAATGTTTTTTATTATTCCATTTTATCTTCTGTATTAGATTTTTAAAATTGTGGTAAAATGTACATAGCACACAATTTACTGTTATAACCATTTATAAATGTACAGTTTACTAGTTTTAAGTGCATTCACATTTTTGTGCAACCAATCTCCAGAACCATTTTCATCTTGCAAAACTGAAATGCTATATCCATTAAACAATAACTTCCCATTCATCCCTCCCCGGAATCCATGGCAACCATCCTTCTACTTTCTATCAGTATGAATTTGACCATTCTACGTATTTCATATAAATGGAGTCATACAGTATTTGTCTTTTTGTGACTGGTTTATTTTCAATTAACATTATATCCTCAAAGTTCATCTATGTTGTAGCATTTGTCAGAATTTAATTTTCTTTCTTTTTAAGACTGAATAATTTCCACTGTATGTATATACTACATTTTGTTTTTCCATTCATCTGTCAATGAACATTTGGGTTCCTTCTACCTTTTGGCTATTGGATGCCTTTAGGCTAATGATGCTATGAATATGAGTGTACAAATATCTCTTTGAGACCCTGCTTTCAATTCCTTTCCCATTGGATTTTAGATAAACCATTTTTAATACATATTTTAAGTGCTTGCTTTAGAGATTATAATATACATTCTTAACTTATTGCGTAATAATTTGAATTAGTATTTTACAATATTCCACACAATGTAAGAACCTTATAACAGTGCAATTCCCTTTACTGCTCCTATCTTGTATGGTATTTTTGTCATATGTTTTACTTCTGCATGTTACAAATCCACAGTACATTGTTGTTGTTGCGTTAAATAGTAATTTATTTTAAATTTAGAGTTTTTATATTTATCCACATATATACCCTTTCCTATGATCTTCATTTTGTCTTATAGATCTATGCTTCTACCTAGAATTGTTTTTCTTTGACTTGAAAAACTTTTAGTTCTTGTAGTATAGGCTTGTGGCATTGAATTCTCCAAGTTGCTTGTCTGAAAATGTCTTTATTTAATTTAATTTTTGAAAGCTATTTTCACTGAGTACAAAATTTCTTGGTTGGCAGTTTTCTTCCCCCCGTAAACTTTAAAGATATCATTTTAGTCTTCTATCTTCTTTTTGATGAGAAGCAGGTTGTCATTCTAATTGTTGTTTCTCTGAAATATGTCTTACTTTTTCTTCTGCCTACTTTTAAGTAGTTTGACTATGTTGTTGGCTTTTAGTAGTTTGACTATGTTGTGTCTAAGATGTGGTTTTCTTTATATAGTAGTCAATGTATTATTTATTTGCTGAGCCTCTTGAACCTGTGAATATCTTTTATTAATTTTGAAACATTCTTAGCTATCATCTCTTCAAATATTTTTTTTCTTTCCACTCTCTCTTCTCCTTCTGTGACTCAAATTACTTTTGTTTCTATTTAATTGGGAGTTTATTGGCAATAACTCTAATAAACATGTATGGTTTGTGATTTTACTATGAAATATCAGTTTGATTCAAATACATTAGCAATATTTGGCCTGTAGAGTATCTATGATATTTAAAAAACCCACAAAGTGTTAATTTTGGGCAACCACTTTAAAGAAAGAAAAAAATTTGTAAAGATTCTAAAGCCATAGAAAATCAGACTGGATGTATTTTTTTAAATTAATTAATTAATTTATTTTTGGCTGTGTTGGGTCTTCGTTGCTGTGCGTGGGCTTTTCTCTAGTTGCGGTGAGCGGGGGCTACTCTTCACTGCGGTGCACTTCTCTTGTTGCGAGCATGGACTCTAGGCACGCAGGCTTCAGTAGTTGTGGCACACAGGCTCAGTATTTGTGGCTCGCGGGCTCTAGCGCACAGGCTCAGTAGTTGTGGCTCACGGGCTTAGTTGCTCCGTGGCATGTGGGATCTTCCCAGACCAGGGCTCGAACCCATGTCCCCTGCATTGGCAGGCGGATTCTTAACCACTGCACCACCAGGGAAGTCCTGATATGATATGGTGTTTGTCTTTCTCTTTCTGACTTACACCACTTAGTATGATAATCTCTAGTTGCATCCGTGTTGGTGCAAATGGCTTTATTTCGTTCTTTTTTTTATGACTGAGTAGTATTCCATTGTATATATATACCACATCTTCTTTATCCATTTGTCTGTCGATGGACGTTTAGGTTGTTTCCATGTCTTGGCTATTGTGAATACTGCTGTTATGAAAATAGGGGTGCATGTATCTTTTTGAATTATAGTTTTGTCTGGATATATGCCTAGGAGTGGGATTGCTGGATCATATGGTAATTCTATTTTTAGTTTTCTGAGGAACCTCCATACTGTTTTCCACAGTGGCTGCACCAACTTACATTAGAGGGCAGCATGTTGAATCTTAGTCCTGTGGTCCAATGTGGGAAAAGGAGGAAGGCAGGCTGGGCCAGACTAGGGCTAGGGAAACAGAACCAGCCACAGAGGTGGGCTGTCCTGACTGAGGTGGTATAAGGCACAGGGTCTAGCAGGTGGAAGAGGGGAGGGGAGAAGCCAGGACTGTAGAGAAGCTGAGAATGTGACTGGGGATGACTCTGTAGTCCAAGGCCTCTGTTCACCTGGGCCAGAAGCAAGTTCTCTTCCCTGGTCCTGGGCAGCTTGGCTGGCCAGTGTCTCCTCCAGGCCAACCAGTGCCCATCTGTATAACCTGGGCTGAATCTGGACACTCTGGACAGCTTCATTATTTTTCTCCCTGCATCCATTCTGAGCCCTCCATTCTGATCTGCACCCAGCACGTTGTCCCTACACCTTTACTGAAGGGCTCTTAGGATACAACTCAACTTATTACCATTACCTTCAAGGCCCTGCATGATCTGGCCACTGTCCACCTCTCCAGCCTGATCTCCTCCCATTATCTGCCTCATTGTCCGTGTGCCTTCTCCCTCTTTGTTTTAATCACCATGTGCCCTTGACAGCCACAGGGCCTATGCATGTGCTGTTTCCTCTACAGGGAGCACTCTTCTTTCCCGTATTTTCCTAGTGTTATGGACTAAACATATGTGTACCCAAAAAATTCATATGTCGAAGCCCTAACTTCCAGTGTGGCTATATTTGGAGTAAGGAAGTCATTAAAGTTAAATGAGGTCATGAGAGTGGGCCCCTGATCCCATAGGATTAGTGTCCTTATAAGAAGAGATACCAGAAAGTTCACTCTTCTTCTCTCCCCATGCACACATATGAGGACACAGCGAGAAAGCAGCCATGTGCAAGCCAGGAAGAGAGTCTTCAGCAAAACTGAATTGGCTGGAAGCTTGATCTTGGACTTCCAGCCTCAAGAATTGTGAGAATATTAATTTCTGCTGTTTAAGCCACCTGGTCTATGGTATTTTGTTGTGGCAGCCCAAGCACACCAATACATCCAGTTTAACCCCTATTTTCCCCTTTAGATCTCACACCAACTATTTCCCTAAACATCTTTTATCCAAAGCCTCCTATTTCTGGGTCTCATGGTACCATGCACCATGTAAGATTTATGTTTTTGATTATTTGACCAATGTCTGCCTGACATACTAGACTGTAAATTCCATGAAGGTCTTTGGTTTTATTCAAGGCCGCATACCCAGAACCTAACACACAGCCAGGTACATAGTAGGTGCACAATACATATTTACTGGGAAAAAGAGTGATGGGTGGGGACAGACAATGCCTTGAGCTGGGAGGCTTTTATGGACGTTCGAGTTCACCTCTGGTCTAGCAGCGTCCCTCTAGCACTCTCTACTGACAAAGCCAAACATTGTGCCACTGACAAAAAAGAAATGTTGACAGAATTCTACTCCAGTATCACAAAGCAAGGCAAGGAAGGGTGGATTTAGAGCAGAGAGGCAATAAGTTGGCATAGCTGGATTCAGAACTTTTCTTAAGAAGACTAATGGGACTTCCTTTTTAACTTTTGAGTTCTCATCATGCATCAGACACCGTGGTAACAGCAACATGTGGATTATCTCACTCAATTCTCACAACATTAGGGGGTTAAGTCAGTTTACTCAAGCTCACACAGCAAGTAAGTGGGGAAGACAGGATTCAAACTCAGGAGTTCTGGATTTAAATCCTACTTACTTACATACTATATTAAACTAACTGCCTCCGGGATTCTTTCTAAAGGCAACATAAGGATTCATGGAGAGCGATATGACCCTCGCTCTGAAATGAACTATGTACTGTTGATTAAGCTAAGGGGTCTGTCACTATCCTGGTCTTATAGAATAGAGGTCGGGTTGTAATTCTATTGCATCAACTATACTTCTGGCAGTTTCTTTTCTGCTTGAGAAAGCTCCTCAGAATGTGAGTGAGTGCAGGTGACATTATTATACGGATCACCTCGAATTCGTTTAAAATGTTTTTTGAAGGAAAATGATTTGCCTCCCTGGATAAACATTATTTGCCACATACCTCCCAACACTGGTGTCAAGTGCATGCTGTTTCCTCTGCCTGGCGTCCTCTTCTCATCTACTCTTTAGACCCAGCCCCACTGTCACCTCCTCTGGGAAGTCTTTCCATGGTCTCCTATATAGTACGAATGATGTCCTTCTCTCTGCTTCCGAAAGCAGTTGACACATACATCTAGTGTTACATATTTTCTTCCAGAATTCTTTCTTTCCATGTCTGGCTCCTCTGAAATACTGAGTTCTTAGTGGTTGGGAGAGTGCGTTGTTTATCTCTGTATCCCACAGTGCTGGATCAGAATAGATGCTTGAAAAAGTTTGTTGAATAAATGAAATTTTAAACGGGAGTAATATATCCTATATACAGCTGTCCCTCAGTATCTGTGGGGGGTTGGTTCCAGGATCTGCTGCAGATACCAACATCCATGGATGCTCAAGCCCCATAATTGGCCCTCTGTACCCCTGCTTCCGCATCCTCGGATTCAACCAACCATGGATCGTGTAGTACAGTGGTATGTCTTTTGTGTGTGTGTGTGTGTGTCATGCTATGGAACTTGAACTTTATCTCATTGGTGATTTTTCAGCAGGGGAATAGCATAGGCAGAGTCAGTGGTATGTCTTTATTGAAAAAGATCCGTGACATGTGCAGTTCAAACCTGTGTTGTTCAAGGGTTAACTGTATATATACTTACTCATTCGACAAATATTTATTGAACAGCTAAGCACATCAGGCCATGTTCCAGATGCTGCAGGTGGATAACACAAAGTTCCTGCCCTCAGAACATTACAGATGCTATTGAGCTCATAAGGGCTATGAGGAAAAGTAAAGCAAGATGATGGGAATGATGGGGCTTGGGACTTGATGTTTTAGGAGAGTGTTCTGGGAATGTCTTTCTGGGAAGGTGACTTCTGAATAGAAATTTGGATTAAGGGCATATGTGTTTCTGATATCTTGGGGGAAGAAACACTCAGTGCAAAGGTCCTGGGGTAGGAGTGAGCCTGCACGTTCCAGGAGCAAGAAGGAGGCTAGTGTGACTGGAAGAAGTGAGGGGGTTGAGTGGACAGAGATGCAGTTAGAGAGGTGGGGGAGTGTAAGGAGGGTGGGAGGGGGGAGATCAAATAGGATCTTGGAGGCCCTTGAAAAAAATTTTTTGGTTTTTGCTCTGACTGAGATGGGAAGCCATTGGAGGCTTTAGAGGAGGGAAATAGGTTTTGACTTAGGATTTAGAAGAATCTCTCTGGCTGCTTGAGAACAAGCTCTATGAGAGCAGAGTGGAATCAGGGAGAGCAGTTTGGAAGTTATTGCAATATTCCAGGACAGAGAAGATGAGGGCTCAAATGAGGGTATTTTAAAGGTAGAGCTGACAGACTTTGCTACTGGATTACATGTGGGATATAATAGGAAGAGAGGAGTCAAGGGTGACTTCAAGGTTTGGTGGAAGCCACTGGAAGGATGGAATTGACCTTAACTGAGGTGGGGAAGACTGTGAAAGGAGCAAGTTGAGGGGCAAGTTTCACAGTTTGGCTTTGGACATGTCAAGTTGGACATATTGCTCAGCACTTATGTTTATGTTCACTGGTTTTCAGGATCTGAAGGTTATAATGCAACCCGAAGTTAAAGTCAGTGTTGTTTATTGAACACCAGGCACTGTGCAGAAAGCTGCACGTGTGCTGTTATTTAATCCTTTCAGTCATTCCTATTGGCTTCATTACTGATATTTTCATTGCTCTTTTATGGATGAGAGATTAAATAGCATGTCCAAAGTCACTCAGCCAATTATTAATCTGCTAGTATAATGCAGACCCGGGATTCCAACCTAAGTATGTCAGACTAGAGAGATTCTAAAGGTGGGGACCACTTTCTGGGCATATTTGCTACAGACATGGACTCCATAACAAAAAAGGTGCCTGGAACATGTGACAAAAACTCAGAAAAGGGTCACCCTCACCTCAGGAGTTACAGGTTCCACAACAGAAGCTGTGAAAAAAGAGCATTATTGTACCTGAGAGGGCTAACTGATGCTTGAAAGTTCTCAAGTACCTGAAGACTTAATGTTAAGAAAGCAGTCATCGGAAGTCGTCGTTGTTAAGAAACAGAAGAGATAAAAAATTGCTGTGCTGTGCTGGTGGGATAAAAGAAAAACCAACTCCCAGGCGATGCTCGTTGGGAAACACGGGAGTGGGAGGAGAGGGGCCGGGAAAGGGCCAGGGTCCCTGCCCTGCCTGCATCTTTTTGAAAGTACAGCCTGGCGTGGCTTTCCTCAGGTGGTCCTCTAGAAGGACCAGGATACGGAGTACAAAAGCCGGGAACCTCCGGAGCCGCAGCATCCGCCCCCGGTCCCCTCCTTCTCCGCCCCCTTCAGCCTCCACGCGGGGAGAACCGGGAGCGGCGCCCGCGCATGCGCCCGGGGTAAGGTCCGCTCTCTGCGACGTCAGGGGGCTCGCGCCCGCACGAAAGCCCCGCCCCCCGGGCGCCAGAGGCGACCTGGGCGGGGGGCCTCGGGCCACGCCCCCAGCCGAGCCGAGCGGGGCCGAGCGGAACCGAGCGCCTCCGAGTGCGGCCGAGCCGAGCCGAGCGGCCCGGAGTCGGTTGGTGCAGCTGCGTCCCCGCCGCCCAGCAGTCCGCGGCTCCGGCGTCGCCGCCGCCGCTGCCGCCGCCGCCGCCGCCGCCGCCGCCGCCGCCGCCGCCGCCTCCGCGAGGCCTGCGCCGGCCGGCCGGCCGGCCGACCGCCGGGAGGGAGGCCCGGAGCGCGGGGAGAGCAGCCCGGCCGCGGGCGCCCCCGCCGCTGCCGCTGCCAGGTGAGCGCCCGCCGCGGCCCGCCGGCCCCGTGTGCCTCCGCGACTGTCAGTCCCCGTGTGTGTGTGTGTGTCTCCTCCTGTCAGCCCCCTGTGTCTGCGCGAGCTCCTCCCACCACACCTGGCCCCCGGCCCTGCCCGCAGTGTCCGCCACCCCCTCCCGCCGGCTGCCCCGGGTCTTTCTGTCAGCCGCCAGCACCCCCTGGCTGGGACGCTCCGCCCCTTCCCCCCGAAGCCCCTCCCTCCGCCCCATCTGTCATCAACCCCCCCCCCCCCGACCTCACTGCTGGCTCGGGCACCCTGGAGGCGTGAGGGTGCCGCCGCCGCCGCTCCCGGGGGTCCGAGTAGCCCCCGCGGGCCACACGGCTGCAACGAGGGGGTTGTGGCGGGGCAGTGGGGGTGTCCGCAGATGTCCGCCGGACCATGTGAGGGTGCGTGTCCCCGTGTGCGCCGGCTGTGAGCACCGCGTGTGCGCCCGAGCGCCGGGAGGGGAGCGCGGGGGGCGGCCTGACCGACGTGGGGCGGAGATGCCGGGCGGCCGAGAGCCACTTGCTCCAAGTCCCTCGGGCCGGCTGCGTCCTGCGGGGATGGGGGCAGCCCCAGGCTCTGGTCCGCTCGGCCAGGGAGGCAGCTGAGCCGGGACTCGAGCCACTCGGGGTGCAGTAGACTCCTCCATCCTGGGACCGGTGTTTGCCCTCGAGAAGGCAGCGAAGCTGGGCTCTGGGTCCCCGGATGCCGCAGGTGGCATGTGAGCAGAGTTTGGGGGCTTGCTAAACCTTCCCAGTTTGGGATTTCCATTCAGAGAAGCCTGTCGGAAGTGATTGAGGAGTGGGTGGGATGAGGAGCTTAGGTGGAAAGTGTTTTGAGAGCTTGAGTCATTTTGAGTTGCGTGGTTTGCATTTCTGAGCAGTGATTGCCCTGGGCTTTTGCCCTGCGAGAAAATGTTATGTGGTGGGGCGGGGGGGGGGGGGGGGGAGGGGGGTGTAGAGGAGGAGGGAGGGCACACTCCTTTCCGTCTTTATCTGTGTCATGTGGACGTATAGTATGTTTATTCATGAGACCTCCACACATCCTCAGTTTTAAGAAGGATTACAGTAGTTTCCATTTATACATGCTCTTGTATGCTGTTATCTTGATGTTCTTTATTTGCAGTAACTTCGTATTGCATATTTCAAAACTAAGAGAAAATGCGTCCTAAAACAATTGGTATTTTGCCGGATAATTCTCAACCATGGGGAAAGAGCCAAAAGCGCACTTCATTAGCTGGAACAACTTATTCGGGCTTAATTTGTTTCTAAGAGACATACAGTGGAAAAATCCAGAAGCGGCGTAGTAGTAACTAAGAGTGTTAGGAAATTAATGAAAAGGGCCCTTCTATTGCTGCCTTGGAAAGATGGTATCAAAGTTGCTGTAGAGGACAGAGCTGCTATGTAATGATAAACATATTAACCAAGTTGGTTTTGTGACCTTGATACATTGCGTGGTGCTTGATTTGTACAGTGCTTCGTAACAGGAAAACATTGCATGGGAAGCAGGGTAATTTGGGGAGAAAATGGTCCCCATTTTTTTTTTTTTGGTCATATTTAAATAAGATTTCAGACTAGGGCAGTCTCATGTGGGAGTGGGTTTTTTTCTTTTCTAAGATAACATCAAAAATTACAAAAATAACTCATGTTTAAGGCAGAAAACTAGGAAAAAAAAAAAACCTAAGAAAAGCATAAGAAAAAACCCACCATCCCACAAACCATAGTAAACCATAGTTTGGTATTTATCCCGTTAGTCTTTTGTTCCCATATGTAAGTATTTTTTTTCTTACAGAAATGCTACTGTACCATAAGATTGTTTTATTGTCTGCTTTTTTACATTTATAAATAGATTGTGAGAGGTATGTCTTGTTTTTATAAGAACTTGTTCCTTTTTTGAGCCTTTTAAAAAGGAGATTAGGTCCTTTGCTTAGAGAGCTCCAACAACTTCGTATCTTAAAGTAAAATCTGAAGTCCTTGCCGTGGTCTATGAGGCTACCTCTCTGTCCTCACTTCCAGCCTTGCCAGACAGATCTTTTTGCTATTCCTTAAAAACTTCAAGCATGCGCCAGCCTCAGCGCCTTTGCATTTGCTATGCGTCGGCTTGGAACTCTGTTCCCTGGATACCATGGTTCTTCCCTCAGGATCTGCTCCAACGTAACCTTTTAAGGCCTTTCCCTGACCACTCTGTGGAGGATACACCCCATTCCCCTGTCCTCCTTAACCAACCTTACTTTTCTTCATGGCACTTACCACCACTTGGCAAATACCTATTTATTTGTTGGTTTATTGTCTCTTTCCCTCGATTAATCTGGAAGTGTGAGGCTTTTTTCACTGGTGTATCTTCAGGGCCCAGAACAGGACCTGACCCATTTTGGTGCTTAATCAATATTTGTTGAATGAATGAATGCTTATTACTCACCCATGCATGTAACCTTCCTGGTAGCCTCCTAGGCTTTTATTTAATTAATTAATTTATTTTTTAACATCTTTATTGGAGTATAATTGCTTTACAATGGTGTGTTAGTTTCTGCTGTATAACAAAGTGAATCAGCTATACATGTACATATATTCCCATATCCCCTCCCTCTTGCGTCTCCCTCCCACCCTCCCTATCCCACCTCTCCAGGTGGTCACAAAGCACCGAGCCGATCTCCCTGTGCTATGCGGCTGCTTCCCACTAGCTATCTATTTTACATTTGATAGTGTGTATATGTCAATGCTACTCTCTCGCTTCGTCCCAGTTTACCCTGCTCCCTCCCCGTGTCCTCAAATCCATTCTCTACGTATGCGTCTTTATTCCTTTCCTGCCTGTAGGTTCATCAGAACCATTTATTTTTTTCCTCCTAGGCTTTTAGATTGCTATATCATAAAGTGGGATAACAATCCTTTAAAAGTCAGGATAGTCCTCTCCTTTACATATCTGAGGAGAAGAATTTTACAAAGTGAGGCTTATGATCTTAAAAAGAATTACAGTCTTGATTTAACTTGAACAGTTGAGGGAAGGAAAAGTTTTGGCAGATGTTACTGACTCTCCTTCTTATGCATTATACCTTGTGTAACGTTGGAAATCTTTGGAACGTATAAAGTATCTCAGTTGTGTTTACTGCTATGATTTCAGTGTGGTAGTTCTTAGTGATAGTATTAGCCTCAAGAGGATAGTGAGTTTTCTGTGTCAATAGATACCCAGAGATATAATTACAGCTTTAATGCATTTTCATTTGAGGAGTAGCTGTTATATTTACTTATTTTCCTGGCAGTTTTATCCTTTTCAATTCCCTGGTTATCAGTTTTTGGATGGCCTAGCAGGTAACTTAAGGTTTTTTTTTTTTAAACATTTTAAAATAAATCCTTGATCTCTTGAGCATTTTACAACTCTCACGTGACTCTTGAACTGTTTGAAAGTACCAGCTTCATCTTTCAGGATGAAATGACATCTGTAGTAGAACATATAATTGCATTTTCATTATAAGGAAGGGAAAAATTGTATATTGGGGTAGAATTTTTACAGAGAGAATATAGTGTGAGTGTAAGCTTTCTAAAAGCTTAAATTTCAAGTAGGCAATCTTTAATTTCAGTGAGTTTTTGAAAAGAATCCTTGCTTTTTGCTCTAAAGGAAAAGAATTCCTTTGAACACAATCCAAACCTTCAAAATCTTTTTTCTTATGCCTCAAACATATGAGAACTTGGGGAAAAAAAAATCCTAAATGAAAAATTTTATTCTTTTAAGGCCTAAAGGGAATGTGTTAAGAATTAATTTTTCTTTGTTCCACGGGCATTTATCAAGCACATAGTTGGGGCAGTTCTGTGTTGTTTTGTACGGGCTACATTACCACGTTTCGTTTTAGATTACCGACCTGATTTGGTATTACTTCTTCTCTTTTCTCGCTTGGCTACCTCCCTTCTCTCATCATAGTCTCTTCCTAAGTGATCTCATCCATTCCCAGGGCTTGATTACCCTCTGGATGCAGATGACTACCTCAGTAACACCTCCCGCCTGGACCTTTCTTTGGTTCTAGACTTACATTTTTACCTACTACCCCCCTTCTCTCTCTCCTGGCAGCCTCACAGTGATCTCAAACTTCACGTGTCCAAAATCGATTGCTCAATCTCCCTCTCAAACTTCCAAATTTGTATTCCTCATTCTTGACCCCTCTCCCCTCTCTCATCCAGCTTTCCCCTGCCCTGAGCCTTCCCTGTCTCAATGTCATTACTGTCCATTCATTGTTTCGCCAGAGACCTGAAAGTCGACCTGGATTTTTCCCGATCCCTCACCCTGCCTCCAGTCTGTCGGCGTGGCCTGTCGGCCTAGCTTCCAGATACTTCAGATCCTCCCTTCCCTCCGTCCTCCTAATCCAGCCACCGTCTTCTCTCAGCTGGATGACTGTCCCTGCCTGTCACCTGGTCTCCCAGCATCCACTCCTGCCTTCTCTAACCCGTTCTCCGGCCAGCAGCCAGTGAGCCTACCAGCCCATGTCACCCCGCTCACCCCCTGCCCACTTCGAGGCTTCCCACCGCCCTCAGACCCACGTGCACACTTACTCAGGTGCTGGCCTCTGTCTCCTCTCTGCTCCGCTCCTCGCTCGCTGCGCTCCTGTCAGGTGGGAGCATCATCGGTTCCTCTTAATGCCAAGTTCTTCTCCTCTTCTGTACAGCCCTTCCCTCTGCCCGGCACTGTTCCCCTGACTCTTCTCGTGGAAGGTCCTTCTCCAACATCTGGGCTCAGCGAAAATGTCCCTCCTCAGAGGAGCCTCTTCCCTGATCACCCCTTTACAGTAGCTTCCTCCCCCCATTGTCCCCCTCTCAGTACGTGTGCATTTCCTGCTAGCACTTCACTAAAATTCCAAGTATTTCATTCATATGTTTGTTTCCTTCTTTATTGTCTACTCCAGTAGACTGCAAGACCAAGAGGGCAGGGACAGCCTTGGCCTGTTTATGGTCCAGTCTGGGCACCGTGCTCTGCCTAGACTCCACCAGCTGCAGGTCCCCAGTACCTTCTGAATGATAAGAATTATTATAACAGCTAACCTTGCTTGAGACTATGTGCCAGGTCCGTGGCTAAGCGTGTTCGTGCATTATCTCTAAATCTCTGGGAGAACCTACTAAGGTGGTGATGGTTATTATATTATCATTATATTATTATATTACCATCATTATATTATTATATTACCATCATTATATTATTATATTATCATTTTGGGGTTTTTTTTGTTTTGAGAAAATTGAGCTTAGAGAAGTAATTTTTAAAATACACAGCTAAGAAAGTGGTGGAGCTAGAATTTGGATCTGTATGATCTGACTGTAGAATTCATTGCTTCCCTTTGATTCGTTGCTGCCTTCTGATATGAATGTAAGAATGAGTGAATGAATGTGGAATATGCAGTGATATTAATATTAGGTGGTTCCTCATGTTTGTGTTTCTGAGCATATATTGGAGTATAAAAAAAAATGCTTGGGTTAGGGTGGTGCATTTCCTGGGAAGTTTCTGTTGATAACCACTGTGCCAAAGCACAGAGATTAGTTTGTGTTTGGACTCTGTGTTTTACTTTTACCTTTGCCACTTTCTAGCTGCAAGCTCTTGGGCAAATTCCTTAACATGTCTAAGTCTGTTTTTTTCAGCTGGAAATGGAGGAAAATAATAGTTCTTATCTCACAGGGTCATTGTGAGTAGCATAATTATACACAAAAAACAGTCAATGTTAGCTATCAATATTAATATTATAAGGAGGAAAAAAAAGTTAGGAAAAGACGTTTAGCCCCATCCACAAACTAGAGTTTGGTTAAGAGTGAAAGACAGAAACCATAACTAACAGTAGTGTTTCACTGACTCTGGTTTTGAGTTTATAAAAATTATCAGGGAATTAACTACTTGGCTTGGGATTTATAATCATTCTATTGATGTATGCAACTTTATGTTTGTATTTAAACTTGTTCAATGCTTGTAGGTAAGATAGTTTTGTTTTCTTCTTTTTCTTTTTAAACTCCTCCCAATCTTAAAAAGATTCTCAGGGTAGAGGAATCCTTTGAGAGGCTGGCTATTTTTTTTCCCCATTCACCACCGTTACAGCTTACTTCAGTTATGACTATCACCAGGGAGTTTACTTCAAATAACCAAGCAAACAGTAGGCCCAGCACAGGCATGGATGGGCTTGGCAGCCCTTACGATGGAATATCTGGGCACAGTTGCATTTTCTGGTGGGATGGCTCAAGAGCAAGTGCCAGTCTGATGACTTCCATCATCTTTGTGAAATAGAGGGTGAGGTTGTCCTCTAAGAGTAAGAGGGAAGAGGTCAGAGGAAAAACAAGGAGATTTGACATACAGTTGAGGTCAGGAAGAGGAAGAGTGAACTTGGGGCAACGTCCATGACCTCTCGGCAGTATGCAGGGCTCCGTTGAGGTAGGAGACAGTGGATTGATCAGGGCGCCAGGAGCATTCAGCTGCCTGGGTTTAGGAGCAAAGAAGACATATAGTTGGACTGAGCCAGGGTTGAGTTTTGCTGGGAGTGTGCAGCGGAAGGACAGTGGAGCAGAGGAACTGAGGGTGTTGAGCAGGGAGTGATTAACACGAGCGGTAAGGGGGTCTCTGCTGCACGTAGATGAGAAAAGGACCAGAGGTGTGGATGAAATCAAGCAATGGATGTATTGGTGCGATGGAGTAATAGGAGGATGTGGTTAGAGAGCAACATGTGAGTGGAAGATTTCATAGTTGGAGCAATTAATTACTGGACATGACAGGCGCCTGGGTTTTGCCACAGACATAAGTGGCTGAAGTGAAGCGAACTCAGTGAAGGAGGTCAAGTAACTGAGGCTGGAGTGTTGTTTGGGTCATCCATGTGGTTATCCAAGCCATTAAAAGGGTGGAGGGACATTTGGGGTGGAGAGAAGGAAGGCGTGCCAAATCTTCGGTGAATGACATACCGGCAATGAGAAGAGGTGTGATGACCAGCCTGCAGGAGCCGCAAAAGATCAGGGCATTGGCAGAGCAGTGACCTGGAAGCTCTGTTGGTTGCAAGGTCTCTTTGGAAGAAGTTGGCCTTGGCCCAGGTTCATTATGCTTCTAAAGGAATCCCAATTCCAGGTGGGCAGCATGGATGGCATATAGATTTGTGTTTCTAAACCTGGTCATGGAAATCATCTGAGGGTCTGTGTTAAAAACACAGATTCCAGGGCTCCACCCCAGACCCACTGAATTAGAATTTCTAGGAGAGGAGTCTGAGAATGTGCATTTTAACACTCCGCCCTCCACACACACACCTGGTAGTCCTTTATAATTAGGCAAGTTTGGGAAATGTGGCTGTATTGGGTAAGAACACGGGGTCTGGAGGCCGACTGCCTGGGTCTGAAGTGAGGCTGGTGAGAGAGAGCTTTAGCCGGTGACTCTTAATAGCTTGCCTTTCCAAGTCTAGCTGATATCAGATGCACTGAATTAAGAGACCCTCCTGGAGTCTCAAACCCCCTGACGAAAGCAGGAAGAGACAGCTGGTGATGACAGAGACAAAAACTCTCCACAAAATAATTCAAAGTACAGCAGTTTGGAGACATTCATAGAGGAAACAGTCTTGTTTGCCTGTGTGGTCTCCGAATACATTAATTAATCATAATTGCTCTCCTGTTCAGCAGGAATAGGTCAAATTATGGTTTGATTAGTTCAGAAAGGTTGAGAAGGAAGTAATGCGATTGAATTTAGAAAGCTTTCTGTTCTAATCTTGCATGTTTTAGTGCTTCAGTTATCAGTACAATTAACTTATGTGACGCAGTTCTGTCTCTGAAGATACTGGATTAAAAAACCCTTTACTCAATGACAAGGCAAAGACAAGAGCAGTTATTATCCCTGAGGGGCTGCGAACATGCCTAGATACTTAATATCATGATACCAGCAACCCTACCACCCCATTCTCCCTATTTTTATGAAGAAAATTCTGTTTGTTTCCACGACAAGGAAAAGGAATCCTGCAAGAGAATAGCTGCTGGGGAGGGGACTTGGAGTTCACCATCCTGGGCTGACCACTTAGAATCCCTTGTTGCTGGTGAGGAGGGTTTGAGTTGAGTGTTTGGAATATTAAACTATACTTACCACCTGTTTTGTCATGCCCAAACACTAAAGCTTTGGGAAAACAATGTTGTTACCCTGCTAGAAGTGGTTGCTTTGGACCTTGAGCCTGAAACTTGAATTGCTCGATCGCGTGCTCTGTTCCTTATTTCCAGACTGAGGAATCTGGCTTTCAAACTGGTGAACTGGATGTCAAACATGGCATAGCATCTCGGCTATATTCCTGTCACTTACCACGTCCTTCCATGCGCTGTCTCATCTCCCTGCTGAACTGCAGACAGCCATTCGAATGCACATCTTGAGACCAGTGGAGGTTTAGCAATGCCAGCTCCACCAGAGCTTTCTGTTTGCAAGTTGAGATTAACTAATTCCCTTTTAGGAAAAAAACCCAAACAAACAGGAATTTAGAGTATTTTTACCTTGTAGAAAAACACTTTCTCTAAAGCTGAGAAATACTGACAGAGGCCAAAGAGGATTTTAATGATACTAACGTGTTCTCTAATGTCACACTTTCCTGCCCTCCAGAGTTCGGGAACCCTTGAAGGCTCTGCTGTGTTATGGTGCCCTTTACAGCGTCTGAATCACTAAGAGTATCTCAGTTTGTGAAGTGTTTGTATGCCTGTCTTGAACTAGGCACCTTGGTATTAAAAAAGAAGGTCTCTGGTCTCCAGGAACTTTTTTTTTTTTTAAGTTAGACAAGGTGCATTTAAATCTTTAACCTCAAGCAGACCATGCAGTGTGCTGCAAAGGAGGTATAATCAAAATGTGGGATCACAGCAAAAGAGGTTATTTCTGGTGGTGGGTAGAGGTGGCAAGCGGGGGTTGGAGGCTGCTTTCAGGGAATGTTTGTAATCAGACTGGATCTTGAAAGTTGGATAGAATTTTGAACTGTTTTTTATATTCTCTGTTTACTAAGGCATCATTTATTTTAACAGGACTATAGAAATATTTCGGTGCTTAATGAATTTGCGTTCAATTATCTAAATGACTCACTCATCCAGAATGCCTCACGCCTTAATTATTTTGGATAACTTGTCTCTGTAAGTAAAATATGAAGCATTAAGGAATGTATGATGGAGAAGGGCTTTTATGGAAGCCCTTAAAGGTAATCTTGGAATCACAGTGGATATCTCAAATCCCTGAAGAAATGGAAATACAGTGCTGTGGTGGTGACTAGACAATCAGAATGACAATGGAAGGCATATGTTTGGATGTGTGGTTTAGGAACTGGGGGAAGATGGAGCTCTAAGTGATACTGGTGAGAACTTCATAGGAAAGGAATAGTCTGCCGGGTTAGGAGGCCTCTTGAACACCCTAATAAACTGAAGGCGGCCAGCTTCTTCTTGTTCTCCCTTGCTCTAGCATGGCTGAGCACACGGGGTTTTACAGGAAGGCTGTGAAGCCATGCCCAGAATTTCTCTTCCTGCCCCAAGCCTCTGTGTTCCTTGTTGCGGGGCTTGTCCTGCCTCAGATCTGCATCTTCGTGCCACAGATTCTGTCGTGTTGATGTGTGTCCTTCTGGGTGAATCCACACTCCTTTAGCAAGCCCATTTCTTGCCATGGTAAGTTAGCGACAGCTGGACCATTGTACCAGCCTTGCAAATGGTTGTATTATGCCAGAGACCATGCAGTTTTTTCTTTCCCACGAGAAGACTCTATTTTCAATCTTCCACTTGCTCCATCAAGCCAACACTTAATTTTCTAGGAAGCTGAAAAACATACAACTTGCTACCTTTTGTGCTGAAATGGGGCCCTGGCTCAGAATTCTGATCCCCTTGGGAATCAACACACAGTTTTGAAAAGATAGTATTTTTTGCTTATTCCTGATAATGCCAGTAGCATTTTAAAAGCCAAGATATTTGGCAATGCTGTATGTCCCAATCTACCATGCAGGTGACTAAAGCAACTCTAAGAAAATGAATTCAGTTGCTCACCAGTAATGTACTTTTTATGTGTCTACTGTGTGTCAGGTACTGTGCTAGACACTGTGGGGAGCAAGTCAGACGTCGTCTCCCTCTGGCCTCATATCACTGACAGTCTGGCAGCTCCATGGCCAGGAAGCCACCGTAGCTTTGTAGCGTAACAGTAGGCGGAGGTGGAAAGGCCCGGTGTCTAGTCCTGCTTTTGCCTTTTATCAATTACATGACCTTAAGCGTTTGCCCCTCTTTTCTGTCAACTGGACTAAAACACCTTTTAAAAAGGTTTATAAGAGTTTTATCATACTTAAATAACAGTACATAAATAAGAGTTTTGAAAAGGTCAAGTTACTATATATGCAAATAGAGGTGGGGGTAATCAGCTTTGTTCAGTAGGAATAGGTAATGGAGAGTTTCCACTACTCCATGGCTTCAGAGAATCACCAAATGTAATATTTGGACTATATATTATTAATATTTCACTAATTCTAATGTTTATTAATAATAAATAAGAAAACCAGCGATATTTTGGTGCCTGGGGTTAATACAGACTACTTAGTCATCCCTAAAGAACTATAGATTTAATACATACTGGCAGTATTTCAGAAAGCAATATGTGCTTCTAGATATTTAGTATATAACTACAACAATGTATACATGATAGTGCTAATAATCTAATATATACCATGGAATTATAGTACAGTAAGACAAAAATGTATCTGAATAATAATCATAATAAAATAAAAAGTATCCCTTGTAAGTAGTAGAAGATATTTTTAGTGTTTGCAGATTTTGATAAAGAGTTTTGAACTGTGTGGGTCCTTTTTGGTTCTGACCTTCTGTTGTTTTTATGGTCCCCTTATACCTGTCACTGAAGAACTAAGACCTTTCATTGTAGATGTTTTCTGTAGCAACCTAGACATGACCCTTAGTTTTTCTGAGCCTCAAATTACTCATAAAATGTGGCCTTTTCTTGGCCACACCAACTTCACAGCGTTGTTAAGACATTCAAGTTGGAACTGATGTGCTACTTTCAGTGTGAGGGTCCCCATTTGGTTGTAGGGATAGTGGTCAGGTAATTCTGGCAAGTGAATGCCCTGGAAGGGCTGTGTCTTGATTTACAGCCCAGCCCTTGTTCAAGTTTCCTGATTCTTCTTCATCACAATTCAGTGCCTTCTACATCCTTTTGTCCCATTCGCATTTAAAAGCATTTCAGGGACTTTCCTGGTGGCGCAGTGGTTAAGAATCCACCTGCCAATGCAGGGGACATGGGTTTGAGCCCTGGTCTGGGAAGATCCCACATGCCGTGGAGCAACTAAGCCTGTGTGCCACAACTACTGAGCCTGCATGCCACAACTACTGAAGCCCGCGTGCCTAGAGCCCATGCTCCGCAACAAAGAGAAGCCACCGCAATGAGAAGCCCGCGCACCTCAATGAAGAGTAGCCCCCGCTCGCTGCAACTAGAGAAAGCCTGCACGTGGCAATGAAGACCCAACGCAGCCAAAAATAAATAAATGAATAAAAGCATTTTGTTTTATACCCAGTTGGTCGTTAGCCAACATTTATGGAGCTTCTGCTGTGTGTCAGGCATTGTGTAGGGTGCTGTGGATGTAGAGGTGAGAGGGCTGGACCCTGACTCCAGAGTGCCTGTTTAAGTCCAAGACTGCACATCAACTCTGGCCTCCATTTCCAGCCTGCTGGTCTTCTCTTCTGATTTCAGACTTGCCAGCCCCTGCAATCATGAGAGCCAGTTCCTTAAAATAAATCTCTTAATTTGCATGTGTATACACACACACACACACACACACACACACACACACACACACACACACACATCCTCTTGGTTCTGTTTTCCTGGAGAACCAAGACTGATATGGTACTCAACAAATGCTGTCATTATCGGTGCAGAAAGATGTGAAACAAGTGTGGTAAGCAAGATGCTTAGCGGTTTGGTTTTAGCCGTGTTGAATTTGAGGTGCCCATGGAATCCATGGGGAGATACTGGCAGGCAAATGTAGCCAGGGTGTGGAGAGATCACATGAGTGGTCTGGACTGAAGGGATGTAAATTTGGAAGTCACCGGTCTATAGCTATCAGTTGAAGCTATGTTTGTGGGTGATTTCAGACAGAGAGAACAGAGTTTGTAAGGTAAGGCGAGGTATCAAAATGGAACCCTAGGAAACACTAACATTTAGGGGAGAGGCAGAGGAAGAGGAGCCAGTAAAGGAAACCAAGAAGGAGCAGAGAGGAGGAAGATCAGGAGAGAGTGGATCATGGAAATCATGGCAAGGGAGAATTTCAGGATTGCAGCACTGTCAAGTCCCATATAAAGGTCGAGAGAAATGTTGCTGTCTGTCCATTGAACCTAGCTCTTAGGAGGTATCATTAGAGGTGACTGTTTCAGTGTCATAATTCATTACAGTGGGTGGAATAGAGGACCTGGGGTGATGAAGTGGAGATGCATGTTTGCTGCTGCTGCTTCTTAAGGAGCTCAGTTATGACGTATGAGGAGAAGAAGGGGCTGTGAACTTCCTGAAGAAGGGATGATTTTAGGATGGGAGGGGTTCTAGCATGTTCAGAGGCTGAAGAGACAGAGCTAGAAGAAAGGAAGAAGGGAGAGAAAGGACAAATGATTGATCAAGGTATCCTCCATGGATAGAGGGATGTGCACAGGGTCAGTAGTTTTACCAGAGAAGGGATGCCTCTTTCACTTGGTATGGAAAGGGGAAAGGCTATTTGGGGATACAGATATGTCTATAGAAGCTAGGGGGCTGGAAGTTTTGCCCTCATAAAAGCTTCTATTTTCTTTGTAAAGTGGACCTCTGGCAACATCTGATAGCCAAGGGGAGAGGGTGCAGTAAGGTCTTTGAAGACAGAGGTGAAGGTATAACATTACTGCTGTGGAGCTTGAAAGTGGAGGCTGATTATTGTTCCCCATTGTCTATTGAATGAAAGTTATACTCCGCAGTCTGATGTTTATAAAGTCCTCCAGTCTGCCTTTAACCAGTTCTGCCAGACTCCCTGTCTTTCCTTGTTTTATTCCAGCACCCTTGTGTACTTTAGCCGAGAGTGTCTCCCGTAGCACTGGCGTGTGGCTTTGAGAGACTGGATGCTGCAGGGGAGATGCCAGTGGACTATGAGTCAGGAGTCCTGTGGTCCATCTTGGCTCCTCCATTTACTAGCGATGGCACCTTGGACACACCTTAACTTCTCTCAGTCCGTTTCTTCATTCGTAAACTGTTAATTATAACACCACCAATGATAAGTGATGATGATGATGGTTGTGTCAGATGAGAAAACGTATTTTAAAGTATTTTGAAGAGGATAAGGAGTATATAAATGGAGCTGGTGTCATCAGGCCATGAATAATCCTAGAGCCAGGCATTTGTAAAACCTTTCTTCTTTACCACTAGAGTCCTATCCCCTTCTCTTCAACTATCTAAATTCAGCCTGTATTACATAGAGAAATGCTAGCTCCTGTAACAGGTAAACCCTGCTGAAATCTCAGTGGCTTAAAACATTTTCATGCTCATTTCAAATCCAGTCAGCCATGGGGGTGGGGGGGGCCCAGACTGGTGGATGCTCTGCCGTCTTCAAACCATGGTTTCCATGGTTGCCCTGGGTATCGATGTCCAGGCAGCAGGGTGGGGGAAGAGGAAGTCGATGATTGGGAGGCTTTGATGCATCAGGCCTAGGATGGGAGCTGGTGACTAAGGCCAAAGGAGAGATGGTTGAGAGGAGGCATTTACTGGATGGAGATGAATTTGGGGTGTGTGGGTTTTAGTGTGCACAGAAGGGTGGAGGGGGCTGAAAAGAGTGAGGCAGGACCTGTGGAGCCTAGGACAGAATGCAGAGGCCACTCCTCCTGCCTTGAGAGACAGAGCTGGGGAAGGGGGAAGGGCTGAGGGGCCCAGGACTGTTCCCCATGAAGGCGGGGCACCACAAAGGTAGGAGAGAGGCCCCCAGGGCGGGGGGAGACAGGTGGGCGAGAACCCGGGTGTCTACACACCTTCTGAGATGAGCTTCCTAACAGCTGGGGAGGCAGACCCTGTGAGGTGGTGCCTTGACAAGAGACACTCAATTAATAGGCCGCAGAGAAATGAACTAGGACTTGAGGTTTTTGACATCAGAGCCCCTGGCGGTGAGAGCCAGGAAATACCCCACCTGGAGAACCGGAGAACCTGGACTCTGAAGTAGGCTTGAGGGGGGAACCCCTGGGGTGGGGAAGGGGAGCACCTCTGTGGCAGCTGTTCCTTTATAGGTGATTCACCCTTTGGCTGCTTGGGTTGGAGGAGGGAGGGCAAGAGAGGAGCATTCCAGGCAGAGGGAGCAGCCTGAGCAAAGATCCTAAGGCAGAAAAGTGCTTAGAGGGTTTGGGGACTGAACAGAGGCCAGCCTGGTCCATGCTGAGCAGGAGGGAGCGTGCGGGAGAAGGTGCTGGGGAGGGAAGCGGGGCCCGGATCGCACAAGCGTGTACAGGCCATGGCCAGGGGGTGAGACTTTATTCTAAGGGCAGCAGGAAACCGTTGTACACTTTGCCTGGGGGCAAGATGGTCTGATTTATAGCTTAAGAAGACTACTCTGGCTGTTGTATGGTGAATGGGTGGAAGGGAGGTCACAGGGTATATTGGATGCGGTGGGTAAGGGAAAAGGAGGAATTCAAGACGGAAGCGAGTCTGGAGCTCAGAGCAGAGGTTCAGGCTGGCAAAGAAAATTTGATGCTGTATTTCCTGTTAGCTCCCTCCCTGTTCTCAGCCAAGCTTCCTGTGAGTAGCCTTATCCACAGTCTCTACTTCCTCACCTCCTCAACTCAAGCCTCTGTGCTCTGGCCTCTGTCACTGCCACTTCCCTGAAATGTCTAGGGCGAAGGGCACTTAAGGCCCTTTATGATTAGCCAAGTCCAGGCCTTTGACCCTCTCCTGGCTTGAGCTGCATCCAGTCACACTGTGAGCCATTCCTGCCTTGAAATTCTCCTTAGCCCTCTGTCTCTCTGGTCCCTTTGTGGTCCCCAAGTCCTTAGACCAGTTCTGAAACGATAGCATTACCCAGGCTTCTGACCTTGGTCCTCCTGGATTTCCTCTGTGCCTCTTGGAAAAGAAAGAGCCCTCCCCGCTTTCATCAGGGCAATGCCTACTTGCCTTTCAGCTTCATGTCAGGTGCCCCCCACCTTCAGGAAGCCTTCCCTGACCCCTCAGGCTGGGTTAGGTGCCGCTTCTCCTCCATTTCCACTTCTCCTGGAGCATAAAGTGGATATGGTAGCACTTAGCACCCTGCTTACTTATTAGTCTACCCAGTCTAACAGTACTGGAAGGATAAGATTACAACGAAATACCCTGTGATCTAGGACGAAGATTGCTTTCTCCAGTTCAGGTGAAAGCCACACTTTATAATGAAGGTATCTACACCTGATTGTATGTCCTTTAGCAGATCATTCATTTCTCACTGGGTCTGAGGGCTGTGAAGTCTGGTATAATGTCTTCTGTGAACAGAAGGAATTCATTTAGCTCCAAAGAATTAGTAATTGTCTCCATCTTCTGAAAGGAAAAAAAGCTGAGGATTTACGAATATGAATTGCTTCAGAAGAGCTTCCGAAGACCGGCATTGCCTGGTAACTTGGTTCTCCGCTCCCTTGCCCCCACCCTGAAACCTGTCACAGGTGCCTCACGTTTTGAGATTCCACAATTCTGGGTTTGACATTCCAGCTGCCTCTATGGTGATGAGCACTAACGTTCTCCTGGGCTCAAGTGTGATCACCTTCAAAGGCAGCAAATGGGCTGAATGAAAGATGTGCTTCTGCCTTTATATCCTTCCCTCCTGCTAACCAGGAGTGAAAAAGAAGAGGTGGGTAGAGACAGAAAAGTATGCACATCACACATCTGGTATTTCAGTAAGGTTCTGGTTGGTTAATGTCACTAAACTCTCATGCTTCTCTTTCAAATGTCTTCTTCACCCTTTCTTTCCTTTTATCGTTTCTCTCAGTTCCAAACCCACTTTATCTTTTTTGGCAGGTAGAACAAAGAAAAGAAAATGTCGAATCACTTTCTTCCCAGTGGCTGGATTTTTAGAATCTTTTTAAATTTTTTTTCCTGTGTTTAGTTTTCTGAGACTAACAGAGCAAAAAGCAGAGATGCCTTTGACTAAGTGGAACTCTTAGCTTCATTACTCAAAATAATGCTGCAGGTTGTACTTGTGTTTTTTGGATGTAGTGTTGGGCTGATTATTTTCTAAGAAAAAACACTGTAAGATTGTTATTTATTTTTAAATTTAGACATCTCTCAAATGAAATAAGAATGCCTAAGTGTGTGTAATAAGGGACTAAGTTTGAGTCCCCACATTACTCTCTTGAGGGTTTGTTGTTCTCAGGATGAGAAATGCTTGCACACAGACGAACTCCACTGTTTTGATTCCCACTTATGTTTATTTCTGGTGTCCAGACAAGACATTAGGATTACAGATGCTCAGATAGGAAAGGACGCAGGGTTTTCCAGTGTGCCCACCAGTGAGATCCCTTCTTATGTGGGGGACCTCTCTGTTAGCCTGAGAACATTCTTCCTCACAGGAAACTACAGTCTTTGACCCTTTGGATTTACTTAGTGAGCCTCTTCCACCACATATAGCATGTTCAACCCTTTAAGTACTTGAAGACAGCTATCTTCCCTTTTATTGCCCAAGCCCTTCTTTATAGACTATGGATTCCTGGTTTCTTCAGATGTAACCTCCTTCCTTTTTCTACGTATTGTGGTCCTAATAGAGCATCCCACGGTTTTGTTAGCTTTCTCTGGTGGCTCCATCTCTTGTTAAACTTACTCTCAGCTGAAACCCGCCCTCGTGGAACCCGCCTCTGAGTGGAGGTTCTAAAATGTCTATTTAACGGAATATTTTTTATCTCAGTGGTCTTACGTAACAGGAAAGCATTTTGTTACATTTGATAATGTTGTAATATACTTTCCCTTAAAAGAAAACAAAGGCTTTTAAGTCCTAGGGTGCAGGTAAAATACCAGTAAGGCATGGAATTTGATTTCTCGCCAGAGGAGGCTTAAGCAAGTTTAGTTGGGTCTGATAATAAAGGCTGGCATTGACTGTGCCCTCAGAGCATGCCTGCCACTGTGCCAGGGATTGTTACACATATCATTTAGTTTCATACTCACAACGACCCTAGTTAATAATGATATCATTAATAGTAGACACTGTTACTGACCTCATTTTAATGGTGAAGAAATGGAGTCTTAGAAAGGTTGGGACTTGCCCATGTTTCACATATCATAGTGTGACCCAGACCTTGAGCTCCTCCTATGCCACTATCCTCCCTCTCTGACACCTTTCTGCTGGGTAAAGCTCTGTGTACCGTGCCCTTCTCTTGTGCCTCACGTTTAGCTCTCTGGTCTTCTTAATTAAAAAGTAAATTTTGAAAAGAAAGAATTGGATGGTTCTTTGCAACTCACCAGGGCCCCTAGTGGGTGGGTGCTGACAGGAGAACTGAGGTCCTTAGTTCTGTGTCTCCAGGCCCAAGAAAAAGAGAACTTAGCCTTGGGATGACTAGGGTCACTTCAGACCCCATAAGTCCATCTTAAACCGGTAAAAGTCTAATGCTGTCATGGTGGGCTAGGACTAAACCTTTGATTTGCCTTTGGGCAGCTGGCTAGCACAGACCAAAGGGGAGAGTATGGTTACTGTCGTTAAGGTTGGACCAGCAGCCAGGACTGAATACAGGGATCTGATACCCAGATCAGTCTTGGCTCTGTCTTCCACACTCACCCTCTGTGAGCCTTAGTGTCCTCCTTTCCTGGGAGTTGGAGGGAGAGAAATGTATGAGGGTAGCAGGGAGCTGTTTACTCCACGTTCTTTTCCCACTCTTTCAGAGGTTAAAATAGCCCATTTGGTGTTGGAGAGTCAGTTCTTGTGCCCTATTTCCCAACTCCACACTTGAGACAGTGGCACAGTTGGAAGGATGGGACTTTGGGAAGCTGCTGTTTCCCCTCCCCCAGTCCCTAAGAAATTGGTGAGTTGGACACCATTTTAAACTTGGGGTAAAACTGGAACTCTTTATTTTATTTATTTTGTTTATTTTTCTTTTTATTGTTTTTCCCCATATCTCCTCCCTCTTGCATCTCGCTCCCACCCTCCCTATCCCACCCCTCTAGGTGGACACAAAGCACCGAGCTGATCTCCCTGTGCTATGCGGCTGCTTCCCTCTAGCTATCTATTTTACATTTGGTAGTGTATATATATCCATGCCACTCTCTCACTTCGTCCCAGCTTACCCTTCCCCCTCCCCAAGTCCATTCTCTGTGTCTGCATCTTTATTCCTGTCCTGCCCCTAGGTTCTTCAGAACCATTTTTTTTTAGATTCCATACATGTTAGCATGCGGTATTTGTTTTTCTCTTTCTGACTTACTTCACTCTGTATGACAGTCTCTAGGTCCATCCACCTCACTACAAATAACTCAATTATGTTTCTTTTTATGGCTGAGTAATATCCCATTGTATATATGTGCCACATCTTCTTTATCCATTCATCTGCCAGTGGACACTTAGGTTGCTTCCATGTCCTGGCTATTGTAAATAGAGCTGCAGTGAACATTGTGGTACATGACTTTTTGAATTATGAAAACTGGAACTCTTTAAGTGAGCCTGGACTGAGGAATTAAAATCTAGGTCTGCCCAGAATCTCACCCCCAGTTCACAGGGCCCCAAGGGTTTAGGAACTGATGTTAATTCCCCTGTGGTCTGAGGAGAGGGGCTCAGTTGTAGGACTACTTCAGGCCTAGTGGGGGAGCACAGGCTAGTCCTGCCAGTCAGGTATCTTAGAATCATCAGGTCCTGCCTGTGTGTGCCTCTCAGCCTGAGATGAGCTCTGGAACTGCCCATTCTCCCTGTGATTCAAGGTATAAATGCTGTAGATGGAATGCTATCGATAGGACTTTATTAGTCAGAGTCCCAACAGGAAAAGCTGGTATTCTCAATTTAGGGAAATTATGGGAGAGTTAAAGAGGTGTGGATAGGTGCTCGCTTCGGCAGCACATATACTAAAATTGGAACAATACAGAGAAGATTAGCATGGCCCCTGCGCAAGGATGACACGCAAATTCTTGAAGCGTTCCATATTTTTGACACAAGAGGGAAGAGATATGGGAACATATGTATATGTATAACTGATTCACTTTGTTATAAAGCAGAAACTAACACGCCATTGTAAAGCAATTATACTCCAATGAAGATGTTAAAAAAAAAAATAAAATAAAAAAAAGAAAAAAAGGTGTGGATAGGATGTAGAGGAAATCTCAAGGGACAGAGCAGGAACCCGGAGTTGTGGTAATGGTGGAACTAATACCACCTCTAGCTGCAGTGAGACAAGTGGATGGAGTGGCCATCAGAAGCCAGAAGAGATTGTCATTTAGAAGAGGTCACCTTGAGAGGAGCAGTGACTTCTGGTTGAGGGATACAGCCGGCAGAAGTAGAATATTCGAATTCCTAACCTCACCCTTTCCTCGCCCTGTGCCCCCACCCCCCTGTTTCCTTCCCTGACCTCTTTCTGGGACTCAGCATTGGACAAACTCAATTAGAAGTCTAGGGCACAGGGGCTTGTTGATGGGATCCATAAAGATCAGTCTGCGGGGGCAGGAGCAAGGTAGGGAAGGGTGGAGAGTGCACCTGGAGAGCAACAGAAAGATACTAGACAGAAGGACCACGCGACTTCACGATGGACAGAACTTGTGTGTATGTGTGCGTGTGTGTGTGTGTAGTGCAAGGTGGGAAAAAAGGATAAGGTAAGCATTTCTTACCATAGCCACGTGCTAGGTACTTTCTCCTGATCCAATCACCTTGCAGGGTAAGTAGAAGTATTTATATGTTATAGATGTGGAAAACTTGAACCCAAATCTCTTGTCCCTAAATCAGTTCAGTCCTGGTGATCCCCGTGGTGACAGATGGTAGCCAGATAGCTCTCACATCTGACTTTCTCTGAGCCCATTCCAGAAAGCCACCGTTCATGGCATTGCTGGGAGAACCGGGGGGGAACTGTAAAAGAGCTGCTGTGTATTTTTTTTTTTTTTCCTTCACATCTGTGAACTTGAAGAGAAGGGGAAAGAGGAGGAAAAAAATTCAACTTGGCGTGAACGATGTTAACTGAGATCAAATAAGGTGAAAAGCAAAATAGAATCCAGAAATTTAGTTTTGCTTTTACCCGAGGTTCATGCGCAGCTGCTGTACAAAGTCCTTTTTACTTTCCACAAATGTTAAGCACTGTTCATAACATGGATCTCATTTTCTTTTACTTTTAGTTGTTTATGAAAAATAGCTTTATAAAAGACAAAGAACCAATTGAACATTGAGCTCCAACTGTGTGTCACCTTTGTGATTTCATTTCTTGCTGATATACAAATTATTACACTTATAAGTTAAAGTTATTTTGATTCCTGATACATTCATTGTAAAATTATTTATTGAACAGTCAACAGTGAAATTGAAATTTTAAATTAAAAAAAGAGGAATTCTAACAACCTAGAAAGTAAACTTTAAATTTTTCTTTTTTTCCCCTAGTTTTCATTACATGCATGCATAGATTTTACATGGCTAGAATTGTGCAAGTTTATGTTGTTTTCTTGTCATTAGGTGTATATTTCCATGTTGCTATATAACCTTCATGATTATTTAAAACAGTTTTTCAATTCACCTTAAACATTCTCCTACTTGTTAGATATTATTTATTTCCCCTGCTTCATGCCATAAAAAGATTGGCGGTTTTGTTGAACATTTAAGTGGTTTATTTACTATTTTTCCTTATAAACATTGTTCATTTGAATCTCCATGCATCTAGTTTCGCCATCCCCTCCCTCTTTTGTTCTTTGTGGCAGAGGGAAAGGAATTGTTATTTTTTTAGGATAATTTCTCAGCAGTGGGATGAGCAACTCTGAAGGTATATCAAGGGACATTAAATAGAGTAGTTCTAAGGGTCACTGAGAGAAGTAAGATTACAGTTAAAATGAGTCATTAAGCAGAGTTGTTGCTTAAAATGTTAATGTGGATTTTTATTAAATCCTAGGTTTAAAAAACTACTGCTAAAAGAGAAATTAGACACCATTTACATTTACATACAAAATTTAGCTGAAACCCTAAGTTGTGATTAAGTTTTAAAAAATTTGTTCTTGGCTAAATTGAATATAGTGTAATTCTGAACAAATTTTGTATTTGATTAATGATATTGGCCCCGGTTATCCTGTATCCCTGGAATATAGCATTGGCCCGGGAGTCCCCTGGGCTACTCCCTGGGAAGCATGCATCCCCTCCCTAACCCATTCTGCTCAGCCCAGTGGGGCCTGGCCACTTTCATCTGTGCCCTCTTTACGAAGGTGGAGCCCCCTGGCCAGAGGGGCTTCCTTGTATGGTGCCCTTGCCCTTCCACTTGCCTGGCGTCTGCCACAGTTCTGCTTTCTGGAACAACAGACAAGTTTCTTCCTCTAGTCGGGAAGCTTTAGAAAATCAAAGAGCAGTTCTGGTTTTCGCTCTGTCCTTAGCTCCTGGCATAGTGCCTGGCACATAGCAGATGCTCAAAAACACATTTGCAGAATGAAATGTCTTGAGACAGTTCTTTAAATGTGTGACTACAACCATGATGTCCCCACTTAGTCGCCTCCTCGTTGGGTTTAATGTCCTCTAGGTCAGCCATTCCTCATGAAACACTCTCCGGATCCCTTTCCCTCCCAGTAGGGTTCTCACCATTGTCTGTGACCACAGTTTGCTCTCAGTCACACTTAGAATATGTGGCCAGATCTGCAGCCTGTTCTCCAGAAGTGGTCTGATTTGCAGTGATACAGTCAAGTGTGCACTCCTTTTTTTTTTCTTTAGCAAACTGCTGGTTGCTTACATCTTTTCACGTGATCTGCCATCAAGCCTAGCCTGCTGCAGGAGGTGCTTGTGCAATTGAGTGTTCCCTTCTAGATTAGCGTCACTTGGGATTTGATGAAGGCTCTTCAGTATCTTCATGTGAGTCATTAGTAAAAGTGAGGAAGAGGGGAGGCCCACGGAAGAGCTCTGGAAACCTCCCTCCACATTGACAGTAATCCCCTAATCCCATGCTTTTTTCAAACTGTGGTATGCATACAAATTACCTGGGGGTTTGGTTAAAATGCAGATTTTGATTCAATAGGTCTGGGTGTGCCCTGAGATTCCGTCTTTCTAACAAGTTGCCAGGTGATGCTCATGCTGCAGGTCTATCAGGTCATACTTTGAGTAGCAAGGCCCAGTTTTGGGAAAGAGTTGTTCATGAGAAAAAAATCCTTCAGTGTTTGGATAGCTGTGCTGTGCCCATCAGAGCCCCCAGAAGATACTCTCTGATACAGATACTTGACCCCATACTCAGAGGTTCATCTCCTACCTCACTAAGTAAATGAAGAAAACAAGAGTGATGCTATTTCACCAGCTTCCAAGTGGTATGTACCTCTCTGTGCATGTTTGGTTGGACCCTTTATTCCAGCCTGACTAGTCGTATCTTTTCAAGTTTCTTGTCATCTGGACATTTGATAAAAGTGCTCATGTAAACCGAGCACTTTAAAAATTTTTTTATTGGTATGGTATACCTTCATATACCAGAAAGTTACCCGAAGAGAAACTAAATGGATACTTAGTTTTTTAAACATTGGTTATAAGATACAATGTTCCTGATAAAATTCTTTTATAAGAAATATTATGGAGCATCCAAATTTTTTTACTCTATTGGAATTTGGAGAAAATGGATGCATTGTTGAAATTACATTCCTAAGCTGAAATATCCTCATGTAGCTGGCAGCCTTTCAGTAACAGATTTAGCAAGTGAGTCTGTAGAACACAAGGCAGGGAGGTCATGAGCACCTGACCCCCCTTTTCTCCAAGCTTTCTCTCTCTTAGCTCAGGGGACAGGTACTTTTCTTTTGCCCTTTGTACAAGGCAGGTAACACTGTGGCCAAGACTTTTTTGGTCATTTCAAGCAATGATTATTATGTCAAAATGTAGAGGAAAAAAATATCGACACTTACTTATTTTGTAGAGCTTATTGTGACCTGGTCACCTTTTCCTTTTTTTTTCCCCCCAATGGCAACAGAAGGAATTTTGATTTGATTTTATTATTTATTTTTTGATTGGAATATAGTTGATTTACAATGTTTCAGGTGTACAGCAAAGTGATTCAGTTATGTGTGTGTGTGTGTGTGTATCTATCTATCGATCTATCTATATATATATATATATATATATAGTTCCCTGTGCTGTACAGTAAGTCCTTGTTGTTTATCTGTTTTATATATAGTAGTGTGAATCTGTTAATCCCAAATTCCCAATTTATCCCTCCCACCTTTTCCTTTTTTGAAAATAGTAGGTGTGGCCACCACCATGGAAGGTATGCAGCTCACTGAATATCAAAAAACCCTCTCTCTCTGGGTTCTTAAAGCCCCTTAGCCCTGAGTTTGTCATTTGAGCCTGTGGGGGACAGGTACAGAGCGACCTGTAGTTGCTGCTGTAGTTCACCCATTAATTTCCTCCCTTTCTGTGATGGTTTTCCAAGATCGGTCAGGTGTCTCTTTGTTCTTTCAGCAGCTCAAATGCAAGCACAGGTGCAGCAGCAATTGTGCCTTCCCTTTAACGATTTTTTTTTTTTTTTTTAATATGTCAACCCCCCTCTCCCAATTCATCCCACCCCCCCCCTTCCCACCTTGACGTCCATACATTTGTTCTCTACGTCTGTGTCAGGCTGTAGACTTTTTTTAAAAAATTTTTTATTTATTTATTTATTTTATTTTTGGCTGTGTTGGGTCTTCGTTTCTGTGCGAGGGCTCTCTCTAGTTGCGGCAAGCGGGGGCCACTCTTCATCGCGGTGCGCGGGCCTCTCACTGTCACGGCCTCTCTTGTTGTGGAGCACAGGCTCCAGACGCGCAGGCTCAGTAGTTGTGGCTCACGGGCCCAGTTGCTCCGCGGCATGTGGGATCTTCCCAGACCAGGGCTCGAACCCGTGTGCCCTGCATTGGCAGGCGAATTCTCAACCATTGCACCACCAGGGAAGCCCGAAGATATATTTCTTAATCTATCTTTTATTGTTTTCACATAACCACTGCTTTCATACAATGCTTATGCTCTGTGCTTGCTAAGTTAGTAACAAAGACAAATGTAGTCATTTTTATCATAATTATTGCATCTTTGGTTAGAAGAGAGGATATTTTAAAAATTGATCCAGCCATCTTTTCCAAATCTGTACTAACTTGGTTTAGTACAATACCAATTTACAGACACTTCTAAAACCCTCCTTCTGCAAAATCAATTGTATTATTCTGGATTTGCTTTTCTCTGGCAGCATTTCTCATCTACTTCCACACATTCTTAAAGTTTTATGTAAATTCTTTTCTCTTCCCTTTTTCATGTGGGTAGCCCACCTTGAGGTTATGTGACTCCCCTTTCAGTAATAGAAGGAGCACTACACGGGGGAAAAGAAGCCTGGGTTCAAATCTCAGTTCTGCCACTTACTGTGTGACCCGAGGTGGTGTATTTAACCTCTGCAATTATTTGTAACATGTCTACTTCCTTTTCAGTGGCCTGCATCAAACAATACTACAAATTGTTTAAAATATCCAAAAGCTCCCCAAATTTGTAGGCAGGGAGGAAGCAAATTATCGGGTCATGGCTTGTCTTCCCAAATTACAACTTAGGGAGCATTGCCTAAGGAGCCAGGATGGGAGGCCCCTAGACTCACAAAGTGGGAGAGGAGAACCAGGAAGGGAGATGGTAAGTAGTATTTACTGAGTGCCTGTAATCTCTTTTCCATGTGCTCGTTTGGTCCTCATAGCTGCTCTGGTAATTTTATGATCAGTGTAACATTGCCTCTGCCAAGGTAGCCAAGTGGTTAAAAGCCATAGTCTGGGTTGAAATTCCTGCCTTGCCACTGTGTGACATAAGACAGGTCCCTTGGCCGCTCTGTGTCTGGTTCCTCATCAATAACAGGGAGGTAATGAGAATCTGTTTTATAGGGTGTTGGTGAGGATTAGATGAAATAAGTGTGTGAGGTGCCAAGCACAGTATCTGGTATGTAATCAGCACTCAACAAATTAAGCTGCTGTTTATCCTTTATTTCTTTTTAGACTTAACAGTCTTTCTAAAGGAAGGCTGTAGAGTTTTAGTAACTTAATAACATTCAAAATTGTGACCACAGATTTAGCAGATTTTCCAACAGCCATAACAGAACTTTGTCAAACACATGAGTGCTTTCCTTTCAAACTGGTCATCTTGAAACCCTCTTACGTATTCCAGTGTTGCCTGTGCCTCAAAATGTGTTTGGACTTCTCATTACTAATTTTTAGTCTATGGGTGTCTTTTTGCTAAAATTACGCCTAGGATAAAGGTGAATACTTACATAATTAAATTTATTTATTCAACAAACTTTTATTGACCACCTACTCTTTGTCACCTACTGCTAGACACTAGGATAATAACAGTGAACAAGTAAGATGGGGTCATTTCCCTATGGCATTTGTAATCTAAGGGGCAAAAAGCTTTCATCAGCTTGGATTGTATAAAAAATGTGACAGCACTAATTGACATTGTTAAAACAGCTGAAAAGAAGAATGCAAATTTTGGAATGTTTTGTAGATATATCCAATACCTCCATGATACGTTATCCAAAGGAAGACAGATGCCTTCTTTATGAATAAATGAGACGTACTGAGGGAGACACTGATCTGTATCTGTGCAATGATGTAACCAGCCCTTTAAATTCAAATTTGGAATAAAACAAGGAGCTCCTTTATCTCTTCTCTGGTTGACTGTGACTTTGGAGTCATTCATGAACTTGAAATTGGAAGCACAGTTACATTAAACAACACAATTGAAACTAAATTATCACTCACCAGTAGCCTGGTGATGATTGAAAATAATTCTTGGTTATGCACTCAAGAGTATTTGTCCGGCTCCGGGTCTGGATCGGAGCTGGAGAGTCCCAGGCACTCGTCTCCTCAGTGGATGCCTCTTGGCCCCACTGCCGCCCTGTGCTGCGGGACAGGGAGCCCGGAGACCCAGCTGGAAACTTAGAACGGTAGAGGAAAAAGATATTTTTTCTCCCCTACAGTTTCTGGTGACTATGAAGGGATGGCTGGGACACCCCACTTGCTCTGGAAGCTGCAGATGGGATCTTGCGAAAATTGACAAAAGTCAATGAAAAATAAGAATTCTTACTAAAGTCAGCCCTCCCAGATCTCTGTCTATAGTGCTCTGTCAAGAGAGGAAGACAGTTGTGTTTTACTCCTGATTCTTCCCTGAAAGTGTTTACAATCAGCTATAAGTAAGAATGCTCCACGATGCCATCATGTGAATAACTTTGAGACCAGGCCAATGGACTGAAAATGCCCCTTATTAAATGCAGGATTACTCACATCATACAGAGACCTAAGAAGTGGGCATTTACTCCTGTCTATACCACCACCTCCTGAAATGAGACACAACTGTTTGAAGGGACTGACTGAATTCCAGGACTGAGATTGATTCAGGTTAATGGAGACGGAGCCTAATCCCTAAAGAATGGTATCTAAGTTTGTGAAGAACCTGCCAAGTTTGTTGTGGTGACACATGTGATGG
Organism: Eubalaena glacialis; assembly: GCF_028564815.1. NCBI lineage: Eukaryota > Metazoa > Chordata > Mammalia > Artiodactyla > Balaenidae > Eubalaena > Eubalaena glacialis. The sequence goes on from NC_083728.1 coordinate 19,344,267, forward strand.
ATCTTTTGGATTTAGATACCTGCAGTGTTTTCAACATATGTTTAGTATTAAAATTATTCCTGGGTCCTTTGAAAAAAAAAAAAAAAAAGACTATTTGTTAGGTTCCATTGGTTAGCATGTCTAAAAAGTGTGTTGATTTCTTAAAACTTTCCAAATATTTGTGTTTATTCAATTTTAACACCCTAATGTTAAATAATTGCAAATAAATACATAAGTAACATATATAAATAAGCATAATTATGGAGTCCCGAAATTCAGAGGAGCTTTAAAGATAATTTAGGATAGTCACCCTTATAGTGCAGAAATGCCTTCAAGCCTACGTCCAGCACCTCTGGTGATGGAGAATGTTTAACTATAGACCAGGGGTCATGGGCATATAATAGAAAGGTGGGGGGACTTCCCTTTCTATTGGTGGGGGGTGCAGTGGTTAAGAATCCGCCTGCCATTGTAGGGGACATGGGTTCAAGCCCTGGTCCGGGAAGATCCCACATGCCGCAGAGCAGCTAAGTCCGCGCGCCTAGAGCCCGTGCTCTGCAACAAGAGAAGCCACCACATTGAGAAGCCTGCGCTCGGCACCGAAGAGTAGCCCCTGCTCTCTGCAACTAGAGAAAGCCCGCGCACAGCAACGAAGACCCAACGCAGCCAAAAATAAATAAAATAAATAAATTTAAAAAAAAAGAAAAGAAAAGATTAAAAAAATAAATAAAGGTGGGAATTTGTCTTTATAAGACAGGAGTGGTAGTTACCTATGGGAAGCTTTTGGGCCCTATCTAAGTATAGTTGTTTTTCCAAGCATCATCTGGCCAACTAAGACTTGTCTTCCACAGTCCAGTTTCTGCCTCTGGACCTCCAGTTTGTAGCCCTTCCAGTAAACTCTGGCACTGGCTAGAGAAACATCCTAGGATCTTTTTAGTTTTCTAAACTTGTAATTACCATTATAGCACATGGTTTTAACCATGTTTTAAATTAGCTAATATTTATTAAGTGTCTATTGTGTACCAGTCACTCTTCTAGGCGAAAGATATGATAGCACCAAGCAGAAAGCAACTACCATTATGGAGAGTTCATGATTGAGTGGCCCTAAAGTTGCAGTCGAACGTGAAATAAAGGAAATGGATCAGGTCTGAGGGAGATGATGGTTCTGGCTTGGGACATGTTGAACACGGGAGGCAGTGGGCCATCTGAGAGCAGATATCTGATGCGTAGCTGGCTCTGTAGTTGAGGGAAAGCTGGCTTTGGGGATTGTTGGCATGGAAGGTGGAATTTGAAACAGTTGGAGCAGAGAAGGTCAGCAAGGAAAAATGAGTGATCTGAGAGAAGAGAGTCTAGCATGGCATGATGCTTGGTGCCTTGTAAAGTACCAAGTAGATGTTTATGAATTCATTTATTTGATCTACAGCTGTATTCCTTTTGAAGTAACTATGTAATAAACATTGCCGTTTTTTTTTTTTTACATTTTTGGCTGCGTTGGGTCTTTGTTGCTGCACACCAACTTTCTCTAGTTGCGGCGAGCGGGGGCTACTCTTTGTTGCGGTGCACGGGCTTCAGTAGTTGCGACACGTGGGCTCAGTAGTTGTGGCTCCCGGGCTTAGTTGCTCCGCGGCATGTGGGATCTTCCCAGACCAGGGATCGAATCCGTGTCCCCTGCATTGGCAGACAGATTCTTAACCACTGTGCCACCAGGGCATTCCTTATTCGGTAATTGTAACATTATGAAGCAAGTACAATTTTCTTGTTACTTTGGGGAAACTTTCTTCTATTACAAAGGTTTGAGAAATGGAGGTTTTCATGTAATAACCTTTCCTTTTTTTTCTCTTTAGATTTGGATAAATAATTCACACTTGTAACAGCCAAAAAATACACGAGTACAGAGAACAAAATTTGTCCCTTTACCTCTCTCCTCACCCTTTTCCCACCCAAGACTTTTCAGTGACTTTCCACGTACTGTTCCTAAGAGAAGCTATGTTCTGAACAGCGTCTAGGTTGGAGACTGGAGAACGCGATTCCTCTTGTGTGTCTTTGACTCACAGTGACCATAGATGAGTTATATTAATATTCATTCACTGCCTCCTCAGGAGATGTACTTGCCTTTGCCCTTAGTGGTGGGCAACCTTGCCTTTATAGGAAGTCATTCAATTGCATAGTTAGCGGATAGCTGGAGCTCCATGTTATGGACTTTCCGAAGCTCTGTTACAGCTGGACAGATGCAGGTTAGGGGAAATATCTCACTTCCAGGGTATAGAAAATCATTGGCGTGTGAACACGTGCATATGTGTGTGCACGTACGCGCACACACACACACGGGATACCTAAAGAGTTGTGAAGTATCTTTGGTGAGGCACTGAATCGTGGGTGTTATTACTTGTACCAATCTCTAGCTTATCAAAATAATCATCTTTAGGGAACGTTAGTGAGAAGTAGTCACGAGACACTGTACATTTTATTAGGTTCCTTATTTGTCCAGTTTTACTGCATGTAATGGACCTAGGTTTCTAGAGTTGATGCTTGGCCATCATTTAGAGTTGACCTCGTTAGAGGCGCCTAAATGTGTCTAATGGATCTCTGCGGCATTGCCTCCACAGTGTTTAATATGCATAAAATAGGTGCTTGAGGAAGACTGTTACTTGGCAGGGAGGATGAGAAGAGAAATGTGATTGCCCTTAGTGTCTGCAGTATTACCGCAGGATCCAGAGCAAAAGCACTGAAAGGGTATTTAGTGTTTCTTTGACAACTTGCTGATCTCTGGTCTTCCCCATCTTGGTAAAATAGTACCTTCGCGGACTTGGTGGTAAAGTCAGAAACCTGGGGGTCATGCTTAACCACTCTGTCCCTCATGCCCACTCCACCAAAAGGCCTGCGGATCCCACCTCCAACACACAGAAAGCCCACCTCCCCTGCCAGCGCCCTAATGCAGGTCGCTGTCATCACTGTCTGCGACTTCTGCAGTAGCCTTCTGCCTTCCTTTTCGGCTTCCTCTCTTGTCTCTCTCCCATGCATTCTACATTTCAACCAGAGTGATCTTTTTGGAAACATAAATCAAGTGTGGATTTACTCCCCTGCTTAAAACTCTTAAATGGCTTCCCATTGCACTTAGGATAAAATTTTTAAATCGCCAGTTTGGTCTGCAAGGCTGTGTGACACGGCCTTGGACTCGCTAACGTTATTTTGAACCCTCTCACTTCCGTTTGGCACCATCCATCCTGTTCCTGGAGCCAGGTTATCCTTTTATTTGAACCCAACTTTCTCTGTAGGCATCAAAATTAAGTAGCATTTATGTTTCCTCCACAAATAAGAAAAGACTTTAACCTATGTCTGCTTCTTTTTTCCTACTCCTTTGGTTCCCAGATTTTTTTGCAAAGTTTCTGATTAATTTTCTATATTATGCCTGTGCTCTTTCAAGAATTCTTATTAGCAGTTGCATTGCACTTCACATTATATTTGAGCAATAATTGTTGAGATTTAACTATAAGTTTTACTTATTTCTTTGATCAACACTGCTTCTTGTATCTCAATTTGACTTTTATTTCTTAAATTTTTTTTTTTTTTTAAATTTTTATTTTTGGCTGCATTGGGTCTTCGTTGCTGCACACATGCTTTCTCTAGTTGTGGTGAGCAGGGGCTACTCTTCGTTGCGGTGCGCAGGCTTCTCATTGCGGTGTCTTCTCTTGTTGCGGAGCACGAGCTCTAGGCACGCAGGCTTCAGTAATTGTGGCACGTGGGCTCCGTAGTTGTGGCTCGCGGGCTCTAGAGCGCAGGCTCAGTAGTTGTGTGTGGTGTACGGGCTTAGTTGCTCCATGGCATGTGGGATCTTCCCGGACCAGGGCTCGAACCCGTGTCCCCTGCATTGGCAGGCGGATTCTTAACCACTGCGCCACCAGGGAAGTCCTTATTTCTTAAATTTAAATTAAATTTTGCTAAGGTACAACTTTAAGTATAAGTCTTATACTTTATAAGCTTATACTTTAAGTATGTCTCTTATACTTCTTTCCCTTCCAAAATGCATGGGTGGTGAACTTCATGGAGCTCTTGCACACCCCCACATGTCTTCATTTTGCCTTCATACTTAAATGATGGTTTTAGGGGGATCTAGGATTCTAAGTTTAAAATGATTTTTTTCCTTCAAAAGTTTGTAGAAATTGTTTCATTTGTGTTTTAGCATCTGGTGTTATAGATGAGAAGTCTGGTGCAAATCCACTTTTCCTTTTGTTATGGTTCGCACCCCCGCCATCCTTCCCCATCTTGGATTGTCAGGGTCTCTTTATTTTTGCAGTTTAAAAATTTCACCAAGTTGTGTTTAGGTGTTTCTTTTTTCAGTGTTGTTATAAACCATTGGCAGACCCTTTCAACCTCGCACTCAGGTCCTTCTTCAACTCAGAGAAATTTGGTCCTGCTCTTTCTTTGATATTTTTTTCCCCTCCATCCTCTCCCTTTTAAAAAACTAGATGTATATTAGATATACATTGGATCATCTAGATTTATCCCCCCCCCCATATTTCTTATCCCTTGGTTTGGGAGAATTTATCAGTTCAGCCTTCCAGATCACTCCTTCCATCTTTGATCATGCTCATTTTTCTGTACAGGGATTTGCTGTTGAGGGATTTAAAAAATGATTTTTTTTTTGTAGTTTTGTTTCCTTATTCTCCACTGGTAACTTTTAGTAGTGCTTTTCCCCGCCTTAGTATCTTATCTTTGAAATGGTATCTTCATAGATCTTTCAGAGAACACTAAAATTATTTTGTTTCCTTTGTTAACCCTGTTTCCTCTGGGCTTGGTTCCTCTATTCAATTTGGTGCCTCTTTTCAATCTATTGTTTTTCTTAGTGTTTTATTCTTAGTTAGTTTTCTTTCTTTCTTTTTTTTTTTTTTGGTAAATTTATTTATTTATTTTTGGCTGCGTTGGGTCTTTGTTGCTGCACGCGGGCTTTCTCTAGTTGCAGTGAGGAGGGCTACTATTTGTTGAGGTGCGCGGGCTTCTCATTGCGGTGGCTTCTCTTGTTGCAGAGCACGGGCTCTAGGCACACAGGCTTCAGTAGTTGTGGCACACGGTCTCAGTAGTTGTGGCTCACGGGCTCTAGAGCGCAGGCTCAGTAGTTGTGGCACATGGGCTTAGTTGCTCCAAGGCATGTGGGATCTTCCAGGACCAGGGCTTGAACCCGTGTGCCCTACATTGGCAGGCGGATTCTTAACCACTGCACCACCGGGGAAGTCCCCTTAGTTAGTTTTCTGTTCACATTTCTAAATAAGGATCCAGGTCAGAGGTTTGCAGTCCTAAGGGTGCATTAAATTATCTGGAGAGCATTTAAATACAAGTGCCAGCTCCTCATTCCCTCTATAAATGCTAGTTTAATTGGATTAAGGTGGGGCCTAGGCAATTGATATTTTAATTTTTTTGAGATATAATTGACATATAACATTACGTTTCAGGAGTTTCACGTGTACAGTATAATGATTTGATATGTGTGTACATTGTGAAATGAGCACCACAATAAGCCTAGTTAATATCCATCATCATATATAGTTACAAAAGTTGTTTTTTTCTTGTGATTAGGACTTTTAAGATCTACTCTCTTAGCAAATTTCAAATGTGCAATTATTAACATAGTCACCACGATGTACTTATCTATTTTATAAGTAAATAAGTACACCCATGATTTGTTTATTCTGTAGCTGGAAATCTGTACCTTTTGACCCCCTTCACCAGTTTCACCAACCGCCCCCCCCCCCGCCCCCACTTGCCTTTGGCAACCACTAATCTGTCCTCTGTATCTATGAGCTTGGTGTTGTTATTGTTGTTTTAGATTCTGCATATAAGTGAGATCATATGGTATTTGTCTTTCTTTGGTTTATTTCACTTAGCATAATGCCTTTAAGGTCCATCCATATGGTCACAAATGGCAAGATTTCATTCTTTTTTATGGCTGGATAATATTCCATTATATAAAGATACCACATTTTCTTTATCCATTCATCCATTGATGGACACTTAGGTGGTTTCCTAAGTGTCCTATGTATGTGGATGCATATATCTTTTCGAGTTATGTTTTCGTTTTCTTGGGATAAGTACCCAGAGGTGTAATTGCTGGATCATATGTGTCATGGTCCGAGCGCGGTTGGAAAAGAATTTCCAGACACGAGGCGGAATGTAAGAAAGATAGAGTTTTATTAAAGAGAAGGGTCGCTGCAAGAACAGCGGGCCGACTTCCTGGTAGCCAGGGAAAGTCGACAATGAGCATGGGTCACTTGTCTGTTTTTATAGCCAGGGAACCTGCAAGTCATCTGCTGACTGGTCAGAGTATGTATACTTTCAGTGTGCTGAGCGGGAGAAAAACGGGACAAATGTCTTTTCTTATATGGGATGGGAAAGGGACAGGGCATGCTACTTGGGAGGGCTCTGGGACAGTGCAATGGTTACATTGTGACAGAGCGATAGGAGTCCTGTAACTCTTTGTTCTGACAATATTGGCCCTTTGAGTTTATCTTGTTCTTTGTCCTTGGAGCACACCACATTGCCCCCTCTCTTTATTTACAGGGCCAATTCTTTGGCCCTATTGGATACCCTGCTCATGTCTACCCACCTGCCTAGCCCCTTCTCAGGTGTTCGGGAACGCTTTTTTTAAGAAGGGGCAACGATCTCTCTGCCTACTTCCTTCTGGGTGGGAGCATCGTAGGGGCCCTGGGTTCCTGATGCCTGCTCTCTGTCAGGGTATATTTATGGAGGGAGATGAGAGCCCATGGAATGATAAGACGGCTTGTTCCAATGTGGTCCATGTGCCAAATGGCTGGTACCCTTGTTGTAGCACCATCTGGAATTGAATCCTTTGAACCTGTCAGGAGATGAACTTAGATAATGCGTTAATAATGCAGGGGCCAGGCTTCCCTGGTGGTGCAGTGGTTAAGAATCTGCCTGCCAATGCAAGGGACACGGGTTTGAGCCCTGGCCCGGGAAGATCCCACATGCCACGGAGCAACTAAGCCCGTGCGCCACAACTACTGAGCCTGTGCTCTAGAGCCCACGAGCCACAACTACTGAGCCCATGCGCCACAACTACTGAAGCCTGCATGCCTAGAGCCCGTGCTCCGCAACAAGAGAAGCCACGACAATGAGAGGCCCGTGCACCGCAATGAAGAGTAGCCCCCGCTCACCGCAACTAGAGAAAGCCCGTGCACAGCAATGAAGACCCAACACAGCCAGAATAAATAAATAAAAAATAAAAATAAAAAAAAAATAATGCTGGGACCAAACAACAAAACAAGGGCTATCAGGATTAATGGTCCCAACAAGGGCAATAGCCATGTCCATATCTGGATCCCCATAGAGGAGAGGAGGCTGGAAAGCCAGCTGGGGCCCTGTCCTGCTCTCTCTTTTAAATATTCTATTAATTTGATGTTTTTCTTTAGAATCTGAAGGTCTTCTTCAACCTGGCCAGAGGTATTAATATAGAAGCAGCATGTTCCATTTAGTAGGGCACAGACACACCACCCCCCGTCAGCTGTTACGACATTCACGGCCCCCCTATTTTGTAAAACTACCTTGGCCAGAGAGCCTAGGGCTGACTGCTGTTCCTCAGTGGCTGCTACCGTAGCCTTCCAAGGTTCCTGGACCATGATGGTGAGATGGAGAACACTCCTCTCTAAGGGGTATGCCTGCAAACCAGGAGAGCCCTCTAAAGATGCTATGTATTATTTTGGGCCGATCAAGAATTGGGTTATCATAAGCATGTCCCCCGCAATCAGTGGTTCGTTTTTGTCTCTCCCGGACAGGTCTTATGGCCTCCTCGAGGAAGGACCCAAGGTTGGGAATGCCTCCTGAGGAAGCTAAATCCTTTGTAGTCATAATGGTCGCCTCTGGGACCGCAGCAATAATTGTGCAGGAGCCCCTCCAAAGTGTGAGAAGATCCAGATAGACCCCGTTACCGCATAGAAATGAAAATCCGGTGCCCCTCAAAGATACCCCCATTGTGGGTCCCCAGAGCCAGGCCCTGACCTTTTGGTAGTTTTCCTCTGGGAATAGACTGGGGTCCCATGGCCTAGGATTATATTGGGAAGGCCAAACTCCAAGGAAGTAATCATCTATACATAAAGGGGAGAATCCGGGCTCTGACAGATTATGAGTGTGACTGGAGGATTGGCATAACAAATTTCTGAATGTTAGCTGAATTATGTTATATTTTGGAGGAGAATCTTGCCGGGAGGTTAAACTAAGTAAGTGTCCGGTGGTCACACCGATCCCCACATATTTAGTTCCCAGGGCCGAGCTGTTTATGGGAATATGGTCTTCATTAATACATTTCTTAGTCGCATTTTCCTTGAATTTCCCCAGCACAAAGTGAAATTACCTTCATGTACATCATATTTATTTTCCTCTGAACAGGGATTCCACTCCAGGCTAGTCCGATTAGAATTGAGGGTGTAGTTACAAAGAGAGTCATTTAGCCAGCCCAAAATGGGTCCCCATCCATTCGGGTTTTGGAAACAGAGCTTTGCCTCATCTGCCCAAGCTTGGGCTAATGCCCATATCCTGTTTTTCTCTTCATGAGTACAACAAGCGGTCGGGACTACATGAATGTCTTGCCAGGTCAGGTCAAAGGCTATAGTGAGGGTCTGAAATTCCTTAATAAAAGTGGTGGGATCCTGACTAAAGGAACCTAACTTGTTTTGAATTTGGGAAATGTCAGACATGGGAAAGGGAACATGGACTGCAATAGTGCCCATGTCTCCATTTGCTACTTCCCTCAAGGGAAACATATCAGAATCTGTTTCCTGGCTTTGGGCAGTCCTCGATCTTGTGTGGGGAGGGGGGAGGTGGCTTTCGCCCTGATAAGGGGGTGCCTGTCGGGGAGCTGTGGGTTGAGGTGAGGGGGCGGGGGCTGAAGCAAAGGGGGTTGATGGGGTGGGGGACAGGAAAGGTCGAGTAGAGGGTCATCTAGGAGATCTGCTGGAGAGGGAGACAGAGGGGGTCGGGGGGATAAGGCGGCAACAGAAAGACACATGCGGCATGAGTCCCTGAGATCCGGATTCTGACTAAGGGCCATAAAGGTCTTGACATAAGGAACCTCTGAGTCCTTTCCTTTTTTCTGGCAAAAGAGATCAAGTTGGAGGATCGTGTTATAATTTAGTGTGCCATTAAGGGGCCATTGTTCTTGGTCCCCCACTTTATACTGGGACCAAGCCGTGTTACAAAAGAAAGTGAGCCTCTTCTTTTTGAGATTTTTAGGGTCAAATTTTTTCCAGTTCCTGAGGATACTGCCGAGGGGTGAGTCTGAGGGAGGCTCCCAAGACGTACCAGAACCTGTTCTTAGCCTATATGCCGTAGAAAGGGGGTCCTGAGAGTCACCGGCTGACAGAAAGGTGTCCCCTTTGTCCCAGTGATCTCTCCGTGCGACTAAGGCACAAAATGGGCTGACCGTCCCAACAATCGCGTCCGACCGTGAGAGGTGACCCCTGAGCGTGCGACTGAGGCACAAACCATGTGACTGAGGCACCGTGCGACTCGGGCAGGGGAAGAAAGAGAGAGAGATTCCCGGGACCCACCGGGTGACTCAGCGTTTGGCGATTACCTGAAATGTGAAAAGGCACTCCTGGGATGGCTCAGAGGCAACACCTAGGCTCCTGTAAATCAATCCGGACTGAGAAAAAAGTGAAAGTAGCAGAGAAGACAGGCTGAGCAGTTGGCCTCGTAGTCCTGCCAGGAAGGCGGTGGCCGAGGCGAGGGGTTTTTCTTGAACCCATATGTGCCTCACGGGTGCACGGAAGTTGTCTTGCTGGGGGCAGATGCTTTAACAGCCTGGTCTGTTCCGTGACCCCCTCATCCTTTCACGGGAGTCTTCAAGCGGCAGGTGCCCTGTTGGCTTTTAAATGCCTGACCCGTGCCCGCACAATACCAATTGGCCTAGTCCTCAGCCAGAAGGAAGACAGAGGGACCCTCACCAGTTCTGGGCGGTAGTTACTGGGGCGAAGTGAGCCGTGGAGTCTTCAGAACACACCAGGTTGTGGCCCTGGCCAGAGTTCCTCTGTTGCTTCCCCAGCAACTTGCCTGTTCACAGAGGGTCCCAAGAATTGAGGAGAGGAGGTGGGGGAGGAGATTCCCCCCAAGAGATATCCCCATACGGGCCACCAAAATGTCGTGATCTGAGCGCGGGTTGGAAAAGCATTTCCAGACACGAGGCGGAATGTAAGAAAGATAGAGTTTTATTAAAGAGAAGGGTCGCTGCAAGAACAGCGGGCCGACTTCCTGGTAGCCAGGGAAAGTCGACAATGAGCATGGGTTGCTTGTCTGTTTTTATAGCCAGGGAACCTGCAAGTCATCTGCTGACTGGTCAGAGTATGTATACTTTCAGTGTGCTGAGTGGGAGAAAAACGGGACAAATGTCTTTTCTTATATGGGATGGGAAAGGGACAGGGCATGCTACTTGGGAGGGCTCTGGGACAGTGCAATGGTTACATTGTGACAGAGTGATAGGAGTCCTGTAACTCTTTGTTCTGACAATATTGGCCCTTTGAGTTTATCTTGTTCTTTGTCCTTGGAGCACACCACAATATGGTAGTTCTATTTTTAAGTTTTTTGAGGAACCTCCTTACTATTTTCCATAGCGGATGCACCAGTTTACATTCCACCAACAGTGCACAAGGTTTCCTTTTCTCCACACTCTCACCAAAACTTGTCATTTCTTGTCTTTTTGATAATAGACATTCTAACAGGTGTGGAGTGATATCTCATCGTGATTTTGATTTGCATTTGCCTGAGAATTGTTCTTTCAGGAGTAAGTTCAGAGTACAGGCCCTGCTGAGTGGCCAGGAGATCCCTCTAGAGTCCTCGGTGGGTGTGTGCCTTGTCATCTGTGGTGCGGTTTCTTCATCCTCTAGTGCTGGCACTTAGGTGGGTGGTCCCCTACTGCCGATCCCCACTTTATAGAGAGCTGCCCTCACAGCTTAGCCTTTCTGAGAACAATGGAGGATGTAGCTGTTCCATAGACCTTCAGTTATTCTCTTGACCGTCCCTGGTGCTCTTCCACTCCCACATCCAGCTTCTGCCATCTCTGGATTTAGGTTTGTTTTCCACCAAGCTTCTCTTGGGCACACACATTTTAAAAGCTTTCTTCTTTTGCTTGGTTCATGTTGGAGGTTCCTCTGCATGGTTAAGCACTGCCATCATTCAGTTCTGATGGCTTTTTTTTTGCCCACAATTCCTTGCTCTTCTCCTGATGGCATTGTTCCTGTTTATCCTGTGCTGCTGTGGACTTATTCTTACTTTTATATTTTTATAATATACATTCCTACTGTTACAATAAATAACTAAATAGTCTGTTATATTTGACATTTTAAAGGAGGGGAGAAGTACTTCTAATACCGTATTATTTGTCATGAACCAGCAGTCCCCAAACACTTTTTGTTTACCTCTGAAAAGCATCAGATATCCAAGGAATTCAGCAGGCTCGTCATGGAAGAGGAACTACAGGCAGTTTAACCAAGTGAAAAATGACTTCATTCCATTAGTGAAAACTGCATTTAAAGTTGTAAGATACCATTTGCACATATCAAATTAGCAAGGTGTGTTTTTTGGGGGCATATGGTGGGAGGTAGGGTAGGGAGTAATAAGGAATGGGGAGTGTGTGTATGTGAGGGACAGAGAAAGAATTTAATGCCAGCAAGGGTCTTATATACTGCTTGTGAAATGCAAATTGATATAACTCTCAATGCATTTTGGCAATATGGGCCTTTAAAAAAGTTCATACTCTTTGACCCAGGGATTAAAATACTGGCAGTCTATCCCAAGGAAATGATTATAGGTTAAGACAATATTTTATGTACAGAGATATTTATCTCCACATTGTAAAGTAAAAAAAAAAAAAAAAAAGCAAAATGTACACGTTCAAGTGCCTGACACTGAGCAATCGTTAAATTTTGGTACATCTATGCAGCTAACAAAATTCTACAAACAAAATGAAGCTAACAAAAATAAATGTTTAGAAAGACTTTAATTACATAGGGAAAATGCTTATGTAGTTTTTAATGATGCTAAGTGAAAAAAGATATACTCTAAAACGGACTTACCTAGAATATCAATTCTATAAGAAAAACATATGTGCAAAGAAAAGTAAAAATTAACAGTAACGATTGTTTTTTTGATTTGAATTATGTGAGTTTTCCCACCTATAGTTTTTTTTTTGTTTTTTAAAAAATTAATTAATTTATTTATTTTTGGCTGTGTTGGGTCTTCATTGCTGCGCGCGGGCTTTTTTCTAGTTGTGGCGAGCGGGGGCTACTCTTTGTTGCGGTGCGCGGGCTTCTCATTGCGGTGGCTTCTCTTGTTGCGGAGCACGGGCTGTAGGTGCACAGGCTTCGGTAGTTGCAGCGCGCAGGCTCAGTAGTTGTGGCTTGCGGGCTCTAGAGCGCAGGCTCAGTAGTTGTGGCGTACGGGCTTAGTTGCTCTGCGGCATGTGGGATCTTCCCAGACCAGGGCTCGAACCCGTGTCACCTGCATTGGCAGGTGGATTCTTAACCACTCTGCGCCACCAGGGAAGCCCCCACCATAGTCTTATGCTCTTTTGTATTTTCCACATTTCAGCAGTAACTATATTATAATCAGGAAAAATGATCAGTATTATTTTTTAAATTGCCACGCTGTCTCACAGAGAAATAAGAATGGCCAATAATCACATGAAACTATTTAATTTCAGTAGTAACAAAAAATGCAAAGAATGCTCAATGACATGGAAAATGTTTGTTACATAAATTTAAGTGAAAAAATAGTAACAATATGTATACTATGATCCCAATTTGGTTAAAATTGTGTGTGTGTGTATCAAAATGTTGACAGTGCTTAGCTTTGGGTAGGGAATATTTTTCAGATGACTTTTAATTTTCTTCTTTATGCTTATGATTTGGATTATGTGAGTTTTCTTCCCCTATAGTCTTATCTTCTGTATTTTCCAGTTTTCCTATATTAAATGTGTATTGCTCTTATAATCAGGGGAAATTTTTTTCACACATTATTTTTGTCTTTCTATCCTCTACACTATACTTTCTGCTCTAAAGCATTCTTAAAATATTTAACTTGGATGTTGAATAAGAGAAATTTGAGGGACTTCTTTACACCTAATTCAATCTTAAGAATTAAATGAATGCATTGATATAAATTTCATGTTACTTTGAGAGATTTATCTTTGTTTTGTCTATAGGAATATATTTGAGTACTTTGAATATCTTGTCTCTTTCTCAGAATGTTAGCCACATAGGTGCAACATGATGGAAAACTATCTTTTTGCCATTTTTTAAAAAAAATTAATTAATTAATTAATTTATTTTTGAGTGTGTTGGGTCTTCGTTTCTGTGTGAGGGCTTTCTCTAGTTGTGGCGAGCGGGGGGCCACTCTTCATCACGGTGCGCGGGCCTCTCACTGTCGCGGCCTCTCTTGTTGCGGAGCACAGGCTCCAGACGCGCAGGCTCAGTAGTTGTGGCTCACGGGCCTAGTTGCTCCACGGCATGTGGGATCTTCCCAGACCAGGGCTCGAACCCGTGTCCCCTGCATTGGCAGGCAGATTCTCAACCACTGCGCCACCAGGGAAGCCCCCTTTTGCCATTTTTAATAAAGCCTTTTGAACTTTTTATTTTTAAAAATTGAGATATAATCTACATACAGCAAAATGTGCAGATTTTAACTGTATAGTTTAATAAGTTTTGGCAAATGTTTCTGCCCATGTAAATACCACCTCAACAATCTATAGAACTTTTTTGTCACTCCAGAAAAGTTCCCTCATGCTCCCTTCGTGTCAGTCTTCACATCTGAACGTTAAGCTCTGTTATAATTTTTACCACCATAAATTAATCTTGTTTCTTCTAGAGCTCCACATAAACAGAATCATATAATATATTCTCTTTCATGTCTACCTTATTTTGCTCACCATGATTTTGAGATTCTTCCGCATTGTGTGTATTGGGAACATTTTTCTTTTTAATTGCTGAGTAGTATTCCATTGTATGAATACCACAATTTGTTTATCCACTCTCATGTTGACAGACATGTAGGATGTATCTGGGTTTGGACTCTTTTAAAATCAGGGATGCTGAGTTTGTAGCTGTTCCCTAACCCCCCACTTCTCTTTTCTTGACTAGCAGTGCTTGCAAATCAGGGCTTGTTTCCAGGAGCTTGTAACTAAGACCACCATAAAGAGATCAGAGAACAAAAGTAAAGTGGGCCTGCCAAGTCCAGGGCAGACGCCCCAGGAGTTCAGCTCCTGGGCACAGAATGGCAGGCTTGCAGATTAACTGAACACTCCTTTTACAGAAAGAAAGAAAAGAAAAAGCTAAGCAGTGAAAGAGCTCAGAGCACCCAGTTGGGGACCAAGAGAGCCATTACCACATTAGATCCAAATCACAGCAGTTGTTTGAGGTTACTCAGGATGCTGAGTGTTAACTACACCGAGAGTGGGGTGGGGTGCTTCCTCACCCCAGCTGGCCCTGCAGCAGGTGTTGCCCGAGTGCCCATCTGGGCTCCCTTCTGCTGGGGTTTCTGGGGTGAGGGGAGCAGGATGACTTGAAGCACTTGCTATGTGGCCCTGACTGCTCTGCCAGTAGAGCTACATAAAAAACCCCACAGCCTCTTGGGGCATGTGATTTGATAATTGGGAAGAAACACCTCCCAGACCCAAGGGGCTATCGCACATTCACGTATTCAGCGTTATTACGGAAGAGCAGAAATTGTGAGTTCTGGGTTTGAGAGGCCCAGGATGTCTCTCTCTGGGACAGAGAAGGGCCCAGCACTCCCCTTCCCCATTTCACTCCTCGTAGAGTTCATTTCCATCTGTCCTATTCCCACCAAGGAAAATATGGCCTTTATCCCACTTCCTCGGGCACTGCCTCTTTCTCCTGCCTTTCCCCTGAATCTTGACACAGGGTCAGATGAACTGAGTGCAGATAGAGCTGAGGAAGCATGGAGGGAGAAGTACAGTTGTTCAGTCAGTGTGTGAAAACTGCTCTTAGAGGGTGGGAAATGGTGTGATCTCTGAAGATAGGACCCCCATTAGGCAGTGGCAGGACCAAAGGAGAGGGTGCCCTCTCCACTTGCCATGTGATAAGGGCTTTCCAGTTCTAGAAGAATTTGTAGCAAAAGTCATGCCATGAGAGTGAGTCTACTGCGGATGTTATACTGACCAGCTTTGCTGATAACTGTGCTGAAAGGATCCTCTGATGTTCGGCAGTGAACTCAGCCAGCAAGCTGTCCACTCCATGTACCCCCCAGGCTAGCTGTCCCCACCCTGGACTGTTGTTTGTTACCTCAGTGTGTCAGGTTCTTACCTGCTTATCTGGCCCCCATTTCTTGCCCGGGTCTATTTTTTCCCCTTGCCTCCTTATTTTTTGCCCTCTTCAACTTAAACTATCTGGTTAAAAACTAGACCTTCTAACTTTGCCTTAGTTAGCATTCCCTGCCAAGGCACTGACCCTGAGCACCTGCCAGAAGATATTTTTATTGCCTTTGGTTTTATTATAGATGACAAAATACATGGAATTGGATTTCTTTTTCCCAGGATTTGTTTGCTAGTTTATCTCAACACCAGATGGTTTTTTCTGATTGATTTATTGTTATAGGCAGTTTGATTCTTAAAGGCTTTTTTGATCTTACTGGAGCACCTTGGACCATGAGTCCCATGTGACCCATATGTTGAGAGGAGGTATAAATGGAAGCTTCAAAAAGTTGACACCAAACATGGGAACTGAAGCAATCGTTACACCTCAGACTAATAGTCTACTGGTTTTAAGATGACTTTTACTTTGGGGAATCTATAAATTCTTTGAAATTGCTACTCTTAGAAAAAGCCACAGTTATTTTTCCTGGGCTACTATATTGTCTTCAGTTCTAATTTTGACGGTGAGTGCAAAGAACAGATTGTGTCCAGCCCAAGTTACATTTATAACTTCAAACAATTGTTCTCTCATAGTCTTTAGCAAAAATTTTTTAGAGAAAAGACTTTTAAAGACTTCCTCCCCTCCCTCCCAATTATAGTTGATACTTTAAGCTCTAACTAACCAAGGGTGTTTGAGCACAATTTTTGGCAAAGTAGCTAATGTTTCACGATCATTTTTTTTTTTATTTGAACTATATGAAAGAGAGCTCATGATACCATTCTATGAAGTCTACTAAACAACTTACTCTTATCAGGGAATATACAAGATTCATGTGTGTCAATTCCTCTACTAGGAACTGAAGATGAAAATTAACTGTAAATCAAGGAAATGAAAATCCTTGAGTTCTAACCTTTTGCATAGACAAAAGCAAACGGCAAGACCCTGAATAGTTGACATTCCTTCTCTGGAATATGAATACTGAATACTCTCCGTGGTAAATATAAACTTCATATTTGTGACTTACTCCAGGCTGTACTTAGTAGATTACCTAGATATACGTAGACAGACAACTAAAGGAAGTTATGTCATTACTTTATCAAGGACATTTTAAGGTAACTTAAAATTATGTCATAGAATGGAAAGATATCCCATGTCCATGGACTGGAAGGCTTGATATAAAGATGGCAATACTACCCAAAGTGCTCTATGGATTTAATGAAATCTATCCCAAAATCCAGGCAGCCTTTTTTGCAGAAATGGAAAAGTTGATCCTAAAATTCATATGAAATTGCCAGGGACTCCGAATAGTCAAAACAATCTTGAAAAAGAAAGATATAGTTGAAGGACTCATGCTTCACAATTTTAAAAAAGCTACAATAGGCCTCTCGCCTTCTGAGATGGCCCACACTCTGTCTATGGAGTATGTTTCTCCTAGGGCCATTCTCGCCTTTTGAGATGGACCGGATTCTGTCTATGGAATGTGTATCTCTCTAAATAAATCCACTTCTTACCTTAAAAAAATAATAATCAAATAATCAAAACAGTGTGGTACTGGCATAAGGATGGACAGCATAGATCAATGGAATGGAATTGAAAGTCCAGAGGTAAACCCATTTATCTATAGTCAATTGATTTTTGACAAGGGTACCAAGTCCATTCAGTGGGGGAAAGGACAGTCTTCAACAAATGGTGCTGGGATACTGGATAGCCACATGCAAAAGAATGAAGTTATATTCCAGCCTCACACCATATACTAAAATTAACTCAAAATGAACCAAAGACCTAATTGGAAGAGCCAAAACTCTTAGAAGGAAACATAAGGGTAAATATTCATGACCTTGAATTTGGTAATGGATTCTTAGAAATGACACTAATGGCATGAGCAACAAAAGAAAAAATTAGATACATTGGACTTCATCAAAATTTACAACTTTTGTGTGTCAAATGACATTATTTTTTTTTAAACATCTTTATTGGAGTATAATTGCTTTACAATGGTGTGTTAGTTTCTGCTTTATAACAAAGTGAATCAGCTATACATATACATATAGCCCAATATCTTCTCCCTCTTGAGTCTCCCTCAAACCCTCCCTATCCCACCCCTCTAGGTGGTCACAAAACACTGAGCTGATCTCCCTGTGCTATGTGGCTGCTTCCCACTAGCTATCTGTTTTACATTTGGTAGTGTATATATGTCCATGCCACTCTCTTACTTCGTCCCAGCTTACCCTTCCGCCTTCCCGTGTCCTCAAGTCCTTTCTCTACGTCTGCGTCTTTATTCCTGCCCTGCCCCTAGGTTCTTCAGAACCATTTTTTTTTTTTTTAGATTCCATATATATGTGTTAGCATACGGTATATGTTTTTCTCTTCCTGACTTCACTCTGTATGACAGACTCTAGGTCCATCCACCTCACTACAAATAACTCAATTTCGTTTCTTTTTACGGCTGAGTAATATTCCATTGTATATATGTGCCACATCTTCTTTATCCATTCATCTGTCGATGGACACTTAGGTTGCTTCCATGTCCTGGCTACTGTAAATAGAGCTGCAGTGAACATTGTGGTACATGACTCTTTTTGAATTATGGTTTTCTCAGGGTATATGCCCAGTAGTGGGATTGCTGGGTCGTATGGTAGTTCTATCCTTAGTTTTCTAAGGAACCTCCATACTGTTCTCCATAGTGGCTGTATCAATTTACATTCCCACCAACAGTGCAAGAGGGTCCCCTTTTCTCCACATCCTCTCCAGCATTTATTGTTTGTAGATTTTTTGATGATGGCCATTCTGACTGGTGTGAGGTGATACCTCATTGTAGTTTTGATTTTCATTTCTCTAATGATTAGTGATGTTGAGTATCCTTTCATGTGTTTGTTGGCAATCTGTATATCTTCTTTGGAGAAATGTCTGTTTAGGTCTTCTGCCCATTTTTGGATTGGGTTGTTTGTTTTTTTGATATTGAGCTGCATGAGCTGCTTGTAAATTTTGGAGATTAATCCTTTGTCAGTTGCTTCATTTGCAAATATTTTCTCCCATTCTGAGGGTTGTCTTTTCGTCTTCTTTATGTTTTCCTTTGCTGTGCAAAAGCTTTTAAGTTTCATTAGGTCCCATTTGTTTATTTTTGTTTTTTTTTCCCATTTCTCTAGGAGGTGGGTCAAAAAGGATCTTGCTGTGATTTATGTCATAGAGTG
Source organism: Eubalaena glacialis (assembly GCF_028564815.1). Lineage (NCBI taxonomy): Eukaryota > Metazoa > Chordata > Mammalia > Artiodactyla > Balaenidae > Eubalaena > Eubalaena glacialis. Next base: position 19,362,799 of record NC_083728.1, read on the forward strand.
TTCTGCCTATGTTTTCCTCTAAGAGTTTTATAGTGTCTGGCCTTACATTTAGGTCTTTAAACGATTTTGAGTTTATTTTTGTGTATGGTGTTAGGGAGTGTTCTAATTTCATTCTTTTCCATGTAGCTGTCCAGTTTTCCCAGCACCACTTATTGAAGAGGCTGTCTTTTCTCCACTGTATATTCTTGCCTCCTTTATCAAAAATAAGGTGACCATATGTGCTTGGGTTTATCTCTGGGCTTTCTATCCTGTTCCATTGATCTATATTTCTGTTTTTGTGCCAGTACCATACTGTCTTGATTACTGTAGCTTTGCAATATAGTCTGATGTCCAGGAGCCTGATTCCTCCAGCTCCGTTTTTCTTTCTCAAGATTGCTTTGGCAATTCGGGGTCTTTTGTGTTTCCATACAAATGTGAAATTTTTTGTTCTAGTTCTGTGAAAAATGCCATTGGTAGTTTGATAGGGATTGCGTTGAATCTGTAGATTGCTTTGGGTAGTATAGTCATTTTCACAATGTTGATTCTTCCAATCCAAGAACATGGTATATCTCTATCTGTTTGTATCATCTTTAATTTCTTTCATCAGTGTCTTATAGTTTTCTGCATACAGGTCTTTTGTCTCCTTCGGTAGGTTTATTCCTTGGTAGTCTATTCTTTTTGTTGCAGTGGCAAATGGGAGTGTTTCCTTAATTTCTCTTTCAGATTTTTCATCATTGGTGTATAGGAATGCAAGAGATTTCTGTGCATTAACTTTGAATCCTGCAACTTTACCAAATTCACTGATTAGCTCTAGTAGTTTTCTGGTAGCATCTTTAGGATTCTCTATGTGTAGTATCATGTCATCTGCAAACAGTGACAGCTTTACTTCTTCTTTTCTGATTTGGATTCCTTTTATTTCTTTTTCTTCTCTGATTGCTGTGGCTAAAATTTCCAAAACTATGTTGAATAATAGTGGTGCGAGTGGACAACCTTGTCTTGTTCCTGATCTTAGAGGAAATGCTTTCAGTTTTTCACCATTGAGAACGATGTTGGCTGTGGGTTTGTCGTATGTGGACTTTATTATGTTGAGGTAAGTTCCCTCTATGCCTACTTTCTGGAGGGTTTTTATCATAAATCGGTGTTGAATTTTGTTGAAAGCTTTTTCTGTATCTAATGAGATTATCATATGGTTTTTATCCTTCAATTTGTTAATATGGTTTTATCACATTGATTGATTTGCGTATATTGAAGAATTCTTGCATTCCTGGGTTAAACCCCACTTGATCACGGTGTATGATCCTTTTAATGTGCTGTTGGATTCTGTTTGCTAGTATTTTGTTGAGGATTTTTGCATCTATGTTCATCAGTGATATTGGCCTGTAGTTCTCTTTCTTTGTGACATCTTTGTCAGGTTTTGGTATCAGGGTGATGGTGGCCTCGTTGAATGAGTTTGGGAGTGTTCCTCTCTCTGCTATATCTTGGAAGAGTTTGAGAAGGATAGGTGTTAGCTCTTCTCTAAATGTTTGATAGAATTCTCCTGTGAAGCCATCTGGTCCTGGGCTTTTGTTTGTTGGAAGATTTTTAATCACAGTCTCAATTTCAGTGCTTGTGATTGGTCTGTTTATATTTGCTGTTTCTTCCTGCTTCAGTCTTGGAAGGTTGTGCTTTTCTAAGAATTTGTCCGTTTCTTCCAGGTTGTCCATTTTATTGGCATAGAGTTGCTTGTAGTAATCTCTCATGATCCTTTGTATTTTTGCGGTGTCAGTTGTTACTTCTCCTTTTTCATTTCTAATTCTATTGATTTGAGTCTTCTCCCTTTTTTTCTTGATGAGTCTGGCTAATGGTTTATCAATTTTATCTTCTCAAAGAACCAGCTTTTAGTTTTACTGATCTTTGCTATTGTTTCCTTCGTTTATTTTTCATTTATTTCTGATCTGATCTTTATGATTTCTTTCCTTCTGCTAACTTTGGGTTTTTTTTTTGTTCTTCTTTCTCTAATTGCTTTAGGTGTAAGGTTAGGTTGTTGATTTGAGATGTTTCTTGTTTCTTGAGGTAGGATTGTATTGCTATAAACTTCCCTCTTAGAACTGCTTTTGCTGCATCCATAGGTTTTGGGTCGTCATGTTCTCATTGTCATTTGTTTCTAGGTATTTTTTGATTTCCTCTTTGATTTCTTCAGTGATCTCTTGGTTATTTAGTACTGTATTGTTTAGCTTCCATGTGTTTGTATTTTTGACAGATTTTTTCCTGTAATTGATATCTAGTCTCATAGCGTTGTGGTCGGAAAAGATACTTGATTTGATTTCAATTTTGTTAAATTTACCAAGGCTTGGTTTGTGACCCAAGATATGATCTATCCTGGAGAATGTTCCATGAGCACTTGAGAAGAAAGTGTATTCTGTTGTTTTTGGATGGAATGTCCTATAAATATCAATTAAGTCCATCTGGTTTAATGTATCATTTAAAGCTTGTGTTTCCTTATTTATTTTCATTTTGGATGATCTGTCCATTGGTGAAAGTGGGGTGTTAAAGTCCCCTACTATGATTGTGTTACTGTCGATTTCCCCTTTTATGGCTGTTAACATTTGCCTTATGTATTGAGGTGCTCCTATGTTGGGTGCATAAATATTTACGATTGTTACAGCTTCTTCTTGGATTGATCCCTTGATCATTATGTAGTGTCCTTCTTTGTCTCTTGTAATAGTCTTTATTTTAAAGTCTACTTTGTCTGATATGAGAATTGCTACTCCATCTTTCTTTTGATTTCCATTTGCATGGAATATCTTTTTCCATCCCCTCACTTTCAGTCTGTATGTGTCCCTAGGTCTGAAGTGTGTCTCTTGTAGACAGCATATGTACGGGCCTTGTTTTTGTATCCATTCAGCCAGTCTGTGTCTTGTGGTTGGAGCATTTAATCCATTTACATTTAAGGTAATTGTTAATATGTATGTTCCTATTACCATTTTCTTAATTGTTTTGGGTTTGTTATTGTAGGTCTTTAACTTCTCTTATGTTCCCTGCCTAGAGAAGTTCCTTTAGCATTTGTTGTAAAGCTGGTTTGGTGGTGCTGAATTCTCTTAGCTTGTGCTTATCTGTTAAGGTTTTAATTTCTCCGTGGAATCTGAATGAGATCCTTGCTGGGTAGAGTAATCTTGGTTGTAGGTTTTTCCCTTTCATCACTTTAAATACATCCTGCCACTCCCTTCTGGCTTGCAGAGTTTCTGCTGAAAGGTCAGCTGTTAACCTTATGGGGATTCCCTTGTATGTTATTTGTTGTTTTTCCCTTGCTGCTTTTAATATTTTTTCTTTGTATTTAATTTTTGATAGTTTGATTAATATGTGTCTTGGCGTGTTTCTCCTTGGATTTATCCTGTATGGGACTCTCTGCACTTCCTGGACTTGATTGACTATTTCCTCTCCCATATTAGGGAAGTTTTCAACTGTAATCTCTTCAAATATTTTCTGAGTCCCTTTCTTTTTCTCTTCTTCTTCTGGGACCCCTGTAATTCGAATGTTGGTGCATTTAATGTTGTCCCAGAGGTCTCTGAGACTGTCCTCAATTCTTTTCTCTTTATTCTGCTCTGTGGTAGTTTTTTCCACTATTTTATCTTCCAGGTCACTTATCCATTCTTCTGCCTCAGTTATTCTGCTATTGATTCCTTCTAGAGAATTTTTAATTTCATTTATTGTGTTGTTCATCATTGTTTGTTTGCTCTTTAGTTCTTCTAGGTCCTTGTTAAACGTTTCTTGTATTTTCTCCATTCTATTTACAAGATTTTGCATCCTCTTTACTATCATTACTCTGAATTCTTTTTCAGGTGGACTGCGTATTTCCTCTTCCTTTGTTTGGCCTGGTGGGTTTTTACCTTGCTTCTTCATCTGCTGTGTGTTTCTCTGTCTACTCATTTTGCTTAACTTACTGTGTTTGGGGTTTCTTTTTCGCAGGCTGCAGGTTCGTAGTTTCCGTTGTTTTTGGTGTCTGCCCCCAGTGGGTGAGGTTGGTTCAGTGGCTTGTGTAGGTTTCCTGGTGGAGGGGACTGGTGCCTGTGTTCTGGTGGATGAGGCTGGATCTTGTCTTTCTGATGGGCAGGACCATGTCTGGTGGTGTGTTTTGGGGTGTCTGTGGCCTTATTATGATTTTAGGCAGCGTCTTTGCTGCTAATGGGTGGGGTTGTGTTCCTGTCTTGCTAGTTGTTTGGCATAGGGTGTCCAGCACTGTAGCTTGCTGGTCGTTGAGTGGAGCTGGGTCTTAGCATTGAGATGGAGATCTCTGGGAGAGCTTTTGCCGTTTGATATTACATGGAGCCGGGAGGTCTCTGGTGGACCAATGTCCTGAACTTGGCTCTCCTACCTCAGAGGCACAGGCCTGACACCCTGCCGGAGCACCAAGACCCTGTCAGCCACACGGCTCCACACTCTGGAAACCCATACTCCAGAGGCCCTCCTTTCGATGTGCTTCCTCTCCCCGCTGCATAGGTCCTAACCAAATGACATTATTAAGAAAGTGGAAAGACAATCTACAGAATGGGAGAAAATATGCAAATCTGAGAAGGACCTAGTATCCATAATACATTAAAAAAAAAAACAAACCTCTAACAACTCAACAGCAAAAAGAAAAACAACCCAATTAAAATATGGGCAAAGACTTCATTGGACATTTATCCAAAGAAGATATACAAATGGCCAACAATTATATGAAAAGATGTGCAACGTCATCGGTCATTAAGGGAATGCAAATCAGCCACAATGAGATACTGCTTCACACCCACAAGGATGGCTATAATTTAAAAACATCCCAAACGGAAAATATGAAGTGTTAGTGAGGATGTTGGACCCTTGTGCTTTGCTGGCGAGAATGTAAAATTGTGTAGCCACCGTGGAGAACAGTTTGGCAGTTCCTCAGAAAGTTAAATATAGACTTACCATATGACCCAGCAGTTCTACCTCTGGGTACATACCCCAAATAATTGAAGACAGGTATTCAAACAAGTACTTGTACACAGATGTTCCTAGCAGCACTATTCACAGTAGCCAAAAGGTAGGAACAACCCAGATGTCCATCGGTGGATGAATGGGTGAACAAAATGTGATTTATCCATACAATGGAATATTTTTTAGCCATAAAAAGGAGTAAAGTACTGATGCAGCTATAATGTGGAAACACCTCAAAACATCATGCTAAGTGAAAGAAGGCAGGCACAAAAGGTCACATATTGTGTGATTACATTTATGTGAAATATCCGGAATAGATAAATTCATTGAGACAAAGAGCATATTAGTGGTTGCCAGGGGCTGGAGCAGGGGGAATGGTAGTGACTGCTTCATGAGTACAAGGTTTCATTTGGGGATGACGAAAATGTTTTGGAACTAGATACAGGTGAGGGTTGTACAGCACTGTGAATATACTAAATGCCATTGAATTGTACTCATTAAAATGGTTAATTTTATGTTATGTGAATTTTCCCTCAAATTTAAAAAGTTGCATCATATAGTTTTTGTGATCTCATAAATAACTGTGGCTTTGCTGTCATAGTTACCTTGTGACTGTTGGAATCCATGTGCTTTGTAGCATTAGTACATTGGGAAAGTTCTTTCCAGCTGTGGGCAAGAAAACACGAAGACAGATGATCCCAAGTGGGTTTCTTCGTAGAATAACAATTAAGGAATATAGCCTTTTCTTTTTTACTTGTGGAAGCTGTTAAAACTTCTACCTTGAGTGGGCCCTTGGTTGTTTTAAAATGTGATCTGGACTGATAGGATTTGGTCTCTTCATTTAATTTGAAAAAGCATGTTTAAAATAACTATATTATTTGGAGGTGGAGCAGCTTTTGGTTTTATGAAAATTAGGAGTAATTTTTAAAGAATGTGAGATATACATATGGAATTGCAGTAAGGTTTTTCTGGTGGTTTGCTGTGTTGCACTGCTAGAGACTTCTGTGACACTTTCGAAAGCCATTACGAGTGCTTTTTAGTGTCAGTGGAATTGGTGTCAGGAATAAGAAATTTTTTTTTTCAGATCAAGCACATCTTGTGCAAAAACTAAAAACCTTAGTTTCTTATTTTAATCTTATACCTGTTTTGTTTTTTGAAGGAGGGACTTTAGGTTAGATTCTGACAAAAAGATCTGAGCTTGAGAAGGGCATCTTACTCAGAAAGGTAGAAGTGCTTTGCCAGTGATCATGAAGCTTTTCTTTATGTATGGAGTTGATGCTTCTGCCTCAGGGTCATGCTCCTGCCCCTGTGTTGTATGTGGACTTGTTTCTCAAGCAGATGTTATTTATGCTAGTTGTCTTGCACGCTTCCACCTGGCTCCTCTTATGACCCACAACGTGCCATCCAGGCTAAGGGTTTGCAGACTTGAAGCAAACAAAGCGAAGTGGTTTGCAGTGGATTGAACCCAAAGCTTTTGGCGTCATTAGCATCGGGTCCCAATCAACTGAACTAGAGAGCAAAGAATAAATGCCTTGCTTGAGTGAGGGATTTGAAATTTTAAAGTTAGAAGGGATCTGGTAAGCATGGCAAAATATCTAGAATAAATGTAATAATCTGAAGTAGTGGGTGAATGTAAGCAGCTGAAAATCATGATTGCTTCTGAGTTCCACAGAATTAGGAAGAGTTCCTCTCTGTGATGTTCACTGGATGATTTTTTAAATTAAGAAAAGGTCAGTTTTTTAAGTGGTGGAGAATTTAAAGTTTTTAATAAATTATTAATTAGGACAGTTTTCCAACAAGAGCTAATTTAGCTATTGAGCTACTACTGTACCATAAGAGCAATAGAAGAAAGTGAAATCGGTATATGAGACTACAGCTTCCTGCAAGATCATGTGTGCCCAGGAACCCCTGCCTGTGAATGGCAGCATATAGTGCATTTCCTTGCACAATTTTCTTAACCTTTCTGTGCTTTCGTCTCCTCCTCTGAGCAATTAGAATAATAGAATCTACCTCATAGGGTTGTTATAAAGGTTGAGTTAGTTAATGTAGTTAAAGCTCTTAGAACAGTGCCTGACACAGAGTAAAAACTTGACAGGTGTATGCTAAAGACATAAGAATGATGGGGAAAGAGCACTCGGAGCTGCGCTGGGTCTTTCTTGCGGCGTGCGGCTTCTCTAATTGTGACGCATGGGCTTAGTTGCCCCGCGGCATGTGGGATCTTAGTTCCCTGACCAGGGATCGAACCCACATCCCTTGCATTGGAGGGTGGATTCTTAACCACTGGACCACCAGGGAAGTCCCCAGGGTGCTTTTTTGAGGGGCAAACTTGTTTACATTCAGATACTCATAGCCCTGACTCTCTCGTGTACCCATGCACCGTTCGAAGTTCTGAGACCCTCTGGTATACTCACTTGAGGGCCATTTTACTGGGCATCTCAACCAAAGAGAATGCTTTGGGAAAGAAATAAAGAACTCAAAAGCAGTGGTTTTTCAACTGCTTCCCAAGTAATTTTAAGATCATGTGAAGCATTTCTGGTCATTTGTTGAAAACAGTTACTGTCTCATTCATTCATCAAGAGCTACCATGTGTCTGTCATTGGGTAGAATGGGATGACATAGGGATAAGGGTCAGAGACAAAAGATGAAGACAACATAGCTCCTTAGCCCGGAACTCAGTCTAGACCATTTTTTTTACCTCTAGAATCCATGTCAGGAAAACCCCAGGGCTTTGAATGGAAGAGCATCAGAAAATAGCACATCCTTAATGGTACTCACCCTTGAAGTTGTAAGGCTACGCATCAGTTAATTTTTTAAAATATTATTTAGTTATTTATTTATTTGGTTGCGTTGGGTCTTAGTTGCGGCAGGCGGGCTCCTTAGTTGTGACATGTGAACTCTTAGTTGTGGCATGCATGTGGGATCTAGTTCCCTGACTATGGATCGAACCTGGGCCCCCTGCATTGGGAGCGAGAAGTCTTAACCACTGTGCCACTAGGGAAGTCCCACACATCAGTGAATTTGATCATTTCTGCTAAGCCATCTCAAACTTAGCCAGGAGAGAAAGATGGAAACTCATTGGTGGAAAGAGATTTTAATGAATCATCTTGTTCTGATCTATCATCAGAGACAATCAAGTTTGCCTTTTTTCCATTGATATCTTTCAGTTACTACTAGCATTTTTAATCATTTAAAATTGCTTGTTTGTATTTTAGTGCCCTCTTCTTACTCTCCCCACCCCCTTGGTTTTTCTGTTTGTGTATAGTTCTGGTGAAAATGAGTTAGGAAAGGAGATTGATGAGATTGGATAGCTCAGCATCCTAGAATACACTTTATCTCTTTTCTCATGAAGTGAGGATATGTCGCTTCTTTTGCAGGACTGGATACAACTGCAGAAGCAACAAGTGAACCTTTAAAGATGCATATGAGGCTGCACAAAGAGAAGAGAGAAACTGGAGAAACCAAGGAAGTGAGGAAAAAGTATGTTTCCTGGGTAAATAGTACACTTCTGAATTTAGGTTTCTTGCCATATCAATTACCATTACTTTGTCATGCCTAAGTCTTTATGGCTGTATTTAATCTTTGTATTGCTGTTAAACATTCTTTATTTTCTCTTTCCTTGATTTTATTGCTGAGCTCTTTGATCAAATGATTCTTTTAATCATTTGGATTAATCTAAAAATATCTGTATTGAATATACAATTTAGGTGACTTCTTAGATCACTTGATAGGAACCTGTTATATCTTAGGTTGACCGCTGGGTATTATAAAAGTAGAGTTGTGTGTTGTGTCTCTTGTGATGTGCAGGTTTAGTTCAAGGTCAGTTTTTTAGTCTGAGTGCAAAACATACTTCTGCTTTATTAAATGACTGACTTGAAAAACACTGGTTTGAATACCAAATTATCCAAGCCATGTTCTCAGGCTATAGGATGTGTGGTACTGCTCTCTGGACTATGAAAAGTAATACTACAGACAAAGCTGACTGGCCAATAATTAATGTAAATAAGCATAGCCTCCCCTTGATGAACTAGATGTGCCCTAGTAAAGTTATATACTCATATATGTATATACATATACATATATACATATACATATACATATATGAGTTGGGAACTCAGTTTATTCTGTTATTGAGCCACTCACAGCCTTAGATTTTGAGGGGTTTTGTTGTTAAAGTTTTTTAAATAAAGGAAATTTACTACCTTATTTATCATTATAAAGTTAAGAACCTTTCTGAGTAGAACTTTTTGGAAAGAAAGGGGAGGAAATGGAGTCAGGGTCATTGCTGGTATATAATGGAAGTTCTGTGCACAGCAGCCTGACTTGGACAACTCCATGGCAACATCACTCCCTCCCCACAAGCCTGGGCCACCCAGCCCATGGGAATTTCCTCACAACTGTCACTTGTGGAACTTCCTGTCTCATGGTGGATTGTGGCAGGCCTACTGTTAGATAGAAGGTATATTCCAGTTTTCTCATTCTTTAACTTTGAGTTGGAAGGTGGAGTAAAAACTATTTAATGGCCTTGTATATCAATCCTCTAAACTAAAAACGGCATAAGACAAGTTTATTACAAGTGCACTTGTGCACACATTTTCTAGTGCTCACCTTCACACCGACTCTGCGTCAGTCACACTGATCTCCTTACGGTTCTTCAGTCAGTCGTGGAATCTTCTCCTCCCAGGTAGCCACGTGGCTCCTGGCCGCCTTCTCCTTCAGGTCTCTGCTGTGGGGGCAAAGTGAATGTGAAGGCCAAAGCCAAATTGGAATCACCAGGAATTTTCTGTGATGTCAGTCTCCCTACCTACTCCCTGGCAGCACTGAGCCACCTCGCCTAGCTCCAGCTTCCCTCCTTTCTCCCACTCCACTCTTCCTACCTATCAAATGTGATGTTTTGTTTATTCTACACATCATGCTTTTTCTATTTCACCTTTAAGATCTTTTAAAATTAATCTTTCACTTTCAAAGGCACATACCATTTGACTCAGCAATTGCATTTCTAGGAATTGATCTCACATGTGACCTCACACAGATATGCAAGTAATCTTGAACCTCCTCAGCCTCTGTTAAATCTTCATGCATGCTTCTGATTTCAGTAGCACTTGGACTGAGACTAATTATCTCTTGCTGCCACTGTTCCGTTGTTGCCATGGGTCATGTCCCCGTCCAATAACTTGGGCGGCTGCCTGCCTCTTTGCCTGAACTGCAGTGGACTGGAGACTCTGGCACAGGAGCTAACTATGTCCCCTTTCGGGCTTCTTCTTTTGCACTCCTGTTGCCTTACAGCAATCTTTCTCTTCCCATTTGCGAATATTACAAATGGTTTTGCGTTGCGTTTTTTAGACACTTAGATAATTACGTATAGAGTAGTGGTATCTCGACTTAGCTGCACATTAGAATCAACTTAGAAGCGTTATAAATTACTGATGTCTCGTCCCACCACCAGAGATGCTGAGGCAGTTTGTCTGGGGTGAGTTGTAAGCATTGGCATTTTAAAAATCTGCCAGGGTGATTTTCACTGCGGTCAAGTTTGAGGACCAGAAATAGTGTTGATTTTTCTATACTGGTGATGACTTTGGTCACTTTAAGCTCATCGTAACCATTTAAGTGATTCCTTTGGGTTTGCAAGTTACAGTGGTGTTATATATATTAAAAATTTTGCCTCTTCCTTTATTGTATTTGTATTTCTTATTCGTTTTCATGTTGCTTTGTATTGGAAGGCACTTCTGATCCTGTATTAATTAACAGTGATGATAAAATGCTGCTTCACTTTGTGCCTGTTTTTAATGACTGCATGTCTCATTTCTTCCTTGAAGTATACTGCTGACATTTGGTTTTAAATAGATACTCTAAAAAGGGTAAGAAAGTATACCTTTATTATTAGTTTTAGAATTTTGAAATTAAGAATATCTGTTGGAGTTTAACAAATGAATTTTTGGTATCTGATGACATGACACAATTTAAAATTTTAACCTATTCCTAGATTCTATTTACTGTTTTTTTTTTTTTTTAATTTTTGAGCATAAATTTTAAGTACGCTTCATCTGTAGTTTTCTCTCTTCATTTTCTCTGCCAGTTTTAGAATTGGGTTCATAGAATGAACTAGATAATCTATATCATGACCTTTTTTAGATATGTTTTCAATAATATGTTTTGTTTGTTTCTGGAGAGTTTGAAATGATCCACTAATAAACCATCAGGGGCGAGTTGCTTTGGGGGCGGGGGTGTAGTTATTTATTTTTTCAAAGATGTTGGTCAAGTATTTTAGAATCTTTGTTTTCTGACAATACTTAAAGCAATGCTTGTCCTCTGTTCTTTTTTTTTTTTTTTAATTTCTTTTTTAAATAGTAATCTTTTATTTATTTATTTATTTATTTTAATATTTATTTTTGGCTGTGTTGGGTCTTCGTTTCTGTGCGAGGGCTTTCTCCAGTTGCGGCAAGCAGGGGCCACTCCTCATCGCGGTGCGCGGGCCTCTTCACTATCACGGCCTCTCCCGTTGCGGAGCACAGGCTCCAGACGCACAGGCTCAGCAGTCGTGGCTCCCGGGCCCAGTTGCTCCGCGGCACGTGGGATCCTCCCAGACCAGGGCTCGAACCCGTGTCCCCTGCATTAGCAGGCAGATTCTCAACCACTGCGCCACCAGGGAAGCCCTGTTCTTTTTTTTAATAGTCTATACATTTCTTGTGCAGTGATTTTGTTATATTTTCTAATTTCATTATTATTTCAGAGCTCTGTTATTTCAAGCAGAATGTTGTCGGATTTTGTCTTCTGTTCAACCAATCTTGAAGATTCTATAACTTATGTGTGAATTTAGCATCCTTAATTTATGGTTGCTTTTGCATTTGTTATGTTTTCTATGTATAATTCGTTTCTTAATTTTTGTATTGCTTAGTTGTCTCTTTCCTGTTACGCCTTCTGTTTTATGGAGTGTCCTTTTTTTTTTTTTTAATAAATTTTATTTATTTATTTATTTATTTTTGTCTGCGTTGGGTCTTTGTTGCTGCGCGCAGGCTTTCTCTAGTTGCGGCAAGCGAGGGCTACTCTTCGTTTTGGTGCGCAGGTTTCTCATTGCAGTGGCTTCTCTTGTTGCAGAGCATGGGCTCTAGGTACGTGGGCTTCAGTAGTTGTGGCACACGGGCTCAGTAGTTGTGGCCTGCGGGCTTTAGAGCACAGGCTCAGTAGTTGTGGCACACGGGCTTAGTTGCTCCGCGGCATGTGGGATCTTCCCGGACCAGGGCTCGAACCCGTGTCCCCAGCATTGGCAGGCGGATTCTTAACCACTGTGCCACCAGGGAAGTCCTGGAGTGTCCTTTTCTTCTTTTTAACTTTAAGACAAAATTTAAACATGAACAATTCTCTTAGTGCTAAAAATAACATTTGTTCCCTAAATTTATTTACTATCATCAAAGCAAAAGCAGGAACTTTCCTTTCCTTCCATATAAGGAAACTCAGTTTCTCCCTGTTTTGGCATCCCCTCTTCGTACTTCTCATCTACCCCAGATATTTTTACCCTTCACATTTTACATTTGTTCTGTGAGGTGCAGTAATTCTTCTAGGTTTCAGCCTGATACTCATAAGTATTTTGTTATTCTTGATTAAGTTAGTTAACAACCACTTAAGCCTCACTCTGAGCTGGACAGACACTGAGCTAGGTGCAGTAGATACAAAGAGAAAGGTAGCTCTGTCCTTGCCTTCAAGGTCCCTTTCTGGTTGAGGAGGTGGCATGCATGCAAACCCACAGTGGCGAAAGATGTGATGTGTCAGGTGTCCTGGAGACACAGGGAGGGAGGGGATGATGTTTGGTGAGTCAGCGAAGGCATCCTGAATGCTGAGTGTTACTGTGCCAGTAGGGCTTTGTGGGATAGAGGATAAAGTGAATGGGCAAAAGCCTGAAGGTACCTAAGTGGCTGGAGATGAGACTGGACAAAGGGATGCTGGGGCCAGATTGCGAAGCACCTCGAATGCCTGGCCAACGAGTTTCGGCTTTCTGCGGCCCCACCAGAAAGGTTTTAAAGCAGGGGAGTACTCTGTTCAAGCCTGTTTTTAGGAAGATAACTCTGGCTGTCATGTGACGCACGGACTGTAGGGAGGAAGTCAGTTGAGCAGCTGTGGCAGTCATCCAGGTAAGAGATGATGAGAACTTAAACAAGGTGGAGGCAGCGGCGATGGAGGAGATGAGGTGTTTTGAGGCGGAATCTAAAAATACTAGTTCCTGACTCAGGTGAGATTGGGATTAGAGGATGACTTAGAGGGTTTTCTTGTTTGTTTGTTTTAGGGAAGGTAATAACAGACGGTGGAAATATCGACTACCTTATGTCACGGGGTGGATGTTGTGGAGGGGGTCGCAGAGACTACTTTGGAGAGAGACAGCATTTTAGGACTTCCTGAGTTTAAAAAATTGTCAACAGATCTAGGAAAACATATCTAGGAGTAATTGGAAATATGAGTTGGAAACTCAGTTGAGATGTAGGGGCTGGAGATAAAGGTTGTGAGATATACTTGCTCCAAGGAGGAGGTCAAAGCCATGGAATAGATATAAAGTTCCCCCTGTTAGAGCATGTAGGCAGAAAAAAGGGCTTAGGTTGGCCTCCTGGCCAAGACCAGTCTTTATGTGCAGGAAGTCAAAATGTACTGAGCCCTGTAATACATGTCCTGCACGGGGTGGTGAGAGCTTTTTCAGATGGCTTACTTTATCTTTTTAATAGCCCTGTGTGTAGAAATTATTACTACCCTACTTCGCGGGCCAGGAAACTAAGGCTCGAAGGCATTGTTACTAAGCTAGTAAGTGGGATTGCAAACCAGGCCTGAATGCCAAGGTGATGCTAGAGGAAGAGGTAGGGGAGAAGCAGAAAAGAGTGGTGTGGAAGAGATGGTTTCCTACGAGGGGCAGTGGCCGGCAGTGGCCATTCACCCAGAGGATCCAGTAGGATAAGGATAAGGAGAAGCTCAGCCACTGGTTTTCTCAGTTAGAAAATTGATAGTGATCCCACCGTGCTCAGTCCACAGGGTACGGAGGTCAGCTCACACTGGAGTCAGACCAGCTGAGGAAATGCAGACAGCGCTGTTGACCGCAGCTCTTGGAGACATCTTGGTGGTAGAGGAATGACAAGAGCATCTGGCCTAGGGGGTTGGCATCATTTTGTTTGTTTAGAGATGACAGCTTGAAGTATTCTGATTCACTCATCTCTTTTCCTTTGAGGTCTTATATTTTAGATCGCCTTGTCTCTGGGCTTCTGTTACTTAAAAAAAAAAAAAAAAAATCAAAAGTAACTGCTGGATTCCCTTTCACATAACCTGCTTGTTTAACTTGTCAACTTGGAGTCCATTTCTACGCATTGTTTTCAGATGTTTCCAGGCTGTTGTCTTGTGACCCACTTTCATTGCTAATTATGTGTGCGATCCTGAGAGCCCCTTCTTGTTTCTTCTCTCAGGTCTTTCCATTCTGGAAGTGGTTTTCGTCTGTCATGTGAATCTTTTGCTCAGTTCAGCTTCCCTCGGAACTTGAATTCATGGACTGTTTCTCTCTTCTAGATGATAATGTGTTCTTGCATTCTCTGCCAATAGGAGAGCATAGTGCTAAGAGCCTGCGCTCTGGAACTAGGCTTGCCTGGGTTCATATTCTGGCTCTACCAGCTACTAGCTGAGTGACCTTGAGCAAGTTACTTTTTGTAACTTCTTTGTGCCTCATTTTCCTTAACTGTAAACTGGAGGCAATAATAATACCTCCTAGCAAGGACTGTGATGAGAGTTGAATGAACTAGTGCACGTAACGGGCTTAGAAGGCACAGCGTCCAGTGCGAGTCGTGTGTTCCACCATTGTTAGCTGTTCCTGTTGTTGTTATTGTTCTGGGGGAAAATAGTGGGAGAGGTAATAACCTTTTCCTGATTGTATTTGGGCCACGCAAATAAGTGATAAATTTACAGTCTGTTGGAGCCTCACTTGGTAAACTGGAAACAGGCAAATCCTGGGGACCAGGTAGCAGTCCTTCCGGTCATTAAGGAATTCAGCAGTGAACACTTTGAACCTTTGTCCACATGTGGCATCTGGAGTTGCAGATGTCTACTGTGTGACCTCACTTTCCCCATGACTGTGTTCAGTTGCCTTCCATTAAACACAGACCATAAAATTTTTACCTCTACCTTTCTGAATAGTTCTTCCCAAAAAATGTTATTTAATTTTGCTCATCGCATCAGCAAATAACAGATGCTGGGCAAACCAGCACGCAAATTAAGTAACTTTCCTGAAGTCCATGGTGGGGCTGGGACTTAATGAATAAGCCCATGGTATCTGACTCCAGTGGTATTAAAAGAGGAAAAGAGGTTCACTGGTATCTATATATCTATATCTATATCTACATTTATATATAGAGTTGCTATTTTAGTATAGGCTGCTGTAACAAAATAGGGGTGGCTTATAAACAAAAGACATTTTTTTCTCACTGTCCTGGTGGCTGGGTGCCAGCATGATCGGGTTCTGGTGAGGGCCCTCTTCCGGGTTGCAGATGGCCTTTTTCTTCTTGTAGCCTCGCATGGTGGAGAGGGGTGAGAGAGCTCTTTAGGGTCCCTTTGGTAAGGGCACTAATCCCATTCATGAGGGTTCCACTGTGATGACCTAATTATCTCCCAAAGGCCCCATGTCCTCATACCATCACATTGGGGGTTAGAATTCCAACATGAATTTGGAGGGAGGGCGACACAAACGTTCAGTCCATAATAGGTACCAATCTCTAAAGCCATGTTTATGAACATGCCATATTTTCTTTGACAATGAAGATGTGCTATTTTTACAAGTAGAAGAAAAATAAATCTCATTGAACAAACAAAAAAGTAATAACAAAGTGTTTGCATGACACATAATAAGGGGAAATACTATCAACTAACCTCTTGGAGTTTTTAAGGAAAGCGAGCAGGCTTGTGAATGAGGGAGCCAGTAATCCTTTAAGAAACCTTTGCCAGAAATTTGCATAGTCTCAAATCAACTCCTTCAACTTATTTATTATCTATAAAGGAAAGAAAAGATAGTAACTCTACAGTGCAGAAAGCACCTTAGCCAAGAGATCAAGGTCAGCATCACCAGTAATAAGACAAGCAACATCAATGAACCCCATGATATGATGCACTAAGAAGAACCCAACATCATTTCTGTGGCATTTTTGCCAGAAATGCATAACCTCAGTGTAATCATGAGAAAACATCAGGCAAACCCAAATCAAGGGACATTCAACAAAATAACTGATTAATACTTTTGAAAAGTGTCAAGGGCATGAATAACAAGGAAGACTGAGAAGCTGTCACAGACCACAGGAGACTAAGAAATAACGACGAAATACAGTGGGGATCCTGGATAGGATCCTGGGACAGGAAAAGGACATTAGTAGAAAAAAACTGGTGCAATATGAATAAGATCTTTGGTTTAGTTAATAGTACTGTGCCAATATTAATGCCCTGGTTCTGTTCAGTTACTATGGTTATGTAAGATTTGGGGAAGCTGGGTCAGGGACATAAGGAAACTCTCTGTACTATTTTTGCAACTTTTCTGTAAGTCTAAAATTAGCTCAAAATTTTAAATTTTCTGTTTTTTCTCTATCTCATTTTTCTTTTAAGTAAAAAGCCATCATGGGATAGAGAAACTGTTTGATTCTGGGTAGAAACTGTCTTAAGAAGAGGAAAGAAAGCTTAGAGTTATGGTCTCTTCTCCAAGTGGGTAAATGTTAATGATGACCTCTCACAGTGTTGCCTCGAGGCTCATTCCAGATATGTTGAATTTCCTAGACCTTTTTAAAGGGTACAGTAGTAAAAAGCTATGCTGATGGGAAATTTTTCTGAAAATTTTATGAGGCCAAGTGGATAGAAAATTAGACAATGGCGAGATACTGCACTTAAGGAAAAAACAAATCCAAACCAGTCTTAAACAGAGCCATGGGTGGGTATCACTTAGTACCCTGGGGTTCTCTGAAGATACTGCTCAGCATTTGCTGCTGAGCCCAAAATGGCCTGAAACTTGGTACACATCCATGCGGAGATGACCAGATCCAAGTGACCCTCTGGAGGCATATGGAGATGAAAGCCCCTCTTTGGTCATTAGAGGCCAAATTAAAGCCCTATAAACAGAAAATTCTTAAAAGCGAGGGGTTTATGACTTGTTCAAATGAAGAATGCTGCAAAGGGACACCAGATTGGGAGTCTGCATGGAGCCTGGGAAGGGTTTGGAGGGTTGGACTCCGTCAGAGTACATCTCGCTCTGTCCACAGGAGGCGAGGTGCCACAGTGGCCTGGGGTGAACATTCTGCTTGCTGCAAAGCTGGGCTTGCTACATATGTAGGTTGAAAACCTTCTTAGAAGTTCTAAATTTGTTCCTCAGGCAACCACCTGATTAGGGATTCTGTTTCCCAGGTGCCCTCATGTTAGGAAAGGACAATTCTGGGTAAATTTCAGAAGCAGTGGGGCTCCTGGAAAGCTATACCCCCTCTAAAATGGGGGGGTGGGGTGAGATCTAATGTGTCTCCATTGAGTTTGGTTGGAATTAAACCAATTCTACCCCCACTCAATTAGGAATTTAATAATCTCAGTGAACTAAAACAAATCATATTTCTGAACTTATAAAGCTGGGGACTAGATCATTTACTTATTGAGTTAACAGATATTTTGTGAGCACCCTTTGCAGGCCAGGCACTGAATTAGGCCCCGAGAACACAGGAGCAAGACAGCTGAGCTCCTCATAGAGCCCGCAGGCCAGGAGACTGTGCCTCCGAGCCGGAACCAGCCAGTGCACCAGCCCACTCAAAGGTGCCTCCGCTAAAAGGACCTGGTTCACACTAAGATAAAAGTTTCCCTATATATAATCCCGTAACTTTTAAACCTCACTGTATATATTTTATGTTATTTTAATTTCCTTCCAATAGTGCTAGAAAGAAAAGGTGTTTTCATGTGTGGTTCATATATTTAAATTACATAATTTGGAAGCAGCATTTGCCGCCTTTAATCTTAAAACCTTCCCCGTCACCTGGCTGCTCCCCTCGGGCTCTGATGCTGCAGACACTTGGGTAAGGCTTAGCGGGCTTGCTCAGTGCCTACGGCCATCAGAAATGTGTTTACCAAGGCAGAGCGAGCTCTGAGAGGCGCAGCGCAGCCAGCTGGCAGCATCCAAAGGGAGCCAGCCCTTCGCTGCTGCTGCCTGGACTTTTCTCCCTTCCTGAATTTAATCTCTTGGGTCAGATTCCAAACTGAACCTCAAAGCAATGAACCAGTTAGAGTGGTGCTAACTAACTTGATTCCACAACACTGTTAGTAAGCTTTTCCCTGGCCCTCCCTCCAGAGGCTCTGGGCCTTCTTATCCAGTAGAGATGCCTTGAATTGGTAAAATAGTTATTGTAATGAATTTTTAGTTACTTTATATAAAGAGTGCAGTGGACAAATGATTAGCAGTATTTGTTATTTATCAGATAGAAAAATCAAGAATTTTTTTTTTTTTTTTTGGTCAACAATTAATTTTGAAGACTCACCTCTTCTAACCCAGGGAATATATGAATGGATGATCATTTTTTCAAAGTACTTTTGCAGAACAAAGTCCACATTCATCAGTAGAGCTTTCTGCCATCTGATCCCAATCTCTTTCCAGCCTCAAATCTTTTAACCCGCCCCTACCTATCTTTTATTAAGTTCTAGTAGGCTCTCTGTATCATGTATTTTCACATTACCAACCTTTTTCTTCCCCTTCTCTGCCTTCAGGTCCCAGATCATCCAGTGCCACTACCTTGAGGCCTTCCTTGGTCTTCCTTGTTCATTATCATCAGTCTGTTTTTCCGGTATCCCAAGCCCATAGTAGCACATTCCCTATGGCACACATCACACACCACTTTGTGATGCTTCTGTTGACATGGCCTTCTCCTCTCCTGGATAATCAACTCCTTGAGGTGTCAGGGACTTATGCATTCCATTCATCTTCATATTCTCTAAATATCCAGCATAGTGAGTTTGCTCACATTGATTGAGTGCTTCTACAGTTCCAGCCACTGTCTAAGCATTTTGTATACATTATCATGTTGAATTGTCTTAATAACCCCATGAAAGAGAACACTTATCCTTTTTTCACAGAATAGGAAACTGGGGCACAGAAAGGTTAAGGATTTTGCCCAAAGCTACAAAGTGGTAGAGTTGGAATTTGAACCCAAGCAGTCAGTTAGGGGTCAGGGCTTCTAGCCACTACTTGCTACTAGAATAATACACTATAATGCCCGGGCTCTTTATGTAATACTGACATAATCATAGCTAGCTTTTATTGAGCACCAGCTACAGGGCAGGTACTGAGCTTAAGCGTTACATGTTTATCGTCTTAATCCTCACAGAAACCCCATAAGGCACATGTAGTTATTATTCCACAGATGAGGAAAC
The DNA here is from genome assembly GCF_028564815.1 of Eubalaena glacialis. Classification (NCBI taxonomy): domain Eukaryota; kingdom Metazoa; phylum Chordata; class Mammalia; order Artiodactyla; family Balaenidae; genus Eubalaena; species Eubalaena glacialis. Next base: position 19,382,101 of record NC_083728.1, read on the forward strand.
GTATTCAGAGGGCTTGGGGTTAAGCAACTTGTACTAGGCGATTCTGCGGTGTGTGCCTAGGAAGTGTTTGCAGGTAAATGAACAAATGGATGAAAGAAGATAGGGAGAGGGTTCGGGAAGAGAACTAATGTGTATTGAGTGCCTTCCATTCTTTTCCATAGCATATGTTTCCCCAACATTTTATTATGAAAAATTTCAAACATACTGCAAAACTGAAAGGATTTTACAGTGGGCAGCCATCCACCCACCACCAGGTTTGACCATTAACATTTTACTCTGTGCTTCCTATTTCTCTGTCCAGCCGTCTGTCCATCCTATTTTTTATGCATTCCCTCTCAGTGCTTCGGCATGCATATCACTAAGTAGAGGTCATTATTTGTTTATAGTTTGTTTTTTCTTTTGAGGTAAGATTGGTACATTTCATTGTAGTTAAATTTTAACTGTACATTTGCTGAGTTTTGACAAATGCATACACCTGTGTAACCCAAACTCCTACGAGGGTATCATTACCCAGAAAGTTGCCTCATATCCCTTCCCAGTCAGTGCCCACCCCTACTTCCCAGCAGAGTGTCTACTGTTTTTATGTTGTATTTTTATGTGCTTTTTTTTGTTCCATAAGAATTTAAGGTGACTCATTTAGGTCCATAAAAACATAAAGCATAAATCATAAACGAGAAGTAGTTGGAAAAAAAGAAACTAAGGTAGGAATGTTAAATGGATCCAAGAGAGCACCTGTGATATGCTAGGCACTTTTATAAGTAATATATTACTTAATCCTCATAGGAGGTATGCATACTTATTTCCATTTTATAGATGAAGAGGCTGCAAAGTTATGTGGCTAATAAGTAATAGGGATACTCTTTGACTCCAGAGTCCATGCTTTTTCCACTCTAGCCCCAAAAAAGCAAGACAACAGGCAAATCAAAAGTTTATTTAAAAAGTTAACATGGTCACCAATACGTGCTCAAGTATTTGTAAAATTGTGTTACCTCACCATGTGCATAGTTCAGATATGGGAGATGGCAAAGGTGGAGGCACTGAAATAGTCCTGCAGAGTTTGCAAAGTGCTGTAAAATCAAGGTTGGCTTTGAGTTATCCTATATGGCCATAGAGATGGGATTCCATGTCCTCAGTAAGAGAAAAAGGCAACTTTTCCAGAATTGGTCATAACAGTGGGAAGTCTTGAAATGGTCCCATTGCCTGTTAAATCAACAAGGAAGCATCTTATACGTGAAGGAGGCTTGGTTTCGACTTTGACTTTAAGAGGGTTTGTTTATTCATTGCATTGAGAAAGGGTAAAGGTAATCTTTGGTAAAAGAATTACAAATCTCTAATAGGGAATCTTAGAAATCATTATATCTGCTACCTTCTGCATTCTATGTTGAATCTACTTTATGATAATAGATTGGATATACAAATAAAGGGTAAGGAAGAATTGAAGATTACTTTGAGTTTTCTTACTTGAAATGCCAGAAAAAGGATTGGGTCTGTTATAGTAGGAAGCTTATCACTGGGCTCCTGGATAAAATTAGAGAGAGACTTTGAAAAAGGAAGGAAGACAGGGGTGTTAAATTGATACCGACTTGGCAATATCAAATAGAAGAATTTCCTCTTCTGTACTGTGGCCTCCAGCGTGGTGGGATGATCCTCGTGTTAGGCTCTGTTGGGCTGTGAGGACCAAGACGTGCTCGTGTGGCCTTGGGTGATGGAGTGAAGAAACATGGGACCCAACTCGGTGGTCAGGCCTGTGGAGACCTACAGCAGTGACTCTGGAGACCACTGGACATGAGGCAGGTTTCTAACAGTCCTGCTCTGCTGTCCCTATCTGTCAGTTCCCTCCCCCTTCCTACCCCCATCTCCTGGATCCCATGTACAAAGCTTGCAGAGAGAACACTTTCTGAGTCTTTCAGGCCTTCTGCTTTGTACCTTTGGTCCTCTGGGGAGCAGGAAAGGGAGAGGCAGCCAACTCACCAGTAGAAAGAGCCATGTTAATGGTGGCTGCCAATGATAAATATTAGTTCTTCCTCCCCAGGCAGCAGCAGTTATCTTTTTTTTTTATTTGATAACTGTATCTTTTTTTTTTTTAAACATCTTTATTGGAGTATAACTGCTTTACAATGGTGTGTTAGTTTCTGCTTTATAACAAAGTGAATCAGCTATACATATACATATATCCCCATATCTCCTCCCTCTTGCATCTCGCTCCCACCCTCCCTATCCCACCCCTCTAGGTGGTCACAAAGCACCAAGCTGATCTCCCTGTGCTATGTGGCTGCTTCCCACTAGCTATCTGTTTTACATTTGGTAGTATATATATGTCCATACCACTCTCTCACTTCTTCCCAGCTTACCCTTTCCCCTCCCCGTGTCCTCAAGTCCATTCTCTACGTCTGCATCTTTATTCCTGTCCTGCCCCTAGGTTCTTCAGAACGCAGCAGTTATCTTTAATAGAAGAGAGGTTTTAAAACATAATGTTGTTTTCTGATTATAAAAGCCATTCGTTCTATGGTAGAAATCTGAAAAATATAAGAAAGCATAATGAAGATAATTGAGATTCTTGCTAGTGGTACCCTAACATGCATTCTTTTGAGGCATTTATTTATAAATTGTTTACATACAGTGTGAAGTCATGCTATATATACATTTTGTGTCTTGTTTTGAAAATATTTACTTATTTAATTATCACGTCTTATAAAATGTAATATTTTAAACATTTTCCTATATCATGAAAATTATTCATAAGCACAATTTAAAAGAGCTATTGATATTCCATCTACTGTATGGACAGCACTCTGTTTTCAGCCTACTTATCTCATTGAATTTGAAGTGAGTTTCGTGTGAACAGCATATAGTTATCCATTCTGACAATTTCTACTTTTTAATTGGTGTATTTAGACCATTTACATTTAAGGTAATTATTTATATATTAGGGTTTTAATCTGCCATTTTATTATTTGTTTTGCTTCCGGTTTCTCTTTTCTTGCCTTTCTCTGGGTGACTTGAAGGTTTTAAAGGATTTTATCTTATTTGTAATGTTTTTGAGTGTATCTCTTTGTATCATTTTCTTAGTGGTTGCTCTGAGTATTACAAGATACATATTTGACTTATAACAGTCTACTGGTATCAGCGTTTCACCACTTTGAGTGAAATGTGGAAACCTTACTTCCATCTAGGTCCCTTTAATCCCCACTTCTAAATATAATTGTCTTGAGCATCAGGTGGTATTATAATTTTTGTTTCAGTCATTAAATATGATATAAAACTCATGAAGAGAAGGATAGTCTATTTGTATATACTCATTCTCTTTTTCTGTTCTTTATTCCTAACTGATATGCCAAGATTTCTTCTTTTATCATTTCCTTTCTCTTTGAAGAACTTCCTTTAGCCATTCTTTAAGAGTAGGTCCTCTAGCTACACATTCTTTTAGTTTTCCTTAGTCTGAGAATGTCTTTTCCCCTCCAGTCTTGAGGTATAGTTTCCCCAGATATAGAATTCATGGTTGACAGTTCTTTTCTTTCAGCGTTGAAAATATTGTGCTACTTCCTTCTGGCCTCTGTGGTTTCAAATGGGAAATCTGTTTCATTTGAATTGGTGTTCCCTTATAGACAGTGGGTTGTTTTTCTCATTTTTCAAGGGTTTGTCTTTGTCTTTAATTATCAGAAATTTAATCATCATGTGTCTTGTCATGGATTTCTTTGAACTTATTTGAGGTTTGCCCAGCTTCTTGAAGCTGTAGGTTTATGTCTTTCACCAGGTTTGGGAAATTCTCAGCCATTATCTTTTTGAATACTCTTTCAGCCCCTCTCTTTTTATTCTCCTTCTGGGACTCTGATGATATGAACATTGGATCTTTTGTTACTGTCTCACAAGTTCTTGAAGCTCTGTTCATTTGTTTTCAGTCTGTCTTCTCTGTTTTGTTCACATTGGGTAAGCTCTACTGATCTGTCTTCAAGTTCATTGATTTTTATCCTCTGTCATCTCTGTTATTAAGCCTATCTAGCAAGTTTTTATTTCTATTATTATGCCTTTCAGTTCTATAATTTGTATTTGGTCCTTTTTATAACTTCTGTTTCTTTGATGAGATTTTCTATTTTTTCATTTATTTCTAGAGAATTTGTAATTGCTTGTTGCAGCATTTTTGTGAGGGCTGCTTTAAAATCCTTTGTAAGCTGATTCCAACATCAGATTCATCGTGGTATTGGTGTCAGTTGATCGTCTTTTCTCATTCAAGTTGTGATTTTCCTGGTTCTTGGTAGGAAGGGGATTTTCCGTTCTGTTCTGGACATTTTGTCTATTATGTTAGGAAACTCTGGGTCCTGTTTAAACCTTTTGTTTTACCAGGAAGTCACTCTCTTTAGGTTTAGCACACAGGTTGGGATCTACTTTTGTGGGCTGTGATTCCAATGATGATTTACTTTTCAGAGCCTTTGCTGTTACTGTTTTGGTCTGCTTGGTTTATCTGGTGCAGCTGGGGCTCCCACTGGGCCCTGCTGGTGCTATCTGATGGAAGGAAGAAGTTTCCCCAGGCCATGCTGCCTGGTGCCTTCAGGTGGAAGAAAGGAGTCTCCATCCTGCTGGAATAAAGAGTACTTCCTGGGGGCCCTGCAGGGAGGGAGAGTGTTTTCCCAGATTGTTTTAATATCAGTGGGCTCCTGAACTATCCTCCTTGTTGGTGCTACCAGCTGGCCTGGTGTTGTCCACAGAACTCCCATTCTGTCATAGGGAAGGATAAGCCTTCCTGAGTTGCCTTATGTTGCTAGACTGGGGCTTGGGAAACATTTGGCTTGGGCCACCTTCTTCAGTTGGATAGGGGAGTCATAAGATGCCCTGCTGCTGTGTTGTTCCTTTAGCCCTGGGATCCCTAACCTGTTCACCTTCCTTTTCCCCCCTTTCAGACTTCTCCTTTGGTTGCCTCTTGTATTATTTCCAGGGTTTATAGTTGTACTTAGCAAAGAGGCTGGGGGAGAAATGGTTTACAGCATCTTGTCCAGGACTGTGACAGTGTTCTATTTAACCATTCATCTTTTGGATGATTAGGTTGTTTTAAATGGTGACTACTATAGACATCGTGATGGCGGGGTGGGGGGGGTTCCATTGGCCTTGAAATTTGAAAGGCTTCCTTACTCCGCAGACCCACAAGCCTGGGCCTGGTTGGCCGCCCAGTGCAGGCTGTTACTCATCTGTCTTCCGTTTGCTTGGCTGTGATGTCAGCTCTTCGTGTCTGCTTTAAAGGCAGGCATTTCTTGTTGTTCTTATGCTCGTTGAATAATGCAGTAGTTTGTCACACTTCTAGCATGATTAAAACAGATAAACTATGGCCTTTGTAGAGCCCTTTTCTCAGCGTCTCTTTTGGTTAATTTTCTCTTTTGGCAAAGATTTTGTATTAAATTCAGCCCTGCAGATTGTATTTAATTGTGATTTAACTGGGAGATATTTAATTTTTTATGTGAATATTTCTATTTCAGGGCTGCAAAACAGTGACCAAGTTTTTTCATAAATTAGTGTGAAAAAGTTTTTGACAGTTTTCCACTTGCAAATGAGCAATTCAAGGTCATCTCAGTTCTTCCACGGTAAATGTGTCTTAAAAAAAATCAGAGTGGGAAATCCTTTGTATTGGAAGCCATGGGTCCCTTTGTATAGTTCACAATAATAGTTTTGCACAAATAATTTCAGGTTAAAATTGCATACTATTTATTCCCACCCATTTCCTTTATTGGCTGTGACACACAGGAATTACGCCCATTGCTTGACTAACCTTTCTGACCTTTTGTTACTTGGCTATAAATTGACTTGGGTCTTTTGCAAAAACACTGTCAGGGGGGAAAAATCTTTTTGTTAGAACCCAGCCAATTCCTGCTTCAGTGCAGAACAGTTTGTTCTGAAGAAATGAGCCAGTTCAGTGAACAGAAAAACATAGCCATGAACTGGCATCGCCGAAAACTGCAAACGCGATTGCCCACGATCATTGCACAGAGCAAGGGAACTTTATGAAAGAATGAGGCTATGGGGAGAAAAATACAGTTTGGAGTTCCACTGGCTTTAGGTAAATGTAATTGACTTGTTAGAATTGTAACCACATAAAAAGGGTTTCTTTTTCTGAGCTCTGGCAGTCACCACCATTTTACCATTTTCAATGGGAATTTTGTTAAATTCTCCCTCTGCCTACTCTCACAGCGGCAGGCTGCTCTGGTAGGTCGCAGCCCCTGCATTTCAGTGGCTCTTCCCACCAGCTTGGAAGCTTTTTCGGCTCAACACTGTAAATATTTCATGAGTGACTACTCTGTGTAAGACCAAGTCCTGGGTTCACCCCCCAAAGAAGATATTTATAGTGGTCTAGTGAATTACAAGAAAACATGAAAAATAATTACAACATGGCAGGTGCAGTAACAGACAAAGGTATGAGACACAGTCAGTACTTGACAGACTGTCACAGAAGTGGGGCCATTTGAAAACTGTCTAGGACTTTGCCAAATAGTTGAGAGGAGGAGGGTATTCTGGGCAAAAAGGGGAGTGTGTGTAAAGTTGAAGAGTGATGAGACAACATAGGGTTCTGGTACTGTAAGTAGAATTGCTTGGCTATAAAGTATGAGGAGGCAAAGGAGTGGTGGCCAGTGAAACTGGAGATGGGCAGGGACCAGATAACATGTCTCAGATGCCACATGAAGCAGTTCGGAGTTTATACTGTAGGCCGTGGAGGCTGTGTAAGAGCTTTGAAGCAGGGCGATGGGCAGAGTTGGAGTGGGAAGACTTGGGTTTGCAAGGGACCATGAGCTCAGAAAGGGTGGGTTGGGCCAGACTAAGAAAGGACCATGACACCAGGCTCAAGTGGGCGGACTTTATGCTGCAGGGAATCACTGAAGACAGTGATCTGTGTGTCTAAAGGCTAATAGGGGGAAGGGGGCATGTGTGTGTGCCCGCAGTGTAGGTCACTGAAGTCACCGCAGCTGTTTGCAGGCGAGAGGAGAAGGTCAGTACTCAGAAACCGTGCAGAGGGGCCACCTTGGTGATGGGACAGTGCAGGGAGTGAGGAGGCAGGAAGCCTGAGACTTCTGCCTGACTGTCAACATGCCCGTCCAGGATGCTTTCCCATAGACTGTCTTGTTTACTTTTTGAAGTGAACCTTACCCTATATACACTGATACCATTCCCATTTTATAAAAGAAAACTGAGGTTTGGGAGGTTAAATACATCACCCAAGACCCAAGTGACCTGCACTAGGAAGTTGCTGAGTCAGGGTTGGGACTCAGGTTTATCTGACTCCCACTATAGTGACAGGCCACTTTGGAATAGAACCTGCTAGAACTGAGCTGCCCGCTGTCAGCAAGTCTCAAACAATGTCTACATACTCGCTATAGGAGCTATGCTTATAAATAATAGCTCTGCTAATACTTAGATGTTAGTGTTAATGTTAATAAAATTAATATTTTAAAAGCCTGTTTTTCTTCTTAACCTGTCATCTTATGAAAACATCAGGTTCATGATTTTATTTCTTAAAAATTCACCATTTTGGAAGAACTGGTCTGGAGGAAGTCCCAACCAAATTGGTAAAAAGTTAAAGGACTGAATATACTTAAAGGAAATGTCATGTTTTAATGTTCAAGTGAGTATGCGTTATAACAGTTAGTATTAGAATAACGAACTATGGCTTTCAGTAATTAGAGAACCTTTTAGGACTAACATGAAGTTAATGTGGTGATTTTTAGTAAATATATGTTTTTAAAGGTCTCAGAAAACATTTTTCAGGTAAATCTACTACAGCTAAAGAAGGGGTTTACTAAGTAAAACTTATCTTCAATTAAGTCCCAGGACAAATGAATGATTCTATGAAATAGTCATTCTATAGTCATGAGGTCATGGATTCCAGGGTAAGGGCTTACGAGGCAGGTGAGAAAGAATCAGAAACAAACCTGGCCTACTCTGTATCAAAAACGTATTCTTGGGGCCTTCCCTGGCGGTCCAGTGGTTAGGACCCCATGCTTCCACTGCTGAGGGCCTGGGTTCAGTCCCTGGTTGGGAAGCTAAGATCCCACGAGCTGCGCAGCCAGAAAAAAAGGTATTGGGGGGGACATATTCTTGGTTAATGGATCAGCCCCTGTTTAGTTACCAAAGGGTAACTGTCCCATCTGGGATTGGAGCCTCGAAAAGGGAAACACTGTCCCATCTGGGATTGGAGCCTTGAGGTTCCAGCATCAAAGGCTGTAATTATGGGATGTTGCAAGCTGTCTCTTTGCCATCTTATTTTCACCCTTCCTTTGCTTCTTGAAGCGGAACCAGAAATACTGTTTTTGAGAGAGAAAAATGCTGGGAATGTGGGAAAAGTGTCTAAATCTTACGCCAAGTTTGTCTTATTATTTTGTGGCATCACTAGTCAAAGAAAATTTGCTGGATTCTTAAGAAAACATGAGTATCTCCTGTGAGTGAGCTGTGGAACTGTAGCAAGCTCCTCTGCCAAAACAGAGATTATATATAGCACAGGGGAGGCAAGAGCCCCGCTATCCTCCCGGGCCTGAGCAGAGCAGGAGAAGCACTTATGTAACGGGTGTGCTCATTGCTTCTGCCCTCAGCTCACACAGCTGGGCCTCGCGGCTCTTTGTTTGCCTCCGCATTAACTCTTGCTTGCTTCCTCCGAGGATGCAGGCCCGTGCCCGGCACATAAGGGGATGCTGGACATGCAGAACCCAAAACACAGCCCCTGACAGTCTCAGTCCAGTGGAGCAGGTAGGCAGGCAGGCAGGCAAGCAAGGGGAGCAAGAGGCTGTGGGCCCTGGAGCCGAGGGGAGGCACAGCAAAGGGGGAGGGGGACCCGCCAACCACGCCTGGGGCCTCTGGTCATTTTGGGAGGCCCCTCCGGCCGGGAACAAAGAGAAATTCCTCGCCTCCCTACACCTTACTTTCCTCTGCTCTAAAAAGATTGTAATACCCACACCGCTCATAGGTATTGAATGATGCTGTGAAACCCGAACGTGTAACTCATGCAGTGGGCCTTGCCCAGAACTGGCACTCGGTGGACATTTTGTAAATATTAATTTCTCTGCCTCTTTCCTTTCCTCAAACCCCCAGACCCAGTTCTACTTTGTTGTTACCTCGCTGAGAAACATGGTCCCCTTTGTGAACTCTGTCAGTATATCTCTCTTGAACCTCAGAATTCTTTCATCTTCACCCCCTTTCTCCTTTTTGCTTCCTGTCTCCCAGGATAAGTATCCCAATTCCTTTCCGCTTTTCCTGGGCGACTGTGGTCCAAGGGTGAGAGGTGCGGGAGTAGGGGATGGCTTCTGGGGGGAAGGATGGTGTTGCCGTCACAGGCAAATCACAGCTCACTCATCCTCCTAGTCGAGGTCCCCTTAAAGCTCCCAAATAGGTTTGGGAGTTCCAGGCTCCTGTAGCTTTCCCCGTGTCATCCTCTCTTGCTTCAGTTCACTGAAAGGAGAAAAGAGAGTATGGGAGTAAGGGTGCCCTTTGCAAGTTGCCTAGTCTAGAACCCTTTCTCTCCTGCAAATGTTCTCCTCCCAGCCAGGGTCCTGCTGGGCACCCTTCAAAGGGACCTCATCCTGGGGTCATGTTTGGCCCCATTTGTCCTAATGTCGTCAGAGGCCGTACCTGAAGGGCTTAACGAGAGGACACTCAGGGCACACATCTGTTCCCTTCCCTGCCTGGTTCGTGGCCTCCCCTTCTTTCTCTGCTCCTCCCCAGACCCCCTGCCAGCCAGCCTGCAGTTGCTGACGCATCATTGTCTAAGGCAGTGGTTCTCAACAGGGGATGTTTGGCAATGTCGGGAGACTTTTTTGATTGTCACAAGGGGCAAGATGGGAGGTGCCACAGGTGCCTAGTGGATAAAGGTCAGGGATGTTGCTAAATATCCTACAGTGCAGCCCCCAGAACAAAGAATTATCTGATCTAAAATGTTAGTACCAAGGTTGAGAAGCCCTGCTGTAAGGGGTTTCCCACACGAGTCCCTTTCTTTGTGCTTTCCTCTCCATGTCTGCGCTTTTAGGGGCTTTTGTTAACCCCCAGAGCTCCTCCTGCCCAGTGGGTGGCCTCACCTCTCTGAGGTCTTTCCATCCCAACTTCACTCAGAGCTGATTCTCACCCCAGGGTTTCCACACGGCTCATGTCCATTCACTGCAATACTTACTGCCCTTGGCCTTCTAATAGCCCCCTTCAACATGATTTATTCTTTCTCCTTTGAAAGCAAAGTGAGAGCTTGGCTATAATGAGGATGACCATCCAAACCCCAGTTTATATAATAATAATATCCCAAGGCCCCAAACCTTGTATAACATGGAATGAACACTGGACTTGGCATCAGGAGATTCAGTCTGGTCCCCAACTATAACACTCCAGCTCTGTGACCATAGACATAACTATTTCCCTGAGCCCTGGCGTCCACACAAGTAAGGTAGAGATAATGTCCATTTCCTAGGATTGTTTGCAGCTATGAGGAGATGTTCGCTCAGAACCTGGTACACAGTGATCAGTCCAATGTAGGTTGAAACTGGAAATGATTCCAGGGTCCCAGATGTGACCCTGAAAACAGAATTGTTTCCCATTGCCTTGATAGCAGCAATCCTAGTTCCAGATCACATCTCAGTGTTGCTCCTTACATGAGAGTGAGTAGGAGCCGTAGTACCAGCACATCCTGTTCATTGAAGAAGCGCTAGAGTGTTGATACTTTCCCCTAATCCCATGGAAGCAGAAATCCCATATGCTTCTGATTCCCTGCTGTTTTAGGAGGAGATATTTCTCCCTCACTTGGAACATCAGAGCCCTGGAACCATAGTCTGGAGGTTGGGAATTCTGCCCTGCCCTGAGGTAACCAGAAGTCGGCTGGCTGCCTGGTAAAGGGGCTGCTGAGGCATGAGAAGGGACACTGCCTGCATTCACTCCCACCACTTTCTGGTACACGGAGACCAGCACAGAGGAAGTAGTATCACATTTTGTTCAGACATTATGTTACATTTACTTTTTGCCACAGTGCCAAGAGGTTAGAGCTAGGGCTAGGGTTATACAAATCATCAGCAGTGGAAATAACATCTAGTATTTGCCTAAAGAGTTTCAAACTTAATTCCTCAATATGTGGTCTTATCCCTAGAACAGAGAGGAAATCTTTGCACATCAAGGAAGAACTGATTCCATCCTTGGAGATAGCTATGAAACATCCTAAGGCCTGCACAAATGTTGCTGGCCTTCCATTTTTATCAATGGCTAAGAGTGAAGAAATACTACAGGAGGTGGCCATGGGTGCGAGGCCAGGGGACAGATGGTGTATTGGCAGTTGGGCATCAGCTCACATGAGTGACAGCAGCATGGGATGGCTCATCCTCATCCTCGCACCACGTGCCTTCTTTGGCTTCCCCAGAATCCGGAGGCGCTCAGCTCTGCGTCCCAGCACTGAGCCCTTCACTCTAACGTACTGTCTTGTACTGTCTGTCCACTCTTACGGGATGTTTGTGCTGTGGCTTAAGAGCGTAGTTTTGCAATGAGGGAGACCTAGGTGTGAGTCCCAGCTGTTGCCTGCTGCTTGTGTGAGCTGAGTCAAGTTGCTTAGCCATTTAACTTTGGTTTCCTAATTTGGAAAATCCATTGATGATACTTAGCTCATAGGATCATTGTGAAGATAAAATTAAATGAGGAAATAAATGTAAAGCAGTTAGCACAGTGCCTGACAAATAGTAATTTTACTCAGCTGGTGGTTGTACTCCTTGAGGGCAGAGATGTGGCCTTGAATCCTCCCATTTCCACCCTGTTAGCACAGAGCGGAGCACCTAGTAGCCCTCAAATATTTTATTTAAAATAAGTGACAGGTACACACATGTACATACAAACGCACTCTCAGAGGATAATCTGATAATGACAATAACTTGAAAAACTCTAGGGGTCAGGTTTTTAAAGTGTTGTAGCTAATTTTTAGAAATTTGATATATAAGAAGGAGTCTAAGACAAGTCAATCTCTATTTGTAGTAAGTTAGATCATTTGAAGAGAAGCATCTGGACCATTTCATCTCAGCCCTCTGCTGAAATAACTTCAGTTGGTTTTGATTTACTGTCGTGTCCTCTGCCTTCTGGAGGATCAATGTAAGAATGGCCTGTTCGAGTGGGTTTCACTGCATCTTTCCAAACTTAGCCTGCTCTCCTCACCTTTACCTATTTTCCCCTACGTCGAGTTCCAAGACATATGTTTCCTGAGTTTACCTCCAAGGGAATTTGTCTCTGTGTAGGAATAAATGTTCCTCTTTGTTAAATGATAAAGTATCACTCAAAATGCACTTTTAGGACTTCTCTCGTGGTCCAGTGGTTAAGACTCCGCGCTTCCAGCTCAAGGGACGCGGGTTCGATCCCTGGTCAGGGAACTAAGATCCCACCTGCCGTGCGCCAAAAAACAAAACAAACAAACAAACACAAAATGCACTTTCACATTTGCCCTCGATACTGGGTATCTGAGTCAAATTCAATACCAGGTGATGTGTGAAGGACTTTATAATTGTCCCCATTCCTCCCCCATGCCTTCTACCTCCCCACGTCCTCCCATAGCAAACAATGTTTTTGTCTTCTGGTAGAGAGGGATTGGTCCTGCCTCAGCTCCAGGGGTGGCCCTTGAGTGTTTAAGCCCAATCAGGTAACCCCTCGCATGTCACCACAGTGATTAACCCAGTGGCAGTCAGTCAGTGTTCTTTTTTTCTTGTGGGATCTCAGTTCCCCCACCAGGGATTGAACCTGGGCCACGGCAGTGAAAGCCGGGGATCCTAACTCCTAGACTACCAGGGAACTCCCACCTTCTCTGTTCTACCACTGATTCTTGATCAGTAATTCTCAGCCTTTTTTTTTTTTTTTTAAAGCAATCCACAGCAGTTTTTTGCCATAGAACCAAAATTTTGACACCCCTTCCAGTCATGCACACCTAGAGAATTTGCTGCAAGTAAAGCATTACGGTGATCATAATTGTAACTCTGTCATGGAAGAGAGGCTGCTGTTGGCCCCGCCTAGGTACAAGCAAGCTACTGAAAGTCCTCCTTTCTTTCCTTCTGAAGAAAGCATGGCTGGATACAGGGGAAAGAGACTTGTCATAAGCACAACCTTGAATTGCCTCCTAGTTTGTTCAAAACAAAACTTGCCAACTCTGGCTATTCCACGTCAGCCGTGACAGAGGCTTGCTGAGCGCCCAGTAGTTCTAGAATGCCAGAGGGAAGGTCAGGCCGAGGCTGGCAGCTGGCCGTGGAGCCCTTATTCTAAGATGGTGCTGCCGCTTTCTTGTGACACTGGAGTCAGAGGCAAAAGGGGCTTGGCTGCCAGTAACCCAAAGGGCTATATTCAGGCAGTGACCTATTTTTACACTGTAATCGGGTTGGGTTTCTCTTTTTCCCTTGTGAGGAGGTAATCTCACATTCTTCTGGGTGTGTGGGAAGCCACTTCCCTGTCACCTCTTTGGCTTAGTGGCTTTTCCATGTGACATAGGTCACTCTCTTTTTTAAATATTTATTTATTTATTTATTTATTTGGTTGCGCTGGGTCTTAGTTGCGGCTCCAGGGCTCCTTAATTGTGGCATGTGAACTCTTAGTTGCGGCAAGCATGTGGGATCTAGTTCCCTGACCAGGGATTAAACCTGGGCCCCCTGCATTGGGAGCGTGGAGTCTTACCCACTGTGCCACCAGGGAAGTCCCGACATAGGTCACTCTTAACTGGGGACACAGATATGTGCTCCTTTTCCTCAGTTGGAGGGTCAGGGTTGATTTGTGAGGATAGAATGAAAGAATAGGAAAGCCTGAACCAGGTGAGGATGGATAGCTTACGAGGAAGAACAAAACAAGGTGAACTGCATAGGGGAAGGTGTTGGGGTAATAGGTCCAGGCTCTGCCCTTTTAAATCCTATCACACGTATGAACTGATGACTGGGTGTACTCATCCAGTTTGTTTGAGCTCCATGTGTGTGGAGTGATCGAGGCATAGTGATAAAAGGATGACTGCTCTTGCCTCAGCCCATGGCCTCGTGGGGGAAGAAGCTTGTACGCACAGTCACAGTGCGTTGTCGCCAGTGCTGTAAGGGAGAGGGCCGCCAAGCAAGGCTGGGACTCGCTGGGACGGAGGGGGGCGGAGGAGGGTGTCAGGGGAATTCCTGTTGGAGCTTTCCAGCCAGACGCCTTGCCTTGCAGAACTCTCCACTCGAGCCCATTCACACCTTCATCAGACCAGTGCCTGGTCTGCATCATTTTTGTTTATTTGTTTGTTGCCACTTAGGCATGCGCTTTGTGTAGTGTACAGAGGTCAGGTTGTTCGGGTGCATTTCTCCTGCCTCCTCAAGGAGACCCTGGGACAGGAGGAGTAGTGTGTTACATGGCTCTGTTCTCCCAGTGGTGACATGCCTGGGGACCATTAGATCTTTACACCTAGAGTGATACCTGCTCCTGCCTCCTCTGCCTGGACAATGCCTCTCACCCTTTGAGACCTGCTCCCACAGGATGTCAGTTCTGCTCTCATGTCCTGAGGAACTCCCAGATAGTACTTCTCTGGTGTTTCCATTGCCTTTTTTCTTTGCTCTGTTAGCACTTACAGCTTTGAGCTCCAACGATTTACACCTGTATTTATCCATCTCCCCCACTGGACTGTGGCTCTCGGACACAGGGCCTGTGATTTATTATTCATCAAGGACACACCAGCTGCTTTAGCAGTAGTGAGTCACATGAATGAAGTGTACGTGTCATGTAATGAGGTTCCACCCAGCACCAAGATGACTGAAGACACGGGGAGGACCTCAAAACATCCCTGACTGATTCTCAAACCTTTTGAGCTTGGAAGGTTCTGGAGCATATAGCCTAGGAAGATGTAAAAAGTGACCTGTTGGCATTCAGGAGACAAAGAGGGATTGGAAAGGAAGGGCCGTGTACACCGTGGCCGAGCAGAGGGACACGTCAGAGGAGCACCCCGTTCGGCTGTTCCCTAACGCTGCATGTAATGTACTCCTGAACGGCGTGCAGCATGAGAGCATGAGATGTTCATGTGCCAGGTGATGTGTCAGAGTCTGGGTTCAGCATTCTCACGTGATTGGGATGCAGCCGTGTTCAGTGTTCACAGAAGTGAGGTTGCCTGTGTAAGAGCCTTCCTGGTACCAAAGGGGAAGTGCAGAGGAGGTGCTTGATACATATGGATGTAGGGATTAAATGAACATTAGGACCAGTCTGGTATAAGTTTCTCTGGACTCTGTCATGGTTTGTACCCTATATTTTGAGAAATACATATGTCAAGAATCTTCCTTGATTGGAGGACAGTTATGTACACCAGAGGGTGCTGTGTTTCAATTTTCGTATCTTTATTTCTTTTCTATTCCTATGGTTGTGCATTACGTGATTCGTTTGATGATTAGCCAGTTGAGGATTTGCCCTCAACAAAGGATTGTTGAAGGCCTGAACAAACTCTACCCACTTGCTGCTTTCTTAGCATAATAAAGACTATAGCACGCACTCCCTGGGTCTGCTTTGCTGTAAGCTAGTTCTTAGCCATTAAGTTCCTTCTTTAAAACTAGACAGCTTTTGTTATGCTTCAGCTTAAGTCCATTTTCAGTGTATTCTTTCTTTGGTGGAAATGGAGACCATCTGGTCACCATCATCTGTGTAGTAACAATGATTGAAGATGGTTATTAAGTCACCCTTTGGCCTTTTCTCTTGTCTGGGCAAAACTGTCTCTGTTCCTGTGGCCATTCCCCATAAATCTCATTTTCCAACCCTTTAATCATCTTGGTGGCTTTCTTTGGAAACTACATCAAAGGCTCAGTTTCAGGGCCTCTATTCTGGTAGGGTCTGGGCTGTCAGCTAATGGATATGGAATGTGGTTTTAACCATTCAGTTTCCATAGCTAGTCCCCCCCCATTTCCAAGCCAATCAGAATCCACTCACCATTAGGGACTGGTTTGCCATCTCTCAATTGTGACACGCTTTATAAATGTTATTACGATGTTGATTTGACTTAAAAAACAAATGTTAACTTGTGAATAGTTTTAACTATTGGTTGATATACTTTTGCAGCCTGGTTTGTTGCATTTAAGATACTTTTCTGAGCTGTCTGATGTTTAAGTGGATATCTTGTCTCTTATTGGAGGATAATCTGAATTTTGTAGTGTTTTCTTCATTTAGTCATTCAACATCTGTGAATGCCTACTGAGTGTCAGGCTCTGTGCTAGGGATCGAGGACCCAAAGATGAACAAAACATGGTCCCTAACTTCAAGGAGCTCAAATCTAAAGGGAAAGTCAGGCACATAAAAATTTATAGTATGGGAATTCCCTGGTGGTCCAGTGGTTAGGACTCTGTGCTTTCACTGCCGAGGGCCCGGGGTTCAATCCCTGATTGGGGAACTAAGATCCCACAAGCCATGCGGCACAGCCAAAAAAAAAAATTTTACAATATGAAGTGCAAAGTGCTGTAAAAGGTGACTTAGGTGCAGTGGAAGTTTAGAAAGGCTTCACTGAACATGTCATATTTGAACTGGGTCTGAATATGAATTAGTCTTCAGGGAAAAGGATGGTAAAGTCTAGTGAGGAGACTCTAGTACATGTGAAGGCGAGGAGGCTGGCATGTCATGGGGCAGGGAACTCGGGGCGGCCAGCCATGAACCTGAGTGGCTGGAGAGGCAGGGAGATGCCAGCCTCTGAAAAACTGCCCGTGCCAAGCCAACAAGTATCCAACAGAAATGTAATGTGAGCTGCATAAGTCATTTTAAAATTCTAGGAGCAACATTTTAAAAAATAAAGAAGACATGAGCCATCAAGCCTTGAAAAGACATGGAGGAAGCTTAAATGCATATTATTAGGTGAAAGAAGCCCATCCGAAAAGGCTACATGGTATATGATTCCAACTATATGACGTTCTGGAAAAAGCAAAACTGTGGAGATAGTAAAAAGATCAGTGGTTGCCAGGGGTTGGGGGGAAGGAGGGATAAATAGGTAGAGCACAGAGGATTTTTAGGGCAGTAAAACTATTCTATAGGGTCCTGTAATGGTAGATATATGTTGTTATAAATTTGTTCAGACCCATAGAATGTACAACATCAAGAGTGAACTGTGATGTAAGCTGTGGACTTTGCTGCTGCTGATGTGTCCTTGTAAGTTCATCAGTTGTAACAAAGGTACCATATGGTGGGGGTGTTGACGATGGGTGGGGCTGCGCATGTGTGGAAACCGGGAGTATATGGGAAGTCTCTACATCTGCCACAAGGTTTTTCTGTGAACCTAAAACTGCTCTTAAAAAACTATTAAAAATTAATGAACAAACAAGTGGAGTTTATTTTAACAGTATATTTTATTTAACCCAACTGTCAAAGTATTAAAATTTCAACATGTAATGAATATAAAGGTCATTAATGAGATATTTTACATCACTTATTTTGGTACCGAGTTTTTGAAATCTAGTCTGAATTTTACACTTCTGGTGCATCTCCGTTTGCACCAGCCACATTTCAAGTACTCAGTGGGCATATGTGGCTAGTGGCTGTTGTATTGGACAGAGCAGGTCTTGAAGACTGAAGCCTGAGCTTCCCTGATTCAAAAACCTCACTTCTCAACCACACTTCTCTCCTGCTCCCTAAGCACTGTAATGATAAACACAAAAGGAAGGGAGCTTGCAGACTGTCATTGAATCCCCCGGCGTCAGCTTTTGCCTGGTGGCCTGAGTTCAGAGCATCTAGAGCAGCACTGTCTAATAGAAATATAATGCGAGCCACATGTGTGATTTAAAATGTTTTAGGAACCACATTGAAAAAGTGAAAAGAAACAGATAAAATTAATTTTAAGATTGTATTTAACCCAATATATCAAAAATATTGTTTCAACATGTACTTGGTATTAAAAATTATTAACGAAGACATACAGACCATTGGAAGAGAATAGAAAGCCCAGAAATAAACCCTCACATGAAGTCAAATGATTTTGACAAGAGTGCCAAGACCATTCAATGGGTAAAGGACAGTCTTTTCAACAAATGATGCTGGAAAAACTGGATATTCACATGTAAAAGAGTGATGTTGGACCCTTACCTTTATATCATATACAAAAATTAATTAGGGCTTCCCTGGTGGTGCAGTGGTTGAGAATCTGCCTGCCAATGCAGGGGACACGGGTTCGAGCCCTGGTCTGGGAAGATCCCACATGCCGCGGAGCAACAAAGCCCGTGAGCCACAACTACTGAGCCTGCGCGTCTGGAGCCTGTGCTCCGCAACGGGAGAGGCCACGACAGTGACAGGCCCGCGCGCCGCGATGAAGAGTGGCCCCCGCTCGCCACAGTTGGAGAAAGCCCTCGCACAGAAACGAAGACCCAACACAGCCAAAAATAAATAAATAAATAAATTAATTATTTAAAAAAAAAATTAATTAAAAATGGATCAAAGGCCTAATTTGAAGACCTAAAACTATGAGACTCTTAGAAGAAAACATAGGGGAAAAGCTTTATGACATTGGATTTAGCAGGGCTTTCTTGGACATAATACCAAAAGCATAGGCAACAAAAGAAAAAAATAGATAAATTGTACTACATCACAATTAAAAACTTCTGTGCTTCAAAGGACACATTCAACAGAGTGGGAGCCCAGCCTGTGGAATGGAAGAAAATATTTGCAAATCATATATTTAATAAGGGGTTAATATCCAGAATATATAAAGAACTCCTGCAACTCAACGACAACAAAAGCACAACCTGATTTTAAAATGGGCGGAGGACTTGAATAGACACTTCTCCAAAGAAGTTATACAAATGACTAACAAGCACCTGAAAAGGTGTTCAACATCACTAATCATTAGGGAAATGCAAATCAAAACCACAGTAAGATACCATCTCACACCTCTTAGGATGGCCACTATCAGAAAACCCAGAAAATAACAAATATTGGCATGGATGTAGAGTAATTAGAACTCTCATCACTGTGGTAGAAATATAAAATGGGGCAGCTACTATGGAAAACAATATGAAAGTTACTCAAATAGTTGAACATGTAATTACCATATGATCTAGTAAGTCTGCTTCTGGGTATATACCCCCAAAATATTGAAAGCAAGGACCCAAAGAGATATTTGTACACCCATGTTCATAGCAGCATTATTTACAATAGCCAAAAGATGGAAGCAACTCAAGTGTTCATTGAAGGATGAATGGATAAATGAAATGTGTTATATACATACAAGGGAATATTATTCAGTCTTACAAAGGAAGGAAATTCTGACACATGCTACAACATGGATGAACCTTGAAGACGTCCTGCTAAGTGAAATAAGCCAGTCACAAAAGCACAAATGCCATGTGATTCCACTTATATGAGGTACCCAGAGTAGTCAAATTCATAGAGATAGAAAGCAGAAGGGTGGTTTCCAGGGACTAAAGGGAGAGGGAATTAGGAGTTACTGTTTAGTGGGGACAGAGTTTCTGTTTTGCAAGATAAAAAGAATTCTGAAGCTGGATGGTGTTGATGATGGTTACACAACAGTGTGAATGTACTTAATGCCTCTGAATTGTATACTTAAAAATGGTTAAGATTTTATGTTATGTGTAACATAAGTTTTGTATTATATGTAAATACGTACTTTTTTTTACATTATTTTACCACAATATTTTTTAAAAATCCCTCTCCTTCTATAAAAGATGTAATTACTTCTGAGACCATAGACATTTCAGATGGAAAAAGAGAAAAAGGAGACATGAGTAAGGGACTAAGAAAAATAAGAAACTACCAAAAAATGTAAGCATGTTGATATAAAAAGGTAATTTAAAAGTGATTTAAAAGGTACCGAATTGGCGTTTGTTCTGTCTCTGCTTTAAATGAAGAACTCTGTTCTACTAAAGAAAATTATTAGTGAGTTATTTTACATTCCTTTTCATACTAAATCTTCAAATCCAGTGTGTATTTTACCCTTATAGTACATCTCAATTTGGACACACCACAATTGAAGTGCTGAATAGCCACATGTGGCTGGTGGCTAAAGTATCGAACGACATACGTGTAGAATCCTCTGATTGGAAGTAAGAAGCCTACAGAAATTCTTGAAACCAAGGAGTGACATGAACAGATTTGTGTTTTCAGATGTTGAGCCTGGTGGCAATGTTAGAAGTGGACTGAAGGGGGAAAGAACTAAGGGCTGGGAACCTGAAGGGTTGTTCTAGGACTCCAGGCCAGGGCAGACGAGGGACTGAATTAGGGTAGAAGACACGAGGATGATGCCAATAGCCATCGTTTATGGTGCACTTGCTAGGTGTCACGCATGGTGTTGCACCCGTTATACCCAGATCTTCATTTTTGTAACAACTCTGAAAGATTGAGACTGTTATTTCCACTTGCAGAGGAGGAATGGAGACAGAGGAGGCATGAGCACCTTGTCCAGGGTACCCAAGCTCACAGGAGGCAGAATCAGGACATAAACCAGGACATAAACGCACGTAACCACTGGGCTGTGTCTTGGAGGAATGGAGACAGGTCGGATTTGAAATATTCTTCCATGTATAAGATTTGATGGCAGCCGGATAAGGGGAAGATGGGAGAGGGCTGCATAAAGGATACAGGAGTGATTTGGAGATCAGATCTCGTGCTTGGGAATCTGGATGAATGATGAGAAGTGAGATGAAGATCTAGGCAGTAGAACATGGTGACTGAATTTTTTTGTTTTGCTTGTTTTGTTCTGTTTTGAGGGGTGAATGCCAAGATAAGGGAGGTAGAAACTGTGTCTAGTTTTAAAAAACCTACAAGAACCAATGGCAGTTGGAAGTGATAGATTTGGAGCTTGACAAGTACTTTATGGCTGGCAAGGGCAATTTGGAAGTCACTTGGGTACAGGAGATTGCAAAGCCCTAGGCAGGGGTGAGTTTGCTCCCTTGTGGAGAGCTTCTCGAGGTGTGGGTGTTAACCTCCTTTAGGTCCTGAATGACTTTGAGACTCGCCACCCGGGAGTCAGAAAGAGCCACTTGACTGGTGACCTTAGTGCAAGTAGTTTGGGCAGAATAGGAGGGAATGGAGCCTGCAGTGTGCCAAGGACTGACTGAGCAAGGAAATTGAGTAAGTGTGAGAGTGGGAGCTGGCTGTGCGGAGGAGGCGTGGGCGAGGGCCAATTAAGGGGATGATCTCTGTTCTTATGAGAGTTAAGTCATATTTTAAGTAAAGTCAGATGAACTTTTGTTGTCCAGGATTATCATAGAAATACCACCACCGTGTAATATTAAAGCAGCCTTTCGTTTAAAAACAGATAAGCAAATAGATGATGGCAGGCACATCACAGCAGTTCTTATATACACCATCAAGAGGAGTTCTTAGAAACTTTTGATTTAGGCTCCTGAAATCTCATGGCAAGAAAATAAATATGTTTACTAGTTTGCAGCAGAAGTCACACCTCCTCAAACACTCTCCTGAGTGTAGCAGTGGTGAGTGTGTGTGTGCACGCACCGACGCACGTTCCGTAGGAGGAGGGCTGAGGTGGGAGTGGGGAGATGTGTGTACTTTATTCCTGGTTTGACGATGTTTGTGAGTAAATAGTTGTGGGAATTTTATATTTTGCACAATTATAGCCCCTCTTATTACTGCTTTATAGACTAGAGAAGGCGTGAGTGCTGAGGCCTATTGCTCCTCCTTACCCCTGGGTGACCTTGGCACCCTACGGTTCCTCAAAACAGAGCCACGTGCCCCCAGAAGGCCCCTAATGTGTCTTCCATCTGGCTCTCAACACCTCTGTTCTGTTGCTCCTCGGGACAATAATGTGAAAGTGATCCTGAAGAGTTATGAGAAAACGTGGAACTTTGTTGATCACATCCAGTTGGACCCTTTGGTTGGACATCATAAGATTGGAAGTGGGTTTGCATACAAATACCCTGGCTCTGTCACAAGGTTGTTAAACCCAGTGAATGTTATTTAATCTTACCTGTCAAGGGAAACGAATAACTTCCTGATGAGATACTAGCAGCATTCAAAACATTACTCATCGAGAATTCCCTGGCAGTTCAGTGGTTAGGGCTCGGCGCTTTCACTGCCGGTGTCCAGGTTCGATCCCTGGTTGGGGAACTAAGATCCTGCATGGCGCAGGGGAGAAAAATTACTCATAAACTGAACATTATTAAAACTGTACTGGACCAACTGAGGTTATGCCACAACCCTGCACTGTTCCAGGGGCCTGGGCCCTGGCCTCTTGCAGCTCCGTCCTGCTTAGGCCTGGGGCAGGGCCCTACTCCAGAGGAGGGGCCTGGAGATTTTCCAACAGAGGGGAGAAGGAGAGGCTTAATAGCTTCCCTCTCTTCTTGACAAAGATATAAATTCAAATTTTGACCTATGGAATTCACTTAAAAATAGAGGAACCTGGAGGACATCAGAAAGGACTAGGGAGTGAGCTTGGGACAGAGATAACTTGGTGACAGGAGCAGAAAGGTGAAGGCAGATATGACCTCTGTGACTATTGCTGCTCCACTGGCATGATTTGTTTGTGGGGAGTTTTAAAAAAAAAAAAAAAAAAAAAAAGCGATCTCTATCCAAAAGTATTGAAAGTAGCATCTCAGAGATCTGCACACACTTGTTTATATGAAGCAACATTTTCACACTAGCCGAAGGTGGAAGCAACCCAAATGTCTGTCAACAGATAAATGGATAAAAACATGGTCTACACATACAATGAAATATTCGGCCTTAAAAAGGGAAGGGCATCCTGTCACATAGTACAACCTGGGTGAACCTTGAGGCCATAATGCTAAGTGAAATAAGCCAGGCACAGAAACACAAATACTGCACAGCTCCACATCTCAAGTAGGCAGACTCTTAGAAAATAGAATGGTGGCTGCCAGGGGCTTGGGGGAGGGGAAAGGGGACCCATTGTTGTTCACTGGATATCGAGTTTCAGTTTTGCAAGATGAAAAGAGTGCTGGAGATGTGTTGTTTAACAGGGTGGGTCTAGTTAATCCTACTGTACACTTAAAAGTATTAAGCTGGTGTATTTTGTGTTATGTGTTTTTTTAACACATCTTTTAAAAAAAGCAAACAGGATAAAAGAGCGGATGTACCTTTTGCTATTCCAGTTAATTGTCATCCTCCAGTGGCCAGCCTCTGAGTGGAAGGTGGTAGAATTAGGGCAGCCACAATTGCTGCAGTAACTGTGATTTATTGAGTGCTTACTGTGAACGAGGCGACACGCTAAATGCTTATGTGCACTCATCAATTCACTGAATATCATGTCAGCTCTGTGAGGTAGGCGTTATTGTCTCCATTTTACCAGTGAGGAATTGAGTCATTTGCCCAGGAATACACAGTTCACAGTGGCAGGGCTCTGGGACACAAACCCAGCTCTGTCTGGTATTAGAGTTGTTAACCCCATTCTCAGCTCCCATTTATTCATCCATTCACTCACTGAAAATCATAATAATGTGTGCCAGGCACTGAGCTGGATGCTGAGGACACTGGGGGTTTAGGCCCCGACTTTATCGAGCTTACAGCCAACTGTGAGAGACAGTAAGCAGGAAAAGATGTGAATAAGAAGCCAATGACAAATTTTGATAAGTGTTATGAGAGAGACAGGGCGCTGTGCTAGAAGACTGTTCAGGGTGGAGGTTGGGCTGACTTAGATGTTTAAAGAGGGTTTTCAGAGAAGATCTCGCAAGGGCTGTTATCCCTGGGGAGAGAGGTGTTAGCGGCATGGAGGGGCCCCAGATGCCATCCCCACCCAGGCCCTCTGGAGCCCACAGGAGCCTCGTTGGCCACAGAGCTGTGATCCATGTGGCATGGCTATAACGAAGACAAGAAACCGAAACATTCCCTCCTTAAGATGAGAAGGTGGGTATGTGAGGGGAGGGGGAATAGGATGAAGGCAGTCAAAAGGGACAGACTTCCAGTTAGGAGATAAATAAGTACTAGGGATGTCATGTACAACATGATAAATACAATGAATACTGCTGTATGTTATATAGGGAATCTGTTAAGAGAGTAAATCCTAAGAGTTCTCATCACAAGGAAAAAAATTTTTTTTAAATTTCTTTTTCTTTAATGTTGTATCTGTCTGAGATGATGGATGCTCACTAAACTTACTGTGGTCACCACTTCATGCTGTAGGGAAGTCAGATCGTTAGGCTGTACACCTTAAACTTAGGAAGTGCTGTAGTCAATTACATCTCAGTAAAACTGTAAGGAAAAAAAAAGACGAGAAGGTAGAATTCAAAGGGGAAGAAAGCAGAGCACTAACTGCTCTATCAGAATTGTAAAATGTGTACTCCAATGGCCTCGTGATGAAAGAATCCCAGTCCCACCAAATTCCAACGGTGTTCCCTTGTCCCACTGGGTCACCTCACCTCTCTGGGCCTCAAATCCCTCATTTGTGTGGGGAGAAAAAGAAAATAGAAGTTCTCCCTGGATAGATTTCTGGTAGTATTAGCAGTGGTAGTAGAATGATTAAAACACTGCCTGGTTTAATTCTCTTCTGTTTGGGCTAAATCTTGAATGCTTGTTTGGTTCTAATTGCCACATTTTGAGAGAGACATAGACAAAAGAGAGAGTATTCAAAAAGCAGGTCACTAGAGAGAGAGTGGGTTGAATTCGGGATGCTTACACTGCAGAGGTGAATACTAAAGGATGAAATGACGACCTTCAACTGCGTGAAAGGCTGATGTATAGAGAGAGCTGACTGCTCACATAGTGAAGAGTGTTGACTTGTTCTGTGCCTGTTCAAAAGACAAATCTAAAACCTGGGAATCAGGTCCAACTAAGAAAAGAGCTTTTAATGAATTGTTGTAAGTGATAATGAGCTCTCAGACCATGGAGGTACTCAAATGGAAACTGGATAACAGGTTGCTGTAGGATTTTTTGATTGGGAAAGAGGTTGCTCTGCATGTACTGTCCCATTCCTCCATCTTGGATGCTTCGAAGTCACTTTACAACCATGGCTTTAGGCTGGAGGCAGGCGGAGTATATTTAGCTGCAGGTATTCTGTTTAGCTGTAAGTGATGTGCCCTTGCGCACCACTACAGAAGTTAAACACAAGCCCATCTGTATTGATTAGAAGTTTGAACTATGGAGGAGCTCTACATGGTGTTGGGCCCCAGTCACGTATTCTTCAAGGCCCTCCGCCCAGCCCCAGCAGCCACTCACTGCTTCACTTGTTGCTGTTTGTAACAACTCACATACTTTAGGAAAGGGGCTAACATTTTTCCATGTATATATTTATTCACATTTTAATCTTTTGTTTTGAATATCTAGCACCTTCACATTGTTCGGCATTTAAAACGGTTCACAGGCAAAAGCTTCCCTGTCACCCCATCCCCCTCCCCAGAGGCAGCCGCTGTTACTAGTTTCTCACGTCCTGGTCTGGGGAGATTTGAAGTGCGTGTATACATAAGGACGTGTATGTTTTTTCTTCCGCACTGTGCTTTTTAAAAGACAGCATATGTCAGGACATCTTCACACTACTATGTATAAAGTAGATAACTAATACGAATAATAAGAACCTGCTGTAAAGCACAGGGAACTCTACTCAATACTCTGTAATGGCCTAAATGGGAAGAGAATCTAAAAAAAAAAAAAAAAAAAGAGTGGCTATATATGTATGTATAACTGATTCACTTTGCTGTATACCTGAAACTAACAGAACATTGTAAATCAACTATACCCCAATAAAAAATTTAAAAAAAAAGACATCTTGAAGCTTAATCCACAGCAGTGTAAAAAGTGTGCCCCACTCTTTTTCACGGGTGCATGTTATTCCCCTTCCCCTATTTGTGGGGCAGTTAGGTTATTTCCAGCTCTTTGTTACTGCAGGGTTGGCAGTGGACACCTTATACCTGCAACACTGCGCTCACGGACAAGCACATCTGTAGGCTCCGTTCCTAGAAGCAGACTTGCTGAATCGAAGCGAGTGAGCGTTTGTAATTTTGTTAGCTATTGTTAAATATTCTCGGTAGAGGTTCTACCAGTTCTCACTCCCACAAGCCGTGTGTGAGAGCGCCTAATTTCCTCACTCCCCTGCCAACTCAGTGCATTGTCACATGTTTCGAGCTTTTCCAAAGTAAGTGAAAGAAGGAGAATCAGAGTGGTTTTAATGAGTATTTCTCGTACTCTGAGTGCAATGGAGCATCCTTTCTCGTGTGTGAGCTCTTGCTGGGCTTTGTAGTGGGGCCACTGAAGAAAGTCCACGGTGCAGGCTGAGCCTGGGAGGCGAGAGGAGAACAGGGCCCCCAGGGGGGAGAGCCAGAGAGTTCGCTTTAGATGAATGTTCCTGAGAGGCTCAGGCGTGCCCACTGGCCTGCAAGCTATCTAGCCTGTAAAGTCTCTGACCCACGCTGGAAAAGTTCAGTTAAAACAAAACCAATGCAATTCAGAAGTAAAACCATATCCAAAACAAACCATTTCCTATTTTGCTCTCTTGAATTTTTAGTTTTAAATTTAATAAAGTAATTTACTTTTGTACTTGGAACAGCATTGGGGATTCAAGTACATTTCCCTGTAACATGATTAACTTTGAAATGTGCCGGTTCTGACTAGTTGGCTTTCAAAGTAGCCTCGGTTTGTCCCCAGCTTCCCCCTGTCCCCACCTCCTCATCCTCCAGCCCCCACCCTGCTTCTCATAGTTTCTCTGTGGGTTCGAGCAGGTTTCGGCAGACACCAGAGTTTTCACTGGGACACTGGCCTTGCACAGCCTCCCTGCTCATTAGCAGCCTGACCCATTAGTTCTCTGAAATTCTTATGTCCAAACCAGCCCAGTCCAGTTTTCCACCTAGAAAGGGACCTTCCAGTCTCAGTATGCATTTGCTTTGGCTTTTGATAGTAAGCTTCCCAGGTTCAAACCTATCTTGGTTGATGGCAGCACCACCCTTCCAGTTGCTTAGGTCAAAAACCTCAGAGTCATCCTTGATTCCTGTGGATGCGATGTTCACATGCTCCATCCTTAGGAAATCTTGTCAGCTCTACTTTCAGAATGTGTCCAGAATCCAGACATCTCTCTTTACCTCCATCTGTACTATCCTGGTCCAGGCTGTTGTCATCTCCTGCCTGGATTGCTGCCATACCCTCCTGACAGGTTTCTGCTTCTCCTCTTGCTTTTCCTGCGGTCTGTTCTCAACACGGCCAGCAGATGCGTCCGGTGGGACACAAGTCAGATCACATCAGCCCTCTGCTCCAAGCCCCCCCAGGGCACTGCTCATCTCAGAGAAACCCAAGTCGTCACAATGGCCCTGCACAGTCTGCCTCCTCACCTCTTTGACCCTGTCTTCTCCTGCTCTCTCTTGACTACTCCCACTCAGCTGTACTGGCCTCCTTGCTGTTCTTTGAACAAACCAGACACATTCCCACCTCAAGGTCCTTGCACCAGCTTGTGCCTGTGCCTGGGACACTCTTCAACTCCAGAGGGCTCACTTCCTCACCTCTGAGTCCCTGCTCCAATGTCATGTTCTCAGCAAAGCCATTCCAGCCACCATATTTAACATGGCCACCTCATCGCCTCCCCACCTACCACATTCCTTGTCCCCCTTCCCTGCTTTATTTTTCTCCATTGTACTTACTCCTCTTTAACACACAATTTCACTTATCTATTTGGTTTATTGTCTGTCCCCTAAACTAGAATGTAAACTCCAGGACGGCAGAGAATTTTATATCTCTTTTTTGTCTTACCCATATTCTAGCATCTAGGACAGTGCCTGGCATGGGGTAGGTGCTTAGTAAACATTTGTTAAATGAATTAACTTTCTTTCTTTTCTCTATCAAACTTGTTCTTCACAGTCTGCCAAGCCTAAAGGGAAACAATCAAGTGTTGTATTTTGGTACTGGTATTGGGGGTGAATTAAATCCAAGAGCAATGCTTATATTTTTCTGGGGAATTTCACAGTGTAAATAATCTGGCATCACTGGGTAACAACTTTTATGGAAGGATTAAGTATGATGCATGAAACTCCATTAAGAAAAGTGATAAATACATTCAGACTTCATCTGGAGAATTCGATTTGGATTCAGGTGCCACTCTTAAGAGGGCTCTAGACAAATAGGAGCACATTCAGAGAAGAGCAATTGAGATGACGCCAGACATTCCAACCCATGACCCCAAGTGCAGGAATGAGAATGACTGGCTTGGGGGGTAAAAGACTCTTAGGGAACATGATTCCTTTTTTCAAATGTTGAAAAAGGTGTCATGTGGAAGATTAATAGGTCTTCAGATCTTCTCTGTAGACCTGTTGTCATCTCCTACTCCCCTCTACCCCATCAGAAGCAGACCCAGCTTTGGTGGAACCTGAACATTAGGAGGGCGGGTCTCCTGAGGGGGGGAAAAGTGTCTAGAATATAAACATAAATTTATAAAAATATAGATACATTCCTTGGAAAGTGCCCATCAAGTGAGGGTCCCTGAAGCTTCAGCTTCTTTAGCTTCATGGGAAATCCACCACATTCAGACTCATATGCCAGCAAAACTGAACTCCTCGGTAGCTCTCCAACCATGTCCCCTCTTTCCTCTGTGGCTTTGCATAAAGAGTTCCTCTGTCTAGAACACCTTTTTCTCAGCATGTCTGCTTGGCAGTATCTACTCATCCTCCAATGTCTATTTCAAAGTCTGCCCCTTCTGTGAAGCCTTACCCAACTCCTCCGGAAAACTTAGGTGGTGGTGAATCTTTTCCTACACCCTCACTGAATCTTGCGATGCCTCCACTGCAACACTTGGCTTGTCATTTGATTTTTGTTGATTTATTTGTCTGGCTTCCCTTATACTGTGTATCCGTCAGGATGGGTTGGATTATGCTCTAGTAACAAGCAACTCCAAAAACTGCAGTGGCTTAAAACAACAAAGGTTATTTCTTGCTCACGTTATGTGTACATTGCAGGTCAGCTTTTGTTCTCCCTAACCCAGGCTAACAGTAACCATGATCTGAAACATTGCCAGTTGCCGGGCCAGAGAGTAAACAGTGAAGCAAAGCATGTACTTTCTCTTAATGCTTTCCCCTAGAGATGACACATTTGCTTACATTTCGCTGTTTACACCCAACTGCAGGTGGGCAGGGAAATCCACTGTGTGCAGAAGGAAAGTAAGCCCCAGATTACAGATGAATAGCCTAATAACTACAATAAGTGATAAGCTTCTTCAGCACAGGGGTGGCATCTTGTAAAAAATCCTTGCATACCCAGTGCCTAGCACATAGTAAGTCCTCAAATATTTTTGAGTGAAAAATTAAATTTAGTGAGTAAAACACACAGGAAGGTAATTTTGGGGGTGCTGACTACGAGGAGCCATTTCCGACATGTTTTCAAGCCCAGTAGGTGCTGACCTCCCCGTCTCTGGAGATAGTCAAGCGTAGGCCAGCCTGACCACCTTGAAGGACTCATGCTCACCACAGTAGTGATACTTTCAAGATGATTCATGCAAAGAAGAGCGATTGAAATATGTGGTCTCTAAAGTCCCTTTAATTCCGAGGCCACTGTATTTTTTATCATCATCGCCTCTCTGAGCTTGAGAAAGAGTGAATTACTGTTCACTATAGAGGTGATAACATCTGACGGGAGCAGGCTATTTCTGTTGGTGACTTGACAGAAACAAGAATTGTTTGAGGGGGACAAATAAGTAGAGAGCTCTGGCCCTGAGCCCTCCGCTGGATGGTGATTACTAAATGCAGGAAGTATTGTGACCCGTAAGTATCCAGAGAGCAAAATGAAGCCAGCTCTGGGCTTGACGTGGCTTTGACACTGGAGGCCTTGGGCTCAGAGACAGACTTCAGTTCTTTGTAACTCCTTTCTTTGTTTCAGCAGAAATCTGACAATTCCAGCCAGCAGATCTGCTGGGCTGCCAGGGTCCTGCCCATACACATTCCTGAGGATGGATGGTCTCCCTTGTGTTCTTTTTGTTGTAGGTTCCTGCTGACTAACCTCGGTCTAATCACTTAGCCCCACTGTAACAGAGTTCTCTAGTCATACTCGAGAGTAAGTAATCCCTCCCCTCTTCTGTCAGTCTAAAAATGTTATACATATTAAGGATCATGATAGCCCTGTCAAGTCATTTTAATCTTTAAAAATAACAACACTGGACAAACTCAGCTTGTAAAAATCTTTGAGCCCTCTGTAGGAAGGCCCAAAATTATGCAATTAATAATGTAACTAATGTAAAAAATAATTAAAGGTAGTGGGTTTATTATTCAGTTGGTATTCAGAGTGAATGTGGCCTAAAAAAGAACATAGGAGTTAGAACATCAGGCTCACATATGAATCTGCGTGTGACTTCGGTCCTGTCACCTCCCCTTCCTTGCTCAACAGCTCCTCAGTGCTATGGGCACAGGGGCAATAATAACCAACTCAGGAGGCTACTGGGATGAATTGAGAGAGATGAAAGCGCTTTGCAGGCTATGAAGCACTTTGAGAGAGAGAATTGAAGTAAATCCAGTTTCCTGGTTGGCATGGAAATTTCTCAGACTTTCTAGCATAGCGGTGGCGCCATTAGTGCAAATTGATCCACTTTTGTGTGGTATTATCTTATACTTCAGAAGTCTCTGGAGATGGAACCCATTGATTTAATTCAGAGTTTATGGCAGTGGTTCACAGTACCAGCCACTGCTGCTATTGGGATCACTTGATTCATGCCAAACGACGACTCTAAAAGGTATTTATACGTTCTGTCACTTACAGCCCGGACTGAATTCACACGAGAACCTTCTGGGTGTTTTGTTTCATTTTTCTTGCACATCTGGCCCCCATACAACTTTTTGACTCTTCCAGTGTGTAGGGTTCACTAAATTTTTCAGCTATTATGTGTGACTTCACACAGATATGTAATTTTTAGGATGTTTGTAACTCGGGCTACTTTCAAGGGTAAAAACTGCACTTCCAAGGATTCTGCCTAATCAAATTGTGCCCGTACGGATTTCAGGATGGCAAGGGTTCAACAAAATGGTCAAATCCACTGATGACTTGAAAATGATACTTGAAAACAGTGAGTGGTCCGATTCCCTCCACCTCTCTGGTACAGGGAAATCCATGGCAGTTATCATTTGTTGTTCCAGTTGAATGACTTCAGCAAGGCAAGTTTGCTAAGTAAATGATAAGATAGTGGCACAAAATAGGGCTCCGTTTTGACAAGGCCTTGGGGTATCAGGACGCCGCTCGCATTCCCCCTCTTGGACCTCTTGTGCACAGAATGGTTCGCATCACACTGAAACCTCCCAG
This sequence comes from Eubalaena glacialis, assembly GCF_028564815.1. Lineage (NCBI taxonomy): Eukaryota > Metazoa > Chordata > Mammalia > Artiodactyla > Balaenidae > Eubalaena > Eubalaena glacialis. The sequence goes on from NC_083728.1 coordinate 19,413,211, forward strand.
CTGTAAATGAGCAATTCACAACCATTCTGTATGCTGGCTACCCTATTTGCAGGGTGTACTGCTCACTGGCACTATTCATTCTATTTATTTTAATCCTTACTGCTATTTTAAAAATTAAAAGCAACGCGTGACTGTAACAAATTCAAACAATATAGAAGGCATAAAGTTAAAAAAAAAAAAAGTAAATGCTCTTCTCCTTCCTGATAAAGTCATTATTGTTTAATGGATCAGTATTTATCCTTTGTTCTTCTAAATCCTGTTCATATTCAAACAAATACAAGTCTAGATAGATTGTTCATTATACGATGAAATCATGTATTTTATTATGCAGTATATTTACGTATTTTATTGTTTAAATATGTCTTGGAGATATGTTTACATCAGTACACATAGGTCTTAATACTTTTCAGTGGCTGCATTTCATTTCCTAGTACATATGTTCTGTTTTTTGTTTTATCACTACTTTACTAATGGACATTTTTAATGCTAAGAAATGATGCAATGAATGACCTTATTGATATCGTTGTGATCATGTGCCTGTATTTTAGTACTTCATCAGACTGTGTGGGTTCTTAGAAGTGAAATGGCTAGATAAAAGGATATGCCTTTTAAAAATTTGATGGCTGTTACTAGATTGACCTTAATAAAAATTTCACCAATTTATGCTCTCACCAATGGTGCATGAATACTGTCTGGTCTGTCTTTCCAATTTTTGCCAATCTGTGAAGAATGGGGAAAAAAAAATCTCATTTTTTATTTAATTTCAATTTCCCTGATTACTAGTGAGGTTGAGCATCTTTCCTAGTTTATAGCTTGTGTATTTTGCTTGTTCATTTTCTTTGCCGCTTTTTCTATATTTTTGTCTTATACATTGTAAATATTAATTATTTATAATGTGCTTTATAAAATTTATCCCACTATGTCACTTGTGTTTAACCCTTATTAATGGCTTCCTTCACTATTCAAAAGTTTTTAATATTTATGTAGTCAAATCAATCAACCTTTTCTTTTGTGGTTTCTAGGTTTTGAGTCTTGCATAGGAAGAACTTTAAAATGTTCAGCACAACTAAAAACTTCTCTTTTTTTTTTCTAGTATGTTTGTAATTTTGCTTGTTATATTTCTGTTAAATTCACTTGAAAAATATTGTTCTTTATAATGTGTTGAACTCAGTTGTCCTAATACTTACTCATTTGCCTCTCTTTCCCAACTGATTTAAAAATAGCACTGCTTTCATAGCCTGAAAATCCCATGTATTCAAAGTGTATGTAAATGATCCATTCATCCATTTATCAATTCTTATGCTGATCATACATTATTTTAAGCATTCTAGCCTTAAAATATGTTTTGATGTAAAGTAACTTCCTCTAAATAGTTCTGTCTCAAAACTTTTAAAGCTATTTTGTACTTTTTTCCTTCCAGAGGAATTTCAGATTCAGTTTGTCAAATTCCATCAAAAATCGTGATGCATTTCTCCCAACGTATTTTAAATAAAAAGTTTCAAACGTACAGAAAAACTGAAAGAATTTTATAATGAACATCCATATACTCACCACCTAGATTTTACCATTAACATTTTACAATACTTGCTTTACCTGATAGAATTTTGATTGTGATTATAATTCTTCTGAATTTAGAGATTAATCTAGAGAGAACTGACATCTATATAAATCCAAATCTTTATCTCTAGGAATATGCTATGACTCTCTACTTATTTAAGTCTTTTTTGTTCTTATTAAAGTTTTTTAGTTATTGTCATATAGATTTTGCACATATCTTATCAGGTTTATTTAAAAAATTTTTTAAATTGAGTATAGTTGATTTATAATACTATATTAGTTTCAGGTATACAACGTAGTGATTCAGTATTTTTATAGATTATACTCCTTTTAAAGTTATTGCAAAATAATGACTATATTTCCCTGTGCTGTACAGTATATCCTTGTTGTTTATTTTATACATAGTAGTTTGTATTTGTTAATCCCATACCCCTATATTACCTACCCCTTCCCTCTCCCTACAGGTAACCACTAGTTTGTTCTCTATATCTGTAAGTCTGTTTCTGTTTTGTTATATAGAGTTGATTGTTTTACCTTTTAGATTCCACATATAAGTGACAACATAGAGTATTTGTCGTTCTCTGTCTGACTTATTTCACTAAGCATAATATTGTCTAGGTCTATCCACGTTGTTGCACATGGCAGAATTTCATTCTTTTTTATGGCTGAGTAATATTCTGTCACATATGTGTGTGTGTGTGTATATACATATACACACACACACATATATATATGCACATACACACACACATACACGCACTACATCTTTTTTATTCATTCATCTGTTCATGGACACTTAGGTAGCTTCCATATCTTGGCTATTGTAGATAGTGCTGCTGTGAACATTGGGGTGATATATCTTTTCAAATTTGAGTTTTCATCTTTTCCAGATATATGCCCAGGTGTGAGATTGCTGGATCATATGGTAGTTCTATTTTTAGTTTTTTGAGGAACCTCCATACTGTTTTCCATAGTGACTGCACCAATTTACATTCCCACCAACAGTGTACAAGGGTCCCTTTTCTCCACATTCTCACCAACATTTGCTATTTGTAGACTTTTGGATGATAGCCATTTTGACAGGTGTGAGGTGATATAAGGTTTATTCTGAGGTCTTTTCCACATTTGCTTGTTAACGTGAATGGGCTCATTCTCTCCCCACCTCCATTTCCTTCTCTAATTGATTACTTTTGGCATATGGGAAACTTAATGATATGTGTGTGTTGCAGATATATCTCATCATCCTGTCAGTCCTCTTATTAGTTATAATAAATTTTCAGGGGGTTTTCTTACTAGACAGTCCCCTCATATGCAAGTAACACTGCTTTGTCTCAAGAGTTTTTACCATCTAGCATCCTATTACTGTGTCAAATGATAATAGTGGGAATCCTTATCTTGTTCCTGACTTGAATGTTTGCTGTGGTTTCTGGGAGAAATCCTTCATCTAAGGACATTTCCTTCTTTTTTCCTTTATTTCCTTCATTTGCTAAATCTTTTCAAGAATGGTCATTTAGACTTGAATAACACTAAAGAACAATTGCACCTAATGGACATATATAGAACACTCCACCCAGCAACAGCAGAATATACACCCTCTCAAGTGCACACAGAACATTTTCTAGGATAGATCACATGTTAGGACACAAAACAAGTCTTAAGAAATTTAAGAAGATTGAAATTGTATCAAGTATCTTTTTCAACCACAGTGAAATGAAACTAGGAACCAATAGCAGAAGGAAAACTGAAAAATTCACAAATATGAGGAAATTAAACAACACATTCTTGAAAAACTAGTGGGTCAAGGAAGAAATCACAAGGGAAGTTAGAGAATACCTTGAAACAAATGAAAATAAAAACATTCCAAAACTTAGGTATGCAGCAAAAGCAGTACAAAGAGGGACATTTATAGTGGTAAATACTTTCATTAAAAAAAGAAGAAAGATCGCAAATCAACTAACTTTATACCTCAAGGAACTAGAAAAAGAAGAACAAACTAAACCCAAAGCTGGCAGAAGGAAGGAAATAATAAAGATTAGAGGGAAAATAGAGAATAAAAAACAGTAGAAATATTCAAAACAGAGTTCAGGTTTTTTTTTTTAAAGACAGACAAAATTCACAAATGCTTAGCCAGACTAAGAAAAAAAGAGAGAAGACCCAATAACAAAAATCAGAAATGAAAGAGGAGACAGTACAACTGATGCCACAAAAATAAAAAAGATCATAAGAGACTATTATATGCCAACAAATTGGATAACCTAGAAGAAATGGATAAATTCCACAATACATACAACCTACCAAGACTGAATCATGAAGAAATAAAAAATCTGGCCAAACTTATAACTAGTAAGGAGATTAAATCAGTAATCAAAAACCTTTCAACAAAGAAACGCCCAGGACCAAATGGCTTCACTGGAGATTTCTACCAAACATTTTAAAAATTGAATTCACCTGTACCTCAATAATAAATGAATGAATGGGACTTCCCTGGTGGTGCAGTGGTTAAGAATCCGCCTGCCAATGCAAGGGACACGGGTTCAAGCCCTGGTCCAGGAAGATCCCACATGCTGCAGAGCAACTAAGCCCGTGCACCACAAATACTGAGCCTGCGCTCTAGAGCCTGCAAGCCACAACTACTGAATCCCGCATGCCACAACTACTGAAGCCTGCATGCTTAGAGCCCATGCTCCACAACAAGAGAAGCCACCTCAATGAGAAGCCCACACATCGCAACAAAGAAGAGTCCCCACTTGCCGCAACTAGAGAAAGCCCGCGCATAGCAACGAAGACCCAACGCAGCCAAAAAAATAAATAAATAAATAAATAAAATAAATTTATTAAAAAAATGAATGAATGAATGGATGAATTTTAACACCAAACCTTCTCAAACTCTTCCAAAAATTGAAGAGGAGGGAACACTTCCAAACTCGTGAGGTCAGCATTACCTGATACCAAAACCAGACAAAGACACTACAAGAAAAGAAGACTGCAGACCAGTATTCCTGATGAATGTTGATATAAAAATGCTCAACAAAATACTAGAAAATTGAATTCAACAGCATATTAAAAGGATTATATACTATGACCAAGTGGGTTTATTCCTGGAATGCAAGGATATGTGAAAATCAATCAATATAATATACAACATTAACAGAACCAAGGACAAAAACCATGTGATCATCTCAATTGATGAAGAAAAAGCACTTGATAAAATTTAACATCTTTTATGATAAAAACATTCAACAAACTAGGAATGGAAGGTAATTACCTCAGCATAATAAAGGCCATATATGAAAAGCCCACAGCTAACATTATTCTTAATGGTGAAGAACTGAAAGCTTTTCATGTAGGATTAGGAACAAGGCAAGGATGCCCACTCTTACCACCTCTTTTAAACTACTGGAAGTCTTAGCAGAGGCTTCTGACTTGGAAAGGAAAAAGTAAAATTGTCTCTGTACACAGGTGACATGATCATATAGATAGAAAACCCTAAAGATTCCACCAAAATAACTGTTAGAACAAAGGAATTCAACAAAGTTACAGGACACAAAATCAACACACAACAAAATCAGCTTCTATATACTAACAGGGAAAAATCCAGAAAGGAAATTAGGAAAATAATCTCATTTACAATAGTGTCAGAAAGAATAAAATACTTAAGCTTAATCAAGGAGTCAAAAGACTTGTACATTAAAAACTACAGAACAATTCCAAAAGAAATTAAAGAGGATGCAAGTAAATAGACATCTCATGTTCATGGATTGAAAAACTTAATATTGTTAAAATGTCCATACTACCCAAAGTAATCTACAGGTTCAGTGCTATCCCTATCGGTATCCCATTGACATTTGCTTGCAGAAATGGAAAAAAAAATTCTAAAATTCATATGGAATCTCAAAGGACCCTGAATAGCCAAAACAATCTTGTGAAAGAAAAACAAAGCTGGAGGCCTCACACATCCTGATTTCAAAATATATTACAAAGCTACAGTGATAAAAACAGTATGGTACTGGCATAAAGACAGGTACAGACCAATGGAACAGAATACAGAGCCCAGAAATAAAACTCTCTCATATATGACCAAATGATCTTAAGCAAGGATGCCAAGGCTACACAGTGGAGAAAGGATAGTCTCTTCAACAAATGTTCAACAAATGGTGATGTGGGAAAACTGGATATCCACATGAAAAAGAATAAAGTTGGACCATTACCTTACATCATATATAAAAATTAAGTCAAAAATGAAGACCTAAACATAAGACCTGAAACTGTAAAACTCCTGGAAGGAAACATAGGGGAAAAGCTTCATGATATTGGTTTGGCAGTGATTTCTTGGCTGTGACACAAAAAACACATGCAACAAAAGCAAAAATAGACAAATGGGACTCTATTAACCTTAAAAACTTCTGTGCATCAAAGGAAACAGTGAACAGAAAGAAAAGGCAACCTATAGAATGGGAGAAAATATTTGCAAACCATATATCTGATAATGGGTTAATATCTGGAATACATAAAGAACTCTTACAACACAAAAACAGAAAACATCCTGATTAAAAATGGGCAAAGGACTTGGCTAGACATTTCTCCAAAGAAGCTATACAAAAGGCCAACAAGCATATGAAGAGATGCTCAACATCACTAATCATTAGGGAAATGCAGGTCAAACCAAATCAGATATCACCTCATGCCTGTTAGGATGGCCACTATCTACCCCACGCCCCCCCCCCAAAAAAAAACAAAAAACCACACACACAAAAATAATAAGTGTTGGTGAGGGTGTGGAAAAGTTGGAACCTTTGTCACTGTTGGGAATGTAAAATGGTGTAGATACTATGGAAAACATTATGAAGATTCCTTAGTAAATCCATGTGTCCAGCAAACCTACTTCAGGGTTTATATCCAGAAGAATTGAAAGCAGGAACTTGATATTTGTACACCCATGTTCATAGCATTATTTACAATAGCCAAGATATGGAAGCAACTTAAATGTCCACCACCAGATGAATGGATAAAGAAAATGTGGAGAATATATACACACACACACACACACACATATATATGTATACACATATATATATACACATGCACAATGTATATATATGTATGTATATGTATACACACACAATGGAATATTATTCAGCCCTTCAAAGGAAGGGAATCCTGTCACATGATACCACATGGGTGAACCTTGAGGACATAAGTGAAATAAGCCAGTCACAGAAACACAAGTTTTGCATGGATCCACTTACACGAGGTGTCTAAAGTTGTCAAACTTGTAGAGGCAGAAAGTAGAATGGTGGTTTTCAGGGGCTGGGGAAGGGGAAAGGGGACCCATTTTTGTTCAGTGAGTATAGTGTTGCAGTTCTGCAAGATGAAAAGAGGTCTGGAAATCCGACATACAACAGTGTGGGTGTAGTTAACACTACTGTACACTTAAAAGTAGTTAAGATGGTAAATTTTAAGTTATGTGTTTTTTACCACAAGAAAAAACGGGAGTGTAATCCTATTAAGTGCTGTTTTGGTTTCTCTCCTTTAATTTATTAATGATGTTAATGATTTTTAGAGATTTCCTAGTTTTAAAACATCCTTGCAATGTTGGTATAAACCACAGCTTCCTCTGATAGATGATGAAGAGCCAATTTCCTTAATATATAGAGAACTCTTAAAATCCATAGAAAAATGGACAAAAAATTTATCACAAAATGTCAGTAACACGTGAAAAGATTCTCAGCCATGCCTGTAAAGAAATGCAAGTTAAAACAGTAGTGACCAGTTTTTCATGTATGTATTAGCAAAGACTAGAAGTAGTGATGACATGCAGTGACACTTAGATCACTTCATTCTCTGGTGATGGGGGTGAAAATCAGTACCACCTATTTAGAGGGCAATTTTGTAGTTTACTGACAGTATTTTAAATGCCACAGCAATTGTACTTATAAGAAATTCAGAATTTCAGATATTTTCAAATGCGCAGAAGTATTTGCAGGGATAGCCATTGAGCCATTTTTGTAAGAGTTTAAAAAATTGGCGAAATGCAAATGTCTGTTAAGAGCTAGGTTGGTTAAGTAAATTATGATGCATGCATAAATTGGAACATTGTTTAAAAGAGTGAGATAAACTGTAGGTTCTGACATGGAGAGATGTTGGAACTACATTGTTGTGGGAAGAAAAAAAGAGGATCAGAATGTGAAAATACAACTCCTTTTTTGGTTTTTAAAAAAATGGTTGTAGTAACTTATGTCTAGAAAACATATCTGAAATAATGGGCCCTAGATTGTTAACAGTGGCTATCTCTGGGGAGAATAGGAAGGATTTTCACTTTTCTTCATTATTTCTGAGAGAAACTCTACATAGAGCACCATTTGAAATAGAAAGGAAAAAGGATAAATTTCAACATAAATCTGTATTGCTAACAATTACAAAGAAAAGGGAATGCTACCGCAAATTTTTATTTTGGAATGAGTTGAGGTTTCCTTGTGATCCGTTATACCACATGACCCACTTTTAAATATGTCTCATGAATGTTCTTAAAAGAATATGAAGTTGATTACTGTGGAATATTCAAGACTACCCAAATCTGTCAAATCATCCTCGTTACAGAAGTCTCATTCTTCACATCCTTTCTTGTTGTCTACTTGAGCTTTCAGAACCACGAGTAGTACATTGAAATCTCTGATTATGTTTCTGTAACTCTGTCAGCTTCTCCCATTATTCCTGTTTCTATCAATAAATTGTGGGTTGCATGTCCAGGAGGGCCGAGGCCCGGCCACCATAACACTTGGAAAGCGTCTACTGACAGTAGCCTTCTAAACATTTGAAATCTTTTGTTGAACTCTTATTGTCCTTTCAGTTCCTTCCTGAGAATTAAAACAACAACAGAAAGTTCCTGACTTATCTATAATTTAAAGCTAAACACTTTAAGAATTTGATCTACAAACTCATTTCTAGCCCCCATATGTGTGATATTTTGCAGTGTTGAAGTACAGTGACAATTAGCTGCAGCTTTGTTAATTTAGGGAATTGAGCAATTCCCAGGTTCCAAAGACAGATTCTGGGGGGAAAGTTATGTACTTTCAGTCTTATTTCCTCATTAAAAAAAATCCATTTATAAGACAGAAACTTTCGAGACAGGGTGTAGAAAGGATTGTACAAAGAATGAAGAACCTGCAATTGTCATCTGGTCCTTTGCTGCGAGTCTCTTTGGCAGCACAGAACCTCACATTTATACAGCTCACCTCACTCGGGGCTCGACTCGGCAAACAGTGTGTTTCCTCACAGTAATTACTGCCTTGCTTGTCAGGCGCGGTCCATGAGTGCCTTCTGGAGGAGTGGTTTCTAGATAATTAGAGCTTTCCCCTTTAAGCACCGCTTTTATTGGATACCCTTTAAAAAAATGTATGACAAATAGACCAACCCCAGCTTACCTACATGGGTCATGTTGCTGGAAGTAGCCCCGTGGCAGTAGCCAGGTGGTGAGTATGTGGGTATTCACGGAACAATTCTTTCAACTTTGCTGAATGTTTGAAATCTTTCCTAATAAACACCAGGGGGAAATAACAGCTCAGGAAAGTCATGCAGGCCTTCTTCCAGCAATGTTGTGGTTGCTCGGAGAGCTCAGCGTGTGGAGTGGTTGAGGGCAGGCTCCGTAACTAGCTTGCCAGCCTCTGCTGCCTCCTAGCTATGCGCCCTTCAGGTGGTTACTGCACTTCTCTGAGCCTTGTCTTTCTTGTCTGTACAACGGGAGTGATAATAGTTCCCCTTCTGGGGTTTGCTGTGAGAGTAAAATGAGAGGGTGTGGCTAAAAGCACTCCCTATGGTATTAAACACTCAGTGACCTTTGGCAACGGCTGCCCCTCCTCCCCCCTCCCCCGCTGCTGGTGTTTAGTCATCTTCATCATGGATGATGGATGTCTGACTCACTCAGAGAATGGTAGGCAGTGGCGCTCCCCTCCATCACTGATTTGAAAGGCAGTTTGGGGCTACCCTGAGACTCAGTTGTGAATGACATTGGGACCATTTCCCCAAATCAAATGCATCTTCATGTTGTCCCCTTCTCAGCCTTAGTAAATAAAATACGAGGGACATAATGTAACTCTTCCTTGGTGCAGCCCAGTCCCCATAGCAAATGTCAGTTGGGCCTGAGTGTCAGCTGCTGTGTACCTTGGGCCTGCACTTCCCTGCCCCTCAGCTCCGCTGCTCCCTGGCCTCCTGGTGAGCACGCTTGCTTCCTTAGCTGCCAGGTCTTCGGTTCTCTTCCCTCTCTCGCCTCAAACCTGATATTCACAGCCACTGCCTTTCACCTTTCCCCTTTCCCCAGGGCAGAAGTCGGGAAGAGGAAGGCAAATCAGGAAGTCATAAATCAATGGCATCACCTGTAACCTTAGAAGTGAGAATGATGACCCTCTTCTACAGAACTGAATGCGGAAACTTTCTGTCCTCCACCTTTCTTGGGTTTTTGAAGTCCTTTCAGTGGTTTTTAGTATATTCACAGTTTTATGCAACCATCAACACTACCTAATTTTAGAACATTTGCATCACCCCCAAAAGAAACCTCATCCCCATTAGTGGTCAGTCCTCATGCTCCCCTCCCCTCAGCCCTTGGCAAACACTAATCTATTTTCTGTCGCTATGGATGTACCTATTCTGGGTGTTTCATACAAATGCAGTCACATGATATGTGGCATTTTGTGTCTGTCTGCATGATGTTTCTTTCCATGCTGTAGCATGTGTCAGTACTTCATGCCTTTCTATGGCTGAACAGTAGTCCGTCATAGGGACATGCCGTATTGTGTTTATTCGTCCACCCATTGATGGCCGTTGAGGTTGCTTCTACTATTTGGCTGTTATTATGAGGATGCTCTGAATATTTGTGTGGACATATTTTCATTTCTATTTGGTATATACCTAGGAGTGGAATCACTGGGTCTTATGGTAACTGTATATATAACTTTCTGAGGAACTGCCAAACTGTTTTCTGAAGTGCAGCAATGGCTGCACCATTTCACCTTCCCACCAGCAACGTAGGAGGGCTCTAGTTTCCCCCCCTTCCTCACCTGTAGTATTATCTGTCATTGTGATTATAGCCATCCTGGTGGGTGTGAATTGGTATCTCATTGTGGTTTTAATTTGTATTTCCCTAATGACTAATGATGTTGAGCACTTTTTAAATATGCTTATTGGCCATTTGTATGTCTTCTTTGGAGAAATGTCTATTCAAATCCTTTACCTATTTTTAAATTGGGTTTTTGTCTTTTTATTACTCAGTTATGAGCGCCTTACCAGATATGTGATTTGCAAATATTTTCTCCCATTCTGTGGCTTGTCTTTTTCACTTTCTTGATGATGACCTTTAAAGCACAAAAGTTTTTTAATTTTGATGAAGTCTGATTTATCTGTTTTTTCTTATGTCACTTGCACATTCAGATATTCTATTTGATGTCTTCAGTGTCTTATCTGAAAATCTGATTGGCTTACTGGAAACATAACTGTATTATTATTAGTTTTCCTGATTTGGAATCTAATCAGGTGGTAAAGCACTTGATTTAAAATGTTTGCCGGTAATATACAGATAGAAGAGCTTAGAAATGTTGATACTTGTTGAGCTGGTAAATTACCCGTTTCTGTGCGCTCAGCCTCAGGAAATAATATGATAGAAGAAATACATCCTATATGCCCAGAGGTCATTTCACTGTCACCTATGAGAGTGGCACGCTGAAAGCCAGTTCATAGCAGAGGAGGTTAAGTCCATAGTGGTACATTATTAGGCAGCTATTGCATATTATAATTACGAAGCTGATTTAATGACACTGTTGATGATGAAATGTTTAGTGAAAAAAACCAAAACACAAGTGTGTGCCCATTAATGATTAAAAATGTGTATAAAATATCTGGACTAGATGGAAGATTATAGGTGGCTTTCTTAAATTTCATTTTCTATTGATATATATTTTTTTACTATTAAAAATTAAGTTAAAAAAACATGCATGACATTTCACGTCAGTGGGGGAAATGGTGACAAGTGGGTACACTGGGTATCTGTTTATCCTTATGTCACACCAACTATTTTTTTAAGAGTAATTATTTTTTATCATCATGATCACCAGGACTAGTCTTAAAATCAGAAAAAATAGTTTGCTGTGTTTATTTACTAAGAATTTGAATAGAAGTATTTAATTTTCTTTACATTTTTATATCAAATCCAAACACTGATGATAACATGATTCTGGTATTAGAATTACTATTATTTTAGTCATTATCAGCATTGCAATTTGCTAAAAGAAAGGTAATGATGATTGTGGTGGTATGTTAATAATAGAGATCACAGAAATACTTTTCTCTTGGCATCTCATGAAAGAATTAGTAATAGTAGTATTTTACATGTAAATAAATCAGTCATCCCAGTTTTTGAAATAAATTTGAAATGGAACAAAGATTTAAGGGTTTTTGTTTTTTGGTTTTTGGGTTTTTTTTAAAGGACTAATAAAGGCACTGAAAAAAATAAAAAGTAAGCCCAATACAAGGTCAAGGGTAGCGTGCACACCCAAGGTGAGGCTACTTGTGGGGTTGCTGCCCCAGAGAGAGATGTACGGTTCATGGGCCACAAACCGCGTCTGTGGATCCCCTGACCCTCCGACCTCGGCCTTCACCTGAGCAACAGGGGGCCGGGGTGACAGGGTAGCAGGCAGGGACGGCCCGCAGAGCCCCACTCCTGTGGCATCAGTGCCCCTCCCCGGTGCACGCACTGCAGTGGGCTTGGCCTCTGGGCCTGGAGTGGGCGTCCTGCTCTCACACGTGGGAAGGCTATGAAAAGAAAACCCTTGTGGGCCCAAACATTTAAACAAGAATTACACTAGGATCTTTTGTTCTCGCTATGACACGGTCAGAATTCATTTGGAGGTCCAGAAGAGGGTTTTTTTTGTTGTTGTCATTTTTGAATCTGAGTTATTTTATGCGAGGAAACGGGGAAACACTACACAGAAACACATGGCTGAAGTCTGTCCAGTGGTGTTGGGACGTCCCCGCGTCATTCCTCAGGGCACTATTTTCTGAGTGTTTGGGGGGGCTTCTGACTCAAAAGTCACATCCGAGGTTGGATGTTGGATTCCTTGGGAAAAGGCCCGGGTGATCGAAGGCAAGCAGTGGAGTGTGCCTGGGAATCTGGGAAATACACACACAGCCCGAGAGAGGGATGCTCACCGTTTCTCTTTTCCTCCTCAGGTTTAATAGGGAAAACCTGCTTTCTGCAAACAACTGAAAAAGCCACCCTTGGAAGCTGTTTCTTTGGGCCTCATGGAGCAGCTGGAACCTGTGCTGTGAGGCCCCCAACAGGAGGACCTGTCGCCCACTGATCACCCAGCGCGGCTATCGCCATGGCCAGCAAGAGGAAGTCCACCACCCCGTGCATGATCCCCGTGAAGACTGTGGTGCTGCAGGACCCCGGCGCCGAGGCCCCGCCCGCGGAGCCCGTGCCCGAGGGGCCCCCGCAGGAGCCGCCCCCAGAAGCTCCCACCGCCAGCGGCGAGGCCACCCAGGGCGCCAGCAGTCCGGACAGCGCCGCACTGGCCAACGGGCACCGGAGCACCTTGGACGGCTACACATATGCCTGTAAATGCTGTGACTTCAGATCCCAGGACATAACCCGGTTTGTGGGACACCTGAGCTCAGAGCACACAGACTTTAGCAAAGACCCAAACTTTGTATGCACTGAATGCAGTTTTCTGGCAAAAACTCCCGAGGGGCTTTCTCTGCACAATGCCAAGTGTCACTCGGGGGAAGCCAGCTTTGTGTGGAATGTGGCCAAGCCAGACAATCATGTTGTCGTGGAGCAGAGTGTCCCCGAGAGCACCAGCCCTCCCGACCCGTTGGGGGAGCCAAACATGGAAGGGACGGATGGACAGGCGGAAATCATCATCACCAAAACTCCAATCATGAAGATAATGAAAGGCAAAGCCGAAGCCAAAAAAATTCACACGCTCAAGGAGAACGTCCCCAGTCAGCCTACTGGGGAGGCCTTACCGAACCCTTCGGCCGGGGACATGGAGGTGAAAGAGGGGGACCACGCCTTTGTCAACGGGGCAGCCCCGGTCAGCCAGGCCTCTACCAACTCCGCAAAACCCCCGCACTCGGCCAACGGGCCCCTGCTGGGGACGGTGCCGGTGCTGCCCGCGGGCATCGCCCAGTTCCTCTCCCTCCAGCAGCCGCCCCCGCACGCCCAGCACCACGCCCACCAGCCCCTGCCCACGGCCAAGTCCCTCCCCAAAGTGATGATCCCCCTGAGCAGCATTCCCACGTACAACGCGGCCATGGACTCCAACAGCTTTCTGAAGAACTCCTTCCACAAGTTCCCCTACCCAACCAAAGCCGAGCTCTGCTATTTGACTGTGGTCACCAAGTACCCGGAAGAACAGCTCAAGATCTGGTTCACCGCCCAGAGGCTGAAGCAAGGTATCAGCTGGTCCCCGGAGGAGATTGAGGACGCCCGGAAAAAGATGTTCAACACGGTCATTCAGTCTGTCCCACAGCCCACGATCACTGTCCTCAACACCCCGCTGGTTGCCAGTGGCGGCAACGTCCAGCATCTCGTCCAGCCCACTCTGCCTGGCCACGTGGTGGGCCAGCCAGAGGGCACAGCCGGGGGACTTCTGGTCACTCAGCCACTGATGGCCAATGGGTTGCAGGCACCCAGCTCATCTCTCCCCCTGGCAGTCACATCTGTCCCCAAGCTGCCCGCTGTTGCGCCCATTAACACTGTGTGTTCAAATACAACGTCTGCCGTGAAGGTGGTGAATGCTGCCCAGTCCCTCCTCACGGCGTGCCCCAGCATCACCTCCCAAGCCTTCCTGGATGCCAGCATCTACAAAAACAAGAAATCTCACGAACAGCTGTCAGCTCTGAAAGGGAGCTTCTGTCGGAACCAGTTCCCAGGACAGAGCGAAGTTGAGCATCTGACCAAAGTGACCGGCCTCAGCACCCGTGAGGTGCGGAAGTGGTTCAGCGACCGCAGGTACCACTGCCGGAACCTGAAGGGCTCCAGGGCCGGGCTGGCCGGGGAGCACGGCGCCCTCCTCGTCGACTCTGTGCCCGAGGTGCCCTTCTCCCTGGCGTCCAAGGCCCCGGAGGTGACCTGCCTCCTGACAGCGGCCACCCCGGCTACCCCCCCTTCTGCCAAGCGACAGTCCTGGCACCAGACCCCCGACTTCACACCAACCAAATACAAGGAGCGGGCCCCCGAGCAGCTCAGAGCCCTGGAGAACAGTTTTGCACAAAACCCCCTTCCTCTCGACGAGGAACTGGACCGCCTGAGGACTGAGACCAAAATGACCCGCAGGGAGATTGATGGCTGGTTTTCAGAGAGACGGAAAAAAGTGAGTGCCGAGGAGGCCAAGAAGGCTGAGGAGGGCACCTCTCAGGGGGAGGAGGAGGCCGCCGAGGACGAGGGGGAGGAGGGCTCGGCCAGGGACCCGAGGGTCCCAGGGGAAGACGGCTCCCTGGAAGCGCCCAGCAGCCATGTGCTGGCAGAACGCAAAGTCAGCCCCATCAAAATCAACCTCAAGAACCTGCGCGTCACGGAGGCCAACGGCAAGGGCGAGCTCCCGGGGCTGGGCGCCTGTGAGCCCGAGGACGACACGCCCAGCAAGCCAGCGGAGCAGCTGCCGGGCAAGGTGAGCTACAGGAAGACGGCCCAGCAGCGGCACCTGCTGCGGCAGCTCTTCCTGCAGACGCAGTGGCCCAGCAACCAGGACTACGACTCCATCATGGCCCAGACGGGCCTGCCGCGGCCCGAGGTGGTGCGCTGGTTCGGGGACAGCAGGTACGCCCTGAAGAACGGCCAGCTCAAGTGGTACGAAGACTACAGACGGGGCAACTTCCCCCCCGGGCTGCTGGTCATCAGCCCCGGCAACCGGGAGCTGCTGCAAGACTATTACGTGACCCACAAGATGCTGTACGAGCAGGACCTGCAGAGCCTCTGCAACAAGACCCAGATGAGCGCCCAGCAGGTCAAGCAGTGGTTTGCTGAGAAGATGGGCGAGGAGACCCGGGCCATGGCCGACACGGGTGGTGAGGGCCAGGGCCCCAGCGACCCTGCAGCAGTTCACAAAGGGATGGGCGACACCTATTCAGAGGTGTCCGAAAACAGTGAGTCATGGGAGCCCGGGGCCCCTGAGGTCAGCTCAGAGCCCGTTGCCACGCCGAGTCCCCAGGCTGGACCTCAGCTGGGTAAGGAGCCTGTGGGGCTATGCCGTCCTCTGTGGGTCTGGGGGGCACCTGTGGCAGGCACTGAATCCAGTGCCAGGGCATCTGCTGTTTCTAAGGCTGTCTGGCAGCAGGACCATGTTGTCTGGCTGCTTCAGGGGGCACCTGGCAGCAGAATCCATTGGGGCATCATCATATGATAAAGGGTTGACGGTTGGTTTTTCGTTTCGTGTTTGTTAAACCTGCACAGGGGAAGGAGTGTAGTGAACCTCCAAGGGCCCACACTTTTCTAGTCATTTCTTAGCCAAAGGAGAATAGGTCAGAATGTCATCTGAGCCAGATAGAACCACGACCACTGGGTAAGAGAGAGAATAGGACTTACGAGGAAATTCAACCCAAATTGGTGAACAAAAGCAGAGGGAGCCTTTAATTGACCTTAGATACATGAAGTGCTTTTTTTTTTAAATGATGAAAAATCCTGTAATTTGCATTTCAATTATTCTTCCTGATGTAGAGGTAGTGGAAAATCTTCTTCCCTCTTAGACATACATGGAATCGAAAGCTTGAATTTTGTTCCTCAGTTTCTCTGGATCAGGACATTAGTACTTGAAAGAAAGCTTTAGAAGATTATTTTACTGAAGACAGTTTGAAGCCTCAGACAAATCACGTTATTGGGTGTTGATTTTCTCGGGTCTTGATCTCTGAGTTCCTGGCCTCTCCCTTCCCTCCCACCCTCCTCTTGGGTGGCCTTGTCACAGGTTGGCCAGGAGCGAGGTAGCTGAGCTCTTCATGGGAGGCTGTGGAAACCAAGGAAGTATCTGGAGTCCCAGATTCCCTGATTTGGGACCTTTAGAAGGTGGTTCCAGGGCCGGCGTTTCTGGACTCGACCTTGTTTCCTCCAATCCCCTGTGAGTCAGTGAGGTCCCCGCAGGGAGCATCATGGGCACCAGGGAACAGGTGTGGGCTCACAGGGCGGGTTGCCTCAGGCACCTTCTCCAGCACCGGGCCTGCCCACCCCTGGCTTTGGCTCTGCCAGCAAAATGGCAGATTGCTGGGCACTAGGAAAAACTGATTTCTTTAGGTTTTTTTTTTTTTAATTGAAATTCTACTGAATTATATATATATATATTTTTTTAATTACACTCTTGTAGCTGGAAATAGGGTGGTGGTTACACTACATTGTGAATGTACTTAATGCCACTTAATTGTAGACTTATTAAAAATGGTTAAAATGGTAGGTTTTATGTGATTTATATTAGACCACAATTAAAAATGCTAACCTGGAGTTGGGATGAATGGGTTTAAATCCACCGGCTCCCCTCAGCTGGTAGCTCCAACACTAAGCAAGGAGCTGGTGTCCTAGGTGGGACAGAACAGGAGTGGCCAGGGCGGCTGTGCCATCGTGGCGTCACCCTCTTCTGGCTGAGGGAGGTACCCGAGGGGATAGGGAGGGTCTGTCTGTCTGTCTGTAGCTGGTTTCTCGCAGCTTCCTGAGCCAGCCTCGACACCGGGGCCCCACCTGTAAGCATCGAGGGTGAGGGCCTCTCCGAACGGCCCCCCCGACAAATGAAGGGAGTGCATCGCTGGGACACACATTAGGAAGTAGACCAGCCACTGCTGTGTGCCAGCAGCATTCCCTGGAGAGCCGGGAATGGGGGAGGGCGGTGCACGGTGAGGGTTCCCGGCCCAGAGAAGTCAGGCTCCCGCCCCGGCTCCACGCCCCAGTTCGGGTGGTCCCTGGGTGGTCCCAGTGCCCCGCCGGGTTTAGCCAGCATCCTGTCCTCAGCCCACACGCCCTTCCCCACCTTCCCTCGGGCTGGAAGGCAGGGAGGGGCTGGTGGGAAGGCCGGGGCGGTGGGATTAAGTCCCCAGATGTGGGAGGACGGGCCATTCTGGCGATGCATGCAGAGGTGACGGCCTGTGTTTTCTCCTCAGAAACTGACTGAACCGGAACCGACGGCTGTGAAGGCCTGGCCGGGGCGGCCGCCCTCCATGTGGAAGGGCCTGACCCCTCTCTGCTGCCATGGGCCGCTGCCGTACCCAGCCCGCCAGGCTCACACAGGTCTCCACGCGGCCAAGCCTGCTGCCGCCCGCACCCGGCCCGCCACCCGGCCCGCCACCCCAGCGAGCAGGGAGGAGCGTCTGTCAGTTCTTCCGCCCACAATGTAGGACCTTTCCTTTGCCTTCCAGTGGATAAATAGTTCAGATTTCATATTCATAGACACAGAATCAAGTTTTTAACATATAAATCTGCCTATACACATTTAATAAAACATCAGATTATAAACACTTTCATTACATAGAAACTTTGGTTAGCAAAGCAGTACATGGTCTTTTACATCATCTCTGGAAATGCCCCGTGTCTGTTCTCTGGAGATCGCTGGGCTGCGTGTTCCCGCACCTTCCACGGTCAGGCCGGGGTTATCACACGCTCAGAACCGCACCTGCAACCGCTGGGGCCCCCTCTGCGCTCCTCCAGGAAGGCGGCACCTTTGAATAGACCTCTGCTCCTTAAGCGGTGACCAGCAACATTGCATAGCAGGTTTGCCTCGCCTTACGGGATGATCGGTGCAGAACCCGCTGTTACCCGCAGTTCAGAAAACTGACCGGTTATGTGATTAGTGTTTGATGCTTACCACTCTCGTAAGTTGTTACAGTAATTCTGCTTTTTCATGGGAGTTTGAATCATGGACCATAACTCTTCAGTGATCAGATCAACTAAAGAAACATTTGTTATTAAGCTTAATGTACTGACCTATGTGCCGCCTTTTTTTTTTTTTTTTTTTTTCAGTCTAGACACGTTTAGAGGAAAATTGACAAGCGAAACAGGGATGGGGGATGGGAGTGAAGGCGCACAGCCGCTGGGGCTCTCTCTGCCCTCTATCCACCCTCACTCCAGAGCCATCTCTGGTTTGGGAAGGAAGGCCCACGCTCGCCTGGTTAGACTGAGAGCTGGCGGGATTCGGGGACTTCTCAGAATTATCGGAGCCGGGTGGCCCTCAGCACAAAGACCTGCATGTGGGGTTCCCAGCAGAAGACCCAGAGTCCTCCTGGCCCCCGTGCCTGGGGCCTGGTTGGCGTGCTGGACATCGCTGGACAGGTCCTTGTGAGGACGTTTTTAAAGTTCTATATTTATATCCCCAAACTTGGAAACAGGATCTCTGTCTACTTTAGCCTAACCCGCATATCCATTTTTTTAATTGAGAAAAGTCACAGGAAAAGGTGCCTTTGAAACGTTGAGAAACTTGCCTACAAAGCTGTGCTAAACGGTAAATCCCTATCTCCCCGAGACCGGCTGCCCTGAGAGCAGCAGGTAAAGAGGGGGCTGGCAAAGGTGCATCACCTCCCAGAAACCACCTGCTTCCCAGAGCACCAAGGCCTCGGAGACCCCAGAGAGAGGGCAGGGGCTTTGGGCAAGAAATACTGGGGGGTGGGGGCTGTTCGGCATGGTCCTTCTCCCCCTCCCCCCCCCCCGGGAACTGGACCGGGCAGGCACCTCGCGGGTTTGGCTACGAGCACAGAGATGGGGGTCGCACCTCCTGCCTCCAGGAGAGGCTTTTCTTCGGAAACCAAAAGCCCTTGCACCATTGTTCTTCTAAAGTGTCTCCTCTCGCTTGCCCTGTCCTGTTAGGGACCACCTCTTCTTTGTTTCAAACAGGTGACTTGTGAGGACTTGGCAAGTTTGGCAGCCTGTTTTTGTATCCTTTCCATATTTAGCCCCAAGGCCTCTTTGCGGAATTGCCCAGAATGGCGAGTGATTGCCTTCCTTCAGAGAACAGACACCTAGAACTTTTCCTGTAGTGGTTATGTACATGCAGATTAATTTATATGTATCCATATACAGCACAGATACTCATTTGATGCTTTACTCGTGACGCGTACGCCTGACGTGGCACGTGGGTGTTGGGGAGAGCAGCCCGTGTCGGGGAGTTGCGGGGGAGGCCGGGGTGGCCCCGTGCGAAGCCACCTCCGAGTGTCCGCGACACCACCCTGCCGGCATCACTCCCAGAGTTCTGCGTGCCCCGGCCGAGGGCCGTGTCTTTACAGAGGAGTTTCTTGGTTATTTTATTTGTATTCACGTCATTTACAACCCAAACAGCGAAACAGAAAACATAAATTACATGGTGGACAGGTTCACGCAGGACGTAGGGCCCCGACCTCAGCACCAGCTCGTCCTTAAAAGGTGGAAGCGTCACGGTGCTGCCTGCGGGCAGGTTTTGCTTACAGGCGTCAGCCTGCCCGCTAGCCAGGGCCACCCCCCAAACGGCGAGACTGCCCAGGCTGGACAGACCCTCCTCCTTCCTTTGCTCTCGGACCCGAGTGACTAAGGAATGAGGTGATGGAGACAGAAATGGTTGGTTCATCGAGCAGGTGCCTAAAGGGACGTCGCAGCAGGTACCCAGGGCCCTGGGGGCAAAACCAGGAACACAGCCAACCGGCTACAGAGACGCAGCCACAGCAGCCCGGAGCCAGCGCGTGCCTGAGTGCGGTGGGGATGCAGGACGGCCGCAGCCGGCCCCGTGGCCAGGGAGGTCACCACGGTTTGTGCCCCACCCAGGGTTAGACTGTGCTGCTGCCTTCAGGAGAGGGCAGTCTGTGGGCTCTAGAGTTGAGGGAAGTAGGGTGGGGTTAGTCTCTCCCAAAGAAAAAGCTCGTTTTGTAAGGTGACTAATCTTTCCCCTCTTCTCTGTATGCACTTGGACTCATCAGAGATGGTGAAATATGTCAGTGTTTCTTGTTGCCTGTGTCTTGTACATGTTTGGTTTATTATATTTTTTACATGGGGTTGTAGATCCAGTTTTAATAGGTGAGCCCAGATCACCATTCTGATAAAGGAAACCTGGATTTATGATACAGATACTTTGCATACTTTGATTACGTATATTAATTCTTGACTGTTGAGGAGCTTTGTGATTTGGAAGGCGGGCTCTCGTTTTCCTGAGTCGTGGGCTCCTGAAGTGGAAAGCCTGGCTGGAGGACTCGTGGCACCTGGGGTGGGTGGCCCTGTATGACTTGGAGCTCCTTTTGCAGCCAAGTGCCCGCCCTGCTGTCGGGAAGCAAAGGTGGGAGGTGGGCGAGGGTCGGTGGTACCTGCAGGCTCCCGAATGCGCTCACGGCCCTGGGAGGCCGTCCCCCCGGGAAGTCTCAGCACGTTCCCCAGGCCGAGATGTGCGTGCCATGGGCTTTGTCCTGCTCAGTCCGTGGTCCCATGGCAGGTCCTGTGACACCCCCTCTCCCCCATGTGCCAGGCTGCCTTCCGCAGAGGCTTAGCATCGCCCTTTTGGTGCACCTCCTCACCCACAGCTCCCTGCTTGTGCTGCCCTGCCTTGGGCCCGGTTGCCTCTTGTCTTCCTGCCCTCTTCTCGGACCGGAATCCTTGGGTTGGAGTGGCTTTGTCTATTCAGACATCGCAGCCCAAGCGGATAAAGGCACTTTGCAGGAGAGGAGAACCAGCCAAGAAGAAAATCTTACACAAACCAAACTTGGAGTTTGGGCTTTTCCTAAAGTTTCTTCCCCCTTTTTCCTCGCTCAGACTTTACCTGGGGCAGGTTATTGGTTTGACTCACCTTTTGTATTATGTCTAGATTGTCCTGTATCCCATTGATTGGCAAGGCTCAGTTATGTGCTGGAGAAGAAAAGTCCTCTAGACACGTAAAGGTCTGCGTGGCCAGCCCTTCCAGGCGGAAGCCGGCAGCCTGCCCAGGTCAGGAGAGTAACGGGGCTCCATCCTCCCCACTCCCACTGGAGGCCCCTCTCCAGCTCTCCTGAACCGGCTTCCTTCGCTCCCTTTCTCGGGAGCACAGGCCCTCCCAGCCTTCCTGCCCGGGACTGGGGGGCCATCTCCGTGTGACAGGGGGAGCACCTGCCCTCACAGGAGCTCCAACACCCAAAGAAGTGGGGAGTGTGGAGCCCACGCCCTCTCGTGAACGGGCCCCTCCCGGAGCAAGGCTTCAGTCTGTTTTGTCTCCTGTGGTCCATTCATAGTAGCCGAGCCGTGCAACAACGCTGGGGCTGAGGTGGCTGCAGGCAACCTCTCAGCCAAGGGTTGGATGCTGACTTGGGCCGAGTGAGTGGAGGGTGGAGGTGGGGATCATAGAGCCGCTGGGCTTGCTGCCCGGCCCAGCTCTAGGTCTAGATGGAACCCACGGACCTCGGTTGGAATTCGTTTCTGCTGCAATCTGTGTGTGTTCCCAGTGCCGTCACGCTGGGGAGGGGGCCGAGGGCCGACGGCAGCTCCCCCAGGTTGACCCAGAGTCCGAGCGGGAGGAGGAGCGACGGAACACTCCCCTGGAGGGGGCGGGAGGCACGCTCTGTGGTTCTTCAACCCTGAAGAACCGGTGACTTGCCTGTCAGTCCGGCCTCTCCTTTGCTTGGAGCCCCAGTCCTTCAGCCAGACTGGAGACCGACAGCCTGGACCCCGCGGGAACCAACCATCCTACCTGAGCAGGGGTGGGGGCCCAGAGTGGGGGGGTGAGCAGGCGCCGCTGACCCTGTGGACAGGGTCGGGGCCAGCACCTGCTGCCTCGCGTTGTGACTGTCCTATCTTGTGGTGTGCGGGACCGTGAGGATTCCTGCTTTGCTGTCCTGGGCCCCAGGCTTTCACAGCCCTCAGGGTGCTCGGGCCAGAGCCCCACGGGGTGGAGGGGCTGTCTTCCCTCCGGCTGCGGGAGTCTCTCCTGCTGTCCACTTGGGGCAGGTGGCAAGCGGGGATCTGAGAGGGGTCTGCGTGCTTACCTGCCGTGAGCGCCCTTTCCTGAATTCGGGAGCCGGGCTGCGCCGCGTGTATGTTGAGTAGCTTTTCTTGGCTAATGCTTTATGACGTCTGTTCCTTCCCTTAATGAGTGGTTTGAAGGCCCCCGATGTGACCGGAGTTGGAGGTGGAATGTCTCGGGTGGAGGCCGTCTGGAGTTGTGGAGCACAGAAAGCTGCAGGCCCGTGGTCTTTCTCAGGAGTCAGCCACAGAGCAGGCACCCGGAGAGGGGTGCCTGCTAATCCTGTAATTTGTGTTCAGAGAGAGACTGTCATTCATCCCCGGCTCCGGCTCCGGCCCGCTGCCCTGTCCCGCGGTTTGCTGCAGACGTGGCCCGGAGAGCCAGCGCCACCCTCAGCGGATGCAGCCTGGTCGGCAGGCCACTGGGTGATGCGGGCGGGGAGGGGTGCTCGCCCCCGGGCAGCGGGTTCCCACCCTGCTCCCCAGCACCGCCTTGTTCAGTGCGTCGGGAGGGCCGGACTGTGCCGTCGTTGTTGCTGAAAAGAGACCTCGTCCTCCCCCCCCACCACGTGGTTGACTGAAAGGGTACTGAGCGGCGCGGCCTTTGTGCAAGTCGGGAGGAGGTTGCCAGAGGCCTGCAGGTTCCTGGTTTTCTGCCACCCACTTCCGGTCTGGTCTTCAGCTCAGACCCTCTGTTCCCTGAGGGCGAGGGTATCTGTGGAAGGGAGGCTGGAGAGGGTAGGGGCAGCTGGCTTGTGGTGCGCTTCCCGTCTCCCGGAGATGCCGAAGAAGCCATCGTCTTGGTGCTAAGAGGCCACTGCCCGGCTTCTGTTTGTCCAGAGGGCCCCTCCTCCTGCAGTGGCTGCATGTGAGAGACCAAACCGAGAGAGAGGCACAGGCACACTTTGGCTGTCACCGGGCCTGGCTGGAAGGGGGTTCTTCGCCCTGGGGAAATGTTTTTAACAGAAAGATGGAACTTGCCTTTGGACCGGGGCTGTGCCGGGGCAGGAGGAGTGGGCTGCCCTCTCCGGGCTGAGTCTCCGGGCCTCACAAGGTCCCCTGTGGGGATGCTGCTATTTCTAAGATGCAAATTGCACATTTCCTAGATTTTGTATCTGTGGATTTGGATAAGGGAGGGGAACAGGGACAAACTGCTTGTACAATTTGAAATGGGCCGAAATGGTACTGAAAATCTTTCGATTGCTCCTAAATAAAAACGTAAACACATTTCTCATCTGCTGACTATTTTGTGGGGGAATCAAAGAAAGCTGAGAACACTTCTATCTCCTGATTTACCCTGTGGGCAAGACCCACAACGTGGAGGGGTGAGTGGGGCAGTTTCCCTCAGGCACTCCAGGAAAGTTCCAGCTCGCCCGTCTCGCACGCGCTGGTCACTGGAGTGCCTCCTTGGGGAAGGAAGTGCAGCGTGGCAGAATTTATGCTAGACAAAGGGAAACTGAGTCAGACCTGGAGCCATCAGCCCTCTGGGAGGAGGGTACTGATAAGCTTGTCATTTGCTAAGGAGAGGGTGGCGAATATGTCTAAGGACCCTGGGGCCTTGAAGGAATAGGATTAAAGGCCAACTTCTAATGTTCAAAGCAATTGAATCTTGTTGGGGTGACGCTCAGGGCCTGTCCCAACGGGAGAAGGGGCCCCTGACAAAGCCCCTGGGGCGGGGACACACCAAGGCAGGACATCCAGGGGCACACCAGGCCCCGTTCCTGACCTGGCCCTCTGGAGGCCAGCTTAAGTCTTGGGGAAGCAGCTTTGTGCCGAACCTAAAAAGCAAGTACTCGGGAGCTAGACCAGCTGAGTGTGGAACCCTGAAGCCCGTCAGCTGACGCCGTGGTGGCTGCAGACACAGGCAGCAGCTCGCCGAGGACCCAACCGTGGACGACGGAGTGGGCAGCAGTGGCAGCCAGGGGTCACTGTGGGTGTCCTTGGGGCAGCTGCAGTGGCCTCCAGCAGGGAACAGAACCCCAGACTGACCCTGGAAGACCCACTGAGGACTCTCAGGCTGAGACAGGACTCGATCAGTTCAGCTGACGTGGCCCGGAGGACGACCGTGTTCTGTTCCATGAGCTCGTTCGGTGGGGTGACCTGGTGGTACTAAGCGTTGTTTTCTCGCCCAACAGAACCGAGGTGGTGAGAGATGATGCGCTCAAGCCGGGAGGCCAGTGAGTGTCTAGCCCTAGGCGCAGCCGTGGGTGATGACGTTCGGGTCCGGAGGGAGGCCCTGCCCTCAGCGCTGAGGACCACAGACCGTGGAGGGGGCTCCCTGACCTGAGCCCTCTGCTCAGGCTGCAGAAAGCCTGTCCTTGTAGGCGGCGCTGTGTGCGCGTGGTGAGGCAGGCCACTCCCCACCGTGGGCCAGGACGTCCCATCCCCAGTGAGGGTCTCCCCCCAGTCCCCCCCCCACCAACACTGGGCCTCCTGGGTCATTCAACCATTGTCATGTCTGCAGGAATTCGAGGTGACGCTGATCTGTGCATTTGCTCCAATTTGCTGTCCTGCTTTCCACTAGGAAGAAGGATCAAGACACTTGCAGTGAAAGGCAAAGGTAGTCACCTGGCTATCGTAGGAGAGCCCAGAGGAGGTGTGTCTCAGGTCAGTGAGGCTGCCTGAGACAGCAGAGCCAGTAAAGGAGGGATGTCCTGGGAAAACGAAGGTGGTCTACACCCACAGCCAGGGAAGTCACATGACGGCACAGATGGTTCCTTACCCAACAGCCAGCACAGAACCTCTTCCGTCACTGGTTAGAAAAGCTTTCTTCTCCTGCCCATAAGACTCTGGGAAAACACGGGTCAGAAACGCCTAGGTTAATTCCCACCTACCACCTTCTTGTCCGAGGGAAAAGACCATCCTCCTCTGAGTCAGACCACAAAGCTCCAGGAAGAAAGCCAAGGGGCCAGCAAGAACCCGAGCAGGGGCGCTCCAGCTGATCTAGTTCAGAGACGACAGGAGACATTTTAAACTGCGATCCCAGTTCTCCAGGTGGATGGTACTCAGAGGGGGTCTACAGTGGACCAGGACCGGCCCCAAATCTGAGAACTTGGGGAATGTATGTCTTGGTCTGATTTGTGATACAGAAAAGGGATGCTCTGAACTGACAACTAAATCCACCTTGGACTTGTCTTCAAAAAACTCTTGGCCTCTCCAAGGCCAGCGACCATGCTTGGGTACCTACCTGCATTATCACACCAGGGTGGTGTGCCAATGACCATTCTACCAACCAACCAACCGATTACACTTACCTGCGTCTCTTCAAAGACAGATCTTCTCAGGCTTCCTCGGCTGGCTTACTATGCCTGTCCCCACCCATCCATCAGGCAGGCAGCTCTTTTCTCTGTACAGCATAATTTTCGATCCACACCAGCACAGACCATTACAAAAATAGCCACAGGAAGGGAAGGGCAGGGCCCATTCAACCGTGTTCTAGGCACAGAGATTTTGTCTGCAAGCTACAGAGGCAACCAGAGTGGCACCCAGAAATGTATGTTTGAATGCTTTTTTTTTTTTTTAAGGCGAGGTTTCTGCGGAACAGGGAAGGGGACTCTGGTTGCTTCCTGGTCACCGTGAAAGCTGGCTGCCCACAGAAACCTGGGCTTGCTCACAGGCAGGCTGCACTCTATGCTGCCACACCCTCGGTGGAAGAGCTGGAGGAGGGCGTGGCCTCACACCTCCCCGTAGCCCAGAGGGAAGATCTGCTGGACCTGGGAGGTGAACAGAAACTCCTCACCTGCTTCTACTGCAGAATAACCACCAGGCAAGCATCCCTAGGTGACAAGTCTCCAGACAGCAGCAGGCTTTGCCGAGCCTCCAGAAGAACACACAAGTTAAAGGGTAAAGGACACGATAATTTATCTGGCAGTTAGTTAGATCTTAAGAGGGCTACAGAGCTAGCAAACGGCCAGCCCTGCGCCCAGGTGCGGGCAGCGGGTTTGCGTGAGCTGAATGCTGGCTATGCTGAAGCACCTTCATGCCCACGGGCCTGGACCCTGGCCTCTGTCCTCCCCAACCTTCCATCGCCTTCCTTGGGTCTTCTCACCAGCTGGACAGAAACTGCCGTTGAGCGCAGCCGTGAGTGACCTTCAGCACCCAGCTGCCTGTCCCCCACGAGGCCGGCAGCTCCTTAATCCCTCTTTCCTTCCTGAGGGAAAGCATCCTGTGTTCTCCTTGCCTTTAAAGAAACCTCCATCACCAGAACAGGCTTTGCTCTGTCTTCTCCTCCCCACTTCCCCACCCCACCTCGCCCATTCCTGACGGTGCTTAACATCCCAAATCAAGCCCTGCCAGCGGGGCAGGCAGCCCACCACTGCTCTCCTCTCAGACGCTTCCCTCCAAGGGTGGGGAGCGGGAGGAGCAAAACGCCATTACAATACCATCGAGAAGGAAAATAATTCTATTCTTTAAAGTCCTTTTCAGAAGGAAAGCTTTTCCAATAAAAGTTAAAATTTTTATTAACATTTAAATTATAAACCAAACGTTGGCAACCATATATAGACATGTTTGCTATGGACAGCTGACTGTGAGGTCGTACTTTCAAATACAACTTCAGAATTAGTTTAAATAAATCAATACGTTTTCTCAGAAATTGTATAATTTCCTTCGGTTTACAGTCCATGATATGGAAAGTTTAATATAATGTTAAATAATTTACCGTCTATCCTAAAAGTAAGCTATAGAAAACTGAATCACTATTAGGATCGAATAACAACAAGGCTTTAACGGCTCAGTGGTTCTTCTGAAGAGTATATATAAATCTTGAAAAGGTAACACTGTTAGTTGAGCTGTAAAATCCGTAAAAATAACAGTTCTGCCACAGTGCACAGATAAGTTCATTCTGCTTCCCCAATCCCCTCACCAAGCAGCTTTCAGGTCAAAGTGGAAGACGTAGAAAATCATACATCCTATGTGAAGTAATGAAGATCGTGAGAAATAGAGTGTGCAAAAAATAAACTTTAAAATTCCATACTCCAACATCATGTACGTCTATTAACAAACAAACAGGATTTGATTGATTTCACAAATACTTGAGATCATCTCAGACAGCATCCCCTTGCACTGTCATCCGGCAGATTCAGATCCAAGGTCTTTCGATGCAACAGGGAAAGTGGTCTTCAGTCTGATTTGGGGTTCGCAGCCAGCCTACTGGGGCTGCGGAGGGTGCCTTGCTGAGGGAGGACACGTTACTTGTGTGCAGGAGTTTCCTGAACGTACGGGGACAGTGCCCAGCTTGACCTCTGCCTTGGTGACCGGCTTTTCCATTCTGGCCCCACTGGCGCCAATCGTCCTGACCAAGCTGTCGCCTTGCTGTGGATCTCGGGGGCCGTGGCGTGAATGCAGGCACGTCCTCGCTGACCACGCGGGAGGAGTCGCCACCCAGCATGTCCAGCGCCCACAAACAGGTCCACCCTGGTGAGCGGGTGCTTCAGGCTTGCGTCCAGGCCGCAGGCAGGTGGCACCACAGCCCAGCACGTCCAGCCCCGGGGCCCTCGTCCTCCCATGGCCCCGAGGTGCTGCTGTGGCCTTGGGCACGTTGTCACTGTCCCCGCTCCAGGGGGCACCCCGGGGCTCGGCCTCCTCCGCTGGCCCTCTCGGGGCAACCCTCCGCAGCCCAGCTGCCCAGTGCCACTATGTTCCCACGCGGCCCCGCGTCTGTCAGGCTGGGTGGTGCTCCTGGTCGTGGGCAACGTGCCCTTGTGCTGTGTCCTCCTCTCCAGGCAGGCCCTGTGCTCCTCCGCCCTGGCGGGAACACCTACCCTCCCTCCCTGCCGGGCTGTGGTTTTAAAGCTACAGGACTATGTAAACTTCGTCGCCCTAGCCCAGCAAAGCTGCTCCTCCTTCCCTCCTCTCAGGAATGTCAGTGGCCCCTCAGAGCCTCCCGTGCTGCCGGCTGAGGCAGCCTCTCTCTCTGAGAGGCTGCGGCCGTGGTCCTGGTCCCACAGATGGAAGGCTCCATCTCCAGAAGGCAGGGCCAGATGTGTGTGCTTAAATGCGAGACAGTACAGTTTTTGCCTTCACCCAGAGCTGGGGCGTGGAGGCCCCGAATAGTGAGTGATACATTTCATTAACGGCATGCTTTCCGTCTAGCGTCCACTGCTGGAATCCAGGCTCCAGGCGGCAAGGCCAGGAAGGCTGCCACTCAGGCAGCTTTCCAGGAACCCAGTCCACGGCCCTCCGTGAGGTGCACAGCACCCGCTGCTCTCAACGAGGCTGGGGCACAGCTAGAGGCGGTTGTCTCCATTGACCCGAGTCCTTCGCGGGGCCCTGGACAGAAGGGGAGAGTGTCCTTACCAGCAGCGGGCCTTGCAGCCCAGGGGGACAGCCCACAGGCCAACAGGAGGTAGAGAAACCGAAGGCGGATCAGCCACTCCTTCCCATCTCTCAGGCCCCCTCCTCCAGGCTGCACACTGGCCACCTCGCCTCTACGCCCTCACCTTCGTTCCCGACTGTCAAAATGGTCGGCGAGATGCTCCTGGGAGATGCGGAAGTCCTCAAATGGCTGCTGGTAGCGAGCTTCGAAGGAGCCTTCCCGGGCCCGGCCGTGAAACAGCTGGCCCGAGGTGTCGCAGCCCCGCTCCCGCAGGGACGCACCCCCAAAGGGACTGAGGTCGCCGTTCTCCTGCTTCAACAGGGGCAGATACACAGGGGGTCAGCGGCTGCCAGGCACCCGGTGAGGCTGGGCCCGGCACTTGCCCCGCCCCACCTGGCCGCAGGTACCTTGGCAGGGAAAACGTCGACCTTGACGAGCAGGGAGGCCAACTCCAGGTCCTCACTATAGTTGTTCTTCAAAGGCACCGCTCTGTATCCTAGGAGGAGAAAGCCTGGCCCTGAGCCCAAGGGGAAGGCGAGCAAAGCCCCCTCACCCACAAGCCAGATCTCGGGGTGGGGGCACAGTCTCTAGGAAGGGTCCTCACCTGTCTTCAGGCCCTTCACCGGGAAGGTAGCCTGAGCCAGGAAGTTCTGGTCGCTAAACATGTCTTCCTCATACACCACAAAGCGCAGGAAGGCGAATTCGGGGTTACTGATCTGGAAGTGGAAGGGCTTGGCTGGCCACATGGGGTTCAGTCCATTGTCCACTGCGAAAGCAAGGGCAAAAGGCCTCAGGCCACTGCCAGGAGAGGACGGATCACAGGTGCGGAGAGGCCTTCAGTGCCCTGGAGGATGAGGACGGTGAGCGGGGAGAGGAGACTCACCCACAAACTCCGTCTTCTGCTTGGTGCTGTCATACTCAGCACCGGCCACCTCAATCTCCACGAAAGGACACACGATGCCTCGGCCATTCTTCGGCAGATGCCGGGCCCCCAGCACCTGTAAGGCAGGCAAAGATGGGCCCAGGATGGTCCTTCCAACTCATGCCAAGTCCCCACTACCCAGCGGAGGCAGTGCGCCCTCTGCTGGGCCCCAAGAACACTGCCCACCAAGTCCCTCAAGTCATCAGGGCTGTAAGAGCAGCTGCCGCAGCAAAAGTTCATTTGAAGAAGTCCTAGCCTTAACCAAAATTTTCACGTGAGTTTTTGCAATCAACTCCACACGAAATCCAAGTCTATTTTAACATGAAAATTTTAAAATTACTTCCCCCTAGAACAAAAAAATAGCTCCTCTCCAGGAGAAACCTGGCTCCCCCCACGCTGTCCTCACTCCTCCTCCAAGACCGCGCAGGCCCCACACCTGAACCCCACAGCACCAAGCTGCCCACATCACTGCTGCTCACCGGGGGCCTCAAGGGCGCGACCGCAGAGCGAGCCCCGGGGCCTCGAGGGGCGGCAGGGGGCCTCCGTCTCACTCAAGCCCCGTTCCAGGAAGTAAGTACTGTCTAGCCGATTCCCGCCGGTGGGCCGCTAGCTCACCACTGGCACTAGCTTCCTGCCTGTCTTCTGCCCACTCCTGCCAGGCGGTGGCTCTCCATGGCTTGGCCTTACTGGATAGCCTGACTCCTTAGTGCCAAGAACTGTCCACATTTAGCCAGCTGCCTCCGGCCTGTGCTGGTCAGAGCCCAGCCCCACGGGGGAGGCTGGTAGCTACACGCCCACCTCAGAAGACAGTTACATCTTCCTCGAGCTCCAGGACAGTCCAGTGCCCCCTGCCCCATGGCGTTAACCAGCACCCCGGCCTTGACGCTGGAGTGAGCCCAGCAGAGCGTCCCCTTCCCACCTCGATGCAGATGGCACACGGCTCCAGCCCGCGGAGGCTGCTCTTGTCAAAGGGGTCGAAGGCTTCGTCGCGCATGATGCTCGGCTGCAGCACGTAGCCACAGTGCCCGCCGGCCAGGAAGAGGGCCTGGTTCATCTGCATAGGCTTGTCTGGAAGAGCCGGGTTACAGTGGACT
Source organism: Eubalaena glacialis (assembly GCF_028564815.1). Classification (NCBI taxonomy): domain Eukaryota; kingdom Metazoa; phylum Chordata; class Mammalia; order Artiodactyla; family Balaenidae; genus Eubalaena; species Eubalaena glacialis. The sequence continues at coordinate 19,444,002 of NC_083728.1, forward strand.
CCAGCCCAGCCGCCCGGCAGGACCCCGCCCCACGGGCCACCTCCTCACCTGGGGTCTGGAAGTTGAGGGCCACCAGCTGACTGCCACAGATCCACATGGGCAAGGGGTCGTAATTGGAGGAGTCCAGCCGCTGGCCCTTGGGGTAGATGCGGGAGAGCTGCAGCCGGTTGTACTGGAGGAACTTCTTGCCTTTGGCCTTGTTCACGTACTTCTCAGCCTTGGTTTCCGGGAAGGACGACATGTCCCGGTAGCAGGCGCGTTCTGTGCCGATCTCTGGGCCAAACAGGGAGAGCGCTCACAGAGCCCGCCCACCCGGGCGCTGCTGGGGGCCAGACCCCTGCACTGCCCCTGGGCCAGACCCTTACTCTCTTCGTCGAAGGGAACAGGCCGGCAGTAGACGACAAGCTCGGAGAGCTCCAGGGCGATCTTCTTCCTCCGCTCCATCATCTTCCCCTCAGTGAGCTGGTGACACACAGGCCCTGAGCCCAGGCGGGACCCCTCCCTCCCCCCCGCCAGGAGAGGGAAGCCCCCAGCCACCTGGGGCATGCCCACCCACACCTTCCAGACCCTACTGTCTGTCCCCAGTCTCACCCCAGAAACGTCCTCTCTCCTCCCTGCCCCTCCAAGACTTAGGAGGGTGGAATCCTTACCACCACCCAGGCCCCAGTGACACCCCAGGGCCCTGAGCTGGATGCACCCGCAGTGATGCTGTGACCATTCAGTACCCAAGCCTCCATCAGGCACATAGGCCGCCTCCCCGTTTCCTTGTGACCTCACTGGGGACTCGGGCTTATCTTCTGTGTCCTAAGGACCGTCGTCCTTCCACCCGCCCTGGCCCAGAAGCCTCACCCCTTAGTTCCCCTCACTCAACACAACCACCTACTACTCGCTGTGGCCAGACTTCAGCTACGGAAGCCCATTCACAAGTGCCCCCGTCCTGTCCTCTGACCCCTGGAGGCCCACTTCCTTCCAGAAGGGGCTCCTATTCTGACTCTTCCTTCCCCTCTCAGCCCAGGCCTCAGGATCCATCCCTTCAACCACCTGGCCTTCCTGCCTTGTCCTTCTGGGCCCTGCTCTGACAAAATCCTCAGCACCCAGCCCTCTCGGCTTGGCTCGTGGGTGTCCTTTCTCCAAAGCAGCCACAGGTGTGTACTGCGGGCCTTCTACCCCACCCCAAACGACTGGGGGTGGCATCGAGCAGGAGTTCCCACACCCTGGCGAGCACTTCCTCCTCTGTCCCAGACTCAGTGGAAGAGCCTCCCTCCTCCAGAGGCTGGTCCTTCCGACCCAGCTTGGGCTCCGCGTTCTTCCACCATCCTGCCCCGCAGAGGCTGCGCCCTTGCCTTCCACGCTCCGTGATGCCCACTGCCATCCCACCCAGCCATGACCTGACACGGCTGCTACCAACTCCAACGGGCACTTTCAGGTTCTGACCCTGCCTGTCTGCTCTGCCGCCCTCCGCACATCAGACCCCCCCCGCCTCTCTTTCTTGAAACCTACATCCTCGAAGGTCATGCCCGGTTCCCAACCTATACCACCTCATCCCTAAGCCCCTGGGCACCCACTCCTGCTTCCAGCCCACGACCTGTCCTCTCACCTCTGCCCTTGGTATCCAAAGGCCCACTGAGCAGGGCCACTTGGACATCCCACAGGTACCTCAAACTCAACACACCCTCAACATGCCATACCGCTGACCACGTGTGTTTCCTCCGATCCCTGCCTAGCGGTGGGGGCGGGGGCTGCCCACCCGGGGCTGCCCCACTGCTCCGAGGGCCACCGGCAGGCTCTCACCCTGGCATCGGCGGTCTGGGCCACCTCCCTGATCTTCTTCACCCAGTCCTGCAGCTCCTCCTGTGAGTCGGCAGCCACATCTAGGGACCAGTGTGCCACCGATGCCATGCTGATGGAGAAGACGAAGAGCCGGCTGTTCTTGCCCTCAGGACGGATGGCTGGGACGGAAGGAGAGGAGCGCAGAGCTGGGGACAGACGTGCCTGAGTCCCCACCCTGCACCCCGTGAGGAGGCGGCACTGCTCTGCCAGGCCCGCCTCACAGCTGAGGACGCTGTAGCCCAGCAATGAGTCGCCGCCACCCCAGGCCGCGTGCCCCTCCCCACCCTGTCCCCAAGCCTCCGTCACACCCAGGGACCAGCCCATCAGGACTGTGGGCGTCAGCTCGCCAGCGGCACCGTCCACAGCGCCTGCGCGGGGCGAGCACGCAGGGGTCAAGGCCAGGGGTGAAGAAGGGAGCCTGGGCATCAAGAGGGCATCCAGGAATAGGGAGAGCTCAGGGTGAGGGCAGCCCTAGGGGTCCGGCCATCGGCTTTCTCCCTTGGGGCCTGAAGAGGGCCACCAGGGACTGCGGACCCTAAGGGGCAGAGGAAGGGCTGGGGGCTCACCTATCTGACAAGCCGGCACATCCAAGACCCCCCGCAGCAAGTCCCCCAGGGGGCTGTTCTCGTCCAAGTGCTGCGGGAGGCAAAGCCCACGGACAGTCAGCAAGCCCACTGTGCCCACACGCGGGAAATACATCTGACACGTGGGCGTGTGAACGCACGAGCGTGGCCCACGTTCATCAGAGACCGCGGCCTCGGCGGGGCAGACGGGACCGCACGTGAGGGGCTGTGCGCGCGCAGGCACGCTGACCCTGCCCATGGTGGCGTGTGCACAGGAAGGGAGTCTGGGGACAGGAGCCCCGTCCCACCAACGGGGCTCTGGTCTCACCTCCCTCTCAGGCTCCAGGGCCGCAGGGCTGACCATCTCCTCCACGTAGTTTGACGGGAACCACAGCTGCTTCTTCCCACCATAATCACCACGCCACCTGGGGAAGCCGCAGCATGCTGACCCCTAGCGGCCACCCCAAACCCCCCAGAGGAGAGCAGCCCCGCAGGTGCACCTCGGGGCCCGTGCGGGCCCGTGCCGCCCAAGCCCCTCTCACTGTCCGCGCCGCCGGCGCCCAGGATGCCTGGCCCCGCACCACGGGCTCTCAGCTGGCTCACCAGCCTCCTTCCTGCTTCTCCACGTTCTGGATGATGGCGCTCTTGGTGAAAGTCAGCTCGTCCTCTCTCTGGGCCTTGTAGTCGAAGAGAGCTTTGACGGCGCACTGCGGGGAAGAGAAGCACCGGTCAAAGCAGACAGGCCCTCCCACTCCTCTCCTGACCTGCAGCCTCACGTGTGCACGCACATGTGCACACACGTGTGCAGGCACGTGCGCTGGGGCTGCCCAGCTGGGGCTCAGGCACCACCGCCAGTGACCCAGCCTCACTACGGTCCTCAGCCCGGGCCTGTGGGAGGCTCCAGGGCAGATGGGACGGGAGAGCAGGGCCTCTGCCAGGGAAGCTCCTCAGGGTCCGGGGAGAACCTTGCAAGCCCCTGCCCGGGGCCCCAGGAGCCAGGCCAGGAGGCTAGGAAGGGAGTGTCTGCGGGTGCTGAGTGCCTCCTCTGGGACCGGAAGCCTTGCGGTGTGCCTGGGACCCCATCATTCCTCATCTGCAAAGTAGGAGAAGGAATCTTCTCCCAGGCTCCCTGGCTGCTGAGGAAAGGGGGTGAGGGAAAGGGCACAGCCCCTTACCCCTTAGAAAAAAGCCCTGACAGAGCTCCACAAGGTGAGGGAGGGAGGGAGGGAGGGGCAAAGAACACCGTCTTCCGGCCAGCGTGCCCCACCCCCACCCCACTGCCCCCAGGGAGAAAACGGGGGTCACCGGGGAGCAGTCTGGAAGGGTCGGTGCTGACCCCCAGGGACGGGGCTGGGGAGGGGTTGGCCCTGGGAGAGACGCGGTCGTACACCAACCGCACACCTCTCACCCCCTCTCGGGCCTCGGAAAACCACACTTCTCCCTGAAGGGCCCTGAGCAGAGAATGCAAGCCCCAGGCAGCTAGAGACGCTCCCCAGCTGCCTGCGCCCAGAGCCCGAGGCTGCACCTTGAAAGTCGGCATGGGGTTCGCCTCCACGTAGAAGCCGGGGTTGCGGCCTTCATACAGGGCCCCGTAGTCGGGCTCCTGGAAACGGGACAGAAGGGGCTTTGTTAACGCCCAGAGGGGAAAGTGGCTCCTGGCTTCCGTGTCCCCTCCTCTCCTCACCGGGCCAAGTCTGCCGCCTTCACGCACCTGGTCCGCCAGGGTCCCCCAACCTCAGGGGCCTGGCCTCACCCCTCCTCTCTCTGCCCTCGCGCCCACGGCTCCAAAGTCTCGGTTCCTGAAGCCCCCCTGCGCCTGCCCCAGGCCCCCAGCACGCTTCTCTCACACCCCAGCCCCAGCAGGCGGCAGCCCTCGCCTAGGCCACCCAGGTCCAAGGACAAGAGTCTCAAGTGGACCTTCTGCGCTGGACCCCTTCCTCTTCCCCAGGGCCACACCCCTGGCCCAGAGCCCTTGTGGCTCCCGCCCCACAGCCCTGCCTTCCTCCCTCACTGGTCTCCCTCCACAACCGTGCCTCTGTAGCCTATGCGCCCCTGCCCTGGGGACAGAGTCTGGTCTGCGCCCAGCCCTGGGCAGACCCTCTCCCTGTGTGAGCTCTAGGACCTCCGCATCCCACATCTTGGCCCACGGGGATCTCTCTGCTTGGACGCCTGCCCCCACCTCTTCACCCAGCCAGCTCGTGCCTGTCCTTGTAGACGCCACTCAGAGGCCACTCCCTCCAGGATGCCTTCCTGGCTCCCAGCTGGGCTAGCTGTCCCTCCCAGCAGCACCGCAGCCCCCCGGGCCTCTCTGCTCCCCACATCCACAGCACCCCGGGACCGTCAGGTGCGGCCTGCCCCGCCCTGCCTCCCAGGCTCTCACCGCTGTGCCGATCTTCTCCAGCGCCTCCTCGTTGATGGGATAGCGTAGCTTCATCTTGCGGTACAGGGGGTGCTTCTCGTAGTAACTGACGAGGTCCACGAGGCTGTCAAACTCTGAGTTGCCCAGCATCACGGTCTGGCCCTCCTGCTGGACGCGGCAGTGCTTGATCTTGCCCTCAGCCCTGACAGGGGCCGAACAGCCACACAGGGTCAGGGCAGCCCGGACCAGGCGTGCCCGCACTGCCCCAGCCCCCCAGGGGCACCTCCTCACCGGAAGGAGATGGCATAGGAGTTGGGCTCATTCCGTTTCCGCACCAGGAAGGCCCCGTCCCGGGGGACGCGCATCAGCATGTGCTCGGCCTGCGCTCTGGTCAGGCTTGCGTGGTACCACCTGTGGACGGGCCCGAGTCAGCCCCGGCCACCACCCCCGGGTTTCCACCCCGTCCCCGTCCCCTCCCTCACTCTTTGCTCTCGTGGGCGTTGGTCTGCGGGACGGGTTCTGAGAGGCGCATCTCAAATTCGTTGCAGCGCAGGGGCACCTGCTGGTAGTGTGTGATGAGGTCATAGAGTGAGTCGAAGACGAGGTTGTCTGTCAGGAAGAACTTGGGGGTCCCTGCGTCCTGCCGGGAGTGGATCCGGCAGTGCTGGACTTTGCCGTTCCGCCTGAGGGGACACGGGGAGGCAGTGAGCAGCAGGCCGGGCCACACGCCACGCTCCACCCACGGCGAGGCACCAGGCCTCAGGCAGGAGATGCCCTGAGGACGGCTCAGGTGGGGGTGGCCCTCTAGGGGTTCCGCGCTAACTGCAAGTGCGTGTGCGCGTGACGCACTGTGGGACCTGGCCACCCCTGCCGGCGTCGGATCCACGTGTGCACGCGCTGGGAGGGTTACCAGAAGGAGAGGGTGTAGTCGCCCACGAAGGTCTCGCTCTCGCGCACGAGGAAGGAGCCGTCGGGGGCCCCGGTCTCGATGCAGTACTCCGTGAGCAGGCGCTCGGCGATGTGCCGCCCGTCCCGTCCCGCCCCAAGCTTCCCGTGAAACCACTTCTCATTGGAGTGCAGCTCTGTGCTGCCACTGGCCTGCAAGGCAGAGGGCGACGGCAGAGACACTCGGTGACTCTGACCCCAGCCCGGCCCCCAGCCCTGGGCCAGCCCCTCACCTCCTTGGGCTCCTCCTCGTCCTCGTTGCCCTGGTCACTGCTGGTCTCCTCGGAGTAGTAGATCTTGCTACTGGTCAGAACAAAGTAGTGGGGATACCACTCCTGGAAGAGCCGGGAGCGAGGCCTGTGAACAGAGCCCCCTCACCACCCTGCCCCCCAGGCCCAGCCAGACCCAGCCAGGCCCAGCCCTCACGTGATTCACGGGGTCCTCCAGGTAGAGGATGCCGTTCTTGATGGAGTTGCTGATGTCGTTCTCAGAGTACATCACGGACGTAGGCACCTCTTCATAGGCACTGCCCTCAGCCAGCTTCTTGTGCTGTGGGGGACAGGCCACGACGTGGCTTCCCAGGCCCAGGCCCGGAGCCCGACCTCCTCACCCAGGCCTGGACCCACAGCTAGAGCGGAGGAGTGGGGCCCCCAAAGCCCTACCTTGATGAGGATCTTCCTCTTGAGCTGGCTGGGTGAGGGGAGCCCGTCAGCAGCAATGTCCACGGGCTTGGTGAGAAGCGTGTCCCCGAGCACTTTCTTGAAGTACTGGGCCATGTTCCTCTGCTGGGCGATGCTGCAGTGGTCCTCGATGGACAAGATGACCGGGTACCTGCAGGGTGGGGGACCAGTGCATAACACAGATCCTGCAATTCCAAGGGCTCACGGCTCAGATGCTCACAGAGTGAGGTGTTAGGAGCCTAGGGCCCAAGGTCCTTTCTAGAGGGGAGCCACCCCAGAGAAGAGGCAGGCCCTGGCCACTGTGGGGGGTAGCAGAGGGGTCTAGAGAGGCACTTTCGGGTGCAGCAGAAACCAAGGGCTGGGACTGTTGAAGACAGGTGTCCCCAGAGTTGATCTCGTCATGGAGGCTGCCCCAGCAGCAGAGACATCCTACACCCAAGGTCAGGAGAGGTGACAAGCAGCCTCCAAATTTAGCTACTGGGGGACCCCGATGACCCCCTCAGTGAGGTGGGAGAGACTAGTGACCACGTGTTGCGGGGAACAATAGGAACTGCAGAGTGAGACACAAGGAGCACAGACAGTTCTCTGGGTTGTGACGGGAAAGGAGCTGGCAGGACAATGGCCTTGCGAGCCCAGGTTAAGGAATTAATTTTTGAGGATGAGAAGAGCTTGACTGTGCTCCACAGGCTGAGGAGAAGGACCCACGGAGAGAGCAGGTGGGCCAAGCGTGCAGGAAGTGAATGGCTCGGGAAAGGCAGGCTCCAGCAGGTGGCAGGAGGCGGAAGGCAGGGAGGAGGGCAGCGCATTCAAGGGGACCCAGGAGAGAGCTGGAGCCGAGCCACGCCACTCACTCTGAGGCCACAAAGGCATGCTCCTTGATGGTGTGCAGGACGTCTGAGAACTTGATCTTGGTGGTCAGGGTGTGTCCGTGGTAAATGACTGGCATCCCGTCTGGACCGTCCCAGCAGTCCACTGGGGAGCAAGGTGACCAGAGTCAAAGCGGGCAGGCCTCCCCCGCCCCCCTCCCCCCGCCTAGCCCCCACGCACACTCGATGCAGCGGCAGCCCATCCGCAGGCAGCGGGCGTAGGCTTCCAGGGAGGACTCGCTGGAAAACTGGTCCCCGGTCAGGTACCTGGACAGGGAAGCAGGGCGGGGTGGTCAGGCGAGACCCACCTCCCGGGGTCGGGCATGGGCCAAGGGAGCCACTCACGTGTTGTGCGAGGAAGAGATCCAGTAGTGGGACAGAGGGTTGTTCATGGTGTCGGGGCACACGGCGTCCAGCTGTGAGTTCCATATGCTGTTCTCCTTGGAGAACAGGAAGGTGACGAACTGCCCAGGAGCAAATGCGGAGAGAAGAGAAGATGAGCCCCTGCCCTGGGCCACGGCACAGGGTGACATGGGAGAGAGTGCTCAATCCAGGTTGGGGGCACGACGGACTGCGGGAGGGACCCGGCCGGGCTCCAGCAGGCCCGTCTGCTCCCTGATTCCCTGATGGAGGCTGAGGGGCAGGGCTCACCTCGTCCAGGAAGAAGTAAGGCTCCTCGATCTCTCGCAAGGGGTCTCGGAGGAAGCTGAGCATGAACTCCTGCACCTGGAGCCGGTCGACAGCCCACAGCTCCTGATGGGTGGGAGGGTGGGGCATGTGAGGGGCCTCCATCCCGTGGTGAGCCCAGCCCCTCTCAGCCGGCACCCTGGCCCAACCCCAGCCCAGTCCTACCCCCTGGTACTCGAGAAGGAACTGCTGGAACTCAGGAAGGGACACCCGGCAGAGCTCCGGCCGCTCCCCCGCCCTGCGGGAGAGAAGGGAAATGCCTGGCGGCCAGCTGGCTAGCGTGGGCCACAGACAATGAGGGGCCCCTGGGAAGGCAGGGCCCAGCTCCCGGCCAGCACAGCCACCCGGAATGGGCCAGCACAGCCGCCCAGAATGGGCCAGCAGGGCTCCCCTGCTCCCGCTGCCTCCCACCTGCATCGGGAATCAACCAGGGGAGGGACGAAGGGGCCCGGGGAGAACCCCACCTCCCCACTTCAAACCAAACCTCAGGGCACTGGCTTCCAGGAAGGGGAGGTCCATCTGCAGGAGACAGAACCAGGTCAGCACGAGAGCCCCTGGGAGGCCACATGGGGAAGGGGCTCTCAGGAAGAAAGGCTGGGGCAACAGAAAGGGGCAGGCCTCACGAGGAGAAGAGTTGGAGAAATGGCACCCAATCGCTCCCAAGCAGGGCAGCAGGGCTGAGGCAAGCGGGGCTGGGGTGGGAGAGCAGGGCAGGGGCGGTGGGGGCAGGTGGCTCATGCACCGTCTTCTGGGCGCTGTACATGAGGCTGCGGTACAGCTGAGCAAACTGCCCATAGGTGATGTCGCTGGTGCGCTGCTCCAGGTCCTGCGAGGCAGAGTGGGACTTCCGGTCAGGCCTCCCACAGGGCTTGGGGCAGCCGGCCTCCCCACCTGCCTGCAGATGGCCCACCGGCCCTTACCGTCAGCCGCTCTCGGAGGAAGCGCATGTTGGGGACCCGGTAGTTGACCTGGGACAGCATGTTCTTCAGGTCCTTGGCTGATATACTGAGGAAACAAGGACATCGCCAGTGGCCTCACCCCACCTCTCACGACTTCTGACCTGTGGGCTGAGTCCACCTGGGGCTGAACAGGTAAACAACACTACTCTGGGACTTGCAGTCCTGACGGTGAGGCTGGCTCAGAACCATGGGGTAACCAAGGGAGGTCCCTTCCTTTCTCTGGGCCTCGGTCTCCTCAGCTGAGCAAAGGCAAGTCTAGGATTCTGGCAAGGAGGGGTCACCAGGCTCAGTAAAGTGGGTCAGGACGGGGCAAGGGGAGCCCATCTTCGGGCCGCCCTCCCACCAGTACCGCTCAGCCCACACGTCTGGGCCCTCAGCTCTCCCAGGGACAGAGAGAGGCAGCCACTACTGTGGGGCCTCCAGGCTCCTTCCACCTCACTCTCAAACTCCCCGAGAGGGGCAGGCAGCTCACAGGACTCCCGCCCACTGCCCCTGGGAGTCGGGGCCTCCAAGGGGAGGAGGGGGAAGATCCTTCTCAGCCCAATACCACTGCTGGCAATGGGGCACACTCCCGAGGTCTGATAGGGAAGCACCCCTGCCCAAGAATGGGGCAGAGGACAATGCTGTGCCTGGCAACAGGATGAAAACGATTGGGAGAGGGAGGCCTTCTTTCCTGGGAGGTGGTGGCAGGGAGGGGAATGTGGGCACCCCTCCTTCTCTTGCCCAAGGGCCTGGCAGGCAGCACCAAGACTCCCAGAGGGGTCCAGCCCAGCCCTGGGCGGTCCTGCTGTCTATCAGCCAGTGCTGTTCAGCAAGCGCTTGCCTGGTCTCAGTCACCCGGGGTGGGGCCGCAAGGGTCCTCACTGGGCAGGTCAGGAAACTTGCTGCGTCATCAAGCTTTCCTTCTGTGGACTCCTTGCCATCAGCATTACACGCAGATTGTTACCACTCCCCCCAAAACACCTGTCTGCCCTGCTTCCTCTCCAGCCACTGCCCCTTCTCTGTTCCTCTTCACAGCAGTGCCTTAAAGAAGAGACCCAGGCTCCTTTTATTTCCTGAACCCCATCCCCACTGTCCACTGCCTGCCTCAAGGTCACCAACGACCTCTGTGCTGTCAAGTCCAAGGAGCACCTCTCAGTCTTCCCCACACGTGACAAGGCCTGGCACAGCTGACCACCCCCCTCTTCCCTGGGCTTCCAGGGCTCTACACCCTCCGGTTTTCCTCTTAACTCTCGAGCAGCCACTTCCCTTGGCTGGCTCCTCTCCTCACCTCCCCAGTCCCCAGTGTTGAGGCAGCATGGGCCTGGGATCAGCCACCAGCCTCCTTCCCTTTTCTTGCCAAGGTTACCCCCAGGCATCTCCAGCCTCGTGGCCTTCCAAATCACCTATGTGCTCCTCAGGTACCAGCTCCAGCCTGACTTCTCCCCTGAACTCGTTCTACGCACCTGCCTGCTCAACATCTCTACCTGAACATCTAAGGGCATCACAGGACTTCACCCACTCAAATGTGCACCTCCCACGGCCTTCCCCATCTCAGTCAATGGCAAGTCCACCTTTCCAGATGCTCACGCCAAAAAGCTTTTTACCATAAACCTCAACTCTCTCTCTCTCTCACCCCAAAATCAGTTAGGAAATGCTATTGGGCTCTATCTTCAAAATACAGCCCAGCCAAAATCCAACCCCTTCCTAATACCCCACCCTGACCCAGTCTTCTTCACCCAGAGCGTTAGAGTTGCTCCCTGAGTTCTCCACTCCACCTGCCCTGGACTCTCCAAGCACAGCTAGCAGTTCTGTGCAACTGAACCCGGGTCACATCATGCTTCTCTTCAACACCCTCCGTGGTGTCCACCTCTCTCCCAGTCAACGGTCCTTCTCATCCATCACCCAGCTTTTGTCCTGCACCTCTCTGTAGCCCCTCTGGTAGTCATACCATGGCCTCAAAGCCGTGAGCTTCAAAGCACCACCCCCCCTACACTACAGGACACCCAGAGCCAGTTCTGCACCGCCTGTCTCTGCCCACAGTGGCAGGGCACGTGGCTTATCGTCCCTGGCCTCTCCCGCCAGCTCGCACAAGGCCATCAGGGGGCTTTCTGCAGGAAGCTCCTTGTGCCAGAACCGCCTGCCCACCCTGCTTGAGGCAGGTCCTCTGGTTCTCCAGGAAGCTGCCTGGAGGTGGGCTATTGCTCTGGCGGCCCCAACCCACCCTGCTGGGCTAGGGCCACAGTGCAGGACCCACCGATCCTCACGATTCCGGTCCACTGAGTAGAACTGCTTCCGCAGCCACCTGGAGGGAGAGAAGCCCGAAGTGAGGCCCAGGCTTAGGGAGGAGACCAGCAGGCAGGCTCTGGGCACAGAGGCCTGAGTCCCTGCCCTGCTCCCTAGAGCCCGACGCCCCAACCCTAACCACGTCTGGGGGGGTTCTTACCTCTCAATCTGCAAGGGTGTGGCCGCCTGCAATGTATCCTCCATCAGCCAAGTCAGGCCCTTGATCCACATGTTCACTTCGTCCTCAGACGTAGCTATGAGCAAGGGGTAAAGAGCTGAGCCTGGGGCCAGGGGCTGTTCCCCTTAACACCTCCACCTCCTCCACCTCCTCAGCTCCCACCTTGTAGGCTCAGGGTCTTCAGGCGGAATTCCATTCCATACAGGATGACAAAGCAGTGCGACTGGTCCGGTCGAAAAGCAGGATCCTCTTGGTAGCGATCGAAGTCCCGTGAGGTCTTCCCTGGGCGGATCTCCTTGATTTCTCGAATGTCAACTAGGAAGGCAGGGAAGAGGTCAAGGTCAGGCTGAGGTCTCTCAGGGTCAGCACTGAAACGAGGGCAGCCTGGTCTCCCCACTCATTCCCACACTCTCCTCATGGAGGACCACAAAGAGAGACCCCCCCCCAACCCCGGGAAGGGGGGCAGAGTCAAGACCACTCAGTCCTACTGGGGGACAGAAGAGAACTGGGCTGCGTCTAAGGACAGAGCTCTGCTAAAAGCTGAGCGTCTGCGGACACAGGAATCTCCGTCCCGTGTACCTTCCCTCGCTGACAATACAGGCGGGTCACTCTAACCCGGGAAAGAGCTGGACTCTACAAAGAGAAATGGGGACCCACGGCTGTTCTGTGAGGACCATTTCCTGACACAAAAGTACACAAACTGAATCGTAAAGTCCCAAGGGCAGGCCTGGGGCTGGGCAGGCCCAAATGGGTTTCAGGGTCCACAGGAGGAAGTAGGGATTGGGCCAAGAGAACTGGTGCAGCCTGACGGCCCACCCCCTAAATATCCCTGAGCAAGTCCCAGCAAGAGCAGCGGCTGTCAACGGATGGCTCCCATTCTGGCCTCACGGCATAGACTGGGGAAGCACCCAGGTCAGAGCGGCAGATGAACTGCCTCAGCCGCTAACTCAGAGACGACACTGAGTGACTCATTTAACTTCCCTCCATCTCAGTTTTACTATCTCTAGAGCAAAGAGCTTGACTGAATTTCTCTAGAAGGCAGGGTGGCAGAAAAGACCAGTGTGGGACCTGGGGTGGGCCTGCTGGGACTAGACTCCCGGCTCCACCTCACCTTAGCTGCGCGACCTCAGCAGAGTGACAACCACTCTGACCCCACTGCTTCCCTCTGTGAACGCAGGAAACAGACTGCGGCACCTGGAGGTGTTGCTAAGCTCAAAAGTCCTAACAGCCCAGAGCGCCCAGTCCTGTAGGCGGCACATGGTGGGCACTCATTCAAGCCTCCCTCCCCCTCCCTCGGCTCTGTCATCTTCGGTGGTCTGTGGTCTGCACAGGCAGTCGGAGCAGGCACACAGGTTGTGACCCCAGGCCTGGAGAGGGCCCGGCTGCACACTCACCTGTCCCCGGGTGCTGGCTGGGACCCTGCACAGAGGGCAGACTTTCCAGCCAGATAAAGAGACAGATTTAGGGAGGTCAAAAGAGAGAAGCCTGGCTTAGCCGCCAGAAATGACTCTGAGCGCTCCCTTGGCTCTACAGCCTCTTCAAATGCTCTTGACCCAGGCTGGCCCGGAAGATCTGGAGCCAGGAGCGCTGCCAGCATGCTGCCTGGCCCACCTACCCCCAGAGCCCTCCTGGCCCGAAGCGCACAGCACCCCGGCTGGAATTTTCTAAGAGGCCCAATCCCAAGGCCTTCTTCCTGTCCCTCTAGCCACAGCTGTGCCCCACCTATCCCACCTCAAACAGTGGCATCGCTTCCAGCCCCAAGCCCAGCTCCCTTGCCAGAACACTGCCAGTTCTCCCTGGGCCCTGCTCCCATGCCCTCAGCAACCCTCACAGGCCTAGTCCTCCAGCTGAGGGTCCCCGCTGTCCTGCCCCCCAGTTCGCACCAATTAGCCATCCTTCTTGAGCCTACGAATCTGTATAAGACGTTGTTCTGATCCCCCTTGAGGTTGCTCACTATGGAGAACCCACTCCTTCTCCGGCCTTCAAGGCCCCCTGTGATGGGGTTCCAGTGATTTACTGCCACTTCTGCCCTCCCATCTTCTCTGCTCCATCCCACCTAACCTGGACTGAGGGCAAGAACTGTCGTGTTTCCTGTCCCCCATTTCACCTTGGTCCCTAGCCAGGGGCTGTCTACCTCCCAGACTCCACTCTCTCCCACCAAAGACCCAATTTGGAAGAGCCTTCCTGCAGTAATCACGCCCTTGACACCCTGGGGCACTACGTGTGTGTTTGTTCTTCAATCTCTCCCAGGCCGGGCAAGGCCACCCAGTGCTTGCTGAATGACTGAACAAACGACGGAAAAAGCAGGCACACCACTTGGGGGAGGGGTAGCACAATGGGAGTGGTTTTTAAAATGAAGAGTTATGCTCAGGTAAAAACAGAGGGGGGATGGGGAAGGAGACTGGGTCACAAAGACCCAGCCTGAGAAGACAGGGTTCCCAAAGATGGAAGGAGGAGCTGAACAGAGGAAATGCCCAGATCAGAAACTGCAGAATAACCACAAACCTTGCCCTCTGAAACAGAAACCAGCATGCTTTTCCGGTGCAGAGCTGCTGTCACCCCGCTCCCACACCTCTCACACAGGCAAAGGACCTCACACACACAATGCATACAGGCCGACAAGGCCTGTGTGGTCCACGGCCTGGGCCCTTCCGCGCAGCTGCCCACCAGTCATCAGAGATAGTTAGTCCACGATGTGGCTACCGCCCGGCAAGCAACTGCAGGGTCAGTCTGAAGCCTGCTGCCAGGCCACCTGCAGCACCCCACACGTGTGCTGCATATGCACACACACGTACACACAACACCCACTGCCAGTGGGTCCTAGGTGCCCTGCGGCCTGCCCCGTGCTCCTGAGTACATTTCCAGTGAGGCCATGCCAGAAGCAAGAGGCTCCCACCCAAAACAGGGACCAGGTAGGCACACAACGGCTCCGGGCCAGGCGCCCAAGTCTCCCAGGCTCCTGCTGGCCACACAAGGCCCCTTGTACTTCTCCCCATTGGAGGTGTCAGCCCGGCCCTCAGGCCCTTCCAACCACAGGCTGGAAGGACAAGACACCAGGGTGAGAGGCGCTACCAGGTTCTTAAAAGCTGCATCCTGTGGGACCTCCCACCTCAGCCCCACCCGCCCGCCTCCCAGAATAAATACAGCAGGGTCCTCTTCCTGAGAGCCAGGACCGGTTGCCCAGGGACTGCCATCAAGGGAAGGAGACCCCCTGGGACAGGCACGGCCTCTGCCCTGCAGGGTCTGGGTCAGATCTGAAGGAAGGGCAGGAAGAGAGACCCTCTCAGGACTTGGGAGCTTGGGGGAGGGAGGAAAACTGCTTAGAGGAGCAGGAAACCCACGACCCAGCACTCATTCCCACATAGAACCATGGAGAATAACATTCAAGGGACATGGGGAAAAGTAAAGCCAGCGGTACTGGGAGGTCCTGGCTAGGCTGGAGATGGGGAAGTGAGATGGGGGAACTCTCTGAGGACAAGGGCAGGATCCCACAACCAGGGGCCTGCAGCCAGGCTGGGCTGATGTGTAGCAGAAGGGAGTAGGGCTTTCGTTTCTGACAAAGGCCCACCCGCAAGCTCACCCAAACCCTAGAGGGCCTGGGGGGTCCATCGACACAACCCAGCCAGCTCAGCCCGTTAGGAGCCATGGAGGGCTCATTCCTCTAAGGACCAGGTCCCCAAGGCCCACGCAGAGGCCCCCAGGAACAGCATGGGTATTACCATTCCAAGCAAGGCCATGGCAGACAGTGACAAGCCTGGGCGGTGAGGGGGACTCAGTCCCTGGCATTTAATCGCCCACAAACTCTCATGAAGAAATAGACTAGCCCTCCCCAAGAGGCTCTGGGCTAATGAGGGACCACCGCACCTGGACCAGGGACTGGCCTCACATGCCAGCCCTAAGGGCTGAGGACCTTCTCACAGGCCAGGCTGCCTCCTCCCACTCCTTCAGGAAGCCTGCCCTGACCATCCACTTCCTGAAGGCTGCCCAGGCCCAGCAGAGGAGAACCACACAGATCTTAAATTCTAGCTGTGAGGTCCTGGGCAGTCCCGCTCTTTTTTAAAAAAATTTATTTATTTAATTTATTTTTGGCTGCGTTGGGTCTTCGTTGCTGCATGCGGGCTTTCTTCTAGTTGCAGCAAGCGGGGGCTGCTCTTCATTGTGGTGTGCAGGCTTCTCATTGTGGTGGCCTCTCTTGTGGAGCACAGGCTGTAGGTGCACAGGCTTCAGTAGTTGTGGCACGTGGGCTCAGTAGTTGTGGCGCACGGGCTTCAGTTGCTCCACAGCATGTGGGATCTTCCCAGACCAGGGCTCAAACCCGTGTCCCCTGCATTGGCAGGTGGATTCTTAACTACTGCCGTCACCAGGGAAGCCCAGTCCCGCACTCTTTTGGCCACAGTTTCCCCATCAGTAAACTGGGGATTCCTCCTACCTCACTGGGTTGCATAAGGGCCCTGCCAGGAGCCACCAGTCCCAGTGAAGTCTGAAGCCCCCTGCCTGTGTGCCTAGTGCCATTGACATGGGGCCTACGTGAGCCAGCAGCAGGGGAGACAACAGTGGCCACTGCCAGGGCTTTGCCGGGGACAAACCCAAACCTAGGCGAGGTAAAGCTGGCCCACAGCTGCCTTGGCCCAAGGAAAAGAACCCAAGTAGCCATTTCCCCAGCTCCAAAAAGGGTCTCACAGGGATGGGGCACCATGGGGGAAGAGTGGGACTCGTGGAGCCTCCGAGTTCACATCAGTGCACATGGACATGACATACTCTAAGCCAGAGGCTGCTTCCTGAGCCTCAGCACCGGGCCTGTTGCAGTCACAGCATCTCACCTACGTACTAGCCAACACGTGCCGGCACTACACATACCCCGACCTTGCATAGGGTGGGGCACCAGAAGAGAACACTAACAGATCTGAAATCACAAACACCACGTTTCAAATCCTGTTTCCAAGGATACAGCTTGGGCCTCGGGCAAGTCTCTCAGCTCTTAGGTAGCCTGTGGATAAAGTGAAGGCCTTAGTGGGGGTGAGCCTGCCATAAACCCTTCACATGCAGACAGAGAACTACACAGAGAGTCAGCAAAGTGATTTTGCTAGAAAGGGACAAGAGGACATACTGAAAATTAAACCCCCTAATGATGAAGATACGGGCAAGAAAACCACCACCACCACCACACACACAAAAAAAGGAAATGGCACACATCACAAATTTCTGGACATGAAACATGCATTCACCAAAATATTCCTCTTAAGAGAGTCTTCCCTTTAAGTGCATAAATTAATTGGTGGAAACTGCAATAGAAACTAACCATATATGGACTCCCCTGGTGGTGCAGTGGTTAAGAATCCGCCTGCCAGTGCAGGGGACACGGGTTCGATCCCTGGTCTGGGAAGATCCCACATGCCGCGGAGCAACTACGCCCGTGCGCCACAACTACCGAGCCTGCGCTCTAGAGCCCGCGAGCCACAATTACTGAGCCCGCATGCCACAACTACTGAAGCCCGCACGCAGCAACGAAGACCCAACGCAGCCAAAAATTAATTAACTAAAAAAAAAACTAACCGTATAAAAATGCATGTAAATACTTTTTACAACTTAAAATAGCTGTAAGTCATGATAAATACGAAAGTTTTTTTAAAAACATCTAGAAAGGTTGAAAGAGGTAAGTGAATGTTATCTTGACAGGTCCCTTCCCCTGGGGTTTTCACTGCCCCTGACAGTGGGCTGTGGATGCCCAGCCCTGCAGCGTGTCCTGGAGGAAGGTGGGCAAAGCCCAGCACTCCTCAAAAGGGCCCAAGTCCAGTCAGAGCCATGAGATCCAGAGACCCCAGCCCCACATCCGCTCCCAGCGCTCCTCCTACCTCTGAGCCTCTGCACGTGCCAGGCCCACCTTCTCACTTAAGTTTCCATCAGGCCTGGTCCAGTGGCATACTTGGTGCTTCCGCATTCTGGTCACACCGTCTGTTGCCTCCTTGGTGTCAAGGCCACTGACCTGTGAGTTCCACAAGGAAGAAACCACATCTGCCTCCTCTCCACTCCCCTAACCCAGGTCCCTGGGGAGGCTTCAAAATGCTTACAGAGCGCTTAGAAGCAGGAATGAACACACGAGAGTTAGACTCCAGAGCTAATTATCTAAGAGGCCACAGATGCTCAAAGATGGTATCAGGGATGACTTCCTGGAAGAGGTGGTGCCGTGGGGCAACAAAGGCTGAGGAGCTCCAACAAATATGCAAATGCAGTGGTCAGTGGGGTGACCATGTGGAGAGAAGAAAGAAGGACCAGACGGGGAGGGGGGGGGGCGGCGGGGGGCGGGCACGGCCCCTGGGGGCCAGAGTAATTTGAAAACACTGGGAGGTTCCTGTACACAGGTTCCTGTAGCCGGTGGGAACCGTGCGAAGCTAATGGTGCTTTGGGGAAAACAAAAGAGAAGAGGCAGGGCTCTCTGAGCACCACGCCCTGCTTGGCTCTAAGCCAAGGCCACCAGGAGATTCAAAAGAGCAGGTCCCAGGGGTCGGGAGAGTTGTACAGATCTTCCCAGAAACGATCTCTCATCAACCACATCTTCTCCACATACAGCCTGGACCAAACAGATGGGTCATTCCCAGTCCCCATCCCGCAAGTCAGCCACCTCCTGTACCACCCTCCAAAGAAACTACACATCAGGGCAGGAGAGAGCACAAATGGAGCTGAACTTTCTCCCCCAGAGGATGCTGAGATGGAGAAAGGAAGCCACAAAGGGAAGCGCACTGCCAACCAGCTGACTCCCAGCCCTGCACCTCTGCTGCCCTACACAGGGAGCCAGAGGCCTCTGCACCCCAGGGTGCCTGGATCGGCCAGGAATATACAGCTTTGACAGAGTCTCACAGCTTGGAAGGAGAAGGATGGAGGTGGCCAAAGAGGAGACAAGACAGAACCTGGGCACAGGTGGGAAAGGAGTCTGATGCAGCAGGAGCCAGGGCCTGGGATGGCCAGCAGCTTCCATGCCAGACACCTACTGCTCAAGGACTAGGAATAGTGAGAGTCCCCCCGACCCCCGCCCAACAGAAACAGTCCAGAGCAGCTCCCAGGGAGAAAGGTGAGAGCGGAGGGGTGGGGAGCTCTCAGCCTCCATTTTACAAAGGACGGATCCCGACTCAGAGACCCAGGGTCACAGGGTCATGCAGCAAAGGGAAGGTGAGGCTGGGGTTTATCTCCTTCCCATATCCTGTGCAGCAGCACCTTCAAACCAGACCAGCAGGGGCGAGAGGACTAAATCCCTTCCCAGATGCAACAGGGAAGCCCTAGCCAAACTCTGGAGTACAGGGCACACCCAGGGCAAAGCTCAGCATCTGTTCCCGGTTGGGGTTTCATCCATCACCGTTCCCCAAACACCTGACCGAGAAGAGCAGCCGGACCCTCTCCCACCTTGATAAACAGGAAAAGGCCATTCGGACAGCTGGATGGGGATCTGTGGGATCCTCCTACACGGAACCCTGCACTCCTACATACTAACTGCTTCAGGTCACAGCTGTAAAGGATCCTTGCCAGTTCATGAATCATCTGGAGTCTAGATTCTAGGTGAACCTCCTCTGTGGAGCAATGAGGAAATGGAGGCTCCCAAGGGTCTTGTCACGGTCACGTGGTAGTTCATGTAGAACTGGGACCCTCTGCAGCGGCCCCACAGCAGCACCCACCCTGAACTTGGGTTTGCAGAGAAAAAGCAGGGCAGCCCAGCAAGCCTTCACACCATTCAGGCAGGCAGCCCTCTTCCCTAAGATGCAAAATTAATCCCATCCATTTCAAAGGTGGGAACAGCATGCCCTGGCCCCAAAGGAAGGAAGGGCAAGAAGGCCCCACCCAAGGAACTCAAAGCTGGGAGAGAGATGAGCAGTTATCTACTGGGCTTGTTCTTTCATTCCATCACCGGGATCAAACTTTCAAAGACAAGTCTGTCTACTCCACTCGGGCCCTGGGGTGGGTCCTGGATAAACAGAGATCAGTAAGGCATTGGAGTTCCTGCCCCTGAGAAAGCCAGAAAGCCCCTGCCCGGTGGAGGAAACAGATGGGGAAGCAGATAACTATGAGGTCCTGCAAAGAGGAGAACAACAGGGAGGTGTCTGTGGCACCGAGAGCCAGAGAAAGTGAGGAGCTGGACTTGGGAAGTCTCGGACCACTCTGTCCACAGAAGGCAGGTCTGGAGGACTGGCCTGCCCAGGTCTGCCAGGGGGGATCACAGAAGCCAAGGCATCGATGCAGCAGTCTGGGCGTTTGGGGAAAAGGGCATTCAGAGTTTCATGGATGAGACGGGAGGGAAGGTGGGCCTCCGCTGGCCATCAACACCACAGTGGGGGCAGGTGCAGCAGGGGGCTTGCCCCAGCTTCTCTGCCCGAGCCCACATGACCCCCCAGGCAGTCCCTTGCAGGCTGACCTCTGCCCCCTCTGCAGGCTGGTGCTGCCCGAGTTCTCTGTAGAAGGCCTGCGTCTGCCAGGCCCCCAGCTACAGGGAAGAGGATGAGGGCCCAGCAGGGCTGGGTATCGGAGTGTCCAGGATCTCAAAAGGCCCAATTAAACGCTCCTCATGGTACATTCAGGCCACCTGGAGAACCAGAGTACTGAGCATAAGTCACTTTTCTAGCCTCCTCTTTCCTGACCCTTAGAGCAATCAACACCGTTGTCCACACCCTCCCTCCTGCTGGAAGTTCTGCCCTTGACTTCTCCTCACAACCTCTCCTGATTTCCTGCTTCTTCTTGGGCTCCAGGTCTATCCCCACCTATCCCCACGCTGGCCTTCGTCAAGGCCCATGCCAAGGGCCTCTCCTCTCCCGATGCTCTACCTGCTCCCCAGTCAGTGTCATGCAGGCAATTCACAAACACAGCTCTAGCCTACTCCTTGACTATAAGCTTCAGACCCTTCAAACCAACTGCCTACTTGCCGTCTCCACCTGTTCGCCTCAAAGTCAACCCCTCACCAAAACGAGGCCTCTTGCCACACCTCTTGGGTCCGCTAACGGCATCACCTCCAAAGAGGTGCATAAACTAGACTCTTTAGAATCATGCTTAACATCTTTTCTCTCACCCCCTCCAATCTAATCCTTGAACAAGTCCTACTGGCTTTTCTAATATCATTCACAACCACATTTACCTAGTACCTAGATGAGTGGGAACGCTGTGTATTTTAAGGCTATTTGACTGACTGTCTTCTCCACTGGAGCATAAGCTCCTTGAGGGCATGAACCATGCCTGTTGGCGTCAATGCCCCAGTGCTTAGCAGGAAATGGACTGTGTTAGGAGAAGAAAGAAAAAATCTGGGGCCCTCTCCTGAAAGGAAATGATAGGGCCCTCCGGCTGGGGGCTGAGTGATAGGGGCTGAAGTTGGGGTACAGGTGGGAGGGGGATGGCAGAGGTCTTCCCCTGTGGAGCTCGCTGACCCCCATGCTGTCTCACCACCCCGGCCCTGGCTCCCCGCCTCTTTGGTTTCTGTTACTGTCACCATGGGCCCTTCCCTCTTTGGGGGACATGTGGGGCCAGCCCTCAAACCCCCAACAAAGTCAACCCTGATTAGGTTGGAGACGTTCTAAACAATGACAAGGGTCAGTAAGTCACAGGCCTGCTCATTCAGACGCCCTCTCCTGTACACCCACCTGCTCTCCGGGTTTAGAGCTGCTTGGCCCAGCCTCTCCTCAGTGGGCCACTCCCTTTGGGCAACACCAGCCCAAGCCAAGCCACTCTCCTGTCCTCCTTTTGCTTCCCGGGGAGCCAAGGCCCCAGTATGTGACCTACTCTCTGACCTCACTCCGAGGTGATAGGGAACACCCACTCCCTGCCTGCCCAGGAAGCCCAGCTCAGATTCTTCAAAATCACCTCCTCTATTGAGAGGAGTGGCTACCTTGGGACTTGCCCTTCCTGATTTTAATTCCCTGGTTCCACCCTCTTAAGACAGCTCCTGGCCTCACCTCCTATAGCACAGACAGCTGCCTGCTAGCCTCCCACCCCTGCCTGCAGAGCCTCACCCTTCCAGTGTGGGCCAGTTCTAAGGCCAGGGACCAGGACACCCTCAAGGAACAGTCTAGACATCAGGTGTTCTCACTGGAGGGGACTCTCTCTGTATTTTACTGCTGGCCTCAAGAGGCGCTGAGCAATCCCTGACAAAGCGATATATACTGTTTTCTAACCTCCTTGCTGGATATGCTAAGAGCTCCCAAGAAAGGCCAGCCCCAGTTAGGAACTGACAGGCGAACACAGGCACATTATACTCAATTACTGTGTTAGGGTCAGAACAGGAGAGCTACCGGAGAACAAACAGGGGGAAGTGGTCTGCAGAGCCTCAGAGAGGGACTCGTCACCCCCCGCCCCTGTTGCTACCCGACTTCCCAGCTGACCTCCTACCCTCAAGTAGGCGCAGAAGCCTTTGGGACCTGTGGCCAACTCCTCCCCTCCTTCCTAGGGTCAGTCACTCCATGAACTCGGGCCCACACTCTCTGGGCCTGAGGCTGAAGTCACACAATCCCATGGGGTTTGCATTCACCCACCACACACCCACAGCTACACAGCCAGAGTCCCAGTATGGTCAATGCCTTACCCCTGCAAGGGCAAGGCCAGGCCAAGGACACTGGGACCTGGGGGGAGCCCCTCAAACAACCACTTCCCTCAGGACATTTCAGCTCAGCCATGTCCCCAGGTGTCCAAGAAAACAGGAAGCCAACCCCAATGTGAATGGCCCACCCCCGATGAGTTAGAATTAGGTCTCACAAAAACAAGCGGTCCAACTCTCCGTGGCCCAACGCCTTACCAGTCTGGTCAGATGTCTGCCACCAGGGCCTGGAGCTTTGGTCAGACCGTCCACTCCTCACCGGGCCCACGCCTTGATCCTCTAGCCAACGCCAGCCTGCTAGCCAGCAGGGGAAGCGACCCACAGTGGCAGGCTGATTCTCTCTGGAGCCCCGCGCTCAGCCAACAGCACTTTAGGCACAACTGTCTCCTGCCGGCCCTGGGCTTTGACGGTTTCCTGCACGTTCCAGATCGCAAGCTTCCCAGGATCAAGGACTGGGTCACCTCCTTTTCTTGCTTCCTAACTCCAGGCTGCTTTGTGCCAGGCCTGGCTCAGCAAGGGAGATGCCAGTCTCCTGCAGGAGAAAGCCCTGCCCCATTTATTCTGCATCCTGAGTCTTGCTGAAGCCAGGGCCACCGGCCAACACCGGGAAGGGCCCAGAAGGAAGCAGCAGAGCCTATACACAAAGACTACATGTGGGCTATAAAAAGGAGCCCTCCCTGCTTCCCCCAGGATGGGCTTGGTTCCTAGAGGTGACAAGTCGGGGAGAGAGCTAGTACTTGTGCTTGGGCACTTAGCCACTGCAGCCTCTCAAAGGCAAGCCAAGCACCTCCTCAGAAGGAACTAGTCTTACAAGGAGGAGAGGGAGACCATCAAGAACTGAGGCAGGAATGCAAGTGGAGACTCTCTGAGCCGCATCTCCTGGGACCTCAGCCTCCACCAAAGCAACCACCTGCACCGTCCCCACCGCCTCTTCCCCAGCCCCAACGTATCCAGGGACCTCCCCCTTCTCACACTTCCTCCCTCTCCTCTAGGGCTGAGGGCACTCTCTCGAGGCGGCCTCAGTCTCCGCGCCCTCTGGAGGCCCCAGCACACCCAGCTGTGACGAGTGGCTCTAACTCTGGGGTGACAGCAGGAAGCTGTGGCTCGGGGGCAGCTCAAGCAGGGGTATGTGTGTTGGGGTGAAGGTGGAGAGATACAATTAGGCAAGGGTACAGCTATGATACCTCGGAGTGTGAACACAAAGTTCCCTGTTTCCGAGACCCCAGCCAAGGCAGCCTCTTGACCCACAAGGGCTGCAGCCTACCTGCCACAACAGCGGAGCCACCCTCACTGTACCCCGTGCCCAAGTCAGAGGAACTAATTCCTCCCCGGCCTCCTTTCTCCAAACCCTCCTCCGGCCTAATCTGCCCCGCGTGTTCAGGCTCTGCCCCTGGGGGCAGACCCAGAGCCGCCAAGGCCCCCCTCCGGAAACAGCGGGGTGGCTCGCCACAGTGCACACACGTGGCCTACGGGAGAGCCAAGCCTCGGCTGCTGTCAGCCATGGAGATGAGTGCAGCACACCCTCATCTCCCCAGACCGACAGAGTAAGCTCGGCTTGTTTTCTTCTCAGCGCGCCTGGACCCCGTCGTCATTTTTTCTTTCTGGCTGTATGTGCCTTAACCTTTATGTCTACCGCTAGACTCCACAGTGCTTGGCGCGTCAGCAAATGCCAGAGTCCAAAGCCAGGGAGGCACAAGTGGCACCTCACTTGTTCAGTGTGCCACAGGGCCCAAGAAAGTTGTTTTCAGGGCTTTTTTTTTTTTCCTTCAAGGAAAGAGTAGCTATGGTGATATGGAAAGCTCACTACGCTAGAGATCTACTGCCACAGTGAACAAGTCAGAGGCTGGAGTCATCATGTCTGGTTCAGCGTACCTAACACACAGGAGCTAAGACCACACTAAATGTGGGATGAACGAAGGAACACGTGGACGAAGGCACGTGCTTCAGCTTGTCGTCGGGGTCCTGGAGAGGCCCTTCTCAGGCCACCTAGAGCCCAGAGCCCCAGGCTCCCACTGCCCTGGCAGAGGCTCAGTGTGGTTGTCACCATAGCCCAGTAAGAGCAAGTCAGGGCGAGGCTCTTCTGCTACCTTCGCCCCCGCAGCAGGGAGAGAAGCATCTCAATGGGGGCTGTGGCAAGCTGAGGGCAGCAGAGGGTCCCGATGGAGGCTCTGAGTCCAGTGCGCCAGGAAGGGGGCCTGGGCGCGTCGACCAGCACATCTGCCCAGAGGGCAGAGGAGAGATCAGAGAGCTCTGTCCACATAAAGTAAAACAACTCTGGTCCTGCAGAACACCCACCTTACTGTCATTTCCCCAGAGTGGAGGAATAAACTGAACACTGCAGTGGGAATCAGAAGTTCCAGGCTCTGGTCCCAGCACTGCCATGAACCTGCTGGGGCACCTTAGCCTTGGGGCCTTGGTTTCCTCATCTACAAGGGAGAGCCTAGCATTCCCGCCTCTCAGTTGGAGCTGTGGTGGAGCTCAAACAACATAATGGATGAGAAAATGCTCCATGAACTAACACACTATTCAAGTACCCAATTTTTCTCCTGCCCCCGACCTCTGTGTACAGACTCAGGGAGGCAACAAAGAAAAGAAGTAGGAAACAGACTTCTAGCCCAGGCTGTCAGAGCAGCCACGGCAGCCAGCTTCATAGTGGACAGAAGAACTGGAGCTCTGTAGTTAGTTATGCTGAAAGCAAAGGAAACAAATAGTTGTTAAGCACCCGCGAGAGCCACATGCTGTGCTGAGCACTCTCACGTAAAATCTCTCACTCTCATATGGATCTCATTTGACCATTGTTAATATACTGCTCCATGAGGGAGAAATTATTTTTACAGCTGAAGATCAGTTTGAGATAGGTTAAAGTGACTTGTACCCAAGGTCACAGGAAGAGCTGAGACTCAGACCCAAATCTGACTGATTCTGGCTACAGCTGCTGGAGGCCACTCCTCACCCTGGGCTCCGCCTAGAGTCTTATCACCTATTACCATGCTGCTCTCAAAGACTTTCCCCCAGAGAAGCCCAGGCTCCATGCTTCTCTGAACAAAGCACTCTACTAGGAGCTCCAGAACACTCCCCTCCTCCTGCCCCACCTCCACTTCTCCTGGGACTCCCCACAAAGTCCCCACTGACTTCTGCAGTTCTAAGAGAGGGAGCAGAGAGGGGGAAAAAGTCTCCTATCCCCTAATATCAGGCCTTTGCTACATTAGGCCTCACTTCCTCCCTCCAACTTAGCCACCACTGACCTCCTTGAAGCCACATCCCAGAGAAGAGGGCACAGAGTGGGAAGAGATGCCTTGAATTAACGGAGGCCGACAGGGATGGTGACGAGAGAGGCAAAGGCAGGCCCTAGCACACTGATGTGCTGGCGTTACAGCACTTCCTGGAAGACAGGGGTCTCCCACCAATGCGCTCAGGTAGCATTTCTCAGAAATAGGCCAATCTGATATCTTCATATGATACCAAAGCAGCTGCTCACAGCCAACTGCCCTGGCACCCTGCAAAAGTCAGCGGCAGGAAAGAGCCTTGATGACAGAGGGGCTCCCGAGAGCTTCAAGAAAGAGGCTAGGTGGACTCCTTGTCTCCGAATCAAGCGCTTGGTGGCCAGCCCCCTCAATACCACAGGTACATTTGCTCCCTTCCACTAACAGGTCCTCCTGGGCAACTTAATCTTCACCTTCCTCCTCGTCAGGGCTCCCATGCGTGAAGCACTTACACAGTGCTACACTCTATGCGAAGCATCTTACAGATTCTCTCCGAATCCTCACAACTCCCTTATGAGAAAAATGTAATCTATCCCTCTTTTATAAACAAGGAGTCCAGAGAGATAAAGTCACACGCTCAAGGTCACAGAGCAAGTAAGCTGCACAACAGGATTTTAACCTAGGCAGTCAGAGTTCAGAGCCCAAATGCTAAGCTACTCCGGCTCCACTGCCTCCTCCCTCCAGACCCAGCCCCTCCCCTCCCCTCCATCACTGCCGCCTCCCGCCTGCCTCGCAAGGAGGCTGTGCTGTGCTCATCAGGTCTCTCCTGCAAACTGCAGTGGCTCACTGGTCTCCCTCCTCCACCTCTCCCAGACAAACACAGGACAGTCCCGCTTCAGCCTCTGGTGACAGCTGTGCCTATAGCACAGAGCACAACCCACGAGGTACAGCAGGCCATGGCCCTCCCTACGCCGCCCCCAGCCCAACCCCTGCACAGCTATCCCCAGGGCCTCAGCCAGGGCACAGGCAAGTTCCTCAACCACTCAGGAAGGCCCAGCTCCCTGGCCACCTTCCGTGTGACGCCTTCCCAGCTCTCTCCTCTCGACCTCCTGCTTGCTGAGCAGAGCTTGTTACTCTGCACTCAGGAAGCTCTCGGTATGGACCTCCATCATGGTACATGAGACATGGGGTTATAATTACACGTTCCCAAATCTGTCTCTTCCAGGAGTCTGGGAGTCGCTCAATGGCACCGACCAAGTCTTATCCATCTTTTGAACCCTCAGTGCCTAACACTGGGCAAATAAGAGGTGTTCACACAGTATTTATTGAGCAAATAAATGCCCCTCATTCTAAGGGGCTACCCAAAACAAGCTAGTGACCAAGATCTCTAACTGGTAACTCAAGCCTGTGCATCTGCGTACATCTGTGTGGGCACGTGCACACACACAGAGAAGGCAGAGGTATTGGGGGCCCCAGCGCTGCTGTGCTCAGCTCTTCCAGGCATCTGTGAAGCAGGGCCCTTTCCTAGGTTCACAGGAAAGAAAAAGCCCCAGCTGGACAGGGGGCCTGGCCGTGCTGGTCTGGAAACCCACACATCAGGGCAAGCCTGGGGGGCTGAGGAAACACTAAGAGGTCTGACTTCCCCTGGAAAAACTAGTCAGACAGGAAACGCACAGGCGAGGATGGCTAGCTCTGGAGATCCGGACACGTGCTCTCACCCCTCTCCCACCGGGAGCAACCAGCCAGCACAAAGAAAATCCCCAGTGATACAGGCCTGCCCTCCTCGGGCACCTTGGGCCCAGCCTTCAGAGCTGGCCCTGTGGTCTGTCTCCTCAGCAGTCTGACAGCCACAGGGGTCAGGCCTCAGACAGCTGGTACCAATGTCACCTACCCTGTGAGCCTGACTGTCTTTTCCAGGCGGTGTGCTTTCTTCTGCCACCCCCCACCCCTGGCATCAAAGGTACCATTCCATTGTCCCCTTTAGTTTCCCTGAGAGCAAGGGCCTGTTTTCATTCACCACCTGAGAAAGCCTGGCGTCTAGGAGGGTGTCAACGGAAGAATCAAAGACTAAAGGCTGGGGCTGCAAAAGTCCCCACAGATACGCTTGGCTGGCACTCAGAGCCCAACATGGAGCCTGAGCCACTGTACCCACAATGACCCCTGACTGAACCTCTCATCCCAGAAGGCACCAGAGGGAAAAGTGTAGAGCCAGAGCCGAGAGAGGCTGAGGCTGTCTGTAAGAAACAGTCTGAACACAAAGGCTTCTCCTCAGAGGAGCAACGCAGACCACAGGAACGGGGGCCTGAGACCACTCACAGCACAACCCCGGGGCTCTGAGTCCTTTTGGGACTGGCCGGCCAGCCACCAACTGGAGAGCCAACTGAGGCTGTCACATGGCAGCACAATTCACTCCCTACATTTCTATTTCCTCATCTGTAAAGTGGGGTGGTACTCCAGGCCCTTTAGAGGATCAGCCAAGAAAACATGATGCAAAGTCTCTGTAGCACTCAGCAGGAAGTCTGTAACTGCTTTGTGCTCATTTAAGTCAGTATCTGCAACATAAAAAGCCCAGCGTCGACCTGGTTCCTGTCACACCACCGTGACAACTAGCACCAAGGCACTTCCCCACCCCTCTTGTAAGCCAAACTCCCACCAGAGAAGTGAGCACCTGCCAGCCCCGTCTCACAAGCGCGGGATAAAGTGAGAGGGCACAGAGTTAGGCCAGAACGAGGTCCTGTACATCAGCGGTCCCCAACCTTTTTGGCACCAGGGACTGGTTTCGAGGAAGACAATTTTTCCACTGATGGGGGGCGTTTCAGGCGGGAATGCGAGCAATGGGCAGCGGCAGATGAAGCTTCGCTCGCTCGCCCGCCGCTCACCTCCTGCTGTGTGGCCCGGTTCCTGACAGGCCCAGAACTGGTACCAGTCCATGGCCCAGGGGTTGGGGACCCCTGCTCTACACGAGTGCTGTGCACTTTCATTGAACCCCAGTCTCTCCTCAGGGCCACAGACACCCTGAGGGTCCCAGAAGTGTCCCTCTATCTTTGGCCAGGTTACAGGCACTGCGTGGTACCCTGGCAGGGTCAGCAGGAAAAGGCCAGACACCTGAGGCACCTGGGCAAGAGGCCAGATGGCAAGGGGCCCTGCTGGCAGTCTAAACTTCCTCAGAACCTACAGAGAGGGGCTGCAGGGATCAGAACCCGACAACGAGGTGCACCCATGAATAGGCAGCAATGGGGCAGCTTCAGCCTGAGGCTCTGTTTGCAAGGTCTGAACTCCACACGAGGGTCCACTAGCCTTCTCACCCAGAATCCTTCAATCCGGGCCTCCAAAATCAAAGGGCCAGAGCCCCTTCTACATCCTTTGCCCACGCTCCAGGCCTCTCAAATCCCAGCTAACTGATGAGATCACTGAATCTGTACCTCTCTGGCTGAGCCACCCTTGGGGGCTGGGGTCATCAGGTCCTCTGCATTCCTGCCTCCATCCCCAAACACCTGAGACATCGTGGACTAGCCTCTTGCCTCTCCACACCCATGCCTTCTGTACAGGCCCCAACTTACAAACGAGAAAGTTACCCACCCATGTGTCAGATGTGCACGTCTCCTTATACTTACTCTATCCACTGTTCTACTGATAGGTGGGTAGCTGAGTAGTTGGGTCAGGGCAAAACAAAACCATACCCTCCCATCTCCGGGTAGTGATCTAAGTGAAATGGGAACTGGGGCCCCATCCTCCTCCCTTCCGACACCCTCACGCTCTCCTGCAGCCACACAGGCCCAGTCCAGGAGAGCAGTCATACTCTATTATTGGTACCATTAATAACGGCTTACATTTATTAAACATTTACAATGCATCGGGCACTGTGCTAGCTGTTTTACATTAATCTTCTCATTT
The DNA here is from genome assembly GCF_028564815.1 of Eubalaena glacialis. Taxonomy (NCBI): domain Eukaryota; kingdom Metazoa; phylum Chordata; class Mammalia; order Artiodactyla; family Balaenidae; genus Eubalaena; species Eubalaena glacialis. The sequence continues at coordinate 19,472,992 of NC_083728.1, forward strand.
AACCCCCAGAGCAACCAAATATAGTGGATGTGTTATTACTCCCACTTCACAGATGAGGAAACTAAAGCTCAGAGAAGTAGCTAGCTGCAGGGGATACACAACTAATATACACGGGCTTCAAATCCAACCTTGCCTTCAACCACTGTGCTGCACTTACTGCCTGCTGGTCACGTGCACGGTTTGAAATGCAGCCTGTTACCCAGGAGAAGTCTATCTGGGAACCTCCAGCCCGTGCTACCAATTCAGGAGAGCACACAGAGCACCACAGAAACATGGAAGGGGCTGCGCCTGGAGTCTGATGCCTGGGTGACGTTCCCAGGACCATCCCAGCTCTCTGCAGTGTCTGTCCTTCCTCCACTTTGGAATCCAGTCTCTCAAATCACTAAAATTCTCTCCCAATGGCTGACAGGGCCGATGGGGGCACCGAGGAAGGCGGCTGCCGTGTGGAAGTTCGGCAGCTGTGTCAGATCTGGAGTCTGTAGTTGAGGATGGCTGCCTCACCATAAGACCTTCCTTCCTCCCAATCTTCTCAGCCATCTACAGGGAGGTACACCACAGCCAAGGAGGTCTGTGGGACCTTCCCTTGGGGGTGTCACTTCCTGAACCCCCTTCCTTCACATGGACCTAATTCTGAACCTGGCTCTAACATCAGTCTCTGGGGGTCCTTGCAGGAAGCAACCCACAGCCTGGGGTTGCAGACACATCGCCCCTCACACTTGGAGGCGGGGGAACGGAGAGCAGAGCGGGGGGCCCATCCGGCCACAGCACAAGCACGCGCTCAGTGGAATAACACTCTGAAGGATTTGGGGTTTTTCAAAATCCCCCACCTCCCTCCTTCGCAAAAGCAGCCAAGGTCAGGCCTGGGAAGGCAAAGAGGCAGGAAATCAAGAGTAGCCACTCCTGGCTCCCTCCAGCTACGGGACACAGGCCACAGGACACAAAGGGCTAGACCCCAATTTGGCTTCGTGCTCTTGAAGAGTACCTGACACACGGCAGTGAGGCTGGCCTTCTGGGGGCCCAGCTCTTGAGAATGTGCATCCAAGGACAAGGGGAGCCTGGCCCCTCTCCGTGCCCCGGCTTTGGGTGTCTGCCCACGCACACAGACCTCCAAAATACAGCTTCAGGACAAAAGAAGCGGCGGGAAAAAGCAGCCACTGCCTCCCCTCAGGCTCTTCCAAACCGAACGGGACCACCTTCCTCCCTCTCCCCGTGAAGGAGATGCGTAGGCCCGGTTCCGCTCCAAAACCAGCCCTCCCGTAACAACTGCCTAAGTTCTACTCAGGGAACCCAAAGGTTCCGTTCCAAGTATGAGCCCAGCCGGGAGGCCCAGAGTTTCGCGGAGACTGCTCTTTTTGGAGAAAGGGCGCGCATCTGCTCTGGCCCCGGTTCTGGGGCTGGCGGGGGGCACGCTGCCTCGGCTCCCGTCGCCTCGGCCGACACCGCTCCCGGGCTGTGGGGGACCAGACGCCGGCCTCGCTGGTCTCCAACCCGCTAGGATTTTTAGGCCTCTGGGCAAAGAGCCTGGAACACTCCCCCCCGGCTGGGGGAGGGGGTGTCCTGTCAGGTGACTGAGGACCCGGATGCCCCCCGCCCCCGGTGACCACCCGGGCCGAGGCGGAGGCGGGGCCCACAGGATGTGGGGGGAAAGCCCGAAAGTTTGCCCAAGTCTCTCTCCAGCGGCGGCCCGGGGCGCGCGGGAGCCGGGCGCAGACCCCCGCCGCCCCCGCGCGCGCGGCGGGCCCCAGGGAGGGGGGGCGCACTTACTGGCCCCCTCGATCTTGTCGGCGCCACGGCTCCACGTGATCTGCCGCGTCTCCAGCTTGACCTGGAAGGTCTTCCGCTCCGGCCGCTGCGACTTCTTGGAGTAGAACAAAGTCATGACAGTGCCCACCTCGAGGCTGCGGCAGAGGTGCAGCACCTCGGCGTCCGAGGGCGCGCCGGGCCCGCAGCCGTTGGCGCAGGGGGACGCGGCGCCCGCCATGGCTCCGGCTCTGGGGGCGGCACAGACGGCCGCGGCGCAGGCCCGCCGGGAGCGAGCTGGCGGCGACGGCGGATGCGGCGGGCGAGCAGACCCCGGCGGCGGCTCCTGCGAGCGGAGACGGGGCGGGGCCTGAGCGGGGGGCGGGGCGGCCTGCAGGCCCCGCCTCGGCCCGCGCCCCTGGAACAAAGGCGCCCGCGCGCCCGTGGGAGGACCCCCGCCCGCCGCCCGCCACCGCGCCTGCGCCCTGCGACCCCCGGACAGGCCCCCGGCTGGGGGCGCGCGCGCCGTCCGGGGTCGACATGCCAGTCCCTCCGTCCCGCAGAGCTACCTCACGCGGCCCCGGACACAGCCTGGTGGCCACGGCCGGCCCCGTCACGCGCGGCAGCCTCGCGCCAGCCCGGCCGTCAGTCGCACACGCACAGCTGGCTGCCCAGCCCACTGTCCCGCACAGGCCCGGCCGCAGCAGTTCCCTCAAGCCCGCTTCCGGAGCGCCGCCCGCGCAGCGACCGGGAGGAGAGGTGAGGGTGCGGAGCGCCCCCCGGGCCCGCCAGCCAAACCCAGTACCTGGGCGGGCTGCCCGGAGGAGGGAACCAGGCCAGGCCGCTTCGCCTCACACCCGCGGCGGCGGCGGCGGCGGCGGCGCCGGCGGAGGCGGGTCCTCCGCGCTCCCTCTCCGGGGAGGGGCGGGGGCGGGGCCTCCTGCGGATTGGTCGGCAGGCTCTGATGGACAGCCGGCCTGTCCAGTCTCTCCCTTCTGGCCACCCAGGGCCGGCCCGGGGGCAGCTCCTACGATTGTTGGACCCACGTTTGTCCCGGCCCAGTGGCCAGTGTGGCCTTGTGGGGTCCCGTTATTCGGAGTAGTCCCCCAGGCCTGAGCATCCACTGCAAGCCCTCCAGTGGTCTTCGCTTCTGTCCCTTGCCTGGACCAGTGTCCTCCGCACCCCACGCTGCGTCTCCCCGCGGCAGGACGCGGGCTCAGGCCCTACCTCACTGCGCCCCTCCTGCAGATGCTCTCCGGAGCTTTGGTTTTCCCGGCCCGACTCCCCTTGTTTTCCTCCTCCCTCTCTGGCCGCTGCCTTTCGACCTCCAGAAGCTTCTCTTCCTCTGCGGTGGGTCCTGAGTCAGTTCCCAAGGCGACCTGACCCTTCCCATGGCGTCAGCTCCCCTGTCCCCCCTCCTCCGCCAAACCCAGGCACCCTAGTGCCAAAGCTGTATCTCCCCCGCATCCAACTACCTGCTCCACGTCCCCACGTAACGCAGACATCTCACCTCCCTCTTCAAATTTCTTCTCCCATAGCCTTCACATTCTCAGAACGTGGCATTAAACGTTTCTAAGATGCTTGGGCCAAAACCACTGGAGATACCCTTGATTCCTCTCTCTGCCTGAACCCCACAGCAATCCATCAAGTCCAGTTCACTCTACCTTCGGATATCTCCGCTCCACCCACAAGCTCAAGGCCCATCTTCTCTCATCCAGACTCTTTAGCCTCCTTGGTCTTGCCTGCATCTGTTCTCTATGCTCTAGTCTTTAAAATGAAATTAAATCATGATTCCCTACCTCCAGCCTCAAACCATTCATAACTTCCCATGGCACACAAAATCCACTCTCCCTACCTGGCCCAGCAGGTTGTACGTGGTCTGGCCCCTTTCTCACCCATTTCATCTCTCACCACCTCCCCTTCACTCCATTCTCCAGCCACAAGGCCTTTTGTTGGTTATTTGAATAATTCCCACTCTTTGTCTTCCAGCAGCCGCTCCCTAGACTCACCCCTGCAATCTAGCTGCCCCTGTCACGGAACACCACCCAAACTAAAGACACCTGCGGTCACAGTGGAGCCTGTCTGACGGATGTTGAGCCAGGCAGAGCCAGACAGAGCAGGACAACGTACTGCACGTCAGAGGTAAGAGGCTCAGCAGAGCACCCAGTTGATGCTAGAGAAAGATCCAGGCTTCCAGGAATGTGTGAGTACCTGTAAGTGTGTGCTCGGGCAGTCCACCCAGCTGGGTGGTGACTAGTGTCCGGGGCTACCTCTGACTTTGTCTTGCTGTAGTGGTAGCGTGTGTGTGTGTGTGTGTGTGTGTGTGTGTTTTGCGCCCCTCAAGTGCAGCCCCCAAGGAGCTGAGAATTCAGCCTGCAGTTGAGGTGTTGTGCTCGTAGGCTTCAGCCACCCAAGGGGAGGTGGAGTGGCTGAGATGGACTGCCACCTAGTGACAGGCCTTTAAAGTAGGAGGGAGGGAATGAAAGTTGACCCAATGCCCGGCCCAGCATTACAAGGTTTACAACATGTTGTCACACCTGATCCTCATAATTACTCTAATCAGGGATGATTTTTCCCAATTTACTGATGAGAAACTGAGATTCAGAGAAGTTCTACAGCTTGCCCCAAGGCCACATAACTAACAAGTGGGGATTTGAACCCAAATCTGTCTGACGCCATGCATTTTCTGCCTCACAGGAAAGCCACTGGCTTCAGTAGGTGCTGGTGGTCAGTGGACACGGAGGCTAGCTGGCTAATCAGCAAGGGTGAGGGGAGGCCCTGGGCGTGGCTGGCTCTGGGAGTGGCTGGCCCTGGGCTCAGGAAACCTGAGTGCAGAACTTGAGTGCTCACAGCGTGTGGCTTAGGCTTGCTGGGGCTTGAAGTGGTGCTTGCCCCTGTCTACGGCCTTGAGCTTCTCTGTGCTAGGTGTCGGAACCATGAGTCAGGAGAACCAAGAGAAACTCAGCACCAGCGCCCCGGGAATTCACAGACGTTAGACAAACACTTTGTTATGTAGGGACAATTATGATGGAGGCTATGGAGAAAAAGAACAGAGGGCTATGAGCTAAAACATTAGGGAGACTTACTTGAGATGTAGTAGACAAGGAAGATATCAGCAGAGGCCTAAAGGATGTGAGGAGATGGCTAGGTGAATTATTAGAGGTGGGTTGGAGGAAAGTACTTTCCAGGCAGAGGTAACAGCATGTACAAAGACCCTGAGACCAGAAAGAGCTTAGTAAGTTTAGGAATAGAAAGAAGGCTAGAGTTTACTAAATGAGAGGGAACACGGGAGGTGATGAGGCCAGGAAGACAGGTTGGGGCTGACTGGGCCCCTGCCTGCTTATCTGATCTAATCCGTTTTTCCAGGAGGCCTCCTAAGTGCTGCAGCCCTCATTTACTTCTTGGGCCAACTTGGGCAGCCTGTGGGTGGTGATGCTTTTTAAAAATCTCCATTTTTCCATTTTCTGAGAGCTTCCCGACATGCTTCCTTGCTTTTGCTTTTGCTTTTGCTTTTGCCTCTGGGTCCGGGCCTCCGGGGGCTCCAGAAATCCCTGCCAATAGGATCTCAAATTTTCAGTCTGCTGCCAGGCTCTTAATCAGGAAACAGGGCCCCATTTTTTCCTGGGACTTCTGAGCCAGCATCTCAGGCCTCAGGTGCCTCCCTCCGCCAAAGTAGGTTCAGGGAAACCAGGGTGCGCAGAGAGTGTGACTGGTATGGGCTTCCCCCAGCTCAGCATATATATGGGTACGTGGGTGTTACTGGCAGTGCCTGCAGCTGCGCTGGCTGGGAGGGAGCAGCCCAGCACCCACGCAAGACCCACACAGATGACATCACCAAAGCTAGCCCGGCTTGGGCCTATTTCTGTCAACACTCATGCTTCAGCATGCTCCGGCTACGCCAGTACCTGTACCTGGAGTTTGGGGGGGAGTCCCAGCCGAGTTGCCCCTTTGGCCTTGTGGGCCTGACCCCACAGGTGTTTATTTAGCAGACACTTAGAACAGCACTTGGTATGTAGTATAACTGCTTTACCCCCATTGGCTCATTTACTCTTCATTACAGCACTGAGATAAGTTCTCTCATTATCCCCATTTCACAGAAAAAAAATTGAGGCATGGAGAGATTAAGAGGCATACTCGTGAACACATAGCTAAGAGGTGGCAAACCCATCCAGGGTCCATGCTATGTTGCCTTCCATGTATGTATGAACGTTTTATTGTGTTTTCTTACCCCTTTCTTAATACCCTTACCTGATGTGTTTTCTATTTTCAATTATTTGGTTAAATACTGTTACAGGTTGGGTTCTTTGGGAAGCAGGCTTTGGGAAGCAGTGACAGAGGTTAGTGTGCAGAACATTTTTTAGGGAGTGCCCTTGGGATCAACACTGTGGAAGGGAGGGAAGGAAACAGGAGGGGATGCAGGGAGAAGTTAAGCTGTGATTCAGGCCTGGTGACAGCCTCAGCCAGCCCCCCCAGGGAGCTCTGTTGCAGCACCTCAATCAGCCATTGAATGTGGGCTGTCTTGGGAAGAGCACAGCCTTGGCCAGACAGCTGTCTGCAGCCACGGTGGTCTTAGGGAGCTCACAGGTTTCCCGGAAACAAGTGCTTCCTTGAAGGGGAATCTGAGTGGCACATCACTGTGCCCATCATAAACGTCTTCTTTCTTAGTCTTTTAAGTACTCTAAACATTTCTTAAAAGGCAAAAATATTGTACTGTAGAAATGGGATATGCTGTTATCCGAAGGAGGAATGTAATTTGGTTAATATGGGTTAACATGGCAGCTGTGATTGAGAATCGAATGTTGGCTGAGCTTCCTGGTAGCCAAAGCAAAAACCCTTTCTATTCTGATAATTGATTCCTTGGGGGAGAAAATTTTTCCTGGCTTTAAATTATAAAAGAAGTTTCTCAAGTGGACACTTATTTGATTGAAATAGTGGAGAATGTTCTCAGCAGATTAACAGCAAATGCCGACACAGTTTTCATTGTTCCTTGTAATGACCTCAAGTGAATATAGAAGGTATAAAAATATAGCTTAGTGAAGCCCCTTCCACAGTTGAAGGTAGGCAGATTTATAGACTTGCAGCATCAAATCTGATCCACGCATGAAACTTTATCCCTTTTCTTTAAACTTTAAAAAATTTTTACTCAGTAGTTTCTTTTTTTTTTTATTTTTTATTTTTATTTTTTATTTTTTTCAGTAGTTTCTTATGTTAGATGTCTGACCAGCCCTTCTCAAGCGTTTGAGTCAGCCAGTCTGCCCCTAAGCATACAGCTGCTACTTAATAAGCATTCACCTTAGTGCACTTTGAACTCCATCCCACAACCTGCAGTCTTGTCTTTTGAGCTCTCGTCCCCAGTATCCATCCACTGGCTCCACCTTAGTCACTGGGCCTCACACTTTTTCTGTCTTACTCTCTGCTCACCTGGGAGGTACTCTCAGCCGCTCCAGAACCTCATGTTTTCTGTCCCTCGGGGGGAAACCAGGCCAGGACTCTGCTCTCTCTGCTTCCCCTTTGCTGATGGGCTCCTCTAATGGGACCCAGATGTTGAGGCAGGAGAGCTGGACTCCAGATGTCCCTTCTTCAGGGAGGTGGCAGGGATACTGTAATTGCTTCGCTGCAGGCAGAGAAGGGGAGTGCCCTTGCTAGCCGCTGGCACAGGCCAGGCCGGACCTGCTGTTTTTCCACCTTTTCTTCCCTTCTTCCAACAAACACTCCTGATGCCTCCTCTATAGCATCGAGACAGCAGAATGAATCAGACTGAGTTCCCACTCCAGTAGTGGAGAGAGAAATGCCAACAGACGTTTGTCAACAGATGACAGTTCAGTGTGATAAGGGCCCCTGGAGCACTGGGAAGGGACAGCTGACCTTACTAGACCTGTTGGTGGCTGTGGGGACAGAGCAAAGTGAGGGGTATGCCTGAAGATATGGCAGCTCCAAATATAAGACAGTCAATCATCTGTTTTCACAATAAGGTCACTCCAGGTGTTTGTGGCTATTTTTGCAACTAAAATGTATTGATAAATATTTTTAGAGATGCATGATTCAGATGTCCACATATAAGTTTATTTAGTTACATATTTTATTTTTTAAATTTATTTATTTTATTTATTTCATTTTTGGCTGTGTTGGGTCTTCATTGCTGCGCGCGGGCTTTCTCTAGTTGTGGCGAGTGGGGGCTACTCTTCGTTGCGGTGCGCGCGTTTCTCATTGCGGTGGCTTCTCTTGTGGAGCACGGGCTCTAGGTGCGCGGGCTTCAGTAGTTGTGGCTTGCGGGCTCTAGAGCACAGGCTCAGTAGTTGTGGCACATGGGCTTAGCTGCTTCGCGGCATGTGGGATCCTCCCGGACCAGGGCTTGAACCTGTGTCCCCTGCATCGGCAGGCAGATTCTTAACCACTGCGCCACCAGGGAAGTCCCTCTTTACATGAATCTTCGACTTCTATATAGTTGTCGCCATTAAAGCCACTTTTTGAGTCATCTAGTATAATTTCTGAAAGCACGTCATCTTCTTAGTCGAGAAAGAGCACTTTTGAAAAATCAGCTTTATTAAGGAATAACTTACATAAACTAAAATGCACCCATTTTAAGTGTAAAGTTTGGTGAGCTTTGACAAACGTATACCCTCATGTGACCTCCACCCAGTTAAGTCATAGAACATTTCCATCACCCCAAAAAGTGTTTGGGTGTCCTTTTACAGTCAATCTCCCCTGCCCCCAGCCGGCAATCACTGTCTACTTTCTGTCACTACAGATTATGTGAGTTATGTGAGTTCTGAAATTTCATGTGAATGGAATCATAGAGTATGTACCCTTGGGTCTATGTTCAGCATAATGTTTTTGAGATTCATCTGTGTTGTTGCAGAGAAAATACTTTTTGAATCAGTATGTGATACTATCACTAGAAATTTTAACCTAAGCATAATTACCTTTTTGTATAACATTAAAACAGGTTTCTTTTCATTTCTCCCATAGATATATATTAATGATCTACATAATCACCACTTAAACTGTATTGCTTTAAAAATGTTACAGAAAATTTCAAATGTATATAAATGGAGACAGGATAGCATAGTGAAATGCATCCAGGATAGCATCAGCCAGCTTTAATTATGAACTGGTAGCCACTCTTGTTTTGTGTCAGACTCTACCCACTAACCCCTTCCATATAATTTTGACACAAATATTAGCTCTATAATGTTATCTATAAATATTTCAGTGTTTTTCTAAAAGACTCTTTAAAAACATACATACATAACTGCAGTACCATTTTCAAACTTGAAAAAATCAACACCCGTTTTGCTATTTAAAGTGATCTTGAAGAGGCCTGTTTACATGTAATACTTGGGATTGTGAGAAATAATTACCGAGTCTGTGGTAAATTTCTTTGCCTCCTTGTTTACTGGTTTTGTCAAGGGACTACTTATAATCATCCAAAACTAGCTTGACTGAGGTCATTTCAGGATAATGTGTTTTCTCCAAAAAGTGCTTTTTGGTTCGAAACAGTTGAGAGAATAACGCAATATATGAGGGATTTTGTAAGGACTGAAATATAAGTAAACTCTTTCCTCAGAAGAAAAAAAATTTTTTTCTTTTTAAGTTTTCTGTGGAGGAGAATACACCTATATTTGGTGTATGTGGTATTTAGGAGGTGATATCAGAGTTGGTGATTTACTGGTTGTGGAAGTGAGAGAAAGATGTGAAGGATGACGGCTGCCCTAGGTTCCAGTTGGGGGACAGAGTGGATGGTGGTGCAGTGGGCTTGGAGTGGTAGGTACTGAACTCGGTTCTAGAGACTTGAGATTGAACACGGACATCCCCACTGAGCCGTAGTTGGCAGTGCAGTATGTATCTGGAGCTCAGGAAGGGGGTCTAGGCTGGAGGTGCAGACATGGGGGTCATCATGTTCAAGGGTGAATGAAATCAGCTAGGCTGAGAAGAGAACCACAGCAGTTAAGGACCTGATAGAGGAGGAAACAGAAGCAACAGCCTGAGAGGGAGGGGTAAAATCAGGAGAGGGTGGCACCATGGAAACCCGAGAGAAGTGCTGTAAGGGAGTGGTCACACGTTGTATGATTCCATTTATGTGAGATGTCCAGGAAAGACAGATCTATAGAGAAAGTAGATTAGTGGAGGCTGGAGGTGGGAATGGGGATTAACTGTATGTGGGCATGAGGGATCTTACTGGGGGGAAGAAGTTCTAAAACTGATTTATGTTGATGGCTACACCACTCACTAAAGTTACTAAAAATCATTGTACAGTTGGAATGGGTGGATTTATGATATGTAAGGTATCAATAGTAGTTAAAAAAAAGTGGTCAAGTGTCCAGTGCCACAGTGAGTTTAAATAAGATGCAGAAGCAGAGCCCATTTAGTGGTTTGGTTGCTCATTCATGGGTGATTGTGATCAGAGCGGAGGGGGAACCGGAGGCAAGATGGGGCAGAAGCTAGTTGCAGTGGGTGGGGGAGTGACCGGGTGGTAGAGATGACTCATTCCAGGTGCTTGTGAAACAGAGAGAGGGAGGGGGTGGTGGCTGGAAAGGGTTGGGAGTTGTGGTTTCTTTTCTCGTTTTTTTTTTTTTTTTTTTTTTTTTAACGTGGGAGAGGCCTGAGGTAGACTTGACAGGGAGAACCGACAGGACGGGCTGACCAGACGTGGCGGGTGAGGGAGGAGCCAAGCAAGCACCTGGATGTCTGGCTGGGGTAGCGTGTGGAAGCGGTCTCCCTTTGCCCACAGCTGGACTCCAGCATCATGGAGGAGCCTGACAGGAGGGAGTGGGTCAGACCCTGCACATCTGGCCTCTGCTTCCAGACAAGGCTGGAAGTGGGAGGAGGGAACCTACCTGCCAGATGAACAGGAAGGGGTGGGTCTCCTGACTCCGTGTTCAAGCATCCTTTGGGGCCCTTCGTACCTGGCCCTCACCTACCTGTCTAGACTCTTCCCTCATCGCAGTGGCTAGGTCAGCTTCCCATTCTCTGGCTTGCTCTCCCAGCCTTGTTGCCACCACCCAGGATGTCCTTCACAACCATTCTTGACCAGTATCTAGTTGCCCTGCACCTGCCCTCAGCAGAAGGAAGGTCCTTGCCGGGAAAGGTGGGCACAAGTTTCTGCTCATCAGTAAAATCTGCCTGTAAGGCTGCCTGTCCCCGGTTTCTAGTTGTGGTCCAAGGTTTGTCCTCTGGTTGTGGCAGGTCCTGCTGAAGTGTACTGATAAGGCACTGGACGAGCCTCTCTTGTTACTGTTCCTTACATTCAGTGGTCTAGCTACCCCAGAACCATAGAATTCAAAAATGCCTGGCTGCAATCTCTTGCTCCAAAGCAATGGTGGCTACATAACCTCCTTTATTCCCTGGGGTGAATGCTGCTTCCCTCACTGGCCAGTGACATACAGGCTGCCAAGGACCCCTCAGGATTCTCTGCAGTGGGCCCAGCCCCAGGAAGTTCAGAGACCGTCAAGGAGATGGCTCTCCTCCCAGAATATACCTGTGCATGCTGGCAAGCTAGAAGGCTTAGGGCTAGCTAAGTGACCAATTCTGACCACTTTGGCCTGCCTGCCCCCTGCTCCATTTGACCAGGAGACCTCACCTTTCAACCTAATTCCAGACTTAGCTGTAACCTAGGATGAATGGAAAAACAATTTTTGTAGGGACCCTGGCCAGCTCAGGTACTAGAGCACAGAGAAGTGGTCACAGGCCACTCCCTCTCTCAATCAACAAAAGAAGTCTGCATTCCATCTGGGAGAGAGCTTCTGGGATCCAGTGTTCTGATTGGCTTAGTACCCTTCATTCCTGCCATCCTGACAGTAACCTTAGCCACATAAGCAAACCCAAAGAAGCTCCTACTGCTTCTTGCCAGCACACATGGAAAGTGTTCCAAAATCTGCCTCCTGAATACACTTGCTCCATCTTGCTCAATAAACCTACCCTAGGCTCCAAATATAGTTCTTGCACCCCACCTGTTCTTGTAGATTTTCTGTACTTGCCCTCACTTCCTGGGCCTGCCTTTTTCTAAGGATGTGGACTCTGGCTCCCTCCCCTTTGACCCACACCCACGGCAGCAGGACAGATGCAGCCCCTTCCAGGCCTGGCCCAGCCCCAGCTCCTGGGGAGGAAGGCACCACCGGAGCAGGCAGACCACATCCCACTCCAAGTCCCAGCCCCAGAGCTCCACTCTGGCCTGGGGCCCTGGGTGACAAAGAGGCAGACACCAAGTTTCCGTTAAGTTGTAGGAATTTATTTTAAATAACCTACAGTTGATTAAAAGGGAATTCATGATAAAAATAGAAGATACTTGAGGAAAGATGTGGGAAATGGACTCTGCACACACGCTAAACTAACAATGCCTCTAAAACTAATGATTATAGCAAAAAATGTCTTCACATTAAAATTCTGCTTTTTATGTGGTTTTTTTTTTCCATTTTTTACACAATTACAAAAGAAAAAATAAAAGCCCTAAAATCTTGATTATTTTTCCTTTTTTGGACCAAATACTCATTTTCCTCTAAATTTTTGACCTGTGGAACTTTTTATACAATAAAATCTTTCAAGTGAAAGACTGGGGTTTAAAATGAAAAAGATGGGTATCTGAAAGGGCACAGAGAATGTTCAGAACAAAGGATGATGGGAAAATGGTTTCAGTCACTGATTATTTCATTATCCTTAGACTCGCTCACCCCCTCTCATCCCTCCCCAGCCCCAATCTACACGATCTTTAAGATCAAGAAAAAGGTTTAAATATTTTAAAATAATTAAAAAGAAATAAAAATTCACATTTAAAAAGGAACACTCAAGTCAGGAAATATTTTCCCATCATGCTTTTCTGTGAACAGGTGTCTGAACCAAAACACTGCCGATGTCACGACTGCTTCAAGTTTAATGAAAACTGATTCCCATGACAATAGATAGTGACAACTCTAACAGGTGCGCTGGGTTTTTGTTCTACTTAATTTTAAATTCCTGAAATGGGGGAGAGGGGAGTTTAGGAACTCATTTCTATTAAAATATAGAAGTTATTGCAAAACCCTAACTGTAAAAACGCACCAATATAATCGGACTTCATATACAGTAGCTAAGAGAATCCAAATGTTTCAGTGAAACAGTGAATTTGCCTGGCAGAACTCTGACAAATTCCCATCCACTTGACCCCTTGAAAATAAAAACAAAATTCAAAACAAATCATACAGCTAGAATTTTGATATCTGAAATATTTTTAAATAAGTTGTCCATAGGACAACTGGCTCAGCTCTCCCTTATAATATTTCCAGGTTTATCTTTTCTCAAAGATGTTGCTTTGTTAAGACTTGCTGCCTCTTTCCCTCAGGTGCGAGGGCAGTCGAGGCTCACAGTTTATCCATCTGCCCCAAACCACACTGTTCCTTTTCACAGATCCCTGCCCCTCAAGACTGGCTAGAACTCGTAGTCCTCATCAGCCATGTCGATGGCCCAGGCAAACTTCTCCCGCTGGGTTTTGTTGTAAATTTTCTCAATTGGGACCCCCCACTTCTTGCACCTGCAGACAAGGGAGAAAGAACGGGGATTAGTGTGTCTCAGGGAACAAACGGGCCAGACCCAAGGCTGAGGCTTGGATGTGCCACCTTCTCCTTCACATCCATCTGGTGAGAATGAGAGTTAATGAGGTACCAGACATGTTTCTTAGAGCTTCATGTGCTCAACTCATTTAATGTTGACAAAGACTTTTAAAGTAGATGCTATTATAGATGTACAAATGAAAAAGGTACAGATGAAAAACTAAGGCAGAGAAGTTAGGTAATTTGCTTTCATTCTCATGCAGCTAGTTAGCATGGAGCTGAAAAGTGAACCCAAGCCGTCTGGCTCCAGAGTCCATGCTCTTAACCACTGCAGTCTATTGCCTGTCAAGCTAACCAAACCTCCAGCACCAAACAAGGCAAAAAGAGTAGAAAGGGTACAAGAGCTCGCTGGAACCCCTGGCCCAGAGGAGCAGGGCCATAGGAGATGACTGCTCCTCCTAGGCCCAGAAGCTAATAACTCAAGTTAATTAATAAGCATCTTCCAAAAAAGCCATTTATTTTGGATGTTGGGGCCGGGGGGTGGGGGGTGGTCCAGGGAAACAAGCAAACAGTAGTGCAAACTCTTTGCATAGGTTGCTCAGATCTGTATTCTCATTTTTTTTTCTCCTTGTTCATACCTTACTTCCTTCACTTGTAAAAAAAAAAAAAAAATTTTATTGAAAAGTTAAAGTGTAGGTAGATGGGTGGGCTCTTTTGTATCTTTCCTCCAATAAGGACTAAGAGTCTCCATTCTTATCCTAAAGTTCCATTAGGGGTAGGGACTGTACCTGCATTAACAGACATAAACACACTCCAAGATGGTGTAACAGTGTTGACCATTTAGGACCGTCCAGGATGTTCCAATGCATTTGTAGTGGGCACAGCAGAAGACAGAGGTTTCCCAGAGGACTCTTAAGTGTGCAGCGTAGGAACTGCATGTGAAAGCTGACAATGCTCTTGGAACCCCCATCACCCTTCTCAAGCCAGCAGGTGGAGTTCAAGAAGGGTGCGGTGCTTACCAAGCCACGGTGATCCTCGGGTCCAGATAATTGAGTTTGGAGGTTCCCAAAGCAATTTGTTTGTTCTCCTCTCGGTCTGTGGCTTGTACTTCAAGCTTCATCAACTGCTCCTCCAGTCTCTGCACAGCCTTCTTCTTTGACTCTACCACCCTGGAAGAAAGGAAGTCATCAAGAGCCAGGCCTGGCCTCTGGACAAGAGCACTGCAACCCCATGGTGCCATCCAGGGGCAGTAAAAGCAGAAAAGCCCCAGGTACAGGGATTTCTAAAAGACATCACTCAGAAACCCTAGAAAAGCTAGGGCCTCTGGCTGGTGCTCCGCCCTTTTTTCTCTCACAACCAACCCCCAGCTTTGTATCACACCAGGCACGTACTTCTTGGTTTTTGCATCCTTAAGGACCTTGGCATCAGCCTTAGCACTTTTCAGGTCTCTCCGGGCATCTGCTAGCTGTTCCTTCTTGGCATCAATCTGGGTGGGGAAGAACAATAAGATTTAGGAATAAAGTAAGCCCAGAGAATACAAAGAAGGGCTCCTCAAGAGAAGATGAAACCTAGAAGTTGTCTACACCAGGCAGGCTGCCTTGGTGGTTTGCCAGGTCAAAACAACTAGGGGTGGCTTCATGAAGGCACAGAGTAGATGTGCAGCGGGTGCTGAATTCAAATGCTAGTTGGCCATTTACGTTCTTCAGTCACCCTTGAAGAAATGAGGGTTTTATAGGCAGTGACCCAGGGCCCGCATTAATCCAGAAGCTCAGGGAAAAGAACCCACTGGGACTGGGAATGTGGGTGCTAATCTTTCAGTCAGAGAACACTTTGGTTTTAGATACTGGGAGAGGAGGGCTACAGGTGAGAGCTATTTATCAAATGGCTCTTGTGCCAGGTTGTCGCTTCCATTCCAAGACTACTACTGCAGGAGATACTCTTTATGAAGCTGAGATAGGGTCCTTGCATCTACTGAGCGCAGCTCATTCCTCAGATTCTACCAGAGTGGGAAGGAGCTGCCAACTTCTCAAGAAAGAAGGATGCACTGAAGAGAATATCCGAGGGACTAGAAAATGGCAATTAAAAGGTACCCAGGAGGCCAAACAGCTTAGCTTAGTCTGTTCCAAGCCAATACATGGCATGGCCTGGCTTTGGCATTCTGTTTTTAAAAGGAGAGAAAACTGAGATGGGAAGGAAATTAAAATGGTTATCACCCAAAGCAGATTTGAAAACTTTTTAGCTGTGGAGCTCTTTTTCCAAATGAAATCTCATGGGGACCCAGTCTTTAAAGGAAGAGAAAAAGGCAGTTCCAGTCTTTCTTGCTTGAAAGAACCAGTTCTAAGTTCTTCTTACTTAAGCAACACTGTGGAGTTAGAGCCCCAAAGCAGTGAGCTCACACTGCTGGGAGCAGGAGAACCCCTGACCTGTTATATTACCTTGCTAACCTGTAAGGTCAAGGGAACCTCTGCCGAGTAAATACATGCCTGACTCATACACACTGAGCTGTTGCTCTCAGCCTGGAATTGTCTGTTAGATTTACACGCACAGCCTAAGACTGGAAACAGAGGTCACCATTGTGAGAGAATCATTAAATGTGTTTTACTATGAATGGCTTACTTCCAACATCTATGTTGTCCAAAGTCAAGCTGAAGGAACTGACACAAAAGCATCACAGACACCACTAGCCAGATTCTTAGGCCAGAAATGCAACAAACCACAATCTTTTAACCATTTCTGTGAATGCTAAATTGGCAGGCTATGTCAAATTCTCTCAAAGCATCAAAGACTCCATTGATTCACTTGGCAAACAGGGGCATGTGTTTGCTTTGTGGGCACACAGGAGATGGTTCCTGTGCTTAGAGGGCTCGTCTGGCAGGCAGCCTGGGTGCCAAACAGTGGTTCCAGAGTAAGACCAACAAAAGGCCTCCTCATGCTCCAGGGAGGGGTCTCCTGAATTAGGTAAATACCACCTGAATAGTCATGCTTTTATTTCTGGCTTGAAATGACACATGAGGAGAGTAAACGGCACCAGATGACTGCCATTAACAGAGCTGCTAGGATGGGCAGTCTGTACAGGTTCTTTGCCTGCCAGTCACATGATCCAAGGATTTGAGATGTCTATGGACACACATTTATTTACTGTGGATGTGTCCATCCCTTCAGGAAAGCCAGATGGCATCTGTAGCGTGAACTGCAGGTTGTGTGTGTCTTTTGACCTGTATGTACTACACCTGGGTATCTATCTGGAAGAAATTTCAACAGAAGGAAAACACCCTGGGCCTGAAAATATGTGTGCAGCCTCACTCTACAGCAGTAGTTTTTAAACTCCAGTTGTCCAAGTACAGTATTCTGTGAATGCAGATGGAAAAGAATCAATCTGTAGTTTAATTAACCTCTAGTTGAAACTCATCATTTCTTCTTCAGTTATGAGTGTGGGCAATTAAACACAGTAATATCAGTAGTATCTATGACTTTATCACCCATAGCTAGTTCATATATTTTCATATTATAATTGCTGCAGAAATCAAAGTATCATTTATATTCATGACTACCTTGACATTTACAGTAATTATTAGACCCACCTAAGATCTAACTTAATAAGTTAATAAGGAAGGACATCTATTACTATATCAGACTTTTTGGTAAACATATTTCAAGATAATTGGTTTACTATGTAACCCATGTGTCTGCTTTGTAGTGAAATATCTACAAATTCTCATTGTGGATTAATACATTAGAATGGATTAGTTATGTAGCCATTGGTAAAACAGAAATGCACATCATCAAATGTTAAGTGCCTTGCCACTTAAAAGCTCAGTACCAGGCAGAGCTGGAGGAAGGAGAGAGGCACGTGGAAGAGGAACAGCGTCTAGTTGTTTGCACATCACCCTCTCCCTCTAGGGCAGCAGCTCTGGCACACAGCCTGTATTCAACAGATGTTTGATGATGAGCTATATAAAAACAGGATTCATGTGGAATGTGTAGAAATAAAAATCGTTGTGCTAGGATTAGGGGGAAATTAAATATTGTTTCATCATCTTCAATTTAAAACAATCTAATTTGGAAATAGTTGTATTTCTGGGCTATGGAAAGGAATTGTGAAGACTATGTTTATCCTCATGTATAAGGATAATAATTAGCAGTATTTCAAAGAGGGTACATCAAATTTACCTTCTCAACACAGAATAAAGACTTGCTGAACAATGAGTACCTGATATTCAGTATCTTGATCAGCAATAGCTACTACCAAATTTCCATTTATTTAGCATGAACCTTTCTGATATCCCAGCCAGAAGGGTGGAGTATAAATGCCCATAGCAGACATGCTTCTCTTCATTTTGCTACCCCACCATCCACATCCAAAATACCTTAGATTGCAAGTTCATCATGGACTTCTCAAAAGTTTTTGGTGGTGCCCTCTGATGGTTACAAAGAATTGCAACGGCTCGGTTGGCACGGTTATAAGATAGTATCTTTGCTGGGATGTTCTCATCAGCTGTAAAGAAAGAAACATGGTAGTAAGAGTCCATCTGTATAAGAAGAGAGAACACACAATGTCCCTTTCCCCAGTGCTTTATCCTCACGTAAAGGTTTTACTGGTCCTCATCTCATTCAGATGATCAATTCAGGTTCCCCCAAGGCACAAGGTCAAAATCTGAGAGTCAAGAGAATCATCTGCTTGCCTCAGTGCCCACCTCCCCCATCTAACCACCCACCCAAAATAGCCTGAAGAAAATATGGGAATTGGGACAGAAAGAGCCTGTGGAGGAGGGTAAAATGAAGGGACCAGAAATTTTACATTTTAAAACCACAAGGCACTATATCTTTCAGAAAGAAAAATACAAAGTGTCATCTAAGAAGTGTTTTTACTTGTGTCATATAGCATTCTTCACCCCACCCTAAAATACTGACCCTCAACATACCCATCTTTGGCTTTTTGAATACCATTATCTAATACCATTTGACATATTTCTAGAGGACAGTGGAAATTCAGCAGTGACTAGGCTCCAGAGGAAAAAAGCTTGTGGATCTCGGTAATACTTTCTGCAGCTACTTTTTAGGAGGACACTACCTACTCTTTTTTTTCTTTTATACTTATTTATTTATCTATTTATTTGGCTGTGTGGGGTCTTAGTTGTGGTATGCAGGATCTTCATTGTGACATGCAGGCTCTTTTGTTGCAGCACGTGGGCTTAGTAGTTGCAGCATGGGGGCTCTCTAGTTGTGGCGCGTGGGCTCTAGAGCACGTGGGCTTAGTTGCCCTGCAGCATGTGGGATCTTAGTTCCCCGACCAGGGATCGAACCCACATCCCCTGCATTGGAAGGCGGATTCTTAACCACTGGACCACCAGCGAAGTCCCGAATACTACCTACTCTTAGGAGGGAAAAAAAGAAACCTCAGGGAAAGGATTTGCTCCTATGCTGTTTTAGTAGCCATGACAACCTTACTCTCTCCAATTTAACAGAACATCGTAGCACTTTATCTTCATTCTATGAGCTTTTAAATAACATAGACATAAAACACAAATGCAGGCATTTTCAGAGCAGATAGAAAGCCCCTGTCAGCGTTTCATAAACCTATTCTAGAAGCTAGAGTAGGAATAGGGGAAACAGCACTGATCTGTTTATACATCTAAGCCTTAGCCCTCTATTAGAGGTATGGAGGGAAAAAGTTTCCAGTCACAATGTTAAGGAGGAAAAGTAGAACAGATCTAGGACTTAGCTGAGTAAGGATAGTGGTCATCATCGGTAAGGCTATGGGCCCTATCTGGTCAGGCAATACTTACGAGCTGTGAGTTCCTTTAGCTGCTGCTGTAGCGTGATGGAGGCATTGTATGTACGGAACACCTTCGCTGTCAAGCCCTCCATGAGATCCTGAAGATGTTTATTTAGAATACCGGTCTGGAGGAGACAAAGCAACGAAGAGGATGTTGGGATTTAGGTAAAAGCCATACATACCACCCTGGCCCTTCTGGCAAGCTCCAGGACATTTATGCCAGTGCAATTACACCTTGCCAAGTTTACTGTCCTGCCAGTGGGAAGTTAGGAAACGGGAGAAGAATTCCAGAATACAGAGTTGCATGTACCTCCCAAAGAAGCACACTTCAGTCTTAAGCAGGCCAATAAAGCAACTGTATCCTTCCCTATTAAGATCTTCCCCAATAAGATTTCAGGGACAGGTCTTGGGTCTCTAGCACAGGTGGCTGAGCATCCAGCCAAGGGAAGGCTCTGCAGGAGCCAGAGGATAACAGGCAGGGTTCGTCCACCCCATCCCAGGGCTTCGGCCATGGATTTGCTGTGTGCCTGAGGAAGGGAGGGTATACAGGGTGTCCCAGGACAGGCCGAGGGGAGAGCCCCAGTCACTCCCAGGCAAACCTCTCCTTTAGGAGCTTGGGAGGCTCTGGCTGGACCCCTCTTCAACCCAGTGCAGTTTGCCCACTCACATTGAGTCTATCAAAAAGATCATCCTCAGGCTGTTTGTTCTCCATAAATAGTTGTAAGTTCTTAAAAACCTAAAAGAAATAAGCAGAGCCTAATTATTATTATTTTTGAAACCTCTACTTTGGAAATAACTGCAACTTAAAACTTGCCAACAAACCAACCAACCCCACAGAGTACAAAGAAACACCCATATCCTTTACCCAGATTCACCTACCATTAATATTTTACCTCATTTCCTATTTGTGCAGTGTACACATACACTCATTTCCTTTCCACATTTATATGTGTATATACACAATTATTCGTTCAGAACCATTTCTGGGTACTTACATAATTATGGCCCTTTACCCTTGAATACTTCAGTGTGTTTCCTAAGAATAGAGATATTCCCTTATATACACACAGTACTTCTCAGCTTTATAAATTTATACTGACACATTTTTATCCAATCTATTGTCCATATTCCAATTTTGTCAGTTGACCCAATGATGTTCTTTTCCTCCCCGGTATGGAATCCAACCTAAACTCAGATATTACATTTAACTGTCAGATCTCTTTAGCTTTGTTTAATCTGGAACATTTCCACAGCCAGCAAAACCTAATTACTGATGAAACATCAGACTGCTGAAGGGCTGGACTACTGGGGTACTACACTCTGTAAGGTCTCCAGTTCAAGCCCAGTACTTCTGGGGGACCATGGTGCTGCAGCACCCTCTTCAGCTATGGGCTCAGAGATCCGGGGACTCAAGGGCTACCTTTTTGCTGAATGAGGAGTTGGGGGAAAGTTGAGCAATGCTACGAAAATGACAAATTTGCAACATGACCAGGGAATACTGAAGTGTGGTTAGATCATTAAAACAGTGTGATGGGATAAACCTAATGTGCAGTTCGTTGTGAGGGCCAACTCTCTATAGCATTCTCTGTTGAATGCTGCCACAGGAGATGGCCCCTCATTCCCAGTAAAGTAGCATGGGGTGAGGGGTGAGGGGCAGGGACTAAAAGGAGGTACACAGGACACCAAACAATACCTCTCCACTCTCTTTCAAGCCATTTCTTCTAGTGTTCAGCAAAGCACAGAGCACAGAAAAAGCACTCAACAAATGCTTGTTGAATGAATGAATGAAAAAACAGGCCAGGGAGCTCAGGCCACATTAACTTACTCGTTTCTCAACGGGGACTTTGTTATAGTATCTGATTGAGTCCTTTCCCAGGAAGTCAAACTCTACCACATATTCCTGACCATCCAACTCTGGGTGCAGATTGATGTGTTCCACACGAAGTGAGCAGCAACCCACAGTGTCCGCTGTTTCCCCTTCCTCCTTCTCATTGCCTGCTCGCAGAGCAAGCTGTCCAGGGATGAGAGAAGGAAAAAAAAAAAAAAAGATAAGCATGAATGAAGAAACATCAACATCATAGGCTCTGTAGGAAACCAAAATCAGAAGCCTCCCAATTCTCTTCGGGGACAGAGCATCAGTTTGCAAGGCCTGGGAATTCCGGATCTGCATTGTTGCTTCTTCCCTTATAAAATGAAGTGTGGATCATCAAGGGATATTAAACTTTCCCAGAAATCTAAGCTTCTGTTTACTCTTGTCCTTTCAAATGGGGATAGAGGAAAGAACATATTTAAAACTCTGGGCAATCAGACTCAAAAAGCTAGTCTCGTAATTTTGCTTAATTTTTAAGACAATTAAGAACTTGTGTTAAAATAAATATACTCAGTGAAAAACCGGGGGAAAACATGAAATCTTTTTCTTCCAAAAGAGTGCTGAGAAACTGATCTTCAAAGCACTGACTTCTAAACTGTAGTTGTGATACGTTGGCAGATTATTTAACCAAATTTAAGGATTATAACCATCCTTTTTAAAAACAAGAAAGAAAAAAACATCAGAATTCACTGCTCATAGAAAGGCTAAGCATTATTTTGTGCAACATTTGTTTCAGTTACACACAAACATATTTATGTGTTGGGTTGTGATATAAAATAGAATTTTGGGGGGTGGTGCATTGTCAGAAAGAGTTTGAAAATGTCAGTATTTCTGGCACATTCAGATTCATGAAGATCCTCCTATTAGGCAGACTGTATCTAGACAGCATCAGACACTGAACACCTCTCTCTCCACTTCCACCTTCCTTACTGGACCAGAGATCAGGTGAGCAGGACCCCAGGTGTCTGGGCTGTCACTGCCTCTCCAGCAGTACCTATAGCACAGGGCCTGGAGGAGTAAATGCTTCCCACATCTCTGTTAAGATGAACACGGTAGACGACGTGACAGGAAGATGCTCTCACCTTGTCGATGAAGTACAGAGCTACAGCTCTCTGCCGGACTTTCATCTCTTTGGACTTCCAGTCTTCCCGGTACTGGTTCCGGATCTTGTCCACACACTTCTTCAGCCGCCGAGCAGTCTCATATTTCTGCCAGTCTTTCTCACCCTGCAAAAGACCCAGTGCCAAAGGTGGATTGCTTAGGGACGGTGGAGTAAAGACAGTTACTGAATATCCAAGTTCAGAGCTCTGAACCAAGAGAAGGAACTTGAGCTTCAGTTAAGCAAGGCATATACCTGATGAGAACTCACGCTGTCCCATTTCCCTGACAAGCAGAACTGGCTCCTGTCTGATTGCTAAGAAAGCCTCTGGCTTTCATTTTGTGAAATGTTTATGTTCTTAAGAAAAGCCCACATGACATGTCCCCAAAATTAACTTCTGTCAACACAAAGGGTATAAACATCCCTATTCCCACATCAGCATCACAGCTTTGCTGCTGAATCTGTGACCCAACAACAGTTTTCTGCTAGGAGTGAATTTCATTAAATTCAAGACAATCATTCACAATTTGATGGAACTGTCAAGGAAGCAGAACCAAAGATAACAACATGTAATTACTAAGGAACACAATGACTTCCAGGAACAGCTATAATTATTCACCATTTTCTAACTTCTGCATTTAAAAGTATTCTTAATGAGATTCAGGGCAACAGTGTTACTGGGAAGACTTTTTTTTAACATTAGAGCTTTTAGTGGCAGGTTTAAAAATTGATTCTAAAGCCAATGAAAGGTTTTAAAAAGGGTGTGAAAAGACAATCTAATCAACAGTGATGGAAGAAGATTTCCGTTACCTTGTTGAATGGAAAAAGATTCACAAGCAAGGACTGATAATAATGTCAAGTGAGAAAGAAAAGGAAGGAAAATAAAGAAAATCCAAGAAATCCAAAAGGGCCAGGGAATATTACAAGGCCTGAAACAGACTATATGACATGAACACAGGGACAGAATTTGAGAACTCAAGAATCTCAGCTCTTAGTTCCCCCAGCCCACAACCAAAGAGAGTTGCAGTGATTTCTACCTATGACATAGACAGGTGGTCTTTGAGGCATAAGAACTGCGATCAAGGTACCTGGCCTTCTGAGCACGCAGGTGTGTAGGGCACATGGAGCAAGAAATGTCTTCTGGGGCTTCCCTGGTGGCGCAGTGGTTAAGAACCCGCCTGCCAATGCAGGGGACACGGGTTCGAGCCCTGGTCCGGGAAGATCCCACATGCTGCGGAGCAGCTAAGCCCGTGTGCCACAACTACTGAGCCTGCGCTCTAGAGCCCACGAGCCACAACTACTGAGCCTGCGCGCCTAGAGCCCGTGCCCTGCAACAAGAGAAGCCACCGCAATGAGAAGCCCGCGCACCGCAACGAAGAGTAGCCCCCGCTTGCCGCAACTAGAGAGAGCCCACGCACAGCAAAGAAGACCCAAGGAAGAGAGAGAGAGGGAGAGAAAGAAAGGGAGAAACGGAAGGGAAGAAGAAAGAAAGAAACGTCTTCTACTTCTAGTTCCTAACATTCAGAAATGAAAGCTACGCTAATGAGTCATCAGCACTCTCCCACAGCTGTGTGTGGACTAGTTGTATATGCTTGTTTGGCTACAAAACAAGAGGCTCAAAGCAATCTTGAGAACGAAAAATGGAGCTGGAGGAATCAGGCTCCCTGACTTCAGGCTATATTACAAAGCTACAGTAATCAAGACAGTTTGGTACTGGCACGAAAACAGAAATATAGATCAATGGAACAGGATAGAAAGCCCAGAGATAAGCCCACGCACATATGGTCACCTTATCTTTGATAAAGGAGGCAAGCATATACAGTGGAGAAAAGACAGCCTCTTCAATAAGTGGTGCTGGGAAAATTGGACAGGTACATGTAAAAGTATGAAATTAGAACACTCCCTAACACCATACACAAAAATAAACTCAAAATGGATTAAAGACCTAAGTGTAAGGCCAGACACTATCAAACTCTTAGAGGAAAACATAGGCAGAACACTCTATGACATAAATCACAGCAAGATCCTTTTTGACCCAGGTCCTAGAGAAATGGAAATAAAAACACAAATAAACAAATGGGACCTAATGAAACTTAAAAGCTTTTGCACAGCAAAGGAAACCATTAACAAGACGAAAAGACAACCCTCAGAATGGGAGAAAATATTTGCAAATGAAGCAACTGACAAAGGATTAATCTCCAAGATTTACAAGCAGCTCATGCAGCTCAATAACAAAAAAACAAACAACCCAATCCAAAAATGGGCAGAAGACCTAAACAGACATTTCTCCAAAGAAGATATACAGATTGCCAACAGACACATGAAAGAATGCTCAACATCATTAATCATTAGAGAAATGCAAATCAAAACTACAATGAGGTACCATCTCACACCGGTCAGAATGGCCATCATCAAAAAATCTAGAAACAATAAATGCTGGAGAGGGTGTGGAGAAAAGGGAACCCTCTTGCACTGTTGATGGGAATGTAAATTGATACAGCCACTATGGAGAACAGTATGGAGGTTCCTTAAAAAACTAAAAATAGAACTACCATACGACCCAGCAATCCCACTACTGGGCATATACCCTGAGAAAACCATAATTCAGGAAGAGTCATGTACCAAAATATTCATTGCAGCTCTGTTTACAATAGCCAGGACCTGGAAGCAACCTAGGTGTCCATCATCGGATGAATGGATAAAGAAGATGTGGCACATATATACAATGGAATATTACTCAGCCATAAAAAGAAATGAAATGGAGGTATTTGTAATGAGGTGGATGGAGTTAGAGTCTGTCATACAGAGTGAAGTAAGTCAGAAAGAGAAAAAGAAATACAGTATGCTAACACATATATATGGAATCTAAGGGAAAAAAAAAGGTCATGAAGAACCTAGTGGCCAGACGGGAATAAAGACACAGACCTACTAGAGAATGGACTTGAGGATATGGGGAGGGGGAGGGGTGAGATGTGACAGGGTGAGAGAGTGTCATGGACATATATACACTACCCGGTGTAAAACAGATAGCTGGTGGGAGGCGGCCGCGTGGCACAGGGAGATCAGCTCGGTGCTTTGTGACCACCTGGGGGGGTGGGATGGGGAGGGTGGGAGGGAGGGAGATGCAAGAGGGAGGAGATGTGGGAACATACGTATGTGTGTGACTGATTCACTTTGTTATAAAGCGGAGGGTGGCACACCATTGTAAAGCAATTATACTTCAATAAAGATGTTTAAAAAAAAAAAAAAAGAGGCTCAGTAACTACCTGTTGTTGTGGGTGGGTGGTTTAGTAGTTGAGTGATACAGGAGAAATATCCAAGTTCTATATACTGACAATGGGAAGCTGAAAACTTCTCTCTGGTTTTTCTAAGTACATTCTGACATTTAAGAGGGCAAATAGGACTTCCCTGGTGGTGCAGTGGTTAAGAATCCGCCTGCCAATGCAGGAGACACGGGTTTGATCTCTGGTCTGGGAAGATCCCACATGCTGTGGAGCAGCTGAGTCCGTGCGCCATAACTACTGAAGCCCGCACGCCCTAGAGCCCGCACTCCACAAGAAGAGAAGCCACTGAAATGAGAAGCCCGTGCACCGCAACGAAGAGTAGCCCCCGCTCACCGCAACTAGAGAAAAGCCCGTGGGCAGCAACAAAGACCCAACGCAGCCAAAAAAAAAAAAAAAGCAATTACACATCTTAAAAAAGAAAAATAAAAGAGGGCAAATAAGAAAAAGGTGTGGTAGAAACTTTCCTCATGTAAGTAATAAATTTCAAGTCAGTAATAATTCTCCCTGACAATCATTCTTATATACACACCCACGAGAGATGGGACACAAAAGGCTCATCTTCAACAGTACAGTCTCCAGCTCAGAAGTGGGCTCTCTCCCATCATTCTGATACACACAGGCCTACCAAAACCTGAGTCTGAGTCTTCGAAGTCCAGTAGGGTTACATTTGCTCATTCCTTAGTCATACCACTGAAACAAAGTTTAGAAAACCTAACAAGTAAGTCATTCACGGGATAACCACAAGACCAACTTTTCTTCACAGGTTGGCTAGGCTCCTGGCACAAGGATCCAGGATTCTCTCAAATAAGGACACAGAGATGGGGGTGGTGGGAAGAGCCACCTTGTCTAGGTCTAACAGGAGAGGGCTGGCCTCTAGGAAGTATGCATATCCCTGTGCCCTTCAGTTTCCCTAAACAGAATCCAGAGAGTGAACAGCAATCTGAACCCCACACATAATTTAAACAAAAGACAATAAATTGGCCCTACGTGTTTATACTATGTTTAAAAATAAAATCCAACCAGCTTTCCATACATGCCCATTCTTAAATATGTTTGTCTTCTTATTATTGATTTGTAGAGTTCTTTATAGATTCAAATCCTTTTCAGATAAAAGTAGTATATTTTCTTCCAATACTTCCTATTCAACCTTTCACTGAGTAAATCTTCTAAAAAGATTTTACGTTATGCAGATTTAAGTATACAGTTAGATCAGTTTTGACCATCCATAACCCATGTAACCTATACCCCATCAAGTTAGAGAATATTTCTGTCATTCCAGAAAGTTCCCTTAGGACCCTTCCCAGTTGATCACCAAGCAACCACTGACCTTTTAATCTGATTTCTATTATCATAGATTAGCTTTGACTAATCTAGAATATTATTTAAGTGGAATCATAAAGTTTAGATTCTCATGTCTGGCTGCTCACCGTGTTTTAAAGATTCATCCATGTTGTTGTATTTATCAGCAGTTCACTCCTTTTACCTTGCTGGTATATTCTATGACTATCTCTAATGTGTTTGACTACACTACACTGTGTTTATTCTGATGATGGACCCCTGGGATGTTTCCAGTTTTGGACTCGCATAAATATAGCATTATGAACACTGTTGTATAGGTCTTTTTGTGGACATATGTTTTCATTTTATTTGCAGCAAAATTACCTAGAACTGGAATTAGTATTTTATTGTGGTTTAAATCTGCATTCCACTGATAACTGGTGATGCTGACTACTCTTTCATGTGCTTTTTTACTGGCCAATCCTCTACCTTCTAAAGCATCTGTCTTTTGCTCTTTTTTATGGGGATGTTTTGTCTTTTTATTATTGAGGGATAGGAATTCTTTGTATATTTGAGATATAAGTCTTTTGTCAGATATACATGTTGCAAATGTCTTCTCCCAGTCTGTTACTTGTGTATTTATTATCTTAGCAGTGTCCTCTGTTGAACGTAAGTTTTTATTTTTAATAAAGTCCACTGTATCAACTGCTTATTGTTAGTGTTTATTTTGTGTCCTAAGAAATCTACTCTAAGGTAATGAAGATGTTCTACCATGATTATCATCTAGAAGTGTTAATGTTCTAGCTCTTACACTTAAAAATTTAGAACTGTATACTAAGAAGTCAGGTTCAGAATGCAATTTTTAAAAAAATAAGCACATCTTATTTTCTCCTTCTAATAAAACTCACCAAAATCAGAGCTTCCCAAAACTATAAAGTTTTACAAAGACATTTTCCTTCAATCCAGCCCTGTATCCCCAGATGGTTACATTTAAAAGGTTGTAGACACATACATCTTTGAAACCCCTAGGTCCTAAAGAGAGAAAAAACAGAAGTGGGTATTCGGCACTGAGAATATCTTGGTATGACTGAATGCAATGTGATAGCAACAATGATACTGAAGGTTGCTGTACTTCATTTAAAAGAAAAATGATAAATTTTGTTCATAAAGTTAAGACTGGTTTGAAGAGTCTTACTTTTACTAAGGCCTACTTCCCCAGGTTACAAGACCAGATAATGCTTGGCAGGGGTTGGACTTCGCAGTTGAGAACGTACTATAAGCAGTCCTTTTGCAACCTCTAGATCCATGGTTTATCTGGGATCAGAGAGTTTTGTTGAAAACACAGGTTCCAGAAAGCTGACCGTCATTTCCCTGCTATTTCAGATTCTACAGGCACCAGGTACCGAGTGGAAGAGGACGGAAATGGAAACACTTGCAAGAAGATGTCTGTATAATGGGAATCCTGGGTGGAAAAGCAGAACAAACCAAGATGAGTATATAAAGATGTGAATGAGCTCAGGACAGTCTTTTCAGTAGCTGGAGCATGTGTTACTGTGGCTCTCAAAAGTCCTGATCCTTTCAATGACCTAGGAGACCAGAAGTAGTGTAAACGCTGGCTATGACCACAAGCAGACCAATCCAAGTTTCTAGAAAGGGGGCAAGGACAGGGTACATCAAAGGGACACATTTCAGCTGTGCTCTTTTTTACCCTTGACTAACCAAATTTTTTAAATTGTCAAAAATCTGTAAGTCACATCATGCTTGAGTTAAATTTTTTGAAGGAGCAGAGATGGAGTAGAAAGGTGTAACAGTATTACATGGGAGAAGTGAATGAGCAAAATACAGATACAAGAGCAAGCAAAGAATCTCAGGAGAAATCCCTGGAGGCTGAGCAGAAAGGTGTACAGCAGAGCCCCATGATGGTGGCAGCCTCCCATAAACTGGACCTAAAGTCCCCCATGAAGTAAAACCACCAGTTACCACCCTTCACCCTCTATGACAAAATCTTACTCTTCACAGACCTTTGTCAGATCAGGTCAATGAATTCATGCTTTAATCATCACTGTACTCCAAACATGTAGCAATGAAAGTGCTCCATGCAAGAAGGGGCAACCTGAAGCCAGGGGCTGTGTTAGCGTGGGCTGAGCTGGGTTAGAAGACTCGCTGTAAGACAGGAGGAATGAGCAGAGAAGTGGAGAGCAAAGAGGAGGAAAAGGGAATGATACACAGACAAAAACTACTTCCCATTCAAAAGGGTTTACAAACAAATTCCAAAATATATGAGGAAAATGGGTTAGAAGAACTGCCAACAAAATAATTAGTACATGAATTCACTTCAGGTAACATTTTAAAGAACAAAGACTTTCAAGAGAAAAAAAAAATATAACATCTACTAAAGGACAAAAGAATGATAAAATAAGCATGTCTTAAATGAAATGAAATGAAATCAGGTAAATATGAATAAAAATAATTAGAAATCCTGAAAACAAAAATAATAATTGAAACAAATTATAGGTAGGGATAAACTTTAGATTGGATATAATCAAAAAGAGAATTGGATATAATCAAAAAGATATAATCAAAAACAAATTATTTATAGGGATAAACTTTAGATTGGATATAATCAAAAAGAGAATTAGTGAACAGAAGTAAGTCTCTAGAACTCCCCTGAAATGAAGACCAGACCTAAAGAGACAAATAAATTAGAGGAATGGCCTAGAAGCTATGGAAGAAATAATGGCCAAGAGTTTTCCAGAATAAAAATGCTTTTGTCCTCAAATTGAAAGTCTAGTCTGAGTATCTTTAAAAATACATGTGTACTTAGATACACCATAGATCGCCAATAATAAAGATGCATCCTTTACTGGAGAAAAGACAGATCATAAGAATGAAAATAAAGAAACTTTCAGATAAACAAAAAAAAAATTTGCCACCTATGTAAACTCACTAAATAAACGGTAAAGGATGTATTTCAACAAGTAAACCCAGAGAGAAGGTACTGAGTACAGAAATTAATCGAGTATTTGACTGTGACAATAGCTGACTAGTGAGAAGTTAAGGTTTTATGGATGATTGTTTTTTAAAAATATAAAAATAGTGTCACTATATAGAAACTCCAAAAAGACACAGACACTTTTAGAATAAGAGTTCAGCAATGTTGCCAGATAGAAGATCAATATTAAAAAAATCAACAGCATTACCACTCCAGTAATAACAAACAAAAATGTAACAACGAAAAATACTTACTCAATAGCACAAAAAACTATAAGGTCTCTAAGAAAAGTTTAAAAAAATGTATAATACCTCTATGGAGAAAATTACAAAACAATATTGAAGGATATATTCAAAGACATGAATTAATGGAGAGGTATAACATGTTCATGGATTGGAAGATTCAATAAAATAATCTCAATATTTTCTCCCTATTAATCTATAATTTCAATGCAATCTTATAAAAAAAGTCTCAATAGTCTTCATTAGAACTTGACAAATTTATCTCAGAATTAATGTGGAAGAGCAGAGCCAAGACAATTTTGAAGAATGAGACGAAGGAAACTTGTCCAACTCAATAGTGAGACTTTATAAAGCTACAGTAGTTCAGACAGTATGCTACTGATGAAGAAACAGACAAATGAAACAGGACAGAGAGCCCAGAAACAATATGACATATGTGTAGAAATGTGATATATGACAGAGGGGTAACACAACTAAATTGTTCTGGGACAACTGGTTATGCATTTGGGAAAAATACATTAGATCTCAACCTCACACCATACACAAAAATACATTCTAGTGGATCAAAGATCCAAATATAAAAAGCAAAATCTTAGAAACATATGGAAAAAAGAGAAACTTGTGCTCAATGTTGGGAGGATGGTGGTGATGTAAACTGGTTCAAGTACTTTAGAGAACAATTTGGAAATATCTAATAAAGAATTTTTAAGGGACATTTTCGTCTGTATACACAAGGAAAATGTGTTTATGCCAGCACTATTTATATTAGCTAATGACTGTAAACCCGAAGTCTCTCTTGACAAGAGAACAGATACTTTTTTATATAATAGAATACCGTGTAGCAAATAAAATGGATAAATTAGAAATGTATATCAAGATAATAAAATCTCAACACCAAAGCTGGGTGAAATAAGTTGCAGAACGATCTCAATAACATATCTCATTTAAAATCAAACCTTGTAAAACAATACTACATATTGTTCATGCACACATAATATACTGTAAAAATACAAAAATACACACAAGAATGAAAACATTAAATTCAATATAGTATTCTCTAGGGAAAGAGATGAATGGTACCTAGTGGGCTTCAGCTATGGTTATCAGAATACTTTTTATGAAATGAAGCAACTGAAGAAACAGGACATGGTGTTAAGGTTTGACACAGCCAGATGGTAGGTATATGAGTGTTCATTATATCTATTCTTGTATATTTGAAATATTTCATTGAAAATAAAATCCCTGTTACTTGTATTTTTCTATTTTTATCTAAAAAGAGAATGCTTCTCCTGCTGGCAGTGCAGTTAAAAAACCATTTAACATGCTGTCAAAACCTCGACCTCTGAAGATCTGTTTTGCTGAGTGGGACATAACCGAGGAAGACTGACAGAAAGCTTAAGAAATCACATTTATTTTCCCCTCAACAGTACCACTTGCCAAAGCTTTAACCATTTTTCATGACTCAGGATCCCAACCCAGTTGCTAGAGTGAGCCACTCTGTCCTGGGTATAAGGTTCTAGGCAGGGCCTACATCTAGGTGGCTTTCTAGGTTCACTGCCATAACCGTCACTCAGAAACCTGCACAAATCCTTACAGTGCACAGCAGTTATCTGGATATTGTCTGAATAAAAACTGGCTGGCTCTCTGCCCTTGAGGAGCTCCCCCAGCTTGTCTAACAAGTCTCTCAACCCTCAGAGACTCTCCTACTATCGACTCTAATCCTGCCTGTAAGAGCACACATGTATTTGGCATCTGTTCCCCTCTCTCGACACCCACTGCCATCATCTTGTCTAGGTCATTGCCATTTCTTGCCTGGAGTACTGCAACAGCCTCCTACTGGTCTCCCTACTTCCTGTCTGTGTCCAATCCAGTCTCCACAGAGCAGCAGTCAGAATGATCAATTATATCACAGGTTTCTAAAACACAAATCTGGCGTTATTCCCCTCTTTAAAGCCCAGTGGCTTCCTACTGGATTTGGATAATAGACAAAATTTTAGGGACTTCCCTGGCAGTCCACTGGTTAAGACTTCGCCTTTCAACGCAGGGGGTTGCAGGTTCTATCCCTGGTCAGGGAGCTAAGATCCCACATGACTTGTGGCCAAAAAACCAAAACATAAAACAGAAGCAAGGGCTTCCCTGGTGGCGCAGTGGTTAAGAATCCGCCTGCCAATGCAGGGGACATGGGTTCAATCCCTGGTCCGGGAAGATCCCACATGCCGCGGAGCAGCTAAGCCCGTGCACCACAACTACTGAGCCTGTGCTCTAGAGCCCGCGAGCCACAACTACTGAAGCCCGCACACCTAGGGCCTGTGCTCCTCAACAAGAGAAGCCACCGCAATGAGAAGCCCGCGCACCGCAACAAAGAGTAGCCCCTGCTCCCCACAACTAGAGAAAGCCAGCGTGAAGCAACGAAGACCCAACGCAGCCAAAAATAAATAAATTAATTAATTAAAAAACAAACAAAAAACAGAAGCAATACTGTAACAAAATTCAATAAGGACTTTAAAAATGGTCCACATAAAAAAAAAAAAAAAAACTTAAAATTTTTTTTTAAGGAAGAGTCTGAAGATCTGGCCTGCATCCCTCTCTCCAGTCTCCTCTCCATCATGCCTCTTTCTTGCTCACTGTACTCCAATTACGGTGGTCGTCTTTCAGTCCTCAAGAACACGCAGCTCCTTCTTACCTCAGGGATTTCAAAAGGCTGTTTTCTTTGTCTGGAATGCCCATTCCCCTATCCTTTCCATGGATAAATCCTATTCATTCTGTAAGTCTCATCTTAAATGTTACTTTCTCAGAAAGGCCTTTCCTAAACCCCAGAAGCCAGATCAGGTGCCCTGGCATACTCTCAAATAGGTACCCTGTATCCTTTGCAGCATTTACAACAGTTTGTATTTATTGATTTGATTATGTGTAATGCCTGTAAATCTTGCTCAAGTCGGGTTATGCTCAAGACACTCCTCTGTTCCAAGCCAGTGGTTCTCCATCAAATGCAGAACATGGTCTAGTCACTTTAGCATGGCATTTAAGGCTGGCAACAATTTGGCCTCTCAGATTAAATTTATCTGTAAAATGATGGCATTAGTACATGTCTGGTGTGGTTATTAACAGAATCAAATGTCAACTTATGTGAAAATACTTGAACAGTAATCCAAAATCTTTTGTTTTGATAAATTTTTTTTATGTGGTAGAACACACATAATACAAAATTTACCATTAGTGACATTCAGCACATTCACAATGTTGTGCAACCATCACTTGACAATTCTTCCTGTTACTCCTTTTCATACCCCTCGTCTCTGTCCATAATGACACATTTCTCTCTGTTCGAAATACCTCTCTTTTAAGACCTAACTGTAACAAAATTTCCTTCATAAAGTTGTTTCTAATCTCTAACTGCTGGGAATAACTACTCCATTTATCTGAAGCATTCAACATTTACCTTTCCAATACAACTGACTTCTTATCCGACTTGCCCAGCAGCCCATAAGTTCCTTGAGGGCTAAAACCATTGTTTATTCACCTTGGTAGCCCTACAGCTTGGTGGTATTTCAGAAGAGGAATACAACATGTTTCTTTAAATGACTTGACTTTTACTTGCCACGGGGGTTCTCTTTCTGATTCTATACTTACTCTAAACTAAAAACAGTGACATTTTCCAATTACACTGAAGAAAATATATAATACATGGGTATTTTTCATTAGAACACAGGACTATAAGCTAGCAAATGTGCATTTAGTCTTGAAAAGACACACAGCCTTTTGAGCTGTGGCTTTCAAATCTTAACAAGTGTTTAATAAGCTATAAACCAAGATTAAGAGGGTCTTTAGCCTCAGTCCCCTGCATGTAAACAGTCAGTCTCTACAGAACTAATTCCTTGACTGTTTTTCTGTGGAGCCCATCTCTCTTTTAAGTTGCCGTTCACATTTCCATAGTATGTCTGAGGGACTTGCCCAAGCAGGTATGCCTAGCAGGCTAACAAGAACTGACTGCCCTTCCAAGACAGTTTTCTCCTTTCAATAACAGTATCAACAAATAGCAATACATGGGTACTCAACAGTTTATGATATGCTTTCACATACATTATCGCACTTGGTCCTGGTGGAATCTACCCAGATGAAACCTTAGGAAGACAGAGTATGTAAGACTCTAGATTTTACAACCTCTTTCTGGATTCAGAGTAATTACATTCCCTTCTTCAGAGCCAAGGAAGTTGAGGAAGAGAACTAGCTGTAGAAGCCAATACACATTTACCACGTTCTTCATTGCACTCTGACCACTGGACAGTAAACAATGTGAAGGCAAGGACTGTGTCCATCTTGTTTACCAACACAATTCCTAGCACCATGCATACACTGTGCCAGGCTCATACTGGGATTTCAGTTAATATTTGTGAATTAATAAATAAGATTACAATGTGATGTAAAAAATGGATACATCTTAGGGACATCACCAGATAATGCTAATTATGAAATTACCTTCTTTTTGTGGGGATGTTTTTCAATTTGTCAAAGTGATTCTAGAGGCTGAGAACATTAGATTTCAACAAAAAGACAGAGATTATCAGCCCCACTAACTGGTGCAGCTCTTAGCTACCCCTTACCTTGATTCGTGAGCTAGGGTTCAGCATGATGTATTTAATAGAACCTTGGATGTTCTCTGTCCAGGAGACTAGCCAAGTAACCTTGTTATCATGTCGGACCTCTTTCCACTTATGACCTGGAGGAGGAGAAGGAACCTTGGCATCTCTGTGGAAATAAAGCGAGAGCAGTGAGGTGAGAAGTAATGAGCAATTTTCACCTTTCATAACCTGAAGTGGACAAATCTGCTGAGCATATATTTCCAAGTTTCCTCCTCACCAGTCAATACGTGATAAACACTTGGAGATCTATACATAGAAATACCATGCTGCTCCCAAACAGTCCTCTGTAATGTAGGAAAAATTCCCAACTACCAAGAACAAAGGAAGCCCTCCACTTCATTTCCAGCCAAAGGATGAACTGTGCTCACTTGCTACAGTTGATGATTATATCCTCAGGCATGATTCGTCTCTTCAGCATGCCCATCTTGGGGTGGTTGCCACGGCCACGGAAAAGCCCAGGAGGTTCTATCTTGAAGTTGGCAATCCTCTCTCTGTGGTTATCCATAATACAGAAGCCATATTCTTTCAGTAATTTTTCATTCTCCTCTTTGATTTTCTGGAGATGGCAAGGAAGTACTCAAAAGGGATTCAAATTACTATGCTCTACTCATACATTCTTAGCTCTTGTGGGAGAACAGGTCAAGGTAGAGAAAAGTCTAAAAATCACTAAGAAACAAATTCAGATAAAGGAAAACCTAAGAGATTTTTTTTGGCCGCACGGGCCCCCTACAGTGGAAGTGCAGAGTCCTAACCACTGGACTGCCAGGGAATTCCCAGAAAACCAAAGAGATTTTTCAAGCTTAAATACAATAAAATTCCCATGTGAACAGTATTTCACGTGGGTTTTCAAGTGCAAAGAAACCTGTTATGGATTCTTTCCTAGTACATGGGTACATATATTTTATACTGTGATCCTTGCTCCAAAGATGGAATGATTTGGAGCCTCCTTACCCTCTGCTGACTCTTCCTTCATATTATACTCAGCAATTCAATTTAAGTTAAGTCCTGCTGCCTTGTGTGTAGATAAAAATCCACAACTTGCTGGCAACAGGTGTCCTTGGCAGGGCTCTGACATGGTGTTACTTATAAAACCTCCCTAGGGACTTCCCTGGCACTCCAGTGGTTAAGACTCGCGCTCCCAATGCAGGGGGCCCAGGTTCGATACCTGGTCAGGGAACCAGATCCTGCATGCCGCAACTAAAAGATCCCGCATGCCGCAATGAAGATCCTGCACGTGGCAACAAAGATCCCGTGTGCCACAACTAAGACTCGGCTTAGCCAAATAAATAAATAAAACAAATACATAAATATTAAAAAAAAAAACAAAAGCAAACCCTCCCTAAAGTGGTTTTTAATTTGAAAAACACCCCTGAAGTGAAAAATAAACCAAATTTCACTAATTGGGAATACTGGAGAAAAGACTGAGACTAAAAAGCCTGGTGCAGGTATCATTCTTATCCCTATAGTAACTCCTAATTTTTTTTTTTTAATAAATTTATTTATTTTGTATTTTCATTTTTTGCTGTGTTGGGTCTTCGTTTCTGTGCGAGGGCTTTCTCTAGTTGCGGCAAGTGGGGGCCACTCTTCATTGCGATGCGCGGGCCTCTCACTATCGTGGCCTCTCTTGTTGCGAAGCACAAGCTCCAGATGCACAGGCTCAGTAATTGTGGCTCACGGGCTTAGTTGCTCCGCGGCATGTGGGATCTTCCCAGACCAGGGCTCGAACCCGTGTCCCCTGCATTGGCAGGCAGATTCTCAACCACTGCACCACCAGGGAAGCCCATAACTCCTAATTTTTTAAACTGAAGGTCAAATAGGCACCCTCAAACCATGAGTTATATAAAGACAACGGCCTAAATTATATAAACATGCAAGTTTAATATACTGAAACTACAAGGCCTTGAAGTGCAAAGAATTCCTTAAAATCCTTAACTCCTAGACCTCTGATTCTAGATAGAAAATGTTTTAGGCTTGAGGGCCATACAGTCTCTGCTGTAATTACTCAACTCTGCCACTGTTGCATGAAAGCAACCATAGATAATAGGTAAACAAGCAGTGTGGCATGTTCCAATAAAACTTTTCTACAAAAACAAGCAACCTATCTATAGCTTGCCTACCAGTATTCTAGAAGAAAGTGACATCCCAGCTGGATACTAGAAAGATCCTTCAGGAATGAGGTTGGCCACGGCTAGAAGATGAAGATGGATGAGCATGCCTAGATTCCAGAGTAAAATACATCAAAGAAGGAGAGTGTGTGTGTGTGTGTGTGTGTGTGTGTGTGTGTGTACACATGGCCAATATGATTTTATCTGTCTTAAATCCCTAACATCCAGGAGCCACTGTGGGTCAGATCTGCCCATCCTTAAATACTGTATTATTGGAGCTACTGGCTGGTTTTTAGATCAACAGAACACCAGGGTTCTCATATTGAGCCATTAAACATAGTGCTTATTCACAATTTTCAGTCTACATAAAACCCTTAAGAAATTCTAGACTTCACTAGGCTGAGAATCCTACATCTTTAGTACAGAGCCATGTGAAATCATTAAAGTCAAAACTGTTTTGTAAGAAACAAGAAGAAAATTAGATAAACTGATCACTATTCTAAAATTCTCCAGAGGTTTAAGAAATTCTGCAGTACCAGTTTCTCTTCCTTGCTCATCTGCTTCCGAGCTTCTGTCTGGGCTTTGAAATACTGGCTCATCTGGGTAAAATCACATTTGCTGAGGTTGGTGATAATATTCTTCTCTTCATTGGTCATTTCCTAGTTAAAAGAAAAGGGGGAGACAGAAGGAGAAGAAGGTAAATAAACTAAAAAGCCCTCTGGTTTTTCTGCAGTTACAGCAAAGCATCATGTTTTCAGTCAAAGGGTATCTGGCGAGGTAGTCAATCTAAACTTGTGAGTTTTGAAAAAAAAGAAACATGTTTCTTACTTCATTCTGTTATAAATATGTATTCAATAGAAGAACATTCAAAATAACTTAACACTGAAAAGGGTAAACACTCTTATGTAGTTTCTCGTACTCCTTGGCACACTGCCCCAATCCCCTAAGCATATGAGTACCACAGCTGGGGAAACATGAATACACATCGTTCATTTTAGTAATGGGAGAAATATTCCCACATTCATTCTCTCCTAGAAACATCCTTGCTCTATTCACTTGTTAAATCTTACTTCTAGAGCTATTCAGAAGGTAAACTTCAGCTCAGCCTCTGTTCATATTATCCATATTGAGAATAAGGAAATTGTTTAAAATCACGTAGGCAGATACAGGATAGATATGTGGTTTCAAGAGCAGAAAGTACCTAAAGCTAACGAGCATGAATCAAGAGGGAACAGGACAACATTAATGCATGTCTCTTTGCAATAGCAGACAGAGGGCAGTCCTGCAGAGGCAAACTTTGCTTTGCTCAGCTGGAGCTGAGGTTTTCTGTTTGGCCTAATCTGATAAACTACCCCCTACAGGCCTATGACAGCTGACAGGAAAGAAATATAGGTATTCTTGTTGGACAGAAAACCTATATAATACAGTAAATGAACAGAACCCCCTCCCCCAACTTTTTAATACAATAAAATTCATAAAACTCAAATTGTACATCAGGGAATTTTTTGTAAAATTACAATTTATTACTTAGTAGTGGATCAGTATTTTTGTAAGGTGCTAGGATATCAATATATAGGCTACAATACCTTTCTCCAGTCTTTAAAGAAATTTTTCCTAAATATTTCCTTAGTAGTATATTCATGGTCGAGCATTTTTGCAAAGAACGTAGCTACTTCTTCTGCTTTGGGGCTCAGCTTCATGACTTTACCTAGAGAAAAAAGTGGTTCCAAAAAATGAGGTGTAATATTCATGTTCTGAGTATAAACACTGAGGCTCTGGAGACGTCTTCTTCAATAATGGTTTACCTTCCAAAGGTATGTATGTAAAGGTCTGGTGACATGTGGTAACAACAATAACAACAAAGACAGTAGTATATTGATTTGTATCTACTTGTACGAATTCACCTTCTCTGTATCAGATATTTACCTGGGTCATTCTCTGGAGACTATGCCAGTAAATTGTTCCCAGGAGCCTGCTCAGGACAGGGATGACCTGGGGGAGGCCCAGTCACTCTTCCTTTTCCTTTCAGCAAGCAGGGTCCTTTACACCTCTTCAATGGTTTTTAAAAATCAAATCCTCAGAGGGACTCCTGCCACTGCTAAGCTAAACAGCTTCTGTTCAAGAAGGGGAGGAAGGGATAGGGCAGGGAGTGGAAGAAAGGAATTGTGGGGAAAAGAAATAGGCATCTTTCTTCTTTAAAGTTAGGTGGGTGGAATATGAATTAAAAATATATATTCACAGCAGGCAAGCCCAGATATCCCATATGAAAAATCTAAGTAAGACATTCCTCTAGAACCTTGCTACTCAAAGTATAGTTCATGGACCAGCAGTATTGACATCACATGGGAGTTTGTTAGAAGTGCAGGATCTCAGGCCCCACCCCAGACCTACTGACCAGAAAGTACATTTCAATGAGACCCCCAAGTGGCTTGTGTATACACTAGAGTTTGAGATGCCCTGGAACACAGGCATTATGAGGTTGCCTCTTTCAGGGAAACAGGGCTCATCCAGAACACAGGGATGACTGGGGTTCTTGGCATACATGTTTCTCCACTGCCTTACTATTACATAGGTACTAATAATTCACCAAGGATTTTCCCATTTATTACAGAAAACTAAAACTTAACCAGAAATCCATTCATTTCAAAACTCAGAAGACATTTCATCTCATGATGGTTATAAAGTTATTATCCCTGATTGTAGGGTTGATACAGGGACTTGCAGCTCCAAACTGAAACTTTCAGGGTAGACAGAAAGAACCTGCTTGAAATTCGTAATTTTAAAAGGCCAGCAGGTGGCGCGGCTTCCCCTCTCAACATTCCAGCTCCTTCCAAAGACTACACCTTGGGGAGGATAGGCTGGCTTTCAAGAGTTTCCTGCACTTCTTTAGAATTCCCCCACTCAAGTCGGAACCAGTGTTGCCAGTTAAGATGTAACATGCTTCCAATATAAAGGAAACCATTAAGTCACTAAGAATAAAATAAATGAAATAAAATAGAAGGCAAGAAAGAATGTAAACTGTTCTCCGGTATGTCTGGTATACTCTTTGGGAAATTTTACTGAATTCTGTCCCAACAGAGAAAGCAATTTTGACGCCTCCTGTTTTAGATGAGCTGTCAAAAGATGAAATGACAGCTCCCAGCAGTAGAAGGGTAGGAGGATGACTTAAAGGCTCCTGACAACGGTAGTGCTTTGTAGAAAAGGCTGAGCTCCAGGAATAAGAAACTGCTGTGTCAGAGCTGAAAACTGGAGGTTCTTAGAGGCCATTCACTGCTTCAGCCAGTCTGTTCCCCACCTCCCTGGCAAGCGCTAAAGGAGTCTGAGAATTCTTTTCCCTAGAGAGCAGGCAGGACTGACAGTATCACTCCAGACTAGTAAGTCAAATACAGCTTCTTGACTTACTGCAGTGTGGGACTTTACCTAATCAAAGGGAAGAAATCTGAGAAAGAGCAAATGAGAAAATGTGAGAGCCCTGGAGCTGGAGCTCCTATAAAGGATGACCGGGCAAGAATGCAGGAAGGGACCATGGTGACCAGTGATATTAGTTCAGGCCTTGGCTTCCCATCTTGGAAAGTAAGAGAAACCCAAAGGCTAGAGAAAGGAATCTAGCTTTCCTTCAAATCACTCTGGACCTCAAAGTTAGGCTTTACCAGTTGAGCTTTCTAAAGCTCTTGGTAAACCCATACTAGGGTTACAGAATACCTGAACTTTTATGATTTTCAAAGGCTCTTTCTCTTCATTGGAGTTTTAGCTTTGAGTCACATTTAAGAGTCTCCAGGAATGACCCACTGTGAGGGCTGACAGTAGAACTCTGTACTCTTGTCCTGTGTTGTCCAGTCAACATAGGTCAGAATGTTTATCTGATGTAAGCATTTGTCACTGAGGCTATAAGGTCCTGCTAGATGGCACAGTCCATGAGATCAGGGATTCGTCAGTATTGTCGCTGCTGGGTCTTGGTGTCTGAATACAGGCACGCTGAATAAATACAGTTTAAAAAAAGGAATTCCAGCTTGCCAAGTTTGACATGTTCCTCACTTGCAAGATCCGGCCTTTCAGTATAAACTACTACCCTTGACCTATAAGCATCCATGGCCTGAGGCCACTGCTCGTGGACACAGAGATATACCAGAACTCTGAGTGTTCACCACTGATGCTTTTCAGCAGTTCTCCTGGCCCAGTGTTTCTCAAAGTTTGGTCAGCAGACCACTTGGTTCAGAAGCACCCAATATCACTCAACACCAATTAAATGGGCCCAGATCCACTTGGTGAATCTAAAGCACATGAGAGTTTGAGGAATAATGCTCTAGCCATTTCTGGAGAAAACTCTCGGAATGCAGGAAATCAGTTGAGTATTACCATCTGCGTACTGCTATATGCCAATAAGGGAGCATCAAAGACTACTCTCAAAATTTTCAACCCAAGGACAGAAATACCAGTGACAGTTAATAGACAATTCTGAGGGTTCTAAGAGAACTAGGCAGGATATTTCTTCTGAGCGGCTCATCAGACTTGACTGCATAAAGGGCAAAGGCATAGTGTTGTGCTGTGTAGAGTGAGTGATAGACACCTATTAGCCCTACCTAGATGTTGATGGCAGACTAATTAATCCTCAACCAAGTACTAAATACTATTTCTAGCAATGAGCAGCTTGTCCGCTTGCATTATGTCACTAAAATAAAATACTACCATTCAAGTCAGGCTTTTCTAGTAACTCTTAAGAAGAGTAGCTCCTTAGAAGTAAAGTTCAGATAAAAACATTAGGCTTGTGGACCAAGTGCTGTGACCTATGTAGATGAACCTTTTTGGGACCATGTCTCAAAGGGAGACAAGGGAGATAAGACAGCCCCTTTCTCACGGCACTTTTTCAGCACCAAATGGGCCTTTAAGAGTTAAGTAAACACCTGATAGCCCTTTCCCCAAACCATACGATGACGATAAAACAAAATGAAACAAACAAAAAGGATTATACAGCACAAGATCCTTCCTCACTTTCTATTCCTAAATAGAAGCAGACTCTTTCCTTGGCCAAGAATTGGACAACCTTGGAACAACTCACCATCATAGTAAAACTTGACATTCTCTGGAAGAGGTTCATATGGTGGAGCAAATACAGGACCTTTATGTTCTAGGAATTTCCACTTGATGCCTTCAGGATAGCGCTCTTCTTCCCACCTTTAAAAGACAAAGTACAACCTCATTTAGTGATCACGTCACCTAATATAGAGATTATCACCTATTAAATGCCGAAATAATTATCTGCTCAACTGACTGGTGCTCTGGAATGACTCTCGGCCCCACATTCAAGGCCTGGGTCAAAAAAACCAGCATCCTTCACTTTGTAAAAGCCAATACTCACAACAAATATGATGGAATAATCAGGTGAATGGAGGAAAATACATTTCAGCAGTTTAGTCCAAAGATACTGAGTACATGAGATCATTATTCAGCAATAAGTAGGGGATATGGATATGGAAACAACTGTTTTATCACAATGATGTAACAGTAAGCCACAACGGTGTACATGACAGAGGTATTATTTATTACAGCTGATACATAGGAAAAGGCCTCCTGGGAATGGAGATGCCAGGTGAAGGTGTAAGGGAAAACAACCCTTTGAGAAAGTACATAATGACTATCATCCCATGTAATAGTTCCCTACTATCCTTCAAATACTCAGACCATATTAAAAACAACCCTATTATATCCAAAAAGTATTTTATAGACTAGGATACAATTAAGGACCACACACTGCAATTGGTTGATATGTCTCCAAGTCTTTCTTTCTCTAGAATTAGACAAACCTTCTCACCACCACCACCACCATTTTGTTTTTGAAAGAGTCAGTCAGTTGTCTTACACATAGAATACTTTAAAACTTCACAGATTTTAATCTTCGGTATTTCTATCTTAAAATGAAAAGTCCTACAGTTCTACAGAATTATTCTGGAGGCCAGTTATGCATATTCTATTACTTCCTGCCATCTTCCAACACCAATGTTTTAAAGTTCAGAAACATCAAATAAAAATTACATGTATCAAAAACTGTGCTGTAACAATACCATTACTATAAAACCAAGGTCAACATATATGGTCAAATAATTTTTGACAAGGGTGCTGATTATTAGGAAAATGTAAATCAAAACCATGAGATAGCACTCTCACCCACTAGGATAGCTATTCTTAAAAACAAAAACAAACCAGAAATAACAAGTGTTGATGAGGACGTGGAGAAACTGGAACTCTTGTGCACTGCTGGTGGGAATGAAGCTGGTACAGCTGCTGTGGAAAACAATATGGCGGTTCTTCAAAAAGTTAAACATAGAATTACCATATGATCTAGAAACTTCACTCCTGGCAATACACTCAAGAGGACTGAAAGCAGGCATTCAAACAAATTATTTGTACACAAATGTTCACAGCAGCACTATTCGCAACTTCCAAAAGGTAGAAACAACCTAAGCATCCATTAACAGGTGAGTGGATAAATAAAAAGTAGTTTATACATACAATGGAATATTACTCAGCCTGAAACAGGAAGAAAATTCTGACATGCTACAACATGAATGAACCTTGAGGACATTTTCTTAAGTAAAATAATCCAGTCACCAAAGGCCAGATATTGTGATTCC
The DNA here is from genome assembly GCF_028564815.1 of Eubalaena glacialis. Classification (NCBI taxonomy): domain Eukaryota; kingdom Metazoa; phylum Chordata; class Mammalia; order Artiodactyla; family Balaenidae; genus Eubalaena; species Eubalaena glacialis. The sequence goes on from NC_083728.1 coordinate 19,516,169, forward strand.
ACTGATACAAGGTACCTAGATTAATCAAATTCACAGAGACAGAAAGTAGAATGGTAGTTACTGAGGGCGAGAAAAAGGGGGAATGAAGGAGGGTAATTGTTTAAAAAAGAGTTTCAGTTTTGTAAGGTGATGAGAATTCTGGAGACGGATGGTGGTGGGGATCACTGCACAACAAAGTGAATGTATTATAATACCACTTAACTGCACACTTCCCCCAGAATCTTTTACTCTCCAAATCAGAGAAAATACGTATATATGGATGGATGTGTGTACGGAGATGAGAGAAACTGCAAGAAGCCTATCTATAGCAGTCACAGAGTAACTGTATGGGGATCCAGAGCACCATGTTTTCCTTTATCCTAGGACTTGGTTCCATTCTTCTCATCAACTCCACTGTTTTGTTTTCGTTTTTTTTTTTTTTGGCCGCGCAGCACGGCTTGTGGGACCTTAGTTCCCTGACCAAGGATCAAACCTGGGCCTACAGCAGTGAAAGTGCAGAGTCCTAACCACTGGACCACCAGGGAATTCCCAACTCCAGTGCTTTTTAATTAAGAGTCCAACTTTTTATAATTCTTTCTATTCCGTCACATTCATCCTGAGGGCTCACGGTAACTTCTTAACCATTTAAGCAAATTAAGAGATGCACGCAACACTAAACCTCAGTTTAAACAGAAAGAAAGAACATATCCTATGACACATGCTGATATCATTGGATCAGCAACTACTACTATACAAATAAAAATAGTAGTGTTGGCCTTTTAAGGCCCCCATCAACGGTTCACCAACGAAGTTAAGAAAAACATGTACTTAATCACACTTAACACCATCAACAAACTCCCCAGTTTCTAGATATTCTCATGAAGAATCATCTGTTTAGAATAAACATGGGACTTGTGTTTCAACAGGCCAACCCTGACACAAAAGTACACTCAACTCAAAGCAGAGCTGAAACCCTATATAGCTACAACGGGTAACAGTTAAAAATAGGGGGAGCTGGGACTTCCCTGGTGGTGCAGTGGTTAAGAATCCTCTTGCCAATGGAGGCGACACGGGTTCGAGCCCTGGTCCGGGAAGATCCCACATGCCACAGAGCAACTAAGCCCGTGTGCCACAACTACTGAGCCTGCACTCTAGGGCCCACATGCCACAACTACTGAGCCTGTGTGCTGCAACTACTGAAGCCCGCATGCTCTAGGGCCCATGTGCCGCAAATAGTGAGCCCGTGTGCTGCAACTACTGAAGCCCACGTGCCTAGAGCCCGTGCTCTGCAACGAGAAGCCCGCGCACCACAATGAAGAGTAGCCCCAGCTCGCCACAACTAGAGAAAGCCTGTGTGCAGCAACAAAGACCCAACGCAGCCATAAATAAACAAACTAATTAATTAATTAAAAATAATAAAGTAAATTTAAAATTTTAAAAATTTTAAAAAATAGGGGGAGCTGGGTTTAATAGGTTTCTGTGAACGAGCCTGAGCATACTGCCACCACTTGTAACATTGTTTCTATGGAGAAAATGTGACACAGTAAAGAAACCCACAGGGATCCCGACCATTTTCGCATTCCCAAAATTACCAAGGAGGGAGAAAAGGCTCAAAGTTGGCTTGTTTTTTGGCAGGATGAACAAGTCTATGACTCTGGGGGGGAAGCAAAAGATCTACACATTTGCCAAACTGGTAAAGGGTGTTAATTCTTTTAGTGAGATAGCAAGAGAGGTAGTAAAAATGAGAGTATCTGCCATTTAAGTTCACTGACTAGGCTCTCAGTGACAGTCACTGAGGACTGGACCACCGACTTCAGAGTCTAACAAGCAAGCCTACAGTGACAGCAGGAAAGGGCAAGCAATAGGTTAAGAGGCCAGTCATTCCTGTTCTCTACTTCTAAAAACTTACAGTGGTACCTTCAAGCATTGTGCTTAAGAATGCACACGATTTAACAATCAGACTTGAGAAACACATGCACTGGAGGCTGTAGCAAAGATTACTCAGCCCCAAACCTACCATCTTCAATGGTCCCACTTAAACCAAAACAAGAATAAAAACCATAGGTCACAAGTCTCTCAGAATTAAAGTGTGGTAACACTGACAAGAATTTCAACCACAGAAGCAAAATTAGGCTATTAGACCCTTCAAGGATACCTAATTCCACACACAAAAGGCTGGACTAGAAAAAGAGCACATCTGCTTCCAGGCCCAATAAGAGCCAGGGCTCCAAAGGAAGGGGGAAGGCAGCAGAGAGCTTGTGATGACAAAGAAAGTACCTTGTTCACTCAACAAACTTACTGAGCACCCAACCACAGAACCCAGAGACATAACAAACTGACAAATTACTAACTCACCACTCCCAATAATAACCCCTGATTTATAGAATCACTTCATTTCATCTTAAAAAAATTTTTTTATTAAAGGTCATAAAAACCCTTCAATATTCCATCACTAAAAACTTTGATTAATTGCAAAGGAAAAAAATGAAATAAAAATGAGGAAAATAAAAACACATGTTCTTTAGTTTTCTGACCGACCCCAGAAAGGCCCAGAGTTCCTTTGCTCTGTATTTTTCCTTTACACTTTCCTTTTTTAACCCCACATATGTCCACACCAACAATGCCGATTGCACAGCTGTGCTGAGCCTTTCTGCCACTGCAGCTCTGCTCCTCTCAGCCACCTCTCTGGACACTGATGTTTCCCCTTTGCTCAGAGGTACTGGTGAGATTACTGTTCTCTGTTACAAAAGCCATAGAGTAAATGCATACCAATGGGTCTGGAACTCTACATACCAAACTACAAATAGTGGTTACCTCAAAGCTAGAAAAGAAAAATGGGAACGGGAGAAAGAAGGAAAGGGAACTGTCATTTTTTTCTAACTCGTATACCTCTGAATCATTGGAATTTTTTCAACATAAACAAATCATGTATAGTATAGATGTAGTGGCTAAATAATACAAAGCTTTAAGAACAACCAGTATTAAAAATACAAGTTTATTTCAAAACTCTAAACATCTAGAAATAACCGGTTATTGCTAAACTGTCCTCCATTGAAGACTGTCTGAATCTTCACTCCCCACAGAGAAGAAGAATGCCTGTTTTCTCATATTTACAACCCTAGATGTTTTGATACTTATTAATCTTTCCTAATCTGAGACACATTAAACAAAAAGATGTTTCATTTATTATTTTTCTTCGCATCTTTCTTTGCTACTTGTGAGGTTCACCATATTTTAAGACGTTTGTTAATCATTTATCTTCTTTAATGAGTTGCCTTTTCCTCATTTTTCTATCAGACTGTTCCTTTCACTAATTGTTTTAAAAGACCTTTTTTTTCATATTAGGAATCTTAGCCCATTGTAGTGCAAATATTTTCCTTTAGGATTTTTTTTTTAATGGCATGAGTTTGTTGATTTGCCATATAGAAGATTTTAATTTTATCAAATTTATAAATATTTTCCTTATGGCTCTGCTTATATGTCTTGCTTCAAAAGGTCTTCGTTATTCTACAATTATAAAAATATTCACCCAGGTTTTCTTGTGGAGGTTTTTTTTTTTTTAAACAAATAGGCAATTTCCCCAACATGATTTATAGAACAATCCATCTTTTCCCTCTCATTTTAAATACAACTTTATTCATATGCCAAATTTCCATATATATATATATAGGACTTCTATAGTTCACTCTGTTTAATAGGGTGGGACATAGTATTGAGATCCAGTAGGGTAAGAGGTAGTTAATGTTCTCACTAGGTCCTGCAAAACTTATTTCAGAATGTTATTCCAGAGAGATTCTTTTAAGTACTTCCCTCCTCCCACAAATATCAAGCTATTCATTTTAATACTCAATATTCTTGTTTCATTAGGTTGTAGAATAAAAGAGCTAACATTTTAACCCAGTGCTGAAATATTACCATTTCCACTTCTGTTCCTCTTCTTTCTTCAGCTTCTTTTTCTTGCTATCTGGCTCAGGAACTTTTTTATCTTTATCTTTATCCTTATTCTTGGGTTTTTTCAATTTACCATCCTACAAAGAAACATGGTGAGAAAGCACTTTAAATAAGGACCAAATTAATTGCAATCATTGTTGCTTTTGTTGTGGTCATCCATGTACAATGCTTGGTGTCAGTCTATTTATCTCTTGTAAAAATAAAATACAGTGAAAAAAAAAAAAGACAATTAAAAAAAAAAAAAAAGGACCAATTACACTGCTCGAAGTAGTTTTGGGGAGCCATTAGACAGAAAAACTGGAATCATGGAATATGAGAACTGGAGAAGTTCTTGAGTCCAATACTCTCAATTTGATAGACGAATAAAAATTTATTGGTACTTTTCTCTAAAGCGGTATTTCCTAAAACTCCCAGACACATGATTACCTGAGGAAGTAGTTAAAAACATTCATTCTGTAAGGGAAGAGCCTGGGAAATTGTATTTTTTTAGCCTCAGTGGAGTTTGGGACAGAGTAATCCCAGGGTATTATCCTCACTTATTTTAAAATCTACTCATCTTTACACCTTTCTAATACCACCAAATAACAGGTACAGGAGACTTTTAATGTATTAAATATACAATTTGAAAGGAAATTTCTGATTGAGCCTGGGGGGGAAATACTTTATTACTGCTATTTGCATACACAAAGTCATGAAGCAGTAAGCAAGCAAGTACTCGGGAAGTCCTACAACAATTACCAATTCCCATGATAGTATTCCTTTGAACTGTAACCCTAGATGAGCTGTCACAGTAGCACAGAAAAAGAACAAACATAAACAAGTAAAATCCATCAATACAGGTGATAAACCTCAAAACACACACACACACACACACACACATCCAGACAAAAATGTGCTATTCAACAGGTAGGGGTCCTGCTTAACGGAATCGAAACTCTTCTGAAGAATATTTTCCTTTGTCCTAACTATTCAATATAATTTAAGTCTTTATTCAGCAAGTTTTATATAGCTATGAAAAATGGTTTTGAGTCATCTTAATATCAGTTACAGAATGGCAGAACTTGAAAGAACTTTATAGTTTGGCTTGACCTCTTCCAGTTATAGTCAAGGAAACTCTGAAACAGGTTTTGTCACTTGCTCAAGGTCAAAAAGCTGCTATTGACTATGATGAAAGTCCAAGTTTACCAGAAAAATAGTAGAATGTGACTCACGGGAATGGCTGGAATATATAAACATTCTAGGACTACACATGATAGGATGGTAATCAGATAAACTCAGGGAAAGCAAATGGCCTCCAGTGTACAAAGAAGGGGAAAGACTACAGTACTACACTAGTTTAAAATAGGAATGGAGAATATAAACGTGTAAGTATGTCTGGGAAGAGAAAATACTAGAGAATCGCATTAATTCAGATAATGATTACTGTTTAGGCTGAAACACACCACAGGAAAAGGAAATATTTTTCAGTTAAGACATTCTCTGAACAGCTTCTGAACAGGCATGCAGATGGTTTCGTCAGGAAACTACTGGCTACATCGTATGTTTTCAAGCCTCATAACGGGATTATCAGTCACTAGGAGACTTCAGAACAATTCCCAGAAATGAAAAACACCATAGCCAGCAAGTGAGGTTTAATGACTGATCTTGCCATCTGGGGTCCCTACCACAATAAGACTGGGTATTAATTTAGTCTTTCAGCCTGCTTTTTTTCCCCTCCCCTGTAGGGAGAGAGTTGCTAAGACAATTAAATAAATGAAGTCAACCACTCTTTCTCCCAAATGGTTTTAACAGTTATTACTAACCTCTGTGAAACCCAGAGAAAGGTATTATTTTACATAAATGCAACATAAGCATAAAGGCAATATAGAACGCATGGAGAGCTAAAGTTTTACATTTCTTTATTGACTGGTCTGTACTGGTAATCTACATGAAAGTGGAGTGACTATCATACTCACTACTCAACATTTCACTCTCAATTCCTTGAGTTGGCTCTTATACACTTGAGCTTCTGCCAAGAACAGGCTAGTTGTCAGAAAAGCTACAATTCCCTAAATGCAGGCCCTGATCATCTCTCTATGGCTCACCTACTCATTCATATTCTTAATATGATTTCATTAAAGACACTCCTTCTGCCTTCTTGTGGATTTGGAGGATCAGCAAAGTCCCACAGGAAGCAGGATAACATGGCAGCTAGTGTGCTGGCTCTGGAATCAAACCACATGGGATCAAATCCCGGCTTTACCACTTGGTATCTGTGTGGCCTCAGGCAAATGATTTAACCTCTCCGTACCTCAGTTTCTGCATGTGTAAAATGGAGATAATAGTAGCAATATTTATCTCTAAGGACTGTTGTAAGGATTAAATGAAATGATACCTATAAAGCGTGAAGAATAGTGCCTGGCACACTGTAAGCATCTAGTACATTTAATTTGAATTATTAACATTATTACTACTATGATAGATTACACTTTTAAGACTCACTGCCCCTTACTATCACTATCTTTACTGACAATACTTCAAGCTATCGACTTTATACTTGTGAATCCATTTTGTCCAAGACAATGGCTAAACGCAAATGCAGCAAAGCTAATAACTTACTCAACCCCTTCTTCTCTTAGGAGAGTGCAAGATTAAGACCCCTGTGAATTTCTGACATCTTTTTCTTGAATTACTCACCCACAGTTTCTAGTCCAAGAAATAGACAGTGTCAAAAGAAGGAACCATATTAGTATATGTTAAATCTACCACAAGCATCAAATAGAACCCTTAGAAAAGTAACTGAATTGAAACTGAGATTTTAAGGAAGGTTATAAGCTAGGAGAAGAAAGAAAAGAGGAAGAGTATATGTGTTCCAGACAGAGGGAACAGCATGTGTTACATAAAGCCCTGAAGCACAAAAGAATCTGGTGTGGAAAGAAACAAAGGAGGTCTGTGAGGCTGGAACAAGGTAAATTAGAGAAGAGGCACAAGATGCAGGGGCCAGATCGGAAGAAGTTGTAAAGAGCTTGGATTTAATCCTGTATCCAAGGGACACCCATTTAAAGGACTTTAAATAGGGAGAGTTACCCAAAATGAGTGACGAGCAAGCTTTGTTAGATATGAGGAAGCACTAAAAAACATTCCTAGGGAAAACTCTTCTGGGTTGTAAGCCAAAATATGATTTCTTGCTAATACTTCCCCTGTATGTAAGAAGACAGCACAGCTTCTCCAAGAACATGTCAGTTGGCAGCATAGCTATGGGTAGACACCCAGGAAGGCTGAGATCTTAAAACTAACAGTGCCGCAGCCACTGTAACACACTTAAGAATTTTTCCCAGTATTTCCTCTACAACAGAGCAATAAATTCCTAAAACCCATTTGGCCTTCAGAAGTTATTTTATGGAAAACTCCCTATTCCAAACTCAAGCCCCAAAGGGCCTAAGTCTCTTTACTAACCTCTTCTTCCTCTAGTTTTCGTTTCTTCTCTTTCTTGGTATCTTCTGTTTTAATTTTCTTAGGTTTATAATCAGCACTAGAAAGGGGAACATGAATACGCAGTTAACACAGTTGTGACTCAGTAGTTCTCACCAATAGGATTAGGACCTCCAAACTCTTCTTGGCGGCCTCCAAGGCAGGCGTGGCTGCTATTACTCTTGGCTGGGCATTCTACAGTCAAGAACAGGAATGGAGAAAGTAAAGAAGGCCAGACCAAGGACCAATAGTTATAGTCCTATATAGAACAAAACAACTTTATACTAGACGCAGGCCTGGAAGGGAAGTGGAGTAGGGGGATACATACAAAAATAGACAACACTAGAAGGTAGAAATCTGGGAAGCACACACACAGGGCAACAATGGCTACCACAAAGTAATAACTGGAAAAGAAAGGGGAGGAAAGAAATTCTCTATGAATTCTGAATATATACAAATGAGCTCATTAAGTATTTCCCTCCTCCCTTTCCATCCATCTTCTACCATAAATCCTTTGTAGATTCCCAAAACATAATAAACTCTGCAAGACTGAAAATAATGAACAGGATTTAACCTCAATGACTGAACCTGAGAAAGAGGTACATGTAAGTCTCAAATAACTGTTTCAAGTAAGAGCAATTTTACTACTTCTATACATGGAAACTTCACTCAGAAGGTACTAACAGGCACAGATCCTAGGAAAAACTGCTTCAGCAATGAAAACTTATCTGTGGTAGGTGATGATAAACTTAAAGTAACTTAAATAATTTAAATATTCTTTGTGAATTCTGGATTATTTGAAATTCCAACAATAAATATGCATTACCTTTTTAATAAGAAAAAACATAAGAAAAGTGTAAATATATATTCTCCATTTAAGCCTCAAGCACACTACTTATTTATTTAGGAAACCCTATTTCTCATAATTGAAAGAGAAATCAGTCACCCAGTCTATTAATCACAAATTCCTAATGAGTAAAAGTCAACTAATGCAGTTGTTCTGTGTATTATTGTCTGAACGACTCCTTTTTGTTTAAAAAAATTAAAGTAATAAGAAATACTCACTCATCCTCGTCTCGAGGTCTCTTTAATGGCTTTATATCCTCTCTAGGAGGAGCAAAATAGCCATCATCTTCAGGTTCATCTTTAATCAATGGTGGACTAAAGAGAAAAAAATTGCTAGTTAATGAGTGGTGGAACATCTACATTATATCAAGTAATGCAAAGTAGGGGGAAGTAGCTAGTGGAAGGATAACAACATACATGTGTACATATTAAAAGGTTTTCCATGAGCACTTTTTCTCACTTAATTCTCACTACAACCCTGTGAGGTAGACAGTATTGATCTCAATTACAGATGAAGAGGCGATATCAAGGTTCGGGATCCGGACTCCTTATTATCAGGATTCTTTCCACTACATCTTAGCTGTCTACGCCAACGGAACCCACACCACAACAGGAACAAACCTAAGTTGTTTCCTCCCCTTATTTGAGGGGTCTGTGTATCTGATCCCTCAAGCGATGTGAATTGATTATTCTAGTGCTCCAAAAGCTAAAATACAGCTTTCACAAAAAAAGGAATAAAAATGTATTCCACAAACTTGAGGCCCAAAACAAACTGAAGTCATTCTAAGCCAAATCTATTCACTGTTCAACTTCCTCCTTTGGTTTACTTACTTTATACACAGAAGAGTACCTTGTCCTATTTTTGTTAAGATTCTGCCTTCTGAATATAAAAAGATGATTCTGTTAGATGACTATCTTGAACCAAAAAGAGGAAGGAACAAGTTAAAAAACCAATGGGACCGGACTTCCCTTGGTGGCGCAGTGGTTAAGAATCCGCCTGCCATATATGCATGGGACACAGGTTTGAGCCCTGGTCCGGGAAGATCCCACATGCTGCGGAGCAACTAAGCCTGTGTGTCACAACTACTGAGCCTGTGCTCTAGAGCCCACGAGCCACAACTACTGAGCTCACATGCCACAACTACTGAAGCCCGCGCGCCTAGAGCCCGTGCTCTGCAACAAGAGAAGCCACCGCAATGAGAAGCCCGCGCACCGCAACGAAGAGTAGCCCCCGCTCACTGCAACTAGAGAAAGCCCGCGTGCAGCAACGAAGACCCAACACAACCATAAATAAATAAATACATTTCTGGATCCCCTTGCTTGCAAATGAATTTGAATGTTTAAACAGATTAGCTTTCTTTCCTTATTTATGCACACTCCCCAAATGCTGACCTCTATAGCTGTTTCTCCCCACGACGGAAACCGCTGACACAGCCCCAAGTGTCCAAAATCTCCAAAAGCTTTGCACCAGAAAGAAAGAAATGCTGCCATTTACCCAACTAGTTAAGTAAATGCTAGATCCTAGTACTGTCATGAGTGAAGTTAAAAACACTTGGGAAGGGTTACTAGGCCTGAAGAAAGAATTTTTAAAACAATTACCAGAAAACTGTTCCATCCAGTGAAGCATGTGGATTCTCTACCACGATACAGATGCAAGCTAGAGAGCAGTCCAGCAAAGTGAACACAGAGACCACTGCCTCGAAGGGTATGCTTCTGACCGTCTAGCCCAGAAAGTCTGAAACTGAACCCAGGACTCCACACCAAGTCCAGAGAGTCTAATCATATCTTAGTTTAATAAAAGTTCAAGGCAGTCTCCTGGCAGAAAATAGTTGCCCTGTGTTCAGTCACTGTTATCTAAGAAATCAGAATGCCCAGCTTACAGCTCTAATGCTTCTTGAATTTTACTATTCTGCATTCCTAGAGCAGTTACAGAACATGCCTGAAGAGGGCACTTGCTTCTCCCTGGTGTAAGGGACCCAGAGTAAATGGCACAATTTTCAAAAATGTTCTCAAACGAAACTGAAAGTTCAAAGTTTCAAGGAAGCAAAACTGTCAAAACACTTTGCCCTGGACAGTAATGCAAATACTCCCCACAACGCCTCGTAAAGCCATCCTGCCATTCAGTGGAGCAGGTGAGAATATATGATCATGTAAGTTCTGGTTTTCTTGAAACCAGAGGAGACATTCGGGCTTATTTTAGGGAGTTGAGGCTGATGAGGAAAACAGAATCAAAATGGCCCCAAAAAGTAAAGGAAAAGTGACCTCTAGATTGTGCGTATTTTCCTTTCCTTCTGGAAAAGAGATAAAATATTTCTACTCAAATCTACACCGGTCCCTAAAATGCAGATCAAGTTAGTTTCTATATATGAGCCTCAGAATAGGGGCAATTCAGAGTAGGGGTTCAGAGTAGGGGTTTTCCAGGAAACTCCAAAATTACTACTAAGTACAGAGTTTCTTTTGGGGGTGATGAAAATGTTCTGAAATTAGATAGGGATAATGGGGAGGTTATATAACCTTGTGAAATACTAAAAACCAATAAACTGTACACTTTAAAAGGGTGTATTTTATGGAATGTTAAATTATATCTCAATTTAAAAAAGCTTCTTTCTGTCAACCTTCTCCACTCAAAACAGCCTTCTAGAAAATCTGCTGGTCAGTCTCACTAAATGGCACTCTAGAAATGCTCACATTGGCTTAGACCAAGTCCTTTCACTGCCAACTTCCTCGAAAACCTGGAGATGGCCAGTCAGTGCATTTTAGGTAAGATCAGACAACACTGTAACGTGGGCAGCTGGCCTACTGGACACACACAGAGAAAGAGAAGCCAAGGCAGCAGAGGAATCTTACCTAGAAAAGCCATTTTCCTTCTCCTTTTTTATTTTTGCATCCCCAGAGGCTCTAATCTGAAAGGTAAAACAACAGTAACTGATTAGTACCTTAAAAAGACTAAACTTGAAGAAGCCTCTACCTTACTTGAGATGATCTGGCCTCCACTCTTGGGGCATCTTGATCCCAGACTGACTCTTCTTGTTAGCAAAACTAAACAGGTGGACCAAAGGTCTTGACACTCTTCTAAGACTCCTTTTTTACAATTCTTCAGATGAACTGTCCAATTTACTGAGAAATGTTTCCCTTCAAAATGGTGGCTTTTTACCTTTAAATGATGGTAGGTCCCTCTCCCTCAATAAATATACTCCACCTCTCAAGGATTTGCCCTTGGCAGTGCAGACAGGAAATAAAAAACCAAACCAAAACAAAAAGGAGTACTTTATTTCCTATCTTCTCTGATTTAGGCAAAGTATATTTACGTTTGCCCTCCTTCAACTTTCCAGACATTACAAAAATCTTCACACATACACACAGAGGAATACATATACATATACACATACACACATACACACACACACACACACACACACACACAGAGGAATACATATACATATACACATACACACATACACACACACACACACACACACACACACACAGAGGGTACCAATGGAAGAATACAAAAAATAGTACAGTGGCTGTCTCCAGAAAAGGAAAGATAGACGACAGTGATTTGAGGGTAAAAGGGAGACGTATTTCTCACTATTATTCCCTATTTCATATTGTCTGAATTTAGCAAGTCCATCCAGCATTACCTTTTTAGAAACTAATATAAAAACTTTTTTTAAAAAGTCTATGCACAGTACTACTACTTATTCACAGCCAGATGTGCATGTCACATGTACCACCTTCTTCAGCCCAGGGGGAAAAAAAACAGATTTTACCAGCAATGAGCTCATTAGGTTACAAGCATCCCACAAAGTTTGTTCTACAGAGATTTGGCTAGCAGAATTAACTTTCCCCATGAAAGAAAACTGACTTTCCCAGAAACCCTACATCCCTCAATTTATCCATTTGCCATATAAAGTAAGGTAATGATATGGATAGGTTTGGTGCATGAAATACAGTGGTAAAGGGCTTTGGTTTTCATAGTTTAAGACTCTGGTTGGCTCTGACGTCTCCTGACACAGACCTTTTTCACTCAAAGCCCAGGGAATCTTACTAGTCAATGAAGGTACTTTCAATACCTGCTTTTACAGGTAAACAAAATGAAAAGTACATCCCACACCTCTTCATTCCCCACTGGAAAGTTCTGTACCTTTTCCTCCTTTCGTTTTTCCTTGTCTCTGTCTTTGTGTTTGTCTTTATGCTTCTCTGAACTTCCATCTTTGTGTTTGGTTTTCTCCTTCTCTTTGTGTTTCTTTTCAGAATCTTTATGTTCACTGTGAAAAATAAGACACAAACAGTTAGCAGAGAAGGGACAAACAGAGTAGGGACCACAGGGTTCATATCACAAGATTAACTCACAAGATACCCTGAGATAACATGAACCATGGAAACTTACAATGCTTTAAATAAATAGTCCTGACAGAAGGTTCAAGTAGAGGCTCTTGGCTACATCAGACTTTCTTTATCTTGCTTAATGTTTTAATGTTTTCGAAGGAGCAAAGGAATCAAATAGAAAAAACATAGTCATTCTAAACATACCAGGACATTTTTTTAAGTTACTAAGACTATACAGCAAACCCACTGTATTTCTACAACATTCTACCAGCAGAAAACTATAATGAAAGCTCCAACTTGAGCTCTCACATCTGATGTGAGGAGGTAAAAACAGTTCACCAAAAATCATTTGGTGGCTCAGTGCCAGATGTGAGACGTATCACAAATGTAGCCACGCCAGGGCTTTGTGCAGTCAGCAGCCCAATACAGTCAATGTTTCCTGCCAGCTTAGGAAAAGCTAGTCACTTCTAGCTTTTCTAGCTAGGGCTTATAAATCCTGCTTGGTTCTTTCCTCAGAATAAGAAAAGATCCATCTAAAAGCAAGGGCATTTCCTGTGCTAAACATTTAAAGCCTTGCTTTTAAAGGGGTTTGTGGGCACACTGGTAGCACTGTAAAAAGGTGCCGCTTCCCTGGAAAACAAAATATGACATTATAAAACAAGAGCCATTAAAGTGTTCATATCCTGGGTCTCGCTCCTGGAGATTTCTCTCTGGGTAAAACATTACAGAGAGATGTTCATTTTGATGCCTCCCATGACAAAAAACAAACAAGAACAAATAAACAAACAAAAAAGCACCAAGAAACCAGATACAGCCTTGGTAAATAACAAGAGGGGGAAACTGTAATATATCAAAGCTATACATCACAGTTATCATTATCGTTATGTAGCCGTTATGCTATAATTTGTGAGTCCTACAAATATACATGGAAAATGTTTATGACACAAATGGAAAAAAGGAATATATAAAATGACTGCAGTTATATAAAAATATGCATGTAGACAAAGACTAAAGAGCAAAAATCACAAGCTGTATTTTAAGGTGAACACTGGATGACTATTTTCTTCAGTACACTGGGTAGGAGGTTTAGGAAACTTGCTCACCTCAGCAGCCAATATATTCCACAAATTAACAAAAGAGAGCACGAATTCAAGTGCTATGAGTTGGGGGTCACCCCAGACACAGGACAGCTGACAGCAACCCCAGATGACAGAGACAGTCAAACCTATAGGCAGCATCGGCTCTTGCCTTTCCCACCATAAACTGTATTTCCTATCTGTCACATTTACCACCTTCAGCCCAGGAGAAAAAAAATAGATTTTACCAGCAATGAGCTCATTAGGTTACAACCATCCCACAAAGTTTGTTCTAAAGAGATTTGGCTAGCATACTCAGCTACATCAAAGGCCAAAAAGGGAGAAACAAATGATGGCAACCAGTTAGGTGAGAGCCCCAGAATGTGGATCAGGAGAGCATCGCTATCACTCACATCTCTGGGCACAAAAGGAGCCCCAACTAAAGACAGGAGTTTGGATAATAAATCAGCAGAAACTCTAGGAAATCCAGCCAGGAGGGCAGGGGGACTAGTATAAACAGGACTACAGATTTAGGGGAGACCCAGAACTACCACAGATGGGAAATAAAGCAATGTCCACTCTCCTTGGTTGATATACTCCTCCCTCTATGTTGGTCTCATTACGTTGTTATTTAGATGTGCCACACACTGAAAAATAACAAATTTCTATATGAGCACACTTTTCTTTTTAACTCTAGTATGCTTGGAAGCACATGATGATCGATTTTTCCCACCATGCTTTTTATTCTCAGCATTATTATGATGTCACTCTACTCAAAGTGCTCTCTCTCATAATCTGTTTTTACCAAAACGCAATGTTTTATAAACAAATTTATCCTTTATTTTGTACAAAATGGCTCCCGATTACAATAACACTCTTACTTCCAGTTCTCATTAATTCTTCCAGCTTTAGAATGGTGAAAAAACAAAGTTGCCAAGACTGCGATTCTTTAGGAGTTTACATATATGAAATCATAGGCCCATGGTTTTGATACTACCAGCAAAATATCTGAGCTTACTATTCTATATACAAGCACTGAAGTTTCAGTTTTTGTTTTGTTTTGAACATTAACTGTAAGAGGAATTAATGGTCATCTACAGAAGTTTCTGCCTAAAAGCAAAAAATGTGGAACAATTACATCCATAATATTAATGGGTGGATATACATCCCCCCTAGACTAAGAAAAAAGAAAAATCTAAGCAAGCATTGTGCAGCTCAGTGCTTTCACATACATTATTTCATTCAGTCCTCACAACACCTGTGTGAAGTAGGCTTTATTATCCTCTTAAACTGATTTAGAAACAGAGGAGCCAGTGGTTCAAAGTCTTATTCAAAGTTACAATGTTAGAAAGAAGGGCAGTTGGGATTTAAACTGAGTATTTCCATCTCCAAGTTCAGAGCACTTTCCACTAAATCAATATCATTACAATTCCATGAAGTTGATACATACCACATAAGGGTAGCCTGGTGTTGTTAGAGACAAATGCATGTCCAGTCTGAGATTTGATGTATAAGATCAAAACTTTATTCTACCATCAGTGGAAACTTTCTAGAATAGAGATCTAGGATATCTGAAATGATAAAACCCTTGGGACAGCTACTTCTCATTTTGTCTTCCCAAGAAACTCTAAATGGCTGACTTACGAATCTAAGTTTAGGAATGCTCTATATTCCTTATTCCTTTATGCTCCACCTCCACACCACCCCCCCCCACCCCCCTTGTTCTCTTTCTCAATGAAAGCAATTCTTAGAACATTAGTCTGTTTCACTAGAAAACTGGCTCTCTGGCCTTCTGGCAATCACAGCATGGGCACCATAAGTATACACATAGGCCTCCAGTTTTCTGCTTTGCTATTCATTACCACACCAAACAGAGATCAGGGAAAAGAAGTCAACAAATGACAGGGCAATGAGATAGTACCCAGGCCACCCCAGGAAAGTGAAAAAAGTCAGTACTTCCTCTGCCTGCTAACCAGAGGGAAATCTATTCAGGAAATTCAAAGTTCCTGCTAGAGTAGTAACCCCTTTGTAGGTCATAATTAATCACAAAGACCAAAATGAGATGAAACTATCAACTTGACTTTGCAAAGGCAACTCACTCTCCTCTATTCCCAACTGTTTAGATATAAGAGAACAAGTTTGGATTTTTAGACTAACTGAGTTCCGGTGATTCAGGGTTAAGGAACATCTTGTGGTACAATGCATTCCATTGGGGACTATCAGAAATACGGGTTTATGAAGCCCTATTAAGTCTCTTGAACACAATGCTAACATCATACCTACGTGTCAGGTGCTGTTCCTGTCCCTGCCTCCAGAAATAGAGAGCAGAGCACCGGGAGTCCTACCCCTCATCCATAACCCCACACCGACAGAAGTGCTGCCAAAGAGCGAGCCTCAGTGGTAGTCTTTCCTAGGAATCTACCTGAAGTAAGTAGCAGATGCACTTGAGGGTCAAAGTCCTATCATACAGAAGCATGTCTAAGGCTGTGCCATGGAAGTTAGAAGCAGAATTTGGCCAGTGGTAGAAAATGCAGCCAATCTGGATCAGTTAGGCTGACTCATCACCATTTGGGATTTCCTAATATGTACCTCTTTTTCCAAAAGACTTAAAACTGGCTTGACTTTCACACTGGCTTAAAGGGCAGCACCTTTCCACTTATGATAGTGAGATGATGGAAGTTCTGTCCAGTGCAGAAGAGGAGTTCATATGTTGACTACCTGTTTTAAGAGACATTACCCAGGGCTTCCCTGGTGGCGCAGTGGTTAAGAATCTGCCTGCCAATGCAAGGGACACAGGTTCGAGCCCTGGCCTGGGAAGATCCCACATGCCGCGGAGCAACTAACCCTGTGCGCCACAACTACTGAGCCTGAGCTCTAGAGCCCGCAAGCCACAACTACTGAGCCCATGTGCCACAACTACTGAAGCCTGCGTGCCTAGAACCCATGCTCCGCAACAAGAGAAGCCACCGCAGTGAGAAGCCCACGCACCGCAATGAAGAGTAGCCCCCCGCTCACCGCAACTAAAGAAAGCCCACGCACAGCAACAAAGACCCAACACAGGCAAAAATAAATAAATAAATAAATAAATCTATTTAAAAGAAAAAAAAAGAGCCATTACCCATGTCTTTATACTGACCCTGCTACTTTTCCATACACAATAGACACCATATGTAAAAGTCACAAAATGGGTTTTAAATATAACTGAGGACTACAATACTGGCCAGTTTGGGGCAACAGTACAGGTGACTGTAATATTGAAGAAACTTCAGTGGGGCTAAATAAGAAAAATAAACTAGAAGAAAAGCTTGATAATGACCACAGTAAGGAAACCCAAAGATCTGAAGAACAAATACATTTTAAGAATGAGTTTAGTCTGGGGTACACTGAAGGCCAAAATACAGACAGTAGCTGGCATTCCTAGAACCTCTGAAATGGTCATATTCTTGGATGAAATATGAATTTCATCATCAGGAACTCACAGAGAAAACATCCAATTACTGGCTATACACAGAAGCCGACTCCTTGGCTCGGGGCTCATGTCTGTCTGGGGAAAAGATCTACCTAACATCAGAGCCTAGACAAGCAAAAGTCAATGCCAAACAGAGTAAATGGGAAGATTCAAAGTCACCTCTCGAGTGAGACTCTTGCTGGACCTGAGCAGACAAAAGAGAGGGTTGACCAGGGTTCCCCTAGGCATTTAGGAAGAAGAATGGGAGACAGGGTGGAAGTAGGGGGATGGCAGTAGAAAGCCAAGAGTGAAAATATTTTCTTTCTGCAAGAAGGCATTTGCTGCCTCTTTAGGAAAAAACCCTGTGTCTGATATTCTGGGAAGCTAGGATGTTGGCTATGGGAAACGATTTAAATTTGTTAAAGAAAACTAAAACAATGGTCTGTCCTCTATCAGCAATAAAAATATTTAACAGATATTTAAACAGTACTAAGTGCCAGGCACTCTTCTAAGCAATTTAATCCCCATTACAAAACTGAGGTAAGTATTTTCATTTTACAGATATGGAAACTGAGACACGGGAAGGTTCAGTAACTTGCCCAAGGAAATACATCTAACGAACAATAACTAGGATTTAAACTCAGGCAGTCATGCATTTGACCACTCTGGTGCCTTACTCCCCAAACAAAGCAAAAACGAAACACTGCTAAGGGGAGAAGAAGCCTCTTTACCTTCTGCGAATAGGACCTAGCCACTAATGGCTAAGAGAACAAACTCATTCCAGCAACCTGCCCACTTCCTCAAGGCAGCAGACCCCTGCAGGTTGCAGCCAATGGAGTCACAGGGGATTCCTATGGGAGAGCCTAGAAAGATTCCAAGCTGTGAAAGGAGGAAACCCTTCAAAGGAAAGCAGACAATTAGAGCTTAAATAATGTTTGTTCAATTAAACATTCTAGGAGGTAAATTCAAAAGTTGCCTCTTGAAAAAATGCAGCAGCTAGTTTCTGAAAGGCTCTGAGAAATGAAGATTTCTCAATGCTCATCCACCATTATAGGTTACTAAATGAAATCCCAAGAATTATTAAAACTTGGGAGTTGAGTGGAATCTTAGAAATTATTTAATCCTTTGTTTGCAGGCCAGAGCAGATAAAGGGATGTGCCCAAAGATGCCAAAGCCGATACACATTCTGAACTCCCATCCCTCCCCTAAGTTCTTTATCTCTACTAATAGGGTAAACAGTCACACAGTTATCCAAGCTAGGAATTCTTTTTCTTAGACCCCCTCATGCCACTTGTGGCTAAGTCCTATATTTCCCTTTCTCAACTATTTTCAAAGGCTTCTTGCTCCCCTAGAATCAAGTCCCAGCTTCTTGAAATAGCATTTAATAGTTTTTCCTCAAGCAACTTTTTGGAGCCCTCGTTTTCTAACCCATCCTGTTAACCCAGGCATCCACCTAAGTGGATTCTACCCAGAGCAAAGTACATTACAATGCTTCCATATTTTGTTTATGCTTTTCTCGCTGTCTGGAATGTCACTCTTTCTAGCCATCACCTTCCCTTGTCAAGATCTTAACCATCTTTCCATGGCTAGCTCAAATACCCTTTCCACCATGAAATCTTTAAAAAAAAAAAAAAAAAAAAAGACTGTAGGTCATTATAATAGGGCTAGATATCATTGAAAACCAGGGCACCAAAATAGATGTTATCAATAAGTAACTACTAAATTAGATTCAACTACCAAAATCAACAGCTTCAATTTATCTGAATGATATTCTACCAGGCTTTGTGGTAATCATAATAATCTCAATTACTGAGTATGTTACAGTTTCCAAAGAGCTTTTATCTGCATAATTACATTGGATTCTCCCCCAACACACTTGAAAGCTTGACCAGGCTAGTATTGCTATCAACACTCAACCAAAATGGGAAAAGACCCAGAAGTTAAGCGGCTTGGATAAGGACACACAGCTAGTAAATGATAGAACCTAGCCTCTCCACTTCTATTTTAGTGTGCTTTCCACTACATCACATTGACTCCCATGTGAATGGTGGTGGTACTCAGTTTTCTCATTTCTAAACTACCCAATCTTCTCTATTTACCTATGTTAACTGTCCATTTCCCCCAGACAGGTTGATATAGGGACATGTAGATAAATGGAGGGCTGCAGCAACAGCTCACAAAAAAAGCAGTAAACACATCTTTTAAATGTGATTACTTTCAGAAAAACTGCCCCTAATCTGAGAACCAGTTGCTTAATTCCAGTGCATTTCCCTACGAGCCTATGTTCTCTCAACTCTAATTCAGGTAGGATTTGGAACTGCAGGGAAAGCAGAAACCAAAAGCATCCTTATTCTCACACTGACTGTATAAATTAGCACTGCCCATGTGGCTGGAAAAGCACTTCCCTTACTGTTTCACAGTAGTTCTTTCTATCTTCCCTGGCCTTCCACAAAATTGTCACTCCACCCTGAGCGTCAGGTTTAAAAATGACAAGAGATGCACACAGTCAAAAGCTAGCAGGAGAAATCTTATATTTCACATGTGACAGTCCTTTGTTTTCTAAATTCAAGCCTCCCCCCCCAATTGCTTTTAATGATGTTGTATATATGAGGTCTAGTATTAAAGATAATTTATGCTAAGAATGCAACCTTTCAAGAGAAGTATCTGGTGAGGTCCTACAAGCCCAGTGATTCCTTAGCATCTAGTAAGAGTATTCCTTTTATTTCTTTAGAGAGGATTTATATATTGCTTTAAAGGACCTCAAGTGCTAAATATCAACGCTAATGGAAAGAAGCAGTATCAGAGACAAATATCAGAAGAAATTATTTTTATTTGACTTTGGTAGAAACTTCCTGTGATGTTATAGGCCAAAGAGTCAGAGATGGGGTTTTCACAGGGTCAGAATTTAATGAGATTAATACTTCTAATGCCAAAAACTTTAGGGATTTGGGGCCCAAAGAAAGAGGCAGCACCGGAAATGATCTGGCATTTTAAAACCTAAGCTGCCTACAATATGCATATGAGAAAGAGATGCTCATATTTAAACACAGATAGTTTAGCAACACAACTAACCTCTCTTAGGGAGGGAGATTGTTTTGTTTTGTTTTGTTTTTTACTGGAAGGAATAATGTAGTGGGAGAAAAATCATACTAGGACTCAGAAGCCCTGGTCTCTCATCCTCGCTCTGCCACCACCCTGCCATGTGACTTTGGGCAGGTCACCTCAGACTCATGTCCACACAAAAAAGAGATGAGGTGGAATGATCTTTAACACCCCTTCCCCCATTTTGCACCTTGAATTAGAATAATAAAAGGAGAAAGCATATGAATAAGATGGGATCTCCTAAGAGGTAGGTCTAAATCCCATTCTATCTCTGAAAGGCTTGTTTCCCATCCTCTGACACTCCAAATATGCAGTACATATTACTATGCAGGACAAAGAGGCCTCCTGGATTTGGGTCCTAAGTGTAGCCTAATGAAAAATGACTGATGCTAATATCTAGCAGAGAAGGAGGGAATATAGATACACATTACTGTAGAACTTGTTTCCTCATAATAGATAGCCACAAAATTAGGCAGGGTTGATGAGCAAAGTGTTAAAATAAAGTGCAGCATTTTGGAACAGAACATGCTACATCTTAATTATCCTGGGCTTCAGAGGTGATTAAACAATCCTCAAGGTTTCCTTAATGTGCTAAGAAGAAAAATGAAGAAACCCAAAACTACCGTTAAGATCAGAAGTCACTTAAAAAGGAACACAGTGTACAGGATTTTACTGGACCATAACCAACACACTTGCTGTGCTGCAAAGAGGTAGTGTGTCAGGAGAGGTCAAAACAGGAAGCATTTAAAAGTCTGCTTACAACACAGCATCTGGTTCAACTGTCTTAAACTTACTCACATGTGAATTAGAGATCCAGGGCTAGATTTAGTCATATATAAACAGAAACTCAGAGCAGGTTCTTCCAATGCCTTTTGGCAAATAGGTTACTGTTTTCTCAAGTATTCTGATTAGAAATGAAGAAAATATTAAAAGGCACAAAATTGCGTAGAACAATTTCTTGATTGCCTATGCTATAATCTTGGAAAAGTATGCTTTTAATAGATGTACAAAATCTTATCTCTTCACATCTGTAGAGCAGATCACAGTTAAACAGCTTTCATACTTACTGACTCCCAGGGTCCCTTCTGAAGCATGTATTAATATGAGGAAACTAAGGAAGACGAAAAAGCTCAGTTGAGGAAGGTTAGATAACCTAGTCAAGATCTCATGAGACCTAAGTGGATAGACCAGACCAGAGGCCTTCTCCTAGATACAGGCAAGAAACCATTGTGGACTTTTCAAGAAAAATTATGCCAAAATTACATCCTTTATTTTTAAAAAGGAGATTCTGGTAAAACAGGAGAGGGCCAAATTTATGTCCCAAAGCCTTTTATGCCACTTCTACCTAATCTTTTCTCCCATCACAATTGCAAATTATGGTTGGTGAAGTAAGATTTGTCAGAGAGTAAGAGATCCATTTTTAAAAGCTTATGGTTTACACGGATCGAACCCACACCCCCTGCAGTGGAAGCCTGGAGTCTTAACCACTGGACCACCAGGGAAGTCCCTGTTTTTCTTTAATTAACAATAATCTTTTGATGTTCCTACTACCTGGTTTCTTGCAAAAACTCCTATGTATCCTGGCTCCTCCCTTACCTCTTCAGAGCAGTCCCTCAGAGTCATCTGAGAGGCTGTCTTCCAGGCTTAAGTCCTTAGCAAGTCCATCAAATAAAACATAATTCTCAACTTTAAAAAAAAAAAAAAAAAAAGCTTATGGTTTAAATAATAACTTCTATCTTTTTAAAGTCTTTCTGGACAGATTTCAGGTAACATGAAAATTAGTTTTTCTTCATCTGATCTATAAGCATTTTCCTCAGATGATGAAGTTCTTCATGGTCAATACTATCTCACATTTTTTGGCACTTCACATCAACTAGCACATCATAAAGATGGCAAGCAAGATAATTCTTGTTTGACATGATCAGCAATTCTACTCCTAAGTATACACCCAAAAGAACTGAAAGCAGGGACTCAAACAGATACTTGTACACCCATGTTCTTAGCAGCATTATTCACAATAGCCAACAGGTAGAAACAACCCCAAGTATCCATCAACAGATGAATGAATTTTTTAAAATGTGGTAGACATACAACGAAATATTAGTCAACTATAAAAAGGAATGGAATTCTGATATTTGACAAAATGGATGAACCTTGAAAACATTATGCTAAGGAAAATAAGCCAGACACAAAAATGACAAATATTTTAAGATTCCACTTACATGAGGTAGCTAGAGTGGAAAAATTCACAGATAGAAAATAGAAGTTGCTAATGGATGGGGGCAAGGGGGGATAAGGAGGTATTATTTAAGAGGTTCAGAGATTATTTGGGATGATGATAAAGTTCTGAAGATGGATACTGGGGATGGTTGCACAATATGGTGAATGTACTTAATGCCACTTCAAAATGGCAAACTTTATGTTATGCATATTTCACCACACACACACAAAAAAAGGTATTTGAAATGTGGGATGGCCAAAGGGAACCATCCTATAGAATTGAGAATACGTGAAAAGGAGAGAGAAGATGGTAACTGGTGTAACCGTAGGTCAACCACTCATTGATTCAATAAACATACACTACTAAGTACCACCTATCTGCCAGGTACTATACTAAGCCTTGAGGATGTAAAATGAATACAACAGATCCCAACATTGTTCGCAGGGACCTCAAGAGTCTAATAAGGCACACAGAAAAGTAAAGAGACAATTACAACACCACCACAACTGGTAATTACTATGATAGGGATATATTCAAGGTGCGAGAGAACTCATAAAAATGGCACTTTAATATGAGGGTGGAGGGCAGAAAGGATACCTGAAAGAAGTAAACTCTATGCTGCAACTAAAAGAATGTTCTTAAGAGGGCAACAGAGTATTCCAGAATCAGTAACAGCATATTTTAAAACCTGGAGTATTCAGAAGACATGCTGTGTTTGGGGAACTGAAAAGAAGTTCAGGGAGACTGGGAATGGAACGTGAGAGAAGGGTAAATGGCAAGAGAGGTGGCAGAGGAAGAGAGCCAAAGACTTAGAGAATCACTCTGTGAACTGGAATGAGAAGATGAAAAAGGTGGCCAGAAAAGTGGAAAGCCAAGGGAAGCTGGTTTCAAGGAGAAGGCCTGGGCCCAGAATATGGTATATCTTGGCAAATGTTCCATTTGTATTTCACTGTTGAGCGTAATATTCTATAAATGTCAATTAAATCAGGTTGGTTGATGATGTTCAAAGTCTTCTATATCCTTAATGATTTTCTCTCTGCTTATCAATTGAGAAAGAGGTAGTAAAATCTAACTATAAATATGAATTATTTCTCTTTGCAATTCTGTCAGTTTTTATTTCATGTATTTTGAGGCTCTGATATCAGTGTATAAACATTTACAACTGCTATTTCCTCCTGATTAATTGGTCCCTTTTTATCATTATGAAATGAACTTCTTCATTACTGGCAATATTCTTTGCTCTCAAATCTACTTTGGTAGATATTAATATAGGCTGGACACCTACAAACTGAAGAAAAGATGCATGTGAACTGAGACTGGATTCAACTACTAAAATTAAAATCACTAGACTAATGAAAATGGAAACTAGATAATCAAGTGGTAAGAAATGAGTGAGTGGTGGGGAAAGACCACAGGAGTGGACTTCCCTGGTGGCACAGTGATTAAGGATCCACCTGCCAATGCAGGGGACATGGGTTTGATCCTTGGTCCAGGAAGATCCCACATGCCGTGGAGCAACTAAGCCCATGCACCACAACTACGGTGCCTGCGCTCTAGAGCCTGCGAGCCACAACTACTGAGCCCACGTGTCACAACTACTGAAGCTCACGCGCCCTAGAGCCCACACGCCGCAACTACTGAGCCCACGTGCCCCAACTACTGAAGCCCATGCACCCTAGAGCTCGTGCGCCGCAACTACTGAGCCCACGCGTCACGACTACTGAAGCCCACGCACCCTAGGGCCCATGCTCTGAAACAAGAGAAGCTACCGCAATGAGAAGCCCACACACCGCAGCGAAGAGTAGCCCCTGCTCGCCGTGACTAGAGAAAGCCTGCGTGCAGCAATGAAGACCCAACGCTGCCAAAAAGTTAAGAAAAAAAGAAATAAAATTTAAAAATTAAAAAAAAGACTGACCACAGGAGTGATAGATGATTTTGTGAAGAAACATCCTCACTAGAGAAATTAATCTGGTTATTTTAATGATTCATAAAGACTTATTAATTTAAAATTTTCATTTAAAATATGTAAAAATTTTTCATTACTCATAAAAAGAACAGACTTAGAATTCTCACTTTATCTTTTTTCTTGATAAGCCTTATTTTTTTATAACTTTAAAAAATAAAAGTAGCATATACACATAATTATATTCTGATCGTATGTGCAGAGTTCAGTTATCACAAAATAACGATAAATATGTGATTACCAAAGTTAAGAAAAATACCATTGATACCCCACCAGAAGTTCCCCTCATACCATTTTACAATTGCTACCCTTCCTTCCTTCCCAAAGATAACCATGACCCTGAATTCTAAAGGTCTTGATTAATTTTTTTGTTTTTGAACTTCAAGTAAATTGAAGCATACAATATATATTTTTTGGCTGGTTTCTTTCACTCAACATAGGTTTGTGGAATTCACCTATGCTTATTACTTTAACAGTAGTTATTTCATATTTATTTATATATAGTATCCTAAGATGTGAATATACCACACTTTATCCATTTTACTATTAACGAGCATTTAGGAGATTTTCACTTTGGGGCTATTAAAAGCAACGCAGCTCTGGAGAGCTTTGTACATGCCCTTTGGTGCACAAATACACACATTTCTGTTGAGAACACATTCAGGA
This sequence comes from Eubalaena glacialis, assembly GCF_028564815.1. Lineage (NCBI taxonomy): Eukaryota > Metazoa > Chordata > Mammalia > Artiodactyla > Balaenidae > Eubalaena > Eubalaena glacialis. The sequence continues at coordinate 19,541,203 of NC_083728.1, forward strand.
ACGGAATTCTTAGGTTAGAGGGTATACATATGTTAACTTTAGAAGACACTGCTAAGTAGTTTTCCAAAATGATTTAACAATTTATAGTCCCATCAGAAATGGGATTGATCCACGTCATCGTAAGATCTTGGTATTAGCGTTATTTTAATATTTAGCCATTATTACAATGTGTAGGATATTATATTGAGGTTGCATTTCCCTGATGAATAATGTTGAGCGTCTTCTAGTATTTTTATTGGCCATGTGGATATCTTCTTTTGTGAAGAGCTTACTCAGTCCTCTCATAAATTTTTCTGTTGGATTATCTGCCTAATTTTTATTTATTTGTAGAAGATTTCTGTATATATTGGACAAGAAACTTTTGACCATTATTTATGTTGAAAATATCTTGTCTACAGACAATAAGCCAACCTAATGAAGTAGTTCTAAGAGACTCTAGGCTACAGGCACTTGTGCCAATAAATGACTGAACTTTATGTTCGCTCTAACAAAACTTCGGCCACTATGAGAATACCCTATGGCTTTCTCACCAACAACTGCCTTTAACTCAAAATGGAAGTTTAAGTCCTCATTTTCAATAAGTGGTCCTATATCCAAAGATACCCTAAGTCTCTGGGCTTAACCACTTGTCTCCTACACCAAAAAAAATGGAAGCAAAATGAACAAGAAAACATCTTTCTGATTCCTTTGGATCCCAGAGGGCAGCACCACTGAGTTTCATTTACATTGGTGGTTATTGGCTTTTGTGAGAGCTGAACTCTTCTGGTAACCTGACGAAAGCTAGGAATGTTCTCTCCAGGAATATCTCATATACCCAACCTTTTGTATATGATTTCAGGGGCTTACAAACCATGGAAGCCTAAGTTAAGAATTTTTAAATTTATACCCTTTAAAGTATGGAAAGAAGAAAAATGTATATCTATCAAGTCTCCAATCCAGTCACCTTTTATCAAGGCAAGCTCTCTGGACACTTGATTAAATGCCATCATGTGTTAACAATTCACCATAGTTGCTTTGTACATCCTGATCTGAAAAATGGCATCCCCAGTAAGGCCTGAATTATCAAGGCCATCCTCTTAACAACTCTGGAATCAAAGTCTCTGCTGACTTTGCTATCCATGGTATTTACCTGTGGTTCAAGTTAAGGCCTGTTGCAGGTGAGCCAAGCCATAGCCAACCCACTGCTGTATGATGAGGGACTTGCTGGTTCAACCCTTACCTGTTGCTATGCTTGGACTTTTCTCGGTCCTTCTCCTTGTCCTTCTTGTGCTCTTTGTGCCGGTGTTCTCGATCTTTATGTTTATCTTTGTGTTTATGAGAATCTGTAACCATAAGAGATGAGTCAGTAAAGAGCAGTCATGAGCTATATCTCCTGCCCACCTACCTTGACAAGCTGGTCAAGATTTAAACGGCATGGTAGCCATAACAGCACATTCCATTGGAGGGAAAGATTTCACAAAGCAGCCCAGACAAGACATCCCATTACCCTGCCTCTAAAACCACGACGTGTTACAAATAAGCAGGAAGAGGAGGGGAGCCAATTCTACCGTAAAAGGAAGCAACAGTTTGGTGTTCTTCTCCTAGATCTGGTACTATGAAGACTAAGCCATAAATGATTTGAAGGGATAAATCTTGAACACTGACTTTCAAGATCAGATGGTTATCTATGTAACTTCTGGAAAATTCAAACCGTAAGGGATACCTGTTTTTAAATCAACTTTAATGAAGTATAATTTCTATACAGTAAGATATACACATTTCAAAGATACAGTGTGATAAGTCTAGCAAACATATGCACAGATATAATCTCCACCACAATCAAAATTTAGAACAATTCCATCATCCCCGGAAGTCTCCCTTGTGCCCATTCCCAGTCAATCCCCATTTTCCATTACCAGCCTGAAGCAACCACTGATCTGCTAGCACAATGGATTAGATTTGTCTACATTTCTAGTTTCATATGAATGAAATTACAGAATTTACTCTTTTGTGTCTGACTTCTTACGCTTAGCAAAATATTTTTGACATTCAACCATGTTGCTGGATGTATCAGTAATTGGTTAGATTTTTATTAGAATGGTACCCTATTGTGTGGATACACTGCAATTTATTTATCCATTCACCTGTTGATGGACATCTGAGTTGTTTTCAGGCATTGGTTTTTACGAATAAATCTGTTACGAACTTTCATACACAAGTCTTTGTGTAGATGTGTTTTCATTTCTCTTGGATACGTACTTAATAGTGAAGTTATAGGGTCATACGGTAAGTGTATGTTTAATCTGATAGCAAACTGCCAAACTGTATTCCCAAGTGATTGTAGCATTACACATTCCCACCAACAACGGATTAGAGTTCCAACTGCTACAAATTCTCACCAATACCTAGTATTATCAGTCTCTAATTTTAGCCATTCTAGCAGGTATGCAGTGGTATCTCACTGTGGCGCTTTTTTTAAAAAAAATTAATTAATTAATTAATTAATTTTTGGCTGTGTTGGGTCTTCATTGTTGCGCACAGGCTTTCTCTAGTTGCAATGAGCGGGGGCTACTCTTCATTGCAGTGTGCAGGCTTCTCATTGCGGTGGCTTCTCTTGTTGCGGAGCATGGGCTCTAGGCGCGCGGGCTTCAGTAGTTGTGGCACACGGGCTTAGCAGTTGTGGCTCACGGGCTCTAGAGTGCAGACTCAGTAGTTGTGGTGCACGGGTTTAGCTGCTCTGTGGCATGTGGGATCTTCCTGGGCCAGGGCTCGAACCTGTGTTCCCTGCATCAGCAGGTGGATTCTTAACCACTGCGCCACCAGGGAAGTCCCTCTCACTGTGGTTTTAATCCAGTTTCCTGATTAAATGATGGGCAACTTTTCAAGTGCAGATTGGCCGCTCACATATCTCTTTCAGTGAAGTATCTCTTCAAATCTTTCCCCCACTTAAAAAAAGTTGTCTTATTCCCAAGTTGTAAGGGTTCTTTATACATTATCCATTACAAATTTTTGGTTAGACATGTGTATTGTGAATATTCTTTTTTTCTAGGACTTTTACAGAGGTAAGGAACAGGGAACATTTTTTTAATCTATAAAGATGTCTGGTTCTAGCACCATTTCTTGAAAAGACTGCCTTTTCTCCATTGAATTGCCTTAGGCCTCTTTACTGGAAATGAAATGACCACATAATCATAGATCTGTTTCTGGACCCCATTTTATCCTACACACACACACACACACACACACACACACACACACACTATCTTGACTACTAAAGCTTCACAGTAGAGCTTTTTTCCATAGTAAGTTTTGATATCAGGTAATATAAGTACTTTAACTTTGTTCTTTTTCAAAATTGTTTTGGCTATTCTGTCTTCTGTATTTCCATATAAATTTTAGATTCAGCTGGTTGATTTCTTTAAAAAAAAAAAAAAAAAAAAAAGCCAGCTGGGAGTTTGTGTTCATAGGACAATTTGGAGAGATGTGACATCAAAACATTACTGTGTCTTTGCATCCACGGACATGGTATCTCTCTCCACTTTTTTAGGTTATGACTCTCAAATTTTAGTGTATCAGAATTAACCCAAGGGCATACTAAAAATGCAGCTCACTGGGGACAGGTCACCCCAATGTTGAATATGAATCAATTAGAAGTTTATGTATCCAACACATGTGGTAGTTTTAAAATATGTCCAACAGATTCTTTGATACTCTTCCTTTCAAGGTGTGGCCTAATTTCCTTCTCCTTAAATATGGGCTGGACTTAGTGACTCACTCCTAAAAACAGGATAAAGTGGAAATGTCAGTGTGCAACTTCTAACACCAGGTCATAAAAGGCACTGGATCTTTCTCCTTGCCCTGGAGGAATCCAGTCGCCATACTGTTAGGACATCCAAGCAGCCCTATGGAGAGGCCCATGTGGTGAGGAACTGAAACTTCCCGACAATAGCTATGCGATTGAACCACCTTGGAAGTGGGTCCTCAATTAAGCCTTCAGATGACTGCAGTCTCAGACTCTGAGCCAAAACCACCCAGCTAAGCTGTTCCTGGATTCCTGGTTCACACAAACTGTGTAAGACAAATGTTTGTTATTTTAAGCCATTAAATTTTGAGATAACATGTTTAATAGCAATAGATAACTAACAATAATGTATAGGCTCTCAATTATTATACATTATTATAATGTATAATAATGTATAGTGTATATAATAATGTATAGTAGTGTGTTTACACTACTCCTGGCTCACAGCAAAAAAAGAAGCCACATTTGGCACAATCCATTAAGTATCTATTCTGTGCCAGGCCCTAGGGAAACAGAAATTTGCATGACCGTACCCCTAGCTGTAAGAAATTCTCATCCCACAGAGATGGGAAAATAAAATCATATGGTGTCAGAAGTAGGACTTGAACCCAGTCTTCCATGTAGCATAAAGAACCCTCCAACTTCTGAAAATCTCAAGTCTAAAATTTTAAAATGCTGAGTCAATCTGATACAAAGTTGGTGGCCCCTGTTCACTTGACAATAATTAATACCCTCACTATTTCTGCGCCCAACTAGCACTTATGGTTAAAACCATAATAATGACAAAACATGCCACCAGCACTACAACCTAGAATGAAGTCTGTGTTGTTTGATTTTGTTTACAGGCCAGATTTAGCAAACAAGAAACAGAACATTAGGATCTGCTATTATGGCGCAAGCATATGGCAGGGACATAATATATTTAAAAAAAAAAAAATTACTCTGCGTGTAATTCAACAAACACATAAACATGTCCGAAAAAGACCAGAAGATAGACACCAAATGTTAAAAGTAGTTTGGGTGGTAAATTTATGAGCAATTTGAGTTTTTGTGTGTATACTTTGCCTTGTTTTCCAATTTTTTCCCAAGATGAGTCACTTTTATAATAAAAAATAGAAGTTATTTTTTTAAATTACCAAGCTTTAAAAATTTATTTTGACAAGTACTGGTGTACACAAGGAAAAAGTATTATTAGCTCACTAAAAAGCACTAAATTTAAAGAAAAAGAAAACTAAGTAAAAGATAAGTTGAAAATAATTCCAGGTAGGTTTTAGATAACCAGTCTGCCCAAAACATTATTTTTTTTAAGTGCACAAAACCTCAGAATTGATTTTTAAAGCCAGGTCCCCAATTCTTTCAATTGCTAATCTAAAAACATAAAACCAAAAAGTCTGGTAAGAAACTTAAAGCTGTAGCTGAAAATTCCACTAGTGCAAATAAGACCTAGGTCAAAGATCTGAACCCCAAGTGCCCCTAATTTAAAATGTTATTACATGTCTCCTATATGCTCAAATTGTGCTATGTGTGCTGTGACAGGTACCAAAAAGAATAATATGTGACAACTTCTTCAAATATTTGAATAGCTATAGTATAGTTCCACATGGCAGGCTGGGCCTTCTGAGGAGAAATGACAGGGAGGCAAAATGGAATGAGGCATCTCATGAACACCAAAAGTGTGTAAACAAGCTAAATTACCAACTGACACGGAAACCACCATAGAGATGATCTGCACTATGTAAACTGATAGATAAATAACCTTTAAAGATGCATACGGAAGTACTTCCAGGTGAAGGATGTCTGCAGTTAGCTTTAAAATACTCTCAGGCAAAAAAAAAAAAAAAAAAAATTGGAGCAATATGGGAATAGAGAAAACAAGATTGGCAAGAGGTTGATAGTTACTGAAGTGAGCAGATAAGATATGTGGGAGTTCACTATACTACTCTCTACCTAAATATGCTTGAAACTTTTCATAATAGAAAGTTAAACACTATCTTTAAGCTTTGTCCCTTCCAATCCCTTATTTTTTCTTCTTATATAAGGGTACAGCAAGGAGAAGACTAGCCTAGTTCAAGAGAGGATTTGTGTTAAGGAGCAGTAAGAGATAAAGTCTGATAGATGAAATTAACCCAAGTCAGGGTGTCCTACTCTCAGGATGACAAGGAGCTACTTCAAGCAGAAAAAGAACAAAATAAAAGCTATACTTAAGGAGGATTAATTGAAGGGCAGTGTGGGTAGAAGGTAAAAGCAAAATAACTAGCTAGTGTTTTTGAAGCAATCTAGAAAAAAGTGATAACACAAACGGATTGAGAAGAAAGGAGAAAACGTAAAAGCATGTTGAAAAAGAGGAAGTAGAATCCAGTTCCAGGAACTCACTGGTATGTGTAATCAATAAATGCAGGGGAAGAGTCAAAGAAGACTCAAAGACTTTAAGTCGAGGTGACAAGAACAAGGTGCCTTGGAAGAAGACACAGGAAAGCTGTGCAGAACAAAAATGAAGAGAACAAAAAGAGTGAGGAAATGATGAAACTAACTGAAGTCATATTGTATTTAAGGTAACACTGGGACATCTAAAGATGCTGGTCAGAAGAGATGCCGATATGGGCACAATAATCTACATCCCCCATAGTGAAAATGTTTGTAGACAGCATACTAATGGACTTGAAGATTACTTTTAGTACATACTCTTTCCCTTAACTGGAATTCATCTAAGAATAGATATTGTTAAAATGTTTTGGAGAAAGGATCTTGCCACTTCAAGCATCTGTTAAATGCAAAAAGAATTGTTTTGAACTTGACTGGTAGATTAGAAATGAAAGGTGCAAACCACCGTATATTAAGTCACCAGAAAACCCCATTCATTGTGAATTCTGGTCACCCAATAACCTCTTGATGACAGGTGTTTCAAACCCTAGCCTTCAAAAGTCAAGATAAAGACATGGGAGGAAGATCGATCCCTGAAATACGGCAGCCTTGAGAAGACGTTAACAACTAATTCCTTTCACTCTAACTTAACTAGAGTTACTCCCTAAGAATAGATATGTCAATGAACAGAGAGAGAGAATAGGAATCAACATTTTCTGTTATTGTCACCTAAGATGTTCCTTGAGGTTAACAAAGATTTTAAGTAAAGAGACTTCCAAATGACAAAAGAGGTAAAAGTATCTGTGCCTTCTCAGATTGCAGGAATAGTTGCTGGCTAGCATTACACAATGACTTGATGGATAATGTGCAAAACAAAAACAAAAAGCAAAAAACCAACAACCTTTTACTACTAGATTCAGAATTATATTCTGAGGGCTGATTCAGCTTACAACTACTTTGAATGTATTCCTAAATCGAAAGCATCCTGCTCAAGACTCATCAGACACTCTGCCTTCAAGGAGTTTACAATCCAGGAAGGTAATTAAGATATGAACCCAAACAGCCATCGGCAAGCAAGAAAAAAGGGGCACTAATATAGGTGCTGAACGATGCCAGAGTGCTTCCACTGTCTCATTCAATTTTCTTACTACTCTTATGATAAGGAAATATTCCCAATTTCACACAAGAGTAATAGTTATCCCTTTCTAAGGGTGCATTCTGCACAAGGTAGTATGCTTTATGTATTACCTCTAGTTTTCACAACTCTGGGCAGTACTGATTTCACCAAATCTAATACACATTTTTGCTTCTTAACATCTCTGAAAAGGTGCATATGGTTCGTATAACCCCCATAGAGGGGGAATTTGGCAATATCCAGCAGAACTAACTCACATACTTTCTTTTAACCCAGCAATCCATATCTAGGAATTTAGCCTAAAGATATATTTTGAAAGCAGAAAATTTATGCTGGTCTATGTATATGTGAAGGCAGAGAAAATTAGGTCATCAGAGAAGAAACCTTAATTTTAGACTTGCTAAAATGGATTAAAATTCCTTTCCTATCTCCAAAAATCTCAGATGTCAAATGATTGACCTTAAAGCTACAGTGTTTGTATTGCATCATGATGCTCCTATATTTAAAAAGGTAACAGACATTTTCCTAAATGTCTACACATGAAACACACGGGTGTCATTACCTCTGTCTCTTACACCATGGTAGAATTTTCTACTTTTCTGCCCTGTTATTTTTTAGAAAGGGTAGTAAGGTAGTAGGATTATGAGCATTTTGAAACAAGTCTTAAGAGTAAAAATAATGAATTTGGGTTACCTGCCTCCTTTGTTTCCAAGTGAAAAGTAATATAATGAGGAGAAACAATCTGATTCCACCAGAGAACAGAAATAAAGAGCCTGGATCCAACAGGGCAATGAGGCGTTAACACAGGCTTCCTGGAGGAGGCAGTGTTTGAACTAAGTCTTACTAAAGGCTAAGAGGGAGTTAGCAAGGTAGAGACAGAGAGAGGGAATTCTTGGCAGATGAGCCATGCAAGTCAACTACCTATTATTACTATCATTATTGTTGTTGTTGTTGTTATTACTGAGAAATGTATCTTCTCATGATTGAGCAAAATTAAGTGCGATGTACTTCCTGCCAGCTAGGAAATGGTAGAGTTGATTCTTGTCAGGGCATACAAGAAAATAAAATCCCAGAGTTATATTTAATTTGCTTTTCTAAAGCCATGTGTCCCAAAAGCAGTTTCTTAAAAAAGATATAGATACACTTCTACTGCTTGTAGCTTTAGAGTCCCAATCCTCTGCTTAGACAGAAGAGAAACAAAACACCTAGGAATAAGAAACTTCAGTATCAAATAAATCCAGCAAAATTTGATCCAATTGTTATAAAGTACCTGAAAGCTGGCTTAATCCCAGGATGACAATGAAGCTGCAGGTCTGGAAACCAGGTACAGAACCAGCCCCAAGTAGCCAAATCAGTATCAAGGTGTAAGATGAAGAGTTCACTCCTCACAGGGAAACCAGACACATATACAAATTATATGAAAAAGGAAGCCAAGTCCATAAAACACTTTGTTAAATATGTTCAAGAATGGGAATTCCCCGGCAGTCCAGTGGTTAGGACTCCATGCTTTCACTGCCGAGGGCTCAGGTTCAATCCCTGGTCAGGGAACTTAATATCCCACAAGTCGCTCGGCAGGGCCAGAAAAAAAAGAAAAAAAGTTCAAGAACGATACCGTTAGAACAAAAGATCGTAGTTAAACCCTAATGATGATTAGAGACATAACAGACAAGCACAGAAGGTTGGAAACAACCTCTGAAGGAAGCAGACAGGTTCAATAGAGTGAAAAAGATCCGATTCAAATCTTGTTCTACCACTGACTGTATGACCTTGGGTAAAAGTCACTTAACTACTGGGTCTATAAGGAGGCAGCATAGGTCAGTGATTAAGAGCTTCAAATCTGTTCATCATTGACTTGATACCTGTGATCTCGGTAAACTCACCTCTCCTATAGATGAAGAAATTGGGGCTCAGAAATTTTAAGTGACCTGAAAGAATTTTAACTTCAAAAGTCAATCAGATTCTTTGTGTATGGTTGTAACAGAATTCCTGGCTAATCTCCACAAAATTCCAAACATGTTCACAACTGTCAATAAGGTACAATTGTTACTGACCCCTCTTCATGATTAATTTACATAAAACTGAAATGAGCCTACCCAATCATTCCAAATAACTTAGGGTTCAGGTTTTATACATGCATTTAAGGCGGCAACCATGCCCATTCACCTTGCCTGACCAGCCAACGATAAATAAAACGCTGTCTGATTTTCTTTCCTGGATGCCGCTTACGAAGAAAGAAGTAAAACTTTGGCCTGATCTAACAATCCTGTACCCAGAAGCCTAAAATACCTACTGGTTTTAAGGGATACACTGCTAAACCAGTTAACACCCCCAGGTAGAAATATGTGCATGAGTTTAGCGGTTATCAGCAGGTGGCTAACAGTGTTACCAAGCTTATTGCAAGCTACATAGTGACTTATGTAGTTGTATAAGTCACTAATGCAACTACAATTCAACCCAAGCACAAACATTTACATTTTGTTAAGAGAGAAAAGGCAAAGGAATTGGCAAAGATTTCTGACCATTTTATCAACTGCTCCATGATCTTTAAGGATTTTACCACTCCAACCTTCTTCTAAATGATTAGGGTAATCAGATCAGGGCAGGAGAGTCCTTTGCTTCCTTATAAACAAAAGCAGAGACTTTTCTGGTATAAAGAAGGGTTCTTTGCCAAGCTTTGAGGCAGACCTCTTTACACTGACTTCTGACAACAGGTTTTGAGACTTAAAGCAGTAGCTGTAAAATATGATGGGCTCTTCCTTCAAAGATAGTCAAGTGTGCGGAGGATGGGGGTGGGGAATAGTTATTCAAACAAAAGATGCCTTCCCCAAAGAGGCCCTCAAACAACATTGTCAAAGATAATCTCTGCTCATCTCTGACACACAAATATATAGCCAGTGCATTAGGAAAGTGGACAGTGGGACGATTTGGGTGAAAAAATTAATTTTCTAGGGACTTCCCTGGTGATCCAGTGGGTAAGAATCTGTGCTTCCAATGAAGGCGGCCCAGGTTCGATCCCTGGTCAGGGACCTCGATCCCACATGCATCCCGCAACTAAGAAGCCTGCATGCCACAACTAAAGATTCCGCGTGCCACAACTAAGACCCAGCGCCGCCTAAATAAATATTAAAAAAAAAAAGAAATTAATTTTCTAAAGAAGATATTCATCACCTGCTCATTTATTAAATCACTTCTATTGGGATAAATCCTTGTATCTTCTCCTTCCTCCCTGACCTTTAAACCCATGGATACCACATCCCCAGAAGCTGGAGTTTTAACAAAATCCCCATTTCTACTTAACACTCTACATCCAGTACGTTCTAACACTTTGAGACTGTTTTTGTCTAGGACAGATAACAAGCTGGCCTCAATGATAAAGACTGGCATCCGGACTGTGGTCAGTATCAGGGGTGTGCAAGAATCTCCTCAGGAACTTAATGCCAAACTAAAAGCAGTCATGAAGACCGAGAGCCTGTCACTGAAAGGGGGATGGGTTGAAGGGGTGAGAGAACTCTACCCTTCCCTCTCCCCACACAGCTGTCTAAATTCAGACTTTACCAATGTTGATCTAGTTTCAATCCAGGAAATCCAGTCTGTGATCCATCTTAATGGGTGGCCGATTTCAATTTGCAGCCCATGGAAGAGTCCTTATCACTATTTTACAGTGATTCTCACTGACAACATGTCCAAAATTCCAGTGCATAGTTAATAGCCTTTCAAAGTATGCAAGACAGGGGCTGTTATGGCTAAAAGTTCAAAGAGCTCTGGAATTTAAAAGAAAAATGTTGGGAGAATTCAGCTCTAAAGAAAGGCACTAGTAACATTTCCAATTTTTAAAGTCCAAATTATCATTTGTTCTCCCCAAATGTGTATCCCCAAATGTGTATTGTATATAAACGAGACCTTTTGTCATGAACTGACTTGTTCATTATTGAAACTAATGGGGTTTCCTCATTAGGGACCTAGTACTCTCAAGCTAATAACACAAAAAACTCCAGCGAGAAAATGCAGATGAAAGTATTTCTTCTTCTCTCCTTAAAGAAGCTGGGGTTCACAATATTCATTCATTCAAATATTTACTGAGTACCAACTCTGTGTCAGGCATTGTTCTAGGTGTGGCAAAACAGTACCAAGTCTCTGGTCTCAGGAAGTCCCATAATAAGCATCATAATCACCCCAACCCAGCAGCTGTTAAATGAGTAATTTTGGAAAGGGAGGGGGAAAAAAAGGGTCTCCATAGGGGTCTCCCAAGTTTCCCTGGACTTGGCCCCATGAAGTTCCAGAATCAGACTTCAGTACTGCAGCTGGAAGATACCTTCATAAGAAGTGATAGACGCCAAGTCAAAGAAAGGGTCAAACAATCAGATGAAGGTTGCCAAATATTCTGCAAAGTACTTAAGTTTTTCTCCTCAATGTTCAATACTTGGTAAAATTTCATCATCAGAAACTTAGTAGTATAATGCATTAAAAGACTAAGAGTTGCTCGAAGATAGAAGTCTAGCATTTTCCATTTTGTTTTTACCAGCTCTGCAACACAATCTCAAATTCTAAAACCAATCACAACATCTTCCCAAGTGTCTATATGCTTAGAAGAAATGCCACAAACTGACTTAAAAACACCTAAGTGGACCTATCTTGGTTCTTGAACATCAGCAATTCTGTACGATTAGTGGCCAGATGTTGTTCCATGCCCTTGCCTTGGAAAAGGCACAACATGAAGCAGCCAACTGGTTTGCTTTAGGCCTCAATCTCATACAAAAAAGGGTTAAATGGTCATAGGATGTTTTCTCTTCCAGTCCACTTCCTCATTTAAACTGGACTCCTTTTATGCTTTTACAACACTACAACTACCTTAATCTGTCTTTTCAGTCCCTTCCTGTCTATGCACCCTATTTTAACTTGTTTTATAACCTTCTCTCCCATCCTACTCCTTCCATTATGCTCCTTAAATTCAAGTTCATCTTCCTCTCTTCCTCTGGCTTTCATTCCCAGGGACCAATTGATTACATTAAAAATAAAAAAACATGCAATGTCATGACGGGGTCCTAGGTAATTTATTTCTCTACTCTGGTCTCAAGTTTTCTAATCTGTAAAATGACCTCTACTGATCTCTTACACTTACAGTCTCAAGAATTCTATGATCTTTAAAAATTGTGTTAGTTCAAACGAATTAGGATAAAAAGAAAAAAATCTAAATGCTTAAGAGCAGTGGTTCTCAAACTTTCCTATGTATGAGACCTGGAAATAAGATCATCCGCAAATATGTGTATTTTAACACAAGCTCTCCAGGTGACTATAATCTATAATCATATTTTGAAAAACGCTGCTCTGTCATGTCTTGGTCCTTTGAGCAGTGATTAATACCAAATACCAGCCACCTACAATAATGGACATGCTACTGATTTTATTTTCAGCTTCTACTTCAATTGGGTCTCTCTGTTCCTTTAAAAGGCAGGCACAAGGTGCTGAGTCAGTCCCTGGGGATTTTTTTTTTTTAATTTACAGCTGAGAATATTAAGGCTCTACAATTGAGGAAGAGGTTTTCACCTGCTACTTTCCCAGCCCCTATATGAAAGGAAGAAGGAAGAGCTACATAAGGGGTGACACAGCTACCCCAACTTAGATAAGGAGTAGGGTAGTCAGGTGCTTTAGAATAGAAATTTTCTTTGTTGTTTGGATATCGGGCACAGACGTGCTTAGAGACAGAGGTAACTTGAGTCCTGCCACTGGGACTCAGTAGAGAAGATGAATGACTGGAAAAAAGATAGAATAAGACTTAATGAAGCTGCAAGCTCACAGTAAACTTTTGACACTTGGCTTATACAGATTCCTCTGGAAGCCAGAGGCTACCAAGTTTTATGAAAAGAGTCCCGTGAGCTTCCTGTGATACACACAAGTGCGAATCAGCAAGGTAAGCAACTGGCACTACTCACCAAGCCAGGGGTCAGCAAAATTTTTCTCTAAGGGGATAGGTTAATAAATAGTTTTAGGCTTTGCGGCCCATTCAATCTCTGTTGCAGGTACTCAACTCTGCCACTGTAGCACAAAAGCAGCCACAGATTATATGTAAATGAATGAGCATGGCTGCATTCCAATAAAATTTTATTTATGGACACTGGAATTTGCATTTCATATAATCTTCCTGTGTCATGAAATAATATTCTTTTTTTAAATTGAAGTATAACTGACATAACATTATATTAGTTTCAGGTGTATTTAATAATTTTTCCCCAACCAGTAAAAAAATATAAACACCATGGGCCATACAAAAGAAGGCACATTTTGCAGAACTCTGCAATTACTTAATAGTGACTAGAAACTATCCCCAATGCCCCCGTAGAGAGAGCAGTGCCATTCTGAAGCTCGGTGTGTAAATGAAGAATATCCTCCTTGCTTTACCTAAGGCTTTCCCCTAAATGGTATCCATGCTCAGCCTGGTTCCCTTTTCTCTCCTCCTTTCAAACAGCCCATGAATGGCCATACTTGATTTAAAAGTGGTTAAAATCTACTTGCTCTACAAAACTAGACAGAGTCAGTCACATGAATGAGAACTCTGAAGGGGAGGCCAAGGCTGAGCCCGCTGCTAATTCTGCTTCTTAAGCAGCAAGCTAGTTAAATTTGTTATTTATCCCCCTTGAAGTGGTAACAACATCACACTTGTTCACACTCCTAACCACCTCCAATGAAACCCCTTAGTAAATAAGCGGACTTCAGAGATCCTTCTAAAATAAGGGGGTTGGGGGGTGGGGTGTCTAGGAAATCCCTGGTTAACAAAAAGATCCTTTTTCTTGAGTACTCAGATAAACAGAGGTTTTACTGATTTTTGGAGTAACTGGCTCCAAGCACAAGGTGAACTGCTAAAAAATAAATTATCCAGGGGTCTCTGCTGCACAAGCCGGCAAGCCTTCCTTAATAAGGAAAGGATTACACATTAAACTGTAACAGAGCCTTCTAGTCAATGATATTAGTCTGATAAGGATCCACTGTAAATGAAGGCAAGTGCTCTAAGAAATGCAAGTCCTTGGTCTGATACCACACAGGTCACTCCACTACAACCCAGGATTCCCAAGAGGCAACTGAGTCACCCAGGCTCCCCTTTACCTTGTTTTGTGTCACATTTAAGAACTCAAGCTGTGGCATCAGACAGGCTTCGATTAGCCTCCCAGCTGTGTGGCTTACTACTAACTACATAGCCTTGAGCCTCAGTTTCTTCAAAAGTAAAGTGGAGATAATAAATGTTCAAAATTCAGCTACTTATTTTATCCCAATTCCATTTTGTCTTCCCACCCCCAAAAATAACAGATCATAATTTGAAGCTAAAGCTGAAGGAAACTGGATTTGTCCCTGGTCTTTAAGCAATTTACTCAAGTTATTTTCTAAGACCTCATACGCTCACTGTACGCCAGTGGTCAAGGCTATAAAATCCCACTTTGTTCCACCAGACTAAGACTGTCTGGCTAATGGTGGACTAGATTACTTATAAGTAAGTCAACACTCACTCACTATGTTCACTGTGAGCATGCAAATGACAGGAAGACCCCAAATGGGGTGGAGAAGTTGAGTTCTGATCTGCTTTTACTATAAGCAGCACCTTGGGTGAGTTAAAATCTTGGGTGCTATTTGCTTGCCTGGACAATCTTAGATTCTCTACCACTTATAGTCAGACATTTACTTATTACTGACTACAATGGAACAAATATGAATTAACTTCTTGTTATAGCAACGTACTAAAAACTTGCAATTTCAAATTAAGTTGTGAGCTAAAACCAACCATTTTAAAGGACAGTGATCCATAGAGGTATTATATGTAAACATAAGTTAATGTTTTTGTCAACTACAAAACAGACATGACCTATCTCATAGGGTTGCTGAGATAAAATGAAAATTTATTCAATCCACAGGTACCTTAAATGTTCACCTTTGTGTAGCACTAAAGGGGTCAAGTAAAATGGAAAACTGTCTGAACTTTCCAACTGCTTTGGTAAACTCAACTTTACTTACCAGTCATAAATCCTCTTAGCATGTCACCCAGGATAAGGCAATGTAGACATACAGAAGGAAGTTCGCTATTCAAACTCATAACACAAATTCATACCTGTTTTGGATTTTGAAGTTCCAAGAGCCCCAACCTCCCATATTCCAAGTAAAATCTAAACCCAAATCTCTTTGCTCTTATCTAAATTTTACCTAGAGCTGTGCTGTCCGATATGAAGCCACTAGCCACATGTAGCTACTTTAAATTAAAAAAAAAAAAACTTGAAAATTAAGTTCTTTGGCCACACTAGCCACATTTCAAAGGCTCAACAGTCTCATATGGCCAGCAGCTACCATGTGGAATAGCACAGATCAAGAACAATTTCCATCATGACAGAAAATTCTACTGGACAGTGCTGACAAAACCAGGATTGAGACTTCCTGTGTCCTGATGCCTTGCCTAGCACTCTCCACTCCACCAGCGACTCCTCTGCTGGAGCCCAGTCAGGGGCCTTCTCCCTACACGGCAAGACACTATGCTGTGTAGTTCCTTAAGGTCAGCCGAAGTTTGCCATCTCAAAAGCAGGCCACTTCTGCAGAGTTCCAGGGGAATCAGAGACTCAATGAGTGCTGCCCAGAGAACATTTCAGCTAAGGTATTAGTCCACTAAGGTATAAGTTAAATCAGATAGAGCAATTATTTTAAGCTTCAAGAGTATGGCAAGGAAGTCCCATTTTACTAACTCATCTTTGTTCTCTAAATGCAAGACAAAGTTGGAATTTTTTACTTTTGCCTCTGAAAGTAATTAACCAGTACAAGATCCTTAGGAGGGTTACTTGCATTTTACATACTCTTCTGTAGTGAGTAATGTTTTCACAAGAACATCTTCGTACTGAAAATGCTTCTCCTTTCCTAGGAGGCAGAACTTAAAAGAGAAAAAGGACTTGTCTAACCTGAAAATGTACCTTCTCAGGCCAGCTCAATTAAGACAGGCTCATTCCTGCAGGCTTGCCTTCCTTTGCTTCTATTAAGTGGGCCCTTAATGCCTGGGAAGTAGTGAAAGTGACTACAAACCTCCTGACTATGCTGCATAGGAACCCACCAGCTCAGCCTAAGCTGCCCATTTCCAGTGGGCGTGGGCCTCAAATGGTCCCAAGTCCACACCTTGTCTGGCCATAAAGGTATCAAGTGTGTTGATGCGTTGCTTCATGCATCCTATTACTAATTCAGCCAAGGGGCCCTTTTTGTCTAGACTATCACTACTGACTGCTTGAAATGCACGGGTCATTCTCTGGGTAACTAGCTACAGAAAGTGTAAGCATGAATATATATATGCTCTTTAGAAGCTTTTCTGGTGCTAATCATGTAATTGGCTCCTTTTTTTTGCTCCCATTTTGAATTACTCCAAATTCCTAACTATAAGGAAGTGTAAGTATCAAACAAGTATTGAGGCCCAGACATGGGCCTTGTGAAAAAACAAGGAACACTGTTTAAGAGGCTGAATTACCACAAAACTAGTTATAGGCTTCATGTGAATCAGAGTCATAATCTGCTCAAGGCCACCCAACTACCGAGAGTTGCACCCAAGTTCATCTAGCTCCAAAGCCTGTGTTTCACTGGTGAGCGCGTGGACTTCGTCAGCTGTCTTTCATGCCTCCTAAAAATGTGAGAGGCGCAACAGGAGAAGGTGAACTTCAAATCTTACTCTATTCCACTGGTTCTGAAACCTCAGTGTGTATCGATCACCTGGCTGACTTGGTAAAACCTAGACAGTGAGCCCCCACTCCCAGAGCTTGAGCCAGTAGGTTTGCATGAGGGCCAAGCATGTGCATTTCCCCCAACAAGTTTTCAGGCAATGCTGATGCTGCTGATCAAGAAACCACACTTTAAGAACCACTGCTCTATTCAAATCCTCCCATTTCAATCAGTGCCATCAGTAACTAAAGACCCCTAGTTTAATCTAAAGATAGTGACCTCCACAGGTTAGACCCACAGCATTCCACTAAACTATTCTCCACGTAACGTTCTCAAGCCCTGCCTTAAACATCCTAGGAATACTAGTATGAAAACTACCTCTCACTCTTTGTGCTCCACTTAGTCAACCAATCTTAAAAGATGACATCAGGATCAAATAATGGCTAGTTAAACATGGAAGTAGGAGAAAGGGTTAGGATTCTGATGAGACACATAGTTAAACAGCTGCAAAGGCAGTTAACTATCTCTGCTATTTATCTAAATGCTCGTTGAAAGGTAGAAGATATTTATTTAGAGTGGGATAAGTAATAAGCTTTTATAAACATATGGAAAACACTGTTCTGGTGCCTTTTTAAAAATTCTGTAAATTTAATAACTGGACCAATGGAGTACCTTAATCAAATGAAACAAAACAGATCTTAGCCAAATAAAATAGTTCAGATAGATCAGTTTCTCCAAAGGTGACTTATGGGTCACCTGTATTAGAATCATTTTGAATTGTTAAAGATATATTTAAAATGCCAATTTCTCAATAGCTCCACAACAGAATCAACTTCAAGGCATAGGACTAGGAATATGTGTTTTTACCAAGCACTCCCAGGTAATTCTTATCCAAATTAGCTTAAGAACTGAAAACTTAGTGTAAAGCTCTCAATGTTCCTCACTTGATTTTCAACCAGTTGGTGAGCTAGGAGAGAGGAAGGATCCCATTTCACAACTAAACATTTGTTAAAAGCATCTGTATGGACCATATAAGATGAGATCGTGCTCTTGCCCACTTCCTATTAAGTAATAAGCCAACCACATAAATTTCTCCAGCCTAGAATGAAAAATTGGAAGAGGACAACAAAGGCTCAGTGAAAGCCAGAGAAAAGTGGTTACTTCTGGCTTGGGGTTAAGTGTTGATTGCAGACAGATTTCACTGGAAAGGAAACTGAGTATCTAAGACTATGCCTTCAATATTGAAACAGGCTCTGAGATGTTTCTAACTCTCAAGGAGTTTACAATACTTAATGCCTTCCTAAAAATAGACAGGAAAATGGAGATGATATACTTATCTAAACTGTACCAAATTCTAAACACTAAGGAGGCATTCCAGGGTAAAAAGGAATATTTTAACAGAACAAAACATGATCATAGACTTCTGGGATAAGAACACACACTGAACTTTATTTCTGGGAAACAGGGTTGCTGCAGAAGGCCTTTAAAAAAAAAATTAAGTTTTCAATAAATGTACTGAGCAAAATTATCTTCACTTTTGTACAACAGCACCTACTGGCATGCATATTTACACATGTGCAATCAGGATGAATTCTGTTTGACAGTCCGCTAGTCTTATTTATGCAAACACTTTCACTGTTTTCAGTCACTTATAGACATATTTCATCATATTGTACTATAACTTTAAACTCTTCCCCTAAAAATTTGAGCTTAACACAAACACTACCTGACATCTAAATTCTAGAAGTTAGCTCCAGTCCTAAATAAGTTCTATAACATTTTCAGGACTATTGAGGGAAAATTTTTAGCTTCTTGTTTGCCCAACTAGAATCTGTTTCCCCAAAGAGAAAACAAGCACATTTCTGCTCATAGACAACTTTCCCGACATTCTGAGATTAGGAGGGTGCTAACATCTGTAAAAAGATTATAAACTTCTGTGGAAGTGCGATTTTTATATTACACTGCACTCAAGGGAGGAAGAAGGTGATTTGATTTTTAAGTGGAAAGAGTAATTAATTATGGTCAAACCATCATCAGCTGAATCTCCACTGAGCCCACCCGGTCTGTCGTGGACTTCTGTAGGCAAAGGGAGCTAACTGGGAGACTTCTCAGAGCTGGGCTGTGTGGCCTTGGAGAGCTTTCAGTTTGGAAGTCAAGTGTAACAAGCCAGCAGTTACAAAGACTAGCCAATTTGTATTCCTCCTCCCCCTTTTTGTTCTTTCCTGGTTAACTAGAACTGTGAAAATTTCGATGTTAAATAGCAAGAACTACTGTCATTGCATCTACTCCTGCAAAAACACACTGATTGTAAGAATAAGGCAGAGTAAAGCTAACGTTTAGTCTCAATCAGTTTTCTAGTGTTCAAATCACTATACATAACACTACTATGTACTCTGAACCTTCCTCTGAGGAGTTTAACAGCTTTCATGTATTGCCCGTATCAAGACACTTCATGGATTAGGAAGGCGTTAACAATGGTAATATATTTGAAATGTTTCATAAAATTAGTTTCCCAGGACTTTAAGTCCTGAGTCTAACCTCTAAGATTTCAGTTCTTCAAATTTAATAAGATGGTGATTTCACAGCTTTTATTTTAGGCAATGCAATTCAAGGATTTAAACTATTTCAAGCAATACTTGATTAGCTACTGTCATATGAATCTCTTGCACAGAATGTGAACGTTTCTAGTCACCATGACAAATGTACCTGTTCGGGGAAACCTGAAAACTAATTTCCTAAAATTCATGCAAAACAGGTATCTGATACAAAAAGATAATGGAAAATACACAGAACTTAAAACTAAACTTTTATTCTTCTATTCCAGGTGAAAAAGTTTTAATGAGCTTATAGGTATCCTAAAATTATTTTTTCCAGAACAGTTATGAGTTTGGACATCTTTGGAAATCTAAGGTCCTAGGTTTTCCAATACTTTCCAAGAAGAGAAAAAAAAAATCTCCTAGGATTGGAAATAAATGGAGACATCACTCTTTTTCACTGATAGTGAAGCATTAGCTGCCAGAAAGTACCTTCCGTTCCCACTTACCCTGGTACAACAGGAGCCTTTGCACTGATGAAAACACATGGAATCTTAACAGAGGAAGTAAAAATACAGACCTGCAACTTACTAACTTCAAAGTGTTCCTTCTGAGAGCCCTATGGGTTTGTCTTGTTCATCTGTATCCAGTCACTACAGGTATTTACTTTGTGAATGTTTAAATAAACGAATATGGCAACTTAAAGTTTCCATTTGCAATTAAACATGAAAGTTTTAGCTTCCTAAGTAGATCTCTTAAATACTGCACCATCCCAATGGCAAAGCGCTATGAGAAACAAAGTGGTTTGTACACAGTTACAAAGCAAAGGCCAGTCGGCACCCTCTTGAGCCCGCCCATCTCAGATTCACAGCAACAGTATCATATTCAAAGCTCCCTAGTGACCCTTTCCCTTGAGTAAAATCTCACAATACCCAAATTTAAAGAAATTGAAGATGTTCCCTTTGTACAGAAGACTAATGAAGCAATCTCTGAAAAGGTGCTTGGGTGGTTTTTTTTTTTTAATTTAAAGACTGGCAAGGAACTCAAAATTTTGTTCTAAGTTTTAACCTTTACTAAAGTAATCCTCGGGACTTCCCTGGTGGCGCAGTGGTTAAGAATCTGCCGGCCAAGGCAAGGGACACAGGTTCGAGCCCTGGTCCGGGAAGATCCCACATGCCACAGAGCAACTAAGCCCGTGAGCCACAACTACTGAGCCTGCGCTTTAAAGCCCGTGAGCCACAACTACTGAAGCCCGTGAGCCTACATCCCGTGCTCCACAACAAGAGAAGCCACCGCCATGAGAAGCCCACGCACAGCAACAAAGAGTAGCCCTCGCTCACTGCAACTAGAGAAAGCCCGCGCACAGCAACAAAGACCCAACGCAGCAAAAAATAAATGAATAAATAAATTTAAAATAAATAAGTAAATAAATAAATAAAGTGATCCTCACATGCTATTTAATCCTCAGTATTAGACCTAGTTTAGATGCAAAGGACTAAGACTCAGAGATTAACTTGTTCAAAGACCTCGCCGCTAAGCAGAAGCGCAAGAGCTCAAACTGAAATATCCTTTCCACTATATTATGGTTGCCTGATTTGGCGGTGGGTGGGGGGAGACACATGGATCCCCTCCCCACCCAACGCTATTCACATTCTTAATCAGAGAAAAATGATATAAGAGAAAGAGGTCTAAGCTCTGAAGACTTTTAAACCCAATCCTATTTCTGACACTCTAACATACGGAGGGCAATAGAGCCATGCAGTATTAATATTCACCTTCTCAGTTTTTTTTCCTATGTACTTTAAGAACCATTTGTTCCCGAGATGTTTATCTTTTCAAGACTTTATCTCTGAGACTCTTTAAAATTAGACCCTGTGCTGTAATTTTGATCCTACAAAATTATTTTCTCTGGACTACCTTTAATTGAATATTAATTTTGAAGTCTGTTCCTGTTGTGATGCTACTCTGATAATCCTTTTGATCCATGGTATAAGATCTCTACTAAGATCCATTTGGCTTAATTTAATGTACATTAGTGAACACATCCCTAACTAACTTTGGTTTATCTTTAGTACTTCCAAATTAAATATTCAAGGCAATTCAATAATCAGCATTACCTAGACTTATCAGCCATTACTAAAATTTTTTTCCATGGAATCCTCCAAATGCCTATACTCATGCACAATTGTTAACATGGAGTTTGCTACTTAAGTTCTCATACCTAAGCTTTATTATCTAAGGCACTTATTCCCAAGAATTACTATTTCACAGCAAGTTGAGCTGGTCACTTTAAGCAACCATCTGAATAAATGAAAAATAAAAGTAATTCTCAGGTGCTTTGAGTCTTCTCAGTTTAAAAATATTGGGGTGGGGACTTCCCTGGTGGCACAGTGGTTAAGAATCCGCCTGCCGATGCAGGGGACACGGGTTCGAGCCCTGGTCCGGGAAGATCCCCCCACATGCCACAGAGCAACTAAGCCCGTGTGCCACAACTACTGGGCCTGTGCTCTAGAGCCCGTGAGCCACAACTACTGAGCCCGTGTGCCACAACTACTGAAGCCCACGCGCCTAGAGCCCATGCTCCGCAACAAGAGAAGCCACCGCAATGAGAAGCCCACGCACTGCAAGGAAGAGTTGTCCCCACTCGCCGCAACTAGAGAAAGTCTGTGCATAGCAACGAAGACCTGATGCAGCTGGAAAAAAAAAAAAAAAAAAATTATATATATATATATTGGGGTGGCAGGTAGTAAAAGAGTACCCTTTGAAGAACCATGATGACGGAAGACATACTGAGTTCTGTGGTTTAAAAAAAAAAACAACAAAAACCACAAATAATAAACTAGGCATTTCACTGATTAAATGTATCTAAAAGATAAATCCCTGGTTATCTTTCTTTTTTAATTGAGGTATAAATGACATATAAGCTCTGGGTGACTTTAATAGAAAACCCATAATTCTATTAAAAGGCTGAGAAATTACCCACATCAATACACTTCCTTCATTTCTAAGCCCACCTTTAATGCTGGAAGAAGTTCTTTCAGCAGTAACCACCTTGCCTTAGACTTATTCTTAGAAAAGTAAGAACCAGCTATACATTTGGCTCCTACTTAGTCCAAACCTAGATATAGATACACCATCTTTTATTTTACGGTGATTGCTTAATAGTCAGAAGAGAGCCACATAGGCTATGCAGTTCAGTTAGGTAAAGACTCTATCTACCAACTCTAGTTATGTGTTACTGTTCACTGTGTAAATGTCAGGAAGATTTAAAATGTTAACAGAGAATACCAGTGAGGGAAGGAAAGAGCCACCAACTCACTACTTCAAACCTAACATTCAAGATAAAGATCCATCTCAGAGCAGAAGCTGTCTGATCAAAGTTTAAATTTTAAAATGTGGGTAGAGAGACACCTTCATATACTCATTTAAATCTCAATAGCTTGTGAAGCATAGAAATATCATCCTTGTTTACAGATGAGAAAACAAGGTATACGTATGCTAACGCAAACATATACAATCTAAAAAAATGGTACTGATGAACCTAGTGGCAGGGCAGGAATAAAGACGCAGAGAATGGACTTGAGGACACGGGGGCGGGGGGAGGGGAAGCTGGGATGAAGTGAGAGAGTAGCACTGACATATATACACTACCAGATGTAAAATGGATGGCTAGTGGGAAGCTGCTGCATAGCACAGGGAGATCAGCTTGATGCTTTGTGACAATCTAGACGGTTGTACAACAGAAACTAACACAACACTGTAAAGCAATTATACTCCAATAAAGATTAAAAAAAAAAAAAGAAGAAGAAAACAAGGTATAGCGGCCAGGGCAAGTTTCATAGTAAGAACAGGGACTTAATCTAGATTGTTCTGATTTCTACTCCAACTTTCTATTTTACCACAGCTGCTCAAGAGCATTGTATCTCCCCAGAGCCTCCCTCTTCATCACTTATTCCCCTACTTCAATAGCAATCTGGTTTCAGCCTTAATACCATAGCATCTCTTGAAGATGTAAGGGGTCTAAGGCTATCTCTAACAGCCTATAATTAAGGGCAGCCTGTGACATCTTTTTTTTTTTTTTGGCTGCGCTGAACGGCATATGGGATCTTAGTTCCCCAACCAGGGATCGAACTCACGCCTCCTGCAGTGGAAGCATGGAGTCTTAACCACTGGACTACCAGGCACGTCCCGGCTGTGACATCTTATTAGAAGCTTACCAATTACCACCTGACTGGGGTTTCTGGAATCTGGACTAAGGCAGTATGCTACCAAAAAGGGGAGATGAGAGGGACTTCCCTGGTGGCGCAGTGGTTAAGAATCCGCCTGCCAATGTAGGGGACACGGGTTCAAGCCCAGGTCCAGGAAGTTCCCACATGCCGCGGAGCAACTAAGCCCGTGCGCCACAACTACTGAGCCCGCGTGCCACAACTACTGAGCCTGGGTTCTAGAGCCTGCGACCACAACTACTGAGCCCATGTGCCACAACTACTGAAGCCCGCACACCTAGAGCCCATGCTCCGCAACAAGAGAAGCCACTGCAATGAGAAGCCCACGCACCACAACAAACAGTAGCCCCCACTGGCCGCAACTAGAGAAAGCCCACATGCAGCAATGAAGACCCAACGCAGCCAAAAATAAATAAATAAATAAATATTTTTTTAAAAGATATTTAAAAAAGGGGGGGGGAGATGAGAAGGTTTTCCCACAAATCTATACTATTCCCATTAAATTCAGATTTATTCTTTTTTTTATTTTTAGAATTTTATTTATTTTTTTTATACAACAGGTTCTTATTAGTTATCCATTTTATACATATTAGTGTATATATGTCAATCCCAATCTCCCAATTAGATTTAATGAATACAAAAACATAGTGTCTACCAAACTCTCAAAATTAGTTCCCTTCCTCCCACTTCCCCTTCTGCTGCCAAGCAAGAGCTCAGATAGCTGACTACAAAGAAATAAAGGGGCTACCTTATAGGAGTTGGGTAAAGCAAGGGGGTCTTCGCCAATGAGATTCCCTAATCCACTGATCTTGAAATCTGCTAGATCAGTCTTCTGCCCAACCAGTACTTTGCCTACAAAACTTTATAAATCTAGGCATTCGTATCTGGTAGCAAGATTAAAATCTGGACTTTTACTAAGGGGCAATGAGTACACTTCTAGTGTATTCTAGTGTAGGAATAACCTTCAACTTAAAACTTTTTTTTTGGTAAACTCCAAATAGCCAAGGATATCTCCTCCAAGAAGGTTCCTGCCCTCTATCTTTCCTAGGCTGTGCTGAGAAAAATACAAAGAATATTGGACCAAGGGTTGGCGGATGTGTTTTTCTTCTTATAATACAGGAAAATGTCATAATACCCAGGGATCTATTAAACTTGTTCTCAGCAACATCAACAACAAAGACAAGTGAATTAAAGTCCTCAATTATGCTGACTGCTTTAACACCTTTTGTTGAAGCTTATCTAGGTGTGTCTCAGGAATGCTAATGAACTGAGTTCTTTGGTTCCTTAAATCCACAGAAACAAAGTTAACTTCAAAGGCTCAGAAAGGAATTAACAGACAGACTGGTAGAGATGCACCTCTACCCAATCTAATGGGGAGGGCAGAAGGGAGATGTAAATAAAAATATTTACTATACATTTCAGAAAAATTCTCAAGAACAGTACAGAAAGGTAAAGTTGGCAGGGAGATAACTGAGTGGATCTAAAAATATAAGGCAACAAATTAAAAACGAGTACCTACCAAAAGAAATTTTAAAAAGTTGCCAATATCCCTTGCCGTTTCTTTCTTAACTAAACCTTAGAGACATAAATGACAGATAAAGACACAATACAAACTTTGACAATGGGTGGTCTAGCTTGATGATATTACAGTCTGTATACCCTAGACATATATTTGAGTCACTTCTCTCCCAGTCTGAAAAATATTTAGAATCTTTCTTGAATATACAGAATAAATATCATTTTAAACAATATCTACTGCTGCTAAAATCATTTAGCAAACTATTAGTCATTTCCTACAACACTACCCAAAATACCATTAATATCTAACAGATATTCCACTCTAAGCTTCTTCCCACCTAATAAAGCCAAGGCTACACCCACCATCACCACTCCCCCATCTTTATCCCCCTGTGCGGTACCCAGGCCCTATGCTATCAACACACAGCATACTACACATTGCCCACACCTAGATAGGCAGGTGGTGGGGGAAGGGCAAAGGTTGGCAAATGCTACTTCTTCCATACCAATGGCCTCTATTTTACATTTCCTACTTTAGCTACTGGCCTGAAGCCATGGGGATGGAAAGCTGCTTCACAAACCTCAGATTTACAAGGCATGGAAACAGAAAAGACTTGTTCCAACTATTACTACTCAAAGTTTAAACACAATCTAAAAGCCTCCTTTAAACACAATATCTCAATCACTTCTAAAGGGCCAGTTGGGAACTTCTCCCATCCCAAACTTTTTACCTTAAGAAGCCAAATTCTCAACTGCTTGCCCAAATGCCCTCATTTCGCAAAGTTAATGAATTCAAAAATAATTAAGGGGCAGTCAGATAATCTTAACCACAGGATACAGAAAAGTTAGTGAACTGACTCTCTTCCGTCTCCAAATGCAATGAATGGACCATATTTTACCTTTCTTTCAAGACAGTTTTTTAACTCAGGATCCCACATCAAATACTCATTTCAAGCATTTCCATAGCCTCATTCAAAAGTAAATAATTACACTGGAATCCATTTTTCCCAGTGAACCTAGAACTTTATTGGAGTTCAACATAGTTTCATATGGAAAACACGCAATCCCTCACAAAACACTTCTGGAGAAATAACTTTGGGTTTGAAGAAAATCAGTATTCTGCACTGAAAGTATGGCAAAAGCTGTTAAAGACCAATAACATACGTATGCACTCATACCCAACTACTAGGAAATAACATGAACAATGCAGTATGTCTGAAAGTTCCTAAAATGAAATACACCCAGAAAGCACAACAGAATCATGTCCGATACCATTGGCAGCAACAGGTAACTGTTACTGTGATTAACATACAACACACTTTCACAAGCTCAGAAGTCAGCCATGTTTTCTGCATGCCCCCACACACGCCGAAAACAAACAAAAACCCCCAAAAGCCTAATTTTAGAATATAAGCTTTGAGACATGTTAAGAATCCCTGGCACTTGTATAAATGGATACTGACTCACTGAGACCCAGAACAAACTAATGAATCTTCAAATTCTCACAATTCCCCGTTATTATGCTGATGTTAAAGGAAAAAAGCCAGACTCAATTCTTTTTTTGCTACTATTGGTTAAAATGAGATTTTGGAACTGACCCTGACTTCCTATTTTCCATTTTACTTTATCTACTTACCAAAGACAAGTATGAGTTAATTACACAAGCAATATTATCCAGTTTTCACTTTTTAAACCATGAGGTATTTCTGATTTAGTAAGTACTTGATTTTCTTGTTTTACCAGTAACGTCGGAATCTAAAATTTGTTTGTGAGTTCTGACATGCTAGTAATCTAAAAAGCACATGTTGACAAGCAACTCCGTTTCATCTATAAAGATTCTACAGCAGCTCACTAATTCTGAAAAGGTGCCCCCAAGAAATCTGGCTGCAGTGGAAGGAAGGACAACACTGGAGCCCAGAGCTTAAGTGTTTCTGGATGGAGTAGGAAGACGTGCCAGATTTCATTTGAAGGTGCCATCAGTTTGGTTTTTAAAATGTGATGGGAATTTTCAGATAGCCACATCATTAGTTTTCCCACCTGCCACCCCAACCAGTGCCCAATAGCACAGAAGTATAACTATCTGTTAGCATCAGAAACAATTTATATTTAATTCCATCATCCAGTTTGAATCCACTAAGCTACTAGAATCAACACAAGATAATGCCAAACAATGAGCCCATGTAACATTTCTGAGAATAATCACTGATGAAACCAAGCATTATACTTTACTCATGCCAGGGAGGAAAGAACCCTACTACTCCAGAGTAGATGGGCAAAAACATCAAGCTCTTGAAACAGCAATAGGACCACTGACCCCCAACCTGATATTACCATTATCAACACTACAGATAATTCAGTAGTCTGCACAGTACTGTGCTAATGACTCAGCCCCACTTCAATGAGTGCTACCAACACCTAGAAAAAGAAGCCTTTTTTCTTAGGTATAAGAGATTATGGTTTCTGCTCCTGAAACTCCCAGCAATACTTTAAATATAAACACATTTCACAAATAACAGATTTTTCCCAGCAGTTGAGTATGGGCCGGAATGTTCTAAATTCTATACGAACAGTAACAGTTTTAACTATTGTAAAGAATGAACTCCAAAGGCAAAATATCTTTTAGCTCTTAGGGGACGAGGGCAGGCAAATGAGGGAGTTTTGTTTTAACATTATTGGCACAGTTCATCTGTAAGATGGGTTAGGTCCACTTAAAATCATGTTTAAGCAAACTCTTAATACAAAGATCAACAATAACTTGTCTGAGCATAATTAAACATTGATTTTTATCTTTTAAAAACTCTTTCATAGTTACATAAATCAATCACTAGTTACTAATGTATTACTAACAGAGCAAGCATACAGCTACTAATACTACATCTTTCTTCTAGACAATATTTACAAAGATAATACTCCACTGTCAGACCCTCAGTGTGGTGGGAAGCAGTTAAAGTGCTTGTTCTCTTGAAGGAGCAGGTTTAGATAAAAAGCAAACAACAAACTATCAAGTCTTTCCCTCTTGCCTTTTTCAGCTCTGTAAGACAGTAGAGATGAGGCAGCTTTTAATTTCTTCATACTAGAATCATATATAGCATAGTGGCTAAGCTTGTGAGCTTTGTAGTGCCAACTCACTGCCCTTGGGAAAGCTAGTAAATATACCTAAGGCTCAGTTTCCTTATCTATGGAAATGGAGATAATAGTACCCAACTCATAAGGGTTCTTCCAAGAATTAAACTAGATGATCCAATGGAAAGAACCGAGATTCATGCCTGATAGACAGTAAACATTCAATAAATATCAGCAATTATTGCTATTACAAGTGAAAAAACACATTCTAAAAGTCAATAAAGCCAGTTTACTTCGGTCTCTACAAAAACGGCACTGAAGAGCAATAACCTACCCAGCCTACAATCATTCACATATTCAACAGTTCCTTTGTACAACCTAGGTGAGAACCATGGAGGTTAACTTTCTGAGAAGAAAGGACTACACTTTGTTTCATTACTAGATACATTACTTACTCAGCCCAGTCTGAGAGTCAAAAGAACACTTATTCTGTATTAAGATCTTACCTTCCGCCAAGAGAGGTCAAAAGGACTTCTTACATCCTCACCTGCCACTTCCTTTCTTTGCTCCCACATCCCAAAGAAACATATCTACACTCTGCCGTTTTCTGAACAGCAGGGGCCTCATCTCCTGCTTTTAAAACCCTGACAGGTTGACTAAACATAGTTAAGAAATACTCCAACTCCTGACACTCAGCACCTAGCCTTGCACAACACCAAGCCCAGAAGCTACCTCCTCTGAGAAATTTCCCCACCTCCAGACAAAATTAAATCCCCTAGTCACCCAAAGCATTTTGGGTATAGATTTGTCCCAGCACCGACCTTGTAATTAACTAATTATGTCTCCCCAGATAGACTGGATTGAAGGCAAGAGCAGCACTTTGTGGCCAAAGGTTCAGCTCTAGCACTAAGCCCAGTGCCTGGCATATATTAGGTGCTCAAGAAATGCTACACTTTAACCAGATTCTCTCCTCGCAGAGTACCATCTCTTGCTGGACGCCCTACTTCAAAATCTGAACATAAGGCTGCTCACAGTAGAGCAGGCTAACACGATGGACTGCTGATTACAACATCAGAAAACCTAGTCATCAGCTTCTCCCATTGGATAGGTTCCCAGAACCCAAACTCAACTGAGCAGGATTATGTACCATCAGAATCAGTGGGAATTCCCAGCACACTACAGAGGGTACCTTCTCCTTCAACAGGATTGTTGAAAAGCTCGCAGGGTGAGCCTTCTATTGGGGGAATCTTCACTCGGTAACTGAAGTGGAAATACTCAAAGAATAAATGCCTTGATTTGGCTGAAAAGGGTACAAAACATAAAGGTCAGGCAAAAGCAAGCTAGCTCTCGATTCCTGAAAAACAGCGGCTTCTGAAAAAGAATGAACAGGAAGCAGGGGTGGGTGCTGGTCATCTTTGTTTCAATAAATAAAATCTTTTTTTCTACCCCACAGCCCACGAGAAAAGCCTAATACACCAGGCCAGATGAGATGCTCAGCAACCTTTCCTCCTGACAACTACACTAAACTGCATTTCTAAAAAAAAACAGTGCCTTCGGAACCACAGCCCCACTGAAGTTCTAGTTAGCAATACTTTAATTAAAAAAAAAAAAAATCAACATGCCTGAGCCCAACATTTACAATGGATGGCCAATAGAGAACTTGCAAACTTTCTGAAGGCAGGTACCACTACCTTTGCAAAGAACACAACTTGGGGAAAGCAATCTCAAAATATAAAGAACTCCACAAAGAAGGGCTTTAGCTTTAGAGCCCTATTTCCTACCATAAACATCTTACCAGGGAAGGGGAGAAAAAAAAAAAAAATCAACAGTTGCCAAAGGGTATCTTTCATTCTGGAAGCAGAAAAGGAAACAAACAAGAAGCAGTAAGAGGGAATAACACCCCAAATAAAGTTCTCCTTGGGAAAAAACAGTAACAATTCAGGCTCCCAACCTTCCCCCTGGTGAGGTCTGTGATTTACGTGGCTTTGCTCCGCAGAAAGCTTTTTCTGGGCAGCTCAAGGAAGGAGCCGAGGGAGGGAGAGAAAGAGACATAGGCACAGAAAGGAGAGGAGAGAGAAAAAGAAAATGGCGCAGAGACTAAGTCCCGACTGTCGACAAGGCGACTTTCCCGGGAGGAATCCGGGCCCGGAAAGGCTGCCAGAGGCCCGGCGGCGGGCGACGCGGGGTCTCCGTTGCCCCCTCTTGGGAGGGCCGCGATCTGGGGGCGCTGGGGTCCCCGGAAAGGGGGTCCAGAGGCGGCCCGATGGGAACAATGGGGCCGGTGAGCGAGGAGCCGGGACTTAGTCTCTGGGACGCCATGTCTGTCCTCTGCCCGGCTCGGGCCGGGCGCTGAGCCGGCGGCCGGGGGGCCCGGGGTCGGGGAGGGGGCACACTCACCATTCAGTCGGAAATCCGCCTCGATCTGGGGAGAGAAAACGAGGGACTATGAAATAACAGGCACATTCACCCCGCGGGCGGCGGGCGAGCGCGCGCTGCCGGGGGCCGGGCCCACCCTGTGCCCCCCAGGATGAGGGGGCCCCGGGAACGGCCTAAAGGGCCAGCCAACCCCCCTAAACTGTAACTTGGCGCCTTCCGCCCGGGGCCCGGGGAGCCGATCTCCTCTGGCCGGCCACCCCTGGCGGGGGGCTCCGGCCTGTCAAAGCGGCTGCCGGGCCGAGGCCGGGGCCTGCACCGGGGGTCGTGGAGGGTCGGGGCGGGGCCGGGGGCCCGGGTGGGCCGGGCAGTACCTGGGAATCGTTGTGGAGATGGTCCCCACTCATGTCGGCCGGAGCGGCGAGCGCGGCGGAAGGCGAGGGGTGCCGAGGAGTGGGAGACGGTCGCGGCCGGCCTGTTCGGGCGGACGGGGCTCCCGGAGGCTCCCGGAGGCTCCCGGAGACGCGGGTAAACGGCGGCGGGGCGGGCCTGAGACTCCCGGAACGGCTGAGGCGGCGAGCGCGGCGGGCGGCGAGGGGCGCCGAGGAGACGCAGACGGTCGCGGCCGGCCTGTTCGGGCGGACGGGGACTCCGGGAGGCTCCCGGAGACGCGGGTAAACGGCGGCGGGGAGGGCCTGAGACTCCCGGAACGGCTGAGGCGGCGACAGCGGCGGCGAGGCTGACTGCTGCCGGGCTGGCGGCGACAGCAGTCCCCAGCAGTTGTGTAACAGCCTAAGTTCGCATTTCGGCTCACTGCGCCTGCGCGGCCGCTTTTAAACGCGACGTCCGTGACGTCAGAGACTCCGGAAGGAGGCCGAGGGTTGCGGGACCCGCCCCCTCGCGCTTCCAAAGGCGGACCCGGCTTTGCATCGCAAGCCCCGCCCCTAGCCCTCGCGCGCCGATGTGATTTGCATAAGGAGCTGACTCCGCCCACGGCCGCCCACCCTGTGAAATCTTCTCTTCCTCTCCCAGCGCCTTTTCTCGGATCCCAGATCCCTCCCCTAGGCAGTGCGCAGGCGCAGCCCGGACACCGCCTCCGGACCGGGGCCGGCAGCTCGGCCACGTGGTGGGCCTTTAAAGGCCGCCGCGGGACAGCGGTAGGGCACGGTCCGTGATCTCCCGGGAGCTGCAAATACCTTGGCAGCAGGGGCCCCGAGCTCTCACCAGCTATTCTTCTCTCGCTAACCGGACCCCGACGCTGCTTGGCGGGAGGAGCTTCCACCCCAGGCTTTGTCCAGGCCCACTTCTTAAAATTTAATTTTTCAACCCGCCAAAGGTCTGGTTTAGCTCCAGTTTTCAGCCGGGTACATGTAGCCCTGGGTCACAAGAGGCCTGATTTCATTCGTTCATTCTTCAGACATCCCTGAGCCAGGAATTGTGCTAAGGAAAGGAGTTGGGTAGGGGCCAAAGGGAATCATATCGCGGGGTAAACACGACCTGGCTCTGTACCCGGCTGTGTCCATAACGCGCTATGGGGCGTAGGGGGGAGGAATTGGAGAAAGAACTGCCGTTTATGGAGCATCTACTGTGTACTCCGCTCTGAATTCACACAATAGCTCCGTGAGGTCGCCTATTTTACTAAAGTTAAACTGTGTCAGAGATACGTAACCTACTAACCTACCTGACATCTTTGGATACCTCACAAGCTTCTCTAAGGCTGAACTCACCATCTTCCTCCGCCACCCAGCTAGAAAAGCTCCACCCTGGACATCTTCATCTCCGTTTCTCAGAAGTCCAGCTGATTGCATCTCTTCAATCCTCTCTCCCCCGCCCACACACCTGTGAAGTCTGCATTATCTCCTGCTTGAATTCTTACAATACATTCCTAACAGGGATCCCTACTTCCTTTCTGGCTCTCTCACAAGCTGCTCTGCAACAGTAGACAAAGTGCTCTTTCAACACCAGATCTAACCATTATCCCCTTTCCGCAAACGTCCCTTCATCTTAGTACGAAGTTCAAAATTCTTAAAGCAGCTGCCAAGATCCTGAATAACCTGCTTAATTCAAGTGTGACCTTTGTGAATTTTTTTTTCCATACCTATTACCACTTCTGCTATTATTACTTAATATTTTAATTGATCCCCCTTCTTTCTTTAGCTTCATCCTAAGCAATAATAGCTATGAAATAATAATGCCTATGAAATCATTTACAAATAGAATACAAAAAGTGTTCCATGGGCCACTGAAATCACCTCTATCACATCTAGTGGTAAACACTTTAATTCTTAATTCATTAAGAAAAATTAATTCTTGTGAATGCTTCAAAGTTCAATCTTAGCACCATTTTCTCCCTTCCACACTCCCTGACTCCTCCTTCCCCACCCAGATCAAGTGCCCCTCATAGTGTCCTTTTCCTTTGTAACACTTATCACAGTTATTAAATTACTAAGGGGGGTAACTAGTGATTTTATGTCCCTCTCCCCTATTGAATGCCAGGTCTATGAGGGCTAGGACCTTGTCTATCTCGCTTAGCACTTGATCGCCAGCATCCAGCCACAGATCCTACGAAAGAGATGTGCAATCAATGAGGGAATGAAAGCAGGGTAATACAGTGGTTAGGACCACACATGCGGAAGTCAAACCAATCTAGTTTTGAATTCTACTCTGCTGTTTATTAGCTCTGTGACCTCAGGCAAATTGCTTAAATTCTCTGAGCCCCAGTTTCCTCAACTGGATAATGGTGATAATGGTGCAATTTTAAGAGATTTTTGTTTTTTAAATTTGAGAACACACAGCTAGTAAGTGCTGAGTTTTGGATTCAAACTCAGGTCTGCTTGACTCCAAAGTTATTCTCTTTCTCTGAAACAAGTTGCCAGGACCAGTTTCACCTTGCTTTTGGTGTCTTTCATCATAGTCTTTCCATCTCAGAATCAGCCCCAGGCCACCAGGTGAAGCATATAACTCCTACCTGTTTGCTGCAGTAAGGCCAAAGTAAGTTGAGGACTGCCTTAAGGCATAACAGTGCCTCCTACCACTACTCCACTGCCACCCTCCCAAGCCAGGGAGAATCTGCATTCATTTGCAAGGAAGATCTGGGTAGGCATGAAAACAGAACACACACGCCAAAATGGCACCCCAAGCATGGTCCCCGTGCACAAACATGCAGGTATCTGGGCGTCTTGTCACAGGCTGAACTTCTCTGCCAGCATACGTGGCTGGCAGTGCGCCGAGGTTGGCTGGCTTACCCAAGGCCACGTGACCCCTCTCTGATTCCTGATACTTCAATCTGGCATCCCCACGATATGGTCCACCTACCCTTAGTACTTGAGAAGATTATAGGTAATGCCTGTACAGACATTTTCATTTTAATCGTTATGTATATATTTCCATGTGTATGAGAAAAAAGATTTAACCATCATATCAAATCCATGATTTTAAGGATATCACTGTTTAGGATGGGGCTTTTAAAAAAAGTTGGTTGATTGATTTAAATAAAAATATCACGGAATGGCACAGAGGGAACATATAAGACAAACTCCGGGAAGGTCAGAGACATAAATGAGGCTTGGGAAACACTGCTTTAAATCAAGACCACTCACTCATGGACCATCCCAGCCCCCACAAAAATCACTAGAAGAGGACAGGCCTGTTTCCAATGTACACACTGTGAAAGGTGGATGATTTATCAATATTCCACTAAAAGAAGGACTTCATACACAAACACATACATTGTTATGATTTAAACAGTTCTTTTCCCACAGGACTTCCCAGAGTTGTCCATATGCTGATACACATGGCGTGTAGCATCTCCAAAATGTATATAAGCCCAGAAACCCTTTTTTTTTTTTCCCCAGACTACTTCTTAAGACTGGGCTCGTTGGAATGACCAGCCCTCAGGCCACCTGCTCTAGATTGTCACTCAAGATTCAGTCCATACTCATTTGCTTCTGACTCTCTTGGGATTGTTCTTATTACTTTAGCCCAACTCTTGGCTCCCAGAACTGAACACATATAGGGCTGTCTGAACAACTTCTGCTTTTCAGGGAACCTGTCCTTCTGCACAGTGTACACAAATACACAACTATGCTGTTGTCCCTCTGGCTACAGTTGTGTGACCCAAGCTGAGCCACTCAGATCAACTTCCTTGAGACTCTGGAACTAGGAAGGAGAAAGTGGTTCAGTGTTTCTCCTTGCAGACTGATGAGTAGTATGTAAATCAGGGAGCTGCCCTGCTGGTATTTTCTGCCAGAAGGGCCAGAAAAAGCTGGGAGGAAAGGAGGAGAGAAGGAAGAGAATAGAAGACCCTGATGGAGTTCAGGGCCCTGGTTCCTACTATCTCCTGAGGCCTTATTTCACCCCTGTTCTTGTACCTTTAAATAAATCCCCATTTTTGCTTAACAGATCTCTGATGGGTCACTTAAGACCAAGAGCTCTAAGTTATACTAAGTCCTAATCTACACTTGATTCCTGGGCACTCTCAAGGCATCTGTTTTCTCTTTGGTCCTGGACCTGGGCCCCTCATGTTATGGCACCTGGATGCCCCCTGGCATTTTGAACTTGGATGCTTGCACAGTCTCGACTTTGGCAAT
Source organism: Eubalaena glacialis (assembly GCF_028564815.1). Classification (NCBI taxonomy): domain Eukaryota; kingdom Metazoa; phylum Chordata; class Mammalia; order Artiodactyla; family Balaenidae; genus Eubalaena; species Eubalaena glacialis. Next base: position 19,576,449 of record NC_083728.1, read on the forward strand.
TCTTGGGCAGCAGTGTCTTCTGGTAGTTCTCCCTTCCTGTGGGTGCCTTGCCTAAGGACCGCTGCCCTTTTAAGACTTAGATGATGCTTAGAAAGGAACCTGCTTGACACCCCAGAAAGGAGACTCAGGCTGGCAATCCCAGTAACAACCAGAAACCCTGGAGTTGTGGAATGAGAGGATAGGCAATAAGGATGTAGGAGCCTGGCCGTCTGGGGAGTCCACTTTCACATTCCTTCTTTGTCTTCCTGCCAGAAGACATCCTTTCTGTGATGAAGACATTTATTCATTCAACCAGTATTCCCTGAGAAATGAGGGTGCGGGGACTATGTGGTAGATAGGTACTATGCTAAGCCCTGGGGATACAGATATTAATAAGACCTAATCCTCATGTTGGAGAAGTTCCTAGTCTGATAATAAGACAAACATATTCCCCAACTGTTACCATAAGGAACAAAGAATAACATGGAAGCAGTGGTTACTATGGGAATGCTGGGGTGGGAGAGGCACATCCAACTCACCAGTGGTGGCAGCGGGGGCAATATTAGGAAAGGCTTCTGGTTGGATGCCATTCTCTAAAGATGAGGAGGGGCTGGTCTGTGGAAGAGAAGGGAAGGTACTGCAGGAAGAAGAGCAACCTGGGCCAAGGCAGGGAGTCATGGGCAGGAACAGCTTTGGTCAGGATGGAGCAGAGGGTCCATGTGAAGATAAACCAGAGAAGGAGGTTGGGCAAGTGGAGAGGCCTCCCCCAGTGACAGTGGAGCTACTGCAAGGTGAGCTATGATGGGGTTTTGAGGAGGTGAGAGAACAACCATGGGCAGCAGGGTGGGGACAGTTTGGCAGAGCTGACGCTGGAGACAGGCAGATTAGCCAGGAGGCCCGTGAAGACCATTGCAAGTGTTTCAGAATCATCATTAACTATGGGGGGTGGGGGGTCATTTGGAATAACTGTGAAGATGCAGACCATGAAGGGGACAGCAGGATACTGACGTGTGTCCAGGGTACAGCCCAAGGAGAACTTAGGATAGCAGCTGTCCCTGAATCTCCCTCTCACAGGGTATACTGCTGGGACATCCTGCCGCTACTCAGGTCCAGCTGCCTCCACATGGAGAACCAGTGGGCTGGGGGAGGCAAAGAGGCAGAAACTGGGGCTCCAGGAAATCCTGGACAAGTCTGGGAGTGAGTGAAACCCCAAGCTGACTCAGCATGACCCTCCCAAGAAAATGGCACAGAGATGGCAGCCTCGCTCAATAACCAGCAGGTGACAGCTTCACCAAGATCAGGTTTTAAAGAGATCTACCTCCCCACGCCCCCAGCAAGCCCTTCGAGTCCTCTGTCCCATCCCTTCCACATCCAGCATCTTCTCTCCCTCCTGCATGGCAGCTTCTCCACTTGCTCCCTCCTCCCAATTTTCCCTCTTGACCTTGTTAAAAATAATCTCTCACATTAATTGATTACTTACCATGTGCTCTGCCCTGGACTAAGTGCTTCCCATACATTATCTCACTTAATCCTCACAATAACCTTTATCAAGCAGGTACTACTAGTTCCATCATTTTTACAGACCAGGAACCTGAGGCTTAGGAAGATTGAGTAAGTTTAACTTAGTCACACAGCTATGGAATGGTGGGGCTATGATTTGAGCCCAGTCTGACTATGGAGCCCAGTCTCTGAATCCCTGTACTGCCTTCCAAGGTCCTTAGGTCACTGTTTCCCTTGGCATGTTTGAAATATTTGGAAAGGATAGTCCATGCTTGCTGCCTTTTCTGCTTTATAATCCAACCCCTTAAACACTGTTGATCTGACTTCCATTCTAATCAGAGACTTCCTAGTTTGCAAATAGATTAGCCTTATTCTCCTCCACCTTCTTGCAACACTCAGTGATGCTGGGCACATTCTTGGGTCCTTTCTGTTTGGCTCCAATGACCATGAAATCTCTTGGTTTTCCTCCTATCTCTGCAAATGCCATATTTCTGCCTCCTCTTCTCCCATGACAGAGTAAGCATTCCCAAACTTCTGTCCTCAACCTTCTTTTCTCTCTATCCACTCTCCTCCTGGAAGCTTTACTGACTCTATGCTGACTCCTATAGATAGCTTTTCAAATGGGTATCCCTAGACTTGACTTCTTTTTGGAGCTACAGAAATATCTGTAGCTGCCTACTGCATGTGTCCCCCTGATGGTCTCCAATAGTCCTCTGCTCCTGAGTTCAACTTTTCCCCTGGGTTTACCTTTCCCTTCTATGGTCCCTGCTTGGTGAATAGCTCTACCCATCCGCCTCCCAGTCATGCAGGCTCAAATCCTTGGAGCCTCTTGAATTGATCCTGTCCTCCCCATCCCATTAGTGGCTATTGTCTCTGTGGAGTCTGCCAAGACCTACTTCTGTAATTATCTGTCCCTCTTTCCCCCAGGTTCTCATGGCATCTGCCCCTTCCCTGGCTTTCCTGCATCACACACACACACACACACACACATAAATACACAACAACTGTGAGCCAGGTACCATGGCTGGTGCTAAGGATTCAGCCACAAATCAGACAGACAAAGTCCTTGCTCTTAAGGAGCTCAGGCCTGGTAGGTGGGACAGACAAGAGAACATGTCATTGCCACTTACTCTGATAAATGCTTTGGGGATAATGTGCAGTATGTTTGCTATAGGAGCCCTTTAAGGTTGCTGTCATGCCAGAATTGAGGAGTCCAGGCAAAGGCTTCCCAGTGGAAATAACATTCAAACTTGAGGCCTGCCCTGAGGTGGGGACAGAAGCTAGCCAGTGAAAGTTAGGGAAGATAGAGAACACAAGTGAGGGACATGATCACTAGAGGCCCAGGGAACAAATGGAATAAAAACTTGGAAATTGGGCAGGGCAGGGTTTGTTTGGAGAACTACTGGTAATTCAGTGTGGCTGAGGGGTAGACTGGGAGGAGGGGTAGTGAGAGATGAGGCTGAAGGGGTAAGCAAGGCCCAACTCATGCAGGGTGTTTTGTGTTGGTTAAGAAGTTTGCAATTTATCCTGAGAGCAATGGGGAGCCACTGATGAGTTGTAAGCAACGGAGGAACATAATCATATGCATTTTAGTAAATACTACCTACAGTATAGAAAATGGCTTTGAAATAGTCAAGACTGGAGACTTGTTAGGCCACAGTTAAGAAGGCTGATGTCAACATCTAGGCAAAAATGATGTTGATGATGGCGCCAATCAGCAGAAGAGCCATGAGGATGGAGAGGAGTATATCTGCATTTGAGGGATACTCATGACAGAGGGTTGATGTATCAGGGATTGATTATATATGTCAGAGAAAGAGAGAGGGGAGGATTCGAGGATATGGATGGGCGTGCCATTCACAAAGGCAGGGAACACTGGGGGGTGACCTGGTTTGAGGGAAAGATGATGAATTCAGCTCTGTACATTCGAGTTTGAAGTGCCTGTGGGGTGGCCTGGTCAAGATGTCCAGTAGGCGGTTGGATACATGGGTTTGGAGCTCAGGAGAGGAACTGGAAGTGGTACCTGAAGTGATTAGTCTAGATGAGGTCATTTAGGAGGGCCTGGAAGGAAAGCCTTATTTTTGGGATGGGCCTGAGTGATGAAGTGAAGGATAACAAGTTTAGACAAGTTGTTGAAGAGGTTTAGCTATATACAGGAGGTGGAACACAGTGCAGTAACCAGAGTAACCTGGGGTTAAGAGAGTTTTTGTTTGTCTGTTTTTTGATGGACAACACACACTTGTCCAGAAGAGGGCCTTTTGGTTCATTCTATTCCTTGGACAAAGTGATGGCACAATCGAGTTGATATCCCAGGAATTCTGGGTCAGATAAAGAGGCAGGTCCCTTTGGAGGAGATACCCCTTTTTTGCTTCTCAGAGGCCATAGGCTGCTTAAACCTTCCCTCCAGGGTTCTGGACCCTTTCCCACCAGAACTCGCTTAAGGATTGACTCAGAGAACTTGTTTTTGAGGATGGCTTACCCAGGCCCCCGAGAATATTCTTCTCCCAAAGGGTAGAGTGCAGCCCTGCAGGATCTATCTCTCCCTTTCCAGGACTCACCTGCAGGTGTCAGGGAACGGGTTCGGCAGAATAGACACCCAGAACCTGGGGGATGGATGTTCCTCCTTGGATTCTGCCATGTGGTTAATTTCCGCTAACATTTCTTGATGCTTGTTTGGTGCTAGGTCCTGGTAGTAGTCGTGTGATGAATTAGACAGGGCCTCCACTTGGCGGAGCCCACAGTCCAGAAGAGGAGCTAGACAAGTAAACCATCAGTTACAAGACGGTGGTCTAGGAACCTCATGAGAGAGCCCTCAGGGCTGGGAAGCCAGGCAGACTCTTCCTTGGAAGCCCAGCCTGAAGCATTTTATGGCAGAAAGCTAAAGACTCCAAATCTTCCTACAGACCCAGAGCTTGGCTCTCCTGTTATTTGGGGGAAAATGGCCACACAGTGTATTTTAAATTGACTTTTTGTTCCTCTGCAGACTTTCCTGCTTCTTGTTGTGCATGTGTATTCAGAACTGGGAGACAGAACATTGGGGAAATATTTGCACAAAACCTTACAGAATATCCAAGTTGAGCCTTGGAACCCCCAAATGAAAAGTAGGTGAGGCCATCATTGCTGGATGTTGGAGAATCCCTAGGCTCAGTCCTCAGAACTTCCCTCTTCGTATCTCATCCACTCTTGTGGCTTTAAATACCAGTTACGTACTGAGAAGTCCTAAGTTCATATCTGTGATCAGGACTTTGCCCACCCCCAGCCCTGCCCCAGCCTCAGACTTGTATATCCGGCTACCTACCCTATAGCCCTATCTGGATTTCCAATGGGCTTCTCTTTATTTTTTCTTTCCCTGTGGCTTGTGGGATCTTAATTCCCCGACCAGGGATGGAACCTGCACCCTTGGCAGTGAAAGCGCCGAGTTCTAACCACTGGACCACCAGGGAATTCCCTCCAATGGGCTTCTTAAACACAACACCTTAAACCAAACTTCCATCTTTCCTCCCAAACCTGCCCCTCCCTTGGTTTTCCCCATCACAGTCAAAGGCTCAGGCCAAGCCTAGGAGTCCTTGGATCTTTCTCTTGCTCACCTACCCCCCATATCCAATCTGTCTGCAAATCCCATGGACACCACCTTAAATATCCAGAGGCTAAACATTTCTCCCTATTCCCTCTGCTTCCGCTTTAGCCCAAGCCTCCATCATCTCCACCTGGTTTAGTGCAGGAGCCTCCTGACTGGTGTCCCTGCTTCCGTGTTTGTCTTCCCATAGGACATCCTCAGAACAAGTGATCTTTTAAAACAGTGGTCCTTTGAAAACGTGAGATCCTGTCACTCCTCTGCTCAAACCTCTCCAGTGGCTCCCACCTCACTCAGGATAAAAGTCAAAGTCCTTACAGTGGCCCCCAAGGCCTTCCCCTGCCTGCCCACCTCCCTGGTCCCTCCACCTCATCTGCGAGTGCTCCCCACCTCCATCACCCCTCCCTAGCCTCACTGGCCTCCCTACCACTCACCCTCCGCCCTTCACACCCTTACATTTGTAGATCTTTCTGCTTGGAACATCCTTCCCCCAAATATCTCCATGGCCTACTTTCTCATTTCTTTCAGATACCTCCAATATCTCCTTTTCAGTGAGAATTTTCCTGACTACTCTATTTCTCTGTTTAGTTTAATGCCAAATTTCTAGTATCTACAGCAGTGCCCGGCACTCATGGGGTGCTCAATTAATATTTGTTGAATAAATTAGTTAGTCACGGCAGTAGAGGCATCACAGTTGTGCTTTCGTGCAAGGGGGGGGGACACTCCAAATAGCCTAGGGAATAGTAAGGTATAAGGCTTCAATGCAAACAGTTGTATTATATCACATTGCTGATGTAATCTTTCTGCCATGCTGTGTTATCAATAGCTAAAAAATAATATTAAGTAAAAACTACCACAGAAAACAAAAAAACAAAACAAACAAACAAACAGAAAATTAATTAGTCATGGGCTGCAGTGAGCTCCTACATGTGTCAAGTGAGGACCTGGAATGTGCCAGGAAACTCCCTGTAGTGAGTAACATGATTCCCATTTTGCAGATAAGGAAACTGAAGCTTGGAGAAGTATGAGTGCCTTGCCTCTCTGTTCCCATAGCAACCTGGGCATATCCCCAGCACCTATCGTTCTCCACTGTCATTGTCCATTTCACCAACTAAATGTAAGACTTTTGAGCCCAAGGGTCATCTCTTACTCCTTGTTGCATATCAAGCTCCTGGTAGAAAGTTGGGCACATAGTAGATGCTTAAGAAATGTTTGTTTTATGAATGAATGAATGAAATGGCCAAATCAGGATACAAACCCACAACTGTCAGATAGCAAAGTCTCTGCTCACCCCACTCTGGGGGTGGGGGGAATCCCTCTAACAGCCATGGAGCCAGTAGTTAAGAGTCCCTCCCCTTAGCAGAGTATTCTTCATGCGAGCCAGAGTATTTCAGATGGAGAACAGTGTACAGTGGCTGACAGTTTTTTCCCATCACACACCAGGCTAATGGAAAGAATTTCTCCACTCAGTCCCTCCACAGTTCCCCAGACACACAGTCAGGGTTAATCTTCAGACCAATTACATACTGAGAAGGCCTAAGTTCACATCTATAATCAGGATCTTGTCCACCCCCCCCCATCTGCATTCTGCCCCATTAATTTCCTGAATCTTCAGCTGCTGGCTTGCGCTCCTGCCCATCCATCCCCTCACTCAGCCAACAGCGTCTTCGAGCCTTCTCTGGGCCACAGTGAAAACTGAGCTACCCCTCCCCCCAACCTTATCCCCACTGCGAGTTGGCTTCGTTCTCTGAGACTTCATTCCAACAAACTCTCTCTCCTTTGTGTCTTCTTTTTAGATTCTTCTCCACCCCCTAAGCCCATGTCTTAGGTCATGAAGATGACTCACTCCATCTATGGATGACGGTGGCCCACTTGTCTCATCTGCCTCTCTCTCTTAAGCCTTCAGTTCAGTAATTCTTCAGATCAGTAATTCTTAAACTCCTGGGAGGGATCCTAGACCCCTTTGAGAAACTGATATGGGCTATGGGCCGTCTCCCTCCAAAAAACACATATACTCTTCTTTTTTTTTTGAAACATTTTGATTTTTAAATTAAAGTGTAGTTGATTTACAATGTTGTGCTAATTTCTGCTGTGAAGCAAAGTGACTCAGTTATACACATATATACATTCTTTTTTAATATTCTTTTCTATTACGGTTTATCCCAGGAGATTGGATATAGTTCCCTGTGCTATACAGTAGGACCTTGTTGTTTATCCATTCTAATGTAATTGTTCACATATACTCTTAAATACAGCCTTTTGCATAGAAGTTCAAATGCACCCCAATTAAGAACCCCTCCTCTAGAGGGTCTCTCTCTTCTCCTTCTCTCTTCCCCTCTAGATTTCTGGTTGTTGTTGGCTCCCAAGTCAATTCCCTGATCTGCTTTCAGAATCAGAAGCGTCTCCCTACCACATTATTACCAATATCCTTATTGTTATGAACAGCAGCCACAAGATTTGCATAATCCTTTTCACGCATCAACTGATTTCATGCTCTCAACAACCCCAAGAGGAAGGAACTATTATTGTCCCATTTCTACAGATGAGAGAACTCCATGGTTATGTGTTTTGCCAACACCACACAGCTCTAAGTCCAGGCTTCCTTTCCTCTGTACCACATTGTGTTGCCTATTATAAACGGCTGTTTTCTTTGACCTTTTTTATCTCCACTGCCTGAAACCTACCTCTGCCCCCACCTACACCCCATGGTGTGTTGCCTGTTATTCTCAACTGCTGGGTTTTTTTTTTTACCTCCCCCCTCTCTATCACCTGAAAGGCACAGTCTTCATCACCTCCCCCACTCCTCTGAAGTTCCCTCCTTCTCCCCCTTCCATGTCTTCAACTGACCACAGGTGGCTTCTTTGCAGTTGCTTAAGCACATGTGAGCCATGCAAGGGTTTCATTTCCCCTTCCACTCTCAGCCCAGCTGTGCCAGCCTCCGTGATCCTTGCTGGCGCTCCAGCCCCTTCTGGCAGAAGGCCTTGGCACTTCTGGGAATGCCATACCTGAAATCCAGGTAAGAGAAAAGAAAGGGATACCCAGTTGAGCACCTACTTTGGGCCAGGCCTCGTGCATGGCCTGGGGGCACAGACTCCAACCTTTAAAGGCTCTAGCTTTCAGGTTCTTCCAGGTTCTTCCAGGTATACTACTGATGGGCACCTGGAGGCTCCAAGGTGATTGGTCTGAATCCATCTGCTGCCTGTCTGTGGAGGGTTGGGGCCCCTCTGCAGCTTGGCTAAACTTTAGCTGCCCCCTGAGCCAGCAAAACTATTGCTCAGAGCCAACATGAGAAACACCTGGCTGTTGGTTAACCTCTTCCTCCTCAGCTCAAATCTCAGACCGGCCTGATAATTTTATTTAGGTTAATCACAATCACACTTTTGCTCTTAGTGTGATAAAGTAGTAGATCATCACAAAAACAGTTTATAAAACTGTTTACCAAAGTGTAACATACATGCAGAAAAGTGCACAGATCAAAAGTATGCAGCTTGATGGATTTTCACCACCTTAACCCATCTGAATAACCTGTACCCAATCAAGAAACAGAATTTTCCAGCACCCTGAAACCCCCCTGCCCTGTGTGCTTTCTTCCTCTCCTTATCCCTAACATAACCACTATCCTGATGACTTCTAACAGCACGTCTTGGTCTTGCCTGGTTTTGTCCCACAGAAACAATTTTAAGAGAAACAGACCATCTTCTGGTCTACCCCCTAGACACACATTTTGATTGATTGATTGATTCAATTAGTCATTGAGCAGACGTTGACTGTGTATAAAATGGATCAAAAATCTGAATTAAACCAAAGACCTGTGGCCTCAAAGGGGCTTTGGCTGTAAACTAACCCTCCACTGGGCCTCCAGAATCCCAAAGTGTGTTCTTAATAAAGGGCCCAGAACATGCATGCACATCTGATCACTTCCTCTAAAGTTCAAGATCTTATGTCACTGCAGTTTTTTACTTTCTTTCTTCTTGATTTTATTTTATTTGTTTAGTTCTGAAGGAGGGAAATTAGAGACTCTGGGGAGGACCCTGCTCCCCCCCACCCCAGAACTCCAGCCTTGATCACTCCTAGATGGAGAAATCATCATCTTATAAGGCTACCTACTGCATTTTCCAGGAAGATCTGGCAAGTGAGCCTTAAGCTGTTAAAAACATACACACACACACACACACACACACACACACACAAAACCCCAAAAGCTTTCTCGCTTGAGCTCAAATATGCTGCAATTTTTGCTTACTGATTCTAGCCCTGCCCTATGCAACCTCCCAGAATTAGTTAATTAGTCAATTCAGTAATCAGGTTTTGGGTGTTTCCTGAGCTCCAGGCTCAGAGGCACATGAGGTGGGGCTTCCTGAACCCTGAATTCTTCCCATGGGGATCCCAGGATTGACTGACTCAGGGATGTGGCTAAACCAGCATTACTAAAGAACATTCCACTGGACACTAATCCCCAGAAATGCTTTACGAAAATAGAGCTTTGAGCTCAAAGGAGTTGGCCAAATGCTCCAGGCTCTCTGGTCTGTTTCTAGTATCACATCTTACATTCGCACAGTTAAGACTCTGGGAGATGGGAAGCATAAAAACTGGGCTTCACTTTGTCAGTGTTTTGAAGACTTATATGACTTAGAATCCCTTTTTCTACAGAATGCCTATGAGAACTTCTCAAAATTAGTGTCCTCAGAACAGGACACAGGCCAAGCAGCTTTAAAGTATCCTCCCAAACTGTACTAGCCCATGGTGATACTGAACACTTGAAAAGTGGCTCTTCCAAATTGAGATGTGTGGGTAAAACACACACCAGATTTCAAAGTCTAAGAAGAAAATCAAAGGTTTTTATATGGCTTATATATTGAAATAATACAATTTTTGAAATATTGGGTTACAATGTACTATTAAAATCAACTTCACCTGTTTCTTTTTGTTTTTTATTTATTTATTTTTATTTTTAAAAAATATTTTGTGTTTTTAAAGGCTGTTATTTATTTATTTTTAAATTAAAAAACTTTTTTTTACAAATTTATTTATTTATTTATTTTAAAATTTTTGGCTGCGTTGGGTCTTCGTTGCTGCGTGCGGGCTTTCTCTGGTTGGGAGGAGTGGGGGCTACTCTTCCTTGCGGTGCACGGGCTTCTCATTGCGGTGGCTTCTCTTGTTGCGGAGCACGGGCTCTAGGCACGCAGGCTCAGTAGTCGTGGCTCGCAGGCTTAGTAGTTGTGGCACGCGGGCTCTAGAGTGCAGGCTCAGTAGTTGTGGCGCACGGGCTTAGTTGCCCTGCGGCATGTGGGATCTTCCCAGACCAGGGCTCAAACCCGTGTCCCCTGCACTGGTAGGCGGATTCTTAACCACTGCGCCACCAGGGAAGTCCTCTTTTTGCTTTTTAAAATGTGCCTTTTAGAAAATGCAGAGTTATGCATGAAGCATGCATTATGCTTCCATTGGAGGGTGCTGCTCCAACATTCTGAGATGCTGGGCAGGCTTTGTTGGCTGAAACAGGAACATGGGAGAGGGAGGGGGTGGGTAGCCCAGTGGAGGAAGTACAGGGCACTCTGGGAATTCACTGAAGGGGCAGCTCACAAAGCTTCAAGAGAGGCCGGTCAGGAAGTGGTGACTAAACTGACATGTGAAAGATGAGAAGGAGTTAGGCAGGGGAAGGCAGAGAAAATAGCAGGCGCCCAGGCCTGGAAGTGAAAGACAAACTGTGAGTATTCCAGGATGTCTGACGCTTGGGGGGCAGAGGGTAGGTAGTGACCCAATGTGAGACCAGAGAGGGCAGCCAGGGCCAAGATTTGGGGGGCCTGGTAAGCCCTGGTAAGGGATTTCTGCTGAGAGGAATGAGACACCACTGGAGGGTTTTCAGTTAGGTGAAGCTAGGCAGAATTGCATTTTTTTTAAAAAATTTATTTTATTTATTTATTTATGGCTGTGTTGGGTCCTCGTTTCTGTGTGAGGGCTTTGTCTAGTTGTGGCAAGCGGGGGCCACTCTTCATCGCGGTGCGCGGGCCTCACTCTGTTGCGGACCACAGGCTCCAGACGTGCAGGCTCAGTAACTGTGGCTCACAGGCCCAGCTGCTCTGCGGCATGTGGGATCCTCCCAGACCAGGGCTCGAACCCATGTCCCCTGCATTGGCAGGCAGACTCTCAACCACTGCGCCACCAGGGAAGCCCAGAATTGCATTTTTAAAAGATGACCCTGATATTTGCATGGGGCGTAGATGGATGTAGGGATAAGGTAGAGGGAGAATATCTATCCAGGAGCTGTTGGAGTCATCGAGAAGTTTGGACTACTCCGTGAACCCTGAAATTAAGGAAATCCAGTGTCTGGCAAAAGAGTCACAGATGGGACCGCTGGTCAGGGTTACTACTTGGAGATGGGACAAGGGAGAGGATGGAGCCAAGGTTGATATCCCGTTTTGTTTTTAATTTTTAAATTTTATTTATTTTTACATTTTTTGGCCACGCCACGTGGCATGTGGGATCTAAGTTCCCTGACCAGGGATTGAACTCATGCCCCCTGAAGTAGAAGTGCCAAGTCTTAACCACTGGACCGCCAGGGAAGTCCCCCGGGTTTTTTTTTGTTTTTTTTTTTTTTAATAAATTTATGTATTTATTTATATTTTATTTTTGGCTGTGTTGGGTCTTCGTTTCTGTGCAAGGGCTCTCTCTAGTTGCGGCAAGCGGGGGCCACTCTTCATCGCGGTGCACGGGCCTCTCACCGTCGCGGCCTCTCTTGTTGGGGAGCACAGGCTCCAGACGCACAGGCTCAGTAGTTGTGGCTCACGGGCTTAGTCGCTCCGTGGCATGTGGTATCTTCCCAGACCAGGGCTCGAACCCGTGTCCCCTGCATTGGCAGGCAGATTCTTAACCATTGCGCCACCAGGGAAGCCCCTCCCCCGAGTTTTGAATAGTGAGGTTGTGATGGGAAAACAGAAGGCTGTGGAGGGAAGATGATGAGTTTAGGATCGTTCAAGTTGAGGGTGAGAAGAATGTGGGGTATACAAATGGGGATGCCCAAGATGACGTGAACAGCCAGCTCTGGTTCTTGAAAGAGATTTAGGGGGTGGAGGTAGAGTCGGCAGGAAACATCTCCCCTGTGGCCCTCAGGTGCCTCATCTGCACAGTGGGGACCTGATCTATTTCCCAGAGTAAGGGAAAATGATTAGATGATGGGACACGTTGAGTGTGCTGGACCCCACATGGGCTCACAGTAGGTGCTTAGGGAGTTCTGGTTCTTTGTTTCAGAAGGTCTATCAGTCCCATTTCCTACATGGTCAAACACACCAAGTTCTTTGCAGATACCATTTCCTCCTCCAGTACCCACAGGACCCATCTCTCTGTTTTCAAAGTCCCCAGTGCAGTGATGGGGAGATGTTGCTGGAAAAAGTTGTGGGGAGGGGGAGTGAAGGCAGCTTCCCCCTGCCTGGGCTATCCTAGAGCAGGAAAGGAGAGAGTAGTCGGTGTTGTGCGGTGGAGAAGACGTTGTACCAGCAGACCAGAGCTAGGCTACCTGCCCCAACCCTGCCACCAGAAAACCAAGAAAACTTGCCCTGTTCTAAGCCTCAGTTTTTCCACTGGCTCAAGGAGGGACCTTTCCTGGTTCTGTCCCTGCCTTCTCCTTGCTCCCAGAAAGCCTCTTCCCTTTTCTTGACCCACGGAAGACATCACTTCCTTGAAGACTTGGCTCGCTGTGGGCCTCCTGGCGGCTCCTTCCTGGGGTGAAGGGCCAAAATCTTGACAAGATTAAGAGGTTTTGGGACTGGGCCAGGCTGGGTAAACAGGAAAGATGACAAACCAAACTCCCCTCCTCCTGGGGGGTTGTTTATTTCAGTTTTTCCCTCAGCTGAGTTTTCTGGATACATAGTAACCCTTGACATTTCATCCAGTGCCCAGCCTCTGGACCCATAGCACCTAGTGCCCCTCTCACCCATAGAGCTCATGGAATGGGCTTGCTCCCGTGTCCTCTTGGCCAACTGCACTGAACTCCTGGAAAGCAGGAAGAACACAGATATATCTAAACCGAGAGCCTAGCGTGATCCAGGGGAGGAAGTGTCCTCTCCCACAAATGCCTCTCCAGCTCACTGGGGTAAGCAATGTTCTTGCCATTTTCAGCCACGGAAACTGAGGCTCAGGGAAGCAACCCATGTCACCCAGCATGTTGGCAGTGGGTCTAGAAACGGGGAGGGCTGGAAGGGAGAAGGACGCCTCATCAATGAAAAGAATGTTCTTTGGAGGCTGAAGAGCCTTGCTTGGTTTAAATTCTGACTCTGCAACTTCCTGCCTGTGGAATTCAGGCAGGTTCCTACGGGGAGGCAATGTCGGGTAGCGGTTAAGAGCACAGACTCTGGAATTGAATGTCAGTTCCGCCATCTGCTAGTTATGTGACTTTGGGCAAGTTCCTTCGCTTCTCTGCACTGCAGTTTCCACAGCTATAAAACATGATAATAATAGCTCTGACCGCATAGACATGTCATGCAGATTAAACGTGATAATCCATGTGGAACACTTAGCACTGTGTCTGTCCCAGGGGCCGGTTCCATCTGTGTCAGCTGTGTATGGAGGCAGACCTCATTGACTCTGGCCCCACCTGTTCCCCAGCCTGTCACCCGTCCCCCTGGTGGCTCACTCAGCCCTTGGTGTGTGGTAGGTACTCGCTGGCTTGCTGACTACAGGAGTGGTTGGGAATTGACTCAGTGTTTCTGAAAACAGGCTTCTGACAATGTGTGGGAGGAGGATTCTGAAGGACAATTTTCGGGAATTCCCAACCACCCTGAAAGGGGTTGCTTTTTGCACGCTAGTATGAACTTGAAAATATTTCCAGACGGCTTTTTCCTCTCTTATTGCAGAAGCAACTTATATGTTCATTGTAAACTGTTCAAACATTACATACAGATATAAAGCCGAGGGCCAAAGTCCTGAGTAATCCTGCTTTGAAAGAAGTGCTCACTGTTTTTCTGAGGCACCCACTGTTTATCTGAGACATGCCCTTCCAGATTCTTCCTGTGCCTAGTGTTTGAGCGCCACTGTTCGTCCCTCTCCGTGGTAGATACTGCAGGGCCCCCTCAGAAATCCAGATGACTGTCTGTACCTTAAGGGTGAGCATTGTTGGGATGGGGTGCAGAATTTCACGGAACACTTAATCAGCAGTTAAAGGCACCGATGACTCATTCCCCCAGCATACACTTAGCCTTCAGGACTCTGAGACCCCGAAATGATGAATCAAGGTCCCACCTGGCTTTGGAGCGAGACCTGAGATTGAATTTCAGCAAGGAGACCCCGTTGTGTACTTGTCCTCGATTATGTGCAAGTCCGCCAAGCCTTAGTGAGAGGCCAGAATGGGAGCTGCGGCCCTGCTGCCCAGAGAATAGCATTTTCCCCCCTCATTCCCTCACCGTGTCTAGGGAACTGAGCTGAAGGTGCCAGCCAGTGTGGGCTGGCCACGTGTGGTTTCTGTGATCTTGCGCAAGCTGCTTCTCTTCTCTGAGCCTCAGGTTTCTCATCGGAAGAGTGAGGAGAATCTTCCTGCCTTGAAAGGCACATTCCGCCATCCATCCATCCATTCATTCATAGAAGGTGGTATTTCGTAAGAGTGTGGGAAGATTACTCAATAAACATGGCCATCTAGGAAGAAAAGAGTTGGGTCTGGTGGTAGATTGTATTATTGTTCAGCAAATATTTACTTCCCCCAGCCCTCCTCACCATGGGAGGAATACAATTCCTCACTCTCTTGATATTGAAATTAGCCATGTGACTTGCTTTGGCCAAAAGAATATGTGTGGAAGTGACAGGGGCCAGCTCCAAGATACCCAGTGTCTCCATTCCTCCTTCTTGAGCAGCTGTCATCGGTCATGAGAACCGTGAGTCCCAGACAGTGGGGGCTGCTTTAGCCTGGACTCAGAATGAGAAAATACATAGGGAAGCTCTGCACTCACCCCACAGCCTGGAGCCCAGCCCAGGAGAGCCCTGATGAACCCCAGCTGACCCACAGACCCCTGGGTGAGAAATAAATGTTTACTTTTGTAAGCACTCAGTTTGTGGAAGCTGTTCTTTTTTCTTCTTCCAGCTTCACTGACATATAATTGACATACAGCACTGTATAAGTTTAAGGTGTACAACATAATGATTTGACTTACATACATCATGAAACGATGACCACGATAAGTTTAGTAAATATCCATCATCTCATATAGATACAAAATTAAAGAAGTAGAAAAAAATATCTTTCCTTATGATGAGAACACTTGGGATTTACTCTCTTAACAGCTTTCATATGTAACATCCAGCAGTGTTCATTATATTTATCATGTTGTACATGACATCCCTAGCACTTATTTATTTTGTAACTGGAAGTTTGTACCTTTTGACTGCCTTCATCCAATTCCCTCACCCCCGCCTCTGGTAACCACAAATCTGATCTCTTTTTCTATGAATTTGTTTGTTTGTTTTTGTTTTTAAATTAATTTTTATTGGAGTATAGTTGCTTTACAATGTTGTGTTAGTTTTTACTGTACAGCAAAGTGAATCAGCAATACGTATACATATATCCCCTCTTTTTTGGATTTCCTTCTCACTTAGGTCACCACAGAGCCCTGAGTAGCGTTCCCTGTACTGTATAGTAGGTTCTCATTAGTTATCTATTTTATACATAATATCAATAGTGTATATGTGTCAATCCCAATCTCCCAATTCATCCCCTCCCCCTTTCCCCCTTGGCATCCATACGTTTGTTCTCTATCTCTGTGTCTCTATTTCTGCTTTGCAGATAAGATCATCTATACCATTTTTTCTAGATTCCACATATATGCGTTAATATACGATATTTGTTTTTATCTTTCTGACTTACTTCACTCAGTATGACAGTCTCTAGGTCCATCCATGTCTCTACAAATGACCTAATTTCGTTCCTTTTTATGGCTGAGTAATATTCCATTGTATATATGTACCACATCTTCTTTATCCAGTCCTCTGTTGATGGGCATTTAGGTTGCTTCCATGTCCTGGCTATTGTAAATAGTGCTGCAATGAACATTGGGGTGCATGTGTCTTTTTGAATTATGGTTTTCTCTGAGTATATGCCTGGAAGTGGGATTGCTGGGTCTGTTTGTTTTCAAAGTATAATTGACCTACAACACTATGTCAGTTCCTGTTACACAACATACTAATTCGATATTTCTCTACATTTCAAAATCAACACACAAGAAGGAAGTTGTTTTTTATGCAGCAAAATCTGGCCCAGGTGGATCTCTAACTCACTCCTTATGCTGACTTTACCTTGGGTCCAAGGAAGGATTCTCTGATTGGATGCTATTTGACCTGAGATCTGAGTGTTAAGAAGGAGCTAGCTATGTAGCCATCTCAGGGGAAGTATTCTGGGCAAAGGGAACAGCAATGCCATGGTCCTGAGGCTGGAGGAAACTTGGCCTGTTCAGGAATAGAATTAAGGCCAGTGGGATAGATTGTTTGATAAGAAAGGGGAAAGGAGTCTGAGCCCCATAAATCAATGGGTCACTTCACATTTCCACTTGGACGTCTCTCAGATACTTTAAATCCAAAACATCAGATCCATAGCTGAACCTGTGGTCTTCTCCCAAATCCATCCTTCCTTTTTCATTTCCTCATCTCAGTCAATGACACCACCACCTACCTACCCAGTCCCCCAGACTGCAAGGCTGGACCTCATCCTTAACTCTTCCCTCTCCCTGAACCCTCACATCCAATCTATCCTCAAGTCCTGACAATTTCACCCTCTCATCATCTCATATTTGTCCACTTCTCTCCACCTCTGCTGAGATCACCTCAGTTGAAGCTGCTATCATCTCTTGCTTGGACTACACCTTCAGCCACCTCCCCAGCTTCCCTGCCTGCATTCGTAGTCCTTCTCCAATCAGTCCTCTACATGGAAGTCAGTGGTCTTACTTAAAAACAAATCATCTCTCTATAAGTGATTGGATAAACAAACTGTGGTACATCCATACAATGGAATATTATTCAGCAATAATGAAGGAGCTAAGTTTTGGGTTGGTTGGTGATGATGATTGCACAGCAATGTGAACATACTTAATTCCACTGAACTATATACTTAGAAATGTTTAAAATGGTAAATCTTATGTTATGTGTATTTTACTCCCCACCGCCACACACAAAAGAATGACCTATCAAGCCATGAAAAAACATGGAAGAACCTTAAATGCATATTGCTAAGTGAAAGAAGCCAGTCTGAAGAGGCTACATACTATATGATTCCAACAATATGAACTTCTGGAAAAGGCAAAACCGTAAGGTGGGTATAAAGATCAATTGGGGGCAGGGAGGAATAGGAGAGGAAAGAATAGGTCAAGCACAGGATATTTTTAGGGCAGTGAAACTATTCTGTATGATACTCTAATGGTGAACTCTCGTCGCTAGACATTTGTCAAAACCCAATGAACTATACAACACAAAGAGTGAACCCTAATGTAAACTATGGGCTTTAGTTAATAAAAAATCCAACAAAAACAAAAACAAGCAAATCAAGTTTCATGACTCCTCTGTTTAGAGCTTCCAATGCCTGCCCTCTGACCTGGCCAGGAAGGTTTGTCCATCCTTCCTCCCCTGGCTCCCCCCTAGTCATTCTTTAAGGCTCAGTTTTTTTTTTTTTTTTAAATTAACTTTTTTTTTTTGGCCATGCCAAGCGGCTTGTGGAATCTTAGTTACCTGACCAGGGATTGAACCCAGGCCCTCAGCAGTGAAAGTGCCGAGTCCTAACCATTGAATCGCCAGGGAAGTCCCTAGGGCTCAGTTTAAGTGTCACCTCTTCAGAGAAGCCTTCCCTCATTCAGCAGATTAAATCTGCACCTCCCCCCCGCCTTTGTTTTACCTTCCCTGTAGATTCTGTTCTTCAACTCTGCAGCATTTGCACATTTGTAATTAGGTAGTTGGGACTTCCCTAGTGGCGCAGTGGTTAAGAATCCGCCTACCAATGCAGGGGACACGGGTTCAAGCCCTGGTCTGGGAAGATCCCACATGCCATGGAGCAACTAAGCCCTTGAGCCACAACTACTGAGCCTGTGCTCTAGAGCCCGCAAGCCACAACTACTTTGGCCACATGCCACAACTACTGAAGCCCATGTGTCTGGAGCCCGTGCTCCGCAACAAGAGAAGCCACTGTAATAAGAAGCCCGCGCACCTCAACAAAGAGCAGCCCCCGCTCGCCGCAACTAGAGAAAGCCCGCGTGCAGCAACGAAGACCCAACGCAGCCAAAAATAAATAAATAAAATAAATAAGTTTATAAAAATAAATCCTCCTGTAATTAGTTAATTGTTTGTATTTATTTGCATAATGGTCTCTGAAGCCCCAGGAAGGTCTGGATCATGTGCCTGTCTTCACCATCTTATCTCTAGCGCTGAGCTCGTGCCTGGTACATAATAGAGCTTAGTACATGTGTGGTTGAACATAGTTTGAAATAAAAGGTCACATAGTCTCTGATTTCATTTATGTGAAGTATCCAGAATAGGTAAATTCATAGAGACTGAAAACAGACAGGTGGTTGCCGGGGGCTGGGGGATGAGGAATGACTGTTTAATGAGTATGGGGTTTCCTTTTGGGGGGGATGCAAATGTTTTGGAACTTGACAGAGATGGTGATTGTACAGCATGGTGAATGTACTAAATGCCAGTGAACTGTATACTTTAAAGTAGCTCATTTTATATTATGTGAACTTCACTTCAATTTAAAAAATAGTTTGAAGTATTAATCAATGTATGTCTTTTTTTTTTTTTTTTTTGTACAGCCTTGTATCCCATCATCTTTTCAGGTTCAGACTAGTACCTTTGGCCTCAGAGGTGGTTTTTATAGCAGAAATGCAGAAAGAATAGAAAGTAATCAGTGTGAGCTTTTTCCCTTAAATTTTTTTATTTAAAAATTTTTCATAATAAAAAATTTTAAGTGTATACAAAAACAGAGAGAATAATATAATGAGCCTCCACATACCCATCAACTAGCTTCAACAGTTACTAACTCATGGATGAACTTAACTATGTGCCCATCTACCCCCTCCTCCATTGTATGAGTTTTATTTGTTTATTTATTTATTTATTTATTTACTTACTTATTTTTGGCTGCGTTGGGTCTTCGCTGCTGCGTGCAGACTTTCTCTAGGGCTCTAGATGTGCGGGCTTCAGTAGTTGTGGCACTTGGGCTCAGTAGTTGTGGCTCACGGGCTCTAGAGCGCAGGCTCAGTAGTTGTGGCACACAGGCTTAGTTGCTTTGCCGGACCAGGGCTCGAACCCATGTCCCCTGCATTGGCAGACAGATTCTTAACCACTGTGCCACCAGGGAAGCCCCTCCACTGTATGGGTTTGATGCAAATATCACACACCATATCATTTCATCTGTAAACATTTCCCCGTGTCTCTCTAAAAGATAAGAACTTTCAACATGTAACCACAATACCATTATTACATCTACAAAGTCAACAACGAATTTATAATGTTGTCAAATATCCCATCAGCGTTCAAATATGCCCAATTGTATATTTTTAAAATGTATAATGTGTTTGAATCAAGATCCAAACAAGGTCTACATATTGCGTTGATTCATATATCTCTTAAGTCTCTTAATATATAGGTTCTTCCACCATCTCTCTCTTATTTTGTAAGTGTGGGAAGTGGAATAGACAGGACTTGGAGAGATTTCCCCCTTTCTCTGCCTTCAATTTATTTATTGAAGAAATGTGGTATTTGTCTTGTAGAGTTTCCTACAGTCTGGATTTGGCTGATTGCATCCCTGTGGTGTTGTTTCACATATCTGCTGACCCCTTTATTTCATGTGACTAGTATCTTAGTAGAGTCAGGTTAAATGGTTTTTTAGCAAGAATACTTCACAGGTGATGTTGTACACCTCCACTAGGAAGTTGTATGTATTTGTCTCTCTTTTAGTGAAATTCCTAGCCATTAATGATCATGGCCTAAACCCATTGTTTTGTTAAAGCTTGCAAAACCCAAAATGCAAAATTCTAATTCTTAAAAAAATTTTTTCACTTATTAGGAGAAATATGTCTATCAAGAGAAATTTCCTCTAATCAATTAGCTGGTTACAATGAGATTCAGTTCATATAGGAAAAGTAGAAAAAAAATGCTTGATTCTTTCCCTTTATTTACCAATTTCCAAAATGTTGAGTTGCTTCCCTAACATGCTCAAAGGGAATGCAATAAGATTTTCTTTTTCTTTTTCTTCTTCTTCTTTTTTTCTGAGTATCATTATGAACTTATGGATTTTAAACCTGTTTGATTTTAAACCTTATTGATGCTCAAAGTGTCTTATCTTTGGCCAGCTAGAGCCTCTTCAGATTGACTTCTGAGTCCTTTTGACATAACCTTGTAGCTTACTTGCTTTCTAGAATGGCAAGATGTTCCAAGTTCATCTTGTACATTTTTTTGCCCCAGACCTTGAATTGGCCATTTCTCCAAGGACCCCTGGTCCTTGGGAAATGATGTTTAGATCTTTCACAATCTTTTCTCTAGGGGTGCTCATAACTACTGCATTGGTAATTGTTTCCAGGTCTTTTCAGTGGATAGAGATAAAAAATTTTAAGAGGTCTTGAGTTCACATTGATAATTTAAATTTTAATTTAGATTACAGAGATTTTTTTTTTTTTTTTTTTTTGGCTGCGTTGGGTCTTCGTTGCTGCACGTGGGCTTCCTCTAGTTGTGGTGAGTGGGGGCTACTCTTCATTGCAGTGCACGGGCTTCTCATTGCGGTGGCTTCTCTTGTTGCGGAGCACGGGCTCTAGGCATGCGGGCTCAGTAGTTGTGGCTCGTGGGCTCTAGAGCGCAGGCTCAGTAGTTGTGGCGCACGGGCTTAGTTGCTCTGGGGCGTGTGGGATCTTCCCGGACCAGGACTTGAACCTGTGTCCCCTGCATTGGCAGGTGGATTCTTAACCACCCTGCCACCAGGGAAGCCCCAGATTATAGAGATTTTGCTTAACTTTTTTGATTTTATATTTGTATCTTTTTTCTCTTATGCTGAGAGTGTTGGTTTCTAATGGCAATAACACTAGATTTATGTACAATCTAAGAATGCACAGATTACTGTATCAAAATTATTTGAAATAATTCTTCTCTGAGTGGTTACACTATCAATTTAATTTCTAGTTTGATGCATTTCTTTCATTTTATTTCCAAGTTTTAGGGATTACTTTATTTGAAATTCAATTTTGCTTTAATAATTATGTAGAACAATGATACCATTCCACAGCCAAATCTTCAAAATAAAGTATATTCAGGTAAGTCTAGATTCTATACCTGTTCCCTTCACTCTGGTCTCTCCCTTTCCCATAGGTAATCATTTTTAAAAATTGTTTTGTTTTCCTCTTTAATTTTAAAAAGTATAAGCATATGTGTATGTGTACATATATTTATATCCCCTCTTTCTTACATAACTGGTAGCATACCATATACATTTCTTTCGAGAGGTAATAATGTTTTAAAGATTTTTTTGTTTTCTTCTTTAATTTTATTATTTTAATTAATTAATTAATTATTTTGGCTGCACCGCATGGCTTACGGGATCTTAGTTCCCCAACCAGGTATTGAACCGGGGCCCACAGCAGTGAAAGCAGAGTCCTAACCACTGGACTGCCAGGGAATTTCCTCTTCTTTAATTTTAAAAAGTATAAGCATATATATGTATATATATTTATATCCTCTCTTTCTTACATAAGTGGTAGCATACCATATATACTTCTTTCAGTATATATGTTCTGAAGTTTTTGCTGTCTTTAACAATATGTCTGCATGTCTTTAATGATATGTTCTGAAATTCACCCTATTAAAATGTGTAGAGATAGCACTTGTTCCGTTTTCACAGCTGCATAGTACTCCATCATGTAAAGTACCACGATTTATTCATTTAATTCCCTGTTGATGGACATTTGGATAGCTTCTAGCCATTTGCTATTACAAAGAGTATGATAACAAAAGGTCTTGTGCATAATTACTCTCAGGATTTTGGCAGCCTATTTTGGGGATGGGTTCTTAGAAGTAGGATTGCTGGGTGATGCATATGTAATACTGGTTTTTGAAGTCCTAGCCCAAGAATACTTTCTGTGTGAACTTTTTCAGAGGACCTCTCTGTGCCTCTGTTTCTAATCTGCAAAATGAGAATATTAACAATATTTGCCTCAGAGAGTTATTGGGAAGACTAAACGGGTGAATGGTTTTAAAGTGCTTAGAATAGGGGACTTCCCTGGTGGTGCAGTGGTTAAGAATCAGCCTGCCAATGCAGGGGACATGGGTTCAAGCCCTGGTCCGGGAAGATCCCACATGCTGCAGAGTAACAAAGTCCATGCGCCACAACTACTGAGCCTGCGTTCTAGAGCTCGCATGCCGCAACTACTGAGCCTGCGTGCTGCAACTACTGAAGCCTGTGCACCTAGAGCCCATGCTCCACAACAAGACGAGCCACCTCAACGAGAAGCCCGCACACCGCAACAAAGACCCAACGAGGCCAAAAAATAACTAAAAATTAAAAAAAATTATTAAAAAAAATATGCCTGGTACATAGGAGGTGTTCAATAAATGTTAACAAAGGGTGGGAAGCACAGGAGTATGTGGGCGGGGGGACAGTGGCATTAGATGCTGGGATGAGTCTTTGAGAAGGAATTCTATGCCTGCTTCACTTGCCCCTGCAGGAGGGGTAGAAATAGTAGAATCCAGAGATGAAGTTTGGAGATAAAAGAAAAGATTAAATGAATAGGATATGGACTTAGATGTATTCTGTGGGAAAAGAAGGAGGAAATCTTCACTGGACTGCATTTAACCTGAATTTATTGAGAGTAAATCTCTGCTACAAGATGGGTACTTGAGACAGATGTTACACTCAATGATAGAAAAATAAATTATTTTATATATTTGCTTTACACGAGTTTATGGCCTGTGAAATTCATACGCATTACCACGTCGTCATTGACTGATAGCTTGAGGCGTAAGAAGAAGAGTAGGATGTGAGAGAATGCAACGAGAGGGAGGGGAAAAAAGAAATAGTGGGAAGTGGCTTTGTTCACCTTACATGTGAGCCTGGAGCTGTGTTGTGCAATATGGTAGCTGCTGCCATATTGTAGTGGCTGCCATATTGGAAAACCTACAGAAGCTATAGAACATTTCCTTCACTGCAGAAAGTTCTATTGGACAGTGCTGATCTACTCTAGACTCCAATGGAACAGCCAACGTGGAAATGTTATTTGGATGTGTGTGGGGCAGTAGACCCTGGTGCTGAAGGTCCCATCCTAGTACCCCCATCTCTGATGCCGCGGGAAGTGGTCCAAAACTGGTTCTCTGAAGGTCCAGGGGAACCGTCCAGATCCACGTGACCATCCAAATCTGTGTCTCAATCTCCCACAGCCTCCTCCCTCTTCCGGGGAGCATCTGCTTGCAGCTCCCGCTCTTCATCCCTTTCCCTCCAGCCTGCTTCCCCAAAGTTATGCCCTGCCTCATTCCCCAAGTCTCTTTCTCACGACCCTAGCAGGTCCCAACCCAGCTGGTCCACTTACCCTTCATCCTCTGCCAAGCCTGGGTGGAGGTGGCTGGGGTACTGCGTGGAGATGGAGGCAGGCAGGGCACACCCCCAGCTGCTTCCTACTTAATCTCTGCTGGCTCATATTTCCTGCTCCTGTAGCCAGGTACCTGGGCCAATCAAAGGGTGGTGTGGAAGCCGGCCCCTTCCTTCCCCCTGTGTTTGCTTTTGAAAAAGGGGAAGTGGAACTGCACCCGACTCCGGGAGCAGGACTGACAGCACCGTTCTGGTTCTCTGTTCCCCTGCAGCCCTCCTGGCCCTGAAACCTCCAGCTCTCAGACCTACTCACGTGCCCACGTCCACCCCACAGAAAGCACTGTCAGAGGCTTCTTCCAGAATTGCAAGGTCTGGGAGCCTCATGCCCCAGACTCAGAGAAAGCACCCCTGCTCTGCTTGGTTCTGAAAGGATGATGTGACCACCTCATTGCTCTCCCACTTCCATTCAACAAATATTTATTGGTCATCTACTCTGGGCCAGAACCAGAGAACACGAGGGTCTGGAAGACAGATGAGGCCCCTGCCCTTTGGATATCCATCCTGGTGGGAAAGACAGATAAACAAGAAGGGGGGTCCTGGCTGAGGAGCTGGTTGGGAGGTGGATTCTAATATCAGCGGTTCTTCTGGGCTTTAGTGGGAGCAGTGGATGCTGGGCAGGGAGAGAGGAGGTGTGAGGGTGATGTGAGCTCCGTGAAGACAGGGACTGTGGCCCATCTGCCCCCCTTGTGTCCTCAGTGCCTGGTCCAGAGCAGGAGCTCATTAAACATGGAAGAAAGGTAGGAAGGAAGGAAAGAAGGAAGGAAGGAAGGAAGGAAATAATACTGACTGAATAGGGGACAAAGCTGGGGGCTTCTGAGCTGGCCTTCCCTCTGTGGTCCCCTCTGCTGCCCACTGTTCCACAGGGCCTGTCCCTCAGCCCCAGATGAGCCATCTCTGGTCCACTCGGATTCATCCTCTGTCATTTTCTAGTCATTCCCAACCTAAATCCAGCTCAGGGACATTATGGGTCCAAACGACTCTATCCAGCCTTCTCCTCAATTAGCAATTTGTCGAGTGGAGACATCAAGTGGTCAGACCCTGGAAAGGCAGTGGTCAAGCTGAAGACTTTGAGGGACTGAGCCCTCATGCCAGGATCAGTCCTGATCTAGCCACAGCTGGGTCTTGACCCTGTGTCCACAGTGACACTTATCCCAGCTGAGCCCACATTCCAGTCCTGGAATGAGTTCTAACTGTGATCACAGCCTGAAGCCCTGTCCCCCCAAACAGTACCCCTAATTTAAAATTCATACGACGATGACCTGATACCACCTAAAAACTTTTTATTGAAGTGTAACATACATTGAGAAAGGTGCCCATACCACAAGAATTTTTCACAGATGAAACACATCCATGTAATCAACACTCATTGCCAGCATCCCAGAAGCCCTCTTGCCCTTCCAACCACAACCTCTCAAAGTTTGTTTGTTTGTTTGTTTTTGGCTGTGTCACGCAGCTTGTAGGATCTTAGTACCCCAACCAGAGATTAAACCCAAGCCCAAGACGGTGAAAGCGTGGCGTCTTAACCATTGGACAGCCGGGGAATTCCCCACAACCTCCCAAGGTTAACCATTACCCTGACTCTCAGCAGCATATATTAGTTTTATCTGTATTTATACTTCTATATACAGTTGACCCTTGAACAACACAGGTTTGAACTTCTCGGGTCCACCTATATGCGGATTTTTTTCAATAAATATGGTACCTGTATTTTCATTTTACAGATCTTTAAATTAATGAAGTGTGGGGAAAAGTTTGTGTTTGATTAGAGATCACAGTACGTGGAATAAAAAAACTAGGCCTTGAGTCCTGATTCTATCTAAACTCTTTCAGTTTCCTGCACTTGAGCGAGTCCTTTATCAATTCCTTTGTCTTCAAGGCAGAGACAGAAGTACAAGGATTTTTGACTGCCTGGGGGTTGGCGTCCCTAACCTCTGCGTTGTTCAAGGGTCAACTGTATTTGAAATTATACTGTGTACACATTTTGGTGTCTGGTTTCGTTTGTTCAATGTTGTGTTGGTGAAATTCATCCATATTTCTGTGTGTATTTGTTGATAGTTCACACTCACCGATGTTTAGCGTTTCACAAACCCATTGAGAATCTAGCTAAAGGGATTGAACTCAAACCTGATCAAGCCTCTGGATCCAGCTGCTGACTTGCAGGAAGCACAGAGGCAAAAATGGACACATCTGTCAAACACATACACTCATAATGGACCACTTCCATCACTGAACTGTTTATGCTTAGTAACCCTTATCTGAACAGGTATTTTGTAGGCCTTCAGCCTTATACTCTGGGCCTTCATCAAGAAGGGTTATAAGAAACAGCCCTAGGAAACTGGTTGCTGGATTTACGGTCAGGATCTTGCTGAGGACAGTATTCCTTCATTCTGTCTATGGTGGCCTCTCCATGGGAACCTCAGAATAAATTTCTTCCACATCTTAGTACTAGGAATAGGCATTTTCTGTGGGGGGGAAATGACTTTGCTTTTAGCTGACAGGCCTTATGACACATGATGGACTTTGTTTCCCTTTTCACAATGGTTGCTAAGAAGCTGAGTCATATCTGTGCCTAGGACTTTGAGCTCTGCTGTCTGCACTAATCTTACCTCTGGCTGCTCTCAGCTTTCCTTCTCCCATTTCCCCTCTGTCCCTATCTCTTTACCTTTCTAATTGTTTTTTTGTTTTTTTTTTTACCTTTTTACTCTTGAATTGTCAGTTCTTGAGGAATACGGTGAGGTGGCCACCTCTGGAACATGGACATGAGAGTAATAAGGTTGCCTTTGAGAGTTAAATGCTGGGACCAGCCAAGTCCATTAGGAGTAGAAAAGTGCAAAGGCTCCAGGTAGAGACAGGACACCCCCCAGGCAAGACACCTGGTGGTGCCCTGGGTTTGCGTGGTCCCAGCAGGGTCTCCTCTCCACACTCCTGCCTGAGGATTAACAGACCAGGTTCTGATCTTGGCATTTGACCGACTTCCCCTTTCTGACTGTGAAGGTTGACTGCTTCCTATGTGTGTGTCTCCTGCAAGCAAAGGCAACAATCAAGCTGTCACCAAAACAAGAGGAGATTTATGACTTTCAGCTAAAAGAACCATTTTTACAGGAGGGATGCTTGATGGGTCCAAGCTGTGGCAGCTTGTGCAGATTGGGGCTGGAAGTTCTCCGGAGCACCTCTGCCTCGTCCTTCCTGCACCGTCTCCGTTACTCAGAACCCAGACCCAGAGCCAGCAAGTCAGATAAAGTTGCGGCGGAGGGGTGGGGAACGCAAATCTGGGACCCTGGGCACTCTAGGGACTTTTTTGTTTTGGTCTGGTTTATACTGCCTGCGAGCTGGAAGGCAGCTTTCAAATTGGTCCCCGGGCCATTGCTTCTTTGACCATTTCATTTGGTAACGAAATGATCTTTCTAATCATAAGTGAGCTCGGAAGTGAGGTGAAGTCTTTCCCAGCCTGGATTTCCCCAGCGGGAGAAGCTTGATACTGGCCACTGTCCCTTACTCTTGGCTGTCCCTTTGGCTGGTATCACAGGTATATGTTGGGACCCCAGGGAGGTGAGCTTAATTTCTTGTCCAATCTCTAGAAGGATCCAAAGGGATGCTTCACTTCTTTTCTTTGTCTTCTGATGGGACATTTAACCAACATTTCTTTGGACTGAGAAGAGGGGCTGTTTTCTTGGTTCCAAAGTCCCCTCAGTGGGTAGAACAGAGAGCAGAGGAGTCACAGCATCCTAGGAGTACAACACTAAGCCCCTGGGCTAGGCAGAATAATGTCCCCCACCAAGATGTCCCTGTCCTAAACCCCGAAACCTGAGAATATGTTATCTCTCATACAAAAGAGATTTTGCAGATGTGATTAAGTTAAGGATCTTGAGATTGGGAGATTAGCTGGGATTATCCAGGTGAGCTTAGTGAAATCACAGGGTCGTATAAGAGGGAGGCAGGGTCAAAGTCAGAGAAAATGTGAGGACAGAAGCAAAACCGTGTGATACAGTTGCTGGCTTAAAGATGGATGAGGGCTATGAGCCATGGAATGCAAGAAGCTACTAGAGGCAGAAAGAGGCAAGGAAGAGATTCTACCCTGGAGCCTCCAGGAGGAGCAGAGTTCTGCTGACACATTGATTTTAGTTCAGGTCTGACTTGCAGGATTAAGATGCTATGTATTGTTCAAGTGGTTAAGTTGTTATAGTAGCAACAGGAAACTGATACAACCCCCAAATACACACACACACACACACACACACACGCACACACACACACACAGCATTTGAAATATGCCCTGTGGACTTTTCCTTGTCTGGCCAAATATATTCAACAACATAAAGAAAAGGGGTGTCCTGGGGCTGGGGTGTGGTCTGGCAGAGTCCAGACCTGGCAGGACCCATCCAGGCACGTTCCAAGGAGAGGAGGAGGTCAGAGCCGATGGATTTCAGGCATCCCTGTAGCTGCTGGTCAGGGCAGCCCTGATGGAGTGGACTTGGCCATCCCAGTCTGATCCTATTGACCGTCCACTTCTCCTGGCTCTGGTTCGTTGGCAGGGTTGGGGGGCGGTGCTCTGCTCACGGGGAGAGGCTGTACTGGTCTGGCCAGTGAGAGAATGCTGACCCCCCACTGCTCACTGCACATTCAAGGCAGGCCCTCTGGGTCCACCTCAGCCCTGTTCTCTGATGATAATAGTAAACGTTTATTGAGAACTTACTGTGTGCCTGTACTTTGATGGGTAACTCATGGACTTCTCACTAGAACTCTGAGAGGTCGGTTCTGCTTGACCCTGGGCTGTCAGTGTGGACTTCAGAGCGGCCAGCAAGTCCTGGGATTTGGTCACCCACTCGTGGTTCTCTGCTGAGAGGGCCCTGGGGTATCAGCATGAATGCCCCAGGCCAGGAGCATACCTGCTTCCACCTCTCTTTCCTGATTTCTGCAGTTGGGGTTCCTAAGAGCTGCCTTGAGTCCTTCTGGAACAATGTGGGGGATAAATAAACACACAGATGGTTAATTTAAAAATCTGACTGCTGACTGGCCACAAACTGTTCCTCTAATCCAAACCCCATGCTAAACTAGCTCTGTCTGCCCCCTGACTTCTGACCCTGGCCCCATACTGATCCCTAATCTCACATTGACTGGGCCCTAACCTTAGACAAACTTCTTTCAGTTACAGGAATAACTCATTGAGGGCTCACTACCTGCCAGACCCTAATCTAAGGGTTTCATATATATATATAATTTATTTAATTTATTTATTTTTGGCTGCGTTGGGTCTTTGTTACTGCGCATGGGCTTTTCTGTAGTTGCGGCAAGGGGGGGCTACTCTTCGTTGTGGTGCGCAGGCTTCTCATTGCGGTGGCTTCTCTTGTTGCGGAGCACGGGCTTCAGTAGTTGTGGCACGCAGGCTCAGTAGCTGTGGCTCACGGGCTCTAGACTGCAGGCTCAGTAGTTGCGGTGCACAGGTTTAGTTGCTCCATGGCATGTGGGATCTTCCTGGACCAGGGCTCGAACCTGTGTCCCCTGCATTGGCAGGTGGATTCTTAACCACTGCGCCATCAGGGAAGTCCGGGTTTTACATTTATTAACTAGTTCAGTCTTCTCAATGACCCTAGGGGTGGGCATTATCATAACTCCCATTTTAGAGTGAAAGATGACATATACATATATATATTTTTTAATTGAAGTATAGTTGATTTACAATGTTGTGACAGTTTCAGGTGTACAGCAAAGTGATTCAGTCATATATATATACATATATATGTATATTTTCAGATTCTTTTCCCTTATAGGCTATTACAAAACACTGAGTAGTGTTCCCTGTGCTATACAGTAGGTCCTTATTGGTTATCTATTTTATACATAGCAGTGTGTTTATGTCAATCCCAAACTCCTAATCTATCCCTCCCTTTCCTCCCTGGTAACCGTAAGTTTGTCCTCTATGTCTGTGGGTCTAAGGATAATATTATTAAAAAAATTTTTTTTTGGCCGTGCCGCGTGGCGTGTGAGATCTTAGTTCCCGGGCCAGGGATCAAACCCGTGCCCCCTGCAGTGGAAGTGTGGAGTCTTAACTGCTGGACCACCAGGGAGGTCCCTAGGATGATATAGTTTAAAAGCATTGATTGAGCCTTAGACTCTGTATAAAATAGATCAAAAGTGATATAGCAAATTCATTCATTTATTCATTCAACAAACATGTATCGTGCCCCTGCTTTCTACAAGACTGAGTGTCAAATGCTGGGGTGACAGATACCAAGGCAAATAAGGGAGGGGCTCTAGCCTGCAGAGCTGACGGCACAGTTCCATCTTCTCCCCATTTGCCCCAACTCATTGGCGCCCTCCCAGGTGGAGTAGCAAGGGAGGGGTGCAAGCTGGCCTCTTAGTTTTAGGCCAGGACCCTTTCCCAGACCCTCTCCCTTCTCCAGGGGACAGAACGCTCCGGGAGGTGTTGAGAAACAGAAGCGAAACTTCATCAGATGGTCGGGTGAGATCAAATGCATTTCTATGTCCAGAGTCTGGGGTGAGAAAAGCTGTGTGGACACAGTTTCTGAGAGCACCACGTGGGCCCTGCACAAGGGAGGGGCCCTGGGGTGTGCTGTGACCACACCCAGCTGGGTACCAAGACCCGTGTGTGTCCCTTACACACACCCCCTGCATTACTCCCGTGCAGGGCAGGTGGATCTGAAGCCAGACTGTTTTAACTCAGCTGTTTGCCCAGCAACCAACTTAGCAGGTGTCAGCAACTGTTTGTCAAAAGAACAGAAGAATCTCACTTGGGTTTCCAGCCCAGCTGGGCAGCTTAGCAGCTGTGTGGCTTTGGGCAAACTTGTGTTCCTCTCTGAGTTGTCCCTTTGTCATCCATCAAAAGGGAACAGGGAGACCTCCTAGGGTGGTTCATTCATTCATTCATTTCAGCCTTTTTTTTTTTTTAAACCCTTTATTGTAAAGTAAACACAGATACAGAAACCACACAAAATAAATATATGGCTTAATGAGTCATCTTATGGTAAATATCTTTGTAACTACTTCCCAAGTTAATAAATAGAACTTTGCAAGCACTCCTCTCCCCCAACTCTCTCCAGGTGCCTCTTTCCAATCTAAGCCCTCTCACCCCCCTGCAACGAATGAGTAGCCTGACTTTTACAGTAATCATTTTCTTGCAACACTTTAGCACTCAAGTGTGTATCCCTAGATATCATTGTTAGACTTGCCTCTTAAAAAAAAAAAGATACATCCTCAAAGTCTCCTTTAATCTAGAGATGCTCCTGGACCCTTTCTTTTCCTTACAAGCTATTTGTTGAAGGAACACCGTTTGCCTTGTAGAGTTTCCCACAGTCTGGATTTTGCTGACTTTATCCGAACAGTACCGTTCAGTGTGTTCCTGGGTCCTCTGTGCTTCCTGGAAGTTGGCAGCTGGATCCAGAGACTTGATCAGACCTGGGTTCAATCCTTTTGGCTAGCTCCTCGGGGGGCTTGTGTGCTTTCCTCTGGCGGCACACAATGTTGGGTGTTCTCTCTTTCTGTCTTAGCAGCTGTCTGTCAATGGTCTTAGTCCCTGAATTCACTGGGGTTGCACGTGGCAACATTCCAATCCCAATCTTTCTTTTTCATTTATCAATTGGAAAGAGACTTTCAGAAGGGGATGCTTCCTTTCATTTACTCTTGTTGCTCAGTGATACAGGTCATATAGGAAAGGCAGGACACATGCTTGCTTCTTTCCCATTATTCATCAGTTTTCAAGAAAATGAATTGGTTCTTTATCATCCTCGGAAGGAGAGGACCAATTAATTCCTTTTCAATGTCATTATGAACTCTGAGATTTTAGCATATTTGATGGATTACAATCATTTACAAGTATCATTTTTTTTGACGCTCAACTTGTCCTGTTCCATCGTCCCATGCCAGGGAGAGCTTCTTCAAGCTGGCTCTTGAGTCTTTTCGATACAACCCTAGTTGTCCCTGAGAGGTTCCGTCTTTCTGTATGACAAGATGCACCAGATTCATCTACTACATTTTCTGCTCCAGACCTGGCATCTTCTTTCTCCAAGAAGGCCTTTTATTTAAAATTAAAAAAAGAAAGAAAAGGGAAATGGTATTTCATGACCACTATCCAGGTGCTAGGGATACACATTGCTACTAGTTTGATTACAAAGAAATATATTTTATCATGCACACTCCTTAGCCAAAATCCCAGAAGACAGAACCCTGTGTTCAAACTGATACTTCCAATTCACATTTAGGATTTTTACTTAATCACTTCTGTATTACATCTCTTCTTTCTTCCATGCTGAGAGTCACATTCGCAAGGGTATAGTGGATGGTAGAATTAGAATATTCCATAATTACTTATGCTTTATCCCACATTACGCACACAGCAGTCTCAAAATTATGACAGGAATACCACCACCAACATAATTATTGGAAACAGTTAAAAACATTTTTTTTCTTGGTATATCCTCTTCCCATTCTCCATATTTTAATAGTGGTCTTGTAGATACATTGTCAGAGCACATAGACATTACACACGGTACCATCTCTATTCAATTCCCATTGAGTCTTAGTTGTTCCAGTAACTATATATTTAATGTTCACTACCAGTCCTTTTTTCCCGTCTTTCTAGTCATTTTGGTTGTCTGAAACCTGTTCTCTGGCAGATTCTTCAGGAAAGGCTCATGGGAACAATATTCCCTGAGTTCTTTTATGTTAATCATTATTTGTCTGAGTCCATTTTACTTACAAATCACTTTTGCTGGACATACAATTATTAACTTACATTTTCCTTTCTTGAATATCTTAAGTATGTGACTTCTTTTTCTTCTAGCATAAAACATTATTTTTGAAAAGCCTGATAATAATCTAATTTATTTTTCTTTATAAGTCAATTATTATTATTATTATTATTACCTAGAAGCCTGGAGGAGTTTTTTTCTCTTTCCTTGAAGTCCAGTTATTTTATGAGAATGTCTTGAATATGTCTGATTATTGTGGGTTGATATTTTCAGGTATGCAGTGTGCTCCTTCAATTTGTCATTTTAATTTTTAAAAATTTCGGTAAGTTTTCTTGTTTTTTGTTTTGTTTTGTTTTGTTTTTCTAGTTTTTTGTTCACTTGCTTTGGTTTTCTTCTTCGGGGACTTTTATTACTTGTATGTTGAAGTGTCTTTGCCTGATTACAATATTTGTCATTTTCTCTAGAATATTAAAGAAAACCTCTGTCTTCATTTCTTGTTGATTTATACTATTTCTTCCTTTTCAACTTTTTCTCTTAAGGCATTATCTTAAGGTTGGGTTAATTTGCTCTTGTGTTTCTTCTATTTTAGCCTTCATTTCTAAAATGATTTCTTTCCCTTGTATTTCTAATTCTTTCCTGAGTTCTGTTTTCTAATTAAGGTTCTCTAATTGTAGTTTATGTTGTTCTTTCACATCTTGCATACTTAAAAAATGTCTTTAAGGTCATTTTGAAATAGAAGGCTGTGGTTTTGATCTGTCCTGAAGAAATGTCTTGCTGGCATGCTTTATCCTATTTCTAGGGATGCTATTTGGCTCCTGAATCTCCTGTTGCTTAAATTAACTATGTATGGGATTTGACCTCCAGACTTCTCTGTTGCTCATTTTTATGTGAAATTAGTTTTCCGGAACTTGAAGGTGATGTTTGGGATGCATTTCTAACCTCAAGAGCTCCCGCTCCTCTTGTCTGCATGTGGTGCACACAGAATTGGTGGCCTGCTTTCTGAGGTCTCCCGGCTCCATCTCCTCCAGCCACTTTGATCTGGATCTTCTTCCTTCCTCTCCATTGTCTTAATCAGTCCTCCTCCGTTTTGATCCCACTCCAGAGCATTTCCTCTGCAGTGTGGGACCTTGTCCTGGAAGGGAACCAAACATCTTTGAGAGTTCGTAGTCCTTCCTGAGGATTCTTGCCCTCGCTTACTATGGGAGTGGGCAAAACCCCTCCCAGATTCAGTCACTCTTCTCGAATTGTCCCTCCATGCTTTCCACTGAATACCTGCTGGCTATTTGGGGGTTTTCTTCCCCCTCAGATAGCCCCTTGCTTCCCTCTGCTGGCAACAGATAGGATGCCAAAGGCTGGAGGCCAAGCTAGGAGCAGCCTGGGGGTGAGGGTGGGGGAAACCCCAGGGCATCTGATAACATACAGGTGGTTACTGGGGGTTGAGCTCCTCCACTCATATTATTTTGGTGTTCATGGGGATACCTTTGCCATCTAACTGTGAAACAAATGTTGTCCTTGGGTTTTGCTTTTGCTAATTTGCTCTGCTTATTTTTGTTGGAATCTGGAGAGATTGGCATTGCTACTATCTCCCCAGCAAGTCACCATTAAAAAAAATTTTTTTTACTGGAGTATATTTGTTTTACAATGTTGTGTTAGTTTCTGCTGTACAGCAAAGTGAATCAGTTATATGTATACGTATATGTATATCCCCTCTTTTTTAGATTTCCTTCCCATTTAGGTCACCACAGAGCACTGAGTAGAGTCCCCTGTGCTATACGGTAGGTTCTCATTAATTATCTATTGAGATACATAGTAGTGTATATATGTCAATCCCAATCTCCCAATTCATCCCACCCCCCCACAAGTCACTATTTTTAATGCCAGGTCCCCTATAGGGCCACAGGAAAGATGAGATGAAATAATACATGTGTATAAAAGTATGTAAGGTGCCTGACCATCTTAAGTGTCCTGTAAACTAGCTGCTCCTCCTTTCTGCTGCCCTGAAGCCAAGACTGACCCTCTGATTCAACTCACAGGCTTGAATTCTGGTCCCTGCACCTGCCTCAGAGGATGGGGCAGGAGGTAGCACAGGTCCCCAAACTGGCTGCCCTGAAGCTGCGTGAGTCCCTGGATTTTGTGCCCTTGACTTGACCTGTTGGGACCCCTTGGGCATTTCCTCTTAGCACCGGTTTTGGAGAAGAGAAGGGGAAGACCTCTTCCACACCTGCCGCCTTTGCACCCCCAGAAAAGGGGTGGTCCGGGGGTGAGAAGCCTGCTGTGAGCCTGGCACGCCATCTGCTGGCCATTTGTTTAATTGCAGAGAGGAGCAGCCTTAAGTCCAGAGACGGGAATGTCAGACGCACTCCCCTACTCCAGACAGTCAGGTGGGTTAATCCTTTCTCCCTCTGGTTGAAAATGATTCACAGTTGACCCTTGAACAACACAGGTTTGAACTGCGTGGGTCCACTTACACGCGGATTTTTTCCACTAAATAACATACTACCTGATTGGAGGTTGGTTGAATCCCCAGATGTGGAACTGCGGCTACTGAGGGTCAATTATTACAAAGTTACTAGAGGATTTTCAACTCTGTTGGACCCACCTTGTTCAAGGATCAACTGTATTTATGTTAAAACAATGACAATAAAGGGAAATAAAGAGAACGTTTTCCCACGTTCTCCCACTGTCTAGACAAGCACTTTTAAAAAAAAATATAAATAAAAGTCTGTATTTACTCTTAAGGGGACTGGGCTGGTGTGTCCTGCCTTTCTGCCTCCTAAAAACTGGTCCAGAGACCCTGAGTATTTGCATTGGCAACAAGGGGAGAAAGAACTCAGATTCTATAGCCCCAAAGACTTGGGTTTGAACCCACTTCATTAGTCACACGCTGGGAGGGGGAGGTCAATTCATCTCTGATTTTGAATCTGTATGTGCTAGGCTGGATAATACTTAACCCCACCAAAAAAAAAAAAAAAAAAAAAAAAAAAAAAGAGATTAGATGCTCTAATCTCTGGAATCTGTGAATATGTTACCTCACATTGAATAAAGGACTTGGCAGACATGATTAAGGTTATAGACCTTGAGATGGGGAGATTATTCTGGATTATCCGGGTGGTCCCAATCTAATCACAGGAGTCCTTAAAGGCAGAGAACCCTTCCTGGCTTCAGTGAGAGTGATGGGACATTGTCCACTTTGAAGATGGAGCAAGTGGGCCATGAGCCAAGGAATGCAGGCAGCTTCTAGAAGCTGGAAAAGGCAAGGAAATGGATTCTCCCCAGGGCCTCCAGAAGGAATGCAGCCCTGCAGACATCTTGATTTTAGTCCATGGGACTTGTGTTGGACTTCTGATCTCCAGAACTGTAAGACCATAAAACTGTGTTGTTTTAGCCACTAAGTTCATAGTAATTTATTACTACAGTGATAGGAAAGGAATACACTGTGATGTGGGATAATAATAGTATCTACTCTGTGGGTTGATGGGGAGAATGAAATGAGATCCCTGTGGGACATGCCTTAACAATTGTAAAACAATTTACAGGTGTTTCGCATTCTCTCTGGGAAGATATCCATTTATTCTTTTACTTATTCCACAGTCTTTTTCTGAGCACCTACTCTGTGCCAGGCGCTGTGCTCAGTGCAGTGATTACTGGGGTGAACTTGGCCCCTTCTTTTATGGGACTTACAGATTAGGAGGGTAGTGGGACATTCAAAGGTCACACAAACACACATATCATGCAATTACAATTGCCATGTGTGGAATGAACAGATTGTCCTGGAAGCTGTGAGTGTGGAGCTGGAAACCTGCCAGACCTCAGGCTTCGTGCCTCAGGCTTCAGACCTCAGGCTTTGGGCAGGGTCTCCAATATGGCTTGTCCTTGCTCACCTTTCCATATAGGCTGCTCTGCCTTGACCAGGGATCAGGGTACTAAGGGTCAGTATCCAGGCTAGAGACAGCATCTTGGGGGCCATCAGATGGACCTGTGCTGGTCCAGAGATCTGGGGCCTCGCATGGGGCCCCCCTTTGCTGAGGCGTATCGTGTAAGGGGCTGAGGCCAGTGAGCTCAGCACTGCCTGGAATGGTGGGCAGAGAAGGCCGGGCTTGGCCTGTGGCCACAGACCACTCACCCTTGGTTCAGGGTCTTATGGCCACAGGTGAAGGAAGGGACAGAAGCTGGGACAGGGACCAGGGTTACTTTACTGGGTTCTGGAAGCCCTCTCTCTGCTGCTCATTGGCCCGAGCCTCCTCACATCCCCTCCTGGGTTTTCCAGGGCTGTCTGGTAGTCCCACTCTATGCCTCCAGTGTGATGGAATGGAACACAGATTCTCAGGGGCACAGGATTCCTTGTGCCTCAGTTGACTATAGTATCTTAGCCAGCTGGAGGGGTTTCCTATGGGGGCAGGGGGACTCAGAGTGAGTCACACAGCTGAGACAAGCAGAGGAACCACAAGACAGGGTCTGGATGCAGATCTGAGGGTCCCAGTGGACCCCCAAGCCACTGAGAGACGAGAGCTAGAGCAGGAGCTGTGCTGCCACCTGGTGGCAGATTTTGGAACTGCTGCTGGATCAGATACCCTGTCTCCTGGGATGCGACTTTCTGTGCAGCCCTGCTCCGCTCAGTTTATGTCCTGACAGAGTGGACCATGGGGAGTGCCCGGTGAGTGAATCTGGTAGAGAAGGTGGTGAGGCCTGGCTTTAGAGTCCCTTTCACCCTTCCCTAGCTATAGTTCTGAGAATCAGAGGCAATTCCAGAAAAGGGGTTGATGAGAACTGGGCAGCCACCCCTCGCCCCACATCCCACATTCACACACACACACACACACACAGACCACCATGGACCTCAAGGTCTGTGTCAGACCTGATGCTCTAGAAACCTCTCATGTGGAGTTTACACATACACCTGGAGCCAGGTGAAGGGACCCTAACACATGAAGGGGGTCAGCAGGAAGTAGGGTGCTGGTTAACTCAGGTTTTCCCATGAAGCTCGTCACAGACCGGGCAGCATACACACTGGTCCAACGTGCAAAAGCTTGAATAGAAACGTGAGCCCCACCTCCAAGGAGCCACCTACCTCAGATAATGTACATCTCCCGGTGACCTGGTGTAACTACAGGGGTGTTACCTGCCTGAGACCCGCCAGCCTGAAGGCCACAGAGCACTCAGCTGAAACCTTGAAATCAGGCTTGCAAAAGGTAGTCCTGTTTATAAATGAGTGATTAAAAAAAACCCCACATCATTTAAAACCCTTTAAGTATGTCTTCTAAGGAGCTGTCCATCTGGGAAAAATATTACAAAAAAAGGGAAGAAAGAACAAAGTCTTCAGAAATTTGGGAAACATTTTGGCAAATGTTTCAGAACCTTAAAGTGGCTTCAGCCAGGGTAAATGAACTAGTAAATGCATTTGTTTTTGTATACGTTTTAAATTTTATTTTTTTATTATTTATTTTTTTTTCAGAGTCCTCTGAGGCATTTTATTTGCATGTATGTATAACATCCCTAGAAAAAGAATCCAAGGATTTTCCCTCCTGTGTGTTTTCGTCTTGCTTCTTCATGGTCCATGATGTCAGCTGAGGTTGTCAGTACAATGAAACCAAACTGGTGGGATGGGAGCAGGTTTTTCTAGATCTTTGAGTTGCACATCAAATCTGGGGCTGATCACTCCACACTTATTTAGCCTGCCTGTGAGGTTCACAACAATTTTCCCAGCCCTGTGATCATCGATGATTTCAAATTCACCATTGTAACCATGCTTCATCATCACAGAAACCTGACGATGACTTTGGAGCATGGCCTAATAAGAACCTGGCCTTTGCCTCTCTTTTTGGCATTGTTGATATTCTTGAGAGCATCAGCCAGGACGCTCACGTACACCATTATGGCAGCACGGAAAGATGGTGGAAAGATACATTTTTTATTAATAGAAATGTATTTTCTCCTCACCCCCACCAAAATGATGTTGAAAAGTATTTAAAAGAATACAGGCCCCTACTTCAGAGGAACTCTAACATACGTGCACTTTGAGATGTATCCGCTTGGAGAATGTTGGCTGTAGCACTGTTTTTAGGCGTGAAAATTTGGAAACAACACAAATGCCATCAGCAGGACCATGGATAGATAAATCATAGTGCATATGGCAGGTGTCCATGGCATGACAACCTCCTTAGTTAAAATGAATGGGTCTATGTGTTGACATGCAAAGACCTGAAGAACAATGTGGAGTAAGAAAGCAAGCTGCAAATTTGCAGCCACATGGATGGACCTAGAGATTGTCACACTGAGTGAAGTAAGTCAGACAGAGAAGGACAAATATCGTGTGATATCGCTTATATGTGGAATCTAAAAAAATGGTACAAATGAACTTATTTACAAAGCAGGAATAGAGTTACAGATGTAGAAAACAATCCAATGGTTACCTGGGGGAAAGTGGGGGAGGGATAAAGGGGAGATTGGGATCGACGTATACACACTACTATATATTAAATAGATAACTAATAAGGACCTGTTGTATACCACAGGGAACTCTATGCAATACTCTGTAATGGCCTAAATGGGAAAAAAATCTAAAAAAAAAAAAAGAAAAAAGAGTGGATATATGTATAACTGATTCACCTTGCTGTACACCTGAAACTAACACAACAATGTAAATCAACTATACTCCAATAAAAATAAAAAATAAAAATAAAAATAAAAAAAGAAAGCAAGTTGCAAAGGCAAATATTCCATGTGTTATTTCTGGATTTATATATGTGCAACAGCAAAAAAATGCAAACATAGATGGACGCGCCACACTGCTTTCATTTGCTAATGAACGAATGCATGCCTCTTTGCCTAGGTAAGGCCTGCACATCTTCCAGATCTCAGCTCAATGCATCACTTTTTCAGGGAAGACTCCCCTGACCCCCCAGGCCAGGTAGGCACCCTGAAGTCCAGTCTCAGAACCCATACCTTTCTTTCAGGTCTTTTTACACTGTTGTATATTTATTTGTGTGATTATTGGATTAATGTCCGTCTTCCTCACAAGCTTGATTCGGTCAGGGACCCTGGCTACTTTCTTCATCCCTGGCACCTAATGCACAGTGGACACCTAATAAATGAATCTGTGATTTCTGTGCTCCCAACTAGGCTGTAAGCTCTGTGAGGCCAGGGGAGGCGTCTATTTTCTTTCTCACTGAATCCCCTGAGGCTTAGCGATTATGAGGGAAGGCTTTGGTGTCAGAATGTCTGAGCTCCAATCCTGGCTCTGCCACTTGCTGGCTGTGTGACCTTGGGCAACTAACTTTGAGTCTCTGAGCCTCAGCATCCTCATCTGTAAAAAGGATAACGATACCTGCCTTAGAGTTGTTGGAATTCAATGATATAATGTATGAAAATAACTCATCAATAGTGCTCGGTATTAGGACCTCGATTAACATTTGTTAACTGTCTAAATGCCCCCGTTGTGAGAAGCACCTGGGCGGGGCAAGGGGGTGGGGGCTGGAGGGGGCTCTGTTCCACCCTCCCCGGGCCAACTGGCCCATCTCCTACATGACCACCAGGTGGCGATGTGATCATTCACTCCGGTGATGCTCACCCCATCAGCTTACTCAAAGCTTTGAAGTGCTCCATGTGGCCATTTGGCCTCTGTTCTAACCTCTCAGTGATGGGGAGCTTACTGTCACCAGGCTGGAAACCCTGGCAGGGCTGGTCTGAGAGCACCTATCCTCTGGGTGGAGGCAGCAGGACCCCAGGAGACCGGGGGAGCTCAGGGAGAAACTAGTGGGCAGACGAGGGTGGATGGGACTAGGGTGAGGCAAGCCAGGCGCCCGGGGTGCAAAATTTAAGGATGTGCTCACTTTTGGGCTTGTGCAGTGTGGAATGTGACCGCCCCTGGTGGCCTCATAAGGATACCCTGGGGCTGGCCTGTGAGCCAGTCCAAAGCTTTGGTGCTGCCTGCCCTCCACTCATCCACGGTAGAATAGCGCTCTCAGCAGGTGCCAGGCTGTGGAGTAACTTCCTTGTTTCTCTGAAGAACCCTAGCTGGTAAGAACTATTATTACAGTCATTTTTTCAGATAAGAAAATGGACACAGAGACAAATTAAGAAGCTTGTACTTAAAAAGTGGCCAAGCTGGGATCTGAACCCAAGCCGTTTGGCTGTTGGGTACCCCCTCTTGACCATCACCCTCTACTGCTGTGCTAATCTGTCATCCTTCCCTCTCCCTACCAATCCCCTCTTCTGTCCAATATTTCTTTATGGACCAGTGGCTCTGTTCCAAGCACTGTGCAAGTGGGTCCCAGTGCAGGGCAAGGCTGGCCCCTGCGAGTCAGGTGGAGTCCTGGCTCTGCCATGTCCTATCCCGTGACCTTGGACGAGTCATTTAGCTTCGCTGTGCCTCAGTGTCTTCATTCTGAAATGGTAGGAGAGTCCAGGCCTGATGGGTTTGTGGGGAGGATGGGGTGACCCAGATCTGCGGGAGCTGCAGCCTGGCCTGTCTCGGAGGGGCTTGGGAAGTGTCAGCTGTAATCACCGCCGATGTCATCACCAGCCTCCTGGTTGCCAAGTGGAAGGGTGGAAGGAGAAGGGAGTCAGAACCCAATGCTCCTGGCTTTGAATCTTGACTTTGGCACTGTGACTGTCCCAGACATGGTATTTTGGACAGGCTGTTTTGTCCTTCTGAGTTTTTCCCCTCTGTAAAATGGGAATGACTAGTTCCAACCTTGTGGTGTCCTTGTGGTTGTTAGATGAAGCAACAAGGTTGAGTGCTTGGCACATAATAGGGGCCTTTGTAACATTCCATTTCCTGTCCTCAAGAGGAATCAGGCGGCCACATCAACCTGGGGCTCAGCCTTTCTGGAGTTTTGGCGTCTCCCCTTCTCCCAGGGAAGGGCCAGACCTGATAGGCTGCAGGATTCTGTTTTCTTCTTTTGCTTCTTTTCTTTGTTCTTATTTGAATTCTGTGCCTTGAGAGGGGGGTGCGTTTCACAGCCGCCCGTGCGTGGGACTCCACTTTGGATGCCTTGGTGCCCAGTTGAGGGCCATGGCTTGGACTCTTGTCACCCACGCAGGTGGAGGGTCAGTGGGGTGTGGGCCCCTGGCCTCCTCGCTGCACCTGAGGCCTTCCGAGAAACCACAGGGCAGGTGAGGGGCTGAGGGCAGGGACGCCCTGTCTGGTCCAGCCTCCTCCAGGGTCTAGGGGTGGGTGTCCTGGCCACCCCCCCTCCCCTCCCACACGACTGTTGATGGCTCTGCTCCTCCAGCCCAGAGACGAGGAGAGGGCGGTGATCCTGCCCTGGGGATGCTGGGACTGCGAGGGGGGCGTGTATGGTGCCCAGGGACCAGAGTGAGCACAGCTGGACGGTGAGAAGAGGCACTTTCAGGGGTCCGGCCTGGCAGGGGGCATCCCCCTCCCCTTCCACTAACTCCCCCAGGGTCCTGGTGCTGGGAGCCTCATCCTAGGGTCTCCCAAGACTTATTCCCCAAGCTGGGTGCTTCCACTCGTGTTATCACTGACCATGTAGTCACAACCGCCCCTCCATTTCAGAGATGGCAAAACTGAGCCTCAAGTCCTTGAAAATGAGGCCGAGGTGTGACGGACCCAAGGTCCCGCGGCAAGGAGGTGTCAGAGTCTGAGGGTACTGACGCCCAGCTCTGCCTGCCCCTCCCCCTCCCCTCCCCCTCCCGTGCCCCTCCCCCTGCCCCCCCAACGTTCCTCCAGCACTTAATTTTAATGGCCCTTTGATTGCGAACCTCTTCTTGAGGAGAGACTAATCACTATTAATGAATTTGGGCTGCTCCAGCATAAATCAGTCAATGGGGCTGGCTGGCGGGTAGCTGGACCAGCAGAGAGTCAGCTGTGGGCACCCCCGTTTTGGGCCACGGAGAGCTCAGTTAAACCAGACACTTGGCTGGAAGGGGTGCCAGAGTCTTCATGTCCATCCATCCAGCCACCCGTGGCCCTCACCCTGGGGAAGACCAGGAGGTCCCAGCCTGACAGCAGAGCCCCTGGAACGCCTGGGCTCCCCATCATCCAGCACCCCCTCCTCGGCCTGGGCAGGTGGGGACCAGGGTAGCTGCAGGGGCATCCCACCTCTCACCTGACACGCTGGGCTGTTGTCTTGGCAGCAGCTGACCTTGGGAAGGCTCACAGGGCCGGTTTTATTGTAGGTTTGTTTTCCAAAATTGAAAGGAGAGAAATAATCCCAGTGGGGAAACAAAACAAAACAAAAAACAACAAACAAAAACTGGAAATCTCTCTTAGGATCTTTCAGTCGTGAACCTTGTCCTGACTGTGCCGACTTCCTGATCGCCTTTGGGCACCAGCCCCCTGGGGCAGACAGAGCTGGGCTTGTCCCCACCCTTCTCCTGGGACCTTGAACCAGCTCCAAACCTCTCCGAGCCTCAGGGTCCTCGGTCGTGGAACAGGGGTTATGTTATACACCCGGGTTTGGGAGGGGATGGAGTGAGATGGGGGAGATGGATGCATTTTGCAAATGAGGTCTTGTGATGATAATTTTCTCATAGGCAGAAGACAGACACACTCACACGCCCCCAAATCACTAACGGGTCCTCCTCTGAAGGTGCTCCTTGTTTCTGGAGACGGTGTGATTACTCAGTGGGTTCTGTGTAATTATTTAATCAAGCCTCCACCGAGTCCTTGGCGTGGAGCTGGGCGGCTGACCAGACCCTGTCCTCCCCTCTCCCCCAGGAGGCTAATCAGCTCCAGCTGCTGGGAGGGAGAGCGAGGCCCCAAGCCCTGTTTTCTCCGTGTCACAGCTGGGCTGCGTGCAGGGGACTGGCCCGAGGGAGGGGCGAGGTCACCTTGGGGCTCACCTGGGTTGAGCACAGGGCAGGAGTTCCTGTGGGTGCAGCCCCCTTTATTTTGCTTTGAGGACACTGAGGACCAGAGAAGAAAAGACAGCACAGAGGTCCCACAGCACCTCGGCCCAGACCTGGCTTTTGGGGTTCCCTCCCCCTCCCTCCCTCCCTCCTTCCTTCTCTCCCTCCCTCCTTCTCTCCCTCCCTCCTTCCTTCTCTCCCTCCCTCCCTCCCTCCCTTCCTTCCTCCCTCCCTCCCTCCCTTCCTTCCTCCCTCCCTCCCTCCCTTCCTCCCTCCCTCCCTTCCTTCCTTCCTCCCTCCCTCCCTCCTTCCTTCTCTCCTTCCCTCCCTCCCTCCCTTCCTCCCTCCCTCCCTTCCTTCCTTCCTCCCTCCCTCCCTCCTTCCTTCTCTCCTTCCCTCCCTCCCTCCCTTCCTCCCTCCCTTCCTTCCTCCCTCCCTCCCTCCCT
Source organism: Eubalaena glacialis (assembly GCF_028564815.1). Lineage (NCBI taxonomy): Eukaryota > Metazoa > Chordata > Mammalia > Artiodactyla > Balaenidae > Eubalaena > Eubalaena glacialis. The sequence continues at coordinate 19,620,051 of NC_083728.1, forward strand.
TCCTCCCTCCCTTCCTTCCTCCCTCCCTCCCTCCCTTCCTCCCTCCCTTCCTCCCTCCCTCCCTTCCTTCCTCCCTCCCTTCCTTCCTTCCTTCCTCCCTCCCTTCCTTCCTTCCTTCTTCCCCTTCTCTGCCCTCCCCTCTCCTTGCTTCTTTCTCTTTTCTCTCCCCTCTCTATCCTCTCTGTTATACAATTAAGGGAGAAACACATACGTCCTGCCTGGCAAACAGGCAGATAATACAAGGAGGTGACAGCCTCCTGTGCTCCTCCTCTTTCCCCCACCCACACCCCCACTCCCTCCCCAGAGGTGACCCCAGCTCCCTGTCCAGAGACTTGCCCTCCAGACTTTCTCTGTGCTCTCACAAACTTACCCAAGTCCCTACAGAAAGACTGGTTTTGGTGTTTGCTTTTGCTCACGTAAATATCCCTGATGACGCCTAGACCAGTGGTTCTCCCTGGGGGATGACTTTACCCCCTGGAGACGCTTGGCAATGTCTGGAGAGGTATTTGATCATCACAGCTCGTGGGGTTGGTGCTACTGGCATCCAGTGGGTAGAGGTCAGGACGCTGCTAAACATCCTTCAGTGCAGAAGGCAGCCCCCACAAGAAAGGATTATCGGGTCTAAAACGTCCGTAGAGCTGAGGTCAAGAAACCCTGGTATAGAATGTTCCTCAACGTGCTCTTTTCTAAAAGCAGTGTTTCTTGGAAATCTTGACAGGTTAGTAAATTTCTCTTCCTCCTTCCTGTACTTCAGCGTAGGTTGCGTGCATCGCCATCCACTTACCTAGTTCTTTTCTGATGGATTTCAGGCAGCTTCCGATCTTTCTGGGGGTTAATGGAAGTGATGCCTTGGTGGACACGCGTGTTCCTACAGCTTTTGCAAGAGTCCAGTGTTTCCCTCCTCTGGATGCCTGGGAGCTGGATGGTTGCACACATTTCCTTTCAATTTCAATAGATACTGTACCGTGCTCTCCCACAAAGGCCGTGCCAGCTTACCTTCTGACTTATCCTACTACAAACCCAAGGCTTCAGGGAAGATGATTAAAAAGAAAGTTTGGGGTGATAGCTGTTATTTTCCCAAGAGAACTAAAGGGAACCCGACCTTCACAGAGGGGTGGGAGCCCAACCATGACGACCCCAAGACAGCCCCTTTCCCACCCCTGTGGCACGCCGGTGAAGGACAAGGACAGGGTAGGGACCCCCATTTTACAGATAAGGCTCAGGGAGTTTGAGGGTCTTTGCCCACCAGCTCTGAGAAGTCATATCCCCCCGGAGGCCCCCGTCGGAAGCCCATAGGACCCAGAGGGGTCCAGCAGTCAGAGAACAGGTGGGCAGAGTGAGGCTGTCCGTGGCTATGGACGCTGGGAGTATTGACGGTTCCAGTCTGCTGAACACTGAACCAGATCCCTCACGGCCTTGCAGCCGGGGTTGCTAGATTTTACGGGACATCCATGCAATATTTGGGACATTCTGGCACTAAAAAGTGATTCATTGTTTAGCTGTGATTCAAACTTAACTGGGTGTCCCATGTTTTACCTGCAGCCCTACCCGGAGCAGCAAGGAAGGGGAAAGGAGGCCCTCTGGCAGGTTCCCATTAGCCTGGAATCTCCTTTTTGGGCTGTTGGCTTTTCATCTTTTCCCTCCCCAAACCGTCCATACCCTCCAGATCTTGTCTGAAGACCCCCTTTCCCTCCAGAGACCTGGGAGGAAGCTGGGGTAGCAGAGCTGCTTGCTCCAGGGACAAGGAAGCGAGGAAGGAGGGAATGGCTGGGACAGGACAGCTCCTTCCTTTCTCCCCTCTCCCCCCATCTTCTCAGAGCCTCGACACTCCTTGGAGAATTCAGTCTTGCTTGGGCGTGAGGAGCAAAGCTGGAAGAGAAGGGCGGTTGGTTGGGCGGGTGTGTCCCAGGCAGTGCCGAGGGCCAATCTGACCTCACCTCCCCACCATGGCACATCCTTAGAGCCTGCGGCCGCTGCAAGTGTAATTAGTTCATAAATCACTCCGAGTGATAAATAGAATGATAGATGCAGGTTTCCCTTGATCACTTTTTTATTAAGGTGAAATAAATCAGCACTACGTTGTTGCTATAAACCTTTCAAACTGGTCAGATCCTGGCTGGTAGAAGCTGATTAACATGGCCACACGGAGGGACCATTTGTAGCTGATCATAGAGATCAATCAGTCCCTGTCATTTTCCCTCCTTGGAGGAGGTGGCAGAACAGGTGCTGGACCATCATGTGCTACTCCCCTGGCGTCTTGCTTCATGGGCGGTGGGGCCGTGGGGGAGAGTGTGCGTGCCGCGGTGCCAGACCGCCCAGATTGGAATCCCGGCTGTGCCATCAACCAGCCGTGTGAGACTGGGGAGTTGTCATCCTGTCCTGTCTCCGAGCCTTAGTTTCCTTCTCCCTAACAGGAGGTGGGCAGTGTTAGTTACAATCAGGGTGGTTAGTATAGATAGTTGTTCTGAGCATCCCATAGAGCAGTGGGTACCTAACTTCTTCATCGGAGGACCCCTTTACATGTCTAAAAATTATCGAATACCTCAAAGAGCTTTTGTTTATGTGGGCTGTCTCTATCAATATTTACTGTGTTAGAAATCAAAATGGAAACTTAAAAATATTTATTAATTCATTTATAATAACAATAATCAACCTATTACGTGTCAGCATAAATCACGTTTTTAACAGAAAATATCTATATTTTCCAAAACAAGGGAAAATACGTGAGAAGAGGGGCATGGTCTTACATTAAGTTCTTTTTACATAAATTTACGTCACATTTTTTGAAAAGATTAAGGTTAATAAGAAACTGCTAGATTCTCATATCTGCTTCTGCATTTGATTCTGGTGGTAACTTGTTTTGGTTCAAATGTATAAAGAAAATCTGCCCTCACTGAAATACGCAGTTGGAAGAGGGAGGAATTAACAGTCGTTTCAGGGGATTGTGGCTGCCTCAAGTAGCCTCTAGAAAATCCCACCGTACACTTGTGAGAGAAGGAGAGTAAAAAGGCAAATAACATCTTAGGATTATTATGAAAATGTTTTGACCTTGTGGACCCCTTGAAAGGATCCCAGGGACCCCTAGGGGTGCCCCCAGGCCACACTTTGAGAACCGTTGGATTGAAGGCTGCATGGAGAAGGGGTTGGATGCAGGGGTGGTAGTCCTGTCCCTGGCCTATTTCATGGCAGGTCTTGGAGTGTCTGCCTTCTTTTCCTCCTGAAACTTGCACATCCTCTAAGGAGGTGGTGCTGGATGTCTTCCATGTGCCCCTGGGTCCACTGTCCACTTTTCCTACCCTGCTCTGGCATTGAGCCGCTGACCTGTAAGGACTGCATCGTGACCTTCCTTGCCTTCTGCCTTCTGGATGGGCCCAACCAGTGGGAGTTCTGGCTGGAGACTGGAGCGGGGAGGAGAGTGAGATTTGGGGCATTGATTTTTCCACCTCCCTCCCTACCAGATTGGTGACAGGAGCCACAGCTGCTGCCAGTAGCCCCTTCCCCCTCTCTGTCCCAGTAACTGTTCCCCTGCAGGCCTCCCCACTGCTGTCATCCTTAAGGTACAGCACCATCCTGGTCAGTTTTCCTGCGTCCCGCTCAACCTAAAAAAAATTAAACTCCCCTCAATTGCTGTATGTTTCCTGTGGGATTCCAACTGATGTGCAGGTGTTTTTTTTTTTTTTTTTCCTTTCTTTTTTTGGGGGGGAAAATTCCCTTTGCTGGATAAAGCTGGAGAAAATACATAGAATGAGGAATGAGAATAACTCCCACCCCATCCAATTGCATGAGTCTGCTAGTTTACAAGGCACCTTCCCAGGCTTCATTTCCTGATCTCCTTGAGAGGACCTCTGAGAAGCTGGGGTGAGAATCCTACACCCACAGGCTCAGAGAGGACAGACTTGCCAAGACCCCACAGTGGGGGAAATGGTCTTGTCATATGGTTGGTCCAGGACACACCTGCGACCTACATCATGTCCAGGAGTAGCGTGGGTCTGGTGGAGGAGTCGTGCTTCTTCCTTGGCTCTCCAGCCCTGACTCTGTCTGTCCAGGACCCCCCCGTCCGAGCCCCTCGCCTCATCTTCTGCAGCCCTAGCAGGTGTTCGTACGAGCCTCCCCACCTCCTCCCAGCCAGGTGCTCCTTAGCTGATGCTCTGCCTTTAGCTCTGCCCCTTTGCATGTCCTAGAGGAGCCTGAAGCTCCCTGCTCTTGACCAAGCCCCCTCTCTCTTCATGATGTTATGCTTTGCCCGTGTTCTTTCTTCTGTCTGGTGAGTTCCTGGGACAAACGTGCTCATATTTTCTCTTCCAGAAAGCCTCCTCTAACTGGCCCCTCTTTCTTCCCTGAAGAACTAAGTCCTCCCTCTTAGGCGTTTGCATCACTCTGCACACATGTTGGCTATGTCAGCATCACACCGTGTTACAGGTTTCTCTCTTGTTTCTTACGAGGCACCCCCTCCGCAAGTGTGTGTGTATCAATTAGCTACTGCTATGTAACAAACCATCCCAAAACTTAGTGGCTTACAACAACAACTATTGATCTAACTCATAATTCTCTGGGTCAGCTGGTGGTTCTGCAGATCTCGGCTGGGCTTGGCTGAGCAGTTCTCCTCCTCTCGGCTGGGGCCCCCTCCTGTGTCAGCTGATTGTTGGCTGGTCTAGAATGGCTTTGGCTGGGATGACTCATTTTGGTCTTTGTGGTCTCTCATCCTCCAGCAGGCTAGGTCAAGCTTGTGTTCATGGTGGCTGAGTAGGGTTCCAAGGGAACAAACAGCAGCATGCAAAGCTGCTTGAGACCTGGGCTCAGAACTGGCACAATGTCACTTCTAGCACGTTTTGATGGGCAAAGCAAGTCACAAGGCCAGCCCAGGTTCAAGATGTGCAGAAATGGACTTCATCTCTCAATGGGAGGAGCCACGAAGTCATACTGCAAGGGATGTGGATACAGGGAAGGGAAAATTGGGACCATATTTGCAATAGATCTACCATGACTTTGGTTAGCCATACGATATTTGTTCTCAGTGCTGTAAAACAGTCCCTACATGATGTGGAGAAGCAATGTCACCGTATGAAACTCACACCATGTATTATTACTATTTTAAAATTTATTTATTTGTTTATTTTTTAATTAAAAAAATTATTTATTTAATTTATTTTTGGCTGTGTTGGGTCTTTGTTGCTGCGTGCGGGCTTTCTCTAGTTGTGGTGAGCGGGGGCTACTCTTTGTTGCGGTGCGTGGGCTTCTTATTGCAGTGGTTTCTCTTGTTGCGGAGCATGGGCTCTAGGCGCGTGGGCTTCCGTAGTTGTGGCATGCAGGCTCAGTAGTTGTGGCTCACGGACTCTAGAGCGCAGGCTCAATAGTTGTGGCACACGGGCTTAGTTGCTCCCCAGCATGTGGGATCTTCTCAGACCAGGCATCGAACCCGTGTCCCCTGCATTGGCAGGTGGATTCTCAACCACTGCGCCACCAGGGAAGCCCTAAATTATTTATTTATATATTTATTTTTGCTGTGTTGTGTCTTCATTGCTGTGCGCAAGCTTTCTCTAGTTGCGGTGAGCGGGGGCTACTTTTCCTTGCGGCGTGCGGGGGCTTCTCATTGCGGTGACTTCTCTTTGTTGCGGAGAACAAGCTCTAGGCACGCGGGCCGCAATAGTTGCGGCTCGCGGGCTCTAGAGCGCAGGCTCAGTGGTTGTGGCACACGGGCTTAGTTGCTCTGTGGCATGTGGGATCTTCCTGGACCAGGGCTTGAACCCGTGTCCGCTTCATTGGCAGGCGGATTCTTAACCACTGCGCCAGTGGGGAAGTCCAGAAGGGAATTTCTGTAGCACCTTTGAGTTGCAGAATTGTGATGCTCTCTTCATCCTGATTCTTCCCTTGGGGGACCTTTCCATGCCCTGGGGACCCTCCCACAGCCCACAACCTCTGCTTCGCTGAAACACTGAACCCCAGGAATCTCCTTTTCCGTTTGTGTCTCTGGCAGCTGCTTTCTCTGCAACGGCCCCGAGGACATTTCGACAATGCCAATTCCCGCCCACTTTCCAGCCACCCCTGAATGAGTGACCCTGCTAGGAGTGCAGTTTTCTCTCCCTCTTGCCCTCACTTTGATTTGATCAGGCCAAATCTGAAATGATGTGTGAAAGTAATGATATTTTGTAATTAAATCTCTGGTGACGGCCACCACAATTTGTGCTACATGCATTGTTCATAAGGAAAAAAACGCATCAATTCATTTTCTGACCGGCTACTCCAGGGACTGGCAATTAGGAGAAGCTCATCTCTCGTTGCCTCGCATATTAAAGAGCTACTGAAACGCAAAGAGAATTTGGGAGGGTTTTTTTTTTTTTTCAACCTTCTAATAATGTTAGCTTAATTAGGGAGGCTCAGTGTTAAAGGGAAAGTTTTGGATGACTTGAGCTTACTGTGGTAGAGGGAAAAAAAAGAGCAAATAAAGGGAAATGAAGGTGTCGGGCAGAGACTGGGAGGGCTAGAGGATTAGGCATATTCCCTCCTGAAAGTTTTGACTTTGCTGGACCAGGGCTGGTGATGGCTAAGGACGGGAGGGCCCAGGGCAGGCTGAGCCTATGGATCTAACGCTACTCCCTTGGCATTCTGGCTGGACGTTTTTGTTTTGCATCCTTATTCTTGCCATCATGCCTTGGCGTGTACCTTTTTCACCCCCGTCCTTCCCATCCCCCCAGCCCCCAACACAGCTCTTCCTCTAATCTGGTTACTGCTGTTGGCATCTGCTGAGGAACAAGGTACTGAAGGGACCTTCCATCCTTTTTTAAAAATGTAGACTTTATTTTTTAGAGGAGATTTAGATTCATAGAAAAATTGAATGGAAAGTACACAATTCCCACCAAAAGGAGTCTTTCTCACTATCAACGTCCCGCAAGGTGTGGTACATTTGCTATAACTGGTGAACCTACAAGGACACATCATCATCACCCAAAGTCCATAGTTTACATTATGGTGTTGTACATGCTATAGGTTTGAGCTAATGTATAATGACCTGTATCTACCATTATGGTACCCTACAGAATAGCTTCACTGCCCTAAAAATTCCCTGTGCTCCGGTTAGGCCTCCCTCCTTCTTCCCCTAACCACTGATCTTTTTACTGTCTCCATACTTTTTGCCTTTTCTAGAAAGTCATATGGTTGGAATCATACAGGATGTAGCCTTTTCAGATGGACTTCTTTTAGTCAGTAATATGCATTTAAGGGCATATTACTTTAATGCCTTTAAATTAAGGCATTAAAGGCATCTGTTTTTCAGGATCACCCCTCGGAGCCCAGGAAAGTCACTCTTCTAAATACCACCCACCCCACCACATGTTTGAGCCTTTGGTTCTATCTGTGCAGTGCCCAGGGATTGCTTGAAGGTGTGGGCAGAGAGGAGGATGTGAGAGAGACAGAGATCACAGAGGATGGACTGGGGAGAGGGGGCAACTAGGGCCCAAAGATCTAAGAGGATAAAAGGCCAACATAATTGCTGAAGTAGATTCAGTCAACATTATTTGTGCTTCTAGGGTCTGCCAGACAAGGTGCTGGTCTAGGGGGTTTCACATAGAATTTTAATTTGGCCCTTGGGATGACGCTGCTGCCAGGGTGAGATGGTTAGTACAGCCCATTTTACAGGAGAAGAAACTGAGGGTAAAGTAAATCAGAAGGAGAAAAACAAAGACTGTATAATATGGCTTATATGTGGAATTTAGAAAAATGGTACAGTTGAACTTATTTGCAAAGCAGAAATAAAGACACAGATGTAGAGGACAAACTTATGGTTACCAAGAGGGGAAGGGGGAGTGGGATGAACTGGGAGATTGGGATTGACATATATACACTACTGTATATAAAATAGGTATCTAATGAGAACCTACTGTATAGCACAGGGAACTCTACTCAGTGCTCTGTGGTGACCTAAATGGGAAAGAAATCTAAAAAAAGGGGATATATGTATACGTATAACTGATTCACTTTGCTGTACACCTGAAACTAACACGACATTGTAAAGCAACTCTACTCCAATGAAAATTAAAAAAAAATTTCAGGGAGTGCCCACTGGGTGAGATGTGCCAGATAACTGGGAGTTAGACCAGTGGTTCTCAACCCTGAATGCATTGGACAGTCACCTGGGCAGCTTTTAAAAAGTACTGATGTCCAGGCTGCCCTCAGACCAATGAAGTCAGTGTGTCTGGCAATACCAGAATGTTGTAGAAGGTCCCTCACACTTGCAAAAATCCTGGGGTCACCCTGTTTCATCAGAAGATAGGGTCGTGCTTTCCTTCTCCTGGTTCCAAAGTTCTCTGTCATCCTTAGAGATCCTGGGTTGCCTTTTAAGGGGTTTAACCATTAGCAGAGCAGATGGGTGCTTTGCTGTTGATCTTCGAAAATTGGAATCTATTTGCAGTTCTGAAAGGAGGGCTGGGGATCTTTGCATATGTATAAAGAAGGTGTTTTCTAAGAATCGTAATGGTGTAAATAAGGTTTAGGTGCATATTTAAACCTACTTTGCAAGCTTTCCCAAGGTCTTTAGAAATGCTTGTCAGCATATAAACAACTCATTTATTACAAATTATTCTTCTATTTCATTAAAGCATGCCCCCTAATCCCTGATCACAGGCAACCCTGAGCTTAGTTTGAATAACTATAAGCACTTGAAAAAAATGTGGGTTTTGTGTATATTCAGTAATACAGGTTTGGTTCTAAAGCCAGCATGATCTCCCCAGTCTGAATTCAAGTTGGAACATAAACGCTTTTGGCCAGATCATCTTCACTATTAAATCATTCAGATTTAGTTTTCTTCCTAGGTTTTAATGGAGCCAGAAGCTATAGTTAAGGCTCACTGGACATTTCATCTTCTGACTTCTTGCTGCCCTCCATTTGGAAACTAACATTTACTTAGCATCTATTAAGTGCCGGGCTCTGGATTAGCCCTTTTCATCCTGGCTGCAACCTTGAAAGGGAGTATTCTCACTGCTGTTTTGCATTGAAGCCAAACTCGTGCCTGTGGAAATGGGTGGGAAGTAAGTCAGACAGAGAAAGACAAATATCATATGATATCGCTTATATGTGGAATCTAAAAAAAGGGTACAAATGAACTTATCTACAAAACAGAAATAGAGTTACAGATGTAGAAATAAAGCTTATGGTCACCAGGGGGTAAGGGAAGGGAGGGATAAATTGGAAGATTGGGATTGACATATACACACTACTATCTATAAAATAGATAACTAATAAGGACCTACTGTATAGCACAGGGAACACTACTCAATACTCTGTAATGGCCTATATGGACAAAGAATCTAAAAAAGAGTGGATATATGTATATGTATAACTGATTCACTTTGCTGTACACCTGAAACTAACACGACATTGTAAATCAACTCTACTCCAATAAAAATTTAAAAAAATTATTTATGAAAAAAAAAGATTTCAGGGAATGCCCACTGGGTGAAATGTGCCAGATAACTGGGGGTTAGACCAGTGGTTCTCAACCCTGAATGCACTGGACAGTCACCTGGGCAGCTTTTAAAAAATACTGATGTCCAGGCTGCCCTCAGACCAATGAAGTCAGTGTGTCTGGGAGTGGAGCCTGGGGCAGGCTTTCCAAAGCTCCCTAGGTGAAGACTCAGCTGAGAACGACAGCATGAGCAAGCACAAGGCCTCTTTTCCAAAGCTGAGTCCTAACATCCAGTGCAGTGGGAGTGATATGGACACCAGAGCATGTGGACCTAGGTTTGAATTTTGACTCTGCTCCATATTAGCTGTGATTTTGGACAAAGTATCTTGTCACTGGGAATCCCCTTTTTGAACTGACGATGATAGTATTCATCATAATAATTAAAAAGACTTGATGTGCAGGGTTCTTCTGAGGATTTAATGAGATACCCAGACACTCGAGATGCCCAGGGCTCCTCCTATGAAGGACCAACCATGGCACCAACCTCTTCCAGTTTTGCCCAAGATGGCCGGGTCCTCACCCCGCCTGGAAGCCTGTGGCTGACCCCAAATCCCAGTCCCGGCCACCTCTCTGGAAGCCGCCCCCTTGGCCGATGCCCGCGACGTGCTCAGCCGTGCCCATCTTCTCCTGAAGAGGATGGTATAGACATTTCAAAACAGTTTAATTATTCTGCGGCTGCCTGGCTATTAGCTGTGACAAGAGAGCTCAGGGCTATTTTTCAGCATTAATTTTCCATTTGAAATGAATTCCTTTTGGTTACACTTTTTAAATGTTTCTTTTAATTAGACGCAATTACTTTAGAAGAATTGCTTTTATTCCTCAGCCTGAGATCCCAGTGATAAAGTCGCTCTCTGGCCCCCACCGAATGGCCGGGACGGCTCATTTAGCTGCTGCACTAAAGTATATTGAACTAGGAAATTATACAGCGAATCAACTATTAATTCCTTTTATGATCGTTCCCTCTAACATCTTGAATGAGATCTTCAGGGAGAAATTTAGTCACAATAGGGATCATTGTTCTCCACCTCCGGCCTCAGGCCCAGGGTTGGGGGCAGGGTGGGCGGTGCAGCCGGGGGCTGCCCTGGTGCCGGGTCTGACACAGGGGGCAGGATGGCACAGGAGCTCCTGGCTGTCCTGGGGTTTGGGGGCTGGGGATGGTGCGGCCAAAGCTCCTTGGCCAGGCTGGAGGGTAGACCCTTAGCTCCATGCAAGCGGAGGGGGTGTGGCCTAGCTCCATGCAAGGGGAGGATGCAGGCGATTGCCTCAAGTTGTGGGTTGCAGATTTTGGTGATTTCTTTGGTGGTTCGCAGTACTGGGAGTCAGTAGGTGGCACTCTTCCCTCTGTGTTGGTAATTCTGTCTGGGTTGATGGGAGGCCCTTGGGAGAGCTTTTGCAGCCAGACTTGGAAGAAACCTTTCTTTCGCGGCTTTAGCCGCATCCACTCTTAGCAGATGGGGAAACTGAGGCACAGAGGGCTGCACAGGCAGACAAAGGCTGAACCAGATCTCTTGGGCCCCGGCCAGTTCTCTGAACATGGCCCCTGGGATTTTCTTGGCTTGGAAAGCCACCCCTCCAATCCTGGCTGGCTGACGGCTTCTCCTGGAGCGGGTATTGTAGGTGAAGTTCACAGTTCCACTCACCTAGGGCTGCTTTGCCACCATGCACCTGAGATGCTGCATTCCCAGCACGCCGGACCAGGAAGGGGTAGGCAGGACTGTGGGGTGTTCCTCAGCACTTGGGAACCGCAGGGCTGCAGGGGCTCAGGGGTGCAGTGGGGCAGAGGAGGGCCCAGATGCTGGCAGTGACCTCAGGAGTGTCATGGCTGCCTCTACAAACCCTGTTGGACAGCCGCTCTAAACTAGGCAGTGGGGTGGTGGATGGAGGGATGAGACCAAGAAAACATGGGTCCTGACCTCTTGGAGACATTCACTCAAAATCACAAGATGATGAATGTGTGAAATTTCTTTTAGAGGAGCTGGGCTTTGAAGGATGACTAGGAGTTTGCAGAGGAAAGACATTCTGGGTAGAGCAAAGGCATGGAGGTGTGAGAGCAAGAAGGTTGGGGGCGTGGAGGGGAGTGGCAGGAGGTCTACATGCGACTGCCCACCTAGACCTTGTGTGCCAAGCCTGGGAGTTTGGACTTTGTCCCAAGGGCAATGGGGAGCCGTGGAATGTCTTCGGCAGAGAGGAGACATAGTCACATTTGTGATTTCGACAGACTGTGCTGGCTGCTCTGTGGAGGATTTGAGACAGTAGGCTGGGACACCTGCTGGGAGGCTCCCCCCCCCCCCCCACCGTCCAGGGGTGAGGCAAACACGGCCTGAATTAGGACAGGGTTGGGGGGATCAAAAAGGCAGGCACAGGTGAAGTTTTGAGCACGGCTGCCTTCTGACTTCCGTGGACCCTGGACACTTCTGCCGTTTTGGGTTGCTCCCAAAATAATAGATTTTGCGGCGGCGGGGGTGGAGGTGCCCTAAAAATTTCATTTGTTTCTGATGAGAGAAAAAATGAAACATTTTGATCTACTCAAAGTTAATTTTCTTTTGATTTTAAAAGAAATTAAAAATATGGTATATACATGCAATGGATACTATTCAGCCTTAAGAAAGAAGGACATTCTGCAATATGCAACAATGTGGATAAACCTCGGGGTCATTTTGCTAAGCGAAATAAGCCAGTCATAGGAAGACAAATACTGAATTCTTCCACTTATAGGAGGTAACTAAAATAGGCAAATTCATAGAATGAATGGTTGCCAGGGGCTGCGGCAAGGAGGAAATGAGGAGTTACTCATCAACAGGCATAAAGGTTCAGGTGAGCACACCTTAAATTTATACAATGTTATATGTCAAATATAATTCAATAAAAAAATTTCAGTTAAGTAAGATGAATAAGGTCTAGAGGTCTGTTGTACGACATTGTATTGAGAGTGGACAGTAATGTATTGTACACTTAAAAATATGTGGAGGGTAAATCAACTTACTGTGGGTGTTCTTACCACAGTAAAAGAAGATGAAAAGACATGAAAACATTGTTGGGCATCCGTAAAATATTGTTGGCCTCAGGTATGGTGCTTCTGAGCCTGATGGAGAGGTCGGTGCTGGTTTTGAGGGAGAACAGATAGGATTGGGAACTTGGGTCTCCTGCTCCCTGGCTGAGGGAGGATGTGGGACCCTTCCCCTCCCCTTCCTCCTTCAGCCTCTCCCCACCACCTCGGTGCCCTGGAGGATGAAAGTGATGACAGTGATGAACACTTACTGAGTGCTTACTATGTCTGAGATATTTTATGTGCTCTGTTTCATTTACTGCTCACTACAATTCTTTGAGGTTATGATTATTCTTTCTACTTGGTAGATGAGAAAAGCAATGCTCAGAGAGGGTAACTTGGCCTGGCACAGAGTTCCTGCCCCAGAATCATCTGAGCAAAATCTCTCTCAAGTTTATCTGGGAGAGGGGAGGGTGGTCAGCAGAAGTCATGGTCACTACTCAGGCCAGTTTCCTTCCTGCCCCCAAGTGCCCTGCTATGGACTGAATGCTCGTGTCCCCCCACGTTCATTTGTTGACGCCTAAATCCCCAGTGTGAAGATATTTGCAGGTGGGGCCTCTGGGAGGGAATTAGGTCATGAGGGTGAAGCCCTCATGAATGGGATCAGTGCCCTTATAAGGGGATGAAGAGACCAGAGTTCTTTCTCTTCTCTCCACCATGTGAGGATATAACAAGACGATGGATGGCCATCTGTAAACCAGGAAAATGGCCCTCACCAAGATCCTGACCATGCTGGCATCCTGATCTTGGACTTTCAGCCTCCATCACCGTGAAAAATAAATGTTTGTTGTTTCAGCTACCCAGTCTACGGTATTCTGTTATAGCAGCCTTAACTAAGACATACCCCTTTCGCTATTCCTGGGCAGGACATCCTGCCCCACAGGGAGCCACGGACCACCTCTCAGAGCCCTGGGATCAGGCCCATGGTTGGTTGAAGGGAAATGGCAACTCCTTTCCGTGCATGTTGAGATGAGCCGAGCGTGTGTTGTGATGCTGACCAACCGTTTCAGCATCATAAGACTTCCTTTGCTAAAATCAGGACAGTCCTGGGCAAACTGGGATCGTTGGTTACCCTAGGCTGTCTGTGTGTGACTGTAACACAGACCAGTCAAACATTTCTCCTGCTAAAGACATCAGCTAGTTATCACCTTGTCTTTGAATGACCTCCATTCTGTTGCACATTTCCAGGGGAGCCAAACTGACCGGTTCGGCCACTTAGAATGGCTGGCTTGATTGGCTGATGAAGACATCATTGGCTATGAGCAACAGGCTTCCAAATATATTGGAGAATTATTGTTGAACTTGAGGTCACACACTTTTAAGTTTGAGCTCCATTTTTTCGGCCATATGAACCTTAAGGTTGTTGTATATTTGAATTCCACTTTCCATCTAAATTTCGTTCCTCTGAGGAAACTCATGTGTCTGCTCTTTGAATTTCTTCAATTCAACCGAGTTCCACAATTTCCAAAAAATAAAAAGGCATGATTTATGTTAGGGCGGTTATGAGATGATTTTAAACAGTTCAAAACTGATCAGGTTTTAAAAAATTAAAAAACAATTTTTTAAATGAATGTTAGATTTAAAAAGCAGGTGTCTGGGCAGGAAAAAGGGACGAAGTATTAAGAAAATCTTATGATTGAAGAAGAACAGTACAGTGGAGGTTTCAACCATGGCTACGTGAGTGTGATTGGTATTCAATATTACTGTTCGGAAAAGGTAGACTGGAGTGGGGCAGAGAGCAGTGTTTTCTCGGCTTTGCCACTTAACAGGGGGGCAAAAATCCTCAACCTCTCCAAGCCATAGTTTCCTCATCTATAAAAGAGATATAATGAGTGTTGGGTTGTCCTGAGGATTAAATAAGATCAGTAATGTAAACTGCAGTTCTTGGCACATAGTAAGGCCTGATGAGTAGAAGCTAATTATTTTTATTTTTATTTATTTATTTATTTATATTTTATTTTATTTTATTTTTAAAAAATTTTTTGGCTGTGTTGGGTCTTCCTTGCTGTGCGCAGGCTCTCTCCAGTTGCAGCGAGCGAGCGCTACTCTTAGATGCAGTGCGCGGGCCTCTCATTGTGGTGGCCCCGCTTGTTGCAGAGCACGGGTTCTAGGCGTGTGGGCTTCATTAGTTGTGGCACACGGGCCTAGCCACTCCACAGCATGCGGGATCTTCCCAGACCAGGGATCGAACCCGTGTCCCCTGCATTGGCAGGCAGATTCTTAACCACGGCGCCACCAGGGAAGTCCCTATTTTTATGAAAAAAAAAGACAAATGACCAGAGTGAGTAGGAAGCTGAGAAGCACTTCAGAGTAGCTAATGTAAACTCATCTCATCTAAACAAAGAATTACAAAAAGCACCGTTGGCTGATCACACTCTCAAAAACCTCTGGGGAAAGCAACCCTGGGTGGCAGCATTTCAGGTATGGTCTCAGTGCTGCCTGCACATCAGAATCACCTGGGGAATTAAAAAGCATACTGATGCTCAGGCTCCACCCGTAGAGATTCTGCTTTAACATGTCTGGAGTGGGGCTTGGGCATCGTACCTAAAAGCTCCCCTGCTGATTCTAATGGGTTGAGAACCACTGCCCTATGTAATCATAGATCTGTTTAATGTCTGTCTGTCCCAAAGGGCTGGAAGCTTCCCGATGGCAAGGACTGTAAATATTTGTTGAATCAGAAATGGATGAATCAGAAATGGATGAATCAGAAATGAATGAATAAAGGAGGATCTTGCAGGCAAGCTTTCTACAGGGCACAGGGAAGGAGGTGACTTCCTGGCCTGCCCTGGACCCCTGACTGATGGGAGCTGGCCCTCCTGGTGGAGGAAATATCACTTATGTGGGTGTGGCAGCTGAAGCATGCATGGGTAGCTTGTAGGAAATCAATCAGCCCAGGCCAGTAAACATGGGTTGAGGGAACAATGCTGGAGAGGGGCTTTGGATGCTGGATAAGGAGTCTGGACTTCTTCCACTGGTTACCTCTTCCGGGATCAGTACTTCGTTCTTGCCTCTCCCCTCTTGGAGCTCAGCTTCAGGGTGGAGAAGGCTTGGGGCAGGTTCTCCTACCGATGCCTGCCCTGTAGTCCACTGAAGCCAGAGCCCGAGAGGAAAGCCAGCCAGACTCCCAAGAACATATGGGCCTTGGAAATCATAATAAGAGGAAGCCATCTTCTTCATTAATTGATTAATGTAATTAAAGAAAGATAAGTACGTCGATACCGACCACATTAGACTTAATTTGTACAGGCAATTAGCTGTGCTCCCTCCTTCACGGTAACTGCCTCAGATGTGCTTGTGCCCTGGGGGGCGTTAGTGGGTGCTGGGTTTAAACCTGGCCCCCCCGTGAACCTTATTCTGGGCACCTCATTGCCCAAAAGTAGTACTTGAGCCCCCAGATGTGGGTTAGATACAAACTCTGTGACTTTGGGAGACGTCCCCTCACTTCTGTGACCCTCAGTTTTCTTGTCTGTCTAAGGGGGATAATTACACTGATCTCAACGTGGAGATGTATGTGCCAGGTCCACGGGAGGAGTGAGACGTCCTATTCCATCCTGTGTCCTTCCAAAGACAGCCCCCTTTTCAGGCCTGGGGGCCAGCCCTGGGCATACCTCTGCTCTGGACCCTTAGCCCAAGATGCTCCTGTAAGGTCTCTGGGGACTTTGTGGGTCTGGTTCTCATCCTACATCCCCCCTTCCCAGACGCTGTCTCCATCCTCCCTTGCTCTCCAGGCGCTATCTCTCAGGCTTTCTGCTTCTCTTTCTTTCTCTCTCTCCCTCTATAGTCTCCTTCTGGGCCAAGGCACTCATCCTCAGGGAAACTTTCAATCCCTCTGTCCAGTGCCCTGCAACTCTCTCCCCTCCTGAGTATTCTCACATCAGGAAATGGCACCTCCAGGGACTTCCCCGGCGGTCCAGTGGTTAAGATTCCGTGCTCCCACTGCAGTGGGTAGGGGTTCAATCCCTGGTTGGGGAGCTAAGATCCCACATACCACATGGTGTGGCCAAAAAAAAAAAAAAAAAAGAAGGAAATGGCACCTCCATCCCTCCTCAGAGGCTCAAGCCAGGAACTTGGGGGTCACACCTGATGTTTCTTTCCCCCTCACCTGCCCCACCCAATCCATCCACAAGTCCTGTTAATTGTTTTTTTTTACAGCTTTACTGAAGTATAATTGATATACAATAAACTGCTCATATTGAAAGTGTGTATTTTGAAAAGATTTCACATATGTGTACACCTGGAGAACCATCATCACATTCAAGATAATGAACATATCCATTACCCCCAACAGTTTCCTCATGTCCCTTGGCAATCCTCCCTCCCGCCCTTTCCTAAATCTCTCCTCCCTCCCATCCCCAGGCAATCACTGATCTGCTTTCTGTCCCTGTAGATTACTTTGCTTTTCTAGAATTTTATACAAATGGAAGTATACAGAATGCATTCTTTTTTTCTGACTTCATTCACTCAGCATAATTATTTTGAAATTCATCCACGTTGTTGCATGTGTTAATAGTTCATTTCTTTTTATCGTGGACTAATATTCCATTGAATACCATGAATGTGCCACGATTTTTGTTTATCCATTTACGTGTAGATGGACATTTGGGTTATTTCCAGTTTTTGGTGATTACAGCTAATGCTGCTATGCACATTCCTGTATAAGTATTTGCATGGGCATATGCTTTTGTTTCTCTTGGGTAAACACCTAGGAGTCAAATGTCTGGATCATGTGTTGCTATATGTTTAACATTTTAAGAAACTGCTAAACTTTTTCCAAAGTGGCATTACCATTACACACACTCACCAGCATTGTATGAGAGTACCAGATGCTCCATATCCTCGCCCATATTTGATATGGTGAGTCTTCCATTCTGATAGAAGTAGAGTGGAATCATATCATGGTTTTAATTTGCATTCCTCTCATGAATAACGATGTTGAGCATTTTTTCCTGGGTTTATTTGCCATCCATATAACTTCTTTGGTGAAGTGTCCACAGTTTTTACCCACTTGAAAAAATTGGGTGGCTCATTTTCTTATTATTGAGTTTTGATAGCTTTACGTATTTGGAATACAAATCCTTTATCAGATATGTCATTTGCAAATATATTTCCCCAGTCTGTGGCTTGTCTTTTCATCCTCTTAACAGTATCTTTCAAAGAGCAAAAGTTCTTAATTTTAATGAGGTCCAGTTTATCAACTGTTTGTCTTAGATGAATCATGCTTTTGGTGGCATATCTAAGGAATCTTTGCCTTACTTGCAGTTACACAGATTTTCCTTCTATGAAGTCTTCTGAAGTTTTATAGTTTTAGGTTTTATATTTAGTTCTATGATCTTTTCTTTGGTTTACAGCTTTGTTGAAATAAAATTCACATACCATACAATTCACCAATTTTAAGTATACAATTTGGTGGTTTTTAGTATATTCACAGAGTTGTGCAGTCATCACCACTCTCTAATTCCAGAACATTCACATCACCCCCAAAAATACCTCACATGCATTAGCAGTCACTTCCCATTCCTCTCTTCTCCAAACCCCTGGAAACCACTAATCTACTTTCTGTCTCTATGGATTTGCCCCTTCTGGATATTTCATAGAAATGGAATCATACAATATGTGGTCTTTGTGACAGGCTTCTTTCACTTAGCATAATGTTTGCAGAGTTTATTCATGTTGTAGCATGCATCAGTACTTCATTCTTTTTTATTACTGAATAATATTCCATTGCACACATTGGAATGGATTGTATACATGCTGTATAATATTCCATGTAAACATTTTGTTTATCCACTCATTATTTGGTGGACCTTCCTGTTGTTTCCAAGTTTTGGCCATTATGAATAGTGCTGCTGTAAACATTTGCATACAAGTTGTTACGAGGACTTATTGCTGGGTCATATGGTAACTCTACGCTTAACTTTTTGAAGAATTCCCAAACAGGCTTCACCAGCAATGTATGAGGTTCCAATTTTTTGTATATACTCACCAACACTTGTTATTGTTCACCTTTTTGATTATAACCATCCCAGTGGGTGTGCAATGGTATCTCACCGTGGTTTTGATTTGCATCTGCCTAGTGACCAGTGATGTTGAGCATCTTTCCACGTGCTTATTGGCTACTTGTATCTCTTCTTTAGATAATGTCTATTCAAATCGTTTGTCCATTTAAACATTGGGTTAGTTGTCTTTTTATTGTTGAGTTATAAAAGTTCTTTATATATTCTACAGACTAGACCCTTGTCAGATATATAATTTTCAAATACTTTCTCCCAGTTTATGGGTTACATTCCCATTTTCTTGATTGTGTCCTTTGAAGCAGAAAAATTTTAAATTTTGATGAAGTATAATCTATGATGCATTTTGAATTAATTTTTGATTATGGTACAAGATATGGATCAAGATTTTTTTTTTTGCAGTCTTTCTCCATTGAATTGCCTTGCACATTTGTCAAAAATCAATGGACATGTATGTGTAGGTCTATTTTTGAACAGGTCCTATGGATTTTATGTTCAAAATATCTCTCATTTGTCCCCTTTTCTCTATCTCTGCAGTCACTTTCCTAATCTGAGCCACCACTTGCCACATGGATGACAACAGCAGCCTCCTTCCTGGTTCCCTCTCCTCACTCCTGCCCCTGTAATCCATTCTCCACTTGAAGGCCGGGAAGAATTTTGATTGGGTCACTGCCACACTCAACACCTTTCATCAGCTTCCCACTGCCCTTAAATAAAATGCACACTTTTTGCCACGGCCCCCAGGTCTGCATGATCTTTTCCTCAACTTCCTTTCTGATTTCACCTCCTGCCACCATCTTTTCCATTGCTTTCTGTCCTTCTCTGATTTCTTGAAATGCATTCTGCTCCTTCTCACCTCAGGGCCTTTGCATATGCCGTTCCCGCTGCTTTAAGGCTCTCCTCCCCACTTTTGTGCTCTTGTGTGTCTAGGAGTTACTCATTTTCCTGTTTAAATGTTACTTTTCCAGAGACTTTGACTCTCTTCCCCTCTCTCATCTAAATCCAGTCTTTCTTCGTTATGCTAAGTGAAATAAGCCAGTCACAAAAAGACAAATCCTATATGATTTCATTTATATAAAGTATTTAAATTAGTCACATTCATGGAAACAGAAAATAAAATGGTGGTTACCAGAGGCCAGGTAATGGAGGAAAAGGGGAGTAGTTGTTCACTGGGTACAGACTATGTTTCAGTTTTGCAAGGTGAAAAAGTTCTTGAGATCTGTTTCACAATGATATGAATATACTTAATCCTACTGAACTGTACACTTAAAAGTGGTTAACATGGTAAACTTTATGTTACATATTTTTACCAAAAATAAAGAAAAAAGCTTCTAAAAGAAAAGGTAACTCCAGTCTTTTTTTATGTCCTGTCTTCCTATCTCATCATTTATCACTGTGGTCTACATTGATCAGCTATTGTTATGTAATAACAACAACAAAGCACAGAATCTCAGTGATATTCAACAGTAAATATTTATTTCATTCGTAAGTTGGTGGCTCAGCTGTCATCCACTTCTCATCCATCTCCTGGGATCACCAGGCTACCCAAGGTATGATCTCATGGCTATGGCTGAAGTGAAAGAGCACAAGCTCACTGTGAAGCATATTCCAAATTCCTGCATATGTCATGACTACTCACATTCCATTGGCCAAAGTCCATGGGCGGAAGGGACTGCAATGTTGTATGACAAGTCTTGATCCAGAGAGGGCAGAGAAGTGGAGCCAATCATTCCAACCTACCCCACATCCTTTGCTCAATCACATCGAATAATTAATAATGATGTATTTCTTTATTTGAGTACTTGTTAAATTTTTTGTCTCCCCCTAGACTGTTTGCCCCATGTGGGAAGGGCACTGCCTGACCCATGTATGACTGTATTCCCCAATGCTTAGCACTATACCTGGCATATATTAGGTGATCAATATTGAAGTAATTGCTTGAATGAATGAATGAATGAAGTAACTTCATTTCTTTCAGCCTCTTTTCCTTATCCATAAAATGAGGATCATAATCCTCAGGTCACTGGGTTGTTGGAAGTACTCCATGTCAGTGAGGCTTTGTCATCTGGAAGACCCTTAGGATTTGGTAGTTCAATGTTCCAGTCAAGATGAGGGTCCCATTCTGACCCAGGGGACCTTGCTCTTTAAGGGTCCGGCACATCTCCCATTCCCACACACCAGGAAACACACCCTGGCTCCTCTGTAGGTCAGTGAATTGCATTCAGGCTCCTGGAAGTTGGTGTCCCCAGCCTGAGTGCTTCCAGGTCCCCCTGCAAAACTGATGTCTTGATCCCCACGAAGAGCATCTGTTCACATGGTCCAATTACCACATCTCAGTGGGTCCTACCCTGCTCCTTCTGTAGAGGCTGCGGACATGCTGTGTGGGAGCATGAAGGATGTCCTTCTCAGTATTATCTGCATCTGTCTGAGTAAAGGGCATCTTTATAGGACAGGAAACGTCACATCTTTAAGGATGTCTACCACCATTTTTCTTATTGACAATACAACCTAGTGGCTGCACAAGAAGACTTCTCTGCAGTGGCAACAAGGGCAGAGGTGAGACCAAAGCTAGGGTTGCGGGCTTAGTTGCCCAAGTCTATCCCCCAGTCCACCTAGAGCAGCCCCTCCTTCCTGCTGGGTAAGGTCAAGGGCTTCTTTGACCCATCCGGTCCATCCATGACCCTTCCATCTGGGCTTTGAGGTCTCATTTTCTCTGGCCTTTGTACCATTGATTATCCTTCCTCTTTCCTGAGGCTTGAAAATAATCATCAAAGTTAACCTTCACTGGGAATGTTCTGGGATCCAGGCCCTGTGCTAGGCCCTTCTACAAGCCTAATCCAATCCTCCCAACAACCTCAGGAGGCAGACAATATTTTATCTCCATTTTACAGATGAGGAAACTGAGGCTCAGAGAGGTTAAGTCACTTGTTTGAGGGTATGCTGCTCTTGGTTCCTTCCCATGGAGACTCAAGCATGTTTGGAGACCAGAGCTCTCACCCTAACCGGGGGCCTGGTTCCCCTGAGTCCCTATTCTCCTGGGCTTACAGCCTGTCCTTGGGATTTGGGACAAGAGGGTCAGGGGGATGGTTCTCCAGAATCCCAGGGCTCCTCTAGCTAGATTCTCTAGAATCCCAGGGGAAGAGGAGGCAGCCCATCTCCAGGGACTATTTCCAGGCAGTGAGCTTGAACTTACTTTATTCATATGTTCCAGAGGCCAAGACTCCAGGAGGCTGACAGACTGAGTCTGGGCTCTGGATCACTCAAAAACACTCAGCCATCTCTGTTGTTGTAAAACTCATGTTTTTAGAAAAAATTCCTAATGTGAAGGAAAAAAAGCTATGCGATTAAAAAAAAAAAAACCGACCCACCATCTGAGAGGCAGCCATTACCATCTGTTGTATGTGTAGCTGCAGACCACTCCCCCACTTCCCTTGATCAAGACTGGTGTGTTGGGCCTGGACCCAGTACTTCCAAGCAGGAGGCTCAGGTACCCTTGCAAAGTGCCCTGAGAGCCCCCAGTCCCGAACCATCACCCAGCTCCATAATTGCAAGCTCCTGACCTAACATAGTCAAGTTCCTCCATCTGCAAAATGGGATAATATTTGTATGTACCATTGGCCCAGAGAACTCAGACATGGGGATCGGCTCTTACTTTTGATTATAAAGCCAAACCTCCACCTGCCTTCAGGTCTCTGGATCCCATGGGTCCATCATTCATTTCCTTAATGATAAGCTACAGTCCCTAATGATAAGGAGATATATTTTCACAACCATCGTATGGGGGCTTTCTGTTGTAGGAATAGGAAGCTATGGAGAGTGAACATGGTGATGACTTTTCCTGGCTTGCTCTCTTCTAGCTGGAGGGAGGTCTTGTTGAAGGGCTCAGTTGCAGATGTGCACATAGTGGGTCAGCACAGGCAGACTGAAGAGGACCCTTTTTGAATTGGGGGCTTTTGAGAGGTCCAGAACCCAGGCCCAGCTTGTCAGCCTGCTGGGGTCTTAGTCTCTGTGACCTATTTTTTAAATTAATTTTTACTGGAGTATAGTTGATTTACAATGTTGTGTTAGTTTTTGCAAAGTGAATCAGTTATACATATACATATATCCACTCTTTTTTAGATTCTTTTAAAAAAGAGTAGAAATAGGTCATTACAGAGTATTGAGTAGAGTTCCCTGTGCTACACAGTAGGTCCTTATTAGTTATCTATTTTATATATAGTAGTGTATATATGTCAATCCCAATCTCCCAATTTATCCCTCCCCCTCTTTCCCCCTTGGTAACCATAAATTTGTTTTCTACACCTGTGACTCCATTTCTGCTTTGTAAATAAGTTCATTTGTACCATTTTTTATGATTAAAGTGGGCTCAAGCCCCCTTCAGCTGGCCTCCCTGCTCCTTCCTCAGGCTCTGGGCACAGGTACCATGACTGCCTGGATTGCATAGATGTGAGAGTTGACCATGGCAGTGAGGACCTCTACAGAGGGCCGGAGAGGAACAGGATCTGACCACAGAGCAGAAGTCTTCTAACCTCATAGGGAGGATGGGGGACTGAAGGGAATGATGCTTGGCAAGCTCTCAGCCCAATGACTGGGCCAGAGGAAGTGCTTAATGATTGCTAGTTGTTATTATTTATCCTTAGCATTTCTTCTTCTTCTTATTACTATCATCATCATTATTAGGGGTGGCATTATTAGATGGCCTCCAAGAATTCATGCTTCCTCTTTCACAGAATAGAGTTGGTGCTTAGGGGCAGCTGTCCAGATAGAAACAATTTTTCCCAGACTCCCTTGTGTCTAGGTGGCACTATATGACTAATTCTTACCAGTGGGCTATGAACAGGAATACTTTGTGTTAATTTTAAGTCAAGGAGGTTAGGAAGTGGGTCTGCCTTCTCCAACCTCTTCTTCTACCTGGTTAGAGGCAGAGAACATTGAGGCCCTAGCAGTAGGGTTTATGGGTCAATGGGTACATGCCTCAAACATTTTGACAGAGTGCCGAATTGCCGTCCACGGAGACTGTGCCAATTTACACTCTCACCAGCCTTTGAGAGCGATGGTTTCTCCACACTCCAGCCAGTTCAGTGTGTGATCAGACATTTTGATCTTTGTCCATCTGATAGGTAAATAAATGGTATCTCATTGTGGCTTTCATTTGCATTTCCTTTTTATTAAGACTGAAGTTGAACATCTTTTTGTATGTTTCGGGGCGGAGTTTCCTAATCTGAGAACTGCTTGTTCATATCCTTTGCCCATTTTTTATTGGATTGTTGGTCTTTTTTCTTACTGAATTGTTAGGACATTAGCATAGGGGTGTAAAGCTTGCCTGTTGGTCAATTTCCTCCAGCCTCTGACCCATCCCTGTGGCTGCAGTGTGTGCATACAGACATTCCTTCTCTGAGCTGAGGTGGTGGAGGTTTGGAGAATGCAGATTGTGCTTAGCTCTTTCATGGAGACACGACTAATGGGACAGAGCAATTCTACTCCTTGGTAGAGGAGGAAACGCCTCTAACTGGGACAGAGCCCCTTCCCTCTGCTCCCCATCAGCTCTCTTCTTTTCTCCCTGGTTCAATACCGTGCCTCCTCCCCAGGCCCCAGGAGTTCTCTCCGCTCAGCTTCCCCTTTCCTAATATTAGCACAGGCTCAGCCCTGCCCCCCTGTCACAGGCAGTGATTATATAGCAAATTAACCACAAGCTGTTCGGTCCTCGTCCGGTGGCAGTTGGGGAGATGCTACTCTGAGTAATGACTTGTGTAGTCGATGCTCTCATCTGTAATTTGCGTGTGCAATAAACGCAGAAATAAAAACCCGATCCATATGAAAAAGGGACCAAATAGAGGGAGAGGGGGTGGGGGAAGAAATCATGAATTTTGTGGACTGCATCTTACTGTCTGGCTTCAATTTCCTCTTGAGTAATGCAGTCATTGCCTACATGTGATTGATGGCTGTGTTTGCCTAAAGGATGGAGACAGGCAGAGGGAGAGTCAGGGAGCAGGGCTGGACTCCTGACTCCTCAAAGCATGTCTTTGTGAACGGGACAGTTATTCTCTAAGCCTCAGTTTCCTCATCTATAAAATGGGGATAATAATAATGATAATATTTATCTCCAATCAGGTATTAAACAGCCTGGATTTTGGAACATGGTAAATCCATAGTAAGCGTTAATTTTCTTCCTTCCCTCCCTCTCTTTCTTCCGTCATATTTGGTAGGGGTTTTAAAATTAAACTTTCATTTTTGAGATAATTGTTGATTCATATGCAGTTGTAAGAAGTAATAAAGAGATTCTGTGTGCACTTTACCCGTATTCCTACAGTGATGACACCTTATAAAACTATAGTACAAAGTCACAACCAGGATATTGACACTGATACAGATCACAGATCTTACTAATATTTCCCGACTTGTACGTGTGTGTGTGTGTGTGTGTGTGTATTTAGTTCTGTGTAATTGATCACATGTGTAGGTTTGTTAATTCACCACCACATTCAAGATAGATAACATTTCTATTACCATAAGAATCCTTCCTGTTGCCCTTAAATAACCACACCCACCTCCTCCCATCCCCCAGCCCCTGTCTCCAACTCTTGGCAACCAACAGTCCGTTCATTTCTAAAATCTTATATAAATGGAATCATACAGTATATAACCTTCTGGGATTGGCTTTTTGTAAAAATACTCAGCATAATTCCTGGGAGATTCACAGAGCTTGTGTGTGTGTAATTCATTCCTTTTTATTGCTAAGTAGTATTCCATGATATAGATGCATTAGAGTTCTTTTAACCATTCATCCACTGAAGGATGTCTGGGTTGTTCCCAGTTTTTGGCTATTACTAATAAAGCTGCTATGAACATTCATGTACAGGTTTTCATACAGTTTCACTTATATGTGAACATAAATGTTCATTTCTCTGGGACATATACCCAAGAGTACAATTGCTGGATCATATAGTTATTGTAAGTTTAGTTTTTATAACCAACTACCAAACTGTTTTCCAGGGTGGCTGAACCATTTTATATTCCCACTGGCTATGTATGAGTGATCCAGTTTCTCTGCATGCTTGCCAGCATTTGGTGTTGTTACTACTTTTCGTTTTAGTCCTTCTTATAGGTGATATCCCACTGTGGTTTTAATTTGCATTTTCCTAGTGGCTAATGGTACCAAACATCTTTTCATGTGCTTATTTGCCACCTGTATATCCTCTTCTGTGAAATGTCTCTTTGTATCTTTTGGCCATTTTCTAATTGGAATGTTTGTTTTTTACTGTTGAGATTTTTTTATTGAGCTGTTTCTCTCTTTAAAAAATAGCTTTATTGAGCTATAATTCACATATGTAAAGTTCACTCTTTTAATGTGTATAAGTGGTTTGTAGTATACAGTCATCCCCCAGTATCTGTGGAGGATTGGTTCCAGGGCCCGTGGTGGATACCAAAATTTGCAGATACTCAAGTCCCAGAGTTGGCCCTGTGTATCTGTGGGTTCTGCATCCTTGGATTCAACCAACCATGGACCATGAATTAAGTTCGTGATCTGCGGTTGGTTGGATCGTGAATGGTTGAATCCGTGGATGTGGAATCTGCAGATATTCAAACTGTTTGTTCATTAAAAAATATCTGTGTATAAGTGGACCTGGGCAGTTCAAACTCTTGTTGTTCAAGGGTCAACTGTATTCACAAAGTTGTACATTGATCAACACTACCTAATTCCAGAACATTTCATCACCCCAGAATGAAATCTTATACCCATTAGCAGTCATTTTCAATTCGCTTCTTTCTCTGGTCTCTGGCAAAAACTAATCTATTTTCTGTCTCCATGAATTTGCCTATTCTTGCTATTCCATATAAATGGAATCATACACTATCTGACCTTTTGTGTCTGACTTCTTTCACCTAGCATAATATCTTCAAGTTTCATCCATGTTGTAGCATGTTTTAGAACTGCATCCCTTCTAATGGGTGAATAATATTCCATTATGTGGATATACCATATTTGTTTATCCATTCAACAGTCGATGGATGTTTGTATTGCTTCCATTTTTTGGCTATGATGAGTAATTGCTGCTATGAACATTTGTGTACAAATGTTCGTGTGAACGTTTTTTTTTTTTAATCTCTTTTGTGTTTTTATGTAGGGATGGAATTTCTGGGTCTTATGGTATCTCTGCGTTTTGAGGATATGCCAAACTGCTTTCCAGAGTGGCTGCATCATTTTATATTCCCACTAGCAATATGAGGTCTCCAATTTCTCTCCATCCTCACTAACATTTGTTATTCCGTTTTTTGGGTTATAGCCATCCTAGTGCACACGGAGTGGAATCTCTTTGTAACTTTGATTTCCATTTCCCTGATAACTAATGATGTTGAGCATCTTTTCATGTGCTTATTGGCCATTTGTATATATTACTTGGAGAAATGCCTACTCAAAATCTTTGCCCGCTTAAAAATTGAGTTATTTGTTCTTTTTTGCTATTGAGTTGTAAGAGGTTTTTAATATATTCTAGATATAAGCCCCTTATCAGGTATATGATTTGCAAATATTTCCTCCCATTCTGTGGTTTGTCTTTTTACTTTTATTTTTCTTTTGTTGTTTGTGCTTTTGATGTTACATCTAAGAAACAATTGCCTAATCCAAAGACATGAAGATTTACTCCTATGTTTTCTTCTAAGACTTTCATGGATTTAGCTCTTACATTTAGGACTTTGATCAATTTTGAGTTAATTTTCATATGGTGTGAGGTAGGTGCCCAACTTCATTTTTTTGCATGTGAATATCCAGTTGTCCCAGCACAACTTTTTGAAAAGACTATTCTTTCTTTATTGAATTATCGGCACTCTTCTTGAAAATAAATTAACCATAAATGGCAAGGTTTATTTTTGGATTTTTGAATTCTATTCCCTTGATCTATATTTCTATTTTTATGCCAGTATTACAATAACTTGATTACTATAGCTGTACAGTAAGTTTTGAAATTGGGAAGTGTGTGTCCTTCAATTTTCTTCTTTTTCAAGATGATTTAGTCTATTCTATTGTTTTTTTCTCTTTTAGCATTTCCATATATATTTTAGGATCACTTTGTCCATTTCTGCAAAAAAGGCAACCGAGATTTTGGGTAGGGATACTATAGATCAACTTGAGGAATATTGCTATATTAACAATAGTAAGTCTTACAATATCTGAACATCAGATATCTTTCCATTTATTTAGGTCTTCTTTAACTTTTTTCAATGATATCTTGTAGTTTTCAGCTTATGAGTCTTGCATTTCTTTTGTTAAATTTATTCCCAAGTATTTTATTCTTTTTGAATACTTACAGAACTATAAATGGAATTGTTTTCTTAACTTTATTTTTGGATTGTTCACTGCAAGTTATAGAAATACAATTTATTTTTGTATATTGATCATGTATCCTGCAAGACTGCTGAACTCATTATTTTTTTCTAATAATTTTTAGTAGACTCCTTAGGATTTTCTATATATGAGATCATGACATCTGTGAATACAGATAATTTTACTTCTCATTTTCCAACCTGGAAAATCCTCCTTTTATTTCTGTCTGCCTTTTATTTCTTTTTCTTGCTTAATTGCCCTGGGTAGAACCTCTAGTACAATGTTGAATAGAAGTGGCAAGAGAAGACATCCTTGTCTTGTTCCTGATCTTAGGAGGAAAGCATCCTATTTTTCACCATTATGTATGATGCTAACTATGGGCTTTCTAATCGGTCAAATATATTTTAGTTTGTTAATAATATTTCTAGTTTGTTAATAAAAGGGTACTGTATTTTTTCAAGTGCTTTTCCTGCAACTATTAAGATGATCATATGGTTTTTATCCATTATTTTATTAATAAGGTGCATTACATTGATTGATTTTTGTATGTTAAGCCAAACTTGCACTCTGGGATAAATGCCACTTGGTCACATGTAGCTGAATTTGATCTGCTAACTTTTTATTTTGTTGAGAATTTTTGTCTCTTAATCTTGAATTTTTCCTTTCAGGTAGGATTGGGTCACAAACTAAATTGAGCAAACTGTGGCTAACCGAAGCAGAACCAGGGATTTTCTGGAGCATGTGAGGCCAATAGGTTCAGCTCTGAGGATGGAGTCCAGTTATCAGGAATCAAAGACCTGTTGGATCAAGGGGCCCCTGCCCTTTCTATCCTTGCATCACCCATTGGAGACTCAAAGTCCTGGGAATGAGCATGATTGGCTTAGCTGGGATCATGTGACCAGGAAGGATGGGACATCTTGAATGACAGTCTGAGAGATGCTGCGTGCAATGAGGAGCATCTTTCCCAAGGCAATATTCGGTTGTTGTGGTCAGAGGTGAATATTTGGCAGGGACTGCCCAGTGGAAAAACTCTCTGATTCTGAGAAGCACATCGTGAAAGAGTTCAGCATTTCATAGTAGTGGAGATGATGGTCTTTGAAATCACTGAACCAAGTTTAAGTCTGGTGCCACCATTATCGTCTGCAAGATTCTGAGTGAGTAACTGGGTCTCTCTGTGCGTCAGTTTGCTCAACTGTACAATTTATAGAGGGTTCATCACAGGGTTGTTGTGAAGATTGAATGAACTAATGAAGGTAAAGGGTTTAGTATAGTGTGTGGTACAAAATGAAGTGCCAAATAAATGGTAGCTGTTATTAATAAATTAAAAATATTTTTATTTTTAAATAAAATACAGTACAGTAAATAACGGGGGACTGGAGGAATGGTGCCACACTCGGTCCTAAGAAACAGAGGAGGTGGTATCAGGGAGGACTGCCTGGATGTGATGGGCTTTGAAGGTTTGCTGGATTTGGAGGAGCTGCTCTAGCTTTCTGCTGGAAATAGAGTTAGTGGTTTTAGCCAAAAACATGTGGGGAAGAGTTCAGATGATATCATGGGGCCAGTATCTCTGTCCTCCCCTTCCCTCCATCCTCATGTGAATCTCATGGGACTGAAACATGGCCCTCCAACTGTGATGAGTCTGAGTCTTTCACCCAAGATTAGGCTGGTCCCCAAACGGTCCCCACTAGATAGCAGCCTTTCGTTTAATAAAGGCAGACCCTAAGCTCCATGGAGGATCTAGGGAAATTGGTATCCATCTTAGTGGGAATTTATTTCTTTTTCATTTAACATTAATAAGCCAGTGGGAATTATTTAATGCTTTTTATTATAAAATTAATATCTTTTCATAGGAAATGTGGAATATATAGAAAGTACAAAAAAGAGAATACAATTTACCTGCAAATCCACCACCCAGAGAACATGGCTGCTAACATTTGGAGAATAGTCTTCCTATCTCACAAACATTTCTCAGTGTGTGTCTGTTTGAAAAAGTCAGGATCACACTGTACATATTATTTTGTACCTATTTTTTTCACTTAATAACGTATCTTGATCATTTTCTCATGTCCTAAGTCATCTTTTATGAATGTGATTTTTAATGGCTATAAAATAGCCATTAAAAATACTGTATGGGGCGTCCCTGGTGGCGCAGTGGTTGAGAATCTGCCTGCCAATGCAGGGGACATGGCTTCGAGTCCTGGTCTGGGAAGATCCCACATGCCGCGGAGCAACTGGGCCCGTGCGCCACAGCTACTGAGCCTGCGCGTCTGGAGCCTGTGCTCCGCAACAAGAGAGGGCCGCGACGGTGAGAGGCCTGCGCACCGCGATGAAGAGTGGCCCCCGCTCGCCGCAACTAGAGAAAGCCCTCGCACAGAAACGAAGACCCAACACAGCCAAAAATAAATCAAAAAAAAAAAAATACTGTATGCATATACCATAATTTATTTAAACCAATCTTTTTATTGTTGGACATTGACGTTTCCAATTTTTCATTATTATAAATAATATTATAATAAATATTTTGGAGCATAAATTTCAGCACCTATCTCTGGTTAATTCCATAAGATAAATTTCTTTAAGGGCAATTGGGCATTTTTATTAAAATTTGTTTTAAGTGTTTTATTTTGAAAATTTAATACATACACATGATGAAAAATAGCCAAACAGTTCAAGAGAGTGCTCATTAAAAAGTATGTCTTGATTTGAATTTCTCTAATAATTAGTGATGTTGAGCATCTTTTCATGTGCCTCTTGGCCATCTGTGTGTCTTCTTTGGAAAAATATCTATTTAGGTCTTCTGCCCATACAAACTGCATGAGCTGTTTGTATATTTTGGAGATTAATCCTTTGTCCATTGATTTATTTGCAAATATTTTCTCCCATTATGAGGGTTGTCTTTTCGTTTTGTTTATGGTTTCCTTTGCTGTGCAAAAGCTTTCAAGTTTCATTAGGTCCCATTTGTTTATTTTTGTTTTTATTTCCATTACTCTAGTAGGTGGGTCAAAAAAGATCTTGCTGTGATTTTTGTCCAAGAAAACTACAATGAGGTATCACCTCACACTGGTTAGAATGGGCATCATCAGAAAATCTACAAACAATAAATGCTGGAGAGGGTGTGGAGAAAAGGGAACCCTCTTGCACTGTTGGTGGGAATGTAAATTGATACAGCCATGATGGAGAACAGTATGGAAATTCCTTAAAAAACTAAAAATAGAATTACCATATGACCCAGCAATCCCACTACTGGACATATACCCAGAGAAAACCATAATTCAAAAAGACACATGCACCCCAATGTTCATTGCAGCACTATTTACAATAGCCAGGTCATGGAAGCAACCTAAATGCCCATCAACAGATGAATGGATAAAGAAGATGTGTACATATATACAATGGAATATTACTCAGCCATAAAAAGGAACGAAATTGGGTCATTTGTGGAGACGTGGATGGACCTAGAGACAGTCATACAGAGTGAAGTAAGTCAGAAAGAGAAAAAAAAATATCGTATATTAACGCATATATGTAGAATCTGGAAAAATGGTAGAGATGAATCAGTTTGCAAGGCAGAAATAGAGACACAGATGTAGAGAACAAGCGTATGGACACCAAGGGGGGAAGGGGGGGTGGGATGAGTTGGGAGATTGAGACTAAGTTATATACACTAATATGTATAAAATAGGTAACTATTGAGAACCTGCTGTATAGCACAGGGAACTCTACTTCGCTGTACAGTAGAAACTAAACACAACATTGTAAAACAACTATACCCCAATTAAAAAAAAAAAGAAAAAAAAGTATGTCTTGTTTTCATCTTTCATTCCAGGTCCCTATAGTCACTCCCCAGAGAAATTCAATATAACCAGTTTCTTGTGCTTAGCTCCACGAGAATACAGATATGGATATGAAAGGTATATTTGCTCATACATCTCCTTTTTCTTACCATCCTCTAAACATGTTTGGCACCTTCTTTTTTTCACTTAACAATATATCTTGGAGATCATTCCTTATCACTACATGTTCTACAGCCATCCCATATTTTAAAATTGTGTTTCTTTTCATGGATGTACCATAATTTATTTAAGATGTTTGTAGTGGTGGGCATTTAGTTTATTCACAAACTTTTGCTGTAAAAAGAATGCTTTAAGAATCATCTTGTACGTACATCTTTGCACCCGTATATGAGAATATCTGCGGAGTAAATATCGAAAGTGGACTTAGACATTTAAAATTTGAATACATACTGCCAAAATGCCTTCCAAGGGTGAGGACCAATGCATATTCCCAAGAACACCGTCTTTGTCTGTTTCCTCCTACCTTTACTGACAGCATGTTATTAAATATTTTGATCTTTGCCCTTCTGATAGATTAAAAAAATGTTTAAAATTATAGTTTTGATTTGTATCTGAGAGAGGTTGACCACTCTTTCATGTGTTTGAAAGCCATTTATATTTCTTTTTCTGGGAACTCTCTGTTCATTTTTTTCAAGCCTAGTTTTCTATTTTTTCCCTTTATTGATTTCTGAAACCTTCTTTATGTAATGGAAAAATTAGGTCTCTATTTTATGTTGCTTATATTTTTTCCCTGAGTTTGTAACTTTTCTTTTTTTCTGTTTTCCATACAGAGAGTTAAATTTTTTAATGTAGTTAAATCTCCCAATCTTTTCTTTTATTCAATGTCTCTTGGATCTTGTGTCCAGAAAGCTACACCAAAAGACTTTTCTCATTCTGAAATTCCAAAAATTATCCCATATTTTTTTCTAGTACTATTCTGATTTCATTTCTATGTTGAAGGGTTTTGATACATCTGGAATTTATTTTGGAATGGAGAGTGAGGAAGACATCCAACTTGCTATTTTTCTAAATGCCTAACCAGTTTTTATGATTGAGTAATCCAAGAATGGATTATTTCTAAAGATGGCTTTTGTCTATTTGATAATCCCAGTGGTCACAGGAAGCCAGCATGGGGTCATTCAGGGCCAGCAGGTGAAACGCACCTGTTTGCCTTTTTGCAAAGGGATTCTGGGTAGGTAGGCTTGGGGCAGGTTGTAGTGAAGTATCTCTAGGTTTTAACCTTACATCAAGTAGAAAATGGTGTGGAAGGATGATATTATTTAGAACACTGAAGAACTGCTTTTA
The DNA here is from genome assembly GCF_028564815.1 of Eubalaena glacialis. Taxonomy (NCBI): domain Eukaryota; kingdom Metazoa; phylum Chordata; class Mammalia; order Artiodactyla; family Balaenidae; genus Eubalaena; species Eubalaena glacialis. Next base: position 19,653,025 of record NC_083728.1, read on the forward strand.
AAAATTTTATTGTAGAGTTATCTTCTTGAATCCTTGTATGGATGCTACAAGAAACAGCCTGATGGAACCCCCTGGCTTCATTACCCGAAGGGCTATTTTGTGGGCATTAACACAGTGGTTATCAATCAGAGGTCTGTTTTGGTTTGTTTTTTTGGTGAAAAAATTTGTATAACTTATTTGCAAGATATTTCACAATGGAGTTTCACAGTTAAAAAAAGATATGAAACAGAAGACAAACTGCTGGTTACATGTAAATAAATAGAAGCACTGGAAACCCCCCCCCCAACATTTGCACTATTATAACACTTAAAAAAATCTGGTGTAGGGAGTGGGCACCTTGCAGTGTATTACGTTGGAAAGTTTTCTGAGGATCTTCTTCCCATCAAAAGATGTTGCTCATGCGGGGGTGGGGGGGTTACTTGATAAAACACAGGATTCTCAGTTATATTTGAATTTCAGATTAAAAAAATGAACAATTCTTTAGTATAAGTATGTTCCAAATATTGCACGGGACATACTTATACTTAAATATTATTTGTTGTTTATCTGAAGTTCAAATTTCATTGGGCATCCGGAATTTCTATTTGCTGAATCTAGTAACTCTACCCCCAGGGGTATTTGACAATGTCCGGATGCATTTTGGTTATCTCAGCTGAGGAGGGGAGTGTGACAGACATCTAGTGGGTAGAGGCCAGCACTCTACAACATACAGGACAGACCCGCCTCAACAAAAATGGTCCATCCCAAAACGTCAATAGCGTCAGGCTGAGAAACATTTTAACTGGCTTAAGAGACAGTTCTCACAGTCTCTAATTAAGAGCTCTCTAGTATGAAATTTCTTTTAGAATCACAACTGAAGGAACCCTAAGAGTCCCTTGAGGAACTGACTTTTTTTCATTCTTTTATTAATGACAGTAAGACCTAAGTAACTGGTTTTGTTTCCTTTTTCTCCTTCACTATTAGGAAACTCAGACCTAATTAAAGGCCCCAGCATAAAGACTGTGGGATCTTACTTGATATATATATATGCACATATCTATCTATCTATCAAACATATACATAATATATATCAAAAATACATATATCAAATATATATATTATTTTTTTCTTCCAGTTTTATTGAGATATGATTGACAAATAGCATGGTATAAGTTTAAGGTATACAGCATAATAATTTGATTTACATACATCATGAAGTGACTCACAATAATTTAGTGTATATCTATCATCTCATATAGGTACCAAATAAGATAAATATATATATTGTTGCACATATATTTTATTTTGTCTTTTTGGTCTTAACATTCTTGGCTGATTTGCATTTCCCTGGTCCTAATTCTTATTCTTTATTCATTTTTCACCATGTCCTGTAAATCACTCAAATCCCTTGTGGGATAAGCTATGAAACACACACACACACACACAAATAAATATTTAAATATGGAGTTTACCAGACACTTGACAAGGTCCTGTACTGTGCCCATGGGAACCAGGGAAACAAATGGGGGCTGCCCAGTTCCTTTCCCAGTATCCTGCAGGTCTCAGGAAACGCCTCTGCTCTCTGGTTTCCTCTTTACCTTCAGGCCCAGGCCTTAGAACCACCGTGGGGTTGGCCCTCGAATATCAAAGCTGCCATGACAGTGGACTTTGGGCCCCAGCTGAGTGGACACTGGCTTCCTCCAACTTGATTTTGGGAGGCAACGGAGATCTTTCCTGCTGGCCAGCAAGTGAGGGGCCCTCGACAGAGGCCAAGCAGGCAGGGCCGTGTAAGGCACTGAACGGCCCACGTAGACACACATTGGGAACAAGATTGCATCTTCCCCCGGACCAGCGAGATGCTATAAACATAATCAAAATGTAATAGAAACTTTTTGGAAATGCTGTTATGAGGAGAAAGCATCAATCTTGATGGAACTCCGCTCAACAGGCTTTGCGGAGCTAATCAATCACGGTCAGGACTCGGCCTCCCCATCTGTCTGCGCCGGGGACGGCGCGGAGCTTGCTGACTCCCCGGCTGAGGCTGCGTCCCCTCACCAGGCAATCCATCATGCTGCAGGGGGATGGCAGGAGGGGAATAATAGCACGCTAATAAACTAGGGGCTTTTTTCATTCCCAACTAATTTTTAGTAAATGAGCCCAATCCAGACAGAGCAGGAAAAAGAGCCCGAGGAGATGGTGCTTCCGAGACGCGCCTCGCTGGCTGGGGACAATGGCTCACGGGCCCGAAGGGAAGCGAAGAGCCAGCCCAGCCGAGGATAACTCTCAGTGTTCATCTAAAGCAGGAAGTGGTCCACGGAAGCGCAGGGGAGAGTGAGGCTGGAACTACTTCCGGAGGGGTGGGGTGCACTTCCTGGGCTGGCTCCTGGTACTGATGCTGAGGTCATCAACTGCAACACCTGGGTCTGGCTTGCGGCTTGAACTTACAAGGGAAGCCAGAAGTCAGAGAGTCAGAAGTCCAAGCGGTGGGCCAGATAACAAGAAAAGGACCCAGGGGCCAGAAGCCAGGGAACAGAATGAAGAGCAGAGTGCAAGACGGGCTGTGAGTAATCAAAGGTGCATGGGGCCCACTTTCATCGGACAGTGGCTGCCTTGGCGGGGGGTGAACCTTCCAGGTTACAGAGCAGGACTGGGCCCAGAATGGGATATTCTTAGAGAGGCCTGTAGTTTGGGAGACCAGGTCTGCTTTTACTCATCTTTCTGTCTCTAGCACTTTGCTTAGTGCATGGCACCTGGTGGGCACTCATAAATATTTGCTAAATGAATACATGAATGAGAATTGTCCCCGAGGTAGCAGACTTTGAAGATCTGGTCTGATAACTTCCAAAATTCTTCAAGCTCCTGTTCTGAAATACATCACAAGTTAAGTCCCTGGTTTCCTCCCACTCAGGACCCAGTCTTGGACAGAAAGACAGTTTGAAGAAGGTGTATATATTCGTAATTATTGCTATGTAACAAATTACCCCCAAACTAAGTGGCTTTAAACAATAATAAACATACCATTTTTCTCACAGTTACTGTGGATCAGGGATTCAGGAGCTGTTTTCTCTGTATGGTTCCCAGTCTTGGTAAGTCTTTCTGGATGTGTAATTATCAGTTCTGCACCAGGAATTAGTGGATAGTTGCAAATTTTTTGACACTCCCTTCATCAAGAGATGATGTCTATTTCTTCTCCCCTTGATTCTGGGCTGGCCTGTGACTATTTTGACCAATAGAAGAGTATGGAAGAAATGATGCTATGCCAGTTCTGGGTCTAGTTTTTAAAAAGACTGGCAGCTTCCACCTTGCTCTCCTGGAGCCTGAGCTGCCATCTAAGAAATCTGACCACGCTGCTGGACACACTTCATGGACAGGCCCTGAGTCTGCTTGAAGAAGGGGAGGCACCCAGGTGAGCCCAGCCTTCTAGTCCTTGACAAAGTCGAGACATGTGAGTGATGCCCTCTTGGACCCTCCAGATCAACCCAGCTGAATGAATACCACCAAGTGACCACGGCCAATGCCACATAGAGCATAAAATGGTCCAGGTGAACCTTGCCATGAAAATCATGAGACATAATAAAATGATTGTTGTTTTCAGGCACTAACTTTTGGGATAGTTTTGCATCAGGAGATAATTGGAACACCGAGAGTCCAAGGGAAGATCAAAGATCATAGATGGCAGATGGTCCAACTGCACATTCTGTGTTTGAATCATTTCTGCAGTTTTTTCCCCCTAGACATTCAGTCTTTTACTTAATTACCTAAAGGGGCAGGACAATGATTACTTCTGGAATTAGCCCCTCTTATTGTGGGATGGTTATAGCTCTCATCTCTTCTTTTTTTTTAAAAAAATACTTATTTATTTATATATATATTTTACAATATTTATTTATTTATCTGCACCAGGTCTTAGTTGCGGCACGTGGGATCTTCATTGTGGTGCGCAGGCTTCTCTCTAGTTGTGGTGCGCGGGCTGCAGAGTGCGTGGCTCAGTAGTTGCAGCACGGGGGCTCTCTAGTTGTGGTGCATGGGCTCCAGAGTGTGTGGGCTCAGTAGTTGTGGCGTGCAGGCTTAGTTGCCCCGTGGCATGTGGGATATTAGTTCCCTGACCAGGGATCGAACCCACGTCCTCTGCATTGGAAGGCAGATTCCTAACCACTGGACCACCAGGGACGTCCCTCTCATCTCTTCTTTCTTCTCTCTCTCCACCCTCCCTTCCCTCTACCTTTCTCCTATCTTTCTTTCCTTTGCAAATATCTACTGGGGAGAGAATCAAAAAATGGTTCCCAGAGGAAGTATACTAATCATGGTTCTCCAGAGAAGCAGAACGAATAGGATATATATAGATGTATATAAGAGGAAATTTATCACAGGAATTGGCTCACGTGGCTATGGAGGCCGAGAAGTCCCACAGTCTGCCATCTGCAAGCTGCAGAAACAGGAAAACCAGTGGTATAATTCAGATTGAGGCCTAAGACCTGAACTGAGGGGCTGCTGGTGTAAGTCCTGGAGTCTGAAGACCTCAGAACCAGAAGCTCTGATGGCCAGGAGAAGATGGACGTCCCAGCTCAGGAAGAGGAAGAGCTAGAATTCATCCTTCTTTTACCTTTTTGTTTGATTCAGGTCCTCTAATGGATTAGCTGGGTCCTGCCCACATTGGTGAGGGCAGATCTGTTTACTTAATCTACAGAATCAAATGCTAATCTCTTCCAGAAACACCCCACAGACACACCCAGAAGTGATGTTTTATCAGTTTTCTGTATCCCTTAGCCCAGTTAAGTTGACACATAAAACTAACCATCACAGGAGGTGATACCTGGGCTGGGTCTGGATTGGAGTGTAGGAGTTGAGCAGGTACGTGGGAAGGAGCCCATTCCAGGCAGGGCTGGTGTTGAGAGTGCATGGTGTGGGGAGGTGTTCACGGTGGGGCATGAAGTGAGCGGAGGGACTGTTATGGCTGCATCACAATAGGCTAATGCTGCTGAGGAGTTTAGACTTTATGGCCAGGCTGAGCAGGAGGAGATTACCCTTTCAGAAGCCATCCTCTGGTTGCTGTGTAGGTGGTCTGTGTGGCAGCAGGGAGACCAGTTAAGAGGCCGATTGGGTGAAAGATGGTGGTGGCTTGGACCAAGGTGGAGGTGGTAGAGTTACAGGAAAGTGGGTGGTTTGGGAAATGTAATGTGTATTTACTGTATTACTTGAGAATACATAATTCTTCTATAAAGAACAAGAAAAACAAATAAGATGGATGAACCTCCTAAGAAGTGCTTGGCATAGATAGTACATAAGCTAACAGCCTATGCAACAGAGGCAAAACTCAGAGGGTTTGTTAAGTATACACCATGAATGAACTTTTGAGACTCAGGCAAAATTTATAAGATGGGTTAAATACAGATAGTAAGAATGTTAGTAACCTGTTAATCATAAATTAAATGGCTTATATGGTCAAAGAAGCAAGAGTACCATAAATAGGAATGGGTGGAAAGACCAAATCATGATTGTGCCACTTCTGGTCTGACAGCTAGGTCGTGCCTAAATTGGCCACCCACTGGTATTACCAATCCTGGTCTCATTCTTCCCCCACATATGGTTTGTCCAAGAAATGCGGGTAAAACCCATGGCTGTTCAGAGGTGAGTGGTCAAGCTGCAGCAGTATCTAGGCATATGTACTTGGCTTTGTCTCTTCAATAGATCATGTGTGTGATTGACCCCAGGCACCTTCTGCCTGTTGGACCCCTTTGCTCAAACCTCAGCTCTGATCCTCTGAACCACACATCAACAGGGCAGGCTGATGTGACAGAGGATATTGCACACCTCAGGGTTCCAGGGTCATTTTGTCCTTACATCCACTTGTACCCCATCTTAAATGTGCCAGCCAACCTCACATCTTTTTTTCTTGAGTTTTTGCTTTGTGTCTTAATTGGTTTAATGAACAGCATGATTTGAGTATCTTGATTTAGTCTGTGAGCCTTCCTGTTCTGTGGTCTATGAGTTAGTTGCTTGGTGGTGCTCTTGTGATGGGAGAAGGCAGACGTGTGGCAGGGACAAGATGGGTTATCAAGAGCTCTCTTAAGCTAAGAGCCTCCATCTCTGTTCTGGAAGTACACATTTAATGCATCCAGGGAGAGAGGGCTCTGGGCAGGGGGTGGGGGGGTGGTTGCAGGGAGCAGTCATCAGGAGCCCCTGCCTCAGCTCTGTGGCTCTGTAACATTCTGAAACAAGATGCATCCAAGATTAATGCATACTAACCAGGCCTTCCTTAGTTTGTGCCTCCTCCACTCGCACTTAGATCATTGTCCCAGCCTCCTCCCCATCTTTCTGCCCATAGCCTGGCCTCTTTAGCCCACGCTCCACCCACAGGGGTTATTTTGAAACACAGATCCAGGCTATGATGTGAAGTCCATGTGCTTGGAGGTAGGGAGGTCTTGATGAGTATTCATAGCATGAAGCAGGAAGAGGGAGTAACATGCTTTGCATTAGTTAGTTTTTGCTGCATAACAAATAATCTCAAACATTTATTTTTATGGTCACAGGTCATCTGACTTTTAGTTAACCTTGACTGGGTTTGGTTGGGCCAGGCTGAACTCCAGGCTTCCGGTTGGGTTCAAGTCTTCTGTGTCTTCATTTCAGGATTCAAGCTGAAGAGTTTACAACTATCTGGGGCATGCTCTTCACATGGCATTTCACTGGAGCACATGAAGCCAAGCTATGCAAGCACATTTAAAGCTCCTGCATGCATCACATCCTTCTGCTAACATTTCATTGGCCAAAGCAGGTCACATGGCTAAGCCCAACACCAACAGGAATATTAGTCAACCTTAACAAGGAAGGAGATTTGGACACAGGCTACACCATGGATGAACCATGAGGACATTATTCTAAGTGAAATAAGAAAGGACAAATACTGTGTGATTCTACTTCTGTGAGGTACCTAGAGTAGTCAAATTCATAGAGACAGAAAGTAGGGTGGTAGTTGCTAGGGGGGAGGGGGGACAGAAATGGGGAATTGTTGGTTAATTGATAGAAAGTTTCAGTTTTACAAGCTGAAAAGAGTTCAGGAGTTTTGTTGTACAATGTGTACAACAACACTACTGAACTGTACAGTTAAAAATGATTAAATTGGTAAATTTTGGGGTTGCTTTTTAAAAAACAACTTTAATTCAAATAAAAAAGAAAATTCAATTTAAACACCAAACGGTATAAAATAAGTGCAAAGACAAAAGTCATATAGTGTCTATAATCCTACCACACAAGAATGGACGCTGTTAACCACTGAAGTCCCTGCCAGATATTTCTCTGTACGTGAGTATCCCAGGGAAGGATGTGTTAACTATCTTTAGCAGAAAGAATGCTGCTATACGTGCTCTATCCTGACCAACTTTTTTTTCAAGCAAAATTGCCTTGTTGACTTTTTCTGGAGTTAATATGTAGACCTCCCCATCATCTTTTTTTTTTTTTTTTTTTTTTTTTTTTTAAACATCTTTATTGAAGTATAATTGCTTTACAATGGTGTGCTAGCTTCTGCTTTACAACAAAGTGAATCAGTTACACATATACATATGTTGCCATATCTCTTCCCTCTTGCATCTCCCTCCCTCCCACCCTCCCTATCCCACCCCTCTAGGTGGTCACAAAGCACCGAGCTGATCTCCCTGTGCTATGCGGCTGCTTCCCACTAGTTATCTATTTTACATTTGGTAGTGTATATATGTCCATGACACTCTCTCACCCTGTCACATCTCACCCCTCCCCCTCCCCATATCCTCAAGTCCATTCTCTAGTAGGTCTGTGTCTTTATTCCCATCTTGCCACTAGGTTCTTCATGACCTCTTTTTTTTTTTTTTTTTTCCCTTAGATTCCATATATATGTGTTAGCATACTGTATTTGTTTTTCTCTTTCTGACTTACTTCACTCTGTATGACAGACTCTAACTCCATCCACCTCATTACAAACACCTCCATTTCATTTCTTTTTATGGCTGAGTAATATTCCATTGTATATATGTGCCACATCTTCTTTATCCATTCATCCGATGATGGACACCTAGGTTGCTTCCATGTCCTGGCTATTGTAAACAGAGCTGCAATGAATATCCCATCATCGTTTTTAATGGCTGAAGAGTATTCCCTGTATTATATGCTCTAGTTGTATCAGTTCATAATACCATGTAACAAAACCCCTCAAAGCTCAGTGGCTGAAGACAACAACCACGTATTACTGCTCCTAGGGTTTATTGTGAAAGTATTTTACCAGGGGACTGCTCTTAGGAGAAGGGAAGTTAAGGAAACAGGATAAAGCAGATCATGAAGAAAGTTAAGTCAGGATGTGGTGGTAGCTGGAGATAGACTTCAATCTGGTTCAATGCAGAGGCAAAAGTGCAGCCCTGCATCGGTCCCACCTTCAGGTCCTTTGATAGACCCCTGCCTTGTCAATCAATCACTGGCCACAAGCTGACAGATTATGTTTAGCCAATGGCAATTTTTTAGAGAAGGGTGGAGGTGAAAACTATTAGTGACCAATCTTGGTAGAAGCTTGGTGAAAGAGAAGGTGGTAAATTTTATGTGTATTTTTACCACAATTAAAAATTAAAAATACTTAACACAATCAATGGCACGGGCAAGTACACTCCATTTACAGTGGGAGGCTCTGCAAGGTTACCAGGCAAAGGGTATGGATGCCTAATCCTGATATAGTGGAGTACGAATTAGGACCAGTAATCCAACCCACCACATGCTCAGATTTGCATGGTGGGAAAACTTCTTTAGCAATGACGGTGGAGGCTGGACTGACCCTCAGCAAAGAGTCGACAATCCGGGTGAGAGAGGGGGAGCCTTGAGCCAGGGCAGGGGCAGTGTAGATGGGGATGGGGTAAAAGATGTAATAATAGCCCTTTTTGTTGAGGACTTACTGTATCTGAAACACTGTGCCCATGGCTTTGCATCCTTCATCTCCTTTAAGCTTCCAACAACCTGATGACGTATGTCTACTATGAATCCAATTTCACAGATGAGGTAGTTGGGAGGGAAGTGTTTTGCTTTAGGACTCACAGCTGGTAGGAGCTCAAACTGGCATTGAAACCTACGTCTGTCTACCTCCAGGACCTAAGTCTTTAACCCTCAGGCCCTACCATCCTGGGTGAAGGAGAGACTCGGCATCTGATTTGACCTTCAAGTTTGGGTGACAAGTGTTCGGTGAGCCCATCAACTAAGGCTAAGCACCACAGTTTTTAGATCAACTGGGGACAGTGGTGTGGGAGATTCTGATTTTGAAAGGAAAAAGAAAACTCCTGACTCCAAAATAGCATCATTTTCCTCTGGCCTTGCTTCCCTCAACTTGTTTTCCCGTAACTTCTTCCAACTCCAACTGCCGGGGACAGAGAGAAAGGGAGGACGGGAATCCTCCAGGGGCCCCGGCTGCTGTTCAGCTCGGGATGCAGCCTGACAAATCAAGTGGGTAAAACCCATTAATTAGCAGTTTTGGAAACAGTTGCAAAGTTAATTATTCCGTTTTATGATGAAAGAAAGCTAATTTTTGGCATTTACACCGACAGTGACATGAACTAACATTTTTCGAGTTGACGTCCCTCAAGATAAATGATGCTGTGAGGCATTTGTGCAAACATCCTGACCCACAGCTCACTGACGGAGAGTGTCTGCAGTGGGTGTTTTCGCCACAGTTGTTGCCTGGCAAGTTTGGGAGGTGGGAGAGCCAAGAAAGGGGGTTGATGGGGGGGGAGGGGAGTGAAGAGGAGAGAACTTGTGACATGCAGAGAAGACGCAAAGCTGGAGAGAACATTTGCATATTCAGAAGGTTTTGCTGTAACTGAGAGAGCAGGGGAGTGTATTGTCCATCTGTCTGTCTGACTGTCTCTTTGTGGTAAGATTCGTACCCAGAGGAGGGACCTAGTTTTTCCAAGTGGTTCCTTCCAAATTTAGATCTTCTCCCCAGACTTTGCTTCTGAGTATCAGGCCCGAGCATCCAACTGTTGGCTTGACATCGCCATTTGGCATCTTACAAGCATCTCAAACTTTGTCCCAAAGGAGTCCTGGTTTATTCTAGGTCTGGTGGGAAATAACATGGTTCAGTTTGCCTATTTGAGAGACGCAGCTCCCCCCTCCCCGCTGTGAAGTTTTCCCTCCCCTAAGTCTTCCCCATTCAAGGCAATGACACCATCATCTATCCAAGTGCTCAAGCCAGAACCAACACTATCATCTCTGATATTCCCCTTCCTCTCACTCATCCCCGACATCCAGTTTATCAGCAAGATCTGCCAGAGCTCCCTCCAAAACACATCTCAGCTATGCCTTCTCCTTTCCCCTCTACCAACACTACCCCAGTCTCAATAACCACCATCCCTTCCCACTCAGTGCTTGCCTCTAGAAACATAACGAGCACCACACAGGAAAGATGACCTTGTCTTTTTTCTTCTGTTTAGATCTGTTATTTTTTTGTATTTTATTTTTAATTTGAATTTAACTATTGATATTTGTACATCAATCTTACAGGCACATTACCAATGTAATAAGTAATTAAATTTTTCCTAAGTAACCAAATTTGTCTGTCATGAGCGTGGTTACTTCCTTTCATATTTAAAATGATGTAGAGTTTAATTTAGTTCTTTATCTTATCAGAATTGCTATGTGGTCAAGTTTACCTTTTCTTGTGGCCGCATTCAAAAAAGTGAACAGAAACAGGTGAATTTAAGTTTTTAAATGAATGAACCTTAGGTTTTAGAGCAGTTTTAGGTTCATAGTGAAATTGAGTGCAAGTACAGAGATTTCCTGTGTACCCTCTGTCTCCACACAGGCACAAACTCCCCCACTATCAAAAATCCCCGGGACTTCCCTGGAGGTCCAGTGGTTAAGCCTCCATGCTTCCAATGCAGGAGGCACGGGTTCGACCCCTGGTTGGGGAACTAAGATCCCGCATGCCGCATGGTGTGACCAAAAACCCCCCATGAAAACAAACAAACAACAAATTAATTAAAAACAAAAACAAAAAACCAAAACCATTCCCCCACTGGTGGCATATTGGTTACAATCGATGGACCTACATGGACACATCATCACCTGAAGTCCATAGTTTCCATTAGGGTTCACTCTTGGTGGTGTACATTCTGTGGGTTTTGACAAGTGTATAATGACTTGTGCCCACCATTATAGTATCCTACAGAAGAGCTTCACTGCCCTAAAAATCCTCTGTGCTCCACCTATTTATCCCTTCCACCTCCCTAACCCCTGGCAACCACTGATCTTTTTACTGTCTCTGTAGTTCTGCCTTTTCCAGTACAGTTTGACATGATGACCTCTCCCACTCTTGCCTCTGTCCAACCCATCCCCACTGAGCAATCAGAGGCATCTCTCAAATAGGCAAATTGAGCCATGTTATTTCCCACCAGACCTAGAATAAACCAGAACTCCTCCCTTCAGCCTACAAACCCTGGCATGATCTGGCCCTTGCCTACTTGTCCGTCAGCTTCATGCCACTCTCCTCTGCTCAGTATGTCCAGTGACCTTGGCTTTCTTTTAGTTCTTCAAACACGTCACACTTGGTATTGCTGAAGTGTAAGTTGCAAAGGGAGAGTGGAGTAGGTCCTCAGGCACCTTGCAGGCCAGGTGTCCTGAGGGTCCGTGAGAGCCCCACTGCAGTACAACGGAGGGTAGTGGGTGGACCAGGGTCTGCACTAACCCTTTCTGGCTGCTTCCTTCTGCCTCTCCAGAACTCAGCCTGAATTTTGTGCTCCAGGCAGCATCCCTCTTAACACAGACAGATTAATTGGAAACAGATGTCAAGTGGTGGGAGTTAAATACAGACATCTCACCAAATGTCAGCCCTTCCCCTGGGCCATGATGGAGTCCTTGCTTCTCATCCTCACCAGGGAATTGGGAAAAAGCCTCTTACATGTGCTGGTGGCATGTCTGACCCTGAGAGTCTTTCTCAAAAACTTAAGGCCAGTTACAACTCTGAAAATCAGAACCCGATCAATGAATTTATTTGTATCAGATGCATACAGACAAAAAGTCCTCTCAGAACAGCTGACTCTGAAAATAACCACAGAACCCTCAGACTGTAAGAACTGGAGAGGATAGTCTCATCTCCTCACTTCGAAGGCCCAGAGCATGGGAGGGACTTGTCCAAGGTCATTCAGGAAGTTAGTGTCAAAGCTGGAGGTGGTGACTAGTTTTGAAAGTGCATATTTGATGCTGTCTCCCTCCACGCCTCCCTGTTGCCTGGAGAATAAACCCAAACTCCTTGGCAGGGCCTGAGAGGTCTTTTATCCCTTCCCTTTCACCTCAGCCTCATTTACCCAGCTCTCCCAGGTCAGGGACCTTCCTGCATTCCTAAAGATGTCACTCTGATGCCTTTGCCTATGATGTTTCCTCTGTCTCCTCACCTATCTGATAAATTCCTATTCACCCTTCACAACCCACCTTAGATGTGCCCTTCTCTCAGAAGTCCCCTCAACTCTCCAGGTAGAGTTACTCTGCCCCTCTTCTGGGATCCCATAGCACTGAACACATGTCACTGTAATTATCTGTGTATTTTTCTGTCTTCCCCCATCCCTGTGTTTTATTTTATCTTTGCTTCCTTGGCCTGGAGCTTGGCACAAAGCCTGGTACACGGTACACACTCAGTAAATACTTGTCACTTTGACATTGCCAAGGCCAAGGGACCCCTTTCTTTGCTTTCTTACTCAGCTTTTCTGTAGTGTCTGATACCACTGATTCTTCTTGAGATGCTTCCTTCCTTAGCACCTATGGTTCCCTTCTGCCTGGCTTTCCCTCTCATCTCTCTGACTGTTCTGCCTCAGTCTCCTTTTTGGGTGTCCCTCCCCTGTCCATCTCTTCTAGGCTGTGATTGTTAGAGGATTTGTCCTGGCCTTCTCCTGTCTTCCTCTGGAAAACCTTCTCTGCCTGGGTTAAGTGTCATGGGCTTCAGGGCCTTTGCCTATGCTGTTCCCTCTCCTGGAGACACTTTTCCCCTCATTTTTGGAATGACCAACTTCTTCTCAACCTTCAGCCCAAAGGTCACCCTCTCAGACGGTCCTTCCCCGACTGCCTGAGCTCAGCCTGAAGTTGGGCGCTGAGCAGCCGGTAGGACAGTTGGATGAAGGGGAGGTTGGAAGAGTGGGCAGGACCTGGGTGGAGCGGGGCCCAGGGAAGCAGAGGGGCAGAGGCGTCTCTGGCACAAGTGCTAACAGCTCCTGCCAAATCACCGGCTGGCATCCCACCTCCCCTCAATCCAGAGCCAGGCAGGCCCCAGCATTCCGGGGTTATTAACTCCCCTCAGTAAACTTCCAGTGAGTGTGATACAACACTCAGCAGAGAGCAGCAAGAGCTCATAAAAGCAGGATTTACTGCCATTTTATAGATGTCAAGGCTGACTTGCACACTCAAGCTAGTGTATATTTAAAATTCATGCCCGACTTTCTGCCTGCAGGGAGAAGGCCTGAGGCCCGGGGGCAGCTGACACGGTTCCATGCTCACCTCACAGGTCTCGCGCACCCCGAGTGGGCACCGGCGTGAGGGGCCTCCCAGCAGGGATCGGGCCAAGCCAGATGGGGCCTCCCGCAACCCCCTTCCGAATGGGCCGTGAGAATGGGCTTTGGAGCCAGACAGACCTGTGCTGGAGTTCTAGCTTGAGGACCAGTTGGTCCTGTTTGTCCAGGATGGAGGAGTTTTCTGGGTTGTGGGACTTTCAATGGTAAAACCAGGAAAGTTCTGGCAAACCAGGATAAGTTGGTTATCCTGGACCTGACTCTACTGTTTCTTTGCTTTATAATTCTGGGAGGCTCACTTCCCTCTCTGAACCTCATTTTTTCAGCTATCAAAAGGAACAATTATCCAAGGCCAGTGGTGTGGAGCTAGCCATAGTGTTGTGTGTATGCAATGGCTATTGTCCGGTTCAGGGATAATACATAGTCGCATCCATACTGGGTGAGTTGTCCTTGAATCGTAGCCTCCTCCAAAAGTGGGCAGGGCCAGTAACCTGGGCTAGAAAGGGGCAGACAATTCATCATATACTAAAAAAGGAACAATTAAACCTACTTTGTTAGGTGAATTAACGCAAGAGGCTATAACAGACAACTCCCAAAGCTCCGTGGCTTAACACAGTATGTGTTATTTCTTGCTTCCATCACGGTACAAGTCAGGTTAGGTGGATCCACACTCCCTTACAGCAGTGACTCAGCGAGCCAGGCACTTCCGTGTTGTGGCTCTGCCATCTCCTAAGGCTGCCTTCTCTGCTGGATCCTCTGTATTAAGCCAGCAGACACTGAGGATTTAGTGGGATCTTTTAGGGCAGTTGTTGGCAAACTACACTCCTAAGGCAAATGTAGTCTCTGGCCAGTTTTTGTCAATAAAGTTTTACTGGAACAGGTACACCCATGTGTTTCTTATGGTTGCTTTTGTTCTACTGTGGCAGAGTTGTGTAGTTGTGATCTAGACTATAAGGTCTGCAAAAGGTAACATATTTACTACCTGGCCCTTTACAGGAAGCATTTGCTGACCTTGGTTTTAGGGGGTAGGCTTGGAAGTGCTTTCTGTCACTTTTACTTACAGTCACTGGCTAAAATTCAGTCTAATTACCCCAAACTAGCTGCAAGGGAGGTTGGGAAATGTAAAGGAACACATGGATATTGGCATGCATTCACGGTCCCTGCCATACCAATCGCTCAAAGGCTTTATGATGATGCAATAAAATCATGGAAGTATTTCTTGGAGGCTCTGGCATATGGTAACTCTTCCATAAAGACACCCATGCCGCCCCAGGTCTCAGGGATGTACCAAGTGGCTGGGATGCAGGATTGTGTGGAGGATCCCCTCCCCACTCTACAGAAGAAAGAATAACTGGTTGTTCAGGTTTTGGTAACTAGGATGTGAGCTGATACCTTGTTCCATCTGATTTGAATTTGGGGCTCTGGCTATTTCCATGTGGCCACTGTGGCAGATATCAGGAAGAACTCAGGGATGCTTGTTTGAGCCCTAAACCTAACACCTCCCAGACAGATGTTTTTTTCTGCCGGACAAGCAGGGTCGCTGCTGTGGGTTCACCAGCCCTCAGGACGTTGCCCAGTCTTAGTGTGACCTGGCTGGATATTTGTGATCTGACTTCTACTCACCCCCGTCATCCCCAGGCTTAATATTTAAAAAACAGCAAGTTTGGAAAATTACAAAATACTTTCTGTTAATCGTGGTGTATGAAAGATATATAACATTGAACATATGTTATTAATATATTTTTACTTTGGAAAGTAACTATGGTAAAATTTATTTAAAGTGTCGATTGAAGGTTAATGCTTGATATTTTAAAGTTAAGTCACTGATGTGAAGTGAGGGTGATTCTTCACTAATAATCATGAGGCAATTCTCAGTTTAGTTTCAATTTTGCAAAGTTTTCCCCCCTTTCGTATCTGATTTTCATTGAGTTGAGACCCCTATTGCATAGAAATGTGATATTGAAATCACATAGCAGAATTGTCAAGACTTTTTAAAAAAAAATAGATTTCTTTTTTTAAAAAAAATTAATTTATTTATTTTATTTATCTTTGGCTTCGTTGGGTCTTCGTTGCTGCACGCGGGCTTTCTCTAGTTGCGGCGAGCGGGGGCTACTCTTTCTTGCAGTGCGCGGGCTTCTCATTGTGGTGGCTTCTCATTGCGGAGCACGGGCTCTAGGTGCACGGGCTTCGGTAGGTGTGCCACTCAGGCTCAGTAGTTGTGGCTCACAGGCTCAGTAGTTGTGGCGCACGGGCTTAGTTGCTCCGCGGCATGTGGGATCTTCCCGGACCAGGGCTCGAACATGTGTCCCCTGCATTGGCAGGCGGGTTCTTAACCACTGCGCCACCAGGGAAGCCCTGGAAGATTTCTTTTTGTCATAGAAATCCAGGACTACTCATCAAGAGAGTTGCCTGAGTGTTTCACCTTAAGGCCATAGTCTAGACATAGAAGTCAATTCTTCTTGTAAAATAAAATCAAAATCAGCAATACCAGGCCCCTAACCGTGACTGCAGTTGCAGGGTGCATACTCAGTTATCAGTCTGGCACTGGCTGGTCCTTCAGCATCCACTCACTGTCTGAGGAGCCCCAGATGCTGCACTGACCCAGTGTCCTCATTTTCTCAGAAAGAGGAGATGTCCTTGTCTACCCAACAAGGACCACTCTACCTGGTGCCTGAAAGCTCAGCCTGTTCTCCAACCCACTGTTCCCAGCTCAGCTCAAGGATGATGCGGTCACGATGCTGACGAACTTCAACAGAGCAGGGTCTGTCCTCAGCCTGAGAAAAATGTTCCACTTCTGGCAACTTTGACTCTCTGTCCTGATCCCTTTGGGACCTTTCTTGCTGTTTCATTGCTCATCCTGACCTTCTGCCCTGGAGGCCACTGGGTATGTTTTCTTTTTTTAAAAAAATTATTTATTTATTTATTTTTGGCCACTCTGTGCAGCTTGTGGGATCTTAGCTCCCCGACCAGGGATCGAACCTGCTCCCCCTGCGTTGGAAGCTCGGAGTCTTAACCACTGGACCGCCAGGGAGGTCTCCATTGGGTATGTTTTCAATGGCCAGCACTTGTGTCTCTTTTCTCTTCTTTGGAGAATTGCCTTTAGGCTACTGGAGTCACTTTGCCCGTGTGAACAGAGAGCCAGAAGATTTCTGGGAATCTACAGTTTCCATCCTCATCATTTTGCTGGTGGAGGTCTCCTGCTTTGGGTCAGGACCGCCCCGAGGTGCAACTTCTGCTCCAGAGCTCCCCTACAGAATTAGGCTGATGCTACCCTCGGTGGGGCTTTTGTCTGCAATCACACCCTCGTGTGGCTTCCTCCCCTTCCCTGACCTGCTTCTTCCCGTCCTTTACTTGTTTCTCCTGGGAGTACCTCTCTAATAAGTCACATGCACCCAAATCCTTGTCTCGAGGTCTGCTTGTGTGGAACCTGACCTAAGACACAGACACCGATGGAGGTTTAGGGCTGCCTCTGGGAAGAGTTTGTGTTATTTGAGGTGCAGGGATCCAGCCATGGGGCAGGGGTCGGGATGAGTAAAAAGCTCAGCTTCCAATCATAGAAAAATTTAGACAATAGAACCTAATGGTTATGGTTATAGGCTTTGGTGTCAGACAGACCCTTGTTGGTGTCCCAGCTCTGTCACATGCTTCCTGTGGCTTTGGAAAATTTGCTTAACCTCCCTAGGTCTGAGTTTTCTCATTTGAAAAATAGAGGTAATGGTCATACCTGTTCCTTGGGATGTTTATGAGAATGAAGAAAGAACATGCATGTAAAGCGCTGAGTACGTGCTGGCAAATGGCAAGTACCCAATGAATGTTAACTATGATTATGATTTGGTTCAAGCTATTGTTAATTTTTGGCTTGAGCTCTATCTCAGATTTGTAATTGGTATACTAGCATCATCATCACCCCCGGTGGCCAGTTTTCATTTCTAGGTGGGGAGTGTATAGTCGGGAGGAAGAATTCCTTTCTTTTCCCAGGAACAGGGAAAATATTTAAGCAATCTTTACTGTAGTTTTGTAATAGAGAAGAACAAATCTGACTCCATATTAGATCTGTTCAGTTGCCTGTGCTTAGTCATGCTGGCTCTGTACCTTTTGTAAAAGAATGTTGCCTAGAGCCTGAAGGATACAGGGTAGCCTATTCTCAGGGCTCTGACCTTTGAGTCCATTCATATAGAGATAAAAAGTTGCAGAACAGAGAATAACATTTGTCTTTTTGGAGGTTTACAGGAGCATTGTGACCTGATCTACGTGGACAGCTGCAAAGGATTCCTACACCAAGAAGTTTGCAACAACTAACCATGCCCCTCCCTCACCTGGCCTTTAAAAGTGTGTTGCTGAAACTCTTCGAGGAGTTTGGGGCTTTTTGGGCACGAGCCACCAGTCTGCTTGCATGGCTCTGTGATGAACCTTTCTCTGCTCCAAATTCCGACATTTCAGTTTGTTTGGCCTCATTGTGCATCGGGGCACACAAACTTATGTTCGGTAACAGTTTGGCTTTCGACTGATTATGTGTAGTGTGATTGATGATGCCTGTGTGGTATTGGTTGTTAAATATTTTTAACACTGCCCTTGTCTGGAGAGCTCCTAATAAGTCAAATTGGGAAGATCGTTTGCCTTTGATTTGACACGTTCTTCCAGAAAGTAAGAAGAAAAGACTGTAGGGATTGAAAATAGGAACTGAGATGCATCTAGAGCCTTCTGTGGGCCAACCATTATCTCATTGAATCCTCCAAGTCCTACAAGATTGGGAATATTTCCTCATTTCCCAGTTGAGGAAACCAAGAGCTGTTAAAATAATTTGTGTAGAATCAAATGACCAAGTAATTGGGAGTGAGAGAGATTACTCAGGCTATCAAATGATGGTGCAGAATTTCAACATAGGTCTTGTTTTTCTAAATTTCCTGCTTTTTTCCAGCACAAAGAGTTAAATGAAAACACTGAAATTATACTGTAAAAGTCAATGAGGGCAGGTTGAGACTGGGCATTGAGAATGTAATAAAAATCACAGACGCTCTTTAAGTAATAGTTGGAATGGAAGATCTCAAAGTCCCTAAAAGCCTAAGGAATTTGTGCCTGTGGAAAACACCTTCTAGGCTCAAGTAAGTGTAGATCTCAGAAGGTTCTAAGGACTTTTCCTCCAGCTATCACAGCCTCTGATGCCACCGGAGTTAGATTCTCCTTACCAAATCCAGGAAATAGTTACCAGCTTTGGGACATTGAAGGGGTTTTCATTCACAGAAGCAGAAAATGTCCGTTTTGTTGTTGGTTGTTGGCAATGAGATGGCATGCTGTGGGGATAATTATAAGGGCTTTGAAATAAAATAGACCCAGGCTCAAATTCTGGCTCAGCCAATTAACAGTGATGTCCTCTTGGGCAAGGTACATAACCTGTCTCAGTCTGTTTCCTCATCAGAGAGATGTATCTGAACATCTCATATAGTAAATGCTTAACAGTGCTTTGTTCCTGTTCTAGTTCGTGCTTCTCCACCTTGCTGCCTGGTAAACAAACCTTCTTTGGGGATTCTGCTCAAGGATCACCTTTCTTGGCCCACGCCCTCCCCTCCCCCACCCCCCCACCCCAGGCCAAGCTAGCCGATTTTCTCTTTTTCTGCTGTCTCAGCAGAACACTGTGTGAATATTTTGATTATGGCACTTGCCACATTGTATCATAAAAATCTGTTAAAAATATCTGTGTCTGTCAGAATGCCTTTGGCTGCAAGTAACAAATAATCAAATTCCAACTGGCTTGTTCAATGGGAAAATTAATTATGTCAAGAGATGAAAAGCTGGAAGGAGCTAGACTCCATAGAGAGGATGTAGTGGTTTTAAAATATGAATGGAAATTCTTTGACACTCCTCGTTTCAGAAGGTAGAGTCTAAATCCCCTCCCCTTGAATGCAAGTTCTTCTAGAACCTCATGGCCTTCATCTGTTTAATGGAAACATAATTATACTCACATCCTAGAGTTATTATCAGTAGGGAGTGAGATCACGTAGGTAACATGCCTTGTTGAAGACAGTATTTCTGGGAACATTGACGGTCCTTCTGCACAAAAATGGGCTCAGCTGTTGGTCAAGAAAGTTTGGGAAACCCTGGGTTAATCAAGTAGGTTTGCTGTAGGAGTCCTCAGAGCCTTGTAACAGGCTAATCTTCACTGCAGCCCTCTAAGAAAGGTATATTATCAAGCTGTGTTCCCTTAATAATATTTCCATAGAATCCTACCGTGGAGGGCATTTTATGGGCCTGTGTCCATTGCCTCAGCTCTGTATTTGGGAAGCCACCTGTGGCCACCCGAGTCCTATGGTAGATCTATATCTGGTACATCTTTAACCTCTCCTATTTGAGGTGTGGGGCAGACACTATGCAGAGTGAGTGGAGCCCCTCTTTTGCCCCTGCCTTGTGTGAATTCTGGGAGACAGTCGACTTAGCGATGGCCTCACGTATGCCCTCATCCATCTCCAATCATGCACAGGGTTCATAACATGCACATAGACTCAAGACAGCCCCGGACACTCTGCTGCCAGGGTGGCTGTGGAAATGCAGCCGGCAGGTGGTCCTGAGGGGCCCCCGGCACACCCCAAGCTCTCCTCACCTCCTGGGCATTGCAGCTCCATTTGTTCCCCAAACAAAAGCCCCTTGAAAGTCACCTCAATGATGCAATGAGCAACTTCAAATAAAAGGCACCATTCTAATCCACAGGCCAAATGAGGTAGCTTACTGAGTGGACCCTGTCACGTAGAATCCATCCTTAGCTTCCTCAGCTACCAGGGTGGCTGATGGGCGTCAGAGCGGAAGAGGTCACTGACAAAGATAGGTTGGCACACGGCCATTTCCTACTCCCAAATTTCCATTTTCCTCCCCTGAAGAAAACAGTCATTTCTCCTGGCTTAGAGAATGTGATGTAATGCCCTTTCTGTGGTGGGTTCTGGCCCCATGTTGTCCTTGGCTGTTTCAGTGTGGCTGCCTCTTATGGAGGGAGCTGTACACCTGAAATGAACACAACATTGTAAATCAATTATACTCCAGTAAAATTAAAGTAAAAAAAATAATAAAATATTAAAAAAAAAACCCACTATGGGCTAGACAAAACACACTGCAAGCCATATTTACCCTGCTGGTCACCAGTTTGCAACCTCTGGTATGGACTCTTGTTTTATTATAAAAAGGCTGGTAGTTTAATGATCAACTTCAAAATTAGGAGGTCATCATTTCTTTTTTCTTTTTAAGAATATTTATTTATTTATTTGGCTGCGCTGGGTCTTAGTTCAGGCACGCAGGCTCTTCCTTGTGGCATGCGAGCTCTTTTAGTTGCGGCATGCGGGATCTAGTTCCCTGATCAGGGATCGAACCCGGGTCCCCCTGCATTGGGAGGACGGACTCTCAACCACTGGACCACTGGGGAAATCCCAGAGGTCATCATTTCTTCATTGTGGAATATATTATAACTCTTTGTAATTCTTTGAACAGGTATGCTTAAAGTATAGTATGCTCTTCTCTGTTTTGAAGATGTAACATGTCTCTTATTACTGCTTCTCCCAAGGAGTTATGCAAATAAATGACAGAGCTGGAGGGGAGAACAGCAACAACAAAAATCAATGTATTTTACCACATTAACAGAATAAAAGACAAAATATGATCATCTCAACAGATGCAGGAAAAAAAAACTGGGGGTGAGGCAAGGGAACC
Organism: Eubalaena glacialis; assembly: GCF_028564815.1. NCBI lineage: Eukaryota > Metazoa > Chordata > Mammalia > Artiodactyla > Balaenidae > Eubalaena > Eubalaena glacialis. Next base: position 19,674,189 of record NC_083728.1, read on the forward strand.
CCCTTGGGCTGAGGTCTCAGACTTGGGGTTTATCTGTCCCAGCTGCGTGGTTTGAATACACTCAGAGTGGAGTTCGTTTGGGATTTCCAGGGCTGCTGGGCCATCTTGGAATGAGCAGAGCCTCTGAGTGGCAATTCTTCACCCATTTTGGGGGACCAGATGGAACCTTTGGTTCTTCTTCCCAGAGAAACACAATCCAGACTGACACAGATATGATAGCCCTGGCTGTTGGGGTAAAACCCCTTGGTTTAGGGCTCTACGAGTCTGTTCTCCTCTCATTTACTTTTTGGGGTCCCTGTTTTGTGTTGCCTTCCTTCTCTTTAGGACCGTATTCGCAGTGCCGGTGCCTGAGAAAGAGAGTGAAGGTGAGACACAGGGGTGACGAGTTCCTACATCTGTGACCCACCGTCCTGGTGACAACAACAGGGATGATGGGGACGACAGCGTGAGCTTCCTTAGTCCAGGGCCTGGGACGGGACAAATCAGGGCTGGAGGATGGGAGGGTGGGGGAGGAGAGGAAAGAGACGGGCAGAGAAGAGGGGGAAGAGGGAGGATGGAGGAGGGGAGGAAAGAGACCATAGAGGAAGGGGGAGGGGAGGGGCAGGTGGGAGGCAAGGGGCAGAGGGAGCAAGGGTCCCTGACTGGGGGGCATTCAGGACAGGGTGACACGTGAGTGACGCCCGGTGACTTAAGAGGGAAGAAGTTGGCGGCCTGAAAGGGAGGGAGACAGAAAGCAGGGCTTTTCAATATGAGCATTCATGTCACAGTGACAGCGGTCATTTATCACGCCCTGAATGGGAGTGCGGGCCCCAGCGCTGCCGCCAAAGGCCTCTGGTTAAAGTTTTACCTGAGTGTGAAAGGGGCCGGGGCGGGCCAAACAACAGCTCTTGGTGCTTCCGGGGCTGCGGGGGTGGCCCCTGGGGACATGTCTGTTTGGAGCAGAAAGACTCCGGCACCAGAAGAGGGGCCATGGGACAGGATGTTTCCGGGTGGCAGACGCCTCCAGGCATCCCTGGCCATTGGGAGAAGGAGTTGCCTCATATACGGGCCTGGAAAGGCCTGCTCCAGGCACTGAATTAGGACCCTGTCCCAAATCAATCTTGTGAGCTTGCCAGCGGGTGTGGGAGAGGGCAAGTGGGAGGGGCACACTGGGCAAGCGATGTCACTGGTGCCCAGCTCAAGATTTTAGGAAAGATATTATTTAGTACTTACCATGTGTTAGTCATATATATATATATTTAATTAGGGTGACCATCCCTGTTTGCTGTCAGGAACTCGGGGGGTTCCTGGGATATGGACTTTCAGTGTTAAATCTGGGATAGTCCTCGGCAAAGCAGGATGGTTGGTCCCTCTAATATTAATTTGTTTGATTTCACAGTAGCTCTTGGAAAGAAGCACTGAATTTATCTCCACTTACAAATAAGGAAACAGGCAGGGAGAGAAAGTGATGTTCCCAAGGCCGCAAAGCCAGGGATTGAGTGAGCCTGGGTCTGGAGTTAAGTAGTCATGTGTCCAAGTGTGAGCTCCCAACCCTTCCCGTTGCTGCCTGGAGCCTGGGGGCGATGCCAGTGTGATGAACATGTTTTCCAAACAGAGAAACAGGATGATGGGGGCTGATGGGTCCACTGGTCTTTAGGACCCAGTGCTTGAGATGGACCTGTCCCTCCCTGACTTCTTTGTCTGGTCCACAGAGAGGCCAACAAGGGCAGAGACTGTCTGTCCCCAAGGTGGGCAGTGCTTTGAGTGTGTGCAGCCCTGGCGTTTGTCCAGGAACATAGCTAACGACCCCCAAGGTCCTTGCCAAAACTCCCAGGCCAAGGAGGACCAGAGGAGGAGGTCAGGGAAGGCACACATGTTGAAACTTGCAGCCCAGGAGACTTTGCCAAGAGGCCCTACACCCCAGCCACGAGTGGCACCTCGGCGATGGCAGATGAGTGAGGACAGGGGTGAAGCAGCGTTCCTGGGCAGGGACAACTTTGGCCTGTTTTCCATCCTGGGTTGTGGGACAGCTCCATCATCCCTGCGCCCGGCTCCTTCTAGAGCTAGGATGCTAATCCAGATCCTGTGAGTCACATCTGCTGCTGAGATGCCGTTTGGAAGCAAAGTGAAATCTTCCCCGTCCTTCTCCCATTTGAAATCTCTCTCCTGTGGACTGTGCTGATGGAGGCTTTCAGTGCAAGCATTTTCTGGATACCCAGTTCATTCCTAGCATTGTGGGCCGAGGTCTCAGTCCTGGGAAAACAAGAGGAATGTGTGTGTATGGGGGGAGGGGGTGAGGGCGCTGGAGCATCTCTTATTTCTGCTAAGAGAGCAGTCCAACTAGGAGCATGGAACCGCTAGCAGGTTCTCTGCCGCTTTACCCCCAAAGCCCAGCCACCGAGGCCTGGCTGTCTTGGGCTTCCACCCATCGCTGTGACTATTGTCTTCTGCGATCCTCTCCCAGCTCCTGCCAGAAGCTCTCTGCCTGGCTGCTTGGTCCATTACAGCCCTGGCCCAGACCCCTCACCTCTCCTCATGATGGTGGTGGGACCTTGCTGGGTTTGGAGAATCAGGAAGCCACATTGTCATCCCAGAGCTGGCTGATGGGGTACTAGTGATGGGAACACAGAGGTCTTGGGTGGCGGAGAGCAAGCCCACCAGAAGGAAGTGTAAACCTCCTCAAGCACCAGGAGATGGGGGATTCAGAGAAATGTGATGGAGGAGGCTGGAGGGGGAGGCATCAATCAGGAACCCGGGGCCAGTGGTGCTTCCCTCTTCTTTCTTTCCTATAGCGTCATCCACTCAACACATGCAAAGCGTGTTCACTGGCACCTATTTTGTGCTTGTTCTGTGTTAGGCTCAGGGTATACAGGAGAAAATAGGACATGGTCCTTGCCCCATGGAGCTTATATTCCCAGGCAGAAAACAGACATGAATCAAGTAAGTTATATATTGTGGTTAATATTGTGAAGTTGATAAATGGGATGCTGAGATAGTAAATGACAGGGGGGTCTGGGAAGGCCTCTTGGAGGAGGTGACATGTAAGTGGAGCCTGAAAGATGGACAGGAGCCATCCAGGGAGGAGTGGGGGCAGAATCCAGGCAGAAGGAACAACATGTGCAAAGGCCCTGAGCTTGCACTGTTTGAAGAGCTAAAGGACAGCTTGTGAGGTTAGAGCCCAGTGAGTGGCAGGTGGACCAAGATGGAAGGGCAGCTGGCGGCCAGATCCTTTGGGGCGCTGAGGGCTGTGCTGAGCAGATGCGTTGTGGGATGGATTACTTTACTAGGGCAGGGCCTGTGAGTCTATTACTAGATCTCTGTTAGGATAAAAGAGTAGGTGCTCAATAAATGTGTTAGGGAGCAAGTAGAGGCATTACGGAGGGAGCTGGGTCAGAACCGAGGGGCGATGGGATGTGAGAATGGCCGCGTTGGTGGGTGGGGGCAGAGGCAGCCCTTGCACCAGCTCAGTCCCCTGGGGGCTGCCCCTGCCATCCCCCCACCCCCTACTCCGTCCTTGTCCCTCTGCTTGTCTGAATTGCCTTGGAGGAGCTGAACAGGGAGCCTGCGAGGGGCTTGCGTTTGCACCTTGCACGAGGGACATTAAGTGAATGGAGTCCCTTTCAGTTTTTCATGTCATTAATTGGTGATCTTCAGACTCTGAAATAGCATTTTCCCTCTCCCATCCCTTATTTCATTATCCTCAGTTCAGTACACTTCAGTGCCGCACAAGGCAGCCTGCTTGGATATATTAGGAATTATTTAAATGAGATGGGGATGTATGGGTAGTTAAAAGCACAGTCTTCTCTTCTGCCCTAATTATGTATTGAATTACATTACAATTATTCCCAAATATAAACTTGCTGAGAACCTCTAAAAGGGAGGTTCTGGGAGTATCAGGAGAAAAGTGTAATAGGGCACAGTGGGGGTGATGGCCCTATGCCCTAAATGGGTTCTGAAACCCAGGCATTGTATGTGTGTGTTTGGTCTGTCTATGTCTCTGTTTCTGTGTGTTATCAACTTCTCTGCCATGCTGTGTCCGTTAGGTGTTATTGGCTCAGGACTTGGCAGCCGTGAGAGAGCAGAAAGAAGTCTTGTCCAGCCTCTGTGCCGAGTGACCTGCTAAGACTCTACCACCCCCCAGCCATGTGATCTAGGAGAAGTCTTGTAACCTCTTGAGGCCTCAGTTTCCTCCTTTGTAAAGTGGAGGTGATGCTAGCAGCTATACCCCACAGCCCCTGGCACCTAAGAAGCTCTTGGCAAATGGGATGAGTTACCATTTTTACTGTTGTTAGCTCACCTATTGGGTCCGTCATGGTCATCAGCTTCTCTAAGGGGTGGGAACCTCTGAGGCTGCCCTTCCCTCTGGCTCTCACTTCCTGTGCCTAGCTGGTCAGTCTGAGCTAAGCCGGGGGTGCCCATGACTCAGGGCTCAGGCTCCAGCCTTCCCTGTAAGACTCAGCAACACTTAGAGAGCATCTATTCTGCATGGACCTTTGCAAATGCCTTTAACCAATGCTCACTCAATCCTGGGAGGAAGACATGGACTTGCCCAAGATGTCTCAGCCAGAAAGTGGCAGAGTGGGAAAGAGACCCAGGTCTGCCTCTGAGGCCCCAGGAGGTGATAAGGAGCCACTCGGTCCCCAGGCTAGTGGGTAGGTTTCCTCTGAATTTTTTTTTTAAGTACTTTATTTTATTTTTTTTTTAATTTTTAATTTTTCTTTGGCTGCGCCATGCGGCATGTGGAATCTTAGTTCCCTGACCAGGGATTGAACCGATGCCTCCTGCAGTGGAAGCGCGGAGTCTTAACTACTGGACCGCCAGGGAAGTCCCTCCTCTGAGTTGTTTTCATCCATTCGTTCTATGTGAGGAGCCAGCCTCCCCTGAAGCTCTTAGGAAGGGTCTCATTAATCTTTATTAATAACTTATTAATAATTATTAATCATCAAGAGGCTACTGGTGTTGCAGGGCTCCAAGCTGGGTAGCTTCCACTCCTCTTCTCCTGAGACCGCCACTCACAGCCACTCCTATTCCCATCAGAGGACCCGTTCTTCCCCCGCTCTGGTTATTAGGTGGGTGAGATTGCCCAGGGCTGTCAAGGCATTTTCAGCCAGGGCCTCAAAGCATGCTGAGACCTCGTAATGGGTTGGATTGTACCCGCCCCCAAAAGATGTTGGAGTTCTAATCCCCAGGACCTGAGAATGTGACCCCATATGGAAATAGGGTCTTTGTAGATAGTCAACTTAAAATGAAGTCATTGGGGTGGGCCCTAATCCAGTATGACTGTACCCTTATATAAGAGGGAATTTGGACACTGAGACAGACATACACAGAAGGAGGATGATGAGAAGAGAAACAGGCAGAAGGTCAAATGAAGCTGATGGCAGAGATTGGGGTGATGTATCTACAAGCCAAGGAACCCCAAAACTGTCAGCAAACCCCCAGAAGCTAGGGGAGAGGCATGGAGCAGACTCTCCCTCACAGCCCTCAGGAGGAACCTACCTGGCCTATACCTTGATCATGGACTCTAAAACCATGAAACAATGAATTTCTGTTGTTTAAGCCACTCCGTTTATGGCAGCCTTAGGTAATGAACACAGAACTCACTGGTGGGAAGCAGGCAGGACAGAGGGAGTAGAGCCGCGGCGGGGTGGCGACCAGGAGCCTTGCCCTGACAAGGGTCCAAAGCATAGTGGTGGGGGGCAGGTCTGGCCCGAGCTAAGCTTGCAACCATCTCTGTGAATGAGTGAATGCGGTCTTGTGGCAGCTGGTCCTGAAACAGAAATGACATGCTTACCCGGCAAATGGCCACCTGTGGAGTTCTTTTTGAGTCCGGATCAGGAATCCAGCCAATGGTTGAGGGGGGAAGGAGCAGACTGCAGTCCATGGAAAAGGGGATGGGTAGGACCTGGGTCTTATGGTGGGCTTTGGAGCAAAGATGTCTGGGGTTCACCAGTGCCTATCTCTTCTGCTTTTCAAGAACTTACCAACGGTCGCTGGGAATGTGGTCTGGCTCTGTTCCCTCTGCCCCTTGGTTCTGACTAGTTCATGCCAATGGGATGCAAGGACAAGTGATGGGAACTACCTGTGGGCTGAGGGAGTTAAGAGGTAGTGTGCCCTCTCTACATGTCCTCTCCTTTTCTGTCTGCTGCCTGAAGGAGGGGACTCCGAGGATGGAACCTTGACATAAAAGACACCTGGGTCCTGGAGTCCTTGCTTGGAGGATAACTGCCCTGGAGAAGATTTTGGAGTGGACTACATTAGCCATGTGGAAAGGTCTAGCCCGGTGCAGGGCGCTTGGCATAAAGGACATGCCTGGTCACTATTTATGTCTCTTTTCCTTCTAGGATCCAGCTCCCCAACACCAGAGGTGAGATCACCTTGAATGACCCTCTCTTTTCCAAATCAGAGGCCTCTTCCCAATGAGATCTCTCCTCTAAGTGCTCCTGGATTTCCCAAGAGAAGCCAGGGACCTCCAGCCTGACCTTGGGGTCTCTTTGATTTGCAAGATTGCCTATTTTCATTTTAATAGAAATGTTTCTAATTAAGGTAACTGAAACCCACATACTGTTCTTGGATGCAACTTTGTTTTTTTTTTTTGGGTAAGACAATTTGTGCTAATTAGATGTAAAAATCATTCCTGGGAAGATTATATAATTTACATGCAATTTACAAAATAAACCTTTGCTATTATTTGTGATGCTGCTTTGCTATGAAATGAGTAAACAGCATAAACACAGGACCTGGGAGAAGGTGCTTCAAGGGAAGGAGGCCCAGTGGTCCCAGATCTTGGGCATGGCTTTCCAGGTGATACACCAGTTTCTTACTGTGGAGGCCCATTCTCCCCAGAAGCAGCCCAGGCAGTACCAGCTGATACCAGCCAGGACCCAACTTGGGCTGGATTTCAGTTTCAGGATGATTCACGTATGGCTTTCTACATGTTTCAGCTATGATGTGATTCGTGAGTACCCAGCTGTGAGGAAGGCCTCTTGGGAGATGCTTCACTGGTACCCAGAGGCCTTGTCCTGGTGGTGTTTATTTTGTTTGTTTTGCTTTTGTTTTTTGTTTTCTTTTGTTTTGGCTGCGTCGGGTCTTAGTTGCAGCACATGGGATCTTCATTGCGGCATGTGGGATCTTTTGTTGCGGCGCGCGGGCTTCTCTCTAGTTGTGGCGCACGGGCTCCAGAGAGCATGGGCTCTGTAGTTGTGGCATGTGGGCTTAGTTGCCCCGCAGCACGTGGGATCTTAGTTCCCCGACCAGGGATTGAACCTACGTCCCCTGCATTGGAAGGCGGATTCTTTACCACTGGACCACCAGGGAAGTCCCCTGGGTGGTGTTTTGATTAGTGATTTGGATGAGGGTTCTAGGTTGGTTGATCACACTGGTAAATGGCATGAAACTGAGAGGGATAGTGAATGGGATGGAAGACAGTTAAGATTCGACAATCTCTAGACAGGTAGGAGCTATGTTCAAACCTAACGGGAGGCAATGTAACAGTTGCATCTAGAAAATCACCCACTAGGTACACAGAGGAGGAAGGTAAGATTTAGCAGCAGTCTTCCTGTTGGGGTCCCATCAAGAGACAGAAACCACACGAGGTATTTTAACAGGATGTATTTTGTATAAAAAACAGTCATCAGAAAACTGAAAGGGTAAAAGGTGAGCACTAAGGCATCGCAGGGAACTGCAAGAAGCAGCCAGCTAGGGCTGAGGGAACAAGGGAAGAGCCTGAGATTATTAGAAGCTAGAAGTTGGGTGGAGGAGCCCCAAGGGTGGGGCTCAGACCTCTGAGGAGAAAACGCCAGCTGGTGTCTCTGAGGGGACATGATGTGGCTGGTTCTGCAAGTGTTAGGAAAAAACTACAAACCAGATTCTGTTTCTGTTACTGGGGTGAAATGCCATTGCCAGGGTGAAGTAGCATGCTGGGGCCATGCTACCCAGAACAACAACTGAAACAAGAACAGAGAGAAAGCATGAAAGAGCATGTCCCTTCTTCCTCCTCCAGGCTTCCATTCTCCCTCTAGGGCCCCTATTGTTGGAGTCTACCATGGACTCTTCTTTTTTTTTTTTTTTTAATATTTATTTATTTTTTACTGGGGTACAGTTGCTTTACAATGTTGTGCTAGCTCCTGCTGCACAACGACGTGATCCAGGCATATGTATACACATATCCCCTCCCTTTTGGATTTCCCTCCCATCCAGGTCACCACAGAGCACCGAGTAGAGTTCCCCGTGCTATACAGCAGGTCCTCACTAGTTATCTATTTCATACCCAGCGGCGTATGTGTCACATGGACTCTTCTGACCATGGAGAAATGTGGTTTGCAGAGTCCCAGCTCCAGCATCAAAATCGGAGTATAGAAGAATAGGTTCAATACTGATAGACAATATCTTAGTAACCGACTGAGTTAAAATACCTTGTATTTAAAATACCTGATGGGACCCCAACAGGAAGACTGCTGCTAAATCTTACCTTCCTCCTCTGTGTACCTAATGGGTGATTTTCTAGACACAACTGTTACATTGCCTCCTGTTAGGTTTGAACATAGCTCCTACCTGTCTAGAGATTGTCAAATCCTAACTGTCTTCCAACCCATTCACCCTCCCTCTCAGTTTCATGCCATTTACCAGTGTGATTAACCAACCTAGAATCCTCATCCAAATCATTAATCAAAAAACCACCCAGGGGACTTCCCTGGTGGTCCAATATGAGTCAACAAAAATTTAACGTAGCTATAGGCTGCATTATTAGAAGTACAGAGTCTAGTCTGAGGGAGGGGATAATCACAATTTTCCTTGAACTGGTCAGATCCATTGTGTTCAGGTGTGTGTACAACAATTTTAACAGGATCTAGGCCCCCCAGCGTCCACCTAGACAAGGGTCTTAACCTGGGGAGGAGATTCAGAACCAAAGCAATATGAGGAACACATGGTCAGAGGAACTAGGGCCCACAGAGGAATAAGTGCCATCTTCACACCCCTGAGGCTGCAAGTGGGAAACAGAGCCAACTTGGTCTAGATGGTTCCAGGTGGGTAACAATAGGCTCCAGAAAGGCAGGTTCCAGGTTGGCATAAAGAAGACTGTTTTCCCTAAAAAAGAAAAAAAATGGTTTTCTTCTGATTGTAGAAGCAATGGCTGTGCATCATAGAGGACTTGGAACATACATGTTATGGAGATGTCAGGTGGGATGCAGGGAGAGAGACATTATCTTTTAGCGCTCTGGATGAAATGAACTAGACCCCTCTGTTGCATAAGTGGAGGGCATTCAGAGCATTTGCTAGGAGTTCTGTGCATTTCCCTCTGGTTTAAATTCTCCAGGCTTTCCCTGATTCTTAGAACCTTGACCATGCTGCCCTGAGACTCAGCTTGCCTGGCATCAGTTTTCCCCTTGGGCCAGGCCCTCAAGGCTTCAGCTTCTAACCCATGTGCTTTCAAGGTATTTCTCCAAAGCCAGATTCTTTCCTCTGAGGACTTTTGGCACTAGCTCCTAAGATAATTACATTTTTCCACCTTGTTGCATACAGAAGAGTTTAAAGAAGCAAATAAAAATCATTTGTAATTATACCTCCCAAAGATGACCACTGTTAACACTGGCCTTTTTTTTTTTTTTTCCTGTGCAAATATATTCATTTTTAAGAGAATTGGGACATGGTAAATATATAATTTTGTATCCTCTTTCTCCTTAACCCCCTCATTTAACACATGAGCATTTTCCAAAGACCAATATGTGTTTTTAAAAATATCATTTTACAATAGTGGCCTAATATTCAGTTCTTTGGCTGTATCATAACTTGTTACATTTTGCTTATGACTGATTTTTTTTCTTTCATGACCAGTTTTCTTGTTGATGTCTCTGTACATAAATCTTTGTGCACATCTTTGATAATTTCCTCAGGATAGAATCTCATAGAAGGATTGGCTCAAGTGCTATATTAAACCACCTTTTATTATGGAAAAATTTCAAATATACACAAGAGGGAATAGTATATCAGACATGCCTGTATGTTATATAGCTTCAACAATGACCAGCATTCTGACAATCTTGTTTTATCTATCCCTTCCCATTTTTTTTTTTTTTGGTTGAAATATTTTAAAGCAAGATGTTGTGTCATCTCCCCTGTAAAAGTTAAGTTTTACTTCTCAAATGGGTAAAATAACTTCTTAAAGCATAACCAGGCTGCCATTTGCACACTTAAAATAATTAACAATAATTCCTAAATAGCATCTAATATCTGCTTAGGTCCAACTTTCTCCAATGATCTCAAAAATGTGTTCTCACAGCCAACTTGTTTGAATCAGTATCCAAACAGAAGTCCACATTTTATATTTGGTTGATGTATCTTGTAAATCTCTCTTAATCTGCACCACCTCTTCCTCCTTTGAAACTGTGTTCTTTGTGTACTAAAGAATCTGCTATAAAGAATTTTACAGTTCTTGATACGTAATAGAGACCGATTTCTGGGAGGGTTGTAACGATTTGCACCTCCACCAGTGAACACAGACGTGAGAGAGAACATTTTCCATTCTCAGCATTGAATATCATTAAAATTTTAAAAAATCAATTTGATAGGTGAAAGATGGCAACTTATGGCTGCTTTAACCTGCATTTCTATGATTATGAGCATGATGGAACATTTTTTCCATATGCATATTAGCTGTTTGTATTTCTTCTTTTGTGAATTATCTCCTTCGACCTTTGCCCCTTTTAAAAAAGGGGATTGATTATCATGCTTGAGTCTATAACATAGAGAAATTTAAAATTTTTATGTAGTCACATTCATTATCTTTTCTTTTGTGAATTCTTCCATTGTTTTTATGCTCAGAAAATCCTTTCCCTACCCCTAAATTCCATTCGCCTACATTTTTTCTCCTAGCGTTCTTATTTGATTTTTTTTTTTACTGAGTTTTAAAATCCATCTGAGATCGCATATAGTTAGACCATTGATCTAGTACCTTAACACTTTATTTTTTCCACTAGTGTGTGATATGCTTTTGCCACACTCTAATTTCATTTATACACACACACACACACACACACACGTTAGTCTGTTCAAGAAGAACTTGTTCAGTCAGCAGTTTTCTGGGCCCCGTTGTGGGAGGTATGCAAGCAGGGACCTGTCAAACACAAGATCAGGCTGGGATCTTCTACCCCTGGCATTCTGGAGGTTTCTGGTTTCCCTGCCCTGGGAGGACCTGTGTGCCCTCCATCAGCTCTGGAAGCAATGATGATTTCCCTTCCTCCCCCTCCTTCTCCTGTTCTTCCTGCCTACAGGATGGATCTTCAGACTCTGTTTCTGTCCGTGCTCATGGCTGGGATGTGGAGCCTGGACCTCACCAAAGAGGCCTGGCCTGAAGGACCTGAAGGCCCCTCAGCTGGACAACCCGCTGGTCACTCTGTGGACCCACAGGATGACTAGGCTCAGCTCTGAGGAGAAATGAGATTTGTCCACTTTCCCAGATATACTTTGTCCTCATAGCATTTGCCCCAACTTACAATTACAGTCACTTGTGTTGTTTGCCTCTCCACTAGAGTGTAAGCCTCCAAGGAGAGAGGTCTTGTATTTCCACGTCTGGCACATGGCAGGCACATAGGAGCTGAAGGAAAGAATGAGTGAATGGTCCTTTGGAACTTATGCGTGAGGGCTACGGTGACTTCATAAGCTAAGCCCAAACCGGAGACAGTCATATGACCACAACAAATACTCTTTTAGGAACAAAGGGACAGAACATCTGAAATGGAGATCTGTCCCCGAAAATCCAGTACAGCTGGTGGTCACAGGGAGGGCTGGGTCTCCTGAATCTCAGGTCCGCGTGGAGCCGTGAAAGTCACCCGTTTTGACCCTGAGCTGACATCTGACCTCTAGAGCTGATTATTTCTCCTCTGCATGAGCACATTCCTGACAAAATGGGGTCTGGAGACATTTGCATCCAAACCACCAAGCACTTTAAATGCTGGGGCCCGGAGGCCCGATGGGTTTATTAGATTATCATTGCGGAAGTTAATAAAGAATTAATTTCTCTTCATGTGACATCCAAAGGCAGTTATTTCAGGAGCCTGTCCATTTACACAAAGCCAAGTATTTGTCAAGTGTCAGAGGCAATTCCCAGGTCCCAGCCCCCCCCTCAATAATTCTGGATTAGGGACAGCCTGAAATGACATTACACAAATTTTCTTTCGAGATGCATTGAGCTCTGGGGACCACTCAGGAATTTCAGGTTCCTGAAGGTTATACTGTCAGCAAAAGGGCTGGGGTAGGGGGAGCTGGAGCTACTGCAGCTTTCCAGCTGGGCCAGCTCTCGAGGGGGGGAGTGGAGGAGGGAGGGGGAGGGAGACATGGACGACCATTAGTCTGTGGAGGCCCATTTGCCTCCTGAAAACAACTTACTTACGGCCATTTGTATCATTCCCAGCTTGATGGTTTTTCCTTGTTCTTTGACTCGGGCCCAGGGAGGGGCCATGGCCTGATGGGGACAGCAGGACTGGCCCACGTCCCCTGTGGCAATATATTAGGGAAGGTCAAGGCACCATCAATCCCTGTCTTGGGCTTAAGTGCTGGGAAGTGGGGGGCACTGCAGGAAAGGACTCACTACTAGACCCTAAAAGCGAGTTGTGGAACAGTCACTTCAGGGCCATGGGGCAGAAGTCTCTGGGACTGGGCTGATGGGAGGGGGTCCTGAACCTGGTCCAGCGGCATCAGGAGGCTGGTGTGGAACAGCCCAGCCCTGGCACTGGAACTCCAGACATGGGCATTCGGCCACGTCCTGACACCATTCCACAAATGTCCCAAACTCAACCCCACAGCTCCAGGCCCTCTCCCCTCACATACCCAACACTCCAGCCAGGTGGGGCTTCTTCCTTGGTTCTCCAAGCGCACCAGCCCCTTTCAGACTTCTGTGTCATCTCTTTCCTTGGAATGGCTCACCCTTCCTTCCATATTCGTTGTTTAAGATCTAGCCCGGGGGTCACCTCCTCTGTGAAGGCCTTCCTGATTACCTCAGGAAGAGTCAAAGTCTCCTGCCAGGGCCACAGTTACATATGCAGCCCCTTTCTGCAATTTAAGGGACACCACCAACCGTGCCCCATCCGTGGTCACATCTTTTGTTAAATAGAAAGTGCCTTTGTATGAACTAGAAAAGGTGTCCTTCCCCTGTCCCCACCCCCCAACAGCCATAGTCCTCACAAGGGCTTATGGTTTGGTGAGAGGAGTGTGGGCTAAATTTCAGCCCCAATGACCTCCTTAGCTGGCTATTTTTGGGTAGTGCACAACCTGGACAACCACACATGGCAGCCCTGCTCTTTCATCTGAGATCCTACATCTCTCTGTGCATAACTGTGTGACCATGTGTATTTGTTTCCTATTGCAGCTGTACCAAACCACCAAACTAAGTAGCTTAAAACAACACAAGTCTATTATCTTATCGTTCTGGAGGTCTGAAGTTTGAAATAGGTTTCACTGGGCTAAAATCAAGGTGTTGGCAAGGATGTATTCCTTCTGGAGGATGTAGGGGAAAATCTGTTTCCTTGCCTTTTCCGGCTTCTAGAAGCCACCTGCATTCTTCGGCTCCTGGTCCCTTCCTCCATCTTCAAAGGCAGCAACAAAGCATCTTCATCTCTCTCTCTCTGACTCTGACCCCTGACATCTCTTTTTTGATTCTGACTCTCCTGTCTCCCTCTTTAGCCCACTTGGATGATCCAGGATAATCTCCTCATCTCAAGATCCTCAATTTAATCGCATTTGCAAAGTCCCTTTTGCCATGTGAGGTAACAGGGCATCAGGTTCCAGGGCTTAGGACACGGACATCTTTGGGGGCCATTATCCTGACTATGATACCATGAGATCTCCTTCTATCAAAATCGTTTCTTCCACTGACTGTAAAGTCTCTGAGACGAGAATCACTGTTGTGTTCACTGCTCTCTTTAGAGCCCAGCACAAGCTTGACACAGAATAAATGTTCAAAGAATGTTCATTGATCAAATGCACAAGGGTGTGGACACACAGGCCCTCCTCTGGGAGACAGAGGCAATAGATAGGAGACACCTGCCCACAGCTTTTCTCAAAGAGTTGCTTGTAGTCTTGCACGGTTTACTTAACTGGGGCAGGACTGCCTCCAAGGTACACTTAATGATGTCTGAAGACATTTTTGATTCCCAGAGATGCTGTTAAACATCCTCCAATGCACGAGGGCATTAACAACTTATCCAGCCCCGATGTCTACAGGGCTGAGGTTGGGACATCCTGGTTTACACCAAGACTGAGTAGCTGGAAACCCCAGGAGGTGGCTGTGGCTGGGACCTGCTCTAGACATCTCAACGTGCCATGTACCTTATTCCTCAGAGGACTGGGTTTATCCGACTCCAATCTGCAAATGAGAAAACAGACCATTGAAGGTGCAGGCACTTGCCCAGGCTTTACAACTAGTCCCTGATGGGGGTCAGGTTTTGAGATCAGGTCCCCCTGCCCCACGCAGTGAGCAGATGCAAAAATGACATGGGCAAAGGTGACGGCCCCCTCCGCGCACACCGGGCCTGCCTGGCTTTCCTGCTGCCTCTCAGATCACTCCTTCTCTGCTTTCCTGATCATGCTGCCTCTACTGAACCCCTTTTCCCTGTACCACAAGTGTCTCCAGATTCTGTTTGACTTTGCCTCCTTTTTTGCTCTACCTCGGTGACCTCAACTGCCTTTCCTGCGGGCCAGCTCTTAAAACTTTGTGTCAACAAAAACCTCTTTTCCTGAGCGCCAGTCCCACCCTTTGCCTTGTCTTGTGGACCTACCAGCTCTTCTTATCAGCACAGCCCGGCTCTGACCCTACCACCACTCAACAATTTTCAGTGGTTCCTATGAGCATCACCTAAGCCCAGCATTCAGGCTCTGTTCTGGTCAAGCTGAAAAGCTCACTGTTTTCTAAACCCACCTTGTACTTCCTCACTCTTGTTTTTGCTCAAGTTCTGCCCTCCATCCCGAACACCCCTCTTGTTCCTCATCTTCATTCTCCTGGTGCCCTCAGGAGTGGTATAGATTTGCATCAAACCTGCAGGTCAGCTTGTGGCTTAGGAGTAGGAGGTTGATTTAATAACTGTTTTGTTTATTTACTCCACCAATGTTCATAGACCACTACTAGTTCACAGGCATAGGGCTGGATTTGGGGCATGTGGAAGTGGATGAGAAAATTGTCTTAGTTGTCATAAAGCTAGCAGCCTCCAGGGCAGACAGACACGGACAGCTAATTTTGTAATCCGTTATATAGTTTCAGTTGTGGTTGGAGCACTGAGAAAAGTTTTGGGGGGAGTGGGATGCTAGGTCAGCAAAGGTTCCCCGAGGAGGTGACATTTGGGTCCAGGACCTGCTGGTCACTGTCTAGACCGAGCAGCAGCTTGAGTTGCCAGAGCCTGGACTGCTAAAGGAGGGGGGCTCGTTGCTGAGGAGGGTGGCACGGCCAGGGTTGGTATAAATCAAGCAGACCTCTGCCAGACCCCCTGGGCTCTGTGGAAAGGTTACCCCGAGCTGTGGTTCCTGGCCAGCCTTGCTCAGATGCCATTAATCTGGCTTCCAGGAAAGGCATCAGGCTGGGTGGGGGCTGGGGGATGTGAAGGTAGGGGTCGACCAGATGGATGAAGAGCTCAGCGACGCCAGGAATGGTTGTGCCATTGCCATGCCAGCCCCTGCTCGGCTTCTTACCTGCAGTGCCACCTGGTTCCACGAGTTTCTGACTGATCGCCCTTGTGCTTCAAAGCACCCACCATCATATGTAATTGAACGTTTGCTTGTGTGATGGATTAATGCCTGCCTTCCCTACCACCTGCGAACTCACGGGGCCGACTCCAGATGTTCACTGGACCCCTGAACTTTGTGCTAAGCCTGGTGGGCGCTCCATACACACCTGCCAAGTGAATCCGGACCCCTGGGCTTGCCTCTTCTGTAGCCCAAAGTAGGGTGTTACAGGCCGGATTATGTCCCCCCATCATACGTTGAAGTCCTAACCTCCAGTACCTCAGAGGAAATCAAGTTAACATAAGGTCATGAGGGTGGGTCCTCATCCAATATGACTGTTATCCATATAAAAAGGGGAAAATTTGGACACAGACACACACACGTACCGAATGCTATGGGAAGATTGGAATGAGGTGGCCACAAGCCAAAGAACTACCATAAGTTAGGAGCGAGGCCTGGAACAGATCCTTCTCCAGGGCCTTCAGAGGGACCTTGGCCCTGCTGACACCTTGATCGCAGACTTCTAGCCTCCAGATCTGTGAGACAATAAATATCTGTTGTTTAAGTTACTTCTTTTGTGGTACTTCCTTAGGGCAGCCCTGGCAAACTCATCCAACGCCCCTATAGGAATTCTGCATCCAGGGCTGGGCCTCTGCCTGGTGCAGGGTGGCAGGGGATGTCTGGGTGATGCAGGAAAGTAGGGAGGTCTCATTCCTTCTGCCAAGCTAACCCCAGGCCTGAGGCCCCATGGCCCAGGCCGAGCAGGGCCATAGTTCTCGCCCACTCCTAGAGTCCTGATTTGCAAATCAAAGGGCCTATTCCAGGCAGGTCTTTGGGCCACAGGGGGCCCAAGTGAAGCTTAATTCTCCAGGCCCCCGTAGGCCTTGGTTGGATGGGTTTTGGGGGTCGGTGAGGTGGCCGGAAGGGAAGCTCGGTTAGCAGACAGGAGCCAGGTGCATCTGAAAGGGGCCCCTTCGTTCCCTGCATGGAGGCTGCAGCCGCCACAGACAGACATCCTGGACCAGATTAACCTTTAACCAGGCAGCTCCGGGCCTCAGCTGCTGGGCCTGGGGCTCCTGCTGGCTGGTGAGCAGGCCAGCTTTTCTGCTCTTGTCTCCGGCGAACCAGAGTCCCTGATGAATGGCTTGCATACCCCCCGCCCCGAGTCCTGCCACCATGTTGAGTGCTGGTGTCCCCAGCCAAGATGAATGGGCGCCACTAATGAGCTGGAGGCGGTGGCACGGTGACCCCTGACCTCACGCACTCGGAGCCAGTGGCTTGGGGAATGGCTGCCCCCAGCCTGCTTAATGTGTCGGGCTGGCCTCTGAAAGGAAAACACATTTATTGCTACTTAGAGAAAATTGATCTAATTGGGCTGGAAGCATTCTGCTGATGGAACAGGGAATTTTTATTAGGAGGGTGACTCAAGTTCAGCCAAGGTATCCCAGCTGGGAGGAGGCAAGAGAGTGTTTCTAGGGATTTCACCCCAAAATCTCTTTCCAGCTGATATGCAATATCTAGGGAGGTGTGGGTTTGAATTCAGACTGTGCTGCCTACAGCCTATATCCTAGAAACCTTTGGCAATTTCTCCCAGGCATGATGCCTTAACTATAAGATGGAAAAAAAAAAAAAAAAAAGAAATTATAACATTCTTGCAGACTTTTTGTGAGAGGGAAATGAGATTACTCATGCGTCAGGGCCACGGGACTGCCCTTAGCAGGAGACTGGATCCAGTGGGGCCTGCACGAGCCAAGACTACATGTGGTTTCAGTCTCTTTGGCCAAATCCCCTGCAATTCAGTAATAACCCAGCCAAATCCTTGTTGGCTGCAATTGAGGTGACTCATTTGAGATCTATTTTTAGACCAAGCTCTGGTCCCTGAAATGTGGGGACCATACCCCCTGATAGCCCCAGAATCACCCTCTGGCTTCTCCACCAGCTCTTACTGCAGCCAAGTCTTTAATGTCTCCTAAATGTTCCTAAACTTCCCTTGACCCTGTTATTCCTTTTCTGGCCTCAATGCATGCTGTCATGGTCACTGATTGCTCTGACCAAGGGACTATCCCCATCTCCTCCTTGGCCTCTCATCTGGTTCCACCCTGGTCCACACTCACTCTCCAAACCAGCCCACCCTCCATACGAGCTCATCCTGAACACTGGTGAATTCTCTGCAAATGGATCTTTCTAGAACACACTTCAATCTGGTCACTCTCCAGCTTAAAACACTTCCATGGCTCCGCATTGCCTCCAGGGTCAAATCCAAATGCCTCAGCCTGCACACTGGGCTCATCCATCTATGGTTATAGATAGGGTAACCATATCTAACAGCATCGTCTAAATCGAGACGATTTTATCCAGGACAAATAGTAAATTGCATGGAATGCCCAGTTCACAGACATAAATCAAGACTGTCCTGGGCAAACTGGGAGGTATGGCCACTCTGCCCATCATGACCTGGCCTCCACCCCATCTCTAACCACCCGTTGTGGGGCCTCCTGTGCTTCCAGCAAAGCCCCCAATACCTATGCCTTAGCACATGCTGTTCCCTTTGCCTGGAATGAAGGCCCTCTCTCCCCATTTTGGCCTGTGTTCTTCAAACCCTGGCTTTGATGTCATCTCTGCAGCTCTTCCCAACTCCCATTGACACTGAAAGCTGTTTCCTTGTCTATTAGTCCTCTACTGCTGCATAACGAATACCTCCCATCGTAAGGGTTTAAAACAGCAAACACAGTATCTGACAGTTTTTGTAGATGAGGAATTTGGGGGCACCTTAACTGGGTGGTTGAGGCTCAGGATCCCTCATAAGGTTGTGTCAAGAGGTTGGAAGGGGCTGGGGAGGGGTTCTGATTTCAGGACGATTTTCTCACATGATGTTGCTGACGCTGGGGCTCTGGATCACACCCTCACCCAGGAGTTTCCCAGCACTGGGTTTCCTCCTCTGCTGTCCCCTTGGGGATACTGATCTGATCCCGCTAGAGCTGGGGGTGGGGGAGGAAGAAGAAATTTCTAATATTAATAAACCAACTTGCTTTCATTTCCTAGTTCAGTGATTTCTAATAAATTTTATGGGTGCCCTTCAGGGACTCCATATCAGAAGGCACCCCATTAGCAATTCCTCTGGGATAGACCCACTTTTAGCCACGAGGGGCCTGGACCAGTTCAGCCTCATGGTTTGCAGCTCTAAGGGAGGGCTTGAAGCTTGGTATGTGGCGGCTCTGACCATAGGCCTTGGAAGAGCCCTCGCTTGGGACCTTGGGTCCCCTAGAATCTTGAGCTTACTTTCTTAGGATCCTCATCCTGTTCTGTGACGCTGTGTCATTGCTGTAAAGGATGTGGAGAGCTGACTTCATTTGGTCTGCTATTGGCCACCTTTTTTGGGTGGAAGGGCTCCCTTTTTTCTCAATTATTAACCTAACATATGGTCAGAGGATAGAGTTAGTACTTGTCTTTGATTCCTAGATGTGAACCATTCCTCCATTCTTCCCTCCCTCTCCCCTTCCCTCTATCCATTTGTATCTATCCACATCCATCCACCCAACAAATATTTGATTTTCTTTCCTGCTATTCTTCCCTTTCCTCATTCCATTTCACCGACACTGACTTCTTTTCTGTTCCTTGCACTACCAAGCATATTCTTGCCTTAGGGCCTTTGCCTTGGCTGTGCCCTCTGCCTGGAATGTTCTTCCCCCAGAATCTCACATAGTCAACTCCCTCACCTCCATCAAACTTTGCTTAAATGTCACCTGCCAACGAGCTCTTCTTTAGCACCTAATTTAATTTTGCAGATTGTACCCTTCCACCCCAGTGTCCTATCTCCCTTACCCTGCCCTTCTCCCTCCCCCTACCCAGAGTATTTTACCCTCTTCTAATAGCTTATTTACTTACTTATAATGCTCCTTGTTGAGTGGAATACAAGCTCCATAAAGAGAGGACTCTTTATTTTGTTCACTTAGAGCAGTACCGGTACATCATAGACAGTTGTTAAATCTTTGTCAATAAGTGAATATTTATTTAGCACCTCCTGTATACCAGACACCATAGGCATTGGACTAGGCACCAGGAATATAGCAGAGAACAAGACAGGGGAGCCTCTGCCTTCATAGGACTCACTAAGAGTCTAATGAGTGAGATGGGCAATGAACATAACACAGAAATGAAAGGTAACTATTGATCACAATTACTGGTATAAAGGGGGAAAAAAGGAAGATGTGTGATGGTGAATACAGGTGAGGCTTACCTTAGTTAGAGGGTATATCAATTTCCTGGAGCTGTTATAACACAGTATAACAAGCTATGTGACTTAGAACAACAGAAATGTATTCTCTCGCCATTCTAGAAACTAAAAGTCTGAAGTGAAGGCTCCACACGCTCTCTCTTCCAGCTTCTGGTGGTCCCGGGCCTTCTTTGGCTTGTAGTCACATAACTCCATCACCTTTGCCTGGCATTCTCCTTTCTGGGGACAGATTTCCCTCTTCTAACTATAAGAAGTCATTGGCTGAGGGCCCACCCTAATCCAGTATGATCCATCCTAATGTGATTACATCTTCAAAGACCCTATTTCCAAATAAGGTCACATTCACAGGTCCTGGGGCTTAAAACTTGAACCTGTCTTTTGCGGGGACATAATTCAACCCACAGTAGGGGGTCTGGGAAGCTCTCTGACATTTCAGCTGATACTGAAACTGGAGAATGGCTGGCCAAGGAAAAGAGGATTATGAGTGGAGGAAGAGACCAGATCTATGGTTACTGGAGGCAGTGGGTGAGGGAGGGGGAATTGGATGAAAGTAGTTAAAAGGTACAAACTTCCAGTTATGAGGTAAATAAGTACTAGGGATGCAATGTACAACCTGATAGATATAATTAACACTGCTGTGCATTATATACTAAAGTTGTTGAGAGTAAATCCTAAGAGTTCTCATCAGAAGGAAGAAAACATTTTCCTCTGTTTCCTTAAAGTTGTATCTATATGAGATAATGGATGTTCACTAAACTTATGGTGGTCATCGTTTCATGACGTATGTAAGTCAAATCATTACGCTGTACACCTTAAACTTACCCAGTGCTGTATGTCAGTCATATCTCAATAAAACTGGAAGGAAAAAAAAAGAGCAGGAGAAGAGTACTCAGGAGCCCAGCCCTGCAGCAGGGAGAGTGGACCAGTGCTGTGCATCCCAGTGGCAACCTCTGTAGACCTCAGTCTCTCAACCTAGAGCCTGGCCTGACCAGGGCAGGGGGGAGGGGTGGATGGGTCTAAATAGACTCCCAGCCTGGCAGCAGTACCGCGGCAGCGATGGGCTGAATCAATCACGATGGATCCAAAGGCAACTCTGCTCTTGTACCTCCCCTGCTTTCTACTCCTCCTTGACTCCCCAGTGCCCTCCGGACAAAATACAAACTGACCTCTTTCCCCCTTCCTCAGCTTATAGAGGTGGGAAGAAGGTGTGTGAGGGGCTCCCAAATCATGAGTAGCTTTGGGCAAGTCACCTCATCCCTTTGTGACTCAGCTTCCTCATCTGTAAAATGGAAGGAAACAGCTTCTGCACTAGGTTGTTGTGAGGACTGATGGAGATCCTAGAGGTAAAATGCTGAGCCTGGCTTTTAGTGGGCTCTCGATCAGGTCTTCCCCTTCCCCGCCAGGCTCTGAGACCCCTGCCTGGGGTCTGGTGAGCCCATCTGAGTGGGCATTAAAGCCTAAA
The DNA here is from genome assembly GCF_028564815.1 of Eubalaena glacialis. Classification (NCBI taxonomy): domain Eukaryota; kingdom Metazoa; phylum Chordata; class Mammalia; order Artiodactyla; family Balaenidae; genus Eubalaena; species Eubalaena glacialis. Next base: position 19,695,572 of record NC_083728.1, read on the forward strand.
GCAGAAGGCCTGACACCTGGGAGCATGTCTTTGGTCAATGTTCTGGGGATGGAAAATCCAGGTGCCTGTCCCCACTGTCATGCCTTGATGCTTGGAAAATGCCTTTCACTTCTCCCGGGGCACTCCTCCACTCACTAGAGATCACATACACCCAAGTGCAACACCGATAACTACAAATCACCAGGAAAAGAAACAGAGGAAGAAGGAATGCTGGGAAATCAACACTAACATGATTGATAAGCTCTCGTCCAGTGGTTGGACCGGGGTGGCCAGGATGCACCTTGGTGAGGAGCTCCATGTTTCCAGGAAGGAGAGAGCTGAGACAAGGGCCACTTTCTTGTCTGGGTGGCATCACTCGCTCGGGCTTGCTGGGTTGAGGGTGATGGGAGTGACAGCTGAGTACCTTGCACTGCGCTTAGTGTCTCGGGACTGTGCCCCCAAATAGCCTGGAGCTCCTGGGGGTGCAGGAGCCAGATCTTGGGGGTCCTCACTGCGTCCCCAGCCCCCAGCATGGGGCCTGGCCCCGAGCAGGTGAGTACTCACTGGACGAATACGCACATACGTGAGACTTGCATCCTGCGTTCTCTTATTGGACCCCACGTGGCCAAGGCATGGCTGTAGTTTAGGTGTCTACAGAAGCAGGCTCTGAGTTGCAGGGGGCAGGCAGCTTGTTTGGGGGGTGATCCCAGATGTGCTTGTAGGAGAGAGGGGGTGTGAGAAGAGAGAGGACAAGGAAACACATGTGTTACTGGGCAGGTTACTTCTGTGGGCAACGGGAGCCCAGTTCTACTGGAGACTTTGGGAGACTGCGCAGAACATGTACCTCTAGGTTAGCCCACCTGAGGACCGAGGCAGCTGGGGCTTTTATGCACCAACTCATGGCCATCACTGTTCGAGGTTTGCTTTGGAGGAATTTACTCCCTGGCACTTTCTGCTCCCAGCACGCTGGCCCGGCTGGCTCCTGCAGCCAGGAGAAGCCCTCACTCCTGCTGAAGGGCTGATGGTTCGGGGAGCAGCTGCAGGTGGCAGAGGAATCAGGAGTGCACGTGGAGGGGAGATGGGCAGGGCGCTGGGAAGGATCCCAGGCTCCAGAGGCCCCTGAATCACAAGTCGTTGGATGAGGCACACTGATTCCGCCTGACCATGTCCAAACCCCCACTGAGAGTGGCTGATGGAGGAGAACCTTCCGGGGTCCACCTGGGCCTCAGATCCCAGAGTCCTGGCGTGGGTCCTTGTCACGTTCCCATCCCAGCCTGTGTCTGGCCCTGCACCCTGGCAAGAGGGGCTGGGGCGGGGTGGAGGGAAGGCATGAGGGTACCAGCTGGTGGACTTTGGCTCTTCCCCAGACCGGAGCCGACTCGAGTGCTGAAGTGGGGATGAAAAACGAGCAGCCTTGTGTGCATTAAATATTTAATATTCTCTCCCTGGGAGGTGTCAGGAAAAGGACCCTATAATAAATACCGCGTGGGACAATTTCATCACAGAGCTCTCAGTTAATGGCCTCGTTTGCTCTGACAGAAGCATTACGGATGCCAGGTCCGTGGCATGTTTCAGGCGTGTGTCTCCCTCCAGCTTCAGACCTAGGAGGGCAGGGGACCGGCTGGAGAAGAGGGTCCTCCAGGTTGCCAGTTTTTATGCTAATACTTGTAGAATTAGTGGAATTATGGTTGTGCGGGAGAAAGTTTCATCTAACAGACACACAGTGCTTGGTATCTACCGGGCCCTCTTTTAAGTGTTCCATGGATATCAATTATTTAGACCTCACTACTACTGTATTATCATGACGATTTCCATTTTAAAGTTAGGGAAATTGAGGCCCAGAGAGTCTGTTGAACAATTCATCCAAAGTCACAGGGCTAGTAAATGGCAGGATTTGAAATGGAAAAGGCAGGATTTGAAATGGAAAAGGCAGGATTTGAAATGGAAAAGGCAGGCCTGTCTCCTGCCCGAGTCTGTGCTATGTTGCTCTGGAGCCAGATGGCTGTGGGGATCACAGCTCCATCGTTTACCAGCTGTGTGACCGTGGGGAATGAAGCTCTGCCTCTCTGAGCTTCAGTTTCTGTGTGTACAAAACTAGGGCGATATTGGTCCTGTCTCATCGAAGTTGGGAGAACTGTATGATGAATCGTGTGTAAAGCTCTAATCATCACACCGATAAAAGTTAATTCTTATCAATACTGTTTGAAACCCAATTTTGCCATTTCCTGGCTGTGTGACCTCCTGGCAAGTGACATGACCTCTCCGAGTGTCAGTTTCCTTATCTGTAAATGGAGTTAAAAGTCCTATCTCCCAGGGATACTGGGAGTGTCCTTTGACCTCTAAGCCTTGGACTAAGCAGCCCATCCTCTGCTTGGTCCTGGGAATGGCCCTGCGTGCCCCTGTGGGTCAGGCCTGAACCAGGTGGTCCCAGCGTGTCTCGGTGGGTCAGGCCTGCATCAGGAGACCCAGGTTACCTGCAGATTCTCACCCCTGTGCCCCTGGCTGGTACCAAGCCTCCCTGTGCTACCTGATGGATGGTTTGCAGCCCCGAATTATAACTGAACTGCTGAGGATGAGAAAGGGGTGGCTTGATCTGAGCTCCTTGCAGCGAGAGAATTCACAGCCCCGTGTGTTCAAACAAATGTGCCGGAGCACTGGGCAGCCTGTGGTCCCAAGGCTCTGGGTGGCCCAGGGTTGCGGGGCTCTGGCACCAGCCATTGTTCTGTTTGTGATCTTGGCTCTGGGCACAAATGTGCAAGTCTGCTGCCTCTGTGGTGGCTGAGTTCAGGACGCCCCTTACTCCTAAGGGCAGAGCGATTATCTGGAAGGTAATGTTCCAAAGGTCGTTCCAAAGGTCGCAGGCTCTGGGGGGCCCCGCCCCTCATCCCAGGGGTGCCATCACCAGCTTATTTTATACCTCTGGAGCCTGGAGCTGGTGGTGGAGGTGGGGAGGGAGGGCGAGATGGGGGGAGGGAAGAGTGCTCGGTCAGCAGCGGCTTTATGGATGGTCGCCTGAATGTGAGGGGAAAGGGACCCTCGGGCTGCTCCCCAGTGCCCCAGGCTCTGCCTGACTGGCAGCAGTCGAGATGTGCTTGACTAATTTATATTAATTCAAGACCATTAATGAGGAGCTATCGTCTCTCTTTTCTCCTCTCCATCTCCTAGCAGGAAGACAATGCTCAGCTTCCAGTGCTGAGCTTTGCTGGCTCCCAATTCCTTGTGTAATAAGTTCAGAATAGGAGTCCAGATCAGGCAGCTCCAGATCCTGACTCCCACCTGAATCCCTCACCTCCATCCCAAGAAACAAGCTCCCAGGGTTCTTTTCTTCCTTAACTGTTCTCCTAATGAAGAGGAGAGCCCCAAATCTGCTGTGAAGGTCCAGGGGGTGATGTGGAAGGGTGGGGGTCCAAGGGACTCAGGTGCGTTTGCAACAACCACACAGTACGACCTTCAGAACAACTTCCTCCCTTTTGCCTGCTTGCGCCTGAAACTGCTGGAGGAGTAAGAGGGCCTCCTGTTGCCCTGTTCTGCGGACTCCCTGTCCACAGCTTTTACTCCTGACCGAAATGGAATTTCATAGTGGGCCTGTGAAGTAGAGACAGGGCTGATGGAATTATCCTTAATGGAGGAAGAAAGTGAGGCCTCCCCTCCCCCCCAAAAAAACACCAAGCTGAGCCCAGGACCCAGGACTCCTGAATGCAGGCACACTATCTCCTGAAGCCACAGGGGGAGATTTCCGACTAATTATCTGGACATAATTGTTCAGTTCCCATGGGACCGGGGACAAGGCCAGGCCACAGAGCTGCCTGTCCCCAGGATCGGGTATGGCAGGAATCCCATTGTAGGGTGTCTCCAGAGGCTATGGGTAGAGGTAGTAAACAGTTGCCCAGGTGCAGTCCTCAGGGAGCAGACCAGGTGCTGGGGTGTGCAGGGGCTACGGGGAGAAGGCCTATGGGCAGGGCCCAGCCAGTGTCCAGAGGAGGCCCTTTGGCAGTGCCTTTCTGCTTTCAAGCCTCAGTCTTCCCATCTAGACACTGGGAATTGTCTGGTACCTCTGTGAGCATCAGCTTGCAGAATCCTGTGTGGAGCCTTAAGGAAAGGAAGGCCCTTTAGACACTGTGCCTGTGGGATTCCAGTGAGGGATTTTCCAGCTGTTTGAATCTTGGACCCTAGACCCGGCTGGTTGTGGAGTTCCAGGGCAAGGCCAGGGAGGCTGCAGAGCCCTCCTGCAGCTCCCTCACGCCTCCGCTGAACAGCAGTGACTTAATTTCCCTGCTTTTGCTTTTGCTCCTGGTTGACGATGTTAAACTTGGGGACGGCTGAAACACTCACACACAAACCTACACAAATGATTTCTCCCAACATTTACATATTTCCTTTTGAAACCCTGCGAGGCTTTTCCCCAAAGTAATGGATTTTTCTCCCACCCCCTTGTCTGGGCCAAGTGTATTCAAATCTGGTCAGAAGATTCCTATCAGCTCAGCAGGGCTTCCCTCCTGTTTCCTGGCAAATCAGCATCCTTTTTATTCTCCCCTCAGATCTCTGAGTAAAAGGGAGGCTTTCTATGCGAAAGTTTTGCTGGGACAGACAGACAGACTCGATGTTGCCGGGGGCCTTTGATAGCCCAGAACACAAGGTCTGACTTCAGGGGGCTCAGAAACTTCATCAGCCGAGGAGGGGGATGAGGAAAACAGGATCCTGCTGAAACAGCCTTTTGAAATCCCCCAAATGATGTTTGATGTGCCGGCGCCTTTCAGCCTAAGCCATACCTTTGGCATCAAAAGCAACTTTTGAAAAAAAAATTAGCTATTTTTTAAGGCACAGAAGGAGTAAATTTAATATTAAGTCCTAATGGCAGGAGTCTTTGAAAAGACATTTCTGGACTTCATTTAATACTCCCGCTGATCTAGCAGTACAAGCTCCCCCCCCCCCACCACCCATTTCTTTCTCCCCCACCCCCTTCCCTTTAATTCTTAATCCTCCTCTTTCCAAATCCTGGGCCTCTGTGACGGCAGGTCAGGGTCTGGCATCCTCCAGGGCTGCAATGACTTCCAGCAAATGGAGCAAGAGTTTTATTCCCTTGGCCACCCAGATCCCCCAGCTTTTAAAGCACTAGCCAACCTCTGAAATTTTCTTCTGCTTTTGGCCTGGAAAGGAGATGCTGCAGGAGTTGCTAGTTCTGGGAGCTCGAGCCACAGCCTGGCTCCCCATGGCGAGAGCATTGACCACCCCAGGTGGCCGCCAGCCTACAGGGACTGGAGTGGGAGATGGAGAATCAGCCCTGAGGGATCCTGGACTACTCCAGGGCCCAGGCGCTCACCCAGCTCAGCCCATCCTGGCTCTCCCTGCTCAGACTGGCCCAGCTCCCCAGTAAGTCCCTTGCCAAGCCCTGATTCTGGAGGGGAACTCCCCTGACCCCGCACAAGGGTTTCTGACCTGCCTTGGGGATCATCTTTCCCTTCCTCTTCCTTGGACCAAGGCAGCCAGAACCACGGACAGCTCTGGGCCCATCCAGGCCTGGTTGCCGGGCTCACTTTACATCCTGGCCTCCCTCTAAGAGTGGTAAGGATGCCTTGTTGGACTAAAGTGAGCTTACCTTTTGGGGACGGGCCAGCCTGTTCTTTCACACAGGAGCCAGCATTCAGGTAGAAGTTTTCTGAGGGATCCTAGAGATCATGAGGGATGGAAAAGGAAAGTGTGCAGAAGGAATCCTAGGTTTCCTGCCTGGAGAGATGGGGGCACTATTTCAGGGGCCAGGGAGGTTGGGGTGGGTGTGTTCAGTGTGGGGAGAGGGGGGTTGGGGGACTCCTGGAGGAGCGGGGCTGTGTGATGAGCACATGTATCTTACCTAACTCATTAGGACTGTCCCACGCCCACCAACCCATCCCTCTCATGGCTTGCCTGAAGGAACTTTCCTGACTGCAATTGTCCTCATACCCATCCCCTGCTTAAGACCTTCCATGGCTCCTCATTTCCCTTCCAGTATAGGATAATGTCCTCAGCCTGGCAAATAAGACCTTTGAGGATCTGGCTTAGTCAACCCATCCTGTTCCATTTCCTGGTTCCGTTTCAGCCATGCTGTACATCTCACATGTGCCCTCCGCGCCTCTGACCTGCAGTCCTCTCAGCCCAGATTCTCTCCTTTCTCTTCTCCTCCTGGCACATACCAACTCTTTGGTCAAGGGTCACCGCCTTGGTGAAGCCCCCTCTGATCTCAGGTACTGTGTTTCCAGTGCTGGGTTCAGACATCTCTGGCAGCATGAACTTCTTGCATTGTGGTTGTTTGCACCTGTCTCTCCCCAAGGCTTCTGAACTCTTTCAAGACAGAGGCTGGGTCTTATTACTCTTTGCATCCTCATCACCTACAAATCCAACCCAACCTCTTTCCCCTGAGCATCAATAAATTCTATCATCCCCATTTTACAGATGAAGAAACTAAAATTCAGAGACTTTAAGTAACTTGCTTAAGGTCATACAGTGAATCAGTTGAATATCTGCCCCACCCCAAAAGAGGACACTACAATAGAAAAGGAGTCTCTTGCAGCTCAAAGACCATTTTTGAAGCTAGAGCTTTCAGAGATGGTCAAGCAAAGCCTTCCAAGCAAAGCATCCTTCCGTTGGACATTTTTTTCCAATAGGGTGGGTGGCCCTACATGCCCTGAGTGTGATGGTCTGGATCTAGGCTGTCCCAGGTCCCTGCTGGTGGAATTGGGCACCCGAGACCGTGGAAGGGAGAGGAACCTGAAGACAGCAGAAATGGGGAAGTGCATTCGGTATTTTCTGGGTCCTGGAAGCATTGCCCATGCCTGGTTCTGAGATGGTGTGGAAGCTCCAGGCCATGGCTCCCACTGATTCATGCTCCCTCTTCCCCCCCGAGGCATTAGCCCTTTATGACTTCATATTAATCTGCAGGCACTTATTGCTCTGCAAGGCTGTTTTGACAAAAGTTCATTATCAAGACTGCTAAATGCTTTTAAAGCATTGATTGGGCAAATTATTACATCACTGGGGTAGACACTGTGTTTGAAGATGGATGGTGTTGCTCAAACCATCTGAAATTTTCCTTCTTTTAATTGGATCGATCCCCAAAATAAACGAAGTTTAATTGAATTTTGAGGAAAATTGAGCAGTTGTTTGTGAGTCCCTGTCGATAGGCATTATTTCAATTACACGGTGATAAGTGAGCGGGGGCAGGTGCTGGTGGTGGGATGGGGCAGGCAGGATCGAGCTCCGCTGTGCTCAGGACTGGATTCAAATTTCTCTGAAGTGAATCCCACTCCTGGTCCCACTCCTTCAGGAAATGTTTACTGAACATCAGCTTTGTGCCCCAGCCCACATCGGGCCAGTTCCCTCCTAGAGGGCCAGGAGCACTGGCCACTCACTAATGATGTAGCTCTGGGCAAGTTACATACACTTGCTAAGCCTCAGTGTCCCTGCCTGTGAAATAAGACTATGATGGCCCCCGTCACTTGGGGTTGATATAAAGATGAAATGTGATGAGGTAGATGCTGTCCCACAGGTACAGCTGGAAGGTTGTGCAAGTCTAGTGCCATCCCAGAGAGGAAGCAATTGTGGACACACAGATGGCAGAGGATGAGGAAAAGCTTACTGTGATCATTGCCTTGCCCTTTATTTACTGTGGAGTCTTTCTCTCCTTCTCCCCCTGTCCCCTTGTCTCTGAGTCCCTTTCTGTCTTGGCCTTGCACTCTCAGGCTTACTTCTTTTTCTCTTTCTCCACCTTTCCTTCAGCCCTCCCTCCTCCTCACTTATTTAACTGTGAATAGCACAGGGTGCTGTACAGTGTACACAACAGAACCTAAAGGTCCAGGGCATCAGGGAAACCACCTGTGAGGAGGCAACCTTTAACCTGAGACCTGGAGAAAGATAAGGTGAGTGAGCAAGCTGTGTGTGTGTGTGTGTGTGTGTGTGTGTGTTTAGGGGCAGGTGTGTGTTTATGGGTGTGTGTATGTCTGTGTGTGTATTTATGAGTATGTGTGCATGTTTATGGATATGTGTGTGTATGTGTGTGTGTTTATGGGTGTGTGTATGTACTTCTTGACTTTAAAGAACACCTCTGCTTTTGTTAAGAGCTTGATGACACCATGTCTTTCAGCCTCTTTTCTGGGAGTTCAAGTTCTTCATGGCTGCATCCCTCAACCCCCATCCTTGCACCAGAGCCAAGTACTTGGATAACACACACCCTGTGTGATGTGGCATGATTTGGATATTTTCCTCACTTGTCACTAATTGCAAACAATAAAATAAAACATCAGATTGCCACCAAGACTGCATTGCCATTGAAATCAAATCCATTTCCATTTAAACAAGTTTGTGAAACATGCTCATTGGAAAGAAATGCGTTCTCTGCACATGAATTCAGATGACAAATGGCTTTTTTATTTTCCAGAGTGCATTTTTCTCTTCATTGGGAACTGTGAACTTCTTGCAAGTGCCTTTGTAACCTCTGGAGTCAGCTTCAGGCCTGATTCCATTTCCCCTGGTTACTCTTCTGAGGATGGAGTCCAGGAGAGAGAGGGTAGGTTGCTTTAGGGGTTGCAGCCTCCCTGGCAAGAGGGTTGAGTGTGTGTGACCCCAGAGACGTGCCACTTCCATACTCAAAATCATGGCTGTCTGTTGACCACAGGATAAAGGCTGAGCTTCTCCTAATGACATTCAAGGTCATTCGTTTTTACCATGTGGCTCCTGTCTACCCACTGAGTTTTTGGCTGCTTCTTCATCCCACTAGACTTTTTGCATTACCCTAAACACCCTATATCTTTGCAGATATTATTTCCTCTACCAGGAATGCCCTTGAAATTCATGCCTATAAGGTGAACATATCCTTCTGGATCAACTCAAACATTATCCCCTCTGGGAAGCCTGGCTTCCTCTCCTGGGATGCTCCCTTCTCTATATTCTCAAAATGCTGTATCCACACCTCTATTGGAGCTTGTTCCACAGGGTATACGAAATGCATATTTACTCATATAACCCAAATAAATCCAAGGCCCCACATGACCCAGTCTCAGCCTGGAGTTGCATTTAAAGAATCACATATAGCAGTCAAAGGAATTTAAAGCAATTTAAATCTTCTATTAGTGTCTCTCAATGAATGCCAGAGAAGATCCAAATCCTAATTCACAGCAGCACTTAAAATTCTCTTTCCTCATTCCTCTGGCTTTCAACTTCTCCCTCCCTTCATAGCTGCCCTCATAATTAACTCCCAACTAAGTCTCTCTAAGCCAAATCACTCATGGCTCTTGATTTCCTTAATTCTCTTTCTCTCTCAAGTCCTTTCCCCCCCCTAAGTGGTTTTTCCTTACATTTCCCCAAATGGGAGTGAAAAAAGAATCCCAGGGAAACTACTGGCAAACTCAGAATCTTCCAGGTGGCAGAGGAGGAAGAGGGTCAGAATAGCCAAGGATAAGCTTCTCTTTAGCAGTCTGGGTGGGGAGGTTGCAAACACTTACAGTTTAATATTCTTCCCCTGGTGCTTGTTTATCTCTACTGCTGGACTTCAAGTTTGGCTCTTCATCCCATTCATCTGGGTCTGAGCCCCATACATAGGGCTTTTCACCAAATAGTCACTGGAGGTTTGTTCCCACAATTCTTCTCATACTGAAAAACTGAAGCATCAATTTGGGTGGATTGAAAAGTCTGCAGGTTCAGCCTAGACCCTTTGGATTCCATGCTGGGGGATGTGGGGCATGTGTGTAATAGGACACTCGTTCTAGTCACTACCCACTGGAGTCTGCGTCCTGATGGAGTTTGCTTTCTTTTATTTTTTTCCATGGCTCACACTTATTTATTTTTGTTTTTCATCTGTGAATGGATAAATTATTTTTACATGTTCTCTGCATTTTGAAACAGATTTTTAATTATACATTTTCAACTGTTTTAATGTGAACATATGAACAGCTACTGAAAGTGCAGATAAAAGCACCACATTTCTAATTGTTTGTCACGATATTTGCTTTTTTACAAAATATTCCAGGGATGTGGTCTCCCACATCCACATTTGTAGGCTGTTTTGGAATTTCTGCCAACTACATGGCCAGTGTTGTGAAAGCTGAGAAAGAGAGGGTCTGGAGCTTGTACAGTCATTGTTTGGATGGGTGCATTCTGGAGCATGTCCCTGGCCAAGCTGTGTATATGGCAGGAGTGGTGGTGGGATTGAGTTTATGTACATCCAACAGGCCAATGAATAGTGTTCAAAGGGTAGGCTTGGGATTGATTAATTGATTGATCCATTCATTCATTCATTCAGTAAATTATTCTTGCACATTTACTATGTGTATGGAATCCCAGATCAGGCCTGGGATTTTATGTGATGACTTTTCAAGCCTGGAAGCAAGTACTGACCAGGGGCTTTGGGACATGGCCAACTTGAGTCATCATGGGAATCAGATCGCATGCAGAAAGGCTAGTGTATACACAGAATGAAGTCTGAGGCTTAGATTCTTGTGCATGGAGTGAGGGGAGGTCCATGAGAGGAGCATTCCAGTATCCCCAGACAGAGTTTTGGCGTATATGATCGGTTTCATGGTGGTCAGGCAAATTTTTTCTCCTTCCCTTTTTCCCTCCCATGTCCATGGAAGGAGTATAGTTATCTTCTCCATTGAATTGGACTTTGCCATAGGCCTTGCTTTGGATTCATGAAGGGTGGAATACATTTCTTTATTCCTTGACTTTGGGCTTGACTTTGGTCAATGGAATGTCAGCAGAATCTAATCTCTGGCCTGGAAGCCAGCCCAGCCAATTGCAGCCTAGAGAAGCCAGATCCCAGACGATCTGTAGGGCCATAAGTGAAACATAAATGATTATTATTGTATGCCTCTCAGATTTTTGAGGGTGTTTGTTACACAGCAGTAGCTGGCTGATACAAGGATCTGGCAGGCACAGAAGCTCCTTGAAGGGCTATACTGAAAGGCTGCACATGATTTTAAATTCATGCCTCCTTTGATAAGTATACAAATCTCCTACTCCCCTCACTCCAGCTCAGAGATGATGACACATCCTTGAGGCACTATGCTCTCTTCTTTCCTATTGAGCATTACTGTCTTCTAGACATCTTCACTAGCCAGGGCATTTTGGTTAGCTTTACTTTTTATAGTTTATGCTACAAAAGCAATAGGTGAGATTTTAAATTTCCAAGAGATCAAGTCATATTAGGAGATTGAGGATACTTTCCAAAGCGAGGCAAGTCCATTGACATGACCTCCTTAAAGGCAGGCTGAGCCCAGGGATGGCCTGCAGGGTGGCTCTACCCCAAGATGACTATGGCAGGCCTGGATGTTTGTGGGCCAGCCTAGGGCCTGTGCATTCAGGGTTAGGGCCTAAGGACAAGATATGGCTTGATATATAGAGTCAAATAGGGGTCCAGCATCCTAGAGATAGAGTCATCCCCAAAGAGCTCAAGGCTACTTGTGATCAGGCCACCTCCTATTTGGGCTACCTGTGGCCAGGGCCTTTCTACCTTCCCAGGATCCACCATGGTGGGAACCTATAGGCCTTCAACTTGGACCTAACTCCTCCCAGATACCCCAGAGGCCTTAGAATGACCCTGAGGATATAGGCAGAATCCTTCCTCCTGCAGCTCAGAGGGGTCCACGCTCTTGTGGTCTCAAAGGACCAAATATGCTCAAACCCCATCAGCTTCCTCTGGGAAGCCTTCCTTGACCTCCCTGATGGGACACATCTTTTAAACACTTCTTCACACTTCTAAATCTCAGCACTTGTTTGGGAGATTATTCAATATAAATATAACATATAATTATAATATTATGATATATAATATAATTGAATTATCTAATCTGGTCCATCTCCCCTGCTATCTTATTAACTCCATGAGGGTAGGGGCTGGGTCTCTTTTTGCTTGCTATTTTATTCCCAGTTCCTGACACAGTAGTTTGCATAAAGAAGGTGATCAATAAATCAATCTTTAGTTTGGTGATATACATCTTCTTATCAACTTTATTCTCACTGACAAAGTCTTGGGGAGAACAAGCAGTGAGGGACAATAATGACACCACAGTTACAAGAGTCAATGTTTTTTATTGAGCTTATATTATACTCTGGGCACTGAGCTAAGCCCTTTTCAGGTATTTATTCATTTAATAATTGCAACAGCCCCAGGAAGCAGGTTCTAGTATCCCTCTTTTAGAGATGAAGAAAGTGAGGCTGAGAGAAGTTCAGTCACTTACCCAAAGTTACACAGCAGGATGTGGTGAGGCCAGGATGAGAACACCTGGGACTATGTATTAGTTTCCTATGGCTGCTGTAACAAAATTATTTAGTGGCTTAAAACAACACAGACTTATTATTTTACAGTTCTGAAGGTCAGAGGTCTGAAATGGGTCTTACTGGGTGTTGGCAGGTGTTGCATCCTTTTGGGGGCTCTAGGGGAGAATCTGTTTCCTGGCCTTTTCCAGCTTTCAGAGGCTGCCTGCATTCCTTGTGTTGTGGCCCCTCCTCCATCTTCAATGCCAACAGGGTAGTATCTTCAAATCTTTCTCTCTCTCTGATACTCCTGCCGCTGTTATAAGGACCACTATGATTACATTGGGTGATCCAGAATAATCTCCCCATCTCAATATCTTTAATCATATCTGCAAAGTCCCTTTTGTCATGTAGGGTTTTGGAGATTAGGATGGATATCTTTGGGGGTCCCATTATTCTGCTGACCACAGACTCTGCTGTGTTGCCTCCCTTTTGGATTCTTCTTTGAGGGCCCCATGCAAATCCCAAAGGGCCCTCTCATATCTTAAATCTCAGAAAAGAAGTCCTCAGACCTGCTGATAGGATGGGTTGGAGGTCACAGGGCAGCTCTCACCCCTTTCTTGGAAGTAGGGAGGTGGGTGGCAGGAACAAAAAGGCACAGCACTGAAGCCCCAGCCCTGGGACCACAGGATCCTCTCTAGGCCAAGCTGATCTTCAAGGTAATGTTTGATATTTGCTGACTGGCCCCACCAGGCTGTAAGTGTAATTTAGGACAATTAAAATGAAATGTTAGCAAGTAGTATGTTTCCCTGCAATGATGAGAATCTAGCTTTGTATATAGCTGAGCAGCTGGGTCCCTTGATCCATCAGAGGGGGCCCATGCCAGCCTCCAAGCTCCCGGCCGATCTCCCACGTGGAATGAATTAACATGGCAGGCATAATTTCCCCGGGTCAACATGCTTCACCCCGCAGATCTGTCTCCTTTCAAGCTCGGGGAAGGCTGACTGCAGCCACCTGCTTGCCTGGCATTGGAGACCTTGTCTGGGCCTGTCTGACCACCCCCTGCATTCCCAGCTTTTTCTTCTAGTTGAAACACCCCCTTCCAGTCTAATCACCAGGGGGAGGGGAACACAATCAACTTGGGTGTAAAATTCTAAAGTCCTTCAGAAAATGCACTTGAAACATAATCCCGCCTGTGAACATTTCCCAGTTAATTATCATCGGCTATATTTTTGGCATCAGGACTGAGCTGGTGGGGGGGGGGAGGGGGATGCAGGGGGTGGCATCTTCGTCACAATACCAGGTTTAGGAGTCGTTTATCTTGTCTTTTAGACTAGTTATCCCAAACTCACCACTAGGCTGTCACACTTACATGCTCCAATAAATGTTTTAAATCAGCCGCTCACTTGGTGGCAGGGGTAGTAGCAGCGTCCCTGGCTCGTGTCTAACTAGGGCCATCCATCTATAATCATGGCACTGAGGGGAGGCGGTGCTGTTTGGGCCTCCATGAATGATCACGCTTATTTATATGCAAATACGCTTGACAAATCAATAATGTATGATTTAGCTGTACAAAGGCTGGCAATCTCAGGTGGAGGCTCCACCGAGGCTCTGTTTTGGCTCCTGCCCCAGCCCACCAGGCCTATGCTTGCAGCTGCCCTTCCCCACGGTCACCAAATTCTAAGTTTTCCAAGTTTAAGGTTTCTTTGTTCAGATCAAGGAACTTACCCTTGTGAGGGTCTTCAGCCCTATCTCACACTCTGCTCCAGTTAAGACTTTGTCCCTTTCTTAAACTCAGCACATTATTAATTGATCAAATATTTATTGAGCATCTACTATTGTATCTCTGTCTCTCTCTCTCTACACCTATCTATATCCATTTAGAAAACAAATCCTTGTACAGCACTTACTATGTTCCAAAACTGTTCTTGAGCGCTCTACATATACTATAATTTAATACTCCTAGCGAGATAGGTACTATTATTGGCCCCACTTTACAGAGGGAAAAACCATGTTGCTCTATTATCCAAAGCTATTCAGCCAGAGAGTATCAGTGCTGGAATTCAAACCCAGGCAGTCTGGCTCAGACTCTCCAGTTTCATCTGCTAGGCTTTGTTGTCATTTGCTGTGCCAGCACTAGGGTTACAGCAATGAACAAGGCAGACAGGTCCCTGACCTCATGGAGCTTTAATTCTGGTGGGTAGATGAAGAGTAAGAGCAAAATATAAAACAATGCAAAACAACAGCAAAACCCATATAATTACACAACTAACTAGTAACTCCCAAGTCGTGTTAATTGCTATGAAGGAAACTGACAGAATGAAGAGCATAAGGAAGTCAGAAAACTCACCTAGCTGAGCACAGCCCTGTTGGGGTGTGGTCAGTCCAAAAGCAGGGCGTTAGTCTGGCTTTGACCATTCCTGGGGACTTCTAATTTGGTGGGGGAGCCTGGCAGCAAGACTCTTAGGCGCAGAATATTGGGTCATGTTTAAAATCTGGGGAGAAGGTTGGTGGTGCAGAGAGGTGTGTGTGTGGGGGGGCGGTCTAAGTCCTCGAGAGAAGGACTTTGACATGTAATAGGGAAGAACAAATCTGACTCCGTATTAGGTCTGTTTCTCTTACTTTAGCCTTTGCATTCTATTGCTTTTGCTTAGAGTTAAGAATGTTGCCTATAGCCTGAAATATACAGGATAGCCCATTCTCAAGGCTCTGACCTTTAAGGGTATAACACTTTTCTATTCACATAGAGATACAAAGTTGCAGAACAGAGAAGAGCATTTGTGTTGTTGGAGGTTTACAGGAACACTGTGACCTGACCTACGTGGACAGCTGCAAAGGATTCCTACACCAAGAAGTTTGCAACAACCAACTACACGCCTCCCTCACTTTGCCTTTAAAAATGTTTTGCTGAAACCCTTTGGAGAGTTCCGGTTTTTTTGGGAGGCATGAGCCACAAATTCTCCTTGCATGGCCCTGCAATGAACCTTTCTCTGCTCCAAACGCCGATGTTTCGTTATTGTTTGGCCTCACTGTGCAGTTGGGCACATGAACTTGCTTTTGGTAATAGACACAGGTGAAGGCCTAATTCACTCCACAAGAATTTACTGAGTGGATACTATGTGCCAGATGCCTTTTCTCAATCAACATCTACAACAACCTTATGAAGTAGGTGCTACTATTATCCCCATTTTAGAGATGAGAAAACCGAGGCCCACTAAGGGTTAGTGACTTGCCCAGGGATCACATAGCCAGCAAGTGAATGGTGGGGAGGGGCTGGCATTTGAAACAGAACCTCTGTCCAATTCTCCAGTTCTAATCCTAACTCTAACTTAACTCTAGCCCTAAGCTGGATCCTCTAGAGTATGCTATATCCTGGGGCTGACTCAGGGTTCTGTCCCCATGTCTCCAGGGCAACTTCTCAATGCCACCCAGACTCACCACCATTGCTTGGATGCAGCAGACTTGGGGCCCACCACACCCAGAGGGGAGTCTTAAACCCGTTGAAGTCTCCCCAGGTCCCTCAAGATGAAGCCTGGTATTCAATGCCCTTTGAGCTCCAGCCAAACTGAACTTTGTGTTTGAGTTCCCTGGGTTCCCCATCCCCATGGCTCTGGGTCATTGCATAGGCTGTTCCCTCTGCTGAATGCTTTTCTCTCTTCCTCTTTGCTGAGAGAACTTTGTCTTTTAAGTCTCTAACCACATGTCATTGCCTCTAAGAAGTCTTACTGGATTCCCTTGCAGCAGACTAGCTGCCCCTCTTTATGCTTTCATCTGCCCTTAAGTGGTAACCATCCTCCAAGATGGCCCCCAATGATCCCTGCCTCCTGGTATCCATGCCTTTGTGTAGCCCTCCCACATTGTATCCGGGTTTATTCTGTGACCAATAGAATATGGTGGAATGATGGTTTGCAACCTCTGAGGGTGGGTCATAAAAGACATTGCCATTTCCACCTTGTTCTCTTGAGTTACTCACTCTGGGTAAAGCCAGCTGCCATGTTATCAGGGGACTCAAGCAGCCTTACGGAGAGATCAATTTGGAGAGGAACTGAGGCCTCCTGCCAACAGCCAGCACCATCTTTCCACACACATGAGAGAGTCACCTTAGAATTGGATTCTTTAGCCCTAATGAAATCTTGACTGCAACCTCACGAGAAATCCTGAGTGAAAACCACACAGCTAAACCACTCCCATATTCCTGACCTACAGAAACTGTGATTGATAATAAATGCTTATTGTTTTAGGCCATTAAGTTTTGAGGGTCATCTGTTAAGTAGTAATAGACAGCTAATACATCCCATCAATATAATTTTCCATTTTGTTTTCTGTCTTTCGCGCTTGACTGTGAACTCCGTGAGGGCAGAGGCTGTGTCTTTTTCACAGCTGTATCCTCAGCACTTAACACGGAGCCTGGCACATGGCGAAGAATCATAAGATAATTGGTAAGTGAATGATTGCAGGAGTGGGAGTTCCCAGAGGCATTTCTGAGGGAGAAGGGGCTGGGCTGGGTCTCCTGATTCATCTTCCTGTGTATCCTCAGAAAGGGCGAGCGGACCATGCCATTTCCCACCCCCTGCTTCCTTCTGTTCCATCCCCGTGGCTTGGGAAGTCAGTGTGTGATGGCTTGAACCAACTCCCTCTCTGTAGAAGTTTCCAGGAACCAGAAGGTAGAGGCAGGAAGCAGATATTCTGCTGACTTGAAAAAGCAGCGGTGGGCTGTGTCCAGATGATAGGGGGGCTCATCAATTCCAGTTAGCAGCTCCCCTCCTGGCTGGGGAGACTGTTCTTGCCTCGTCTCCCAGACTATTAATGCCAGTACTCCCTAGCCCACGTGGCCAGGCCCATCTCTGGGCTGGGGACATTCGCTTCCTGCGGGGCTCATAGCCATGAAATATTCAGTGCCAGCGACTTTCCCTCTCATATTTCTTCATATTCAGAGTGGCCACTCAATTGATATGTAAATAAAGTGCACCAGCACTGAGCCTGTCCTGCACTGCATTATTTAAGCCGCAAAACGATGCATCATCCGTCATGGGGCCCATTGGCGGGACCCTGCTGGGCGCCGGGCAATAAAGCTCTAAAGAGCCTCATCAGAAGCAGCGGGTGGCCTAGTGGAAGTTCATTTATGCATGAAATATTCAGCCAGCAACAGTGCCAGCCTTAAACATCAGTAATTGGGGGGTTTCTATTGCTCCTAACTAGTGCCTCTAAATTATTGCAAAAGACTGGCCAGTTTTCAAATTACATGTATTTGTCATGCTCTTGTACCTTTCCCGAACTAACTGCGATGGCCCCCATGTTGTGGCTGCTTGCACACTCACCGTGGTGAGCCATGCCCGGTGGAGCCGGGCGCCTCTGCAGAGGGGAAAAGAGTAGGGGCTTCATCAGCACAAAAGGCTCTGTGCTGCCCATCCATGTTACTCTCCTGATTTTTGCCAGTGTCTCTCGCTTTGGTCTCCTTAGTGGGGTCGTCTTCATGCCTAGGCCAGGTGTCTGAGACCCTGGGGTGTCGGGGGGAAGCTGGCAAACATCCCCCAGGGCTCTCCTAAGAAGGGTTGGGTCCAGCGCCTGCCCTTGCAGGGACTTGCCTAGTTCTGCAAGGTCACAATTCATTTATTGTGCTTCTTTTCTGTCCCAGGCCCTAGGTGAGATGTTGGCTGGGGATACAGATATGAGCTAAAAGACAGGTTGCCCCAGCCCTTAAGCAGCACACAAAGTTAATAGCTCACAATCCCATTCAGATTACTGAATGATCTTTGGGTACTATGTTATGTTGGCTTCCCTCTGAGGTGGATCCTGAGACGAGAATGTGAATGCAGATCGCTTATTTGGGAGGTGATCCCAGCAAACAGTGGTGGGAGTGGGGAGGTGAGACAGGGAAGGGAAGGAGGTTCGTACAGGAAGCGTTCATGAGCAGGGTAACTGGGGTTCAGTCCCACTGTGCTGAGTTAGCGTAGGATACACCTCAGACTGACTCTGCCCCGGAGGTGAGGGAGCTGGGGTATTTATCCAATGACTCCTGTCAGTTGCTCGGAGGGACAATTCAGAGAGGTGCCCTTGCCTGTGGCGTGGGAGGGGTGAGTGTAAAGGCAGTTTGCTTGACATCCTCCCAGTGTCACCACTGGGAACTGGCAGTATCAGACAACCATCTGATAAGGGAGTTTCACATTTTTCTCTCCGAATTCTGGCACAGGTCCTGTGTGTGGGGGGACAGAGGGGGAGGGGGTCCCTGCAGAGGGCCCAGCCCAACCTGCCCAGGGAGCTGCTGACCTTTTGCACAAAGAGGTCTTGCCCTTCTGTGAATAGCTGCCTGCCTTGGATGAAGGTGGAAGGAAGGGGAAAAGAGGAAGGAAGGGGTGCTAATCATCTCACGATCATTTCCGGATCATTTCTAATTATCTCAAGAATGCCTTTTCACCCGGCTGGTACCTCAGCCTTCAAGTCTCTGTAAAGCGTCATCTCGTCAGAGAAGCCTTCCCTGACCAAGTAGGTCGCCATCCCCTTATACTTTGTCACAGTCTGTTTCATCCACAGCACTTATCACAGTCTATAAGGATATCACTTATCTGCTTGCTTGCTGTCAATCACTTCCCTCTGGGTGGTAAATTCTAGGAGGGGGTGACCATGCCTTCTCAATTAACTTTTCTACTCCCAGTGTCTTGCCCAGCATTTGGCTCACAGACGGTCCTCACTAAATGCTATTGAGCGAGTGCATGAGTAGATGATGGCTGTGAGCGAGGTATTATGATTCCTCGTGTCACAGATGAGGAAAATGAGGCTGAGAGAATCTGAGGGAATTGTCCACTTGGTGAAGTCAGGGCTGGAGCCCAGCTCTCCACCCCCAATGCCCTCCAGCAATAATTCCCTTTCTTCCCCTTTTCCAAACCCTTGGCATTCTGCCATTTTCAGCATTACCATCCCTTTGAAACCATACCTGGGAAACCTCGAGGCCAAATTCAGCCTTGAGAACCACAGGAGACAAGATTCCAAGAGCTGAAGTGCCCATGCATGGGACAGGCAGGAAAGGGTGGGTTGAAATTCTATTCTCCCAATGGCCACGCCTGGCACGCCTGCCAGCTCTGTTTCCTGCCCTGCCAGGGACATGATGTTAGCATTGATTCCCAAGGCTCAACCACCAAAGGAGTTTAAGATCCTGAGGAGAAGAAAATATCCAAATATCCAAGAAACCCTTCAGGGCCAAGACCCTTTTCTGATAAGTTCTTCAAAGGCGTTTCCTGTGTAGTAATAACTTTTATTTTGTTGCTCATTGTAATGGACTGAAATTTGTTTTAATCCTTCTTTTGAAGAATAAGACAGATGAGTCTCCATGGGATTAGGTGGTTTTTTTAAAACTTTAAACATTTTGAAATGATCTCATATTTACAGGAAAGTTATAAAAATAATTCAAATAATTGCTGTATACTTTTTACCCAGATTCCCTCACAGTTAACCTTTAACCACATTTATTTTATCATTGTGTGTGTGTGTGTGTGTGTGTGTGTGTGTATAAACATATAACTTCCCTGAATTGTCTGACATAAGTTGTGGACCTGATGTCCCCTTGCTTTCAATATATCAGTGTGTATTTCCTAAAAACGAGGAAATTCTCATATAACCATAATCGCAGTAGAACTTTCAAAACCAGGAAATTAGCATTCATACAGTACATCATCTAATCTACAAACCTTATCCAAATCTCACCAGTTGTCCAGTAACGTGGATAAAGTGCCCTTGAAGGAGGAACATGGAGCTGTGGGGCTGGGGTTAAAGAGACCTGGTTCCAATCCTAGCTCCTTCCCTTTTTAGTCTGGGGACCTTGGATAAATAACATATTCCACCCTAAGCATTGATTTCTTCCTCTATAGAATGGGAATTACAATAGGACCTTCCTCTTAAGATTGTTTTAGAATTAAGTGAGATAATGCATGGAAAGCACTTACTCCTGTACCTGGCAGCAAATCCACATGCAATAAATTGTAGCTCTTGTTATTGATGGCATAGGGATGCCTTGTTGTAGACTGCCATCCATTGCAATAAGGGCATTCGACACCGCCTCTGCCTTCTCCAGGTTTGGGATGGTGAATGAGGCTCTTGACTCTACCTCTGGGTCCATTCTTTATTTGTTTGCTCCCTCTGCCTGTGGACAGCTGTGGCAGATGCCATTGATGCCCCATGATATACCCCTTCATCCCATCTCTGACTTGAGCTGTATATATTGTGGGAGGTTTCCATGCATGTGGAGAAAGTCCCCTCCCCCCCCCCCTTTTTAATGACGTATATTTACAATGTTGTGTTAGCTTCTGGTGTACAGCACAGTGATTCAGTTATACATATATATGCACATTCTTTTCCATTACGGTTTATTAGAGGATATTGAATATAGTTCCCTGTGATATACAGTAGGACCTTGTTGTTTATCTATTTTATATATAGTAGTTTGTATCTGCTAATCCCAAACTCCTAATTTATCCCTCCCCACCCCCTTTCCCCTTTTGTAACCATAAATTTTTCCCATGTCTGTGAGTCTGCTTTGGTTTCATAAATAAGTTTGTGTTTGTCATATTTTATTTATTTATTTTTGGCTGTGCCACATAGCATGAGGGATCTTAGTTCCCTGACCAGGGATCGAACCTGTGCCCCCAGCAGCGGAAGCGTGGAGTTTTAACCACTGGACCGCCAGGGAAGTCCCCAAGTATGCCATATTTTAGATTCCACACATAAGTGATATCATATGATATTTGTCGAGAAAGTTGCATTTTCAGTGCTCACCGTGTCTCCCAGCTCTCCGGTTTCAGGCCTTTCTCCAAAGCCTGGGGTGGGGGGAGTAGGGGAGGGTCTCTTCATTCCCTGCCCAGGTGCAGCCTGCAAGCATAAGAGAGAGAACACCACTGGGGGCAACCCACAGGAGTCGGTGGGTAGATACCCAGCTTCCTGTTCTCTGGAGGGACAGGTCTGAGGTACATTCTCACAATCCCCAGAGGGTCCCCAGTGGGAATGAACCCCATTTGCCCACAGTGGTAACCAGCTCAACCAAACCCAGCTCGTATTGGCTTTCCATCCTTCTGTGCTTCACTCTCCCGAATCTTCATTTCAGGGATCACCTCCCAAGTAAACTACCTGCATCTAAGTCCTTGTCTTAAATTCTGCTTCTGGGGGAACTCTAAGGCAAAAGCCCAAGAAGCTTTGAAAATGTCTGCCATGTCCCTCATTTCTTCAATCACTCCTCCTAGGACTCAGCTTCCAGCCCCAGGCTCATTGACTCAACTCCTCAGCCCCTCCTTTGTTCTGTTTTTTCTCATCCTCTGGATGCCTGGGGGTCAGAGAGGAGTGCCAGAGCACAAGTGGGGCCTGACTCTCAGATCTCCCTCCAGAATACCCCTGAGCTTCACCCCTCCTCTCTCATCTTTCAGCCACTGTCTTAGTTCAGGTCTCATCCTCTCCCAAGAGGAATATTGAAAGTGTCCCAATTGCCTCCTGTCTTGAATCTCTGTCCTTTCATCTATTTTGTATGAGGCTTCTCAATACACAATTCTTTTTTTATGTCTCTACTCTGCTTGAAGCACTATTGGACCTACAGGATGAAGCCTTATCCCACAGCCTGGCACACAACGTTCTGGTCAACTTCTTCAGTTTCTCCTACCCTCTTGCCAGTTCTGTGTCTTCCAGGACTCCCAACATCCTGCAGGTCCCAAACACACCAGCCTGTCTCATGCATGTATTTCCATGTGCTTTTCTCTCTGCCCAGAAAGTGCATCTACCCTAGTGGGGCTTGGAAAATTCCCATTGACCTTCAAGTTTCATCTCAAGTATCACTGCCTCTTGGAAGCCCCTGACCATGTCCTCCCTTGCTTCTTTCTAGCATAACATTTATTGCCCTGAACTGAAGCTGCTTCTCCATTTATCTAGACTGAAGCTCCTTAAGGGCCAGCCTGGTTTCGTTCACACTGCATCCCTCAAGCCTAGCTCAGTGCTTGGCTCAGATGAGCATCTGGGAAGTATTTGTGGGGTGAATTAGAGTGACAGTTTTTTTGATCCAGCTCAAAGGTCTGGACTCCTTTTATTCAAACCCACATGGCTAAGTTTTATGCTCATTGGTTTGCTAAGAGTTCTGGGGGCTGGAGGGGCCCTGTAGGGAGAAGGGGAGACTCAGTCACATTGGTCTGATTTGGACAGAACCATTGGTTGTCATTTTCTTCCTCCCATGTTTCTCCAATCTCCACATTTGCTCGCTTTTCGGCTCTCCTGGCCCCAACCATAGAGGCTTGCTTCTCCTTGATTCCCGAGCTTCCCAAACAAACTTCCCATTAACGTTTGCCTGATACAAATGTTGAATGGCCCTATGTGGATGCTATTAAAATAATGAATGCAGAAGGGGATAGATGAACAAGGCTGGGAATTGATCTTGGACCCGTGATGAGATCATTAAGAACTGGGGGGAGGGGTGGGAGCGTCCCTCTCGCAGGTTGAGGTTTCACTAGCACCGCTCCCCTCCTGCATCAACTCCATGCCCCCTGTCCACCCCCCCTTTGATTTATGAGATGGAAGCCTCCACCTCCCCCATTCATTACCCTCGTTGCAGTGCTAACTCACCATGGAAAATCTATTTGAGTCAAATGGAATTTTTATCTTTGCCTGGGAATTAATGCATTTTGTAAAAGATATTTTAATCTTGCTCTCTTTATGGCACGAAACATTGCATAAAAAATATCTGCCCCAAAGACTCAGGCAGGTGCCCCGTAGAAGATGTACCTTGGCTCCTTGATTGGGGACATTTGGCAAGGCGTCTAGACTGGTCATACCTGAGGACTAGATATTGTCGGGGGAAGAGGAAACTGTGTGGGGGGGGGGGGGGGTGGGGATTTGGCTGGGTGATGGAGAGGGGCGTGGAGAGCTCCTTTAACTCTTAAGAGCGATCATCTATTTTATTATTGTTAATAAATTCTTCTTGGAATAAAGCTCTTCCATTCTGGTAAAAATAAAGATTTTCATTCTGATGATTTGAGTCAATTAAAAAGAGGTTGGGGAAGGAGCATGCCCTGGGGGAAGGAGCCACACCCACATAGGTCCAAATCTCAGCTGTACCACTTACCTGAGCTGTGGGAAAATGGGAATTACCTTAGTCACTACCTCCCTGACGCCTTATGAAGATTGAGTGAAATCCCACAGCTCTGACACATAGTAAGTCCTCAGTAAATGCTAATTTCCCTTTATTCTCTTTCTTCCTTCCTCATTTGGAGCCAGAAGACATTAAGTTTTAACATTGCCACTTTATAGCAGCCGGGCACACGGTAGGTGCTCTGTAAATGTATGTTGAGTGAAAGCATAATTTCCTTTTGGGTTCATTGACAAACTCAGCTCTCTCTTTGGCTTATGGAGATAAAAATTCTGCCAAACAGACTTTCCAAGTGGGTTGTGGATTTACTCTTGTCTCTGCAGCCGACCTGGATTTTATTTTTCTATTCTGTCCTGTCTATTATGTTACCTTACTTAAATTTAATTCCTTTATTATCTGATATTTCCTTTTAAAAATTTGCTTGTTTGTTCATTGACTGCTTCTTCTACTAGATTATAAACTTCATGGTGGCCCATGTCTTTCTCACATACCATTGTATCCCTAGAACATGGCACATAGTAGGTGTTTAATAAAATAATTGTTGAATATATCCATAAGTAAGAGAATAAGAAGAATGAATGAAATTGCTTTTTTCTTTGTTGATCCCTGCTTGATTGTACAGGTGCCAGGAGAGCCATACTGGGCCAGTCCACTTCCAGAATAGCTTATATGGAGGACTTAAAACTGTAGCCAAAGGAGTTGGGGGACATTCATGAAAAGAGGTGCCTTATCATTCAGTGTAAGATCTCTGAACATGGCAAAAAAGATTTGGGAGGGGAGGAAGGTGGTTTGGATTGCAGAGACCAGCTTCTCAGTGGGCGTGGCAGGAGGGAAGGGGTTGACCTCTGATAACAATGTAGGAGAAGGTATTGCACAAGCCTTCCTGAGAGGGGTACACTACATACCAGCTTTGAGAGGATGGGAAAGGAGTGCTTCTCTCCCATATGCCCCTAGTTTAATGGTTGAAGGGGAGGAAGTATGTGCTGCCTGATCTCCCCTCCCTCCACTCCCTGGAGCTGGTGGCATGGGGTGGCTGCCAAGACTAAAACGAGGTGTTCCAGGGAGCCCTCTCACAGATGGGCATTACTTTCAGAATCATAAAAGCTTGTGTCAGAGGCTCTAATTGGCTCACAGGGATTCAGGTTCTCATGGCTGATGGGCTCAAGGGTGAAGTATCATCTGCTCTGACTTAATCCTTCTGCTGTGAGTTGCTTTGGAAAACGGCTCTGGCTTGGCTGTTAGGGAAGTGGAAGATAAAGGACCACAGGAGGAGTGAATGGGGGGCATTCATTTATTCTCCCATTCAACTCAATTAATTTACTCAGTGAATTTTTTTGGAGCACCTCCTATATGCCAGATACTATGTCAGACCAAGGAATTCAGTAATGTAAAAGATAGACATGCTACATTCCAACATGAAGCTTATAGTCTAATGGAGAAAAAACATTTATAAGATAAATGCACAAATTAATACATAGTCATAATTGTGACCTGCTAGGAAGGGAAATTTCAGATATCAGTTTCCTGATATCAGTTTTCAATTGCCACAAAGTGCTGGGTAACAAATCATCCCAAAATTTGGTGTCTTAAAACAATGAGCATTTATTTAGCTCATGAGTCTACAGTTAACTAGAGCTTAGTGTGATTGTCCTTCTGGTCTTGCCTCGGTCACTCCTGTATCAGGTGGTTGGCTGTGGGTTGTCTGATCTGGCTGGTATAAGCTGGGGTGACAGGGGTGGCTCCTTTCTGTCCACATATCTTATCTCCAGCCTGGGCACATTCTCATGATGAAGGTAGATGAGCAAGAGGGTAAGTGAAAAAACACAATGCTTCTTGATGTTTATGCATCACTTCTGCTTTATTTTACTGGCTAAAGTAAGTCCCAAGGCCAGCCTAGATTTCAGTGGTGGGGACATTGATGTCACCGCTTTAGTGAGAGTGGCTGCAGAATCATAGGCAAAAGCTATGGATGAAGGGAGAGAGAAGATGATGAAGCATTGGGACACTGATGCAATCAAGCTGTTGCAGCCTATCCTGTTCATGTAGAATAAGGCACTTGATTTAAACCCTGTGGTCACGGGAGGCCCCTCTGAGGATGTGACATTTCAGCTGAGCTAGGCAGGATAAATAGGAGTCAGCCAAGTGAAGAGAGAGGCAGAACATTCCAGGTGGAGAGCACGTGCTCGCTGAGCTCTAAAGTGGGAGCGAACTGGATAGAGTCAAGAAACTAGAAGCAGGACAGCATGGCTGGAACATGGCAAGAGAGGCTTTGGGGTAAGATGAGGCTGAAGGAAATGGCAGAGGCCAGCCAGGCTTGCTCTGGAGCTGCCCTGCCAGGAGCAGAGGCTTTATTTGAAACAATAATCGTAATAGTAAATCCCGAGAGTTCTAACCTGAGTATCTAGTTGCTCCTGGGTGGTGGAATGGAGAATAAGACACGGTCTTTATATTACTCAGCCATAAAAAAGAACAAAATAATGCCATTTGCAGCCACATGGATGGACCTAGAGATTGTTATACTGAATGAAGTAAGTCAGACAAAGACAAATATCATATGATATTGCTTATATGTGGAATCTAAAAAAATGGTACAAATGAACTTATATACAAAATAGAAATAGAGTCACAGAGGTAGAAAGCAAATTTACGGTTACCAAGGGGGAAAGTGGGGGGGGGAGGAATAAAGTGGGAGATTGGGATTGACATATACATATTACTATATATAAAATAGGTAACTAATAAGAACCTACTGTATAGCACAGGGAACTCTACTCAATACTCTGTAATGACCAAATGGGAAAAGAATCTAAAAAAGAGTGGATATATGTATATGTATAATTGATTCACTTTTCTGTACACCTGAAACTAACACAACATTGTAAATCAACTCTACTCCAACAAAGTCAATTAAAAAAAAGACATTGTCCTTGTCCTTGGAGGACTCACAGAAAAGTGGGGAGGTAGTGGATGATGCGAGGGAGTGACCGTGCATGTTGAGGGGTGTGATGAAGGGAAGTGCAGACACAATATGGGGTCCTGCAGGGGGAGAAGTGCCTGGGTGTGTGGGAGTCCAGGGGAGGGGAGCTGGGTCAGAAAGGTGAATGGGTAGGGCAGGTGCCAAAGGAGAAGGGCCTTCTGAGTGGAGGGGAGGGTCTGAATGGCCCACATGAATGTGAGAAGTGGCCTGAGGGTCAGTGAGACTGGGATGTGGGGAAGTGTCAGGGCAGGAACTGGGCTGGGATGGGGCAGGCCATGTTTGTGAAGGATATTGGGTTGGCTGAGGGGTTTGAGCTTTAATTTGGGGCTGGGGAAGGCCCTGCTGTGTCAGAGGGTGGGGTAGGATGGATTTGGGTTTTACAGGAGGACCATTCTGGTCGTGCCCGTGTGGAGGTAGTTGGGGTGAGGAAGCTAGAGCTGCTGCTGGAGTCCAGACACATGCGGAAATGACCAGGAACAGCAGTGATGAGAGATGCCGGCCTGGGCGGGGAGATGCCAGTTTACTGGGACCCTGAGGGAGCCTCAGAGGGGGTTGTGCCTAGGGCAAGGGGGGTCTTGGAGGCTGGAGGAGTTCCTGGGGGCTCTGGAGAAATAGGAGTGGGCAGAAGCTTCCTCACTCTTGTTCTCTCCTCTGAGGGACTCGAGGAGTGGGGTAGATCTGGGTTCTGATCCCACTGTAGGACCTTGGGTCAATCAAGTCACCTCTCTGAGCCTGAGTTTCCTCATCTACAAAGTGGGTACCCAAAATAGTACTGAGATTATCCAGAGCTTGTGGGGAGAGGTCAGGGGCATAGACGTTTAGCATAGAGTTAGGATGCCATTTAGAAATGCCAGCAGGGCTGCTGCATTGCACAACTCCAGGGGGCATCTTTTACATGGAAAACAAGGTGACTGCTGCTTTCTGATACTCGATTCAGACATTAAGGTCGGGAGACCCTGGTCTTCAGGACCAGGTGAATTGGTGGTACTCAGCTTTATGGTGGTGAAGCCTGGAAGGAGGCTTGGCATTTGGAGGGATGCTGGCCTGTCCCCACACTGCTCTCCCATTGGTTCTCATAGGAGCTGCCCATCCGTCAGGGGCTCAGGCTGTCAGGCAGGCTGCTGAGGGAGCCTGCAGGCAAGGGATGCTTCCCCTGACAGGAGAGTCCTTCACTGTCAGCAGCCTCGCCTCAGTGGGTTAATAAAGCCATCCATCACCCTTCTCCACGCCAGGTATCTAAATGCCTGCTTAATACCACCCTGGGGGGTGGGAACCTGCAACACGATGCTCACCTGGCGTCATGGTCCAGGACAGGAGGAACTTGCCTGGTGGTTTGGAACCTTGCTGTAGCCCAGATGCAAACGCAGCCCGGGACCAGCCTCCGCTTGCCTGGCTTGGGCCTCTGTGAGATCACTTAGCTTGTGGGCCGTGAGGCTGTGGTGTGACAAACAGCTTCAAGACACAGCTGGAGTAGATGCACTGAAGTTCCCGTTTGCTGTCTTAATGCTTGCAGAGGACAAATGTTGGCGTAGGAACAGGTGTCTACTGCCCAGAACTGCCCTCGCTGCTCTGTCCCACACGTCTGCCTCGACACAGGGTCAGGGATTCTCAGGCTCCCTGGGAGAGTCATTGAGTCCTCACGTCTGGCTGTTCAAAGACAGGCGTTTGAGAGGCACTAGTGGCTGCTTTGATGCCTGTTTGGGCTCAGGGAAGGCAGAAGAGGGAACTTGAGTTGATGAGCATCAATCAAATGACAGGCTGTTGTTTACTGAGCACTTACCGTGTGCATTTTGCCTGCATTAGACCAAGAACTGGGTGCAATTATTATTATTATTTTTTAAAAATTAATTAATTTATTTATTTTTGGCTGTGTTGGGTCTTCGTTTCCGTGCAAGGGCTTTCTCTAGTTGCGGCGAGCGGGGGCCGCTCTTCATCGCGGTGCGCGGGCCTCTCACTGTCGCGGCCTCTCTTGCAGAGCACAAGCTCCAGACACGCAGGCTCAGTAGTTGTGGCTCACAGGCCTAGTTGCTCCGCGGCATGTGGGATCTTCCCAGACCAGGGCTCGAACCCGTGTCCCCTGCATTGGCAGGCAGATTCTCAACCACTGCCCCACCAGGGAAGCCCCTGGGTGCAATTATTATTCCCATTGTGTCATGGCAAACTGAGGTCCAAAGAAGTGAATTGTATATAATTACAAAACCAGAGGACACCAAGCTGGAATCTGAGCCCAGGTCCGTCTGACTCTGGAGCCTTACTCTTAACTGGAACACTTTCTTGGCTTCAGGGCTGATTGCTTTCATAGTTCTCTTAAAATCCTTCCAATAACTCTGTGAATTACTGTCATCCCCCCATTTTATCTATGAAGAGAAGGAAGTTTAGAGTGGTGACAGGAGTAGTGCAAGGTCACACAGCTGGAAAGCTCAGAGCTGGGCTTCAACCCAGGTCTGTGAGATGCCAAACTATTGTGTGTGTGTGTGTGTGTGTGTGTGTGTACGTTTTTTTTTTTTCCCATCAGACCAGTGTGTTTTCAAACCTTTGTAGCCACAGACCCTCTTTTTTTCTAAAAGGAAAAATCTGATTTGGGATTCTGAAATAAAGAGCAGATAAAAGTGCGTGCCACTCTGGTTAAGTGGAGGCCTGTTCTAGTTACCTACTGCTGTGTAACAAATCATCCCCAAAAGTAGTGGCTTAAAACACAATAATCATTTGTTATGTCTCACGGTTTTTGTGAGTCAGGAATTTGGGCAGGGCACCGAGGGGATAGATTGCTTCTATTCCACAATATCTGTTGGGAGACTTGAAGGCTGGGGCTGGAGGCTGAAAGGTCATTCACTCTCATGTCTGGCAGTTGATGCTGGCTTTTAGTTGGGGGCCTCAGTTCCTCCCCATGTGGTCTCTCCCTGTGAGCTAGTTTGGGCTTCCTCATGGAGGAAGAGTTGGAGGAGCATGGAGGTTGGGTTCAAACAGCAGGCACCCAAAGAGAGAGAGAGACAGGCAGAAGCCACGATGCCTTTTATGACCTGGCCCAGAATGTCCCTTCCTGTCTGGGTTCAAGGGGAGAAGGTGGAGTAGAGAGCATGTGGGACTGGAAATACTGCTGGAGCTGGTTTTGGAAAATACCATTTGCCACATGTCTAGAACCAGGAGCTGGGTAACTGACCCCCTTCCTTCCTCTCCAGCCCCTGAGCAACCCAGGGGTTCCAAAGAGTAATTAGAAAACTGTCCCATAACATGTGGCCTGACACACAGGTGACATTTTGAAGACCAATCAATTCATTAATCAACAGTCAAATCACTACCTAACTTGCCAGGTCTCTGTCGAAGTGGAATTCAGCCTCATCCCTAAGCTCACGAGGCAAGTTCATTCTTTCTCCATTCATGTATTAAGGTAGGCACTGCGTCACAGCCTTTAGGGAACTTGTGGTCAGTGGAAGAGACACATATGCAAACAACTCGTTCTAGGCAATATTGTGAATAACATTCAGGTGCCCACCCAGTACACCTGAGCCGGAGTGAACATACCTAGGGGCCCTGGGGATGCTGAGGACCTTCTTTGGTTAGTCCCTGCATTCTGGCCTTCCTGATTTCCCTCTCTGTGACCGCTAAGACCTTTCTACTGTCCCCTGCATTGTTGTGGGTGGGGTGGCTTCTGCTTTAGGTGCCTCTCTTTCCGCTCTGCTCATATCCCCTCCTGGCCAGGTCAAAAATTGTCCCTGTCTCTGGTTCCCCTCAGGGACCCTGCTGGCCCAATCCATCCACCTCCGGCTTACTGGCTTTTTGACCAGCAGCTGTATTAGTTGAGATAATTCTGTCAACACATGCCTTTTGTACCCAGAATGTGCCTGGTAAATTTGTTAAAGAATACCCCAGGCTAACACATCATTATACTCCCAGACTCATCTATCTTTTACTTCGGATTAATTCTTTTTTTCCCTCTCTCTTCACCTCCTCCATAAATCCCGGTGCACTTAATTAATTTCAGTTCCACTGTAAGGTCCATAATACAGAATTGTTCAAGCAAACACAAAATTAATTATTCTATTTACAGCCTTCTCATTGAGAGGAGCATTTCATCTTTCATAATTACATTATGGAAAGTCCAATTATGAATTCAGGAGCCTGCTGTTTTGCATATGGAGACAGTCCCTGACTTGTCCTCGAGGTAGGGGAGTCGGGCTGGTGGCCTCTTGTGCCTTCTGCCACTGACCCAGGCACTGGTTCAGCCCCCGAAGGACCTTTTAAGGAGGCATTGAGGCAGGGGCTGGATGGCAGGGTCTGGAAGGGAATGGAGCCCAGAGATGGGGGTGAAAGGAAGGAGGAGGAGGGCAGAGGGGAGGAGGAAGGTGGGGGATGTGCCAATTTAATTGGGACTCATCATATGAGCAAGAAGAGCCTTCAAATGAGAGAAAACAGACCTCTTCATTTTGCCAGGTTGGCAGGAAGATTCTTGGCTTTTCTGCAAACCTGTGAGCCAGGCACATAAGAGCCATCCCATGCCCGGCTTTTGCCCCACTCTGTCATGAACCCTGGGAGCCTAGCTTTTCCTCCTTTTCTCTCTGGACCTCATTGGTGGCATGAGTCTCATCAAGCCATCAGGCTCTCTGTCAAGACATTTCTAGCAGAGCAGGAGAGCCTCTCGCTGCTTCTTAAGAGCTGCTCTCTGCTTCTCCAAGGTCATGGGCCAGCATTGCCTCACAGATGGGGGTGGGAAGGACACTTGCTCTCTGGTCCTAGAGGGCAATAACTTGGCTGCACCATAATGCTTGGCCCCCTGGAGTTTTAAGATACTACAAGAGACCCTGTTTAAAGGTTTTAAAAAATATCAGTTTCCAACTGACTCATGAAATTAAGCATATATTTTTAAAAACAAGTCTTTAAAACATTTGTTAAAGTAAGGTCTATTTTTGGGGATGGGTTTATTCTGCTGGTCCACACTAGAGAATAAGCTCCCTTCCTCCCAGCCCAGTCTACCATGTTCACTTCAGAGAAAATGGGGCTTCACTTTAACATTAGTAGAAGTATTTTTCTTTTCTTAAAAAAAAAAAAAAATCTATGGAGTTCCTGCTAAATGCTAGGCATCATGCTGGGCCCTGTGTTGGCTTCTTTGCATATATTCCTTATTTAACCCTCACAGCCACCCTATGACATTCAGAGGTGAATTCCTGACACATGGGAGGCTTATCTTGGACAGGTGCATGCAGGTGACCATGAAGAGACTGAATTCCAGGCCTGAGTGGGCTCCAAAATCTCAGGGAAGTGATTTAATCCATGAAGCCTATATGGTGTAGTGTCAGAACTGGACTCTGGACTCAGACTTCCTGTGTTTGAATCCCAGCTCCAGTACTTTCTAATTTCTTAGGCAACTTACTTAACTTCTCTCTCTGTGCCTCAGTTTCCTCATGTGTTAAACTGAGACAATACTACCCACCTCATTGGACTGTTGTGAGGCTTCTATGAGACCATGCATGTAAAGCCCTGGCTCATACTGGGAAAGTACTCACTAAGAGGCCATGTCTCAGTTTCTCCACCTGTGGAATGAGTAAATTTTGAGTAGGACGTGACAGCGATGCCTATTGGAAATGAATACTCTGTCATAGTTCACGAAGGCCTGGGACACACTAGAGACTTTAAGGGTCAGGCAGGAGTTAACGTGGAGGGATGTGAAAGGCCCTGAGTGTGTGCTGCACCCTCCACTTATATTTCTGCCTATCATGTTGCTCCCTGATCAAACCCCTCTAAGTTTCCAGTTCATTCAGAATAAAAATATACCCTTTATGGTGGCCTATATGGCCCAACCAGATCCGGTCTCTTCAAACTTACCCACTACCCACTTTTCTCTTCACTCTCTATGTCTAGCCACACTGGCCTTCTCTCTGTTCCCCCTGCTGACATCTTTCCCACCTCAGGACCTTTGCACTAGCTGTACCCCCTGTCACGCACGTTCTTCCCTCTGCTCCTAGCATGGCTGGCTTGGTTCAAGTGTCATCTCTTTGGAGAACCCTCTCTGACCATCCTACCTGTGAAGTAGCCCTTAGCCCAATATTCCTCATCACATCATCTTCATAGTTCTTACCACTCTCTGAAACATCTTGCTTGTTTTCTTGATTATTGTTTGTCTCCAAACCACTGGAATATAAAGATGTGTGAGAGCAGGGGTCACATCTGTCTTGCTTTGTTCTCTAGCCCCCGTTTCATGATAGGTGCACAGTAAGTATTGTTTAAGTAAACCCTTTACCTTCATCCTTAAAGTGACTACAGCAAGCCTGGAAAAACGAAGACTTTGTAATGTCTTGGTTTGTGATTAGCTGTAGAGGAAATGGGTGAGGCTTAATTTTTCCTTTAAATCACTTTCCTGATCTTGAGGGGCCTTCCTCCACCCTAACAGACCCTCAAGACTGAGGAGAGCCATTGATTTATCTCATAAGTGATTTTTTTTCCAGACCTGCCCACACCAAATAATGACTTGCTTTTGTGGGCTGAGAATGTCTTTCTGTTGTTCCACCTGGTAGGTTTGTTTTGTTTGTTAATTAGCTATTAATTGCAAGGGTTCCTGGGGACTGGAGGTTGGAGGGGAGGCCCCAGAGGAGGGCCAGGGGGTCTGGGGTAAACTAGGACCCCAGACTGGATTGAAGATGATCTCACTGGGCACTGGGCTAATTTATTTCAACTGTTGTCATGTCCAGATAGTCAGTGAGTTCCTGGGATGATGAGTGATTTTGTTCATTAAGTCCCGTAAACACTACAGCTTAATTTCTAGCAGTGGGGCTACAGCTGGTGGGTGGGAGCTGCCAGCAGCTGTGACAGAGGTTGTCCTTGAAGGAACAGGCCATGGGTGGTTGGAAGTGGGACAGGGCAGGGAGGGGGTTCAAAGACAGGAGCCTCATCCTGGTGAGTTCTTTTCTCCCTTCCCATTTTGTCCCTTCCCTGTCTCTCTAGGCCAGGCCTTGTGGGTGGGAATACCCCAGTTTAGTGAAACAGTAATGCCCATAAGTTCTTTGAAGGGAATTTCAGGGAGAGCACTCCATCCCCTTTAAGGCCCAAGCTGGAAACTTCCATCATTATTTTTCATCTTCCTCCACCTCACCTCCCCCAACCTCATGTCCATCATCTCTTCCACCTTTAAGGCTCTGAAGCATTCTATGCCTTGCCTTTGTCCACGTCTCTCCATCTCCTCCAGCAACCCTGCTGCCGCCCACCACCATCTCTCTCCTGGAAGACCTCGATCACCATCTTTTGGGTCTCTTTACTGGCACTCTTGGTCCTATAATTCTCTCTCCACACAGCACCCCGCATGATCTTTCTGAAGTGTACCTCTGTCACTCCCTTGCTTAAAATTCTCCAGTGGCTTTCAACTTCCTTTAGATAAAGGCAAAAGTCCTTCCCAAGGTCTACGAGACCCCACTGAGCCCCGTAGTCCCATTTGTTACCACTCTCAATTGCATACTTTGGGACCAATTTCTTTTTTTGCATTTTATTTTTTTGGAACCAGTCAGATTAAAAAAAAACACAAAACCTTCAGGTCTTTGAACAAGATGTCCTTTCCACTTGGAACCCTTTCCATGCTGCCCATCATCTATCCCTTGATGCCTTTGCTTGTCTCACTCCCCACTGTGTAGGTCTCAGAAGTCCCTTCATCAGATCAGGGTATTCTCCCTGACCCCTGTAGCTACTTATGACCCCCTCGGGTGGCTGACAGCATGGAGGACTTGATGGCGTTAGCGTGTTCACACTGTATGTAATAATATGTTTATTGTCAGAGTCTGTCCTTATAGGGGTGGGGACCATGATTGGGTCCCAGTGCCCAGCATGGTGCCTGTCATCTAGCTGATGCTCAATACATATTTGTTGAATTGCGTTAATTCAACATTACATTTCTATGATGGATGGAAAGCAGGAGGTGCAAGGTGAGGAGTGGTTGTTTCCCTGGGGGCTGTGAGGAAGGGCTTCAGAGAGGAGGACACTTGGAGCCAAGTCCTGAAAGACATGGCTGCAGGGATGACAAGGTCCAAATGACCAGGGCATTTCTAGATTTACTAATTTCCCAGAAGAGTGAGGGGAGTTGGGAGCATGGGGCAACAAGGTCAGCACTGAAGGTCAGGGGTAGGCTAGGATGGGGTCGTGGGAGTGGGGAGAAACCACCTGAGGATGATGCCACCTGGGAGCCAGGGAGAGCCAGGCCTTGGGGAGCTGCTGCCGCCCCCCCGTGGCTTGATTCCGGGATGCCTGCTGACCTCATCTGGGTCACCCTGGGATGCTCTAGAGTTGTCTACATCAAAGGGAGCCTGAATTCAGTTCCAAGAGAGTGCTGGCTTCCTGAGACAGCTAGCCCTTCCCCCCGATGAGGACAGAGGCACAGCACAGGGCTCCACAGCCTCTTACATGTCAGTGCCCCTGATTTTACATGGCAGATTGATCAGATCCTCACAGCCACATAGACCCAGGAGGATGTCATACGTTTTCTTTTGGCTTTGATTGGTCCCTCTTCCCATGACGCTGCTCGTGCTTTCTTTCTTTCTTTCTTTCTTTTTTAAATGTTAATAACATTTTATTTAAAGGCAAAGTCAATTAAAATATTAGAATCAGATAGAAGGCATTTTGCTTTTCCATGAATTCAATTTGAATTGCTTTGAAATAATACTTTGATCTATTTTCTTTAAGAAATCATCACTAACATCTTATAAAAATTACCTAAAGTTCAAGCTCTTCATCACTGGAAAAACATATTTGCTCCATCTTTTTTTACTCTCTCTTTTATTAGGACTTTCTCCTTTCTTCTATGTCTAAATTATCTTTTGTGTTATTCATTGTTTTCTCTATGGAAGCTCAATTTTTAAAAAAAATTAATTAATTAATTTATTTATTTATTTTTGGCTGTGTTGGGTCTTCGTTTCTGTGCGAGGGCTTTCTCTAGTTGCGGCAAGTGGGGGCCTCTCTTCATCGCGATGCGCGGGCCTCTCATTATCATGGCCTCTCTTGTTGCGGAGCACAGGCTCCAGACGCGCAGGCTCAGTAGTTGTGGCTCACGGGCCTAGTTGCTCCGTGGCATGTGGGATCTTCCCAGACCAGGGCTCGAACCCGTGTCCCCTGCATTGGCAGGCAGATTCTCAACCACTGCCCCACCAAGGAAGCCCTCAATTTTTTTTTAAAATTTAATTTAATTTAATTTTTTTATACAGCAGGTTCTTATTAGTTACCTATTTTATACATATTAGTGTATATATGTCAATCCCAATCTCCCAATTCATCCCACCACCACCACCCCCGCTGCTTGTACTTTCTATTGCTGAGTCTTACCCCAAACTTACTGGTGTCAAACACCCACCCTTTGATTCAGCTCACAGGTTCCGTGGGTCAGGAATTTTGGAAGGGAGCAGTGGGGACAGCCCTTCTCTGCTCCATGACATCTGGAACTTCAACTGGGATGACTTGTCCAGGGCTGAGGGATCCATTTCCAAGATAGCGTCTTTACTCCCATGTCTGGTGCCTGGGCTGGGGTGGCTGGAGGCTTGGCTCAGATGGGACTGTCATGAAGGACCTACATATGGCCTCCAGCACTGTGGTCTCAGGATAGTAAGATTTCTCACTTAGACACCTCTTACCATGTTATGATTGTCATGAATTCCTTCCCTGCCTCTAACTCATTGCATGGCCTTAGTCAAGTTGCTTAATCTCTGAGGCCCCAGTTCTTCATCTGTGAAATGGAGATAATGATGGTGGCAATCTCATAGCATCTTGCTGAACATTAGGTGAGAAAATGTATGCAAAGTGCACGGAATAAAATCTCAGAGCATGTTGATATTACCATTGCTTCCTCACATTTAACATGTAAGGGTAGATGACTCCAGATTTCTTCAATCTAAGGATCACCTTTTTTATACTGCATGTGTGTAGAGAGAGAGGAACAAGATCTCTGGGGTCTCTTCTTATGAGGACACTAATCCTATTGGATCAGGGCCCTACTCTTATGATCTCATTTAACCTTAATTACCTCCTGAAAGCCCTATCTCCAAATACAGTTCACCGTGAACAACTTTGGCGTTAGGGGCACTTTCAACCAGACAGTTGAAAATCTGTGCATACCTTTATATATGTAAATAAAGTTATATATATATATGGTTATACATAGTATATATAGAATATATTTATAAATTTATTTTATTTTCTTTCTATATAATATATACATAAATATATACATTCTTATGTTTGGGCAGGTCTATTTTCTTAATACATACATATATATTATATATATATATTATATACATATATATTACATACATATATAGAAAAATATATGTTTATGTGTTTCTATGTACAAGAAAAAAATATATATTAAGAAAATAGGACTGAACTGCCCTAACCCAACAATACACAAATACACAGTGAGTTAGTGGCCAAGTCATGCTCTGAATCCCAGTCTGTCTTACTCCAAAGCCTGGCTGATGGAGGGGGAAATGAAATGAGGAACTGTCGAGGTGAGAGTATAGGAGGAGGAGGTGTCCATGAACAAGTTTTACTTTTGTGTCTCGATTTTTTGTGATATGGTTTGTTGTTATTTTTCTGAAAGTAGTTTCAGTTTTCTCTTTAGTTTTACTTTTTTTGGTCCAAGTTTTACCTGTACTTAAAGAGTCAAGAAGTTCTACAAGGTGTGTTGCAAACCCCTCCAGCAGTTTCTCTCCCATGTTCCCTCCCCTAGAGGCAACCAGCCTCTTTCAGCAGATTGAGATATTTACCTCTGTGTCTCTACAAAACGTGTACTTCTTGCTTTTTCAGGTGTAGGCATTATATCTTGATTTCTCACCATGGAAGGTGAAGATTTAACTTTCTTTCCTCTACCCGTTCCTTCCACACTCATACATACTTCTCACCTGCCCCTCCACCAGCATAGATATATCTTAATTGTGTTAAGATTGATATTTAATATTTACATTATTATGTCTATGTAAACACTCTTCAGGTCTGAGCTAGGTAGTAAACTATTATTACTGTTCCTTCCCCACAAAACTTCTAATTTCGCTGGAGTTAATATCTGTCTTGGTCTTTTTGAGGCTTGGTTTGCTATGTGTTCATCATTGGTTCAACACTAGTTCCTTACTAATTGCCTAAATCACCTATGAAGACACTCAAACAGACAGATATTCTATCAATCTCCTCTGGAAGATGTCTCTCTGGTGGCTCTGATTTGATCGCATCTGGCCTGAATGCCTTCTAAGCCTGACACACAACTGTCATCCTGGGCTCTCCCTTCCCCATCCTACTGGGGATTCCTTGTCACTCACTCCTGGGTTGGATATCCCCTTTTCTGAATCTTGTCTTCCTCTTTCTTGGTTTATATACTCATTTTGGTGGAACATCTTCTCTAGCTGTGTCTTAAAAAAAGATACATGAGAGGTAAAAAAACAAAGACTTCTCATGTCTGACAATATCCTTATTTTACTCTCAGACTTGATGAATATTTGGCTGGGAGCAATTTTTTTTTTTTTTTTTTTTTTGCTTGGAATTCATTTTCCTTCATAATTTTGAAGCAAGTCTTTGGTACCCAGCTTCCAAAACAGCCCCTAATAATTCTCATCTCCTGGTAGCCATGCCCCGTATGGTCCCTTCCCACATTTAATAGGGATGATCTTTGTAACCAGTGGGATATTATGGAAATGACAGTCATAAAAGACATGTGGCTTCTAATCCTAAGATCACTCTTTCTGAGGGGAGCCAGCTGCTGTGTCATGAGGACACTCAAGCAGCATTTTGGAGAGGTTCACATGATAAGAAACTGAGACCTCCTGCCAGTGGTCAATATCAGCTGGCCAGACATGTGAGTGCACCATCTTGGAAGTAGATCCGCCAGCCCCAGTCAAGCCTTCTGATGACTATGACTCCGGCCAACACTTTGACTATAACTTCATGAAAGACCCTGAGCCAGAACCACCCAGCTAATCCACTACTAAATTCCTGAGCCACAGAAACTGTGTGAGATACAAATGTTTATTGTTGTTTTAAGCTGCTAAGTTTTGGGTTAGTTTGTTGTATGCAATAGATAACTAATACATTCTGTCCCATTGTTTTCTAGTTGTTGACGCATCTGAAGCATTTCTGATTTCTGATCCTTTTTTGGATCTGCTTTGTTTTTTTCCCTCTAGAGCTTGAAGGATCTTCTCTTTGTATCCAGAGACCTGATATTGTCTTAACATTTCATTATAATATGCCTGGTGTAAGACTATTTTCATCTTTTCTCTAAACTCTTTCTATGGAAACTCATATTCTTCAGTGCTCAGAAATTCTCTTGAATAATTTTAGTAACTTTCTTCCTCTATTGTCTCTGCCCTGCTTTTTCATAATGCTCATCATTTGGAGTCTGGACATCTTTGGCTGGTTCTCTAATTTTCTCATCTTTTCTCTTCTATTTTCCATTTTGTCTTTTTGCTCTATTTTCTGAGGAGTATCCCTCTTATATTCAAACTCTTTTGAGTATTTTATTTAAACTGCTGAATTTTAAATTTATAAGGCCCTTTTGTATGTGTTCTGAATGCTCCTTTTTATATTATTCTGCATTTGTTTGATGCAATCTCTTTTCTTATCTCTCTGTATATATTATATATAAGATAGTATATATGTAATTTTTTGGTAGTAGCTTTATTGGGATATAAATCAGACCACATACAATTCACCCATGTAAGTATACAATTCAAGGGTTTTTAGTATATCCACAGAGTTGTGCAATCATCCCCACAATCAAATTTAGAACATTTTCATCACCCCCAAGAGGAACTCTGTACCCTTTAGTTATCACCCCTCAACCTCTCATCTCTACCCAGGACTAGGCAATCACTAATCTACTTTCTGTCTCTCTATATTTGTCTGTTCTGGACACTTCATATAAATAGGATAACATATATTTTTTGAATAGCATAGTTTCTGTTTTCTCCTCGTTGCTTCTCACCCGGCATGTATTTGCTTTTATTTCCATCTTCCATGTTAGGGGCCTTTCTCAGATGTCTGTTGATCCTTAGTTGTCTATTCTCATTGAAGAAGGGGAAACTAACCAGCTGACTGGACACTTTGAGTGTCTGGGTGGGACTTGTCTCTGAGCTTCTCCATTGGGTGATCTGTGGCTTATTTGGTAGAGCAGCCTCAGAGGGCATCATTTTTAGGTCTCTCTTTTTGGGATGAGTAGACTCCTAGAGGGGATTCTTTCAGTCTCCCACCTGGAGGTAAAGTTTTGACTGTCAGTGTTCCGAGAGCCAAGTGGGAGAACAACATAGGGAGGTCTAAACATCTAATGTGTGTAAGTTCACTTTTTTCCCCCTATTTTCCGTACGGAACCTTGCTCTCAGCAGTGCCTGGTGTCCTTTTTCTAGAGATTCTCTGTCTTATACTCTCTGGAGAAAAATTCTCCATTCATCTGCTGAGATAGGGCAGGGGAAATTGCTTCTTTGTGGAAGAGTAGAGGAGAAGCTCTAGGGAATCTCACTGCTACTTAAAGATATTTTAAACCAGTTTTATTTATATTTATTCAACAAACATTTATATAACCACTACTATGTTCCAGGTACTTTTAATTTTTAAAATAAAAAATTTTGATTGTGGTAAGAACACTTAACATGAGATCTACCCTTTTAACAGATTTGAAATGCACAATACAGTATTGTTATCTGCAGGAACAATGTTGTACAGCAGATCTCTAGAACTTACTCATCTTGCACAACTGAAATTTTATACCCATTTGTTAGCAACTGCCCATTTCCCTCTTCCTCCAGCCCCTGGCAACCACAGTTCTATTCTTTGCGTCAATGAATTGGGCTTTTTTATATACCACATATAAATGGAATCATGCAGTATTTGTCCTGTGGCTAGC
This sequence comes from Eubalaena glacialis, assembly GCF_028564815.1. Taxonomy (NCBI): domain Eukaryota; kingdom Metazoa; phylum Chordata; class Mammalia; order Artiodactyla; family Balaenidae; genus Eubalaena; species Eubalaena glacialis. Next base: position 19,735,706 of record NC_083728.1, read on the forward strand.
TTATTTCACTTAGCATAATATTCTCAAGGTCCATTCATTTTGTTGCATATTGCAGGTTTTTCTTCTCTTTTTAAGGTTGAATAATATTCCATTGTATGTGTACATCACATTAAAAAAATCCATTCATCCATTGATGGACATTTAGGTTGTTTCCATATCTTGACTATGGTGAATAGTGCTGCATGGGAGCGCTAATATCTCTTCGAGATCCTGATTTTAATTCCTTTGGAAATACGTTCAGAAGTGGGATTGCTGGATCATACTGTAGTTCTAGGTTTAATATTTTGAGACACCTCCATACTGTTTTCCATAGTGGCTGCACCATTTTACACTCCTAGCCAGGTACTTTTCTAAGCTTTGTACAGATTCCCCTTCTTTTAGATATTCTTTCACTCCCCACTCACAGTGGTACTTGATGCCTTCAATTCCGAAGTCTTCTGGAAATTCCAAGGTGAATCAGGTTGATTCTCAGTTTTCTCCACTGCTGGCTTAGGATCTAGTTTTCTCAAGTGTGTTAGTTTGGTTCTTTCAAGAAGTAGACACCAAGATTGGATTAAAGGTACAAGAGATTTATTGGTGAAAGCACCTATGAAGGAGGAGGCTGGGAGGGCTGTCAGACCATGGTGCAGTTCTAACCATTTTGGAGGAGAGAGGGAAGGAAGGATGGTTGAGCAGATAAAAGCAGTAGAAAGTTTCAGCAAAGCCAAGGGGAGTTCTTGAGCCTAAATCAACTGTCAAGAGAGTCTCACATATACATATTCTAGGAATAGATCTGCCTTAGTATTTCTGCTCTGTTCATCCGGGGGCCAGGAGTGAATGTGGTGATAGATTCTGGGCATAGCAGCTGGGGCAGTTGCTCAATTACCCTGAAGTTGGAGATCTGAAAGGCACATTCTCATTGCTGCCATGTAGCCAAATCAGAGGTGCTAATTACCTCCCAACCCCCCATTAAAAGAACAGCAAAGGGGTTTTCTTAAAAGACATAACCCACGAGGATGGAGAGAATAGGAAAGGCAATAGCAACAAAGTTTCGGAAGTTGGATATGTTTTTAATCTGTCATATTTACCCAGAAATCAACCAAGATAACTTATTTTCAGTCCTCTTTGTTCTCTTAAAGATGCAGTCAAAACTACAAATTTACTTCTGAGTACTGCTTTGCCACCTCCCCTCCCCCACAGTTAATATGTAATCCTTTCTGTTTGTGATAAATATAGCCAGTTAGTGATAGTGGTATGTATGTCATATGTAACAGCCTATAATAATCCAATGCTTTTGTATATGATTAGGGTGTTGTATAAATGTAATCTTCATGACAAGGGCTATAATACATCTGCACAGAATGGCTGGCTAGAATCAGTGGGTCATTTCAGTTCAGTTCAACAAATATTCCCTGTGCCCTACCAAGTACCTGGAACTGGGCATACAGAATGAATCAGAGATGTGTCCTGACTATAATGACATAGGACAGTAAGTGCTACAATGAAGGTAGCACAGGACACTGTGGCAGAATAAGTGATGGGCATCTAACTCAGCCTCTGGGGTTCATGGAAGACTTCTTGGAGGAGAAGGTTGAGTCCTAATGCACAGGTAGGGATAGGCCAGGAGATGTGGGGAAGGGTATTTCAAATAGAGGAAACAACATGTGAAGAGGCATAGTGTGAAATGCCAGAGTGTATTCTGGAAGCTCTGACCCTAAGGATTGTGGATGTATTCAGGAGCTGGGGGCTTGTTCTGAAGGCTTAACCCATCCATTTCTGGTAGTTTGGGCAGTTCCTTGAGTCATTACCCCTCATCCCAGTACCCCATGTCTTTCTGGAGATCTTGCAGCTGACCGAGGTATAGGGCTTGGCTGGCTGTGGGCATCCTCCAATGATGGTGGGGTCCTAACATTTCATCCTGTTAGAGGCAGCCTGTGCCACCTCTCCCTGCCTCCCCTCCCTAACTAGATAGCCCAGAAATATTATCCTCGTGCTGGTATCCTCTCTCTGAGGCCCCAACATCTGAGCTGGCTAAATTACATTCCACACTCTCTACCTTGCAGGAAGCAGGAGGCTGGGACCCCCTGCAGTCCCCACTCTGCTGTCTGGCTTTGGGGAGAGAAGGCCAGCTTAGATTTTTCCCCAAGAACCCCAGGAGTCACCTGTTTACAAGAGGGGTGTTGAGAATGGAGGTGTGATGGGAGTCAGACAGATCTAGTGCTAATCCTGGCTGAGGGGCTCATCTGCTGGGTGACCTTGGGCAAATTCTTTCTTTAACGAGCAAGCGTTGTCTGATGCCCTCTCTGTGCACAGCTATATGCTGGGTTCTGGGGAAACAAGACACTCTAGGGGAAATAGATAGACAGAAAAGGAGAGGACCGAGGTGCCGTGTGAGCCCAGGAAGACTCAAGCCCTCACCTTACTTGAGAAAGTGAGAGGAAACTGGGGCTCAAAGAGGTCACGTGACTCACCCAAAGTCCCTGTAGGTCTCCTCTCCTGCACAACAACCGCCGTTCCCAAGGTTCGCCCAGTAACGTCGTAGCAAAAGCAGCAGCAGCCACTGCCTGCTTCCTCCTGCCTGTGGAAGGACCCTAAGTATCAGTGACCCTGGAGGGACGGAGGGTGCCCCAGACCTCCAAGTGGACCCACCTGGAATGGGCAGGGAGGCTGTGTCGGTGGCCTGAGATGATTCCAGCCCCTTTTCTTTCTTCACCCGCAGGATGGTGGCTCCCACATCCCTGAGCCCTGGGTGGGTGGTACCCACAGATCAGGTCTTTGAGGGGGACCGCTGTGGCTTCTCTCCTTGGCACATCTGAGCAGTGGGGCTGGGTGTGTGCGCTGGGATGACAGGAAGAGTTATCTGCAGACAGCCCCTCGGCCTGCCTGCCTTCTCCTCCGCAGTCCTCTCCTAATTCATTTTCCGCCTTTAATGTACTGTTGTGGAGCTTCCTCTCCCATTAGGGCCTGTAATGTGCACCGATTCCCTTCAGCTTGACTGCCCTTAATAGGCAGCGTAAATAGAATTTAGTGTGGCGTGCACTAACATCTCTATCCATTGTCCAGAGATTAAATACTTGCCACCGATGGTTCATGCATCATCAGCCTCGAGCCCGGTTTCATAGCTCCCAACCAAAGGAGGATATTAAATTAATTTGCAGGTTGCTTTAGCAAAACCTAACAAAAAAACCTCCGTGGGAGAAGAAGGGGGGGCATGATGCATGTGCCCACCATCAATCATGGGGTGGAGGTGGGAGTTATTAGAAACCAAGGATGGGGCTCTTGTTCATCCGGGGCTGGGTCCATCAGAGGGCTACACTGCTTGGCTGTCTACTTCCATCATGGTCCCCAAGCCTTGGCCTGTGGCCAGCCCTTCTTTCAGTTTTGGAATCTGGTTTGAGGAGTGGAGTGAGGGATGGAGAAAGGGATGCAGGAACTGTGAGGTCTGAGTGCAGCATGCAGGGGCTACTTCTTCCTTCTTAGGGATGTAGCCAAAGCACAACACGTGAAATGCCCTGGTCGCCCTGGTTAGGGAGATCCTGGAAACATCTGTTTGGACCTTTCGGGATCCTTTGGCATCTCTTCTTGTTGAGGGCTCTGCTGGCTGGCTGTGGAAGTCTTGGATGTGAAATTCAGACTGTGAGATAACAGGGGTGAGGGTTAGCACGGGCCCTGCTTCTGGGGTCCAGCCAGGGCATTTACTGGCCTTTTTGTTTTGGATGCTAGTTTGCGTCATGGGCCACTTGTGTGGGGGAGACGACCTGAAAACAGACAATGATGATCCAGGATCCCTGTCCTGTGGGCTCTGTCTACCCGGGATCAAGGCACAGGGTGAGAGGGGGCAGGTTGGAGGGGTTTGGTTCAGTTGAGCGTAGTTGGAAGGGAAGCCACCTCCAGCTGGTGAATGGACCAAAGAGCGTAGTCACTCTCCCAACAGGAATGCTGGATACATGACAAGCATGCCTCCATCCACTAATCATTGCCCTGGCAGACATCACTAACCAGTTAAGCCACTTTTCCCAGTGAGAGACAAAAGCCTTAGGATCCTTTCAGCACAGTGCATGAAGGCAGCCACCACTAGTGGACCAGAGTGGGCACGGGAGAGTTCTGCATTGATTGCTGAGTTGCAAACAATTGTGTGTAATCTGGAGCAACCCTGGAAGACAAGGGAGGACCACCCAGGATGATCCAGCTTGGCCCGTGTGGTCATTTTTCCTTATGGTGACTGATAGAACTGGCCAATTATTCGTATAACCCCAAACCAGGCTCTCCTTTCTTCCCAGGTTTGCGCAGCATTGTGGGTGTGGGGATCCTTTCCTTTTCTCAGATCTTAGCAGACGCTTGCAGTCCCTCATCCTACCCTTCCCTGCAGCACGGGAACGTGGTGGGTCCCTGCGGCTTTGGAGGCGAGGTGAGACGAGGGAGGGGTCCTCAGCAGTGGTGCAAGACTCCGCTGTGGGCTGCCAATTGCCCCCCGATGAATCCCTCCACTGGTGGCCTCCATTCATGGTGGTTTATTAATAGCTTTTAACACAATCATTTGGACTAATTGAAAATGAGAGCAATGTTCATATGCCCCTTACATTTCATTCCTCTTTTATTTAAAAAAGATGCTAAAAGCATTTATTGAGTAGTTTCTGGGGAAAAGAAACTACTCAAGAAACTACTCAAGTAGGAAAAGAAACTACTCCCCTCTGGCCATTGTGATGGCGTGGTCTCCTGCCAGCACCCTACATGGGGGTTCTTGTGGCTTATTAGTGTGCTTTAAGGTGTCCAGGTGACCCCGTTATAAAGCCATCAGCAGGAGCTGCTTGGAGACATCCATGGCTCATTGGTAAGCTCTGCCTGGTCTTAAAGGTGGAGAATGGGTGGGACAGGATGAGGGCTTTGGCTGATGTTCCTTCACTGTGGCCCCTCTGTGAGGTTTGCGTGTGATTGTGGTACAGGCACCGTTATGGGAATGAATGGATTTTTTTCTTGTTTTTCTCTTTCCGGTGGAATTTAAAGTCATGGGAGAGCAAAGTCTGATTGGCCTAGTTCAGGGTTGGTGCCCATCTCTCGGTCACAGGGGACAGGTACACTGGTTATTTTCCATTTGCCCTCTCTCTTTCCCCAGTTCCTATCTCTGCCCTTCTCTGGGCCCCAGAAAGCTGACACCCAGATTTGCGTGTGGGCTTCCCATTGGGTTTGGCCAACGGGAAGCAATGGAGGAGATCAGAGGGCAGAAGAAGAGGGAGGTTGGGGTCTTTCTTCCATGCCCCGTTCCCACTCTGGTGTTGCACTGGCTCTGGTGGTCACTTTCCCCACTGGACTCTGTCTCCTGCTGGACAGTCTCTCTCCATAGTCCCAGGTCTCCCTTCAGCCCTAAGGAGGGGAATGGCATTCCACTGCTGTCTTATCAGCCTGTTTGTTTCCTTACACCGTCTGTACCTTGGCAACTGTCAAAAAAGACTTCTCGGGACTTCCCTGGTGGTCCAGTGGTTAAGAATCCGCCTTCCAATGCAGGGGATGCGGGTTTGATCCCTGGCTGGGGAATAAGATCCCACGTGCCACAGGGCAACTAAGTCCGCGTGCCACGACTAGAGAGAAGCCCGCGCACTGCAATGAAAGATCCAGCATGCCGCGACTAAGACCCAACGCAGCCAAATAAATAAATAAATAAGTATTAAAAAAAAGACTCCTCATGTGTGCTACGGCTTTGATTCCAGTTATCACAGCGGAGGATGACCACAATTGCCTGAAAGGAGATTCTGATGTTGTTATCCCAATAAAGGAGAACAGATGCCGGATGGCCCCCAAAGCTTCAACTGTCCTTCATATTCTGGTCCCACTCTTGGCCATAGGCTGAGCCATGGGTCTGGCTTCTCCTTTCCCATGGGTGGGGGCTGGCCCTGGGCTCGCTCGGTCTCTGGCCATCTGGGGACTGACTCTCCTCAACCAAGTCCTCACCCAACTCCTTGTTCTCCAGCCCTATTCCCAGCATGGGATTCCGTGCCCGTGGTCCCAGTTGGGAACGGCCCTGGCTCCCCATCAGTCACCTCCAGAACCACTCTGCAAAACCTTCACCTCCATATACAGCTCCCTCTTAGACCTCTCCTAAGATGGCCCGTTCCGGTCTGAGCTCACCAGAATAAATACTACTGGCTGGGAACTGTTTCAAAAATCACTTCTACCCTCAAAGGATCAATGTTTGCCCTTGACAAGGCTTTCTGACAGGAGAAAAAGAGCAGGGATTTCCAAGGAGATCCCTTTGAGGCCAACACAGGGATGTGGACGAGCTGGTGGCTATTGACGATGTAACTACGGCTCATGTGGTTTGTGTGCACATGTGCCTGAAAGTGTGTGTGCGTGTGCATGAGTGCACGAGTGTGTGTTCTTGACAGGAGCACTTGTAGGAAGGGGAGAACTCACCAAAGGAAAGCTCTCTGGACTCATCTTCCAGGGAAAAGAGGTCCCTAGGACCCACCATCCTAGATCTCACCTCATCCTGGCCTGGGCATGCAGCTGAGGACCAGCTGAGAGCCCACTTGGAACAGAGAGAGGCTGGGTCCAGGTGCCAGGTTCCGTGTTAGGCTCTAGATGTAAAAGGTTGGCCTTGGATACTGGCTAGTATCTACTCTAATATTTACTCTAGAGGTAAAATTGGACTTGAATACTGGCTACTTCTAACTGGGCAGTGACTTTCAGGTCTTCTTGGGTTCTCAGTATCTTCATCTGTAATAAGATCAGTGTTCTCTGAGAGTCCTGAGAGTCTGTGGTTCTCTGAGTGGGGAAACCTGGGTTTCTCAGGTGTTCTGGGCTGGATAGTTCTTTGTTGTGGAGGACTGTCTTGTGCATTGTAGGATGTTTAACAGCATTGCTGGCTTCTACCCGCTAGATGCCAGAGCACCCCATCCCTTAATTTTGATCATCAAAAATATCTCTAGACTTTGCCAAGTGTCTCTTATGGGACAACATTGCCCTGGCTGAGAACCACTGGCCTAGAATGATGATTGAAGCTCACCACGTGCCTTGGCCAGGGGTTTTCCCAGGACTCTCCTAGTGAACAGACTTGGATTTGGTCGTGGGTCTTATAAATCTCATTCTGAGGCCTGGGGCCTGGGCCTGCATTATCCTAGCTTCACAAGGCAGTGGAATCTCAGCCTCAAGTCTTTCCAGCTCCAGGGGCTGAGGTCTCATTTATTCAATGATCAGATAAGCTCTAACCCTGACAGCTGGACTCCCAGCCCTGCAGTAAGGGATGGTGAGGTCACATGGGTTAGCAAAAGCAGAAAAGAGTTTTCCCTCCTCCCTCACCAGGGTGAAGGGGTGAGGGAGGGAAGGTGTTTCCAGAGGCCTGTGAGGGTCAGAGTCTTGGAACCCCTACTCCAGGGCCCAGCTAGATTGGTAGCCATAGAGGAATGGATGCGGCCACAGCTAGAATCCCTAATCTCGTGCAGGTGCTTCCCGTTGCCCGAAACCAGCCCACAGCTGGAGGGCAAGGGACTTGAGGTGATGCTGCAGGTGGAGGTCAGCTTCCTGGGGCCTCGAGCGTGTCAGGGAAGGTCGGAGATTAGATGCGGGCAGTGGGTGGGGATGGCGAGGACACTTGTTAGGAAAATGAACTCATGGATGTTTGTAAAGTCCTTAGGATGGTCCTCAGCACATAGTAAGTGTCTGCTAAATGAAACCTTGTGCTAGACTCTGGGGTCCAACACATATTTAATAAATCTCTGCAGCCCCTCCTGGGCCCAGGGCAGGGCTCCCCTCTGGGAGGGTCCCAGGCTCTTCCTTTTGGAGCTGTGAGGACAGCCTGGGCTGGCTGTGGTGTGGCCCCTCCTTGGGAGACTTTAGCCCAGGCTGCCTCCCTACCCCCAGCCCTGTTACAGAGGCAGCCGTGGAAGCTCAGCCTGGGCCTCTGCACCCGTGCCTGGCACAGCCATCTGGATCACCCATGCATCCCTCGGTCCCGCTCTGTCTCCCTCACCTCCCCTGGTTCCCTTTGGCTCTGACCCTACAAGTAGGCCAGGACCTGGGAGGCCTGAAAGGCACTGTCTGGGGAAAAGGTGACCCAGCCTCCGACCTGCCCTCAGTTTCCTCGGCTCTGAGGTTTTCATGATGCGCTGAAGGGATTTTCCTCTGCTTTTGTGAGTCCCTTTCGTGCAGCCCTGCAGATACGGGATGGGGAACCCCACCTTGGCTCCCGTGGGGCCTGTGCTCCTAGCTGCCTACAGGGATACCCCTTCAAGGCACCCAGGGCCAAAGGGGGTGCCACAAAAGCAGGGAGGGGCAGAGGGAGACAGGAGGCAGCATCTCATGAGCTTTCATGCTTCATCCATTGTGGCCCTGACTGCGGGTTGCCTTGCAGGTGGAAGGTAGCCTTCTCCTGGTCCCAGGGCCCATCACCAGGAAGAAATCTGGGGATGCTGTGAGCGGGAGCCAGAGTCCTTTTCTGCTCAGCTCTGACAGAGGCACTGCAGGCGGGGGGCCTGGGCTCTGCTCCTGGGGCTGGCACAGGGAGGGGAAGATTACTGGTCCTCTCCCCTCCCCACCCCACCCCACCCCACCCCTACCCCACCCATGGCTGGTTACCTGTGTCTAGTGGGCTCCGGGGAGCCCTGGGCACTCTCCCAGGTCCAGCTTGCCCTGACTTTCCACCTAGTGTTGCTGAATAAAATATAGGATGCCAAGTTAAATTTGATTTCAGATAAACAATGAATCACTGTTTAGCATAAGCATATCCCAAATGTTGCATGGGACATATTTATGCTTAACAATGTCTTGTTATTTATCTGAAATCCAAATTTAACTGGGTATTCTGTTTTTTTGTTTGTTCGGTTTTTTTTTTTTTTTTGGTTTGTTTGTTTGTTTTGCTAAATCTGATAACCCTGTCCCCGCACTATTTCTGGCCTACTCGCCTTCCCCAACTGGCCCCCAGAAGTAGGGATTTCACTGCATCCTCCCCTTCCTCCATGGTTTCCTTACAAGTGAAGTCCAGGATCCAAGGTCGAAGAGCTCTGAAATGGGGCCATTTCAGACGCACGAAGCCCCCAGGACTGGTAGTCTGAGCCCTAGCTCCTATTGGCCTTTGTCAGGTTAGGGGAGGTGGAGGCCTGTGGAATGGGGCTGGACACTGCAGAGACTCTGGGGCTACGACCGCACAACTGACCCCTCGCACTGCAGCCAGCACGGGAGGTCTGAGCTTGTGCAAACTTCACGTTCAGCACTTGACTTGCCTTATTTCATTCGCCCTACCCCAGTTCTGTGAGGCTGGCGCCAACAGTATCTGTGTAAATTAGGAAATCAAGACACAGAGAGGTTAAAGGCGGGCCCAAGGTCACACAGCCGATATGTAATAGAGCTGAGGAGGCTTGAATTCAGGTCTGAGTCCAGGGCTGGGCTCTCAGCTGCTGGGCTGTGCCGCCTCTCTCCCCAGGTCCTGGGCTTCTTGCTTCTGAGGGTGTCATCAGGCCTGGGGTCGCTGCACGGCGGGGGCTGCAGCTCAGGAAAGAGGCTGGCTTGGGAATATTTTCTGCACGCCACCCCCCCGTGCAGCTGTGTAACGAGCCCACATCTGTTACCACCACATGTTGCTCAGTGCTACGCAGATGTAAAGTCTCAATTTTTCTAATTAGCAGCAACACGAAGTCTATCTTAATTTTCTCCTCCCCTCCCTCTAATAAACGTGATATTAACAAGGTTACACGTCTGCGTTTTTGCTGGTGTAATTGAATCAGGTCACAGATTTGATTAGTGGGTGTGGGGCACTGGGGTGTGGTCAGGCTGAGGGGCTGGGGGAAGAAAGGGGCTGGGTCCCAGCCATGGACGGACCTCGGGATGGAGAGAAAGAAGGAGAGAGAAGAAGGCAAGGGAAAGGTAGAGAGGGGAAAAGGGAAGGAGAAGAAAGAGAAAAGGAGAGAACGGGAGAGAGACGAAGAAAGGCAAAGATGGGTAGTAGATGGAGAAAGAGAAAGAGCATTATAGAGAGAAGAAACGGAGAGAGAGAGAGACAGAGACAAAGACACGATGAGAAGGAGGGAGAGACAAAGAGAGGGAGAAGGATACACACAGCACACACGGAGCACAGGAGCGAGCAAGAGACAATGAGGGAGAGGAAGACAGAGATGCTAAAGGCCAAGAAGGACAGAGTGGAGAGACAGCTACCGCCTGTCTTCTGCTCAGACCTTTCTGCAGAGGCACCTGGGCAGACCACACCCCCGAGGCTTAGGGAGGGCCTGGATTGAGGTGGGACAGACAGCCAGAGACACCCGCATCCCACCCCCTACCCCCCATTGGCATTGCTACCACTCAGCCTCAGAGCTGCAGGCTGGAGTCCTGGGCCTGGCTCTGGGTGACCAAGGGCCAGTCAGCTCCGCGATCTGGGCCTCACTTTCTCCATCTGTTAAAAGTGGTCTGTAAGTCCCACTCCCTGCGCTGAAAATCTAAGGTTCTCTGGAGCCATGCCCACCCCTTTGACTGGGAAACCCCACTTACAAAAGCCTCATGGCTCATGACTCCAGCCAAGAGGATCTCTAGAAGCATCTCTTGCCAAGGGGCAACCTGGACAAAACTGGGGTGGGGGAGTCGGTAAACCAGTGTCTGGAATGGGACCCCCTTCCCTCCAGTGGACCTCCAAACCCTCCAGCTGCATCCGTCCAGGCATCCCCACACTTTCAGTGGCTTCCCATTGGGTAACCCGAGGCTCGGGGTCACGCAGTCTCTGTCCCACCCCCTCCACCATCCCCATAGTTCTCCACTCTGGACCACCACCTGTTCCCCGAGCATCCCGTGTTCTTTCACACCCCCATACTTTTGCTCCTGCAGTTCCCTTGGCCTGGAATGCTCTTCCCTACTTCCTTGCCTTGTCGTCTGTCAACTCAACTCAAGTGTCCTTTCCTACCTGGGACCTGCCCTGATGGACCCAGGAACTGGCTTCTTCCTCTGTGTGATCACATGTTCTTTGCTTTTTTCACAGGGTCAGATATATATCTACACATCTATGTGACCGTCTCCACTCACCGTTTCTCCAGTTGTACCCGGCTGGCATCTAGTGGGCGCTGTGTGAGAGTGTGTATGTGTATGTGAAAGTGTCATCGGGCGTGTGCACGCACGAGTGAGGGTGTGTGTAGGAGGAGGGCCGTGGCAGTAGCAGCCGTAGCAGGGCTGCATTCCTGCTGTGACAGTTTGTCCTGCTGATGACTCAGTCCCCAGGGCCTTGGGAGGCGCTGAGAAGCTTCTGTCAAGGGGCAGTGGCTTTTCCCCCTTCCCTTAAATGAGCTATGAATAATTGATTCAGCTCCTGAATAATTAATCAGTTATTCAATAAGGAAAGTAATTGTTTGCCACATCCCCCACGGATGGTCTGGCTCAGGCGCCACCCCACTCGGGCTGGGAGGCTGGCGGGGGTTACGGGCCCATAAGGAGCCCAGTGCCAGCTGGGGGAGGTCACCTTGTCCAGCACTTCCGGCACTCCCGTCTGGCTCACTGTCCGCTGGGAAGCCACTGCCTGCCTCCAATGTGCCAGCCAAGACCTGGGTCTTACGTCTTCTTACCCAAGTGTCCATTTTTCCCTGTGCCTCCCAGCTCTGCAATGGGCCCCCTCATTGGATGCTGCACACCCCCAGACACCATCCCCTCCAAAGGATGCTTTGGCCCGGGGACCGGCAAAGGGGATTGTGGGCAGGCCTCATTTCCCCATTGCCACCCCCCTTCACCTACACACCAGTGCAAGCCGGGGTGGCACTGCCCACTCTCTGTGCCACAGGGCCAGGTGGGGACACGCCGGTGGTGAACTAAGCACGGCTGTGTGCCAACCCTGGGGAAGCCAGGAGAAGTGCCTCTGAGTGGGAGTCTCGTGGGCCTCCTTGGCCTTGCCCTTCTTCCAGACAGCCATCTTCTTCTGGGGCCCCCGTGGCACCCTGCACCTGCCTTTTAGGGACCCCAGCTTGTCCACCCCCACCCCCGGAGTGTCTTTCCCTCCGTTTTAGAGAACAGCTCTCTTCATGGCTCCAGACCACCATGACAGCTTTAGCTGCTCCAGGACTCACTGAACAATTTGGGGATGCTCCGGGACCCCAGTTCTGCCCTCAGCTGGGTGGGCTCTCCTAGTGGAGTCCCCTTGGGATCTTATGAGTTGCAGGTAGTTGCACACACTTCTGTGCATCAGACCAAACACACTTATGCATGCCACACATACCGCCCAAACCACCCAAACACACACACCAGATACACAGACACATACACCATACACACCACACAAACATCCAAGCCACACAAACATACACATCAGACATAACACCACACACACAAACACACAGACACACAGACCATATACCATACACAAACCACACAAACACACAGATCAGACACACGCCACTCACATACACAATACGATACACAACGTACACACAACACACAATAATACACATACAATACACACCACGTATGCACGTGTGAACATGTATATCACACACACCACATACATATCACCTAAACACCTTCCCCAGCCACACAAACACACGGACAAAACACGAGATCTACCAGGCCTGCTGGGAGGGAGGACGGGTTCATTTCCGGGGCCTCCGACTCTTCCCAGCCACTTCCGCAGGCAGACAAGGCCGAGGGCTGAGGTCACTGCTTTGGGAGGGGCCCGAGGACACTTGTTCTCAGAGCCAAGGGCAGGGAGGGCTTGGGACTGCAGACAGAGATAAAACCAGTGTGTGGAGTGGAGCCCAGCTCAGCTAAGAAGGGAAGAGGGCACAGGTGAGCAGAGAGAAAGAGCTTGATGGGTTTGTGTGTGTGTGTGTGTGTGTGTGTGTAGGTGTGCCTGCATGTAGAGGTGTGTGTATGTCTGCACGCGTGTGTACATCGGGCCCCTCGGGTTGGGGAACCGCCTAGCAGCCCGCTGTTCACCTCCCACAGGCCTTGCCTGCCCCACTGCTCTCTGACTTTCTGTGTGTCTCCTTCAGGGCAGGGTTGCAAAGGCCACTGGTGTTGCCCTGGGAGACTCCTGGGTGTCCCCCTGTGAGTACCTGCTCATCCAGCCTCGCCGGGCAAGCACACAGATGGCGGGGTCGGGAGACTAACGGTGGGTGGGTGGCCAGGGCTGGGCATTGGATGCAGGCTGGAGGCGGAGGGGCAGTTGGCCAGGCAGCTGGGGATTTGCACAGCCGTCCCCAAGCCCCCTCTGGGTCCAAGATGGAGTGGCCAGCAGGTTCTACATTTATTTACGGACAAGTGTTTATCGAGCACCTTCTGTGTGCCAGGGATAAGGCACTAGGGATATAGTGATGAACGAAAAGAGGAAACTCTGGGCCCTTGTTTTAGTGGAGGAGACAGTGAATGAGAGAAAAATAACAGTCTGTTGGACCGTGATCATTGCTAAAGAGAACACGTAGAGCAGGGACGGAGACATGAAGTGTTGGGGCCAGGGTAATATTTTCGACAGCGTTCTGGATCAGTCAGGGGCCAGACAGAAGAACGGAGACCACATTAATTGTTTCTAGCACTCTGGTTCCCAGCTCCTCTAAGGGAATTGAAATTGGGAATTGGTTACACCGAGGAAAGAGCTGAGACACTCAACAGGGTATGTGAGGCCCTCTGGAGATTAGCCACAGAGGGAAGATGCCACACCCCAGGCCTGCAGGGAACATCCTGGGCGACAGCTGTCCCGGGGGTGGCTTTCACTGTCCAGCTCGGCAGGTGGCCTTCCTCCTGGAGGAAGCTTGAGGGTGCCACCAGCTACTGACTGAAGGTCCCTGGGCTGTGCCCTGCCCAAATCACTCATGTCTGTATTAGATTATGATATGGGAACCTCTCAAGGTAATTGAGGAATGAAAATGGCACCATTTGACCAATAATAAAACTCTGCATATGTAATCAGGGATTTGTCCTCTCAGTCAGCGACCAAGAGTGTCCCGGAATAAAAGAAAAATCAACCTTCAGGGTACCCCACCCCATTTAGGTATGGCAGGTGCCCCCTAGCCTCCCCCCGAATTTGCCACCATGGGACGGTCCTGGATAAAGACTCTTCCTCGGCAGAAGCTTGGTGGAAATCCTCAAGGGACACTCAGCTCTGACTCTGGAGTCACCTGGCTCTTTCCATGGGTGATGGAAGCTGGTCCACCTGAACAGAGCAGTGGATTTTTGAGGCACTTGGTTTTTCTATGGGAGAAGAGTAGGGGTCTGGTGGATGCTGAAGTCCAGTCCTACAGAGGATGCTATTGATGTCCTGCCCCGTATCCCATGGGCCTACCGGAGTCCACCTGCAGCTGCACACACAGTTCCTTGGTCCCTTAAGCCCCACATCTCTTTTTTTCTAGGCTTGAGGCTCTCCCTGGTACTACAGGAACCAGCCTACACTCCAACTGGAGGGTCCAGTAATCTGCTCAGTGACATGCGGGGGGCTGGTTTTTCTCCCTCACTTTTGCTTTCTTGGCTCAGCTCCCTGATAAACAACTTCTCTGTGTGTCTTTGTCTTAGGGACTCTGTTTAGGGGAACGCAGGCTAAGACAGGCCTTCTGTGCTCCAAGTCCGAGGGGAGGAGAGAGGGGGTCCTGAGTTTGCTCCTCCCTTGACTCCCTCTCTTTGTGTTGCCTTTTTTTAAACAATTTTAATAATTTTTTTTGATGTGGACCACTTTTAAAGTCTTTATTGAATTTGTTACAATATTGCTTCTGTTTTATATTTTGGTGTTTTGGCCACAAGGCATCCCTGACCCGGGATTGAACCTGAATCCCACCCCGCCCCCCTGCATTGGAAGGCGAAGTCCTAACCACTGGACCACCAGGGAAGTCCCTGTGTTACTTTTGAGTGTCCAGATGCCAGGTGTTCTTCTTCTGGTCCTAGGAATAATAACACCCGAGAGAGTAGAACATTTTTGCATCCGAGCTTCTGTCCTCATCAGTAGAACAAAACCCCTTTGCTAGACTTGGGTCTCCATGCTTGGTCTGAAAGAATACGGTCGGTGCAGCTAAAACTTAAGTCTGCATCCCCCAAGGCGACTGTTCTCCCAGGCTTGTTCTCATCCAAGTGTCAGCAGAAACACTTCTCAATGCTCCAAGTTCCTAGGGGGCTTTTAAAACCCTCCCAAATACCCATGCCTGGCTGTCCCCTCTGATTCCAGCTGGAATCTACTGGAGAGGCTCAAAGTTCACTTGTGTGGGTGGCTGCTACCTTCCACTGCACCCTCCATGGTGGTGCTGCCTCTTTGTTAGGACTGTTACATGGGCCTGTGAAGTCTGCGTGCCGCACAACCCCAGAGAGGGCCATTTACATGGATTGTGACATGAAGGACAGCCCCTAGACTTGTACAGTGTACAGCCTGAACAACTGTACATAGCGCCCCTGCTCTCGAAAACAGCAGGCTGCTTGACTGTGCTCTCTGGCTCTGATCTCTACTCTGATTATGCCTGGATACCTGTTCTTCGTGGCTCCTGGCAAGAGGATAGGACAGCAACTTACATTCTGCTGACTGGACTTAGTCAAAGTCCTCCCCTGAGCCTTGGGGTCTAAAGCATTTGCTGTTGGTAAGTACTGGAGGTGGGAGGATCAGAGGAAGCAGGGAGAGTAATCAGAAGGCGACATCAAGAAGATGTCCCCAGCCCCTAGAAGCTGAGCTCAGGGAATGCTTCTTTAGCACTGACCTTTCAGAGGTCTCTCACTTCCCGAGTGCAGCCTCAGACCCATGGTCCCATTTGTGAAGCCTGGGGTTGTTCCTGGCTCTTTGACTCTCCTTGGATCCCAGAAGCTCCCGGGGCAGACCTCCTGCCCGGCCTTTTTCAGATTTGCCCAGGGCCAGACCAGGAGGCCCTGGGAAAGACTGAGGGGAAACCTGGCTGCTGGAACATTTCAGAAGTGAAGGAAGTAGAGAAAGGCAGGTGGCAGCGTTGACATCAGACAGAGGAACTGCCACCCAGGACCTAAGCTATGGGTTATTTATGCACGTTCAGAAATGGCTTCGTGCATCCAGGCGCAATCCAGTGATTTGTCAATGAAGGCCTCCCCATGCCCCTGCCCCTGCCCTGCCTCTGATAACATTTACAGTAAATCTATTGCACTGACCATTAAATCTGAGGCCGCCCCGAGCGAACGATTGCTTCAATGGGGCGCTGACAGGCCGAGAGTTAATAATAACGCAGACGCTAACCTGTTTATTGATTTGCTTTTTGTTCCCTTCATCCTCGCTCACTCCTTCTCCCTCTCAGAGGAGAAATCTTGGAATCAGTAATCAGGTGACAACCTCGCCCCCTCCTGTTCCCAGCCGTGTCATCCTGCTTAAACTCTCTGAGATAAATTAGCCCTACCTCCCCGGCCCCTGCCAGCCATTCACTCTCCAGTTACTCAGCTCAAGATGCCGCATCTGTCACTGGAGCCAGCAGACAGAAAAAAACATTAACACAGACGTGAAAAGCTTTTAACTTTGACAAGAGGAGCGCAGCAAAGTTTTATATTTAGCCCCTCCAGCAAAGGCCACGGTCAATCCATTAGGGTGGCTCGTCAGACTGGGGGCTGAGGTAGGAGAGGGCTGGGACCATGGGGTGGGGTGGGTGGGGGTGTCGCCAGCTCTAGCCTGGGGACCATGGACCTGGGCCCGGCATGGACACCGCCCTGCCCTTGGGGGCTGAGGAAAGGAGCCAAATGGGGGCCTCTGTTTCTGGGTTAAAGTAGAGATTTTTAACCTCCGTTTTAAGATTTTAAGATGCGGCATTGCATAAAGCTGACCTGTTTTGTGGCCGTGGTGTTGCCAATATCCACAAATAACACGAATCTTTTTCTGGAAGTCTGAAAAAATAACAAAGAAAGGTTTGTTTCCCACAAGGCAAAACGTAAAACTTCACAAAAAAGAGAATTATTATTTATTTTCTCCTCAATAGTCAATCATTTCAGGTTGAGAATTGGCCCTAACCTCTCCCCCTGCCCCTCCCCTTCCCCCTCCCTCTTCTTCTCCCTCTCCCCCTCGCCCTCCCCTCCCCCTCCTCCTTCTTCTTCTTCATCTCTCCCTCCCTTTCTCCCCATCTCTCTCTCCCTCCCCTCACAAACCACCTCCCAACTTTCTCCAACTTGAGCCGTTGCTGACTCGGGCCACTTCTATCCTTCTCCTGAATCTAGCCTTTCTTCTTCCTCAAGAAAGGATTTCAGAGATAAAGAAATAATGTGTTTCTCAGCATTTTTGAACCCCCGCTCATGCATTTCTTCAATTTACACAACGAGGATTCAGGACCCAGTTGGCACAGAAAGAGTTCCCCTCAGCAGGCAGGGACGGAGACCCAGTGAATGCGCGTACATGAATATATATATATATATGAACACAGTCACACACACACACACACACACACACACACACTGCATTACTGCTCCAGGACAGGAGCGGCTGGGATGGAAGAGACACTCGAATGTGCCTTGGAGGAAATAAAGCCATCTTCTGAACAGCATTTGGGAGGGGCACAGGGAAGGGTTGGGATGGAGGTCCCAGGTTGCACCCATGGCCTGGACCAAGGTCAGGGCAGTGATCTTGGTGTGTCTGAGGAGGAGGACATAGCCAGCTTGGGCAGAGGACTCCTGGGGTGCCAAGCAGGATGGGAGACCAGGACGTGGGGAAGGCTTTGAATGCTGCTTTAGACTGAAATCCTCCCAAAGCAGCACTTGAAACAAGGCATCAGGGGCAAGTCTTTACCTTGGGAGGTGGGCCCAGGAGGCTCTGGCCAGGAGTTGAGTGTGAGCTAGGGAAGGGAAGGAGGTCTATACAGGCTGCGCTAATGAGCAGGGTGTTGCTTTGGGCAGCTGAGGCACGATCCTTCTGGGAACCTCTGGGAGACCACATGGGACACGCCTCCCAGTTTTGCTGCCCCCACCCCGCCCCCAGGAGGGAGGAAGCTGGAGCATCTAGCCACCAGCTCTCCTCCATCACTGTGGAGGGCTACCTGGGGGTGGGAGAGCGTTAGCTTCCTGGTGTTTCTGGCCTGCCCTACCTGGCGCCAGGGTCCTCAGCGGGCTCTGGGGCCAGAGAAGATGCTCCAGAAGAGCGTCTCTAGTTCCTGCAGTACGAAGCCTCCAGTGTTTACAGAGGTGGGTAATGTACCAACCACACCTGCTACAAACTCCCAACCATCAGTACATGTGTCCTTCATTCGTCTGCCAAGTGAACTCCTGGAAGGATTTGAAGCAGGGGGTCTTTGCTCTCAATAGTTTCTTGGGGTGAATTTGTAGCTGAGTGAGAAATTGTGTTGATATTTCTTTTTCTCTCCTAGGGAGGGGGTCATAGTCATCTTTGTATCATAGCACACATTTTACAGAGTCTAGGTGCTCAAAAAGTGTTGAATGCTACTTTGTCATAGTCATTATTTTGGCACTTATCTTTTTTCTCTAGGAGTTTAAGAGCTTGTGGAGGGCAAAGAGGAAGCGCTGGTCAGCTTTTGCCTCAAGAGCTGAGCATGGGATTGTATACAAATCAGGTGTTCAGAGTTTATCAAAGGAAGGAAGGAAGGAAAAACATCTAGGACTTTCCGTGGACTTGGCAAGTAGGTTGAACAGACAGACCCTGTGGATCCTTGCCTGAGGGTATAGAAAGGAGGTTGTCTCAGCCCCAGATGACCTGAGGGTCCTTTCTCAGGTGGCAGGGAAAAGATGCTGGGCGGGTTGGCAGGGTGGATTGCAGGTGCGCAGAGGGGCCAGGGCAAAGGTGAGCTGGACATGCTAGAAGCACTGTTCATGGAGCCCCGACAGAAGGAACCAGAAGCCCAGCTGCAGGTGGAGATGGAATCCTGGGGGCAGGAGGTCAGCCGTGGTCAGCAGCAGCTCTTTCCTGCCCATCTCCCTGGTTTCCCACCTCCTTTCACCCAACCTCAGTGTCCCAACCAGAGCTGGAAGGATCCGAGAGGTTCTGGGTCAGCTCTGACCGGAGCCTGGGGTTTTTAACACTGGCACAAGGATTCCAAGTTTGGAGACGGGACCTGCATCCCCAGGGCAGCCATTCTTTTCCAGTTTGCTCAGATGTTCCTTCTCAGCAGCTGCTCAAACTCTCCATCACCCCCTGCCACCCCCCCATCCCCCCGGATGAGAGGAAGGAGCGGAGAGTCAGAGGAAAAGGTTCCCTCCCCTTCTCACCGCTCAGGTAAAGGTGGAGGGGAAGCCTCAGTCTCCGGCACCCCTGGGCCCCTATGACAGCCTGTCCTATGGGGTCCAAACTTGGCTCAGTTTCTGGAAGGGACTTGATTCTCTGGGAGCCCGGGTTGACCAGGACGGGGGTCTGTTGTGGCTAAGAACCGCTTTCCAGGGGCAGGGCAGGGCGGACCCCAGGGCTGTGACTGTTGGGGGCAGGGGGCATTTGCCCACCCTGGAGGCCGGGGTATCATGTCACCCCTGCCAGACGAGGTGAGTCCTTGGCCGCCGGACAGGACCTAATAGCTCTTGCTCTCTGTGTGGCGATAAAGACCCAGAGAAATCCAGCCGGTGCAGATCTGCGTCTCCTGTAGCAGCCAGAGCTGCTGAATCTGCTGTTTCTGAGAAAGTGAAATTTCAGTCTCTCCACCCTCCCCTCACCCGCCGGGCTGTCAGGGCACGTGGAGAGGGAGTGAGCCAACCTCCCAGGCCTCTTAGGAGAAAATGAACATTCTTGTGGAGCAGAGACCAGATCTCCGCTGACACGGCCAATCTGGTGACATGGCCTAGGCACGTCTGGACCTTGGTGTGAGAGAAGTAGACCGCTTCTCCGTGTGCCCAGCCCCTGGCTTGACGACGTTGCGGCGGCAGGTGGAGGGGCCAGAGGGGGCAGGGTCCATGCTCTGCCCTCCAAGGACAGTGGTGCCACCGCCCTTCCCTGCCCTCCCACCTTTATTCTAAAGAGACTAGCGTTGCATGGAGAAGGGTCAAGATGTGGGGGAAATGGGCTAGAGGCCTGAAGGAATGGTGCAGAGGAGGAAGGAAAAGAGTCCACTCAGGTGACAATTTGAGGGGGGTTTCGGTGAATTTCAGTGTTAGGTGTTGATGGGAAACTCTGGGGCCTTGCCAGCGTCTGCAGTGTGCCTCCCCAATCCCATTTCCTTTCTCTCCTAGGCTCACAGCTTTCTTTGCCATCAGGTGGGCTGTTGTCTGATTCTGGCTGATGGAATATGGGTGGCGGTGATATACATTGCTCAGGCCTTGAAACCTCCCGCCAGGTTCTCCTCTCTCTCTCTCTCTCTCTCTCTCTCCCCTTCCCCTGGCTCGGAGAGAGGACTCCAAGGATCTAGGGGAGGCTGGAGACGCAGAGGGAAGGACTCTTGGCCCTGAGTTACCACCTGCAGCACTGGCAAACCAGGACCACTCACCTCACTCTGCTGTCATTCATTCATTTGTCCACTCATCCGCTTAATCCCCCACCATGGCCTTCTCTGTGCTAGGAAACTGGGGGCCACAGTCCTTGCCCTCAGATGAAATTGGAGTGTGTGTTTGTAAAAATGGGCTCAGGGAGAGAGACAAGGCAGGGATTGGGTTTGGGGGAAATGGGAAGGGGCCTTGGAGGATGTGGTAAAAAAGAGTTTGGATTTTATTCTGAAAACTGTAGCCAAGAGTATTTGGTAACTGGGTTTCGGGAAATTTTACTGAGATGCAATGAGCCATTACCTAATAATCCAGCTTGAGGACTCTTGAGTCCCCTCCCTGAGGGCATCTGTTTTGCTCTGTTGAAACCCCCTTCCCCAAATCCACGTCTCTGCCTGATCATGAAGCCACACGGAGGGCCGTGACCTGTGTCAGCAGTGGACGTCTGGGCTGTTTCTTCTTGGCGGGGTGATGTGTGCTAGGAAGATCCAGGGAGGACCATGACGCCAGTGAACAAAAAACCTGGAATCTTCTGTAGAGGGTTCCTTACTGCCTCAGTTGGGAAAGGAGGGCAGAGAGGGTGAAAACAGCTAGTGAGGTGCAAGAGAGGGCACGGACCAGAAAGACAACCTATTCTGATTAACAGGCAGCAGAAGCACTATCGCAGAGTGTATGTTTGTTATGGGCTGAGTTGTGTCCCCCCTTCCAGCTGGGACTGCTGTCTGCTCCAAAGACCATCTACCTTGCTTCTCATGTGGCCCCTCCATCTTGAAATCTGACTTCCTCTTGTGGCCTCACCTGGAGAAAGTTCTCTGCTTTGAAGGAATCATGTGATTTGATTAGGTTTCACCTGGATAATTTCCTTTTGAAAGTAAATTCAACTGTGCCATAAAATAGAACATAATGAATGATATCTCATCACACTCACCGGTTCCAGGGATTAGGGGGCATGGAATGTTGGGGGCCATTTCTAGAAATGCTGGCAACCCCATCCTCTAGATGCCTGTATGCCAGAGCCCTCCTGGGCCTGGGACCTTAAATCTCTCTTTGGCCAAGAAATCCTTGGCTGGCAGAGACTGCTAGTTGAGCCCAACTCATTCTCCCTTCTTCAACAGTTAATGGAACTGTTGACTGGGCACATGGCTGCCTGGAAGAAAGACTACATTTCCCAGCATTCTTTGAAGCTAGATGCAGACATGTGACTTAGTCATGTGACTTGGTCTGGCTAATGGGATGTAGGTGGAAAAGAAGTGGGGCAAGTTCTTAGTTCTTCTCCCCACTTCCTTTATCCTCCGGCCTGCATCATGCACCTGATGTCTGGAGCTCCATCTCTGGCCACAAGGATGAGTCCTCAATGGCAGAGCAACAGAGAGAAGCCTAGGTCCCTGTCTTGGTAAAGGGCCAAACCAGCCCTGCATTACCTACCTGGACTTCTATGAGAGGGACAGAAATTTCTATCTTTGCCATTGTTTTGGGTTTGCTATTAAGGTTTACAGAGGCAAACCTAATCTTAACACCTTGGCCTGGGGTTTCTTTATTGAGGTTTTGTGAGCTAGGCTGTTCTGTGGTCTGTGGTACCTGTCCTCAGCTGGGGCCACTGTCCTTGGTGTCCTTTGACTGGGGTCCTCAGCTCTGCTGCCTTTGTCCTTCCATTGTCTGAGTACTTAGCTGAGACCTAGATAATTTGTTTAGTTAGGCAGTGATTGAGAATAGTTGATGAATAGCGACCTGTAGTGAGAAAATATACTTACAGGTTATATTCAGCCATTGTATTTAAAGAAAATAATATTTTTTTCTATTGTATATCTTAGCATTTGCATTCCTCATAGCAGGTAAAGCAATTTGTTGGCTAGATGTGCTTCTCAACACATCTTGCTAAAACCTGCCCCAACCCCTTCCCCCGATGCTGACCTTTCCCTCCTTTGTGGCCCCCAAAGATCCCCATCCAAGTGTCTACCTCAGCCCTTGTGACACTTTGAGGCACATAGGTGCCCCTCTGTTAAACACTGATGCTCCTCTGTCAATCCTTTGGGGTCAGGAGCTGTGTCCTACTTGTCTTTGAATCCCCAGAGTCTCGCACAGTGTATGACACAGACTCTGTTAGGACCTTCTCAAATGTGCCAGGCAATTTACATGTATTCTTTAATTCAACCCTGAGAGTAATGCTATGAAACGCCACTGTTCTTATCCCCATTTTACAGGAGAGAAAACTAAGGCTCAGAGAGGTTGTATAGATAGCCAGGGTTATAAACTAGTAGAAGTGGTAGAGTCAGTACTAAAACCTCGGCTTTCTGACTTCAATTCTTTCCCCCCAACTTTGCTGAGGTATAATTAACATATGACATTGTACAAGTTTAAGGGGTATGGTGTGTTGATTTGATACACATATATATTGTGAAATGATTACCACAATAAGGTTAGTTTATACATCCTTCACCTCATATAATTACTTTTTGTTGTTGTTGTTGTGAGAGCATTTAAAATCTATTCTCTTAGCAACTCTCAGGTATATATAGTACAGTGTCGTTGACTATAGTCACTGTGCTGAACATTAGCTCTCCAGAGCTTATTCATTGTATAATTGGAAGTTTGTACCCTTTGACTGATGTCTCCTCATGTCACCCACCTCCCAGCCCCTGGCAACCACCACTCTACTCTCTGTTTCCATGAGTTTCGCTTTTTTAAGATCCCACACGTAAGTGAGATCATAGAGTATTTGTCTTTCTCTGTCTGATTTATTTCACTTGGCATAATGTCCTCAAGGTCCATCCATGTTGTTGCAAATAGCAGGATTTCCTTCTTTTTTATGGCTGAATAATATTCCATTATATAGGTGTACCACATCTTCTTTATCCATTCATCTACCAATGGACACTTAGATGGTTTCCATGTCTTGCCTATTGTAAATAACACTGCAATGAACACAGGGGTACAAATATGTCTTTGAGATTTCTTTCAGATATATACCCAGTAGTGCGATTACTGGATCGTATGGTCGTTCTATTTTTCATTTTTTGAGGAACCTCCATACTGTTCTCCACAGTGGCCATACAAGATGAAACGAAATAGCATGCTTGAAATTGCCCAGCACAGGCTTGGCACATAGCAGGACTCAATACATTTTTTTTTTTTTCATAGATGCAGACACTTCTTTTCTCCAGGGAGGGAGAAGAAGAGGAGAAGCTCTGAGCACAGAAAGCCACCACCAGACAGAGGGAGGAAGACCTCAGGGTGCTGTGGGGCTCCTGCCTTTTGGCTGGGGAGGTAGAAAAGCAGCCTGCAGACCTGGATCCCTAAACAGTTCTGTTTGTTGATCTCGAAGATTTTAGAGAAAAGCTCCCCTCCCCTGGGCTCTGTGTAGAGCACTTGTCTGGGGAAGAGAGGATATAAATGGTATATTGTTAGATTCCACCATTAGTATTCATCTCTTAATTCCCTCTATCTTGTTTCAACAGCTGGAAAAAGAATTAAAAAACAGTCTTTGTAAGATAAGCTTTCCTCTCTCTCAGTTAGGGGTCCAGAGCCAGCCACTGGTGCATGTAAAGATGTTTGCCTATTCATTCTTGTGTGAACCCTGGGATGGCAGGTGTGAAGTGGCCACTGGGAGGAAAGCAAGGATCCCTAAGTGTCTCTGCTGTTCCCACCAACTTCAAAGGGTATCAAAAGTGATGGGTTGAATTACCTCTGCCCCTGCCTTTTAAAATATCAAGTTTTTGGCATGGGGTGCTAAAGTTCTTCCCAATATTTTGGATCCCACAGACCAGGAAATGTTGAAAAGAATAGTTTGGAGAACCAGAACAAGGCTGACAACTTTTTATTTTGTCAAGTGAGGACATAGTGAAAAAAGAAGGCAAAAAACCATCTTCCCGCAGAATCATTTTAACACCCCATGTCCATAGGAAAGGCTTGATTTCAAAATAAAGAACAGTCCATCCTAAGCAAGGCAGCTGACAATTATGTCTGGATATAAATTATGAGGCTCATTTTATTGTGGAAAAGTGACAATGTCATTACACGCCAGCAGCAGTTTGTAACAGGCATTCAGGTGCCATGAAGTCTCAGCTAAGGCTTAGGCACTAGGAAGAAGATGTGCCTTCAAAACATACTTGAGCAACTTATTTGCTTTGTGGCCTTAGGGGAACCAAGTGACCTCGTTGACCCTTAAACTTTTCATCTGCAAAATGGAGAAAGTAAGACTGTATGATTGTTGTAAGGAGTGAATGAGTTAACACACGTGAAATGCCCAGGATGGTCCCCTACATAAGCTAACTGCTGAATTACTTCCCCTTGATTTATTTTTTTCGGAAAAGAAATTACTATAAATGTGTGTGAGGATGCAAGGAAATGAAGGTACCACAGATGTGGCCTCTGGGATTCTGGGTTTCCTCAGATTTCTTAGTAAGACCTTGGGGCTTCAGGTAATGTATGCTGTTCTCCATGGGGCATCTGGAAGGAGGAGAGAATACGGTGTTGGGAGCAGGTTCTTGGGGTTCTGCTTGTTATTTCATGGAGGAGCATTTATAAGTGGGATGCAGGAGTGCACTGCTCAAATGTCCCCGGGGAACTTGTCCTAGGTAAGTGCTTTCAGTTCTGCCCTCTCTCCTGAGCTTTTACGCTCTCTCCGACTGCCTATTGGACACGTCCACTTGGGTATCTCACGGATACCTCAAAGCAGTGTGCCTTTCCCTCTAAGCCTGCCTCTCCTCCTCTGTTCATCTTATAGCAAATGATAACACCATCCACTTGTTCTCTTAAGCCAGGAACTCTCTGGTCTCCACATCCTGCCTTTCCGTCATCCCTGGCTTTCATCCTCCAAGTCCAATCAGACATAAGGCTTGACCCATTGACTTCCTCAGTCTCTAGGAAAAAACCACCCTGATTTGTAGCATTTTCCAATTTCCATGGTGTGAATACTCCCACCACGGTCGATCTCAAGCTACTAAAATGGTGCCTGAAGTGGTGTTGGGAAGAGATACACATAATTGGCTCCACTGTACTCGTGGCCCCAGTTCACCACTGTTCTGCTCACTTGAAATGCTTCTGTTCATCCTGTAGGAGCAGCGTCTTTGTCATCTGCTCTGGGAAACCTTTCCAAATCCTTCCTGACAGGCTTTAATCAGCACTCACCACCATGTCCTCCAGGGATGGGTTTCAGCTCTGCCTCCCCACCGGCCCCTGAGCTCTTTAAAGGCAGCTCTGAGCACATCACCTAGAACAAAGTACATCTGCCAGTGTTTACTGAGTGAATTCATGAACCAGGGATTTGAATCCAAATCTCTGCTCTGACCAGCCTCCTAGGCAGCACCTTAACTCAAAGCTGCTAACAGTTTTGCTCCAGATTTTACCATATTTGCTCACTGAATATTGAGCATATGGAATTAGTTTCACTCTTTCCCCTTAAGCTATCTTTCCTCTTCCCCTCTCCACCCTGATAAAGCTATCTCTTGGGGTCGTTCCCAGCATTAAAAGAGACAATAATTGTGAAAGCACCTCGTAGCTAGTAGATGCTCCCCCAGATCAGCTTTTCCCTCCCTTCCTTTGGCAGAAAGGCTGGCTGCACTTTCAGCAAAGAAAGCCTGAGTTTAATGTCGTCAGGGAGGAACATGTCTTTGCTCCGGGCTTTGAAACCCCTGGAGTCCACAACTTAATAGACTTACAATTGGGTAATTTTCTCTTGACATTGATCAGCAATGGGTCACGTCTGGCACCCGGTGGCCGGGACCTGGGTTGGCGGAGCTACGAGAGATGCCTGGCCTGGCCTGCCTAACCAGAAATTCAATAACTTTTTCATATAAATTGTCCGTAAGAGAAAACTTCTTGTTTTCGGCAGTTGTCGCTGTTTCAGCATTTTTCTGTACAAGATGAAAAACTTTTGCATTGAGCAAAATACAGATTTATGGTCAATAAAGTGAAGTTTAACAGTTTATAGGGGCCATACTTTCTTTCTTAAAAACTGATATTAAAAGCCATTTTTCCCAGTCTTTGTAAAGATGGCTCTTCTATCCATCAGGATCCCAGTTTGTTTAAATGATGGGAGAATTAGGAAAAACTCTCTCACCAGAGGGGCTCCAGATATACGCCCATCATCCCCTCCTGTCCTAGAGCTTTGGAGACAATGGGGTTTATTTCTTGAAACTGAAGATTGTCGAGCTGGAGATGGGAAGTTGCTTGGAGCCAATAGCGTGCTGAACCTCAGATGGGGCTTGAAGAGTGGACAAGTGTAGAATGTTTTTCTTGTACCCAAGATCTGTCTAGTATTTTTCATATATTCAGCAAACATTCACCGAGCACCTACTGTGTATTAGAGCCGGAGATAGGCATTCATATAACAAAGATAAATCACATCAACTTTCTGCCCGGAGGGTGCCCACTGTTGAGGAATTGAGTCAAGCAGACAGACAGCGACATTGGAGTCAGGAATGGGTATTATGGGAACACTGAGGAACGACACTTTGTCCAGACTGAGGGCATCTGTGAAGACTTCCTGGAGGAGGTGATGCCTGGAGGAGGTCCTGAAGATGAGTGAGAGAAGCAGTGGCCAGGGAGGGAAGCACAGCCCAGGAAGATGGGGCGGCAAGGTGGGATAGGAGCAAGTCTCCCTCCCAGGATCATCTTCCTCCAGGGTGAACTGGGGAAACAAACATTTGTCTCCCACCTGCTCTTGAACCTCTCCTCAGTTTGCAGCTCCCTGCCCAGTGTTCCTCCTGGCTGTTCCCAGTGCCACCACGGACCCCTGCTCATCCCCAGAGTCCTGGGAGGTCTGGCCCTATAGACGTGAGGCTGCTTCTTGGAAGTATCCTGACGGGTAGACCAGGCTTCCCTTCCCTGCCCCCACCTCCCCATCCCCACCATGCAAGGCGATTAGAATGTGGCAGACATGATTGCAGTGTGGACGCCACCTGATAGAAATGACAATGCAGGAGAAAATATTGAAAACTCCGTAAGGTATGACGGTTCAGGGGGTCCCAGAAAGAATAATAAGAAAAAAGATACTCTGAAGGGGTTTTGGAGCCTTGCCCTCTTTCTGAAGGTCTGTTCTTCCTTCTCTCTGGGAGAAAGGGCCATTCTCTTTAATCCTCTCCAGAGTCTGCTATCAGCTACTCCCCATGTTTGGGCGACCCCATGCCTCTGACCTGTAGGGGTTGATTTCCCTTCCCCCCAATGCAATCAGAACCCACAGCCACATAACACTCATTTTACCCGAACACATCATTCTCAGAGCCAGAACTGGCTCGTTTTTTCCCATTGTAGCGCACTTTGCTCAGCTTCCCCGACCCGTAAGAGGGACTGTCCTTGACATTAAATGCAGAAGCCTACAGCTTCTCTTGGTTATTCTGTTTTTAGTCTGCCCAGGGCTTGCCAGTACCCAAAAAATGGAGGCCCTGTTGGTGGCTACCTCTTAATGGTACAAAGACAGAGGCCAAAGACCTGAAATGATCTTTTTTTTTAGGTCAGTTAAAATTCTTAGACAAGACCAGACCCTGACCCTGACCTCTGAGCTGAAAAACCTTCTAGGTGTTAGTGGGATGGGAGGAAGTTTTTCCCATCCCGAAGGGGCTAGAGCAGGGCCATCTAATGGAAACAGAATCAGAGCCACTTGTATAATGAAATTTTTTCTAGCAGCCACATTTAAAAAGTAAAGAGAAACAGGTAAAATGAATTAATTGCCCCAAACTGCTATGAATGAACTAAAGTATCATCGTTTGAACATGGAATCAATACCAACTTAGTGAGATATTTTACTTCCTTTCTTTTCATACTAGGTGTTCAAAATCTGGTGGAGGTTTTACACTTATAGCACATCTCAAGTTGGATTAGGCACATTCCTAAGTGGCCAACAGTCATGTGTGACCAGTGGATGCTGTGTTGGATGGTACAAATGTAGAGTATAAATGCCTGTGTAAAATGCCTGTTTGTGCAGGAGAGAGAGAGAGAGAGAGAGAGAGAGAGAGAGAGAGAGAGAGAGAAGTATCTAGAGATGAGGGTTTAGAGTGATACAGGAACCACAGGGAGAGCAGGAAGAGTGTTTGTTGTGGGAAGGCAGGCAGACTTTATCCTGAAGGCAACGGAGCAGACATCACGAGAGTTGTGGTCAGATTCACATTTTAGAAAGATCTTCTGGATGGACAGAGAGAAGGTATTTGAGCAGGCAAGCAAGGTTGGAGACAGACGTAACTAGAATTGCTTCCAGGCAATAAGGGGGGTTTAAAGTAAGGTGGAGTGATGGGCACAGAGAGAGGTGGATGGATTCTAGACTGGAGAAGCAGGTAGAGCCCACAGGACTTGTAGGATGTGGGAAGATAAAGGGGGGCCAGGAGTCAAGGATGCTGTGCCCTGCCCTGTCCAAATGGGTAGATACCATGCTATTTACTGAGATGGGAAACAGAAGAGGATGCCCAGGTTTGAGGGTGGAAGACGAGGACAGTTTAGGACATGTGAGTTTGAGTGTCCTGAGGACGTCTGAGCAGAGGTGTCCGTCAGGGGAATGGGTAGGTGGGTCTGGCACTCAGGAGAGAGGCGTGGGCTGGAGGTGGAGGCTGGGCACTCCCGGGTGATGGAGGAGCCCAGCCATGCCTTTGACTGCAGTAGAGCCTCCTGAGGTTTCTAGCTCCTAAGCCTGTCTTAAAGATTGGTAGGGAGGGCACATGTGTGGTGTATACCTTGGAGCTCTGCACATGTGTGACAATCATGCTGGTTGGGTGGTTGGGTGATTTTGGGTGGGGTCACTCTGGTTCTAGACTTTTGCTTTCACCCAGCTTGGCCATTTAGAAAAGGTTTGAGACAGGTGGTCGTTTGGGGGAAATTGAGGCTTGGAATTGAGGGATCCAATCTGACTCTGCCCCGTCTTGGATGTCAGCAATTCATCGGCTTGCCCATCGTTAACCCCTGCCTCCTGGCCCACCGGACCATTTCTGACTTCCACCCAATTTTAGTTCTTATTACTCCTAAATTCTCGGTGTTGGTGATAGTCTGCACCACCCAGACCCCGTATTCAGGACCAAAAGACCTATTCCTCTGGCTGCTGGAGAGGTTGTCAGCTGATAGCTCTCCGCTGGCTGTCAGCCCTCTTCAGGAATTACCCTGGCTGAGGAGTGTTGCCTCATTCAAGGTCACGCCCCCTCCCTGGGGCAGCCCACAGCCAGTGACCGGTCAGTGCAGGGGATGAAGGCGTGGTCCCTTGGCCCCAACTTTAAACAACTCTGAAAGGTCATCCCAGCTTCAGAGCTCCCCTTGGGGAGGGCATCTTGTTGGGACTGCATCGCAGCCCATTCCTCCCTCTGCCCACTCCTGCCGCCTTCCTTTTCCCACGGGTACTGGTCCCACTGGACCCAAGAGTCCTCACTGATAAACCTCCTGCACGCTAGTCTCCTCCCCTGTGTCTGCCTCCCGGGGAACTCGGCCCGTGACACTTGGCTTTGTTGTTAGTTCCAGCCATGAAATCACAGCCCCAGTCAGATAAAGCACTTAGGTCTCTCTCTCTCTCTCTCTCTCAATGTCTCTAACACACACACACACACACACACACACACACACACACACACACACACAGAGTCTTAGGCGTCTTAGGCATTCACTCATTTGGCCGCTAGGTTTTATTTCCTGACATCCCATCATACCACTTCTTTCTTAAATATATCTTTTTTGTGCCATGCCTCCCACCCCATCTCCTCCTCTCCATCCCTCCCTCTTTCCATGTGAGTAAGCTCTGACCCATAACAAGACAACTCCCAGCCTCCAGGCTTTTCCCTTTCTCAGAAGTCTGTGCCCCCTGGACACAGGGCCAGCAGACAGAGGAGATACCTCATCACCAACACTGGTCTCCCCACTCATCACGACTCCTTCCAGGTCCCCAGAGCCGCTGAGGTGGAGAGGGCATTTGAGGGCTGTGTCCCTGTAGTCCCTCGAGCCGGGCCTCGGGGGCTGGGCTAAGATTTCTGCAAGGATCTTGAATCGGAAGAGCCTAAGTCGTAGCTCACGTCCCCACCGAACAATGAAGCTTGATGAACGGGGTGTGCTGTGCAATTGCTGATGAATATCAAACTGATTCCCTAGGACTCTCTGAGCCATGCATGTGTGAGAGGCAAGCTGTGTTGTCCCGGGAGGGCTCCAGA
Organism: Eubalaena glacialis; assembly: GCF_028564815.1. NCBI lineage: Eukaryota > Metazoa > Chordata > Mammalia > Artiodactyla > Balaenidae > Eubalaena > Eubalaena glacialis. Next base: position 19,766,071 of record NC_083728.1, read on the forward strand.
GGGGTCCAAGTTTCCCAACTTCCTGCCCTCAAAATTGATGTGTACCAAGGCAAAAAAGAGAAGAAGCAAAACCCACAAAGCACTATTTCCTGAGGCGAAGCCTGACATTATGACTGTCTCTTTAAGCACTTGTATTGCGTGCACGCACACACACACACACACACGCGCACACACACACACACACACAGTTTTCAATTGCATCTTCTGACTGACAAAGCTCTTTCTTGCCACAAGCGACCGTTATAAAATTATGACTTGCGCATATATAATGTTTGCGTTCAACAAGAAAACAGAAATGCCACCTTATTTTGTGGTTACAGCTGCACAATTCACATCCGGCAAGATTGATCATATTAAGGTTATGCAATCATCTAATTGCAGAGACAAGCCTTGGGTAATAACTCCGAATGCTTGCACTTCAATCCGAACCGCAGTCATTGCCGAGTCCTGATTAGCCCCTGGCAGCGTTCGGGCACCATTATCCGCTACGGCATTGTCTAAATCTCCATTTCCAGCCAAAGCAATCTACCCACTAACTGATCTATGACAAACAGGCCCATAACAGCAAAGCTGTTTGGGTTGCAGATCCGTACGTAACCCAACGCGGCTCTTTGGGCTGTTTCCAGCTCATTGCGGCAAAGTTTCTCCTTTTTCCCAGGAGGAAGCGGCCCCCACTCAACTTCCCTTCCCTCTTCTTGTTGTCAGGAGGCTGTGGACGACTGGACAAGGAACTTGTAAAAGTCTTCACCAGATCAACTCCTATTCAGATCTCAGATCTTGGCCCCAAGGTCACTTTCGTAGAGCGGTTGCCTCTCCAGATTCACTGGTGATACACGCCACCCCTGTGCTTTTTCTTTGTAGCATTTAGAATAGTTTGCAACTGTACCTGCAAATCCTGTGGGCTCCAGCTTCAAGCTGTCTCCAGAATGCAATCACTTTTACCGCCTCCATCATTTGGGCTGCAGCCGCCAAGTCTAGTTTTAATTGGTTTAAATTTAAGTGGTCACATATGGCCAGTGGCTGCCATATTAAACAATATGGGCTTAGACTATGTGTTTCATGAGAGCAGGAGTCTTCTGGAGGGTGATTTCGAAGCATGTGTCATAAGCCCTAGAACTATTTACACCCTTTGACCCAGTAATCTTGCTTTCTGAAATTTATCCTAAGGAATAGTTGTTTGTAGAAGAATGTTCACTGCATTGTCATGGATAATAATGAAAACTGGAAATAATCTAAATGTCCATCAGTAGGGGATTGAACACATCAAATATGGTGCCCATGTGATGGAAACTGTGCAACTATTAAATTAATATAGATTAATAATTAAAGATATGGGTAAGATGTTTGTGATGTATTGCTAAATGGCAAAAGAAGCCAGTAAAACTGTGTTTATGTCATAATCCCCATTTTAGAGAAAATTATATATGTTATTTATAATGATTAGAAAAAGAATAGAAGAAAATCTACTGGTGGAATTACATGTGATTTTTATTTTCTTTCATGTGTTTTTGGTACATTCCAAATCTTCCACAATGAATATGCATCACCTAATTGTCTGAAAAACAAAGTGAATGTATTTAAAAAAAAAAAAAAGTTTCTCCCTGTTCTTTTGATTTGATTTTTGCCATTTATAGATCTAGAATCTGGGAACAAAGTTGATTTGGGCCCTTTGCCCTCACTTTCAGTGAATTAAAATCCTCCCCGGGTGGCTGCTGAGGCCTGGGTTCCTCCTTTAAGAGATTCTGTTTCATTGGTCCTTAAGTTTCATTAGTCCTTAGTTCCTTTTTTGAGCATTGAGTGACCATGAAATGGTTTGAATTCTTCCCCTCCCCTCCTAGAATTTGCCACTGTGGGTGTTTTGTCCACCCCCTATAGTGGTCAGTGATCACAGAAGCTTCTGGCTTTGGTCTTGTCATCTGCTCAGGATTCCAGCACGGTGTCTCTTCTTCTGAACTGCTGTGACTTTGTTCTGGCCAGAAGCATCCTCTCCCACTCAAAGTCCTAAAGACTCATCTGGGTCTATTGGAGCCTTTGGAAAAGTCCTTCTCTGTGTGCATTATGGCAACGCCATTCCTCAGCCTGGAAACCTGTATTGTCTGGCCCTTGCTCACCTCTCCAGCTTCACCTCTCGTGTCTCCCCACTTGCACACACACAATTACTTGGGGTCCCCTCAAAACCTACCTTTGGGCCTTTGCACAACCAGTTTCCTCTCGCTGGAATGCGCTTTCTGTGTTGATTTACTGCCTCTTTCCTCTCCATGCATTAAGATCTAGACTAACTCTTTTTACCCCTGGTATGAACGCGGAGGACAATTTTATTACTAGAGTTACTTTGTTGTTCAGTACAATGCAATAAAGCATTGGCATGTCTCATGCACAGTGCTAGCTTTTGGTGAAACGAGGTTGGAGGGAGCGTGGAAGAGAGGGAAGAGCATTTGCTAGATTCCTGCAACGTGCTGGCCACTCTCCATGTGGCCCTCAGTGTATCAGAGGAGACAGACAGGCAAAGGGTCAGTACAATGTAGCATGACAAATGTCCTAACTGCCGTGTAGACCAGATATTATGGGAAGGTGATTTCTGGAGGATGGGGCAAGCAGAGGAAAGTTTCAGGGAGAAGGCCGGTTTGAGTTGGGTCTTAGAAGATAAACAGCTTTCATTTAAAGCAGCTGCCTGGCTACATAAGAGTGGACCCAGCTCTTTGCCTCACTGAGTCTCAGGGATCTTCCTTCTAAGATAAACATGATAACTGGTGTCCTGACCACCCCTCCAGGCCATTTTACAGATTGGCTGAGGGTGAGTCAGGGGTGCTGTGGAGTTAGTGCCCCAGGGGGGACCCTCAGCTAGTGATGGATTGTTCCTAAGTGGGATAACTTAGAGGTGCGCAGTCTACACTGGCTTCCCGAGTTCCCACGGTGGCAACTTTCTCGACCATGCACCCTTTACTGCCCTCCTTCCTCTCCCTGACTCACTTCCCCCTCCCCTACTGATGCTTCTGAGATCACCTCCTAAACATACTACTTGCCCTCGAATCCTTGTCTCCCTGTCTCCTCCTGGGGACCCAAACCATGACATCTGGTTTCCATTGGAGACGCCAGGCATTGCTCCCCAGTGTCTCCCTCTGACATCTCCTGCCCCTCACACACTTCCCCCCTCTGCCTCTAGCCATTCTGTGTTTTCATGCAGGCTTTGGTTCATGATTATGACAAAAAAAGCTTCTGGAGCATAAAACCCACAGACAATAGGAACCCAGAGAACACCTAGGCTCAGCAAAACGCAGAGGAAGGCTGGATTTTATTTTACAGTGTGTGTGGGAGCCTTTCTCAAGGGGCTGCCACCTAATGTCACTCCATCACCTTGGAGCAGTCTCCAGCCCAGAGGCGTTTGAAAGCGATGAGGGTGTGGGGGTACGGGAGGAGCCAGGTCTATGGGTCTTTTGTCATTTCCCTTTTCACTTCAGGCTGGGATGAAAGGAAGGTCTGCGCTCTGGCTCTGCCCTTCTGGGTACCCTCCTCCCTCCCAGGCCAGCGTCCCCCTCCTGGGTGGGGCCTTTGGGAGAAGGGGTCCAGTCTATGGCTCGCACTCTCAGGCACGGGAAAATGGCCCGCTCAGCCACCCACTTCAGCTCCTCCCATGCAGCCGGTTCTCCCAGTCATCCATTCCTGGCCCGGTCCCTGGGCCTGGATCTTTGGAATCAATTAGCGTCAGCAGACAGGCACTGAAGGTCTCCATGGCGCCCAGCCCTCAGCTGGGAGTGTTATTGTACATACATCATCTTCAGATGAGGAAACTGAGGTTGGCAAAGAGGCTTGCACGGTCCCGGGCTGGCAAAGCCAACCCCAAGAAACACCATCCCTGAGCCAGGAAGGGAGCTGGCAGGACAAACCCGACATCACCTTCCAGCGCCTGCTTATCCCAACCTCATTTGTGCAGCGGCAGTGGGAACGTGAGGTGTTCCCACCAGCACCAACATCTGGGGCCGGGGTGGGGGCCGGACGGGGTCTTCATTAAAATGCAGTGACTCCATTGGCACCAAAATAAACGTGACATTCATCAGAACCTGCTAAATCTATTCAGCGCCTGCTTCCTTCGGAAGTGCAGGGTTCGTGCCGTGGGCCTGGAGAGAAAAGGTCTTTGCTTGTGAGAAAAATGAGGCGGCAATGGGAAAAGGAAGAAAAGAGGGAAGGCTGGAGAAAAGGGCAGGCCGAGAGGGTGTGAGCCACAGCCCAACCTGATGCCTCCAGTGCCTGTGACTTCCCTGCTGAGGGGAGGTATCTATTTGAAGGCAAAAATCAATCATGTTGAGGTGGTTATCCAGCAAGGAGTGAGCATCTGCCACCTGATAAGAAAATAAAACAAAAGTAATCCCCCACCAACCTAACCCAATTAAACTAAGCTTTATGGAGCTCCTAGAATATTGCTGGAACTTTTACATATATTACATTATTTCTTACAATAACCTGGTAAGTCACTTTTCATCCCCACTCTACAGATGGGAAAACTGAGGTACAGAGAGGCTAAGTAAGTCACTCAAGATCACTCTTCTAGTATGTGGGAGCTCATGACCCAAGGTCTGCCAAACCTTGGTAGAGCCACAGTGATCTCCCTGGCATGGTTTAGAGGCAAGGGCTTGGAAGAAAGGAGACAGAGGTCTGAGTCTAGATTTACCATTTGGTTCTGGAAAGTCTTTTCTCCTCCTTGGGCCTCGTTTCTCCATTTGTAAAACCTGATCCCCTTACGCCGTGAGTATTTGTGTGCTCTGGGTCATCCACTGTGAAAAAATCCCGAGTCACCATTCCCAGACCTCTTGCCTGGGCTCAGGCCTCTGGAGTGTAATAGAAGCTGATCAGTGGACATTTATCAAGTGGAAGCAGCATAGGGGGGGTGGCACCCTGGTTGCCTGAGTTCGAATCCCACCTTTGCTGCTTACCAGCTGTGTAAGTTGGGCAAGTTACTTAACCTCTCTGGGCCCTTACATATTATTTTTGCAGTTGTGAGAATGACGAATAATAATGACAGTAAACATTTATGGAGTGATTATTGTGTCAGGCACTGTGTTAAGGGCATGGTCTCATTTAACCTTCATAACTACCCTATGAAAAAGTTACTTTCATTCTCCCCACTTTAGAGATGAGGAAACTGAGGCATGGAAGCTATGATCTTAGATGTGAGATACCGTGATTCCTGGAAAACAGTAGAAACTCAGAAAAGTTTTATTTCTTGCTCCTTCCTGGTCTACGAGTTAGTAATTCCTAAGGACCCCCTGAAACAGACAGAACCAAGAGAGCAGCCAGGGAATAGGAACTTCATCTCAGGGAGAAAGTTATTTATTTTTCTTTTTAGATACACTGCCAGACTGACCTAGTCAGCCTACACTGTCATTTTGGAGGGCCTCTTTCTGAGATTCCTCCCTTTGGGGAACTTCTTTTCCTGGGGCCACTGGGGGCCTTGGGTGGCAGGTGAGCCCATAATTTGCCCAAAGAAGAGTTACTTGGTCCTGTGACCCTTGCTGTAAAAGCATCTGAGAGGCAGACAGCTCATGGAGAGGAGATTGGGATTCCTGTTAGAACCTGAACCACCAACGTTTGCAGGCTGCTCTGTGCCTGGCACTGTGCTAGGAACGTTTGTTTAGGTCATCTTGTTACTTTCTGAATGGTGGGCGTTCTTGTCCCCATTTTTCGGAGGAGGAAACTGAGGCCCCACCACGCGCCATCAGCAGTGGGCTGAGAGGCTAGAATTTACTCGATGACCTTGTCCTCTGTATCTTGCTTGCTTTCCTCCCTGACCCATTTTCTTTCTGACTTTAAATGGTTAACAGTGAGGAGATTAAAAACAAGTACTCAGTGCGATGAGCACAGAACAGTTAGTACATAATTGCATATTTTCGTAAACAAGTTTAGAGGCTTTTTTCAGTGACCTCTCCGTGGCTTTGTGGTTTTAAAGATAAATTCTCTTCCCTTTTACACCCTGATTTTAATTGGGAGCCATGGCTCTGCTGCCGTCGCTCTCACAGCCCTCGGCGCTGTTCCTGGTGTGTGTGTGTGTTTGTCCCGCACAAGCACATGTGCGTCCAGCTATATCGCGCGTGCGTGTCCCCGTGTGCCTCTCTGTGGCCATGGCAGAGTTAATGATGCTGCAAACTCACGGCAGATTTTGCTGAGAACTCCTGGGCAAGGAGCAGGGATGCCCTTCAGTGTAAGGAAGAGCTCATCTTGGCAGGAGGAAACAATCTGGAGCTTCCAGACCCTGAGATGACTGTGAGGATCTTCGGAGGGATCATTCATTCGTTCCACAAATATTTATCGAGGCCATGCATGTGCCAGGTTCCCTGGAGGAATAGCCCTAAATGAGGCAGATCCGGTCACAGACCGGCCAGGAAGTGTTCTCAAACTATATTTAATATTTCAACAAGCTGCCATCAGGCCACCCAAGTTACCTAAAACACTGAGCTTTGCCTTGGGCAGAGATTATACCAGTTTGATAGGGTCACCCGTCTGGACAGAGAACTCCGGATGGTTATGACTAGACAAAACTGGAAATGAATGAATTAGTACTTAAAATACTTAGGGTGTTGTTAGACAAACTCTTTTGAAATATGGGCACCTTGGTGGAAGGCTGCAGTGGGCCCAGTTGTCACCATAGGGGATCCTGGTTTCCACCACCTCCCCTCCTCCCCCTCCCTAGTATATGCTTCCCTGCAGGCCTTTGGGGGCTGGGGCTCCCCAAATGTCTCTGCTGCTGCTGTTAGCAGTAGGCAGTGAGGGGCAGGGGGATCTTGGCCCCAAACTGTCCCACAGTCAGTAGCCTCTGCCACAATCAAATTCCTCTGCAGGCTCTGGCACCCTGCATCCTGCACTCCTACTGCCCTGCTTCCCTGGCCCCTGTCCTCACAGGTTGGGGATGCTGGATCCAGGCCAAGCTAAAGTCACTGCAGTTCCTCCTGCACTTATATTTGGGGCCTTTGCTATGTTGCAAAAGAGATCCTCCTTCAAAAGCTCAGTGGTGGGGGGGGCACCCCATCTGTAGCCCCTCTCCCACCAGCCCTGGCTATCCTCCTCCTAAGAGCTCTGCAAACTTCTCAGGTACTGTGGCAGGGACAGACCACCAGAGGAGCAAAGTCCTCATAGCTCTGCCTCTGATCTGCTGAATGCTGAACGAAGCAGAAACCTGCTCCAGGAGACCAAGGATGCAGTGTGCTGGGCGTCAGCTGGGGGCCTGACCAGTGAAAAAGTCCTGGGTGGTGGGGGCTTGGGCCGGGTGTCTCAAGTATGAAGAGATCAGGACAGGCTGGGCTCTGTGGCTGCCGTCTGCATCCTCGAAGACTAGGGACCTTCCTGGACTTGACACAAGATCCATCCCAGGATACAGGACAGCAAAGCCCAGGCATGCGCTCTGGCTCTGGGATCTACCGGCAGGTGTTAAGAGCTCCAGCTCTGACACCCGCAGGTTCCTGCATCTCAATTTGCCCTTCTGTAGGGAGGGAATTACCCCACACCTACCTCACAGGGTCATGGATATCAACTTTGAGGAGTAAACTGTAAAGTGCTGTGTACATGTGAAGGCGTGTAATTGTGGTGATGTGGTAAAACGGGTGAGCTCTGCAGTCAGAATGCCTGAGTTCACATCCTGGTTCTACCACGAGCCTGCTGTGTGACTATGGGCAAGTGACTTAACCTCTCTGTGTCTCTGTTTCTCATCTGTACAGTATGGATAATAATAGTTCCTAATTAAAGAAGGCTTGAGCTAAGTAATATAAACGGCTTAACAGAGTTCCTGGCACATAGTAAGTGTGTAATAAATGATGATGATGATGATGGTGGTGATGATGGTGGGGACGGGGTGATATGAGGAGGGCGTGTAGATACCAACCTTGTCCTCAGTCATGGAGAAGGGCACTTAACCACTTCAAACCTCCTCCTTGACTCTGTGACCTTGACCTGACTCTGCCTTGGCGGGCAGCTCATCGTGAAGTGGATGCCAAGTCTCAGCCCATTGTGGGTGGGGTTGGTGGGTGGGTACCAGGCCAGCCGCAGCTGCAGGAGATGTGCGAAGAGCATGTCCCTTGGGGCCTGTTTCCCCTGGATTCTTTTGCAGGGTTAGCGATGGGTGCTGAGCCTGGGACCTGTGCCCGGACACTCAGATGGGTCACTTTGCCTTTCAGGACAGGCATGAAGCCCCTGGCATGCTTACCAAGCTGGGCTAATTGGGATGTCGCAGAGAAAAAGGGAAGAAAGAGGCTCAACAGAGAAATTCTTCTGCCTACTTGACAATAATGAGCCGATCTGAGCTGACATCTGGGGAAGCATTCAGAGTGCCTTTGATTATGAAGTGTTTTCAGTGGCAGAGAAAAAAAAGCCTCTGGGTCCCATGAAGGCAGCACTCCATCGTGTGCTCCATTTTCCACGGGGCCTCGTTTCCTGAGGAAGTGCCCCCAAGCTCCACCTCCGGCCAGAGAGCAGCTGCCAGATTCCCAGGTCCGGGTGGTGTGGACCAGGCAGAAGGAAGGAGCTGGGTGGGGGTCTTGGAGGGAGGAGGAGGACATCCTTGGAGTTCTAGGGACCCCTGCAGCCCTCCCTTCAGAGCTGACAGGCTCTGCTCTGGTCGGCTCTTGTTCTGGGCTGGTTTCTTGGGGGTACCTCATCATTCCCTTGGGTGCAGCCACCTGTCACTCCCTAAAAACAAGGACAATAATGAGAGCCACGGCTCCTCTGCACTAGGGCTTAGTAGGTGCTTAGTAGGCATTTAGTAGGAAATTAGTAGGCACTGTGTCCAGGTTCTACAGATATCATCACTTAATTGACACGTGGCTTATCCATCAGCCTCTGGCCAGTTTGGACTGAGTCGTCAGAAGGTATTGATTAGCCTGGGGTGTGGAGGCTAGGGCTTCTGTACCTGCTGAGCTGGGGGCTTGGCCAGAAGGTGCTTCCCCACCCCCCCTCCCCACCTGATAAGTCTCTCTGCTCCCTCCCCCGGTCCCCACCCCCGTGCCTGTAACTCTCCATCCTGACCTCTCCTCTCTATGGAGTCTCGCTCAGCCTCTGTGTCTCTCCCCTTCTGGTGTCTCTCCCTGTCTGGGGCTCTCTGTCCTCTGCTGTCTCTGACTTCCGCCCAGCAAGCCCCTCTCTCCAGGGGTTGGTTGGTTCCTGCCAGCTCCTGCCCCCGGGTCCTCTGGAGGGACAGGAGGTACTTGGTCTGCTGGGATCAGCAAAAGCCTATTCTGTCCACAAAACACCAACTGTGGTTCCTGCCCAGCCCCCCGGCCCGTTTCCCCCCACCCGCTGGAGGCCTCCAATTGTCTCTCACGCCAATCCCTGAGTCCTCAGCCCATCCAGGTTTCCTGAGAAAGTAGCACGGGGGTGGTCCCGGCTGGTAGGTTGTGCGGTGGCTCTGCTGGGTTCCCATGGGAAAGTGTGTGCCTGTGTGTGTTTGTGTGTTCTCAGCCTGCGGTGGCACAGCTCCCCACCTCTCATGGCCCCCTCTGCTGGCTCAGCCTCCCCAGCCATGGACCACCTGGGTCTCCCCGCGTGGAGAGGAGAAGTTGGGACCTCAGAGCCAAGGGAAAGGAGGGCTGTGGTCCGTGGCAGGACACGGGGGCGAAAACCACGCGCTTCCTGGTGTGTCCTTTCCCGGGATCCCAGCTTGGCCCCTGACTTGGGGAGGGATGAGAATCAGCAAACCCGGGCTCCTCCACGGGACAGGAGGGCAGGACGTGGGGTTGGATGGGTGCCCTGGCTTATGTCCTCTGGCCGGTCACCTCACTGCTTTGAGGCTCCTGCCTTGGGCTGTAGCAGTGGTAGTGAAAATACTGGCCATGTGAGTCTTTTTTAGTGATAGTGAAAGTACTAGAAATGTGAGGATGCAGGTGTGGCAGCAGGGAGGTGGGCAAGAAGGGGCAGCATCCATTTCTCACCTTGTCCTTCATCCTTCCTTTTCTCCTGCCCTCCCTTCCCCCATCAGATCATTATTGAGAAACTCCCAGGCCTCCCCGCTGACATATGAGGCACGGTTGGGGGCGGTATGAGCATCCCTGTCTTTGAGAGGGTCTCAGTTATTATAATGCAACAACAACAGAAATAATAATAATCATCATCACAGTAATAAGATGCAGAATCTCAGGTCTCACCCCAGATCTGTTGAACCAGAACCTGCATTTAATCAAGACCCCGGTGTGATTCAGATGCACATTAACGTACTAGTCTAGGGAACTCACTCCAGGCCGAGGTTCAACCTGGCTCCATGACTTACCAGCTGGGTGATTTTGGGCAAATTGATTAACTTCTCTGGGTCTCAATTTCCTAACCTATAAAATGAAGAGAATAATAAAAGTTTACCCCCTGGGGTTGTTGTGAGAATTAAATAAGATAATGTGACCCAAGGGCACAAGCTGGGCCATCAGGAACGACCCAATCAATGTGAATGTGACCAGGTTGTGGCTGTGTCGCTCTGGTCCTCTGGCCTGTGGATTAATTCTGACATTAAATAAGAAAGGCTGAATGTCCAGCTCACTCACAGAAGATATCTCAGAGGATTGAAGTTCGTGGGCCCTGGAACCAGACATCCCAGGCTCAGATCCAGCCTCTGCCTTTTGCTAACTGGGTGACCTTAGACAGGCAACTTCTCCAAGCCTTTGTTTGCCCACCTGTGAAATGGGGCTGTTATAAGTTTTAACTGAGCCAGTACCCTGAGAGAGCTGACACCTAGCCAGTTCTTGGGAACAGTTTTCTAGTCTGGAACTGGCACATTATCACTTCCGCCACATTCTGTTGATGGAAACTAGTCCCAAGGCCAGCCCAGATTCAAGGGGAGGGCAAGTAGGTTCCTGTCTTGACGGGAGGAGCAACAGGTGTGTATAGGGAAGGGAGGAATTGTTGGCAGTCACGTTGGCAGACAAACTACCCATAGGAATTCCACCGCCAGCTTTTGAAATAAAAGTCTCTCCTTTTTTTACTAGAGTAACTATTATTATTAGTTGTAGCATCCGGGCTATCATAGAGGGGCCTATCCTAGAAGGCTGAACTTGTTAACTCTACTTGGGGAAGGTAAGGAAGGCTCCACTCTATCGATAAAATGAGAAGTCAACATGGGTGGGAAGGCGGGGAACGGAATCCAGGCAGAGAGACCAGGGACCAGAGCAAAGGCCCGGAGGCAGGAGGTTATCCACATCTAAAGGGAAAAAAAAAAGGCCACCCCAGGGAGGCCTGCGGGCTTCCCGTGTCTGCAGGCCTGCGGTTCCAAGGGTGACCAGGCTGGAAATGGATCTGCAGGAGCATGCCAGCATCCCCACTGCCTCCCACCCCATGCCTGCACCCCAACACAGGCAGGGAGAAAGAGGCCTGAGGCTCCCACCAGGGAGCCCAATGGAGGCAGCAGGGGGGTGGGGGGTTAGGCTTGGGGGTGCGGAGACCAGCTGGCTGTGGGGAGCACGCCTGAGCCATCACTCTTATGTTGTTCAAGGCCAAGCCGGCTTCATTTTCAATGGCGTTCTCCCCACTTTCATTTGAGAGACCAATTACAGAGTGTTTTGCACCACAATTACTGGCGTTAAAACCTCTCAGTTCCATTTGATGAATTTTAGTAGTAATTGAACAGAGGAAGCCATCACACAAGGAGATGGTCCAATTGAATCTGCCCACGCGCTGAACTGTGAATTCCAGCCCTCCCAAAGCGGTCATGGGGCGGGGGGGTGGGGGTGGGGTGGGGGGGGGTGGTGGGAGCCCAGGCGGGAGCTGCCCCTTGCCTCCTGCAGGGACCTTGCCCAGGCCCATGTGAGGGACTGGCTCTGTGTGGACAGGTCATGGGAGATGCCTCCGGCTCTTAGGGTCTGGCACGGAGAAAGGGCTGGAGAGGGGCCTTCAAGTTCTGGGAACTTATAACCTCCGGCGTTTCAGGGCTGGGAGCCAGACTGGATTCATGCCTTCATTTCTTACTTATTGAACAAACACTTCTGTAGCATTTACTATGTGCTGGCCACTATTCTAAGTACATTACAGATATTAACTTCTTTAATCCTCAAAGCAACTCCAGAGTTAGACATATTATCATCATTCCCATTTGATGGAGGGAGGACACTGAGGCTCAGAGAGGTTAATTAAATTGCTCAAGGACACACAGCGAAGAGGTGGCTGAGCAGTGCTCCAGAGTTCCTCTTCTTGTTTTCTTATTCTTTTGTGGCGTCCTCACTTGGTGGTTAGGAAAGCCTTAGCAGAATCCCTAAGTGTGCTGGAGGAGCGCAGGGAAGGGGTCTGGCCATTCCTGGCCTGGAGTGACAAAGGAGCCTGGGAGCCTGCTTGGTGATGGGGGAGGAATCCAAGTGAAATCCCTAAGGTGTGGGCAAGAGGCTCAGGGCCCACAGTCAGGGCTGTGGTCTCGGAGCCTCTCCTCACCCGAAGCTCTAAGTCCACACCCAAGCCACATAGTTCCGGTTCTGTGTTGAGCAGAGGCGGCCGTATCACGAGCTGTATTTGGTTGTCCCCATCCTTCCAGCAGGTATTCTGGACCCCTGCAGTGGGGAGAAAGGATGGTCAACCTTCCACCTTCATAGATTTGATGCCTTTGTAGATTTAGATCACTCTGGCACAGACTCTGTGCCTTGGACATGTGCAGATGGGGAAACCCAGGCTTAACAAGGAAACACCATTTACCCAAGATCACGAGGCTCAAGTGTGGCTGAGTCAGGCTTCGAACTCAGTTCCCTTTGACTCCCAAATCCCTGCTCTATCCACTGCACTCACTGCCTGTGCATCAGGACAAGAGCAAACCATTCACACACTGGGGATGGGCCGCAAGGCACTGTCAGTCAGCGCCTCACTAACCTGCAATGTCTGTCTGTCTGACCGTTACCCCTACTGCACTGGGAGCTGTGTAGTGGCTGCTCTGGGTCTCTTTTGTCTTCAAATCCACCCCAGGGCTTGGCCTACTGGCAGCTTTTGGTAAATGTCTGCTGGTGGGTCAGTGGGATGAGGAGTTGAAAACAGACAGGAATGTTCTGGAATCTGAAAACCTCGCTGCAGAGGACTCCCTTTCCTTGACTTCTGAGGTCAGTGGAGCACTGGCTGAGTTGGCTTGGCTGAAAGAAAGATGGGGGCTCTTTCTAGGAAAGTCATTGGGTTCACTTGGAGACGGTAATCCCATAATCTCACTTTGTTTTCTGTAACTAGCCGGCCAGCCTTAGGCCAGTAGCCCTCCTTAGGGTTTACTCCCCTGACGCTAAGGAAGGGACTGGGCTGGGGTCAAGGGCACGGGGCAGTTAAGGTGCCAAAGCTCTGGGGTCCAGCTGGGGAAGGATAAGGGTATGTATCAGGGGACAGAAGAGCTCCCTGATGTCTTCAGATCAGTGGCTCTCAAACTTTAATGGCATTTGAGTCACCTGGAAAGCTTATTTAAACAGAGATTTCAGGGCTCTACCCTCAGAAATTCTCATTCAGAAGATCTTGAAGGAGGTGGGGGAAGGGAGGGGGGAGGGGGGAGGGGCTGAGAATTGGCATTTCTAACCGGCTCCCAGGTGATGCTGATGCTGCTGGTCCGTGGACCAGACTTTTCACTTAGACCAGAATGATGACTTGGAACGTTTTTCCCTCGACTCCTCCCTTGGAGGCTGCTCCTGCTGGCACTGGGCTGGGTTCCTAGCAAGCACAGCGCCCGGCTTGGTGTTGAAGGGGTGCAGGTGACAGCCAGGGCCAGGGCAGCTCAGGCAGGAGCATCAAGCCGACAGGGATTTTGTGGAAAGGACCCTGGGGGCAGAGCATGTGTGGCCATGGGAGGCAGTGTGATGCTCACCACTGAGAAGAGACTGAATCAGAGATAGGGGCCCCACAGAGAGCTCTAGAAAACCCTTCTAATGCAAAGTTAGGGGGCTGGGTGTTGTGGTAGAGAGATTACACAGGGAAGACTCTACCAGAAGTCTCTGGCTCTGTGTGTGTGTGTGTGTGTGTGTGTGAGAGAGAGAGAGAGAGAGAGAGAAAAGAGAGATTTTGAGCAAATTACTTCTCTTTCTGCCTCAGTTTATCCATCAGTAAAGTGGGGCTAATAATATTTTCCATGCTTGGTGTCAGGATATAATGGAGATTATAAATGAGACAGCTCCTAGCACAAGACGGCCATTAAGTGTAGGCCCCCTCTCCACTTTCTTTCTCCATTCTAGAGACTTCATATCCTGAGTTGGCTGGGACTCCCCTCTCTCTGCCAGCTTCTGCCCATCCTCTGCAGCCATTGGACCATCAGCCTCCGTTACTATAAAAAAAGAGGCTGGATTTTAATTTGTGGAATGTTTCTTTCTTCTTTTTCCTTTTTTTTTTTTTTTAAATGAAAAGCCTAATTAGGAAGCCTGTTAAATGCCTGCAATTCCAATATAATTCTATTAAATTCTCCCTGTAAAGTTAATGTTACAGACTTTTTAACAGATGTTTTAATTAGGCATTGTTATTAAAGAGAATACTGTAGAAATTAAAACCAGACCCTAAATGGGGGAAGAAAGGCAGTTTTCTTGTGCTGGGTAAATGGTGGCAGCCGCCCAGCAAAAAGCTGTTGGAAGCAGGTCATGAAAAACACACACAAAAGGAGAGGAAATGGCTTGGTGCGATCCGCAGTGCTCAGCAAGAAGGGAAAATGCCCGCGCCTGGTCCACTCAGCCTGCACAACCTCTGGCCCAGCCAGTGCTGAAAACAGGGAGAAGCCGGGAAGAGGGGAGGGGGGCGGGCAGAGGCTCGCCGGCCAGCACTGACAGGTTTTGGGGTGTCTCTGACTACTGAGGTGGTTCCATGTAGGTTCACCTTATCTGCCCCTCATGGAAGCCATGATGCTTACCCATTTTACAGATAAAGCAACTGAGGCTCAGAGACATCTGATCATCTGCCCAGGTGGACACAGGAGGGGCTTGGGTTTCCTGCTGGGTTGGGTTTCCAGAAGTGCAACTTGGGTTTTCTGCTGTATGGTGCTGGTTCATTTCTCCAATAGCAATAGAGTTAGTGGTTATACACAAGCATGAGCTTGGAAGACAGAAAGACCTGGGTGGAAGTCTAGGCTTTGCTATGCACTGGCTGTGTGTCCTTAGGCTATTTGTTTCTCTGAGCCTCAATTTCTTCATCTGTAAGATGGGAAAAATAATAGGACTGATTGATTCATGGGTTAAAATGAGATACTGCAAATAAGGGACTAAGCACAGGGCCTGGCAGATGGCAAGGGCTCAGGGAGTGATAATGGACATGACAAGGGCTCTCAGTTAGCGAGTGGCAGGGCTGGGATTCCAATCTACATGGTCTACAGCACTATGCTGTCCCTTACCATTGGTTGCCATTGCTGAGCCCTGTTACCTGCAGAGTGACCTCACCTCTGATGCCAGTGAAGCAAGGGGTCGGCCAGAGAGTGTGGCTGGGCTCAGGTAAACCATCCTGCTATGGGGGATAGAGTCTCTGTTTGCCATGGACACCTCGAGTGAGCCATCCAGCTTTCTAGAGATGGGCCACCCAATGCCCCATGGCTGCTCTAAGGAGGTGGGAGAGGAGTGGGGTTGGAGAGACCTGGATTCAAGTCCTGCCTCCTTTGGTGGCAAGAGTGAAGCCACCAGCGTGTCGGCCTGTGGCCCCGCTCCTCTGAGTCTGCATCTTGCTACCTCTTTCTGCTGGGCATCACGCTAAGGGCCTGGGTGGGAGTGAATGCTTCTAGAAGCCATCGAGGTGACTGACAAACCCTCTGGCTGCATCCAGCAGCATCCTCAGGTTTACCTTTCCCAGGGGGTAATTTTCCTGTCCGTCCTCCGAGGCTGTCAGCCTGAGATTTTTCAAATAATGCTTATTTCGGTCCTGTGACCCAGATAGATCTGCCATGAGCACTTTCTTGGGAGCTTGAAAGGAAGAAATAAGTGAAAGGGGAGCCACCATGTGGGTCTCATCCCTTGGGCCCCCTCCCGAGGAAGCTCTGCTCGTTCTTCCTTGTGCCCATCGGAGTTGACACATGTTTCCCTCCCCCTCACTGCTCCATCACCACCATTCAAGTCACCCTTCTGTGTGGAGGGGGAGGGCCCAGGGGTGACTCTTGATCGGGATGTCCTTTCTTGGAGCTGTCACCATGGGAGCCCTGAGGTGCCGGGGACACACAGCCTGGCATGCAGTAGGTACTTAATAGCTGCTGAATGTTGAAAGATGAATTCATCTTCCCAACCCCGGGCCTCCTGGGCCTTTTTGTTTCAAGGACATGGAATGATTCTTCTTGGTCACCTCTCTTTGTAGGTGGGAGGGTACTGGGAAAAGTCTGCCCTCTGAAGTCAGTGGGCCTGGGTTCGAATCCCAGTCCTGTCCCTTACTAGCTGTGTGAGCCTGAGCAAGTGGTTTAGCCTCTCTGGGCCTCAGTTTCCTCGTCTGTAAAGTGGGGATGGTAATAATGTGTCCAGGCCCCAGGATACTCATAAGAATGACATGAGACAATGTTCCTAAAAGCATCCGATGCATAGAGGATGGTTATAAAAGGGGTGGGCAGAGCAGTTATAACGTGTGTATACACACACACACACATCACAATGCATAGAAAATGTACATAATGACCCCCAAACTGCTCATATCAGTTACCTCTAGAGAGTAGATCTGAGGGTTTCTACTTTTCTCTCCAGTTTGAATCATTTTTAAACCATGGGCCTGTTTTATTTTTTCATTAATAAAAGATAATATGCAAGAAACCCAATGCAGAAACGAGCAGTGGTTTGGAGAATGCCGATAGGTGGGTATCAGCTGACTTGCAAGCAGCAGTGTAGCCATTTAGCCTGCAGGGGGCTGCTGGGCCACCCCTCCAGCCGGGGCGGTTGACCTATCTTTGGGCCCTGAGCATCTGGGTTTGAACCCTGGTGCTGTGACTTCGCAGCCATGTCCCTGAGCCTCAGTTTCCTTGCCTGTATAATGGGAATAACAGAACCTACCTGCAGGGCTGTTTTAGGGGAAATGAGAAAGGGCATGAGGCATCAGGACAAGTGTACATGCCAGATAGGTACCAATTCAAATGGCTCTGGGTTTTCATGCTGCTGCCTCTGCCCCAGGAAGCTGGACTCACTCCCTGAGGTCAGGTGAGGGACTTAGAGGTAACTCTGGGTCACTAAACCCAATGGGCATTGGCTAATCTTCATCTTACTTAACATCTCAGCAGCATCCACACTGCCGCCCTCTCTCTGCTCCTGGAGACACCGTCTGCTTTCCTTAGCTTCTGCCCCCCATCCTCTTTGAGTGAGAAGAGAAGGCATTGGGGGCTAGGCTGACCTATGTGGGCCCCGCAGGGCTGGACTGGGGGTGTGGAAACTTCCCTGTACTTCAGAACCCGCAAGTGTAAATCATCTGGAACATTCTGTATGTCCATCAAGAAGGATCTGGTTCCATCCCTGGAACCCCAGGCAACTGTTATGAATGAGTTAGATGGTGCTTGCCAGACAGGTGAACAATTCCATAACAGGTTAAGCGGAAAATAAACAACTAGAAAATAAAGTTTATAGTATGATCTCCTTTTTATGAAAAAATAAGATAAAAAAAAATCCTTGGAGTAGCAGAGATTAAGAACTTTTTTCTTACTTAATCTGCACTATTCAACTTGCATGAACAACAATAATAAAGATTTTAAAAAAATATGAAAGGACCTTGTCCAGTCAAGGGCTGAGTGGGGCGAGTCAGGATGCCAGGGAGGCTGGTCCAACTGGGGAGATTTGGGGGCGGATCAGGATTCAGATGCTGAGACTGAATGGTGAGTCTGGGAGGCTGGAGCACAGGGCCAAGCATGGGGTGACAGGGGATTCTTCTAGTGGCCCCAAAGACAGGGTTTTGACCTGTAGCTCAGTTGTTCCCTCAGCCTATTCCCTGCCTTCCCCCACCCAGCATAATGGGGAGGTGAATGGGGTCTCCTGGGTGTAGCAGGGAGAATAATGCTGCCCCGCCCCCAGAGATGTGCACATTCTAATCTCAAGAACGTGTGACGTTAAAAAAAAAAAAAAGAACGTGTGATGTTAGGTTACATAGAAAAGGAGAATTAAGATTGCAGACGGGATTAAAGTTGCTAATCAAGTGGCCTTAAAATTGAGAGCTCATCCTGAATTATCTGGGTGGGCTCATGTAATCATGAGAGTCCTTAAAAGATGGAAGAGGGGGACTTCCCTGGTGGCACAGTGGTTAAGAATCCACCTGCCAATGCAGGGGACACGGGTTCGAGCCCTAGTCCGGGAAGATCCCACATGCCACGGAGCAACTAAGCCCATGTGCCACAACTACTGAGCCTGTGCTCTAGAGCCCGTGAACCACAACTACTGAACCCGAGTGCCACAACTACTGAAGCCCACGTGCCTAGAGCCTGTGCTCCGCAACAAGAGAAGCCACCACGATGAGAAGCCCGCGTACTGCAACCAAGAGTATCCACCGCTTGCCACAACTAGAGAAAGCCCAAGCACAGCAAAGAAGACCCAATGCAGCCAAAAATAAATAAATTAAATAAATAAATTTAAAAAAAAAAGATGGAAGAGGGAGGCAGAAGAAGAGTCATTGTGGGAGCGATTCCATTGCTGGCTTTGAAGATGGAAGGGGATCACGAACCTAAGAATGGAGGTGGCCTCTAGAAGCTAGAAAAGGCCATGAAATAATTCTTCCCTGCAGCCTCCAAAAGGGATCGTAGCCCTGCTGGCACCTTGATTTTAGCCCGGTGAGACTCATTTTGGACTTCCCACCTCCAGAACTGTAAGATAATAAATTCGTGTTGCTTTAAATCACTAAGTTAAGTGGTAATCTGTTACAACAGCCATAGAAAACTAATACAAGAAGGATCTCTGTTTAAAGGGTCAAAGTTTTAAGGGTCAGGAGTGAATTTCATCCAGCACCTTCATGCCTTTGTGTGGCACAGAGCCTCAGCTTCACCCAAGGCCAGGAACTGATGTGGGTCTGCGTGATCCCCAAACGTGCCCCCAAACAAGCCTGGAGTCCAGAGATAAAAGAGCCAGCTGCCTAGTGGATGAAGGTGTGGCTTTCTGGTCTGGGGAATGGGAGTGATGGCAGGTACCAGAATTGCATCTTTCTTCCTCTCCAGGTCCATGATTTGCAGCTGCCTGTGTAGGGAAGGTGCCGCTTAAGACCTGGAATTCATCCCCAGTCCCACCACCTCTGCTGTGTGACGCTGAACACGTGATCTCATCTCTCCCAGCCTCAACGTCTCAACCTGTCAAATGGGCGTCACGCTGTCCTTCAGAGTTGATGTGGGTCAGGTGAGGTCCTGTCTGTGAAGCACCCAGGACAGTCCCTGGTTCAAAGAGGAAGCTGAGATCTGGGTGGAGATCCAGGGTGAGGAAGGTGGGCAGCCCTCACCTGGCCTGCCCTCCCGAGAGTCTCTGCAAGGCTCCCCAGAATTTCTGCAGGTACGATCTGTTGGTCTATTTGACGGATGTATGTTCCTCACTCTGCTCTGACTCTCATCCTATTGACAGACATGTCAAAGAAATCTCTTTTGCATCCCCGAGTACCTTGACAAAATGTTTTCTCTGACACATAGGGGCCTTGTTTCACAGGGAAGCACAATTAGACTTTTGTCACTGCTTTTGCCAGGCCCCAGGAAGCTCCAGAGAACGCTGCCCATGACTTGCATTTGAACTACCCAAGGGGCAAAATCACAAACTCCCAGCTTATGTCGGGTTCCAGAGAGGCAGGCTGGCTTCATGAAGTTCGGGGCACCAGGGGAGTGGGTGAAAGACACAGATGTTCCAGTTCTGGACGTCTGGGATGGTGTCTGGGATTCTGCTTCTTAAACCAGCTCCCCAGGTGATTCGGATGCAGGTGTCTATATACCATTCTTTGAGAGACAAATATAGTGGACATGGCAAGAGCTTAGTGCCAGGCAGACCTGGACCCAAATTTCATCATATCAGTGATGCTACCTCAGCCGTGTTCCTTCACTTTTTTGGACTCCATTTTTACCATCTGTAAAATGTCCTTGTTTTAAACCAACACAACAGAGTGTTTTCTAAGTGCTGGGCATAAGGCTAGCCCTTTGCATCACCTCATTTGGTCTTCACAACAGTCCTCAAGGCAGGAACTATCATTTTCAAATTCTGGAAGCCTCACTCAAAAGCACCTCCTCCCTTTATTTAAAGGTGATGCTTAGTCACAGAGAAGTTAAATATCTGTAGAGTACCTAGCACAGTACTGTTCTCATAGTAGGCGGTTGATAAACACTCACTGCCCCTGTCCTGGCCAGTTACCCCAGTATTGGATGGGTTAGGAGCTGTTGAGGATCTGGAAATGGGGTCTGCAGGGCCTGGAGAGGTTCAGAGTCCAGGGAAGGACATCAATCCATCAGTGAGAATTCACTGAGGCTTCCTAACACAGGTGGAGGTGAACTTGGAGAAGAAAGAAAGGCACACATCCTGCACTGGTTTTGTCGGGATAATTATTCAAGTGAATAAAGAGAGAGAGGAGGGCCTTTCCAGATGGGAAATCCTACAAAGGAGGGGTCAGCAGGGTGCTGGGACGACTATGCTATAGTGGGGACCCTTAGGGTGGGTGATTCTCGTAGACTCTCCGGAAGTCATCTCCTTGCTTAGTCCAATTAAGCCTCTTCCGGGAAATGTGGGTAAATGGAGCTAGATTATTGACACAAATATAAAGCTAATTCACTTTATCAACAATAAAGCCAACCATACCAAAAAGAGTAAAGAGGGAGAATGAATGAATAAATGAGGTTTATTGTTTTACTTTTTTGTTTTATAGTGAGTTAGGTCTCACTTTCTCACTCACAGCCTTTCCCAGCTGAATTTAAATCATCTAAGTCCTATGGATCAGCCAATGCTAAACATTCTCTGTGGTTCTGCTAAGAACTTTAAGGTCAAAAGTCCAGTGTTGGTTTTCCTTTGAGTTGCTAGAATAGTCCTTTCATTTATCCAACAAATATTTATTGAACGTTTACTGTGAGTGAGGCAATGTTTTGGATACTGGAGATACATTAGTGAACAAAATAGACAGAAGCCTCTGCTCTCATGGAGCTTACATTCAGATGGGGGAAGAGAGGAAAAAAAAAAATCAAAACCAAAACCAAACAACAACAAAATGCAACTGAAATGAACATTAGGGGAAATTGGGTTAAGTGTATATGAGCCCTCTCTGTACTATTTTTGCTGTTTTTCTGTAAGTCTAAAATTAAAACTCAAAACACAAACAAAAAAAATATATATTTGATTATGAGTGCTATGAAGAAATGTCAATCAAGAAAGGAAATAGGAAATTAGGGGATCCTCTTAGGTGGGAGGAAGACTTGTAGTTTTAAAAGTCTGGTCTTTTAGAAAAAGTGACATTTGAGCAAAGATTTGAAGGAGGAAAAAAAGAGCAAGCCATGGGCCACAGGGATATGTGGGAAAAGACTGCACCAGTTAGAGAAAATAACTGCAAAGTCTCAGTGTTACCCAGCCTCCAAGGGGGACCCCTTATTCACACCTTTATGTAGTCCCCTCCTACAAGGAATAGGGATGACCTGTGTAATTAATAAGAGATTGGGGAAATGTGACTTCCATGACTGAGTCATCAAAGAGATTACAGTTTTGGCCTTGCTTTCTCTTGGATCACTGGTTGCCATGTTGTGAGGACACTCAAGCAGCGCTATAGAGAGGTCCACATGAGGAGGAACTGAGGCTTCCTGCCAACAGCCACCACTAACTTGCAGGGCCATGAGTAAGCCACCTTGGAAGCATATCTTACAGCCTTTAGATGACTGTGGCCCTGTTGACACCTTGACTACAATCTCATGAGAGACTTCAAGGCAGAACCACCTGGCTAAGCCACTCCTAGATTCCTGGTCCACAGGAGCTCTGTGAGATTAAAAAAAAATTATTTTAAAATTATTTTAAGCGGCTACAATTGGGTTAATTTATTTTACAGCAATAAATAACCACTGCAGGTCTTGAGGTGGGAGCTTGCCCAGTTGCTTGAAGAACTGCAGAGAGGCAATACGGCTGAAGTGGTGGGTATAAAGTGGAGAAGAGGGAGAGATGAGGGTAGAGGGCCTGAGTCAATCTTCCTCTTGAATAAAAGGCTTCCTCTCTGTGGGTATTATTATTATTTTTTCAGCAAGTGGCCTCTTCTGAGTGTTTCTCAGGCCCAGACCTTGGGAACAAGTTTGTGATGCCCATTTTCTTCACTCCTCTGGTCTTTTGAGATGGATTTCAATCTCCTCTTCCCAGGAAGTCTGTGGGGGTGTCATCCTTCCTGAAGTGGTTTCCATGAGACCTCATGCTGAAACTGGGCCAAGGTCTCTTTGGGTATTTTTTTTTAAAGGCCAGGTTTATTTTGGTAGAGAACTAACATAGATTTGAATAACAACCAAAAAGAGAGAAAATGAATTTGATTAATTAAAAACGAGTTGTTCAGAGAAAAGGTCACAGGGGAGGTGAGGTTTGAGGGAAGCTTAAAAGATGGTTAAGGGTAGGTGGGCACAGATGGTGGGTGAGGGCAGTGGAAACAGAAATAGTAGAGATGAGAGGGTATGAGGAGGCTTGCTGTTCTCTGGGAATTTGGCATCATTGGTGTGGAGACTGGGAACAGGGCACAGGGGATAGGGGAGTGGAGTGGAGATGGGGAAGGGGCTGGAAAGGGATCTGGGTGTGCAGGACTCTGAATCCAAGTTGCATCCTTCAGGTCAGGTCCCTGCAGTAGCTTCTAATCCTTCAGAGGTGGGCTCCAAATGGTGGCCCATCTGAGACTCAGGATTATTTTGGTTGGAAGGGTCATGAATCCATTTCAAGTTGGAGTTAGGAAAAAAGAGAATTTGTTGATTTACATAAATAAAAAGACCATGGTCTGATATAATCAAGACCCACTTACTCTCTCTTTTGTCCTGCCTTTTGCCATGTTGGCAACATCCTCCCTTTGGCTCTTTCCTTGTGGTTGCAAGATGGTGGCCAGTCTCTTTCTAGGGTTGAGTCTAGCAGAAAAGAGTACTTGTGTTTGTCCCAGCATACTCAGGAAATGTCTTGATATTTACCTTGATGGATGATTTGACTTGTGTAGGTCATGTGCCCACTCTTCAACCCATCACTGCCACCAGTGGATGTAGAACTTTGATTGGCCAGGCTTAGGTGCCACCCTGTAGAACCCATAGACTGAGAATAAGTAGGGTGGCTGCTCAGATGCAAATCAGGGGCTGATGCTACCAGTGGGTGGATGGGTCATGTGACAAGATGTGAAGGGACATATGTAGCAGATAGTCAGGCATGTTCCTTCGTACGTATATAAGAGGGCATGGTCAGGGCACCAAATCTAATCAAACGGATTCATGGTACTGGAAAGGCTCCCATTAAATAGTCAGATAGTGGTGTTTGTCTTCATAGATTCTGTGGGATATTGTTACATTGTAGCCACGATCACATCATCATTATTATTGATTTGTTTCATGCTATTTTTAGTCTTTTAACCCCCTTGTATTACTCAAAGTAATATTAGCTGCTGTAACAGAAAAACTCTACAATATTATTGGCTTAAAACAATTTTCCCTTGAGTGGAGTCCAAACTGTGAGTTCCTGATTGGCGGTGCTGGGGCTCTGTTCCACAGAGTTATTCAGGGATCAAAGCACCTTCCATTGTGTGGCTCCACCATGTCCTCATGTCTTAGTCTTCTCTTTCAACTAGCAGATAGGAGACGAGAAGGCGGAGTGGGGTGGTGCCCGCTTCTTAAACACCTCTGCCTGGAGGGGAGCTGCACATCACTTCCATTCATGTTCCACGGGTGAGAAGTAGTCATCTGGTTCCATCCGGATGTGGGAAGAACTGTAAAATGTCATCCTGGCTGGGCAACCAGGCTCTAGCAACTCCATACTATGGCATGGGAGCAGGCATCTGTGGTGGGCAGCTAGCCAACTTTGCCACACCCACCAAATACGCTACGGCAAATTCAAGATTTTCAAGTTACACACTAAAAAAGGTGGAGAATTATTGCCAAAAGCAACTGTGGGGCCGCTGAAGGGTTTTAGGCAGCAGAGTGAAACATCAGGTCAATCCGTGTTCCAGGGATGTAAAGGAGATAAAGGCGGTCGAATGGAAAGGAAGGAGGTTTTGTGAAAACCTCAGTCAGGCCAGGTCCCTGCTGTCCCCACTTGTGCCCCGGTTTTGAATGGGACAATACCCTGAGGTGCCTCAGTTTACATCCTACCACGTACTGAGGACTCACCTCATGAATCTCCACTGACATCTTAGCAATGCCGTGAGGCAGGTATTCTTACCTGCAGTTTAAAAGTAAGAAAACTAAAGTCCATGGAAAGGAAGTGACTTGTCCAAGGTGCGTTGGCCCTTCAGTGGGTTATCGCTGAGGCTGTTGATCTGGATTTGGATACTTTGGGGGGACGCTACGGTGCCAAGCATGGTGTGGCATGATGGCATGGTGGCATGGTGTGCCATGGTGTCTTCCTGGTGTCTTGTGTCTGAGTATCCAGTGGTGACCGGGCCGGCTGGCAGGTGGGTTAGACGGCCCTTTGCACCTGCACCTCCCCCCAGGGGCAAAGCTTCAAGCACTGCTCTCCCTGTCCCCTGCCCATTCCACGGAGTCACCTCGAAGTCCCTAAGGATGCTCTGTGCGTCCCCTCATCAGCTCCTAGGAGTCTGCTCCGTGGCTCTTGGCCTTGATGGGGAGGGTGACCACAGACGTGCTCCCCGGGCTGGAGGAGACCATTCTGCTGACTGGGCAGATGGGGCCCACGCACCGGGACCTGGGGAGACGGAGAGGAGAAAGTGGCTGAGCACAGCTCTGCGAGACCTGGTGATTTATGAGGAGCAACTTCCGCGGGCCATCTGGACCAGGAACTTCAGGAAGCACATCCTGTGTGGAGGCACAGGCAGCGTGGGAGCCCTGCCAAGGAGGAGGGAGGGGATGGGGAGGCAGGCCTGGGGCGGAGGCAACACAGAAAGGACCCCAGCGGCGGAATCAGACACAGCCGGCTTCTTCCGCTTGCAGACACGTTGGACAGGACCCTCACCATGAGGGGCCTCAGTTTCACTAACCTTAAAATGGGACGACGGTTACACCTGCTGCTCCGTTGAGATGTTTAAATGGACTATTGCTTCTGAAAGTACCCAACCCAATGCCTTGAAGGAAGAATGCTGATATCCCTGAGCATCTTCCGTGTGCCAGGCATTCGGTTCGGTGCTGGGAATACACAGAACCTCAGTTTGCGGGCCACTGGGGGTGGCAGGCTGCTTTGAATCATGCGAGATATTTACCACGAACTCTGTGACAGAGAGGTGCCAGCTCTGCCTGGAGGTGAAATTTGGGTTGGGCCTTAAAGGAGAAATAGGAGCTCGGTGGCCAGTGAAGAGAGAGCAAAGGGAACAGCGTTGGCAAAGCCATGTCACACTGGGGTCAGATGTCGCTTTGTTCGTTTACACCTCCTGCTCTGAGTAATCCGCTGAGCTCCAGACCGGTAAATCCAATGGCCCACTTACACCTCCATTTGGGTGTCTATAGGACATCTCAAATGTAACATGGCCAAAGCAGAGCTACTCGTCCCCTCCCCCGCCTTCCTCCCCTCGTTCCCCTACCTTAACCTGCTTTCTCTTAGGTTTAAACGACACCACTGTCCAATCAGTCCCATAAGCTAAAAGATCTAGAAAACATTTACCTCCCATTTCTCTATTTCCCTCCCTCACTCTATCCAGTGGTGCCATGTTGCACCACTTTACCTATGTGGTTCCTCCTGGAATTGTTCAATATTGTCTTGACCTCACATCCCCAAATCCAGTCCATTAGCAAGTCCTGTCGGTTCTGATCTCCCAAGTACATCCAGAACCCATTTAATTCTCTCCATCTCCACCAAGACCATCAAAGCCTAACCTACTGCAGAGTCTTACCCAGGAAAGTGCAACAGGCTTCTAATATTTTTTTCCTGTTACCACATGTCTTCCACAGTCTAATTTCCCTATAGCAACCAGAGTGATTGTTATAAAATAGAAATCAAATCAAAACATTCCCCTGCTTAAAGACTTGATCAGATGGTTATTTTCACAGTAATTCTGCATAGCAGTGCACCCTAAAACTCAGTGCTACACAGCAATAAGCATTTACTTCTTGCTCGTGTGTCTTAGGGTTGGCTGAGGCTTGGCTGACCTAGGCTGAGTTTGGCTGCAGACTGTAGGTTGGGTCTGGGTCTACTCTGTGTCTCTTGTCCTCCTGGGACCAGTGGCTACTCAAGGCATGTTCTTCTCATGGTGAAAAACAAGGACACTAAAGGTTCAAGAACCTTTCAGAACTCTCTCCCAACACATCCAACACCATCCCATTGCTCAAAGCTAGTCATGTGGCCAAGTCCAAGGTCAAGAAGAAAGGAAGTGCCCTTCATCACCATGAGGCCATGGGAAAGGTACAGAGAGGTAATTTACTATAGTGGAATAAAGAATTAGGACCAACCAATAACTCAGTCTTCAACAAAGCCTTTTAATGGCTTTCCACTAAACTTAGAATATGGTCTAAACTCCAACCCCCCGGGATCTGGCCCCTGGTATATCTCCAACCTCAACCTCTATTGCTTTTGCCCTCACCCATTTCTCTGTAGTCATGCAGCCTTCTTGGCTCTTCCTCCAAGAAGGTGGAAAAAAGAGTTATCCAAATTCTTTTTCCACCTCAAGACCTTTCCATTTGTCACTCTCTCTGTCTGTAACACACTGCTCCCAGATCTTCACATGCCAGGCTCCTTGCTGCCATCAGGTCTTAGGTGAAATGATACTTACACCTATGGAGCTTCTTAAAGATGCAGAAGCCTGGGCTCCACCCCCAGAGATTCTGAAAGGGCTGGTCTAGGGGTGGGTCTCAGAAGTCTGTTTCTAACAAGATACCCACCATTGACACCAGTGCTGACGTTCCATGGCCACATTCTGAGAAACACTGCTGTGTGAGGGAAGCACGTCCCGGAGGACTTGGAAAGACGTGGAGAGCTTCAGTCTGTTGGGGTTTGAGAAGGCTTCCAGAAGAGGCTTCGGCTGAGCTAAGGCTTGAAGGATGTGCAGGAGGTTGTCAGGCAGATAAGACTCTATGTTCTGGGGATTATCTCATGACTCTGTGAGCTTCCTGGGTCTGAAGTTCCAAGTTACTCTCTCTGGGTCCCACAGCCCATTCAGCCTGGACCCTGCTGGCGCTGCCTCCCATTGAGAGCCAGAACTGACCACATTATATATGACCATCATCTGAGCTTCTTGAGACAACCAATTCCACAGGAAGTCTTAGAAAGCTTTTTTGCTCTAAATGATCTTTTTTACTGTCACCCAGAGTTGTAGGGATTTTATATCATCTATGAAATCCTCTTAAGATTTTATTTCCATATTTTCCTTTTATGATAACTGGGTTTTCCTTCCTGAGAAGAGGTCCTCAGGAGGTGGGTGTGCCTTGGCAGGAGTCAAGCCCCGGGGAGGGTGCATTCCTGGGGCAGCCTCGGCCTCAGCGACAGCACAGGCATCCAGGGCTGGCAGCATCCTTCAAGGTCCTGTGGCCCTTTTTCCACTGAAGGTATCCTCTCTAGAGCATCCTATGACCCAGCAGAGACAGTCATGGGGCTGTGGAGTCTGGAGAAATGATCTAACAGTCAGAGCATCTGGGTTAAGACCCAGCACTCATTAAAGGACTGGCCTTTTGGGATGCTACATATTGGGGAGACTTTGGGCAAGCCATTTGCCTTCTCTGGACCTTATTCGTACATGTCTGTATGCGTTTATGGTGAAGACAAGATGTGATAAGTGCTCTGTAGATAGGGATTGGATAAGGACTGCTTATCCACTCTTTACTCAAACTGGTCCAGTGATGGGTAACTTACTACTTTAAAAAGTAGAGCTTTGGGATCTAGTTGGTTCTAGGTGACATTAGCCGGACCACTGGTTATCTCTCCTAATTTCAGGTCATCCAGCGTGTGAACCTCAAACCTTGAGAGCCTCATTGAAGCCACTGACTCAATATTGACCAAGAAAGAATCAGAAATAGAGGCCAATATACTGGGGACTTCATTTTAGGCTGCTGGTTCTCAACCCTGGCTTCTTAAGAGCATCACCTGTGATGACAACATAACCTGTCCAAAGTTCAGACCTTATTCCAGATTTATTAAGTAAAACTCATCAAAGGTAGAGGCAGGACATCAGTGTGGTTGTTGAAGTGCTCCAGTTGGTTTGAATTATGCAGCCAGGGTGACAGTCTCCTTTCAGGTGCATTCAGTCAGTCATGGGTCCACCTCAGAGCACTGGCACAGCTCACATTTTCCTGCCTGTCCACAAGGACATCTCGAAAGCATTTGTCGAATGGATGCCTGCTTCATTCCAGACACAGGATGTGGAGCCCGAATCTATCTAGGTCACCCCAGGTTGAGGTCAAACCTGGGACCACATTAACAAAACTTGCCCATGTTTTACTGGCTCTGGCCCCACTTCGATGGGCCCCTGAAAAGTCCTCCCAGTTTTGTCGGGGAGTCCCTTATGTATTTAGGAATACGTCTCATTCCCCACATGATGGAGTTTGCTAAGTTCTTTCCCTCCTGCCCCTCCTTTCTTGCTGACACCCGCTGCCCATGAATCAGAAAGTGCTGGAGCGTCTCACTGCTTCCGCCTCTGCTGGCACTCCCTGCAAGGATGCAAATGCCCATATCCCGTGTGCAGTATCCCAGACATGGGTACCATTCCTTGGCATCCCCATTGATTAAGCTACACTGGGTCTGGTGCAGAAGTGAGGGGAAGGCTAGGGGGTGTCACACTTTGTCATGTGGGTTTCACAGTAGGGCAGTTGCAAGTCTCTTTTGAGTCCAGCCTCACCAGCCTCTTCCTGAAACCTCTCCCCAGAGGACCTGACCATGAGTTCCTGGTCCAGATCCAGGACCTGAATAACTAACTAACTCATCATGGCCTCTCTAGTGTATGTTTTTGCTCTTTTCACTCCAAACCAAAAAGGCTTAACTGATTTCAGCCCAGACTGACTTGTACGCATCACCTCCTGACTGGTCTACCCCCAAATTTGCCTTATGAGCCCAGTGTACTCAGTCTGTCTTAGAAACCCAGGCCCAATTCAGCCCCGAATGTAGACTCAACTTAGGTCAAAGCTGGGATTTCCAAGTGTGTTACAATCCCCTGGTCTCTTAATTTAGCCCCACTATCTGAGGAAATAGTAATATTAATAGCTGCTGTTTATTAAGTTCTTAGTCTGGGCTGGTGTGATGCTAAGTGCTATACATGGTTTATCTCATTTAATTCATGCAAAAGTGTTGTAGAGTGGTTGTTATTACGACCCGTTTTATAGATGAGGGAAAAGAGGGTCATCCAGAAAATAAGGAGATCTTCAGGCTTAGGAGGAGTCCAGGGTTGATGACTAGGGTTCCATGTTTTCTATTGCAAAATTGGATGGCATCTGCCCATCTCTTGTCTTCCAGATCCTAAATTATCCATACTTCCTGAAAAGTCCATTTAGACAAAGACACAGTGTTGCATGTCAGAATGTCAGAGCCAACAGTGCCCTTAGAGATAAACCATGAAGTTCATTTCCTTCCCCACCCAGCAGAAAGGGATCTATTTCAGGTCGCACGAGTTCACAGCAAGCTGGGCTCAGGACCCAGGGTCTTTTTCCCCAAGCCTTGGACTCACTGTGTGAGCTTGCATAAGTCACCCCTCTCTGCAGAGTGAAACAGACAGATATCCACAGAAGCAGTCCCAGTTATTAAGCTAAGATTTTGGGCAGTGAAACCTTTTGACACAAAGGAAACTGAAGTGGGAATCTACTCTAATTGCTCAAAGCCAAGGTGGTCTGTTGAATCAGGGGTGTGGGTCAGGTATGTGCTATGCTAGTTAGAAAATGAGGGCCTTAAACGGTTTGGGGACATTGAAAGAGAACGTGACTAAACTAACTCCAGTCATCATGCTGACTGAACTCAGAGGAAGAATCTTCCAACCAGTGGTGTAAGTAAATGGTTAACCACCTGCTTTCTGGAAACAGACACATTTTGCCCATTTCCACAGTGTACATGATAGTTACTTTCAAATTACCCACATGATATTAACCAACTTGCAAATTTCCTGAAAATTTAACATTTGGCTCTTGTGGGCTGGTATAAGTTGTCTCCAGCACACCCGTTGCTTTTGAATCTTCAAATACTTTGCTAGATTCGGTTCATTAAACTTTGTAGCAGGCTTCTATTGTCCTGGGTATATGGTGAAACAAATGGTGGGTGGAGCTGTGCAGATAACTTGGATGACTCATTGATAGGTCTTTTCCTGTGATATCACTACCTCTGTTTCATATCTTGGCGAAAATATTGCATTTTCTACCCTGTTATAGAACAAATAGAAGTGTGACTTGTGGTTTACAATCTATGAAGCTGATTTCATATAATTTTGACAATTCTATCGCATTTCTCACAGCAACATTTTTTTTTTCCCCTCCTGGGATGGCTGAATGTCGTGTTGGGATACTGTATTGGGAATTGCTTCCCTCTGATCCTTTCTGTAAGGCTGCCTTCCTCTTTGTAGTTTTTTTTTTAAATTTATTTTTATTTTATTTATTTATTTTTGGCTGTGTTGGGTCTTTGTTGCTGCACGTGGGCTTTCTCTAGTTGCGGCGAGCAGGGGCTACTCTTCGTTGCTGTGCGCGGGCTTCTCACTGTGGTGGCTTCTCTTGTTGCGGAGCAGGGGCTCTAAGCATGCGGGCTTCAGTAGTTGTGGCTTGCGGGCTCAGTAGTTGTGGCTTACAGCCTCTAGAGCACAGGCTCAGTAGTTGTGGCACACGGGCTTAGTTGCATGTGGGATCTTCCCGGACCAGGGCTCAAACCCGTGTCCCCCGCATTGGCGGGCGGATTCTCAACCCACGCCACCAGGGAAGCCCACCTCTTTGTGGTTAGTGCACGTTCAAGGCTTTGCCACGTGCACCCTATGAATTTTCCTTGCCTCTAGCCTGGTGCTTCTGGAGGAGGGGAGATGGGACTTTCTGGTTCTAAATCTCTCCTTGGCACATGTTCTGAAGAACCAGTGATTCCGTTTGAACAGAGAAACTGCAGACAGATGTGCTGTTTTCACATCTGGCTACTGGGAGGTACAGCTGTATTTGGCCACCCACTCTTTTTGCACTTGTGTTGGGGGAAGGGATCCGTTCCTTTATTGTGCTGGTGTTTTTATCTGCACGGGGCGGTGGTGGTGGGGGGTGGTGGAGGATGCATAGGTCACGTTCTCGGAGATGCTAGGCAGACTCCTGGGGTGGGGCAGATATTTTCTTAAATCTGGGTGGGCAGGCAACGGGGTAGAAGGATTGAGGGTATAAGGCATCCCTGCATCCCTGGTCTGCTCCTTACTCCGCTGAGGGTTTGTGAGAGAAAGCACAAACCCAACTTTATCCAAAGGACTCCGGTCACACCTCTGGTTGGGGTTAGGGAAGCCCATTCCCCAGATGGCACTGAGCCAGAAAATTAGCAATGATCAATGAAAGGGGAAGGATGATGAAATAAAAGTGGAGTCTCAATTATGCTCTAAATGAGCAAGGCGATATTAAGTCTTTAACAGAGGAGGGGCTGGGGACTTCAGGAAAGAAAAAACGATTACTTGGAAGAATTCAGCGCCCTAGTCTGGACTGAGTCATTGATTTCCTATTCCAGTTCCATAGATGGACCATAAAGGCCTTATAGAGTGCATGTCTCCCCTGCTCTATTTCTCCATGATCTGCATCAAGGAAATGTAAGTTTCTCTGTCCTGCTTTTCTGTCCACCAACATCAGATCCGGGGTGGGTCCAAGGGAAGAAATGTCTGTGGGCATTACGTTAGGGATTCCAATTTACTAGCTGCTGGGAAGTCAGATTTGTGGTTTCAGGGCACAGGATGTTGCTGTGTGAACCATGGTTAAAGTTGCTTTTGTAAAATTATAAAAGTCATTTGTTGTGTTTGTATGAAATGGAAGGCTGCAATGTTTCCATGAAATCTCAGTCATTAAAAACAAAAGCACACAACTTTCTTTTCCTTAAATTCTGCTAAAAGACAAAGTAATTGATGTTGAATTTGGTGATTTGCCCTGAAAAATGCAATCATCGGGACAGCCTGTATCAGTTATTTAGAATGGAAACCAAATGTTACCTTCCATATCTCTCCATAACGTAAAACTTATCCCCCATCTGGCAAAACCTCTTTCTGTTGAAATGTTCAGAGTGGTGTTGCATTAATAAGTAGACATCAAGTGAAATTTACTATTTATGTCTTTTCAATGGTCTCTGTAAACCCAGTTGCACGTAGGGCTTGTATCAATAAACATCTCTACCTGCGGGTTTTCAAGACAGATTAACTGGGAAGGGCCATTATGGGATAAAAGAAGAGGGCGTGCTGGGAGAAAAATGAAATCAAACATTCACCCGTGCAAACACTTCCTTCCTGGATACTATTCAGATTTTAATTTCTTTCTTTTTAAAAAAAGTATAAAATAAAATACAAGATGTTGGTGCGGTTTGGAGATAGCCCACATCTGTACTGTAATAAGGCAATTCTCCAAAGTGGAACTCTCAGTGGGGTATTTACTTAATTCGTATTGGTTTTGGACCACAGCCTGTAATGAGGAAAAATATGGGTAGAGGCAGGAGATGGCAGTTAGAAGTCTGTACCCTTTTTGAACATGAAAGTACAAAAAAGGTTGTGCATGTATTTAGGTTTTAGTGAAAATTCAATAACTTTGGCTGCACACACTTTGCTCCAGAACATTGATAAAGATGGGAGAGCTAATAAAGGACCCGAATTCGAGCTTCTTGGAGATTAAGGCTGGAGCAGTGCCAGGTTTGGCTGCCCCGATGCTGGAGAATGTGCTGATGTGTTTTTGCACGTGGGCCAGATGAAGACAAGGTTGATTTTTAAAGCATCTTCTAACAGTGTATGAGCCCCAGGATCCTACAAACACCAAACAGACTCTGTGGAAAAGGGATTCACTAAACGGGGCTTCAGAAATGCTTGGGTTTCCTGCCAGCAAATGTCTTGATGAAGAGACAGAGAGGCCAGAGTTAAGACCTGGAGGGTCCTTCCCCAAATCCAGACCGTCCTCTGCCCCTGGATCTTTCTGTCACTCTGCAGGGCAGTGGTGGGAGCATCGTGTCCATGAGCTTGAGTTTGAGTCAAAAGGCCCAAAGTCCCCAAGTGAAGATCCACCAAGTAGCAAGAAGCTATAGAATGAGAAGCTGTAGGTTTGGTCTCTGGAACAATAAGGACTCTCCCTGAATTATCTAATGTCATCCTCATCACCACCAGCCACTGTCACTCCCTCCTATTTCAGGACACTCACTTGTCCACAGTCATGACCTTGCAAGTGGCAGAATCAGGGCTTGACCCCAGGCCAAAAGCATGGATGGCATGGTTTTAGCCCAACAAAGCCATCTGGGGCTTGGATCCTCCAGCTTCAGGAGGTAATCAGGGTCTGGAAAGAGATATCAGGGATGAGGTCCAACCTAGTGACCTGCCTTGTTCCTGGGCTTGACCACATTTGCCGAGAGCTGTTTGGAAACCATCTTGAAACCACCCCTCAGCCTTCTCCGCTGCAGGTTGCTGGATGCCCTCAGCTTACACTGGGGTCAGTGCTTTGTGGATGGGTTTGCCCACATTTGCAGAAAGCTGTCCAAGAACCATCTGTTTGAGAAGCTCAGCTTTTCCTCACCAGGCTGGAGATTCTCAACCTGCACTAGCTTTGCCTGAGGTCTAGATGCTCATTCGTTTGGCTATAATTAGTATGATTATTGCTACAGTACCAGGCATGGTCCATGACGCATAACATCCCAGGTTACTGGTGTGACAACTCAAGGAGGTTAGTGCCTCATTATTCTTCTTTTACAGATGAAGAGAGTGATTTGATGCCAGGGCTGTCTCAATTCCAAGCTCATGTGGTTAATGTTGACCAGGGAGGCTGTGAGTTGGGACCTTTCTGGAAGAATTTGGAGGATGCTCTGGGCATTTTTGCTAGACTCATTGCTGTGAGCTGAGATACACATGGGCAAGGTCAAACAGCCTGCTCCCAGGAGGTACCCCCTGCACCCAGCTCTTCCTCCCAGCGGTCTCTTGCATCCCTAGGCTCTGCTCTGGGCCCTTGTTGTCTGCCTGAGTTGCTTTCCCCTTCCCTGTGGAGTCCTGGAGCCTCTTCCCCAGCGAAGCTGACCTGCCAGTGATAAATACCATTTAATTACAGAACAAGTTTTTCTGCCATTTTTCTCAGCACGGTTTCTATTGCTGAAGATTAAACTTCATTCCAATACCACTGAATTACCTTTTTAAACCTATTATTTCAATGTGATTAACTTCACTTCTTTCCATTTAGCTGTAAGCAAAATCTTGTTTACAAGGCAAAAAAAGTCTTTGCCTTAATATCGGCAATAATAATACAAACGAACATTGCAAGAAAATAATTTATGTGAAAAACAGGAAAAAATGGCATTGATACATGAGGCTCCTCTTCAATTAATAAAAAGGAGGAAATATTTAAAAACAATTTATCAAAGAAATATATACAGTTCATACATCATGCATTTGCAAAGAATGTACTAATATTCATTCCACAAATAGCCCTGTGACCCGGGTTTTCGAATTCTTTTGTGTGTGACAAAATCTGGGTTGTGGTTAAAATCCAGAGCTGGGCTTGGTTAATGAAGTGCTGGTATCTGCAAGGCTACTGATGGAGAAATAATAGGTTTGTGTTGGTTAGACACCTGCCATCCTTTATTATAGCCTGTGCTCACCTTTGAATGTGGCCAAAATGCATTTGAGGTTTTTAAAGAAGGCGGTTGTTACTGAAAGCCTGGGTGGGCAACCCAAAACCTAGGATAGCTTTTCAGTCACACCTGCAACCATTTTCTCTCATTGGTGTCTCTTCTTTTCAGGACTGAAATCCAAAGCCTTAAAAAACCACAGTGGTATTAAGAATTGCAAAAGATAACACAGGGAACTATATTCAATATTCTGTCATAAACCATAATGGAAAAGAAAATACAAAAAAAGAATGTATATTTATGTATAACTGAATCACTTTGCTATACAGCAGAAATTAACATAACATTGTAAATCAACTATATTTCAATTAAAAAATAATCAGAAAAAATATTTTTTAAAAGAGTAAAAAAAAAAAAAGAAAAGAATTGCAAAAGGGAGAAATGCTTGGTGATTTTTTTTAAAAATTGTTTTTGTTTGAAGCAAATTCTGGCAGACTGTTTTCCGAAAGTTGTCGAGGCCGGGTGGCCGCTGGGAAGCAGGGGCATCTGTCACTGCAGTTATGCAAATCCTCTCTTGTTGGGGGCCAAAGTGTGGGGAGAGGGGACACATGGCTGCGTGTTGGCAAAACAGGCCCCGTATGCTTCCACTCGCATTTCTCCCTAATTTATTTTGACCATTTTCTTTTATGGCCTTCCATGAGATGCACTTCACAGGGGGTTCCTTTATGGGGCGATGCAGAGAAATTAGCATTTACATCATATTTAACAGTTTACAAGGAGGAGTTCTGCCCACACATAAAACAACATGCTTTTGTACAGAAAACACTGATATTGGAATGAATATTTCCGCATATGGTGTCTGCGTTTAGCTCACGTTTAGAATCATAGATGGCTCAAGAGGTAAAACAAAGAGTCAGCAAGTCTCTTCAGCTCAGGCCAGGGTGCCCCACCCACTATGCCATGCCACCCAGTTGGCACTGGGAGAAGGAGGCTGAGAGAGAGAGAGAGAGAGAGAGAGAGAGGGAGAGGGAGAGAGAGGAAGAATATACAGACCCAGGACTGGACAGCACGTGGGGCAACTACTCTGGTCCACCTCCTCCGCCCTCAGAGCTCTGTCTCCTTGTCACTCACCCTCTCCCCGACCAAACTTTCTTGGCTTCTCCCTGCCTCCCCTCACCATCCCTCCTCCCCCCTTTCCTTCACCTGTTTGTTTAAGCATATTAACTGAGCACCTACACGAGTCCAGGCTCTGACCTGGGGGTTAGCATGGCTGGGGGGAATCAGACACGCCAAGATTGCCTAATCCATGCAGTTTTTTTTTCAGGCATAGAAAACACACCCAGACATGCACAACCAGTCTGAACACCTTTTTCCCCCATAAAGTACACGATGTCAAAATCATTTAGGAACTTCCAGTGATGGTGACTCCTAGTGGCCAGGAGAAGTAGTGATGGACCTGACCTGGACCGGAGCCCTGATCTCACCCTGGCTAAACGCACCCGCTGTTTTCCCTGTAAGCTCTCCATCTTGTTCTACCCAGCAGCTGATGGATACTGATTATCAGGAAATGTATTTACATATTCTCATCACAGTCGTAAACAACTTGTGTGCTAGAAGCGAAAACGGAGGCAGAAGCAGGGCAGTGGTGGCTGGCCATACAGACTCCAGTCCTGCTCTGTGTCGGGATTTGCTGCACCCGTGAGCCCCTTTGAGGACTCTTCACTGTGTTGGTGGGTACCTCTGGGATCTGCATCACACTTGCCGTCTCAGAGGGGGGCTTGTCAGAGCGATGGGCATTGACAAAGCGGCAGAGCAGACTGAGACAGAAGTCCCTGAGAATGGGGGACCGCCCTCTGGGGCAGCCACCTCCGGGGGTGTCTCAGGACGCCCTCCAGCGAGAGTGCCAGGAACTGTTAAACCCTGAGAGTGCGGCTTCTTCCAGAGTGGGGGACAGAAGCTCCAAAAGGCTGGGGGAAGTGCCAGAAACCATCAGGGCAGGTTGACAGATGTGTTTCCAGCACCTGCCTCGCTCCTTGTGCTTGGCAGATGGGGTGCGGGGACCAGGCAGCCGAAAACCTGGATCAGTTTCAAACAGCTCCCTTTCCCAAGCTGAAAGCAGAGCATTTCCAGAGGGCAGCCACCAAGCCAGTGCCCCCAGGGTGCTCCCAGCCAGAGAAAGTTCCACCGCACCTTGCGCAAAGCGTGGTTTTGTTGATGCAGGGGATTGTGGGTCCGAGTGAACATCCTCCGGCTTGTGAAACCCTTTATTTCTGCACCTGCTCTTGCCACCCTGCATTTCACCTTTGGTGCCTTCAGACCCCTGATAACCTTGAGATACGTCCACTTGCAAGATGGGACTGTCAGGCTGAAGGCTGACTTGAGCTTCTAGAGCTGGTGCTGTCCAGTATGTAGTAGCCACTAGCCAGATGTGGTTACTGAACACTTAAAATGTGGCTAGTCCAAACGGAATAGATGGTAAGTGTAAAAGAGTCAGTGCATTGCAAAAAAGAGTGTAAAATATCTCAATAATATTTTTATATTCGTTACATGTTGAAATAATAGCATTTTGGATATATTGGGTTAAATAGGATTTAATGTTATTAAAATTAATTTCACCTGTTTCTTTCTGCTTTTTAAAAAAATGTGGCTACTAGAAAATGTAAAATGACATATGGGGCTTGCATTCTATTTTTTTGGAAAAAAAGTGCTGTCCTAGAGGGCAGACCTTGTAATATGATTCTCAATGACATTGTACCTGTGTCCTTAGCCAAATTTGTCCAGTAGCCTTTATTGCTGAGGACCCCCAGGTCCTGGAGGCATCAGCCCATCCCTTCCACTCTTGACCGGAATGTGAGTCAAACTGGGTCCTCAGGGATCCAGGCCAGCTGTTTCTCAAGAGTAGTGGCTGCAGATGCTGCTTCGGTGACTCTGAGCAGTTTCCGCTGATCTGTCACTCCAGCATTGAGACACAGCCCCTGTGCTGGGCCCCAAGGCTCATGTTTCTCCCTCTGGACCCAAAGGCATGTTCCAAAGGGTCTTCTCTGGGCATGCCGTGGCCTCTCTTCCTGCTTCCCATGGTGGCTGGGCTCTTCCCTGGCTGACTCGCAGGACTCCCTCTCCTGCCTTGTACCTTCTCTACCTTAATGGGTTGCCAGGTTCCAAGCAGGAACCCCTTTAAGCTAGAACAACCTTGAGAAGCAGGTAGGAGACACTCATCCCTAAGGAGAGGGGGCGCAGTGGGATGGGATGCTATCTCTTTGCTCTCTCAGGCAAGCCCACTCTGAAGCCCACTCAGCCAAGCCACCTTATTCCTTTGCTCAGAGGTACACATCCTCGTCGGATTCCCCAAAGGCAGCCAGAATCCTCCATCTTCCATGGCAGCCCCTCTCTTTAGGGGGTGGGCAAAGAAGTGCTTAATCTGCATTCCTCCCTCATCAAGTAGGTATTTATTGAGCACCTGCCTCATGACAGGCACGGGGCCGAGCACTGGCGATGGCACAGCACACAGAGACACTCATCGCCTGGCCTCTCAGAGCTTCACTCTCGTGGGGAAGACACATGCCAATCAAGAAATCACACCAATGTCTCCTTACAGCTAAAAGAGCTCCTTGGCCAAGGATGCCGGAAACCGATCTGGTCTTCGGTGGAGATGGCTGGCTGGGGTCAGGGAAGGCTTCTTTGAGGATGTGATGCTTGAGCTGAAATTGTTGTGTTTCGCAAGCTTTGCTTTTGCTCCCATCCAGCTGCCGTTTCAGGACTGGGGTCAAACTCCCTAGGAGAGGGTCCTGAGGATCAGGTGAGACCAGACAACATTTACCAGCATGGCCTGAGGCAGAATTTTCTGGAAGGGAAATTGTAATGAGAATAGAGAAGTGATCCAGAAAATCAGCGTGTCCTGGCATTAAGATTTAAGATTAGGACCCGGCTGCACATAGGAGGGGGACAGGGCTGGAACTCAGGAGGGGTGAGGCAAGAGGTTCGAGGCGAAGGTGGTGAAGGGTGACAGAGTGTGCCTCCCCCCTCCACCGCCCCAAGTATGACTCCCGCTGCTGCACACAATGACTTCATGGATCTGTGCGGCCTGCATGTTTCTTACGCAATGCTTTGATGGACCTTGCG
This sequence comes from Eubalaena glacialis, assembly GCF_028564815.1. Taxonomy (NCBI): domain Eukaryota; kingdom Metazoa; phylum Chordata; class Mammalia; order Artiodactyla; family Balaenidae; genus Eubalaena; species Eubalaena glacialis. Next base: position 19,804,839 of record NC_083728.1, read on the forward strand.
TTTTACTGGATCTCAGAAAAGCATCAAACAGTAGAGTGTGCCTGTTAGGGCACCCCTGTTGAAAAGAGCTCTGAACCAGGAGGCCTGGTTCCAGCCCTGATTTTGCCCCCCCTCTACCCGCTGTGTGACCTTGGGTGAGCCCCTTGCCCTCTCTGGAATGTAGCTTCCTCATCTGTAAAATGAGGGGGCTGGACTGGGTTGACCTTGAAGCCCACATGCACATCTCAGGTTCCAGGACCCTGGGAGTCAATGACGTGCTTGACTGAGCCGCTCCCAGCTGTAGCCAAGAGGTCAGGGTTCAAGCCTGTTATGAAGCTGCCACTCAGATGTTGCCACTTCTGATATTAATTTCTTTTCTCCCCACGAGGCATGGGGTCTTTACAGATGACTCCAAGAATTGCTTCCAGCCTTGGGGACAGAAGCTGGTCCTGAAAGCAAATGGAGCTAAAACCCGAGAGTACCCCCATCCCGGGCTCTTGGTGAACCGACCAAAATCATCTCTTCGAGCAAGTTGTGGCCGAACTCCAGAGAAGAGGAAGCTGGCGACAAACTTTCATTCTGATTGTCCTCAGAACCGTGATCTGCTCCATTCCAATCCTGAATGAGCAGGTTTCCAGAGCAGAGGAAGCCCTGATTTTATCCGAAGTACAAAGTCACGGACATGGGGTTACTCAGTTTTGTTTTGTTTTTTTTTTAAAGTTGAAAGAACCAAAGTGATTCTTTGGTTCTTACCAGCCAAACTGATAAGGCATAAAGCAGTGATTTTTTTTTTTAATTAATTTATTTATTTTTGGCTGTGTTGGGTCTTCGTTTCTGTGCGAGGGCTTTCTCTAGTTGTGGCAAGCGGGGGCCACTCTTCATCGCGGTGCGCGGGCCTCTCACTATCGCGGCCTCTCTTGTTGCGGAGCACAGGCTCCAGACGCGCAGGCTCAGTAGTTGTGGCTCACGGGCCCAGTTGCTCCGCGGCATGTGGGATCTTCCCAGACCAGGGCTCGAACCCGTGTCCCCTGCATTGGCAGGCGGATTCTCAACCACTGCACCACCAGGGAAGCCCGGTTACTCAGTTTTGAGTTAGAATCCTGTAACTAGTTGAGTAACTCTGGGAAACCTCCACAAACCGCAATTTTTTCATGCCTCAAATGGGGATAATAAAGTCACCCACCCTTGCCATATTTTTAGGAGGATTAAAATGTGCTCACATTATATTATATCATATATAAGTTCCTGGTAAAATTTAAAGCTGTATGTAGATTATTATAAAATAATGACAGGGAATTCCCTGGTGGTCCAATAATAAAAAATATATATATATATCCCTTCCAGATGAAAAAAAAAATAGAATTTAAAGATGTTGTTGCTAACAAAGTTGCCCTTCATTTGCACAGGGCTTTCACGTTTACTCCTCTGTTCGTTTTCTCATTTTATTCTCACCAGGACTCATGAGGCAGGTGTCATTACTCCTGTGTTTCAGCTGGGGCAATGGCTCATAAAGGAGAAGTGGAATGCCCAAGGTCACAGCTACCCGAGGGACATAAACCCCCATCTGATTGCCTCTAAGTGGGGTGGTTTTCTACCTTCTTGCACTGTTTGGGCTGGATCCACAGCCCTCAGATCCTTTTTCCCTTGCAATTCTTGGGACAGCTGCTGTCTCTGTACTGTTAGGTGCTGGTCACTCAGAGCTGTGATGGTTTTGCTAGAAGGGCCTTTTAGAGCAGGTATGTTGTCCACTTTTCTGTGACTGGGCTTAGAATAGCTCTGAGGGAGACCCCTTGGCCAGATGGCCAGAGGCCCCAGCTTCAACCTCAGGTGAGTGGGGACTGGATGTGGGATGGACTTGCCCGTGTCCTGGGCTGACGGGTGGGCGCAGAGAGGGACCGACCACCCGCAAAGGTGAGAAACTCTAGGACAAGAGATCAGTCACTGGCCTCACTGACTCCTCCAGCAGGGTCAATTCCATTCCTCACCTTCCTCCTGCCACACCCCAGGCTAGGGCCATACACTCATTCACACTAAAACTTCCTTCCTGCCCTTGAGAGGCTGGCAGTCACAGCCTGGACAAGGGGCTGCGTTTGGGGGCCACCAGATAATCAGCCAACATGAAAGTTTCCAATTCCTTTCCAACTAAAATGAAAATGTCTTTTCAGGAAAAAAAAAACCACACACCTTATCAGAATAATAAAATTAAATTATAATAGGGCTGTCAGTGACACAATATCTGAGGGTGACAAGATGTAATCTCAGTAAAAACATCGGATCTGTCTGTTTATAGATCTAATAAATTATGTTAGAATTGTGCTCTTATAAATCCCGGCTGTCGAGGAAACCTAACAACTAATTCATCAGTTGCTCGTACAGAGGTCTGCTTCTCCGTTCCAATTGTTCACCGCGTAGATAACAAGGAGCCTTCCAGACCGGCTGGTTAAATGTCATTTGTTTCAGAGCTGTAACACGGCACGGATCATTGCTCACACATAGTCACCCAATTATATTAACCTGTGCAGCAATACAGTGTAATGACATGACATTAACGCAGCCGCTTCAGAGGGGCACCAGCTTCCCTCCTCGGAAAGGACCAGGAGCCCGGCCAACGGCTTCTCCCCAGCAGCTCCCTTGTCATTTTAATGCAAAAACAAAAGCTGTTGAGTGGAAGCAGCAGAGAGTCACTTCTTTCTGGCAGCCTCTGAAATGTAAAATAGTCCAGGCTTTATCCTCTGTCAGCTCCGAGGGGCTTGCCGGCTGAGTTTTTTATTCAGCGGCTCAATTTTTCCCTAAAGGACAGGATTCCTCTCCTAATGCCCCCACTCTTGAAATTCACAATTCCTTGTCTCCGAGCGCAGTTCTGGGGTTGTCCCAAAGATATGGAACAATGCGATGAACTGAACTCTTGAGAGACGCAGAGAGCCCTATTTACAGAGGTAAATTACAAGGTGTGGAGTCCTTCTGGGGGATTAAAGCATTTGGGGGTATCTAGTTTCCTTTGCCTCGTCAGAGATAGAAGGGGAAGGTGAACAGATCTAGCTGATCCCAAAGCCTTGCTTTTCTCAGTCTCAGCTCTATTGACACGTGGGTCTGGATCGTTCTTTGCTGTGAGGGACGGTCCTTCTGCACTAACGGATGTTCAGCAACATCCCTGCCCTCTACCCATTAGATGCCAGTAGCACCCCGCGCCTCCAGCTCCCCACTAGCTGTGACAACCAAAAATGTCTCCAGACATTTGCTTCTGGGGGGCAAAATCGCCCCCAGTTGAGAATCATTGATCATGGGCAAGTCTCTCCCTCTACAGATATCCAGCAAATATTTGCAGAGCACCAGATGTGTGCTGGGTTTTGGGCTCTTTAAGTTGCTCTGGAACTTTCTTTTTCTTTTTCTTTTTTTTAAAATTTATTTATTTATTTATTTTTGACTGCGTTGGGTCTTTGTTGCTGCACACGGACTTTCTCTAGTTGCGTCGAGCGGAGGCTACTCTTTGTTGTGGTGCGTGGGCTTCTCACTGCGGTGGCTTCTCTTGTTGCAGAGCACAGTCTCTAGGCGTGTGGGCTTCAGTAGTTGTGGCACACGGGCTCAGTAGTTGTGGCTCACGGGCTCTAGAGCACAGGCTCAGTAGTTGTGTTGCACGGGCTTAGTTGCTCCGCGACATGTGAGATCTTCCCGGACCAGGGCTCGAACCCGTGTTCCCTGCATTGGCAGGCGGATTCTTAACCACTGCGCCACCAGGGAAGTCCTGGAACTTTCTTAATAAAGGAGTGGCCTGTCTCTGAACTCCCAAAGTCTCTTTCCTCTTCAAACAGAGGTGGCTCTGCCTTTCAGACTTCTCACATTTGAAGCCCAGCTCCTCTGCTTAATAGCGGTGAAACCTCCAAGCTTCATTTGTACAATGGGGGTAAAAATAGCACCAATCTCACTGGGCTGTTGTGAGGATTAAATGATTTATGCAGGTAAAGTACTGAAGGTCTGGCACAAAAGAAATCCTGGGCGCTTGGGGGTTGTTATTTTCATTAAATCCCACTCATGAAGGATCCTGGAGATGAAAAGTTGGCTCAAACCTCAGGAACCCGTGGGTTACCAATTCTGGCCACTCTAAATCCATCCATCAATCAATCCGTCACCTACGTCCATAGCATTTTGTTATGTGCCAGGTGGTAGTGTAAGTGCCTTTCAAATATTACGTCACTTGCTCCTCACAATGACCCTATGAAAGTAAGATGTTTTATCATTATCTCCATTTTTACAGGTGGGAAATCTGAGGCACAGTATTTTTTTTTTTTTTGGTAATAATTTGTCCTGTGTCATTTATTTAGTAAGTGGTGGGGCTGGGATTTGAACCCAGGTAGACTGGTTCCAGAGTCCATACTCTCAACCACTGTACTCTGCTGATAACTCCAACACCTGTCTCTGATGGGAGTCAGAGACTCCTTGTCCTGCTTGGGGCTGAGGTGAGGGAAGGGCAAGGCCAGAGGGCTGGAGGAGGCCAGGGCAGAGAGCAAGCTCAGGCCATCTCCTACGCTGAGCTTGCTTGCCTCTTTCTGCTTGAGTTGGTCATGCCTGTTTCGTCTTCTCTACTTTTCCATGGAAATGTTTATTAAAACACACAAATATTGCCATGTTTAACAGCACTAGAACCCTGGAATGTTAATTATACATATATATTTACACATAAATATAATATATAAATGTATATATATATAATATATATAATTTCCACTAACCAAAAGTCAGATAAAGTCTTGAGGCAGAAAGTGGAGCCACATAAGGTGGAAGGCAGCCTCATATTCCCCATCCTCACTCCGTGGGAATTTTATTCTAAGGAGGTCAGAGTTCTCAACGCCTTTACTCCACCCCAGCAATACTCTCCCACCAGTATGGCTCCCAGCGCTGTCATGCCACTAGGGTGGAAATGCGTGAGGGTGGCTGATGGACATCCTGGGAGGTGACGGTGGCTTTGGGAAGGAGTGGACCCTGGGACAGACATGGGAGCTCAGGGATGGGAGTTTGAATTTACACTTTACATAGATTCTTCAGGAGTACGTGACCTTCTCACGACCAGTTAGCCAGTTCATGAGCGTCTCACTCCCCATGAGCTGAGTCATAGTAAATACAAGACTGGAAAACACTGGAAAGTTGGAGAGAGGATGAGAGAATGCCATATGAGCCAGCTCTCCGGCATATGTACTGGGTCCAGTGATTCAAACAGCAGCCGGTTGGACTGTGAAGAGGGACCAGAGAAAAATCTCATTTTATTTACCAGAAAAATCTTATGTCTGGATTGACTTCTCTTTTGTTTCTTTCTTTCTTTTTTTTTTTTTTTCTTTTTTTTCGGCTCAAGGATGAGTACTCAGAGGAAAAACAGGAAGCACATGAAATCTGAGAAAGTCTTCATCATAAAACAGGCAACACAGTGCGCACAATGCAGGGAAAGAACTTGAAAAACACTGATTATAGTAAACTGAAGATCATTTTAGAACACTTCTAAATTGGTCTCTTCAGTGAAATGCAGGGAAATGTGCAGCTTATGATACAAGAAATGAAAAATGAGCTGATGGTACACCAACATGAGATGTGAAGGGAGCAAGCTGAGAGGAGTTAGAAATAAAATGGAAGATGAGATAATAAATAAAAGACTAAATTTAAAGAAACAAAGTTAACATCAACATTAGCTGTATCACAAAGCAGAATTGGCAATGCAGAAAGTAGAGCCAATAATCACTTAATCTCTATATGCCTCAGTGTTGTTATCTGTTCAGTGGAGATAGTGCCTGCTTCAAGGAGTCAATCTGAGCAGTAAATGAAATAAAGCATACAAAACTCTGAGCAGAATATCTGGGGGTGAGGCAGGCCTTTAATAAATATTAGCCATTATTTTTTACAATAGAAAACCTAATATAAAAAACATATTTATATGTGATCAGATAAATATGATCACAAAATAAATGGTTTTAAATTTATTTTAGTTGTGCATTTGAACTAATAATAGGTGAGGCAGACATTGGACTTGGAATTAGAACTCTTGGATAAACTTGAAAAACTCTAGCAAAATATAAAGAAAAAAAGCAGAGAATAAATATATGGAAAGCAGAAAACAGTGCTCCAACATAGAGATCATTGCTTTTCATAAAGAAGAGATCATTGGGTATATTCTTTTCTATATATGAAATACTTTAAAATATTAAAAAAAAACTTTCAAAATGAAAAACAGATTTTAAAAGAGACCAGAACAACAAATAAAGTAACAACTGAAGGTGAATTAGAAGAAGACTTTCTCAACCTTAAGAAAAACCTAAGTATTTTATCTTCTTTCTTTTTTCCTTTTTTTTTTTTTTGAACTATAGTTGATTTATAATATTGTGTTAATTTCAGGTGTACAGCAAAGTTATTCAGTCATACATATATTTATATATATATTCTTTTCAGATTATTTTTCATTATAGTTTATTACAAGATATTGAATATAGTTCCCTGTGCTATACAGTAAATCCTTGTTATTTATCTACTTTATATAGAGTGGTGTGTATCTGTTAATCCCATACCCCTAATTTATCCCTCTCTTCCCTTTCCTCTTTGGTAACTATATAAGTTTGTTTTCTATGTTTGCGAGTCTGTTTCTGTTTTGTAAATAAGTTCATTTTTATTATTTTTTAGATTCTTCATATAAGGAATATCATATATAATATTTGTCTTTCTCTGTCTGACTTCACTTAGTATGATAATCTCTAGGTCCATCCTTGTTGCTGCAAATGTTAATATTTCGTTTTTGATGACTGAGTAATATTCCACTGTGTGTGTGTATGTGTGTGTGTGCGCGCACGCGCGCCACATCTTCATTATCCATTCATCTGTCGTTGGACATTTAGGTTGCTTCTATGTCTTGACAGTTGTAAATAGTGCTGCTATGAACATTGGGGTGCATGTAACTTTTTGAATTAGAGTAAGAACAACCTAAGTATCTCTTTTTTTTCTTTTTTTTTTTTATTAATTAATTTATTTAGTTTTGGCTGTGTTGGGTCTTTGTTTCTGTGTGAGGGCTTTCTCTAGTTGTGGCAAGCAGGGGCCACTCTTCATCACGGTGCGCGGGCCTCTTCACTATCGCGGCCTCTCTTGTTGCGGAGCACGGGCTCCAGACGCGCAGGCTCAGTAGTTGTGGCTCACGGGCCTGGTTGCTCCGTGGCATGTGGGATCGTCCCAGACCAGGGCTCGAACCCGTGTCCCCTGCATTGGCAGGCAGATTCTCAACGCTGCGCCACCAGGGAAGCCCAACAACCTAAGTATCTTAAAGGGATTCCATAGACAAGTTAATTGGGAAACTTTGTTTACCACATCTCCCTCTTAGAGAGTAGCAATGCCCAGTGCATATTTTCCTTGGAACCCCAGCTTGGTAAAGGCTGACTTGTACATAAACAAGTTAACTAGACCCTATAGGATCTGACCTCCATTGCAACTCTAATCTCATCAGCTTCTGCTCTCCCCCCTTGCTCATTCTACTCCAGTCAAAGTGGACTTCCTATTATTTCTCGGACATACCAGGCATGCTCTCAGTTCAGGGTCTCTCCATATGCTGTTCCTTCTGTCTGGAATGTGCTTCATCAGATATCCATATGACTAGCTCCCTCACTTCCTTCAGGTTTTTACTTGAATATCACCCTAATAAAGCGTTCCCTATGACCCTATTAAAATTGTCACGTGTCCAATTCCCTATGCCCTTCCTCAATGTTATCCTCCCTCTAGCATGTGTCATCTTCAGAAATGCTGTATATTTTATTACCTCATTTTGTTTATCATCTGTCTCCCTTCACTAGAATGTCAGCTCCCTGAAGGCAGAGATTCGAACTGTTCCGTTCATTGCTGTGTCTAGATCAGTGTTTCATACACAGTAGGTGCTCAACAAATATTTGTTGAATATATGAACTAATAAACAAACTCTACAGGCATACAGGAAGAAAACAGTTTACTATAAAGGACAAAGATCAGATTGCTTTCAGATTTTGCTGTAACTTTGAAAGCTACAAGACAATAAGACCATATCTATGGAATTTTGAGAGGAAAAGTTTATGATTCAAAACCACACTATTCTCAGCCAAGTTGTTCATTTGTGAAGACAACAGAAAGATGTATGTGCAAAAGTGTATCATTTATGAGCTCATCCTAGAATACAAAAACAAAGCAAATAGAATCCTTGAAGATATACTCCACTTTGAGGGAGACACAAGAATGAGTAAATCCACATATAAAGTCAGGGTAGTAAATATTAAAACCAGTTAAACATAGAACTGAATGTATTATGTTATTTTAAGGACCATAACTATAGTCACTTAGTAATGCAATTATCTGAAAACAATTCTTGGAAAAGAGGAACGTAATATAAACAAACATAAAATTAAACATTAATGACCTAAAGTCTAAAAATTCTAGAACATATCAATGAAAACATGAAAGTGGGTTAGGAAGGAATGGGGGGTAAATTTTAAAATGCTGACTCACTCTTCTTAGGAGTGAGTCAACAAAAATGACTTACTTCATTACACTGATGAACAGACAAGTACAGGTTCAAGCATAGTTTTTACAAGGAAAAGACAATCACTTAAGAAAGTGGTATACTCTTCAATTAACCAGAGGAGAAAAGAAAAACAAAGAGAACAGAGTTTATGGGAATATTTTGATATATTATTACTAGTGCTTTTCTATATTTTAAAGGTTTTTCAAAATTTAAAAATTAGGCCAATGGAAAATATAACTAATGGCAAGAAAAGCACAAAACCCAGAAAGTATAAGATAGCAATACAATAAGAACTAGAATTCTCAGTCTTTAAATAGAATAAACTTTAATACAAAATTCAGACTTTTAGACTGAATTCAAGCAAGCAAGTAAACAACAGAAATCACCTACAAATTTTGTACACTTACCCCTACATCAAAATGACACAGAAAGACAAGATCAAATTCAAAGTAAAAAGCATTAAACTAAAATAATTTTATTTAAAATGGAAACAATCCATAATAAGAAAAAATAGTCATGAATCTTGATGTGCCAAATAACATAACATTAAAATTTATAAATAAGAACTGTCAGCAATACAAAGGAAACTGATGAAACACAGTAGTGGCAGAGGCATTTCATACACTTCTCTTTGACAGATCATGTAGATAAAAATATAAGTAAGGATATTGATGAGTACAGAAATATAAATATATTTATGTACATTTCACTTAAATCTATTGCAGTAAAGGCTTCCTTGACCCTTGGAGATTTAGGTAAAATATTTCCAGCCTCATTTCCATGTCTTAGGTCTGTCAGATGCTCCCTAAAAGTTACCAATCTCACCTCCTCTTGGCTTCCTTTCCCGAGTCTGTATGATCTTTCCACAGGTTTCCATGAGACTCCACTTAAGTCAAGTATTTTGGATTTTGTAGCTCCATAGATGATTTTGGGTGTGCCAAGTGGAAGGATCACAGAATTCATTGCTCAGTTCTGTGCATCACTTACCTTCTATTTTCATTTTCCTTTGCATAAGCCCATCCTCCCCATAGACGATATGACCCTGGGAAATAGAGCTCCTGTTTTTGTGGGTTCTTTCCAGACTAGCAGCCCCTGTGAATCCAAATTGCTTCCCCTACTTTCTTTAGAATGATGATAAATTAAACCTTACTATCTCTTTAGAAAATTATTATCATTGATAATCCAATTTCTTCCAAATTTTTTGAATGTGAATTCCTCTATGTAAAACATTTTGAACCTACAGTTTCAATGTGAACATATTTTAAAATTATATAAACATACCACTGTACTAAATGTACTAAATGTTTGAGATTGTCTACCCCAATATTGTCTGTCTCTATAGTATGGTTATACCTGAGAGATATTGCAGGTTCAGATCCAGACCACCACAATAAAGCAAATATTGCATTAAAGTGAGTTACACAAATTTTCTGGTTTCCCAGTTCATATAAAAGTTATGTTTACACTATACCGTAGTCTATTAAGTATGCAATAGCACTATGTCTAAAAAAGCAATGTACAGACCTTAAATAAAAAATAATGCTATCAGAAAAATGGTGTCAGTTGATTTGCTTGAGGCATGGTTGCCACAAACCTTCAATTTGTAAAAAATACAAAGTCTGTGAAGTGTAATAAAACAAAACTCAGTAAAATGAAGTATGCTTGTATATGAAAAATTCACTTTGTGGTACTGAGGATCCCGAGATGACTGCAAAGAGGTTAGCAGTCATCCTTCAGAGGAGCTGAGGCCAATGAGAGGCTCATGGTATCTGTATTTAGTCATTATAAACCAGAGGAAGCAAATAGTGGCTTCACATGAGTTCCCATTGAAAGCCACAAAGGCAGACACTACAAATTACTGACACTAATTTGTAACCAAGCTACTTCTCACATGGTCACATGGTCAACCAAGCTACTTATAATGTGCTGCAGTGGGAGAAGCAGCAGGGATTTGCTTATTTAACAATGGTCAATGATTTTCTAAAGTAATGTCAGTGGAGCCAAGGAGTCTATTATTATAATTGTAAGAACAGGTCAAATGTAAAAAAAAAGTGTTATCATCTTATAAAAACATTTGATAAGACTCAATATCTATTTCTGATTTTAAAAATCTTAGTTAACACAATTTTAACCACTCGTTACTCAACAGAATTTTAGCCTTAAACAACAAGTAGTCAATCCATACATAATGGTGAAACACCATGAAATTTCATTTCATTGAAATCAAGACTAAGATAAGAATGACCCTCTACCCAGTAGAGGCCAGAAACATCTCTCTAATTGTGATAACCAAAAATGTCTCCAGACATATTGCCAAATATCCCCCCAGGGGGCAAAATCATCCCCAGTTGAGAATCACTGTTCTAGAAGTTTTAGCAAATGCAATAAGATAAGGAAAAAGTCCACTATGCAAATAATTGTTATATCAAATATTGTTTTAGAAGTTCTAGTAAATGCAATAAGAATTTAATCTAGTAAATGCAATGAGGCAATGTAATTTTCTAAATTACAAATTATAAATATTGAAAGAGAGAATTGCCATTACTTGCAGAAGATGTTTTTACCATCCTAGAAAACTTAAAAGAATTAACTAGAATATCTATTGGGAGTAATAAAACGAGTTCATTAAGGTGGCTGGATATGGAATAAATGTACAAAAAAAGCCCAAAATTCCAACAACCAGTTAGATAAAATAATGGACAAAAAGATTTTACACCTATAGCAACAATAATGGGATATCTTGAGTAATAAACTCACTAAGATATGTACTGGAATACATATGAAGAAAACATACAATTTTATTGAATAAGGTGTTCTTGGATCCACCTCTAGAGTGATCTTTTGAAACTGAAAACGTGCTACCATTTGCTTAACATTGTCAGTGGTTTTCCATTGCCTTCAAGATAAAGGCCCAAGTCTGTAACATGCCCACTTTGGCCCTTGCTGATCCTTGCAGAAGTTTGCTCCTGCCCACTCCCTGGGCTCCAAGAGGACCCAGGATATTTGAATGCAGGGTCACATGCCATCCGCCTCTGCTCTTCTTCAGCCTGTATACCCTCAGAACTTTCATCTTATACAGCATAGTTTTCAGCCCCTTGACCACGCACATCACCTTTCTTTGTATATATTCCATTAGCTAAACAAAGTCCCTCTTTAAAGTGTGGATCTAGAATTGAATGCAATACCCTGAGTGTGGTCTGATCAGAGTAAAATATTGTCCCCTCCCTTGCCTTAGTATTTCACTCATCTATTCGTTAACATTTCTAGAACGCATATGGAAATGTATTTAATTCCTGGCTCTACCGTTTATTAGCAAGACACATAACCTCTTTGAACCTCACTGTCCCTTTCAACAAGATGGGGATAACAGTGTCTCCTCCCAGTGCTGTGAGGCTAGTACATAGCACTTGTTGTTTTTCCCTTCGTATTTTCCCGTTAGTCATGTCCCAGTCTCCTCCATCCTTTCCCCTTCATCATCGTCATGCTGTCCATACCAACATGATGACTTTGCTAGGCTTTTGTTGAAGCTGACTGGTTCGACCCGCTGCCTCTATTTGCACCCCCTCAAGTCCTCTTTGCAGAGCAATCTTTGTAAAACACAGGTTGTATATGACTCCTCTTCCAGTATCTTTGATGCCTCTCCACTGCCTCCTCAAAGTTAAAATGTTTTATCTGTAACTAGGCTGTGTCTACCTTTCTAGCATCATCGCCCACTCCCTCCCTCTGGGCACCCCACACCCCAGTCTGGCTCAGAAAGTCCTTGGCTTGCCAAGTCATGGCCTGAGAGAGGAGATATTCCACATGGGCCTTCCTGCTTCAAATTCCCTCCGCTAGAAAGATTCTCAACCCAGAGAGAAAAGATTATAACAGAATAATGTGGTGCTAAAGACAAAACTGCTTCTTACCAGAGTAAGAACCAAGGTCAGGGTGGGGGTCTGGCTGGGAGCCATGAAGGTTCCAGGAGGATTCCTCTCCGGGAGCCAGAGAACAAGCCCTGGGGCTCCGGAGGCCCCGTTTCTGAGCACAACATCTTCCCCAGCCCAACACCTCATTGGTCACGGACACTCTTCCATTTCACGGTCAATTGGCCATAATTTCAATTATGTAGGAAGCTTTTATTTTACATGCAAATTCCAAAACAACTCAGAAATCTGTGGAGAAGCCTAGGTATAAAGGAGCAGGAGTTTAAGCCTGAGAGGTGAGAATACCCCCATATTCTACATAACTACCCCTACTGGCCCTAGCACACTCAAGAGGGTGTTGTGAACAATGATTATTGAGAGAATTTGGGAGGACGGGAGGTCAAGTGTCTGGAACATAGCAGATACTAAATATAATTTAGTCTAATGGTCTTTTTTTTTCTTTAGCAAAGTCTGTTTGCTTAATGTATGTCTAAGACGTCATGTTTCTATCTTACAACACCTTGTATATCCATACAGTCACACACAAAAAAGTTTCTATTGTTAGGTTAAGATACTTAAGGTTTTCTTTTTTTTTTGGATTTGTAAAAAAATTTTTTATTGGAGTAGAGTTGATTTAAAATGTTGTGTTTGTTTCTGCTGTACAGCAAAGTGAATCAGTTATACATACACATATATCCACTCTTTTCTTTTAAGATTCTTTTCCCATATAGGCCGTTACAGAGTACTGAGTAGAGTTCCCTGTGCTAAACAGTAGGTTGTTATTAGTTATCTATTTTATATATAGTAGTGTGTATATGTCAATCCCAATCTCCCAGTTTATCCCCTGGTAACCATAAGTTTGTTTTCTACATCTGTGACTCTATTCTGTTTTGTAAATAAGTTCATCTGTACCCTTTTTTTTAGATTCCATATACAAGCAATATCATATAATATTTGTCTTTCTGTGTCTGACTTATTTCACTTGAGTTTTGATTTGGAAATCCAGATCCCAATTCAAGGGAGAGGGTTTTAGCCTCGGATGGGATGACCTTCCTCCTCCTCCCCTCTGCCTTGACTTGAGCTGACAAAGCAGACACCAGACAGACTAGTGGCAAAGCCCACGAGGCATTTAATGAATGGCAGGAAAACCCTATGGACGAGAGATTCTCAACCTTGGTTGCCCATTAGGATCACCTGGGCAGCTTTTAAAAGCCCTGATTCCCAGGCCACCACCCAGGCCAAGTGAATCAAAGCCTCTGAGGGGTGGGGTCCAGGTTTCAGGGACTCCAATGTTCAGCTGAGGTTGAGAACCGTCATCCTTCTCTCGCCTGAGGGTTTTACTATCACAGCCCTGCTGCTATCTGCAAGGAGCAAGAAGGGACCTTACATAAGCTGAGTGCTTGCTATGCATCAGACCTGTGCTGGGAATTTTCCTTATACGTCATCTTCATAACAATGCCGAGAGGTACATATGATCATCTTCGCTTCCAGGTGTGGGATCAGCAGCTCAGAGGGGCAAAGTGACTTGCTCAGAGTCACTTAAACCCAAGTAAGTGATGGGGTTGGGAGGTGAAGCAGGGTTTTCTGGTTCCAAATCCTATGATCTTTCAGTTTCCTCAAGGTGCATGTGCTAGGAGAATGGACCCAAACTTGCCGTGCCCAGGGTGGGTTTTAGCTATCACCTCCTTGTCCTAAACTGATTTGAACAGTGTTTATGCTTTCCCTTGTCCCCACAGGGAGAAGCATGAGACAAAACAAGAACTGAGATGCAGGAAATAACCCTTATTCCTGATCTTACTGCATCTCCTGCAATAACTTCAGGACCTCTGCCTTATAGGCAATTCAAGCCATCTGCATTATATGCCATCCAGCTTGTACACCCACATACACAAACACTTTCATTCACACACAAACACAGACATATACACATTTGAACCCATGCATTAAACAAATACAATGGGGAACCTACTATATGTCAGGCACTGGACGTGTGTCTATTACACCTGATTATATCGGAAGGTGGTTCATTGAAGAGAAGGTTAAATGCATAAGCTCTGCAGATAGATAGCTTGAATTTTGAGCCCAGTTTCCCAGCTGTATAAACTTAGCCAAGTTAGTTGAGTTGAATTTTTTTCTTTTTCTGCCATTATTGTTCTATGCAAGAATTTATACACACATCTTCCTGGGTGTGGAGCTAAAATAAAAGAGGGAGCTGGGGGGACAGCTCACAGGCCATTGTCCTCAGAGTCTCTCCCTGAAGTCGGCTGAGGCTCCCGTGGCGGCAGCTGTGTCTGTCCTGATCCCTCTCAAGCTGAGGTGTCAGCTTCCATGGGGATCAGGTATCAAGCCAGGACCGGCCAAGGCCAGCCAGAGGAGACCTGGAGGCTGGGGGTGTTTGTGCTGAGCATAGGACCGTGCGACTATAAGATTGAGCTGCCCCAACCTTGACTCTTCCTGATGCTTTGAGCAGTGAGGGTAGGTGTGGGCATCCTTTCTCCCTCCTGGAATTTGCCTGGCTGCTCCGAAGGCTCAGAGAGACAGACAGATGGACATCCCTTGGGAGACAGCCCTGTGCTGTGGTTAAGAGCATGGGTTCTGGCCTTGGACCCATCTGGGTGACTCTCAGCCTCCCTCTATGCTTAGCTCACGGCCTGGTGCACAATTACAGATCTCTGATGTTGCGTGGTAAGCTTGAACCTACTCCCCTTGTTTTAATACTTAGGCTTAGTCAATCTTCCTAGCTTTAGTCCTTAAAAGAAAGAAAAAACCCCTGATTTAGAGAACGTTTGGGCCTAACAGAAAGTCAGTTCCTCCTTGCTGCAACTTAGCAGGGTCCTGCAGAGCCACAGTGAAGACAAAGTTTGCCAAGTTGGACAGATGGACACAGGCTCTTTGCCCAGAATCCTTGGAGACCCTTTGGAAACCATTTTGGCAAAACAGCTGCACAACATGGGCGGGGGAGTCAGTGGACCTGGATGCGAATCTGCATTCTGTTACTGTGCAGCCCTGGGTAAGTTACTTAACCAATCTGAGTCTCAGCACCCTCTTCTCTGCTTTGAGTAATGGCTTCAGATAAAGTGTGTTGTAATCCATTGATTTTAACTTGACTACTTCTCTCTGACGCCTGAAGCAAGGTCAAAGTCCTCTGTTAGACATGTTCACAACATAATGATCCCTCCTCGCAGAGGCCCCATCCCTGCGTCATTGGATATTTACCTGGGGGATGATTTGATTGCTATCTATGCCAGTCAAATGTGAGCTCTGTGAAACAGGCACCTTGTCTAACTTGCTCATTGCTGTACCTCCAGGCTAGCCCAGAGCCTGGCACATAGTAGAAGCTCAGCAAATATTTGTTGAATGGTGAACTCAGGAGTGGCCAAGCTCAGGCAGTCAGATTCACTGATTTACAAAGCGGCCCATGCCAAGAGTTCCTGGGAGCTTGATGTCAATGATGTCCCAGTAGATTGACCTATTTCACAGATTAGGTAACAGGCCTCCTGCCTCCGACTGAGCTGCCTCAAACAGAGGAAGAGAGTGCTGAGGGAATCAGACTTCCTTCCACCCTGAATGCCCATTCACATGGGGCTTGGAAAGGAGGTTGGAGAATCAGGGCTTGGTGAAGCTATGTGTGGTCTCCTGTCTCCCCAGCAAGGACATTGAGCGGATAGGGAGCTGCCCAAACAGCAGTGTATCCAGGGACAGAGCCTGGGCCTGGGAGTCAGGAAGCAGGGTCCTGCAGATGTAGCTGTAAGACCCAAAGTGAAAATATGGGCATCTCTGATAATATCACCCAATTGTCACGAGGATCAAAAGAGATCATGCAATTCAAGCATCGAATAATGATAGCAATGGATTATAACACATCGAATAAAAGAAGAATCTCTGAGTCCATAGAGTCAGAAATCAAAAAACGAATTCATAAATAGATGGAAGGAGGGAGAGCTCTTTTTACTGTATTCTTACAGTAGAATGGGAAGTGGGAAATGGAAAAAAGGTGTTGGATTTAGAAAAATCCATCATTTTGCAACCATCAGAGTAATAATTGATTCAGGCAAGAATCATCAATAGAGACTAAAATGAATGAGTACAAGGAAATTTACATATGTCAAAGCATTGCTCCACAAATTACCTATGGATAACAAAGGGAAAATAATATCTTTACTGTGGAGAAATCTGGGATCACCACATTACCCAAGTGATTGAGGTCAAGATCACCAAGAATGGGACAGATACGATGCACTGAGAAGGACACATCACTCCTGTGTTGTTTCAGCCCCAAATTCATAACCTGAATCTAATCAAGAAGCAGCAAACTGAGGGACCTTCTACAACATAACTGGTAAAAACTCTTCAAAAGATTTCAAGGTCATGAAAGACAAAGAGAAGGGAACTGTCCGAAGGAGTCTGAAGAGACACGACCAGTAAATGTAACACGTGCTCCTGAACCAGACCTTGAGACAAGAAAATAAACGGCTATAAACAGCATTAATGGGAGGGTTGGCAACATTTGAATATGGACCATGAACTAAATAATAGTATGGCATCTCTGTAAATTTCCTCATCTTGACTATTATATTGTGATTATGTAAGAGAATGTCCTTGTTCTTCGGAAATACACCCTGAAGTCTTTAGGGTTTAAGAGGGGAAGTGAGACAATGCATTGGAGGCCTTGGCTGGATACAGAGACTGTATACAAGGCTACTTTCTTGGGTGTTGCCAGGAAATATGCTCCCAGCTGGAGGAACTCAGCCATTTGATTGGTGCTGCTATGTCCTGCACACAGATACAGGCTACCTAAAATGCACCCTCAGAGCTAGGTTACCACCCCGTCATGGCTGGGGAGTGGGGCTTCTGGTTCTTTACAATCTCTAGATCTTCCCTCCCCCATGCCATCAGCTCCCCGTTACTCAGACAACGAGCCAAAGACATAATGTTCTCCTGTTTATGTACTATCTATGCTCCCAGTCAAAACCCACTAGAAAATACATCGAAACAAAATTAACTTGACAGGGAAATGGATATTTGAATGAAGCTTCTGCTTAAAACAATTTATCATGTTCCGTCGTATGTCTCTACAAAACCAGGATCACGGGTGATTTAGCTGAAATGAGGGAATTCATTACTCCCCGAAACATCTCGGGGAGTCATTTCACAGGGGTTGGGGATTGTGGGGAATGAGGGAGGGAACAGACATTGACCAAGCTCCCCAAACCTGTAGGATACTGTTAAGCTCTTTTTATGCACAGCCCCACTAAACCCTCACAATTAGCCTGGAGATAATGATCAGGGCCAATTTCACCAGTGAGGACACTGGGACTCTTTAGAGTCTGAGGGCCAAGCCCAGGGTCATCCAGCTAGGAAGTGAAGGGCCCGTTTTTCAAGGTGGGGAGAATCACCGTTACTCTTGTCAAGGCTGGGATGCGCTGTCTCATCCCCTGCATAGCTTCATGACCTCTTAGGAGAGCCAGGCTTGTTTCTGTGGGTGTGGGAAGCCACAAACCCTGTTTTGAAGTTAAGAGCCTTCAGTTAAGAGCTTTCAGCCTTGTCCCAGGACACATACTCCTGCTGGGCCCTCCTACAGATGTCTGGCAGATGCTGCGTAACCTAGACAAAGTGTAGCGGCGTGAGGAGTCCCAGTTAGAGGACTCATATCATTTACTCCATCAGTTACGCACTCATTCATTCATTCTGCAAACAGAAATTGCGTCCCTACTATGTACTGGACCCTGGGGATCCAGGGAGCTTAACATGGAGCTTAGAGTCTAGTGTCTCAAAATCTGGTCCCTGAATCAGCATTATTACCTGGGAACTTGTTAGAAATGCAAACTCTCAGGCTCCACCCCATACCTATTGAGTCAGAAGATCAGGGAGGGGGTCCAGCAGTCTGTGTCTTAGCAAAGTCCCCTCCGGTGATTCTGATGTGTACTACGGTGTGAGAACTATACTCAAGGGCACGTAAAATAATGACAGGCTGTGATAATAACAGCTAGGAACAGAAGTACTTGAGAACTTTGGGGCTCCGATCATTATAAACAGAGCCCAGGACTGCATAGAGATGCCCTTTCCACTTCCATCCTGTCTGGAAGTCTGATCTCTCCTCGCCCCAGACTGAGCAGCTTTATGGAATATATCCAGCAGGTGACCCATGGCCTAGCCCAGCCTGGGCACACTGGTCCTGCTGGGAGCCCAGGGATGCCCTGAGGGACCTAGGATGGGAGTCAGCTGGGCCTGAAGACAGTGAGCACTTTTTAGGTTGTGTCTCCCCTACACAAAATGGGGCGTATCAGTGAGTCAACCAAAATTTGCAGGAAACAATGATTCAATCTGATGGCATCAAAAACTGAGCAGGGAGTTTGGGAAGCATTTGGGGCAACAGTTCACAAATCGTAGCAGGCAAAAGAAATCATACAGGGAGTTTATCAAACGTTCAGACTGCCAGGCCATACCTCCAGATGATTCTACCACAGGTTTGGGGGAGGCCCAGAATTGGCAACTCTTACAAGCCCCAGCAAAACAGTTTGAGGAACACCCTTTGAGAAACACTGTCTTGTGAGATGCGTTCACTGGGACAGGCTCACAGCTCCAGCCACACGCCCAGGCTTATAACCTGACCACCCCTGGCTCCTGGGTGCCCGGAGACAGGTCTGTGGTTTGGGGCAGGTTTCTCGGAAAAGAATGAATAACTACTCTCATCTGATGGGTGATAACAGGGATGAGAAGGGCCTTTAGCCTGGCTGGGGAGTGGTTAATGGCTCTATAAGCAACAGAGAAATAATGAAGCCTTTCTCATTTTATAAAAGTTGCTTTGAAATCTAATTGGAATATGAAAGTTGAGATCTCAGGCTATTTTTAAACAAAGTATGAGTTCAGCAGGAATAATCAATACGAGAGCTGTGAGCTGCCCGTCAGCCTTCACTGGGACGAGTCATGCGCTTCCTTTAGGAAGAGTCCTTGAGGATGGGACAATTGGATGGAGGAGAAAGGAACCAGACTTAGAAACAGACCGGGCTCTAGGATGTGGACAACAGTTAGGGGAAGAGATGGGGGAGGTCATGAAATCTCCAGACCCTCTCAAACATCCCATCGGGCACCTCAAGGGAAAGAGTGAGTGGCTGCCAAGTGGATGGTGTGTGACCTCCTCTGTTAGATTAGAGGAAGCAAACACACTATATTACGACTCCCAGGAGAGAGAGCTGTGGGGATGGTTTAGTGAAAAGGAGCACGAATCTTTGGAGCCAGATCCTAAATTGAAGCTCAGCCCTGCTCATTTACTCACTGTGTGACTTGACACATCTTGCAGCCTTTCTAAGCCTCAATTTCCCCCCCTGTAAAATGGTGACAGTAATACTGACCTTGAGAGTGATAAAATGAAATTATAATAGCAATCACAGCTAACCTGTGTGCACTTAATGTGCATGCGTTATTTCAGTTGGTCTTTACAACAACCGTATGAAGTTCAGGGAAGTGGAGGGCTTTGCCTTACTAAATGCAAATAAAGCATTCAGGATAGTGTCTGGTACAGAGCAGGTGCTCAATTAATATTTGTTTCCTTCTTGGGGCAGGGGGTGGGGGACATAAGGAGGCTCATTTCTGAGAACTGAGCCCTCCCATCAGCTGCACTTCCTCAGTGAAAAGTGATGACTTAAGTCTCCTGAGCCAGAGCAAGGCTTCCAGAACCAGTGGTGGGGTATTTCTGATCTTGCTCTGACACTGGCCGAGCAGGCAGATTTGGCAGCGCCTGCGTGAGCCAGGGTGCACAGAACCCGGAGACACTCACGTGACCACTGCGGGGCCGCTTCCCAGGAACGTCCCACCCAGATTTGCCTTCCTTGAAGAAAAGGAATGCAAAAGGCCATTTTTCACTTTTAAATGGCTTTCATTCTATGTCTTAATAAATGCACGTTTGTTGATTTGTGTAAGCATGATGTGGGAAGTCTGCAAATGGATGTAATCTGCACCGAGGGCACATGTAAGCACCAGTGAGCACTTTTGAATAATGAATCCCTCCCGTAAAAGACGGACGCTATTCATAATAATTCCCTGCTTTTCTCATTTTGCTGTGTACAGTAGCGATTAATCAATTTGCAATGTTATGTCACCCGCAACAAATTGCTAGCACCAAGACAAATTTATTGCTTTATGATAAAAGAACTTGTTTAGGTAGAAATAAATTAAATTTGGGGGGCTGTCCTTTGGGTTTGATGTTCACATAGGTGACCCATAGAGAGTGGGCTGCCGGGGGCGAGGGGTGAGAGGTCTAGATGATTGCTGCAAGGACCTGGCATCCCGGGGAGGAGTATAAAAGCAAGAGGGCATTTGCTCAGTTACTGACCCTGAGACAGGGCAGCTCTGGCAGGAGACAGTAATGTCAAGAGCTCCCAGAGGTTCTCGGGAACGCGTGCTGGGCTCCCGGTGTCAGGAAGTGTAATTTAGAGCTTTGTGCAGAGAGGTTTGGACAATCAGCAAGGCTCCAGGGAAACACACCCTCTTCCCCTTCTATATTTCACACGAATTATAAGATCCTGATTTACCTCAAATTGGCAGACGGGAACCTCTCTTCTAGAAACTTGAGAGTGAAGGAAACCTTCGTTATAGGAACTGGGAATGGGGTTCAGAGATCAGAGTGTGAGAGAGGCCCTGATGCTTTCGTTTATCAAGGCTGCTGATGTATTAAAATACTGGGGGAGAAAAGGCCAAAATGATGTTACCAAAATTGTGGTGTAGTAAATGTTACATTCGGCAAATGAACACTTTTCATACATGCGAAATTTAATACTGCATAATGGGGCTATGAACTCAGACACTGTCCAAAGCTTCCATTTGAAGGTCTTCATGGTATAAAGGCTGGGCTGGCTGGGTTGCCACCGTGGCAAGGGTGAGCTGGGGACTTGCAGTCCTGTTTTCCTTATCACATTTGTAGAAAAGACTCTCGGGGTCAGGAAGCGTTTTGCCCGAGGACAGGGTGGGGGGGTGTGGAGAAGCATCTCACTCCCAGGACAGCACACACTTTTGTCATTAATTTATACTCCATTCATTTGGAATCTGCAGTGGAATCAGGGGTGGAAGCATTAATTCTGACCTTTCCTCCAACACACACACACACACACACACACATTCGGGACGGGGTTTTTTCTTAAGCAATCTGATAGTCTAACATGATTTGTGAAGAGCGGGTTTCCATTAGGAAAGACGTCAGTCAGTTTCACCACCCATGTAAGGGGGTGTCTCTGCCCCAGCTCATCAAAATCCATTCCTTTCTGCTCCTAACGCAGGCACTGGGACCACCTCCTGCAATATCGTTACTGAAGGTCCACCTGCCGGGGAAAGCAC
The DNA here is from genome assembly GCF_028564815.1 of Eubalaena glacialis. Taxonomy (NCBI): domain Eukaryota; kingdom Metazoa; phylum Chordata; class Mammalia; order Artiodactyla; family Balaenidae; genus Eubalaena; species Eubalaena glacialis. The sequence goes on from NC_083728.1 coordinate 19,826,559, forward strand.
CCCAGTGACCTTCTTGGGCCATGGTCTCTGTCATCGTCGTCTCATTTTAGCCTTGGCGGAGGAGGGGGTCACGGAGGCCTGCCTGCTGATGCTTCTGCAGCCTTTCTGCAGCATCTGAGCAGCCTCCTGGCTACCCCCCAACCCCGATGCCCACATCCAGAGCCCTGTGAACAATGGCCAGCACAGAACTCAAACCCTTCGCTGGGACCCTTTCTACCACCTTATGGCTGAAGGGGTCTGAGAGGGTGCACGGCAGCCCCAGGAGGAGCCGGACTCACCTGGCGCTGGCTTCTTTGTCTTCCACTGTGCCTGCTCGCTGGGCTCCAGTCGGCCCAGGTCCTGGCGAGGGCAGCCAACATCCCTCCTGTATGCCTGGCCAGGCCTGCCCACTCCCTGGACGCCTCCTGAGCCAGGGGTCCTGCAGGGGCTCCCAGCCCTTGGTGGGGCTCGGTCACTCCTACTCCTGCTGCCCGCCCGCTGGCTAATTCTGATTATTTCTCTTTCTCCTTGTTCTCTTGGGCGCCTTTATTCCTGACCGTGCATTTTCTCTGGGCTCAGGATTAAAAAAAAAAAAAAAACCCACACTGCTAATATCCTTGTCAGCCTTTTCCTGAATCATTGCCGCGCGGCTCCAGGGAGCTACGGGCCAGTGCCTTCTGGCCAGCAGACTCCATCCCTGGGCGTTCCTGTCCTTGGGGTCCTGCAGGCCCCTGTCTAGGTCTCTTTACCTCCTGAAGACAACACTCAGAGGCCCAGATTCTCAGAGAAATGTCCAGGCAGTGGAGGCAGATGGGGCTGAGAACTGAGAATCCGGCTGAGGTTTTCCATCTCACAGGTGACTTCTCGCAAATGCTACTGAAAAAATTTTTGTAAAGTGTTTTCCTTTACATTATCTCATTTGCTGTTATTATCCCTGTTTTCCAGATGAGGATCCTAAACTCAGAGGACTTAGTGATGTGCCTGAAGTCGCACAACCGCTAAAGGTCGGGACTCCAGTCTCTACGTGCGTAACTCAGGTATGGGAGGAATAATCATCCTCATTTGGCAGATGAGGAAACTGAGGGTCACGTTGCTGAAAGGGCTGGTCTCAAATCCTGCGGCCGTAAGAGGTGGCGCTGGAAGTGGGATTCAGTCACCACAGGGTCCAGGCCAGTGCCCAGTGCTGGGCAAGGGTCTTCCCTTCTGTGTTGTACGTGAAAAGCCAGGTCAGGCCAGGCTAGGAAACACCTAAGACAATACTTGAAAACCCCAAGTCCAAGAGTCTGAAGCGACCGGCAGGCTGTCCTGTGTACACCTGTCTCCTCACACATACACACAGAGCCTGCTGGGGAGCACACATTTATATTTCCAGGGAGAAGCCTGGTTAACTGTTTTAGCTCATCATGCTGTGTGGCCTGGGTGATGTCCTCATTTCTGTGCTGGGGACAATAGACTAAATATGCCTCTGGCTGATAATAGAGGTTTTCAAAATTCTGGTTCAGACCTATCCCATCAGAAACTCAGGAAGAAGGTCCTGTTTAGCAAACACCCCCTCCTCCAGGCAGTCCTCCCTAACTCCCTTTAGGGAGGATCCTTTCCCTAAAGGATCCTTTCCCTCCTTGGTCTTGCAGCCCATACTTCTCTGAATGGTCACCTTTCTATTGAATGGGCCAACCGTTCCCCCACCGTCCCTCACCTCTGCTGAGCTGCAGCCATTAAACTTCTCAGGGAGATATAACACCTACATAGACGCACAGACAGTCCCGTGGACATCCGTGTGCCCAGCTACAGTCACTTACACACATGCTCACCAACCTCATCCTCTCCTGGAGACACAATTATACACAGAAACACTGTCCCACACATCACACTCAGTCACGTGCCTGCACACTCACACATACACACACAGCCCTGCAGACAAATACAGGCCCGCTTAGAGTCTATCCATGTCTGTACAGGCCACTTTGTGCCGGACACCCACCTCCCCTATCCTGGTATTCTGTGTGTCCTCTTAGAACAGAGGCTGCAGCTGATTCTCTGGTCTATGGGGAATGGGAATTTGACCTGCTTAGGCCCAAAGCTTGTAGGGCACCAAACTCTAACATTGGGAACTTTCTGGACAAATAGCCCATTCCAGCTGGGGCCTGTCTTTGTCCTCTTTGCCAGATAGACCAGCCTCAACTATCTCCAGGGAGCATCTGCCCGCATCACACTCACCATCAGATAAGCTCCCTTCCTAAGGGCTCCTGGGGCCCTGTCACCACCTTGCCTTGCCACCTCGGCACTTTCTCAATAACTCACCAAGGTCAACTGTTGCTCACTCAGTCATTTTTTTCCCCATGACACCTGAAGCTTCAATTTTCCTTGGGACAAACAGCCTGTCCCTGGGCTGGTGGCTTAATGGAATAGTAAGCAAGAAAGGGAAAGAAAAGCCAGGGTCTCTGCTGAACTCTGGTTTGTCCCCTGCCCCAAAGATACTGCCAAGTCCTAAGAAGGGGGGCACAGCGACAGACCACGGATCGTGGAGTCTGACAGGCATAGGCTTAAACCCCAGCTCTGTCCCTTCCCAGCTGTGTCACTGTGGACAGTCCCTGGGCCTCTGTAAGCCTCAGTTTCTGTGTCTGTAAAGTGGGCATAACCATTTGAAATTTACAGGGTTGTTGGGAGGATTAGATGAGGTTAAATGCTTGTAAAAAGCACTTGATAAATGACAGAGGGCTCTACAAATGTTAGTGACTAAGACCATTGTTTTAACAATGACCTTACCATCTGAGACTCAGGGAGGATCTGAGTGGCAATTCAAAGAGGGCTCAGCCTCTAGCCTCCAGCAGGGGAGGGAGGTAAGAGTCTGGGCAAGGGTCTGTGTCTCTTTTACAAAGCAGGAGAGAGCTAGGTAGGTAAGCAGCTCTGTTCACTGGTGTGAGCTGTCCCCAGCTACCTGTCATCGATCAGTTATTGCCTATAAGGCTCAGGAAATTACCATTTTCCTATGAAACTGGGAGGGAGGGAGCTTATGGATAAGGAGCTCTACATGGATAAGGGCCACATCCATGCTGGTCATTTTTAAACATATTATCCCATTTCATCTCAGAGCAATTGGCAAGGGAAGGATTATTTCAAATGAGGACACTGGGGCTCAGACAGATAATGTAGCCCCTAAGTGGCTGAGCTTGGGAATGAACCCCTGATTTCTGACTCCACGTGATGGGCTGCTTCCCATCCCCCTGGCCACCTATGGAACATGAACGGTAGAAAGAGCGAACTGAACTGCAACAGCGAAACCAGCTTCCTCGTCCTCAGAGGCAAGATGCTGAACAAATCCATATTGTAAGCAGTACTTACAGTGAATCTTACTCCACAGGACAATTCAGACAAAGACCTAGTTTATGCGGCTGAATATGAAATATAGCTTGTGTCTTAGGCCATTTGTATAAAAAGACTATTTCTTTACTGTCACAGCCTCAAAGCCACCTCTTACCAGAGGCTGATCTGGAAGGTGGGGGACTGGGGAGATTTTTCCATGAACTTCCTGGGGAACCTCGGGTCAATTTTATTCTCTCTCTGGGTCTCTGTTTTTCCATCTATAAAAGAATGTGGTTTTCTGGGGGTGATTTCTCTGGGTTACTTTTAATTCCCTCAAACCATAGCTATACACTCCAATGTAGAGCTCATGTTAGATCAACAAAGTGTGTTTTTCCAACTTGTAAATTCATTTGCTAGAAAATCCTTACAAGAGTGGACTACGTCAATGGTGTTTGGTTAATGCATTTAGAAAAACCAAGAAAAATTCACGTCGCCTATAAAAACTCAGGTAGAAATGGCTGCCCCTGTCTGACTCTGTCATGTTCAGAAGAGAAGAATATTTGGCCTCTGAAGCCTGTGTCCTTGGTCACTGCTTTGAGTCGTGGTTCTCCCTCCTTTAGAGGAAGCAGGCAGATTCCTGGTCCCAGGTGAACTGCCCACCTCCGTCCCTTTCTGAGGCGACAGAAAACCTTTGCAGGACCCTTCCTTCTTCCAGAAACACGAGTACTGGGGTGGGCAGCTGTGCTAGCCTCCTGGCTGTGAGGGGGGCTTCTGCTGAGGAAGAAGCAGCCCTGGAAGTGCATGCTCCTGGCACTTTCTTTTGGGGAGGGGTGGGATGGAGGAAGGACATCAGCATCCGCTGATGCTACCAACAAATCAATCTGTTGACAGAGCCGCTCTCCTTGCGTGTCCATTGAAACGCTGATCCCCGTGTGGGATTCAGGCTGGCCCACTCGTTTGCCAAATGCAAATGCATTAACCTTACAATTGGGTAATCTAATAAAAAGGATCAATGGTCTGATACAGTGCTTATGGAGTCATTTACTGCAAGCGAGAGCAATTTAGCCAGGACCCAGACGAGTGGCTGGGGGATGCGATGAGGGAGGAAGCCTCAAGCCTGCCGGTGGTCCTCGCTGACTTCCCCAGGCGGAAGCCCCCATCCCCCGCCCCAGCCCCGGCTGTCCAGAGTTGCTGGGCTGAGTGGGCGAGGGAACGAACCGGGTGTGCGCCATTCATTCCTGCCGCTGTAATCACTTAGAGGTTCAATTAACTATAAATCATTAGTGGTATTTCAAGTTACTTTATCCAGGCCCCCTGCGTAACACACTTGACTGGCGGTGGGGAGCTTTCTGTGACTAGATTTAGCGAGCGAGCGAACAAGGCAGTCATATGGGTTTTTCTGCTATGAAATTGATAAATGAAGCGGGCATTGGAGGTGCAGCAGTAATTTCTGTGGTGCAGCCAAGTGCTCGCTCCCTGTCTCCTCCAGCGATGAGGGCATGGGCCCCTTTAATGCGGCAGCTTTCCCCTGGGGGCCCCAGAGCTAGGCTGGGCTGCTGGCCTTGGGTTTATTTCCTTCCAGAGAACTTCCCTGAGCAAGCTCTGGTTCCTTAAGGGGAACCAGGGGAGGAAAAAAAAAAAAGGAGAAACGGGTAAAAAAAAAGAGTTGCCTCACCCTCGTTCATTCTGATGAATGCTGATTTTTTCATCATTTCTTTGGAGTAGCAAGTGGGCAGAACAGAGAGGACAAAATCGGGCTGTCTCGGCAGCTGGATCCCCTCTTCTCATGGATGCAGTTGTCCCTGGTGGCTGGCATCCCTGTCCGGAAAGCATATTTTCTCCTAATCGGTTTTACAGCTCTTTTAAAGTAATATGTCAGATCATTTCCCCCATATACATAGTTAATGAAAGTAACCCTACAAATTCATTTTAAATAGATGGAAGTTGTTATAACCCTGATCCAGAATTTATTACGTTCATTACAATCTTGCTGAAGTAGGTAATGTAATGGACTATTACTTTTATTATCTTTTTAATCCCTCAAAATTATTAGGAACTGACTAATATTTGGCATCACCCTGTTAATGTTTAAACAGAAACTGATACTTTAATTCTTCTAATAAATGATGGGGCACTTTGAGTGGAAACAAAAGCCTGATGGGGTTTATCTTGATCAGACCCAAAGACTTTTAAGTGGGACTCAGGGGTTTGAATGCAATTATTTCCAGGCAGGGTATCTTCATCAAGTACTCAGGAAGGACAGAAGAGCGGAGATGGAGATAGTGACAGAGAGACCCAGATGGAAAGTGACAAAAACAAGGCAGAAAAGTGAGAGGGAGAAGAATTCCACTTACATATCCGAGTTCTAATTCTGAGTCGTAAGAAGCTCCGATTTGGGCTGATAACCACGCTAGTGAGCTCTATGTCTTTTCCTTCTTTCCTTCATCCTCCCCTCCCCTCCTTCCCAGATTAAAAAGACTTTTCTTTCCAACCATCCTCCCTGTGTTAGTAATCAGCTTTATGGCTAAGAATTCTCAAGTGCTCTAGAATCCATGCGTTGCCAAGACAAATGATTGGGTCACATTCTCCTAGTGAGGAGGAGAGACTCTGCTTCCTCCTTGGAAAATAATGATGGCTACTCAATTTGCAAATTACCAAATCTCACCGTGAAATGGGAGGGGGCGGGAGGGGCATCCTGTTGTGTCTCTTCCAGAAGTGGCTGGGCGATGCGTGTACTCTCCAGAGCTCCCCTGGACCGTTTTCTGCCAAGAGGGTGACAGGTGGGATTTAGGAGAAATGGATCATTTGCACTTTCTAGTTTTTACCAGGCACAATGCAATGCTAGACACTTAAATTAAAAAAAAAAAAAAAAATCTGTTAGTTCTAACAGGGCGAGAGGAACAAAGTACTTCCCTTTTTGGCTTGATAATAAAAGATGAAGGGAGATACATTTGGGAGAGGAAAAGCTGGCATTTAGTGTCACTTCAAGGCAAGGGTGTGTTTTCTAACAAAGAAAGCTTCCCGTTAGCAAAGTCACTAATTAGCACAGAGAAGCTCATTAGAATTTAAAGCTGCTTTGCTGTGTATCATGGCATTGCTCTCTCTCAGCGCCCCGAGTTTCCAGAGCAAGAAAAGTATTGATGAAATTGACTCAGCATGAAATGTGTCTGGTTTGTGCCAACCCATAAAGAGGTGGCTTCCCAGCTCTCCTGGCAGCAGAGCTTACCAGGTGTCCCATGAGCTGGGCCCAGGCAGGTGGGCTGGGGACAGCGTCCTGCCCACGTGTCCGCTGTAGCTGAGTCCAGGGGATTGGCTGCTTATCATTGGGCTAAACCCTGTTTTAATCAGTGGAGGGGAAACTGGCCTTTAACTAAGTTTTGCTCCTGACGCCTTATAAATCGTGCTGGTTGCTTTCGTCAATGCTGAGTCGACAAGGGCTACACGTCGTTTGGGGCTTGATAAAGAGACTAAAAGACAGCTTCTCAGCATGTTTATTTTTAATAGACATAAAAAATGAAAACAGAGGCTTTCTTACTCTTCGAAACCCTCGTTGACAGAAAAATACTGAGTGCACGGAAGTACGGATGGAAATCTTGGAGTAAGAGGGTTTTTTGTTTGTTTGTTTTGTTTTGTTTAACTGAAATATTCTTGTGAACACAAGGACAGCTTCAGAACTAAGAAAGGCTGGGCTCCAGAAAGCTCCATTGTTTCCTTCCCCGACATGAAGTGCCAGTTTCCGTGTTTAGGCATCAAGACGTCAGAGCTGTAGCAACATTCTCTGGGCACGCAGCTCGGGCTCTGTCTCGTGGGTACAATAAATCCCACCTATTCCTACCTCATCTCTTAGAGATGCAGCACTGAGAATTGAAGTTATGTCTTCTGAGGTACATTGCTGGAAATCAACCCCCATTCTTATTTCTAAACCTTTATTTAATAGAAATAACTCATCCTTGCTGCTTTACTAGATATGGGTGGCACTAAGATCATTTCAGTGACCATCAAAGCAGAAAAAATATACCTTTAAAAGCCAGTTAAAAAATAGTCACAATAAATGTGACAAAGAGCTGATGTCCTTCATATAAAAAGAGCTCTTTCAAACTGATAAGACATCAAGATGCTAGGAGAAAAAGTGTTTGAAAAAGAACTTACAAAAGAAGAAATTCAAGTAACTATTATTTATTGAACATTTACTAGGTGTAATTTACAAGGGATCTCTCATTCATTCTTTACAAAGACCCAATGAAGTAGGTGTTATTTTTCTCATCCCTATTAAAAAATGAAGAACAATAAAGCTTTGAAAAGTTAAATAGCCAGGATTCAAGATCAGGCAGCTTGATCTAGCCCAGGCTCTTAAGTGCTCTGCTATAATCCCACAAATTCACAGACATAATCATGTAATAAGGTTGAAAAAAAGTTCATGTTTACCAGTAAACAAAATGTTAATTTAAAACAGAGAAAAATTTCATTTGTCAAATTAACAGAGAATTTTAAAATGTTAATATTCAATGCTGGCAAGGATGGGTTGAAACAGACATTTAAAAATATGAACTGCAATTTGACAATCTCTATCAAAAGTCTCAAAAATATACGAGTTCATCTGACCCAGCAAAGCCATTGTAAGTAATTTATCCCAAGGAAATAAAAATGTAAGCAAAGTTTTATACACATAAGTCTGCATTAGAGCATTGGAAATTGGCTAACTGTCCCACATTAGGTGAATGGGTAAGTAGATTATGGTCCATTCATTCAATAAAATACTGAAAACAACAAAGAAGATGTTGTGAAAGAGTTTCTAAGAACATGGGGAAATTGTTATGCTGAGTGAAAAAAAAGCAGGGTATAAAATTGTAGGTATAATGTCAGTCGTGTAAAATATGTGAACCAGGGGGTGTTCTCTGTGTAATTGGATTTTGTATGATCATATCTTTTTTGTTATGAAGTATTTTCCAAATTTTCTAAAGTAAACATGTTTTACTTGTCATCAGGCGTGGGGACACCCTTTATCACTTTAAAAATTCAACTTCACTTAAAGTGAAGGTATTCCTAAAGCTTCTTCATATTCCGAAGTTGACTCAGAATTGTCATGGTCCATGTTTTTCTACACAGTAGCATCTTCTGTAACATCACAAACATCACTAGTAGCATTTCTTTAAGAACCACTCCTCTATTTTCCTCAGAATTTTAAGCCACAGAAACCCATTCTGCAAGTTTTGATGTGTTCCCTGATGTGGCAATGACATTAAGGCTGCTGCCAGGCTGACAGTGATTGTAAAATCATCTCAATTTCAGAGATGTTAAAACGAGGAAAAGAAAGTGTCCCTCTTAGAACTGATGAAACGCAGTAGCTACCTTATAGGGTCATTAGGAGAAGTAAGTGAGGCTGTGTTTGTAAAGAACTTAAACCAAAGACTGGACACACAGTGAGTGCTCAATATCATCATCATCAGCATCAGTATCATCAGCATCAGCATCGCTATTGTATTCTATTCTGTTCTCTGAGAAGTACCGCATATACACTCAGCTCTGTAGAATCTTCCTCCAGACTCTGAGCCAGTGTGCAGCGCTGATGAACTACGGTGCGCTTGGGTAAAGCCTGCCTCATATCCCTTTCTATCTCTTTCCCTCCCCTACCTGCTTTCTGAACCTTCTCCTTCTGCCCCCTGCCTCTCCTGCCTCTCTCTTTTCCTCTCTTCCTCCTTCCCTCTCTGCCTCTCCTTTCCACCCCTCCCCAGCTCTTCTGCAAATAAATGGCTCTGCCACTCCATCTCTCTTGTAGGTTTAGAGTGAATGGAAGTGTCTTTTTGAAAAGCTTGTTCTGACATCCCTGACCGGCCCAGCAGCAGGGTCCTGGGCTCCCCTCCCTTCTGCTAGAAGATCTGCTCCTGTGGTTAACGATTTCCAGGATTGCCCTGGGCCTTGAGCACTCCACTCACAGAAGAGGCAGCCGGGCTACGCCCTCCGGAGGAGGCTGCTGGCCGTCTTGGAGGCTGCATCGGTCCTGCCTCCGGTGGCCGTGGGAAACAGGCACAGGGTCTGCCTAAAAAGAAACCATTTATTCTCATTTATGATTCTTTAAAACAGAAGTTCACAGCTTTTATGATGAGCCTTATACATGCATTTAACGACATTACAGTATATGATTATGTGCCTTAAGAAGAGGTCTGAGAGCTCTCTGGTGTCCTTAGTTTTAAGTGTATTTTAACTGCCTACAATGAAAGGAACAAGACAAAAAACGAGCTGTGGCCGCATCTTCATAAATTCTGAGCTGTAATTGACACACCTCTGCTGACACCAGGAATGGTCCAGGCAGGTGGATACAAGGAAGAGGAACAGTGGAGTTTCTATTTTCTCATGGGTCTGGGTCCAAAGGAAAGCAAGATCAGGCATCTCTGTGATACTTTCTAGCCAGCATCCAAGACAGGAATGAGCATGGGCTGGGACTAACAACACTTTGGACCCAGCACGGCGCTAGGCTTGTGACACATATCACTGTGTTTGGTCGCAGCAGATAGGTGTTATTAGCCCCATTTTCCAGATGAAGAAACTGAGCCTTAGCCAAGTAAGGTGACTTGCTCCAAGTCTGCAAATATCTGAGCCATTATGTGAAAACAAATCTTTCTGATTCTAAATCTTTGAACGGCCACTGGGTGCAGAGCTCAGAATGGCTCTCATCTGGAGAATAGTTAATGGAGAAAGAGGAAGGAGTAGGTACCGAGGCCCAAGAAGCAGAGGCCTTCAGGGAGAAGCTTCTTTCTCCCGCCCATGGAGGCACGCATCGCGATGGAAACAGAATCAGGACAGAAAAAGCCACTTGAAATGAACTGCGCCCAGACAGGCCACCATAGTGGCGTGATTGATACTGGAGCATGTAGGTGTAATGAAACTGATGCCGGCTCCTCTGCACCTGTGATTTATTGAGGACAAATTTAAGATGAGAAAGGGCCCCACACCAGGAGCTGCATCTTCCCCTCTAAGGGAGGGTGGTCATCCATCACCAGCCATTACAAGGGCCCATTGCTAGCGGCTCATCAGATGAGCCAATAGTCTCTTTGTTGGGGTTCCTAACAAGTGTTGGATCAGCAAAAGTCTATTTATGCTGGTGGACCTTTCAGGACCAATTTGTAGTGGGTCACTGATTCTGCTGGGGTATTATCTTCTTTACTACTCGGGCCAGTTGGGGAACGCGGCAAAGATGAATGGTTTTGGCTGCTGACTTGCCGCCGCAATCTACTGCTTCTGGACCAAAGATTAAGTTTTTTTGTGTTTTACCAGAAAGGGCCCACCTTGCGTGCTTTGATTTACTGACTTGCTTCTGGGGAAAGGAGTCGTGGAAATGTACTTGATTGTGGTGAGGTCTGGCAGATGGCTGTGAGAACTGACCTCTACCTGCTCAACCCCGAGGCCCTGGGCAGAGAACGGGCAGCTCCTGGTGCCATGGTTTGGGTTCTGCAGGCACAGGGGAGTTCTCCTTGAGCTCAAAGGATATCAAACCCTTGTCTGGCACCCAGCAGCTGGCTCTGGGTTCAGAGAGGCAGGCAGTGCCCTAAACTTTATTATTTAGAACTATGGTACTAAAAAAAAATTAGTTACAGCTTTTCCTTATTATTTGGAAAATTGCACATGTTCCTTTAATACATTTAGGAACAAAATTAAAGAAACAAATAAAACCATGCCTGAACCAAATGCACAGTGGTATGACTATTAATATTTTGGTTTGCATTTTCATCTAGGACCTTTGCTATATGCATATACACGCACATTATTTTACATGATTAAAATCGTACTGGATTTATGTGGGCTTTTTAAAAAAATCATATGGCTTTGTATTCTTTTTATAATGAACATTATACCATAAGTACTTCCCCATTTCTTCATTTTAATAGGCACTATTATTTTTCTTTCTCAAGTTGGGTTTGTTGCAATGTCTCCAGGGCCAAAAGTCCATTCTTTGATGCAGTGAACATTTGCTGTGGGCTTTCTCTGGGCCAGATTGTGTTGTGCTGGGATCACATCGCTGATCAGATACAGTGCTCCTGAAGCAGAGGTGCTGGGGTCAGCTCACAGGGCTGTGCCCTGTGGGGGACTGTATCACCCATATTTCCCATGTTGGCCCAAAACACTGCAGATGGTTTGGAGGCAGGGGACTCTTACTCATGACCCCTCCAAGGTCCCTGTAGAATCAGAGTTCCAAAAGAGAAAGTGAGCACTGCTTCTGCAGGAGAGAAGGCTGCTGTTGGCTTTGGATACCCTAGCTTGGATTTTTTAGGGTGAATTGGGAGCTGGGAGCCAAAACCTCTTGCATGAGGAATAGCAGCCCAATCTTGGAAAACTGGAGAAAAAGCCCTGTAGCCCCCAAGGGACCGTAAACCCCAGGCAGCTGCAGAAACTGCCAGGGAGGCAGTAAGATATGACAAAAAAGAGTGTGGCCTTCGATGGCACTCAAAGGGCCTGAATTTGAATCTCCTAGCTGGAGACCTTGAGCAAGTCATCTTTCCCAGCATCATTTTCCTCATCTGAAAAATGGGGCTTATGTCCCTCATCTCTCAGGCTTTTGTGCCTGTTCACCACGTAGAAAGTTCTGGGTGAAGAGCTGGAGCTCAGCCCATGCCAACCCTGCCCCAGGCCCGTTTTCCAGATACTGTGCTGACTCAAATAGATGGATGGGCTCTAATTGTTCCAACAACATGTCTGAGGTTCACAGGGCCTTTCCTCGGGAGCCTTTGTCTCAGGACTATAAATCACTGGGCAACTGTCCCCACGGTTGGCTTGGCTGGGACTTCCTTCCCCTGGTGGGGTTGCTGAAGGAGGGAGGGGCTGGAGCGAGGCACCGGCCACCTCTTCACCGCTGGTTTTTCAATCTCTAATTGGGAGTCTTACTTACTCAGCGATTCCAATGTTCCCTTTGTAGCAGCCTCTTCTCTGCCCCAGGGCAGGCTCCCTCCCTTCCTCCTCACCCAGCTTCCAGATTAACATTCTTAAGTAGAGTATTTTCGCTGGAAGACACTTAACACAAACTTCCCCAGTGCTTGTCTAGGTAACTTGCAGGAGCCTTTCTCCGCTGGCCCAAGGCTTATGTCTCGACAGGACGTGTTCTGTTTCCGGGGGAGAAGTTTCTTTTGGTTCAAGAGCAGCGGTGAACACCCCAGACATTCCCCAGCCTACAGGCTCTCCTCTGGTACAAGCTCCTTGTTCTGGCCTTCTGCCCCAGCCACCCTCCTGGACCTCACATTCCTGACCATCCCTCCTGCCCCAGGACATTTGCTCTTGCTGTTCTCTTGGCCTGAATATCTTTCACCTTCCTGGACTCTTCCCCATTCCTGGACTCTTCCCATGGCCATCTCCTTCTTATCCTTCAAGTCTCAGCTGAAATGTTACAGAAGGTCCTTCCCTGACCATCCCTCACCCCAGACCACGTCATGTCCCACCACGTTAAACTCCTTGAAGGCACACAATTCACTTTGTTCCTCAAACTCATCATGGTTTGTGAAGATATATCTGTGTGATGGCAGATTTAACAAGTTGAATCCCTTCCCTGCTTTCCACTGTCAACACTACAAGGACAAAGATGACCACCTTTGTTTCAGTGTCTATTTCAGAGTCTGGCACATTATAGGCTCTCAACAAATAGGGGTGGTGACGGAACAAATGAATGAATTGATAGATGGAGGGATGAACTGGACAGTGAATGAATGTGTGAGCCAATGAATGAATGAATGAACTGTGTAGTGAATGAGGTAGTGAATGAATGAGCAAGTGAGTGAATGAATGAATGAATTCCAGGGTGGCCTGCAAAGGCTCATTTTAAGGGACATGCCACTTCTTTGAAGTCCAAGGGACTGGGGAGTCTGCCCTGTCCCACCCGTCTTTATGGGGCCAAACCTCACTCAAAACCAGAATTTCTGAAACCTGTACTTGTAACTCTTCCTATACAGTGATGTGTCTTTGTCCTTTGCCATTCTTTTTCTTTTAAACATTTCATTATGAAAATTTCCAAACAGACACAAAAGTAGAGAGAATTATAGTAAACCCTTGTGTACTCCTTACCTTATCCCTCACTGGAGCATTTAAAATAAATCCAGTTATCATCTCATTTCATGCATAAATATTTTAGGGGGCATTGCTAATAGACATGAACTTTAAATTTAAAAAGTAACCATAATACTATTATCACACCTAACAAAAATTTTTTTTAAATTAGTTTATTTAATTTATTTATTTTTGGCTGCGTTGGGTCTTCGTTGCGGTGAGTGGGCTTCTCATTGCGGTGGCTTCTCTTGTTGCGGAGCATGGACTCTAGGTATGTAGTTGTGGCATGCGGGCTTCAGTAGTTGTGGCGCACGGGCTTAGTTGCTCCGCGGCACATGGGATCTTCCCAGACCAGGGATCGAACCCGTGTCCCTTGCATTGGCAGGTGGATTCTTAACCACTGTGCCACCAGGGAAGTCCCCAAAGTTTTTTTTTAAAAAAACACCCAGTTCCTTTAATATCTAATATTTGGTCAATGTTCAGATATTCCCGATTATCTCAAAATGTCTTTTTACATTTAGGTTGCTCAAATTAGGCCACAAACATTGCTTTTGGCTGATACGTCTCTTAAATTTCTTTTCATCTGTAATAGTCCCGCTGTTCTCCTCACATTAAAAAATGTCATGTATTTCTCTTTTTAAAATGCCATTTGTTTTTTGATGAACACAGGTCACTTATCCTGCATTCTGTTTCACGTTCTGGCTGATTGCCTCTTGGTAGTGTGATCTAACGTGTTCCTCTGTCCCCTGTGTTTCCCAGAAACTCAGATCCAGAGGCCTGATCAGAGTCGCATTTGATTTGTGGCCAGAAGCCTTCGTGGATGGTGTTGTGCAACCCTTGTTGTATCACATCCTAATGTCTAGTTGTCTCTCCTTTAAAGATGTTAAGATTGATCAGTGGCTCAGCCCGCCCTTCTTAAGGAACTCCCCACTCCCATCTCTATTTCCATGGCTATAAGAACTTGTTTTGCGAAACAAGCTAGTTGAGAGCATTGATCATATTGAGCAGATGTGGGAGCAGCAAGGTCTGGTGACAAATGCACTGATTTAGAGCAGCAGACCCAGAGAAGAGGTTGAATTTCTCTGCATCTCGGTTTCCCTGACTGTAAAATGGGGCTAAGAGTAGCAGCTTTGAGAACTAACTGACAGGGGAAATGTTTGGTAGATAACGTCAACACACAACATTAAATGCTTACTGTGGATTAACCTGCTTTATCTTCTCAACAGTTCTTTGAGGTATATGTGCTATTAGTTCCATTATATGTACGGGGGAGAGGAGACACAGAGTGGTTAGCTAACTTGCCCAAGGACACCACAGCTAGTAAATGGCAGAACTGGGATTTGAACCCAGGCAGTTGGGCTCCAGAGCCTGCGCTTCCATGCTCGATGCTTGTTGAGTCGTTGCAGGGAATGGGTGGCTGTTAGTTCCTACCCTACGGGGTGTGCTGGGGTGGAGTAAGGCAGCCCTCCATGGCCAAAGGGGGTTTGCTCTTTGAGTTTTACAAAGTCATTATTTCTGTCCCCCACTGCTTTGACGTGGGCCAGAACCAGCTTGACAAAGTCACATGCTGGAGAGGGGACTGGAGGTATAAAATCCTACCCTCATTTGGGTGGGATTTGACTTTCCTAGAAAAACTCTTCTGAAGCCCGGAGAGGTTAAGTGACTTGCCCAAAATCACACAGCAAGTTTGGCCCTGAGCTAGGATTAGAATCTCAGACTCTCTCAAGCCTTGGGCCACTGTATCTGAATCCGCAGGTCCTTCCATGCCCACGTAGAGGGGGCTCTCTCTCTACTCCCCACCGATACCCCATGAGTCATGTTCATTTGGGGCAGAACTCCTGTGGGGAGGAAAATGGACAAACATGCTTGCCAAAGTCACTGTAGCCATTTAGGGCTTTCTTGGCACATCACAGACCTTCCTGTCTTGGTCACTATCGTAGATGTCCAGGCCTGCTAACCTCATCCTCCCAAAAGCATCCTGGAAACCGAACTTTCCTCTCCCTTGGCCTCAGTCTTGAAGCCAAAGCAAATAAAAGCCCTGAGCCCAGTTCAGGAGGGCCAGAAGTGATGCCAGCACATCTGCCATGACTACAGCCCTATCTTCCAGATAAGGGAAGTGAGGCTCAGAGAGGGGTGGTAACCCAATGAGCTCACATAGCCTCGCCTACAGTGTGGGCGGCAGCACGGGCTGGACTGTTCCTCCTGCAACCCGGGAGGTCCCCAGAGTGGTCTCCTGTTGGGCCGATAACAAAGACCAAGACAATAATGAAAGGTGTCTTTGGGTTCCTTGAGCAGGATCCGGCGCCAGCGCCTGGTGGCTCCACTGGTGCCTTGAGCCCTGGGCGCTCACTAATGGACGGTGGCTGATCCCGGGACTGATTGGCAACCAGCCCCGAGATCCTCAGGGGAAACCTGGAAATAGTGACCTCCAGCCCGGAGACACTGTCCCTTCTGGGAGCCACGGGGAGGCGGGAGAGGAGGGGTTCTGGTTGTTCCAAGGCAGGAGTGCCTCTGAGCCCACGGGGTGAGGGGCGATGAACTGTGTCCCCTCCACCCCACAGCCACTGGGCTGGAACACTAGATGAGCCTTCCAGACTGTGCAGAAAACTGTCAAAATGCCAACTCCTCACTTCCTTTCTCTGCTGCCTCCCTGCCCTGTGCTCCTGGCTGGCTAGCATGATATTCTGCATACCTGCCAGGGTGGTAGTGGGACCAATAAGAGGGCTCAAAGGTGTCCTCAAATGCCACACTGTGATCCCAAGGTGAGCCAGGCCACCATCACTCCCAAGACAGAGGAGACATCTCTGAAAGCCGTCCTGAGCGCAGCACAGGCAAAGGAACAGAGGCACAAGCACTCGGGGAGCAGCACACGGGAAAGGAATGTAGAGCATTAGGGCGGTGAGGCTAGAAGGGCAGACCTTGAAAGCAAGGCAAAAATCTAGACTCTACCTGATTGGCAATAAGGATCCACTGAAGGGCTCAAAGGGAGGGCAGAAGAGAGAAACCTGGGGACCGCCCAGAGTCATGGATCTCTCTTAAGCACATCAGGCCGGGTAAAAGGCAAATACAAAACGGAAGCATCTGACCTTTTTCTAGGACACCCAATATTTATGCGCTTTGCTCATCACCCAAATTTTATTCATTTACCCAAAGAGTGCGAAAAAGACACTTTAGGAAACTGCTATAAATCCAGTGCAAGTCACCATGGTAACCTGATTAGCAGCTAAATTAAGTTCATGGTTAAGAAGAAATAAATAAAAATAACTCTCCTCTTTGGCTGGGGCTACCCACTGGGCCAGTGGCGGCTGAGCAGATGCTGAGGTCTTGGAGGGCCAGGGCCTGGTCCCTATAGAGATGCTGGGGCTGCAGTGGGAGGGATGGATTTGCTGCAGAGATGCAAGAAGCCCGGGGGTTAATACTGCCTGGGGGTTGATGAGGCCCCTGGCGGCCAAGCTGGGGAGTGCAGGCTGTACCCCTCAAGGACAAAGCTATGGTCTCAGGAAAAGGGGCCCATATCCTCCAAGAGAGTCTTCTCGATGCCCTGGACCAGGCTTCATTTATCAGATCATCCTTGCCATGTATTGCCACCCCTCTAGTTCCAGGTCCCCATGTGCTGGGTGCTAGGGACCACAACATGACTTAGACCCGGTTTGGGTCCTGGAGGAGCCCAGTTAAGTGGTAGAAACAGATAAAATAGACACTCTGGACACTGTGTGATACATGCACGGATGGAGGTCAGTATAAGGTGCTATGGAAACATGGGTCAGTCAGGGAGGCTTCCTGGAGGAGGTGATGCTCTAGAAAAAGGCATATGTGGCTGCTGGAGAGTGCCTACTTCAGGTGAGCATTCTGGGTTTTCTGTTTGGAGCTGACTGGCAGGATGTTTGTACTCCAGTGCTAACCTGGAATGGGCTGGCATTGGCCCTGATGAGACCTGAGGGGTTTTTCTTGGGGACTGTGTGGTTAACACATCGTAGGGATCAGCAGCAAGAGAGATGGGTGCAAAGAGAGAAATGAGCCTCCCATTTACCCTTTCCAAGCCTCCTCCTGGCCGAAGCAGTCTAGTGCAGTGGTTAGAGTCAAACCGACTTTGAATGTTCTTTCTGCCACTTGCTAGCTATGGCCTCTGGGAAGTGATTTCATTTATTTGAGCTTCAGCCTCTTTGTCTATAAAATGGGGGCGGGGGATAATGATAACGGTTTCTATCTCGTAAGATTACATTGGGTTACTGAGATGTTGTAAGCTAGATGTGGCATGGACCCTCACAGGTAGCAAACACTCAACAAGATGCTTGCTGGTGTTAGTTTCACTCCCTGGGGCCGTCTGCCCTGATGGGGTGGAAAAAGGAGGGTGTGGTGGCCACAGAAATGCCCGGCTTAAGTCTCCTTCAGGAGAAATTGCTGCAGGGAGCAGAGGTGACTGACAGTCCTAGCCACCACCCCTCGAGATCCCCCAGTGTGTTTGAGCTGAGGCTACATTTCCTCTCCATTGCTCTCAGCCAGTGATGGAGCACGGGGTCGTGATGCCGGGGCTGGCCCTTTCCTACAGGATGCATGACACTGGCCCAGGGATGCCCCACCAGCCTGGCTGAAACTTTTCTAGAACACTGCTGTGGTCTTTGACTCTTCCCTCCTGCCCTCCTTCCTTGCCCCTCCCCTCTCCCAGATGTCAGGCCCACCTCCATGACCGAAGGCTCTCGCTGCCTCATCCTTTATCCTTCACAGGCATGTCCCCAGTAAACCTCTTGCATGTCTAATCTTGTCCTGGCATTTGTTCCTCAGGACACCCCAAAGGACACAGAGGGTCAGGGGAAGCGTCCCAGAGGTGGACGGCAGAGAGATAAATATGCGACTAACAGCAGGTCACACGGGTGCCTATAGGTGGGGGGTCAGGGCCTTCAAAGACTCCAGTCTCTTCCCACGTCCTGTCCTCAAGCATGTATGTGTGTATGTGTGTGTGTGTGTGTGTGTGTGTGTGTGTGTGTGTGTGTGCGCGCTGCCCTGTGCATGCTTCCATCACTGCATTGACCATAGTCAATTAGTTGGAAAATTAGTTTCCACCTGAAGAAGATGAGTTCCTCAGGTTGTCCCCGACATTTAGCCCTGCAGAAGACCTCGTGTATGGTAAATGCTCAGTCAAAATAACCTGAGTGCCCCTGGGAGCTGTATCTATCTTAAATTTTTCTTTGAACCAATGTTGTTTTTATTTTCAGGTATTTTGAATTGCATAACGTTAGCTTACTTAAGCTTTTTAGTCCTTTGTTTTTGTGACAGAGACATAAATGTATAGACACGTGTAAATCTGTACACCCACACAGAAGGGTGATAGCAGCCTTGCTTCATGGTGGCCACAACTGCCAGCAGACCCTTTAACCTGCCCCTCTGTCTCTGCTGAGCCCTCCGCCATCCCCCTTTCTAGAAAGGAGCTTGGAGTCTCTTAGCTCAGCTGCACGGGATGAATCTTCTCTGGGTCTTCTCCTTTCCTCCCACCTCCGGTTCCCAGCCTCAGCCCCCATCTGTCCCTCCCTGCTCAGCAAGATCAGGGAAGCTGCAAACCCAACCCTTACATCAAAAGGGAACTTGAAAAATACTTGGAGCAAAAACTGCTAAGTGTGCATCCTTGCTCCGTGCTGCCTCTGATATTAAATCAGGAAATGGCACTGAACAGTCGCTCCAAACACAGAAACAGGGGTTGTCAACACAGAAACCAAAAGCAATCTCTAATGGGCGGAGGTGAAAGGGACCTGGCACAGGGCCGGGATGGGGGGCTGAGACCGAGGAATGGATTCCTGAGCCAGGCTTGTCTGTGCCGTTTCTCCAGCGTGCAGAATGGAGCCAGCCTCCCAGTCCCGGGCTCTGAGGGCACCTTGTCTCCATGAGAGATGAAAGAGAAATTAAGCACATTGCTTAAATACCTTTGGGATGCTTCTTTTCATTTCTACAGATATTTATTGAGTGCCTACTATGTGCCCAGCAGTGAAACAAACAAAGAAAAATGCCTGCCCAAGTGGAGATGATCTTCTAGTCAAGAATGGGGTCTGACTCTGGCACGGCATTCAAGGCCCTTCAAGTGTTGGCTCCTGCAGCTCTAAATCTAGCCTCTTTGAAATAGCACCCCCAAGTGCCTGAGATGGTACCTCTGTTCTGTGTGTTTGTTTGGGCTGGGCCTACCCCTGGGTCTTCCCGTACTTCTCTGTTTCATACATATCTGCTCAGCCTTCAAAGCCTTAGTTAAGTGCAGCCTTATCAGCCAACCCCTCCTCTAACCCCCTCCAACAGAACCAAGGGCTCCTTTGCTGGGGATCTGCCAGCATCACCACACTGCCTCTCCAGCTGCAATGGCAAGGTTTGCAATTCTCTGGAGGGGAGGAAAGATGCCATGCCCACCCCTGTGCCTCATCTCCCAGTACTGGTCACAGAATGGACATAAATAGAATTGACACGAAAAAATGAAAAACCTTGTTAAAATCCATTGTCGGCACGGCTGTGGGGAAACAGGTTACTTTCATATATTTCCTGTGGAAATTTCAAGAGATCCAATCTTCTTAGAGGCTAATTTGACAGTGTTAACGTTACGAATGTGTTCATCTTTCCTTCAGTCCAGCCATTTCATTCCTTACTCTCTATTGCAGAGACATAACTTGTACACACGCAAAAAGGAGCATGTAAAAAGTGATTTGTTGTAGCATTGTTTGCAATCGTGAAAGATGGGAAAGCATTTAAATGTCCATAAATACAAGACTGGATAAAAAACTACAGAGCATCCATTGGACGAACTGTCGCGCATGAGTTAAAAAGCAAGAAGTAGATCTCGACGTATGGACGCAGAAGTTGCTGAATAAAAATAAAAAGCAAAGCTGTAGCTCTAGACATATCTGTTAAAACTACCTTGTTGCATTTTTTTACAAAGAGAAAGTAGGCTTGTATATCTTGTATAATTCATTTTTAAAAGAAGAAGGGGAAGAAAGAGATTAAGTAACCACAGAAATTCCTGGCTGAAATGAGCCTGGGCTCAGATGCAGTCAAACATTATTCCCTCCATCAGCCCTGGATGGCGGTTTCCAGCAGTGGGATGGTGCCACCCACTTTCCCTGTACTCAGAAGCTTGCTCCCCAAGCTGTGATGAGAATGTGGTGGGAAGCTGGACCCCTGGGCCCCTGAAGAACATCCAGATAGAGGAGAAGGGAAGAGGGGAGACCAGTGGGATGGAATCACTCAGATCATCCAGATTTCTCCTGAGTTGGTCCTTGGTCTAAAGAGGAAGGGTAAGGATTGGTTTAGGAATGATTGTTAATTAAGGGAGAGGAGAGGGCTGAAGGGTATTCAGGAAAGGCCTGAGGGTTCTGAGATATCTACTGCAAGGCAGCATCCGTGTTTGTCTAGTTGTTAATTTCATTCATTCATTCATTCATTCATTCACTATTCCACAACTGTAATCTTGTTCCTCCTGGTATGAGATACAGAGATAACTGTCAACTTCTATATAATTTCCTAAAGTGTGTTTCTTGGACCCCAAACATCAGAATTACCTAGGGAACTTATGAAAATGCAGATTCCTAGGCTCCATGTAGACCTATAAAGCCAGACTGTGGCTCAGGAATCTGTTTTGCAACATGTTTTCTCAAGCAGAAAACATTTGGACTCGTCGACAAAAGCCTTTCCCTGACCTCCTTGTATTATCTCCTAAGCCCTCTCCCAAATCTGAGGTCTACGCTGATGCAGCTTGGAGAGGGAAGGGATGGAGGGGAGCCCTGCCGCATGACTCTCGTGTGAGTGATTTCCCCAGAGTGACCATGACCTTACCCTGGCTCCTGGGCTCTTCTCCCCACCTCCACTCCCAGCTACATCCCAAGTCCCTCTGAGGCCTGGGAAGAGCCACAGACCACCTCTTCTGTCTAAGGTCCTCAGAACCAAGGGACTGACTCATTCTAGGCAGGGGGATGGCATGTGCAAATGCCTGGTGGAAGACAGAGCTTGGGCTGTGGAAGGACTTACAGAAGGCAGTGTGCTTGGAGCATTGTGTGTGTGTGGGGTGGGGGTGGGGGTACAGTGAGAGATGAGGTGGGAGAAGTTGGCAGGAACAGATAGATCATTCAGGGTCTGAAGGCCATGCTAAGGAATTCAGTTTTTTGTCCAAGTATTGAAGGAATCTGTAGTTAAGCCCAGGAGTAGGGGGTGAAGGTAGAATGAACAGATTCATATAACATGAAAACTGGCTCTACTGTCCTGGGGAGAAGAAGAAAGTCTGAACCAAGGCCTCTGTAGTCATCCAAGCAAAAGACGAGGGTGGCTTGGATGAGGGTGAAGGCATTGGATGGAGAAACCGCGGTCTTAAGTGATGGTTGAGCTGTGGGGGAATGAGGGCCTCAGTCCTGGGGAGCAATGATGAGGCTTCAGAGTCTCTAATGCTGCCCTTGGGGTCATGGGGAGGGAGTAGGGGGAGGGAGCCCTGCTGGTCATCCCTCACTGGCCTTGAGTGACAGTGAACTTCTCATCAGCATTGAGCCATCTTCTCCCCCCACCCCACCATATGGCTGGATGCGGGCTGAAGGTCAAACGGGCTGAAGTTCCAACTCAGGCCAGAGGCAGGACCAAGGATCAAGGCCAAGATTAGGGGTCAGGTTGAGGCCAAGGGTAAAGGACAGGACCTTGGAGAGGACTCTGCAAACTTTTTCTCTCTTGGCTTGCATCCCGCCTTGGTTTCTAACTCCCACCCTCCAGCCCCACACAGTCAGGGAAGAGGGAAGAGAACAAGAGTGAGCCCAAGGATGTTTGAATGCCATCGACCAGAGGATGGACACGTTCATCACTGCCTTGATAATCGAGCCCTCGGCAGAGACTTGGCAAAGGCTAGAGGCTCAACTGTGACCTGAAAGGAACCACTAAGTCTGCGGAGAGCTGGAGATCCTGACCCAGAGAGCAGCTGAAGTGCTGTGCTGACACCTGGGTCCCTGGGATGCCACCCAGTCGAGATCAAGACCACGTGCTTCATAGTATTCAGAGTACTGGACTTAGGGCCAGAAGCTCCAGCTTGTCGCCACTGTGTCACTAAAAGAAATCACTTAACCTCTCAGAGCTTCTTTCTTTGTGTAAGATGGGGATAATCCTCCCCACCTCCAAGGGCAGCTGTGGGACTGAATGAGTTGATAAAACTCTTAGGACACTGCAATACATCTGTATTTACCTACCTGCCTACCTGCCTACATATCCCTGTAAAATAAAGATAGTAATAGTCACTACCTTATAGAGTTGTGAGAATTGAAGGAGAAAGTGAATGATAAAGGCTTTGAAAATCTCCGTACAGTTGGGACTGGAAATTATTATTAAATATCCCATCTGTATTGGAAGCTATACTGCCCAGTGGTTGTCTAACACAGCACTGTCCAATAGGAATAGAATATAAGCCACATATGTCATTCAAAAAATTTCTAGAATTCGCATTAAAACAAAGTAAAAAGAAGTGGGTAAAATAGTTTTAATAATAAATTCCCATTCCCAGTGTGAGTGTGCGTGGGGGCGGGGGGGCGTTGGGTGTCCCTGGTCTTCAAGGGAGGGAGCTGGGAAAGGCTCTGCAGAGTTGAGGTAACTCTGGCTCCCTACTGGGACCTGCTGTATCCTTTGGGTGCTTAAGGCCACCAGGATCCAGAAGCCCAAGAATACCTATTAAGAAGCATTGGGTTAGAATCTGATGGCCACTGTGTGAAGCAGGGAACATTGCAAGTGACAGTTGCCTTTGGGAAAGAGGAAGAGGAAGGGAGAACTATCTTCTGCCTCTTCTTGGAAGCCAAAGACCTTGGGAAGCTCAGAGGGAGCGGCAGCGAAAGAATCCCCTCCTCCCAAGGGCCTCGGGACAGGTAGCCGAGATTTCAGGGCTCCTTGGAGGAGACAGGCGATCCGACATCTGGGTGATGCAAACGCAGAAGGCAGGCTCTTGGGGGTCCCCTAACTCAGGTTCCTCCCTGGCAGAACTCACCCTGGGGCCCTTGGGACCACCGGCTTCCGTTTGGCGACCCGGGATAGTACGATCCTGCAACGCACTTGGCGCAGAGGCCGGGAGTTGCTGGCTCTGCGATTCGAAGCGTTCCGCGTGCCGTGCTTCCCTAACACCCGCCACCCATACCACCCCACACACACCTCCCGCACTGCCTCCCACTGCACCCATGCACGCACAGAGACGCCCACTCGCACACCAAACACCTGCAGCTCTCTGGAAACGACGGGTGTACGGTGCACCTCGGGGCTGAACGCGGCTGCTGGGAGCGCCGCGCTAGACTGGAGGCGCACGGGAGAGCGCGCCACTCTTCGGGTTAGCGGGAGGGCTGAGCAGGGGCGGCCGGGAGCGGCGCGGCGAACCTCGAAGCCGGCGAATGGCAGTAGACCCTTCGTTCCCTTAGGGAGTAACTTTTTCACCCACTCCCACACGGGGTGCCCCGAGGCTCCGCTGTGGCTCGGACATCTCCTTGATCACCATCGGTAGCTGAAGAATCCCAAGGTGGTGCGCTCAGATGCCTCGCCTCTGGCTCAACCTGGGGTGGGTAGGGAGAAGGGGTGAAAATTTCAAATTAGAGTTTGGGGGGTTAGAGACAACAAACTTCAGAAGAGGTCTCTGGCCGCCACCAGTCCTCCTTAGCTTCCCTTCAGAAGAGGCTTGGGGCACTACTCCTGTGTCTCCTGCCCTCCTTCCTTTTCACTTCTCTTCCTCGACTCTCCACTTCTCCCACCAGCCCTTCTCTTTTCTTCTTTTCTTCCCCCCACCCATTACCCCACTAGTCTTTCAGGGATGGGGTGTAGCCTCCGGGTACGCGTCGACCGGGAGCCCGGCACGCTGACCTTTACAGCCCCCAGGCTCGGAGAGGAGGCGCCGGCGTCGGCAGGCGGGAGAGGGATGCCAAGGGGTTTGGGACGCCGCGACCGCGCGGCGGAGCGCAGCAGGAGCCAGGAAGGCGAGGCCGGGGCCCCAGCGTGAGGTCGGTTGCTTTGCAGCGGCTTTCACTCCGGAGCAACCTGAGCGTCTGCTTCACTTTTACCCAGTTTCCAACAGTTTTTGGTGGAGGTGGTTGGGGGTAGGGTGGGTAGAAGAGGGACTGGCTAGGCTGGGAGGGCGGCAAAGAAACGGGTTATTGGGGAAGGTGGACCTAAGGATGGACAGATATCTCAGTCAGAGCCCAGGGGAAGGCAGCAACCGAAACCCGAGACAGAGGCACAGGGACAGAGGAACGCGGCCGCCCAGACAAAGCCCGAGTGCTAGAGACTCTGAGACCGCGGCAGGCTGCCCGCAGGGGAGCAGGAGGCTAGAACCCTCAGAGCTGGGGCTGAAGGAACCCTAGGGCCTCGATGGGCCACACTCCCGAGACTCAGGTTTGGTCCTCGACATCACGGGTCAGACAGCCCAGAGGGGACACAATGAGGGCACAGACCGGCCCGGCCGCCTCACTGCACTCGCAGAAGGCCACAGTGTCCACGGGGAGGAGGGCGCTGCCGGCTGGGGTTCAGCGGCACCGGGAGAGGCCAGTGCGTTTGTCCGGACCTGGCCGCCTGTAGCCTCAGCCATAGTCTGCGTAGAACCGAGACGGCCGACCCAGCGTAGCCTCGAAACGTTCCCCTGCTGAGCCGCGATCCGAGTACGCTCCGGCTGCGTGAGAACGCGGCAGGGACCGGCAGGGTGCTGGTCCGCAGCGCCCAGCTCCGAGCAGGGGCGGGGCGGCGGCATGGGCCGCCCGGGAAGCTCTCCCTGGAGACAGCCTGATCCTTTCTGCGGAGAGCACGCTTCTCGCAGAGGGTTGAAGACGGGCTCTTCCAGCACTACAGTTGCTGATCCAAACCTTTCAGGCCAAGTTTTAGTTCAAATATATTCATTTTATTAAAAATAGGCGGCCCAATATCATACCTCACTCGAGCCTTACCGAGAGCGCAAGAGAATCCAGTTTTCAAAATTAATTGGAGGCAAATATTTTACCTTCTAACACTTGAAAAAACATCTGGCCGCGTCCGCATTAGTGGGCCCACCTGACCCCTACGCGCTGCGTCAGTCGTGCTGGTCTCGCACAGGCGGCGGCTGGACACACTCACCCAGTGCGCGCTTCTCCTGCTTTTCGCTGCTCGCGCCCAAAGCTGAAGAGCAGAAGCCGACGCGGGAGGCGGGTCGGGTCTCCGGGTACAGCGAATTTGCGATTTATCCGGTTTCTGCGTCCGGGCCGGGGTCTAGGAAGCTCTTATTTCGGGCCATCCTGTACCCGATACGGAAGGTGCGCAGCGCCCAAGCACTGTCTAGATGCCGTAGTGCGGTGCGCTCAGGGGTCCCCGTCTGCGCTCGGGGGAGGTTTCTCATCTGACAGCCCTGGGGCCCCTCGCTGTGGCGTTTCCGCTTTCGGCCATCCGCCTAACTCGGCCTAGGATCTTCTCGAGCAGGGAGCCGCCGCCGAGCACCCCTCCCCGCCCCTCCGCCCCCCGATCCCCGGAGCCGGGGCGCGGAGTTTCATGGGGGGAGATCAGCGTGGAACTCGCGGCTGAGTCCGAGGACCGACCCGAGAACCTGTACGTGGCTCTAGGGGAACCTGTC
The DNA here is from genome assembly GCF_028564815.1 of Eubalaena glacialis. Lineage (NCBI taxonomy): Eukaryota > Metazoa > Chordata > Mammalia > Artiodactyla > Balaenidae > Eubalaena > Eubalaena glacialis. The sequence goes on from NC_083728.1 coordinate 19,852,426, forward strand.
TTGGGCTCCGGTACACACACAGTCTGCGTTCCGGGCCGGCTGGGTTTGAGCGGGTTGGGAAGACCCAACCAGCTGGGTCCGAGTCGTCGGCCGAGACTTCCAGTTGCGGGCCCCGCGATTCGGCGCGCCTTTGCGCACAGTGGCCACTTGGGGTCGCACTTTATGCCTGTTTGAGCCTCTCCTCGGCTGGCTGACGCCGGGATCTGCTTAATCGTTACAAAACGTTCAAACAAAAACAGGGCCGGTTTCCCAGCAGCCAAGAGCCACCCGGAGCACCGTCCTGGGCTGGCCTCAGCCCCCAACCTCGGAGAACTCAGGGTTCACTGCGTTTGGCTGGGGAGAGGGCTTCAGAGCCTTTGGGCCGATTCCTTCCCCACTCCCTTCATCTTTTGCATTTGTGGGTGGGGTGTGCGGGGAGCGGCGGGGCCCGCCGAGTCCTGTCTCGGGGCTCGGCCACCACACCCGCCAGGAGGGGGACGGCTCCCGCTTGGCCCGAGGAGCGTCCTCTGAGGCTGAGTTGGATTTGAACACAACTCTTCGAGCCCCAACCCTGCCCCCCAACACACAATCATGCTCAGCCCTGCAAAAACACAGCCACGCACTGCACACACACGGCCCGCGGCCGCGCTGCACACGGAGCGTCCCCCACTGGGCGGCGGACGCTTGCGAACAATGGACCCGAGAGGTGTCGTCCCGGCGCTCATTCTGAGCCTCCTGGGGGTGACACGGACTGGGGTTGGGGGAGCCAAGGGTAAAGAGGGAGGAGAGCGCGCGAAGGGGTGGACGAAGCGGCCCAGCCTATGGTGGTGCAGGGGGTGGGGGGGGGCTGGCACCGAAGGCGAGCGGGCGGGGGCCGGGACACCGAGGGGGTGGGGGGCTGGGCCCGGGCCGGCGGTCCCTCTCTGCTCCAGCCCTCCGGCAGGCCTCGGCGGCTCTCCGGCTGCTAGCGCCGCCAGTCAGCTGACACGGGAGGCGGAGGAGCTGTCAGGCGCGCCCCGCCCTGCGCCGCCGGTCCGCGGGGCTCGTACAGCCATTGGCCAGCGCGCCGGGCTGCCCGGGCCCCCGCGCCCCGGTGACATCAGGGAGGCGATAAAAGGCAGCGGCTGCGCCGGATCCCGCACAGCTGCACCGCCGGGCTGCGAGCGGCTGAGACCGAGAGAGCCCAAGAGCAAGAGAGCTAGAGAGCGAGCGGCGGGCGCTCGCCCGGCGCCACCCCTCGACCCGGCCGCGCGCCCCGCTCGCTTCTCCACCCCTCCCGGCTCGGCCCGGCCCCGGCTCGGCCACAGCCCCGAGCTCTGGGGCGGCGCAGGCAGCCTCGGGACTCTCCCGCGCGCCGCCGCGTCCCCAGACAAAGGCTTGGCCGGCGGCCCCGGCCCGCTGCGCCCTCCGCTCCCCACCTCCCGGGCTCGCCGCTCTTCGCCCCCGCTCCCGGCTCGGCGCGCCCCGGCCGACTGCAAAGTTTCCCCGGGCGGCGGCGGCGGCGGCGGCTGCGCCTCGCGTGAGCGATGGCCGCGGAGCTGAGCATGGGGCCCGAGTTGCCCACCAGCCCGCTGGCCATGGAGTACGTCAACGACTTCGACCTGCTCAAGTTCGACGTAAAGAAGGAGCCGCTGGGGCGCGCAGACCGCCCGGGCCGGCCCTGCACGCGCCTGCAGCCAGCCGGCTCGGTGTCGTCCACACCGCTCAGCACGCCGTGCAGCTCGGTGCCCTCGTCGCCCAGCTTCAGCCCAACCGAACAGAAGACCCACCTCGAGGACCTGTACTGGATGGCGAGCAACTACCAGCAGATGAACCCCGAGGCGCTCAACCTGACGCCCGAGGACGCAGTGGAGGCGCTCATAGGCTCGCACCCAGTGCCACAGCCGTTGCAGACCTTCGACGGCTTCCGCGGCGCGCACCACCACCATCACCACCACCACCCACACCCGCACCACGCGTACCCGGGCGCCGGCGTGGCGCACGACGAGCTGGGCCCACACGCGCACCCGCACCATCACCATCATCACCAAGCGTCGCCGCCGCCGTCCAGCGCGGCCAGCCCCGCGCAGCAGCTGCCCACCAGCCACCCCGGGCCTGGGCCGCACGCGGCGGCCGCGGCGACGGCGGCTGGTGGTAGCGGCAGCGTGGAGGACCGCTTCTCCGACGACCAGCTCGTGTCCATGTCGGTGCGCGAGCTGAACCGCCACCTGCGGGGCTTCACCAAGGACGAGGTGATCCGCCTGAAGCAGAAGCGGCGGACCCTGAAGAACCGGGGCTACGCCCAGTCGTGCAGGTATAAACGCGTCCAGCAGAAACACCACCTGGAGAATGAGAAGACGCAGCTCATTCAGCAGGTGGAGCAGCTTAAGCAGGAGGTGTCCCGGCTGGCCCGCGAAAGAGACGCCTACAAGGTCAAGTGCGAGAAACTCGCCAACTCCGGCTTCAGGGAGGCGGGCTCCACCAGCGACAGCCCCTCCTCTCCCGAGTTCTTTCTGTGAGTCGTGGCCGCTCCCGGCCCCCGCCCTTGCCCCGGCCCGGACTCCCCGTCCCGTGTCCCCAGCCCCGGACTCCCCCGGACCCTGTCCCTGCCACGGCCCCAGCCATGACCTGTTTGACTTGAGGGAGAGAGAGGAAGGGCGCGCGGGACGCGGGCGACGGGAGGGCGCGCGGGCAGGCAGGGGACCTTGGCCAAGGCGAGAGCGGTGAGCGCCAGCGGCGCCTCCTAGACTCGAGCAGAGCCAGAGAGAGGCGAGGGGGTGGGAAGTCCCAGAGCAACTTTTCTCCAGGCTGGAGGGCGGCAAGGCATAGTCGCGAGGAGTCGCCAAGGCCGTCTGGAGACTCCTGGCTTCCTGAACTTTGCGCGTTAAGCCGGGGCCGCTTCCTCGCGGCCCGGAGCGTAATCCAGACCAGCAAGAGAGCAGCGAGGAGAGGAAAGGAGAGGGACCCTGGCGTCCCGGCAGGCGCGAGGCGAGGCTGAGCGAAGGAAGGAAGGACAGACGGACCTGTCTGTCCAGGGTCCGGAGAACACTGGCTCTCAGCCCCAAGACGCGGGCCTCAGTTAGGACGTTCTGCGCGCAAATCTCATCAGTTTTATTGCCTGCTCGATTATATAGAAAAAATACGAAAATTTGCATTAAAAATATTAATCCTGCATGCTGGACATGTATGGTAATAATTTCTATTTTGTACCATTTTCTTGTTTAACTTTAGCATGTTGTTGATCATGGATCATAATCCCCTTGTTTCTTTGGGTGAGAAGGGATCGCAGTTCGGAAACTCCGGCCGCTGCTTGTCGGGTTTCAGTCTATGGGCTGTAGGCTTGTAAATACCCGCCCCGCCAAACCGCTTAAGAGAACCTGGCAGCAAGCTGAGTGTCTTTGTTTGGGTTTATTATTATGGCATTTTTTTGTAAGTAAAAAAAAAAAAAAACAAACTTCTGGGCATTTGCATCAGAAAACAACTTTGTCTTGGGGCACCCTTGGAAATTGCATGTTTTCTCCCCCTCCCCTGCCCCCTTTCGGTCCTCTTTTCCTCCCGTTCTAGTTTTCAATTTTGTTTTTGTTGGGATAAAGAGGACTGGGGTCCCAGCTCCCTAGTACCAGGGCAGGGCAGCTGCAGAGTTTCACACCCTGGAGGCCGGGGAGTATCCTCACATCACCTGGTTTTAGGGCTACGTTGACACCCCTAACAAGAAAGGAAAGGAAAGCAGATCTTGTTTGCTTTTTATTGCAACCAGAATCACCCCAGGGTCCCCACGAAACTCTCCAGGCCCGCACTAATTGCTGGGGCCGAAATGCTCCTCGGGTGACCGGCTTCACCAGCCCAGACTGCCCAACGGTGACCCGAACTTATGTTGAACCAATCACCACACTCAGAAAGTACCAGAAACCCAAACATTGGCAAGTAATTTTGCAACTTTTAAGTGCGTTCTTTAGACCAACATGTTATGTGTGTTTCTTTCCCTGCTTTTGAGATAGCGGGAGAGTTATTGGTGGTGTTACCCCCGCCCCCTTCAGTTGTATAGTAGTTATAGGGAAGATCTGGGTGTTTTTTCTTTATTATTACTTTTTTTCCCCTGCAGGTCAGTAAGAGGATTTAAGTTGCACTGACAAAAATACCAAAATGAAAGCGTATTTTTTAGTTCTCATTTGAAATTGCTGGCGCTGCTGGCCGGATGCATTTTTGAGTTTGTATTAGTTGATAAATTAACAGTAATAACAAGATTGTATGAACCGCATGGTGCTTGCAGTTTTAAATAGTGTGGATATTTGTCCTGCATCAGAAACGAGCTTCGGTTTTTACGGATTCAACTGTGTTGAAATCAAATTTGCCTCAACAGAAATTGTTTTTATTTCATGTACAATAAGGGATCAATTTCAAACCCTGCTTATGATATGAAAATATTAAAACCTAGTCTATTGTAGTTTTATTCAGACTGGTTTCTGTTTTTTGGTTATTAAAATGGTTTCCTATTTTGCTTATTAAAACCATGGAAATGGTGTTTATTTACAGGACTCCGCATTCGCCTGTCTTTTCTTCTCTTGCCTCTTCAAGTATCGCCCCAGTTTGGGCGGCACTCTCACCCTTCCCCCCGGCCAGTGGGGAAACAGACAAATCTGGGCAAAGCTCTCCCTTGAGTGTGTGAGTGTGTGTGTGTGTGTACCTGAGCCTCAAACGTGTCTTCTGCTTCTCACTCTAGGTACGGACACCGGTCAGGAGCCGGTTGATGAGCGGAGAGGGGGCACACGCCACTTTGGCGGAGCTTTCAGGCTTGGGCATCAGGACTGGTCTGCTAGCCTGCTGGCTCTGAGGTTGGCTGAACCCAGGAAGCCGAGAGCTGCCACCCTGATGGGGAAGCAGGGTGTTTCTGGCAATCAGGCTCGCGGGCCCTGCCATTCTGGCCCTCCTGCTTGGAGCACCTGCTGGGAGCAACCAGAATTGCCCTAGAATGCCGGCTCTGAGTGGAGGCCTAGCCCCCTCTCCCCCAGGGCTTGTGAAAGCAGGTGGAATCCGGCACGAGGTCTTGGGGGGTAAGACCCTTCAGACAGGAAGCCCATCTGTGCAAGCCGTTTGCTGCCACTCAGGCCTGGAGCCCTCAGCCCCAAGGAAGGGCACTGCACCATCGGACCAGGATCTCAATGACTCCACAAATCGGGGGTCGTAGGGGGTTGGGCATTGTTCTGGTGCGGCAGCTCTGCCCATATGTCCTCGACAGGGAGGTGGTCCCAGAACCTTTCCTTTCCCAGACTCTTAGAGGAGGCAAGGTCGTCTGTCTAGGTTCCTCCAAGCCCCTCTCAGCCTTCTCGGAATCCCATCTATAACTCTGGGTAGGAACCGCCCCCTCCCACCACCTCTGGAAGAATTCTCTGCTTCTTTGGCAATGGCAGGTTCCAAGGGGTTTCTGCTCTACTCAGACCCAGTATCTGCAGTCCGGGAGACTCAGCTTTCCAGCCCTCGGGCTCCCTGGCCCGGGATTCCTAATGTGGAATTTCAGGACCTGAATGGGGAGATGCAGGAAACCCAAGCAGTAGAACCCCAGCCAGGAACTAGAGCTGGAAAGAGCCAAGGAGAAGAAAGGGGACGGTGGAACTAACAGGCAATAGATTTTGGCCTAGGTCCCTGGAGGCCTGGGATTGGTGGTCAGGGTATGGCAAAGAGGGGGGAAAATCCCGACAGTAAGGATGCAAATAATACCAGAGTAATTTACATTTAGCAGAACTTTGGTGTTGTTCGGGAGGAGAGAAGTCAGAAATTCTAGCTTGAATTAAATTCCAAGGCCCAGTTCATTTCACCAACCCGAAGAGGTACCTGGCAGGGAGGGCTTTGGCTGTGATCTGGGAGTAGGATGGAAGCTGAGTCTGGCTGTGGGGTGACTCTACCGGTGCATGCACGGCGGAAGGAGCAAGGGGGTATGATAGTTGGGTAACTGCGTGTGCAAGTGCACATGCACAGAAGGGGGAAGAGCGTGCCCACATGAACGGTGTATCCCCTTTGGGGCAAAAAAGGTCTGGCAGGTGGAGCTCTGGAAGAAATCCGGATGCGTGGCTCGGGGGACCAAGGGAGATCACCAGGACTCCATGCGGTGGAGACTTGACTCCCTTTGGAATCATCCCAAGCCGACTGGCATCCTCCACCTCTAGAGTCACCTGGACTCCGCCAGAAAAGCCTCTGGGCTGGGAAGGCTCGCAAACTGTAAAGCGTTGTTCCTCCTTCCCCAGAGCACAGAGACACACACACAGTCCAGTGACCGACATCATCACGCTGCATCCAGAACGACACGGTGGCTCAGGCCGGTTTAGAGTGACCATTTGCATCTCTGAGAAGCTGACAATCCCACGACACAGTCCTAGTGACATACTGACACACAGATACACAGACATCCACATCCTGCATCCACACTGATGCCCTCTCAGGCACTGTTAGCCCCTGCACAACCCACCGTTGGAACACCAACCGGCCCGGGCGCGCGCAGAGGAGAGCAGGGCGTCGGAGGAGGCCGGGACCTCCAGCAAGCAAGTTCCGGCCACGTCCCTGCCCGCAGCCTCGCCGCCTCGCCGCAGACCCGGCGCCCAGAAGCTCCGGAAAGCGACCGGGGGCCCGAGGTCCTTGGGTTCGTCCCACCCCGACGGCGCCTTGCAGGCCGGAGGCTCCTTTCGGTTCCCACCACTCCCCGCCACCCACGGGCTCCTCGCGACCCTCCGTGAGCAGGCGGAAATAATCGTCCCCACGTCGGGTGTGCTCCACGCCAGCACGGGTCCCACGCAGACAGGCTGGCGCCTGCCCTTGGGAGCGCATGCCGAGACAGACACACGGGCCTCGAGACGGTGGCTCCGCTGCAGCCCGCGCCCCGGGCTGGGGAGGCCCCGGTCGGGTCGCGAGCGCAGGCCCCCGCTTGCGACCCTGGAATCTCATGGGCGCGCGGGAGGCTGTGCTGGCTGGACCGGTCGGGGAAGGCGCCATCAGCTCCACTCTCCTGTCCGCTCGCGTCCTTACTTTCTTTGCCATTTCCCTTTCCTCAGCTCTTCCTTTGGGACACTCATCATTTCAGAAAACTTTCTCCCTCCGGTTCCCCCCCCCCCTTTTTTTCCTTTCTCTTCTGCCTTTTATTCCGGCGCTGACTGGCAGAGAGGGCTTTGAGAGCGGGCTCTGAGGTGCCGGGTAAGTGTGGGGAGGAGTGGAGGGATGGAGATGAGAGTCTGGCGTCCCCAGAGCCACCGCGCAGCGCCGGAGCCCTGGCCAGCTGTTCTGGGCTCCCGCCGGCCCGATTCCGCTATCCTCCCTTTCCCCTCCTCATCCCTCCCCCAGCGGCAGGGCTGGTTGGGGATGGACCCGGAGCAAGGTCCTGGCTGGTGCGAGAGGGGACCGGTCGGTCTCCACTCTCCGTGAAAGGGGTCCCTGGGGAGCTGGGGCTGGGTCCTACACCCAGACCCTTCTTTCCGCACAGCCAGGCTTCCTTCAGTCCAGGGTCTCTGGGCATTTCTGTGGCAGGACAACCCCCTCCCCTGTCAGAGGTGCCCACCTGCCCCCTGCCCACTCCAGCTGTGCCTACCCAGGGGCCTCACAGTGGGAGCTGCCCATAACCACGCCAGGCAACCCAAGATGGTCGTTTCACTTTTTCTGTGACCTAGAGATGCAGCTTCTGCCACAGCCGGCAAAACCCTCAGCCACCCATCCCCACTCCTCAAGTTCTTTCTCTCCAGGCCTGGGAAACAGCTGGGTTTAGAGACTAGTTCCCTTGCAGGCTTTCAGATGCAAAACCCGCTTCTGAGCCCTTCTGTTTTCAGAAAGGAAAACCCAGCACTGGCGTCTTGCGTAACCCTTCCCTCTACAGCCCTCTGTCCGCCCGCCTGGCCTCCCAACCCTGAGATAGCAGTGTTTGGATTTGTTATGTAAGGACGGGAGGATTAGAGGTTTGCTCTGCCCCTCCTCCCCCCACCAAAATAAAAGTCCTTCCTCACATGGCGCATCCTGTAGACAGTGTCTTCTGCAGCAGCAGCTCTCCTGAAAGAATTCAGTCAGGGTAGAAAAGCTGCTCCGGAGCTTGTGCCCAGCACAATACTTGGGGGAGACATGCCAGCTTGCCATGGAGGGAGAGTCCCACGTGCAGGGTGTACCTGGTTTGAGGAAGCAGCCACCATGAACCGTCTCAGGCTGGTACTTACCAGGCTCAGAGGACTAGCCTCCTCTTGGGGAAGGCAGATGCTTCTGCTGCTGGAATGTCATCATTTCTACACTTCTTGCCCCTGGAGCAAGGTGTCCAGACCCTGGAGAGCACCCCTTTCACCTGGGGAGCCCACATTCTCTGTGCCTTGTGTGTCTTCACCGTGTGCTACATGCATTGTCTGTGCCTTACACGTGTTCTTAATATCTTGTACCCTTCTCCCTTGTCCTGCACATATTATCTTAAAAGATGCCTTTAGATAAGAACATCAGAGCTAACTGTTCTCAGCTGGAGGAAATTAAATATATCAGAGAAGTTGCTGCTCCAGTTTGGAAAACAGCCTACCTTATTAATAATGATTTGTTCCAAAGCAAAACTTGGTTTTAGCTGCGTCTCTGCATTCTTTGCATGTGAAGGTACTTTCATGTAAAATAGCCACTCATTACACATTCCTTTTTATTGGTATCAAAAAAAAAGATGATGTCGTCTAGGCTGGAGGGGCCGCCACAGAGGCAGTGCGAGGAGGCCTGCAACTTTTGGAAGAAGCCAGTTGCAGCGTGAGAAGAGAGCTGAAGCCCACAGATCCAATGTTTATATTGTTGTGTTTTCCTTTTTGGAGCTTGGGGGCTTTTATCAGGACTTGCATTTCGTCCAGTAAATAGACGGGGTGGGAAGCTAGAGGGTGTCCATTTCGGAGCCGGGGATGGTGAGGTGGGCATTGAGCCTGGCCTGTGACTCCATCAGAAGTCAGGAAATGAGGCTGTCCTGAGCTTACTCTCAAGTCCCTTTGTTTCTTCCGATCTGTCACTTTCACTGCCCTGACCCTGCCAGGGTTACCTCCATCTGTGTCCTACCGAGGAGAGCCCACGGGCCTGGGCTGGTCTGGGGACAGCAAAGTGCTGCACTTCCCAGGGCAGGACTCAGCATCTGCCCTCCTTTGTGTCCTGGGAATCCGAGCCTGGTACATGTCCATTTCCACGTACCGGGGCAAGCAGATTGCAGCGCATACAAGGTCTGACCAGATCACGAGGTTAATCCCATTACGACATTTCCCTTAACTCTCTGAGTGTGGGCTGCTAGTACCCATGCCGGTCAGGGATGGGCAAGTAGGCCCAGAGTGGTCATCTCTTACCCAGGGTCACCCAGTGCAGGGTCTAGGACTTGAATCCCCACCTATCTGATGCCAAAATTTGTATTTTTGCCACCAAACCCCATATGTCCACTATCCCTTATCTGAAACACTTGGGAGGGGGGTAGAGCTTGGGGAAAAGTATGGACCGGTGGGAAATAGCCCTTTTGGGGGACAGTTTCCTTTTTAATTCCCTTTGCAGAGGGCAGTCACTTTCTTGGGGGCATATGTAATGCTCTCCAGCCACAAGGCTCCCTGCCCAGGCACGGAGATGGGGAATGGGACCTTGGAGATGCAGCAGGACAAACGCCACAAGGGGGTCAGAAGGACACTGCAGGTCTGTTGCTCATTTCAGACTCTTCATGGAGGAGCCAGCAGGGTGGTTATGTGTGTGTGTGTGTGTGTGTGTGTGTGTGTGTGTGTGTGTGTTGGGGGGAGGCCCACCTGGGCATTGTTAGGCTTGGGACATTGGTGCTGTCTGTAATTAATCAGAGTCCTTTCACCTTTTATCTGTTCTCAACTGAACTTTCCAAAAAATGTATCGTAATGATCAGAGCAAGTGTTTATAGAAGAAGTAGCCTCTAGGTGAGGCAATTTTAATGGAATTACTCATAGATGAACCAAAGCTGTTTCCAGTATGATATTGGAGCTTTGGACCCGCACAGAGATGTGCTTACACTCTCAAGCAGGCACCTGCAGAAACACGTGTGTAACTCATGTTTACATACACAGAGACAGGCACATAGGTGCACACACACTTAAACGCAGAATCCACGTGTGCTTATTTGCCATACATGCACTCTCAGAGTCACGTGCACACACACATGCATGTACATTGCACATGGATCCACAGGTGTGTATCCGTGCCCGTGTGCATGCATGTCCAAATGCTCATACACAGCCATTTACACGGTGTGCATGGAATGTGCAAAATTATGCACATGCCCATTTGGATTTATACTCGCACTGAAATACAATTGATTGCATATGTATCTACACTCTCACAAAATGCACGTGGGTCACATACTCAAACACACACGTTGTATGTTGAACACTGGCCTTCATATTCATTCACACACAAGCACCATGTCACAAGTGAAATGTGGCACTGGTGGGGTTAATGGAGGCCTAGACTCCCATAAATATTTATACGAAGCACTCAAGCTCTCAAAGTGGGAGACGAAACCTCTCCCTGCAAGCCGCTGTAAATCACGCAGCTGCTGTGTGGTACCTGTCAGATCCAGGGCTGTGTGATCCTGGACTTGTTCCATGAGGGCAGCCATATACGTGCTGGAGCACACGGCCCTCTCCCCGCCTCACCAGGCATCCCAGCAGATGTGCCAAGGTCGGTCCCCGCTCCGAGGATTCTTCTGTGAGTAGCAAAAGGAAGCATTTGAACACTGCTTCTACTGCAAGTGCAGGGTTGGGGTGGGGGGAGGTAAGGGCGAGGCTTTTTGTGAATATCTGAGCCTTGTCCTCTCCAGTGAAGAGAGAAGTTATCCCGGAGGGCCTTGGAGAGCAGGTGGGTGCAAGAGAGGGCTGGGGGTCCTGGGCTGATCCAGGTTCACTGCAGCAGGGACTCCGGCTTCTGGGGTTGAGCTCACCTACTAAATTTTGGGTCCCAGGAGCCTGCTGAATGGCAGTGTGCCGTAGCTGCTCTAACCCTGAGTTCAGTGAATATTCTGCCTCCAATCCTGCCACCTCAAAGCATTCATTCAATCATCGAGCAAATATTTGTTGTGTCTTCCCGATGCCAGGCACTGTGCTAGGTGTTGGCAATACAACAATGGGCAAAACCAGAGACAATCCCAGCAAACAAATCCTCGTGCGGTTTACAGTCTAGCAGGAGAGAGAGAGAGAGAGAGAGAGAGAGAGAGAAGAGAGAGAGAGAGAGAGAGATGCAGTTAGATGTTACACTAACCAGGGTATAATTTCAAAAGGAGATAACTGTTATGGAGGAAAGAAACTGAGCCCTCTGAGAGCCTATGTACAACAAAGAAGCTGACACAGACTGGGAAAAGAGTGGTCAGGGAGGGCTTCCTGGAGGAAGTGATGTTTGAGTAAAGAGCCGAAGCCTGGGTAAGAGTTATCCAAGTCAAGTGGGTAGGCGAAGAACATTCTAGGTCTAAATTTCTTTTAGTCTTAATTTTAAAATAAGTGATCAGGATCTCTGTCTCCTCCCTGATTTTCTCTTCTACTTTCTCACCTTGCTCACTATTCCTGCCACACTGACTGCCTGGTGATTCTGGAACTTGCTGGTTACCCTCCTTGCTTAGAGCATTTGCTTGAGCTCTTCCCTCAGTCTGAACCACTCTTCCCCCAGATAAAACTGTGGTAAACTCCCTCACCTCCTTTAAGTCCTTGCTCCCATTTCACCTCCTTGATCAAGTTTATCCTGACCTCCCTACTTGATCTGGCAACCTGCTCCCTTCCTCCTGCCTGGGCACTCCTGACCTGCCTTATTCTGCTCTACTGTTTCTTTTTTTGTTTTTGCCCCATAGCACTAATCACCTTAGGACACTGGATTACCTCTTCATTTATTGCTTATTTTCTGGTAAATAAGCTCTGTGAGGTCACTGTCTGATGGCTGTTTTGTTCACTGATGCTCCTAAGCAAGATGAGTGGTGCCTGGCACTGTAGGACCTCAATAACCCAATAATGGGCTGAATGAATATGTGTTGAGTAAAATGTATTTAAAGAGGAAAGGGGCAATAGCTGTGAAAGCATGGATTTGAGGTCCTGGCTATCTGTATTTACCTGTCTATCTATCTATCTAGCTATCCATCCAATCTATATATCTGTTCATTTATCAACCATCTATCTATCTATCCATCCAATCTATGTATCTATTCATCTATCAATCATCTGCCTATCAATTATCTATCTATCCATCCAATCTATGTATCTATTCATCTATCAATCATCTATCTGCCTATCAATTATCTATCTGTTTATCTATCCATCCAATCTATGAATCTATTTATCTATCAATCATCTACCTGTCTATCAATTATGTATGTATCCATCCAATCTATGTATTTATTCATCTATCAATCATCTGTCTATCAGTTATCTATCTGTTTCTCATGTATCTAGTTTTTTGATACTCCTTAAAATACATACTGCTAAAAAAATTTTTTTAAAGGTTGTGTAATCATGCTCCAAAATCTTGTATATGTCAGTGGTGCACTTTGGGATACATTTTGGTGTCCCTGAGGAGAAAGGCTGACATCTGATAGGAGAGGCAGGTCGGGGAGCGCTGGGGTGCGACAGCAGGGGAGGGGGAGTTGGGGAGGGGGCCAGAGCAGAGCTTAATCTCATTGTTTCCCCCTAGATTCTTGGTGGGTCTTTGAAGAGAAAAAGGCAGGGTGGGGGGGATCAGAGAAGGGTCTTGTCAGGATGCTGAGGGCAGGGAGCTAGCCAGTTTCCCACCCGTTGCTGACTGCCCTCCCTCCCCCAGTTTATCCTGTCCCTCACTCTAATCTCAGGCAGAAAAAAAGGCTCCTCCTCCCAGTTGCTTTCTGAGCTGAGAAGAAAGCCTCCTAAATACTTTGTCCCCTTGACAAGTTATTTTTAAAAAGAAATAATGTCTCTGAATCCAACATTTGTGATTTTTTTTTTTTTTTTTTTTTTTTTTTTAGAGAAAACACTCCACAAATCAACAGCTCTCTTGTTTTAAGCGATTGCTAGGGTTTGGAGAGCAGGCTGCTTGGTAAACACACTTTGTAAACATCCAGAAAAGATTGCATTCAGTGTCCTCCAGTCAAAATCAACCTTCCCCAAGCTCCTGCTTTGTGTTTCATTGACGCAGGAAGGGGCTCTCTAAAATCAGACCAAAGACGAGGCTGCTGCAGTTCCCGGAGGACATTTCTTCTGGATAATCAGGTCTGGGAAATGTAGGCACATCTGTGAGCAGCCCCCGACCCGACTCCCTAGCCATTTGGCTCTTTACCTCACACTGGAAGGGATCAGCCATTCTGCCCATCTCACAGCTGGGTAAATAGAGTCAGGGCATCTTGTCTCCAAGCAGAGCTGGGAGAGAATGTGTCTCCGGGTGCCTGTTAATACCACGTGGCCAGTGAACTCTTCCAACTTATTGTTTTAGCTCTTGAAAAATAAGCTGATTTCTTGGGGCCAAATCTGCATTTATATCCCCCATTTCTGGCTTTTTCCACCACCACACCTTAGTCTGGAATGTCCCCGCTTCTTTTTTGGTTAATTCCTAGAGTCTTAATAAACTCGTTTTCCAGGCCCCACCCTACTCCTCCAAGACTGCCTGGGCCCTCTTTCAAAAACTTACCTGTGAACATGTCACTGTCTTGTTGGCAAAATCAACAAGTCATTGGTTTGTCTTTGCCCTGGAAGAGAGCGACTTTCCAAATTGCAGTTCCATCTAAACAGTGACTTTGGCAGTCCAAGATGCTGAGCCCAGATTCTGAGGTAATTTGGGGAAGGTCAAAGGTCAGAAGCGAAGTGCAGTGGCCCCTGGGAAGTCTGTCCTGGCTTTCAGATGACCTCTAAAGGGAACCCATATTTGCCTGCCTGTCGGCCTGTCCAGCTTCTGTCTCCTTCAAGGTCAACAGAGAGTGAACTTTCTCTGGGTTTTATACTTTTATGTAGTAGGAAAGTTATATATGAATTGGATTATAGGCATCTTGTATCTACAAAACCTTTCTCTTGCTTGGGATCTCTAAAAAGAATGACTCTGTTGTGTTCTCTTGGGTGGCACCTTCCTCTCTCTGTTGGCATGATGGAGAAGAGTGACCAGAAGACCAGGAAGGGCCCTGAAGTCCTGCTCTCGAAAAGTAGAAGCATTAGGTTGAAACTTATGAAATTATTGATATGTGATAGGTTCATTCTGCAGAACCTGTGAGCCTAAAGTTGGTTCTTGGGAATCTTCCAGGGCATGTTATTCAAAGGATGGCTTGTAGGTAGCAAAGGAATTGGTGATTGTTAGGACCCAGAATGGGATCACTAAGAACACACCATGTCAGACTCATCCTATTTTTATCTTTGATGGTCAGGGGCTGTGGCCTTGAAGAACCTTATTTGACAGACACTTTCCATGTGCCTGGCACTGTTAAGTGTTTTACAACTGTTAACTCACGTAACCCTCACAACAACCTTATGAGGCAGGGGAATAATATTATCTCGATCTTCTGGATGAGGAAACGGAATCAGAGAGGTTAAGTAACTTGCTCAAAGACGCACAGCTAGTAAGTGGCAGTACTGGGATTCAAACCCAGGCTGTCTGAATTCAGAGTCTTTGTTTTCAACTATTATACTCTTCTGAGACTGAGGATTGGATGATAGGTGAGGTAGAATTTGGGACTGTTTGAAAAATGCTTCTGGGATTATATCCAGTGGAGACTTGACTCTGGGAAGAGTATGCCTGCCACCCCCAGACCACCCTGCACCCTCTCTTGAGCTATTTGTGCTCCAACTGGGGACATTGCTTTAAAATTTTTTTTGAGATATAATTGACATATAACTTTATATTAGTTTCAGGTATGCAACATAATTATTTGACATTTGTGTATATTGTGAAATGGTCACCACAGTAAGTCTAGTTAACATCCATAACCATACCTGGTTACAAAAATTTTTTTTTCTTGTGATGAGGAGGGATCTTACCTTTATTTTTTTAATTAAAAAAAAATTTTTTTTTGTAATCCAATTTTTAAAATTTTTTATTTATTTATTTTAAAATTAATTTTTATTGGAGTATAATTGATTTACAATGTTGCATTAGTTTCTGCTGTACAGCAAAGTGAATCATTTATACACATATGTATATCCACTTTTTTAGATTCTATTCCCATATAACTCATTACAGAGTATTGAGTAGAGTTCCCTGTGTTATACAGTAGGTTCTTATTAGTTATCTACTTTATATATAGTAATGTGTATATGTCATTGCCTGTAAGTTAATTTTTCTGAGATATTGGCAACTAGTCAACTAGTCAAGAAACCATTGATGGCTCCCCTTGGCCTCCTGGGCAAGTTCCAAATTCTTTAGCCTGGCCTTCAGGGCCCAGCACTGGGAGCCCTTGTTCCTCACTCGGCGTCCTGTGCTCGGGCCAAATTGACCCCAGAACTGGCCCTGGGTTCTCCAGCCTCCACACCTTGGAGGTGTGTTTCCCCGTGAAGTTCTTTGTCACCCACAGTCCTCCCCTCTTTAGATCACCTCCTTCTTCAATTGCTTCTAGGTCACAGATAGGCTAAGCAACTTGTTCAAGGATGCACAGCTAGTAAGTGGCAGTGCTGGGATTTTTTTCTGACATCCTTACTGGAGCTGGAGTGGGAGCCTAGATGGAATTCAGCTTGTAGAGTCAGGTAGACCCGGGTGTAAACCCAGCCCTTCCTCTTACTGGCTGTGGGGACTTAGGTTCTGACTTCACCTCTCTGAGCCTCAGTTGCCTCTTGGTAAAATGGGGAGCATCTTGCCCACTTCTTCTGGATTCAGGGGAGATCTGATGGGATATGGCCTGTCAGTGATGGCTGGTGGGTGGTGTGATTTCTGGGAGGGCGTGGCTGGGCTGGTCAGAGTCTCCCTCGGATGATGGAAGTTCTGGAGAGAGGGCTGGATCTGAGCCATCTCTGGTCCCCAGCAGTGTCTTTCTGAAAGGGTCCGGCCTTTCAGGTAGGAGGCAGGAGCTCAGGAAACACTCCTAGAAGTAACCTGGAAGGATTAGATTTAGCCACAAGCCAGACTCCCACATTGCAGCTGGGAGACTGTCAAGCAGGTCTAACCGGTCCCATCCTCTGGCCAGGATCTCGGGGTCAATTTGCATGGAAATTGATTGGCAAGGAAGGCACTGGAAGGCAGTGTGCAAACCCCAGCAGGATCTCCTGGGAAGTGGGATTTACAGCCTTGAACGTACTGTGGGAAATAAGCTGGAGTTTCAGCCCTGAGTGCGAATAGTCTCACCCCCACCAGCTTTTTCCAGATGCTCAGAGCCCAGGGACCCTTGACTCACAGGGCTAGCCAGCATTTTTCTGGCATGGTCGCAATGCATGCTTGCCTTCCGCCTTGGGAACCACTTTTTGGAGAGAACATCTTGAGTCTTTAGGCTGAGGGCTTGGGTCCCTCACTTGGTGACAACACAGCCAGTTTTTGGTAGCCGTATTTTATGTGAGTCTGTGTGGTGAGTGTGTCCTGGTATGCATGCGTGTGTGGGCACAAGGGCCCCTGGAAGGGTGTGTGTGCACGTGTGTACACAACCACAGAAAAACAGTGTGCCTTTGTGGTTAAGATGGGGGACCCAGAGTCAGGCTGCCTGGGTTTGATGGTCACCTCTGCACTTGCTGGCCCCGTGATATCAGAGAGATTACTTCCACTGCAAGGTTTCAAATTTTATATAATATAATTTTAATAATGTTGAGGAGTTAAAGCTCTCATGAGAATTAAGTTAGATGTGCATGTAAGGTGCTTAACATGGTCCCTCATGCATAGCTGCTCAGTAAAGAGTGATCGCTATTTTCATTGTATTATACATCTAACATGGGTAATATTGAAGGCAGGAGTGTAGACTCTGCCTTCAAACCGGAATGTCAGTTCCAACACGTTCTAGCCATGTGGTTTTGCACAAGTTACTTAACTGCTCCCTTAGTTTCTTCATCTGTAAAAATGAGGATGATAATATTTGTACCTGTCTCACAGGGTTGCTGTGTCATAAGGTGCTTAGAACAGTCAGTGCCTGGGGGGTACGTGGAGCTCTGTGTGTTAGGTGCTGTTATTATCACCGTCGTGATCTCCACGGTGACCATCACCGTCTTCATCTCCAACTCCATCTTCACCATGGTGATCATTGCCTTGTTAGCCACCGTTGGTACCCACTTACTCTTCTAGGGGAAAGTCTGTGGGTGAGGGGAGCTCTAAGGCAATTAGTCCATGCTCAGACCATAGAGAAGGCCTGATGAAGTCTCCAGGCATCATCTAGGATAGCACGCGGCCCCAAGTTCAAGTCTTGCCCTGCTGCCTTGGTCCCTCTGTTCACAAGGCGCTGTCAGCTACGGCCTGTCCCTCACAAGACACTCTGGGTGGTGGGTGAGGAGCTAGACCTCCACACCCCAGTCGGCCTCCTAATAATGACACCTGGCTCCTCCCCAGCCAGGAGGGGTGCAAGAGCCTGGCTGGCCCAGCCTCCCGGGCCCTGAACAGCTGACTGGTGTCCACATTTGCCTCCTTATATTTATTTATTTATTTATTTTTGGCTGCGTTGGGTCTTTGTTGCTGTGTGCGGGCTTTCTCTAGTTGCAGCGAGCAGGGGCTACTCTTCGTTGTGGTGTGCGGGCTTCTCACTGTGGTGGCTTCTCTTGTTGCAGAGCACGGGCTCTAGGCGCGCGGGATTCAGTAGTTGTGGCTCATGGGCTTTCTTAGAGCACAGGCTCAGTAGCTGTGGCACACGAGCTTGGTTGCTCTGCGGCATGTGGGATCTTCCCAGACCAGGGCTCGAACCCGTGTCCCCCTGCATTGGCAGGCGGATTCTTAACCACTGCGCCACCAGGGAAGTCCTGCCTCCTTATAAAGGGCCTCCGATTCATCCCTCAGGAGAGCAAGGGCTAGCCTTCTTCCTCCAACCCAGGCAGGGGCTTCTTCCGGCCACATTGGCAAGACCCCAGCTTCTGCAGTGTGCCAGTTCTGACCTGAAACTCTGGCTCCACCACGCTGGGTGGCCTGGGGAGGCCAGGTAATCTTTCTGAGCCTCACGTCCCTCATTTGCAACATGGCTATAATCATATTAATCTGGCGGGGCAGTAAAGGAGAGATGAGGAGTGAATGAGAAAATGCACATAAAGCAGTAAGTGCAGCGACCTGCACGGGGCAGGTTCTCACCAGAAAATATGGCCCTTTCTGCCTTCCCCTCCAACCCCCTCCCAGTCCTGGGGGATCCCAGGGGCCAGGAGATGGTCATAACAGATGGACCAAAGGGCTCAGAACTGCTCCCCAACAGGGCCTTCTGGAAGCAGGGACAGGGTGCGTTCCTCTTGGGGGAGAGAACAAGGATGGGTGGGCCCTGAGCCCAAGGTCTGTTGAGACCCACCCCTCTGCATGTGCTGTGTGTGTGAGCTCACCACCTCTACCTACTGGACACAGGTTACAGAGCCAGAGGTCAGGGGCTGCTCACCATGCCCTTCCTGGTGTCCCTGGGAACTGAGAGGGTCAGGAGCAGGTATAGGGGCCACTGCCCGGCACTTGGGAGTGGCATGTGTGTGGGTAAGTGAATGAAACCCTGCTGATCTTCAGGCATTAATCCCCCTCCTTCACTCAACAAACACTCTGTGCTCAGCACTTCTGCACCCCCAACCTCTCTGATTCCCGTGTCATCCTACAGTAACTCTGAGTGGTTGTGAGTCTGTGCTCTCAGGTGGCAGCTTGTGAAGGACTGGGGATTGTGCCCAAGTCCTCCTTCTAGGTGGCTGAGCTAGGGTTTGAACCGGGGTCTGTACACAGGTCCTAAGGGGCTTGAATTCCAGGATGAGGAGTTTGGGGATCACCCTGCAGTGATGGAATCCTGCTGCCATATCACTGCTGTGTCATGGAACCCAGGGACACAGCTGCTTGAACTAAGAGTGGATATTTGATCCCAGCTGGGCCAAGAAGCATCAGTTTCCCAGAAATTAGAGTTTGGATTCTGGGGTGCTGGTTAGAGTGTGGTGGGAGCTGGGAAGGGGGAAAGGGTGGGGAAGGGGAGTCGGGGCAGCTTCAGCTGGTCCTTGTGCCTGAGGAGCTGGAGAAGGGCTCTCTGCAGAGAGGGAAGGATGAAGTTGGCATATAGAGAAAGCTGAAGAGGATTAGGATGGCTTCATGGAGCTGGGTATAATAGAGTGAGCTGAACTACTACAAATCAGTGAAAAATAGGAGGCAGTACATGAAAGCAGGGTGAAAGAGTGAGAGTGAGCCAGAAGTGACATTATGGTTCACATGTGGCATAAAGTCCATGTTGAGATGGGCCACAGAGTTGCCTCTGGGCTTCCTGGTGGCCAATGGGAAGAGGCAAAAAAGACCACCTTTAAGACCCATAGTACTTCTCAAGGAAACATAAGCATTGTTGGCCCTGGGGCTGGAGAGAAATTTCTCTGGTGGACGGTCAAATACCCAGACAGATGTTTGGTCGGGGAGAGATGAGTAGAAGTAGCAGAGTCTGCTCTGGGAGTCAGGAGACCGCATTCTGGTCCTAACTTCACGTGTGAACTTGGATGGTTGCTTAGCCTGTCTGAGACTTAGTTTCCTACTGTGACATGGGGCACCTGCCTTCAAGGGCTCTGAAAATGGACTGACATATGTGATGGAATTACCAGGCCCACAGTTCCCGTCAGTAAGGCTAGGCTCCCTCCCTACCTCTGTCTGAAAGCTGTTTCCCTTTAATTAAGCTTCTTATTGCTCTCCTGACCTCTTCCTGCCGTGGGCTAGCTCCTCCCAAGGTGTACTCACTACCCTTGGGACCAAGGCACAGCCAGGTGGCTGCTGGCATGTTGTCTCCTGGAATGAGCAAGGGCCCTCAGCTCCCCGCTGAGACTGTGCCCGTAGCTAACACAAAGCAAGCCAGGCTCCACCAGCCCGCATTCTGCCAGGGCCTCCTCTGTGCCTGGCCCTGGATGGGGCTGACAACTCTGCCCCTCAGCCCTGCTCAGCCTCCACCGTGTGCTCCTCAGCCCCCTGTGCATCTTCCAGCACAAATCCTAGGAGTGGATAAATACTTGTCTGTGTGATAAGTTGTTTTAACATCCATCCCCCAGCTAGGACACATGGGTCATAGGCGTGGTGTATTTTGTCCTCCGCTGTTATGTTGGTCCACACATAGTACGGTGCTTGCTACGTAGTAGGTGCTTGAAATATATTGACTGAATGAATGGATGAATGAATGGATGAATGAATGAACTGAATGAAACCTTGTAATGGTCGGTCCTGGGGAGTCAGGATCACTATCTCCATTGTACAGTTAAACTGCGTCTTTGTCTCATTTTCCACCTCCTTAGCAGGCCAATTTCTACTCATTCTTCAGGTTTCAGCCAAAACCTTAGTCCTTTAGGAAGGCCACACTAAAGATCTCGACTGGACCAGGCACCCCACCATTATCGCCAGCCCCCACCTCTCCAAGCTGTGCCCAGGTTCCCTTCCCCCATATCCATCTACTGGGAACTGTTTATTTGGGTTCGTGACCCTCTTAATTCCAACAGTTTCATAATTTTCAGGGCCCAGTGCAAAATGAAGATACAGGGCCTTTTGTTTAAAAAAATTATGGAGAAATTTAAGATGGCAATAGAGCATTAAAGCAAGCATGGCCCTTTCTAGCTGTGGGGTCCTGTGTGACTACAGGGGTCACATGCCTGTGAAGCTGGTTCTGATTCTGTGACAACACAGACATTGCAAGTCTGGGTTTACTGCTGCCTCCTCCTGCCCTGAGCCTCACACAGTGCCTGGTCCTCATTAGCATCTCATTTAAACATCAAATGAATAAATGAATGAAAGCAGATGTGTGGATAGAAGTTACATAGCCTCTCTGAGCCTTATTTTTCCCATCTGCAAAATGGGAATATCTTGCTTCTCCCCCCACAGGCAGGCAGTGAGGACCTCCTGAGCCTTGGGGCTATGGGATCATGTAGCACGTGTCCTAGAACTAGTCAGTTGCAGGTGATCAGAGGACAGAGGCTGCTCTGTGTGGGGCAGAGTGAGGTTGGGCCTTATCAGGTCAGTGGACTCTGCTCTCTTCAGGCGGCCAGCCTGCTTCTGATGACATACTCCTACCTGGCTGGAGCCCAGGGATGAGGGACAGACTCTGAGCCTCTCTCCCTTAGCAACCTGGTTTATTAAATAACTACCACGTATCAGGCAATCTGCATGCATCATCTTTTATCCTGTTTGGCAGATGGAGGCATCAAAGTTCAGAGAGTAAAAATGGCACTTCCAAGGCTACTCAGCTGGCAAGGGGCAGAGTCAGCTGTGGAAGCCAGATCTGTCGTCTCTTAGACTGGTGCCCACTGAGAACGAAAAGTACACACCGTGAGAGATCGGTCCGCAGAACCCTGCATGAGTGTGTATGTGTGCGTGTGCGCTTGTTCCAGTGTACAGGACATCCTGTGTCTCGGCTCGAGACCCTGCTGATCTTCCCTGAAGCCCATCCAAGCAGGCCTGCTCACCCCTGGGTCTGGAGGACGCATGGATTCCAGGCCGCCCTTGGTCGGTGTCATCATCACACGTAGCCAGCAGTGTTAGAATCCATGGGACAAACATTGCTGATTTTCCTGGGGTGCCATTTTTACACACATACTTTATTATATATTGACTTCTTGGCCTCTGTGTTTTATAATTAAGGAAATCCTAGGTTTTTGTTTGTTTGTTTGTTTGTTTTTAAAGATCTATTTATTGATTGATTGATTGCTATGTTGGGTCTTCGTTTCTGTGTGAGGGCTTTCTCTAGTTGCGGCGAGCGGGGGCCACTCTTCATCGCGGTGCGCGGGCCTCTCACTATCGCGGCCTCTCTTGTTGCGGAGCACAGGCTCCAGACGCGCAGGCTCAGTAGTTGTGGCTCACGGGCCCAGTTGCTCTGCGGCATGTGGGATCTTCCCAGACCAGGGCTCGAACCCATGTCCCCTGCATTGGCAGGCAGATTCTCAACCACTGCGCCACCAGGGAAGCCCAGAATCCTAGTTTTTAAGCTTAAAACTGTACTAAGACTTTTGGGATACCTGTAGAAGCTTGCTTTAAAAAAAATTAAGGAGAGGCACAATGTAAACAGAAAAAAAGGAAAGAAATCCTTCTGTCTCACTACAAAACCATCATGAATTTATAAACCTCCCCCACACACCATATACACAGACACCATACACACACACACACACACACACACCCTTTCAAAGGCTCCAGAGGCCAAAGTCTGACTACCCACTTTGCAAACTGGAATTTGAATGTTTTTACAGTAGGGTGACACAAGCCTAACTTCTCCCTAGAGTCTTACATCCCCCCACTTCCTGTCTTGTGCCTCAAAAGCATTGTGTTTCTGAAACTTGGCAAGATGGACACTTTGTTTTAAACAAAAATGGGTCCAACCTACACCCAGTGTTATGAAACTTTTTTCTTTTGCTTAACAACATGTTTTGGACATCTTGTCTGTACAGAGTCTGACCTCACACTTTTAAACAGTTGCACCATGTTCCAAAGATCTGTAGCTTGAAACATTGTTCTTTATAATAAAGCAGCAGTTGACAGCCTCTGGAACAGAATGTGTCAAAAAGGAGACTTCAAAGAAATGTCCTGCTTGGGGAAGCTCACTGTGGTCAGGCTCCCAGAACCGTGGGGTCTGTGGATGCAATGGCTTTGGCCTTCGGAGGAACTTGGGTTGGAGGTGCCCGGCCCGTGGGAAGGAGCATGGGGCTCCGTTCTTCGTGCAAGGGAAGCACTCTCTTACCCACTGATTCCCACCTTCATGCTCATATGTTAACACACTTGCCCACGTTCCTACACACACACACATACACCCTGCCACACACTGTAACTGCTGTTGTAAATGTGAACCTGACCATCATGTCCCAAGGATGTGGAATGGGCATATTAAAACACCAATTGAGCCCTTACTGGATGCCCAACAGTGTCATAGGAACTTCATGGGTCATCGAGTGTGGTCCTCAGAATGAGATGTCCTCCACCAGATGAGGAAACTTTGAGGCTCAGCCAGGAAGCGATGTCCCCACAGACACACAGAGGGTGAGTGGCCGAGTCTGATCAGCACCTCTCTGCCCCCTTCAGATCTGGGAGGATCTACCCAAACCTGGCCAGATGGGACCTGGGAATTTAAGCTGGAATGCTCTTGAACTTGGAGACTGTAGCTTGTCCATTGCCAGTCTGGCCACCTCCAGCCTCTTCCAGTGTCCTGAGCTCCAGGACAGATGCCGAAGAGAGATGCTTACTGATGGATTCGACCGCCACAAATGTAGAGCTAGGACTGCCTTTTCCCATTTGTGGAGGCAGAATAATGGCCTCCCGGAGATGTCCCTGTCCTAATCCCTGGAACATGTGAATGTGTTATCTTACCGTGGCAAAATGGACTTTGCCTTTATGATTAGAGTTTGTGACCTTGAGATGGAGAGGTTACCCTAGATTCTCCGGGTGGGGCAAATGTCATCACAATGTTCTTAAAGGTGGAGAACCTTTCCCACTTGTGTACAGAGAAATGTGGTGTGAAGCAGGGTTGGAGAGACACAACATTGCTGGCTTGGAAGAAGGAGGCAGGGGCTGTGAACCAAGGAGTGTAGGCAGCCTCTCCAAGCCAGAAAAGGCAAGGAAACCAATCCTCTCCGAGAGCCTCCTGCAGACACCTTGATTTTAGCCCAATGTGACCATGTCAAACTTCCAATCTATAGAACTGTAATTAAAACTATAATACAGAAACACCATTTATCCAGGAAAATCCACTTACTCATCCACAGGGCCCTTCCTTGGTTGTATCACACACATGCACACACACAGTCAATGCTACTTGGATTGAGTACGGTTTATGACTCCAGGCATGGTGCTAAGTAATGATAATACTATTAATGCTGATGCTGATGGTGGTAACAATAGCAAACACTGAAATCAACCCGCCATGAGCACGGGCTAAGTGCTTATATTTATGAATTCTTATAGTTCTTATGACACCCCCAGGAGGCAAGTAACTCTTAGTAACTCTATTTTACAGATAGAGATATCGAGAGGCAGAGAGGTTAAATAATTCTCCCAGGGTCACTCAGCTAAGAGGTGGAGCTGGGATTTAAACTCTGGCCATCTGACTCATGTTTATCTGCTCACCACATACATCCCCTCACATTTGCACAGAAAATCACACAAGCACTTCACGGCTCTGACCAGCCTCATTGGCCCCAGGGTGCATGAGAGAACTGGGTGGAGAAAGCTGAGTTCAGAAACCCTGGCTCCAAAAGAAGATTTTCACGGACAGTTCCTGTCAAAGCTTCGAACAATGTATTCATAAGAAAAAAAAGTTGCTAATTTCCCCCCCCTTAATTTCACATCTCTTTTTGTGAAACTTCACTCGTTTCAACCAGATGATGGGTTCCATGTGTAATTAAACGTGAGTCAGTGTGTCTGGCTTGGCAGGATTCTTCAGACCTGTCAGCTCTCAGTAGAGGCTGCGTCCTTCGTGGGAGTGATCCTAGACTTCAGGGTCTGGAGATGCAGTCTCCCAAACCCGGGGCATCCTCCCCTGACCTCCACCTCCCCACAGCCCCCCAGGGCCAGCAAGCCAGGCTGGCTGGGGACCACAGAGATAATTGGTGTTTTCAGGCAGCCAGCAGCTGGGGGTTCACAGCTCCACCTCCTTACCTGCCTCTGGGCAGGGCTGGGTCCCCTGGAACCTGTCGGGCTGGTTTGGAGGCTGTTATTACTGTGGCTCTCTGGGATGGGATGGAGACCTGGAGGAGGGTGGGAATGGGGGAAGGGGGGCTTGGGGGGATGGGAGAGAGTGGGGAAGAGGTGGGATTGGGGCTGGGATGGAGAGAAAGAGGGTGTGAGTGAGGGGGGCATGGAGATACGAACGGGGCTGGGAATGGGGGGATGGGGGGTGAGAGGAGAGGGGTGAGGCTCTGTCTCTGCTCACTCCCCGCTTAGCCAGCAGATTTCCTCATTTCCCGCCCCTCACTCCCCACTCCAAGTCCCAGAAGAAGGACCAAATCTGATTCTCTATTTAGTTCAAGGTCTGGTATTTAATGAGGATGGAAAACCACTTTGCTAATCTCCCCCCAGATAGCGGGAAGCCCACCAGGTGAGGGTCCAGCCTGACTCTGCTTCCTTTTGGCCCTACTCAGGCCAGTGAGGGGTGTTGGGGGCTCTAATTCAGTCTGAGGTGCTTGCAGGGAGGGTGTAGGTGGGGTTTGGGGTCCACTAAATGGGCACCCTGAGAATTGATGGGGCCGTCTACACAGCCGGGTTACTGGGTAATCTGACAAAGCAGACGCCCCTCTTTCTGCTCTCAGCCACGTTGGACCTAATTACTAAAATAACTAAGATCTAAGTTATTTCCCATTATTAACCTCCAATCCCATTATCAGTGTCCAGCCGCTTTCTTCTTGCCCATTTAATTCTCCCTCTTCCCTCCTTCTCTCCTTCCAGCAACACAGTCAACCTTGTGTTTTGGGTCAGGGTACAGAGGAGACCCCGACCCTCCCAGAGCTCGCAGCCCAGGGGGCAGCACTCTGCCTGCTTGTCTGAGAAACTCCCGGAGGGCATCTCGGAGGAGGTGATGTTTGCGCTGAGGTTTGAAGGATGAACAAATGGGGGTAGGTAATGATGGTGGAGGCCAGCAGAGAGAATACCCACTGAATTCCCACCCTGTCCCTGTCTCTCCTCCTGTTCTTTCTCCGTGAATTCTCATGAAGAGTACAAGATAGGCTTTATGGCTCCAGTTTTATGATTGAGGAAATCAGTGTGTTCAGAGAGATACAGTGACTTGCCCAAGTTCACACAGTTGGACCCAGGGGCACGGAGGTAGGACTCAGACCCAGGTCAGAGTGTCAAAACTTCATGTTCAATCCACTAGAGAAATTCTTCCATCGGGAATGTTCCAAGCTGAGAGCAGGAGAGGATGAAGTAGGTGGGAATTTGAAGAATCATCAATGGTTCTGGATGGCTGGAATGTGCCTGATGCCATGTGGGGCAGTGGTGGCAGGGGGCGGGGGTGGGTGTTATAGGCGTTTGGCAAAGGCTAGGCGAGGAGAGTCTTGAGAGTCAGCCTCGGGAATCGGGAACTGGGAGGCATGGAAGAATTATTTTTGAGAAGCAGCAGGGGCCTGGTGCTTGGCTTGGATCAAGCAGACTCTGGAGCCAGCCGGGCAGGTCTGAATCCTGACCTGGCCGCTTACCGCCATGTGACCCTGAGCTAGTCTCTTAACCAGTATTGCTCCCTAGCCAGGCAAAGATAGTATCTACTCTGTGGAGTTGTTATGAGCATTGAATAGTTACAATATTTAGCGCAGAACCTGGCACACAAAACAGTTGAAAATTATTCCTGTTTTCTTTCAGAAATCTAACGTCTGGGGCTGGTGTGGGGGATTCTCAGGAAGCCTAGGAAGGGTGGTTTTGATTTCTACATAAGACATACTGAGGCTGCAGGAGGATGAGGTGGGGTATCCCGGAGCCCAGGATGAGAGGAGGGGGACGGGCAGGTAGACTGAGGGTAGGTCCCACCATCCTACCTGCCTGTGCCCTCTGCCCTTTTCCAGCAGTTCTTGAGTGATGAGGGTGGGGAGAGGAGGGAGGGAAGACAGAGATCAGAGATGCCAAAGGTCACCCATGGGGCCCCAGTTCCTCCCAGGGAGGTAGCTCTGGGAAGCCCAGGGTGAGGGCAAAGGGCAGAGGGCAGCCCAAGCATCTCTCCTCCTCCGGAGCTGAGGACAGGCAGAGCTGGGGCTGGACCTGGGGCAGCCTGGATTTTCCTACTGTTTCTCCGTGTGCACAAAATTGGCCTGAGTCCTGGGGCAACTGGGGCTTTCTCCTCTCTGACTGTGTAGCTGAAGAGGCGAAAATGCTTCCAGGAGGAGAGTCACCGCCCGGGGGATGACCTGGAGGGGTCTGGCATGTGCCATGGGATACCCCCCTGACCCACTGGGCTACACCCTAAAGAGTGGCTTCGGTTAGTTTGAAAGGGGACCCACAGACAGCATGCCCAGGGCCTACTTCTCTGACTTTTCCTGCAGGCACAATGGGACCTGTGCTACCGCTCAGGATACTTTTAGGGGCCCATTGAAATATTTTCATTTCTTTAAAGTCAGAAGAAAAAGAGTGAATATCGTTCAGCCTGGATTATATTTTTCTTTATACCAACACAGTCATGCATTACAATTTTAAATATATTTTCGTGGAGGTCAGAGCCCATGAAAGCAACAGTTCCTAGGTCCCATGAAAGTCATGATGCAGCCCGGTCTTTGCACTTCCTTCTCTGCAGGCCAAAGTCCCAAGAGACAAAGGACTTAGGTGTGGACCCACAGGGAACTGGGTTCAAGCCCTGATTCTAGCACTTGCCTGCTTTGTGACCCTGGCTAAGCCACTAGCCTCTCTGAGCCTTAGTTTCCTCATCTATAAAATGAGATAATGAAAGAAGGAAGGAAGGAAGGAGAGGCCTTTAGCAAGGTTACCTCTGAGCACATAAAAAGCATCCAACCTATCAAAGCTAAATTAAGGCAATCAGCCTGGTATTCAAGACTATGCACTTAATAGATATTTGCTGAGTGCCTGCCATGGCTCAGGCTCTGTACTGGGCACCCTAATCATTCAGCCCCTACCTGTTCCTCAGCCTCTGCAGATTGTGGTCCCTACCCCACCCATGTCTGTATCCCCATCACTTGACTCCCTATTCCTGGCTTACAGAGACCCTTACGGTTCCTGCCAAAGCGCTCCTTCACTTCTACTTCCTTATTTGCCACTGGATCCTTGGAATTCTCCTCCTGAGCTGGCCAGGTAGTACCACCTGGACCCGGCAGAAGTCAGTTGTCATCACCTCAATTTTTGTTCATTTCAGGAGGAGCTGCCCCACCCTTTGTTCCACCCACATCCCCATGCCCCAGTGGGTCCCATTGGGACCCAAGATCCCCATTGCTCGCCCCTCCTCCCCAGAGCCACATCCAAATTCAACCCTGGAGTAGTCTACTTTAACTTTTCCCCAACAATCTGCAGAAAAGGGGGTCAGGCAACCTCTCATTTGAAATGTTGACAACCTTAGCTTCCTAATAAAATAGAAGCCTGTTTTTTATCTTATCCCTGCCAGAGACATCACGAATGATTGATTGATTGATTTAAAGAAATTAAAACATGTCACATACTTTATAAGCAACTTAACCATCCGTGCTGGAGGCTGGGTACCTGACATAAAGATTTCAGTTTTAAACGTGGAAATAAATATTTTTCAATTACCAAAATCAATATAAAATATGAAAAGATGAATAATAAGGAAACATAATTTCCTTTCTCTTAAATGACACTAAAAACCTCTGAAGTCCCAGATTTTCCACAGTGGTATTCACGGCTTAAAGTAGGAAAAAAACACCATATGTGTGTGTGTGTGTGTGTGTATGTGTGTGTGTATATATATATATATATATATACATACATACACACATACATATATATAGTGAACCCCTTCTTCTGCATCCCCAAGATATAACTCTTTGCTCCTACCTGTGTGCTGTTCCCTCTGTCTGAGATGCCCTCTTCCTCTGATCCTGTTGAATGTATATAAAGTCTCACAGGGCAGAAATCTTATATCCTTCATTGATGGCTCCCAAGTTCCTAAAAGAATGCCAGGCACATAATAGGTGCTTATTAAATATTTGGGGGAATGAATGGTCAGTCTAGAAAACTCCTATTTATACTTCAAAGCCCCAATCAAATGTCCTAGCTCTTTGTGCCACCCCATCCCCCCAGCAGTGTCTGACATTGTATTTCCCACACTGCTTTGCATTGACGACTATATTTCTGCGAATCAAGGAGAATCTGGGTCTCTGGAGGAGGCAGACCTGGGTTCTAATCTTGCCTCTGACATTTCACTCATTCACTCACTCAGCAAAGATTTACTGGGCATCTGCCTCTTATGTGCCAGTCACTTAAATGGTGAGCAATAGCAGATCAGTGCTGGCCGCCCGTGGAACCCCATACATGTGCCCATTATCCTTCCCAAGCCTCGGTTTCCTCAGCTGCAATGTGGGTAACACCCCCTTCCTCAGTGTTGGGTAGATTAAACTGGAAGGCACAGCAGGCACTGGGGCCTGGCAGGGGCTCATTCGTAGGTTTCCCCGGGCTCCCGCTTCCTTGCTGGATTCTGAGCTCCTTTTCAGGGTGGGGGATCGTTCCCATGTACTTTCTCTTCCCTCGGGCACAGAGGAGGTGCCAACAAATGTTGGCTGGTACTGAGCATGGCTGAGCTGGACTTTGTGCCCATCTCTGTGGTGCTCTCTCTCTCTCTCTCTCTCTCTCTCTCTCACACACACACACACACACACACACACACACACACACACACACACACACGGTCAGATCTGGCTTGGCCTGACCTCACAGTCTCTTCCAAGGTCCAGGACCACCCTCCACCTTTGAGTGGGCAGGTGCTAGGGCTAAGCAAGAGTGCCAGCAACTCAGGATTCTCAGCTCCAGGAGGGTGTGGGTTGCCCTGGGGAAGGACATGCCCAACCTCTGACCCGAAGTGGCCGAGACCCAAGACATGGTACACTTTCACCCAGTTTCTTGGAATCTCTGGGGGTAGTGATGCAGGGCAGATTACAGAATCATCCCCCATCCCACCCCCCGCTCCTGTGCCTCTGTCTGGTCATTCACACTCCAATAACCGACATGTGACCAGATGGCCATCGCCCGCCCCCTTGAGCAAACACAGTGCATGCAAACAGCGTTTGGCCTCAGGTCTGGACAAGGCCAGCCAGTCACTCGGGACACCCACCCCCATTCCACAGAGGAGGAGGAGCACAGGAGACCTGGACACCTGGGTTCTCACTCCCACCCCAACCTCAAGGCATGATCTGGTGCCCATCCCTTCTTGTCTCTGTTTCCCTATTTGTACCAGGGTTTGGCTGGCTCATAGGAGAAGCAAGGCTTGGAACCCTTTTAGTCCCTTTATTTTGCTATCAAATTCTTGGCTTTGGGGCCAGAGAAGAACCTTTGATCTTTTCAGATTTCGATTCTGCACACATTTCTTATGTACCCACCATGTTGCCTTAGCAATTTCTGGAATCACCTCCAAACTCATTTCATCTTGAGTTGCAAACTCCCCAACCTGCCAACTTTCTCAAGTCCCTCTAGGACTTCTCAGGCTCTTGGGGGGCCTCCCGGATTATGTGTCCCTTGTCCCAAAGAAATAGAGTCCAAAGAGTTGAGAGGGAGGGAGAACACCCGCTCCAAAACAGACCGGTGAGTTTCACATCTGGGAGATGCGTGTCACCACATCCGGAGGGGCAAGATGGAATTCAAAACGTGCATATCATATAATTTTATTTGAAATTATGACATAATTTCCTATTGGCAAAATTATTTTAAAACTACGAACCACAGAAAATAATGAGTGTTAAGACTTGCTTTGCTGAGTGGGGACTTTGCAGAAGGTATCTTGAAAGGGGTGATGGCTTAACATTAAGCTGAACCATCGAAGTTGCTGGTTTTTTTTTAAAGTCAAACACAGTCGAATATTGCCCTTTCATATGGTGCATCTTAAAATTTGGAGGTTATCAGAAAAGTGTGTGGGCAGCTGAGAACTACTGATGATTGGAGAGGAGGGAAGGCTCACATTGCGGTGATGAGGGGAGAATGAGGAGGTGGATACAGAAATGGAGAAGGGACTGTCAGAGGGCAGCTCAGCCAAGGAGATCCAAGAAGGAGGGTGGGTCATGGTCCAGCAGTTTGGTGACTCTGCCAGTCAGCCCCTGCAGCCCTGTCCAGCATCTCCTTCACCATCTGCCCCAGGACCTTTGCACCTGCCACTGGCCCTCTGTTGTGTGTGCCCTTGAAATGCCCCAAGTGCTCTCAACCCTGGCCTCCCCATGGGCTGTTGTCTTTGCCTGTAGTTTGCTCTCCTTCTTCCCTTCGGATGGACAATGAACTGTTGATCAGCCCTTAGATGATCACCTTTTTAGGTCTTCTCTGCTTCCATTGCCAGACAGGGTTAGATGCCCCTAATGTTATACATCTCCATTTCTAGCTTAAATTGCTTTCTGACATCAGTCTCCCCCACTGGACTGTGAGGTCCTGAGGGCAGAGCCTGCATGCATTTTTTTTTTTTTTGGTTACTGTATCCCTATCCCTAGCACAGGGCCAGGCACACTCAGCCATGCGATAGCGACTATGAAAGGATGGGCCCCCAAATCCTCAGGATGCTGAAGTCCAGGTCTCCAGCAAGCCTGGCCTCTGACTCAGCCCAAACACCCAGGCCAGACATGACTTTCCACAGGGTCTACTTGGAGCTTCCGACTTTGAAAAAGACGTGCCTTTCCACTGACAAGTTCAGAGCACTGAGAAAGGAGGGCCCATTGTCAGATGGTGTTCTGATTATCTACTGCCGCAGAAGAAGCCATCACAAACCTGCTGGTGTGAAATAGCAGCGCTTTCTGTCTACTCGCAGCTTCTGTGGGTCAGGAATTCTGGAAGGGCAGAGTGGGGACTTCTCTTCTCTGCTCCGAGATGTCTGGGGCCTCAGCTGGGATGACTCCAATGGCCAGGGCTGGGGATCCACTTCCAAGATGGCATCTTCCCTCCCATGTCTGGTGCCTGGGCTGGGTTGGCTGGAGGCTGGGCTCAGGTAGGACTGTCACTTGGAGTGATTAAATAAAGCGGAAGTTGCATGGTGTGTTATGACATAGCCTAAGAAGTCACAAAGCATCATAAGTCATGCCTGTTCACTCCTGCCATATTGTATTGGTCAAAGCCATCACAAATCCCCCCGGTTCAAGGGGAGGGAGTATAGACCCCACATCTCAATGGGAGTAGCATCAGAGAACTTATGGCCATGTTTTAAAACCACAGTGGGTGGTTTATGCCATTGTAGACTTTTGGGGTCAGACCCATGGGCAGATGGTGAGCTGGATTACCAAATACATCTCCGACACAATTGTTAGCGTTGGAAAAGCATTTAAAAACCTGCCAGGTAGAGGAGGAAAGAGGCTTGTAGCTTCATAGGCCTGAGTTCAGATCCTGGTGCTGGCACTTGGTATCTCTGGGGTCTTGAGCAAGTCACTTAACTTCCCTGAGCCTTGGTCTCCCTGAATTTTCAGTTACCTGAACAATGGATGTAATAGTACCCCATCAGGCCGGTGCTGTAGTGAGGATTTAGGGAGTAATAGGGAAGGGTCCGATGCATGGTGCTACCTTTTGTTATCACTAATGCTCTCACGTGCACAATGAGAGTAAGAATAATACCTCATGACCTGTCTTCCGTGCTTTCAGCCATCCATGAATAGGGGTGAATTCAACTTATGTTCTTGGGCCAGTAGCTCCGCAAGGATCTGGAGATACAGACGTGAGTGCGGACAGAGCTGACAGCTCTTGGAGCATCCGCATCTGGTGGACAGGGGAGGGAGAGGGAGGGAGGCAGCTGGGTGTGGAACATTCCCACAGAATGGGGATCCGTGGGCTCACAACACTCTCGGCAGAATCTCCTTTGGCTGATCTCAGCCAATATATTTACCAATGATTTGGTGAAAGTCTGACAGCTTGCTGACCTCACTGGGATGACCAAAGATGGGGAAAACCCAGTTTAATAAGAACCGGTGTGAACAAGGCATAGCTATGGCTTCTAGCCAACCACTGATACTATCTAATGCTTCTGCAGTACTGTGTTAGGTGCTATTTGTATAATTCCACCGAATCACCCTGATCGCTTTATGAGGTGGGTATGTGCATTGTCTGCACTTTATAGATAGAAACTGAGGAGAAGCCAAGTGGTTTGCCCACAGACACATGGGGTGTGAGCTGCCAAAATACTAATGCAACCCCACCTGCAGGAATGGAAGCAAAGGGTCCTGAGCATGGCAGAGACGCGTTGCCTTCTGTGCAGTTCGATCACCCCCATGGGTGGTTCTCATTGAATTCCGAGGCACTGGAGTCCATCCAGGGGAGTCCATCCAGGGGAGGGAAGGAGAGAGGCCTTGAAGACGTAGGACCCTAAAGCTATGTTTTGAGGTGGGGGGGGGTGGGGGGAATGCTTTCCTTACTATGGGAGAGAGAAAACTCATGGGGCAGAGATGACTCCCTCAAATCTCCAAGGGACTGTTGTAGGGCAAAGAGAATCTCATGCTCACTGCGAGGCAGAACTTGGCCCAATTTTAGCCATTCAGAGCTGTCTGAAAACCGATCTGGTTCCCCTGTGAAGTAGTGAGCCTCCTGTCACTGGGAGTATTCAAACCATGTAGCTCTAGAAGTGCAGCTGAAGTCAGGCCTGTAGTGGGTGGGCTGTTGGAGAACATAATGGCTCTAGCACAGTGCTAGGCACTGAGTCAGTGCTTGTATCAGAGGACCTGCAAGGTTTAGGATTAGTGCTGCTTGGTAAGAATCAATTTTTGGATCCAGGCAGCCTCTTGTTTGCTAAGGAGGTAAGAATTATTTTAATGATGACCAAGCATCTTATGTACATTATTTCATTTGAACCTTGTAATAATGCTAATAATTGTGCAGAGCTTATGGGGTTACTATCGTTGAGGAAACTGAAGCACAGAGAGGTTACGCAGCTTGCCCAAGGCCACACAGTAATTGGTAGAGCTGGGATTTGAACACAGGCACCTGGTTTTGCTCACTGCTGTCCTCGCCTAAGGATCTGACAGAGGTATAAGATTGACCCTTGGAGTCTTTGTCCAATGCTGATAATAATGAAAGGTGTTCCAGGTTTCCTCTTGTGGCTTTGCCTCCTGGATCCTTGGGTTTCCCGGCCAGAAAACTGAGGACACTGTTGATAGGACCCCTGAATCACTGGTGGGCTTGGGGACCGACCCAAGGTAGGACACGATTTTGATTCACCAAATATGCTTTTGTGACAAGTACTGTGCTGGCCCCTGGGAATACAGCCACAAGCAAAACAGGTGCAATGCCTGCTTGCATGAAGTTTGTGGTCTTGTCCAGGAGAGAACGGGCAAGATGCAACCGCAGTGCAAGGTGGTAGGGCTGTGATGGGGTAAGTGCACCCCAGTGTGGGCTTACACGCCCTCGGATCTCAGCATCATAGCGTTCACCACCTGATTTCCAGGAAAATTTCTCTGGCTGCTTGAGCCCACCATGCTTGTGGCAGGCCAGATAATTGATGTCCATCAGGAGTAGCCCCCAATCAGTGACTGATGGGACTGGTGGATTAATACCCCAGCTCCTTCCCGAGCTAAGACTGAGATAACTCATAGGTGTGCTCTGCACTGAAGCACAGGGCTCCCAGCAGAATGAACTCCCAGTTGCCCACTGTGGTAACTTGCCTGATACACACCCTTTGTTGGCTGCCTTCCTTTCGCTGTCTCACTTTCCCCTTCTCTGCCAGCAGATGCTGGCATCAGCTCCCAGATAAACTAGCTGCACTTGAATCTTTTTTTTTTTTAACATCTTTATTAGAGTATAATTGTTTTACAATGGTGTGTTAGTTTCTGCTTTATAACAAAGTGAATCAGGTATACATATACATATGTCCCCATATCTCTTCCCTCTTGCGTCTCCCTCCCTCCCACCCTCCCTATCCCACCCCTCTAGGTGGTCACAAAGCACCGAGCTGATCTCCCTGTGCTATGCAGCTGCTTCCCACTAGCTGTCTATTTTATGTTTGGTAGTGTATATATGTCCATGCCACTCTCTCACTTTGTCCCAGCTTATCCTTCCCCCTCCCCGTATCCTAAGTCCATTCTCTAGTAGGTCTGCATCTTTATTCCCATCTTGCCCCTAGGTTCTTCATGACCATTTTTTTTTCTTTTTTAGATTCCATATATATGTGTTAACATACGGTATTTGTTTTTCTCTTTCTGACTTACTTCACTAGGTATGACAGACTCTAGGTCCATCCACCTCACTACAAATAACTCAATTTCATTTCTTTTTATGGCTGAGTAATTTTCCATTGTATATATATGCCACATCTTCTTTATCCATTCATCTGTCGATGGACACTTAGGTTGCTTCCATGTCCTGGCTATTGTAAATAGAGCTGCAATGAACATTTTGGTACATGACTCTTTTTGAATTATGCTTTTCTCAGGGTATATGCCCAGTAGTGGGATTGCTGGGTCGTATGGTAGTTCTATTTTTAGTTTTTTAAGGAACCTCCATACTGTTCTCCATAGTGGCTATCAATTTACATTCCCACCAACAGTGCAGGAGGGTTCCCTTTTCTCCACACCCTCTCCAGCATTTATTGTTTGTAGATTTTTTGATGATGGCCATTCTGACTGGTGTGAGATGATATCTCATTGTAGTTTTGATTTGCATTTCTCTAATGATTAATGATGTTGAGCATTCTTTTATATGTTTGTTGGCAATCTGTATATCTTCTTTGGAGAAATGTCTATTTAGGTCTTCTGTCCATTATTGGATTGGGTTGTTTGTTTTTTTGATATTGAGCTGCATGAGCTGCTTGTAAATTTTGGAGATTAATCCTTTGTCAGTTGCTTCGTTTGCAAATATTTTCTCCCATTCTGAGGGTTGTCTTTTCATCTTGTTAATGGTTTCCTTTGTGGTGCAAAAGCTTTTAAGTTTCATTAGGTCCCATTTGTTTATTTTTGTTTTTATTTCCATTTCTCTAGGAGGTGGGTCAAAAAGGATCTTGCTGTGATTTATGTCATAGAGTGTTCTGCCTATGTTTTCCTATAAGAATTTGATAGTGTCTGGCCTTACATTTAGGTCTTTAATCCATTTTGAGTTTATTTTTGTGTATGGTGTTAGGGAGTGTGCTAATTTCATTCTTCTACATGTAGCTGTCCAGTTTTCCCAGCACCACTTATTGAAGAGGCTGTCTTTTCTCCACTGTATATTCTTGCCTCCTTTATCAAAGATAAGGTGACCATATGTGCATGGGTTTATCTTTGGGCTTTCTATCCTGTTCCATTGATCTATATTTCTGTTTTTGTGCCAGTACCATGCTGCCTTGATTACTGTAGCTTTGTAGTATAGTCTGATGTCAGGGAGCCTGATTCCTCCAGCTCTGTTTTTCTTTCTCAAGATCCTGCACTTGAATCTTTGTTGTAGCATCTGCTTCTGGGAGAACCCCACTGGCTAAGTCATGGGACAAACCTGGAGGATGCTGTGAGTCCAGAAGAAGGACTCCTCGTCAAGCTGGGACAGAGGTCCAGAAAAGATCCCTGAGGGAAGAGAAATCTAAATTGAGACCTCAAGGATAAGTGGGAGTTAGACAGCTAAAGGGGAGTGATCAGAGAGAGAGGGAGGGATAAGTGTTCCAGACAAAGGGACTAGCATCTGAGGTGGCTCAGAGGCAAGAGAGGGTTTAGTATGCATGGGAGTGATGGTGGGGAAGTTGTTGCAGCCGGCCTGTGGAGTGGGGCAGGGGTGTTGTGAGAGACGAGGCAGACCATGGACCATGCAGATACTTGGCGGCCACAGGGAGCAATTCATATTTTATTCTAAGAGCCTTAGGGAGCAGCTGAAGGATTGTTGGCAGGGGACGTGCACGCTGATGGGGCCAGGTGGAGAACCTGGGAGTTGGGAGGGTGTCTGCAGAGGCCTGGGCATCAGGGTCTTCTGCGGGAGTCTTCTCTCAAAGCCCCTCAGGAGGAAGAGGTCCTGCTGGGAAGATTCCCGGGTCCCTTTCAAGGGACTTCCTCTTGCTGCCTGGTCCCCCGTTTCCAGGAGCCCTTAAAGCCAGGCACTGCGGGTAATTATAGGCTGCGAGAGGCCCAGGGCAGGGAGGCTGGGGACATGTGGGGGGATGGGTGGGGTTCCAACGGGAGCTATCACGCCCACCTGGCCGCCAGGGAGGGAAGGTGCAGACACCAGGGCCCCCATAAAATTGCCCCGGAGCAGGCCGCTTTTACGGGCATTCTGGGTGGGGGCATGACATCACT
This sequence comes from Eubalaena glacialis, assembly GCF_028564815.1. Classification (NCBI taxonomy): domain Eukaryota; kingdom Metazoa; phylum Chordata; class Mammalia; order Artiodactyla; family Balaenidae; genus Eubalaena; species Eubalaena glacialis. The sequence continues at coordinate 19,889,223 of NC_083728.1, forward strand.
GGGAGCCAACTGGGGGCCCCCCTGGCCCTTTTTTCTTCTTTGGGGCCTGTCTCTGTGGTTGTCGAGGTACATTCCTGGTAAAGTGGATGCCTTTTGGAAGGCTTGGACCCAATGGGTTTTGCAGCCACTGGCCTTGCCGGTCCTCTTTCAAGCTAAGCCAGCCACCCCCTGAGACGACATTCCCTTCCAAGGCCTCCTGGGAAAACTGAATGGGCCACCTTGAGTTCTCTTCAAGCCACAACTTCCAACTTCTTCTAATGAATCAGCTTCTTTTAAAATATATCCACTTGAGAAAAATCATCAATATGGTTTGAGAAACACGACAACAACAAAGGGGCCTGGATTTGAGCCGGGCTCTACTCAGTTGTTCTGGGTCAAGTCTCCAGTGCATCCAAGCCTCAGGGCTGTCTTGCATGGGTATTAAGTGCTCCACAACCATTAACCAGTATTTTGGATAAACCCATTCTTCCTCGCAGGACTTGATTCAAAGACTTAAAAAGCCTTCTCAGGTCGGTCCACCACTCACATGACATTTACGGGGCAGATGATCTTAAGGAAAATGGAAATGAGGCGCAGACAGGCCGAGGGTCTTATGAAAGCTGCGCTGTCTAATTAAGCTCTGTTTGTGGTTCTTTTGTGAAGCATGATCATTTGTTAGCTCCAGTTAAAAGAAACTATAAAACAAATATACAATCCAACTGAAAATTTAGAAAACAAGGGAAAAAAAAAAAACTTCCCATAAGGCTACCAGCTTAGCATTGTAAGTGCAGTGACTTTTATGTTAATCCAGTTTGTACATACTGGCCTTGATCATAAACTTGAAATGTGAACACTGCTTTCCCACTTACTGTTATCATTTAAAGTGCCTTTGCCTGCTGCACCAGCCTTGTAGATTATCATATTAATGGTTACCTATCATTTCATCAAATTGCTGCTGGTTATTGTTGAATTTTACTTTCAATTTTCCCCTCTTCCAAATAATGCTTTAATGAACACTTTTCTTTTTCCACAGAATGTTTCTCTTTATTTGTCTCATTTCCTTAGGATAAATTCCCAGAAGTGGAAGCAGTGAGTCTCAGGATAGGAACATTTTTGTGGTTTGTGATACATATTTTCCAATTTACTTTCCATAAAGGCTGTTCTAATTTACCTTGCCTCCAGCAAAGTTGGCCTGTTTAGCAGTTTCAGGGCAACCTCACCAGAATTAGGTATTATTGTTTATAATTTTGTTTGCTATGAGATAAACTGTTACTCCTTTTTCTTTTCTTTGATTGTGGATTCAAAGATGTATATATAATGTGTTTTAAAGAATTTTTAAAAAATTAATTAATTTTTAATTTTAATTTTTGACTATGTTGGGTCTTTGTTGCTGCGCGCAGGCTTTCTCTAGTTGCGGTGAGAGAGGACTACTCTTTGTTGCGGTTCATGGGCTTCTCACTGAGGTGGCTTCTCGTTGCGGAGCACGGGCTCTAGGTGTGTGGGCTTCAGCAGTTGTGGTTTGCGGGCTCTAGAGCACAGGCTCAGTAGTTGTGGCGCACGGGCTTAGTTGCTCCGCGGCATGTGGGATCTTCCTGGACCAGGGCTCGAACCCGTGTCCCATGCATTGGCAGGCGGATTCTTAACCACTGTGCCACCAGGGAAGCCCCTGTTTTAAAGAATTTATATTCCTTTTCTTTTTAACATTATCCGATATTTTTGGTGGTACTGAATGAGTCCTTTGCTACAAAATGCAAGATTGGCATTCCTGTGTGCCTGTGAAAGGCAAGTCTATTCTATCCCATGCCAGACAGTAATAATTGTAATACACTGGGGCTGCCGCCAAAGTTGAAATAAACAAATGATTACAGCAGACAATAGAAGTGCAAACCTGACCCTGATTAATGAAGCTGCTAATGTGGCTTCCCGGGGTGGCTGTCAGCCAAGGGCTTCCCCTGTGACTTTGCATTAGGTCCCAGTGACAGCCATAAGTGGTTGGGGGACTTGGGGGAGGTGACAGGATGCCTGTGGGGCTGGGGAGGAGGGTGCAGTTTGGGGCAGGTGGGCGGAGTTTGGTTTCTACAGAGAGCAGGAAAGGACTGATGTGGAAGCTTTTCACGGGAGAGGAGTTTGCAGGGGGTGCAGGAACGGACCAATTGGGAATATCTGAGGCAGGGCCAAGTGGTGGCTAGGTTAGCCATCCCCTATCAGAGGCTCATAACCCAGCCCAGAACTGAGCATCCCTGGTGGGTCTGAAAATCAGACCCGTGAACAGCCGGACCCAGGTTCCAATCTTGGCTCCACCAACCGAGGCTGGCAGAAGATGCCACTGTGGACTGAGGGATGACAAGGAACCCAGGAGCACACCCTGTCCCCTTTGCTGACCTCCTGGCCAGGCTGGTGTCTTCACCGCTCTTTAGTGAGCATGGCTCCGTCTCCTGAGTCATGGGTACAAGGCTTCCCTTGGACAGCTTGTCCTCCTCCTGGTTTGAAGGTCCAGTGCAGCTGCCTCCAGGCTTCTTGGAGTTCTGCCCTCAGAGCTTCTACACCCTGAATGGGTAACGAGCAAAACCTATCTGGGTCACCCCTGTTATGGCACCCAAGGCATGCTGATTCTCTAACTGGAGAACAAGCTCGTTGCTCAGACTTGAGCAGCCTCTGTGCCCATTCATCCTTGCAGCACCACTGTCGCTCCCCTTTCTCCAGGAAGCCTGCTTTGACCTCTCCTGTCTGCTAATGACACACTCCTTTGCCCTTCTCCGCAGAAGCTTTTATTGCTGTTCTTATCACACCAGGTCCGTGATTGATCTGTTCATAGGTTGATCCTCCTTCTCAGATGCTGCTAAAATCTGTGGCCACACCCATGCCTCCCTCATCCCTCCCCAGTACCCGCCTGGGCACATCGCTCAAGGAACGTTTGCCGCAAGAGTGAGTGATAAAATCAACAGTTGGCCATTTACAAGACACTCTCCCCATGCGTTTTCATACTTGGTGTGACTCCATTGTAAAGGCAGATAGGCTGAGCATTGTAATACCCATTTCACAGAAGGTCATCGTGAACGACACCAGCTAACACTCTGAACGTCTCAGTGGGCCCAGCACAGTGCCCGCACTTTACAAGCATTTCCCCATGTGATCGTCCCCAATAACAAAAGGAGACACCAACTGTCCCCATTCCAATGGGAGGAGGCTGAGGCTTGCTGAGGACAATAATTTGCTAAGGTCTCATTGCTGGGAGGGGACAGGGCTGGGATCTGAACCCAGTTCTGTGCTAGGCAGCACCTCCTAATGGCATCACCCTCCTGGTCTCCACCTCTGGACCTCGAGCTCTGAAGGGGAGGGAATAGTGTCTCATTTGTCCCTGCACCTCCAGAGCCTGACACAGGGCTGGGCATGGGTAGGTGGTAGTACATGCTGTTGAAATGGATGGATAGGTGGATGGATGGACGGTTGGATGTCTGCCCCGGCTCTGTTGCAAGTGGGGAGTTTCTGCTTTTGTGCACTGCAGCTGGGAGATGGGGTTGGGTTTAACTTGGGGCTGATCTTGTACCTGAGTTGTTCTGGCCGTAAAACATGAGGGTGTGTCCCCGTGGGGACACAGTGAGCAATGTCCCGGCCCGCCAGTGCCTCAGAGAGATCTTGCCCAACATCGAAGGCAAAATGAGATGTCCTGGGAGAGCCAAGAGCGGCCTCCTTCCAGGGCCGGGCAAACGGCATCACTTTGCCCCATCTGACCACGTGCTCCTCTCCCTGTGGATGGCCATGTCCCGCGTATCCCAGAGTGTGGGGAGCGGCTGCTGTGAAGGAGGTGGGTGCTGCAAGGGCCCGTGTGTCTGGGTGGGGTGGACTCAACCCCCTTCCAGGCAGCAGCCTCTTTTCTCTCAGCATCTGCCTCTCTACCCAGATCTGGGCAGAGCCTGAGTGTCTGGCCGGCAGATTCTGGCCTACCGATGTCGAAGCTGGAATTCGTCCTTCTGTTCTAAGCTCTGTGTGCGGGGCCCACGAGGCTGGACGTGGCGCTTGGTTCTCGATCTGTATCCAGAGTCCGACTTTCATGCGCATGCTGCCTGGCTTCCCCATCAGGACACTAGGCTTCACCGATGTGACCTTCCTTGGGCTTCAAGGTGGACATTGAAGAAATGAGAATAGCTGGCATTTATTGTGCCTTTGCTCCGTGTTACATCTCAGAGTGGTCAGCAGCGGGGATGTTAGAGCCAGCGAGACTTGGGTTGAAATTTGGACTCTTCTGCTAGTGACTCTGTGAGAGTGGGCAAGTCTCTTCACCTGTCTGAACTCTGTCTTTCCACCTGCCGAATGTCCTGACGGGTAAGAGTCTTCGTACCTCACAAGTAGTGGTGGTGGTCGGGGTTAAGGGAGAGCCCACCCACAGGGTTCAGGGCCCCGTGCCTTGTTGGAGTTGCTCTAGGGGAGGCGCTGTGCTTCCGCCAGGCGTGTGGTCCCAGCTCCTTGCTGGCCAGGGCTCTGCCCCTCCTCACGCTGCTCCCACGCCTTCAGCTTTGACTCTGGGGCTCCTTTGGCCAGTTCTGTCCTGGCTTCTGGCATCCTGACTTCCTTCCTCGGTGCTGACTGTGCCTCTGTCCTTGGCAGGTGTTCCACTGGCCTTGGGGCAGGGCAGTCGGTGGTTATTTCTTTCCCTTTCAGGGCCTTTACCAGGCCTGAGGTTTCTTCTCTTCTCTGTGAGTACATGTGTGTGTGTGTGTGTGTATGTGTGTATGTGGGTATGTGAGAGAGAGAGAGAAGCACTGGGTCAGGAGGTGTGCAGGGCAGTGTGGATGGGGATTAGCTGGTGACGCCCCTACTCTGTGCTGCTGGGGGTTCATTCCTGGCCTCTGCTCAGAACTGCAGGGCAAGGGCAGGACCCCTCCCTGGCAGGGAAGTCAAACCTTCCTGTTCTCTGTCCTGCGTGGCTTGTATTAGAGAGAAATTCCATGATTCTCTGAGCAAGAGCTAGGGCCAGGGCCTGGGAGCTGGGGCTGCTGGAGGAGGAGACTGAGGCTGGGGCAGGCAGAGGAGAAAAGAGACTTCCTCAGCCTGGCTTCCCAGGGCTCCAGAGGGGGCCCCCCCGCACCTGCTTTTCATACTTAGGTCTGAATTCAGCTCTCCTGCTGTTTCCCAGGGAGGCTCTCTCCAGTCCTCTGTGCTGCTTCCCCAAACTGGGTTCGGAGCCACGAAGCAGGTGACCATGACTATCTTCCCCAGCTGTATTCAGAAGGCCATGGGTGTCCCCCCTCATCCTTCTCATTGGAAGTCCTAGTGAATGTCCTTTTCAAGAAAATGTTTGTTGAATGAATGAATGAAATGTGAGAATGCTTACTGTTGCTTGGGGAAGGAGAGATGATTTGAAACAGGCTTAGTCTATAACACATGGGGCAGGGCATGCAGTCACACTGGGTTTGTGTGTGTGTGTGTGTGTGTACACACGTGAAAGGTGGCGGGAAAGAATCAGGCAGCCACTCCCCTGTGGCCACTGGTGCCGCCAGAGCCTGAGATTTCCCAGGCACGATCTCAGTCTCCTTGGTCACCTTTCTGGCTGCTAGGGGTGGGATGTGTATTGTGGGGCTGAGTGTCGGTCTGGGGCTCTTGTTTTCCTGGGAGGGGCACCGGTCCTCACTGGGGGATTTGTACCAGTAGCTAAGCAGATAATTGCTTGTCAGATTGATTGAAGGCTTTTCAAAATGTCTTTTCCGTGAAACATCCTTCCATCCCCCAATGAGTAGATTATTTAGTTGGAACTGTTTCCCCCTCAGCTTTTTTCCCCTCCTTTCTCAAAGTAGTAATTACTGCCCGAGTAGCCCTCCGTGGTGTTTCCTGTCATTTGGAGGCTGCAGCCAGGGGCTGTTTCCTCTGCTGGTGAAGGACAAGCGGGCCAATTAGGGAAACACCCCACCCCCCAGCCTGGCCCTGAGCTCCAGGGCTCCTGGTGGCCTCCGTGGGGATGGCAGGTAGGAAGGAGTGGCTGAATGACCACTTGAGGTGGTCCCTGGCCCTTTTCCAAATCCCGGGGCTGTCCTCATCCTCTGCGTCCTGTTCCTTTGTGTGTGTGTGTGTGTGTGTGTGTGCACACATGTGGCCGGTGGATGCACTTTTGCATACATGCACACCTGTGTGTGTCCACATGGACTGCACATGGGCTTTTTGGTTCAGTAAAACCCCCGTAACTGGGTTACCTATAGTGGTTTTCCCAAGGAAGCTCAGCCTTGATCACCTCTTCCGATTTGAAAAATCTGCCAGTGTCTGCCATTTTAAGTGGCTGATGGCGGGTGAGAGCAAGCAAGTACAGGGAAACGCTCATTGCCAAGTTTAGGTGGTGTGTTTATGGATGTTCATGGCACTGTTCTTTCAACTTTTCCATATTTTCAAATATTTCCAAACTATTCAGAAGTAAATGTGGGCAGAAAGTTTGCAAGTCTCACTACTCACCCCACCCAAACACAGGATGCCTCGTGGCCGATAGCTTTGCCTGTTGATTTCCTGCTGCTCCTCTCCTCTTCCTCTTCCTCCTTCCCTTCTTTACCTCTTCCCCCCTCAAACTTTCAGTCACAGAAGCCAAAACTGAGCGGGACGCAGTCCAAGATGAGATTAACAGCTGAGGCTCATGAGTCAAGATAGCTTGAGTCTCTTCCAAGCTCTGTCACTCTGTGACCTTGGACATGTGACCTAACTACTCTGTGCCTCAGTTTACCCATCTGAGAAATGGGGCTAACAATAATAAAACCTTCATTAGGTCTCAGTAAGGATTGACTAAGAGAATGTACATAAAATGCTTAGCCTAAAGCCTGGACCATAGTCTGTGCTTCACAGATGTTTGGCAAAGAAACAATAAAAACAGATCTCATAAGGTGGTACACACCATAGAGAAAGGTGGGTGGAAATGTGCCCAAGAGATGCTTGTGGCAGGGAATTGTGTGTTTGAGGGACCCCGGGGAGTTTGGTGTAGCTGGACTACAATGTGGATGGGTGGAGTGTGGAAGGAGTGGGGAGGGAGGGAGGTTGGGACCGCTTTGCTTTGGTGATTACAAGCCTGGACCCCGGAATCAGGTGGCTTGGTTCAAATCCCAGCCTTGCTACTTACCAATTAGATAACTGGACAAATGACTCCCATCACTACGCCTTTGTTTCTTTATCTGTAAAAATGGGGATTGTAACAATTTCTACCTTAGGGGGCTGAGTTAACTGAGTTAATAAATGCAGAGAAGGTAGAATGGTGCCTGGCCACCTGGCCCATGGGGAAGTGTGTAATGAGTGTTCGCTACTGTTCTCTTTCTCAGACTCGTGGACGTGGCCCACATGTGGTTGCACATCTGTGGTTGCCGTACGTACGCACAGTTGCATCTGCAGCCCTGTGATTCATCTGGGTCTATATGTAGGTGTGTGGGCACAGGATACAGAAAGTCCATGGGGCCAGTGAACTCCTGGGAGATGACGACCCATCCATCCTCTGCAAAAAAGCCCTCCAGGGAGAGGTGGAGTCCTGGTGGTCCCCAGCAAGAGTGAGAAGTATTCCTTATCAATGAGTCAATGTCACGTCCCTCCTTGAAAGCCTCCAGTGACTCCTTATTCTTTCCTTCCTTCCTTCCTTGCTTCATTCATTCAGCCAACCGACATTTCTAGAGCACCCATTATGCATCATACCCAGCTTCTTTGGCCCTTTGCACTTGCCGTTGGCTTTGCTTAGCCTGCTCTTTCACACAACGCTCCTCTTTGGCCTTCTGGACTCCAGTCCAATGTCACTTCCTCTGTGAAGCCTTCCTGACTGCAGCAGCCTCTGTGAGTGGGTTCACTTAGCACCCTGGTTCTTATGCCCACAGTGAGACCGGTGACCTGCGTCTGTTCACCCTGGAATCCCCAGCACCAGGCACAGCCTCGGTGCGTGCGCTTTTGATGAATGAATGAATTGTTCAATGTGAGAACACCACTGGGCGGGGGAGGGGGTGGGGTGTCCCAAATCCTGTTGCCCAGTTCAACAGAGAGGCTGGGAATTGGCTCACCAGCTTCTGAATCCCTGCCTCTGTCACTGCCAGCTGTGCCACCAGTCTTCACCAGGAAGGCGGCAGAGACTGGAGAGAGATTGCTCAGGAAGAGTTAAAGGAGCAGGGGGCATTGGCTGCCAGGGTGGTGAGTCCCTCAAGGCTGCTGGATGTGTTGGGAAGCAGAGCAGGAAAGTTGTCAGCGTCCTTCAGATAACAGGGACATTCTGACCTTGGGCTCAGCCCAAGGTTCCCTCCCTGGAAGCCCTAGCGTGCCAGGCCCTGACCCCCAGGGGAGGCCAAGGAAGCTGCCTTGACTGCAGCAGCATGGACACCAGGCCCCGCTTTATCTGCTTGCACCACACGCCGGCTGCAGCGGTGGGTACACGGTTCTCCGGCTCGGGAAGTGGGAGGAGTCTCTCTCTCTCTCTGGGGGTCAGAGGTGACTGGAATTTGGCGGCCAGGGAAATGACAACTTTCTGTGGCCTGCTTCAGAGCTGAGGCTGGCAGCGGGAACCCAGACAGAGCTGGCAGCCCAGAGATGCCAAAGCTGGGATTTTCACGGCCAGTTCCTCCTGCAAGACACACGGTGGGGCTGGATTTCACAGTATATAGGAGCAGAGGGTATGCGTGCGTGCACACACGTGCTATATATGCGTGTGGGCACGTGTATAGTACGTGTGCATAGTGTATGTCCACACACGTGTAGAGCATGAATGCACACATGCGTATAGTACATGCAGGTGTGTGCGTGCACACCCAAGAATATGCGTGTGTGCATGTGTAGGTGGGAGGCAAAAATTCAGGGATTGTGTGTCTCTAGAGTGTCTGTGTCTGTGCTCAAGTTTGTCTGCCTGTATATGCGTGCTCTTGGCTTAGATGTGAAGCAGGGATTTGTGTGTGCCCATGTGCGTTCTTATACATGCATCTGCCTAAGGTGGGTGGGAGGCCGTGTGCCAGATGCATGTGTATGATGCATAGAGGACAAGATCTCAGTGCCTATGTGCGTGGGTGTCCTGAGAAACCATCCTGCAGCCCAGTAGGATGAAGCAACTGAGGGAGGGGATAAAAAGCTGTGATGCTGGAAACATCTAGCCCTTCCTATGGGCTGGGGTCTCAGGAGAGGGTTTTGTGTTTCCTCCTGGCCAATAAATGCGATCCTTCTCAAGCAAATACACGAGCACGGGTACTCTCTATTCAGTAACAACCCCAGGCCTGCTCAGCCCGGATTGTTAATCAGAGCTGGGCAGTTGGAAGGAGTGGCAAAAGGAGCGTCTTTATGGGTGAGGGGTGAGCAGAGCTTGCCCTTTGCTGGGGCTGGGGCTTAGGCCTGGCAGCCAGACGGGGCCATGACAGCCCTGGTGCATCTAGTGCCAGCGAGGGGGACCTCAACCAGGATTAGGTGCAACATCAATGATGGGTCCAAAGCCTCTGGACTGGAAAAGGGAGGTGTCTCTGCCCAGAATGACCGCTGACATTCACTCCACACTCAGGGGCTTGGGGAGCAGAGAGCAAGGGCCTCTGACATAAGGGCCTCGCAGGGGAGGAAGAGCTGCAGCAGAATCTTGGCCTTCACAGCATTTAAGAAAGTTTGTTAATTATAGTTATTAGGCATTTGTGTAATATTTCTTCAATGTCTGTTTCTAACATTAGACCAGGGGTTGACAGATTATGGCCTGTGGACCAAATGCGGCCTGCTGCCTGTTTTTGTAAGTAAAGTTTTATTGGACCACAGCCACGCCTGTTCGGTTATGTATTTTCCGTGGCTGCTTTTGTGCTACATTTGCAGTGAGTAGTTGTGACACAGACCCTGTGGGCCACAAAGCCGAAAATATTTACTATCTGAACCTTTATAGAAAAAGTTTGCTGACCTGTGTACTAGACTGTCAATTTCCTGAGGGTGGGGACTATAAACTTGACACATAGTAAGTGCTTAATAAATATTAGTTCAATGAATGAATGACTTGTTCAGTTTTAGAGGGTAACTTTGTTGGAATTCCAGGCAGAGGGAATAGGGTATGCCAAGGTTTGGGCCAAGAACTAGCAAGAGGTGTGCTGGTGATGTGGTGCGTGGTGTGGACGGAGTGCACACACACACACACACACACACACACACACACACACTGGTGACTGTGGGGGCCAAGAGACTTTTTTTTTTTAATTTCTAAATTTTATTTATTTTTTAATACAGCAGGTTCTTACTAGTCATCCATTTTATACACATCAGTGTATACATGTCAATCCCAACCTCCCAATTCATCACACCACCACCACCCCCCCAGCCGCTTCCCCCCTTGGTGTCCATACGTTTGTTCTCTACATCTGTGTCTCAGTTTCTGCCCTGCAAACCGGTTCATCTGTACCATTTTTCTAGGTTCCACATATATGCGTTAATATACGATATTTGTTTTTCTCTTTCTGACTTACTTCACTCTGTATGACAGTCTCTAGATCCATCCACGTCTCTACACATGACCCAATTTCGTTCCTTTTTATGGCTGAGTAATATTCCATTGTATATATGTACCACATCTTCTTTATCTATTCGTCTGTCGATGGGCATTTAGGTTGCTTCCATGACCTGGCTATTGTAAATAGTGCTGCAATGAACATTGGGGTGCATGTGTCTTTTTGAATTATGGTTTTCTCTGGGTATATATCCAGTAGTGGGATTGCTGGGTCATATGGTAATTCTATTTTTAGTTTTTTAAGCAACCTCCATACTGTTCTCCATAGTGGCTGTATCAACTTACATTCCCACCAACAGTGCAAGAGGGTTCCCTTTTCTCCACACCCTCTCCAGCATTTGTTATTTGTAGATTTTCCTATGATGCCCATTCTAACTGGTGTGAGGTGAGACCTCATTGTAGTTTTGATTTGCATTTCTCTAATAATTAGTGACGTTGAGCAGCTTTTCATGTGCTTCTTGGCCATCTGTATGTCTTTGGAGAAATGTCTATTTAGGTCTTTAGGTTTGCAAACGTTTTCTCCCATTCTGAGGGTTGTCTTTTTGTCTTGTTTATGGTTTCCTTTGCTGTGCAAAAGCTTTTAAGTTTCATTAGGTACTGTTTGTTTATTTTTGTTTTTATTTCCATTTCTCTAAGAGGTGGATCAAAAAAGATCTTGCTGTGATTTATGTCAAAGAGGGTTCTTCCTATGTTTTCCTCTAAGAATTTTATAGTGTCTGGTCTTACATTTAGGTCTCTAATCCATTTTGAGTTTATTTTTGTGTATGGTGTTAGGGAGTGTTCTAATTTTATTCTTTTACATGTAGCTGTCCAGTTTTCCCAGCACCACTTATTGAAGAGACTGTCTTTTCTCCATTGTATATCCTTGCCTCCTTTGTCATGGATTAGTTGACCATAGGTGCATGGGTTTATCTCTGGGCTTTCTATCTTGTTCCATTGATCTATATTTCTGTTTTTGTGCCAGTACCATATTGTCTTGATTACTTTAGCTTTGTAGTATAGTCTGAAGTCAGGGAGTCTGATTCCTCCAGCTCCGTTTTTTTCCCTCAAGACTGCTTTGGCTATTCAGGGTCTTTTGTTTCTCCATACAAATTTTAAGATTTTTTGTTCTAGTTCTGTAAAAAATGCCATTGGTAATTTGATAGGGATTGCATTGAATCTGTAGATTGTTTTTGGTAGTATAGTCATTTTCACAATATTGATTCTTCCAATCCAAGAACATGGTATATCTCTCCATCTGTTGGTATCATCTTTAATTTCTTTCATCAGTGTCTTATAGTTTTCTGCATACAGGTCTTTTGTCTCCCTAGGTAGGTTTATTCCTAGGTATTTTACTCTTTTTGTTGCAATGGTAAATGGGAGTGTTTCCTTAATTTCTCTTTCAGATATTTCACCATTAGTGTATAGGAATGCAAGAGATTTCTGTGCATTAATTTTGTATCCTGCAACTTTACCAGATTCATTGATTAGCTCTAGTAGTTTTCTGGTGGCATCTTTAGGATTCTCTATGTATAGTATCATGTCATCTGCAAACAGTGACAGTTTTACTTCTTCTTTTCCAATTTGTATTCCTTTTATTTCTTTTTCTTCTCTGATTGCCGTGGCTAGGACTTCCAAAACTATGTTGAATAATAGTGGTGAGAGTGGACATCCTTGTCTTGTTCCTGATCTTAGAGGAAATGCTTTCAGTTTTTCACCATTGAGAATGATGTTTGCTGTGGGTTTGTCGTATATGGCCTTTATTATGTTGAGGTAGGTTCCCTCTATGCCCACTTTCTAGAGAGTTTTTATCATAAATGCATGTTGAATTTTGTCAAAAGCTTTTTCTGCATGTATTGAGATGATCATATGGTTTTTCTTCAATTTGTTAATATGGTGTATCACATTGATTGATTTGTGTATATTGAAGAATCCTTGTATCACTGGGATAAATCCCACTTGATCATGGTGTATGATCCTTTTAATGTGTTGTTGGATTCTGTTTGCTAGTATTTCGTTGAGGATTCTTGCATCTATATTCATGAGTGATATTTGTCTGTAATTTTCTTTTTCTGTAGTATCTTTGTCTGGTTTTGGTATCAGGGCGATGGTGGCCTCATAGAATGAGCTTGGGAGTGTTCCTTCCTCTGCAATTTTTTGGAAGACTTTGAGAAGGATGGGTGTTAGCTCTTCTCTAAATGTTTGATAGAATTCACCTGTGAAGCCATCTGGTCCTGGACTTCTGTTTGTTGGAAGATTGGGGCCAAGAGATTAACAAAGCAAAGGAACTCTTTGGGGACGGAAGGCTTCTCTGAGGAGGTGACATTGAGTGGAGTCCTGTAGATGTGTAGACCTTTTCCAGAAGATGGAGGAATAGCAGGTCAGGTGGAGGAAGTAGCAGAGGTAAAGGCTGGAAACCAGAGAGAGGCCAGGTAGGATGCTGGGTGGAGGGCCCAGCTAAGTAAACCCAGCCTAGATGTGCATGTGATGGGCACCAGTGGGGTCCACATGAAGCTTGAGAAGTTTGGGGGCAGGATTTGCAGGGCCTGAAAGGGATTCCATCAAGGGGTCTGGACTTTGTTTTCTGGGCGCTAGGGAATAGCTGGGGCTGTCAGCGGAAGTTCCAGGGAATAGCAGTGCCTGCCTCCCAGGGCTATGCTAAGGATCACATGAGATCAGTGACATGAGCACATCCAGCCCGTGCCTAGCACAGAGTGGCTAATAAGCAGGGTTGCCAGATAAAATCTGGGATGCCCAGTTAAGTGTGACTTTCAGGTAAATAACCAATCATGTTTTAGTATAAGCATGGGACATACTTATACTAACACATGATTTGTTGTTTTTCTGAAATTCAGATCTAGCTGGGCGTCTTGTATTTTTATTTGCTAATTCTGGCAACCCAGCTGCTAAGGGATGTGAGCTGAACCTGGGTCTTTGTTGGTGGCTTCAAGGCCTGGAAAACTTGCCAGTGAAGTCAGAAACAGGATGACAAGCCTGGGGATGGATACTGGGGCTGTGAGGCTACATGGAGCCCAATCGTCTTGGTTTATGGGCAACGAAATAAAGGCTCAGAGAGGGAAAGGGGCTAGCTCAAGGTCACCCAGCCAGAGGCAGCCCTGGCATTCTGCTTTTCTCTGTGGTTGGTCAAGAAGGAGATTTGGCTCATGGGACAGGCAGAAGGATCCTACCGGGGAGCTTGAGGAGCTCTGAGTGAGCTTCCAGAATCTTCAGAGCCATCCCTGTCTTGACCGTAGATGCAGGGTGTGATTATTGCCACATCCTTTACCCGAACCATGCCTCAATTCATCCAGCTGTCAAATGGGCTAATTACACCCACTTCACAGGTGAGTTGTGAGGATTAATTAATGTTTGAAGAGGCTTTGTGATCCTCAGATGAAACATGCTCCTTACATATAAAGGGTCATTATTTTTATTATTATTATACCAGTGCCAAGAATTATTACCTTAATTAGCTTTTCTAGATATCAAAAGCAATTAGACTGATCACTCGACGAACTCCACTTTAGACACCCAAGTCACAGAAACTCACAGCTCGCGTTGCGGCGAGGGGCCAGCACACGCCAAAAAGGAGGGCTGGGATTTGCAAAGGAAACTTGTTCTGTCTCTGACCGGGTTTCACCCCACAGCAGAATTTTCCAGGCATGTAAGATTCCCTGAAAACAGAGGTTTTCCAGTGGAAATGCTGATCCGGGGGGCTCTAAGGGGAAGGCTTTAGCTTTGTGGCCCAGGCAGCCTGGAATAGGGGTAGAAACATGTCCTGTTTTCCCTTCTGTACCCAGAAGCCCAGGCCTCAGCCCCCAGGGCCAGTCCAAGTGAAGGCAAGGCAACCTGATCTCTGATGCGGGTGTACTGTGTGTCAGGTCCCATCCTGACGTGTACATATATTTAATCAAATCTTATGCTGTAGGTGGGAATCTTTGGACCCTCATTTTACAAATGAGGACACTGTGGCTCAGAGAGGTTAAGTGACCTGGGAAGATCACACAGCTAGGAAGTGTAACAAGAAGGATACAAACATAGGTCTTACTGATTCCATAGCCTATATCTAGGTTTGATGTAGTTTTCCTTTCTCTGTGTTACCTGCAGTCTATCTGCCTGGGTCTGCCCTGGTCCATAAGTCATCAAGAGATTTGTTTGTACTTAAGAGAGTGGATGGGACCATGTAGGACTGAGTGGGTAGCTGTGGTGTAGAGGCCATCTGCAACCCCAGGCCTTGGACCAACATGGATTTGCCTATTCAGAGTCTTTGGAGCTAATTCAGAACCCCAGGGCCCAGGTGGAGGAGGGGACTGTGGCCTGGATGTGCCCCATCAAGATGGGCAGGACAGGCCAGGGCAGAAATCAGTGGGGTGAGGTTTCCTTTGTGCTGTCCAGTTAGCTGAGAGGGTATGGAGATGGCTGTAATTTACTTTACCAGTGTCCTTAACAGAGGTGAGAAGACCTTTCCCCTACTCCCCTTTCTACTCTGTCCAGCTTCCGTAATGGCTTTGGGGACCCTCCCAAGGCTCTTCCTAGGCAGCGGGAGCACTGCACTGAGCTATGTTGCCAGTGTGTGCCAAACCGAGATTATATCCCAGGTCTGCATGGCCTGCTCATCCAGTTTCTTTTCACTGAACCACCCTGAGGGCTGGGTTGGGGCCTTTGTGAAGTCAGTGGGTACATTGAGAGGTAGCTGAAGTGTTGAGGGCTTGGTGAGTGAAGGAGTAAGCATTGCGGGAAGTGGTTTATGTACTAATGGAAGAGTTGCTAGATGGATGGATGGATGGATAGATGGATGGGGATAGGTATTGGCGGATTGGACAGGGAGTTGTATGTCTAGATGGAGGGAGGGGTGGCCAATGAATGGAAGAGTTGATGTGTGGGTGTGGGGATGGATGGGGTGGGTTGGAGATTTTGGTGGATGAATGGAGGATTTGCAAAGTGATAGATGGGCTAGAAGGTAGGGAGTTGCAGGAAGGGGGAGGGGCTGGCAAATGTATGGAGAAGTTGGCAGATGGGTGGAGGGGCTGGTGGGTGGATGGATGGAAGTGTTTGGAAGATAAATGGAGAGTGGCACGTGGGTGGAGGTAATATGAGATGGGGTTGGTAGATACACAGGCTGAATCATGGATGAAGGGTTAGCAGGTGGGTAGAAGAAATGGTGGTGACTGAAGGTTTTGTGGAGGGTGAAGGAATTGGTAGAGAGGTGAAAACATTGGTTGATAAGGGAGGGTGGGTGGATGGAAGAGGGGTTGGCAGTTGGGTGGAGCAGCTGATGGATGGATGGGGTGTGGGCTGAATCATGGAGCTTTTGATGGATGGATGGTTCGACAGATGGGTGAAAGTAGGTATGTGGAAGATAGTGGGTAAGTAGAGGAGATGTCAGATATTGGCAGATGGGGAGAAGGATTTTCAACGAGACGGAAAGATGGCAGATGGGTGAAACATTCAGTGGAAAGATGGAAGGGTTGGTAGAAAGAGGGGCTGGTGGAAGGGTAAAAGTTGTCTGAACGATGGAGGAGTTGGCTTTGTGACCCAGGCTTCAGTGTGGACAGACCTCCCTTTATCTCTCTGGCTTCAGACACCATTTGTCTGTGGGTGTCTGAGGGTCCATTCCAGGGCAGAAACTTTCAGTGCCTGGCTCAGTGAGTGGCTGTGACCATCCTCCCCCACAGGTATGCCCTCCCCCTCCAGCAGCCAGGCTCATTCTAGGCTCATAAATCCCCAGTCGGGCAGGCTTTCTGTAATTATCTCTGGAATATTAGCCCAAGAGGTGGGGCAGGCGAGGCTCTGAAGAAAGGAGCTGACTCAGAGGCAGAAGTCTGTTGTTCCGTGGTGTGTCAAATGTGGCCAGTGTCCAGAGTGCCAGGCCCAGTGCCCCAAGGAACCTCCCTTCCCCACTGGCTGTCTTGGGTCCCATCCTAGCCTCCCCCAAAGAACCTGGGGCCAGGAAGGAGATGCTCACTTGGTAGGAACTTGACAGGCATCTCTTTCCCTTTCCCTCTTGTCTCTCTCTTTGTCTCTCTGTCTCTTTTTCTTCTCTTCTCAGTTTTTTTCTTTTTTTCTTTTTTTTAACATCTTTATTGGAGTATAATTGCTTTACAATAGTGTGTTAGTTTCTGCTGTATAACAAAGTGAATCAGCTATACATATACATACATCCCCCTATCTCCTCCTTCTTTTCCTCCCTCTTTTATTATTTCCTCTATTCCAGTTTCTCCCATTCTATTTATTTTCTGTTTTTTCTGTCCCTGGCTCTTTCTCTGGTTTCTCTTTTTATGCCTCCTTCCCTTGCTCTCCCTTTCTGTCTCTTCGCTGCTCCTCTTCACTGCTTCTGTTGCTTTCCCCTCTGTCATTTTCTTCATTTTGATCTGTTTCCATTTCTGCCTCTGTCCTGCCTGCCTTTCTGTTTCTGTCTGGCGGCCAGGTCTCTACACTTCACAACCAGGAGCTGTTCCCAAAGCAGCACTGTCTCTCTTACCAACACGTGTCTTCTTTTACACGCAAGCAGAACAGTTTCAAGGGAGGTTTTCTCCTGGGCCTTGAGTTCTGTTTAGAATCTTCCAAGAAATTGTTTTTCCTCCTTTTATTGATTTATGATAAAAGCGTAATTAACCTACAGGGAACTCTGGCTAGAGCTGGGGGGGGCAAAAAGGAAGGGAAGACATCGACCATTCTCCATCCAGACTACGGGCTCTGACCAAGGAAGACCCTTCTCCTGTAGCAATGGGGGGCCGGGGGGGCAGGATCCTGGCACAGACACAGGTGAGAACTCAGTGTTGCCAATCTCATGGGACCCGGTTTTCTTCTTAGGAGAAATAATGGTGAAGAGCACTTTGGAGTTTGAGAGGTCAGGGTTCAAGTCCTAGCCCACCTCTTCTGTCCCTGGCTGTGGGATCTTGGACAAATATCTCAGCCTCTCTGATCCCCACTTTAATCATATCTAAAATGGGACCTTCCTAATGCGGTTGTTGTGAAAATTAAATGAGAATGCTGAAAGAAAACACTTCTATCAGTCAAGGTTCAAGAAGAGAAGCAAAACAACTAAGAATGAAGTAAAACAAGGGTTTATTTTTATATTCTTTAAATTATTTTTTTATTGAAGTAGAGTTGATTTACAATGTTGTGTTAGCTCCTGGTGTACAACAAAGTGATTTGTAAGTCCACCTTGTTCGTAAGTCCAACAAAGTTAGCCTAGGTACCCAACAAACACAACTGGCTATATAGTACTGTACTGTAATAGGTTTATACTACTTTTCACACAAATAATACATAAAAAACAAACACAAAAAATAAAGAACACATTTTTAATCTTACAGTACAGTACCTTGAAAAGTACAGTACAGTACCAGCGACATCACCGCTACTTTTACGCTTGCATCTGGACATCCTGGGTTTGAAATAAAGATACTGTACTACTGTACTCTATACTGTACTGTACAGCAAAGTACACAAAAGCACAACCACTTGTAGAGGATGCATGCACGTGACAATGTATGCCAGACATGTGTACTAACTTATGTGACTGGACATGTGAACGTACGTTCGGATCTTTGAAAGTTCGCAAATTGAAGGTTCATATGTAGGCGACTTACTGTATTCTTTTTCATTATAGGTTATTACAAGATATTGAATATGCTTCCCTGTGCAGTACAGTAGGACCTTGTTGCTAATCTTTTTTATATATAGTAGTTTGTATCTGCTAATCCCAAACTCCTAATTTATTCCCCTCCCGTTTGGTAACCATAAGTTTGTATTCTATGTCAAACAAGGGCTTGATTTTGAGGATTTGGTCCCACACGGTGATGGGAGCTGGTTAAACAGTTTGTGGGAAGCCGTTGCGTCTGTGTCTGGGCTTGAAGTCAACAGGGCCAGCAGTCGAGAAAGAAAGACAGACATTAGCTGGAGGGCAAGGGCAAATAGAATCCGAGCTGGACCACACAAGGACTTGTGGATCCATGCCCATCTCTCAACCCCTCATAGTCTCCAGCTTCGATGATGTGCGTGCCCTGCTGGAGAAGCTGATGTCCTGTGTCCCAGAGCTCAACATGCTCCTGGCCCAAGAGGTGGGGAAGCAGGGGAGGAGAGCTGGTGAGAGGAGCTTCTGTCCAGGTGCTGCCCTGCATCACCCCGGTGAGACTGCAGACCAGCAACTACATGCATGCACCCCAACAGCCCAGAGGACCAGTGCTGACCTTCTGAAACTAAACAGAATCTGGCTGCTGCTGCTTCCCTTCTGCCTTCCAAATCTCATGTAAAATGCCTTTCGGGGCCCAAGCTAATTATGCAGGGAAAGGAATTCTGGGAAACATAATTCCAGTTGAGCTAAATTCACTCAGTACAAATACGCCACAGCAGCCCCACCATCACGATATATTGACCTCAATATCTTTTCTCTTTTGAATTACCTAGCATGCATTTTGGGCCTGAAGATGGCTTCCTTGGTCGCCAAGTGATTTAGAACTTTAGAGTAAATGTCATATTTTAAAATAAATACTTTTGCTTTCCATGTTTTTAAAAATTCTCCAAATGATTCTAATGTACAGCTGGGCATGGGGGTCATTCATCCATATGGAAAGTGACTGGGAGTAGTGGAGTTTACATAGGGCTTAGGGCTGGCATATAGTAGGTGCTCAATAAATGCCAGGATCACAGGGACCCAAGTTCACACAACTGGTAAGTGATGGTTCTTCCATCTGACTACAACAAGCCCGTGGTTCTGCTGTATCACGCTGCACCCTGAGAGGACGGAACAGGGAGTCGAGACATCGGTGAGCTTATGCCTGTGTCATTGAGAAGGGATCTATGAGGGGCGGGGTCTCGGTATCCATCTCTCTGTAGACTCTGCTTCCCTTCTCCCACTGCTGCCATGGTATACTCTGTTGGTAGTAGATTTTCAGCTCTGGAAATCTGGCTTGGGGCTGTGGCTGGGCTAACCCACTTCCCAGAGGCTAGGAGGTGGGAAAGAACTTGTCAGGCACAGCAGTGACAGTGACAGACAGAAAGCTTGTCCTTCCCTTGCACAGCCTAGGAAGAAGTGGATTGCTATGGATAAGCAACTGCCCATCCAAGAAATATATTTCCCAGGTTCTTTTGCATGAGGTGGGGCTGAGTGACAAGTCCTTGCCAATGACATGTGCATGGAAATGATGTGCATCTTTTTCTGGCCAAGGAGCTTAAGAAGAAGGTAGAGCTTCTCCACTTATTTCCCCATCTATTGGGGGGTGAGGGGGATGTCAACAAGCCATGTGATCTTGGAAGGCACATGGATCTTGGAAGGCAGAGCCTTCAATACGTGACCAAGTGTAGTGGAGTCCCCCACCCTCAGCAACCAGGAGGAGCAACTGGATTGAGTGAACAGTTACCCAGATGGGAAATGGACATTCACTCTGATAAGCCATCGACGTTTTGGCGTTTGTTACAGCACTTGGCATTACCGTAACACAGTGATTATGGTAGCAGTGGTTCTCAAAGTGTGGTCCCTGGACCAGCAGCGCCAGCATCCCCTGGGAACGAGTTAGAAATGCACACTCTCAGGTGCCACTTCAGATCTACTCAATCTGAAAACTCTCAGGTGAAACCCAGCCAGCTGTGTTTTAACGAGCCCCCCAGGGGATTCTGATGCACATTCAAGTTTGAAACATCCTGCCCTAATCTAGCACCTTTTATTTATAAGTCCTGAAAGGAGAGCCAGACTTAGGACCTCCCCTATGGCTGCCCTCACCGCCCCCCACCCTCGCCTTGCCACCCACCTTGCCCCACCCTCGCCTCCCCCGGGCCTCTTGCAGAGCAGAGCGGTGACACGTGCTATAATTCTTGAAATGAAGACAGTGCAGCAAAATGGCATCCTCAGGAGATAATATTAATTCCTCCCTCATTTTTTCATTCTCTGGACTGTCACTGGTGTTGGACAGTAGACTGAATCACAAGCTTTTCTTGGGGAGCTACAAAGTACAGTTTGGATCAACAGTCCCGCAGGTGGGTTTTATTACCCCCCCCCCCCCCCCCCCCCCGCCTCAGTTTTAGAGATGCGCAAACTGAGATTCCAAGAGGGCTGATGAGTGGCGGGACCAGGACCCAAGCCTGGTTCTCTCTGCCTCCACTTTCCACATTCTTTTGGCACTGTTATTACTCCCACATCTGCACGTTCCAGAGGGTTGGCCTTTTGCAGACAGAACTCACCAATTTCAATCTCTTTGCACCTAAGGAAGAATCACATCAGGCATCCAGCCCATTCGGGGAACACTTGCTTGTTACACATTTCTGAATGTGTTAGACAGGGGTGTATGTTTGCTTATGGCTGTGACTGTGACTTCAGTACATCCTCAAAGACTGAATGCATGGGTTAATTAATTAATGGGCAGCTGTGTAGCTTGCTTGAACATTTCATCTAACTTTGCATAACTAGAAACTTCTCGGATTCTCACACTGAGAAAACACTTTCAGCAGAGAAGCTGGCACCCAGCTGCAACTGTTTCGTGGCTAGGCAAACAAACAGACCTGATCTTTGTGGGCTATGAACGACATAGTGTAAGTGGTGTAAGTTAGAGCAGCGGGTCTCAAACTTGAACGTGTGTCCGAATCACTGGTAGGGCTTGTTAAGACACAGATTGCTGGGACACCTCCACCCCTCCATCCCTGCCAGAGTTTCTGATATAATAGGTCTGGGACTGGGCCAAAATTGCTCATTTCTAAGCAATTTCCCAGGTGCTGCTGCTGGTTGGTCTGGTAACCACACTTGTAGAGCTACTGGGTTGCAGTAATGCTAACTGGTATAAGAAACAAACTCCCACATATCAGAGGCTTAACCCTGTAAAAGTATACTTTCCTTTCATTAACAGGGAAATGGTTGAATACGTTGTGCTTTTGTGTATGATACAGCAACTGGAAAGAATCAGATATACATGGAATGATCTGGAGTGTAATCTGTGGTCTGTTGCCTGGGAAAAGCAATTTGGCAAGTAATTGATATAATAAATTTGTAAAACAAAACAAAAATGGACAATAAAATAAAACAACCCATTTCCCCAAACCTCGAGCCCTATATATGTTTTATAAATATAGTAAAAAAGTACATAAGACGATACGAGGCTATTAAGACAGGGGTGCTTCTGAAGGTTAAGGGAGATTATTAGCTTTCTGATAGCATTTCTATATTACTTAAGAGGATGTGATTTTAGGAATAATGAAATGCCATGAAATAATGAAAACTACTCAGCTCATAAAGGGATGGACTTCCTCCTGCTTCGTTTTTCAGCATGTGTAACCCCCTATGGGGGTGTGGGTCCGAGTTTCTCCTGTCTACAGGGCACATGCTGTTGGAACTCATGATTGTTTTGGTGAATGAATGATCACATTAGTGACCATAAGCAAGGCTGAGACTCTTGCTTCTTGGGATCTGCACCCATGGAGAAAACCATCCGGGAGGCTCCAGATGGGGATGCATTGAGTGGCAGCTACTGCAGTGTGTCTTCCAGGATGTCCTGGCTGTAGATGAGTGAGAATTGCATCAGTACAACCTTCCTTCTTGGTTCAAGTCTCCGGGGGATCCCAGAAGTTCATTCCTGAAACTGATGGTGGAGGGTAGGGGATTCAACCCTGATGGGCTGGGAAGTATTTTTTCAGAGGAGGGAAGACTCATTAGACACCAAACTCAGAGTCCTTGGGCCTGAAGGATCAGATCCAAATAAAGCCAGGGCAGGATTCAAGGGTCTATGCTCACACGCTGCAGTCTCTTCCTCTTTGGTGAGTGGCTAAGCTGGTCCTAACAAGGGGAATTAGAGACCTGGCTCCCTGGGGTTAGGGGTGAGGTTGCTGTCTTCATACTGGCAGGGCTGCCTTCAAGGGTCACTTAATTATAGCTCTGGGCTGATCCTGGTGGCTCCTGGGCATGGGGACCTAGGACCATGTGTTGAGGTCTCTGTCACATTTCCTGGCTGCTGGAGGTCCAAGAGAATGCATTACATTCTGCAGCCATGCCTGGGGTCTGGCCCCTTATGCATTTGGGAAGGGCAAACCAGCTTGAGGGCCATTTGCAATTATCTAGTGGGGAAGCAGGAGGTCAGTTCCATGATCCATCCCACAAGGTCCACAGGAAGCCCTTTTGTGGGAATGCAACAACCTATACAGTTGTTGTAACCATCTCTCACCGCCCACATTTGCAAATGGGAAAACAGGCTCAGAAGATCTCAGAGCAAGCAATTGTCAGAGTTAGACCTGATCCCAGGCTCTGTGCTGATATTTTCTGTACTGGAATTTTCATACTTTCTTCCTTAACGGCTCTGAATGTCACCTCAGGGTTCATCTATAAAGTCAGTTTGTATTCATCAGTTTCCAGCCAGGAAGTGAGAATTGCACTAGGTCTTTCAAACAGAGGGAATTTAATAAAGGGAATTGGTCACACAGGTGACTGAAGAAGCTGAGAGACACTCCAGATTTAAGTAAGAGCAGGAAGCTGTTACCACCCTCAGGGCTGGAGGAGCAATGGGAGAAGGTGTTGCTATTAGATCTCAAGAGCAAGGCCATCAGCAGAAGCTAAAACCCTGGAGGTTTATGCCCAGTGGGAGGGGGTGCCATGGAGAACATGTAATCTCGGCCAGAGATGCTGCAGGGAGCAGAGAGAAAGGGAGAGACATACTTGGTTTCTCTCCTCCAATCTTCCTCTAGTGCTTCTCATTGGTTGAAACTATGGGAAGCCAGAGGACAGGGGACACTGGGGAGGGTAGTTCCCAGAGCAGAGCAGGGGAAGGGTACAAAATACATCTGAGACCAGATGAGCAGTTGACCAGCTCAGGGGTGAGGGTTGTTGGGAGTACTAAAGAAGATCATGTGGGACAGAGCATGACATTGGGTGGGGCACACTGTGTGTGACCAGCCTGGCTGATTACTGGCTACCACTCTCATTCTACTGCCAGGAAATGGAGGTTAAAGACTGTGTTTAGTTCCTTGGCTGTTGAGCCTTCTTAGGGTATAAGAAATCTGTTTGAAAGAGACACAGAAGGAAGGCAGTCAGTTCCACAGCCAGCAAGGAACTTGCCATAGACCTGACCTGCTGACTTCTTCCCAAACTCTGCTCCAATCATGCAGGCTCTTCCTTTATTCTCCATGCTGCTGCCTCTGAGTGAGTGTCCTGGGGATGGCTGGGAAGTTCTGGCTGCCCTGTATTCTTCCAGTTAGTGATGGGACCCTGGCTGGCAAATGTGGAGGAGAAGTCACAGAGGGCATGAGATCTGGGTCTAAGACTCAGATATTCCCGAAATCCTTTGAGACTTTCAGGCTTGGGACTGGGGGCATGTGCTATTTATTCTCCTCTGCTTACATCTAACCATCCTAACATTCATCCTGATGGCAGAACTGTCCCTGGTAAATTTTTGGTCAAACCAATTAGGGTCAATCTATGACCTCCCTCCCTCCATCCTTCATTCTTTTCCTCTCTTCTTCCTTTCTTTTCTCTCTTCCTTTTTGCCTCCCAATAATCTTTGATCATTTATTATATGCCAGGTATTCTGCTATGTAAACAATGAAAATACAATGGTGAGTAGGGTAGCTTAAAAAAAGTATATATATATTTGAAATTTAAAAACCCATTTCTAAATAAGTCATGGCTCAAATGAGAAACCATAAAGTATGTAATATAATTAAGATTTATAAATGAACAGTAATAAAAATTCTACATATCAAAACTTGTAGAATGTATCTAAAGCAATATTTGGAGTGATATTTCTAGCCTTGAATGTTTAGCATGAACTTAAGAAGATAGGGAAAGAATAATAGATCAAACCCAAAAAAGGTTTAGTAACAGAGGAAGGAAATAACAAAATGAGTGCAAAGGTTAATAATATAGGAAACATTAGGGGGATCAACCTGTTCCAAGCTGACTCTCTGAAAAAGCAAGAAATGAAAAAGAGAGCCTGACTACCTATACAGCAGACAGACAACACCCGTAACAAGACAATATGTGAATAATTTTATACTGAGATATTGGAAATCATTTTGAAAGAGTTTGGTAAAATTAATTTACCAAATCCGACTTAAGAAAAACCCAAGTAGACCTATATTCAGGATCTTCTTATTCTAGATAAAATTTATAATTTCTATTTTATGAATAAGAAAATTGAGGCTCAGAGTGGTAAAGAAAGTTGCCTGAGTCTATGCCTTAGAAGCCGTGGAGACAGACCCGGATGTGGATGCCTTGGGATTTTCCCTCTGGTGGGGGGACTTAATCCAGGGCGGCCTCTGTTGAGAAACTCCCCAGGGACGCCTGTTATAGGGGTTGCTCAATTACCAGACACTTTAAACGCACCTCTAGGAGAGGCATTTGGCACCTGAATTTCCCCTGGACTTTCTTTCATCATCTTCAATTAGTGGACGCCCACAGCTGCCCTGCCCACCTCCGAATCCTCCTCTACTGCCCATGTGAAAGGAGCAGGGCTGTACAGCCCAAGCCTCAGCCTGGGGCCCTCTGACTCAGCAACCTCCCAGGCCCAAGAACGCCCAGTGCCCGACTCGGTGCCTGCAGCTGCAGCCCGGGCCTTGGAGCCAGGTTGCCTCTCATAGCAAGCAGGTGGCAGTCTGCCTTGGAGTGTGGGTGGGTGACAGACTCCCACGGTCGGAGGCCTGCAGGAAACCTGCATCTCGTGGATGGGACGTGGGCCTTGAAATGGAAATTGTGGTGTTGGGAGGTGAAGACCCATTGGTTGGCCTTCACCTTGATAACCCTTGTGAAGTGGTGTCTATCATCTCTGTTTTGCCTGCTTTCACCTCTTCTATTGAGACTATCACCTGTCCTTCCCTCCTTGGAGTTGTGGTGGAGTTGCCAGGGACAGAATCCGACCAACCCTGGCCACATGGGCCAAGCCAGCCCGAGCTCTTCCCTCAGTTTTGATGTACAGATCATCTCTCTTCCCTCTGGGTTTGCTAAGTAGGAATGACGTAAGCCTGGAGTTTTGGGGGTCCTAGTGATTTGTTCCCAGGGTCATATGTTTCTATAAAATTTGCAAAAGTAAGATATTTTAACTGAAGTACGTTAAGGCTACTGTCTTTTCTCTCTGACTTCTGTACTATCCCTCCATCTCTTACTGTAAGAGTGGCTCTGGGGACCTGGCTAAGAGTGAGTTGGGGATACACTTAGCTTGGGTTTATAGCTATGTGACTTGCAGTCTCTTCTATGTATAGTTGAGTAATGGCCAGTCATTCTGGTGTGGAAATCTCCTCCAGGGAAACTTGAACCACCTACTGTGCCGATTCACATGTGACATGTGATGTGTTGTGACATGAAGGTTTGGGACCAGAGGCTGTGTCATGACATGAACATGTCCTGTGGCATCCAAAGTATGGAGGAGAAACTGAGTTTGAAATATACAGAGCCAGAAGCTAATCCATAGAAAATTCTCACAAGTCTCAGAACTCAAATGTGAAAAAACTTGATAAAGACCTTGCCAAGTTTTGGAACAACCCTGAAAACAGAGAGGATGTTAACAGTTATGAAGCAGAGAGACATTTTCTAAATTATCAATAATAAAAAACTGTTTTTAAAGATTTTTTTTTTGATGTGGACCATTTTTAAAGTCTTTATTGAATTTGTTACAATATTGCTTCTGTTTTATGTGTTGGTTTTTTGGCCGAGAGGCATGTGGGATCTTAGCTCCCCAACCAGGGATCGAACCTGCATCCCCTGCATTAGAAGGCGAACGCTTAACCCCTGGACCTCCAGAGAAGTCCCCTCAATAATAAAAAAAAATTTTGATCAACCATTGATATTAAAAAATTGTTGTGATATTAGTGACATGTGCAGAGACAAAGAGAATGAAGCCAAAGTACATAGGGAAAAAGTATTATAGATGTACGTCAGGTGGTTAATTAATGCACAATATGGCCGTTTTTCTGGTTGTGGCAATGTTTGTGATATTTGTCAGCTTTTTAAAAGTTGTAATTAGTTGTGATTTCTTTTCTAAATGAATTTTGTGCCTAAATTTTAATTAATTTGTTTATTGAAAAAATCATATTTATTGAGATATAACTTAACCACAATGAAATGCACACACCTAAGGGCAGAGTTTGTCAGTTTTGACAAATGTACGTACCCTTATAACCACTGCCTCCCCAATCGGGCTATAGAACATTTCTGTCACCCCCTAAACTTTTCCCTCCTCCTCATTATGTCAACTTCCCTGCCATGTTCCTGCCCCAGGTAGCCATTAATCTTCTTTTTATCACGCTAGATTTTGATTGTTCTAGAACTTCCTATAAATGGACTCATGTACCCTTTGGTATCTGCCTCTTACTGGGGGGAGATGGCCCAGCATTGCATGTCATTTTCTGTTATTCACAATTTTGTATTTTTTTTCTTAAATAAGACGTCGCAATTTGGATACACCAGATCCAACCCTGCTGCTGTACCCACCCTCTGGGTATGGGAGAAGGCCCCTCCAGGACAATAAAAATCCCATGTACACGCCTGAGTCCATGCCTTGAACACTCTGTTCCCTCTGCCTGGAATGCCCTTCCCTCCTGATTCACTTGGAGGATTCTGGCTGCTCTGTCATTTTCCAGGTCAAATGCCTCCTTCCTTCTGGAGTCTTTCAGAACTTTCTCTGCCTTAGGAAGCATTTGGCTTATATTTCTCATGAATGCTCATCGTATTGTCTTATATTGGAATTGATTTATTTTTGTCCAACTCTCCCTCTAGAGTCTGAGGTTTCTGATAGAGATTTTGATGTGGGAGCTGTGTTGACCAACATGTGACACCCACTCCTCTCTGGCCTGGGCTCATCCTAAGTCAGCAGGTTGCCTTATTCAGAGCAACAAATGTGGAATGAAAATGGGGGGGGGAAAGGAAAGTGAAACTCATCTTCATCTCTTCAAAACAAACAATTCCCTCTTCTGCTGTAGCCATTTCTCTTTGGTTTCACACCAAATTTATCCGGGACGGGGCACTCACCGTCCACCCAATGGGACTGGAGTGAACCTGTCATGTGAGGAACCTCAAAGGAGGCTCTGAGCTAGAGCCCTGCTCCAGAATGGTGTCCCCCCAAAAGATACGTCCAAGCCGTAATCCCCAGAACTTGTGACTATGACCATATTTGGAAATAGGGTCTTTTCAGATATAATTAAGGTAGGGGTTTTGAGGTGAGAACATCCTGGATTCGGATGAACCCTCAATCCAATGACAGATGTCCTCATAAGAGACAGCAAAGGAGAAGACATGGAGAGACCCAGGAAAGAAGGCCATGTGAAGACAGAGGCAGAGATTGTGATGCTGCCACCAGCTAAGAAACCAGGAGCTGGGAGAGCCAAGGACAGATTCTCTGCTGGAGCCTCTGGAGGGAGCACGGTCCTGCGAGCATCTTGATTTCAGACTTCTGGCCTCCAAAACTGTGAGAGAAGAAATTTCTGTTGTTTTTAAGCCACCAAGTTTGTGGTAAGTTCTGTGGCAGCCCTAGGAAACTAATATAGATTTGCCAGACTTAAAGGATTACATATATGAAAGTGACATAAGCCAACTGAGATGTGATAGAAAAACTCTATGGAACTGTAGTCTCAGGTTTGTCATGAAGAATCAAAACTCCAAAGAGCTTTTCGAGCATTTCAAACTATCCAGACAGCAGGGTGCAAGGACCCTATTCTTTTATAAATAATTTTTTTGGGGAAATAATTTAAATAATTATTGAAATAGTGGAAACAATCTGAATTAAATAAGAGGAAACCATTTTCACCCATCAAATTGACAAATATTAAGGAATGTAGTACCTAGTTCTTACAGGATGTGGAAAAAAAATGAAATTTTAATACTCTTGGTAGGAGTCTAAACCTCCTGAATTTGTCAACAGATAGGAAACATCTTAAAAGGTACATATTCTTTGCCCAATTAATTCCAAGTCTCAGAATTTATGCTAAGGAAATATCAGAGAGGTAAATAATATAAAGACTTATATTCAAGGTTATTCATTATGGCACTGTATGAATAGTGGGAAATTAGAAACAGTATGTCTTGAAAGTGGATTGGTTAATATATACTGGTACAAAAATAGAAAAATGCAGCCCTTAAAATTGAGATTATAGGACTTCCCTGGTGGCGCAGTGGTTAAGAATCTGCCTGCCAATGCAGGGGACATGAGTTCGAGCCCTGGTCCGGGAAGATCCCACATGCCGCGGAGCAACTAAGCCTGTGTGCCACAACTACTGAGCCTGTGCTCTAGAGCCCGCGAGCCACAGCTACTGAGCCTGCGAGCCACAACTACTGTAGCCAACACGCCTAGAGCCCATGCTCCAAAACAAGAGAAGCCACTGCAATGAGAAGCCTGCGCACCACAGCGAAGAGTCGTCCCCACTCGCCGCAACTAGAGAAAGCCTGCGCGTAACAAAGACCCAACCCAGCCAAAAATGAATAATAAATAAATAAATTTATTAAAAAAATTTGAGATTATAGACACCTAATAACTTGAGTAAATGCTCATGATAAAATATTAAGCAGAAAAAGTACAATACAAGCCATTATTCAGTATGATCCTAATTTACTTAAAACTATGCATAGAAAAAAGACTGAAAGTGAAACATTATTAGTAGTTATTTCTGAGTGCTGAGATTAAAGCTGTTTGCTTGTTTTGTTTTGGTCCATATCTATTTTCGAGAAAACTCTTAAAGAAAACCCAACCAGATAGTTTTTTGTTAATCAGGAGAAACAGTGAATAGACCTTTATGATATATCTATCACCTCACACCTGTTAGAATGACTGTTATCAAAAAGATTAGCGATCACAAGTGTTAGTGAGGATGTGGAGAAAAGGGGACACTTGTGCACTGTTGGTGGGCATGTAAATTGGTGCAGCCACTATGGAAATCAGTGTGGAGCTTCCTCAAGAAATTAAAAATTAAAAAAATTTTGAACTACCATATGCTCCAGAAATTCTACCTCTGGGTATTTATCTGAAGAAAACGAAAACACTAACTTGTAAAGATATCTGCACCCCCATGTTCATTGCAGCATTATTTACAATAGCAAAAACATGGAAACAACCTAAGTGTCCATCAGTAAATAGACGAATGGGTAAAAAAGTTGTGGTATATGTATACAGTGGAATACTATTCAGCCACAAAAAAGAATAAAATCCTGCCATTCACAACAACATGGATGAACCTCTAGCACATTATGCTAAGTGAAATAAGTCAGACAGAGAAAGACAAATACCATGTGATCTCACGTACATGGAGCAACAAATAAATAAATAAATAAACGAATAAATAAATAACTAGGGGTGGGAGTGGGGCGGGAGAAATGGGTGACCTGTTTTTGCTTTTTATTTTTCATTCAAATACATTGAATAAGTAAAAAAGGAATTTTAAGTTGTTCTAAAGTTTTTGATTTTGTTATTTTGATTTTGTTATTAGGGGTTAAGTTTCTCTCTAGATAAAACTGCATGTGCTCAGTATTCCGAAAAGGTCTTAGAACTGGAAAAAATGCATACATACGTGTGTGCATGTATGTGTGTGTGTGTGTATATGTATGAAACATTTGCATGTGGATTTTGCGGGTAAGGAACTGAATCCTAGTCTCAGCCGGTACAGCTGTCATTTGACTCAACAGGAAAGACAAAAGTCTCATGCGAAACACAGCAAACGTGCCTGTGTGTCTCTTTGGTCCCTGGCTGAGCAGTGCAGATGCTGGAAGAACAGAGCAGCCCCTCTGCCCTCCTTGCAGGCAGATGGAGTTGGTACTGGCCCAGGCTCAGAATGTTGCCTGGTCCCTACAGCCCTGCCTTCACAGCACGCCTGGATCCAAGTCTTCTCTTTGCTAATCATTCAAAGGAAACTCTACCTCCACATGGCCGCTGTAGGAGGGGCAGGGCCAGCAGGTGGAACTGGAAGACAAGCAAGAACTCATCTTTATTTCTTCCCTGGAGTCTGGCCTGAGGCCCCCAGGGCCCCTGTTGTTCCTCTGTAGGCTTTGGGGCACCCTTTCCCTAGGAGCACTTGAGTTATGCTTGAAGTGACCAGATATCCCAGTTTGCCCGGGAACAGTCTCAGTGCAATCATGAATAGTGTCTCCTTTGACTCTCAAAAGTACCTTGGTTTGGATAACAAATTACATTATCCTTGGAGTTTTAGTGCAAAGTGTGATCTATCATATCTGATTCATAATAGGAAGAAAAATAATTGTTGCTACCATTTATTGAGTGCACACCATGTGCTGGTTGCCTTACACATAGATTTAATTAATTCTTACAACTGTCTAGTGACTAGACTCTAGCTGATGTCTCAACGGTCACCTCAAGTCAACTCATCCCCAACTAACCCCAACCTGTGCTCTCACCCTCCCAACCTGCTGCTCTGTGTGGGGGTTCACTCCCAGTACATGGAACCATGAGGTTCCTGGTGGCCCAGGCTGGTAATCTGACATCATCCTTGGCCACTCCTCTTCCTTCCTCTCACCTCTAATCAGGCCCCAGGTCCCACTGATTCTACCTCTGTAATATCACCCTATACTCTAGCCACACAGACCTTTCCATTTTGAGAGCTCTCCACGGTGTCTTCAAGCACAGGACTTGACACTTGCCATTCCCTTGCTTACTTCTGCAAAATTAATGCCTACATTTTATGGATTTCAGCATAAAATTTTCAATTTTATGGATTTTTATGGAATTATGCATACATTTTATGGATTTTATCCATTTTATGGATATGGATTTTATGGAATTTTATGGATTTCTCTTAACTCGATCTGTAATTCTGGTAGGGTTACCTATTAAACAGGCTGAAACACCCTTTACAATTTCTTTGGGTGGCTATTTGGATGATGTCTGTGGACCCCACTAAATTGTGAGCTTGTTAAAGTAGGAACCTTGTCTGTCTTGCTCTCTGTAGAATCTCTGGGGCATAGAGACTATCTGGCAAATGGAAGGTTCTCAGTAAGTGTTTACTGAAAGCATAATGCTTAAGGGCATCCACTTTTCTCCATTCCTCTGTCCCTGCTCACCTGGCTATCTGCCTCTAGCTGGCCCCTAGCTCACACATGACGTCTCCAATCCATTCTGTACCCAGAGGGAGCTCATAAATGAGCCTGTGTCCCTCCTCTACCTAGACTCATCAATGACTCCCCATTGTTCCTGGGATAAGGCCCAAATTCCTAAACAGAAGCTTTTTGTTCTGGCTCAAGCTGCCCTCCTAACTTTTTATGGATGGGTCAGCTGTGTCTCATCTCTGGGTTTTTGCAAAGGAATTCACACTTCCGTCCTATTTATACCGGCTAACTCCTCATCTTTCAGATCTCAGTTGAAATATCCTGTCCCCTAGGGGCTTCCCTCAGTGCTCAGTTGGGGTCAGACACCTCCTTGGTGTTCTCACAGCCTTCTCCAACCACAGGGCGATCATAGGTTACTGTCTCTTTAACTGTCATTTTCCCCCCACCAGAGTCCTCAGGTCTGGTGTACTCATGTTGTGTTCAAGTGTGTTGTATTCAAGTTTCCAACACTCTTCATCACATGGGAGGAACTCAAAGAATATTTGTGAAATGAATGAATTATCCCTTTTTTTTTGGCTGTGCTGTGCAGCATTCAGGATCTTAGTTCCCTGACCAGGGATCGAACCTGTGCCCCCCGCAGTGGAAGCGTGGAGTCCTAACCACAGGACCACTGGGGCATTCCGTGAATTATCCCTTTTTGAAAGGTAAGAAATCTCAGGTAAAGAGGGGGGGGGGTGCATCTTTGATGAATACCATACAGCTAGCAAGTGAAACTTGAACACAAGTTTCGAGCCCAGGACAGTGTCATGCTGTTATGGGCTGAACTGTGTCCCCTGCACCCACCCCACCCCCCCCAAATTTGTATGTTGCAACACTAACCCCTAGCACCTCTGAATGTAACAGTATTTGGAGATAGGATCTTTAAAGAGGTAATTAAATTGAAATGAGGTCATTAGGGGAGGCCCTAATTCAATATGACTGGTGTCTTTATAAGAAGAGGAGATTACGACACAGACACACAGAGGGAAGACCACGTGAGGATACAGGAAGAAGACAACCATCTACAAGCCAAGGAGAGAGGCTTCAGAAGGAACCAACCCTGCCAACACCTTGATCTTGGACAACTAGCCTCCAAAACAGTGAGAAAATAAGTTTCTGTTGTTTAATTAACCCCATCTGTATACTTCATTATGGCAGCCCTAGCAAACTAATATACATGCCTAAGAGCTTTCCCTTCTGTGCCACATTTGAATTGTCTAGAGCAGAACTGTCAAACAGAGATACACTGTGACTCACATATGTAATTTTAAATTTTCTAGTAGCAACATTAAAAAAGTTAAAAAAGAGGTAAAATTAATTTTAGTAATATATTTTATTTAACCTAATATCTAAATCTAATATCTAATCTAAAATCTGATCATTTTAACATGCAATCCATATGAAACATTATTAGTAAAATACATTACATTCCTTTTTTTCATAGAAGTCTTTGGAGTTTGGTGTGTATATTACGTTTATAGCACATATTAATTTGGATGTGTTACATTTCAAGTACTTAATAGCCACATGTGGCTACCATATTAGACATCACAGTGGTAGATAATCCCTTCCTTTCTGTACATCACTCTTTAAAAAAAAAAGGTGTTTTTTCCTGATAATACATGATCATTGTAAACAATTCAAAAAAATTCAGCAAGTCTGCTTGGGAATATCATTCCTGGAAATTTTGTCTTTGCCTCGACTTTAGCAATTCTAATAGCTGGTTTAGTTGTTCTTCGCAGGACTAAGCTATTTGGGCATTTTGGCCATTAGTTTCCCCCCTGGCATTAGACGGTAAGCATCAGGTTCAGAATGTTTCTGTGCCTCCAGAGAAAGCTTCTCTGCCCCTCACCCCCTCAACCACATGCCTTTGCTAACTCACTTGGAAATCCAGAGACCACAATACATTGCTATATGGCTTCATCCCCCAATCCTTGACCACAGGCTGCATCTCATATGTCTCTTGGATGACTGTCTCTGCCAAGTTTGAACCTAATGCCTCTCTGACCCAGTGCAGGTCTGTTCATCCCAGCCTGTTCCCCACCACTGGTTCCCAACTTGTACAGGTGAACGTTTCTGTGACCTTGAAGGGCTACTCTGGGCGGGGGACCCACCATGCTACCTACGCTGTCCCCTCAGCAAGGCCCCTTGAAGTTGACTTGCTGCACTTTCCATTGTGCTGGGAGCAGAGAACTCATCTCATGGAGGGAACTCAGCAGCTGCAAAAAGCAGAGACTCAGGGCATCAGGTGGTTATCCTCAGACCTCTCAGCTACCCCAGCACTTTCCCTAAGGGTGTCTATGAACGTGCTGTGGCTCTGTGGTTGAGAGTGTGGTCTCGGGCATCAGACAGACCTGCTTTCTAATCCTGCTCTGCCAGTTGCTGACTGTACGATTGTGGATGCTACTTTCACTCTCTGGGCTTCATCTGTAAAATAAGAGCAATAGCGATAGCATGTACTTCTTCCCGCTTTGTAATATGGTTCTGATATAGCTTACAACTATATAGCTCTATATACCATAGGGTGCATAGCATATTACCCAGTACATGGAAAGCTCTCAGCCAATGATGGGAAAGAACCAAGCACGCCAGTCCAGCTCGGTACCAGAAGACTGTTCCACTGATGCTTGGGTTCTTAAGTTGCCAATGACAGGAAACCCAATTATAGGAGCTTAAGCTGTCAAGATTGGCTGATTGATAACGAGGGCCCAAGGCTGTTTTACAGAATGCAGCCTGGCCTCAGGGAGGGGCTGCCAGCATATATGGAGCATTCTGGGACCTGGGAGCCCTCTCATTCTGTCTCTCACTTCTGCTTCAGTGTCTGTACCTCTTCCCTTTTTCTTTCTGCAGGCCAGCATTTTCTGCTTCTCTGGCCACACACTGGCTGATCTCCAGCTCCTCAAGATCTCTTCCTTTCCAGTGACCAGCCTAGCGTGTGCTGCAATTCCCAGTCCTGGGAGACAGATGGGGTTGGCCTGCTTTGAGTCAGGTGTTGACTTCTGTTTCAATCAGCTGTGACCAAGAGGGAAAGGCAGATCGTTCAAGCATGCTTTTTTTAAAAAAAATGTTGTATTTAGTTGGAAGAAATAGATGGACACGACTTGGTGAACAAACTGATCATATCCTGGTGGACAAGGTGCATGAAGATGCAGACTTAGTAAAGAGCAAAAAACTGTAGTTTTGACTCTGGTGACCACAAGAGAGGGAGAAAAACTCAAGTGGGGCTTAGGAAAGTTTACTCCAGGTCAAGAATTGAGACCTTGTGGAGAGCGGCTCAACCGTGGATTTATAAGGGAACCACTGAGCCTGTGTCTTCGGTACTGTTCATAACTGTCGTTCATTCACTCCAACTTTTCGAGTGCACTGGGGGTATAGTAGTGAGCTCACCCTCATAGACCTTACACCAGTTTCTTCTGTTGATGTGGTTGTACAAGAGGAAATAAACCAAGCATTTGTAGGGCCCCACTGTTGTCTCACATTTCCTACTTGAAAGCACCATTTCAGGAAAAAAAAAACTGGACCTAAAGAAGGTGGAGGTCATTTTCTTGGTGATTCTGGAAAACTAGCTATAGTCCCAATCAATTGTGGCACACTTTTGCTTTATCTCCTTACTCCTTTTGGTATCCACCAAAAAGTCACATTCACCCAGAAGAGACAGGAAAGGAGGTAAGGGAGCGTGATATTGTGATTTATAATAAGAAATATATATTTGGTTTTCATCCCAGGTTCTGGCACAGAGCTCCTAAGACCCTTGGAATTCTTAAGTGATAAGAGTGATAAAAATGTCTTGATATTCATAACAAGCTCATTTCAACCACGCCTGAGTTCATGTTAATGAAGTGACTTTTGGAAAGCACCTAAAGATAGGGGTTGGTTGCCAGGGGAACCAACTGTATGATTAGAGGGTTGGAACTTTCACTCCCACCCCTCTGACCTCTGCGGAGGGGAGAGGAGCTGGAGATTGAATTATTTGCCAATGACCAATGATTTAATCAGTCATGCCTATGTAATAAAGCCTCCATAAAACCCCAAAAGAATGGGGTTCAGAGAGCTTCCTGCTTGGTTAACGTGTCAAAGTGCTGGGAGAATGACTTGCTGGGAAGAGGGCATGGAAGCTCTGTGCCCCTTTCCCCATTCCTTGCGTTATGCATCTCTTTTATCTGGCCATTCCTGAGTTATAGCCTTTTATAAAAAACCAGTAATCTAGTAAGTGAAATGTTCCTCTGAGTTCTGTGAGCTGCTTTAGCAAATTAATGGAACCCAAGGAGGGGGGCATGGAAACCTCTGATCTGTAGTTGGTTGGTCAGAAGCACAGGTGACAACCGGAACTTGGAATTGACATCTGAAGTGTGTGTGTGTGTGTGGGCAGTCTTGTAAGACAGAGCCT
Organism: Eubalaena glacialis; assembly: GCF_028564815.1. NCBI lineage: Eukaryota > Metazoa > Chordata > Mammalia > Artiodactyla > Balaenidae > Eubalaena > Eubalaena glacialis. The sequence continues at coordinate 19,925,016 of NC_083728.1, forward strand.
TTAACCTGTGGGATCTGACACTACCTCCAGGCAAACAGTGTCGGAATTGAGTTGAATTATAGGACACCCAGCTGGTGTTGGAGAATTTCTTGGTAGTGTGGAAAAACACACACACCGGAGGGAGTCAACAGTATTTGAATACCTATCTTTGCTGGGTCTAATTAATTCAATCTGGATTCTGGGGCCAAGAATGGACTAAATCAAGTAGTCTCTCCTCTTAAGGAATTCCATTTGTCAGAGCTAAACATTCCAATAGCAGACAGAATTCTTAAGGGTTTCGATAGCTATGACTGAAAAAGGTCCTTTGGGCAAGTTGGTGTTTACTTTCTTTGAACAGTGTATCTGCACCATCAGAGCAGATGTGACTCCAATAAGTGGCTGCAGATGACCTCTGTTTTGGGAGCTCAACTGAACCAGTCAATTCATTCATTCAAAGAACCCAATCCATATTAATTGAGCATCTTCTAAGTATAAGGCTTTGTTCTGTATGCTGAGGATACCATGGTGATCAAGGCAGGCAAAGCCCTGTCCTCATGGAGCTTACATTCTAGATGAGGAGCTCACATTTTTGTGGATTTGATGCATAACTAGAAACTTGGAACAAAACTTGGGACATAGAAGTCATTAATTCAATGGATATGTGCTTAATTCATTGAATGAATGAATGAATGGACTTACTGACTGAATGGGAATTCTGAAACATTGTTAACTATCAAGGATCCTCAGGATTGAGCCTTCTTAGGGTACAGTCCTTTTTGATTTTTGAAATCACCCTTGTTAAACCACTGTGTCAGTAGGTAAGTACACAGATACTTGCATATTATTTGTAGCGGTTATGGGAAAATGTTTCTCCTCATAGACACCTCATACCCAAGGCTTAATTTGATGATAGTTGGGGCACATGAACGAGAGAAAATTGAGTGAGTTCAGATGGCCCGGTGTTTCCAGATATCATAAAAACTTTGGAGAAACCAAGAGTGCAGCTGAGTTAAGGACCACTTTGGAGCCATGAGGCCATAGTTGTCCACCCTTTCTGATTCTTGAAGGGAAGCCCTCATTTCTGATGTGGTTGAGGGGCATGCTCATCTGGTTTCTATTTGAATTGTGGACACATTGACCATATTCTCCCAAAGAAAAATCAAGGCAGGTGGATATACTTAGGCAATTACTGGAGTAGAATGTCAGCAGAAAGAAGGGAAACATAAACTATGCCAGTCACTTCCTCAGCACCAGCAGCACTGTGTCTGTAGAGCAAAGCATTGCAGGTTCTCAAAGAAATCAGCTGGATAACTTCCAGCTCAGAATGGTACCTGGCTAGCTATAGCTGCCCCTGGCCCGGCCTCTCTTGCTCTCCAATTAACCTCTCTAAGGAAGACATAGAAACAGCACAGCCCCACCATCATAAAAGTGGAGACACTCTTTCCCTATCCCCCTCTTTGCACTGGCTCAGAGACACAACATCTGTAGCAATTAAAACATTGCACGAATACCTCTCAAGTCTGTGAGTATTGCTTAAGGAAGCCAAGTCTTGCCACCCTCCCTAAATTTTTTGGAGATTGTGTTTTTTATGAAATGATAGGCTAAAAGTTGGGGCTATAGTACACTGATACTGGCAGGAATAGACACTATAGGCAAAGTTATGTAGATGAGGATAGAAACAAAGAGAGACTGAGTAACAGAGCCTGTGGGAGACTATAGATTTTCATGTGTTCTGTATTCTGCCGGTTTTGAATGTCAGAGAATAAGGCAGAGGAAGTTGGAGAAGAGTCCACCTCAGTAGAGCAGAGTTCTATTAGACAAAAGACTGAAAAAAAATGAATAACAGATTTTAAAATAAATCCCTTCCCCAAACACAGAAATAAACAAATACCAAATTCTCTATTAATGTAGGGCTAAAGAAGTTAAAAAAAACTTCCCTCAAAGAAAATTCCAGGCTTACATATTTTCACTGGTGAATTATTTCAGTATTTAAGGATGGAATAAAACTAATCTGACATTACCTCTTTTAGAAAATAGAGGAGGAAATGCTTCCAAATTCCTTTTGTGATAGTCATTTATGAAATCATCATACGAAAATCTGACAGACATTCTAAAAAGAGAAAGAGAGAGAAAAATAGAATTATTGACTAAAATCCACATAACATAGGTTCAAAAATCCTTAACAAAATATTAGCAAATCAAATCTAGCACTGTATAAAAAGGTTAACACATCAGGGCCAAGTAGGGTTTATTCCAGAAATGCAAAGTTGGTTTAACATTTGAAATTCCAACAGTGTAATCCACCACACTTACAGAATTAAGAAGAAAAATACACCAAGGAGAAAAGGCATGTGACAAAGATGAAATCTATCCATGATAAAAATTGAGCAATCTAGGAATAAAAGGTAAATTTCTCAATCTGATAAAGGCTATTTATTAACAAACTGTAGCAAAAATCATACTTACAGGTGAAATATTGAACACTTTCTCACTAAGATTGGGAATAAGGCAAAGATGTCCTGTCTTGCCATTCCTAAATTGCAGGCAGATATGAAAAGAAGATAAAATTATATCTACTTTCAGGTGTCATGACTATGTGGAGAATCCTAGGAAATTTACCAAACAACTACTAGAACTAATAAGCAAGTTTAGCAAACTCACAGAATTCAAGGTTAATATACAAAAATCAATTTTATTGTTGATATACCAACAACAAATATTTGGTGAAATTTAAAAATCTCTTTTCAGAGCATCAAAAACAAACAGAAAATTACCGAGGATTAAATCGAACAGAACATGTGCAAGACCTTTACCTACACTGAAAACTCTAAAACATTGCTGAGAGTAATTAAAAAAGAACAAAATTAGCGGGAATTTATGGATAGGAAGGGTCGATGTTGTTAAGATGTTAATTCTTCCCAAATTGACGAACAGATTCAGCACAATCACAGCAGAAATTCCAGAAAGTCTTTTGCAGAAATTAATATTTATATAGAAATGCAAAACACCAAGAATATAAAAAGCTACCTTGATAAAGAAGAGCAAAATTGGAAGATTTAGATTATCTGACTTCAAGACTCATTTTTAAACTATGGTAATCAGGAGTGTGGTATTGGCATAAAGATGGACAAATTGATCAGTGGAACAGAACACAGAGCTTAGAAGCAGACTCAACTGGTCAACTAATTTTCACAGAGGCACCAAGGCAATTCAGTGCAGAAAGGAAAGTCTTCCAACTAATGATGCTGGAATAGCTGGTTATTCATATGGAAAAGAAAAGGACTAAATTTAGACTTCATATAATATACAAAACCAGAAAGCTTTCAGTAGAAAACATAGAAGAGTATCTTCATGACTTAGAGATAGGCAAAGTTTCTTAAGACTCATAAACGAAAAACTGATAAGTTAGATTTTATCAAAGTTTGAAAATTTCTGCTTATAAACAGACACTGTTAAAAAAACAAGTAGGCAATCTGCAAGCTGAGGGAAAATATTAAGAAAACAGATAAAAAGAAAAGAAAAAGAACTGGTATCCAAGATTTCAAAGAACTCCTACTATTCAATAATAAAAGAATAAAACCCAATAAAATGGACAAAACAATTGGGTAGGCATTTCTCAAAAGAAGATACACACATGGCGATGAAAATAGGCAAGGTGCTGAATATCATTAGTCATCAGGGAAATTCAAATGAAAACCACAATATGATACCCCTATACAACCTTCAGAAGGTCTAAATTAAAAAGACCGACAATCTTAAATATCGTCAGGAATGTGGAACAACTGCAATTCTCATACACTGTTGGTGGGAGTTTGGGAAAACCTGACAGTTTTTCATAAATCTAAACACATATATACCCTGTGACCCAGCAAGTATACTCCCAGGTAATTATCCAAGGAAATGGAGAATATGTGTCCATGAAAAGTTTGTACAAGAATGTTCCTAACAGCATCATTAAAAATAGTCAAAAATTGGAAACAGCCAAGGTTCCATCAGTAGGAGAATGGATAAACAAATTATGGTATATTCAGTTAATGGAATACTACTCAGCAATAAAGAGGGACAAATGTGGATGTATCTCAAAATATTTTGTCCTGTGAAAGAAGCCATACACACAAGTAAATACTGTATGATTTCATTTGTATGTAATTCTAAAAAAGACAAAGCTAATGTATGGTGGAAAAAAATCATAACAGTGATTGACTCTGCAGGGAGATGGGCATTGACAGGGAAGGGCACGAGGGAATTTTCTGGGATGATGTAATGTTAATATCTTGATAGAGGTTTGAGTACATAGATGTATGTGTTTGTCAAAACTCAGCAAATGTATGGTTAAGATTTGTGCCTTTCATTATATGTAAATTTTACTCCATAAAAAAACCCTGTAAACAAATATTGAACTCTAGTTTATGATATACATTCTGAAATACTTAGGGGGATAGGTACTGATGTATGCAATTTAATTTGAAGTGCATCAAAACAATCAAAATGGATTGATGGATGGATAGATGGACAGGGATGTGATAAGGCAAGAAAAGTGTTAATGGTAGAGACTATACAAGTGTTCACTATAAAGTTCTTTCAAGTTTTTTGTGTACTTGAAATGTTTTATAAAATGCTGGAAAAAATTAAAATCCAAATCTGCAAACTTTAACTGAGAAATATGAAATAAAAGAATACATGGAAGACAATCATCTACCTAGTTGGAAAGATTACTTTGCAAAGATGTTAGTTAGTCTTCCCATTAATTCATACATTTAACATCATTTGGAATTTTGATTTTCAAAGTGATTCTGAATTACATCAGGCAAAACAAACACCCTCTCCCCTGGCAAGAAAACAGAAGTAATAATATCATTAATTATTAACGTATTTTATATGTATAGTAGTTGAAACAATATGGCATTATGCAACAACTAAAATACAATTCCATGAAATAGAAGGGATAGTATTGAATTACATAATAGGATACCGACGAGCTTAACAGAAGATAAAAGAAATGTTAATTATTTGGAGAGGGATGAATTTTTCAATAAATGTTGTAATGAAATCAAGTTAGAACTTCAGCTCACATCATCTCTCAAATTAAATTGTGGGTGGATTAAAGAGTTAATTTTTTTTAACGCAGGCAATTCTTGCTTTGGATGGTTATAAAATATGTAAATTTTACTTAACACAGCTTTGTGAAAAGTTAGGATTGCCTGTATTAAAACTAGAATAATGTTTTTAGATGGTGATTTTCAGATGGCAAAAGACATTCTTAGCCCAAGAGCAATGAGGAAATCCAAAGGATAAGAAAACTGTATTTGGCCATTTAAAAAAGAGAATTTCTATGTCTTCAAAAATATTATAAGCAACAGAAAAAGAAAAATGTCAAAATTGGAAAAACACTTGCAATAAATATGCGAGAAAGTGTTACTATCCATAATAGATACAAAAGTCTTTCAAATCAATATGGGAAAACAAGGAAAAACCTAAAGAAAAATGATCACAAGATTTGCACAAATAACTTGCTAAAGTGGTTGAAGGTGCTGAATATCATTAGGTGCTGAATATCAAGGTGCTGAATATCATAGTCACCAGGGAAATTCGAATGAAAACCACAATATGATACCCCTATACATCCTTCAGAAGGTCTAAATTAAAAAGACCGACAATCCTAAATGTCGTCAGGATAGTAAAGACAGTATTCTGCTCAATTTTGCTGTGATCTAAAACCGCTCTAAAAATAGTCTGTTACAAATAAATATTCTCTAAAAAAGACAATATAGTTGCAAAAATATCGTTATTACTGAAAAATTTACATAAAAAATGAAAGATACAATTTTTTTTTTTTACATTCACAAACATAGAAAAGGCTTTTTGAGATAGTTTTGTTAAATTTGTGTTTTCCTTGTTTTGCTCTTAAGGGTGATTCTGTGGTGAGCATGCATGTTGTTGGTGTTTTATCGATAGCATTTATTCCTTAAGTTGGTTGGTAAGCACATTAGAGTCTGTTATGTAAATATCTCTAAGATGGTTGAAATGGTACTTAATACATTAAAATATTTCTGCATGTAAAAGAGAGAAAATGTATGAACATATAAATATTAGCTGTCACTAGATGGTATGATTATGGATGATTTCTGGGTTTTTTCCCTAATTTTCTAAAAATTGAAGAAAAATAAACAAAAGAGACACTCAGGTCACAGATTTGAACTAGCTTATATTTTGGCACTTGGTATAGCCTGGCACATAGTAGGTATTCAATATACTTTTAAAAAGAACTTTATGAGGTATAATTCACATACCATGCAATTTAAAAAATATTCATATATTCACAGATATGTGCAGCCACCATCACAGTCAATTTTAGAATATTTTTATCACCTTAAAAAGGAAGCCTGCACCCTTTAACTGTCACTTACTTATCCCCCACCTCCCCCAACCCTGAACAACCGCTAATCTACTTTCTGTCTCTATAGATTTGCCTATTCTAGCTATTATCTATAAACGGACTGATATAATATGTGGTCTTTTGTGACTGGCTTCTTTCACTTAACCATAATGTTTTCAAAGCGCCTTCATGTTGTAGCATATATCAGTATTTCATTCTTTATTATCGCTGAATAAGATTCCATTGTATGGATATACTACATTTTGTTTATCCATCACTCATTGATGGATATTTGGGTTGTTGCCACCTTTTGATTATTATGAATAATTCTGCTATAAATATTTGTGTAAAGTTTTTTTGTTTTTGCATGGGAATATGTATTCAGTTCTCTTGACTTATATACCTAGGTGTTGAATTGCTGGGTCATATGGTAACTGTCTAAGTTTTTGCGGAAATTTTAAGTTGTTTTCCAAAGTGATTGCACCATTTTACATTCCCACCAGCAGTGTATGAAAGTCCCAATTTAAATCCCAGTTTCTCCACAGCTTTAACACTGATGGTTTATTTTCTGACTTTTGTTGATATCTAGGTTATTCTAGTAGGCGTGAAGTGATACCTCATCGCGGTTTTTATTTGCATTTCCCTGATGATTAATGATATTGAGCATATTTTCATATGCTTACTGGCCATATTTATGTATCTTTTTTTGGAGAAAGGCCTATACAGATAATTTTGCTCATTTTTCAGTTGTGTTATTTGTATTTTTTTATTGGGTTGTAAGGGTTCTTTTATGTTCTAGTACAAGTCCCTTATCAGATAATATGATTTGGAAATATTTGCTCCCATTCTGTGGGTTGTCTTTCCACTTACTTTTTTTTTTTTTTTTAATAAATTTATTTATTTAGTTTTGGCTGCATTGGATCTTTGTTGCGGTGCATGGGCTTCTCATTGTGGTCGCTTCTCTTGTTGACGGAGCATGGGCTCTAGGCACGTGGGCTTCAGTAGTTGCGGCACATGGGCTTAGGGCTTAGTTGCTCCATGGCATGTGGGATCTTCCTGGACCAGGCCTCGAACCTGTGTCCCCTGCATTGGCAGGCGGATTCTAAACAACTGTACCACCAGGGAAGCCCCTTCTTTCCACTTTCTTGACAGTGTCTTCTGAAGCACGAAATTTTCTAATTTCCATGAAGTCCAATTTATGTATTTTTTCTTTTGTTGCTTGTGCTTCTGGTGTCATTTCTAAGATTCCATTGCCAAGTTCAAGGTAATGAATATAGAGCACTATATTTTCTCCTGGTTTTTATCAGTTTTAGTACTTATATTTAAGCCTTTGATTTATTTTGAGTTAATTTTTGTATGCATTATGAGGTAAGGGTCCAACTTCATTCTTTTGCTTGTAACTATGCAGTTCTCTCAGTATCCCTTGTTGAAAAGACTATTTTTCCTCATTGAATGGTCTTGGTACACTTGTCAGAAATCAGTTGACCATAGACACATGGATTTGTTTTTGGATTCTCAGTAAAATTAGAATTCTATTTCATTGGTTTATATGTCTATCCTATGCTAGTACTACACTGCCTTGATTATTGTTGCTTTGTAGTAAGTTTTGAAATTGGGAAATGTGAGTCCACCAATATTTTCTTTAAAATTTTTTTTGGCTATTCTGAGCATGTTGCAATTACATATGGACTTTTGAATCAGTTTGTCAGTTTCTAAAGAAGCCAACTGGAATTCTATAGGAATTGCTTTGAATTTGTGGATCAAATTGGGGAATATTGCCATCTTAAGACAATATTAAGTCTTTTAATCCATGAACATGGGATGTTTTTCCAATTTCATAGGTCTTCTTTCATTTTTTTCAGCAATGTTTTATAGTTTTCAGAGTATAAGTTTGCATGTCTTTTGTTAAATTTATTCTTAAGTGTTTTAGTCTTTTTGATGTTATTGTGAATTGAATATTCTTAATTTTATTTTTGGGTTGTTCATTGTAAGTGTATAGAAATACAATTGATTTTTGTATATTGATCTTGTGTTCTGCAACCTTGCTGAATTAATTTATTAATTCTAATAGTTTTTTAAGTGGATTCCTGAGGATCATGTCACCAAAGAAGAGAGTTGTTTTACTTTTTCCTTTCTAATCTCCATGTTTTTATTTCTTTTTCTTTCCTAATTGCTCTGGCTGGAACTTCCAGTACAATGTTGAATAGAAGTGGTGAGAGTGGACATCCTTGTTTTGTTCCTGAACTTAGGGGGGAAGCATCCAGGTTTTCATCACTAAGTATGATGTTAGCTGTGGGTTTTTCATAGATGCCCCTTATCAGGTTGAGGAAGTTCCCTTCTATTCTTAGTTTGCTGAGTGTTTTTATCTGGAAACCATGCTGAATTTTGTCAGATGTTTTTTCTGCATCTATTCAGATGATCGTGTGAGTTTTTTTTTTTATTCTATTGCTACAGTGTACTCCATTAATTGATTTTCAGGTGTAATCAATACACTTTTGTTGAATGTGTCCTGTGCTAATAGGTCTCTTTAGAAATGAAATGAAATTGAGCCCACTATGTGGTCTAGCGTGTACAGGCCACCATGTGGTTGTTTTTGGAGGAGAACTGCCCTATCCTAGTCTCTGCCAGCTCTTCCCTTGTTCTCTTTTCAGAATCAATGCAAAGCCTTGTACCATTCAAGTCCAAACTTCCATCTCCATCCAGGTAGACATGTTTCAGGTTAATTACGGGCCTCAGTCAATTTAGCGCACAGGCTGTAATTATAAGCACTTAAGACCTGCAATTCCTCTTTTAATTAAAATAAACACTGTGGAGGAGCTGACATCACACCAAGGCAACTGGTGTGCAGGGCATAGGTAATTACACCAAAGCCGAGGCTTCTGCTGTGAAGAAGTCTGTTGGGATCCATGGTGAAACCCTGGGCATGGCCATCCTGGTGAATGGTAATTACTTGCTGCCAACCACAGCTGAAACCAGACAGGTAGTTGGTTGTAGTGATGACATTAGAACATCCTTCTTTCAAGTTGGAACTGAGCTGTGACTTTTGGACCATGTGTGTGTGTGTGTATGTGTGTCTATTTACATATGTGATGTCCCTCTAAATATATTTACCTATAATATGCTTTCATGCATATGAGCAGTGGAATGAAAAATTCTTATTTTAACTGCAGGTATTAGAGATCTTTTTGTGGGTGGAGTTACCCTTGCATAGAAGAATAATACTTCACCTGGATATGTGGATAAGACATATCTTAACTGCTCAGCCTTAGATGTTACAGAAATTTGGAGATGGGATATAGCAGGGAAAAGAGAAGTGGTTAAAAAAAAAAAGAGTGGAGAGATACAGGACTGGGCAAGTGGCAGGAAGTTAAAGGGAAGGTCTGAGAAAAAGGTGGCCAATAAGAGACCTGGTGGCCAGAGTGGCTCAAGGACATATAAGAACAAGGTACTGGGTTGGCCAAAAGGTTCGTTCGGGTTTTTGGGTAACATCTTATGGAAAAACCCGAACGAACTTTTTGGCCAACCCAATATTTAACACTTAATTTAAAATTGTTTGCATTGTGTGTTATAAACTCCCTCTGACACTGAAAATCTTCAGTAAAGTCATTAGCACACATTACTGTTTTGTATCAGTGAGTGTTTCTGTGTGTGTGTGAAGATCAGGAAGAAAGATTTAACTCCACATTTGAGTAGGAGTGTAGGGGATCATACAACTGAGAAAGTGAATCCAGGGGACTAGGGAGCCAGAAGTGACCAAAGATTGTAAGTCTCTGGGACTTTTCAGAAATCTTGTGCATGGAGTTGGACTTCCCACAGGATATAGGAGAGAAATCCACATTTACGTTTGCAAAGAAATCTCATCATGGCACTCTGCCACCTGAAAGCTTCCAATTTCCCCTATTGCCACCATGATAAAATATAAACTTATTTAAATGTTTCCCAAAGATATCAAGTCCTAGTCCTTGAAACCTGTAAATGTCACCTCCCCACCAACTTTTTCTTTCAAAAGAGTCTTTGTAGATGTGATTAAGTTAAGGATCTTGAGATGGAGAGGTTATCCTGGATTATCCTAATGGGCTCTATATACGATCATATATGTTCTTTTTTTTTTTTTTAATTACTTATCTCCATGATATCATTGTATTTATTTATTTATTTTTTAAACATCTTTCTTATAAGAGGGAGATTTTAGACACCAACAGAAGAAAAGGACACAGATGAAAGAGGAGAAGCAATGTGACCATGGAGGCAGACATTGGAGGGATGCGGCTGAAACCAAGGAATGCCAGTAGCCACGAGAAGCTGGAAGAGGCAAGGAGCAGATTCTCCTCTGGAGCCCCTACAGGAAGGGCAGCCCTGCTGACACCTTGGTATTAGCCCAGTGAAACTGGTTTTGGATTTCTGGCCTCTAGAACTGGGAGAGAATAAGTTTCTGTTGTTTTAAGCCACCTAGTTTGGGAAACTAAACAGAAGGCTTCCCCAGACCCTCAGGATCTGGTCCTACCTTCCTATCCAGCTTTGCCACCTGCTGTTCGACAGACTTTCATCTCCAACCTTGTCACACTCCCCCACCCCCTAACACACACCCCATACTCTGGCCATATCTTGTAGTGTTCCACCTGGAACACTCCTCCCGTCTCTGCCAGCTGTGAGAGATGTGGTGTGCTAGACCAGTTTACAGATGAGAAAACTGAGGATGCAGGCAGGACTGTGCCCCTCAGAGTATTGCTAAGCTCATCTCTGAGTAGTTACCATCCCTGGCCATGGTCTCAGCCCCTCTTGCCCAGTCTCCCTGGCTAAGGCGCCTTGTCAGGGTGGGTTGGGAAACTCCAGCTCTCTCACCTTTGACTTGACCTGGTGCCCTAAGATTGATACCTTTTTGGGCACAGTGGAACAAGCACAGGCTTTGGTGTTGGATAGACTGAGTCAGAATGTTGTCTTGGTTCCTTACATGTTGTGTGACCTTGTGTAAGTTACTTAACTTTTTCAGTTCTCTTATCCGTAAAATGTGGCTTACCAAAGTGACCCTTTTTTAAAAAAATTTTTGCTGATCACTGGACTTTATTAAAATGGAATCACTGATGATTACATAGAAGCTGCTACTTGCCTAAGCCAAAATTCTTGAGGTTCACAGAAACTTAGTTGAGGTCTTTAACATATATTTATGGAACATCGACTCTGTGTGGACAAGCCCAGGTCCCCATCTTCGCGGAGGGTGCATTTACTTAGGATACTGAGAGAGTAAGAGCAGGTATTGAGACCTGGAGCAGGTCCCCTCTTCCTCCAACCCCTCCACATTGTCTGAGGTTCCCTTTTCTTCAGGAGGTCAGAACTGGCCCACTTACCCAGGTCAAGGGAGATCTCCCAGGGAATAGCTTTGGCCTAAGAGGAGGCAAGTGGGCAGGGCATGGGGCTGAGCACACATGCAGGTGGTGGCTTTGGTTTGGAAGCAGCCTTTAGCTCCCACTCATGTCATAGCCCAGACTTCAGCAGCTGGGAGGCAGCTGCCATCTTCTAGGAAAGAAAGGTTTATAAGGGTGGTAGGCAGACAGGTATGATGAGTGAGCTCTGGATACCTTTCCTGTACCCCTAGTGTATAACCAGGGCCAGAGAGGAAGCACACATGAGTTCTGACTCATGTGCACACACATTCACAACCCTGCCTAGGAAACTGCCACATTCACAGATATACACACACATACGTGTCTGTACATACACTCACACATGTTGTATTTTTATTGCATTCATATCTGTTATTTCAGAGTCACTTTTTGTCTTCCTCTTCCCATAACTGTATATTTGGAAAAAGTGATGAGAAAATTGAGGCTCAGAGACGTGAAGTTCCTTCACCAAGGTCACACAGCCTTCATACAGCAAAATTAAGCTGAAAGCCCAAGATTCTCAAATGTCTCCACCAAATTAGGTCACCTTTACACACACACACACACACACACACACACATGAATACACATACACGTATTCACTCATTTGTCCAACAAGGCATTGTAGTGGGAAAGTTATGAGCATGAACTCCAGTCAAATCCTAGTTCTGCCACATTTTAATTATGTGACCTTGAGTAAGTCACTTCACCTGTTGGAGCCTCGGTTTCCTCATCTGTAAAATGGAGATAATAACAGAGCTGGTTTCATAGGGTTGTAGTGAACATTAAAGGACATAATGAAGTCAGGTTCATGGCACCTTGCTTATCACATAGTAAGCGATCAATCAATATTTATCTTTACTATATAGCTGGCACCTCACTGGGCACTGAGGATCCTCACCAAGTCAAGTACCTTTGCTAGGAATACTGAAATATTGTTTCAGATATAATAAACTGCCCAGGTGGTCCTAGTTCTGGAAGAAAGACTAAGAAAAGCCTAAGGACAGAACCCCCATGGTGGTGTTGAAATCCCCTCCAGGGTCTGCCATTTGGGGCTCCTTTTCTGCCCACCGCCCCAACCTGGAGACTCACGGCCGGCTCATTTCAAGGTCTTGGGTCTGGGCATACCTGGAGGAATGAGCCCCATGGCACACAGGACAGTGTCCCCGCCAGCACTCGGGGCAGGAGGGCTCAGCCTTGCTCATCTCATCCCCGAGGTCTGCACAAGCTGCTACAAGCTCACAGAGGGCAGGAGACAGCAGTGACCCAGATGCTTCTGCGGTTTGTCTGGGCAGAATGTCTTCCTTACTGGGGCTGGGCTGTCTGTTTCCTGAGGCTGCTTCTGGGTCTGAGGAACCAGCATCCGCTGTGCTGGGCAGCCCGTCCCTCTGTCCCATCCTACATGTTCACTTCCAGCCCCAAGCCCTAGTCGAAGGATTATCACTGCTTATGGTGGCACTTTGAGCCCCTTTACACCCACAGTCAAAGGGGGTTCATGATAACCCCTACCTCATAGGGTTGTCATGAAGATGAAGTGAGATAAAGCATGAAACACTGGTTTGGGGACATAATAGTTGCCTTGTAAATGTAGCAGCAATTATTGTTATTATTATTATTAATACAGTCATCATCACCATCATCATCATCGTCATCATTATCACCATTGGTTTCTGAAGGCAGCTACCCAGAGATTAGATCCAGTCACTAGCCATGTGACCTCAGGCAAGTAACAGTTCTGGGCCTCGGTTTCTTATAAAGCAAACTGACTGCTCTTTTTGATGCTTCCTTTCTCCACCCTTGTTCAGAGTCTCAGAATCTCTTGCTGAACAAATTCTCATAACCAGCCCCGTGGGAAGTTGGGCACATGACCTTACTTCTTTGAATCTCAGTTTCTTCATCAGATGAATGGGGTAAATATAGCAATTCACTCACAGTGTAACTGAGAGGATTAAACAGACAACAAATGTAAATGGCCTTGCACATTGTTTAGCCCACGCCAGAAGTGAGCGGGTCCATAGGTCAATTGTCTATGACTGTTGACAGCAAGGAGGTTGGGAAGGTGTTTTGGCACAAACACTGTAGAAGCAGAAGCAGAAAGATTTCTTGTTTTTGCCTGGGTTTTTCCACAGCTGGCTGGTCTTTGATTGCATCTCGGTCCACAAGGCTCAGCTCTAAAGAACAGGTTCTGGTTTTCTTTGAACTTGTGGCGGTTTTTCTCAGTCTCTTTTGTGAGCAACTCTTCCTCAAGTCATCTATAGACGCTGGTACCCTTCAGGATTCCATCTTTTGCTCTTTCCTCTTTTCAGTAGGTTGTTTCTTCCACTTGCAATACTCGTCACTGTGTCCTGATCATCCCCAAATCATTATCTGCTGCCCTGAGCTTCTTCTTGAACTCTGAATCTAAATATCCGACTAGCTGCTGAAAATCAGTAGTTGGATTGTTCCAGGGGAAACTCAACCCAACGCTCCCAAACTTGACTCACCGTCTTCTCTTTAAACCCCTACCATCTTCTCTCTCCCATGTCTCAATGATGGCATTGCCATCCACAAAGCTGTCTGAGTCAGAAATCTGTGGATCCTAACACCATACATAAAAATAAACTCAAAATGGATTAAAGACCTAAATGTAAGGCCAGACACTATCAAACTCTTAGATGAAAACATAGGAAGAACACTCTATGACATAAATCACAGCAAGATCCTGTTTGACCCACCTCCTAGAGAAATGGAAATAAAAACAAAAATAAAGAAATGGGACCTAATGCAACTTAAAAGCTTTTGCATAATAAAGGAAAACATAACCAAGACGAAAAGACAACCCTCAGAATGGGAGAAAATATTTGCAAATGAAGCAACTGACAGAGGATTAATCTCCAAAATTTACAAGCAGCTCATGCAGCTCAATATCAGAGAAACAAACAACCCAATCCAAGAATGGGCAGAAGACCTAAATAGGCATTTCTCCAAAGAAGATATACAGATTGCCAACAAACACGTGAAAGGATGCGCAACATCATTAATCATTAGAGAAATGCAAATCAAAACTACAGTGAGATATCATCTCACACCGGTCAGAATGGCCATCATCAAGAAATCTACAAACAATAAATGCTGGAGAGGGTGTGGAGAAAAGGGAACCCTCTTGCACTCTTGGTGGGAATGTAAATTGTTATAGCCACTATGGAGAACAGTATGGAGGTTCCTTAAAAAACTAAAAATAGAGCTACCATATGACCCAGCAATCCCACTACTGGGCATACACCCTGAGAAAACCATAATTCAAAAAGAGTCATGTACCACAGTGTTCATTGCAGCTCTATTTACAATAGCCAGGACATGGAAGCAACCTAAGTGTGCATCGACAGATGAATGGATAGAGAAGACGTGGCACATATATACAATGGAATATTACTCAGCCATAAAAAGAAACGAAATTAAGTTATTTGTAGTGAGGTGGATTGACCTAGAGACTGTCATACAGAGTGAAGTAAGTCAGAAAGAGAAAAACAAATACCGTATGCTAACACATATATATGGAATCTAAAAGAAAAAAAAAAAAAGGTTCTGAAGAACCTAGGGGCAGGACAGGAATGAAGACGCAGACATAGAGAATGGACTTGAGGACACGGGGAGGGGGAAGAGGAAGACGGGACAAAGTGAGAGAGTGGCATGGACATATATACACTACCAAATGTAAAATAGCTAGCTAGTGGGAAGCAGCCGCATAGCACAGGGAGATCAGCTCAGTGCTTTGTGACCACCTAGAGGGGTGGGATAGGGAGGGTGGGAGGGAGGGAGATGCAAGAGGGAGGGGATATGGAGATATATGTGTACATATAGCTGATTCACTTTGTTATACAGCAGAAACTAACACAGCAATGTAAAGCAATTATACTCCAGTAAAGATGTTAAAAAAAAAAGAAATCTGTGGGTCATCCTACACTCTTTCCTTTCTTGTACTACATACACACTGTTTATCCCTCCTCCCTCCCTCCCTCCCTCCCTCCCTTCCTTCCTTTTCTCTATTTACTCAATAAGAACTTCAAGTATTTACTGAGTGTCTACTATGTGTCAGTCACTGTACAATTTGTTGGGCCACTAGCTCACTAAATCCTCTTAATATTACTCCTAAATGTCTAAGAATTGTCTCCGCTTCTTAGTTGCAAATGGCAGAATACATAACTAGGAAGAAAATATATTGAGAAGCTCCCAGAAATGGTGGGCAAGATGGAGAAACTGGCTTGAGGACAAGCTTCTAAGAACATCCAAAACTTTGCAAATCTGGCTCAATGGTGAAACTGCCATCATTGAAGCTGCCTCTGAATGCTAGACACCAGAAATCCAGCTTTATTACAAACCACTGCTCTTACCAGCCCCGATGTTGCTTCTGAGCTGGCAGTTTGACTGGGTAACCATGCTGCCCTGAAACCTGAATGCCTTTGTTGTTTCCTATGCCGGCAAAACTGCAAGTGAGCTCCAAGCAGAGTCCATCATCACACTGGCCACTTCCCAACTGGAGCATCTGATTGATGAAGGCTGGTCATGTGTTTGTGGCATTGTGACAAGGGAGTCCAGAAATGATTTGCGTTCTGATTTCTACCTTGGAGACAGGAACTTATTATGTCATATTTCCCCCAATTGCCAGAGGCTGTTAAAAAGGTGATGGACAGTCACACCAAAAAATTTGCAAACTTCTTAGTATAGGAATCTGTCTTGTGCCCTCCACCATCACCGCTGATGCCTCAGACCCACCTCATGATCTCATACCTGTCTCATCCTGGTCAATCCTCACTCTGGCTGTTGGAGCTTTTTCCTCTAAAGCATAGTTCTGACACTGTCTGGTCAGTGACCTTCTATGGCATCTCATTGTCCTAGCACTTCAGCTACCCAATGTGGTCCTTGATGATCTGTCCTTTGTATAGTTCTTCAGCCTCATTCTCTGAAACCATGACAGCCATTGAATGACAGTTTCTCAGTGACGTTTGGAGGATGGCATGGTAATTCCTCCTGTGGATCCAACATAACTTAGAGTCCCAGAGGAGGGCAGGGACTGAGGGTACATACAGGGCATACCTGTGGCTTATGTAGGGACAATTTAAGTGAGGGTTTTCAAATATCTCCTCCACTGGGCCAGAAATCTCACCACTGCCGTCCACACCTCTGGATTCAGCAGCTCTGGGTACTGCCCATACAAATGGTAATCTGTTGAGAAGATCCTCTCATGAAGTTCCTAAGGCTTTGAAGAAAAAAGTCTTTTCATTTCTTCTCCCTCTCATCCAGTTCTTAATTCCTGAGCTGGGGCCCAATACTCAAAGCCCTCCCCCTGTCCCCCTTCCCCCTTAGCCTGATGCAATTGCATCCAACAAAAGCCAGAAGGCAATGAACCATGAGAAAAAGTGTGGGGAGAGGGATTAGGGGGAGAGTTGGTCACCAGTGAGCATGGGCCACCAACCTTAAGTGGAAATGGATGAATAATTGTTTCAGGACCAAAGTCACGATTACAGGGTGTTATCTCACCCTCTGCAATGGCAGAGTCAGAGAAGCGGGGAAATTTCCCAAGATAAACTTTCCTGATGTTAACAAGAGGAGAATCTGAGGTCAGAGGGAGCCATGTACAGGCGAAATTTGCATTCCGCCAGGAGCGACCTGTCTCAGATTGGGGTTGGGACAGCCCCACTGGTCAGCCCAGGCTCACTAGGACATCACATCCCGCCCTGCCAAGCCCTGCCTAACCCTTGATTCTTGCTGACCAGTACGGGAAGTGCATTTGGAACCTCAGTCCCACCCTGGGTGGGGTTTGCTTAGAGTTTTTCTTGTTACTTGGGGTTCCAGGCCTGGTGTGGGAGTCCTGTGATGCTCACGACTGCCATGCTTTAATCTATGTGTGAGCCTTTTCTTCAACTCAGCTTCTGAGTTCTCTGCTGAGGTCTGTGTTGAGATTTGTCCCATCTGACTGGGGTCCCAACACTCTTGAGCTGTCCTTCAAGTTAGAGACGCCCCACATGCTCACATGCCTGTGACCTTGACATTCCCAGGGGTGGACTTTAATTATCACCTCTGCAAATGGCAGCACCCGAACCATTACAGCCATTAATTGAGTGAGAATTACTTATGTGTACAGAGCGGACTTCCTCTGTGTTTTGGAGGCAGTACACTCACTAACTGAAACTACTCGAGGTCTAATCCTGGATTACTTATTAGTCGTGAAAACTTTGGCCATGTTACTCCACGTCCTTTCATGAGCCTCTGTTTTCTCCTCTATGAAATGGCGTAATGTGAGTGTCTATATATCAGATGGCTGTTGAGAGGATTAAATGAGATGATACACATAAAGGGCTTAGCATAGTTTTTAAGACATAGTGAGTAATAATAATAAAACCAACAGCTTCCACCCTTTGCTTATTTACAAAAATCATGTTAGTAACAATTAACATATAATTATCATAAAATGCACCCATTTTAAGTGTCCAGTCTAATGAGTTTTGAGAAATCAGTATACCCATTGACCACCACCACTATCAATATCCAGAGCATTTTCATCAACCCCAAAAGTTTCCTTGTACCTCTTACTACTCACACTGATCTCCCACCTCTGGCTCCAGACAGCCACTGATCTGCTTTCTATCACTTTAGATTAAATTTATCCTTTCTAGAATTTATAAATAAAATCATACAGTATTTATTCTTGTTTCTTCTGGGTCATTTTTCTTAGCAAGTGTTTTTGAGATTTATCCACGCTGCGGCATGATCAGTATTTTGTTCGTTTTTATTTCTGAGTATGATGTCATGGTATGGACTAGCCCATAGCTCATGTATCTGTTCACCATTGATTGGAATTTGAGTTGTTTCTAGTTTTTGGTCGACATGAATATAGCTGCTCTGAACGTTTACACGCAGGTGTTTGTAGGGACGTCTGTCGTCATTTCTCCTGGGTAATTACCTAGAAGTGAGATTGCTGGGTTATATGGTAAGTGTATGTTTAACTTTCTAAGAAACTGCTAGAATTTTCCAAAGCGACTGGACTGTTTTACATTCTCACTAGCAGTGTGGGAGAGTTCCAACTGCTCTACCTCTTTGTCAATACTTGGTGTTGTCAGTCTTTTGAACTTTAGACTTCTACTTGGTTAATATTATCTCATTTTGCTTTTAACTTGTATTCCCTGAAGACTAATAATCTTTTCATGTGCACATTGATTATTTGTATATCTTCTCTTGTGAAATGTGTTGCCCATTTAAAAAATTTGGGGCTGTTTCCTTACTATCGAGTTGTAAGAGTTCTTTAAATATCTGGATACAAATCCTATTTCAGACATATGTGTTATGAATATTTTTTTCCAGCATGTAGTTTCTTTGGTTATCTTAATGGTGCCTTTCAAAGAGAAGATATCTTAAATGTTGATGAAATCCAATTTATCATTTTTAAAATGGGTCAATTTTTTTAGGCCCTATGTAAGAAATATTTGCCTATCCCAATGTTGCAAAGATTTTCTTTTGTTTCTTATAGATCTGTTATAGTTTTAGCTTTTACAGTTAGGTCTGTGATCATTTTTTAAAAAGTTTTTTCTTTTTATTTATTTTTTAAATTAAAAAAATTTTATACAATTTTAAAAGTCTATTTTCCACTTACAGTTATTACAAAATATTGACTATATTCCCCGTGTTGTACAATATATCCTTGAGTCTATCTTATACCCAGTAGTCTGTGCCTCCCATCCCCCTTTTCCTATATTACCCCTCCCCCCTCCCTCTCCCAGCTGGTAACCACTAGTTTGTTCTTTATATCTGTGAGTCTGCTTCGTTTTTGTTATATTCACTAGCTTGTTGTATTCTTTAGATTCCGCATATAAGTGATATCATACAGTATTTGTCTTTGTGATCAGTTTTTTAAGTTAATTTTAGGTGTGGTTTAAGGCAGGGGCCAAGATTCTTCTTTTTATTTATTTATCTATTCTTTTTCACTATGCATGTCCAGTTATTCCAGCATTATTTGTGGAAAATATTATCCTTTTCTCATTGGATGACCTGAGCATATCTGTCAAAAATCAAGTGACCATATATATATACATAGGTTTATTTCTGGACTCTCCGTTGTGTTTCATCGATCGATTTCTATCCTTATTCTGATACCACACTACCTGGATCACAGTAGCTTCATAGTAAGTCTTGAAATAAGGTCATGTATGTCCTCCAAAATGTTCTCTGCAAAATTATTTTGGCTCTTTTAGGCCCTTTGCATTTTCACATAAATTTTAGAATCAGTTTGTCTATTTAAAAAACAGTCTGCTGGGATTTTGATTGGGATTGCTTTCAGATTATACATCAGCTCGGGATAAATTTACATTTTAACAATACTGAGTCTTCTAATCCATGAAGACAGTGTATCTTCTCATTTATTTGTCTTTATTTTCTCTCAGCAATGCTTTGCAATGTTGACTGTACAGTTCTTGTACATATTTTATGAGACTTACCCCTAAGTATTTCAAGATTTTAAAATCTATGTCTCAGTATTTTGTAAATGGTATTTTCAATTTCACTTACCAATTGTTTGTTGCTAGTATATAGGAATGGAATTAATTTCTTTATTTTGATCTTTTATGTTGTGACCTTGCGAAACTCAGTCCTACCAGCATTTTTGTGGATTCCTTAGAATCTTCTCCATTTCTTCATTGAGCACATGGGGATAATGTGAATATACCTCCATCAGAGGACTGTTGTGAAGACTAACATCTAAAAGACTTACCCCAGATCCTGGCACATATTGAATAAGAGTAACAAAACTGATCCAGGCTGTTAGAAGTAGGATTAGGGGTTACTCTTGGGGAGCAATAGTGACCAGAAAGGGTGAGGGTGGGTGTCTTCTGTTTCTGGACTT
The DNA here is from genome assembly GCF_028564815.1 of Eubalaena glacialis. Classification (NCBI taxonomy): domain Eukaryota; kingdom Metazoa; phylum Chordata; class Mammalia; order Artiodactyla; family Balaenidae; genus Eubalaena; species Eubalaena glacialis. The sequence continues at coordinate 19,945,624 of NC_083728.1, forward strand.
GGATGCTGGTTTCATGGATGTGTTCGTTTTGTGAAAACCAGTGATTTATGCTCTTACGATAGATGCATTTTTTATATGTTCATCACACTTCAATAAAAAGTAAAAACAGTGTCAAACAACTACTGTCTTTTGAGTTCTTATCCTGTACCTGGCCCTCGTACCCTCTCCTTACATGGATTATCTCATTTACCCCTGGGAGCTGGGTGCTACCGTCATCCCATTTTACAGAGGACAACACCAAGGCTCTGAGAGATGGAGTCACTTGTCCAAGCTCACAGAGTTAGTGCGTTGGTGAAGGTCAGTGTCTCTCCAGTTCTTGTGCCCTTAACCACTATGCTGTATGGCCTTGGGTTAGAGTTTGGTTGGAAAGCATGTAAAATTCTTAGTGCTGGAGCCAAGGGTATGCTGGTGGATTTTGCCTTTCCCGGGAGGCACAGGGCAGTCAGTTCCGGGCATGGTGAGCAGACTTCAGAGTGGAAAGGGCAGTGGGAGAGGGGCCTGAGGGGGCCTGGGAAGGCCCCAATGGGCCAGCTGGGTTTCCTCACGGCTATTATTCCTCACTGCTGACCTGGTCTCTCAGAACCAAGCCTCCCACACAAATACTGCATAATTGCCTGATCTGGCCTAGTGAACAGGGCGGAGGTGGGGGGACGTTTATTTTTCATTAAAATGTCAGAAAGAGATTATGGGAGGTAGTGCGCAGTCGGGGGGAGCTGCCTCAGAAAATGTGCTGACTGTTCGAACCTTATCTGTCCCAAACACATGTTTCTGATACCTTCTGCCACCCGTCCAAGCCTCACTTTCTTCCGCCGAACCTATTAATTTTGCCAATCTTACCAGGGCTCCAGGGATGATTACATGAGCTAATGTGGGGATGAGAGTGAGAGGAAGCACAGGGCCAGGGTTCAGATTTTCTTTCGGTCACTTAGGAAGGAGATTCTGAGTAAGCTTCTTACACCTCCCTGGGCCTCAGTATTCTCATCTGATAAATGGGGATATACTACCTAACCTGTGGGGCTGTTGTGAAGAACCAACCTCATGATAAATATTGTACAACATGGAGAATATAGCCAATATTTTATAAAATGCACACTGAAACTGTCAAAAAATAAAATAAAGTAAAAATCAAAAAAAAAAAAAAAAAAAAAAGGTACCTGGCAGAAGCCTGGAGCATAAATGCTTGATGAACATCAAAACGTTTGTAAACTATAAAATATTGTTAAACAGCTTTGCCCTTCCCCTAACTCTGAGTCTACATGTCACACCTCCTTGAGGAGAGGACTCTTGGCTGTTGAGAGGTGTAATCTCTCTCAGAAAGCTCTCTTGGGCACCTGCCCAGACCTATACTGTGTCTACACAGCCCACACTAGGTGACTGAAATGCAGCCAGTTGTCTCTTCTTTGGGCCATCTGGTGACAAATAGCTTCCCCACGGAATTGGGCAGGAGTTTGGGTCTTCCTCCCCAACCCCTACTCCTACCCCAGGATCCAGTCCTGAAATGGCAGCCTTCTTGCTGGTGACCACTGTGCTAGGTAGAAGTAAGGAGGGCAAAGGAGAGGGACAGGAAAGGTTTCTGCTCAGGGCTGGACTTCCTTCCTTGTGTGATGAAGGCTGGGAGAGCTCTGAGCTGCTGAGCTTGGGGCTTCAAGGGCCACCTTGGCCCTCCAGCCTTGGTGAAGCTGAATCTCCAAACCTGTAACTGAAGCGAGAATGATGCAACTGAAGCCTTAGGCTCTGCCCCTAACTTGCTGGTCTCTTCCTTGGTAGCAGGTGTAGACAGGTTGAACCAGGCTGGGTCCACACTTGGACTTGTCCTGCTCTTCTCATGTTCCCCTCATGAGAACATGTCCTCCTCTCTCACCTCTGGGTCTTTGCACATGCTGCGTCTTTGCACATGAGTTTTCCATAGCTCATTCTGTCAGGAAGATGCTTCCGTTTTCCATTTCCCTCCTTTATTGTCTAATGGGACATCTAATGGGACATCTCAGCACAGATGTCATTCCTCCAGGAGGTCTTCCCTGACCCCACTGGTCAAATCAGATGCCTCTTCTCTGTGTCTCTGTGGCCTCCTCTGCTTCTCCATCCCAGCACAGAGTGCACTGTATTCTAAGTCCTGGTTGCCTGTCAATATCCCCTCTCCCACTAGACTATCGACCCCAAGAGCATAGGCTCTCTTGTTTATTATTATACCTCTGGTATTGGACACAATGTAGGTGATCAATAAATACTTGTTAAGTGAATGCATGCCCCATACGGGCATCCAAACCATGCTTTCTTGTGTCAGGTTGGAGGCACCCAACTCAGATAATCTTAAGTAGTAATGAGACTCTGCAATTTAGAACTTTAAGAAGACAACCAAACTTTTAGCAGAGAATACTGAGCGCACATTCTAGAATGAAAAACCTGTATGGGTAACTTGAGGACACTAGTGTAGGATAACCTGGCCATGATGTTCAATGGAGTTCTATGTAAGCTCCCATTTTACTCTCACTAGGCACCTGGTGAAAACTTGGGAGCAGCCAAGAGAGCAGGTTATGTCTGGTTCTTCACAGAGACACTTGTTCTGATTCCTTCTGAAGGTATACTGTTCTTGCTCACACATGTCTGACCTCAATGTTACCATTTGTTGGCAGAAAATTCTCAGCTTCTGCTTATGTTCTTGCCTAAAATTTACTCTGTGGACCATCAATGATATTCCTAAATATTCCTAAGGAGCTCTGCTACCTCTTGTATACTCTAGAAATGCCTGCTCTGGCTTTTTATTAAATGGACCAGAGTTACACCTATGATCCATAACTAGGGCTTCTAAACTCCCTGTGGTCCAGCCATGATTAGAGTTGTTTTGAGGAAGAAATGAAGGGGATGGTTCTAGCCTGCTACCTCTCTGGTAGGAAGAGTAACTTCCTGAGTAAGGTTTGAGTTGAAACATGGCCACTGTGGCGCTTCATGGTCAGTTTTTTAGCTGCTCCCCTCTCCCACACTCATGTGCAAGCTGATCCTGCATTATTTACTCTCAGCCTTCCTCTTCTTTCTGACTCTGGCAAGTAGTCTGATTAGCCCATAGACATTCATTCCACCATGTTGACAAATTCTGAATTATGTGCTGGGGATAGCAAGGTAAGACACCAGTCACCATTTTAGAGGAATTTAAAATGTAGATACAAAATATTTAAATTAATAAGAACAGGAATTTTTAAAATGGTTAACAAGAAAAATGGAATTCCAGGAAGCATGTGCAAAGGCTCTGGGGCATAAAAGTATCTGGTGTATTTAAAGAACTGCAAGACTTCCAAAGGGGCAGAACTCTGGGGAACCTGGGAGAAATAATAGGTGGACAGGCTGAAGGTTATACTGGGACCAGGGTCTTGAATACTTTCTCAGGCTGCTTGTAGGTGGGAGAGAGCCCTGGGAGTTCTCAAGCAGAGAGTGACATTGTCAAAAGTGTGCTCCAGAAAGATCCCTCTTGCAGCTAGCTGTGTGGAGTAAGGTCTGAAGTAGGGTAAGACCAGAGGCAGGGGTGTCAGAGAGGAAGCTGTGAAGACGCCCACCCAGGGACAGCTATTTTCAGGGAGGAGTATCCCACACAATCTAGTTTCAAGAAAGGTCACTTTTGCAAAACAGGTTTGGATTTCCTCATTGAGTCTCCTTGTCAGGATCATTAAGTGGCCCCAAAGACCCTTCCCAGGACAAATGCAGATCCTAGTGGCCTCAAGGAGGGAGGGATATGTGACAACCACAGTCTATGGAGCCCCATAGAGGGTGATAACTTTCACCTTTTCTCCACCCAGAGAGTGACATTGTCAAAAGAGTGCTTCAGAAATACCCTGGATTGTGTCTCATCCCAGGAGCTTCTGAACGAGCTGAAGGAAGTGCAGACTCATTAGTTTCTGAAAGAGGCCTGTGGCACCTGGTTGCATTGGCAGAGGAACTTTGGAAAGGTTTTGCCCATTAAGACATTTTAATCAGTTGAGAAGATTGAGTCACACTGATGTGGTCAACTTGTTTCACAACTGACCTTGAGTAAAATCTTTCCAATGTGTTGGCCTCAGTCTCTCCATCTGGAAATGGGAAAGACACAAGTAAATCTAAGGGCTTTCCTTCCTTATTTATCTAAGTGGTGGGGGAGGCTCTAAGGTCTAGGCTCACCCCCTGCAGGGCTGGTAACTGTGACTGATCAATGGTCACGATCAATCCATTGCATTATCCTACCATGTTCTTGAAGTCAACCTTCTGCAAACCCACTGGCTGTGTTCAGATTTGTCGACTCAAGGGAACATGCAGCTTAGGCTCTAGAGAAATTTTGTACAGGAATTTTGTAAATGTGATGAGTGTGCAGGTTGTGTTTTTACTCATCATTGGAAAAGAAAGAGGGAATAGGGGTGGGTATATGTGAATAACTGATGATGAAAACTCAGCCAAGGAACCGGGTGTGGCTTCCAATACTTGGAGGGTTGACTTTTATCCCTGAGTGTCCTGAATTTTAACTCTTGATTTTTACTCCATTAAAATTCCTTACATTTCAGTGTTTCCCAGATTCTCTTCTGAGTTCTCATCTCATTCTAAGAATCCCCTCTATGGACTCCAACTCGACCAAGAGCCTCTCCAGGCCAGACTTCACTCCTGACTTTTGAAGGTGTTCCCTGTCTTTTGGGAACCTCTTCTTCTAATTCTGCATTCCTTTAACTTGAAAAGTCCCAGCCTGAATTGATCCTTTTTCCTGCCCAACTTGCTTCTCCTCCATTATTCCCTGTTTCAGGAATGACACCATTCTCCACCCAGTCACCATGGCTAGAGCCTGGGAGTCACCCTGGGCTCCTCCCTGACCCTCACTCCTGCGTCCGTCAATCATCACACCCCACCTGCTTGGCTCCTGAAACCTGTCTTGCGTACACCCTGTTCTCTCCTACCCAATGACTCCTTACCCAAGTTCAGTTCTGACTCTCTTTGTCTCCTGCTGGATAATTAAAATAACCTCCTCCTATTTGGTTTCTCACCCATCTACTTTCTTCTCTTCCAGCTTGACTTTCCCTCTGATGCTGCAGTGATTTTCCTAAAACCTCAATTTGGCCATGTCTCTCCTGCTTGAGATGCTACACTAAGTCTTCATGATTTACAGAATAAAGTTCAAATCTCCTAGCCTGACATACAAATTCAGTCACAGAGATCATCAGATGTTTCCTGGATGCACCTTCTTTTTTCAAAGGTCTGTGCCTTTATGTTGATCCTGCTACGTGGTTAGTCCATCCTCCCGGTACTTTTCTACTTGACCCTGCTGACCTTTGATCTCTGTTGACCTCTCAAGCCTCATACCTAATCATGCTCCCCTTACCTTTGTGCAACCCTCACTGCTGGCACCCAGGGTAGTTTCCTCATCCCCTGAACAGCTTCCAGAGGTGGCCATGTCTATCCACTCCGAGGGCTTTTGAGATAGTCAATGAGCCCTTCTTGCCAATGCCCTATCTTTTTTTTTTAAAAATTAATTAATTAATTAATTAATTTATTTTTGGCTGTGTTGGGTCTTCGTTTCTGCGCGAGGGCTTTCTCTAGTTGCGGCGAGGGGGGGCCACTCTTTATCACGGTGCGCAGGCCTCTCACTATCGCGGCCTCTCTTGTTGCGGAGCACAGGCTCCAGACGCGCAGGCTCAGTAATTATGGCTCATGGGCTTAGTTGCTCCGCGGCATGTAGGATCTTTCCAGACCAGGGCTCGAACCCGTGTCCCCTGCACTGGCAGGCAGATTCTTAACCACTGCGCCACCAGGGAAGCCTGCCAATGCCCTATCTTGAGGATGTGTGATGTGCTCTTCCAAGTTGGCCTTAGGCCATGTGAGCAAGGGACAGATGAATGGGACCATTCTTCTTGTTTTTCCCCTGGGCACCTCATCTGTGCCCCCCACTGGCACCTATGAGTGGAAAGCAATCGTGTCATCAACATTGAAAAAGGTCCCATTTTTAGGGAGACAGTGATTATGACTTAAAGAGTTCCAGATATGATTGGAAGATGTGTTTTGCCATGTGTAGCTTCTAATATTCCACATGGTAAATTTGACATAACTGGAAAATGGATTATCATTCACATTTTCCTGCATGTTCTGGTTTAAGACTTGCATTTGTGGTCTTCACCAATGAAATTCAGTACAACCTTCGAGTCGTTGGAAGCCAGTATTCATAGGTGGCACGATGGATGAGGCAGCATTGAATAATGATGTAACTGACATTAAAAAATGCTATTAGGGAACTGCATAGGCACAGGGTGTAATATATTGTTTCCAAATAAGTAGGTTCTGAAATGCCATATTACTGGAAGTAGATACAGCATTTCATCTTTTCTTCTCATGGTGAGAGATATAAAACTAGCCAGAAATGGTGCATTTGACAATAAAGAAAACAAAGAGGTGGTTCTTGGACCTGAACAGGAAGAGATAGTGCCTGGACCCTATGAAAAATCTTCATGTGCAATATTGGACAATAAACCAGTATGTAATTACCTCTTCTTTATCCATTATTCTAAGTCTTCATTGATAATTCACTATGCCTTGCATGGATCCATGTGTTTTATAATATATTTTAAAAATTAAATTGGTTATTTGACAAGGCTCCACAAAAACAATTTGCTCAGGGCCCCATACACCCTAGGGGTAGCTCTATCCTGGAGGATGACTTTATATATTTTTTGCAATGTTCCTGGCTCCCCACAGGGAACATTATGCACGCCACATAGCCTATATTTTATGTTGGACTAGCTCAAAGAACTCTCCAAATTTGGTGGATATCTGTGCATCTTTTTTTTTTAATTGAAGTATAGTTGATTTACAATGTGTTAGTTTCTGGTGTTTTTAAGTGATGTGATAGCAGGAGTTCAGACAGACAAATCTCTATGTTCTCCAAAGGGAAAATACCCAAGAGAATTTGTGGACTAAAATCATGTCCACAAAGGGCTGCCACACAAATACCCAGTGGTATAGCTCTATGAGAGTGAATAGCTCGTATTACCTTAAATTTAGAGATAAAGCTCACACTGCTAGGGAGAGATGTAGATGGAGTTCAAGTCCCTGTGAATCTGAGCCCAGCATCCATGTTCCTTCCATTGTATAATCCCGATATGGGTGAATTGGAAGCAACTTGGCTCCATAGTGTCATCTCCCGTGGGCTTGGGTTTTAAAAACACAAATACTTAGAAAGGGCACATAGCCAAACACCTGGGGAAATGACCCACGTTTGTAAGAACTGTATCTGAAAGCCTAAACTGGAGAGGAGCTAAGACCTTTGAAACACCACTGAAAATAAAAATGAGGGTTTCTATTTTGTTGTTTGGAGACAGACTGTAGGGAGGAAGGAGAGTCCAGAGCATGATGATGATGGTACCACGTTGACAGTTATCAGAGAGAATTGAGAGAGCTTCTCAATTTATCGAGGCAAAAGCCTTTAATCTGGAAAGATGGAAACTCAAGATAGGAGAGAGGTGAAAAGCACACTTTTCTGTTCTTAATTTATTCAAATCTCAGTCCTACATGAATTATAGCTCAGGGTCCTGAAAGGACTTGCAGACGTCTTTGTGGAATCCCTGTCAGTCTTATTTGAGGAGCTGTGGAGGGAGAGAGAGGCCAGAAGACTGGGGATGGGCATGTCTTGCCTTGATTTTCAAAACCTGGGTTCTAGAGTTTATGGGCTTAACATCAGACTCTGGCAATGAACTAGAAAGGGTTATTTAAATGGTGAAGGGGTTAGGTGCACTTAGAAAAGGAAGTGAGAATCAGTTTGGAGCCATCATACGTTCACTGAGAACTGGTAATTCTAAAATATCATTATTTCTCTTGAAAATAAGCTGCCTAGATTGGTGGGGTGGATATTTGTTGTTGTTTTTCATCTTTCCAACTTTTGGACTAATTTGGGGGAATTCTTCCCTTTATGGATCTTGGTGAGATGTGGGGTCTGTCTTCCACCATAAAACTAAAGATGGCACATGCTCAACTTCCCAGCTTCCCTCGCAGTGAGGGCATTGGCACAGTAATTCATCTAGGACCCTATGATAAAAAAAGCTCTTTACACAATAATACTGGCTGCCTCACAATGTTGCAAGCTTCCTGTCATTGGTAGCAGTCAAGAAACGATTGAGTGGGCTTCCCTGGTGGCACAGTGGTTGAGAATCTGCCTGCCAATGCAGGGGACACGGGTTTGAGCCCTGGTCTGGGAAGATCCCACATGCCGCGGAGCAACTAGGCCCGTGAGCCACAACTACTGAGCCTGCGCGTCTGGAGCCTGTGCTCCGCGGCAGGAGAGGCCGCGATAGTGAGAGGCCCGCGCACCGCGATGAAGAGTGGCCCCCACTCGCCGCAACTAGAGAAAGCCCTCGCACAGAAACGAAGACCCAACACAGCCATAGATAAATAAATAAATAAATAAATAAATAAAAGAAACGATTGAGTTTGTGGTAGTGAGAAGTTGATTTAAGGTCTCTTTAAAATGGAAGATTCTAAGATCTAAGTGCTATTGTGTGTGGGAGCAAACGTTGGGGAGTCTTAGTTGTTTAGCTTAAGTAACTCCATCTTCTCTAGACTCACCTGGCAGAAAAAATTCTAGACTGATAGATTCAGCTGCAGGGTGGGACACCCAACCCACAGGGCTTGGGTTTTATCCTAGAGGAAAAGGGAATCCATAGCAGGTGTTTAAGTGGCAACCTGATATGAACAAATTTGCGTTTTTGAGGGATGAGTATATCAGAGGGGGAGAAATTGTGTCAGGGAGAACACCCCTTAAAAAGGCTTAAGAGAGAGAGACACATTTGTGCGCCAGAGCAGATAGGGCAGGAAGACTTGGGGTGAGAAGGGAAAGGAAAGTGTGGAGTCCAGGACAACACCCAGGTGAGGGCTGGGCTGGGTGGAGCTGTCCAGAACAGGCAGTGCTGGTGCCTGCAGGCTGCAGGAACTCCAGAGCACAGAGAAGGTCCACAGGGAGGTTTGTCTGGGTAAGAGCCCTGTGGGAAGTGAGTCATAGACTTGGACGACTCCATAGATGGGTTAGTCAGAAATGGGTCAGGACCTGGAGGTCCAGTGTCAAGACAGGTGGAGTCCTGTAATCCCTACCCTGCCTGTGATTTGGCAACCTGGTGAGGAAAAACAAGAGCCTGGCCATGGCACAGGCCTGACCTCAGAATGGGATATGAACTTCGGGGGGGGCTGGAGAGAGCAGAGAGATGCTGCCTGGCTGTGATTCCCACCAACCAGGAACGCCAGCATTACTGCCAACCCATTCCTCAATTTATCTGTATTTTCCAGACATGAAGGAAAAAAAAGACTATTCTAGATTAGCTCTCAGGAAGCATTCACCAGCCACCATCTCCCTATGACCTTCAGATTAACTAGTTCACTCTCCAGGAATTCAACCATCTCTATTTTTTACTCTAGGACAGTTGTGTTCTCCACAGCTAGTGCTTTAATTGTTTAGTCTTTTAGCTCTGTTTTGTTAACACCCTAGTTCTCCTTTTCCACACATGAAACTTTCTGAACCTTTGTTGCTTCAAGTGTAGAATGGAGATAGTAGTAATGAACATTATTGTACGGACAGGTGTTGCATATAAGATTCTTATCACACAGTAAGTGCTCAAGTTCGTTGTTAGTTGTTGTCAGGGAGGAGACACTAAGTCAAATAACGAGGAGTCAGATTACGCCTGTGTACTCTCATGGGATTAGATGGTACTCATAAAGCTTGACCAGGCTTTGCAGGGAGGAGGTTAGGGGAAGAGAGAGGCATAAAAATGGAAGCAAGCCCAGGAGCACAGGAGAACGGAGTCAAGAAGAGGCAGTTTGGGGGATGCCAAGACCAGAGGGTAGGGCGTGGTCTAAGACTATGTATCCAAATGCATCCGATCACTTCTCTTCCAGCAGCTGAGTCTGACACCAGGTAAACTAAATGCTAGGCTCAGGACAAGTCAGTAGACGCATGTCAAAATGCATTGCACTCACCTGTAGAGTCTGGAAAACCTAGTTCCATTTCCAATTTTTGTCATTTACACACGGTGTGACTTTGTACACTCTTCTTCTCCTCTCTCCATAAAATTAAGGAGCTGGGTCAGGTTGTCTCAATGATCCCTCCCAACTCTGACATTCTAGGATGCTGAGCCAATTCAGTCTGACCCATCATCCTCCCTGACCAAAAAATAGGTCAAACTGAATGACAGCTTTAAACAACCTTTATTGAGGGCCTACAGTGTGTCAGGTCGTGGGCTAGTGGTCTAGGCGTTTTTATACCCATAAACACATTTTGTCTTAGAACAGGTCTACCATCAAGGGTTGGTAAGCCCCATGCTGATAGGATTAACAGTGTATCATCATCTCTATATCTTTTCATGTCTTATCGCAATGGCTGAATGGTATCATCATCCTAGTGCTCTTGAGCCCTCTCAACTTTGATCTCCATTCTCTTTCTAGCCTCAAATTGCTTCGGGTAATTCCTCTCTCAGTTCTATCCTTCCCACAATTTTCTTTTGTTTGTGATATTTTCAGAGGGATAGGTCTTATCTATTCAGTATGGCATAGCAGACACATTTCTAGGCATTGTCCGGCTGTTTACAGTACCATGATTCCAGATATCTTGAATCAGGGTCCTGCTAGTACATAGAAAACTGGGATTAGGAATAACTCTCAGGTTGTGGGGCTGGCTAGATCTGGACAAGGGCCACAGACCATCTAATCAGACTGGGTTCCAGTGGCCAGTAATAATAATGGCAAACATTAATTAAGTATATTTTCCAAGCACTGTGTTAAACCAGTGGTTCTCAACAGGGATGATGTCAAGGGACTTTCAGCAATGTCTAGAGATATACTTATTGATAGCTGTCACAACCAAAGAGGGGTTGTGTTACTGGTATCTAGTGGGTGGAGGCTAGGAATTCTGCTAAATATCCTACAATGCACAGGATATCCCACAACAAACAAATCTAGCCTGAAATGTCACTAGTGCTGAGGCTGAGAAACTTTAGGTTAAACACTCTACATGCATTATCTCATTTAGTCACCAAACCAACCCTATGAGAAGGTACTACTATTATTACCATTGCCCTTTTATAGATGGGGAAACTATGGAATAGATGCACAAAGCAATTCACCAAACTACAAAGTGACAGAGCTAAGCTATGATCCCAAGTTTGCCTGACTCCAAAGCCTGTGAACTTGATTACTTTTTTGGAAACCAAAAGGTTGGGCCAACTGAACGTGTAGGTCAGGACAAAGAGTATGGCTTGGGGACCAATTCTCAGAGGTATCTGAGGAGCCCAGGGCTCTCTAAGGCCCAGCAACCACCAAGTTTTGCTGCCATTGCAAGCGAACAAGCAAGCTCAGCTCCTACCTGCTGGTGTCAGGGTCTCCCATGGTTCCTTGGATTGACTTGGGGAGCTGACTTTGATTGTTCTCAGCTGAGCTGACTAGGGAAGCCAGGGCCACCATCCCAGTAGCTTCAGCATCTCAGGCCCACCATACTGACCTCTGCAGCTCTGGGATCAAGTGCAGGGAGGAGGCCGGCTGACAGCTGGATATACTTGCTCACAGCCAAGTGAGAGATGTGGCAACTGGCCAGAAATCAGGTCTTCTCCTGATTTTATCTGTAAAAATACTCAGAATATCAGTACAATGGGGAGTTGACAAATGCATGAACACAGGCCTAGCACATAGTAGGCTCCCAATAATGAGTGAATGAATAAGTCAAATGGGTGAATAAATATATTTTCTATGAGGTCTAACCTTGTAATACACGGCATAGGTCAAAGAGGGGAGGGCAGCCAGGCCAATGGGGATGATGCATTGGTGAATGGGATAGTGCCAAGTCCTCCAGAGGGACCAGCAGAGCAGCAGCTGAAGCTACATCTTCTAGAATGCAAGCCACAGGAGACCACGGTGAAGTTTGGCTCCAAGCACCTTGGGGGCCTGACTAATTTTTGGACTGCATCGTTGGAATGTTTTGGCAACCAGGAACTCAGTAACCTCCCACCCCAAGGACAGCAAAGCCTGGAGCTTTTTCCCCCAGGATCTCCCCTGGGTGAGGGTTGAGGCCACAGATGGACTCAGGAATTTAGTTTATTGTTCTTGAGGTAGGAGTAACTCTCAATATTCTGGTTTCCCCTTTGCAGGCCTTTTCAAAGACTATATTTATAAACTGGCTTCGTGGAATCCAGAGAAACCAGCTAAAGGCACATAATTCTGGGATTGTTGTTGTTGTTTTTTCCTCTGTGGAGGAAAGAGGAGGAGGGGACAAGTAGAGGAAGGGAACCAAAATTCGTTGATGGTTTATTTTGGGTTGAGCGCTTTTCATGGTCATATTGGGGAGGTGGCAGGGTGCCCTGCCTCAAAGTATGGCACCAAGCAGACCTGGGTCACCAGAGCGCAGGTAGGTGTTCTAACCTCCCTAAACCTCAGTTTACCCGTTGGTAAAATTGGGATAATATTAGTGTCCGCTTTCTAGAGTTGTGATGAAGATTTAATGAGCTAATGCATAAGAGGTGCCTAGCCCAGTGACTGGGCCGGAATACGTGCTCACTAAATGTTAGCCAGCATTATTATTATTTTAAATCTAACACTCTCAACCACCCTGAGAGATGGGACTTATTGTCTCCATTTTACGCACGAGAAGGGCAAGGCTCAGAGGGGTCATGGCGGTGCAGCTTTGCTCTCAGTTCCTCTGGCAAGTCTCTGCCCATCTCCAAGGCCAGGTCAGGTATCCCCTCTCTGTGCCACCTGGGCCCCTATACCTTCCTCTCAGTTTTGGTTGCAGCATGGTGCGAGTACCTGTTCAAGGTCATAGCCCCCACCACACTGTAAGTGCATGAGGACAGGCTCTGGGTCTAAAGGATTGTCCTCTGCTGTGATCCCAGTATCTAGCAGGGTACATGGTGAAAGCTGATCGTACATATGCTGACGGATAGGTGATTTAAGACCATTTGACCCAGTGGTGTTAAGTTGGTTTCATTTCTTTCTCATAGTGAGAGGGTGTGTGTGTATGTGTGTGTGTTCTTTCTCAGAAATAATGAATAAAGTGGGTAGCTGGGGACATCCTTTATATGTTAGCAGGTCTCTTTTCTTTGGCATAGTGACAATGACTAACACAGCCTATTTTCCCTCTCCTTGCTGCCCACTCTTTCCACTAATTTGTAAGGAACCCAAGAAACCACCTAAGATTTCCAAAGAGAGAAAGTAAATGTGCCATCCATCTCGAAGAGACTTGGAGTGGGTTATGCACTTTCTTGGTGCAGAAATATGTAAAGTACAATGCATCCATGCAAGTTACAGGGAAACAATGGCTGATTTCAGCATCGGGTTCTGAATCTTTCGATGACTCAGTTTTTTTTTCCTCTACTTTTAGTAAAGTAGCTTATCCAGTTCTCCCATCTCCCATGAGAATTGCTAAACATGGGACCTTGGCCAGCTCATGGAAGGTAAGCCCAAATCCATAGGATAGCTATTCCTCATTCATTCATTCAATCATTCATTCAGTGGTTTGCCTTTCTGCTCTGTGCCAGGCGCTATACTGAGCACCAGGGCACGATGCAGGACAAAAAGAAACAAGTCCCTGCCATCTGGAGTTTACAGTCTGATGAGAGGTAGAGATGATAGTCCTATGGTCACATCTATGAATCCATAATTACATAAGTACTCAGGAGGAAAAAGATAGTTCTTTGAGGACTTGACCCAAATTGGATGATCAAGGAAGATTTCCCTGAGGAAGTAACACTGAGTAGAGATCTGAAGAATGGATAGAAGGTGGTTGACAGTGGTTGTTCCAGACGAAGGGAACAGCATGTACAAAGTTTTTGTGGAGAGCTGGAACTAAACAAAGGCTGTAGGGTAAGAACTTGGAAGTGGAAGGGCCTTGGGGTATGAGTCAGGCTGGAGAGGCTGGTGGTGGCTGACTGCATGGGACCTTGCAGGCTAAGTTAAGGATTTGGCTTCTGTTCTAAGAAAAGTGGGAAGCCATAGAATGGGCTTAAGAAGCTGTAGGGAACAATTTGGTTTATTTTTTGAAAAGATTGTTCTGGCTGCCATGGGGATGATGAAGGATGCCTGGGTGGATGTGGGGAGACCAGTGAGGAGAAGATGAGGTTGGCCAGGGGGAGGTAATGGTTCGTTGGACTCAGTGGGATAGTGGAGATGGAGAGCAGAATCCTTAAGAGGTAGCATCAGTAGGACGCGGGGATTGAGGGTAGGGGAGTTGTCAGTGGAGACTTCCAGGTTTCTGGTTTGGCAACTGGAAGCATGGTGGCCAGGGATGCTGACAGAGGGTGAGGATGAGTGGGTGGAGGGAGGCTGATAATGAACCTGGTCTTAGACCCCATGAGCTTCAGAACTTGTGGACATCTGAGTGTGGATGCTAGTGGGCAGTTAGACGTATGTTTGTGCCCCTCTCACTCTGAAGTTCTCTAGAGAATCAATCCTGGAACTAATGAAAACTCATTTAGTTTCTCTGTTGCTGCTAGGTTTTGATCAGGTCATAGTTAAGGCTTTTGAGTTTCTCGTTTTTCACATTAAGGTTTTTGAATGAGAAAATATAGTCCTCCTAATAAGAGGTGAATCTGGTTCTATTTGTCACTACTGTTAAGGAGATAAAATGAAGTGCCAACTTGAAAGGGCTTCCAGGTAAATCCTGAGGCTATATGACCCTGAGAGAAGTCTCTGAGCCTGGGGCTGGAAGAGGTTTGTCTCACCTACATGGAGGTGGTAGAAGGGGTTCTACTGAGTCAGAGGTGGCATCTACCTTTCCTCTGATCAAATAAATACACATCCCTCTTTTATAATTTTTAATAATGTCATTCATCTGTTATCTGATCCATTTAACCAACTTTTATTGAGTCTACTGTTTTAGCTATGGAGGATAAGACAGAGGGAGTCTCATGGAGATTGCCCTCCAGGTGGGGAGACAGGCAAAAATCAAGGAAACACACATGCAAACAAAGTAATTGTCAGTCATATGAGGGAAGGCATCCCTGAAGAGTGATATCTGAGTGGAGACTGATGGATGAACCAGCCGTGCAAAGGGCTGGGTAGGAATTTGGAGGCAGCTGGGAAAGCATCCACACATAGGTCCTGAGGATGCATATTTGAGGAATAGAAAGGAGGCCAGGGTGCCAGCTCAGTGGGCAAAGGGGAGAGTGATAGGAGATGAGACTGTGGAGGCCACAGGGGCTGGGTCATGCAGCCTGTGATAGATTTTGTTCTAAGCACATTGGGAAGGCACTGAAGGATTTGAAGCAGGGGAATGATCTGCCTTGATTTGTCACCTAAAAAGATCACTCTGGGGCTTCCCTGGTGGCGCAGTGGTTGGGAATCTGCCTGCCAATGCAGGGGACACAGGTTCGAGCCCTGGTCTGGGAAGATCCCACATGCCGCGGAGCAACTACGCCCGTGAGCCACAACTACTGAGCCTGCGCGTCTGGAGCCCATGCTCCGCAACAAGAGAGGCCGCGATAGTGAGAGGCCTGCGCACCGTGATGAAGAGTGGCCCCCGCTTGCGGCAACTAGAGAAAGCCCTCGCACGGAAACAAAGACCCAACACAGCCAAAAATAAAAATAAATTAAAAATAAATTAAAAAAATAATAATAAAGGAATTCCTTAAAAAAAAAAAGATCACTCTGGTTGCTGTGTCGGAAATGGATTGTTGGAAGGCCAAGCGTAGGAGTAAGGGATCTGATGAGGAGCGCGTTGCAGTCGCGTCCATAGGAAGAGGTACTGAGACTTGGACCAAGATGGCGGTGGTGGTCAATGGTTCTCAAGCCTTTCTTCTGTGTGCTTATATGGATGACAAATGTCCCATGCCCAGAGGGACTCTAATTAATCTGTCATCCGTTGCTCTCCATAGCAACCACCATGGGTATTTTCCAAAACTAAGAAGGGTGACTGGAGTATTTCTTTCCATGAAGCAATCTGTAAGTCTTATTTCTCTTAGCTTATTTCTCTTAGTTCCCCTCTGCTGATGGGGGACTAAATTACAATAAGAAAGCCTTTTGCTTAACGTTGTCATAAAGCTCTCAGAATATATTAAGGAATCAGTCGGTGATCAGTGTACACTTTTCCAGAAAATTCATTTCACTTCTTTGCTGACCTTAGTCCTTGTTCCTGTCACATTGGGGTCGTGCTGTGTTTGAAGACACATAGAGTGATCAATGGTCCTGGTTTGTTCTGTACTCTGGTACTCCTCTGGGTTTAGCACTGAAAATCCCACATCCTGGGGAACCTTTCAGTCCCAGACAAATTGGGACAGTCGGTCACCCTCCATCTAAATGTTCCTTTGCTGTTTGTAAGTCAGCTGTGCACAGTCTCACTCACTGGCTTCTGACAGCAGGTTGGTTTTGCCATTGTCCGTTTGATAGACAGTGAACCTAAGATCCAACAAGTCTGAAACATCCACTCGGGATCACCCAGCCAGAAGGCAGTAAAGAGAGGAGTTGAACACAGGACAGCTGAGTCTATTTCTCCACACCTGCTGCTTTGGGGACAGTGACACCGGCCCCTTCTGACTGGGCCGTGAAGGTGAGGGCTACGTCTTAGACACACTCTGCACTGCAAACAGTTCTCCATTTTGATTATTTACAAACACACCCTGTGAGGTCGGACGCCAGGAGAGAAGAGCCCTGCCCTTATTCCGTAGCTCTCTCTGAGTAGAGAGGTGACTCAGGCCGCTGCCGGCCCTGACCCAACCCAGCTAGGCCAGAAAAGCTGCCACCTCAGATCTGAAGATGGAGATGCAGATGAGACCCTGTTCCAGAGCCAGACCTTGGAGAATCCAGGAAAAGATGAAGCAGCGGATGGGAAAGGGACAGGAATAGAGAATTGACTGCATCTCTTTCAGGAATCTTGTTGATTCTCTATCATGAACTCCTTGTTAAAAAAAAAGAATGCATTTTTCATACATTCAGAATTCCAAGCTGCCGAAAATTTCCTCCTGTGATGAGATGCATTCAGAACAAAAACATGCGGGCTGATTTGTCTTTCCTTGAAATCAAAGACACTGTTCTAAAGGGGCTGCGTTTGCCACACAAAGGTAGCAGATGTTTGCAGAGATTATAGCTGCACAAGCATTTGCACGTTCAATCTTGGGGCGTTTCGGTTTTTGTAAAGAGAAACGGTTTTTGTCATTCCGTGATGCATGGAAGCTTCTGGTACTGGTACCCCGGAGTCACGGCTCAGGTGGGCTTGGCAGAAGGCAGCTTGCGAACCCGGCCTTCCACACTCTGGACGGCTCTGCGGGGTTGCAGAGAAAGGTTGGATCCAAGTACAGCGTGGGTAGGACAGGTCAAGTCACCAAGAACTCACTGAGCACTTAGTTATAGCCAGAATGGTGTTAGGTCCTCTAAGGGGAGATGCAGGGCCTTCTAGATGCTGCAATCTTCATTCTGGCTCGCAAGGAGTTTCTAGACTAAAGGCTGCCTAGATTCACAAATTTAGAAAGCTGATTCTAAAGCTGAGTTGTTTTTTTTTAACTTCTCAAGCATACTTCTCGTCTTTTATTCCCTCCTCTTGATATTCTGTGCTGGAGATCCGACAATCTCTCAGATTTCTGCCTTTCCCTTGTCCCTGGAATACAATGGGTTATAGGATCCTGCATCTTCTGTCTTCAAAAATGGAGCGCAAAAATCCCTCCTCTTTCTTTGCATTTGTATTGCAGTTTTAATCCCTTCTCCTTACACACATCAGAAGCAGCCATGTCACTCCTCCCACACTGTGTGTTATGATCTGCTCGCGGGTTGTACTGGGAGCTACTGGAGGTTAGATTAAGCTTTACTTTCTCAGCTAGCACAGGATCTGGCTTCTATTTGGGGTTCTTTAATTTCCTTGACCAAATGAAGAAGTAAAGATGTAAATGACGGTATCTTCCTTAACTACATCCCACCATGCCCATTCGACCCCTCTGTCTCTGTTGATGTGGGTCTCATTTTTTTCTTTTTAATGTGGCAACTCCTATTCATCCTTCAAGATCCAGCACCCATGTTAACTCCTCCAGGAAGCCTTCCCTGATTACTTTCAGCCTGTGTGGTTTATTCACTTCTTCCTCTGTGCTTCTACAGTATCCTGTACTTGTGAGCTCAGAAGAAAAATACTTCAATGACTATATGTATCTGATTTCTTTTTGGACTGCCGGGGTTCAGAAGTAGATTGAATTTTACAATCCTTTTCTGTCTGATGTTGCTGCCAGACCACTGCCTGAAGCAGTGTCCAGCTGGATTCGTATTATATTCAGATATATCGACTATATATTACTTTATATATAAATATAAATATATATATAAAATACGTATTTTATATATATATACTTTTTTTCTGTTTATCAGAGGGAGCAGAAATCTCAAGAACGTGACATTAGTGATAAAGGGTAATCGTGTAGACAGGCATGTATGGGTCAGCCTGTCGGCTAGTATGGCTTCTGGACCACTAAGCCTTGTCAGTGCACAGAGGCTAAGCTTGCTGTTCCCAAGGCCTGGAAGGGGAAGATGCTTAAAGCCATCCTTTAGCATCTGTTCTATTTCCTGTGCTAGATGGTTGATGAGAGGAATTTCTCCTGATTCAGAGCTTCCTCCATGCCAGGCAGGTGCTGGGCACAGGCTCTATACTGACGGTCATAGGTGTAGACTTTGGGTTTACAAAGGTGGTTGGAATCCCCTCTCTATCACTTCTTGCTGTATGATTTGGGGCAAGTTACTCAACTCCTTGAAGTCCCAGTTTCCTTTAAAGGAAAAGGAGATTCACACGAAAAGTCACCTTTGTAGAGCCCCTGCATGTGCCAGGTGCAGTGTGAGTGTTTTGTGTCACCTCATCTAATCTTCCCAGCCACAATGAGGTGAGTACCACTACCGCCCCCATGTTACAGATGAAGAAACTGAGGCTCAGAGTGCCTGGGTCCCATGTCCAAGGTCACACGGCTGGAAAGGCTCTGAGTCTGGATGGAAATCCAGACAGCTTGACTTCACATCCAATACTCTTAGCCATGACATTCGTTAATCACATTCTGATAAGGATTTTGTAAGGATTATATAAGTTAATTTTTTAAATGGGGCCCTAGATGTTCAATAAGTGATAGCTTTAAAAAAATATGTTCAGAAAACGTTATTGAATATGCAAAATGGAAGGACTCACATTCCTAAGGAAAAATAAAAAGGGTTCTCACTGTTTTGAACACAAAATATTCAATTATAAGGATAATTTACTTTTAGACTATGAGCATCAAAGAAGAGAAGAAAGACTCCTTACAAAGAACATGAAAATTGGCTGCCTTTTCCTTTGCCCTCCAAAATGGAAGAGACTTACAGGGTTTTGGAGAAAGAAGATTGGAACTTAAGGAATTTTGAAGGCTTCCTAGTAAAGGGCATAGGTAGACATTCTTAGTGATCCAAAGACTCAAAATAGACTCACACTAGAGATGTAAGACAAATCAACATTAAGAATGTTGGAATGGGGAATTGTGGTATAACAGGACATGCAGTTCTTTCTTTTTGAAACTTACACCCCAGATTCGGAAATCCAGGAGGATGTTGTATTATACTTCTGCTCTTGGGTTTAACCCTCATTACTTCTCTCATCTGCCTTTCTCCTTCTGCAACTTCACTGAGACCAAGAACTATATTTCCCTACTATTTGTGTCTGTCCTTTAATACAGGTTATATCATTTAGTTCAGGAAAATGGGGATTAGTAGACCCAAAGTGGTTAGTGGACTTGCCCAGGTCCGACAAGTGAGTGGTATTGTAGGATTTCAACTGAGTTCTCCCAGACACGTCTGCCTGACACTGAAGTCCACCACACCAGAGCAGATCTGGGCCTGATACAGACCCCTGGACCTCTACTTCCCCGGCTGCCTGGATTTCCTGTGGTTGGTTTGGGAACAAGGGGCTCTCCCGAGAGGCCTCCCTAGGCTCCTGCCCTCTTTCCAGTGCTTGCTTCTGGGTAATACCAGAGTGAGGCTGCCAATCCTGACTTGAGGGTCCCTGCAAGATTGCCCTACAGAGCAGGGGCTAAGCCCCCCCAGGCCATGGCCGGCCCCAGACTCTTCCTGCCTGGCGCTTTTCTTTAGGGAAGTCCCTCAGATCCTTGGTCAGAAAACCAAGAGTGACCAAGTCTTCCTCTTTTCAAGATAGCCCTCCCCATTGGCCAAAAGACCAAGACAAAGGGAAAGGCTGTGGAGAAAGGACCCTGACATGTCACACTCATGGTTCTGGCTTTGCCTTTTTTAGAAAAGGAGCTCTTTCCCATGGTTAGGGGAGAAGTCAGACTTCCCTGTTTCTCTTGGGCCGGGCATGAAGCAATCTTCAGTCCTGATGTTGACACCAGGTCAAACCCCCAGACCTTCTCTTGGGGCTTGGCTCCTTGGACTTCTGAGCTCTGACCTTCCAAAAAGAAATTGACCAACGGGCCAGGGGTCCCACAGCCGCAAGAACTGTGTCTTGGTCTTAGCAGGGAGGGATAGGAGCAGAACAGAGCCGGGGACCCAGACCCTGGGACACACAGCTTGACTAGGCCCCCAGTTCTACAGCACAGTGGCTGGGAGGCCTCGGACACGTTACTTAACCTTTCTGAATCTCAGTCTCCTCACCAGGAAAATGGGGAAATTGTGCTCTATGCACAAGTGGATTGTCTATAGAAAAAAAAAGAGGAAATCTACGTGGAGAGCTAGGGTAGGGCTTGGCATACAGTAAGCTGTCAATAGACATTAGGTACTCTCAAGGTTATTGAAGGTTGCACCTGAATCTTTAGTTTGAACAATCACCTGAACACACAGTGTACGTGAGTAAGGATTGTGTACCTAGAGAGGGAAGGCTCTGGATCCAACCAGAACTGGGTTCAAATCCCAGCTCCCCCACTTAGCGGTAAGCTGTGTGAACCTGGAAAAGTTAATTCTCTTCTTTGAGCCTGATTTCTCATCTCTTGCTTTCTTTGCAAGGTTCCTGTTAATAGGTGGTGAGTGGTGGGGGATTAAGTGGAATAATGTCTGCACACAGGCACATGGCAGCTATGCAATAATTGTCCCCATTATTACTAAGGGATCAAGGCAAATCCATTCAACGGATGGTGTGAACCTTTGTGGGTCTCAGCACCATCAGATACGTGAAGATAGGGCAGTCTTCTGGCTTTGTATGTGTGTGGAGAAAATCTAATGGAAAAATTAAGGTCAAAGTGGCTTTCTTCTTTAGATCATTCGCTTTTTTGTACTCCCAGTGCCTGGCACAGCGCTTGGTTTGTTTGAGGTCCTCAGTACATATTTGTCAAATTAAAGAAAGCTTTGTTAATGCCAACAGAGTTTTGTAGAGACAGGGCTGGCTCCACGGGCAGGGCCCCATGCTTGGTTCTATGCTCTGCTTTTGCCATCTTGAGACTCTTGGAGGTTTTTGAACAAGGGTCTTTTATTTGCATTTCGCACTGGGTCCCACAAATTAGGTAGCAGGTCTTGTGTACAGGCAAATATGCTTAGAAGAAAATCCGAGCTCCTTATGCTGACTTGCCAGGTGTTACCTGATCTGCCCCTGCTGCTTTGCTGAGCTCCGCGGCCATTCTCCACCTTGCTTCCTGAACTCCAGGCACCCCGACCTGTTTCTTTTTTTTTTGAGCAAAAAAATATTTATATTTAGTTTAGCATTAATTTTTTTAGAAGTAGAACATTTTCATAAAGCTTATTGAGGTCAACACCCTATTTACAGACAGAGAAACAGGAAATTCCCCAGATTGCATAGGTTGATATTGACCTAAATTGGGGTCAACATCTAGAATCCTACTTCAGCCATTTCTTCTCCCCACTCAAGCTTCTCCCTAGAGGAACATTGATCTTGAGTTTTCCTTAAAAACGGAAAATTTTTTCTGACAAAAATGTCTGAATATGGTAATATAACAGATTACTATTTCAGTTCCATAGAGGTATGCCTACCTTATAAGAAAACATACCAGAATTTATTTTGGGGGGGAAAAAAGTAAAAAAAAAGCCTAAGATGTGCATGCTTCCTAACAATAGATGATTTACCAGCAGCTACAAAATAGTACAATTAAAAAAAAACCCCACATATTTGTTTCTTTAATAGACCATCCCACCGCCCCTCGGCTCATACGACGGTTGGTTCCCATCACCATTCCTAAGTCACCTCTATAGAGACGAGCCTACCCTCCCAACCCTCCCAGCCACTGTCTGTCTTAGTAGTTTAATTTACACTCTTCCTAGCCCTTGATGCTTCTTTGTGAAATTAGCTGGTTTATTTATTTGTTGACTCGTTTATTTTCTGTTTCCTCCAGGAGACTGAACTCAATGAAGGTAGCCACCTTCCTGTCTCTTTCCCTGCCTTGTTCCCATTGTACAGCCCTTGGTGAACAGTCAGGGCTCAATGAATACTTACCGACTGAAGGATGAATGGGGTTGGTGGTGTTGGATTTCCATCTCACAATGCTGATCTCCTGGGACTCACTCATATAGGAAGGTGAGAGCTGAGTTGACACCACCCACCGTGGGCGGGCTTGAGAATGGCTCAACCCCTACAGTTGAGCCAAGTGGCCACCATGCCCATATTCTCTTGGCAGCAGAGGCTGGTCTCCTCGGTCAGATCCCTGCACTGAGAGTTCATTGTGCACTTGGGACTTAGAAACGTCTGCATTGCTGGTGCCAACCAAGAGATGGAAAATCAGAGATAGATAACAATGGAAACATTGGATTAGAGGTCATTTAATCCAATGCCCTGTTACAGATATCGAGGCCCAGAGAGAGGAAGAAACTTATTTGGTAACAATAACAATGTCAAAAACCAAAACCAAACCAAACCAAACCTATCCATCAAACAAAAGAAAAAACACAGCGGGAGGCAGTATAGCACAATGTTAAGACCTCAATGCAAGCATGATATTAAATGAGTTAATATTTATAAGGTGCTTAGGACAATTCCTGGCACAAGGAAAATGCTAGCTAAGTGTTTTACAAATTGCAGATCAATCCGTTGAGCTCTTTTGCTGGTCCAGGAAATTTGCAAGCCCCTTATTTGTATCATTTCATTTAATCCCCCAGCCATCTTAAGAGGTAGGTGCTCTAACGATTTATTCCCATTTTACAGATGAGGAAATGTAAGCCCAAGCTAGAGAGTGGCAGAGCTGTGACCCCAGGCTGGCTGCCTTTAGGGCTGAGTTCTGAACTCCTACCCTGGATGGCAGTTATGGGTAGAGCTGGCCTGGCATCTCTGTGCTCCTTCCCAGTACTAGGCCTAGCACTGGCCTGAGTGGGAAATGCCTCTGATTCACATCTGCTCGGCTGGGAAGCTGCCTTACTCATTGGCTCATTCATGCCGCAAGCCTCCTCTGCATCTCCCCCTGTGCAAGTTCTACAGACAGGCTTGTGAAGTCGAGTGTCTTCTGTGTATTAGGGTAGCAGGCTTCCAGGCTGGAGGGGTTGACAGGAGGTGGGACACACACTGGAGAGCCGATGAGCCCAGGCTGGCTGAATCTGCTGTTCCTCCTGGGGTGCTTGTTCTTCCCTAGGTGGAGGGTGCTGCCTGCACGGGGGTCAAGAACAGCTAGGATCCCAGAGACGCTGGATGAGATGGGTCTGCTCAGCTCCCCACGCAAAGCTCCACGGGCACGGCTGTGATGGTCAACTGCTATCTCCTCATGCACCTGAAAGCCCCGCCCACCTTTGGGCCAGGTGAGCTGTGGGGGAGGGGGGAAAGCCCTAGCAGAGGCCATCCCTGCAAGACCCCAAGACCCTCCGGCAATGACTCCAGATTCACCTCTGCTACCGCAGCTTGGCTTCTCCTATCTGGAAACTCTGGGCCTGTTCTGCTCCCCACACCCTGTCAGGAGCACCCCAGTAAGCCTTGTGGGATTTGTCGTGGGTCGCTGGAGGTGAGCGTTCCCTCTTCAATCCACAGCAGAGATGCCCAACCCTGTGACATCCATTGACCTCATTTTCCCATTCATTCACGCGTGGATACGTTCATTCAACAAATATTTATTGCATTTCTATCGTGGGCTAGGCATGGAGCTGGACTCTGAGGATACAACTGAAAATAAATCTGTCACAGCCTCCACTCTCACGGAACCCACATTCCAGAGGGCAAGCATAAAGAGAGTCAAACAAGGAGAAAAAATAATTGCACATCTTGAAAGGTGTATGGAGGGAAAGAACATGGGTATTTCAGCGATTTTGGGGCTGACTCAACAGCTTGCGAGAGACGACTGTTAAAAAGTTGAGAGTTTTGTGAGCTGGTTGTTTAACACAGCCATTATGAAAAATTAAGTAAGTGTACAATGACATAACTTATATGGAAATAAGAATTAAAAATTGAAGGCATCAATTATATGGGGTGCTGTGAGCAGAGAACTGGAAGATTGGGAATGGGTTGGAGAAGCCACTTGTGTCTACTTGGCTTCCTCTACCCATGCCTGGGCCCTCGGTTTCTCCTTCAGGACCCCCATCCCAGGTCCTGGAATTAGTCCTGATTAGGGCCAGGCTGGTCCCTAGGCTGAGGCCCGAGTGTAACCAGGAGGTAAGTCAAACCCAGTGTCCTGCTGTGGGGACACTCCAGAGGCCCCTGTGGTGACCTGGGCTTGGGCTCCTGTTGCGGATCATTCTAGGCTGGCCTCTCACCTCTGACCTTGTCTCTTCCCAAGGGCATCCTCATCCCATCCTCCCACCTGGTTCTAAAAAGTCTGCGGCCTGGATCTGACGGTTTGACGAGCTCTCTGAGAGTCCCCACGTGGTAGCATGACTGGTCCCCGGCACTGACCACGTGCCTGAATTAAGCTGGGCCATGTGGATGTACACTCTGCCGGGGACTTACGCTCCACCATGGGGGAGCTGGTCCTGCCCTATTGGCCCAGCCTGGGTCAAATAGAAAACCCAGCATCACGTCTTCCTCAGTTTCCCCAGTTCAGCAAGGGTTATTAGCAGTATCTCACCCACTTAGCAAGGCAGGCATCAGGAAACGCTTCTCAAGTGAGAGGGTCTGGGACTGAGCCTTCACAGGGCACAGTCGTTGTAGGCGTCTTGTGTGCTCAGAGAAGCCTCCATACACCCCTGTTTGAATCCTTCCCTGCATGGCCCCCCAAAAGGCCACTTCCTTCTCCTAACGCACGTCCACTTTGCACGTCCCAGCCCCGGCCTTCCCTCAGGACACAGGTCGGCCAAGGCAGTAGACCCCACTCCTTCTAGGACATTCTTCCCTGGCTCCATAACTGGGAAACCAGCCCATGCTCCCTCTGCCCTGGGGACCTGGCTTCCCTCCCCACCATCTACCCCTCCTGCTCTTCCCTTCTGAAGCTCTCCAGAACATTCTGACTCATCCTCTGACTCAGATGGTCTCTCTCTGTTCCCACGTTCTGCTCCCTGACAGGCTGGAGATCACAGCTCTCACCCCTGGTTCAGTGTTGGGGAGGGAACAGCTGGATTCCTGTATGTGCTTGTGTGTGCGCGTGTGTGTGTGGTGGGAGCACACACCTCCCCACCCCAGGGAACTAGGGAGATGGTTTTCCTATTCCTTCCCCTCCTTATAGCCCCTGACTCCTCAAGAGCCGACAAGCATCCTCCAAGACCCCAGGAGGGGTGAGTGCTGGGGTAGCCGCAAAGAGCCTCAGCCCGAGCTTCACAAGATGATTGTATTGTTGAAGGTGCTTTTTAGCGAAGAAAGTCCCAGTTGATGACCCCTTCCACCAAACCCCGAATCCCGGAACATCCACGTAACAGAACTGGCAGGAACCTAGGGGCAGATACTTTGAGCTTGAGAGAGACCAAGATTGATGAAGAACCACATTCAAAATTACCCAGCAAGCAGGTGGCCAAGCCGGATTGGGATGGTAATGAATTCGTGCCCTCAGTTGATGTCAGATATTCCCTGTCTTCTCTCCCTTCCATCCCCACCCCCACCAGGACCCCTCGTCCCTCTGCTTCTGCTAAGCCTGTGCTGTGCAGTACAGTGGCCAGCAGCTACATGTGACTGCTGAGCGCTAGAAATGTGACTGGTTCGAATTAAAAGGTGCTTTAAGTGTAAAATGCACACCGGATTTCAAAGCTCTAGTATAAAAAATATTCTATTGATTAGTATAAAAAATGAGAAATAGCTCATTCATATTTTTTTATATTGATTGCATGTGGAAATGGTAATATTTTGATAGTTTGGATTAAAAAAAACATATTAAAATGAATCCCACCCATTTCTTTTCACTTTTCAAAATGTGTAGAAAATGTTAAATTACGTATGTAATTTAAATAAGTAATGGCTCATGTTTGTGGCTTGAATTATATTTCTGTTGGGGTTGACCAACCCTGGGGCCAAATCTGGCCCCCTGCTTATTTTTATAAATAAAGTTTTATTGAAACATCACCAGGCTTATTCATTTACATCGTGTTTTAAAGTGATTTTGCTCTATAATGGCAAAGTTGAGTATTTGTGACTGAGAACCTATGACCCACAGAGCCTAAAATATTTCGTTCCAGCCCGTTAAAGAAAAAGTTTTGCCGACTCTTGCATTAGGCTGTCAATTTCATGAGAGTGGGGATTATGCACTTCACACAGAGTAAATACTTAATTTAAGTTAAATGAATGAGTAACTTGGTTAATTTTGGAGGGTAAGTTTGTTGGAATTCCAGGCAGACGGAATAGCATATGCCAAGGTATGGGGCCAAGAAATAGCACTGGATGTGCTGGTGCTGGGGGTGTTTGGGGTGGCCTTTTAGAGAAAATTTGCCGACTCTTATTCTGGACACTGACATCACCCTCCTCCTTGGTCCCTTGACTTGTGTTTTTCTTTCCCAGGCAACCTCCATCCTGCCTGCACAAATCCCAACAAATCATTGACCAGCTCCAAGATCTCCAGTAGCCTGACCATTGCCTGCAGGATGAAGTCAAAACTTCTTAGCATGGCCTTGCGGGTCCTCTCACGCCACCCTGCCCAGCCCCCGAGCCTGGGGCCCTGCCATCTCCTCTCCCCTCCAGTGCTCTGGGGCTGCTCCTACAAGCACCCCACCCATCCTGGTCTTCATGCCTTTCTTCATACTCCTTCTCTGCCTGGAAATCTCTCCTTGATCTTTGCAAGTCAGATACCCACCCTTCAAGGCTCGGCTCCAATATTTCTTCCTTGAGACACAATATGGCATTTTGCCAGTTTTTGAGTTTCTTTTAAATCATTGTTACTGTATGATAAATGACAGGAGGTACTGGGTTCCCACGGCACTTTGTATCTTTTTTTAACTGAAGCACTAATAATTTAAAACTGCAAATTTCACTTTTTATCTACTACTTACTATATGTGCCAGACACCACGCTAAGCTCTCCGCGTGTATTGTGCTTTATGGTTCTCACACAACTCTATGAAATCTGTGTTATTTTACCCCCATTTTACAGATAAAGAAACTGAGACTCAGAGATGTGATATAAGAATAGTGAGTGGTGGTCCGGAAATTCAAATTCAGGTTGATTGGATTCTACAGCCCAAAATGTTAATCTGAGATCTGTGCTCTTTCCTGAGGCTACTTCCTTAGGTTACTTCACCCACACCTGGGGCCTCTGGGTTCCTCCTACAGGGATTCCCACCCCCAAGTCCTAGATCAATCCTGACTGGGTCTCCTATTAGATCAGTCCTGACTGGGGACAGCCTAGTCCCTGCTCTGAGGCCTGAGTGTGTTGGAAGAAGTAAATCAAACCCAGCATGGGGACCCCTCCAGAAGCCTAGCTGTGTCTGCTCACTGAGTCCCCATCCTTGAGGGTCCAAGAAATAGAGTGAAGTGTAAGTTAACTCTTGCTCATTTTTGCATCTTGATGTAAAGGTCACTTCCTCAGGGAAGTCCACCATGATTGCCCAGACTGGGATAGGTACTGAATATATGTTCTTATAGCATCCAGATCTACTTCTCCTTCCATAACTCATATATATTTTTTTTTTTTTTTGGTAATGACTCTATCATTTGTTTCCCTGACTAGATTATAAGCATCATGAGGACAGGGGCTTTGTTCATCGTTGTACTTCCAGGACTTTTCTCAGTGCCTGATGTATCGTAGTTGCATAGTGACTATCTGAAAGGATGAATGAAACTCTGCTTGTTCTCCTCACCTGGATGTCTGCCTCGCTAGTCTCCAGATCCATGAGGAAGCAGAGAAGCATGTGAGTTTCTGTCCCTTCCCCTTCCTGAATGACTTAGTGTTGAAGACACTGGTGTGTGTTGAAAAGAGACTGAGGGATTGATGAGCAGAACTCCAGACAGAAAGCCCCTTCCTCGACCCCAGCCAAGGAAACCCACCCCACCATGTGCCCTCTGGGGGCACAGCCTGTGGCCGGTGACCCAGCTGAGGAGAGGGAGTGGGCAGGTCCCCAGGCACAGGAAGTGAGCCAGGGCGACTCCACCCCTGACCCAGCCCCCCAGGAGTGCAGGGAAGCACCACTGATCCCCAAATACAGCCAAAGGGCTTCCCCTACCCTCTCCTGCTGCCTCAGGGTGTGGTTTGAGAATTTCGGTTTTCATCTGATTCGGAAGAGGCAGTGGCAGGTGAGTCCTACAGCCGTTGGAATTTTTCTATCTGTCCTGCACATCCTCAGACATCCTGGGGCTTGGCTGGTGGGTGGGAAGGTCAGCCTGGGAATCAAGTCTCACATGCATATGTTGGTCCAGGGTGACTGATTCATTCTGGTTTGTCTGAGACTGTCCTGTCTTTAAAACTGAAAGACCCTCATTCCTGGGCAAACAGGGGGAGTTGTCCACCCTGGCTGGGCAACTCTTGCTCTTAAGTGACTAGTTTCAGCACTGGATGCTACATCACTGAATCCTGGCCAGTTTGTCATCGTTTTGGGTACAAGCCTGTCATCTTCTTTAGGGCTCAGGGTTAGTTTGGGGCTGGGGACAGACAGCAGTCAGCTCACGCCTGTGAATCTGGCCAGACCAAAGGGACTCGTGTTATTCCTTTTAAACCCAGCGTTAAAGACCGTGGGAGGTTCTGCAGGGGTTCCTACAGCTGTGGGGACCTCAGAGAGTCTGCATTACTAGGTTGTGATGGTGGCCACGTAGAGCTGGCCTGGATTTGGGGGGATACACTTATACAGAGCAGAATAAACTAGACCTGAGTATACAATAGAAATATAACACAAGCCGTATGTGCAATTTTCAAGGTTTTAGTAGCTATGTTGAAAATGAAACAGGTGAAATTAAATTTAATAATATATTCTACTTAACCCAATCATCCAAAACATTATCATTTTAACATGTAATCAAAATAAAAATTATTGAGATATTTATTTTTTAATTTATTTTTTCATTTTAAGTGTTCAAAATCCAGTTTGTGTTTCATACTTTCAGCACATCTTGATTCGGACCAGCCACATTTCAAGTGCTCCATGGCCACATGTGGCTAGTGGCATCTGTATTAGAGCAGAAGTAGGCACTTTCAGGAAAGGGGAGAGGGATTTTATCCAGATAGGGCTTCCAAGATCTTAGCGGGTTTATTTTGAGGGGATATTTGGGGTCCTTGAGGATGAAAGTGTGTTTGTGAATTTCAACGTCATTGCCCAGGTGTGATACTAAAATTTTCTGGGGATGCTATTTGGGGGATGTAGATCCTTGGAGGAAAGGACTGTTTTGTCATAGTTCACCTTTGTAGGGCAGTCGGACCGTGAGGAAGAATATCCATGGGTGTGATTGGGGAGGGGCTCTTTCTGACTTTCAGAGAAGGAGAAGGTGTGTCTTCTGCCTGCAGTCTCAACAAGCCTTAATCCTAATGGAACAAACTTCAGACTGGCCCTAAAGAGGCTCCTGCTAGGAGGATGTGATCACCCCTTCCACCACCCTGGAGGGGCAGGCTGTGGATTACATCCTAGGTCTGGTCCCATCTTAGAATCTGAGCCCCAGTGCTTCTTAAGAATTGTTTTGCAAATGTCAATCTCTTTCTTAGAGGAGTGCTTCTTTGGCCTTTGAAAGTTGTGCTTTCTTCCCTCAGAAGCATGGACACCCCAAAATACACACATACTTTTAAATACAATTGGAGGGGTATAGAGGCTCCCTGAAACATCCTTTGCTCTCTAGATCAAGCATTCCCACTGAAGATAAAAAAATAGAGTCCTGAGCTGAGTTTCCTAAATGTCTAGAGCAAAAAAGATGGGGAAGGCAAGACCAAATGTTGGTAAGTATGTAGAACAACCAACACATCACCGGTGAGATTATTAGTGGTAGAGCTATTTGGAAAATAGTTTGACATTAAAGAATTAAATGTGCATCTACTAAGTGACCTAGTAATTTCATTTTTTGGTATTTATCTGAGAAAAGTTAAAAAATGTAAAACGTTTTAAAAAAAAGTTTGTAACACCTTTAATCACAATAGCGTAAAACTGGAAATAGCCCAAAATATTTCATCAACAGGAGAAAAGAAAAAAAAAGCTATGGTTTATTTGTACAATGGAATACAACTCAGCGATAAAAATAAATAGATTAGTGATACACACAACAATGCCTGTGAATCTCAAAAAAATCATGCTGAGGGAAAGAAGCCAGACACGAAAGTGTCTGTCTGCGTGATTCTATTGACGTGAAGTTCTAGAACAGGCAAAACTAACTTATGGGGAAAGAAATCAGAGTTGTGGTAGCTTCTGGGAGAGGATGGATTTATTGGGAAAGGACATAGGGGAGCTTTCTGGGGTCATGGGAAAGTTCTACAGGTTTCTGTTAAAATGGAAGGACTGGCCTACTTAAAAATCTATGCATTTCACTGATATAAATTATACCAAGTGAAAAAGGAAACATTCTGGAGACTCTTAAAGACTTGCTACACCTCTAGTCATTCTTTGTGACAATAGGTTCCCGGACAATGGGTCTGGCCCTGCTTTTTCAAGTAAAGGGGACACCTGCCACCTCATGTTCATGATTACTCCCAGCGGGACTAAGGGTCTTTGAGGTGGAGACAGGTTTTATCATCATGGTGTTCCCAGGGCCTGGTGTGGGGATGGGCCTTAACAGGTGCAAAGCAAATATTTTTTTGAATAAATGAATAAACAAATGACTCTTTATATATTTATACATCTATAAATATATATTGTTTATTTATAATATATATTATTTTATTTATTGAAGTATAGTTGACTTACAACATTATATTAGTTTCAGGTGTACAACAGAGTGATTTGATATTTTTATAGACTATACTCCATATAAAGTTATTATAAAATATTGGCCCTATTCCCTGTGCTGTACGTTACATTCTTGTATCTTATTTATTTTATACCTAGTAGTCTGTACCTCCTAATCTGCTTCACTATCTTCCCCACACCTCTCCCCACTGGTAACCACTAGTGTGTTCTCCGTATCTATGTTTGTTTCTGTTTTGTTATATTCATTCGTTTGTTTTATTTTTTAGATTTCACATATAAGTGAAAACATACAGTATTTGTCTTTCTCTGTCTGACTTATTTCACCAAGCATAATACCCTCCAGGTCCATTGGTGTTGTTACAAATGGCAAAATTTCATTCTTTTTTATGGCTGAGTAATAATAAACAAATGACTCTTAATGGAATTACTTGACAGGAATAAGAAGTTCTTGTACTCATGGTTGATCCATGGGGCCTGACACTGGAAAAGAAAGTGGGTCATTGTGTTTTCATAAAAGAAGGAGTCAAGTTTCCTCCCTCCCTCCCTTCCTTCCTTCCTTCCTTTTCTTCCCTCTCTCCCTCTCTCCCATCTTCCTTTTCTTTCTTTCTCTTTCCTTCCTCCCATTTCTCCTTCTTTTCTTCACTCCTCCACTATTGTGCCTCAGAGGAATATCCATTCATTTTTGGGCCCTTTGATTCACTGAGTCTTTAAGGAACAGTGTTTATCAGCTTTCAAGGAATCTATGAAAATAGCTCATATCTGAATAAGTAACGAGAATTGCAAAGTATGAGTGTTTAATTAAATGTATATAAAACATATCATTATGGAAACCAGTTCAATCCAACTCAACTCCTATAGTTATATAAAAATTGTACTCAGTATAGGATATGGATATATTTTAATGTGGTTTCATGATGTTGGATGAGGGAGTCTCCAAAAGTCAGAGGGACTGGGGGCTCCCAAGCCTCTCAAATAGCTGTACAATTGATTTATACCTGAGACTGTGGGAAACTCATTTGCAAAAGTGTACAAGAAGGTGGGAAAGGACACAGGAAGAGAAGAAGAGTAAAAGGGTCGATGTATCGGGTTATGAGGAATAACATCTCATTCATTTTTTACCAAAAAAAAATTGCAGGTAACATATACATGCGTAGTAGGCAGAAAAATGACCCTCTAAAGAGGTCCGTGTCCTAACCCTTGGAACCTGTGAATATGTTACCTTACAAGACAAAAGGGACTTTGCAGATGTGATTGAGGTTAATGACCTTGAGATGGGGAGATTATCCTGAATTATCCAAGTTGGCCCAAGGTCATCACATGAGTCCTTAAAATTGGAGAACCTTTTGTGGCTATGGTCAGAGGTAGATGTGACCAGGGAAGAATGATCAGAGAGAGGCAACATTGCTGGCTTTGAAGATGAAAGTAAGGGCCATGATTCAAAGAATGTAGGTGGCTTCTAGAAGCTGGAAAAATCAGGAAAATGGATTCTCCCCTTGATTCCATAGGAAAGAACACAGCCCTGCAGACATCTGACTATAGCCCGTTGTCAGACTTCTAACCTCCACAACTACAGGATAATAAATATGTATTGTTTAGGCCACAAAGTTCATGGTAATTGGCTATGCCAGTCATAGCAAATTAGCACAACATGGATGGGTCCACGTGGCATTCAGCATGTATTGAATGTTTTCTATGTGCCAGGCACTGTGCTACGTACTTGCATGTCTGAGCTTTCTTGATTTTCATAACAACTCTGTGAAGTGGGTACTATTATCACCCCCCTTTTAAAGATTGAGTCTTGAGAGGGTAAGGAAATCACCCAAGGTTGCAGACCTTGTGAGGGACAGGAGTGGGATTTGAACCCAGTTTTGTCTGTTTCTATACTATACGGTAGATTCACTCACATCCAGAGTAAAAGCTCTTTATAGTTTTTTGGTCTCCAATCCAGGATGACGAGGGGAAAGTCCACCTCTGCAGAAGCCATGAGGAATGATGAATACAAGGCACGACAATGTGACAGCTCTTTAGGGCGACATGTTTTAGTACTTGAAGAACCATCTCCTTTCTCATAAATTGTCTACAGGACAACATGTTTTAGAACTCGAAGGAGCATCTCTTTTCACATAAGCGATTACAGAACTAATTACAAACTGTTTTTAATCTGTCCATTAAGGTAGATGTAACTAAGGCAACATTTTGTTAAAGTAGGTTGAGTGTGCGCTTTCGCATCGGAATGACTACTTTTATTTCTCTGAGACTCTTTCTAATTCTCTTGGCTCCATCTCGGGCCATCTCCTGTTCTTTCTTGCCCTTTGCTCTCCATCTGAGAATCTTCAGCCTTTCTTCCCTGCATCCCTGCCGCTTTCCTAGTTACCTCCTACTCATCCTTTAGCTGTCTTCTTAAATCGCCCTTTCTCAGGGAGGTCACCCTGATGCCCCAGATTGGAGGAATCCTCTGGAATACATTCCCACAGTGCCCTGTGCCTTCCCTTTATCCGCCTTATCACACTCATCCATGCACGCATTTATCACCTATTTCCCCTCACACCTTAAGCTTCATGAAGGCAGAGCCTCACCTCTGTGCCGTTTCCCACTGTGTCCCGCGGGCTCAAGACGATACTTGGCACGACGTAACGTTCAATAAATATCAATGGGTTTTGATTCCTGATAGACGTGGATTGGTCTTTGCTCCTTACTGGCCACGGTTGGTGTCTACTTGAACCCGGGCTGGGCGGCACTTTTGTCCCATCCTCCACCTTCCACTTCCTCCTCCTCCTGTGTTGTGAGTGTGCACTCGTACACAGGTACACCTGTACACGTGTGAGCACACGCACACGCACACGTGCACGCATAGGGTGAGCAGTGTCTTTTCAGATCTCCTCTTTGCCTGCAGGCCGGAGCCCCTGGGCCCTTGTTAGCAGGCCTGGCTTCTGAACTGGTCTCAAGAGGGAAGAGTGGGGGGATGC
Organism: Eubalaena glacialis; assembly: GCF_028564815.1. NCBI lineage: Eukaryota > Metazoa > Chordata > Mammalia > Artiodactyla > Balaenidae > Eubalaena > Eubalaena glacialis. Next base: position 19,979,648 of record NC_083728.1, read on the forward strand.
TGCTTCTGAGAGATGCATTGCTTTCTGGGAGCACCTACCCTCCTGCGGGCGCCCTGGGGATTATCTGTGCATCTGTCTCTCCCCTCTGGGAGGCCTCCTTTTCCCTGAAGCTCACACCCTGGGGCTCCATTTCTCCCATTCCTGCCCCCATGTGGGCTGCTCTTCAGACTGGGAGGTCAGTGGCTGAGGCCACGCTTCCCTCCCTCCGTCCCTTCACCCCACAGGGCGCCTCAGAAGGAGAGTCCCTCCTTCCAGGGTCTCCAGGAGACTACCTGGCATTTCACAACTGCTGCCCAGACAACACACAGCCGAGGGCATGAGGCCGGGTTGCGGTCCCAAAGGGGGCCTGACCCCTGAACCCCAGCCCTCTGGAGCAAACTTGGGGTGGTCATTGCATAACCAGTAATGAAACCCATGCCACGGAGCTGAAGACCTTTGACCATGGAACCTTTTGGAAACAGATTGAGACAGTGGTGATGTCCTCTTCTGTCCCTGTTCCCAGCCTGCCTCTGCTCCACCCATCCCCCATTCGTGCCCTGGACTGGCCTTTGCCCTGAACCCTGGCCCTTCCCAGTGTCCCTGGCCGGCTCCACCTACTGCCCAGACCAATGAGAGACTAGAAGAGGAGAGTCTGATGGGGGGTGGGGGTGGGATTGCCTTCATGTCTGGAGGTAGAATTGCAACAACGACCCCACAGCGCTCCAGGGCAGTGCTTCCCGAACTCCACGGGGAGGCCGGGTCTCCCAGCTGACCTTCCTGCCTGCCTCCCTAGCTGCCCCCTGCAGCCTGCCTCGTCTTGTTCTTCAGCACCTCACAGCCAGACCATCTCCCTTCCGTAGCCCTCTTCCCCTCTCCCCTCACCAAGATATGCAGAGAGTGTTGGTTAAGACTTTGGGAGTCCACAGACTTGGGTTCAATACCTAGCTGTTTGACCTTGGACCTGTGACTTCACCTCTTTGGGCCTCTGTTTCACCATCTGTAAGATGGGTTAGATACTCCCTTTCTCACAGGGTTGTCATAAGAGTGACTTCAGGCAATGCACCCGTTTAACACACACTTTCTGAGCACCTGCTATGTGACAAGCACTGAGCTGTGTGCTAGGGTTACAGGGTGATCAAGACAGAGTCTGGTTGGAAGGAGCCTGCAGTCTAAAGGTGGAGATAGAAAACTCTCACGCACATTCACAGAGATAGTCCAACAAATGAACAGAGCCATAAATTCCCACTGCATGTTGGATGATGCTAAGAAGCAAACAGATGGGAAACAGTGATAGAAGGCAACACAGTGAAAGCATCCTTGAGAGTGAGGGTGTTGAGTAAGAGGTGTTTTAGGAGATGGTACTCGCCAGACCTGAAGGATGAGAAGGGGTCCATGGTTGGAGGAGATGGACCAGGTAGAGTGACGTCCTGAGCGATAAGACTCTGAAAGCCAGAAACTGCCTGGTGGGCTTATAGATCCCAGTGGGGGTCTTTGTGGCTTGAGCAGGGAGAACCAGAGTTAGATTGGTGTTTCTAACCAGAGTAAGAAAAGGTGAGCATAAGACAAAATCTACTGGATACTGTAGGCCAGTGGTTCTCAAAGTATGGCCCCTGCATTGGCAGCATCAGCATCATCTGGAGACTTGTTAGAAATGCACACGCTTGAAGCAAAGCCCAGATCTACTAAATCAGAAACTCTAGGCGTGGGACCCTGCAGGGGAGCCATTTTGATTTTGAGACTCTCTGCTGAACTAAGGGGAAGAAGTTTGGAATTTTACCCCCAGCATGGGAAAACACTATTAGAGAGGTTTTTTTTGTTTTTAATTTTTAAAAATTTTTTTATTTTATTATTATTATTTTTTAATGATATTCTTGTCTGCTTACATTTTTATGTATGTATGTATGGCTGTGTTGGGTCTTCGTTTCTGTGCGAGGGCTTTCTCTAGTTGTGGCAAGTGGGGGCCACTCTTCATCGCGGTGCGCGGGCCTCTCACTATCGCGGCCTCTCTTGTTGCGGAGCACAGGCTCCAGACGCGCAGGCTCAGTAGTTGTGGCTCACGGGCCCAGTTGCTCCGCGGCATGTGGGATCCTCCCAGACCAGGGCTCGAACCCGCGTCCCCTGCACTGACAGGCAGATTCTCAACCACTGCGCCACCAGGGAAGCCCTATTAGAGAGTTTTAATCAGGGGAGAGGCGTGTCTAAATCGGGCTGGTGGTACCATCTAATGGCTGGCGTCCACGCCATCTTCATCCCACCTTTCCACGCTCCTGCCTCGCCGTCTCCCCTTCCACTTTGAAGGCTGCTGCCTACTCAACCTCCCCTCCTAGGGCCTCTATTTGTGGGGGTTGTACACTGTAGGGCCACTTGTTTTTGCAAAAACCCATATTTGAGCAATTTCCCTGTGGGAATTCCAGGAAGTGAAACCCGGTAGACCATCGCTTGGGTCTGGGAGTCAACCTTATTGGAATCGGGGAGGCAGGAGCTACGCTCTCCAGGGCTCGTGGGACCACCTTGTGCGGGGGGGGGTCCCACCTGGTCTCAGGTGGCTCCTAAGGACGCTCTCCAGTGGGCGTGGCCCGTGGAGTATCCACCCCCATCTAGCTCCTGAACTTCTGGGCAAGACGCTACAGCCCTTACGGTCTGACTGCACCCACCGCCAAGGGGCAAATCTCAACAGATGATTTAGGTAAAAACTGCTAAAATACCAAGAAAGCCAGGCAAAATAGCTGAAATACTCAGGCAGTTGAAGCCAAATACCTAAACTACCTGGAAAAGTTCAGGCAAAGTGATTGCAAGACTCACAGAACTCAGGCAAAGCTGTTTAGCAGTCAGTGTGAACAGAGGAGCACGCGTGGGGTTTGGAATCAGTTTCCTGGGTGGACACCTGCTTTGCTGTGTGGTCTTGCCTTTCAGAACCATCATTTGCTCTTCTGTGAAGTGGCGTCAGTAGCATACACCTTGTAGGATTTGGGTCAACAGGGAAGACTCAAAGGGCTGGAGGACTTGGCTGGCAGGAGACTGGGGAGTCGGATTCCATGACTGGCTTCATTCATGGATCTGGTGCCTTGGCAGGGATGGCTGGAAGCTGGACTCAGCTGGGGCGGCACATTTCCACTCTGGCATGATGTCTTACGTGGTAGCGCAGAGTTCCAGAGAATGAGATGGAAATGGAATGGTCTTTTATGACAAGCTTTGGAAGTCACATAGCCTTTTGTCCGCCATACCCTATTGATTGAAACAGTCACAAGCCCACTCAGATCCAAGGAGAGGGAACCAGGCCTTACCTCTCCATGGGAAGAGTGTCAAAGAATTCGTGGCTCTGATTTAAATCTGACACACTGACAAGCCTTCCAGACTTAAGTCAATGACGTCCAGGCCTGCCACTCTGTCAGGACTATGCTTCCAGCCCCTATGGTTAGCAATAAGGAGGGTTCTTCCTACTGGATGGATGCAAAACTGTCAGCTCCTTGTAATCCTCAGAATTCAACTGACCTTGGTCTGTGACCCGAGGAAGGGTGTAGAGTCCATTTTCCTGCAGCCCGTGGAGGTCAGCTGGGCTGGGGAAGGGATGAATAACATCCTCCAGGTTCTCCCTCTCTGAGCATTTAAAAAGCAGTAATAAATAGATGAGAGCCTGGGAGGTGTGATTGATTTGTTTTATGAATCATAGAAGAGGCTGTAACTCATGGGAGATTAGGGTTGAAATAAGTTGTACGGCGCTTGCATTACACACAGAGATTAATGGCTTATCACACAAGACCCCACATTAACCAGCTCACCCACAGGGAATTTAATAGCAGGCCACACGGGCTGACTTTTAATTCTTGAACAAATGCTCCGGGCTTGTGTGCAGCCTTGATTCTCACCCATGAGCCCCTGTCTGATCAGAGCCACGAGGGCTCAGGAGCTGGAGAGCGGCTTCCCTCTTAGGGAGAAGAAACTGAGGATTCCCAAAGGTACTCAACACCCATTTCCTTTCTGCCTTGTTTTTTTCCTCAAGGCAATGAGCAGAATTTCTTAGGAGGGCTAAGAGATGATGCCACTTCTCTTACTACCACCAGCTAGCATCTACTACGGTGTCCAGGTTCTGTGCTGAAGGCTTTTTGGATTCTCACTGAAATCTCATGGCAACTGTATGAGATCAGCATTACTGAATCCATTTTACAGCTGAGAAACATGGGCTGGAGGCTGCATGGGCTTATGGAGGAAGCATGGGTTGCAAGCCTCAGTGCATGCTTCCTTCATGAGTATTATTGTTTTGGAGCTCCAGTTTCCTCATCTGTAAAATTGATAATGTCAGTCCTTTGCAGAGGTGTTCTAGGGCTATACGATCACAGTGCCTGGCACTTAGGAGGTGCCCATAAAGAAGTCAGCCCAGGAGACTGCTGGGGACAAGAAAGGGACAGCGGAGGGAAGAGCCAATCTGTGCTTCTGAGACACACCTGGCATCCCGTAGGTGCCTCTGAAACCATACCAAAGAGGGTCAAAGTGGAGTTCAATAGAGTTGGCCTGATGGTTGGATGGATCCAGGCTGGAGAAAGATGAGGTTAGGCTCTAGACTTGACCATGACGCAAAGCCTCAGGCTAAGAGTACCCAATGATGCATGTTGCAGAATGGTTGGAAGAATTCAGGAGCTGGACTGGCAACTCCAACTGCGGGCTGCTATTTGCCCTGACCAGGGCAGCAGCTGCCAGAGGTCTCAGCCAAGCCTGCACATGGGCTGGAGTCACTTGTGTTGCTGATGGGCACCCAGCGGGGCCATGGGCAGCCCTTGACATTCCCTGCCTCAACCTGTTTGACCAGCTTCACGTCTCAGCCTCTGTCTCTGCTCCCTTGACCAGCACACCTCCTGCCTGATGGGATTAGAGCCTGGGGTCTGGATCTGCCATCACATAGAGTCCCAGCTGTCGGCTTGTGTCCTGCTGACTTAGTCAGGTGGAACTCTAAACTTTCAATCCACCTGCTTCCTGGTCTTTATACCCACAGAGACGAAGCCCTGCTTGGATTTTTGTCACTGCCCAGATCCCACCAGAGTCTCCCAGGTTGCTTAGAAATCTGTTTTAACTGGAACCAACCGGGTTAATACCCATGAGTTTGATTTATTGACTCCTGACGCCAAAGATAGAGAACTCTCCTAAAAGGTTGCTGAACTAACGTTAGGACAAATTAAGACTTTCCCCTTTTCTCACAGTGGGAATCATACCACTGACCTTAACTGCATGCTACTATGCATCCGGCCAAGCTCTTTACATTTTCCACATGTGATATTTCTCCCACTAAATGCATCCGCATCTCCGCTCACCCCATGTTCCCCACCTTTCTTGCTTTATTTCTGCCTAGCACTTAAAACCTTCTTCTTCTTTTTTTAAAAAATTTATTTTATTTATTTATTTTTGGCTGCGTTGTGTCTTCATTGCTGTGCACGGGCTTTCTCTAGTTGCAGGGAGCGGGGGCTACTCTTCGTTGCGGTGCGCAGGCTTCTCATTGCGGTGGCTTCTCTTATTGTGGAGCACGGGCTCTAGGCGCGTGGGCTTCAGTAGTTGTGGCGCACGGGCTTAGTTGCTCCGCGGCATGTGGTATCTTCCCGGACCAGGGCTCGAACTTGTGTCCCCTGCCCTGGCAGGCGATTCTTAACCACTGAGCCACCAGGGAAGCCCAAAACCTTCTTCTTTATAATATGCATTTTTCTAATTGTCTGCCTGTCTCTCCATCCCCACTAGACATGGATCCACCCAGACAAGGATTTTTGTCTTATGCATTTATTGCTGTATGCCCCACCCTAGACAGTATCTGACACACAAATAAATATCAATAAATATCAGTGGAATTGATTGGATGAATAAATACTCACAGGCTTTCAGGGATCTGGATCTCTCAGAGGGCTGTCCTCCACCCCGGGTCCCCTGCGATGGCCTTGCCTGGTCCAGAGACAGTGACCCCTGGGCAGCTCATCTTGGGCTTACTGGTCCCTAACCTGGACACTCAACTTTCCTCCCTGGATTTGGTCTTGGCCTCTGGCCCAGGCTTTCCAGGAAATCCAAACCCAGCTGTTGTCAGTCTTGACTTTGCTTCTTCTAACTGATCTCTGAAACTTTGTGGGGCTCTCGCTCCTCTGTGTGGCAGACACATGAATGGCCATTCATATTGGGTCTGTGGTCAGTGTCAATCCTATGACCACACAGCAGAGCTTCAGTGGGTCATTCAGGCAACAAGCACTTTATACACAGAGCCAAAATTTGGGATCTATACTGCTTGGGTTCAAGTTCCAACTCTGCCACATATTAACTTTCGGGTAAACTTTCTGAACCTCTGTTTTTTCATCAGTAAGATGGGATTAATGATGCTTAGTTGGAGGCTTTAGTGAGATAAAGTTTGAAAAGCAAAATTAGCTTGGCATACAGTAAATGCTCAATAAATATTAAGATGATGATGATGATTATTTTGGGTGTCAATCACTGGGCTTATTTTTGTGATTATGGAGGTGAATATGTCACAGTCCGTGGCTCCAAAGGACCCACATTCTAGAGGGAGAGGCTGAATAATTGCCAGGCAATTATAGTGCAATGTGTTTGGAGCTGTGATAGGGGAAACAGGGCACGGTGGGACCACTCAGGAGGGCCACCTAGGCCAGCCAAGGTTAAGGACAGGAAGCCACAGAAGAACTTTTATGGAAAAGTAAGACTTCAGTATGACTAAAGTTAAAGGGTTAAAAGGTTAAAGTTAAAGTTAAAGGGTTAATAGCACTATATGCATTAGTTCTATTGCTGTGTAACAAATTACCCTCCAAACTTAGAGTCTTAAAATCCAAACATTTCTGTTTCATAAATAAGTTCATTTGTACCATTTTTTTAGATTCCACATATAAGTGATATTATACGATATTTGTCTTTTTCTGTCTGACTTGCTTCACTCAGTATGACAACTCTAGGTCCATCCAGGTATAGCTGATTCACTTTGCTGTACTTTCTGAAACTAATGCAACATTGTAAATCAACTACACTCCAATAAGTTTTTTTTTTTTTTTTAAAGCTGGGGAGCAGAGAATATTGATGCAATATGGAAAAAAACCCAAACATTTATTATCTCACAGTAAATGCTTAATACATGTATGGCCATTATTTTAAAGTATACAAGGAGTGTGTGATAACTGATAAGAGAAATGACCAAGGTGCAGAACACTCATATATCTACAAGATATCTACAAGGTGACTGGATAGCACAGTGTCTGAGAGCTTGGGCCCTGGTGCCAGGATACCTGGGTCCAAGCCCTGACTATGCCAGTCACCAGAGTGGGTCACCAGCCTGAAATGGTTTCTGTGGGTCAGGAATCAGTGCATAAATTAACTGAGTCTCTGGCTCAGCATCTCTCACAAGGCTGGTTCTTAGGTTTCATCTGAAGGTTCAAATGGGGGAGGATCCCCTTCCAAGTTCACTCATGTGGATGTTGGTGTGATTCAGTTTCTCATGGACCATTGGGCTGGGGGCTCACTGGCTGTTGACTGGAGGCCTCCATCAGTCCTGCCACATGGGTCTCTCCCAAATGTGGAAGGTGGCTTCCATCAGAACAAGCGAGTAAGAAGGGATGAATAAGACAGAAGCCAGAGTCTTCTGTAACCTAATCTCAGAGGTGTCATCCCATCGCTTTTACCAGGAGAAGCAAGCCACTTGGTCTAGTCCATACTTAAAGGGAAATTACACAGGGCAAGGATATCAGAAGAAGGGACCATTGGGAGTCACCTTAGAATCTGCCTACCACATTGGAGAAGTTTCTTATGGAAAGAGGGAACACGGTCAAAGGCATGAGGTGTGAACATGTGTGGTATGTTTAGGAAAAGGCAAGTGTCTCAGGAGGGACAGTTCACAGGAGAATGTGTTGGTTGGTGATTGCACATGGAGGTGACAGCAGATGACGTTGGAATGGAAGGTGGGTATTAGCCCATGAAAAGCCTTGAAAACCCTTCATGCAATTTCTTCTTTAGTCCTAGGACAATGGGGGGCACTGAGAGGTGTTCAGGAGTGGAGTGACATGTGGAAAAATGATCTGCATGGGGCTTTTGGTGCATTTTTACATGGCCTTGCATGTCTTGGTAGACCTTCCATCAAGAGAATGAAGACCGAGCAAGAGGTGGTGTCTTGGGTATGGCCAGCCCTCTTCTCTAAATCCTTAGAGCTTTGTCTTGTGGGTTCTAGCCCTCTGACCCCAATTTTGTTTCAGCGGACCTGTCATTGGATATTCTCACTATTCTCGCCAAACCCCTCCCAGAACGTTTCGTAGGCAACCACTGTATGTGAAGCAAGTCCCTGCTCAACAGGGATTGAGGTGGGGGGGTGGGGGTGGGGACAAAGGTGAATTAGATGAGGGTAGGGCAGAACTGCCATACCCTATGGGTAAATCGAGGGTATTAATGAAACAGTTAACATTTATAGGGGACTCACCATGTTTGGTACTATGTTAAGAGCTTTATAAACTTTGTCTCATCTAATTCTCAACCAGCCTCCTGGCCTGGCACTGTTATTATCCCTTACAGATGCTGAACAGATACTCTGAGAGTTGATACACCGCTGGTGACTGGCATAGTCAGGGTTTGGACCCAAGTAGTCTGGCACCAGGGCCTAAGCTCTCAGACACTGTGCTATCCAGTCACCTGAATATCTTGTGGATATATGGGTGTTCTGCACCTTGGTCATTTCTCTTATCAGTTATCACACACTCCTTCTATACTTTAAAATAATGGAAAAAAGGTAAGAAAAGAAAAGCCAACCACATACAATCCAAAATGCAGAGACAGTGTGACCCTGCTTAAAATTAAAAAAAAAAAAATCACATATCTCCAGCAAAATAATGTTGCTTGACCTGTTGTTTCTTTGGGCCATAGGATTATCCACGGCTCCCGGTTGATTTAATTCTGCAGAGAAGTGATGGACCTTGGGTCCATGGCATGGAACTTGCTGGAATTCTAGCTCTGTCCCTTATAAGCTGTGTGATTCTGGGTAAGTCAAGCCCTTTGTAGCATACACTGTCAGGGCACCAAAATTTATTCCCTCAGATCCCTTTACTGTTTTTTGTACCCACCAGTCAACAGCCAGCCCATGTGCCCTCTGGCTGCAGGAACCCCCTCTCTCAGCCTGTGTGCATGAAGAGCTGGTGCTGAAACTGCCTGCTGGTTGCAGGGGGTATATATTCTGCAGCTTTTGCTCCCCAGTCGAGACAACTCTGAGGTGTTACCCATACTGTCTGCAGAGCTTCCCTGTGGGATTGAGCCAGAGTTACGCTCTGGGGGTCTTTGCCTAATAGTGCATTCCTACTGGTCCTTCTCCAACCTGTTCGGCTTCTTGCTGCCCCACCACTCCTTCCTGGGAACATATTCAACCATCTTTGCCTCAGACAAACCCCAATGGATGGATATTCTGCAAAATGCCTGGCCAATACTCTTCAAAAAAGTCAAGGTTGAGAAAGACAAAGAAGGACTGAGAAGATTTCCACTCAAAGGAAACTAAAGAGACATGATAATTCAGTGCAATGCATGACTCTAGAGGGGATCTTGAACTAGGAAAACTAAATAGCTTATAAAAGACATTATTGAGACAACTGATCGGATTTGAATATGGACCGTGCAGGTCATAGTATATTGTAACAGTATTCAATTTCATGACTTTGAGAACTGTACTGTAATTATATACAAGAAAGTCTTAGTTCTTAGGACTTAAACACCAAAGTATGTAGTGGTAAAGGTGCATGATGTCTCCAAGTAACTTTTGAATGATTCATAAGAGAAAGAGAGAGAAGGAGGGGGGGCAACATGTAACAATTGGCAAGTCTGGGTGGAGGATATATAGGAGCTTCTTATACTGCTATTGCAATTTTTCTTTAAGTTTGCAATTGCCTCAGAATGAAAGGAACCTTTGTCTCAGACTCTGATTTCAGGGAACCCAACCTCAGACACCCTCTGAGACTCAGTTTCCTCAGTTGCTAAATAGAGATCAGGGTCTTTACCTGGCCAGGCTGTTGCCAGGACTTAGAGCGGCAGGTATCTGAGATAAGCCTGGCACAGGGACCAGAGCCTGTATCTCCCGTCCCCGTTCGTTAACCACACATCCTGGAACACAGGGTTTGGAAGGCCTGCGGAAAGCTCCCAACACATATTGCAGGGGCCTCAGAGAAATGCACTGTTGTCCTCTGTTATCTCTCTGTGTCCACACTTACTCACGCTGCTTAGCCTGTCTTTTTGGAGAACACTTCCTGGTCCGCAGCAATGGTCAGTGATTTTTGTAGATTAAAAGAAACTCCAGAGGGGAGAAATTTTTCCTGGGGAGATCAAAGAGCCAGCCCAACATAAAAGAAACTGTATAGAACTATATATGTTAGGAACAAAACAAAACAAAAAAACCCAACCCGGGAGCACAATCCATATGTCAGAGTTGATAAGTCTGAACTTCAGTGGTCTGCTCTATAGAGTCGCCAGCTGAGGCAGGAATGTTGCTTTGTCCAGAAAAGGCAGCCCCATAAAAGGGAGATTTTTTATGGACTTCGGCACAAGGACGAGGCAGGAACTGTATGTCCAAGGCTTTGTGAGGAATCTCTAGGACTGATGTGGTTTCTTTTCCCCTTACTTTTAATCAGTTACTATATAAGTCAGGCTTTAACTGGGGAAACAGAACTAGTAGGAGATACGTATTAAGATTTATCATAAGGAGTTGGCTGATGAGACAGTGAGGGCTGGCTTGGCAAGTCCGAAATCCATAGGGCAGGCTGGAACTCTTGAGCATGAGCTATAGCTTTTGTCCACAAGCAGAATTTCTTCTTCAGGGAAACCGTAGCTCTGCTGTTGAGGTCTTTCAGCTGATTGAATCAGGCCCACCCAGTTATACAGGAAAATCTCCTTAAAGTCAACTGATTATGGACTTCAATCACATCTACAAAATACCTTCACAGCAACTCCTAGATTAGTGTGTGATTAAATAACTGAGGACTGTAGCCTAGCCAACTGACATATAAAACTGACCATCACAGTCACCAAAACCAGATCTTCAGAATTACCCCCACCCACCTCTCACCATCCTCGTTTACAAGCCAATGGCTCCTTTCTGGTATGCCGGCATCCAAGCCCATGGTCTCCAATCCATTCCAGTATGATATAATCCACATCAGAAGCCACTTGATTCTCCCTATCAATTATGGCATAAACACCCAAATCCTAAACTGGGCAGTTACCATCCTTCATTTTGTATCAAAGCCCTAAGCCACATCAACTTGCTTCTCCTTCTGCACATAACTACAATAGCTGACGTTTCTTGGACACCTGCCAGTTCCCAGACACTGTCAAGTGCTTTGCCATACACTGCCTAATTCAATAATCAGAACAATCGTATTTTGCAGATGGGGAAACTGAGACAGAGAGAGGTTAGAGGAATCTTTCAGTCACCAAGGTAATAACTGGCTTAATGTACAATCCCACAAAGTCTGACTTCACAGTCCGTGACTTTGGGCATTACATTATGCTGCCTTTTTGAAGGTTCTCTTCTCATTTATCCAATGATCTTCTACTTAGGCATCAAAGCCCACCTCAAAAGTCACCTCCTCTCTGAAGCCTTTTGGATTTCATAGAATTTGCAGCCCTCTCTTTTGTGTTTTCCTAGTTCTTGGTTCCCTGCATTTTTCATGCCCCTTTACTATGATGACCTGCTAGTGTGGCTGCAGTCTCCCCCCGCTTGATGTGATGTGTCTGCTTCCCAAGGCCCAGCTCAGGGCCCCCATTATTGACACCAATGGTTGTTGTCAAGAGCTCACTTATTTGGGGATTTATTGTCTCTCTCAAGGCCCAGCTAATGGTTAGTAGGGCTGACAGCCTTCAATTACTCTGTTCTTCCATCTATACCAATGTATTCCTGCAATAAAAGTAGGTGTTGAATTCTAATCCTCTGAATTGCCATTGCAGCAGAGTGATGATGGCTAATCATACACTGTAAACCAATTAACAAGGGTGTAGCTCTTAAAGGATCTGGGTAATGTCTCCACGGCTCACTTCATCTCAAATATATTTCCTCAGTGTCTCCATGGCTCAACATTCAGGGAATTATTGGATGTCAAAGCAATTAATTCCCTGAGAGGTTTTGATGATGTGGTGCTCATCTGTGTGCCTATATGAAGCTTTCTGGCATCACTAGGGTAGCTGCAAGGACCCTAATTTGCATGAGACCCTAATGTGCCTTCTGAGACCAATGGGCAAGGAAAGACTCCAGTGCACCAGCACTAAGATTCTCGGATATGGACATCAAATCTGTGGTCAATTTTTTTAATTTGGATTTTTGTAAATTAAATAAATTAATGGACTCATCCTGAGGTAGGTGAGCTTCCAGATGTCCAGGATGAGTGTTAATAGGAGGTGACATTTGGCTGTCAGCCAATCTAGCCTCAGAATAACCTGTGCCCAAGTCCCCAAGACCCCAGGTAGGATGCTGTAAGACTTTGCCTTAAGTGGGGAATGACTCTTGTTTGATGAGTTGCCCAACGATGTGTACCCTTGGTGGGAATGGGGTCATTCCAACCCAGGGAGAACATCATCATAGGGGGATAAATAGAAGAAGTGCCCTCTCTGGCAAGGAGCAGAGGGGTGATGCCAAAATGGCGCACCATTAAGGCCAGCATCTTGGTTAGCCTCTTACCCATGAGGATTGCTACTTATTATGGGAAGATTTTACTGGTGGTCACCCCAGACCCTGAGGAGAGAAAAGAGACATCTAAGCCCTTGTAGTTCCCTTTATTCTGTTTGGTAACCTCCACGTCAGTAGCTAGCTTCATCCTCACTGCAGTTATGCCTGGTCTGCCTGGACTTGTATGGTTTCCCCGCCTTCCTCCACCTGTCCCAGTGCCCTCCTCCTGGGAGCTGCATGTCATGGCTTCTCTGGACCAGGAATTTCCCAAGGGTGGGGAGTGCCTCAGTCATCCGTGTCATCCTGACATCTAGCACAGGGTTTGGCACATCACTGGTACCCAGTAAATATCTGACGAATGAAAACGAGGTATAGATCATAGACAAGTTACAGTTGCTTCATCCTTATAGACAAGATGATTGGCTAAGACTTGCTGTAATTTCACTTACGTACAGATACAGCTAAATGTCTTCAAGGTAATGAAGAAATCTGGCACAATCTAGTTATTAATTTTGTGTTGGTAATCATGATGATAATAAGAATTCTCCTCCCCCTCAAAAATATTCTGGTTTGGATGTCTGAGATGGGTATTTTCCAATTCTCCTTTTTGCTCTGTACTCTAGGGATGTGGCCTTGAATCCCCAGAGCACTGGTTTGGGAGTCTGAATTAGTCAAATGGACTGGATGATAGATTAACTGGGGGATTATAAGAAAAGTATGAAACTTAGGGCCAAAGAAACTAAGTCTCATCACGATGATGGCATTTACTACCTATATGGTTTTGGGTAAAAAACAAAGAAATTCTGAACCTCAGTTTCCACATCTGTAAAATGGGTATAATCATGTCTACCATATAGCACTGTTCAGAGTATTAAGGAACTGTAGGAAAGATCCTGAGATGAGGAGCTCATGCTGATGGAGGAGATAGAAAAGTAACCAAAAAAATTGATCTATGAGAACTGTATCCTGGCAGAGGTCAGTCCAAGACCAACTGTGGGATCCTTAATTATTAGTGCCCACCTTGTGCTTTGGCCTGTGCAGGGCACAAGGGCCATGATGGTTTATGCCCACACCTGCGTAAATATGATGCTCTCAGCTTCCCACAGCCCTTGGCCTGAGTGGATCCCAGCTTGGACTCTACAGCTCTGTCAGCAGACAATGAGGAAACATCTCTTTGGATGCGAGGTCCTGCACACGTGTGAATTTAGCTCCTAACGCACAGCAGTCACAGTAAATAGGAAATGATAACTTTCAGGAAGCAGCATCTAAATAGGTGCAGAAGGCACTAGCTTCTGGACACTCAGTGGAAACATGTTACTTTGCTTGTAACGATCAAAACCTGTCCCTCTACTAACCCACGTGTAAAAGGGGCACACTCTGTGACCATGTTCAAGTTGGAGGGTTCAGACTGTAAAAGGGGAGGTCATGGTAGAGGTCAGAATAGGAAGTGGCTGGTTTGTCCTGCTGGATCCCTCCCCCTGCCCCAGGACAATAAGGATGATTCCTACAAGGAACATTCACATAATGGTGTCTGGGAGTGCGGTCAGGCTGAGGGGTGGTCCATGAGCCCATGGGTAAGGAAGGAGGGTGGTGGGTACCAAAAACCTGGTGAGTGAGGTGTCAGGTGATCTAAGCCAGGTCACCAGGCATCTTTCTGTGCCTCAATTTCCTTACTACAGAGCATGGTACTGAGTTGTGTGCAGCAAAAGAGAAAAATGATGGTTGTAAAGTTCTTTGATTACACAGATCACTAAATAATAGCATTTAATTATTTATCACGTGTTTTGAGATCTTGGGATGAAAGCTGTGGCGGCTGCAGCATGTTATTAACTGGTTGTCAGCAACCTTTGTTCAGGTAATAGACTTAATTACTATATTAAATGGATGCAGTGGAGGAGTGAAGGACCTCCTATCCCCGCTTCCACCCCACCCACTTCCCAGCTCTCCCTGGCCAGTCCAGTTGGGGGAGTGTGTCCACTTGTTCTGAACCCTTTTCCTTACCTGTGGTCCTTCCTTCCAGCACACCCAAGCCTGCACTCCACCGCGGTTATCACCCAGGAGTGCATTGTGAGCGAGAGCTTTCTGGGCTTTTGGGGTTTGACGAGGCTGCTCTCTGCTGTCCTTGTGTATCAATCACCAGCTCTAATTAGACTGTAAACATCCTTTTATTCCCCCTAAGCTTGTTGCAGGTCATGTGGCCGATATGTAAATCTCAGTCCTTGGAGCAGTTTAATGGCCATGGTGACCATAGGTAGTAACTCAGGCTCTCCTATAAATGGAAAGTAAAAACAACAACCCATTACTGATGATGGTAGGTCTGCAACCTGCACGGGGAGCATCGTAAACTTGAGCGATTGCTCCTGTGTTTGGCTGAGGACAGGACAGGGGAGGGGGCTCCAGGTGGCAGGAGAGCAGATTTGTGACCTGCCATTTCCAGGTTGTCTCCCCATCTCTGTCCCGGCTCCGCACAGCCACAGGTGCAGAACTTCACCTGCCCTTCGCAGCCTGCAGGAAGTGGTTCTCACCCGGCTCCATCCCTGCCTGTGGGCGGGGTTAGCATCTACCTGTGGGTCTTCCACCCTCATTCTGAAGCTGTTGTGCAATGCGAGCGGCTGACCAGGGTCACTGCGGTTCTCTTGCCCCTCTTATTTGTGCGACCAGTTTTAGAAGGACAGCCTGACAGAGTGGAAATATAAGTGTCCTGAACGTAAAGATGTTTGCCTTTTTTAGGGACTGCTGTATCTCCAGCATCTAGAGCCATGTTTGATGTGTAGTAGATGCTCAATAATTTTTTTTGAATGAAGCAATGAATGAATGAATAAGTGAAATCTCTGGATTTGGGGGCTGGGAGCTCTGAATCCCAGCTCTGCTGCTTACTAGCTGTGGGAAAGTTACTTAATCTCTCTGGACCTCAGTTTCCTCACCTGTAAAATGGAGATCAGATGACTATGTCCCTGGGCTGTTGGGGAGATTAAGAGAGATGACGTATCTAAACATGCCTAGCCCTGGCTGGTACATGTGTTACCTCAGGATGACAAATGAGGATATTGAGGCTTGGAGAGGTTAAGGGGTTTGCCAAAGTTTTCAAGGGGTGGAAAATATAGGAGGGAGAAGTCAGGTCTCCTGAGTCATTCAGATTCAGTCCTCTTCACTGTTCAAAGTGATGTCACAGATATCAGAGGGAATTTGGTGGTTTCTTTCTCCATCCCTGGGGGATTTGGGGATCTTCAGAACTTGTTCAGATCTGACCTCTACTATAGCAAGTATTTATTGAGGTCTATGATCCGTTGGGCTGGAACCGGGGATAGGAGTGAATAAAACCCCTGTCCTCAAGGAGCTCACAGTCTGGTGGAGAACATAAAGGCAGTGAAAATGACAATGGGATATGGGCAGATCATAATGGTGTTGTGTACAGAGCTTTGCAGGAACTCACAGGTGGGAGGGTCTAACTCTGTCCAGGCATATCTGGGACAGCTTCACAGAGGACAGGATGCAAGATGGGTCTTGAACAATGAGAAGAAATGCTTCTCCAGTGGAGAAGGGAGTGGAGTGGAGTATTAGAGATAGGAAAATAGGGCGTGACTTGAAAGTGTGAATATGCATAGAGTTTTCATGGACTGATGAATGGTTTGGAATAGGGGTATATGGAAGAATAGGAGAAGATCAGGCTGGGCTGGATAATAAATGGCTTTGTAGGCTATTCTAAAGATGTACTTTTTATTAAGGGCACTGGGGAGCCATAGAGGACTATAGAGGACTATAAGCATAGAGAGTGGCACGGTCATATTTATGATTTGATCAGAAGACTGTTGACTGACTGGTGAAAGAAACAAAGGACTTCAAAACTGGGCATAGTAAACACAGATTCAGATGTGAATAAAGTTAACTGAGACTGTATGACATACCTTGCTCTCTGCATATGTCATTTTATTTATCCTCCAATGCAGCTACAAGCCAAGAAATGCCAAGGGATGACAGCAACCACCAGAAACAAGAAGAGGCAGGGAAGGATCCTTCCTAGAACCGTAAAAGAGAACATGACCCTGCCAACATCCTGATTTTGGACTCCTGGCTTCTGGAACTGTGCGAGAATAAATTTCTGTTGTTTTAAGCTACCCAGTCTATGGTTATTTGTTATGACAGCTCTAGGAAACTAATACAGCAGCCTTCCAAAGCAGCCTATGAAGAAGATGCTAATTTTAAGAAAACAGATTCTGGTAGAGACCGAAGAAATATCCATGGTTATCACCCAGTGAGTACTAGATCTGGGGTTCAAAATCAGGTTTATCCGATACCGAACCCATTCTCTTTCCATTGTACTGGTGAGGACTTTTGTGAGCAGCCTTGCTGGGAAAGAGGTTAGCCATGTGTGGGAGCTCCAGTTCTGGAAGGTAAAGAATAATGCAAATTTTCTTTGGGAAGCCCAGACGACATTCTGGAAATTCATTTGAAGCCAGTAGAAACCGTTTGACCAGCTTGAGGGACAGTAGGGTCACTGCTTCTTTATTTTTTCCTATCAATCTCTTGAATCCCCACTTACATTTTTAGGATGAAGTTCCCAATTTCCAAGGACCAGCTGGGGTCTTGTTTAGTTAGAAGGTGGCCCATTCTGTTCCCGGATGTCGCACGAGAGAATCAGAAATTCTGACCAGTTCATGGGAGTATCATTTAGGTCCTATCCACATGGTGGCGCTGTTGAACACCAGTCTTGTACAGCCCAAGGAACTAGGGGACACTGAACTAGTGACGTCCTTGCTGGCCGAAACCCCTGCACAACTCACAGAGGTGGGCTTCGGGTGTGAGGAGTCCCAGAATGGGCCAGGGTAAGCAGGGTTTCATTGCAGCAAGATCCCAGCAGTTGGATACCCAAGCCTTTATGTCAAATAAGGTAGATTTTTCTCTAAAACTGTTATTGAACTGGTCTTCATGATTTGAGGTTATAGGTGCTCCATCCTCTCTTCCATCCCAGGAGGGTGATGATGGGAAGGTGCTTAACCGTATCTGGGGAGACCAGGCTGGGGTGTAGTTACTCCCACAGGGAGGCCTTCCTTCACCCTAAGTTTAAGTTAAAACAATACATGGTGTTCTGTGCTTTAATTTTATCGTACCTATCACATCTGTATTCATGTGGTTATTTGTGTGATTTTTTGGTATATTGTCTGCCTCTCCTTCCAACCAGGGAACCCCATGAGGGTAGGTATCAGGAATGTTTTCCCACTTCCGTATTCTCAAGGCTTAGCGCAGAGTCTGGCACTTAAGGAGAATTTCGTTCAGACCTCAGCTCTTTGGCCAACTATCATGGCTTTGAGATCTGGGGCTAGTTTTCTAGTCGCTCTAAGCTTCTCTTTCTTCATCTGAAAAGAGGAAATAAAAATATACCTACCTCTAAGGAATGTTGAGAGGATTGAATAACATAGAGCACGGAAAACACAGCACAATGCCTGGCACAGAGCAAATACTCGTTATATGTTAATTTTAAAAGTTTTACCTCCTTCCCTCTTTTCCTCCCTCCTTTCCTTCCTTTCTTCCCTCCCCCGTCTTAGTGCTCACTTCCTCACTCTCTAAGAGTTTTGTGTATGTGTATATGTGTTTGTGTGTGTGGATATGTGTATTTGTGTGTGTATTTGTGTATGTTGTGTACATGTTTGTGCATGTATTGTGTGCGTGCAAGTGAGGCACCTGTGCTTACCTCCAGCACAGAAGACTCTCATGCTTGAGGAACAGGACCCTGAGTGAATCGCCTGGCACTACGAGGGCATGTATGGACAATGTAGCCCTCAGAGCTGTCCTCACCTGCCCTGGTGGTAGCTCCACCTCCACAACACCTGCAGGGGGAGGTGACCTCGTTTGTGATGAGGGCCGAGTACCACACACCTGAGTCCATCTTTCACCCGCATCCCCCTGGGTCTTCTGTAGCTCCTCCTAGCCTCTAGGCTCAGCACAAGAGGATGGTAGAAGGTGGAGAACGTAGTGGGTTGAGGGGACTTCCTTCACTCCCTTGGGAACTGCTGAAGGGCAGTCATCAGGGAAGACCCTAGGGATGCCACCGACTAGTGACCTTGGCAATTTGTTAAGCTCTTGGTGCCCCAGTTTTCTCTTCTGTATGATGGGAATTTTGGAGTTAAGAGTAGCACGGAGAGTCTTAAACAGAAACATATACCCAGGTCAGGTGGGCAAATGAGTGAAGGAGGCTAATTTTAGGGAAGATTGCCGTGGGAAAAATATCCTGACCCAATGGGGCAGATGTTCTTTAACTTCAGCCAACTGTTGCTACGTGAGAAGTTGAGCTCAGAACTGCTAGCTTTCCGATTATTTAAGAGAAGGTAGAAATCTGGACTTTTACAGGAAATCCCTCAAATTTTCATGTTGGCAAAACATTCAAGTTTTCTTAAAACGTTGTATGTGGCATAAATAAAACATCTCTATGGTCCAGATGTGGCTGTCAGGTGAGTATTTAGTGATGTGCATATATGAAACGCTAAATAATATATATATATTTTCAAGTCGGGTGCTGCTTCCCCTGGGATAAAAAGGGAGAGAACTGGGGAGATGGAAGGAAACAGAAGGAAGATGTGGAGGGGGAAGGGGAGCTGGGAATAGTTAAGAGATCTTTAGGGGCAGTGAGGGCAGAGATCCAGCTGTGGGAGTGTGTTTGGCCTCTGTCTGGTCGCAGTGTGGAGCCCCCAGGACAGAGCCAGCCCTCATTTCCATTGATGGGGTAAAAGCCAGCCCACTGCCTCAGTGTTGGGATGTTCAAGATGGGGGTTACCAGGGTGTCTGAACTCTCACATTTCCTTCTGGGATCAGAGGGTAGGGGGCTCCTGTCCTTCTCTCACCAACCATCACTGAGCTGCAGGATGTGGTATATCCAAAATAAAGGGGATTCAATTCAAAGCTGGAGGGATCCTTGAGTGGTTCAATCTGGCATCTGATGTCACCAGACTAAGCCAGATGACCTGCAGTTTGGATCCAGATATCCTCCAGTACCTGATGGGACGGGAGCCACGGTGAGGAGGTGGGGGCATGTGTCAGTGAGATCAGCTGCCTGCCTCCCCAGATGCTCTCTTTCAAATGCATCTCAGTCAGTGTCTGGGGAGCTGGAATGCCCTGGGCAAGTGACTTCAACTTCCTGAGTCTCAGTTTCTTCATCTGCAAAATGGGAATAATGACAGCTGACTCTCACATTTGTTAGAGTGTGCGGTAGGCACGTTTCATCTTGCATTTGCCAGTGTTACACGGAACTGGTCACCATGCTTGCTTCTCCTCCAAGGAAGGGGACTTGTAAGCTTTCAGAACAGTCCACCTAAGTCTGGCCCTCCTCCTTTTTCCAGAGGAAACACCCAAGAGGTCTCTGTCCTCTGAACCCTATATTCATTATGCAGGTCATCTGTTGACATTTGTAATGTAGAAATCAACCCTCTCACTCCCAAAGAGCTTAGGTATCTTCAGATTTAGGATTGGCAGAAAGAGAAGCAGAGGGTGGCTGAGGTTGACATGGAAACGGGCAAAAACTTAAGAGAAGGGAAGCTGTGATGGGAATGGGTGGAATGTGAATGAATTAGGTTGACAATGTTTTTTTGAGCATTTATTATGATTCTATGTATCTGTGACAGTGGAGCAGTGGTTTGTGATCCACTCCTAGAGCTCACAGGCCATGAGGGAAGCCAGACCCTGAGCAGAAATAACAGATATGGAGAAAGCTACAAAGGGGGATGTTCAGGGTGCTGGGGGGGTTGAATCCAAGGAAATCTAGCACAGTCTGGTGCAGTCTCCCAAATGAAGCATGCTAGTATTTTAAATAATAATAATTATAATGACTAACAATTACTGAGGGCTCACTATCTGCCAGTGAGCCCTATTTTGCATGCATGATCTCATCAAATCCCCAGAGCAACCACCGAAATACATACTTTAAAGAAGTTATGGCTCTGGGAGGTGAAGGAATGCCTGTGGTCACTTGGCCATCCAGTGGTGAAGTCAGATTTGGATTCAAGACCTCATGATTGTACAGTGCACAGACTCAGGGAACTCTGGGCTCCAACTAGCTCTGCTTGGAGATTGGCAACCTGAGTGACACCAAGGGCAACCCCAAGGGCATGAAAGGATTCTCATAATGTAGGAGGAGAGATGCTGGAAAAGTAGACACACTTGAAGGAAAGGCTAGAAATGAGGGAGGGCTACTTTCATCTCTTCTCCTTGACTGGTCACCTTGTTGTCACTTTCCTTCAGGGACACACAACCTCTGGATTCATTCAAAATTCCTGGGAAGTTTTTTCTCTAGGAGGCTCATACCATGTATGTAATTACGTCTCCCATGGTGTTTCCAACTTTCCCTTTTTATTTGGTGTCCATTGAAGTTGAGGAGGTGCCTGAGGTCTACTCCTCTAAAGAGTGAAGGATGAAAGAAGTTGCTGGATCTCCAGCTCTCTGAGCTGTCACCTTGGTCTTTATAGAATATTTCAGAGACCAGCCCATCAACTCAGTGAATGAGGAGGGAGCATATGTTTGAGGTCCCTCCAATACTCAGACAATACCAGAGGCCCACAGGGGAGGAGAAACAGCCCTGTGGCATAAAATCTTCCCAGACTTAGGGATAGCATGAAGCCTGACCTCTAGGAGGGTGATTGGTGTTGGAACTTACTTTGTTTCCAGACTTCAGAGATGCTTGCGTGCATGACTGTGACAAAGGCACCCTGTTGGGACTTGATCATCCAGGCAGGGTGAGGGTTGAGTGAATTTTTACTGGGCTTAGTTGAATCTGGACGGTGAAAAGGAGAAGAGGCACAAGGCACATTTTAAGGACCGAAGTAGACAACTCCTCTTCGTGGTTCTGAAGGTTCGGACACTTTTTTTTAAACTTGTGTTTTCCTTCTTCAGCTGGACGGGGTCAGAACCAAAACTGAAAATGGTGGCATCTAGACATGAGGCTGACTTCTCCGTAGGGGAGTCCCCCATCTCAGACTGGCCAAGGTGAGACTTGGGTGCTGGGTCAGCTTGGTGAAGACTTCATAAGAGAGCCCAATATTTAGTAGTATATTCAACAAGAATGGATGGTCCCTTTCTCGATGCCAGGACTTGTTCTGGGAGCTGGAGATTCAGAGATGGTGAGGATGCAGCCAACCCTGATCTCTCAGGACATCGGAACTGATGCCAGAGAGAATACACAGTCAAATAAGATATCCCCGTGTGAAGACTTGAAACAAGATTTATGTAATAAAGTGCTGTGGTTTTACACAGAGAGGAATGACTATTCTGCTAGGTCAGAGAAGGTAGTTGGGACAAGCTTCAAGAGCTTTGATTTAAACTCTAAAGAATGTGTAACCTGAATAAATCTTGACACCCACATGGTTCAGTACGATTTTGGGGTTGTGACACAAGAGAGAGTGAAAAAAGTAAACTTTATTCAGTTCCTGGAGGAAGTGCTAAATGGGACGGGGCTGCTCTTATAAACATCTCTTCTCCTATATTGTTTCCCCACTCAAAATCCTCTACACAGCGGCTCCCCCAAACTCCCTCTATTTTCCAATCTCAACTCTCAATACCACAAACTTCGCCTACTCTGAGCTCTCTGGTATTTCAAAAACACGTGTCTATACCTCAGCTCTTTGTTAACTACATAGCTCAGTCTCTGCATTCTGTGGATATCTTAATGAGGAATATTGCCCTGATTCTGCTTCCTAAGGAAGTAGGGAGGGGAGAAGATCTGGAATACTCATGTTTTAATGCTTTCTCTTCCTGTTGCAGTTAAATGGGGTTTCACTAAGTTGAGAATTTGGGAAAAGGGCACCGTGGCAAAGAGGTACCTTGTACAAAGGCATGAAAGCACATAAGAAAACGTTATACATTTAGGTGTGAACAGAGCTGGCGATGCTCATGAGGAAGTGGGAAGGGGGAAGGCTGAAGAGGTTAAAAGGAGCTGGATTGTGAATGACCTTGAGGCTGATGACTAGGAATCTGGACTTGATCCTAAGAGTGATAGAATCCATTGAAGGTTTTTTGGTGGGTTTGTTTTTAATTTGGATAAGATGGGATCAGTTTGGCATTTTAGGAAGATGACCCTTGGTGGCTTGCAGGAAGGTTGGATTGGATGCAAGGAGAGGCTGGTAACCAGAAAACCAGTCATGAAACTGTTGTGAACACCTGGACAGTGTGACCTGAATTGGTGCGACCTTGGCGATGGAAGGGAGGGAATGGATGTCAGAGCTATTTCAAGGTGGAACAGGTGGGGGAAATGGCTAAATGGCTTCACATGCTCACCAGTGTTCATTCATTTGCCAAGTTGATCATGAAAGAAGATACCGGGCACAGCACACATGGATACCCTATGCCTAGACACCCGGTCTGTGTGCACAGCACACATGGATACCCTATGCCTAGACACCCGATCTGTGTGCACAGCACACATGGATACCCTATGCCTAGACACCCGATCTGTGTGCACAGCAGGGTGATTGCACCTGCCATTAATTACAAGTCCAGGCTTGGAAGCCTCTTTCTGAAGAAATGGACCAATGGATTCAGAACACGCATCTGGGTGGGGCTTATCCACATTTCCAGCTTTGCTTTCCATTTCCCACACAGACTCTGTTCTCCAAGGACTAACCTGGCAGTACTGTCCTCTTTCTCAACGCACTGCTCCTCCCTGCTTGGCTCGAAATGCAGGTGGAGGCCATTAGGACACGGTTCTCAGGGTGCATCCAGGAGAGTGGGGAGGAAGAGACATGGCCTTCAGAAGTAGACAGATCAGGACTCAGGTGTAAACTCCACCAGGCTTGGTGAGCCTCTCTGCCTCACAGAGCTTCAGTTTCCTCATCTATAAAATGCAAGAGTGCCTCTCTTACAAGGTAGTGAAATTATAAGATAACCCACATATAAAACTCCTAGCTGTGGGCGTGGCACATAGTAGGTGCTTAATAAGTGTTCATTTGCTTCCATTAGATTTTGGCTTCTAATGTAGCCCCAAGTCATTTCTTAGGTAGAGAAGTAACTGTGTCTGGTAACTGTTGTAATGCTCATGTTTCATTTTGGAGATGAGGACATTGAGATTCAGAGTATCTATCTATCTATCTATCTATCTACCAAACACTGGTTGTAGACTATGGTTTAAACTATCTTATAGGCAGAAACTTGCCCCACTTCAAACTGAATCCTGACTTCTGGTTCCAAACCACTTTCAGAACCAGGGTATCCACAAGCTGAAGACCCTCAGCAATTTAGTTGACCAAGGGCCTGAGAAGTTGAATTCTAAGGGCTGCCACAGGAAGTTTGAATCTTGAGCCTCAAGACATATCTTCTGTCCCCTTAGTCACTGGCCAAGTGATTCCCTTGACAGGAGGCTGGTCAATAAGACAGTTCATCATGGTCTTATAGGAGGCTGGGACCAAACCCCTCTGCTCCAGTTGTATTGTAGAAGGAGACTCTGAAGGGGAGACCATAGAGCCCTTAGCAGCTCAGCTCTCAGGATGGGAACTTAATGAAGATAATCTTGGAGAATCTCTCCTTTCTGCCATGAGAGCCAACCAAACCCCAGAAAGTTATCTTAGCAAAGAGCTTTGTATCTTACAGGTATTTGACTTACACAATTCAGCTTTGAAACAAAAAGGAAGAGAGAAAAACAAACATTTAAATACACAGATGATTCTGGCCATTAATCTCAGTGAGCATAGACTCAGAGTGACCCTGAGTGGGGAGAGGTTAATCTCGTAGCTGGGCATCAACTGCAAGTCCGAGTGGTTCTCTATGTGTGAGTGCCTTGAAGCACCAACTATGATTCTGATAGTGAAAGATTTTAATATTTTCATGCAACATTGCCCCAAGTGCACATTTATTTTATCCTGTAGTACTCAAGTGAAGAAATGGTGATTTGTTCCAATACTGGAGAGAAAATCTGGCCTTGTGGACAGATTGAGAAAAGAATGTGAGTCCCCAGTATGGATCCTGTGGTAGTGATTAATGATGGTTACCAGCACCCAGTTCTTTTCTCCCTCTGAGTACAGAGAAGACTGAACAACTTATGTTTGGGTGGGGCCACATGACAAGTTCTAACTAATGAGTGATGTACGTTACTACTGGGTCAAAATATTTAATTGCCAGGGCAAGAATGTCCAGAGATGTTTGTTTCCTTCTGGCATGGTGACAGTTGGTGGCTGCTTTGTAAACCTGGGATCCCTAGTGACTGCGACAAATGGAACCTCCTTGCCTATCTGCGAGAAACACGTGCTGCTGAATGAGAGATAAATCTTTGTGGTTTTACCTGAGATTTTTGGGGTTTGCTTGTTATAGCAGCATAACCCAACACATCCCGACTGATACAGAGCTTTTGTCAAAGGGGAATTTTGGGTACTTTATTTTACTAATTTTAAAGGGATTGTCACCTCATGTTGTGACTTCAGAATCTACATCCTGGTGACTCTACTTGAGTAGTATAGGTACCATTTATTGAAGCTTACTCTGTTCTAAGCACTGTGTACTCTCATTAAATCCTTACCATGACTCGATGAGATTGAAAGAGTAATGCTCATTTTGTAGATGAGGGAATGAACATAGAGTGCTTAGGTACTGTGTCTAAATTCACAATGGCAGGGATAGATTTTAAAGTCAGGTCATTCTGACCCCAGAGCCAGTGTTCTCTTGATTCTATCACCTGTCCTTGCAGCTTCACAGCTCGGTTCCTTCAAGAGAGAGTGCTAGCCAGCTGGGGGTTTGGCAATGGAACTGCTCCACCAAGCCTTGCACCCTGGTGCCAGCCCAGTCCTTGCCGTGTGCCAAGCCTCCAAGCACCTCCACTTACCCCACACTCCTTCCCACACTAATGATATTGACTCTTGCCATCCTAGCAGGGTGTTCCACTACCTAATCACTGTTTGGAAACCTCTGAGGGTGGAAAACATAATGTTCAGTGCTTAATGGTTAAAGGGTTCATGTCAAGTCTGGAGCAGAGTAGGATACCTGGGGGTTGTTGGCATAGGGCAGGGCAGGGGATGCTGGGGGTTCAGACCAACCAGGGGACATTGCGACATGGAAAGGCAGGGACAAAGGCTCTGGCAGAGTCTTCTCAGGCTAAAGCCAAGATTCTTAGATTATCTGGGTCATGGGGCTATGGGGCATATCACCCACCATTGTCATTCTTAGACCCCCTTCTGGGGCCAAACCCTCATTTCTGCTGTATTACTATGGCAACCATTCACTGAGCACTTACTTACCGTGTGCCAGGAACCTGGCTGGGAGCCTGAAAGTCATACTCTTATCGATTCTTCACCACAATGAGGGGAGCTCTTGTCCCCATTTGGAATCTGAGGCTGAGAGGGTGAAGTGACTTGTTGAGGGATGCATAGCTGGTGGGTCTAAATCCAGGATCTAAATCCAGGTCTGTCTGGCCCCTAAACCTGTACTCTTAAACTCTAAGCAGCCATATGCCTCTTTTGAACAAAGTATGGGAGAACAAAGACAGGTATCTTTGGTGTCACAGTGATGTAACTCTGAGACCTCAAAGCATGAGCCTTGCCTTTTAATCTCTCTGAATAATGGTGCCCACTTCCTTAGGGTGGGAATTTAAATAAATAAATAAATAAATAAATAAATATTTAATTAGTATCTTTCCTGAAGATTCTTGGGTCTTGGCTTTGAAAGGTAATTCAGTTTGGGGTAATTATATCCCAAATTTACTAAGTCATCACTGTCTTGACTATCTCCTAAGATGGGGAGCTCACCACCTCTCAAGGCACTCTGGTTCAGGGAGCTCTACCTGAGTAAAGGTGCAGCCAGAGGAACAGCCCTTACCCCCAGGGGATAGGAGAAGAGTAGGAGGAGGGCGGGCGCATTTAATGGCTGCACCCCAGTGGGTGTCCAGGGGACACGCCTGTGATGGTGGTGACTAGATGGTGATAATGGGTCATTTTCATAATTGGCATTAATTACACCATTTCATCTGAACATCCACCTCCTGCTTTCTCTCCTCCCACAGTTTGCTGAATCTCTGCTCTGAATGGTGACACCTGACCTGCCGATAACCCAACTTGTCTGGCCGATACCAGTTGGTCCTAGAACCTGGGGCAAAGGATGTGCCTGGGGTCTGGGTCTTTCCAGACCTAGGCTAGGGTCTCCCTTGCCTTGGATACAAGTGAAAGTCTGGTTTCTTTCCAAAGTGAGGTGGTCATTTTCAAAGAGTGTAGGTCTCCCATGGCCCAGATAATGGTCTGGATCAGAAATCATCCCCTCAGTGAGATTTGATATGGCTTCCAGGGGCTGGAGGCTGACTGCCAGCCAATCTACAGACTGTTTGGAGACAGAGTCTTAATAGAGATCCATAGGCAGAGGGAGACACAGAGAGTCGATGAGGAATAAGGAGGGAGAGAAGGAAGGAAGGAGAGAAGGAAGAAACAAGGGAAGGAGAGAAGAAAGGAGCGAGGGAAATAAGGCAGTCCACGTATTATTTCATTTCATCCAAATAAAACTCTAGGAGATAAGTGCTATTAATATCTCCATGGAAAAAATGAGAAAGCTCAGGGTCAGGGAGCTATACAAGATATATATGGTGGTCAGTATTGATTCTTATCTCCTTCTAGGCTTTCCCCTGTGTCTCAGGGACCAGAACTCCAGCAACCCCATTCTATAGGTTCCCTCCAGAGTTCTCTGTGTGAGCAGTGAAATGCTTATGTAAGATTCAGAAGGAAGATGGGCCCAGAAGCCAATCTTTTTCTCGAGCAGTGATGGCAGACTCGTGAGCCTGTGCTCTCCCTGCCCATCATTGGTCCCGGACCTGCACAGAGGGCCACTGTGGTGGTCAGTAGTAGCTTCCTGTAATCTCCTGATTGCTGCAGCAGGAGGAAATTGCTGACTTTGGACCACGGATATGACAACAGACCTGAACGGTAAGGCAGACTCTGACTTTCTCTCCTCCAACTCTTCCAAAGGTTTTGTAATCACCCAGTTCCCTGAATTAAATCCCTTTCTGCTCAAGATGCCTGAATCTCTGTATTTGGGACTGCATTCTGGAAGATACAGGAGATAGAAAACTTGCCCAAAATCATGAGCTAGCAAGTGGTGGGACTGGAAGTCAAACCAGGTCTGTCTGATTCCAGGGCCTGCACTCTTTTTATTAAAGAAAAATTTTAACATAAGATTTACTGTCTTAACCATTTTAAGTTTACAGTTCAGTGGCATTAAGTACATTTACATTGTTGTGCAACCATCACCACCATCCATCTCCAGAATTCTTTTCATCTTCCCAAACAGAGATTCTGTATGCATTAAACACTAACTCCCCAATCCCTTCTCCCTTAACCCTTGGCATTCTGTTTCTGTGAATTTGATGACTCTAAGTACTTCATATAAATGGAATCATACAGTATTTGCCTTTCTGTGTCTGGCTTATTTCACTTAGCAAAATGTCCTCAAGCTTCATCCATGATGTAGCATGTGTCAGAATTTCCCTCCTTTTTAAGGCTGAATGATATTCCACTGTATGGATAGACTACTTTTGCTGATCTGTTCATCTGTCAATGGACACCTGGGGTTGCTAGGTTGCTTCCACATTTAGCTATTGTGAATAATTCTGCTATGAACACGTGTGTACAAAAGGGCCTGCATGCTTAACCTATCCACCATGCGGCTTCTAGCTGCTCAGAGGTTTTAATTTCACATCAACCTGAAGGCATGGTATCACTGTCATGTCTTTGAGGCTGAAGGATGGGACATTGTTTTCCCAAAGTTGCTATGCAGGATTATCAATCATTCCTTGCAAAACCACACTGCTTTCCCATCCCTCTCAAATGCCCATGATAGACTCATCAGGCTGAAGAAGGAGCTGGGTGAGGGTGGTGAGGGAATGAGTGAAGCCTTGAAGTTGTTTGGAAACCAGTAAACAAGCAGCCAATCTCTAAGCCCAAGAAGCAAAAGACAGAGGCACCGCCCTGCTCTGTTTAGCAGCTGGCTTAGGGCACTTCCCATCTTTGTATTAGGAAATCACAGGTAGGTCTGGAGGGTGTTGTGCTACCAAAGCGAAATATCCACTCATGCCTTGGGTTGCCCTTGAGTCCTTGTGTTATCACTGAATTTCTGCTCTTCCCTACTAACCCCTGTTCCCAAAGGCTGGGACTTCACTTTGGCTTCCTTTATTCATTAATTTGTTCAAATCTTTCATTCATCTATACAATAGCTACTTACTGAGTTTGGGTGTGTGTCAGGCACTGGAGATAGAGCAGCAAACAAGCAGATATGGTCCTGACCTTTTGAATATTGTTTTATAGCAGGAGAGACACGGAATAAACTAAGTAGGCAAATTCATATATAAGATTACTTATGACACTGACAAGTGCCACAAAGAAAATAAGGCAGGGTTGTAAGGTAGAGAATGACTGCAGGAGGGGCTGGGGGAACTTTAGAAAATGTCTCTCTGAGGGGGTGACACTTGAGATCAGATCCAAGTGAAGAAGCACCAACCATGCAAGGACTGGGGAGAGGGCATTCCAGGTACAGGAAACAGCAAGTGCAAAGGCCATGAGGCAACAAAGAGCTCGGTGTCTTCATGAAACAGAAAGAAGACCTGTGGTTCTCCTGAATTATCATGATTCCCCATGGCCTGGTAGGACATTACATTTGTACCAAATGCTGCCTACCTTGGATTCCTGCTGAAAATGGAAGCAGCTCCCCATGTCCTGCTCCTGACCATATCCAGTTTTGCCATCTTCTGCTTCCTTCCATGTCCCCTTAGGTCTTCCTACACCACTCTGTTCCCAGCTTGCCCCAAGGCTGAGTCCAAGAAGCCAAAGACCTCCTTTTGGACACAAGTTGTTATTTGACCTTGAGCTCAGAGAAGATTCCCCCAGATGGAGGTCTGTCTATCTCTGATGCGGTGTGCCCTGGGGCACCCCCTTTTCCCCAGGCTTCACAGATTGGGCAAGACCAAATTGGTGTTGGCAAACACATCTTCATTCATTCATTCATTTATCAATAGTTAATTGGGCACCACCATCAAAAGAAATAAGAATAAGAGCATGATGACAATTAATGATGGGGAAGTCAAGTAGGATGATATTTTTTGAGTGCACTTAACTGGGACCTGGGGCTCCGGCAAGATTTTTAGGACGAACTGATGCATAAGTTGAAACTCAAAAGACGAGTAGAAATTAGCTAGTGAAGGGTCTCATGAGAAAGAAGAGTGTTCCAGATTCTGGAGAGTGCATGTGCAAAGGCCCTGAGGTAGGAGAGAGCATGGGGCATTCGGGAAGCCACAAGTTTAAACTGATTTAGGGATGTTTGTAAAGGAGGATATGTGTGGAAGAATCTAGCTGGGATATCCTCTAGCCTGTAGGGTCCAGATTCTTCAGGGTCATTTCCACTTTTTTTTTTTTTTTAAATCACATAGTCCTTTTCTAGAGAGTCAGGTCAATCACAGAGGTACACCATTGCAGAGGAGGAGCAAAGATGGAAGTGGGGTTACCCTTGACTTTCTCTTGTGTTTTGCTTTCACAAGGACAGTGATCTCTGTGGGCGTCTCTCTCCCTTCTGAGCCTGTTTCTCCTCCCTCAGGGAGGAGAACCTCCCCTCCCCTGTCCCCACCTACATGTCCCCCTACTTTTCTGGTAATGCCCCCACCACCTTTGGGCTTTTCTTTGGAAAACTCTACCCCCTCCACCATGTGAGTTCTAAGCTACAGTGTTCAGGCTTAGGTAGGCAGACCCAGTGGTTGTTGCCAAGAGAATGGATTGGAGGAAGACTGCTCGGAGGGAGAATGCCAGTTAGGGGACGGTGTGGTTGTCCAGGGCTGGGGCAGTGGTAGAGTGGGTGCAGAGAAGTGGTGAGGTTTGAGAGATCTTCAGGAGGTCTTCTGAAAGGTTTAAGTGGGGCTTGGATGAACCAGTGGATGGACACACACACTGAAAGAAGAAACACAGGGAGGAGAGGAGGAACAGGAGAGGTCTTGAACCTGTTGAGGCCAAGGTGTGGAACTCTGGAACCATGCAGCTGTATGACACTGGACAAGTCACTGAACCCCCCTGACCTCCAGTTTCTTCATCTGTAAAGTCGGGGTGCAAACTGTACCTATTGCACAGGTGGTTGTGACAATGAAATGAGTCACGCTCAGTACTGTGATCGACACATGCCAACGCTATAACTATCACTGTTGGTTAAAAATATTCTGATGCATTTCAGTAAACACCTGCATTGCAATAAATAGGTCTAAAGTCCAAGAGGGAGAGCTGGGCTGAAGGCAAAGATGTGAGATTTGTTTTCCTGGGTCAGGGCTCCCCTCCTCAGGATAAATATTTGCAAGGTTAATGTCATAGCTTTTAAGAGAATCAACTCTTCACTGATCCTTGCAGATTCTTTGAAGGAACTGATTTGCATCTGAACAATTAATATGCCAATTGCAAACCAAGCTACTCCACTCCTCAGCACTGCCCCAGGGACTAGTTGTTGTTAGCATTTCAGTATTTAGTTTGAGTTACAGCATGTGTTCTGGAGCAATGAAAAGACAGTCCATTAAAAAAAACTGCAATTCACTTCTCCTTATTCTGACTGGTCTTCTTTCCCATTAGCCTGGAGTCACTTTGAACTCACTTGTGTTGTGGTTTAAACAGCAGCCCACGATTCTCTAAGATGGGTATGAGAGCCTGTCGTGAGAGGCACGTTCCTCTGTAGTTTTATGAGCCTGTTTGTGGTGGCCTGGGGAGGGGCTGATGCAAATTAGATGATAAACATATGATTCTTCCTTAACCAGGCTCCTGGCTCTGTATTTCTCCCATGCAAAGAGTCTGGTTGAACAAGAAGAATAAAGAAAGTGAATAGTGAAAGAAGAGAGTCAACTGATAAAAAAACACACAGCCTAAAAGTTGAGAATTTATGTTTTATTCAGTGGCCTTACGGAAGACTATAGCCCCGGAGACAGCCTCTCAGACAGCTCCGAGGGACTGTTCCAAAGAGGTAAGGGAGGAGCAAGGATGTATAGGAGTCTTTGCTGAAAACAAACAAACAAACAAACATGTAGTCGAGCATCCAAAGATTGCTGCTAATCACAAAAACCAGACATCTCAAGTTAATGATTTTAGTGCTTTTCTGTGTATGGGAAGATACAAGAGTCTGGGCTCATTGAAATTATTCCTTTGATATACATCTTAACTATCTAGGGCCAGGATGCTGTTTCTCTCTGTCCTGAATTCCCTTCAGGGCACCGTTGGGGGCAGCTGCAGTGGCTGATGGTCTGATGACAGGCAATATTCTTTGTTTACTGAAATGGCAGGTGACACTTTTTGTCCACAGAGGAATGGGCAAGAAGGTAGATCAGCTTCAAGCTAACCCATCCTATCAGTGATCTATTGCTGTGTAAAATACCATCCCCCAACCTTAGTGGCTTAGAAAAATGACTTATCTGACTGAGAGTCTTTTCTGCTGGTCTTACCACGGCTCATCATGTGACTCCATTCAGTTGGGTCTTGGTGGACGTCTGGGTTGCCTGGGCCAATCTTCAAGGCCCGAGGTCAACCCGACCTTCTTCCGGGCAAAGTGATCTCATTGCCCAATCCAAGTGACAAGTCCAAGCCCAGAGTCAGTGTGGGGAAGGGGTCTACACAAGTAAGGATTCTGAGAAGGGGGATTTGTTGGGGGACGCTAATGTGATGATCTACCCCAATAAGTCTATGCAACATTTCAGAAATTTATAACTGTGGGTTCACTGAATCATAGAATGGTGATGATGAAGATGCTGAGAGTACTCATAATACTATTTTTAATAATGTATACCATTTTATTTAGTACTTATTTAGTCCAGGGGCTTAAATAATACAATGAGTAATTTGACTTTTTCAGCAACTCTGCCAGGTCAGTACCATCCCCAGTTTACAGATGAGGAAACTGAGGCTCAGACAGGTGAAGCACGTTCCTCTAAGTGCATCTTGTGGCTGTAATTCCTTCTAAAGTGGGAGAGGCAGGGCCTGAATCCTTCCTCCCCAGCCAAGAGATCTTGGGACAAAGCTAAATCACATTTCCAAAGCCAGTCCTTCGACTTGTTGAATCGTAAGCAGCTTTCACTAAACAGCAGTTTGATGAGCTGAGCAGGAGTGAATCAGAAACACGAGGTTGATGTTTGTCTTCATGCGCACGGGGTTTTGGCAGTCTCCAGGCGCCCTTGGCAAGCAGGATTCGGGTGCTGCTAAAACCTGGAGCTCTGGTGTGATAGCATGACCCTTCCGGCCAGGCCAGGCCTCCCGCCTGCCTTCCTGCTGTTCAAATCAGAGTCTCGGCCTCTTGTGGCCTCTCCTGCTGCTTTGTCCCGCCCTTGAGCCCTGGGGACAGAATGGCAGGAGGTGTCTCCACAGCCCCATCACGTGTTGGGGAAAGATGGCACAAAGCACGGTTTCCTGGAGCGCTGTCAAAGCAGCAGTCCCCCCGGGTGCCAGGAAACCCAAGCCTCGGAAACTGTGGCTGTAGGTTCCATCCACAGGCTGTGCTGTTGGTAAGAATCGCAGAGACAGGAGGAATGTGGCCGAACAGGAGGGCGAGGCTCACCCAGGCAGACTGGGAGGTGACCTCGTCTGATTCCTCTAAGACTCCTTTTCAGGCTGAAAAAAGCTTGGAATGGATCTGGTTAATCAGGCTTTTTTTTTTTTTTTTTGTAATTGCAAAACTTCTCAGAACCTTTCCTCTTCTGACGGGACATTCCAAGACCTGGAGCAGGACTGGAGCAGATTCAAGGTCATCGGACAGAGAAGCATTTTGGTGGGTGTTTTGCAGGACTGCTGTTCTGCGGGATGCACTAAAAGGATGCTGTTTTAAGTGTGTTCGCCCTGAAAGTGCCACAATACAAGCTCCACGACTGCAGAGATCTCATCTGTTTTATTCATATCCCTGGAGTCCAGCACTGTGTCTGGCTCAAGATAAGTGGCCAATAAATAGTGGATAAATAAATGAAAAAAATGAATGCAGGACACTCACTGCTCTCTTTCTTTCCTGTTTCCTTCTTTCCCTTCCTCCATCTCCACTTCTTTCCTTCCCTCCCTCCCTCTTTTCCTTCTTTTATTCCTTCCAAGTATTTATTAGGACAGACACTATGCTAGATCCTAGGGATGCATTAGTGAAACAAAACAGGTCTGCTGTGTGTTAACTAATTACTATTTTTCACTGCGGGTGACTGACCACTTTTGCCCCAGCAGCTGGAGAAGGGTGAGAGGTTGAAGGCTGCCCAGATCCCTAGTGGACTAGGGAGAAGCCCCCTCACGGCAGGCTGGCTGCTTGTTTGCCATGGTCAGCCCCTTCTTGTTTCCTTTAATACCCTTTAACATGCCATTGTCCTGAAGACCCCAGATACCTGAGACCTGGCAAAGCAGGCCACTAGCCTCCACTTCCCTTTGCTGCTGCTGCTGCTAAAGCCAAGCACCAGCCTGGGAGCTCTGGGAGAGCAGGGCCACGTCTGTCTTGCTCACCAGGTACCTGGCAGGGACCTGGCACTACTGAATATTGGATGAATGATGAAGCCTGGGGACAGTGCTCATTGAAAACATAGGTCCACATCCAGAGGGGAGAATGAAACAAAAAAGGCAGTGGTCAAAGTTCTGGGAAGTTCCAGAGTTCTTGGTCATGGTCCCAGCTCTGAGTCTTGGGATGTCCCCCCCAAAAGGGCTGCAGAACGCCCCTCCTGGTCTCCCTTACTCATTCTTGAGATTGCAGCTCAGCCAATGGCTCTCCTTCTCCCATTATGACCAACTCGTCTTCTGGGGACCCACAAAGATCCCTTGGCCCAGTAGGGAGCCTTGCAGGTACTCTGCAAGGAAAAACAGGGTTGTTCTTTCTTAAGTGAGAAAGCTTTCGTGGGTTTAAGGTACAATTTGCTCCCAGTTAGCTGAATGTTCCAGGTCTCAGAGACTCGTGGGTGTCCCTGGGGACATCTGAATCCCATGTTGGCCCTTAGCACTTGCATTTGGTGGTGACAGTGGTTGGTTCCATCCAATGGTGGAGCTGAAATCCCCTTGCTGGATTCAGGGCGAGGATCTGAAACACGGGGAAGGTCAACGTTGTGTTAAAACAAGTGTGGGAACCAGCTTCAGATCGCAGTGGGGGGACTATAACAAATGGGGTGCTGGGGGCTTCCCCTAACACAGCCCCATGATATGCAGGGCACTGGGCTAGGCCCTGTGCTCATGCCTCACACAGTCCTGCAAGGCAGAAGTTGCTGCTCCATTTTACAGATGAGAAAACTGAATCTCAGTGCACAAAAGTGACACACCCAAGTCCAAGTTGCTGAAATGGGGTTTGAAATCAGGTGAGGAGAATCTGAAATCCAGGTGATTTTCAGACAATCCTCTGCCTCCTGTTATCAGAAAGGTGCCCTCCGAGGAGGCTTCCCATTGGCAACCTCCTCAGGTTTGATGATGGAAGGGGGAGGCCCAGGGGAGAGATGGGGATGGTGTGACTGAAGGCCCATGGGGTAGAGAAAAGGAGGAAAGCTACTCCTTCATTCATTCAGATAATGAGCATATCCCTTGGGCTCAATGCTGGGGATCCAGCAGAAAGAAACCCAGGCCTTGACTTACTCAGTAGGTAAGTAAGATATTTTTCAAGTTTACACAAATAAATGTAAATTGCATCCGTGAGCAGTGCTCTGAAGAAGTGCAAGGTACAAAGAGATATTCTGAGAGGGTTCTGGCACGGTTAAGGAAGTCAAGATGGCTTTCCTGAAGAAGGAATACTTCAGCTGAGATCTCAAACATGAGTAGGGATTCGTGAAGGGATTGTGAAGGTAGAAGGGGAGGAGCAAGAAATATTCCCCAGAGTCAAATGCATATGCAAAGGCCCTGGGGCAGAAGAGATCCAGGTGCTCTCTGGAGAACAGAGACCAAAGGGCTGGGTGGTGTCTTTTTTTTTTTTTTTTAAATGTTGGCAGTTTTATTTAAAGCCACAAAACTATCTAAAGCAGCAAC
This sequence comes from Eubalaena glacialis, assembly GCF_028564815.1. Lineage (NCBI taxonomy): Eukaryota > Metazoa > Chordata > Mammalia > Artiodactyla > Balaenidae > Eubalaena > Eubalaena glacialis. The sequence goes on from NC_083728.1 coordinate 20,015,192, forward strand.
AGCTAGTTTGATCACTGAGTACATCCCACAAAGCTACTATTCTTTTTACCCTGGTTTTTTTTTTTTTTTTTAACATCTTTATTGGAGTATAATTGCTTTACAATGGTGTGTTAGTTTCTGCTTTATAACAAAGTGAATCAGTTATACATATACATATGTTCCCATATCTCTTCCCTCTTGCATCTCCCTCCCTCCCACCCTCCCTATCCCACCCCTCTAGGTGGTCACAAAGCACCGAGCTGATCTCCCTGTGCTATGTGGCTGCTTCCCACTAGCTATCTATTTTACGTTTGGTAGTGTATATATGTCCATGCCACTCTCTCACTTTGTCACAGCTTACCCTTCCCCCTCCCCATATCCTCAAGTCCATTCTCTAGTAGGTCTGTGTCTTTATTCCCGTCTTACCACTAGGTTCTTCATGACCTTTTTTTTTTTTTTCCTTACATTCCACATATATGTGTTAGCATACTGTATTTGTTTTTCTCTTTCTGACTTACTTCACTCTGTATGACAGACTCTAGGTCCATCCACCTCACTACAAATAACTCAATTTCGTTTCTTTTTATGGCTGAAGCCCTGCAGAAAGTAGGCATAGAGGGAACTTTCCTCAACATAATAAAGGCCATATATGACAAACCCACAGCCAACATCGTCCTCAGTGGTGAAAAACTGAAACCATTTCCACTAAGATCAGGAACAAGACAAGGTTGCCCACTCTCACCACTATTATTCAACATAGTTTTGGAAGTTTTAGCCACAGCAATCAGAGAATAAAAAGAAATAAAAGGAATCCAAGTCGGAAAAGAAGAAGTAAAGCTGTCACTGTTTGCAGATGACATGATACTATACATAGAGAACCCTAAAGATGCTACCAGAAAACTACTAGAGCTAATCAATGAATTTGGTAAAGTAGCAGGATACAAAATTAATGCACAGAAATCTCTTGCATTCCTATACACTAATGATGAAAAATCTGAAAGTGAAATTAAGAAAACACTCCCATTTATCATTGCAACAAAAAGAATAAAATATCTGGGTGGTGTCTTGAAGTTGGAGCACAGGAGGCCAGTGAAATAGCTTAAGCAAAGGAGAAGACATGATTTGAATTTGGAAAATACTTTCTTGACGATGTTTCCTCTTTACTGCTGAGAGTAAACTTGGCAAAAAGTGGCTGGGGGCTAATTGGCAAGTCAATTCTTCTTGCCAGTCTTCAGTTTCCCCCTCTCTAGAGTGAGTCTGAATTAAATGATTGATTATTTCCATCTAGTTTAGATGCTCTGTGGCTCTTCCTGCCTCTCAATAGGACACTCAGTCCAGAGGCAAAGAAATTTTCTTTCTCAATCTTTCTCTTGTACCATCTAACACGAACACTTGGAAGTGAGTTCCCCTGTGTACGTGGACCCATATCTGTAAATACCTAGACGGGGGTAGGAGCTGCCAACTTGGTAATGCCATGGGGCGATATCTATTAATCCTAAATATTTGCATGCTGTGATGCAGGGAATCTGCCACTTGGCATCCTCTGCATGTGGGCAAAGGAGGAATGTAAGAGGTTGTTATTTTAACATTGTTTACAAATAGTGAAAAAATTGGAGCCAACTGAAAAGTCCACACCTTGGCAACTGTTAAAAATTATGGCAAGTCCATAGTAAGGAATGCTAAGTAGGCTTTAAGAAAAAAAAAAAAAGTGGAATCTATATACAACAAAATGGAAAACCGCTGAGACATTCTGGTAGGTTAAACAGCCAACTGTAGAAAGATATATTCAGTCTGAAAATACATACGGGAAGCCCTCTGACACCCAGCCTTTTCATTGAGCTTTGATGTAATACCTACATACCATACAAAACCCAGAGATCTGGAAGAAATATTTCACTGATAAGAGGGGTTACCTCTGGCCAGGGACCCAGGCTTGGAGGTGAACTCTGTCAAGGGGGACTCTTCCCTTCTCAGTAATATTCTAAGATTTTAAAAGAGAAGAATGCATTTGTATACTTCTTATGTAACTTAAAATTAATTAAAAGATAAGATAGGGCCCTTGAAGATACTCAGGAAAATATTGACCCGGTTTACTGCTGCAGAGGGTGTGGTGAGGGTACAGGGTAGTTTCTGATTTCTATTTTTCTATAATTGATAGTCTTTACATTTTTCATATTGGCAATATATATATACGTTCGTGGTGCCAAAAAAAAAAAAAAAAAAAAAGGAAGTGGTTGCTCCAGTTTAGTTCTTCTGCAAGTGATCTCAGCAGCTAGGAGCTCTCAGAGGGAACTGAGGCCCAGGGAGCCATGTGACTGCAGGCCAGTGTGCAGTGAGTCAGTGGGCGAGAGAGAAAAGGCCACCCCTGGCGCCCACCCGCGTCACGTGACGCCAGAGCACAGCAAACTGGCTTGTTTTGCAACCCAGGCAGGTCCTATAACCACAAGCCTGCTGGCTGGCCCCATGCGGCGGGGGGAGATGATGCCAACCCTCTTCCCTCGAATGACTCATGCTCCTTCCCGCAATAGCTGGGGGAGGATGTGGAGAAGTTGGTCTCTGGGGCAGAGGCTATTGCCCATAAGCCCTGCCAGGCTGGGTGCCCTGGAGGGTGATAGGCCTCAGGGGCCTTTTGGGGAAGTCCCCATGGGGCTGCTGCTTTCCTATGCAGATGAACACAACCCTGGACTTTTATTTCAGACCATCACATCAGTGCCTGCGTGATGATGGTGAGGAGGGGCTTTGGAAGGTTTCCATCAAACACTGATTGCCTATTATGACCAGGGCAGCGTGGTCATGAATCGTGATAACTTCTAAGACAGGGCTTGCTGGCTCCATCACACAGATGCAGAAACCGAGCCTCCATGGAGGTGAGTGACTTGTCCAAGGTCTCAGGTCCAAGCTGGTAAGTGGCCGAAATGGGATTGGAAACCAGGTGTGCTTGGAATCCAGGGCCCAGATGGCTTTCACTGCACTCTGGTTGCTTCCTTTGGTTAGAAAGGTGTGTGCTCACAGGGACGTGCCCATGGAGGCCACTTCTCATGGGTCACGCTCTCTGGTTTCCCGGTGGAAGGGGAAGGTCGGGAGAGAGAAGGGGGAGGTCCTCCGAGGTGGCAGCGAGGAAAATACACACCATTTCTGGGCACTTCCCTGCCACGTCTGGACTGAGCACTGCACTTTCATACGCTCCTCAGTCCCCTCAACAACTGGTGAAACCATCGTCCCTGTTTTGCAGATGGGCACACGGAGGCTCAGGGAGTGAAATGACTATCTAAGGCCACAGCCGGCCACAGCAGGCAGGGTTCAAAGCCAGGTCTATATGATTCCGGAACCTACCCTCTGTAGTCAGCCAGAAACCCTTTCATCTTGCAGGCACATATTCCCTGTGAGGCCCAGCCCACGGGTCTCCTTTCACTCCTCTGTCTAGTCTAGTCCACGAGGCAAGATCTCATTCATCCTTCAATACCCCAGGTGTATCACCTCCTCCAGAAAGCCTTCCTAGCTCCACAGAGAGGGATTCTCACAATCCCTCCACGGCTCTTTACTGACACATGCCACCAGGTTTAGTGACACTTCCTACTTGTTTCTTTAGGGCACTGTGAGCTCCTTTAGGGTAAAGATAATGTGATGGTTAATTTTATGTGTCAACTTGGGCTAAAGGATGCCCAGAGAGCTGGTAAAATATTATCTCTGGTGTGTCTGTGTGGGTGTCTCAAGAGAAGATAAGCATTTGAATTAGTAGACAGAGTAAAGATCACCCTCACCAATGTGAGTGGGCATTATCCAACTCACTGAGTGCCCTAATGGAACACAAAGGCAGAGGAAGGGCGAATTTTCTCTCTTCCCTTGAGCTGGGATGTCCATCTCCTCCTGCCCTCGTACATTGGAGCTTCTGGTTCTCGGACCTTCCAACTTGGACTGGAACTCCTCAGGCCTTCAAACTCAGACTGAATCACACCACCAGCTTCCCTGGTTCTCTAGCTTGTCGTGGGTGGATTGTAGGATTTCTCAGCCTCCATAATCATGTGAGCCAATTCCTATAATAAATCCCCTCTTACATATATCGCTGTATATCCTATTGGTTCTGTTTTTCTGGAGAGCTCTAACTAATACAGATGGCGTCATGTTCATCAATTATTTTTAAACTCCTTTGAGCATGTTTTGCCATCTGTAGGTTAGTGCAGTGGTTACATCACAGGCTTTATGGACACACAGATCTGGGTTTGAATCCCAGCTGGTCTGGGTGATGTTGGGTCAATTCCTTAACTTCTCTCAGGTGCATGTGTAAAATGGAGATGCTGATGTCTACTTCTCAGTGCTGTTGTAAGGATTAAGTGAAATATTTATGTAAAGTGCCTCAGCACAGAGTGCATTAATACCATTAACCCAGCATCGCTGCCCTTGTCAATATGGCTGCCCTGATGCCATTGTAAGGACCGGATTAGAAGCTTTGACGGCTACCCATGATATATAGCTCCATCCCCTGAATATACCATTCCTGATTTTTCAGAAGGTGGTGATTAACTCTTACATTTACAGATGAAGAACGTGGGTAAACAGATGAGCTGATCAAAAATTTATAAACAAAAATTTGCATAAAAAGGAAATGTAAAGGGTAATCAAGTACTTAAAAAAATGTTCATTCTTAATTCTGACCAAGGAAATTTACATGAATTATATCTACCACATAAGAAAAAAAGAAAGATCTTATTAATGCCCAGTGCTGGTGAGACTGGGTTGAAAAATCATACACGTAAACACTACTTGTGATCATCCAAATTCTTACAAACTTTGGGGATAATATGATACTATACTGTCACATTCTGGTACTTATCTTGAGAAAATCATCTTGAAGAAAGGAACACCTATAAGCAGAAGATGTTTGTCACATCAGGATCTATAAAAGCAAAACCCAGACAACACTTGAAGGACCATTTACAGGGGATGGTAAGTCCAATCGTGGTCTTTAATGTAATTGTCAATTATGTCAATGATGAAGGCCTCCTAGAATCATACTTTAATTACATTAAAGATGTTTATAGTACAGTTATCTGGATAGCAGGATGTGAACTGGAATTTACCCTGGGAAGGCAACTGTGTTAAATTTAAGTAAATGTGGGCACGGACAGAAAGCTCAAAGATAAAGAGAGTTGTGGAGGGGAGGCAGGGAACCTGTGGGTTGTCTCTGCTGCTCTTGTTGGACTGAGTCACCGTTCCTGGGTCACCCTGTGAGTGACCTGGAGAAGTCCCTGACTTTGGGATTTCACACCCAGGGTCCATCCCACCAGGCTGTCCAGCCCCTCTCTGCATCTCCTGCAGCCAGGTCACCCCAGCAACTCCCCAGGTATAGCTTCTACGCAGGCCTCAAGACACAGGTACCGTCAGCCTCCATTCTCGGATGGCTGACTCCACAGATTCGGAACGTGCAGATACAGAGGGCCGACTCTTAGGCCAGTATTATATAAGAGACTTGAGCAACCTCGGAGTTTGTTATCTAGTTTGGACCCATGGGGGTCCTGGAACCAATCCTCCCTGGATACCAAGGGATGACTGTACATGGGTCTCTTGTCTGGCTCCAAAAAGCTGTCTGGTCTTGCCCAGAGACTTCCGGGAGGCCAAAGCACTCTGATCTTGACTGGAAGGCCCCCCCCACCCCCGACCCCCACATGCTCTCCAGCGTTGGTCAGCAGGGGCTGATCTTGTTCAAAGGCTCCTGAGAGCACTTTCTATAGAGGCAAGAGCCCTGCCTGGGAGGGAGGTTGCGTTAGTCCTAATGGGGCCAATGCAGCCCGTTAACTTAGGATCTTTGCCTGAGAAGCGCATGTGGGAATCATGCACTCTTTTCCACAGAACCATTTCCAACTTTAGACAAAGCGAAGTCATGGATGGAACCATTTCTGTCCGAAAGGAACTCCAAAGGGGCCCTTAAAGCAGAGTCGCTCCCCCGTCACCCTCTTCCCAGGATCCTTTTCAGCCTGGCTGACCCCCTGGGGGGCCTCAGAAGCAGGGTCTTGCCTGCCGCCTCCACTCCTATCTCCATCACAGGTGGCCTCTACCTTTGCACAGCTGCTGAGGATGGGTGTGCATTCCAAATCAGCACCCAACCCTGCCACGAAATCATGCTCATTCAACCTGGGTAACTTAAGTATCCAGAGAGGAGTTCTTGTGAATGACTTGCCTTCATGGTCATCCATCCATCCATCCATTACTCAACTATGAAGCGCCACCTACTCTATACCAGACACGATTCCAGACCCTGAGGATATGGCAAGACAATGGTAGCCCTGGGAGTGGATAACACACAAGTGAATAATAAAAAGCCAAGAAGTCTTATAAAATAAATCAACTGGGTGTTCTTTTCTGATGGAGAACAACAGGCAGGAGTGAGGAGAACAGACTTCCAGTTGCATGGACTGGCCACTGGAGACCTTTCTGAGGACGTCTCAGTTCAGCAAAGGCCGGGAAGAGGAGAAAAGGCCAGCGATGCAAGGAGCTGGGCGAAGAGGCTTCCAGGCAGAGGGACAGGGAGCCAAGGTCCGAGGCAGGAGCTGGGTGCTGAGGAGCCTCGGTGCAGCCCGCCTTGCTTCTCTCACCCTTCTTTCTTTTCTGTCTCTGCTTTCTCTCTTTCTCCCAGTCTCATGGAACATTTGGTCTCCGTCCTTCTTTTGGCGCCTGATTTACTTAGTCTGAGTCTGGCTCTGTCTCTGTTTTCTTCACCCCTCTGACTCTTTCAGTCTCCCTAACTCTGAATAGCCTTTTCTCAGCCTTTGTCTTTTCTCGAGTTCCCTCCTGTTTCCTCAGTGCCTTTGCCTCTCTCTCTCTCTCTCTCTCTCTCTCTCTCTATCGCTCTGTTTCCATCTAACTTTGGCTCCATCTCTCTCCGCGTGCTTTCTGCTCCTCTGGCGATGTCTCTTCTGTTCCTGAGCTGAGGCCATGGGGTAGACCATCTGATTGATATTGCTACTGACAACTAAAGCCTTGAAATCATTCCCACCATGCATCTCTGGGAGGTGTTAAGCCGTCGGTGTTTTGTCTGTACCCGAGAAAGACAGGGGCTTTTAAACCAATATATACATTCTCAGAAGTCCCAGCAATTGTATTTCTCCATTGATCCATCATGACATTGAGTAAGTGTAAAAGCTTCCCTGGTGCCTGCAGGGGGATTACAGGCTGAGCGGCTGTGCTGGGGAGGGAGGGGGGAGGGAGAGGAAACTGTCCCAAAGGGCCCGGCCGGGGCCTGTGGTCCAAGTACCTGACAGAGACGTTCATCTCTAGATGGGAGAGAGATTACTTCTCGTTGGGGGTGTCAGAGAAAGTTTCATGATGCTGCAGTGTCACCTCTTCTGTAAAGCCCTCCTGACCACCTCTGCCACAGAGAAGTGACAGCTGACCTTCTTTGTTTCTACTTTACTGTGTTGGGATGCTCTAGCCCAGCACCGGAAATCTGCAGGGTCTTTATTTGCCTACAAATTCCTCTTCCCCTCTGGACTACGAACTTTGTGGAAACACCATTCAGGCAGTACTCAACTTCACACCCCCAGTGGCCATCCCGCAGGCTCTGTCCTGTCTGGCTTAGCCAGTTTCCAGTGAAATGCTCATGGGACAGGGGGTCTATGCAAGTAGCACATGGCAGATGACACTTAGTAGGCTTTGGAAAAGTGCCTCAGTTTCCTCACCTCTAAAATAAGGGCATCAGTGAAACACTGCAGTGAAGTGCTTAGAACATTGCAGTAAATGCTCAGTAATGTGAGCTCCCCTTACTCTCATCACCATGGTCTTCCTCATCCTCAGCATAAGCAGTATCATCCAACTCTTCACTCTTAGGTACCATGCAGTTAATTGGCTATGGAATCCTGGCTCTCTTCATTATGGATGAATAGATTATGATTTTGGGTGCAAAAACCTAGTTTTGACATGTGTCAACTTTTTTATTCTCCCAAATATGTTCTTTCACACCCTGGGTCTCTGCCCAGTGATATTTGAAGAATTCAGGGATATGCTTGGACATAAAGGAATGTGAGTTCTTCTCTTTCTCCTTTTGTCTCCTTGGTCTAGAAAGACTTCTCTGCTGTGTGGCTCCTTCCCTAGCTCCAAGCTGGCCCAGTGCCTGATGCCCAGCCCTTGCAGAACTTGGGCAGAGCCAGACAGCCCCCTTTCATGTTGCCATAGCTGCTCAGCCCTCACTCCATCTAATCATTTGACACAGTGTTTTGGGATGCTCAGTTGATTTGATTCTAGAACTTTTTATCACTTCTCTGAGCCTTAGCTTCCCCCAGTGTAAAATAGGAGTATCTTTTCTTAAAAAAACTTATTTATTTATTTAAATAGAAGTATAGTTGTTATTTAAATAGAAGTATAGAAGTATAGCTGTTCTCTATGTCTGTGATTTTTTTCTGTTTCATAGATAGATTCATTTGTATCATATTTTATATTCCAGACATAAGTGATATCGTATGGTATTTGTCTTTCTCTTTCTGACTTACTTCACTTAGCATGATAATCTCTAGTTGCATCCATGTTGCTGCAAATGGCATTATTTCATTCTTTTTTATGGCTGAGTAATATTCCATTGTGTATATGTACCACATCTTCTTTATAAATAGGAGTATCTTATAGCTTAAATGTGAAGATTAAATGAGATAATGTGTGAAACATGCACTGAGTCTCATAGTTGACAAATCTTAGTTCTCTCTCCTCACGTGAATGTAAACTTCAAGGGTAAAAGCTCTATCTGATTCAACTTTGAAGCCGTAGAACTGGGCTGTCCAATATGGTTCCCACATGTGGCTGCTGAGCACTTGAACTGTGGCTGGTCGAATTGACCTGATCTGCAGGTGTAGGATACACACTGGATTGACCTGATCTGCGGGTGTAGGATACACACTGGATTTTGAAGACTTAGGATGAAAAGAGGAATGCAATGTAACTGGTTAGTATATTTGTATTGATTACATGTTGAAATCCAAAATACATGATAGTATTTTGGATAAATTGAGTTAAATAAAGTTAGTGATTGTATTAAATAGTATTGAAATAAAATTAATATGTATGAGACAGCATTTATATTTTGTGTTAAAATAAATACATGAAATGTATTAAAATACTTACACTATTTTATAACGAAAATTATTACTAAATAATATAATGATTATTTGCATTGATTTCACTTGTTTCTTTTTTACTCTTTAATGTGGCTACTAGAAAATTTAAAATTGCTTATTTGGCTCACATGGCTCACATTATAGTTCTTTTGGATAGGGTTGCCTTAGAACATGGTAAAAAATCTGCTTAGCACAAGTGAGCAATACATGTGGTTGGGATGGATGGATGGATAAATGAGGAATAAAAATAAATGAAGGGATAGATAAATGAATTAAAAATAAAAGAATAAATGGACAAATGAACAGATGGAAATAGATGAATGGGTAGATAAATTAATAAATGAATGGGAGGATGGGTAGATGGGGTGGGTGGATAGAAGAATAGGAGAAAGAATAAGTAGAATTGGTAATGGAATGAAAGAATGGCTAGAAATAAAACATGATAATCAGTGGATGAATAAATTACTAAAAAGATGAAATAAGTAAGTACTTAAGTACAAAAACAAATACATACATACAGAAAGAATAGATGCCCAGGGAGTCCAGGACTTGGCTTTGACAAGAAGGCTTATTCTTCTTCCTGGGCTCATGGAGTTTAAGCCTTTGACCAAGAAGAAAGGTTTACCCTTGCTCTTGGGGAATTTATTATTTTAATTGTTAGCCTTCATCAGAGGTTATTGGAATTTTTTCCCCCTCAGACTGTTTATCACTTGTAAATTATTTGCCACATCGTTGTAATTCTATCCAGTTCCTTAACTTTCTCATCATGCATCTTTTATGGGGTCTCCGTTAAAGAAGCACTATAATTACGTGCCGAGGGTCCCAGTAAATTTTATCAGGGCGTAAAATATTATACTTTAATTATTTGGAAGAGGAAGAAAGGCAAATGTTCCCTCTGCAAGACTGATGATCAATACTGCAGGGCCCTGGGTGGCACAGGCAGCTTCAGGCGTCCCCCTCTTCTTGTCCCTCCCAGAGGGTGTGCCACCTGCCCCAGCAGCGTCTGTACAGAGCAATGGGGCCCTGTGTGTTGATGACTCTTTTTTGATTCTCTGGTGGATGTTGGGCCATGATAAACTCATAAGCCTGCATCCTTGAAGTGGTCTCATTACGCTCAGCAACTCCAAGGGGTGGTTGGAGAGGATGCTGTTATCTTACCCTTTCACAGATGAGGAAACTTAGACCCAAGAGCAATTAGAGATGGTGCTGTAACTGGTTTTCCTGACTCCACGGTAGATTTTTTTCCCTCACTGTACCACACCTGCTCTTACGAACTCAAACCAGAGAACATATATGCACTAAATGGGTTGGGGTTTTGATATTCTCAAGGGTTTGAAAGTAGAAATGTGATGGCACCAGACCTTTGCATCCAACATTTTTTTCATGGAAATAAATGCTTCAGCTGAGCTCCCACTCTGTGCTAGACCCTGGTGCTGGAGTGAAACAATAAGCAACGCAGACAAGTCCAGGCTCCTCTGGGGCTTGCAGTCTCCTTGGGGAGACAGGCATTGGTCCAATCTTCCCATAGACCATGGAGATTGCACTGTGGCAAGTTCTAAGCATGAGCAGGTCTATGGGACTTGGAAAGTTTAAAAACAGGGGCTTTTAATGAGTTGGGAGGTCAGAGAAGACTTTCCTGAGGGAATAAGTGATCTGAGATCTGAAGGATAAGTAGGAGTTAATTAGGTAAATTGTGTGTGGGGGGAGTATTCTAGGTAGAGGGAAGAGCATATGCAAAGGGCCTGTGGTAGGAAAGCCTGGAAAGTAATCCAGGGTGGCCAGAGCAGAGTTAGTGATGGGAGACTGTGAGATGAGGCTGGAGAGGTATCAGGAACCACGTCACATAAGGCCTATTGGCCCATGTTAAGGCTTTTGGTTTTTATCCTAAGAGCATTGACAATTCAGGCAAAGGTTTAGGTGAGGAAAAGAGATGTTTTAAAAGGTAGTTCAGACAAGGGAAGACTTGTTGCAGGAGAAGGGAGGAGTGATCTCATGCTTGCACGGATGTCAGGAAGTGTGTTTCTCTAAGCACAGGGGTAAGAAGAAGAGGAAGGCAGGGGAGGATGATTAATCCCCACTTGTCCCTCTGGTCTTGGTTTCGATGTCATTTCCTTGGGGAGACCTCCCCTGATCCCCAGTTGGGTCATGTCCCCCGCCCCAAATGGTGGTCCCCGCCCTCCACTTCCCCTTTCACAATGCACAACACTATTGTTGCCGTGTCTTACTTAATGGTCTCTTCCCCTCACTGGATGTGGGGCCCATCCATGAGGGCAGAGGTTGGGAGTGTCCTGATCCAGCTTCTAGCGACCGGACTCTCAGCCTGGGACCTGGCACATAGCTGGCAGGGAATACCAAGAGCTGAATGAATTAATGAATGAATGGGGAACTCAAGAGAGATTAAATTTATCAGGGGCACATTTCCTCCCGACTCTTCCCTCGCCCTCCCTCTCCTTCTCCCTTATTTACTTCCTTTTTTTAAACCTAAAGCTGAACACCTCCAAAATCCCTGCCCAGGGGCTCTCATCTGAAAGAAGTGATGGACACATGAGAAAATTTCTTAGCTCTGGATCTGAAATCTCAGTTTTGCCCAGAAAGGGTTGCAATGCATATGTTCATTGTACAGATGAACTACTTTGATTCAAGAAATAAGATGACTTGGTCAAGACTTATGAGAAGGAAGATGATAGTGCAATTTATGAAACTTCTCCATGTCACCCCTTTAGGGTGACTCATCTTGTTACTAGGTTTGCTGCTAATTATCTCAGGGTGAACATTTTTTGGTGAACTCTGTGTTTATGAAGCTGGTGAAATCCCTAAGAAAATTTTCTGCCTAAGGAAAGTTGTATTTATATCAATAATAATAATACTTACGCTAATAGCAGGCATTTATGCCAGGAACTTTCCCAATCCTTTGCAGCAGGGGGTCTATAGTCCATGGCCCACAGGCCAAATCCTGTTTTTGTAAAAGAGGTTTTATTGGAACACAGCCATGTCAATTTGTTTATGTATCTACTTTCTTGCTGCCATGGCAGAATTGAATAGTAGTGACAGAAACTGTATGGTCCTCAAGGCCTGAAATGTTCACTATTGTGAACATTGGCCTCTCACAAATAATGTTGCCAATTTCTGCTTTATATTCGTTATTGCGACATGATGACGTTAAGTCTCATTTTCTGCATTTTACAGATAATGAAACTGAGGCTCACAGAGGACAAATAATTTCCTTGAGGTTTCATGCAGACTAGAACCCAGAGATTCTATCTTCAAAACTGTTTTCCTGCTGTGCTCTCCTGGAAGTGACAATGTCAGTCTGACCTTGATGGAGAAGGCAGGAGACTGATTCTTAACAAATTCCAGAATTCCAAAAACTGAATGCTCCAGCAGGATTTTCTTTTTTGGGGCAAACGCTCTGATTATCCATCATCACATAAAGATACCCCCCAAAGGGTAACTGAAAACAACAACAATCATTTACTTTGCTCCCAAATCTACAATTTGAGCAGGGTTTGGAAGGAACAGCTGTCCTCCGTACAGTGTCAGCTAAGTGGCTCGAGCGGGGCTGAGGATCTGCTTCCAAGATGACTCACACCCTGCTGGCAGGTTGGTTCTGGCTCTTGGTTTCTCTCCACAGAAGCCTCTCCACAGCGTGTCTTGGGCTTTCTCACAGCATGGTGGTTGGGTTCCAAGAGTAGCATCCCAAGAGACGGGAGGGGAGATGTGTCAATTTCTTAAGGCTCAGGCCTGGAAACAGCACAAGGCCACTGCTGCCATGTGCTATTGGTCTGGGTGTCCTAAACCCGCCTAGATTCAAGGAAGGGGGCAGAGACCTCACCTCTCAATGGGAGAAGGGTCAAAGGGTTTGGGGGCCATATTTGAAAAACCCCATAGCAAATATTAATATTCATTTTAGGGGTCCCTTGGACCATCACTTAGATCCAGTATAATCTATCCATGGTTAGGGTGACCTAATAATTTCTTGTCCAAACTAAGGGACACTAGGAGAATGAAAAGGGATGCTGTGAATAATGATACCAGGCAATGAGTGCAAAACAGAACTGCCCTGGACAAACCAGGTGTATAGTCACCCTATCCCTGGGGACAGTAATTAATGTTTTCATGATGTTCCCAAGTCATCTTGGGAAGGTTCTATTAGGACTACTGTGTTCTGTTTAAGTAAGAGACACATTTAAGAAAATCTTGAAAAGTTGCTTAAAAATAAAGGGTGATGTTTTTTGGATGTGAAATCTTCAGTTATCTGGAAAACCCATTTAAACAGAACTTCTGTTTTCCTGGATCTTTCAGTTAACCGTACTGTTTCTGTGAGATATGCCACCTTTAGACACAGAGCACCCCTGAATATTACTGGCTGTTGCCACTTGGCACCCCTTCTGAGTGTTCACTCCGTGCTTGACTCTGTGCTAGATTCTGGAAAAGCAGAGATGGGTAAAACATTGTCCTGACCTCCAGATGCTTATGATTTATTGGGCAAGATAGTCCAGTCAATAGGTCATTGCAGTGCTGTGTGATAGGGGCAATCAAAGAAGTAAAAACCAAGTATTATGGTTTTTACCCCCCGAAACAAAAAACAAATAAACAGATATATGGAAAAATCCAGGAAGATTTCCCAGAGGAAGTGACATTCAATTTGGATGATTTATTTATTTCTCGATGACCTAGTATGTCTCAGGAAGCTTGCTAAGTATTTTATGTGTATCATCTCATTTAATACTTAGAAAACCCTCCTGTGAGGTGGACATTATTACTATCCCCATTTTACAGATGAGAAAACTGAGGCTTAGAGAGGTGAAGTACCTTGCTTCAGTTTATACCAGTAGCAAGTAGCAGAAGTAGAGTAGGTGCTGGAGAGAGAGGGAAGAAGGATGAGTAGGAGTTTCTAAAGCCTCAGAGGAGATGGCATTTGAGGCAGGGGGACCAGCAGCTGTAAGGACAGATGTGTGGTATAAAGCTTGAGAAGCCTGGGGTGCAGCCGACCATTTGGTCTAGAGCATAGCTGGGGTGGACAGGGTGCAGTGGGGTCCTGGCTGGGAAAGAACTTGCATCATAGGGGCTTGGGTCTTCCCTCACAGGTACTGGACCTCCTTCTGAATGTTGAAACATGGAAGGGGAGGAAGATTAGATTTAGCCAGCACCAGGCACCTTGAGCTTGGGCCCCTTGGTATTCTGGATGTGATCTGTGGACTGACAGCATCACCCAGGAGTTGCTTAGAAATGCAGTATCTCAGGGCTCACCTCAGACCTACCAAGTCAGAATCTGCAGGTTAACAACATCCCCAGGTGGTTCGTCTGCACATAAAACATTTGGAAGCACTGATCTAGCACACTGCAGTTCACAGAGTTTGTAACTTTCATCATATTTGCTCACAGTTAAGACCTTCCACTGAGAGCTTCCAATTTTAAAAACCTGAGCTTTGGGGAAGACTGGAGGTCAGTAACATCAAATAACTGTGATCCTCCATTAGATCGTCTTCTCTTGATTGTTCTAGTGACTGCAGCCTGGACCCTTTGCGCTGGAACTTGAACCAGCCCTGGTTCTCACCCACCTCCCTCCACAAACTCTAAGCATGTCAGTTCAATGACAGTTTTATGGGCCACTTGCAGACACCACGGGTCACGGAGCCTTCATTCCCTGACAGTCCACGGTGTGATAAGACTGGGCACTAGTCCCTGGGGGCAGGTACAGAGATGAACAGACCCACCCCGGCCTTGTCCAGCTCACATAATGACTAACTGAAGACATGGATGTTTGACTAGGCCAGGGGCTTTCTCTGGCTGAGTTAGGGGCCGGGAGCCTGAAATTGATCCCTTAGGAGATGCTTTGGGCATCAGTTGGGGTTGGGGGGGAAGACTGGGGCCGGGTGTCAGCATCCAGAAGTCTCAGGTTACAGAGATGTTGGCCCTTGCATTTTCCTCCTGGCCCTCAGGGAGTCTTAGTTAGCTCCTGAAGTCAGAAGTGGTGATGCTAGTTAGAAAGGGAGCTGACCCGATATCTCCATCTCTCCTTCTTCCTCTGTAAGCTGTTCCATGAGCACCCTCGTCCCATGCCAGCCTGTGCTGGTCTCTAGGGGTGGGGAGGGCAGAACTGGTCCCTGATCGCAGAAGCTCCAAATCTGGTGGGGGGAGGAGAAGAGACAAGCAAAAGGATTGCAAGTGTCATGGTTTAAAGGCCTCGAGAGAGGGAAGCAGTCAGGGCTGGGGGAAAAAGAGGAAAGAGTCTCTCGTTTCCAGTGGAAGATGGCTCTGCCATTTGCCACCTTTACATCTTTGAGCAAATATCACAGCCTTTTGGATCCTCAAAGTCTGATCCCATGTCAATGTTATGCTAATTTCCCCTTTCAGAGTTTGGATGAGGACTCGGTGTGGTGTGTGGAAGTGCCCAGGTGAGGATGTAGCACAAGGTAGGGATTCGTACACTCCTGGACCCTAACCTCAGACTCCAAGCTGAGCCAATCATCCTGGTGCACCAGGGGCTGTAAACTGAAGGGTCTGGTTTCGTTTCCCAAACCACACTTGCCCAGAGCTCCTCCCTGTTTTGCAGGGAAGTGACCTTTCTCATGTGCTGAGAAGATGCATGTGATGCTGGCGTGCCCCAGGCGACGAAAGGATCTTGCAAAACTCATGATTTTCTCATTGCTGCAGCGGAATGAAAGGGAGAGAGGAAGTGGGCGCCCCTCTTTCCTGCATGGTCTGCAGGGATCTACTTGCTTTGGGATCTTAAGACCATTTTTAGGAAGATGGATACTGGTTGGTCCAGACCTTGCCATGAAGGTCTTTCTTCCTCTCCTTTTCCCTCTCCTCCTTCCCTTGCTTCTCTTCCTCTTTAATAACACATCTTACTTCCTTGAACCTTCTCCCATAGTAGTGAGACAGTGAATACATCCAGGCTCTGCTGGGCTTGGCAGGAGGGCTGGACAGATGATGGAGAGCAACAAGGCATGAGACTGGTTCATGGAACTTCCAGAAGCTTCAGAGACCTCGAACACATAGGCTGTAGCACCCATGGGGGGTTTAGACCCATTGAAGGAAGTTAGCAAGTCAGGACCGCACTCTTCCTGCCATTGGCCAGACTCTACCCATCCTTGAATGCTCAGCTCGGAGATGTTTGCCCCTGAGAATCTGCTTTGCTTGACAACCCCATGGTCTTCAGTCTCAGCAGTAGGTGATGAATAACCCCTTCCTGGGAGCAGCCAGGACCCTGTGGTCCTCTGAAGAGAGCTTGAGTAATGGGTGCCCTTCTGCATAGTGGCTCAGCCTCCTGGGTGACCCACACCACACACTCTCATGACACCCACACACATGCACGCTCTCCTGCACACCCACTGCGTGTGCACATTGCCTTTCACCCATCCACACACTCCCACACACCCCACGGGTACAGGCACCTGCACCACGTGGCTCCCCCTTCCCCCGCAAAGCATGTCCCACTCACCATCTCCAGCAGGGGGTTTTATTGCCTAAGCTCCCAGGTGTCCACAGACCTGACACTGGCAGTGACTGAGTGGGCCTTTTGGTGACACTTCTATAAAACCTCGTAAATCGCCTCTGTGCAACGTCGGGTGCACATTTTTATTTTCCTCAATAAATACACACATTCTTATTTCTTAACAGCTCCAGCCTTGGCTGAGTGCCCGGCCAAGGGGTCCACTTTCTGTGATTTGGCTGGGATGCATTGTGGACAGGAATGGGGACCACTCTGTTGGTTGTTTGAGGCCCAAGATATCCTCGGGGTCTGATTTGAAGGGGACATTAGAGGTCATCTTCTCCAGTTGCAAATTATACCCCTCGCCTTGCAAGCCATTCATCTTTTTACCTATTCGCTTTTCCACCTAAACTCTTTTACCGAGCTTTTAGGCAAGGACTACTATTAAGCCTGTTTTTCTCGAAGTGGAAAAGATAAGAGAAATTAAGTGATGCTCAAAGCCAGGTCCTGGGAATCTGCATTTACAAAAATGTTCTGGCTCCTTTTGATGTTGGTGGTTTTGGTCACACTTAGGGAATGATGGTCTTTTATGATTATGACTTGGGTCTTAGGGTATAAACCATATTTTACTCCTTCTTAAAATAAAGCCACCTTGGAAATAATAACCTTGAAGAAGTAAGGAGCCGTTCCAAGGACAAACACTTTTTACCCAGAAACTTGATGGAACTCAAAGCTTTAAGAACTCTGGTGTTGACCCTCCAGAGAGGGTGGCTGAGGCCAGGCTGTCTGCCACCTTCTACAGTCAGGGCAGCCCATCACCTCTCCTGGCCTTGCTGTAACTTGGATGCACTGTCACCTGCCCCTCCTTAAAAAATAATTCCATTACTTACAAGCTGATAAATCTTTACCCCTTACAAAGCTCTTCCGGGGGGCTGTTCTCATTTCCACTTTGCGAACTGGGAAGCAGAGATGTCAAAGTACAGTTTCACTGCCGGTAAATGGTAGAGGCTGGGCTACGAATCCAGCTCTCTGACCTCTGGTAAAGTTTGTTTATTGTTTATTGCCCAAATGTTAACCACTGTTCTCCTGATTTTAAAGAAGGGGTTGGAGGGCGGTGAGCTTCCAGGGGGCCAATGGGATGTGTGTTAAGAGTCCCAAGGCTGCATAGTCCCTTCCCATGAGATCTCATGGAAAAGAGAGAAGGCAGAAAAAAGGGAAGTGAAGGCTGGGGTCAGGGATGGGAGGGAAGGATAGGAGGGTTTCTCACTCAGCACTTCCTTATTTTGTGCCATCAAATAATACTAATTCAGTACCATGTCTGGAAGGGAGGGGTGGAAGGTAAAACAATAGGAGTGGAAGCCTATTCTCTGAGGCTTTTAAAGTTAAAACATGGCCAGGGTGGAAGAGAGGGAGCTATAGAGCTCGCATCTTGGCTTTGATTTGGTATTCTGGGAGCTCCATTACAACGGAGCCATCAATAGTCTATGAAGGCTGCAGAGGAGAGAATGGTGTGGACCACAGGAGAGGCCCATCAGCTCTGATGCACTCGCTTCTCTCCATGGGAACCCCAAATCACGCTGCCAGTAAGAGGGGTGGGGAAAGTTCTTGCCTCTGAGTGGGGTGTCCGAGCAGATGCACACGACCAATCACTCACAGATTCTATGCTCATCTGAGAGGCTTCCAGAACACACTGGGAGAAAGATAATGTTATCCTGACTATTTTGACCTACCCATGCAACAGCTATAAGCTCTGGCACTCCAGTCTGTTTCCTGAAGTCCTGGGTCGCCCTGATCCCTGTTAGCATGTATTTTTGCCATAGGCATCTTTGCCGAGAGCCTAGAAGGTGCAGAGTTGAACCCACATTTCCCACAGAACTTTGGAACATCTATTAGTGGACATGTGATAATATGTCAAGAACACACAGTGGTGTAGCAGTTTTCTCAATGCAATAGAAAGCTCAATTACAAACATGCATACTAGTGTTTGGAGATTGATACCTCTCTTAATGAAGGAAGAAATTCTGATGAAAAAGAAAAAGTGTGGTGCTGAAAAAGAAGATGAATCAGCAAGCAGAAAATGTATAAAATACTATGAATGAAAGACTTGGAAGGCAAGTGCTTCGGTAAAACCCACAAAATAAAATCAGTTATTTGTGCAGTCTTGCCATGAATCTACACACATTTTAAATGTATTCAAATGTTTTGTATTTTGCAATAAAGTCTTTTAAATTTAGTTATTCATTTCTCATGTTTCATTATGTCCTTTTTAATGTCCCTTTTAAAATTTTTCATTATTTTATCTTTTACAGCAAAATTGCCTTAAGGCCAATTAGCTATATGGTGAAAATGTGTGCAGCGAAAATGCTTGTGACAGTGATGTCTATGGCTAAGATGCTTACGGGAAAGTACCTAGAACCTCCTATTAGCTTTGCTCCCTACTTCCTGCTTTGCTCTTATGCTCACAGCACAATAAGATGTAACCCCGGAGTCTTTTGGAGCCCCCTCTACCACCTGCAGGTCAGTATCTCATCAACAAAATGGCCATAGTGACAGGGATGGAGGTTTTTCATGGGCTCAGCAATATGGATTCTCACCCACCAAGGCTGATCTGGTTAAAGCAACTGCTTGGTGCTTTACCTGCTAATAGGAGTGACCAACTCTGAGTCGCTAATGTGGTGCCTTTCCCCAAGGGACCAGCCTGGTGGCAGTGATTACGTTGAATCGTTTCTATCATAGAAGGGGCAGTTCTTTGTTCTCATTGGAAATAGACACTTACCCCAGATATGGATTTGCCTTCCCTGCTGGCAGCAATTCTGCCAAAACCACCATGGATTCACAGAAGGCCTTATTCACCACCACAGTGTTCCACCCAGCATCACCTCTGACCAAGGAACCCATCTGAGAGCCAATGAAGATCAACAATGGGCTCATGCCTATTAAATTCACTGGCCTCGCAATGTTCTCCCTCTCCTTCAAGCAGTTGGCCTGATAGAATTCTGGAATGAGCCTTTTGAAGACTCTTTATGGCACTAGCTGCATGGTAGCAATTTGTGGGGCTGGAGTAACATCCTCCAGGATGCAGTCACTATGCTACATCAGTGAACAGTAAGTGGCACTGGTTTTCTCCATAGCCGGGATTCACTGGTCTGGGAATGAGCTCTTCTTACTACTACCCTAATGATTCCAGAGCAAATGTCTTGCATCCTGCCCCAGTGACTGGAAGCTCCCTTGGTCTAGAAGATTTAGAGCCCAAGGAAGAAGTGCTCCCACCAGGGGATACAGCAGTGGGTCAGCTAGATGGAAAATGAGACTGCTTCCTGGTCTCCTTGGACTCCTCATGCCAGTGAACCAGCAAGAAAGGGAGTTTCTGTGCTGGCTGGGTGATTGATTCTAAATGCGAAAGAGAAATTGGTTTGTTACTACATGATGGAGGTAAGGGGAGTCCGTCTGCGTCTCAGTCCATTCAGGCTACTATAATAAAATACCATAGACTGAGTGGATTACAAACGACAGAAATTTATTTCTCATGGTCCTGGAGTTTGGGAAGACTATGATCAATATACCAGCAGATTCAATATCTGGTGAGGGCCTGTTTCCTTATTCATAGATGGCCATCTTCTCACTGTGTCTTCACATGGCAGAAGGAACAAGAGAGCTCTCTAGGGTGTCTTTTATAAGGGCAGTAATCCCATTCATGAAGGTTCTGCCCTCATGACTTAATCACCTCTCAAAGGTCCCACCTCCAAATACCACTGGGGATTAAGTTTCAATGTATGACTTTTGAGGAACACAAACATTCAGTCTATAGCATTCCATTCCTGGCCCTCCAAAAGTCATGTCCTTTTCACAGGCAAAATACAACCCAACTGCCTGCATAGTCTTAACGTATTCCAGCACCAAATCTAAAGTCTAAAATTCCAAAGTCTCATCTAAATATAATCTAAATTAGATATGGGTGACACTCCAGGTATGATTCATCTGGAAGCAAACTCTTCTCTGGCTATGAACCTGTGAAACCAAACAAGTCATGCGCTTCCAAAATACAATGGTGTGACATGTATAGGATAGATATTCCCATTCCAAAGGGGAGAAATAGGAAGGAATAAAGGAATAACAGATCCCAGGTAAGTCCAAAACCTAATAGGGCAAACAACATTAAAGCTTAAAGCTTGAGAATAAGCTTCTTTGGCTTGATCCTCTGCTCTAGGACCCACTGGGGCTGTGGTTCTGTCTCCACAGCTTTCCTGGGTTGGAATTGCATGCCTATGTCTAAGGAACATAAAGGAAGATTATTTAATGGGACAAAAATAATGAAAAGACAATTCACATTACCATGTAGTAAAATAGTGTTTTTCTATTATATTATTTTCTTTCATAACTGGTAGAAACTGTTATAGTTTGTTAATAAGTGCCCTTCACATTTATTGATAGGTTATTACTAGATGTTTTATGTTTTAAAATAGACATAGGAGAGCCATATTTTCATAGTTGTAAAACTGGTAGATTTTCAAACAATTTTTTAATATGTTATTATTGTGATATTGGAAAATATATATTTATTTCATATGAAGGTCCCTTACTCAGCCTTTAAATTAATACAATGCACTTTTAGCTGATTATCTTGGGGTTTGAGGTAGGCAATCATATCATGAGCAAACATTCATAATTTTGTTTTCTCTTTTTTAATTGTTTCACCTCAATTTTTTTCTTGTCTTATTGCACGGACTAGAATTTCCAGAGCAATTATTCGTGGTGATATTATAGGGAATATTCTTGTCTTGTTCCTATTTTTAATAACAATGTTGCTTATATATTGCCATAAGTGTAAAATTGACTATCATATTTGAGACAGATATTTCAATCATGCTAAATTAGGCTTGGATATTCTTACTTTTTATATTCAATAATTTTTTTGGAGGATTGGGCATCAAACTTACCAGTTTCTCATATTTATAAAGATGATCACATTTTAATTGATCTGATACATATATTTGTAACATATCCCCTAGTATTAAATAATCTCTTTATTACGGTTATAAATAACTATGCCTTTTACACTTCAACAAATTAGATTTGCTGGTGTTAGCTTTGAGAATTTTTACAACAATCTTTACAAGCAAGATTAGTTTATAGTTCTGATATTAAAATAGTCCATGCATACTGAAATAAAAGAGATGGAAACAAAATAAATCAAACTGTTAGCAGTGGTCTCCTCTGTGTTGGATGGTGGAATAAGGGTCCATTTTGTTATTCTTCCCTAAAATTTAATACACATTTTAAAATGATAAACTCATTCTTCTTTAAGGAGGGGGCTGCAAAGTCACATTAAAAAGTGGGATGCATGCAGGGATGGGAGGAGATGTTGCAGACAACTTTGCAAACAATATGCTATAAAAAATACAGATTATGGAAAGAAAAAAAAAAAGGGTGATACCCAGTGCTGATAAGGATACAGCAAGATAGACTCTCTTATACATATCTGATGGGCCTATTAATAGTATGATAAAAAAAATAACTTGGCAATGTATTTCATGAGTGGTAAAATGTGAATGGACTTTGATTTAGTTTTTCTGTACTTTGGAACTTATCCTAAGGAAACAGTCAGAGTTACACATACACAAAAATTATGTGCAAGACTTTTCATGTATAGCATTATTTGTAAATGAAAACTAGACACAATCTAAATGTCAAGTATTAGAGGAATTAATGACAGCATCTCCATATGATGGAACATTACATAATCATTAATGTCATGTCTGAGGATATGAAATAAATTTTAGAAAGTAGGCTATATGACAAAATAGTGATAAGTATAAGTGATATTTTGAGATATATACAACAGCTATAATACGGTATGAAAATAGGGATTGATCTATTGATTGCAAAGCTATAAAAACTGCTAATACTGTTGTTATGGGTTGTCTACATTTGTAATAGACAAAAATGCTAGTTTTCATTTAGAGACTGGTGAAAACAAAGATGTAATCCTTTCCCCATCTCAGTTCAAGGAACTTCTGAATTCTTTCTGTGGACCATTTGGGATCCACGGGCCCTGGGTTGAGAACCCTTGTATTAGGCATTCCTGTTCTTCAATACCATGCCATGTTAAGCCCCATTCTCTTACCATATTACATTTCTCTTTCTCCCTTTCTCCCCTGGCATTTTGTCCTGGGAAATGTGGAAGTCTTCTCACTGTTAATATGAGTGATTCTGCAATCTCTGGTTCTTAATCTGGGAGTTGGCTCTTGCCTTTTCTGTGACTGTTCACAACCCAGCAGGGTGGTTTTAGCCAAAAGAATTGGTCATCTACTTCTTTTGTAATTATAGTAGTCAACATTCATGGAACATGGCTCTGAGGAGGGCATTATTTCTTTTTATTTTCGCAGATGAGAAGCTAGCCCAAAGTCACGTAGTGCTAACCTTACGTGCTGTACTGTCTTCCTTTAGTGACACCCAGAAGAAAATTAAATAACAGGATCAGGCACCTTTTGAAGGTAATTGTTACTTTAGAGTAACGTTTTGTTTCCTCTGGTACATTTCTCAAATTTTCCACAAGAATCATTGATTTCCATTGTTTTTTCTTCCCAGGCTCCTGATCTTCTGGGAACTGCTAGGAGAAAGCTGGAAGAAAACTGCAGAAAGGACTCCGAGAAGCAGAGAGGAGGATTGCCTTGTTCCTTGTACTGAGACCTGGCTGGAGCCTGTACTCTGGGTTCTGGGTGACCCCATATGGCCTTCTATCACAGGCCCTTTTAAGCTTAAGCTGGCTTCAGATGGTTTCTGCTATTTGTAGCCAAGAGTGTTTAACAAATAAATAATAGACACACATTACTTTTAAAATCAGAAAGAGAACACATGCTATTAGCAAGCATTACCAGTTGTGGGAGAAAGGAATGATCATTCTCTGAGTCCTTGATCCTGGGCTATCTCATTCTAGGGGTGGTAGAAGTGATGAGAATGGTGGTGGAAGTGATTTTGGGGAGTACCTGGAGGTGACTGATGCGAATGGCACCTCTGTGTGTCTCAGATCACCCAAGGAGAATACATGTCCTTCTTTGTGTTTCTGCTGTAGTCAGACTCATGTATTCCTCTTATCTTAGTCACTGTTTCTAGGACAAATAACCTTTTATTGTTCTTAGGTGTTTATTTGTTAAATTTTTCTTTCTGTATTTCTACCTTTTTGGAGGTAGAAATACAGAAAGCAGAGGCCCTTTTTGTAACTCTGGAACTAAAAACTTTAGGAAACGATGAAAGGCTTGATGGCCACCATGACGCCCTTGATACTTGGTGGATCCTGATGTTGGTGAGGGCTGTGTCTCCCATCTTGATTTGTATTTTTAAAGTCAGCCCCCAATCTCTACCACCAAAAATGCTGGCCCATAAAGAAAACTTACTGCACTCCATTAGTGCTGGAAAAAATGGTCTCGGATCATTTGCCCCTGTTGCAAACTTGGTCTTATCCTAATTCTTCTAGGCGTTTGCATTTAATCTTTTTGGTACGAAGTGACTGCTTTTCCTTAAGGAATCTGACTTCATCTTATTTCACTATCTTTGGGCTACCTTGAGTAAAAGACCATAGTCAGCCCTTAGAATCTCAACCCCAGGCTCTGGCTTACCAGCGGAAACTCAGATATGGAATGCCAACCTCAAGTATGCTTGGGGTGGGGAAGGATAATATAGACCAGGTGACAAGGATGGTTATTTTGGTCAGAATTCTTTCATTTTCAAGTTGAAAGAAACTTAACTCAAACTAGTTTACATAACTCAAACCAGGTAACATTTTGACATAAGTAACTGAAAATATAGGCATGGCTAGATCCGAGGGGTCTAATTTTATCAGGGCTTCTTTCTGTCTTTATGATCTGCTGCCTTCTGTGTGTATTTCATTTTAAGTAAGGTCCCTTTACCTTAATGATGGCAGTAAGTGATGTCTAGCAGTTTTAGGTTTACTCGGTACGTCTACGTGATCCCAGTGAGAGAATAAAAACAACAGCCATCTTTCTCAGTTTCTGTAAAACAAATATACTTGAGCCTTGGGCCCAAATATTGGACCCGTGATGGAAACACATGGGATGGGAAAGAGAGAAGAAAGAGGTGTGATGGGAAGATCCAAAGAATAGATGATCCACTGCAGTGGGGATGGCCAGAAGGATAATGATGGTGGGGAAGATGGGCAGGGAAATGATGAGGGTGAGAGTAACACGGTGTGCTGTGAACTTGGTCATGGAAGTGGTGTTGCTGGTTATGGTGGTGGTGTAAGCCTGGTGTTTGTGAGAGTGAGGGGAACAGATATTCCTTCTTGCTCCAGCCCTACTAATTCCAAGACCACAATCCAGCAGGATGGTGCCTTCAACCCCGTTAGTGGAAACAAATGATTTCCTGTGGTTCTTGCCATTAAGGGCAGAAAGGGCTGCACATTTGTCCTAGAAGACATTCAATGGTTCCTGAGTCAGCAAGCTCCCCAGTCTCGTGGAAGCAGATCACACGGTACCTCGGAAGCATACCTATGTATGTTAGCAGAAAAACAGAGCAAAACAAGATTCCACCACCAGGACAGCAGGAAATGTGGTCAGCTTTCTTTGAGCACTGAGGGAGGTGAGGCCAAGATGAAAGGTCGTTGGCTTTTACTAATGAAGAGGCACAGAAACTGCTGATTTAAAGGATAATAATAAAAAAGCACCCTGGGGGATATTTTATTGCATTTAGAAAATGTTCAATTTCATCTTTCATATAAAAAAAATAAAAGAAGAAGCATTTTGATTTTCATAAAAGCCAACAGGTTCATATAAAAAGGAAACATTCCCAGCCAAGGACTAAGCCAGAGTTGTGTTCATGTGTAAGCCTGACCTAACTCCTCCAGCCTCATGTGAGTGTCTGCATTTGGCACACAGATCCCTTGTTCTGTAAAAACTATTTCAGGAACACTTTGAAAGAGCTGCCCAGTGATGGCTGCCTCATTTGGGATTTATTATAATATCATTAGGAGGGGTTATATCACTTGGTATAATGTCAGACACATTGTAGCCTGTGGTTTTATGATGTGGACAAATATCACACTCAAGAATAAGATGGCTCTGAACAAATCAGTTCCATCTGGGTCCTACTGTAAACAGAGCTTTTCTTTTCTGCTGCTGGAAGACAGATTCTCGTCGGCATCCGGCTCCTTGACCTTCCATCTTGAGAGGTCTGTCTCTTCTAGAACGCCTTCCTCCTCAACCCCTGAAGCTTAGAAGAGAGATAAAGAGAGACAAACTGTAAGATCCAAAAACCTACTAGCGGGGGGAAGGTGCTTGTCAAGGAAGGCAGGGAGGTGGGGGGTACTTAGCTTTTGTCCAGTGCTTGCCCTGTGTCTGAACTTGTGCTAGATATTTCCACCTGTATCAGCTCACTGCATCCTTACAACGAACCTATAGAGTTAAGTAGATATCCTGTAGCTATTTTACGAAGTAATACTGAGACTTGATATGATTAAAAGTAATATCTGACTTGAAGTCTGTAAACTAATAATGAACAGGGTTTTGAGGTTTATCTGATTCCAGAGACTGCAACCTCTCATGATACCCCTCAAATGTCTACATGTTCATGAACAAACTACTCGTGGGAGGGGAGGGATCAGAAAACGGGGGTGCAGGTTGTATTTAAAGACTCAATCATTTAAAAAGCAAATAGGAGCATGGTATAACCACCTTGGAACACTACTGGGTAGTTTCTAATGAAATTAAATATGTGCCTCCCTTACGCCCCAGCAATGTCATTCCCAAGAGAAATGAGTACATATGTCCACCAAGAGACTTGTCCGAGAAAGTTCCTAACAGTTGTTTCATAATAGTCAAGAACTGGAAACCACCCAGATGCTCACCAGTAGGAAACCGGATAAACACATTGCGGTATGTTCATATAATAGACTACTACACTGAATTAAAAATAATAAACTCATGATAAATGCAACAATGGGTGAATCTCAAAAGTGCCCTCCTGAGCTAAAGAAGATGGACACAAAAGAGAACATAATGCATGACTCCAGTTAGATGAATTTCAAGAATGAGGAAAATTAAACAAATATGAAGGCAGTCACATCGCGTTTACCTCTGGGGTAAGAGGTAGACATTGCCTGGAAGGAGCGTGAGAAAACTTTCTGCAGCTGTGGAAATGTTCTGTATCTTGACCTGGGTGGGTGTTACATGAGTTTATACATAAAATTCATTGCACTGTATATTTAACTGTTTATAGACTAAACCTCAATCAAGAAGCATAAAATAATAGAGCTTAATAGAAAAATTAGGAGAAAGTAGTCAAACTTGTTACTCCCAACTGTTTTTTTTTT
This sequence comes from Eubalaena glacialis, assembly GCF_028564815.1. Taxonomy (NCBI): domain Eukaryota; kingdom Metazoa; phylum Chordata; class Mammalia; order Artiodactyla; family Balaenidae; genus Eubalaena; species Eubalaena glacialis. The sequence goes on from NC_083728.1 coordinate 20,042,031, forward strand.
TGTTTTTTAAACGGCTATTAAGTTCATTTCAACTATATTCATAAAAAAAGTAGTATGGAAATATAGAAAGGCACACATTATGTTATCATACCGGATGTTGGATGCTCAGAGAGAATAACTAAGTGAATGGTTGATTGATTTATTTCCAGTACTTCTTAATATAGAAAATGAGGTGTCATTCTCTTCCCTTGATAAATTGTAATATACATCTCCTACACGCCCCCTGCCCATTTGCCTTTTCCTTTCTTCCTCCTCCTATGACTGCGATCTCATTTGTGTTACACGGAGTGCGATAGAACAAGGGATTTTTAGATGAAGAGGAAGAGGAGGAAAAAGAAAAAAACACTTTCACTTTGGCATTAAAATATAATGAAGTACTTTGCATAGCTTTTATTTTATTTTTCAGAAGAGATCTGGTAGGTCAACTCATAAATTGGCAAGGCAACCGGTTTATTTCTGCCAAAAAAGACAGTCAAAAAATGACAGTGTTAATTTATTTGAACAGACAAGTGTCAAATTCAGTCTCAAAAACAATGCCAGGCTGTTACACTGGTGCATGCTGTCGAGGAATGCAAACAGGACTTTATTACCACCCTTCTAAGGAGACCACTTACACACTGGGATGGGTGTTTATGATATTTTTTCCACCGACTCTATTATTGCCACGATCTCATTGAAGCCTAGAACAATCCTCATGTAAGTTGAGGTTGTGTAGACAGGTATTCTGAGTAGTTTAGATCACTTGTCTACACTGTCTTGTGCCATGAAACAGTTGTTCAGCTCATTGCTTCTCTTCATGTGGCCCTGGATTACTTGGGCCAGAGACTCTGTTGCCCTGAATTCTCATCGTTTTGGTTGCCTGAGCATGACCCTGGCCACAGCTGATGTCCAGAGGCTGCCTTTGGCCTCCCTGCCCTTCTGTGTGGGTGGAGCCAATGACCCCCGTACCTGGCTAATGACATCTTCTTATTTTGCTGAAATGGTTGTTCTGAATCCACAGGGGAGAATGGCGAACAGGTCAGGATGAGTGAAAAGGGAATAGTTTGATGGTGGAAATGCAGAGAACTCTTGGGTTAAACTCACTGGTCTATTCCTTCCCTCTCCAAACCATGACACGTTCTCCACTTCTGCAGTTGAAGAGAATGTGAGAGCACAGTTTGTATTATCGCTGGTGGGGTGTAAATTGTCTGGGCTGGCACAGAACAGAGGACCCAAGAGCCAATTGCTGACCTCAGCGTCATCGCCTAATTCCTAATGTAAAGCTTGGCCTGGTAAGGGGATTTTGGTCACAATTACTCACGGATGCTCATGGATATCTGCACCAGGACTCACACCCTCCCTGTTCATGGCAGGAAATCACATGAGGCCGAAAGATGTGAGATTAATTGTCCTTCTCTGCACCTAAGTTTGTGAATGTGATTAGTCTGTGAAACATGAGGATAACAGGGCCAGTGCTTTCTTCTTAATTTAAACCCTCAGACTTTAATTTCACCCTGTTCTTATAAAATGGATGTTTTCTCAGCTACATGGGGACACTTAAATTTTTAGTCTGCTGAGTTTTAAACAATGTCCAAATGCTTTCGTGTTTTCTTTTCCATGAACTGTGGTCATTCTTTGTTTACATAGTACATTCCACAAATATTTATTGAGTACCTAGTATATGCTAGGCATAGTCCTAGGCAATGAGAGCAAAGAAACAAAGGAAGTAGACCAGATTCCTATTATTACAAGGCTTGTATTCTAGTGGGGAGACAAAGAGTAAAGGAAAAAACAAATGGACAATGCCAGTTAATGAGATGCACTATTAATGAGAAACAAAATAGGGTTTGAGGGTGGAGAAGATGGGTCAGAGGCTGTGGTTGTAGTTACAGAGATAGAGGAAGAACTTGCTAATGAAGAACCAATAATCCATTAGTCCTCCAAGCATTTATAAGGGTGGTAGACTTTAGAAATGGTTTGGCAGTAGGGGTACGAAGAGGGAGCTTACATCAGAGCATCACAAGCTGCTTCTGAGTAAACATGAGGTATCCTGCTTGTTCAAAATATCCTTGGGTCCCTGGACCTCTAGAGAAGGCTCACTGGTCCCTCCCCCAGCCAACACAACCCTAGCCTTTTTGTATCTTGATGGCTCTTTAATTCCTTCCCCCCTTCTCCATCTCTCCTCCTCATACCCTCTTTCATGCATTGCTCTCAAAATCTCCATATTCCTCTGATATTGTGCAGAAATGTTTGCTTGTCCTTGGCTCCAACTGTACTTTTGGTCAATATTTATATATCCAAACTCATCAACATCCTCAGCAGGACAAGGACCTTTTATTAAATATGACACATTTTCTTTAGAAGGCAGCAGTGACTAGAGAGAGAATAATGCCAAGAATGAAGCACCGTGTGTTTAAATCTTGTCCGGATGCTGGGGTAGTGTATTCTGCTGTGTCTGCCTAGGGGTTGAGGCTAGGGTTGTATCCTCATAAAAGAAAAGAAATGAATGTTATGGATCAGAATCACCCAAAGAAGCAGGTCTTACAAAAAGATGTGGGAATGTGGAAAGCAGACCTCAGATCAGAGAGATCCCCTCTTTGGGCTTTGCTCTCTCAGGATCAATATTCAGGGTGTGTTCAAGGGCTTCCAAGAATAGGAGTCTATGTTTCCTCTGGGGGTGCAGCACCATGACTGTATGAATTGGTAACCTGGCGAGACTTCTACAAGAAGGGGTCATGTGTAGCCAAATAACCACATCTGGCGGTCAGCTTTCAGTGACACCATGTGGCAATTCAGTTCTCTGAGAATGTTCAATAAAGGCACAGCCCCTGAGGCAAGCAATGGATCCATCAGCATTCAGTAGGTACATCCGCTTTAAACCAACAATTCTACTTCCAGAAACATGACCTAAAGATATACCTTTATTCAGCGAATTGCAAGGATTATTTATTGAATCCAAGTTTGTGATAACAGATCCCCGTAAATGACTTCAATGTATTGGGAGTTTTTAAATTTAAAAAACGATACATTTATAGATGCCTATAATTGCAGCCATTGTAAAGGATTAAGACACTGTTCATGGACTGATAGGGAATGATATTCAAGGTAGATTGGCCAGTGGAAGAAACCGAGGGAAGGATGATATATACAGGATTTTTTTCAGGGATTTTCTCACTTGTTAAATGACAAAAAAAAAAAAAAAAAAAAAAAGAGCTAATAAAAATTCTGAGGTTAAGGGTCTTTTAAAAAGTACTAGAGAATCTTTTTAGGCGTCATTGAAGTAGTCTTGCAAAAATGTCTCCTTGCAGAGAGCTTTGTGCTGAATTAGCCTTAGCTTGAGCTGTGTCTCACCTACTGGGCATGGTCCCTCCCGATCTGGGTGTTCCGGTTCCCCAGGAGCTGTTGTGCAAATACCTGGTATGGCTCCTGACATATAGTGGGTCTCCAACTTTGCAGGAACTCCTTCAGGAATGGAGCTCACCACTGCACTGCTCTCTTGCTGGACATTTCCAGTTCTTACGAGAAACCTTATTTTGAGCCTGACTGCCTCTTTTTAAGCCCTAGCAGGTTTTCTGGCTTGGCTCTGAATAGGGGTCACTCATGTGGGGAGCGCCAGTGCCTTGCGTCGATGATAGACTCTCCAACATTGACTCCAAAGCTGAGAAGACCCTTCCACACTTTTGAGATCAGTTTGGCAAGGAGCGCATTGTCAGCCGGGTGATGCTGTTCACACTTGCCGAGACCTCTGAATGCTGAAGCCTCTGTCCCCATGTTAGCGAGCTCTTCATTGCTGTGTTCTTGGCCTCCTCCTCTAATTCTGGACATTTCCGGGGATCGATCTTTAAAAAGGCTTATCTGGCTGTTTCCAAGTTCAAGGCGGTTGGCCATCTCAGCTCTGTTTTATGTATTTTAATTAATTGTTACTCTCTTGTGCTGGTGCCCGAGGTGATTTTTTTTTTTTTTTTTTTTTAACCACAAAGAGCAAACTTAAGGAAATCAAATAAATAAATACTAATGGACAGAGAAGCAAGGCCTGGCGAGGTTAATTGAGTTTCTGGGGCTGCAAAGCGGCTTGAGAGCACTTGCTGGCTCCGAGAGGGGAGCTGGTCTGGTTACCTACTCAGTGCTCTGACCACTTTGCCATTTTACTGCCCAAAGGAGTGCCTACTTCGTAGCAGAGGCAGAAATGGAAGCAACTTTTACAGCAACTTATTGGGTCTTTTTTCCACTTAGGAATATTGATTTTTCTCTTCCTTTAGCCTGGGATGGCACTGAATGGAGTCTTTCTGAGTCTGAACACCAAGCTAGTGAGTGTGGTGCCAAAGTGCTTGAGTGCCAATGACCTTGAATGCTTGTGGTGGGCTCCATGAGCCTCCAGCCTCACTGGGATGGTCTGATTATGTAAACGCCCTGGAACACCACAAAAACCTGGCCCTGTAGGTACATGGGAGGAGGAAGTTATACAGTGTTCATTATACTGTTCTAATCACACCGTTTACTTTAATGAGACACAAAGTTGTGCCAGTTTCACAATTATGATATATATCAGGGCTTAATTGTATGTACGAGATGGCGTATTTGATTGAGTCCATGAAAATGGACCAGAGATTCTCATTTCACATGCTTCCCTACTTTCCCCAACAAAGAAGCAAAGACCCATAGACTTATGGGTCTGGTGGAGAATCAACTCACACCACAAGCCAACATCTCTTGGCTTTCAAAATAATGAGGAAACACTGGAACCCCATGACTAGAGAGTGAAGGAGACTGAATAAATAAAAACAAACTAGATAAAAATATCACAGCTTTTGATAGCCCCTGAACACACATCTGGCTTCCATTTGCTGGGATTTTCTCATTTGTTAAATGACCAAAAAAAAAAAAAGAAGAGCTAATAAAAATTCTGTGGTTAAAGGTCTCTTAAAAAGTACTAGAAAAGCAAGTTCACGGTCTTTGCTGCATTTGTTACTGATTATGGTCAAAAATGGGGACAGATATTGACCCTTGTGACTTGGATCTGGAACATGTTGATGAAATCTCAGGGACTCGAGTGTGTGTCACTTTCTGGTGCTCATGGAGCTTGGGCAGGGGAAGGATAGTCCCTCCTTGCCAGGACCTTGTTCTGTTGAAGAATTGCTTCATGAGGGTCATTGTTGCACTCTGGGGTCCACTTCAGGAAATGTCCTCGGTAGTCAAAAGCATGCTACCTAAGATGCATCTCACGGGAGGGAAGAAGTAAAATAAGAGGGAAAGGAGGAAGGTGAGAAGGAAGAATGGATAAGACTCCTCTACCATGTCTCCAGTCTTGTACCAGGTGTTGGGCAGCAGGACCATTTGTGACAGGCAGAAAGGCAACCAGTTTTAGGGACAGTCATTTTCCACCCAGAACTACCAAAAGACAACCATGAAAGTCTGTGCAGCCCAAGTCTGGGTAGTGGGCAGCTGCTCTTTTTTCATGCTCTGAGACCCTAAATCTAGGGAGAAAGACTGACTTACCTGTTGAGCAAGCAGTGTCACCTGGTACCAAGTTATTTTCCCCTTCATTCATTGGTTCATTCATTCATTCTTCGTATTAGCCTCTATTTGTGCCTTGCCAAGTGCTGAGGCCCCAGGAATACAAAATGAAGAAAACCTAATGCTGTTTAGCAACTTTGTAGCTCAGTGGGAAAGGGGTACAAGAAAATATACAATACTTGGGAGAGGTACTATCCTAGCTGAGCTTTCACAGAGGCCAGTGTAATAAATGCTGCCTTGGTTGGGAATGATTCTGTAAAGGAGATGATGATTGAAGCAGCTAGAGAAATTCACCAGGTGGATGAGTTTGAGAGAGACGTTTTTCTGGTCAAGGGATTTGGGTCATTAAAGGCAAAGAAGCCTGCAATAGTCAAGGGGTTTGAACAGGCTACAGGCTGACCACATATAAACCAGTTTCTAATGAAGTGTATCGATGAACCAGCCCAACCAACTCAATACTGTAAATGCTTTTTTTTTTTTTTTTTTAAACATCTTTATTGAAGTGTAATTGCTTTACAATGGTGTGCTAGCTTCTGCTTTACAACAAAGTGAATCAGTTACACATATACATATGTTGCCATATCTCTTCCCTCTTGCATCTCCCTCCCTCCCACCCTCCCTATCCCACCCCTCTAGGTGGTCACAAAGCACCGAGCTGATCTCCCTGTGCTATGCGGCTGCTTCCCACTAGTTATCTATTTTACATTTGGTAGTGTATATATGTCCATGACACTCTCTCACCCTGTCACATCTCACCCCTCCCCCTCCCCATATCCTCAAGTCCATTCTCTAGTAGGTCTGTGTCTTTATTCCCATCTTGCCACTAGGTTCTTCATGACCTCTTTTTTTTTTTTTTTTTCCCTTAGATTCCATATATATGTGTTAGCATACTGTATTTGTTTTTCTCTTTCTGACTTACTTCACTCTGTATGACAGACTCTAACTCCATCCACCTCATTACAAACACCTCCATTTCATTTCTTTTTATGACTGAGTAATATTCCATTGTATATATGTGCCACATCTTCTTTATCCATTCATCCGATAGAGAAATGCAAATCAAAACTACAATGAGGTATCATCTCACACCGGTCAGAATGTAAATGCTTTTTGATTCACATCTAGGGCTCTGTCCATGTGTCTGGTGTCCGTCGTGATGATGGGGGTAAATGGAGACTCACATGCAAGACTCAGGTTTTGTCCAGGAGGGGTTTTGAAGTTAGGACAGGCAAAAGTGTGCAGATCTCCTGAATGAGGTGTGCTGTGGTTACTGCATTAGGGCGGCCCAAGGAGATAGTGACAGGAAACAGAGGAGAGGATGAGAAGTCCAAGAAGTCTTCCTATAGAACGTTGAATTAGGATTGGACCCTGGAGGATGAAAGACAGAAGAACTCCCTCTAGGCAGGGGAGAATGCATGAACAAAGGTATGGAAGGTAGGCTGTGTGAGTTTATTTTTACTGCCAGTCTACCTTCCGAAACAGTCTCCAAACCAGGTTATGCGTCAGAATCTCCCGGGGAATTAAATAGAAATTTCTGGGACTCCCCTTGAGAAATTCAGATAGGAACACACGTTTTAATAAAATCCCCAGGGGATTCTGACTCCCAGCACGCAGGTGGAATTCCATCTGACGGGGAGCAAGGACAGACTTTGGGCTTACACAGATGCAAGTTCTACCCATGGGTTTGCTTCCTAATTATTTTGTCATTTTGGGCAATATGCTTGAATGCTTTTAGCCACACATTTCTTGTTTTCAAAAGTGACAATGAGAACCACAATTTTGGTGATAGTCAAAATAAATGAGATGATTCTGGTCAGCCTGCTAAAGTAATTTCTGGTCCCAAGTAGAGGGTAGATAAATCTGTTTTCTTCCTCTCCTTGGTTTAGGAAAAATGACATTGTCTTCTGGGGAAGTAAAGATGCCCAAGAGGCATAATTCTTGGCCTTAAGAAAGGATCAGTCACAGACAGGGAGGGTATTTATGTTCTGGAATAAATTGTCAGGCACAAGGAAGACTCCCGGACCTTTGGCATCTTTATCCTGCTTTAGTTAATACCCAGAATTCTCCAAATATGCCCTGTAATCATGGGCATTAGAACGGCTTTTAATGTGTTCAGTGAGTATACAGATATTCCTAATAAGGAATATTAGTGGGTTTAAGCCCTTATGTACTCACACCTTAGTAAGAGTTAGTGAAGTAGTGGCTGAATACTACTGTGATAGAGAGTCAGCTTTCCAAGCTTGCAAGGTAACGATGTAAGTCCAATGGTTTAAAAATTCTACTTTGTGATGCTCTGCAGATGGAGCCATTATGTTTGGTTGTATCCTGAGCAACCTAGGAAGAGCCATCCTTCTAGTCTACAATGTGAACGGCATCTCCTAAGGTAGTGCAGTGTGTAACCTGCACAGCTGTCTGTGGTGGCTCTACCTAAGGGATTCCTTAGAGGTGATTTTGGAAGGAGGTTAGGGATGCTGGCAAGTAGATGTTGCCATAGCGCTCACTTGCCTTTAGAAAAGTCCCGTGGTATTAAGTGGGATTCTGTGGAAGGTTTTCTTTAAAGATAAAGAGAGATGTAAGCTAGCTCCCTATTCAACCTCTCCATTTTGCAATTGGAGAACCAAGGTTGCATTGTGAGAATGAGGCTGAGTTGGCATTATAACCCAGGATCCTTTGGCCTGGAAGGACCGGGGTAGGACAGGCACGTGGGTTAGGGTTGTGTCCCATCTCTGCAGTATGCCAAGGCAGGAAGGGGAGGCTCTGGCCAGGACAACCTCACAGAAAGGACAACCTTGTCACCGGTAGAGCCTTAGGCTTGTCTCGGGAGAAATTCAGCGGCCCTTGCTACCCAAAGATGTCCAGAATTGAGGCATTTTAGAATGATCTGTCATTCAGCCCAGGGAGCAGCTAACAGAGGCCTGTCTAGGCTGGACCTCGGGCCTGGGAGTGTGCTCATTAAGACCAGCGAGAGACTTTGAAGAATCTACTTCCCCTTTTCCTATTGGGTTATAAGAAATGGAGAGAGAGGAGGCCTAAGAGTCAGGAAGACAGGCTGAGGCAGCCCTGGGAGGAAAAGGAAAGTGAGACCCAGGGCAAGGGTGGGTGGAATGGGGCTGCCCCTCCTACCACCGCCTCCTCAGAGCTTCCTGCTGGGGCACCTCTTGAAGCCACATAGGGAGCCTGAGTCTGATCCCGGGCCTGGGCTTGAGCCCGCCTGCGGTCAGTCTGCCAGACTGGGGGCACCTCTGGGCCTGCCTGTGGGTCTGATTCCCTCGCCCCAGGGCTCTCCTGGGAAAGCAGAGGTGAGGCGGGCCTGCCCGGAGCACTTTCGGGCAGCAATGACTTCAGTGTTTGTCCCCAAAATAAATGCACCACAGACAAGACAGTGTGGTTAGGGGCTGAGGAGTTACTGTAAATACCAGCCCCGGGCTTCCTATTTCTGTTTCTCTGACTCCCTGGGGGCCAGGCGCTGGCCAGCTCCTTTCCAGCGTGGTCTCTTCTCTCTGCCGCATCCGAGGAAAAGGCTTGGCCTGGACCCTCCTCCGCGGGCTGTCCCAGGAACACTTTGAGGATTTGGAGCAGGGACCCTGCCCTCCAGGTGGGTTTACACTCAGGGTCTGACTTCCTCCAGGGTGCAAACCCTAAGAGTCAGGCGCTGTGCTGTCTATATTCTTCCATGAGCCTCACAACAAGCCCCAAACATTGGAGAACAGAAAGATTACATCCATGATGCACTTGGTGTACGACAGGCACTTTCTTAAAGGCTTTACCTGGTTCAGCACGTATAGTTCTCACCAGAGTCATAGTATGGAGATCAAGACAAGAACATAAAAGTCCTTGCCCAAGGGCACCCCATCAGTAAACTAGAAGTTCAACTCCAGCAGCCCGCTCCAGACCTGCATTCTCTTTTTTTTTTTAAATTGGGGTAGAGTTGCTTTACAATATTGTGTTAACTTCTGCTGTACAACGAAGTGAATCAGCTATATGTATACATATATCCCCTCCCTCTTGGACCTCCATCCCACCCATCTAGGTTACCACAGAGCACTGAGCTGAGCTCCCTGCGCTATACAGCAGGTTCCCACTAGCTGTCTGTTTTACACATGGCAGTGTATTTATGTTAATCCCAATCTCCCAGTTCATCCCACCCCCCAACCCCCCTCATGTCCACACATCCGTTCTCTACATCTGCGTCTCTATTCCTGCCCTGCTGCAGACCTGCATTCTTAACCCCTGCACTGCACAGGGAAGATGAGAACGACCTTGTTCTGCAGATGGAGGAAAAACTGTCCAAAGAGAGGTAAAGTCATTTGTTGAAGCACATGGGCTAATGAGTAGGAGGGGTGGATTTGAATCCAAGTTCAGTGGATTCCAAATGTCCTCCCACTGCACTGGGGCACCTCCTAGAGGCAGTACAGTAGCATGTCATGGAAGCTTCTGCTCTGACCCCTTCCCAGCTCCTGAGCAGCCGACACCCTGGGCTGCAGCTGCCTCCCATTTTCTAGTCTTAGCTGAGGATCAATCAGCATTCATGTACAGCCTCGTGGAGCCTTCTGGTTTGAGCGAGTTTGCTGTTTCCGAGGGAAGATGACCTTTGCCTTTGGGAGGTTGCCCTGGTTGTGGTGTTTCTTGCCTTTAACTTCCCTGGGTCTCCCAAGGGGTATCTCCTTCAGAGTCCTGGTACTTTGGAGGAGGCATGCTACATTTGTAAAGTGATTCCTGCCAGGAAATCTCATAGCCGTCTCAGACGGTGTCTGGCACACCCAGGAGATGGGCACGTATCTCATTCGATTCAGCACCTCAGCTGTAGAAGGGAAAACTATGAAGACCCCAGGCATTCTCCTCCTAAGGAGGAGTGATTGATAGGATTGCAGATAGGGGAAGAAGAGATGGGGGTCTGAGTGGACCACATGCAGCAAAAGTTGAATGCTGGGTTATTTCTTTCAAGCAGATCTGCTGAGGCCAAGTGGGAATCATAATACCTTCATGTTTACCTGGAGCATTGGCTGAGACACCTGGCTGACAGCAGGCTGCTTTCTGCAGATAACAGACTTGTGGTATCTCATCTGGGTCTCCTCTTTGCCTTGGCTGCTAAGATGCTCATACAGCAGATTTATACTCAGTTGCTGTAACTGTTATTAAAAAAGAAGATCTTGAATAGTCTCCTCCCTTTGTCTTCTACATGCTGGTTCTTTTGGGCAAGCCTTCTAAAAAAAACTTTTATTTTTTTTCTGACCTCTTACTATAAAATCACCTAGGATTCAGATAAAATAAAATATTGCACAATTCTACTTATACGAGGCATCTAAAATAGTCAAAGTCATAGAAGCAAAGAATTGGAATGGTGTTTTCCAGGGGCTGAAATGGAAAGTTGCTAATAAAGGGGTACAAAATTTCATTTCTGTAAGATGAATACATTCTAGAGATGTGCTATCCAACATTGTGCCTAAAATTAGCAATATTGTACACTTCAAAACCTGTTAAGAGGGTAGAGGAAAAACGTTGTGACTAGTATGTGCCAAGTATATACAGTTTATGCCCCTGTTCACTATCCGTTCATTATTTGTTTACCGATTCTCAAATATTTGGTGAGCACCTCCCATAGGTCAAGCTGCCATTCTCGGTGCTGGGGAGACTTTGGTAAACATGGCCAAGGTCCCTGCCTTCCAGGGCTCAACATACAGAGTGGGAATCCATCGCTAAACATGTAAATTTCGCACTTGCTTACACACAGGCACACACACGCATGTGCACTCTGTCACGTTGCAGGGCTAGCTGGTGTTAAGTGCTATAGAAAGAAATGTAGAGTAAGGAGCTAGAGAGTGGCTGGGTAGTGGGGCAGGGGTTGGGGTTTTGCTCTTTTAGTTGGGGTCACAGGGACCCCTCTGAGGATGAGACCACATGTAAGCAGAGACCAGAACAAACAAATTACAGTCATGTGATAATAGCATCGGTGGCGGGGTGGGGGGGGGAGTGCAGGCATTGCCTGTAACATTTACAACAGCCTGGGGAGTATTAACGGCACTGGCTTTTTAAAGATTAATTTTCTTAACAGAGACGAGTCTGAGGCTAAACTGGGATTGAGACCCAGGTCCGTGTTATGTCCACTAGAGTGAGGCACTACAATGGAGTTATGTGAAGGATTTGTGGCTCGCCTCACCTGGCTTTGAATGTTTGCTCCCCCACTTACTAGCTGGGTGAACTCGAGCAAGTTGTAACCTCTCTGGGCCTTAGTTTCTTCATCTGTAAAATGGGGATAAAAACAGCCCCCACCTCATTGGACTGTTTTGATGATGAAGTGGTTGACTCAGTGTCTGGCCTGGAGTTGGGACCCAGTGAATGTGAGCAGTTATTGTTACACAATACTGCCTACCATCCTTTAAAGGAGACGGGAGACAGACCCCTAAGTCAGCCGGTGGACAAAAGTGAGCTCTGAGGACTTGCTTTTGGGTAACTCCCTGATCTCTTTCATCCTGGCTGGAATTGCTACTCTATCTCCCTTGGGTCTCTGTGTAGGGCTTCATGGCTGCCCCTGTCCCGGAGCATTTGGTGGTGGTCTGAGGGGGTCACTGGAGTTGCCCAGTGAAGGATGGGGGATTTGCCCAAAGAACAATGTAGCAATTTGCCTTTCCTAAAAATTGCCCTGCTGAAAACCTACGTCCCACCCTCTACCAGCCGGCAACTTCCTTCAAGAGTCCCAAGGGAGGGAGATAACACGGGGGAGGCAGAGCCAATCAGAGCTATGCTCTGTGGTCTAGTGGTCTCTGGCTTTGGTCCTGAATGGCTCTGCAGGTCCCCTGTGAGCTGTGTATGGAGAATCATTTCTGCTCCAAATAAACACCTCAACGTTGAATTTGAGGCTGTTCTCAGACGTCATTGCTTTACCCTGAGAAAAGGCCACAACCTCCAGCAATAAGGAAGAGACAGCACAAGAGGCAGCCTGTGGGCCCAGTACAGCAGCAGGTAGGGTGACCGACTTGGCCTGGTTCCCCCAGGACTCTCCCGAGTTTAGCACTCAGAGCCCCACTTCCTGAAAGCAGAGCTGGTCCTCTGAATGACCTTTAAGTCTTTTGAAAAATATAAATGTGCTGAGGGGCAGGCCTCACTCCAAGCTACTGCATCCGAATCGCTGGGATTGGGCTCCAGGAATCTCTGTTTTCCATAAGTTGCCTTGGGGCTCTGAGGGAGCCAGTCCACTGTCAGGCAAGGTGGTGGGAGAGAGAGCAGCCCCTGGGCCCCTGCCAGTCACTGTAAGAGTCCTGTCCAGCAGCAGTGGCCAAAACATATCCCTAAGGTGGGCTTTCCTAGTGGGGGGAAAGCTGGAGGAGGGGTGGGCGGAAGCTCTGAGTGCTCCTGTCCCGAGAACCAGAACTGGTGGAGGGTGGCCCGTTGAGTCCATGTTGGCAGATAATCTTCAGGGAACGAGAAATAAGGTTTTCTTTTCCCCCCCGTGTGGGCATCGCCAGCTTTTGACAAGGGGCTTCCTTTGATAGAAGGTTCGAGAACTAGTAGGGCTGATGTGGAGCTCATTCATTCATGCATGCATTCACGCATTCCGTGACACCTGTTACGTGCCGGGTGCTGTTCCCAGTTCCGGGAACCCACGGCAAGCCAGGCTGATAGGGTCCCTGGGTCCTTCCATGGTGGAGTTTCAATTCCGGTGGGGTCCTGGTGGGGTCTGGAAAGCAACAGAAAGATCAAAAAGGGCATACGGCACACGATGTTTGCATGTTTTCCGTGTGCCCCTCTCCAGATCCACTCTCCACCCTTCCCCGCCCTGCTCTGTGTTCCAGGAGGCTGGCAGGCCATCTGGTGGGGATTTCTCCTCCTCTGCTTTCTGCTTGGATTGGCCAGTGGGAGGCACAGTGATTAGAAGAAGTGGGAGTGAAGTCGGGATAATTGATGCCCTGGCTTCCTCCTTGCAGATTCTCTGAGGGCCGGTTGCCTCTCTCCAGCATGGCTCCTGCCCAGCGGTCCTCTCCTCCAGCCACAGCTGCTCTCCCCAGGTTCCTGCAACTGCTCCCTCCCCTGTAGGCTTGGGGAGGTAAAGGGTCCTCAGTGATGCTGGCCCCGGGATGCTGCACTAGCTCTTCTGGGTCTCCTTAATCCTGCTCTCACTCCTGTGAATACCCCTTTAATAAACTCTCCTCAATTACCTCCATTGAGTGTACCATCTGTTTCCTCCCGGGACCCTCACTGTTACAATCCTATGGTGATCCACATTCCAGAAAGTAACAACTCATTTCTCCAGGCAAGAGCTCTGCTCGTTTTTAAAGAGACTCCCACATCTATGCTAAAGGACACCAAATTTATTATTGTATCAGTGAGGTCGGTCTTATAAAACAATGTGTTAACCATCAGGAAATGTACATGGCTAACAAACTGGAAACATCCTCTTCACTGGAATAAAATAATTTACAAGTAAGTGAACAATGAGATCTAATATTTACCCTCTCAAACAAACTCTGTTGTGGAGGTAGAAGTGGGTCACTTAAGGAAATGTTATCAAGAGCCTTAACATTTTTTATTCTTATGCATCAAGCAATCCTTTGGTTAAGAGTTTCCACTGAAGGAAATATTCAGACACGTAAAGATTTATGGATGAAGAGGTTCATCACAGGATTATTTAATAGTGAAAAATATGGAACAGTATAAATATTCTACTAAAGATGGTTGGCTAAAGAAGTTACGTTACATCTAGAAGGAAAGTGGTTGAGTATGTAGTCTCAGACAAAACCCCGTGTAGTTACACATTCTATCATGGTGCTGAGTGCTTTGTGTATGGAGAACCAACTAGCCCTCCCAGAGGAAGCCGTGGGAGGCATGAGCACAGGGGAAAATGTTCCATGAATGATCAGTTGCGCCTAGTGAAATAAGGCAGACGGAGGAAGACAAACACTGTATGACATCACTTATATGTGGAATCCAGAAAATAAAACAAACTAGTGAATATAACCAAAAAGAAACAGACTCACAGAGAACAAACCAGTGGTTACCAGTGGGGAGAAGGAAAGGGGGAGGGGCAAGATAGGGGTAGGGGATTAAGAGGTACAAACTATTTTGTATAAAATAAGCTGCAGAGATGTAGTGTACAACACAGGGAATATAGCCAATATTTTACAATAATCATAAATGGGGTATAATCTTTAAAAATTGTGAATCAATATATTGTACACCTGTCACTTATATAATACTGTACATCAGCTATACTTCAATAAAATAAAAAAATTAAAAAAATACTTTGTAGAAAGACTCATTAAAAAGACTCATTAAAAGACTATTAAAGGATGCTTTTGAAGAATATTTAGATATGAAAGAGCGTTCATGGTAAAAAAATAAAAAAAATAAGAATACATAAGAAACAGATTTTAGAATTTGGATATAAAATAATCCTCATTATCTAAGCACAGAGGATATACACTACAATGATAAGACTGTTCATATCTGAATGATGTGATTACTGTTGATTTTAATTTTGTCTTTAGTTTTCAAACTATTTAAGATAGATCATTATTAGCTTTCTCCTCTCCCTCTCTCTCTTTCTCTCAATACAGAGGAGTAGATGGATGACAACAAAAAGACAAAATGGCCTGCAATCTCACATCCCAGATACCTTATGTATACACACACACACACACTGACACGTGAACCTAATTCTCAATTTAAAACAATACAACAAGGTACAAAAACAAAGCCAAAAGTCTTCCTTCTGATCCACAAGCCTCCCAAATGAAACCACTGATAATAAATCCTTTTGATTCATTGCAGAATATATGCATATGCCAGCAGATCCAAGTTTTTTTCAAATAAACCTGTATTGATTTTATCATCAGAAAATTGTAGCATGCATGCATTTAAAATGTGGGCATTTTTACTGTCAGTCCCTCGAGTGGCAGACTGGGGTCCTGACCTGACTGGGGAGGATCAGGGGCTTAGGCACCACCCCTTGGAGAGTTAGGGACCCAGAATCAGGCTAGTGGCCATTGGCCTGGGATCTAACCATCTAGAATGGGCTCTGGAACTCACACATCTTGCTTCTCAGTTTCCCCATCAGAGGAATGGTTCAGATCCTGAGCACTAGACAGTTTACTTTGGAACCATAAGCAGCATTAAGACGCCAGGATTGACTCTAGGTTCAAGTATCGCTGGTTGCTGTAGGGTTTCCACGAGCACGGCTATCAGCCATTTTTCTATGCACTTGAAAACTCTGGCTTTAGTTCTTGCCAAGGACATCAACGCTCTTGATTTCTTCTGTTCCCCAAACCTTCTCCATCTTCTTCCAGCCTCCTCGCTGCTCCTTCAAACCAAACTGAATGTGTTTTGTTTTCTTTTACTTTTCCCTATCTCCCCCTTGCCCTAGTCCAACTTCCTTAGAATTTGGGTCATTGATTGCACACACAAAAAACAAGGAACCATGGGGTTGAACACTCAAATTGGGCAATTCATATAAGGTTCATAAAATTAACTGGAAGATGTTTCTCTTGATGTAGTAGTTCCCTACTCACTGAACTCATGTGACTTTTGGATAAATCACTCACACTCTTGAAGCTTCTGTTTGTCCTATGTGCAAAAAGAGAATGCTATATTTTCTTTGGTACAAAGAGATCAAGAACGTGTCAGTGCTAGAGAAACTTCCATTTCTTGAGTACAGAGGAGAGACACACAGTGGGGAGTTCACAACAGCATTTGAAACCAGAAGTCACTAACTTTGTATGGAGGGTTGAGGAATTTCACCAGAGCACGTGAAATCAGAGAGCCGGTGCAAAATGGTGACAGAAGTCTGTCCTGAGGTCCCATGGTGGATGCAATGCCAAGCTTTCATCTACGAACTCCTGAAGTTCATGCTTTTATTTGGAGTGTATGCAGAGCTCAGGATTCAAGGTCAGAAAGATTGAGTTGGAGTCCTTGTTCTTTACTTATCTGCTCAGTGACCTTGGAAAACCCTCACATCGTCAGGTCTCTGAGGCATCTTCTGTAACCTGGGTACCATCTTCATTCCCCAGACAGCTGTTGTAACAGTAAGATGAAGTCATGGCAGCAAAAGCGCTTTGCAGGTGCCGTGATGTTAGGAAAATGTAAGGCATGTTCTGAGTTCAGTGATTGGAAAGTGAGCTATATGGTGGTGAGAATGAAAAGATCCCTTTCTTCATTTATTTATTGAACAAGCATGAAACATGTAAACAGTCTTCATAGGTACCATGTAGTCTTCTAAGTACTTGATAAATATTAACACATTTAAATTCCCCTAATCACCCAATGAGAAAGATACAACATTTTTTTTAATGTTTACCAGTTTATTATATAATAAGGGATGTGAAAAGGATACAGATGAACAGTCAGATGAGGAGACACATAAGATGGGACCCAAGAACAGGAGCTTCCGTCCCCATGGAGTTGGGGTGTGCCACCTTTCTAATATATGGATGTGTTCACCAACCCAGAAGTTCTCCAGACCCCACTTTTGGGATTTTTATGGAGGCTTCATCGTGTCGGCATGATTGATCATTAATTCAATCCAGAGGATGGAGGCGGGTTGAGTGGACTGAAAGTTCCAAGCTTCTAATCAAGGTGTGGTCTGAGAAGGATACAGCTCTTGTCTCTGTTTTACAGATGAGAAAAACGCTGGCACAGAGAGGTTAAGTAACTTGCCCGAGGTCACACAGCTACTAAGGGGCAGAACCAGGATTAGAACCCAGGTTTCCTAGCTCCAGAGCCCACGCTCTTCATATTTACTCCTACTGCCTTCTTTGCTTGTGGTGTTTGGTACAGTAAAGATAGCATGAGCCCTAGAATAGACAGCGTGTGTATCTCAGCCCAGCCACTTGCCTGTGTGATCTTGGGAAGGTTAATTCACTTCTTTGAGCCTTGACTTCATCATCTATAAAATGGGCATAAAAATGCCCACATCACACAAGTTTTGCAGATGTTAAATTGTAGCACACTGTCCGGTCCACGCAGGCACCATGAGGGAGTACAGGGAATGTGAGTTAGGTTTGCACGCAGGCCTTTACCAGAATCCAGCTTCTGTCACGTACTAGGTTACCGATGGATTTCAGACTTTCCCACGCTCCGCCCTCCTCCCTCCCAGAATGAACTCTGGACCTCGCCACCTCCTTCAGAGTGTGTGGGACCCTGCACACGTGGCTCTGACTACTGCAGATCGGGCTAGGGAAGCTCTTGTTCCCTTGAACTCCCTCAAGGATGTCTGTTTTCAGGTCCAAGGAGCCAGTTATCAGAATCCTGTTTCCTTTGGGCTCCGAAGAGCAAACATGGCCCCGCGCTTCTGTGTCCACCTCCCCTTCCAAAAAATTGCCAGCTAATTTTAGGGTTGGAGAGAGGCTCTGATGAGGGCCTGCCCACGTGGGGTTAAGGTTACCAGCGGCCTCTGCCTCTGGCCAGACTCGCTGGGAAGAGCAGCTCCCACTTCCCGAAGCTCAGTGGGGGCAGGAACGGGGCCAGGGCGGTGGGCAGTGGCCGAGCACCACATTTCCAAGATGTTGGGAGCCCCGCCTCGACAGATCAGACCCACAGCCCATGGGTTTTGTAAAAGAAGCAGTGCCTTTTTTTAAATCAAGCATAGCCTGAATCGGTTATACTTTTCATATCATTTTAACTTTAGAAATGGCTTGACATTTGCTATTGCAGAAAACTGACCACGAGTCTGCCTTACATGACGTCCCTTTAACGAATAAATGCTGACAGATTATCTTGATAATAAGGATAGTAAGTCAGCCACCGTTCTTTCCTCTCCATGGAAGGTATCACAAACCACATATTGATTTTTTTTAATAAAAGAAATAAGAAGCATGTACCAATTAAGAATAAAACCAACATCTTATTACCCTTGGAGCTTTAAGGCAAAGAGAGTAGAAAAACACTTGCCTTTTTCCTATATTGAGACATAATGATTAGGCCACTATGTAAATAAGCTTATGTTCAAACATGAGATAGGCTGTCGTTTTCTCAATTTCTGCCCTGAATCATAAAAATCAGACAGAGCTCTTGGTTCTCTGAAGTTTGCAAATCTTTTCAACCTTTTCAGGCTGTTTGAAAAATTGCTTTTTCTCTCTCTCTCTCTTTTGCTTTGCGTGGACTTCTCACCTGTTGCAAGTTTCACTATTGAATGAACGCCTCATTCATTTATTTAATTCCACAAGCCTTGGATGAGCACAAACCCTATGGGTTACTCTTTATATTAGATGGTGAAAAGTTCTACAGAAAAACATTAAGCAGATAAAGAAGAGATGGTCAGTTCCAGGACTATAACACTAAAATGATTACCACTTTTTTTTTCATTGAGGTAGAAATTAAAAACAATAAAAGTATTTGAATGCTGACCTGTAACACATGTTCAGCTAAGCCACCCCGTTTTTTGTGCATGCTAAGATTCTTTGCCCAATAAATGTTTGTTTGTTGAATACATAAGTAAAGGTCTCTCTCTGTCTGGAAAGTCAGCTGAACCAAGGCAGGATTTACCTGTTGTTTGCTGATGCATTCAACTGGCTGAGAACTGTGTCTGATACATTGTAGGCCCTCAGTTAACACATGTTGAGTAAATAAACAATTGTCTTCCACTCATGCATTTATTCGACATTCAAAAAGCCTTTCTGAAGCACCTGCTTTGGGGCAGAAACTGAACTAGGTGCTGGAAATGCAATCACAAACAAGGTTGACCTGGGCTCTGTCTTTTCTGATCTTTCAGGCAAAAGGAGGACAGTTTGTTCTTACTCAATGCAGTTATCAATACAGTTGTGGGAGAATTAAAGGTAATGATGTTTGAACCTGGCTCAAACCAGGGTACAAATTAATGGCATGATCACTTTTAAAGAGATGATGTATATGAACATTTTTCACAGAATGCTTGGCCTATAGAAGGTGCTCAATAAATTCCCAGGAAGGAGAAGCTGTTATCAACTTGTGTGACCTGAGCAAGGATGGGGGCTGCAGTTCTCAATCTTGGGTGTGCAGTGAAGTTGTGGGTAAAGTAGGACTGGAATGAGTGGGCAGTTGGGTTCCAGGGGATGAAAGAGGATATCCAACAACAGGGAGTGAGAAAGAACAAGGAGCCAGGAGGAATTGAGGATGCCATTGAATGGAGGAATTGAGGAACAGGGAGTGGGGAGAGATGGGGCTGGAAGAGTAAGCCGAGACCAAATCGTGCAGAGCCTCATAAAGGATTCAGACTCAACCTGTAAACCCAGTGTAAAGCTATCGATGGGTTTCAGGACCAATGTGGGCAATTTCTGTTTTGGAAAGATCGCTCTGGTTGCTGTGTATTTAAAGGGGAGATCCCAGGCAGAGAGGCAGCTGGGAGAAATATGATTTATAAAGTTGGGCTGACACACATGTGCATCAGCACCAAATACCTGCAGATAAAGGATATGGATTGGTGTCTTGGGTTGTGTAAACTGGTCGTCTACTATGTTAGAATTCAAAGACTTTGATCCAAATCTCTGTATCACCCTGAATTTTCTAAAATATTCTCTTGGATGGTCTCTGATGCTCTAAATGTCAATCCTCTTCTGGTGGCTGAGGGTGGAGGGGGTGAGAAAGGAGTTTTTAGTACACAGTACACTGAACTTTGCCTTGCTTTAGTCACCTTTAGGTTTCATCACTTGGCATTCTCTAAAGGCCTTTATTTATTTCACTCTAGTAATTTTGAAAGTGTAATATTATGAAGCATGACATCAATATTGCACAAGGAAAAACCTCACACTTAGAATTCTTCATTCACTCACTCATTCATTCATCGTCTATCTATCTACCCACCTACTAATCAAGTGTTTTTCAACGATAAGTGAAGTTTCTAGTGTAATTCATCTTCGGCGGGGCCCAGGCATTGGCATTGTATTAAAACTCTCCAAGTGATTCTAATGTGCCCCTAGGAATGAAACTCAAGGTTCCATGAAGGCAGGGACCATGTCTCTTTAATTTTTGCCACTTTTCCGGTGCCTTAGGCAGTGTCTGGCACAGAAAGAGTGCTCAATAAATATTTGTAGAATATATTAATTTGATCATGCATGCATCAAACATTTATTGAACATTGCCAGATTTTCTCCAATTGATGATGAAGATTACCTTGTGTAATTTTCCACAGGAAACCATCAGGTACCACGGTTTAGGAAATTAACAACCACTGAATCACATACTGGAATGAGGTTAGGATATGTCATTCTTTGTCCTGTCAAGTAATTTCTTCTCAGGTACTTTGTCCTATTTCTGGTCAGCTGGCGCCTTTGGACTGTCCATGATTGGGGGCTAATTCTTGACCCAGAAGGAAGCAAGCTCAGTGCTCCTTAGTTGGTGACGATGTCTACCATCGTGTCAACACTCCACACACACCTTTCAGGTATCACTTCTGGCTGCTCCATCACTTCAAACTAATGGTTGGGGCGGTAGTCCAAGTTTCTGATCTCCAAGCTCAGGAACTGCCCTGCCTGCCTTGCTTTGTCTTGCTCTTCTGCCTCTGCAAAGTCTTACCCACATCTTTCTCACTTCCACTCCCTCATTCTATGTCCCCATTGCTGTGAACAGTGAATATTTAGAAGCCCAAATCTCCCAAGTTATGGAGATGGCTACTATAGTTCTCTTGACCCACAATATTGTCTAGCTGATGCAGCAGGAGTTTATTTCACTTGACTCCAATTTAACTGTCCTGAGCCCCTTCCTTATATTGCCAAGAGATTTCCTAATAGATCCGTAGCCCCACAATTCAGGCAATTATTCACGTATTCTCCCACATCATTAATTTTATGGAACACTGCCAGGGGGCATATTTTTCTTCCTCAGGACTCCAGAGAATAAAGGAAATAGAACTCTTACCATGAAGTCATATTAAGGAGTTTATTTCTCAGAAAATACCCCATAGCGTTTTTATGAAACCTTACACAGAGAGACTGCATTTAGGAGAAGAATTATTTTTACCTCATCTGGTGCCCTGGGAATCACTATCCAGGCCTCCAGCCTTTCAGAGCATGGCTTTACAAAATTTCTATAGTATCTACTGACAATAAAGAGGTGCCTGTGGTTATTGTAGGGAGGCCATAGTTCATGTTGGGTCTTTTGGGGTTTAAGTAGAGTGGCTCTATAATTTAAACATCCAAGCTGATGGATTTTGGGGGAGGTGAGTGCTATTTTTAATTATATTGAGTTAACAGGTGTAAATCAGGATTGTCTAGGCTGACTGGGACATGTGATTACCCTAGACTTAATGCTTTAATCCTCCAACTTACTGAAATTTCCCCCCACGGGTCTGACTGATGGAGTAAAAACACAAAGAATTCAGCCAACATATTGGATTATAACCCAAAGCAGTGTTTTTCACTATTTAACTGGAGAACAAAGGATGGTGGGGTATATCAGACAAACCACTCCCAAACTCAGTGTCTTAAAGCAATGATCATTAATTCTCACTCTTCTGTCTGTAGGTTGGTTGATCTACCCTGGGCTTGAATCCAAGCTACATGTTGGGCCCAGCTCTGCTTCACATGTCTGTCCTTACCCATAGGCCAGTGGGCCAACTGGGACAAGCTCTTCTCATGGCAAGGGCAGAAGCTGAACAGAAGCACACGAGTGGAAACATGTTTCCTCCTAACACCAAGGCTTGGATCTGGTACACTGTCACTTCCACCCACATTCCATTGGCCAAAGCAAGTCCTATGCACAAGCCCAGCCTTAATGGGGCAGGGAAATACACTCTGTCTTGAGTGAGAAGTACACCAAAGGCACATACAAAGGGCATAGATACAGGAAGGGGTCAAGAATTGGAAACAATAGTGCAATCTATCTCAGGGAGCATTAGGCTAAAGGGGGTTTGCTCTTCCTCCCCCAGACCTCTAGTGGGGGCTAGTTGAGTTTATTCAGCCAGATGCAGGCTGAGAAAGAAAAGTGAAGAGATCACAGGCCAGTTTTGTCTACTAGAAGCAGGATGCAGAGAAGGGGGCTTACTCTTATTGAAAATATGAATGCCTAAAGAAGAGAGAATAGAGGAGGGAGAGATGCACAAAGATCCTCATGGTTCAGAATATCCAGCCTGGTTAATATGGCCTGATTGATGGACTCCTTCCATTCACCAATCAGATCAATCATTTTTCTTCCCATAGGATGGGGCAGTGAGAGAATGGGGAGAGGAATGGCAGGTGTTCATGCCTACTGCCCCTTTCTGAGGAGGAAAAGCAGAATCCCTCTGCCTATGAGGTAAGAGGAGAAGTGTTCCCAACTCATGGACATTTCTGTTGGATGGGCGTGGACCCACAGGGCACTACCAGGTGGACGTTTGCAGTGTTGCTGGTGAGGGCTGGCGTTCCCATTCCTTTGCCCTTTTATAGTAACCTTTGGACAAGCACTGCTGTGGTCCTGGTAGTCCCTGTAATTCTGAGTCACCTCCTGCAGTGTCCCCCTCCCCCTGCCCAAGGTATCTGGCCCTGAGCCTTTGCCTACCTGCTGTCAGAGCTTGCATGGCCCCCTCTCAGATAGGTGATAACAGGTAGAGAAATCTTGTTAGTCAGACAAACTAATCATGCTGATTAGGGCTGGTTCAAGAATGGATCATCCCTCCCAGGGAATCTCCTGTTTAATATTTACACCAATTAAAAGGCTCTGGGGGAATGACTTGGGTTGGGGGGTTCAGAGTCAGAGGAGGGCAGGTTAAAGGCAAGCATTTGGGGAAGGGGATTTTGGGGCCAAACACATCTCACCCCACAAATGACAGGGGCTGGTCCATGTTCAAGGATGCTGAGACAGCAGTGGCGTTGATCATGCAGATGGAGTGTTCAAAGTCTGCAGAGCAACCAGGAGGGATGGCTCCTGGTCACCATCCCTTTCTCTCCACCCCTGTGTCATTCTCCTGGATCAGGTCTCATGTTTTCTAACTCGGGCTCTTGCAATGCTTTCCTAGCTGGTCTGCCTGACTCAATCTCTACACACTATATATTACAGCTAGAGTTGTCTCTTCTATTTTTCATCATTTACATAATTAGAAAAATGTAAAAAAATACAGAAAAGTACATTATATAGCTAGATGGATATTATAGCTAACACCCATATATTTGCCGTGTCAAATCAACAGATGCTAACTTTCTGCGATGTTCTATCTCTATCATCTATCTATCTATCTATCTATCTATCTATCTATCTATCTATCTATCTACCTATCATCTATCTATCATCTGTTTACCTATCTATCATCTCTCTCTCTCTCCCTATTGTTTATTAAAACATAACATACATATGGAAAGACATTCCTACCATAATTGTACAGCTGTTGAATTTTCACCAAAGGAACATAGTTATGTAACCAATACCACACAAAAACAGAGAATTCTCAGCCTCCCCTTTTGCCTCCTTCCCGTCAACCCCCCTCTACCCACCCCCACAAAAGGGAACCACTATCCTGAATCTACCAGCATAGCCTGGTTTGCGAACTTTCGAACTTCATGTAAATGCAGCCACACAATATGCCCTTTGTGGGTTGTATTTATTTTGACTCTCCTTTTTGAGAAAGACATTTTTAAAGATAAATGTGATGTCCTCTTTGTTTTAGTTCTTCTAATTCTTTTTCCTTCCCCAAAGACAACCACACATCATCAGTGTTATACATATTCAGTTCATGCCTTGTATGTTTACATACGTGTAAAACAGTTGCTTTGGATGTGTTTTGTTTTTATTTAAATAAATGACTTCACAATGTAAAAAAGTCCTGCCACTTGCTTATTTCACAGAGCGAGCTTCCTAAACCACACGATGGTTTATGTGTCCCTTTCCTTCTTATGCTCCCCTGTTCTCACACTGTTGGGTGTTGGAAGCAGGGACAGTGTTTGATTCTTCCTTACGTCCTGTGGGTCTAACACTGCGTCTGATGCTTCCTTAAAAAAACTGGGTGAATAAAAGACTTATTGAATGAATGAACATAACAAAAGCTCCCCACATCATGGAGAACTTGAAAATCCAGAACAAACAACCTCTCCTACACTGGGAGAAGGTGTCCTTATTATTTTTTCTTCTTTTTGGCTGCTCTGTCAATGTCTATCTCTAAAAGTCCCCAGAGACTTAAGTCTATCAGAAAGCCCAGCAGAGAAATTTGACTTTATCAATGTTCCTTCAGAAGAGGTGGGCATTTCAGAACTGGGTGGGATCTCTGTAGCTGGGTTCCAGATCTGTTTTCCTGAAACAGGGGAGAGCTGCATTCTTTACGCTAAACAAAATTATCACAGAGGTCTAAGGAAGTTACAATGTTAAATTCACATCTCAACACATTGAAGAAACATCAATCATCCTCAGAGTTAGCCAGCCCTGGGGTTTCTGTTAAATTCTGTTGGCTCCTCCAGCCTCTCAGGGATGAGATCAGTATTCGAGGGAGATGGATCACTGTTGATATTCTGAAGGGGAAATCTCAGGGCAGTGTGGGTAAAGGAAAACTGGTCCCATCTGACCAGCTTTACTACTGCTGATTGCACAGGACCCTAGTGCTGTAGCCTCAGGACTTAAATTCCCCTAGTCCCTCCTATCTCCTCCCCTCCCCTCACCCAGGGTCTCAGTCTCCATCCTCATGGAAAAATGCCCATTTTAGATATTGAATAGAATCTTGGTTGTGCCACTGTCTGGATGATTTGGATGAGCCCATGACCTCTCTGACACCCAGTGTCCTTAACTGGACTGTGGACATGATATCCACAAATTACATCACGGATTTGTTGGGAGAATTAAACTATGAGTGGTAAAGGAGGTGAAGGCATCTGGCTCCCAGATAGAACTCGTGGTATTTTTCTACTTGTGTACACGGGCAGGCAAAACAATAGAAAGAAGTACAATAGATGTGTTAATACACCTACATGCCTGTAACGTATTTTTTAGTGTCTGACTTGCTTTCTAAACATTTTTTCATAACCACTTTCCAATCTCATTAAAAACACCTGCTCTACATTGCTTTTGATAGTTGCATAATATTCTAACATATGGTTACACTGTAAGTACACCTAAACATTTCCACATTGTGGACCAAGCTGTTTATTTTTAATTTTTTATCAAGTAGAGTTTTGAGGTCAGCCCAGTCTGATTTTGCCTTAAAAAATATTTTATTTATTTTTTTTACTCATTTGCAAAAAACATGGTTTTCATTACTTTTGCTTTGCTTTGTTTTGTTTTCTGCTTGAGATACTTATAATTTATTTTTTTGTTGCTGTCAAGCTGTGGGTTTCTTTTTTCTTTATTAATTATGCTTGGTACAGCATATATTGTTTTGTTTTGCAATCTTAGATCATTTTTTGTCGTTTCAGGAATGTTCTACTATAGATTTGATTGGTGTTTCAGGGTCATTACTTTTTAAAAGACTTTTTAAGGAACACATCTTTTTTCTTTTTGTGAATTGGATCACTTTTCTCTGTTCTTCATACATACCATCTGTTGCCTCATTATTTTCAACTCTAGATTCTGAAAGATATATTTCAAATTTACTATTTCTCTGAAACTCAGTTTTTTGCAGTATAAATTCTGCTCTTTATTACTTCTAATGTAAACTGTGATTCTAAGAGTGCATTTACAGTTTCTTGGCCTGCTTGGGTATCTCAGCCAGACTTTCCTTCATCTTAGCCTGCAGTTTACTTTTGCATTTTGTCTTATTTTTCATCTCCTTTCCCTCTCTAGAAGTCATGCCTTCTTGCAATTTATTGAGAACAAAATATATGGACTTTCTAAGATTTTCTTCAATTTTTTAAAGTAAACAAATTTAAAGGCATGCCTTTTCTCCATATCTTTGGGAAACACTTATGCTAGAGCAATACCTGAAAAACTATGGTCCATGGGCTAAATCCGGCACATTCCCTGTTTTTATAAATAAAGTTTTATTGGAACACAGCAGCATATATATATATATATATATATATATATATATATATATATAGTCTATGGCTGCTTGTTTCACCCTACAGTATAATTACAACAGAGACTGTGTGGCCTCCACAATCTAAAATATTATTATCTGGCTATTTATGGAAAACGTTTGCCAACCCCTGTGCTAGTCTCCACTGTTAAATCATTGTTAAAGGTAGAACGTTATTTCTAAATCCATTGTTTGACCCTGGAGGGCTATCCATCACACTGTCTCTGTAGGTGTTGATAAAGGTGTCCTCTCAGATTTAAGTTAGAGCAGGGAGCTTACCATCAGGGTACCCGTGGGAAACAGATAACATACTCATACTGGGTAATTGATAAAAGATTCATTAAGGGACTATTTCCAAAGGTGTGGGAAGAGTTCAGGGACTCCAAAAATTAGTGATGCAGGATACCAAGTCTAGTAGCTTACTACCCTAGGTCTGAAGGATTAAGGGGAGGAGGGGAGGGGTACCAGAACCCAGATAGAATAGCTGAGTGGAGAGTTGCCTGACAAGAGTTGTGGCTTTTAATAGAGAGATGCATGTATATCACAATGACTAGTAGTGGGGAAGCCA
Source organism: Eubalaena glacialis (assembly GCF_028564815.1). Taxonomy (NCBI): domain Eukaryota; kingdom Metazoa; phylum Chordata; class Mammalia; order Artiodactyla; family Balaenidae; genus Eubalaena; species Eubalaena glacialis. The sequence continues at coordinate 20,068,964 of NC_083728.1, forward strand.
GAGTAACAAATGTCATCTCACTCCTGTCCTAGGGTGCCATGCTGGCTGAAGTCAACCAGAAACCAGAGGACAAAGGATTCACTTACTGCATCCCACACAGATCTGCTTTCTGGGGGCACAGCTCACAGTGAGTAAGTGAAAGACATCAGCTCTTGGAGTTTATGTTTATAGGCTCTCAATCAGAGCTTTCCAATACAACTTTCTATGATGATGGAAATATCTATGTTGTCTAATATGCTAGCCACTAGCCATATGTGGCTGCTGAATGCTGGAAATGCGGCTATGAACTTAGAAACTGAATCTTTAATTTTATTTAATTTTAATTAATTTTAATTTAAATAGCCACATAGAGCTAGTGCCTATCCTATTGGACAGCACAGCTCTGCGTGGATTTCTATTTTCTAGTATGCATTGACTGCAGTGTCCTTTGTTGGACTGTCCTGGGATCTTTTGTTACCCAGTTCTATGATTATGAAACAGATAATTCATTTCTGAACATTCTGAGATAATCTCTCTCTCTCTCTCCTTTTCTAGAAATAGTATCTGAAAACTCACAACCTCTAAGGAACATAACTTCCAGGCTTCCTTTTATGACTTTGTCTGCCTAACACCCCACCTTGGACCTCTTCCCCTTCCCTCCACTGTGTGGTCATAGAATAGTCTCTCAGCTGAAGCGGAGAACCATTCCTGGTGGTTTCAGGGAGGATGATTTTATAAAACTCTTTGAGCATAGTATAGGATGTCTGCTTTTTTTTTTTGGAATTCCTTTATTTTTATTATTTATTTATTTATTTATTTTATTTTTGTCTGTGTTGGGTCTTCGTTTCTGTGCAAGGACTTTCTCTAGTTGCGGCAAGCAGGGGCCACTCTTCATCGCGGTGCGCGGGGCCTCTCTTGTTGCGGAGCACAAGCTCCAGACGCGCAGGCTCAGTAGTTGTGGCTCACGGGCCTAGTTGCTCCGCAGCATGTGTGATCTTCCCAGACCAGGGCTCGAACCCGTGTCCCCTGCATTGGCAGGAAGATTCTCAACCACTGCGCCACCAGGGAAGCCCGGATGTCTGTTTTTTTAATCAGGAAGTTCTGGGGTCTCTTCCTGTGAAGTAGGGTTTGACAGTACCTGCCAGCCATGATATTCTTCTTCAGAAGCCAAGATGTGCCATGAAGAATGATTTAATTTTATCAGTTCCCTGCCATGAATAGAGTTAGTAAAACTTTTGCTCAATATTGGAGACTTGGCAGAAATTAACACAACATTGTAAATCAACTATATTTCAATTTAAAAAAAAGAATTGGAGACTTGGTTGATTATGATTCTTAGCTCTGAGAGTGTTCATGTGTATTTTAGTGAAAAGCTGGGAGAGGTCCTATCAGGGATGGCTGTGTGGATTCTATTAACCTCAGAGTCTCCCCTCACCATTTTTTAATTATGATTGTCACACTTGCTGCTGAAAACAAAACAGATCATGATTTTGAATGTGCATAATCTCAGGTCTGATGCAAAATTAATACCAATCGCTTGGTTTTCACACTGAGACATTAATTACTATTTGTTTTGCATTTGCGTTTGCAGGTATCTGTGGAGGGAAATTAGCATACCCTGTTGTTAGACCATTATTAAAATAACAGTTGGGAAAATATTGGAAAAATATTGTCTTTCCTTGTGTTTTCCTTTCTAGCATTGCTGTTATTATTTTTTATTTTCTTGGTAACTTTTAACGTTGGAGGCACGATTTTGAGATTCCAGATTGGTAATGGAAACCATTCTGGGACATTGGTACTTAAAACAAATCCACAGTGTTGGAAGTGGGGCTTCCTAATGGCTTTGCATTTGTGTGCAAACTAGCTGAACCAGTCCCGCCATTTAAAGTTGGTGAATCAGAGACACCTGGGAAATAATCTTTTGTTGTTTAAATCTTTGGAGAGGCACATAGAACACTTTTAGCTGGGTGCTTCCTGCAGTTGGGTCTGTCTGTGCTTGGGTTGAGAAGAGCAAGCAAAGGAAAATTATGGTCTTTTCATCATCGTCTTGGCAAAGAATTCTGAAATTGGAGTTAGACCACTAGGATTCACGTGACCTGGTGATGCCACTGAGTAGCTGAAGAAACGTGGACAAGTCATTTTATCTTCTTACCTGTGAAAATGGTACTCACCCCTGTCATGGCAAAGCTCAAATGAGATGAAGCAAATTGTCAGCTTTGGAGAACCATGTACGTTTGACAGGTGACTGCGACTACAATTGCCAGTTTTGTTACCTTATTCAGTCTTTTCTTAAGGGGGTGAGATGTGGCGATATTCTCACGGGTGTGCATCTTCCTACTGTCAGGCCATTCACGTTCACAGTCTTCAGGTCCGCACTGGATGGGTGGGCTCCGCCAAGGGCGCATCCTCGCTCCTATGTGGGTCCCCTGTGACCATGAGCTGCTCAGTGAAGGAAGACAGTCCTTCCAGGAAAAAGAGAGTTTTTACATTTTTTCCATAGTACTAGTAAAAATTAATTCATTAGTTCTATACATTTGTGAGACATCTACTCCGCCATGTAGAGGGTGTTTCTGGTTCCTATCCTTTGGGACTTACAGTCTAGGGCACCTCAGGATGTGTGTATTTCCTCCAAAGCTGGGAGAATATGCGGACTGATTACTTGACTGATTGATCCAGTGATTGATCCACCATTTGTTGAGCCTTTTGTGATGTGCTAGGCACCAGTGATGTGAAAGTGAACAGGATAAGATCTCTATCCTGAGAGTTACCCAACACTTCAGATGCTTTGTGGGGTTAATCATGCACTCAGAGTTTGGGATGCCCTCTCTCCTCCCAAGAGATTCTGATCAGGCATCTGGATTTTGAATCTGCCTTTTGAACAAGCCCCTTGATGGGGGAGAACAATCTGGAAACACGGCTCTGGAGAATCCTTATGTGGTCGGGGACTTTCTGTCTCTGTCTCTATCTCTCTCACACACACAGACACACAGACACACACACACACACCCCCAAAGGTCAGTATGGGAGACCAGAAAATGTTTCTTGGAGTTGAAGGTCAGCTGCTGAGGAGAAGCAAGCTCCCTGGCTCTACCTGGCTTCCCAGGCCCCTCCCACATTTGGTCAAGCTGTTCCTGTCCTCAGCCACGCGTGACATTAGCTGGCAAACCTGAAGGTCCAGAAAGAAAAATAAAGTCCACTTCTCCATTATAAATATGCACATTTTTATCTGAAAAAAATACAGGTAAATATTATTATGCATTATACTGTAGCTTTGACCCCCTTATCAGTAAATCTTTTTGGAAAGAAAACCGCTTTGAATTGCTGTATGATTTCAGGCTCTTTTGGCATACCACCAGTTGTGCAACTGACATATTATTTTTGGATGTAATTTTAGCAATGGCTATTTAGTGACCCTTCCTCTGTGACAAGTACCATGTAAAGCACATTCCATTCATTACCTCATTTAATCTTTGCAGTCAATTCATAAAGCGAGTATTATTATCTTTCCCATTTTGTAGCTGACGTAACTGGGGCTTGGAGAGATGGGTGTCTTGCCCAAAGTAACACATTCAATGATGGCACTTCTAATTTTCCACTTTTATAATGGCACAGAAAAGCCCATCTTTGGACCTAAACCTTTGGCCATGTGCTTGATTATTACCTAATAATCGATTCCCGAAAGGGGGATACTCAGGTGATTCTGTGCCACATCTGGACAGACCCTGTACCCTGAACTTTTCTCCTCGCTTGGTTTCCTTCATTGTCCCAGGAGCCTAGGGCTTTCAATGTTCCACATGTGCTGTGCTCTTGCTTTTTTGTCACGATCTTCCTGCCCCAGGTAGAAGGACGTGAGCTGGGGCTCCTGAGACTCCCTTTCTCAGCCACCGATGTCTCCTGATGTCTATTTGGGCAGTGACATGTAAAGGTCAATAAGATCAGGTCAGGGTGATGTTGTGACAAGGTGTCAGCACCTATGGCTGTACCTGGAATGTGACAGGCACCTGGGCAAGCTTTCTCCATGACCCCTGGGTGGTGACTGACAAACAACATCAGTCAACAGAACAGTCATGCTGAAAGCAGAAGGAAATGTTAAAGGCAGCTCTGAGAAAGCCCCCCAGGCCTCCTGCCACTGTGAGCCCCTGGGACACTGTCAGTGGGGAGACCTCACTGCCAGGTGGAGGCAGCAAAAGGGGGTAGCCTTTCAGAGTAAGCACGGAGTTAAGGCCTGGCACTCCTCCCTCCTGGGGCTGTGGCCTCCCCAGGACAGGCTGAGCAGATTTGTAGTTTGTAAGGGTCTCCAATTTTTTGGAGATCCCATCCTACATCATCAAACACATTTAAAAGGCACTCGCATCTCAAATTAAGGATGCAGGTTGACCTGCATTCTGTAGTTGCCATCTACATTATTTTGCAGGCATTTAATGAATGATTACTTATTTTTGTTTTACATTTTCTTCTCATGATCTATTGGAACCGTAGTTTTTAAAGTCCTAATATTTTTTGGAGGCCCTTGAATAAACCCATAAGCCTGAGTCTATAATACCTTCTGGATAATCCCCCCGGCCCCCCAACTGCCATCTCGTGAACTTTCAAGAAAGGGATCTGCCAGCTTCTTTGTGTCCCAAGTTCAAACCCTTCCTGTGGGGCCTTATCTGCTCAGTCCCCAGACTCACCTGGTACCTCCTTCCTCAGTACTTTGATAGCACCCGGATTCCAATGGCATGTAGGGGCAATTTCGATTCAGTTTTTATCATATCTGCCTCTTCTACTGGAACATGAGCTGGGACTCCCTCTCGTGTCCAGATCCCCAAAGGCTTAGCAATGGTGCTGAGTGGTGCCTAGCAGACCTCAACAGATACCCACTAGCTGCATGGAAGAAAGGGTGAATGGCTGGAGCTCCTAGGGATGTCTTTAGCTCTGAAGCTCTCAAAATGTGCTCCCTGGACCAGTGAATCAGCATTCGCTAGCAACTTGGGAGAAGTACAAATTCTCGGGTTCCTACCCCAGTCCTCCTGAGTCGGAAACTCTGGACCTGCATCACCTCCAGGCAAAATCCATGCGCTGAAGATAACCATCTAGACTTGGGCTTCCCAGATTATAACGTGCATACTAATCACTTAAGGATCTATTAAAATACAGACGCTGATTCAGTGGGTTTGGGGTGGGACCTGAGTTTCTTTGTTTCTAACAAGCTCTTTGATAAAACTGATGCTGGTCCATGGACCACACTTTGAGTAGCAAGGCTCTGGTCTACCCCAGGTCAAGGTCCAGCTGATTCATTGCCAGGCAGGAAGAAGGAAAGCGACACTTGGTCAGTGATGTCTGGTCTCTGAGCTTCACTTTCCTCATATATCACATAGGGATAAAGAGGCTTACTTCGTGAGCTTATTATCATGGATAAAAGAAATAATATATGCAAAGCACCGTGCTTGGAGCATAATAAATGCTCGGTAAGTGTTTCCTCTTCTCTCTACCCTCTCTATGCAACTCCTTTTCATTTTTCTTTCTCATTGAGATATTAAACTTCTAAGCACAGAGACTATGCTTTTATCCTTCTGAAGCCAGGCAGTAAGGGTAGTTATTTGAATGAGTTATTTGAATGACTGATATTAAGTAAAGAGAAAAACCTTTAAAATCTCCTCCAATTTTTCTTGCAGTCATTTAGGATTTGACAAACAGGATGAAAAACGATGGGGTGAATTCACAAGAGGTAAGAATGAAGAATAGAAAGAAAGCGGTTTTTTCAGCAAGCTGGGGCTCAGGGAAGCAGAGCTAGGAGAACACCCCTATGGTTCCGAGCCAACAGCTGTTTCCTGGGCACCCACCGCATGCCACACTGCCCAGCATTTGGGCACATGGCCTCATTGGGATGCTGGGGAGGAGCGGATGGGGGAATGGAATGTGGGGACCTCAGAAGCACCTTCCTAATTGTGATCATTTGTCTTCCTGCAAGACACAGACCCTCATTTGGACTTGGCTGGGGACTGTGTGGGCAGGGGAGGTATGGGAGTGGGGGGAGGAAGCCAGCATGAAATTAATTCTCTGCCTCTCCCCTCTGGAATGTCACTAATGTGCTGAGGACAGTGGGCAGTGCAGTTGGCTGCCAGCCCCCTCCCCATGCTGGACTCAGAGCCTCTAAGCCCTCTTGTTTTGGAGCATGTGGATCCCCAGGCCTGTAGCATCCTGTTCTTTGTATATCACTCCCATTCTGAGGAACCAGGCCGTCTTCCCTGCTTCCAACATCCACCAGGAGGAGGCCCGACACACCCCCTGCTAGGGTTTCCCTCGTAACGACGGGCAGCGACCATCGGTGACAAAATCCAGCTAAGCCTGCTCCAGATGGCAACACTTGGACCACTCAGGGGGGCTGGGAGCCCGGCCACCCTGTCCAAGGCTCACCAGAGTCTCACACTGATGTGCCATCCTGCTCCAGCCCAACTCCCCTCACTGTCTCCGCAGCCAGCCTCTGAACTGGCCAAGGCAGCTGGGACTTTATGTTATCGTGTACTCGAATGCTCGGAAGCGACATTAAAATGTTTCCCATTTAGATTTATCTTGCATTCACGTGAGCTTATGTTTATACCGTCTAATGGTAGGAAATGGGCCTTGGTGGGTTCCAGGCAAATGCTCTCATCTTATGGGTAGGGCCAGCACAGTGTATGGAGCTCAGGTGACTTACCTGAGATCCCATGGCCAGGTGGCTTGTGTAGCACCAGCACTGCCTCCTAGACCAGAGCCTTTTCAGTGTCACCACAAGGCAGGCACACCCAGCTTCAGCTTCTGGGAAACTCTGCTCGCGTTAGTTGCCTGGGAGTAAAGCGTGGGGTTGTCAAGTTCTAGCTCGGCAGACAAATGATTGTAGGTGCTTCCCCACTGGGGATGTTTCTAGAAATGAGCTAGAAAAGTCTATGACACGTGGGGCACTGCTCACCTGTGTGAAAGAGAGTGTCTAGTCCTCTGGTCCAGGAAGCTCTGTGCTGACAGGTCAGTGAGGGAGGTGATCACAGAGAGGGAGAGAAGCTCCCGGGATGGCAGGAACCACAGGACTTTGCAGGATGGGGATGACTAGGTGGGGACACAGAGAGCCCTTCTCATTCTCTGTAGTGTTTCTAACTGAGATGGTGAGGGCTCCTTCACATTTGCATATACTAAGTACCACAACATCTATGTATGTATATATGTATACACACATATATCTGTCTATAGCATTTTTCTATTATAAAAGAAGTAATACGTGCTTGCTCTAGATAACCTGGAAGATACAGAAAATAGGAGAGAAAAGGGAACCACTCATACTTTCAACACAGAGACAAACATTCTTAACCTCATAGGTACATTCCCATATTTTTCTCTATAATGTTTTACCCAGTTGAGACCGTACTGAGTCTATCCTTTTATGTCTCACTTGTTTCACTTAACAAGTGCATTTTCCACATTATTATGAATTCTTTATCAACAGCCCCTTCTGGATGCATAGCAGTTCACCACTGTTTGCTTAACCATTCGACAATGATTGGACATTTGGGTTGTTTCCAAATTTTTCACGTGATAACGCGGAAATAAAAACCATCTTCGTACCCAGAACTTTTATATATAAGTAGCTAATAATAATAAGGACCTACTGTATAGCACAGGGAACCCTACTCAATAAGCTGTAATGGCCTATATGGGAAAACAATCTAAAAAAGAGAGGATACATGTATATGTATAACTGATTCACTTTGCTGTTCACCTGAAACTAACACAACATCGTAAATCCACTCTACTCCAATAAAAAAAAAAAAAAAAAAAGACTCTACTCAATAGCTAATAGAGATCATAATGGTATTAAGTTCTTTTCAGAAAAGATTGTTTTACAATGGAGGACAACTTGATCAAAGGTTGATCAAGTTCCTAATGTGCTGCAAAAGTATTTATTAAAAGGGTGGTTCCAAGTTTCCATTCCATCAGCCCTGGTTGAGAGGCACATGAAGGGGGGGTCTGAGTTGCTACCAGGAGATACCAGAGCATGGGAGGGTGGTTCAGAGGTCAGAAGGTCTGGGTTTGTTCTTCAACAAGTCCAACTTATTAAATACAAGCCTAACATGAGTCATGTAGCCTCTACGGGCCTCAGTTTTCTCATTGTTAAAGACAGAGATGTTATAATGACTCCCTCACGGGGTTGCTTCTGGAATTTAATGAGTTACTGCAGGTGACATGCTTACAGTGATGTATGTAGTATGTAGTAAGCACTCAACAATAACGACAACTAATAATGATAATAATAACTGCCAGGGTCTCCGAGACCCAGACCCCTTGTTCACGCTCTTGGCAGACGTGGGGAGGCAGGGCTGACCCTATGCTCAGATGGACTCCAAGCACACGCCCTCTCCTTGTACATTCAGCTGAACAAATTCTTATAATTTAATCATGACTTTTAATGTTTGGAATGGTGGCTTTTACATTTTCCTGAAGCACCATTGTAGGCTGCTCTGTGTTATACTCCCTGTTTATATTGCAATGCAAATTATTCCTAGCGGAGAGTTTACAAACTGCACTTCCATTATTAATAGGGTTATGATTTTCCCCATTCCACTCTTATCTCTATTGCTTGTGTAATACATAATTCATGCTCACTACCCTTCGTTGGTCTCAGTGCCAGGGCACAGCGGTCTCTCTCTCTCTCGCTCTCTCTCTCTCTCCCTTTTCCTGATGACAGTAATTGGTATGCAGTGAGAGTAAAATAGCCATAATCCCTACCTCAGGCTCTCTCCAAATGTGTTCCCTGGAAGGACTCACATACAGGGGAAGAAGACGTGCCGGACCTTCTACGGTCAAGGCTTGAGTTCCAATGCCCTCTGAGCTCTGAATCCTAGGCAGACACACGTGGGGCTTCCTGGGGTCCTAGCATAGAATTGGCTGGTCAGAAGGAAACCTTGGGTGAGGATGGGATGCAGGATGGCTGGGAGCACTGAGCTGGCTTCTTGCTAGTGGGGTCTGAGTGTGTTTGTGGAAAAGGCAGATTCTCGATCCTCACCCCGTACTCACTGAATGCCCCCTTTCTACAGGGTGGATAATCCAACTCTTTACAGACCCACTGTGACATCTAAGGCCCTGTGCTCACCAATCTCACAGAAAATAGACACTGAAGCTGAGTGCCACCAGAAAACCCTAAGATGGGGCTGGACCTTCCCTGAGGTCAGAGCAACCACCCATCTGAGAGACTCTCAGGACGGGGCCTCATTCTACATGCTTGAGCTTGGGGACCAAAGGTAGGACAGACCCCTTCTCCTCATGATGCTGTGTGCTTGGTGTGGGAGAGGGCAGGTGCCGGGGGCTCAGGGAGGTCTCAGAAGGAAGTGACATGAGGAGGGCGTTGCTTAGCCCCCCAGGACAGAGGCAGCTGGTATCCAGGGCAACTGTCCTTGTAAACTGCTTTGCCAGGCCCTCCCAGCTTCAGGGATCATCGCAGGACAATTGCCACCATCAGAGAGGAAATGAAGTGTTCTTGGATCTAAATTCCCCAGCTGTCCCGAGACAGAGGGTCCTGCACATTCTCTCAGGGACTATTCTTTTCTCTCACCTCACTGCCCTGGCACCCACCTTGTCACCCTCCTTGGTCAACCCGATGCCACGATTCTCAGTAGGCTCTCCCCCCTGCACGACCTTGCTTCCTCCACTGCCGGCAGCATCTCCAGCCTGGGAATAACTCATTCTCCTTTGTCAAGCCTGGGCCCAGCTCCCCTGGGGTGGGTGGGAGGGTACTGGAAGATGTGCAGCGTCATCCACGAAGCTTTGCTTGCTGATGGCCCCCGGGGGAGAGGGGACAGGCCAGGTTCATAGGCTTATTCTTTTCCTACATGCCTGATCAGTACCCATGAGCTGGGGGCAGACTTTGTTCCCCTCCTGTAGGAGAGTCTTAATTCCCGTAGTTGGAGGAGGGGGGACAGGTGATCTCCTGATTCCCCTTCCTCTTAAGTTCTCTTGTGCAGGACTCACTGGGCCAGCTTCCCTGGGCAGGGCCACAGAGAGCCCCTTGGAGACATTGCTGGGCTTTTTATGCCCAGGAGGCTGCCCTAGTCCCTGAGGCCAGAGCAGCCACCCATCTGAGAGAGACCCAAAGGCTCTTTCTGGAGGCCCCAATTGGACCCTGTGAATCTGTTTCCTCATCACATCCCTGGCAATGACAAGCAGGCTCTGACCCACACCCTCTACTCGCATCTCTGCTACCTCTCCTCTCTCTGCTCATCCCCCAAGCATGCTCACAATTACCTAGGCCACATACACACACACACTTGAAGGTACATACAGCCACACACACACGAACACAAGTACATAGGAACACATGTAGAAGTAACACAGATCCGGATGGACCTAGAGATGAACATACTAAGTGAAGTAAGTCAGGCAGGGAAAGACAAATATCATATGATATCACTTATATGTGGAAGCTGAAAAAATGATACAGATGAACCTATTTACAAAACAGAAATAGACTCACAGACATAGCAAACAAACTTATGATTACCAGAGGAAAAAGAGGGAGAGGATAAATTAGGAGTTTCGGATTAACAGATACACGCGACTATATATAAAATAGATAAACAACAAGGGTTTACTGTATAGCACAGGAAACTATATTCAATATCTTGTAATAACCTGTAATGGAAAAGAACCTGAAAAGGAATATATATATGATTATATATATATATAATCATATATATATATATAAAAAACTAAATCACTTTGCTATATACCTGAAATTAACACAACATTGTAAATCAACTATACTTCAATAAAAAAAAGTTACACAGATCCTCAGGAGTCGAGGCAAAAAGCATAGAGAGGTATATATACTCAGAAACCCACCTGGGAGCACATACACACGTACACAGACACATCCACACACCCGTGTACAAAAATACAGAGGTACGTGTAAACAAACGCATACATAGCAGGACACAGGCATAAACAAACACAAATGCAGGCTGTGCTCACTTCCAGGAAACCCTGCTTCTTCCCCTACGCGCTGGGGTGCATGGAAAGCCACAGCCGACACACTCAGACCCACTCACCCCTCAAGGCCCCTGAGTTACCCACTGAATCACGAAGTGTTTTCCTGTTTAAGTTTATTTTCTTCTGGCAAAAGGGAGCTACTTATTTCCAAGAAGTGGAGCCAGGGGAGTTTGCTGAACCCGCGCTTTGGCTCTGGCACATTTTGATATCCTGTCCTCCCACGATGCTCTGTTTACACAGCTCCTGTTTCTCCGGGGCCCTAAGAAGCACCACCTCTGGGTGCCACTGCAGAATACAGTTACAATCTCTAAAGCTTCTATGTATTGGCCATTCGCAATGCCTCCTTGGTCATTGCCAAGGATCTGGGGGTGACTTTTGCTACCCTCTTTTCTGAATGTCTTAATTCTTAGCTCTGGGAGCTGATAGGCTTCTTCAAGTCTCCTCTTTAAGGCAAGTCATATGAAAAGAGTCCCCTTTGGCCGTCTGGAGCAGTTACTTTGTGCTAGGGATGCTCCTTTCCATGAATTAAGCCCCTTGAGGACAGGATTATTTGCCTGTTTTGTCTGCCACTGTCTTCTTCACAGGGCCAGGCACACAGTAGGAGCTTACTGAATATTTGAAAGTGTTATTGTTTTTTCTCATTTTACAGATGATGGAACTGAGGCTTGCTGTGGAGCCTACCCCAAACCCATAGTTGGAAGTTGAACATGGAATTGAACCCAGGTCTCTGGCCCCGCAGTGCAGGCTCATAGCCACTGTTCTGTAATGTCAGGAGAGTTTGGACTTGCTGGACTGAGGAGCCCTTAATCTTGGGAACCAATCGTGTAACTTGTGATTTATGCCACAGTCCCTTTAAGGTTAATGGAGAGCCCGACACATGGCAGCTGAACCCCGTAATCTGGGTTACTGGGTCACTCTTCTGGCTGGTTCCACTGGCTTTTGGGGTTTCCCTATTGTCTGGCCATGTCTGGCTTATTCTCCACCCAGAGAAGCCTGGGATCACAGGCTAGAGTTTCTCAGAGTGGCAAAAACGTACCTGAACCAAGCCCAGTTGAGGGTCTACACTGGGCGCACTAGGAAGGTCTTATCCTTAGGAACTCAGTGGTTGTGGTTGTGCGATGGTGGAGATTGAATCATTGGTTGACTAATTCATTCATTCAACATGTATTTACCATGTCATGGGTCTCGTGTTAGATCCTGAGGAGATGGAGTTGAAGTAGATGTAGTCATTTTCTTCGAGGGGCTTAGAGTCTAGTTGACAGGACACACATGGGACCACGTAAACCCTGGGCCACGGAATGAATGCAATAAGGAGCCTGGGGCACATTAAAGAGAAAACATTTTCCATCTAACCTCAAATTCTCAAACTTCAGTGAGCAATAGAATCATCTTAAAATATAGATTCAGGGGACCCAGATATTCCACCTTGGAAAGTCTGGGAAGGGGGTCCAAGAACCTACATAATTAGCCATTTCCCCACGCGATTCTGGGACAAGTGGTCTGGGGTGGAAGGACAACACATTGAGAAAATCTGTACCAAGAAGTCAGAGAAAATGTCAAGGGGATAACACTGCACTTTAAAGAATGGATAAGGGTTTGTCAACAAGCAAGAGGAGAAAAGATCTTACAATGTTGTAAAGTAATTTTTAAAATGTTTGTTGTAAAAATAATCAAATGATGAAGAAATAAATGAAGTAAAAAATAAAAAAGACTCACCCAGGGTAACCATTGTCCTTAGTTTAGTATGTATCTTTTGAGACATTTTTCTATTAACATCAGATATATGAGTATAACCCCCGTTTATCTGTCTTTGCAGCTACATCTGTTACTCTGTCTCTGCATTTACAAATATGGCTTGGGAGGCACCACCATCGCCCTGGCCTCCACTGATGCTGGGACTGATGCTGGTACACTCAAGATGCTGTAGCACACAGCACATTCCTCTCTTTTTGTTCTCCTAGTGTTTAAAGGATCCTCCCTCCTAGGTCCTCCCTATCTTCTGTGGCTTTAAAAAAAATTGATACAGCTCTATTTTATTTAGTTTATTTTATAAATAAGTTTTATTGAAGTATAATATGTATGTGTACGTATCCTAAGTGTATAGCTGCTGAAATTTCTCAAACTGACCACACTCATGTGACCAGTTCCCAATCAAGGCAAAGAATGTGAGCAGTGACCCATCCATCCCCATTCATTATGGCCCATCTCACCCCAGGACTCAGGAGAATTTGGGGCAGGACTAGGGATGGATTTGAGGTCTAGACAGCAGACTGTACTCTGCTCTAGCCCAACCCTATCTTCCTTTGTTATGGCTTCTCTCCCAAGATGTTCACCCTGAACTTCTGCCTTTGGAGGATCCTCCCAAAGGCCAAATGAGCAGGGACAAGGCTTGTTCCTAGCAGGGGCAGATACAGAGCTGAGGCTCTAAGCAAAGGCCAGATGAAGGGTCCTAGGAGATTGGTAGTCTTGAGTGATCCTCACAGGGGCCCAGACACTGTTGACATTTGGATCTCAGTTCCTGTGACATCTTGCTGCTCCTTTGCATAAACATGCCACTGGAAGTGCCCAACAGCCTTCTTTAAATTAAGGCCCAGTGCAAATGGCCCTTTCTCCCTTCTTCCACCTCCTGTACCAGTTCCTTTCAGATCTCGGGGAACCATCTCCCATGTTCTTTGAGGCTTGATTTTTCTTGAACTTCTTGAGTTGTCACTGCTAACTCTTTGGGCCCTGGGGCCCTCAAAAGATTTTCTTTAATTATATTTCATTATATATGTTTTCTTTTCATTTCAAAAGGAGTACATACTTGTGGAAAAATATGCTAATTATAAAGCAGTGTACAAAGAGAAAGTCTTTCCTATTTGCTCGCAGTTCTCCCCTCCCATTGCCTGGGGAAACTACCCTCAGCAGAAATGATGTGTATACCAGATTTCTGTCTTTATTTCTCTCTCAGTTTTCACCAAGAGTAGGATCATATTACCCTATTTTACAACTTTTTTACTTTTCTGGCATTAATAACGAACCATGCACATTCTTCCAAGTCAGTCCATACAAATCTACTTCATTCTTTTTAACAACTTCATAGATGTCAACAGTTTGGATGTGCCATAAATGACTTAGCTCTTTTTTTTTTTTTTTTTTTTTTGGCATTTAAGTGGTCTCTACTTTTGTTATGACAAATAAGTCTGCTGTAAACATGTTTTACATGTATACATGCCCAAGTACTTCAATGGGAAAGAATCTGGAAGTTTGTTGGCTGAGGTCAGAGCACATCTGCCTTTAAATGTTGTTGTGTTACAAGGACTTATGCTCTTACCAACAGAATAATGCACAGCCTCTTCTCCCTCTTTAACCTCCGGATATTCTAAATCTTTTAGAATGTTTAGCAATTTATAGGTGGAAAAGACTATCTTGTTCTAATTTTTGCTCCTCTGTGCACTGATAGCATCTTCCCATATTTCTTCTTTTAAATATGAACTAGCCCTTTCGAGAAGAGAGCCAAGGGATCAGGTTGTGGGGTCTGTAATGTTTGGGGAACAGGGAGAAATTCTATGAGTCTGGAACTCAGGGTATATGGGTGGAGAAGATGGTGGAAAAATTAGCAGAGGCCAGATCATAAAAGGTCATGTGTGCCTGGGTAAGGAGTTGGACTTTACCTTAAAAACAATGGGAACCAACAAGGCTTTTAAGAAGGGAGGTAGAATGATCAGATTTGTGTGTTAGCATCCCTGCAGGGGATAGAGTGGAAGGTAGAAAGATGAAGGTAATGGCTATTTGTGGGGATGGGCAAAAGAAGCCATGTTCAGGAAACTTACTGACTTTCTTGATGGCATATTTGACATGGGATTGATGGGGTGGTGGTGGGACTTGGCCCAGAAGAAGATGGGCCAGGTCTTCTGAGGGACTGCCTCAACTTTCTATGGTTTCCACTTGGTGAAGGTGGCACCAGGCCCATCACCATTGACCATGGCCTCTCCTGGGTCTGGTCATCTGCATGCTGGAAGCAATGCCACTGGTTCTTCAATTCCAACAGGGTTAGGGGCTTGAGGGGGCTTTCTTCTCTCCTCCTGACAATGACCAGCTCCATGCTGCCCCTATTGGATGATGATCTGAGCTCAGCTGACTGCCTCTCTTCTGAGGTGCTTGAGCTAAATCTGTGAAGGACCATCAGTTTGGCCACATACATACCCATTTTGGGAACATGTGCTATGGTCCTGTGAGTTTAGGAAGTTTACACTCAGTCTCTGCCTTTGAGGAGATTTGAGTCAAATTGTGAAGAGAAGGGCTGTGTCCATGAAGGGGAGATTCCATAGCTACAAAAGGACACAGTGCCCACAAATCCTTGGGGTTTCAGACTAAAGCAGGAGTGAGGGTGGTTTGAGTCTTTGTGCAAATGCATGCGGAGGCAGACTTTTCACAACCCTCCAAGGACTCCCTCCTGAGTGATTCCTGTTTGGCAACTCTTGCCTCTTAGACATCTACAACTTAATATGATCAAGACCAGACATTTGATTATTTTTTTTCCCCATGGCCTCAACCAACACCTACGTAAACCTTCTCCAGTTTTGGATGGTGGTGCCACGACCCAACCAGAAAGCTCACAGTGTCTTTGGACTCCACCCTCTCTTTCATTCCCTTTAATACTTCATCCTATAGGTCATCTGTATAGACATCCCATAGATCATTCATCCTAAAAATAGCCACAATCCTCCCACCTCTCCCCATTTTTATCACCACTCTGATGCAAGCCACCCCCATGTCTCAGCTTGGAGAACACAGTCTGACTCTGTGCTTCCATTTCTGCCCACCTAAAGTCTACTCTTCATATAGTAACCAGGCAATTAAAAAACAGAATGGATCATGCTACTTACGTGCTTTAATCCCTTCAATGGTTTCGCATTGCAATGAAAGAAATAACACAAACTTCTTGCCTAAGAGACTGTTTGATCTGGCCCCTGATAACCTCTTGGACCTCATCTGGGACCAGTCTCCCTAGCTTGCTGTTTTCACTTCCTCAAAGAAGTCAGCCCCTTCCCTGTCCTTTGACTGTTCTTCCTTGTGTCTGAAACCCTCTTTCACATGTTTGACTTCTGCACGGGAGCCTCGTCATCCTTAGGGTTTCAGGGAGGCATTTCAAGACCACCCTATTGAAGGAAGAGACCCAATCACTCTTTAATCTTAGCATCCTGTTTTTCCTTCATCTTTATTTTCCTTTTTATTGAGGTATTACATGCATACAATGAAGTACTATAAGCATACAAATTTTAAGTGTACAGTTCAATGAGTTTTACATGTGCCTACATTCTTTTCATACCACCAGCTCCTCCGTAAGCATTCATATGATTATTGTTATTTATCTGATTTGCAAAGAGAAAAGATCTGATAATATACCATTATGGCACTATCATGGAGAAACAGATACTGACTCCTGGCTGGGTGTATAAATTCTTACAACCCCTACAGAGGGCAATTTCACCCTATCTATTCAATTTTAAAACGCATGTACCCATCGAGGCAACAATTCCTCTTTCAGAAATTGATCCTACAGATACACGCTTTCATACGTGTGAAGGTAAGTGTGCCAGATAGGCATCGCAACACTATTTATAGTGAGAAAGTATTGGAAACACCCTAAGTTGCTGCACAGCGGGTAGGTTATAGAAATTACAGTGTATTTATGCAAGGGAATACAATAGAAGCTGTTAGCAAGAATGTGTGCTGTTATGGGGAAATTCTCACACTATGTCAAATGGGAAGAGGTGTAGTACCATGCAGATGGGTCTTCTCATTTGCATAAAAGGAGGACATATTTAGCTGCCCATGCTGTGTAGAGACCTGATTAACCCAAGACACTAGTTAGAGTTGTTCTCTAGGGAAGAGAATTCAGGAACTGGTGTCTTGGGTGGGAGGGAGATGTTTCCTATTTTATCTTTTTGAATTGTTGGACTTTCTTCTTCCTATATATATGTTACACATTTTTAAAAACATAAAAAAATAAAAGTCTTTGGACTTTGAGGGGAAATGTATAGCAGGAACAGGCTCTGATAGGCCAGGACAGGGCTGTGAGGATGATTTGGCCTGACTTGGTCTCCAGGGACACAGAGAGGATTGTCTGGCTTAGAACTTGGCTTTCAGGGTACCCTGGAGGGGCCTTCTGGGAGAGAGCAGCTGCCCACAGCTGCAGTGGAAGCCAGTGGATGCTCTGTTGAAGAACATAGTCGGGAACACCCCCCAAGGCCTGTTGTGCGGGGTGCCCACATCTTCCTCTTCAGCAATTCACATCATCCTTGTCTGGGAGGGAGACACGTCCAGTGAGAGGATGACCCAGGAATTGTCCTTTTCCAGGTTCCTAGACCCGTTGGTGGGTACTTTTCTTTTTAAATAGAGAGCGGTCAAAGCTTCGGAACACAAACTTGCTCCAAAAGGCAACCAGCTGTCCCTCTACATGGCCCTCAATGATCTTATTGAGGATCATGGGTTTGGGAGGGAGCCAGAGATGACTTTGAGTCACAGAGCAGCCACAAGCAGCTGTGTGTCCTCAGGCAAAGCAGAGCTCTGTGCCTCAGTTTCCTGGTTTGTACACTGGGATCAGAAGTCCTGCCTGGCTAAGGAACAAGTCAGATAACATTTGTCTGCCTGCTTGGTGAAAGGCCAGGGCTGTGTGGATGGGTGATTTGTATTCTGGAATGTATTGTTTTCCCAGGGCTGCCATAACAAATTACCACAACCCCGGGTGGCTTAAAACAACAGAAATATATTCTCTCACAGTTCTGAAGGCCAGCAGTCTGAAATTCAGGTGTCAGAAGGCTGTGTTCTCTCTGGAGGCTCTAGGAGAGAATCCTCCATTGTCTCTTCCAGCTTCTGGTGGCTGTGACATTCCTTGTGGCTGCATCACTCCAATTCCTGCCTCTGTCAATCCCTGTCTTGGAGGACTTCTCTTCTTCTCTCTTTGTTTTCCTCTCTTATCATTGGATTTAAGGCCCATGTGGATAATCCAAGATGATCCCATCTCAAGATTCTTAATTTAATTACATCTACAAAGACCCTTTTCCCAAATAAGATCACATTCACAGGTTCTGAGAGTTAGGACATGGGCAAGGTTTTTGGGAGGCCACCATTCAAGCAAAGCAAGTGGCCATAGAAGCCACCAGGTATGTGCCAAGATCCCATCCAGTCTGTGTGCCATGTTGTGGCTGATTCACGGAAGGTGCCAGGTCAAGTTTCATTGTGTCTGAGCCACATGGTATGGTCACAATTGTAATCGAAGACATGACAGCTGCTTGTGTCTGATTTTCTCTCTTGATCTCTGCTTGTCTCCTGCTCTGCTTCCCAACCTTACTTACGGGCTCCGGAGATGGCTCAGTACTGTTTTGTAAATGCCAACCATTGATTTAAAGCTTCATGGACATCTGAAACTGATTAAGGGCTGCAGCCTAGTCAACACGACTTTACCAGTGTTGATTTTCTGGTTTTGTTATTGTATAACAGTCATAAGATGCTACCATTTGGGGGAAGCTGGACAAAGGGTCCAAGGGACTCCGTATGCTATTATTATATTATTATTATTGTTATTATTATTATTATTATAACTTCTGGTGAGTCTATAATCATTTTAAAATAAAAAGTTGAAAAAAAACAAACAACTTCATAATACTCAAAACCTTCACCAGAAAAAATAACCTTTATAGGCCTTTCTGGATTAGATGGTAGAAGGTCACCCACCTCAAGCCCTAGCCTGACATGGGCTGAATTAATCCTCCCAGGGTGGCCTGGGACCCTCCTCCGCACAGGCTGTTGGGAAGCGGCCTCCCCCTGGCCTAGCCCCATTCCCACCCCAGGCCTCCTGGGACTCTGTTCAGGTCAACCTCCTGCTGGGAAGGCAGCCCTGCCAGGTCCTCCCCAAGCCTCCCCAGGCCAGGGCTGGTCTGGTCTGTAGACACATGGCTGGGCTGTCCTGACACCACCTCGCCCCATGGCCCAGGTTGATCCCTGCTGTTGCTGTCACTTGCACACAGCTCTGGCTCCTGTTGGGCCTCTCCCTGATGTTTCCCTGGAGGCACTATGACCTCAATGACCTCCATCCTGAGTCAGAAGCTCTGGGCTCCTCAGAGGTGCTCCTCTGGCTTGGGGCCAGCCCACCCTACCCTGACTCCGGTTGTCATCCTGCATCTCCCTCCTCCTCCCCTTCCTGCGGCAGTGTGCTTGGCGCCTGCCTTCCTCCCCCAGCTGACTCCAGCTTCCACTAGTCTGGGCAAGCTCAAAGCACCTTCCCTGGGCCACTCTTCTGGTTCTTTCTCTCCTCCCCCCTCACCCACATGGAGGTTGTCGGTGAGTTCTACGGTGTGGTCTGGTGGTTTGGTGTCCCAGGGGTTATAAACTTGGAGTCCATGGATAGACTCTGGGGACTCTGGGAACCCCCTGAACTTGTGTATAAAATGTGTGAACATTTTCCCAGGAGAGAAATAGATTTCTAGATGGATCCAAGACCCACAAATAATTAAGAGTCTCCGAGGACAAGAAGGGGCTGTAACATAACTTAAGCATTTACGTTCTCCTGTCCTCCTTCTCCCATCCTCCTCCTTCTCCTCCTCTCCCTTCTTTTTGTTAGTTGTGCTCTGCTGAGCCCCGGGGACTGTGTTACACAATATGGTGATATGGCGGTCCATGGTTCCTCACAGAGGATGGGCCAACAGTGCTTTTCGGGGGCAGCTTTATGGTTTCTTCAGATCTAGAAGGCAGCCTCTCATAGTGGCTTTTGTCATTCATTGGTCAGTCCAAGCACGTGAGCCAATGTCTCCTCCAATCACCAGCAAGCAAGGAGTGGGTGGGGAAGGCAGATATTGGCTTTATTTCAGGCAGCAGAAAAGTCAGCCATTTAGCTACAGCCATCCTTTCCTCTTGGTTGGAGTTATAATTGGGCAGGGAACTAGGGAGTAAATATTCCCTCTTATTCAAAGAAGAGTAAGGCATAGGGCACAATGTGCATCTATTCTTTGAGTTTTGTTGCGATATCTCCCTGCTCCTTCTTTGGCCTGAAAAGTGGGTCCATTTCCTTGGTAACAAAAGCCCAGATTTGATAAGGCAAAGGGTGGTGTAGACAAAATAGCTTAGAAGTTTATGGTGACAAATGACAAACCCGAAGTGTTTGAAGTGGGTCTTTTAAGCTGCCACAGTTATCCCATGCCTGATGGTAGGCTTGGGACTAAACATTCATTATCTCATTTCATCTTCACAACTCCTGTCTGAGGTGAGAACTGTATTTATCTTTTACAGATGAGGAAACTGAGGCTCAGAAAAGCAAAGTTAGTTACCTTAAATATGCACCCAGTCAGAGGTGGAAGTGGGATTAGAACCCAAGTCTTCATAACAAGAAAAACAGATGATAAGTTTTTCCTCTTGTGGGCCTTCCTGTAGACAATAAATACCACTGCTCTTTATCAGATGCATTTCTTTCTTGGCCACTAATCTAATGATGAATAAATAATGGATTGCTGCTGTAAAGCCTGATTCCTAAGCTACACCCAGGTAAATGTCCCATTTGCTTCAGTAGCAATTAGCTTCAATGAGAGGTTGCCTGATTAATAATAATACCGCCACCTGCTATTTTTATAGATGGCCATTCTTCAAGGAGTCCAAAGTACTTTGTAGACATTATCTAATCCACTCTTGCTCTGTTACCGTAAATCTGGTCTGGGCTTGTGGTACTTTTGCCTTTTCACAGAGAGGGCTCATGTTCAAAGAGGGTTTAGATCTTGGCTCTCATCACACAGAGGATTGGCATCCCCTACTGGTGGTCCATAAGTGCCTTTTTCAACCTCGTAATACTTTGCTCTCCATGGAAATCAGACCGGGTCTGTCATCATGCATTCTGCTTTCCATGGGCCTTTGGCATTGCTCAGACCACAGGAGCTGGACAGACAGCTTCATGTGAATTTTCAAGGGTTTGCAAAGTGTTTATCTGGACTCACTTCCAGGCAGAGGCACCTTTGAATTTCTCCTGGGAACAGCATCATCATTGTCATCTTCCCCTTCCCCTTTCCCCTCCCCTCCCCTCCCTGTTCTTCTCCCTCTCCTCCTCCTCCCCCTCCTCCTCATCCTCTTCCACCACCTCTACCTCTTTCTTCTTCTCCTTCTTCTTCAACACAAACTTTTATTTGGTGCTAGCCAGGTCCTGTGGTAGGCACTTTACAGGGACTGCTTGATTCATCCCTCATGACAGTTACCAATTGGTAGCTATCATTACCAATCCCATTTTACAGAGCGGAAAACTGAGGCTCAGAGTGGATAAATGATGTATTCCATTCTGATTGCTGACAATCTAAACTGTCCCAGATCAACTTGAGAAACTCTGAGGGTTTACCACCCAGCACAGTGTCCGGCATGCATGAAACACCCAGTGAGTAGATGTTTATTAGAATAACAGAATAACTATCATTTATTAGGTACAGGCACATTATACATCATAGTTTTTAATCCTCATAACAATCCTATGTGGTAGATTCTATTTTACAGAAAATGAACTAAGGCTCAGAAAGGTAAATAATTTGTCAAGTTCACACAGTTAAAAAAAATGGTGAAATATCATATTAATTAATTAATAAATAATTAATTCTTGTTCTTTCAGATTCCAAAGTCTCTATACTTAATCCATAAACTCATTTGAATCAATGAGGGGTTGGATGGTGGATGGATGGAAGGGAGAAGTAGACGGGACCAGGATTTTCCTCCTATGCCTTTCTGTCTCAGACTCTAAATTCCTGATGACAATAGGGTAATGGTGATAAAAATACATATGGAGCATAGTTCAAAACCTTCAAGGACATATGTAAACTGACCTGGAGTTGCTTACCCATGAGACACTTACACTCTAAAAAGGGACGTTTCAAGAGCTAAGTAAGTGCTGGCTCATGGAACTCAGATCCAAGCCCTGGTGATCTAATGCATGTCAATGGGATGGCTGTCCTTGTGGATGGGGAAAATGCATGATTGCACCAGGGTGAAGAAGAATAGAATGATGAGAGTCTTCCTTAGACTATAAAATATCTCAACAACTTTAAGGTAGTGAACTTTAAGAGTCCAATCTGGAGGAGAAGAAGTTAAGGAAGTGGTGGTAGACGCATGAGTGTGGTGTTGAGCGTCGGGAATAAGATACCGATAGCTTAGAAATGGTGTCCCTGAGTAAAGGCAGGAGGCGGAATTAACAGAGCCTGGGAACCTGGGAGCTAGGGCCATCCTGTACCAATGGGAGTCATGGAAGAGTTCCAGTCACTGGCCTGAAAGAGAGTGATGGAGAGAAAAACTCTGGCTTCTCTCTTCCTTCTCTCCTCCAATCTCCCACTCGTACCTCTGATTACGATTGGTCAACCCTAATAAAAAGCCAATTTTGAGAGATTTAGGAAATGCAGTTTTCAGGACTTGGCTCTGTACAATATAGAGCTGAGCAGAGGAAGGTTAGGGAATGAATCTGATGGGCAAATGAATGACATTCTAGGAGTCCTGGAATATTTATTTATTTCTCAGCCTAGAGTCAGATGTCTGGACAAAGATGGACTCTTAGGTTCCTTTTGCCACTCCAGAAGTTAGAGACCCCGAGAAGAGAGTCTATTTTATTAGGATTTAATCACAATTCAAGGAGAAGAAGGAAGCCATGATTCACATGAGCATCTTGCCCAAGAATGTCACTTCATAGCCAGGGTCCAGTTTCCTTTGGTTGAATGCTTTTGGCAGCAGGTCACCAGGGACTAGCTAACCTGGAGGCAGAGGCCGTGGGATTTATGCTGCTCAAAGGAGCTGGGCTGCCCCTACATCACCATCACCATTCGGTGACATGGTGATTGAAATTCCGAAAAGGTGAAAAATTCCTTGGGGTTAAAATGACAAGTTTGAAAATGCTTTTGACAGGATAAATAAATACCCAAGAAAGTGTAGAAATAAAACTTCGGCCTCTCTGCTGTTGCCTGGGTAAGCATAGGATTGCACTAAGAATTCAGTCCTTTCACCATTTTCATTCTGCTGAGGACGAGGAGAGCAGCTCAGAGAGAGCCTAATGCAGAGCCAAACTACACCCTTCTCTGCCCAGAGGATCACAGAGGTCCAGGAGTCAGCGTGCTTTCCTCACTAAGAGAATTTTATTCATTTATGCAATTTTCTCCATGGAATGAAGTGGCAAATACGTCTTCCTTGTCCTCTCCCTCCCTCTCTAATTCCTTCTTTTCTTCCTTTATCACTTAAGAAAAAATACCCACTATTCCAGTTATCTATTGCTACATAGGAAATGACACCAAATTTTGTGGCTTAAAACAACAGCAATCATTTACGTTGCTCATGCATCAGCAACTGTGCCAAGGCTTGGTGGGTCAGCTCTTCTTTGCCGCACACTGTCAGCTGGGGCAGCTCAACTGGGGCCCGAGGATTCACTTACAAGATGGCACATTCAGGGCTAGGTGTTGGTGCTGGGGCTCCCCAGGTGCTGTCAGCTGGGGAACTCGGTTCCCTTCAAGTGGACCTCTCCACGTGGCTCCTTGGACTTTTTCAGAACAGGATGGCAGGGTTCCAAGAATGTTCCAAAAGGTCCAGAGGGATGCTCAAGGCTCCTTAGGACACCACAGAAGCCCAGAATCTCATTGCTACAGCATTTAGTTGGTCTAGGAAATTTGCGGCTTTCTTTACTCTATCACCCTCCCCCTTATGGGAGGTTGGCATGTACTGTGAGTAACTTCACAGTAAAAGAGCAGTGGCAGACCTTCAGGATACCACGGAACTCAAAATAAATTTCCTAAGGTTAGCAGCGGAATTCTGGCAGGACCAGAGATCTGGGAGTTCCCTAACATTGATCAAGGATGGTGAATTCATATCAGGCTGACATGTGTTTGAATCTCAGCTCTGATAATTTATAGCTGAGTAACTTTTGGTGTGCTACTTAACTTATACAGATCTCAGTCTCAATTGTAAAATGGAAATAAGTCTGTCTTACTTTATTACTTTGTAAATAGTAAAGATGATAGCCAAAAAAAACAAAAACAAAACAGGGCGGGGCGACACATTAAAATGTCTGGGTTATAGTGAGCATTCAATGAGTGGAAGCTATATATTTATTTGAGTAGTGAAACATTTTCCAGCAATCCTTTGAGATCCTGAATTTGAGCTTATTATTTACTCTTGTCATTGTTTTTCTGTTTCTCTCTGTTTTGTTAACTCATTTTTCCCTTATTACAAGAGTAATACATGTACACTTTATTTAGAAAATAAATGAAATACGAAGAAAATAAAGATTATCTACAATAATGCAATCCTAATACTTTAGGTATGTGCTTCAGATGTATATTAATTAGCTATTGCCAGAAAAATGTGCCACCCCGAATCTCAGACCTTAACATAGCAATCCCTGATGAATCTGAGCAGCTGGGGGTCAGCTGACCGAGGCCGAATTTGGCTGGGCACTTCTGCCCTGCCCCATGTGGCTCTCATTCTCCTCCTGGGAACAGACGTCAGCCCAGTTATATTCTTCTCATGGAGGCGGGCAGAAATGCGACAGAACAAGCGGAACTGTACAAGGCCTCTGATGACCTAGGATAAAACTGGCTCACACATGTTGTCACCCCCTTCTATTTGTCCAAGCAAGTCACATGACTGCATCCAAGGTCTAGGGGCCAAGGGCGTAGAATCAGAAAATAGTCAAGAATTGGGGCCAAGAACGTAATCTATCATAACATATAATTTTGTTTTGAAAAAATTGGCTAAATTACACGTTCTTTGTTGTTGTTATTATAGTTCCTAGCTTTTTTTCACTTAATATAGTGCAGAAAAAAATTCCATGTAATAAAATAGTCTTCTGCACTAGCACTTTTATGGATTGTACCTCTATTTCATTGAATGGATGTTTATATTTTGTTCAGTTGGTTTTCTATTATTGGGCATTTAGGTTTTCCCAGGTTTCCTGTGTAATGATAATTGTAGCTCTGGATTTATGTGCATCCACGTTCATATTTATATTGTGAGGTGAAAATTATATGCAAAAATATAGGGTTCTGATATATATTGCCAAATTGTCAACATTCAGAAAAGTAATATCAACTTATATGCTTCCACTAGCAGTATATTTTAGTACCTACTTCCTTGAATTCCCACGTACTTTGGGTATAGTCATTTGTATGTATGTACATGTACATATTATAAAGTAACTTTTAAATTTTATAATAGTACAGGAAACTCCTGTATAACTTTTACACTGATTCACCTATTGCTTCCATTTTTCACATTTGTTTCACATGTATGTGCATGTAAGCATTATATATGTATTTGTCTCTTTCTTTCTAAACACATATGCATATTTCTATCTCTTTTTCTATATATGATTTTTCCCCCTGATTCATATAAGAGTTAGTTTGGAGACACTATTTACTAAATAATTCAGTGTGTATTTCATGAGAAAAAGGACATCCTCCTATATAACCATAGTGTGATTATCAAAATCAGGAAATTTAATATTGATACTATTGCTATTAGCTAATCCACAGCCTCTATTTATATTTCATCAATTGTCTAATAATATTCTTTTTAGCTATTTAGTTTTTCCCAGTCTAGGATTTAACCCTGCAACACATACTATGTTAGTTGTCATGTCTCTTTAGTTGTCTTTAATCTGGAACAATTTCTTTGCTTTTCTTGAAGGTTTTTGATCTTGGTATTATTTATTTATTTATTTATTGTTATTTAACATCTTTACTGGAGTATAATTGCTTTACAATGTTGTGTTAGTTTCTGCTGTATAACAAAGTGAATCAGCTATATGTATACATATATCCCCATATCCCCTCCCTCTTGCGTCTCCCTCCCACCCTCCCTGTCCCACCCCTCTAGGTGGTCATAAAGCACGGAGCTGATCTCCCTGTGCTATGCGACTGCTTCCCATTAGCTATTTTACATTTGGTAGTGTATATATGTCAATGCTACTCTCTCATTTCGTCTCAGCTTACCCTTCCCTCTCCCCATGTCCTCAAGTCCATTCTCTAGTAGGTCTGCGTCTTTATTCCTGTCCTGCCCCTAGGTTCATCAGAACCATTTTTTTTTTTTTTTAGATTCCATATATATGTGTTAGCATACGGTATTTGTTTTTCTGACTTACTTCACTCTGTATGACAGATTCTAGGTCCATCCACCTCACTACAAATAACTCAGTTTCGTTTCTTTTTATGGCTGAGTAATATTCCATTGTATATATGTGCCACATCTCCTTTATCCATTCATGTCCATGGGCACTTAGGTTGCTTCCATGTCCTGGCTATTGTAAATAGTGCTGCAATGAACATTGTGGTACATGACTCTTTTTGAATTATGGTTTTCTCAGGGTATATGCCCAGTAGTGGGATTGCTGGGTTGTATGGCAGTTCTATATTTAGTTTTTTAAGGAACCTGCATACTGTTCTCCATAGTGGCTGTATCAATTTACATTCCCACCAACAGTGCAAGAGAGTTCCCTTTTCTCTACACCCTCTCCAGCACTTATTGTTTGTAGATTTTTTGATGATGGCCATTCTGACCGGTGTGAGGTGATACCTCATCGTAGTTTTGATTTGCATTTCTCTAATGATTAGTGATGTTGAGCATCCTTTCATGTGTTTGTTGGCAATCTGTATATCTTCTTTGGAGAAATGTCTATTTATGTCTTCTGCCCATTTTTGGATTGGGTTGTTTGTTTTTTTGATATTGAGCCGCATGAGCTGCTTGTATATTTTGGAGATTAATCCTTTGTCAGTTGCTTCATTAGCAAATATTTTCTCCCATTCTGAGGGTTGTCTTTTCATCTTGTTTATGTTTTCCTTTGCTGTGCAAAAGCTTTTAAGTTTCATTAGGTCCCATTTGTTTATTTTTGTTTTTATATCCATTTCTCTAGGAGGTGGGTCAAAAAGGGTCTTGCTGTGATTTATATCAAAGAATGTTCTTCCTATGTTTTCTTCTAAGAGTTTTTTAGTGTCTGGCCTTACATTTAGGTCTTTAATCCATTTTGAGTTTATTTTTGTGTATGGTGTTAGGGAGTGTTCTAATTTCATTCTTTTACATGTAGCTGTCCAGTTTTTCCAGCACCACTTATTGAAGAGGCTGTCTTTTCTCCAGTATATATTCTTGCCTCCTTTATCAAAGATAAGGTGATCTTGATATTTATAAAGAGTATAAACTAGTTATTTTGCAGAATGCCTGTCAAGTTGGGTTTCTCTGATATTTCTTCATGATTTGACTCAGGGTATGCATTTTCAGTAGAAAAACTAAAGAATTAATATTGTGTCCTTCTTGGGACAGCATATCAGGATGCACATGATGTTCATTTGTTGATTTTTAGAGATATTAGCTTTGATCATTTAGCTCAAGGAATTTCTGCCAGGTTTCTCCACCATAAAGTTACTGGTTTTTCATTAGTACTCTCTTTGTAGGTAAATACTTTGACCCTATGCAAATACTCTGTTTCACATCAAACATTCAACCTCTAGCTCTAGCATCCATTGATGATTTTCTACTTTCCATTATTCGGTTTACACATATTAGTTGGTGATTTTCTGTAAGGAAGAGCTTTCTCATCTCTCCTAGGTATGTATGAATGTATATAGGTATGCATGCATGTATTTATATTGTCACAGACTCATAGATTCTTAGTTTATTTACTGCGTTACAATCCACTTTTGATGCTCAAATTGTTGCAAATATCATTAGTCAGAGTCACTTCTAACTGGCTTCTGTGTCCTTGTGGTATGTCCCTATCATTCTTTGGATGCTTTCTTCTATTTTCCCTGCATCATATTTGGAACTTGTCTTTTTTTTCCCCCAAGGAGTCCTCGCTCCTTTTAGTGGAGCATGGTATTTAGAAGCCAAGATCTGAAAGCTACGAGTGTGTCATTACTTCTAGCCCTCTCAGTGTAAACATACTACCCTTTCCATTTTTATATTTGTAAACATCCATGATAGTGAGAAAACTGGCTCCCAATATTCAGACATATGTGGAAAAGATATTTTTATTTTGTTTCCAAATAAGGTTTAACATGTTGTCTTTGCCTTTTACATTTTATTAAAAAAATATCGGATCAAATGTCTTACATATTTTATCAGTTGAAGTGTTTGCTTTTTCCTTTGTGATTTGGAGTTCTTCAACAGATGTTAAGAATATGAGCTTTAATTCTGCTTTTGTTTCTCATAGAAAAACATATCTTTCTTTCTTTTCATTTTAGATCTCAGGTGAACAAAATTAATTAATCATGATCCTTGGTTCTGACACATTGTTTTATTGTCCATACATGGCCTCTGTATTAGTGTGGATTCTCCAGAGAAACAGAACCAATAGGGTATATATATCCATATCTCCTATATATAAAGAGATTTATTATAAGGAATTGGCTCACACTGTCGTGGAGGCTGAGAAGTCCCAGGATTTACAGTTGGCAAGCTGGAGACCCAAGAGAGCTGAGTCTGGAGGCAGGAGAAGACCGAAGTCCAAGTTCAAAGACAGTGAAGCAGAGGGAAAGAATTTTTTCTTTTTCAGCATTTTATTCTACTCAGGCCTTCAACGGATTGGATGAGGATCACCCACAGTGGGGAGGGCAATCTGCTTTGCTCAGTCTATGGATTCAAATATTAATCTTATTCTGAAACACCCTCACCAGAAATAATGTTTAACTAAATATCTGGGCACCCCATAGCCCAGTCAAGTTGACACATAAAATTAACTATCCCAGCCTCCTTTTATTTAGTTGTTTTGTTTGTGTTTGTCATTTTTTTTTGTTAGTTACTTTCAGTTATGCAATAAACATCTGTGAACTACCTCTCTAAATTCAGCTAGTCCCTTGACAAAAAAGCTACATATGAATATGGTTGTCTCTCCTCTCCTAATCTATCCCATGCCTCCTCTACTCTGAGGTCTCCATTATCCTGAATCTTTTTATTCAGTTTTATTAAATAAAGGTAGAGCTGTAGTATTAAAAGGTAGATTTTAAAATGTTGTGGTTTTAAATTTTGTAGCCAGCGTATGTAATCCTTTTTAAGACAATTATTATTAATTTATAATATACATATATTAAGATACACAAAGTACTATAAAAAAGAATATATATATATATGTATAACTGAATCACTTTGCTGTACATGTAAAACTAACACAACATTGTAAATCAACTATATTTCAATAAAATTTTTTAAAAAATGAAAAAAATACACAAAGTACTAAGTATATAGTTCAATAAATTTTTGGTGGAGAAAAACTTTTTATTTATGTAAACACCCATGTAACTATCTCCCATTCCAACATATAATAAAGAACTTTTCCAGTTGCCTAAAGGACCTGTTTGTAATCTTTTGGTACTTTTTTCATTTAATATCATTTTACCAAAATGTATCCATATGGTTGCATGTCATTATGCTTCATTCATTTTGACTACTGTATGCTATTCCATTGTTTAAATATATCATTTTTGCTGATCCACTTTCCCATTGATGGATATTTGAATAGTTTCCAAGTTTTTGCTATTGAGAACAATGTAGCTCTTGAATACTCTTGGCTGTATGTCCTGATTATACATGTATAATTACATCCATGAGTGGAATTGCTGGACCATAGAACATATACATATTTGTTATTAGAAGACACTACTCAATTCTTTTCCAAAGTGATAATACCATGTTACACTTCACCAGAAGTGTGTAAGAGATCCTGTAGCTTTAAATCTCCTCCAAAACTTAGTATTGTAAACTTTCTTTCTTTTGCCAATTGAATGTGCATAAAACTATAGATCACAGTCGGCTTGATTTGTATTTTTCTGATCACCAATACTGTTTAAAGACTTGCCAAAAGTTTACTGACTATGCATGCTTTTTCTGTGAAATGCCTGTTCATGTCATTTGCACATTTTTGATTGGTTTACTCATGATTTTATTTTTGATTTATAGGATAATCTTGGATTTTTCATAAAATAAATTCTATCAATAATTGCTTTTATGCCTTCTGCCTTTGCTTTTCAATTTTGCAGTGTTTCCCCACCCTATAATTATTTAAATAATCATCTATATTTTTTCTTCCAGGGCCTCCTGGTTTTCTCTCTGCTCTTTCCATCGCTCGCAGGCCCCACCTAAGCAACATTCCTGAGCTGAGGGTTTGCAGCCTGGGACGTGGGACTTTGCACTTCATAATGAGGTACCCAGGCTGCTGTAGGTCTCCACCCTCACCCCTTTCAAGCTCCACCCAAGCTTGGCTGTCACCCGGCCCAGGGAACTGCCTGGAGCCACCTGGTCTATTTCCAGCAGATATGAGTCATTTTCCTTTCCAAGAAAACAAAGAGTATAACATTTACTGGATCCTCTGGGAGATTCAGCTAAACTGCTTTTGCAAATGAAGACACTGAGGTTCTGAGAGGTGATGTAATGTCTTCAAGATTTCACAGCTAAAAGTATGAGAAAGGCATGAAGACACCAACGTTTCATTTGGGCAAATGGATCCACATTTGAAAACTTGGATTTAGTGAACATGGCTCCTGCCTCTGAGTCCAAACACTGAATAAAGGAATTCCATGCAGCAGTTCAACTAACTGGTCTCTCTGCTGTCTTCCCAGTCCCGGTCTTTTGCCCTCTGCTCAACACTCACAGGAAAACTTTTATTGAAACCAGCTCTTGTCTCTCTGTGGCTTCAAATGCATCAATGGCTTCCCTTTGCACGTAAAATCTAAATTCTTTATCATGCCCACCTTCCCTCTTCATCTCCTACTCCCATTCTTGTTACTCCTGTAGCCTCACAGACCTCCTTTATGTTCTTTGAATGTGCTGAGTTCTTCTCCATCTTAAGGCCTTTGCTCCTGTTTTTTCCTTTGCTGGGAATGCTTTTCTCCTTTGCATGATCGACTTCTTCTCATCCCTCTGTTTGTGCATTAAATGTCATCTCCTCAGAGAACTCTCTCCTGTCCCTCCTACATACATCCCTCTCCTTTACAAGGTACTACAACTCGTTGTTTCCTTACTTACTAGAGCTTATTACAATCTGTAATTATGTTATTTATTGGCTTTTTATTCTCTTGGGCCCATTTCTCCAATGGATTGCACTCTCCAAAAGTTTGTTTCATTCATCTGTAACCTCAGGGGCTGGGCCAGTGCCGGGCACACCGTCCCATCAATAATTGTTGAACCAATGAATGGATCTAGCGGCTACTCAATAATTAGTGGTTTTCATTTCCTTCTCTCTTCTAAGCAGCAGTTGCCATGCACGCATACTGGCACACTCAACCTGGAGGAACTTGAATAGGACAATGGAAATAACAGCTTAGTGGATGTTCCTAGTTTGTATTAGAAAAACTGGCTGAGCCAGTTGGTCTAGCTACTGTTTTCTGTTTTGTTTAGTTTAACTTCAACAAGTTCCTTGGCCTCTGAGCTTCTTCTGGCCTGGGTTTCCACATTCATGAAGACAGGGAGTTCACATTAATGATGATATAATAGGGTATATTAACATAATGAGCACATTCCTTGGATAAATCTACCAAAATGTACCTAATTAGCTATGACAGCAAAATGATTCCTGAAGAGATTCCTATACATTTTGAAAGGGGGTAGGAACCAAATAGGTAAGATTTTCAAGTACTTTATGTTTATGGAGCCCTTTTTTTAAAGCTTTTTTATTTTGAAATCATTTTAGATTTACCAGTGAGCCACAAAAATAGTACAGAGATATACCCTTCATCCAGCTTCCCCTAATGTTAAAATGTTAACATGTTAACATGTTAGAGAACCACGGCACGTTGGTCAAAACTAGGAAACTGATGTTGGTACAATACTATGAACTAAACTACAAACTTTATTTGATTTCACTAGTTTTTCCACTAATGAATGGAGCCCTTTCTTAATACTTGGTCCTCCATGAAATGATAGAAGTTATGGACAAAGAGGGTTCTCGTGGCTCCCATGTGCTGAATGAGGAAACAGACTCAGAATTGTTAATTCTCAGGAAATGTTCTAAGCAAAACTGGGATTTGCCATCCTAATTGAGATTAAGAGATGTCTTTTTAAAAATAGCCTCATTCTACCTTCCTGACCAGTCTGGCTGGGAGTCCCAGAGGCTAGTTCCTGCTCTGCCTTTTCCTTCTTAGGAATCAGGGGTGAGGAAGCTTAGATCTTCCTCTTGATGACAGCTGGAGAATTTCATGCTCCAAAGAATGGGCCGTGGTTGATATTTAGGGATAATTAGGCAATATTATTACATTTGAGGAAAGAAAACAGTTATCCTTCCTTCCCCCTCTCCCTCCCTTCCTCCTTGTTCCCTCCCTTTATCCTTGCCTCCTTCCCTCACTTTCTTCCATTTGACCTTCTTTCCTTCTTTCTCCTCTCCTTCCTTCTACCAACTAGGTGCTCACAAATTAGTGGTAGAAAAAACCATGTTAAACATTGTAGTACAAGACGACCGAGACTATATAGAGGGTCATGCATGGACTTCTGGGAACATAAACAGTAATGTGTTGATAAACGATTAACAACCGGCTCTAAGGTGAGGGGGTGGGAGATTTGGGGGGGGGGCACTTGATTTGATTTGTAGCTTTTGCTGCTTTCCACGGTGTAAATACTTCCATCTTGGCAGATTTCAATCTAGCAACCTTCTATTGCTGCACATGGAGTTGGGAAGAGATGTACACACCCTGCTTTCTAGCTCATAGGAGCTGGCTCAGCACCTTCCTGAAAAGGGCACATAATCTGGTCCATAGAGCAGTGGGATTTGTAACATAAGGGGAAGCTTCCTAGAAGAGGAGACACTTGAGCTGTATTAGTTTCTTTGGGAACGAGGAGAGTAGTAAAGGGAAGGCATTGTAACTCTTCCTCTGTGTATATTGAAGAAAATAGAGAAAATGCAGGTAAACCAAACTAAGAAAATAAAACTCACATAATTTAAAACCTGAAAAATGAACACTCAACTTTTTTTTTTTTAAGGATGATTATTTCTCATGTTTTCTCCTTTTTTTCTCTTTGTGTGTTGAACTCTTATCTTTAGTTAGTGGACTTCTCTACCCTAGTTAATCTTTTGTCTGATAGTAATATTGTGACTACTGTTTCCTTTTAAATTTCATTTTAAACTCATAATCCACTTAAAATTTTTGATGTCTCTCTGTTTAAATTTAGATTCTGATTAAATTGAAGAATCTTTGTTTATACATCTATATTTTTTCTCATTATATATTATTATAAGATATTGAATATAGCTCCCTGTGCTATACAGTAGGACTTTATTTATTTTACATATAGTAGTTTGTATCTGCTAATCCCAAACCCCTAATTTATCCCCCCCTTTCCCCTTTGGTAACCATAAGTTTGTTTTCTATGTCTGTGAGTCTGTTTCTCTTTTGTAAATAAGTTCATTTGCATCATCTTTTAGATTCCACATATAAGTGATATCATATGGTAGTTGTCTTTCTCTGTCTGACTTACTTCACTTAGTATGATAATCTCTAGGTACAACCATGTTGCTGTAAACGGCATTATTTCATTCTTTTTTACAGCTGAGTAATATTCCTTTGTGTTTATGTATGTATATGTATGTATATATATTTATATATGGATAAATATGTGATATATATATCTTTATCCATTCATCTGTCAATGGACATTTAGGTTGCTTCCATGTCTTGGCTATTGTAAATAGTGTTGCTATGAACATTGGGGTGCGTGTATATTTTCCAGTTAAAGTTTTTTCTGGACATATGCCCTGGAGTGGGATTGCTAATCATATGGTAACTTTATTTTTAGTTTTTTAAGGAACCTCCATACCATTTCCTGTACTGGCCGTACCAATTTACATTCCCATCAACAGTGTAGGAGGGTTCCCTTTTCTCCACACCCTCTCCAGCATTTATTATTTGTAGACTTTTATTTATTTATTTATTTATTTATTTTATGGCTGTGTTGGGTCTTCGTTTCTGTGCGAGGGCTTTCTCTAGTTGTGGCAAGCGGGGGCCACTCTTCATCGCGGTGCCGGGGCCTCTCACTATCGCGGCCTCTCTTGTTGCGGAGCACAGGCTCCAGACACGCAGGCTCAGTAATTGTGGCTCATGGGCCCAGTTGCTCCGCGGCATGTGGGATCTTCCCAGACCAGGGCTCGAACCCATATCCCCTGCATTGGCAGGCGGATTCTCAACCACTGCGCCACCAGGGAAGCCCAATTTGTAGACTTTTTAATGATGGCCATTCTGACTAGTGTGAGGTGATACCTCATTGTAATTCTGATTTGAATTTCTCTAATAATTAGCGACCTTGAGCATCTTGTCATTTGCTAATTGCCCATCTGTATGTCTTATTTGGGGAAATGTTTATTTAGGTCTTCTGCCCATTTTTTTATTGGGTTGTTTGTTTTTTTGTTACTGAATTGAATGCACTGTCTGTATATTTTGAAAATTAAGCCCTTGTTGATCACATCATTTGCAAATATTTTCTCCCAGTCCATAGGTTGTTTATGGTTTCCTTTGCTGTGCAAAAGCTTATAAGTTTGATTAGGTCCCTGTTTTTATATATTTTAAAGTCACGCTTACATATAAAATTATAACTGTTAAATTCATTCTTTGATCACGTTGATTTCTCTTGCTTTTTTTGGGTGTTTTTAATGCCTTTCTTTTTCTTTTCCTTTCCTTTTACCATTATGTACCCTGCATTAAATTTAGCTTTTCCTGTTTGAATGAAGGAGTTTTAGCATACTTTTGCTTTCTTTTCTACCATTCTCCCATTTTTCTCTTCCACTTCACAGTTTTCTTAGCAGGAATTTTAGATACAACTTATTGGTATAGAATTATTATTGTTGTTGTTGTCTTTTACTCTAAATATTGAGTCTTGCAAAAATAATTTTGACTTTAGTATATGGTCTTAAGCTTAAAACAATGATTTAATCTTACCTGTACTTTAAACTTTAACAGATTTTATTGCTCTGGAGTAGCTTTTTTTTTTTTTTTTTTTTTTTGGCCATGCTGCATGGCATGCAGGATCTTAGTTCCCCTACCAGGGATTGAACTCATGCCCCCTGCAGTGGAAGCATGGAGTCCTAACCACTGGACCGCTAGGGAAGTCCCAGGAGTAGCCTTTTAAATACCATTTTTGAGCTCTGGTTTTTGCTTTAACTTTCAGTTAGGCAGAGCACATATCCATGTCACTTTTCCAAAAAGAGTGCATCAGTGATTTATTATAGAATCCCCTGAATATTTGAAAGGAAATGTGGTTTTGTTAACATGCCCCACAAATGAAAACTGATAGGAGGTAAGAAACATAATTCTGTCAAGGATCACACAAGAAATCACTGCCCACCAGGAGCCCGGACTCTTTAACTTTGTCATTGCACTTCAGCTGCTGGTACTTGGTCCTGTTTTCTCTTCGTGCAGGTATGTTTTTGGACCCAGGTGTGGATCTTTATATTCCTCCTTGCTAAGGTGCATCAGGTACTGTTTGGCCTGCCACCAGGCTACAAGTCACCTTAAGTCCTTCCTAGGCCTGGACCCTGGCCTCACAGTGCTCACTGGGCAGTATCAGGGCCTCCTGGTGCTGGAAGCAGCCAGAGGAGGAAGCTGGTGCCATGACAGGTGGACCCCTCGGGTGCCAGCACCTGGAGAGCCTGCAAGCCTGTTTTCTTAGCACCACTGATGTCTGCCCATATCTTTGGGGGCTTCCTCTGGGCTCTCAGATTATTATTAACCACATATGGCTTCATGCTCCAAATCCTTCAGGATGTGTGTTCAACCCACATTTTAAGTAATGATTTGACATGATGTCTTTAGTGTATACTATAGTCTTGTCATAGTGTTAGTTGCTTTACATTGATTGCCTTATGCATTCATCCAGATATCTTATTATCTTCATGACAGATGAGGAAACTGAGGCTGAAGGAGGTTATGTCACTTGCTCAGAGCCACTTGCCTGGTAAGCAACAGAGCCTGCATCAGGACCAGCATTCTGACTCATGGCCCTTAATCTCCCTCCCCCAGAACCCCCAAGCTATATACCTTCTTGTGTATAAAGGACTGTGGCTGCATAGCCTCCAGTGGCTCCTCCTGGGTCCCTGCACTGCCTCCAGCCTCCCTGAGATGGCTCCTTCTCTAGTTTTTACATACAAGCTGGGACTCAGGCTTTCTGGGCTCCCAGCAGTTTTAGCTCTGTGGGTTCCCCTTAATCCCCCTCCCATGAAGGATGGAGCAGTGAAGGGGCTGCCATAACTTCAACCTGGGTTTCAGCTTCAGGCTGGGAGCAGACACACCCTCATCCCGGGGTCCCAGGGCTCACCTCCCTCTAGTTTTTATTGCTTTGGAAAGAAGGATTGAGGGGAATAGTTTACAGGCCTGAGAGGAGCAATAAAGTTTGCAAGCATTTCTGCCTCTTACTTAATAAACCTTAATGTCTCCTCATGCACCCATTCACCTAAAAAAACCCACATACACACACAGAGAAAAATGGAAGGGGAGAGTTGCAGTTTCAGGTGCTATCATTGAGCTAAAAATCTCATGAATTCCATCCACATGACCCTCGACCCGACCTGTGGAGTTCTTTGAACAGGGAGCAGAGTGTGTGGCTGGAAGCAGCTTCAGGGGACACTCAAGCCTCCCTGTGCTGCAGAGAGGCTGCAGGGCTCACCCTGGGGCCACCACACTCCAGGCCCTGGGCTTGCTCCAAGTTCTCTAGGGTCTGGGGAGATGGGGTGTTGGGTAGCACGGGGCAAAGTAGAGCAAACCATCATCAGCCCAAATCCCAGAGTATGCATAGGGAGTCAACAAGATGAGAAAGCACTGATGGTAGGCTTGAGAGAGAGAAATTTTAGTTCTTGGCTTGAGGAGTTTAAATTTCAAGTAGAGATTTATACACCTGACATAATAGTTACACTAACTGAACAGTTCTAAGTCAAGACATTATTCTACACTCTACATGTGTTCATGAAATCCCTTCAAGGTAAGTACTATTATTATCCCCATCTTTTAGATGTAGAAACAGATGTTCAGAGAGGTGAAGTAACTTACCCGAGGTCACACGGCTGTAAGGGATGGAGCTAGTATTCAATTGGAAACAGTTGACTTTCAGAGCCTGTGATTTTGAGGGCTCTCTTGGCATTGACCTTGGCTCAGTGGTACCAAGCATTAGGACCTCGGAAATTCAGATCAGGGAACCAGCATCCACTGAGTCCCTCCCTCTGTGTGCCAGGTAGTTTTGATAAATTAGCCCTTCCAGTATTCACAGTGAGCTTTGAGATGGATTATAATTCTCTTTATTCCGATGAGGAAGAAGGTTCAGAGAGATTAAAGCCACCCAAACTGGGATTCACAGGGTGGCCTGACATCAAAAACTGTAACATCCGGTTGTCTCAAAGGAAGAGGTAATTTGTGCTTATAGAGATTAGGGAAACAGTGGACTTCATTCATTCATTCATTCATTCAATCAATACTTCCTGAGAATTTTTCACATCATCTCTCCTCCTGGGAAGCTAAGATAGTCAAAGCCCTGGAGCTACAAAGACATAAGAAATTGGGG
Source organism: Eubalaena glacialis (assembly GCF_028564815.1). NCBI lineage: Eukaryota > Metazoa > Chordata > Mammalia > Artiodactyla > Balaenidae > Eubalaena > Eubalaena glacialis. Next base: position 20,106,434 of record NC_083728.1, read on the forward strand.
CAGTCTTTGGCCCCTTTGAATTCTAATCTCCAGTCCTGGAAAGCCCCAGTGTATGGCCTTTGAGGACTTCTAGGGAGGTATAGTTCCCCACACTGCTGACGGCCATGACACCTCTTTCTTTGTCTTGCTTTAGTCATCACTAGACAGTAAACTTGAGCTCACCGCCCTCACTAACCACAAGGTCAGTTGTATGCTTGTGTGGAAGGGTAGGTGGGAGACTCGTCTTCTGGGTGGAAGAGTTAATCTTGAGAACCTTTCTTAAACCGGCAAATGTATTGAGGATCTGAACAGAAACTCACTTCATTTAACCTGGAGAGGATGGGGGCCATTTGTGAAGGATTGAGAGCTCCAGGGAGGGTTGAGGTCATTGGGAGAGAAAGGCACACATTTTGGGGGCAGGGCAGCCAGTGGGGAGTCCCTACCAGTTTTGTATCTCTCTGATCCCTTGAATCCAAGTCCTTCTCTTTAGACATCTCTCTTTCTTTATCTAAGATTGTATTTACAAATACCTTCCCCCAGGTATTTGCCAGGAATGCTACATATACTTTCAAGTCAGCTCAAAGCTTTCAGTAAGACAAAATTCAGTAAGACAAAAGCTTTCAGTAAGACAAAGTTTTCAGTAAGACAAAGTTTTCAGTAAGACTAAAATAAACTTTTGGTTATGATTCCTAAAACTCAGTTTGTTCTTTTCTTCTTTCTTCCTTTGAAAGTATCCTTCATTTTCTTTGCCTCTGTGTGGAGAAAAAAACCCCAGTGAAGTAGTGGGGTTATAGCTTTAAACATATAAACATGTCTTTTTATATATTGCTGTGCATATAAATCGTGTCCATCAGCATACACACCAGGAAGATCCAAGTAGCTAATTAACAGTTTGACTCATGTCTTTATGATAAGACAATATTGTAAACAGTGTGTACATCATATATAAACTAGGATTACATGCCAAAATATTAATTCAATATACATGTCTATCTTCATAAAAACAAAGGTATTCTAAAACAGAAAGTTATTTTAAAATGGTTGCATGATGAGTGATTTTTTTCATTTTACTTCTTGTAAATTTTTTTAAAGGCTCATTTATATAACAAATATTTATTGAGCAACTACTGGACAGGAGGTTGGAACTAGAACAGGACAAAAAGAGGTCTCTTTTTCATGGATCTGATGGTTTAGTTATTAGCATGTTGTTTTATTGCCAATAAATACAAGGGAGACTATAATCCAAAATGATAAAAGTTTTTAATAGGGGATTAACTCCTCAATAGGTTTGACCTTTAATGAGGCTGAAATGCAGTATTTTGATCCCTTTCTGAGGAGAGGAAGATGCTGATATCAAGGATGGCGATTTTCTTGCCTTCTAGGCAGAGAGAAGTTGGATATGCTGAAAGCTCTTTGGCACCAGAAAACAAGATAAGGAAGGTGATGAAATCATGGTGCACTCAAGTCATCAGCAACAGGACAGCAGATATTAGTGGCATCCAGTTATAGGGGCCCCTGACTCAGGCTTCCTCCTGGTTCACTGTCTCAGAGCCAGCTGAAAGGTTGGTCTTGGAAGTCCATCTGTAAAGATGGTTGATGTCCAACTAGCAAAAGGCTCCAAAACATCTTTTTGAAAGTGCAAAGTTGATCATGTCATACTCCAACCACTTACATCATGTCAGTGGCTTCTCATTGCTATTGGGCAGAAGACCAGAATCCTTAAGCCGTCCTACAAAGTCTTACATAATATGGATGCTGCCTGCTTTTCTCGTGAGTCTCCTCCTCATTTTCTGGGTGATTCAATGGCACACACCATATAACCCCTTGCCTTAGGCTTTTGAATGTCTATTTCCTTTACCTGGAATAATCTCTCACCTTGCCTCTTCGCTTCATCTAGTTCATGTTCTGCATCTTTTAGGTTGAAGCTCAAGGATCACTGCCTTGGACAAGCCTTCCTTGATATCCTGGACCGGGCCAACTCCCCTTATTATTTCCTTTAATAGCAGCGTGTGCATCTTCTCCAGAGCACGTTCACACAATTGTATTGTTATTTATTTGATTAATGTCTTGCCTTTCCTATGAGGGTAGGGTTAGTGTCTTTTATTTTCCCTTTCATCATTGATTCCTTTAGAGCCTGGAACTGTGCCTGGCATTGTAGAGACCCTCAGTAACTGGTTGTTGAATATGCATGAATAACAATGAGAGTTTAATGTTCTCGTTTAGGGTAGCATAGCCTAACAGGACAGGCTGCCCAGGGGTCCATTTGGGGAGAAAAACTGAAGAGGACATCAGGATGAGTGTCTGTCCACTACACACAGGAAAGAGAACCTGAGACTAGAGAGACTAAAGACCACTCCTGCCTGAATGGGTAAAGAGCCCCTTCCCTCAGTCATAAAATTTAGGGCTGAGTTCCCTGGGTTCTGTTCTGAGTGATGAGAAGAAAGGTATGCCATGCACAGTTGTTTCTCCTAACCATCTTCCAGTAGCATCCTAGGTGGTGAAATCATGGTGCACTCAAGTTGTCACCAACAGGGCTGTAAGTAAGAAGGCTATAGCTAAGTTGAGTGAGTGAATGTTTCTGAAAACTAGAAAGAGAGGGGTAAGACCAGTGAGGAGACACCACACCCACTTTAAGGAGAACAGCTTTGCTAGTGACATTGGAGTCATGGTCAAGTGGGTCCCTTCTAGGCTGCCATTGTCAAGGGAAGCTGGGCTGACTGAGTGTGTAAAGGTTAGCATTTCATGAAAAAGTAGGTTAAGGGGGAAGACCTTTGTGGATCTCATATTGAGAGAGGAGAATCCCTCGTTATTCATAATCATAATGGTGATAATAAATACCACTTTCTGAACATCTGTCTGGGCACTTTAAAACTTTATTTTTACTCTTCAGAACAACTTTAGATGTTCAGTTTTATTATCTGTATCTTATAAATAAGGAAACAGAGGCTCAAAGAGGTTAGGCGGCTTGTCCAGGACTCCATAGCTGCTAAATGACAGAGCTGAGACTCAAAAGTGGCCTGTGGTTGTAGCCATACTCCTTCTTCATTGACAGAACTGGCTCTGGGGGCTGCCCATGAAGGCAGATGAACTTTTCCATCAGGTCCTTTAGTAGAAATAAGCCACATGAACCTTGCAACCTGCTTCTCACCAGGTGCATTCTCAAGGTACTGGGCTTTCTTCCTCCTCAATTCTCTTTGATGTTAGTGGGAAGTCAGCACCTGGAGGCTTCAGAAAATCACAGTGGGGCTTTGTGTCCATCTGGATTTCATGGCATGTACATTTTGATAAAAGTATCCAGCATCTATCTATCTATCTTCTATTTAATAAGGTGCCATTAAATAATTTTCTAATTCAACGATGGAAATTAAACTTTTCCATATGTAAAGTAGGTAAAAGTTACCTTCTTTAATTATTTAAGTAATATCCAAAGAGGTAAACATCAAAAGAAGCTCAAGTTGTAACTCAGAGAAAAAAAATCTTTAGGATCAGCAACTTTTTAAAGGCATGAAAGATGGTCTCAGACACACACCCAAGCTATGCTTAAGGCTTAATTTTTTAAAATATTGCAACTTTACTGATGACAAGATCATTTATATTGTTGTTATATGTCCATGGCATACTCTTAACCACCCAGCATACCTGTCATATTTATATACAAGCTACTTATTACTATGGGGTTTCAATGAGGAAAAATCAATTGATTGGAAGCCTGGAAATTAATAGGAAGGACTGAGATACTGTTGAGTTTTTCTTTACCACAAGTATGGCTGGCTCAACAGTTAGCTCTTGAATACAGCAAGAGAACAGGTGAAAATTTCCCCATTAAACGCTAACTGCCTCTATTATTTAATAATCTAATAATCTGCATTATTTAGTCAGAACAAAATCTCCTCCTCTCTGGCTTCCCTCTTTTAACGTATGAGCACTTCTGTGCCCTATTAGTCCTTTCTTGACTCTGAAATATTTTCTACCTAATAACTAATCCTTTTTCACTCCTTCTCAGGCAAACTTCTCCTAAGCGTCAGACACCGTGCTGGGCATGAGAGCACATAACAGCTCTCCAGGATCCTACTTTAGAGCCTCTTTGGTCTGAGGGTTTCTCCTCTTAAGCTTCCAAAGGCAGAGCCTAGGAAAAAAGATGCTCTCAACTCCCACTAAATCAGGCCACCCTGGCCATTTAACAAATCATAGTGCTGGTCCTGGTGTTCACTCCCCAAATGATGGGTTAAGGGAAATCTGTTTCTTCCTCCAGATGTTTCTGCTGTTGGATTAGGTGATACAGAAGTAGCTCCTAATGTGGGGAATGGAGAGGTAGTGGTTTATCAGATCACTGTTTGGCTCTGTTTTTCCTCTCAGAGAGAGCGAGAAGTAAGAGATACTATTGGACATCTGATTTGATGAGAGAGAGAGGTGCGATGGACTCATCTCCTCGAACAGGGTATAATGAGTACAGGTGTTGTCAAACACATGTGGTGTATGGCATGCAGTCATGCAGAGTAAGGCCATGTATAGGTCCACTGCAAATTAGAAATTAAAAAAAAAAACTTGTTCTATGCCGCAAATGGTTTGAGAAGCACTAATCTATAGGACAATGATTAAATAAACTCCTGAAAAAAATTCAGTTGGTTACTAATTTTGGAAATAAATGGAATCTTCTATCCTTATCTCACTCATAGATTTATATCTCACAGCATATTAAACTTCTAAGAAATTCTCCATTATAGAAGCTTCTATAGTTCTGTTTAAGCTAGTGTTTCTCTAATTGGGTTTGGCATGAAATATTTTTCTCCCCTGAATGCCTTACCCTGTGGGAAAGGTAGAGAGAAAGAACTCTCTAAGAGTGAGGGATGTCAGGCAACTCCCCACCTGCACTCCACACCTCCAGGAGTAGAATATCTGGTTTTCCCAGTTGAATTTTAATATCACACAATTCTCTTCAGGCTTCGTCTGCCAGACACGGCCTTGAGCCCCCAGATTCTAGGGCTGGAGAAAGCAGGCAGAGACAATTCCTCATCACCATCAAGGTTTGCAGTATTTGAAAAGAGACAGCTCCAAGTTCAAGACTTTATGATGAGGCTCTATGATATGGAACTGTGAAAAGAAAATCAAGTCATTCTTCCTCTGGGCATCTGTCTATCTATTCCTCTCCTTCCTTCCACAATAACTACTGAGCCTTTAATGTGTGCCAGAGACTGCACTAAGAAGTTAAGGATATAGTTGAAAATAAAATAAACTGTATTCCTACTCTTAAGGCACCAATAATCTAGTGGGGGTCATAGACAAGTAATCAAGCCATTTTGCTAACACACATTAAATGTATGGTGGAGAGAATGTACACAATTTGTAGGGGGAATGTACACAGTTTGTAAGGTTGAAGAAAAAGCCAAGAAGACTTCTCAAAGGAAGAGACAACCAGGGTGAGTACTGAAGGATGAAGAGGAGTCAGCCAAGGGAAGGGAGGCAGAGATGGGGAGGAAGTTCCAGGAAAATCCTTGTTTCTCAATGGTGTCCTTGAGCACTCTAGTGACAGAAGGATGCTTCTGAACCGAGGAGGCCACTCTGGCTCAGGTGGAACCTGATTTCCATTTCTCCCCCAGGTGCTTCAGAAAACCCAGTTTCCTGCCTTCAGTGCCAGAGTATAGAGTACTTACAGCCAGCTTCCAGTCCCGTTCCTGCTGAGGGAGGTGATGACTTTGTAATGGGACTATCTTCAACAGCAGGGGTCAGATGCACCAGCACTTTTCTTATGAAAAATTAATCGAGCTCCAAGGTCAGGACGTGATGAGTGAGGCTCATTAGAACAAATGATTTGTTTTGGTAAAAAGACCTTTTTGTCCTTTCAGGATCTTGCCTAAATTCAGTAATTATGTCTGACTCACACTTCAAGCAAACAAAGCAGTGAAATATGGGTGCTCAGAGATGGGGGAAGAGGTGGAGGAGATTCAGCTGAGCCTCGCTGGGATTTTGTTTCAGCAGGAGTCTTGCGGAAGGGCTAGGCTCAGTCTTCTCTGGCTATATTTCTTGTGGAACATACTGTGAACATTGATGTTTCCATGCTGGTGATCACTAGCTCTTAGAGAGCCCTCATGCATAGAAGGGTTCAGTAAATGTTTGCTGTCATTATTGCTATTATCATGGTAGTGGAAATTGTGTTTATCTCCCTAACATCCACTTTTATAAAAATCCCAATTTTTATTCAGATATCAACACCTTTTCTATCCAAATCCATAGACTTTGTGGGGAAAACGATTGAATGCTGTATATGGTTCAGGGCTATTTTAATTAGTAAAGCCACATTTCTTGGCCATGGTGATTGGTTCAGGGCTGGCCTCATGGTCCCATTTGGACTCATGAAATGAGAAGAGATGTTTTCTACGAGTTTCTGGAATTGTACTTCCTCATTCCTGTTAGAGAGCTTCTAGTAGCAATCCCCTCCCCATCTGTCTTGGTATAATTCAAGAAAGCATGGATCTTTGGTAGTTGTTGGCAGCCATCTTGTAACCATGAAGAGCAACCTGCCTTAGGATGAAGCTGACTCCATGGGAAGCAGAAAAGGGATGGAAATGATTAGATTGTTGAGCTGCTGAATCAAACCAACACTTACCTACATCAATACCTTCATTATTCAATAATAATGCCTTCATTTTTCACCACTGTATCCTCTTTATAGTAAAAAAAAAAAACATTTTGAGTAAAAATTTCCTATTATTTACAACTCAAGGCATCTTAAATGATAGAGAACTTGGTACATAAATTGAGGCATTGTTAATAACGAACTCTAAAATGTGAAATTCGTTGAGGTGGGATGAAGGGCATAGTAGAGGATCCACTTGGTCAGTCAGCTTCCTCTTACACTTTGGGAAAGAGACTATCAAGGTTGTAGCATTAGTGGCCTTGGTCGGAAAAATAGAGATGCTGGTGCATGAATAGGAAGCGTCTGTAAATAAGAATGTTTAGGTTGCAGGTGCCCTTTCCAAACACAGAAAGAGAGGAAAATACAACTCTGTTATAAGAGCATAACCATTCTATTTAAGCCAACTTGAGTTGGGTTTTGTGTTTCTTGCAATAGATGCCTGTTAATCATAGCAATCGTCTAAAAATCTTGTGTATCCTGCTATCAGAGCACTTAGAAAAGTAAACATTTGCTCACATTTCTGATTACCCTCAGGGTCTTCACACTCTTTATGTCTTGCAGGCAGGAACTGTGAAAGGGATCTCAGCATCTCCAGCACCTAGTATAATATTTGGCACATAGTAGGTGCACGTATCTGCTTGCTGAATGAGTGACCTCAATTAGAAGACCTCAATTAAATCAAAGGTTAGTAGATGAAATACGGAGATGGTTCACTCATTCCATCAATATTAGTGTCATCTTTTATGTGGAGAACTCTGTGGCTGAGGATGATTCTCCACAGATCTGTCCCTTTGGAAGATTTTCCCCCTTCCTTCCTTCCTCCCCTTCCTTCCTCCCTCCCTCCCTCTAGTCTGAAGGTTCTCCCCAATCTACTCCCATTCTCTCTCCCTTTTATCCTTTATAGGTGTGTCACCCAATCAACCTCTTGCACGTTTGATTCCACCTTGGTGCCTGCTTCTCAGAGGACATAAACTGATACACATCACCTTGGCTCTTGAATGGCTGGTCTAACAAACTGTGGAATGTTAAGTGTGATGCTCTGTATACCTTATCCCACGCTCAAGGGAGCCAGGAGCTGCCCTTCTCGGTGTTTGCATCCAGGGCAGGCATTTTCTTGAGCAAATGTGAAAAAAGGAAGAGGACAAAAAACAACAACAAAAAACAGCTGTGGACAGCAACTGAGAGAAAGCAAGGCAGCAGCAAATAGGCATCGAAAGGGAATAATACAGGTTTGTTTCTTTTTGCATGCTATGTTTTTAACAGGGGATCAGAATATGCTGTGAAAGCTTTGAGGTAATACAGTCTGGGGGTTCTCTGGGCTTTGTCTTCAGATCATATCCCTTATTATTGACTCATTTCTTTTTTTTTTTTTTAACATCTTTATTGGAGTATAATTGCTTTACAATGGTGTGTTGGTTTCTGCTTTATAACAAAGTGAATCAGTTATACATATAAATATATCCCCATATCTCTTCCGTCTTTCATCTTCCTCCCTCCCACCCTCCCCATCCCACCCCTCTAGGTGGTCACAAAGCACCGAGCTGATCTCCCTGTGCTATGCGGCTGCTTCCCACTATCTATCTATTTTACATTTGGTAGTGTATATATGTCCATGCCGCTCTCTCACTTCGTCCCAGCTTACCCTTCCCACTCCCCGTGGATAACCCTTTCTTTACAGTGTTGTTGAGACGGTGAAGTAAGGCAACATAGATATGAAGGGTCTAGCACAATTCTGGCCACACGGGGAGATGCTCAGTGATATTAAGCATTGCTCATCGGGGGGTGAGCTTTGGACTATGGGGGCAGCAGGGAGCAATCTGACTGTTCTTGCTCTGCTACTCAAGAAGAGTGATGGGTCGGGAATGAAAGACTATGTCCCTGTGGGTTCTTTGGCCACTGACCTCTTCCCTTGGCCTCCAGGTTCTTTTGCCAAAAATTAAAATAAATGCAACTACTTTAAATTATATGCCTTCCCCTTATTTTTGGAGAACCATGATAAATATTTTATCACATATTTGGATTCTAATAAAGGATGAGCTGACGTTTTAGAGCTAAAGACAGTGTATGTAGAGTCCAGACCGCTCCACGGAGCGTCTGCAGGGGAGGAAACTAAGGCACAATGTTGGGGAACAGCTAGCTCAAGGCTTTGGAAGAGCTGGGTGGGCTTCCCTGTCCCCTTGTCTTGGGGCAGTGTGACGTTGCTTCAAATGTACCAGCCTCATTTGGAATTAGACTAATGATTTTGGAATGAGTTCAGTCTGGCTGGTTTGAATAGGAACCCTGCTTTCTGGGAGCTTGATGTCCTCCTTTGGGGCCTTCTGCGATCTTAACAGCATGAATTGCTCTGTCTTATTCCATGCTCCCAGTACCCCTTGTGTATTGTCTTCCTAATGTCTGCAATGCCTCTCCGCCATGGCAGGGGCCGTGCTCTGCTGAGATCAGTACCTCTGTGCCTGGTATAGATTAGGGCTCTACTTGCCCATTTGCTGAACGTGTTGAATTCGTAGATTTTATGCTGATGGGTATCTCAGGGAGTATTGGGCAGCAGGGCAGAGGGTGGGGGTAAAGTACAAGTGGTTCACTTCACTTGTTTTGGGAAGGACTTCCTGGTTATAGACACACTCCTAAGAAAGAACTTCAGCCAAGAGGAATGAGAGGCAGGAGACCTATCAGTTAAGAACCCAGAGCTAATTTGCCTGAGTTTGAATTCTAATTCTACCACATACGAGCTGTGTGACCTTGAGTAAGTCATTTAGTCTCTCTGTATTTTGCGCAGGAAGAGGACCCGCAACCAATAGCCAGGCAGCTGGGATGTGGGCAGATGTTTATGTCAACATGCATATGTATATTATAAAGGCAAGTATATATGTAGACTTGCATGTGTGTAGATAGCTGTGCATTTATACGTATGTTGGCACCTAGAGTTCTCACACGTTGTCACTTCAAAGTTGTTTGGTGAGTTTGGTAACATCAATCATTCACTCAATGAATAAACATGTACCAAGCACCTATAAGGTGGCAGACCCTGTTAGGAGATGAGGAGAGAGCCATGAATTAAACATGTTCCCTCACTTTAAGCTATGCAGTCTATCATCAGTGTGTAACTGTGATGCTGTGTGTTAAGGGCATGGGCAGAGTCTTTTGGAAGCGTAGAGGAAGGTGTGAGCAATTCTCACGGCAGAGTGGAGGGAGGGCATGAGAAGCGGGTAGGGTAATGCTTGAGTTGTGTCATGATGACAGGAGCTGTGTGTCGGGAAAGAAGCGGGCAGGAGGATGCTTCAGGTAGGGAGGAGTGACAGAACAAAATGGAGTGATTGAGAGCGCAGATAATGGAAGTGATTTGGGGACTTCCTTTATATGAATTGGTTTTTTTTCCAAATGGCTGCTAAGTTGTTAGAACATAACTACTTATTAAGGTGTTTGGATCTAACAACTTAGTAAAGGGAACAGGTTTTCCTTCTGGCCTAGGGTTGCAGTGAAATTATTACTGAGACAAGTATGTCATAAACTGAGAAAATGTAGGAAATTCTACCCTAGACACAAGCATGAAGATATTTTCCGATGTTTTTTCCCTTTACCAAAAGGTTGTTCTCAGCTCTATTCACATGTGTAGTATCGATACTGTGACAATTATCTTTGACCAAGAAGGAAAACCACAGGTCATTATAGCTGCATGTACACATTTATTTGCACAAACCACACACCCATACACACCCATTCACACATACGCAGAAGCAGGCAGAGTGATTCGGCCATGATGGGAACTGGGGAGGATAATTAAATTTGAGAAATGAAAATGATTAAATGTCAATTAAGATATCATTTCTAGAGAAGTGGGCATCCGGATCAGGAATTTCCAGGGAAGAATGATTTTCTCAATAATGTGGCTTCCCTTGAGGAAAACAAGACTTGAAGCTTTCCTGACCAGTGAGTGAGTTGTACCTTTTGGGTGGATGACAAACACATACAGAAATCCCATGGACCCTGATGTTTTCCCAGTGTTTCTCACCTTTGCGATCTCATCAGCTTCTCCAACATATCCTCAGTGTTTCCAGAATGAGACCACATCATCCTGGTTTTGGGCTGAGTTCTGTCCATTCTGATTCCTTGCAATATGCTTAACCTTCCACCATTCTATAAAACTACCCTGTAGCTCTTCAAGAATCTTAAGCAACTGTCCCTCTTGATACTTGTGTTTTCTGTGAAGAGTCTTCAAAGCTGCTGCCATGATTGGTGTCAGAAGCCAGATCTGGATCCCTCATTAAGTGGCTTCAAAAATCCCACACAGGGAAGCATAGTTAATGGGTAACATCAACAAAATCACCTATTGGAATATATTTTCCTTTTCTTCTCGAGTAATGCACATCCTACCTTGCACATCTTGTCTACCCACTCTATTTATAGACCTGGGAGCTCAACTCTTTAATGGGAGTCTTGATTAAAAAAAAATCCACCTCTTATTCTACATCATTTCTTGGCCCCAACCTAGTTGGTGTTTTAACCACAGTTTATCCCTGGTCTTGCTTTCATTTTTTGGAAGTAATTACCTATGTCTTCTTGAAACATCATTGAATTAGACAACTGTCTCCAGAGAAACAGAACCAATAGGATGTATATATGTATACATGTGTGTATATATATATATATATACATATATATATGTGTACATATATATATACACATATATATATGTGTGTGTATATATACACATATGAGGAATTGGTTCACATGATTATAGAAGCTGAGAAGTCCTGTGATCTGTTGTTAGCAAGCTGGAGACCCAGAAAAAAGCCAGTGATGTAATTCAGTCCAAATTCAAAGGCCAGAAAACTAGGGGAGTTGATGGTATAAATCTCAGTTCCAGGGCAAGAGAAGACTTATGTTCCAGCTCAAGCAGTGAGGCAGAAGAAAAGAGTATGATTCTTCCTTTCTCCACCTTTGTTCTCTTCAAGCATTAGTGGATTAGATGATGCTCTGCCACCTTGGGGAGGGACATTTGCTTTACTGAGTCCACTGATTCAAATGCTAATCTCATCCAGAAACACCCTCACAGACACACCCAGAAATAATGTTTCCAAATATTAGGGCATTCCATGATCCAGGGATGTTGGCACATAAAATTAACCATCACGATCACTGTCAGGTTTCTGGGATACCTAGCATTCCTGGTTATCTTGCTATTTCTCTGAGTGCTCCTCTCAGGCTCTCAGTGACCCTCCTCCTCTGCTCTTTCTGGGTCTTTTTCCTCTTGGTGGTCTGAACCATTGGTCTATGACCACCAAGGAGGCTGATTCAGAGAGTATATCTCAAACTTCTGACTTTTCTCCTAACTTTTTGACTTCCAGATGGGTTACACCATCACCTGCAAGCTCCAGAAGGGATTTCAGGTTCATTATCTCTTGCTCAAACGTGCTCCTTTTCCTGAATTGCTGCCTCTGTTAATGGTATCCCCGCTTTCTTTGTCTTGGAGCTTTAAAAGCTCAGTGTTCTCTCTCATTTCTTTCTTTACCTTATCTTTGATCTCCAATATATTAACAGTCTCCATATTATACTGAAGAATAAGATTGGTGCACCTCCACCTCCTCTCCTTCTGTCTCTCTCTGTCTTTTCCAATTTTATTGAGAAACAATTGACATACATCACTGCATAAGTTTAAGTTGCACAACATGATGGTTTGATTTACATATATTGTAGAATGATTACCACAATAGGTTCAGCTAATATCCATTTTCTCATAAAAATACAATAAAAAGGAAAGAAGAAAAAATAAATGAAAAAATTTTCCTTGTGATATGAACTCCTAGGATTTGCTCTCCTAACAGCTTTCATGTGTAACATCCAGCAGTGTTAATTATATTTGTCATGTTGTACATGACATCCCTAGTACTTATTTACCTTATAACTGGGAGTTTCTACCTTTTGACCACCTTCCTTCAATTCCTTCTCCCTTACCTATTCCCCACCTCTGGTAACCACAGGGCAGATCTTTTTTTCTATTTATTTATTTATTTTTAATTTAGATACCACATATAAGTGAGATCATATGTTTTTTGTCCTTCTCTGTCTGACTTATTTCACTTAGCATAATGCCTTCAAGCTCCATCCATGTTGTCAAAAATGGTAAGATTTCATCATTTTTTACGGCTGAAAAACTACTTTATCCATTCATCTATTTACTGATGGACACTTAGGTTGTTTCCATGTCTTGGCTATTATAAATAATGATGCTGTGAACATAGGGGTGAAGATATTTTTTCAAGTTAGTGTTTTCGTTACCTTTCATTACAAGGAAATATACCTGGGATATATATCCCAAAGTGGAATTGCTAGATCATATGGTCGTTTTATTTTTAATTTTTTTGGATCCTCCATATTGTTTTTTATAGCGGCTGTGCCGATTTACAATCCAACCAACAAAAGTGTTCCATTTTCTCCACATCCACACCAACATTTGTTACCTCTTGTCGTTTTGGTGATAGACATTCTAACAAGTGTGAGGTGATATCTCACTGTGGTTTTAATTTGCATTTCCTTAATGACTAGTGATACTGAGCATCTTTTCATGTATCTGTAGGCCTTTCATATATCTTCCTTGGAGAAACATCTATTCAGGTCCTTTGCCCTTAAAAAAATTTTTTTTTTTTTTGCTACTGAGTTTTTGAGTTCATCATACGTTTTGAATATTAATCCCTTATCAGATACAGGGTTTGCCAATATATTTTCCATTCTGTAGGTTGTCTTTTCTCTTTATTGAAGGTTTCTTTTCTTGTGCAGAAGCTTTTTAGTTTGAAGTAGTCCTACTTGTTTATTTTTGATTTTGTTGCTTGTACTTTAGGTGTCATATCCAAAAAGTCATTGTCAAGACCCATGTCAAGGAGATTTGTTTCTATGTTTTCTTCTAGGAGTTTTATGATGTCAGGCCCTGCATTTAAGTATTTAATCCATTTTGATTTATTTTTTGTGAGTGGTCTAAAATATGGGTCCATTTTCATTATTTCACATATGAATATCCAATTATCCCAGTACCATTTATTGAAGAGACTGTCTTTTCTCCATTGAATAATCTTGGCTCACTTGTCAAATATTAGTTGATTGTATATGCTTGGGCTTATTTCTGGGCTCTTGATGCTGTTTCATTTGTCTATTTGTCTGTTTTTATGCTAGTACTATACTGTTTTGATGACTATAGCTTTATAGTATAGCTTGAAATCAGGAAGTGTAATGCCTCCTGCTTTGTTCTTTTTCTCAGTATTTCTTTGGCTATTCAGTGTCATTTATGCTTCCATATAAGTTACAGGAGTGTTTTTTCTACTTCTGTAAAATGCCATTGGAATCTTGATTGGAATCGCATTGAATCTATTGATGACTTTCAGTACTATTGACATTTTAACAATAGTAATTCTTCCAATCCGTGAACATGAGATACCTTTCCATTTTTTTGTGTCTTCAATTTCTTTCATCAATTTCTTATAGTTTTCAGCATAGAGGTCTTTTATCTCCTTAGTCAAATTAATTAATAAGCATTTTATTTTTTGATGCTATTGTAAATGGGATTGATTTCTTTATTTCTTTTTAAGAAATGTCCTTATGAATATATAGAAATGCTACTGATTTTTGTATGTTAAGCTTGTATCCTGCTTTTACTGAATTTATTGATTAGATCAAACAGTTCTTTGGGTGAGTCTTTAGGATTTTCTATATATAAGATTATGTCATCTTCAAATAGAGACAATTTTACTTCTTCCTTTTCAATTCTGATACCTTTTATTTCTTCTTCTTGTCTGATTGCTCTGGCTAGGACTTCCAATATTATGCTGAATAGAAGTATTGAGAGTGGGCACCCTTGCCTTGTTCCTGATCATAGAAGAAAAGCTTTCATTCTTTCACCATTGAGTATGAAGTTATCTGTGGGCTTGTCATTTATGGCCTTTATTATGTTGAAACATGTTCCTTCTATGCCTAATTTGTTAAGAATTTTTATCATGAATGGATGCTGAATTTTGTTGAATGCCTTTTCTGCATATATTGAGATGGTCATACGATTCTTTTATTTCATTCAATTAATGTGATGTATCACACTGATTGATTTGCATACGTTAAACTCTCCTTACATCCAGGAATAAATCCCACTTGATCATAACGAATGATCTTCTTAATGTGCTGCTGAATTTGGTTTGCCAATATTTTATTGAGATTTTGCATCTACATTCATCAGAGATCCTGGCCTGTAGTTTTCTTTTTTATTGTGGTATCTTTGTCTGGCTTTGGTATCAGGGTGATTCTGGCCTCATAAAATGAGTTTGAAAGCGTTCCTTCTTCAGTTTTTGGAATAGTTTGAGAAGGATGAGATAACTCTTCTTTAAAATGTTTAGTAGAATTCACCTGTGAAGCAGTCTGGTCCTGGACTTTTGTTGGGGGGAGGGTTTTTTTTAAATTACCGATTTAATTTCATTACTGGTAATCGGTCAGTTTATATTTTCTATTTCTTTCTGGTTCAGTCTTGAGAAATTGTGCATTTCTAGGAATTTATCCATTTCTCCTAGGTTGTCCATTTTGTTGATGTATAATTGCTCATAGTAATTCCTTATGATCTTTTGTATTTCTGTGGTGTTGGTTTTAATTTCTCCTCTTTCATTTCTGATTTTATTTATTTGGGGCCTCTCTCTATTTTTTTTTTTCTTATTAAGTCTGATAAAAGTTTATCAATTTTATTTTTTCAAAGAACTAGCTCTTAGTTTCATTGAATTTTTTCTAAACGTTTTAAAGTCTCAATTTATTTCTGCTCCGATCTTTCCTTCTACTAATTTTGGGCTTTGTTTGTTCTTCTTTTTCTAGTTACTTTAGGTATAAGTTTAGATCATTTTTTTGAGATTTTTCTTGTTTGCTGAGGTTAGCTTGTATTGCTATGAACTTCCCTCTTAGAACTGCTTTTGTTGTCTCATAGATTTTTGGATCATGTGTTTTTGTTTTCATTTGTCTCCAGGTGTTTTTAAAAAATTTCTTCTTTGATTTCTTCGGTGACCCATTGGTTGTTGGTTCTGCTTTTCTCTTTGAACCCTGGCAGAGAGTCCCAGTCCCATGTTCTAATCTCATCTTCCTCTACTATCTATGCACAAGTATCCGCCGCCAAATTGTACCTCCATGAGTATCCTATTTTATCACGTTGTATTTCATGCTTGTTTCTTCTCCAGTATAAGTTTTGCCTAACTCTTTATTTTCCACTTAAAACTTTACCTAACCTTTGAAACCACCTCATATTCTCTATCATCCATAGAAACTGTCCTAATCTTACTATCTTCCTCCTTTGCACTTTATAATATTACCTATCTCCTTAAAAATCAATCTGTAAACTCACAGTGTGGTTGGAAGGAATAATAAACAGTATACATAGAAAATATCTCATGGAGTACCTGGCACATAGCAGGTGATGAGTGAGGGCCAATTCTATTTATTTTCCATCCCTGGAGCATGTCAAGAGCTCTGTAAACAGTGCTCTATGTCTTCCAATTTTCTAGATCTGGAAACGAGGTCAGGAGGCTCTGATGATTCATGTTTCTAAGAAGTCTCTTCTTTTCTGTGGCTGAGGGATGCTCCTGGGACATCATGATCTTTGTTTTCTGGGTTCCAATTCTGGACACAAATTTTTGTAAAGGCATGTACTTGTGAGATGACGGTACTGATGGTTTTCAGCTATAAAATGTTTCCTTTAATCCCATCAAATAATTTGAGGGAGCTGTGGATTCAATAAATAGCAATGGATCTAATTAATAATATTGGATCTAATTTATAGCAATGTCTCAAGTTTACATCATGCTTCAGAATTTCTGGAGTAGTTTTTCTCATTGGAAGCTCCCAGCAGCCCTTGCTGTGAAATAGTCAGTGTGGTTGAGGACATTCTGCTGGTGATGACACTGAGGCACAGGTGGCTTGTGTGAGACATCTAAGGGTCACAGTGAGTAATTAGAACTCACAGATCTTGACTCCCAAGCTAGTGTCCCTCTCTCTGCACTCACCAAGAAACAAAGTAAAAGGGAAACTTGAACCTGTCCCGTGCAAAATCCAGCTGATCAGCATCTATTAGTTAATCCCAAATCTGTCCCTTCTTGATTGTTCAGGTGGTAGCTGCTGCTTTGCTTTATCCTTCCCTGCCCATCTTTCTACCTCTACTGGTGCACCTACTATCACTCTCTAGAATCCAGGGTGCTGATCACAAAGGTCAGATACAGGAAATAGACCATGTTTGCTAGTCGTTATATTTGTCTATTCCTATATAACAAACCACCTTAAAACTTAGTGACTTAAAACAACAACAATCTATTTTTTCTTATAATTCTGTGGGTTGGCTGGGAAGTTTCTCTGCTGGCTGCAACTGGGATCACATAAGTGACAGTCTTCAGCTGGGGGGTTCAATGAGCTGGAAGAAACTTTATGGTCTCATTCTTAAGTCTGGCAATCGGTGTTTTAGATGGATGTCATCTGGTATGATTGAGTTTACCTCCATGTGAACTCTTACCTTTTGTAGGCTAGACTGGTGGTCTACATGATGGTCTCAGGGTAGTGATCCAAGAGCACAAAGCCAGAGAATGCAAGGTCTATTGATGTGTGGGCTGGGATCCTGCACAGCATCAATTCCACTGATATTCTATTGGTCAAAACTGTCACAAGGCCAGCCTGACTCAAGCTCAAAGGTAGGGGAAATAAACCACCTCTCAATGACAGGAAATTCACATTCGTATTGTGAAGGAGAAAAGAATGAATTGCTGGGGCTATCTTTGGAAACAGTGGTGCATGGAGTCATTGTGTATTAAATGAGTTTGAGAAAGTGGGGCTGGCTTTCTCACTCTTCCATGCAGCAGGAGTTTCCTTTAGGGCTTATCTGGTATCATCACATGTGTTCTCACCATCAGAGGCTTCTATCTCTTTGCTTCTACATGGCAACCAGAAAGCATCACTGCCCCTATCCACTCTGGATTAACTCAGCATTGGGCACTGAGAACTGATGCACACTCTCTTGGGAATTACCTAGTGTATTGGTCACCTTTTCTTGTACCCCAGTGACATGGTTTGGTGTGAAACCAATTGGAATTAATCATCTTTAAAAAAGTAGTCTCCACCGGATCCATCACAGGTTAATGTGATTCTCTGTTTTGTGGTTAGGGGCAAAGAAATGCTTTTCCCACCTACTGTTATGCTCTTGAGCACTGCTGTTCTTTAGGGAACCCAAAGGAAGAGAAGTTTTGATTGGTTAAGTATCTAGATAATTTAAGGTTGCCTTGTCATACTGTCAAAGGGCTCCCCATTTCACCAATACTTGAATTTGAGTTTTAAATTACTTATTTTTTATCTCTAAGTGAATGCAAGTATCTTTTATTTTCTATAACTGATCTCTCTTGTTTTCAAACCACCAGGAACTCTTTTGGTGAACAATACTTTTTCTTGCCAATTAAGGATATATCACCCATTTAAAACATGACCTCCCTCTTTTCTGGTTGATGACTCAGGCATCATGATGACCTTTCTCTTTGCACCTAGTTTTCTATCCTTCCTGTCTTACTTCCTTGCTAAGAGAGCATGTGAATGCAGTGGAGAGTTTATGCATCCTCATGGTGACATTTGGCCTTCTGATCTAGATGTTTCAACTCCTGACCACTGGGGTTTATTCCTCCTCGAAGGTGTGAAGAGGAAGGCGTTAGTCTTTAAACTTTTGTTCTTTACCTTCTTTTGTCCCCCTTTAGCACAGGGATGACTGAACCCTTCCTGTGTGGAGACACTTCCTTTCACCATTTTCATGCCTCTCCATGTTCAAGACATACTATATGGTTATTCTTTCCAAGTTGTACTTCCTGATATGTAAACATGTAGTTTGGGGAGGTTTAAGAAAGCCTTTTTCTCTCCTTTGAAAGCATAACTCTTAAGACTATTTGCTGTAGACTTATAAGTCTGGATTGAAATTTGGAGTTGAGCAGTGAAAACTGTTTTCCCTTTCTTGGTAGCAATAAGCCAGCCATATGGATAGTCTAAAGGGCTGCAAAGAAGCAAAATCTCTAAATCAGTTGATATTTCACTACCTTTCATAGCTTTGGGGAATTATCTCATTCAAATAGCATCTCTTTTTTTCTGTAAGTTGTCACACATTTACTCTGCTAGAGCCGATTTTTCCCATTCCTTTCCATATATTTTGTTAAGGACACTTATGTTTAGTGGTAATTGTTATTTTCCGTGTGTACATCTTCATGAAATCTCAATATTGGTAGGAGAAGCCTACATAGCACTGTATCAAACACACTGAAGTCACTCAGTAAATCTTTAAAGAAACCATGGTGGGCTGCTCAAAACTATATAGAGCAGTTATATATATAGTCTCTATTGTTATCCAGTACATAGGATGCCCTGCACTTAAACAATATTTGTTGATTGATAGTATGCACCAATGTATGAGCCCCACTTGCAAGCAGTGCAATTCAACAAGGTTGGCTTGTTTTGTGGGAACATGGACTTTTAAGGGGATCAATCAAGTAGCCTGACTATGGGATGATCAACTCTATCCCCATTCTATTTTGGTCTCTCTCCCTCTCTTTTAGGAGTCTTTCTGCCTGCATGCCCAGCTGATGGACTTCGCCTGACTCACTGCCTCACTCTGGGGGGCTGGGGGATTGCTTCCCACTACAATGTGCTCTCTTTGGGAGATTTCAATTGCTTTTGAATTAGTTATAGGTTCAAAAGCGAGTGGCTCCCACTATTAGAATGCAGGTTTTAAAATTACTTTGTTTCAAGTTGCCAACTTGGCAGCATTAACCAGTCATCAGAGAATTCAGCATGGTCAGGGGGAAAACAGACTTCTGAAAAAATAAAGCAGAAGTGAACCAATATGGTCAAGGAGTAAAGGAAATGGCCTTTGAAATGTCTTTCACTTACCTAGCCATGGCTTGTTTATTTTACCATCTATAAAATGGTGACAAAACTTTGGATTCCCTTTTTCAGAATAAGTTGAGTAGTCAACGATATGCTATGTAAAACAATTCACTGAGTATAATACTCCACTGGATTCTCCAGATTTGTCAACATACTTTTAGTAAATCTTATGTTCTTACGCTCACACACATAGCCTTATGCCAGATATCAAAGGGCTGTGTCTGGTATAAATGGCATTATTTTCCAGCTTTATGGATGTAAAAGTGACAAATAAAAATTGTAGATATTTAAGGTGTACAATATGATGATTTCATATACGTATATATTTTGAAATGATTACCACAGTCAAGCTAATTTACGCATCCGTCATCTCACATAGTGGTAGACCCTCCCTAAACTCAAATGAGAGATTACTGTAATGAAAATCATGACCACATGCTTAGCCTCAAGACTAGTCTTGAATAAATTTAAGTCATATCACAAAGAGAATAGTCTCTAAGCAAAATGCAAATAGATAGTCAACTATTACCATAAATTTTTACACATACATGTTAGTTTCCTACTGCTGATCTGTAATCCATCTACCTACCTACTTACCTACCGACCTACCTACCTAATATCTCCCTGTATTGATTTTCTATTGCCGCTGTAACAAATTTCCATAAATATAGGGGTTTGAAATAACACAATTGATCATTTATCTTCTTCAGGTCAGAAGGCCAAAATGGGTCTCACTGAGCTAAAATCAAGGTGTCAGAGCCTTCCTTTCTGTATGCTCTTAGAATCGATTTTCTTGCATTTTCCAGCTTCTAGAGGTTTCCTGTATTTCTTGGCTCATGGCCTCTTACATCTCCAAAGCCAGTAACAGCTGATTGAGTCTTTCTCACTTTGCATCACTCTTACATTGACCCTTCTACTTCTTTCCTCCATATTTAAGAACCTTGTGTTTGCTCTGGACCCACCCAGATAATACAGAATTATCTCCCCATCTCTAAGTCAGCTGATTAGTAACCTTAATTTCACTGTAAACTTAATTCCCTTTTGCCTTGCAACCTAACATATTCAGAGGAAGCTGACATCTTTGGAGGACCACTATTCTATCTACCACCGCCCCCATGTATAAATGAGAGGAAACTCAATATCATAATGCTGGCAATTCTCCACAAATTAATTTTTTGGTTAAATGTAATTTCAGTGACAATCCCAACAGGATTTTTTTGTTTGTTTATTTGTTATTAGACTTGATAAATTGATCCTAAAGTTTATATGGGTGAATAAAGAGTCAAAACCAATATAGTAAAAATTTAAGACATATAATGTTTGGAACCAAGCTTACCAGGCTTCAAGACTTATTAAGATATTAGTGATTAAAATAGTGTGGTATTGTCTCACAGATAGACATATTAGATAGATGTAACAAATAGAGAATATCAAAATAGATTCACACATATAAAAATCAAATTGGACTTTGACAGAGATAGCATTTATATCAGTGAGAAAGAATGAGCTACTCAATGTATGGAGCTTGAACAATTGGCTAACCACGAGGAAAGACAAAAGTAAATTCTTACTTCACTATGAAACTATAAATTCTAAGTTCATAATAAGAGCAAACTTGAAAATGTTTAGAATATCTTTATGATTTTGAAGAAGGGAAAATTTCTTAACAGGACTCAAAATGTACAGAGTATAAAGAAAAATTTTGATATATTTGACTTCAAAATTAAAAAAAATATAGACATACTATCATAAACCAACTTAAAAGATCATTCACAAACTACCAACTCAAAATCAACAAAGGCTAAAAATTCAGAATACAACAGAGCTTCCTACAAATCAACAAGAAAAATGAAAGCTGGTCAGTAGAAAGAAGGGAAAAGGACATGAATAGTTAATTTTGATATTTATAAGAGGAAACCCCAAAGAACAATTAACATATGAAAAGCTCAACCTCATCGTAATCAAAGATATGGAACAAAGCACTGTCATTTCATAAGGATTACATCAGTAAAAATTACTTAGTGTGATTATACTGTGTTGGTGAAGATGTAGGGAATCAGGAACTCTCCTCTACAAAAAATGTATGCAACCAAACCACTTCTGAGAGCAAATTGGCAATATGTAGTAATGTCAAAGATGCACATATACTTTGACGCAGCTATGTTACTTCAAGATACATTTTCTAGAGAAGCTGTTATATATGTACTGAGGAAGTATAAGGATAGTCTCTATAGCATTTGCTTTTTAATGTCTAAGAAGTGGAAATACATCCTTTTTGAAGGGTGGAATGGAGAAGTTGTGGTTTGTATAAGTATTGAAATTCTGTAAAGCTGTTAATATATCAAATCTCAAAAACAACATTGAGTGGGAAAGGGAGTTGCAGTAGATTATTGTATTGGTTTTACCACAAACTTAGTGGTTTAAAATAACACATAGTCATTATCTCAGTTTCTGTAGGTCAGAATTGTGGTCATGGCTTAACTGGGTTCTCTGTTTCAGTATCTCACCAAGCTGTATCCCAAGTATCAGCAAGGGCTGCAGTTTCATCAAAGGCTCTACTGGGGAGGGATTCACTTCCAAGCTCTTTCAGACTATTGGAAGAATTCATTTCCTTATAGCTGCAAGACTGAGGGTTTGTTTTTTTATTGCAGGAGGTCACCTTCAGCTCCTAGAGGCCACCCATGATTCTTTGTCATGTGTGCTTCCTGAACACAGCCTCTTCCTCATGGCAGATGCTTCTTCAAAGACAGCAAGGGATAAAGAGACTCTAGCAAGATGGTGTTACCCTCTATATAATCATATAAACAGAATCACATACATCACATCACCTTTGCCTCATTCCATGGGTTAGAAGGAAGTTGCAGGTCCTGCTCATACTAAACGGGAGGGGATTATACAAATGTATGAATACCAGGAAGTGGTGATTATGGGAACCACCTTAAACTTTGTTCCCCACAATTTTGTATCATTTATGTAAATGTTTCAAAACACAAAAACACAGACAGCAACCTGCTTGAATCTCCAGGAAATTATGCTGAGTGAAAAAAGCCAACCTCCAAAGGTTGCATAATATATGATTCCATTTATAAAATATTCTTATAATGACAGAATTATAGAAATGAAGAACAGATTAATGGTGGCCAGGGGTCAGGTGTAAAGGGAGACAGAGAGAGGAAAACAGAGGTTGGTGTGGGTATAAAAAGAACAACAAGAAAGATACGGAATTGGGAGATTATATTATACATGGTTTTGCAAGATGTTAACGCTGGGGGGAGCTGGCCATAGTACATGGTATCTCTCTGTATTATTTCTTAAAACTGCATGTGAACCACAATTATCAAAAATGAAAGGTTTAATTAATAAACTTCAACAAATAAACCACAGAAAAATTCAAAAAAACAAAAAACCCAGTATGAGCCCTGAATGGTGAGCATAAAATCGTAAGACAAAAATAAATGGAGAAAAACATTGCAAAGAGCTGTTGACCTAGGAAGTTAATTTACAAAATGATAATTAAAATCATTATTGGAGGGAGTAGAGAGTAGAATTGCTCTGTAGAAAATCAAGTCACTAATTTGGAGGGCAAAGTTGAGAAACTCAAATACAGAGGAAAAGAACAAACATTAAATGACTTCATTAGTTTATACCAATCACTAAGCTTCTATTTATATTTCCTTATATAGGAAACCTATGAATATTGCTTCATATGTATTATATGTATGATTTATATGTATATCTTTTGTTACATTTCAAATAAGATATGTGACTATTACTCTATAAGGTAATATGCCAAGTTATTAATAGTGATTTTCTTTGAAATGGTACTCTTATTAGTGATTTTAATTTTCTATTTTATGCATTTAGATACACAATTTTCTACTATGAATATGTATTAATATTAGATGAAAAAAAGATTAAAATCAGTATAATTTTGTGTATATTACACATCTGTAATTATGTAAAAATACATACAACAAAGACCTGGAAGGAAATATTGTATACTAAATGTTAACAGTGGCTCTGTCTGGGGGATTGGGATTTAGTTGTTTTTATTTTCTCCGAGTAGCACTGTGCAGTCTCCAGATTTTATACAGTGATCAGATGTTCATTTATAATCATATAGATAAGTTTAAAATTAATATATACATTTTATAGATACTATATGATAGCAAATATGTAAAAATATACACTACTAATTGATGGGAAGGAAAACAATAAAAGATCAGAATATTATAGATGATCTTTTTTTATTCTTTCAGCTTTCAAATATTTTCAAAATTTGTATCATGAACATATATTGTTTTGATAATGGAAATACCCCACAGAAAATA
Organism: Eubalaena glacialis; assembly: GCF_028564815.1. NCBI lineage: Eukaryota > Metazoa > Chordata > Mammalia > Artiodactyla > Balaenidae > Eubalaena > Eubalaena glacialis. The sequence continues at coordinate 20,130,290 of NC_083728.1, forward strand.
GAAGTGATTAATTAACTGTTATGGGGAAAATTGGGTATGGGGAAATTTTTTCTAAACATAAAACAATAAGAAATCATAAAATACAAAAGAAATATTCAAATATCCAATTAAAACACAGGAAAATATTTAACCTCCCTAAAAATAATTTCAAAAATTGATTTTTTTGGACATAGATTCATTTCATTCTTTCTGTTATGTTTCAGTCAGTTTTTAGATGATGGAATAATATGCATATGTTAAAGATCCCATTTGAGAAAATATATAATAAAATAAGAAAATGTAATCATCTATAAAAAAGAAGAAAATATACTGCATTTACAATTTGGCTTAAACTTACCTATGTATATATTTTTATGAATTAAGAAAATGAACCAAAAATGCTCATAATAGTTAAATCTTAGGATTGGGATTTCAGAAGACTTTTATTTTCTTTATTAATGCCTTTATTTTCACATTTTCTAAAATCAAAGTAAGTTGCATGCTGTAATCAATTCAATAGAACTATATCAAGGGCCAACATGTAAATTTAAATGGCTCTGTGCTTGGTAGTGAACTTCCAATAACAGAGTTCCCTGGAAAATCTAATACAATTTATTTATTCGTTATTTATTGAATACCTATTGGTCAATGAGTATCGTAGGTGTTTGGAATACTGTAGTAAACAAGCCACAGATTTTGCCTCTATGCAGCTTACATTCAAAGATGGAACTTGGAAAGCCATCTACTCCAAGCCCCACCTCGATTATTTTGCTAGGGCTGTCATAACAAAATACCACAGACTGGGTGTGTGGCTTAGACATATTTATTTTATCACAGTTCTGGAGGCTGGAAGTCCAAGATCAAGGTGCCGGGAGCGTTGTTTTTCTCTGAGGCTTCTCTCCTTGGCGTGTAGATGGTGGCCCTCTTGCCAGCTCTTCACACTGGTTGTCGCTCTGTGCACGTGCCCCTGCTGTCTCTCCCTCTTCTTGTAAGGACAACAGTCATATTGGACTAGAGTCTCACCTCAATGACATCATTTTAACTTAATCACGTCTTTAAAGACCTTGTCTCCAAATATGGTTACATTTTGAGATACTGGGGTTTGGGACTTCAACATGTGAATTCTGGGGGGACGCATTTCCGCCCATAATACCACTCTGCCCTTTTATTGTCTTTAGTGATCCCTCATATACTGTCCAGGGTCAGTTTGAATACCTCCGAGTGTATGGGATGCACTACCCAAGGTCATTAGTGGATAGAGCTTAAATCTGTCCCCAAATAGGTCACAGGACCCAGACTTCCTGAAGAGAGTGCTGGAATATTAGGCATCTTGATTGTGCAACTCCCTTGATGGAGGCAGACTCTGTAGTTGGAGAACGAAATTCCCAACTGTGACTTACCTTCCACATCCTACAGCCACAGCGAGACACAGAGTCACAGATAATTTCCATGTGGTTGAGCTCTTTACCCTTCTGTCTTCTCTTTATAGGGAGCCTGTGACATTTTTTTTTGTTTGTTTTTAGAAGGGATTCCTTATCTTCACCTCTTTTTTTTTTTTTAACTGATCACCCTGAAAACTTTCTGGACCTTTCACTGATGGAATTACAAAGGCCGTTTTCCTGAAGCTGACCAACTCAAAAGAATCAGCTTACTCCTTTCTCTGGCAGCCAGCTTTTAATCCTGGGTCACATGTCACTTCTAATTGTGAGCATGATGTTCAAGTCCCCCTGAGGCCTAAATTTCCCCCAAGTAAATCCTCTCCTTCAGCAGCTACAGGAACGTGTCAGGGAGAGTGATCTTCAGACAAACTACTTCTGTAGGAGGAGCAGCTCCACCTGGCACGAACTTCAGGGGTCAGTCACCTCTAATCGACTTTTTATCAATGCTGACACCTCCCTCAGTCTAACAGTAAAGGATCGAAACCAATGGATGCAGGAGAAGGGACGGGAGCCCTGGGGATGGAGTTCTTCCTACTTCTAAGTAAAACGTACTATGTTTTCAGGGGAGAAAGTGCTGGAATCATTGGAGTTGATAAAAAATAAACTAAGTAGAATTTTCACCAGGTGTACTCAATTTGGCCAAATGGTATGTGGGGTTCTCATGAGAGAGGGACCAATACCCCAAAAAGCCTCAGATGTCATTTGCTCACCCTGAGAAAAGTTCTCAAACATCTTCAGAGAACATCAGAGTTCTTTCTAAGTGAAGCCTGCTGACAGGTGAACCAGAAGTTTCTTTTTATCCCAACATTTTATTATGAAAAATTTCAAACATAGCAAAACTGAAAGCATTTTACAGTGGACACCTGTATACTCACTACTACATTCTACCATTAACATTTTATTGTACCTGCTTTGTCTTATATTGATGTATTCTTCTTTCTAGCCGCCAATCCATTCTATTTTTTGGTGCATTTCAAAGCAAATTGCAAATAGTACTCTACTTCTCCTAAATACTTCTGAATGTAACCAGAGTTCAATATTTGTTTACAGACTTTTCTTCTTATGAGGTAAAATTTATTACAGTGAAACACATTAATATCAAGTGTACATTTATTGCATTTTGACAAATAAATGCACGTAGGCAACCCAAATAACTATCAAAATATTTAACAATATCATCACCCAGAAAGTTTTCTCATGTCCCTTCCCAGTCAATCCCCACCCGCTTCTGCCTCCCAGACAAATTTTTCATATGTTTTTCCACCCTAAATTAGTTTTGCCTGTTGAGATTTTCACAAAAATGGAATCATATAGTATGTATTCTTTTGTGTGTCTTCTATTACTTAGCATAATATTAATATTTTTGAAGTTTATCCCTGTTGTGTATTAGTAGTTCATTCCTTTTTATTGCTAGGTAGAATTCCATTGGTTAAATATACCACAGTTTTTTTATCCATTCTCCTATTTGGACACATTGAATTTTTCAGTTTTTACCTAATATGAATAAAGTGAATATAAATATTCTTGTACAAGTAGAAGAGTTAATTTTTTCCTTTCCATAAACACAATGTAATATTTTCAACTGTATAATCCATCCGTCTAACCATCAATCATCCATCCATCCATCCAGCTATCCTCTCTGCCATCCTTTCAAACACATATTGTGTACTTACTGCAGGCCAGGCAATGTTCTACCACTGGGAATACAAAGTCAAAAGATACATTCCTAGTCCTTTAAAGAATCTAGCGAGAGGACAACACAGACAATTACAGAAACAGAATTCGGGCTAAAAGGGAGGTTTCTAGAAAAGGGAGCAGCCCAGGAGAGTTGGACAAGACTTGCGGGCAGGTCAGGCCTGAAGGGGGACAACAGAGCACAGTGTCCTCAACAACATTCTGTGGCAGTTGCAGTAACGACTCTTTCCTGGGGCTTCCATCAGTAAGAGCCAAAGTTTTCACTATAGAATTCGGTTCAAAGGAGGTGATTTTGCAAGGGGCCATAATGAGTTAATTTACTCCTTATAACCTGTTGCCCTAGAGCTTATCTCTATTTGCATACCTGCAGGTCTATTTCAAGCTTTAATCTAGCTTGACTTGAGACTTTCAGAGGTAAGCTAATGTTTTAGGAGGTTATTTTATCCTCAAGTTTACAGATTTCTTTTGAAAAGCTCTGTAGAGCTGACTCATAGAATCAGCCAGGCTTTCTCAAATGCAACAATTCCAGAATGTACTAACTCTGAGATGCAACACTGGGTTCCTTCTGAGTCACTGGTAGGGTTGCCAGATAAAATACAGGATGCCCAATTACAGTAAATTTCAAATAAACAGCAATGTTTTTTAGTATACATGTGTACCAAATATCCCATAGGACATAAGTAAACCCCAAATATTGGATGTGATCTGTTTATACCAAAAGTGATTAGTTGTTTTGTTGAAATTCAAATTTAACTGCACGTCACGTACTTTTATTTGCTAAACCTGGCAACCTTAGTCATTGGAGAAAGAGCTTTTTTGGCCAAGTGAATTTTACCCATGAAGGAAGCCAAACCCATATAATACCAAAACTTTCAAAAATAACCATGAAGGATATATTAATTGTATATACATCTCCCTGTCTTTTGAATTAGAATATATGGCTGCATCACAAAACTTTCTTGATAACCTGAATATTAATTATTACAGTGTGTGATGTAGTCAAATCTGCTAGAGCAGTGGTCCCCAACGTTTCTGGCACCGGGGACCAGTTTCGTGGAAGACAGTTTTTCCACGGACCGGCGGTGGGGTGGGGTGGGATGGTGTCAGGATGATTCAAGTGCATTACGTTTATTGTGCACTTTATTTCTATTATTATTACATTATAATATATAATTAAATAATTATATAACTCACCATAATGCAGAGTCAGTGGGAGCCCTGAGCTTGTTTTCACTTGCCGCTCACTGCTAGGGTTTTGATATGAGTCTGCAGGCAATTGATTTATTATGGTCTCTGTACAGTCAAACATCTCTGCTAATGATAATCTGTATTTGCAGCCGCTCCCCAGTGCTAGCATCACCGCCTCAGCTCCACCTCAGATCATCAGGCATTAGAGTCTCATAAGGAGCGCACAGCCTCGATCCCTTGCAAGCGCAGTTCACGGTAGGGTTCGCGCTCCTATGAGAATCCAATGCCACCACGGATCTGACAGGAGGCAGAGCTTAGATGGTAATGTGAGCGACGGGGAGCGGGAAGCTTCATACAGATGAAGCTTCACTCACTCACCCACCGCTCACCCCCTGCTGTGCGGCCCGGTTCCTAACAGGCCATGGACCGGTACCGTGTACTAGAGGGACCCCTGTACTAGAGGATATTGGGGTTGGGGACCCCTGTACTAGAGGATATTCAGGCTGCTTGTCTCTATACCAAATGCCACCAGACATCTGTGACTTTAGAATTTTAAATCTGGTTTTTATCACTTTTTCCTTTTCCCCCTCATTATCAGGTTATCAATTAAACCCCCTGTGGCCATCAATATTTATTTTCTTAGAGTCTAGAAACACTAAACTTTTCTTTTGCCTAGCCTGATGTCAGTAAAAAATGAGATACTAATTCTTTTTTTAAAAATTTTAATTGGAATATTGTTGTTTTACAATGTTGTGTTCGTTTCTACTGTACAGCAAAGTGAAGTAGAATTCCCTGAGCTATACAGCAGGTTCTTATTAGTTATCTATTTTATACATATTAGTGTATATATGTCAATCCCAATCTCCCAATTCATCCCACCGCCACCCACCACCCCCGAGATACTAATTCTTGCTAGCAGTATGTATAAACAAAAATTATAGTCTAGTATGAAAAAGCTATTGAGCTCACGATAATTATTTAACATTTCAGAGATTTTTTAAAAAACGAATTTCCGATATTTTAATTTTACTTTTCTCAAGCATTCATTCACTCACTCATTACAATAATAAATATTATTATCGAATAGAGGTTTATACAGACCTCTACAGCTTCAGCATTTAAGACATAATATCTATAATTAATCTTTAGAAACATGTATTTTTTTTTTTTTACATCTTTATTGGCATATAATTGCTTTACAATGATGTGTTAGTTTCTGCTTTATAACAAGGTGAATCAGCTAAACATATACATATGTCCCAGTATCTCCACCCTCTTGTGTCTCCTTCCCACCCTCCCTATCCCACCTCTCCAGGTGGTCACCAAGCACTGAGCTGATCTCCCTGTGCTATGTGGCTGCTTCCCACTAGCTATCTATTTTACATTTGGTAGTGTATATATGTCCATGCCGCTCTCTCACTTCGTCCCAGCTTACCCTTCCCCCCCCGCCCCATGTCCTCAAGTCCATTCTCTACGTCTGCATCTTTATTCCTGTCCTGCTCCTAGGTTCTTCAGAACCACTCTTTTTTTTTAGATTCCATATATATGTGTTAGCATACGGTATTTGTTTTTCTCTTTCTGACTTACTTCACTCGGTATGACAGTCTCTAGGTCCATCCACCTCACTACAAATAACTCAATTTCGTTTCTTTTTATGGGTGAGTAATATTGCATTGTATATATGTGCCACATCTTCTTTATCCATTCATCTGTCAGTGGACACGTAGGTTGCTTCCATGTCCTGGCTATTGTAAATAGAGCTGCAGTGAACATTGTGGTACATGACTCTTTCTGAATTATGGTTTTCTCAGGGTATATGCTCAGTTGTGGGATTGGTGGGTCATATGGTAGTTCTATTTTTAGTTTTTTGTGGAACCTCCATACTGTTCTCCATAGTGGCTGTATCAATTTACATTCCCACCAACAGTGCAAGAGGGTTCCCTTTTCTCTACACCCTCTCCAGCACTTATTGTTTGTAGATTTTTTGACGATGGCCATTCTGACTGGTGTGAGGAGATACCTCATTGTAGTTTTGATTTGCATTTCTCTAATGATCAATGATGTTGAGCATCCTTTCATGTGTTTGTTGGCAATCTGTATATCTTCTTTGGAGAAATGTCTATTTAGGTCTTCTGCCCATTTTTGGATTGGGTTGTTTGTTTTTTTGATATTGAGCTGCATGAGCTGCTTGTAAATTTTGGAGATTAATCCTTTGTCAGTTGCTTCATTTGCAAATATTTTCTCCCATTCTGGGGGTTGTCTTTTCATCTTGTTTATGTTTTCCTTTGCTGTGCAAAAGCTTTTAAGTTTCATTAGGTCCCATTTGTTTATTTTTGTTTTTATTTCCCTTTCTCTAGGAGGTGGATCAAAAAAGATCTTGCTGTGATTTATGTCAGAGAGTGTTCTTCCTATGTTTTCCTCTAGGAGTTTCATAGTGTCTGGTCTTATATTTTGAGTTTATTTTTGTGTATGGTATTAGGGAGTGTGCTAATTTCATTCTTTTACATGTAGCTGTCCAGTTTTCCCAGCACCACTTATTGAAGAGGCTGTCTTTTCTCCATTGTATACTCTTGTCTCCTTTATCAAATATAAGGTGACCATATGTGCGTGGGTTTATCTCTGGGCTTTCTATCCTGTTCCATTGATCTATATTTCTAGAAACATGTATCTTTAAAAGGCTAGAGGGTGATTAAAAACTAAGTGTTGCCATCTGAATATAATATATTCTCCAAATAGTGTGTTAATTCAATTTACATAATTGCATGAATCCCGTGGGTGGATTCCCCGCCTGGTCTCATGTTACCATGTTAAGCAGAGTTGTTTAAATGTGGAAAGCACAATTCCCCTCTCACCTAAACCTCTCTTTGGATGGTCCCTGGATAAACATTGGGTCTTAACCTCTCCTGCACATTAGTTTGGATATTAACATTTCAACGAAATAGAGAAGGAAAAACAATTTTTTTTTTAGCTGCATATTTCAAGGAGAGCACTCAGATTCTAGTGGGAAGTTGACCCTAATCCTTAGCAGTTCACTGTTTCTTCCTCTGAGAATCTTTGTGCTAAAGAGTCTAAGTCCTCAGGACATTTGCCAGGGCACAAAGAAGTCACTGCTGGCAAATAGTCATAAAAGTTGGGGTTACATTCCTTCATCAGAATTCTTGAAAATGTATCCACCAGATTACCCTAAGGATGAAACCTGCCATGAACACCTGCCAAAGTCCATTACCTGCAAAAGTGCTTTCTCTCCATTTCAGTGGTAACTCTGATCTGCACATGGATCAGACTGGACTCATAATTATACCATGGGGTTATCTAAAGTAGTCAGTCTAGCTCCATCAGCCTTGACCTTTGCCTACTCTTGACCTGGATTCCTGACTTGGGCCAGTCCTATACTCCTGCCATGTCTTTTCTGGGCAATGTTCTTTCTACTAGCACACAACTCTACAAGCACAGTGGTTCTCAAACTCCAGTAGGCACCCAAATCACCTGGAGAGCTTGGAAAATGCAGATTCCTGGAGCTCACACTATACCATGAAGTCAGATGCCCTAAGACCTTGAAGTTTGCTCCAAGAAACACCTTTCTGCTCCTAAGTTCTGTGAGAATGTGGACTGCTTACTGCTTTTTCCCTGCACTAGCCTAGTGCCTAGCTCATGGTAGGCCCTCAAGAACTATTTGGTCAATGAAGAAATTTAGAAAGTCAGAAGATTGATGGATGGCATAGTGGTTCCCATGGCTAGTGTATGAAGAATTCTTAGGTGAAGGAATTCCTTTTTTAAAAAAATAAATTTATTTATTATTTTTGGTTGTGTTGGGTCTTCGTTGCTGCACGCAGGCTTTCTTTAGTTGCAGTGAGCGGGGGCTACTCTTTGTTGAGGTGCATGGGGCTCTAGGCACGCGGGCTTCAGTAGTTGTGGCTTGTGGGCTCTAGAGCACAGGCTCAGTAGTTGCGAGGCACGGGCTTAGTTGCTCCGCGGCATGTGGGATCTTCCCGGACCAGGGCTTGAACCCGTGTCTCCTCCACTGGCAGGCAGATTCCCAAAAACTGTGCCACCAGGGAAGTCTAGGAATTCTTATTAACATGAAGGATGAGTTGAAGAGTTTCTTTGAGGTTGAATTTGCATTTTTTTGAATAGTCAATAAATATTACTTTTTTAAAATATAAAAGTACCACACCAGGAAAAAGTACAGTCCATTGTAACATATTCTTTTCCTTTCTTCTTCCCTCCTTCTTTCCATCCCTCTCTCTCTTCCTTCCACCTTTATATATAAATAAAAATCTAGGAAAATGATTTTTCAATGCTCATTTTTTAAGTGGTGAGATTTTTTGTAACTTAAAAAAATACTTTTCTGTATTACATGAAAAAAATTTTGTAATAATCTAATAATCTTGTATTATCAAAAGAAATTAAAGTCAATAATCATTTAAACTTAAAAAATCCTCTTTGACAGATCATTTGAGAATTAGAGTTAGTTAATATGTCAGATCTCAAAGTCTGCCAAAGATGGGTGAGAAGACAGAGTGTAGGTATCCGGTCTGGTTGCCATGGTTTGCATCTTCTTCCAAAGAGTTCTCCTGCAAAGGCCTCTGAACTGTATCTCAGACAATGCTTCCAGTGGTCTTCAAAGTTCCCTGTTCTGAACCCAACATCTGGGATCCAACTGGAAGCTATCAGTACCCATGACTCAAGGACACAAGTACTCATGACTTTAGGCCCTCTAGGCGCACACGAGGATGAGTAGCTGCATGAGATTCAGGGCAGTGGTAAAAGCTCCTGCGCTGAGAGGTAAGCCCTGGCCTCTCCTGGAGGCCTTTAGGTCTCTGGCATTGGGATCTGGACATGTGAAAAGAAAAGGAAAGAATAGTTTCTGTTTTTAAATAGACCAAGCCACCTTTTGTGGGAGCTTCTCTGGGGACTTGTCCCTTTGTGCGAGGAAAGAAGGCCACGTGGGCTCCTTAGGAAAGAATTGGCCCCAGTCGGATAGCTTAGCTTATATCTCAGCTGACCCCCGGACCAACTTTCCACTTTACCCTTTGCAACCCTCTTTCACAAAATCTCAAGCCTTATCTTTGGTTTTCCTGGCTGGTTTCCAAATATATTTTTCTTGAGAGACTGTTCTACTTAGTGCTCACATTGGGTAACCACACACTTGCATTTTTAAAGCTTCCATGACATGTCTTTCCCTTTCTCCTTGGTAAATCCTACTCTGGCACAATCAGTACTATGAATTAACCAGACCCATTTTTCTACACCCTTTGGCATACAGGAAAAATACATTTCCCAGCTTCCTTTGCAGTTAGATGGAGCCATGTGACTATTTCTGGCTAACATAATGCGGATAACAGTGATATAAGGCAATTTTTGGCTGGCCCCTGAAGTCTCTTGAGATGTCTATATCCAGTGTCTTCATTGTGAAGAGGAAGAGGATCCAGTGAAAATCCAGAAGAAGAATTCTGAGGTCCTAAAGAACAGTAGAACTGATTGAATGATGTAGCCTAGGATCTTAGATCACTGCAGAGAAGAGAGCTGCCTGACTAGGAACATCTGAATTAGACTTTGCACAAGCAGGGAATAAGCTTTTATTGTGTTTATCCATTTACACTTAGAGAATTTTTGTTCCTGTAAAATAAAATAGCCAACTCTAACTAAAACACCTACTCATACTCCAAATCCACTTAAAACATTCCCATCTCTGTCTAGCTCTCCTGAGAACCACAGGTGAGGTTAATTCAGATTCATGTCTCCCTCCAAAATGTTCTTTTCATAGTATGTTGTAAAACATTTTCTTAGACCCCCTTCCTCTCCCAATAGACTGGAAGCATTTCAAGAGCAGAGCTTTGTCTTATTCAGCTTTGTAAATTTATTGCAGATTACTGTATCTGGAATATTTTAGGATCTCCTGGGATCCTAGGACTATTTGACCAAAGTTTGTGTTCTTGTATATTGCTCCTCAGACAGAGCTAGAGGGGAAGGAACCCAAGGATCAATGGATCTGAAATGCAAGTCCAAACCTCAAGTGTTTTTCGTGGTAAACAGGTCTGAGATCCTCAGGGAAGTATTTATATTTTCTGCCTCCTATAACCTCCCATGGACATGGCTACAGACAGTTGGTCAAAGGTGGCCAAAGATGGGGGGTGGGTCATTAGAAAGCATGGCTCAGTTTTCCAGAGAAGATGATAAAAGCCAGTCGGGAAGGATCCTAACCTCTCTGGATACCAAGGTGAGGAAGTGATTGTGATCTCCTTTTCTGTCCCAAGACCAGGTACCAAGCAGTCAGGGTATAGGTTTCTTGCCCAGACATTTTCTGTTCAAGAACAAAAAGTCTTTTAAAGCAGACCAGAGGGGAAGAAACTTCAATGCCCAACTAAAGAGCTAGGAGAGGACACATGGATGTGGTCTGGGAGGACCTCTTTCATCCTGCTGCCTATATTCACTTTTCTGGGACATGTTTTGCATGACTGTCTTGGGGTGGAGGGCTTCAAAGTACAAATGTGCACCCACAGCAGTTTCCAAGATGTGCTTTTCTCTCTTTCTCTTTTTTCTTTTCTTTTCTTTTTTTTTTTTTTACTGTAACTCAAGGAAAGTCAATGCATTTAGAAACTAGAGTGGTTTTCTTCAGATGTTCAAGTTACATTTTACTTCCCCAGTTCATCTCCGAAGCTCCTCATCTTCACTGGTCAAGAACTTGTGAAAAAAAAAATGGAGAAGAATTATCCTGAGTCATTTACCTAGAACTTGGACTGGGTGTGAACAGGTCAAAGGCCAACGCAGCTCTAAGAAATCAGAAAGATGTGGGAGTATTAGAATGCTTTGCCCCATGGCTATCAGGTTCACAAGCGCAAAGACAGGTTTGATGGTGTGTGGAGACTGTGAGCACCAACGATTGTTTGCAATAAATGCCTTAAGATCAGTCCCTGAACTACACTCTGCAAACTCAAGCAATGCTTTATTTTCTGTTTTAGGAAAAGGGTGAAGGGAGTCACAGTTTAGAGTACCTACTGTATGTTATTTGCTTTTCATTCATTTAACAACTGTTTATGAAGTGCTTCCCATAAGCTAGGCACAAAGTTGATTGAGATTTGGTTTCTGATTGGGTTACTGAGTCCAAGCTCATACTGCTTGCCAAATGCCAGGCTAATAAATCGAGAGACGAGTTGTTGGGGAAAGGAATTGCGACTTTATTCGGAAAAGCAGCAGACTGAGGAGATGGTGGCCGAGTGTCCCAAAGACCCATCTTACCCGAGTTAGAATTCAGGCTTCTTTTACACTAAAAGGGGAGCAGGTGTGACTGGTTGTTGCAAACTTCTTGGTCCTGGAATCCTTTGTTCTTGCAGCTGCCCAGCTGTTCTTATAAACCTCCAACAATATAAATGTTATTCTCTGTTCTGCAACTTTTTATCTCTATATGAATGGAAAAGTGTTATACCTTTAAAGGTCAGAACCTTGGGAATGGGTTATCGTGTGTATTTCAGGTTATAGGCAACATTCATAACTTGTAGCAAAAGCAATAAAATACAAAGGTTAAAGAAACAGGTCCAATATGGACTCAGATTTATTTTTCCCTATTACAATTGTAAGGACCTCAAATTCTCCAATTCAATTCAATTTGCTCTAGTGAGTTATTCATTGAGTCTACTTCACGTTTTAAATGCGCCTTAAAAAGACACAGAGGTTATCAATCTAGATCACTGGAACTTGGACCAAATACTTTTGCACTGGAGATGGCCAGAGAGGATGATAGAAGGTATTGAAGGTAGAAGATGGAATAAGGGGTGTTCTTGCCAAGAAAGGGGATTCGCTAACAAGTTTAGGTGGGGTCTGAGAATCCCAAGGCACTAGGAAGTGGAGACAATTTGAGTCATGCTCTAGCTACTGTTTTCTGAAGTGTATTCTACAGAACACCAGCCAGCAAGATGCTCTAGGTAATAGTGTTCTACAGTCAAATATATTTGGAAAACTTTGTATATCATATCATGGACATGTATAAGAACGCTCACGTGACCTAAAAAGGACTTCTAGGAAATTTTACAGGAAAGAAAAAAAATCTGTTCCCCGCTTCCAGCAGCCCCCCACCCCCCAACCCAGGCCATCCCAGACTTATTCCACAGCATATTATTTTGTCACTTAATACTTATCCACATTCCATGAATTTGGAATTTTTTTCATCCTATTTTATAAAACATGGAAGCAGTTCAACCTGGAACACTACCCTGTCCAAAAGGAGCTTTTAGTGGGTCAAACACATATTTCACAATTATTTTTATTAATGTACATATTTACTTGGGGCTATAAACTGTTCATTGTGGATATATTGTGATTAACTCAAAGATGTTGTGTTATGTTACATTATAAAATATATCATATGTATTATAGCAAGTCCCATGATCATATCTGTACTCAGGTGAAAATACTTATTATGTTAAGAGCTCGTACCAGCACTCTGCTTAGGAAAGGAACGGGATCGAGAGAAGACTTTTGGGGATAAGATGAAACCCAAATCAGGCATCTTGGTCATCAAAGAAGGAAAGTGACCACTAATTTGGTTTGGGAAGAGAGAACAAGGAAAGAAATATGTCAAGACAAGAAATATGCCAAGTGATAAGGTGGACGCCTGGTGCTCAAGTTTTAGAGTTTTAGTAATTTTTAGTAAATTGGTTTTAACCAATTCAGATTCAACTCCCAGCTGTTTGTGTTGCTATAATGTGAATGCTTGCACCTTCCTAAATTTATTATCAAGGATTTTTATACACTCACACTTTGAATTAATGTTTAATTAGATGGGAATTTAAAAGAGTTCCGTGAGCTGATGCAGAATGAATGGGGATAAACACTAATGGGTTGAGGATACCCCAAACTGAAGTGTTCAGTAGAAGTGGGAGCCCAGGCTTCTCTAAGGAAGTTGTGGGATTTTTACAGAGCTCTGGAAGTGCAATGGGGGTTTGACTGATTTTATCTAACTCTTATGGAGGAGGAAAATGTAAATCCACATTTGGTAAGTATATATGATGGGTAGAGATAGAGAGAGATAAAGAGAGGAATAGAGATGCAGATATGGAGATGGAGGTCTTTACAGCACCTTGAAAATCTTATTTTTTAATTATAAATGTTTCATATCTTAGAAAATTTGTAAAAAGTGGTCTGCTCTGATACCCATGCATAGCCCAGCAGTAGAAGAGGAGGCAATAGGCTTTGGCACTCAATCTACAGAAACCCCAGAAGCTGGTTGCAAGTTTGTGGCCATAGTGAAAAGTAGGGAGAGCCAGGCTCACTTGTCTTCTCAAAACTTGGAATTCCCTTGGGGCTCAAGGATAACTGTGAAGTCCTGTTCTGGAACCAGAAAGCCAAAATGTTCACGGACAGGGTTGGGGAGAAGTAACTAAACAGCACCGAGATAGAGGGAGACATCAGGGGCTGGAGTTCAGTGAGAAGGGGCTGCAAAGAGTCAAGCAATTATCTTAGGTTGCATAAAGCAAGATCTACTGTCTAGAATGAAGGAGGTGACAGTCCTTTCCTGCTCTTGGCTGGCAAGTCCACCTCCTTTCTGGATTTGTGCTTCTTTCTTGGGCATGATTAGTTCCCAGAGAGACCTCAGTGAAGTGAAAATCTTTAAAAACATTTGATGGCTTCCCGTTGCACTGAAAATAAATTGTGCCCTCTTCCTCCCAACTTACAGGGCCCTTCATACCCTTCCCTTTTTCAGTTCTTTTTCATGTATCCTTGTGTCTGCCTGAAGTGTTCGCCATCTTCTATTTCCCTCTATGGCCCTGTAGACTTCTATTCATCTGTTATATCTCAGATTGGATGTCACTTTTTCAGTTAAGCTTTCCTTGACCTCCAAGATCAAGTTGTGCTATACATTTTCATTTCACCCAACCTGTTCCCTTCGTGGTATTTAATTCCCAGGGAGGGACCTTACCTTGCACTGGCATACGTCCTGAAGAATCCAGGAGTGAGCCCTCAGCCTGAAGAAGGCCAGGGGGGTTTGAGTAACACCCACCCAGGTAGCCTCTCTCCACACATTGGGAGGTCAGCATGTTGGAATGAAACCAAGGGTATTATCAGTTGAGTGGAGTGTTATTTGATCCTCAAAGCCCATGGTCTTTAAACTGAAGTATATATACCTTTGAAGATTTATAGACATTTTGTCCAAGTGATACATAAAGAATTTTGGTTTTGCATCATCAACTTCCATATGAACCCTTTTCTAATATTTGGTCCAACTGAATTGGTCCTTGAATTTCTCCTTTTTATTTCACAATCTCCCATTTCCCATGAAAAACAAAAAATAACATACCTTTTACTTATTGAGATTCTCATTATGGTGCATTATACTAACAAGAAAAACTTCCAGGGAACCAAACAAAAGGATAATTCAAAACATTAAAAATATTTTTTGATGCTAGATCACTGTGTGATTTTTGTTACCTAACTCAGTTGTAATAATAATTTGAGTAACAATGGTTGGAGAAGAAGCTTCCATTTCTATGTACTTGCTTTTGTGAACACATTTTCTAAGCATTTAACATCTACAACACAAATAAACCAAAGGGGAATAGAATGATACTAAATGTATCTTTCATGTAATTAGTCATACTCATCTTCAGAAACATCAACAGACTCATGGATCAATCTCATTAAAAGATACATTTCCAATACAATTGTGTTATTTCTCCTTAATAAATAGTTATCAAAATTTGTAATGTATTTTACATGGGTTATTTTAATCCGTGCTTTAGAAATTATAAAAATGATATCTACATGGGGGAGAAATTCTTTTTAATACTTAGCACCATATAGCTCTAGGAATTACAAACAAAGTTTAAAAATAAATTTATATACATATTTTTGCAGTGGATAAGTATGATCAATTAAAGGTTTTTAAGCATCAAAATATATTACATGAGCTTAAACGTCTGTGTGGGAAGTGAAATGAAACTATTAGTTTATGGAGAAAAAGAAAAATGTAAACTATCTGATTGTTACAAGAGCGCTTATTCATTTTTTTCATGGATGATGCAGTTATGAAATTACAATGAGTTTTAAAGATCCCAGACTACATTTTTAAAAATGTTTCACAGTTTTGCTTAAAAATGTCCACATTCCCAATATACCCAAAATAATATCCTTTGCCAGGAGGCACCAAAGTTTCCAGAGTCGTTTTGGAGAGTAAACAAGCAAAAAGTTTGAAGAGCAGTGCTCCAAGCTATGTTCCTGGAAAACTGGAAAGTCAGCCTGGCTCCACCTCCTTGCAAAGGGTGTCACTAACAGGTGGGACGAGTGACACTCCAGGGGGTCTCTCCCACTCAGAATGCCATTCTTTGTCAACTGCTCCAGCTCTGGAGTGCACTCACATTGGAGAATCTTCCTTAAGCTTCAGTTCGCAAGTCCTTCTTACGGAACATTTCCCTGCCCAGCCTGGCTGGACTCAATGAGGTTCTCTTGATAAACACTCTCAGAGACCCCATGCTGCTTGCTGTCTCAGATCCTTTATTACGTTTCATAATTATGCATTTAAAAGGACTTGACCAAAATCCAGACGTGCCGCCAGACAGCAAGCTCTGTGAGGGCAGGACCTGACCTGCTTTTTTTTTTTTTTTTTTTAAACATCTTTATTGGAGTATAATTGCTTTACAATGGTGTGCTAGCTTCTGCTTTACAACAAAGTGAATCAGTTACACATATACATATGTTGCCATATCTCTTCCCTCTTGCATCTCCCTCCCTCCCACCCTCCCTATCCCACCCCTCTAGGTGGTCACAAAGCACCGAGCTGATCTCCCTGTGCTATGCGGCTGCTTCCCACTAGTTATCTATTTTACATTTGGTAGTGTATATATGTCCATGACACTCTCTCACCCTGTCACATCTCACCCCTCCCCCTCCCCATATCCTCAAGTCCATTCTCTAGTAGGTCTGTGTCTTTATTCCCATCTTGCCACTAGGTTCTTCATGACCTCTTTTACTCATCCTTTTCTCTCTAGCACTGAGCACAGGGGTAGACGTTCATAGCAGACTAGTAATTATTCATTGAATGACTGGATGAACTAAACAAAAGGAAAGCCTTTAAAATGTAAGTACACTAAGAACAGCAACGCTTTCAGGTATGAATGTTTATTTGTTGTTTGTTTCCTTATCTTCAAGATTAACTGTGCACTTACTATGTGCCTGTGTATTTAGCTGTGTTACTTGCACGTGGTGGGCAGGAAAGAGTTAAAGGTTTTACTCAGTGGTGCTGGGAGCAATGGTGGCTCCCCTGGCAGGCAGACTTCGGATGAGGCAGCTACCGCGGTGTTGTCCTGTTGTAAGATCAAGGGAACATCTCTGGAAAGAAGGCGCTGGGGTGCTGGGGACTTGGGTTCAGAGATTCTCCAAGGTCCACCCTCCCAGGGAAGTCTCTTCTCTTGAATCTAGAAGACCTGGAGATGACTCTTTCCACAGTAATAGACATCAGGGCTGGGAGAAGAGATCTGAAACTATTCAAAAATGTGCAAATACAATATAATAAAATGGAATTAAGACATACTTTGAGATAGAAGCTTCTGCCGTGGCAGCAGCAAGCATTTCTTCCCTTTAGCGTGGTGCTTTCTGTATCTCAGTCGAGGGAAGCTGAGCAGACAAGAGTGCTGCTTTGAGCTCTGACATTCAGCAAGTCAGCTTGGGGCCCTCCAGACGGAGAAAACTAATTGAAGACAAAACTATTCAAAAGAAGATGAAGTGTTAGTGGCCAGAAGAAAGACATCTGAGCATGATTTAGTGAAACTTAGGCTTGAACTCTGACTCAGCAATTTCCAGCTGTGTAACTTTGGCAAATGACTTAACTTCTCTGAGTTTCAGCTTCCTCATTAGTAAAATGGAATTTTGCAATACTCTGCAAGTGGGAGAATGGATATGAAAGTGTTAGCTTCATAAGAGGTTGTCCAGTAAATGTCTGTCAAAACTGTTGAAAGATAAGAGATTTCTAGAATCAGACTGGTACCTGGACATCCATGAGCATAGTTTAGAGAGCTGGCTAAACAGAATGACCTTTGGGTCCAACCATGACATGGACATGTTTGTACGTATATAAGTCTCTGGATTTAGGACAGGGTTTCCCAATCTTGGCACTATTGACGTTTTGGGCTGGAGAAGTCTTTGTTGGTGGTGGTGGTGGGCGGAGTGCATTGTAAGATATTTACCAGCATCTCTGGCCTCTACACGCTAGATGCATTAGCACCCTTACCCAAGGTTGTGACAACCAAAAATGTCTCCAGATATTGCCAAATGTCTCCAGATATTGCCAAATGTCTCCCGGGGCGGAGGTGGGGAGCAAAACTGCCCCTGGTTGAGGACCACAAGCCTAGAAGATGAACTCACATGTAGGAAAAGCTGATGTGTGTGGTGGGGTGAGGGGTAGGGAGTGAGTGAGAGTAGTGGTTAAATATTAAATGTGTCAATATCATAATAAGGCAAAACCTGAGCTTTCTCCTTTTGAAGGCACCCAAATGATTCATTGTTTAAAAAATAAACTTTAGTAGGATGACACAAATTATATAAAACACTTAGCATATATTCACTTTACAACATTTCCTCATGCTGTACTATAATCATCTATTTCCTGGGCTGTCTCTCCATTGACTACCAGCTTCTTGGGGGTATTATACCCCTTAGGACATGGCAGAGCACCTGACCCACAGTTGTTGAACAAAGGCAATATTTATTAAATGAATGGATTGTCAGATAATTCTAATATGGCTCAGAAACCAGTATAATTGCCCTTACAGATCTATTGAGTAAGAACAATAGTATATAATATGTGAAAATATGCTTTTTTAAAATACTTGGTCAGTAGACTAGCTCACCTGGATAGTTATGGAAATCCAGAGATCCAATCTCAACCCTGACAATTAGGCCAAATTTTTTCTGACTGGCTGAATAGATGGATGGATAGATGGATGGATGAATAGAGAAGGATATGGGATAGATAAGGGTGTATATGAACAATTCTTAAATATAAGGAAAAGTATGGAAAGAGAGTAGTCCTGGGAACAGCAGAAGTTAACATTTATTGAAGGCTTACTCAGTCCTAAACACTGTATTGGTGTTTTACATATGTTATCCTATTTAATCCTCACAATGATGACGGTTTTATGATTCCCATGTTAAAACCCAGGCTTCGTGATGTTAAGTAACCTACTCAAAATGGAAGGGTGATCCTAGGAGCCCAGCCCTAAGTATCTCAAATACCGAAGATAATCTCCAGTTGCACAATTTTACAGAAATCTTCCCTATCCAAAATGCAGAGCAGAGACCTATGAAGCATCTGAGTCTATGGCCTTCCAGGTCCTCATCTCCCCGCCGGCGTGGTGGATGCAGCCTGGCCCAGCTCTGAGCCTGAAACTTCATGGCATATCCTTCTGCTGCCTGGACCTGTTTATAGTGCTGACAGGTTACAATGCATGTGGCCTTGGCTGGGTGCCCACCCCACACAGGGACCCCCCCACTGTCAGGAGCCCTCTGCAGGTGGGTGATATGGAAATTACCTCTCACCACGACTGCAAGCTGCCTATGGCTGCGTTCATCACCAGGTGAAGAAATGCCTTTTTCTTTGGAAGCCAGTCACTCACCAGTCAAGCCAGGAATATAACACAGGTGGTTAAGCAATCTTCATTCTCTCCTATCCCATCCACTGTGTGTGTGTATTTGGACACACCCTTTTACAGGATTCCCACCATCATTCTGGGAAGACCATTCTCAGAGATCCTTGAACTCCACAGTAGGCTTTCCCTGCATCTGGCATGTCCCAGTGAGGTGTACATTCATTTATTCATTCCATAAATCAAATGTATTTATTAGGCTTCTACTATATGTCAGACTCTGTGTTAAGAGTAGGAAGGAGACAGACAAGGACATGAACCTTGCATTCTAGTGGGAAGAGAAGGCAAGTAATTAGATAGGTCCTTGGAAATAATATGGGGGATGGGCTAGGGAAGTCATGGGGGGCGGACAAGGCTGTACAAATTCAGGTGATCAGGGAAGTCTGTTCTGGGATGAAGTGGGTGAAGTGCTCTGGTTTGAGCCCTTGGGGAGGGGGATTGTGGAGCAAACTGGTTCAGGCCATGGACAGAACCAGAGCAGTTGTTGTGTCTTGCTGGATGTATATCAAATTATAGAATTAAAAAATAAAAATAAAAAAAAATGAGAGAGAAAAAAAATGAGCAGATAAGAAAGAGAAATCAAAGTTGCCATATACCAAAAAAAGTTTGAAGAGGATAAGGCCTCAGATGAGAGCTTGGACTCCTGTGGAAAGGGGAAGAAACCTAAAGACACAGAAGGAAATTGACCTAATATTTATTTAGCATTGGATACTGAGCCAAATGGTTGACATATATTGCTTGATTGAGTTCTTTATCAAAACAAAGAAACAAACAAATCCCCATAATATATCACGATGCCTATTTCACAGATGGGGAAACTGAGGTTCAGGAAGTTTAAATACATTTTTTCTCGGTCATCCTGCTGGGGGTTGGGGAGTGGGATTCAAACTTAGGGCTCATGTCTCTAAAAGGCATGTCCTGTCCATGATGTAAAACCATACCCCTATGAGGATGAACAGCTGAGTATTTTGTCTGAGGTAGAGTATAAGGAAAATTTTATGCGGTGAAGAAGGGAGAGGGTGGTACATGTGTAAACTAGCCAGAGTTGAAACATTTGGTGGGGAAGAGAAAGAGAGTGGGCAGAGAGTGGCTTGAGTGGGTAGGGACCAGAATTCAGATTTAGTTAATGGAGCACATCCAACCGATATCGAGTTGTGGTTACTGATCACTTTTTCTTCCACTTTGATCTCTATACCTGTCTTATCCCCTGGACTTGAAGACAAGGGTCATTAACTTTAAAAAAATACATGTTTAGCATGTGCTCATGGTGAACTCAGGCAGTATAATGAGTTACACAGTGAAAATCACTCTCCCTTCTCCTGTCCCCATATCTCATACTACCCTTATCAGCTAAGGATCATTTCAAACTTTAAGTGTGAGCTTGAGGACTTATAAGCCTCGTTACTTTAGGGGTTCTATTGTACCTTTCTAAGCCTCATTTATTCATTAATTAAACACATAATTACTAAATACCTATTGGGCAAAGTCTTAGTTACTTTTTCTGTATGCTTCCTATTATGCTATAACAAATTATCACAAACTTAGTGACATAAAACAACATAATTTATTATTTTATAGCTCTGGACATCAGAAACCCAAAATGACTTGGTAGAGCTGCATTCCTTCTGGAAGCTCCAGAGGAGAATCAGTTTCCTTGCCTTTACCAACTTCTAGAAGCCACCTGCATTCCTTGGGTCCTGGTCCCTTCCTCTGTCTTCAAAGCCAGCAGCAAAGCATCTTCGAATCTCTCTTTCTTTGACTCTGATTCTCCCCTTTTCCCTTATAAAGATGTTTGTGAGTAGCTTGAGCCAAACTGGATAATTTAGCATCATTTCCCCATCTCAGGATTCTAAACCACATTTTCAAAGTCTCTTTTGCTATATAAAGTCACATGCAAATCAAAACTACAATGAGATATCATCTCACATCGGTCAGAATGGCCATCATCAAAAAATCTACAAACAATAAATGCTGGAGAGGGTGTGGAGAAAAGGGAACACTCTTGCACTGTTGGTGGGAATGTAAATTGATACAGCCACTATGGAGAACGGTATGGAGGTTCTTTAAAAAGCTATAAATAGAACTACCATACAACCCAGCAATCCCACTACTGGGCATATACCCTGAGAAAACCATAATTCAAAAAGAGTCATGGGGCTTCCCTGGTGGCGCAGTGGTTGAGAATCTGCCTGCCAATGCAGGGGACACGGGTTCGAGCCCTGGTCTGGGAAGATCCCACATGCCGCGGAGCAACTGGGCCCGTGAGCCACAACTACTGAGCCTGCGCGTCTGGAGCCTGTGCTCCGCAACAAGAGAGGCCGCGATAGTGAGAGGCCCGCGCACCGCGATGAAGAGTGGCCCCCACTTGCCACAACTAGAGAAAGCCCTCGCACAGTAAACGAAGACCCGACACAGCCAAAAATAAATAAACAAATAAGTAAATTAAAAAAAAAAAAAAAAAAGAGTCATGTACCACAATGTTCATTGCAGCTCTATTTACAATAGCCAGGACTTGGAAGCAACCTAAGTGTCCATCAACAGATGAATGGATAAAGAAGATGTGGCACATATATACAATGCAATATTACTCAGCCATAAAAAGAAACGAAATTGAGTTATTTGTAGTGAGGTGGATGGACCTAGAGACTGTCATACAGAGTGAAGTAAGTCAGAAAGAGAAAAACAAATACCGTATGCTAACACATATATATGGAATCTAAAAAAAAAAAAAAAAAAATGGTCATGAAGAACCTAGGGGCAAGACGGGAATAAAGACACAGACTTACTAGAGAATGGACTTGAGGACACGGGGAGGGGGAAGGGTAAGCTGGGACAACGTGAGAGAGTGGCATGGACATATATACACTACCAAATGTAAAACAGATAGCTAGTGGGAAGCAGCCACATAGCACAGGGAGATGAGCTCGGTGCTTTGTGACCAGCTAGAAGGGTGGGATAAGGAGGGTGAGAGGGAGGGAGACGCAAGAGGGAAGAGATATGGGGATATATGTATATGTATAACTGATTCACTTTGTTATAAAGCAGAAACTAACACACCATTATAAAGCAATTATACTCCAATAAAAATGTTAAAAAAAAAAATAAAGTCACATATTCACAGGTTCCAGGGATTAGAATGTGAGCATCTTTGAGGGACTAGTATTCAGCCTACCACACCATCTAACATGAAAATGAGTCTCTATGCCCAGATTTTAAAAAATATTATATCTCCAAAATAAGTTAAAATTCATCCAGTTCTCTTCATTCCATTGACATCACATAGCTGTGTTATCCTTGTCTCTCAGGTCATTGTAAAGACTTCACACTAGGTTCCTGGTACCTGGATCAGTCTTCCCATCGAGTCTGCACTCTGCTGCCCGGTGGCCTTTCTAAGCCTACATGCTGTTCATCCCATTCCCCTTTTAAAATATCTCGGTGACTCCCCATTGGGCTCCATATGATGTAAAACCTCCTTTGCAGCGTTAAGGAGACTTCTCACAACGCTGCCCTGTAGCCTCCTGAACTTCCTCCAGCTCCTCAGGTCTGCTCTGCCTGCCCCTTGGCCTTTGCATGTGCTCTCACTCATCTTTCAGATCTCAGCTTAGGTGTTAGCTCCTTAGGGAAACCACCCCTCACTCTCTACGGCTCGACTAGATTAGATCTTGTCTCTGTGGTCCAACAGCAACTCTGCATCACCTATCAAACCCTCATTGTGCTGAATGGACATCAATCTTGTTCATCTGTGGTTGTTTAATAAGTATTTGTTGACTTAGTGACTGCATGAATGAATGAATGTATGAGCCACACTCTCACCAGACTCACCAGAGAAATAGAGTGTCTGATTTCCACCCCACTCTGATATTTATCATCAGCCTTGATTCTCTGAGTGCAAAGTCTATTTGGAAAGGTAGTAACTGTTATGGAGGGCTGTGGGTTTCAGCTACTCATTGGAAAAATAACCATCTGTATGTATTCGGCATGCATTTTGGGGTGGGGGGTGCATCCAGAAACCTTTGAGCTTTTAGAGTTGGGGCCTTGTCTTCCTCTCCAGCTCTAGACAGATCAATTGTGCAGAGCTGAAAGCCATCAAAAGCTAGAAATAGTTCAACAAGAACTATTGCCAGTGTAGACTTGTTATGGACATACTGCATACTCACAAGATTTTAATGGACAACCATCCAAAAGCAGTTCTTTGCACCAACATGCATTCTATCTTCCTGAACCTTCCCCTTCCACAGAATATTCCTGGCCTTTCTGAAAGCAAAGGACCAGGTTCAGTGAGCTGAAATTCCCCAGAGAAGGGAGGAGAGTCAAGCAGGGGACTCTGGAAGGGGTGGGGACACTTTTTTCCTCCTTCCGGACATGCCATGGAAGGCAGTAAACCACACACGCAGCTTGTTTGGCTGGAAACAGCAGACCCAGTGCAACGCACGATGTGGCGGCATCCCTCAGGGAGGGTTGCAGCTTACAATATTCCACTATTCTAATGCCAACCTGGCAGCTGAGATGGCCAAGCAGGCTTTCCTACCAGGAGAAGTTTCTGCTTCACACAGGAGGTGGATTACAGGAAGGATATGGACATGCCATGGTTCATATCAGGAATTCTTCAGCAGGAGAGAGCACGGAAGGTTGTTTATCAGCAGATCCTGCCAAATAGATCGGGCATATTTGATACAGGCTGACAGCTCACCCAAGCCCTAGGAAAACTATTTCCTCCCCCTTCCTCTCCTAACCTCTCTGGGTCAGCTTATTTGTTCAGCTCTCTAACTGGCCATCCCAGATGAGCAGGTAAAGTAACCTTCCACGTCCTCAGGCAAGGCATAAGTTATGGCTTTAGTTCCTGATGTCTTCCAAGAAGTAGTCGTTCCAGAGTAGACATTTCATTCTTTTTCTTGTCCCCAAAGTACATGTTCTGGCCATTCATGAACAGAGAACTCAAAAAACTATTAAAAGGCCAGAGAAAAGCAGAGTGGACTCGACTCACTCCTTGTCTGGTGGTGGGTCTTCCTAACTAAATACTGGCCCAAGAGATTTAATTAACCATGATTAACAATGAGACTCTCTCCATGAGACCCTACCAGTCGCCTGGTAGCTTTGTGAAGCTGCAGCTTTCTGACTTTTCCCCAGACCTTGTGAATCAGAACCTCTGGGTGTAGGCCTTAGGAATCTGTGTGATGCAGGGGTTAGGAGTGGGAATAGAGGTTAAGTTTGAGCAAATTTGCCCTCGCACTGAGGATGACCATGGAATGTATGTATCAATTGGTTTTGACTTCGGATGGCTCTGGATGTGAATCTTAGCTCTGTTGCTTACTAAGTCTGTGACCTTGGGGAAGGTACCTCTTCTCTCTTAGTCTCAGCTTTCTCAGCTGTAAAATGGGAACAGTAACCGTATTTCCTATCAAGGCTGCCGTGGGCATAAAATGAAGTTGTGCAAATAAAGTGCCTGACACATAGTAAGTGGTCCATAGATGGCAGTGGGTCCTAATGGTGTGGCTTTGAGTAACTATGTCTGAGTAGGGAAAGGATCTCCCATCTTCTCTGGGCCAAATGCTGAGTTTCGCTCTAGGAATAGATGGGCCCCTGAAGTCTAGTGAAGTATACTTCCTATGAGAATTGACATATGTGACTAGAAAGTGACATCTAATCCATGGAAGAGTGGCAGGAGGTGGCAGACAGATCTGGGTTTGAGTCTCGCCTCTGACTATGAGATGTTGGGCAAAATTTTCTGTCTTTCTCAGCCTCCTTTTTAAAATTAATTTATTTTTTAGTGAAGTGTAGTTGATTTACAATATTGTGTGAGTTTCAGGTACAGTCAAGTGATTCAGTTTTATATACACATATTTTTTTCAGATTCTTTTCCTTTATAGATTATTACAAGGTATTGAATATAGTTCCCTGTGCTCTACAGTAAATCCTTGTTGCTTATCTATATATTTTATGTGCAATAGTTTGTACCTGTAAATCAGCCTCTTTTATTTGAATTATACAAATAATATTTGTCTTGAAAATTTTCTAGGGAGATCAAGTGAAGCATCTATAAATTTTAGTGTTTTCATTTTTTTTGACCTATTCTGGTTCCAAATGATATATTTTTCTGTTCATGGATTACACGTGACAAATACTATTTAAGGGAAGTGAGCAATTTGATGGTATTAATCTTTTACGTATTGAAGAAATGTACATTAATCATGGAAACTCCAAGGAATATTTGCCGGTCTTTGGGGAGATGGAGTTCATTCATTCATAGTACAGTCATGACACATAAAAAGTAATTACTAAAGGGTCATTTAAAAATTAATATTACTAATATAGTAACATTCATATTAATAATAAAAGTCAGTTTGGACTAGTACATGAAGAATGTGAGTTGAGACGGAGTCAATTATGAGTTCACATTCCAGTGGTTAGAAGATGTGTGACCTTGACTAGGATACTAAACCTCTCTGAGGCTGAGTTGTGTCATCTGTAAGAACAGAAGGTTATACCCACATTGCTAGTTTGTAGTGAGGATTAAATGGTGTACATCATGCTACAAAAGACCGCAGTCGACATTCAACATATGTGTATATTAAGCCACATATCTTTCTACTTTTCTTAAATATCTTACCAATTTTTTAGTTGTCTCTTGGATTTTCCATATAGATAGGATTATCTGTAAATAGTGATACTTTTGCACATTCATTACCCATAGTTAAACCTCCTTTTTTTTTCTCATTGTGGGGAGTAGGACTTCTAGGACAATGCTAAACTATAATGGTGTCAACTGCTTCTTCTCCTGTTTTGCATCAGTGGGGATGATTCTGATATTTTATCATTAGGTATGATTTAGTTGTCCAACTCTAGTAGCATTATTGTATTCTACATTTTTTTCCTATTTTTACTGTAGTAAATTTTGTTTGTTTGTTTTTTTCCTAATCAGGAATTAACCCTTATTAACTGTTTTGTTTTGTTTCTAGCAGTTCTCAAAGTGATGCTATGGTGTCTTCTTTAATCTGCTAATCTGTATGATTGATGCTAATAATATGCAACCATCCTTGCATTACTGGAACCAACTCTACCTGGTCCACTGAGTACAAATGGAACGCTTTCCTCCTTCTCTTCCAGCCCCTGGTCCTGCAGCAGTCTCTCCGATGTCTGCATCCCCTGTTCCATGGCACAGTCTTTTTAGAGCGAAGGGGAAATGAAGAGGGGGCCCATTTGCAAGTGCATATGGGAGGAGATTGTCACAAGACTTGCTAGACATTCGGAGAGAGAAACCCATGAGTTCCTGGTTCCTGTTGATAGCAGGTTTAGAGGCCTTTGGAGCCTGTTCTCTTGTGCCATCCCATCCCCTGCAAATTGCTGCTGCAGCAGCCTCCGACCAGCTGCTAGGCACCTGACCTCACGTCCCTCTGACCACAGAGGACCAAGGTCACGTCTGTTCAAGGCCGTTTCCATAGAAATGCAAATACATAGCGAATGCTTCCTCTTCAGGCCATCTTGTCCCTCTCTTCCCTTTTTTTCTTCTAGATCTTTTATGACAGTAGCTTGGATTTCACAACAGAGAGATGTGTCATTCAGTCACGCAGTTCCCTATGAAGAAATAGATGTACGTTTCTTCTCTCTATGCTTTTTGGAAAGCATGGAAAATAATGACAGATAAACTTCTGGGTCTTCATGAGGATGTCAAGTGCATTTCTCCTACAGGGGACAGGAGAGAAATAGGGGCTAAGCCCAGTGGACTCATTGCAGACGGGTCTGATTCCAGGTTTGCCAGATAGAAGGGGAGCTCTCACAGAAGGCGATGCATGGTGCTGGATCAGCTCCCAACAGCAGTTCAGACCCAACTCTGCCGACGCTAAGCATGGGGATAAGGATTTCTGTCTTCCTGGAAGAGGCACGACTCCTTCCGCCCTCCAGCTTGCCTCCCCCGTGTCAAAGACTGTTAACTCAAAATCTGTATGGCCCCCTGGGAGTGAGGGAGAACCCACTTTTAAGCTTCAAGTTGTGTTGATTTGGGGTTGAGTTATTTATATTCAGCTTTCTGAAAGACCAAGCTCTGGGAAGGTGCATAGGCAGGGCATAAGCAATGAAGGATTGAAGCCAGGAAGTGTGTCTTAGGTCAGATGCTCAGAAGCAGACTCTGAGATGAGGATTCATTAGCAGGTAACTTGTGAAGGGAAACTGGGAAGAGGGGAAAATCAGACAGGAATGTGCAGGGGATCAAGCAAGAGTGTGATCTCAGGCAAAGTCCTACGAGGTTGACTTCGGCTTGATCCAGCAATGATACTGGATTCTTAGTTAAACCTCAGAGGTATCCTGATTTGAAGTAAGGGAGTTGAGTTTTCATGCAATTACACACCACAGTCATGTTAAAAGTTCTCAGGGGGGACATACTTTCCTAGGAACTTCCAGCTTTCTGTGCAATCAGTCAAAGTGGGCTCAAGTAGCACAGGGGTGGTCCCCTGAAAAAACCACAGGCGCCAAGGGACACACACAAACGGTAAAAAGGGTTCTGCAAGGATCTGGCTGCACCACCCAAACTGTTTTCCCATAAAGGGATTAGTCATGTAATGGACCCGGGTTAAACCTACAGATGCCCAGCTCTCACCGAGGCCGACGGAATCAGTATTTCCGGGAGTGGAGCCCAGAAACCTGCAAGTTTGTCCAGCTCTCTGTGTGATTCTAATGCCTTCTAATGGTGGAGAACCACAGCTTTAAGTGTTGCAAAGGGCTGAGGATTAGATCATTGCAAACAGCAAGTGGGGGGGTCAAGGCAACAAGAAGCACAATTCTTTAAATAGGAAGAAAGAGCCATGTGAGAGACTGAAAATGATGCAGGCTTTGCAGCCAAACCCACTAGAATCCCTTTCCCGGCCCTGGGATTCTGGGACTTGGAGAAATCCATTTTACCTCAGTTTCTTCATCTCTATGAGTCATAATACTGAATTCATCGAGCTCTGTGGAGTTTATTTATTCATTTGAGAAATATTTATTGAGTACCTATGCATTTTCCCAGCCATTTCCCCAAGTTCTGAGGGCACAAGAATAGATCAGACAGATAGGATTCCTGCCCTGGTGGAGCTCAGGGGCTGGGCGGTCACATTCCTGCCCTGTGAGAACAAAGCCTTGCTTCCTTCCCAGCCTTCCCTGAAATCCTCCTCTCAGTCTCCACTGTGGCTTCTCCATCTTCTTGATTTTCTGCAGTTCTTCAGGGCTAAGGAGACATGCTAAATGATCAGAGGTGTTACAGTAAGTTTTGGAGCAAATGTTGCTGTAGAAAGCCCACCGATATAAATAGAATAACATAAGACAGAAAGAATTGTCTCTCCGAATGAAGGAAGTGTTTGGAAGCCCTGGTTATATGCATGAAGTTAAAGGTACTAAGTGTAATATCTTAAAAAAAGAGATAAAAGTACCCAGATATTTCAAAAGATACTTTATAGTACCGTGAAAAGGACCTTGAACAAACAGTAATTCATTCATTTCTTCATTTTTGATTTCTGTAACCCAGATGTCAGCCAACTCCTTGGGACCGGGATAAGACAGCCTCAAATCCCCACTTCTGTGGTCCTCCTCAAGATCTCCCTGAGTCCTCACTATCTCTCAGACTCACGACTTCCTGGTCTTCATATGCAATCTTTGTTCTGAACCACACTGATTTTGATGTCAGACAAAGGTTCTTCAAGCCTTTTTCCCAAACAAAATCAACTGACACACAAACCCAAACAGCCACAACAAAAACTCACCCACACACTTTGGTCAAACTCTGAATGGAGGAAGGGTTTCCATGCCAGGAACATAAACAAATTTAAAAGGATAAGAGCATCCCTATTCTCCAAATGACTGGTACCCATCATAGAGCTCTACTAGCTGTGGACCCATTGGGCTGCCTCTTCTTCCTTCCTCTTTCCACACATTTTCTTCTCCAGTCACTCTTCACTGCATTCTTTGTGAACAAAATAAATACATCCCCATCCTTTGCCTCATGCAAAACAACCTCCCCACCTTAATGGGTTGTCTATTCTTATAAGAAACTTATCGAGTCTTTCCCCATGCAGAGATAGTTACCTCCTTCCGAGGAATTCTGGCATCCACTGGTGGATATGCAGCCTCATTATAATCTTTTCAATTCGGTAGACACTCATGAATCCCCTTGGTGGTGGTTTCCATTACCCTCTCTTATAACTAGGGATTTACTTTATTTCTTGGGATGACAAGTTTTCTCATATAGAAAACTGGCTCACTTTTCAGGCTTCTTAGGAGTGTGAGGAGAAGTTGTGTGTGAGAGTATTCTGACAACTGCAAACATCAACAATTGCTAATCAGTTCTTCTGACCTCAGCGCATTTGTCATGATTCATTTCTATAAGGTTTATATCCAGACTCCTAGCGTAACCTCTTTTCCATAAGTTTACTTGACTCCTCACTCACTTTGTAGCAAAATTTCTCTCTCCTTTCTCAAGGCTTCTAGAACTTATACACTTCTCCAGAGTAATATTTCCCCACTGGATTGTTATTTATTCATGTAGGTGGAAAGTTTCTTGAGATGCCTAATTCAGTCATTATTATTATTATTCTAGGAAGTCAGATAGAATGGCAAGGTAATTTTCTCCTCCTCTTGCCTGGGAGAACAACCAAGCCCATGAACCTCAGACAGGCAAGCATCCCTTATCCTAGGGAGAATCAGGACCTTTGGTTTAGGACACTGAGCATTATTGAGGCTGACCTGCCTGAGAGTAACTCCCTTTGGGCTCAAGTTCTAGGAGTTGTGGATTCCTATATCTGCAGAGCATAGAAATGGCATGACTTCTGGTGGGGGTAGTACGTGGCTACCTGCTTAGTGGACAACTGCTATTTTAGCCTGTTCAGCCTCTATTGCCCCTGTTTCTGGTAACAGGACCACAGCACTCCTTGGGGAACCACATTTCCCCTGTAGTTAGTCTCCCATGGTTTTCCCAAGGGTTGACTTCATTGTTATTTTCAAGGAAGGGTATTGTCATCGTGTGGCCAGAGTGTTTTTCATACCTCTGGCCTCAGGAGTGGGTCCAGGGATGGGTATAGAACTGAAGCCAGATAACGAGGCTTGGTTTCTCACACTGGGAAGGTCCTACTCATCTCTTGAGACTAGAAACTTGAGTTGCTTCCACGGAGCACTTTGCTGCCCTCTCAGAGAACCCATCATACGGGCTCGCTCTTCTCT
The DNA here is from genome assembly GCF_028564815.1 of Eubalaena glacialis. NCBI lineage: Eukaryota > Metazoa > Chordata > Mammalia > Artiodactyla > Balaenidae > Eubalaena > Eubalaena glacialis. Next base: position 20,160,405 of record NC_083728.1, read on the forward strand.
TTTCTTATCTGCCTTCCTTGGGGCTGTGACATGCAGGGACAAAGATTATTTTTAATTTACTGCCAGCACATAATAGGGAAATTGGCCCATGGTAGGTACTCAGTCAATTTTTATGGAATGGCGGTAGGGCGAGGGTCAGGAAGGAGATTTCAATCTCGGTAACGGGGAGGGTCAGGTTGAGTAAGGACAGGGCCAAGGTCTCTGGGTTCTGGTGAGATCACACTTCAGAGCTGATCGCCAAAGAGCCTTATTAAGAAAACAGCAAAACTGAGAACTGCAGTGATGTCTACGGCAGACCTCCAGTTCCCATTGCTGACTCCTGTAATAGCTTTTCATTGCCTTCTCTTTCCTTAAGAAAGTCTCACATTGTCATCCAGGCCTATTAAATGTTCTGTGAGCCCATTATCAAAATAGCATTTTCAGCTTCATTGAACACATGTAGGAAATGTTGTTGTGTTTAAAAAAAAAAGAAAGAGCACTATGAGAATAAGCACAGCTTGTACTGGGGTAATTATCTCCTCTCCAACAGCCTTTTGGAAAGAAAAGATATTTCTAATTTTTGGAAAGCTGTACATCTAACAGGGTAAACTGTCACTGATTAGATTAGTAACTCAAAAATTGAAACCCAACATCAAGTTAACTTCTCCTCCCCCTCTGCCCTCCACCTCTCTGGTCAACCCTTTCTTCCCCATCATAAAGAGGGAAATCACACAGATTTTTGATGGATGCATTCATTTTGTATTGCATTTCTGTGGGAGTATAAAGCAAGTCCGTAAATCTAAGTGGTGAATAGATTCCACACTTCTGATGGTGACACTGGTGTTCAGACCAGGGTCACCCTGCATCAAAGGCCTGGCTCAGAGTCACAGGTGTGCTGTGGGCAAAGAGGGGTCCTCAGGGACCCTACTGGCATGGGGAAGAATCGAGGTCTTTGGCTTATCTTTAGCCGTTTGATGGCCTCTGTCTCCAGCGCTCAGTGTCATGTCTTCACAATACCTCTGCAGATGGGTGGAGCTGAGGTTGAGGCCTGGCTCTGACATTTATCAGCATCACAGTCATCACTTAAGCTTTCACGAGCTCCAGTCTCCTCACCTGTCAGATCTGAGTGACAACATTGCATGGATGGCCTCATGCAAAGCCATCCATAAAGGCAAATAGGCACCACGGCTGCTCAGAAAGGCTCACCTTCTTTTCAGATCATTATCTGACCCTCTTCCCACCCTCCCATCTAATCTGAAGTAGAAGACCCTGCCTGGGTGGCTCCAGATCCCCAGGCCCACAGAAGAAGGTCGTCCACATCATACAAAGATAAGCAAATTGCTATGAACGACACAGAGAAAGGCATGAGTGGCTCAGCTTTCTGGAGCCAAGGAGGCTTCTTAGGGGGAGTGGCAAGGGAGCTGCCCCTGGGAGGAAGTGCAGACATTCCCCAGAGGAGAGAGAAGGAGAGGGTTCCTGGGAGTGGGGCTTGAGCGGCATGTCACGGGCACATGGGGAAGATGAGGATGGAGAAGTTCAGACTCAGCCACTGAGGGCATCAGACTGTATCACATGACAAGGGCTTGTGGATTAGTGGCTCTCAGACTTCATGGACTTGCAGATCATCTGGTGAGTTTGTTAAAAATGTAGCACCCTGGCGTGGGGCCCAGGAATCTACCTTTAACACCAGCTCCTGGGTGATGTTATGCAGGTGGTCAGAGGAAGACATGGAGAAACAGGGCTACAGATGATGCAGAATGAATACAGGGCAAGGGCTTAGGAATCCCCGCCCTCCCCAGGTAGAGGAGTAGGGTCTGGGGTCTCAGGATCCTGGGCGTGGGGTAAGCTAGACCATGGGCCTGGGGTTAGCGGGTATGAGGGGATAATCTGAGAAACAGGAGATGGAGGAGCCCCAGAATAAGAACCCCAGACAGATGATCACAAGTCTGTTAGGAATCATCAGTGGCTGGTTGGGTAACGAGGGCAGATTCAATCATGAGGGTTTCAGTTTTGAGGCGTGAGTTGGAGAGGAGAGGAAGGTTGGAGGTAGGAGCAATCACCAGGAGCAATTTCTGGAGTGATGGGCATAGAGTAGCAGCCCCTGAGGCTCTAGAAAGGGAGGTAAAAAATTAGTATATACTAAGTACCTGACTTTATTCTTATTAACCCTTTTCATTCTCATAACCACTCTAATTAGAACAAATAGAACGACTCTCAAAGAATAGACAAAGAAACTGAGCCCCAGAACTGAGCTCAGTGAGTCCGTGGTGGATCAGAGGCCCAAACTCAGCCCCTGTGGGTCCAGACCTTGCAGGGGATGGGGGGGCCGGGGGTCTCAACAGCCACACTGCTGCAGCACCACCTTTGACCATGCATGTGGTCCCAGCTCTGCATAGAAAGACCCGGGGTCCCCTGGAAGTGCTGAGACTGGAGGCCGGGAGGCCAGGGAGGGCTGGGACCTGAGCCCAGGTGAACGATGCTACAGTCTGCACTGGGGCTCTGGGCCATTGAGAGAGAGTCAGCCTGGAAACGTCTTAAAGATGGAGAGAGCAGCACTTGGTCGTGCCCTTGGGGGGCCTCTGAGGGACCAACGCTGGCAATCACCTTCCTTTCAGTGGATCACTCTGACCCTGGTATAGGCCGGGAGGTCTTTGGTGGGAAAGTGAGGACACTAAACTCAAAACTTGGGATGTAAAGGAAGAGTTAAGAACCCTACCAGGCAGTATGGAGTTGCCAGGAGAAAAGACTGAGTCTTCTCTCACATTAGCAAAGGCTGGGAGGCAAACCCTCTGCCTCTGGACCCTGTGGCTCCCTCCCCTGCAGCTCTCCGAGAGGGTGGGGCTCAGCTGTGTAGCCTTGCCCCTCCAGCAGAGCCTCTCCAGCCCAGATGTCATCTTTCCTTCAAAGATGAAGGCACATTTGAACACACATTCAAAGCACAATTCTGTTGCTTCTTGACTGTGTGATCTTGAGCAAGTTGTTTCCCATCTCTGAGCTTCAGTTTCCTCATCTGTGACTTGGATATCATAAGTGACTAGGGATTGGCTTGGCTGTCTCAGGATCCTGGAGGAGGGTGAGGTGAGACAGGGGAAGGGAAAGTGTTTTCTGCCCAGGTGACAGGAGGCATCATTGCATTTCCTCCAGAGCAAGTTGCATGTGGGTCCTGGGCATCAAGCATCCCTTTAATTCAGAGAGGTGTGCTCTTCTGTCGCCCAGAAAGGTGGTGATGCTGCCTACATTTGGGAGCTATACTGATTGGGAGAATCCACTGGGGATTTCTGGCAAGTTAGCATCTGAGCGAGGCTGAAGAAGCTTCAGAGCAGTGTCGCAGGCGTGTGTCCGTGCTGGTGTGCTGCGTGTAAAGTCACAGTGAATAATAACTGGCCGCTTCGTGTGAGCCACCCTGGGTGACAACCGAGGAGGTGGGGACGGCCAGTCAATAGCAGAGACAGCCCACAAACTCCTGCCACCGTCTCAAAGCGAACCCCCAGCCCTGCTGAGTCTCCTGTCAGCCGGCAAGGACGGTTGTGGGAGGCCAGAGGGGAGCGGGGGGAGAGGGCCAGATGGGCTTCAGGGGCCAGCAGGAGCCTGGCCTGCTCAGAGGCCATGCTGAGGGTTTGGGTCTTTGCTCTGAGCACTGCGAATTCATTGAAGCCTTTGAAGCAAGAAGGTTGTACGATCAGTTTTGTGTTTCAAAAAGCTGGCTCAGGCTGCCAGGTGGAGAATGGACTGAATGAGATAATCTGTGTCAAGGGCTCTGCTCAGGTTCTGGGGGCTATAGTAAGTGTTCAGGAAACATAATCCATTGCTGTGATTACTCTGTTAGCTGCCAGGTGCCTGTTGGGAGTGGATGGTAGTTCAGCAGATGGGCCTCAGGCACTTCCTGTCTCTAACAAAGGGACGGAGTCGTTCCAGCCTCCTTGGCCCAGCCTGGCTCAGCCTGGCTGCTTTCCTGTCGAGCTGAAGACACTCAAAAGGGAGCCCAGCCAGGCCTGAGACAGGGGTGAGCGAGAGCTTCCAATATGGAAGGCAGGGCAAACACGCGGTGGGGAGGAAGGACTCCCTACCTTGCTGGCTCTGGCCCACGATCCCCGTTTCACAGCCCTCCTGCTGGTCTGGGCCAAGTGACAGCCTGTAGTGCTGGGTTCCCATGGGGCTCTGGTTGACCAGACCTGAAGAAGGAAAGGCAGGGACAGCACACAGGAACAAACCACACACTCCAGGGGAGGACCACTTGGGTTGATTCGAGACTCCAGTGGGGAAATGGGTGGCCCTACAACCTGCCAACTCAGGGGTCTCTCTGATCCTCCCCAGGAATATGAACAGGAGGCAGCCTGCAGTTGGGGGTCACCCTACCAGGCTCTAGCCACCCAAGGCCACCTGTAACAGGGGTCCACGAGGCCAGGACTCCAGGGACAGTGCTGCAGGCTCCTTAGGGCTCTTTTCTGTTCCATCCTCAACACAAGACCGTGTCTTATACATGCAGGGGTTCTCTGTCCCACAGGGCCTATCGGACGCTTGAAAATTGGCTCATCAGGTTGAGATGTGCTGGACGGTAAAGTACACACTGAATATCCAAAAACTTAGTATGATATTAATAATGTTAATTATCTTACTAATAATTTCCCACATTGGTTACATGTTGAAGTGACAATATTTGGGATATATTGGATTAAATGAAATACATTATTAGAATAGATTTTGCCTTGTTTCTGTTGGCTTTTTTTTAAATGTGACCACTAACAATTTAAAACTTGTATATTTGGCATTATATTTCTATTGGATAGAGCTGGTCTAGGGTTTAAGTAGGTGAAAAGGGTCCAATAAAACAAAGACAAACAAAAATCCCTTTAGTTCTCTCTAAGCTATAAATAGAGGAGAAAGGTGAAGTGAATCCCCTTGACTGGGAAGGTGTGCAGAGGAGTCTCCAGTGCCTTGAAGTGGTATGATGGAAGAAAGCACCAGCATTGTAGGGAGAGCTTCACGGATTCATAACCCTGCTCTGCCTATTCTTTCTGTGTGGTGTTGGGCAAGTCACTTAACTTCTCTGAAGTAGGTCAGGCTCCTTTGAACAAAACAAAGCTGGGGATGTAAGCCTAGCAGAACTGCTAAGAGGAGATTAAGTGGAAGAATGGGTGTAAGCTTCCTAGCGGCGTGCTTGGCACTAGGAGGCGTCAACTTTATTTTCTTTCCCCACAAAATGTGTGAGAAGGCCACTCCTGGCTGAAATTTCAGAATTGGGAGGATCCTTGTGCAACCAAGGCTGAGAGTCCTTCTGGCCCTTTAGATTCATTCATTCATTCAACTCTTCTTTGAGCTGGCTAGAATGGTAGATGAGGTGGACAGGATCCCTACCTTCATGGATATGGGCCACCCTTATGACCTGTGTTGGTGTGTATGTTGGGGGTTTAGGGACGGGGGTGTGTGCTTTCTTGGCAAATGCCAGGCGTTCTTTCTGCTTTCCTGGCACAACACTCAGCTCCACTTCCAGCTCAGCCAGGCTCTTCCATCCCCACTGGGAATGGCTGAAACCCTCCCCAAGTCACTCATTTGTAACCAACCCTCTTGTCAACGTTGTGAGGCTCAGTGTCACAATTTCTGTAAAGCCAGGCTGAAGGCAGCCTGTTGGTGAGACCCAGTTCCTCATCCCACTTCATTCGGCCTCCAACTCTTGAAGCCCACTTCATGCTATGCAGGTAGTCCCCGGGGACTTCTCCCAGTTCACGGTGAGGCCTAAGTGATGAGGGCCTCTTGTCTAGCAGTTCGCCTCCCTGCTGAGCAGGTCTGAGCTTCAGGGGCAAACAGAGAAGAGAAAACAGAAGATCAGGGTCTGCAAAAGGGGAAATGGGGTCTGGGGATTCTCTGAGCACAGGCAGAAATGAGGCTGGGTGTGAATTCAGAGTGAGGGGCCATGAAGTCCACCATCATCCTCGTATTGAAACCCTGGAGTATGATGAATACATTGCACGTAGTATCTCTTTGAATTCTCCTAAAACCCTTAGGGGTAAATCCTATACCATCCAGATCTCTCCTGACTCACTCAAGTTCTTTCAGAAAATGAGTGACAGAGTCTTGTTTTAAATGCAAATCTCTAATTCAAGAACCCTATACCAGACACCATATACCCTACACGCTTGGGCAGAGGGTTGCTAACAACATTCCCTGCCATTATCTGGCTGTTTCATTTGTCAAAACTTAAGCCCACAGGCCAAAATGAAAGTTCAGGGGACAATGTCTGAGTCCTTTTAGGCCCACCCAGGACACATTGCTGTGCGTGGTGGCTTCCCTTCTTCTCTGCTCTTTGTCCAGACTGGGTGGATCTACATGGTCAGTCTTGGAGGCACAAAGATATGCACACACCAAAGCTATTTGTGTTGCTTCCTAACTTCAAACTATTTAGGAAGAAAAGATTTCTTGAAGAGTTTATTCTTATTCAATGCAGTTATCAATACAGTTGTTGGGAGACTTAAAGGCAATGATATTTGAACCTGGCTCAAACAGGGCACAAATTAATGGCACGATCACTTTTAAAGAGATGATGAGTATGAACATTTTTCACAGAATGCTTGGCCTATAGAAGGTGCTCAATAAATTCCCAGGAAGGATAACCCGTTATCAACTCATGTGACCTTAGCAAGGATGGGGGCTGCAGTTCTCCATCTTGGATGTGCAGTGAAGTCGTGGGGAGATCTTCTGAAAATGTAGACTCCTGTAGTCTCCTCCCTGCTATTCTGACTCAGAAAATCATGGGTGGAGCCACAGACACTGCATTTTTAATAAGCTCTCCAGGCGATTCTTATGTGGGTGTTCCTTTTGGGTTATTCTTTGAAATTCACTGGGCTGGGTTGATGGATTATATGATAATTAAGCCAGAGAGGCTGGGACACAGGATAAGTAACTCATGCTGGGAGAGGTGATTGGGGTGAAAGATGTAAACCTGGATTATGGGGTGGAAGCATAGAAGTATTCTAGGAAATGGGGTGGGAGTGAGGGGCAGGATGGTCTTGGGAGTGGGGAGAAGGCACTCCAAGGGGAGCTGGTGGTATTAGAATGCACCCAATTCTGGGGTTCTATGCTTTTATGCTTGGGAATCCCTGTGCCTTTCATAAACTCTCCCTGCTCTGCTGAAATAAATTTTAAGACCCAGTTCAGCTGTGACCTCCTCTAAGAATTTTGCCTTCAGCCCCTAAGGTAAGTTAATTACTCCATGTATCCAGTACAAGAAGATCTCTTTCATGTCTCTATCCCCAAAGACCAAAAAAGAGCTGACAGGTAGAAGGAGTTTAGTCAATCAGTAATGGCGATTGAATGACCTGTTTTTTAGAATAGCTAGTGAAGACTTTGAGGGGTTAAGCTTTAGCAATGTTATTTTGTGCAAGGATGTGGAGGGCAAGCCACCAGCAATGTGATGAGATTCCCTGATCCTGTGGGTTCAGAACTGGAGGCCAACACATGGGCTCTGGGGGAAGGACTGAAATATTCCTGTTCAAGTGGAAATTGTGTGGGGATAGGTCATCAGAGAAAGTGAGGGGCGAAAGAATGGGATGACTGGCCAGTGTTCAGAGAGTATAAAGGGAAAAAGAAAGAGGGAGGGAGGGTGAGAGAAAAAGAGGAGGAGAGATGGAGGTGGAAGAAGAGAGAAGGAGAGATTTGATACCATTAGTCCCTATGCTATGCCTAAAACTAAATTATGTGTATTAATTTCTGAATATTCAGAGCAGCCCCCATTCATAAAAATGAGAAATTGGGACCTGGAATATTGGTTAACTTTTTCAAAGCCACACCATCCATTAAGGGGCCAATCAACTCTTTTGACTCCATGGCTGGTGCTCTGTCTTCTACACCACATGGAAAGCAAACGAGTTGCATGTTTGTCTTGTTGCCAATTTCCCATTTCTGTGGCCATATTGGACATTTCCAGTTAATCATCTTTTTTTCCCCCATTGAGCCCAAGTAAAACCTCAGAATCTTCTACCACATTCCTGCAACCTATCACCTCCCTGTAAGATTTAGCATTTTAAATCAGACTTCCTTGCTCTTTTTTTCAAGATTAACCTATTCCAGAACTCAAGGGAATTTATTTCCAGTGGCTATTCCATTTGAAAATGCTGGGTATACATATATCAATCATTGTGTTGTATACCTTAAATATATAAGATGTTACATGTCAATTATATCTCAGTAAGGTTGGAAAAAATTAGTATTTGTCTTTTGCCAAATTAAAATAAATACAACAACAACAAAAAAAACCCTCACAAAAAACTCCAGAACTCTGACTATGTTTACTGGGGGGAAGAAGAAAAAGAGAAATCAACAGTGTTTGATTCTCTAAACCCAGACTGTGAAAAGACAGGAGTTATGGGGAAAAGGTTTAAGCTATATTGGCAGGGAGAGTTGCCAATGATGATAACAAAATAAAAATAATAGTGATCACTATTATTTATCGGATGTTTACTATGAGCCAGGAAAAAAAGTAAGTGTATGATACGAGTTACTTCACTTGCCCTTTACAATAACATTATGACATTTACAGATGAGGAAACTGAGGCACAGAAAGGCTAAGAGCTTTGACCCAGGTCATACACCTGGAACGTTAGAATCAGGATTCCAGGCTGGGTTCTGGAGCTGAGATATTAACCAGTAAACTTCACCCTGTGCAGGTTTAGAAGGAATAGGAACTTTCAGATACCCCAGATACATACAAGTCACCACTTCCTTGGTCATTTCCCTAACATCCCCACTCAGAAAAGGTCAAGGACTTATGGGATGGGGGTGGAAATCCTAATCCCGGCACCCCCGTGGTTTATTCAGAAGTTAGTCACAATTTTATGTCAGCCCTGGCCACTCCCTCCCCTGCTGTCATGGGCAAGGAGTCTTGTAACTGAGCACCGTGGAGGGGAAGTTAGCACACGCAGGAAATGACTGGGCAGTGGATTTCTGGGACCAGAACAGTGATTTCGGGCTCCTGCCCTTCCCTTCCTTCTGCCTCTATGGTTGGGTGGAGGGAGTGGGATAGGCTTTGTGCTCCTTTTTATGGGATCCATGCAGGGTGACTCCCCTAAGGTTGCTTCTCCTGTCAGCTCTATGGAGTACACCCTATGGTTACCCAGTTGTTTTTTTTTTTTAATTAATTTATTTTATTTTATTTATTTTTGGCTGTGTTGGGTCTTTGTTGCTGTGTGTGGGCTTTCTGTAGTTGTGGTGAACGGGGGCTACTCTTTGTTGCGGTGTGCGGGCTTCTCATTGTGGTGGCTTCTCTTGTTGCGGAGCACGGGCTGTAGGTACGCGGGCTTTGGTAGTTGTGGCTCACGGGTTCTAGAGCGCAGTCTCAGTAGTTGTGGCACACGGGCTTAGTTGCTCCACGGCATGTGGAATCTTCCTGGACCAGGGCTCGAACCCATGTCCCCTGCATTGGCAGGCGGATTCTTAACCACTGCATCACCAGGGAAGCCTGGTTATCAGTTTTAATGGGAGCAAGTTGAGGTTCGGAGAAAGTGAGGATGCAAACTTGCTTGCTGACTAACTCGAATCGGGTCCGCACAAGGAGAAATCAGGCTTGAGCATCAGAGAGGGAAAACCAATGAGGAACCAATCAACAGAGACCATGAGGACCAATGCGTTCCAGTGAAATCATTTTGGCGCTTAGAGCCAATTTTGGATTTCGCTTCCCTGGACCTCAGTTTTTTCACCTTTCCTGTAGGGTTTTAGTGAGGGTTCACTACATCTGCATGGACACAGACCTCAATCTGAAACCTTTCTCCCACTTCCTGCCATAATCAGGATCGTTGTAAAATGACAACATTTTTATTTTTCCTAGAATCATAGGATTTTATAGAAATTGTATAGTTACTGGTAGAAACTTGGTTGGCATGAACGCCAATTTAGGAAAACATAACCGTATTTACAAACCCTCACTTGTTGTTCAAGCTGAAGGTAGCTTTGTAGACTCTCATGGGAACCATTTTTCTTGGATGATTTCCTATGTTGACTAAGAGGGATCAGCATGGCTGCCGGCTGTCTCATGACTTGGATACAGACGCTCCAGGGTGAGCAATTGTATAGACCCTTGGTACTCGAGGCATGGTCAGGGGAGAAGCGGCAGCTGCAGCATCTAAGATCTTGTGAGAAGAGCAGCCTCTCAGGCCCCGGCCCAGCCCTACCTAGAGAACAGAATCTGCATTTTATCAAGAGCTCCAGGTGACCTGTGTTCACATGACAGCTTGAGACAAGCTGATGCAGATGGCTTTTTTTTTTTTTTCCTGAGCCTTTAGCTTTGAGTGGAGGTTTCCATTTGAAACTAAGCTCTAGGCCTTTCACGGAGTTCCCTCTCTGTACATTTCAGAGTTTAGGTGCTGACCACACTACTTGTCAAAGGTTGGCAGGGGCCTAGGAACTTCAAAGCTTCATTACTGTGGCACTCAATCTATTTTCTCTTTGCTGCATCAGAAATTGTCGATCAGACATGTCTCGGGCAGAAAGATGCCTTTTCTAAGATGGAAGAAAAATGTTTTCACTCCAGGAAGGTAAATCAGTCAGTGTTTATTATTATTTTTATTATGACTTAAAAAAATAATGGAGCCCTTCCTACCTTTGATGAAGGGAAACCCATTTAAGGTCATGTTTTGAGCATCATTTGGCTCTCCCATGAGCCACCAAAGGCTGCAGAGGGAAAGAAGAGAATTAGCCTCTTTTTTTTTTTTTAATTTATTTTTTTTGGCTGTGTTGGGTCTTCGTTTCTGTGCGAGGGCTTTCTCTAGTTGCGGCGAGTGGGGGCCACTCTTCATCGTGGTGCGCGGGCCTCTCACCGTCGCTGCCTCTCTTGTTGCGGAGCACAGGCTCCAGACGCGCAGGCTCAGTAGTTGTGGCTCATGGGCCCAGTTGCCCCGCGGCATGTGGGATCTTCCCAGACCAGGGCTCGAACCCATGTCCCCTGCATTGGCAGGCAGATTCTCAACCACTGTGCTACCAGGGAAGCCCGAGAATTAGCCTTTGATGTGGGTAAGAGGCAGATAGGCTGGGGAGCACAGGGGGAGTAGAGGGTCAGCAAAAGATAGAGAGTGAGGTGTCTGTCTGAGGAGGTGCTAGAGAAAGAGCTGAGAAGAGGACCTCTGGGAAGCGGTTGATTTGGGTGCCCAGCACCTGTGTTGGGTTGGAGGTCAAGTCTTCCATGAGCTGGTCTGGTCTGCTGGACACTCAAGATTACCCACACCCAGAGCCTTCATACCAGTGGGAACACGACTACCTTCTCCAAATGCCCTCTCTAGCCAGTGAGAATAATGTCTAATCCACGCCATGGGTGGGTTCTTCCTTCTATAGGACCCTTCCACAGGACCTTGACCTACAACTCTATCATGGGTAGAATTATGTCCCCTGAAATATATGTTCAAACACTAACCACTGGCACCTATGTGAATATGACCTTATTAGGAAATAGAGTCTTTGCAGATATAATCAAGTTCAGATGGGGTCATATTGAATTAGGGTGGTCCCTAATCCAGTGATTGGTACCCTTGTGAAAAGAGGGAAATTCAGACGCAGAGACCCATGGGGAGAAGGCCATGTGCCTATGGAGGTAGAGAGGAGAATAATGCAAATACAAACCAAGGAACACCAAGGCTGGCCAGCCACCAGCAGAAGTTAGGAAAGAGATAAGGAAGATCCTCCCTTCAAGTCTTGGGAGAAAGTATGACCCTGCCTGCACTTTGATTTTAGACTTCTAGGCTCCAGAACTGAAAGAAAATAAATTTCTGTTGTTTTAAAGCCAGCCAGTTTGTGGTAGTTTGTTATGGTAACCCAAACTGACTAACATAGGTTCTTAGGAGAATCCAGTGGAACCCTGGATACTTAGCAGGTGGTGGCAAGGGCCCCCATGTCTATATTTCAGGAAGTGGGCATTGAATGGGGGACCCTGTAGCACTCAGAAAGGCATTACCCTCATAAGAACCCCCATGACCACAGCACAGATGTTTAATCTACCCAATTCTGTGTCCAGCCTACCTCAGCCTGAGAACACCCATCATTCTACAAGTCTAGTCTTGCATATAACCCACAAAGCTTGTTGCCACTGATCGAGAAAAAAAAGCCCCAGTCTCAACTTTCCCTAAGGCTTTGGTCATCAGTAACTGGCCAGAGGAATGGCCTTCAGGGTCCAAAAGTTAGTTACGATTTTCAAGCAATTTCCCCTATTCGTGATTTTGCAATTGCCGAGTGCAGCTTGGCGTGCCTTTGCATAAACCACTCTATCCTTTTTCTTTGGGGTTCTGTAAGCCACCCAGCAACCCCCCACACGTAAGTCACACGAGTGGCCCCTGGGTTGGCGGGGGGAAGTGCCTTTTGTAGCTCCTGCACCCTCGCCAGCAGTCATCCCTTCCCTCTCCCAAGCTGTGCCTAGTTTGCTGCTGGGCAAAACTCAGTCTTGCTGCAAATTCGGCGCCTGCCTGCGTGTGTGTAATTGGGTTGGATTTACATTAAGAGGGTTCCCTGTGGTGAAAACCACACTGCTATTTCCAATTTGAAGCTGCATCAAACATTCAATTTTCTAAGTATCCTTCAGCTGTTAGCGCTGTGAAAAACGGAGTCTCCCCGGATGGATAGATTGGGGGCCGCCCACTCAGTCCCGTAAACCCCCGATTATTTGTGCTCCCAGAGGGAATTGTATTATATGGCTGTGGATAATGAAGGGTTATTCATCTAAGTATCCACTCACTCCTTCAACAGGCACGTTTGAGAAGCTAGTCAGCACCAGGCACTGAGTGTCTGATCAGATAAATCCCTCCTCAGTTAAAAACGCTTCACACTGGCTTCTTTTTGCATCCTCAAACGTTTTTGCATCAGCCGACTTTTTCTGTAAAGGGCCAGAGAGTATGTGTTCTTGGCTTTGTGGGCTATGAGTTACCTGTTGCATGTACTTGGCCATGCCATTTAGCCTGAGAGCAGCCATAGACGACATGTAGATGTGTATAGATATGGATGGGTGTGGCTGTGTTCTAACAAAACATGATTTATGGAAACAGACAGCAGGCCAATCTTGGCCTGAGGGCCGTAGTTTGCCGACCTCTAATCTCAATACCTTACTTTGTCCTACTGAGCCCTGTAACCTGCTTCCTCGTGTTTACCATACACGGTCTCCCGACCATTCATTCTGTTCTGGGTACGATAATATCCTTTTATTCCGAGAGCCACCAAGCTCTTCCCTGCCTCAGGATCTTTGCATATCCTATTCCTTCTCCCTGAAGAAATTCTCTCGCCTTGGCTTTTGACCAAGACTGTGTTTCTTCAGTCTTTCTGTCATCATGGGAGCCCCTCAGATGTTACCCCTTGTGTCTCATGTGACATCCTGGTTGAATGGAGCCTCCTTGGAAAGCTTTTCCCATCAAAAGCCACTTCCTTTAGTTTCTCTCATCTCAATCCTTTGGTTTCCATCTTTGGAAGGACATATTACAGATATTAATTATCTTATTGTTTACTTGTACTTTGGTTTTGGTTTCTGTCTCCCTGCCCCCCCCCCCCGCCCCCCTTTGAATTTAAGTCCTAAGAGGGCAGGTTCCTTGTCTGTCTCACTCTCTGCTCACTCCTATTTTTTGGCGCACAAATAGTGGTCTCTGGATTTAAAAAGCAAATACTTGAAACCTCTCAATCAATCATTATTTGATCAATAAGAGACAGTCCCCAACCTCAGGGAGCTCACAATCAAGTAGGGGAGTTAGATGAATAATCACAACTTACAACATGTGGAAGATTATGACCACCATATGTCTGAATAATAATAATAATAATAATAATAATAATAATCCCTCCAGAGGGCTGGAGGGATTGCTGAGCAAGAAGCCTGAGAGAGGCAAGTAGCCCCAGAGTGGGTAAAGAATAAAGTAAGGTAAAGAGACAGACACACAGTGAGAAGCAAGGGTGTGGGGCAAGGCAGGAGGGCAAACATCTCACATTCCACAGACGGAAACAAGAAAAGAAAGGAGAAGGTAACTGATGTTTATGGAGCGTGATGTTGGTGTCAGCTACTCAGTCAGGGATTTCGCATACTTTTCTTTCAACAACCTTTCAACATAAATAGTATTATTGTACCAATTCTACAGATAAAAGTGGAGGATCAGAGAGGGTAAGTGACCAGACCAAGGTCACACAGCTGGGAAGTCAGCATTCATACCTAAGTCTTCTTTGGTCTATATATCATGTGACCTGAGATGTAGGGTAGGGGCAATGTATTCATTAATTGGCCTGCATTTTCTTTTCTTTTTTTTTTTTTTTTCACACACACACACACTGTATTTTATTTTTACAAGAGATAAATAAACTGACATCAAGCATTGTAAATGGATGACCACAACAAAAGGAACAATGATTGCAATTACCAAACACGGAACACACTCATACTATGTCATAATATTGACATTCAGTCCAGTAATCCTCCACTGTAACAGCTCCATTACTTTGCAGTGAAAATTGATTTGTACATTTTTTGCCTCTGAGTCCTTGTGGGATTTTTTTTTTTTTTTTAATTCAAACAGAAAGTCACAAAAATTATAATCATCCTCATCAGTTCACTCAGTCCCATGTATGGCCTGCATTTTCTTCAGGAAGGTGTTTCCTTCTCCCCAAATCTTGTCCTAGATTTAATTATCTTCCTCTTCATCTTGGTGAAACCCTTGGTGGAGCTGTTTGTCTTCTCTAGATGCCCCTTGATCAGTTACGCTGGATAAGAGGGGAAGGACGGAGGGATCTTTAATGAATGTCTCATCAGCTGTATACACATGATTCCATGATTCCATTTGCTCCTCATGGCAGCCACACTGGGATGGAACAAACTGTCCCATTTTACAGAAGAGTTAACTGCGGCTGGAGAGGGTCAACAGCCCATGGTCTCCCAGTGACCAAGAGCTGGACCTCCAATCCCTGTCCTGTATCCCCCACCCCACATGGCCTCAGCACCCTGAAGGCCAGTCCGGTTTCTAAAGAATTGAGTGGGATGCAGTGTTCAGAAGCGGTGACGAGGGAGCTGGCTTCAGCTGGCCTCTCTAGATGGTGACAGCCCCTCCTAAGTAGAGATTCTGAGAGGGAAAATAAGAGCACACCTGTCTAAGCGGGGACATCAAATTGCCTGAGGGGAAGCTATTAGATATATGAGGAAATTCTTAGGAAAAAAAGTGCTTACCTGTTTTTTTTTTCCCCACTGAGTGTTCATATAAACCTTCTGGGCAATGGAGAGGAGAGGATGCTGTGTCTGAAAGCCCGCCAGTCTCCTTCTCCCCAGGGAGACTGGGACTGATTTGATTCTGCCAGCTAATGTTGTTCAAGGCCGACTTCATCTCGCCCAGTCCTCATCAGAGCTGCTAATAGGCCCTTCAAAGCTCATAAAGAGATGACCAAATCTGGAGCTGGGGGACTCCAGCTCATTTATCTTCCGCAGGCCCGATCAGATCTGATTTTGTACGCTGACGGCTGGATGCTCAAGTGTGGTCCAGCCCGCGTCTCAGACTCCTGCTCAGCTAGGCTGCGTGTAAGGACCCCAAGGAGAGGCTGGGGCCCTCTGACCCGCTGGGGTCTCACTGTTCTGACATGGAAGGCAGACACTTTCCTGCCAGCCCTATTGATCTGTGGACGAGAAAATAAAAGCGTTTAAGCTTGGAAGGGAAGGATGAAGCCCACTAATGGGGGTGTCAGTTACCACTCTGGGTCCTCTGCACGCTGCAGTGGCATCCGTGAGTGTATGGCTGTGTATATCTGCACGATCCCTGTGCCTCTTGTTATGTCTACGTCAATCAATTTGTAAGCTTCTTCCTGGGGAAGATGTCAAACAAACGTGGAGTCACAGCTACACGCACATACCAACCCCCAACACAAATACATTTACCAAATCCGTGTTAGCATCTTTTAAAAAGCTAATAACATTCTGCAACCTTGCAGACGAATTATTTTTAGCTGAAAATTGGGCTCATCTTTTCCATGAATATCTCTTATTCATCTAATTAGGAGAGGCTGTTTGCACAAAAAGAATAATTGGGGGATTCTCATCAAATATATTTAACCCATATGTTCTTCAATTAAATGAAATGATGAAAGTGATGATCATAATAATCAAATCCATATGTTCTTTAATTAAATGAAACAATGAAAATGATGATAATAATAATTACCATCGTTTGAGTGCTTCCAGTTTGCCAGATGCATGGCCATCATTTACTTTTCATAGAACTCAACAAGGCGGCCACCTTAATGGAACCATTTTACAGATAAGGAGACTGAGGATTAGGGGACGTTCTGCTTAGCTATTGCCACATAACAAACTATCACACAACTTAATAGCATAAAACAGCACCTGTTTTAGTAGGTTCATAGATTCTGTTTATCAGGAATTTGGGCAGGGCACAGCAGGGCAGTATGCCCCTGCTCCATGAGGTCTGGAGCCTCTCCTGGGATTTCATGCGTGGCTGGAGTAACCCAAACAGCTGGGGTTAGGAATAGATGTCTTCTAAGACTTCCAAGATGGCTTCTTCACTCCCATGCCTGGTGCCTGGGCTGGGTTGGCCAAAGACTGGGCTCAGCTGGAAATGTAGACTGGAGCATCTACCATGGCCACTCCAACGTGGTGGTCTCAGGATAGTCAGGCTTCTTATATGGTGGCCAAGGACTCCAAGGGTGAGTGCTCCTAGAAACCAGGAAGAAGTTGCTTGGCCTCTTATGATCTATCCTTGGAACTGTGACATAGTGTTACTTCTATTAAACTCTATAGATCTAAGCAGTCCCAAGTCCACTCAGACTTGAGGGAAAGGGACATAGTCTTCAACTTTCAATGGGGGAAGAGTCAAAGAACTGGGTACCATGTTTTAAAACTACACCAGAGGGGTTAACTAACCTGCCCAAGATTTCAGAGCGAGGAAGAGGCAGCACAAAGATATGAAGCCAGGTAATCTGACCCCAGGAGCCTTCTCTCTTAGTGACCATACAATACTTCAAGCATTGCTGGACATGCAATAGATGTTAAATTTATGTGAGTAAAATACGATCCAGTTTAATTTACATTATCAATCTATAGGGCAGACCAAGAAATGGACAACGGCATTTTTTAGGGAGTAGGTGAAAGAGTGGTGACCATCTGGAATCAGGCTGTGACAGGGAAGTTTCAAAAGTGTTTGCTAACAGGAGTGTTTTCACAATCAAAATGAAAGCCGTGACACCTTCAAACTATAGAGGAATCAAAGAGATTTTCTCTACTTAAGTCTCTGCATTTACACTATGGAAAAGTCCCTGCCCTCATAGTTGAAAAGATGCATGGTGGCCAGGAACCAGCCAGTTGGCTCAAAGAGTTCGTGGCTCTGTTCCCATGAACACTGGGAGAACCCAGAAGACCTGAAGCTGAAGTTTGCGAAGAACTTACGTGATTCTTCAGAGCCTGTGTCTGCAAGTGCTTAGCCTGAATCCAGCCTTAGGGCTTCTCAAGGGAGTAAAGACTGTGCATCCAGGATGGTTGAGCTGGGCTCAGAGTTTGCAGAGTTTGCAACCTGCCTGCAAAATTGAAGAGTCTTTGGTGGTGATCCCTCCTGCCATTCTTTTTATGGGAGATAAAGTTCTAGGGAGCGACTTCTGAGGCTCCAAAATGGGCAAGGGGTGAAAAGAAATGTACAGACAGAGTCATGGGAGTGTCCAGTTGAGGCTCTGAATCCAAGTTTTGGACAAAGTGTCCTGACTTCACCTTTGATTGGCATCTGGACCAAAGAAGCAACTGGCCAGGCATGTTCTGGCAGCCAGGGCAGGGCAGGGAAGCTTCTTGCCTTACTTGAAGAGACAGGTTTATTCACAGGCCTGTAGTTGGCTTCCCTGGAGGCTGGAGGGTTGTGCCCGGGAGGAGCGCCTTGGTGGTCTCCCTCAGCAGGCACTGAGCTCATAGCACGTGGAGGTAGCCTGGCTGGTGGTACATGCGGAAAAGACTGGGCTTTGCTGGCTGACCCAGGCTGATTATCCACTCTGATGAGCAATGTGGGTTTGGGTGGCAGGGAGTGAGGTTTCTCCCGCTGAGGTGAGGTGTAGGCTTCTCCTGTAACCCCTAATAGCTGAGCCATTTAATACTGAGGGCTTACAAAGAACCTAGTGCTATGCTGAGGATTTGTCTTGGGGTGGGTTCTCCCAGAAGCAGACCCCAAGACCAAGATTCCAGGACAAGTAGTTTATTTGGGATGTCCAACCCAGACAAGGAAATGGGGGAATGAGACAAGGAAATGAAGGCAGCAGGATAGAGTGTAGTATCGCGCCAGTTAACCTAGTGGGGGATTGGAGCTTACCCCTGTGGGGAAAGTCTGGAGCACTGTGTAATACATGCATTTCAGAGTCATCCCACATGAGGAGTCAGGGAGCCGTGGTATTTATACATGGGATGCCAAGGTTGCTGCTTGAAGCCTGTTGCTGAAGGAGTAATTTTTAGCACTTCCAGCCTTCTGTGTGTTTGCGTGCGCGTGCGCATACACACATACATACACACACACACACACACACACACACACACACACACACAGAAACTTTCTGCAGTTTTGGCCAAATTTTAAAAACAGACACATCGACCTTCAGCCTTATAAATACAGATTGTGGGAGCTGGAAATCCACTTGAACTCCTTGAAAGCTCCAAGGGACTTGGAGGCACACCCTCTAAGGGGCAGCCTCTAACAGACCTCAGCACACCCTTCTCAGCTCTCGCTAACTCACATCCCCACTGACCACCATGGCCATCCCAGCATACCTGAGAACCTGGCATAGTGCTGTTGTGACTTTAATTCTATGCATAAAGATGGGGCATGGAGATGCTTATAAGGCCCTCTTTTTTTTCTTCATTCATTCATTCATGCATGCATGCATTCATTCATTCATCTAGTGCTCTATCCATGCAACCATTCAACCTACTATGTGGCAGGTATGGTGTCAGGGACAGGGCATGTGTCCACGAAGAAAAAAGTCAATGCCTATGCCCCCATGGAGCTTAGCATCTGGAAGTGAAAACAGACAAAAAAATAAGCAAGCATAAAATACATTGTAAAAATAACTATTTTGACAAATGAATAAGACTTCATAATCAAAAAATAAACGTGATGAGAATGGGAATCTGCCAAGATAGGAAGGTCAGTGGAGATCTGTCTGTGGAGGAGATATTTTTAAGCTAAGAGCTACCTAACTAATGGCAAGGTGCTAACCATGTGAAGAGAGGAAAAGAGCATTCCAGAAGATAGAACAACATGCGTGGGGCTCTTCAGGGGAGAAATAGCTGGGCAAGTTCAGGAACAGAAGTAAGTCCATCCCAGTAGCATCCTAGAGAGTGAAGGGGAAGGTGGCATCAGATAAGGTTGTAGAAGTTGGAAGGAGATGGGTTAAAAGGGCTTTTTGAGCCAAACTGAGGAACTTGCGTTATATTGGAGGCCTATGAGAAACCGCTGGAGAATTTTCCTTATTGTGCTGACATAATTTTCTTCACTAAAAAAAGTCCCTCAAAAGATGCTCAATATCGCTAATTATTAGAGAAATGCAAATCAAAACTACAATGAGGTATCACCTCACTCCAGTCAGAATGTCCATCATCAAAAAGTCTACAAATAATAAATGCTGGAGAGGGTGTGGAGAAAAGGGAACCCTCCTACACTGTTAGTGGAAATGTAAATTGCTGCAGCCACTATGGAGAACAGTACGGAGGTTCCCTAAAAACTAAAAATAGAGCTACCATATGATCCAGCAATCCCACTGCTGACCATCTACCTGGAGAAAACTCTAGTTTGAAAAGATACATGCACCCCAATGTTCATAGCTGCACTATTTACAATAGCCAAGACATGGAAGCAACCTAAACATCCATTGATAGTTGAATGGATAAAGAGAATGTGTTTTATATATATATATATATATATATAAAATGGAATATTACTCAGCCATAAAAAAGAATGAGATAATGCCATTTCAGCAGCATGGACAGACCTAGAGATTATCATATTAAGTGAAGTAAGTCAGAAGGGAAAAACATCATATAACATCACTTACATGTGGAATCTAAGAAAATGATATAAATGAACTTATTTACAAAACAGAAACAGACTCATAGACATAGAAGAAACTTATGGTTACCAAAAGGGATAGCAGTGGGGGGAGGTGGTGGTGGTGGTGAGGGATAAATTAGGAGTTTGGGATTAACATATACGCACTACTATATATAAAATGGGTAAGTAACTAGGACCGGATATAACACATGGAACTATATTCAATATCTTGTAATAACCTATAATGGAAAAGAATCTGAAAAGGAATATATATATGTTCCTTTTCAGATTCTGAATCATTTTGCTGTACACCTGAAACTAACAGAACATTGTAAATTAACTATACTTCAATTTTAAAAAATAGTTAATAAAAAAAAGTAAAAAAAGTCCCTCAAGACACTCTATGAAAATTAGATTGCAGCAGTGGAGGGCTGAAACCAAGGAGACCTGCTTGAACTCTGTTGTATTTGTTCTGGTGAGAGATGATGATGGTGGTCTGGCCAGGGGTTAGGTGATGGAAATGCAGACACATGACATATTTGAGGTGTGTTTTGGAAGTAGGAACAGAGGGACTTTTTTTAAAAAAAATTAATTTTATTTATTTTTGGCTGCGTTTGGTCTTCGTTGCTGCATGCAGGCTTTCTCTAGTTGCGTCAAGCGGGGGCTACTCTTTGTTGTGGTGCATGGGCTTCTCATTGCAGTGGCTTCTCTTGCTGCGGAGCATGGGCTCTAGGTGCGCAGTTGCAGCACGTGGGCTCAGTAGTTGTGGCACACGGGCTCTGTAGTTGTGGCATGCGGGCTCTAGAGCACAGGCTCAGTAGCTGTGGCGCACGGGCTCAGTTGCTCTGTAGCCTGTGGGATCTTCCCGGACCAGGGATCAAACCCATGTCCCCTGCATTGGCAGGCAGATTCTTAACAACTGCACCACAAGGGAAGTCCCCAGTGGGACTTTCTGAAGGGCTACATAGGAAAGAGCTCAATCCTTTGCCAAGAACCAGGAGTCAGCCTTGTTCAGACCCTGGGCCTCAGAATGAGTGAGAAATGTGTTCATCCAGTGTGGTCTGGGGAATAGACAGAAAACAAACAAACAAAAAGTCAGACTTAAATCACACACCAAGTCTCTGATAAGCAGAGGACCCTCGCTCTGGAAAATGTACATGTATACTTACGAACATTTTGGTGTACAATTTCAGTTGACTTTTGGATTCCCGAAGACCCTCCATGGACCTCCGCCCCCCTACATGAAATGTCAGGTGGAAGTGATGTGTATCTAGCAATCCAGGCTGTACCATCCTCCAGCCTCCTTCTTCCCTTGCCTCAGATCCTGACCATCACTGGGAACGTCATAAGTCTCTGCATCCACGATTTAAAAATCTAAAAACTAGAGACTTACGCTGACTCTCCATATTCTAGAAATCCATACCTTGAAGAGTGGACAATGGCAGCCCTCTTTCAAGCAGGTTTATACATAATCAATCTTTAGTCTAAGTTCTCCAGGGACAGGAATTCCAAGCATCTCCTTCAAGGGGCCCTGCGGTGTTCTGCCATGATTAAAATGCAGTCCTATCCTGTTCCCATTTGTTTTGTCCCCTGAGAGAGGGATGGGCCAGTCAAAGTGAAGCCTTGAAGTAACATGGAAATATGAACACATGTGGTTATTAGGGTGGAGGTATTCTGGGTCATTGTTTTCTAATTTTGAGTTTTCTCTTTTGCTAGTACAACACTGCTTGAGTAATACATTTTAAAAAGAACCCCGATGAGATCAGACTTCAGAAATTATCTCTATTTTCAGCTTGAACAAACAAACAAAACAAAATATCCCAACACAATCAGTCTTTTACTGTTCACCAGTAGATTAATTTTTTCTCTGTGTGTAAATTTTTTATATGTCTCTTTCCCATGTGTGTTTTAAATGCAAAAGGCAAGACCACACGTTCAAGGACGTATAAGATATCCTCATCTTATGCTTTAATCACCAGAACTTCTTGCTTTTCCTGATTTGTGAGGCTATTTATGACTCCATGCCTTGCATATGCTCTTCCCTCTGCCTATAATGCCCTTCCCACTATGTCTTCCTGGGAAGTTTGACCTTTCTTTAGGTCCAGTGGAGAGGTTGTCTCCTCAGCCTTTGTGAATCCATAGACAGAGGTGTTCCTTCTGTTTTCTCTACTTCAGTCTCCTCTTGCCCAGCCCTCTGTCGTACTATGGGTCATATTTTATTTTTAATTATTTGTTTCCATGTCTGTCTCTCCCTCTGGATCCTTGAGGGAAGGGATGGAGATTTATTTATACCTTAATTGCAAAACCCAGCCAAAATCTGGCACATAGTCTAAGCCCAATAAGTACATGCTGAATGTATGCAATAATTTTGGGGTGCCGATGCAGAAGCTGGGTGATATCCTAGCCCTGGCATCTCAGACCCTTACTAACAGTTCCAGTGTCATGTTGATGTTATAAGGAAATATTTTTACTCATGGAGTGGAGTCCCTTCTCACCCTCCATCTACTTTGTCTCGTGTTTATTCTCACAGGCCACTTCTGTTCTGCCTACCTGTGTGATTTTGATGCCCAAGGCTATTCACTTATTCTATCACATATTTACATATTTCAGAAATATTAATCGAGCATCTATTGAGGCTAACACTATGCTGAGCCCTGTGATACAACTATGAACAGGATGGACAAAGGCCCTGCCCTCTTAGAGCTTGGAGTCTGGCTTGGAAGACAGAAAAGGATATGGTAACCATAAATTAAGAAGAAAGTTTAAGAAGATGACAAATTTTACCCATGAAGCAAAGACATTGTAATGGTAGAGCTATATGTAGATGGTGTGGTCAGGATTCGAGGCAGGGGAAGAAGGAGGCTGGAGGGTAGTACAGCCCGATTGCTAGATACACATCACCCTACATTTCATTTGCCTAGAAGTAGTCATATGATCACACTGAATGAATGACCAGCAGGCTGGAAAGTACATTTCTTGGGTGACTTAGAAGAGGGACATGGAAAAGGATTTGGTAGCCCCTTATATAGCATCATTTCTGACGTTGCAGCCAAGACCATAAAGATGAGATGGAAGCATCTAGAAAGAATCCCACATGGAAAGGCTATAAGCTAGGGGAAAACAACTTGGCCCTTGATGACTAAAAGGATGTCATTATGTCTATGAGATGAATTAGGAGAGGTTGGCAGGAGCCAGGTCATTTAGGATTTGCTTCTGAGAGCTGTAAGAAACCATCAAAATGTTTTAAGCCAGGGACTGTCATGACCATTTTTAGAAGCTCACCCTAACTGCAGTGTGGAGAAGGGTCTGTGGGGGAATAGTAGGAGCAGGGAGACCACTCATGAGGTTGTTACAGGATGCGAGGAAGGAGATGATGGTGGCTAAGAATGGGTGGTAGTGTCAGCGTTTGTATTCCCATTTTCTAAATCACAGAAGTAACAAAGTGGAAGTTGCATGCTGAAATTTGCTCCTTACAGATCAAATACTCATTTCCCCTATGCTCCATTAATTGGTTGTTCATTGTGTCATTCTTCTGTGTATAATACCATATTGGTTTGTGTCTGTTTTCTAAGCACATCTACTATCGAGCTTCTGTGTGGCCAAGGGGCATGAACTGGAAGTACTAAGGAAGTGAAGAGAAGGAATAAAGGACACTGGCCAGGGATTAAACCAAGGAGCAATTCACAGAGAGTGAAGAGCTTCTGGCAGGGATTTGGAGGATGGAGAAGCCACAGGAACCATAGAAAGAATGGGGATTCCAGAGACAGTGCTCTGGTTTCCTGGGAAGTACCATTATATGAGTTACTTTAAACTCCCTGGACTTTGTATGACAGTTTTGAAACTCTAATTAAAAGGGTGCAGGTTTTTAAATCCAATAGAAATGGGTCTAAATTTAGGTTTTACCTCTACAAGTTGTGTGAGCTAGGGAAAGATGTGTCTCCCAGCTTCAATTCCTCATTTGTAAAATAGCAATTGTATTAGTCAGCTTGGCTGATGTAACAAGCATCCCCAATATCTCATTGACCTACAAGAAACTTTTATTTGTCATTCAGCTGTATGTCCCCTGCTATGCCTCTGCTCCATGTGCTTTCTCATCCTAGGATCAGGCTGTGAGCTATTCTTGGGGCAGAAGGAGAGAGCAAAAGAGAAGGCAGAAACATGTAAGCCTCTGAGAGCTTCTTAGACAGGGCAAATAGCACATCTGTCCTCATTCCATTGGCCTAAGAAAGTCACATAGCCCAATCTGTTATTAGGAGAGGAAAATATATTCTATCTACAAAGAAGCACAATGAGTCACATGATCATGGGAGAGAGTGTATAGTTGGAAACATTAATAAAATATGCCACATCTACCTTGCAGAATCTCTGCAGGAATTAAGTGAATGAAACATACAAAGCACCTAACTGTGTCTGACACAGTAAACACTCGGCAAAAGTCAATTCTTATGAAGTAGCCCAACTTTAATACATATTTGCAAACGTAGAATTAAAATGTGCTTCTCTTTGCCTTCTACTCTCCTCTTTCCTCTCAATAACCACCTTCCTTGCACACTTAGGAGCATAAACAGTACCTTGTGCAAAACGCACATCTTTCAGTGGCAGGTAGACCTTGGTTTGAAAGTCAGGTGTGTTGCATACTCTTGTGTGACTGGCTGAGATCAGCTGTTCTCTCTGAGCCTCAGTCTGCTCATCTGTAAAATGGGGAGAAAAGGGTTGATGTAAAGGTTAAATCTTCTTGCTCAAAAAACTCAGAAAATTCTCTTTCCTCAATAGATTTCCCCTAGTTTCTGGCAAGTTCTTAGAATAAGTGTCTTCTATTTCAATTTGAGGCAAGAAAAGCTCATCTTCATGCCAGATACTCAGAGCAAGTAAACCTCGAGGCTTTCTCCAGTAATTACTGACATTCCCTTTACTGGAAGAAGACTCAGAACTCTTCCCTGACTGTCAAATACATAGAATTTCTTGAGGGTCCCTAGATACTCCAAGCTTTCCCATGACTCCATGCTTTTATTGGTGCTGGTCCTTCCACCTGGGATGCCTTCATGTATCTCAAAAAAAATTCCTTTGGTGAATGTTCCCAGAGTCTTCTCACCACCTCTCCCCCATCATCAGAGATAGTTAAGTAATTACCCTTGACTCTATGCTTTTAAAATCAGACATACCCTTACTTGGTAAGGACTAGGGTACTGACTTTTGGGTGTGATTACTTGGCTCAAACCCCATCCCTTCTTCCTCAAACCCCAGGACTGAGGCAAGTAGGGGCCAGTTTGCTATGAGTGAGATGCTGAACAGTGCCCACGTCATCCTGAGAGATCAGAAACCTACCCGAGGCCAGGTAAGAAAGTGACACGATCATGCTTGCACTTGAGAATGATATCTCCATGGCTCTGAGTGAAATGGACTGGAAAGGAGTAAGGCTAGAGGACACCGTGACCATCCAAGCAAGGGATGGCGCCCTTGGTCTTCAAGAAAACTTGTTGGTAAATACCACGTTTCCTGGCTGGGTTTCTTTTCTTTTGTTGACTGCCTGGGTTTGTGGAGTGCCTGGGTTTCTGGTAGATTCATTCTCTTCTAACGCAGCGCTTCTCAAAGTGTGATCTGCCTGTGACTGGGGCTTGTCTGTGGACTTCTGTTACCAGCCCTCTATAAGAGAAGCACAGAAGCTGAGTATAAGCATTCATAAACTTTAATAAGTATTTGGTATCCAAGTTCATGATCTAGTAACTGATTTTTATTTTATTTTATAAAAGTAGTGGCAGGTAATGGATGAGGACGAAATGAACAAACAACGAGCACATTCAACCAGCCCTTCACCGGAGAGAATTCAGTAAGCACGGACATCATGTTCCCTGTGACGTTCTCTCTCTCTTTTTCTTTGCTGGGTTAGGAGGATTTTAGTTATTTTCTGGATTTTAGTGAAATCAGATTACAACACAGTTGAGTTTCAGACACTTCTAATCTTTTACTTTGAGTGTATTTCTTGGACCCTAATGTCCTACTTTCTTCTGGTTACAAGACTGCCAACATTTTGTCTGGATAGGGAGGGACTGTTTAAATGTTTAATCCCACATTCCCACCTACATCTCTCTCTGTCTCTCTCTCTCTCTAATTACTAGACTTTCTTTTTTAAAGTAGTTTTTAGTTTACAGAAAACTTGAGCAGAAAGTACAGAGTGTTATCACATACCCCTCTCCCCTGCCATGCAGTTTCCCTTATTAACATTTTGCACGAGGGTGGTATATTTGTTATATTTGTTGCAACTGATGAATCAATATTAATACCTTATTATTAACTAAAGCCTATAGTTCACTCTTCGTGTTGTGTATTCTATGAGTTTTGATAATTGCATAATGGCATGTATCCATGAATACGGGATCAAACAGAAGACTTTCACTGCCCTAAAATCTCTGGTGTTCCACCTACTCATCTTTCCCTCCTCTCCCCAAACCCCTGGCAACCACTGATCCTTTTTCCCATCTCTGTAGTTTTGCCTCTTCTACAAGTTCATATAATTAGAATCAGACAGTATGCAGTATTTTCAATGTCTCTTTCTTGTTCTTCTTTTCCCCAAGTCTTCATGCCCCTTCCATCCTCTCAGAACACACACACACACACACACACACACGGTTCCTCTAAAACAGAATAGAAAAGTTGAGAAAAAGATAAAAGCCTGTAACTAGCCTGGCTCACAACCTCATTAAGGGCGTTTGAGGGGTCATTTTCAATCTCTGCCTACCTTCCTATCAGGAAGTAAGCACTGACTTTTCACCCCACTTAGGAGAGCCAGGCCTCTCCTCCCAGCTCGGTCTGCTCACTTCTTATTTCCCTAGAAGCAAGGGCCTCTTTGCCTGTGCTGTGTCTGGGTGGTAATTACCTTGTGTCTGTTCTGCTGCCTTCAAATTATTTTTCCCACCTTCAGAGTAATTGCCTCCCACTTCTTATCTTGACTGTGATCTTCTACAGGGTGCAGGGGACCTGTCTCTTGACTCTCATATTTTTACTTCTGATGTTAAAAAGTCCCCTTGAACTTGCATTTACAGACACCAGCAAAGCCCGAGTGTCTTCACATCAGCGGACAGGTCCCGAGGGAAGGGTGTTTGCAATTACAGCCAGAGCTGGCTGAGGGATCAGAGAGCTGCCAGGCTGGTGAGGCCTGGCCTGGGGAGCATCTCTGATGAGTGATGGGGTCATTATTATGAGTGTTATGCGGGGATGCAGGTAAAGTCCCATGGCAGGAACGCTTTTCTCCCTTTATCTTGTCTTCGCTGTAAAGACAGACATACATATACATACATATATGCATAGACCCCAACGCAGCCCAGCTAGGGAGTGGGGAAGTGAAGTTAGACCAAGGATTTCTCACACATTCTAGAACAATCCTTCCGCAGGGCCTCTGTCTTCTCAAAGTCTCCTCCTGCCAGGTCATCTTCTCTCCAGGGGCATGAGTGTGGCTTAGTCCTAAATTGGAGGACTGATTTCCTTTCTTTTTCCAGCTTTTTGGTTCTAACATCTAATAATTTATATATTTTGCTGAGATGTAGGTTTTCTCTCTATGGAGATATTTTCTCCATTTTTGTTTCTTGCAGGGAAGATTAAAAAAATACCTAGTTGATCCTAGCTTCTTGCATCAGTATAGCACTTTTTTGGGGAACCCACCTTTCTCTTGTTCCTCACTGTGTGTGTCTATGTTCTGTGCTGCAGAACGTTGATAATCATCCCTTCTAGCCTATTTGGTAAATCTATGTCCCTGTGGGAGGGCCTAGTGTCCCTTGAAGAAAGGAGGCATACCCAGTGTTAACCATATGGGCACCAGGCCATGCTAATCTGGAAAATTCCATTTTAGGAGGCATGGAAGGGACCTCCCAGTCTCTCCACTTTAGTTTCAGCCTTTGAGGAGTCTTGATATCCTTAGGGTGGTCCAGAGTTTCAGGGGTTCAAGATCACCTCCTTGATGGGGAGGTGTGATGGGAACTAGGAGGTGGCTGGTCTGCTCTGTGCCATAAGCTGACTGTGGGAAGCCTCCTTCATCTTGTAAGTGAATATTTCTGGCTGGTTATTTCTTGCCTGTTCATTCCCTTCAGTTAACCTAAGGCGTTTAGAAGAGACTCCTTGGAACCTTACAAACCTTACAAACCTCCAAAACACTTCTGAATTCAGGCAAGGTCCTCGCCTCGTCATTTCAGGGGAGTTATAAAGAGACTGTAATGCCTCCCAAGATCAGCTGCAGCAGCAAGGCATGTTCCAGAGTCCATGGTTTCAAACCATGACTCGTATTTTAAGATAGTCACCATAGCCCATCATTATCTTCTGAATCTTAAAGCATCCTTATGAAGTGATACTACTCTTGCTTCCATGTTGCAGATGAGGAAACTGAACGTTTGAGACTGTGTATTCCCACCTCCCATTGGCATTTGACATCCTCTATCTTCTGCTCTCTTTGGAGGATCTGTGCTGTACTTGTGTGCAGAGCAAGACAGAATTGTTTTTTTCCTTTTCTTTCTTTCTTTCTTTCTTTCTTTCTTTCTTTCTTTCTTTCTTTCTTTCTTTCTTTCTTTCTTTCTTTCTTTCTTTCTTTCTTTCTTTCTTTCTTTCTTTCTTTCTTTCTTTCTTTCTTTCTTTCTTTCTTTCTTTCTTTCTTTCTTTCTTTCTTTCTCTTTCTTTCTCTCTTTCTTTCTCTCTTTCTCTCTCTCTTTCTTTCTCTCTTTCTTTCTCTCTTTCTTTCTTTCTTCCTTCCTTCCTTCCTTCCATTCTTCCTTTCTTCCTTTCTTTCTCTCTTTCTTGGAGCATGACACTGCAGTCCCTGGCAGTTATGTGAAATACATGGAGGAGAAACCACATACTAATAGATGCAGGAAGCGGGACTCAGAATTATTTCAAGTCCAGGACTCCTTCCTCTGGTGCTTTATTTTGGCCTAATTCAGAAGGTGGCCAGATGTGGAAATGCCCAGGATTGGGAACACAGTGGCAGCACAGAGTCAAATATGGAAGGACCCCCAAGCCCCAGTGGGCCACAGCCCTCCTAAATCAGGGCTTTCCGTACATTTGCCTGGCACATCTCCTGGCTGTTCTGGAAATGACCACAAGGACTCCTATGGATGTGTCAAATATCTCAGTGTGTCAGTTAATAGGCTCTGACAAAGGGCCAAAACACTGCGGAGATTTGAAACAATTCTGCGGATACCTTGGTCCTCTACCTGATTTTACCAGCTCACAGAAAACGAAGGGAAGCATTTGATGTTTTTTTCTGCTTCGAGGATCCCAGTGATTATTCTTTCTCTGTTTCAGCCACCACAGGCTACTGACAGACCGTAATGCTCTGACAACTCCTGAACACCAGAGGTGAGAAGGATATTTACATCTGAGGATCTTGACTACTTGGTGGGAAGGAATTACCTGCTAAGTATGGTCTCAGAAAGAAGTTCTTTCAGAGGTTGTATGAGGACAAGCTGAAGAAAATAAGCCATAGCTCTTTGGAATCGTAACAATACTCCAAGACAAATGTTTATCAGGGGCTGGGTTTTTTTTTCCTATATCTGTCACACACTCAGGGTGTGACATGGGGGAATGTACTTCCCCTCCCTAAGCCACAGATCCTCATCTATAAAGCAGGGAGCTTGGAATTCAAAAGTCCCCAATATCAAGCCTTGAACAGGGTCAGGTTGGCAATTCAGAAGCTCAGGCTTATTGAGAAAGGACGTATCCAGGTTCGGGTAGGGCTTGTATTGAGTAACGAGAAAGGGGCATGGTGATCAGGACATGAGCCAGTTTGGAAAGAAAGTCTAAAAATGTCTGATCTGGTGGCCCAAGAGGACAGCGGGAGTCTCCTAGGAGTGGCAGTCAAGCCAGGTCAGGCTCTGGGCAGGCTGCCTAGTTTGGGGAATGGCATTGATGTGCGGGGAGAGGCCGGACAGGTGTCAGGACCTAAGCCAAATGAACTGGAGGTCAGGATGGGGCATTAGTTCTAAACAAGGTGCCTGAGTGCAAAGTAGGCCTGAGTCAAAACCCATTCACCCAGACAACACAGCATGGCTGGGTGGCCACAGACAGACCCGCTCTGGGTACAGGGGACCCCGGGTTTAAGACAGCAAGAGTAATTCTAGGCTCATTTGCCTTATCAGGGCAAATATATGTCTTGGCTGGAGGGTTGGAGAAGCTGGACAGACACCTTTAGAGCTGAAATATGGTATTTCCATTTTAATCTAAATAAAAATAACAATAACCAGTACACATGGGTTGCTTTCTCTGTGCCACACTATTCTAAGTGCATCCCATGTGTGAACACCTGGGCAGGCTGGTTTTAAAGCTTTTTCTTGTTAACCACTATGGTAGAAAACACTTTTTTTTTTTTTTTTTTGCCAAGATCAAACTATGGCAATATCCATCCCTCTAACTATGACCTATGCCACCACTAGAGAATCCAGGCAAAAATATAGAGAGTGGGAAGGGGTAAATGGAAACCTGTTTAGACTGAAGACTCTTAGGAAATAAGGGCCCTTTCAATGACAGCATCCATGTGGATTTCATTGTCAGTCCTCCCTTTTCCAGCACGATCAAGGGATTAATCACACTTGCATGTTTCCCCAGTCATCCCTGCATCTTTCCAGCAAGGAGTCCATGCTCCCAAGCGGGAGGTGACTCCAGGCACCATCCTCCAGTTTCCCCTACAAATGTCTCTTAGGTTCCTCTAGGTTTGGATGTAGGGTGACTGTGGAGAAACTCATGTGGGATATTAAAAATGCTATAAGAAATATTTTTTAAATGTTTTAATCACATTTATCACACGTCGGAAAATGTAAAATCACACTTTCCTATAATGTCTGTCATTTCTGACCACGCTCCTGGGGAATCAGGCGTATGAGGCACACTTTGGCTTTCTAACACTAATTATATATTATTTTAATTAAAAAAAATTTTTTTTTGTATTGACGTATAGTTGGTTTAAAATGTTCTGTTAGTTTCAGGTGTACAGCAAAGTGATTCAGTTATACGTATACATATATCTATTCTTTTTCAGATTTTTTTCCCATATAGATTATTACAGAATATTGAGTAGAGTTCCCTGTGCTATACGGTAGGTCCTTGTTGATTATCTACTTTATATATAGTAGTGTATATATGTTAATCACAAACTCCTAATTTATCCCTCCCTAACCCATATGATATTGACACCGTAATCTCTCTTCCATCTCTCTAATCCCACTAAAAATGTCCTAGTTCTGACCTACACTATTTCTTTAATCGCTGTCTGACTTACCTCCCTGCCTCTCCTATCTCTTCAGTTCAATCTGTCCTCCACGCCCTCAGAAGCAGCAGCGTCTGGCTCAGAGTCGTCATAAGCCTCCTGTCACTTACAGATCTATATCCAGAATCCACATCCCACATCTAAATCCCCTAAGAACCCCCCTAAATACCCCCTCCTAGCTTAGCTTTCGCTCATGAGTTTCATACTCTCCAGGCGCAGCAGACCTGATCATGTTCTCAGTGTCCCTAACTTAGTCTTTTCCACCTGTCAAAAATATCCTTTCCCATCTCCATCTGTGAGTAATTAATAATGGAAAGTCCATCTCCCTTTTCAGTGTCCAAAACAAAGGCCAACTCCTCCAAGAAGTCTTTTTTTTTAAAAAAAATCTATCTATCTATCTATCTATCTATCCATCTATCCATCTATCTACCTACCTATCCATTTTTGGCTGCGTCGAGTCTCAGTTGCGGCATGCGGGATCTTTCGTTGCTTCGCACGGGCTCTTCATTGTGGCCTGTGGGCTCCTCTCTAGTTGTGGCGTGTGGGTTCCTCTTTAGTTGTGGTGCATGGGCTCCTCTCTAGTTGTGGTGCGTGTGCTCCTCTCTAGTTGTGGCATGCGGGCTTCTCTCTAGTTGTGGCATGGGCTCCAGAGCGAGTGGGCTTAGTTGCTCCACGGCATGTGGGATCTTAGTTCCCCAGCCAGGGATCGAACCCGTGTCCCCTTCATTGGAAGGCGGATTCTTAACCACCGGACCACCAGGGAAGTCCCCCAAGAGGCCTTCTTATACCTCCAACCTCATACCTCATCATTAGAAAGGATCACATCCGACTCTAAATCCCCAATGCTAACTTTCTTACCTCTATCTTACTTCCTCTAAGAATTACAGGTATCCCTGCTATCCGAGAGTAGAGGGTTCCTGGGAGACCTTTTGTAAGGTGAAACGGCATAAAGTGAAGAAGCAATTACCTTAGGACAGTCTTGCCAATGGATGCACAAAATGAATCGAGTTAAAGCAGAGTTGCTCACAGACACAGTTCAAAGCTATGGCGGCTTGATGCTGAGATGCTGAGTGCCGTTCTTGGGGAAAAAGCTTGGCAGTGCCTCTCTTGATGCTTGGGGTGGAAGCTGTCTTTATAAGACTTACTGCAAAACCAACACTGAATGCTAATTTTGCTTTTTGCCTTCTTTTTTTTTGTAAAAGTGAAAATCCTCTTGGGATTTCTCTCAGTTTGAAAACAGGTACTAATGTAGGTCTTTCGTACAGTGAACTTTTGAAAAGTGGGAGAGACCTGTATCTGTGTTTATGTCCACATTAAACACTGGCTGGGATCACCATGAGTGAATGACCATATTCTCCAAACCAAAACTGTCCTGGCACACAATAAGCTCATGGTAGTATGGTAGGTTGCAACAGTGGGGCCAGTTCTTCATCTCTATCTGCATCTACACTCTTTGCCTTATGATTTCGAAGTGCCCACCCATCCAACTCTGACTCTGGGTTTGGCCGTGCTGTTTACTTTGGCCAATAGATGGGGTGGAATGATGATGTGCTAGTTCTAACTTCAAGCCCAAGAGACATTGCCTGTTTTCAGGTGCTTTCCTGAAGCCCTGCCAAAGTCTTATAAACATGCCTGGATCATCTGGCTGGAGGGTACGAGATACATGGCACAGAGCAGAACCACTCTGTTTGCTACAGTTGAGACCATCATAGGTAAGTCAGACATGTGAGCAACCCCAGCCAAAGACCAGCAGAGCCTCTAGATTACTTCCCAACTTACCCAGAAGCATAAGCAAAAAATTCTTATATTGGATGCCACCAAGGTATTGTGGGTGTTGGTGACATGGCATTTTTTTAGCCAGAGATAACTGATGCAGGTGAACCAAAATGCATCCAGCCATCTCAGGTGTCAATAGAGCCTCCTCCCTAAAAGTCTTAGATATAATGATGAAGAAAAGAATATATATATATATATGTATATATACATATATATATGGTACATACATATATCAATATATACATACACACAATTGTACCAAATTATATGTGTAGTTAAATTAAAATACTAAATATGCATACACACTATAAATATAAAACACATATATGTATGATGTTTCTATACATATATGACATCTGTGTATTTATATAGATTTGTCCCTGAAGGCACACATAAGAAACTGCGGTAAACTCCTGGAGAATGGGGTAGGGGAGTGGGGTAAAGGAGAGAATTTAGAGTTTGTTTTTTATTCCTTTATGTATTTCTTGACCTTATAATGAATATATCATAATTTAATAAGTTAGAATCTGATTAAAATAAATAAAATAATTCATGCTAACTGTAGAAAATTTGTCTGTAAGAAAGAATAAAGCAAACATTTTAAAAACCTCTCATGCATATTCTTTATGGATTCTCTCTTGAGATGACACAAATACTATATTTTCGTCAATTCTTTTAGCATTTCATCTTTACTCTTTGAAATTTTAGTCAGTTTAAATCAAATTAGGTCAATTATATGAGGTAAGTGGTGGTGGGGGGTATTTGTCTTTCTCTAAACCCCAAAATATTTAACCAATCATCCATGCCATATTTATTTAATTTAATAATCCTACTCCACACTTTGAATTATTTAATACTCATATATTTATTCTGTATTTGAATTACTGTAGCTTTGTAGTATGTTTTGGCATCTGGTAGGGCAGATTTTACCTTTTTCATTGTATTTTATTTTTTTACATTTTGAGCCATGTTCATGCATTTCTTTTGTCTAGCTGAATCAGAAACAGGCTGTCAAGTTTTCAACAAAGATACACGTAGAATTTTGAAACTTTTTCCCTCACTAATTTGGGAGTTTTGTTCCTTTCCTCCTCCTCCTCTTCCTCCTCCTTCTCCTTCTTTTCCTTCTTCCTCCTTTACCTCTTTTTAAGAATCTCCATTTCTCCCTCACCCTCCTCCTCTCCTTCTTCTCATGCTTCTTCATCTTGCTCATTTCTTCATCTTAATCTTCATCTCTTTATGGATTGCTATTTACAAGATAAATATTCAAACATACAGAAAATAAAAATATTGATCAAATCTTGACAGGTTGTGTTTGGTGTATGCGTTAGATGCCTTAAGATGGAGATCTAAAATGTTACAGAAACAGCCATATTCCTCCACCCCAATTTCCCTCCACCCTCCACAGTAACCACAGTTACGAAATTGGAGTGTACTCTGTCTGTGCATGAATTAACCTTTACTTTCACAACGCACATTTACCCATAATCATGGGTAGTATTGTTTTGTATATTTAAAACTTTTGTACAAAATGTTCCATGCTGAGCATGTCCTTTTGCATCTTGATTGTGTGTGCGTGGGGGAAGGGGGCAAAATATGTAACTTGTCTTCCTGAAGATCCTGCATATATCTTGTTTAGTTTTACTCTCGATTATTTAGACTATTTTCATGGTCTTAATGCTAAATTCACATGACTCCAACTTTGTTGATGGCCAATGCAACCAAATACCAGATGAGATCAGTCTTTTCCTGTTGAAGTTTGATTTCATCATATCAACCTGGTATCCAAACTATGAGGGAACCTGTTCCATCTGGAGAATGCACATGCTCGGGCTTCTCCTTTCCTATTAGGGAACTCCTGCAGGGGAGTCCTGCCTGTGATCTTCATCTAGAAGACTAGTCCCTAACCACTGCTTGGTTCTCATCCATCCCCTGTCCATTGAGCCTAGGACTATGCCTGTTTGATCAGAACTGTGGTCACAGTCTTACCCTGTATTTGGTACCAGTATAGTACAACCTTTAAGCCCCTAAACTATGCACCAATTGGATTTTCCCAGATATGTCTCCATAGACATCCCCAACTTCATCTTAAACCAAATTGAACCTCTCATATTCCAGACTGGCTGTTGTCCCACCAGGTATTTTGGTGGTGTAGTGATTTATTTTGTTTTTATGTATTCATTTGAGTTCCTACCACCTCTACCATCTAGGTTCACGTTTTCTCCTGATTCTAACATCCTGATTTGGCCAGATACAGAAACTATACCCAAGATGGCAAAAGCACTTTTCCCACATGATAACCATAAATTACTGGTGGTGATTTAATGAAAAAACCTGTGTTAAGAATAATTTAGAGGTAATATCTGGATTTGGTCAGAAAGAGCTGTCTGCCACTGGCCGGTCCAATCCTTATGTTCTTGCTATCACTTGTTTTATGCCTTACAAGATGAGAATTAATGATTATAATACTTTTAACCATAAACAAATATGAGCCAATGAGGGTAGTAAGAAAACAACAAAGTACAAAAAGAAAATAAAAATCTAGGTGGGGCACTATTTTACTTTTTCCATATATTC
The DNA here is from genome assembly GCF_028564815.1 of Eubalaena glacialis. Lineage (NCBI taxonomy): Eukaryota > Metazoa > Chordata > Mammalia > Artiodactyla > Balaenidae > Eubalaena > Eubalaena glacialis. The sequence goes on from NC_083728.1 coordinate 20,195,994, forward strand.
ATGTATACATAGTTATTTTCTATGTGTAAAATAATCACACTATAGTAGGTATAGAAGGGTGGAAAGGTGGAAGACAGTCCTTAAAGTTATTTCATGTGGCATTTTATGTCATCCAAAGATGGTTGCAACTATATCTCTCATATCTCAGGCTTTTCTGGAACATCAGAATTATACCCTATCAAGAGGTAGTGTCTATGTCTGCTCCTCTTGAATCTGGGTGGGTCTCTGTGACTACTTCAACACACAGAGTACAGTAGAAGTGATGCTATGTGGCTTCTGAGGCTAGATTATAAGAATGCCATGCCATTCACTTTGCTCTTTGAGGGATTCCAGCTCTTGGAACCCAGCCACCATATTGGTAGGAAGCTCAAGTGTCTGTGGAGAGGTTCTCATGGAGAGAAACCAATGCCCACTGACCCAGAGACCGGGCTGAGTTCCCAGCCAGCAGTCATCATCAACTTGCCAGCCATATGAGTGAGACATCTTGAAAGTAGCTCCATCAGTGCCAAGTCAAGCAGCTTCGTTGTGTTACCAAAGATCACCTCTTTCCTATCATCTTCCTTCTGAGATGGATGTAGAGCTAGATTGGAAGCTGTGTTTTGATCCTGAAGATTCAAGATAAGAAAGCATTGCTCAAATTCTGGATGAAACAGCTACTGAAGTAATCTCCTGTGATGTTTTTTCCTCCAGGAATCCTTGCCTATTTGCTCAGGTAACTCATAAACCTTCTTATGTCAGCATCCTAAGAATACTTATCGTGTGGTTGTGTATTGTTCTCTAGCCACCTCAAAGTGTTCCTCTTGCTTTCAAGTAATGTTTTCATGTTTTTCTGCTAGTATTCTTTCAAAGGTACAAGGTGAATATCATTAAGTGTTCAATAAAACAATCAGGTATTGCTAAGATGTGTAACAGAATTCACATTTAAAATAAGACTGTGTCGGTCAAGAAAAATAGATAAAGTGAACGCCTTGAATTCATGACTAGAAATACACATTTCTGTTTTTATGTTAGTGTCGTCTGTTTTACCTACCTTGGTGCAAGAGATATCTAATTTCATACATGGCAACTCAACTTCTAAAACTGCTCATAAAATCCAGGCAAAATCAACTATAAGTAGTGTCAAGACTAAGGAAGGTGAAAGTCCCTGTGTTTGGCCTAGGACAGACCAAGTTTTGATTTATATGTTTATTTCTCAACACTACAAATTGAGGGGGAATCTTAAGAAAGCATGCTGATAATGGAATGGGTTTCCATTCAAAGCAGTGAACTCCTATTTTACTAGAAGCTAAAATGTTCTCTGCCAGAAACTTTGTGTAGTTCAGAGGCACAAATAATTTTGTACGTCCTTTCAAACACTGTGATATTCTATATTAGAATTTAATCCTGCCCCCAAGTGCCAGTTCTTCACATTGCCACACAAGTAACCTTCCTGGGGACCTGGTCTTCCAAGAACATAGTGATCTTCATGCCTCAAGTGTGAGGCATAGATCTCTTCTTGTTAACAAGGGATAAGGTATGAATTTTCATAGGCAGAATACTCAGACCTGCAAAAATGTAACTTTATTTATTTCATTATTACTGAAACTAGTTTAGCTCTTTAGCCTCTGTTTCCACTCGGCAGGGAACTTAATCTTGCTAACCTAAAGTAATTCGCCATTTCCATTTTAAAGTTTAGTTTATCTTGGGTAAAAGCTTAAATTCACAATGTTATTTCTGACCTCGTTCTTTCCTTCACACAAGGGTTATTTTAACTTCCCGGTGAGTTTTACCTTTATTGCTGTTGTTGTATCTTTTTAAAAATCAAAATTATTTGATTGGTGTATAATTATAGGAGTCTGACTTACAAACATGAAATTCACCCATTTTTAGTGTACAGTTTGTCATTTTCTACACAGATGGTCTCTGGAGGTTTTGATTGAGATAGTGTTGAATCTATAGATCACTTTTGGGAGAATTATCATAGCAACACTGAGTGTTCCAATCCATGAACATGGCATATCTCTCATTTTATTTAGGTCTTCTGTAATATCTCTGAGCATTGCACTGTGGTTTTAGGTTTAGAGGTCTTGCACATATTTTGGTAAACTTTCCTTAAAGATTTAAAGTTGCACATAATTTTAGAAAGTGCTATGTTTTCTGGATATACTCACCAGTTTTTCATTACAAAATGTCCCACTTTATCCCTGATAATATTGCTTATGCTGAAATCTATGTTGTATAATATAAATACAGACATTTTAGCTTATTGTCCAGTGTTTGCATGGTACATAATTTTTCATTCCCTTACCTGTCTATGACTTTATATTTAAAGTGGGTGTTGTCCTATTGTCATACACTTGGGTATTGTTTTTCTACCCCCTCCCACAATCTGTCTTCCATTGGAGTGTCAAGGTGAGTGAACTTTAATGTAATTATTGGTGTGATAAGTTTAAATCTACAGTTTTCCTCTTTGTTTTTTATTTTTAAATCTACAGTTTTCCTCTTTGTTTTTTTTGTTTCTGGCAGAGAGCAGATAAAAAATAATTTTAAATAATTTTAAACCTATCTATCTGTTCTTTATTTTTTCTGTTTTCTGCCTGCTTTGGTGTTAATTATCAGTTCCATATTATTTCCACTATTGGCTTATTAGCTATTCCTTATTTTTATTTTTAGTAACTGCTCTAGGGAATACAATACACATCTTTAATGTATCTCATTTTACCTTTAAATAATATCATAAATAATTTAATGAATAATGTAAGTATCTTACAACCATATACTTCCATTTATCCCCTCCCATTTTTGTTTTCATTCACTTTTTATTTATGCATATGTTATAAATAGTATTATTTTTACTTTAAATATATATCTTTTAAAGAAATTAAAAGTGAGAAAAAAGAGTTTTATATTTACTCAGATGTATACCATTTCTAATGCTTTTCATTCTTTTTGTGTAGATCCAAGTTTTCATCTGTTACCATTTTCCTTTTATCTGACGAACTTTTAATATTTATTGTTCTGAAGTTCTGCTGGTGATAAATTGCTTCAGCAATTTATTTATCTGAAACATTATTTCATCTTTATTTTTAAAATATAATTTTGTTGCTATGGAATTCCAGGTTGGCAGTTCTGTTTTGCACTTTTCCCTGTGGAAGGGAAGTTGAAGGGTTTAACTGGGGGAGGGGGCAGGCGGTTATAAGTACCATGACTATATTTGTGTTTCAGGAATATTCTGTGAACAGTATTATAAAGAGTTGTTTGGCTTGGGGAAACAGAAGTGTAAAAGTGTAAAACAGAAGTGTAAAAGCAACAGAAACAGCTAGGAGGTTGTTAAAATAATCCAGGGGAGATATCATGGGGTCTCAAATAAGTCAAAGCAGGTGGGAATGGTGATAAGAATACTGATTTGGAAGATATATTGTGTTATTAGAATGTGGGGATCATATATAAAAGGTGATGGAGAAGATGAATCCTTGTACCTTGGTTGTGGCACGTGAGTGAGGAGAGGTCCCATTTATTGAGATGGGGATTTACAGGAGGAGAAACAGGTTTGTGAGGTCAGTGATGACTATTTCCATAGTGGCTTAGGTTCTAGATTCAGGTAACTGTCTCGCATGCCATGCCTGGCATTCAGGTCCTCCACTAGGATGAACCCCTCATCTATCTGGGGACCAGGTACACTTCTAGCTCTTGCCACACTACTCTGCCAGTGAGATAAACGCTTATTTTTCTCTAAGCTACTGAGCAAGTGCTCTCACTTTGGAATCTGTACACACAATATTGAGGGTCTCCCCCTTCCAGGACTCTGGTTCTGACTCCCTCCTTCTAACCCGGACTGGGCAGTTGTGGATAACGTCCTTAAGGTAAACTCAGTTCAGGTCAGCACCTTTGTACGTGGTGCTTGTCCTGTGGCTACTAGTCAGAGGCATCTTTAATCATGTTAGCCTCCCCAGGCTCTCGCTTTGTCTGCTTCAACTCTCCCACTGGTTCCAACTCGTACAGCTGAGTTCACCCCAACTTATGACATTATTTAGACTTTTCCTTTCAACTTAGAATAGAAACAAGGATAAATCATTCAACCTCCGTGGCCCATTTAACCCTTGTGTAAACTGTCTGAGGGATAGAATTATAATTACCTTTTTCAGGGACAGAGTTGAGGGGGGAGTCAATTAAGTCTTGCCCTGTGCTTTGAGATCTTTCAATGAAAGGCTCGGGATTATTACCATTAACAAGATACTGAAGGGCTATTTGCCAGCAATGACTCCTTTTGAGGCAGCACGTCTGTCATTAGTAATTTGGGGGCTTGGCACAGAGTCATGGGAATGTTTTAATGGCTTCTGTTCAACCCCAGAAATAGATCTCAAAGTTGCAAAAAGAAATGCTTGTTTTCTCTGTTCTCCTCTATTTCTGTACATGTGGTGACCCTCGGGGAGACCTCAGGTTCTCTGGCAGAGGCCAATAAGTGGGCAACAGGGTCTTAAGCTGCCCCAATAAACTCTGACAGCTGACAGTGCTGGGGGTCTGTCTCAGAGACTAATTTAGAGATGGGTTATACCACCAGATACTAACCGTGGCCTAAGCTGAATTTCTGGAGCCACCTGGAGAGCTTGCTAACTCAGTGAGATTTGGGAATTATATGTAGGAAACTCTTTCTTGAAGAAATATTTGGAAAATGTTTGCTAATTCGAACAAGTTATTTTATTCCTAAGCCAACTCCCAAATGCTTTTTCAGAGCTGTCTTTATGAGTCAAGAAAAGAAGTATTTTCTGTCTGGGAGGCCTGGATTTGTTTCTAGAGAAGTGAGCAAGGAATATGTGTGTCCATCCAGGCTTGTGTTTGGCCCCCCATTGGGTAAGTCCATACTATAGCTTTGTTTTCAATTAATTAATTAAATTGTTCTTTTAAAAACTCCCTCTTCTCCCCTCTGCTCCAGTTTTTCCCTTCAATTTTGCTCCATCCTTTGCTTTATGCTTAATCAATTCTTTTCTCTGCTTGTCAAGGTATGATATACTGGAAAAAGCAGTAGCTCTGTTGAGATAAGAAATAGCTTTGACTCTTACTGATGGTGAACTTGGGCAAGTTGTTTAATTTCTATGAATTTCATTTCATTCTCTGAAAGATCGGATATAACACAGGGGCCCAGCAGGATGTCTGGGATGATTGAGCCAATATAAACATAGTTATCTAAGGTGTTGCAGGTACAAAGGTGTCACAAACCTGTGAAACAGCTGAATATAAGCAATAGGGTATGGTGGGGCCTGTGGCAAACTGGAGCATACGTGCCCCATCCTCAGGGAGCAGTCATTATTCTGCTCTAACAAATGTTTGCCAGACTTCCTTCCTTCCTCCCTCCCGCCCTTTCTTCCTTCCCTCCCTCCTTCCTTCCCTCCTTCCCTCCTTCCTTCCCTCCTTCCCTCCTTCCTTCCCTCCTTCCCTCCTTCCTTCCTTCTTTCCTTCCTTCCTTCCCTCCTTCCTTCCCTCCTTCCTTCCTTCCTTCCCTCCTTCCTTCCTTCCTTCCCTCCTTCCCTCCTTCCTTCTTTCCTTCCTTCCCTCCTTCCCTCCTTCCTTCTTTCCTTCCTTCCTTCCCTACTTCCTTCCCTCCTTCCCTCCTTCCTTCCCTCCTTCCCTCCTTCCTTCCTTCCTTCCTTCCCTCCTTCCCTCCTTCCTTCCTTCCTTCCTTCCTTCCCTCCTTCCTTCCTTCCTTCCTTCCTTCCCTCCCTCCCTCCCTCCTCCCTCCCTCTGTCCCTCCCTCCCTCCTTCCTTCTTTCTTTCTTTCCTTTCTCTCTCTCTCTTTCTTCCTTCCTTCCTTTCTTCTTTTTTTTTTTTTAACAAATAGGAAACTCAGAAAGTGATACAAAGTTTCCTGATGTTTAAGTGTTCAAACTAATTCATTTCCTTTTGAAAAACAGTCTCGAACAGTAGAAAGATGGTTGAGGCCTGGGTTTGGCTAACAAACCACTAGTTTAACATTTATGATTTATTTTACTCTTCGTTATAAATTTCTGCCTTCTCCTCTTCTTCATCCTTCTCTAATACTTTGCTTTTTCCTCCCATTTTCCCCCTGACGTCAATGACGTTTTCTTTACATTCTCCTAAAGTAACACCAGGTTCTTTGCTTGGGGCATATTCACATAAACCACAATTTCTACATTCTTCCATCAGTCCAACTCAAATTCCCATCTCTTTTCTCATGGCCAACAATACAAAGACAACAACAAGCCCACTGAGTTTTGAAGGAGTTAAGCCTACTCTTCCACTCCCAAGAGGAAAGTAAAGAACTACCCTTCCGACTTTTACTCAACAACAAAAAAAATTTTGGCTGTAGATATGATCACCAGGAATGCTAACTCGTCAGCCACTTGGGGCCATAACTGTGGCTGCGTTCACCAATCCTTGGCCACATAAATTATGCCAATCCTGAGCCTGGTAAGGAGTTGGCCTGAAGAAGTCATGACAGAGTGGCCCCATTGCCTTTCTGGAAAAATATGCTAAAGATGTCCCAACCACTGATTGTTTAATAATAAACTGTACCCTACAAGGTATGTTCTTCACCAAAAATGAAGTGATTCTTCCTAGTTACAACGTTTTGCCTTCTTTTAACTCTTTTTATGGGAGAAATGTGACTATCCCTTTTAGAACTAGAAGACACCCCTTTGGAAATGATGTAATCATACTTTGCGTGCATGCCTCAATCTTCTGCTCCCTGACCATGGGCAGACATCACTAATTTTTAAGGGCACTCCTTCAACTGAGTTTAGATGTAGTGCAAGGTCTTTAATCTACGTGACAGCCATCACCAGTCTTGTGGGGTTGGGCTGTGTGTTAAAATACAATCGGCCCAAAGTGAAAACAACCCAAATATACATTAACTGGTGAATAGATAATAACAGGTGGCCATTCATATAATGGAATACTATTTGCTAATAAAAATGACTGGCGTATGAATACATACAGCAATGGGAATGAAGCTCAAAATGTCAGGCTAAGTGAAGGAAACCAGACACATAAGACATATTGTATGAGTCCACATATATGAAATGTCCAGAAAAGGCAAATCAGACAGAAAGTAGACTAGTAATTGTCTGGGGCTGGGGTAGGAATGAGGAGTGACTGCAAACCAGCTCAAGCTTTCTATTTTGGGGTGATGGAAAAGTTCTAAAATTCGATGGCAATAATTGTACTACTTTGTAAATATACAAAAGGTGATTGAACTGTACACTTAAAACAAGTGAATTCAATGTTATGTAAATTATATTTCAACAAAAGCTGTTAAAATGCACACACAATAGGCTTGCAGACATCAGCTATGCAGAGTCAGGGAGCCATGGAGGACAAATTATTCCAGAATCTTCCACTGACTTGCTGTGTGATGTTAAAAAAGGGCTTCCTTTCTCTCTGTAGTTTCTTCATTTGTAGTTTGAGGTCTTTGAGCTGGTGCTCTGTTAGGAACTTTTAAGCTCTGACAGCACCTAAGAAGAAGCAAAAGGAAGGATGGTTGCTGCTGTAATTTTGCCACAGTCGCCTACCAGGCTGTCAGCTTTGGGGGAGGAACAGAGATTAGAGACTTGCTGCCCTGTCAATGCCTGGCTCAACACCCTGTACAGAATGTCGAACAGCGCCTGACTATTGGTATAAGGAGGTTAGGATTATGAACATCTAAGTGAGTCCAAAAACAATATGAAAGCTATTTTCTAAGACTTTCATATGGAACATGATGAATGACAGTGTGACATTTCTTCCCTGACAATTGTTTTTTTTGTTTGTTTTTTGTTTTTCTCAGAGGGTATAAAACATTGGGAGTAAAACATCACCCATTATAACCTGTTCTGGTTGGGTAAGTAGTTAGTGAGGAGAAGAGGTGTGTGTGTGTGTGCTTGTGTGTGTATGTGGGTCATGTTGGGTGTGTTGTGTTGGGTGGGGATGGGCTTTGGAGAAAGACAAACCCAAATTTCCTTCCTGGTCTTACCATTACATCCTGTGTAACATGCATTTAACCTTTCTGAGTCGTCTGTAAATGGGGGTAATCTAACCTATCTCACAGGATGTTTTGAAGTTTTAAGAGATCTTCTACACTAAATAGCTAGTGCAGTTCCAGAAACATATTGGGTACCTCCTCAATGTTTGTCTCCTATATTCCTGTTCCCTATGCCCCCCTCTACCAAATTCAGGGGTTGCTTGGAGATGGTTTGGTCTAGACAGCAAAGACAAAGGAAGTCGTGCAATTGTCTGTTAATTAGATACACAAATGTAGTCAATGGAGGAGGTCATGTTAGTTGTAGGAGAACCCGGCTCTTCTGAGGGACTGTTAGCTTAGCCTTCTGACCTGTGACTTAGGAAATCACTCCTGCATTGCTACTTTACCCTTCTTTTCTTGTCTCTTTGACCTTCACCTTCTCAAATTGGAGTTATACCTTTTTGGTAAGGATTTTTGGAATAATGAATATTCCTTTGCACCAAAGCCAGGCCAAAACCTCAGAGAATTCTCTCTAAGACAAATGCCCCAGGAGCCCACCCAAACCTTTGACTTCACATTTGGCCATAGCATCCAAGTTTCTGTTTCTGCTTTGGGACAAACCAGTGGCTGTGCTTTCAACGCATGTGTCCTTTTAGGACCAAGCCAGAAAACTGTGGAAGGCTGGGTGCTGTCAGATTTTGCAGGGCCACACACACTAAGGGACAAAACCAACTTTAGCAGGACTTTGCAAATCTTTGCATGTCTCATTCCAGTCACAGAGATGCAGGGGTGTGATAAATATTCTTTAGGGGCACGGGAGGAAAGGGGATGAACATTTATGGGGCCTACTTCATGCATGGCACTTAAAATGTTTATTTGGTCTTCTATTCACTTATGTAAGATGTAAGAATAATTTTTATTGCACTTTTACATAAGGAAAGTGTCTCAGGCTCCTTGTCAGAACAAATCAAGCAATGCAAAATGCACAGGGTAAAAAGTGAAAATATTCCTACACTAGCAACCACATTTCCTTCTCCATTTGCCCTTCCTTGTTGAAATTTTATTATTATTATTGTTTATTTTATTGAAGTATAGTTGATTTACAATGTTGTGTTAATTTCTATTATACAGCAAAGTGATACAGTTATACATATATACATATATATACATTCCTTTTTTTTTTTTTTTTTTTGGCTGTGGCATGCAGCTTGTGGCATCTTAGTTCCCCAACCAGGGGTTGAACTTGTGCCCTCAGCAGTGAAAGCACGGAGTCCTAACCACTGGACCACCAGGGAATTCCCTATATACATTCTTTTTAATATGCTTTTCCATTATGGTTTATCTCAGAATATGAAATATAGTTCCCTGTGCTATACAGTAGGACCTTGATGTTTATCCATTCTATGTATAATAGTTTGCGTCTGTTAATCCCAAACTCCCCCTCCATCCCTCCTCCCTCCTCCTCCCCCTTGGCAACCACAAGTCTGTTCTCTGTGTCTGTGAGTCTGTTTCCGTTTTGTAGATAAGTTCATCTGTGTCATATCCTTGTTGAAATTTTAATCTCAAGTGGATTTTCAAGAATGTGACCATAAATGCATATTGTTCCGCAATCCGCCTATTTGTATACCTTGCTTACCTTTCTACATGATTACATATAGAGCTACCTCCCTCTTTTTAATGACTACCTAGCAGTCTATTTCATGCAAGTCCTCACATTTGTTTAGCTGTGCCCCATCCATGGTCATATGCACTGTTTCCTGCTGGCTGTACACGTAACCCTCAACATGTTTATTTGTACATCCTTGTATGTGTATCCTTCAACAGAAATTTATTGAGCAAAGTATGTATCAGGTGGAGGACTAGATGCTATGAATACAGCAGGAACAAGGTATAATTGCTTCCTGCCTTCATAGAGTTTGCAATCTACCTGACTATTGCATTTCAGATGTATACTCTGCCTTGTCCCCACCCCTGCCCTGCCCACCAATGTAATAAGAACTACCCCTGTTTATAGATATGAAGCTTACAGCTTAAAGAAGTTTCTGAACATTCCCAAGGCCCATCTGCGGCATGGCTGGGAAATAGCCCCATGTCTGACTCCAGTACTCCCATGTTGCCTGTTACCTGGCCAATGACCAATATTTGGTCAGTTTCAAGCACCCAAGGAAGATGTGTCAAATTTACATGTCTGGCATTGGATCTTTAGAGATCTAGGTGAGGGTAAGAGAAACAAAGAGGTTAGTTCCTGTTGTTTGTAGAACCATGACCCTACAGTCCGTAAGGAGGAGCAGGGAGACACCTGCCCCCACTATTCATTGCAGGTCTGCCCTGGAGTTCAGCATGTCGGGTTTGCCTGAGGGCTGCTGTTTTCATTTGAAAGGCCTTGGGGAAGTCAATTCTCTATCAGACTCAGGCTTCCTCATCTGTAAAGTGGAAAATATCAAGATCAACTGTCCTGAGTGGTTCTACGGTTTCAGTGAGCCAAGGGGGTAAAATGTTTAGCATAAAATGTCAGCTGTTATTATTGTTCTTATATTATTTTTTTTTCTTGTGCTAAATCTGATTGCCCTCTGACTTGTTCTGACAGTTCTGAGCCCAGCACCTGCTTCCTCACCACCTTTGCTGTCCTTAAGAGCCCTTGGGCATTTCTTGGTATGGCCTTAGTTTCCATCTTAAGAGAATGTGAACATGATCTGGCCTCAGTATAGTCCAGGGGTGCAAGGAGGCTGCTAATTAGAAATGGAAGGGCAGGCACAGCTAATGGTTTTCTGAGCAGCCATTTACACTCACAGTTTGGGAACTGGGTGTGATTTCTTCTTAGAATAACTCCGTAGAGATTTGTGGCCTGTGGTCATCTACTTTCCAGAGTCTCCTCTGTCCTTTGAAGACCCAGCTTTGGAACTTGGCCCTTTGGCCCGGCTCTCACTGCCAGGCTAGACAAGCACAGATATTATTTGTCAAGCTTGGGCCGGGTTATACGGCCAGGACACTCACCAGTGGGCCAGGCCATCCCTTTCCCAAGCTGGGCTCTCAGCCACGGCTGGAGAGATGCCAGCAGGGAGGAGGCATGGCCTGTGCAGGGCTGGGATGGGTGATGGCTGCTGGGAGCCTGAGCTGGCCTGCAGCTACGTGGGAGGAATGAGTGACATCAGCCCCTCCCAGGCAGCAGGTTCAGACAGGAGGAGAGGGAGGCCGCCTGCACTGGGTCAGAGGGGGCACTGGCAGCCAGGAGAAGGGCCCTCCCAGCCTGGGCTCCTCAGGGCCTGCCCGTTCTGTTGGGGAAACCTGTTGCGTAAGCTCCCATGTGTTTCCCCATAAGGTTGAGTCTTGTGGTCCAGGTTGGAAAGTGGAGTGAGGGGAGGGAGCTCTTTTTTGACTCTGACTTGTACTTGAGAAGCTGCCAAAGGGTGGTTTATGTTTCTTAAACAGAGATGTGTTATGATAGTGAGGCTGCTTCTGTGGAGGTGATGGCGAGCCGTGCCCGAGGCTGGGCCTCCTTGGCGTGTCCCTTTGCCAAGCCCGTGGGCAGCATGGTAAAGGGAGCCGATGGCCGGATTTCGGGGGGAGCCAGTTCAGCCGCCCCTGACACAGAGTGTGTGGCATTGGGGGTAGTCAGATCACCTCCATGGATTCCACTTTCCTCGTCAGCTAGGTGGGAATAATGGTCTCCCCATCTCAGGGCTCCTTAGTGAGTGTTCCTTTGCTACATCCTTCCTCTGTACCATTCCATCTGTCTTACAAATATGATCTGACTTAATCCTAAAAAGACTACTTGATGCAGGTGCTATTATTAGCCATATTTCACAGATGAGGCACAGACCAAATAATTTGGCCAAGGTCTTATAGCAAAACTGGCAGAAGTGAGATCTGTCCCCACGCCGACTGGCTCTGACGTCTCCAATCTTAACCACGATGCTATGCTTCCCAGAACTTGCCTAGGACCCTGGTCCTCTCCCTTCAAACATGTAACTCACTTTGGAAGAGCCCAGTTGTGGATGTGATGATCTGATGAATACATGTCTCTTTAATTGGATTTTGAGCTATCCCTCTTGGTTTTCATTCACCACCGTATCCCCGGGTCCTAGCTCTGGAACTAAGACGAAACTTCCCTGCGGCACATGTATGAGAGACTGAAGGCAAGATCAAACAAGATAAAGAAATAATAGGTGATTCCATCTGAAGCCACCTGGCATTGCTCTGAGCTCACAATAGGCACTTGGGAAATGTTTAAACCTGGGGCATACTCGCTGTGGGGCTGAGTTTACCCAGTGACTTCATTCCTCAGTGTAGCATGATCGTTCATGAGTGGAGTCACCCCCACGTGGCAGCCATTGGAGGGATTTATTTGCCTCAGCCACAGACGAGGAAGAAGGGCAGGGAGCATGTTTTGCAGGCAGGTCAGCACTGTGGACCTCACAGACCTTCCAAAGCTTTCAAGGGTGGCCTCACCCAGCATCTCCCCTAAGTACCTCCTGCTGAGCCTTGAAAGCTGACTCAGCCCAAGCTGCCTTGGGGAAGAACATTTCCGATACTCTGCTCAGCAATCTAAATCCTGTCTTCAGCTTCTCCTTCAGCCCTAATGAGAAGCATCTCCAAAGTGCCAGGTGGTTGAACGTCCTCAAGAAGGAGGCACGGAAGAACCCGGCTTCCAGGTTGTATGTTCTCCCCTCGCTTCTCTGCAGCCTCCGTGTTTGTGGAGCCTGCAGGTGTGAGAGAAGTCGAGGGCCAGCCTTGCACTGTGGTCCTTAGATGGACACTCTCTGCAGCCTGTTTGCGTCTTTTCCCTTCTCCTGGAGGCAGCAGCAAAGGGACGGTGCACGTGTGTATCCGTGCAAGGAGATACTCAGCATCCCATTTCTAATTCTGAGGACTCACATGTTCGTGGGAAATCTGATGTCTCGTCAAAAATTCTGCTGAACTTGAGAAGGGTAATTCCCTCTTCTATCACACTCCCCCCGAGCCTCCCAATCAAGTTCCTGAGCACATTGAACGCTGCCTCTGGGAATGGCAGGCTTTGCGAAGGGTTTGGCTGGTACAATGCAAACATGCTACCAGTCTGACAGACAGACAGACAGGCTCCAACGAAAGCCTAGATCTAATCTCTCTCTAAGTCAGAATGGATAATTTGGTTAGATAACATCAGAAAAATAAATCTGCCGGCATATTATATTTACATGTATTTAAGTCCTGTTAGCAAAGAGAATATTGGAGGAACGGGTTTGAAACAACACTTCATAGGAATAGCATCAGGTAATGAATAAATAATGACTTTGGTTTCTTCGCCCAAAGGGAAACCCAGTCAATCAGAAAGTCAACACCGATTTCTTAAGAGCCGCGTTTTGGAACCAGGGAAGCCCTTCAATGGGACTCACTTGCCCCCACCCTAAATTCTGCATCTGGAGTGGTAATAAAGCCAGAGAAAGAATGTGTCATAGGAGAAATTGATTTGATTTTTTTCCTTAACAAATGCCTTCATCACCTGTTTGAAGAGTTCACCAGGGCCAGGCTGGCTGTTTAAGTTAGAAAGCGATCTTATACTGGGGCAAGGTAGTTCTCGGGATTTGTGGCTGAGGATTTTATTTTTCAAGGAGGTGTCCTCACGTGCTAAAGACAATTTCTTGGTTCAGAAAAACCAGCTCAACAGTTATGTGGATCCTTGGACAGGACTGTTACCTCCTAATATTGCTACATCTGGGGTATGTGCCAGGGCCCCCGATTTGCAGCGTGAATATCTTTATCCATTTAGGGTGAGGTGGTGGCAGTTTCTGCTACACTCCCCACAGGTGGCTTGGCTCTTGATCAGACTCCTCTGGATTCGCATGAGGAGTCATCTCCAGGAATCTGATAGCTGCTCAAAAGTGTATACCTATGTCCTGTTGATGTGGGCAGTGTGAGTCTCAGAAGATCTGAGGGCTCACCTGCTAACATGAGGCTGTGATCTTGTCAATAAAAGCGGTATATAAATCTGTGTGATTGAATTTATAACTTAGACTTTTATACAAAGGCTATTCCAAAATAGAGAAATACAATATTTGGTTAGATTACATTGATTTAAGAATATGGTTATTAATCTTAAAGGGAGGAAGATTGGAATCAGTCATTTTAGAAATGTTAGAAGTCTTGCGTTGTGGATGAATCCAATGTACCCATGGTGTCTTGCACTATCTTGTTTCTTTTTTTTTTTTAATTTTACATACTTATATTTTTCCAAAATTATTATACCTAGTATTATCTCAACAATTTATATTAATCATTCCCTTACTAAAGTAAGCAGCTTTTGTTTTTCCAGATGTAAGAGAAAACTAGAATACAGGAACCAGAAACAGTCCAGCTAATTTTGTCCACACACATTTTAGGTCACTTTGCCAATTTTTAAGGTAGAAAAATCAGCATATACATTATACCACTTAAAGATATTTTCATATCTTGTTAAGGTACAGTCATTTATATATAAAATAAAGGTCAATTAAAACTATATTTAATAACTAATATTTACATCTTTTTCTTTCTTAAGAATTGCCCACAAATCCAAAGCTTACGGATTAATTAACGTAATATTAATTAACTTAATGTTAGCCTAAAGTTGACTAAACATATAGAAATTACAATTTAAGCTATTACATTATGACCATACATACGATTTGCAGCATTACAAGAATTCACAGGATCAACATTTTTAAAAAGACGTGTATTATTACAAATTCATACAATTAAACATGATTCTATATTCTTGCAATTTTAAATAATTTGTAGAAACAACGATAACTTTCTGAGTTCACAGAATTTATGTAGGAAGTTTTAAAGTCTTAGAAAATCCTAAATTATGATAAATTAAATCCAAATCTTGTCTTAAAATATTGTGCTAACATTACATTTACTTTTTTTTTTTTTTTTTTTAGAGAAATAGCAGTATATTTGAGAAGGGGAAAAATTGTAACCTGGAGTGATTTTCACTGCAAGAATAAACATTTCAGGCATGATAAATATTTCTTTTTTAAAAAAATTTTTTTAATTTAATTTTATTTATTTTATTATACAGCAGGTTCTTATTAGTCATCAATTTTATACACATCAGTGTATACATGTCAATCCCAATCGCCCAATTCACCACACCATCATCCCCATCCCCCCGTCGCTTTCCCCCCTTGGTGTCCATACATTTGTTCTCTACATCTGTGTCTCAACTTCTGCCCTGCAAACCGGTTCATCTGCACCATTTTTCTAGGTTCCACATACATGCATTAATATACGATATTTGTTTTTCTCTTTCTGACTTACTTCACTCTCTAGATCCATCCATGTCTCAACAAATGACTCAATTTCGTTCCTTTTTATGGCTGAGTAATATTCCATTGTATATATGTACCACATCTTCTTTATCCATTTGTCTGTTGATGGGCATTTAGATTGCTTCCATGACCTGGCTATTGTAAATAGTGCTGCAATGAACATTGGGGTGCATGTGTTTTTTGAATTATGGTTTTCTCTGGGTATATGCCCAGTAGTGGGATTGCTGGATCATATGGTAATTCTATTTTTAGTTTTTTAAGGAACCTCCATACTGTTCTCCATAGTGGCTGTATCTATTTACATTCCCACCAACAGTGCAAGAGGGTTCCCTTTTCTCCACACCCTCTCCAGCATTTGTTGTTTGTAAATTTTCTGGATGGCCATTCTAACTGATGTGAGGTGATACCTCATTGTAGTTTTGATTTGCATTTCTCTAATAATTAGTGATGTTGAGCAGCTTTTCATGTGCTTCTTGACCATCTGTATGTCTTCTTTGGAGAAATGTCTGTTTAGGTCTTCTGCCCATTTTTGGATTGGGTTGTTTCTTTAATATTGAGCTGCATGAGCTGTTTATATATTTTGGAGATAAATCCTTTGTCCGTTGATTCGTTTGCAAATATTTTCTCCCATTCTGAGGGTTGTCTTTTCGTCTTGTTTATGTTTTCCTTTGCTGTGCAAAAGCTTTTAACTTTCATTAGGTCCCATTTGTTTATTTTTTTTTTTAATTTCCATTACTCTAGGAGGTGGATCAAAAAAGATCTTGCTGTGATTTATGTCAAAGAGTGTTCTTCCTATGTTTTCCTCTAACAGTTTTATAGTGCCCGGTCTTACATTTAGGTCTCAAATCCATTTTGAGTTTATTTTTGTATATGGTGTTTGGGAGTGTTCTAATTTCATTCTTTTACATGTAGCTGTCCAGTTTTCCCAGCACCACTTATTGAAGAGACTGTCTTTTCTCCATTGTATATCCTTGCCTCCTTTGTCATAGATTAGTTGACCATAGGTGCATGGGATTAGCGCTGGGCTTTCTATCTTGTTCCATTGATCTATGTTTCTGTTTTTGTGCCAGTACCATATTGTCTTAATGACTGTAGGTTTGTAGTATAGTCTGAAGTCAGGGATCCTGATTCCTCCGGCTCCGTTTTTCTTTCTCAAGATTGTTTTGGTTATTCGGGGTCTTTTGTGTTTTCATACAAATTGTGAAATTTTTTGTTCTAGTTCTGGGAAAAATACCATTGGTAGTTTGATAGGGGTTGCATTGAATCTGTAGATTGCTTTGAGAAGTATAGTCATTTTCACAATGTTGATTCTTCCAACCCAAGAACATGGTATATCTCTCCATCTGTTTGCATCATCTTTAATTTCTTTCATCAGCGTCTTATAGTTTTCTGCATACAGGTCATTTCTCTCCTTAGGTAGGTTTATACTTAGGTATTTTATTCTTTTTGTTGCAATGGTAAATGGGAGTGTTTCCTTAATTTCTCTTTCAGATTTTTCATCATTAGTGTATAGGAATGCAAGAGATTTCATGCATTAATTTTGTATCCTGCAACTTTACCAAATTCATTGATCAGCTCTAGTAGTTTTCTGGTGGCACTTTTAGGATTCTCTATGTATAGTATCATATCATCTGCAAACAGTGACAGTTCTACTTCTTCTTTTCCAATTTGTATTCCTTTCATTTCTTTTTCTTCTCTCATTGCCATGGCTAGGACTTCCAAAACTATGTTGAATAATAGTGGTGAGAGTGGACATCCTTGTCTTGTTCCTGATCTTAGAGGAAATGCTTTCAGTTTTTCACCATTGAGAATGATGTTTGCTGTGGGTTTGTCGTATATGGCCTTTATTATGTTGAGGTATGTTCCCTCTATGCCCACTTTCTGGAGAGTTTTTATCATAAATGCGTGTTGAATTTTGTCAAAAGCTTTTTTTGTATCTATTGAGATGATCATATGGTTTTTATTCTTCAATTTGTTAATATGGTGTATCACATTGATTGATTTGCGTATATTGAAGAATCCTTGCATCCCTGGGATAAATCCCACTTGATCATGGTGTATGATCCTTTTAGTGTGTTGTTGCATTCTCTTTGCTAGTATTTTGTTGAGGATTTTTGCATCTATATTCATGAGTGATATTTGTCTGTAATTTTCTTTTTTTGTAGTATCTTTGTCTGGTTTTGGTATCAGGGTGATGGTGGCCTCATAGAATGAGTTTGGGAGTGTTCCTTCCTCTGCAATTTTTTGGAAGAGTTTGAGAAGGATGGGTGTTAGCTCTTCTCTAAATGTTTGATAGAATTCACCTCTGAAGCCATCTGGTCCTGGACTTTTGTTTCTTGGAAGATTTTTAATCACAGTTTCAATTTCCTTACTTGTGATCGGTCTGTTCATATTTCCTATTTCTTCCTGGTTCAGTCTTGGAAGGTTATACCTTTCTAAGAATTTGTCCATTTCTTCAAGATTGCCCATTTTGATGGAATAGAGTTGCTTGCAGTAGTCTCTTAGGATGCTTTGTATTTCTGCGGTGTCTGTTGTAACTTCTCCTTTTTCATTTCTAATTTTATTGAATTGAGTCCTCTCCCTCTTTTTCTTGATGAGTCTGGTTAATGGTTTATCAATTTTGTTTATCTTCTCAAAGAACCAGCTTTTAGTTTTACTGATCTTTGCTATTGTTTTCTTTGTTTCTATTTCATTTATTTCTGCTCTGATCTTTATGATTTCTTTCCTTCTGCTAACTTTGGGTTTTGCTTTTTCTTCTTTCTCTAGTTCCTTTAGGTGTAAGGTTAGATTGTTTATTTGAGATTTTTCTTGTTCTCGAGGTAGGCTTGTATAGCTATAAACTTCCCTCTTAGAATGGCTTTTGCTGCATCCCATAGGTTTTGGATCGTCATGCTTTCATTGTGATTTGTCTCTAGGTATTTTTTGATTCCCTCTTTGTTTTCTTCAGTAATCTCTTGGTTATTTAGTAACGTAATGTTTAGCCTCCATGTGTTTGTGTTGTTCTACGTTTTTTTCCCTGTAATTCATTTCTAATCTCCTAGTGTTGTGGTCAGAAAAGACGCTTGATATGATTTCAATTTTCTGAAATTTACTGAGGCTTGATTTGTGACCCAAGATGTGATCTATCCTGGAGAATGTTCCGTGCGCACTTGAGAAGAAAGTGTAATCTACTGTTTTGAATGGAATGCCCTATAAATATCAATTAAATCTATCTGCTCTATTGTGTCATTTAAAGCTTCTGTCTCCTTATTTATTTTCATTTTGGATATCTGTCCATTGGTGTAAGTGAGGTGTTAAAGTCCCCCACTATTATTGCGTTACTGTCGATTTTCTCTTTTATAGCTGTTAGCAGTTGCCTTATATATTGAGGTGCTCCTATGTTGGGTGCATATATATTTATAATTGTTATATCTTCTTCTTGGATTGATCCCTTGATCATTATGTAGTGTCCTTCCTTGTCTCTTGGAACATTCTTTATTTTAAAGTCTATTTTATGTGATAGGAGTATTGCTACTCCAACTTTCTTCTGATTTCCATTTGCATGGAATATCTTTTCCCATCCCCTCACTTTCAGTCTGTATGTGTTCCTAGGTCTGAAGTGGGTCTCTTGTAGACAGCATATATATGGGTCTTGTTTTTGTATCCATTCAATAAGCCTGTGTCTTTTGGTTGGAGCACTTAATCCATTCACGTTTAAGGTAATTATTGATATGTATGTTCCTATGACCATTTTCTTAATTGTTTTGGTTTTGTTTTTGTAGGTCCTTTTCTTCTCTTGTGTTTCCCACTTAGAGAAGTTCCTTTAGCATTTGTTGTAGAGCTGGTTTGGTGGTGCTGAATTCTCTTAGCTTTTGCTTGTCCCTGAAGCTTTTGATTTCTCCATCGAATCTGAATGAGATCCTTGCTGGGTAGAGTAATCTTGGTTGTAGGTTCTTCCCTTTCATCACTTTAAGTATGTCATGCCACTCCCTTCTGGCTTGTAGAGTTTCTGCTGAGAAATCAGCTGTTAACCTTATGGGAGTTCCCTTGCATGTTATTTGTTGTTTTTCCCTGCTTCCAATAATTTTTCTTTGTCTTTAATTTTTGCGAATTTGGTTACTATGTGTCTCGGTGTGTTTCTCCTTGGGTTTATCCTGTATGGGACTCGCTGCACTTCCTGGACTTGGGTGGCTATTTCCTTTCCCATGTTAGGGAAGTTTTTGACTATAATCTCTTCAAATATTTTCTCTGGTCCTTTCTTTCTCTCTTCTCCTTCTGGGACCCCTATAATGTGAATGTTGTTGCGTTTAATGTTGTCCCAGAGGTCTCTTAGGCTGTCTTCATTTCTTTTCATTCTTTTTTCTTTATTCTGTTCTGCAGCAGTGAATTCCACCATTCTGTCTTCCAGGTCACTTATCCGTTCTTCTGCCTCAGTTATTCTGCTATTGATTCCTTCTAGTGTAGTTTTCATTTCAGTTATTGTATTGTTCCTCTCTGTTTGTTTGTTCTTTAATTCTTCTAGGTCTTTGTTAAATATTTCTTGCATCTTCTCGATCTTTGCCTCTATTCTTTTTCCGAGGTCCTGGATCATCTTCACTATCATTATTCTGAATTCTTTTTCTGGAAGGTTGCCTATCTCCACTTCGTTTAGTTGTTTTTCTGGGGTTTTATCTTATTCCTTCATCTGGTACATAGCCCTCTGCCTTTTCATCTTGTCTATCTTTCTGTGAATGTGGTTTTTGTTCCACAGCCTGCAGGATTGTAGTTCTTCTTGCTTCTGCTATCTGCCCTCTGGTGGATGAGGCTATCTAAGAGGCTTGTGTAAGTTTCCTGATGGGAGGGACTGGTGGTGGGTAGAGCTGACTGTTGCTCTGTGGGCAAAGCTCAGTAAAACTTTAATCTGCTTGACTACTGATGGGTTGGGCTGGGTTCCCTCCCTGCTGGTTGTTTGGCCTGAGGCGATCCAACACTGGAGCCTACCTGGGCTCTTTGGTGGGGCTAATGACACACTCTGGGAGGGCTCACGCCAAGGAGTACTTCCCAGAACTTCTGCTGTCAGTGTCCTTGTCCCCATGGTGAGCCACATCCCCCCCTCCGCCTCTGCAGGAGACCCTCCAACACTAGCAGGTAGGTCTGGTTCAGTCTCTTTGGGGTCACTGCTCCTTCCCCTGGGTCCTGATGTGCACACTACTTTGTGTGCGCCCTCCAAGAGTGGAGTCTCTGTTTCCCCCAGTCCTGTCAAAGTCTTGCAATCAATTCCCACTAGCCTTCAAAGTCTGATTCTCTAGGAATTCCTCCTCCCGTTGCCGGACCCCCAGGTTGGGAAGCCTGACGTGGGGTTCAGAACCTTCACTCCAGTGGGTGGACTTCTGTGGTATAAATGTTCTCCAGTCTGTGAGTCACCCACCCAGCACTTACTGATTTGATTTTACCGTGATTGTGCCCCTCCTACCATCTCATTGTGGCTTCTCCTTTGTCTTTGGACGTGGTATCTTTTTTGGTGAGTTCCAGCGTCTTCCTGTCAATGACTGTCCAGCAGCTAGTTGTGATTCTGGTGTTCTCACAAGAGAGAGTGAGAGCACATCCTTCTACTCCGCCATCTTGGTTCCTCTCTCCACATTTACATGTTGCTTATTAACTGCCTGGTATAGAAGACAGGAAGTAGGAAGAATCAAGAGCAGCTCTAGGGTTTAAGCTGGTAAACCTTAAAGAATAATTCCACAATCTTGTTTCTTAATGGCTGCAGAGAATGGATTTTCATGCACGAATGTGCATACACATACGTGTGCATGCACACACACACACACACATTTCCTCTTTTTCTTGTTCTCTTTGGACAGCTCTGTATTTTCTTTTGAGAAGTAGTTCTGATTCTAACCCTAACCCTAACCCTAACCCAACTATTGCTCTTAATCCTTTGGGCGCTATTGACACTCATCTGCCTGGCTCTGTTTGTTTAACAGGAGCTCTTGTGTTTTAACTTTTGGGTACCTGACACCAAAGTTTCCAGTTCCCAGAAGGTGGTCTCAACTAGGGCATTAGGTACTTGTTCTTACCTTGTCCCAGCTCTGCTCTCCATCTGAGCTGTCACATTAGCCCTTGACCTTCAACTGTAAGTTCTGCTCAACAAACCCTTAAATGGACACAGGGGCCTCTAGAGGATGCTCCTCCTTTCTTGGTGTGATCAACTTCAAGGCCATATAATGGTGTGCAGTCCATGCTGGTGATTTTCCCAGTTACCAAGCCAGTCTGAAGGGAGGGGCATCCTCACTAGCAAAAGGCCCTGGGCTTAGCAGAGACTCATTCCCACACCTGCCAAGGGCACCGCAAGGAAAGCCTCATCTGGAAGCCTGAATCTTCAGGCCAGATTACCAACCAGGTGCTATGGAGGGAGCAGAAGATGGCAAGCAGCCATGGGGAGAATTAGAAAGAGTGGGACCAGATCCTGGAGCCCTGGGCCGCACATGGGCCACCTTGAGAAATATTCATATGCCAAATAAGCATGTTAGGTAGGATCCTTGGATTTTAGGTTGATTCTGAAAACTATTCATAGGCCCAGTTGATGGAGAAACTCCTTGGACAGCACACGTAGTATTATAGAACACCGACAATAATAACTGTTATGTTGATTAACACTAACCGTTTGCCTGGCAGTGTGCTATTCACTATATTAGATTGGCTTATTTAATCCTTGCATCCACCAAATGTGATAAATGAGTGTTTCCATTTTACAGATGTGGAAACTAAGATCCAGATAAGTTAAATAGCTTGCTCAGAGTTCCAAAGCTAGTAAGTGATAAAACCAGCATTTAAACCCAGGCAGCCTTACTCCAGAGCCTGTGCTTACCCCATAATACTAGAGTGTCCCAGGATGATATAAACCAGGGGTTTATACATCTGTTGTATAAAGGACCAGATAATAAATATTTTAGGCTTTGTGGGCATGTGGTCTTTGTGGCTACTATTGCACTCTGCTTTTGTAGCACAAAAGCCTTCAATAGACAATATGTAAATTAACATTGTAGTTCTATTCCAATAAAGCTTTATTTATAAAAACAAGCCATGGGCCAGACTTGACCCATAGGCTATAGATTGCTGACTCCTGGCATAAACCAAAGAGGGGATTGAAGTTTCATAATCAACAAACATTCATTGGAACACTTACTATGTGTCAGATACTTCAGTTAATTTATTTTTATTGAATCCTTCAAGAGCTATGAAGTAGGAAAGGAATCCCCAGTTTACAAATGAAAAAAACCGAGGCTTAGTGAGGTCAATTTTTCAAGAGACATATAACTAGTAAATGGCAAAAGAGAACTAAATATAACTCGTCATAACTCATGTTCCTTTGTCATTTTTCTCTGTATGCTTTCCAAGTAGACTGCAGCCCCATAAATAATCAAGTCTCCAGAAGCTATATTGGTACCTTTTTCAGAGCAGTGTGAATATGTCATAACTTGGCCAGGACAGGCTGACAGGCATGCTGGGACCTCAGAAGTATGAGGCATCTGGAAGAGGATGGAGGGAACTTGCCCAGCTGGAAAGCTGACCATTGACGGACAGAGAGGTCCCAGTTGTCCACATGGATATGGGAAATTCTGTCACGTTCCAGGGCAGTCTCATTTCTACAGTGGGGCACTGTGGGATTGGGGTTGTGAGCCGAGGGACCAGAAATCTCCAGGGCATGATTATGCTGGAGTGGCATCCTTGTTTGGAGCAGGACCCTGGTTAGAAGCTCTGGGGAGGAGGGAGCTGGGAGAGACTCACCACTGGAGGGGTCTGCTTCTCAAGAATGAGTTCTAGGCATAGGAAACAGTTGGAATGAGAAGCAGAAATGAGAATAGGAACACAGCCTTGTGACAGGTAGAAACACTGCCTCAGCCTCCCACCTCAGCTTAAAGGCCATCTTCTCACAGGGGCCTTTGTTGACCACTCCAAGTAGATACCCCTGTGCTTCCTTATTGATATGCTGTATTTCCTTTACTCAGATACACTCACTTCAAGGTCTTCCCACTTGCCATTTCCTCTTCCAGGAAAGCTCTTCTCTCAAACATCTGTAGGCCTTGTGCCCTCACTGCTTCAAAGTCCTTTTTCAAAAATCACTCTCAAGGAGGCATTCCCCGACCCCCTCATTTAAAAATTCAAACCCTCCCCCTCCCCCAATATTTTATTATCCCCTTTTCCTGCTTTACAATTTTTC
This sequence comes from Eubalaena glacialis, assembly GCF_028564815.1. Lineage (NCBI taxonomy): Eukaryota > Metazoa > Chordata > Mammalia > Artiodactyla > Balaenidae > Eubalaena > Eubalaena glacialis. Next base: position 20,219,395 of record NC_083728.1, read on the forward strand.
TCCTTAGCATTGACCACTAAATTATCTCATTTGTTCCCTTTTTATCTTGTTCCTTGACTGCTCTCTAGAAGGTCTAGGAAGTTCGGAAATGGATGTAATTTTATCCCCATGTCCACAGTGTTTAGAACAGTGCCTGAGACATGGCAGGCCCTCAATAAATATCTGTTGAATTAATTTATCACAGGTCGTAATTACATGTTTCATCATTTACTATCTCCATCTCTCACTAGGCTGTAAACTCTGTGAGAGTGAAAAAATGTGTCCGTGTTTTCATTACTGCATCCCCAGGGCCTAGAATATATTCAGTGCTCAAGAAATAGTTTTTGAGTGAAAGACTGGCAGAAGAAGCCCAAGAACCTGTATAGCTTACCATCTGAGCCCTTTTCAAGTTGTATTGTGTTTATTATAATTATTTGCAAAGGAGTTTATTTTTCCCACTAATCTAATAGTTCTTTAAAGGGCAAATGTTGTGTCTTATTCATCTCTGAATTTAAGACCTTTGACACCAACTAGCACTTAGTAGGCGATGGTTAATTATCTACCAAATGGATAACATGTACACAGCAGCAAAAGCCATGCATAAGAGTGCAAAACTCAGTGGAGAGCCTACTCTCTGGTAAGGCTGAGCCTGCCTTGTTTGGGACTGACACAGGAAAGGCAAGGGTGTATTTGCAAGAGGCAAGTGTCAGAGATACCACCTGGGACGGGTTAGGATGACCAGATACAGAGGACTCTGGGAGACCTTATCCCAGAGGATAAGGTCCTTCCAGGGCAGGCTGGTCCTGGCTGGGGCAGCAAAGGCAGCCAAAGGAAGGGAGGCAGGCAGTTGAACTGGAGTGAGATGGGATCATGGAAAGACCAGGCAAGAACCCAAGGCCACCAGGGCTTCTCATGCTGATTCATTGAGCACTGAGAAGCAACAGGGAAGACTTGGGGCCCTGGGGCTCCAGAGAAGAGGCCAGCAGTCAAGGTGCCCTTCATGTCTCAAAATCAGTTGGGATGTGATGCTAACCCCATTCTCACCTTCTTCATGAAGCATGTGTCCTAATTTGCTTTTCTTAGCACTCTAAAACCTGTAGAACACCCTGCCCAATAAGAGTTGCTTACACAGAGTTGCTAAGTTGCAAACCATCCATGGATTGGATCCAGGATGATTCTTGGAGTAAGCAGTGATTATCAGGGATGCCTTTGGGTGGTTCCTTATCTTAAATAGATGTATGTCTTAAATAAATGAATGAATGCATCAATGAATGAATGACCACATGAGCAAATGGATTAATGAATGAATGAAACAAATTTTTAAGACGAGGCACAAGGGAAGGGTGCATTTAGGAACCATGGAAGTGCTCTCAATGAGAGGCAAGGCCAACTGTGTTTCAGACAAGTAATCATATCCACATTGCATGCAGCTCTAAGAGAAGGCTTAAAAGAGGAAGAAAGTGAGTTGGGCTCTGAATAGTGCACACAATTTTTTGTTGTTTAATTGATTTTTGAGTTTGGAACTTATTAAGAGTTTCTGTGTTGGCTCATATATGGATGATAGTTGATGTCCCATGGATATTTTACAAAACCAGTTATTTTCTGTTTGTAGCCTATGTATATTTCCTGAAAAGGCATATTGGGGTGAGGAAGATGAGGTTAAGTCTCTTGATCTTATGAACGTGTTTCCATTGATACCTCCTTGTTATTTATTTATTTATTTTTGGGTGGAGGCATGCCTTGCAGCTTGTGGGATCTTAGTTCCCCACCAGGGATCGAACCCAGGCCCTTGGCAGTGGAAGTGTGGGGTCCTAACCGTAGGACTGCCAGGGAATTCCTCCTTGTTATTTCTATAGTTGTTTCATTGTACATTTTGGTGCTATGCTACCAAAAGATATATGAGTGGTTTGCTCTGAATTTTGTTTTTCCCATTGTCCTTACAGAGTGGATTGGTTTAATATATATAGTTAGTGGGGGGGAAAAAGAACATGAGAAACAGAGGGTGAAGCAAAGAGATGACACAAAATGTGAGAACTGTGAGGATACTATCCCACCTATGATGGACAAAATGTTACATGAAAGTGGAAAGAAAGAAAGATGAGTATATGTTGAGTGTTTTCTCTTGGTCATTGGGTAGTTTGACCCTGTTTTCTTATTTAGTCCCCATGATGTTATCTGAGATGGGTATCAACATCCTCATTTCATACACAGAACTGATGACGGAGAGGTTAAGTGACCTTGTAGAAGTTACTCCTTAGAAGTGAGATTCAAACCCTAGTCTCTGTGGGTCAAATTCTTTCTCTGGTGACATTTCAGTGTTTTAAGATGGAAGACACTCCAGACTGCAAAGACAAGACTAGATAAAACGGGAGGTAAGGAGACCAGGAGAGAGGGGTTCAAGATTATGGAAAGTCTAGAGATCAGGGTGAAATCCTTGAGGCAATGAATGGAGTGTCTCTGACAGCATGCCTTAGGTGTGCTTGGCCAGGAGGCAACCTGGGTCCTCTGCTTTGGTAGAAGCTGGCTAAGAGGACTGGGTGGGGAGAGCAGAATCCACAAGGGTACAACTCAGATCTGCAGCTAAGAGTGACCTTGAAGGGTTGGGGGCTGATACTTGAGCAGGAATAGAATGTATAATTTAAGAAAATTAATCTATAATAATATAAAAAGGCAAAGCTGAGAAGCTGAAAAAAATCACTTGGAAGATTATTTTAATAGTTCAGAACTAAGCGCTATGACCTTGATTAAAAAGGAGTAGTAGAAATGAGAGAATTGGGAGCATTAGGGAGACATTTGGAAGGAAGAATTCATCTGATTTAATTGCTGACTGGATATCTAGACAAAAAAGAAATAATATGTTTCAAGTAAAAATCCAGTGGGTAAGCACTGCATTGGGCCTTTTTCATTCATTTTGAATTCATTTTCATTCATTCATAATAACCTGTGAAATATATGCCACGAGCCCTATTTACCGATGAGAAAACTGAGGCTCAGAGAGGCTAAATAACCAGCACATACAGTTAGAGGTGGGATTCAAGTCCAGTTACTTCTAATTCCAAAATCTACCTTCTTTAGTCAGTGACTTGAGAACTGTAGGAGCTGCTTACTTAAGGGAAACGTGTATGAACATCTAGTGGCCATGACATTGCAAGGACTAACTATGTTAAACAAATATCTGGTTTCTTTAAAAAAAAAAAACCCAAAAAACAAAAACCAGAAAACAAGGCAGAGTGCTGAGTCATTCACCCCAAGAAGCCTGAGGGAGGTGATTATAAACAGCTGGAACCAGCGTCATGGGCTCCACTAGAAAAACCAGAGGAGAAGCAGGAAGGGACTGGCTTCCGAAAGGAGAAGGAAAACTGAAGCAGGGAAGTTATTTTAGAGGCCAGAGCACAGCCAGACAGAACCGGATAGAGCCAAGCAGAGCAGGAGCCTTTGGTTCTGCAAGAAGAAAGAAATCAAATTCTAAAACTCAAATGTTCCTTGAGCTAGATGTTGTCTCTCAGTAAACAGTAACATAATAGACACAGGGCCTGAAACCCTGACACCCTGATGCTCCATCACATGGAAGCAGATTTGAGTGGAGACAGTAAAAGTAGTGAAAAAAATATATAGGTGGAAGTGTGATGCTGAAGGATGAAGGGATCCATTTGTCCTTAGAGGTAATTTTTTCTTAGCCTTCTCTCCTGTAGTGGCTTGTTTTATCTTCAGAGTCTAAGTAATTCATTTTTTTTATTGATCAATGACCGCTTGACTCACTTGACTTTTGATATTACAAGCACTGAGTTAATATTCCCTTCCTGCAATTGCTACACCTCTGAATTGTCAAACCTGCTAAGCTATCCCCATTGATGACCCTGGGATCATCTGGGCAGCGCCTGAGCCCCAGGCCCTGGCCAAGGGAGGAATTACATGGCACTGGTGATGGAAAATCATCCTATCGACCAAAAAATTGGAAGTCGACAGTGGCGGGCGGGGGGAGTGGATTGGGAGCATGAGGTAAGGCCTGCTCATTCTTTGCTCTCAGCCAACATCACTCACACCCGCTCTACTCCAGGACTGAGCTAGAGACCCAAGGACAAGTTGGATTTGGGGCATTTAGCTTCAAGTGAAAGGAGATCACAGAAGTGTCCTCTGCAGTCCTTTAGACTTGGATGAGTGGGGATGGGTGAACAATTGGTCATGAAGACATTAATTTGAAAATAACTGGCCCAGTTGAGTGAGCAGGGTCCATTTGCAAAGGAAAGTAATGTAGAGGGAAAAATATAGAGTACCATGGGGCACAAAAGGGATCATCCCTTATTTTTGATGTGAGTGTAAAAATGTCTAAGTATGATGCCCAGGGTCGGAGAGAGCTTGAGCATAGCATCAGACAGACTTGGTTCTGAACTCTAGCTCTTCACTTCAGAGCTGTCTGAGATCAGATAACCTTCAAAACCTCTCTGAAACTTATTTATACATGGGGCTGAAGATTTGTAGGATGAGGATGAAACTGGATTAATGCCTGCAAAGTGTCTGATATGGTACCTGGTACAGAGTAAATTCTCAGCGAGGATTAGTTTTCCTTCCCATGAGGCGCAATATGAATAATGACGATCCCACGGTAGCCAAAGTCTATACTCAGAGCTGGGTTGGACAAGTACATATTTGTAACAATTTAGATCAACAAGAATTATTAAGTGCCAGCCACATGAATGGTGAAACCAAAGCACAGCATGATAACAGAGCTTGTTCAAGGTCATGAAACGGTAAGGTAGGACTCAAAGTCAGTTTTCCTAAAGCTTCCTTGAAGGCTGGCTGTGGGGTCCTCATTTTCTAGCTCATCTTGTTAAGGTCAGAGACTCTGTGTTTTTAATTAAAAGCAACATGCTTCCAATCAGTGGACAGACCTCCTATCTCAGCAGCCATTAGGAGCACAATGGGCCTTTCCCTAGCCTTAATAAGATTAAGAAAGAAACATCCACTGCAACCGCTGTCCACCCCATCCCCCTTGGCTCCACAGCCTGTATCGCTTTCTCTGTGGGAAGTCTGTGAATTAGGATCCATTCCTAGCGATGCCAGCCCAGGAAGCTGCACTCAGCTTGTCTGTGCGTGCAGAGAACCCGGACCTCTTGGACTCCCACAACGAGTGCGGGACTTGACCTTGCAATGAGTGCTGAACTTGGTTCTTGGTTACAGGCTGCCTTTGGTCCTCCAAGTGCCATCCTCCTAGCTCAGGTGGTCACTCCTGCCCAGGACACATTTGGGGTAATGAGATGCCTGAATTCCATTCCTGGTGGTTCAGGAAGTGCCTTTTGTGTTTGCTCAATGGGGAAGGTAAGGACCTTCTGCCAAGACTGGAGTGGAAGGAGAAAGGCTCTCCTCTCCCATCTTGTTCATCACGCAGAGATGCAGAACAAAGAGCCCTGACTTACTTGAGCTCTTGTCTCTTTTCTGCTGCTTACCAACTGACAAGTTCAATGGTCCACCTGCAAAAATGCCAAAGTTTAGTGAGCTTAACTGTTTATTGGAAGTTCTGATATTTGATGACTGTGGACTAGGACACATGGAGACACAGAACCTGCTCTGGATCAGACAGACCTGGGTTAAAACCCTAACTCCTATACTCTCCAATTCTGAAAATTACCCTTTGAGTTTTCATTTCATCAAAGGATATTGTATGATGGATATAAATACTTAACATATAGTGCTCGTATATAGTATATGCTCAATAAATGGCAGTTTAAAAAATCCCCTATAAATCATATCAATACACATAGATGTAAAATATATATATATATATATATATATATATATATATATATATGCCCTGCCCTACATTGCTAACAAGAAGAGCCCCTTAAAATCTACCCTGGGTCATTTTCTGTTGTTTAAACCAAACATGACATATTATAAATTCCCTGGATTCCCTCTGAGAGAGCCCCAAACAGAAGACAGAGCTGCAGGGGACCGAGGAACTGGGCAAACAGATAGCATTGCTGATCCTGAGGTCTGTTAGGCAATAAGAAAATACCCTTTGGGGTTGACTGCTGACAAAAAGCCCCTCCTGTTCCAAACTGGAGGCAGACTAGAGCAGAGAGAGGAAGCAAGCCAGCTTTTTGGCTTAGTTTGGGCCCAGCTGGCTCATCTGTCGGAGGTGGGGATCTAGCGCTGGCTCTCCTTTCCTCACCGCTTGCATTCTGTGAGGGAGCCATCAGAATGGGAGGTCACCCTATTGGCCAAAGACTTGTCCCGTGGGGCTTGGAGAGTGACAAAAGTGGCACACAGTTCTTTTTTCAGTGTGGTCTCTGAAGGGAACAGAGAGAGCATCCAGGGAAAGTTTGGACACTAGAACATTAAAACAGAAACACATTTTTGGGGCTCTTTCCAATCTGGGGTCCAAACTCCCATCCAGTATGGAAGCCTTAATACAGAGAGAATGCTCTTTGGGATTCAGATTGCAAAGGTTTCCTCCCTGCTTTCTTCCCTAAACACAAAAGAAAGTTAAGCTCTGTGCTCCAGGATGGAGCTGGAGAAAGAATGATCCATTTCTTTAGAGCAGAGGAGATGGTGTCCGGAGGATTCATAGGAAACTGCCCTTTGCCTGAAGGCCCCGGGCGGCCAGGCTGGGCTAAGCTGATTAAAGCTCCATTCAGAATTGCAATAAACCCAGAAGATATGCCGGGGCCATTGATGGGCCTCAAGATTAGCCACTAAACTGATCGCTCTCTCTGGGATTGTGGCTGCTGTATTTTTGGAAACTGGGCACTTAAGAATTTTCTATTTTCTCATGGCTTTGCGTGAGGACCTCATTAATTTCCCAAAGTCTCGGCAGAAGAACAATTGCTCTAATTCCGTCTGGCAAAGTTCTAAAGCTTGAAAATTTCTCCTAGAATATGAAATATATGGAAAATGAATAGACACACATATACGACCTTGGTAACAGATGACCCAGTATACATAATAGGCTACACCCCATATGCAAACACACACATACGTGTATATAAATATTTTTTTTCCCTTGCCTTCCTGCCCTTATCCTGGAATTCTTAGCCATTTGGCCTGTCCCTGCTTATTAATGATGTTTCCAGAGCAGAGCTCATTGGTGCATGTTCAGCAATGGGCTGATTAATAAGGGGGCACTGGGGAGCTCTTTGGGAGCCTGGGCATCGCAGGCTTGTTGATATTGATGCTCGGGGGATAGTCTAGCTTCATACTGTGGAATCTCAGTTAGCATCATAAATTGTGGAGCCACTGGTTTTATTGCCCTTCTGCCTCCTGCTGGGAACGTTGTTTCTCTTTAATAACAGGCTGAGCAGCAACAATGAACACTTCCCCTCCTCCCTCCACGACTTGCCCTGATGTCCACTCTCCTCCCCCAACTCCCAGCCCTGGTCACCAAAGCAGACACACACACACACACACACACATGCATATGTGCTCACAGGATCACACACGTTTATAGACGTCATACACATCCATGAACATATACAGAAACCTATCACTCCCCCCTTTCTTATCAGCTTCCGGTTTTAGTAAGGATACCATCCCCCCTTCCTTGGCACAGCTAAATCAGGCAGAGATTTTCAAAAGGCAATTTTCTAAACATCAAAGAAAAACGGAAAGTAACCAATCTTAAAAAATATCAAGAGCATAAAAATAGTCTTGTTTTCAAAATAGAGATTGCTAGACTCTCAGTGGAAATAGAGAAGAGCTGGCCTGCCTTCTCAGTACTGTTCTCAGAGCAAAGAGAACTCCCCTGGCTTCCTCATGTCCCTCTTCCCCTGGCCTCAGGGAGCCATCCCCTTCCTTGGGCCTCAGGGACTAATCTCCATACACAAACTTGACCTGGAGCTGGACCCTCGGGAAGATTCACTTCCCTGCCTGATGTCAGCGCCTCCTCCTTCTAGAGCCACCCCACTCCCACCCCTAGAGAGCTCCAACTCCTGCTTCAGATCTCTGCTCAGCTGTCACTTTCTTAGTGAAGTCCTCCGGGGCCTCCCTATCTATCAAACCCCTCTCTCTACATCCAAGAGTACAGTCATCCCTAGGTATCCACAAGGGATTGTTTCCAGGACTTGGTGGGGATACCTAAAATCCATGGATGCTCAAGTCCCTTATATAAAATGGAGTAGTATTTGCATATAACCCACACACATCCTCCTGTAAACTTTATATCATCTCTAGATTACTAATAATACCTCATACAATTGAAATTCTATGTAAATAGTTGCTGGCATAGGGCAAATCCAAGTTTTGCTTTTTGGAAATTTCTGGAAATTTTTTTTTTTTTTTAAGGGGGGCCTGCGTTGGGTCTCCGTTGCCGCGTGGGCTTTCTTTAGTTGCGGCGAGAGGGGGCTACTCTTCATTGTGGTGCATGGGCTTCTCATTGCGGTGGCTTCTCTTGTTGTGGAGCACGGGCTCTAGGCGCGCGGGCTTCAGTAGTTGTGGTATGTGGGCTCAGTAGTTGTGGCTCGCGGGCTCTAGACCGCGGGCTCAGTAGTTGTGGCACACGGGCTTAGTTGCTCCGCGGCATGTGGGATTTTCCCGGACCAGGGCTCGAACCCGTGTCCCCTGCATTGGCAGGAGGATTCTTAACCACTGCGCCACCAGGGAAGCCCTGGAATTTTTTTTTTTTCAAAAATTTTTTGATCCCCAGTTGGCTCAATATGTGGATGTGGAGCCCACAGATGCAGAGGGCAGACTGTACTACGTTCTTTTTCCTTTTCACAGCAACCATCACAGTTGTAAATGTATGTTTATTTATGTCCAGCATTTGGTTGATATCTGTCTCCAGAGCTGGAATGTAAACTCCTTCAGTGCAGGGATCCCACTTGTGAGTGTATCATCCTTATATCCCCAGCATCTATCCCATTACCAGGAATGTAGTTCATAATAAGTAAATATTTATGATTGAATAAGCAACCCTTCTGTATTGCATTACACATGTAGGAGAGGTTTCCCAAACCTATCCTAGTCAAATGTCTAGGACGATGAACTGTTTTGGTATTGTGATAGATACTGTTGGTGTCATGCTCAGGTCCTTTTTACTGAGCTGGGGCATCTATCTCTCAGCAGTACAGGATGTCAGTGACTCATAGCTGGACACTTCTCCAAGAAGTACTCTAAGATCAGGAGAAATCTCACCCAGAAAAGTCTGGAAAGCTACATTTCCCCCAGAAGGTGCCCAGTAGCCAATGGCCAATTAATAAGGGGGTAGAAAAGCCTGGTTCCCTTGCATCGCGGTGGCAACTCTGTGATGACTTTCAGGCTGCAGAGCTGTCTGTGGGGTCAGGCTGAGACAAGCCATCAGCTGAAGCCACATCTTAGCCTGGTTTCTTTGCCTACCCTATGCAGCTCCCCTCTCCCTTACAGATTTTACTTGACAGCACTCCCTTAAGAACTTATTTGCATATGAATCTCCATCTCAGGAACTGTTTCTAGTGGACCTAAACTAAAACATGTTCAAAATTCAGAACCAGTGGGATGATAGTGAACTGACTTTCTGGACATAAAAACAAACCACAACAACAACTCTGATTTGTGGAATCTGCCAACTTCCATGGTGTAAATAACTCCCACGATGGCCGATTTCAAGTTACCAATGTGATGTCACGGAACACAAAATTAGAAAGAGATGCACGCAATTGGCTTATGGTCAGCACAAGCCATGTACGGCATACCATAGCTCACAATATACGTGAAATAAAAGTTGTACACAATACCGATATTATTAGTAGCACCATTTGGAGTGTCAGCTATGTGCCAGGCGTCATGATGAATACCTTACATTTATCTCAGTCTGCACACCACCTCCGGGAAGTTTGTACTATTATCCCCATTTTACAGAGGTAGAGATTGTGGCTCATAGAACTACATGATTTATCTAAGGTCACACTGTTAATAAGTGCTACAGCTGAGATGCAGACCCAGACCTGACTCTAGAATCTTAATGTATGACCATATTTGGTATCACCTACTAAAAGGTAATAAATGCTCTCTTCATGCATAGTCTGCATAGTGACTTTTTTTTTCTGCATAGTGATTCGCAATCCTTAGCATATTTGATTATTTCAATAATGTAAACTATTCAGGGCAAACACAATTATTGTCGAGACAGGATGTTGATGCTTATTGTGATTTGTTCAGGGTTCTGGGGAGCAGACCTAGAGCTGTAAATCAGGGCCCTTGTGTTCCAGATGTCTTTCCTGAAGACCCTGTTCTTTTCTCTCCAGAATCTCAACTCTCAGTGGCAACCTCACTATTTTCTGGATGTGAAATCTATCGCAATGTATCCAGAGAAGGCTGAAATTCAAGGGATTGTAGGGAACATCATGCACCAATTCTTCAGCAGTCTACGCATCACCTACTTGTCAGTTTAGAATGGAAACTCCCGTAAGGAAGGTTTCTAAGGGGGTTCGGGTTAAACCAATCCAGTTTAGTTTAGCACATGATTACCAAGTATCTGTAGCACCTGCTGGGGAACTCCTAGGGAGTTTCTGAGACTTTGCTCTGATGCTAGCACTTATTGTAGAACATGGCACATGACAGGTAATTGATATGTATAACTAAGTCCCTTTTCCTTCCTTGGTCCAAAACTGTAAGCAGATCCTGCTGGTGAATGACAAGACATTTAGGCGATAGAACTACGCACGTAGGCCATTCAGACCTAGGGGTGTTTGGTTCACCCCTCAACGCCATCTTGTGGGCAAAGGAAATTTTGCCAGGGTTTGGGGAAGTCGGCCCAGCCGTTGTGTGATCTGACTTAAAATCGGAATTGGATAACCTACAACGCTCCGGAAGGAAATCCAGAGAGCATCTCGAAGTACAGAAGCAGAGTTTAGGAATGGAGAATAATGGAGTCGACTCCTGGCCCCATCGTCGACGCTGAGTTTTGGGTGAGACACTGGCTGTGAGGCATTTACTTTTCAGTTCCCAGCAGAGGCTCTGGAATCAGGCAGATCCTGGCTTGGTTTGGGCTCTGTGGTTGTGTTCTTGGCCGAGGCCCTGACTTCTTTCAACCAAGTCTCCCCACTTGAAAAATGGAGATAAAACTAATGTTTATTTTACTGCCTTCTGGAGAAAATATTGCGAGATTATTCACAATTAGCAATCTGTCTAATACTTGGCTCTTTAAATGTATACATAAATGGTAGATATTATTATTATTGCTGTTATTATCACGTTCATAGTGGGCTATTCTTTTCTACCCTCTCTACCATCCGGATGGTTGCATACTTGAAAATCTAAATCAAGGAGTTATTAACGGATACACTTTCTTTCCCTTCTGTAGGAGAGAGCTGTGGGACAAGAACCACTTCTCTCTGAAGCTGGGCCTGTGGATAAGTTAGGTGGTTGTTAAGTGGGACAGGAAGCCAGTTTGGGGCCCCCTGTCCACTGAGGCCACGACAGTGACCAGGCGAGTCTGACGACTCCCTTGAACCTCACATCCATGAAGTATTCGGTGTCTATAAGAGCATCTAGAGATGACTAAGGGGTGATCTCCTTCAAAGATCACCATTATCATTCCCACCATTTGATAATCTGATGAAGGCTATCTGTTCACCCTCTGTTCTGGGGACCAGACATGTATATAGGTTTTTACATACACCATTTTACTTGTAATTTCAGGCTAAACTCAGCCACAAACTTCCTCATTAAGAACTTTAGATTCAGCTGGCGTTTGTTGATACCTGCTGGGTGCCTAGCAGTGTGCTAGTTCAGTGGTGGATGCAGATACAGCTCATGCTCTGAAGCACTTGCACTGTTTTAAGGCAGGAAATCATGAACTTGACAGACTGCAGACCACAGCGCAAACTGATCAGCGCCACATACGAGGGGCCCTTTCGTTAAAGGGCTGTGGACCATCCATAGTGGGAGAAAATGTTCCTGCCTGGAGGTGGTGAGATTTATTAATCACCTGAGACCTGTAAAGATACCCAGTTCTGAGGCTGTTCTGGGTGAACTTATCATCTTGTGGCAAAGCCTCAACGTTATACTTTCTGTGAGCCTAAAATATTCATATCACCCTGAGCCCAACCTTCCTCCTCATCTCAGCTTGCCTTAGATGCAGTGGAGAGAGGCAGAGGTGGCTGGATTTTGCAGAAATCCTTCAAAGAGCCAAGCACCCTGGCAGACGTAGAATACATACATATATATGTATATATGTGTACATACACATGTATACATATGTATGTGTATATATATATATATATATTTGCAGTGAGCATTATTATATCCACTCTACTGCTGATAAAACTAAGGCTCAGAGAGTTTGAAAAATTTACTCAGAGTCACATAGAGGGAGGGCGGTGGGTTTAACTCCGAATTCCCATTTTTTTCCATTACACAGGGTGGGAATGTAGGAAAAACATCTCAGTGTGGATGCAAGTTGAAGATCAATGTCCCTGCCCACAAATAACTCACAGTCAAATAAAGAGGTTCTTAACCTTTTAGGGAGAAGGGCCTGGTGTGGAAATAATTATGTAACTCTGAGAATCTCTCCAGAAAAACACTGGAAATCTTGCGTACAGTTTCAGAAGAATACTTGTACCCCTCCCCCCATTCCCGATCCTCAGCAAAGGCTCTGGGCTTCAAAATACCCTAAAAGCAGTAATTCCAAGGTGCCCACGTCCTGGTAAAGAAAAGGGTGCCCAGTACTCTATTGGAACCCGCATGAAAAGAAATAAGTGCTAGCTGGAAAACCCACCCGTTCGGTGCTGGCTGCTGCCTCAACGCTTATAAGGACACCGTGCAGGACAATTCATTAAAAGAACTCAAGCCATTCAGCCAGGCTCAGGGCCAACTTCCCAGTGACCACACAGCAGAACAGCCACGATGAAGGGCTACGGGTCCATTTTGTGTAGTCAGAGCAAACCTCCAGGAGCTTTGCTGGTCAAGCTGGAGACGGGGTGCAATTCCCTGGGTAGAATAGATCTGTTGGGGAAGCGAGGGGGAGAGTGAAATCCCATATCGTGCAGAGTATTTCCTTATTTGTTTTCAGTTTAAATTAGGAAGGCATTTCTTGGAGCTGGCAGAGTGGATTATGTATATATGTGTATGTGTATATATTTAGAGTTAAGTGTTATAGGGATTTTCAGGGTGTTGGTATGTTCTATTTTTAGATCTGTGTGCTGGTTACATGAATGTGTTCAGTTTGTGAAAATTCAACGAGCTATATACACTTAAGTATGTATATTATACTTTTCTATGCATTTATTATACGTCTCTCTATATATGTATGTACTGTATGTGTATATATTTCTATATGTATATTAAAATGTTTTTAAAAAGAATGAAGCAAGTGATCTAAAACTTGAACTTTTATGGGGGAAATAATATAATTATCTAACGCAATTTAAATGCTTAAAGTCACAGTCAGTCAAATGTCTGCCATATTAATTAAAAGGTTCTGTGAACAAGGACCAAGACAGCATGATACATGTGAACACCCTGAGCTGGGAGATGCAGAGGATACAGTAATTCCCTTACAGTACATCCGACAGCAGGATGCTGGCCTCTCTCTGGGACCTGGAGTGACTGCAGCCCCTGCCCCTCTCTGGGGCCCTGCCTCCTCACTCCTGACTTTGCCCTGCTGAGTCCTGGCTGCTATGAGCTACGAGGTCAGATTCATTCACCCTGACCTGCGCGATCTTGCAGGCCCACCGGGTTGTGAAGTGTGGAAGGAGTCTGCTGCCAGGTCTTTGGCATCATTTGCTCTGGGGTGTTGGTGAGTCCTGCCATTGCCTGGCTTTCTGATAGGCTCCTTTCATTCACAGGTGCTTCAATGTCCTGTTAGAAACTGCCCCGCCCACCTCTTGACCTTCTGTGTCTAGTAAGGGGCTGAACCCAGCTCCTTCTACCCACCCTGGTCTGATTGCTCCAAATTTCACTTCCTTTGCATACGAGCTGGACTTTGAACACGAGGTGTCAGTTGGACACCTAACGCAGCGGCTTTTGTGCCTGACACCTCAGTTTCATCCTCACCAAGCCTCCAACTCATATGCATACCTTGTTTGGCTCAGCCACCAGCATCATTTCATTCCTTCCTCCCCTTCCTGGCAGCTCCTGCTGTTTGGCACCTGAGTTACGACATCCTGTCTCTCTATGCTTTAGGGAAGCTGCTGATTTCAGAAATAAGAAGGTCTGACTGAACTCCAGGAGGAAGAGAACCCGAGTCAGAGCTGAGGTCCTAAGTCAGCAGTAGTAGCAGCAATATGTGAACATAGGAGAGAAGGCAGGAGACTTGCACCACTGGACGGAGGAAATGCAACCCCAGGGAAGGGAGCATAGGCAGGGGCTGCCCAGGCTATCCCCGGAGACTCAGCCTGGTTGCTTTGTCTGATGGGGGCGGGGGGGAAGGGAGAATGAGACATAATGATACACAGTGATGCGTGTCTCTGCCTTTCACTCTCCATCACTGTGAACACCACCCCCACCCCCCACTGCTGGTTTAGTCCCCTATGCATTTCTTTCTCTATTCGCTTTCCAAATGATTTAAGGATGTCAACTCTCAATATGTCATGGATCATGTGGCTCAAAAATGCTCCCCAAAGACCCTGCAGAGCATAATTTCTGCAAATATATCTCAGAAGACACAACTCTCCAAGGCTAAGGTCAGGTAGAGAACGACAAGTATGTTGCAGGATGTCAATAGATCTGCGTGACCTCCAACATGATTTAGCCTCTCTGAACCCATTTCCTCTTCATCCGTAAATGGTGATAATGATCACGGCCCTGCCTGATTCTCAGTGGTGAGGCCCAGGCAAGATGGGAGAGAGCCCTTAGTAAACTATAAAGACTTGTTCTGAGCAGAATGGAAGCAACTTTCAGGAAATGAGATGCTGCTGGACTGCAAGAGCCTCATGAAAGGCTCCAAGGAAGTGTCTCCAAGTCTAGCTTTTAAAATTGCTCTCACAACAGGCATGTAACCAAACCTGCGCAATGTCTCAGCTGCTGGTAGATGTCTTTGCTTTTCACTGTGAGGGCATGATCCCGTTTCTTCCATCCTTCTCTAATTTCTCTATATTTCATTCAGCATGCTGGATCTCTTACTTTTCTGACATTTTTCTCTGTCTCCATCGTTTAAATTGTTTTTCCTCTCATTGCATTTGAAAAAAATTTAGAGTTATCAAGAATTCCGTTGTTAACCTTCCATTGTTTCTCCCTCCTTTTGCTCCGTCTGGGTGATCTCACTCCCCCTGATCCAATCCTGAGAACTCCCAGATCCATAACACACCCCATTCTCTCCCTCAGTTCCAAACCCAGGTGTCTTCCTGTCAAGGAACCTCTTCTGTTACCCTTGAGTGCCCCTGACTGACCTCGTGAACTTCCCCCTCCAAACTCTCCTTCCCCCTAATCTTCTGGATCTGAGTAGACGTCCACGCCAGCCCGACTGGCTGAAAAATAAGCGTCCTCAAGGACCGCAACCACATGTCTCTTTTCACTGTGGAATCTCAGGGTCTGGCCCTTGAGAGGGGTTCAGCAAACCTTTTTTTTTTTTCTTTTGGTATATAAAGAATTATCTCCCTCTGCCTCATTCTTTGTCAAATAATAATCAAATAACAAAATTATATAAATTAGGCAGATAGAAGTTGGCATAGTGTGTAACACTACTTGAGTGCTCTCATGGATGTTGGACCTGTTGAGCACTTCATATATTTATGGTATACATATATATAATATAAATATATGCATATATATTTAGATATGCATATGTATATGCAAATACATATACACACGTATATATCTAGATATGGCTATGTGTATACATATGTGGTGTATACATGTGATATAGATGCATATATCTAAATATGTGTATGATTTATATAGATATACATTCCTTAGATACGTTATTTACCCATTGTACAGGTGAGTAAACTGATTTTATCTGTTGTTACAGATAACAGATGGCGGAACTGCATTTGTACTCCATTTCTCTTTTTTTTTATTGGAATATAATTTGTACTCCATTTCTAAGTGATTTACAAATACTAGGTCATTTAACACTTATAACAACCCTTTGTTGTTAGTAGTCAGGGGCTACTTCTTCCCCACTTCATAGTTGGGGAAACTGAGGTAGAGCGAGGTTAAAGGCTGGCTCAGGGTAAAGCGTAGTGCAGGGTTCTTGCCCACACAGCCCAGGTCCAGAGTCGGTGCTATGCTGCCTTTCAAATGCTGAAGTTCTTGAAGTCTGTAAGTCTGTTTCTGTTTTGTAAATAAGTTCATTTGTATCATTTTTTTTAGATTCCACATATAAGTGATATCATATGATACAAAAACAAATTTATGGTTACCAAAGGGGAAAGGTTGGGGGGAGGGATAAATTAGGAGTTTGGGATTAACATATACACACTACTGTACATAAAATAGATAATCAACAAGGACCTACTGTATAGCACAGGGAACTCTACATTACTCAATATTCTGTAATAACCTATATGGGATAAGAACCTGAAAAAAATGGATATATGTATATGTATAACTGAATCACTTTGCTGTACACCTGAAACTAACACAACAGTGTAAATCAACTACACTCCAATATAAAATACAAATTAAATTTAAAAAAAAGTTGAAATCCATATCATAACTACTCTGTTACAACACCTCTACATCCCCCCGAGCCCAAGTCCCCTGCATATTACTTCTTGAGTAACTTCCAGTTTGTTTTTTTCTCTCCTGTATCAAGCAGAGTGCATACAACACAAATCAGTGGGATATGTTGAATAAGAAAATAAATGGGTAAAAAAAAAGTAAATAAAGAGATAAAACTTCACATTTGCTTCAACTTCTTCAGTGGGACTACTTTCTCCATTTTATTTTTTCTAAAAGGAATTCTTTCTCCTACTTCATGTTTTATGGAGTTCAGCATCACTTTCCAAAGATGATCTTCCTTATTCCTTCAGGCCTTGGCATCCATTATCATTTTTCCTTTAAACAGCTGATTGGAAAGGATTTGTTTGCTTCGTACAGGTCATTTTTGTCTAGCGGCGAGGCCAAGTGTTTTATCCTGTGGGAATGCATTTTCATTTTTATAATGGAAGTCAATGGGAGTTAATAAAGGGAATGGAAAAAGCACACCACTGCCAACTGCTTAAGTATGTATCCATTCCATCCTGAGAGCCCCACCTGCCCTCACCACGTGCCTCTTGGGGAATCCTAGGAGCAGCTGGATAGACATTACAGGAGACAGTGGTTATGTGACCATTTGGTTGGAGGGTGTCATGATCCTGGGAAAACTGAGGTGTTTCCAGTATACATCACAGACCCCCTGGGATACATCACTGCAAAGGGGTCACTGGTAGTCTTGGGATGTAGACCCTCAGTCTTCCTCTTAAACTCACCCTAACACTTGTGAAGCTGGAATTAACTTTCTATTTTTTTCTGTCCGAACCAATTCACAGCCACTGCCATGTTCTGGAGCCACTTTACTTAACACGTGTTTCTGAACTTCCACCATGCTAGGTGAGAGGCAAAGTGGCATTGACGATATGACCCTGTGTAGAGCCAGACTCCCTGGAGTTTTAGTTCTAGCACCGAGGAACTAGAAGAAATTACTTAGTCCTCCATGGTCCCACATCCTCATCTGTAAAGAATGAGGAGTAATGATACCTTTATCATGGGGCTTTTGCGAGAATTAAATGACACAAGGCTTTTAAAGCAGTGAACCCCCTGCTTGACAGAAGCTTTGTGCTCATTGGGTATTACCTAGGATGATGACGGTGACAATGGTGATAACGATGACGATGATGATGTTGATGGTGGTGGTGAGGATGCTGTGTCGTGGAAGATATCAGTACAAAGCTAACTCAGATGTGGTCCCTTTTTTTGAGACATTCACAAGCCAGTTGGAGCTATAGACATGCCCTCATAGAGTCATGTGTGAGAAAGGTATAAATAAGAAGTACAACAGTTTGGCTGGCAGAAAGCATTCCTGCCCAAGGTTCTTCACAGAAGCGCTACTATCTAAGCTGGGCCCTTGAAATATATAAGTTTGGGGGTGTGGGGACAGACTGATGGAACCAATGTTGTTGAAACCAAATCGAATCTGGCAATAACTCCTGAAAAGCTGAGATATTTTCACGTTGTCTTTGCCGCATATTCTGCCATGAAAAATTGTGATTGGAATTTTACATTTATATAGCACATTTATTTTTAGAGGCTCCAGGGATATTATTAAAAACTAAAACCTTCAGTTTTAATGTTGGTCTGTCTTACAAAATATGTGCACCTTTTCTCCCAATGAGCTCTTTAACTCGTATGAGAGTTAGTGGGATGTTTGGACTAACTGTGAAATCTAAAATTATTCAGATATTAAAAATAAAAATAAGTTTTAAGAAATCTTTCAAAAGTAAAGTGCATTGAAAAAGCCCTGGTAATAAAGCAATACTAATTATGCTCAGAATTTCCAGGGAGTTGGAGGGAAAAACATTTCAGGAAAAAATGTTGAGATGAAGGGTATATTAAATACACCGTCAGGGAATCCTTGGACCATCGTCCACTTTGGAGGCAAACAGCTGAGGCTCCTGTAAAACAGGCCAAGCAGTGGTTGAGAATGTCCATTGAGAATTGTGTAAAATACATTTCCCAGTGCCCAGTGCTACACTATGAACCCTGGATCATCAGAGTTCTGTGCTAGCAGGGCACTGTGGGTTATGATGTAGTGATCACGCCCCATTGTTACAAGTGATACCTTCTTTAGGGGTATCCTATCTTACTGTCAGTAAAAAGCAAACTCTGCTGGTTTGGGATACACTAGCATCCTATGAGTTTTAACACCACCAATTGTGCAGAAGAACTTAATCCTAACAGCCTGACACAGAGGAAACACAGTAATTACACTGTCTAAAGTAGCCCCCTAAAAAATCCTTCACTGCTGCCCACTTATGCTGTACCTCACCACCTTGTTTTGTATATCAATTGTTTTTTCCTCACTGAAAGTGTTTAGTTTGGGGGGCTGATTGTTTAGTATCCTTCTCCTCCACGGACTGTAGCTTTAGGTGTCCTTGGCACGTAATAGAGTGTTGGATGCATAGTAGATCCTTAACAAAAATTGAATGAATGGATGAATAATGGGTCATTGCCACAGTTTTTTCCCCTGCCTAAGATCCTATTAACTTTTAGTTGGTCTACTACAATAACATTATTTGTAGTGACCTCTAACTTATCTTTGACACTTGTGAAAACTTTTTAATTGAAATATATTCGAAAAAAGTGTACATATCATAAATGTACTTTTTCCAGTGCAATGTTTTTTTACAAACTGAACAAATCTATGAAACCAGTTCCCA
Organism: Eubalaena glacialis; assembly: GCF_028564815.1. Classification (NCBI taxonomy): domain Eukaryota; kingdom Metazoa; phylum Chordata; class Mammalia; order Artiodactyla; family Balaenidae; genus Eubalaena; species Eubalaena glacialis. The sequence goes on from NC_083728.1 coordinate 20,238,645, forward strand.
GATCAAGAAAAAGAGATTCACTAGCATCCCATAAGCCCTCTTGTTGCCCTCTTCCAGGTTTACACTGCCCCCAACCAAGGGTAATCATTGTATCTAATAGTAAATTTTAGTTTTGCCTGTTTATACATAGACTCATTTAATATGTACCCTTTTGAGTTTGTCTTCTTTCATTCAGTGTTATAAGATTTATCCATATTGTTGAGCACAGGCATAAAGCATTTAGTTGTATAGTAATCTATTGTGTGAACGTATGGTAATTTATCCACAATGTACTACCCATTTAAGTAGCTTCCAGTTTGGGCTATGATGAATGTTGCTGCTGTACAGTCTTGTACATGACTTTGGGTACATGCATGTACATGTAGATGTTGGGTATATATCTGGGAAAGGAATTGCTGGGTTATAGGGCCTGCAGATGTTCAGTTTAATGGACATTGCCAAAAAGTTTTGCAAAATGGTTGTACCAATCAATACTTCCAGTAATCATAGTATGTGAGAGATTGGGTTACTCTACAGCCTTACAAGCACTTATTTTTTGTCTTTTTCATTTTATTGCAGTAGCTCTTTAGCAGCTCTGTCCATATACAGTCTCTTGCCCTGTTACAAAGAATACCTTCTCCTCCTGGTCTCTGGAGGGATTTGATGAAGTGAATACCTGGAATAGATGCTTTAGCAACTTACTAAGACTAGGCAGGGTTGCAAACTCAGATCCATCTGGGATATGTGGGAAGGGGATCAGCATAAGGCAATATGGCACGGTGGGGTCTGTGGCTACATAGGTATTGTGTGTGCCATATTCAATGCAAACTTTAAAGACATTGACTTCTAATGATCAGGCCTGCCTGGTGGTCATGCGTTTAAAGCTCCTAATTCCTAAGAAAATGTCCAAACTCCTTCACCCAGGTTTCAATTTCTCTTCTGATCCCTGTGGTTTTTTGTTTGTTTTTTTGTTTTTTTTTCCCCATTTGACTTGTTGCAGCCATTCTTCCATATGTACCCTTTACTTTTGCAAGAGTCAGCTCTGAAACATCTCCCGAGTAGGTCATGTGTGCTCACACCTCCCTGCCCTTGAACACTCTGTCCTCTTGTTCTAGGGTGTCCTTTCTCCTTTGCCTGCCAAGTACATTCAGAGCCCTGCTCAGATGACCTGGTACAGCCTTCTTAATCCTGATAGGAAGAGCTAATCCCATCTCACTTTGTTTCTCACAGAACCTTGTTCTTGACTCTATTACCTGAAATCATTTGTTTACTTGCCTGTCTTCTAAGTTAGAACTTGAGCACTAGGGTTTAAGTGACCAGGATTGTGTGTAAGTCATAATTATATCTTAAGGGGCCTAGCATAAGACCTGGGATCTAGTAGATGCTCAATAAACACCTGTTGAATGAGTGAGAGGGATAGGAATGTAGTCCCGGACCTTAGGTAGATGAGGGTTCTGCTGGGAAAACGCCATTTATTGTGTCAGATGGTATCAAATGTACTAAAAATATAAAATACAAAATGCTGTTTGGTAAAACTGGAAAGAGAGCATGGAAGAGCATGATTGGATGAACAAGAGAGTATAGGAAAGAATGCTTGAATAGTAGGACTTTTTAAACGGAGAGTACTAATTATAACAGGACTAGTTCCAGGCAGGCCTTGTTATAGTGCTTGCATGTAAATATTATGTAATTTGATTATCAAAATAATTCTATAAGAAATAACCTCTATGTTACAGATGGTGAAATTGAGCGCAGAGAGGTTAAGTAAACTTCCTCAAGGATGCACAGCTGTGGAAACAAGATTTGAATTCAAAATATCTGGTTTGTCTCAGAGTCTAAACCATCTTGCACATTGCCTCTAAATTACCTGTATTTCTCCCAATAATCCAGCAACATAGACAGAGCAAGCACTGACCCAATTTACTAGGTGAGAAGCTCAGCACTCATGGACTTATGTAACTTACCCACGAACATATAGCAATTTAGTGAAGGAGCTGGTATTCTCTGAATCCAGCATTCTTTCCACTATTCCAAACTGTAGGTGAGCTTTGAAGGGGGAGTGGTACCTCTATAAGTGAATCTCATAACTCCTTCACTGTCCACGGAAGAGGCAGCAAGACTGGTCATGGTCAGCACAGAGGCCAGAGCAGAAACAAGTTAGGAATCACGGGCCTGGAGCCGGACCCCTTCTTGGGGTCTCCTCTCCCCTGCAGGGATCCTCAACATTTCCCAGGATCTGGCCACTGCAGGCATTGTGCCAAGAAAAGCCAAAGGTTTAGTCTATAAGATTCCTTTTGGGACTCCTTCTCTGGGGAAGACATTTCAAAACAAAGCCAAATCATTTTGTTGGAGGCAACCTCGGGAGAGATGAAGGTCGTGTTATGGTTCCCATCTGTCTGGGTGCCTATTTTGAATTTAGCAATGGCGTACTCACACAAATACACATATTTGAAAAATTATGACTCACAGCCATTTTCACTCAAAGAAAAACAAGTTTTGGAGTTGAAGAATTTGTCATTGTCTGAAAATGATTTGAATAGTAACTCAGATGGTGCTAGCAAGAAAATCATGACCACAAATGGATGCCCAGCTTCACTGTATTTTCCATCACAGGAACAGTTTTCTTTGGTTATTCATGAAGTTTAACGTTTCCGCATCTTTAATGGTTTCATGATTGTAGTTCATATTTAGTGAACATGTTTTGTGTTTGTTCCTTTTGTTTGTGTTTGTTCCCTTTTTTAAATCTATTATTAGTGTGTTGTGTTTTTCTCATTGGTTTAGAAGGCTACCTAAATAAGCGTTCCATTGTGGAATATTATGCACCCAATAAAATGATGTTAAAAGGGATTTTTAATGATATAAAACATTACTTATGGTGTTACATAAAAAAAGCAATATGGTTAAGTTGTATTTTTTATTTATTTACTCTTTAAACATCTTTATTGGAGTATAATTGCTTTACAATGGTGTGTTAGTTTCTGCTGTATAACAAAGTGAATCAGCTATACATATACATACATCCCCATATCTCCTCCCTCTTGAGTCTCCCTCCCACCTCCCTATACCACCCCTCTATGTGGAAACCAAGCACCAAGCTGATCTCCCTGTGCTATGTGGCTGCTTCCCACTAGCTATCTATTTTACTTTTGGTAGTGTATATATGTCCATGCCACCCTCTCACTTCGTCCCAGCTTACCCTTCCCTCTCCCCATGTCCTCAAGTCCATTCTCTATGTCTGCATCTTTATTCCTGTCCTGCCCCTAGGTTCTTCAGAACGATTGTTTTTTTTTTTTTTTAGATTCCATATATATGTGTTAGCATATGGTATTTGTTTTTTTCCTTCTGACTTACTTCACTCTGTATGACAGACTCTATGTCCATCCACCTCACTACAAATAACTCAATTTCATTTCTCTTTATGGCTGAGTAATATTCCATTTATATATGTGCCACATCTTATTTATCCATTCATCTGTCGACGGACACTTAGTTTGCTTCCATGTCCTGGCTATTGTAAATAGATCTTCAATGAACGTTATGGTACATGACTCTTTTTGAATTATGGCTTTCTCAGGGTATATGCCCAGCAGTGGGATTGCTGGGTCATATGGTAGTTCTATTTTTAGTTTTTTGTGGAACCCCATACTGTTCTCCATAGTGGCTGTATCAATTTACATTCCCACCAACAGTGCAAGAGGGTTCCCTTTTTTCCACACCCTCTCCAGCATTTATTGTTTGTAGATTTTTTGATGATGGCCACTCTGACCGGTGTGAGGTGATACCTCATTGTAGTTTTGATTTGCATTTCTCTAATTATTAGTGATGTTGAGCATCCTTTCATGTGTTTGTTGGCAATCTGTATATCTTCTTTGGAGAAATGTCTAATTAGATCTTCTGCCCATTTTTGGATTGGGTTTTTTGTTTTTTAATATTGAGCTGCATGAGCTGCTTGTATATTTTGGAGATTAATCCTTTGTCAGTTGCTTCATTTGCAAATATTTTTTCCCATTCTGAGGGTTGTCTTTTCATCTTGTTTATGGTTTCCTTTGCTGTGCAAAAGCTTTTAAGTTTCATTAGGTCACATTTGTTTATTTTTGTTTTTATTTCCCTTTCTCTAGGAGATGGTTCAAACAGGATCTTGCTGTGATTTATGTCATGCAGTGTTGTGCTTATGTTTTCCTCTAAGAGTTTGATAGTGTCTGGCCTTACATTTAGGTCTTTAATCCATTTTGAGTTTATTTTTGTGTATGGTGTTAGGGAGTGTTCTAATTTCATTCTTTTACATGTAGCTGTCCAGTTTTCCCAGCACCACTTATTGAAGGAGCTGTCTTTTCTCCATTGTATATTCTTGCCTCTTTTATCAAAGATAAGGTGACCATATGTGTGTGGGTTTATCTCTGGGCTTTCTATCCTGTTCCATTGATCTATATTTCTGTTTTTGTGCCAGTACAATACTGTCATGATTACTGTAGCTTTGTAGTATAGTCTGAAGCCAGGGAGCCTGATTCCTCCAGCTCCATTTTTCTTTCTCAAGATTGTTTTGGTTATTCGGCATCTTTTGTGTTTTCATACAAATTGTGAAATTTTTTGTTCTAGTCCTGGGAAAAGTACCATTGGTAGTTTGATAGGGATTGCATTGAATCTGTAGATTGCTTTGAGAAGTATAGTCATTTTCACAATGTTGATTCTTCCAATCCAAGAACATGGTATATCTCTCCATCTGTTTGCATCGTCTTTAATTTCTTTCATCAGTGTCTTATAGTTTTCTGCATACAGGTCATTTGTCTCCTTAGGTAGGTTTATACCTAGGTATTTTATTCTTTTTGTTGCAATGGCAAATGGGAGTGTTTCCTTAATTTCTCTTTCAGATTTTTCATCATTAGTGTATAGGAATGCAACAAATTTCTGTGCATTAATTTTGTATCCTGCTACTTTACCAAATTCATTGATTAGCTCTAGTGGTTTTCTGGTAGCATCTTTAGGCTTCTCTATGTATAGTTTCATGTCATCTGCAAACAGTGAAAGTTTTACTTCTTTTCTGATTTGGATTCCTTTTATTTCTTTTTCTTCTTTGATTGCTGTGGCTAAAATTTCCAAAATTATGTTGAATAATAGTGGTGAGAGTGGGAAACTTGTCTTGTTCCGGATCTCAGTGGAAATGGTTTCAGTTTTTCACCATTGAGAATGATGTTTGCTGAGGGTTTGTCATATATGGCTTTTATTATGTTGAGGTAGGTTCCCTCTATGCCCACTTTCTGGAGAGTTTTTATCATAAATGGGTGTTGAATTTTATCAAAAGCCTTTTCTGCATCTATTGAGATGATCATGTGGTTTTTCTCCTTCAGTTTGTTAATATGGTGTATCACATTGATTGATTTGCGTATATTGAAGAATCCTTACATTCCTGGGATAAACCCCACTTGATCATGGTGTATGATCCTTTTAATGTACTGTTGGATTCTGTTTGCTAGTATTTTGTTGAGGATTTTTGCATCTATGTTCATCAGTGTTATTGGCCTGTAGTTTTCTTTTTTTGTGACATCTTTGTCTGATTTTGGTATCAGGGTGAAGGTGGCCTCATAGAATGAGTTTGGGAATGTTCCTCCTTCTGCTATATTTTGGAAGAGTTTGAGAAGGATAGGTGTTAGATCTTCTCTAAATATTTGATAGAATTCACCTGTGAATCCATCTGGTCCTGGGCTTTTGTTTGTTGGAAGATTTTTAATCACAGTCTCAATTTCAGTGCTTGTGATTGGTGTGTTTATATTTTCTATTTCTTCCTGGTTAAATCTCGGAAGGTTGTGCTTTTCTAAGAATTTGTCCATTTCTTCCAGGTTGTCCATTTTATTGGCATATAGTTGCTTGTAGTAATCTCTCATGAGCCTTTGTATTTCTGCAGTTTCAGTTACTTCTCGTTTTTCATTTCTAATTCTATTGATTTGAGTCTTCTCCATTTTTTTCTTGATGAACCTGGCTAATGGTTTATCAATTTTGTTTATCTTCTCAAAGACCCAGCTTTTAGTTTATTGATCTTTGCTATCATTTCCTTCATTTCTTTTTCGTTTATTTCTGATCTGATCTTTATGATTTCTTTCCTTCTGCTAACCTTGTGGGTTTTTTTTTTCTTCTTTCTCTAATTGCTTTAGGTGTAAGGTTAAGTTGTTTATTTGAGATGTTTCTTGTTTCCCGAGGTAGGATTGTATTGCTATAAACTTCCCTCTTAGAACTGCTTTTGCTGCATCCCATAGGTTTTGGGTCGTCGTGTTTTCACTGTCATTTGTTTCTAGGTATTTTTTGATTTCCTCTTTTATTTCTTCAGTGATCTCTCTGTTATTTAGTAGTGTATTGTTTAGCCTCCATGTGTTTGTATTTTTTACAGATTTTTTCCTGTAATTGATATCTAGTCTCCTAGTGTTGTTATCAGAAAAGATACTTGATACAACTTCAATTTTCTTAAATATTTCAAGGCTTGGTTTGTGACCCAAGGTATGTTCTATCCTGGAGAATGTTCCATGAGCACTTGAGAAGAAAGTGTAATCTGCTGTTTTTGGATGGAATGTCCTATAAATATCATTTAAGTCCATCTTGTTTAATGTATCATTTAAAGCTTGTGTTTGCTTATTTATTTTCATTTTGGATGATCTGTCCATTGGTGAAAGTGGAGTGTTAAAGTCCCCTACTATTATTGTGTTACTGTCAATTTCCACTTTTATGGCTGTTAGCATTTGCCTTATGTATTGAGGTGATCCTATGTTGGGTGCATAAATATTTACAATTGTTATATCTTCTTCTTGGATTGATCCCTTGATCATTAGGTAGTGTCCTTCTTTGTCTCTTGTAATAGTCTTTATTTTAAAGTCTATTTTATCTGATATGAGAATTGCTACTCCAGCTTTCTTTTGATTTCCATTTGCATGGAATATCTTTTTCCATCCCCTCACTTTCAGTCTGTATGTGTCCGTAGGTCTGAAGTGGGTCTCTTGTAGACAGCATGTGTACAGGTCTTCTTTTTGTATCCATTCAATAAGCCTGTGTCTTTTGGTTGGAGCATTTAACCTATTTACATTTAAGGTAGTTATCGATATGTATGTTCCTATGACCATTTTCTTAATTGTTTTGGGTTTGTTGTTGTAAGTCTTTTCCTTCTCTTGTGTTTCCTGCTTAGAGAAGTTCCTTTAGCATTTGTTGTAGAGCTGGTTTAGTGGTTCTGAATTCTCTTAGCTTTTGCTTGTAAGTTGTATGTTTTATATAATCTTAGTTATGTAAAAAAAATATATATATATATGAAATGACACTCCCCATTCCAAATAAATAAAAGTTTTGGGAGAATATTTATTGAAATATCAGGAGAAGATTTATTTAGGTTGTTGGGATTATTGGTGATCTTAATTTATTTTCTTCTATTTCTTCTATTTTGTTGTATGTGCTAGTTATTAGCTTATTCCCTTTATTGCCCTGCTTGTGACACTGGAATGCCATTCCTTTGTCAGCAACACAATGGTGTGATGTGTCAGCAGAGGGTGCTGGAGAGACACTGGAATAGAAAGGGGCTGTTTATCCTGGTTCTGGTATGGAGTCTTTGCTTCTCTAGTGGGAGGCAGCCAGGGGACACCCAGTGATACTCACTACCAGGACATGACATAGTACCATCGGCTGCTTCCCCCAGCCCTGCAGAGGTGCACACTTTGGGGAACTTCTCCACCATCCAGTGGACCAAAGCAGCATCATTGTGAACCAGGTCTGGATCTCTGTTCTGGGAAGTCTTCCAAGTCTATTCCTTCCTTGGGTTTCTTCTTCAGCCCTAGAGCTAGCGGCTGCTTCCTACTCTGCTATTCCTAAAGTCTTTGGAAATCTCTTTACCCCTTAGTGGGTAATCCCATGTTATAGTTAGTAATTCTTTGTATTAAACTTTTCCTGGTCAAATTATTACATGAGTTTTGTCTCCTGTTTGGACCCTGACTGACATATTGTATTTTCCCCATTTTTTAGGATTCCCATCATAATCAGTAAACAAATTAATGCTTATTTGCCCTTTATTAAGATGACCAGTATGATATATATATGTATATAATATATATAATAAACACACACACACACACATATATATATACACACACACACACAGACATATATATGTGTGTGTTCCTTAATTTAAAACTCTTTTTTTCAATTGTTTGGAACAAACATTATTTTTTATTATAATAAATAATAAAATAGTAATATAGGGATACCTTGTTTTATTGCGCTTTGCTTTATTGTGTTTTGCCGATATTGCATCTTTTTACAAATTGAAGGTTTGTGACAATCCTGTGTCCAGCAAGTCTACTGGTATAATTTTTCCAACAATATTTGTTCACTTCTGGTCTCTGTGTCACATTTGGATAATTCTTACAATATTTCAAACTTTTTCATTATTAGTGTATTTGTTAAGGTGACCTGTGATGGGTGATCTTTGACATTACGATTGTAATTGTTTTGGGGTGCCGTGAACCATGCCCATATAAGATGGCAAATTTATGACTGCTCCACCAACCAGCTGCTCCCCCAAATCTCTCCTGCTCCTTGGGCCTCACTATTCCCTGAGACACAACAGTAATGGAAAAGCCAATTAATAACCCTACAATGCCTCTAAGTGAAAGGAAAAGTTGCATGTCTCTTGCTTTAAATCAGAAGCTAGAAATGGTTAAGCTTAGTGAGGAAGGCAAGTTGAAGGCTGAGACAGGCTGAAAGCAAGGCCTCTTGCACCAAACAGTTAGCCAAGTTGTAAATGCAATGGAAAAGTTCTTGAAGGAAATTAAAAGTGCTACTCCAGTGAACACACCAATGATCAGAAAGTGAAACAGCCTTACTGCTCCTATGGAGAAAGTTTGAGTGGTCTGGATAGAAGATCACACTAGCCACAGCATTCCCCAATACAGAAAAAGGCCCTAACTCTCTTTAATTCTATGAAGGCTGAGAGCAGTGAGGAAGCTGCAGGAGGAAAGTTTGAAACCAGCAGAAGTTGGTTTATGAGGTTTAAGGAAAGAAGTTCTCTCCATAAAATAAAAGTGCAAGGTAAAGCAGCAAGGGCTGATGTAGAAGCTGCAGCAAGTTATCCAGGAGATCTAGCTAAGATAATCAATGAAGGTGGCTACACTAAACAACAGATTTTCAATGTAGACAAAACAGCCTTCTATTGGAAGAAGATGCCATCTAGGACTTTCATAGCTAGAGAGAAGTCAGTGCCTGTCTTCAAAGCTTCAAAGGACAGGCTGACTTTCTTGTTAGGGGCTAATCCAGCTGTTGACGAAGTTGAAGCCAACGTGCATTTCCCATTCTAAAAATTCTAGGACCCTTAAGAACTATGCTAAATCTACTCTGCCTGTGCACTATAAATGGAACAACAAAACCTGGATGGCAGCACATCTTTTTACAACATGGTTCCCTGAATATTTTAAGCCCACTGTTGAGACCTTTTGGCTCAGAAAAAAAAGATTCCTTTAAAAACATTACTGCTCATTGACAAGGCACCTAGTCACCCAAGAGCTCTGATGGAGATGTACAATGAGATTAATGGTGTTTTCATGCCTGCTGACACATCGTCTGTTCTGCAGCCCAAGGATCAAGGAGGCATTTTGATACTCAAGTCTTATTACTTAAGAAATACATTTTCTAAAGCTATAGCTGCTGTAGATAGTGATTCCTATGATGGATCTGGGCAAAGTCAATTGACAACTTTCTGGAAATGATTCACCATTCTAGATGCTATTAAGAACATTCAACATTCATGGGAAGAGGTCAAAATACCAACATTAACAGAAGTTTGGAAGAAGTTGATTCCAACCCTCATGGATAACTTTGAGGGGTTCAAGACTTCAGTGGAGGAAGTAACTGTAAATAGGGTGGACGTAGCAAGAGACCTAGAATTAGAAATGGAGCCCGAAGATTTGACTGAATTGCTGCCATCTCATGATAAAACTTGAGCAGATGAGGAGTTGCTTCTTATGGATGAGCAGAGAAAATAGTTTCTTGAAATGGAATCTACTCCTGGTGAAGATGCTGTGAAGATTGTTGAAATGGCAACAAAGAATTTAGAATATTACATAAACTTAGTTGATAAAGGAGCAGCAAGATTTGAGAGGATTGACTCCAGTTTTGAAATAAGTTCTACTGTGGGTAAAATTCTATCAAACACCATTGCATGCTACAGAGAAATTGTTTGTGAAAGTAAAAGTTGATGTAGTAAACTTCACTGTTGTATTATTTTAAGAAATTGTCACAGTCACACCAACCGCAGCAACCACCACTCTGATCAGTCAGCAGCCGTCAACATCAAGGCAAGACCCTCACCAGCAAAAGACTACAACTCACTGAAGGTTCAGATGATGGTCAGCAATTTTTAGCAGTAAGGTATTTTTTAATTAAAGTATGTAGATTGTTGTTTTTAGACATAATGCAACTGCCCACTTAATAGACTGCAGTATAGTGTCATCATAACTTTTACTTGCACTGGGAAACCAAAAAATTCATGTGACTGGCTTTATTGCAATATTTGCTGTATTGCAGTGGTCTGGAACCAAACCTGCAACATTTCTGAGGTATGCCTGTAAATAATAATAATATTTTTTTCATAAACCATTCAGCACTTGTGACTAATTTTGGTACAGCACTCTCATGGCTATAATGATAAGTGGTACTTTTCTTTTGGTCAGATTCTGCCATGAAGGTTTCATTTACTTTATTGAATTTGTAGTTTTCTATCAGTTTATATGTCCTAGGAAAAGGAATATGCTGTAGAGATTGCCATATGGAAGTTTTAAAGTGATCACCAGTAAAACCACCTGGGTTCTGAGATGTTTGGGGAAGTAATTTTTCTTCTTTGGTTGTCGGCATAACTCTGCATCAAGCCAGTGATGGAATCACACAGTGACTCAGGGTCATGAAGAGTTGTCAAGAAACTCAACTCAGATTCTGATTGATATTCAATGAAAAATAGTGGAAATCCAACTTTTGTCTGTTGTTCATGGACTCTCCTCTTCTCTCTCCTGACCATTCTATTTTTAATTTTATTTTTTATTATTTATTTATTTAACATCTTTATTGGAGTATAATTGCTTTACAATGGTGTGTTAGTTTCTGCTTTATAACAAAGAGAATCAGCTATACATATACATATAACCTCATATCTCCTTCCTCTTGCGTCTCCCTCCCACCCTCCCTATCCCACCCCTCTAGGTGGTCACAAAGCGCCGAGTTGATCTCCTTGTGCTATGTGGCTGCTTCGCACTAGCTATCAATTTTACATTTGGTAGTGTATATATGTCCATGCCACTCTCTTACTTCGTCCCAGCTTACCCTTCCCCTTTCCTGTGTGCTCAAGTCCATTCTCTATGTCTGCATCTTTATTCTTGTCCTGCCTCTAGGTCCTTCAGAACCATTTTTTTTTTTTTTTAGATTCCATATATATGTGTTAGCATACGGTATTTGTTTTTCTCTTTCTGACTTACTTCACCCTGTATGACAGACTCTATGTCCATCCACCTCACTATAAATAACTCAATTTCATTTCTCTTTATGGCTGAGTAATATTCCATTGTATATATGTGCCACATCTTCTTTATCCATTCATCTGTCAGTGGACACTTAGGTTGCTTCCACATCCTGGCTATGAACTGCAATGAGCTGCAATGAACATTGTGGTACATGACTCTTTTTGAATTATGGTTTTCTCAGTGTATATGCCCAGTAGTGGGATTGCTGGGTCGTATGGTAGTTCTATTTTTAGTTTTTTAAGGAACCCCCATACTGTTCTCCATAGTGGCTGTATCAATTTACATTCCCACCAACAGTGCAGGATGGTTCCCTTTTTTCCACACCCTCTCCAGCATTTATTGTTTGTAGATTTTTTGATGATGGCCATTCTGACCGGTGTAAGGTGATACCTCATTGTAGTTTTGATTTGCACTTCTCTAATGATTAGTGATGTTGAGCATCCTTTCATGTGTTTGTTGGCAATCCGTATATCTTCTTTGGAGAAATGTCTATTTAGGTCTTCTGCCCATTTTTGGATTGGGTTTTTTGTTTTTTGATATTGAGCTGCATGAGCTGCTTGTAAATTTTGGAGATTAATCCTTTGTCTCCTGACCATTCTTGAGTCAGTTCAAATCAACAGTGCTTTGGATACCACTGTGAAAGAGCCATGAGAGATGTTGAGTCATATAAAGGCCTGAACTTACCCTCAAGGAGTTAGCCATCCAACTGAAGAAAAAGGAGCTACTCTGCATTCACCGGGAGCCAAGGACAGTGGTGGATGCTTTCTATCCAGTTTCTCACTTAACTCTCACCCAGTCATGAGAAATATAGGTTATTGTTCCCTCTTTGCAGAAGAGAAAGTTCAGTTTCAAAGGTAAAGGAACTTGTTCAAGATCATTCAATTAGCAAATGGCAGAGATGAGTTATAAACATAGGTCTATTGACTCCAAGTCTCTTATGGTTTCCCTAAAACATCGTGTTTCATAAACACATCATTACCAAGCAAATCACCTACTTAAGTAACGGATGAAGGGCTTAGAAAGCCAGAGGGATGTAAGGTGAGCTGGGAAGGATTCATGGAAGAGGCAAAGTGGTTGCTTTACTCTGCTTTCTGGGATCATTACTTTCTTGTTCTGCTAATCTCACAACTCATCGTGTGCTCTTTGGGACACTGTTTGTGCTGGTGTCTTGGGCAGTCATTTCCACCTGATAGCGTGAATTAGCTGTTCATGTCTCTTCCCCACACTATGAGGTCATCAGCACCCAAGGACTTGAATCCAAGTCTTTGGGATCCAAGTCCTGTGCTCCCTCCACCCAAAGAAACTCTGCCTGAGGGTCAGAATCAGAACTGGAAGGGCCTGGGTTCCTCGGAAATATTAGAGGGTGCTTTTCCAGCCATAAGATACTGCGATAATGTTACTTTACATTTGTACCAAAATTCCCTTTTATATTGAGAAGATTGGCTTTAACTTTCACTCTGCCACTGATTTACTATGTGATCTTGGGCAAGCATTTCTCTTTTAGGGGCTTTAATGTCTGGATTTGTAAGTGACGGATTTGATGTTTGTGGTCTATAAGTCTTTTTCTAGCAGCAGCCTTGAATTTTTCTGGTAGATTCCTTGATCTATGGACATGCAGAATTAGGAGAATTGGGAGTACCTCCCACCCCACCACCCCACTCCCTCTGGCAGGTTGTAAGGGTTGCATTGTCTAAAGACAATTTAAAAGCAATCATAAACCAACTAAAAGCCACCTTCATTTTCAAGTCTAAACAATGTTAGTAATAAAAACTTATCTCCACTGGGGCAGATAGCTTCCTCCCCTACCTTTTGATCCATCATTGCCTTATTCACAGAGCACACAGCTATTGCTGCTAGACGTTGTTATGCCCTGTCTTAGAAATGAATGTGCTGAAGACACAAAGAAGACAAGTGTCAGAACCCGTGTCATGCCAACAGTGGCTTTGGATTCCTAATTCTTAATCCAGGGCTCTTTCCTCCAAGTCATATCCTTTGTGAACTGAGCATGACAATGACCTTGTCAGGACAGACAGAGGAAAATCTCCTGGCCTAGAGGAAAGCATTTCTTGGCTCTTCCAATAGCGTAAGGGGTCTGGTTTTCTAATTTTAAAAAAACACTTGAGCATAGTAGCATCAGTGCAAACACTCTCAGGTCCATCAGTTAGAAAGAATCAAATTGTTACTTAGGCTTCAGGCATAAGAAATCTGGGCTCAAATTCAAAACCTGGCACATAGACGTCATGTAAACCCAGGCAACTTTTGTAAAATGGGGTTAATATTACTTTGAACAAAATGTTGTCAGAAAGAGTGGATAGATAATTTTCATTAACTCTCTAGTTCGGTGCCTGGCTCGCATGTGTGAGTCTTCTGTTTCTGATGCCGTGGTTAAAGTGAACAGCCAGCTTGTTCCAAGTATACAAGCACTGAAGCACATGGAGGGTGAAGATCCCTCTTGCCTCAGGGTTCCAAGGGCGGGAGAGTTACAGAGGACCTCAGCCCCAGCAGTTCTGTGCTTCCGTAATTCAACCCACGCGGGTAACTTGGTGTGTGGGTACAGGCTGTGCTGTGGCTGCAGTGCAGGCGAGCTGGGAGCACGGCTGGGGAGCTACAATTTTAGCTCCAGCGTGGAATTTCCTGGTTTTGGGGGGGTCTGGAGTCCGAACTTTCTCTGGTGCTGGTGCTGCTTTTGCTGCCAGAACCAGGTGGTAGACACAGTTTATTTCCACCCGATCGCCCAGGGTGAGGTAGGAACCCTCCTCCTGGGCCCTCTAGCACGTGGTGCTGGCCAGGGCCTCCTGAGCAAGTTCCAGCAGCTCCTTCCTGCGTGAGCGCCTGTGGGCTCCGACCATCACATTGTTCAGTCAGGCCTGGGTGGAGAACTGTTTGTCTCTGCCTGCAAAAGGAGGAGGCAGGTTTCACAGCTTCCCTAATAAAAAGTTAGTTATCCTGCCCCTGGGTCCTGAAATCCAGTTAAAAAGTTGTGGCTTTCAAGTATCTTGATTTTGTACCCAAATGGAAAAGCCCTCGTGGTTCCTGAATGACTTACGGTCCCAAGCTGCAAGAAATAGAATTCACATCTGGCTAATGAAAGCAAATTAAAAAAAAAAAAAATTTTTTTTTGAAGTATATAGTGGATAGTTCAGAGAAGTAAAGGAAAAGCTGCACTTCTCAACCTTGAGAAGGATAGAAATCAGGAGAGCTTGAGGGAATCTCAGCAATAGGAATGCATGGGAAATCTCAAAAAGTGCCTCTAGAAATATAGTTCCAATGAGTTATGAATTTTTATACTTGACTCAAGATTCAAATTCTCTCAAAGAGGGAGTCCAATGGGCCAGGGTAAAGAAGTGACAACCTCTCAACTTTGCATGTCCTGAAATATAACTTGATTGTTTGTTGTTCGTCTGATGCTCAAATTCTTGGAACCAACTCACAGTAACCAAACTCATAAACAATGGATGTATAAACCAGATAACATTAAACCAATGTACAGTCACCTTCACTTTCCAGGTGAATCTATTTCTTCTGTTTATTATCAAGGATCTCTTCCTCTACTTCTTCCCTGGTGTGAGCATTCAACAAAAATGTTAGAAAGTTGTTCTGTGAACTTGGGGATGAGTGAACTTAAGGGGTAACTTCATCCAGTCCAGAGACTAATTATGGCCATCTTTTTTCTTGTTCCATTTCTTTTCCCCTAGGCTTCATTCATATTACTCCTCATTGCTACCCCATTCACTCAGGAGACAAAATACCAGTTGGGTGTCTGAATTTCTAGTCTGGAGGGCTCACCAAGGCTACCCCAATGAGACTCACAGTTGATTGCTTTCACCCTAAAAAAGAATGGTTCTGCCTCTCCCTATAACTGGAAAATGTCTTCTTTAACCCTGTTATTCTTTCCACAGCTAATGTTGTGTATAACACACACATCTGTGCTGTTGTTGGAAGCCTTCAAGGAGGACTGTAGAAATTATTTGTAGCCAATATTTTACTGATAGAGAGTGGAGACCAATATGACAGAGCAAGAAAGTGCATCATTTTTATGCTATTTCACTGAGCTGTTTTCGTAAACCACACCCTGCCCCACACCATCCCATGTCAAAACAGATAAAAACAAAATGAAAAGATCCTACCAGACCATGAGTCTTAAACACATGTTAAATACAACAATTAAGAATAGGTGTTCTGGGCTTCCCTGGTGGCGCAGTGGTTGAGAATCTGCCTGCCAGTGCAGGAGACACGGGTTCGAGCCCTGGTCTGGGAAGATCCCACTTGCCGCGGAGCGACTAGGCCCGCGAGCCACAATTGCTGAGCCTGCGCATCTGGAGCCTGTGCTCCGCAATAAGAGAGGCCGCGACAGTGAGAGGCCCGCGCACCGCGATGAAGAGTGGCCCCCGCTCGCGGCAACTGGAGAAAGCCCTCGCACAGAAATGAAGACCCAACACAGCCAAAAATAAATAAATAAATTAAAAAAAAAAAAAAGAATAGGTGTTCTTCAAAAGGCATGAAAGATACTCTTCTGGGCTAGTGTGTGTATTTTGAAACTGTACTTGGTTGTGTGAGCCAGTTGGGTCCTCACATACCACAGCCTGCAGGATTTTTCTTATTCAAATCAGACTCAGATTGCTTCAAGAATTGCAAGACTATTAAAGACACATTGATAATATGTAAAAGAGACATTTGTGTAGGTTGTTAAGTTAAACAGGAAACATAAGGCCTTAGGCTGTGTCTGGTTCTGTGTGATGCCAGGAAAGTAGATATTTCCAAATATAGACAGACTGTGTGACACTTCAAATCATGTTGCATTAAATAACACCCTCCCACCGCCTCCACTCTGTAAATCAGAGTTCAGACTTCTAGCAATTCCAAACATCTGGAAAAATACACAGGAAAATAATTTAAGAAATAGGTAGATAGATAGATGGATACGGATGCAAGAGCATCAGGTGATGAAATGTCCACAAATCAGCAGCAGGGATATTAGCTCTAGTGGGGTAGTGTATCTGTACTTTATGAAGAAATGAAAGGAAGACAGGAAGCCAATTAGGAGAATACTGTAGAAGATAAATGAGTCCTGGGTACAAAATTCATCTCCCCAGGGAGTTCTCAAGAGGTTAACTTGAGGAAGACGGTGGTGGCTGCTTCAAGTTCTGGACACCCACTGCCCTTCGTTCTGCCCTGTTGGTCTTAATGTTGTTCTATTCTGTCATCTGAGGCCCAAGGCAATGGATCACAATCATAAAGTCACCAGTTCAAGGAAGTCTTTGTTGTGCTGGGATCTAGGAGGATTGGGAATAAGCTAAATCTTACTCATGTCTCAGATGATTTCAATGTGTTTTGGATGCCTTATACTGAGGGGACACAAACTAGCCCATATTAGTCATGTAGGGATGGGTAGTGGCAAGTTTAATCCTTAATCCTGTAGGAAAATACACCATCTTGATGTGGCGCGTATGAGGTCCAAGGCATATCTAACTGTTCCAGAGGAATAATTCAAAGATGAGAAAGCCAAGCTTCGTAAAAACACAAAGAAAAATGGTAAATGATGCAAGTACCCACAAAGTCAGCACTTTGGGGGAAAGGACAATAGCATGGTTCTTTGATGAGAGCTCCATAATTTTTCTGGAGAGAATCTGCTGTTATTAGTTTATTAGAAATGTTATTCTTCACAAAAAGGTGGCAGTAAGAATAATGCTGTAGCTACATCCTTGGAAATATGTAGATGGTTGGCAAAGAAACAGTTTACAGGCCCCCACGTACCAGCCAGAGAAAGCCCAGTGGGGTATCAATATAAGTTTGATGGAAGGAATAATCAAAAGGGAATCATCTAAAGGGAATAATCAAAATAGCTGCGGAGGTTAAATCAAGAGTATAATGGATAAGAAAATGGGGAACCTAAACTTTAAAAAAAACAGTAAAAGCAAAATTAGGAGAAAAGGCAAAATTATTGTTGGAACATTTTGGGGAGGGTGGAGTTGAAGGAAATAAATGGCTAGAGGACAGTGAATCAGAAATACAGCCATGCAGAGTGAATGTGATAGAGGTCTGTTTTTTATGGAGAGCTTAGTGTCTGGGACTCGGTTTTAACTCCCATCCTATCATCCAGAGGTAGGGAGCCAAGAACTAGGTATAGGGGGATGGGAACATTAGTAAATGGATAACAGCTACAAAAGGACCAGATGTTGGGTATATTTTCATGCAGTAGAATGCTTGGTTTTGGTGTGTTTAAGTGCTAAGTTATCATGGATGAACAAAGGTTCTGAATCTTCTATATGTGGATTACAGAGGCTACATCTTAGCTTCCTTCTTTAACTCCAAATTGTCAGTGGACTACTGAATGGTGACTTCAAGTTACACTCTTGCTGAGTACAGAACCTGGGCTGACATAGAAGGAGCTGCCTCCATTGATAAACTAAATTTGGTTCTGCAATTAGCAAAATGAAAGACTGGACTTGCCCCATTCTAGATGCCGTATTTACTTACTGGTGAGGGAGCACACATTATTTCTGGGTGTCTAAAGACAGACTTTCCTACAGATCTCTTTTGTACAATGAAAAAAGAAATGCTCTTTCCATAGCCACAGACTTAGTAGAGCAGAGATTTCTACAGTATTCTTGGGCTTAAGCTCTGGAACTGGTGTATGATGCTCATTCTCACCCCATTACCTCATGATGTGCACACGAGACAAGGGAATGGGGAACCATGGACCAGAAAGGACGATGTTTGACAACTTGAAAGACATTGAATAAAAGAGGCATTTCTGCAAAGTGAAGACCTTACAAGGGGCAGGGGAGTAGTTTTTCTGGCTTAGACAATGCATGTTTGTTAAGAGATGGCCACACGACCATGACTTCACCTTTATGAGGAAGATAAAGATGATTGGAAAGGCTTTTCAAGAGAAAGGATTTTAAGGAAGCAAGAGTCAAAGCAGAGAGGTCAAACAGGTTTTACCTCTCAGGGAAAATTTAATGGATCCACAGGAGGGATGTAAAGAGGTAGGTTATGCTGTGATAGATTAGCATTGTTGGCATGAATGTGAAAATAAGAAGGAGTTGCCTATGTCTTGCTACATGACCACGGCATCCTTGATCAGTGTGGGCCTTTGGCCCCATCGAATCTGAGAGTCACTCTGTAGAGCTTTATCTCTTAGGATTTTTTTTTTTCTAAGAAAAGAAAAGAATGGAAAGACAAGACAAGACACTAACATGTACTGAAGACCTATCAAATTTTAGTCATGGGAGAAAGTGTGTTGAATGGCCCTTTTTATAAGACAAGGGTAGATCTCTTTATTAAAAAAAAAAATCTGTTGGGTAAAATTGGATATAGAGAGTTGGTGCTGGGAGAGAAAAAGGAGATGGGATAATAAACGTATAGATAATAATGGCTTGGCAATAAAGAAATGAAGACAACTTGTCTTGGCTACAAACCCTCACCCTGTCCTTTAGGGGTAGGGGCAGAATTAGGCAAGAGGGATGGGAACCTTAGTGTATGAGTGGCAGCTGCAAAAGGAAGGGGTGATATGTATCTCTTACTGCAGTGGAGTGTTTGGTTCTTGTGTGTTCAAGTGTTAGGTCACCATGGATGGGGCAAGGTTCTGAATCTTCCATGTGTGCATTGGGAGGAAGGTCACCTTATGTCAGTAAGGCATGAAACTTGAACTCTAAGAGAAATTCTTTGAGAAAAGTTTCAAATAAAAATCTTTGGCAATTTGTGTATTTGTCAACATATTAAAGCTCTTTGAGTCCTAAATTCTATGTAGTGAAAAATCCCTGGTTAACTTTTTCCACCAAATTATTTCACTAAAGAACTCTTTTTTTCTCACAGAACCATGGAATGGGTAGAAAATGTCCCCTGGAATTCTGACATAAGCAAATGCCACCCTGATAAGCAGAATAAAATTGTTTTGTCATACTATGTTGTCTAAGTCCATCTGGGCTGCTATAATGAAATACCACAAACTGGGTAGCTTCTGTGTTTATAACAACAGAAATTTATTTCTCACCATTCTGGAGGTTGGAAGTTGGAGATCAGGGTGCCAGCATGGTCAGGTTTTAGTAATAGCCATCTTCCAGCCTGCAGACTGCTGATTTCTCATGTGTCTTCACCTAGTGGAAGGGCCTAGGGATCTCTGTGGGGTCTCTTTTATGAGAGAACTTATCTCATTTATGAGGACTCTACCCTAATGTCTCCAAAGACCCCTCCTCCTCATCCCATCACATTGGGGGTTAGGATTTTAAAGACTGAATTTTGAGGGAGACACAAAACATCCAGACCACAGCCTATGCCTGCAGATTCTATGCCTCTGGGACAGATTCTGGCTACCCAGAATACTTGATGGCCGGTGGATGATAAGGAGAGATGTCTTCCTGGGCAAACAGCTCTGTATTGGGAAGAGGTTTTCACTTTTCATCCCAGAGCTGGGTGTTTCATCCACAGAATCTCCTTATGACGTTCATCCGCTCCTTTCCTTCCTGAGTTCCCAACTCACTCACCATCGGCACCAGGAAGGGACAAAGTGAGGCACATGGGGTCAGAAGGAGGCGGCTGTGACTTCACAGGATCTGACTGATCCCTGACGCTGAGGAGCCCCCACCCGGCATTTCATTTCAGAGCCATTTCTGCGGGTTAATGAAGACGTAAGCTCCCAGCCTCAGCTACACTATGTAAAAGAACTACTTGTGGCCTGTTCCATCTCACTGACTTTTATGGTGATACTTAAACCAAAATGGTGAACTATTACACTTCATAACCTGCAAATAAAAGCAGGATGTTAAAAAGTAGGGGCCATAACCTCTGATTGGGCTAAAACGGCTTGTAATCTTGAGACGACTTAGTTCGGCTCCCCAGGGCCAGGGCCCAGGGCACTGTGTCAGAGCCAGACAATGAATTGCGGGGTCTCTCGGCCCAGGCTACGCACTCGTGGGAAGCAAGCATCCCTTAGTAATGGTGTGGTGATGAGCATTAAGCTGTGTTAAATCAAAGATGGTTGCGAGAGGGGGTGGGGACGGGAAACAGAGAAACAAGTCATGCTTCCGTTTTGCAAGGCAGTGAGCTTGGAATCCTGCTCTCCAAGCCTTGCTGGAGAGACACTGTCCAGAGCCTGGTTTTCCTTAGATGCAAATGTGGCCTCAGAATGTGTTCGTGCCCATTAGTGGAAACCAGAAGGCTACTCAGACCCTCAGCCAGAAGTCCAGGGTGTGCAACAGGGATAACGCAACCCATGCTGGTGCCTGAAAATAGTGCACTCTTTGATGGTGTTATTCATTTAAAGGAATGAATAACACCTTTTGTCTTTTGTTTGCTTGTTTAAGTTACATGAGCACAAGAAAAAGTTCAAATACTATTTGTCTTAGTTTGGGGTCTCTCTATAGCAGATGCTGAGAGAAGGATTCAGGTGCAGGCAGTTTATTTGGGAAGTGATCCCAGGAAGCGTGGTGAGGAACTGGGGAGTGAGACAGGGAAGGGGGAATGTCAGTAAAGGGGGTGTGAAAAGGGGAGGGGGTTGCTGTGGATAACTGGGGTCCACAGAGACCCATGAGAAGCTGTGAAGAACACACTTCAGAGAAGTAGGAGTGTTTATCCATAACTGCTGTCCCTCATGAGTTGAGGTCTGCTCACAGGGGCTTCTGACCTGGGCCAAGCCAGCAGAGCAAGAAAACTCCTAGGGGGCAAGAGGGAGACAGAGAGAGAGAGAAGGCTTGAGGACCTTGAGGTCGAAGCCAAAGTAATATATATGGGAACTGTAGGCAAAGCTGTAGGTAATCTTTGGGGTAGGCTGAGGCAAGCCCGGAGCAGCATCCACTATGGCACTAAGTAATACAGTAAGAAAAGGAAAAAAGGGCCTTTCTTTCTTCTTGTCAAATAAACCCAATTCCCATTTCCCAGTATGAACTGCATGTAACAGTTTCTAATGTGCAATCTCTCTCTCTGTATATATATAATATATACATAGTAAGTATATTCTATATGTATATTTTATATATTCCTACAACTTTGTTTTCAAAATAATACATAAGCACCTACCTCATCCTTTGTGACAGTTATATAGTAGTCTACAGAAAAGATATACCATAATTTTTTGTGATCTATTTTAATAAATTAGAATGAAACTAATTCATGAAATGCATAATAAAATGTAATTTAACATATATATCTTTACAGACTTTTCAACCACCTGGCAGGACAGAGCTCAGTCACTGCTATTAGATTAGGTGACTCTCATCCATTTGGTATTAGATGCTGTGTGACCCAGGATGTCACAAAATTCTCTGTGCTTTAGTCTTTAGTATCTAAGGAATCCAAATACGCAGAGTACTTACCTAAAAGATTTGTGGAGAGGATCAAATTACATCATTTGTGAAAAGAGCTCAGCATATCAGAAAAGTTCAATAAACATTAGCTGTTAGCATTATATTCCACAAACAAAACAAAACAATCCTTTGTCAGGCCATGTGTGTTAAAGAAATAAGAAAAGGAATCAGTCATTGTAATCACACGAGCTCTGCGCGAACTTTAAAAAGTATTTGAAGGGCTTCCCTGGTTGCGCAGTGGTTGAGAATCTGCCAGCCAATGCAGGGGACACGGGTTCGAGCCCTGGCCTGGGAAGATCCCACATGCCGCGGAGCGACTAGGCCCGTGAGTCACAACTACTGAGCTTGCGCGTCTGGAGCCTGTGCTCCGTCCGCAACAAGAGAGGCCGCGACAGTGAGAGGCCCGCGCACCGCGATGAAGAGTGGCCCCCGTTCGCCGCAACTGGAGAAAGCCCTCGCACAGAAACGAAGACCTAACACAGCCAAAAATAAATAAATAATTAATTAATTAAAATTAAAAAAAAAAAAAGAAGCATTCAGATATCTCCAGCCCCACCTGCATTTGATTGCAACTGCTCCAGATACCCTAAGAATTGTTCAGCTGAGGATTTCAAACACCAGAACCATGCAAAATTAAGAGTGGTTTGTTACAAAGCAATCTATCCCTGGAATTGACACATAGATCAAAATGCAAAAGAAGGGCACCCCAGGCTCTGCTTTCCTCATCATCAAACTCATTTTTCAACCTCATTTCATCCACCAATTATGCAGCAGTTTTTGATGGAATCTAGAGACAATCTATCTTCCATAATGCCAATTAGTAGTTTCACAAAATAATTGGAAGGTGTTGCCCCCATATGTTCATGCAAACACTTCAAATTCCACTACAACTTTTGGTTTAGAAGAATTTTACACAGGTGAAACAGCTCTGTGATGTATTTCCAAGTACATAGGCAGAGCTCTTATAATTAATGCATTTATATTGTTTTTAGCAACAAAATTTGTAACAGAGAAGATGTTTTCCAACATTCATTTTCAAAACACTCTCTCCATAGCCTGTTTCATTTACTGAACAGATACTTTGTTCCTTGTTTTTAAAATGTCACCTTAACCTTGAAGTGAGAGGTTATATTTATTATTATTCTTAACATCATTGTTATTATTATTATTAAATTATCTGATAAGTGACATTATACTGACAGGTATTTCAGTGGCAGAAAAATTGTTTGGCAAACTTAAAACACTTGTCATTTTATAAAAGAAAAATAAATAACCTTAAAGCTAGCAGCTCTTGAAGTTTTTTTGCTACATTATGAAAATTATTTTTATTGTCACTATCTCATTATAAAGGCAAATATTCTTTTGTATTTTAAAGATCTTTTACAAAATTAAGCACATGATAATAAACTGTAAACATTTTTGCACACCTACAACTTCAACTATTTTATTTTATTTTATTTTATTTTTTTGCTATAGATGTAATGATCTAGTCTATGAATTTCATATCCAGAGCTTTCTTTGTAATCTTACCTGGAGTTAAAAAGAAAAATAAATCCCACTCAATTAGTCACTCTATCAGTAGATCCACTTATAGTTATTTCATAAAATATTGGTTTCATAACAAAGTCATGTATTGCTGAAATATTTTTTTCTCCATTACATATATTCTTCAAAGTTAAAAAGAAGTTTATTCTGTATTTCATGTCGCAAATTCCACAAGGAAAGAGATGTTAGAAACATCTGTACTTTCACCCAACTCTACAGCAGACCTCACACACCAAATAATTTCTTTTAACACTTGACTCTTCAGATCTTCAGCAAGGTTTTCTCTGCATCTTCTAACGGAATCTGCTGACAAAGGAATACATTTTTATTTGTTGCCATACTGTTTTCTTTGTAATCTTTCAGCTGTTTTTCTTGTGTTGGGAAGATCGAGTATTTTCTCCAGTGACTTTTTTTTTTGGCTTTGCTAATAAGCAGTAAAACTCAAAATAGGCTTCTAAACATTTAACGATAAGTTTAGTGAAATTTTGTCAAGTACTTCATTGGCTATTGCATGACTTTAAACATGGATGGAAATACATAGCCTTGTTTCCACGTTCTGGATGCTTAGTTTCCAAATGTCTTGAAAAGTATGCCTGATCATGCAAGCTTTTTGGTTAATCTTGTAGGTGACAGATTAAAAGGTAAAAACCCAAGGTCTAGGGAGGCCAGGGGAGAGACAGTCACAATAATCCAAGCAGAGCTGATGAAATTAAAGTTGAGCAGGAGTTTTGGGGATAAAGAATACATCTGAGAGACGCTCCCCAATAGTTCGAGCTTTGTTATGTAAACTGTATTTGATAATAATTATTACTGTCATCCTATAAGAAGCGTTTTGAGAGTACAAGAAATAAGTAAAAGTAATTCAAATCTTTCCTCACTTTGGAATTATAAAGAAGAAAACAAATAGCCAAGAGATGTTAATTTCTCTACTGAGGTCTCTGTAGGGCTTGATAAAGTGGAATAAGCAGCAAACTATAAGAAAACATTTAAAAAATTTTCCCCTTTATCCAATATATTCAGTATTTCCCATATCCGTGGCAGTTTCTCTTTCACAAATTTCTCCTCTTTCTGAACTCAAACAAGCAAATATTTAACGTTGATGGCCTTTTACCTGGAAGTGTTCTCCTCATCCTTTCTCATTGGCCCATTGTCATCTCTTCTCTGGATTTCCCTTCTCATTTCAGTGTCTACCCTGCTGTCCTTCAGAGAATATTCCCCTCTGATCTTCAAAATAGGACCCAGGCAAGAGAGGGCGGGGAGCTTGAGGGAGCAGTGAAAGAAAGGGACGTCACTAGAATCCTTGTTAATGATTAGGGGAAGGAAAAGAGCCTGGGAACCCTCTTGTGTTGTTTTATTTTCCTTTGCCTTATAATAAACAACACGCAGACTTGACGGTCATAAACTTGACCCTTCTCAGAGATTGAGCCTGTGATTTAAGGAGCTATGGGAGGATGTGGTGTGGTTGACAAGGAGTCCTGGAGGGCAGCAGCCTTAGATGAAGGAGCTGAGCCAGTGATTTCACCTAAGAATTCCTTCAGATAAGTCTTTGGGGGTTGAAATTAATGCTTGCCCAATGAATGTAGCAAAAATTCTTCTCTCTGTCTCTTTTTCTCGTGGCAGAAAAGGAACATCATGGCTAAGGGAGCAGGGAAGGTACAGAGAACTCCCAAAGCAACAGGGGTTGTTAATGTAAGCTGTTCATATGTCTAACTCCCATTCTGGAGCATCAACTCTCTGTGGACAGAGATGTGCTGATTTCATTCTTATATTCCTGGTGCCCTGCAGTAGAGGTGCTTAAAAAGGTAATTTCTCCTTTGCAAATTTCTTCACTTTCCAAATTTTCTTTATTTTTATAAATATAAAAATTTATAAAATTTTCTATTTCTTGCTATAAATGAATGAATACATGAATGAATGAAAGAGTAAGAGAAAGAAGAGACATCTGAGTGTTAGCTTCAAAAGCAAAGGTGCTTCCATAGAGCTTGCATCCAGGTTTGTCAAGCTTCCTATTGTTTCCTCACACCTTTCTGTTGCTTTGGCAAAATCCAGGTTGCACAGGTACTGGCTGCTCCATCCCATTGGCTTACAGCCAGAGGAATAGTTTATTTCTTAACAGTCCCAGCCCCCTTTCTGCACACCTCTCCTCCGGCCAACATGCATTCATCCAATCCCATCCGCCCACCCATCCTCACTTCTTTCCTACCTAATGAGCACTTTCATCTATTAGGTAGATTTAGAGTTTTGCCAAGCTTGCTTCTTAGTTCTAATCCACATCCCCCAGCCCCTTCCTTCCTCTCTCTCCTTTCAGGTTAATTTTTTCTGATTATATGCAACGCACTGCAGCCATGTTAACACACCAACTGAGTTTCCACTTGGAGGCTTGGAGGAAAGATTACCATTAAAACGTGACTTCCATCCACTCAGCTGAAATTACTATTGATTGCCGAAGAAAAATATTTGTGCTGTGAAGCTGGGAGCTATGATGTTGAACCATATTAACATAATGTTAGCATAGCTATGGGTGTTTAGTAGCACGCAATCAGATTTGAAATGAACGTTGATTATAGATGGAGATTAATGTTCACATATTCATAGGAACACAATGAGAAGAGCAATTTCTTTTCTACTACAGATCAATGGTTTCCCCATTCAATTATACAGCTGTAATAATTGCATTATGCTGAAATATTTTTAATGGCTAATTTCTTTCCTTTTGTGTGTGTGTGTATGAGATCTTTTGTCAGTGATAGCTTCTGCAGCCCGAGGACAGCATAAGATGTTTTAATCACTGGTGTCGTTTTGCAAGCTTTGACCAAGCCAGTAATTTCCCCCTTCTCCCCTTCTTTGCTATCCTCTCTTATTATCATCCAGAATCACTTCCTGGTTGATTGAAACAGAGGGACTTGCCTCAAGTCTTTTTTTTTAACATCTTTATTAGAGTATAATTGCTTTACAATGGTGTGTTAGTTTCTGCTTTATAACAAAGTGAATCAGTTATACATATACATATATCCCCATATCTCTTCCCTCTTGCGTCTCCCTCCCTCCCACCCTCCCTATCCCACCCCTCTAGGTGGTCACAAAGCACCAAGCTGATCTCCCTGTGCTATGCGGCTGCTTCCCACTAGCTATCTATTTTACATTTGGTAGTGTATATATGTCCATGCCACTCTCTCACTTTGTCCCAGCTTACCCTTCCCCCTCCCCATATCCTCAAGTCCATTCTCTAGTAATTGCCTCGAGTCTTTTCTTCACTTGTTCTGAGAGCGAAGACAAAACTAGAAACCTACAGGGCCGTGGAATGCTCCATCTTTTCTGCACATTTGCTGGGAGAGAAATTGATGAAGAGTCACAAACATGATGTATAGGATGCCCGTCCCCCAAAGATTCTTGTTGTGTCTTTATAGACACGCATAAATAAATAATTTTGGAGCCATTCACTGATTAAAAGGCAAATGAAAATGCTAGTGTCTTCACTACTCAAAGCAAACTCTGAGGACTGATGAAACATCGATGTTTATATTGTAAAGGTATAATATCAATAAGACAGAGATCAGCTCTGATTCTAGAGATGATGATGACCTCCTGCTTCCAGGACAGATCTCAGAGGAAGTCTGTCTGGTGTTTTCTTCTTTAGATGAGCACTGTCTTATGGTAGAGTCGTGATATCCCTGTCTCATGCCCTTCTCAGCTGTTCTGAGGGTGAAGGCTGGGATTTCTCTGATCTGGTTTCTTGCATCCTTGTGCATTAAGCCTTGTTCAAACTTAGTTGAACAGAGTGTGGCACAGCAGAAAGAAAGCCAGCTGTAAAGATCTGCCTGTAAATGGAGGCTCAAAGGGTGCTGCCCACTTGTGCACCCTTTGGCTAGTCATTGACAATTCGTGACCTCAGTCTTTCCCCACTGGAAGGTAGAAAACTTAACACCTAACTCACAAGGTCATGGTGAAGAAGAAATGAAATTGAACTTGAGGCACAGTGAGTGTAGCAGAGCTTCAGGTGGCCGGTACCTCATCTCTCAGCCCACCTGCGATTTCAGGTGCTGTTTCGGAGTCCAGTGCAGAAGATCATGTTTGACAGCACCTCGCCTTAAGTGCTTGATGAACTTCTTTCTGCTTTTCTGACTCAAGATCTTTTTCAAAGTCTCTGGAGCCTACTCAGCCCTCTCCTGAAGGGGTAGGAGAATTAACACCCTTAGGAGCTATCCTTAGCCAGTGGGGAACTGAAGCAGGTGGATAAATGCCCCAATCTCCCAGAGGTCCCACAGAGTTAAAATCTGAAACCATAGCAAACACTCTTATGTTGGCATTTCCTCTCTTCCTGACATGTACTCAGCTCCTTCAATCCTGTCTCCGGAGATCACTCTCCAAATAAACTTCCTGCACCCAAACTCTTTCTAATTCTCTGCTCTCAGCAGGGGAATCCAAACTAAAGAAGTAAGTTTAGAGACTTACATAAGGCTTTGGAGACAGACTGACCTGGCTTACCTGTCTCTGTCACTCATCTACCATGTGATCTCAGGCAATGACTTCCCATCCTGAGCTTCTGTTTTCTCATCTGTAAAATGGGTATACTAATAAAATCTGTCTCAAAGACTGAATAAGATCTTGCAGGCAAGCATTTAAATAATCTTATTTTCTATCATTAATATTTTTATTAAAAGTGTCTAGCACAACATGAACACTCAATGAAATATAACTTCCTTTCTGTCTTTTATGCTTGAGACAAAATAGATCTGGGAATAATAATAACAATAATAACAATCAATATGTACATTTTTCCCCCATGGTCTGCAATACTATATTTGCTGCTCTGTTATATACAAAGAAGCAAGGCTGGATACAGCTTTCATCATCAGGGGTGTTGCAAAGTCTTGGCCATCAATTTTATTCTCTAGAGCTTTTTAAAACACACCTCCAAGGACAGAGAGGATTTTGTGCTCCCTGTGCCCTCTCCATGGGGTACAAGATGTACAGGAAAAAAAATACTTCTGCTACTCAGTGAGGAACAGGATATAAGAATACTACCTGATCTATATATTTTTCAATCACTTATTGGCATTTTTGGAAAGCATGCAAACCTAGGGAACTGGCTCAGGGCAGGCAAATTAGGCTGGAGATAGCTGGGATTTGATGTGCTGTATTAGGTAGCGGCACGTGGTCCTCAGGAAAGATGCTTCTTTTCTGTGGCCCTACCAGAAGCCAGTATTTTATGTTATTTAGTTTCTTATTCCATTACTCAAAAAAAAAAAAAAACTTATGAAGTGGCTACTATGTGCTAAGCAATGTGCTCATTGCTGGAGATAGAATCTTGAACACATGGGCTTACTTCCTGGTTTTTTTGGTTCTTATGATATAGAGAAGGACAACTAAACACTCACATAAATATATATAAGATTGCAACTCTGGTGATAAGAAGAAGTTCTTATAGGAGAAGAGAGAGCTTCAGAAGTTAGGAAGACCCTAAAGGATTGTGAAACATAAGCTAAGACCTGAAAGAAGAACAGGAATTAACTGGCCTGGGCGAATAGCATGGCAGGGATGAAGAGGTCTTTCCAGTTAGAAGGATGTACATCCTTTGCTATAGTCTATCTCCCTTTATTTTTCTTTAGACTACTCTTTGCTGCCATATAAATTATATGTCTATTCTTTATTTTTTGTCTCTTCCACTAGAATTTAAAGTCCTTGAAGGCAGGGGCTTTGTGTGTATGGACCATTTCTCTAGCTCCAGTGTATGGATACGTGTGCAACAGCCCTGGGGATTGAGGGAACATGGCACACAGCATGCAGAGCTGAGCTCTCCCAAGCCCTAAGTCCTTTCCCATGGGTCCTCTGCTTCTGGGAGGTTGGACATTGGGCCCCTTTACTCAACATTCAACGCAGTCTGTGAGTTCATGTATTTAGCAGAAGTGCCATTTTGGCATGGGACACAGTGCGTTGGGAGTTTGAGTGGCCGCGGTGGTTTACTCTCAGGACATGCTCTATCTCAAAGGGTCAGTTTAAGCCATGGAGATCCACTTCTCTTCCCAGGGACTGGTGTGGAAGTAGGTCTGTGACTGGCTTTAACTGACACAAAGAGAAAGCTGATGGTGGGTTCTAGAAAGGCTACCTAATCCTTAAGAATACATCAGAATAGACGGTCTTCTTCTTCCTCTGAATGTTTTCATGTCCGGATGTAAACTCTCAAACTGTCTGGCCTGAGGGGAACCATCTTGAGGACAAAGTCCCTAAGCTGAAGATAGCAGAGCAGAAAAATGGAAAGCACTTGGGTCTTTGGTGGAGTGGTTTAACCTCTGAATTAGCTAAACTTCAGGTCTTCCTACCTCTGGCTTATTCATTTAGTCCCATTGGGTTTTCTCCCACAGCTGAAAGTGTCCTTAAAACTCACCTTACCTGCTACTGACGTCTCGTACAACTTGGCACCTCACTTTTCTTTATTTCCATCCTTCCTTCCCTCCTTCTTTTTCGTCTGTATTCAGGTGTGCACGACATTTACACCAGTGATGTTGCTGGCTCCCTAAAATGCACACATTCATACATGGTCCTTGCAGAGCGCATGCACTCGCACACGTGCACACACACACACACGAACACACACTGTTAGTCTAGTCCTAATCCTGGTTGGGCTGAGACTCCAATAAATATACATTTATACATCAGAGCATCTCTGTCCTAGGAGCTGCCCACCTTAAGACCACCTTCCGGGTTAATCAAGTCGGCTTGGGGTCATATTGCTTCAGCTCAACCTGAGGTGAGAAGTGTGGCTCTGGGCAAGTTACTGAGCCTTTCTTAGCTTCAGCTTTCTCATCTGGAAAATGGGGATAACAACAAGACCTAGCTCAAAGGGTTGGTGGGACATGTTAATCTATGGAAAGCACTTAGTATTGAGCCAAACACAGAGTAAGCACTCAGTAAACTAAGCACTTCCAGGGTAACTCAGGCAGACGTTTCCCATTTTGCCTCCTGCCTCATTGTCTCTTTCTCATTGCTCTCCTTCCGGCCTTAGCTCCCTTGAATTGGGTCAAACGAATCTACAGAGGTTGTAACTCATGGTATTATTCCTCTCTATCAGAGTCAAAATGAGATATATAAATGTGTAAATTATAATTCACTGTTCCCTCTCAGTATCATCTAATACCAAAAATCTTTCTAATAGGGATCCATCTTTCAGTAAGTATGAACAAGAGAATGATATGTTTCCACATCAACTTGTGGACTGAGCCACAAGATTCCTCTCTCTCTAAATTTCTATCTCTCTCTTTATCTATGTATATAGATATAGATATAGTGTGTGTATGTGTGTGTGTGTGTGTGTTCTTAGATTTCCTTGTTTGTAAGAATTAGGTAGATTTTCTTCTCTGTGAAACATCCATCAAACAATAGCCTGTATCTGCAAAGGGGCACTCACAAAAACTGCACAGGGAAGGGAGTGAGAAGATAAGGGGAGAAGCAGCAAATGAACAGGGTAAATGCTCTAGGTTAGCAAAACATGCATCATGATCAATGCCTCATTAAAAATCTAAAAATCAGAAAAGAAATATCCACAATTTCCTACATTTGTTTGTTCATTACATGTGGTTGATTTTTCCCAAGAGAAGGAGGTAAACTGAATACAAACCAGCCCTGGCCCCTGCCTCTACCATCTGCATTTATATCTCAGGCCATGGATGGTGAGCTCCAGGAACAAGGCTCCACAGGGCCTAAAGAGTTAAAAGAACCACTTTTGATGCAAATACTTTTTTTTCCCCCCTCAAACCAGGAGGTATAACAGAATCTTTAAAGGCTTGAAGTTGGGAATTGGACAGATTTGAGTTTGTTTCTAGATCCTGCTGTTTCCTCACTCTTTGATCTTTGACAGATTACTTACACTTTCTGAGCCGCTGTTTCCACATTTGTAAAACAGGGGTGCTAATTGTTCCTATTTTGTTCCTAGTCATTGTGAAAAGTAAGTGAGTTGGACTACCTTGCTCACGATCTAACATTTGGCAAATGCTAAATTATAACAATAAGAGCTCTGCAGGATCACCTGATGTGGTGCTTACTACCATTGTTTCTGCTT
The DNA here is from genome assembly GCF_028564815.1 of Eubalaena glacialis. NCBI lineage: Eukaryota > Metazoa > Chordata > Mammalia > Artiodactyla > Balaenidae > Eubalaena > Eubalaena glacialis. The sequence goes on from NC_083728.1 coordinate 20,270,060, forward strand.
TACAGAAGAGGAAACTGAGGCACAGAAAAGTCAAGTAAATTGTCCCAGATTATGTATTCTGGTGAGAGATGGAGATTGAATTTGGAACAAGCCAGTCTGGCTCCAAAGTTCATCTTCCCAACCATGAGGCAGTCCCTCCTCTGCATTAAAGCATTAGAGAGGTGTTTTTTTTTTTCTTTTTACCTAAAAGTTTAAAGATGAAATGCTTATAATGTAGGTTAGCCAGAAATTTCAGGAACTTTGTAGTCTGGCATTTCAGGCTTCTAACAATCTCATCTCAGTCTGTCTTGTTACTCTTACCCCTACTGAGATTCCCCAGAAGAACTTTCCCTGATTGTCTTTCAGCACAGGTGGTTCTAGCTTTTCTGAAACCAGGAATGAGGCACAGAGTTTAGCAGAATATGTCAGGTTCACTGAAGAATTGCACAGTCCATAAGTCTAAGTCAAGTTTCTGCCCTATTGGCCCGGCTTCTTCCTAATGTTTAAGGACCCCTGCTTCTAATTAAATGCCAAAATAGCCTCTGGCCTCACAGCGGCTCCACACTTCTTACCCCATGCCAGCTGGAGCCAGAGCCACAGTGGAGACAAGCCTGTTCAGTAGGGGCCATGCTCTAGGTCTCCTGTAGGGACAGTTCAAGAGCTTAGGTCATCAAGGTCAAACCAGAAGTCAGTGGGGTCAGTCCAAATACCAAATGGCAAGGGTACAGCTCTACATTGGAGTAATGGCAGGGGAAGACCAGAGGCACAGGTCATCAAGACAGAGAAGAAATGGAAGGCTGGCAACCTAGCCCATGGGGAAGACCTTGTGGTGACAAGGTATAGGCACAGAGTGGACCCACCACTCATGCTGCACGTATCGGGTTTGTTCCTATCACATGCTACATCACACTAAACCTGGTTTCTTGATGACATAAACATGCTAGCTAATAGAACTATCTAACCCTTCCCAGGATGTCAGAATTTATGGCACTAGTGCCAGACGGGGTAGAAAGAGGGAGGCATGAGAAGGGTGCAGACATTTGGAGGTAGATAAAGAATTTAATGTCCAGAGTTTAGTGGCATGAGGAATGCTTATACTCTAGTGTAAAATGGTCATAACATGAAAGGTGTCATTTCTTCTACAAAAGTCTTAGAGAAGTTAACGGATCCATAAAACATCCTTAATGATATTAGGATATTTGGGGACAGAGCCCTAACATTTTACTGGACTCCTAGATGCAAGATAGATCCCAAATTTGTATTTGATGTGCTTTGTGACCACCTAGAGGGGTGGGATAGGGAGGGTGGGAGGGAGGGAGATGCAAGAGGGAAGAGATATGGCAACATATGTATATGTGTAACTGATTCACTTTGTTGTAAAGCAGAAGCTAGCACACCATTGTAAAGCAATTATACTTCAATAAAGATGTTTAAAAAAAAAAATAGAGTGCAGGAAATAAATCTCAGTTTCAGCTATCACTCAGGCAAAACTTCTCATTTAACTCAAAACAATGAGCTTCAATATTGCAGTTCCTATGTAATTTTAAGGTAGGGGTTGACAAACTTTTTCTGTAAAGGGCTAGATCATAAATATTTTAGGCTTAGTGGACCATCTTATCTCTGTTGCAACTGCTTAAGCCTGCTGTTGTAATGCAAAGCAGCCACAGATGATATGTAAATGAATGAGTGTGTTCGTGTTCCAATAAAACTTTACTTATAAAAACAAGTGGTGGGCAGGCTTTGGACCATGGTTTGCCAGCCCCTTTCCTAAAGCCTAGCAATCTTTAAAAAAAATCATCACTTGATTCTTCCAATTCAAGAACATGGTATATCTCTCCACCTGTTTGTGTCTTCGATTTCTTTCATCAGTGTCTTATAGTTTTCTGCATATAGGTATTTTGCCTCCTTAGATAGGTTTATTCCTAGGTATTTTATTCTTTTTGTTGCAGTGGTGAAGGGGATTGTTTCCTTAATTTCTCTTTCTGATCTTTTGTTGTTAGTGTATAGGAATGCAAGAAATTTCTGTGTATTAATTTTGTATCCTGTGACTTTACTAAATTCATTGATTAGCTCTAGTAGTTTTCTGGTGGCATCTTTAGGATTTTCTATATATAGTATCATGTCATCTGCAAACAGTGACAGTTTTACTTCTTCTTTTCCAATTTGGATTCATTTTATTTCTTTTTCTTCTCTGATTGCCATGGTTAGGACTTCCAAAACTATGTTGAATAATAGTGGTGAGAGTGGACATCCTTGTCTTGTTCCTGATCTTAGAGGAAATGCTTTCAGTTTTTCACCATTGAGAATGATGCTTGCTGTGGGTTTGTCATATATGGCCTTTATTATGTTGAGGTAGGTTCCCTCTATGCCCACTTTCTGGAGAGTTTTTATCATAAATGAGTGTTGAATTTTGTCGAAAGCTTTTTTCTGCATCTATTGAGATGATCATATGGTTTTTCTTCTTCAATTTGTTAATATGGTGTATCACATTGATTGATTTGTGTATATTGAAGAATCCTTGCATCCCTGGGGTAAATCCCACTTGATCATGGTGTATGATTTTTTAATGTGTTTTTGGATTAGGTTTGCTAGTATTTTGTTGAGGATTTTTGCATCTATGTTCATCAGTGATATTGGCCTGTAAGAATCAATATTGTGAAAATGACTATACTACCCAAAACAATCTACAGATTCAATGAAATCCCTATCAAATTACCAATTGCATTTTTCACAGAGTTAGAACAAAAATTTGTACAATTTGTATGGAAACACAAAAGGCTCTGAATAGCCAAAGCAATCTTGAGAAAGAAAAATGGAGCTGGCAGAATCAGGCTCCCTGACTTCAGACTATACTACAAAGCTATGGTAATCAAGACAGTATGGTACTGGCACAAAAACAGAAATATAGATCAATGGAACAGGATAGCAAATGCAGAGATAAATCCATGCATCTATGGTCACCTAATCTTTGACAAAGGTGGCAAGAATACACAATGAAGGAAAGACAGTCTCTTCAATAAGTGTGCTGGGAAAACTGGACAGCTACATGTAAAAGAATGAAATTAGAACTCTCCCTAACACCAGACACAAAAGTAAACTCAAAATGGATTAAAGACATAAATGTAAGGCCAGACGCTATAAAACTCTTAGAGGAAAACATAGGCAGAACACTCTTTGACATAAATTGCAGCAAGCTCTTTTTTGACCCACCTCCTAGAGTAATGAAAACAAAAACAAAAATAAACAAACGGGACCTAATTAAACTTAAAATCTTTTGCACTGCAAAGGAAACCATTAACAAGATGAAAAGACAGCCTTCAGAATGGGAGAAAATATTTACAAGTGAAGCAAATGACAAAGAATTGCAGCTCAATATCAAAAAAGCAAGCAACTCAATCAAAAAATGGGTGGAAGACTTAAATAGACATTTCTCTAAAGAAGACATACAGATGGCTAAGAAGCACATGAAAAGCTGCTCAACATCACTAATTATTAGAGAAATGCAAATCAAAACTACAATGAGGTATTACCTCACACCGGTCTGAATGGCCATCATCAAAAAATCTACAAACAATAAATGCTGGAGAGGGTGTGGAGAAAAGGGAACCATCTTGCACTGTTGGTGGGAATGTAAATTGATACAACCACTATGGAGAACAGTATGGAGCTTCCTTAAAAAACTAAAAATATAACTACCATATGACCCAGCAATTCCACTACTGGACATATACCCAGAGAAAACCATAATTCAAAAAGACACATGCACCTCAGTGTTCATTGCAGCTCTATTTACAATAGCCAGGACGTGGAGACAACCTAAATGTCCATCAACAGAGGAATGGATAAAGAAGATGTGGTACATATATACAATGGAATATTACTCAGCCATAAAAAGGAACAAAATTCGGTCATTTGTAGAGACATGAATGGACCTAGAGACTGTCATACAGAGTGAAGTAAGTCAGAAAAAGAAAAACAAATATCATATATTAATGCATATATGTGGAATCTAAAAAAATGGTATAGATGATCTTATTTGCAAAGCAGAAATAGAGACACAGACGTAGAGAACAAACGTATGGATACAAGGGGGAAGGGAGGTGGGATGAATTGGGAGATTGGGATTGACATATATATATTACTGATACTATGTATAAAATAGATAACTATGAGAAACTACTGTATAGCACAGGGAACTCTGCTTAATGCTCTGTGGTGACCTAAATGGGAAGGAAATCCAAAAAAGAGGGGATATATGTATACATATAGCTGATTCACTTTGCTGTACAGTAGAAACTAATGCAACATTGTAAAGCAACTATACTCCAACAAAAATTTTTTAAAAATCATCACTTTATAACAATAGAATTTTAATAATACAAAATATTATAACTTGTATATTTTTAACATACTGCAGGTTATATATTTTATAATATATTTTAGTAACAGGATACAATAGAGTAGAATGATATAGAATAAACCTCCTGACCACAAAAGATTTCAGGCAATTATTGAAAAACTCGTTTTTGTTCTATATCTAATAGGAAGTATAGGTCACTTAAGAGTTAAAACATTAGTCCCAGGTTATTTAGAAAGGTAATTTTCTATAGATTTGCAAAGAGGCATGGAATTTGACCTCAGGCTTGATTTGCTGAATGCGGAAGTACATGGCATGACATCAACTCCAAGGAAGCCAGGAGCAGTCAGCTTGACAACTCGAGGCCGAAGGTCATATCTGGAAAGGCACAGGTAAAATTTAAGACTTTATTACAAATGAGGGGTAATTTACCTTTCTAATGATGTGCCTTCCTTTTACACGCAGAGAAGAGTTCATGGAAATTTCTCACAAGGTATAGGAATCTGTTCAAAAAGAAAGTTCTTTAGGGCTCATTTTGGTTAAATAATGTTAGGAAATAGGTACATTTTAAAATTTTGTTATTTCTTTTTGTTTTTCTCCACATCAGCCTATCTCTGCTTTGACCTAGCTCCACATCTCATTCACAAAACCTATATCATGATGACAATCCTTGGCTATGAGTGTTTCATAGCTGATTAGCTTGCAGAAGAACTCAGCCAAATGCATGTATGGCAGCAAGTGTTTTACATCAGAGAGTGCTAGGAATATTGGAGAATGCTCTTTATTTCTTCCTAATCACTTAGCAATAGAAAAAGAAATCTGTTTCTCCTCTGCAGAGATGGCCATACTGAGATAAATGGATTTCACATCACGTTTTCTTGACTATGGGCAGGGGAAGACTTGGGTTTAGGGTCAAGATTCTGTCTTGGATTTTGGAGTGTAAATGCTAGGTTCTGTGCCCCAACTCTATAACTGGCTAATTCGGGGTGACTGGGTCTGAAAATAGAGCCCCTAGTGTTATTAGTATTCAATGAGGTAATAAATGTGAAACACTTAATCTGGTTTCTAAAACCTTATGGGCACTGAATAAATGATCGCTAAAGATAATTGTAAACGTAAAAATAATTTTCATTTCTATTATTTTGTTTAAATGTTTTGCACCTCCCTGTTTCCTGATCTTCAGACCTCAGTCTAAGAAAATTCTTTTAGATTCATCACCCACAGTCCTGCTTTGAGATAAATTCTTATGGAATGATTCCCCTCTACCTTCCTTCTTTGAATCTGTGAATCCCATCTGCTTCCTTTCTTTTTAGAGTCCTTATCCCACAGACACATAGATCTCACAGAAAGATTTTCTTTTTCTCATAACTCTAGAGGCTGTTCCTTCTGGATGTGAGAAATTTAGTCCTGACTAATTTTTCCAGAGTCTTCCTATAGACCTGCAAGGATTCCCTAGAATATGAACGCTAAAGTTATGACTCTGTGCTACGGAGAAAACATTTCTCCTTAATATCACATTGGATCTGCAACACTCCAGTTTGGATTTTAGAGGTATTACTATTACCATTAGCAGATAGAAATGGTGATACCAGCTTGAAAGAATACATAGCATCCCCTTATACCCTGGGTCACTTAATCCAGACAACACCTTGTGGGATGTGTACTATTAATTGTCCCCATCTTATACAGCAGAAGTTGGAGAAATAATCATTCATTCGGCAATCTCCCCAGTCCTTCTATTCAGTGGTTGTGCATCAGAGCCCCAGCTTTCCTAGTACAGCTCATGATGTGAAACTCTTTTGATATGCTGTGCATCCTCCATACTAAGCTTCAAAGTTTTTTTAAAATAAATTTATTTATTTATTTATTTATTTTTGGCTGTGTTGGATCTTCGTTTCTGTGCGAGGGCTTTCTCCAGTTGCGGCGAGCGGGGGCCACTCTTCATCGCGGTGCGCGGGCCTCTCACTGTCGCGGCCTCTCCTGCCGCGGAGCACAGGCTCCAGACGCGCAGGCTCAGTGGTTGTGGTGCACGGGCTTAGTTGCTCCGCGGCATGTGGGATCTTCCCAGACCAGGGCTCGAACCCGTGTCCCCTGCATTGGCAGGCGGATTCTCAACCACTGCGCCACCAGGGAAGCCCCAAGCTTCAAAGTTTTAAACATGAAAACCCGGCACTAGCCAAGCCCTTTTGTCTATACACCAAGCCATGTACATTGAATGGACAAAGTATTATGTGTGATTCGAGTGATTTCCAAGGGTGCCTTTGTCTGTGCGATTTAAACCACAGGTTAAAACCAACTTCAATTTCAAGGCAAAGCCACTCTATTAAATGACTGCTCTGCCCCAGGTCCCCAAGCCATGAGCTGTGGAGGATACAAATCTATCTTTCCCCAAAGTGCCCTCAAGTACTAACAATATGGCAGGAGTGAAAAAGCATTGTGTTTCCTGGATTCTTTAGGTTTCAAGAGGCGGAGAGTTGCTTCACGTAATGTGGAGTTGACTCTAAGGCAGGGTTTCTCAGCCTCGGCACTACTGACATTGTGAACGGGATGGCTCTCTGTTCTGGGGGCCGTCCTGTGCATTGGGGGGTGTTTAGTGACCTGACACTAGATGCCCATGGCACCCTCTCCACCCTAGACCCAAAGCTGTCTCCGGACACTGCCTATTGTCTCCTGGGAGCAAAATCCCACCTGGTTGAGAACCACTTCTCTGAGGTTACAAATGGGCCTGATGTGAACCAGGCATCTGAGCGTGTAGCTGGGCCTCAGGAACCCCAAGGAATAGTGAATGGCCAGGCCTCAGCAAGGGCAGGGACCTTGATGGAATTAGGCCTCATGGCTCTTGCCCTGGAAGGCCTTTGTGGAAGCCAGTGTTAACAATCTCCATAGAAGAGACTGTTGCTCTTGTTCCAGCACTTTCTCTGGAATTTGCTCACCCCAGGGTACTCTCCCACCTCCTGGGCGGCCCCCCCACATGCTGTCCTAGCACTTCTCTAATCGTGGCTTCTACTCTCAAAGTCTTTCACCTTTGCTTCCACTCCTGACTCCCTGTTGCTCATTCATTTTCCAATCTAAGTTTATAATAAGAAGAATCCTGTGGGTCTACTTCTTCCCATTTGGGATTTCTTGTACCCAGTCTCTCGGAGGTCCTGAAACAGGCTTGGCTGTCCTTGGGGCAGGTGGACACTGCTGGTCCCATCAGGCAGGATGGGTCAGAGTCCCGTGACACAGCTCCCTGGGGATGCTCTATGTTATGGGATCACTGACCTGGCGTGGTTGGCACATGCTGAATGTCCAGTGAAATCGATCATGGGGATATGGAACACGGAACAAGTCACTGAAGGAGGGGCGCTATGGGGTGCTATATGCTCTACCAATACCATGTCCTTTAATTCTCCTAACAGTCAGGTAGTGGCCACGCTCCACTGTACAGGTGAGGAATAAAGTCGAGGGGTTGAGTGAAGTGCCTAAATCCGCATACCTGGAGGAGGTAGATTTGAAATTCACGCTGTGTTCTTTGTTTCAGGACTCTTCCTGTGGGGTTAGAATTCCTACTTCCACTGGCTCCAGTAACCTAATCTCTGGACAAAATCTAACGTATAAGTTAGTCTATAACAGTCTCAGGAAGGGAGGAGGTCAAGCTAAGGAAAATTATTAAGGGATGACTAAAAGAGAAGAGATATCAAATTATAAACAAACTTCTTTCCACTGAAATCTTAGTGTCCATCCAGACCTCACTCCCTCTCCACAATCAGAAATCCTTGAGGACTCATCTTTATACAGAAGTTGTTATTTATGTGTCCCTGGTACAGACTTTGTGTTGCTCTATTACGTTTAGTAGAAATGCTCCTCACTTCCGTATCAGACAGTCAAAAATAAACTAGTGTGTTTTCTATGACCTTATAGCTAATATATGCAAAATACCTGGAACACTCTGGGTGATCAATAAATGATATCTCTTTCTTTCTCTCTGACTAAGCTGTGCAGTTCTTAAGACTATCTTTATCCATTTCTTAATCTCCAGAACTTGGCACAGAGTAAGGAATAACGATAGCTAACATTAAATGAACACTTACCACATGCTGTGTGCTGGTCTAAGAGCCTGACGTGTATTGACTTCCTGAGTCTTTTTAACAACATTATACTAGATACTATTTTGGCCTTAATTTACAGGTGAGAAAACTGAGGGGCAGAGAGCTCCAACATCATAGATTTAGGAGATGGCAGTGCCAGGATTTGAAAGTGCTTGGCCCAAATGGTTCCAAATCCAGTCTTATTAGCCTGTCTACTGTGCAGTTTCACCAGCAGAAAGCCTCATGGGTTGGCAAAGAGCATATGCCCCTGCTGTCTTTCGAAATATTTATTCCCAGTAACCCTAGCTCTTCCTCCTCCGCCTCCTTTTAGAGATTGAGCCTGTTGCTGATTGCCTGTGTGGCTGAGCCACGCCCCCCGATCCATCACGCCTTTCTGGTTTGGAGGGGCTGATGGGGCATGGCCCATTGACTTGGGCAAACAGCTCTCCTGCAGCTTTGGAAGCAGCAGCATCAATCACAGCTCCTCCTTCTCCATCTGGGCACTTGACATAAAGCCACTAAAATTCAGCCTTGGAGAAGCGACAACCATAGGTTCCTGGGAGTTGGGAGTGGCTTCTACCCATGGGCCGGGGAGCCAGAGGGCCAGGGGGCAAGGGCTGGAAGACAGGTGGAGGCTGTGCTGGGGGAAGAGTACCTTGATTGCTAAGCAACCATCTCAGCCAGAGGAACACTTTGATGTTATACTATTGTGCGCTTGAATTCTGCTCTGTAGAATCAGGATTTTCTGCAGCCCTTCTTTATAGATCGCTGCATTCAGCATAAACCCACCTCCTGGATCACAACACCCTCAAGCTGTGGGCCAGACTCCTTCTCTAGTCTCTCCCTGGCCACTCCTGAGCTTTACTCCCGCCCTGCTGGACTGCTGTCCCTGTGCCCCACAAGATACCTTCCTGTCAAACGCTCCCCACCCCCTCCCTCTATTCACATGGGTGACTCTTGATAACCATCAAGTATCAACTGGAAAGTCACTTTTTTCCAGAAAGCCTTGTCTGGCTATGTCTTCAAAAGCCTTTGAGTCTCCCCAGTGAGGGAACAAATTGCACTAGAATGAACTATCCATTTGTGGGACTGTAAACCCCACAAGACTCTAAGTGAGGGCAGGGACTGTGTGTATTTTATTCATCATTGCAGCCTCAGGATCTGGCCAAGTTCATGGCCATAGGTGAGGCACAATTACTGCTTTTGGGGTAAATGAACAATGGATGGTCCTTAGAATGACAGATAGTAAATTTTACCTGACCATCTGGGACGGCGGCCACATGGCATCCAGGGTGATCTCTTTGGAAGGTATAAATGGAGCCATGTCATACCCCTATTTAGACCTTGTAATGGTTTTTATAAACTCCTTAGCATGGCCTATGACTGGTCCCCTGCTGACCCCTCTGTCCTCATTCTCTACCACTATCCCCAATTCACTACACTTGAGCCACGCTGGTCCTCCTATTTCTCAAACACCAAACCTCTTTTCTGCATCTTGGCCTCTCTGATGAATCAACAGAGATGATTGCTCTTCCATATGATCTTGGCATTGCTACGTCCTTTAGCAGGAATATTATCTCCACCACGAAGCCTCCTCTGATCACCCCTTCTCATTTGGCTCTGCCCTACCCTCTGCTATCCTGAGCACTTTCTATCACATGGCCTTGTTTTATTTTCTTTTCAGAAATTATAATCTGAAATAAACTCATTTATGCATTCTCTCTCTCTCTTTCTTTTTCTCTGACTGTCATATCTTCTTTTACTTGGATGTCAGCTTCCTGCAGGCAGAGCCTGTTATGCCTTATTTTCTGCATAGATACGGGGCTTAGAACAGTGTCTGGCACACAGTATATGCTCAATAAATATTCACTGGTTTAGTGTACCACCATGATCAATGTATTTGTTTGTTGTTCTAATTATGAGATTTGAATGGACTTGTTCTTGCTGTCTTACCACATCTTTATGATTCAAGGAGCTTATTGGAAGTACGGTACATAGGGAAATGCACTTAGCAAAATGCGTGCTACATTGTTTGTGCTTAGTCTCTCTTCCAGGTCCCTTACTGTTCTAACCCTGGAAAGAACCACAAATCAAGTAGGGATTGAACCTAGATCTCAGGGTCCCGACTGCAAAGTGTTAACCACCTATAATAGTGCCTGGCACATGGAAGGGTCTCAGTCAATGCTATGATTGTGATTGTTATTATTGTTGTCATTATTACACTGTAATGTCTGCCTTCCCCAGCCTGTACCCCTAAGGTAGGGGTGGTGGCTTGTCTCAGTAAATAACACGATGGCATGCGGAATGTTCAACAAAAATGAAAAGAAGCCGAGAAGGTAGGAAGCAAAGGCACAGTGTGATACACTTGGGGTACCGTGCAATTCAGGGACTCAACTGAAGCAACGTCCAGATGTCACAGAGTCTGCTCATAGAAGGTTGGAATGTCATGTACAAACTTTTCTCCCATTTTTAAACTGAGATTTAAAAAAAATTTATTTAATATTTCTATGCAGTCCCTCAAGATCTAGCCCTCAGTTATAGGCTGTTTACTTTGTGTCCACTACTTAAGAAGGCTTAATTATGCAGCTTGCATGTCTCATCCCAGCAGAAGGTTCTGACCCGTCATATTGAAGGGCCAGACGTCATACAGGTGAAGTGTGAGGCTCCACAGTAGACATCATGCTGCATTCCAGAGCTTCTCAGAGCAGAGCCAGCGCCAGGAAATCTTGGCTGGATCCCTGTGCAAATACATCACTTCTGCCTTCTAAGAAGCTTTTCCCTATACTAATGCCTCATTAGCAAACTGAGTCCCCACTATTCACCAAGGACCATACTAGGCACTGTCTCTGATATTAGTCCATTTACATTCTGGCATCTACTCTATGGTATAACTGTCATTCATCCTATTATACTGTGGATAAATAAAATTTAATTATATGATGTATTGGAGTTTCTACTCTGTCCCAGGCATCATGTGAAACATCCACTTGTGTTGGGACTAAAATATAAGAATTCAGTAGGAACCTATGAGGACCTGTCCTAAGTCAGGCATTTTTCTAGGTATGGGGATAAATAGGTGCAGATAAACTGTTGGTCTTTAAGGGGCCTTGGCTCAGAGGGAATCACAGCCTGTGGAGGAGGGAACAGGCTGCAGAGAATATGTAAATAAGATGGTGACTCCATGATGGCACATTTAAAAAAATATATTAATATGTTCATTAATCCAAATTTGGGTTCATGTTAGTTTAAACAAGAATCTCCCCAAATCATTTTTTAAAAATGTTATCCTAGTGGTGGCGTCTAAAATTCCCCTGGAAGAACACATGTTCTAAGGCACCTTACCCAGTAGCTGGCTCATAATCCATCTTTAATAAATGCTGGTTTCCCCCCCCCTCTTTTCTGGATGAAGATCATGATGCTGATTCTACCCACGCCCTGTGGAATTCAGGCCTCTCTGGACCTTCTGGACCACATCACGGCTTTGATTGATCTGTGGGAAGTAGGGGGAAGAATGAGTGTGGGACAGAACCAAATTCTACCCAAGAGCCTTTGAAATCAAAAGATCATGCAATTTTACTTTGGTAGTTTTACCCTCTACTGAATTTGATCTCTTCCAGGCTGATGCTTTCCAAAAACAGCAAACATGCCCCATTTTTAAGGAAGCGCTTATGTAGTCTTCCCTCACTAATGACTTTCTCAGATGGGTGAAGCCATAGCCTGTGGGCACAAAAGGTAAAGAAAACTAAACAATGAGTGGGACCTATACCTTGTTCCTGTACTTTTGAATGTTTTGATTTCCACCTTGGCAGCCATTGGGGAAATCCTATCCTTGCATTAGAAACTGTGTTCATGGTGAATTTAGAGGAGGAAAATATTTAAACTGAAGTTAAGGTAAGTAAAATCTTAGCAGTTAGTTTCTTTTCTTTTTGGGGTGCCCTAGGGAAGGGGTTTGTGTGGATGAGTTTCATCATGAGTGATGGAGACAGTATTTGCCCAGTTTCTGACTTTCATGCCTTCCTTAAAAGACTGAATCAAAAGAACCAACCCAAGTGACCTTCGAAACAATGAGAATCCAGAAGACCACTGCATTTTGCATTTGGGAAAAAATTAAAATGCAAAAAGTGAAATTAATTAAGAACTACAAAGTTTACTAATAATTCTCCAATAAGTTTTTAGGTGAAATTTATTTCAATTCAATGCCAGTGATTTAAATTGTAGCTAAATTTCCTCACATAATAAAAAGCCATTTAGACTCCTTCCACAGCCCCACAGGTTTGGTTACACCCGGATTTCGCAATCATTTTGCTAGTGACATTTGGGGTCAGATAATTCTTGGTTGTGAGGGGTTATCTTGTGCATTTTAGGATGTCTAACAGCACCCCTGATTTCTACCCACTAGATGCCAATGGAAACTGCCCTCATCCTAGTTGTGACAACCAAAAATGTCTCCAGACATTGCCAAATGTCCATGGGCTGGGGGGTGGGGGGGGGAGTAAAATTAACCCAGATTCAGAACCACTAACATTTGATTTATCATTATTCAAAATGTTCAAGCCAAATATTTTCCCATTTTCCTGAGAGACAGAATAATAAAACCATTATTTCATTTACTATAAAGCCTATTACATGTGAACCAACTGCCCACTATTAAAATCCAATTTATTGTAGTCTTCACCAAGTGGTGTCTAAATAAATTTGTCATTCACTGAGGAGGAACACATTTTAAATATGCAGCTACTAACTGAAGGAACAGTTAGACATCTACAATGAACAATTGTTTCCGACTGATAATAATCTTTTTGTGTTATGTACCCATTGATTATTAGAAGTTGGTATATTGAGATTTGAAAAGTAGAGCCTACCTCATGCCAAAGATGATGTGGTGGATTTGGTCTTGCCTCAGACCTCTCCCTGCCCCTCGTGTTCATGGATCACCAATAACAGCTGCTACTATTAGGGGACAATTTATTCTGTGCCAGACACCGTGCTCAGAGCTTTAATAGCATCATCTCATGGACTCCTCCACTCAACCCTATAAGGTGACTATTATTAACCCCATTTCGCAAGGATAGATCTATGTCTCAAAAGGTCATTTAGGCAGTAAGTGGGTGAATAGAGATTCAAACAGATCTGGATCTTACCCACTCTTGATTAGTATACGTCACAGCCACTTTTGTAATACATGTTAGCTGCCTTCGCACACTAGTATATTCAGTTTTACTGTATATGTTTAACGCAGATGTTGAAAATTCCATCAGCATGCTCTTAAAAAATGGCAATGCACTGAGTTCTGAGAAAAATGATCTGAGTACCAGGAGTATTTTCTCTCTTTGCTCTGTTTGGGAGCAAAACTGTTAGCTTGTTCCACAGTGATGCCTTTGTTGTCAGACCAAACAATGACACCTATTAATCACATGGAGAGCAGGACCCCAAAAAAAGTTCTTTTTCCTGTGAACTGAGTCTTAAGGGTTTCATGGTTTGTATCTCTGGGCTGCAGGGTTTTATGCCTTAGCTTAACAGGGCTGAGCCTCTCCTCTGGGGCTTCCACAGTTTACAGAAGTGCTGGGAAATGGCTGGGGATCTTGCATCTTTAATCACTGGAACCAAAGCAAAGAGGGAGAAGCTGAAGAAAGAAGCAGTGGGCGGAAGAGTGAAACCGACTTAGATGGATGGGGTCCTAGGAGGCAGAACTGCAGACTGTACCCTCAGACAGTCTCTGTGGTCATACGGGCTTGGGGTTTATCAATTGGCTGAGCTGTGCTGCAGGGTCTGGCCTGGTCTTTACCAGAAGGAGCCCTGCAGATTAACCTCCTGGCTTCCTAATCAGGGTCGCATTAGTACATCATTTATTGCCTCTGAGCATGGGCCAGGGTCAGGCTGCCAGGGAGCGGTGAAAGGAAACATGGTGCAGGAGGTGAGGAGCTACTTCTCTTCTGGCCTGAAAAGCATCACGATTCTTTCATTCCTGTAAATAAGAACAATAATAAACAAATAAACTCCTGGATCCTTCTAATATCTGCAGTTGCTGTCCCATTGGGACTGTGTGGGTGGAGAATTATTTCACCCATTGATATGAGGCGGGGTCATTAGGAGGCTGACAGAGTTCAGGAGTCTTTCTTATGGCCTTTGAGACGGGACCAGAAGCTCCCGATGTTCCCCTTCTTCTTATTAAATGGAGTTGTGATCGTAATGCATCCTTCTGAGCTCCTTTCTTCTTCTTTCTCTCTAACAACCTGAATTTGACACACTTCCCTTCCCCTTTAACCCTCACAAGCTAAAAATAATATCCTCTTGGAACCAGCCAAAAAGTGTCAGTTGGAGGAGTTTAATTAGCAAGAGTGGTCGGGAGACAGTTCTTGCCTTCCCCGTTTGCTGCATTCTCTCCAGGGAGCCGGAACCAGCGAAACTGGAAAAATCCAGGTTCATGTGTGCACCAGACACAGGGGTTTCTTCCTCGCAGGGAGAGTCTGCCTCGCAACCAAGCTGTTTCATCTCTGTAATATGAGGTAGGAACACTGAGGAGGGAAGTACTGGGGCTTCTAGGTGTTGGCACATAGGATTTTAAAGCAATGGGCTCTTGGACTAGATTTTTGGGTTTTGCATCCTGCCTCCCCATTTACTGGCTCTGTGACTTTGGGTAAACAACCTGACCTTCCTATGCCTTGGCTTCATCATCTGTGAAATGGGGATAATCATAGTAATCACCCGTTAAGTTGGTCATGAGAACAAAGGAGTCCAGTGGAGCGCTCAGAACACTACCTGGGACAGAGTGAGTGCCATGTAGAGCGTTTGTAGCTAACATTATTAGTCGCTCGCCCTTTTTTGATTTTGGTGAAAAATGTCTAGATCCATCCAGCTGACAAAATTTTGGCTGCTTCATCTTTTTATTGCTACCAATAAGAAGAGAAAAATTTAAATCGAATAATATTGAGATTAACGCCGAAGACAGAATTTTACCTAAGTTGCATGGGTCTTGATTCATTTTTTTTTCATGGTATTCAGTGTATCCACAGAACTTTGACTTCTTGGACCTGGAAGGCTCTTAGAAATCCAGTCTCCCTCTCAAGATGTTCCTCGACACAGCAGCATCTCTGGCAAGAGGGGCTGGATGATCATGAAATACTCATGATGATAACATTGAGACCTTGCAGAGTACTTTACAATTTATAATTTTTTCTTAAAACCAAGCAATGTCCCAGTCCTGACCTTTAGTACCTCTTCAAGAGACGTGTTAGGACCTCACTGGCTGTGGGAAGAGACACTATTGTCTATAGTTGTTGGCAGAGGTGGGGTTACAGGAACAGATTGGATATAGGGCTGGGCTCCTGAGGGTCACAGGGGACAATTCCAATCACTATGGCCATTGCAGGGTAATGAACACCAAACAGGTCTAGCTTTGGTGTTCAGAGTGCCCAACCAAATCATGAGGGACAATGTCTGAGCAGACTCTAGGTTCATAGCTGTATGGTGCTGGTATCCAGTTCCAGGGAAGGCTATCTAGATCAAAGTGAGAACAAAGACAACAACTGGGTGTGGAATGAGGGCCAAGCTTTAGGCTACTAGGAGACTGCTTGTAAGAGCCAGATAGGAGCAGACTCCTGTCCAAAAAGAATGAGCTCAATGCAATGCTCCAGTCTCGGTTGCAGATGCTGAGATATTTCATGTGAGCATATTCGTGATGCAGTTTAGGGATAATCTGTGGTCCCCCAGGCACAGGGGCATCTTGGGCCCCACTTGAGAAATACCAGCCCAGGTCTGAGCAGTAACTGCATCTCAGATTCCCTAGTGGGTAGAGAATTTACCCACAGGGCTTGTGGTCATGGAACCGCAGTCTTGTCAATATCACCATGCCCTCCCAAATCGGTAAAGTCGTAACTGTTGGCTCCATTGTGCACACTTAGGAAAATGATCTCTGTACATAGAACTAGGAAAGTGAGCTGGGATTTGAAACTCTAGTTCCAAAATCCTATCTCTACCCCCCTCCCCTCCGATCATCATATGGCCCATGACAGGGACTTCAAACCCATCTTTTGGAAAACTCAATCTTTAGCAAGTCTAGCCTTAATATAAACCTAGACCTCTTTTCATGTAACTTCTTAGTTAGTTTATTTATTTTTTTCCTGGAGATAAACATTGTCCACTTATATGTGACATATTTTGTATCTTTTTCTTCCCCCTTAAACTTTTTCCTTCCTCCCTTCACCCCAAAAGTTGGGGCTTAAAACAACACCATTTCTTATTGCCCTTGAGTATAAGGATTATACTTATAATCCTGATTCTGTGGACCAGACTCGACTGACATTGGCTGGGTCTTGTTTTTGTGACTGAGATCAGCCAGCAGGTTGGCAGGGAGCTGGCTGGTCTTAGATGGCCTTGACTGGGATGGACAGGATGTTGGGACTTTCTCCGTGGTCTCTCATCCTCCATTAAGCTAGCCTTGGCTTGTTCCCATTGCAGTCACAGAGGTCCAAAAGAGAAAGCAGAAGTCCATAGGATCTTTTGAAGCATAGGTGCAGAAATGGTACATCATTTCCTCTGCTGCATTCTATTGAGCAAAGGAAATCACAAAGCCAGCCTGGATTCAAGGGTTTTGGAAATGGACTCTGCTTCTTAAAGGAAATAGTAGCAAGATCATATTGCAAGGAACATGGATATAGGAAGGAGAATAATTTCAGCCATTAAAAAAATAATCTACAATCCCTTCCTTCTTCTCTGTTAATAATTCATTAATTAGTCTAATAAAGTAAAAACACTGAGTTACACACCAAGGAATCAATGCTAGAAAAGAAAATACATAGTCCTAGACCTCTTGCACTTTACATTTTAGAGGGGAAGAGAAAGATTAATAAAATTATCTCACTAGTACATATGAATTTACAGGTATACCTAGTGCTACCCAGGAGAGGTATAGAGTGTCGTGAGAGATTAAACAATGGAAGTTGATCTAGTCTTGAGAGGCGGGGAGCACAGACGAGGATTTTTCCCAAGAAGTGATGATTGAGGTGAGATATGAAAGCTAGGCAAAGCTCAGGGTAAGTGAACAGCACGAGTGAACACCTGGGGTCAAGTTCTAGACAGGAAGGTAGTCCAGTGTGGCTAAAGTCAGGAAGGAAGGGAAAGAGAATATGATCCTTGATGATGCTGGAGAGGTCAGCTGTGGACAGACCTTGTAGGCCATGATGAGAGATTTACTCATTATGCTAAAAACAATGGAGAATCATTGAATTGTTTTGAGCAGCGTCGATGGGTAGAAAGGGGGTGACATGATGATTAAATATTATGTCGCTAAAGCTAGAGCAGAAGGAGATGGAAAGGGAACTTATCTGAGATTGAACAGTTTCCGGAGAAGGAAGATATATTTGCCAGTTTACAAAATGTTTTGGAGACTTGGAAGATGGACTGAAGGTTGCATATTACAGGAATGTGAATCAGCCACTAAGAAGGGCTCTGGACATCTTTCCCAACCCAACATCATCATTCTGTACTAAAAATACATTGCTGCATTTATTTTGCTAATATTTTATTTAAAAATCTGGAGTCTGTGGTTAAGAGCAGAGGATCTGAAACTAGACTGTCTAGATTCACTTTGGGACTGCAGCATGACCTATCTGTGTGACCTTGGGTAAGTTAGTCACCATTTTTCTGCCAAAGTTTCCTCATCTGCAACATGGGAACAATCATATTCCTTATCTCATAGATTTGTTATGAGGAGAGTTCATACATGTAAATCACTTTTAAAAGGCCCATAATAACTTGAAGCCATTATTGTTATCAGTATTATTATTTTTATTATTTCTTATGTTTCTTTTGTCCGTTTTTTGGTTTTGAAGTTATCTGTCTTATAAAAGGATTTTAAAGAACGTTTCTTCCTTTTTTTGAAAAATGTGATCTTCTGTGACTGGGACAGTTATATAATATATGGGTTAGCTATTCTTTAAAGGATAGTCATTTCTAAAATCAACTGAAGGGGCTTCCATGGTGGTGCAGTGGTTAAGAATCCGCCTGCCAATGCAGGGGACATGGGTTCAAGACCTGGTCAGGGAGGATCCCACATGCAGCAGAGCAACTAAGTCCATGTGCCGCAACTACTGAGCTTGCGCTCTAGAGCCTGTGAGCCACAACTACCGAGCTCGCATGCCACAACTACTGAAGCCTGTGCGCCTAGAGCCTGTGCTCCGCAACAAGAGAAGCCACCAAAATGAGAAGCCTGCGCACGGCAAAGAAGAGTAGCCCCCACTCACCGCAACTAAAGAAAGCCTGCAACAAAGACCCAACACAGCCAAAAATAAATGAATTTATTAAAAAAAATCAACTGAAATTTGTATTTATTTTAATTATATTTAAAAAGAAGTCCATTTCACATAACTTTACAAGATTATTGGAATAAAATTGTCCATTAGGTTCTTCTAAAATTTCTGCCATGCCTGTATTTATGTCTCTTTTTCTTTTTTAATCTGTTCATTTGTGCCTTAACATTTTTTTACGCTTCATTAGTCCTGACAGATCTTTGTCTATTTTATTGATCATTCAGAAAATTAGCCTTTAGTTCTGTTGATCTTGTTTGATTTTTCTATTTCATTAACTTCTCCTCTGATCATTGATTTCCAACTTCCTATTTTCTTTAGTTTTAATATACTTTTTTTTCTTAATTGGTTGTATTGAACACTTAGCCCATTAAGTTTTCTCCTTTCTTTCTTTCTCTCTTTTTTTCTCTCTCCCTTTCTCTCTCCTTTCCTTTCTTTCTCTCTCCCTTCCTTCCTTCCTTTCTTCCTTTCTTCCTTTTTCTTTCTTTCTTTCTTTCTTTCTTTCTTTCTTTCTTTCTTTCTTTCTTTCTTTCTTCCTTCCTTCCTTCTTTCTTTCTTTCTTCCTTTCTTCTTTCTTTCTTTCTTTCTTTCTTTCTTTCTTTCTTTCTTTCTTTCTTTCTTTCTTTCTTTCTTTCTTTCTTTCCTTCTTTCTTTCTTTCTTTCTTTCTTTCTTTCTTTCTTTCTTTCTTCCTTCCTTCCTTCTTTCTTTCCTTTCTTTCTTTCTTCTTTCTTTCTTTCTTTCTTTCTTTCTTTCTTTCTTTCTTTCTTTCTTTCTTTCTTTCTTTCTTTCTTTCTTTCTTTCTTTCTTTCTTTCTTTCTTTCTTTCTTTCTTTCTTTCTTTCTTTCTTTCTTTCTTTCTTTCTTTCTTTCTTTCTTTCTTTCTTTCATCTTTCTTTCCTTTCTTTCTCCTTCCCTCCCTTCCTTCCTTCCTTCCTTCCTAATATTTGTGTTCAAAGCTCTCCATTTGCCTCTAACTCTACTCCAGCTACTTTGCACAGATTTTATCTGTGCTACCTTCATTGTCATTCAATTTAAATATTTTGCAATTTCCATTTTTTATTTCTTCTTTGACTCTTTTTTAGACCTTTAAAACATTTTTACAGATGTATGTGGATTGTTTTAGTTGTTATTTTATCATATATTTCTCATTTAATTATACTTTTATCACAGAAAGTGAATTTATAGTACTGGTTATTTTTGGTGTTTTGTTGTAACATATTTTTTGTAAATGTCCTATGTGTTTTTGAAATGATTTCTATTCTCCACCTTCCATTTTATCACTTCTCTCTTCAGCTGCATCTGATTCCTCTTTAATCCATTTATTCACTTTTTAAGAATATCTAATGAACAACTTACTTTTTATATCCAGAAATTCTAGTTGGTTATCTTTAAAATTCACTTGTTCTTTTTCATAGGGTTCTGTTATTTAAAAATTATATCTAATGCTTATTAAATTTGGTGTTTAAATATTTACACATTATTTTATTAGTTCTTGGGTTGCTAAGTTTTATTTTTGTTGGGTCATCAGGACCTTTGGATCTCATGGATCTTTTCTTTACTGCTTCATTCTTTTTGACATTGAGCTCATCTTCAGAAGGGATGAACTATTCTGTGGAAGTTCTGCATGTCTTGCCTAGTGAAGCTGTTGCTACTGTATGATTTCAAGTTTGCTTATAATGAGGGTCCTCAGTAGAAAGTTCAGGGATTTTAATGACTATGAAGCAGTTTTTAGGTTAATTTCTGGACCTACTGTTAATGCACTATTCATCTAGTTTAAAGTTGGGCCACATATTTATTCCTGGTGTGAGTTTGGAGTTTTTCTTGTTTTGCCAGTGACTTTTCTTTTCCTTGATCCAAAGCGCTAGACATAAGACTAATTTGGTTTGGGCTGATGGACAGAGCTTTTATAATCCATGAGGAGGAGGTGGGATTTGAATTATATCTGCTCCACATGCTATTGTCTTTGGTTGGGCATTAGATCCTCAGCACCCAACTCCTAGAATTTATGCCTCCTCTAATACCTGAATGTTGTTACTGAATACTCTGGCATTGATTTCATTTTCTCCCTCTTCCACATGGTGATCTCTCTTGGCTTATTTTGGTTTATTCAATTTTTACCACTTTATCCAGAATTTCTATGGGCTTAAAGTATGAAGTGGACAAAGTGTGTTGGTTTAATTGTCATGTTGCAAAAAGTCAGCTTTGGATGTTTCCACAGTAATATTTACTGCAAGAAAACAAAACAAAACAAAACAAAAACCATTTTACTAAAGTAAATAAGCTGTGACCAATGTGTTGGACCCAGCTTGTACTGACTTTCCAAGAGCTTATTGTCAAAATTTTAGGAATGTCACCAGCTGGTTTTTAAACAGACTTTGTTTAAAATTAAATTATATAAACTTATAATTAAATAAATTATTTTAAAAAAACAGAAGTAATACTCAAGACTCATTACTATCTAATTATTTTACTAAATTTTACCATTATCTGTGATCTTGAGGTTATTTTTGTCTATTGTTTCTTTACAGTGTAGATATTATATAATGTAATATAATGACATGCTCCTGAACATTTCTTCCCAAGTCTGCATTCAGGGACATCATGTTCATAGCTTGAAGTCAGCCATGGTGAGATTATGCACCCCAGGAAAAGCAGCAAATGCTAAAGTCAGGTCAGAACTCAGGGAATAGAGCACCTAACCGTATCTTTTGGAAAAAAAGATCAATGATAAAATCAAGGCAATCATAGAATAAATAACAAATATTGAATATAGGCAAAGAATAGTCAACAAATGTATAATAGCAGTTCCTGAAGAGGAAAAACAAGAAAAAACTTTCCTAAAAATTAAAACATATGGTATCTCTTACAATAAAATGTGCAATACAAAATTAAAACTACATATTGAAAATGTACAGCACATATCTGGAAAAACTGACTCAGAAGAGCCAACACTAATATTCCAGTAAAATTACTGGACTTGAAAGAAAAATAAACAATCCTTTTGGCATCTAGGCAAAAACACAAAGACTTACAGCAAAAATGATATTAGACTGGCATCACACTTTTCAACTTCAATGCTTTATGCCAGAAACAAAGATATGGACTAAAATATTTAAGACACTCAGGAAAAAGAATGAGCCAAGAATTTTGTATCCATCGAAACTAAATCTCACATGTAAATTATTTCACTTTATGTGTCATACTCTTAATATCTTTTAGCTTATTTAGGAATAATTTGTCTTTTGTTGTGCATATGTCCTTTATGTGTATTTGTTGTCTATTGGGAGCTAGTCCTTATGCTTTTTTAGATCATGCCCATTTTATGTGAAATTATTACTTTTCTTGAACTTTTAGAGGAAGTCATGGTTCGTTATAGTTTTTCTAACTTCACCAAGCTCCATTTCTGTTGTGACAAAATATGTCAGCTTGATTTCTAACATCTATCCCTTGGCCCTGTTCATCTCCTCTACTTTTATATGAAACTTGCATTTTCTTCATCTCAATTGTCCCTGCTCTGATCAATGAGGATTCTGTCCCAGAAACTCTTCATCACTGTGCTCATTGGTCTTCAAGGGGAGCTTGGCTAGTTTTGAGAGTTTACAGTGCCCAGAATTCTTCAGACCTTACCTGCAGACATCAACTCATACCTCTTACACTCACTCACTATTGGGGTTGGCAAAACCCATAGTTCACTGTACTTTACAGTGAGTCTCTGGTGACCATTTTGGTTTTTCTCTTCTCTGCTTTGTCAGATGTTTTATTTCTTTCCTCTGCTTCTTCCCACACTGATGTTGGTACTACTTAGGTTGTGTAGCTGTCTGTGTTTTGACCAATCCAGTTCAATTTTGTGTTTAATGGGGATACCTGGTCATCTGGTTTGGTTATATATGATTGTTAGAGGCTTAGATTTTTATTATGTAGCTTTGCTGTCAGTTTTTGTGTGGGATTCACATAGGTTAAAAGATTATGCCACTGTCACCATCAGCTTCTCAGACTCCACTGGGACATCACATTAATTAATTATAAATAATTCCAATAATAACAATAATTAAATAATATGTAAATACTTATGTTTAACAACATCTATACAATTTGAAAAGTCACTTTAAAATGTTAACACTTCTTTATTACATTTCTTAGAAAACTTAAAAGATCACTCTCAACATGATTTTAAAATCTATCTTAAAGTAGGAGCCACTATCATAATTAACAGTGAAATATTAAAATCACTTTCATACACAATCAGGAGCATTATAGCTATTTCTGTTGTTGATAAAACTAGTAGTAATATTAAAAGATGTGTTAATTTCAACTTTAATGAACACAGGAATACAGTTCTATGATTAATTACAGGTTTAACCCCTAATGCTGCCTAATAGTGGGAAATGTAATACATTTGTTCCTCATCCTTCTCTGGTTTCTTTCAGGCTAAAAAAGTCAGAGAAGAAAGGTGGAGGTGTGCCATTATCAGCTAATAAGGGCTGGGAAATGCCAGGATTTACACTCTAAGCTTTATTCTAGAAATTCAATTTAAAAAATATTAACTTGTGCCTGATTTGGAGCCCATTTTGATGTCTGGTTTTGTTCTGGTTCCACAGTTTCAGAAAATAAAGACAGTTGTTAAGAGTAGTTTTTTATTTTTATTTCAGGAAATAAAAATAAATAAAAAGGTCATGATGCTCTAAAGCACATTTGCAGAGTTATGTTTTAAGTACTAAAATAGTTCCAAATGCATCTTAAGGAAAGATTCATTAAGAGCTTAAAATATAAAGGTTTGAATAATGCTAAAGAGTGACTAAAAAAAAATTGTCAGTTCCCTATGAGAATCAATGAAGGCAAAACATTTCTTAATTAATATGCGCAAAAATGTTTGGCCACTTATTCTTGCTTCCCCTCACAGGCAGAGGCTTGGAATGCTGCCTGCTGACATGCCACTCCAAGTGTGTACTCTGATCTGGTGTCAGAATGTTGGCTTACAGGTCAGAGAGAGATTTGCCATTTACTGAAGCGTACATGGAGTACTTATTCACACAATTTTTTCCACCCCTGTTTCCTCCTGCCAAAATGCCATATCAGAAATAGTTGAAAGGACAGAAGATGTTCAACCTGAGGAACAGAAGACACAAGAAAAGGATAAGAGGGCATGAGCTCTGTATTCAATTAATTGAAAGCTTGTTATGGGGAAAGAAAGTTGTTTGGCATTATTTCAGACAGAACAACTACCACAAATGGACAAAAGTTATAGAGGAGTGAATTTCAGCTCAAAGATTGAGGAAGAGAGCCTCTCTACTTTACAAGCTTTGTATGCTCCACCTTCCTTTCCCACCCAGGTTTATTCCCAGAAGCCTGTTCTTCTTCCAGGAAAGAACTCTCCCACAAATTTATAGTCTCCTTCCCCTGAAATTTCCCTTTTAGCAGTGGAGGTATTGCCTGCACTAAAGGGATGAATCCATGTTTCATTTTAAAGTATGGAGGGTTTTACATCAAAGATAGTATCAAATGCGATGAAGTCACTTTCATATCAGATTTATTACACCAAGATGTAATTATATTGTACTTGGCTTTATTGTGAGCTAATGAAAGAAAAAATGACTGAAGCACAGAACTTCTTCAAAACAAATGGAAGCACCTTGGTCCTAAGAGTCAACCAGACTAATTACTTGTAAGCACAAATAATTTGCCTTCAAGGGTAACCTCAGCGTCAGACTGGACACAGCTACTGAGGAGGCTTAGGAGGATGGGAGGCCAGGAGCAGATACTGTTTCAATGGGTTCCATCCAGGCATTTGGAGACACGCAATCCTCACTTAGTCATCTGATCAGTTTGGCTCTAACTCATCTTCAGAATTAAAAAAAAAAGTACATACATTTTTAAAGACGTGGATGGATCTCTTTCTTGGGTCAAATGTTCTGGCTCTCCACTGCCAGGCATGCTGAAGGGCAGATTCCTCTAATTGGCAGGGCTTCTGCTCAGCTGTCATGTCTCTATGCAGCCTGGGTTGTGGCCAAGGGAAGTGGAGAGCTGGAAGGTTCTGGTGGAATGGGGTCTCAGAAACTAGGTCAATTCAGCCCAAAATGACATTATTGCTCAAAGGTAATGAGGAGTCATGGAGCAATTGCCAAAGCTCTTCGTTTGCATTGATGGTGTGGACACATGTCTAGGAAATAGGAGAACTGTAGGCTGGCTTCAGCACCAACAGAATGCCTTATCCATAACTTAGACCCTTCCTCTTCTTCATTGGTCTTCTATGGATCTGCACCTTTGCCCCAGGGTGATAAACTTGGAAACACAGCCTAAGTCTGTGTTCACGCACCTCCATGGTCCAGATCAATAGGAATTACAGCATTTAGTCCACCTTGTATGTTCAGTCCTTAACAATGCCAGTAGAACCCAGCATTTGTGGAGCCAATATTTTTTAAGGAAAGAAAGAAAAAGAAAAAAGAAAAGGAGGGAGAGGGCAGGAGAGCTTTCCCATGAAAGAAGAAGGAAGGGAGAGGGAGAAAGGGAGAGGAAGAGAGAGAGAGAAAGTGATAGACATAGTCCATTCCACTCAGTGATCTCTAAGGCTGCCTTCTTATCATCCTTTGAATTCCTCATATTCGTTCCTGTTGTGTGAGAGAACAATCCAGAGGAGAGTATAGGAAGGAGAGCTGAGATAAGTTAGCATGGATTGATCACTTTTGGTGGAACAAGGCAGTTCTGTGTAGCCAAAGGGGAGTAGAGAGAAATTAAAAGGTCAAGTTCAATAGCCAAAGTTTTCAGTTGGATCAAAGAGCTCAGACTGGTTCTCAGTGTTCAAGAATTAGAAGACTGTGGGAGGTCAAAAGTATAAAGTCAGATCAGCTTGTTGAGAAGGGAGCTAAATATAGGCTAGGGTCAGAAAGTCTTGAGTTCAAAACTGACTCCAATATCTATGGCATGCCAATATTTTGAGCAAGTTACTTTATGCCAGTCCTCATTCTAAACTGGAGATAAATAAGAATACCTACACCATGAGGTCTTTGACTTTTCACATTTCATCGTTTTGTTTGCTTTTCATTCTTCTTTTCTTTCACTGTCTTTTCTTGCCTTTCCTGCCCAGAAACTACTACTGTTCAGCTTTCAGCTTGATATTACCCAATTATCAGACATCTTTGAATCTAGAAATTATATTACAAGCATGTCTTTACATAGTACTCAAGAATATTAAAAGTTGACTTTTCCTTCTGCTGGATTACAACTGGATTACAACATGCTGGTCAACATCTCTTTGAGAACAACTAGGACAGCTAGAGTGTTTTTAAAATCTGAAGAACTGCCATGCAATTCCAGAGAAGAAAGAAACTCAGAGAAGTATAGCTCTCTGAACTACCTGAATAGGTAGCCGAGAGGCTGATAAACAGCTGAGCTTTTTATAGCCTCATGGAACTGTAGGAACACAATTTGGAGTCCAGGGCTGTTAAGGATAGGAAGCTCCAATAACCTCCCATCATGGTCTGGTTTGGGATTTGGAAAGACTGTATCTGGAAGTAAGAGTAAACCAGTAAAAAAATAAAGATTCAGTCCTTGTACAGATTAAAGTCTAACTTTGAATGTTCTCAATGTCTTGAACTAGAGTAATATAACTTCAGCAGAAACCCCCTTATATTTCATTGGCCAGAACTGGGACACATGCCAGACCAATCTCAGGCAAAGTGGAACAGGATTTCCATGTTTGGTTTTGACAAACTGTGGTTCTGTTAGCAAGAAAGAAGAGTTAATGGCTAATAGTAAGCAACCAATAGATTAGGTCATCATCATCATATCAGATATCATTTACAGATCTTTACTATATGCCAGGCGCTTCTGTAAGCACTCAACATGCAGACTCATTGAATTCTCATAACCACCCTATGAGGGAGTCTCTCTATTTAACAGAAGGGGAAATTAAGGAACAGAAATGCTAACATACCATAGGTAGGAAGTAGCAGAGGCAAGATTTGAACTCAGGTCATTGCCCTGATTTACTAGGCATTCACTATGCACTATTAATTATTCTGGATACTGGAAATGTACAATCTCTTTCCTCCAGGAGCTCAGAGTTCAATTATCCAGGAAGAATCAAGAGAAGATGAGCCAATTTACTTTAGAAGGGTCTTACCTCATGTTGACGGCCCCACCTTGAAAAAGTAACCGTGTGTGCTTTGGAGCATACATTAAAAGCTTCTCTTGATCTTATGGGAATATTTCCTGATAATTTCCATTGTCCTGACTCCATTGTGGTCAATTTCCACTACATGAGCCCCCATGTCTAAATAGCCCCTGGTGTGTTTGCCCAAGAGTTTTAGGGTGGGGAGAGCTTTCCCATGAAAAAGATACTGCTCTTTGTGATTAAAATTTCTGTCCACCTCTTTGGGATTACTGATAACAGTATAAGTGTGGCTTTAGGAATGCATATATATTTTTTCTTTCTTACAGTATTGTACTGGGCGGAGATCACTGTAGACGCACATCTTTTTTGTTTTTTTAATTTTAGTTACTATTTTTTTGAGGACTAGTTTTGTCCCTAATAACCCATTGTGCATTCTATAAAGGTAATTTTATTTAAAACAATCCTAAGAAGTATGTATTATTTGCTCCATTGCACAGATGGAAAAAAAAAAACTTTAGAATGCATTTTATAAAGTCTAATATGAGCAGATTAATAAATTATCTAGGTCAGGGATATAAAGGAGAGGCAGGGTCTTGAAGTTTTAGTATCTACACTAAAGTAGTTTATGTGAACTAATTCCCCAAGAAGCCCTGGGGTAGAGCTTGCCATCTCTAGCTTGGGGAACACAGTGAAGGCTCCTGGGCTTTAATTGTGATGTAGTTGAGATCTTTTGGAGGGGCACTAATTCAAATCATTTCTTTATAGTGGTTATTTACCCTGGTCTGACTTTTCCATTTTAGCCTCTCTCCACTGAAGAGTCCACTGGGCTGGCTTCAGCCTTAGAGCAGACACACCAACACGTAGCTCTTCTCTTGGCACATGTGTTCTCTACCTCATGGGTTATTTAACTGTGGCTACTCTTTTCATTAATAGCTGTTTACACTTCACAGTGGTACTTGCTGAGCTTGGCAAAAGCCATCCATTCTACACATTTTTTTGTTTCTGATCCCAGGGCAAATTGTCATATTTGACAATGTTTTTACTATGGAACAGCAGCTAGGGAAGAACAGTTAAAGAAATAGGCTAAGTCGTTATACTGGGAACAGGGATAAAAATATTGGTACACTGCTAACCTTTTGCTTTTGGAAGGATAGTAGCTGGTTGACCCAGATACAATTAAATATAGACGGAATGTGGGAAGAAATGGAAATATAGATTCTCCAACAGCTCTCTTCATCCTCAAACAAACATTATCATTAGAGGAAGGAAGACACCTCTAGGTACAATGTCCCATCTTCAGTGGCTCTCGTTCGTGAATACATCATTGGCACCCCAACCACTTCCCTGCTTCTGGGGAGGCACAGTCAGAGCCAGACTTAGATTCATTTTGTTCTCATTCTATTTAGCTACTGGTCCTAGAGGAAGGGCTGGCCCCAGGGAGGGCAGCACAGTTGAGTCTCACACCCTCAATCACAGGGCCAGCATCACACATTTGCAAGCTTTCAAAGTACCACTTAATAGGACCTTCGAGCCAGCTGAAGAGAAAGTGCTGCTAAACTGCTTGGTTGGCAGAGCTGAGTTTATACAGATGGGAGAGTTAGCAGAGACCACAGAACAAATACCAGCAACCAAACCATTTCACACTTCTGAAAAAAGAGAAAGGAATGGCAGAGGCGGGCCAAAGCAAACAGGCTTTGGAAAACTTGAAGCTGTGGGCTGGAATTTTCAGCTGTTCCTATTCTCTTCACACTCTTTTTAGGGAGCTTGCTCCACTCAGAAAAGCAGAGACTTTCTACATTTACACTTCCTGGGTTCAGCCTCCTACAGAAAAAGGGCAGTTCGTTCCCAATCACAAAACAAGAATCATTTCCAACATCATCAGCACAGTTTTCCTGGAGTCTGGGCTTTTTTGTGGAGGATTAAAAGGTGCCATTTTTTTCCAGGGAAGTCTATGCTGTTGGGATTCCCTCAGCTTGTCTTTCTGTGGCTTGCTCTCCATCTTAGTCTTTATTTTCTCTTCTCTCTCTCTCTCTCTTTCTCTTTTCTACTCTTCCAGGAAAGAAAGCCATTTTCTTTTCTTTTCCCCAGAGTATGCTGAAACATAAAACTTCCCCACAATCTGCTACCTCACACAAATGCCCTTCAGTTTCACCTAAAGCATTTGGGTGCTTATCAAAATGTATTATAAAATAAACACAGATGTTGTTGCTGCACTGGGGATGTGTGATATTTCTAGTTCCAACTCCAGAAGGACTGAAGACAATATTTGGAGACAAGAATTAAAGAGAAGTTTAGCCTAAGTGGCTGTGAAATAGTCAGTAGCCATCCCCAGTGTGGTCACATAGAGTTTATAGAGAGTGGTTGGGAGAAACTTTCCTGTGGGCTGGCATCAGAGAAGCCAGCAGAATGGCTTCAGCCAGGATGCTCTGTTAGAAAAAGAAAGAAAACTATGTACCCACGAGACAGCCCATACTGTAACCATCTTAGCTCTGGATGGGTTGGAAAATGGCTGTCAAATCCTTTTGACTGGTTAAGCAGGTCACCCAGCTAGTTTACCAGAATGTGTGGATATGTGCCTGTGAGGAAAAACTCTGCAACTGTGTTTAAAAAACAGTTCCATCTGTTCATATGAATTTAAAATGCTTAGATGGAGGGGAAAAAAGGAGAGCAAACACAAGAATCAGACCCTTTAGGAAATAGATCATCTCAATTCAAGTTGGTAAAAAAGACAAACAGATCAGTGAACAAAGAACCCACAGAAATTAGGAAAAACTGCTGTAAGAGGGAGAGGAAAACAGCAGGGGTAAAGTCAATGGATGTGTACCATGAGGACTTTCTCTTGACTAGAGGAGACCACCAACGGCTGGTACTCTGAAATGTGGGTGCGGTTGGTTTTCTGTTTATGAGAAATGGGGTTTAGCCTAAGAAAACCTGTTAGAAAGTACTGGCATCTGGACAGCTTTGGGTACAAAGAAGAGAAAATCCTTCCTGGAACTGGCAGAATAAAAAGATAATAAAAGTCATCTTGGTGTCTGGACCAGGGTAAAGAAGGAGTTCAAAGAGGTACACTTGAATGGACAGTTTGCTTTCAAAGGTTTGAAAACACTTTGAGAAGCAATCAAACAAAATAATAATATCCACCCTATTTTAATAGACCAAGGTTGAGAGCAGAGGAGCAGAGGGTATGATTAAGGTAGGATATATGTAAACAATGACATTTCCCAAGAGTTAAGTCTCCATTGGTTATCTCTTGATAAAAAGTGTCTGGTGAGGTATGTGTAGGTTCCATTGCCAGACAAGGAATGGCAGTGCCAAAGTCAAATAGGGCAGGTGATCCTTGGCCTGGCTCACGCTCTTCTATCTACTAAGGGAAACATAACCTGGAAAACTTTTATCCGTAGTAAGACATTCTCAAAAGTCTATTATTTTGTAATTGACCAAGATCTGGAAAACCAAGCATAATTCATAATTATAACCCCAACTTTTCTTCAACATGGCATCTTGATAAACCAGCTAATATTGCTAAATCTCAGTTTCTCTATAGGAAAGCTGAGAGTATTGTAGAGTGTTGTCAAAGTTATTCAGAATCAAGACAATTGTGCCAAACACAGCTTTCCATGTACCCCCATAAATACAGTAGAGGTTAAGTGGCCATGTCCCAGTTGAATGAGAAGAGTGGTGAGGCAGCCAGGGTTCTGTTGGCTTATCCTCCTAACCAGCCTCTCTCCAGGTGCTGATGTCCCAGGGCTGTCCAGAACAGAGGGTCAACACCACTTGACTTGACCTTTCTAAGGCTTTTTATACTACCTTCTTTAACTTCAGATTATTAGATTTAAACCAAAAGAAGTGAAACTTTTAAATAAATTAAATCACATAAAAAGTCTGACTCAATCTTTGACCTTACACTCTTAGGGTAGCTCTCACCTTATCCTGATCTCTTCTAGCTCACAGGTGAGGGGTCTTAGAGAGGAGGTCTATGGGCTACTGTCTCTCATTTTCCATCAGTTCTTCCAGTATTACCACCTGCAATCATCACATTATGTAACATATAAATAAAATGCAGAGTTTTGGATAGTATAATACAAACACAATATAAAGATAAATACAAATAGGTGGTTTTTATTTATTTACTTCTTCCTCCTTCACTAGAATGCCAGCTCATGAGAACAGTGACATTTTGTCCAGTTTGTTCGCTTCTGTATCTCCAGTATCCAGAATAATGTCTGCATTTAGTAGGTAACTATGGAATGAATGCATGGATATCTGATTCACCTTTCATTTATCTTGGTTTTGCCGTCTTACAATGTAAGATTCTGCCTGGGGCCATATCTGAATCTTCCGCACACAGTTTTTCATTTTCCTCTCTCTTTTCAAACTTCTACTTCTGGTTAGCATTGCTCAGGCAAATGGCTGTGTTCTGTCATGCCTTATATGCATATTCAGGGATACTTCCATGGTCAGATGAAGCCTGGGCTCCCTTAAAAGCCACATGACCTGGTTAACAAGAATTGCATGCAGGTTCTGGACTCAGGCTTGTCTCAAAAAAGGGACTCATATCTGTTGGCAACTTCCTTCCTGCTCTCCTGCATCCTGGGCTATGCCAGATCTTTTCTATTCCTCTGCCTTCTGTCATCCTCTCATTGGTTGCTTTTTAAACTAATAGTCGATGACATTCCAAGTCAAGTTGCATCCCACGCAACATTCTACCTTTTGGGGGCATCTACTCTGTACCACCCCGAGTTAAGTGTTATATATACAATGAATGGATCAAACAGACCTTGAATTCAAGGAGCTTAGGCTCTAGAGGAGTGGGGTTCAAGCTTTTATAACCATGACCCACAGTAAATATATATAAATAATCCAATATACATAAACACACACATAGAAAAGTACTGTTTCAAAGGTTTTATGAAAAAATACTTACCTGAGTGACATTTTCCATTCTATTCTAGAGTGGATTAACCTATTTTATTTCATGAAAAAAATCTAGTTATGACCCACTAAATTGATTCCACACTCCAGTTATGAGTTACAATTAGTACAACTAATTACTTGCAGGCAATTTGAAAAAAGACCACGCTTAGAATAGGAGAGGGTTTCCTAAAGTCACTATAATAGAATAAGAAGTATGTACAAGTAGATGGAAGCCACAGGTGAGTTGCTACTATTACCAGGAAGACAGCCTCCAGGACTGTACTTCTCAGACTCTGACATGCACATGAAGAACCCAGAGATTTATTTAAAATAGAGACTCTGATTCAGGAGGATGGGGTGAGGCCTGAGATTCTGTGTTTCTAACCTATTCCCAGGTGCTGCTGGTGCTGCTGGCGCATGGACTACACTTTGAAAAGCAAGGGTCTAGAAGGTGATGTCTAAAGGATGACCAGGAATTATCCAGGGCAAAAAGAGCTTTCTGGTAGAGGAAAGGGCATTTTCAGTGTTACCTGTGTAAGAAAGACCACGGGCACCGTGAGAAACTGCAAGCACCCACATTATCTTAAAATCACCTATGAACGTGTTATAAACACATGGCCTATCCCTAGCAATGAGGGGTAATTTGGGCAAAGATGAACCACATTTTTTACACAATGGTAAATTCAGGAAAAATGAAGCAAAATTTACAGATCACATTTAAAAAAGAAATTAGATATATTTATTTTTTGTGAAACACAATATTGGTAACCACAATTTAGAATTATTATTGTATTTCTTCTTTCACTGGGGGTGGGGTAGAGGTGAGTAGAACCATGATGTCTCCACACTATCTGACCATAATGCTGGACTTGGAACATTTCTATGTGAGTTGAAATCTGAGTGTGCTTGGAGGGAGCTGCTTGTTGAGAAACTTGAGGTTGTGGTGGCACATTAAGTGTCAAGACCAAAAACTAGCCTCCCGTCAGGTGGTTCCTGGGCATTGGAGAACAGATTTTTAGAAAAGGGGATGTTCTGGAGTCACAAAGAATGAGGTGGGAGCAAGGAAGTGAGACAAAATTTTAAAGGAAGGGCTGAATCTCTTTCTTCACCCCTACCCCTAAGTGAAAGGAGGACGAGGCCCCTCAAGCCTTTTTCTAATCAGTGTTTCTCTTTCTCTACTCCTCCTTCGAATCCTGCCTCCCTCTGAAAGCTTCCCCCCCACCACCAAAAAGAAAAACCCATTATAAGCTTAGTGAGCATAGTCTTAAATGCCTCATCCCCATTGGCAGCCTCAGTTTATGACGCATCCCTTGATGAGGACAGAATCTGAAGTCCCCATTTGGCACCAAGGATGGGAGAATTGCTTGGAGTTACATGGTTATGAAGGTG
This sequence comes from Eubalaena glacialis, assembly GCF_028564815.1. Taxonomy (NCBI): domain Eukaryota; kingdom Metazoa; phylum Chordata; class Mammalia; order Artiodactyla; family Balaenidae; genus Eubalaena; species Eubalaena glacialis. The sequence continues at coordinate 20,303,183 of NC_083728.1, forward strand.
AATTTCTCAGGTCACCAATTTGAATATGCAGGGCCCACTAACTTAGATATTTCTATATTGTTCTTTCAGTTAATGCACATTTCGTAACTACCTCCCTGGAAAGGCATTGCCTTAGATGCTGCGTGTATGATTGTGCCTCAGACAAACCCAGTCCCTGCCATCAGTGAGCTTACAGTTATAGTTTCACATATATTTTGGGATGAATCATGAAATGATTCAAATATGGTGTGTATTTCACTGTTCACTCCTAACTGAGTTGGAGAGTTCATTGCCCAATGCTTCACTGTTCTCACATTGGTTATAAAGAAGGATTGCAAACATTGAGTTTGTGTGGGGAGAATTTGTCCTCGATAAGACAATGAGGGCATGTTGACCATCCTAAGCCAGACCCTGAAGGCCAACCAGCATGAGCTGGCACTGACACTGATTCTCAGTGCTGACCATCTTTGCAGGAAACCATCTTTTCCTGGGAAATCATCAATGGACGTGTTCATCCATTGTGTTAGTAGGCTGCGGTGCAGAGAAAAGAGCCCAAAACATGGAGTTTGAAGCATTTTCCTTCCTCAGAATGTGGTATGTAATGTACTGCAACAGAGTTATTTCAAATGGGGGGTCCCATTCTGCTAAAGAGATGAGCCAAAGATGGCCTGTGTCTGTTGCTCTTTTGATTGTTCTTCACTGCAGGCTGAGACCTGTTAGCTCAAAAGCCTACCAGTGCCAAAGCCAAAGTTTTACAGAGCCAATTATTTAAAAAAAATAACCCAAACAAGCAGATTTTTAGCCACATACAACCCATCTTCTTTGCATATCCCTAAAAACCTCACCTGACGGCTATTCTCCATTGATAAGATAGGACCTTGTAGTTATAAGGCCCTGAGCCACTGCTGTCCGTTGGGGTACTGGGACCCAGGGACTCCCTACCTTGCTGCTGAGAGACATCACCAAGACACCGAAGCCCCTGGTCAGGTCCTCCTCCTCAGGGAGTTCTCTTGCTCTCCTCCTCTTCTGCATGGCGGCCCCTTGAGGCCTCTGGATGGTCTCATGTTGTGACAGATTTCTCCTTGCATCAACCCTGTCCAAGTGCTGCCCAATAAAACTTGTTGTAGTTACTGTCTCTCATGGTCTTAGCTTTTTCTTTAATCAACTCTAAATCCTCGAACCCTCTACACACTCTTACTACAGACCGACTGAGTCAAAATGTATGGGGGGGTGGTGGCTGGAAATGTACAGTTTTATGAGCTCCCCCAGGTGATATGTGCATGTGTGTGCATGCCCACATAAGCATTAAAGTTTAAGAACCATGAGCTAGAAGATTTGGCTTGAATCCTGCTTCTGGCCCTTGTTACCTGACTTTGGGACCTGACCCTTATTCTCTCCAAGGATTAGTTCCTTTTCCCCTGTAAGGTTAAAATGCTGATGTTTATATCAGAGAGATCTGTGAAGATAAAATGCAATAGAGTGTATGGAAGGGATTAGAGCAATGGTGGACGTTTGTTAGCTGCTCCACACATAGGTATGGGATCACAATTTTTCTTCTTGTTCCTTTCTGAGGCTCTTGGACCTAGTCTTTGTCATTCTAAAATATTCTCTAACTAGCCTTTTGGAATCATGTGGGGTCTGTCAGTCTACTAATCCACTTGTAAATCTCATTTGGCAAACCACTGTGCCTACCTGACTTTGGTCTTTTAATTTTTTTCCGGTCCCTCTGCTATTAGATCTCTCTGTAACGGCATTATCTAATGCTATAAAGTGTCTGAGAGCCAGAGTCAGATGACAAATGGTACACAAGGTACATTTGGATTGTACTGTTACAGTTCTTATTGATAAAATCAGGTGGGACTCAAATACTATTTTTATATATGATTTTGCTCAGTTCCATTCCACTGTCTGTTGGATATTTCTGGTTTTGCTAAATACATTTTTTCTTCCTTTCTGCTTAGAATCATCTACTGAAATATAATTATTTTTAGCAACTTTGCTGAGTTGTTTGCAGTTTTATATGCAAGTCTTTGCTCTCTGGGGACTTAATCAATATGCAGCAGCCCAGTGTCCCAGTGAATGGTGAGAGAGGTGTATGAAATCAGGGTGTGATTTCCCAGTGATGGTTGCTAAATGAGATCATTTACCAAAGGTGCCTTCGTGCACTGTAGAAATCTTTAACCCCTAATACGTGGGTCTTGCTTTCCTTACCATGAATGGCAGATGGATAGATGTCCTTTATTTCATCTCTACTCTTCACACTCTTTCAAGTTTTTGTAAAGAAGCCACAGCATGAATCAAACATACATGGGGAATCAAGAATAATTATTTTTTCTTCTAAGGTCAAGGCCAGGGACAGATGCAATGAAAACATAGAAACAAAATTTTATGTGAATGTGACTGTAATTTTATGTGGCCAGAATGAGGAAAAGGAAAATACCCCTCTGGTTTTCATATGTTAACATTGGTAGTGAGCAACTGGGAGGTGACTCACATGAAAGTCTGCTAGCAAATGCCCTTTACGTGGGTCCAGGGGGATGGGTAAATAAAACGATGGGTTTGAACAAATATAAAGTTGTTGAGGGAAGATAGACATAATAAAAATGTAGGGATCGCATTTAGAGAAACAAGTTGGGTGGACATTGTGAGAAGTGACCAGTAAAGAAATATTTTAAGAGAGGTAGTTCTAGAAAGCTGACTAGCAAAAAGAGAAATACTCCATATCAACTTTCTAAATGGAGACAAGATAGACCAGTTAGCTTTTGAAAGAGCTGCCTAATTCACATTTCCAGTGCAAAGTCTCAGGAATCTAGAGGGGGAAAAAAGCCAACTTCTTAATTTCAGGAAAGGCAAAGAGAAACAAAGAATTTCATTTTGATTGGGGTTAGAGTTCAGTTTTATTGAGCCCATGTTAGACTTAACACCTAGGGTAACTCATACGTGGAACAATAATATTTACCATTGTGCCAAGGGCTTTGCAAAGATTATCTCATTTGATATTCACAACAACCGTATTTGGCAGATACTTTTGTCATCTCCAATTTACAGATGGGTAAATTGAAGATTAGAAATGTAAGTTAATGTACTCAAGGTTGAAGAACTAGTAAGTGATATAGTCAGGATTCAAATCCAGTCTGTCTGCATTTGGATCCCTCAAATGTAGAAATATAAGTGGAACTTGTAGCTAATGTTTAAGAGTCACATTTGTGCTCCCAAATTGTACCAGGCTAGTGTGGGCACATGGTAGTATGCTCCTGTGATTGACTTATTTGCTCATAATATGCGTCCTACAACTTCCTTCCTTCATCCTAAAGTACTTCTTTTTTTAAATTTTATTTATTTATTTATTTATTTATGGCTGTGTTGGGTCTTTGTTTCTGTGCGAGGGCTTTCTCCATTTGCGGCAAGTGGGGGCCACTCTTCATCACGGTGCACGGGCCTCTCACTATCGCGGCCTTTCTTGCTGCGGAGCACAGGCTCCAGACACGCAGGCTCAGTAATTGTGGCTCACGGGCCTAGTTGTTTCACGGCATGTGGGATCTTCCCAGACCAGGGCTCGAACCCGTGTCCCCCGCATTGGCAGGCAGATTCTCAACCACTGCACCACCTGGGAAGCCCCTAAAGTACTTCTAACACTAGCTTTGTCACTCATTAGCAATGTTTGGCCTTGGGGAAATCAATCCTTATGGGCCTTTAGCCTACCTGTAAAATGGGGATAAAAATAATCCTTTATATTTCCACATCCAAGAAAGACAGAGGAAGAGAAACTGGATTTATCCTTCTACCTAAAACAGCCTAAAACAATTTTAAAAAACTGAACAGAATATATCAAGGAATGATTTGTAAGACACTAGACATCAGACAATGAAGGGCAGTGTCTCCTGAGGGTTGAGACCTCTCAAACTGCTCCAGCTTACTGCTGTGAGAGAGATTAAAGGCCACAATGCAGGAAGGGGGAATCCAGACAGAGCCTAGTGGGTTCCTTGAGTTGAGAAAATGGATCTGAGAGTCCAGGAAGACCAAGGGAGCTAGTATACCAAAGAGAGGAATGCTATAAAGAGAATGAGACATCCAAAGATCTACAGATGGGCCCCTCAAGTATTAAACTGAGTACTGATGAATGTGCACATACATGTGTAAGTATAAATTACCAGAGGTAAGGCAAAATCCGAAAGGATTAGAGGGCCAGGAATGTTGACTCTTCCTACCAGACAAACTGGAAAACCTCAAGAGTCATGAAGCATTGGGTAGAGTTCATATAAAAGGACTTGACTCAATAATGGAGAGTAATTATCCCTAGGCTGAACACTGTTCTGGTTCCATCTAATATATATTAAAAGACAGACCTCCAAAGATTAAACTGTTTACCAATAACTTATAGCATCCCAGAACAAAACTCAAGAACATTTATAGGAATACAAAAATAATTAACACTCAACAATGTAAAATTCACAATGTCTAGCATTCATTTAAACTTACTAAGCATACATGAAGCAAGAAAGATAATGAAGAAATGCACTTATAATATAAAAATAACCCAGAACTGACACATATGCTGGTATTAGCAGATAAATGACAGCAAAACAGTTATTATAACTCTATTCCAGATATTCAAAAAGTTAAGAGGATACATGGAAGATATAAAAAAAAAAATCCAAAAAGAACCATATGACAACAACGTGTAAGAGAAAAATATACTAGATGAGATTAATGGCAGACTAGGATTTGCAGCGGAAAATATTATTGAACTTGAAGACACAGTGATAGAAACTATCAAAACAAAACAAAACAAAACAAAACAAAAACACCTAAAACCAAAAACCACGACAGAAAATGAAAAGAAAATCAATGAGCTTTAGATGGCCTAATATATGTGTAATTGGTGTTCCCAAAGGGGGGGAAAATGGCAGGAAAAATATTTGAAGATATAATGGCCAAAATTTTTCCAAATTTGATGAAATTATGAACTCCCAGGCACAAGAAACATGAAGAAAACAACACCAAGGCACATCATAATTAATTTACTCAACACCAGTGATAACAAGAAAATCTGAAGAGCAGTCAGAGGGAAAAATATATGTTTTATCCAGAGAAACAAACATGGTGATGACAGTAGATTTCTCATAAAATACAATAAAAACAAACAGACAGTAAAGCAACGTCTTTAGAGTACTGAAAGAGAAAAAGTCAACCTAAAACACCCAGTGAAAATATCTTTCAAAAATTATGGCAAAATCATCTTTTTCAGGCAAACAAAAGCTAAAATAATTCATCACCAGCAGACCTTCACTGAAAGAAAAGTTAAAGGAAGTCTTCAGGCCAAAGGAAAATGATACAGATGGAAAAATGGATCTATACGAAAGAATTAAGGGCTTTAGAAAGGGTAAATATTTATATGGGTAAATAAGTAAGATTTTTTCTTATAACGTAAACGTCTTGAAATATCACTGACTGTTTAAGCAACACTAATAACAATGTAATGTAGTATTTATTATATATATAAAAGTAAAATGTATAAGAATATTCCAAAGAATGAGAGAGGATAAATTTAAATACCTTCTTATAAAACTCTTAGACTATACATACAGTGGTATGAAATCACTTGAAGATAGACTGTGGAAAGTTAATAATGTGCACCATAAACCCTAAAGCAACTACTAAACGACAAAACAAAGACTTATAATTAATAGGAATCCAAAGGAGGAGAGAAAATTGAATAGTTTTAAAATATTCAATTAATTCAAAGAAAGTAAAAAAAAAAAAAAAAAAAAAAAAAGAAGAAGACAAAGGGAAGAAAAACCATACGGGACAAATATAATATAAGATGATACTTTTAAATCTAATCATATCAATAATACAATTAAATGTCAATGATTTAAATACCTTAATTAACAGGCAGGCATTGTCAGATTAGGAAAAAAGAAAGATCCCACTCTATCCTGCCTACAAAGAAACATATTTCAAATGTAAAGTTATGAATAAGCTAAAAACAGAAGGGTAGAAATATGTTAACATGTTAACAGCCATCAAAGGAAATCTGGTATGGCTATCTTAATATCACACAAAGTAGATTTCAGAGTTAAGAATATTAGCAGGAATAAAGGTTTTCATTTTATAATGGTATAATGGCCAATTCATCAATAGGATATAACAATTCTAAATGTTTATGCACTTAATACAGCTTCAGAACACATGGAGCAAAAACTAATCAAGAACATCAGGGAGAAACACACAAGTCCTCAAGTATAGTTGAGGATGTCAATACTTCTCTCTCAGAAATTGACAGAACAAAATAGATAGAAAATCTGTAAGTAAATAGAAGATTTAAATAACATTATCAAGCACACTGACCTAATTAAGACTTATAAAACACTCTACTCAACAGCAGTAGGATACACATTATATTTAAGTACACTCAGAATATTTACCAATATAAAACATATCCTGGGCCAAAAACAAAGTCTTAATGATTTTAAATATTTCAGTCATACAAAATAGCAAAATGGAATCAAATTAAAATTTGATAACATAAAGATCTTTTGAGAATTCCCAAATATTTGTAAACTAAATATTTCTAAAAAATCCTTGGATGAAAGAAGAAATCAAAAAGGAAATTAGAATGTATTTCAAAGAGAGTGAAAATAAAAACACAACATAATATTTTTGTAATGCCACTTTGGCAATACTGAGGGGGAAATTTATAGGATTAAATGCATAATTAGAAAATAAGAAAGATCTCAAATCAATACCTCACTGTCCAACTTAAGAAAATGGTATAAAAAATAAAAAGAGTAAATTGAACTTAAAGTAAGTAGAAGAAAGGAAATAAAGATTATAGCAGAAGTAAACACAGTAGAATATAGAAAAACAATAAAGAGAAATCAGTGAACCCAAACCTTAGTTCTTAAATAAGATTAAAAAAACTCATAAATAGCCAGTTTAATGAGAAAAATAGATCAATGACCCCTAGTTAGCAATATAAAAAAATGAGAGAGGTGACATCACTAAAGATTCTTCTGATAGTAAAATGATGATAAGGCAATATTATTAACAATTCTATGCCAGTAAAACAGACAACTTAGGCGAATTGTACAAGTTCTTTGGAAGACACATGTTACCAAAGCTTACTCATGAAGACATAGATAACCTGAATATCTCTCTATATAGTAAATTTATTGAATTTGTAGGAAAAACCCTTCTCAAAAAGAAACTTCAGGCCAAGACAGTTTACTGGTGATTTCCCCCCAAATGTTTAAAGAAGAAATAATACCAATTCTACACAACTTTCCATAAAATATGAAGGAGGAAACTAACACAACATTGTAAAACAACTATACCCCAATTAAAAAAAAAAAAAAAAAGCAGAGACACAAAAAAACCCAAAAAACAAACAAACAATAAAACAAAAACAAAAAAACCCCAAAAATTTAAAGGAGGAAATACTTCCCAACTTTTTATGAGTCAGCATTACACTGATATTAAAAAATTACATTATAATAAATGAAGACTACAGCCCAATACCCCTCATGAACATAAATATGAAAGTTCCAAACAGAAAGACATTTTACCAGAGGGTAGACAGCAGAAGCAAGAAGAACTACAACCCTGCAGCCTGTGGAAGGAAGACCACATCCACGGAAAGATAGACAAAATAAAAAGGCAGAGAACTTTTTATCAGATGAAGGAACAAGATAAAGACTCAGAAAAACAACTGAGTGAAGTGGAGATAGGCAACCTTCCAGAAAAAGAATTCAGAATAATGATAGTGAAGATGATCCAGGACCTCAGAAAAAGAATGGAGGCAAAGATCAAGACGATGGAAGAAATGTTTAACAAAGACCTAGAAGAATTAAAGAAAAAACACCTAGAAGAATTAAAGAACAAACAAACAGAGATGAACAATACAATAACTGAAATGAAAAATACACTAGAAGGAATCGATAGCAGAATAACTGAGGCAGAAAAATGGATAAGTGACCTGGAAGACAGAATGGTGGAATTCACTGCCATGGAACAAAATAAAGAAAAAAGAATGGGGGACTTCCCTGGTGGTGCAGTGGTTAAGAATCCGCCTGCCAATGCAGGGGACATGGGTTCACGCCCTGGTCCGGGAAGATCCCACATGCCGCGGAGCAACTAAGCGCATGCACCACAACTACTGAGCCTGTGCTCTAGAGCCCACAAGCCACAACTACTGAGCCCGTGAGCCACAGCGACTGAAGCCCCGGTGCCTAGATCCTGTGCTCCACAACAAGAGAAGCCACCGCAATCAGAAGCCCTCACACCACAATGAAGAGTAACCCCTGCTCTCCACAACTAGAGAAAGACAGCACGCAGCAACGAAGACCCAACACAGCCAAAAATAAATAAATAAATAAATAAATTTATTAAAAAAAAAGAAAAAGGAAAAAAGAATGAAGAGAAATGAAGACAGCCTAAGAGACATCTGGGACAACGTTAAACACACCAACATTCTCATTATAGGGGTCCCAGAAGGAGAAGAGAGAGAGAAAGGACCAGAGAAAATATTTGAAGAGATTATAGTCAAAAACTTCCCTAACATGGGAAAGGAAATAGCCACCCACGTCCAGGAAGTGCAGAGAGTCCCAGGCAGGATAAATCCAAGGAGAAACATGCCGAGACACATAGTAATCAAACTGGCAAAAATTAAAGATAAAGAAAAATTATGGAAAGCAGCAAGGGAAAAACGACAAATAACATGCAAGGGAACTCCCATAAGGTTAACAGCTGATTTCTCAGCAGAAACTCTACAAGCCAGAAGGGAGTGGCATGATATACTTAAAGTGATGAAAGGGAAGAACCTACAACCAAGATTACTCTACCAGGCAAGGATCTCGTTCAGATTCGATGGAGAAATCAAAAGCTTCAGGGACAAGCAAAAGCTAAGAGAATTCAGCACTACCAAACCAGCTCTACAACAAATGCTAAAGGAACGTCTCTAAGTGGGAAACACAAGAGAAAAAAAGGACCTACAAAAACAATGCCATAACATTTAAGCAAATGGTAATAGGAACATACATATTGATAATTACCTTAAACGTGAATGGATTAAATGCTCCAACCAAAAGACACAGGCTCGCTGAATGGATACAAAAACAAGACCCATATATACGCTGTCTGAAAGAGACCCACTTCAGACCTAGGGACACATACAGACTGAAAGTGAGGGGATGGAAAAAGATATTCCATGCAAATGGAAATCAAAAGCAAGCTGGAGTAGCAATACTCATATCAGATAAAATAGACTTTAACATAAAGAATGTTACAAGAGACAAGGAAGGACATTATATAATGGTCAAGGGATCAATCCAAGAAGAAGATAAAACAATTATAAATATATATGCACCCAACATAGGAGCACCTCAATACATAAGGCAAATGCTAACAGCTATAAAAGAGGAAATCGACAGTAACACAGTAATAGTGGGGGACTTTTACACCTCACTTAAACCAATGGACAGATCATCCAGACAGAAAATTAATAAGGAAACACAAGATTTAAATGACACAATAGACCAGATAGATTTAACTGATATTTATAGGACATTCCATCCGAAAATGGCAGATTACACATTCTTCTCAAGTGCACATGGAACATTCTCCAGGATAGATCACATCTTGGGTCACAAATCAAGCTTCAGTAAATTTAAGAAAATTGAAATCATATCAAGCAACTTTTCCAACCACAACGCTATGAGATTAGAAATCAGTTACAGGGGAAAAAAATGTAAAAAACACAAACACATGGAGGCTAAACAATACATTACTAAATAACCAAGAGATCACTGAAGAAATCAAAAAGGAAATCAAAAAATACCTAGAGACAAATTACAACAAAAACACGATGATCCAAAACCTATGGGATGTAGCAAAAACAGTTCTAAGAGGGAAGTTTATAGCAATACGAGCCTACCTCAAGAAATAAGAAAAATCTCAAATAAACAATCTAACCTTACACCTAAAGGAACTAGAGAAAGAAGAACAAACGAAACCTAAAGTTAGCAGAAGGAAAGAAATCATAAAGATCAGAGCAGAAATAAATGAAATAGAAACAAAGAAAACAATAGCAAAGATCAGTAAAAGTAAAAGCTGATTCTTTGAGAAGATAAACAAAATTGATAAACCTTTAGCCAGACTCATCAAGAAAAAGAGGGAGAGGACTCAAATCAATAAAATTAGAAATGAAAAAGGAAAAGTCGTAATGGACACCTCAGAAATACAAAGCATCCTAAGAGAGTACTACAAGCAACTCTATGCCAATAAAATGGACAACCTGGAAGAAATGGATAAATTCTTAGAAAGGTATAATCTTCCAAGGTTGAACCAGGAAGAAATAGAAAATATGAACAGACCAATCACAAGTAATGAAGTTGAAACTGTGATTAAAAATCTTCCAACAAACAAAAGTCCAGGACCAGATGGCTTCAGAGGTGAATTCTATCAAACATTTAGAGAAGAGCTAACACCCATCCTTCTCAAACTCTTCCAAAACATTGCAGAGGAAGGGACACTCCCAAACTCATTCTATGAGGCCACCATCACCCTGATACCAAAACCAGACAAAGATACTACAGAAAAAGAAAATTACAGACCAATATCACTGATGAATATAGATGCAAAAATCCTCAACAAAATACTAGCAAACAGAATCCAACAACACATTTAAAGGATCATACCCCATGATCAAGTGGGATTTATCCCAAGGATGCAAGGATTCTTCAATATACACAAATCAATCAATGTGATACACCATATTAACACATTGAAGGATAAAAACCATATGATCATCTCAATAGATGCAGAAAAAGCTTTTGACAAATTTCAACACCCATTTATGATAAGAACTCTCCAGAAAGTGGGCATAGAGGGAACCTACCTCAACATAATAAAGACCATATATGACAAACCCACAGCAAACATCATTCTCAATGGTGAAAAACTGAAAGCATTTCCTCTAAGATCAGGAACAAGACAAGGATGTCCACTCTCACCACTATTATTCAACATAGCTTTGGAAGTCCTAGCCACGGCAATCAGAGAAGAAAAAGAAATAAAGGGAATACAAATTGGAAAAGAAGAAGTAAAACTGTCACTGTTTGCAGATGACATGATACTATATGTAGAGAATCCTAAAGATGCCACCAGAAAACTACTAGAGCTAATCAGTGAATGTGGTAAAGTTGTGGGATACAAAATTATTGCACAGAAATCTGTTGCATTCCTATACGCTAACAACGAAAGATCAGAAAGAGAAATTAAGGAAACGATCCCTTTCACCACTGCAACAAAAATGGTGCTAATTCTCCCCAAATTGAGCTACAGATTTTATAGAATCCCAACAAAAAACTAAGAACGATATTTTGTAGAAACTGACATACTGATTCTAAAGTTCATACGGAAATGCCAAGAACCTAGAATATCGAAAACATCTTGGAAAAATAGGAACAAAGTTGGAGGACTAACACTATGTGATTTCAAGACATAAGGCTACAATAATTAAGACAGTGTGGCAGTGTATAAATATAGATGGATGAAACAATAATACAGACCAGAGAGCCCAGAAGTAGACCCACACATATGTGGGCAACTACTTTTCACTAAGGTTCAAAGTCAATTCAGTGGAGAAAGCTTTGTATCTAGTTAGTTTTGAGGAGGGCCTCATAATCTATTTAACAACACCAGCAGGTGATTCTGGTACCCATCCAGGCTTGGGGACCTCTGTTTACATGGCATGTTATCCCCTTCATTCCCTCAGTATCTGCCTTTTAGTCTGGAGTTGTTTAAACCCCCCAACTTAAGTACATGGGGATTGGAATGAATCCATCTCCATTTAAAGGAGAGGCCTGGAGAATAAAAATAATTCTGAGTCTTAAATGGAAACACCTACCCCCTAGGTCCAGGGATGTGAGTCCAATCTGGGTGTTCCTGGGGCATCCCAAGTCATCAGGGTAGACTGACAGGTGAATCCCTCCCTGCTGAGAGTTCCCTTGCAGCTCTGCTCCAAATTTTATTTATTTATTTTTTTTAACTACTTACACCGCCATTCTTAACTCCTCATAGGTGTTCAGTCACCTTCATCTTGACACTAAATTATGATTACAATCCAACAGAGTTTGGCTTGGAAAATTCATTTTGAATAATTCTATTTGCTATTCTTTGCAAAATGAAATCAACAAGATGGTCTGGTATCCCTTTCTTACCTTGTCTCACTGCTGCTTGGCTGGTCCTTAAATTCTTTGAGTTTGATATTTACCCCCTGGTATCTCAATTTTTCATGGCACACAATTTCCAGGGAGAAAACACAGCCCTTTTCCCCCAACTCAGTGTCTAGATTTTTTGGGTTAGCAAAATGGTGTAGGTACTTCTAGAGCGTTTAGTCTTGCATTTGAATAAAGGTGGTTCTTGCACAAAAATACAGCTGGATTAGATTGCCAACATATTATTTAGGGAGGCGCTGAGAAAGTGTATGATTTTTCATGATGGCTTTCTGTTTTTCCTGCAAGCTATGCTAGTCAGGACAGAATCACTTCTCAGGCTGATACAAGCCACCAGCCTGACGTACACTTATCCACCTCTATGCAGTGTGTCTACCTGCTGTAAATTATTTCCTGGGGCATCAGAGGTCCTGTTTTAAGCTGGGGAAAAAAAGTAAAATCCCTGCCTCTCATCTCCTGCTGGTTGTTAGTCCATATTGAGAATCATGAAGCAACAAGTAGGGTCATGTCTGTCAAAACTAAAGAAGTGAGTAAACATGGTCTGGAGTAGAAAATTCACTCTGATAGGCCAGAAAGAGGTTGATGGTGTGAAAGAATAAAGCAAAATGACTATGTTTACTGCAGTGCTAATAGCAGGCCACTACAATTACAACGTTTGCTTAGTGTGTTCACTTCACTTGTTAATCACAGTATCCCAGTCAACCAATAGCTTTGTCTTTTCGGACATAGCTTGTTATCTCCTCTGTCAAGCCAAGCTACAGAAGGTCACCCCCGGTCAGTGTTGGAAGGAAGAGAGAGTTTGCACACGAATAAACCCAGATGTCACGGTTAGTGGTGTTGGTGGAAGCACAAGGTGAGTCATCAGAAGCTGATAAGGTCAGGGGGTAAGGGGGGTGAGGGATAAATTGGGAGATTGGGATTGACATATACACACAACTATATATAAAATATATAACTAATAAGGACCTACTGTATACCACAGAGAACTCTATTCAATACTCTGTAATGACATATTTGGGGAAAGAATCTAAAAAATGAGTTCATATATACATATGAACTCTTCAAAGTTATATGCATATAACTGATTTACTTTGCTGTACAGCAGAAACTAACTCAACATTGTACATCAACTGTACTCCAATAAAATTTTTAAAAAAAGAAGCTGAAAAGGTACCAGGGTCCCCTGTCCTTTATCACAGTGGAGGGATAAAACTATGTCGATCTAGAAATTTGTATGCTCCACACACACTTACAGAGTTCTCACTATATGTCCAGACCTGTGATAGGAAATGGGGTTAGAGATATGGAAAACTGAGTCCTTGAATTTGGTAACTGAAGGGGATTCCTTTCTGGATAGGGGCATGAAGCTCAGTTTAGTCTTTGGCTGTTTTCGTTTGTCTGATTGTTTGTTTGCAATGTCAAGAAGATTTAGCCAAATTGTAGTTGAGGAAATTACATTCCATCAGCAAAAATAAATACATATACAAAAATAGTGTACCTTTGTCATTTTAGCCACAACAGTTATATTAATAATAGCTAATCTTTCTTGAGCACCTATCCTAAATGGGGAACTGTGCCAATTGTTTTACTTATTTTAGGTAATCCTCAATATTTACCCTATGGGAAGTAAGGGCTATTGGTATACCCATTTTCCAGTAGAAGAAACGGAGGCTCAGAGAAGTTGAGTGCTGTGCCTAAGATTACAGAGCTAATAAGGGTGACCGTAGACTCAAGTTCAAATCTGCCTCATAGCAAAGTCTCAAATCTAATTTTCCATGAACGATTATAACCACTGATTCCATAATGGGAGGAAGGCTTAATTTTCTTTTTAAAGAGTGTGTTGTTTGTGACAAAAACCAATACCATCAGGTAAGGTCTGAATGTTTGGGAATGTCATGTGGGCATAGCTTTATTATTGGCTCCCAGATAATCCCGTGGGTTAGTAATCTTCATTTGTGGCTCTTTGGAACATTTGGGGAGAAAGTCACTCTGTGAACACAAAACTAATCATTGCCTATCTGAAAGCTCTCTGGAAAAAGTTAAACATTTCAACAAACCCCCTTCACTTTAAGTGCATTCAGCATTTTCCCTCCTCAGAAATGACTTGTAAGTTTGTGCTTTTAATTATTATCATTCTCCCCCTAAAATTACAGGCAAAGCAGTCAGTGATATTTGAAACATCAATTACTGGCCTGCAGACCTCTGCTACTGTTTCTCTGCCTGCTGCCAGGGCTGCAAATCCATTTTCTGCATTTCTTTCAGATTTTCTGAACAAAATTATGGAAAATTGCTGTTGGCACATGGCATTTTTCCACAATGGTCAGAGTTATTGAATTGTGCCGTTCTGTGCTACTTCGGGACGGCATTCCAACTTAAAATGCCAGACTTAAAACTATCAGAACATTTTCTCCAATCTGGGCTTCATAAATTTTCCACAGGAAAAGGCTACATAATCTGCCCTGGCTTTGCCTCAAGTTCCTACTGACGGTAACTACGTGCTTGGAATGGTCAGGTTGCTGCGTTTCAGTTCCTCTCACCTTCAGGATCTCTGATACAGACTTTTTTTCTGTCTTCTCATCACGATGTGTGACCAATGAGCCAGGGGGGTGGCCCTCACTGCCACCAGGACCCTCTGAGGCCTGAGGAAAGAGAGAGACCTGCTGGCAGCCATTTTGAATGAGTCTTCTCTGTCACTCATATCAGGCCCCCGATCTGTGCAGTCATGTTCCAAAGGCACCTCAAACTCAAAATTCCGAACTCTACCCCCCGGTTTCTGTATTCCGTATTGAGACTACAGATGCACGTAGGAATTCTGCAAGTTATTCCAACTATGTTCTCTGTCTGAGCCCACATGGTCATTTTGTCACTAAGATCTGTCAGTTCTACTTCAAACGCTTCTCTCGCGTCAAATTCTTTACTATCTCTGATCTTTCTTCTATATTTTTCCAACAAGGTCTTGCCTTATATTTTGCCACTAGTCTTTTCCTTCTCCAATGTATCCTCCACATCGCCGTCCAGAGGGTTATTTTAAGAATATATATTAGTCTATCCAAAAAATACTGAGCACCTACCTTGCACCAGGCACTATAGTAGGCGCTAGACATGGTGAGGGTATGACTCCATACTCTAAATGTTATGGACATTTGCTATTCCATTGCCTAGAAAGGGTCAATGGCTCTTCCTTATGAAAGAGTCACAGACCTTTAACATGGCTGGTCCTCAGGGACTATGTAGATCTGGTTCCAGTGTATCTCTCTGGTCACATCTTTCCACATTTCTTTCAATGTACCCTATCTTCCAGCTGTGCTAATCTCTCTGTTCCTTAAAAAGGCAGAAACTTTCTTGACTTCAAGCTTTCATTGCTACTCAGCACTCATCTTTCACAGCTTAGCAAATGTCAGTTTTTTTTTTTTTTTTTTTTAAGGCCTGACTCAAATCTCATCCTCCTATGAAGGCTGTCCATTCTTCCCCTCCTAGATCCCGGGTCCTCTGTACTCTCATTGCACTGCTCACATATCTCTGAAAATTTAATAGGAGGTGGGGAAGGTGGGTAATATAGGATGGCGATAAGAAGCTTTGGGGTCAGATGGACCTAAGTAGACTAGTTTTAAGTTCTTTGTCAAGTAGTTTATCTGAGTTAAGCCTCAGTTTCCCCATCTATAAATTGGGGAGATGAATAAATACCTTACAGGGTTAATAATATTTAAAGAGGTCATTTATTTAAGATGTCTATCTTAGAATAAGTGCTGAATAAATTATAGCTGAATAAATTATTACTGTTGTTACTGTCATCATTATTATCATAGAGTAGCTTACTACATGTTATTATAGTTATTTCTGTGCCTCTCTCTCCTGCTAAAGTGCGTGCTTTTACAGTACAGGGACCATATCTTTTTCACCTCTGTTTCCCCAGTGCCTAGGGTTAGGGCCTGGCTTACATTAGTTACTCAGTTAACATTTGTTAAAAGAGCAAATGAATCTTTATCTGGAAATTCACAAGTATTTCAAAATCAACTTATAAGGAAGCCAAAACCATTAACCCCTCCCCTTCCAAAGTACATAAAATGTCTAGAATAGAGCCTGGTATGTAATAGCTGCCAAAATAAAAAGTAAATTACATTATAGTTTAAATTCATTAATTAAGCCAAACACATTGCTGAGTCACTCTCTTGACCAGGTGTAAGGCTTACAAATATGAATTTCTGTGGGAGTTGAGACACTTGATTAAACTGTTTGAGTCAGAGATTCCCTAAATATCCATAAAAAGTCATATAAACCATATAAAATGTCAGGTTTTGTCTCCAGGAAACTAGACTATCGGCCACTCATATTCCTTAAATTTAGCTCTTGGTACCCACTGACTGGCAGATAAGAGGATCATAGAGAGGCTGTGGGTTCTACCTTGTTCAAGAAAGCCCTGTGGTTGATTTATGTGTGTGCTGTGGATCCAGGGTAAAATATAATTCCCACATTCCATAAAACATGGCTGCAATCACATGCTTTATGTTCCCTTGATCTTACCTCATCAAAGGTTAGCCCCAAACGTTGCATTCCTAATCAGTGGCTGGGGATCCCCCCAAGTACCTCTTCATTTCTCTGATCGGTCTGCGCACTGCAAGCTATTATTTTTGGTGTCCTGCATATAGTAATTATGCTTTCTTATGCTACTCTGCTGTAGGTATGCCTCCTCTTCCACACATTGGATGGGCTCAGGACTGGGTGCCTTCTCGATGTATTCTCCCAATGTTTCAGAAAGAAGCTCTTCAATGTTGTATTAAGCAGCTGGAATAACGAGTTTTGTTGGAATCAAGGAAAGAGGAAAGATAGGCCCCATTAGATCCCTGATACATATATGGAAGACAAAACTACTAGTTTCTCTCAATGTATGTAAAGTTCCTAGAAGAGTGTCCAAAAGGTAGAAGTTAGTGGAGTGAGCCTGCCTTTGGATTGAGAGAGAGTATAAATGGAATCACAGTTTTGTTCATCTCAAGGCCTCTACCTAGGCTGCCTTCTATACCAGGTGTCATGAGAGACCTGACTTGGACTCCTGTTCATACTGCCCAGAATATACATGGTTTTGGTTGAGATTTTCAACTTCTTCCAACTTGAAATTCTGAATAGAGATAAAAGTACTTGAGCTTTCCAGTCTTAAGTGGGAGACTGAACGAGATTTTTGTACGGAAATAGCCTGGGCAGGCTACAATTTTACTCTTTCATTCATTATTCCAAAACTAGTTCTTGACTCTTCTATAGGTCAGGCCTTCTGTTAGGCACCAGTGGCAAAAATGGTGGGTAAAAGCAGACACGGACATGGTTCTTTTATTGTATTCTAGTATAGAGGTTGGCAAACTTTTCCTGCAAAGGAATAGATAGCGAAGATAGTGTTGGTCACAACTACTCAGCTCTACTGTTGTGGTGTCAAAGTGACCATGGACAATATGTAAATAGATGAATGTGGCTGTGTGCCAATAAAACTTTGTTTACAAAACAGATGGAGGACTAGAATTGGTCTGTGGGCCATAGTTTGCCAACCCCTAGTCTAGCAGGACAGACAGAAGGCAACAAAGCAATTATACTAATAAATGAAAGAAACCTGGTTCCCAGTGGGTCCATAACTAAGGATGTTCACACAGATTGAGATCCAAAAGACTTGTGGGGATAGAAAGAAAAGAGAAAAAGGAAATACGATAGAACATGGAGGATCTTGTGGGCTCTCTCCAGGGTCTTGTTTTTATCTTTAGTGATACAGAAAGTCACTGATAACTGTTCATGCCTTTCCTTTCCCCTCTATCTCCATGTAGCTAGCCCTCTGCAGGAGATAGCTGACCACGAGTATAGCCCTCCTCTCAGAAGCTCACAGAAAGGAAACATTCATAATCACTCTACCGCAGCCGTATATTAGTGCTGAGAGCGGTTGAGTGGGGCAGGCCCTTCTATTGCCCCCTCATCATGAATCATGAGAGGAAACTCAAATCTTAGAGAAAATCAGATTTGTTTTTGGTGATTCCCTCTGGAGTCTTGGGCCTCAGGAGCCCCACTGCCCTTCGTTGGGGTCCCTTCTTGCTCTCTCCTGGCTATAACCATAGGG
The DNA here is from genome assembly GCF_028564815.1 of Eubalaena glacialis. NCBI lineage: Eukaryota > Metazoa > Chordata > Mammalia > Artiodactyla > Balaenidae > Eubalaena > Eubalaena glacialis. The sequence goes on from NC_083728.1 coordinate 20,321,486, forward strand.
GATCCTCATCCTAGACTGGAGGGTCTAGAGGCACAGCAGGTTTGAACTGGCCATGGACCTCCTCGTGGTATTCCCTGGGGAGATCACACTTCTCTTTGAGCTTCAATTTACACAGCCGTGGAATGATAGTTATTCTACCCATCTCAAAGTGTTATGATGGGATGCAAACATGAATTTTTCTTTTGTCATCCATAAGACACAAAAACATGAGATGCAAGGATGGTGATGACAGTGGTGGTGGTTGTGATGATGGTGATGATGACAACGTGTTGACAGATGGAATGGGTCACCATCTCTGAAGCATTTTTAGAACACGCATTTGTTGAGCACCTGTGTGCTGGGTTCCAGGTGACAGGAATACAACAGTGAGGAAAAGAAGGCATAGCCCTTGTCCTTAAAGGCCTTATAGTGGAGGGAGAATGGCATTAAAAGAATATTCACATAGTTCATGATATGTGTATATAATTATATAACGAAACAATATTTTCTTCATAAACACAATTAAACAAAGGTTGCTATCAGAGATGTGTGTGCCCATGAGTGCGTGTGTGTGTGTGTGTGTGTGTGGTGCCAGGAGAGACTTATCTAGGGACAAGGTATTTAAACAGAGACTTGAGGTATATGGAGAGCTGAGTTAGGCAGGTGATGAGTTTAGATGAGAATGTTCCAGGTAGAGAGGACAGCATACGAGTAGGCCTGGAGGTGGACATGATTGTGGTGGTCAAGAACTGAAAAAAAGCCAGGAAGGTGTGAGAAGAGTGAGCAAAAGGGAGCAAAATTCAAGGTGAAGGTGGAGGAGTCGGCAGGGCCCGGATCCTTCAGGCTTATTAGACACATGACAAATAGTGGTCTTTGTCCTGAAAAGATTGGGGAGCCAGTGAAGGGTTTCAAGCAGTAATGGGTAATCAGTCCTACTGGTGTTAAATAAAAATGACGATTTGTGCTATGTGGGGAATTCATTGCAGAAGGGTGAGGGTCGGAAGCAAGATGAGACGGGGGTGTCCCAGTGAGAGATGATGTTGGCTGGATCACAATAGGGCAGTGGAGGGGGAGAGAAGTGGGCAGAGATCTATTTTGGAAGTAAGGCTGGTGTTATCTGTTAAAGGATTAGATGTGTGGGTAATCAAGAGAGGGGGAAAAATTGAGGAGGGCTCCTAAGTCATCTGTAGTGAGAAACTGGGTGGGTGGGTGTCTTATTACCTGAAATGTGAGGAAAGACTGGAGATGAAACTATGTATGTATACATATGAGTGACTGATGTGTGTGTGTGTGTGTGTGTGTGTGTGTGAGTTGAGAGTGAAAGAGAGACAGAGAGGCGGAGTCATTAGGGTAGAAATGGGGAGGGGGCATCAGAGTCTAAAATAGTTTTCAGTCTAAATAGCATTGGTTAGTTTGACAAGGTTACCTAAATGGAACTGAAAAGAAACACACTGGGAAAAGCCAGTAGGAAAAATATCGCTGCTCAGATAGTAACTTTTCATTTAAATGTACCTTGTACAAACTGCATGGGTGGGTGTGGATGCTGTGTAAATGGTCACATGTTCCAAGCAGTTGCTATTGTCTCCTGATTAAGATCATGGATTCTGGAGCCAGATTCCTTGGGTTCAGATCCTATCTGTCCCCCTGTGTTAGGAAGAATAATGGCCCTGCAAAGATGCCCACATTCTAATTCCTGGAACCTATCAATATCTTAGTGTTCATGGCAAAGGGGAATTAGGTTGCAGATGGAATTAAGTTTGCTAAACAGCTGATCTTCAGATGTGGAAATGACCCTGGATTATCTGGGTAGATCCAATGTAATCACAGGGATTCTTAAAAGTGGAAGAAGGAAGCAGAGGCGATCAGAGTCAGAAAGAAATGCGATGATGGAAGCGGGTCAGAGAGATGCTACGTTGCTGGTTTTGAAGATGGAGAAAGGAAGATACGAGCCAAGGAATGTGGCCTCTAGAAGCTGAAAAAAGCAAGCAAACGGATTCTCCCTCTGCGCCTCCAGAAAGAAACACAGTCGCGCTGAAACCTTGATTTCAGCCTAGTGAAACCTGTGTCATACAGTACGTCTGACCTACAGAACTGTAAAACAACAAATTTGTGTCATTTTAAGCCACTAAGTTTGTGGTAATTTGTTATAGCAGCAAGAGGAAATTAATACACCCACTCGCTAGTGTTCATGGGAAAGCCATTTAAGTTCTCTGCATTTCAGTTTCCTCACGTGTTAAATTGGGATAATTAAAATACTACCTGCCAGAGATGAGATTTAAGTGGAGCAATAGATGCAAAACACTTAACACAGAGCCTGTATGTGGTAAATACTCAATAGTATTAGATCCGCCCCTTCCTCAATGTGCCCCTGCCTCAGTATGAGAAAAGATGCTGCTTGTCTCAAAGGGAGACCACAGATGTTCAGCAATGACTTGCCCAAGCCAGTGGGCTATGGCTTACCCGAGCCACCTGGTGAACTGGGTCGGTTTCATCCTTGTGGTCCTAGTGGCCCCATAGGACCTGGCAGAAATTAGATCTGTCTCTAATTATTGACCTAGCTTAAGCTAGACTCACTCCTGTTGCAATGAAGAAGTATGAGCCCTAGCAGCCTGTTTTATCATCCTTTAACAGGTTGCTCCTTTTCTGAGAAGTAAAATAAAATAAAACCTCAAGATGAGTACACCTGCAGCGCTTACGGTATCAGTATGCTTTCTGACGTGCCGCGGTTCATAATATTCGAAGTTTTAGCAAACAAAGATTATTATAAATTATTAACTGTTTGTGAGTGGAATGATTTGCATATTTCAAAACATTCTCTTCATATTCCATCTTTAACACACCTTCTCTCCTTGGGAGTCAGGAAGGATTACCGGGATGACAGGCTTTCGCCTGGCTTTACGATGCTCCTCTGGAGGTTAGGGAGTGGTCGCTGCCTGATCTTGTGTTGGGAGCCTGGCTTCTTGCCCTGGAGTCCTTTCTTCCATGCCCATGGGTCTACACGCTCGGACCTGTGGCCTCAGACCTGCTCAGGCACACATCCCTGATCTGGCCCTGAGCTGGGAGTTTGGAAGGAGTTGGCTCATTTACAATCTCAAGAGCTGTGGATCTCTCTGGTCGGCTATGGTTCACCTCTTTCCTGAGACCAGTCGGCTTTACCACAATTATTGTCTCACTCTGTTACCTCCCACTTCAGTTCTGTGCTGTGCTCTCAAGTGCCTCTATGACCATCTTCTAATCTGAACTTCATTCTCTGTTCTTAAGTTAGGTGCCCTGGAGATAATTTCTTATACCCCAAACCCAGTGTCTGGGCAACTGGGTTCTTATATTCCCAACCCTTTTCTCTTCGTAGTCCCTGAAACCTGATCTCCCAAAGTCTGTCTTTTCTTGCCTGAACTTTCCAATAAGGTCAAATGAGAGAAGAGTGGAGTTGGTTTGCCGAGATACTTCCCACAAAGTGACCTGCACACATAGTTATTTGGGTGGTGGGGGACAAATCAACAGGCCAGGGAGTGGCTTGATTGCACGACAACCCCTCTTTAAAAGGATGAATGTTTAGGTTGATTCTTGACCGACAACATAGAGAACAAGGTCACAGCTCATATTTTTACCCCTAAAAAGGAATTGCTCTTCCAAAACCCCAGAGGAAAGTGGAGTCTGGCTTTTTGATTATATGTTTCATTGCAATGAAGTGATGTAATGTCATACATGATAAACTAGGGAGCTGGACTTGAGTTGAAGTCGATTGAAGCTTACAGGCTTAATCCAGGTTTGGGTATTTCAAATTTGTCCAGCCATGATTTCTGGGGCGAGTATTTGAGGTTAGAATAGCTTATGAGTGACATGGAGCATTGGTTGGTTTCGTTTGCAATTCAGTGGGCCGCTGCAAAGGAAACTTTGCTTGTATGGTTTGGAAAATGTCATTTTGAAGGGAAAACTGAGCTAATCTCTGCATTCTGAGAATCTTGGAAAGGAAGCTCTTTCACTGCCATTTTATCAGAGCCTAAATGAATGTGAGCAGGTAGAGACTGTCTCCAGGATTATAAAGGGCCTGGAAGGTTTGGTTTTGTGTGAGTTTATGGGTAATCCCTGGTTTGTTTAACTGGGTGATTCTGGATCAGGGAGCAGTTGACACAAGTTCGTAGGGACAAGCTTACAAAAGAAGGCCTTGTGCTTTGGTAGTGTTTTCACTACTGTCTATCGTACTTTGGCTCCTTCCTGAAGATGTGGCTCTCAAAGCACAGGCCCCTTCACAATGACAGTCCAGGATTCCTCATGTGGGGACTGAATGGTTCCCACTGTACTCTCCTGAGAGTGATGGAATTTATTTAAAACTAGAATAGTATTTGAGGATAAGGAAACCTCTCTGGCTAAAGTAAGAACTGAATTTTACTCTCTGACACAAACCAAAATCTTTGTTGGGTCTCACACACATACATGAAAGTGAATTTTTTTTTAATGTATGTATTTTTAAAATTTTATTTTTTAATTGAAGTATAGTTAATTTACAATGTTGTGTTAGTTTCAAGTGTACAGCAAAGTAATTCCGTTAGAAAATGAGATGTGTCTTTTTATGTTGATGAGTCTGGCATTCAACAAATGGGATGACAGCTTCTATTCATATATTTCATAAATAATAGTGTTGTTCTAAGGAGGTAGAGACAATGGTATATAAAACCTGAGGGCTCAGGTTCTGCACTAACCACACTTGCAGTCTGATAGGGGAGTTAGCTCTTAATTGAGTTATCACAGACACAAAAGCAAAGTTTGTCTATATTTAGTGCCCTGGAGGAAAACTATAAGCAGTGCAATGGAAGCCACTGGAACAGAAGGACTTGATCAGGCTTGGATTCAGGTCCAGCTTCCCTAGGAAAGGGGTGCATGTTCAGTGGGAAGGGACAGAGGGCAAACTAATTCCTCCTGAGCGAACAGTACATACAAAGAGTCCAGTGCTGGAGGGAGCATGGGGTGGTCAGGGCCTTTCAGGAAGCATGGCTATAGCAAAAAGTCAATAGGAAGTTGGGGCCACAGAAGTGAGCTGGGTTCAGGGTTCAGATGGTAGAAAGCCTGTAGCTTTGCTAAGGACTTTCTGAGACTTCCTCCTTTGCAATTCTCTTCCCCCTCCCAACCTTCCCATCTTTGATGAGTTAATATTATTTAAGGTGAACTGTCTTAGGAATTAGACTCTGCCCATTTCCTGGCTCCATAATTCTTCCTGCTATATATGGGGGGCTTCTTATCCTAGGGTTACTCTTTTTTTTTTTTTTTTTTTAGGGTTACTCTTAACTCCAAAAATAATTTGTCCTTCCTGAATCTCCTTAAACCCTAGATACCCTGGATCTACCACTCCTTCTTCGAATGCTATCCACAGAACAGTTCTGGAGCATCCAGCCTTAAACTATATTATAATATCTGAACCTATTTCTTTTTCCCCTTCTAAGTCTCAGGCATTTCTGGATGCTTAATGGTCCAATGGGCTTAAGAAGGATATCAGGGGATGACTATGGAGACTGACCGGGGCTGACCCCTGAGGAGAGCCAGTTGCCCCTCAGGGGGAAGACCTGGAACATTCTTCCTTCCAGCTAGCTGCCCTGCCCTAATCCCCACCAGTCTCCCTCTGGCTTTTTCTTCCCCTAATTATAACCTGAGTTGAGTCATCTGGTATAGCTAGTGGTGGTTAGGGTTTAATGTCTGCTCTAATAGTTACTTAGTCTTCAGGATAAGTAAGGAAAGTGGTGGGTTTGAAGCAGCCTAATTCTCCTCAGGACTGAGGTCATTCATAGAGGTTCATTAGGAAGACACAGAATATCTTTAAAAGCCACTAAAGAAACAGAGTGCTCAGAGTTTCCATTTAGCCATCCCCCAAATATCTGTCTAATTTGAATTCAGATAAGTAATCAAAGCACAATGCAACCACTGACTCTGCTGCCTGCATTACTAGAGGGGGATTTATCTTTCATTCCTCCATGCAATCTTCTATATCCTTCCAGGAAAAAAAAAAAAAAAATCTAAATCAGAGATTTTCAAATCTCCATGTGTCCAAGATTTATTTGGGTTACTTATAAAAATGCAGATGTCTGATTCATCTGGTTTGATGATTGAGTTTAAATGAAAATCACCCTAAAATGATTCTGGTGCAAGTGGATCATGACCACACTTCGAGAATTGGGGCAGCAGCCCTCTTGCTCTTACTATGCATTGGGAGCTGAAGAAGTGACACAGGTTAGCGCCATCCTTGTGGGGAGCAGGGAGGAGTTAAGGGTGCTGGAGAATTTTCTTAAGGATGGAGGGTTTGTTGAACCTCACCCATGAACTAGTCACTCCCATATTATATTGTTAATAGAGTCCCAAAGAGTCTCACTTTAAAGGTTCAGATTATCTTCCATGATACCAACCTTAAGAGATGGGATATGATCACAGGTTCTTACATACCTCTGAGCCTAGTTGAGAAGCTAAGCCTGTTTATAATCTACGGCAGTAAACCAAATGTGGTAAATGTGAAGGAAATATAATGATCTGTAGTATTCCTAAAGACAGATAATGAAATGGCTGAGGCTGTGGATTAAAAGTACCAGGAGCAACTAATGAGTAAAGTCCAGTTTCTAAATAAAACCTGGTAAAAAGAAAGAAAGAAAGAAGGAAAGAGGGAGGGAGGGAGGAGGAAGGAAGGAAGAAGGAAAGGAAGGAAGGAAACCTTACTATTTGAAGGGTAAAAATCTATTTCTGTATGATTTCTTACAGAAAACATCAAAAAAGTAGCCTATAAAACATTTCACAGAATTCAACGTTCTCCAAAGTATTATCCGTGAGAAACACAAGAGAAATGTCAACAGTTTTGAAGAGAAAGGATTGTGATTGAGGAACCAGATCAAATGTTCCTTTGACTCTCATTCATTTTCAGCAATGGCTGAAAGACACATGTCAGTATATACCCTCCAAAAAATAAACCATTCATGTACCAGTTCTTTAAAGAGTATCCTGGCAAACATAGAGATCAGTTAAATGAAGGACTTTTCACAAACACAATCATAGATAAACAAAAAGATAAGTAAATAATGTAAACAAAAATATAGCATAATTATCTGGTCGAAAATTCCATAATTTCCCGGAACATCCTGGAAATTAGTTGGGAGAAAGGCCAGGTACAGTGAGGGAAGATTAATTTCTTTATCTTACAGGGAACATTGAGCGTTACTTATTTGTTTATTACACCTAGAAATCGGAAAACTAAAGATCAATTAAGTGTATAAATACTTGAATACATCTTCTGAATTACTAGAGAATAAAAAGGCTTAGTGTTTAATTAGCAAATGATAGAGGACCACAAAAAAAAGGAAATAAAATGCAAAATAGACAAAAATGAAAACAAACAAAGCTAGAAAACAATAACAGCAACAAAAGTGAACAATTCTAGTTAGAACAATATATTTATATAAAGCAAATTACTCCTCTTTTAAAAAGCTTTTCAACTTGGGTCCATATAAAACTATTATTATTTGCTGTTTAAAAGAAACATACCTAAAATAAAGTTATTTCAACAGAGTAATTTATCAGTATGTTTCACATTCATTAGCCCAATAATTTTTGATTTTAAACATTTCTTCCAAGACAACAATCATGTATGTACACGTGGCTATCTAAGAATTTATTTTTTTTAATTAATTAATTAATTTATTTTTATTTTTGGCTGTGTTGGGTCTTCGTTTCTGTGCGAGGGCTTTCTCTAGTTGGGGCGAGCGGGGGCTACTCTTCATCGCGGTGCGCGGGTCTCTCACTATCGCGGCCTCTTTTGTTGCGGAGCACAAGCGCAGGCTCGGTAGTTGTGGCTCACGGGCCCAGTTGCTCCGCGGCATGTGGGATCTTCCTAGACCAGGGCTCAAACCTGTGTCCCCTGCATTAGCAGGCAGATTCTCAACCACTGCGCCACCAGGGAAGCCCCTAAGAATATTAATTGAAGCATTATTTAAAATGTCAAAAATTAAAAACAATGCCTATGATATGTGTGAGATAAAAATGTAAACATCTGCAGTGTGAAATGCCCTTGCATGTTTAGCAAGTTCCTGGGTCATATTGGTACTGCCAGTCAGGAAAGCACACTCTGAGAAACACTGCATGGAAAATTGGTTCTCAGCCTTGGCTGCACAATGACGCCTGGGGAGCTTTCAAAAATACTGATGTCTGAGTTCCAACATTAGAGATTATGATTTAATCACCTGAGGTTTGATTAGGGTATAGGGGAGGGGGTGGTTAAAATCTACCCCCCCAGGTAATGTTACTGTGCAGCCAAGGTTGAGGTCCATTGCTCTATAAGATTGGCCAAACCAAGGGTCTCACATTATCTTCACTATAAATATTAATGGTGATTAAGCATGACACTCCCCTCTCTGACACCATCTATCTTAAAAGATTTCATGGACATAATAATGACTGCACTTAATAAAGCCAGTGCACTCTGCAAGGCACTTCACATGCACTATCTCAAACGCTTGAAGAGTCTCTTCAAGGTCAGCTTGGTTTTCCTTACCATCGGTTAAAAAACAGAGGTGGTATAGTCAATGTGACCAACCATTCTGATTTTCCCTGGACAAAGGGATATCCTGGGATGTGGAACTTTCAGTGCTCAAACCAGTAAAGTCCTTGGAGAACAGGGATGAGTTGATCACTCAAAGGCTAATGATGTGCTTGTGGTCACCTGCTACTAAGTAGCATAGCCAGGAGTTGAAAACAGATTTGTCTTGTGCTACTTTCCTTGTGTCATTCTTCCCTGAAAAGCCTTGGGGGAGGGATTACAAGAAATTACTTGAGCTGGAGTTGTGGAGAATCTCCATTACAATGCAGGCTTGATTAACTGGAAATGACAGGAAGATAGCTCTTTGGTGTGGATTTCAAATATTTTTCAGTTTAGAAATATAAAGTACTCTGAGCCAAATAAATGATAATATCTATGGCAGTGGTTCTCATAGTGGGTCCTAGAACCAGCAACAACAGCACCGTAGGGGAACTTGTTAGAAACTTGTGCAAACGCACAGACCTCAAATCAGACCTACTAAATCAGCAACTCTGGGGGTGGAACCAGCAATCTGTGTTTTAAGAAACCCTCCAGGTGATTCTGACTTATGCTAAATTTTAAGAATCAATGATTTAGAGGGAGGTGGGGAAGACTGGGATGTTTTCAGTTTCCCGGATTCCAGTGTGCACTCAGGGATGAGAATCACAACTATAGACCTCAAAGCAACAGTTCTCAACCTTAGCTGCACATTTGAAACACCTGGAGAACTTTTTCAAAGTCCAGATGCCCAGGCTGTTAGACCAATTACACAGGAATCTCCTCTCCAGGATGGCATCAATATTTTCCAGACCTTCCTAGATGATATCGATATTGATGTTAAGCCAAGATTGAGAAGCACTGCCTTTAGCCCTTTAAGGCTGTAGAATTCCACAGTGATTGTAGCAGGTGTGTTTCCTTATTGTCAAATTGAAGAAATGTTTCCATGAATATGGGCCTCTAGACTTGCAAATGGAAAAATGCTAACTTCACTATGTGCCTTTCAGTTACCTGATCTGCCTGGGGTACGTCTATTAAGAGTGAATCTATGGAACTTTCTGGAAAGTCAGGTGGGAATATAGTCCTCGGGACCATCAGAGTCCTTTGGAAGATTTGGACCCCTTCATGGGAAAAGAATAAGTCAGTAGGTATGAGACTGATTTTTCAATGAAAAGACAAGGATTGTTATGAGGGTGTGCCCACATCTGCCCTTTGCTGAGAATATTCCAGGGCTTTGACTGTTGATTTCAATACAGACATGGGCCTCACCTGGAGTCAGTCCTTCTGGACAGTGGACATTGACTTCATGGGCCAAAACTTCCCATTCAGATTTCCAAAAATAATGTTTAACGTTTCCCTAAGACTAGTAAGTAGTGACAATAGGAAAAATAACTTTACACATTTATTTTTATGTCATAAAAGCTCTTGAAAAAAAGAATTGTCTGAAATGAATTCTGCATTCTGCAGTGTTATGGTAGAGCATGGAAAGTACTGGAACTCAAACTCTTTCACTTCTTTCACTATCCAAGCTGTGAATTTCAAGAATAACAAGTCATTATAAAAGTGAAACATGAGATTCTTTACGTTCACTGTTCTAATCATTTTAAAACCTTCCATAACTTGACTTATAACTAAAATACTTCTTTTTAGTAGTTAATGCTCATTGCACTTTTAGTGCTTTCTGAACATAAAATAAGATAGCATTAATATTACGTTCTAGGTACCATGCAAGGCATTTTGCATTTATTCATTCAACACAGACTGTGTATTACAGACTGGAATGGTTGCTGAAGGTCTGGAGATTAACGACACTTTACTCCTACTTTCAAAGAGCTCACAGTCTAATGTGATAATTGAGAAGTGATGTAGTGTATTCAGTGAGGAGGAAAGTATACCAAAAGAGCTCCTTGCCCAGTTTGGCAGAGCCAAGGAGTAGGCGGGAACCAGGAGAAGCTACTGGAAGCGGTGACGTGACCTGAATCGTAAAAAAGCATTAGGAATAATCAAGCAAAACTTAATTGAAATACATCATGTTTTTTTTAATCTTCACAACAACCCTATGAAATAGGTATTATTAGTCACATCTCATGGAACATTTTAAGTATATAAAACTACCAAGCGGCAGATTTAGTGTCAAAGAGTAAGTAAGTTTTATGGGAGGGCGTTATGCTAGCTAGCTTATATAAAGGTTAGTTATCATATGTATATGATATGTATATATGTATAATTAACCTTTATATAGGCTAACTGCTAAGTGGTTTACATAACTAAGCAATAATACCTATATGTGTTTTATAATATATATATATATATAGTATTATATATATACTATATACGTGAGATTTGAGAGTTAGAACAATTCAACTATCAGCTGATCACTGAGTTCTTGTAAATGTGACCTGTACCTCATCAAGTATCAGGATCATTGTCTTCATGCCCAGCCTGGAAATGCTTCTGATCCAAATGGAATATTTCAGTGTAGCAAGTAAACAAGCTTGGTAAATGCACTGTGTACTTTCATGAATTTTAACCTTAACATCTCTTTTATTAGACTGCGGTAAATATATTCAGATTGGAGGCAGTGAAAACATCTGTTGTGTCTCAAAGACCTAGTTGACTATCTCTAATAAGATGTCCTTGAAAAAGTTACTTACCCTTTCTGAACCTCAGTTTCTTTTATTTGTTAACAGGGTTACTATACCTGCCTCAAGGCATGATTACGAGGATCACATAAATGGTAAGGGCAATTAGAAGATACTTTACAAATTATCAATTTCTCCCCTGTCCTTCACGTTATAGGTTGAGATCATAATCCCCTCAGGCTTAATCTTTCAGATGCCCTATTATGTTTATTCTAAACTATACTATTTCACCTAAAAAACATATCCTACTTTATTTCTGAGATTTGTATTTGGCCCTTGGATAAGCTGAATGTTCTGGTTAATATAGCAAATGGTCCAGGTGATAATTAAGCTTTCAGCCTTATTATTGAAATCAGTGAACTATTGACTTATTTGTAACAACAGCAATAACTTTCAGAAGTGAGATGCCTTTCTCACATGCTCAAACCTACATCTGGCATTGGAACAAAATGTAAAGCTTTTAAACCAAAATAAGTCTTTATAAAATGTTGTCCATTATGCCTCTTCCCAGAACCATGTAGAAGATGATATCATATGGTAGAAAAATGGGGGAAAAAGACTGAAATTATTGTTGGCCTTCCTCAGAATTCTAAATATGTAATTTGAGTTACTCTAATAATTCAGAATTTCAAAGGTCCATTTTATTTCAAAGAGAACCTCTTAGGCTAATTTGGGGTGGATAGAAAGGTCTGGTCTCTCTGGCCAGGAGTCCCAAAGCATGATTTATTCTTGCAGCATTTCTATGAGATATTTTTCCCTCTCTTCCAAATTTTGTGGACATGCCAAGTCTCTTTCTTCAAAAATTCAATACAATTTGGCTCAGAAATACAAGGCAGGGGGAACAGGATACCAGGTATTAAATTCTACACTGCCTCTCTCACCCCTGACTAACCTTTTATTTTAGACTTAAAAATAATTTTCCATATAGAAATGTTTTACCTTTTGATTTTATTTGGATATTCCTTGAAACCTCCTTTAAAGCACTGAAATGTAATACAGTATTCACAGGTGAAAACTACTTACTCTTTGAAAACAGAATTTCTTTTGGCTCAGCCAAAAATATAGGAATGTTTTCACTTACTTCCCACTAAAGAGAAAAACGATTTCAAGAAGTCAGTCTCACCTTTGAGGAATAACATCAAAAATGTCAACCTTTAGCTTTGAGATTTCACCAACTGCAAGTTAATACTAGTGCACAGCCCCGACTTTGAATCATAAAACCTTGCTAAACACAACTGCCATTTGATGCCAGTGGCATGGTGCTATGGAAAGATCTTGGATTTTATCTCTTTGGGATAACTGTGTGTTTTAGAAATAGCATGCAAACTCTCTGAGTCTCAGTCTCCATATCTTGAAAATGGGACACCTCTCCCTGTTTTCCCCTAGATTCTACGATGACAACATAACAGGCCTGGCAAAAAGCAAGCTCTCCATCAATGTCAAGGGCCGTCTGCTTCACTGCCATCCTCATTTCCTAGATCTAGATCCAGATCATAACTTTGCCTTTGCATCTGTGGTAGAAAGAATAATGGCCCCTCAATGATGTCTTAATCTCTGAAGCCTGTGAGTATATTACGTGACATGGCAAGAGATAATTTGCAAATGTGATTAAATTAAGGATCTTTAAATGGAAGTTCACTCTGGATTATCCGGGTGGGCTCAATGCACTTACGTGAGGGTTTTTATAAGTGGTAGAAGAAGGTTACACAGAGAGATTTGAAGATGCTATGCTGTTGGCCTTCAAGATGAAGAAAGGGGCCACCAGCAAAGGAATACAGGCGGCCTCCAGAAGCTGGAAAAGGCAAGGAAATGGATCTTCCCCTAGAGCCTCCAGAAGGAATGCAACCCTCTGGACACCTTGATTTTAACACTGTGAGACCCATTTCAGACTTGTGTCCTCCGAAACTGTGAGATGTTACGTTTTAGTTGCTTTAAACCACTAAGCTTTCACTAATTTGTTACAGGATGAATAGAAAATGAATACTGCATCTTTGTACAGCCTTGTCCTGGCTGCAGGGCAGGAAGTGCTCTGAGCAGCTGAGGAAAGTGGTTCTAACCATGGGCTACCTATCTTCTTAAAGAGCTCAAAAGTGGCTGATGGAGCAATGATTGTAACGGATCATTTCTCTTTAGTAGGCAAGAAGGCTGAAACTTCTAGAGCAGAATGAACAGGTTGATGTAAACCATACATTTAAGCACCTTTTACTTTTTTCTTCACCAACTTAATAAAAAGGCCTTTTGTGTTTCAGCAAAATCAGGTAAACGTAACTTCTTTCTGGGAATATGACCTTACAGATTGTAATAGTGCTTGTTTTTCAGAAGTCCAGAGACACTTTCTACCCTAAGTTTCTGAAAAATTTCAAGCTCACACTTCTGCGTCACCGTTGACAACAAATCCTGACTGAACCTGAAGCAAAGCCACAAAAAATGACCTCTGGAATTTTTTACCTCTCAGGGGAGGTGTTCAATCGAAAGCAAGTTGAAGTAAAACCCTCTGGATTTGACACTTACACCCTGAACCGTGCCTATTTCAAATGGTGGCTTTATGATTCTGAGATTCAACAAAACCTTCCTGTGTTCCCATCCAGAGAGAGAGAGAGAGAGAGAGAGAGAGAGAGAGAGAGAGAGAAATGACCAACCTGGGTGGGACTGGAGGAAAGAAACATCCTTTGCTATTTTGTTGGAGGTGTTTCCCCAGAACCATCCAGAGGGAACATCTGTGACATGCGTGTTTGAACACTCTGTCACTTGATCCTGAAACATTTTTATGAAGCACTACAGAAAGTGTTAGTAGTATATCCAATGAGTGATGATATGGAGCTGGGGAAATGTCATTTGCCTGGGGGGGTCCCCAAACTTTTCTGGCCTTTTAGCCAATCATATTTATTTTATAGTAGCTCATATGATAATAGCTATTATATAGCTATTATATAACTATTACATAGTGCTTTTATGAGATCAAGGGGCCTCTCTTCTTCCCTCTTCATGAACAGATCATGGGGAATTCCCCTATTTCTTACATCTCTGTATGTGGTGCTCGCAAAGGAGTACAGTTGAATCTTGAACAATGCCAGGGTTAGGGGCACCAACCCCTGCACGGTCAAAAATCCCGATATAACTTTACACAGTTCCTCTGTATCTCTGGTTTCGTGTCCGTGGATTCAACCAACTGCTGATTCCGTAGTACTGAAGTGTTTACCATTGGAAAAAAATCACGTATCCTGGTCAGTTCAAACCCATGTGGTTCAAGGATCAACTGTATTTCCTACTGAGGGTGGATTTGAAAAACTGATTGCTGCCTGCAGATCTCTGAAGCCACCACATACAGGAAAACAATCAGACTTTTAATGTCTGGCTATTAGGACCACAAACAAGAAGGGGAAAGAGAGAGAGAGAGAGAGAGAGAGAGAGGGGGAGAGACTGAGATTAGTGATAGCTCAGTGGAAAGCAGATTTCTCTAAAGTTCGGAAATTGGAAGATTTGTTGGTAATCTAGCTGGAGGCAAGGATTCTGGGGCCCAGGTCGGTGCCCTGATTGATGTATGCAGCCTGCCGCGGGTGTAAGGTTAGAAAGTGTCTTCACGAGTCACCTATCTGCTAAACCTACTATAGATGCAACTAAGGTAGTTTTAAGTTCCTGGAGACCAGGGGTGTCCAAACACAGGTCTGATAACCACTTGCCAAGGATATTCTAGAGAGCATGCAAAACACTGATTGGGTGATTGGACTTCATCATTTATTCAGCCAATCAGCAAACGTGCATTAGGTCTACTACATTCAACTCTCTATGCTGGATACTGTGTTCGTTTTAAAGATTATCTTAAATGTTAATAATTTATTATTTTATTAATTGTGATATGAATGGCAAAGAAGAATGATCAAATAGAGGTAGGAGTCACATCCTTCATAAAGGCTGAAAATATACAAAAACAATGCTCATAAGGTAACAGATGATTTCTAAAAACCCAATAACAACAACAACAATAATAATTACCATCTGGGCCAGGCATGTAATTTTATATATATATATATATATATATATATATATATACACACACATATATATATATATGGCATGTGATTTAATCTTTCAACAAAACTTTGTAGAAAATATGATTACCCTTATTCCTCATATATGGAAACTGAGGCTCAGAAAGATTGGATAAATTGCCCAAGATTACGGAGCTAGTAATGACTGGAGCAAGTAATCTATCCAGTTCTAACAAACACATATAATAGATAGGTAACAAGTTAGCATATTGTCTTTTGGCTATAGAATTACAGAATAATGGAAATGGAAATGTAGCAATTACTCACAAAACATTTATTTGAAGGCAAATGGAGTTCCTTTCCAAAATAAATTAGCTGAAAGTTATTTGTTTTCTGAATTGAGGTCTGCAAACTCTCATCTGAGGTGAGCTCAGTGACAAGTCAGTTGGCACTGGGTGCTTGCAAGATATTACTTATGGCAAATTGGTTCAAACACACAAAGAATGGTTCTTAATGTTGACATTTTGTTGATGATTTAAGAAGCTCTCAAGTAGCTAGAGTTAGGGTTCTTTCTGACATTCCAGTGCCTTAGTAATTCTTGGAAGATGCAGCAGTGGGGAAACATATCCTGAGCACATCTACCTAGCACTGGCCCCAGGCACCATCATGCACATCAGCTTATTTAATTTCCTCAGTGCCTCAGAGGGTCAATGTTACACACCCCATGTTTGCAGGAAAGAACATTGAAATTCAATATTTTGTTCCAGATCACCCTGATTATTAGACCATCAAAGCTGGCTGTTTGGTCACAGGCTTGCAGTTTATGCATAGCTATGCGTTTATATATTAATAATATGGTAATTCAAAATGCTTTTCTGGGTTATATTGTAGTCCTAACCATCCCTTTGTAATAGTGCTTTTATGGGGAGAGACACTTTGAATTCCAAAAAAGAGACATTGAAAAATAAAGACTCCTTGTGTACTGGCTAGAAACAACTTTTTTTTTTTTTTTTAACCAATTAGATTCAGATACCAACCCTATGGTGGAGGAGATCGGACATTAATCACTCTACACTAAACCATTTGTCAATTAATCTGGGTGAGAGCTCTGGGAACCAACGAGCAGTGATGGTGTGTGGATTATTGGCATACCAGGACATGGGAGCCAGCACACTCTAATCTGAGTTCCATCCATACACACTGTGTCTCAAGCTTGGGTAAGAAAGGAATCTATAGGCAATGAAGGAATGAAAGCCCTAGGTTAGCTTTGGTTCCATGCCACCTTCTTCCCCAGGGGTGGCATTGAGGAGCAACTGCTGGGTCACATGTGCCAGGAGAGGAGCTGATGTGAAGATGTGACTCCTACTTTTGGTGGAGTCACAAACCATCCCTGTTGGTATGCAAGGTGCTTTGTACACTTCTGTTCTCTTCTAATAAGTGAGCTCTGCTGGAGGAATAGGATTTGGGCCCTCAGTGGAGTCCCTACTGCACCAGAAAGCCTGAGAAGCCAGAGTTCTTTAATGAGGCTACACATGGAAAAGAGATCAGGCCAGGCACCACTCTGGGACAAGGCCACATCAGGACTCTGGCCTTGACCATAATGTATCTGTACCTGTGCCTCGGTCTCTGGCTTCTGTAGTCAGTCCTCACTCTTTATCATCCCCTACCAGAAGCAATCCTTTAAAATAACAAAACTGATGAACTTAAAACCTCATGGAGAGTAGCAGAAAAAAAAAGGGGCTCAAAATCTAAGGAGAAAGGGACATTTGAGAACAGCAAATTTCGAAGCTCAAAGCCAGCTTAAGCCCATTTAGTCACAGTTTATTAGGAAGCCAATGTGAAACCACAAGCAGGGACTAGCCCTGTCCTATTTTAAATGGACTTTCCATTTCCTTTGTCCTGGTCAAAATGTGACTTGGTTAAAATGGAATTGTTTGTGAAACTTCTCCTGTCCTAATTTTTTAAAAAACTGAACTATTTTATACAGTTTCCTTTAAATATTGAAACTTTAAATATTTAATGTTATTTTGGTTCTTTTGCTTCCATCCGTTTATTATTACTGCATTCTTATTAAATGTTTTTATTTTCTTAAATTTATTTATTGCTATTACGTTTATTATTATCATTATTAGTAATAGTATTAGTGATAGTAATAGTAACAGCAGTAGCAGTGGTGGTGGGTTTGTGTTTTCTAGATTTGGACCCACATCCCTATCTAGTGTCTCATTGCAGTGAGCTGGACTGGAATATATTTGGGGGATGTGAAAGCTCCTTAGTGTAGATGCATAGTGTTAAGTATAGAATCTGTTGATTCTAAATCATCCACCCCAGCCTCCTATCCTTAGGGCTTACCCTAATCCCATTTGAAAAAGATAAATCAAAAATTAATATGAGCCCATGGCAAATAAATAAAACAACATAAAAGAATATGAGTAAAAAGTATAAAAGTTTCTGTACTTCCCCCAATTTCTATTCTCCCTAAGTAACTATTTATCAGTTTCTTACATATTCAGGGCTATTCACTCCAACATATACAGACAAATGTTTCTCATGATCAATTGGATAATTTCCATAAACACACACACACACACACACACACACAGACATTACTGTGTTTTGCTTTTTTTCTTCTACTGAATATTATATTTTGGAGAATTTTATCAACCCACAGGCATGTTTTATTTTTTAAATAATTACCTAGTATTTAAGTATAAAGATGTATACCTTTTATAAAAATTATAAATTATGGGACCACAATGTGCTTCTTGTTTGTGAAAATATATCTGTAGGATAATTTCTGCTTTTTTTTTTTTAAAGGGGGCTGTGGATAGTACTTGCTTCCCAGATAAAAGACACTCCAGATACCTCTCAATACAGTGGCCAAAGGAGAGAAGCAAGAGAAATATGTAAATGCCCAGAAGAGGAAAAAGTCAAGGGAGCAAATGATTCCAAAAGAGGAACCAAGAGCTGTGAACAGAAATGACCAAGAGCAAAAAGGCTCAGGGAAGGTTTGCTCCAGTTCAGTTCTATTCATAATCCCTTTCAGTTTTTCACCAGCAGCCCAGCCCTGCACACCTCATTGTGCAGCCGGCTCTCCTTGGAGACCTTCTCTATCTTCCCCTTGTGGGTAGAGGAGGCCCCGGTAGGGGAAGACCTGAGCGCCCCCTAGAGGTTGGAGAGCACAGGCTGGACAAACGAATATACCCATCAAATTGAAGGATATTTTTAAAAGAAAAAGACAGCAGTTAAAACAGCTGGTCACATGCATGCCTCTTTCCCGGTGTCTTGATTCATGTGCTCACATTTTCACATAATTGCAGTGATGGTCTAGATTCAATTTTGTATTCTGCTTTTTTTTCCCCACTTAATATTATATAGTAAATGTTTTTCCATGTGGCTACATAATCTTTCTAATTACCATTTTAATGACTTCATAATACTCCTTCCAGCTCACATATTGTAATCTATGTAACCACTCCCTATTGGTGGACATTTAGATTGTGTCCAGACTTTTACTAATATAGAAAATGGTGCCTACAATATCTGTTGTATTCTCCTTTTTGAATGAGTTTCTTAGATTAAAGGGTGAGTCAAAGGGTAGGGTTGATTTCATAGCTCTTGATAAACTTGGTTCTGCTGATTCGATAAGCAGTAAAGCATCTGACATGGTACCAGCATACTAATTTGGGTACTTTTTTTTTTTTTTTCAAACTTCTGCAAATGTAATAATGTAACCTGCCACTGCCTTTCACTTTCTACTAATTCTTTTCTGCTTTCCACACAGTCAACTCATGCAAGCCTTTGGCTGACCATTTATTCATTCAATACCTTTTGAGAACCTAATATCTACCAGGAATTTGTTCTAGAATCGTGTTTCTTTGGTAACATTGCAATTCTTATAGAAAACAGGAACAAAGGATGAAAGTGCATCACGATGATGAACTCATTTTTTAAAACATAAAAAAAAATCATACTTTGCAAAGTCCCAGTTATCAAATTTAAGTAAAATGTGGGTTGAAGAAAATTTGCTAGCACAATCCAGCTCCGTGAAATGCATAAATGCTGAATAAAAAGAACTGAGATGAACAGAGACCACAGAGCTGGCTAAAGCCAAGCCTTGTTAGGTGAGTAGGAGTTCACCAAAAAAAAAAAAAAAGATAACAGTGGGGTCTTAGAATCAGATCATTTGTGTGAAGTGAAATTCTTGCTCCTTATGAGCTGTGAGGGTTTAAATAATTTCTCTTTTTTTTTCCTTTTTAAACTTTTCTCTTAGGTTGCTATTTGACTTTTAAAACTCAGACAAATTGTCACCTATGTCATTTGCTTTCCCAAACCTCTTCAGGAAACAAAAAGTCCTTCTTTACAGGTCATATTCTCCTCCTCTCGAAGTTTCCAGCATCTAGCACAGTACCTGATATATGTTAGTTACTTGGCAAATGTTTGTTGAATTTAATGACTTGAATTGAATGTTTCAGTAATTATGGCACATCAACAGCAGGAAATATTATGCAGCAATTAAAAAGCTAATTAGGAAAACTGCATAGCTGGGTGGAAATATGCTTAATGTTTAATGTGAACATGAAAAGTGGTATCTGCATTATGATTCTGTCTAAAAATTCTCAGGCAAGGTGCTAAAGAGACAAAGAAGTATAAGAAAAGATGCTTATCTCGAAGAAGCTCCAGGCTCATGTTACACTGAGGGAGATAGGTGTGTGGAAGAGTTATCATGGTATGAGGGCAATGACGGTAGTATGTGTGAAATGCTGAGTAGAGGGTCGAATCTGTCTGGGGAAGTTGGATGAGAGAGACATAACATTTCATGCGGGCTTGGAGTCAAAAGACAAGATAGTGGAGACAGAATTTTCTTAAATGGGAAGAACATGGGAGAATGAAAAGGCATTGCATTTTAGAGAAATCGTTAGAAAGTTCTGTGGTGGGAGGGAGATGAGAGAAGATGAGAGTATAATGTTGAGTTATATTATAGATGCCTTGCTAAGGTGTTTTGATCTTTAACATGTAGACAGGGCAGTATGGCATGGTGACATTTGTTTTTATGACAATAACCCTGGCAGACAAAAAAGGATGTATTGGAGGGCAAATACCCAGGGCAAGTACACCAGAGAGAGGCCTTCAGCTACCTGCTTCGGGTGAGAGATAATAGGCTTGATGGTAGACCTGGAGCAGGGGCAAATTTTACATACCTTCAAAAGGGGAGTGGACAAGACCTATGGGATGTTGGGAGCTGAGTGAAGGGAGGTTTCTAGGGTGACTCATAGTAGCAGACAATTCGCAAAAAAATATAAAAGGAACAGGTCTATGGCAAGAAGGTGGGTGGGAATGGTGAACTGGGGAGATGCTGGGCTGAGTTTTGGACGTGTTGAATTCTTGGTGCTAGTAGGCCTTGCATCAGCAGAAGGCTGGTATGCAGTCAGAGAAATGCTTTTAGATTCTTAGGAGATAATTTCTGGCAAAAAGATGTCCATAAACTGGGTCTAACAAATAATCCCACACCTTCCATGTCCGTGAAAAACAGGAAGCATGCTACAAATGAAAGTACTCTGGCAGGCTGACTTCAAATGGAGGTTCTCCTGCATCAGCTGTAAGCAAATTACTTAACCTTGTTAAGCCTCAAATTCCTCATCTGCAAATTAGAATAATAACTCTTGCCTCATAGGGTTGTGTGAGAAAGAGATGAGATAAAGCAAGCAAAACATCTGCAGGAGGGACTCAGTAAGTGTCCATTCCACTCCCACCCACACTCCACCCCTTTTCCACAGATTGTCTCAGAACAAAGGACTGAAACAGAAACATAGTTTTCTTTTAAAAAGGCATTAAAGAGGTGTCTATCCACTGATGGTTGATTTCTCTAGTGTTGATCCAGTTCTTGGAGTCAAGTGTTAGTGAGCTCGAGCCAGGCTGTTTTCCAAACAAAGATTTCTCCAGGGATGAATTATGGACTTTCTCAATATGAGCATCATCAAGGTCCAATCTATAGCAACCTTCCAATATGTGGTTTCATTTCTCTCTTTTCTTTTCTGGTAAGAGAGCAAGACTTTTGATTTCTTTTTCTGACTTGAATTGAGTCATATATATATATCCATTCAATATAGTAATAATACTAATGAAATAATAATAATAATTTCCACTTTGAGGACTAGCTTTATGTTCGTACTTTAGATGCATCCCTTCTTTTAATCGTTGCAACAAACCTATGTGATTTTATATTTTTCCCATGTTATAAATGATCAAGCTGGTACACAGAGGTGAAGTGACCTGTCCAAAACTGCACATAAGGTAAGTGAAAGACCTAAGATTTGAAAGCAAACCATTTGAATCCAGAGCCTTTACTTATAAGCACTTCCTCTCAGCCAAGACGGCATTCTCTCTGCCACTCATCACTCAAGGGTGGGAGAAGGAGAGTTGGAGAGAGAAGTTAAGAGACAGAGAGATACAACAAGCAAGGAAGTGTTGAGTGTATATGTGTTTTAATTGCTGTTAACGTATGAATCATAAGTCACTCTTGTTTTTCCATCAAGGGAGGCACAAGGACAAGCAAACAGAATGGCATTTATCTATGATTAAAAAATTATGACCATTTATATGCAAATGAGGGCTGGTTCTCTGCTTCTGGAAGGCTAAAGAGGATTATACAGAGTCATAAATTTAGGGTGTTTTTTTTTCTCTATGCACTCCCAGGCCAAGTATAGAGTTTTAGCAGTGTCTGTCAGGGTGATTGGGAGCAAAGTGGAACATCCTGGGTTGTTTCGTATGACACAGTCGCAACTGCATGATTTTCCTAATGCTCTCTCCTCTGCCTGCTACGCTCTTTAGCTGAAAAACTCTCAGTCTTCCTGATCAAATGCTTCTGCTCTGAGAAGCCTTCCACACTAATGGTTTAGTTTCAGCAGAGTTAGTCTTTATAATGGCATAGATTATGTTAATTCATTTATTCATTCACTTATTCATTCAACACATGCTCACTGAGTACCTTCTTGGTGCCAGGCATTGTCTTAGGCTCAGAAGATAAAGTTTGCACCTGATTCCAGAACAAATGAGCGAAATAAGGTTCATATTCTCCTGTGGAGCTTACATTGGCTGGAGGAGACAGGCAAATAAACATGTAGGCAAAAAAAACATATGGTATGCTTTCAGGTAATGATAAGATAAAGCAGATAAACTATGTTAGAGCTGGAGCCATGTGGAAGAGCAAAAGCTGGGTCCTCTTCTGGACATCCAGGTTTCCTGGGGTTCTTTGTCCTCATTTTGCAGGCTATGAGAAGGGAAATTTCTGAGGAAGAGTGGGAAAGAAAATATAAAAGCTGTCTCATCCCCTCTTTCTCCTCTGGGGCCAGCATGGTGTCGTATTTACTTCTCTTCTGCAGGATGGTGCATGTTCTTCAAGGTCTGTGGCTTCTGATCTCACTGGGCTCTTCTTGTCCAAGATCCCTTAGGTCTGATCATTCAGGAATGATCTGGCCAGTTGATCCAACTCTGACATCTGTGCAGCCTTCACCAGGTGTGGCTGATTGGGCTCTCCGTAATTAAGGAGTGTTTGGCCCTCCAAAATCATCTGACATTGGTCATGGACCTGATCTTTCTGAAGTCCCATTAAAAGCCATGCATTTCCCTAGGACCAGGCTACAAAAATCATGCCCAAAGATGTTTCTTTGCTCATGATTGGAATTAAAGCCTCTGATATTGAGTCAGGAGTTATTTCAGGAAGATCAGATGTTATGTTTAGGGATTTATGAAATCATTTCTGGGATGTACCTGACAATGAAATAACAACATGAAAAGGGAGGAATGTTGAAGTAGAGAGAAGGGAACTGATATTTCTGAAGTCACACAGTAAGTGGGGGGAAACAGGCAGACTGGGAGAGGAAGGGTTGGGGCTGGCTGCTGGCCAGAGGTTGGGGGCTGTGGAAGGGGAGAGACATCCTGGGTACCCAAGGAGTGAAGTGTCACAGAAGGGGTTCAGTTCACCTGCATCTGTGACTAACTCTGGTATAGCATCTCCTACTTACCAGGAGCAGACATTGTGCTTTTAACGACCTAATTCATCTAATCTTTAAAATATTCCTTTGGGAAGAGGTGCAACTAGAACTTGAACTTGGGACTTTCTGACCTCTGTGCTAGAACTCTTGACTGCATTACCTTCTCTTTTGGTTGCAGGCATTTAAACTCAAGTATTTAGGGTTTAACAAACTCTGTGGTTTCTTGTGTGTGTGTGTGTATGTGTGATAAATGCTACAAATATCAATTCTCATAATAGGGAGGGATCTGCCTTCACTCTATTAATGACATCACTAACCATTTATTGGTTTTTCAAAGGGAAATTAAAAAAAAAAGATGCTGCAAATTATTGTGATTAAGTCCCATTGGAAAGTTGATATACTCACTCCTGTGTTGGTGAGAGTGAGTAGAAATATGAGTCAGACACAGAGAATAAGAGATCTTGGTGTCTGCAACTGAAAGCTCACAAGTGACAGCCACAGCAAATTAAGGCTTGCTCTTACACCTTTAAGCAGCCTCTTCTTTCCTATAGACCTAGATGATGTTGCATGGTACAGTAGAAAGAGCAAAGATTAACCCCTAGTCTTTCGCTGACTAAATGTGTGACCTTGGGCAAGTTGCTTAACCCCTGTGACCCTCCATTTACTCATTTGTACTATTCGGATACTAGTAGCGACCTCATGGGGTTTTCCTGAAGACAGAATGATGCTACAGAGCATAGCACTGTGCTGGGACACACAGTGAGTTATCAGTACCTGTTGGATTCTTCTCATTCTCTCTGACTTCTCTCCATTTGGCGGGAGCCCAGTGCTTGCTTTCTCACTGTTTGCACAGAAATCATGGAGCCCTGCTTTTAGTCTCTAATTCATGTTGTATACTCTGGAAAATGAATCCTTCTGAAGCCTTGCTTCTCGTATGTAAGGAGGAGAGTGAAACATTGGTCACCATTCAGCTGGTCCCCGAGTCTCCCTTTGAAGGGACATTGGAGGATCCAGGACAGATGGACAGGTATGGGTTTAGATGTGTAAAGTAAGACCCAGGCAAGAGGTTGAGCGGAGACTGTGTTATACGCAAAGGGTTAAGATTCTCTCAATGAGAAATTAACAGGATTTTGGGAATCTCTGAGGCCTGGAAAAAGAGAGGAACAAATATAAGAGGAGAGAAATAATCTAGGAAAAATGCTAGGCATGCAGCATGCTAAGTTTCTCTTGAAAAAGTGACCAAATTGTCTAATATTCAATTTCAAGTGATTTTTTCAGTGCTATTTAGATAAACGCACACACAGAAAATGTTTGTTGAACATAAGTTAATATATAAAATCCTTGGAACAGCTCCTGGCATGTACTATTATTATTATTAATATTATTTTATATTGTCATTATTATCCAGACTTGTGTTGGACACATGGTATTTTGGGGTGTGAATGAATTGAAGGAGTGGCAATGTCTAAAGTGGATGGCTGAAGTGAATAAATGGATTAAACATCTAGGATGTAAGATTATATGGAGACTAAACTGCAGTTGACTCTTTTTTCCTTTTTAACATCTTTATTGGAGTAAAATTACTTTACAATGGTGTGTTAGTTTCTGCTTTATAACAAAGTGAATCAGCTATACATATACATATATCCCCATATCTCCTCCCTCTTGCATCTCCCTCCCACCCTCCCTATCCCACCCCTCCAGGTGGTCACAAAGCACCAAGCTGATCTCCCTGTGCTATGCGGCTGCTTCCCACTAGCTGTCTATTTTACATTTGTTAGTATATATAAGTCCACTGCAGTTGACTCTTGAACAACGTAGGGGTTAGGGACACCCACCGTCAAAAATCTGTTTGTAACTTACAATCAGTCCTCTGTATCTGAGTTTCCTCTGTATCCACAGTTCCGGACCCTCCCATTCAACCAACTATGGATCATGTAGGACTGTAGTATTCAGTACTGAAAAAATATACGTATAAGTAGACCTGCACAGTTCAAACCCGTGTTGTTCAAGGGTCAACTGTAATTCAGTGGAAGCAGGAATTGAGGATCCAAACTGCTTGGAAAAGGCAAAACCCCCCAAGCCCCCAACCCGGGGGTGTCTGAGGGATTAGAAGGGACACTGAGCCTCCCACCAAAGGTTGGATGGAGGTTTGAACCACTTTCTCGTGCTTCTCAAAAGGGAGGTGACTAAAGCTAAAATAGCGTCACATCTAATTCATAGGTCATGAAGGATTCCAGGACACCCTCTTACTCTCAAGGCCAAAGTCAACTGCTTAATGCTACATCATTTGCCCCCATGACCTGGCTCCACTGTGTGTTTGTGGTCTTCTCCCCATCGTGTCCCAGACACACCCTCTCTAAGCTCTCTACAGGTCTCCAGTCCTGTACAGAGCGCTGCTGACTCTGCACGTTGACCCAGGCCATCGCCCCCGCCCTGAAGCGCCGACCCCACTTCTCTCTGCCCACCCAATCCTGATACTTCTCTCAGCTCAGCCCAAACTCCAGCTCCTTTGCTCCAGCTCCCCAAGATGCCTTTGTTACCCCTTCAATATAAAATTGATTTCCCCTTCCTAGTATTTCCTAAGATCTCTGAGTCAATGTCCCCCATTTTCAGCTGGATTCAGTGATGCTCTCCCACCATCCCACTCCCTGCACACACCTATGAATGTTGAGGGCTCCATCCTGCTGAGGTTGTAATTTAGTATTAATCCTCTGGCTATAGGAAATTATGGGAGTTCTAATAAGGTGTTCATCACATGATTCTACTTGAACAGGGGTTGGCAGACTTTTCCTGCCAAGGACCAGATATTCAGTATTTTAGGCTTTGTGCATCATATACAATCTCTGTTTCAGCTTCTCTGCTCTGCCCTGCTAGTGTGGACAGAGCCATAAACAATAGGTAAACAAATGAGCATGACTGTTTTCCAATAAAATATTACTTACCAATATAGGCTGCTGTAACTAAAGTTTGCCAACCTTTGTTTTAGAAGATGACTCTATCCAAAGGGAGAGATGTCCCTTCACTCCCATAAGAAACCCTATCCATAACCTGACCTGCTTTTGATTTTTCTTATTTCAGCCCAAAAGAAAATAGACTTAAAAAAATAGCTTGATCACACCCTTCAGCGTGGCTACTATCAAAACAAACAAACAAACAGAAACTAACAAGTGTTAGTGAGGATGTAGAGAAATTGGAACCCTTGCGTACTGTTGGTAGAAATGGAAAATGGTTCGGCCACTGTGGAATACAGTATGACACTTCCTCAAAAAGTAAAAAAAAAGTAGAATTACCATATGACCCAGAAATTCTATTTCTGGGCATACATCCAAAAGAATTGAAAGCTGGGTCTCAAAAAGATGTTTGTAGACCCATGTTCAAAGCAGCATTATTCACAATAGCCAAAAAGTGAAAGCAACCCAAGCGTCCATTGAAGGGTGAATGGATAAACAAAACATGGTATATACGTACAATGGAATATTATCATCCTCAAAATGGAAGGAAATCCTGACATATGCTACAAGATGGATAAATCTAAAAATCATGCTAAGTGAAATAAGCCAGTCACAAAAAGACAAATACTGTATTATTCCATTTACATGAGGGACCTAGATTAGTAAAATTCACAGAAACAGAAATTAGAATGGTGGTTGCCAGGGGTTGAGAGGAGGCAGAGTGGGAAGGTTGTTATTTAACGGGGAGAGTTTCAATTTTACAAGGTGAAAAAGTTCTGGAGATTGTTTGCATAACAATCTGAATTGTATTTAGCAATACTGAACTATACACTTAAAATGGTTAAGATAGTACATTTTATGGTATATGTACTTTACCACAATTTTTGAAAAATTAAAGTTGACTGCATTAAATATCTTACAGAAAAAAAAAAAATAGCTTGACTATTCGGCTCCTCTCCCCTCTCCTTCCTTTGCTCTGGCTCCCTCTACGTGGATGCTGGCAGCACCGAGGGGCACAGAGGGGGCTGAGGCACTTATGATGGTCTCCTGCATTGGAGAAACCAGACAGGAATGTCTTTTCCCATCAGCCTTTCTGTAGGAACACAGACTATCCTTTCAGCCTGATACAATATGGTAATTGCTCCCACTCAGCTGGGGGCATCCCCCAGGAGCTTGACTGAGGCATCATTTGGGGATCTGTCATGTCCTATAGCCCTGCGCTGGGGCCGCACAAGTGTCCCCCTCTGCTTAAGTTATTTATATAGGTGGTTGAAAACACTTTGCTTGTACAAACTAGAAACTATTAGATTAAGCCAGCAGAGACAGCCAGAGGCAATCTTTTAACAAAGTGAGTGGGATTCAAAGTAGGCATGGAAAGCAAATATTATTTCACTGGGAGTCGATTAGAAGGAGCTCTGCGGGTGAGCTGGAACTGCTTTGTTAACTTAGCTGGGGGAGGCGAGCAGGGCCAGGTAGGCACCAGCTGGGTTTGAAGGGGAGCAGCCTGGGATGAAATGGTAATTCAGGGGTAGGTGGATGCATCAGGCACCCCTTCACACTCGCTCCCCTCCTTTCTTTATTTAAAGTACATGATGGAGCTTAGCAGCCGAAAAGCCTCAGTTTGCTCTAAAATTTCTCATTTTAATTCAGGCAAACACTCCATAAATCCAATGTATCGGAAAGCAAATATTGAGGCTGAGTAAGAAGGTCCATTAGATGGAGTGCTTAAGTTCTAGGGCCTGAGCTTGTGGGAGGGGTGGGCAGAGAAGCTTAGAAAGGGAGGCTCATCGGGAGGGAGTGGGAGCCTGGAATGTGGGTGATGGGGAAAGGGAGTCTGGGGAGGGGGACCCTGGGAAGGAGCTGGGGGGAGAAGTAGAGGGAAGGGAAGGATTTGAGGCTCGCAGGGGTAGTCAGTTTGGAAAAGACTGGATTAGAAGGAGATTTCTGGAGCTTCTGATGGAAAGAGAATTGGGAAGGAAGCTTCAGCTGAAGATTGATAATGGGTCACAGGGAAGGAGGGTTTTTGAAAGAATAGAAAGGGGCCAGAAGGAGGCTCGGTAATTTGCAAGCATCTGGGTACACAGTGACTGTCTTCTCATAAGCAAATTCCAAGAGGAGTGAAGGCCAGGGGTAGGCTGAAGAGTTTGAACTATGTTTTATGTTGTCATTTGCATTGTTTTGCAATGAGGCTGCTGGGGATTTTTTGAAAAGTCCCAAACTGACCCAGGGGTGGCTGAATCTCCTCAAAGATCCTGAACATCAGGGTGGCCAGGGAACTGGTACTCAGGAGCTCCTGGATG
This sequence comes from Eubalaena glacialis, assembly GCF_028564815.1. NCBI lineage: Eukaryota > Metazoa > Chordata > Mammalia > Artiodactyla > Balaenidae > Eubalaena > Eubalaena glacialis. Next base: position 20,349,886 of record NC_083728.1, read on the forward strand.
TGGGGTTTTTCAGGGATGCCCACAGGAAGGAGACAAGTCTTTTACACGTGGAGGTGGTGTGCCCCGTGGTGAAGGGGATGCAATTTGGAGTCAGGAAGGCATGGATTTAAATCCTCTCTTGATCATGTGCTAGCTGGCTGACCTTGGAGGAGTCACTTACCCTCTTTGAGTCTGTTTACTCATCTGTAGAATGGGTATAATTACACTTCCTTGGAGATAGTTATAATACTGCTTCATGTGGAGATGAAATGAGGTAATGCAGTTATGCTTAGTACAATGACTGGCACAAAAAGGGTGACTGATTAAACTAAGCTTTTTTTTTTTTTTTAATTGATGTTATGAGAATAATTCCCAGAAGCAACTTCTCCAAAACACCTCCAAAGACTCTCCATATCTGTGAACAAAAGTCTTAAAGGAGCATGAGGATTGTCCCAGAGTGTCTGGGCTGTAAGTGACCTCCATGTGTTTTCTCATTTTCCATAGCAGCTCTGGGAATTTTTGACCCTGGATTCCAGAAAGGGAAGTAGCCAGGTACAACGATCCACCACTCGAGTCTCTCTTGGATCATATTAATGTCAGCACTTTGGCTTTTCAGTAAACGTTAAAGATTAGTTAAAGCAATCATCTAAGGCTTCCCTTCCAACTTTAAGGTTTTGGGAAGTGTCTTAGATCATGAGCAGGAGAGAAGATCATCAGCTCTTGTCATGCGCCAGGCTCAGAACTAACAATTTTACAGGACTTTTCGCCTTTGGTAATTATCACAGCCCTTAAGATAGGGACTCTTTTAATCAACATACTATAGAAAAGGAATCTGAGCCCAACAGAAGGTCTTTCTTTTCTCAGGATTACACATCTGGTAAGTGGCAGCGCTGGGGCCTGAATATGTTCAACCAAGTCTGAAGCCAGATTTGAAACTGAAGACTGCTATCCCCAAACTAGGCTCCATAATGGGAGTCAAAATGGGGACAAATCACAAAAGTCATTATTCCCAGGTGAGAACCTTGGTTATTAGAAAAAGATGATAATTAATCTCCTGGGATAAGGGCAGAGCAGATTTAATTTTTGCCCAAAATGAAGTTGTCTTCATTGTTACTGATATACAGCACTTTGGACTCTTAATCAGTGATGTTAGCAGTTTTCAGTGTTCATTTAATTAGTACAAGAGACCCTGCTGGTAGAAATATTGGATAATTAGTGTTTTATGTAATGGCTTATGAAGTACCCTGTAAAAAACTCCAGTAATCACAGATTCTCAGCAGAACTTTTATCAAAGCACAATATTTAAGTGGATAAATCCTTGCTTGGAAGCTGGTCTGATTAAACATCGGTTGGGGCATCAAAACTCCCATTCTTACTGCATTGCTCTGGTTTCTAAAAGGTTAAGGATAACACATAGAGATTTTCTCAGAGGTAATGTTTCAATAATAGTGAAGATCCAAGGGCTATGCATTTGGATTCCTGCTACTGAGGGAAGAGAGAGCCCCATTTTTCTAAGTCTTGGATAACTCAATGGGAAGAAATTATGGATGGAGGACGGATTTCAGGTAAAGATTGATAAGTACACAGACAATATAACAAAAAGGGGGTCTGGGTGACTCCCAATGTGTGCATAAGGGCTGAGGATGTATTTACTGATTAATTGAGTATATTCCACATCTCAGAGAAAGTGGTTTGAGTTGTTCTGGTGATAAAGGACCATAGGCATTGCAGAGAATGTCAAAGCAGGCATTTGGAACAATTCCTTCTCCTATATTCTATTGACCATACACAATTCCCAAGCAGATAGGTAAAGGCTAATCATGAAATGTGATTATTAGCTGTTTCAGGTGAAATTTCTGCCTGTACAACCACCTTATAAAACATGCACCACTTTAGACCCCAGTGCATATAATGGAAGTGACCTTAAACTGGGCCATCTAAGCCAAATGAGCTTCAATTCTCAGAGACAAGAGACTATGAGAGAAAAAACATTATATCTGTGTTGGCTGGCAAAATACCTTCCTCTTTGTTCTGTTTGTTCTAAGAGCTCAGAGAGCCTAAGCCTTGGTTTTTGCCACCTGAGAGCCTGTCATGGGGAACATTCTACCCAGAATTTATGACCCCAATATTATCTCATAATCATATGCTCTAGTTGTGCCCTGGGATTGGCTATTGTTTTGGCTTCTGGTGTTAGAAAACTAAGTCTTGGAGACTAGAATTTCAGATTTAAGGTTTTCAACTTTAATGTCCACTGGCGTCTGAAACCCAAGATGTTGCAAACTGAACTCTACTCTTTTGTTTTAAAGCTGAGTTTCTTTCTAAATTCTCTTAGTTGGTGAGTTAGTGGCTACACCATCTACCCAAGACCAGAGCTAGAAATCAGTGGGCTATTGTTCACTCCTTCTTCCCTTTGCTCACCACTCACATGCTTTTAGCAGCGCAGTGTTTGTTTCTTCATTATTACTTTCTAAATCTGTATTTTTCTTGTCCATCAATTATATCACTGATTCATTTAAAGTTTTTATCAGCTCTTGCCTGGCCTATAAAATGATTTCAAAGCCGGATGGGACACCAGTCTTTCCTCCCCAGCCCCTACTTGGCCTCTTCACGCTCGCTGGAGTCAGCCATCTGAAACACAAATATGACCTGTCACTACATTTCACTTCTGTAATGAACCTTCCCGACCCATGAGATAAAGTCTAAATACTCTGGCACAGCCACGATGGCCCTTTATGACCTGGTCTATGCTTAAACATCCAACCTTGTCTCCAATGGCGTCCTTTCTCAAACTTATGCCCCACTTTCATGTTACTAGTTAACTATCCATGTCATTCTAATTTTTGTCACTGTGCCTTTTCTCTCTTCTTTTTTTCTTTTTCCTCTCTCTCTTCCTCCTCTTCCAGGAATACCTTTCACACCCCTCCTCACATGGCTTCTAGGAAGCCAAACTCTCAACAACTCTCTCCACCCCAAAGCCATATAGATGTCCCCATGGATGTTTTCATAAGACACTATAAATAGATATTTCTATTTCTCCACATACAAAATAATCTTTTATCTATCTGATTAATGTGATTGAATCCCGTTATAGACTGAGCTCACTGTAGCCAGAAACCATGCTTTCTGTTTTTAATCATGAACGTCTAGGACAGAGACAAGCAATTAACAGATATATACCATGTTTATTTCACCCATAAATTAATGAATATTACTGAATAATTTATCCAAGGCCAAAAGAAGAACTTAAACCTAACCCCTGTCTTCTTATTTAAAATTGCATTATTTTTATTGTACCTTATTCTCTTGTTTAAATATCAAGCTCTGCCTTGATTTTTGCCTTTAGAATTTGATCAAGTGTTTGCATTTCCCTCAGACTGCTGATGAATATGAAATAAGGCACTTTCAAGAACACACACACACACACACACACACACAGACAACTGAGAAAGTTTACCACTGATAGATCAAGACTAAGGGAATTGATAAAGAATGCGTTTTAAGAAAAAAAAAAAAATTCCAGTGGCTGTCTTTGAAGTAAGATGTAATAGTGAACAAATAAAGTGATAAATATGCATGTAAATATAAACAATGATTATCTCCATACATCCATAAAATGATGTTAAATTGTGTGTTTTAAAGGGCAAGGTTTAAACAGCGGACAAGAGCAGTATTTAAGTTGAGAGGGCAGTGGCTAAACTACGAGTCCTAAAATTCTTCTATTAGTTATAGGGAAGGTTCATATTTCCTTCTGAGAAGAATTCTGGGTCTGAGGTTGGTTTCTAGGGGAAAGTTGATGCTCGATTACTGATATCTGTATGAGTGTGGATATAAGAGTCACAATTCATGTGCAGTGGATTTATCATTCCTGGTCTAAGTGATTTATTCTCATGGAATGGAGCTTTGCCTTTATTGAAGGGATGAGAAGATCTTGAGCCAATTTAAAGACACAGAGCTGTATTTTTACCTTCCTTTATCATCAGAGACCTGCCTGTACATTGGCAGTGGTTTATCTGACTGGTGAGTAGGATTCACAAACCAATGACTCCCAGGTAAATATCTCCCTTGAGAAATGGAAAATCATGACCTCATTTTCATTTGGGCCTTTCCTTGTGAAAACCAGGGACTCATGGACTTCTGTGCCCTGACCTGAAACCCCTTGGTTTGCAAATTCCCCTCTAACTCTATCCAGGGAAATGAGAAGGGAAGGAATCCTTGGAATAGAAGAGAGAAGAGGAAGGGTAAGAAAAGGGCAAGGGAATCAGATAACGTAAGAGGGGAAAAAAGGAGGGTGGGCTTGTAATAAAAACTGACTTGGGAGAAGGGTAAAGGGAGGGAGAGAGTGCCCAGGAATTATTGATTAGATCCCTAGGGGTGACATACATCAGCCCTTGATTAGGTGTGAAAAGTTGACAGGCCTGAATTGCTTACAACTAATTAATGGCTGTGCGATGCTTTGAAATCCTGGGATGAAAGCTAAAGGCTCTGCCTACAAAAACCAAACGGCATCCATGATTTAAACTGTTCACTGCTCCTGTGGATTCTCAATGCTGAGAGAAGTCTGCTCTGTCTGTATCTCGTGACTGTTTGTAGTTCACTCCTGAGGGCGGCAATTGCTTTCCTCTTCTGTTCTCGTGTCTCCCCCATCTCTCAGACTCCTTGGAGAGAGTTCAACCTTGCCTGCTTCACTGAAAGAGCCAGGAGTCCTCAGGAGAGCCAGGGAATTGATGCTCCAACATCAGATCCCAATCTATTGAGGATTTGTCCATTTATTCTGGTTTTAATTTATTATTTTTAGTTTTTTTTCTTTTTTTTCCCTAATCCTGGATACTCCCCTGTTCCAGTTAGAAGCCCATCCATTTCAGTTACTGGTAAGCCATGTGGTTCTTAAGGAAGCTCTGGTGCTCTGGGCCAGTGGGGTGGGTAGAGTGCTGCCAATCTACTGTCAGATTAATGGCCAGAAAGTTTTCCTGATCAATGCAGTTGAGTGGCAGGATGGGTAGTCTTTTTCTCCACAAGCCAGTGAACAGAGGTATCTCAGACACAGCCAGAACTTTAATTTCCCACTTGCTGTGGATTGAGACCAGCCCAAATAGCTACAGAAAAATGGAGGTGGGGAGAGATTTCTCTTTGTTTCAGAGCTTCCCTTTCTGTTTTTGCACACACCAACCTGAAAACAACTTCCTCAGGGAAATCCAGCAGTGAACTTGTCTGCAATGAAGACAGGGCAAGGCAGTGGGTTTGCTTTAACTTTCTGGAGGAAATGAGTGTGAACTATAGCTGTTTTCAGGCGGAGACAACATGCACTAGGCAGGGAAATGCAGGGTAGGCAATACAACAAGGATAAAAGGGAAACCTTGTGCATAGTTTCATGAATTCAAGTGTGAGAGACTTCCAGTAAGAAAGCGCTAGGCCGGGTTGGGACCTGTTCAGGTGGTGGGGAAACTTACCCACACCTGGTAAAAACGGCAAGCAGGACTTTGCATACAACCAGGGAAATTTACACATCCCTGTGTAACATCCCACATACCTGTAGAAACTATCACACAGCTGGGGAAACTTCTATAAATCTGGAGAATCATGAACAAAGTTGGGGAATCTTTATAGCCAAGAGCAGAACACAAGTTTACTCAGCAAAAGCAGCCTTAGTTAACTGCTTGACAAAGGTAAAGGAAGCTTTCTCAAAGATCCTTATTTCAATACTGGCATACATTGTGAAAAATACTAATCCATCTGCATTATGTAGATTGGGGGAGAGGCTCTCAAACTTTCTTATGCATCAGTACCACCTGGGAAGTGTGTTAGAAATACAGGTGCCAGGGTACTACCTCAAACTATCGAATCACATCTTTAGCACTGGGACCCGGGGAAAGTGTGTCTGTAACACAACTCCTTAAGAGAAGTAAATGCACGACAAAATTCAAGAAAATATTATTCAGGGAATGATGTCTATTTTGAGGAAGATAACTGCCTCTTTTTTCTTCAACTGATTTTACAGTCAGAGAGAAATCAGTGCAGAGATGGTATTCCTGATTACTGTTTGTTTCAGAGGAATCAGATTCCCTGGCCTCCTCAACTGATCTCCCCATCCCCTCTCCTTAGGAAATCATCTCCTAGGGAATAAAACACATGAAGCCTCAAATCAAATGATGAAAATAATAGAAGTGAGGAGCAGTGCTTGGAAACTCCACAAAAATTAACTAAAGCATATTGAATCTATTGTCTATGTATGACACTCCCAGGGTTCAACCATTTGAAATCTGGCTTCAGTCTCCACCAAATCTACCAACAACAGTCTTGTGCTAAAGCCAAGTTTTCCTTTCTTGATCTTTCAAAAATATTTGTGAACGTTGACCCTCTTTACAATAGTTTGATTTCCAGGCTTTTGAAATATACACTGATTGATTTGGGGGTTCCCCAGCATTTGAACCCCATCTATGTTTCTCAGTTTAATTTTCAAGATTTCCCAGTAATTCCCTGAGTTATCCAGCGGTTTTTCAATAAGTTCATCTTTTTTCTCTCACATCAACGAGAGTTGGATTCTGTTGCTTGCAAATAGAATTCTTGACTAATATATCTTCCAAGCCCTCACACTCCTGATTTTATTCCTATTCTTCTGTCCATTCCTTCTCAGCCTCATCTGGATGTTCCCCTCATCATACAGTGCCTTAAATGTTGGTGTATTTCAAAGATACATAGCCAACTCTCACTTTGTAATTGTTTGGCTATATTAATCTCCTGTTCAGCTCTGTCTCCTGGGATCCAACCTCATATACCAGACATTTTCTATTGGTCATTTTTCAATACCTCAGCAAAAGGAATCACCTTTCACCCAGTTGCCTAATTGAGAAACCCAGGTATCACCCCTGACAAATTCTTCACCACCTAGGTAACATCTAATCATCAAATCCTATTGATTCAGCTTTGTTATCACACAAATCTACCTACTTCTTACCAATGCCATTGTCATTATCTTAATTCCACCACCACCACTTCTCACCTGGCTTAGTGCTGTGGCCTCCTAACTACTCTCCATGCCTCTAGTCTTGGCCCTCTAGGGCAGCCAAAGTGACCTTCTAGAGGGAAAATCTAATCATGTCATTCTCATATATACAATGGTACAATGCCTCCCTTTTAAATAAATACAAGTCTAATTCTAATGACAAGGTTATTCATGATCTCCCTACCTCTGCTGCCTTACTTTTCAGTACTTTTCCTAATCCACCTACCCAACCCACATCCTAAAGTTTGCTCTCCATCCCCCGTCTTACAAAAAGATCTCAAATTCTCTGTAAGCACCTTGCCTTCATGTGTCTGGGCCCTTGACATCCACATATGATCTCTCTGCCTGGGATCCATACCTTCACAAACTCTCCGTCTCTTATCCGGGTAACTCAGACACATCATTCAGGTCTCTTACTTCAGATGTTATTTCCTCCCTTCTCTGACCCCTCATATGTGATCAAGACGTCTTGCTCACATGTTCCCTCTCTGCTTGGTGTTTCTCTGATCACAAGAATCAAGCATTTATGCAACCAGATTATAAGTGTTTATTTACTCATTTAGTTTTCCCATGCAACATTGACCTTGATAATGGTGCTGGTTGGAGGAACTGTGCTCTCTCCACTCACCCCTGTCTCTATAATGCTTAGCAAATAATTTATTGGTTTGTATAATCTGACTAGAAAAGTCCAAATAAAGACAAAAGTAATACCTATAGAACACCCTGTGCGGGCACCATGCTACCCTCTTTTGAGGAAATTATTTCATTTCACTCTCAAAACATCTTTTGAAAATCTATGAGTATCATTTTCACTTCATATTAAAGAAGGTTTAACTCTAAAGTGGTTAGTGAATGTTCCCATTATCTTTCAAGAGATAGGTCTGGGGTTTGATCTCAGGTCTGCCCGATGTCAAAATCCACAACTGCCCAGCATTAACTCTTCAACAGTGACTGATGCATCAAAGAAAAAAAAAGAAAGAAAGAAAAGAAAAACTAAAGTTCACTGTTATCTCCTTCGTGTCTAGGAAGACAAAATTGGAAGCAAGTTCAGTTCAGCTTTTCCTAGGAGTGAAGTTCAGATATTGTAGGGGAAGAAACCGATCAACAAAAATACAAATTTTGATTTTCTTCCCAACAGGTCATGTCATTGTATACAACACCCTACTAACAGGGTGCTTCTATTCTGGGAATAAAAGATTTACAAAGATGAATATATAATTAGAAAATTGAATTTACAGTACCATCTAGCATTTGTTACCTTCCCAAAGAGTTTTTGCATATAGAGGCTCATTTAGAGGATCCACTAAGAGTATTCAGATAATTCAGTTTGCAGATGCAGAGGCCAGGAGGTGATTTTATAAGTATTCAAATATACTCAAATTTCTGACAAAAGAAAGAGTGACACGCTTACTTCTTGTGCTGGAATTCCATCACAGGAAGCCTCCTATGTGCAGGTCCCGTCATTTGCATGAGTTATCCCACCTCATTTTGCAACAACTTGGTGACACAAGGATCATTATCTAACCCTCAGGTCACCACCACTGTGAGGTGTCAAACTTTAATTAGATCCTTTTCAGAGCTTCTAGGAAAATATGTTTTACTAAAAAAACAGCGACCCCCGTTGCTCACCATTAGCATCTACACAAGCCTTGCAAGCACAACCAAGATAGAGTTATAAAGCAAGATATAAAAGAGATAAAGTAGCTTTTAAATTCTTCTAAAAATGCCCATTTTCACTGGGTGGATGGGTATCTTCATAGAACTCACAATTGAGGGAATGGGAAGGGATGCCCTGTGGGTCTCCAGTTCTGGGAGAGAAAAAATAAGCCTCAGAAAGGTTGGTGAAGTTGCCAAAGGTCACATGGGTAGAAAATGGAAAATTTGAGACTGAAACCTTGATCTTCTCATTGACTTCAACGGCTGCCTCACGGTAAAGGATTTTTAATATATCAGGGTCCTTAATCTAATTAAATTGGAATTTGAGCAAATCCATGTCAGATGAGGACTCCTACAAATCATAAGAAAGGGGGTGCGAGGGGGAGGGGAAGCCCTGTTCCCACCATGCATGACTCAAAGAGAAAAGAGATAATTATTAGGAGGCAAGAGAGCAAAATGAGAGACATCACAGGTAAATAAGCCAAAGACAAGGTACCAAAAGAGCAAAGAGAAACTGTTTTCTTTACATTGTACTTGTTTTCTATCACTGCCCTGACAGATTACCACAAACCTGGCTACTTTGAAAAACATAAGTTTGCTATTTGATAGCTCTGGAGGTCAGAGGTCTAAAATTAAGGTGTTGGCAAGACTGTGTTCCTCTGGAGGCTTCAGAAGAAACTCCATCTTCTTGCCTTTCCAGCTTTTGGTGGCTTGCTTGTATTCCTTGGCTTGTGGCCACTTCCTTCATCCTCAAAGCCAACAATGGTGCATCTCTCTTTGATCTCAGCCAGGAAAGATTTTTTGCTTTTAGGGACTCATGTCATTTGATTGGATCCACTTAAATAATCCAAGATCATCTTCCATCTCAATGTCCATAACCTGAAGCACATCTACAAAGCCTCTTTGCTATATCAGTTCACATATTCATAGGTTCCAGGGATTAGGCTGTAGGTATCTCTGAGAGGCCATTATTCTATCTACCACATACATAAGCAGGGCCTAAGAAAAGTGGAAAATGGGATGGGCAGGTACTGTTTGACCCTGTAGAAGTGAAAGGAAAAGAAATAGGGAGAGATAGAGGGGAATATGAGGGAGGACAGGATAGACTGACACATTTGATAAGAGCTAAAATGGGCCAAAGCAGGGGCTGATCCATGTTTTGTGGGACTGGAGTTTAAGCAAATATTTGAAGCCCTCTAAGAAAGAGGATAAATGAATGTTAGTAAAACTTGCTGAGGTCCCTCCCAGGGCCTTGGAAGAGGTTGCTGCACATGAAGTTCCTGGAAGCCTAAGTTTCATGAGCGTTACAGCAGTCACCTCTAAGCCAAGGATGGTGGAAGGCACTCTGCAGGTATTCACTTACCCTCTGCACAAGTCGAGGAAAGCTGAGGCTTGATTTGGAAAATCTGGTAAGTGACAGAGCAGAAATCCAGAGCTAGGCTGTGTGAGTCGTCAGCACACCCATCATATGCTACCCCTCTAAGAATGGAGCAGAGATCTGCAACCCAGCGCGGAGCTTCACTGCTCGTGTGATGTTCATGCCAAGCAATCATTTACTTTGGTTTTTCTGAATTTTGCAATTATCTTGGAACAAACACCCAAGCAACATTCCCTGTTGTAGAGGTGGGGATGAGGCAGAGACCCAGAACTCAGCTGGGAAGTGGGAAGATGAAACTCCAACAAGGAATTCAAGACCAAAGCCCACGGGAGCCAACAGGAAACCTGGACGTCAGTAGAACCTCAGGGTCCAGACTGTTCCTATTGGCCTTTTCTTACTACCATGGGGTCTTTCTTGAAGATTTCTCCTTTGTCTCCACCTCCTCCTATTCATCACACTACCCTTGATTACCTGGTATTTGTGTATTCTCAGTTTGAAGCAGGGGAATTTGAATAGAACCTGATAACATTATTAAGAGTTAAAAAAAAAACAAAACTGACTCCAATTCTGAACTTCACCTGTTGCCAAGTTTTACCCCAATTTTGACCTTTACGTCTTACTTTGAGCCTTACCCAGGCTTCTAAAAACAGGATTAGGCTCTAGGATCAGACAGAAGGAAAGCAGCGGAATGAGGTTTACAGATGCATTTTTTTTGTTGTTTTAATCATATATTTATTTAACCCAATATATCCAAAATGGTATCATTTCAACATGTAATCAATATAATGATTGAGATATTTTATTTTGTTTTTGTTTTTGGTTCTAAATCTTACAGACCTGTTGTGTGTTTTACACTTATAACACATCTTGATTCGAGTTAGCCACGTTTCTGGGGCCCAGTCTTGACCTGTGGCTAGTGGCTGCTGGATGGAACAGCACCCATTTAGAGATTTGACAGATTCAGGCTTGCTCTGTGTGTGTGTGTGTGTGTGTGTGTGTGTGTGTGTGTGTGTGTGTGTGTGTGTCAGGATGTAAGGAATATATATATATTTGGTGACGTTGGCAGCCATTCATGATCAGTTTAGATGTATTATTTCACTAGGGCTTGCAAAGTGGTGATATTTTATCTTTCTACCTTCATTTATTATCTGTAATACTTCTCTAAAGGGATATGTCCCAACCTCAACCTGAAATAACAGTTCATATAGAAAAAAACAGGATAAATAACGCTTGGTTCTTTTCCTTTATTTACCACTTTCAAGATGCAGATGCTGTTTTTGCAATTCTCCTTAGGGTGTGGGGTGCATGTGAGGGCTGGGCTGGAGGTGAGAGTGAGAAACAAGGTGGGAGTGAGGGTCACAGGAGACTCAGTAATGATGGGGATGGGGTAGAATGGAAGTGAGAGAGTCTGGCTCAGTGATGGCTCCAAGAGGACTATTCCACAATTATCAGTGTTAAAGATGAGGAAAAAATACTGTATATTCACCATGGTTGAGTAAATCAGGTATTTTCTTTATCCCAATCCAGGGAGGAGGGACCAATCATCGTCCATGGAGACCTCAATGGGATACAGAGAAAACTGGACACCAAGACCCACAGTTCTTTAACCAAGATTCTGTGGCTGGGCCTGTGGTCAGCGGGAGGACCCCATGAGGAGCTAGAAGTCAAAGGTGGCAGAGAATTCAGGTGCAGCAGTCACCCCATGGAAAGAAGATGAAGGCTAACAGTAGCAGGCACCTTGGATTAAGGATAAGGCCCTGTTCCCTTTTTTCCAGATAACCTCTAAGTGCTAGAATTTCTGTTTTCCACGGTTGTTAAGAGCACAGATTTTAGAACAAGCCTCCTGGGTTCAATGCCAGCTTCTCTGTTTACTCTGTGGGCTTAGACTGAAAATCTCTTGTGACTCAATATCTATAAACTGGACAAAAATAATAGTACTTACCTCACAAGGTGATTGTGATGATAAGTGAGTTTATAGAGATAAAGCACTTAGGATAGTGCCTGAAACTTAGCAAGTGCTATATGTTTATCATATTTCATTAATTATGATAAAATAATAATATTATTATCACTTCATGACCCTGAGGAGATGGAAGTGTCACTAAACATGACAGAGATTGATGTTTCTTTTCAGCATATTGGAGCTAGGTTTAATTTAATTTGGAAAAACGTAATTATCTTTTGTGTCTGGCTACTGTGGATTAAATTCACAGCACTACAGCACACTACCTGGCTACGTAACACCATTTATATAGTTTGTTTCCACATCAGAACTGCTGAATTAAAACTGCTCCTTCAAAAACCTCTGATCTGTGTACCAAAATATCTCAGGGGCCATCACTGGAGTCCTAGGGCAGGGCACATCCTGATGTTCCAAAAATATCTGTAGAAATAGAATATTGTTTGTGTTTTGCCAGGGTGGGGTAAGGGTGAGGGTGGAGTGAGAGTGGGAGGATGTTATGTATAAAAAGATAGAAGGAGTGAGTCTGAAATGTATAGAGGGTTGGAAAAAAATAGTGGGATTCCAAGAATGGTTTCAAGCCCAGGAAGGTTGCAGCGTGAGGAGGTGGGAGGAAAGCTAGCTCTAGGATTTCCATCATGGGGTTGAAGAGTAAAAGTGTTAGCTGCAGAATCACAACTTAGGAAGTGGCTCTTGTAGAGCCCGGCCTCACAGCTGACTTTTACAAGGTCTTTGGAGAATTCCATTTTTGACATTAGTTTTTAATAATATCTGGATGAAAGGGTAAAGGACCAAGACAATGCCACGAGGGGTATTAACAGTGATATTTAAAAAGGACAGAAGGAAGGTCTTAACAAATGGAGGCAGTAGGCCCTGATTCACAGAGATGATTCCCTCCCTCCCCACCCCTACCTACCCCAGGGTTTCGCAGGAAGACAGGAGAGGGAGGGGGCAGTGGGATGTGCAGTGTCAATCCTGGTTCCCCGGCCCTTCCATCTGTAGCCTCACCTTGCCTCAGCTTGAGCTAGAGTTGCTTAGAGCTGAGTGTCTAATCCATAGTCTCAGATGACTTGTATCCGGCACTTAGAATTGATAGACGATAATAGATCCAGGTTTTGGATAAGTCTTAGACATTACTGGTACACAGTGCCCTGAGGGTTAAGTCATTGGGCTTGGGGACCTGCCCAGTGTCCCTGTCTGGTACTCTAGGCTTTTATCATAGTTAGAATTTTGTAGGGATGCTAACTCCTTACCAGCCCTTGCCCATATTCCCTCTCAACAATTGTCCCAATATTCCTGGGACAATAACAGTGGCCAATATTCTTGGATACTGTCTTGAATTCTGCTGGGAATACAATATTCATCTGGAGCCAGATGACACTGCCTAGTGATCTCATGCATTTGTTTATAGGAACCTGCCAAGCCCTCAAAGAGATACTTTTCCAACCACTGACTTGGCTGAAATAGCTGCAGGAGGCTCTCTCCAGCTGAATGGTTCTGTCCCTAGGACTCTTGGCTTTGCCTCTTCTGTACCTGCCTCACTATCCCCCTCAGATGGGACTCTTATTTGTTATCATTACCCTGGACTTGAAAAGCTTGACTTTCTTTTTCTTTCTGGTCTCTCTGAAACCTAGGTTGCAAATGTAGTTTATTTTCCTCCATGCTCCACATTCTAAGACCATTGCCTCCTCCGGAAAGGATGCAGCATCCAGTGAGTGTTTGCTGAGTGAATGAATGAATAAATATTGAATGAATAGATTAGGGGAGTTGATGGGAAATCAATTTGATTAATAGGCCAAAGAAGAAGGTGAAGTAAGATATACTAAAAATGTTAAAAAACAAAACTTAAACAAACAAAATCCCATGATTCTAATTCTTTCCAGACTTTGAATTGAGTGCATGCTACAGCCTCCTTCTATTATATCAAACCCCTAAAATTATGGGGAAAAATATATATAACAATGATTTTTAAACCTCTGTAGCACTTCCTGGGGAACAGAAAGCACTCACAGCCAAAAGAACAGTCTACAAAGAATTGCATCCAGTGACCCAAGTCCTCCTACTCTTTCCCCAAATTTATGGTCTGAAATTCATTGTTCTGTTTCTGAGAACCTGCTCTTTCTCCCATATCCCAAACCTCCGTGGGTGGATAAGAACTTTTAAAAAATGCAGTGAGCTATGAGAGGATACTCAGAGAATCTTGGTCTAGCCTAGGGAAAATATTGAGCTATAGGATGAAAGGGTAGCAAGCCACAGGGAGAAAGTGTCCTTGAGTATTTTAGGCAGATGAAGAAAGGAGGAACAAGGGTCCTGGGGCAGGAAGGAGCATGACAGTAGGTCTGAATACAGAGAATGAGGGAAGGGTTAGACGAGTACTCATAGGCTAATTCTCTCAGGACCTGTTAACCTCTGTTCATGGATGAATTTTAAGCAAGGAGGAGAGTTGGTAGATATTTCCATGGTTACAATGGGTATGTAAAATCTCACTCACTGCTGTTTAGAAATGGATTGGTCAGGGCACTGTATAATTAGGGAGAAAGGTGTGGTCATCCAGGCCAGTGAGCTTAGTAAGTGTGGAGATACAGAGAAATGAATGCATTAGGGGGTATTTAGAAGGTAGAAAGGACAGGATGGTGGGAGGCAGGGACAGAACGTTCAGGGATTGTGGAGATGGGGTTGTCAGAGAAGACTGAGAGATGAAGCCAGAGGGGAAGGCAGGGTGAGATCTCAGAGTACCTTGCATGCTATGCTAAGAAGTTTGAACTTTATCCTGTAGGCAACAGGGAGCCATTTAAAGGGTTTAAACCTGAAAGTGATTTGCATATTGGAAAGGTCACTCTGACAGGGTACAGAGGATAGAGACGGAGAAAGCAGACCTAGGGAGACCTGCTAGCAGAGTATTGTAGTTGTCTGAGTGTGGAATGACAAGTGTCTAAATTATGGCAGTAGCATAGGGTATGGAGAGAAGGGACTGAAAGCAGCAGTGTTAAGACGTTGGAGTTGTATTGACTGGAGACAAGATTAAACATGATGGTGACACCATGAAACTTGATAGGGGGCCTGGAGAAGGGAGCCAAAGAGAAAGAAGTTTCATTCATTTGAAAAGTTATGGGCAAGACAATGTGCTAGGCCTTAGGGATATGTTTTGAATAAGAACAATGCTTCTTGCCCTCTGGAACTCACAGTCTAGTGGAGTAGACAGAGATTGAATAAGCAAACACATTTATTAATCATAAATTGGAAGAAATTCCATGAAAGAAAACAGCAGGTACTATAATAAAGGATAACAGGGTGTGGAAGTAAGTGGCCTATTTTAGAAAAGGTGGTTGGAGAAAGATCTCTGAGGAGGTGACATTTAAGTTAATATCTGAAGAATGTGAAATATTCAGGGAGAGGACATTCCCGGTAGAGAGAACAGCAAATATGAAGGCGCTGAAGCTGGAAAGTGCTTGGCTGGTTTGAGAAACAAGAAGAAGGCCCCTGTGCCTGCAGAGGATTGAATGAAGGGGGCTGGGAGTGATGGGAGAGGTAGGCAAGGATTAGATCACTCAAGATGGCGTAGACCATGGCACAAATTTTGGATTTTGCTCTCAGTGCTACTGAACTGAATTAAACAGCAAAGTTATAGAAGTCGATTTAGATTTTAAGTTGATCACCCTGTCTGCTTACTCAGTGGAGAATGGATTTGAGGAGGACAAGAGAGGAAGGCTTTCAGAATAGATTTTACTGCAATAGTGAGAGAGATGATGGCTTGGCCTAAGGTGATAACTTCAGAGCTGGAGAAAAGAACATCACTTAACAGAAATCTAAGTGTTATAACTGAAAGATCTTGGGATGGATAAATGGATGGACAGACATGGATAATGAAAGAGAGGGAGAAATCAAAGATGAGGACATGAGTGTCTGGCTTGAGCAACTAAGTGAATGTGATCCTTCTAACTGAAATGGAAAAGACATGGGGAAGAACACTTGAAAGTTCAAAATTTATTATGTCTGATGTGAAATTTTCATGGGAAGAGGTGGCATGGGAATCATACAGTACAGAGCTTAGTTAAGAGAAGTCGACTAGAGAACATAAGTTGATTATGAATTAATATTTGTTAAGTAGGTGAAGTAATGAATCACTGGGCAATAGTTATTGGAAGACTTTGAAACAGAGACTGTTGCTCAGTGAATGGTTATCAGCTTTTTTTCTATCTGTGAAAAAATAGTGAGCTATAGAGAGCAGCACAGGACTCAACATGGGATGTGTTTACTGCTGAAGTATTAGAGTATTGCTGAGAAGAAAAGGGGACCTGAGTTTGGGTTATCAGCAAATATGCAGCAAATATAAATATTATATTCAGAGTTATAATCTGAACCAGTTTTCACCAATTTTCATCTCTTGGGTGTTTCCTTCTTAATCACTAGAAAACTTTCCCTTACAGGTTTGATGTCTTCCTGTCACAGGACAGGAGAGTGAGTCCTGGGCTAGGTATTCCATGAGTAGGCACGTAAGGCATATTCAAAGAACATCTGCCATCAGAAGTCCAGTTCACCTAGGAGGTTTTAGGAAAGGTGTGAATATCCACTCAGTTAAGGGTTCAGGCTGTCTATTAGTAGCCATTTGGCAAACATCAAAGCAAGAGGCAACCCAATGGTCCATGGGATATGCTTGTTTTCACTCATACAGTGTTTTGTCAGGAAACACTAATAGGAAGATGTTACGCATAATTGAAAAAGAGCCCTTTAGTATCATTGTCATGTCATTGACCAGATTCAATTAATAATTTTATGGGACAATGCTCAATAGGCATTTGTGTTTAAGACACCTGATAAAAGATAACTGGCATCATAAACACCATCTTAGATTAGATATTGGGGAATCCGTTCTGAGGAAACCTGAGTTTAGAAGCTGAGAATTCAGTAGAGCAGAGTCATTGGAAACCTGGCATTCACTTTCTGGGTTAGAAGCCTGTGCCCAGGAATCTGGGACACTGGAGTTTGAGTACTACCGCCTGCAGCTGGATGTGATAATGATTCACCTATGTACTCTTTGTATGTTCCTTGTCAAGGTCAAGGTGAGTTATAGAGTCTAGGCTGGATCTGGGTAAAGAGAGAGAGGTTAGATAGTTGTGTAGGGGTCAGCAACTGGGTCATTCAGAAGCAGACATCAAGATAGAGATTGGGATGCAAGATATTTATTAGAGAGTAACACCTGTGAAAGAAAAGAAGGACACAGGATGGAGCAAAGGGAAAAGTCAAACTACCACGTAGACTTGGCCAACCCAACAGAGAGGTCTGGAGTGAGTATTTCCATCAGCGTGTAACACTTTGGACCGAAATAGTCAAGTCTTTATTTTCCGACCTTGCCCAGTCACAGGATTCAGGCTTTCCTGGGAAGAGGGGATGGAGCTAGGGCAAGGCAGTATCCTGCAGTGGAGGCAGACCCTGAAGAAGACTACAACTGAAAGCTCTCTGCTGACTGCATTCCCGCAGCTAGACAGCAAGTCTTCCCTTAAAGAGGGGTCTGAGTAGAGCACCTTCACGTTCATAGTAAGCATCAAAGATGTAGATGATTAAATAAATTATTTAAGCCTTAGTATGCTCTTGGAGACACTTTCTTCATTCATAAAATGGAGTATTGTATAAATTGTTTTTATAATTGTACTTGAAAAATTTATGCTTGGTACTTGGTCCTGTTAGAGAAGCAATAGGTTCAAAGTATTGAAATCACCTTGCAGCCAGTGTCATAAAATGTAAATATGGGCCTCAATGCAAAGTCTAATATTAACCTTCCCAAATTCCTACTCAAATACCACAAAGCACTTCTCTCCTTGCAGGGAAAAAGTATAGCTAAACAAGGGTAAGTGTTTTGAGCTTCTTGGTGCTCTTAAAGTACCTGGGTACATGGAGGCGATGACGAAGAGAGAGGAAGGATGAGGGCTTTTCTTTTGTAGGTGGGCAAAATGCTTACCAAGATAATGATTTTGTAGTCAGTGAAGATCATTTTCACAGCTCTGAGTGCTATAGTAGGTGATAGGGTCCCAAAGTGAACACAAGTTTTGAGCTTATTCAACTAGAGTTGGCTAGATGTCAGCTTTCTCAACCTGGAGCAAAGTTTATGATTGGAGTCCCATAAAACCCATCTGCCTATTAGCTATTTTCTTTTTACTGTTTGTTAATTGCTTCTTGTGGACCTTATAGTTTGTACGAGGAAAGTCTTATAGTTTGTACGAGGAAAGTCTGTGTTGAGAGAAGTTACCAGGCACAAACTTTCAAACTCCATGTGGTTGTGGTAAGTTAGCCCCCTATTACCCATTGGCCTTGCTGTAGTTCAGATCTGGCACTGGATTGGTTTTGCCACTGCTTCAGCCCCTGTTGATTCAGCCTGATCCTTGTGCCAGGATGGGTATCAGGCATGAGCTATGAGTGGGATTGTGTGGGTATGCTTATGGGGACAATGGGAGGGGATGATTACTAGGGATGTGGGTGTTGTATAATTGGAAACATTGTTGGAGGAATAGTCATTGGGATTTTTGTACAAATGGATGGGCAGAAGATGGTCTCTGAAAATCCTAGACATTTCCAGACTCTTGTTAAAGTAATCTATTTTTTTTCCCCTCCTTCAAGTATAGGGCACATGATTGCAATTATTTCTACTCTACAGCTGTTGCAAAGAAATGATTGATATGAGTGACATCTGAACAATGATTTTTATTTAAATTTTTTTCCTAGTAAACATATTCAGAGCACTTAAGAGCAAACTTT
This sequence comes from Eubalaena glacialis, assembly GCF_028564815.1. NCBI lineage: Eukaryota > Metazoa > Chordata > Mammalia > Artiodactyla > Balaenidae > Eubalaena > Eubalaena glacialis. The sequence continues at coordinate 20,368,609 of NC_083728.1, forward strand.
TAAAGTTGAAAAAAAAACCCAATTTTTTTTGAGTTTAAAAATACTGGTAGGTTAGAGAGAACACAAACTTAAAAGAGGGAGACAACAGCAGCAGAAGTAAGCCAAATGATTTCTTTGGATATTGTTATTACTCATTTGTTTGCTTTGTGTAAATTCAATATTTATCCAATATTTTATAAAGACAAAAGTAAAAAAAAATAGAAAATTATATTTTTCTACAAATAAGTGAGGTATTAAAGAAGATAGCAAAAAGAAATGACTTAGACAATGTTTGGATGCAATGTTTCTAAAGTCAACAGTCTAATCTGTGCATATCATAATAAGACGATGACATGAAAAGCTCAGTTATGAGTTACAAGTCTCCTTCAGTTATGGTGTTGACTCTTCCCTTGAGACCCAGTACGAAGACTCTTGAGTGGAAGTAAAGAGAGTAGACTTGGTTTCTTGCCCAGCTTATGCCCTTGCTCAGTGTACAACTCATACTACTTCCTTGGCCTCCCATCTGTAAAAGGAGAGGGTTGGACTGTAGGGATCATACATTTCTTTCAGAACTGCCATTTGTGATTCCATGAGGCAGGGTATGTCTTTGGAAACGTTTTGTAGAGAGACCAACATAAAGGGAAGAGAAAGGGTTTTGGAGCAGTGAAAACAGAACTCAGAACCTTACTGTTTTTCACTTACTGAGTAACTAGTTTTTGGCTCTCAGATTCTCAAGTCTCTCATCTTTAAAATGGAGAAAAGCACAACTACTTGAGAGAGTTGTTCATGAAATGCTACATATAAAGCAGTTGGCACAGTGCCTGGCACATAATAGCTATGCCAAAAAGGACAGAGGCTACACTATTTTTTAACACTCCTACAACTCCTCCATATAACCCAAATAACATAGCCATCTCTCTCTCTCGTTCTCTCTCTCCTCCTTCTCATTCTAGATTTTCATGCTTTCAAATTCTCTCCTTTTCTATTTTAAAAATGTACTTGTCCATTTTTTCTCATAAGGTACATTATTTCTGTGGAAGCTGAAAATCATATATGTTGGCAAAAGGAGTCGTCCTTCTCAGACATTATGGCAAGTTAAGATAGATCTGATAAGAAGAAAGGTAGGCAGAATAGTAGATAGATAAAAGATAGATAAGAAGATCTTTGGAAAGTAACAATAACCTAAAGAGATAATGAAATTCTACGTACTAGCATACCAGTGGTAGGAATTTGAAGGCAAAAGGAGTCTCCCTTTCCTCCCTCAAAATATATAGCATAGGCAATCCCCCATTCTGCTTTTGCATTGTATGGTCTTCCTCCAACACGCTAGAGATCAGCCGAGGACAAAAAAGCAGAGGGTTGAAATTCTAGAAGGTACATAAAGTTAAGGGACTATGTCCAGGGCAATTTAATTGAGACTAGTCCAACAACATGTTTCTCATTTGGAACAACTGAGACTCCCCTACTAAAACCTCAGATCAACAGGGTGCTTATCTGTGCCCTACATAGAGGTTTAGAGTGAGCCCTTCTGCAACTGTCTTGGGAGTCAATATATGGGTTTATCTGAGCCCTTTTCTACAACACTCCATTCCCCACCTGTACCTCCCAAACACTGCAGTTGGACTTCTGCATGTGTTCCCTGGTCAGCATTCCATTTCACTTCTGAGTTTCTAGAGGCAAGGCCCACTTAATCATCCCTTGACCCACTCTCCCTGGTTCTTTACAACCTCCTTCTTAGAGAATCTGCACAGATTTGTTCATACGTGAAGCCATAGAATTAGATCCTGGTGTCATGGATCCATCTCTAGGTCTACTGAGCTGTTTCCCAGCTAACTTCAATTATGTGCATTTACGTAGAAGCTTTTTATTTTTCCTCTTCCATAGATTTGACGTTCTCTCTTGGTTCATACCAGTCTGAACCAAGCCCAAGTTTGTTAAACTCTTTTAAATCAATACAGAGTAAACTATTGGCTATGTCCAGGTACAAAAGAAGGTCTTTCAATGTCTCAGAAAGGCATTACGTTGTGATGGAGATGGTGCAGGACTAGGAAGTCTAGGTTTCAATCCTAACATCAATATTTATAAAGAATATGATTTATATTCTTTCACATAAAATAGGTGCATATAAGCTTCACCTTATCTGCACTGTGTATTAATAATTTCACTTTTGTTAGTTTAGTTTCCTCATTGAAGGCTATCAAGGCTGAGTATTTTTAATATTTCTTTTTAAGTACCATCATCTACTGAGTGATATCTCTGTTCAAACTTCTTCTCTTACCTATTGTGTCTCGAATTGTGAGATCAGCTTCTCATGATGCAGTCATTGTACCTGGTGTTTAAAATGTGAGTATATATAAAGCCTATTTTCTGTATAAAGCCTATTTCAAGCTCAGAAACCTTATGATCAGAATGCATTCCCACTGAGGTTAAATGAATGCTATGAAAGTATTTCTCTCCTCATGAATCTTGAGCTTATGTTGGAGAGGGGAGTACAACATATATAGAAGTGTTTTTTTCTCTTAAATAGAAAAATTTGTCAGCAACCTGAAAAGCATGACCTCCCACCCTTCACTCACACAGGTTAAACAATTTCAGGACTTTCCATAACAAGTTTGGCTCATGTATCACACAATGTCAAGATCCTGAGGTCCACTGATCACTTTCTTTTACATCATCATCAATCATTTTATGTTTTAATGCATTCTCTGATGAAATAAGTGATTACTTGGCTCAATATTTCTTTTGACTTATATAAACATTTCATTACTTGCTCTTAGTTTGTGGGTTTAGCAATTTAGTTTGTGTGTTTGTGTGTGGGATGATTCTTGGCGTAGATTGATTAAGGGATAATTCAATACTTTGTATTAAGAATATATAATAAAGAACCTAGTGTTTGGAGTTCAAACCCCATATTTGTACTTTACCAGTTGTGTAACTTGGAGCAAGTAGAAAACTCTTCTGGTCAATTTTTGTCAACTGTAATTTATAGATATGGATATCTGACTCACAGATTTCTTGTTGGGATTGAATGAGCTAATGCATACAAGATTCCTGGCACAGTGTCTACCACGTTTTCAATAAATGTGATATTTTTCTTATTTTTTAATAATCAGTGCATTTTTTTTAATTTTTGAATTTTATTTAATTTATTTTTTTATACAGCAGGTTCTTACTAGTTATCCATTTTATACATATTAGTGTATATATGTCAATCCCAATCTCCCAATTCATTGAGTGCATTTTTGTTTGTAGCCTATTCAAATTGTGTTGCTCCAAAATTCATTTCAGAGGAGGTTGCCACTCTCAAAGCAGGTAGAAGACTCATCAGACCATGGAATCATAGTCAGCCCTGCTAAGGTATAGGGGTACTTACAGGACGACCACTGTATTGGCTAATCTGATGTCTTCTGCATAAATAACCACATATAATGTACACATTGTTTTTTCATGCCATTGACTTGTGTAACCCTTAAATCCAAGAAAAGACTATATTCCCTAGGTGAATAATAGAATAGACTTTATTCTAAAGCAGTTTTCCTTATTTTTAAACTAGATTATTCTTATTTTAAAAACATAATTATGATTTATTGTAAGTACCCTTTTAGACTCATTTAGATATAGATATTTTCCATATATCATGCCTGTGCACATAGGAAAAAGAAACAATTGTACAGTAAGTTGGTTAAGGTGTTCTTAAAACATTTCATACTTGATTCTGAGTCTTGTGAATCACTCTCTGTCTCAGATCTCTGTCATCTGGGTTTTTCTCACATAATATTGTCTTCTGGGTTTTCAAGTATATTGGTGAAGAAATATTTCTTGAAAGTATCTCAATTCTTGTCCCTGGGATTTTCCTTCAAGCCACTGACACTCACTCTGAAAATGTTGATGGTCATGCACAGGCAATAATAAGTATGTCCATAGGCTGCCTGGTTTCTCTGAACACCTGACTTAAGAGACGTTTAAATGTGAAACAAATAAACACAACAACAATTGTATCTTAGAGTCAATAAAATGCAGTAAGGATCAACAAAGGTGTGTTGAATTAATGAAAAGTTGATGATGCTTCTGTTTTGAAGTCCACACTGCAGATTCCCCCATAGAGTACCAGAATCAGGGCACTGATTGAATGCATTTACAGCTTCCTAAGTGTCATGTACCTTAATGATGGGAAAGCTTGGGAATATCCTGGGACTTTGCTTCTTTGCAAGTATTGAATGGACTTCAGCCTCTTCTGAGGCAGTCCCCAGCAGCAGGAAACTCTTTTCTAATAAGAGACTATGTGCTTTGATTCTTGGTTGCTAGCAATCTTTAGTGAAACGCTTGCCCTCTGGAGAGGGTGGGAGAGAATAAAATATATTTTTAATTTAATAGATGGTCTTCAGAGTAAAAGGCCTTGGAATGCATGGAAGATAATTATCAATGAATCTGAATCTTCTGCTGAGGACTTTTTCTGACATAGGAAAATGCCCTATAAAAGATACCAAATGAGAGCTGCCAGTGTCCACTTGCTTTGGAGGTTGAACTCCTTGGACCGATCTCTCTAGAATAGCTGACATCACAGATGTTAGCAAACAGAAAATTCCTTCAGATATTTTTAACAAATGTAGTGGTGGCAAAGGTGGGCATTTCGTGAAATGCATGTTCTCAGCACATTTCTCTTTTTCTAATACATTCACGATGTAATTCAACAAGACACTTAGTTTATATTAACTATATCTTGCCACACATGCAGTACCAAGAGGGATCAGGTTTGTCAAAATTCACTCAGGTAGGCTACTGCAAACCGAGATGGGGATTTTAGTAATAAAAAGAGGAAACACCCAGCGCTGAAGCTGACCACCAGTGGGGAAAGCAAATCAAGTATAGAAACTTAGGGGATATGGTGAGCTTAGGCTCCATTTGAGATGAGTACTAATAATAATGATAATGAAAACGACAGGATGGTCCACCACATGCTAGGCACTATGCTAATTGCTGTCCATTGTTAACCCACTTACTCTTCATAACAATTTTGGGGGGATGGGAAGCGGCTGAAAATCATACCCAGCTCTCTCAAAACCAATCTGCTGATGAAAACTCAATTCTATAAAACAGATGTTTTTTTGATCCACTTTAAAAAATGTAAAATAATAAAACAGCAACACTTAATGACATTGGACAAAACATTTTCTCATGGTGTCTTAAAAGTCTTAAACCTAACTTAACTATTTTTGTGTTTGCAAATTCTATCCTAGTCCTGTCCATCTGCTTCAGTATTTGAAATCAGTATGTGAAAAATTCGATTTTTTCCCCCTGCTTAACGTCATATTGTAAGCATGATTTCTTGCGTCTGGGTTTCAATGAAAATTTTAGACCAGAAGTCCCCAAATGCTTTCTAATGGTAAACATTGAGTTGGTCTCTAATTCTTATTGTTGCAGATGTCAGTTACATTTGTTTCCAGACTCTGGAATCCCAGGGAGCACATTTTTCAAAGGTCAACTCTGACAGGAAGCCTGGAGACGTTAGATCTGCCTCACTGTGTCCCACCGTGGCCTGGGAGCCTCTTGCTGTAAATAGTACCAACTCCAGTGAAACAGCGGGTCCTGAAGGGAGAACTTGGAAGTTATGTTTCATTTTAGTCTTCAAAGTGGTGACTTATCAGAAGACCTGTACTGGTCTTGCTTGAGAAGAGGATACCTGATATACATTCAAATATTTCTTGCCCAAGCTTTTGATTGTTTTCTGAATTATTATTGAGCATTTTCACCAAGAACGTTGAGTCGTGAAATTTCAAGTCACACAGCCCACTGCACCTCTAATTATAAATAAATGGTTTCAACTTCTGCTCCTCCTGGGGCACTGGTTTTATAGATTAGTCAGCACACCCATCCATCCCTGACTCCTCTGTGTCCTTTTTCTGGAGAAACCACTGGACTTAACTCTTCTGGGAAGGGCATTGGCCTCCATGGGGATAAGCTCACTCATTCTATGTCCTTTGAGACCCCATCCTGTGACCTAGCAAATAGCCTGAGAAGAAAGGGAGCTTTCCCTCAGCTTAGCTGAAATCTCCCCTGGAACTCTCTCCATCAAATAACAAATGTTAAGCTGTCTCAACTGTTAGCAGCTCCTGGCAAAATTCCATCTTTTGTTGGTGCAATTTTGAGCATGTTTCACTCCGTTAGTACAGAGTTCCTTACCCCATACTGATTCATCAGAAATAGTGTGAGATCAGAGGGAACTACTATTTTGCTTCGATGGATCTTTTCTTCCTTCCTTCCTTCCTTTCTTTTTCTTTCTTTCTTTCTTTCTTTTTTTCTTTCTTTCTTTCTTTCTTTCTTTCTTTCTTTCTTTCTTTCTTTCTTTCTTTCTTTCTTTCTTTCTTTCTTTCTTTCTTTCTTTCTTTCTCTCTCTCTCTCTTTCTTTCTTTCTTTTTCTTTCTTTCTCTCTTTTAAATCAAATATTGGAGTCATATTACATACTTTAGTAGTTAAAATTGGAGGGAAGGAAACACTTTGGGGTATTGTTCTAAGGGCAAACAGCTGAGGGAACAGCCCTGCCACTTACTAGTTATAAAAGTTACTTAATTGCTCTAAGCCTTGGTTTCCTCATCGGTGAATTAATGATGATTCCTACCTCATAGAGATGTGAGTTTTAGAGAAATCTCAAAGAAACCCCTCTAGAATTCACACACACACACACACACACACACACACACGCAACATAGAGACAGCAACCATTCGGTGAACAGAAAATACCTGAGCAGTGATTGTTATAGAAAACCTCCTTTTCTTATACAGATATAAAATTGCTCAATAATTAATAGATAGTATTACATATGATATTCGTTTTTATTCTAAGATTGATTCAGATGCTACCTTGCTTTCCTTTCAACCAGTAGAACTGTTTCTATTTGTATCATTCATTTTGGTGCTTAATATTCACTTTAATCATTTTTCTCACTCTGTGTGTGTGTGTGTGTGTGTGTGTGTTTGAGGCAAAACTGGAGGTGGGGGAAGTTCTCTCCAATCAGATTTGCAAGTTTTTACAAAGTATCAATATGTAGTTAACATGCTATGTTTATTGACTGAAAAGAAGGAAAGAAGGCAGGAAGAAGGAAGAAAGGAAAGGGAGAGAAGAAGGGGAGGTGAGGAGGGAGGGAGAAGGGATGGAGGGAAAGGGAGGGAGAGAGGATAATAGTCAATATATCTTCTTTTGTTTTTTCCCTCTATTCCTTTCAAGGATCAGAACATGTCAATCTTCTTCCACCTGCCCTAGAGAAGTCACTTCTTGAATAATGACAGGCCCTCAGCAGGACTAGGACCCACGCTAGTAAAATCCAAGCACAGAAGTGCAAAGTCAAACCAACACAAGGGTCTGGGGCATCCAGAACGGTAGCCAGGCTACTGGCAGAGGTACAATCAGAAGTACAGCAGAGGGTCTCTGGAATCCCAAGCTGTCCATCAGCATTAGGGGCCAGGAAGTAGGTGGCCACCATCTCTTAGGAGGCTAATTTCAAGGTCAGAGCAGGAGAAAGAGGTTCAAGATGAACTTGAACTTGAATGAAATTCAAATGGTAACCTAGGGTCTCAATAGCTTTGGACTTTGTTTGGTCCCAGAATTAGAGGCAAAATGAACCATATGCCTAGAACTGGGTATTTCACAGCCAGGATTAGAAGATGTTGACTCACAAACCTGGGGACTACTCCTCCAGATTTACAAAGGCAGGTGTGTCTCAGTCAATCACTATCCAGATATGTTCTGTTTGTGATCAAAAGTCAGTGTGTATGTGCATGTGTACAGTAGGGAATACTATAACACTTTCTAACGTTTGTTAATGCTTGTGGGTACTTATAAGTTGAACAGCCATAGATTAAGGACAACTGCATCTTTTATGACAGGAATTGGCATTCCCAGAAGCATGAAGAAGATCTGAGACAAGGTTAGAAGCAGACAGCCAAAATGGCAATTGAAAGTTGGTCATATTAAGAGATGGAGGGTAGAAAATTAGTGAGCCATCAGCCAGGCATTGTGGCTTTGGTTTCTGAGATCCAGAAATGAAAGCTAAGTCAAGAGATGAGCTGATGGGAAATAGATGAATATAAAGCTGGGCATGAGTAAAGAATTGTTTAAGGGACAAATGAGAGAAGAGAGAGGGCAGAGAAGAGGATGCTCTGGGCCAGTTTCAGCTACCTCTACTGTTGTGCCCTCATGGACCATGGCTCCTGCCTCCAAACACCTGATGAAAGCCAAGAGGTATCAGGCATTTATCTCGGGAACAAAAACTACCTTAGCCTTAGAAATGTTCCCTCTCCATCGTACAACCGCTAGCAGGGCTAAGTTACAGGTGTGCCAACTGGTCTCGTTCCTATGTGCATCTCCTGGTCATTTAGTGACAGCATGTACTTACACACCAACACAGATATGGGTAAAACCCCAAGGGATTAACATCATTACCAGCTGCCTTATTCAACAAGGACAACACAATGTGTGTGTGGGAAACTCTAGTTAGTAATGATCTTAGTCCTTTGGCTATTTGTGAAACTGTCCAGTTCACACTACATTTAACCTCATTCCCATGGTATGTTTTTGACTTAAAATTGAGCTCAAAATCCCCAGGTCTTAACCACAGCTCTACTTCCAGAAATACAAACAGCTGCACACCTGTGATTTGGATGGAACCACATGAGAAGTGAAGACAGAGAGATGATGGAAAGAGAGGAAGTGATGGCAAGGTTAACACATGAGTGAACTACAGCTTCCTCACACTGTAAGACCTATTTCCAAAGCCTGGAAACTTATTTTAGAAACTGCGATAGATTTTCTAGAGGTTTACCACAAGAAATCGGTCCTGCGGCAGAGAGGGTTCTGAAATGCTTCCTATCATGTCTTATGTAACTCAGGGGAAAAAAATAATATTCCCCTGAATTGGGGGTGAGACAAGAGATGGATTTGTACAGTGACTAACTGCCTAAATACATCAAGCATTGCTGCCTTCCCCTCTCTTTGAAGAAGAGGAAATAATAAATCAGAAGATTAGGGATTTACTTCCACTTCAAGGTGCCAATAGCCAAGCAAGTTAGCTGGCTCCATGCCTAAGCTTTTTCGTGTGGGAGGTGGAGCCAGGGGGAGAGAGGCCCCAGTGCTTCATGCAGTATTGAGGGCTCTGAAGTCTGGTGATACAAAATAAAAGGGAACACTCCTCATTGAAGTCACTTATTTTGTGAAGGTCAGTGGAATGGTGAGAAAAGCAGAAAATTAGAGCTTCACATCTCCAGGCCTGTTAGGTGACTCCCCCTTGAAATCAGAATAACATGTTTTCTAGATTACCTGGGCATCTGGGGAAACGTCTCTTGCATTAACCTGGATATTATCACAACAGACAGTCATGTGAGGGCACTTGGGAAGGGCTCCTTGGGGTGCTCTCTGGTATGGAATTCCAACAGCATTTGCATTCCGTTAGTGTGTAAGTGAAATTCCATATTTCCTTGATTAGAAATCCATCTCCTACACTCATTCCCCACCTGCAGCCCCTTGCTGGGGCTGTCATTGGATTTTGAGCAATAATATTTGCCCCTCTGAAGACAAGCCCAAATGGTTGAGCACCAAGGAATGATTAAGGTTGTTAAAAACAAATGGACAAGTAGGTAAGAAATCCCACTTATTGAAATGCTCTTGCCAAGCTCTCAGAGGTTCAGCAGAAAGGAATCTTTCTGTGTCTGTAAGCCAGGGTCCACCTTGCCCTCAGGGAGCTATTAACCTACCATGTCCTCTTCCAGGGATCAAATATTTGTGGGGGCAGGGGTGTGGGCAGAATTATGTAAGTGAATAAGGCCATCACCCTTTCTCTGGAGACAGGAAAGCATGGTGTGGTCATTAAGTTGCAAGTCCTGGCTTTATAGATTGCCAATCTTGAGTCAAGGCTCTGTGGTCCAAGATGCCCTTCTACTCCATCCTTGGGCCCTTTCGTGGAGCTGCTGCCACATCATTTTTCTTGGAATTCATAAAAGCTCTTTCCTAACTCAGTGATATATCCAGTCCTGACTCCCATTTGCCTACTCAGCTGCTGTTCTCCTGCTCTCCACAATAGCCTTTCAATCTCTGTATTTCACAACAGTTTCCCCAAGCCCAGCTGGACTTTCCTCTCCAGTGGATAGGACTTGGCCCATTGCCTTTTTTCTTCTGACTTTGTGCATCTGCTCTGTCTTAACCCACTTGCAGATCCGGGCAAGAGAGTCTTCCCCTGACAGCTCCTGCCTAGGATCCACATGAGCAAGGTTAGACACCTGACCTTCCCACTTGGAGAGCAGGGATTGGAAGTTCAAGCTGGAAAAATCAAAGCTCTTAGGCCAAATGCACCACTTACTGTCTTAGGAGCTTTGGAAAGTCTTCTAACCAGTGCTCTGAACCAACACTGCCCCACGCCAGATTGGAGCCTGAGGCAAAGGGAAAAATCATCAATACCAATCCTGTCTTTATTCAAAATTTTGAGATTTTGTTCATTGTGAATTTTTTTACATTACTTCTGATTTTTAAAAGTCTTGATTACTGGTTTTTTGGGGGAGGGTCTTCTTTAATTTTACACCCAAGGCAAATGCCTCACTCGCTTCACCTAGTTCTAGCACTGCTCTGAATCTCAGTTTCTTCATCTGTAAAGTGGGGATCTTAATAGTGTTGACTTATTTTTAAAATAATTTTTAAAAATAATTTTTAAAAATAATTGCATATTTTAAAAAAAGCAATTAATGGAAATTGTGTGCGTAAAGGGTTAGCAAAATACTTAACTCATGGTATGTGCTCAAAACAGAAAAAAAAGTGATTACAATTATCATATATTACCTTGTTTTATTATTATTTGTTATTATGTTATAGCTCCTTAAAATGTTACTCAGGTCCTGTAAATTCCTTGAGGCAAGAGTTTGGGTTGTTATCTTTGTATTTTTCTGCAGTGGTATAGTGTTTTGCATATAAAAGTTTCTCTATCAAAGCTGTTGCCTATTAATTAAGGAATTGGAACATATTAGACCTAAGATCCATTTCTTCCACTGGTCCCTGGAAATCTGTCTATGATTTCTTCAATATCACCCAGCTGACAACAACTTATATGTAATCTATGTAATATCATTGCTACCTGTTTTATAACTTTTCTTTACATAAGACCTACTTTCAATAGTCACTCTTTCTTCTCCTTGCCTCTCTGGTTCATCATCACCACACATACATGAGATGACTGCTACATCTGGGAAAGAGTTCCAGCTCCAAGATTCTTCACCCACTGTGCTGGCAGCATTCTACAAGCTCGTCTTGGGAAACGATAATTGATTACTCTAGAGGGAAAACTCCATCTCAACACCAGCTGGCAGCCAGACCCTGCCCTAGAGCCCTTGAATTAGTCTCCAGCAAAATCCTCAGCAGAGACAGCGTAAGAGTGAATGAGGTTGACATTATCTTGAGATCCAAAGCATCACTATCTGCATGTTCTTTCTTAAATACAATTGAGATTGCATTAATAAAGTCCCAGAGTAGTGAATTTTCCAGTGGCTACCCTTGGGTACCCCAGCAGTATTTTTGTTTTGTAGATTTGAACAGGCAGTGTGTTTTTCCATCCATTAGCTCTTGAACAAATAAGCCAGGTAATAAAGAAACGACCCAGGAATGCTGCAGCCTCAGATTGGTAGCAGAAAGGAAAGGAGAGACCAGCTTTGAGAAATGGTGAGGTGGAGGTGAACATCGGTATCCTGGGATATATGGATGCTCTTATTCTCAGAGCTGAGTTGATTGTTACCTCTTGGGTCCATTCAGGCTGCCATGCCAACTTCCAGGAGTTGAAAAGGAAAACAAAAATGTTGATCATCTGTCCAAGTTCTTCAAATGAAAATGAGTAAGAATTTTAAAACATGAATGTGATTTTCATTCCAAGAAGTGCTTCCTGGATGCCAAAAACATATGTTGGTGCTTTGGTTGAATAAAATTCTTGAGAGTTTTTCTACCATCTATCCGTGCAGTACACTCATCTGTATGAACCCGTGCCTGGATATTGTTAACATACATCAGATAATGAGATGCTAAGATCTCACCCTGAATGTGACAACAACAGCAAGAAATGAAGGGTAAGACAAAAAACAAAATACGTGATCTAAAAAAACTCTTAAAAAACTCAAAGTAATAAACTTTATCCATAATATCTAATATTTTAGTATGTATTATATATTTGTGATTGCATTGGGTTTTAATAAAATTACACAGTCAATAAGGCTGATATTCCCAGCTTTGTTGACCTTATCTTCAAAGCAGTAGCACAAAAGAAGAACTCACCTTCAGGCGCCTTATAAATAGATGTGCGTTCTCTCTCCTTGGTCATGATTACTGTCAAGGTTGTGTGTGGTTTCTATTTTGGGCCCAAAAGGCAGAAAAACTGCTTCTGCAGCCAAGAAGCAGCATTGTAGGATGCCAATAAATTCTGGGGAAAATTACATTTAAAAAGGAAAACTTTGACATACATCTGGCAATCAAACGATCCTGAACATATGGCAGCCTGGTAGGTAGGAAGCTGTTGGAACATGGTAAGTCGAGCTGAGCGCTGCCCCCATCCTGTTCCAGGGTGCATTTGGGAAAGGTCCTGTGGTGAAGACCACATCTCTTCCAACCTGGTGTGGCACATTCACTGGGAAGGGGAGCTGGATGTAACTCATGTTTCTGTGTATGACCTTCTCCTGGCAACCTCCGATGGACTCTTAGAGCTATTCTTAGTGATCCAATTGGGTGAAAACTAGACTCGCTGTGGGAGCTGGGCATGTCATCATGACTCTGTCAATAATAAGACACTGGGAGACTAGAGAAATCCAGGGTCTCAAAATCATGGAATCCTGGCGCTGGGGGACGACAGATACCCAAGGTCAAAGTCCTGCTGGCAGATGGGGCATGGGTCTCCATGGTTCAGTTTCTGCTAAAAGGGATCATGGCATCTCTTAAGGAAGTCCATGACTTGATGGATCACTCTTCTTGTAAGGGAAAGGGAAAAGCCAGGCTTTTCAACCCCTTCACTGTGAACTCATGAGTTTGTGCCGAAGACCCCCAGAGATGTATTTATTAGAGGGCAATCCTCCAGCCTGCTGGATCTCACTCCTCAAGTCCTGCGACTTTGCATTCCCTCATGTCTTATTCATCTGGTCACCAAGGCTGCATCACATCTTGCAATGTCATCATGATATCCTGAAGGATTGTTGCTTTTACTCCCATTCTTCAGACAGAGACAGGAAGGCTCTGTGAGCATGCTTCTTGAGCAAGATCACACAGGTGATAAGCAGTGCAGTCCAAACACAAGTCCAGATCCATATGTCTCTGAATACTGCTGTTGCTGAAACACTGACAGTCTCAAAAATGTTCATTTATTTTCTATCCCATGGATTGCAGACTAAATTGTAAGACAGGGTGCTTCTTCATACATATGATCCTTAAGCTTGCTCCGGATGGAGCATGGGCCATTTTCAGTTTCAGAAACTCAGGGTATGATCCTTTGCTCTCCTTCAATTAGGTAACAGAGCACAAAGTATAACTGTGCTTACTGCCAGGCATCACCACATACATTCACATATGCTCTTGTATATATTTTCACGGCATGTCCTCATGGCTTTAACGTATATGCATACACATAGTTTCACTCACTGCCACATATACACATTCACTCTCCTACTTAGAGCCAGATTCTTATATGCCTCCTTCAAAGCAGCGGTTATTAAGCTTTCTGTTCATACCTATGACTGAGGGACTTGTTAAAATGCAGATTTGACTAATCGAGGGTGGATTCCAGAAATCTGAACAGGTGTTCAGGTGATTCAGATTTAGGTAATCTGTGCACCATTCCTTGGGAAACACTGTCTTGGCTTTGAGATCCGCGATGTCTCATACATTTTTATCTGCCCAGCACACGTCAGAAGACAAGGTCCAGGACAGACAGCATTTGGTGAGAATGGATTGAATGAATGACTCCATCACTCACTCTCTCATTCACTCAGAGATCATTATTTCAAGAGAGTTAAGAGGTCAAATTTTTAGGAGGTACTGAAGTCTCACCCGGCCCTCTGGGGTCCAGTTGTCTGGACTACTTGTGAAGAAGTTTTGAAAATCCATCAGAACACTATTTTTATTTGTTCCCTTCTGTTGAACAGATTCTATTCTTAAAGAGCATGTAAGGTGTTACTTCTACAGTACCTGGAGGTTTTCCTTTCTTCTCTATGAAGCACACTCCAAATTAATGACCCCAGGAGATCAAAGACCCTGAGGGAAATTGTCTCCACCATACAACCTGCCTGGCACAGAAGGGCTCTCTCCTCTTCCTTCCATTTTTCCTAAGTCTTCCACCACCCTTGTGTCTTCCCATCATTGACAATGGCCCTTGCTTATCTTTGCTTGTCCATATCAGCTCCAACACACAATGTCTTGTAATAAGCAGCCCATTGTCTCAGCCTACCTAGGGCTTTTGCATTCTTTCAAGAGTAGAATTCTCAGTAGCCCTCTCCCTGAGGGTGTGTCATCCACAGGGTCCCATAAGTGTCTCAGCCAACCTTGAGGTGCACCACTAACGACCTACATCCAGTCAATCTGAGAACAAGCGAAACTAAATGAAATACCATCGTACACTCATAAAGAGTTTTGTACACCCTTTGCTGAACTCCTGATCCCATTTGTTCATGGCATTTTCCTTGTTTTCCAGTCTGGTAACTGCACCAGAAAAGGAATGTGGTTATTGGGGTATTGAAGGATGGTATCATCTTAGTGACTTCATGCTGGATCCTCTTTAACTAAGTGTTCGCAAGGCTTCATTTCAGTTGCCCACTGTCAAATTCTTCTGATAAGCTATAGCAGACCTTCTGGTCTATGGTCAAGGAGTCTGCTTTTTCTCTTTTCTTGTAAATTCAGATACCACTTGCTTGTCTTCAGTCCTCTGGAAGTCCTCCTATTCTCCACTGGAGACGTTTACCTCTAAGTAAGCACATTGTCTTCTCTTGGTTTGGTAGCCATGTCACCTATTCTGGAAGTTGTTCCTAGAGCAAGAGAGAAATAGCAGTGGGAAGCAGTATGGTGTTTGATGAGAGAGTCCAGGAAAACACTGGACTGATTTAGAGAGTGGGTGGAGAGACTTGCCTATGCATTTGTGGCATTTTAAGAAATTTATCTCTATCTATAGGCATTCATCCTTACTTAGATGATGATAATGTCTACTAGTCTAATTTCTAAGTAATAAAGATAATAACATTACAGAATGGAAAGAAGAAAGAAGTGATATAATGGAAAGGATAAAAGTGATAGAAGTGAATATTTGGAGTTGAAAGTGGACATTTGGCCCAGGATATAATTTAAGTCAAAAGAGCTAGTTGCCCAGAGTAAATATTGTATAATTGCATGAGTGCAAACAAAATGTATTTCTGGCAAACACCTCAAGCAAGTTTCTATGCACATACTTAAGACTCTTCTAGAAGGACACAGAAGAAAAGAATAATGATGATTATTTTTGGTGAGAGGAATTGAGTATAGAAAAGTGCTTTTAAATTTTACCTTATACAGACCGCAGAGGGAGAATTGCCTCAGCCCCAAGTGCCCAGAGGCACTCACTGCTGCTGCAAAGATTTATTGCAAAAATAAAAACTATATTATCAGGACTCCAGGAGGGCTCACACCAAAGAGTACTTCCCAGAACTTCTGCTACCAGTGTCCTTGTCCCCGCGGTGAGCCATAGCCACCTCCCACCTCTGCAGGAGACCCTCCAACACTAGCAGCTGTGTGACTGGCTGAAACACAGATGGGAAGTAGACCTGTGGGAATCAGAAGAATTAAAAACCTTGTGGCTGACAGGGTCTTGGTGCTGCAGCCAGGTGTCAGGCCTGAGCCTCTGAGGTGGGAGAGCCGAGTTCAGGACATTGGACCATCAGAGACCTCCTGGCCCCATGTAATATCAATCAGCGAGAGCTCTCCCAGAGATCTCCATCTCAACACTAAGACCCAGCTCCACTTAATGACAAGCAAGCTCCAGTGCTGGACACCCCATGCCAAACAACTAGCAAGACAGGAACACAACTCCACCCATTAGCAGAGAGGCTGCCTAAAATCATAATAAGTTCACAGACACCCCAAAACACACCACCGGATGCAGTCTTGCCCACCAGAAAGATAAGATCCAGCCTCATCCACAGGAACACAGGCACCAGTCCCCTCCACCAGGAAACCTGCACAAGCCACTGAACCAACCTCACCCACTGGGGGCAGACACCAAAAACAATAGGAACTATGAACCTGCAGCCTGCGAAAAGGAGACCCCAAACACAGTAAGTTAAGCAAAATGAGAAGACAGAGAAATATGAAGCAGATGAAGGAGCAAGGTAAAAACCCACCAGACCAAACAAATGAAGAGGAAATAGGCAGTCTACCTGTAAAAGAATTCAGAGTAATGATAGTAAAGATGATCCAAAATCTTGGAAATAGAATGGAGAAAATACAAGAAACATTTAACAAGGACCTAGAAGAACTAAAGGGCAAACAAACAATGATGAACAACACAATAAATGAAATTAAAAATTCTCTAGAAGGAATCAATAGCAGAATAACTGAGACAGAAGAACGGATAAGTGACCTGGAAGAGAAAATAGTGGAAATAACCACCACAGAGCAGAATAAAGAAAAAAGAATGAAAAGAATTGAGGACAGTCTCAGAGACTTCTGGGACAACATTAAGTGCACCAACATTTGAATTATAGGGGTCCCAGAAAGAAGAGAAATAGAAAGGGACTGAGAAAATATTTGAAGAGATTATAGTTGAAAACTTCCCTAATATGAGAAAGGAAATAGTCAATCAAGTCCAGGAAGTGCAGAGAGTCCCATACAGGATAAATCCAAGGAGAAACATGCCAAGACACATATTAATCAAACTATAAAAATTAAATACAAAGAAAAAATAGTAAAAGCAGGAAGGGAGAAGCAACAAATAACATACAAGGGAATCCCCATAAGGGTAACAGCTGATCTTTCAGCAGAAACTCTGCAAGCCAGAAGGCAGTGGCAGGACATATTTAAAGTGATGAAAGGGAAAAACCTGCAACCAAGATTACTCTACCTAGCAAGGATCTCATTCAGATTCAACAAAGAAATTAAAACCTTTACAGACAAGCAAAAGCTAAGAGAATTCAGCACCACCAAACCAGCTCTACAACAAATGCTAACGGAAATTCTCTAGTCAGGAAACACAAGAGAAGGAAAAGACCTACAAAAACAAACCCAAAACAATTAAGAAAATGGTAATAGGAACATACATATCAATAATTACCTTAGATGCAAATGGATTAAATGCTCCAACCAAAAAATATAGACTGGCTGAATGAATACAAAAACAAGACCTGTATATATGCTGTCTACAAGAGACCCACTTCAGACCTACGGACACATACAGACTGAAAGTTAGGGGATGGAAACAGATATTCCATGCAAATATAAATCCAAAGAAAGCTGGAGCAGCAATTCTCATATCAGATAAAATAGACTTTAAAATAAAGACTATTACAAGAGACAAAGAAGGACACTACCTAATGATCAAGGGATCAATCCAAGAAGAAGATATAACAATTGTAAATATTTATGCACCCAACATAAAAGCACCTCAATACATAAGGAAAATGTTAACAGCCATAAAAGGGGAAATCAACAATAACACAATAACAGTAGGGGACCTTAACACCCCACTTTCACCTATGGACAGATCATCCAAAATGAAAATAAATAAGGAAACACAAGCTTTAAATGACACATTAAACAACATGGACTTAATTGATATCTATAGGACATTCTATCCAAAAACAACAGAATATACTTTCTTCTCAAGTGCTCATGGAACATTCTCCAGGATAGATCATATCATGGGTCACAAATCAAGCCTTGGAACATTTAAGAAAATTGAAATCATATCAAGTATCATTTCCGAACACAATGCTATGAGACTAGATATCAAGTACAGGAAAAAAACTGTAAAAAATACAAACACATGGAGGCTAAACAATACGCTACTAAATAACCAAGAGATCACTGAAGAAATCAAAGAGGAAATCAAAAAATATCTAGAAACGAATGACAATGAAAACACGACGGCTCAAAACCTATGGGATGCAGCAAAAGCAGTTCTAAGAGGGAAGTTTTAGCAATACAATCCTACCTCAAGAAACAAGAAAGATCTCAAATAAACAACATAAACTTACACCTAAAGCAATTAAAGAAAGAAGAACAAAAAATCCTAAAGTTAGCAGAAGGAAAGAAATCATAAAGATAAGATCAGAAATAAATGAAAAAGAAATGAAGGAAATGATAGCAAAGATCAATAAAAATAAAAGCTCGTTCTTTGACAAGATAAACAAAATTGATAAACCATTAGCCAGACTCATGAAGAAAAAAAGGGAGAAGACTCGAATCAACAGAATTAGAAATGAAAGGGAGACGTAACAACTGACACTGGAGAAATACAAAGGCTCATGAGAGATTACTACAAACAACTATATGCCAATAAAATGGATAACTTGGAAGAAACGGACAAATTCTTAGAAAAGCACAACCTTCCAAGACTGAACCAGGAAGAAACAGAAAATATAAACACACCAATCACAAGCACTGAAATTGAAACTGTGATTTAAAATCTTCCAACAAGCAAAAGCCGAGGACCAGACGGCTTCACAGGCGAATTCTATCAGACATTTAGAGAAGAGCTAACACCTATCCTTCTCAAACTCTTCCAAAATATAGCAGAGGGAGGAACACTCCCAAACTCATTGTATGAGGCCACCATCACCTTGATACCAAAACCAGACAAAGATGTCACAAAAGAAGAAAACTACAGGCCAATATCACTGATGCACATATACGCAAAACTCCTCAACAAAATATTAGCAAACAGAATCCAACAGCACATTAAAAGGATCATACACCATGATCAAGTGGGGTTTATCCAAGGAATGCAAGGATTTTCTTCAATATACACAGATCAATCAATGTGATACACCACATTAACAAATTGAAAGATAAAAACCATATGATCATCTCAACAAATGCAGAAAAAGCTTTCGACAAAATTCAACACCCATTTTTGATAAAAACTCTCCAGAAAGTAGGCATAGAGGGAACTTACCTCAACATAATAAAAGCAGTATATGACAAACCCACAGCCTACATCATTCTCAATGGTGAAAAACTGAAACCATTCCCACTAAGATCAGGAACAAGACAAGGTTGTCCAGTCTCACCACTATTTTTCAACATAGATTTGGAAGTCCTAGCCATGGCAATCAGAGAAGAAAAAGAAATAAAAGGAATCCAAATTGGAAAAGAAGAAGTAAAACTGTCACTGCTTGCAGATGACATGATACTATACGTAGAGAATCCTAAAGATTCTACCAGAAAACTACTAGAGCTAATCAATGAATTTGGTAAAGTAGCAGGATACAAAATTAATGCACAGAAATCTCTTGCATTCCTATACACTAATGATGAAATATCTGAAAGAGAAATTAAGGAAACACTCCCATTTACCACTGCAACAAAAAGAATAAAATAACTAGGAATAAACCTACCTAAGGAGACAAAAGACCTGTATGCAGCAAACTATAAGACACTGATGAAAGAAATTAAAGATGATACAAACAGATGGAGAGATATACCATGTTCTTGGATTGGAAGAATCAACATTGTGAAAATGACTATACTACCCAAAGCAATCTACAGATTCAATGCAATCCTTATCAAACTACCAATGGTATTTTTCACAGAAATAGAACAAAAAATTTCACAATTTGTATCGAAACACAAAAGACCCCGAATAGCCAAAGCAATCTTGAGAAAGAAAAACGGAGCTGGAGCAATCAGTCTCCCTGACTTTAGACTACACTACAAAGCTACAGTACTCAAGACAGTATGGTACTGTCACAAAAACAAAAATATAGATCAATGGAATAGGATAGAAAGCCCAGAGACAAACCCACACACATATGGTCACCTTATCTTTGATAAAGGAGGCAACAATATACAAATGGAGAAAAGACAGCCTTTTCAATAAGTGGTGCTGGGAAAACTGGACAGCTACATGTAAAAGAATGAAATTAGAACATTCCCTAACACCATACACAAAAATACTCAAAATGGATTAAAGACCTAAATGTAAGGCCAGACACTATCAAACTCTAGAAGAAAACTTAGGCAGAACACCCTATGACATAAATCACAGCTAGATCCTTTTTGACCGACCTCCTAGAGAAATGGAAATAAAAGCAAAAATAAACAAATGGGACCTAATGAAACTTAAAAGCTTTTTCACAGCAAAGGAAACCATAAACAAGACGAAAAGACAACACTCAGAATGGGAGAAAATATTTGCAAATGAAACGACTGACAAAGGACTAATCTCCAAAGTATACAAGCAGCTCATGCAACTCAATATCAAAAAAAAAAAACCCAATCCAAAAATGGACAGAAGACCTAAATAGACATTTCTCCAAAGAAGATATACAGATTGCCAACAAACACATGAAAGGATGCTCAACATCACTAATCATTAGAGAAATACAAATTAAAACTACAATGAGGTATCACCTCACACCGGTCAGAATGGCCATCATCAAAAAATCTACAAACAATAAATGCTGGAGAGGGTGTGGAGAAAAGGAACCCCCTTGCACTGTTGGTGGGAATGGAACTTGATACAGCCACTATGGAGAACAGTATGGTGGTTCTTTAAAAAATTAAAAATAGAACTACCATATGACCCAGCAATCCCACTACTGAGAAAACCATAATTCAAAAAGAGTCATGTACCACAATATTCATTGCAGCACTATTTGCAATAGCCAGGACATGGAAGCAACCTAAGTGTCCACTGACAGATGAATGGATAAAGAAGATGTGGCACATGTATACAATGGAATATTTCTCAGCCATAAAAAGAAACGGAATTGAGTTTTTTGTAGTGAAGTGGATGGATCTAGTGTCTGTCATACAGAGTGAAGTAAGTCAGAAAGAGAAAACCAAATACCATATGCTAACACATATATATGGGATCTAAAAAAAAAATGGTTCTGAAGAACCTATGAGTAGGACAGGAATGAAGACGCAGATGTAGAGAATGAACTTGAGAACACGGGGAGGGGGAAGGGTAAGCTGGGACGAAGTGAGAGAATGGCATGGACATACATACACTACTAAAATAGATAGTAAATATAGATAGTAAAATAGACAGCTAGTGGGACTAAGGCACATAGCACAGGGAGATCAGCTTGGTGCTTTGTGACCACCTAGAGGAGTGGCATAGGGAGGGTGGAAGGGAGATGCAAGAGGGAGGGGATATGGAGATACATGTGTATGTATAGCTTATTCTCTTTGTTGTACGGCAGAAACTAACACAACATTGTAAAGCAATTATACTCCAATAAAGTTGTTTAAAAAACCTGTATTATCAAACAAACAAACAAAATAAATAAATAAATAAATACATAAATTTTACTTTATACAGATTGGTAATTTTTGAAATTTTTACCTTATAAAAATACCTAGTCATCCACCCCCACGTGTTCATTTTTGTGGCATAAATTAAAAAACAAATGACAATTGTTGCACTCAGCAAAAGTAAACCTTAAGGGGTTTTGCTTGAGCAGCTGCATGCTGGGGTACTTGCTTTTCATTGCAGAGGTTGGGGAAGTCCAGAGGTGCTTGTGTGTCTCTCGGACCTACTGTTCCGAAGGAGGCCTGGGCCACTATTAGGTCAGCCATTCCATGTTGATTTCCAAATCCACAAGGTTCAACTGAGTTCATTTTCTGTGGGGAATTAGCTCCCCTGGGTCCAACCACACAGTCTGGACAGTAACATGCTTGGTTTTCCCAATCATCTGTTACTTCTTTCCCTCCTGGTCTTGGAGGAAATTGGAAATTGTGTATTCAACCACTGGGTTTTGAGCCTCAAGCAAGGCTGCTGATGGGTTGGAGTTAAGTTAATTCAGTGGTTGGTATTCCTCCTTTCCATCTGTCTTCCAGACGACATGGGGAACTCAGAGGGCAGGACCCTAAACTTCAGGTGCAGGGCCACCACCAGTGAAGTATATTAAATGCTTATTCCCAGGATCCACTTCCAGAAGCCAAGATTCAGCAAGTCTGGAGAAGAGCCCTTTAATCTACATTTGTAATAGGCTCCCCAGATGGTTTGGACACTAGAGAATAAAGGAAGCACATATAGAGAAACCCTGTCACAGGACTACAGAGAAACAGAGTGTTACAAAGTGAGGAATGGCTGATGCTAGATGTGTTTTCAAAACTGGGAGAAAAGGGAACAACTGGAGGACAATCGTCACCATAAAGAGAAACACTTGGCACTTTTGCACGTAAAACACTACTCTAAGTGCCTGACATGTATTTATTCATTTAACGCCCAGAATCCCTGTGACATCCTCATCCGCATTATACAGATGGGAAAACTAAGGCACAGAGAGTTTCAATAACTCACACAGGGTCACCTGGCTACAAACTAACAAATGCAGACTACAAACCTGGGTGATCTGTCCCCAGAATCCATGCTTTCAACCACCGTACTCAGGGACAGGGGTTGGCCAACTATGTCTACAGAACAAATCCTGCCTGCTGCTTGTTTTGGTCAGGCTGGGTGCTAGCCCTTTGGGTAGAACAGGTGTTGGAAGAGTTGAAGACATTGCCTCTTGGTCCACAAAGCCTAAAATAGGTACTCGCTGACCCTTTACAGAAAAAGTCTGCCAACCCCTGATTGAGCAGAGAATAAACTGAAGGCTCTTGTTTCTCTAAGAGGCGGCATAGGCTGAATCCTAAGTTGCTTCACTTGGGGGGCTGTGCTGGAGTTTGTGGACCCAAAAGCCTCTTCTTCTGCATCACCACCTCCTGGCACTCCTATCTCAAAACTGAAGCTGCCAAGTGTGATGCCAGAGCTTTGGATGACTTAATAATTGTCATTTAGGGTCACTGTAACTAACGATGTACTTTGGCCATTTAAATGACATTCCCTGAAACATGGTAACCGGGGCATGATGAAGAATTCCTCACATAGGGAAAATAGGCAAAAATACGTTCTTGTCCCTCACTTCTGTCATATTTATTCTGTTGGAGTTATTGTAACAATGTCATTGGTTCTCTAGTATTGGTAAGAGTAAAGGTACTGCTGAAATAACTGGGACAAAGAAAGATCTAGTAACTTCCCCAAAGTCACATAGCTAGTGAAGTGTGGTCCTGGGTGAGCCTCAGGCAGTCAGATTCCAGAACCTAGGTGCTTAAACTGCAATATAAGACAGCCTCCCTAGAAGTTCCCTGAGAGATAGTTAGCATTCCTTTCTCTTTTTTACAAATAAAGAAACTGGAGGTCAGAACACTTAAAACAATTGTATGAGGTCATGCACCTCTTCAACCTATCTGAGTGCAGATTTGACAGAGTCAAAATTCCAGGCACTTCCCAATGTTTCACTGGATCATGAAATGACCCTCCGGGGGCAGCCCTGGTCTAGGGGCCCAGCTCTAGCTCCAAAGTCTGAGATGTGATGCATGCCCTTGAGGGGAATCACAGAACATCATAAAGAGGTCTTCCAGCTACATTCTTAATAGAGGAGATTTGGACAGCCTCGCAGCTCTGCCTCTCTATAGCACAGAGCAGGTACTAAAGGATTCTGCAATTCCACTGCTTACCAGCCAGGTGACCTGCATAAGGAAAGTAATATCTCTGCCTCTCCATTTTCTCATCTGTGAAATGGCAATGATGATAACACCTGTCTTCCAAAGTTACTGAAAACATTTAAGGAGAGAATTCATGTAAAGTACTTGGAGTTCATAGCATATAGTATGTGCTCAAAAAATAGCAACTATTACTATAATTAGATAGAAGGGCCTGAGACTATTATTAGATTAGATTGCATGAGGAAATAATAAAATACAATTTAATGAGTGTATATGATGTGCCAGACACTGCATTAAGCTTTTAGGTCATTATCTTTCTAAATTCTTACAGTGATCTCTTATTATCCCCATTCTATAGATGAGGAAACAAAAAACATGCCCAGAGAGGTAAAGCTATTTGCTCTAGATTACATAGAGATGTTTGGATCTGAAACTGGGTATGTTTAATTCCAGAGTTTACCTGGAATTCTTACCTACAATGCTATGCCAACTCTCTCAAATTTCTACCACTTTCTAGGGTGCAAAAATGTAGAACAAGTTCGACTATAAGGAGAAGTTGTGACAAGTTCTACTCTAAGGAGAAGTTGTGACATTTATGCTAAATTTTATTAGACTTTAATATTAAGAAGAAGCTTTGTTCAGTGAAAGCCTATTTATTAAAAATGAGCTTGAATAATAATATAATAAATGAAATAAAAAACCATGTCTCCTACTGTCAAACCAAAGATGGATCATGATTTGTTGGATGGGTACAAATGATTCTGTAGTCCTGATCCAGGAAAAGATTTGGAGGCAATTTTGCCTCTTAAGAAAGTATTGTATGACACTCACTCACAGAGGATTTATGAGAAATGAAATGGAAACTCTTTCAAGATTTTATTAAGAGATATAGTCTTCCTGCATAACTTCTTTCCCTGCTGGACATTTATGAACGTTTGGCTGGAAGGGTGGTCTGGGAGCTTGGTTTTGATATATGTGGTTCCTACAAGGAGGTGCCAAGGGAGACATTTTTCCGTCAAAAGCCATATGCATGCAGGATCCTGGAAAGTCCTCCAGCAACAGTGGACACTGGCAATAAAAATGATCCGGGAACACAACATGCCAGCAGTGCCAGTCACTGCAGATGCCAGAAGGACCAGGGGTCAAATATGTAAATACCTTCAGAACTTTGTGTGGAAAACAAAGAGGGCTTAATTCATCTTTCTACCAGACTCAGAGTCGTTCAGGACACAGTCACAGCTAGAGAATGGCCAGCAAAGTGATTTGGTAATTCAACCTCCAAATACGCTGTTGAAACCCACAAGAGACAGGAAATGAGAAACGTGTATGACTTCACAGCCATGGACGCCACCACACTGGGGCCACTCGTTTGCTCAACGAATAGACTGAGCTTCCCACAATGCCATGGGCAGGATGACCTCAGGGTGTAACCAGGGCAGCCTCATGTCTTTCAGTGTTGTCCTCATGGTGTATGTGGCTTGACACTAATCTTGACAAAATTCCTCAAGGCATGAAGAAAAAATTTGTAATGGAATATATTTAGCAAGCAAGCACACACACACCACCCCCACCATCAACAACAACAAAGCGTAACTTTTGTATTTCTGTCCCTTATCTTTCTCTCCAAATTAATCTTGAACTGCACTCTCCTTCCCTTTCTGAACATAGCACCCACTGATCATTTTTGGTTCCTTGATCTTCTTATTTGCCACAGGAATTTTGCACAAGCTGTTTGGAAAAATTTTGATTTGCTTTCTCCATGCCTATTCAACTTCTATTTATCTTTCAGACATCAGCTTGGGTAGCACCTTCTCAGGAAATCTGTGATACCTGAGACCTTCCTCTCAGATTAGACCACATTCCCTGTCCTCCACACTCACGGTTTTGTATCCCTGACACTTACAGCACTTATTATAGACATACTTTGCATATACTCATGTGATGAGTATTTGATTAATATTTGTCTTCCCGATAGGATGGTCACTTTCCAAGGAAAACAACTGTGTCTGTTTTCCTTCACCATGTTATTTTTAGAGCTTTGGACAGAATCTGGCACAGAGTAAGCACCCAATAATTATTTGTTAGTTAAGTGGCTAAATGTGATATTGTGATTTAAAATAATATATATTTGGTCTTCATCCCCATTTCTGGCACAGAGCTAAAACCCTTGGAATTTCCTAAGTGATGAAAGTGATAAAAATGTTTTTTGTTTTGTGAATGAGGTGACTTTTGGAAAGCCCCTAAAGATGGGGGCTGGTTGCCAGGGGAACCAACCAGTGATTAGAGAGTTGGAACTTTCAGTACCACCCACCTCCCCACCTCCAGGGAGTAGAGAGGGCCTGGAGATTGAGATCAGTCACCAATGGTCAATGATTTAATCAATCATGCCTATTTAATGAAGCCTCCATAAAAACCCAAAGGGAGAGGGTTCAGAGAGCTTCCTGATTGGTGAATAGTGGGGACGGGGGAGAGTGGCTCATATGAAGAGGGCATGGAAGCCCTTTCCCCATGCCTTGTCTTATGCATCTCTTCAATCTGGCTGTTCCTGTGTTATATTCTTTTATGATGAACTGGTGATCTAGTAAGTGAAAATGTTTCTCTGAGTTCTGTGAGCTGCTCTACCACTTAATCGAACCCAGAAAAGAAACAGGTTGCTGGAACCTCCAATTTACAGCCAGTAGGTCAGAAGCATGGGTGATAACCTGGGCTTGTGGCTGGCATCTGAAGTCTATGTGTGGAGGAGAGCTGGTGTTGAAGCATTGCTTGCTGACCATACTGAAAATAGGTGCTCATAACACAAAAGACTAAATAATAGTAATAATTATAATATAGAAGCTACTATTTATGAAGGGCCTAATAGCTGCCAGGCCTTATGCTAAGCACTGTTTCTAATCCCTACACAAATCAATATGGTAGATTTTATTAACCCTTCATTTACGGATGAAAGAGTTGAATTTGAAATGACTTCTGTAAATTGGCCACATTCGCAGTTATTCCAACTGTGAGTTCTCGACCTGGAATTCAAACCCAGGTCAGCTTGACACTACAGGTTAGCCTTCTTCTATCATGACATGCTGCCTCTCCTTAATGTGCTACTCCTTGTCTAGCAAGTGATGCCCTGACTGTCTGTCGGGTGAATGGTGAGGATATGGTGAGTCATACCAAAATGACACCAATCATTAGTGTATAGGAATGCAAGAGATTTCCGTGCATTAATTTTGTACCCTGCTACTTTACAAAATTCATTGACTAGCTCTAGTAGTTTTCTGGTAGCATCTTTAGGATTCTCTATGTATAGTATCATGTCATCTGCAAACAGTGACAGTTTTACTTCTTCTTTTCCTATTTGGATTCCTTTTACTTCTTTTTCTTCTCTGATTGCTGTGGCTAAAACTTCCAAAACTGCGTTGAATAATAGTGGTGAGAGTGGACAACCTTGTCTTGTTCCTGATCTTAGAGGAAACGGTTTCTGTTTTTCACCACTGAGAACGATGTTGGCTGTGGGTTTGTCATACATGGCCTTGAATGGATAAAGAAGATGTGACACATATATACAATGGAATATTACTCAGCCACAAAAAGAAACAAAATTTAGTTATTTGTAGTGAGGTAGATGGACCTAGAGTCTGTCATACAGAGTGAAGTAAGTCAGAAAGAGAAAAACAAATACCGTATGCTAACACATATATATGGAATCTAAAAAAAAAAATGGTTCTGAAGAACCTAGGGGCAGGACAGGAATAAAGACACAGATGTAGAGAATGGACTTGAGGACACGGGGAGGGGAAAGGGTAAGTTGGGACGAAGTGAGAGAGTGGCATGGACATATATACACTACCAAATGTAAAATAGATAGCTAGTGGGAAGCAGCCGCATAGCACAGGGAGATCAGCTCGGTGCTTTGTGACCATCTAGGGGGGTGGGATGGGGGGGTGGGATAGGGAGGGGGGTGGGATAGGGAGGGTGGGAGGGAAATGCAAGAGGGAGGAGATATGGAGATATATGTATATGTATAGCTGATTCACTTTGTTATAAAGCAGAAACTAACACACCATCATAAAGCAATTATACTCCAATAAAGATGTTAAAAAAAAAAAAAAAAGACACCAAAACCCATTTCACCTCCAAACTAATGCTTTGGTCTTTTCCAGCAGAAGGCAAGCAGGTTTTGTAAACTCTCTCCGGCCTAACTGGTCCCCACTGCAGGCACCACCCAATCCCTCTACATCTTACACCACCAGGATACCTCTCCTCCAGGATTCTCCACTGCCACCACTGGCTCCTCTTCTAATCTCTGCTTCCCCATCACCACGCTTGCTGTGATGCTTACTTTGCTCTGAGAGGGGAGAACTTTTTTTTCTTGAACTGACTTTGGGTTGAAGTAGAGTTGTTTAATTGCACTCCCTCATCTTGGCAGGGCAGTAGGAAACTCAATGTCAGCCACTCCACCTTTCCCTAGCTCCAGGGTACGGCTGGGGGGTGAAGGAGTTTCACCCACCACTATTCCCATGGTAGCAAGTTTGTGATAATGGCAGAAAACCCTTTAGTGGAGAAAGCTGTCAAACCATTTCTCTCTGTCAGAGGTTCTCGAGCTTGAGCGTGTATTAACATTGCTGTTAAACTTGTTAAAACCCACCTGCTGGTTCCCACCCAGAGTTTTTGATTGGGTAGATCTGGGATGGAGCCCTTGAATTTGCATTCTTTACAAGTTGACAAGTGATGTCAATGTTGCTTATCTGGAAACCAGGTTTTCAGAACCAGTGAACCAATGGTTTTCCATCTTAGCTGTACATTATAGAATCACCTGGAAAGCTTAAAAAAATCCTGTTGCCCACAACACACCCCAAACAAATGACATCCTAATCAGTGGGGGTAGGACTGAGACATGAGTATTTGCAAAGCTTCCTAAGTGATTCCAGTGAGCAGTCAAGGTTGAAAAGCATGTGTTAGCTGGAGTTAATTTTCTCTCCTCCCTCTAGAATAAGTGAGGAGAGATAAGCCAGACAAAGGCTTCTTAAGATATGGCTGCTCAGAAGACATGAAGAATCTGCCTCTCCCCATCTCTCTTCTTTAAAATAAAAATTGCATATATTTAAGGTGTGTAACATGATACACACACACACCGAGTTTCCAATATATGCTTCATAATAGGGGTTCTCAGACATGATTGTTCGTCAGAATCACACAGGAGGGCTTTTGAAACACAGATTACTAGGTTGCACCTCCAGAGTTTCTGATTTGGTAGATCTGGGGTGGGGCCTGAGAATTTGCACTTTTGTCTATTTCTCAGGTGATGCTGATGGTACTAGTTCAAGGGTCACATATGGCGCACCACTCCGCTAGGAGAAAAAGAATAAGAATGGAAGAAATCTTTCCGGCCTCTCTCTTTTCCATTCATTCCCTTGTTGCCAGTGACTTTGTGGGGAATGATGCAGAAAGAAGGAACTCATCAATACCTGTGGCTTAACCCCTGCTGAGATTTCTCTTTCAAGTTGGCCCTCACTGGCTGTGGGCATTCTGGACCCAGAAGCACACCAGGGTCAGGGACCAAGCCCAACTTTGAACATATATATGGAGGCTCTTTTTATACTTGAAGGAGATAAAGCTATGATTCTAAGAAGATTGTCTGCTCACCGAACCCCTCAGGTAATTGACCCTGAACTCTAGATTTCAGATCCATTTAGAGTTTATTAAGGGACCCAACTGGCCATAAATAGATCCATCTCAGTATTATCAGCAATAAAGACAATTATTAAACTTATCATTCAGTTTCTTGTGTCTATTTCTTAATTGGTTACTAACTTGGGGAGAGGTGAAAGGTGTAATTAATTTTCACTACTCAAATCCCAACAGCAACTTAAAATTAACTTAAAACTTTTGAGTCCTGTCACATCTAAAAATCTCTTCATTAGATCCATACACGTGATCAATAGTTTGATTGGAGACGCAAATGGGAAGGAGATACTTTCCTTATAGTTGTTAGGTTATTAAGCCTACAGTTAGATAATTCACAAGACTTTTAGAATTTTTGTAGATCCTAGATACAACAGTGTTGGAAGCCCCACCTCTCATCATATGAAATGTAATACAAAGAACCATCATATAATAATATAATGTTACATTTCCTGTGCATTTACTTAATAACGTCTCATTTTTTATTTTTATATTTTCAATTCTCTCTGTCTCTATGTATACACACACATAAACACTACATATGGATACAATATTTCTATATGTTATATCATATACATCATATATTATATATAATATCACATATTATATAATACATTATGTATATGTTATATACAAATGTAGATATAATGTACATCTTTATAACAAAGTTCCCTTCTGTAAAACATTTTCATAGAACTTGAGAAACTCATAAGGTCCAAGGCCTTCTGTCTTATTGTCTAAATGATAAAATAAGCCTAAGCATCCAATGTTGGTGATGCAAATATGAGGTTAGTTTAATTCTTACTCTGTTATGGGCAGCTATTCTACACCTTGGGAAGGTTTTGGATCTCCTCTTTATTCTTAATGTTGATATTTTACAGCAATGTACCTAGGTTTGGAAGTTCCTATTGCACTGGACTCAGTACATTCCCTCAATGTGGATGCTTGTGACCCTTATTTCTCTGGGAAACTCTCATACATTAAAACTTTGATATTTTTACTCCTAGTGTCTTTTTTTTTTCTGGAACTTTATATATGGGGAAGAATCATATTAATAGCTGCATGACAGTTCATTAAATAGATAGGTCATGGCCCTAATGTTATAAACTTAGTCTGCTGTAAGTAACATCTTTGCATATTCTTCTCTTGAGTTATTTCCTCAGGAATAATATTTATTAGGCCAAAGACTGGGAAGCATTTATAGAGACTTGCTTGAGATCTCTGATATCAAAAGACCCTTTTGAAGAGTATCTTCCAAACTGAAAAATCAAGTCTGGGGCCAGTGACTGTTCCTTGCTGGAATTTAGGTCACAAAGACACAGCCCTAGAGGCTGTTCTGGAGAAGCAGACTTTCTTTGGTTGGGGCAGTTAATGTGTACTGCAGACAGACACCTGTGAGGGTAACCTTTCTTCTTTTCTCTACTCTACCTGTCTGGCAGATGATATGCCTGAACCAATGTCTGATCCAGGTCCCAGGGACCTTATGTCTTTGCCATGTGCTGCCCTGTTACAAAGAACAGTGGCTTGAATGGGAAGAAGGTATTTGCGAGACAATTGACTGTGTTGTGCCCAGCCCTCCCCTGAATTCCTTGATCCATGAGGAATTCGGACAGGCGTGACTTTGGAGCTGGGAACAATTCACAGGCCCCATCTTAGCTCATTCCACTGCCTGGACTTGCAGAGCCACAAGGTCGGCTTGTAGCCAGCATATCCCCGGCTGTGGGATAGAACAAGGCTGCAATTTTTGTTTTAATAAAAAAAGAGACAGGGCTTCCCTGGTGGCGCAGTTGTTGAGAATCTGCCTGCCAATGCAGGGGACACGGGTTCGAGCCCTGGTCTGGGAAGATCCCACATGCCACGGAGCAACTAGGCCTGTGAGCCACAATTACTGAGCCTGTGCGTCTGGAGCCTGTGCTCCACAATAAGAGAGGCCGCGATAATGAGAGGCCCGCACACCTTGATGAAGAGTGGCCTCCACTTGCCGCAACTAGAGAAAGCCCTCGCACAGAAACAAAGACCCAACACAGCCATAAATAAATAAATTAATTTAAAAAAAAAAAAAAGAGACAAATCACAGGGCTTATTTTGTAAGCTACAAAGGATTATTCAGTGAAAAAACAAATGGCATTTTCCCAGGGAAGAGTCAGGATAAGATCAGGGTCTACATGACTTATGTCAAAAGTTGCTCTGTCCTTTGATTGCTCCAGGTGAGCAAGCCTGAGATGTGAGTAAAGACATGAACATACACTGGCCATGGTGACACTCACCTACTAATGTCCACCTCCTTGTCTGCTTTTGTAATAGTTCAGCACCATCAGAGCATAGGCATAAGCTCCTAATGGCTTCCCACTCACCTGTGTCCCAAGGTTGACGTCACCTGTGATATCTATATTAGAAGACTTTGGACAGATTTTGCATGCTCCAGAATTCCAGGTCGTTTAATCATCTATTCAGCAGCCATTTATTGTGTCTATATTATGGCGCAGCACAGTGTGGTGGACAGAGGAGGGAAGCTGAAATCTGTTTGACTTCATTGTATCAACTCTTAGCTGTGTGCTCTTGAACTATTCATGTAGCTTCTTTTAGCCTCAATTTCTGCATCTATGAAATTCTTATGATACTTGACTTATGGTATTTATTCCACTGATAATCAAGAGAATCAGACTTAAATATCACCCAGATGTTGGAATAACTGTAAATGTAAAATAAATATTATTAATATAGCAAAGGTGCTAGTGAATAAATGGACAACATGCCTGAACAGGTGAGGAATTTCAGCAGAGCAATGGACATTTTCATTATAGAAATCAAAAACTTGGGATCAGGGGCTTTCCTGGTGGCGCAGTGGTTGAGAATCTGCCTGCCAATGTAGGGGACACAGGTTCGAGCCCTGGTCTGGGAAGATCCCACATGCCGCGGAGCGACTAGGCCCGTGAGTCACAATTACTGAGCCTGCGCGTCTGGAGCCTGTGCTCCGCAACAAGAGAGCCCGCGATAGCGAGAGGCCCACGCACCACGATGAAGAGTGGCCCCCACTTGCAGCAACTAGAGAAAGCCCTCGCACAGAAACGAAGACTGAAAGCAACCAAAAATAAAAAAAAATAAATGAATTTAAAAAAAAAAAAAAAGCTCCCCAAAGTAGAAAATGTCCATTTAAAAAAAAAAAAAAAACTTGGGATCAGAGATGAAGAATATCTTTAACAAGTTCATTAGGACACTTGACACAGCCAAGGAAAGATTCAATGAACTGGAAAATGGTCAGTATTAATTATATAAATAAAATTGGATATAAATGAAAGTGAACATAATAAATGGCTGTTGAACAGTTTATCCAAATGAAAACACAAAGTGAAACAAGAACCAAAAAAAAAAATATTACCCAGAAAACATGGGACACTATCTGTCTTATATATATGTGATTGATATAATTGGAATCACAGAAGGAGAGGAAAAATCCAAGATGCTCAGAGAACACCAAGCAGCCTAAGTAAGGAAATGCTTATATAGGATACACCGTCATGCACACACACACATCCTTAAACCATCATATTCAAAATTTTGAAATTGAAAGGTAAAGAGAAAAATACTGAAAGCAGAAAAAAAAAGGGATCTGTTATATAAAGAGGAACAGATACAAGAATTGAAGCCAACTTACAGTCAGAAACTACGGAAGCAAAAAGAAAATCAAATCACACCCATAAAGTACTGAAAGAAAAACAGAACAAAGCAAAAACAAATAAAAACACTGTCAATAAAGACTTCTACACCCAGCCCATACCCCCAGAAATTCAATAATGAAGGAGAAATAAAGACCGTTTCAGACAAACAAAAATTAAGAGAATTCATTATCAGCAAAACTGAACTAAAAGAAATGATAAAAAGTTCTTCAGGGAGAAGAAATATTATGCAAATCAGAAACTTGGATTTACACTAAATAGGACAATTGTCTAAAGTAAAAAATGGTAACAATGTATTGTTTCTTCATACCATTTGTAGAAGTCAAATGTATGACAACAATTGTGTAAAGGATGGGAAGGCGAAATTTGCAGTAAACTTTTGTAAGATCATGAAGAAAACTAAAAGAAATTCTTTGCAACCTTGTGATAGGCAATGATTTCTTAGGACACAAAAAACACAAAATAAAAAAAAAATTTATAAAGTAGACTTCATCAAAATTAAAAGCTGTTGCTCATTTTGGTTAACAAAGTGAGATAAGCCAGAGTCTGGGAGAAAATATTGGAAAACACATATTTAATAAAGGATACTCATACTATGTAAAGGACTCTCAAAACTCAGGAATAAGAAAAACACCCAATTTAAAAATGGGCAAAATATTTTAACAAACATTCCACCAAAGAAGATAAAACAGTGACAAAGAGAGGATATGAAAAGATCATCAAATAACTAACAAAATATAAATTAAAATCACAATCAGACACAACTACATATTCATTAGAAAGGCTTAAAGAAACTAATAATAGGACATGCAGGTAAGGATATGGAACAAAGGGAATCCCCATGTACTGCCTGTAGGAATGAAAAATAGCACAGAAACATTGGAAATTTGGCAGCCCCTTACTGAGCATACACTACTATAAAAAGACCCAGTAATTCTATACATGAATGTTTATATCCACTTTATTAATAATTATCAGATATTGGAAACAAATACTGAAAACGTCCTTTAGCTAGTGAATGGATAAACAAAATGTGGCACATCCATACAATGGAATACTATTCAGCAATAATGAGGGACATACTATTGATATACTCAACAAAACGGATGAACCTCAAATGTTCTTAAGCCAGATTCCAAGTGCAAAATTATGGGGATAGAAATCAGGTCAGTGGGTAATCAGGGCTTGGGCTGTGGGAGAGGCTGTCTACAAAAAGACTCTGGGAGGAACTTTGGGAGTGATGAAACTGTCCCACATCTTGATTATGATGGTGCTACAGCTGATATATGTGCATTTGTCAAAACTTGAGAACTGTCCACTAAAAAGGAGAACTTGTAGTTGTGTAAATTATACCTAAATTTTAAAAAATGCCTTCTTTTCAAGCCTTTTGGGATTGTTATTTATCTTCTTTGTTTGATTGGCTTCTAGCTTAACTTCTCTGCTTGAAGAACATACTTGATATGACTTCAGTACTTTGAAATTGATTGAGACTTTCTTTATGGCCCAGCATCCGGTCCATTTTGTTAAATGTTCCATTTGCACTTAAATGCGCATTCTGTATTTACTGGATGCAGAACAATAGCAACAAAATAAGCCAAAATCTATGTGTCTAGTCGTTACCTTAACTACTAAACACAGACCTAAACCTTTGCCATCCCGCCCCCTTCACCTTTGTGGCTTCAACTGTCTGATTCCTTAACAATGAGCACTGGCTTCTGTACGTCCAGCTGAGACAAAATTAGAAACTCAATGATGATTTTATGTTTCTTTACTGCTCTTCATCCCTTTTGCCATTCCCATCTCCCTTTCCACCTCAGAATAAGAACCTATGATGTTGAAGTTCTTCTGAATCTAATTCGTCATGGAGAAATGAAAATGTGATCAATCAATGATCCCTGGTTTGTCTTGTAGCAAAGATATTTATGTTTAAATAAAAGTGCATAGAAATGGCAGTGTTTAACCCAAGGAGATACCTCATTTAAAGAGAGAAGCATGGTTTGGGTTTGAATTAAACTCACAACCCAGCTGCATAATTTACACTGTGTCACCTGAAACAATTTGCTCAGTTATCCTGTGATTCAATTTTTTTCCCCTGTAAAATGGAGATAATAATCCAGCCTGAATTACAGCATCCTCATGAGGATCTTAAGAGAGAATGCATTTAGTACATCTGTCTCCATGCAGCTAGAATACTCGTGAAGGGCTATGCTTAAAGTCAGGATGGCTGGCATGAGGTTTCCAGTGGATTTTTTGGGCTGCAATATTGACTGAGTTTGTAGGTTAATGTGTCTGCTAGAAGGGACTAGGAACCATCTCACGTGGTTTGACGGAAACTGGAGGAAAGAGACCTTCCCACTCACCAAAAACAAAAAAAAACTCATGTCATTCCCTCTTTGCTTGTGGTTGATTGCTCATAAGTGCTGGGCCAATCTGCAAAACTTTCATGGTGATGTTTGGAGATGGGGCCAGTAGCAGCAAACCCCACCCCCCAACCCCATAGAAGGTATTCCCCAGTCCCCTAATCTGAGAACATCTAGAAAAAAGGAGACCTTTTTTCTGAATAAAGACTAAGAGGAGATAATCTCAGATAATCCCCTTGGAGTTGGTCATGTAAATTCTATTTTATCTAAACAAATGTGATGTGAGCCCCTATTGTTTGCAAACCTGTGATAGGCCTTATCACGTGCTTCTGCCTCTTAGTGCCTGGAACATACATCTAAAGGACTCGGTGAGATTATGATGATTTTGAATTTTCTTTGGTTCACTGAAACCTTGCTAAACTCTGTGCTAAGTTTCCCAGAGGAAGACTGGCAGCCATATCTGTAAACACAGGTGATGAGAAGGGGAGATGGCCATGGATAGAGTTGCTTCATCTTGAGTTCAAATTAGGAATAGATGGTAAGGGTCCATCCATTGCATGTTTTCTGTCTTGGCTTTCATTATACTGAATGAGAAAAAAAAATCAGAGAATGAAGGAGCATTTATTAAATTGCTTCTGAATGCCATTGTGCTAGGTAGAAAAGGAAGAAGAATACAGACTCCAAAATCAGGCCTTCTAGGTTTTAATCCCCTCTTGGTCACTAAATAGCTACTTGACTTAACTTCCCTATGCCTTAGTTTCCTCCTTAATAAATTGGTGACAGTAGTGGTAGCTACCTTAAAATATATATTGTGAAAAGCACATGAGTTGTTATATGTAAAGGACACAGAATAGTGCCCGGCACATAGTAAGCACTAGGAGTGTTTGTTGTCACATAATTTCATCCAAACTTGACAATAACTTTATGTGGGAGAAATTTTTATCTATTTGATAAATGAAGAAACTGAGGCTCAGAGAGTTGAAATTGAAACAGGAGGGAAGGGGGCAGGGCACAACCTTTGAAAGAATGACATAGCGCAAGGACATGACATAAACTGATTAGAACCAAAAGGGTCCAAGATGGCGGACATGTCAACTTCCATTAGACCTTGAGCCTCAGTATACGCTCACATCAGCAAGCTAAAAGACACACCCACAGGCGCCATGACAGTTCCAAGACCGACCATAAGGATCAAAAATTGGGTGGTGGCCCAATTCCTGGAAATCCCCGCCCCTTCCTAAAATAGCTGGAATACTCTTCCCACTCATTAGCCTATGAAATTACCCGCTCCTATAAAAACTGACAATCCCATACCCTGGTGCCTTTCTCACCTTCTGAGATGGTCCACACTCTGTCTGTGGAGTGTGTTTCTCTCTAAATAAATCCACTTCTTACCTATCACTTTGTCTCTCACTGAATTCTTTCTGCAAGGAGACATCAAGAACCTGAGCTTCATTAAGTCCTGAAACCAGGTGTGTGATCTCAGTTGGAAGGCTGTGTGTTTTGGTCAGGTTCGAGTCCCTGCTGC
Organism: Eubalaena glacialis; assembly: GCF_028564815.1. NCBI lineage: Eukaryota > Metazoa > Chordata > Mammalia > Artiodactyla > Balaenidae > Eubalaena > Eubalaena glacialis. The sequence continues at coordinate 20,405,509 of NC_083728.1, forward strand.
ATGGGTTCAAGTCCCAGTCTGGGTTTTGGCTGGGTTCAAGTTCCGGTACATGGGTTCAAGTCCCAATCTGAGGTGCACAGTTTCAAAATGACTTGCCCAAAGCCATACCATCAACACATAGAAGAGTTGACTCTGAATTCAGTACAATATCATTCTATTTCCTTGCCACATTAGGACATTCCTGGGCACTAGTAGGTTGGAGTCACCACAAAGTATAGGAAGGATGCTGCCAGTGAGAATGGGCTGTCCTACAACAGGGCTGCCATCTTCTGGTTCTGATACTAACTGCTCCGGGGATCTCGGGTTGTCACTCGTCTTCTTTGACTCAATGTTCTTATCTAGTTAATGGGAATGAATGACTGGTATATATTAGGTACGCAAATCTCCTTTCCTTAGGACAAAGCTTAATTTTCTTCCTTCTTTCCTAGCTGGGGATGGGTAGAAAGTCATTCCAGCTCTCTGTCCTTCCTTGAAGCCATCAGGGCAGAAGGCACAAGAGGACGAGGAATGTGATAATACTATGCAAACCGAATATCTTTGGAGTTGTGATATTGTGATTTATAATAATAAATATATATTTGGTCTTTGATCATGTTCCTGGCAAAGAGCTCCTAAAGCCCTTGGAATTTCCTGTTATAAGAGTGATTAAAGTGTCTTTGTTATGTTAATGAGGTGACTTTTGTAAAGCCCTTTTGGTGACCTAAAGATGGGGGCTGTTTGCCAGGGGAATCAATCACATAATTTGAGAGCTGGGACTTTCAGTAACCAGCCCCACCCCCCAACCTCCAGGGAGGACAGAGGGACTGGAGGTTGACTCAACTGCCAATGACCATTGATTTAATCAACGATGCCTATGTAATGAAGCCTCCATAAAACCCCCAAAGGACAGGGTTTGGAGAGTTTCTGGGTTGGTAAACACATGGGGTTCCAGGAGCAGTGGATAGGGCATGGAATCTCCACACACTTTCATACTCTGTCCCATCTGTATCTTCTGTCTGGTTGTTCCTGAGTTATATCCTTGTATAATAAACTGATGATCTAGTAAGTAAAATGTTTCTCTGAGTTCTGTGAGCTGCTCTAGCAAATTAATCAAACCTGAGGAGGGAGTCTTGGGAACCTCTGATTTATAGCCAATTGATCAGAAACACAGATGACAACCTGGACTTGTGAGTAGCATCTGAAGGGGGCGGGGCCAGGACTTGTAGGACTGCACACTCAACCTGTGACATATGATGCTATCTCTGGATAAATAGTGTCAGAATTGATTGGAATTGTAGGACATCCATCTGGCATCTTAAGAATTGCTTGTTGCTAGGAGAACTCCCCCTCCCCCACCCATGTTGGAATTGGTCTCAGAACACAGAGGGTAGTAGCTGGTACTCTGGCCTGCTTCTAGGGGTCAGTGGCATCTCTGAAGAGAGTTCTATGCGGCAACTTCGTAGAACTTAGAATCTCCAATCTGTCAACCCTGGTTCCTTAATAACTTGTTCTAAATTTGCCTCTATAAGTCCTCCTCCAGGTCCAACAGACTACCCTCTTGAATTAACCTGGATCTAGCTAATTATTTTGAATTTAGTGGCTAATTTTCTTAAGGGGTATTAATGGATTATTCATCTCTGGCAACTCCTGTGCCCACATCTGCTAAAATAAAACACGTGTATGGGGGTGGGTGTGTATGTGTGTGCACACATGCATACATGCAGTATTCTATTACATTTTGCCAAGGTTATAGCCTAAAACCAAGGTCTGTTTTTCCCCTCACCCTCAAAAAAGCATCAGGTTACCTTCTTTTGCCAACCAGCAATTACATTTCTGGGTGAAATATAAAAATCAAGTTCAATTACAGTAGGGAAATCATCAACATGTGCTAAAATTTACATGTTTCTAATTCAGCAGAACTAATAGTTCTCAGGTGCCAATGACATAATCTTAAGAAAACCCTTTACCTTCCCTGCTGGAGACAGGAAGCAATAAGGTCGTGTCCCAGGCATTTGTAGAGAGAGGGTTGGATCTTGAAGCCTATAAGATGTGGTTTGAGGGACAAGGTAGTGCTTTTCATGAGGGTGCTTTTACCTATGGCTCAGGGAAAAAAGAACACTACTGAAACTGGGTGATCTGAACTTTTAATATGAAGTTGATTAGCTGTGCCACATTGGGAAAGTCTAGAGTGATTATATAGTTTATCTTCCAAGCCAAGACACTTTTGAGAATAAAAGGTGGTTCTATTAATAACTATGCCAGGAAAAAAGGGCATAAAACCATGACTGTCATTGACAACCTAGATGTATGTTTTTCCTACATATAACCTCCTACCACCCTTCCCATACCCTCTTATACCCCAAGCATCTGGCTTAAAATGCAAATCCAGGAAAGCTAAACCTACACAGATTTAGTAAAGCTGTCTGGGTACTGGGTATTCTGGGCAGGGGTAGAAGACCAGTTTTAACGCCAGTACATTTATAGTCCACATTTGCCCATGACCTTTCAAAGTAAAGTTAGGCACCCAGAGTGGTCACATTTCCTCTGAAGTATTTGGAATGTTGGCAACCAGACCCAAGCAATTTACTTGTGTTATTTGCCTGGTCTTTGGTGGGGGAAGGAGGGTGTTGGTGTCTAGCAGAGGAATGTAGGAGACCATCAGAAATTTCCTGGTCTTGGCTGAAAATGGAGGGCCCCACTTGGGTTTCTGCAGCTCTAAACCACATTTTAGGCTTGCTGTGCATGGCACTTCCCCAGAGGTCAGGAGTCTTGTATTACCAGAGTTCAGCAGTCAGGCCAGGAAAATCAATACCCTACTGCTAAAGGTTAAGAGTTTATCCAACTGAAAATAAATAAAATAAATAAATAAAGGTTTTGGCTTTTTCTGCCTGCCTCCAAGGTGACTGGGAACAGGCTTCATCCTTTGGGCTTCAGCTTTTAGGGTCTTGGCAGAGGAAGTGTACATCAGAAACAAAGACTTCTGAGAGAATCAGAGTCACAGACTCGTGGAGTCTGGGCCTTTATATCACCTAATTTAACCTCTTTAATTGACAAATGAAAAAGCTGAGATCCAGGATAGAGGGTCTAGGAGCCCCAATCTGTTGCTGTACAATATTGGAATGGTCTAGATATCAAGGTATTCTGGATCTCAGGACATACTCCCATAACGTCTTTAAGGCAACAATACCCACTCCCTTCTCCGTCTCCCATCTAGCTCCTTTGTGTCCTTTGCAGAATGGTCATAAATCTCTTTCTTGGGTATTAATGAGACTCATTTGTGGAACATTTGTTGGAACTGATAATAAAAGAGAACTTCTTTTCCCTTGGGGTAACTGAGAGAATAAATGTGAGTGGGGAGATGATGACAACCATCTTGCCATTAATATTATGCCAACGGGGAGGAAAGCTGAGACAAAAGAGGGAAGGAAATGAGACTGGAATCTAGCAACATTATTTGAGTTCATCCATACAGCCACGTAATGATTCACTAATCTTAAAATGTTTGGTTTAATTTGCCAACACATTCCCTTTCCAGTTTAAACCATTTTGAGTTGGGTTTTCTGTAACATAACCAAAAGAAACTTGCTGACACAGAAAGATGGTGATTTGCCCAAGGTCACATAGTAAATAAAATTTCCAGTACTTAAAAGCTTTTTTCTCAAGTAGAATTATTTTTCCTATATACTTCCATCTATCTATATAAATGGATAGCAAATGAGCTTACCCAAAGTTCACTGCCTGCACTGATACCTAAAGGAGAGTGCACACTCAGGTAGAAGGTACTTCCCTAAAGTGATGGTCCTTTCCTTCTTAAACTCTTCTTAGAAAGCAAGAGAATGAAGAAAAGAGCAAGGATAATTTTGTTTTCTTCCAAATCCAAATTGGATTATTCTGCCTAGTTATAATATAGGATACCACATTCTATAAGAATCTTGCAAAGGAATTCAATCTGCTTATCTTGGAAGAGGAAAAACCCAGGAATCATGCACTGACTGAACATTTATCAAGCTCTGAATATGAGATGAGGGATAGCCATGTCCTAGCTATTCCCAGGGGGTAGAATTAAGGCTATGGGTAGGAAAATATGGGAAGATGGATTTTGAATCAACAGTAAAATTATTTACCAACTAAAGCTGTCCAATAACTTTGAGATAAGTCATGATTTGTTTTGTTTAAGAGGAAATCCTCAATTAGATGGAAGTAAAATATTCATAATCTTTCAAAACTCTTCCCATTCTTTATAATTTCTTATTTTAGAATTCTAAGAGTTAGGTGGTAAATATTTCAGGACAGGCTAACAGGAAATTGGTGAGGGGTATATTGGGGTGGGTGTGACTCCTAGGCAGGCTGATTGGAAAATGATTTAGGCGGGACATAACCTTGCCTTCTACCTTGTATTCTGAAATTCTCCAATCTCCATTAAGTATCTATAATAGGACTTTTCTCCTGAAGGGTCTCCAATAAACATTGCAGTTATTCTATCCTACGCAGTGTTCTTGAGTTTGATTTACATTAGCAGAGTAGCTGACAAAGATAAGAAACAAACAGAATGGCCGTGAGTGGGGGAAACACTACTGGTGCATAGTGGAAAAAATACTGATTACTGTTCAGACAAACATGAGTTCAAATCCTGATTCATATACAAAGTGAAGCAAGTTGACCAACTAAAGGAACCTTTTTCTTTTTTTTTACATTAGTAAAAATAGAACTAATACCTTTTTGTGTGTGAGGAATCTTTTAAAATTAAATATCATTAGTATAAACATATATAGAAAATATGGAAGCTAAACTTTTCCTTAAACACTAATTTTAATCCTTAGAGATAAATTCTTAACATGCTTTAATAATTTTCTTCCAATTTTTTATATGCATATAGATAGGCTTTATTTTTACAAAATTGGGATTACGTGTATTTTATTTTTTCTTTAGCTTTTTCATTTAAATCATATCAGAAGAATTTTCCAGGTCATAAGGTATTCCTTTTTTTTTTGTTTTAATTGAAGTATATAGCTAACTTACAATATTATATTAGTTTCAGGTGCAAAACATAGTGATTCAATATTTTTATAGATTATACTCCATATAAAGCTATTATAAAATACTGACAATATTCCCTGTGCTGCACATTACATCCTTGTATCTTATTTTATACTTATTAGTGTGTACCTCTTAATCCCCTTCACCTATCTTGCCCCTCCTCCCACCATTCGCTGCACTGGCAACCACTAGTTTGCCCTCTGTATCTGTGAGCCAATTTCTGTTTTGTTATATTCATTCACTTATTTTATTTTTAAGATTTCACATATAAGGGAAAACATACAGTTTTTATCTTTCTCTGACTTATTTCATTAAGCATAATACCCTCCAGGTCCATCCATGTTGTTGTAAATGGCAAAATTTTATTCTTTTTTTATAATTACATGTTATATACATTAACACGTAACAGTACGTGTTACATATATTAACATGTAATAGTACATTAACATGTAATAGTACATGCTACATACATTAACATGTAATAGTACATGTTATATATTAATATATTATGTAATATATATATCACATCTTTTTTTTAATTTTATTTTTGGATGCATTGGGTCTTCATTGCTGCGTGCGGGCTTTCTCTAGTTGCAGCGAGTGGGGGCTACTCTTCGTTGTGGTGCGTGGGCTTCTCATTGTGGTGGCTTCTCTTGTTGCAGAGCATGGGCTCTAGGCACGTGGGCTTCAGTAGTTGCAGCATGCGGGCTCAGCAGTTGCGGCATGTGGGCCCTAGAGAGTGCAGGCTTCAGTAGTTGTGTTGTGTGGGCTCAGGGGTTGCAGTGCAGGGGCTCTAGGGTGCATGGGCTTCAGTAGTTGTGGCGCACATGTTCAGTAGTTGAGGCTTGCAGGCTCTAGAGCACAGGCTCAGTAGTTTGGGTGCATGGGCTTAGCTGCTCCGTGGCATGTGGGATCTTCCCAGACCAGGGATCGAACCCATGTCCCCTGCATTGGCAGGCGGATTCTTAACTACTGCACCACCAGGGAAGTCCCTCACATCTTCTTTATTCATTCATCTGTTGATGGACACTAAGGTTACTTCCATATCTTGGCTATTGTAAATAATGCTGCTATGAACATTAGGGTGCATATATCTTTTTGAATTAGTGTTTTTGCTTTCTTTGGATATATCACATGGTAGTTCTATTTTTAATTTTTTGAGGAAATTCCATACTGTTTTCCAGAGTGGCTGTACCAATTTACATTCCCACCAACAGTGTATTAGGGTTCCCTTTTCTCCACATCCTTGCCAACACTTGTTATTTCTTGTCTTTTGATGACAGTCATTCTGACAGGTGTGAGATGATATCTCATTGTGGTTTTGATTTGCATTTCCCTGATGATGAGTGATGTTTAGCATCTTTTCATGTGCCTGCTGGCCATCTGTAAGTCTTTTTGGAAAAATGCCTATTCAGGTCCTCTGCCCATATTTTAATTGGGTCTTTGGGGTCGTTTTTGATATTGAGTTGTATGAGTTATTTATTATATATAGGGGATATTAACCCCTTTTCAGACATAGCATTTGGAAATATCTTCTCTCATTCACTGGGTTGCCTTTTTCTTTTGTTGATGGTTTCCTTAACTATGTAAAAGCTTTTAAGTTTGATTAGGTCAGAATTATTTATTTTCACTTTTGTTTCTCTTGCCTGAGGAGACAGATCCAAAAACATATTTCTAAGACCTATATCAAAGAGCATACTCCCTATGTTTCCTTTTAGGAGTTTTATGGTTCCAGGTCTTACATTTAGGACTTAATCCATTTTGAGTTTATTTTTGCATATGGTGTGAGAAAATGTTCTAATTTCATTCTTTTACATGTAGCTGTCCAGTTTTCCCAACAGCACTATTGAAAAGACTGTCTTTTCCCCATTTGTATATTCTTGCCTCCTTTGTAGTCGATTAATTGACCATGCATGTGTGGGTTTGTTTCTGGGCTCTCTATTTTGTTCCATTAATTTATGTGTTTGTTTTTGTGTCAGTACCATACTGTTTTGACTACTGTAGCTTTGTAGTACAATCTGAAGTCAGAGCTTGTGATACTTCTAGCTTTGTTTTTATATCTCAAGATTCTTTTGGCTATTGGGGGTCTTTTGTGGTTCCATACAAATTTTAGAATTATTTGTTCTAGTTCTGTGAAAAAATGTCATGGGTGTTTTCATAGGGATTGCATTAAATCTGTAGATTGTTTTGGGTAGTATGGACATTTGAACAATATTAATTCTTCTGATCCATGAACACATGATATGATTAGGTATTCTTCAACAGCATGATTTAATGGGAATGTGAAAGCTTAACATATATGTTCACTTTTTTTTTTACTTTTACAGTTTAGTTTCCTGATTTTTACTCATAAATAATGTTATAATGGACTTACATGTACATATATCATTATGTTCATCCATGATTATTCTAGGTTGAATTGATATATGTGTATAATTTCCAGGCTATGATTAAGTCTCCTTATATTTAATGACAAATTGTTTTTTAAAAAAACATTTTAAAAACAATTTTTTTAAATCTGTAGATCAAGTAGGAGAGATGATGCTTTCTACTATTAAGCCCTTTTACTTATCAACATGTTCTCTCCTTGTATCTCAGTCTTATTCAGTCCCTTTAAAAAAAGCTTTATAAGTATCTTCAATAAAGTTCTTGTACATCTTTCTTTACATTTTTTCCTAGGCATCTTCTCTTTATGATTGTGATCTTTTTTCAGTTCTATTTCCTCTTTATGGATGATATATGCAAATCAAATGCAACACATATTTGTTAACTGGTCAGATACATGACTCTTCTATGTGGGCAATAGTTTCCTCTTACAATCGTTTCTGTTCCTTTGTACTTTTAATATTAATTAGTTAACTAATCGATTAATTTGTTAAAAATTTATTCCCTTCTTCTCTAATGTTTATGGGACTATTCAGGCTTTTAAAATATTATGGAATTAGCTCTGGCAATTTGAAATTGATAAGTTCATTTAAAAACACATTTAAATGTTCACAATTATTTATAAAAATCTTAAGGTTTTCCCTAATATTCTCTCATCTTTACTGTCCTCTGAAAGTGTAGCTTTGTTTCCTTTTTCCAGTATTTCATTATTCCAGCTCCATCTCTCACCTACTCCCTTCGCCCAGTGCCCAGTAGTTCTTCCCAGAGCTTAGTCTATTTTTTCTCTTTTCAAAAAACCAAAATTTGCTTTTGTTAATTTTCTTTTTGTTTTTTGTCAATTCATTAATTCATTAATTTCTACACTTATCATTACCTCCTTCCTCCACGTTTCTTTAGTTTTATTTTGCTATCCACTTCCCAATGTAGTTTCCATATATTTTCAACTGTATGACCAAATATGCATGCGTGTGCACATGTGCATGCGTGCACACACACACACACACACACACACACCCCTTCTTAATTTGTATGCTGGCTCATTTATTTTTTAAATTAATGTGTGCATTTAAGGCTAAAATGCCCCTATAAATTTCAGTTTAATTACATCCCACTAGTTTTCATACATTTTGATGTTTTTTAAAACTTCTTTGGTGTTAATGTTTTCTGACATACGTATGACTTCTTCTCTGACCTGTAAGTTACTTAGGGATAGGCTTAAATTTCCAATCATATTATAATTTTATAATATTTGGATTTCTAAAATAGTTGCAGAGTGATCAGATAACATAATTTCAATAATACCAATGTATTAATGTGTGTTGAAGCTTCATCCATGACCTAGCCCATAGTCAAATTTTGTAAATAGTTCAAGTGCATGTGAAGGGAAAGTGTCTTCTTGAACTCTTGTGTATAATGCTCTCTATATGCCCATTTAATTAAATATTAAATTATGCTTTTTAAGTCTTCTGTATCTTTTATCATTATTCGGTTGCTTCCAAATGATTCAATTTAATTGGGATTCACTGAATATTTCATGGACTATAACTACCTCTATATCATGAGAATTTTATTTTCCTGAAATTTCCAATAACTCAATGGAAAACACAATGATCCTAGTTGAATTTTTAGCACTCCCACTCCATCCCCATCCCTGCCACCATTTCCCCAGGGTTTTTGGTCTGTTTAGACTTTTTAATTTTCTTAAGCATGTTTTGACAATCTATATTTTTCATGAAAAATATTCTTTTCTTTGACATTAACATTTGTTTGATCTAGGGATGCATGAGATTCTTATTATTTATTTAATCTAATATCTGGTGTTGTATACCTTTTCAATTTTATTTAATATATGTGTGCTGTTGTCTTCTTCTCTTTCCCTCTCTCTCTTAGGTAGGGATATATACGTACATATATATGTATATTTATATATATGGCTTGCTTTATTTTTATTTTAATTCATTAGTCTCTACTTTTATATACTTCCTCTTTCTTATTTCCTTTAAACTTGCTTCATTGTTGTTTTAATACTATTTTTTAATTTAAACACTTAGGTCATATTTTTATTCTTTCTTGTTCAATAAAAACATAGATGTGACTTAGCCTGAGAGAAGAGCTTTGGTTATAGACCTTAACTTTGAACTAGTAACACCCTCACTTTCATCATTTTCCAATTTTGCTCTTTCTGTCTTTAAAGAATTATTTGGAATACTTTAATGCCAACTTGTTTAAATTCTTATTAATGTCTATTCATACTATAGTGTGATCAGAAATATCTTATATGCCTTTTGGACAAACTATTTTAAAAATAGGTTGGACTACAATTTATTGAACATGTCATAATTTTCTGGTACTCTACATATAGCCCCAAATAATCTTCTTAATCCAACGCAGTAATCTTGCTCTTGCCATACAAACTTCTTAAAGTCTCTGCTTCTGTGTCTTTACTTATGCTGGGTGAATTTCTCCAGGAATGTAGTCTCTCTCTATTCCCACTAAAAATTACCCATCTATTTGGGGCAATATAAAATGGAGTTTCTTTCTTCAATTATTTCCTGACTAAATCAATTGAATAAGATCTTTCTCACATTTGAGCAATTTGTTAATTACTAAATCTGATTATGACCTCTACCTTGTCTTATTTTATATATTTTGACTTGGTGAATTTTAATCTTCTTTAGGGCACAGTAAAACATAAGAAGTGGGAGGTGTTACATAATAAGTCCTCAGCTATTCGTTGAGTCAGCATCAACAGAGCTCAGATTATCTTTGTTCCTAAATGAGAATAACTTCCCCACAGTGTAATGCCTACAATATATACCCTGGACTTGGTGGGTTTGGTAAGTTAAAATGGATTAATGCAAAATTATTCTCTACACAAGTGGAAACTTGCTGTTAATAATGAATAGGACTACTGGGCAAAGAGAAATTGAAGCCACCTGTTCTAAGTTACACTTTCACCTCCTCCTCTGTCTCTTTCTGGGTCTCAAAAACACCTCCTGTATCTCTGCTTCCTCTAACAGTAAACCCCACCCTGGGAGAGTCAATTCTGAAGGCAATTTCCCAAGACCACTTGCAGAATTGGCCCTGGCTTCAGCTGCAACATGGAAGGGCATTTATTCTGGGACCTCAAAATGACGTTTGGAGGAGACTGCTGAACTTGATTCAGAAGTAGATTCTATATTCATCAGTGTTATTGCTTCAGTTATAAATGTTAAACCTAATAATTTGGCTAAAAGAATGTGTGTATATGTGTGTGCATGTGCATACTATGAGTTGGGTGCTGTTTTCATAAGTTTCTGGAGATATTTTGACACTTCCATATACAAGCTAGAAGTTTAGTGTTATGTCCTGAGTCACACATCTCTACAAGCAGCTGTTTGTTTTCTCATGCTAGATCATGTGCCAAAATCATAATACCTTGCATTCTAGAACCTTGCAATGCAATAAAATATTGAACTATACTTTGAAAAAAATTAGAAGTTTTATTCTGTATGTGTACATACCAAGTTTAGCATCAATATATTTGATTTTTTTGGTCAACTTTGACAAGTTTAGGCTACTTTTTTTGAGACATAGGAGAATAAGCAGAATTGGACTAGGTTAGGAAGAGTCTTACCTTCCAATCTAAGATTTTAGGATTTACACTTAGTATATAGTAGAACGAATCTCATAGGGTGACCATATATCATGTGCTGTCCGAAGTGGGACACTTTTGAGAGTGAAAGAAGAACTGCAAGTATAAACCCATCTGTCTTGGGCAAAAAGTGGCATATGATCACTTTACATTCTGAGTGATAAGGGATCTAGATACTATTTCTGGATATATCTGGGTTCTGGCCATATTTTTGTTGCATCCACGGAAGCTTGTATTCCACGCAAGAAATGACAAATATTTGGCACTTATGATAATACTTCCCTTTCCTGGATTCATAGCATATGTCTTTCATCAATCATATTCTTTCACATTGATCTTTAGCAAAGATTGAACTTGATACTTCTGTGCTCCAAAAATTTGCTATGACATAGCTATTTTTTTTTTTTTGGCAAAGGTTGAGAGGGACAGAGGCTCTTTCTTTGGTAATTAGAGGAGGATGAGGCAGAGTATGTCTTAAGTGGTTCAAATATCTCAGCCACAGCTCACCATTCAGGTAACAACGTTATAGCAAGGAGCCCAGCAGTTGGGCCTTACTTAAACAAGGATCAAAAGAAAAATGGGAACCAAATTACACTTTATTTAAAGCTAGGCAAATGCTTGACACTTTCTCTCTCTTAAAATGCAGAATTTCTTTGTAAAAAGATGAATTTACAAACTTTCTTTAGGCTTAGAGGCACAAATGGGGCCTCCTCCTTCCCCCTGCTACATCCTAAATGGCCAAGCATCTATGCCAGTGCCAGTCTTTCCCAATCACAGGCAAAGCAGAGGGCTGGGCATGGTGAGGTGGGTCCTGTCAGATCTATTCACCACATAGAAAGGCACAGAGATGAAGATTTTCCCTTCCTTCAGATCTCTAAGGCACTGTATTACCATCTACTGGAAAATGTGACCCAAAGAATATCGTGGGCTCTGAACATTCAGGTTAAAGGGTCTTCTTACTATTGAGATGGAGGACTGATAATAAAGTGTAGAGAGAGGACAGAATTAAGGTAGGTGTTCCCCAACACCAAGGGTAAAGTTATGAAATTGAGGGGAGGAGTATAAGTGTCTCTCTTCTCCAAGAAAGACATTGACTTTATTCTAAGCTCAGGCACATGTTGGGACTGTGATTGTTGCTAAATGACCCGACTGATCAATATCGGCTCAAAATCTGAAGAATACAGAGTCTACTGGTGTTGGGGCATTAGTGACCCCAGCTCTAAAGAGTTAGAATCAGATGATCTTGGGGCAATTAGGCAGACTTCATATGAAAAAAAAAATACAAATGTTGAATTTGTTTATTACCATTAAATCCACTTGGTCTTTGTTAGTGTGGCATTAACACAATCTTGTTTGAATTTCGGTTATGTACCAGAATGCTTCTCTGCTCTGTAATGAAGGAGAGCCACTTCTGAAGCTTGGTGAAAGAGCTTCTCTGAAAAGAATCAGTGTTGGTAATAAGGTCTGCTCGCCAACACGACCAATAGTAACGGAGAAGCACGATGGCCAGTATGGTTATCCTGAAACTTCACAGATTTGGATCAATACATCAGACTGCTTTCTCTGACCCTGCTCTGCTGAGCCAGGATTGCTAAAGAATTGAATGCAGCCAAAGCCAAGAATTTGTGTGCCATTGGGCCATCACCACAATAAAGATTCCTTTCCTAATGAGCCCTCAATGTGATCCAGTAACTTTTTCTCCCTCTCTTCTGTACCCAGGGACTTTGTCCCTCCCCATAAACTCATTCTCTCAGTCAACTCATGGTGCTTTCTCTTTTAAGTGCTTGCCTTAGCAGCAGGCCTTTCACCAGGGATGGAATGTGGGTTTTGTTTAACTGTGATCTATTGGCACTAGCTGTATAAAATAATAAAGTAAGAAAACCCCTGTGGCTATGTCTGGCCTAGATGTGAAAGTGCACACTAATTGGTTAATTAGAAAAGTCTGCTTAGATCCCTGCTTAGAAATAAGAAGTAGTGTCACAAGTGCTGGGTATTGGCCATCCCTAGCCTGGACACATCAAATGACTCTTCTCCCCATCATAGGGAGCTCTGGCATAAACAAGTTGGGCTGCAGCCTCAGATATGCTGAAACGTGAACATGAACAGCTGAGACTTCTGGACCTCAGGTTTGTAGAGATTATTGCAATGTGAGCAGTTGGGCAGTCCCGTACAGACAAAATAGAGAGTGAGGGGCTGGCTTGTACAAGTTCCAACACCTGAGGAAGACTGTGAAAGCAAGGACTCTGGTGTGCCGAGCACTGTCTCCAGGAGCATCCCATATCAGAAAAGCTCTAAGTCAGCCAGACGCGGGTGTTGATATCTGGGCAAGTTCCCTATTCAGGCAGAGGTTGGGGATTTGGGGAGAACCTAGGTCATACAGAAAGAGCTGGAAGGCACAGACAAGAAAGCTAATGTTCAGGGCAGGGTTTCAGACCTGTAAGAGAATGGGAGAATTTGGAGTCTGAGGTCCATTCTACAAGCTGGACTGGTTTGGTGGATGGACAAGGTTCTGGGATTCAGATCTGTCTCAACAGATTTGAGGAAGAGGTATGTCAAACATGAGTATCCTGTAACATCTGGTTGCCTCACCTGGCCCAAGATAAAATCAGGCAGACTCGACAGGTGAATATATTAGTCTAATACATTAGCTTAGAAGAGTGAGATGTATGCCAGGTTCCGGAAGATTTCACAAAAACTGTATCCAAACCTTACTCTTTCTTCAGGACCCTGAGGACCTCATGCAAATCTCCTCAAAATATACAGTCAAGATATACAGATATAAAATAACCTTATTCAATTGATCATTTTAGACATTACCAGTTTAGCTATGTATTAAAATGGGAACTTTGGATAAACTGCTGACATCTTTCCTCTCTAGTTTGCTTTTTATCCTCCAGGAAAATTAAGAAGTAGGCATTGGAGAGAAACAGAGTGAATGATTTTCCTCTGCACACTCTTTCAATGGCCCCAATGCTCTAGTTTATAGTTTCACCTTGTACAACGGTCATAAAGTGAAATAGTCCCATGGCACCCTGAAAAGGATCGTTCATTTCCTATCAAACCAAGATCCTATTGACGCTCAGATCCTCAGATTCATCCCTGAATTACTACCTTTGAACTGAGCACTTCTTAGACAACCTGGGGGTTTCCTGGGGTTTTTCATCCCTTTTTTAAAATATCGATTTTGGAATTTTTAACTAGGTTTGTGCCTCTGATCTTTTCTCAGCATCTGTAAAATCCTTTATTTCTCACAAGTTTGACAGAAGCTGACTGTTGGAGATATAAAAGGATCAGGACAGAAGGCCTTAAGAAAAGTTACCCATAAGTTTATCTCAGGAGAAGGTTGGGGCAAAGATTGAAAGTCTTACAATGCATGGGAACCAGGTGGAGTTTGGCTGGCTGTGTCCTGCAGCAGGGACTGAAAGAAGTAACTGCAGGAAGGGTAAGTAAAAAGGCTCTTTCCTGATGTTCTCCTTTGAACCCACAGTTGGCAAGACTGTTACTAGTAGCTGGCTCCCCAAAAGTCACACTGTTAAAAAGAGGCAGGAGGAATATATGGCAGTGACGGGTCTAAGATGTGTTTACATTTGACTTTGAAATAGGTTCTTGCACTGATGTCTAAAAGAGCTAAAACAGAGCTTCCCTGGTGACACAGTGGTTAGGAATCCGCCTGCCAATGTAGGGACGTGGGTTTGAGCCCTGGTCCGGGAAGATCCCACATGCCACGGAGCAACTAAGCCCATGCACCACAACTACTGAACCCGCGAGCCACAACAGCTGAAGCCTGTGCGCCTAGAGCCCGTGCTCTGCAACAAGAGAAGCCACCGCAATGAGAAGCCCACGCACTGCAATGAAGAGTAGCCCCCGCTCGCCACAACTAGAGAAAGCCCGTGCGCAGCAACAAAGACCCAACATAGCCAAAAATAAATAAATAAAATAAATAAATAAAAGCGCTAAAACAGGACACCATTATCCTAACTTTGAACCACTGGTCACTTCCTGCCTGTTCTCCAAAGCAGTCTGAATATCAGTTACCAAATTATGCAAAGGATGAATATGCGGAGAACTGTCTTGAAGATACCTTTGTCTCCTGTTCTTACTCTCGCTTTCTGTGGCAGCAGCCCTTGGTGTCTCATTCGTATCCCCTGGGTACTCGTTATTCCTGCCAAAGGCTTCCTCTTACTAATGCCTGAAGAGTCACAGAGAGCTTAGAGGGGGCTCAACCACCACACAGGGCAGGCTGTCAGTGTCAGACAGTCAACAATCTCATAACAGCCCTCAGTCAGTGGGAATGATTTAAAGTATACAGGAGGATGTGTGTAAAGGAGTACGAGTCACATTTGGGTCTGTATATCAAAAAGTATCTGCAATTACAATAGCTGGGCTGTAAATTTGGTTCTAAGTTTTCTAGAGGAGAAAAGCAAAGACAAAGGGTTTTCTTAAAAGCCTAGGGGAAAAAAAAAAAAAGCCTAGAAAATTAAAGGCTTGATTGTATATGCTTTTATAAATATATGATTTTTATTTATGATTATATATGATTTATAATGTTTCAGTTACTTAGTTTTCTGGCTCAATTTTGATCTTCTTCAAAACATCTTCACTGTTTCATTTGTGACTTCCTTATTTAGGGTGAGTTCCTCCTCTCTTCCCTGCTGGGAAAACAAAGATTTCCCCAATTTTAGGACCTATTTTGTTTGTTTCCATAGTTACTGAGGATGTACACACACACACATTCAAATACATACTAACTTTTGACAATATACAGCTTTTATGATTTTTTAAAAAATCATAATTATTAAAAAAAATTGTTTTACTCCTTCCTGTAACAGTGCCAGACTTTTGGCTCAAATAGTCATGATTAAGACAGATTTTAGGGAGATGTATCAACCATTAAAATTAATAAACTATAGAGTGGGTCTATTCTAAAAACTGATCATTGCATCTTTTAAATTAATAAATTATTCTCAGTTCAAATAACTCTATACCCAAAGAACAAAACAAACATGAATTTCAATGACTAGTGAAGATAAGGATCATAAATCTTTTGCAATTTCTTCTGGAAATGAATATTTTTGTCAGATTTAATATGTTTATCTCTTACTATCAAAATCCAAAGTTTAAGATGTAAGTTTGTAAAGTAAACTGAGAGAGGAGTTTTCAAACTTTTGTTTGGCACACAGTAGGTGATCTTAGTTTTTGGATAAGACTCCCTCAGCTCAGACATTCTCTATGGCAGTCTACTTCACAAGAGAAAGGGTTGATTGATCTTCAGTGCAGGGTGAACTAAACCAGGGATGGTCAATTGAAGTTACACATTACAACAGGGCTGGAAGTTCCCAGCTAGGTATCAATCAAGCTTCCCATTCTCAGAAATAATGTCTCTAAGTTCATCAGACTCCCCCCCCACCACTCCACAACTAGCCCCCAACTACCATTACTATCACTCACTGCAGAAGGTTAAAAATCTAAGCTCAACTCTTTCTAGCCAAATAAGCCTTGGACTGACAATGGATGAAATTGAAGTTTTTCAATCTATGATGTTTGAGAACCCTGGATTATTATAGCTACAGATGTGAAAACCATCCATTTGTGCACTAATGATATGCATCTTTGGTAATATTCTTCTATACTTTCTGGCATGTTTCTTGCTTACCCATGGGAATACATTCACTGATATAAGCTCAAAGCCAACTTGCGATTTGGAGAAAAAAGGAAGAAAATAAAAACTTTGGCTACAGAAATAACCAACATAGTCAAAATGAGACCCAATTCATACATTTCTCCAACTGCTTAGATATAATGCTACTTGCAAAACAATCCCTGGGAAATAAGCATGCGTTTTAGAAGGAAGGATAGCTTCTGTGTGGTAGTCAGTTCCATTAGATGAACTTTAATCTTCTTTCCAAGTTTGTAATTCTTTGATTGTTCAGGCAATGTGTTTCTTTGTGCAAGGCTGAGGAAGTGGTGTGGACTGCAGTTTACTTAACAAATAAATTTCTACAAGAGGGATAATTTGGGGAATCCAGTTTCCTAGACTCAACAATGACACAAAATATTTTTATATTAGCTACATGGGAGAATATCCTCAAATTGCCACATCTATATAGGAAAATGCTATTTTTCTCTTAGAAAAAGAAGAGAAAGCTCAAATGAAAGTTTTAATCACAACTAGAACAAATTATTTGTATATGACTCTAATACTTCTAATTGACCTTATTTATCCCCCAAGGTATCACTATATGTTTTTCCAAAAAGTGATTCAGAAGAGAGGCAGGATTTTCCATCTGAAAGAAATCACACACACCTTCTAGGTGAAGCTCTTTGTTAATACTGATTTGATTCTTCAAAAATTTATTAATTATCTCAATAAAATGCACCCTCTCTGTGACAGTTTGAGTTATGGAAATGCCTATTGTCGGGAGAAACTAAGGATACTTAAGGATATAGCGGTTTATTGGAAAGGATATACAGCAGAAAGTGACTTCATTGATGAAAGAAGATTTACTGATTGCTGCAGGAAAACTATCCATGCAGTGACTTTTGAGGGGGCTCTGACTTGCAGACTGCACCAGATGCTACTTCTACATTGGCTAGTAATTCTTTTGTAGAATTTGGACAACAGCACCTTACTGCTACTGATGTTTCGATTGATAAAAGTAGTTATAGTTGAACTAGTATGGTAAGAAACTATTAGCCCATTGCATTTTATTTTCTGTATGATAGAAGCTCATTTGTTGAGGTTTGATGGACAAAGAGCAAAGGTGGTATAGCCTTGCTCTGGCCTCACCACTGGGCCCCATGTTAAGGTACCCATGCATACTACAGCCTCTAAAGTTTGGTGTTCCCTTCAGTCCTGAAAATAGCAGAAATATGAAAAAGTGTTCTTCTTGTATTGAATCTCACCACTTGACCATAGTTACAAGGTTTCTGGTACCTAGGGGAGACACTGAAGAGCTAGTTTAGGTTTCTGAGGTCTCTGGAACCTTCATGAGACATCCACCATAATGTTTTCAGCTACCTATCTGCTATAAAGGCTTTTAGGCTTCAACATACTATTTCTTTGTACTCAGATATGGAGGAGAGATTGAGATTGGCCAGCTGTTTATCTCAAGCATGTTTAAAGACAGTTTTTATAACAAACATGCTTATTTTAAAGCAAAATGAACACTGTTTTACCAATGCCTGCATATTCCATGTACCCAACTTGCAAATTCCAGAAACCTACATAAGAGCAAAACCTAACAATAAGAGCAGACAATAAAGGTAGAAAGAGGTACTAAGCTATAGATTAAACAATAACTATGGTCCAATTGTCATAGCCCTGAGTACACTGTAGAATCATTTGGAAATCTTTGACAAAATACTGATACCCAGACCCACACCTGACTTGTATTTTTGTCTCTTTTAATCTGGGTTTGTGTCCAGATAACAGTGTTTTTAAAGTATTCTAGATCATTCTATCTGGCAGCAGGCCAAAAAGTAGACCCCAAATGAAATCCAATAGCCTTATATCCACATCCAAATAAAAGGAAAGACTAAAAGATCCGCCGTCCCCCTCTTTTAAACTCCTCAACACAGTGCTGCATCATTAATTTTTAATATGGACTCTAATTCCACCAACAGGTAGCCAAAATAACAAACTGAAGGGTTTAGAAAAGTTAATTATAGAAAAAAATGTGATCCGTGTAGTGGCTTATAGAGTTGGCCCTCCATATCAATGGGTTCTGTACCTACAGATTCTACTAAATGCAGATCAAAAAGATTCGGAAAAATAAAAACATTCCAGAAATTTCCAAAATGCAGAACCTGAATTTTCTGTTCACTGGTAACTATTTACATAACATTTACATTATATTGACAACTACACAGCATTTACATTGTATTAGGCATTATAAGTAATCTGGGGATGATTTAAGGTAAACAGGAGGATATGCATAAGTTATATGCAAATGCCACACTATTTTATACAAAGGACTTGAGCATCTGAGGATTTTGGTGTCCACGGGGGTCCTGGAACCAATCCCTCTGAGATATTCAGGGACAATTGTATCTAGAGACCCCCATTAAGCAGATGAGCTCATGTCTCAGAGTGCTAGATTCCAACAATATTTAGAGTATAATCAACCTTTGTGCCTAGAACACTCCCCATTATCTCCTCAAAAATTCAAGAAATATCTATTAAATGAATGAGGGAATTTATGAATGAATCAATGGTAAATGGGTCTGAAGAACTGACATGTATTTATCTGTTCCTTTGGTGTATGCCCACGACTATGCCAGGGCCTGAGGCAGGGGATTAATAGAAGACAATTTTTGCCTTTGGGGAACTCATAGGCTGGCTAAGTGAATAGACATTAATCAATTGATGGAGAGCTTTGAAAGAAGTGAAAGATGAAAATATCATTAACTTTGCAGTGCCTGGTAATCATTACAAAAAAAAAATAAAATAAAGAAAATGTTACAATTAGAAAATATTTAGGAATTAATGAAAGTGAAATTATTATATATCAAAAATTGTGGGATGCAGCCAAACTGACATTTAAAAGCAAATAAAGATATTTAATGAATTCTTTTAGACATAAACACTTACAAAATTAATGAATTAAGCATTAATTTAAAAAACGCTAGAAAAATATTAAAAAGTAAATAGAAAACAAAGCTGAAGGAATGAAACAATAAATAGAAAAGCAGAAATAAACAAAAATTTAAGTATACATATATATTAGATATGATGAATAAAACCACAACCAGTTTCATAGAAAAGACAAATGAAAAACAGCACAGATCAAGAAAAAAAATAGGAGGAAATTGTAAATTAACTATCAAAAGGAATAGAGAGGAATAAATAACAAGAGGTCAAGGGAGGTTAAAAAATAACAGAATAGTTTTATGACAATAAATAAGAAAACATAGATAAAATTGGAAATGCAGAAAAATAAATTCTAAAATTGAATCAGGAATAAAAAGAAAATCATTATTGAAAGATTAACATTAAAGGCATTAATAATAAAATTTATATTATAAAAATCTGAAGCTGCTAGACCAAGGAATTTTTTACAACTGAAGGAAAACGTAGTCCATCTCTTTTACAAACTGTTTCAGAAAATGGAGAAATAGGAAAAGCTTCTCCACTCTTTTTAAGAGAATAGTAAAGCATCAACCAGACCCAGACAGAGGCAGTTCAAGAAGGTGAAATTATAGGCCAATCAGACTTATGAACATTTATGCAAAACTCCCAGTGTAAGTCTTAGCAAGTCAAAATTCACAATTTCATTTAAAATTATAAACATCACTTAAAATCATAAAGTAGTAGAACTTATCACAGATTTGTATATCTCAGATATCTTGGGTATATAATGTTGGGTCAACATTAAAGAATATCCCCATATTTCAGTAGATTAAAAGAGAAAACAGAAATGTGTTTATTTGACTAGAGGTCATAAAGCCATAAAAAAATCAACTTCTATTTATGATTTTGTGTAGTTTAATAGAATAGAAATAGAAAGAAATTTTCTTAATCTGATAAAATATGTTGACCTAATCACTTCAGATTTCAGAACACATATGAGTTGACATTTAGAGCACTTCCATTAAATCAGAAAAAATACATAAATGACTACTGTCATCAGTTCTGCTCGACGTGTTTATGTGGTTCCTAGCCCATGTAAAAGGACAAAAGCAAAAAGAAAGAGGATCAAAAGGAAAGTTTTTTTTTTTTTAATTGTCATTTTCAGAGCATGGTTGTCTACATAGAAAGCCTAGGAGTACATATATTTTCTTAAAACTATTAAGGTAGCTCAGAAAGGTACCTGCATGTAAAATACGTATTTCAAAAATCAATAGAATTCTTACATATCAGCAATAACCAGTTAAAAAATAAATTTAAAAAATCTCATTCTCACAAAAAATCACTATAAACTAATTAAGCATGTAGAAATAAATATATCTTTGCAAACGATCTTTGTAAGATCACCATGGAATAATTTAGAAGAGGAATCACACAAAATATAAATTGTCCTCTAAATTAGCACTGAGTTCAGTGCAATGTCAATCCAAATTACACCAAGAGTTTTCTTCATGAAACATGACATGATAATTCTAAAATTTGTATGAAATAATATTCACAAAATTGGGACAATTCTGAATATAAAAATAGTAAAAAGAAAAAATGAATGGGAAGTTGGCTTGATCAGCTGTCAAGACATTATAAAATTATAGTAAATAAAATGATCATATCCAAATTTTGGGGGGAAAATAATGGGAAAATAATGACATATTCAGTACATTAAGTTGTGTTAATTGTTCTCCATATATATAAAATAATTCATATAGTTAATAAGAAATATATTATTCCACAGCAATTAAAACTTATACATGAATAACAAAAAAAGTAAATCTTTCAGATGGAAAGGCCTTTATGATATCAAAGTAGGGAAGGACTTCTTAAACATGAAAAAGAAAGCATAAACCACAAAGGAAAAGATAGAGACATCTGATGACATCAAGATGAAAAACTTAATGAAATGAAAAATAAAACTATAAACAAAGTAAAGAAAAAAGGCCCACTATGTAGCAGATAATATTTACCTAGAATATAAAAGAAAAATAATTATTATCCAGGCTATACCAAGAACTTCTAAAACAGATTTAAATAATAAGAAAATGGAAAAAGGTAATAACCATGCAATTCATGGGGTGGGGAGGGGACATGTTGAGTCAGGAGCCTTAGGACTAAAAATATATTAGGAGATGTACAGATTTACTGGAAATGAATAAAATGAAAATTAGTACAACATTGAAGTACATTTTACTCCCATCTGAATGGAAAAAAAATTCAGAAAGTGTGACATATCCAAACTTAACCAGGCTGTGAGGAAAGGGACTTTTCATACTCTGCTGTGTGAGTTGGTACAACCATTTTGAAAAACAATTTGGCAGTATGTGGAAAACTGAAAATAGATATTCCTTAGAGCCTAGCAGTTTTGTTGCTAAGTACGTATCTTAGAAAATCCTGGAACATATGCACAAGTATATACAGTGCAAGGATGACTTTGAATAAAAAAGAATAAAAGTAAAATGCTTTAATTTTAGCGTGGTTTAAGGCAAAAGCACACACTAGTAAAAAGTATATCATCTATATTTAAATATATAGCTACAGTTAGAACTATATTCCAATGTGACTGGATCTTAGAAATATGATTTTTTTAAAAATAAAAATTAATAGTTGATACTATTATAATATAGCATGTTACCATTGCTGTAATAAAAAACCACAAAGAAACAGTATGTAGTATTAGAATTACATTTAAATTTGAATACATAAAATGGATTAAAAAGATATACACTAAATTTTTTAAGGTGATTACTTGTCAGAATAGAGAGGAAGAAGAAAATGGAGCTGGTATAGGAAGAGTGTGTGTGTCTCTGTGGAGAGTGTGTTTATCTCTGTGTCTGTGTGGTGTGTATGTGGTACTCCATTCATGTAAAAATGAGACCTACGTGAGAAAGTTACATTTATCATTTCTAGGTGGCTTTATACTGTTCATTTCATTCATAGTTTTCTGTAGCTCTAAAATCTCTCAGAGGCTATAATTAAAAACAATATCACAGTAATATTTTCATATCTCTAAATATTATTTAGAATATGATTTTTAAAGACTGCATAGTACCCTATATTATTGATTTATTATGATTTTAGGATTCTATTGTACACTTTAAATTTATCACTGTCATCAATAGTGATGTTAGAAATATTCTTATATGTAAAATTATTTTCATCTACTTGATATTTCTTATATACGGAATATTGTGTTTAAGGTTGTTAGTATAATTTTATTTCCCATCATCTCATTTTATTGCTTATCGGTTT
Source organism: Eubalaena glacialis (assembly GCF_028564815.1). Classification (NCBI taxonomy): domain Eukaryota; kingdom Metazoa; phylum Chordata; class Mammalia; order Artiodactyla; family Balaenidae; genus Eubalaena; species Eubalaena glacialis. Next base: position 20,428,413 of record NC_083728.1, read on the forward strand.
TGCTTTATATAGTTTGATATTATATTATTTGGCACATAAAGTTTCATAACTATCATAACTATCATATTATCACTGTGAATTATATTTATTTTTATAAAATAGACAATATGTTCTCTCTTTAATGTTTTTATTGCCTTGATTCAATTGTACCTTATTTTAGTATAGTCACTGCTGTTTTTTTGGTTTTTTTTACAGGGAATTTTAAACCGGAAAGGAACAGATAATATCTAAATTATATAAATTATTTCAACTATACAAGATGGGCTTTTTAATTTAATGAAGCTGCTATAATTCTGCTTTAAACACTGACAGAAAACAATGACACATTAGTTTCTGAAAAAAGAAAAAATAAAGATACTATTAGGATATGTCAAAAGGTATATGATGAAAAGAGAAGATACGTTATTTAGTAACCAACAATAACAAAAAATATTACTAGCAAAATTAGAATTGAAAGATAATTAACAACCTAAAGTAAGTTTTTTCTTACACCAATGGCCAACATCATAGGTCAGGTTGAAACACTATAGGCTTTCTTATTAAAATAATGAAAAAGAAAATGACACCAATCATCTCAATTATTTTTTAGGATATTTTTCTTATGTCAGAATTCCATTTAATTCATTAACAAAAAATGACTAACAAAAATATATTTTTTCATTACGATCATTATTAGTAGTATCATTAAATCATTAGGATCACAAATACATAAATATCAAATATAGAGATCAAAACAACATTATTTTCAGTTGGTGGTATCTAATTAAAAGACATTTTTTCCAGGTGGTTAACCAAAATACATTGTCAACAGACTTTAAATGTCCCTTGGCCATGTAATAAGTTATACATGGCTCCCAGATTCAAATGGAATCTCATCGCATTGAATTTATACATAATTTTGAAGATTATATGCATCATTTAATATTGGGTCTTCCAATGAAACACCAGTTAAATCTCTACACATATGCAGGTATTTCTTTTAGAGTCATTCATTCATCAGGTACAAACACTGGGAATATAATCATAAGAAATGAAAGAAAATCCTTTTCTTTAATCTTGAGCATTGTGTTTTCCATTATTTTCTTGTATTTTGCTGTTTATTTGCTCTCTCTGTATGTCACACCTGTGTGTTGTTGATTCCTTGTACATGGGATTTTTTTTCTATTTGAAATTTCTCACTGGTTAATGCTCAGATATCAGAAAACAAGTGACTTCTGTGTAATTACATAATACCAAATGGTTTCTGGAATTTTTAGTTTTCAGAGCTCTGAGGTTGATTTCCTTGGAATTGTCTAAGAAAATTTACTTATTTCCCAAAAGAATTAGAGTCACGCCTTCACTACAAATATTTATATTTTAATTGTTTTTCATATTTCATTGCATTGTTTAGGATCTCAAAATAACTACTGTATAAGAATTTATTTACTTTAATAGCAATGGTGGACAATTTGCTAATTATAAGATGGGTGCTATTGACTTTCAAATGATGTCTTTGACCAAGTTAAGGATTTTTATATATTTCTATATTATTAAAATATATTTTGCTTGATTGTTTTTTGGGGTTTTATTTTTTCAGAAGTTATAAGTGACTTTTTACCAGATGTCAAAATGTCTCTATGGTTTCTTAAATACCATCTGTTAATGCACTAAACAATAATCTATTTCTTGACATTGAATACTTGCAATTTTGTATACTATTCTTTTTAAAATTAGTATCATAAACATATTGAAAATTGTAGAAAACAACAACCTCAACATACCTAGGACTATAACTTGAATTTAACAAGTAAATCATCATCTGTGAATAATATTATTTTGTTTCTTCCTTTAGAGCCCCAAATCTCATTTACTTTTTCTTATCCACAACTGAAAGGATTTCCAATATTACAGTACATAGTGATGGTGGTGGCCACTCTTTTCTTGCCCCAAATTAAGGTGAAATGTTCTAATATTGCAAAACTAAGTACAATATTTCCTGTGTGGCTTCTTGTTAACAAGCTATATTGAGGTATAATTTACATAAAACAAAATACACCCATCTTAAGTACACAGTCAAATGAATTTTGTCAAATATATACACCTCAATAACTACAACTACAATTAATATATAGAATGTTTTCTATAAATCCAAAAAGTTTCCTCAGACCATTTTTCACTCAAACTCTTTACCTTACCCCAGATCCGGGTAACAACTAATGTCCTTTTTTCACTCTAAAATAGTTTTGCCTATTCTAGACTTACACATCAAGGACACAGGATCCTATCTTTCTGCATTATTATCAATAGTAAGGCTTCCTGTTACCTTGTTATCCAAGATGATTGCTGGATCTCCAGCCATCCTGTTTGCTAAAGACCAAATGGTACAGAAGGGCACAATGAAACACTCCCAGTGGTATCAGCTGACTTCATACAGCTTTCCCAGACATTCCACGAAAAAACTACTGCTTATTTCTCATTGGCCAGAAATAAATCACAGTGTATTGGGAAATATAGTCCTTGAATTCTAGGTGCTTATTTTTCCAGCTGAAAATCAGTGTTAGGGTTTTCTAAAAGCAATGAGACATCAGGGCAAGCAACTACAAATCACAAAGGTTACTTTTCATTGTGATGACAAGTGCCAGATCAGTGGGGCTTGAGGAGTGGATTAGAGGTCATAGAACAATTATTATAGATATATTAGTCAAGAAATTTGCCCAGAAAGAGCCCCAGTAAACCCAGGATATATAAGGAATTAGTAGTTGGTAAAATTGGCTTCAAAATGTTTGCTAAGTGAATGAATGAATGTTGGCACAGCTCCGATGTCTAAGCTAAAATATCTTTCTGGTTAGCTCTGTGATGGGGGTGGTGCCTATCAGTTTTCTTTCTCTTTTCAACATATTTCAAAGAGCATTCTCTTTTCAACACGTTCAAAATGTGGGGTACAGTGGTCTGTGGTTTGGTGCTTGGTCATTGAATTCTCTTACCAGGGATTTCGATAACAAGCATTTCATTCAGCAAAGTCTCATTGGAAGAATTTAAGAAATCCTTACCCTGCTAACGCATAGCAGTGGCTACTGATTTTTAGCATCTGGGAGGACAGAGCCTCTGAGCATGTGAACCATCTTTAAGACAAGTTTCTCCACCAGGACACAATCTCAAGATGGCAATAGCTTTGGATAAAAGGGTCAATGAGAAAGTTCACTAAAATTATCCGGACCAACAAGTCAATACAAAGCCAATCTTTTAGACAGAAATCTGGCTCCTTATCAATATATCATTTATCTCTTTGTCAAAGTAACTTTCTTACTGAGGCAACAGTATTTGGAAAATTTTTCTTCTTCAGTAAAATGAATAACTTATTCCTCATTTTCTCCTCTTAGAAAGACCCATGGTATTTGGCCCATTGCATGCTGCAGGGTTCTGGTTGCTAAGATAAATACTTCTGTAAAAGAAGAACCTACTACAATCACTTCCTGTCTTTGGAAAAAAGGGGGTTTTTAGATTCTTTGCCTTTTGGAACACATTTAGATACAGTTTATCAAAGATTTAGACCAACTCTGAACTGTTCCTTGTGAAGATTTTCATATTTAAATACATTCAGCTTGGAAATAAATGCAAACATTATTGGGCTGTATTTATGCCCAGGACCAAAAGAATGTTTTAATACACTTACTGTAAGATAACAGTATGTAGTGAACACTTTCAGAGTTCAGGATCTGGCCCTAAATACATCTAGGTTTATTTCCAACCTCAACACTCAGAATTTTGAATAATCTTTAGTCCTTTCATCTGTAAAATATACATCATATTATCATCAAGCCCAGAGGGTGTGGTGAGAATAAAATAACATTTTCTAGAGATGATAAAGTTAGTACGGGGCTTGCATGAAGTAAAGGAAAATAAATATCAGCAGTAATACAGGATTATAATAAAAAAACAATAAAATATCTAGAAACTCATTATCCTTTAGTTATATTCTGCTATAACAAACCTGGCTTCGTGTTTGTTTCATGTTTCATGATTTCAAACATGATTAAATTATGGCAGAGTAATCATACAACTAGATAAACTATATATATTCACATACATACACATACATTATGTGATCTATATTAACATATAATATATAACATCATATATATATTGTATTATATTACATAATATTATTATTATGTCATATATAATTTTCTGAGTTTCCTGGCCAAGAGATCCGAAGGAGCTCTGTCTTAATAAGGTTTGTACAACACCAAATCAGACAACTGAGAATATTAAATTACCTCCGAAATGATGGTTACGTTTATACTGATCTAAATTTCTCCCTCATGTTTGAGCTGACCTGGCCAGGATTTCCCAGGGAGTGAAATTGTAAAGAGCTAAGAATAAGAGCAGGGGATTACCACTTGAGACAATAAGATGCATGGGTCGAAGATGGAAGGTGATGTAAAGAGTGGATTTAGTTCTCTTGGTTTACTTCACTGGGCATGTGTCTGAAGGAGAGGAAACTGGTAAGTAACTCTCTGTGCAATTGCCTTGAAGCTGTAGACTGGAGGATTGAGATGAAGGTAGATCACCTTGCCTTGGGATAGGGGAGACCAAGATGGCCTGGAGCTTGAATTCAGCTATTTGAACATCGTGTTGGTACGTGATATCAGGACTAAGGAAGGGGAGCAGGGGCCAGAAAGCCAGAGCTGAAAGAGGGGTTCTGACCATGACTTACCTGCCCTTCTCTTAAGCTTTGATTAGCTGCAGCTGCCAGGTTCATCTTCCTGTATCAATGGTGAACCTGGACCAGTTTATCAGGATCCCTTTACTAATATATTCTGAGTCTTGGAAATAGTAATTTTGTGTTTTGCTGTTTAAGGATGAAGGCACTAGACATTCTTACAACACTGCAGTGTGTCAGCCATACTCCTTCTCAAATGTCTCCTCAGGGTGATCCCTTATTTCCTGATCCATTGGATACCTTAGGTTGCACCATCAGTGCAGGTTCTCTGGCATAGAAACAGGGATTGGAGATTTTGATACATAAGAGGATGGTCTCTTCTGTTTCAGTGATCTCACTGGGTCTTTGGTTTTGCCAGTTCCATGGCTTGTGAAGTGAAACTGGCCTCTGTCCCTTTTATTTTTTAGTAGAAGCCTTAGAATGACACAGAATTGCCATCACTTTCATCACTTCTGCTCTTCTCTCCTCTGCCCCTCCTTGTCTCCTACTTGATCTTCCTTTAAGTACCAACCCACATGCAATCCACCAGGAAATCCTATTAGCTCTACATTTAAAATATGTCCATACCACAACCACTTCTCTTCTCCTCATGGCCACCATCTTGTTCCACCATCCTCCCCCACTTGGATAACCACAGAAGCTTTCTAACTGGTCTAACTCCAATCTTGCTCCTACTCACCCAAGAGAAGCAGAGTGATCCTGATAAAATGTCACTCCATTGCTCAAAACATTTTCAATGGCTTTGTATCTCATCCAAAATACATGTCAAAGCTCTTAGTGGCCTACAGGTCCCATAATTTGACCACTCTCCATTATCATTCTGACTGTATCTTCTACTTTTTTCCCACAGAATTTTCTCTGTTCCCTACATACTAGACTTCTTGGAAATTCTCCAGGCACACTCCAGCCTCAAGGCCTTTCCACTTGCTACAATCCACTATGGGTCTCTTTGCTCTGTAATGATGATAAAATCATATAATCAAGATGCAAACAAAAGGCCTTGTTTCTGATTTCATTCTTTCTAAATGGTCTCCAAAATTAGAGATTAAGGGACTAAATTGAAACTACTGACCAAGAAGTTCCTAAATTTCTGGGGACCCAGGAAAGAAAGGTGGCCCTCACAATACCAGGTGTAAGATCGAAGTCCTCATCTTACCTGCTTCTCTCTCTGAGTTCTCTTTCTGTGCTTCGTATATGGCCCAGTTATTTTCCATGATTCAGGTCAACAAGCACATCCCACGCCTAGATAGCATGGTATGTCAACTAGATGCCATGTTAAATGCTAGAACATATACTCAAATCTCAGGACAGCCATAATCTGGTGGGAGAAACTGCATGGAACAAACATGGGAAAATTCAACATAATACAAGAAGAATCGCAGTAGAAGTATGTTCTGGTTGTATACCAACACAGGCTAGAGAGATTTATCCTTATTTAATAAGGGGATGCAGGGAAGACTGTCTGGAAGAGACGGAAAATGAAAGAAGTTAGGAATGAAAAGTGAGAGGTGGGTATAGAAAGGTAGGAAGGACATCTGTGGTAGATGAATAGTACAGTTCTTGCAGCGTGCTTGTGATAGTGAGAGGTTAGGGGTTGCTGGAGACAAGGCAGGAGAGAGAGGTATAGGCCATGTCTTGCCCAGCAATTTGGTTCTCACAAGTGAATGGGCAGAAACAGTGCACAGTTCTAAGCAAGTGAGCTGCATGATCAGATTCGCATGTAGAAAGCTCAGTCTGATCGTATCACGGAAGAACTATTTAAGGGGGTGACAGAAAGACCAATGCTGCAACAATGAAGTATGATGAACAGTGAAGTATTCGGTGAAGTATGAATATATTTTCCTGCCTCAACGACTGGAAAAATTATTCTTCCTATCCTTATATTTCAACAAGTTGTCAGTTATGACTCAAGTTTCACCTGCAAGCACTGATTTTTCTTCAATTCAGGGAAATATTTCCTTCCTTCCTTCCCTCACTTTCCTCCTCCCTCATTTCGCCTTTCCTCCCTCCCTTCCTTCCTTTACTTTTCTTTTTCCTCAACATATCTACCTTATAAATACTGCTCAGTCTTCTATTTTTCTGACACTATTTTGTCTTCTCATTTCTACTGTTTTGTCTTTAGACTTTTAGTCTTTGTTGCTTTTTAAAATCATTTTCTTTGTGAATATCTTAGTAAGAAACACACATGTACTGAGGTCTTCTAGCCAGATACCATTTGAATTTAGATATCTGGGTGTAAGTATTTAAGAGAGGATGAATCAGGCATGAATTTTAAGAGAATGAGACATACTTGGAAGTAATTGGCTTCAAGGGCTTACAGGAAGTTTAGAGAAAATTTATCTGGGGAGTGAAAATAATATGGGGCTTACCTATATACTAGAGCACCCACCCAATACAACCATCTTTTACCTAGTACTCTGTACACATTTGCTTTTTCTCAGTAGTTTCTTAAAAACAAAGTGTCCAGACCTCTTGACTCCTACAGATGATAGCCACAGGAGGTGAAGTCTTTCAGAAGTACTTACTTGTCAGTGCCTGAAATGGCCACCATTGATTAGTTAACTTACCCCACTGGGATGCCTGGTACCCCTAACCCCCACTCCCTATGTAGAGTCTCAAGCCCATCATGTCTACTACTAAAGCTGGGCAAACTGAAATTTTAACAATTCCTTTAAACCAGATTTGCAGTGGTTGCCAATCTTTCTATTACTGTAATTGCTGGCTAAATGAACTATAATTGTATTAAGAAGTAACTCTGAAATATGTATGTGCTCTCTGCTAATTCTCAGAATATGCAAGGAGAAGGAATTGATTCATTGTGCTTGGAAGAACCATTCAGAAATGCTCCCTCTGGGATCTGTTATTTGGAGGCCTCTTTTGCATCCTGGGGAAAGTCAAGGCCAGATGCCTAAGACTCCGGGAGATGGACCCACAGGAATTTCAGGGGGTTCCTCAGCAGCAGTGATTCCTCCCACTGTCAAAAGAGGCAAAGAGCAAGTCAGAATTCTCTGTAGTCTTGGACACAAGAGATTCAGACTAAAGCTCATATTCTGATTGTCTCTTATGCTAAGAGCCATGCAGGAACTTTTCAAATATCCCTTTCCTTTAAATAAGTTCTGCAGTATGATTAGGCACTAAAGCTTGGGGATGGTAAATGACTTGTCAATGCTTGCTTGCCGTTAATCAAGAAAATGGTCTCTCAAACCCCAGGCTACTGAGTCCAAGTCCATTGCTACTAGAGAGATATTTCTAGTATCATGGAAGGTATTTTAAAAAATACATTCAGACCTGACTAAGGCCAGAGGACAGTGGCATAGATTTGTGTGTGGAAGAGTATATGGTGGGAAATGAAGAAAAAAATCTATTCTAAAAGGGTTCTGTGCAGTATATTTGTCTCCTATTTAGAAAAATTAAATATGTCAAATAACCCGTAATTTCCATCTCTAGGGCCCACCTGCTTTTTTGATGAAGCCCAAAATTGAGGTTTGGGAATTCCTGACTTTTCATTATGACTGGCTATTGGGCATCTTCACTCTTCTCTTTAATTGGAGTAATGATACTGATTTCCTTACTTGAAAAGCCAAAAGGAATAAAGTAGGCTAGACTGTGCTGGGGGAAAAATAAACCTCAATGTGTGAGTCACAGTGAATAATAACACAGCAAACCTAACCCAGTTCCCATCTTCAAGGAACTAGAAATCTAGTGGGTGGGACACAGGACTGATAAATAAAAAGGAAATTAAAACCCTGACCTAAGTATATATACTTTTACATGGCATGGCAGGGACTGCTGCTTGTATCCCAACATCTATTTACCCTTTCTACCTTAAAAAAAAATCATATTTTTATGGGGAGCAATAATGTGCCCAGCTAAAATAGTACATTTCCCAGCCTTCCTTGTACCAAGATTTGGTCATATGACTAAGTTCTGGCGAGACTCTTTTAAATGGGTTCCTTTTTGAGTCATTTTTTTTCCCCACACAATAGATATGATAGCTGAATTCCAGTAGCCATCATAGACTATCAGGTGACCTTGAAGTTGGAAGTCACTTACAAGTACCTAGCCCTTGTAGGTACTTGGAGCAGTTGCTATTTATACTCCTACTACAAATCCCTTTGTCTACTTCCAAGTTTGTCTGAGGCTTCAGTGGGTGATTCCTTGTATAATTCAAGTGCGTACATTTCTCTGCTTCTTTACCTGAGAAAGGTCAGAGGAGTTTGCTCTACCCAGCCAGGGCAGTCCATAGTAGAGGGAATTTAAGGCCCCTAGAGACAATGCCCCACACACTCAGGGCTGCCATCACTGAGGATGACCTCAGCTTTCTCCTCCATTCCCGGGGGCAACAGTAGATCCATTCTACAAATCCCTCCAGAGGGATCCCTTGCTCACTGATATACCTTTGACTCTTCTCCCATCCCTGCTTCACTGTCCCCACTCCCTCCCTGTGCTACCTGGGATCACCTCCCAAACAAACCATGACTCCTCATGCCCTGCTGTTGAGGTTGGCTTTTGGAGGAACCCAAACTATGACAATATAGAATAAGAACTGGCTTTTGGTTAACCAAATAACTTCCTTCTTGTCAAATCCAGTTACTTTGCTTTGACCTTCACCTTCCTCGTTCTTTTTGTAGTGGCTGGCAGCATTGATGTTTTCTTCTCTATTCAAACTGGTTTCCCTTGACTCCTACTATGTCCTGTGCGTTAACTCCTTATGTGTTCAATTTAGATCACTGCCATATCACTCTGCCTTGAGGTCCACATTTAAGGTCTCTTCATTCTACTGCAACATACACATACCCACAAATTTTGACAGTCCCTGAACCACTAAATCCCATACTTCTCTTCCCACAGCTCCAACATACCTTTCATCTCCCACACTCCTCTACAGTATTCTAGGTGCCAGAGAATTTTTTTTTCTCTTCCTTGAGCATTACCTACTCTTTCCTTCCTATGAACATATGGCCCTGCTATTTCTTGTCACTGACATCTTCCTTTTAACATCTATTTATACCTATCTAAATCCTACCTATTTTGAATGGTCTGCTTCGTCTATTGCTTCCTCCATGATACCTTCATATTCTCCCTCAGGAAATGATATGTGCTTCTTGGCATCATGCTTGCTACTCTTTGTATCTGTTCACCATTTAAAAAAAATTTTTTTTAAATATTTTTTGGCCCTGAATGAGCCCTTGGTAAATATTTATTGAAAATGATTAGAATTATATTTATTTGTAATATGATTCACTTTTTATTTTACCAGTTGCTAGAGGAGATAGCCTTGCCCTCAAAGCTTTGATTATCTGAATTTCAAAATTACATCTGGACAAATCATATTTCATTATATTAAAAAGTAGTTTTGAAACATCAGCACAATAAATCCTTTTTTTTTTTTTTTTTTGCTTTTTCGAGGATTAAACTTACTTTCATTTAGACATACATGGCAAATACCTTCCGTGCGTCTCTTTTTATTTCATCTTCTGTTTCCACTTACAATGGATTAACGCTAATGATCACTCTCCTTCTTTCATAAAATAAAATGCAGCTGACAGATGATAGGAAACAAATTTCATGCCCAAACATCAGCAAAACATTTGAGTTTTAAAAGTTCAGTTAAATGTTCCACATCTTTAGATATCCAGGATGGTTAGAGGCAGAAAGCCTCTTGGTCAGTTTTTAAATGAGTGCACTTTTGTTACTTCCCATTTTGTCACAGGTCTGCCTTTGGGAAGTGATTCTAACTTACTTACCAGCTATATTCACATGAATTACAAGCCGAACTTTTAGAAATACATAGAGGGAAAAGGCTGCCTTTTTGAACTGAGAAAAATAGTCATGGTAGAAAGGGCTATCAAAGCCAGTTATACTCTGTAACAGCCTATCACGAACCAATTAATCAGTCATTAATAAAACCAGAAATTCAATATTATTCACAGCCCATAGAATGCCAGAGGTGACAAAAGCTTGGAGATTAATTACCCACCGTGATCTTCTCATTTTGCACGTGAGAGTATTGGCATTGAGTCTGTTACTAGCTGTATGGCTTTTGGTAAGTCACTTAACTGTCTATGCCTCAGTTTCCTCTTGTTTAAATGGAGTACTTAATTCATTGACTTGAAATCTGAATTAAATGGGCAATATTTGTAGAGTCCTTAGGACAGAGCCTGGTACATAGTTAAGGCCATATATGTTAATTAAATATAAATAAATATAAATAAATAACTTGCCAAGGGTCAGTAAGTTAATTGGTTCATGTTATTAAGGGTTTAATTGAATTAATATAAAATATGAATAAACATCAATATTGTATAATAATTTAAGTATAAATAATTAATAGAAATTAGCCAACATACAAAGATGTCAGGATATTTTTACACCCAGATCCATCAAGCAATAGTTAAAAGCTCTGACTTCAGGTTCACACAGGGAAGAATTTTATTTCTCGTTCCTATTGTTCACTGGGTGATCTTGGGCAAGGGATTTAATTTCTCTAAGACTCAATTTCCTCAAATGTAAAACAGAGACATCATCGTCATCGTTGTCATCATCATCATCATAATAGCTACCTCATAGTGTCGCTTGAAAATTAAATATGAGTATACACTTAGTATATAGAACAAGTTCAATAAATGGCAGCTGGTGTTATTTACAGCATCTTTTCAAATAATTTCTTCATTACCCTATCATTGAGCAAGAACTTGACATTCTTAGATGTTCGTTGTTTGGGATAGTGAAATAAGATAAAGTCATAGTGCTCAGAACATTTGACCATATAAACCACTGCTTTTTTGGCTTATTGGTTCTGAACTTCCTATTCAAATAGTAAGCAAGGGGTTAAGTAACCAAACATCATTTTCCTTAAAGCTCAGAGGGACGCAGTAGTTATAGCTGTAACCCAGAACAAAGGATAAGGACACTTTCATGCCTACATTCCCATGCGGATAAGCAGTGTTAGGATACAAGGCTGGCTATGGGCTGGGCTTTTAATGTTGTATTTATAGTTAAACGAATTTGAATTCATCCCATAACCATTTAAATCTCCTTCAATGACAGAGAGAATGAAAGGGCTGCCCATGCATAATACACATTCAGATTGGAGAAATGCCACTTTGGGCCTTCAAAACTTAGCTCTGGCTGATAGGAGATAGTGAAAAATAAAAATGACCTTTGTCCCCAGGAAAGACATTTTACACACACTGTATTCAATAAGCAGAGTGTTTATCAAAGTGTAATGCCCATACCAATGGTGGCCCATGAAGAGATTTTAAGTAGAACAGTTATACACATCTCAGTTAAGATGGCATTGGCTTCTGGTAAGAGCAAACCTGATTTAACCGTTGCTTAAATAAGTTGGGAATTCATTCTTTTTTGCACAATAACCAGAGATCCTTCTCTGTCTAGATTTCTGCTTTGCCGTCATTTAAGTGTGCAGTTTTCAACCTCATAGTTGGTGCCTCATTGACCCAAGATGGCCACTTCATCTCTAACATTGCGCCCATGTTCAAGGCAGGAAAAAGAGGACAAGCAAAGGCATATGCTAGCTACCTCAACCCCTTTAAAGAGTTTTCCCAGAATTCCCTTGGATCAACTTCCCCTTAATCTTGATAGCCAAAACCAAATTCAGGACCAACTTAATTGCAAAGGAGGTTGGGAAATGTAGTTTTCTGTCTGAGTACATTGCTACTCTGAAAAAAACCCAGCATGTTTTATTAATATAGAAGCGTTCTATTCATATAGAAGGTTAGAACGCATATTGGGTTGGCAAATAGCAATTAACAGTTACATGTTTATCTTTTTTTTTTTTAATTTTTTTTTTTTTTTTAATGCTATTCTTGTCTGCTTACATTCTTTTTTTTTAATGTATGTATGTATGTATGGCTGTGTTGGGTCTTCGTTTCTGTGCGAGGGCTTTCTCTAGTTGTGGCAAGCGGGGGCCGCTCTTCATCGCGGTGCGGGGGCCGCTCTTCATCGCGGTGCACGGGCCTCTCACTATCGCGGCCTCTCGTTGCCGAGCACAGGCTCCAGACGCGCAGGCTCAGTAATTGTGGCTCACGGGCCGAGTTGCTCCGCGGCATGTGGGATCTTCCCAGACCAGGGCTCGAACCCGTGTGCCCTGCATTGGCAGGCAGATTCTCAACCACTGCGCCACCAGGGAAGCCCACATGTTCATCTTAATGTGGGTTTTTTAAATCTTATCTTTCATTAATGGTAGTAAGATTACATTTCCTTCATGAACAAATAAAGAAATTAAATTTGAGTTGGTTTCAAGAAAAAAAGTAATTAATTAAAGATGCTGATAGAATGGAAATGACAGATTTTTGGAGATGGTCTGTGGATGACTGGTGTTGAGTAAACAGATCCCATCAGTAAATAACAACCGCTGCGGGATTCTAAGAAATACAAGAACCAAAAAGACTTTCACATTTGTGCTCTAGTCTTGTTTGTGTCTGAGACAAGTGGCAGGAGAGATATCCACAGAAACAACCACTTTTGCCCTAGACTGGGGAGAACAGCAAAATGTTTGAGGGCACAGGCTTTTGCAAACAGGCAAAAACAAAAACCTCAATCAGCTGGATTTCTGAGTCTACAAATCTGTTCATGAGTGCATGCATTATGACTGAAGGCCAGCATCTGGCTACTGTCAATGCTTGCCCAGTAATTTCCACCTTCATTGGGTAGCCGTGATGCTGCTAAATCTTGATAAGAGGTAATGGAGAGGTTCTCCTCATTAGCTCGGCCTGGAGAGGCATCAACTAGTCACCTGAAGTGTCAATAAACAGTGGCCTTTAATGGTGTTGGCTTAGTGATAACAATACTGCACATTTCTGTTTGTCATTATGTGATTTAACACTGGCTGATTCCCCCTGGGTAGGCACTCATTATCAGGTAGGGGAATAGAGCAATTGGTGTCTCTTAGAACCAGTCATTGGCCTCTTCTAGTCTATCTCTGTAGTCATGAATTTGTAAAAGGTAGCCAAGAATGTGTTTCTCATACTCACAGACAAAAAATAAGACATTTAATATGTGGTGGTCTTAATAAAATCTAAGAGTTAAGAATAAAATTCAAACTGAGCAAGGCCAGTTTCTGAACACATGGTCTCAAGGGAATGGCAAGCACTTAATTAAATGTGTGCAATAAAGATATTAAGTCAAAAGTTCAACTAGAGTGTGCAGAAGGAAAGAAAATAACAAGATGATCAGCTGACCACATGTTGAATAGGAATCAAATATATATTGCTTAATGGGAATGAAGAACATTATTCTGAATTGTTACTGGAAGAAAACATCTCCATCTCTGATGGGGTTCTAGATCCCACTTAGTCACTACTTTAAAAAAAAACAAAACAAAACAAAAACTGTATTGAGGTATAATTTATATACCATAAAAGTCACCCATTTCAAGTACATAGTTCAATGATTATTAATAAATTTATACAGTTCCACAACCATCATCCAATCCAACTTTTAGAAAGTTTCCATCATTCAAAAAATCTCCTTTTGTATCCATTTGCTGTCAGTCCTCACTCTAAACCTCAGCCCCGGGAAACCACTGATCTATTTCCTCTTTTATAGATTTGTGTTTTCTAGAGATTTCTTATAACGGAAATCATACAATTTGCAGTTTTTATGTCTGACTTCTTTCACTTAACATAATGATTTGAGGTTTATCCGTCTTGCAATATGTATCAATGATTAGTTTGTTCTTTTTTATTGCTGAGTATATCATATTTTGTTTTCCATTCACCAGTTGGTGAACATTTGGATTGTTTTCACTTTTGAATAATGTTGTTATGAATATTCACTTACAAGTCTTTGTGTGAACATGTTTTTATTTTTATCAGATATATGCCTAGAAGTGGAATTACTGGATTATAAGGTGAGTATGATTTTAGATTTTTAAGAAACTTCCAAACTGTTTTCCAAAATGGCTACATTATTTTACATTTCCACCAAAAATATTTGAGAGTTCCAGTTTCTCCATACCTTCACCATTTGTTATTGTCAGTCTTTCGGATTATAGTCATTCTAGTGTGTGAAGTGGTATTTCCTTAAAGCCTAATAATGTTCAACATCTTTGCACATGCTGGTTAATCATTTATATCTTCTTTGGTGAAATGCCTATTCAAATGTTTTGCTCATTTTAAAATTTGGGTTGTCCGTCTTCTTACTGAGTTGTAAAATTCTTTATGTTTTCTAGATACAAGTCCTTGAGCAGATATATGATATGCAAATATTTTGTTCTTTGACTTGTATTTTCATTATCTTAATGGTGTCTTTTGAGGAATAAAATTTTTCATTTTGATACCTTCTTAATGACGATTACAGATTCTCTGGGAAAGATTCTAACTGACTCATCTTGGGTCAGGTGTCTGTCTTTCCATGGACCAATGAACTGTGGCCATATATTCACAAGAAAATGCTTGTGGTAATTTTGTCAACGGAAGGTTGCTGATGGGCATAGATAGGAGAAGGGATAAAGGCAATTCCAAAAAGAAGTACTGGAAAGGTCCTCAGAGTTGTTAGATAGATGTGGAAGGAAGCAGAAATCCATTGAAAAGTTAGGTCAACAGACTAAGAATGTGATATCCTGAAAGCTGAGATTGGAGGATATGAGACTAGAAGTTATGTTTAATATCAATAGAGGAGAAGGAGGGACTAAGTGGAGGATAGTAATCCCAGTATGAAATGATAAGGGCCTGGTATGGTTAATGTCAGTGGGAATGGAGAGGAAGAGAAACTGATGAGGAAGTCTAACAGGCCTTGGTGACTGACTCTGTAGGATGTGAATAAGAGTGAGACGCTAAACTGAGTGATGTAGAGAAAGATGTTAATTGTATTTAATAATTAGATAAAAGAAGTAGATAATTAATTTAGAATATAAAGGGCATTGTAAAATGACCCGCCTTTTTAATGTGTGAAAACTCCAAACAAGAAAGATGGCCCCATTTTAAACATGAATAATAATTACAATTTCTTCTATTTATTTGAACTTTGTAGTTGCCTGAAAAGAATTGTACATATATTGTCTCAATCTCAAAAATGAAGAGAATGAGACTCAGAGAGGTGAATTTACTCGCCCAAATTTAGAAAGCCAGTAAATGGAAGATAAAAGACTTAAAACAGACTAATCTGACTTTAAGTAGCTCCATTCTTCCTTGTAAACACACCATCCTCACTGAAAACGAAATTGTGGCCTTCTCAGCATATTAATCCTAGAAGTAGGTCCCCTGGGGGGGAACTGCATCTGGTTAAGAGAGGATGCTCTCTCTGTCAATGCTACTAAGTTCAGACTAGTACTTAGTAGCTTGCCGCGCTGAGGGTTTCAGGAAGGACAACCACAAGGCCATGATAAATGTGCTTATTTTTTTAAATTATCAATTTACCAAAAGGCAACAGCCATCTAAGGACATGAGGATATGGCTAAGGATATGGTCATGTGGAAAGGAAGGGGTAGAGAGATGGCCACAAGACCGCCAGCTCTTTCGCCAATGGTTAATAAATCTGTCTGCGTGGTGACTCTGCTGGCCTGGAGATCAGAGGTCTCTGGCCCAGGACACTGTCTCCAGGGTCCAGTCCAGACACCCTGAGTTCTCTTTAAGGCCAGCCTGGAGGAGCCACCAGAGCTTGGCCTGGCCCCAGGGAATGTCAGAGGACACAAGTGGGGAAACGCGGCAGCAGCAGCAGTGCAGCCCTTGCCCAGTGAGTGACACGAATCTAATAGCAGGTTACGCTTCTTGTCATTTGGCTTGAGTGGATGTTCAGTTCTGAAAGCCCTCCAGGCCTGAAAAAGAAGCAAAGCAGGCAGGCCAGAACTGGGAGCTCAATGTGAGATACTCTTTGTGAGAGCATTAGGAAAGTCAGCTTCAGCTGAAGATTACCCCATTGGTGATAGTTCTGTGGCAGGAAAGGACAGGAAGAGCTCTGTCCATTCAGCTGGATAGAAGAACCAAATATAAGTACCTCTAAACTCCTGGTGCTGGGGTATCTCTACTTCAGTGGGTACCATACTCACCCACATCCCTGAGACCCCTAATGCTGGTTTTACCAGTTCTCCCTAGACCAAAACCCAAAGACATTACTTTTTATCAATTTATTTATTTATTTATTTTAAAAATTATTTATTTATTTATTTATTTTATTTATGGCTGTGTTGGGTCTTCGTTTCTGTGCGAGGGCTTTCTCTAGTTGTGGCAAGTGGGGGCCACTCTTCATCGCGGTGCGCGTGCCTCTCACTGTCGCGGCCTCTCTTGTTGCGGAGCACAGGCTCCAGACGCGCAGGCTCAGTAGTTGTGGCTCACGGGCCCAGTTGCTCCGCGGCATGTGGGATCTTCCCAGACCGGGGCTCAAACCCGTGTGCCCTGCATTGGCAGGCAGATTCTCAACCACTGCGCCACCAGGGAAGCCCTATCAATTTATTTTTAATGGATCCGTAGCACACATATAGTAGAGGACACAAATCTTAAGTGTATGAATTGATATTTTTATGTGTCCATATAACCTAGTAACCCAGATCAGATATAGAATATTCTCATCAACCTACAGGGATTCCTCATATACGTTCCTTGTCAATACCCTTCCCCTACCAGAGAAGACTGTTATTTCTATCAGCATAAATAACTTTTGTTATTCTTGAACTTCATATAAATGAAATAATATGCTATTTTAAAAAAAAATTTGACTTACTTCACTCAGTGTAATATCTGAGATTCATCTATGCTATGGCATATATAAGTTGTTTGTTCATTCTTACTGTTAAATACCAGTCCATTTTATAGGTATATCATAATTTATTTATTCATTCCCCTGTTGAAGGACATTTGAGTCATTTCCAGTTTTTAGCTATTTGACTATGACTGCTATGAACATTTTTGTACATATCTTTTGGAGCACATATACTCTCATTTCTCTTGGATGTATACCAAGGTTTGGAATTTCTGGGCCATAAGGTAGAAGTAGGTTTAAATTTAATAGATATTACCAAACAGCTTTTCAAAGTGGTCAAACCAATGCATACTCCATTAGCAAAGTATGAGTTAGAATTACTTCACATCCTCATCACACCTGAAATATATATATATATATATATATATATATATATATATATATTTTTTAAATTTTAGACATTCTTCAAACCTAGAAGAGACCCCAAGCTACTGCTCTCTTCCTTCCTTCTTGGCAAATACCTTTTATTTCCCTGTGGTTTTCTTTTTCATTCTGGGTAGCAACTGATTACTTTCATCCCAGTATAATTTATTCATCTTTGTAATTACAGTGTGACATAAAATAGAAAAAGTTATTATTTTGTTAATGCAATGTTTGATAAATGAAGAAATGGATCACTAATTGAATGGACCTTGACGTGACAGAAAACAAAGTAAACAAAACATAAGATTGCCAATATGCTATTGAGTTATACCAAAGGAGCACCAGAATTTTCTCCTGAAACATATCCTTGTCTTTTCTGTTTGACACAAATCTATCAGATCAATCCTTGAAGAGTAATATCATTGTCTACTACATCAGAAATATGGGTAAGAGTTACAGTTTAAATGCTACTGTATGTTTCATCAACTATGGTGAAGCTTTACATAAGTTATCATATTTAATTCTCTCAACGACACTGTGAGTTTGGAATTATTTTCCTCAACTTACACAGGAGGTTTAGAGAATTTAAGGGACCTACCAAAGGTCACTCAGGTATCATGAAATAGGGCTGAAATCTGAACCTAGGTTTCACTAACTGCAGGACAAGCAACTTCAACTTTTTCACAATGTAGATGTAATCATTCAATTAAAAAAAAAAAAAGCAGGAGTAAAAGAAAAGGCACCTTTACTATCATGTTGCTCATGGAGATGCAATCATTATGCATCAAGTGGACATGTGATCAGACACTTTGGATAGCTATATATTCAATCAACTTCATGAAGCTTTAGATCCTTTTAGGGCAGTTGTAGCTATTACCATTGGATTGCTCTGCATTGTAAATGGAGAAGTCATCACTTCAATTCTGTTAAAAAGGCTATCATAACACTGCGGATTGATTATATATCATTAAAGTGTACACAGCTATTTGCTCAGGGTAACAAATCACCCCAAAACTTAGTGCTCAGCTGGGTGTCTTGTTTCTGCTCTATGAGTCCATTGGCTGGACTCACCCATGTGTTTGCAGTTAGTTGGAAGCTCTAGCAGGCCTGGGGGATCTACGATGTCCTCCCTCACAAGTCTGGCACCTCTGCTAGAATGGCTGGACTTTCTGGAGCCTGTTCGGGTTTCTTTCTTCCCTGCTGATCTTTTATCCTTCAAGGCCTCCCTATCCATGTGGCCTATCATGCTTAAGGCATCCATCCCAGATTTCCTCATGAGGCATCTCAAAGCAAAAAGAGTATAAAAATGGAAACTGTAGGACTGACTAAGGCATATGCCTGGAAATTGCCAGGATCACTTGCACACATTCCCAATGTAATGTTCACATTTTCATGCGCAACACACTTAAAACAGTTGTGGGACCCCAAATTTTTGTTTAAGGCAAAGGACAATAAGCACATAGTTTGCAACCTAAGTGGTAATAAGTCTTCCAGCAAAGAAAGGATCCCACTTCATATGCTGTGTCCAGCCATGAAAATGGGTTTATGGAGCATAATGATTGCATCTCCACCTGTCCTATAATGATCCCATCTCCATATGCACCATATGCAAGGGAACTATTGCATCTCTTCCTGCAATGTAATTATAACAGGTTTATCAGCAATGCAATGATACCAATTTCCACCTGAAATGCAATTGATATCATCATTATGGGCAATATAACCAGCATATCTCTACCATAAATGTAATTAACACATTGTCTTTTGCACACTAAAGATTGCATTTCTCAGAGAAATGCAATAACACTTTTATCTGTAGTGCAATGATCCCATCTATTTGTGTTATTTAATTATCGCTTTTCCACTTGCCAAGCCATAATGATATGTATTCCTGTAGGGCAGTGATTGTATCTCTGCCCTCTGGGTAATGATCACATATGCAATGAGAGATAACAAAACTGTCTGCAGGGCAATGATCAGATTCTTCTGCACAAGGTAATGATAACATATCCACTTTAACCTAAAGATAACAGTTCTCCCAATGTTCTGATGCCAACTGCCCCTGCAGAGACTGGGCAACAGATATTGATGCAAGCTGGGTTCAAATTTACCTGATGTACAATGGTGGATCTCTTAGGAAGCAGAAATCCTACTGAGAGGTAGTCTAAAGACAACAGCAGTAGTACCAGAGACAGAGAGATGTAAGTTTAAATAGATGCCACCTCAGAGTCTGTGTGGTTTTGGGTAGCTGATTTGGCCTCTCTGAACTTAAATTGAAAAACTGAGGATGACAACGGCTTTTTTGGCAAAAAGATTGGCACGAACATTACATTTCTAAACATAGAGCCTGGCTCTTTAAAAATGGTCATTAATTTTCTTCTCTCTCCAGTTGATCTCTGAGCCACATCCTTGACCAGGATTCCAGGATCTGAAACTCATTATGACATCTCCCTGCTCAAACCTCAACTAACATTTGCACATTCTTATTCTTAAGCTCTTCCTCTTACCCTCTCTTCTGATTTTTTTTTTTTCCTTTTCTTTTCTGCCTGTAAATATGCCTGTGCCTCCTACACCTTAGAATGTTTCTTTCTAACTCAAATTCAACATTTCCCGCTAGCAATACATTTTCTTAGTTTCCCAAACTGTTCAGTCTTTTTTCTTGTTTGGTGAAATACCATCATCTGTTTACATATTCAAGGTAGAAACCTGGACATCAGCTCACATCTCACCATGATTTACTCTGTATTTCTAATTCGGCACCCCGCGCTGTTGATTCTACTCCCTTAACAACATTCACTACCATGCTGGCCTTCAGTCTTTCCCCTTTGCTGTTGTCTTAGTCCAGACCTTTATTATTGTTCCCATAAATGGAACCTGTCTTGGGCTGTGGAAAGGTTTTCTAGGGAAAAAGAGATGAATGAATTTGAGTACATGAAAGCACTAAAATGTCATTAGATTCTAAATAACAAAAAGCAATGGAAATTTTTTTTTTTTTTTTTTTTGAAATGAACAAAGAGTATTTGCTAGGCACTTTTCAGATAAAGTATTCACATTCTTGGTGAGCAAAGAGTTTTGCCAGTTAACTATAAAATTATGAATGCTTCAATAGAAAAACAGAAAAATACACCAACAGGCAATTAATGAAAGAAGAAATTCCAATAACTAATAAACAGAAAACAATTTTCATACCTCTAATAATTAAAATCAGTTCATATTTAAACTATATTAGCAGTTTTCACCCATAATAATATTTTCAAAGATGCAAAAACACAAAATTTTTGAAAAATTTTACAAGTAACTTAAATAAGTTCCCTGCCCCCCAGAAAGACAGATACATAGATAGACAGCTAGATACAGTTATGGAACTAGACATAAAGACAACTAAATAAGAGTCTATAGGTAAGAAGGAAAAGTTTCAGAAATCTTAAATAAAAGTAACCTGCTAAAGATGGTCTATTGCAGTATACAGAAAAAATTTTCAAGAAACTATCATACTCAAATATGCAGAAAGTTATGACCCTAAAATGTTGGGAAAAGAAGTAATTAAGGAGATATCAGGCTTACGGAAATTGATGTATGAGGACATTTTTAAAGATAAACTAATAAACTAAGAAAGTATTAATAGAAAAAAATTAAATATTAGTAAAATCTACATTGGCCACAGAAAAGAATGTAATTGTTGCTGTACAGATGTTGAACCAGTGGTGTGAAGGATATTTTGAGAAAACATTTAAAATGAAAAAAATAAAGGAACAATGAGACAAAAATGCCAAGAGAGAAAATTAGAGAACAAACAAAGAACGGAGAACCAAAATAGAAATAATGGTTCCTCTTTAAGAAGGAGTCTGGAAGGATCAGGGAAATGAAAAAAGAGACAATAATCATATTTGTAATAAAAAAATTTTATAACATGGGGGAGAAACTGCATTTGAAATTTGAAGAGGTTTACTGAGAACCAGGTAAAAAACTATAATGAGAGGCACAGGTACATTTTTAGCCCCCCTTTCTTTAACCGTAAGGGTTTTCAAATGCTAAAATCATTTGGGTAAAAATAATTAATACTTAGAAGCAAATTTTAAACAATATAAATATAAATACATTAATACCTAGGAAGGAACAAAAATCTACCAAATCTGAGACTTTACATCTAACACATGAAATGCTAGAAGAAAAAGTAGCCATCCCTACAGAGTTTTGATGGAATAGGCTGTGTACTTGTGTGTGTGTGTGCGTGTTATTTTGTTTTATAAGTATGCAGACAAGGTGTTACACTCAAGGAAAAACATATACTTTTGTGAAATAAAAAAATACAGAAACTTATTTATGGTTGCCTCTTGGGCAGGGAGCAGAGGTGCTGGGGGAGGGGAAAATAAATAAATCCTGAAAATGTGCTTCTGTTGGTTGACACAAGAGACAAAATTTCACATCACACAAAGGTGAACTGAAAACAGAACAAAACAAAAAAACCTCCAATCAAGTACCAAAAACAGTTTTTAAAAATCCAGTCCTACCTGGTTTTTGTCTGGTTAAAATAACAAATACAAATTCCAACATTTTGGAAAGAAAATACATAATGTAAAATTAATTTTGTAATAACACAAATCTGGTTGTAAGCCTTAAATTTTCAAAACCTAGCAGTGTGTTTGAGTGCGTGTACAAGGAAAAAATGAAAGTGAGCTACATATCTTGTCTCAGCAGTGCACCAATAGATACTATTTCTTCTAACACGACAATTAAGGTGAGAGAGGTTAAACAATTATATTGAAGTATCTAAGATACTTTTTGAAGTAGTATTAAAAGCAGGACACGTGCTGGAAAAGTGTGTGGTTTTTAAAGAAAAAAACAGAAAAAATAAGCAAGGGGAGATATGTATATGAGTGTGTGTGTATGTGTTATAACAATTAAAGCATGCAACATGCAAAACTTGGGCAAAATTTACTGCTATCACCATGATAATTCACCAGAAGATTAAAACAACAACAATCATAAAATATTAGAAAAGAGGAGAAAAAAGTCATCATCATTGGAGAGAAACAATATTGCCTACACAGAAGGTCCCACTACATTGTGATGTTTGTCACCTCCAGGTCTTTATTTCTTTTACTGCTTCTGATGAGAAAGCCCATCCTTTGTGAACTGATGGTCTTTTAAACATGCATCTTGCCTTAAAAGGCTTTGTTTCACCATGCCTCCCACCCCCAAGTACATGCACTCCTTCCAGAGGTCTTTGCAAGCTGCTGGAGGACCACTTGTGTCACTTGACTTGCATGTTTGCTTTCCTTTAACTATGAACCCCTTGAAGGATGGAAGTTACTCAACACATCTTTGTAATCCCAGCCCCTCTGTGATGTCTGGTGCCTTTTAAGCCCTTTGTAATTTGGGGATAAATGAGTAAATGAATGAATAAATACATGAGTAAATCAATGAATTCATGAGTAAATGAGTAAATGAATGAATTCATGAATGACTCCAGTGTTTCTGATACCCATTAAGCTCCTTATCATTTTGAAAATTTTATTGAGCAAATTCCTTAAACACACACTCCACTCAGAGTAAACCCCTGTTCCAAACCCTTAGACTTCTTATAATAGTTTGGTGATTTTTCTACCCACTAAAATGCCCTCTCAAAGTCACAGAGAATATCAGATACATGATCCAAATCTTTGGGAAGCTATTTGGTGGCAAGAGTTGAGGCAGGAGGAAAAACAGTATGTTCCAACGTGTCCAAGCGTGTTGTCTGATGTGTGCGTGTGCCACATGCATGTATGTCTGTTCCTTTTGAAGGGAGAGGGCAGAAAGAAGAGGGAGAGGTAGAAAGGATATTACAGGCAGAAGGGAGATCATTTGCAAATGTGGGGAGGCAGAGAAGCTCAAGTATGTAACGTGAAAGATGCTACGCAGAGAGAACTAGCAGACACCTTGTACGGAGACTAGGGTCCTATTGTAAGAAAAACATTCCATGGGAGAAAGAAGACGTACCCTCAGTTACCCCCTCTGAGACTGGAGTGGGAATTTATCAAGGCCATGGCTATGTAAGTAGGTAGCAGAATATCCAGCCCTCAGTATATACTCAATAACTACACAATTAAAAATGTTCATCTAGCAACCAAATCTTGGTTTCTAAATATAACTCTCCAATAAAAGGAACCAGAGCTCCTTGGAGAAATGGCTGATTCTGCGAGTGGGGAAGGAAACTACAAGATGAGCCTGGAGCATCTTGCAAGGCCATAAAGTAAGAAAGTACTCAAAGAACCAAAGGATGGAATTGTAATCAAAGAGATGCAGGGGCCAACCTGAAAGAGTTGGAACTATTAGCCATGCTGGAACAATTTGAGCAATAAAATAAATAATGATAATATTGGATTATAACCCCCCAATAAAGTAATATACCTATGAATTCATACTGATATAAATAAATGATTAAATAAATAATAAAATGGAGTAGAAGGAACAAATCTTCCTTACAAAAGAATTCTAATTAATAAATGCAGAAGAAAGAGAAAAATAAAAATCACCATTGGAACACCACAGTAATGACTGCTGCAGGCACAATCCACTGGCAAGTGCTAAAATCAGCGTGTCTAACTTTAAGGAAGAACAGGATATGTGCATTGCCTCAGAGTATCTTCCCCCAAATTTGCTAATTACTGTGGTCGTTTTAATATATGATCACAAATTCTTGGATACCCTTCCTTGTAAGAGGTGGAGCTAATTCCTCTTCCCTCAAGTGTGGCTGGACTTAATGACTTGCTTCTAAGGAAGAGAGTTCAGAAAAAGGAAAAATAACAACTCTACAGTGGAGAAACTAGGAGCTGTCACATTAACCAAGTCACCAATATTAACATCATCAGTAATAAGACACATTGGTATCATGTGTCCCTTATGGGATATAATGAGAAGTATATCACCTCTGTGATTTTCTTCCCCCAAATCAATACCTCAGTCTATTCATGAGAAAACACCAGAGCAACCCAAACTGAGGGGCATTCTACAAAATACCAGACCAGTACTCTTTAAAAGTGCTAAGGTCATGAAAGACCAGGAAAGACAGAAACTCACAGATTGGAGATGTCTAAGGACGCATGAGGACTAAATGCAACATGGTGTCTTGGATTGGATTCAGGAACAGAAAAAGGAAAGGAGGGGAAATCCAAAGAAAACTTGTAGCTTAGTTAACAGTATGTATGAATGTTAAATTCTTAGCTTGGATAACTGTACCATGGTCACATAAGATATTAATATTAGAGCAAGCTAGGTGAAGGTTGTAAGGGAACACTGTACTATCTTTACAACACTTTTGTAAATCTAAAATTATGGCCAAAATGTTTGAAATGTGCGTGCGTGTGTGTTTGTGTGTATTCACACATGCTTGTGCATCCCAGATCTTCTCCTACCATCCCACCCAAAGCCAGGGAGAAGGCCACCTTTGAATAAACAGACTTCTTAATAACCAAAGCACCCTTCCTGGAGTGTCAGGAAGGACCAGGAAAAGAGTAAGTTTTGTGAGCTGCTTCTTTATAACTTTTCTCATTGCGCTCTTTATAATATGTATGTATATGCATATATTTTCCTTGTCTTTTATTTTATTTAGGCACTTTCTAGAGTTCAACCGTCGCTCAGGGCATCAAACTAATTTTCTCCTCAGCAATGATGGCAGAGCTGCATGCATAATGAACCCCGTTATTGTTCTTGCTATTAAGTAGGCTGTTGAGGCTGTGGACATATGGGAGGGAGGCCACAATCCAAAGGCAAGGGTTCTGCTAAAGCTGCCTGCCCTCCCTTACCGACTGAGACCGCTAGAACAACAAAAAAAGCACGTGTAGAAAAAGACGCAAATTATCCTGCTCTCTGATGTGGGGAAATGTCAGAGGTTTGGACTGGCTTTGAGGCACTGACTTTTGTGATTTATTTAATGCAAAATAAAGTCATTCTTTATTGACCACTTGAAAGATCTGCATTTATTGAGAACCGATACCATGTCAGGTACTGTCCTGGGTATTTTATGAATGTTATCTCATTCAATCCTCATGACAATTCTATGAGAGGATGTAGTCATCCTCTGTTTATAGATGGGAAACTGAGGCTGGGAGATGCTATGACCTGCCTATCATTTTCCACATGTTTAGCAAGTGGTAGAGCCTGGATCCAAATCCACGTATAGCCCGTGTCGAATCCTGTGCTCTCTTGGTGACACTACCTGGCTTCCTGGCACAGTCCAGACATCCCAGGACACACTTGCACACCTTCATAGGTACCAGAAACAGGAAGCTGGTTTCCTATGTGGTCAAAAGCAGCAGGGTTCCCAAATTTCAATATGCATGTGAATAACCTGAGACCTGATTAAAATGAAGATTTCAAAGCAGTAGGTCTAGAATGGGTCCTGAGAGTCTTCATTTTTAACAGCTACCAGGTGATGTTGATGTTACTGATCCTTGGATCACACTTTGAGTAGCAAGAATAAGGATGAGACTGGAGTCCCATTATTATGGAGTCACATCTCAGACTTAAAATACAAATGTGGAAATCTTTTGCGTTTCTAACTCTGCCTTTGTCAGATATATGTATCCCAGACATTTCCTTTCAGTCTGCAGCTTTATATTTTCACTGTCATTTAATGGCACTTTTTGAAAAGAAGTCTCTTACTTTGATGAAGTACAGTTTCTCATTTTATTGTCTCTTATGGTTAGTGTATATCATTTCCTAAGAAATTTTTGCCACGTTTAAATGCTTAAAGATTTTCTTTATATTTTCTTCTAGATCTTTTGTTGTTTTAGGTTTTACATATATCTACAATCCATTTTAAATGAATTTCTATGTAGACAGTGAAGTAAGATTTGAATTTTTTTCCATATGGATTTTATTTCAGTGCTATTGCTTGAATGACTATCATTTTCCCATTGAATCACCTTGGTATCTTTGCCAAAAATCAATTGACCGCATATGGGTGGGTATGTTTCTGGGCTCTCTATTGTTCTATTGATCTATGCATCTATACTTACACCAATAACCACACTATATTGTAATTTTATAGTAAATTTTGAAATCAAGTAGTGTAGGAAGTAGCCCTCTAACTTTTTTGTTCTTTTACAAAATTGCTTTGGCTAGTCTTTGAATTTGCATATAAATTTTAAAATCAACTTTTAAATTTTTATTAAAAAAGCATGTCTATTGCTTCTAATAGTCTCATGTATGCAAAACAAAATGGTACATGAAGAGGCTCTACTTGTTGAAGGCCAGCCTGTAAGCTGAGACTGTTTGTCATACTTATCACTCTATTTTCAGTACTTGAACAGTAAACATTTGTTAACTAAATTAGTAAATGTATGACTGTTCAATGAAAGAATAAATGAATAAAGATTTCTTACCTTAGTAACAGCAAATAAAATGTTATCTGAAAAATAAATAAGAATCAATAAATCAATAAAAAAGGACTTGTACTCAAAGTACTTAAAAATCAAGAAGTGAAAAAGTATATAAGCTTGGAAAGAAAAAAAAATGTGATTATGGCTGAAATCACAAGGAGTCTCAGCTATTCAGCCTTTGAGATTCTGTTTACTTGAAAATATAACCTATACAGAACACAATTGTTTCACTTATTTGTAATTGAAAATATCAGTGCTTGCAGATGTTGGCAAGAGTCTTCTGTTATATGTATTTTGCATCTAAGATTATAGTAGGTGATAAGTACATGTATTTTCCTTTCCTCCTTTCCAAATAATCTCGAATTTATTGCTACCAGGAAGTACACATCTATTTTTCTATCATTACTATGAACATGGTAGACCTTTAGTGAATACACATTTACAACATTCCTGACACTCCCTTACCTTCACAGAGACACTGCATATGACATTCATTTCTCAAGTTTGTACCCCATTTCTCCCTGCTCTTTTATACTCCTAGGTGAAAGGGACTATCATTGCCCAGACTTTCTCCTTTTTCATCACTAACGTCTAGTAGTTACTCAAATGATCTGAAAAGTATGGATCCCACCCAGCGCCACTTTTGTCATCTCCACACATGAAAGAATCAAAGAAATTCCTCTCTTTGGGTTCTGACCTTGAAAACACAACCCACAGTTTTTGTCATCTCCCAAAGCCTTTCCTGCTGTGAACAACACATCAGAGTCCCCCAGACAGCTGTTAGAGCTCAGAATCAATTTACTTTGGGGTGAGGACTTGAGGGACACAGATGGGTAAATTACAGGTGTTCAGCTTAGTGGCAGACCCTACTTGGCACAGTTTAATATGGGCTCCAACCTGTTTCAGCTGCAGGGCAGCAAAGCTGTCACTCTTTGCCCTGGAGAGGCTGGTGGGTTTTGGCCGGGTGCCATGTGCAATCCTAGCTGCAAGGTCAAGTGCATGTTTTTGGTTTTTGGAAGCTGTTACAACTTGAGCTAGTCACTGACTATACCTTTAGCCTGGGTCAGGTTTCTCACTTTAGATTTTAACTGAGACTCTAAAGTGACTGCTAATCCCATTCAGTTTTTCTCTCCAAGAGCCTATTGATGCCGTTGCTACCTCATGTTTATGTTACCAATGCTCACTTGCCCTGTTGCTTTTTCTTCTTCTACTTATTTACCATTTCTTATCTTTACATTTGCATAATGCCCTTCAGTTCCTCCCTACCATCATTTCTTAAGTTTTCAGGCATTCCCTTGGTGCATAATCACAAATTAATAAAAGCTCAAAAGATGAGGAACTCAATTCTATGGAAACTTATGACAAGATAAGTTAATCTAGGGATGGAGGGAGATAGGCTTCAGGTTCCAATGGGTTGAGCACTTCTCCAAATCAAAATCTACAAAGAAGTGGACAGTGGCAATGGTAAAATAAAATGCCCCAACATCTTAGCCATTCTAGACTTGAGGGGATCTCCTGAGCATGCAGAGATTGGGTTCCAGGCAAAGTATTCTAAAAACCAGAATTGCCTTGGGAATGAAGAAATCATTCCTAAGGCAATCAGGATCTGGGCCCTGGGATATAATTTATTACACTAGATTCGAGTGCATTTATGGTTTGAAATCATGCCAGATGTGCCCTGTCCAGACCATAGCATGACCTCTGTAAATTCATATCTATCATTGAAAAGGCCATGCTTTCCGTAACTCCTTCTGATATGCTGCCAAAAACTCAAACAGCTATTCTGATTACACTTTAATTGGTACTTTATATTCAACACATAAGAAAACTCACCATAAACAAAAGTTGTTCTTGCCTGAACTCTGTGAAAGTATCTGGACCGTGTGTTAACTATATAATATTTATGGAGTTCAGCACGTGGGTGAAGTCAGCCAAGGCCCATTTCTCCTCCTTAAGGCCTTATATACTAAGGAATGCTTTATATATGATGATTTTTTAAAATAGCTTTGAAATCCTGATCCCTACAAAGTTCTTGCAATGGTAAAGAGTAGAAGGAATAATAAATAGTCAATTCAGCTCATGTTTTTTTTATTCCTTGAGAAATCAATACTAATGTAGTTGGCATTTATGTAATCAACCTTCTTCCAAGAATCTCAAAACATATATAAACTCTGCTGGTTGGTTACTTAAAAGTAATCACTTGCCTTGAAACCATTAATCAGGTCACATATGGAACTAGTTGTAAGAGTTAAATACTAAGACTTAAAATTTTTACCAGTAGTTTATGACAACCTGTTATCATAGGCGCTCACAGGTAGGTGAGGACCACTGGGGAGCTGGGATGAAGAGAGGAATCTAAGATGTGTGTATTCAACCAATTTACTGAACCTCTCCTCTGTGCTAGATTCTGTGCTGTGCATAAAGGACATGGCGATAAAGTTAAGTGAGCTCTGCTGTCTAGAAATTCACAGTCTCTAGTGAATAATTATAAACAATCGACACATAGTGATGATGTAGAAAACATACCCTGTTCTATAAGCCCTTTAAGTGCATTAACTCACTCAGTCTTCACAGTTACTCTATTAAATAGGGTCTAATATTACATTTAATAGACACCCTCCACCCAGATGTGAAAATGCTTTTATTGAGCCTTAGTTGCTTCAAATAAATTTTGAAGATATAAATATTTTTCAGACAGACTGCAGGCCCCCACTGTACCCTTTCTTGATCTCATTTTCTACTCTCCTTACCAGAAGGCAATTGCTCTTCTACAGGTGATGTGTATCTTTCCTATATATTTTAAAAATAAATATGCTGTGTATATCTACATATATATATATTAACAGCATACTGTATTATTTTGTATGTTTTAAAAATTTCTGCCAATAGTATACTTCTCTTGCACCTTGGTTTATTCATTTGATGTTGTGTTTTTGGAATTCACGAATGTTGAGTCATACAGAAAAAGCACATTACTTGTAACAGTTATATAGTATTTTGTTGTATGAATACACACAATTTATCAATCCATTCCATTATTACTGGGCATTTACATTGTTTTCATTATTCTTTATTACATTAATGCTTCAATGAATACATCCTTCTGCGGATTTTCTATGATACATACCTACAAGTAAACTTGCTGATTCATAGGATAGGTGCATCTTCAACTTTACTAGATATTACCAAATTGCTCCCCAAAAGGGTTGTACCAATTACACACCTATTGACAATGCAAAAATATATAGGTCCCCTGTAACTTCAGTGGCACTTGCTGGTGTTAGAAATTTAATTTGTGTGAGTTTCATGGATGTGAAAAATATCATTAATTTAGGATATTGACTGATGGAGACATATATATATATAGTTAGAGAACGTTAATTTTTATTCTCTGAAATAATTTTAGAAAATAAGAATTTTTGTTCCTTGATTATTTTTTTAAGCTTCCCTCTTTTAAAATTTGTTTGAATTTTACTTATTTTTTTATACAGCAGGTTCTTATTAGTTATCTATTTTATACATATTAGTGCATATATGTCAATCCCAATCTCCCAATTCAGCCCACCCCCCACCTTCACCCCTTGGTGTCCATACGTTTGTTCTCTACATCTGTGTCTCTATTTCTGCCCTGCAAACCAGTTCAACTGTACCATTTTTCTAGATTCCACATATATGAGTTAATATACGATATTTGTTTTTCTCTTTCTGACTTACTTCACTCTGTATGACAGTCTCTAGGTCCATCCACATCTCTAAAAATGACCCAAGTTTGTTCCTTATTATGGCTAAGTGATATTCCACTGTATATATGTACCACATCTTCTTTATCCATTAGTCTGTCGATGGGCATTTAGGTTGCTTCCATGACCTGGCTATTGTAAATAGTGCTACAATGAACATTGGGGTGCACGTGTCTTTTTGAATTATGGTTTTCTCTCGGTATATGCCCAGTAGTGGGATTGCTGGGTCATACGGCAATTCTATTTTTAGCTTTTTAAGGAACCTCCATACTGTTCTCCATAGTGGCTGTATCTATTTACATTCCCACCAACAGTGCAAGAGGGTTCCCTTTGCTCCCTCTCCAGCATTTGTCATTTGTAGATTTTCTGATGATGCCCATTCTAACCAGTGTGAGGTGATACCTAATTGTAGTTTTGATTTGCATTTCTCTAATAATTAGTGATGTTGAGCAGCTTTTCATGTGCTTCTTGGCCTTCTGTATGTCTTCTTTGGAGAAATGTCTATTTAGATCTTCCACCCATTTTTGGATTGGGTTATTTGTTTTTTTCAACATTGAGCTGCATGAGCTGTTTATATATTTTGGAGATTAATCCTTTGTTCGTTGATTCATTTGCAAATATTTTCTCCCATTCTGAGGGGTTGTCTTTTCATCTTGTTTATGGTTTCCTTTGTTGTGAAAAAGCTTTTAAGTTTCATTAGGTCTCATTTGTTTATTTTTATTTTTATTTGCATTACTCTAGGAGGTGGATCATAAAAGATCTTGCTGTGATTTATGTCAAAGAGGGTTCTTCCTATGTTTTCCTCTAAGGTTTTATAGTGTCCGGTCTTACACATAGGTCTTTAATCCATTTTGAGGTTTTTTCTGTGTATGGTGTTAGGAAGTGTTCTAATTTCATTCTTTCACATGTAGCTGTCCAGTTTTCCCAGGACCACTTATTGAAGGACTGTCTTTTCTCCATTGTATATCCTTGCCTCTTTTGTCATAGATTAGTTGACCATAGGTGCGTGGGTTTATCTCTGGGCTTTGTGTTCTGTTCCATTGATCTATATTTCTGTTTTTGTGCCAGTACCGTATTGTCTTGATTACTGTAGCTTTGTAGTATAGTCTGTGGTCAGGGAGTCTGATTCCTTCAGTTCTGTTTTTTTGCCTCAAAATTGCTTTGGCTATTTGGGGTCTTTTGTGTCTCCATACAGATTTTAAGATTTTTTGTTCTAGTTCTATAAAAATGCCATTGGTAATTTGATAGAGATTGCATTGAATCTGTAGATTGCTTTGGGTAGTATAGTCATTTTCACAATATTGATTCTTCCCATCCAAAAACAGTGTCTTACAGTGTTCTGAGTATAGATCTTTGATCTCCTTAGGTAGGTTTATTCCTAGGTATTTTGTTCTTTCTGTTGCAATGGTGAATGGGATGGTTTCCTTAATTTCTATTTCTGATCTTTCATTGTTAGTGTATAGGAATGCAAGAGATTTCTGTGCATTAATTTTGTATTCTGCAATTTTACCAAATTCATTGATGAGGTCTAGTAGTTTTCTGCTGGCATCTTTAGGATTCTCTCTATATAGTATCATGTCATCTACAAACAGTGACAGTTTTACTTCTTCTTTTCCTATTTGGATTCCTTTTATTTCTTTTTCTTCTCTGATTGCCATGGCCAGGACATCCAAAACTATGTTGAATGATACTGGCAAGAGTGGACATCCTTGTCTTGTTCCTGATCTTAGAGGAAATGCTTTCAGTTTTTCACCATTGAGAATGATGTTTGCTGTGGGTTTGTCATATATGGCCTTTATTGTGTTGAGGTAGGTTCCCTCTATGCCCACTTTCTGGAGAGTTCTTATCATAAATGGGTGTTGAATTTTGTCAAAAGCTTTTTCTGCATCTATTGAGATGATTATATGGTTTTTATTCCTTAATTTGTTAATATGGTGTATCACATTGATTGATTTGCATATATTGAAGAATCCTTGCATCCCTGGGATAAATCCCACTTGATCATGGTGTATGATCCTTTTAATGTGTTATTGGATTCTGTTTGCTAGTATTTTGTTGAGGATTTTTGCATCTATATTCATCAGTGATATTGGTCTGAAATTTTCTTTTTTTTTTTGTAGTATCTTTGTCTGGTTTTGGTATCAGGGTGATGGTGGCCTCATAGAATGAGTTTGGGAGTGTTCCTTCCTCTGCAGTGTTTGGAAGAGTTTGAGAAGGATGGGTGTTAGCTCTTCTCTAAATGTTTGATAGAATTCACCTGTGAAGCCATCTGGTCCTGGACTTTTGTTTGTTGGAAGATTTTTAATCAGAGTTTCAATTTCATTACTTGTGATTGGTCTGTTCATATTTTCTCTTTCTTCCTGATTCAGTCTTGGAAGGTTATATGTTTCTAAGAATTTGTCCATTTCTTCCAGGTTGTCTATTTTATTGGCATAGAGTTGCTTGCAGTAGTCTCTTAGGATGCTTTGTATTTCTGCGGTGTCTGTTGTAACTTCTCCTTTTTCATTTCTAATTTTATTGAATTGAGCCCTCTCCCTCTTTTTCTTGATGAGTCTGGCTAAAGGTTTATCAATCTTGTTTATCTTCTCAAAGAACCAGCTTTTAATTTTATTGATCTTTGCTCTTGTTTTCTTTTGTTTCTATTTCATTTATTTCTGCTCTGATCTTTTTGATTTCTTTCCTTCTACTAACTTTGGGTTTTGTTTGCTCTTCTTTCTCCAGCTCCTTTAGGTGTAAGATTAGATTGTTTGAGATTTTTCTTGTTTCTTGAGATAGGATTGTATTGCTATAAACTTCCCTCTTAGAACTGCTTTTGCTGCATCCCATAGGTTTTGGATCATCGTGTTTCCATTGTAACTTTTCTCTAGGTATTTTTTGATTTCCTCTTTGATTTCTTCAGTGATCTCTTGGTTATTTAGTAACGTATTGTTTAGCCTCCACGTGTTTGTGTTTTTTACTTGTTTTTCCCTGTAATTGATTTCTAATCCCATAGCATTGTGGTCAGAAAAGATGCTTGATATGATTTCAATTTTCTTAAATTTACTGAGGCTTGATTTGTGACCCAGGATGTGATCTATCCTGGAGAATGTTCCACAAGCACTTGAGAAGAATGTGTAATCTGCTGTTTTTGGATGGAATGTCTTTTAAATATCAATTAAATCTATCTGGTCTCTTGTGTCATTTAAAGCTTGTGTTTCCTTATTAATTTTCTGTTTGGATGATCTGTCCATTGGTGTAAGTGAGGTGTTAAAGTCCCCCACTATTATTGTGTTACTGTCGATTTCCTCTTTTATAGCTGTTAGCAATTGCCTTATGTATTGAGGTGCTCCTATGTTGGGTGCATATATATTTATAATTGTTATATCTTCCTCTTGGATTGATCCCTTGATCATTATGTAGTGTCCTTCCTTGTCTCTGGTAACATTCTTTATGTTAAAGTCTATTTTATCTGATATGAGTATTCTTACGCCAGCTTTCTTTTCATTTCCATTTGCATGGAATAACTATTTCCATCCCCTCACTTTCAGTCTGTATGTGTCCCTAGGTGTGAAGTGGGTCTCTTGTAGACAGCATATATATGGGTGTTGGTTTTGTATCCATTCAGCAAGCCTGTGTCTTTTGGTTGGAGCATTTAATCCATTCACATTTAAGTTAATAATCGATATATATGTTCCTATAACCATTTTCTTAATTTTGGGGGTTTGTTTTTGTAGGTCCTTTTCTTCTCTTGTGTTTCCCACTTAGAGAAGTTCCTTTAGCATTTGTTGTAGAGCTGGTTTGGTGGTGCTGAATTCTCTTAGCTTTTGCTTGTCTGTAAAGCTCTTGATTTCTCCATTGAATCTGAATGAGATCCTTGCTGGGTAGAGTAATCTTGGTTGTAGTATCTTCCCTTTCATCACTTTAAATATATCCTGCCACTCCCTTCTGGCTTGTAGAGTTTCTGCTGAGAAATCAGCTCTTAACCTTATGGGAGTTCCCTTGTATGTTAATTGTCATTTTTCCCTTGTTGCTTTTAATAATTTTTCTTTGCCTTTAATTTTTGTCAGTTTGATTATTATGTGTCTCAGCATGTTTCTCCTTGTGCTTATCCTGCCTGGGACTCTCTGCACTTCCTGGACTTGGGTAGCTATTTCCTTTCCCATGTTAGGGAAGTTTTCAACTGTAATCTCTTCAAATATTTTCTCAAGTACTTTCTCTCTCTTTTCTCCTTCTGGGACACCTGTAATGTGAATGTTGGTGCGTTTAATGTTGTCCTGGATGTCTCTTAGGCTGTCTTCATTTCTTTTCATCCTTTTTTCTTTATTCTGTTCCATGGCAGTGAATTCCACCATTCTGTTTTCCAGGTCACTTATCCATTATTCTGCCTCAGTTTTTCTGCTATTGATTCCTTCTAGTGTATTTTTCACTTCAGTTATTGTATTGTTCATCTCTCTTTGTTTGTTCTTTAATTCTTCTAGGTGTTTATTCTTTAATTCTTCTAGGTCTTTGTTATATATTTCTTGCATCTTTTTGATCTTTGCCTCCATTCCATTTCTGAGGTCCTGGATCATCTTCACTAACGTTATTCTGAATTCTGTTTTCTGGAAGGTTGCCTATCTCCACTTCATTTAGTTGTTTTTCTGGGGTTTTATCTTGTTCCTTCATCTGGTACATATTCCTCTGCCTTTCCATTTTGTCTATCTTTCTGTGAATGTGGTTTTCGTTCCACAGGCTGCAGGATTGTAGTTCTTGTTTCTGCTGTCTGGCCTCTGGTGGATGAGCCCTTGATAGTTTATTTAGCCACTCATAAAACAATTTGGGTAGGATGAAAAGGTACAAATTCGTTAATTATCAGTACTTTAGAATTCATATTTTTCTTAAGTAAATGCTGGTGTTTAAGTATTACAAAATTTTTCTCATGTAATGTCAATTTATTGCATGTGTGTGGTTATGTCATATTTCAAATAAATCTCTTGTATTTCTTATTTGTGTAAATTCCTTATGTTTCTTTTTTGCATCTTTTCTCCTTTTTTGGACAGTCTTCCAGGAGGTTGTCTGTTTTATTAGTAATTCCAAAGAATAAACATTCTTTTTTGGCACTTTTCTCCATTGTTTTATTATTTTCCATTTCCTCATTTTCTGATCTTCTGTCATTAGTAGCTTCTGTACATTTTGGGGGA
The DNA here is from genome assembly GCF_028564815.1 of Eubalaena glacialis. Classification (NCBI taxonomy): domain Eukaryota; kingdom Metazoa; phylum Chordata; class Mammalia; order Artiodactyla; family Balaenidae; genus Eubalaena; species Eubalaena glacialis. The sequence goes on from NC_083728.1 coordinate 20,464,459, forward strand.
GAATTTAGTCTGCTTTTATTTTCAACTCCTTGAGTTCAATGCTCAGATCGTTAATTGGTCATTTCTTTTATGTTCAAAAATATGCATTAAAGTTATGAATTTCCCTCTGAGTACCAATATATTTTCATTGCAGAAAAGTTGATGTGCTATATTTTTGTTATTATACCTGTGCTTTTAAGAGAAAGACTCCCAAACCATACCTGACAAGACGTTTTCCTTGGGTATTTATTAAAATCTTTGCACAGTACACTACTCCATTTTCATTTCATAGATATATCACAGCATTTCCAAATTATATTGGGTATATAACTTTTGGAATTTGGGGACACTTTGCACGTTACTGAATAAGATAAAAATCCCTAGGAAACCAAATGCCCTGAAATAAAGAAGGGCATCATATCTTATAAAACCTTCCTAGGCAACCAATAGACTGTAACAAAATAGAGGAACTGCACTAAAATATGTTAGCCAATAGGACGTGCCTCCTGAGAAAATAGAAGGACGTTCTCAATTTCACAAAATAATTGGTTGGAGATTCAGGACTAAATACCCCCTGTGTAGTTGTTGAGGATCTACAGGTTTGTACACCTACAGAAAATTATTTAATGTTACTATATGACTCGTTTATGGATGGGGATAGTAAGCCACAAAGCCCATTAACAGAGCTACAGAAAGCAGTCATGGTCATGTAATCTGCTTTCTGTAGAAGCATACATACAACAGCCTTATTGTCAGGCTCCTGCTTACCCCTACAATGTCCTCTTTTACCATTTCCAAACTTTGAGTCCCTTTACATGATTCCCATCCATTCTACTCATTGCTGTTCTTTCTCGTTCATCAGGTTTAACCTTAAACATCACTTCAGGGAGGACTTTCCTGACAATATCATCTAAAGTGGGTCCCACACCCATTCTCCACTATCCTCTCTCTCAAGTTTACAACCTTTTCACTTCTTCCTCATAATACCACCATGTGGTGTTATTTTATTTATTAATCAGTTTATACTTTATGTCTGTCTTTCCCTTTAGAATATATATTTCATGCCTAGTTCATCACTGTACTTCCAGTGCACATCACAGTTATGGTCAGAGCAGGTACTCAGTGAATGCCAGAGGCTTGAACAAATGCATAAATGAGAAAATATAAAAATCTCCAATAGACCTTTAATAAATATAGATAATCTCAGTGAACTATTTGGAAAACACAGCATCCTGTATTCATATAACATCCCTAAACTAAATTGGAGAAACATAGGTGAGATTCTGGTGTTGATCACTGTACCCCAGAGACAAAAAATTTTTAAATAATGATGGGTAATTTAATTTCCAGTAATGATGGACTAAGTCATTAGGACATATTTTTTCTTCCTGAGGAAAAGTAAAATAGCTGAGTGAATTACAAATATCATGTTTTAAGAGCATCAAAGTGCTTACAAGATAGTGAGTTATCTGGAAGAGATCTGTTAGAGTTGGGGAATCCAGAGATGGAGTCTAGCAGTAGAGGCTGCTTTTCCCCTCATCATATGAAGATCCAGAGCATTAACTGACAGCTTGGGCTATTTGTTGAAGAGATAAAAAGTCTGAATGCAGATTCTATCAAGAGTCTGGATTTGGTAAACCTCTGCCACTTTGGGCTGAAACTCTAAGGGCTATAGCCAGGTAGTGAAGGTGACAGCTTTGCATCATTCTACTCTCCAGAAAACATCAAGCATTAAACTGGATTAAAATGGCCAAAAATTGTATGCCCTAGATTCTGGAAAAAGAAAATAAAAATCTTTGGTGCAGGAAGACAACATTAATCAAATCTCAAATTATTACTAAAAGTCAGTTTTCAAAAACAATGCTCAGCAAACAATCAGAGATAACCAGATACAGGAAGTACCATAACAGAAAAAAAATAGCAAAAACAAGGCAGTATAGGGAAAGACTCAGTAAAGTCCAAATAATAGAATTACCAGTCAGATTATATAACAACGCTGCTCACTATGATAGAAAAAGTCAAGCTTTAAAATGTTAGCAGAGAACTAGACACCATAAAAATGACACCATAGATTCATAAAAGAAACAAATATGCATTCTAAAATTATAAAAGAACATAACTAAATGAATAAATTTAACAGCAGGTTAGGCAGAGTTGGATACAGAATCATTAAATAAGAAGATAGGTCAGAAGTATTTACAAAATGAGATGTGGAAAGAAAACAAAAGGTAGAAAATATAGAAGCACAGACAATAGATATAGAGCAGTGATGTCCAACAGAAACTTCTGCAGTGATACAACTGTTGCATGTCTGTGATGTCTAATACAGTAACCACTAGACACATGTGGCTCTTCAGTACTTGAAATGTGTCTATTGAGACTGAAGAACTGACATTTTAATTATGGTTAATTTTAGTTAAATTTAAATTTATATAGCCATTTGTGCTAAAGGCGAATGTATTGAACAGTGCTGATATAGAGTGTACATATAGAAAGTATAACATATACGTAATATGAGTACCAGAAGCAAAAGAGATAGAAAAGGAAGCTGAGGTTATGTCTGAAGAGATAATAGTTCAAAAGTTTTCAAAACTGTTGAAGAACACTAATCCAAAAATTCAAGAAATCCATACAATCTCAAGTAGGAATTTTAAAAAATCTCCTAGGCATGCCACAGTGATTCCAAAGAAGACCAAAGACAAACATTTCCATGAGGAGGTGGAGAAAAAAAGAGAGATTACCTTCAAATAAATAGCATGTTGACTGAGAGTTGACCTCACAACAGATAAAATGGAAGCAAAAAAAAGTGAAATGATATATTCAATGTGCTGAAAGAAAATAACTCCCATCCTAGAACTCCATACTCAGAGAAAATATCTTTCAAGAATAAAGGTAAGACAAAGGCATTTTAAGAGAAAAAAAACAGAGACCATTTAGCACTAATAGATGCTGCCAATAGAAATTATTAAATGATCCCAGATAAAAGGTGAGAGATGCAAGAAGAAATAAGAACAAAGAGAAGAATATATGTGTAAGTTATAAGGAAAAATACTATATAAAACAAACAATAATCTATTGGGGATTCTTTCTCTCCATCTTTCTATTTCTTTGTTTCTCTCAATAATTAAACACTGTACTTCACATTTTATGTTGAAATTGTTTACCATTACCACTGGACTTTGTACATTTTTATCAGAGGCCCTTATGAAAGTGTCCAATAAGGCTGTGCAACATTAATGTTTGTTGTAAAGACAAATGGATGACTCAATAGAGCAAAGGAAGTTATTTAGTTGTTCCCTGGTAATGGGGCAAGAACATTAAAAAGCAATGAGTTTCAGAGAGAGGTGACAACTCTGAGCAGTTGAGTCTCAGAATTGTCACTTTAGCCTTTCCAAATAATAGCACAGCCTTGATATTCCTGATTTATGATTCTTAAAATAAAGCTGTATAGAAAAAGTTCCTGAGAGCCCATTCTAGCTTTTGACTTTGATCAAGTCACCTTAACTCTCTAATCTTCATTTTCTTTATCTTTGACCTATTTTGCATCATGGTTAGTGTGCATAAAATCACATTTGGACCTTTTTCATTGACTTCCCTGAAATGTTATGAACTCCTTGGTGACATACTCTATTTTCTCTGATTTTATTTATTTTTATTTTTGTTTCCTTTCCAACTGTTTGGGTACTTCCTCAGGAATACATTTAAGTCTACAATTTGTATCCTGTTTATCTCTCTCTCCTTTTGGCTTTTCCATCTGTATTCTTAGAAGACTACCCAAATTGTACTTCATGTCCACATCTTAAGTTCAAATCGTGTTGATTCTGTTCTTCACTGACTCGGATGCAGACTTTATTGTCATGCTCTTTGAAATTGTCCCTTCTCTCTTCCTTCTACTTTTCCCCATCTCATTTTATCTCTTTCTTTATAGATTATTTTGTAGACATATTCTTATATCCAATTCTATACTTTAAACATGTTTTTCAATTTACTCATCCCTGAATGAGAGGAAATTTATCAAGATCTGGTGATTGTCAACAAATGGGGTACCTAATCCCCATCTGTAGAAAAACTCCTCTGGCTCTTGTGGTAGATTAATTTATTGTTCACATCCCAACTCTCTTCCATGGGAGTATACTTCCCTGCCCCAGAGGGCAAGTTGACTGCACAATATCTAGACTGATTTTCAATATCTAACCAGTATTCATATAATTGAGTGCTGCTGCACTGAGTTAGCTTCTTCAACAACAACTGATACTCTAAAGAGATAAATACATGAAAAACTTATATTCCTAATATGTACTGCTACCATGAGTTTTCCTGTCTACTTTCCTGCCAAAGCAGTGCACTTATTCAGGGTACCACAGTAATAAGCTCTCCTTTCCTAACTCTCCAATTGGTTTCTGGAAGCTGAAGTCTCCAAAAATTGTGATAAGGAAATAGAAATACTCTGTTGGCCTCAAAAAGGTACCATTCAAAGAGTAGAGAGGAATTCCCAAATTTTCTCTTTATTCAGTTTTTTCTGAGTAAGTTTTCTGTTTCATATAGGTAACTAAATGTCCACCACTTTTGCAGTTTCTCACCCCAGGCCCATTTGAATTATGTCTTTGAATTTTTCTTATATACATTTTGGTCTTGGTGTGACCTTTGCTGTTCTTCCTTTGTGTTTTACGTGATGGATTGAAGAGTTAGTTAAGAACTTCTCCCACTCAGATGTCATTTTAAATTGAAAAAGATGCCTACATGTCTAACTAGTAAATGTGTTTCTTGGAATATTCTGTATTTTAGACTTTTCACTGGGTCAATGATCCTTTTTTCCTTGCTATTGTAAACTATTGAAGTCTAACTCTATTTATAAAAGAAATACGGATTTTTAAAAATGAAATTTGGATTAAAGACAGGATTTTGGAAGTTGCAGTTCTCTTGTGCCCCCAAGGATTCAGCCTAGGTCCCCAAGGGAGCTTTTTGTTTGTTTAACATTTTATTATGAAAAATTTCAAGCATGTAGTAAAGTTGAAAGAATTTCACAATGAACAGACATGTCTACCATCTGTATTTTATTATTAACATTTTATTAAGCAGTAGTCCCCCCTTTATCCATGGGGGATGTGTTCCAAGACCCCCAGTAGATGCCTAAAACCATGGATAGTCCTGAAACCTATATACACTATGTTTTTCCTATACATATATACCTATGATAAACTTTAATTTATAATTTAGACACAGTAAGAGATTAACAACTACCAATAAAATAGTACAAATTTTAAAATACAGTGTAAAAAAAGTTATGTGAATGTGGTATCGCACTCTCTCTCAAAATATCTAATTGTACAAATGTAATGCCTTTTCTATCTTAACTAAATACTTATAACGCACTGTGGCTGTAACTTTTGCAGTTTAAGGTGCAACAGCAAAACTAGCACAAATTTCTTTTTCTTCACAATTTCACGGATATAAGATTCATTCTTACGATACATCTTGGCAACCTCAGCATCCTATTTTTTTTCTTTCCTTATTAAGTTGAGAACGTTCACCTTTTCATGTAAAGAAAGCACTTTACAGCTTCTCTTTGGCATATCCAAATTGCCAGCATCACGACTTCTGCACTTTGGAATCATTATGAAGTAAAATAAGGGTTACTTGAACACACGGATGATAGCCAAGCACCACAGATGATAACCAAGAAGGCTATTAAGTGACTAATGGGCAGAATATGCTGGACAAAGGGAAGATTCATGTCCTGGGCAAGATGAGTAGGACAGCGTGAGATTTCATCACCTTCCTCAGAACAACGTGCAATTTAAAACTTATGAACTTTTTATTTCTGGAATTTTCCATTTCATATTTCCAGAGCACGGATGACCACAGGTAATTGAGACAAGGGAGGACTACTGTATTTCCTTTATCACATATCTATCCCTGTATCCATCCATTAATTCATCACAGTTTAAGTAGAAGCATTTCCAGGTAAATTGGGAACACTAGTATACTTCCTCCTAAATACTTCTGCATGCATATTATTGGAAAGAGTTTATTATTCGTTTATAATTCTCTTTCTTTTGATGTAAAATTTACATGTAATGGAACACAGAAATCTGAATTAAATGTACATTCGCTGAGTTGTGCAAATGCATACAAAGAAGTACCCTCTTGCCCCTTTATAATGGAACACTTTTAGGATATAATAATCAGATCAAAGTGGACCAGGGGAAATTTGTATCAGAAAGACCCTAGGGCTAACTCATTTTCCCCACTACCTTTGTGTGTGGGTAGAAAGGGGAATCTTTCTCCCCTGCAATGACTTAGATTTTGCACTTTTGGCCCAGAAGTTAGTGTTCAGGAGCATGGAGGAGAGAGAGCCAAATGGAGACAGAAAAAGCCATGTCATCATTCAAAATAAACAGAGACACAAATATGTCAGAGGGCAGAGGCAGGCGTTTCATTGTGCAAGTGATTTATGGGGGAAGCTAACTTTAAACAAGCTCGGGCTGCGTGCCGTGGTGCCTTGCAGCCAAACAAACAAAGCGCCCTTTCAACAGCAGCCGAGAGCTGTTGGTCTCCTCAAGGAGTAATCTCATTTTCCGTGGTGGTGTAAAAGGTAAGAAGTGACTGTTTACTGTCTAAGGAAACCCTGGTTGAAGTTACTGAAAGCAGATCCTGTTAAATTCCATAGACTTATGAGGATCACGGCTAGGAGACAATGGCCTCAGAGTCAAACCCACAAAACAAAACACGGACACATTAAAAACCAATAAAGCAGGGGCCTTCCCTCTCTTTATTCCCGGCTGTAGACTTCTTTTTGGACAGGAGGGAAAGACTGGTCACCCAGGAAATTAGCACATGGTGCTCTGGCCTTGTTATTTGCATCTAGTTTGTTACAGGGATCAGGCAAGGATTGAGAGTTATGCCAGTGGGGAGCCAGCCAGGTCACAGGGAAAGTGGACACAGGAGAGGCATGAGGGTAGCCTCATATGTGGAGGAAACAGTGCAGGCTACACAAGCTGGCCAGTCCAGGATTAGTAGACTCTATTTTTAGATTGGAGGCCTTGGGCGATTAGTTTTCTCTGCTGTCAGGTTTGAGGCTTTTCTAAATGTCAATGGTGAAAACTTTGTAGTTCGAGAGCCTAATCCCATGGAAAGGCCTAAGTAGGCAGAGGTAGAGGGGTGTGTGTGTGTGTGTGTGTGTGTGTGTGTGTGTGTAAGGGGAAGGTGGGTGGAGAGGGTGGAGGGAGATTGGTTGTCAGCAGTAATTTCAATGAATGAAACTTTAATATGGACTCTCAATATATATGGTTCAAAAGTCGACTGAAAGGTAAAAGAAGGTTGAGGTGGTAGATTAAAGAGAGAATTTCTTTGGGAAAATGTATAGGAGTATTTTCCCTCCTGCTATTCCACGAAGGGGGAGGGGATGTGGCCTTCTTGCCTCAAGTCTAGTGAGAGGTTTGCAAGTCCCAACTAGGGAACTAGATTGTTTTCCCAGGATACAGTGAACAGGTTTGATATTCCAAAGGGTTTCAACAACCAGTGAGGCATGCACACTGACAAATGAGAACTGACATCAGGTGTGCAATTGGGGTGTGCTCCTGCAGGATCCTGTTTTGCCAAGTATTGACTCTTAGATTCCTGAGTGGGGTCTGGGAAGGCGAGGGCGTTGGTAGAGGGTTTTAGAGGTGCTCAGAGCAAAAGTTATTAACCTGTTGTTACCGGAGCACTTCAACACACGCACAGCCAGTATGCCCTCCTAGTGCATACCAGCTGACTAGCAGACCCTGAACGGCAGACAAACAGGGTGTGGTTAGGGAGCATCCGCAGCACTGTGGAGCATTGGTAAATGTTTCCCCTGGAGGTGATGGCAGCCACGTGTGCAGGAGAAAGAGAACTGGCCTTTATCACCTTAAAGGGACTTTGCCCAAGAAGGCTGCTTGAAAGGGAGATAGGACAACAGCAGAGAGAACATATGATGGAGGGGGAACTCAAAAGACAATGGTATGTTTTTGTGCTATAGACCCTTTCAGCAGTCTATGCCTGTGGATGACCTCTTCTTTGATTACTGTTTTCAAGTGCATAAATTAAATTCATAGAATTACGAAGGAAACCAATTATATCTAAGCAGAGTTATCAAAATATTCAAAAATTCTTAACACATTAAATAACTGGATCTAGTATAAGTTCTAACAACTACTATAATTTTAGTAATTTTGAAACAGTGATAAGTGTAAACAACATTTTGAAGCATCTTCATAATCGCAGTGTAATATGAAGCTCTCTATGACTTCACTGGTGACAAAGTCACAAGTACTGCTAATAAAACCACATTCTAAATAGAAGGAAATGCTAAATTTCCATTAGAATTTGCACATTTATAATTGATGGACATGACAAATTTCAGTTAGAGATCAGTGAAAATACATACATATGTACATAAATACATAAATACTTTTTATTCCATCCAAGTTGAGGGACCCCTGTGTAAGTAACCCTAGGCTAAAAGGCCCCCTTACAGGACCAGCTGGAATATATAAGCTGTATCAAGGACCTGCAGGTGAAAACCTCACAAAAACACCCCCCAATAGACAGAGTTAATTTTAAACAACTACCATGGCCAGAGGAAACCAAATATATAAGAGTGCTCTTCAAGTATGGCTCTTTCGAGCCTTTCATCTCTCTTCCATCTTCTGCCCCAACCAGGAGGTTCAGAAGTCAACACCAGGGAATGAGAGTGGATGGAAGGAGCTGGGAGAGCAAAGAAATAAGAAGTCTCTCTTCCCCTGCAGTGGATTTCCAAAACTGCTGTAGGATCAATGTGAGAGGCTTAACTTTGAGTGAACTTCAGAGATTCAATGATTACACCGAACTGGGCTTACTCGTCTCTGAACAGAGGTTGTTTTATGTGGCTCAAGTGTCTGGAGTTCCTCTTCTTATCTCAGAGGGAATAGGAAAGCTGTGTGGTCTGCCTGGACTTCATATAGTGTTGAGGAATAGCCTGGCCCCAGAGGACAGGTTGGAAAGGGCAGTTGTGGGGGAAATGAAGTTGCTTTGTGAGTACACCCTTTGAGACTCGATAGTTCAGTACACGCACACACGCACACGCACACACACACATACACATACACGCACCTTAGAAGGTGTTTGTTAAATGTTTCTCTGCCTGAAAAAAAAAAAATGCTACGGTCTACAGAACTAAGTTGCCTGTGTAAGAATTCTGGCAAACCACTTACTATATTCAAGAAACTTGAATAAGTTCCTTAACAATCTGTGACCCAGTTTCCTCATCTGTAGAATGGGGCTAATGTTATATGTGTATGTCACATGTAGTAATATAAAGATGAAAAAAGGATTAAATGTGTTAATATACACAAAATGTTTAGAATAGGGCATGGTGCTACACAAATATTAGTTGTTGATGTTTTTATTATTAAATTACTTACTCATCCCCTTGCCATTCTCAGTTGCCTCTAAGGAACCTCCAATGAACCCTAAAAAATAAAAGTTGGAAACCATAGTTTCAGAATATTTGTATCTGTCTCCTAGATTGGGTATTAGGGCTAATTCCACACTTCATGCTCCACTAAAAGAAATGGCTCAACCATCTGGGTAATTAGTGTCCTTAGTACTTCCCAAGGGTCAATACCTGACCAACCTCTCCCAGGCAGCCACCCAGGATCACAGCCTGGGCAATCCTCCTGTTACCTCATCTCAGATAAAAGCTTTCATGAACCCACTATGGTGTAAGATGAAACCTTTGAAAGCTGTTTCTGTGGAAGGTAGCTGTTAAATATCACAGGTAGCTAAGGGTCTTTTCAGTTGCTAAGGGAGGTGTTATATTTAAATTTCAGCAACAACAAACAAAACAGCTGGTGGATATACCACTCCTGATTTATGTAAATGTTTCTGGCAGTTGTGGTGGAATTGAAAGATTATTGGGCTGAAGTCAAGCAATCCTGGACTTAAAATATGACATCACTCACCAGCTGCCTGAGATTCATCACATTTCTTAATGTCTCTGAAAGTCAGATTGTTTTTAAATACAGCGAGGATAACCGATAATGTCTTGGTACGTTTGCTCGGAGAATCACATGAGATAGGCTTAGGTGTTCAATTCGTCTTGATACATTCTCTTCACAGGAGAGGAATGCTATTCAGACGTCAGCTGCAGATCTCTGTTCCACTGGAGATGAAGTTAAACATGTCTCAACCTCCTTCCTTCCGACCTTACAGATTCAATAGTCCCTGGAAGTCCCAACACTCTTTAGTGTTTTTTGTAAATTCCACCTGAGGGGACAGAAATGGAGCGTTACATTCCCATGGCTGACTCAGCATCCTAGCCTCTGACCTCCAAGCACTCTGTCTTTATATTACTTTACCCAATAAAAATGCTTAACCCGCACTCTAATTTTCACAAACAGCCACAACAGAATCTCTATCTACTCATGTGCTGCTCTGTGTTACATAAATCACTTCTTAGATGTCCGAGTCAAGATGAATTAGAAGTTCACTTCCTGGCAGCAAACTAACTCACCATTCTTAACTACCTGTAGCTATCTTGTCACCACGAAACGTCACGTCCTGGCCGTCCCACATAGCACTCCATTTTGTGGCTCCTCCTCCCCTTCTCATCCTTTCTCTACTTCCTTCACACCATTTGTCCATTTGAAGCTCACTCTCAGCACTGAAAATAATACTATAGTCACTCCTCGGTATCCATAGGGGGTTGGGGTCAGACGTCCCTCGGATACCAAAATTCGCGGACACTCAAGTCGCGGGTTCAACCTCCCGCCGGGGGGGTTAACACTACACAATCAGTGGTTGGTTGATGGATGGTAAACAGTACAAAATCTGTGGTTAGTTGAATCCGCAGATGCGGAACCTGTAAGAATGGAGGGCCATAAGTATGTTCCTCTTGCTCCTGCAGAGCAGCTTCCCACAGCCTTTTATGTCCTGATTCTTGGCTGATATTCCTGCTTGTGGGTGTATGTGTTAGCTATGGCCAAGTAATAAACCACATCTAAATTCAGTGAATTAAAAATAAACATTGTTGCTCACTCGTCTATTTACCAGCGAGGTCGTTCCACTGACCTGGGCAATGCTCCATTGATCTTTTTTCTTAAATTAATTAATTAATTTATTTATTTATTTTTGGCTGCAGTGGCTCTTCGCTGCTGCGTGTGGACTTTCTCTAGTTGCGGTGAGCGGGGGCTACTCTTTGTTGCTCTGCGCGGACTTCTCAATGCAGTGGCTTCTCATGTTGCGGAGCATGGGCTCTAGGCACGCGTGCCTCAGTAGTTGTGGCACATGGGCTTAGTTGCTCCGCGGCACGTGGGATCTTCCCTGACCAGGGCTCGAACCCGTGTCCCCTGCACTGGCAGGCAGATTCTCAACCACTGCGCCACCAGGGAAGTCCCTATGCTCCACTGATCTTGTCTGGCTTTGCTCATGCATTTGCAGTCAGCTGGTTGGTCAACTCGGGGTTGCTTGGTCTAGAATGGCCTCAGTTGCATGGATTACTGGTGACTATGGAAATGAAGGTGCTTGGGCCATATGTCTGACATCACCCAGAATGCTAGCCTGGGTTGATTCAGAGCAGGTTTTCAAGAGTGAGAACAAATTAGCCAAACTTCTTGAGGCCTAGCCTCGAGACTGCTAGAATATCACTTCCACCATATTCTATTGGCCAAAGCAAAGCACAAGATCAGTTCAGATTTAATGGTGGACACTAGGCCCCACCTCTTAATGGGAGGAACTGCAAAGTCACATTACAAGGGGAGTGGATGCAGGGAGGGGAAACATTTGTACTATATTTGCAATCTATCTACCACACTCCGTCTCATCCACTCCAAGCTGGCTCTTGAAGATATTTTCACAAGGATAACTACCCCCCTGAGAGAAGTTATGGTAATATCTGTTAATATAATAAAAACTTTTTTTCACCATGTATGAGAAAAATGACTCAACTTCCTTGGAGAAAAACAATCGCACTGGTCACTTTGCTTCTTATCTTGAGTCCTGTTTCCAGACAAGAGAAAGTTGAGATTTAAGACCTCCTTGTTGCCAAACCTTGAGAAGTTGTCTTCCCCTGAAGTAGGGATGGACTGAGAAAAGTACATCAAGACCTTAAGAAAAAGTGATTCTGTGGAACTGGGAACACTACATATAGCCCCCAAGGATGATCTATGAGGCACAAGACAATGGTTCATGGGTTTGAAGGATGACATGATAGCACTTTGTAAAATTGTAAAGAACCACTGAAATATTCTGTCTTCTTCCTCCTCTTCTTCTTCTTGCTTGAAGCTTAACATAAAAGTAGATATTAGAGACTCATAGCCAATAAGGTACCAGTTGGGACATCAGGGCCTATTGCTTTAAATTTTTGCTGCTACTATTACATAGTACCTGTTTAATAATTGAATTCAAGTATTTTATAAAAGAAAGTTATTTGACATACTGTTATAAATTAGTAACACCAGTTTCATAAGCCATACTAAATAGTCTCAATGAATTTTATGTAAATTATTAAAAGACTAAGACAAAGCTACACCCTTTGGCCTAAGAAATAATTTAAAGTGGGTGTAAGCAAATTGGCCCTCTCATAGATAAAAAATAGCAAACTTATGGAGAAACAATTTGGCTATAAACTATTCAGCTAAAAACTGGCACAGTAATTCAAGGTCTGATTATATATAGAAAATATATTTAAATATGTAAATAAGCTATATGCACACAGATACTAGACCCTGAAAAATAAATTCATTAGTATGAAAAAGTATAGCATGACACACAGTTTAAATCATATTTTGTGATAATTGTAATGTATAACTTTTATTAGACAGAATAAATTACCCAGAATTAAGGATATACCATGAATTTTGAGACATCTATTCATGCCTGCAATGTACCTAACATTTTTCCATGGCGAAAAATGGTTTCCCAAAATAAATAAAGAAACCTCATCGTACATCATTTCTCTGTCTTATTTATTTTCATCATTCGTTTATTCATCTGTCCACTTACTCATTCAATTCTCATTGAGCTCCTACTATGTGCCAAGCATTGTATTTTATATATATAATGTGTATATATATGAAACTGTCTTAATTATTTTAATAACTGAAATTTAGGTATTATTTGTCCATTTTAGAGGCGTAGAAAGTTTAAAAATACTTCCCTTACCTAGTAACTAACGTATCCAGGATGCTAATTTAGATATTACTGACTTCACAACCTGAGTTTTAACCATAAGCTCATGGAAAATGAGCTCGAGTTTACATTATGTTCCTATGTAATATGTCACATGAAATATGTTATATGTAAAATTAAAAGAATGCTTCAATAGCCATGAACTTTTTCTTGTACTTCAGGTGTGATCATATAGTATGGATGAAAATGCAGAATCGGTGACTGTGTCAAATGTGTAGCAAAGGTTCTTTGTAAATGTATGGTTCAGTGTAAATATCTTGGTCTGAGTTTTCAATTTCCATTAAAAAGTAACCTTCAGGGGTCTACTTTCCAGTTCAGTTTATGTACCAGTTTAAGAATCACTGACCAGTTCATGACCCTTAGTAGATATTCAATACATACTTGCTGTCCTTGAAGTTTAAAGTCAGTTCAGTAAATTTCCCAGAAGATTTCACATATTTCCATAGTAATTTATTATTTGATTATTCTTTCTAACTCAATTTCCATTTTTATTCCTTTTAGTTCTCTCTGTTTAATAATCCTGCATTTGTTGTTAAAATAACCTGCCTGGTATTAATCCCTTGGACAGACATTATTTGGTCAGTTCATGAGAAGATTTTGCACTTAGGCTCCCAAATATCTGCATATTAGCAAATCAAGATCTGAGTCATAAATTATATGGCCTAATCAGAAATGTGTATTTCTGGAGACATAGACCCAAGGAGAGACCCAAACTCCCTGATACATCAGAAAATCCAGGAAAGAAGTGGCTGAAGCCAAGGGGGAGCCAGAAAACCCTGAGGCTCATGCTATCATTTTGGAGATCATTTTGATGCTTCTCTTATTTTTTCTTCAAACATAGACACTAAGGATAGGTCTCCCCTGTCTCCTTTCAATGCAATTCATCAATATCTCTGATGCAGTGCTAGTTATTCTAATTATGTATTAGCATGTTGAGAGTAGAGGGCATGTTTTCTCTCCATAAATATCTCTTAATCCTAGCACACAACCAGCCACCCAGTTTATAAAAAATTAAAAAGTTAAAAAAAAAAAACACAGAAGTCACACAAAATATCCCCTTGGATTCCATTGGCCATGATTTGGTTGTATGTTCATCTCTGAACCAATTACAGAGATAACGGAAAAAAAAAAAAAAGTAATGTGATTGATTTAAATCAGTCTGGACCCATCTCTACAGTTGTGGATTGGGTCCATTCTTATCTTATTTTAAAGTTGAGAATGGAAAAAAGGTTAATTTCCTCAAGACCCTATGAGTAGTTGGAAAGTAATGCTGTGGCGGCAAATAGCAGATATTTAATAGAATAGGTTACAAAAGATGCATGATGCTAATAGACCTACTCAGATATGCATATACCTAAGAGTATCTGATTTTGTTACCATTTGAAATCGGCATGCCCCAGACTACTATAATCTGACGTCCAAGTTCCCATGTTTTGTAAAACTTAGTTTTATATAGGTAAGTATTCCCCACAAATTATAGTTCCTAAACAAGTTTTACATCAGTTATTATAATTTGCAAGAAGGCTTGATTACCTACCTTGTCTCTGGTCTGCATTTAGCCAGGTGCTTCGACATCTGACTGCAGCTCTTTGCTGGTGAGCGTGCGTCCCTGTTCTGCATGATAGTAGGCTTGTTTGTTGCTCTCTTCCACCATAACGGTCTTGGTCCTTGCCTGCTTGCTTGACCATCCCCTAAGCAGCAATGATCCACTGTTAAGGATTCATCAAGACCCTGGAATGTCATCCCAAATCCATCTCTGTCTGTGACTCTGTTTCCTCATTTATAATGGGAAATAATAACATTTTCTCTACCAATCTCATTAGGACGCCATCAGATTCAGAAATGGTATTTAAGAGTCTTTCTAGGGCTTCCCTGGTGGCACAGTGGTTGAGAATCTGCCTGCCAATGCAGGGGACATGGGTTCGAACCCTGGTCTGGGAAGATCCCACATGCCGCAGAGCAACTGGGCCCGTGAGCCACAACTACTGAGCCTGCGCGTCTGGAGCCTGTGCTCCGCAACAACAGAGGCCGCAACAGTGAGAGGCCCGCGCACCGCGATGAAGAGTGGCCCCCGCTCGCCGCAACTAGAGAAAGCCCTTGCACAGAAACGAAGACCCAACACAGCCAAAAATAAATAAATAAATTAATTAATTAAATTAAAAAAAAAAAAGTCTTTCTAGTTGGTCAATAGTATCAAGTTAAATAAGTTAAATGCAAATATTGAGGTTTATAATATAATAATATACTATATCCCTGGAGTCTGTGGTAGATACTGTAATAAAAGAGTATTGAAAATAGGAGTGTTACTATTAGCAATAGCACAATAGGAAAGCGGTAAAAGAAGTGAAGAACCTGACAATGTGAAGGGAAATTTCCTTGGAAGAAGAAAAAAGGGGGGGGGGATTTAAAAATGCAATCTTTCAGCTCAAGGTGATGGATGCATTTTTTGAAACTCCGTTATAAACATGAAGTGGGCATGGTATGGGGTAAGTCTGCTGAGGAGACTAGAGATTTTGTTGGTGAGGATTCCTAACACACTTTGAAAAACGATGTGTGGTGGCCATGCTTTCAGTCTTTGGATTTGATTCTTTGGGCAGGAAGCCTTTGTAAACACACACTTCATGGGAACCTAGGAGGATCATTTGCCCCTTGGAATGAAGCTTCGATGGACAAAACCTTGTTTCTCAGGGTAAGATGTGGTTTGGAACATCCTGGAAAAATACACCTACACCTGATTCATCGAGGCAGTTCTGGCCAGGATAGGGTTTCAGCTTGGCTTGAGCTGGCAGTCCAGATGTTCCCTCAGAACACGGCATATCCCCCTGGCTCTAGAGGAATCACTCACTATGCTGCACAATCCAAACAAAACCCTCTTTGTGAAAAGGGAAGGGAGAGTCAAGTTGCGCTCCCAGCCCAGCTGCCAATCCCTCCCAGTTTGGGACCCTTTGCTCCTCTCCCCGGGGCTCCATCAAAAGTTTAGCAGAAACATTTGCCTCCAGGCATTGACTGTGTCAGAAGCCTGACAGCTTGTTTTTATATATATTTTGTTACACTTAACTATGAGTACTGTTTTAGGGGAGAAATAAAGAAATAAGACGAAAAGTCCATTCGTTGGCTTTGCTTTGTAATTCTTTCTGTACATTTTTTTTTTTTTTTTTTCAGTCCTAGCCAAGGCACAACCATCAGGTAACCTTATTCCAAAGAATGGCTTATTTGAGGAGTGGTCCATAGAGAGGGTTAGAATGTGGGTATGGTGAGTGAGTTTGGTACCCAGAAAGAAGAAATTCTTCCTCCAAGTAAGGCTTTTCCTTAGACCCAGACTCAGGAAGTGTCAGAAGGAATATTTGTTTTCCGTCTCCAATGTCTTCACCTTCTTCTTATTGTTGATTAAACTAGAGAGAAACTGGTGGGAACTGGGCCATAGTAATAAGCTACAAAGTCACAGCAATGGAAGTGGCAATATTCTTCTTTCTCTATTTGGTCTATATCTCTTGAATGTCTTAGATCTCTGGGAGTGTATCAGTTAGCTATTGCAGTGTAACAAACCACTCAGAAACTCAGTGGCTTAAAACAATAGCATTTATTATCATTCACCTGTTCATTGGTCAACCAGGTGGTCCTTCCAATTTCATTTCCACTCACTAATACATCAGTGGTCCACTGTGGGTCAGGAACGCAAATCTGTGCTCATCTTGGCTGGACCGTTATCCTTGTTTGGGAATTCAGCTGGCTGAGGTTGGTCTAGAAGGACTTTGGATGGGACAACTGGACTCCTCTCCTTAAGCTTTATCATCCTCCAGCCATGTAGCTCAGGCTTCTTCACAAAGTAGCAGCACTTTTGAGAGCATGTAGAAGAAGAGTGTAAGGCTTCTTGAAGCTCAGATCCGGCATTCTGTCACTTCCAACATAGTCTATTGCTCAAAGATTAACACAAGATCAAGCCCAGAGTCCTGTGAGAGAACACATCCAAAGGGCATGGATATAGGGGCCATGAAAAACCGTGGTCACAATTCTGCCTGACCTTGTGAAGCTGGATGTGACTCTACTTGAAAAGAATCCTTTTATTTCCCACTGCCCACCTGTCATAGGCTGAATGTTTGTATCTCCCCCAAATTTATATATAGAAACCCTACCCCCCAATAGGATGGATTAAGAGGCGGGGCCTTTGGGAGGTAATTAGAATTAGATGGGGTCATGAAGGTAGAGCCCTCATGGATGGGATTAAGGTTCTTATAAGGGTCACAAAAGAGTTTGCTTCCCCTCTCTGCTCGCCACCATGTGAGGATACGAGATGTTGGCAGCGTAAAACCCAGAAAAATATGTTCACCAGAACTCGACTGTACTGGCATCCTGATCTCAGATTTCCAGCCTCCAGAACTGTGAGAAGTAAATGTCTGTTGTTAATGAACCGCTCAGTCTACCGCAGTAGTTACTGCAGCCCAAATGGACTGAGACGCTGTCCTAGGACTGAGTAGTTGAGTTCAAACTGGAGAGACAGAGAAACGATGCCCAGATTTACTAGCTCATAATATATTTTGGTTCACATTGGCCTTATGTCCACTGATTAATTGGTTAGATTCCAGTAACAGAAGTGAGTAAAGAGGCTCACCCTAACTTCCAAAACTTAGAAAAATGAGCAAAAATCCTCAAAGGGGATCCATGGTTCTCCATGCTCACTGGTACCACTCTTTCACCCAGATGGTTGCCAGAGACCCCTGACCAGTCCCCTGTCACCTGTTCTTGCCTTCGTTGTTCTCATAACTGCCCCCCCAACCACTGAGACTGTATTGTCCTATCATAGCCCTTATTCCCTATCAAAATTATCTGCTTACTTATAAACTCCCCTATTAGACCACACTTCTCTCTATGTAAGCAGGGACTATATCCATTACTTTAGCACTCTTTCCCCCAGCAACTAGGAGAATACTTATGCTCCTTGTAATAAATAATAAAAACTTGTCAAATCCCAAATGAATGAATATGAGGATGAATGAATAATTAATTACAGGTGCTGTTGAGTTTGCTCATTTAACATCCCTCCAATGGGATTGGAAACTAGACACTTGAAAGATAGGCAGGATTGCCCATGTTAAGGAATCACAATTACAGTAATTGTCTTCCCTTACATGCCTCTAAAATAAAACTAAACAAATCAAGGAGCTCAGAGATCCCTTCTAGTTACTCTGGTGATATTTTCTAAATAAACAAGCAGTGCCTATGACCTAATAGGCCTGAATACTATGAAGAGGGTCATATTATAGAATATTCTAGGTCAAGGATGACTCATAAACATTTTTTTTATTTCAATTTTTTATTTTTTTATAAGTATTTATAATTTTATTTACGTAGGAATCTGTTCATAACAATTGATGTAAAAATATGCAATATTTTATATATTTTTTTAACATCTTTATTGGAGTATAATTGCTTTATACTTTATTGGAGTATATTGCTTTATACTTTATTGGAGTATATTGCTTTATAATTGCTTTATGTGCTAGTTTCTACCCTATAACAAAGTGAATCAGCCATACATATACATACATTCCTATATCTCCTCCCTCTTGCATCTCCCTCCCTCCCACCCTCCCTATCCCACCCCTCCAGGTGGTCACAAAGCACAGAGCTGATCTCCCTGTGCTATGCGGTTGCTTCCCCCCAGCTATCCACCTTACATTTGGTAGTGTATATATGTCCAGGCCACTCTCTCACTTTGTCATATCTTACCCTTCCCCCCCCATATCCTCAAGTCCATTCTCTAGTAGGTCTGTGTCTTTATTCCCGTCTTGCCACTAGGTTCTTCCTGACCTTTTTTTTTTCCCTTAGATTCCATACATATGTGTTAGCATACTGTATTTGTTTTTCTCTTTCTGACTTACTTCACTCTGTATGACAGACTCTAACTCCATCCACCTCACTACAAATAACTCCATTTCATTTCTTTTTATGGCTGAGTAATATTCCATTGTATATATGTGCCACATCTTCTTTATCCATTCATCCGATGATGGACACTTAGGTTGCTTCCATGTCCTGGCTATTGTAAATAGAGTTGCAATGAACACATTTTATTTAAAGTCTAATGTTATTTCCCTATGTGGAGACATAACTCCAGAGATTAGAAGAGATTTGCCACTCCTACCAGAGAGTCAGTCAGGCTTTTAAAATTCTATCTAACTTCTCCTCTGCCCTTCTGAGTCACTCTCCCAGCAGGGGTGCCCCAGGACTTCAGTGCCTAAATTTGCAGCATCCCTTCATTTTCTTCCTGAATGAAGGAGACCATCATGGATGTTTCTAGATCTTTGTAAAATCTTTATTCAGCGATGGGTTCAGACAATTGAAGCCTTTTGTGTCATAGTGAATTTACCTAATTGTTCTCCTGACTTAAGTGAATTCTATAGAAAATGTGGAAGATAGGAGGAAATCTATCTAGAGTTTAGGAGGGGAATCTATGCCAGGTCAGCTTTGGTTGTTTCCAGAACTTGCATCTGCATCCGGTTCATCTGAGCCTGGCAATATGGAGTAGATGTGCTAGAGCAGCTGTTCTCAAACTTTAGAGTAAATCAGAATAACCAAGGGAAATTTTAAGTCTGCAATTCCCAAGCCCCAATACCAGAAATCTGTTGTGGTAAGCCTGGAATCTAGCAAGTAATTAGCATTTAACCAACTACCCAGGCATTTCTGATGCTCTGACCCTATGTTGAAAAATACTTGATAAATTAATTAATACTTAATTAACCAGAGTATTACCTAGAAAGTTATTTTTAAATCTTTTAAAGTATAATGTTATTTCCATGTAATTTGGATTGAAATAAGCAATTGAGGGAAAAGCTAGTGTCTTCCAGAGGCTTTTGAATTTTAGCCCTGATGTTATACATCTCTACATTTTCATTCCTTTGGAAAATGAACAAAGTAAAAATATGGGGCATTTGACACACTCGATATGATATTTCCTTATCTTTTCATTCAAAATAAGTTGTGGTGGCTTTATTCAAGACCTTTCTGAGCATGATAAATGTTTTTTTTAACATTTCCTAAAAATACAGTGTAATGTCTCATGCTCTATGGCCAGAGGATGGAAGGAAAGTTGAATAAATGTTTTCTCTAATGCTAGTGCTACAACAGGAACTATGCTTATGTGGGCTGCCTTGGTGAAGTGTGGGGTCTGAGCTGGACCTGTGCCCTTGGCTACTTTCAGTGATAGCATCTGTGGTGAGAGTCTTGGGAGACAGTCCCACGAGCAAGTTATTGGGAAGAGAGCAGGTACGGTAGAGTGAGCCACTGGGAATGTTGCTTTTGCAAATGGATCTGGTGATTTTTCTGGACGAGACAGTGAGAGCTTTCAACTTACAACTTGGCTCCCAAGTCAAATAACTTACAATAAAAAAAAAGGAGGCAAAAACCTGTCCCAGAGAATAAAGGAAGGTCCAGGTAGTAGACAGATCTGAGATGCCCAAGGTCAGGGTTAAATTCATGGTCAGCTAATAAAGGTAGAGGACACATACAAGACACCCCCATCTGAACCCCAATATGCATATTGACCAAAGAAGATCTGTAGAAATTTCTGGGCAAGGGCTGTGAGAAAGGAAGAGATGTGAAATGAAAGTTTAGTGAAAGAGAGGATCTACAGTGTGATTGAGGAGAACAAGCAAAGGCTCTGGATTCAGATGGCCTGAGTTTGTGTCCACAAAGGAGCTGTGTGGCCCTGAGAAGTATTTTAAGCCTGGTATGCTTCTGTTTCATTGCACTGTGAGTGTAATAGTACCGTGAGGACTAAATGAGATAATCTACACTAGAGTGCTTAGCATGGAATGAAAACTCAAAATATTATTATTATTATTAACAGCAGCAGAAACAGCAGCCACAGTAATGACATACAGAGTATCCTGGAGAGGAATCCTTGAAAGTCTGAGCGTCACTGTCTTGCCAGACTAATAGTCCGCTGAGAAAGCAACCCCAAGCAGCTAGAGGCATGTTTCTCTACTAATTTTTCCGGAAGGGTTTCCACATCTATAGCATTAACCTTGACTCTTCAGATTAAAGGGTTTTAGTAGAAGTCTTCAGAACTGCCTACCTCACATTCAACAACACTAAATTGTTGTCTTTTAACCAGCAGCATCACGTCCCACTCCAGCAGGGAAGATACTTTTCAGCTTCAAGCATCCCCTTCCAGGTTGATCCAAATTGCATTGTCTGGGTGGGATTCTTTGGAATTTACAGAATCAAGTAGAGTTGTTTTCCATATAATGAATGCTGTTTTTTAATTGTTCTTATTATTATGACATTTGATATCACAAAGCTTAAGGGCTGGAGAAGATTTTAAATGTGTCTAAGTTTTTAAAAAAAATCAGTGACTTCCAGAGCTGGCAATATTTTCGTGAGATTGGTCCATTCTTATGGTGATGTTGTTTTGAAAACCAATGCAAATGTTTCTGGAGAACAACGTGACAATATGTAACAGAAGCCACAAAATATTAGTTTTCCTTCATTCAGTCATTCTTCTCAGTGACATTTATCCTAAGGAAATAATTCACCAGAACCAAAACTTGGCTTCACAAAGAACATATGAGTCATGGACACAACCTAAAAAATTTGACAGTCAGAGAGTGGTTTAGTCAATGGCGGAATTTCCACTCACTGGAAAATTTTGTGTCGATTAAAGACTGGTCACTCAGAAGTCTCTTTTAAGCACCAAAAAATACGCAAACTCTGAAGTTAAATGAAAGAAAAAGACGACAAAATATAGAACACAAATTTTATTTATAATTATTTAAAATATGTGTTCATATATATATATGAACTCAACAGAAGACACAGATATCAGATTGCTATTGTGTTAGGACAGTGTGATTACACATTTTTCTCTTTATAAAAATCTCCCTTTAATACTGAATAAACCTTATGTTTTTTACATGAAAAATGGCAATTAATTTTAGAAAACTAAGAGCTGACCATTATTTGAGCTCACCATTGCTTATGTTCATGAATGTGTATTCATCAAGGTTATGTTAACACGGCCTTCACAAAAGGAGAAACACAATTCCGTGACGATAGCGATAGCTTTGTCTGCTCCTGGTTTTCTGTCTCTATCCTTCCTTGCCTCCCCCGCACACCCACCAGGTAATTTAGTCTCACATCTCTTCTCTCTATAGACCAGCTCCAGGCCAGCCCTCTGCCGTCTCCATTGAGGCTGTGCAAATTGGCAACTCAGCCGAGTCCCACTGGGGGCAAAGCTCAATGAAATGATGTGGGAAGCACAGTTGTGCTGGTGTGTGTGTTGGGACGGCGCTTGGGGGTCTTCTCTCTTTCAAATCAAAAACGTTCCCATCTCTCCACTCCATTTTTCCTAGAGTAACACTGGGCGCTAGGTTTACACAACTCAGAATGTGTAAGTGGATTCTGCTCCGACATTTGTAAGGCTTCAGGGAGCCTGTCTCTGGGGAACCGGATGGAGGACCTTCCCATATGTGGATTTGTCTGCTTTATTTGTGTCTGCATCTGTGTGGTTTTTTCCATTTGGTTTAAGAGCTCTTAGTGTGGATTCTTAGGAATCCAGGCCCCACCCCAAATGGCTTATGCTGAGTTAGGTCCTAGGAGTAGGAATCCAGAAATCTCTATCCCATCTTTTTGGTATAGGATCAATATCTGGGATGAGCATTCCCTTCTCTGCCTACAGAGGAACAGGAATCGCACTGTGTTTTTTCTCACGCTTTGTGGTATCCAAGAATGCTAATGCCTCTGTGCGAGGAGAGAGAAATGACATAATAAGGGGCTTTCTAATCATTAGAGACTCCTCTAAATGTTAGAATACACTTCACTTGCTATAATGTATGTTCTCCCTCTATTACAATTCACTGGTTAGACTGCAGTGAAATGGCTCTGACTTGCAGGCTAAATGGTTTTGAGACTTGCAGGACTGGTATAGAAACAAGATGAGAAAAGAATGCTCAGCAGGGTGGCTTCACAACAATGGAAGACAGAACAATCAAACAAACCATCATGGAGTGAAAGCGGTGTGGGTAAGTTGGAGTCACTGGCTCTGGGTTCCTGGGCAGCGTAGCCTCAGGGAAACCCAGCTTCTGTTCTGAGCCTGGGCCGCTGGCGCTGATAGGGTTAACGCTGTTCCTGCTCTGATGGAAAGGGAGGGGGAGGGAGGCAGCTGGTGGGTGCTGGGCTTGGCACAGGGCGCCAGGCCTTACTACATCCTCCTCCTCTGGGGCTGCTGGATCCTTGCATTGCTGAACAGCTGTTGTGTTCCATCTGCCAGAACAACCTTTGGAAACCTAGTCCCAGAAGTAGCAGGGGTTTCTGTTCTGGCCTATGAAAGGCGAGTAATGAAGACTTTGCCATTGCACCTTCCAGGGAGGTGCAAGGGCAATATTTATCAAAGAGCCTCAGCCTGAGGCCCCCAGACCCCTTCATTAGGGTGCGGCACTTGGGCTGCTGACACCAAAAGGAGAAGTGAGGGAGGAACTCTCTAGGCTCCTGATAATGCTGACTGGCTTGCGATCAACCCAGAATAGAAGGGGTTTTCAGAAGCAGGAAACATTTAGCAAGGAAGCTCCTAGGCTGCTCCTAACCCAGAGGAGTGGTTTCATAGTGACCAGTAGGATTTTCTGGACTTCTCTTCTGGGCAGTGATCTGGATTGGGTCCACCACAGTTCTGTGTCTGAGCCAGCAGAGGAGATAGGAGAATGGACTCATAGCCAGGCCACTTCATTTGAATGTTGGCTCTGCCGTTTACTGACTGTGTGACCCTTGGAAAGTTAGTTGTGAAATAGCACGCTGGCTCTCAGTTTCTCTCTACACAAAGTGGGGGTAAAAAATCACATCTATCTCAAAGGAGGTTTATTGGGTAAATGAGTTATGGTGTGTAATAGGCTTAGACTGGGGCACTTTATAAGTGCGTACTAAAAGAAAGTAAAAATCACCTTGTTTATACAGGCAGTAAAGATAAATCCCTCTGTGGAGAAAAGAAGAGGTAGAGTTGTTTCTTCTTGAGGTGATAGGACCTTCTGAACTAGCCAGGAGAAGGCTTAGCTTGGTGGGAAAATAGCCACAGTGGTACACAGCTGGGACCCACTGGTGAGAGCCAATTGTGGACCTTACCTTCCTAATTCCATGTTGAGTGACATCACCTCACTCAGGGTGGGAGTATTTACACCATAGAAACTGACAAATGCTACACTTATGTTTTTGTTTTTGTCTTGTTTTAAAAGGCCAGTTGTTAAACATTCACCAATATACCACTGTTTTTATAGCACATATTTCTAAAGGCCTAAGCAGTAGTAGATTATCTGTCTCCCAGCAGATTTTACTTCTGTCTGACTCAGATCCACCCAAGCATCCCTAGGATGAGAAAAGGAATTCTAAGCATATACTGGCATAAAAGGTAACATTTCTTGAGCAGCTATTATAGACCAGGTGATGTGCAAATGCTTTGTACGCATTAGATCACGTAATGATTACAGCAACCTTAGTAGCAGTGCCATTTTACAAGTGATGAAAATGAGACCCAGATTAGGTTCATAACGGAAGGGAGTGGCAGAGTATGCTACAGGGTAGAGTGACCCCCTAATATGAATAAATGGGTCAGCAAATGTAAATTCATTACCCACTCAATATTTCATTAACCCATACTTTCCAAGGACTCCATATTGAATGCATTCGTCTGTGGCTTATAATGGAATTAAAATTACCTTCTAAGGAAATACTTGGTGTTTCTAAGATCTATTTTAGCTAAGCTAAAAGTTGTTGTTAACATAAGTCATTCATCCCAAATAAATATATTAGACTTCTTCCATGTGAAGGATACTGTCCTGGGAACAGAGATTAATAAAGAGAAGCATATGACTTGATTCCTGGTCTTAAGAAGCTGGCAGACTTCTCAGTGAGAAGTTGCTTGAAAGGCCATTCCTATCCCAAGGCAGGTCTTCTGGGAAATCTTTAAGCAGGGGAGTTCCCTGTGAGCCAGGGTGAGCAAAGAAACTCTCCAGGATTCAGGTCCTCATCTGCACAGCAGCACCACAATTGTGCCATTGCTTCACAGTTTTGTTGTAGGGATCGAATGAGACAATATATTTATAAACTTATTTCAGTACCAGGCAAATAATAAGAACCTCATGCATCATCAATATTAACTGATATTCTGATGACGGTTCAGTAGGGTAAGAAGTCTTCAGGTGCTTCTTGTGTTGGAGCAAAGACAGAAAGATACTAGAACATAGCGAGGGAAAATTAATTTGAAACAGCCCTTCATAGCTTTAGAACCTTTATGACCAAAGAGGAAATAGAATGTAATGCTTAGGAGTAAAATAAGCTTGAATTCTGGATCTGCCACTTACTTATATGTCCTTAAAGATTAGGGTCTTGACTCTTTTTGTAACAGTGGCCAGAGTAGTCCTTTCAAGAAGTAAGTCAGATGAAGTCATTCATATGACCAAAACTCTCTGATAGGTCACCATTTCACTCAGAATAAAAAGTCCTTATGACAGCCTTCAAGATCCTGAGATCTGGCCCCTTTGTTTCTCTGGCCTCCCTCCCTTTCCATCATCCATTCTATTCCATCCACATTGGCCTGTTGATCCTGTGCCTCAGAGCCTTTGCATTTGCTGTTCCCTCTGCCTGGAATACTCTTCTGCAAGATAACCATATGGTACCTCCCTTTCCTTCACCTCCTTTAAGCCTCTGGTCAAATATCACTCCCTTAGTGAAGTATAGCTTAATCTGGCTATTTGAAATTGCAAGCCACCACCCACATCCATCCTGACACTCCAGATCTCATTTAATTTCCATAGAACTTTTCACGATCTAACATCCTATAAAAGTTAACTTATTTGTTATGGTTATTATTTGTTTTCTGATTACACCGGTAGAACATAATCTCCATGAGGGTAGAGGGATCTTGACCTATTTTGTTTGTTGATATATTCCAAGTCCTGGAAAAGTGACTGACGCATAGCAGACAATAAATATTTGTGAAATGAAGAAATGAATTCCTTAACCTCTGTGAATCCCAATGTCCTCTTTTCAAAAATAGGATTACTAATACTAATTACTTTATAGGACTATCATGAGAATTAACTAAAATAATACATATAAAGTGTTAGCACAGTGCTTGTTACCCGGTAAACATTTAAGAAACCATTATTATCATTATTATTTGTCAACAATTTAAATCTCAGATAGTAATGTTAGTTTGAGAACAATCTCCATAGTTCATCTCTTAGCCAAAGATTGCTTTAATTAGTCTATATTATTAATTGTTTACATGATCAATTAAGTGACCATCCAAGTACAGGAAGCAACTTTTGGCCAGACCACAGAGCTCTCAGATTTCGAATCAGGGAGTGAAGCTACTGCCTTTATCTCCTGGGTGCCACAAGGTGCCTTTGGCTTCTGTTCTGCCCTGGGAGTGCACCCATGTTTTTGTTCTTTTGGGCAGGCTCACAGCTTTCTCTTCTCCAGGAATATGGGTCATACATGGCTGTTTATGACCTGGATGTCAACACTCACACTAACTCTACATCACATCCCTTATCATTTGCTCACATCATGGATCAATTCTGAATTCCAGGAGAGAGCACATGGTGGATCTTGGTGGGCTAGTTGTTCATCACTGTCTCATTGGGTAGGGCTCCTCGTATATAGGCTTCCACTGGACTACTGGAGAATAAGCCACAGGATTTGGAAGTGTGAAAGGCAGTGACTGTCCTGGCTATCATGATGGCAGTATAGCACAGCACTCAAGAGCCCAGACAAGGTTTACATATTGGCTCTGCCACTGACCTCAGATGGGACATTTAACTATTTATGCTTCAATTCCCTCCTGTGTAAAACTGGATAATGATAATCATAGTAACCATAACTTCATAGGGTAGTAGTGAAATTAAACAACCTGATGTTTTATTGAGTGATTCAGAATATAGACAGATATATATGTGTGTGTGATTTTCAGAAGCCCCATCTAGGAAGCCAATGAATACATCCAAAGCAGCCGAACACATAGAGCAGACGGTCAGCATATACAAGCACATAAAAGATGTATAACTTCTCTCCCTCTGTGCTCTCTTCATGTCACTTCAAAGGAGTTTACACCCAAATATGTGCCTAGAGAATCCAGGGAGTGAGGACCCTGCTCCCTGCTGCTCTGAGAGATTAATATGTTCCCCAATACCCTCTACTCTTACGGGAAAGATCAGGCTTCTGAGTTGAACTGTGTGCATTTATTGGGAACCACATACGAGAATATCTCCACCATCTATATCCCTCCCTCCCAGATTAAGTACTTTGTTTCCTTCTCCCTAGTCAGCTCAGACCCATTATCTTTGAATCACTGCTCTGTATCCTAGACCTGTGCTTCTCTTCCCGACCTAAACTTAATCTCTGCCCCTGAAAGCCATCAATTGCTCCAACAATGTCAGCTCGGCCAGCTGTTCCTGGAATGGTGGTTTCCCCAGGGTCCTGAACATCACTATCCAAGAATTCTAACCCTGGAAGGAATCAGGGGAGGTCAGAGACCATGCATCCGTCTATCTATACATCCATGCTGACCTTTTAGCAGATGGCAGCCAGCCCCTGAGGGCCTTCCTGCTGGCAGAGCCGTGTCTGTGACATACGCACCAACTCATGAAGTTTGTTTTACGGCAGCCTCTGTATTCAACAGGTGGGTGTGGCATCCCCCATTGCTTAGCTGACAGAGGTCAAGTCTGGCTACTCTAGTGGCTGGGAAGGGATTCAGACCCCTGCTGCCGAGTCCTAGGCTGCAATTAATCAGAGCCTGGGGCTAATTCAGGGTCTGAATGTTAAACCAGGCAGTTAAGCAAAGGGAGCAATTAGGAGCCAGGATCAGGGTACTTGGCCAGGCATGGAGATATGGAGGTCAGGACCTGGGGGAAGCCCAGGCTAGGAATGGAATTCAAGGTCAAGAGTGTAAGAGAATGGAATTGGGATGTCAATCAAAGCGAAAAGCAGAAGGAAGCAGAATGAACGAGGGTGACGGTGACAGTTGTTCTGGAAAAGAGCAGAACCAGAAAGGCAGAGCCCAGTGCAAAAGAGGGGCTGCTGCCCTGTTGCCTGGTCGTGTGGCCTCCTTTCCTAAGAGTTCTCATCTTGGTTTTCGTGTCTCTTCTTTAACTCCTCCATTAGGTCCTGTGCCTCTGGCTCTGTCTTAACCCCTCCACTACGGAGGCTGCGTGGCAGAAGGATGGGCAATGGTGATGAGCACAGACTTGGTATCTAGACAACCTGATTGTGAATTCTGCCTCTGCCCTGTACTAGCTGATTAACCTTAGACAAGTTACTAAACCTCTTTGTGCCTCAGCTTTTCCATCTGTTGAGTGGAGATAATAATAGTGCTGAACTGTAGGGCTGTTAAAGGGAGTCGAATTTTAGTCAGTATATGGAAAGCACTTAGAACAGAGCACATGATATGCATCATATACATGTTTGCTTATTATTATTATGAAATGAATGCCTTAGTCCTTGGAGAAAAGGGTCATGCACAGACCATCAGAGCTTGGAAGTTTACCAAATCTTTTGGAAGCCAAACTGTGCCAAGATTGGAGGGAAAAGTTTCAAATTGGGATATTGTTATTGTACATACAGGAGGAAAAAAAAGTTCATTTTTCCAAGATTTTGCCTGATTGCCCCAGAAAGAAAACATTTTCATTGTGTGGTCATGATTGGGAACACATGTGAACCACACCCCACTTAGCTCAGCCCCTTTCCGTCCTTAGTCTGTCTCTCTCTCCCTCACTACTGCTCTCTGTTACTAATTAGAAAGAAACCAAGTAGAATTTGGTGTTTCCTTCCCAGTCTTGGTAGGGGAGCCTGTAGTGGATTAATTACCTCAAGCCGTTCTGGCTTCCCTAAGGAACAATCAGTGATGGGACTTGGGGTCCAGTGGCTTAGGGAGGCATGGCAAATTTAAATCTCCACCCAAAGGGAACAGAAATTAATTTAAATAGGAGGCAGTGTGGTCTGAAGTTTAGTGGAAGAGGATAAGTAATCAAAATTATGTTTTCTGTCTTAGCTCAACCACTAACTTCTTGTGAGACTTGGCTCTGTTGCAGAATTTAGCTTGTGGGGGAAATAAATCTACCTTTCAGCTAGGGAGATGGTGAACAATGATAATAGCTATCATTTAATGAGTTCTTACGGGTAAGAACCAGGCATGGTACTTATGGTTTTATATATATTATATATATGTGAGTGTGTGTGTATATAAAAAATTATATATATTACACATATATGTATATATTATTTATACATTATCTACACGTATGTAGATAATGTATTCATGTATACTGTGCATATTATATACAAATATTATATGTATTATATATAAATTTATATATGTGATATATACATATGCACACCCACAGCCACACATGCATATACACACACACACACACACACATATATATTTATATATATATATATGTATTGGGTTGGCTAAAAAGTTAGTTTGGGTTTTCCCATAAGATCTTATGGAAAAACCCGAATGAACTTTTTGGCCAATCCAATTTTAAATATATATACACACACACACACACACATATATGTATTATGTAAAACAGTAAATACCATTCCTGGTACTTACCAGTAAGAAATCATTAAGCAACAGCTGTTGTCATATATATACATACACATGTATATACATTATATATATATGTGCAGATGTATATATATATACATATCTTTTATGTACATATACATGTATATATGTAACGTATATGTGCAAATATATATATATTTAATCCTCCCTGATAAGGTTGTGATTATCCCCATCATATAAATGAGGAAACAGGATCAGTAAATGATGTATGTGATTTTCCCAAGGACCCAAATCTGGAAAGCGACAGGGTACATATGTCATGCTCAGTTCTGACTTACCCTGAGTCCCAGATCTTAACTGCTCCATCATACCGTGCATTAATACAGGGAAGTACAATTATGCATTTTAGAATTATTTTGAAAAAAAAGATCAAGAAACACTTTTGAAGGGTTGCTAAGGTGGCTCAGTTGGCTGAGCAATCCATTCCTCAAGCACCCTGATTACTCTGTGTTACTCTACTCATTTTACTTTGGATACAATTGTGTTTTTGGCTTTGAGCTTTTAATTAATGAAACTAATCTGGAGAAAGTTTCCAGAAATCAGTTAGCTGTTCCCATCTATACGGATATAGTATTTCTTCTGGAGGGTTATGGGGCCGACAGCTGGGGCAGATTCAAGCAAGATGCTCTGTCTGAAGTCAGCAGGGAGTTGTGTGGGAGGGCAGTCGTGGGCACAACAGTGCTTCCAGGGCCTTTCCCAGTTGAGGAAGAACCTGATGTCCCATGGCAAATCAGAGGGGGAAGTCAGAGAAAGGAGTCGGGCTGGTCACCAAAAGAAGGGAACGATGTAAGGGTTGGTTTGGGGGTTTTTGACATATGATTAATCGCTTTCCTCCCAGAATCACTTCAGATTGGCTCAGCTTCACGTGCAAATCCATTGCCCAGCCCCTGCCATGAGCTTCTTCAGGTGGAATGTGGCAGCTGTATGTCTTCGTGATATTACCATGACTCTAGATCTGGAGTCGATGGCCAGTGGCCAGATTCACAGTCACCCTAACCCTTCTGTAAGGACAACTCCAATTTCCCCCTTATTCCAGAACCTTGTAATAAGAATATTGTACGGGTCCTCCGTTTTCCTCACACTGCCCAATCAGGCACTCAGGGGAACTCAAACGGAACATTATGAAGGGATAAGGAATTCCCTGGGGACACTGAGGGAAACGAGGTAATTTCTTTACTGGTGGATATTGCGTGCCCCCATGAAACAGCAGCAAGAACCCCGGAGAAGAAAGCCTACTTAGCAACCAAAAACAAAGCTCAAAACGAAGGAGAAGGCAGGCTTGGTTCAATCATCTGCCCCTTGTTCTGTAATAAAAATGTATTTTTTTTTTCCTGAGAACAATTTAGTGTGGCCAATAAAAGCCCAGCTAATTTCTAAATCAGCATGGAGCCAAGTCAGCCACCCAGGAGCTCTCTCCTAGGGCAATATTTCTGAGGCGCACACAATCTATACTAAAGTGATCAACTTGCCTCCGTCCTGCCAAGGGGATGCGTTAGCGGAGCCCAAAATATGACAAGAGGAAATTTATGTGCAACTTTTACACATAATATCTCATTATGACTCTTCCCAATCTTTCAATTTTAAAAATAAACGGCCTTTGTAATGATTTTACCAGGAGAACATCTAAACTAAGATTACAAAGAAAGGAAGAAAGTGGTTCAGCTCTTGTGATTTCTTCCTTTTCTCCTGGTCTTACTTTATGGAAATTCACTCTTTCACTCTTCCTTTCTTCTTTCCTTCCCTCCCTCCTTCTTTCCCTTCCATTCCTCTCTTTCTTGTCCCTCCTTCCCTCTTCCATCCTTTCCTTCCTTCCTCCCTTCCCTCCTTCCTCTTTTTCTCTTTCTTTCCCCTCATCTAAGAAGAAGTAGAAATGTTAGGATCTGACATTTTATCTAAAGGAACAAGATCTCTGTAGGAAGCAAAAACGACTCTGACTCATTGGTATATGACACAAGTTTCCAGTTAGAATGGAGTGTTTCTTGCCTGAGAATCTGGTGTTAATTGATATCATATCCCCAAACTCTCCCATCAGTTTCCTCCTGTCTCCCACCCTTGTGTCTTAGAACACGATTGCCGACAGAGACACACCCACAAACACAGGAGTAGATCCCTTGGGCTTCCTCATGTCACATATCCCCATGTTACCTCCTCTGCTCATGCTGGGTCCAGGACTGCTGACCCGGCATCCCCGTGCTTTGTGGGGCAGCCAGCAGAGTGGCAGACAGGGGGTGGTGGTCACGGTCCAGCATCAGTTGACAGTTGGGCCCAACTCTTTAGAGAGATCCAACATTTCTTCCCCTGGTGTTGGCCTGAAGCTTTAAAACTTTGTCCATTCTTTATCTGGTAGAGATATCCAGCTCCTGGGCTCCCATCTCCTTGTATATGTACCTTTCTCTCTTCTGCTAGAGAACCCATCTCCTGTGGTCTGTATCCTGGAACACAGCTGCCCCTGGTGGTGTCTCCCAAAAGTGGGACTCCGGGGCTTGTCGTTTATATTCATCAATTTATATGTTCCAGCATTATCCATAAAGAATGGACTCTACGCAGGCTTGGAATTCATAGGTGAATTAAACAGTGTAGCTCTCCTTGAAGAACTCCGTCTAGCTGGGGACACAGACCCATAAACAATTAAAGCCATTCCATCATGAAAGTGTCAGAACGGGGGGTGACTGTGGAGGCAGGTGTGATTGGCTGTGCTTGGGAGTGTCAGGCCAGCTTTGATTCAGAAATGATGTGCCTTGAATTCAAGCCAGGGTAGAGGATTTTCTGAGGGGCACTGAAGGAAGAAGTGCTAATGGAAATTTTCTGAGCATCATGCCTTCTTAATCTCAATCTGAGCTGAGTTTATGTGCGATGGGATTCTATTTCAAGGTGGCAAAGCATGGTTTCGTGTGTGTATGAGAAGAAAGGGCTATCTTAATTTCACCCCAGGCATCAAACAGATCCAGTCAAATCAGAGGCAGAGAATTGAGGCAGAGACACTGGTGGTTTGATGCTTGACTTGGAATCCAAAGCCCTTGGTTGAAGCCATGAGAAAAATCAGAATTACCATGGTGAGCTGGACAATGGATGTTAACCTGGGCCTCTGATGGATACTGTAAAGCCCTAAAAAGTATGTTTCATCTTCACCATCTCCAACCTATTCTTTATGCTCTCTGCTGTCAATAAACACCTTGGCCACAGCTTAATGAGCATTCGTCACCTGAGTAGTATCAACAAGATGGTACTTGCATGCACGACCTTATTTAACCTCCACAGCTCTTTGGAAGGAGACATTTTCATTTCTGTGATACTGATGAAGAAATTGAGTTCACAGATGTTCAATAACCTGGCTATGGCCCACAGACATAAATGTCAGGGTGAGGATTCAGCTTCAGGGTTCCTAAAAGGCAGACAATACTTCTCAGGGCTGCTTGCCACTGCATCCAGGCTGTAGACTTCCAGCCCTGTCCTTTGGCTATCCATGTATTCTCCCTGCCTCCTGTCCTCAATCTGAGTTCTGTCTCCTCCCAGACCTCTGAAAATGTCCCTGCGTGCAGTGACCTTCCCCTTTGTGAAGTCCTTTCATGAGCATTTATTGAGTATCAACCACATGCTAGTCTCTGGTTTAGGTCTTTTCACAAGTGGCTAGGCTTTAGTCTTCATACCGAACTTGAGAGGTAAATCAGAAAGCACAGCTTCACCACCCACTAAACAAAAATAGAGACTGCAATTCATAGAGTTCAACTAACGTGCAGAATTCAACTAACAGGCAAAACAGCACATCCTTGTCAATGATGAGACCAAGACTTGATTCTGCTCCCCCAGACAAAATTCACTGCTTTCTCCTCTGTGATTCTCTAACAACTTTGCTTTGTTTCAACAATCACCATGATGCTTGGCATTCATAGATAATCAACAAATATTTTGAACAATAAATGAATAAATGAATGGATTAGTTATATTAGGGAGGAGTTATAGGCTAGCAGAAAAACACATGGATTCTGAGATTGGACTCCTGGGTCTTAAACATAGGCTCTGCCACTGACTAGTCACAGCATCATGGACACGTGGGCTTCCCCTTCTGTCTCATTGGCTGGGACAGAGCCTCATGCATACCTATGACCAATCACTAACAAATTCATGAAACTGCCTCTGTTTTGAATACCTGCCATATTTTCTATCCCAGAGACACACAGTACAGCTATTGATTGACTGATTGATTTTCATTTAAAGAGAATATGAAAGCCTATGTTTTTCCCAGAGTGGGAAAATGGGAACAGCATGGAGGTGAAAGGAAGGAAAAAGCAAGAAGAGAGAGTAAAATTAATATTTGCTCTGAACCTACTAAATTATGGACCCCAGATTTGCACATTGATGCTGGTCTTCTACTTTAAACCTCCCAAACACATTTCAAATGGAGAAGTAATGTAAATGCAGAAACAGAATCACAGAGAATGTACTTTATCTTCCAAGATCACGAAGCTGTTGGGTATCTGGCCAAGATGAGTATGTCTTCTGATTCTAAATCCAGTGCTTTCTTAGTAATAGGATTGGAAATCCTCGCTCTCTTAAACAAACTCAGTGCCAGGGCTTGGGTTCAGAATCCAAGGTCTGGATGAGAATTGGGGGACAGTGAACTTTGACTCCAGTAGACGCCTCTTTGTCAGAAGGCAGAGAAACTTCAGGACTTCAGTCTTCCATACAGACTCGCACATCATGGAGAAGTGATCTGCTGAACTTTTACTTCTCTATATCTCTATCCCACCAAACTGAAATGGAAAAGTCAAGACAGCCTTGCTCTTTAAAAAATACTTGATGTAAAAAACCCCAGAGAAAAGGAGTTAACTGTCTCTTTTTTTTTTTTTCCTCAAAGTATAAACAGTTTTTTCCTCTCTCTTTAAGTGATAAATTTGAGTCTAAAACATGAAGTGGAACACATTATGTAGAAAGTGCTTATTTTCTTCTGATGTTTGATAGGGGTTAGGACTGGTAAAGCCCAAACTCTGTTTCCCCTTTTACGCAGTCTGTCATTTTTGTCAAACAAGAAGCTGATTAAGTTTCCATCAGAAGAACAAAAGGCTCCAGAAAGATTCTTCTTAAAAAAGCAGAGGCCTCAACAATTATCCCCTGGAAAATACATTTAGTGTTGAGCCTGTGACTTAACGCTAAAGCTGGTGTACCCTTTCTGTTTAAATGGCGAGTGTTAGGAACATGCTGACCAATCCCATTGAATTCACCCTCTGACATGTAAGAGAACCTTATGAACCACTGACACCAAAATCTCCGAATATTCATCATGCATATTGGGGGGATTTCTTTTTAGTGGATGTATTTCAAGTCAGCCATTGTAAATGGAAAAAGGAGGTGATTCTGTCAGGAACAAATAGGATGGATGGAGGGGAGAAAACGCTTGTGGTTGGTTGTAAAATTGGCTACATGTGACTCCCCTCCCTCTCTCCATGGCCTTTGGTAGTGCCTTCCTACACTGTCTCTGCTCTGTTGCCATGACTTGATTCGGCCAATGTGACCCAAGCTGATACTTGGACAGGGAATGCACATTGGGCCCTCTCTGGCCACCCTTGAGGATCTTGTGACCAATGACAGGGAAATGAGCCTAAATCAGCCTATTGGATTCTGAGAGACATGGGGTCGAGTCATCCCTGCAGTCCCAGCTGACTTTGTGCCAACCGCTAGATATGTGAGTGAGGCCATCCTAGACTACCCAACCTCTGCCAAGCCAACCCCAACCGGAAGAACCCCCCAGCCAGAGAGTCATGAATCTCACAAAACTCAGTGGAGCATGAGAAATAATAAATGCTTATAGTTATAGAGATTTTGGGGGTGGTCTGTTCTGCAGCAAAAGCTAAGCAACCCGATGATCTTCTCTTTCCAGATCCCAGTCTCAGTCTGTTGACTATGACAGGGTAAGGTTCTAATCATAATTCAGAATGCCCTGTTTTTGAGATCTACCATCAGAGGCTTTCAGGCATAGAGCCTGTATTTAGCAAATTCAAAAAGTTGACCCCCTTGTTTACATGGCTTGTCTTCCTGCCACCCACATGCAGCTTTGACCTAAGATTTAAATTCTTGTTCACTAGCTACTGACCTCTCCCCTTTGCAGATCTGATACCTTTTGTTTGTCTTATCATTGGACTATGACCCATCCAGTTTTTCGTGTATGTAGCTCAGTCTTGGCACTGCCTGGTGTCAGAGATTCTGACCGCTAAGTGGAAAAGACCGGTGAGACATCAAGATACCCAAATTGCCTCTGTCTTGAATTTTCTCATAATCGCTGTCCTCATCACACTCCTTCCCAATGCTTTTCTTTTCCTCACCTCCAGGAGAAGCTCCCTTAGGTGATATGGAACGGTATTAAAGAGGGAAAAGATCTAAGCCAAACTTTTTGAACTTCTCTTTTGTGAGTAATATAGACATGCTTCCTGGATACAGTAGTCCCCCTTCTGGTCCCCAGGGAATCTGAATTCTGGCTTGCTTTGACAAGCTAACTCTTCCATACAGACTCGCATTCATAACCAGTCAAACCTGGGATATCTTCCCTTTCTGTCTTCATTTCATGCAGTCATTATAATCAAATGTGTTGTCTTGAGCTTAAACCAACTTTCATTTCAGAGTCATCCCCTGGCCTTGGAAAACCCCCAGAGATTGTGAACTCAAGCAGGGTAGGAAAATCATCAAACCCACACAGCTTTGCTATGTACCAGAAGCCTCCTGCATTTTCTGAGAAACAAAGAGAAGAGTCTCCAAGCCCTAGTGCTAGACCAGATGAGCCCATTTTCATATAGATAATGGGAGAGAAGTTACCACTTGTGTTTTGCTGCTGGCAGCCAGCCCTCCCCATCTCTGGCCTCACCACAGACTGCCTCCCTGAACTCAGCCAGCAAAACACATCTGCTCACAACCTCACTTCATTTCTGGCTTTTTTTTTTTTTTTTTTTTTTTTTTTAAGAAAGTCAAATAAACTTAACCTGGGGTGACTCAAGGGATGTTTCATGTTCTTGTTGTTGTAAAGCACAGAGTGTGCCAGTAACAGCATGAGAAGGTCACAAGAATTATAACAGAATGAATGATACCTTCTTATTAGTCTAATAGAGAGGAAAAATAATGGTGATCTGGAGGCATCAAAGATCTCTAGTTTTCATTTCTAGGGCATAAAATAATTCTTGGGCTATATCCCAAGAATTTCAGTTTTGTTATGGCAATGACATCATGTTGTTGGTTGTCCATACTGCTGCTGTTTAGGAGCTGCCTAGAGAATAGGCATTTGAACCCTATTGAACCAATTCGGGAGGGCTCATTTTTGCTATAGTTCTCTTAGTTCTTTGATTAGATTATTTCTCAAAATCACAGTATAACTTGAGTCCTGATACAAGGACAGGTTTAGGTGACAAAGTCATTGGGGTCAGTGTTGTGAGTCAAAGGTGCTCTGTCTCTTATGGAGGAAATTCTTAGCATCTTCTTCGCTTTAGTTTTTGCTTTCGATGTAACTTTGTGATATTGGTAACTGAAATGGGAGGGGACTGAGGTGCCAAGGAACAGAGTCTGTATGTTACTGAAATTAAGTTGATATAAATTCAAATTAGCATATTATAACTTTAGGATGTTAAATGCATTCCTCATGGTAACCACAAGGAAAATCGTTATAGAATACACACACTAAAAAAATGAGAATGGAATTAAAACATTTCACTGTAAAAATAAAATCAACTAAACACCAGAGAAGAGAGAAAATGAGGAACAGAATGCATCTAGAAATGAGGAACAGGGTATATAGAAAACAAAGAGCAAAATTATTTAAGTAAGTCTCTCCTTATCAGTAATTAATTTAAACATAAATGGATTAAACTCTCCAGTCAAAAGACAAAGATTGATGGAATGAAAAGAACAAACAAACAAAAATAACCCAAATATGACCCAGCTACTGCTGTCTATAAGAGGCTCACTTAGATCCAAAGACACAAGTGGTTTGAAAATAGGTTGAAAAAAGAAAAGACATTCCATGAAAATAGCAACCAAAACAGAGCAGGGATGGCTATACTAATATCAGACAAAATAGACTTCAAATCAAAAAAGGTTAAGGAGAAAAAGGAGGACATTTTATATTAATAAAATGTGCAACACAGCTAGAAGATATAACAGTTATAAGCATTTGTACACCTAATAACAGATAGTCAAAATATATGAAGCAAAAATTGAAAAAAATTGAAGGGAGAAATAGACAGCTCTACAATAGTAGTTGAGGACTTCAATATCCCCCTCTCAATAATGCATAAAACAACCAAACAGAAGAGAAATAAGTAAATAGAAGACCTGAACAACACAATAAACCAACTAGATACCCAACGGTATGTACCCTTTTCTTAATTGTACTTGGGACATTATCTGAGATAAGCCATATGTTAGATCACAAGTTAAGCTTTAGTAGATTTAAAAAGATAGAGATCGTATAAAGTATCTTCTCTGACCACGATGGGATAAAGTTAGAAATCAATAACAGAAGAAAAACTGGGAAATTCACAAACTTGTGGAAATTAAACAACACTCTCAAACAGCAAATGGATCAAAGAAGAAAGCACAAGGGAAATTAGATAATACTTAGAGATGAACAAAATAAAAACATACCAAAACTTATAAGACCCTTATCGTACATGACATACAAAAATTAATTCAAAACAGTTCAAAGACCTAAATGAAAGAGTTAAAACTATGAAACTCTTAGACGAAAATATGGGATTAAATCTTCACAACTTTGGATTTAACAATTATTTCCTGGAATTGACACCAAAAGCACAGATAAAAAAGAAAAAATAGACACATTGGATTTCATAAAAATAAAAAGATTTTGTGCATCAAAGGACACCATCAACAGAGTGAAAAGGCAACCCGTAGAAGGGGAAAAATTTGCAAATTTTATATATCTAGTAAGGAATTCATATCCAGAATATGTGGAGAACTCCTAAAATTCAACAACAAAAATATGAACAATCCAATTTTAAAAAGACCAAAGGATTTGAATAGATATGTCTCCAAAGAAGTATATAAATGTCTAATAAGCACATTAAAAGATGTTTAACATCACTAATCACTAGAGAAATGTAAATCAGAACCACAATGACATATCACCTTACACTCATTGGAATGACCACTATAAAAGAAAACAAAACAGAAAATAATCGGTGTTGGTGAGGATGTGAAGAAATTGGAAACCTTGTACATATTTGGTGGGAATGTAAAATGATACAACCACTGTGGAAAACATTATGGCATTTCCTCAAAAAAATTAAAAATCGAATCACCATATGATGGAGCAATTCCATTTCTGGGTATATACCCCAAAGAGTTGAAAGCAGGGTCTCAAAATGATATTTGTACACCCATGTTTATAGCAGTGTTATTTACAATAGCTAAAATGTGGAGGCAACCCAAGTGTCCATTGACAGATGAATAGATAAACAAAATGTGGTACCTACAAAAAATGGAATATTAGCCTAAAAGAGGAAAAATATTTTGACATATGCTACAACACTGATGAACTTTGGGTGCATTATGCTAAGTGAAATAAGCCAGTCACAAAAAGACAAATACTGTATGATTCCACTTATATGAGGTAATTAGAGTAGTCAAATTCATAGGGAGAGAAAGTAGAATGGTGGTTACCAGGGGTAATGGTGCTGTTACACAGCTCTGTTTTGTTTCAGGCAGGAAGGAAAAATCCAGAGATGCGTTAGCCTTGAAGGAGTTGTATATTCCAAGACTCTGTGAGTGCCTTAAATAAGCAAAAATAACTCTGTCCTGTAAATGTCCTCATTGCCGAGGTGTGTGGAAGGGCTAAGGTGGATCTAGCTGAACCAACTCAGCAGGGAATTCTTTTATGAAAATTCAGATTCCTACTGAGATTGCTTGTATTTCAGAATTAATTCAAACAGCTGCAGAGACATCAGTCATGGCCGTGAATCGAAATGATACAATTTGCCATCCTTTCCCTTGAGGAAGACATTGGTTCTCCCAAGGGCTCTCTAGAATTAGATTTCTTGACCCACCATGAAAAGTTGCTGCCTTGGACTCAATCATTGTTTCGTTTGTAGCAAATATATCATCCTTTGCAGCAGTGGTTTTCTCTCTCTGTCAGTTTACCCACTGTGTAGGGTGAGGGTGCTCTGGAGTCTGGGGTTGGCTTTGAGTCTCCAGATGTAGAACAGAGGGGAGTAAGAGTGGGAGGAACTTGTTTACTTCCTGCAGGGCTCTGCTGTTGGATGCTTACCAGCTATGGATTTGGAGTGACGGCTAGAATTTCACTCCAGCTGCCACTGGATGAGGCAAAGAGTGTTCCCATCCTACCTGCACCCTGCCATCTCCAGGTTCTGGGGAACAAACAACAAACAATCAAACAAAAGCACCAGGATTAATGTGGAACCATTAATGAAGGAAATTGCATATTATAATTTTCAGCAATGGATTCTTCAAAGCAGGGAGTGGGGTTGCTGTTATCTCAGGGAAGAAAAAGTTTTAAAAAAATCTGAACTAATTCACTCAATCAGTAATAATTCCTTTTAGTAGGTATACCAGGTACTAAGCACATGGTAGGTGTGTGTCACTGTGCAAAGCGCTTTGTATGCATTTGCTCATGGAATCCTCACCCCACCAGCTTGGGAGAGGGATTGTGACACTGTATAGATATGGAAACTGAGAAAGGGAGATACTAAGTGGCTTGCCCAGTTCTAGCAGGTAAGGTTAATCTGACTGCAGAAACTGCATTCTGAAAAACTCTAGCATCTGGTCACCTGCTCAGTCTGACTCTGGCTTTGGAGAAATTCTAATTTTAAAGTTGCCAAGGCACACTTGTAGTTCATGGAGTTCATGTTAGATATGAGGGGTTTTGGTTTGGGGGTTTTTTGTTTGTATTTTTATTTTATTTTATTTTATTTTATTTTAGCTGAGTTGTCGAGAGAGCAGAATTCTTTAAAATAAAAATACTTATTTTTAACTTTGATTTTTATGCTACAAAGCATCCAAAATGATTACCTTTGAACAGGGCAGAGGCAAAGAGGCAAAGAGACTGTATTAAGTTCTGGAGGCCTCAGAAAGACAAATCACAGTTTGGAGACAAGATGGCACTGACTTGTCTCTGTTGCTCCACGCCAAGCCTACCTATAACCTTCAGCTGGTTGCGCAGGGGTTATGAGGAGAAAGTCTGTATGACCTTCCCCAAGGCAATGGAGAGCCTGTGCCTGGGCAGCCTGGGGGAAATAGTGAGAATTAGTCCTACAAGGGTAAGAGAAAAGCAGATGCCTCTAACCACGATCTAAGAGGGAGCTAGGAGCTGTTATGGATCAGGGAGCGCTGTAAGAATTATAAAGAATGTAATATCCCATATTTGTACCTACCATTTAAAAAAAATCTTCCCCCTCACCCTCCTGAAAACTACGTCTGATTCTCTACTCCTTCTTCTTGTTAACTTAATCAAACAACACACATCAGATAGAAACAGGCATCAGTAGGGCTCTCTGGCACTCATGTTAGTGTAATACAGAATAGGGAACACTACTATGGATAAGGATGATTGGATTCTCTGTCTGTTAGAAAATATTGGAGCCCACCATGCTTCAGTGAAAAGAGCTATTCATTCATGAATCCATCTTTCCATCCATTCATCCATCCCCCAACCAGCGTTCATGAAACATTTACTATGTGCTGGTGGTGGGGAGAAATCAGGGTTAATGTAGAGCCCTCACTCTCTCAGAGCATACATTCCAGGAGGGGAGCCAGAATTATTATCATCAAATATGTAATGGGCAATACAAACATCCCATTGGGATGAGTGCTCTACAGAGAAGGTGAACTGGGTGATGCTATACAGAATGAGGTTAGATTGCATGGTCAGGAAAGGCTTCTCCAAAGGGGAGCTATTGAAGCAAAAATCTGCATGACGAGAAGGAACCGATAATGTAAAAGGCAGAGTAAAGAGAATTCTAGGTCAGAGAGCTGCTTGCACAAAGTCTCTGAGGCAGACCGTACCAACCATGTTTGAGGCATTGAAAGAAAACCAGTGGTCTGCAAGCACACTGAGAAAAAACAGAGTAGTTAGACATGAGTTCAGGGAGGTAGAAAGGACCAGAAATTGTTGGGTGTTAAATGCCCAACTAA
Source organism: Eubalaena glacialis (assembly GCF_028564815.1). Taxonomy (NCBI): domain Eukaryota; kingdom Metazoa; phylum Chordata; class Mammalia; order Artiodactyla; family Balaenidae; genus Eubalaena; species Eubalaena glacialis. The sequence goes on from NC_083728.1 coordinate 20,506,391, forward strand.
GGAATCTGGCTTTGGTTCTAAGCCTGATTGGAAACCAATGGTGGATTTAAGCCTGGGAGAGGCAGGATCTGATTAATGTTTCAGGAACATCACTCTGGTGTATGGATGTAGGATTGTAGGAGGGGCAGGAGTCCAGACAGGCAGCAGGAGGACTATTTCTGCAGTCATGAGAGAAGCAGGACAGCTTGGGATAGGTCTGTAGAATTTAGAGATGTGTGGAAGTAGATGAATTATGGAGAAGCAGAAGACAGAAGAGAGAGGATGGTGGTCGAAATCATGAGTCCTCTTTCATCCTTTTATTCTTTTAACAGAAATGTTTGAGCATTCACTTTACTATGTATCTGGCATGCAAAATTCAGTATGTTAAAATCCCTGACCCCAGGAACCCAAAGTCCTAGTGGAGAAGACTGAGATAAAAACAAATAATTAAAATACATTTTAATAAATACTGTAATCAAGAGGTATACATGGGAGCCATGCGAGTCCAAAGGAAACTCTGGTTAACTGCTTTAAAATTAAATATGTCAGTCTTTTGAAAGACGTTATTTTTATCGAATTCTATCCATTGGTGCGTTGGGTTGCGTTAGTGTAAAAAAGCTCAATATAATTTATGTCAGTCAAATGTTAGAGTTCCTGTGTTCTGGACATAAACCTGTTTGGTAACTCTGGACAGCTCACTTCTACTTCCTTCACATTTGTAAAACAGTTTAGGTCACGTCCACCTCCAACTTTGGACCTGAGGACAGACTGCTATGGTCACACCCTGGCGTCACCAGCTTGGTGACCTCCAGATTACAGTAGGGAGTTGTGGACGTCACCTGGGGGCAGGGGATTCTCCTTTCCTCCCTTTGAACCACTGGTGATGAGAGAAAGGTTGCACTATTTTTTAAATGTCCTCTTTCTTCACATTATTTCTTTATTAAAGTATAATATTACATACAGTAAAAATCACTTTTTTGTAACACAGTTCTATGACATTTGGAAAATAAGTAAACATTTAATGGCCACAAAAATCAAGATATAGATCATTATCAACAACCCCCCCAAAAACCCTCCGCCCACCTCCAACTCCACAGTTTCTGATCTGTTTTCTGTTCCTCTAGTTTTTACCTTTTCCAGAATATATCATTTGTCTTAGTCTGTTAAGGATATTATAACAAATATACCATACACTGGGGGGCTTATACAAAATAGAAATTTATTTCTCACAGTTCTGGAAGCTGGGGAATCGTGATGAAGGTGCTGGCAGATTCAGTGTTTGGTGGGGTTTGTAGACAGCCAACAAATGTCTTCTTGCTGTGTTCTCTCATAGTGGAAGGAGTGAGAGGACTCTCTGGGGTCTCTTTTTTTAAGGGCACTAATCTCACACATGAGGCCTCCATCTTTACCTAATCTCTTTCCAAAGGCCCCACCTCCAAATGCCATTACATTGTCAACATTTGGGTTCATGTTCTGGGTATATACTTGTTTGATAATTCTGGACAAGTGTGGATGTTGGTTGGGTGCATTCCCTATGGACCACTAATGAGGAGATTGTGGTTGCACTATTTCTAAAATGCCCTCTTTCTTCACGTTATTTTTTATTAAAGTATAGTATTACACAGAGTAAAAATTATTTATTTTGTTATACGGGGGATTAAGCTTCAGTGTATGCATTTGGAGGGACACATTCAGTTCATAGCATCATCTAAACAAAATCATATAGTATGAAGCTGTTTGAATGTGACTTCTTTCACACAGCATCATGCATTGAGATCAGTTGTTGCATGTATTTGTTGTTAGCTTCTTTTTTATTACGGAAGAGTATGTCACTGTATGAATGTACCACAGTTTATCAATTCTGCAGTTGAAAGACTTGTGGGTTGTTTCCAGTTTTTGATGATTCTGAATGAAACCATTGTAATATTTGCAGTTGTTTTTAATATATATAAGAATAAATTTTTATTTCTCTTAGGTAAATACCTAGGAGAGAAATTGCTGGGTCATATGATAAGTGTATGTTTAACTTCATAAAAAAAGCTGTCACAGTGTTTTCCAAAATGGCTGTATTATTTTGCATTTCTGTTAGCAATTCACAAGCGTTCCAGTTGCTCTGTAAAATTGCCAGCACGGGATAGTGTCAGTATTTTTTTCATTTAAGCTGTTCTAGTGGGTATCTCATTGTGGTTTTAATTTGTATTTTCCTAATAAACTAATAATATTGGCATCTTTTCATGTGCTCCTCATATATATGATGCATTATATAAGCATATGTCCTGCTATTCAAATAAACCTATATGTGTTTGGTCTTCTCTTTGCAGTGATAGAGATGCAAAAATAATTAAGTCTCAGTGTCTGCCCTCAGGAATTTCCTGCCATGCAATGCAGATAAACATATTATACCTGCAAATGTAATGTAAGTGGTTCTGTGGGAGTTCTGAGTAAGGTAAGATTATAACCTTTTAGGACAATTGGGAAAATCCTCAGAAAGCACACAGGTTTTGAGAGGGTCTCAGAATTTAATTTTGAAAGACAGGCTGTGGCAGGGGGGGCCATAGGAGAGGGGGATCCCCAGGGAGAGAGAGGAATCTGACTTAAATGATAGAGAAGAAACTGAAAATATTGGGCAAAAAGTGCTTTGTGAAGGGCAAAGATGAAGAAAAGAAAATTGTGCAGAGCATGGGCACAGAGGTCTCCGTTGGTCAGCAAGACCTCCTCACAGATGTGAGGTAGAAAAGAGGATGGTAGATATATAGATCATTTCAGAGGTCAGAAGAAAGAACGTTGAGAGGACTTGATTTAATGAGCAGTTGACATAACATTACCTGCCCAGTGTGAGGAGGGATGAGGCAGGCTTCAGACTTAAATGAAGGAAAAGACAAGTGTGTGGAGGCTCAGAGCCTATCCTGGCTACATTTCCCCCTTCAGACTAATTCTCCAGCCCTGACTTCACAGCCCAGGACATACCAATGGGCCACACCTCTAAGGGAGGGATAGAACAGTTTCATCCACAGCTAAGATCCTTCTTCCCTCCCCTGTCCCCATCTCCAGCCTCCAGTCTGGGTGGCTACTAGTTGGGCAATTTGCATCCTCCTCCATATACCATCCACGTATTCATTTTCAGTTGGCTGCTAGCTCAAAAGCCCCCTAAATATGGAAAATTAATGGGGCACCTCCCAACACCTTCTCCACTGGAGTAGTCACCATTATATCAGGGCCAGGGCAGGACCAGGGTGGGAACCTGCCCCAGAGTGCAGTCTATTGTTTCAAAGTGGCCCTGTAGTTCACAGAATCTCAGTTGCCATACTGCAAGGATTAAAGGACAATGCAGCAGGAGAAAGTCCAGAAAGGCATGATGCCTGCATTAGGGGAACATCTTTTACCCAGAAAGAAGACTTAAGCAGAAAGGTAAGGCATGAATGGCACAGGAATTAAAGGCCTGGGCTGTGAGTTCGACTGTGTCAACACAACCACAAGTCTGCCTGAATCATTGTAGAAGCTTTACAGTTGTTTCCAGAACGAGGTTCCATGACATCAATGGGAAATAAGACAGTAACATGCAGCCTTGTTCAACAGGCGTGATTGGATTTTGTAGCCAATTCAGCAATGTGAAGATTTTGCATTTCCTTATGTATGGATAAGAGATATGTAATACTAATGTTTCTAGACTATCTTTATTGTGTCCTTGCTATGTGTCAGTCACTCCATTAAGCATTTTATTTTTATTAAATATTTCATTTGACCTTCATAAAAGCATTATGGGTAAGATTCATTTCTCCAGTTTAAAGATGTGAAAACTGAGCTTTAAAGAGGTCAAATGACTTGTTCACGTTATCACTAGAAAGTGTTACAATTGGGATATAAATTTGGAAGATCTGATTAGAGTAGAGAAAATGCATTCCTGACCTCTATATGAAGTCACTTCCTTGTATTAATAATATAGGGGAACAGTCACCTCTAAGGAACTGTACAGACTGTTTTCTCCATTTGAAATAAGATTACAGTGAAATTTAAAAATTAAGTGGTCCATCATGTCAGGCTTGAGAATATCTTGAGTAATTGTTGCTACTTTCATTATGCCCTGGCTAACCGTGACATAGTAAGAAGTATACATTTGGTCTCTGCCTGTTGTTCCTGACACAGAGCTCTTAACACCCTTGTAATTTCCAGAGTCATAGGGGTGCTAGGAGCATCTTTTGTTCTAATATTTTGTCTTTGACCCTCATTCCTGAGAGAGTTCCCAAATCCCTGGGAATTTCCTGGATGATAAGAATATCTTTTATTCTAATGAGGCAACTCTTGGTGGGCTCCTGGATGGCTCCTGGATGCGGACTGTTTACCAGAAACAATAAGCCATGGTTAGAAGCTTGGAACTTTCATCCCTACCCTCCATCCTTCAGGGGAAGGGAGAAGGGAGGGGAAATTGAGTTAATAATCAATAATGCCTATGTGATAAAACCTGCATAAAAATCTCTAAAGTAGGGCATTTGGAGAACTTCTGGGTTGGTGAACACATCCATGAGCCAGGAGGGTGGCACAACCCAACTCCACAGGGACAGAAGCTCTTGCATTCAGAACCCATCTGGACCTCACCCTATGTACCTCTTCATCTGGCTGTTCATCTATATCTTTTGCAATATCCTTTATAACAAACCAGTCAACTAGGTACTAGATATTAAAGCTTTGTAGGTTTTTTGATTGGCTAAACTCAGTATCCAGCCTGTGGCTGGTCATTTCTTTATTTTTATCCTTTGCATTCTGCACAGTTGACTTCCATTTTAATGTGTTTTAATATATCAACTGTTTTTTTATTATTGATATCTAAGAAAACCCACCATAAATGTCTTTCACATGTTTTTAAGATGTATTCTTAGACACCTTATGTTCTTTATTGCCATTGCAAATGATATCCTTGAAAATTAATTATTGTAACTATCTCTTGCTGACTATATGGATACCACCTTTTTAATATATTAGCTGACTAGTTAGCTATCTTGCTATACTCTTATTGCATCTGTTGGGCTCAGCCAAAAATACATAAACCACTCCAGGTTTTCAAGCAAAAGTGATTTTATAGAAGGGATTAGATGGCTTACAAAATCACTGGAAAAGCTGAAGGGTATAAAATTAAGATGGAGGGGCAACACTAACTTTCAGCTTTAGGTTCAGAAGAATATTGAAGGACTTCCCTTGCCAGACATTGAAATATACTATAATGCCACTGTAATAAAAAGTTTCTTATTGGCATAAAAACTTGTCAAAGGGATCAGAGAAAACAGAACAGAGTGCCCAGAAACAGATTCCAGTATATATGACCATTTAATAAATGAAAGAAATGGTATTTCAATTCAGTGGAAATTTAATAAATGATGCCAGCACAGGTGGTTTTCCATCAAAAAGGAAAAAAAATCTTAGACATCTACTTCATGCCATATTTTAAAAATTCTATATGGGATGAAAACATAAATATTTTCTAAAATAATAAATGAAAAGTTAGGGGACAACATGTTAAAACCTGAGGGTTTGGGAGATCATTATAACTAAAACAATAAACCCCAAAGGCATTTAAGAAAAGGCAGACATTTGACTGTCTAAAAATTAAACCTGTGTTTGAATATTTTTTAAAATCAATACTAAAGCAAAGCAAATAATAAATTCTACACATGTGCAAGATTGAAGGTTAGAATATGTAAAAAATAAATTGATAACAAATTGACAACAAAAATGCATACAAACCAGCAGGAAAAAAAATGGACAAAATATGTGAATGACAGTAGCAAGTATAAAAGGCCAATGGAAACAAAGGAATGAGTACCCAATCTCTTTATTAGTAAGAAAAATTTTAAAAACTAACAACAAGGTAGTCTTTTATACCTAAGAGATAAGAAGAAAAAGTGTTATTTACAGCAAATAGGAATGTAGACAATATGGAATTCATATTGTTGCTGTCAATGTGAATCAGTAGAACAGCTTTTTTTTTAAACAGCAATTTCAAAGTATCTTAAAAATTTAAAAAAGTATATATATTTGTTGACCCAATAATCGCACTCCTGAGAACCTAATTTATAGAAATAAAAATACCAATATGTAGGGATCCATACATGGAAATAAATATTTATTGCAGGATTTTTAACAGTAACAAAAATTGGGGTGAGGGAGTGAATAGTATTCTGAGATATACAGGTTGAGTAGATTATGGTACATTCACAATAAGGAATTTTATGTTACCACTAAAAGAAGATGTTAGGTTCAGACCAAATGATTTGAAAGGATTACTGTAATCTACAGTGAAGGGAGAAAATCAAGATGTAGAGAAGGATTATGTACTGCTTTTTGCCAATAAAATAATGGCAAAATCTTTGCTATCTATAAACATATTAATACTTAAATCAATATCAACAGTTAAAGCTATAACTATAGGTACTGGGTCATGTGAACATTGAATAGGCTATGGAACATTAGCAGTAAGTAGTTAATATTAGTTATTTGGGACAGGATAGGGGACCAGGAAAGGGAAAGCAGGAGACACATTAATTTTTTAAAAAACTGTATTAAAATATCTAAAATAAGAAACAACCTAATATTTGTATATATGTACATACACATATATAAAAGGTATGTGAAAAGATGATCAGTAACATGTTGATTTTTGTTATGTTGGTACAGCAGGATTTCAAGAGACATTAAATTTAGTTTAATATTTCATCTTCATTTTTACAATAAAAATATATTAACTGCATAATCCTAAGAAACTGTGAAGCTAGTTTCACTGTTGAAAAATAAGGAAGGAAGAAAATTTTGTTTCTTCCAGGTGTCTACATAAGCCTTCTTGGCCAACTCAATATGAACCAAAAATAAGTAGTCATGGGTACCCAGAAAAGAAGTCTCTGTAAATAACTAGTCGTTCATGTCAGTGGGTCATAACAGATCTTCACATGGTTTACTTTCTACACTCTTTAATTTCCTGCTCACTGTTAGCTCTTTAGAGAGGGTCTTCCTGACTACTTATCCATTCTACCCATCACAAATCATTGCCTAACCCTTTGCGTTGACTTGATGTTAACATTTATTGCACATGGTTGAAATCAAAGTTTATTTTCAGCCTTCCTCTTTTAATAATAATTTTAAAAATGCAAGTCATGCTCTATTCCTTTGAAAAAATATGGCTTTAGCTGTGACCAACGATTTTCATTATGAGGTTTGCTTTTCTGTTCCCCCATTGATTCTTCTAAAACTAATTAGTAATCTTCATTTTCCCCTCTTCATCAGGTGTTGTTTCAAAATGTTTTAAAATAGAAATGTGCTAGTTACATTTTTTAGGGGCAGACATTTATTGACTTCCATTTTTTAGAGGGGAGGGGGATATAATTCGAAAAGAGGGCCCATAAAATGTGTCCTTTGGCAATTTACTGAGCATTTTTGTGGCTATGTATATAGTTAATTTTTTTTTTTTTTGCTGTGTTCCAAGGACATATATTTCCATTTTGTTAACATAACATATTATATTTAAATCTATTAAATTGTGCTTATTCATTATATTCTTCAAAAGTTCTATTATTGCCCACATGGGTTTTCATATTCTAGAATAGTTACACTGAAATTTTCCAAACAAATGTATTTTAACAAATTACGATGTTTCGAGAATTCTAACCCAACACTTACATTTTGCTGCAGTGTTCTTTGCTATATAAGGATGTACATCCTTTGTAAGTCTCTTTTATGGACTGTTGCATTCTATTATTATATAATATCCTTCTTTATCCTGTTTAGTGTCTATGGCCTTGATTTTTCTTTGTCCTGATATCAGTATTTTCTCAAGCACTTTGGTTATTTGTATTTGTCACGTAGCACACAATAATGATTTTTTTTCTTCATTCTCTTCTCTCCTGGTGATTGAGAAGCTCTATTGTATATTTAAGGCTATTAGTGATTCCCACTTCTAATTGTCAAAATTAAACCTGTATTTCTCCCACTGACACTTCACATATCTACTCCTCCACTTCCACTGAGATGAATGCTTTAGAATAGAGTCACTTTTACCTCAGTATAAAACCTTCAGAACTGCTGTAAACTCTGCTAAACATGACTCTGAAGATCATGCTATTAGTGAGTGGTTCCTGACCTCTGGCCAGCTCCAGTTCTCAAATAAGTATTGGTTGGTTAAAGTTCTTATCTTTTATAAGGGTGGGTTGTGGTTGGAAAGTAACTGCCTGTGACCATTTGGGACATTCTCAATGGAGGCAACATTTCATTGGATACAGTGTACTATTCACCATCTTTACTTTCCTGATCTTTGACAATACAGATCCACAAACAATACTGTATTATATGTTTCATTAAATTCATAACACCATGGACCTGCATTTTGCAACAATTAAGTTATTTGGACCCCATATATCCCATCATGGTGGAATTTTTTTTTTTTAATAAATTTATTTATTTATTTATTTGTTTGTTTGTTTATTTACTTATTTATTTTTGGCTGCATTGGGTCTTAGTTCCTGTGTGCAGCTTTCTCTAGTTGCAGCGAGAACAGGCTACTCTTCGTTGCGGTGCATAGACTTCTCATTGAGGTGGCTTCTCTTGTTGCGGAGCACAGGCTCTAGGCATGTGGGCTTCAGTAGTTGTGGCACATGGGCTCAGTAGTTGTGGCTCACAAGCTCTAGAGCACAGGCTCTGTAGTTGTGGTGCACAGGCTTAGTTGCTCTGCTGCATGTGGGATCTTCCCAGACCAGGGCTTGAACCCATGTTCCCTACATTGGCAGGCAGATTCTTAACCACTGTGCCACCAGGGAAGCCCTCATGGTGGAATTTTATCATATTTTAATTTTCTGCTCTTTGCTACTCCCTCCCTCCCCTCCCATTCCCTTACTACTGGATTTTGCTGAGAGAGTTGTGTTTGTTTTCAGTTTAATTTGTTTTTTATGGAGGGCAGTCTATTGAAAGGTCTTCCCTTGCTACATGTGTCATTCTTCCCAAGACTACTTACTTAGTACCTACGCTACAAATTCACAGTAGCCTTACCATCATCCAATTATACATAACTACACATATGAGGCATATGTTTATATAAACATATATATATATATATATATATAGTGTTCGTCTATCTTTTTATCTACCTCTACCTGCTATATATTTATTTGTTGCCTATCACTATTTCTTTCCCTTTTATATCTTACAATATGTTGAAATCTCTGATCTTATTGAAATTTAGCATGTACAGATACTTCCTCAGACAATGGACATGGATTGTACTCTCTTAGACATTTCCTGACTCTTTTTTTGGCCAATAGATGTATTATATTTTCCTATGTGTAAGATATTGACATTGCAGCCATCTCCTTTCAAGAGTCTGTAGGTGTTGCAGAATAGTTTCCCATACTGAAGAGAAATCTGACAGGTTTACTCAGCTACGTAAAAAAAATCAGCTACTTATAAATAGAAACTTTAAGGAATTTTATGTGGCTTAGAATTTAGGAATTTCAAAGGTTTAGATTTTTTTTTTTTTTTTTTTGGTAATTTTTGAGATCAAGTGAGAAATTTTAAACTGCAAATTTATCCCCCTTTAGCTCAAGTAAATTCTTATGTTTTTTAAAAAATCATTGCTTTCCCTCTTCTCTTTCCTTTTCTTCTCCTGTTAATCCAATGATTCCAATTAGATTTCCTGACTCTGTCTTCACAACTCTTATTTTTCCTCTTGAACCTATGCCTATGTGTTTCTGCTATATCTTATGACACTTTTTATCAACATCATTTTTCAAATCTTTAATTACAATCTTGGTGAGATTATACTTTTTTATAATTTATGTATTGATTTTTGAAACTGGAAAATCATTAACTGACTAAATTATTTCCCTAATTTTATCTCTTTGAGAATTCTTCCCTAGACTATTTCCCCTTCTCCAAAACTGGCATGGAAATTGACCCCTCATACGAGGACAGACAGATCCAGAAGTATCTAAACCACAGAAGCCAACAAAGTGTAAGCAGAAACTTGACCCCTGCTATTCCTAGATCTTTTTCTTAATGATAAAATGAATAGATTATTATTTAAAACCGATGGAAGGATTTGTTTTTCACTCCTAAAACTTCTAGAACTCCTAAACCAACCTGGAAATAGTTTTAACAACACTGGGGTAATGGAAATAAACATTTTACATAATAATTCAGATCCTCTTGGAGCATGATGAGGTATAGGAGTTATGCTGGCAGAAGTGTTAATTTCCACACTTTGAAAGGTCTAATTGTGTCGTCCATACTTGATCCAGAGACCAGACCAAAAAGAAGGCTACATTCCTCTCCCTTCCACAATCTCAGCATCTGTCCCCTCCCCACGTCTGTCTTGTATTTAGCTTAGGAACTAGACATAGTAGTGACTGATTGGGCATGCCAGAGGCCAGTACCCAATGGGGTGGGGGCTTTTGTGTAGGAGGGGAGAGGGCAAGAGTTAGACAGGACTGTTAGAAAGGTTATGAGAACAGAAGGGAGGGAGTCCAGGTGAGGCTGGATTTCTCTGCTGACCCCAGTACACACAGGAGGCAGTGCTCAGACCCTGTACCTGTGAAAAGAGCTCGGTCAGGTGCATCAGACTCACAGCTCCAATTCTAATCTCCTTCCAGCTCTTCAAAGGTTTTATTATTTTGTTCCAACAAGTCAGTTACTGATTAAACTTCCTCCAGGATTCCAGCAAGATACTTCTGTTACTGACTGAACTACTTTTCCTTCATTTTACGATCAAGAGCCTGATTTCTACGCAAAGCTTTGCAAAATGAAATTATGATAAATCACAACTAAATATCCTCCCATAAAAGGGAAAAAATAATAACTTAATGGTGGAGAAAGTTGGCACTACCCTAACCGAGTGATGAAGGTTAATCAAGTTATGAAGTTTAACATCATCAATAATGCCATGTGGATATCACGTAACCCTTGTGGGAGTCTTTCTAAAAATCCATAACCATAAGGAAACAGGCAAACTCAAGCTGAGGGACAATCTATAAAATACCTTACGAGTATTCCTCAAAAGAGTAAGATCATGAAAAACAAGGGAAGAGTAAGAAACTGTCACAAACCGCAGTACACTTAAGAGACATAATGATAAAATGAAATGTGATGTGCTGGATTTGATCCCAAAACAACAGAAAAGGATATTAATGGAAAAATTTGTGAACTTCAAATAAAATCTGGAATTACAGTAAAGCACCAATGTTGGTTTCTCCGTTTTGACAAATATACAATGGTAATATATGACGGTAACTTTAGGGAAAACTCAAACTGAGAGGTGTAGGGGAACTCTCTGTACTATCTTTCTTATTATTTTTATCAATCTAAAATAACTCCAAAATTAAAAGTATTTTAAAAAATTCTCCCGTAATCTAAAAACTTCAGTTTACCCCCTTAGCTCTAGGCTAGACGCACTTAATTACTTCTCCTTTAGATCCAGTTACCTAGAAAGGCAAGTTTACCAGAATATGATTCTGACACTCACAAATATTTATTGAACACCTACGGTATGCCAATGATCTGATGGTTTAACTGTGGTGTGTAGATACTACATACATGATGTGGCAAAGCCATTGTCACTGGAGAAACTGTTTCTTGGAGCATGTTTCTCTTTCTGCTGATTTCCTCCATGTCTATAGCTATCTGAAAGTTTAATCAAGATACTGAGGACTTTGTTTTCTTATATCTTCTTTTTATAGCTCTTTGAACATATTCAGTGACTCTCATTTGGGTAATGTGCTGAGTTTGCTACCAATATTTCGAGTAAATGGGAACAGTCTCTGAATTGGTATCTCTGTGCAAAGACTGAGTTGTTCAAAGGACATGGGCCACAGCTGGATGCGCACCTTCATTCCCGCCTTCAGTCAGGTCCAAACCGGATGGTGAGCAGAACAATGGGAGACAGATAGCATCAATTTCTTGGCCAGCAAAAAGTGCAAGAAATAGTATTTCCCCTTCCCCTGAAACCTGATGGGAATTCAAGAATCAAGCATGATCCTGGGGTGAGAGGAGAGGGTGTTTGGGAAAGGAAAGAGGAGAAAAGGCATAAGCTGAGCCAAGGGTCTCGCTGTCCCTTGCCTTCTTCCTCTGCAGGGATGCCTGTGGGGAAGGAAATAGGCCATTAGTAAGTGTGTGTTCATTCCTGACACATTTGAGATAATTCCCGTCAGCCACGGTCTCATCATTGTTGGATGGGCCATTGGAAGACGACTGTGAACTCTCTGCTTTCAAAGTCAGAAGAGTGGTTTTGGGCTGCAGCCAGATCCCCTCTGGCCATCAATATGTCCTACCTTGGATTGCAGCAAGAGAGAAGGAAGGATTTTCTCTAGGACGTCAAGCTTCCCAGAGATAGGCAGGCATTCATATGTTCTCTTTGCCACTGAGTCTTTAAAAATTACATAAAGTTTAGGTCAATTTAAAAATCTCTGACCAGGGCTTCCCTGGTGGCGCAGTGGTTGAGAATCTGCCTGCCAATGCAGCGGACACGGGTTCGAGCCCTGGTCTGGGAAGATCCCACATGCCGCGGAGCAACTGGGCCCGTGAGCCACAACTACTGAGCCTGCGCGTCTGGAGCCTGTGCTCCGCAACAAGAGAGGCCGCGATAGTGAGAGGCCCGCGCACCGCGATGAAGAGTGGCCCCCGCTCGCCGCAACTAGAGAAAGCCCTCGCACAGAAACGAAGACCCAACACAGCTAAAGATAAATAAATAAAATTTTTTAAAAAATCTATAAAAAAAAATCTCTGACCAAATCTCTCACCTCGTTTTCCAGAAAGAGGAAATATGGTGACGCCTAACTTCTCTCTAAACTGAAAACTTTCTTGGTTGGATGTCAAAGACCTAAATTCTCAAGTTTTGCACAAAGTAGGCTCTCAGGAAAAAGAAAAAAAAAAAGGTGCTGATGGCTGTAAAAATGCATTTTAAAATATAATAGGTTTTTTATTATGAGATTAATGTTTACCATGTATTGAGTGGAGTGAGATGAGAGGCATGATACAGCTGATCATCTTAGAGGTGAAGGATGGTGTGGATACATTTCCAAATATTCAAACAAAAGGAAAAAGAGCATCTTGGAGTCATTACCTGAATAAAATGAAGAAGGCAAATACCACTGTAAGTCATATAGTTATTAAAACTACATTCTAATTTGCTGTTTCTATCTAGTACACATGCAATGGTGCAGATCATCATTGGACAAGACAGACGCATGGACAAATGCTAATAATCTCTTTCTTGCATTGTACATCAGTCGACACAGTGGTGTAGACTAAGAGGTGCATCTCAAGAGAAGGAACCTTTATTTTTTAATGAGGCAGAGTTTATGCCCGTAGTGATAGGTGTACACACTCAGTGGCTGAATGTCTTGCTATTTAGAAAACCTCTCTTCTCTGGATGATTATTTCTGGGGTTCAGAGCCTGGAATACAGGGCTTCTTCTAGTTAGTAAATTCCTTTGAAGTTAATCCAAGATTATATTTCCAACAAGAAAATAAACCAAAAAAAAAAAAAAAAAAAAACCCTCAGAGGAACGATTTGGGTCTTTGCCTTCTTTATGCTAACAACATTTTATTGGTTATATAAAAACTCAGGAATTGTACAAGTATTAAGAAAGAGCCGAGGGGAAAATATACCAGAGATAAAGACATGGGAAAGAGGTAAACTTTCCCTTCCAGTCTCTTGTGAAAGCAAATCCAAGCTTGGAAAAAAGGCTCTCCAGATGGGCTCAAGAACAAACCTCCACATTTTACTGGTCCTGGGAATTAGAGAAAAACTCTCCACAATAGAAATTTTAGAACATTTCTGGTTAAGGTTCTATAAGACACATGAAATTTATGAAATCAAAATAAGAACATTAAGTGAAGCAAAGAAAGACAGGAAAAACAGATATGGGGGGAATTAAAAGATGCATTATTTCCTTAACTTTTACATTAAGAACCCATGAGAAAAGTGTCATGTAACCGTTTTTATGCTAAAGATAATGTATATCACAAGAGAGAAAAGGGGAAAAGAACTTTGAAACTTAGAAGCAAAAAAAAAGAAGCCTAAAGGAATATAGGGAATATATACCCACACACATACAACAGAAGTATCTCAGAGAAGGATAGAAAAGATTGACTGGAAATAATAATTAAAGAAATAAAGAAAAAATATTCTTGAGTAAAAGAAAATAATCTGCTGACTAAAATAATGCATCGATCCTTGGCAAAATTAATAAAAACAGAATAAAATCCAAGATTTACCCAGGTAACATACAATTTAAATATGAAGTATACATCCTAAAAGGAAGTGTGAAGAAAAGGTAGGTTGATTTAAATAGATACCAAATCACGGTAGCTTCATATTTTGATATCTGCCACTTGAGTGTATGAATCAATAGAAACTACTGAGTTCTGAGGGGGAAATATACTGGCCAAAATATCCCATAACCAATCAGTGAGAGCAGACGAAAAACATTCTCAGACAGGCATGGGCTCAGAACTGAGGCAATCTGTGTTGTCTTGCTGAGAAAATTACTCTCAGTCACTCTACCTGGGCAAAAGATAAATCAATATCAACAACTCAAGAATGAGGAAGTTGTCGTAATAAGGGATTGATGGTGTCCCTTTGGGCATTGTACTTCTTAGCTTGTATTGAGTTCCTTCTACTGCCTGACTAATGGTGGGGTACATGGCATGTGGCAAGCTCTTCCTTTTAAGAGGGAAAGGCACTGCACTTGTAAAACAGGACAAATGGACGTGTCCCCTCCCACCAGCCCCAGAGGGAGAACTAACACAGAACTCCATCAGAATATGCTCTGCAGTCAGCAAAGGTAAAATCAAAGGCAGCTCCAGGAGTGAGCCCTGGATATCTCCTGCTGGCTTTTTGCAACTCTCCTCACAGATCTGGCTGAATCTCTCTGAAATGGGAAACGAAAGAGCAAGAGAAAGATTCTATGTCTGCAATTCTCTTTCTGTAGCTTTTATTTTTTACATAAAAAAAAAAAAAAATTCTCTGGGTTAAACTGATGCAGTCAGAACCCAATTTTCTCCTCCATTGTTGCTTTCTCTTTTACATGTCATGAACAACTAAATAAGTTGGAAGGTTAAATTTCATATAAGAATGATGTTTATAAGTATAATGTAAGCCTCATTTTTCACACTCTGTCCAAAGTTTTCTTGTCGGAACTCTTTCTAATCACTGGGAAGAGTTTTTGGTAGTTTTTCCAAAACCCTTATATATTTTACCAAAGTTATCTTCAGTGTGAAACTTTCCTAAGTTATTCCGTGTGACTGGAATAAACTGCCTTATGAAAGGTATTAATGCATTCACAAGCATTCCTTCCTAAAGACACATGTCACAACCAATCAGGGGCTGTAGGATAATCAGGAGATAAATGGTTCATAGAGTAGGAATATGAAGAAAACCCATATGTAGCAAGTCCCCTGTAAATAATGCAAAGCCTCAAGCTTGCCTTTAACCAGTTGGGAAGGCATTCATACAGACTTCTTTCTACTCTATGATTCTTCCCTCAGCATTTATTCTGTAATCATCTTACAATCATGAAAATCTGGCATTTTAATTTCATCCCTTGGGGAAATATGTGGATACTGGCACCATGACAAGTATAACAGTATAAAAGGACAATTACCTTAGGCTTACACTTCATTTTTTTTTTCCAGATTTCCAAGAAAGAACTAAAATTTCAAGTTTCATAGCAAAAAATTTTACTGTGACTTCATATACATGGCCTTTCACTACGTTAGAATCTCCAAAAAGCTGTGTGTTCCAAACTCAGTTTCTTTTCTTGGTAGCCTAACCAAAATTCATCCATTTGCAGTCATTCCAAAAATGTATTTTTAGCACCCACTATATGACAGACACCATGGTGGCCATTGGGAAGCAGTATGGTATAGCAGTGAAGAATGGGAGCTTTGGGTACCGATAGTTGGGGTTAGAACCCCAGCTGCTATTTGCCATCTATTATGGCCTTGTATGTGTTCCTTAACTTGTCTGAGTCCTATTTTCTCATTTATGAGAAGAAGAAAATACTTAAATCAATTTATCAGATTATTGTGAGGATTATAGGAGAGTATACATGTAAAACACTTAGATGATGATGATGATGATGGTGGCAATGATGATAATTTGTATTAGTCTGCTCAGGCTGTCATAACAAAATACCTTAGCCTAGGTTGTTCAAACAACAGAAATTTATTCTCTCCAAGTTCTGGAGGCTGGAAAGTCCAAGATCAAAGTCCAGCAGGTTTAAATTTCTGATAAGAATTCTCTTCCTGGCTTGCAGATGACTACTTTCTGCTGAGTCCTCATATGGCAGAGAGAGAGTGAACAAGCTCTCTGATGCCTTTGCCTGTAAGAGCATTAATCCCATTGGGTCAGGGCTCCATCCTCATCTAACCCTTATTGCCTCCCAAAGGCCTCATCTCCAAATACATCAAGGCTTAGGACTTCAAAAGATAATTTTGGGGAGACCCAATTTAGTCCGTAGCATTATTATCATTGTTACTTCCACTTTCCAGCAGCTACATTTCATCATGTATTTCAAAGGGGTAAGAATACTTATCTTTTTAAGATGCCAGAACTCCTATGGAAATTGCATAATTAAAAAAAGCCACCTTGGGACTTCCCTGGTGGCGCAGTCGTTGAGAGTCCGCTGCCAATGCAGGGGACATGAGTTCGATCCCTGGTCCAGGAAGATCCCACATGCTGCAGAGCAACTAAGCCCATGTACCACAACTACTGAGCCTGCACTCTAGAGCCCGTGAGCCACAACTACTGAGCCCACGCGCTGCAACTGCTGAAGCCTGGACACTCTAGGGCCCGCATGCCGCAACTACTGAGCCCACGTGCTGCAACTACTGAAGCCCGCACACCTACAGCCCGTGCTCTGCAACAAAAGAAGCCACAGCCATGAGAAGCCCGCGCACCACAACGAAGAGTAGCCCCCGCTCGCCGCAACTAGAGAAAGCCTGCGCATAGCAATGAAGACCTAATGCAGCCAAAAACATTTTTTTAAATAAATAATTTTAAAAAAACCCAAAAAAGCCACCTTTGAACCTTCTAGAAATGACTCAGCTTCTGTCTTTATGGACTTTCTAAATTCAAGCATCCTCTATATTCTCAAGATCCACCTTCTGCCCAACCACACTCTCCAGTCACCCATAGCAGATGTCAGCTCCAGTAAACACTGTAACCCAAGGATTGTAAACATTTCTGAGGCAACACTTAGAATGGTAACAGGCCATCCCTCTAATTTGGCTGAGACATTTGTTCATAACATCAGGATCAAATAGTTGGCTCATACCCTGTGCACACAAGCGACTCCAACAATAGGGTCCCCAGCTGACCCAATAATTAACTTTCTTAATCTATCCTTGAAAAGAAAAACAGTCATGTCATTCATCTTCATCTGGGCTTCTCAAGGTTTCTGGAACACCCATCTAACTTGCTCCTTAAGTCAGGACACTGGAAGTTCCTGTTACGTGGGAAGAAGGACACATTGCACTGGGATGGTCCATTTTCATTAGCAGAGCAATGATCTCATCATGTACTTGTTCAGGTGGAATTGAGGACATGAACAAAGGTTTGCTGGAAATGGTTCCAGCCAACTGTTAAATACTCTGGACTTGTAACCTGGTTGTTGAATCAGAGCTTGAAACTGGTCAAGATGGGAATATTTACACCATGAAAATCAGCAAATACTCCGAGTCAGGGCTTTTTCCCCTCTAGAAGTTTATTGGCATACCAGTAGACTTTAACTTCCCCCATTTTGAAAAGTTCTAAACTGGGATAGGTCTTAGCCATACCCGGGGATATGTTTTGTTTTGTTTGTTTTTTCATCTAAAATACAGATTCTTGGCCTCCACACAATTATCGAATGCATGATACTCTCTACTGCTGTCCTGGTGTGTGTACTTTAGAAGACAAAAAGTTGCTACAGAACTGGAACACACATTTTGAAAGAATTTATAAAAACAAAAATATATACCGGAAGGACATTAGGGGGAGGGGAATGAGAGTGAGGAGTGGGAATAAAACCAAGGAAAAAATAAGTAAATCAAGTGAGGGCTCTTGCCCAGATGATAAAATCATGCCAGGACCTATGGCATTTAAATAATTCTACCTCCTGTACCTGAGGTGTAAGGGCTGGGGTGGGAAGTACATCGTGGAAATGTCTGTGTTGAGAGTAATATATGCACATATACTTGTAACACAGCAAACTACTGGAGGAAAGTATCACTTCTCACTAGTTTCTGTGCCCCCAATATTTACTGCAATGCTTGGCATAGAGAAAGCATTCAGAACGTGTTTCTAAAACATCCAAATCAGTGATTGAATGAGTGAATAATAATAATAATAACAATAATAGCAATACAACCTCAATCTTTCAGCTCAGTTACCTTTCACCATGGATACCAATAAAATTGTTTCCAACACACATTAGATGCCATCACTGACTTGTTAGGAAGCTTCCAGTGATTTCCCATCCCACCTAAACTCACCAGCCCTGGCCCCAAGCCCTTTGCCTGCCTAATTCTCATCTTGTACTCCTCTGCCTCTCATTCACTTGGTTCTGGCCACACTAAACCTTCTCTCCTCCCCTTGAATGTCTCATTCCTGGCTCAGATGTTTTATACCTTGCTCTCTTTTCCTTTAGACCTTGACTTGGCTCACTCCTTGACTCATGCAGGTCTTTGCCCAAATGTCATCTCCTCATGGAAAATTTCCCTGGGCAATCTACCTAAAATAGCACTGCCATCACCTCAACAATGTTTGATCTCCTTAATGTGTTTTACTATTCTTCATAGCACTTACACTTTCTGACATTTGTTTATTCAGTGATTTGTTCATTGTCTCCATCTTTTGAAGATGGACTCTCTGTGAGACTGGGGACTTTGTCCGTCTTGTCTGTACAGTACCCTTGATTCTTGGAACAATGCCCGTCACAGTAGAATATCATTAAGCTTTTGATGATTGATGAATGAATGAGTGAATGACTTTATTAACAAAAATTCAAGAGTGATTGGCCAATGCGCCATGAATGAAAGGGGTATCCTGATTTACAAGGTGATAACCTTGCTAGCTGCTCCCATAGGCAGCCTCACGATCCCACAGTGTCAAGCGTGACAGCTCTCCAGTCTGAACCTCTAATTATAGGCCAGGTTCTGAGTAACAGAAACAGAACATAGTCACACGTGTAATGCAGGCAATTAGAATTCAAGAACTAAAAGCTACCTAAATGTATCGCCCAACTCCAACTTCAACCCTTACCTCAGTTCATGACATTGGCAAAGCCAAATTATGGGGTATCATCCTAGATTTTCTGATTTATTCTACACACTGCCACCCTCAGAGATACCATTCTGAAATGAGAGTGATGTCCTCAGTAAAAGCTCATACGTACTTACAGGTCAGAGCCCAGACCTCTTAGAAAGGCCTCAAGGCTACTACTACTCTGACTCAGACCTATTTTTCCATTTTCAACTTTAGAGTTGTATCCTCACTTCCTGCCACTGGCTAGATTTTTTACTCCACACGTGCTAAGTCTAGCTTTCAGTTTCTCGAATCCACCATGCTCATTCATGCCATCATCTTTATACATTCTAAGATCCTTTGACTAGACTAGCCTACCTCTCCCAGCCTGGCATATGAATCATTCAGTGCTCCAACAGGAAGCCTTTCCTGACAACCACCAACCTGATTTAATTGCCTTCTCCTGATATGTTTTTTTGGAAATACTAAGTGGGCTCCTGGTTCTAACAGTTTCCCTCTTGAAAAAGCTCCAACAAGAGTGCTAATCTCCAGGGTACTCATGTTTAACCCCATCACTGAACCGGCTAAGTCTACAAGGAAATTCTTTACAAATGCTGAGAAAAGAGGGCCAAAGACCTAATTAATTTTTCAACACTGAAGTCTGAGTTTTACAATTTGTCTCTACTTTATGATAATAAATTTCTCTAAAGTAAGCAGGTCCTGGTGATTGGGCAAGGGGCCAGCAATTCTCCTTTGGCAAGGAGTTGCCTTGACTCAGGCTGTGTATATTTGGAGAACAATGCCACAGGTCAAATGTCAACGTTAACCCAGTTCTCTTCCAATAGAGAATGTGGGCCTCCCGTGTGTGCCAACTGCTAAGAGATAGCCATGGATGCCCCTCTGGCTCTCACTCTAAGAGCACTTTGGGCCTTTGTGTATGCCAATATTTTCAAATTCATTTCACAGGCTTGTAGAATTCATGATCTGGAAGTGACCTTAGAAATGATGAAGTTAATCATCTACTTATTCCATAGGGAAGAAGTACCCATGCCTCTAACACTAGCTTTCAGCCCATTCCTACCTTTTATCCAATCCTAGCTGTTCAGAAAGATAATCTGCCATTCCTTCTATTCCTATTCTGGAGTCAAGAAGAACTCATGTATCAATATTTTAAGAAATTAGACAATTAACTGCAAGTTGTCACCGAGGGTAGAAACAATCACTACCCTATTTCAAAAGGCATAGGTGATATGCATCCCCTTAATGCTTTAGGCAGTGGTCTGGATTAAAAACTTCATGGTGGGGCCTTGGTAAATGATGGAGATGATGCTTCCTTAAGTTCTGTATACCTAAGCCTTTTCTTTTTTTTTTTTTTTGGTGCATGCCACATGGCATGTGGGATCTTAGTTCCCTGACCAGGGATCAAACCCTCGCCCCCTGCATTGGAAGCGTGGAGTCTTAACCACTGGACCACCAGGGAAGTCTCCATACCTAGGCCTTTTGAAAGCTGAATTTTCTTTTTGCCTCAAGTATTAGTTTTCTATTTCTGTGTAGCAGCTGAAAATGACACACATTTATGAGCTCACACTTTCTATAGGTCAGAAGTCTGGGTGCACAAGACTGGATTCTCTGCTCAGGATCTCATAAAACTGAAGTCGAGGGGACAGCAGGGCTGCTATCCTCATTTGATGTTCAGGCTCCTCTTCCAAGCTCATCAGCTGCTGGTAGAATTTGTTTCCTTGTGGTTGTTGGACTGAAATCCCTGCTTCCTTGCTGGCTGTCAGCCAGAGGCCATTCTCAGCTCCTAGAAGCTGCCCATGTCACCCACCATCTTTAAGCCAGCAATGATACATTGAATCCTTCTTGTATTTCAAACCTCTGACTTCCTCATCTTTGATGCTGGAGGAAACACTCTGCTTTTAAAAGGCTCATGTGACTAGGTCAGTCTCACTGGATAACTTCCTGATCGGTTGATTTGGGACCTTGATTACATCTGCAAATCCCTTCACAGCACACCAAAATTAGTGCTTGATTTCATAACTTGCAGTAGGTGCGTGAAAACCAGGGGCCAGAGATCTTGGGGGGACATCACAGAATTCTGCCTACCCCACCTCCTCAGAGTCACCAAGAATTTGGATTTCAGAAAGAACACGTAATTTCTTCTCTATCCTCACCTTGAGTTTTCTCTTGTATATACCTAACATTTTTCTACACATTTTTGCCTGGGTGTCCTACAGGCATCTTGAACTCAGTGTGTCCTCCTTTCAGATGGCATGGCAGAATAGAATGGAATGGATTTGGAGAGACAATCAGGTGTAGCAGAGCCGTGCTGGCCATATCAAAGAATGTTGGCTGTACTGACATTGTAGTGGCATGACATTAAAGACATTTAGGTAGGTGTGCAATATGATCAGGTGTGTTGGAAAGGTGAATGAGTGCATGTGAGGAGACCAGTGCAGAATAATTGCAGTGCCCAGGTAAGAAGTGATGGTGGCCTGAACTGGGGTCAAAGGTGTAGGAAAGAGACCTTTCCCACTAACACAGTATGACTAGACCTGCACTCAGCATTCTCTACACTTCTCTTTCATGTTACTCATTGCATTATTTTGGAACTGTCGCTTGGCTTGTCTCTCTCTCCATCTTGACTGTCTTATCACATCATATCCCCAGCACAGTGTTGGTACATAGTAGGCAATCAGAAAATGCTCATGAATCATCTATTGTGTTCTCTATGCCATAGCCCTGGATTCAGCTGCCTCCTTTTGGAAACTTCTGCTGGATTTGTTTCTGCTTTCCCTGCCTCAGATCATATGGTGTGCCCCACTTGACCCAGTAGCAGCTGGGGTTCCTGTTGTCTTCCCTCTGTACTCCCAAGGTCTAACCCCTTCAACCCAAATTGAAGTTCCCTCCTCCCAGCTCACCTTGGCTCTTGGTTACTGGCCAGGATTGAACAAGCTCCCTCATGTCTCTGGTTGAACTGAATATTTTGTTGTCTCCCTCTACCCCAAAGGCTACAACAGAGACCACTTTTGTTCCACCTTCCTGATACTCCATCTCCATTTCTCTCCCAGTCTGCCATGCAACCCCTGCCATGCTGCCTCTCTTGGCCTCCTGGACCAGTTCACCAATGAATAAGTGCAGGAGTTTCTACAGCCCCCAGACACACTAGGATAGAACATTTATATATAATAGCCTTTTGCTATTCTTTCCAGTCTTAGGATTCCAAAATGCCCTTGTGTGGTCTGATGAGTCCAGTTGGAAATATTTCCAGTTTCTTGTGAGGTATCTTCAATATGACTGCTCCTCTCTGCTGGGCAAGTCCTGTGAAAATTACTTTACTCGTAGATTTAATTGAGTTCATTTGAATATTACTTTCAGTCCTATTAGAAGACAAGCCATTTGCTCCCGCACCCCACCCTCCCCCTTCAAATGAGCCTCAAGGGAACTGTTTGTGTTTTGTTACTAAGACTGTTGTTGAACTTGAGGCTCCAGTAAGAGCAAGACCCTCTTGAGTCTTGGCAAACAAAACTCACACGGCCTCACTCTGTTGGTTTTGTCCTCTCAGTCCTGGTGCTTTGTGGACAATTTGTAAAATTAGGAAATTAAGAAAACTGAGACTGAAAAAGACTTGGGAAATGCTTATTAAGGAAAATCCCTTCATAGAGATGAAACGTCAACAACAGATTTGCCAAGGGAATTTGAACTGTAGACTCTCGTATGGGATGCTGTAAATAATGAGTATTCCCTCCCTCTCTGTCTCTGTCCTGCAAAACCCAGTAGGTGCTAAGTGAACATTAATTTATTTTCTCTAGATGGTCAGGAGGGGAAAACTACCTTTGGATTCAAAAATGGCTATTTATGAATAAACATCTTCCATGAAAGACTGAGGCTCAGATGGCGAGTTGACCCCAGCTCTTCCTTGCTGTAATTTTCCCTGGAGTCCCTCATTGTACTCAATCCCCCCGCCGTCTGGATGCATGTATTTCATACTTCTGATCCCAGAAGTATGAGGGATGCTGCTTGAATGAGTTGGCAGATTCTCCTTTTCTCGCAGTTAATATGATCTTTTCCTCCATGTGTGAAATATCACACTTGTAAACATTTTACCAGGAGGTTTATTTGCAAATGAGAAACCATTTTCAGGAGAAGAGTTGAGGTCCTGGTTCTGATTTTCCCCATGAATGTTCTGAGTCAGCCAAAAGGATACTTATACCCAATGGGCATCAAGAATAAGAAAGGAATTCCATATAAAGTTTTGTAAGGCAAAAAACAAAGATGGGTTGTATCTTCAGTGTGACCACAACTTTCACTTTAAATAAGTTTTACTTAAATCACATCGTTTGAAATTTACATCCAGGGTCTGCCAGGCATTAAGGCTCTCTACTTTTATAGGAAGATAGTTCGTTCTTCACTGGCTCACAAGATACAAAGGGAGGCATCTGGGCACCATGTGAGGCACAGATACCCTTTAATGTCACCTCTCCCAGGCTGAGAAGCCAGCTCTGCACCCTGGCGTGGGTCTCAACTCCACCTCCTTGGCTGCAAGGTAAAGAAATAGTGATCATAAACTGCTCTCAGTCTGTGATCTTTTTGAGGCAGAAAGTTGTATCTTATTCAGTCTTATTCATTGGTCTTGTCCCCATTGTCTAGAACTAGGGCACAAATGTGTGTGTGTGTGTGAGAGAGAGAGAGAGAGAGAAAATGAAGAAGGAGGAGGGGAGGAGGGAGGAGGAGGGGAGGGGGTAGGGGAGGAGGAGGAGGAAGAGAAGAAGGGAGGGAGAGAGACAGAAAGAGAAACCCTGCAGAACAGGCTGCTTAGAGGATATGAAAGTAAGAAGGGAACACAAACAACTTCAACTATAAAATTCCCTAAACCTCCAGCAATGTGCTGCTTCCCTTCGTTAATCAAAGCAGCTAAAGAGAGGCTGTCACCATTAAAGCCATGAGATCTGCTTGGCTATCCTTGTTGCTAGGTATATCCTGAGGTCAGAGAAGACCCACCAGATCATCATTACCTCTTCCATCTCAGGAGTAGGGGCTGTGAGAGGTGTGAACCTGTTACTAACAAGGCAGAAAGCAGCAGGGAGAAATAATAATAACGTAGGGTGTGCAATTGTTTATTTAGTGGACAAATTAGACACTTTACATATTTTGCTAGATTTTGTAACTTATTCTGAGAGTTGAGTCTGAGACATTTTGTCAAATTTTGCTGACATTTTACATATTACAATCAAATACAACCTCCATCATGCAGAGAAACATCATTATTCTGAATTACTGAAGATCCTCAGGTTCCCAGAAAGACTTCAGTGACCTACCCTCAACTATTAGTTTCATGAGGGGTGAGTGAATTTGAGCTATTTGAACTACATGGAATTTTCAGAGTGCATTTTATGGCTAGGGGCTTTTTTTCTTTCCTTTCTTTCTCTTTTCTTTTATTTTACCCTAAATCATTTGACTTGCTCAGGAACCCTATTCTCATATCCAAGTACCCACAATCAATTTAGAGATGAGAAAATGAAGGCTTAGAGAACTTAAATAATTTGTCTAAGATCATAGACTTACATCTGGCAAAGCTGATATTTGAAATTAGGTCTATATGCCCTCAAAGCTCAGTCTCTTTTCATCACACCATGAAACTGAAATAAAAAAAACTGTTGGAGCTTCATTGGGATGGGCTTCTACATGTGTCCGTAGGGAGAAAGATAAATGTTCTAGACAGGGACTTAGAAAGCCTGAGAAGCCCCCAAATGGTGATCACTTCTAGACTATTGAAATTACTCTTACCAAGCTCATGGTGACCTCAGTGTTGACAAAGCCAGTGTATACTCTGGAAACCAGTATTCTTATGTGTAAATGATGGAAACTCAACATGGAAACCCAGGAGTAGAACTGATCTAGACACACAGTTCTAAGTGGATCCTGGGGTGAAAGTAACTGTCTCCTCCCCCTCCCCTTTTGTCCTTTTCCTTCCTTTCCTTTCCTTTTTTCTTCCCTGTCCTCCTCCTTTTTCCCCTCCTCCTCCTTCCTCTCTGCACATCCTTGCTTCTTCCTGTGTTGGTTGCCTTCCCCCCTACTGCTCACTTCCTCCATTTATTTAGATAAGAGAGAAGCAAAACTGTTACAGAATGTTCCAGATTTACATCATGCCAGCCTTGCAATGGCAGAAGACAGAGATACATTCTTCTAGTGTCAATGTATAAAATCTTCTGGAATGATCTTGATTGACACTTTTGGATCATAGTCTTGCCCTGTACTTTCCCTTGTACTGATCTCTATGGGCAAGGCCCAATGATTGGCAGCTCACTCTTGTGGTCTAGTGCAACAGGAAAATATGACTTGTCCTTGTCATCAGATACATGAACTAAGGGAAGGGCTATTTCTAAGGAGGAAGTGTAAACTATTCCCATAGAAAGGGAGGGAGGGGTTCCAAGCAGAAAGTAATTGACAAATATCCATGAAGATACATTTTGAACCTGATCTCACTTCAATTCCCAGAAGTATGTGTCCTCTTCTTCCTGGATTTCCAAAATTTTCAGTTCTGTTACAAGTTTGGAATTCCCCTTTAATAATCTATTTTAATATCATCTTCTTATAATGGGTACAAACTGTCTAGCAAGGCATGGAGTATCCTCATGGTTTGGTTAGTGGCAGTGATGAAAATGATGGTAGTGATGATAACAGATACCCTTTATAGCACCTAAGATGTGGCTTTGAATTTAGACTCTGATGTCATGTATACATAAAGCTGGTTTCAAACCAGGACTCACCACTTGCAAGTTGTAGGATCTTGTCACTGCACTTCAGTTTCCACATTTGCAATATGGTGGAAGGGGTAATAATAGCATTTGCCTCAGAGCACTTTAGGGAAGGTTAATTAGAAATATGCCCATAAAAGTGCTGGGCACAAGGCTTGACACATGTGAAATACATCAAAAAAATGTAACCACTGTTTAAATGTCCCAGTCACAGCTCTAGATGTTTTACTTGATCCTCAACAATTGAATAAAAAGGAAAGTATGGACCTAATTTCTTTCACAGGTGAGGAAATAGAGGCTTAGGAAGAGTAGGATAATTTGCTCAAACACTCCTAGCTTATCAGGGACAGCCTGAGACAGGAAGAAATCTCATAGCCTTCAAATCCCTAACCATTTGATGGCAAAAGGTTCTTTGTCACTTTTTTTTTTTTTAATAAATTTTTATTTATTTATTTATTTATTTATTGGCCGCGTTGGGTCTTCATTTCTGTGCGAGGGCTTTCTCTAGTTGCGGCAAGCGGGGGCCACTCTTCATCGCGGTGCGCAGGCCTCTCACTATCGCGGCCTCTCTTGTTGCGGGGCACAGGCTCCAGACGCGCAGGCTCAGTAGTTGTGGCTCACGGGCCCAGTTGCTCCGCGGCATGTGGGATCTTCCCAGACCAGGGCTCGAACCCGTGTCCCCTGCATTGGCAGGCAGATTCTCAACCACTGCGCCACCAGGGAAGCCCTCTTTGTCACTTTTGAACCAAATTTTTGGTCATAATCTGGTAACACTTGAAACTGGTTCTGTACCTGAATATTCAAGGTGAACAGCATCCAAAATGGACAACGGGCATCCCTGTGGGGTTGTTCATGGACTCTGCTCGTTCTGTCTCAATATCCTTCTTTCCTTAGTGTTCCATTTATCACCTCACAGACAATCTCTAGGGTGGTTTTAGAACCACTTCCACAGCACTGCTGCCCAAAGACTCCCGGGAAGCAACGAAGTTGGCGTCCTGTCAGGTGTTATTATTTCTTTAATGTGCTGTAAGCTTTCTGCGAGATGAGTGGATTGAGTCTAGGGGCTCATGCCAGAGGCCTGTGTCTTCCTGTCAGAGAATAGCTTCTCAGGGCTACCCAGCTGAGGGTATAGATGCTTTTGAAAATGATTTCTGTTTAGTGAAGTCCCGAGAAGGGGCCAGGCTTCCTCTATATTCCTTTGACTGCTGCTTGA
This sequence comes from Eubalaena glacialis, assembly GCF_028564815.1. Taxonomy (NCBI): domain Eukaryota; kingdom Metazoa; phylum Chordata; class Mammalia; order Artiodactyla; family Balaenidae; genus Eubalaena; species Eubalaena glacialis. The sequence goes on from NC_083728.1 coordinate 20,533,595, forward strand.
GTTTATGTCCGATTCCAGGATAAGTATCCCCATCTGTGTTATTCTATTAACTGAAAAGGAAGGAATTAGCGCATGAACTTGTCACATCTTGTGACCTGTTGCACACTGAGATGGGAGGTGGTGGTAAAACAGACAACATTCTTTCTCTCTGCCCCTTTCAGACTCACAGAGGAAACTAAGAAGAGCAGTTCTGACTACATGAAATGCACCAACCCCATCCCGAAAATCAGATGGGGCCTCTCCAAGCTACACCTTATGGAGAGCTGAGGGGAAAGGGTGGCAGAACCTCAAAGGAAACTTCCCTTGTCTGCCGAGCTCCAGATGGAAGAACTTCCCACAGAAATTCTTGCTGGAGACGCTTTGCTGATACAGAGTGCTGCCAGGGAAAAGGGCCTCTGGTGGGGCTGCTCTTGCCCTTTCTCAAGGGAGAACACCAGAACATTCTGAAGGTGGAAGAGGCCCTCAGAGGCTAGGTCTCAATGGAAGGGCCCGATGGGAGGTCCCTCATGAAAAATCTCAGGGGTGTTCTGTTCGTGAGCTGGTGGCTGTGACTAGCTTGTTGCACATAGATTTGCAATGCAACGTGACAGCACACTGAAGGAGTGTTTGATCCATGTTTCTGTTTTCCAAGGCTTTTACAGGAGTCCACATTTGACTAAGTGTTGGATATGGATTTGGAGCAAGAATCCACTTGGGTACAAAGTGTTCTAGAGAACTGGGCTCCATCTCGAGCCTCCCAGTGGCATTGGTTGGAACAAGTTTGCCGTGGCAGAGGCTCAGGAAATGAGAGAAAGAGAAAAAAATAGAAAAGAAGAAAGAAAGTCTTTCTTTTGAATCCAACTAAATTACGTCCCCCTGTAATTGGCAGAGACCAAGGGTCAGAACAATCATCGGCTCTCTCTTCAAGGAGAGTGGAGACAGGACCGATCTCATGGGTGAGTTGGTCAAAGCTGAGAGAGGGCTCTGTGCTCTCCAAAGAGGTTTCGCCCAGAAGAAGGGGCTCCCCGCCAACCTGGATGATCACTGAGAGGCATTGTCTGCTTCCTACTTCCCATGTCCTCTCAGAAAAGAAACACTCTGCTACACGAAGACAAACAATGATTCCAGGATCTCACTGACCCAGCCTATGTTATGACCTCTAGAAGTAATTTCTCTATCAGCAAAAATATAAATATGCTTTTTTTTCTCCTTGATTTCCTCTGTTTCTAGAATTGTATGGCACATACAGAGAGCCATAGTTCCATGCAGGTTGTTTCCCACCTCACCCACCACCAGTAAGTTGGAAATCAGTGAGGGTTGAGGTTGGAGTCTCGTTTCCAATAAGCGTCTGATCCACAGGATTCTGATCTGGATGGTATATGGGCCCTGCTTTAAAACATTTTGCATTTGGAGATTCCATCGAGCCCTGAATTCACAGATAACACATGATTCAGCTAAATTGTCTAAGTCTCAGTGTGAACCGTCCTGTGGAAATGATGTATTAGATCCCAACATTATCCATGATATGAAGCAAGACAGAAGAGCATGCCATCTACACTTCTGTGCCCTTTTGGTGTGTAACGTCCTTAACAATGAAAAGCTTTCCTGGACTTTAGATAAGCAGAGACCTCAGTAAGATAAATTCAAAGAACATTTTATCAAGCACACATTTCACAAAATACTGGAGTGGCCATTGGTAATATACAGATGATCACAATGAATGATGGTCTAGAGGAGTTACAGCCTTGTAATAAATATTTTCAATTGATTATAATAAAGATATTAGATAGCATCTATTATGTCCTGAATATAGCTCAGGGGCTGGAAGTATATTAAAGAATTTAATCAACTGTACGAAATAGGGGTTACTGTTATCCACATTTTACTGATGAGGAAACTGGAGCCCAAAAAGTTTGGAAAATTGGCTCACAAGTGTCCTACTGGCGATGCTACTTTGGTGCCTAACCAGGAAGTCCAACTCTAAATTGCATATTCTTTAAAAGCTATCATGATTCTCTGAGGAACTGGTAAAGGAGCAATAAATCTGACTGAGACAGAGAGGGCAAATGATGACAATTATTTCACACACTGTATTTTTCTCTATGCATTGTTTTGTCTCCACACAGCCATGATCTCATCTCCAAGTCTCTTGCTACATCACCATGTCTAACTTCCACTGCTCATTTGCACCCACAAAGCCAAACATATTCTAAGAATCCAACATATTCCAATATAAACTGATCATTTACCCTAAATCTCCCTTTCTTCTTAGACTTTCTGGTCAAGTAGAAGACCTGGATTTCTCCTCAAAAAAAAAAAAAACATAGAGGCTACCAGATATAGTCTGTCTCCAACCCAAAAATGAATAGATCCTAGGCTGGAGTGTCAAGAAAAGACACGCTCCTTCTTCCAACAAAGATAAGTCTCCAACATACAATTGAAATAAAATAATCACACATGTATTTATCACTATGACCACAGCACCTATTATGGTACCTTTAAATGCTAAATAAATATTAATAAAAGAATCCCTGCTTCCACTCTCGTTTTTCCTGTGTTGGATTCCATACTTCACGTTTGTTGATTCTTCATGATGTGGATGTAACATCTCCTATGTACCAGGTATTTTCTAGGTCTTGTGACTGTAGAGCCAGAGAAGACAGCAACTTATCCTTAAGAGCTTATGGTTTAAGAAAGCCAAAGCAGTCTTTGAAAACTTAGATCCAGTTTCTGCACTGGTTGAAGTTCTCCAAAGTCCTCTCATTGTAAGTAAGAGTAACAACTGATCTCCTATGTGGCCTATAAGGTGCTTCCTGACGTATCTGTGCTTCTCACTTCATGCCACCTTTCTTCTTGTTGAATATCTGCAAGCTACATTGGCCTCTTGATCTTCCTCTGCCTTGAACTTGCTGAGCTCACTTCCCACTTTGGGCCTTTGTACTAGCTGCTTCTTCCCTGAATTCCCCTTTCATGATTGTCACCTGCCTGTGTCCTTTGGTCATTTATTTCTCAGCCTTAATGACTGCTCCTTGGAGAAGATGTCCTAGATAATCCATAAAATAGTCTCCTACTCTGTATACCACCCTATGTGAATTCCTTGTATAGTGCTCCTGGCTATCTAATATGCTCTTGTTTATTAGTTTATCATCTATCTCCCCTACTATAATGTAAGTTGTAATAAAGGTGACATTCAATTACTTGCTTGTCATTTTATCCCATTATTAGAACAGGACTAGACACATTGTTGATGATCAATAAAAAAGAGATGACGAACTGAATTATTGAAAAAATAAACTTCTACCCAAGTTACTGGACAAGACCTTCCCTTCTCTTCTTACTCTGCCTCAGGTTAAAGGAGTGAGTTTTGTTTGTTTTCATTTTCAAGCATCAGTTTGTTATGTTTTCTAATCTGTTGATGACTTTGGGGTTTTGTTGCAGTGTTCTAACTGTCTGTTGAAGTGTCAGGAATTAGAGAAACTTTGTTTTCATCAATAAAGTCTGGGTAGATAAACTGCATTACCTCCACAAAACAGAGAACTCTGCCATCATTAAAATGTTAATGCATGCTTTTATTTATTGATATGGAAAGGTTGTCATAACATATTATTGATTAAAACATTTCTGAAATAGTATTAATCAGTTCATTGAAGTTGTATGTGTACATTCTGAGAGATGTTCAGTGAAATGTCAGTGGTTTTTTCTGCAAGGTTGTGGGATCTTAGGTAATTTAAAACTATTATTTATAATTTTCTATAGATTAATATCTTTACAATGATTACACAATATTTCACTTGCTGGAAGGACATTTTGAAAAGTTCCTTTCATTAAAAAAGTAAAGTAAAAAAAAAAAAAAATCAAATGAACAACAGCAACAACAAAAAAAGAGACAAACGGTAGTATGACTTACTGTGCTTGAAACCTTTTCATGGATCCTGATTGCCCACAGAATGAAGTCTGAATTCTTAAAAGCCCTCTTTCACAATACCCACTTTCTCTCCAGTCTTGCCCTCTAACAAGCCCCTATTAGGATTCTAAATCCAGTCATACCCCACCTTGTACAGTCCTCTAAGACTGCCATGCTTGGCCATGCTCTCGTCATTTTCATGGAGGTTCCCTTTGCTAATAATGTCCTTCTCCACTCACCCCCATCAAAAACACACTTGCGCGTGTTTGAGGATTCAGCTTTATACCTCCTCTGAGAACTTTCTTTAAACCTCACCAATGTCTGTGTCAACAGCCTACTTCTCTCTTCCACCTATGTCTGAGTATCTCCCTGTTCACATTCATGTTCTGTTTAATAGCTGGCATTATGTCCTGATCATTGAAACATGTCTAATAATCATGCAAAACATTCTTGTTCTGAACTCTCCTCAGCATAACACTGTAGATGCTGTCATTACCCCCATTTGACAGCACTGAACGCTTGAGTTTCCCAATCTGGCACAGTCGGTGGTAGTTCCAGGATTCAGGTCCAGCCAATTCACCTCCAGACTCTCTACTCTTAACTACTATGTTTTCCTGCCTCCTAAGGCACACTGTTGGCCTTTATTTAGATGTATGGTCTGGCCAGTGCCACGACGGCATAAATTCTTTCTCTGGGATGAAGCTCCATCCTAAATACAAAAAACAAACCTCAACACTTATATATCCACACTTTTTTGTGATTTAAGTTATTTTTCTTGTACTATAATTATTAAAGTTTCCTCTGAGGCAAAATTTTTTAAAGATGCACCTTCAATAATATGCCTCATGGTGGATGGCCCCCATCATGACACTTTTTTTTCTATTTGGTATTTTTGTTAGTACCTTAGAAGTGCACAGAGGTAGAGTACAGCCTATTACTAGAGATTTTTAAATAAAATTAGATATTCAATAATATAGAATGCTGTTCATTCCGTAGGATGTAGTATATAAGAGCATGGCGCTCTGGACTCCAAATTCTACTTTCACCTTTTACTCACTGTGAGCCCTTGGGCAAGCTGCTTTCCTTTTTTATATCTCCTTTGCCTTATAAAATGGGCATGCTAATAGTACCTTCCCCACAGTGTTATTTTTAGAATGCAGTGAAATAATACAGGTAAATGCTTAGTATGGTCTGCGACATAAGTGCTCATTCAAGCATCAGATCCAACAATTGGCTCTGGTTGTCACTATTTTCCACTCCAGGGACCATATCACATTGGTAGGAGTAGAGACCAAGTCAGGAACTCAAAAGATTGAAGTCCTCCTGAAGGGAATGAACTTTCCTTACCAATCTCACACAAACATATCTTATAAGACTAGCAAATCCTTAACCTGCCAACACTGACCTCTTCTTAGACTAAAATTCCCTTGCATTTTTATTCTAACAGGGTTGTTGTCTCCCTTTTGTCCAAGTTTTCCAGTAACACTCTTCCCTAATTCTAGCTTAGCGTGGACCCCAGCTTCAAAAGCTTAGAGGTGGACAGGTCAGTACTTTGTCCCAGGAAAGGGGTAAAGAGATGAGGATAAAAATCTCTATTCTGCCACATATAGAACTTTCTCTTTCTCACACTCAGACCACAATACCAACCAAGACGAGCCTGGTAACATTACCAGTCTAGCAGGGTCCTTGAGTGGGGACCCAATGTGTACATCCTGGACATCAGACATGTCCAGGCGTGCCTGGAAGTTTAGCCAGGCAAACAGGATATTAGCCTAGGAGCTTCTTGATTAGAATTCCAACCTATGAATCTCTTTCCTATCTGGCTCATAGCCCCGTTAGAGTAACTTTATTATTTTGTTGCAGGTCTTAATTTGCTTTTTGGTTCTTTCCCAAATGCAAAATTCACTGAGGTCTTCAAGGATGTTTAATTTATTAGCATTCATCCCGTACCCAACAGAGGACCTGACCCATAGAACACAAACAATGTATATGTATGGCATAAATGAGTGAATGAATGAATGACAAAGAGCTAAAAGCTTGCAAGTTTGACCCAGTAAAATTGGTTTTCTTTGTAAAAGAGAGGACATTTTGAATAAAACACAGCATGTTGAGTTCTTAAAATGGCATTTTTTTCTACCCATGCCCATAAGAACTAGTGACAACAAACTGTAAGAAAACAATGTCAAGTAAAAAAACATCACAAATCTCTGTGACAGTACTGAATATCCTTGCTTTAGGTCTATTCCCCAGTAACATGTAATGAGAGGCTGTGGGGTGATTTCTCTCATTAGCAGCTTGGCCACTTGAGAACATTGAAGTACAAAAATAAGGAGAAACTACAAACATATTCTGGAAGCCATCAAAGGAGACATCCCTGAAATGACCTGTGAACCCATGTAAGTAGAGATTGAAAAGGAATCCACTTGAAGGGTGACTGGAGAAGGGAGTTGTTTCCTGTGATGAAAAGTTGTGTTAAAAATACCATCTCTGCTACATACATGCTTTGTGGCCTTGGACATGATACTCAGTTTATTCATCAGTAAAGTGGAAATTTTAATAATATCCACCGTGAACATTATTATCAGGTTAAATTATATTGGGGTGGCCAAAAAGTGCGTTCTTTTTTTTCTGTAAGATTTTAAACTTTTTGGCCAACCCAATATAACATACGCAAAGGGTTCTATATGGTTGCTAATGTGTTATTTTATAGTAAACATCATGGTGATGATAACGATGATGATGATAATAATAATGATAGGAAGAGGAGAACATGGTGTAAAATTTACCAGAAATACTCCATTCTCATCAGGGTAGGAAAGTCTTGAGTAGGGTTATCCCAATGCTGGCATGTTAGTAATGAGCCAGGGGAGGGCTATTTTATCACTATTCTCACAATCCAAAGGTATTTTGAGATTATTGTGGTCAGGAAAAAAAATAAAGCTTGCAATTTTGAGGACTTATCCAGATGTACTTAGCAAGTGTCCATCTGGACTGTCAGCCCAATTCCTGATGTTAGATCCAATTCATCATAAAGCAATACAGACGTGGATGGACCTAGAGACTCTCATACAGAGTGAAGTAAGTCAGAAAGAGAAAAACAAATATCATATATTAACGCATATATGTGGAATCTAGAAAAATGGTACAGATGAACCGGTTTGCAAGGCAGGAATAGAGACACAGATGTAGAGAACAAACATATGGACACCAAGGGGGGAAAGTGGGAGGTGTGAGGTGGGATGAAGTGGGAGATTGGGATTGACATATATACACTAATATGTATAAAATAGATAACTAATAAGAACCTGCTGTATAAAAAAATTAATTTGAATTAAAAAAAAATAAAGCAGTTCAAAGGTACCCATAAGACACTACAGTAAGAGATGACTATAACCTCACATGCTACTTCTAATGTGGGTGATGTGAATGGGTTCCTCTAAAGTCTGTGCAGAAGTTAAGTCTTGGAAAGACGTTCATCAGAACAAGTAATTGAAAGAAAGAGAGCTTTTTGTGAAGGTAAATTAAATTAATATTCTCAAAAGGTTACTTGTAAAATAAGAGCTTAGAGAGTCAATCCATCCCTCAAGAGCTTGTCCTTATTCCTAGAGAATGAGTTTAAGATCTTTCTAGAAAAGGTTGGGTACTTGCATATGGGAGCACATCTAAGGTACGGGGTCCAGAATGTTATCAGAGAAGTATGACCATATGGTAGAACACAATGGAGAAATAACTTCATATTCTTATGGAAATCATATCCTAAAGGCAAATGAAGCTGGTTCTAGGAAGAGTTCACTGAAATTCAGAGGGAAAACATCTGAAACATAGACGACGAGTATTCATTCTGTAGGGGTAATGTACATGTTTTGTATATTCTTATTATGTTAATAAAACCTTATCTATCTTTAGTTATTTTTGTCTGTTTGATGTGTCTAGTTGAGAATTTTACACACACACACACAGTTGGCCCTCCCTATCTGTGGGTTTTACATCCATGGATTCAACCAACTTTGTATCAAAAATATTTTAGAAAAAATAATTTCCAGAAAGTTTCAAAAAGCAAAACTTGAATTTGCCATATACTGGCAACTATTTGTATAGCATGTGCATTGTACTTACAACTATTTACATAACATTTATATTGTATTAGGTATTATAAGTAATTTGGATATATTTAAAGTATATAGGAGGATATGCCTGCCTAGGTTATGTGCAAATATTGTGTCATTTTGTATAAAGGAGTTGAGCAACTGTAAAATCTCAGGGGGGTCCTGGAACTAATCCTTCATGGATACTGAGGGACAAATGATATTCCAAACAAAAATTTTCCTTTCAATTTCTAAAAGATTAATTTACATATTTATTTAATACTTTGTTATTGAGAAAAGTGTATAACAATCATTTATTCATAATGGAATAGAACTCCAAGTAAATTAACTCTTTTCCTGTTTGTATATTTTTTTCAACCCAGGATTCTACTCCATCTGATAATAAATATAAATAAAAATAAACTGAATATCTATGTCATTCTTATTTGCATTTTCCTGATGCACATTTTCCAGATACTTTATGGTTAAAGTTTCCAAGACACTTTAAAAAAGTGTATCTTCCAAGAGGTATACTTTTGTTTCTCACTTGAACTGATGGCTTCTAAATATTGTGGTATTAAAATCATTTATATTTATTGTCGTAAGAAATAAATTTGCACTTCCTTCTGTGATCTTATTTTATGTTTTCTGTATTTCATGCTTTCCTATCATTTCCCATATTTCCTGTCTTTTGCCAGTTGAACTCTGCTTTGATTTCTTTAATCTCCTCCAGTAATTTGGGAGGAATCATCCTGTTTTTGTTTCTACTAAATTTTGCAAAAGAACATACTTGATCTGCTATTTCTCTAATTATCAAGGTCAAGAAGAAACAATAGCTTTTGACTCTATCTTATTTCAGTGAAGAAAGTTAGCACATTTTATATTTTCATTCCTTCTCCCACTTCCCAGTATTTCAGAGCGTAATATGTAGCTTTAGACAACTGGTATTATTTCTAATGTATTTTATACTTTGATTTACATTTATTTTAAAATTTAGAAAATCTTCCCTCTTGTTTCTTTTAAAAAATATTCTTGGCCTTGTTCTCATTAATTTCCACTTTAAGTGTTCTTGTTCAATTTTCTTTTCCATTGTCTTTTCAGGGTCTTCTTATGTGGCCATTCCTCAAATGGCAATGTCCCCATCTCTGTTCTATGTCCTTTATCCCTTCCAATCTCGATAGTGTCTTCGGTTTTCTCATGTACTCTTAAGCATCTGGTCATCACTTTTGTGCTTATGACTATTGAATCTCTATCCTCAAAGTAAATGTGTCTCCTGACATTTAGATTTTTATAACCATCAGCTTCCTGGATATCTTTTCCCAGTCTTGAAGGAGTGGCCTTAGATAGGAGATGAACATTATTGTTCAATCTTATCCTAACTCTTGGTGTCTCTTGAACCTTTTGGATTCTCCAAGCAGCCTATTTCATTTTTTAAAAATTTTATTTATTTATTTATTATTAATTTATTTTTATTGAAGTATAGTTAATTTACAATGTTGTGTTAATTTCTGCTGTACAGCAAAGTGACTCAGTGACATGGAAAAAACCTAAATGTCCATCAATAGATGAATGGATAAAGAAGATGTGGGATATATATACAGTGAAATACTACTCAACCATAAAAAAGAATGCAATAATGCCATTTGCAGCAACATGGATGTAACTAGAGATCATCATACTAAGTGAAATAAGCCAGAAAGAGAAAGACAAATACCAGCCTATTTCATTTTTAATAGGTCCCAGATGTTAAGGGTGTGCCAAGACCTGTCAGTGTCCCAAAGGGCAAGATTTTAGTTAGTACCCAAATTCAGGCTGATTCGAAGCCAGACCCTCAGGCAGAAACTTTTAAAGTAGGCAAATATATACAGTCCTGTGAGATGGCAAGCATAACCCTTGCTGGCCACCAGACCAGGGGATCTGGAGGTATCCCATGGGGGATAGTAGCAAAAATCAGGGCCCAGCTATAGGAGGCAGAGGGAGCCCAAAATGATGACACCTGTCGGTTGAAGGATAAAGATGGCACCCATGGAGAAAAAAAAGAAAGGAGAGAGAGAAAAGGGAAGGGAAAAAAAGAGAAAGAGAAAAAAAGAAAAAAAGTCACTGCCAGCTTTAGCAAGGTAGAGAGAGAGCATGAAAATGAAAATGGCACCCATCAGTGCCTCTGTCCCTGGAGATTATCCCAACAGGCCCCTGTCCCTCAGGCCAATGCTCCGAAGTTAGTAAATGAATCACTTTCACATAAAATCTTGTGCTTTTCAAATGGCTGTTTCTGCACTGGACCCTGAGTTGAGTGAGTCCACAGTCGAGTACCTTAAGAGACATTTCTCACTTTGCCATTCATGGTTTGGGTCTTGTGAGCCCCGTTGGTTTTCAGAGAAGTCAGATGTTTATGGTGTTCATCCCTCAGGTGAAAGTCTCGAAAGTTGGGGTGCCTGACGTGGGGTATGAACCCTTTGCTCCTCAGGGAGAAGTTCCGGGTTTGCAAGTTCCCTTCCAATTGTGAGTCACCCAGCCAGGAGTGAGGTTTGGCAAGGTCTATTTCGGCCTCTACTACGTTCCTCCTTGTTTGCCCAATTTGACGGAGCAGCTTAGCCAGTTCTCAGGTCTTTTTCAAAGGACATTGTCCCATATATATCTGTAGATTTGCTGTGTCCATGGGAGGAAGTGAGTTCATGATCTTCCTATGTCTCCTTCTTCGACCACATCCCCGGGATATCTTCTTTAATAACTCAGAGACACACAGATCTTCAACAGAAACAACTACAGAAATAAAGGCTTCTAACATTCTTTCACTATTCTCTTTAAGTCAAGGGAATGTGGTGCCGAGAGCTAACCAATAATGAGGACACTGCACGAGGCATTTTCATACTCAATCTTCATTTTAATGCTCTGGTCTAAGGACTTAGGTCCTCAATTCTAAAAGTGGGAAAACTGAGTCTCAAGAAGGTTAAGAAACTATCCAAGACTCAGTTTAGGCTTTAAAACTTTCAATTTTTAATGTCTCCGACATCAAAACTTTGCTCTATTGTTTCTTTCCTTTATCTTTGTGGCGTGATTTCCTTTCATCAAAGAGACAGAACTTAGTCTTCCATTTGGACTCATTATTGGGTTGTCCGTTCTTTCCTGCATCTATCTCTAGGTTCTATTCAACCTGAAGAAACTATGAAGGAGGAATGGTTTATCTCCTATCGTTGGCCAGGAGAACAGCCCCGCTCTGTAGTGGGGGAAGGGGTTTTCCTAGACCCCAAGTCCTATGACTCTGGTGGAACAATCTGTTGTCAGGAACTGGACCTTGAAAGGAATGGAACCAACCATGGGGATGTTATCCTAAGGGATTCTGCATAAGAGAGTCATTGGCGTTCAGAACTGTTATTCCTCTAGTTCTTCCTATTTTACTTAAGAAAGCGAGTAGAACTAGAATAGCACAGAGTTTTATGAAAATGGACTACTTTGTTTGAAGTATCATGTGGAAGTTTCTGGCTTAGTGTTAACCCTGGTGGATTCTTCCACTGGCCTTGCTTGTCTTTAGTGAGGTTTCTTGGCCCTGACACTTCAAGCCAACCTAAAAGACGGTAGAGCATTACAATGATCAAGTTAAAGGAGCTCTTAAGATTCCATGTAAATGGAATGTAAGAGTGGAACATTACTCCACCTATACTTTGGGTGGTACAGAATGCCTACATTCCTGTAGTCCTGCTTCTGCAGACCAAGGCAAACATATTGTCCTTTGAATGTCTCAAAAGCTCTTTTTTTTTGTAATGCCAAATGCAATATTTGTTTGAAAAGACTACACCAGAAGTTTCCCAGCTGAGAAAACAGGCTTGTGAAAAATGGCTTCAGAAAATGAAATAAACCATGCAAAAGTTGTTCAGGGTGTGTTTGAAATGAACATCTGGATATGAGCTGCTAAATTACCTCCTTCCTCCTCTCCCTTTTTCTCCCAGCTGTGTGAAAGAGTCCTGAGGGCAGGGAAACAGGTCAATGGACCAGATTGCACCTTTTTCCCCTTCTTCTAATCCCTTTTGCACCTATGCAAGGAATCTAGCTCACATGTGTGTTTAATAAGTGGGTACAAATACAAGAAAAAAAATTATCTCAATTCCTGTTGATGCTCTGTGGCAATACCAAGGGAAAATAAACTCCGGATTTAAAACATTTTCAAGCAAAACTTATGGTTCTAATAAAATATTGCTTTAAAGTTGACTTTTTTATATCAAGAACTGAACAAAGCACTCATTTCTCTTCATTTCTTAAGCAAGAAGGAGTGAGGATTATTATGTCACACTTGCCCCAAAGCTAAGTAAATCCAGTGCCCAAGGTTCTGCCTTTTAACTTACAATTGAGAAACACGAATGGCTCTGTATGTTCTTACTGAATTTCCCATTGCATCTGTTTATTACACACACACCCTGCATAACCACTACTTCAACACATACATGATATTGTGATTTATAATAAGAAATATACATTTGGTCTTCGATCCAGTTCCCGGCACAGAGCTCTCCAAACCCTTGGAATTTCCTGAATGATCAGAGCTATCAACATGTCTCCTGTTATGTGAAGTGACTTTTAGACCCCACCCAAGGATGGAGTCTGGTTGCCAGGAGAACCAATCTTGTGATTAGAGGGTTGAAACTTTCAGTCCCACCCCGCTGACCTTGCAGAGAAAAGAGGTACTGGAGGTTGAATCAGTCACCAATGGCCAATGATTGAGTCAATCATGTTCGTGTAATGAAGCCTCCATAAAAACCCAAAAGAACCCAAAAGGATAAGGTTCAGATTGCTTCTGGGCTGGTGAATACATGGAGGTGTTGGGAAAGTACTACACCTGGAGAGGGCATGGAAGCTCCTTGCCCCTTCCCCACACCTTGTCCTATGCATCTCTTCCATCTGGCTGTTCCTGAGTTATATCCTTTTATACTAAATCAGTGATGTAGTAAGTAAAATGTTGCCTGAGTTCTGTGATCTGCTCTAACAAATAAACGCAAGGAAGGAGGGGGTGGTGGGATTTATAGCCAACTGATCAGAAGCATACGTATAACTACCTGGACTTGTGATTAGCATCTGAATGGGTGTGATGGAGGCAGGGTGAAGTTTTATGGACTGAGCCCTTGCCCTGGGGGATCTGATGTCATTTCTGGGTGGAGAGTGTCAGAATTGAATTGTAGGACAACCACATGGTGTCTGGAGAATTGCTTTGCTGGAGGTGTGGAGGGACCCCCACATGTAATGAAGAACACCAAATTAGGTCCAAGAACACCAAAAAGAGCATGTATCTAAAGAAGTCATCTACTAAGTACACTTGGAAGAACAAGTTGACATTTTATAATTGCCTCATATCAGAAGGACATGCAGGCAAATCTTTGGGGAGACATAATAGATGTTTTAACATAAAAGGAGGCTGACTTGAGTCTTCAACTCTACTGTCAGAAGCCAATGAGAAGAGGAGACTCAGTACTTAAAGAGGTTTTATCCTCTGTTCCAAGCATCTGTCTCCTCCAATAATCTCTCATCTTTTCTAGGATAGGAAAGGAGCCTTGCTCATCCCTGGCTCCTGGTGCTATACCAACAAGTTTACACAGTATTTTACACATGCTCACTTGATGAATGACTGACTGACTGACTGATGGCAATTTCTAGTACAGATTTTCCAACAGCAGGAGATGAAGAAATGGCTAAATATTTGCAAGGAAAGTTTGAGAAGCACAGGGAAGAGATTTATTGGATTAGATGGACTTCAACTTCCTCCCATCTTCTGGAGTCTGAAATTCTATGTCCTCCCAAATTGTTTGGAAGATTCTTGTACACATGCCAAGATGATGTCTCGGCAATTCTTCTTCCTCATACCCCCCTGCTATTCTCTCAGACACTTCCCTAGTTCTTACTAGAACCACTGTAGAAGCAGTCTTTGAACTTGACCCTTGCCTGAAAGTTGCATGTCTCCAATTGCATCTCTTTCCAGTCGATTTTATTTTGTTTATTTTTATTTTTAAGGCCCTACTCTGTACTAAGCACTGTGCATAGCAGTTGATACATACTAGGGAGCTATTGAAGTATACGGTAGACAGAAATTACCTGACCCAGTTATCAGGGAAGGCTTTTTTGAAGAAGCAAAGTTGAGGTCAACAACAGTGAACTAGATGAAGAAAGCATCCATGAGAAGGGTATTCTAGTGTGAAAGAAAATCATGAGCGGTATCATTGAGTTGAAACAGCTATATGAGAGATAGAAGTATAATGTATAAAAAGCTGCAGCTGGAGAGTAAAACACAGGGAAAGAATTATGTGATGGGAAGTAGGGAGCAGAGGCCATGGTGGGGAGTCCCTATAATTCATAATAAGGCATTTGAACTTTATAACAGTCCAGCCCAAATGGATTAACTGAGAACCCAGACTCACCATTTATTCCTCACGAACGCCATTTGCCAAGCTGTTCCCTCTGCCAGGAATAATCCTCTTCTCATTTCTATCTCTTTAACATTTTCTCACCCCTCAAAACCAATCCCAAATTTCGCTTCTCCAGAAACGTTTGACGATTTCCTTGAGTGGACACACATCTCTTCACAGGTACGTGTACCTCTCAGAACACTTCTGTATTCTACCTCACACTTGTGCTGGTTGGACTTGTGACATCCCACCCCAGACACTATGAGCTCCAGGACTGTCTCCTATCCTTTTCCTTGCTCCATTCAACTCAGTAACTATTTGTTTATGAACTGTGCACAATGGCATTCTCAAAATAGAGTATTAATCAGGAGGGGTATGGCTCAGACTTTCTGGATTAGAAACTTGACAGTATCACCTCCTTGATGTGGTATCTTGGATAAGTTGCTTCATCTCTTCCAGTGTCATTTCCTTCAACCATCAAATGGGAAGAGTGATAACACCTGTCCTATAGGACTTAACAGGACTCTTAAAAATAATACTTGCGATTAACTCAGCCAGATGCGCAAAATGTTAGTTCTTATGATAAAATCCTGAGGAAGGACTAGAGAGACTAAATTGTCAAGCCTGATTCACACTAAGTTTCTCCCAGTTAAGACAAAATCTTCAGAGGATTTTGTATATCTTATGTCTCATCCTAGTGTCTTTGTCCTTAGCCAGCCTACAATAATACAACTTGGAAAAAAAAAAAAAAACTTAAAGAAAAGAAAGGATGTCCATACACACATGCAAAAGTTGAGCTGAAGGAAGAAGTTGGGTGAAATTACTGGGTCACCCAAGGGTAAAGAATACTTGAGGAATGGGGAGAAGTTCCTCTTTCCTGAGCCTCCATTCTGCCCCCTGGTCTGTATTCCCTCTCACCACCTGAAACTGGGCCTTCCTCAGTGCCTGTTTTGCCCCAACTAAACTGTGCCCTATCCAGTCTCTCTCCCTGAGGAGTAACTTGGATGATCATACTGACTATGCAATTTATTGTCCAAACCCAGACACTTTGGGAAGGGAAAGGGTGTTTTGTTAAATATTACACCGGGACCACAGGCATAATTGGACAGTTGCTGGTAACTCCAGCAGTGTGGTCATACAAGTTAGAACCAGCAGTCTTGCTGGCTTGAATCTCACAGGTTTCAGCTTCTTTCAAGTTCCTTCAGCCCCCAGACAAAGAAGAGTACAGACTCTTTCTGATCCGATTTATTTATTTTTTTTAAATTAATTAATTTATTTATTTTTGGCTGCTTTGGGTCTTCGCTGCTGCGCACGGGCTTTCCCTAGTTGCGGTGAGCAGGGGCTACTCTTCGATGCGGTGCGCGGGCTTCTCATTGCAGTGGCTTCTCTTGTTGTGGAGCATGGGCTCTAGGCATGCGGGCCTCAGTAGTTGCAGCATGCAGGCTCAGTAGTTGTGGTGCACGGGCTTAGTTGCCACGGCATGTGGGATCTTCCCGGACCAGGGATCAAACCCGTGTCCCCTGCATTGGCAGGCAGATTCTTAACCACTGCACCACCAGGGAAGTCCCCCAATTTATTTTTAATTGTCTCAGAATATTTTCAGCTCAGTGTTGCACCTAAGTTTCCTGGAAGGTCGTGTCAATATATTGTGAAACATCTGGATCTTTAGGTATTAGAATGTCAGAATATAATGAGCCGTTTTCATCCCAAATCTTTAGAGTCATGTAGATAAACCAACTGGTTTCGATTCAAGGAATTTAACTGCTAGCTTCAATTAGCCAAGCTTCTTTAATATATTCTTTTTCTAACATAGTATTCAAGTCCGATAAATTATTATTTATAGAGTACTTATTAAAATGCTACAGGGAAATCATTCCTGGAAACATTTTACTGTGTAACTGTAAATGATCAAGCCCTCGCTTGCTGATTGAGTGTTTGGGGACTAAAGTCAGATCACAGGATCACAGCGTCTAAAGGGAGACCTCAGATGGCATCCATGCCACCTCCACATTCGATCTCTGAACCCCTATAACAACATCACCACCAAGTAGGTACTTAGGAAATATTTGATATCATGGTGATGGAGAGATTCATTCTTGCCCAAAGTAACTCTTTCCTTTGCTGGATGTCTTTGCCAGATAAAACTCATTCCTGGTTTTAAGTGGAAATCTGTTTCCCCAAATTCCCTGCATCGAGCCCTGTTCTCTCATGTGGGCTCCTTTCCCTGACAAAATTAATCTTTTTCAGCTCCGGTCTGCTCTTACTACAGGTCAGGTAGTGAAAACAAGCATCATCTGAGCCTGTGAGAAACAAGTACAGCCCGTGAAATGATAGTACAGCAAAGTGGGTTGCCCCATGGACTTGGGCCGAAGTGCTTGAGTTTGAATCCTGGGTCCACTTGTAACAAAGCAAGGCACTTAACCTCTCAGAGTCTTAGTCTTCCCATCTGTACAATAAGAAGATTACTAGGTATCTACGTAAAGGCATTCTTGAAGGATTATAAGAAGCATTGTATATAAAGTCTCAGGATAGTGTCTCCTGGCATGTGGTAAACACTCTGCCGCTATCACCACATAGAATCTCAGCAAACTGAGTCTGGAAGTGGTCCTGCAGTTGTAACATAAGTGCACTGTGGGCTGGGGGTTAGGACTGGCAAAGATTTGACCCAAAAGTAGCCTCCTCAAAATACCCCATCAAGCCTTCCTCGTTCTTTGTATTGAATGCTGAATTACTTTCCGAAAGGGGTAAATCCTAGTAACTAAGAGTCAGAGCTAGACAATCATACTTAGTCCTGCATGTACATTAAATTCACTGAACAGTTGTTGTTGTTGTTTTTGTTGTTAATAATAGAAGTGAAATAAGAATTCTTGAGGGATAAGAAATTGATATTTTCTGAAAGCTCCTAAGGAAATTCTAATGTGCAGTCAGATTAAGAACAACAGACTAAAAATGGGTCTTGATAGGTCAGAATCTGGGCTACCTCAGTTACCAGCTGCACAACTTTGGGAAAGTTCCTTAATCTCCTTGGGCCTCAGTCCCCACATCTATATAATGGAGAGAAAAATAAAAGTTCCTTTCTTATAAAGCTATAATAATATTTAGATAAAATAGACATGTGGAGAGAGCAGAATACTTGTTCAGTGTTTGTTCTAGATAGCTCACTTTAATAGGTATCTTCTATTCGTACCCAATCTCCATCTATCCACTTTGTCTCAACTTTTCAGCAAGTATCAAAGAGTGCTGAGAGAGGCTTCCCTGGTGGCGCAGTGGTTGAGAATCTGCTTGCTAATGCAGGGGACACGGGTTCGAGCCCTGGTCTGGGAAGATCCCACATGCCGCGGAGCAACCAGGCCCGTGAGTCACAACTACTGAGCCTGCGCGTCTGGAGCCTGTGGTCCGCAACGAGAGGCCACGATAGTGAGAGGTCCGTGCACCACAATGAAGAGTGGCCCCCGCTTGCCGCAACTAGAGAAAGCCCTAGCACAGAAACGAAGACCCAACATAGCAATCAATCAATCAATCAATCAATCAAAAAAATCTTTAAAAAAAAAAAAAGAGTGCTGAGCACTGTCTTGGCTATAGGTGCAATCCGAGGTCTTAGACACGAGGATCTATCAAGAAACCCTTTTCTAACCTGGGTACATTTCAGGCTGATGGTGGCCCAGTTTGCTTTTTTAATAATTAAGAATAACTTGTATTTACAGAGCATCGGGGTAGACATGGGTCTCCACTGGCAAAGCCATTAGAAGAGGTGACAGCAAACTTGCCAGCCTGGGTTATGGCTTATATCAGCACTGGAATCTTCTGGCCAACATGGATCATTTAAGGAGCTGCTGCAAGATTGGTAAACGTGTTCTACATACTTGCTGGTCAAACTACAGTCCCCAGACCAGCAGCACTGGGGTCACCTGGGAACCTGTTCGAACTACAAAGTCACTGGTCTAACCTCAGACCCACTGAATCAGAAAGTGAACAAAATCCCTGGCTGATTGGTGTGTACATTAGGTTTGAGAAGCATTGTTCTTCATTAAGAGGAATCCATACCCAAGGTTTGTGAAGTTTTCAAAAAGCAACTTTCACCCTGCCACCCACACAATTGGGTTGATGCCTAGATGAGTTCTTAACATCCCCCCCCCCCTTGAATCAAAGCCCTCTAAATCAGCTTCTCTCCATCTCTCCATTTCCTGTAGCACTGCTTTAGCATTTGAGTCATTTTCTGGTTGGATCCTGGTCCTTGTTGGGACATAGCATATGATGTTTGTCTTAATGGCGGTCTCAAGACCAGTTGCTTATTCTAGTCACAGAAAGAGAGTCAGCCATTGGCTACTCCAGCTTTTCTCAATGGTTGATGTCACCGCCCTCTGATTTTTCACTCCAAGGTTTTGTCATCTTTAGGAAGTTAGTGACTGTTGGAGCCTGGATTCAAATTGAAACAAAGAGAAGTCTGGCCTCTGGTAATATGTGCTAAAGGCTTTCACTGAACAACAACAACAACAAAAAATCTCCAAAGCAAAGTCAGAGACTAGTTTGCCCCAATTATCATTTGGCTTTACACTGTCATCGAAGCATAATGAAATCCCTCATTTCACTGGATTTCAAACAGCTGGAGAGAAGGCAGAGAGAAGTCAGTGAATAAAAACCTGGGGTAAATCTTGGAGGGTAATAGGCGTCTGTTATACATATGTGCACACACACACACACACACACAAACACATACTGAGCATCTATTATTATGCTGGAGAATCAAAAAAGATCAGCAAAACTGAGTCCTGTCACCACCTCTCATCCCTCGCCCTTGTGGGGCTTACACCTTGAAGGGAAACAGATATGAATCAAATAACCACAAAAATATATGTTCTATCCTAACAGTGGCCATAAAAGAGAGGTACAAGTGCTATGAGAACATGAAAAAGGAGACAGATCTGTTCAGGAAGCTTTCACTGAAGAAGCAACAAAACTGAAGGGTGGGTAGTGTTAACCAGGCCAAGGCGGGTGTGACAGGGAGGTCTGGCCCAGTTGGTGCTAAGTCCTGTGACCGGGGGAATCGATGCCCTTTGAGGAACTGAAACAAGCTGGAGTGAGAGGAGCCCAGAGAAGGGAGGAGGGGGAAGGAGGACAGAAAAGCTGAGTCTGGAGTGGTGGTGGGAGTGTTTGGTCTTCCTTCTAAGAGCGCTGGGAAGCAATGGAGGGTTTCAAGCAGGGGACAACAAGGCCATAGGCGCGTTCCTAAGAGAATGGTCCTTCTACCAATGTAGAGAACAGATCGGAGGGAAGCAAAGGAGGGTGTGAGGAGCAGACCAGTTTGGGTCGCATTTCAGTCCCCAAGGCAGGGAGCATGGCGCTCGGATTGTGAAGGTGGTGGAGGCAATGACTAGAGGTGGGTTGTCCCAAGAGATAGGTAGATAGTAAAACTGGAAGAATTCGGATTAGCTTGGCGGGCAGGAGCAGGGGAGAGGGAGGTGTTAAGGAAAATAGTTTACAAATCTTCTTGGATGCTCTTCTCTTGACTGAAGCAGAGAGGGCTGGGCAAATACCAGATTGGGAGGGCGGGGTGGTCATGAGTTGGATTTTGGACATTTTGAGTTGGAAGCCTTCCCTGACCTCCCAAACAACAATATGCAGGTCTGGACTTTGGATGAGAGTTCTAGGCTGGAAGGGAGGTATATTTAAAAATATATAAATAATGAACTACCATTCATGGACGATTTACTCTGTGCCAAGGCTAATCATCTATTATTTA
Organism: Eubalaena glacialis; assembly: GCF_028564815.1. Classification (NCBI taxonomy): domain Eukaryota; kingdom Metazoa; phylum Chordata; class Mammalia; order Artiodactyla; family Balaenidae; genus Eubalaena; species Eubalaena glacialis. The sequence goes on from NC_083728.1 coordinate 20,553,689, forward strand.
ATTTAATCTGTGCAGGACTCCATGAAAAGACTGATCGTCCCCATGTTACAGATGAGGAAGAGGAGGCCCAGGGAGAGCATACTCTGAACCACTGTGTCACACTGCCCCCTGCTGAGCACCTACTAAGTGCCAGGCTCTTAGAAAACACTCGGGTTTAAGGTATTCCAAGGAGCTTGTAGTCTGGTAACATAAGTTCATGGATTTGTGGGTCTCCCAGAGCAAACTGAAGGAGGAGAAGCCCCGAGGTAGGAATTTCTGCCATTTGCCAATTTCACTGCTACTCATCTCTAAGTCCCATCCCACCCGTGTTCACATACACGCGTACCTAGCACGCCTGTACCACCTGTGCACAGCTTCCTCTCCGGTCTTCTTTCTTAACTTTTTTAACCAGGAAAAAAATTTTCTTCTGATTCCTGACTTTAGGTTGCTCAAGGGCAGGTAGGTTAAAAAAGAAGGGTTTCGCCAGGCTTCCTCTGAGCAACGTACTCCATCAGCCTTCAATTTCAGGGTTTCAGATGCACAGGAGGGGAGAAGAGCCCGACACAGCTGTCCTTTTGTAAGACAAAGGCTCTTCTCTGCTGTAAGCAGCTTCCCCTGTTTACCTGTCCGTGCATTGTTCCAAGGACTACAGGAATGACACTCCTAAAATGAGCTATGAATGGAGATAGACTGACCACAGCAGCTCAGGAAAGAAGAGCGTTTATACAAAATGATCCCTTTGAGCATCTTCTGCTTTTGCCCAGACATTGAAGCTAAACAGGGAAGAATTTCACTGCTCCCATTGCCCAGAAGAGTTTGCGATCGGAAACTGGGAAATTTTCCATAGGTTACATGGAACGGGACGTATGGATCAGTACTGAAAACATTAACCAGTCTTTAATCTTTGTTTCGTATTATTTTAGTAACAATAGTACTAGTGAAGCTTAACCAGTGGGGTCTCTGTGTGTATATGTATGTATGTGTATGTACGGAAAAAAGTATACATTTTCAATGATCCAGTTTGGATTTAACTACAATTCAGTTTTATATGATGAAGTGTCTTTTTGCTGTTTGAAATAATGTCAATTTCCTAATTAAAAAACTATTTAGGCGAGGGATGATGGCAGCCAATTTTATCATGAGGTGAGAGATCTCAAGCAATTGAGCCTGTTGCTATGTTTTATTCCTATTAATACTATAAAAGTTTTCTTCTTTGTTCTCACTCATGCTTTTTGTATATTGTAGTTTTCCTTAAACTTACATGCCAAAACATAAAAGACAGGATATTTGGATTACCTTCTAAAGAATTCAGAGCAATGACATCTTTGAGCAGATAATCAATACTATTCTCAAGGACTCTCTGAGGTTATTGGCTTTCAGCAAACATGTGAGAACACATAAACCCAAGCCCAAAGAGGATCACCTCGTTTGGAACATGCTTTTTTGCAGAAATGTTATTATAATTTATTTTTACTCAAAGAGTAGAATGTCTTCCTTATAAATCACTTGACTGTTTGTGGGTAATAGAAAATGGTCTTATTAGAAGCAGGGTGGGGAGAAAATTATTAGCTGTTCTTCCCTGCTTTTGCCCCCTGGTACCTCAAAGCAAAGCTCAGTATCACTCATGCAAAAAAAAAAAAAAAAAAAAAAAAATCATATCATTGTCCACACATTGGTGTGCATATAATGTTGGTAATTCTATCAAACCCAGACTGAAAGCAATTCTAAGAGGTTCTATATTTCTACCCGAGGCAGTTGCTTCACCTGCGCCCTATATATCATTTATTTCTGCTTTTTCAATAACTTTGCACTCTCTGGACTGTAGATCCTTCCAGAATATCATTTGCTCACCTCTCTCCATTCTGAAGAAAAAAATCTTTGATTTTACTTCCCCTTAACTCTTTTGCTGTGTGCCCTCTTTTAACATTTATCAAAAAGTTGTCCACACTCCTATATCCATTTTCTAAAAGTGTACTCATTTCTCCAAACATGTTTAGTTTGGCTCTCCAGGAAATAGTTTGTTTTCAATACCATGAAAGGCTGCCACATCACTAAATATTTGGGTTGGTCAAAAAGTGGGTTCAGGTTTTTCCATAACATCTTACAGAAAAACCCGAACGAACTTTTTGGCCAACCCAATAAAATGGACACTTCAATTTCTTTTTCTTTCGTTCATTCATTACTTCATTTGTTCATTCATGCATTCATTCATTCATTCAAGTATTTATTGAATGCCTGCTATGTACCCAAGTTCATTTCTAGGAATTGGGGATACAGCAATGAACAAACTGACATGAACCTCTGTTCTTTTGGAGTTTACCATTCTAGTGTAGAGTTACAGATTAATATTTTAAAAGTAAAATTGTATATTCTGTATCAGTGAGGGATAACTCAACAGAGTTCATTTAACTTATTCCTTGTTTGGAACAATCTTGGCTTCTGTGACCTGGGGCTCTCCTGCTTTTCTTCTATCTCTGGATGATTTTTTTCTCTTTATCATCTTTTTTTTTTTTTTTTTTTCTTTTGCCTTTTTTCTTTACTCAATACCAGAGTCCCTCAAGATTTTTCATTAATTTTCTTTGTATTACTTTGTATTTTTTTTTTTTTTTTTAAATTTTATTTATTTATTTATTTATTTATGGCTGTGTTGGGTCTTCGTTTCTGTGCGAGGGCTTTCTCTAGTTGCGGCGAGCGGGGGCCACTCTTCATCGTGGTGCGCGGGCCTCTCACTACCACGGCCTCTCTCATTGCGGAGCACAGGCTCCAGACGCGCAGGCTCAGTAGTTGTGGCTCACGGGCCTAGTTGCTCCGCGGCATGTGGGATCCTCCCAGACCAGGGCTCGAACCCGTGTCCCCTGCATTGGCAGGCAGACTCTCAACCACTGCGCCACCAGGGAAGCCCAACAATGTGAATTGTATAAACACAAATCATTAATACCACTGGCATCTCAGGACCCTTCGGCAGCTTTCCACAGTTCTTAGAATCTAAGGCTGATATTAAATCCAATATTTGTAACATGGCACCCATGTGCTCTAGCTCTTTCTGACATCTCCATTCTCATTCCATATCCCATTCTGTGAAACAATAGGCTTTTTCTCATTTCCTCCCAAAGACAGAACTCTATCAGGATTGTGTTACATGAGCTTTTCACTTGTTGGGATTCTCTTATCCGAGATTGTTAACCTGGCTAATTCTTAAGGTTTGGCTTAAATATCTTTTCTCTATAGAATCCCTCTGCCCCTAGATCCAGGGATAGAACTTGCTTCACTAAAAATATATGGTATCTAGAGAACAAACTAGTGGTTACCAGTGGGGAGAGGAAAGAGGAGAGGGGCAGAATAGTTGTAGGGGATTAAGAAGTACAAACTACTATGTATCAAATAAATAAACTTCAAGGATATATTGTACAGCCCATGGAATATAGCCAATATTTTATAATAACTTTAAATGGAGTGTAACCTATAAAAATTTTGAATAACTCTTGTACACCTGAAATGAATATAATACTGTAAATCAACTATACTTCAATAAAAAATTTTTTCATATAAAAAAATGTATATACATAATTGTAAGGGGGAGGTGAGTTACATGTAAAGCAAGATCGGGTTGCCATTGCCACAAGAAGGTGGGTGAATCCAATGTTGAAAGACTAAGATAAACTGGTGCAGACTGCTAGATGTTTACTGCATCCTGTTTCTTCTTCTTCCAGGACATGTAGCCCTGTGACTGAGTTCTTACCAGTGAAATGCAGGTGAATAGGTCTGGCCCCATGTAGTTCTCCAATCTCAAGCTCATTCCCTCTTCGCTTGTCTTTTTTTTTTTTTTTTTTTTTTCTTTTGACCACACCACAGGGCTTGTAGGATCTTAGTCCCTTGACCAGAGATCGAACCCGGGCCCCTTGCAGTGGAAGCATGGAGTCCTAACCACTGGACTGCCAGGAAATTCCCCCTCTTTGCTTGTCTTCCGGCATGATACAGAGGATCTAGCAGAGGACTCTGAGACCCTAGAACTGAATGGAAAACTACCTTCCAAATAAGCACTTGGCTTTTGGGTAAGAAATAAATTCCATTAGTTTAAGCCTCTAAGATGTGGCGGTTGTTTGTATTACAGATACCATTACTTACTCTTATACCTCAAACAATAAATTAAGAAATAAGCACCCACTATATGTCCTCATCCCCAAGCCATTTCACTTTCTATTCAGGAAAACAAAAAATTTTTTGGACTCCCATATCCCTACCTGGATATAGAGTGGCAAAATAGCTCAATTAGAATGCCATTGGACTATGGTTCTTGCAGCAATCTTGAGATTCAGAGGATTGTTAATTTTGATGGGCAATAGGCATAGTTGTTAAAAACTGGAACTTTGGAATCTTCCTAAAGTGTATTGATTGCACTGTGGCCTGACTGTATCCACATCCTTAGTCCTTTACTTGATAGTCCCTTCCCATGCTAACTCTGGGTTCAACCACGTGATTTCCTTGGCCACCGAGTTGTTTGCAAACATGATGTAAGCAGTGTCTTGAAAAGCACATGCATGTTTTTCCTAGCTCTCTTGCCAACCTGGGCTTTTTCATTCTTACACTTCTTCCTTGCCATGAGAATGTGTTACTCTAACCTCCTGGAAAGATGTGAGAGATACATTGAGGAAAGTCAAGGTCATCCTGGAACACTTGACAGACAGCTAGCTGACCTCTTCCCCCCAGATGTCAGAGATATCAGCCAAAATGAGCAGAACCACCTCTCTAGCTCATAGATGACAGCAGTAACATGAGTGAGGCAGGCAAGACCAGAAGAAGGACACAGCCTACCCTGAAACTCGTTAACAATGAATAGTTATCATTTTGATCCATTGAGTTTGGAGGTGTCTTGTTGCAGAATATTATGAAGGTGGTAGATAAGTGATCATTGTGAAAACCTCAGTGCTGACATTTATTAGCTCTGTGACCTTTGGCAAGTTACTTAATCTCTTGCTGCCTCAATTTTTACATCCAATAAATGGGACTTAGCATCGCTTCTTTCATAAGATTTGTTGTGAAGAGTGATCAAGATAATGCATGAAAACCACGAAGCATAGTGGTTGATGTATATAAGAAATCAGTAAATCTTAGATATGATGAAGAGGAAAGGAGAAGGAAGAGGAGAAATAAAAATAGAAGGAAGATGAAACCTTTTGTAGACCAAGAGTTTGGGTTCGTATTATACACTCAGCATTTCTTTTAAAAGGGTCTCTAAGAGAGAAAAAAAAATTGAAGAAATATAAACCAATAGGTAACCTATTCATCCATCACTCTGAATAGTCTAAACTCTATTCTTTATTTTATAAGATACTGTCACTGGGAAATTGCATACTTAGCCCATGTGAGCTCAGCCCCTTAGAAGACATTCTTCACCCAAATCTTGCTTCAAGTTTTTACCCTTAGTATTTATCACAGCTGTTTTAACCAAATGACCCTTTAAAAACCCCTTGTCTTGGTTTTAATGTTGCTGTAAGGGCACTTTCTACTGTACCTATTAATGCCCCCTTAAGAAGTTTTCATGTAACATATTTCTTTTAAAATGTAGCAAAATGTATAGAATGAAATGGAACCTATTACTTCTCCCTAGGAATCAATCTATTTCCTCCTTTTGGATAGGCTTTTCTTTTAACCCTGACCACCAGGAGGCTCAAATACATTATTCAATCATAACAACTACATTACTCTTAAGTTTAACATATTTATTTAATTCTCCAAAGACTCTGAATCCTTATGAACAAATCTCTAATGCTCTTTCTTACATGCCATTTGTTTTAGCCAGCTCAAGTTCATTTTAGAACGCATTATGCATAAGCAACAGTCTAGAACCAAATTTTCACAAACATTTGTCAAATCTAGACCAGAAACTGTTTCCTAAGGGCCTCAACTCAATCTCTGAAACCTGTTTTATGGTCTTTCAGCCTTGGCTTTGGAAAACTCATCAGGTTGGTAACTGCTTTAGGGATCATAAAACAAAGTTTGCTCCTAAACAGAAGAAAAGGCTTTAAGAAGGAGAAGCATATGCATAGAACACAGGGTGAGAAAAGGTCCCTCAGAAGCTTTGCTGTCATGAGTCCCAAGCTCATGTTACCAGGAATATTTACATTAAAAATATATCATCTCCAGCTTGACCACTAGCTCTGAGGTCAAGCTCAAAATTCTGCTTGGGAGTTCTTCAGTTTTATTACCATTTGTCAGCTCAAGCTTCGGCTATGAATTCTCTGCCTTCTGAGGCATGAAGGCAAATAATGCAGCCTGAGGGCTGGAAATATTAGCCTTGATAGTGTGAGGTAGGAATGAGGAGCTTCTGAGATTTTCAGCAGGAAGTGTCTGGTTGAAGTACTGGTGACCAAGAACTTACCTCTCACATACCAACTTTTCTATATGCAAGGAAATACCCACCAGGAGGTGAGTAGGATTGTATCTTGCCTTCTCTTCTAGGACCTGCTCCTGGAGATAAATGTGTTTTATCCCTTTCCCCACCAACCTGGAGCCCCCTGAGAGGGCTCGCCAGCTGCAGCAGTGAGGGATGGAGAGGTTTATAAAGTTTCCATTGTAATTATAGCCATAATTATATTATAGTTTTTACTAGATTGCTACTCAATTTTAAACATTTTATCCTAAGCCTGACATTACTAAACACCTGTTAGGAAAGCATGTAAAATATACTTTTATTATTAACATAGTTTTGTTTTAAAACAATTTGCAGATCTACATTTCAAGAAAACTTAAGTGAATACAAAATTCCAATTTCCATCTCCCTCAACAACACCACCAGTCAAAGTAATTCTGTGACAGACTACATAGTAGAGGAAAAAGAGCATGGTCACCCAGAACTGGGGATGGGGAATGCCATTGCTAAGCAACAACATATAAACAAAGCTCCAGCTCTCACTCGCATTCACAGCCCTAGTGTTGAATATCTTATCCCAAACCAAACCTCATATCTCACTCAGTGCATGCTTCTTAGCAGACTGCTGTTTCACCAGTGTCAGTCACCTTTTGCCCTTTGAACCTGACATTAGGCACCAATCATCTTCTCATCTTTCACTGCTGCATTCAGATCTATTTTCCTGTTCATGGATTCTCTCTTCAGCTGTGTCTATGCTGGTGTTTCATTTGTTTGTTAAGGCATATTTTTTATTTCTATATATTTTCTTTACTATTTTCTAGAAGTATTATTTGGTCCTTTTACAAATATGCTTATTTTGTATACCATATTTTCACTGTGTTTACTATGATGTCGTTTAATCTTTAATCACATTTAACAAAAATTTTAGTTTGCAGACATTTTCTGATTGTCAAATTATCTTTAATCCTTAGAGCTATTAGTGTGTGTGTGTGTGTTTGTGTGTGTGTGTGTGTGTTGACTCACTCTCCCTTATAAATTTTTAGGCTGACTCCTGGTTCTGTTCCCCATCTGGGCAGCCCCATAGTAGAAACACACCCCTTCTGGATGGTATAAAGGACAGGGAAAGCAATATATGTACAGGCAGCAGACCACCTAGATACTTCCAGTCCTTCTCTTGGAGAGCAAGGTTTTTGGTGTCTTTCTTTTTCTTTTTTTTTTCATTTTATTACACCACAATTCCTTCTGTTCAGTCACATGCATGAGTTGAACAGGGATATGCAACTTTATGATTAATTGCTTACATCCTCTTGAGATAGTAGGATGAACAACAAATAAACGGTACCCAGAAGCTCTTTCATGCATGTAGCTTCAAGTTAATTCTTAGGGACAGAAATTATGATCTCATCCCTTTGTCTGCACCACAGACTCTTCCCCAGTGCGCCCCCTAGGTGGCGCTCACCAGACTACAAATGCTTCTTCCTATCACCCTTCATAGGGAAAGGGAGGCCCCCTCATCAGGAAGTGAGGCACATGCATTGCAGTTTCCCTTGGTCACTCTGCTATATTTGATCAGACTTCAAGTGTGACCTTGGTTCATCCCACTCTTGCAGGTGCAGGAATAAACATTAGGCAGTTTTCTTCTTTTTATTTTGTCTTTGTATCCTAAAGACTGTGTAACCTACAGAAACTAGCCCATTTCCAAATATAAAGAAACTAGGCTCAGAAGAATAAAATAATTTTTCTAGGTCACACAGGTAGGTAGAGGAGCTAGAATTTGAACCTTGTTCTTTCTGATTCCAGAGTTTATGTTTATTTTCCCAATAGTGCACGTCAGAGGGGAGTGGACACGTTAGCCTGATCAGAGGTCTTCCCATAAAAGGTATACTAAAGGCAAGTCTTTTATCCTATCTTAAAAACTGATATAAATTTTATGGTTTAATTCATAATATTTTGTGTCAGTTTTAAAATGAAAATAAGATGGTTTTATATTTTGAGTTATATTGCCTAATTTTTATTTTAATCTCTTTACCTTTATAGTTATTTTTCTCTTTTCGTTAAGGCCTTAGTTTGCTATCCACTAAGAATTCATGCTCTCTCTCCATAATAGAGTTGTTGTTGAAATGTGGCTACCCAATCAGGAACCAGAATTCCTGGCCTTCTTCGGGTAACATGACTAATTTACACCCTATGGGATAGGGGCAGAAGTAATAAATGCCACGTAAAATCTTGACCTGTAAAAGCCCCCATTTGAAATCTTACCCTCTGTCCACCTGACACCTGGATGTGGATACCCAAGGGGACCTCAGAAATTATGCATTAAAGACGGCTGAGCCTCTATCAGTTGAGTTCTTCTCATAGGACAGAGACCTCCCCCTCACCATTACTGCCAACAGGATTTTATAAGAGCAAGATATGAATGTCTACAGGGTTAGGACATTAAGATTTCATAGTTTATCTCTTACATACAGCTGGCTTTAATTTACTACACCTTGTCCCCTGTCCTAGCCTCTCTCCTGGTCTGATGAGCCTTACCCAGGCCAAGTCCTAACATCTGCTCCAAGAGATAAGTGCATGTTAGCATTGCCCCCTATATTTATTTCCTAGGGCTGCCATAACAAATGACCACAAACTGGGTGGCTTAAAACAGCAGAAATGTATTCCCTCACAGTTCTGGAGGTCATAGGTTCAACATCAGTTTCATTGGGCCCAAATCAAAGTGATAATAGGGACACACTTTCCCTGGAGCCTCTAGGGGAGACTCAGTTCCTTGCCTCTTCTGGCTTTCAGTGGTTTCTAGCCTTCCTTGGCTTAGGCTGCATCACTCAAATCTCCACCTCCATCTTCAAATTGCCTTCTCCTCTGTGTTTATCAAACCTCCTCTACTTCTCTCTTATAAAGACATCTGATAAATTGAGGACCCACCTGGGTAATACAAGATATCCCCCCCAAGTCAAGATCTATAACTTAATCACATCCGCAAAGACCCTTTTCCTTACAAGGTAACCTTTAAGGAAAGGCTTGGGATCCAATATCTTTGGGAGCTGATTTTTTAGCCTACTACACTCTCCAAAATAGCTTGAGTGGAGCTCCAGAGCCACAGACTAGAAGGAAAGAGGAAGAAGGTAGAAGGAAAGAGGTCTTGAAATTGGGAGGATGGTGAGTTAGGGGAATACTAAGATCTCTCATTCACTTCTTTAGTGAGGATAAGAAAATATATTTTATACACATACAAACATACAGACACAGTGAGGAGAGAGGTCCAGAAACTCTGAGTGGATGCTTGAGTCACACTGGGACACTCACAATCACCTGGACCACAAACTGTAACCCTGAAGAGCCCGGTCAAGGGGACAGCTGTAGGCTCATCTTTCTTTCTCCTTTTTTAGATAAGTCAGCAAATGTCATTCAGAACCTACTACGAATCAGACACAGTTCTATGTGCTGGGATACATCAACAAGAGAAGATGAAAAAAAAGTTCTAGCCCTGGTGGGGCTTTCATTCCAGCTGGGAGACAATTAACAATACACCTGTTGAATACCTAAATTATGTGTAAATAAAAACAGTCCACTGTCCTCATTTCCAATCTTCTGGCATCACTCCCATTTCCTTGACTCCCCAAAAGTTGAAACTAGAAACCATTAAGTCATTGCTGGGAGTTCTCTCATCACCTGGGTTGCATTTGGCTCTTCTCTTACAGTATTTCTGATTCGTTTTCATTTGGGGGATGTTTTTTAAGCATATAGGAGGTTGTTGCATTGCTATTGCTTTGTAGATTAGAAATCCTTTTCCTAGGGTTTGCACCAGACAGCTTCCACTGCACAGCCTTGTATTTTGGTGTTTATATTTTTGTTTGTCTTTCATAAGTATGTTCACTCTGCCCTCTGTCACCCTATTTCTCCCAGTGAAGCTCACAGGCAGCCAGGACATAGACAACCTATCGCAGGCCCACCAACACGCCAGCCACTCCTGTCTGGCCCTGCTCTCGGCACAACCTGATGAAAAGATGTCACTGCAGACAAGCGTTTAACCTCCTCACCTCTGCCCTTTGCCCTCTGCCTTGGCAGCCATGGGGGGAAGGTGGGAGTGAGAAAAGAAATTAAATCAGGTGGATGAAAGCTCATACCCCGTCTCTAAGCAACCCTCAAAGTGAGTCCAGGAATTTAAACTGTAATATTATCCCCCAGGAACAGAAGCAAGAAAATGAGAAAGTCAGGGCCTTGCTGGGCTCGGTATTGGGGTGCCCGGGCAAGGCTGGCAACAGGGAAAGGACAGAAGCCTGGCCTTAGCTGAGGCACATCTGGGAGCGGAAAGAAAAGTGGGGCTCGCACAGACATCCATGTGGGAGCAATCAGGAATGTGCCTGCCAAGGCTCCAGGGCTCTGGGGGACATTCAGAAACTCCAAACCAGCGCATGGAAAAGATAGAGTTTTTCTTTCTACCCCTGCTGAGAAATGCTGCCCATTGTGTTTCTATGGGAAGCTTTTGTGGCTAATTTTGAAAAATGAAGTGAGCAGGTAAACTGGAGCTAATGGCCTCAACCCCAGGGCAGACATCTGGGGCAATGTTGACTTTGTTGCCTGAGAGCCAGCTGGCCTTTGCACGGCTACCGCCTCCAGCCCCGCTCTCTCCCAGCCTCCAGGGGAGCTTCAGCTTCTAATGAACCAACAGAGGAGACACTGATGCTGGGCTGCTGCTGCCGCCTGGCTTCTCGCTGAAGCGCCATAAATGTTTGTTTTATGAATGAGTTTGCCTTGGGCACACTTGAAGATGTTTTCTCCCTTATCCAGAGAGGCAACCGCTTCCCAACAGCCCTCCCCTTGCCAGGGAGAAAGAGGGGATTTGGGGGCTCAAGGGCAAGAGTGAAAGAATAATCTGATCTGTTGCTCAGATCCAGGGAGAGGTAGACTCGGCAGAACTTGTGACAGAAGCAAACCTCATGAGCTTGTCTTAATGACCGAGATGCTGGAGAGAAAAGCAACGTCCTATATACCAGACACTGTGCTGCTCGCCAGGCATACAGCTTTCCCATCCTTAGGATTGTGCGACACAAGATTTTTGTCTCTCATTTTATAGATGAGAAAACTAATGAGTCTAAGGCATGGGGCAGACCTAAAGCCACAAAGTAACTAGTGCCAAAGTTAGACGTAAACACAGATCTAATTATTGAATGCAAGGCTTAAGAGTGTATTCAGGAGGCTCCCTGCCTGGATGCCGGCCCAGCTCTGCCACTGACTTGCTTGGAACCTCAGGCAAGTTAACTTACCTCTCTGGGCCTTATTGCCCGCGTGTTAAATACGAAAGATGCCAGCCTCTGCCTCTTGGATGGTGGTGATTGACCAAGTGAGGTAATGAATGTAAAAGATTTTTTAAATAAGTGCCCCATGAAAATAAATGTTCAAAAGCTATTTCCTATTGCTATCACAGCATCAATGACCTTTCCACTGAAGTGTGGTTGGTTTCTAGAGAGTAAAGAAACGCCTGGTTCCTGATACGTACAGGAGAACCCTAAGGCACGTGTGGATGTGCCAGCCGGGCTGTGGTTGATCTGATTTAGATGGTGCCCCGTGGGTAGAACAAAGCGGCCTTCCCCATTCCAAAGCCAGGTCTGCCCCGCGCCGCTGGGTGTGTGTGTGTAAGCTGGGGAGGGGGCCCCAGAGGGACTGCCACACCTGGGCTGAAGAGTGAGGTCTGGCTTCTGTATATAACCTTGTGCAGGGGGCTTATCCATCTGTGGCCACAGAAAGTCACCTTTCTAGGGCTGGCGGGAGTCAGAGCCATCGACAAGTGGGGGTCTCCTAGAATGGAGTTCCCCAGTGCCTCGTCCCCATCCTTCGTCTCAGGATGGGGTCATGGACAGAAAAGAGAAAGTGAGAGTTGGTAGTTCCCTTCTCCCTGCTAAGGAGCCCCACTCTTTGATCGTTCACTCATTCATGCAGCACTCACCACATACCAGGCATGGGGCTAAGTGTTACACAAGAACAGAGGAGGAAAATACATGTGCAATTACACATGGGTATAAGTTTACTGCAAGAAAAGTGTCCAGCCCTTTCCCATCCTTCACTGTAGGTGAGAAGTTTGGATGTATGCACAGAAGCAGGGAGGCACATACAACAACAAAACACACTAAAACACAGACTAGGGAGTGTTCTGTTGATGTGGGTCTGATTTGTCGTTTCATGTTAGCCACACACAGAGCTCTTGCATCTGTTTTTATTCTTTCACTCTTGCCCTTGAGCCCCCAAATCCCCCTACCTCGACACTCCACGGCTGTGCTTCCCACATATTATTGTATTCCCCTGACTTCACGTCTGAGCTTACAGAGAGCAACTGTCAAGCAGGGGTTCAGAGAGAGCCCCCATGCTTTCACAAAGAGCAATTCTGTGTTTCCTTCTTCCAGAACATCAAACAAAACGCCTCCCCCTGGGCCCCTGATATCCATGTTGCCACCTCGTTAATGACTATCTGGGGAGAGGTTTTATGAGGTATTAGGGCAGATGTGAACAGATATGGGAGAACGGATGTCTTCTAGCCTGACTCATCATGGAGTAAAAGCCATGCTGACCTTTTTGTGTATTTTCCCAAGTCATCAGCATGAATTTACTGGGTTTTTATCCTGTGCCCACCATTTGCTCTGCGAGTCTGGGGAGGCGCAAGAAAGCACGGTTACTTTACTGGAGGAGTTTGATGGCTCAACCTCAAAACACACTAGAAATTCATGTGAGGGCAGGGTTCTAATTCTTCCTGCTGTCTCAGTGGCTTCAGTGGGAAGTCACAGCAGCACAGTATCCAGAAAGACAAAGACATGACGTAGTGTTATCTGGTGGCTGTGGAGAGAGTATCTAGCACAAAGTGGATGCTCAATAAATATTAATTGAATAGATGGTTCAGTAGATAAATGAATGAGTGAGTGATGGGAAAGAGGTAGCAGCTGATCTCCCCAGACAGTGATGATGTGAGTAGTACTGTCTGGAGAGAAGAGGGAGGATGGACAAGAGCTCGACTCAGGAGATGCTTAGCATGAGTTCAACTAAGTACTTTAGATTCTGCTTCCTGGCAGGTTTTTAATCATTGTCAGGAAACAGAGGCATGAGCTCAGTCATCAGCAAATGGGTACAAATGACTGGTATGATAAAAGAAATAATAATAAATGGCCAAAATACTGTATATTGAGCTCTTACTGTATGTTGAGAACTTTCTAAATGTTTTGCATTTACTCTTCGTAACAAAACTGTGTCACATAAACGCTCTATTTATTCCAAATTTGCAGAAAAATGGAAAAGAAGACAGAGGATGAAAAACTCTTCTCTTCTTTTAGTGCTGAGATTCAAATCCAAGCAGTCTGATTCCAGAGGCTGTATTCTTAAGACAACCACTGAGGCAGGAAAAGAATTCAATTGAGTGGGCAGGTGAGTGTCTGGGGCTCCTCCTACAAAGAGCATGGTCATGTCCAGACACCACCTGTGGGAGGAGCTAAGTCAGTTCTACAGGGTTGACTCAGGGACTGGACCAAGATGTGACTGCTGGTAGCATCTTCATTCATGAGAGGGCAGGGAACACGCTTGCACATTTCCATTGCACATTCCTGAATGCTTTCCGGTTGCTCACCTTCTGATGCCCTGCTAGCAGCTCAAATTTGCCTCCAGGCCAGCATTTAGCTTCCTCCCCAACTTAGTCTAGCCCACCTTCTCCACTTCCTCTCGTCTGCCCACGACACCATCATTCTTTTAGTTTCCCAGGGGGCGGAACAGAACCTCCAGATCTATTTCTTTCCCTTTGCACAACATGAAATCACTTGTAATCCTTATTAATTTTCCTCTCTTTAACTTAAAAAAAGTAATTGTCATGATAGAAAGTTGCATGAATTTTCTACCTCTGCAGCTGCTTTTACAGCCGCATCGCCATCCCTACAGCCCTTCCCTGAGTTCAGATTTTTCTTGTTCGAAATGGTAAATGAACTCTTGGTTGATTCTTGCCTCCAGTTTCTCTCTCCTTGATTGCATCCCCGACGTGCTGCCAAACCAATCTCTCTAAAGTGCCCTTCGGAACATGTCACTCCTCCGAGCAGCAAGCTTCGACGGCTCCCCGTTGTCTGCCAAATAACGTCCAGATTCCTTACCATGGCTTTTCACATCCACTTAGATCTGGTCTCAACCCAGTGCACATTTATTGAGTCCCTACTTCATCCCAGGCTCTGTGCTAGGTGTTGTAAACGTAAAAATGAGCCCAGGATGTTTCCTGCCCTTGGGGGAAAAAAAGAAGATAAGCTGGTCCCCAAATCTCCAGCCAGAGCTTCTTCCCGCTCCAGCCCGCTGCTGAAGGTGTAAAGTGAGATTTTTGCTGTTCTCCAGAACTTCCTCAGCACCTTCTTGACCCTGCGTTCAGACACTTCCTCACTGTAATCTCCAACTGACCCTCTCCTGCTTTGATATCCCCTCCTCCTTGAAGCCAACCACAGTGTCTTTCTGCAAGATGATCTTCAGCTCGCAATTTTGCACCTTTGTCATGACGGATCGTGAGCTGCTATGCATTACAGTTTTGCATCTACCTGTTTTTTCTCCCGTACCTTCGTTCCCCAAACTGATGTGCGACAGAAAGCTCTTCCATAGAGTGCTAATTAATGTGTGTTCTTAGAATAAAGTTCAGCAATCTTTGGTAATGTTTGCCTTCAGCACAATTTGACAGTTTTCTCTCCTGCACGCCTTCTCAGAGACTTTATCAAGTGCATGTTATGCATTAAGAATCTCCAAGAAAATGGTGGAGTATATAATACTTTCAAAACATATGAAAATACGGGATATTTCCTCCCATTATTTTTCATAAGACAGTTCACATCTGCTGGAAATAGTGTTCCACAAAACACAGTTGAGTGGAACACTGCTCTAGAAAGGAAGACCACTGAGTAATCATGATGATAGTAATGCTAAGAAAAAAACTATTGTTTTTAGAAAATTTGCTCTGTGGTAGCTACCACAACAAGTGCGTTTACACCCAGTCTTTTATCTAATTTTCACAAACGTCCAATGCATGGATGCTAATTTTAACCTATTTTGCAGATTAGGAAATAGAGGCTCAGAGTTGTTAAGTAACATTCCCAAGGTCATTATCATCAAGGAAGTAAATTGCAACAAGAAACCAACCTATCTAACCCCAGAGCCTGTGCTCTGAGGGAGGAAGCCTGTTTTTAAAATCTTTGTGATCCCTTTTCCCCCCAAATTCATAACGGTCTGTGACTCTTGAACACTCTTATGATTGGGGTTTTACAGCCTGATCTTGCATTTGTGCTTTGATGCTTTACAACAGAAAGAGCAGAAAGAACCACTACTTCTAGGCTCAAGAGACCTGAGTTTATGACCCCAAATCTGCCTTTAATTAACCATGTGTCATCAGGCAAAGAATTTCTTCCCTCTAGGGCTCAGTTTCCTCAGCTCTAAAATAACAGTGAGGTTGGACTCGTTGATATCTGAGGTCCTTTAACCTCTTTTGACGTTGCTCTTCTCTTTGCCAAGTTTCTGTGATGAATAGAATTAGATGAGCCCTTTGTTGCCTATTGTGTTTGCCACTGAGAGAGTTGAAACCTTCCCTCAAAGGAATCCAGGGCATGGCCAATTCACTGTGTTGACTCTGAGGCCATTTCAGTGACCCACAGTCACTATCAGCACGAGGGGCAGAAGCATTGCCTTTCACCAAATACTGTATGTTCTTCCATTGTAGTATTTTTTTTTTTAATGTGGAACATCAAATAAATTTCAAAATTTTATTTGGATGATATAAGTATAAATGAGTAAAAAAAAAAAAAAAACAGATGGGATACATTTCCCTTGCAATATATATGTGATTAAAAATTGAGGAGAAAAATGTTTGTAGCAAATATGTTTTGGATTTCCTGAACCAAAAGCTCTTGCAGAATAGTTTGAGACTTCCAAAGCACCAATATGTAGCTGCTTTGGCCATCCTTCAGTGAACCATCAAATGCCAGTTATCCTGGAAACCTGCCTACATCCTGGGATGCTATCTCCACTGAGCAGCTAAAATGGCTTAAACTCTTCCAGAGTAACATGGTTTGACTGTAGTTCACCCCTTGGGAACCTTCATACAAACAAGATGTCTGTCTCCTGACCCCAGAGCCATAAGTGGCAGAGCTTAGAGAAATAAAAACAACAATAGAGGCTAATGCTAGCTTGGGGGGTTTTGTGAAGCAAAGCACAGAATTTCAGAGATGGAAAATGTAGTCTATAAAAATGTTTCCCATTTAATTATTCCTACCCAGAGAATGAGGAATTAAAAATTAGTCCAAGCAGCCATAAGGGTTGGAAGGGGTAAGGAGAACAAGCAAAAAGAAACCTGAAGATCCTCTTGTTGATTAAAATACTCTGAAACTTGGACTCCTAAGAGACTTGGATTTAATGTGAGTTCTGCACTAGTTATGATAATGCTAATGTTATAATTTTAATTATGGCAGCTAGCATTTATTGAGCCTTTACCATGTGATTTCATTTATCTTTTTAACATCTGTAACAGATTCTGTTGGTGCCTGCTATTTATCTTTTTTATTTATTATTTTCTGTATCTTTTCAACATCTGTAGTGGATCCTGTTGGTGCCCGATACTGACACCTCAGCTTACCTCAGAGGTCACCAGCCAACAATCTCCAATGATACCAAAGGGGACAATGTTTCTCTGCCATATGATGTCCTCTGGCCACAGGAGAACTTTGTCCCACTGCGGTGGGCAGCTAGAAAAGCCAAAGTGTTAACACCACCAAGAGTAATCAGGGATAGACATTGGTGAATAAATATCCCAACTTCCTTGCCCCTCAGCAGGACAATTCTGAGATGGTTCTATACAGATTCTCAGAGAGTCCCCAGTGAGATCACTGGGGGAGATTAAGAGGCATGTTCCAAGAACACTCAGCTGTCCACTGGGAAAAGAACCACCCATGAGACATTCTGTGGGGAGAAGCCCAGAGGGTTAGAGGCATACTCGCTGGGATACCACCCAAACTGGAGGATCAAAGAGCTAAGAACAGCCCCTGTTCTAGCTCTGTTGATTCTCCATACAGGTCTATATGCCATAAGGGTATCTGGGAGAATAGACTTAGGACCCTGGCAAAAGGTTCAGTAGGGCTGGGGTTTGGTAAACGTCACATTCAAGAACCATACTTCTTGTTTTCCCAAAAGGAATAAAACCTAATATTTTCATTGCTTTAAAAATCACATTCATTTTATTTTCTTATTATAAAAGTAAAATATGCACATCTTATAATATATGAAAATTTATGAAAATATAAAAAAATACATAACCGTAATCTCTCTACCCAAGGACAAGTATTAGCAGCTAATGATTTTTGAATGGATTTATCTATAAAATTGATGATAATAAAAGAACATACCTCAATGATTTGTTATGAGAAATAAATGATTTAATGCTTATATTTTGCTTAGAGCAGTGCCTGACACAGAGCAAGTGTTCAATGAAGATTAGCTATTGCATGATTTTCAAAATTTATCAAACATTTTCCTTTGCAATTTGCATGACATTTCATTATGTCTTCACACACTAAAAAATAATAATAATCCATGTGAGGTGTTCACCAATTTACCCGTGTTACAGCTGAACTGAATAAATGACCTTAGAATAAATCATTTTCATATTTTACACCTAGGATATGGCAAAGCCAAGATTTAAATTCATGTATGCCTTACTATGAATTTTTTTTCCTGTAACACACCCTGTGTGTAACAACATGAAAAGATTCTTGAACCTTTGTTACTTCCATTTGTTTGTGATCCTTGTTCCTTTCTCATAATTTCTCTCTAGTTAATAATTAGGAGTAAAACCACTGATATAAAAATGACCAATATTCTTTTCATTCTTGACAACAAAACATAGGAGAACAGAGGACCCCGCTCTGGGTCACTTCCTTCTGTGCTGCAGGGAATTGCTTTAATGATTATCCACTCTCTCATTTGCTTTCTCAATTTATCTTCCACGGCATCATCCCCTCAGCCTCTAAATATAGTCAAGGCTTTCCCATTCTAAGAAGAAAGTTTCCCTTAAATTATATACCATATATATTAGTTAGAGTAGACAACCTGCCTTACCAAAGAGTTCCAAAATCTCTGTGGTTTTTAAACAGTAATAATGTATTGATACTTCTGGCTTGCATCAGAGTGCAGGGTAAGTCAGTGTGGAGAGTGTCTGTGCCATGCAGTCATGCAAGAATTAAGGCTCATGGTTAATTCTTAAATCTCATGGTTCTGCTATGTTCTTAGTTCCTGGGTTCCTCTCCATTCTGCTGCAGTATGGGTGAAGATAAAATAGAGACCCTTCAGTGGACAGCTTTATGGCCCAAGACTGTAAAAGATGCACATCACTTCTGCTCACATTAGGTTGGCCAGAAATAATTATTTCATCCCACTTATGAAAGAAGGTTGTGGTATGTAGTCAAGTAGAGTGCCAAGGGGTAGAGGAGACCCCAGATGTTATGAGCACCATCAGTCTCAACTATTTCTGTTTTTTCCCTTTTATCACTCTTGAAAGAAAAACAAAACTGACTAACCTCTATAGAGTGTGTTACATTTAACATAGCATTGACCCACCTCAACTTTCATTCTCCTTAACATTTTACAATTTTGTATTATCTCTGCCCCCCTCCCTGATTCACTGCTCTCAAAGACACCAAAGGTCAACTCAATCTATGTCAAAATCTAGTGCCTAGAGCAGAGTCTGGCACACACTAGATAGATACTTAAGTTTTATTGAATGGATGAATACAATATGCAACTTTGGTGATATTCAACATCTTTCTCTGCACAAAAAGGCATTGATCTCACTTGACGTTAGACTATGTTCTAGATACTGGAGAGTCACAGGCTGAGCCCTTCACAAGCAGATGCTGAGACAGAATTTGACATACAGTGTTGCGTTAGGGATGAACATTTTTGGAAGGGTGAGGCAAAAAGTAGGATTAGGACGACAGAGAAATCAGCTTGTGGTGGAAGCCTGACAAAGACTGGGGAAACCGTATGTGAAGCTCTGGAGTGTGTATGGACCCTTGGTGTTGTCTCACATTGGGCTTGATCCATCATTGGTTAAGGTCTGCCATAGGAAAGGAATCTCCTTGGGTAAGATGGAGCTCTGCAGCTGAGGCAAACCTTGAAGGAGCTGACAGCTAAACCCTTCCACAAAGGACAATCTGGGTGGCACGACTCTATGCCCACCAAATGGGACTATAAGAATGTAACATGGTCTTTGATTCAAGATCTAGTAAGAGAAGTGGTTATTCAAACTGTAAATTTCAAAATAACATAGTAAGTGTGTCAAAGATATTTAGAGGGTTCTCTGGGTGTTCTGAAGGAGCATTTTGACATACTTGGGTGATAAAGGTGTGGCAGTGAATGCTTCCTGAAGCATTCGGTTCCTGCTCTGACCTTTGAAACATGCATAGGAGTCAACAGGAAAAGAAGTGGATAGAGAGTTTTCCAGACAGTGGGTACATTGTGAACAATAGCAATGGAGGATATGTCTTCTCTTACTTTTCTCGCAACTCCTATCCTTACTGACATACCAGTTCCTTTATTTTCCCTCTTACTTCCTAAACATTAGATCTAACTAATCTTTTTACCTAGGTTCCCTTTTGCATGAGTTATATTCTTCTTCCTAATGTTCTCACTAATCCCCAGTTCTAGCAGCCATTACTTCTAAACTAGCCTTTCTCAAGTGGGATCATTTGATGCTTTGAATAACATTTCGCAATTCTCTCAAGGATGGCACATAATTAATATCATTCTCAATGCACAGGAGGAAAGTCAATCCATTATGTACAATGGATGCCTTAGGACATTAGGGTTTAATTCTTTTGGAACCCTGGTTTAGAAGGGTGGCTCTAGACTGAAGATCCCAAGTTAATATCTGCATCCTTAACCTCCTTACTGACCTTCAAGGCTGTTGAACCAATTTCCAGCTTCCCCTAGTAAATCTATGGTACCAGACAGTCCACATGTCCTAAACTTTCCCCTCCCTTTCCCTGCTCACACTTACTCCTAATTTTGATCTTTCTCTTTGGCCCAGGGGAACCACCATCCACCCAGACAACAGAATCCTCAATATCCCTCAATGACCAGCATACCCAGGGGACTATGGAGTCCTCTAAAATGTCCTTCCATTTTCTCCTTCTGTTTTGAAATTCAGGCTTTGTATCTATTAAATTATTTTTTCCTACCCAAACTCTTGTAACAAGCCCACCAACACACACACACACACACATAGACACACACACACACACACACACACACACACACACACACACACACACACTGTTCTTTCTGCTCCATAATCTCCCAATTCCAATCTCCCCTTGCAACACCCACCAGTACCAACTTATTAAAGGGAAACCCCGATCGTGTCATTCCTCTGTTTAAAAAGCTTCAGAGCTTCCTTGATTCCTTCACACAACCGTCTTTTCATTAAAAGCCAGAGGTAAGTTAGGGGCATTTACCTTGTTGCCACGGCAATATTCTATAAAGCCCCCAGATAAGAAGGACTGTTTAATACCATCTGAACAATAAGAGATGCCCTCAGCTACTCACAGCTCCCTTTCACATGAGCAGTTTCTCTAAACTGGAAAGTATTTGTGTTTCAGAATTATCTTTGCACCTAGAGACTTAGTAGGTGTCTAACAAATGCCTTATAAATATTTATTAATGAATAAATAAATGAACAAATGAACATCATTAAATACATACAATTCCTCATTCATATATTCAAAGTTCTCTACCACCATATTTTCACTTCCTTTTTCTGCCTAAACCCCATGATACCATGGTTTATAATCTACAATCCAGCCAAACACCATGGCTGGTCATGCTCTGAAATCTTGTTTCAGGCATTTGTCAATACCCTTCCCTCCCCCTCAAAGTCCTGGTTTTATGCTTTCACTTGTCAAAATCCCACCCATCCTATCATGTCATATTTTCATGATGTTTCTTCTTTCTGATTGATCACCAGATATTAATTCTCTATTCCTAGAAATGCTACAGCACAGAAATATGTGCCCTTATCATATTCTTTCTGGTAATATGATTGTCACTACACAGGTAATGAGGCCCCATCTGCATATCTACCATGAGAATTCCAGTGTGGGATCTCAGCTGAGGTTGTCTGAGTTTCTATTTGAGCAGAAACCCCACAAGCCTTGTAGAAAAGATTATGCGGATAATAGAGAGTTCAATTCTCTATTTTCAGTTAATCCTGAAGCCACAATATCTGTGCTTTACCTGTAGTTGACTCTTAGTTTTTCTTTTATTACATACTACAATCTTACATTTTAAAAACGCATTCCACATTTTGCCTAAGTAGTGTGAACTGGGTTTCTGCCATGTGAACAAAAAATTGTCCTGCCTAATACACAGGCAGGGACAATGTAGCACCTCACATTGGCTTCTAAACAAGTCTTGACCTTCCTCCCTCCCTTCTTTCCTTCCTTCCTTCCTCCCTTCCTTCCTTCTTCCCTTCCTTCCTTCCTTCCTTTCTTCCTTCCTTCCTTCCTTCCGTTACTGAATCCAAGCTCATACAGGTCAATAAATCAAGAGATGTGTTGCTGGGGTAAGGAATAGCGACTTTGTTTGTTAGTGTCCCAAAGAACCATCTTGCCTGGGATTCAAAAATACCAACTCTCTTTAAGTTCAAGTTGATTCGTTTGTAAAGGTTCATGTGACTGTGAATATTTCAGTCCCACAGCCCTCCTAGGGCAGGGTTAAGACTAGGGTGAGGCAAGTGGGGCACCCAGGATGCCTCATTTAAGAAGGCATCACGCTTCACAACCCTGACAGTGAACATCTCCTTACACTTTGTCCCCAAGGACCTTACTCACCTCATCTTAGTCCAGGCCCTGAGAATCGTGGTGAGGACTGAATGAGTTCTTACATATAAAGCACTCATAGTAGGAATTGATACATAGTAAGTGTTCATTAAAAATGGGGTATGGTTGTGTTGTTGTAATTATTATAACTGCCATACATTTTTATTATTATCACTATGACAACCAACATTTCCACTAATATCAGTAATTTATTGCTGCTCATTTGACATCATGATAGAATTATTTTAGCTCTTTTGCAAGGAAGGTCTTTCCCATGTTTCCTACTTTTTGAGCAAAATGACAGCCAAACACACAACCTTTGAATGATGTAGCTTTAGAGAAGAAAGCATGACTACAGCAAAACTGGGAAGAGTTTAATTGGCGTGACAGCAACACAGAGCAGAGACTTAGCTCAGCTGACTTTGGGAAAGAAGTTTCTGGAAAAGGAGGAAATTGGAAGACTAAGAACCCCACAAGGACAGGTGACATGATGGTTAAGTGCTCAGGCTTTGGGACCCCTGGTTTCAAGAATTGGCTTTGCCATTTCCTGACTGAGTGACCTTGAGCAAATAATTTCCTTTCGTCTAAGATCCGTTTTCTCATCTGTAATAGTAGGCCCGAGTTCAGTTGGCTGTGTGACAATGAAACATGACAATGCTTACGAAGAAGTTAGCACAACTTGCATGTACTAAGCATGCCATGTAAAGGGACAATTCTCCCTATGAACGCAAACCTAGCTTTAACTGAGAAGTCATATCCTCAGTGATTAACTCTCTTCATTCTTCCACCCTTTCCCAACTCCGCTCCCTTAAGGGAAGTAGAATACTTCATTTACAATTACTGTCATTAGAGATTCATGGGAGATCAACAAAATAAATAAAGGGGCTATTCTGTCTTCCCATTCTTTCTGTGTTTCTTGTTATTGTCATGTTACTATGACATTGCTGTTCCTGTCCCTTTACTCCTAACCCCCATCTAAAGATCATCCTCTCTAGGCCTGTGTGGGCTGGAAACCCAAGCCTCTTGTCTTTGATGAAGTCTGTTCTTTGCAAGGCAAGACGCGGTGGGGAGGCAGGGGCTTCATCATCATCTTCCACTGTGCCCAGCACCTGGTCAGCACCCTCATTGTGAGTTGGATTTTAGAATCTAAGCTCTTCGATCAAGGGAGAGAAGCACAGACACTCCAATATTTCCTTTTCTAATCCTGTCCCAAGTCCTTCACTCTCTGTTTTCTGGGTATCTATCAATCCTGCTTGGTTAAGTAGCTGACCTCTTGATGATAACTTTCTACCACTGCCCTTCATCCTTTGATTTGGAGATGATGATGCCTCCCTATGAAGATCATATATCTACCCTGGACCTCCGGGCAAGATGCCTTGACTCTGAGCCATAGCTAGAATGTTTATATACTTCCAGATTCAAACTGGATAGAGGAAAGAGATGCTGACTAGGACAATGGACAGGACTGGATGGGGCTGTCTCCAGCAAACAAAGAGCTATAGTCTCTCTGGCCATTACACATTACCGTTTCCATGGCCACTTTGGGGAATACCTATTACCTATAGATCTATCTATAACTGGGCTCCTTTCTTCAAAGATGGCTCAGGCACTAATGCCTGTATCATCAAATAAGCAGTCATTGGTATGGACCTAATGAAAGGGGAGAAAATATTAAAAGTGGTCTCAGGACCACTGCCTCTGAGCCTTCAGTCTGAAATACAATCTTTCTCCCTGAGAGCAACAAAGGAGGTGGTTGGACTTGAGCAAGGCGGTGCAACCCCTCTTGGCTGAAATTCCATTGACACCAGGGTGTTCCTTCCCTCCCACATCGCTTAGGGAGCCCACACAGAGGAACATCTGGGCAGATGCAATCTAAAAAACACCCTGTGAAACATATTAGCTCCCTCACGCCAAGGGGAGCCCACCTAGTAAACAAGCAGGAAAGGGGCCCCACGGTGAATTCTGGAAGCTGAAATCCATCTCACCCGGGACCCGTCTTTCTGGAAAGAGTAAAGTCCAAGCCAACAATTCACGCTGAAGTCTTACAGCATCTGGGAAGCTGTCTTAGGAGTCAGGGCCATTCATACACAAGGGATCAGTCAGGACCTGGAGCCACTGTCTGCCAGTTTGTCACAACAGAGAGGAACAAGGAGATGGGAGTGGGAAAGTCCTGGGTTGTCAACAGCAAAGCATCCCCAAGGAGCTCGCCTTGACTCAGTTATTGCTACATCTCCAAGTTCTGTGTTACAGTGATTTAGATGCAAAATTTCACTTGTTTTTCACAACCACCACCAGATCTGTGCATCACTCCCATTTTGTGGACCAGGCATATGAGGCCAGAGAAGATATGAAATTTCTCCAGGGCACACAGCTTGCGAGTGCAGAGAGAGGAAGAAAACCCAAGCTGGTCTGCTTTTCTAGCCTTTGCTTGTAGCCACACTGGGAGTAAAGCATTGATTTTCTGCCTCCAGATAACTTCCCCAGCTTCCTGCCACGGTGTGGAATCCTCTAGATTCAGGGAGGAATTGAGGTTATGTCGCAAGCTCTCTCATCTCCGAAGCACCATCTGTAAGAGTGCTGAGAATGTGTATTTGTATTTTCTAGGGTGCCCACATGATGAAAAGACACTACTGACCTCTTGGGACAAGGGTGAACACCTGTGTGAGGAAACGGCCCTTTTCTCCCTGGACATTTCTCAGGTGTGAAGGCAAAAAAGGGGAGGACAGGGAGGAGTCACAGATAATTAATTGAGCAACTTCACAGTTTCCAAAGTTCTGATTCCAATTAACCTCTGAACTTAGTTCTGGCCCGATCTGTTGACTCTCAGCATGATGAACCCAGGCCCCCAAACTAGTGTGACGTGTGTTTCCAGCAGCTTCCCTGGGGTCCTGATGAGGAAAGGACCAATTGGATTCATAACCAGGATTGTTGTGCGGGAAAATAGGCCAGTGATTACAGGGAGAGCGCTCAAACTCAGGGAGGTTGATCCAGGGCCAGCACCTCGATTGCTTTCGAGCACAGAACATCGGAGGACAAACAGATGACTCAGATCTGCAAGCTGAGATCTGAATCAGCAACACCCACAAATAACCACCTGTCCATTTGGGCTTCTCTCTGCCACTTAACTGCTGCATTGTCAACATCCTACCTTCCGTATCTCTTATTACTTCTCATTTGCCGAGGCTGATGGGAAGTGATCGCTCCTCGGAGGGACTCTCCTGAGTTTCCATAGAATTACAAAGTGAATCAGGCCATTTTGATTTTGATTTGGCATTAGGGGGGTTCAAATCCTTGCTGCACCTCTTTCCATCTGTGTAATCTTGGAAATGCTTCTAAAAATCTCTAAAAGCCTCTGTTTGTTTATCCATGTAAGGGGGCTAATAATTACGCCTACCTCATAGGGGTGTTTGGGAGGACAAAATGAAATATTGCACATAAAAAAAGACCTAGCACAAGGCTGGAGGATAATTATTGTTCAATGCAGAGTTTTGTTATTATTATTACTACTATTAATATTACTGAGTATAAATTACAAGTGAATTCATTTGCTAGAGCTGCGATAAGAAAGTCTGAATTGGTGGTTTAAACAAAGAAGTTATTGTCTCACAGTTCTGGAGGCTGGAAGTTCAAAATCACACTGCGGAGTTGTTTCCATCTGAAGGCTGCGAGGAAGAGTCTGGTCCATGCCTCTCTCCTAGCTTCCGGTGATGTGCTGGCTATCTTTGGTGTTTCATGACTTGTAGATGCTTCTATGATCTTTGCTTTCATCTCCACATGCTTTCATATCCCTGTGTCTGTGCCTGTTTCCAAATTTCCCTTTTTTATAAGGACATGAGTCATATTGGGTTAGGGGCCCATCCTACTCCAGTATGATCTCATCTTAACTTTAATTATACCTGCAATGACCCTGTTTCCAGGGTTTCCAAATAAAGCCACATTCTGAAGCACTAGGGATTAGGACTTCAACATATAAATTTTGAGTGAACACAATTTAATCCATAACAAAAAGTATAATATTTACTATACTTAAAATAATATTAGACCTCTATATTTATAACCATGTATTTTTTGAAGGAGCAGCACATTCAACTTCCTTCAATGAACTTATCTACGAAACAGAAACAGACTCACAGACATAGAGAACAGACTTGTGGTTGCCGGTGGGGTGGGGAGAGGGAAGGATTGGGAGTTTGGGATTAGCAGATGCAAACTATTATATATAGGATGGATAAACAAAAAGTTCCTATTGTATAGCACAGGGAACTAAATTCAATATCCTATAATAAATCATAATGGAAAAGAATATGAAAAAGAATATACAATATATATGTATAACTGAATCACTTTGCTGTACAGCAGAAATCAACACAACATTGTAAATCAACTATACTTCAATAAAATTAAAAAAAAAAAAAAAAAAACTTCTTCAGACTGCCTGGTCATACTTCCTTCCAGAGGGCCCATGTTGTCATGTTGACACTTAAGGAGCAAGGGCTGGTGAAGATGGGAAAAAGTCAGAATCAGAGGTTGGGACAACACGTACAATTAGAATTGCTGGGTAAGTGCAGAGGCCACTCACTGTTCAACAGAAAGTGCTCAAAATGATATTGCAAAATCAAGTTTGATTCAGATTATTCTACCTATTCAAAGCATTCCAATTTAGTAAGCTGAGCCTGGTAAAAGATCATGACGTGACTAGTGGGTACTTGTACCATCCTTGATAAATGGGCTGGACAGACTTGAGCTCTAGCTAGTGAATAGAAATGGGTCAGTAGAAGACGCTCTGGCTCCAGGTAAAATGAACGGAGCTCTGAAGAGCTCCTCATCCACCAGGCAGAACCAGAACACAAGGAGGGGAAAGGCACTCTAACACTACTGACAGTTTGTACGATATATAAAATATTGGAATTTGACAAGAAAACACATTAAAGGATATGTTCGTCTGAAAACTAAATATTTCATTTCAGAATTATAATTATTTCTTGCTTATGACTCTTCCCCGTCTTGAGATATTGCATATGCACACATAGATATAGATGTGTATATCTCTCAAAGAATTTTCTAGAATTCTTAATTTACTCTTCACAATGACCTTTCTATATAGTCCTATTGTCATTACCATTTTATAGATTTGGAAACTGAGATACAGAGACTTGAAGAAACTGGCTTTACATTACTAAGTTATTAAGAAGAAGGAGGAGGAGGAGGAGGAAGAGGGTGGGGAGGGAAAGGGAGAGGTGAGAAAGGAAGGAAGGAAGAGAAAGAAGAAGTAAAAGCAAAGGAGAAAAATGAGGAGAAGTAGAGATCGGAAAAGGGGAGAACCAGGAAAAATCATTTTTAATCACAGGTGTGAGGGCAAACTCTTCATCTACTAAGAGTGTCTAAATCAGGGGTCAGCACACTATAGGCCAATGGGTCAAATCTGGCACACTGTCTGTTGATGTAAATAAAGTTTTGTTGGAACACAGCCATGCACACTCAATTATATGTTGTCTATGAGATATGATCTTTTGAGATATGATCTCAGAATTGAGTAGTTATGACAGAGACCATATGGCCCACAGAGGCAAAAATATTTACTATCTTGCCCTTTACCAAAAATGTTTACTGAACCTGAATGAAATCAGCTCATAATGTCAAATTTTTCAGATCCTTTCTATGCAGGTGCCCTATGAGCTTTGCTTGTGCAATAGAGCTGGATTTGCCCTGAACCATCCATAATTTTATCATCATGGGCCTTGAGATTAACACATCTCATTGGTAGAACAGTGTACCAGGGTGCGGCCTGCAGCTAGTGAGGTAGGAAAACACCAACCAATCCATGGGCATCATTCTCCCAGCCTGCCCCCTATAGTCCAATGAATTAACCCTTAGGGGTCCAACAACACTGTAGTAAAAATCACTTTCCCAGTAACTGGCAGCTTTGACACATTTTCCACAATCAATAGCTTCCATTTAAATTTCCTTCTCTAAAGATTGCATAAATTATCGCATATATGCAAATATGATTATGACTTAATTACTAGTGCTGATTGGTGATTAATTTTTTGATTATGATCAATCACTCCTCACGAATCATAATAAAACATTCAGGGCAATCGGCAGGATGCTAATAATGCAGTTTTCCTTGAAAAAGACTCCCAAAGCAGTCAGAATAAGGTCTTTGCTGAAATCTTCATTTTGGAAAGAAATGATCTGAAAAAGGCAGTTCATAGCAGGGGAAAGTCAATAAAATTATGAAAAGTGCTTCATATTACTCATAAATTAAGAAATGCAGTATAAAGGGAGTAATGATTTTAACCCATGAAAGTGACATTTAAACGTTTATAGCAATGCCCAAGATAGAAGTAGATTTCAAGGATTAGACCTACTAATAAACATCAATGCAATATATTTGAAGAGAACCTATCAAATTTGTCCAAAGTCAAAATGCATTTATTTTTGACCCAACTATACTACTTCTAAGAATTTCTGCTAGAGAATGTTCATAGAGTTTATTATCTATCTACCTATCTACCATATATAAACATAACACAAGCTTTTTTATTTTAACTTTGCTTATGATACTAAAGAAACTTGGAAAGAAACATTGATGTGGAATTGTTTAATGAAGTGTGATGTATACTTATGATAAAGTCCTGGGTGGCAGTTTAAAGAATACATCAGATATATATATATATTTAATGACACATAAAGGTGTCCAAAGTCTACCAAGTGGAAGAAGTAAGCTACAGAATGGTACATAGAATCAAATTTTATGATATATCAGAATCATCTGAAGGTTTTGTTAAAGCACAGGTTAGACCCACCTTAGAATTTCTGATTCAATAGGTCTGGGGTAAAATCTGAAATTTTGCATTTTTAATAAGTTCCCAGGTGAAGCTGATGCTGTTGGTCTTGGGACCAAACTTCAAAATCCATTGATGCAGGGTATGATACTATTGTATGTCTACTTGTATATGGCTATACATATTCTAAGATAAAATAATATTGTTGGTTTTGGGGCATAGGACTGGGGAATGAAGAGGAGTTTAAATTTTATTTTCTATTTACACTACTTGAATTTGTACTACTAACATTTAAGTCTTAACCATATTAATAATACTTTTTGTTTTCAAAAATAACCCGTCAGTCACTTGATTATCACATCCCCTTTAATGCAAAATAATTCTTTCTTGAATAACTTCTAAATTCCAAGTATTTTCTCCTTGTCTGTAAGTAGAGAAGGCATTGCTGACAAGGACTATATTAGTTATCTACTGCTGTGTAACAAATGACCCAAAACTTAGCAATTTATATTCAGCAGCAAAGATTTATTATCTCACATAGTTTCTGAGGTTTACAGGTCCAGAAGTTCAGCTGGGCGAGTCTGGCTCTTATAAGGCCTCAGTCAAGCTGTCAGCTGGGACTAACATCTCCTCAGGCTTTGAACTGGGGCTGGAGAATTAACTCTCATTTTACTTATGTGCCTGTTGGCGGGGGGCATTAGTTCCTCACCAAGTAAGACAAGTAATTTTTAATTATGATCTGGGCTCTCGAACAGCTTGAAATTGGTAATATGATGGCTTATCACTAGAATAAAAGTGTTCCTTGTTCTTACAACAGATCTATTTTTCATTGTAAATTAATAAATTATCATATTAGCAGCTAAGAAGAAAAGGAAGGACTAGAGGATGGCAGAGAGGAAGAAAAAGAGGGAGGAAGGGAGGGAAGGGAATGAGGGAGGGAGGGAAAAAGGAATGAAGGTTGGGAGCAAGGAATAGAGAGGGAGCTAGGTGCTTCATATTTGAGCTTAGGGCTCATCACATTTCAGATAGTAGAATAATCAGGTGATATGTTAATAATAAACTCAGGATTGGGATTAATTCATTCTTTTTTCAACATTCATTGAGCAGCTATTAAGTGCTAGACCTTGCCTTGGGAGCTCATAATACAAAGCTGTAAAAGACCAGGGCTCTGCCCTCAACTCACATGGGAGACCAACCTGCCGACAAGGAAAAGCAAACAAAAAGTAGCCAGCGTTTATTTAGTACTAGTACGCTATACTACATATTCTTCTTGCATGATTTCATTTAATTTTTACAATAACTCAGGAAAAAAATATTTTTATTATGCCCATTTTTTTTTAAACAGAAACAATCACCATTTTTTAAACATTAATTAATTTATTTATTTATGGCTGTGTTGGGTCTTCGTTTCTGTGCGAGGGCTTTCTCCAGTTGTGGCAAGCGGGAGCCACTCTTCATCGCGGTGCGCGGGCCTCTCACTATCGCGGCCTCTCTTGTTGCGGAGCACAGGCTCCAGACGCGCAGGCTCAGTAATTGTGGCTCACGGGCCCAGCTGCTCCGCGGCATGTGGGATCTTCCCAGACCAGGGCTCGAACCCATGTCCCCTGCATTAGCAGGCAGATTCTCAACCACTGCGCCACCAGGGAAGCCCTTATTATGCCCATTTTGTAGAGGAGAAATTGAGGCACAGCTAGGTTAGGACTTGAGTTAAACCCAGAAGTATGTGCCCTCAGAGCCTGAGCTCTTAATCACATTAGCTTGAACCTCAGGTGCTTGCAATATAGCTTTGATATATGTCCTTAAATAAGTCCTTTGAGATGAGTCCCCACTTTGAGATGAGTATGGAAACAAGGTATGGTAACAAAGAGACTGATTCCACCAAGGGTATCAAAGAGAGACCTCTGACACTGAGACTGGGTTTTTAAGCATGACTTGAGGCTTACCATGGAGAAAAGAAGGTGATGGATGTCTTGGCCAGAAGAAAAGATATTGTAGAGAGAAACACAGACGGACATCTATATAGTCGTAGAATTCTAACTGATACAGAAAAAAGCAACATGGGTGGTCTGGAGGGGAGATTTGGGACAAGGTGTGAAGGGCTTGGTATACCGAGCAAAGGACTTGAACTCAGTGTCATGGGAAAAGGAAACCAGTAAATTCTTCAAGCAGAATGATCTATTAAGATTCAAGTCTTAGAAGGATCTTTCTGGACCAAGTTGGGGAATGATCACCAGGAAGAGAAACTGTTGGCAGGGAGACAAGCTTGGGCTGATGTCAGTCGTGAAGGCAGAGGCGATGAAGGCAAAGTTGGACATTTTATGAGTAATAAGAAGAATGGGTTAGATCAGAGAGATATTTGAATGGTAGCTGGAGAGAGAAGGGAGAGGAAGAAGACCCCACCATTATGCCTTGGCCAATTGGGGTATCAAGGTGCCTTTTACTGTAGTTGGGGACCAGAAGGAGAGTCACGTATGAGAAAGGGGTTTATCAATAGTGAATATTTCTTGAGACCTTACCATGCAGCAGGCACTGTGCCAAATTTGGTATTTACAAGTACTATCTCATACTTCATCTTAAGAACAAGATAGGTATTAATTTTACCAGAATTTTGCAGAATGAGTAAACTGAGGCACAGAGGTGACTTTTCTTGCTTGTCCACATACCACTCACAAATACTAAAGCCAAGATTCCATCCCATGTCTTTAAATCCAGAGCCTGTGTCTTAACCACTATATAACATGGATGTATTATTTTATCTTGGTTTAAACAAAGATCTCCTTGGAAGAAAGGGGTAGGGGTGAGACTCTGTGCTGAGATGGCAGACAGTCTTAAACCTCATGCTAAGTGCCAAGGAGGTGTCTAGTTCCATCACATGTTTTCAGAATAAAAGATGACGATGCTGGTCAGAAGTGACAGATTCAGTATGGTCTGTTCTTAGTAGAGAGTTGTCTTTCCCTCCCTCCTCCCACGCCAAGAGTGAAGATACATTTGCTCTGAACCATTAACTCTCTCTGTTTGGGTTGCCCTGGTGACCAATGGCATTTGCAAGGCAGCTGGCTAAGGTCATAGGTCAGGCTCTAGCTATAGAAAACACACCCTGTGCCTTTGTCTCCTCAATAACCAAGCTGGTCTCACCAACAGAGAGGGCTAATTGGCTCCATCCCTTTGAAATGAGGACCCAGCATAGCTGGGAGTTAATAAAATGTATCTAGAAGGGCACAGGCTCAAATCTAAATCACCAGGGAGAAGTTGGGGACCTACAGTTTCCTGAGTCCCAACCCAGCCCTCCTGTATTAGAATCTCTTTAAGGAAATCCCAGGAATCTGCATATTTTTCTTAAATTTCCCAGGTTATTTTTATGCACAGCTAGGTTTGGGAACCGTTGAAATCTCCTCCCCTCTTGTGTGCCTCTGAGGATAGTCAAGTGGAATGGGGAGCTCTCGGTGTTGAGCTGGGAAAAATATGGAAGAAGAATCAGTGTATACATCTCAAGTTTATCTCTCAGGAGTGCTTGTGGCTGGCAGAACGGATGACAATAGTAGGGGCAGGGGCACAGACGTGAAGAGGAGACAGTATTCCTGCCTTGGTAGGAAGCTACTGCTTCTGGATCCCCCCCAAGACTCACATAGTAAGTACTGAGATTCTAGTAATGTTTACATAAGCAGAAAAGACCTCCAATGGCAATGCAATGCCACACCCCAACTTCCTGAAGAGGACCTCATTTGACTGAGGCAGTGATAACGTTAGCTTTGGGTGACTCCCTAGGAGACTCACGGTGCAGAAAAGGAAGGCAGCAGCTCACGGCTTGACTCTACTGGGTGTGAGTGTCAGCCTTGACTCTGGGTTACCCTATTTCCCAAGCTGTGAGGGGCCGTCTGTGGGCATAACTGGCATAAAGGCTGGCATTCATTTAAGCTCTTTGCTCTGAGTTCCTTTGGAAGATGAAACCTAGGTCTCAGGCTCTCCATCTCCCTAGATACCTTGGTTTCCCTTAACTTTTTTTTTTTTTTTGGTTGCACCATGTGGCATGTAGGATCTTAGTTCCCCAACCAGGGATAGAACCTGCACCCCCTGCAGTGGAAGCGCGGACCCCTAACCACTGGACCGCCAGGGAAGTCCCTCCCTTAACATCTTTAGATACTGGGAATCATACTCCTGTGATTGTCACTTTCTAAGCTTGAGATCATATAAGGACTGGCAGGCTGGCCCCATTCCCGCTACTCCTTCAGTCATGTCCATCAAGAGGCCACGTCCAGTATCTCTTCCAGGCATTTCTGTGTGTTGCCGGTACCTTCTTCTGAAGGCATCGGCCTGGGAGCCCAGCTCTTACTCTTAAAGTATCTTCCTTTCCCTAGAATGGGAGCAGAGTCTATGGGAGCTGTGACCAAAGGGATGACTTGGGAGTGATGCAAAGCCAGGGTCCAGGCTCAGGCTCTAAGAAGCCAGCAGCTTCCACTTCCTGTCTCTGGAAACACTTGCTCTTAGATCCCTGGGCAGCTGTGTAAGGAATCCAGCACTCTTCTGGAGAGACCACTGGAGAGTCCCTGGGAAGCATGATGAGGGAAAGGAGCCCAGGTGAGCTGAGCAGCCTGCTAAGAGAACCTGTCCTCCTCCAGATGTGGATCCACCTGGGATCTTCAGACTAAGCCAGTCACTGGCTGAATGTCACCTAGAGAACCCAGTCAATGCCACAAGCAGCAGAATAGGCCCATAGAGCCCTGCTTGAATTCCTGACCCACAAAATCATGAGGTCCATACAACAAGATGATTTTTGTTCAAAGTCACTAAGTTTTGGCATACTTGGTTAGCTAGCAATAGACAACTGGAACAGAATCTCGAAGAATCTGAGTGAAGCCCTCCTAGAATGGTGGGTGGTGATTATTCCAAATGCCATCTATCTCAAGAGCTATAGTGTTGGCCACACTTGACCAGACAGAGAGAGTCGGCTCCTTCTGGGAGTAGAGACACCATCAGTTCCCATGTTGGGACAACAGTAGCTGATATCCATAAGAGACCAATGGATCAATCCAGTCGGTGAAACTGCCCCTTCTACACACACGCACACGGTCTCCTTCCTTCCCCAGCAGGGCGTGAGCCTTTAAGGAAAAGCTGTCAAGCATTCCACTTAAAAGAGTTATTTCTATTTCAAAGATTTTTGTTGAAATGGGGTCAAAATCAAGGAAAGTCCCTGGAAGACCAAGACACAGTGACTTGGGAAAGTAGAACGCGGTGACTCTTAGCCTGATGATTCAGCTGATTTGATCCCGCCCTCAGGAGTAGACTGGGTCTGGGGAAAAAAAAAAACACAATAACAATGAACCCCCTGAAACCCACAGCTGCAGGTAGAGGTTTGCAATCAGAAGCATTCCCAAACCCAGCTTTTAGCACCAATGGCTCCTAGGAGAAAAGTACTAATGATTTTCCAGCTAAAACTTTCTCTCTCTTTCTGCCCACCCCTCTTCTTGTTGGATGAAACCAGGAGCACCCAGAGCCCCTGAAACCTCAGTCCCAGAAAGACAAAAGCAACACCCTATCCGCCCCCCCGCCCCGCCCCAGTTATGTCCAGGGAAAACCAGATCTGTACAGGCAAAGAGGAAGTGCCAAGGCAAGGGCCCTGCTAAGATTACAGGCTGTTAATAAGGAAGGACAGAAGCCAGGAGGTTTGATGTACAAGTCGACAAGCAGAGGTTAAGGGGGGAGAGCCAGGCAGGCTCATTTGCAAACTTGGTCCTGTTTCATTAAATGAGAGCCCAGACAGCCTGTCTCAGTCCAGCAGAGAAGGACCTCATTATCCACGTAGGGAGCAAGAGATAAGAATCTTTTAATAATTGCTGGGAATTTTTTTATTATGATGTGGAATGCCAATTTGGGCCTCTCCTCACAGGCTGGATACAAACAGCCTCCTTGGGAGTCAAAGCCGCTCCCCTCTGGCTGTGGTCATTAAGGACAAAGAGGAGAGAGACGGATGTTTGCTGAGAGAAAAGGGGCTCAGGGGGCCCCCTTGGCTGCCAGGAGCTGGCTTTCCACCAGGCAGCCCCAGGACTGGCTATCCTGTCTCCAGGACATTCCCGGAGCCCTGGGAGGCCAGCTGTCCAGGTTTGCCATCCTGGGTCCTCTTTCCCTGTCTTCAGTTAGCCCTGAGTCTCCTTAAGACATTCAGAATATCTGCAAAAGCCTGAGCTATTATTTTCCTCCACTTTTCCAAACGTCCAGTATAAGGATTTAAACAGAAACTTTATATCATGACTGGAGAGAGACAAGGCATGCTTCCTGTTCTGAGCAGCTATTAACTGTCCAAGTACAATGAAAACTCGACAACAATATTATGTTTTACCTGGACACCCTTGCCTACCAGAGACCTGGTTCTTTCTTTGTTTAAACGAAAGCTTCGAAAGGAGTTAGGGGTTCTAGACACTCTAGAACTAATTTGATGCATTGCCTTTAAGGTAATCTCGGGAAGGAAAGAGAACTGAAAAGGGAATGACTTTTTTTTTTCTTGATGTGAGTTCACCTCACGATTGGTGGAAGAATCCAGATTTACGACACTCCCCTTAGGGGCCTCTCGTTGGAAACCCTGGATTGGAGACCTGTCTCCCGGGGCAGCATCTTGTCAGGCAGGGGCTGCAGTTCACCCTCAGAGGCTTAGAAGAAGGAAGATCAAGGCATAGCAAGCCCTGCAAGGTGCTGATCCTCTGGCCCTGGGCTGTGCTGGGGGCTCCCCTTTGATCCCACACAGCTGGGCTTTTAGCCCAACACGCCAGAGGATTCCCACAAGTGGGTCCTTAATTCTTTCCACCGACCTCTCTCCCCCTCCTGCCTTCACCGCCCCAAGGTCCCTTCCCTTTCCTCTCCCCCCTCCCTCCCTACATCATGCCCTTCGGGTAGATGCTGAACGACAGTGATGGTGGGTTTGAAGTCCGAGGTGTCAGGAACAATGAGGCATCTTGGAGTCAGAGGGGCCTTGCTGTTTCCATCTCCAGGAGCGAGGGCACCGTGCCCGGGGCTGGGGGCTGGGGGAGCTGTCTGAGCATTTGCTCAGCGCCTGCTCCTTGGCTGGATTTCAGAGAGGCCTGAGGAAGCCGGGGTGGTGCTCACTCCCTAGTGAGAGACGTGCTGACAGCTCCGAGGCTCCTGAGGGTCCCTGGTGCCCCAGCAGCTCCCAGGCAGACTGGCCGCCTCAGCACCTTTCTCGCCTACTCGCTGCTGCACTTCCGACATCACCCGGAGCAATAATTCATTACTGTGAACAATAATAATTATCTGACAATCACAGCTACTGGGTCCTGGGGGGCAACGAGTGTGTTGTTAGGAGCAAGAACCTTTGGGTTTGAATAACGTGTTTGCCACTTCCTAGCAGTGCAACACTAGAGGACTGATTTAACATGCCTGAACCTCAGTTTGCTTACCTGTACTAATGGGATGATCGTGGTACCTAACTGGGCTGAGATTCGAAGGCACAAAGAGGCTGAGCTGCACACAGGGAGATGAGGCAGGATGCAGGGAAGAAAAGGATGGAGCTGTGGTGTAGCTTTGAGGACACACACGGGACATGAGTCCGAATGATGCTTCACCACCACTCAGTTAATCCCAGAGTCTCGGTCTCTTTATCCAGTAAATGGGAATAATTGTACCTCCCAAGATGGTTGAAAGAATTGAGTTTAGCTGTGAAATGTCCTGTAAGGAGGATGGGGAACAAGTCCCATTCACACCCAAGAAAGCAGAGAGAGGCCAGAGTGGAGGTGCAAGTTGAACATGCTCAGACCTGGCTTTCAAGGCACCCTATTGTTGGCCTTTGAACTTCATGTCTCTGACCTTGACTTCTCTCCAGCCCACACCTTCTCCAATCTGGCTGATCTCCACATGTGCATGGGCCAATTGATACACGCTTCTAAATCTAAGGAGCGTATTTCTTCTATCCCGAATATGCATCTTTCTCTTCTTTATCAGCTGGCATTGTATACACCTTGAAGTCACCTCCTCCAAGAGACTTTTCTGTTTTTGAACCACAGAATGCCATACAAAGAGGAGAACTCAGCATTTTCATATGAAATTGCTTGCCTCTCTCAGTAATGTGTTAAAAAATGTTGGCCCTGGTGCTAGAGAAGCTGCCCTGGTCCCCCGCTCATCGCAAACCTGAAACAGAAGCTTTGGTGACTGCAGATCACTTCAGAGCTACCATCCACATCGTTCTGTTAATGGGGTGATTTTCAGCTGCAGAGATTCTCCAGCAATGTGTTCTCAACTTGAATGAACACCAGGGATAAACTAGAATACTGTGGTAGGAGACCTAGTTCATAGAGTTAGAAATGGAGGAGAGAGGCAGAATTTTTTCTAGTTCATTTGGTGCACAGGCAACATGTTATTCAAAACTAAGTTTCAGGTACTTCCCTGGTGGTCCAGTGACAAAGAGTCTGCCTTCCAATGTGGGGAATGCAGGTTCGATCCCTGGTCAGGGAACTAAGATCCCACATGCCGCGGGGCAACTAAGCCTACATGCCACAACTATTGAGCTCGCGCGCCTCAGCGAGAGAGCCCACTTGCTGCAAAGTGCAGAGGCCACACACCCCGGAGCCCGCGTGGCACAACTAGAGAGAGAAAACGCATACGCCACAACTAGATAGAAGCCCAAGCAGACCGCGCACCGTAACGAAAAGATGCTGTATGCCTCAGCAAAGATCCCGTGTGCCACAGCTAAGACCTGACGCAGCCAAAAAAAAAATAAATAAGGAAAATAAATAAATAAACATTTTTTAAAAACGATATGTCATTTTAAACAAAATTAAGTTTCAGAGGCAACATTGATGCCATCCTGACCTTGAGCACCTTCACAGATACACATGTTCTTCAACACTCTGGCTGCCAATCCAGCCTTCTGACTCCCTGTGCCTGAGTCCTCCTTTCCATCATGCTCCAATGCCGGCCTTCTCTTTCTTCAGGCTTCTACTTAAATGACATCTTCTCCAGGAAGGCTCCCCTGACCACACTATATAAAGTCACGCAACCTCCATGATTTTCTCTCCCTTCTTCCTATTAGGTTCTTTGGTAATACTTATTGCAATGAAAAGTGTTTTATTTTTATAATTATCTACCTGAGTATATTTTGTCTCTCCCTGTATAATATGAGGTTCATGGTTTTAAGAGCCTTCTTCTTGTTTGCCATGATAGCCTAAAAGATCTGGTATATTAGGTGTTAACAGGTGTTTGTTGAATGAATACAGAAAGGTCCAAAGGGGCTCTGGGTGGGCCATGAAATAGACTTTTGAGACAAAGAGCTTCCAGAGGAAAAAGAGCCCATGAACTGGTCAGGGATCCTTGGTAACATCATCCCCTTTTCTTCCTTTACCCTTGCACAGTGCTTTCAGGCTCAAATGACTGCCTCCAAATCAGAGCCAGCACAAAATTAAAGCTTTATAATGATAACCAATCAGCTACAGTTCCTTCTGTGTCTGAAAACTCTATGCAGAGAAAAAAAGAACCCTCTTTGGATGGTGAAGTTGATAAGGATGAATTGGAATTCTAAACAAAGTACTGAGCTAAGTCATGTGAGTTCTCCTCACTCGTTCTTGCATGAAGTGCTTTGAACTGGTGACATCCCAGAGAAGCAAGTCTGTAAACCCTGTTAGAGGCAGACACATTGCGTATTCGGCTTCAATTGCCTCTCTAACCTAATTCCTCAATTCGTTGCAAGTCCAACCTCAGGGCTTGTCAGAGACAGGCCAACAGAGCAACATCTACCACAATGGGAGTGGGTATTTCTACAGTGGCTAAGAGCTCATGTGTCAAAGCTAGTTGGAGTGGGCTTTAAATTCTGGCTTCCACACCACAAGTTACTTGTCAGACCTCGGACAATCAATTAACCTAACTTAACCTCAGTTTGGTGTCTGCAAAATAGGGATAAAAATACCTCTCTCATGAGATTTATGTCGAGAGTAAATGAGTCAATGATGGAAAAAGATTTGCTAATATTATTATAATGTGTTTTGGGATTTTCCCCACTGTAGCTGTGACTCACGGTGTTATTATACTCTTCACTCATCCATTTTGCCTAAATCTACTTCATAGGACTCTCTGCGAGCAACAGTACAAATGCTCTGTGCATGACAACATAAAACAGCCACTGCCTTCAGAGAGCTGATGCACTTATACAAGAGAACGCCACGTGCACAGATAATTGGAAAACAATTTGGGAAATTTTCAATAAAGGTAGGAAAATGTATGAAGTACCCAGAGGAATGAGCAATCTCATTTCTTGGGCTCGTCATGGAAAGCTTCAGGGGGAATGTGGCTTTTGAGCTGGATGCTAGGTCAGGAAAACGACAGGAGGGAGGGTGTGTGTCAAGGCACAGAAGTGTGTGAGGGGACTGCATCCTCCCTGGGGGCTGAGGATTCAGGCTGTGCTATAGAGTGCCTAGGGGTGGAGTCATGGCAGGTGCAAGATGAGTCACATAGACTTGGTTGTACAGTTGGATGGGGAACCTGTGGATACTGAAGACCAACTGCAGGGGGCATAAGCATAGGCAGATTTTGGTATCTGTGGGGGTCTGGGAACCAGCCGCCTATGGATATCGAGAGATGACTGTACTTTCTTGTGAGGCCCTTGGAGAACCAAAGGAGTCAGGGGTTGGGGGGAGGGTGCTTGGCCAGGTTTGCATCAGAAACAGGGCAAGAGTGACAGCAGGTGGAACATTCAAGAAGCTGGTGTATTCACCCATTCTGGAGACAATACAGACTCATCTGCTACAGACTCATCTGCAGCAGGACATTGGGGTAGAGAGAGAAAGGCCAGAGGACTATTTGGAAGGCTCATGGAAAGGCTTGGTAAACGGGTGGCATAGCAGACATCTGCATGAAGGAGGTTTCTTGGAGCAGCAACCAAACTTAGTGAAACGAATCAGAATGGACCTGTGCTCAGATCCCTGTCAGCTGTTTGTCAGTCCCAGGAGAAGCTGAGGAAGCTGGAATAAGCCCTCCCCCATTGCCTCAAGTCCGGGAAGGTC
This sequence comes from Eubalaena glacialis, assembly GCF_028564815.1. Classification (NCBI taxonomy): domain Eukaryota; kingdom Metazoa; phylum Chordata; class Mammalia; order Artiodactyla; family Balaenidae; genus Eubalaena; species Eubalaena glacialis. The sequence continues at coordinate 20,593,683 of NC_083728.1, forward strand.
GGGCCAGCTTGTGACCTGAAGTATGAGTTCAAAGGAGTCTGGCAGTTCAGACTAACGGAACAATCCACATCCTGCTAGACCATCTTCCCTGACAATATTGTCTTTGGGATGCATCCATTCCCACTTTTTTCCTTTGGTTGTTACTTTGACCATGACATCTCCTTTGGGTAGTGGGAGTGAGGCCTCAGAACCCAACAGTTACGGTAACTGATGTCCACTGGAAATGCCCTCTGCCTGCTGACCTCTCCCTGGAACTCCAGACCACTTGTAGTTTAGCCTGGTCATCCAGTGGGTCAAGGGAGCAACAAGGAGAATGGGGAGAAAGATGATCCATAGCTTTGCACTGAGGCTCAAGCCTGCCAGGAAAAGCTATGCTTTTGAATGTGTATCTCCTGTCATTAGCACAACACACGGGGTCCAAGGATGCTCCCTAAGACTGGGCTAATTCTCTGATGATCCAGCATCACTGGCTCCACAGGGGGTGGGCAAGAGAATGCTCTCAGATAGAAGGACTGGGAAGACTGGGGCAGGGGTCCTGCCTATGCCACAGAGGCAAAATGAGAGAGAGAAACACACACACACCTAAGGGGAAGTTAACAAGAATAAAACAAGGATAGATAGTATTTTTTTGTGGTCTTAATTTGTATCAGACAATGTACCAGACAACGCTACGAGGCAGGAACATTCCCATCCCTATCAACTTTCCCCTGAATAACTGCAAGGAAGTCCTAAGAGGTCCCCACATCACCTTCCATACAGTGGCCACAGCTACCCTCTCAATCTGTAAATCACATCACGAAGCTGCCTTTCTCAGAATCCTCCCATTACTTCCCATCTTCTTTAGAATAACAACCAGAGTCTCTACCAGAGATGTCAAGGCCACCCGTGCTCACTTGTCTCCACCCCTCTCTCCTTCGCTCACTCTGTTCCAATCCCTCTAGCCGTCCTGTTGCTCCTGAGACCGAAAGCCCCAGGTCCTTTGCACATCTGTTTCCTCTGCTTGGAACCTTCTTCCTGCGCGACTCAGCATAGCTTGCTCTCTCATTTCGCTCCCATATTTGCTCAAAAGTCTCTGGGGAAAGGACTTCTCTGACTGTTTTAGCTAAAAGAGCATTGCTCTCTACTGCCTTACACTGTTTTGTCTTTTCATCGTAACACTCATCACCTGACATACCACGTGTCCTTTTGTCCACTGTTGAGTCTCTGCCTCCCCAACTAGAATGTAAGTTTATGAAGGCAAGGGTTTGTGGTGCTTCTTCCTTGTATTCTCAAGGGGAAAAAAGTGTCTGACTTGTAGAGTTTGTCCAATAAATACTACTGAATATAAGAGTGAGTGGAGAAATTATTATGGGCCAAGCTCAATGCCTTTATGTTATTTAATCCTTCCATCAACTCGTTGAGGGAGCTTCCACTGTTACTCCTATTTTTTAAATGAGGAAAGGGAAGTTTTCAGGGGTGGGATAATTTGCTTGGTGTGGCAATGCCAGTGGGCAGGAGAGCAGGGATTGCAGCCCAGATGGTCAGATTCTCTGGTCCATTAGGTAAGGTGATCAATGCCAAACATCTGGAAGAAAATGAGGATCAGTGAAGGTGTCCTATCCCTGAATAATCCAGGTAAAGAATAGCTTCATGCCCAGGTATTTGCAATCTGGGCTGTGTACGGAGTGAATTCCTTTGGGGGAAAAAATCGTGAAAATACTTCTGTCCCACAACCCAGGGAAGGCAGGGGCTGCAAAAATTGCTCCAGGAGAAGAGAGGTTGCAGATTCTCTGTATATCCTCAGCCCTGCATCCCTGACTCACCTGTGAGTTCAGCCCCACCTCAGCCTCAAAGCCAAGACCAGCATAAAGCAAACAATTACTTCCTGGCTTGGCAGTGAGCGTTGGGTCTGCCTTGTTTCTCATGCCACTTCAAATCTTGTGACCATGTCTGGTGTTCCCATGGTGAGACCCTTACTCTGTGCTTGTGCTCAGAATCTATGCTCTTCTAGAGCAAGTCCAGTCTAGCCCCAGTTAAGCATTGCCAAGACACCTTTTTTTTGGTATGACCTGGCACCTTCTACCTGCTTCCAGATTTCTCAGTACCAACCTGCTACCTGCCCTTTTTTCTATGCTACCTATTTATATCTTCCGTGATGCTCTGTGGTCCCACCTTGATCTCATCTCCTGTGATCCCCTTCTTCAGATCTTTCTCATTTCTATCTCTGGATTCCAACCAACACGCAGACCCTGATGCCACCTCAGTCTCAGTTTTGATATCTTAACAGACGTTCAAAATCCAGTATTTAGATACTAGAAATTTGGTGCCATTAACAGAAATAGCAGAGCCCAGGAAAGGGGGTGGGTAGGGGTCCTAAGGCGGAGCTGATTTAAAATGTAAATTATTTGCACGCTTTGAGCCAGCACATATATCTTGGTATTGATCGAAGCTCTTTGGAAGCTATTTACGTTTTCACCACACCTATAAGCCTGAGATTTATACTGCATTTGGTGTTTAACTAGCCTCTTAATGCATCTTGTTGAGCCTATGTATTGGTGGATATATTGTAAATTTTCGCCTTGGTGCTGAATTGATTTGCTTAGTGGAGTTGAACTTAGGCTATTAAAATAAATAAATAAAACGAATAAGAGGGACTTCCAGGACCTCATATCATATTAAAATCAACCAAAGGCAGAGGGACACAGCCTCCAGAGTCATGATCCTCTATGTATTGTGGACCAGACTTAGGGCATGAAGGATTCCTCTAGGTATGGCCTCACATAGTAAAACACTAGCAGTGTGGAATGAAGGTAGAGACCACAGTGTAGCATGTGTATGTGTTGATTTGAAGGTAAGAAAACCTGAACTCACACTCTGACTTTATCCAGACACCCATAGCTGGACCTTCCTGTTCTTGGTTTCCAAGTGAGTGGTCCAGCTCAGTGATTAGACAGAGTTCTGGCTTCCTTCTAAGGATCTAGCCCACTGTGGCTAAGTTCCCCGTGTTTGGCTGGATTCTGAGATATGCCCAGCCCTTGGAACAGCTCTCAGAATCTAGGGCTGGTGTGTGGTGGCATCTGTTGTTTTGTGACCCCTCAGAATCATGGATGGGTCTCAGTTATTTCCATCTTCTAGTGAATCTAATGACTTTAGTGCATCTCAGATAACCGAGGATCCAATTAATTTCAACACAGGACAGACACTTTCCAAAAGATGCACTTCAGGTAAAAGGCTTATTTTGTCTTCTAGAGCTAGGGGAATAAGTTCTGCAATGAGCAGACAATTTACAGCTTGTCATTGTCCTGGTTCTCTGAAATGGTAGTATTTTCCTTTGCAGTCAGGGCAGAGATGCTGGCTATCTGGGCTGGATTTTTACTGGGACTTAACATATACTGGCAACCAGCCATTGTCAAGAGTAGGCTGCCATCAAAGGTTTTCTCTGAAGGAGGAGAAGGTTCATGGAGGCTGGTTGTGACTCCAGGAGCAGATCTGCGGGGATGAGAACACCAGCGACCCTCCCTCTCTCCCTAACTGGGTCAGGCTAGGTCTTCCTCACCCTCATTCAGCCTGAGTCTCTTGATTAGCTATTTGATAATTTCCCAAAGATGGCACAGTCCTCTCTTTATAAGGCATGAGCCTTGCCTCTAAGAATACTTGACCCTGAAATGAGAAGTAAACTTGGCTTATCCACACTTTCAATGTCCCTCACTCTAACCTTGACTTACATGCTCATGGATTCCATCAGAGAAGTTATGTATTCTTGAAAATGTTGGAACCACAGGAAAGCAAAGGATAAAAAGGAGAGAACATAAACAAGTGTTTGTATTTGTGTACTTCCTTCAGAGTCCCTATATTTTTTCAGTAGAAAATATTTTCAGGGCAACCTCTCAACAGGGCAACTAAGTCTGTGGCAAATAGACATGTTCAACAGTGAAGATAAAAGATACAGCAGGCCCTGGAGATCTCCTCTAGCTGAAATGTAGAAGGCTGGGGTTCAGGAGATGAAGTAAAGAAAAGCTGTTTGGGAGGACTTATAAATACCAGGTTTAAGAGTTTGACTATTATTCTGTAGGACACTAGCTTATCCTGAAGGGGTTTTGAGCAAGAGAATGTGTTGTACAATTTGTATATGAGAAAGATTTTGCTGATGAAATCTTTGGGTAGATTGGACATGGGTGAGCTTTGAGGCACAGGGATTAATTAAGGGACAGATGCTGTGGGTGATAGGTGATGAGGCCCCCAAATCATAAGTGAATTCTAATGCCATTTACAAGGCGGATGACCTAAGGGGTCATTTCCTGGAGTTCATAATCACTCCATTACCACACACACACACACACATACACACACACACACACACACACACACACACATCCCTACCTCACACCTTGCCTCCATACCACAATGACTGTGCTCATTCATTTCTGAAATACCATTTTAAAAATGCATTTCAAAAACAACAGAAGTTGCCGTGACTCTTCAATTTCTCTTAGAACATGATCTCTTCAACACCCTGGACATGCATGAGGAACTGGAGAAAGAATCAAGATTGTTGATTCCACCAAGTTTTTCAGCCTCCTTCATTTTAGTTCAGCATCCATCCTCTTCTTTCCTCCAAGACTGTCAACAGTGCAGGGGAGAAATTGCCACAAGCTTGTTCTATGAAACTCTGGCCTTCTTCAAAGCAGTGATGCTATTTCAATAAAAAGTCTCTGCAAAAGATCACCCTGTGGTAAAAATCCATTTAAATAGGCTCTGGTTTATTTACTGTAACCAGGACAGAATGAGATTGGATCTGGGGTAATTAAGGCCAAATTCATCAACACTTTGGGGGACAGCATATTTGGAATGGAGAATTTCAAAATGGGGGGGATGGCTGGACTGGAGCTGACTGGCCTTGGCTGAATTCTGGGAAGGGGCAAACAGTTCCTTGAGCTGCACACTGATACTGAAATGCACAGTCCATGGAGTGATCTAGTCCAAACACCAGTTACCCCAGGTCTCACCTGTCATAATGCCCTCACCTGGCTTAAGGGGACTGTGGGACCAGCTGGGTTCAGTAGAATAGGCTATTCCCCTCAAGGTTTCTCTGTATCCCTCACAGATCGATGTAGGGGAGAGAAGATGACGTTGGGAAAACACTGAGCATCTTTTGTGTGTCTGGTGCTTTCTTAATTTTTAAAACTAAAATTAGGTTCTAGGTTCCATGTCAATTCCAATCTTGCCAAAAGGGTTTGATGAGAAAACAGCCATTCTGAGTTGCTGCCCAGGCATTTTACAGTATAGCAACCCTGCTCACACCCAAAATCTGGCCATTTAGATAAGGACTGGAGTTTAGGATTCCCCCTGCAAATTCTCGCTTTGATTTTCTGAGGACAGCTTTTAAAATAATCACGTAGAATTGAGCCCACTAAACATTAGTGACTACCGCCCTAGGTGCTTGCTACCCTCCTCTCTATTTCCTGCTCACTCATGACCTGGGATGGAAGACTGCCCTTCCCCCAGCTCTTTGCCTCCCTGTACTAGGATCTGTAAGTAATAAACCTCGTGAGTTTGCTTCCTTTGTGTGAGTGTATTGAAATTGTGCCTTCCATCAAAATGGCCCTGGGGTTTCACCTCCCCAAAGTGGGAGCTCCGATGCTGAGGGAGCATCAATCCTCCTAACAATCATGTGAAAGAATATACCATTACAGCTTAATAGATGAGGAAACTGATACACAGAGTGGTTAAAAATCTCATGCTTACACAGCTAAGAAATAAGCAGTGTTGTCTAGATTCTGACACATGTCTGTAGGGCCCAGAACAAAAACGCTTTCACAATAGTCTTACTTGTGGAGTCAGAGCAGATCCTCCTGGAAGCCTGGGGTCAGGTGGAATTTGTGTGCTATCAACAGGCACCTGTGAACTGAGCTGAATCTGCCCATCTGCATGCCTACCTTTCTGGCTACCTTCCATCGCGTCCTTGGGAGTCTTGAATGCTGCATCTGTGACATTCAGTTTTGCTATGCAGCCCATCAGAGGCTGTTGTGTAAGAAGAGCTTGGGTACAATGCGGCTTGGGTTGGGTCCTTCTCCATAGATGATTGATGAAAGGGAAAAAGGAACACCATGGAATCCTGATGAGGTATGGACCAGGGTGTAGGGTGTAAAGAATAGAGCAAGGGTCTTGAGGAAGGAGGATGGAGAGATTCTCTGTCTACGTGCCTAACTCCAGCCAGCAGGGCTTTCCCTGGGGACCAGGTTGGGAGTGAGAAGGGAAGAACAATGACACGACTCCTCGGCTGGGCAGGTGACAGGGAATGGGAGCTTCTGGGAGCAGGGGCAGTTGGCAGCACCTGCTGTGTCTACAAGTGGGCAGGTGTGGGTATCAGCAGCCGCAGTCTAGTGGGAGGCCCCAGGGCCCAGGCTCTGATGGGTTTACCCTGGGCCTGGATGTTAGCCTTGGCAGTCCTGAGCGTTAGCCTTGGCCTTGACATGATTCCCCAGTGGCCAGACAGCCAGGCCAGCACACCTGAAAGTCATTAGCTTGGGGTCCCATTTTGCTCTCACATTTCCAAGCAGTGACCTGCAGCCATGTGTGATGGGGCAGGCACTTTATCAACTGGCTTTCCCAGCCCACCCCTCCCATTGACCTTCCCGTCTCCATCAGTCCCCACCTGAGAACTGCTAATCCCCCAAACCCAGAGCTAACAAGGATCTTTTCTTTCCTCTTTCAAAAATATTTATAAGATTTGACTATTATTTTCACAACCCATTTAACTCAGTCTTCTTCATTTTTCCATTAATGATGGACTCTGAGGCTCAGAGTGGTTAAGTGACTTGCCCAGAATCACACAGCTAATAAGGTACAGAGTCTAGGTTGGAGCTGAGACCTTTCTGATATCAACAGGCTACTGAAGTGGGGGCATCACACAACCATCCACCCCCAGCGCTCCAGCCAGCCCTCCACGCTGCTTCCCAACTATGACGTCTGAGCCCGTCTTTTCTCCAGATATTAACCCAAGTCTCGATTTGTCTAACCAGTAGTTACCTAAAACCAATCCTCTTTTTGCTGTATTTGCAGCCATATAAAATGCCCCACATGGGCATTTTAATTTTGCCTTCTTTTAAAAATATTTCCTCTAGAACTATATTTTTCTAGCTTATATTTCTCTGAAGCAAGGCTTCTCAATCAGGGACATTTTGTCCCTTAAGGGATATTTGGCAATACCCAGAGACATTCTTGGGTCTCACAACTGGGGCAGGAGGATATTTCCCAGTGTCTCGTAGGTAGAGGTTAGGGATCCTGTTAAACATTCTGTGATGCACAAAACAACCCTCCACAATAAAAAAAAATATCCAGCCCTAAATGTCAAAATGCCAAGGTTGAGAAACTATTCTAAGGCCATCAATAAGTGTACATAAAGATACTTCCTTCAGACTACTGTATTTCTGGAAATAAATACCATTGATAATACGGCAGCATGAGTCATATGTGTGGTGCATTACAGCCAGCTTGCACCAGCTCATTAGAGCCTCCTGTGTGCATCATTCCCCAACTCCATAATGACAATGTTGATAGCTTGAAACTGACCATGATAGGAATATTTACACCAAGGAAAGTGGCAAATGCTACATATCAGGGATTTTTTTTTTTTTTTCCGGAGAGTCAGCTTATCAACACATTATTAAGAACTTTCTATGTGAGAGGATCTTTCATTATCTTATTTAATCCTCACTATACTCTGAGGTAACTACTATCATTATTTCACTTTAAATTAGGAAACGGAGGCAGAGAAAGCTAAAGCAACTTGTCATATATAATATCACTATTAAGTGGTGGGGACAGGATTTGAAATCATGCGGTCCCACTCCAGAGCGTGTATGTTAAATACTACACTGCCTGGTCAAACATTAATCAGAAATAACTGTAATGCACTATGTATTCCTGACTTGGTCCATTTGAAATGGAAAAGTGGATATTTACATTAAATGCATTGGATTCCAATATCATTTTACAAGTATGATATCTTGGTAAGTGATAGAATTTTTGTGAAGTACTTCTTTTTAGGTAAATGTATACATTTTAAAGTGAATAAAGATTAAACAAACCCACTAAAGAGCTCTTAGAATCCTAAAAGTAGCTTTCCTTTAAATTGTTGCTTAAATGTCACCTTTCACTGAGATATTCCCTAATCAATATTTTAAAATTGTAACCCATTACCTCCCCAGAGGCACACTCTATCCCCCTTCCTTCCTTATTTTCTCCATAGCACAAATTCCTTAAGACTATGTTTGTTCTTTCACTTCAACATTCCTAACACCTAGAACAGCATGTGGCACATAATATACTCTCAAAAAAAGATTTGTTGAATGAATAAATAAATGACAAATACAGAGGCTTTTCCAAGAATAGAAAATAATCCCATCACTCATGAAAATGTTCAATGCTTGATACACATTTATGAGAAAGGTAAAGTAAGGCGGAATATGCCCTCAGACAAATTTGTTAAACTTCTTTTCAGTAACCAAAAATGGAAAAGACAAACTGGACAACTAAAACAAGTGAGCTGCTTTAGCTGAATTGACACTGCTCTTCTGAAATGGATGGAGTTTCTCTCCCAAGTCATTCCAGAGCACTAAGTATTTGCCTCCAAGATCTTTGGGGAGGACCTGGGGCCCTTAGAACAGCCAGCCATATATACTAAATAAATGTGTACAAAATGGGATCTACCAGTGCTAAGGCTCGCAGAGGCCATGTTTATTAGAGAGGACCTCCTCATCATAACTGGCTCCATGAGTGACTCACAAAAACAGAAGTTCAAAATGTCCTCTTAGAAAGGAGTGTGGTCTTGGTTAATGCGTCAACCTGCCTGATGTTTGACCGCTGTAGAGAATAGGGTTGCCAGGTGTAGCAATCAAAACTACAGGTCAACCATTTAAAACTGAATTTCAAATTAAATATAATATATATGTTATATATATATATATATATATATATATATATATATATATATATATATATAACATATATACACACACACACTTTATATATACTATTTGCTGTTCACTGCTCATCTGAAATTCAAACTTACCTGGATATTCCGTAATTTATCTGACAAACTTAACAGGGAGGTTAGGCAACACTCTAGTGTTTCCTGGTTACTGTCAGGGACTCCACCATGCAGAGTGCTGAGGAGGCAAGGATGGACACCAGGGACAGAAAGCAGCCCCAGGACATGATTGGTCAGCAATCCTGGGCACAGGCAATCCCTCCCTTCTGCTCCAGAGAATCACAATATTTGAGAATCAAACTGTCCCATTCCCTGCATTTACCTAAAACTCTTGTTTGTTTTGTTTTGTTTTGTTTCTATATCCACCTGCACCCAGTGATTTCCCTTACGTTGGTTCTCCTGCGGTAGCAGTGACAGTTGTTCCAAAGCCTGGATGACCCACAGAATACAAGGGACCCTCTTAAAAACAGATTCCCCAGTTCTCACCTAACAAGTAAGTCTGGGATTGGACCTGCAAGTCTGCTTTTTAAAATCTCTTTGGGAGATTCTGGTAATTAGCCATTTGGGGAGACAACTTGTTTTGGGCCTGTATCTGAATACCTCAGTTCTCCCAGACACTATACACTGTTTGAGAATCTTGGGAGTCAGTTTCTCAAGGGTGGGGATCAAGGCTGGAATGAAATTTGGCCCACCCAAGGGATGGGAGCGATAATGGGGAATAGGGCTCAGGATGCTGTGGAAGGAGGGCTCAAAAGCCTAATACACACTGTATAAAGGCTTCACACAGGGCTAGGGAAATAATGAGTGGGAGGTCTAAGATGAAATAGGTTGGCTTCTGCCATGAGGAATCTGGGTCACAATTCTAAACTTCATAAGAAAAACATCAGTTGGCATGAGGAAGGCAGTGCCCTGGGCTGGTTGGCACCCCCAAAATCAAGTGATCTGAAAAATTAATTCATCTCTCTAAGTTTGAGTGTCTTTATACATAAAATGAAGAGTCATTAATTTTTTTCATTCATTTATTGGACATGAGTGCCCATGAACCAATCATCTACTGGAGTATTAGAAATACAGCAATGAATAAAATAGGTAAGATGCCTACCTTCACAAAGCACACAGCCTATCAGAGAAGGCAGACAATAAACAAGGAAACAGGAACAAATAGTTATTACTATAACTAGTTATAGCTAATGATTGCTAGTTAATGCTATAAAGGGAACAAATAGTTACAGGAGAGGATGTTTTCAATAAGTTAAACACACACATACACACATATAGAGGTGTGAGTGTAGAAGAAAAGAAGTAGAGAAGTATATCAGTCAAGGTACAGCCAGGAAAGAAAATTACAGGTCGGGTATTTCAATAGAGAGAATTAATTCAATACAGGGAATTAGTTTCAAGATATAAGAAGAGTCAAAACAAGGAATACTTCCAAGAATTTCTGCTGCTGGTGTCCTCATCCCTGTGGTGAGCCACGGCAGCCCCCCACCTCTGCAGGAGACCCTCCAACACTAGCAGCAACTAAGGGGCCCAGAGCAGACTTCTCTGCTTTGCCTGAACTCTACGAAGAACCAGAGCCTTGGTACAGCAGAGGACCCTTATGCCCATCTGCCTCCTCAGAGAGTCCAGATGAATTTGGAGGTTGGAAACTCTTAGGTTCCCAGCAGCTTTATCAGATAAATTAGGAGGGCCACCTCCTAACAGGTGCAGGAATCTCAAGTAATTTGGGGGACCTGGAAAGGGGAGGAATTCACCTAAATCTCTAAGATGACATCTGTGACAAGCCCTTGGCATGGCTTTCCTGGCCCTTTTAAAAGTTCAGTCTGAGACTCCTTATAAAAATTTCCAGCAAAGTCAATTTTAAAAAAGCCTATATGGAGAGGGCAGACAGCAGAAGCAAGAAGAACTACAATCCTGCAGCCTGTGGAACAAAAACCACATTCACAGAAAGATAGACAAGATGAAAAGGCAGAGGACTATGTACCTGATGAAGGAACAAGATAAAACCCCAGAAAAACAACTAAATGAAGTGGAGATGGGCAATCCTCCAGAAAAATAATTCAGAATAATGATAGTGAAGATGATCCAGGACCTCGGAAAAAGAATGGAGGCAAAGATCGAGAAGATGCAAGAAATGTTTAACAAAGACCTAGAAGAATTAAAGAACAAAAAAAACAGAGAGGAACGATACAATAACTGAAATGAAAAATACACTAGAAGGAATCAATAGCAGAATAACTGAGTCAGAAGAATGGATAAGTGACCTGGAAGACAGAATAGTGGAATTCACTGCTGCAGAACAGAACAAAGAAAAAAGAATGAAATGAAATGAAGACAGCCTACGAGACATCCAGGACAACATTAAACACACCAACATTTGCATTTTAGGGGTCCCAAAAGGAGAAGAGAGAGAGAAAGGACCCAAGAAAATATTTGAAGAGATTATAGTTGGAAGCTTCATCAACATGGGAAAGGAAATAGCCACCCAAGTCCAGGAAGCACAGAGAGTCCCAGGCAGGATCAACCCAAGGAGAAACACACCGAGACACATAGTAATCAGATTGACAAACATTAGAGACAAAGAAAAATTATTAAAAGCAACAAGGGAAAAACGACAAATAACATACAAGGGAACTCCCATAACGTTAACGGCTGATTTCTCAGCAGAAACTCTACAAGCCAGAAGGGAGTGGCAGGATATATTTAAAGTGATGAAAGGGAAGAACCTACAACCAAGATTACTCTACCCAGCAAAGATCTCATTCAGATTCGACAGAGAAATCAAAAGCTTTACAGACAAGCAAAAGTTAAGAGAATTCAGCACCACCAAACCAGCTCTACAACAAATGCTAAAGGAACTTCTCTAAGTGGGAAACACAAGAGAAGAAAAGGACCTACAAAAACAAACCCAAAACAATTAAGAAAATGGTCATAGGAACATACATACTGATAATTACCTTAAACGTGAATGGATTAAATGTTCCAACCAAAAGACATAGACTGGCTGAATGGATACAAAAACAAGACCCACATATATGCTGTCTACAAGAGAGCCACTTCAGACCTAGGGACAAATATAGACTGAAAGTGAGGGGATGGACAAAGATATTCCATACAAATGGAAATCTAAAGAAAGCTGGAGTAGCTATACTCATATCAGATAAAATAGACTTTAACATAAAGAATGTTACAGGAGACAAGGAAGGACACTACATAACGATCAAGGGATTAATCCAAGAAGAAGATATAACAATTATAAATATATATGCACCCAACATAGGAGCACCTCAATACATAAGGCAACTGCCAACAGCTATAAAATAGGAAATTGACAGTAACACAATAATAGTGGGGGACTTTAACACCTCACTTACACCAATGGACAGACCATCCAAAATAAAAATAAATAAGGAAACAGAAGCTTTAAATGACACAATAGCCCAGATAGATTTAACTGATATTTATAGGACATTCCATCCAAAAACAGCAGATTACACTTTCTTCTCAAGTGCACACGGAACAGTCTCCAGGATAGATCACATCTTGTGTCACAAATCAAGCCTCAGTAAATTTAAGAAAACTGAAATCATATCAAGCATCTTTTCTGACCAGAACGTTATGAGATTAGAAATGAATTACAGGGAAAAAACGTAAAAAACACAAACACATGGAGGCTAAACAGTATGTTACTAAATAACCAAGAGATCACTGAGGAAATCAAAGAGGAAATCAAAAAAATACCTAGAGAAAAATGACAATGAAAACACGATGATCCAAAACCTATGGGATGCTGTAAAAGCGGTTCTAAGAGGGAAGTTTATAGCAATACAATCCTACCTCAAGAAACAAGAATAACTCAAATAAACAATCTAACCTTACACCTAAAGGAACTAGAGAAAGAACAACAAACAAAACCCAAAGTTGGTAAAAGGAAAGAAATCATAAAGATCAGAGCAGAAATAAATGAAATAGAAACAAAAAAAAACAATAGCAAAGATCAATAAAACTAAAAGCTGGTTCTTTGAGAAGATAAACAAAATTGATAAACCATTAGCCAGACGCATCAAGAAAAAGAGGGAGAAGACTCAAATCAATAAAATTAGAAATGAAAAAGGAGACATTACAATGGACACCACAGAAATATAAAGCATCCTAAGAGACTACTACAAGCAACTCTATGCCAATAAAGTGGGCAACCTGGAAGAAACAGACAAATTCTTATAAAGGTATAACCTTTCAAGACTGAACCAGGAAGAAATAGAAAATATGAACAGACCAATCACAAGTAATGAAATTGAAACTGTGATTTAAAATCTTCCAAAAAACAAAAGTCCAGGATCAGATGGCTTCACAGGTGAATGCTATCAAATGTTTAGAGAAGAGCTAACACCCATCCTTCTCAAACTCTTCCAAAAAATTGCAGAGGAAGGGACACTCCCAAACTCATTCTAGGGGGCCACCATCACACTGATACCAAAACCAGAAAAAGATACTGCAAAAAAAAGAAAATTACAGACCAATATCACTGATGAATATAGATGCAAAAATCCTCAACAAAATACTAGCAAACAGAATCCAACAACACATTAAAATGATCATACACCATGATCAAGTGGGATTTATCTCAGGGATGCAAGGTTTCTTCAATATACACAAATCAATCAATATGATACACCATATTAACAAACTGAAGAATAAAATCCATATAATCATCTCAATGCAGAAAAAGGTTTTGACAAAATTCAACACCCATTTGTGATAAAAACTCTCCAGAAAGTGGGCATAGAAGGAACTTACCTAAACATAATAAAGACCATAAACAACAAACCCACAGCAAACATCATTCTCAATGGTGAAAAACTGAAAGCATTTCCTCTAAGGTCAGGAACAAGACAAGGATGTCCACTCTTGCCAGTATCATTCAACATAGTTTTGGATGTCCTGGCCATGGCAATCAGAGAAGAAAAAGAAATAAGAAGAATACAAATTGCAAAAGAAGAAGTAAAACTGTCACTGTTTGCAGATGACATGATACTATACTTAGATAATCCTAAAGATGCCACCAGAAAACTACTAGAGCTAGTCACTGAATTTGGTAAAGATACAAAATTAATGCACAGAAATCTCTTGCATTCCTATACACTAACAAAGAAAGATCAGAAAGAGAAATTAAGGAAAAAATCCCATTCACCACTGCAACAAAAAGAATAAAATACCTAGGAATAAACCTACCTAAGGAGGTCAAAGACCTGTACTCAGAAAACTATAAGACCCTGATGAAAGAAATCAAAGATGGCACAAACAGATGGAGAGATATACCATGTTTATGGATTGGAAGAATCAACATTGTGAAAATGACCATACTACCCAAAGCAATCTACAGATTCAATGCAATCCCTATCAAATTACCAATGGCATTTGTAACAGAACTAGAACAAAAAATCTTAAAATTTGTATGGAGACACAAAAGACCCCGAATAGCCAAAGCAATCTTGAGGGGAAAAATACAGAGCTGGAAGAATCAGGCTCCTGACTTCAGACTGTACTACAAAGCTACAGTAATCAAGACAGTATAGTACTGGCACAAAAACAGAAATATAGATCGATGGAACAGGATACAAAGCCCAGAGATAAACCCACGCACCTATGGTCAACTAATCTATGACAAAGGAGGCAAGGGTATACAATGGACAAAAGATAGTGTCTTAAATAAGTGTTGCTGGGAAAACTGGATAGCTACATGTAAAAGATAAATTAGAACGCTCCCTAACACAGTACACAAAAATAAATTCAAAATGGATTAAAGACCTAAATGTAAGACCAGACACTATAAAACTCTTAGAGGAAAACATAGGAAGAACACTCTTTGACATAAATCACAGCAAGATCTTTTTTAACCCACCTCCTAGAGTAATGGAAATAAAAACAAAAATAAACAAATGGGACCTAATGAAACTTAAAAGCTTTTGCACAGCAAAGGAAACTATAAACAAGATGAAAAGACAACTCTCAGAATGCAAGAAAATATTTGCAAATGAATCAGTGGACAAAGGATTAATCTCCAAAATATATAAACAGCTCATGCAGCTCAATATTAAAAAATTAAACAACCCAATCAAAAAATGGGCAGAAGACCTAAATAGACATTTCTCCAAGGAAGACATACAGATGGCCAAGAGACACATGAAAAGCTGTTCAACATCACTAATTATTATAGAAATGCAAATCAAAACTACAATGAGGTATCACCTCACACTGGTTAGAATGGGCATCATCAGAAAATCTACAAACAACAAATGCTGGAGAAGGTGTGGAGAAAAGGGAACCATCTTGCACTGTTGGTGGGAATGTAAATTGATACAGCCACTATGGAGAACAGTATGGAGGTTCCTTAAAAAACTAAAAATAGAATTACCATATGACCCAGCAATCCCACTACTGGGCATATACCCAGAGAAAACCATAATTCAAAAAGACACATGCAATGTTCATTGCAGCACTATTTACAATAGCCAGGCCATGGAAGCAACCTAAATGCCCATCGACAGACGAATGGATAAAGAAGATGTGGTGCATATATACAATGGAATGTTACTCAGCCATAAAAAGGAACAAAATTGGGTCATTTGTAGAGACATGGATGGACCTAGAGAATGTCATACAGAGTGAAGTAAGTCAGAAAGAGAAAAATAATATCATATATTAATGCGTATACATGGAATCCAGTAAAATGGTATAGATGAACCCGTTTGCAAGGCAGAAATAGAGACACAGATGTAGAGAACAAACGTATGGACACCAAGGGGGGAAAGTGGGGGATGGGGGGTGGTGTTGGGATGAAATGGGAGATTGGGACTGACATATATACATCAATATGTATAAAATAGATAAGTAATAAGAACCTGCTATATAAAAAATAAATTAAATTAAATTAAAAAAAAAAAGAGTCAAAACAGCAAAGAGATGATGAGGGAAATCCAGAGATTAGCAACTATAGAAAGCCACTGTCTCATCTAGGGCTGGAGAGACAAAGGAAGGAATCCCAGGAACCCTGGAGAAGCTGGAACTGTGACAGGCTTGCTGGGACCATTAAGGAATGGGCTGTCCAGTGGGAGCTGGTGCCACAACAGAAGCACAATTGCTGCAGAGATGAGGCCCCAGGTGGAGAGAGGGAGAACCTTACCTTTTTCCTGTCCTTCTATCTCCTGCCAAGTTCATTCATTGGCAGTGCCTTTCCAGAAGCTAGCAGTCAAGGAAGCCTGGAAATGTAGTTCCCTGTAACACAGAGCAGGTGGAGAAAAGGGTAGGGAATGCATCTGAGTGTAAACAGACAAATGGCCTGCATGATTGGTAGGTGATAGATTGGAGGGGTGGGATAATGAAGGGGCCAGTATCCTTGAATTGTTTCCATGGTAGAGGAGGCTGTACATGTGAAATCCTTAGCACAGTGTATGGTGCATGGTACGCACTCAATTCATATCAGTCTGATGACCTATTATTGATTCTAGGAAGTTCTGACAACCAAATTCATGCATGGGGACGGGACATTGGGCCAGGAAAGATGTCAGGCTGGAGAAGGTTGTGCATAAGAGCAAGGCAAGGACCCAGAGAGAATAGTGGTGCCAGAAGAACAGGATAGGAACTATGAAATGCCCTTAGCAGGTGCTTGGTTTCTTTACAGGTCCTGTAGGACAGACTGTATCTGACACTGGAGCTGAGGCCTGGCTCTCAGAGCAAAGCATGAGTCATGTTCAGCTAACGAGCCAAGGTCACTTGATGGTACACCCACCTGAGTGGATGAAGTTGCATGTGGGGGTAAAGGAAACTCTATATTGGAAAAGGTAGTTGACTCCACCCCCTTTTCCCTACTTATGGCTGGTAACTGGGCAGAGAGAATGATATTCAGGAACTCCTGGATGTGATGGGGTGGTCACAATGAGAATATCACATAGAAAAGTGTTCCCCCATATGAGGAATCAGGCTACTAGGTTTCCTACAGACCAACGCAGCAGGATATATCACTGGATAAATGTACTTAGTATATCATATAGAGTGTGGGTAACATACAAGGCACACTGCAAAGGAGTTAGCTGAAAATAGTTTAATAAAAGGACTATCTGCACAGATGTGGACTGAGGGTTGATGAAGCAACCCAGGAACAGTCACAGCTACAGAGGAAGCCAAGAGGAGGAAGCTGGGACTGGTCCAGGGAGAGCCATGGGTAATGGCTGCCCAAGAGGAGTCATATAAGGCTCATGTCAGAACTGCCATGAGGCAGAAAGAGAGTGGTTATACGTATATACACCATCCTCTTAATTTTCTCTTTTTCTGCCTTCATTTGTCTTGCATCCTTTAGCTGAGCTCAAGCAGAAGCAAGAGGACATGAAGAGTACTCAGGTGTCAGCCTCTGGACACACAGGGTACCAAAGGGCAGGTCAGGGATGAGGGTCGTGGCAAACATTAACTTATACAAAAAGGGTCTCAGACTTTGATAACATCAAGAAGATAGTCGGTTCTCACTCTAGCTGTTCAGCCAGAATCTTAAATTATGTCATTGACCAATTTCCCCTTCCTCTTATGGACTTAGGACAAAGATCTGAGCAGAGTCTACAAAAGGAAGTACCTGTTCAAGAAAGAGTCTCCAAAATGGTGTGCTGAAGTCAGCTTACACCAGGTCATGAGAGCTGCTTGTTAAACTTTCAGATTTTTTGGTACCAGTTGTTAGACACAGCCATTATTAAAAATTAAATTAATAAACCACAATGAAATAAGTTGCATTAAAATAAAGATAATAAATACTCAAAATTCATTGCTTTCTAATTATTCACTATGTTTTACCATTATTTATGCATGTGAGGTTATTTACATCTATTGTATTCATGTGGTGGAAATACTATAAAATAATGTGCTGCTGTCCATCTATTCCTGACATAGGCATTCAATGACTTCACGTGGGTAGTTTGAAATTGGCCATAGTGGGAATAGCAACACCATGGAAATTTGCATATGCTGCAAATAAAGGTTGGTTGGTTGGTTGGTTTTTCCAAGAGAGCTGGTTATTGAACATTTATCAGCCCAACACTGTGGTCTCCCCTCCCCATTGAATCACGACCAGACTTTGAACAATGAAGAAAAAAAAATAATGATGTCACACATCCTGAAATGCCTTTACTTCTTTGATGAGGAGAATCACTCAAGGGAAAGGTAGGCATTAGTTTCTGAAACTTTGGCTTTTTTTCGCTTGCCTGAAGGTTTAAACAAAAAAATGTTCCTTTTCCAGGCTAAGACTTCAAGTAGTTAAAGCAGGCTTGAGTCTGACATACTCTGAAACAGGAGGATAAATTGAATGAGGGGCCAAGAGAATGGGAGGCAATGGGAACTAGGATTAGGCAGTATCTGGGGATTTGTTACACAGCTTGCTGAAATACAGAGGCCAGAAGAAGCAGGAAGATCTTTATGTATGGTAAGTCCCCTACATACGAACGAGTTCTGTTCCGAGAGCGCGTTCGTAAGTCCAATTTGTTCGTATGTCCAACAAAGTTAGCCTAGGTACCCAACTAACACAATCAGCTATATGGTACTGTACTGTAATAGGTTCATAATACTTTTCACACAAATAATACGTAAAAAGCAAACAAACACAAAAAATAAAACATTTTTAATCTTATAGTACAATGCCTTGAAAAGTACAGTAGTATCAGCTACATCACCTCTGCTTTTACGCTTGCTTCTGGACATCCATGGCTTGACATAAAGATACTGTACTACTGTACTCTATACAGTACTGTACAGTAAAGTACACAAAAGCACAACCACTTGTAGAAGATGCACGCACGTGATAATGTAACCAGACATGTGAACTAACTTACATGATTGGACATGTGAACACACGTTCACATCTTTGAAAGTTTGCAACTTGACGGTTCGTATGTAGGGGACTTAGTGTATCAATATTTCCCCTTTATGGGAAGATTATGCTGGAAGAGGGTGAGCTTAGAGGTTAGACAAACCTGGATTTGAACTTTTTAGCAATGTGATATTGGGGAAAGTTTCTTCTTGTTTCCTTACCCACAAGTTGGAGATAATAATGTATACCTGCTAAATAGAGTGGAAAATATAGAGTGATAAAGTATATGAAAGAAATTAGCACAATTTGTTCATTTATTAATTCATTTAGCAAATATTATCACTCTACATTGAAGGAACATGGTGTAGACACTGAATGTGGTCTTCCTTATGGAGATCACAGTTTTTCAGGAGAGACATACATGACACATTGTACTTAAAATAATGTCACTATTAGGATGAAGGAGCCGCTAAAGGAGTGTATGTCTATCAAGCTAAATTCTGAAGCATCAGGAAAAATGTGGGTACTCCACAACATTCATGTTTTCTTTCTCTATTTCATCTTTTCCTCCTGTAGCCGATAATATCAGTGCCTGCCCGTATGCCTTGAGCCATATCCCTTCAGTTTGCTCAGATTATGCACCAGTGTCTGTAACTTTGCTTATAGATTTTCTCCAAAGCAGCTGAAGGCTGCCTTGCCCTCCTGAAGGCGGACAAGAAGTGCGAGAAAAACACCCCTGGGAGCCTTCTTCCCCCACGCATGGAAGAATTCTGAGGCATTCATTGTCTGCCAGCATGTCCTCAAGAGAATTAAGCTCCAGGTGCCCCCAGTGTGGTTTGCTAGCACACCTTTTTTGGCCGCTGTCCCTTTTTCTTACTCCCCTGTTCCCCTACAGGTGTTTTCTCCACCTCCTAAATACACCATTGCACCCAGTTCCTTGACTCAGTTCTGCCCTTATGGGAACCTAAACCAAGAGAATGCTTCGCTCAAACTCATCTGAGTCCCTAAGCTCTCATATCCCCCCAAGTTGGGCACAAAATGCATCCGAAAAAGCATGAACAGACTTCTACGAATAGATTGATCATATGATAGAGGATCTAAACCAGGACATTCTGGAGCATGAAGGGGGCACCATTAAAAGTACGCCAAGAGGATACTGTGCTGGGCAAATTGGTCCATGGTCAGCCTGTCTCGAAGATGCTTTAACCTTTCCAGTAAGATATCCAGGCCAGCGTCCTGGTGGCTGACCAGTGGGGTGAGCACTGCTTAGGGAGAAGGCAGCACGGGTACTTAGCTAATCTCTCAGAACTTCGGGGCTTCACAGTCCCAGAGCAAGCAAAACAGAGGCATCCTGGATGTGGGGGAAGCACATTTCTACCTAGGGCACTCACACAAACTCACAGTTTTTAGGAGAAAAACAACACAGATTTGTCAACGTCTTGTCACCTCCTCCGGGCAGCCGCAGCTTTTTAAGAGCCAAAGGGTCCCCAGTGAATGTGGATCACAGCAGTGCACGAGAAATGATTGACTGGGAGAGCTTTGCTGAAATGATGGCTGCTATTGGAGTGCTGCCCAGCTCATACATCTCCTGTGCATGGGGGCTGCTCTGGGTGCATGGGGCACAGGGAGGAGGGATTCCTAATGAAGTAAGTTTCTATGCAAGCCCTGCAGCCCTCACCGATCAGGTTACAGCTTCACTTTGTTAATTCCCATTGCGTTTTTCTTTCCCCCCAAACATTTCAACTCAGATAGCTAAATAAGTTCAAATGTTCTTTTATAGAGTGACATAAACAGCTTTTATAGCCTGAAAACAGTAAGCTTAGAGATCAACCATTCATCACCGAAGCAGGCATGTCTAAGCTGAAGAAAGAGATGGCATTCTCTTCCTTATTGTTAGCTATGTTTTTTTCCCCAAAACTAATAGGAGGTAGCGTACAAATTAGCTGCCTTCTAAGTTGCCAGGGAAAGAAGTGAATGCATTTAACTCGGGGCATTTTGCTGCAAGGCTGCCCCCCTCTGGCTCCCACCACAATGCTATTGGTGGAGAAATCCAATCCTTGTAAGAGAGCAGTTCCGAGTTGCTGGTCACTCTTTTCCCCCCTTCTAGTTACCATTTCTGGCTTCTCAACACATCCTACACTTTTCTCTAAGTGCCAAAATGTATGACTGAGATTAGAGTGAACTTGGACAACCCATAGTTCCAATGGGTGAGGTTGAAAGGCAGAGGAGCGTGGGAGAAACAGAAGCAGAGAGGCCCACACCCTCCTGCGCTAACACTGGCTGTTTCATTCTAGGAATAATTGTAGGGTTCTACTTTTAGGGCTCTTCTTTCATTTGGGGATTAGGAAGCAAAAGCAACATTCATGCAGAAGGCTACCTGGATGGAGACAGAGGCTGGATATGCCAGGGTTCCAAGTCTTGCTTATTTGCACTGAAGTAGCCAAAGCTTGCCTATTCACTAACAAGTAGCTTTTGAATATCTGTTAATACCAGGCATGCTGTGGACACATCTCAGGGCAGCCCTCAAACTATTCCAATGCCTCTATCCCTCTCTCTACATCAGGTTTTAGAATAATGTGTTGCAAACTCAGAAAGCATCACTTTACAACCCCCTGGTCTTTCTCTACAGCCATACTTCATACCACTGTCTACCATTCCCATCAGCAACACAAGGCATCTTGCCATGTTCCTGAAAGCTGATTTTCTTCAAGCAACTGCATCCCTATTCTGGCCTCTAAGCCTGGAGGACCTTCCCTCTTTTAATCTTTAGAACCTATAAAAAGCTTATGTTAGTTTGCTAGGGCTGCCATAACAAATTACCACAAATCGGATGGCTGAAACAACAGAAATTTATTCTCTCACCGTTTTGGAGGCTAGAGTCCAAAATCAAGGTCTTCTGTCAGCAGGGCTGGTTTCTTCTGAAGGTTAAGGAAGAATATGATCCGTATCTCTCCCCTACCTTCTGGCGGTTCGCTGGCAATGTTTGGCACACTTTGACTTTTAGAAGCAGCACCCTGATCTCTGCCTTCATCTTCACACGGCGTTCTCCCTGTATACATGTCACTGTGTCCAAATTTCCCCCTCTATATAAAGACTTCAGTCACATTGGATTAGGGTCCATCCTAATGACTTCATTTTAACTGATTATACCTGCAATGACCCTATTTCCAAATAGGTCACCCTGTGAGGTACTGGGGTTTGGGACTTCAACTATGAATTTAGGGGGACACAATTCAATGCCCCCTCCATGAGTCAAAACAACAGAGATGAGAGCTCTCCCCACATCCCTGGGCACACATTTAATTTTTCCTAAAAATACTCATTATATAGCAACGGTCTCATTGAACTTATTGTCTGCTCAACTATCTCCTGCATGGGTCTTTGAGTTGCACAAGATCGCAACCCTTCAGCCCATGGATGTTCAGTGAATGTTTCTGGAAGAAATAACCCATTCAGAATTGCCTCCTTTTTGCTGAGGGCTGGAGGGGAAGCACAAAGAGTAAAGTCATAAAGATACCGCCAGCCACCTCCTTTTATAGAGAGGTCATAAGGGAGAAAGGGGGTTCCCTGGCCTCCGGAGATGTTCTTCTTCAGGGCCCCCTGCCCCACGGCCTTAAAGTCATCATTCATCCATCCACTTCTCGTGCTTTCTGTTTCTTTTTCTTTTTTCTTTCTTTCTTTTTTTTTTTTAATTTCCAACCTTCCTTACTCTCCCCTGCCACCAAGACACTTACCACATATGTCCCCAGTATGTGCTGAATCTCAACAGCTATTGTCATGAGGATGAAGGAAGTACAGAAAACTAGGAGTTTATCGAAGTATTCCTAATACAATTTATAGGCTGTCAGCAGCTGTTTATGCCTTCATATTAATCCCGGGATTTATATTTATTTTATTCTGATGATATCATATGATGTATAATTGCTTTGGAGAGTTTGGAATTGCTTTTGTAGAACTATGGGCTTGAGTCATGAAGCCTAATGCCTTGTTGCCAACAGGCTTTTGTCAAGTGGGGGAGGATGCTTCCTGTCTCTTCTCATTCAGAAGGGAGTGTTTCACACCCCAGTGAGTTAATAAAAACGGAGAGAGTGTGTGATCTTGATATCACAGCAGGCTTTCTCAGAAGCTCTTAATTGGGGCTACATATGCTAGACACATTTGAAGTACTTGCCAGATTCCATAACCCCGTTTGGAAATGGATCTCCTATTCCATCCTAAAAGAGAGACCAGGATAGCCATGATCATACTGGGTGACTCTGCTTCTGGGTCCCACCTGCAAAGTTCATGGGCAGGTACCTGACTCAGGTACCTGGTGGAGCCAGTTAGCTTTATTCTTGGGAAATGAATTGAGCCTCATGAAATATGCTGTAAGATTGGGACTGACTCTCAATCAACAAGGTCATACAAGGCTAGAGCCAGTGTTGCTATACAAACCATATGCCAACTAGAGTTATAAGGAAGAAGAAACCTACAGCCTTCCAAAGGAAGTGGCCTGCAGAGAGGAGGGTGTAGTCTGTGCAGGGAAAAGCAAAGATATGGAGCCACATTGACAAACATCTAGGGTCCAGGTTGCCTCATGACACATGTCCCTCGAATATGCCACTTTGGGGGTTCTTGTATTTATTGCAGCAATGTCATCCATGATGAAGGTCCCTTTGTGTGGCAGCTCTAAACAAAAAAACATAGCATAGGACTATTCTGATTTAGAGTTCAAAGTAGATGTTACCGAGTCCAAGCTCTCTGTCTGCTGGCGGCACAACAGGCCAATAAATCGGGAGACGAGGTGTTGACGCAAGGAATAGCAGCTTTATTTGGAAAGCCAGGCGTCCGAGAAGATGGCAGACTAGCATCCTAGAGTACCATCTTATCAGGGTCTGGATGCTAATTTCTTTTATAGAATGGAGAGGGGGAGGAGGTGAGGAAGTAAAGTAAAAAGTCATAAGTCTTGCAAAATATCTCCTGATTTGGGCCAGCCTCAGAGAGGGGGTGCGTTAATTTCTTCTTTTCTGCAGTCATTCACAGGTGGGCAGGGTCAGGGTGTTTCCCTGTGAGCTGAACAAAGGCACTCTAGTTTAATATTCAGGCAGAGAAGCAGGGTTCCCCGAGGAAGGTCACTATGTATGCTTATAGTTATAGACAGAACAAAAGCAACGGAAAGCAAAGGTCAAAGTAAAAAAAACAGATCCAACATGGAGTCATATTTTTTTCTTCCCTGTTACATAGAGGTAACTTTGGTGGTCTATGTATTAGTTACCTATGCTGCATAACAAATTATCCCAAAACATAGCAGCTTCAAACATTAAACACTTATTATCTCACACTGTTTCTGTGAATCCAAGAGAGGGTTAGCTGGGTGGTTCTGGCTCCCAAAGTAGCAATTAGGCTATTGTTCATGGCTGCCTTCATCTGAGGACTTGACTGGGTTTGGAAATCCACTGCCAAAGTGTCTCCCTTACCTGCTCACAAGTTAGTGCTGGTTATTGGCAGGAGGTCTCTGTTCCTCAGTCAGTGGGTCTCTCCATGGGGCTGTCAAGTGTCCTCATGGTGGGGCTGTTGGTTTCTCCACAGCTAGTGGGCTAAGAGAGAGCCAAGTACAAGCAGTATTTTATAACCTCACTGTAAAAGGGCTACTCTAATTTTGACAACATCCTACTGGTTACACATCTTTTCATGTACCTCTTGGCCATCTGTATGTCTTCTTTGGACAAATGTCTCTCTAGGTCTTCTGCCCGTTTCTTGATTGGGTTGTTTGTTTTTTTGATATTGAGCTGCATGAGCAAAGTAAGTCAGACAGAGAAAGACAAATATCATATGATATGGCTTACATGTGGAATCTAAAAAAAATGATACACACGAACTTATTTACAAAGCAGAAACAGACTCACAGACTTAGAAAACAAACTTATGGTTACCAAAGGCGAAAGGTGGGGGGAGGGGTAAATCAGGAGTTTGGCATTAACATATACACACTACTATATTTAAAACAGATAACCAACAGGGATCTACTGTATAGCACAGGGAATGCTACTCAATATTCTGTAATAACCTAAATGGGAAAAGAATTTGAAAAAGAATAGATATATGTATATGTATAACTGAGTCACTTTGTTGTACACCTGAAACTAACACATTGTAGATCAACTATACTCCAATATAAAATAAAAATTTTTTTAAAAAAGTTACCCATGTATACACACTGGTCTATCTGCCAGACACACCTTGTCTCCATACATGTGTTCATATCATTCCTATGGTTTTAATGCCCCTCTTTCTCTCTGTTCCTTAAACTCCCTGCTCATATTCATCCTCCAAGGTCTTATTTGCATGTCACCTCTTTTCTGTTTAGCTTCCGCTGATCTGCTGGTACCCAAAGAAAACATCTTGTGCCCCTTCCAGTGTTTCTTGTACCTCCTGCCTAGCACTCTTGTCATATTTATTCCATTCTGTGGTTGGACCAAGAAACAAAAACTATGCTAAGTACTGAAGACAGGAAATAGGTAGGGAATGGCTATATAGGTGCTAGAAAAGCTCAGAAGCCAACGGCCATGATCCGAAACCCAGCTAAGGTATGAATCCCTGGAGTTGAGTCTCAGCCTCTGGGTTAATCTCAGGACTTCCTCAGAATTGCCAACCCCAGTTCAGGACAGCACAATTCACTGAATGCTGAAATGAGCAATGCTCAGTAATTCCAAACCAGCGATGGCAACATGTTAGATTATGTGTTATTTGCCCAGCCCTTCAAATTACTAAGTTCTTCTCATCTGTCACTTGGTGGTGAGTAATCCCTAGTGATTGGAAAGATTGAATTGGAGCTTATGTGTACCTCGGATCTCCCCTTGCCTTCTCCACTCAGCCTCCTAGGAGGGAAAGTGGATCAGGACGTTCTCCCCTGGGGAACAGGGGGGAAAATGCTCTGGGGAGGGGTGTATGTGTGTGTGTGCATGTCCTTTGTAAATGAGAGTATCTACCAGGTCCTGGAGCTGGGTGACACAGTTCTGTTGAAGGTGTGTTTGACAAAGTCTTGATGCAACTTTTTATTGGTCACTCTCCATCCCTGAGAATTAATCCTGTAAATTAACATTTATTGCTGCTTATTATGTACCAGGCACCATGTTAACCCCTTTGTACCCATTATTTCATTTCAAACTCATAACACCTGGCAAAGGAGGTATCATAATCAATATTCCCATTTTACATATGGAGAAACTGAGGCTCAGAGAGGTGAAACAACTCAGAGTAAACAGTGGTGGCAGAATATGAATCAAGGAGTATCTAAGTCTAGGCCCCCCAGTATATTCTTGACTCTCCAGTTCTGTCATTTGCTCACCTCTTAATGGACAAGATGATGGCAAACAATTTTTAACACCCATCACACATTAAGTCCATCAACAAACACCACCCTAAGGGCAGGGAGGTATATACAAGGCCACCATTCACCCCAGTTTACCTAGTAATTGTCAGTTGTCCCGGAACTCCAGTGAGTTTAGAAATTATCCCACTCCCTATCATTCTTAAAAGTCTCAGGTTTGGGACTTCCCTGCTGGTCCAGTGGTTAAGAATCCATGCTTCCACCGCAGGGGGCACGGGCTCAAACCCTGGTTGGGGAACTGAGAAGATCCCACATGTGGCGTGGCCAAAAAAAAAAAAGAAAGAAAAAAAATATCCCAGGTTTGATAACACATTATGTACTCACTCAATATAGAGACACTGTTTGCTGTAGTGACTGGAACACAGTAGCTTCTTGCAAAGTATTAGTATAATTGAAAGGTACTTAGTTCTCTGGGGACCAGTGTCATACCCAGGCTGAGGTGGTACCCCTAAACATTGTCTGCGCCTCTTAGAGGAGGCAGGTGAGGCCCTCACAATAAGAAATGACCCCAACCCAATGTCCCCTGCCCCACTATCCCGACACTTCCTTTCTCAGGAGCAACAGTGGGTCCCTAGGTCCAAGCACCCATGGTTTAACTCGATGCCTCTGAACCAGAGGACCCTGCACCCTTGACCCTGGGACCCTAGCACCGTGATGTGGTCTGCCCTCCTGTTCTCCCACTTGCCTTATTTCCTCCCACTTTCTGCATATGTGGCCTCTTCCCTCTCCTGAGTCTGGTCACTAATAATGTTCATTCCTAATGAATAGCCCCAGCACTGTGGGAACCACATAGTAGAGGAATGTCAGTATCTGCCAAGCCAGGGTCATGCTGGTGTCAGTGGCCTCAGCCCTCTCTGTGGTCACTGCTGGCGAAGGTTTAAAGGCATCCATCAGTCCCAGCTACACCCCTGTCCTTGGAGGTCCCCACCTTTGATCTTTCACAAGCCTCTCCATAACCACATCCCGGCTCTCGCAAGTTGTAAACTGCCATGTCTGTCCTCTCTGGAGGCGGATGGAATTTTGTGCGTCTCTTTCCTCCATGTCGCAGTTGAAGCCTTTATACATGTTGGCCCAGACGCCTGGACTCTTCTGCCTCGCGTCCTCTGCCTGGCTGACCTTTTCTCACACCTTATATCTCAACTGACAAGCCATCCATTGTGAGAGGCCTCCCATGACCACTCTCTACTGAAGCATCCCTCAGCACACAGTTTATTACAAGTTAAATGACCACATTTAGCTTCATTGTTTGGTTTCTCCACTAGAATAGAAGGCCCACGAGGCCAGGTCCAATGCTTGACTTTCCAGCACTATCTCTCCAGGTCAGGTATGGGCTGGACCACCATTGTTGAGACGTGGCTCTGTTTCCTCTGACTGTGCTCTATCTCCCAGGGCTGTGACTATTTGTATTTCTCCAAAAAGGATCACTTGATGTTTCACTTTTGCATCCAGCTGGGGTATGCGACTTTTTTATAGTTTCCATCTGATGCCTTCTTAAACTCCATGAATTCTCTAAAGTTGAGGATAACAGTTCATGCTTGTAAGTGGTTATTTTATTATCCTAAATCAGATTGTTGATTTTTATGCCTGAAGGGTATTGGGTAAAAGTGAAGTTATGGAAATTATTGTGTATTGAGGGCTACTCTGTGCCATGAACTAGGCTAGGAATGTCACAGAATTCAAAGCAACTGTCTTAGACTCTTCAGACTGCTGTAACACAAACTATAACCTGGATGGCTTTTAAACAGCAAAAAGGAACATTATTTCTCACACTTCTAGAGGCTGGGAAGTGCAAGATTCAGTGTCTGGTGAGGACCCACTTTTGGGTTTGTAGAAGGTGCCTTCTCAGTGCCCTCACTTGGTAGAAGGGGCTAAGGAGCTCTGTGGGATCTCTTTTATAAAAGAACACGATTTAATCCTATTCATGAGGGCTCCATCTTCATGATCTAATCAGCTCCCAAAGGCCCCACTTTCTGATATCATCACCTTGGGGGTTAGGTTTCAACTTATGAATTTGGGGGGGACACAAACATTTAATCTATAGAAACAACTAATAAAATACATGGGAAATTGCTTTGCTAACAGTGACCTGGTATCTAGAAAGCTGTCTAGAAATGTTAGTTTCCATGGTTGGTGATGGTTAGCTTTAGTCCTTACAGCATTAATTGACCATATCTTGCTTTGATGGTTACAATTAAGATAAACCTCAACTCAGGGTAGCTTAAATGACAAGGGGAATTCAAAGGCTCATGTAACTCAGTGGTTCAAGGGAGTCCACTTTCGGTGCAGTACCATCCAGGATTTAAATGTTATATTAAAGAATAGGTTTCTATCTCATCGTTTCTTGGCTGTGCTTGCTCAGCATGGGCAACATTTTCTGAAAAGCTCTTATTTAGGTCTGATGAGGACCACCAACAGCTTCTGAGGTTTACCTCCTTCCTCTTTCACATCCAGTGTGTGTTGGGGGGGAAGGAGGGAGGCACCTTTTGATTTCATCCTCTGAAGAAACAGGCTGTCCTCTCCTTGCGACCTCAGAACATGTCCCCTTGGGCTAAGGATGCTGGCCAGGTTACATGCTGGGTCCTGAAGTTATCACTGTGGCCAGAGTGGGCTGGTTGTCCTAAGTCAATTACACATTCTGGGCTGACTGTCAATCTCATCACAAATGCACAGTGGGGGGATGGGAGAAGGGTGAGTTCCCTGTTGGCAATCAGCGCACTCTAGGAGGAGAAGCCAGTCCTGAGTGCTGGGAAGAGAACCAATAAATGTCCCTGTTGTAGCTTACCTCTACAGGCATGATGCTTTGCTTAGATGCCAATCATTAATTCATTCATTGAAGGGAATTTATTCTAGCATCTGCCTTTTACCAGAGGAGCTGAGGATACAGAAATGATCATGATTGGACCACTGCTCATGAAGAGCTTGCAGCCCAAAGAGGAGGTTATTTTCTATAGCATTAAAGGATGCACAACAGAGGTGGCACCTTCCCTGGATCTTAAAAGATGTCTCATTTTCCTAGCAGAAGGTGTTGGATGAGGGTGGAGAGTGAAGGAAGTCATTGCAGGTGTGTACAATGGTGTAAAGACCTAAACAAGCCCCAGGAATGGAGGAAAGTTGCATGAAGATAGAGCCCAGGAGGAAGGGATGAGAGTGACAGTAGGGAAGAAGAAAGAGAAGGTGGACCACGCTGAGATAAGCCATGTGCACCACTGTTCAAAGAACTGGCGAGGTTTTATATCAGTGGATCTTAACCACAGTTCAGAGAGCAACTGGCTAAACAATTAAAAAAATATAAGTTTGCTTCCTAACTTATGCCATAAAAGAATATAAATTCTATATGGCTTTAAAAGTTAAAATAAAAAACAAAATGAATAACATTCCACTATGTACATATATATATTACTCAGCCATAAGAAGGAAGGAAATAATGCCATTTGCAGCAACATGGATGGACCTAGAGATTATCATACTAAATGAAGTAAGTCAGACAGAGAAAGACAAATATCATATGATATCGCTTACATGTGGAATCTGAAAAGATGATACAAATAAACTTCTTTACAAAACAGAAATAGATTCACAGACATAGAAGACAAACTTATGGTTACCAAAGGGGAAGAGGCGTGGAGATAAATTAGGAGTCTGGGATTAATTTATACACACTACTATATATAAAATAGATAACAAACAAGGACCTACTGTACAGCAAGGGAACTATACTCAATATCTCATAATAACCTATCGTGGAAAAGAATCTGAAAAAGAATACATATATGTAAAATTGTATCACTTTGCTGTATACCTGAAACTAACACAACATTGTGTATCAACTATACTCCAATATAAAATAAAAATTTTAAAAAAACAAAGATCATGAACATATGTTTAATCTTATTGTGCATAAAATGAGTGCAAATTAAAGTAGATTATAAGTTTTTTATCAGAGTAACAGAGAACTTTTGTTAATTTTATTTTGTTTGTTTTTCATGATGCTCACCAGTGCAGGCATGTGGTGGGAACATTGCGTCCTCCCTGGGTTCTTGAATAATAATTAGTCCTAATTATATAGGACTTAGCCTAGCATGGTTTTGAGCACTTCTGTGCACATTAACCTATTTATTCACACAAGGAAACTTACATACAGTGCAGGTATGTGATGAAGACCCCATGGCTATTAAGGAACAGAAACAGGGTTTTGAATGTGGGTATATGGCCCCTGAATTTGTGCTTTAACCACTATTATTCTTATTCCATACCATGGGTCTAGTGCCAAACAAGATGAATAGAGGAAAAAAGCCATGAGGATTAGGTAGGAGGAGAGAGGACGATCCTGAAGTCTGAACTGTGTGGATGACAAGCAGTATTGAGGAGACATTTAAAAGGCGGAGCAATCACTTCCACTGCCCTCACCACGCATTTGTCCAGTCCCTTGTATAGCCAGAAACAGGACCATGGGGGGTTAAGCAAAGCGAGAAACTTTTACCTCTGTTACCAAGGAGCTGATGGAGAGAAGCAGTTTCTAGTAGTCAAGTTTGCTCCAATAATCAGGGAAGACTCTGTTTAAAGAATATTTTTTCTGTCATAAATTCACAAATGATTCATCTGCCTGGTTCAGAAATGTGGAACTTCACCTTGCCAGGAGGGAGAGGTGCACCCTCACTGCCCGAGGCGTCCCTGAAGGCAGGGGGCCTGGCCTGCCAGAAGAAGCCTTGCTCCATAGAAACTGCAGAAGTGAAGCCTGAGGTCTGAGGGTCTTCAGCTCAGATGTCTGTTCTTGGACCCCCTCCATCGGTTAATGCAATGCTCCCCCGGGTGCTTAAGGATTCTTTGCTCAGTGAATTTATCCGCAGAACAGCCCAAACTGCCACGATGCTGCAGGAAGGTTGGCCTCCATTCTGGGATGAGAATGGCCTAACTAGCTTTAGCAGATGCTAAGAAAAAATTGGTCAGCTCTATATATTGAACCAAACTAAAGCCTTCCCATGGCCCAGCAATTCCATTCCTAGAAATATACCCAAGAAAGATGGGGGCTGAGGTTCACCAAAAACACAAACGAGAATACTCAAAACCGTTTAATTCAAAAAGCCAAAAACTAGAAACAACCCTAAGGTCGACCACAGAACAGATGAAATTATTGTGGTATATCCACACCATGGACCAGCTGAGACACACACTGACATAGGCTAGCCTCACAGATGTGCTGAGGGAAAGGAGCCAGACGAAAAGACAGCACACTGAATGGTTCATTTAGATGAAGTTTAAGAACAGAGAAGGCTAATTATATGGCTAGAGGTCAGAGACTTCCCTGTATGGATGATATTGATTGGGAAGGAGCAGGTGTTTTGGGGCTGCTAGAAACATTCTCCATTGTGGTCTGAGTGGTGGTTACACAGGTGTCTGCATATGCAAAATTTCATCAATCTGAACAATTGATTTGTAGACCTCACTGCATGTCAATTACATCTAAAGTTTACCAAGAGGGTTTCCCTGGTGGCACAGTGGTTGCGAATCCGCCTGCCAATGCAGGGGACACGGGTTCGAGCCTTGGTCTGGGAAGATCCCACACACCGCAGAGCAACTAAGCCCGTGCGCCACAACTACTGAGCCCACGTGCCACAGCTACTGAAGCCTGTGTGCCTAGAGCCCATGCTCTGCAACAAGAGAAGCCACCGCAAGGAGAAGCACTCACATCGCAACGAAGAGTAGCCCCCACTCGCTGCAACTAGAGAAAGCCCGCACGCAGCAACGAAGACCCAACACAGCCAAAAATAAATAAATAAATAAATAAATAAATAAATAAATAAATAAATAAATAAATAAATAAATAAATAAATTTTAAAACACTTACCAAGATATTTGGACAGAACGGCTTCACCTGTCTTGTTTAGTGTTCTCCTGAACAATGTGTATGGAATTCAAATGTTTAGAAGTTGAATAATCCGTTTCCATATCCTAAGAGTGATTGAATTCCCCCAAAGCCAAAACATATCACAAAACTCCAAATAATTAAATGTTTCCAATATTTCATGCAGATTCACACTTGAACATGGCATTAAGCCAAATGAGGACGGTAAGGACAAGAGCTAATGTTTATATAACCCTTACTGTGCATGGGGCATTGCCTAAGCCCTTCAGGTATTTGATTTAATTACACAACAAAGCTACGGTTGTCGCTACCACAATGATCACTTCTATGTTGTATATTTCAGAACAAGAGGGCAGAAAGTGTAAGTGATTTCCTAAGGTCCCATCACTAGTAATTAGCAACACTGGAGTCCAAACCCAGACATTCTGGCTCTAAAAACCCTGTACTTGACCCTACCTCATATTTCTTCTGTGCAAATTGTCACCTCTTTTCAAGCCCAGCGATTGCCATCTTTATCTCAATTATATTACGTTTAGGAAAGTCTCATTTTCAGCACTAGCATTAGCTTCTGAATTCGTCTGGGTTCTATTTATTTTGAAACAACATTATGTGCAAACTGCAATAAAAGGCTATATTTTCCAAATGTGTTTGAGTAGCGGCATTCAATCCTTCAAATAAAAATTTACCCCAAATCCCAAGATAGGTAAAATGTTAAATTTTTCCAACTGAAGTGGGAGGAGTAAGTGGGGGGGGGGGGTCCTGGAAGAAGATGGGGTTGGGAGAGGAGGAGGAGGCGAGGGTCTTGGCAGCTGCTCCCTTCCCCTGGACTACACCTAAATTTTCACCCTGGAAAACTTTGAGCCATAAAATACCAATCATAGCCTCAAAAAAAAGTAAATGAAAACAAAGATGGTATTTTGCATGAAAGTGGGAAACATTCTGAAATAAAGCTATGGACCAGCAGCCAGCACCATGTATGCCACTTTGAGGTTGGCTTTCACCAGCTGGTACACAGTGGCCCAAATCTGATTTGGAAATAGTGCTATATAGCATTTCTCTATAATATAAGAAAAGGTGCATTGATAAAATATTGAATGTGGTCAACCCAAGGACCATGACCAATTTAAGATATAAAGAACAATTTTGCAGCAAAATTCTCCAGGCCTCAAGTCTTCAAATCAAACTCATCCACCTCCTCCTAACCCTATTCCCTGGACTGGAATGCAATTTGTTTTCCAAAGTGTGAATATCCCTTGACTTTCCTGTGATTCAGTTTTGTTTTTTTTTTAAATTTATTTATTATTTATTTATTATTTATTTTTGGCTGTGTTGGGTCTTCGTTTCTGTGCGAGGGCTTTCTCTAGTTGCGGCAAGTGGGGGCCACTCTTCATCGTGGTGCGCGGGCCTCTCACTGTCGTGGCCTCTCTTGTTGCGGAGCACGGGCTCCAGACGCGCAGGCTCAGTAATTGTGGCTCACGGGCCTAGTTGCTCCGTGGCATGTGGGATCTTCCCAGACCAGGGCTCGATCCCGTGTCCCCTGCATTGGCAGGCAGATTCTCAACCACTGCGCCACCAGGGAAGCCCTGTGATTCAGTTTTGGAAAATCTGTGCTTTCATACCTTACATATTGACAATCCTGAACCAACTTTTCTATGTCAATATTATTTTTAGCTTTTGGTTCCTTTTAGTTTAAAAAATTAATACATGTACATGAAAAAAGAAAGAAAGAAACTAAATAAAACTTCAAACATCAGAAAGAGTATCCTGCAAGTAAATTTTCTTCCCATTCCAGAATGGTAGATGTAACTACTACAGTTGTTTCTCTTTTATCTTTCCAAAATCTTCTCTGTAGGACTGACATGTATGTCTCTGTGTGTGTTCTTTGTGCTTTACTTTACACACTTTTCTGAATCATGTCATTGTTCTTTTCATTTGTTCTCTGTGTTTACTTGAAAATATGTCTTACAAAGTTTAAAGCTTCCCCTAATTCTCTGTAAAGGCTGAGCACTTTCCCATGTATTGATGAAACCAATTATTCAACTAGTTTCCATTGATGGGTATTTAGGTTGTTACCAATACTTGATCATTGTAAGCAAAGTTACAATAAGACTCCTCAGATGTTTCATGACACCCAGATGTAGGATACATTTCTGAAAATCTAGCTGCTGGAGCAAAGTTTATGTGCATTTTAAAAAATCATAGATGTTGGCAAACTGCCTCCAATTCACACTCCAAATAGTCAAGGGCAATCCCCTGAACTGTGTATTATCAATTTCAAATGACAACACTTATACTAAGGAAGGAGGATTTGGAGGTATGGAATGGGGGTTGCTCTTTACCAGCCACAAGTTCAATTTCTGCAGAGGCACCATTTCACCAGTAGAATAGTGATTATTTAATGAACAATCCAACTTGTAGACTGACTGCAGTTCTCCAGGGTGTATAATTATGGGAAGGCCAAACCAGGGTCAATCATTGGCCCATGCTGCCTGGCAGATATCTGGGACCTAGGTCTGTGGTCAATGCCATTAAGGCATGGTGTGAGCTCTCCTGAACCTTAGAGACAGAATCTGTATCAGCCAAGATGCTGATCTGCCTACGAAGCAAGATTCCAAGGTGGGAAAGGCCAATGAGAAGGAATCAGTGTCCTCAAACCCAGACCTTGCACACAGTGCAAAAGAGTCAAGGGGCCAAGCTAGAAGGACCTTAAGCACCTGTGGGCAGGCCTGCTCCTCTGGCAGGTATGAAAGTGACACCTGCAAGACCAAGGCAGACCCACCACCAAGCCTTAGGCTTATGCGGCCTCCATTTATGAAGTGCATGCCTTAGAGATTATTTTGAAGAAAGGCCTTAACACAAAACCTTTGGTTCAACGGGCCAGACTAAGTGTGTCTACATTATCAAGGAGAGACCATCCATCTGGTTCCCACCCCAAAGTCTACATTCATGGAAATTGAATTCATAGGATTTTACTATGCAGCGCTCTGAGCTCACAGGATGGATGAATCATTGAGGGTTTAGGATAAGGGTTAAAATTCACCCCAGAGTTTATTTAAGAAGCTTTCTCTGGACTTACATTAAAAATAAGATTTGATTTGCCAGGGCAGCTGTGGTCCAGAGAATGAACCAAGACTTGATTTCCTGGCAGAGTTGCCATTTACAGTCTGCGAGACCTGGGAATGATAATACCTACCTCACAGGTGTTAATGTGAGTACTGAAACAGATGATGTATGTGAGGGCTTTGGGAAACAGGAGTGTCATAACAAATGTGCAAGCTCGGCTTTCCAGGCCAAGGTGGCCCAGGAGGAAAAGTCGGTCACACACATGGACCTACATCAGTCCAGAGTATGGGAAGGCCAGCCCGTACACACACTTGGGGGTGGCTCCCCAGGGTGCCTTTGGATTCTTGCACACATGGACTTCTCTGTTACTCCACAGCATTTGTTCTCATTGCTCCGGCTCCTGGTACCTTCAAGTCATGGGGAAATGTGGGTGCATCTCCTGTCCATGCTGAAGCTGCTGCCAGGGCCACCTCCTCCTCAGGCCCTTGGAAAGTGATTTCTTCTTGGTCCAGTCATGGAGCTTGCTGGTTTATACAGCTGTGTCCTCCCCAGGCCAATATTATCCCTCAAAAAGAAACACCCTCATTCTGGTTACCTGTGGCTGCATAAAATATCACCCCACAAACCTGAAACTGAACAAGACCCTGTGGGTCTTCCCTTCTGTGTCCCCCATTTCTTGTTTGTAGGAAATAGGCTCCAGTCTCCATGACCTTCCCTGAGTTCCAAAGGGCAGATTCAAACAGTTGCTAATCAGGGAAGGGAGGGGATGCAGAGACAATGGAGGAGCAGTCAAGAAACAAGAGTGCAGCCTTGGGACAGGGTCCTGGTTCCTCCTCAAGGGATACATATATCAGTATCTTTGAGCTCTTCTACAGAACTAAAACCCCCAACAAATGGAGATGTTAACTACTTAATGAAGCATTCTTCATTCCAGAGAGAAGGTCACAGTTTGATCACCTCGAGAACCACAAAAGCTCATCAGGAGACCACCTGAGGCCAGATTAAAGGAGTGTAGGCCCTGCACACATCCTGATCCTTGTCAGCAACCCTGGCCTTGACCCAGTGCTATAAAACTCCTCACCAAATCTCCCTGGGTTGGGACAGTGTTTGAGGGCACGAGCCCACTGTCCTCTTTTATTGCCTGGCAAAGCAATAAAGCTATTCTTTTCTGCTTCACTCAAAATTCTGTCTCTGAGATTTGACTCGGCACTGGTGCACAGAGATGGAGTTTCCGGCATCAAACCTAGCTACTTAAGCAATGACATTCATGTTGCTCGTGAATCTGCAGTTTGAACAGGGCTCAGAGAACAGGTCACCTCAGATCCACTCAGCATCACAGGGGGCTGGGATCATCTGGAAGGTTATTCACATCCATCTCTGACAATTAATGTTGAGGATTAGATGGAACCTTCGCTGGAGCTAGGGCTGGACCACCTGGATGTGGTCTTTGTATGTAGCTGGTTGGCTTCCTCATGGCCTGGTATCTGGGTTCCAAGGGCAGGGGTCACTGCAGCGGGGGAGACAGAGGAAGAGAGACAGAGAGAGAGATGGAGCTGTATGACCTAGCCTTGGAAGCCACATGGTGTCACAGCAACACATAATATTTATTAGAAGCAAGTCACTTCCAAATACTAAGACTGGCACGTAATCAAGGAAGCAGGGAATTAGACTCCACCTTTCGGTGGTAAGAGTGTCAAGAATTTACAGACATGTTTTGAAACCACCACACCCTTACACCCAGCCCCATAAGTATTACATTCTTCAATATGGGCTAAAACCCTGCTTTGCCTGGCATTAGCAGGTTCTGAATCTTTATTATGATTTATTAGTGAAACACCTCTTGCCATTTTACTGGCAAGTATTTGTTTTCAGTCCCCTTGCCCTGGGACTCAGATGTAAGTCACTTGATGCTGGACTGGGAAAATGACACTCTTCTGTACTCAGAGTCACACTTTCATTTTGTAACCAAGGTTTTTGTTTGTGGATTGTCTTGTTCACTCCTGTTGTGTAACAGACTATCAAAACTTACATGTCTCAGAGTGGCTAGAGTTCAGCTGACCTGGTTAGGCTTGGCTAGAGAAGCTTGGCTGGGGAAGCTCTGCTCTCTCTCTGAACCTCCTCCTGGGACCAGGGTGTTAGCCAAGGCATGTGTCATCCATGGTGGGAACAGAGACAGAATAGGGCAAGTAGAAATAGATAAGGCCTATTAAGTCCTAGTCTCAGAATCAGCTGGCTCTCACTTCTACCCACATGTCGTTGGTCAAACCAAATCACATGGTCAAGTCCAAAGTCAAGGGTAAGAGGAATGTACTCCATCTATGATAAGGCCATGGCATGTGCACGTGTGGATGCAGGGAACAGTGAAGAATAAGAACTATAATGAGAGCTAACCCATTAATCAATCTTTTATTTTTATATTGACTCTCTCTTGTCCTTAAGGCAGAGATTACAAACGTCACCATCCCCACCTCCTACCTCCATGACAGTTGTGGTGCACAGAGTCCAGCATGCTTGATGGAGGATCTGGAACACACTTCAGACCTTCTCTCAACACAGTACTCCACAGTAAATTGATTGGATCTGGAGAAAGAAATAAACCACATTTTGAGTAAATCCTATCCCAAGAGGCTTCTTTGTCTTCAACCCAATGTCCTGTTCCCCATCATGCAAAACTCTCCTGGCTTGTCTTGACATGTCAAGGTGCTAAGATGAGAACAGCAGAGGCTGCTGATACAAAGGTGTATGAGAATTACCATTTGATCCATACACATCATTTTTTTGTTTATTTGTTTCTTCTAGAATAAGGGAGGTCAAACATATTATCATGCACACAAACCAGGAACCAAGGAAACACTGCCCTGAGCGCCATGATAAGTCTATTCTCAAAGAGGAGGTCTCTTAAAATCACATTTCCTTATGAATGGGAGGGGTCAGACTCCATTTAGGATGGAATGGCTGACATGCCATAAGTAAGACTGTGGTCCTAGGTCACACGCTCGTGCACACACAGACACACCCCCCCACGGTGCACACTCAGGAGAACATCTAGATTCAGGCACTCGGAGGTGATTCCTAGGAATCACTCATTCCTATTAAAGATTCTAGTGATGCACAGAGTCCCTTGTTCCTTTGTCCCAATTTTTATTGCCACTCAGTGGGTATTATATACTAAGAAAATAACATACTTGCTAAAAAAATGAGAAATGTGTTTCCTGACTATTTGTTGTTACTGATCAGAAGTAAACCATTTCCTCAGATGCATGAATAGCTCTTAAAATATAACAGGAAACATTAATGAAGCAGAAGATGCCCCTCTGGGGTGTCCCTCTCCTCCTCAGCCATAGGACAACAGAAGCCAACAGGGCAGGATGGGTGTAGGGGACCTGCACCAGTGAAGGCAAAAGGCAGAGCTTTCCAGGGAGGAGAGCAGCAAGGTCAGGTGTCTATGATCTACAGAAGGGGAGGTCAAGGATGCCTCAGAAGATAAGAAAATAATCCCATTTCTGGAATCTGTATCAGAGGTGACAGTGACATATGGATTAATATGTTGGTCAGGGAGATATTTACTTTCCAGTCTCCCAGGAGAGCTTGCTTTGTTTTGCCTCTTCACTGTGGAAGGGTTGGCCCATTCCACTTGCCCTAAAGCATGACGGTCATCTCTCGGGAGGCAACTGTCACCTTCAAAGGAAGGCTAACATTGTAGGACTGAAACTTTGCTTGGAACATTAATAATGTCTCTAGGGCTAAAGCACCCCCCTTTCCAAGACAGATTGGATGACCCATCTAGACAGTGGGAGGAGGGGGCATGGAGCTGGTTCTTATTGCCAAACATTCAGTGAAGGAATATTTAAGACAGACCAGCCAACCCAGCCCAAGTGCTAATTGGTTCGCAGTTCCCTAATTAGTTTGTCATCTACCTGGACAGCTTAGCAGTTGGCTGGAAGCCCAGACCCTGACCAGCCAAATTCACAGCTCCGGGATTTGGAAATGTAGCGGCAGTGACAATTCTGCACTCTGTCCACATGTGGGCTTGCCGCATCCCCCCGACCGCCGCATGTACACACCCTCTTGCTAAAACGTAACGGTGATAATGGATTCTCACAATGCTGTTAACAATCTCATTAGGCTGTTTGGTGTAAGGAGGAAGCAAGAGCCCTTCTAACTTCTCTCTAACACTTCGTGAACAAACTACAGAGCTGCTCAGACCCGTTTCCTCCTTAGGCAAAGGCTGCAGCTATGGTTGAAGAGGGTCCAGGAGACTCAGTGCCCCCAAATGTCTCTTCCATCATGGCTGAGAGACTGTGTGCCACCAGCTATTAGCTCATCTGGATTAAGAACCACCTTCTCTCTCCTTCCCAAGTATTCACTATGAAGCCAAGACATTGTTTTCAGCCCCAGAATTTTACACTTGGGTAACATAAGGGCCCTTGTCTGAAGGAAGAAAAAAATTGCATGCATGCCAAGCTCTGATATAATTTCTATCACAATATATCTTCAATGTATGCAAACATAAAGCTTTGTATTAACTGTTTTTCCTCATGTCTCATATACAACTATAATACAAAACCCATTCACAACTGGAACAGAAACAAAACAACAATAGCCATTACATTTGAATTAAAATATTAATTCAATGTGCGTCTTGTGTTGTGCTCCTGAAACTAAATTGCCATTTGAAATCTAAACATGGCACACTGATTGCTCTGTTTCGACAGCATCTTTTCTGTCCAGCAAGCTGATGCTACAATGCACTGTGTGATGAGTCAATAGCCATCCCACTCTCTCACATCGTTTGCCTCTTTGAGCTGTTACTGAAGCTTTGTCCTTACAAATGGATTGCAGACATTAATTGACCTTCACTTGGAACTGGACACCTCAGTTATGCAGTTAAATCTTCTCTCATCTTTCTTTTTCTTTTTTTCTTTTTTGATAAAAACACAAATGGGAGTATAGGGAAATAAAGGTGTCTAGTGTCTAGTAATATATAAGTAGAGAGTAGTTGTCTCTATGACCCAGAATATATTTGCACTGATGCTTTTTTACTATTATTATTAAAACAATAAAGACACCATTGGTCAAATAATTAACATTGCGGAAAATTGAACACCTGCCTTCTCTCTTTCCTAGGAGGCTCATTTACTCAGCTTGTAAACTGGCCCTCAGCAGTCTTCTGGATCCCCTTAAATATTAGTTTGAGTGTGTCTCAGACTAAAGTTACAATTCCAGCTACACTAGTGCAACTATGGTCTTTGCAAGATTTTTTTTTTTCCATACCGAATCTTTGCGAAGCCCTGTGTTTTTCTAATCTAGCCTAGGATAGACTAAAGTTACCAAGAAGGCAATACACTTTGAGAGTTTTGAAATGTCAAAATCTGTCAATACATCCCTGAAGAATAAGGCAGACAATATCAGGATTTTCTTCAATGTACAGAAAAGTCTAGAGATGTTTCTCTAGAAGCTGTGTGTGTGCCCTGAGCAAGGGCCAGGACTAGGGTGAGGCAAGTGAGGTACTCACCTCAGGTGTCAAATTTAAGGGGGTGCCGAGAAACGCAGTATTCAAGATAAATAATAATTTAATGCAACATCTTTTTAAGAAATCAGAATTAATCCAAACAAATCAATGATGAACAAAATATCAATATTTTAAATAAAGACCATTTCTCTGTTGAGTCATATGGAGCTTGAGGCAACAGGAAAAATGTGTGTCTCTAGACACATGTTTTTACATATTTTATTAGTGGCTAATTTTTTTGCAGAACATTAAAGTAGTTGGGATAATATTGAAAATTGAAGTGTAAGTGGACTAAAAGTGACATTATTTTCAGATTAAGTGTTTTATTTATACCAAACTATAATTTATGATCATTTTACTTCAGCTTAAGTTAACTAAAAATTGTGTAAGATTGTCACTTGGTGAAGAAAAATCATCAACATGGCACTCACTCTCTCAACTGAAAATAAGACAAGCAATGAAGTCAATTTTGAAAATATTGTTGATGTGTTTGCTTTCATTGAATCCAAGGCACACATATTTCCTTCTGTCTCGGGTTCCAATATGACTTGGCATGGCAGTCCTCTGGGCAAGGCAGAGGATAGATTTGAAGATTAATTAATGCTTGGAACAGAATAAATATGTTTTAAGTGTTAGTTGTTATTGTTATCACAATCTCTTCTCCTGCGCTCCAAATCAGAAGCAGGACTTCCGGCTGACTCTGCCAAATACAGTTCTGAAGAACTGAGAGGAAGATGATGAAAGCAAGCTGGACAATAATCCAAGGTTTTCAGAAGTCGCCAAGTGCTGCTCCCACCTCGATGCTGTGTTATCTCCATGGTAACCTCAGAAGTAATGTTCCCCACTCCTCCCCTGCCCTCAGATTCTTCGACCCCACTCAGCCTTGTGGGCAGAGGAAAATCCAAATCTTATCGGGAAGAGGGGAAAGTGTAGATAACATGGTGTTGCAGAAGCCTTTGGGTGAGAGACCAGATGGTTTCCAAAATTCTATAACCCTACAGTCATCCTTCTGGAAATGGGGATGTGGAAACGCTCTTCCTTAGCAGTGTTCTGTGCATTAAACGCCCCGATTTTTATAGGGTGCCTGAAGCAATACCCAACACAGACTATGCCAAGAATAAATGTTTACAAATTTAAGAAAAAGGAAGGAAGGAATGCGTGCTGGTTTTCTACCACTGCATAACAAATTACTACAAGCTTTAACGTCTTAAAACAAGACTCATTTATCTCATGGTTTTGTAAGTTTGGAAATCCAGGGGGGCTTGATTGGTTCTCTGTTGAACGTCTCACAAGGTTGAAGTCAGTGTGTCAATTGGGCTGGGCTCTTATCCTGAGACTCTGGAATGAAACCACTTCCAAGTTATTTCAAGCTGCTTCCCTGCAAGGTCCCTTCTTTTTCGCTTAATCTTTATAACAACATTATATGATAAGCCATGATCCCATTTTACAGATGAAGAAACTCTTCAGCAATTGAACAATTCCCCCAAGGTTTCAGTGTTTGTAAGTCTAACTGATGACTCCAAGTTTTTGTTTGAAG
Source organism: Eubalaena glacialis (assembly GCF_028564815.1). Classification (NCBI taxonomy): domain Eukaryota; kingdom Metazoa; phylum Chordata; class Mammalia; order Artiodactyla; family Balaenidae; genus Eubalaena; species Eubalaena glacialis. The sequence continues at coordinate 20,635,845 of NC_083728.1, forward strand.
ATAAGAGAAAATACACGTTAATGTGGAAATCAGGCAGTAATTAAAGGCTTGATTTCTTTCTGGAAAATGATGTGGCCATTGGCAAGCTTACCAGAGACAGCTACACACCACATTAACCCTGCTTCCATATTTCCACTTGCCTTTTCAAAACCCTTTGGCAATCTCAGGTCTTAGGAATTTATACACAAAAAGCTATAAAGTGCCCTAGTCCTTGCAACCACCTAGAAAGGAATGTACTGGGTAGACACCAGGCTGCCTGATGTGGACCTAGGTTGGTATAAGTTTCTAATGCCAACTGAAAGTTGTCTATTTGCATATAACTTTATTTTCTAGTCCTCCAGTTTGGAAGCTATAGTCCCAATGCCTAAATACTGGAAATTCAGGGATCTACGAAAGTTTTAAGGAGGGTGTTCTAAGAAAATTCAAGTGCACATTCACTGGGTCACCTACTCTATTCCAGACTTTGTATGAGCCCCAGGTGATTTGTCTTTGACCACCACAGGCCTATCCTTAGCTCTCATTGAGACTGTGAGATTGTGAGGCTGTACTTTTGTCCCTTTCCTAGAAGTTGAGACAAGAAAACATTCAATAATTCAAAAAGACATCCCCCACCAAAGGCTTTCCCTAAAAGGTAAAATTGAAGGATGGAGTAGTCATCAGTACTATGGGTCCCTGTTTTCTAACTTCGGCCACTTAATATAACCTGTGCTCAAAATTAAACTTGGTGTGAAACTTGGGGTCTCTTTAAACTATTTACTTGGGGGTTCCCTGGTGGCGCAGTGGTTAAGAATCCACCTGCCAATGCAGGGGACACAGGTTCAATCCCTGGTCCGGGAAGATCTCACATGCCTCAAAGCAAGTAGCCCGTGCACCACAACTACTGAGCCTGTGCTCTAGAGCCCGCGAGCCACAACTACTGAGCCCGTGTGCCACAACTACTGAAGCCCTCGTGCCTAGAGCCCGTGCTCCACAACAAGAGAAGCCACCGCAATGAGAAGCCCGCGCACCGCAACTAGAGAAAGCCCATGAGCAGCAACAAAGACACAACACAGTCAAAAATAAATAAATAAATTCATTAAGAAAAAAAAAACTGTTTACATGTTTAATCTTTTGGTCTCTGTTTTATCCTTATTTCTCAGTGGAAATTCTTTTTGAGAAATTCTAGTCTCTTTTGAAGACCCAAATGGGAAATGGATTTTTCCCCCTTTTAAGTCAGGGTAGACAGGGAAGCAATGTGACCCTAACTCATTAACTGGCTGTGTTTGGGAGAGGGCCAGTGGCCCAGAAGAGAAGCCAGACGGGGTCAGAGACCTCAAACTGACAGATGTGGCAATGGAGGATTCCAGGAAGAAAGATCAGAGGCTGGCCAGGAACTAGAGCCATTTGCCCAGATGCAAAACCCCAGAGGGGTGAAGGTAAAGGCTTGGGCAGTGTTTGGACTGAGTCATGGGGGAAACTGGTTAGCAGCTAGGGTCAAGTTTGGGACAATGGAGCACTGTCCAAGGAACTTGAGAAAAGAGAGGGAGGGCAGGCAAGAAGGCGTTGGTGGGACTCTGAGGAGTTAGTTGGATCATCTATATAAATGGCTTTACTTAACCCCTCTTGTGGCCCCCATCATGTATGCCTAAATGTGACAATATGCTGTCAAAGGATAATGGGGCAGCATATAGATCAACTCCATTGTATAAGGATCAGGGAGAAACAAACAAACTAAACCATGAACTTAAAGAACAAAGAGAATTAGTAGGAATTGTCTGTGACAATTGCCCACTCTTCCTCAACTGTGTCATCACAATATCAAGTATCACATGGGCAATTTACTGACCTATGAGCAAAAAATGGTGCCTGATGTGACTCAGTCTTCCATCTCTGACAGAGTCAACGCCCTCCCACTGAGAGATGAGACAATGAAGACTTGACCCTGAACCCTTTACTGAGCTTGGAAAGGGGTCTTGGACCAGTTTATTTTGACAAATTTTGCAAAATGCCTTTATCCGTGCTAATTTTTTAAAGACCCACTTAACTTGCAATCCATTTAAAATTTATTGAACAACACATCCTATTATGTTGGCAGAATTTCATCTTTAAAACAATGTCCTCGCTTCAAATATTTTAATGATAACACCAAGTAAGTAACTACTAAAACAACTCACAAAATAATGTCTTCTTTGGACCAGACTGCACTAGGCAAAGAGGACATGGATGAAGAAGACATGCCAGAATTCCAACTAATAAATAGAGAAGAAAAGATGGAATTAGAAAATCACCCCTTGGCTACCACTACAATAATAATTGTTTCAGGCAAGGATCATTAATGGATGCTAAAATTGGTGAGTGTAAGTACTATGAGAAACAAGATATTTACATAGTCTCAGAGTATTTCCCCACAAGATACTAATTAATTACAAAAAGAACAATAGTAACTTTACAGTGGAGAAGCCTGGCAGACAGCACTTAAATAAAGCAATGAAAGTAAACATCACCAAAAAATGGGGGAGAGGGGGTGTCAAATCAACATCATTTGTCTCATGATATGAAGCCCTAAGAAGTACATAACATCACTTCTGTGGTTTTCCTACCAAAATTGCATAGCCTGAATCTAATTATGAGGAAACCTCAGACAAACCCAAATTAAGGGGCATCCTACTGAATAACTAATTTGTACGGTTCCAATATGTCAAGATTATGAAAGACAAAGAAAAGCTAAGGAACTGTTCCAAATTAAAGGAGAACAAAGGGACAAGACAGATTAAAGGGACAGGACAACTAAATGCAACTATGCGTGCCCAGATTAGATCCTGAATTGGTCCCAGGATTTAGTGGGATGACTGTTGAACTTTGAATAAGGCTGCAGATTAGATGATAGTATTGAATGAATGATCATTTCCTGATTTTGATCATTGAACTATGTAAGAAAATGCCTTTGATCTTTGATAACTCACACTGAAGTATCTAGAGGCAAAGAGGTATCCTTCATTCAAACATTTCAGAATAAAGTGTGTGTGTGTGTGTGTGTGTGTGTGTGTGTGCATGGATGGATAGATAGATAGATATAGAAAGGGAAATAGATAAATAGAAAGGTAGATAGGTAGATAGATAGATAGGATAGAAAGATTGATAGAATAATAAAGGAAATGTCAGTTTTTAACATTTGCAGATAATCTAGGTGAAGGTCATATGGAAATGACTTATACACTTCTTTAAACTTTTCTGTAAGTCTGAAATCATTTCAAAACAAAAAGTGAAAATGAAAATAGAAAGTTTGTAAAAGAAGACATGGTCTCTGCCACCAAGTGTCTCATAGCCTCATGGGGACAGATGGGCAAGTCACCATAAAGAGATAAACATAGTTCAGTAAACTACAGGGGGGGCAAAGGGGATGGGATATAATTTCTGGAAGTAAAAGAGAATAGACATTTTCTAGAAAAGACATTAAGTTTCAGTTAGGCAAACTCATTGCCTTCCTAGCCCTTAAGAAAAATATTTAGGCTTATCATTTTGAAAAGCCAAGTCAGTTGTTCCATGTTGATATAAGAAATGTTTTAGCTTACAGATCACTCTGCCCAAGAGTCCATCCATTTATCTATCCAGTAACATAGCCATTCATCCATCATTGGCTCCCCCAGACTGTAAACATTAATTAAGTCATTTTACACTCAACTTACAGCAACACTGAGCATCTCTTTCTTTGTTAGCAAAGATCCAAGTATTTTTAAGAGTTCTCCTCTGTTAGTAGTTTTGAAGTATACGATAGGGATAAGTTTCCATGGAGGAGTCCTCAACCTCATTTAACTTTGTTCTAACAAATCCAGTGTGTGCCCCCTGTTTTCTAGGGAGAGAGAAGTAGGGGTCTATAGGTATTAAAGCAGGTGCCTCTGTAAATAAAGGAAAATATTTCCAAGTGATTTCACTGAGTGCACGGATGTAAAGGAGTATTAATACCCCTATCAGTGGTAGCAATGGATATTCAGAAGCCAAAGGAGGAGAGAAATTTTGGGAGGTGACACAGAGAGTTTCCCAGTTTCCTGGGCAGGAATAGAAAGCCCCCAGCAAGCTTGAGCCACGGAGTGCAGGAAAATTGAAGATATGTCTTCTTATCTTCAATCCAATACCACTGTTTTACCTTTTCCAGAATCATTGGCCTTGACTGAGTTAGTAAATTAATTAACTTCCAAATTCACAACTAGATGACGTGGCAAACAAGATTTGGAATCAAAGCAGGATCAGATGTTTCCTAATTTGCACTGACCTATCTCTAGTCAGTTCCAGGATGAGACCCTTATTTTTATCCCTGATAAAATCCACAAAAATCATGTATGACCAATGACTGCTGATCATGAGTGTTGCCATGTGACATGGCATGAATGTTTTACTTAAAATCAAATGCCTAAGAAAATATTCTTGTTTACTCATTCAGCATCCATTCATTCACTCAATAAGACTTCAGTGAATGTCTATTGTGAACCAAGAGCCATGATCTTTTACAAAAGGTGGTCAATTGCAGACTTGTTGACATGTCATCTTAAGTGAGGAAAAGCTGGACTGAGAGTCAGGAGGTCTGGTTTGGACTTCGGTTATGCTATTATGTACCTACATGTTCTTGGATAAATGGTGTCTCCTCTCTCAACCTTAGTTATCTCATCTGTAAGGTGAGATTTCTTTAACAGTAGCTCTTTGGTACCTTACAGTACTATGTTGTTAATGGCTAGCCTTGATGGTCCACCTAATGCCCCCCCCCCCCCGCAAAATATGACCTCAGACTGAAGAACTCATTCAAAGGGAAATATACTAAAGAGGAAAAAGGATGGTCACTGTCACAAGATTACCCGGTACAGGTAAGAGTATGGTTTTGCCAAAGGTGAGGAAAGATTCTCACAGAGGAGGTTATAAGAAAGATAAACTTTGGGAGAAGAAAGACTCTAATCCTGTCAGAGAGAAAGTTAAGATCTTTTCAGGTGAGAAAGTGGTTGTCTTTTCAGATACCTGGGCAAGACAGACACAGATAGGAGTGCAGACTGGAAACGAAACTCAGACTATTGTTCACTAATTGCAATGGATGCAATTAGCCTTTAACATTTTTACAAGGGAAACTTTACCCCTTGTTTATAAACTAAAGAAAAATTTTGTTGACTTGGGAAAATGACTGAGGGATGACTTGTAAAGTATTTCCCAGGTCTAAAATGCTATGATACAATTCACCAAGCAACCATGTTGTTAACATTGGATTCATGGTTCCAGAGGGAAAAGTGTTTTCCTTAAAGACACTTAGGATGTTTAGACACCTGATCTGTCTCCTTTTCCAAATGTGACAAGACTTTGAGTTATTGCTTCATGAAGGGACTGGAAAACACCCTGAGAAGCTGTTTATTTCTTAACTGCTTTGCTGTAAGCTGCTGTCTTAAATTCTAAACAGCTTAATAAAACTTTCCAACAATTTCAGCGTTTTCTAAATTTAAGAGGCCATCTTTATGGTTTTTGGAAGAAAGGCCAGCAGTATTGTCACTAAGCTATTTCAGGAGAAAACCTAATTTTAACAGATGAAATAATAAAAATTGAAGTGATGTAGTTTAAAACCCCCTAACTATTCAGTGTGCATGTGACTAACACCCCATTACCTCACCCGGCTGATTCAGAAATATGAGTGTGTTAGACTGGAAGATTCATCTAAATGTCAACCTCAGCTGCTTTGCATCAATAGAGAAATTTACTAAATCAGCTAACGCATTGAACCCAAGACTGCGGACATCTAGGGGCCCATATCGTTTTGGTCCAGAAAAGGACCTAGAGGAAAGCTCTCATAGGAACTCCTTCATTCCTTAAAAGTAGATGTTTGCTAAACAGACGTGGAGGCCAGTGTAGGGTTTCCCAACATCTATGGCAAAATCACTCCATTCTCATAACCATGCAAGGTAGACATTATGATTTCAAAAGAAACAGGTTCAGAGGGTGAAGTGACTTATCTTAAGGCTCAGAACTTGCAGAGCTGGAATTTGAACCCAGGCTAGACTCCAACGTTCTTTTAGAGACCCAGGCTGCGGTCCCTTGGGGTGCTGCTGCCCTTTGCCTGGGCTTCACACTGAGACCTTGCCTCCATCTAAGAGGACTGTGCCCCTCACCTCTCCTCTAGTCATCCCTACTCCTTTCCTTGGCTTCTGGTAATTGTCCCATCTCCTTCTTCTTTGGGCTATGGTTTCTGCACCTATTCACTCGTTCTTGGCCTTGTGATAAGTCATGTGCAGAAAGCAGAAATGCACGCAAGCTTTAAATGGCTGAACTTGGCAACAAACCCATCACAGAATCAGCCCAGAAGCTATTCCTGTGCAAATTAACCGCTGAAGCAGACAGCCCAGCAAACACCGTCCAGTGTGCTCACTTAGGGCGATCTTGATTTTCAGTAGATTTCTCCTTCCTGTTTCAAATGTCATTATTGGCACAGAAGGAAATAGGGCCATAAAGGTTTGCATTGTGATTAAGACTTGGCAGGGCTCAAATTCTTTGAGTTAAATATTTAAATGTCCCAGAGTTCCCCTACCGTTTCAGAGTCGATGGCTCTTTTCCTCTGGATTAAATGCCGTAACAAGCACCTGGCAAGAAAGTATACCATTATAGGGAAATAGGTCTTTCCCCCTTTCCTTTTCGTAGGAGACAGTGCAGGTGCATCAGAACCCATCCACTGAATCATCAGCCATAGTTTCTAACGTCCCCAAGTGTATGAGATAAAAACCTCAAATTCAGGAGCAAGTCCTCCACACCACCATCTCCCTCATCTGCCCCCATCATAGCCTAACCATTATAGATAAAGCCCTGTGGATTCTACCTCCCAAACCTTTCTCAAACTCACCTACTCTTCTCCATTTCTATTGCCACCATCCTATTCCCAATCATCAGCATCTCTATACTGACTGACACAGTTACCTCCCAAACGGCCTCTTTGCCTTCACTTTGCTCCTATGATGATCCATTCACCACCCCATGGCTGGAGAGAGCTTCTCAAAATACACACTTCTCTCTTTGCCCTCCTGATGTTGACATTTTAGTGATTCCACACTGATGGCAAGATGAAAACATAAACTCTGTGACATAGCCTGCCTGAACCCAAAATGTGCATCCCCTATCTGCCCCCTTAAGTCCATCGCACACTGCCTCGCTCATCTGTACTCTCTTGCTCCTGCCACACCGTCCACCAAACTCTCCCTGTGACCCCAGACCTTTACACAAGCTCTTTCCTCTGGCTGGAGTAACTACTGCCCACTTTGATGAGTTCTCAGCTCACCTGCCACTTCCTCAGAGAAGCTTCCCCTGGCCCTTCAGATGGGACCATGCTCTCAATTTTATTCATTCATTGTGCTCTGGATCTCCTTGTCATTGCGTCTATGACAGGTGTAGTTTTAGTTCTTTGTGGGACTATTTCCTTGATTTTTGTCTCCCCTTGTCAGACATTTGGGTTCAGAACCACGTCTGATTTCTACTAACCATTGAATCCCTAGTGCTGTGGAAGATTATGAGATACTGTAAAAATTAATCTCCTTATGGTATTTTTGAATATTTACTTGTATAAATGGATGCAAGGAGGAAAGCCTTGAAGAATATTGCTAGTCTAATACCACTGTTTTTCACAAACTTAGTGATGTCTTATTCAATGGGTTAATAAACACAAGATAGGTGAGCACACTTCAACTCATGACAAACAGTATTTAAATTATAAGTAAATAAATGCAATTCTCTATAACAAACATCTCTATAACAAAAATATCATTTTCAATAGCTAACACAGAAATCTGAAGGTTACAAGTCAATATTCTTTGCAGATACATTTCAAACAAATCCCTCAACGTTATAGGAAAGCTCTTGGACTTTCTAGTAAATTTGCTTAAACAAAAAAAATTACAGTGACAGGATACAGAATAAGTGTGGATTTAACTGCAAATACAAATTTAGTAACTGATATGGACACATTCTTTAATCTTCTTCCTTATCTTTCTAAAAACATTGAAAGGCTAACCCAATGTATTGCATTCTCAAAACTATTGGTGTGTTAACCACTTCATCACAGAAAGTTTCTCCATTACACACCCCTTAAACGTGAAGCTTATGGGTTTCAACTACTCTTTTGACAAAAATTGAATCAAATCATTTGGTTTTTTAATAATGTATGTCTATAGAAACCAATATAGTGTTGGCCATTTAGTTTGCGCTTAATAAATATATGTTGAATGAATAAATGGCCAACTAAGCTGTCAAGTGGCCTGGGTGGGACAGGACCAGGCAGGTGATTACATAGATAGCCAAGCCGTTCCTCTGTAGCAGAGTTTCTCAACTTCCATGCTATTGACATTGGGGACTGGGTAATGCTCTTTGGTGCAGGGACTGTCCTATGCATTGTAGGATGTTTAGCAACTCCCTGAATCTCCACTTATTTGATGCCAATAGCACCCCGCACCCCAGAGGTGGCAATCAAAAATGTCTCTAGACATTGCCAAATGTCCCCTGGGGGAGGGGGACAAAATTGTCTCAAGTTGAGAGCCACTGATCTAGATTTACAAAGTGAAAATCAACTTGCTATTCGCCATAGCTCAGCCAAAAGTGATTTTACAGTAATTACGTGGACAGCATTCACATAATCCTCGACCTTGTGAAGAGTAAGAGAACAGGATGTGTTCATGACTTGGCCTCTTGGCATAGTGGAAAATTCAGAGACTTTGGAATCAAGCGGGCTTGTGTTTGCATCCCGGGTCTACTTACGTACTGGCTCTGATAGTGGGCAACTCACTCAACCACCCCGAGCCACAGCACCCTTGTCTCTCAAATGGAGAGAACAACAGCAGGGCGGTTCCAAAGACTGTATAAGCCAATGTGCACATGTGAAGCAGTTATAGTCTCTGATGCAAAGTATGGACACGGTAGTCCAGTGGTTGCTGTCAATGTTATTTTGATAGCACTGCCTCCTACCTCCACCTTCCTTTCCTTGCTTGAACCCCTCTCAAGGCTCACCTTTCCACTTCACCAGCATACATACTGCTTCAGCCCTTTATAATCTCTGCCTCTGACCCCCAGGACCATCATATTTATGCTTTCGGGAACATTGCACATTACTTTTCTGAGTATTTAAAGATAAGGCTGTGCAATAACATACCTGTCTTTGGGGCCCTGGAACCTTCCCCTCTGCCGCCACTATTGACTTGCCTCTGGTTGTAGTTTCTGACCAAGAGCTGTGTCGTTGGCGTGCCTTCTCTTGTTAAGAGGTCTTATGGTAATAGGTATCCTCAGTCTTGGCCCACAGTGCTGCAATTTAGCAGTTGGCAATAGGCTGTGGATGTCATTAAGCCAAGTGTCTACCTCCCCAAACAACACACAACCAGGCTTCTAGGTCACTGCTACATGCACGGCGGTGTAGGCATGAAGAGGACCCACAGAATAAGCTCAGGATCCACAAGCTCGGGGAAGAGAGTGTCCTTTGACTAGGTTCTCAATGTACTGGGGTGATGGGGAGCATGGAGGCAGGCAACTTCATCGGGCCTGACCTAAGGAACCCAGTCACTTCCAAGCAGTCTATGTGCTCTTGCAATTGTGCCTAGAGAGAGCTCCACTGGCCCCTCCCATTGAACCATCTCATGCGGGTGAAGGAAGCATCTATGATGGAAAAACCGTAACACCTGTGTGCACTTACAGGTGCCAGAATGGTAGCAGCGGCCACAGTTCCATCAATACCCAAGACCTCTCTGAATGATAGGTTCTATCCATTTAGATCGTTGAGTCTGATTTTCCACTTTGTATATTTAGAAAAGGGGGCTGTCATGTTAATCATTGGTTTTCTAAATCAAACTTAATCTTACAGATGAGTCACTTTAATTTCCCTTCATCTCACGTGCTCTGAGGGGCAAGCCTAATTCCATTTAGAATCCACTAATTCATAATTCGTGAGTGTGTAGCAGGGGCAAGGCTATATGAGGAAAGCTTTGGGGGAAATTGATGTTTTAGGAGACATATTTAAATAAGTAATGCATAAACTATTCTTATTCTACTAAAGGTGCTATTTACATACAAGTAGGAAACTGTCCTCATCTCTTCATGAAAGAAGGCTATAGAGCAGCACTGCCCGTAGAAATATAATGTAAGCCACATATGTAATTTTATTTTATTTCACTTTTTAATTTTTTACTGAAGTACAGTTGATTTACAATGGTGTGTTAGTTTCTGGTGTACAGCAAAGTGATTCAGTTATACATATATACATATATATATATTCAGTATATTATTTTCCTATTCTTTTCTATTATGGTTTATTACAGGGTATTGACTATAGTTCCCTGTGCTGTACAGTAGGACATTGTTGTGTATCTATTTTATATGTAGTAGTTTATCTCTGTTAATCCCAAACTCCTAACTTATCCCTCCCCCACCACCCTTTCCCCTTTGGTAACCATAAGTTTGTTTTCTATGTCTATGAGTCTGTTTCTGTTTTGTAAATAAGTTAATTTGTGTCATAGTTTAGATTCCACATATAAGTGATACAATATGGTGTTTGTCTTTCTCTGTCTGACTTATTTAGTATGATAATCTTTGGTTCATCCATGATGCTGCAAATGGCACTATTTCATTCATTTTTATGTCTGAGTAGTATTCCACATCTTCTTTATCCATTCATCTGTTGATGGACATTTAGGTTCCTTCCATGTCTTGGCTATTGTAACACCTGTGTAATTTTAAATGTTATAGTAGCCACATTTAAAAAGTGAAAATAACAGGTAAAGTTAATTTTAATAGTATCATTTATTTAACCCACTAGATGCAAAATATAATCATATCAATATGACATCAATATAAACATTATTGATATATTTGACATTCCTTTTCTCATACTAAATCTTTGAAATCATTGTATGCATTTTGCTCTTACAGCCCATTTCAATACAGACTAGTGACACTTCAAGTGTCTCCTAGCCACATATGACTAGCAGCTCTCATATTGGACGGCACAGTGCCCTAGAAGGATCCATCCCATTTCCTGTCTTCTTCCTCCTCTTCTTCCTCCTCCTCATTGCCTCATGAGTCATCAGTGTAATAGACCTTCTGGTTGCTATTGTTCATGCATTTCCAAAGATAACATATATTAACTTTGGTACGTGCATTCCCTCTCTAGAATCCTCAGTGGGAATTAGTCATAATGTATACTAGGTCCATATTTTTCAACTCCCAAATGTGAGGTCAGGGTCTGTCAAGTTCAAGTAAAATAAAGGGAACATAAGAGTGAATTTCTGAATTTAAGCATATTTTGCAAACTCTGAAAAGGGTAAATTGTTATAGTGTCTTTGGGATTTACAGCAGTTTAAGCTCTGCCACACTGAGTTCTCCCAAACCTTTGGATATGGACAGCCTGAAACTTTAGCCTAGATGAGCTTTCACCTGAGGAGCTACATTCCCAGACATCATTCCCAAGTCCATTAGCATTGTCCACACTGGCCCAGTAGACCAAAGTATTAATCTGTCTAGAAGGAGAAGAAGCTTGGACACCAAAACACTGAGCAACAGAAAGCAGCTTAATTTTCTCACCTTCGTGAAGCTGATGAACACATTTCATTTAAGAAGTAGATTTTTTGATGCTTATTTCATTTGCATCTTTCTTGTGACCACCATACAAATGTAATTAAGCCACAGAGAAAAAAAATATTGCCAGGTGAAAGTTCAGATTAAGATAAGACTAGTGTTCCATCATTAGCAATAATGAGGAAGATCTGTGTGTACAGTAGGTTAAGATGTTCATGATGTTACCAGATAAGCAAATTATAGGTCACTGTGTATTGCATGACCCTTGGCAAAATGTATGTTTAAAGATGTAGATGAGGGTTTCCCTGGTGGTGCAGTGGTTGAGAATCAGCCTGCCAATGCAGGGGACACGGGTTCGAGCCCTGGTCTGGGAAGATCCCACATGCCGCGGAGCAACTGGACCCGTGAGCCACAACTACTGAGCCTGCGCGTCTGGAGCCTGTGCTCCGCAACAAGGGAGGCCGCGATAGTGAGAGGCCCAGGCACCGCGATGAAGAGTGGCCCCTGCTTGCCGCAACTAGAGAAAACCCTCACACAGAAACGAAGACCCAACAGAGCCAAAAATAAATAAATAAATTTAAAAAAGAAAAGATGACTACAGTCTAAAAAAAAAAAAAGATGTAGATGAGTTATGTAGATATAGACATGGGGATAGATGAAGATATGGCTATGTCTGTAAAGTCAGGGAGATGAGGCACCATAAACTGAGAGTGTTGCTATGGAGGGTAAAATTAAATGAGCAAGTGGGCACATTTACTTCTAACTTTGTTTAAATTTTAATATTGCAGCTAGTCGGTTATTTCTTAGAATTATTAACATTATCAATATTATAATATTATCAATCACTATTGGTAATAAAGGTAGTAAAGTACTAATATGATGAGAATAAGTCAATTCTGTTCCAAAAAATCTCAAGTGACAGGAGTCTCTGGTACTGAAACATTTACCCACTTGCCCTGACCTTGCCTTGACATTGACCCATCTGATGCTGACCTCAAGCGCTGGCTAATTCAGCGACTAGAAACTAGGTGACAATTAACATCTACTGATCATTCAGTAAGAGCTTCACTTGTCTTCTCTGAACTTGTTTAACAGTTTCATGGGGTAGGTATTACGATTCCATTTTACAGATGAGCAAACCAAGGTAGAGAAAGATTGAGTAGTGTCACCAAGGTCACACGTTGGCCAGAATTAGAAGCACAGTGTGGTCTGGCCCTTCAGTGATGGCAATGCTCTTGACTCCGGGATTCTCACACCATTCAAGGGCCTGTGAGCAGCAGTACCCCCCAGATGTTGAACCTTCCGCACATAAGTCACTTGAATTAGGTAAGATATATGTTTCATTTGGAAGAAGAAAATCTCTGCTCGAGCTCACCCGAGGATGGGTGGTTGCCAGAATCAACAGCCTCCTAAAATTGCCTGTAAAGCCAGGTGTCAACTTGCTGAAGTGCAAGCCAGAAAGAATAGGGCACCAAGGGAGGGTGGATGTGGGTGTTTTCAGCACGTTGTCAACATTCTAATGACTGCAAGTTTTGTTTTAAAGAGGATTTGAGCTGCAAAAGGTGTCACCACCAACAGGCTGCAGTTTTAATGATTTAGCTTTAATTGCAAAAGTGAACCTCATGCTTTTGAGAAGTGTGGATTCCATAAAGAGATTGAGCGTGTTATCTTGAGTGTTGCGTGTCTAACAGTTGGTGGGGTTCGGTTTATGAACTGCTTGTTTAGCATTGATTTGGCTGAATTTTTAAAATTATTATTGTAATTACCTCCAAAGGGCTTCAAGTCACAAACAAACACCACCAAAGGCAATGACAGACGGTGACAAATTATTAATGTCTTCTTTCTGTTCTTCACTAATTTCATAATGTTATCTGCACAAGCAACACCAGCCAACATGTATCCACCCTGAACGAGCTTTGGTGTAATGTGTTTTTCCTACACTCCGACCCAGATATGTTTTGAAAAACTTAAAATAAAAACCTATGCAGTGAGAAGAGAAGAAAGATGAATACGATGAACACAGAGGAATTTTAGAGCAGTGAAAATACTCTATATGGTATTATAATGTTGGGTATATGTCATTATACATTTGTCCAAACCCGTAGATTGTACAACTCTGAGAGCGAACCCTAATGGAAACTAGGGACTTTGGGTGATTATGATGGGTCAGTGTAGGCTCATCTCTGGTAAAAAAGAAGTGTCCCATTCTGGTGAGTGATATTGATCATGGGGGAGGCTATGCATGTGTAGGGGCAGGGGATATATGGGAAATCTCTGTGCCTTCCTCTTAATTTTGTTGTAAGCCTAAAACTTCTCTAAAAAAAAAAATAAAGTCTTTAAAAAAACCTATGTAGCTAAGAATTTTAAAAGATTACCCCCAAACATTTTCTCCTTATTTGTAAGATTCAGATACTTGTTAAGAGTAAAGTCAAGCTGGCCATTTTAATACCATTACCTCCCCTCCCCTATCACAGCACCCTTCCCCGCTCCAGATTAATTACAGCCCGGATCTAACCCTCAGGCTTGGAAAACACTCTGCTGATGAAGTTTTCAGCGATAATGGATGGTTTGTAAGTTTCTTGTACAAATCGCTTCATTTTAAGTACCCTGGTCTGCCTACAAGTACTCCAAACCCCATAACTGTTTCTTGATTAGTCTAAGATATTTCATTTTGACTGCAAATATGCTGCTTCCCTGATGTATTTGAACAGAACATCTGGTTGCATCTAAAATGTACCAGTTCTGTGATTTTTGTTAAGCGTGTCAACTTCCTCTCCATGTCCTTCTTTTTTCATCTGTAAAATGGGGATAATAATCCATATTCTGCAGAAATGTTGATACAATTACAGGGGATGATGGATATATTATGTGTTTAGCACAGGTCATAAATTGTTTCTTTCTTCTACTAGTTCATGCTTCAGAAAAATGGAAATTGATTCAAGAAGGAAGAAGTAGAGTATAAGAAGCAATGTTAAGAAAGAAACTGGTAAATTTAATGGAAATCTTTTAAAATTTGCTTTAAAATCTAATAATTGTAATAATAATGCCTTTTTTAGGGGATAGCTGATAATGGGGAGAAAGTAAAATACTGGGAACAAGTAGTATAGAAGATGAAAATGGAAAAACCCCAGTTAAAGAGTTTCACAGGTCTTTCTGATGCCAAGAAAGGAGATAAGTTGCCTAACATGAGACTTTGTTAAGATAATTAGGCATGTTAAAAACTTTAAGGATAAATACTAAAATAATAAGCAACATATAACTTCCAAAAGAGTAGCGAGAAAAAGGGGAAAAAGCTAGAATATTCTAAGAGAAAATAGGAAATCAAATGGGGGCAGAGGCACACAAAGAAAATGCATTAAAAATAGAAAACGATAAAACAGGTTCAAATCTATCAGATTGATATAAGTTTAAAACTCATCCCCTACACACAAATAAACAATGTATGTAGTAAGTCTTAGAAATACTATTCAATGGTCAGGAAGGAGAAAAAATTGCAGAATACTAGCTGCCTTTGGTTTTGAGAGGGCATTTATCAAAGAAAACAAAGCTTGAAGGAGTAAAACAACTAGAAAGAATTCTTTCAGTCAGATACAGCAGCACGTGGAATTAGAGGATACCCACTAACTCTTCGCTGATACTTTCAGGTTGATAAATATGTGATCCAGCATTCCCACGGGACGGAAGTTTAGCTCTGCCTGTGAGTTAATTTCAGACCCATGCAGACAAGTCTGATGAATTGCTTGGAACCACCTCTTGGCTGACTATAAACACTGCTTGAAGGTAATAATTACAAATAGAGAAAACCCTTAAAGAGAATTGCCACTTTTCCTAAGGCCCTCCAAGGAATCAAAACCCATTCAGAAGTCCCAGTGTTTAAATCCCAAGACCCAAGAGTATGAGGCTTCATACTTTGCTATTCCTAGAACTCACAGCTCTCTTCCACCAAGGTTCGTTGTTGATTGGGCCCAGAGGGTTAGACTCTTCTCTCTTTTACGCTGGAAACATTTGTTTTTGGGGTTTTTTTTTTTTTTTTTTTTTTTTTTTTTTGCCTCCACTATTGCTCCCTGAAATTTGTTTCCCAGTGTTTCACCTGCCATTCATATCTCGTGACTCTTGACTCTCTCTTGAGGACCACGCCAGATCTCTGAGAGCTGCCAACTCTAGGTGCGTTTGCTTCAGTCAGTGCGCCCTCTTCCCTCTGTTATGTCCCACAAAATGCTTCTCCCTGATTGGAGGAGTTAGTCACAAATGCAAATGCTTTCAGGGGCCAGGCAGACAGAGCAACTAGATAAGGGAGCCTGAGCCGGAAGTGGGTAGGAGGTGGGCATCTGGTAGTTCATCTTAGAGTTTTATCACTAGGGAATACGGCATAAAATAAACAGGGGTAGGGCAGAGGGTTACAGGGGACACTGATTATCAAGATGACTGAGACTTTCCAAGAGACTACATCTAGCCAACCCCTTTTAATTCTCTTGGGCATATTCCTAGGGGTAGAATTGCTGAGTCATACGGTAAATCCACGTTTATCATTTTGTGGAACTGCAAGACTGTTTTTCAAAGCAGCTGCATCATTTTACATTCCCACCAGCCGTGTATAAGGGTTCCAATTTCTTTACATTCTCACCAACACTTGTTATTGAATGTCTTTTTGATTATAGCCAACCTAATTGGTGTGAAGTGGTATCTCAGTGTGGGTTTGATTTGCATTTCCCGGATGACTAATGATGTCGAGCATTTTTTCATGTGATAATGGCTCATGTAATTTTTAATATTGGATATGGATAGTTTCCACCAAAAGGGACAGTTCTCTCTTCAGGGGGTCCCACGTGTCTGTTCAGGGGTATGATATTCATCCAGGCTTTGAAACTCACTAGTTACTCATTACCACACATCTGGGCTGAAGAGAACAGATTCCTAAGAAAAGAGGCAGAAAGCCAGAGATTTATGCTTCTGTCTCTCTTTTCTCCCTTTGCTGTCAAGGGCAGCTGGGTCTCTCCTGGAACAAATTCTCTCAGACAAATTCTCCACCAGACCAACAACTCAAGGGGACACATGAAGGGCTTGTTGTTAAGAATTTGAGCCAAACCACCAGAGCTTCCTGTGCCAGGTAAGCATGAATAGGGGCCGAAATCACCCATTACTAACCCCTCACCCATGACTGCCTGAGAGGTATTTCTCAGGCTCTAACCATGAAACCTGTTTCCTCTCTCCCCTCCGAAGCTTAGCCCAGAGAGGCATGATAATATCACTCACTCAGCAAATGGAAAATATTTATTTTATGCTTATTCTAAGAAATGTGATC
This sequence comes from Eubalaena glacialis, assembly GCF_028564815.1. Taxonomy (NCBI): domain Eukaryota; kingdom Metazoa; phylum Chordata; class Mammalia; order Artiodactyla; family Balaenidae; genus Eubalaena; species Eubalaena glacialis. Next base: position 20,652,691 of record NC_083728.1, read on the forward strand.
CATCAAAAATGAGCTGACAAGCCCTTTCATTTCCAAGGACAGTGTCCACACATTCCAGGCTGCCTCTGGACCTGGAATCAGACAAATCCAAGCCAGAGGCCAGTGAGGGCCATACAGATATCTTTATGGGTGATACTGCAGCATGAACTTCAGACACCACCTGCAGACTCAGACACCTAGGTGTCAGCCCAGCTCCCTCACCCCCTAGCTGTGAGATGCTTACGCATCTCTTAATGCCATTTTCTCCACAATGAAACATCAATAATAATATTCCCTTCTTCATAGGACTCTTTTGAGAATTAAACAAGGCCATAACTGCTTGGTTCTCAGCAAAGGGCCTGGAACATACCAATCAATAAAGAAAAATTAGATATTCATATGATTTGGTTGTCAACTCTGAAAGGGAAGGCCATTGCATTTCTCAAATCTGGTAAGTTTTGTCAAAGTTCTCATTAAAGCAGAAACATAGACTATTACATGTAGTTCGTTTGGACCAACTTACACAACTCATGAGTTAACACATTCATACTTAGTAATCTGAAGGAATTGGTAAAATCTTTGTTTAATTCCAAAAGAAGCAACTGAACAACTATGGGATCGGGAAGATGGATCTAAATAGTCCCCAAATCAACCCTGAAAAGGATTTAGAGTCTGTGTAAGCCCCAAATTCAATAAGCTGCCCACAGTCTATGTGGCTTTGGTCTACACAGTGACTAGCTCTGGGTAGGGCTAATTTTGCTGTATATTTCCTTTGTTAGGTCACAACCAGAATAAAAATGAAGCCAAAGTTGCAGGGATCCCATTTGTTGCGAACTAGATAGTGAAACCAAGTTTTTAAAGTATCAGGAAGTCATGCTAAAAATGAAGCCAGGTGTAGCAAAAAGCAATTCCTTTGGAAACAGAAAATGCAAAGAAATAATGTAACTAATCTCACTATTATTTTCCTGTCTCTGCTGTGACAAATTACTACAAATTTAGTGCCTTAAAACAATGCACATCTATGTCTTAGAATTCTGGATGTTAGAAGTCTGAAATGGGTTTGTAGGCTAAAATCAAAGTTTTGGCGGGGATGAACTCTTTCTGGAGCTTCTAGGGGGAAATCAGTCGCTTGTCTTTTCCAGCTTCCACAGGCTGCTTGGGTTCCTTGGCTCCAGGCCTCCTCCCAGCAATCGCATCAATGCAACATCTGCTTTTGTCATCACATCCCCTTGTCTGACTCTGACCCTCCCACCTCCCTCTCATGAGGATCCTTGTGATTACATATCCAGGATACTCTTCCATCTCAAGATCTTTAACATAATCACATCTGCAAAATCCCTCTTGTCATGTAATGTAACACATTCACAGGTCTTGGGGATTAGGATGGGGACATCTTTGTGACACCATTATTCTGCCTGCCATACTTCCCTACCTGAAGGATTATTATGTGAAAGAGTGATAAGGGCAGAACTAATACAAATGGGTGGAGGTGGCAAGAATGGAGAATCTGGCCCCAAACAGAAGAATCTCAGTAACAATAAGTGGTGAATTAAGATGATAGGAGCTTTTGTGGGGGATGTGGGCTCTTCTTTATTGATATTGGGTCCCCTCTTCTACACATTTACCCACTCAACCCATGCTGGGGGGTTGGATCACCTGGCCTCTGAGTCTTTCCAACTCTATGTGTCTAGATCTTTGTGAGTGCCTCAACACATGTTGAGGATTTGGAAGGTGTATCAGTCAGGATAGGCTATGCTATGCTGGGTAACAAACAACTCCAAGAATCTCAGTGGCTTCAATCAACATATCCATTGTGGGAATGCAGGAGAGCTCTAATCATTGTAGCCTCCCAGGGACTATGAAGCAACCACCATCTCAAATGCAGCTAGCCACTCTGCCAGTGGGAAAGAGAGTTCTGGAGGGTCTAGAAAGAACAATTATGCCTGGCCCAAAGGTGGTATATGTCACTTACACAAACAACTCCTCAGCCAGAGCTGGTTGCATGGCTCCAACTAACCAAAATGAAGACAAGAACATGCAATCTGGAAGGCAAAGAGCTAGAAATAGCTGGTGAGCAGAAACAATGACCACAACAGTAAACAAGCTCTTTTCTCCCTCCCCATCAATTCATGAGTTTTAGCCATAAACTGGATTCCTTGTAACCACTAAAGGGTTCCTCTAAAAGGAGCTACTGTCTGTCTATTAGTTCTGGATTCACTGATGAGACAGGATTATCTTATGCATGCTCTTCATTAATTTTATCTCCATGGTTAGAATTTGACTTTTAAAAGATTAATAATAAAATGATGATGATGATGATGATGATGACGATGAATGTTTCCTGAAAATTCATGATGTGCTGAATGGTGTGCTAAGCACTTTCCACATTTACTTTCCTGGATCTTAGGCAGGGGGCATAAACAAATCATGTTTCTTGTTTCATAGCATACCTCTATCATCAGACTCATGCAAAGAGTGCTCTGTTTTATTCACGTGTCCCCACTCCTCATTTTAGCAATCATAATGCCTTTGATATTATATCTCGATCTTGTGTATGTCTTTGCAAAATGTGTAATGTTATTGTTATGCAGGTATTTTTTAATGCATAAAAATTAAAGTACTGTGAACTTGGTTCTTGCTTTCATACAAGCAAGATCTTTCCATGTTTGTAAGTATACACTCACACAGTTTATGGCTTATAAGAACCACATAGTATTCCATAGTACATGTCCACTATATTTTACTTAACTTTTCCCTCAGCAGTGGGACTCCCAGGTGGCCTGTAATAGTTCCCTGATACTTTAATCTGAAGGTTGGCAAACTTTTTCTACAAAGATCCAGATAATAAATATTTTTGGCTTTGTGGTCCTTAAGGTCTTAGTTGCAAGTATTCAACTCTGCTGCAGTAGCGTCAAAGCATCCATAGACAGTACACAAATAAATGGGTGTGGCCAAATTTGGCCCAAGGGCCATAGTTTGACAAGTCCTGCTTCAAACAAGGCTGTGATGAACATCTTCTGTATGTCCCCTTGTGGACTTGTGTCACATTTTCTCTCAAATATACTGTGAAAACAAGAGTGAGATTGCAGCCTAATGGAGTAGACAAAGAATTGCTGGAGTTTTATTCTGAATGGCTGCATCAGTCTATTCTTCTGACAACAGTTTATAGAAACAAAAGGTGTTTACCCACATCCCTCCCAACATGACCCAGCTATCTTAATTTTTGTCGATATGATGGGGTAAAATAGTATCTTGTTGCTTTTTTCACTCATATTTCTCTGTTTAGTCATGACTTTCAATATCTCTTTATATATTGATTGGTCATTAGCACTGCCTTTTCTGTGTATTGCCTGTTCATGCCTTTTGCCTTTGTTCTCTATTTTTTGATGATGTGTGGGAGTTTCTTGTATAGTCTACATATTAGCCTTTTTTCAGTTTTAAAACTTGCAAGCAATTTTCAAGTAATCTCTCCCAATCTGTTAACTGTCTGTTAATCATGTCAGTCATGTGTTATACTCAGGAATTCTTAATTTTGACAGTATATGATTTGGGCTTTTTGAGACTTGGTTAAGAAATCTGTCTACACTCCTAGGTCACAATAACAGTATTTTCTGTGATTAACCTTAGAGTTTGGCCTTTTATCTTGTGGCCTTTAATCCGTCTTGGGGACCCTTTTATTTATAGTGAAGGCATATCCACCCTAATCCATATAGTGAGTCAGGTTTTCCAGAACCATCAGTCAAACCTGATGGATAAAACTTTACCCACTTGGGAGTTCCGTAGTGGCCTAGTGGTTAGGATTCTGGGCTTTCACTGCCGTGGCCCGGGTTCAATCCCTGGTTGGGGAACTGAGAGCTTTCTCTTCTGTTCCACCCATGTATGTATCCATTTTGGGGGCCTCCACCATATTGTTTTATTTCTATGGCTTGGTAATATATTTCAATATTTGGTACAGCATATCTCTCCTATTTGCTCTTCTTTTCCAAAACTCACTTAGCTATATATGGACTTTTATATTTCCATATACAATTGTATGCATTCATCATGTCTCTAGATCCTTAAAAATATCTAGCTGGAATTTTTATTGAGACTGCACTGAACTCACAGTTCAATTTGAAGATAACTGATATCTTTTCAGTATTAAGACATCTCATTCGTAAGTATGGAATATCCCTCAAATCATCTTTTATATCCTTTAATAGAGTTTTAACATTTTCTCCAAATGTTCTGTGCATTCTTTGTTAAGCTAATTTCTAGACACTTCAGAATTCTCATGGTTATTTGGAATAGACTCTTCTTTCTTCTTTTTTTTTTTTCTTTTCATCTAGTTGATTTTTGCTGCTATAGAGAAAGGCTATTGTTTTTGTGGATTGATTCTGCTTTCTTATATTGTAATCCTCACAAGCAGACTTACGAGAGTGATACTCTTATCCCATTTTGTAGGTGAAGTTAGGTAACTGATCATTCAACTAATAAGGGATGAAGCTAGTGGGTGATGATAAGCGGTATCTCCCATCACAGGGAGTTTTGACTGTGCAGGAGGGTAAGTAGCGACAGTATATTTAAAGCTCCCTGGCATACGAAGAAGTGCTCAATTTACAAAATGGAAACTCCCTTTGCAAACAGTATTATTTGGCTATTCCTCTGCTGACGCCTGCTGACTCCCAGGAACATGACTAATGCAAAGCATGTGGTCCATGGCCCAGTCAATAACAGTGCAAAGAGAAGAAACTGCCTCCTTTCCCAATGGGCCATTCTAACACATTCCTCCACCAAGTTAAAATCGGCCCTGTCAAGGCAGCAGGATGCTCTGAATAGGGCTTCCCCAGACTCCCTGGCCGGGCTGGCACCTCCTGTCATTTCCCTTGTCATTTTTGCTGAAACCTAGTCCCAGCTGCCACACCAGCTCCCACTTGGAAGTCTCCTGTCTGGAGCCAGTGACGTTTGTCTGCTTTCTTGGGTTTAGGTAATAAATTGGGATCGTGGGGTCAGGCAGCAGGGGACCTGGCACCCAGGGAGCCCCTGACACAGATTTTATTAGATTTCTCTTTGCAGGGCCCGGGATGCCATCCCAGCAGGGAGCCCACAATCGCTCAGTAACCAAGATTTTGCCATCTCTGGCTTGACAAGGTCATTTTTTACTAGAGAAGGAAAAATCCCACATTAATTATACAAGCAAACTGGGGCCAAGGCCGTTAGAGCTGGCCTCCCTCTTGTGTGAAGGGGGAGTAGGAGAGGAGGTTGGTTTCCTCTGTGAGTGGGGAGTGAAGCCAGGAGAGAGGAGGGTTTATGTGTGGAGGTTGGACTTCCGAGACCCTTCGTCTCTGAAATGCGTATGTGCTGTCTAATTCGAAATGTGTGTTTATCTAAAAGAGACTGCAAGGCGACTGAACCACGGAGCAAGCACGATCAAACCCACACTCATTCATTCACTCAACATATGTTCATAAAGCACCTGCTAGTTGCCAAACACACAGCCAGGCATTGAGAAGGAAAAACATGATAAAAGAAGCATACTTGCTGCCCTCTTAGCAGTTCTGTTGGTATCATAGAGGGCTGGTACCCCAGAGTCTTATGCCTACCTACCCAGACCTGGAAAGTCAAGGTGAGCACACCATCACTCTTCAGCTGAAAGTTAGGAAACTCTTGCGCCCTTCCTGGTAGACCCCTGTGACGGATGTGCAAATTCTGAACCATTAAGCATCATACCATTTTAGCTTGGGATCACTGTAGGCATTGAGCTAGCAGTGGTAACAATGAACTCAAAGCCTAAATTCTTCCTGAAAACTTGGTATCAACCACTTGGCTCATAAAGATGGAAGCGTAAATGAAGGCTCTTCTTTCAGGGCTGGTGATGCCTTATCCAGAAGTCACAAAGATTCCGTCAATCTATGAACATTTACATTAAGCTTGTTGGAGTGCATTGGGCAGGTTTCCCATATCCCTGGCCTACATATCCCTGTTCACCATCTTACTCCATGATCTGCCTTGTAATTGGAGACAGTCATTCATCCCCCATCACTACCACTCTCTCTACTGAGCTGTCTGTTTTGAAGTCTCCGGAAGCCCATGGTTTCTTGTGTGCAGATGCTCCAGTAGCTACAACATTTGTACATTGGGTATTTTCCACCTCCTGAAAGACTTCCCTTGACTACACTACTTTACTTCATGTCCTTTCAGCAAAAGAACATTTCTTCTTCTGCCTGCATCTATATCCCACTCCCTCCTCTCCTCCTCTGAGACTAGACCCACCATGCCCCCTACAACAGTCTCTAAAGCACTCTTGATACAAAGCAGCAAAACAGCTGTGGCAGAGAACGCATCTTCCCCAAAAAGCTTCCGGAACATCGGTGTGACTCCATGACTCTAGGACCTGGGTCGGTTTCCCAATTCTGCCATGTTTGACCTGAGCGACAATCAGCTGGTAACTTCATCTCTCTGAACATTTTAATCTTTATCTGTAAATACAGATAGAAACAAAAAGCTCTCACAAGGAGAAGATCCATGTAAAGCTACTGATGATTCATTGTCTTTGACAGTATTGGCACTCTGGGAAGCCTCTTCTTATCTCACTTTCAGCAAATAACCTGAGCACTTGCTTTTACAAAATGCTCAAGGCTATCTGGTATGAGTATAGCATCTCCCCTTTATTTCCTTCTAAATGTTGATGGAGGTGCATTCGGATAAAGGTCAGGAATCTGTGCACAGCTTAGCTGGGTCCTTGGCTTCATGGTGTCTCAAAGTACAATCAAAAGTGTCAGCCAGGGTTGAGATCTCATCTGGTGGCTGCATCAGGGAAGGATCCACTTCCAACCTCATGTAATTAGTGGTAAAACTCAGTACAAGTTCTGGGTACATATCAACCAATGAACCATCTGGGAAAAACATATAGAAAGCAGGATGACCAAAGAGGCGAACATTGTAAAGGTCTAGGTAAGAGAGGATCAGTGGGGAAACATTGGGCCATCACCAAGTACACCAACTAAAATCTCCCTCTGCCTGTTTCCTCTTCTGAAAATGGGAATAATAGAGCCTACCAGATAAGGTTATTGGAAGGGCTGAATGAATTAGTCCTTTTAAAGTGCTTAGGATAGGGTCCAGCACAAAGTAAGTTTTCTGTTGGCATTAGCTATTTTATTATTATTATTTATAATCCAGTTCACCTGGCTTTGCCTGCTCTGATTCACATCCTGTTGTTTTTCTGCTCTTCTGTGGTCTTTCCTGGCTCATAAACACAGTGAGTATCTCTTCCCTGCTGACCCTGGGATCCCCTGAAGGCGGCTTTGATGGGTCTGCCTTTCTGCCCAATTTCTCTGCCTCTTATGTGGTTCCGCAGGAGCAAACCAGAGCATCCCAGACTGGTCGTCACCTCCAAGCTGAGCTCAGCTCTGGGCTTTGAGAGTGAGTGACTGACTCCCTGGTCGGGACTTTTATTGTGGTTTCCTGATTGGTTCAGGATGGCTGGGCCTTTGCTACCCACCCCCATCCGCAAGTGACTTCCCGGTCCTGCCAGAGGCTGAAAGGAGAGTGACTTAGTCATTTGCTCCTCTGGCAACTGCTCTTGGCAGCAGTTCAAGGCAGCTTAGAAAACAGGGCAACAAGTGGCTGCAATATGTATTTCAAAAGCCTAGCAGACAAGAAAAGGAAATGAAAACCAGAAAAGCAGGGATAGTAATGTCTGAACCTGGAGGTACATCTAGACACCTCTAGGCACTGCAGACAATGCTCCCAGGCCCTCCAGGTAAGGGACATAGGAAGGCAGTACCAGCAAATGAGCTGGGGCTGAATGGCAAGGTTGATACCCAGGGCCTCTCCTGCCTTCTCTGAGATGCAAGTCAGAAATGAAGGAGGACTTCGTGTGCATCCTGGAGGACCATGACTAGGTACACCTGGCTTGGGGTCTGTGTTCAGAGTACAGGAAGGATGCCTTGTCCTGTGCCAGACTCTTGCAGAACTCTTTGACACAGGCATGTTGAGATCCAGGGACTCACTGAGCTGGACCACTAGAATCCCGCCTTTCTTAAGAAGAATGTACATGGGGAACAATGGTAAACAGTGATAAATGAGCTGGGATCTCTCCAACTAATTCCATCTTAGGACATCTGACTCTTATGAAAAAGGTGGATGTTGTCACTGCCTCCATTTCACGGATGAGGGAGGAAAACAAGGCACAGAGATGTGTAACTGTTGAATTAATGAATTTTTTATATGACTTCTGCCTCTCTAACCAGAATAGAAGTTACTTGAGAGCTGAGATTATCTGTCCTGTGCATCGTTTTATTGTAGGTATCTAAAACGGTCCCTGAAATATAGTAGATACTTAAAAACAAGATTTTTAAATAAGCAAACTTATCAAAGATCAAAGAGCATTTAAACAGTATGCCCCCAACTCTTATAGGCTACACTATATTGTCTCTGATTTGACGTGTGCTCTAATGTCGGTTGTGGTGTTGGCAAAGTCCGGGGCAAGGTTATGGGAATGTGCTCCACAATCACATTTCCCCAAATGACTCTTAAATTTGGGAGCTCTTAAGAAGGACCCCTATAAAAAGTGAGATGATGATGTGTGTGGTTTGAATGTGGGAATGTTCCATTCTTCCAGGACCCCATGTCCTGCCTTGGGTTGACCTTAGATCTAGACGGAGATGGTCCTCTGTCCCTCTGCATCTGTATATCCACTCCAGGGAAAGGTTCTGATTGGTTCTATGAAGATATGCTCATCCCACGGACTAATCACACCTACAAGGGAGTGAAGGACTGACATCAACAGTCTCACTAAGAACGCTCAGATTGTGGGAAGAATGGTTTCACCTAGAGATTCTAGACTTAAAACAAACAAACAACAACAAAAAGTATGCCCAGCAGGATTTCATACCACCAAGGTCTTAGTCATGATCTTTGGAAAGTTGTTGGCATAGTGACCTCTATTTACACTCCCTCATCTCCCTTTCACCATGCTCAAAGCATATACTGATAATTTTTCAGGGCATTCCTTCCTGTTGAGCTCAGATGTACCTTTAAAAATAGTGCCTATGCATCTCCTTTACGTCTTTATCTAAGTCCTGGCACACCCATCAGACTCATACATTGCTGATCTCTTACCTTCTCAGCTTCCCTTTTCCAGGTCTGGCCCTAACCTAGAATGGTTGAATGAAGCAGTGACCCACATAATGTAGTTGGGGGACAGTGAAAAACTCCTGTAAGGCTACAAATAACCCAGTAACTCAGTCATTTTTCTGCCATCTCTCTTACTACATTGGCAGTTTTTTAAATGGAGTTAACATCAGTCTAAATGTGATGCAAACTTTGGTTCTTGCATTTAAATCTGATTGACTTTAAACAAGTCATTTAACATTGTTGAACCTCACTTTCTTTAAAATATGGATAATATCTTCGGTCATCTTTCCTGCTCTCCTCCTAGTGGGAGTATTCCAACTTCTTGGGGAAATTTCAAGGTATTCATTTTTGTCTGGTACTTCATTCTTTGTTCTTTAGCACATTAATTTCTATAATATGAGTTACAAATAATGAGTAAATGTCCTGCCATTCCCATCCTCTGTGCATGATAAACACAGCTGATAAATTATAGCACTCTTCCTTGCTGAACTCAAATAGGTCCTCAGTTTTCTTCTCTACATAGGGTCTTGCCTCAGAAATGAGGCAAAATTAGCCCTACAATAAACACTGCTGTGGTCATGTCTAACATATCTTAAAAGCAAGATTCAAAAGATCTATCTACCTACCTACTTGAATACACACAGATCAAACACTCAACAATAGTAAACATCATAATGCCTGCCATTCAATTAAGAATTAACAGACATGCAAACAAAACATAAAATAATGAGGAGAAAAATCAATCAGTTGAAACTTACTAGAACTGACACAGAGGTGAGAATTAGTAGACAAGAACATTAAAAGTTACCATAACTCTATTTCATATCTTTAAAAAAATTACATAGAGACAGGTAAGATATAAATATAAACCAAATCAAATTTGTCATTTAATCTAAAATGTTTGAGAGAAAATTCTACAGTGTCTGCAGATTAAATGTAACTGAAAAAAAATTAGTAAACTTGAAGACATAGAAGTAGAAATGAAGCCCCAACAATGGACAGATTAAAAAGTCTTAAAAAATGAAAAGAGCATGTGTGAGCTGTATGAAAAATCCAAGTGACCTAATATACATTAATGCAGAGTACCCAACAGAGGAGAGAGGGTAGAGAAAAAATATTTGAGGAAATAATGACAAATTTTATTAAAAGTATAAATATACAAACTGAGAAGTTCTATGCATTCTAAACATAGAAATACAAAGAAAGCTACACCAAAGCACAGCATACAAATTTCTCAAAACCAATGATTAAGGGAAAACTGTAAAGTAGCCAAAGAAAAAGGTCATGTTAACCACAAAAGAGCAAACATAAGTATTGCAGCAGATTTCATGTCAGAAACAAAAAAGACAGTGGAGCAGCATTTTGAAGTACTGAAAGGAAAAAAAAGAAAAAGAAAAACCCGTCAGTGTAGAATTCTCTACCCAGCAAAAAACATCTTTCAAACATGAAGGAAAATTAAAGTTTTTTTTAACATACAAGCACTGAAATAATCTGTCACCTGAAAGTGGTAGTTATACTACAAGAAATGATAAAAGAAAGACTTCAGGCAGAAGAAATGTGACGCCAGATGGAAATATGCATCTAAACCAGTGTTTCTCAACTGTTTTTCATTATCATCCCCCTAAGGAGTCTTTTGAACCTTTTTTCCCTAATTGCCACCTCATAAAATTTCAATACCACAGATACAATGTATACTTGTTCATGCACTGCATGTATATCTTGGCTTTCTACATTAAAAGCCATATTTTTTGCCCCCACCCCCAAAAATCAGTTTCACCCACTTGGAGGTAATATCATCTCCGCTGATAATGCATGATGTTTCACTTTTCTGTTGGTGCTGTAAAAAAAAATAACTACAAACTTAGTGGCTTAAGGCAACACAAATGTGTTAACTTACAATTCTGTAAATCAGAAGTCTGAATAGGTCTCACTAGACTAAAATCAAGATTTCGGCAGGGCTGTGCTCCTTTCAGAAGCCTCAAGAGAACCAGCTGCTTCCTTGCCTCTTCTAGCTTTTAGAGGTCACCTACATTTCTTGGCTCATGATCTCCTCTTTCATCGTTAAGGCATTAATGCTACAACCCTCTGACTATTCTGTTATAATCATACCTACCTCTGACCTCAGCCTCTGAATTCAGCCAGGAAAAGTTCTTAACTTTCAGGGAATCATGTGATTAGAATGGGAATCATGTGATTAGAATGGGTCCATCCAAATAATCCAGGATAATGTTCTCATCCCAAGGTCCCTAAACTTAATGACATCTGCAAAGTCCTTTTACCATGGAAGAGAAATATTGATAGGTTCTAAGAATTAGGACATGGACATCTTTTTTTTTGGGTGGGGTGGAATGGGCATTATTCTGCCTACCACACATAATTTAAACAAAGAAATAAGTATAATAGTATAGGAAACAGCAACTATGTGGATAAATGTACATGATTTTGTTCTTATTATGTAAATCCTTAAAATACAATTGACTGTTAAAACAAAATAACCATGCAGTGCATGGTTTATAACTTATATAAAGGAGAAATGCATTATAAATGCATGAAATCTAAGTACACTTACATTTAAGGTTCTTATAATATATATGACGCATATAACATCACTTTTGTTAAGGATGTATACTATAAACCCCAAAACAACTACTAAAATAAAATAATAAAAAGATATTTATAGTTAATAACTAAAGGAAACAAAATGGAGTCATAAAGAATACTTAGTTATCGCAAAAGAAAGCAGAAAAAAAATCAGAACAATGAGATAAGACAGAAAACAAAGAACAAGGTAGTAGGTTTAATGAATCATATAACTAATGCCAATATTCTGATTGAGTCAGACCTAGGTCACATCTTAAATCAGAGTTGGAGCCAAAGCACATGAGCTTAGAGTGGTGAGGAACTGGTTCCCCAGAAAGCAATCTTGGTAGATTTTCTATAAGAAGAGTGAATGGACACTGGGAGGACACTAGGGGGAAAAAATCAACAGATGGCTCCTCTTCCTAATGTGGAAAATAATATTCCTCCCTTCCTATTTTTTTCCAACAGAGGACAACTTTGAATTAACTCCTCCTTTGGCCATTTTGGGAGATTTTCATAAAATAAATTATCTTCCTCTCTTCTCCTCTTTCCCTGGATCTTTATCTCCTCCTTTCTCACTAGATTGTCATTTGTGTTTATCAGTCAGTCTGTTTCCCTTAAGAATGAAAAAATTATCTAATCTGACCAAATGTAACCTATGAAATCTTCAAAAAGAAGTAATATCCTTGACTATCTCTCCTCTAGACTGCCAACTACACAAACTATACTATTTATCCATCTCCCATTCATTCATTCTTTCACTCATTTATGACCAAGCTCAAATGTCACCACCTCAAAGAAGCCCCGTGTGGTGTTGGCCACACTTTCCTCTGTGTTCCTGCAACATGTTTGACATCCTATTTGAAATGATCTGTGCTTTCTTTCTCTCTTTCCCACAATAGTGTATTATTTACAATAGATATGAAGCTTTTTTAAAAAGTTTTTATTTTATTATACTATTTATTTTTGGCTGCATTGGGTCTTCATTGTTGCGTGGGCTTTCTCTAGTTGCGGTGAGCGGGGACTACTCTTCATTGTGGTGCGCGGGCTTCTCACCGTGGTGGCTTCTTTTATTGCAGAGCAGGGGCTCTAGGTACGTGGGCTTCAGTAGTTGTGGCACACGGACTCAGTAGTTGTGGCATGCAGGCTCAGTAGTTGTGGTGCACAGGCTTAGTTGCTCCGCGGCATGTGGGATCTTCCTGGACCAGGGATCGAACCCGTGTCCCCTGCATTGGCAGGCGGATTCTTAACCACTGCATCACCAGGGAAATCCCAAGCTTTTTTATCTTTATAGTCCCCAGTATCTAGTAGGAAACCCAGTAGATAGCCCAGTAGTAGAATCATAGATTCTTAGTAATTATTTTCTAAACTAATCAATACAGAGATGAATGAATGAATGAATGAATGTCCCCTGCTGCATGGCAGTGCCCGATTGTCCCTCCCTGCCTCTGTCTCCCAGATGGCTAACAGGTTTCATCTTTACAGGCTACCATGAATAATACATAGTGTCTCTCTTGAGCTTTGTCTTAATAAGGATCATCAGGTGATGCCTGGGTTCAGTAGAAAGAACACCACAATGGATCAGCAAAGTCTGGCAGAGTTGCTGGAGTGGTGAGAAATAACACACGTGATGAACCTCTACAGCTGCTGTCTTTTGCTGTACCCTCTGCTCGGTTTTGTCTGTCGGCCAGTTTACTGGTCATATTCCAGTGCTGAACCCAGCAGGCCCCATTGTAGCCACAGAGATTCTGGTCAAGGAATGGCCAAGATCATCAAAAATCAAAAGCCATATCAGATCAATTTTCTTGTAAATTCCTGATCAAGAAATATGCTAGAGTCACTGATCTTGACATCACTAATCAATCAGTCTGATCCCCTGACACCAGAGCCCAGCTGAATCCATGCTGGCTCCTTCCCAGGTTTACCACGACCCACAGACAAGGGCAATTGCAGCCGGACACTCACACCCCCAGCCAGTTCTCACTTTTTATACAAATTACAGGGCATAAATCACTTCCTGTGAATACCAAGCCCTGCTCAAATTTCCTTTCCTGAGAGGGAAACATTTTTTGACTTCCAGCTGAACAGTTCTCTCCTTAATACCAATTCCATCTCATGGAGCCAAGCAGAAAACTCCAGATACATCTAAACCTTCCCAGTGTGGGCCCTGTCAGAGCATCCTTCTAAGCCAAGAGCAGACTCACTGCAGATGTTCTCTCCCTGCACCACACAGCATCTCCGTCTCTGCATGATCATTTCTTCTTCTCACCTTCCTTCAAGTCATACCTGACTTTCAGGTGCTGAAAAGATTCTCTCTTTATAGCCTCCCCAACCATTCTGCCCAGGGAGCAGCTTGAGGTGCCCATCTCTGTACGCAACCCACAGGCCAGTGGAATTTGGGGCACATCTTTCGTTTCTGGAGGGTATAATGAAACAGTGTGGATCCTGTGCTCTGCGTGTCCCTCACCACCTGAGCTTTCTTGGGTGACTCTATTCCCTTCTTGACTTCTGCAGCGGGTATTTCCCAAGAGTACGTGCCCTTCCTGTCTGTGGCCCCATAGTTCGGTCCTTTTTCTGTACTAGCACTGCCCATTTTAGTGGTGATAGTTCATGCTCGGCAGAGCACACCTGCCCTGGATCTTCCTGACAATGTTCATCATGGGTCTACCCAGCAGACACCAAGGCCATCCCCTCCAGATCCCTCACTTTACCCTGACCCTTAGATGTGCAGTTCTCATTTTCAACTTAATTATTGTGATACTCAGGAAGGAAGAGAGACGTTGCAGTAATGGACACCGCCGATGATCTGGAACTCCCACACGTGCTCCACCCTGAAGAGTCCTGGACACTGAAAGATGGCAGTGCTGTGTTTTCTTCCTACTATTAGGACTGGGACTTCCCTGCAAAGTGCTCTCCACTGATTTCCCGGATACTGTGTGTCCCCTAGAAACTAGCTTCTCCTTTCCTTTAACAGAAATGAAAAAATAGTTATTATTTTCCAGAAAGATGAAATTCTTGGGGCCTCACGTATAAATGCACTCAAGGGGGGTCTAGTTAAAGTTTTGAAAAGCAGACCAAGACCAGAAATCTGTGTTGGCACAGGACCTGGCACATCAAAGGTATTTAATAAATGTTTGTTCTATGAATGAGTGAATGAATGAATGAATTGATTAGTGTCTGTAAATGTCTAAAGAGCTATGTTTATATCTGACCTACTTCTGTCTCTTCGAACTGGTCTTGTGCACAGCTACACACACACACACACACACACACACACACACACACACCTTCTACCAAAATTGATTAAATGAGTCTTGAGCCTGATTGCGCAATCTCCCTGGTTTTCCCTTGACTGCTGCTGTCCTACACTCTGTGCTCAGCTCAGATTTTCTACACCCTGATTCTGATCTTCCCCTTACCAGTTATTTGTGCTTTTTCTCTTCCCAAAGAAATACCTACCAGCCACTGGGGGAAATGTGTTCATAGCCCTCTGTTCATTCAGGAAGTAAAATGCCAGGCTTCTGTAACTATGTATATGTGGAGGGAGGGATATCATGCAGATGAGCTCTTACACCCTGCATTCTGGATCACTTCAAGGTCTACTTGCTATTTTAGATCCATCACCTGGATCCACTGACATTTTCCTCTTGAGACTTTGAAGCATTTAATCCTGAGCTAATTCTAAGGGTACCGTATGTGAGTCTTGTTAACCATTCCACAAGATACATGTAAGAGAAACTATAGGAGTTCTAGGGCAGAGCTCTACAAAGCAGAGGCCTTAAAATGGAAACATCAGAGAAAGCAAATGTGTCTTCCAAGTAGAAGACTGGGTTCAATCCTGGTCCTACCATTTACTAAATGTTTTCTCTTGGGCAACTTATTACCCGTCTGGAACCTAATCTTTTCATCTGGAAAATAATAATCGTAATAGTACCAACTTCAAAGGGATGCTATGAAAGTTGAATTAGATAGTCTGTACAAGCACTTAACATGCTGCCTGGCACACAACTAATGCATTCTTCAGGCAAGGAAATTCACTAGTTAACCACCTACCTGAGGAGTAAAAAGTCAGAACAGTTTCTCATAAGAGTATCAGGTAGAATCTGAGCATCCTGACCATATCCTTGGGTTAGAGCTGAGATGAAGATGCTAGGAATAGACTGTTCTAGAAAAGAGGATGTTAAAGTTAGAGCTCAAATTCCAGACTATTTTAGTAGACACATAACTCTCTAGGTCAAAAGGTAAATACTGACACATTAAAAATCAAATAGACTAAATGCAATGTTGTACCCTGGATTGGATCCTGGAACAAAACATGACAATAGTGGAAAAACTAGTGAAATCTAAATAGAGTCTGGAGTTTAGTTAATAGTAATTTACCAATGTTGGTTTGTTTGTTCTGACATGTGCACCATGGTTATGGAAGCTGTTAATATTAGGGTAAGTGGAGTGAAAGATATACAGGAACTCTCTACATTAGCTTTGAGACACTTCTGTAAATCTACGGTTTTCCAAAATTTAAAAGTTTGTTTAAAAAAAATCGAATAGATCCCTTTGGACTTTGGAGAACTTTCCATAATGGACTCACTTAGACTTAAAACCATGTCTTTAATTTTTAGCTTTCTGGGTGATACCTGGAAGGGACGGAGGATCTGAATTCCTTCTCCCTGGATGAAGCCAGCATGAGAGTCACTCGTGCTGCCTTATCCTGGATGATTTTCTCATTCCTCTAAATCTGGCTTAGCAGGAGAGGGGTCCATTCCAGGCCAGAGCCTGGTCGCCAGCTTAGCTTAATCTGAAAGAAAGATGAGGTGTCAGAAAGGAAAAATGGCCAACATTTGGTTTTCCTGAGCTCATTTTTCTCAGAAAAGTCGATGAATGTCTTATGACTATGCCTCCTCTCCCCTTCACACATTGTCTCCATTGAACAATGTTCCTGGCTGTAGTTGAGAGAATTCATAATGGCTTCTGGAAAACCCTGATGCAGGTCCCTGGATCTCCAGCCCTGATGGCTAAGCCAAGAGGTAAATACAGTATTTCATTAAGCAATGACACTGATTCAAGAAGGGTTTAGAAAGTTTTACATACTTAACTGAAGTCTCATCCCATGAAATGAGGAAACTGAGGCTCAGCAAGTCTAGGGAACTTGTCCAAGGCCACATAAATATATATGAGGAGCCATACAGAGGTGGAGCCGCATAGAAATTCCACTTCTTCCCTGTTTTCCTCAGATACGTGCACACATGCATACCTATACACATGCCTTCCCCAGAGGTCCAACTATCTCTGACTTCATGAAATATGGGCCAGGCAGGTGTACTAAGTGCTTGACACGCATTTAATACTAACACGTATCCAGTATTAACCTCGTTTTACCAAAGGGATAAAGAAAGCCTACAGAAGTTTATTAACTTACGCAAGGTTTATATTATTTATAAAGTGGCAGGGCTAGAATACACTCTTAGCCAATCTGATTCCAAAGTCTAAATTTTCAATCACTTCACCACTCAATAGATATTTGTTGAATGAATAAATGAATGAAAGAATAGAGAGACAACTTTGGGGGATGAGTGCCTAGTAATCTCAGTAATACTGCACTCTGGATCCTATGTCTAGAACATGTGAGATAATTCCAACCCCTGTTAGAGAGTGAGGTGAAAGCTGTGGACCTTTCTAGTCTTGGCCAGGATTTGAGGGGGATACGGAGGAATGTGAAAGCACCGGGAGAGAATAAATAAATAAAGGACTTGTCATCACCATTGAATTAAAAAAAAAAAAATAGAGCTGAGCAGTGATGACAGTTATAAACTGAGTACACCTAACTTTTGAGTGCAGAAATAGTGGAAAGAGTAAGAGAAGATCCGAAATCCCCATCTCCCTGTTCTACACTCCTATCATGTGCTTCTCACCAGGCGAGATCTGGAAAGGACAGAAAAACTCTCCAAGAGGAAGGCTCTAGGTTATCTTTAGAGACATGGTGGAGATGGATGAAGCATATGGACTCGAGATCAAACCTCTGTGCTGCAAATCAGGTGGCAGGAAGATACCGTATCAGGTGGCGTAGCTGAGTGTTACCTCCTGTAGGTCTTCCTTTCATTTCCACTGGAGTGGACGGCCCCTGCAAGACTAGTGAACGTGCCGCTCCCCTGGGTCCCTTGTCTTTTTGTCTTTTCTCCCTTCTCTTGGAGCCTTGACAGGTACTTAATGTATGGTAAGGAGAATAATACCACCTGAAAATATCTTAACTGATAGAGACAAACGCAAAAGGTAAAGAAAACCTTAGTTCTGTTTCTCACTAGCTGTTGAGTGTTTGACATTGGGTAAGATGTTCAGCCTCCCTGGGCCTCTTTCTTTATCTAAGAAATGAGATAACAGTCCCTAACTACCATGGTTATTAGGAGAATTAGACATCATCTCTCCAGAATCCCTTATGCTGACAGAGTAGATGCCCTATACAACTTGTTTTTATATTTTTATCTTTATTGTCATCATTGCCTATTTTATAAAACCTGTTTACATCAGCAGAGTCTCACAGGCACATGCCACCCAAACACAAGGACTGAGGCCACATGTCCCCCAAATCCTGATACCACCCAGGCAGATGAAAGCTTGAGCCTTAATAGGGCTTATCATCAGAGTGGAGAGAGGAGAGGGTTCATCTGGGCTGGAAAAAGAAATAATGTGTCCAACTTGGCTGAAAGAGTCCCTTTTGGAGCCTCTAAGTTCATTGCCTGATCCAGTCAGCTAGAGGGGGGGATGCCATCTCAGGTTGGGTTGCTGTGAAAAGATGGTCTTCGTTATCCACAGTCAGACTGTCAGTGAAATTCAACCTGAGCTCCAGACATGGACAGACTGATTAGCAAGAACACCCACCATCAACAAACAAAATTAATTAAACCTTATCTTTGGGGATATTACCTTGGACTCTTTTTTTCTGCTGCTTGATCCACCTTTAATGGATTTGGTTTAAAAATAGGACACAACAGTGTATTAAAACCGCAGAGCCTGTCCCAGGACTCCAGGAGGAGTGAAAAAGGCTGGAGAGAGCCTCTTTGCTCTCATTTGGGTGCACCTCCTGGCAAGAAATAGGATTGTAATCATTGGGATAATGACCAGTGCCCCGATCACCCCTGCCCATACAGGATACAGGTAGAGGATACAGGGCAGGGTTTTTGATGGGGGGATATTCCCTAAGCGAGGTCCTTGGAAGAGAGGTAGGTATCCTTGGAGTTCAGGGCAGGAGTTTTCTGAAAAAAGAAAGGAGAAAACTACATAATGACATCACCAGCAACAATCATGGTGACTAAAAAATAATGATACCAACAACAAAAACAGCAATACTAGCAACTATCTAGACGGAGGTTTAACACCAGACCCAGGGAAGAAGAACAGCAGGGAAGAAGGAAGTAAAAGGGAAGAAAAGGAGGTGATGGAAAGAGGGAAACTATTTTTTTAAGTCCTAATTTTATACTCGATAACAATGCAATGGTTTTTTACATCATTATTGTTTTTTAATCCTCAGCACTACCTTATGAGTTGTCTGCCATTTTTCATATAAAGAGATTGAGACAAACAAATGCGACAACTTCTCCAGTCTCATAGCTAGTAAGTGTGAGAAGTGGAACTGCTGACCGGGCCTTCTGGTACATTCTCCCAGGCTGCTCCTAGGACTGAGTGTGGTGCAGGGTGTCAGGCTGGACTTAGTGATCGTCTTCACAAAGTCATCATCCCACCCCAAGGAGTGATGGCCTGGTTTTCCTGCCAATTCACACTGGTAAGGAGAGGTTTCCAGCATTCTCTGTTACCCCCTCCCCACCCTACTGTTATGAGTTGTTTAGTACCAAAACACACACTCAGGTACATACAACTTGCAATGGCCCCATTCCTGGGTAAAAGAAAGACAGAGGCTAGGGTGCCCCAGACTTTCATTCTCTTGACCCACTTTCTGCATAATTATGCCCTTTCGTCTTTCTTCCTTCTTCCTTGTTTTCCTTGCTGTGATTCTCATCTGGCTTGCTTTTGTGTCCTCTCATCTTCTTTCTTCTTATGCCGGGAGTGGTTTTTTTTTTTTTTTTTTTTTTTCTCTCTCTCTCTCTCTCTTTTAAGGCAATTGTTTCCAATAAATCCTTGCTTGTTTTCTTTAAGTTGTTCAGTTATTTTAAGTTTCCTCTTCCACAACCCTCTGTCTGCATTTCTGCTTTCCATCTGGGCCACTTGGTCTTCTCCATTTCTGGAATGAAGACAAAGGAAGGTATTAGAAACTTACAGGATCTGGCTTGCTCCTGGGAACAGAAAGGCATGGCCAAATCACATCTGCCGATCTTTCCAGCACTTTTATTATATCTCAGGTCAACTAGTAACACAGTTGGAGGTATCTTGACTGGCCACTAGGACAATTAGTTTTCCTGGTTTCCGTAAAGGCTCTCCAGTTATACACTGAGTAGGGACCTTCAATCTGAGCGCTTCTATGTGTGTCTCTCAGTTGGGATCATGGAAGAAAGCAAATGGCACACTGTTTAAATTGGACAACTTAAAATGAGTTTAATACAAGGATGATTTACAAAGGTGTGGGCAGGCTGTGGACAAATCACAAAGGGCGGGGCAGTGTCCTGTGGATAGCAGCAGCAGAGCTCTATTACCACCTGTGGTCCTGAAGGGAAGGGGTTGGGAGCAGCACCCCGGAGAGAAACGGCCATGTGACAGGATCTGCGATCTTAGCGAACAGAGGTGGCAAGCTTGGTACTCCCAGGAAGGGAGGTGAGAGAATACAAGCTTTCACCTCACTCTCCTTCTTCTCTGAACTGTCCTGCTGGAGCTCCCCATTGGCTGCCCCAACCAGAAGCCAGAAGTCAAGAAAACCAGTTGAGGTGGTCAATATTGGTCAAACTTCTGTGTCACAGTGGGAATGGGTGGAAAGTGGATCAGGAAGGCCAAATAGAAGTTACCCAGCAGAGCAAGCGTGCAGGTACATAAACTTCTGTGCTCACATATGCATGCATGTACGCACATGAGTGCGTGCTGGGCTGATGAAAAGAAACTTGATTTTGCTTTAAGGGGGGACTCATTCAGGGGCTACCTCTTGTTCTGTTTGGCCTATATTGGTTACTGAGTATCTTGTTTTCTTCTAATTCTAATTGCTGAGTGTTTGAAGAACAGGGCAGAGTACTGAGAAGTGGGAATCTCCTCCGGGATCATATGTGTGGAAAGCTATCTTCGGATAACAAGATGGCAAATGTTTACAATCTCCGGGATGAGCTACATCAAAAGGAAAGACTTAATCCTGCTTCTAAAGAACTCATTCCAGGAGAAGTAAAAGTCAAATCAAAGGTGAATGCTTCTATTAGAAGAGGTACCTCCCAACCACCTCACCTGAGCAGATGATAGAGCCTTATCCAACTGATGGGGCATTAGGGAAAGAGAGACTTTTTCTGGGAGCTTTGGGTGAGAATGAAATCAAGGACTGGGTTGCATCAAAAGCTCAGTAGAGACCTAAAGTGGAATACAGAGACTCTGAAAGAGATGCTAAGTTGATAAGTCATACAGAGTAGGTATTTCATAGTTGGCACATTACACAATCTTTTTAACACAGCACATTATCCATATCCTAATTGTAGTACTTATACTTTGGGGTGTGTTGTTGACATGTCTCTATCATTAGGTCAGGAAGGTCTTGTTGACCACCATATCCCTAACACCTATAGCTTGGCACATAGGTGGTTCACACCTTTAATCTACTGGATGAATGATATTTGTCCATTTCAAGGACTTTACATAGCACTAGGGTTTACCTCTGGGTTCCATTAAGTTGGAATACACAATACAGGCTTCACTTTAGCCAATTGCTCCATAAGGTTGGGGTCATGAGTTTACCTTCAGACCCAAGGGGAGGCTATTTCTGTCATGAGTTTTCAGGTGGACAAGATTCACCACATTTGACTTGGATTCACCCGCAGCTCCTGTATCCTTGTTCCAGCCTTTTCCAAGGCCCAGCTCATTAAGTTCTAACGTACTCCCCTGCCTTTACTCCACCTACATCCTCCCACCTACATGCTCTTTTGAATCCAGGCTTCAGATGGATGACTCCACATAGATCGCCACTTTTAAAAGTCACAATTAGTTTCCTTAGTTTTCTTATTCAAAGAATATATTTATTTAATTCCATTTTCTAAGGAGTTACAGATACTTGAGACAGGAAAAGGAGATATAAATATTCATTTGGTTGGTATTTGATCCTTGCCCTTCCATCTCTACAACCACTCTACTATTGTAATTCTCATCTTATAAAGGAGTAAGCTGATCACCGCGAAAATGAGATGACTTATCCAAGGTCTCATGGTGAGTCAGCGGCAGTTCTACCATGATCAATCTGTGACACACCCTGCATTCTTCCTGTTCTACCAATAACGATGGACCCCACTTCATCCCAAGTCCTCCTGTAACTGTGTCACTTTAAAAGAACTGAGAGGGAAGGAAGGGCACAACTCTCTTTCCTTGGCAAACCCCGTTTCCATTAGAATTTAATTTAGATTTAATAAAATGCTTAATGAATCTTAATTAAACCCAAATTGAAATTTAAAAACAGGTTTAACGAGGTTTAATAGTGATGTGAGAGATCGCACAATTCCACTTCAATAAATATTTTCCTAATAACAAATAACCATTTCACTAGTGAGGAAAAATGTTGCCATTAAATCTAAATTAAATTAAATTATCCATAATTTACTGGCATAGTTAACAGTATATGTTAATGAAAAATATGTAAAGATTTTTTTCCCCTGCTTGTTACAAATGACTCCAGTTTAGAGAATTTTAAAAAGCCACTTGAGTAGAGTGCAGTGGGCAGATGGTCTAAAGCCAACAGAACCGTCTCTGAGGCTCTGTCTTCCCACTCACAGAGACAGGGAGGTAAGGGAAGAGGAGATATGGGCTTTCCACAAATGCCACCTGGATTTCCACCAATGTCACAAGCATAAAGTGGGGTATTGATCAGAGTGGGTGGAGAGACTGTGAAGCTAGGGGGTCTCTGGCTCAAGAAAAAGGTGAAGAGAAAATTCAGACCATATAAAATGGCACGTATCAGATATGATAAGGAAAGATTGAGGATGCAGGATGTGAGAGGGGAAAAAAGAGCCAAACATTCATTCCTGTTGCACATGCATGTGTGTGTGTGTTTATACTTCCAATTTTTTATTTCTTCATGGTTGAGCATGAAGCATGTAAGGAAAAAGATCGGTGGGAGCCTGTACCAGGGAGAGAGAGACAGAGACAGAGAGACAGAAAGAGAGAGAGATAGGTAGATAGATTTCCAGAACAGGGGATCAAGTTCCAGAGTGGGAGATAGGTTTCCAGCAAAGACGATAAGGCTTTAGGGAAAGGGCAATGGGTTTCCAAATAGGGCCCTCATTTGTGTTCCACTCCACAATGCTGTTGGGAGGGATGTGAGCTGAGTTGTGTAACTCTGCAGCAATCTGAGGAGTGTCAGAGACAACGTATTGCCAACCTATATTATCATTCCAACACGTAATTAATATAAAGATATTAATGCAATATTTTGCATTCTATTTTATATCAAATTCTGTAAGTCTGTTGTTTGACATTTACAGCACGTCTCAGTTTGGACTGGACACATTTCAAGTGCTCACTAGCTACACGTGGCCACCATATTGGACAGCATGGATCTAGTAACTTCCAAAGTACAGCACAAACATTTAGGGACATGGGGCAAACACTCAAATTTGTAGATGGATATTGAGCCAGAAATTATTGTTTAGTTGCAGTTGTTGAATATTGTGAAAAAACCTGATTTAACTGAAATTATTCACACATTAGTTAATGATGGACGTGAACAGTGCCAATAACAACAACAAAAAAAGAGTTAATAGGGAGTCAGTTCATGACAGTGGATTCTATTAGAAAGACTAATAATATTTTAACATTTGAAAAGTGATAGGATAAAAATCTCAGAGAAAATAAAGACTGGGAAGTAGCATCATAATTAGAAATCCTTCTCTCGTCTTCCAATGCCAAGAATTGCCATTGGCATTAGAAATCTAGGATAGGACTACTTAGCTTCTTAGGGTTTATAAACACTGTGAGGATGGGTGTCAAATCTGTCTTACCACTGGAGTATCCTCATTGCTTATTAAAGTGCCTCTACCTTAGTGGATGCTCAGGAAAAATGTTTCTGGAATGAATAAAATGAAAGACAGGAGAGTAGACAAAAAAAGCACGTGCAATTTTCCTGAGAGTTGAATACAGAGATACAAAGCCAGAAAGGAAAATCCCACGTGAGGGGAGGGGTTAATGCCACCTCTCTCCAGCTGTGCCTTGTCTTCACTTTCATTCCAAGGGGATGAGACAATTAAAACATTTATAGTTTTCCTGCCCTGAGATGTCTCATCCTCTTCCCTGGGGCTGCAGAAAAGGGTTATACAACAATCTGGATTATTTCTCCAACCTTCCGATTTCTAGTTTTACTCTCTCCAGTCTATTCTCCAAACTGACCCCAGAGTATAATTCTTGACAGCATATGACTTCCTCTAGGGCAAGTTTTGTTCATCTCCATGTACCCAACTCAGTGTCTAGTGCAGTGCCTTTCACCTAGTAAGCCCCCCTAAAACAGTGGTTTTGGAAGGAAGGAAGGAAGGGAGGAAGGGAGGGAGGGAGGGAGGGAGGAAGGGAGGGAGGGAGGAAGGAAGGAGGGAGGGAGAAAAGAAAATAAAGGAAGGGAGGAAGAAAGTTAACAAAAAGTCCCATCAGCATTTTCAAGGTGTCTTTGTACTTTAATGGGACATTATTTTGGTAAAACCTAAATTTGGTATTTTTGACATTATTTTAACTACACATTCAGGTCTAAAGTATTTACCTGCCAAAGCAGGGGAAATGCATTTGCTCTGGTTCACATGTGCAAACACAACATTTCTGTAAAGGGTTTTTTGCTCATCAGGGCAAAGTTCTTAGGTCCACACATCACTAAGACATTTTTGGATATGATAATGGTTCTGTTTATTCTGTCTCCCAGGAGATAGAGACAACTTGATATTTGCAGTACAAGAGACCCTCTTCTTAAGGCTAAATGATCCTTAATGGTTCTGTATTCTCAGACACAGATGCTGTTTTGTATGGCCATCAGCTCTGTGTTAGAGGAGTTGGGCTACAGACATTTTAAAACCCTCATGCCCTAGATAAAAATACTGTGTATCTGAGCCATTCTGAAAGGGGAAACAAAGTAATCTAAAAAGGCATTTTTGTAAAAGACCAATTTGTAGAAGTACTAGGTGTTTTCTCTCTAGAAAAAAAAAAAAAGCATGTCATTTACTGGGAGGAAAAAAGATTGAAGGTCCTCCTGTCTGGGCTTTGTTATCTATTGTTAGTTTTTCTGGCGGAGAGAAGTGAGGATATAGAGTTTTAACATTAAAAAAACTAATAAGTATTTCAGCTGTCTTGGTATTGTGAGCTGAAGACATCTGTATTTTTAATTAGTCCTTTCATAAATGTGATTATGGGATGTCATGTGATCACCCTTGAAACCAACACCTGAAACTTTGAAAGGACAGCCATTCAGAGTCCCAGGGTTTGGACGGTGCACACAGGGACGTCCTGGTAATTGCATTAACAGTGTTATCAAGAGGTCTCCAGATCCAAATGATTTTCCTGTCTGTAAGTTAAATAATAATATGAAAACAAAATCCACTGGGTCCAACAGGAAAGCACAAATATAACAGTAAGAATTTCCTGTCATGAGGACATTTCAAACCCCTGTAATCAAAAAGCCTACTGAATGGAGCCTGATGAAGCCCTCAGCCTCAGAGAATAAGTCACAGGGCACTCAGAGCTTTTGCCAGTTTCACCAGGATGAAGAGCTCAAGGTCCCACAGGAGCCAAAACTAAGCTTGAGGAGAGAGGGTGCAGGGCATCAACAGTGATTCTATGAAAAGCCCTCTTGGACACTCTGGCTTCTAAATTTCCATGGAGAAAGCATCCTATTCAGTGGTTGATGTAATCAAACAGTTCTTGGCACTCATGAGAAAGTATACATTTTAGTTTTGAGTATACAAAGGGCAACAAAGGCCACCATCATAAGCTCATAGACTGACAATTGCTCATTTTGATTCTTGCAAGTCATGCCAACCTGATGAGGGAGAGATACAGCCTTTGCTGATCTCAGAACCCCCTGGTTCACTGTGGCTTGATGGCTAAGGCTTAGAAGGCTAATTGCCTTCAATCCATTCTTTTTCTTACATGAGGGGTTTTCTTCTTTACGTCCCAACATTTGTCCTTATCATTTCTTCTTAATGGTGATTAATAGAGAAAAGTCTATGCAAACCTACATTAGGTGCAGGTTCCCCTTCTGGTCAACTTCCCATGTCAGAGTGTGTGACTTGGTATCAATGCTATTAAGTCCCCAAGAGTAATGGGAAATGTGGCTGCAGGTGATGAAGTCTAATCAAGGATTACGAATAACTTACTCTCTTCTCCATGTGAAAGGTGGGATGGGTTTAAAATTTAAGTATTAAAAGCACAATAAGAGATATATTTTTGAGAACTGATGTGTTTATTACCAATAAAATGATTTTAAGTAAAAAAAAAAAAAAAAGACATTTTGGATATCTGGTGGCTTAAGTGCACATTTATAAAAACCTGCACAAAGATAAAATCCAAAATTGACACTACAAACTCCAGTTATTATCTGCCCAATACAGCACATTTTAACAAAATTGAAAGAGAGCTTTGGTGACTTTCAAACAATCCCTTACTCAAAAATCTGGCAATGTATTTCAGGAAATAAATGCAAGAAATTCTGGGAGTCCCATAAATGTTCCCAAATTTAGAGGGATGTTGCTGGAGACACGGGAATGGGATTAGAAAGTCAGAGGGTATCCCTTAGAGGTTTGTGCCCCAGTCTGTATGTTTCACAGCTTCATTTCCCCCATGGAAGGTGGGTTCTTCTCACCCAAGTTAGGACAGCAGAATAGTTCCCTAGGAGTAACATCTACTGGCTGGAGCCAGACTCCACCAATAAAAGCGAGAGGTTCTTCTTTATTAATATGCAGGCAAACATGCAATCTCCACTCTTCTTTTGAAGACGCACAAAATGCAAAGTTCCCTGGTAGAATACAGTTTGTACTGAAGGTCAAAATAAGGCTGTCTTCAACTTTGCCCTAAATCTAAGACTTACCTTAGCCAATCAGCCCCTAAGGGGCAATCACTATGTTATCATTATGTAGCAGCACTGAGGGAAGGAAAGAGCTAGAAACGAGAGAGAGAGAAAGATGGAAGATCAGTATACCTGCCATGGCTTTGCTTATTACCTGGGAGCCAGAATGTGAAAAAAAATAAGGGTCTGAGGGTCCTGACCTATAACTAACGGTCACCATCCCCATTCATAAAATGTGGTCCCAAGAATCAAATTCTTGGTTCCTCAATACTTAGAGTAGAGCTTGTAAGGAAGATATGGCCAGAGAAGTAGCAACAAGAAAAGAAATGCTATCTCTCTCTCTTACTATTGATATTATGGGTCACTAGCGGCAGTGTTGGAATTGTTATACAAATTGCATTAGCACAACTCTTGGACTCCTGTTATATCATGTTGTCTCTCATTCACAATCAAGGGGTTCGTTCGTTCATTCATTCATCTTTCTATTTGGAATAAACATTTCTCCTTCAGAGGCCCCACCCTCCCTGTAAGCCAATGGGACTTTTTTGTGACATGTTCAGCCTAGATTAAACTGATCTGAAATAACCTTAACCATAAGAGCAAACTTGTGTCTTGTGGAGGGCGGTGTATGAAAACTTCACGCTTTCAGTTAATGTTTCTACCCAATCTTTACTCAAAACTCAGCCTCTGATGAGAATACCAGCATTTCTCTTTTTAGGTAACTTAAGAGATATAATGTGAAATAAAGATACTCCTAAAATCAAGGGCTAACTGATACAACTTTCCGCCAATGTTCTTATGATCACATTATAAATAACAGGTCGATTTCATTTAAAATGTATGTTCTTTCAAAACGGCATCATAAAAGAATTATTGATTCACATAGACAATTGACTAATATTTTTCACAATAACGAAAAGAACTAAACGCATGGTAAAACAAACATTCGTTGGAGACCCTCAGCTATTCGGTATACACTTCCAGAGTAATATAGCAGAATTAATGTTTGGCATCGCCTACAGAGTGCATCTTTGTTTTTTTCGCATTGCATTTATGTGGCTACACATGTATAAGGCCCTTTCTTATGAAGCAGTAAATAATGGAGATTATTTATACAATGTCTATAGAAAATCAGCCCTCAAAAGTGACAGGAACATAGCTGGTGCCACAATTATGAATTTTTATTAAGAATCAATTCAAAAAAATTAGAGGAGAAAAAGGAAGTGAGAGCTGTTCATGGCAAGGAGGAAAGGAGACCAAAATAGAACAGATCCAGAACACGGGTAGTTTTGGTCCAAGTCTGCTACAGGGTAAACAATACAGTCTTTTAACAAGAGTATTTTTGTATTACATTCCTAGTCTTCTTTCTTGTTGAATTTTTCTCATGTCTTCCTTCTCTGAAGTGAATTCAGAGAGTTATGTAAAGGATAAGTTGAATATATGAAAGGCTTCTGGCATAAAACTACAGGAAGCTAGCCACCCTTTCAGGATCCTGGGTGGTGTATGCTGGAAGAAACCTGAGCGAGCATATAATTCAAGCATTTTAGGTTTTAACTCTGTTCAGTACATATCACCCTCATTTATTATGGGTGTGCTGAGACTGTACTTTGGCTCAATCGGAAGGAGAACAGCTATTGATTAGCAATGTCTGCTATAGGCATAGCAATCCTGAGTGATCATGTGCATGGCGTATATTTGGCATCTCTGATTTAGTCCCAACCCCGCCATTGTACAGATGTGGAAACCGAGGCTCACAGATCACTAAACAGCATGTCCCAACTCTCATAGGAGCAAAACTATGACAAGAGCCCCATCATCTAAGCACTAGAAACAGGTTTAAAATTAGACTCCAGACATCCTGATTCTCAATCCTATACCTTTTCCATTCTTCCCCACTCATCTTCCCTTTGCAAACATGTTCTACTAAATCTGTTGTTATTTTTTCTAATAAAAACACAGTGCCAATTTTATAATGTGAATCAACCAAAAAAAAAAAAAAGAAAATACAGCCAAACTTTGCTGTAAAGCCAAAAACATCTGTAAGAGCTAATCTTAAAATGAAAAAACTCAAAATTATATCTCACTGTAAACACTTCTCATGGTGAAAATGAGGAGTGGGGGCAGATAAAGGACAAAAGTCATCTCTATCTTCTGCAATAGAAGGTATTGATCTGGCAGGGCCAGGAGCCTGTCAATGTTATATATGGCAGCGAACCGGATTGGTGCACAGCAGATCGTATTGTTCAATAGTAATAAATAATAATTATGTACAGGGATTGTCTCACTGATGCTCCATTCTCCTGCCTTCACTAATAATCAGAATCTGGTTCTTCCAGAGACCTCCCTTAACTCTTATTCTAACAAGGCAGTAATTCATTCTAGGTCCATGGAAGGTCCATACATCTCTCCTAAATGTCCCTTCTGCACAGACACATAAGATGATCATAAGTTTAATTAAAGGTCACGACAGCATCCTGCCCTCTTGTCCTCTTAATTCCGTATTGTTCCTTGTGACCTGCCCTGACACTGGATGCCTGGCACATCCAGGGATAAGAGTCAAAGAGTTTCCATGTCCGTGTTGCGATCTCTTATCTCCCCAGGAAAAAAAGATTCTCAACAGATTTTATTTGCAGACTTTGGGTAAAGGCTTAAATCACCATCCAGGTGTCACATTTTCATTGAAGGGCAGCAGTGCCAAATTCTCTCAAAATATTTAGCATGATTATAAGAGCCATACTAGAATTAAATGAGGGCATTTCAGTTAAAACTCCTCATGGTGGGCCAGCACTCTGGTGATTAACACTCGCGTCACTTCCCCCTTGAAAAATAAAAATTGCTAGAGTTGCATAAGCGGTATTAAATATAACATGCCTAAAATAGAGCACAGCTTAATCAGATAAAGACCTAAAATCTCAAATATCATCATACATGCCGCCTTTCATATGGAGAAAAATAAGTTACTGTGTCAGATGGCCTAGCTTTGCATCCTGTCTACGGTTTGGCTAGATTTATGAATTACAAGCCATTTCTTTTTCCTCCCCTGTAAATGGGAATAATAATAGTTATCTCGCAAGATTGGTAAGAAGGAAACAAGAATACGTACATTTAAGGAACTTATAACTATACCTTCTGCAAAACCACTGAATCATTTTTAATTATTTTGATTACCTGTGAACTGTATTAATATTAATATGATTGTCAGTCATATAAAATGAGGTCTTAGTAGCATGATGCTGCAAAATGCACTGTAGTTGGCCAAAATGCTAGCTTCAAAATCGAATTTTCGTATTTTCCATGTTTCCTAAATCACACAAAAACTTGAAATCATAAGAAATTAAAATCCAGGAGAAGGTAAAGTTGGTAAATGGAGACTTAGGCTTTGCCAGTTTGAAAATGCTTTTCCTAAAGGAATATCTGCCTTCCCAGGAGACAAGTACAGTTGTCTAATTCAACTTCAAAATCATTATTCCCCCCCCACTCCACCAAAAGAAAGACTTGCATGTGTAAGGCTGGCTTGTACAGAGTATTTGGGAGCTCCACCATGGGATACTGGGGAGTGGGGGGCGAAGAGGGGAGGCAGAGCAGGCAGGAGACAGAGAGTCAGCAGATCAATAGAACCACTTTAGGATAATGGCTGCAGCTGCAGAGGAGGAGAGGGGTTGGACCACAGGCCAGCTCCATCACTGCCAGGAAAGGCCCATTTGCAGGAACAAAGGGCGTCATCTGTCCTGTCAGGCCCAAGACCTAGCTCAGCGGCTCAACTGCAGGACCCTTCTCAGTGACCCAGACTACCTGCCGGCTCTGCCCTGTGCCAGCCTCGCAGCTCTTCTCTAGAAGCATGTGGAATGGGGACAGGGAATGAGGTGGGTCAGGGAAGCACTGACACAGGGGACAGACCAGGGAGAGAGGGATTGACATCCCAGGCCTGCGAGGCCTGAGAGCTTCATGGAGGGTGGGATTAATGAATGGTACAGACAGAAAGCAGAGCTCCCACTTTAGCCAATGGATGCAGACTCCTTCCCTCATTCCACCTTTTGACAGAGCTACTTTTAAAATGTGGAAAAACTGACTGGTTTGTTTTTCAGTCTTTTTTCCTTTCTCAAGTCCCTCTATAGAGTGTGTTCCTGAAAGGGAAACCGGCTCCATCCAGTTTGGCAAAAAGGGAGAGGGAAAAGCCAGAGGCAGGGGAGCCCCATATATGCTGGAGGAGGAAATGCCAGCTGGGCAGCAAAGTGCCAACCTTTTAGGATAAACTCAACTGTATAAGCAGCTAACAGCCCTGGATCACATACCATGAACCAGGCATAGGGGTTAGGTATTGTCACTATCTGCACAATTTTCTAAGTGAGGACGTGAAACCTAGAGGGGTGATGTGATCTGTTTGAGGTGCCATTAATCCCTAAGTGATAGACCTAGAGCTCAAAACCAGCCAAGTCTGTCCAACATCATAGCTCATGCTTCACACCATCACCCTACACCAGTTACAGCAGGTTTAGGTACTTGGCAAATACCACAGTAATACTCAATGTGTCTGCTCCCTCTTAAAATTTGACCAGTGAATGGGTCTTCTTATATTAACCAGGGTTCTCCAGAAAACTAGAACCATTAGGATCTAGATAAAGAGACAGAGAGAGAGAGAAAGAGAGAGATTGTGAGGGATTAGCTCATACAGTTTTGGAGACTGAGAAGTTCAGCGATCTGTTGGCATGCCGGTGGCCCAGGAGAACAGACGTTTGAAGTTCTAGTCCAAACCCAAAGGCCTGAGAACCAGGGAAGCCAATGGTGTAAGTCCCAATCGGAGCCTTGAGGTCCCAGAACAAGTAGCACCAATGCCCAAGGGCAGCAGAAAATGCATTTCCCAGGTCAAGCAGAGAGAAAATTTGCCCTTCCTCTACGTTTTTATTCTATTCAGGCCCGCAAGGGATTGGATGATGCCTGCACTGGTAAGGGAACTCTTTTACTCAGTCTACCAATTCAAAGGCTAACCTCTTTCAGAAATACCCTCAGTGACACACCCACAAATAATGTTTTACCAGCTCTCTGAGCATCCCTTAGGCCAGTCAAATTGACACAGAAAATTAAACCATCACACTTCCTAAGAGCTCTATTTGAGTGGACTTCATGGCTGTAACTTTTGTAGGTTGTAATACAGATTTCTGGAAAAGATGTAATTGCTCTGGAGGGAAATGATCACACTACTGGAATACATGTTCTGGCACCAGGCATGTTGGGGAGATGACCTGGAGTAGTAAACATAAGAATGCCAATTGTGTGAAGTATTAATGAAGCATCTACTATGTGCTGAGTACTTTACATCCAGTTTCACAATTAATCTTCACAACAATCCCTCTGAGGTAGATACTATTATACAGATAAGGAAAGAGCTTTGTCATGTTTAGTTGCAGAAACTCTTTCAGCTGGTGAGTATGGTAGCCAAGATTCAAATGCTAAGACAGCCTGACTTCAGTGCCTATGCTCTTAACCACTGTGTCCTACTGTCTATTATTGGTCCATGCATTTCTCCTCTTTGTCATGGATGTGCCTGGCAAGTACATGTTGTAAGAAAGAAACAAGTGGATTATCTCAAAAGCAAGGGGCCAGGAAATCTCTCCTCCACGTGGAATTCTGTAGTGTCACTTTGGCCTCTTACAATGGAGGACCTGCCTTATAATACTTTTCCTCAAGAGACCTTTTATTGAACCAGACATGTTCTGAGAACTCACTGCCTGGTGGAAATTATACTAAAGGCTGGAGGCAAGATGAACCAGAAGAACAAAGCATCTGCCTTCAGAGGCCTCATAGCCTAGTGGGAGATACAAGCACATTGAGAGATGCTTGTCATACAGGTATAACAATAGAGGTATACACAACGCTCTGTGGGAATACACAGACTTTTATCAACGTACTCTACTCATGGGAGTAAGGGACACCTTCATGAAAGAAGAGACAAGGTTTGTGAATTTTGATATATGAGTTGGAATTTGCTAAGAAAAAGATCAGGAGAAAGGCATTCTTGGAAGAACAAAGTGTATATAAGATTTTGATTTTGAAATGCAAAGAGACTTCTGGCTTCTGTTTAGGATGTCAAAAGCTGAAAAGAGGATTGCTCCCACTTTACAAACTAAAAAAACGCTGTGTACTCTACAAAATCCTAATTTTTCTTGAATCCACCGACTAGTCTGAAATTTCAGTAGAGACAGGTACCTCCAAGGAAAGACAAAACACATGCACTGGTTTGCTTGGGGCAGAGCATGGAAGGAAAACAAGGCTGCCATACAAGGGAGTAAGAAGCTAAACTTTTGAAAAATTGCTCGAGGCTGCTTGAGAATTAACACAATAGTGTAGAAACCCAGTATACACGAACAGTGTACATGAAGGCAGTTTGCAAGCACTCATAGAATCTTTTCCACAGATCCCACTGGATGTTGGGGAGAAAGAATAGGGGCAAGCAGGAGACTGGAGAAACCATCCTTTATATTCCAGGACAGGGGAAGGAAGGAGCCTCTTCCTTCCCTGTTGGAAAGAAAAGAAGCCCCACTCAAATCTTTCACCTTGCATTACTTTCCTAGGGCTGCCATAACAAAGTACCACAGACGGGGTAGCTTAACAACAGACAATTTCCTCTCACAGTCCTGGAGGCTAGAAGTCCACGATCAAGGTGCTGGCAGGGTTGGTTCTTTCTAAGGGTGGTGAGGGAAGGATCTGTTCATGCCTCTCTCTCCTTGGCCTGATCATCTTCTCCCTGTTTTTTCACATTATCTTCCCTTTGGGTGTGTCTGTGTCCAAATTTCCTCTTCTTACAAGGACACTGGTCATATTGGAATAAGGCCAACACTAATGACCTCATTTTAACTTGATTACCTCTCTAAAAACCCTATCTCAAAATAAGGTGACATTCTGTGGTACTGGAGGTTAGGACTGCAGCATATGAATTCTGGGGAGGACATAATTCAGCTCAAACACAGCTCAAACACAATTCAGCTCTGTGGTACTGGAGGTTAGGACTGCAGCATATGAATTCTGGGGAGGACATAATTCAGCATATGAATTCTGGGGAGGACATAATTCAGCTCAAACACACCCCCAAGAATCAAAAGACTTCAGTCATTGGGGGAAGGGCAAAAGGCTTTGTTAAGCTGATGAAAAAACAAGCCCCAAACTAGGAGAAAATGCTTGGAAAAACACACGTCTAATAAAGTATTCGTATCTAGAATATGTAAAGAATTCTCAAGACACAAAGATAACAAACAACCTAATTTTAAAAATGGGCAAAAGATTTGAACAGATATTTTACAAAAGATGATAAACAAATAGCAAATAAGGATTTACAATGATGTTCAATATTTTTAGTTATTAGAGAAAATCAAACTAAAAACACAATGAGATAACACTACCAAATTCTAGTAACACGGTTACCAGAACTTAAATTTTGGCGATAGGAATTCAAAATGGTGTGACCACTTTAGAAAATAGTTGGACATTTTCTTGTAAAATTAAATGATAGGCTCATCTTACAACTCAGAAATTTCCATTCTAATACACAAGTGAAATGAAGGCATAATCTTGCACAAAAACCTCCATGTAAAATGTTTATAGTGTCTTTATTCATAATTACCCCAAACTACAAACAGTCCAAATGTCCTTCAATGGATGAATGGATAAACAAGCTGTACTACACACATAAAATATAATACTACTCGGCAATAAAGTGAGTCAACTACTGACACAGGCATCAAGACAAACCTCAAAGGCATCATACTAAATAATAGAAACCAGATTCAAAAACTACTGAAAAGCCTGGAAATTTCAAAACTAAAGGGATGGAAAACAAATTTGCGGTTGCCAGGGGCATAAGGTGGTGGAAGGGGGTATGAGGTACTTTTTCAGTGTGACAGAATTGTTTTGTATCTTGATTGCAGTGGTGGTTACATGACTGCACAATAAAAGATGAATTTGACTGCATGTAAATTACATCCCAGTTGAAAAATACTTAAAAAATACAAAGATAAATGGGTGCGAATTGTAGCATTGGAGAAGTGTCAGATGTTCCAATTGGTGGAGAGGGTTGTGTATGAGTGTAGTGGAGACAGTAAGGTGGGAAGTATGTGACTAAGAATGGTCTTCGGTAAACTTACCCCTTCAACTGAACAAGGGCAGTTCTCAGACCTAAAACTTTGAAAGAGACGGGAGCAATTAACATGCACATGGGAGGAATGGTTTCATAATGGCTTTGATTATAAGGAAAATTAAGTATCTGCAAGCTTCTAACTTACCAAAGCAACAACTAGAACATGTGTAGTAGAGGGTATGCATGACAGAAATACACATATATTTTTATGTGTATAGCGGTGTGTTACACGAAAAGAACATGTTGTAACTCTATGAATGTTCATAAGAAGTGTTCTTGATTCCTGATAAATTTCATTTTCAGACCTTACAGCTCTTTCCTGCTTCAAAATGCCTCAAATAGGTCTTTAGTAATTTAGCTCTTAGTGAGTTGATGATCTATGTCTTTATTATGAATGTGGTTATTATATTTGAATATTTAATCACTTCTTTCCATTGCTTATGGTATTGATCATCCATTTCTCCATATCATCTATAAGAGACTCTATTATATGTATATTGACACTTCATGCCCAATCTCAAATTTTCTAACATTCCTTTCATTTCTCTGTCTATTATTGATTTGTGCTCTTGATTTGTTTCTTGGGTTTAGCTTCTGCTTAGCTAATTCAATTTTCCACCCTGTCAATTCTACTTGTTAATATTTCTAATGATGATTTTAATCGTTCCATACAATTTTAGTTCTCTTCCACTGCAGTCTCCCTCCGTCTCTTCTTGCTTAATAGAAGTGATATCTCGATTTCTATCTTAGGGAATGAGTCAAAACATACTGTTAGAATCCAGAGTGTCACGTGTTAAAATTAAATTTTATTTCAAGCTATAGTTTCTCTGTGCTCTTTCTAATTTAGAGCCCAAGGGACCTACGTTCCAATGTTAGTTCTGCTTCTTACCAGCTGTGAAGATCTAGAGAAGGTAACTCTTTGCATTTTAATTCTGTTGTAGTAGATGCTGTCGATGGCCAGCTGTTGATTCCTCAGCCCACCAGAGTTCCCAGTTTCATACATAAAGTACCTACATCTTTCATCTTCTCTGCCTGATGTCTCTCTGTAGGCCACGGGAGCTTGCTCTGCCACACTCAGGCTCAATGCAGAAGTGTGTGCTGAGGTGGGGCAATGAATATCCCCAGAGCAACTCTCAACTCATGGGAAATGGGAGGCAGTCATCTGGTGGGATAATTCTGAGATATATTCTATACAGTTATTCAGAAGATCTTCAACAGGAGAGTATTTATTGACTTTTCTACCTTCCCCATCTTGCTTTCTCCATGTCTATACCTGCGTATTCTAGAATCACCTTCCAAATAAACTATCTGCATCCAAGCTTTTGCCTCGGGATCTTGGAGGAACCTAAATTAAGACATGCATCTGTCTCCTACCCTCTTCTTTGAGGCTCCTCTGGTTGGATGCAGAGAAATCATTTGTCTTCTTTGGTCTGTCCATCTTTCCCATGGAAATCCAGATATCATTCTGTCATGTGGTATTCAAGTGGTCCATTCCAAGATACCTGATAATTCTCTATGAGACTGGATGGTGAGGCCCCCAAATTCCTATGACTAAGAATCAAGCTATGCCCAGCTCATTCAATGGCAGTAAGGAGTAGGTAACAAGTTGATAATCAGATAATACAACAACCTCTTTTCACTTAAGGAACTCTCTCTTCTCTCTTATCCCTCAATTAAATAAGCTTCTATAAATCTCTTTAGTGTTCAATGTAAATGGCTCTCCTCTCTCTTTTTGTAAAACAAGGAACTGAATAGCTACAAATTATACCATCCCAAAGAGAACCCCTTAGTTTTTTTTTTTTTCCTTTGACCAGGATCTCCCTTGGAAATCTGTGTGTGTATATATGTTGAGCACTGAATGAAATGGAGAGGAATGAAGAATCTGAGGTTAAACTTTCATACTCTCCCTCCCTGCCCCCAGAATAAGGAGTCTGGGTTAAGATGGTACAAGTTAATATCTCCAGGATACATCAGCTAAGAGGTGTGTGAAATATCCTATACATTCCACTTAATCTGGGGAATCACGAATTCTTCTCGACAGGGTAGTACTGGGCTTCAGTTCTTGCCTTGACATGTTTTTCTCCTAAAGGAACTTATCTTCCCCCCACCCTCAAAGGAATTCCTGGAACTCATAATGGGTACCGGATTCAACAGCCCCAGCCTTAGCCTTCTCACTCCCATATTTGGAGAGTGAGGGGAAGTGATGGGACACTAAACCCAGTTTGATCTTGTTTTTTTGTTTGTTTGTTTTTTTGATAATTTAAAGATGTATATAAATATAAAAACTCTTCCAGACTAAATTCAAACACATCCTCTTCGTGACAATAGACAATGGATTCCAGAAAATAATCATAATATTGCCTAAAGGTTTCTATTGGTTGCTAGTAATTGCCATTAGGTTTATATGGTTTTGCATATGTACTCACTGCAGGACTTGCTTTGTAGTGTGTTTTGTTTTTTTTCTTTCTGAAGACAGCTCTTTACCTTTAACACTTATCATGTGCCCACTGTGGATCAGGCATTGTGTTGTGTGTTTTAGGGAAGTTGTCTGATTTAATCTTTATAGCAACTCTGAGGTGTAAATGTCATTTCTCCCATTTTAACAGATGTTCAACAGAGATGTTGCAAGTTGAAGTGACAGAGTTAGAATTCATGTGTAATTCCTCTTGCTCCAAAGTTCATGCTTTGTATACTACACCATGCTCTTCTTTTGTACTGAGAATCCAGGGCCACTTTAAGGAGTTCACTGGACATTGTCATGTACTGGTAGGGTCATGACTAAATCCCAAGGTCAGCCTTAAGCTCAGTTTCTCTGGACCCAGTAGGTAGGTGGAGATGAAATATAGAAGCTTGATGAGCCATTCGAGTTGGAAACTTGAGTGTATATACTCTGGGATCCCCTATATGAATCCAGGCCCTACATTAACTCCTCCACTCACTGGCTCAGCATTGGGATAGGGTGACATAAAATGTGATGGAGGAAATAAAATACTTTCTCATATGCTCTTTTCCATGTGGGTTTCTGCCTTCTACATTGTAGGTTGTTCTGTTGATTGGTTTGTAAAGAAAATGTGCCAAATGTTTTTGGAAAATTTACCCCCTAGGACATATCTAGAGAGATTGGGCAAGTAAGAGTCATATGCGACGGATGCCAATAACAATTCCCTCTCTCATTTTCCAAAAGTTGAATTCTCAAAGGTTTCATCCCCAGCCCTGTTTATTACTAAGGAGGCTTCCAAATGACATTGGCAGATACCCATCACTTATTATCTGACCCCTTTCTCTAAGGAGTTGGGGTGTCAGTGTTTATTATCCTGGGGACTGTGGCTTTAAGAATTGTGTTAAACTGTAAAAATAATCACTATTTTTTAATATGTTTGGTGATTTTATATATATATATATTTGTGTGCAATATAGGGTCCAAATTTTTCTTTACTTTCTTAAAGAAGTCCATGGCAAAGAGTACTAAGTTTTCAGAAAATCAATTTCCCTCTCTTCTTAGGTACACAGTAGATTATATCCCTGGCCTTCCTTGTAGGTAGGTGCAACCATGAGATTGAGTGCTGGTCAGTGGAATTTGGGTAAGTGATGTACACTTCTTTCAGCTAAGTCTGTAACACTCCTTTGAAGTCTTCCACTCTCTCTCTTCCCTCATCTGGTGGGTGGATGCCCATATGCAGGGTATCCTTGGAATTCACATCTTAAAGATAATAAAACCCATGGCAGGCTGGGATGCTGAGTAACTGGATACAGACTCCTTCACTAACTGAATATGATGTAGACAGAAAATACACATATATTGTGAGTGTTTATTGGTTACAGTGGCCAGCATTACCTTAACTACAGGGTCAAAAATTCAAAAGAGGTAAGAATGAATGCTAGGTTTCTTTACCACGTCAGCACTCAATGTGTCGTACCACCACGACCAGGCTCCCCAGTGAACTCAATGCTCTAGGCCTGTACCCCATAGATAAAAGGCTACATTTGGCCAATTTTACCCCGTTGGTTTGGGAAGGACCTGGACCTCCCCATGTCTTCTAATTCCTGTACTGTTTCCATTGTACTTCCTACTTCCCTGTTGTTTCAAAGGAAAAATCAGGAGGGGAACTCCTGGCCATCAGAAAAGATGGGCATATCAACAAAGGAAGAACACTGTAACTTATCAAAAAGGGTTATGTTTAAGGGATTTCCGGTCTTAGGATAATATTCATCAAGGTCAGCATCAATAAATCAGGGATTAAATCTGTTTTGTTCACTATCAGTCATATCCACAAGGACTTAACTGTGCAGCAACAGTACAGGTACTCAATAAACATGTGTGAGATGAAATGTTCCCATGTGTCTATGGACATATTCATATGTCAGGGAAGAATTGGCTCCTATTGGTTAGATCTGAGTCTCCTGTGGCTGGAAAGATGTTCGCATACACTCTTAAAGCACAAAGGAACTTGCCTTTCCCTCCTTTACTCCCACGCCGAAGTGCTTACAATGGAGCACCAAGCCCTGCGATGGATCAGATGCCGGAGGAAGGGTGGGAATTAACAAGTGCCCATTATCCCTCCAGAATACCAATCATGAAGTCAAGAGCTGTGGAGATGGAGGAGGGGGCACATGAAGTGGCACTCAAGGAATGAGGACTGTCTATACTTTCCCACAAGCCCCTTCAAGGAGTTTGGATCTAGGGCAAGATGCAGAGGTTGCCACAGGAACAGTTGTGACAATAGCCCAAGAGGCCTTTTCCCTTGCCAAGCACACCTCCCCCAGATCACCCCTGACACCCAGAATTCTAGTGTTCAGGGATGTAGGTAACTGAAATGCGAAGTCTTGCTGGAACTGCAAGTGTGGAAAGGAATGGCAGGAGATAATGCTGGAAAGAGAGGCTGGGGTCAGGGTTCAAAAGACCTTGAGTGTGAGGGCAAATGATTTCACATTAGAGGTTTTCAGAGGATGAAGTTGTCATAGTTCACAAGCTGACTGCATCTGGGTTCACAGTGTCTCATTTCAGAGTTCATGTACTCCAGATCTCTTATGGCCAGAAAGTTCTCTGTCTGTCTCTGCCCCCAACTAAGAGGGAAACAGCAGAACGATTTCTTGAGTCCTTAGACAGTCTTGTAGCCTGATACAATCTCCTTTACTCTAAATACCCACCATTCCAACGATCCATCCAAAAATCATAATCCCAAGGCTCAACTGTTTCCTCTCTCAGAAACATCAGAACAGATAGCACTGAGCACTGAGCACTGAGGTGAGATGTCCTGTTATAGACATTTGAATTGGGTCACAAGTTACAGGAGCAGACATACTAGTGGGGTAATCACAGGAACTGTAGCAAGGGCTGAGAGAAAGTTACATGTCTCATATGAGAGACTGCATGACAGTGGCAATAGGCAAGAATGGGAATCATATGCAGAGGGCTTGAAACAAGGCTCTTTGGTTGACCAGTTATGTCCCTTATATTTGAACAATGAAAACAATGTAGGAAAATAATAATAATTTAAAAATAATAATAATGGCAACAAGACTTAGAGCTATCTATGTGCCCAGCCCCGCTCTAAGCACATTGCATGCATGATATCACTTAATCTTCCCAACAATAATATACTAGGAATTAGTATTACATCCTTAATAGTTAGGTACTTCCATTGTTCCTCTAATAGTGTCTTATACCACAAATCTGTTGTGAGGATTAATTTAAATAATATAAGTTTACAAAAAATGAATTGCCAAACATTATTTTAATAATTGTAAATCACATTCTATACTCGATTACATCTATCTATCTATCTGTCTATCTATCTATATGTCTATCTATCTACCTATCTGTCTATCTATCTATCTATATGTCTATCTATCTACATATCTATCTATCTATCTATATGTCTATCTATCTAAAACATCTCCTTTGACTTTAGATTGCCCTGGTGCATCTACTGTGTCCCCAAAGCATATTTTAAAAGATAATATTATTACACCTAAGAGCATTATTATTAATCTTTGCCTATATCTCTTTCCCATAGTTGTGAATTCCACCAGTTTATTGAGCAGCCATAGTTTATATATCTTTATACCTCCAGTAACCGGAACACTTTAAGCATTCTATAAATGTTTGAGATCTTATTGTGTTTTATCATATATTAAGTACTTACTATATGCCAAGCACTATGCTAAGAACTTTACATATATTATTCTGATATAGTCCTTTTTACAATGCTATCAGTTCTCACATTTAGGCATACATCAGAATCACTTAACCAGGCGTCAAGCCTTGTTAAAACACAAATTTCTGAGTCCCACTCCCAGGATTTCTGATTCAGTAAATCTGGGGTGGGCACCTAAGAACGTACACTTCTAATAACTACCCAGGCGATGCTGATGCTGCTGGCCCAGGAACTGCACTGAGAATCGCTGCTAAAATTACCATTGGCATTTTAGGGATAAGAAAGTTAAATCCAGGGCTTCCCTGGTGGTGCAGTGGTTGAGAATCTGCCTGCCAATGCAGGGGACACGGGTTCGAGCCCTGGTCCGGGAAGATCCCACATGCCGTGGAGCAAATGGGCCCGTGAGCCACAATTACTGAGCCTGCGCGTCTGGAGCCTGTGCTCTGCAACAAGAGAGGCCGCGATAGTGAGAGGCCCGCGCACTGCGATGAAGAGTGGCCCCCGCTTGCCGCAACTAGAGAAAGCCCTCGCACAGAAACGAAGATCTCACACAGCCATAAAGAAATAAATAAATAAAATTTAAAAATATAAAAAATAAACACAGTATTTCCTTTAAAAAAAAAAAAAAGAAAGTTAAATCCAAAAAGAATTGTGTAACTACCTGTATGGGTTTTCTACAACAGCCATAACAAAGTATCATAAACTGAGTAGCTTAAACAACAGAAATCTATTGTCTCACAGTTTTGGAGACTGTAAGTTCAAGATAAAGGTGTGGGCAGGGTTGAGAAGAATCTATCCTGGCCTCCCCCCTAGTTTCCAGTGGCTTGTGGACAATCTGACATTCCTTGGCTTGTAGAAGCATCACCCCAATCTCTCCCTCTGTGCATGTCTATGTCCAGATTTCCCCTGTATAGAAAGACACCAGTCATATTGGATTGCAGTCCACCCTAAAGACCTCATATTCACTTGATAACCCCTGTAAAGACCCCATCTCCAAATAAGGTTGCATTCTTCTTTCAGTACTGAGGGTTAGGACTTCAACATATGAATTTTGGGGGAACCCAATTCAACCGTAACATTAGCCTAATCTTACGGTTACACAGCCAGTAAGTGTGAGAGGGAGAATTGAAACCCAAGACTGTCTGATTCCAGAGCCCATATTTGGAATATTTTCACTAATTGGACTCCCTTGGTGAATGAAATAAGTGAAGATATATACAAGCATATTAAAGAAGTTGCTAGAGAAAAGGTAACTCAAGCCCTGCTTTTATGTCAAGTGACAACAGAAACCCCTTTTCCATGTGCCCTGTAAAGCATATGAGAGATACTTTTGAGTTCTGGAATTCTAATTGTCCTGATGGATGATAAGAGGGTGCAGACATAGACATGACTGTCCCTGGCTTACAGCTGCCATTCAAAATGCCCCAGTCAAGAAATAAGACTTTTCTGGCTTGCTTGTAAAGAACACAGAATGTTCAGGACCTCAAATTAGAAAGTTTCCATTTTGTCAACTTTTTTGGACCTTCCTGCATCTAATCAGAAGGGATGCCTGGCCATTTCAGCTGAACCTGATACAATGCTAAAGGTAGTATCCAGTGTCCTGTCCTTTTCTGGGACAGCTAGGCAGGGCTGGGAATGGAAAGGCAGCAAGAGAGGCAGCAGGCAAGGCGGGGATAGAGCTAGCTAGGTCAAACAGCATGGCTGCATTTTCTCCCTCACTCTTGAAGCCTGAGATTTGTGGATAACATAAAAGGTTACAGCCCCTCTTTGGAAGCCACAAATAACCCTGCTTGGGTTCTGACAGCTCAGCAGCCCTTGACGTGCCATTACACATTTCTGCCTGGGATTCCAGCAGTGCATTCGAGCAGCTGGCCCCAAAGTGTTGTCTCCACAGAGCATGTCGTAGGAGCTCTGGGTCACTGGGGAGCCATTCCCTCCTATGACTCAGTGCCCAGAGACACAGCTCGATCTAATGAAATTACATACTTTCTGGAGTGATTAATAAACATGGTCTATTTCTCCATATGGGATGAATATTCTTAAGTAAAAGGAAC
Organism: Eubalaena glacialis; assembly: GCF_028564815.1. Classification (NCBI taxonomy): domain Eukaryota; kingdom Metazoa; phylum Chordata; class Mammalia; order Artiodactyla; family Balaenidae; genus Eubalaena; species Eubalaena glacialis. Next base: position 20,695,864 of record NC_083728.1, read on the forward strand.
GTGAGTACATAGGGGTGCACTCATGTGTAGACCTACCTCTGCCTAGCAATGGCTAAAACTCCATGGCCTTAGCACAGAGACCCTAAGGAAAGAGTCCCTAAAAATAGAGGTAAGTCCCTACCACACGCACACACAGAGTGCATGTAAAGCTTGGCAAAATCTGAATAAGTTTTGAACTCAAGTTAATAGTATTATATCATGTTAATTTCCTGATTTAGACATAGTACTATGGTTACTTGCAATATAATTATTGGGGAAAGCTGGGTGAAGGGTATACAGGAGTGCTGCACTATTTTTGCAGCTTCTTATATGAGTCTTAAACTGCTTTAAAGATTACTTTCACAGTGAGAAAAGATATAATGAGACTATTGCAATTACTATAGCAGTAATTACTGCGGTAGTAGTCACTACAGCAACCACAACAAAAAAATATGTAAAAATACCCTAGTAATTGGCATCATAATCATCCATAGAAGTCATTAAAGTGTTATAACAATTTCCAAAACATATGTTGATTTTGAGAAATGGCTGGTGTCATCTTTTGTCAAATGTGGGTCTCTTGCTAAAGGTGTCCCTGTCTGAGCCAGGATTTGACATAAGAAATTGCAAACAAAACAAAACAAAACAAAACACAGGGCTTCCCTGGGGGCGCAGTGGTTAAGAATCCACCTGCCAATGCAGGGGACACGGGTTCGAGCCCTGGTCCGGGAAGATCCCACATGCCGTGGAGCAACTAAGCCCTTGCACCACAACTACTGAGCCTGCGCTCTAGAGCCCGTGAGCCACAACTACTGAGCCCGCGAGCCACAACTACTGAAGCCCGTGCACCTAGAGCCCGTGCTCCGCAACAAGAGAAGTCACCGCAATGAGAAGCCTGCGTACCGCAACAAAGAGTAGCCCTCGCTTGCTGCAACTAGAGAAAGCCTGCACACAGCAACAAAGACCCAACACAGCCAAAAATAAATAAATAAATAAATAAAATTTATTTAAAAAAACACAAAAACCACGTCCCCTGACACCCCCCTGTAGGTAAGTCATTAGGTTATTGATGTTCAGCTCACTGTCTCCAGAGGGCAGCTCAGTGCTGACTGCATGGCACACCTAGGCCCACCCCTGGATGTCAGCACTTTCCACATGACCCAGACCCAGAGTGCCTGCCCTTTGATCCATCCGTGCACTGTCACTGCCAATCTGGGTCAGTCTGGAGCAATGGATGGGGATCGCACACTCTATGCTGCCGTCACCTTGGTCCACTAAGTAGCCGAATGGGGTTGCCAGAATCCATGCCAGCACTGCTCTCAGGACATTGTTGACCTAAAAAATAATAAATAGACTGCCAGTTCTTTCTCCAGCAAAGATGGCTTTATTCAAGATCAGTAGAGAATTGCGATTTGAGGTCTGCAACCATGGCAAGCCACATGCAAGTCTCCAAACAGCAAGGGAAGAACGCTTTTATGGAGAGGGAAACGAATTTGGGGAGGGCTATAGTAAACAAAGAGTCCATGACTTTTCATTGGGTGAGTCCTTGCCAGGAAAGAAGAGGTGGCTTTCTTCTTCCTGCTGGGCTCTTCTGTCCTCGCAGGGCATGAGAGCAACCCCTGCTAGTCTCCTGACTCTATTCAATTGAGGTTTGTCTACTAATTTTTTTTTACAACCTGATTTCATGGCCACCACTATCATGGCATCATTAGATACTTTCAGAATCACTAAATAGAAAATTTCTCTTTACCAGAATGATATTATTCATGGTATAGAAGCCTTTCCAGCTTCTGCTGAATTAATAATTGCTTTCAAAGTTTTCCAATCCTTATAATATTATCTGAGATATTCCATTATCCTATAACTTTATAATCAATTAAATCATTCTGTGTCGGGAAACCTGTTTAACTATGGTCATTGGAACACCCTAAGACAATTATCTTGAACTAATGAATGTACATTAGAAATAATATTATAAACTAATCATATAGTGTCTCACAGTTACTATTATAGTACTTATTAGCTGAAATGGAAGTATTTCAAGATTTTACCAACTGGTTCATTTATATAAGTGAACGTCAGCTAAATATCAGCTCTGCTTGAATGCAACACGTGGCTCTTCTAGAGCTAGTCACGACTGTTTCCATTGTGAAACTACTCTATGGAATTTTCTTTCAGCATATCTGGAATACTCTTCTCACTCTCCTAAATGCCAGGGAAATTCTACTCCTTGAGTCTGAACGAACATTATGAAAATGACAATTGAGTAGTCTACAGTGTTGTTAGACCAGACTCCCTAGGAAACAAGCTGACTTAAAGCTTATGCGCTAGTGCTTTGCTAGGAGGTGCAATTCCAGGTCTGTGAGGATGAAGATAAAAGGGAAGTGAGGCAGGGAGGGAAAGCAAATACAAAGTAGGACTTTAATGCGCTGTCCACAGCATTGTGAGAAAACGTATCTGGTTGCTGGTTCATACACATGGCTCTGGAGCTAGTTCCTAGAAAGGAGCCTTAGGAATTTGTTGAGCATTGGAAGTTTTATGTGATTAATCCCTAAAAGTGATTGTTTTGAGGATAATGTTCTCGTGTATAGACAATTTCTCTCTGTTTATTACAACTTTATAATTTTATATTCTCTCCATCAATCTCTGAAGCTTCTCTATACAAACCAAACTTTTATTGAAATATGTTTAAAATTATAGAAGATAGGGCCAACTGGACCTACATATGTGTGCCACCAACCTTAAACTGTTTAAGAGGGTGTGGTGAAATGTTTAGTCTAATCTACTTCAACGTTCACAGGGCAATCTGGAATCATTGGTGTATGTTTTCATTGAGTTCAGTTGGCATAGATGTCTTTGGTGATTTCTACCCAAATATTCAAAGAAGAAAAAAAAAAAAAACAGACTCAGAACACAAAGAAAACCCTAGATACCATTATAGGTAATTGGATGCTTCTGAATACTGATACGGAGTGTAAGAGAGGTAAGCAGGGAATGAAAACTCTATTTAAAAAATCTCTGTCAGCTGTAAAGCTCTGTGATGGTTAATTTTCTGTGTCAATTTGACTGAGCTAAGGGATGCCAGGATAACGGATAAAACATTAATGGGTGTGTCTGCAAGGGTGTTTCAGGAAGAGATTAGCATTTGAACGGGAGAATTAAGTAAAGCAGAATTCTGGCTCTCTTCAAGGGCTGTGAGCGTCTTCCAATCCTTTAAGCGCCCAAAAAGAACAAAAAGGCAGAAGAAGGGTGAATTTGCTCTCGCTCTGCTTGGACATCTGGTTCTCAAGCTTTCTGACTCAGATAAAGACTTATACCATCAGTCTCCTGATTGTCTGGCCTTCAGACTCAGACTGATTTACTATCAGCTTTCCTGGTTCTCCAGCATGAAGATGGCAGATCATGGGACTTTGTGGCCTCCATAACCCTGTGAGCCAATTCCTATAATAAGTATCCTCTTGTATATATCTCTGTGTATCCTACCAGTTCTGTTTCTCTGGAGAACACTGACTAATACAAGCTCATGCCCACTTTCACATAAATAACATACAATGATACTAATCCCTACCTTGAATGCCTTGCCAGATTGATGCCTGTCCAAGACTATAAGGAATTCTGCTTAAGAACCCCACATTCCTCCTCTATACCTCTAGCCTATTTCCCAGCTTCTAGCTCCGCCACCCCATCACCCAGCTTCCCCGGCTTCTTCCCAGCCTGGACCCCAATGGCCTGTTGTCCATGTGCCCCATTCCCTCATGGCCCCAAATATGTCAGTTACACCATAGCACAAACATCCTACTTAGAACAATAGCTTTCAACCATCGATGTTCATTTAAGCCACCAATGGATATCTTTAAAAATACTGATTTCGGGGGCTTCCCTGGTGGCGCAGTGGTTGAGAATCTGCCTGCCAATGCAGGGGACATGGGTTCGAGCCCTGGTCTGGGAAGATCCCACATGCCGCGGAGCAACTGGGCCCCGTGAGCCACAATTGCTGAGCCTGCGCGTCTGGAGCCTGTGCTCCGCAACAAGAGAGGCCGCGATAGTGAGAGGCCCGTGCACCGCGATGAAGAGTGGCCCCCGCTTGCCACAACTAGAGAAAGCCCTCACACAGAAACGAAGACCCAACACAGCCAAAAATAAATAAATAAATAAATAAATAAATAAATAAAGTAAAAATTAAAAAAAAATACTGATTTCCAGGCCCCACCCAACGCTACTGAATAGTTCTCCAGGGATAGAAACAGGACATTTTGTTTATATTTTTCAAACCACAATAGATGATTCTGAAGAACAGACATGGTGGTGAATCAATGAGTGAGAGCATGAGATCTGTCTCCTTTATTTCAGTCTTTGAAACTGCTTCATCATCCTTCCCTTTGCCCTGCTTCTTCTTGCCTTGCCATCCACCTGCTATTCTGGGCACCAATCATCTTCCTTGTTAATTGTTCCTCATTTCTGTCCATTTCACTTGATGCCTTGATCTTAGAGTTGGTTGCATCATAACAGCCTAGACTCTCAGAATTAGATAGTACCCAAGAGATTCCTAATCTTACCGTCCTCTCCACTGAAGGAACGTTTTGATAGCCTCTGTATCAGAGATTCTTAACCTGGGGTCTGCAAACTTCAGTAAAAAAAAAAAAAAAAATTACATCTTTATTTTTACTAACCCCTGTGTGAAATTTAGCATTTCTTTCTATTATGACTATAGGCAACAATTACAGTTGTATTAGTGGTACCTTAAACATGGTCACTAATAGATATTACAGATAGTTTTATATTGATGCTGTTATCACAGCTGTCTTGAAATGTTATGTATACTCCTTATGGCCTCTAAATTATAGAATTACTTGATCTCATGCTAGATCTTGTTATTTAATGTTAATAAAAAAGCACATCCAATAGAGTATTTCAACTATTTTAAATATTTTTATTTTTTTCAAGATAATTTATTTCCTTATGAATCTATGTATTTTATTCCATATATTTAAGAAGAGTGAGATATCATCACACACACACCAAAATGGCAAAAATTAAAGAGATAGACAACACCAGCGTTAGCAAGTATGTAGGGTAATCAGAATTCTCATACATTGCTGGTGAGAATATAAGATGGAACATCTGTTGGGGAAGGTCTAGTGGTTTCTTACAAAATTAGGTATCACCTACTCTGTGCCCAACAGCCCCTCTCCTAGGAATTTACCCAAGAGAAACGAGGGTGTACGTCCACAAAAAGACATACAAAAATGTTCGTTGCAGCTTTATTCATAATATTTAAAAAAATTGAAAACTGAATGAACCCAGATGTCCAGCAATCCATCAATAGAAGAATGAATAAACCATACATGGATTATTCAAACAATGGAGTACCACTTAGGAATAATAATAGTAATAATAATAATAAATGAACTACTGATGCATATCGTAGCAGCATGGCTGAATCTCAAAAACATTATGCTGAGTGAAAGAAGCCTTACCCCAAAGAGTAAATATTGTATATTCCTTTCATATGAAGTTCTAGACCAGGCAAAACCAATCTATGGTGGGGGAAAAAACAGTTAGAACCATTGCCTCTAGTGATGTTGGAGTGGGGGATGGACTGGGAAAGAACATGGGCACAGCTTCTTTCACTGAGCATAGTTTTTTTGTTTTTTTTTTAAAGATGTTAAAACTCAGGTTTTATTATTTTTTTCAGTTGTAATGGCAAAGTTTAAATGTTTATTTCTTCCCAGAGCAAAGATGTACTTCTGTTATCACTCTCCTGTTATAATTTTGCTACCCAAGATAGCTACTGGCATGAAGGGAGAGGGAAGAGGGTGAGATGATTGCTATGTGACAGTCCATCTGTTAGCCCAGAGCTGCTGTGAGAGGAGGGACCGTGGGGAGACATGGTCCTGCAGGAGGCCCACGAGGAAATGACAGGCCTGTTCCACCCTACAGTGGGCTGGGCCTGTAGCTCCCAGCTCTCTAAGTGGTATCATTCAGACCACCTTGCTCAGCCTATACCCCATCCCCCTTCCTGTTCTTTCCTCTTGGGCTGCTTCTGCTAACAGACTCTGATTAGGCCCCTTGTTTGTACACCAGCCTTTGATCATTAAGACAAAAACATACTTGCTACCCTCAAACTCTACATGGCAAGTAAAATCAAGCAAAAAACATTGGGAAGTCTTAATGCATCACCTTATATCCTGGCTAATCACATCTAGTGACCAGATATTTTCTAATCACAGTTCCATACGGTGTTAACGATTTTTAAATATAAAATGTGTACAATTAAAGAGAGCATTTCTCCAGCTGTACCAGTACGAAATCAGCTCTTTTTGAATAAGGCGTGTTTTACTCCCCTGGTTTAAGAATCACCCAAAGGCTCAAGCCTGAACCCTCTGCAGCTGGTTAATTTCTGTGCTCCATGACCAGTGCACATCTGAAGCTTAGCCAAGCCACTCCCCAAGACCACCAAGCCCTAAAGTAATGACGGATCAGCATAAATCCATCCATCAGTGCCACAGGAAAAAAGTCCATGCTCAATGGAAGCATTATCTACACATTAGACAAAAGCCACTAGCAAATCTGAAACAACTCTGACGGCTAGGCTGGAAGTTACACTTCCTTTATTTTAAATTTTTCAGGGTCCGATCATAGTTTTTGAGCTTCATCCTTGTTGGTGTATTGCCAATACTTCTATCCTATTTCGTACTGCCTAGTATTCCATGGATACTCCAAAGATTGTTTATCAAGTCTCCTACTGATAGACATGTTGGCTGCTACGTTTGGGGCTATTATGAGGAACCTATTATGAAAATTCTTGTACAAATCTTTTTTTTTTGGGGGGGAGGGGGACCTAGAGATCCTCACTTTCAGAAGATGCCTTGATGCTTTCCTTCCAGAGTGGGCTGCCTGCTTGTGCATCCTCATGAACCCTCCCAGCAGCGCAGCCCTCCTCAGGTTCTCAGCCTTGCACCTCTGCATCGTGTCTTTAGAAATGGACAAAAATGCCTCACTGATAAAGTGTTGGAGTAAGTTAATGGGTCAGCTAGAAATAGCCCTTTTTCAGCCTCCACTGCTTCTGACCAGAGATGGCTGAACAAGTGGCTGGTAACCTAAAGGTCCCTCAACAGAGGAGTGGATAAAGAAGATGTGGTACGTTATCTACAATGGAATATTACTCAGCCATAAAAAAAGAATGAAACAATGCCATTTGCAGCAACAGAGTTGTACCTAGAGCTTATCATACTAAGTGAAGTAAGTCAGACAGAGAAAGACAAATATCCTATAATATTACTTATATGAGGAATCTAAAAAAATGATACACACGAACTTACTTACAAAACGGAAACAGACTCACAGACATAGAAAACAAACTTATGGTTACCAAAGGGGAAAGAGGGTGGGGAGGAATATATTAGGGATTTGGGAGTAACATATGTACACTATTATATATAAAATAGATAAACAACAAGGGCCTGCTGTATAGCACAGGGAACTATCCTCAATATTTCATAATCCCCTTAAGTCAACTATACTTCAATTTTAAATAATTTTAATAATTAATTTTAATAATTAATTATTTTAATAATTTTAATAATTATTTTAATTATTAATTTTAATAATTAATTAATTAATTAAAAAAACAAGTTTCTAGTACTTGCTGTCTCTCTCAAAGCATTTTTTAAAACACATGCTCCATTTAAACCTTGGCTAGCTTCAAGCTTGATCTACTTAAGGGTCTTCTCTCATACAACTTCAGCTACCTGAATGCAAGTCCACTTTTTGGAAATAGACATCATTCTTAACTGTGTTACTTCACAGCGCCAGAACCCAGAGCCCTTTCTTTGGCCATCCTTTTATGGAGCCCATCACTGCCTTTACGTGAGTTCTAGTGTTGCAATGCCATATTAATCTTCCAGGATATCACACCCTCCTGGTCTAACTGACTTCTATCATCAGCCTAAACATAATGGTTGACATCTGAACGACTCTCATTCATTGACCTTCTGTCCAGTTTCCTATGCCTCACGCTCAAATCAGGCCGCCTCTATTATCCATTGACAAAGACTGGCTAAAGTCTTAAAAATGGACTGATTTGGATCCTTACAAAATCTTTCCATGTGACCTCAGTGGCACTGCAAATGACTGGATAAGGAAGGAGCAACATGGAGTGTTTTACATCCTTTCTAAACTCCTCAAGACTTCATTCTTCAGTTCTCATTTAAAACAAATGTTTCACAAAAAAAGGTAATTAACCCTCCTGAGAGCTCACTTTCAAATGTCCTCTCTCCAATTTTAAAATGCTTTTGTCCCTTTAATCACTCTCCTTTAAGTTTTCTTTGGTTTCCAATAAAGAAATTTCCTAGAAGGAAAGATGGTGGGTAGAGGAAAGAGAAAGTATGCTTGTCGGGTAGCTTCTAGTGCCAGTTTCCATGTTCCATTTAAAAGCAAGTAGAATTAGGAGTTCTGTTTACTGTTAGGGACAAAGACCGGAAGTAAAAGCAGCATATATGAGATTGAAGATCATTTCTCTGCCAGGTAGAGGAGTTCATAGGTAGATAATCCAAGACTGGTATAACTACCCTACACATTCATTAGAGACCCTAGACTTCATCTTTAGCCTCCACCATCCTTCACATGAAGCCTCTAGGTCTCAAAATGGTTGCAGGTGCTCCAGCTATTACCAACTTCATTCCAGACAGCAGGAAAGAAGCAGCACGGAGGCAGTTGCCAGTGGTGTCAGCTCTCTCTAAGAAATCTCCACATCATCTTTTGTCTTACATCTCTTTAGGCAGTAATTACCAAAATGTAAATGTTTAGGAAATGTCAACTTCTAGTTGGGCACTAGCATCCTAAATAAAATGGAAAATTTTTGTTTTTCCTAAGAAAGAAGAAGACAGTGGATATCAAGTGGGACATAGGAGTTTCCGCAAAGGAGCAGATTCCAGATTCCAGAATTAGGCCTATTTTACATAAAACCCATGCTATTTCTGTGTCACTAGAGCTCCCTGGTATGTTGTATACTTACATCCTTGGAGAACCGCTAAATAACTTTCAGGGTGTTAATCGCTGCCTCTGTTTTACCACGCCTTTGTTTTGCATCCCTCTCCAATATTGCAGACATCTGGGCACATTTCTTTCCTCCTTATTTAAAGTACACCAAGGGCAAGGGCCTGTTTAACTCATATTTTTATCTTTACAACAAAGTATAGAACGTAGTCCATGGTTTTGATAGGTGTTTGATAAGTGATCAATGATTGTAGATCTAAAATGCATTTGTCCCTCTTTGTCCAGGAAATGCTCTAGCCCCTCAGTGCCAACTTATAGAAATGGTTTTTTGCTACTCCCAAATCTATCTGTTCTACCATCATTTGGGGTACACTTTTATTTTATTTAATAAAATAATTCCAGCAGAAATTCATGTGTGATGGCTTTGTGGCCATCAATTGGATTGGGAATTTTGCCAAGCTTCTTAACACCCATTTTGCCCTCAGAATGTCAGTACTGCCTCTATATAATGCTCCTTACTTCTCACAGTTCATTCTTAAGAGACATTATCTCATCCAGCTCTGAAAGGTAAAACACTTTAGTGTTGTTACACTTAAGAGGGAAGGGAACAAAAACAGAAATGCCTACGGCTGTCTAACTAATGCCATTACAGTAGATTACAAGGTGAGGGTGTTTATGTAGCTTTTTATAACACAAAACTCACCCATAACACTATCTGAAGATTGCAAAAGGAAAACATTAATGCCAGGAAATGCTAGAGTAAAAATATTCTCTGTGCTTTGGACCACATTATGGAAAGATATGTTTTATAAGGATAATATTACACCGGGTGTTTGCTGTCGTCTGCAAAGTGGTGTGAGTTTGTTGAGAAGTTAACTCTTACCATTCCCCCAAAAGGAGGATGATGGAAATGAATTAGTCTACACTGTAAAAACCATAAGCTGAGGCATGAACTCAGTGACTAAACGTTGCAGAAGGGTAGAGACTCAGATCACAGCCTTGGCTTTCTTGTTAGACCCTGACTGCCAAGATGATAAAGGCACAACTCTGTCAGCTAAAGACCTTCAAAGGAGGGCGCCCAGGATAGGGAGGCGAGGCTAGGACAATGCTGTATGGTGAAGAAGTCAGGAGCTGGAGATGCTGATTTTGGAGAAGAAGAGGCCCAAGGGGACATGGTCTCAAAGGAAAGGAGCAAGATTTGGTTTAATGAACTCAAGGGGGAGGATCAAAATAACGAAGGAAAGAAACCTACATAAGACAGACTCTAGCTCTTTAAAAGGAATAACTGAAATTCTAAGCATCCTCAAAGCAATCCAGATAATCTCAGCAGGGAGAGAGTTCCCTTTAGCTAGAGGAATTAAACCAGAAAGTCGATGTCTACTTGGAGAGAGGCATTGGCAAAAACTACTACTACGCTGGCCCAATTCCCTCTTATTTCTTACCAGACAATTTCAATAGTCTCCTAACAAGTAACAAGTCTTCCTTCTTTGACCCTTGCCTTCCAGAAAAAAAAAAAAAAAAAAATCTATAGGAGCCTGAATAATCCTTCTAAGAGAAATTAGATGCTCAAAACCATCCTATGAATTCTCTTCTCACCTCATGTGAAAGACAAAGTCCATAAAACGCTCTAAAGAATCTGTAAGATATGTCTCCCTGCTACCTCTCTGAGTTCATCTCTGTTACTCTCTCCCATCTCTTATTCTCCTCCAGCCACATGGACGACCTCGTTATAACACAAACACATCAGGCATGTTCCCACCTCAGGGCCTTTGCACTTGCTCTTCCTTCTGTCTGGAATGTTCTCCCTCCAGATATCCCCTTCTTGCTTGGATGTGTCACCAATTACTGATGTCTCCCCAGCTGTCATTTTTTTCAGTGAACCCTTCACTGATTGCCCCTGCTTTTACACCCCCTATGCTCTGTCCCTGCTTTATTGTTTTTCATAGAACTCAACATCATCTGACACATCAAATTTTTCACTTGCTAATTTATGGTCTCCCTCTACCCTAAGAAGGCAAGTTCCCTGAGAGCAAAGGGTTTTCTCTGTTTTGTTTATAAGATATAGCCAGAGTACCCGGAAGAGTGATGATGCCTGGCGTCAGATAGGTACTCAGGAAATAAGTACTGAATGAAAGTGTGATGCTTCTCAAAGACAGTGTTCTAGACTTTGAGAAACAGGGCAGCAGGCTTATGGAGAGCCACTGAAGAGGTTTAAATGAGATTATAATATCATTACATTTGTGTCTGAAATGTTCTCTCCAACAAAATGAGGATTGGGGGACTTGAGTTCTAAACCATGCGCATAATGGGAGACCATGGAGAAGACTAAGCCGTAGTCCAGGCAAGAGGCAAAGAGCGCAAGATGGGTGTGCATTGAAGAGATGTTTTAGGATTTAAAACTGAGCGGAGAAATTCTGTTTTGGATGCCTAGTTTAACTGCACAGAGCTATTCAGTTGCCTGAGAGCCCTTTCTCTGCTGAGCCCTTCATCACTACAGAGCCACATGGTCAAAGCTTTCCTTTCCAGTGAGAGGGGGCGTAGGAATGTTTTCCTTGGCTGTCATAGTTCCAAATCAGGATCAATAGGATTAAATCCAACCAGAGCCCAGATCTAGCCCTGCTCCAGAACAGACCGGACATTTGGTGTGTGAACAGACAGCCCAGATACCAACCCCCAGTTTCCATTACAAAAATAATAAAAGTTCGAGGGAAATGAGATTGGAAAACCAAAGTAAGTAGAAGACTCAAGACATCCTCCTATTTGTTTTTCTTCTGTTTCTAGGCCCTAAGCCAGGAGAACCCTCTTCCCCATGGTTGCCTGGTTACAGCCTGAGCAGTTCGCCAGGGTAACATCTGGAATAAAGGTGGGCGGGCAGGGAGCCAGGGCCTGCTCAACTTGAACGAGATCTGAGAAAGAAAGGAAAATAAGATTTTTTTTTCTAATTACTGCCCAACCTTGAGGACAAAGGAAGGAAATATTTGAGATAAACTGAATATATGTTAAAAGGTTTTCTTTTAAAGGATTATTACAACTCATTAACATAGCAGAGGAATAGAAGGCATGATGCGAACTCTGGAAGTTATGGCCATTTTAATAAGCTGTGTTTTGGAGTGGGCATTTGCTACCCAAGACCCTGAGCGACTCCAGATTTTGTGATATTTAGTATTATTCATGAGTACAGCCTGCTTCAGCATAGAAGGAACTACATTCAAATATCTAATAATAAAAAGAATATATAATATTATTTATATATTTATAAACATTTATTGATTGTTTATCCTGTTCCACTAAGGGTTGTAGGTATACTATCTTATTTAATTCTTGCAACCCTTTGGAATAGGACCGAGCCTTAGCAATGGTAGGAAATTTCCTACAGCACATCTCATACTCACCAGACAGTCTGATTCCAAGACCTGCTTTCTTCTGCACTCTACTCTCCTGTCTCCCACAAGTTACCATACCCCCATCATGTGGTGCATCCCTCCCATGGATTAGGGAGATGCTTCAGCACCCGGGTTAAGAGCCTGGATATAGACTTCCTGAGTTAAAATTACAGCCTTGTGTTACCTTGAGCCAATAACTTATTCTGAGTCACGTTCCTCATGGGTAAAAGGGGTTAATAATGACACTTGTTCCATGGGGTTTTTGGAAGAATTTAATGAGAAAACATGTAAAGCTCTTAGCACACTGTGATTACTAGTGTTTAATAAACATTTACCTGTTGATATAATTAAGATTATAATTTATATCTTGATTCTTCAATTGAGAGCACATTCATCCAGCACTGATTGTGCCAAGAACCATGGGTGATGAGTAAAACACAATCATGGGCTTTGTGGTAAATCCACCTTCTGATGGATCCTGTCTCATACCCCACAACTTCACCTTCACTTTTCCAGAGAGGAAGGGTATACATTTGTCCACCGAATCACCCATTCCTTCTCCTCCCACAGGTGTACTTGGAAAAATCCATGTAAACAAATAAATTCATTTCCATGAACATGTATTGTGGATTTTTAGATACTGTGGGAGAATACTGAAGAAGTTGAAGACTTGGTTCTTGCCCTCTAAAACTTCCCCAGGAGGAACTGAAATTGGAATTAAAGCCAGAATGATTCTTACGTGGTGTAATGCCTCTTCTTGTATATTTTAATCGAGAATAGATCCGTACACCAGTATGGCTGGTGTGGTTTGGTTATTCTAAACAATTTACCTATTTCTGTATTCCCAGTTAAAGAGAAAATATTAAGGAATTACATTGAATTATGTTGACCTTAGTTTAAACAAGTAGCTTTACCTCTTTGTTCCTTGGTTTCTTCATTTGTAAAATATGCATCATAATAATGATAATTGTACCTATTTTCAGGCCTGTTAAGATTAAAGAGAAAATGTAGAAAAGTACCTAGCACAGTGATAAGTATACAGTAAATGTCTTAGTCAGCTAGGACTGCTGTAACAAAATGCCATAGACTGCGTGATTTAGACAATGGACTTTTATCTCTTATAGTTCTGGAGGTTAGGGAATCCAAGATCAAGGTGCATCAGATTTAGTTCCAGGTGAAGACGTTCTTCCTGGCTCACAGATGGCCATCCTATTGCTGTATTCTCACATGGTGGAGAAAGAAAGCTCTGGTGTTACTTCCTCTTCTAATAAGGGTATTAATCTCATCATGGGGGCTCCGCCCTCATGACCTCAGCTAAACTTAATTAACTCCCAAGGGACATACCTCCCAATATTATCACACTGGGGACTAGGGCTTCAACATATGAATTTTAGGGGAATACATTTAGTCCATTACAGTAAGTGTACAATCAATGTGATCTGTAGTAACTTTTAACAATAATCATAATTCTTCCAGTAATTATAGTTTAAGAGTACCCTGATTTTAACTGAAATAGGACACCTGAAAGTAGATGTTCTACTCCTCAAAAAAAAAAAAAAAAGTCAGCCTAAATATTTTTGTTCAGGCAGAAATGATCACATGATTAAAACCTGGAAGCTAATTAAAGACAAGGAAGACACAGCTAGAATGTAAGCTCAAAAGGGCAGACAGAGCACATAACTGTTCTCTTTATCACTGTACCTACAGCATACAGCACGGACGCTGGCACCCAGTAGGAGCTTAATAAATGTTAATGAATGTGCCAAAGAACTACTGATTTCTGATAAGAAATAATCAACAAATAAATCCAAGATGGACCCTACTTATTGGTGTGTATCCTAGAAGAACTCTTGTTGAAAAATATTCTAGGCAATATTCTACTCAGGTAAACACTGTGGTCCAATCTAAGATCTTATCAGGTCTTTGGCTCAGGAGCCTTATCTTTTATCAGTCAGATAGGTGTAAAGGATGACTATGGAGAGGAATATTGAGATTCATACAATTCAAAGCACATGCTTTTTTGACACCCACAGCGTGCCAAGTCCTCCTGCTCTAGGCACTATGGATTCAACAATACATAAACCATGGTCTCTGCCTTCAAGAAACACTGGGCTTAGCTAGAGAGATGGGCATGAAAACAAAGAAATAGACTCACTGAATTAAGTACTACGCCAAAAACACTGTGTACCCGTGGAAGAAGGAAGTAGATTGGTAGTTAGGAAGACATCAAGGAGATGACATGGTTGAGTTGAGTCTTGGAAATGTGATTGTCAAGCACCCAGTTAGGGAAAGGGTATTCCAGGTGCAGGGACCAGCTTGCACAAAGACAGAGAGGTGTGAACATGTGTGCAGTGGAGGTGGCGGATGAGTTGGCGTGATGATGGGAGATAAGACGAGAATCACTCAATCAAGGGCCCCTACACTTTTTTACAAGTTTGGATTCTGTTCTCCAAGCAACAGAAAATCAAAGGGGGAAGGAAATGATCAAAAACAGAGTAACCCCCGCTCGCTGCAACTAGAGAAATCCCACGCACAGCACTGAAGACCCAACACAGCCAAAAATAAATAAATAAATAAATAAATTTATTTTTAAAAAAAACAACAGAGGTAATAGTATCAGGGGTTAGCGCAGGTGGCTGCAAAGGTTAAGAAAGGAGTATGAGGCATTTTCTTATGCATAAAGGAGGGAGCGCAAGTTTGAGGTGAAGACAATAACCTCAAGTTTGGGGTGCGCTCATTGCTGTGTGTCTCCAAAGTAGCCAAAGAAGCAATAGAGATAATGGTTGAGAGCTCAGAACAGTGGTGTTAGCTGGGGAGAGTGTTTGGGGTCTTATGCTGATGAAGATGGAGACAGTGTGCTTGCCTGGGGCTGAGAAGGGGCTGTGATATGCGGAGCAGTGATTTCTTTCCCTTTTCTACGTCATGGATCTTTTGAGAATCTCATGTAATGCTATGGACTCTCTGTCAGGAAAATGTCACAAAGCTACGTGCATACATGTAAAGAGTTCATTCAACTGCAGAATATTCTGAGACTCTGAGAGAACCATGGAGCCCCAGTTAAGAAACCGTGAAGTACTAGGAGGACGAAGAGGGGCCAAGTTGCAATCCTAATCATTTGGGTGGTGAAAAGATAGGAGAAAATACAGTGGAAGAGTTGACAACAGTGTCTCAATCCCCAACACCCAGGGCACATGCCTCCCAGAAAGCCAAGTGACATTTGCTTCTGAGTTTAAATATCCAGATTTAGCAGAGTAGACTTTTGGGCTCCTGTCAACTCTTTAAAATATTTGACAAACCTCCCTTTTCACCTTTATTTCTTTCTCCATTTGCCTTTAAAGGAGCTACGTGGATTCACAATGAAAGCGCTGACTGGAAATTCACTCTTTGGATGTCTTCACAACTAGGAGTTACTAATATGGACTGTGGAGAAATGTCTGCCCTGGTGGTAAAAGACATTTAGGGTTTTCTGTAGAGCTTCACAGGCTGGCAAGAGTTACTTGAAAAGCAAAACTAAATATGATAATGAGAGAAAACACCTTCTGGGCTTACAAGCCTTCTTGTTCTTCTATAGCCAGCACTTGAAATCTCAGTAACGAGGTTTGTGATTGTTGGGGATCATTTGTCAATCAATAAAGCAGTCATGGAACAGTAAAGCCTGAATCTTTCCTGAATTTCTCTGAAACATCCCTTGTTCCTTCTACCTCCTAGTCTTGTTTTAACAATGCGACTGCCCTATTCACTGGTCTCCCTCTATCCAGTACTACCACCTGCCTTCACCATTGACCCCTCCTCTCCCTATCTGTCCATCACCCATTGACATGTACACACTGCTATATTTAACATGGATAACCAACAAAGACCTACTGTATAGCACAGGGAACTCTGCTCAAGATTCTGTACCAACCTAATTGGGAAAAGAATTTGAAAAAGAATAGATACATGTATATGTATAACTGAATCACTTTGTTGTACACCTGAAACTAACACAACATTGTTAATCAACTATACTCCAATATAAAATAAAAAGTTTTTCAAAATAAATAAATAATCTTTCTAAAAGGAAAATGTTGATTCAAACTTTCCCTTGCTTAGACTGGCATTCAAGACCCTTCTGATCTGGCCTCACCCACCTCATCAGCCTCATGTCTCCTTACCTCCCACTTCCCCACGTCCTGAGCTTCAGCCACACTACATTACCTCATTCCTCAAGGCGTGCCTTCCTCTTTACCACCTTAGCACACACCACCATCTTGTTCTAGAATATCTGGCAAATGCCTATCTGGCCTTCAAGGTCCTCCTCAGACATTGTACCCTGTAGGGTAATTCCCTCTGACCCCTTCCCTACTCTCATCAAAGACAAGTTTTCTTTTCCTGAGCTCTCCCCACACTAGACCTGGAGCTCCCTGAGAGCATGAATGGATCGAGTGGTCCCACCAACTTAGGTCTTGTGATAAATGTCCTGAATAAGAAGAAATTCACTTTTTTTCCCTTTTATGAAGAGCTTGCTAAAACTCAAGGAAGTATGGGGCATATTTAATGTATTTAAAAACCTTTCCCAAGACCGGAAGTAAAATGTGAATATGCAAATAATTCCTCCTAAGGTGCATGATATTTATTTTTTATTAAAGCAGGAGAATGTTGCAGCAATTGCTTCGTGTTACCATATGCACTTAGGTACAGTTGTCTGTCATGCCTGTCACAAATTCAGACTGCCTTCACCTCGTATTCATATGATTTCAACTTGACTTCTTTCCATTCCCTCCCCTTCCCTCTCCTCCTCTCCCTTCCTTCCCCTTTCTCCCTGGCTACTTGCAAAACAAATGTTAGCTGACTGCTTCCTCCCCCACCATCCTGTCTCAAGGAACACAGACCAGTGCCTCCAAACATTAATGTGCAGAATCTGATTCAGTGCTCCCCAAGAGAGCCCATGAATCTAAGGCCAAGCCTGAGATTCTGCATTTCCAACAAGCTCCCAGGCGATGTGGACCACACTTTATAAGTCATAGGAATATAAAGCATGGAGGATGAATCAGGCAGAGACTATGCTCTCAACAACAAATGACAGTCTAGGGCCAGTCTCTACTACTGCCTCCTGGACAGGCAGGTCCCCTTAGTGTCCACCAAGGCTGCTTCATCACAATCAAAGTACCAATATTTTTTTATTAAGATATAATTGACAGATAGGTGGTTGCCAGAGGTGAGAGATGGGCCGTGGGCCAAAAATGGGTGAGGGTGTGAAAAAGGTACAAACTTCCAGTTATAAAATAAATAAGTCCTGGGGATGTAATGGACAGCATGATGACCATAATTAAAAATGTTGTATTGTATATTTGAAAGTGGCTGAGAGAGTAGATCTTAAAAGTTCTCATCAAAGTACCTATTCTTCGCTGAAGTGGAGACATATATGAGAGGATAGATGTGGGACTGGGAAAAGGGGAGAGGGTGACATTCTTTCTGTGCCCCCAGAAATGAAGGCTTGGGTGGTGAGCCCAGGTTAGACCAGCATACTCATAAGACTGATGTCACTTTTAAGCACAAGCTGAACAAACTATTAAAGTTCAGGTTTCAATTTTAAGACATTCAAACATAGTTAAGGGAATCTCATTTGCATGGCTTGAAGATAAATTGAGGGAAGGGTAAAGTAAGAGACTGAATGACTTCCCAGAAATGTACCCAGAGGCAAAGGGGCTGAGGCTTATAGTCATCTAACTGGGTACCACAAGAAACTTGAGATTTCCTACAGTGGAGAGACTGTTAGGTAGGAAACTGATAAAGTCTTAATAGCTAACCATGGGCTCTCTCGGGGAGCACTAGAGAAGAGAGAGGGGTTTGGTGGGACTCTGCAAGTTTCCCCCCAAATCCATTGCAATGTTAAAGCAGAATAAAGCCAGAAACAAGGAGGCTCAGGAAACAGACAAAATTTACTTACAGCCACCTAGCATCGTTTCTGTGCTTTAGAAGCTGAGATGCACAAAAGAACAAAGGTCCTTGCATTCCCACCTACCGAATGGCAGGTCAATGATCTTTCTGGTTCACTGCTTGAGAATTTGTTTGTTTTTTTTTCTCCTAATTGTGTCCACTAGATTATTAGCTATTTGCCCCTCCCAGATGCATGCAATCATTCATGCATTTGTTCAGATATGCATTCTTGTATTTTATCACTCAGCAGATACTTATTGTATATCTATTATATTATGTACCAGACACTGTACATACGTTTTCACAAAAGGCAGTGAAAATAGAACATAAAATAAGACAGAATTTAGGATAGAGCTCCTCCCATTTTCAGCTGAGGTTGATTCGTTTATAGCATCCTTTGGCTATTGTTAGCTAAAAACCGTCCCAACTTCAATGCTATCCAGAACATATACCTCCATCTTGTCCACAAGAATATCAATATATCACAAGTCAAGTCCCTGATTACCTTCAGGTGCCCTATTTCTATTCTTTCTCCTTGAACTACCAACCTAAAGACTTATTTTAACCTAATTCCTGGTTTATTTTACCTGATGCATGCTGGCCCCTGATGAGCATAACATTTCTGTCAAAACACTCACCAATTATCTCTTTAGTAATCCATTCTCAAATGGTGCCTCAGAGCAAGTAAAATCATTGCTGCAAAATTTGATAAACCCTTTAAAGAATGTGAATATCTTTGCCTACAGTCCTTCCATGTTATTCACCATTCCTCAAAAATCACTCATATAACTTTAACCTATGTTCCTCACTATTTGCAGACATCACTCGAAAAATTGAGCTTGTCAGAGAGCTCCCTGTTCAGATATGTTGGAGATTCACAGCAGTTTCTTATTATTTGTCACAGTACTATGCAATTATCTAGCTTTTTAACACTTAAAAAATGATGTTACAAAAATGCCCATTTAAGAATTCCTACCCAGAAAATATTAATTTTGGTTGCTTCCATGGAGCAAGATTCACAGTGTAGGAGAGATGGAGAGATACCCTTCCTTTTTATTTTATACTTCTTATGTCACTTGAATTTTTGGGGCTTGGACATCTGATCCTTATAAAAAAAAATTCTTTAAAAATACATATTCTACCAAGTGTGATAGATGTAAACCAATAATTATAAAACCTAGTGATAGGTATTCCTATCTGCCCCTATAAGATCCAGGCCACACTCACTTGCAAAGGAAATGACAAAGCCACAGAAAAGAGCCAGCACCCACAGCATTGTCTAGGACTACTCCCCCCCTCTCCATTGCCTGTGCCCACCTCCTCACTGCCAGCTTTGTTCTCTCTCCTGCCCTTGTCTGCTTGACTTTCCACAATGTCTTCATGCTTTTCCACCTGGGGTATCACCATTTGCCTATGTCTCGGTTTCCCTGGCTCACTACTTCGTTCTAGTCTGGGCTTATCTCCTTCCTTCTACCTCAGCACATTAAGACTGACTCAGGGCGACAGACCATTAGTGTGAACTTGGCCTTCCTTGGATGAGATACTTCAAGAGAAAACCAAGCATCTTTGCAATGAATTGTCCCAGAAGTTTTAGATGTTCTCATAGAACGACTCAGGTATGTGTCCAATTAGACCTACTCTTCCCTTCCCAAGTCATTATTTAAGCTTAGTAAGTTTTTATCGTCCACGTTTTCCCCACCCCCAGTTTCCATCATTTCCACCTTCATCACAAACATATTTATGATTACATTTAAATTCAGAGAAGGAGTTTCCCCTTATCTTTATTATACTCCTAGGAGAAGATGATATTAGTAAGCCAAGCCAAAACTTCATTAGACATTCTGCTTTTGGTCAAAAAAAGATACTCAGAAGATTGCCTACTCTCCAATGCCCTGGCCTAGAAATCATCAAGTGAGAATACTCATTGGCAAAAGAAGCCACCTTGTATACTTGTTCACCTGCCCAGGTCTAAAGGTCAGTAATCGGGGCTCTGGATCCCAACTGCTGCCCCTTCAGCAATCTCATTACATCATGACTCCACCACCCACCTTGCATTTTTCATTTCTTCCTCTCTATTGGCTACTTACAATTGGACTACAGCCAATTCAATTGGTTTTTGTCTTAAAATAAAATAAAATAAGCAAAACAAGTCCCCTCAAAAGACCAGTTAAACCAGAATCTCTGGGATGGAGCCCAGGCATCAGTATTTTTGTAAATGCTCTCCAGGGGATTCAAATGTCCACCTCAAGTTGAGAACTGGTGCTCAAATCCCTTCAAAGGCAGTATTTCCTTTTTTTATCACTCCCATGCACTTCTCGATTTATTGCATTCTGGTTTTGACCATCGCAACTCTACTTAGTTGAGGACATCAATTCTCAGCCTAGTGGCCACCTTTCTGAACCATCTTCTTCTTGGAGAGGTCTAATCTGACACAGTGTGCCTCCTCTTGCTTCGTGAAACCCTCTCCTGTGGGATCATTTCCTGCTTTTCTTCTAAACTTGGACTGCTTCTCCTCATTTTCCACCATGGGCTCCTGTTTTTCCAGTTTTGGGGAGGAGTGAGGAAGCAGCCTGTGTAGCAGGATTCTCCCCAGGGATTTATAGGGCTAAAATTCTTATATGGATAATACTGCTCAGAAAATATTCGGGGAAAATAAAAAAAAAAAAAATGTTACGAAAACTGAGCGTATTCCAAAAAATGCAGGCAAACACCAGGAAACAGGGTAGAGAAGATGCCAACCAGATGTCGCTCAAAGCCAGCTGTAGGAGCTTGGGATCAGACCCCTAACTTGGTTCAGATGGAACACAAAAGCCAGATTCATCCAGAACAAAGCTCTTGGGAAACTTGGGCCAAGCTTTTATTCAGTCAGAGGAACTTCAGCGTAAGTGGGCAGAACACAGTGACATAATTTCAGTCTCATCTACTATAAATTCAAGAATTTGCCCTTCCTTCGTCTTTGAGTCATATTCGGGGAGGGCAAACCCACACTGTACCACCTTGACTCCCGGGAAAAGGGCAAAGGATTAAGACCAGAAGGCAAGTCGAGAAGGATCAGAGAGCCGGACAGCTGTGGTAACAGCCCTCCCAATCTCCAGGATCTGAGCCCTTATGGTTCTGTTTTAAAATAAACGAAGATTCAGATGAACAGAAAGTTTGTGTTTCACATTAACATTGCGGCTTTTTCTCAGCTGGGTGTTTTTATTTTCTCTGTCACTTTGCATTACAGGAATAACACAGCTTTCCAAGGGAACAGCTCCATCAGATAAGTAAACAGCATAGAGCGAGGAGTATATAGATGGCAGAATTTGAGGCTCTTTGACTCAAGGAAGCCTTGGCCGTAAATGTCTGTGGCTGTCGGCCCAGACCATGAGCTTCAGGCTCAGCTCTAAACCCGGCTGGCAAAGAGGCCAGACCTCATCTCCTAGGCTTTGCTGCCTTGCATTTTCTCATGGGTCAGAAAAGAAGCAGCTGGGAAAATTGCTCATCATACTTGCCCCAGCCTTTCCCAGCACAGTTGTGGGCACTGCCTACTGCCACCAGCATCAGCCCTGTCCAAGCCAAAGGTAATGGAGACACAGCTTAGGAAGGTATCAGCACCTGCCTGCCCACCAGGAAGGTGAGTTTCAGGAATAGTTACTATTCTGTAAATGGTGGCCAACAAATGTGGGAGTGAGAGGGAATACGTACCCAGATATCCACATGGGCTCTTTCATCCCAAACACCTATGTGTTTTCTAAAGCCCGATTGACTGGCTCTTCTCCTTTACCTGCTCCTGACTCTCACTTTTGATTCTTTGAGTAATGTACCCCAGGAAAGCATCACGGCCTCACAGCCTAGACCTTCTCTCCACAAGGGCTGGTACCTGTGGGAGCAACACTACGACAACCTGAATGTGTCTCATTGAGTGAGCCTGACATTATAGAATTAAAAAAAACTCTGCTAGGACACAGACCCTCTGCCAATGTCCCCACCCCTACAATAAGACTTCTTACACATCAACCTTCACCTGGATGGAAATTGACTCTGCTTTATTCTTGGGGTTGGTGATTTAAGTGACTTTTCTCTTCCTGAAGCAAGTTTAGTGAGTCCTTCCCAAGCTCCAACTCCTGCTGTTTCCTTCTCACTTCCTCCTTCCTGTTGGGAAATCTCAGCTGGCCTTTATATTGAACCAACCAGCATTGGAATAGAAAGAATTACTGTGGAAACTCTTAATTTTCTCTCGCCAATTTCACTTTGGCAAACATGGTGTCTCTCTCGAAACCTTTTACACTGATCACATGATATAAAACCGCAAAAGTGAGCTTAGGCCAAAAATGCACATACTTTAATAAATTAAGGGGTAAAACCAAATCCATTTTCAAAATACAGGCTGCCATTACAACTAGTTATAGGAGCACAAAGAAAAATGCCTGTGATCCTTCAACCCCTGACAATTCATTTCTACATGGGCAGTCCTAGCAAACTACCCATGTGCAAATAAGCTTGTTTAGCTTTTGAGTAAACAAGAATCTGGTTACTGGGACAAGAATCTGGCTGGAAGTCATGTTTTCTACCTTGATATCTTAATTTATTGATAAAAAACTTTCAAAACATCTATCAGCATTTCTGCTCATAGGATGGGCCTGACTAATCACTTCCTTTAAATGTTTTATAATTTAAAATTTTGAATTTAGACAGAATAATAGAGTGAACTCCCAAATACCCATCACCCAACTTCAACAATTATAGACTCATAGCCAATCCAGTTTTATCTGAACTGGTACCCATTTGGCCTCTCTCTCATATTATTTTAAAGCATATCCATGATATCTATCATTGTGTCAATAAATATTTTAATATTTACCTCTACAAAACTAGGGCTTCCTTTTTTTAAACTTTCTTTTTTATTTGGCCACACTGCAAGGCATGCGGGATCTTAGTTCCCCGACCAGGGATAGGACCCGAGCCCTGGCAATGAAAGCACCGAGTCCTAACCACTGGACCACCAGGCAATTCCTCTTTAAACTTTTTATTATAGAAGACTTCAAACGTAGATAAAAGTAGAGAGTACAATGAACTTCTATGTATCTATCAGCCTCCTTCAACAATCACCAGCTTATGGTCAATTGTGTTTTATTTATGCCTCCCACTCATTCCCTCTGCCCCAGATTATTTTGAAGCAAATTTCAGACATCATATCATTTCACTGTAAATATTTCAGAGTGTATCTCTAAAATATGAATTTTTCTTAAATATAACCAGGACACTGTTATCACATCTAAAGAAAATGATTCCTTACTGCTATCAAATATTTAGTCAGTATTCACATTTTCCCAACAGGGCTGCCTTTTTAACTATCATTACGTTATCAACCTAAAAATTAACAATTGCTTATCAATTGTATCGAATCCTCAATCAGTGTTCAGATTTTTTCCTTGATCTCTTTTTAATGTGTTTGTGTAGGTTTTTAATAAAAATTGAGATTGAAATAAAATTCATACGTTGCAGTTGTTGATATATCACTTACCTCTCTTTTAATCCATAAGCCTTCTCTCCTTACCTTCCTCTTCTTCCTCTCTCTTCCCTTCCTCTTTTTTTTTTCCTCTCTTTTCTTTGTAATATATTAGTTGAATAAACAGGGTCACGTGTCTGGCTTTTGTTGTTTGCACTCCTGTGGTGCTGTTTAACATGTTCGACTTTCCTCTGTACGACCTTAATGGTTAATCATTCCACCCTTGACTATGGATCCAATAGAACTTCCTGGTCTCCATTCTAAACCCCAGACTTCTGTCTCCTGGATGATGGAAACCCGAGGCTGTGTGATGCACTGGAAAGAGGACAAGGTTTTAATCTCTCATCAACCTACTATATGACCTTGGGCAAATAAGACTCACCTTCCTTGGTCATAAATGTGGATACTAATATTGCCTTGGAAGGTTTCTTTGGGGCTTAAGAGTAAGTATTATAAACATAGAGTATCTTGAGCGGCACACAATCCAGCTAGTCATACACCTGAGAGCTGTGCTGCATAGTGGAGAGAACACAGATTTTGGGGCCAGACCCCGTTCAATAAGGCCATCTGTCGAGTGAGGGTAAAATATTTAATTTCGTCTTAATGACTGAAGAGACGATGTACATAACATACATAGTCCAGCGCTTGGAGCATGATGTCTGTGGCAATTGTAGGTAAGGACAGTGGTCTATATTTATCAAAGAAGGCTAGAAGATAGGAAAGATTGAGTTCAATATGTTTTTTTTTTTCAAAATTATCTTTGGCAAGCTTCTTTCCAATAATTTCCATTATACCTTAAAAGCAAAAAGCCAAAAATGTGGATAAATACAATGTGCAATGAGAACACAGAAAAGAGAATAAATAACTTTTCTTGCAAATACCAAGAAATACTCTGCAGGAGTCATAACAACTGGATTGGGTCTTAAAGGGTGAGTGAGTGTTTGGTATTTGAGTGAGAAAAAAAAAAGCATATAAAGAGGAAGGAACAGCACTGGCAAGGGTAGAACTGGGCCGCGAGCTCAAATGACTTCAGAAAAATTGGTTGGGGTTCACCTGTTTGGCAGTGGACCGTGATGATGTGGCTCAGGTATAATAATCTCTGTCATGGGGAGATGGAGGGATTCAAAGGGAGAGCAAAGATGACATTGTGAGAAAGGGAAGTAAATTAGGAAGTCATGATAATAGAATAGGTAAGAGATAGAAAAAACCAATGGAGTGGCAAACCATGTCAGGTCACCATAAGTGTCAGCAAAGTGTTAGATGAAATATCTCTGAAGATTGCATAGGAAGGTAACTTTTTGCCTAAAGTAATCACGGAGTAGGCAGCGTTTGAAACTGAACTCATAAATCAAAGTTTTATGTAGAACTTATGCTCAACAAGTAAAATTTGGGCAATGGTCTAGAGAAAGGAACACAAAGTTGTGAGGGTTATCCCCAGGACAGGTCCATGGAAATCACAACCTCCCATCATTG
Organism: Eubalaena glacialis; assembly: GCF_028564815.1. Lineage (NCBI taxonomy): Eukaryota > Metazoa > Chordata > Mammalia > Artiodactyla > Balaenidae > Eubalaena > Eubalaena glacialis. The sequence continues at coordinate 20,721,106 of NC_083728.1, forward strand.
TTTCTGATTCCCTGAAAGTGAAAGACAGCACACACACACACACACACACACACACACACACACACATCCCTCCCCCACCCAACATCCCATGTCATGATTCAGCTGTATTTACTCTAGTGGTTCCTAAAATGTGTTCTGTAGAGCTGTATTCTACAGGTGCTTCATGGGGAAATGAAAGTGGGGGAAAAGGGGAAGGAGAAAAGGAAGGAAGGAAGGAAGGAAGGGAGGGAGGAAAGAAGGAAGGGAGGGAGGGAGAGAAGAAAATACTTTCTAAACTAGTTTGGAAAATTCTAGCTTAAACAGAATTTTTAAAAAGTTTCTTTACTTTAGGACTTCTCAGAGCCTTTGTTTAAAGTATCGCAAATCTCCAACATAAGCACAGAGTACTTTAAGAGATTCCCCTCCTCCCACAAGGAGCATCTTGGACAAGTATTCTATATACAATCATATTCGGGGGAATGCTAACATCAATGGTGGCTAACTGCTTCTTAGAGATATCTCAGGAGCTAATTCTGATGGCAAAGAGACTGGGCTGATGGAGACAGTTCTGCTGCAGTTATTGCTGAGCGAATACAGACCTTGCTGGAATGTAAGTCCTTTACATCACTTAGTTCTTTTCTATTTGGTCCAGACTAGTGTGCATAATTACATCTGAGCTAGATGGACGTTTCAAGCATGCATTTGAAGAGAAAGCTCTTTTACAGCCCTACCCGATTCATCTCCTAATCCCACGAGGGGAAAGCTCAAAGTGGACACTAGTTTAAAAGAGATCCTCACAGATAAAGGGGAGAAGGAGAATTGTTTGGATGCTAAAGCATCTCTAAGATTCCATTTCCAATCCAACGTACTTACAGGAGGGTTCAAACTGGAATCCAGGACATCCAAGAAAACAAGCTGTTTAATCAAAGCTTAAAGGATGCTTAATGGCCCTCGTAACACGCGTGCTCACACGCATACACACACACACACACACACACATATATGTGTGTATTCTGCACGTGAACCTAAAATGGGCTGAAGGTTTTTGTTGTCAGCCTCTACCTGCCACAGATTTGCCCTATTTTGCCAGTGTCGGCTCAACCATACCAGCCTCTTATCCAACTAGGAACAAAGCTAACAAGATGTGACCCCTTCACAGGTGGTCCCCTGTGACCACCTTCAAGGTGTAGGCATGGTCTCAAGTCTGACTGCAGCCCTGCCCACAGAGTAGTATCACCTAAATAACATCCTATAACCTCTCCACCCTTGAGAGTTGGGGAGAGGTCATCTACTCTGTTGCCAGGTTGGGACCCCCAGATCTGCTCTTTAAATTAGGGGGCTCTGCCCAGTTCCTGGAGCCCCAGTGATGCTCTGCTTCAAAAGCATCACTTGGATTCCTACCAAATCTCTTATGTTTACAGGTACCCTCTTCTATTGCCTGGGACATTTCAATCTATTCTATTCTGTCTAGAACAGCACTGCCCAACAGAACTTTCTGCAATGATGGAAATATTCTGTATCCACACTGTCTAATACAGTAGCTACCCCGCCCCATCATCTTCCCAAATAATCATCTGGAAGCCACATCAGCAGCCTTTGACACACATACCAGCCTTGTGGCATTGGATAGTCACTGTACTGAGCCCCAAATCCATCCTCTAGTGGGATAATTACACATGTCTCAGAAGGACATTGTTAGAGAGTATTAAATGAGACAACACTTGTGTAGTGCCTATCACAGAGCCTACCACACAGCAAGGGCTCAATAAATGTTTATTCCCTCTCTCTTTATCCATTTTAGTCAGTGACTGAAATGCTCAGATGATTCATGTTTCTCTGGGTAACTTTAAGACTGCCTTGTTCATTATGCTAAAATGCTAAATCCCATAAATGTTTGAAAGGAAACTTTGGATCAGTGATTGGAAAACTGTTTTGGCTTTCCTCTCCTGCAACATGGCTCAAGCTGGTCTCCTCATCCCAGCACTGGTTTCTGAAAAGCTTAACCTTCATTTCCTTCCTGCCTCAATCAAGGAGCAGCCCCTTTCTGGGGGAGGCTGGAAATGGGACCCATTGTTCATTTGCATTGTGCAACCTTTCCTCAATTAAAAAGAAAAAAAAGTCCTCTAGAATGTGTAGGTTGGAGGCTTTGCTTCCTCCCTCTTAAAAGAGGCCCTAGGGACAGCTGGTAGGGCAGCTGCAGCCCAAAAGGAAGGGAGAAATGGGTGGAGAGGCATTCCAGGATGCTCTTCTTTCAGAGGGAGAAGCTGGGCACGCTCTTCGTAGTCCAGAGGTCTGCTGGAACCTTCCTGACCCTTGAGACACAGGCACAATTTTCTTGAATCCCCAAGTATCTAGTCTGTGGCCTCACCACATTTCTCCAAATTCCAGGATGCTTATAATTTTTATAATATTATGGTTTCCTCTACCTCTGGGCTTCCTGATTGCCTCAACGTAGGATGAATGTCAAGCTTTTCATCATTATATATATATATATATATGCAGAAAACATAGAACAGAAATCACTCACACACAGCATTTTTTGATGTACTAGACTTCATACCAAGCTGGAGTTTCACCATGAGATCACATAATAGGAATTTAAAAACTAATAGGCTTTCTTGTTTGCCAAAGGCAAGCTACCCACACCTGGAGGTCCTAGTTGGTCCTCCTGCCAATGAACGCTGCTTCCTCCTTTCTTCTCGCCCTCGTGCTCTCACTTTCTCTTCCTCACATTCTGCCTCCTCAAATTCCCAGAAGACTTCAAATTACTCATCCTATACCTCGATGAGCAGTTCTGCAACTTCTAACTCCTTCTTCTAGATCTGGATCGCTAAATGAATCAAGACCATCAGCTCAAGAAGTAGCTTCTCATTTAACAGAAACTTCCCTTCTTAGAAGACAATGGTGATGTCAAATGGTAATTTTTTTTTCCCTGATGCAGATGGAAAATGAAAGGGAGAACTAACATAGTTTTCTATTAGGACACCTAAGAATCTTACAGCTGTTGTAGTATGCACTGAGGGAGTGTTAACAACAGGTGCAAAACTCTGGCCCCTATTACATATATATGCATATTGAAATGATATAATATATAATATATATATAATATTATAATATATCATGTTTATTATATAATTATAATTTCAATATCACATTATAATTTATATTATTAACTATTAAAATAATAATATTACTAAAAAGAAGAGCAAAGGAATCCTTATCTGGGTAAATTATCTTTTTGGAAATCAGTCCAGAACTAAGTCCTCTAATTCCACAATGCTATAATGAAATTACCCAACTCTTATAAATGTTCCAGGAAAAATAATATCTTGAAAGTCAAGGAACTGAAACAAGTAGGAAAACTTGACATTGAACAGTTAGAACCCCACAAACAGAGAAGAAAGGATTAGGAAGGAATAGGAACTGGATCCAGTTTTCCAGGAGGGGGTTGTTGGTAGAAGAACAAGCAGGAAAAATCAGCTTAGACGTGGCTGGGGTTAGAACACCCATGAGTCACAAGGTACCTGTAGAAGAGGCTGCCAAGGAAAGGTGTAGACTCAGCTTGAAACACAGAATGTTCTCCAGAATCGACACTCTAGGTTGGTCTCCCATTTCACAGATGGATAAAGTGAAGTTCAGAGAGAGATAGTGGTTTCCTAAGCCACTAGGTAGGATTGGAACAAGGTCTTCAGAAAATTCTGTGCACGTGCTTATAAAACCCAGGTCTTCTGACTGTTCATACAGAACTTCTCTAAGACAAAGGAGGTCCTGGGGTTCTAATCAATTTTCCTCATCCTCAAAATTAGCTTATTAAATAAAAAATAATCTCATGGCACGGTGCTAATGAGTTCTAAGGAGTGGAAGACTGCCCTGTCTCTTTTATCTTTAAGTGTATCATGGACATTTCTAGAATCAATTATTTTTCTATTAAAGAAATATAGACTCAATGTGGAAACTTAGACAAATATAAAAAAATTAAAATAAAAATGAATAATGTTCATACTTCTCTCTCACAGTCAATGGGAATAATTTAATGCATTTCCTTTGTCTGTACGGTTTTTTTTCTTATGTACTTTATATTGCTGAGGACATAGTACTTACATGATTTGTGTATTTTCTTACTTAAATTATAGCATAAACTCTGCCCATATTACCCTCGTTATTTTAAAAATTCTGCATAACATCATTTTCATGGCTACATAAGCTTCACTGCATTTAGTGGGGTATAATTAACTTATTTCACACTCTTACATGTTTATACTATTTCTAATATTTTGTAATGACAAGTAACATTTTGATGAATGCCTTTATGCTAAAAAAAAAAAAGTTACTTTTTTTTTAAGTTTAGATTATGACTGTTCTGGCTTGAATTGTGTTTCCCCAAATGATGTCCAAATCCTAATGTCTAGTACCTGTGAATGTGACCTTATTTGGAAATAGGGTCTTTGCAGATGATCAAGTTAAGATGAGGTCATTAGGGTGGGCCTTAACCCAATATGACTGGACTCCCTATAAAAAGGGGAAGTTTGGATACAGAGATGGGCATGCACACATGTAGAATGCCACGTAAAGATGAAGGCAGAATTCACTGTGATGCATTTACAAGCCAAGGAATGCCAGAGATTGCCAGCAAACCACCAGAAACTAGGAGAGAGGCACGAAACAGTCTCCTTTTCAGTCCTCAGAAGGGACCAGCCCTGCCCATACCTTGATCTCAGACTTCTAGCCTCCAGAACTGAGACAATTTGTTTCTATTGTTTAAGCCTCCGAGTTTGTGGTACCTCATAACAGCAGCCCCAGGAAACTAATATGATGTCCTTGGAAAAAGTCCCCAAAGTGTAAATATCTGGTCAAAGGGTGCAAATATTTTAACCTTCTTGGTACATTTTGCCAGGTTGCAAATTTTTCCCAATTTTATGCTGATTTCTAACTCTATTAAATATGAGTGAGAATATTTGTTTTATCGTAATCTCCCCAGAATATTGTTTTTATAAACTTTGTTAATTTATTTGACAAACTATATCACACTGATCTTGTACTCAAATTTCTTTGATTACCACTGAGATTAAATACTGTCTACAATTATTAGCCATTTTTTGTTTTCTATATTGTGAGCTCTATGTCCTGTCCATGTCTTTTGAAATTATACCCATATTTAACTTCTGGAATATTTAGCCTAATGGACTTCTTTCCTTTTCTAGTCGTATGAATTCCTTTTATAGCATAGATAGTAATTATCTTTCTGCCATACTCAATGCAAATATGTCTCCAATGTGCAGTGTTATTTTTGTTTTGCTTCTTATCCTTTGATTATGTATTCTGACAAAACAACATTTTTGAGGGCTTTTAAACTTAAATATGTTAAAGTACTTATGTTATTTAGGCTAAGACAGAATTTTGTTATAAAATATAATCCTTTAATTAGTCTAGAATGTAGTATTTGGGGATAGAGTGTTAAGTGAGGATTATTTAGTTGTATTAACAAATCACTAACCCAGTAACCCCATAAACTAGTGATCTATCTTCCTCTTCCTTACATGATGAACCATTGCATATAAATATAAAATATTATATAGTTTTACATACGAGAGTGCCTGTAGATATAAAAGTCTTATTGGAGAGTTCTTCTCTAGCTATTGGTGGCCAGAAATTATATTTAACCAACAAAAGCCCTAGAGATAACACTGGACCAAGAAAGTCAAGAAGGGATATTTGGTCTTAATCTTTCTACGCTTTCTCTGTTCAATATTTAAGGAAGCCTCAGACCATCCCCTAAACTCCTGAATATCCTTTACCTGCCCCATTGTCCCTCTGTTCTTTCCCCCCTAGCTTTCAGTAATATCTGTCTTCTGCACTTGCCTATAAGTTCCATGAAGGCAGAAAAGCTTTCTGACATCTTTCCAGCTGCACCCTTGATGCCTAACATGATGTCTAGATTATAATAGACTTTCCAAAACATAATTAGTAAATTAGGGACTGTTTACCCCACTAGACTGTAAACTACTGTCTTTGCCTAGAATGTTCTTCTCTTTCCCATTACCTGGTTAAAACAGAATTGTGGTTAAGAACGTGTCCTCTAGACCCAAACTGCCTGGGCTCAAACCTAGGGCCACTCTACTCATCCTTCTTGGGCCTCAATCTCTTTTTGTGTGAACAAGTAATAAAAATGGTACCCACCTCACTGGGTTTTATATAAGGATGAAATGAGTTATGAGCACAGACACCTACTTACTATCCTTAGGATCCTATCTTAAAGGGCAGCTCCTCAGAAAGGCCTTTGCCACCCTCCCCAGACTAGATTAGGTCACCCTACACCTCCTCTACTTTTCTGTCCTTCGTGCCACCCATTTATCCTAATAGTTATTTGTAAATTGCTTTCTTATATCTCCCATTAAACTTTTAGTTCCAATACGCAGGGATGGTGTCTTTCTTGTTTATTGTAGCCTATCCTCTTCTCAGCCAAGTTCCTAGTTTGCAGGGATCCTTCATACAATGGAAAAATAAATAAAATAATGTGAATTATTGAATGAATGAATGAACATATTCTTGTGGAGGAGAGAACTCACCTTAAGGGAAGAAATTGTGATCTTTCATGTGCCTACACCAGAAACTGACAAACTATAGCTTTTGGTTGTAAAAGCTTTATTGAGACACAGCCACACCCATTCACCGACATATTGTCCATGGCTGATTTTGTACTACAGTGGCAGAGTTTGAGTAGTTGTAACAGAGACTTGATGCATGGGCTACAAAACCTAAAATATTTACTATCTGGCTCTTTATAGAAAATATTGTAGTGGCTTTGATTCTCAAACATGAGAATGCATCAGAATCACCTGGAGATCTTGTTAAAAGAAACATAAATGAACTCCACCCTCAGAGTTTCTGTAGGTTTGGGGTGAGGCCCCAAAATTTGCATTTCTAACAAATTCCCAATTTATGCTTCTCCTGCTGGTACAAGGACCCACTCTGAGTCACACTGGTCTTTAATATTCAGACACACCCGTATGATTCCTTGTACATCCCTGGGTACATGCACAGCTGAAACTCCAGGGCCTAACACTGACAATTCCTGACAATGAAGTGACCCATGATTCCCTTCAGTTTTAATCAAGTAGAAGACCCATTGCCAAGACAACTTAGAGGCTAATTTTGTGGCCTTGATCGTCCCCAGAATTTTGAGAGAAGGAGCTGACCCGAGAGATTCTACTGAAGTACACATGTGATCCTAACAGGACCACTGCCCACAAAACCCGAGCTGAGACTTCTGCTGTCATCACACTAATATCAGGACTAGAAAAGGTAAATGAGTGGAGCCTCTCCCTTCTCTGACATACTATTGATAATACAAATAGTAGCAATAAAAATTAACTTTGATTGATGGCTCTATGCTCTAGGAAAGTGTTTTATAACAACATGTGTGGTATGTACAATAATTATTCTCATTTTACAGGGGAGAAAATTGAGGTTCACAGAGGTCATGCCATCGTGCCAAAGTTGGACAGCTGGGAAGTGTCTTAGCCAGGCTTGGAAGAGAGTTAGTCCAACTCCAGAGCCCACACCAACCACAATGACGCTTCTCTACATAGACTCCTCATGCTTGCAGGAAAGGGAAAGTTTCCATAGTCGTCAGGCTGAGGGGGACTGATGTGTGTTCATTCTCACTCAAATCTCTGGCATAGCAAGGAGCTATTGAATTAATTAGCAATTGGATCTTATTTAGAATAATCTGTTAGATAAACTCCAGTCAAACCTCCAATCAACCACGCACAGGTCTGGGATTCCCAGTCTCCTAGCAAGATCCCAGTGGACACTGTGATGCACACCCAAACCATGTTTTATTGAAGGCTTCATTGCCCTAGCTGTTAGGCATGCCACAACCTTCAGCTGCCGAGTTAACCCATCTCACCCAAACTCACCCTGGATTCAATGACCAATTAACGCCATGGTGTTGAAAAGACCAGCCCCTTAGCCCAACTGGGGACAATTCTGAAGGGTGATTCTAGCTCCAGATTTCCCCATGTGGTGGACCAAGTTTGTCACTGGAGCTGCGTCACAGCTGGACTTTTCCCTCTGCCCACCTCTGCTTATCTCACCCCCTGTCCACAGGTGTGGATCCCAGGGGAACCGCTAGTAAACATCCTGCTTGCCTCAGTCTGTGTCCCAGGGAACCCAGCTGGCAACAGAGACACCCCCTGTCTGAAGCCACTTTCAGCACAGCCTTACCTTCTACCCGTGACAGTAGCTCCACGTTCAGTAGCTCCATGAATCCACCAGAACTTTCCAGCTGAAACTGCCTCCTTCTTTCCTTTTGAAAATATTCACCCAATTATCATCATTTATGGTCTCCTATTGCAGCAGGAAGTCCTGAGGAGGGTTAGTTCAAATGGTGCCCTGCCACAGAAACTCAGTCATAGATCAAGGCAAAAACTGTCTGGAGTTTGCAGCCAAATATAGCAAAAAATGTTGAATATATCACCTTCCCACACCAAAATGGTACTGCTTTAGCCAGTCTATTTCCTTCTCCACACCTTGATTTAGTGGCTTCCTCTGGTTTATGAAATATTTTTCATCCAGGGCCCACTGAAAACATCTTCATAAAATAGAGTTCCTCTTTAGGCAGGTCACTTTCCTATTGAATTTTAACATTTCAAGAAGGAAAAGGGGAGTCTTTCTGACCCAGATAGTATTTGAATAAGTACTTAAGTGCGCCCCTAGATGCCAGGATTTAAGCTCCATTGACAGCCAGTATAATCACCAGCTTGTAAAACAAAATCTTAAGTTCATGCCTGTATAGGGCACAGTGAACAGGCCCTGCTCAAATCACTCCAGTGATGTGACACAATTTCATTTCTGCCAATGACCACAGTGCCAGCCTTGAATTCATACAGTTAGTAAGTGACAAAGCCAAGATTTGAAACAGACAAGCCTGAATACTTAACCCATGATATTTTAAACATACCGTGCAATTCAACAAATATTTATTGGACATCATTTATGTGTGTATAAGTGTAGTATTTCTGAAATACCTATGTGTGCGCTAGTCTCTCTCTCTGTCTCTGTCTCTGTCTTTCTCTCTCTGTTTTGTCTACCATTGTAGCTCCAAAAACAGGAGCAAAAGACTCCTTCCATAATGAAGAGGAAGGAGAAGCCAGCTCATTCTTCCCTTGGGAATTAGAGAGAAAGATGGAGGGTAGCTTTTCTATTTGGATCTTGGAGGATTATGGAAGAAAGAAGAGTAGTGGCCAGTGGGAGATATAGGATTCTTCCTTTCTTATCTGCACCAAGTGGGAAAGTTAGGAAGCTGAGAAGAATCTCTGACCTGACCCCCAATTTGGGGCACCTGCAAGACTGGACCTCACAGGCTGCCCCCACCAGAGCACGAGGTGGCTGACTCAGAATTAATATGACAGAAAAGTATGAGTGAGCAAAGAGAGAGCTTCTGTTGGTACTCCAGACAACCCTGGCTTCCCTGTAGTGTAGCAGAAATCTAGAAGTTTCTGCATAGTCCAGGAGATAAAAAGTAGCTGAGAGTCTACCAAGAAGGTCTAGTCAGAGGTGTCATGGAGTGGTCCTTCTTGCTGGCACAGCCCAATCCTTGTCTCTCCTGGTGTTGAAGGTAGACGGTGCTTTTCATTCATTTCCCAGTCCGAAAGCCCACCTGGAGCCCTCACACCACTCCCACTAAGGACCCCTCTGTCCGTTATCCCAATAAGGTTACTGGCAAAGAATTGCTGTGTTGGATCTGCTCAAGTTTCTTTTAGAAACATGTGTGATGTGGCAGTCTCTTAAGTGTTTTACATGTATAAACTACTTAATCCTCAATAACCCCTTGAGTTGGGCACTGTTACCAACATCCTCATTTCACAGATGGGGAATTAGGCATGGGGGGAAGTGGCTTGCCCAAGGTCACATATTGGCAAGAGGCAGACCTGGGACTCACACACAAGAGTCCATGAACTTGACCATTATGCTACATTGTCTCTCCTTTAAGGAGCTGCTCCTGAATGACAAGTATACCAAATACCAAAGTCATCCACACCTTTGATTTTGCACTTTCACTCCGCATTAAGAATTGCACAGGCAGCTTATTAAAATTCATGGTCCTGAGACCCTCCCAGACAGACTGAATCAGAATCAGGACAGGTGATTCTGAGGCGAATGCTCCAAGTAACACACTTTGATTTAACTCTCCCTCAAATCTCCCCTCTTCTCTCCCTTTCTCTTCCCTAAATAGTCACTAGGTGGTTAAGGCCATGCACCTAGGACGTAAGCTCAGCCCCTATGCTGCTCTATAACTGAGCAGAACTCTGAAGGCACAAACAACTTCATCCCCGATAAGCATCTGTCCACAAGGAATATCCACATGTACCGGGAAGCGTCCTACAGCTGGCAGGCAGGAGGCTCAGATTTGGGGGCAGGATCCCTGGAAAATTCCCGACTATGTGGGGATGTTCAAAAGAGCCCCAAGGAGGTGCCCCCCAGCCCTGCCCAGGTGATGAACATCATCTTTGGGTGTCACATTCACACATCACTGGGCTCTGGGTCCATATTTCTCTCAGCTCCCTGGGCCCTTGGGCTATGCAAGCCAAGGTCTCTGTCTGTATCCCTCTTGGGGGCTCCCAGAATGTCTTCTGGTGAAGTTTATTACCAGTCACTGACTCACTGACAGTTTGTTCAGTGAACCTTTCCAGCTCAGCTTAAAAATCTCAGAAGGGCAACTTCTGAGATGTGGGCAGTTTGGGGAAGAAGGGGAGACTGGGAACCCGGATGGTGGTGAGGATGCCTGCCTCAGCCTCAGCTGAGTGTGGATGGCCAAGGGAGTGAATTAGGGGGAGCCTTCCCCGTGGTCTTCCTCCCACCCTCCCTCACCTTCTCAAGGAGAGATTCCCAAAAGTAACCCCGGAAGATGACAGAGACCTTGGAAAAATGCAAAGGTATTTTGAGGACTTCTCACCCTCCTTGGATAGAGGAGCAAACTAAGGCCCAGAGAGGAAAGAAACTTGCTTGAATCTTGCAGCCAAAGTCAGGAAAGATCTCAGAGCTCTTTCCACACATGCTTCTGTCTGGAGGAAATTTTCAAGAGTCCGTATGGCTCCATAAGCCATATTATGGGGCTGAGGCAAAGATGGGTGGAGGCAGCAAGGGGGAAAAGGATGTAACCATTTGACAGACTATTTCCCCAGGAGTGTCCCAGACTTGAGAAAAATGCTGGGCTGTCCCTGGCATGTAGCAGGACCAGACTGCAATGGTTTTCTGCAGGTGGTGACCAAAGGCCAGGGTAGACAGAGGTCAATACCTTTTGTGTGTCGGGCCAAGGGAGACAACCTGAGAGATGCTTCCTTGGGGAGAACTGAAGCAAACACCAGAAGTTGTTAATCCAAAGCAGGAGGAAGAGGAGGAAGCTGGGTACCAGCCAGAGAGCCATGGAAGTGTCCAGAAGGAGGGGGTGGGGTTGAAGCAGATGGTTAACCTGACCAGGACTGGTTCCCTCAGCCAATGATGACAGCTCCAGCTTCCCAGCTTTCTAGAGGGTCCATGGCCTTGGGTTTTGGTTAGCAAGACGTATCAAAGGTGCCAACCTCAGAGAGAGAAATAAAAACTTACAGTGTTAACAGGAAAAAGCTAGGGCAAAAAGAAGACAAGGAGAAGGAGAGATTTGACTGAGAAACAAAAGGAATATCATAAAACCCACAGTGGCCTTCGTTAACCCTGAAATGCCCAGCTTGGATTTGACAGTCATATTTAGAATTGTGGGACTTATACCTACAATAGAAAAAACGAGCTGGGCAGGGCCTGGGGCAAATGTACGAGGAGATGTCCCAGTTGCAAGCTGCAGGCTGAAAGATGAGGTCCCTCTAGAAGCAAGGGGATGAAGCCAAAGATGCATTGCAGGCCAGGGAAAGGTCAGTCTGGGGCCAGGGTAGCCCTGAGGCTGGGGTAGAAGGTCTGCAACTTGTCTGGTGACAAGCAAGGGGAAAAGAGGGCACTGGATCCAAGAAAGACATTGGAGATGATCAGGGAGAGCTGATCTGGAAGAACCAGGGGATAGGGTGGTGATTGGGGTTGACGAGGGGCTATCAGTCTATGGAAATCCAGGTACGTGGTGAGCAGCAAAGCAGCACTGGGGTCCACTTCGGGGTCATCTCATTGGCCTCATCATCTCTGTGAGTATTTATTGAGTGCTCACTGTTGCCAAAATTGTGCTATTTCACACTAAACTTAGAAACTAGTACAAGTATGCTTCAAAATCCAAATATGTTTGGATCCTGCGTGCAGGGAGGGAGGGAGGATGATGAGAGACATCTCTAAGTTTCAGGGAATGAGTAGGAAGAGTTCAGATGGCAAGGAATTTATTCAAAAATGTATCTGGATCTGTTTAGTTCCCATATTTGGATAGCAAGAGTTTGCGTAGTAAGAATCCAAATAGCGAGGCAGACCTGTACCACGTTTATCTCCAGTTTACCGATGAAGAAAGCCATGGTCACAGAGATAATATAATTTGTCCAGATTAACCCATTAGGGATGGAACCAGAATTTGTGCCCAGATCTTTCTGACTCCAGAGTCGAGTTTGCTGTGCTTCCTCCTAGCCTAACAGGGATGGGATATTAGGGCTGTTTGGGGGCTGAGCAGGGGATTGGGGTGAGATCTGAATGGGGGATCCCTGGCGGACTTGTGAGTAACTATGAAAAGTAGCATCTGAGAGCATGCACTGGGGCTGAGGACTGAGGGCAGACCATTTTTAGCCTGATATCCTTTTGGCTTTTCTTTACAGCCCCAAGTACATATCAAAGCATCTTTGATTCCACAGATCCCAGGCATGCCAGTGTGTATCATCCCAGCTCTTAAAACCATCGTCCGTTTCCAACCAGCCCCAGTGAATGAAAGGAGGGGAAACTACTTTTCTGACTGACAGAATTCATCAAAATGAATTGGCAACACCTATCAGCCTGAAACAGCAGTTTGCAACTTGCCCAGTAACAAATCTTCCCGGGGACATTATCTCACAGGAAACGACACAGGATAAATTTTTATTTCAATAGGATTCTTCCCTCCCCTTACCTCCTCCCCACTTCAAAAAGATTTAACATCTAATTCAGGTTTTGATGAGCCACTTCATCTCTGTAGAAACACTGTTGATCTCTGTTGGACCCCAACGGCCTTGGGCAGAACAAACTGAAGGGCTGGGGGAGTGTGGACCGTAGGCAGTGATAAATAAATACATTACCCGCCGCCTCTGAAGGAGCACCGTGACCTCCAACACAACTGCCGAGTTGCAGCTGCTTAACGAAAGTCACCCTGTTTTCCTGCAACCTCAGGGTCTTCTAGTGCCAAAGCAAGAGAAAGATGCACAACAAGGCAACCCCATTCAGGATCCAGACACAGCTGGGCTTGATGGCTCTGGTCAGAGCCTCTCCTTGGAGTTCCAAAACAAGACAGACACCTCCTAGGAGATAAAGGACAGAAGGAAGAATATGCCTGGGAACTCTTTTCCCAATGAGGAAACTGAAACTCTGAAGAAGTAGGTAAACTGACCAAGGCCACGTAGCTAGAAAATGGTAGAGTGAAGAATCCAATGTAAATTTTGCTTAAAAATAATTTCACGAAAGGAATGGGTTTCATGGGGCTCAGTACAACTGTTGTTGTTGCTTTAAAGAAAATGTCACTTTTTTTCTAGTGAACCTGATCCAAGGTACCATTTATTAAGTGTAAATCTTTACATACAGGGACTTCCCTGGTGGTCCAGTGGTTAAGAATCTGCCTTCCAATGCAAGGGACGTGGGTTCGATCCCTGGTCGGGGAACTAAGATCCCACATGCCGCGGGGCAACTAAGCCCGAATGCCACAACTACTGAGCCTGCGTGCCACAACGAAAGAGTTCCGCTTGCCACAACTAAGATCCCGCGTGCCGCAACTAAGACACAATGCAGCCAAATAAATAAATATACTTTTTAAAAAATCTTTACACACACACAAAATATAAAACTGATTGTAGGGGGAAAAAAATGGCTGAATAGTAATTATTTAAATTAATTAAAGCATAGAGGTGTTCAGAGTAGGACCACAGGACTGTTCTAATCTTAGGGTAATTGATAACAAGTCCTTATTGGAAAAAAGCAAAAATATCCATTTTTAAGTAAAATATAAACTCATGAATTGTTAAAACAAAAAGACTTGTTTGAATTCCACAGAAAAGCCAACATTTCTGCGCAGTTATCTGAGAGCTGGAAGAGATGTCAGCTGTCATTTCATCCTTATCTCACAAAGTGAGAACGGAGAACGAGAGAGATGGATTGAGCTGCCCAAGGTTGCAGAGCTAGTTCACAGCAGAGCTGGGAAAAAAAGCAACCGTACCTTCACTCTCTGCCAAAGACATTTCATGTGACCACTTCACATTGCCTTTTTTTTTCACAGAAGAAAATAAAACACAATGAACTTGAACCATGGAATGCTTTCGTTAATGAGAAATGCACCAACAAGTTTGTGACAAGCACTGTTTTAACAAAGAGTCAAGTGGGTCTGGGAAAATGACCAGAAGGAAGGCCTTTGTCCATGGGTTTGACTAAGAACTCACTTAACCTAACAGATAGCACCATGCCTGGCACACAGTAAATGGGCCATAAATATGTGTGGGGCAGATAAATTACCCTTCACGTCGGACAAATGAACAGTGCGTGGAATCTCTCAGCAGTGCCCATTCTAGACAGTTCTCTGACACTGAATCTTGTTTATCCCCTACAAGTGTCTGCCATTGTTTATTTCCCTGCTTCTCTTTCCCTCTGTCTCTCCACTTGAATATTGCTCTAGAAGGTCAAGAACCATATCGTTTGTTCACCAACCCACCAGAAGCACCAGCTGTCTCTGGATACTCAATAAATGAGAGCAGAGTGAATGAGTATGCCCACTGGGTTTCCTTGCTGGAACTATCCACTGATAATGTCTGTCTCTCCTGTTTTGGGTTGTAAGAGTGATCCAGTAACTCATAAAATGCTGGCATCAAAAGAGATCTGAGTGGTGCCTATAATTTTACAGTTTAAAAAAATTGTTTATAGACAGGGGATTTTTCTTCAAGATCGTCTGTCTTGTCTATAGCAGACTTTAGATTAGAATTTAGTTCAGTGCTTATTTCATGATAAATGATATGTATATGAATCTATATGTGCATTGTTTATACTCGGTTGTATACTCATAGTGAGAAAATGTGTGTGTGTGTGTGTGTGTGTGTCCGATGGAAAGTAAGACCACTGGCTTTGCCACGGACACTTTCATGGCTGAGGCTTCTGGAAAGAAATCATCTCAATTGTGGCAGCCATGGAGCTGATCTGCTCAGATCTCCCTTCATGGGAACCTGCTGCAGGGAGCATGGGTGATTGACAGGCTCCAGCTGCCACACTTTTGAGTCCCTCACCTTGATAACGTCAGGCCAAGATTCTGGGGCTGCTCCCAGCCAATGACCAAGCACAGCAGGGAGTATTGGAATAGGGCTTCCGGGATGCCTCTGATGGGTAACTGTGGCACTGAAACTCCTCACCGATCGGCCTGGCTGGAACTTTGTCAGCAACGTGTTGTAGTCTGAGTCTCCTCTTGCCCAACCCTTCCATCCCACTATCCTTTCTTAGATGGCAGACCTGCATCATGGTCTGAAGACCCTCCTGCCTAATTTTACTTCCTCCCTTTTTATCTGGCACAGACATACCCCGCTCATAAATCTCTTGCATGTCTGGTCCCCTCTTGGTTATCTATTTCTTCAAGGACCCAAACTGACCCAGTGGTGTAAATGTTCTTGACAACTGAGTTCTGTCCTGGTCCACCTGTTACTGGATTCTCTGAGACTCACGGACCACTCTATTCCATAAGCTTGGGTGTGGGAGCATCCCTGCTTCCATCCTCCCTCTGTCAGTGTGTGGTCTCCCTCCTGTCTCCCCTCCCCACTTGCTGTAGCCCCATAGGCTACCTGGGATGTGCAGCACTGCCATGGCGCTGGGACTACTCGTGCCCCAGGTCCTCAGCCACAGTCTCTGTGTTCTGTCACATGACGTGCTCCCTGGGACTTTGAGGGGGCTCAGAGGAATGTGCTCTGAAAGCTGGTGGAATGGCCAGATGAGGTCCCACAGATGATTGTAGAGGGATGTGGAAGCCGCTTCCCCATGGAGCTGAGTGGACCATGCCAAGGCCTTCCTTCCCCCCAGGACCACTTGCATCTTAGTGCACAGGATTACAGGGAAAGGCTCATATCTCTGTGAGAAAGGAGGAGGTAAGGACATTGCTAAGCCCTGAGCACTTACTATGTATCAAACACTGATACGTAGTGGAATATGAGACTAGCGTATCCTCCAAGGATCTTACAGGCTAATGGAAAGTGAAGTGGCATTCAATTGTATAGCGACAGCAGTTCTGAAAAGGGCTAAACCCAGACAAGGCACTTGTTTAAACAGCCCATTCCTCAGGAGGCCAATGGGCCAGGGACCGAGTTAATGGCTTTGCCTGCATTCTCACCTTTAATGATTGCATCCACCTTACGAAGGAAAGGTTGTTATCATCCCCATGTGGTAGCTAAAGATACCTTTACAGAAGCTGTATTCTTTGCCCAAGGACAGCCCATTCACAACTCTATATATCTGGCCCCAATACTTATGCTTTTAACCACCACATTAAATGGATGCATCCATGAAACAAGCCAGGAGCAGGTCACAGGGCAAGCCGAGTGAGGGGTAGAAGCTGGTTGACACTGGACCTCGTGTGGTTCCCTCAATGGACAAAGAGTGCAGAAAGAAGGGACAGAGTCACAGGCTTGGAGAAGAGAGGTCCCTCCTTGACAAGGCTAAGGTGATGCGGGTCCTGACCTGGACCCCATGATGCAAACATGGAAACGTCCGGAATCAGATCCACAGACTGACAGAGCCATGGCCCCATGGTGGAGATGGAGACACTGAGACCAGAGAGTGGAAGGGATGCCTCCCCAAGGACACAGTGCTGAGTAAGGGCTGAGCTCAGGACAAAAGCTAAACGGCTGACCCCATCATTGTCTTAGCATCTTTGGGCCCTTATCGACTGAGGTTGCAGGTCAGGGTAAGTCTTTTTTTAAATTTTATTTTATTGGAGTATAGTTGATTTACTATGTTGTGTTAGTTTCAGATGTACAGCATACTATATATAAAGTGATTAACAAACAAGGGGTAAATCTTTAGGGGAGAGCCTGACAACAGAAGACCTTCCTTGGCCTGATCATCCCCTGGGGCAAATTTGTACATCATCTCAGAGGAGATCGAGTTAGACCCTGCTCAGCTTACTTTTCCTTTGCTTCCTAGGGCTTTACAAAAAGGGCTCTTGTTCTTCTCAGCTGCTCACAGGTCGTCCAGGGTCTTCCTTTGCTGTCCCACTGCAGGACCCCACCCCAGAGGGGGAGCTCACATTCCATTGTCACCCTTGACTTTAGACAATTTTCCCAATTGTCAGAGCAGAAGCCAATGGCCTGTTTCTGAATCTGAGCTGTCCCACTCAATACTGATCCCCCCCATCACCCACCTGCACGCACACATGCACATGAACACACACACATACACACACATAAGCGCACACCCCAGGCCTCAAGCAGTGCAGCCTGGCATGGCTCAGCTCTCATAAAGATCCCACATCCAGATCTCCTGGTTCACCTTACCCCCCAGACGAATGTATGAACCCCACGGTTACAGCTGGTCTATGGCTTCTTTCAAGGCTGAGGAGACCAGTAACAGGAGCAATAGTTCTCAATGAGCTCTAGGGTTGGACTTGGTGCTGAATTCCTTACATAAATTGTCTCATTTAATCTGCACAAAGCAATCTAGGGGGCTGACATTAACATGCCATTTGTACAGATAAAGAAACCAAGGCTCAGAGAGGTTAAGTAACTCACTGAAGGTCACAGAGTCAGGAAGGAGCAGAGCTGCATTTGGCTTCTTATCCCCAAGACAATGAGGCTGGAGATTTAGGAAGCTATGACAGACCCCAGATAAAATGAGAAGGATAGAAGAGTCTGGTTTCAAAGGTTTCTTTCTAGGAGAATGTTTTTCTGAAAAGATCCATGGGTGAAACATATTCTCCCCCAAATATAACACTATAAGGAATTTCGTGAACCAACAGCATATCCTCTGTGTCACGGGCATATGCAAGTACAGAAGCCTGGATCACCTTGGGCTCCAGGGATGGATTCCCCTCTGAGTGACCCCTGGCCTGAATCTTGGAAAATAAACATTTGATGGGAAAATTTTAGGGGTGGAACACTCCGAATAGAGGAAACATCATAAACAAAGGCTTAGAGGGAAGACACAGATCAATATATTAGGGAAACTGTATAAGGTGAGTATAGCTGAAGGTGAGACCAAGCAACTAGTAAGAGTTTAGGGTACAGGCCCTTGAAGGCATGATAAAAAATATGAATTTTATTTTGTAGCAGCACTGGGTCCCTGTAGCAAGAGTCAGCATGAGAGGAATCTGTTCGGATTGTCACTTTCAATAGATCACTATGGGGAAGATTCTGAGTAAAACAAGGATGCCGGTGATCCAGTGTATTGCAGAGATCATGACGGAAGAAAATGAAGCCTAGGGCAGGGCAGCAGGATCAGTAACAGAGAAACGAGCCCGGGGTTTGAAAGTCCGTGACCTTGTAAAAAAAAGGCTGCAACGATGCAGGAAATAGATGCAGGTTGACTATATATATAGTAAACTCAAACCTTTCTGAAACAAGGATGTTTCAATCCTGGGACAGGCATAACTGGACATTTATCGAGTGCTTATGACTACACAAGGATTAAATTCCGCACAGCGACCCAATGATGGCTACTGTTATCACCATTTTACAGATGGGAAAACGGAGGCTTAGTAACGTGCACTGATTTCCCCAGGGTCTTTTAACTACTGAGTTACAGAGCAGAGTTCAAGGCAAAGAATTCTGACTTCAGAACCCAGCTACCATTTCTCCACATTTTGTCAGGGCCAGAAATTGGAGGTCAAAGAAGGTGGCGGTGGGAGGGGACATTCAGTGTCCCTCCGCATTCAGGAAGAGTGGCTTGAGGGGAGGTCACCTTCCATCAGTCTAATCCAGGTTTTCTCAGTTTCAGCATTATTGACATTAGGAGGGCAGATAATTCTCTGCTGGGGGCGCTAGCCTGTGCATTCCTGGCCTCCACCCACTAGGTGGAAGTAGTTGAGACAAACAAAACTATCTCTAAACTTTCCAAATGTCCCCTCAGGCAGTGGAGGGGGACAAAATCGCCCACAGTTAAGAATCACTGATGTAACCTTATCTTAGGATGTCTAAGCAAGAGAGAGCTGCGTTTGAAATCCATTAAAATTAGAGGCAGACGAGGAGTTCCCAGAGGCAGCTGATAATTTGTACTCTCACGGAGAGCCCTCTGTTCTGCATATTATTACTGGAATATTCCTGGGTGGGGAGATCCACTCTATTGAGGCTCCCTCGGCCCTCTACCCCAGGCATCAGAGAGGACCAGACTTTGAAGAGGGGGGGAAAAAAAAGTGTTCTCTAGGATCCAGAACGTACTTCTATGAATTAAAGGGTCAGAGTTTAAGTGGGCAATTCTGAGCGAGTCACCTGAGACGCCAAATTAGCTTTGCTTCTCTGTGTATTAATTCCCCTCTGGTGTCCTGTTTAATGATTGAATGATGTTTAACTCTGAAGTTCTTCAAAGCTGAGGAATTTGTACACCCCCTAAGGCAGTTTCTACCTCCCTGGAGCTGGAAATCCATTGGAACACCATTCCAAGACCCCCTCCTGCAGGTCTTGCCTGTGGGGCAACCACAGGCAGAGTCTGGGCCAGCCCAGGGCCGTGGGTTAAGTCCCAGGAAGTAGGTCTGAGATTCAGAAAAAGAGTGTAGCCCAAGAGATGGAGGAGAGAGAGAAAGATGCTTAAGGAGAGTCTACTGCTCCATTTCTCTGTTCTAAGAGGGACTTTCATCTTATATTCCATCATTTCTGTAATAAGGATTCATTTTATACTTAACATTTACATTTAAAGTGGCAGTATTTCTTCAGCCTCTAAAGACCCGCTATTAAATTGATGGTGGGTACTACAAATAACAGCACCTTAGAATGGAATAAACATGGCATAAACCAAATAAATGTAAACATGTATAAAGAGACACATACAAACATGCTTTTTACATTGATAAAGATAAATGAGTTTTACATGTAAATGCATTTAAACATATACCTGGGAGGTAGGTCCGTTTTTCTCTTTTTTACGGATGAGGAAATTTTAGTTCCAGGTACTTAAGTTATACTCCCAAGTCTCACAGTAGGTGGAAAAGGGGGCGGGGGGGGGGATTATAGTACCAGACGGTCTTTGGTCACTGCATCCCATTATTTGGGATCCATGTTTACGCCCCAGCCCTCCAAACCTCAGCGTTTTCCAGTCCCCGGCTACCTCATAGTATCCCTCTTCCTGCACAAATTGGACTCTTTTGTCTTCATATATGACAAGCATCCTTGTGTACCAATACACAAGCATCCTTGATCTTCAGCATCTCCTACTCTGTGTGCGTCTTTAAAAGGTAGGTTAAGTAGCCCTGACCCAGTTGCATAAAAGGCAAAATGAAATATCCCATGAAGGTCCCTGGCATGGCGCATGGCATCTAGTAAAAATAGCAGTAACTTTATACAGCCCTTAATATGTGCCAGTCCCTATTTTAAGTGCTTTGAGTATATTAACTGATTTTATGCTCAAAACAAACTTGTGATTTAGGTATATCGCTATGTCCATTTGACAGATGAGGAAACTGAAGCACAGAGAGGTGAAATGACTTGTCCAAGGTCACAAGGCTTAGAGGTGAAAAAGCTGAGATTTGAGCCCAGACCCTCTGGTCCCAGCAGCCACACTCTTACAGTTCTGCAACTCTACTCAGTAAGTATTGTCCACCTCTATCCCCCTCTTCCCAACCTCCTACAGAATTTCTCATCCTCAACAGTAATTTGACAGTTACTGTATAATGCCTTATATTACACTTTCATGTGATTGTCTCATTTACCCAACACCTCTAAAATATTTATATTCTGACAGCAGCATGATAAGTTTTTGGAAACCATGCCTGAATCGGGCAGTAAGATGTTAGATGTAAAAGTACTAAGCTGGCACTTCAAGTGGCCTCAACAAGCCTTGGACACATGGTCACTCAGCTGCGGTCCCAGGGAGCTGTCACATCCTGGAAGGTTTTGCCTCCTCTTCCAGCCAAGTTTTCTTCCTGCCTAAACACTGGGACTTTTTATAGCCAGAAAGCAGGAGTTGACTATCCAAGATGAATGCTGAAAAGGGAGCAGCTCCAGCATGAAGCCACAAAAGTATAACGTATACAGAGTAGAAGCAAGGAAAACAAGACCAGTGTGAGTAGAATAGAATATAGGTTTCCCCCACTATCCGAAAGTAAAGCGTTCCTATGAGACCTCTTGTAAGCTGAAATGGCATAAGCGAAGAAGCAATTACCTCAGGACACATCTCGCTAACAGATGCACAAAATAAATCAAGATAAAGCACAATTGCTCCAAGACACAGTTCAAAGCCACAGAGGCTGGGTGCTGAGATACTGAGTGTGGTTCCCAGGAAAGGAATTAGGAGGTGCCTCTCTTGCTGTTTGGGGTGTGCACTGCCTCTGTAAGGGCTCCTTGCAAAACCAATGCTGAATGCTATTTTGGCTTTTCAGCCTTTTTCATAAACATGAAAATTCTCTTTGGATTTCTTTCAGTTAACAAAAAGAGGTACTAATGTAGGTCTTACATAAAAGCAAAACAAAAAAAATTTGAAAAATAATAGATACATGTACATGTATAACTGAATCACTGTGCTGTACACCTGAAACTAACACAACATTGTTAATCAACTATATATCCAATATAAAATATCCAATATAAAATAAAATTAAAAACTATCCAATATAAAATAAAAATTTTTAAATAAATAAATAAAAGCAAAATGGCATAAAGTGAACTTTTAAAAAGTGAGAGAGACCTGTATGACACCACTTAAGACATTCAAATATAAGGAGGAGTTAAAAGACACCAGTCAGTCCATTCCAGTTGGGAAAGAGAACAGAATATTTATCTTTACTTACAGGGCAACCCATGAGCATCAAGGTTTCAAAGGTTTGCCCCAGAAAGAAAACCATAGACATCATCCCTGGATGTAAGTCATCTCTGGATGTTTCTACATTGTAGCGTGTAACTCAAATATGGGATCCCACTTCTATGACTATTGTTGCCGCTGTTAGCCTGACTCACTGGCTAGATTGGGGAAGTTTATACAGCACGCAGTTATATAATAGCTAACATTTATTGCTTTTTTACCATGTGCCAGGAGCTGCCCCAAGCATTTTGTACACATTAACTCTCTTAATTGCCCCTTTGACTCAGTGATGTAGAGAGTGTGACCAGCACTGCTCTTGGACCTGGGCAAGACAGGATCGTCTCCTGGGCCCTGCACTTTGGACACTGCATTCGACAAGCATACACACAAAAATAGCTTTGTTCAAATCTCATGCTGGGGCTCCTTGGAGAAACGGCTGATTTTTGGACAGTGATGAAAGATATACAAGATGAGCCTATGGTACTTTAGAGTGCCGAAAAGTAAGGAAGTGCTCAAAAACGGTTAAACACACACACACATACACGTGCACACACACAAGGATGGGAGTATGTCTAAGGGACACAGGAGTCAACTAAAAGGGACCCTAAGGACCACAACTGGAACAATTTTAGAAAAAAAATTTAAGTAGTATTCGATTATAACCAAAATATAAGATAAATATCCATGAGTCCAGACTGATATAAATATATTATTTAACACACAAATAAATGGAAGAGAAGAGACAAATCTCCCACGCAGAAGAATCGTGGATAATTTATGTTAATAAATTCAAGGAGGTGAAGCCAGCTCCCCATGCCAGAAGTCTGGGTGGCTCACACTGACTTCCTTCCAAAGAGCATAGTACGGAAAGGGGGTGAGGGGATGAGTAACTTTACATGGGGGAACCTGACAAACACTACCTTAGCCAGGTGACCAAGGTCAACAACAGCAGTGATAAGTCCTTTCCATAGTGTGTACCCTTGGTATCATGTGATGAGAATGGTACACCACCTCTGGCATCTTCTTCCTAAAATCGATAAGCCCAGTATAATCATAAAAAAAAAAAAACAAAACAGACAAATCCCCATTTTGTCTCAAAATTCAAATCTCAAATTTTTCTAGGCCATCAAAAACAAGGAAAATCTGAGATACTCACATGC
Organism: Eubalaena glacialis; assembly: GCF_028564815.1. Classification (NCBI taxonomy): domain Eukaryota; kingdom Metazoa; phylum Chordata; class Mammalia; order Artiodactyla; family Balaenidae; genus Eubalaena; species Eubalaena glacialis. Next base: position 20,744,355 of record NC_083728.1, read on the forward strand.
AAAAGGACCCTAAGGAGACGTGACTCCTAAATATAATGTGATATTATATATTCCAGGATGGGATCCTGGAAGAGAAATAGGATATTAGGGGAAAATTGAGGAAGTCGGAATAAAGTATGTATTTTAGTTAATAATAATGCACCAATATTGGGCCATTAATTGTAACAAAGATGCTAAATCAATGTAAGATGTTAAAAATAGGGCAAACTGGATGTCTATGAATTTTCTGTATTAGCCTCACAATTTTTTCTGTTAATATAAAACTATTCTAAAATAAAAAAAGTTTATTTAAATAAAAACTTTAAATACCTCACAATGCTTCTGTCATGTGGGAGCCAGTGCCCTACAGAGCCGCTCTCCCGAGTAACACTATTAAGATCCCAGGGAAATGTTTGTCACCGTTCTTGCCCGATGGATGACCTTGACACCAAAGGACACTGTGTTTGAATGCCATGAGGTCTGAGGGTTACACTGCTGCCATCTTCAGAGATGGATGCTGCTCTGGAGTTGGGAAGGATTTGAAAGAAGAGAAAAGATAAATTAGCTTGTCAGATCTTTCCTACCCACGTGAATGCTATAGATTCTTCTATACCCAAGCATCATTTCCTGGTGGTGACAAGCATGCATTTCCTTGCTTCTTTTTGTGTTCCAATTTAGAGTTCTCAAGCTGTTCACAAATCAGCACAGTATTCAAAACCATCGCACAGAGCAGCTATGGAATATTTTGCGACGTTAAGCAATTCGTATTACTCTGAAATTTGAACACACGTAAGTCTAGACCTCACATGCATGAAGCGTGATACCACTTTGTTACACAAGCAACTAGATGAATGTCGAATCCCGGAGTGGTGATTTTTTTCAAATTTGTCCACAAAATGTTCATCAAATTTTTCATATATAAAAATGCAACTTTATTGAAATGTTATTAGATTATTAACATTTATTATTTTAATGTGTTTGCCTTTTGCTTTTTTAAATAAACTTTTTGTTTTGCCTTTTGCTTTTAATAAGTTCTTTTCAATACTTTAGAATACTAACTGTTTTGAAAATATTTAAATTATTTTTATATTTTACATTTACTTTTTTACTTTTTACATTTATATTGACATTTCCAACATTGACTTTAGTTTACATTTTTGATGGATATAAAAATATGACTATATGGAAATATATATACACTGCATAAATTACATTTTATGTTATAATCATTTAGGTCATTATTGCCGATAGAACAAAAATTATGTGAAAATCTGATTATAATAACATCATTAGTGATTTTGCTGAGAAAATTGAAAGAATAAATAAATTTTATGGAATAAATATAAAATAACTTATGAATCACATATGTCTTTAGTTTATTACTCACCCAACATCCCAATTCCACTAACAACACACTCACACCCCTGGTATAATAACTAAGTACAGCCATCTTTTCTACTTTGATGTCTTTGAATCATTTAAATATGATAGCTTTACACATTTTTATTTTGCAGGTACATGTGTCAAAGTTGAAGGATAGAAAACATTTGCTTTAAGAGTTTGCAAGCTTGATGTACAGCTTTTAAATATTTAGTCATTAGTATAAAGGTCTCTGTTTGTACCCATGCCCCAGACCTGCAAATATCAGGGATCCAGACTGTAAGCCCATTTTACAGACCAGACCACTGAGGCACAGAGCAGTTACAGTACTTGCCTGATTCCCCCCAGCTGGGAACCCTGGCAGAGCTGGATCCAAATAAGGCAGAACCCAGGCTCTTAACCACCATGAGACTGCCTCTCATGGGCCTTTGGAAGTACTTGCTCTCTGCGCCCTGATTCCAGTTAAAACATTTGCCTCCTGGAGAAGACTCTCAAGTCTTCCTTTTAAATAAGAATTCCGAGTCCAGGGAAAAACACACAGAGACTATATCCTAGGACTGGAGCAGAGGATGGGGAACCGCCCTAGCACCTCTAAATCACAGCCTCTCTCTCTTATCTTTACAAAGGTTAGAGTCCTATCTCAGGTAGCTCTAGAGAAAATATAAAACAACAAACAAAAGCTCTGAAGATCAACCTTGAAGTGAGAAAAAAAAAATCTCTCATCGAAAGGCAAAAACATATATATTCTCTCCTTTCACTCCCCACATGAAGACCTCTTGCCACGTCCATTCTCCCAGATCCATCTCTCCTGGCCATCGACGTGAGAGAGGAAGCAGGGAAGGACCCTGTCTCCATCCCCACCCTCTTCTGTTTCCAGTTTCTTTTCCTGACAACACTGGCAGAAGCAATTGCTGTCAGGCTGTAATTTAAAGCAAACCAGTGCAAACTTGAACCAGCTTTGGGTAGGTGATTGATGAGTCGAACTGGATTTTTTTTTCCCACTTGCATGAGATTCTTACAAGTAGGTATTACGATCCTAACACCTCTAATATTATTCCTTAATCTACTCAACGGCAATGTTTGGCATCTAGCTTTATAATAAAAGGTATCAATTAGGAGCTGTCGATGTTTTCAGAGGCAATATCTAATTACAGTCACTTGTTATAGGCTATCTTGTTAAAAAATCTGAGTAGAATGAGTAAGTATTCCTGACAAGTTCAATGCATTATTAAAGGTGTAATTACTCAGTTATTGCTCATGTAATCCTGAGTTAATTATGTGACTTCGAAATTCATCACTTTTATGTTTATTGAACTTTGATAAGTTCACCCATATCTGATTTATCCCAACGATCCATTCCCTTCCTTATTTCAAACTGAATCTTTCAGACCAATTGGTTAGAAAGTGAATAGACTCTGGAACACTCTAGACCCAGAACTGACAGCAGTGGTTGTCCTTGGACTGCTGATGGTGTAGACAAGATAGGACCAACTTGTGGCAGTGGCCAGAGCTTTGCTCCTGGCACTAAAATTGAGAGAACTCAAAAGTTAAAATGCTGGTAAGTAAAGACCTTAATTCTGATTCACACAAATCTTGAGCAAAGTGCTTCTGAGCAGCTTGCAGGTAAATGTTAAGTGAGGAACATGGAACAGAAGAAGACTCTTAGAGGCAGGCAAGGTAGGAATGTTCAACCTCATTTTCAAGTGTGCAAACTCAGGCTCAGACAGGCTAAGGTACAGGATTCTGCTATCAAGAGCAGAGAAGGCTCAAATCAATAAAATTAGAAATGAAAAAGGAGAAGTTACAACTGACACCACAGAAGTACATAGGATCGTGAGACTACCGCAAGCAACTCTATACCAATAAAATGGACGACCTAGAAAAAATGGACAAATTCTTAGAAAGGTACAATCTTCCAAGACTGAACCAGGAAGAAATAGAAAATACGAACAGACCAATCACAAGTACTGAAATTGAAACTGTGATTAAAAAAATCTTCCAACAAACAAAAGTCCAGGACCAGAGGCCTTCACAGGTGAATTCTATCAAACATTTAGAGAAAAGTTAACATCTATCCTTCTGAAACTCTTCAGAAAAAATTGCACAGGAAGGAACACTCCCAAGCTCATTCTATGAGGCCACCATCACCCTGATACCAGAACTAGACAAAGATACCACAAAAAAATAAAATTTCAGGTCAATATCACTGATGAACATAGATGCAAAAATCCTTAACACAATACTAGCAAACCAAACCCAACAATACATTAAAAGGATCATACACCATGATCAAGTGGGATTTATCCCAGGGATATACACAAATTAGTCAATGTGATACACAATATTAACAAACTGAAGAATAAAAACCGTATGATCATCTCAATAGGTGCAGAAAACCTTTTGACAAAATTCAGCACCTGCTTATGATAAAAACTCTCCAGAAAGTAGGCATAGAGGGAACCTACCTCAACATAATAATAAAGGCCATATATGACAAACCCATTCACAACTGTGAAAAACTGCAAACATTTCCTCTAAGACCAGGAACAAGACAAATTTGTCCACTCTCACCATTTTTATTCAACGGTAGTCAGAGAAGAAAAAGAAATAAAAGGAATACAAATTGGAAAAGAATAAATAAAAGAGTCACTGTTTGCAGATGACATGATACTATGCATAGAAAAACCTAAGGATGTTACCAGAAAACTACTAGACCTCATCAGTGAATTCGGCAAAGTTGTAGGATACAAAATTAATACACAGAAATCACTTGCATTCCTGTATACTAACAATGAAAGATCAGAAAGAGAAATTAAGGAGACAATCCCATTTACCTACGCATCAAAAAGAATAAAATACCTAGGAATAAACCTATCTAAGGAGAGTCCTTGTGAAATAGAGGCCTTTACACATGTGGCTGATAAATGAGGACAATCTTCCCCAGACTGTGGGAGGCCCATGCCTTTCCCACACTGTTGGTGGGTATGTAAATTGGTATAACCTTTATGGAGAACACTATGGAGTTTCCTTAAAAAACTAAATATAGAACTACCATATGATCCAGCAATCCCACTCCTGGGCATATATCTGGAGAAAACCATAATTTGAAAAGATACATGCACTCCAATGTTCATTGTAGCACTATTTACAATACCAAGACATAGAAGCAGCCTAATTGTCCTTCAACAGATGAATGGATAAAGAAGATGTGGTACATATACACAATGGAATATTATTAAGCCATAAAAAGGAATGAAATAATGCCATTTGCAGCAACATGGATGGACCTAGAGGCTAAGTGAAGTAAGTCAGCCAGAGAAAGACAAATATCATATGATATCACTTATATGTGGAATCTAATAAAAATGATACAAATGAACTTATTTACAAAACAGAAACAGACTCACAGACATAGAAAACAAACTTGTGGTTACCAAAGGAGAAATGTGGGGGGAAGTGATAAATTAGAAGATTGAGATTAACATATACACACTACTGTATATAAAATAGATAACTAATAAGGATCTACTGTATAGCACAGGGAACTCTACTCAATATTCTGTAACAACCTATATGGAAAAGAATCTGGAAAAAAATGTATATATACATATATGTGTATATGTATATATACATATATATACACATATACATATCTGATTCACTTTGCTGTACAGCAGAAAGTAACACAACATTGTAAATCAACTATACTCCAATAAAAATATTTTTTAAAAGTTTAAATAGATGCTGGCATGTACCGACTTCTCTAAAGACTACATTATGAACTTCGCAAGGGACATCTTATTAAAATTCCTGTTTTGGGATTTGCTGTTCAATTGATATATAAAGGTAGATAATGATAGTGATGATGAGGCTAGATAGATAGATAGATAGGAACTTGTTTTGTTTTGGAGAGAACGATGGGAACTTTAGAACCTCAAAAATGTTCCTTTCTTCAAATCCGGTCTTCCTGAACACAATGCTAAACTTTTATAAGCAGCTCTGCTAATAACTCTTCATTAATTGCACCGTTATCTGTCTCCGTATTTGGGGTACCTCCATTCTGCCCATTTCAGTAACTCCAAGCAAGACTATCCCCTTCCCAGGCTGGAAGACAGCTCTCACATGTCCTTTCCTTTCTCAAAACCAAATGCCTAGTGGGAAGCAGCTGCGTAGCACAGGGAGATCAGCTCGGTGCTTTGTGACCACCTAGAGGGGTGGGATAGGGAAGGTGGGAGGGAGATGCAAGAGGGAGGAGATATGGGGATATATGTATATGTATAACTGATTCACTTTGTTATAAAGCAGAAACTAACACACCATTGTCAAGCAATTATACTACAATAAAGATGTGAAAAAAACCCAAAAAACAAAAAAACAAATGCCTTTCTCAAAACCAAATGGCCTCAATTCTTCAATCAGTCCACAGATGCTGTGGTTTCTTGATGAGTCTTGATTCTGGTCATCACTCCCGGGCTGTCAGGGCCCCAATATGATCCCCATAGTTACTGATGGCACTCCAGATTTTTCCCAGCAGATGCTGGGCTCCTTGGCTCGGGACTTTCTAGGAGTCTCAATGCTTAGGCAATAGCAGATGCTAAAGACAAAAAGCAGCCCTAGGAAGAAGGTTACTTTAAATTGCCTGCAAAAAGGGACACCAGTAGGTCAGACTTGCCTTTATTTATCTTATTTCTGAGCATAATTTCTCATCATCCTTTGGTGGAACAACTTTTGCTCACATCCCGAGTGGATTCATCACCCAGGTCATGGCTTTCCTCGGTGCCCTCAGACCCTTGGAAGTCAGCACATGTGGTGCTACTGAGCTGGGTGCTGGAGACATCTGATCTACCAAGGAAAACTCAGGCAGACAAAAATGTGGTTATTACCCAGGCTAGGAAGCAACGGAGGTGACAAATCCCACTTTGTTCCTGTTCGGAGGAAGAATCTTCAATTAAGTAAAAATTGATTTTCTAATGATTTTTTTTTTCTCCTGCTGGCCATTGGTGGAGTGCTTGAACCGGCTCCAGCTCTGCCTTATAGGAGAGAAATTAAGTCGCTGCCACTGCTGACAAAAGAACTGGCCTCAAGTATGCGAAACAACTTAATCCTTTTTATTTTGGGCAAAACAGAGGATGGTGCCCGTCATGGAAGGGGAAATGGCTCAACTGAAAAAACCCAAAAATGCCAGGCCCTTTTGTTGGAAATGTGGAACTCTGTGGGTGCTGCATGTCTTTTTGTGACCCAGTGGTGACAGTCTGAGCCACCCAAATGCTATCAGGTACAACTAAGAGAATCTTGATGTAGAGACTAAGGAGGGCATGGTGGAGCAAGTCTTGAAGCTTCTACACTTACCCTCTTGGACCCCCCAGGTTATGAAGAAGTCTGGAATGAAAGACAACACCTAGAGAGAAAGGGAGAGAGATCCAGCCTGTGTAGCTCTCCCAGCTGCCCCATCAGCTAATGGCAGCTGGAGAAGAAGTAAATTGTGGTAAGCCACTATTTTGTGGATGGCTTGATATGTGGCAATAGATAAGTGATATTTTCCCAACTGGAAAACTCAAAGTTACAATGGCAAAACTCCTCCATCTTAGCTTTCCTCTCTCCCACATGTGTGGCTCTTTACATGAAAATGTATCCCAAGCCTTCGCCCATCCTCTTCCCCACCCCAAGGAAGAGATGTCTTTCTTTGCCAAAGGGAACTGGTACTCGTGACTCTATCAGCTGCTCCTTCCTCTGGGATCTGCACCCTCAATTATCTTCTTTGTGAATATTCTCTTCACGTTCCTTCCATTCTTCAGATATACCTATTAGCTCTCCTCCAATCCTCTCTTGGCTTCTCTAAGGTATCGTCTCATTGGCTCACTTTGTTGCCTTCTCGCCTTGTGGGTCTTGAGTGTGGGCTCTGGCGTCAGGCAGCCTTGGGTTGGAGTTTTCATTTTAATTTTAGTTCTGCCACATATTGCCTGAGTGACCTTGGGTCAGTTGTTTGACTTTTCTGAGTCCAGTTTTCTGGCACATAAAATAGAGATCACCATAGTACCTAGGTCATGGTTTTTTGTTTGTTTTCTTTTTAATGGGGATATTCATTGAGGGAGTAGAGTCCGTGGACCTGACTCCTGTGGTCACACCTGTTCCCAGACACCACCACTGCTCTCCTCTCACCACTTAATGACAACAGTGACCTCGCTTTCCTGAGCAGCTAAGATTGAAAACAAAATAGGGCTGGACCACGGTGTGACTTGAGCACCTATTAAAGCCTTTGCCCTTGATACCATAGGTGACACATTGCCTCAAAGAAAGAAAGATTCCCTATTGGCCCAACCAAACGGTAGAGACACCTGCCCTGGTCCTCTCCATATGTGAGACCTGCCTCTAGCCAGTGCTTCACTAGCTTGGCCTCAGAGTAGAAGCCTCATCTCTCTCTCATCTTCACTATAGAACTTAGCAGAAGGCCTTACTTCTGTAAGGAAAAGAAAAGAATGGGTGGTGCATAGATGTAAACAAACGCTTGTTGATAGAGTGAATAACCGGCATGGCATACGCTGGGTCGCCTGTGACCCATGTAAGTGTTTATCACATATAAATAAGTCAGGTGAATATCTCTGCTTCACAGATGTGCTCCTTTTTTTAACCTGAATTATTCAGTCTTTTAGGGACATGATTCCTAATCTTGACCATATGTTGTTTGGGGGCCTGGGGACCCATGATTCCCCGTAGAAAGAGAATAGGAAAGAGGAGAGGTATGGAAATTCCAATGTTCGTGCCAGTTCTTTCCACATTTTGCTCAAGGATGGGACTCAAGAGGGTAGGACTACCTTGGGAAGGAAGGGGCAAGTGGAATGTTGCCTGCACAGCTGTGTAGCTCATGTAATTCAGGAAGGTGAACAGCTCAGACCACCCACAGTCCAGAGCAGGGTAAGAGTAGGAATCCTGAACACCTGGGCGGGCTGAGGAACAGCCAATTCCCAGGGTTTGGCCCTCACCCCCATTAATCAAACATGGAGGCCCAGGTCCTTTTATTAGGTGAATGGGAAAAGAGAAAATTGAAGTGTAATAGAAAAGTAACTCTGCACAAATTTTATTTCAGTTAAAAAAAAAATGCTCTTTAATTCCACCTTTTTACTCTGAAGCCCAGTATCTGGAATAACTCAAGCAATGATGATGACCTTAGGTATTTCTTTTAATTATTCCAGTGCTACCTCACAGCCCAGCCCTACTGCAAGCACTCAGCTACTCCAAGCAAAGCCATTCTAACAATTTCGCTTAAATCCTGGCCTCTTCCCAACTGCACACAAATTAAAAAAGCATTACCGGACGATTCTAGCTCCAGCTCTTGGAAGTGTTGTTATATAAAGAAAGAGGAAGGTTGCCAAAGGCTTGTTGGCATTTCCTTAGCCACAGGGGAGGATTAACCCCCTGGGTTTCTTGGGATGGAGAGATTTTCTTTTCCTCCCAATTTCAACAGTCTTTTTTCTATTGTTGTTTTGAACTGTTCCTTCAAGCACACTTTAAACAGATTTGTGATGTAGAAGGCACTGATGAGTTTTTAAATAGCACACATTCCCCCCAAAGCTTTGGGGATGGCCCCCAAGACATCATGTTTCTAAGAAGATGTCTCTGCTTTTCACAAGTTGACCAGTTTCACAATGTAGGGGAAAGTCTGATTTAGAAGACCTCCCCAGGTAATTGTTTCACTTGTCTGGAGACTTGAATAAGGGGTTCTGGGTCTGCTTAACTTTAGAGTCAGTCTCCCTTAGAGACCAGAGGAATCTAGCATCATTGCTCAAAGCACTGCTCTCCACGGCCTCCTGATGCCACAGGTTCACAGTTCTCTACCTCTCTTCCCTTTGGGGCAACAAGACTGACAAGAGGCAAGAGGTGAGAGGGAGGACACCCAAGCACACCTAAAGGAAGGCGAGACCAAGTCCCACTCATCAGAACCTGGAAGAAAAGTGAGGCTCACAGATGTATTAGTCCAGCTTGAGGACACACATCCCACATATGGCAAAACCTGAAATCAAGTCCAGGTGTTTTGACTCCTCCTCCAATTCTTTTTCCACTCTGCCATGCCACTTGTCAGTGGAGAAATGCCCATTGCTGGTCACAGGGAGATGTGATGATTCAAGAAGCTGAGGGTGCAAGGCAAGGAAAATGGAGGCAAGGATCCAGGATAATGGGAATTCTTACTGATAGGTAGGCCTCTCTGGACCCTAAGACTTTGTCAACTTTTTATTGATGTGCTCTTATCACCAGTGTACAGCTGGATAAATTTCCCCCAAACTGAATGCACTCATAAACTAGAAGCAATCAAAAAGCAAAACATGACCACCTCCCAAAAGCCGTCCTCCCCGCCTCTCCCAGTCACTACCTTGCCCAAGGTGGCATCAGCCTGATGTTTAACCCCATAGAGTGGTTTCACTTGCTGTTGTGCCTTAAATCAAAGGAACCACACAATATGCCCTCTTTTGTGTCTGTCTTCTTTCATTTAACATCGTCCCCGCTGTCTGATTTATCCTCATTTACATGTGTGGCTGTAGATTGGTCAGTCTCATTGAAGTATAGTATTCCATTGTTTAAATAGACCACATTGTTTAAACAGCAGTAAAATTTGTCTGCTTACTGTAAATGGCCGCTTGAAATCCCATATATTTTTGATTGGCTTGATGCTCATTTTGTGCCTTCGAAGTTTTGCCCTGTGCCACCATCAGGTTGTTTTTTTTTTTTTTTTAAGATTTTTTGATGTGGACAATTTTTAAAGTCTTTACTGAATTTGTTACTATATTGCTTCTGTTTCATGTTTTGGTTTTCTGGCCCCGAGGCATGTGGGATCTTAGCTCCCCAACCAGGGGTCGAACCCACACCCCCTGCATTGTAAGGCAAAGTCTTAACCACTGGACCGTCAGGAAAGCTCCCCATCAGGCTTTTCTTAGAACTTAAACCACCTCTGCCTATTGTCAAGTGGATGCCATTCTGACTAAGACTTTCCCTCCAAATTCTGGGCTGTGGTGGCTGCTTTGGTTTCCCAGTAATTTTCTTATCTCTGAGGGGAGAAAGTTCACTTGGATGTGCTTTTTCCAGCCATCATCAGAGAAAAGCTTAAGGGTGAAAAGGATCATTGATTCCCGGGGGTGGGGGGGAATAGATTTCAACTCTCCTGCACCAACTCTCATCTACTGACAGTGACATCCTGGGCACTGCAATGAGAAGTCTCCCTCCTAGGTCAGCAGCTGTGATTGATTAGCAATGTCTGCCACTGGTGAGAGTAGAGGGGAATGGTCGTGGTCAGATGTTTTGTCCAACCTTCATTATGCAGACAAGTAGCTGAAATCTGGGCAAGTCAAGGACTGAGCTGGACTTGGACCCATTCTCTTTGTTTATCACTGCAAAATCATTGAAATTGTTGGTTATTTATGTGACAATGAAGCTCTGTTAGAACCTGTTAGGAAAAGACTTGCAGAGGAATAAATTATCCTTCTTTCTTCTAAGAGGAGTCAAGTCAGGAAACGGAAAAAAAAGAGGGTGAGCCTGTAGGCTGGTACCACGGCTGCCCCATTGCCACCCTCCCTCCCCATTTATCAGCGCCCACGTCCAGACTGGCTGCTCTTGAAGGGCAGCCAAGCTCTGTGGCCCAGGTCCAGAGGCGAAATCACTGCCTGCCTCACTTAAGAAAACACTCTCCTGTCTCCATCAATCAGTGAGCTCCCACTCAGAGCCCCTTTGCTGTCCCCACCCCAGCAAGGCCCAGATGTTTTATTTATGGGCTGGTCTCTTTAGGAGGGAGCCGAATCAGATACATATCTTGCTTCCTATTATTCATGAGCCTTAGGTAGAGGGATGCCACAGAGGCAGATGAGAAAAGCCTTCAATCAAATCTTGATGAAATAAACTAATTAAGGAGATTACACCTCCATAATGATGTTAATTGTACAGACAGGAAATCTCAGCCTTCCTGGCTGACTGGCTCTTCCTCCACAAGGCCATCCTTCAGCATCTTCAGAAATCAGTGGTGGTCCCTGCCTGTGTGTGCAGGGGCTGAGCCACTGCCAAGAGCCCAGGGCTTTCCTCCATGAAGACCAAAAGCCTTGGTTCTGAGATTCTCTTGCTCGTCCTGCTGCAAGGAATCGGAGTGTGGGCAGGGCCTTAGAGAAGACTGATTTATTACTGTCATTGTTGTTGTTAATCAGCTAGAAGCAGAGTATCAGATGACTTTGTAAGAGTCAGGCTCATAGGAAGCACCCCAAAGTGGACATGGGGCTTCAACCCTCCCTCCCCCGTTCCTTGCCCATCCCAACCACCACCCCCAGGCCCACTGCAGCTAAAAGGTGTTCATACAAATTCCCTAAGTGGGAATCAGAATAAAACCTATTCATTCATTCATTCACTGTTTCATTCAGCAAATATTTATTAGGGGGCTACTCCATGCCAGGCACCATTCATAGGAGTGACAAAACAGACAGATCCCTTGCTTTTGCAGATCGTATATTTAATGAAGGAGAGAGACAATAAACACACAGGTACATGAGTAATGCACTGGAGAGTGGTAAGTGCTATGGAGAAAAGCAAAGCTGGGAGAGGCAGCTAGCGAGCACGGGTATGAAGGGGACCCTGGTAATACTTTATTAGAGGTTCTCAGATGTTTCCTTAAAATATGACATCTGTGCCAGCCATGGGGTGAGGAGGCTTCAGGGCAGAAGGGACAGTATGCATGGGTACCCCAAAACAGAAGAGAGTTGAGTGGACAAAGACCACCAGGGGTTAGAACAGAGGTAGTGACACGTGGTTTCAGGAGATAGCCTAATAAACATCTTCTTCTCCTGATGGGCTAGCAGATCTATGCAGGCAGAGTCTGTTTTGTCCTTTAATTTTTTTTCCCCTCACTCTTGTAGACCCTGCCCCAGCACACTGCCTGGCATATGGTAGGTGTTCGACACATACTTGTTGATTGAATAAATTATTAATGAACTAATGAGGGAAATGAGTGATGTGGAGGGATCTCTGTACCAAGGTGAGGGTGGATGCAGGTGCTAAAAGGCAGAGAGGCTAAGATGTGGGCCTGCGTGGAGAGAGTCAGGAGGTAAGTGTCCCAGTGCCTAACCCAGGCCTTGGACCAGGGAGCCGAGAAGCCTCTTTGTCAAACGCATCTGGTTTCCTTAGCACCTTGCCAGCCTCAGTCCTCAGGATGGCAACCTTGAACATGAAGAGGCTGGCTAAGGAGAGAACAGTGGTGGTATTCTCCTTACCTGAGGCAATTCCTGACCTCAACCCTATAAAGTTATTCCAAAGGACAGAATTCTATGTGTATCAAATTGGTGGTAATACTACCACCTGGGAAGTTTATGTAACATGCAAGGAGTATGCAGGTCTAAAGTACACTTTAAAATGAAAATAAAGCAACTATGAAGTGCCACAGTTTATTAAATTAGTAAAAATACAAAATAAAATGTTTACACTCGATGCTGGCAAGGAAACTGTCATTAATTACTGGTAGGCAGAGTATATTCTGGCAACACTTTTTCAGAAAAAAAGCTGGGTAATAGATCTCCAGACAAATAAAAAAAAGAGTTTCTTCATTTAACTGAGTGATAATTCTGGGAATGCATTCAAGGTAAAATTCCTAAATATGAAAAAGCTATATGTTTGCAGATATACACTCCAGCATTATTTATAACAGTGAAAAACCCTTGTAAGCTATCTAAACATCCAAAACTAGGGATACGGCTAATTTAATTTAGGTTTATATCTATAGTCACTGGAATTGTATGCAGTGACGACAATGAACATTTTCTAGCTGAAATGGAAACACAGAAACAAAGCAAGAAACAAAGTTAATGATATGTAGCAGTTCCTGCATTGTATTTCAAGTATAGGTTTGCATGTGGACAAAGGCACAAAGTGAATACGCAGAAATGAAAGTTGTTTTATTTGGCTAATGGAAATATATGTATTTAAGAAATGTAAATGAACTCTAAGTTAAGCATAGGAGTTACCAAAAGTTTCTACTGTGACCTGATACAAAATAGAGTGATAGAGCCAGGTGCAGCATTAGGAAACAGGGAGGAAGTGAGGTGCAAAGAGGGCAAGATGCTTGCCTACATCTCACCAGGAGATTTGTAGATGGGCTAGATTGTTCAAATGAATCAAAATCAATGGAAGACTTTTCTTTTTAACACAGATGTCCAGACTGAAAGCCGCTGGATAAATTTGATTCAGTGAAACCAGGGAATTTATACTTTTAAACAGCTCCCCAGGGGACCTTGATACCAGTCAGGACTGATAACTGGGAACAGGAGTAGCAGATCCAGCCGTAGGAGTCTGAGTGCCCATTACACCAAGGGTGCAATTTACTCAGTGGAGACCACGCCCCAGGTACTATTTCAGCTGCTTTGTATGGACTATCCTTATTCATTCTTCCAATCACCGGCTGGAATAAGAACCACTATGATCACATTTTACAGATGAGGAGACTGAGGTATAAAGCAGCACAGAAACACGCAGACTGTAGACGTCTACAGCCACTTGTATAACTGGACCTTCCATCATTGAGGACTTGGCCACACTAGGGTACCCACAAGCAAACCCAGCAGTGATGACTGCCCTTCAAGCAGCCATTGCCACACGTTTGGGACCCTCACCCCTATTTGCACCATTCTGCTGGACCTGACTCCTTCCCTGCTCTGCCTCACATCCTTCTCTTACCTAGTCTCCACACAGGTCCATTGGATTTTGAGTGAGCAAAGGGAGAATAAGTCACACACTGTACCCTTTGGGGGAAGGGTACGCAGGGACTGTGGACTCTGGGATGTGGAGAAGGAGTCCTCAGCCATGTGCAGGGATTATCACAGTCAGGGTGACATGCCTTCCTGGACCAGACGGCTCTCTGCAGCTGAAGATTGATTACATGCAAACACTTTTCGTGGCAATTGGCACATGTTTTAACAAAATCCAATGCAGCCCAAGTCAGGCTAATTGTTTCAGAGCACAAGCCACATGCTTTTGGGGACCTAGTGGCCCCACGAAGCCCCCAAGGTGGCTTTGAGCTATGCATGGCTTTTTGTCACTCGCATCCTAGGATTTGCTTAGCAAGAGCAGGAGAGGGGATTTCAATGTTTCCAATCCAGAGCTCAAACTCCTTTCACATACGGAGTGACTCTTATTCATTCATTGGGCTCCCATAGTAGAAATAGGATGATCATCCTCTCTGGGCTGGGATAGCAACAGGCATCAGGGCAAAAAGAATTAGGAAACTAGATAGGGTCCCTGCCATCCTGGGGCTCGCAGTTGGATTGAAGGAGAGAGGCATTAATTAAAGAATCATGTGAGTAATGTATAATTATAGACAGAGATAAGGGCTGTACAACGCTCTGAGCATTTAACAGGGTTTCCTGGCCAGTTGGGAGGAAGGGTTAGCTGACGAGATCTGAAGGATGCACAAGACATTGACCAAAGAAAGGGACAGAAGAAACATGGTCCTTTCTAGAAGGTATCTGGCTGGACTACAGAAAGGTCCTAGTTGACGGGGAAAGTGGGGAGTTGAAGAGTTGATGGGACCCTATCACGAGGGGGTCTTGTAATTGTTACAGATGATCCAAAGCTCTCAATGGGGCTTCAGCTGGGGCTGATATAATCAAATTTGCATTTTGGAAAAGGTGGTTCTAGCTGCTTTGCAGGAAATGGACCTAGGGGTAGGGGCAAGAATGAAAGGGGACAGAAATAGGAGGCTGAATCCCTGATTCAGGCTCTGGAGAAGGAAGCCTGGGCCAGAATGGGGCGTGTGGATACAGAGGGAAGTAGATGGAGTCAAGAGGTAAGTGGACTTGGTCATGAATTGGGGTGAAGAAGGAAATGTGCGATCTCCAGGGATTACAGTTTACCTTACAAGGGGCCCCACCAGAATAAGTACTCACTAGATCATTAGTGATTGGCTTCTATGTGAGTGCTTTTGAACTTCAGAAACCTTGGGGAGAAAGTTCCAGAAAACTGGCCCTCAATAACCAGGACCCAAGAATAATTCCTGGTGTTTATTAATCTTCACACCATTTTCTGGTCCAGAGGAATTAAGAGAGGGAAGGGGTTGGTTCAAGAGGAGAAGAACCTTCCCGTATCCTGCAGGATTACAGAACAGAAACTGGCCGGTGGTCTGCCCTGTGGGGTGACCTGTTCTCTATTGGAAATGAACAGGCTCCAGAACTGAGCCTCTGGGCTGGACGTCAGAGTTGGGTCCAGCTGTGTCACTAACTCACCGTGGCTGGAACTGTGACAAAGTTCCCGAATGGTTCTGAATCCGGCACTGAAGCAGGAGGCTTTCTGCCCAGGGTCCTCAGAGCCACTTAACAGCCCCAAGCTCCCTGAACTGGAGCTGACCCCAGGGCCTCTAGGGGCTTGTAAAGAATTAGCAAGCACACAGACTGCAGCATTAACAAGGCTGCAGAAAGCCAGGGAAAAGGCAACTGGTGCTCCTGTTGCCCCCAAACAGAGGAAACTGCAACACCGACCTCAAAGGCCTCGGGTCTGCCTTGCAAACAGAGCTCCAGGGGCCGCTCAGAATGAGAGCTGGTCCCAGCGTTTGAGAGGAGCGCCAGACTTCACGTCTCCCCGCACGCCGGCAGCACTTCCAATCACCGAGAACAATGGAAACTGGGCTGGCTCTCATCGAGAACTGCGGAAACTGGGCTGGCTCACAGACAGAATAAAGGCCAGGGGAAAAGGCCACGTGACAAATCCATCCCGTTTGCACACGTGCAGAAGGGCAGCCTCCCGGGGCCCTCCCTGCCAGCTCCTCCAGGCTCTCCTCCAAACTCAGATCCCCGCAGCAAGATCCCAGGAAGGCTTCCATCCAGGGCTTCCAGTGTCACCACAGCTTGGTGCTGGCATCTTGACAATCAGGGATTTCTTGATTAGGGTGTGTGTTTAAAAATGCAGAGTCCTCGTGGGACCTGCCAGGGAACCCAGGAATTTGCATTTTTGACAGGACACTGTCTATGGTCCATGGGTCACTGCTCTGAGCAATACTTTTGAAGAATGTGGAAACATTTTCTTTTTTTAATCTCGTACAGACTTCTCCGAGAATCTGTCCAAAGCTATGGAAGTACTCTAGAAAATATACACACGTGTATTTTTTACCAGATTTTTGACAATTTCAGGGGTTGATAGACTGTGCTAAAGCCCAGTGCTTGTGCCTCCATGAGAAAGTGAGTGAAGGTGGAAGATAAAAGGAATGGGGAGAGAGGCTCTGATGCCAAAGTCACTGAGATATGGTCCCAGGGGAACAGATATCTTCATGGCTTTGAGCCTTGTTCTTCCAAACCCTGTCATGCTGGGTACTTGACTTCCTACAGCCCAGAAGCAGCAAGAAAGGAAACTTAATACAAAGCAGGGACCTGGCTCCCCTGAGTTGAGAGTTATGACGTTTGAGGGGAACACTTAGGGATGATAGGTACCCTCACCATGCCATGGGTTCAAGAGTTGAAAAGAGGGAGCGTTCACTAGGTTTTAAGAGCAAGGGCATCGGATCTATCAGTACTGCATCTGGGTTCTGCCCTTTATTAGCTGTGTGACCCTAGAGATGTTACTTGATCTCCTTAAGCCTCAGCTTCCCCTTATTAGTCAAATCAAATAATAATACCCAACTCACAGGGTTTGGTGAATATAAAATAATAAGATTAAAGCTCTTGTCAACTGAAAAAAAAAATGAACAACCTAAAATTTGAGAATTATGCTTTATTCGGAAAACATCCTGAGGACTTAAGCCTAAGGAATGATTTCAATGAGCCCAGACTCTTGCGTCTTCCCATACATAGAAAAGAGCTAAATTCATTAAGTTGAGATGTATGGTGTTTCTTTAATTAACAGTAACCCTTTGATGTTCCAACTATCTGGTTTTTGTTGTAAAAACTTCTATGTACCTTGGTTCCTCCCTTAACTCTTCGGAACAGTCCCTCAGAGCTATCTGAGAGGCTGTATCCCGGCCTTAGGTCCTCAGTATGTCCATCAAATAAAACGTAATCCTCAACTTTCATATTGTGCATTTTTTTTCAGTCAGCACACTTACATTGCCTGGTGCATTATAAGGGCTCAGTAAACTGTATTATCAACATTATCACTCCTTTCTTGAAATTCAGACTTCTCTGACCTCTTCCATCTCGGTATTTTATAAAGCTCCTAGTACTTAATAGAACAAGAATAAGGATTTAACAGATGCTTAAAGGAGATAGGGAGGGAATAAGAGAGACAGAAGGTGAGTGAATAAATGAATGAATGCCAAGCATTAAGGATGCTGGTCGAGGATCTTCATTTGGGGCATCCTGGTATAAAAACTTTAGCATCACCATTCCAGATCAAAATTAGATTTTCCAAGCAGAGCCAAAGTTAACTTTTTTCAGGTCCTTCATTTGCCAAAGAAGGTCACAGAGGTCACTGAGCTGGCTGGTTCAGAAAGCCTTTTACCATATTTCAGGGTAAGTCACCTAAGGCACCATGGAGGCTGCCTGTTTCAGTTTCCTGCCATCGACAATTAAGTGGGCATTGTTAATTAAAGTATCATCACACTTAATTGAGAGTCAGATAACAGTGATTTTAATGAACTTGGATTGCTTTTGGGTAAGACTATGCACTCATTGGAGGAACAATCTTCCTGCTATATTGCTAATGGAATTCAATTGTGTCTGTTAGAGTGGATGACAACAGTACCACCAACACCCCGGACCTTTGTTTTAAGGAAGTGGAGTGGATTTAGCATGAGGGTGGGAGTTAGTTATATCCAGAACCTATGTTGTCGAGATCGGAGGCAAGTGGAGGGAGGGTTGTTCAGAGGCCTGGATGTCAGGATTTAAGAAAGAATGCTGAATTTTCCAGCAATCCACAGTAGCCCTCCAACCAAATCCAAACTCAGTCATGTCATAAATGCCAGTATAAAACATGTCAAAGCCTGGGTTCATGGATTAATGAATGAATGAATTCATTAACGTCAGTTGCCCATTCCAAAAGCTCAAATAGATTTTTCTATCAGGAATGACAGAGGAACAGACCAATGGGAGTGATCTGGAGTCAGAGTGGAAGGACGCTTTAAAGCAGGGGTCAGCAACTGTTCTGTAATGAGCCAGAAATTAAATATTTTAAGTATTTGTTTTATTTATTTATTTATGGCTGTGTTGGGTCTTCGTTTCTGTGCAAGGGCTTTCTCTAGTTGTGGCAAGCGGGGGCCACTCTTCATCGCGGTGCGCGGGCCTCTCACCGTCGCGGCCTCTCCTGTTGCGGAGCACAGGCTCCAGACGCGCAGGCTCAGTAGTTGTGGCTCACGGGCCTAGTTGCTCCGCGGCATGTGGGATCTTCCCAGGCCAGGGCTCGAACCCGTGTCCCCTGCATTAGCAGGCAGACTCTCGACCACTGCGCCACCAGGGAAGCCCCAGAAATTAAATATTTTAGTCTTTGTGCGCCATGTGATCTGCTCAACTCTGTTGTCATAATGTAGCCTTAAATAAATGGATGTAGCTGTGTTCCTATAAACCTTTATCAACAAAAACAGGCAGTGGGCTGGATTCGGTGGCCAGAGGTCTTAGTTTAAAGGAAGGTAATGTCACTATAGAACATGTAGTTGAAATAGGCAAGATTATTTTACACACCCTCATGGAATAGCAACCGGCGTTTAACTAGAAAATAGACCAAAATGATTTGCAATTTTCCATCAATTTTAAACAGATACATAAATGATGCTGCGGGTCTATTCTTGTGTATTTTAAATTTCAAAAATAAAAACTCATTACAGAAAAATTCAAAAGCAGAGATGAAAAAAAGAGGTTTCATAAGAGCAAACGCAAATACAAATTACACTTTGGCATATTTCCTTCCAGCCAGGTTTCAGTGGACACGTAACATAATTGTCATCATGTCATCATTTTAAACTTGTTCCTTTTACTTAACATCATATTTCAAGCTTTTCAATGTTGTTACATAATTTTCAATGTCATCCTTTTAAGTAGATGTATAATACTCTTTTTTATGAATATACTATAATGGTTTACTAAATCATTCCCCTATTGGACATTTTGCTTGATTTCTGTCCTTGTACCACTATGACATCACTGTGGTAACAACTTTGTCTGCATTTTGGGATTGTTTTCAGGGTAGATTCAGGGTAGATTTCAGGTTGAATTATAGAGTCAAAGCATCCAAATATGTTGATACAGATAAAAATGCAAAAAATTTCCCAAAAGTATATGCTAATGCAATCTGCAAATAGCAGTGGTCTAGAGTGCTACCCCAAATTGAGTGTCTATAGTTATAAAAACCGTTCTCTTTAGTAGTTTTGAACATACTTGCTATGAGGTTCTGGCCTCTTCCAAATCAGAAACGTCTGTAAACTGTTTCTGGAGGAATGGTAAACTCAGACCTTACTTAGGACCCGTCATAAATCAAACCCAGTCAACAGATGTTAGCTGAGTGCCTGGCTTCTGCAATGCCTCTCCACAGGCTTGTTCTCGTAAAGTGGAGGCAGAAGTGACCTTCCTAATCCAACACTGAATCCAGGAAGAGTTTGGCAGGGAGAGACAAGGGCAAGAAAAACCACTGGAAGTTATCCTCCCAGCTTCATTCTAGATCCTAGAGAATACTAAAATACAGACACCACACATTCTGAATCAAAATTCAAGCTTGAGGGCTGTCATCATTTCCTAGCACTGCTGTAACAGAGTCCCACAAACAGGGTGGTTTAAAACAACAGAAAATTATTCTCTCACAGTTCAGGAGGCAAGAAGCCTGAAGTCAAGGTATCAGCAGAGAAGAATCTGAAGACTCTAGAGCAAAACCCTACCTCATCTCTCCTAACTTCTGGTGGTTGTCAGCAATCCTTGGCATTCCTTGGCTTGTAGCTTCATCTTTCTAAAGCCCGTCTCCCATCTTTGCATGATCTTCTCCCCTCTGTGGCTGCGTTTCTACATATTTGTGTTTTCATATGACCTTATAAGGATACCAGTCATTGGATTTAGGGCTTACCTCATTCCAGTGTGACCTCATCTGAACTTGATTACATCACATCTGCAAAGACCCTATTTCCAAATAAGACCACATTCACAGGAACTGGAGATAAGGACTTGGACATATCTTTGGGGAGCATACAATTCAACCCACAATGGGGGCAACAAGGAAAATGGGTACAATCAAGACTTTCTTGGGAAATCGGGTGTTCTGGTTATTGTACATTCACAGTGCCAGCCTTCATTAAACCTCAAGTTCATCCCTCCAGGAGAGTCAGTCCATATGTCTGGGGGCGGGGGTGAAGCAGTCACATCTTCTAGGATGCTTTCCCCAACTTCCCCTCCACTCTGTGTATGTCTCCTATAAAGGAAAGCATAGCCCTGAACAGTCATGATTACTTGTACATTTATGTCTCCAATAGACTTTGAGTTCCCTGAGGACAGAGGGTAGGGTGTTCTTCATTTTGCCAAGCCCTGGTAGCAGGCACATGGTAGGTACACAGCAAGCTTGTATTGGGTTGGATCGATGGGTGGCCATCCATTTTGAAACATCAGTTTGAATTTATTCTTCTTTATTCACCTTTCTGTCCTACCAGCACTAGACCAACCGCAAACCGCAGAATTAAGTTCATTAATATTCATTATTCCAGCACCCCCATCACCATCCCTTAGTTTTCTGCAATAGCTTCTTAGCCTGCAGTCAGATGAGCTCAGGGAAAATGATGTGACTTGGCTTTGGAAATATATTCCTTCGGCTGCCAGAATGGATTTAGCGGACTCGGAGCTCAGTCAGTCACTCCTTCCACGACTGCCTCCGTGCACACAGAGTACCACGACATCCCTGAGTTATGAGGGGCCATTCCATGGCTCTGATGGATTTGATTGTTTTATGCACTGACTTAAGATCTCATTTCCTGCCACATTCACAAATGCTTTCTGGGCCACTGCAGGGAAACTTCTCATGTTGGTTTTATGTTGCCCCCGCTTCCATCCAGCTCCAGTAGGGACAAGATTGCAGAGTTCTGAGTTTCTCATCTGAGCAAAAGCCTCAAAAAGATCAAATGATTTAAGAATTGCCAAAGGTGGTTGCTGTATCTCCCAGCCAACCTTGTTGTGTGTGTGTGTGTGTGTATGATACTCTTTTTTCGGTTGAGTCTCACTGGAAATACACTGCAAAAGATGTGAAATCGAGGAGAAGACGATCCTATTAGGCAAACAACGAGCTGATATCTACAGAGCACTGCAGATCACTTTGCAAAGGGAAAGAAATATTCTTTGCTAAAATGCCCAGTATGAAGACAGCAAATTCTCTTCATTGTTTATCGGATGACATTTAACATCTATTTACTTTGTTTCGCCATCACGTAGACAAACTCTGTTGTGTTTTCCCCATCATCAATTTGGTAAAAGCAGCACTTCCACTCATTTTCCGAGTTAATCACATTTATTCTTACCCCAGGGATACCTCTCTTCCCAGGTGGAGCGTGGGTTCCATGAGAGGAGAGACCAACTTGGCTTTGTTTACTGCTGAATCAATGAAACTGAGCTGCTGGACTTGGTTCATAGTGAATCTTCTACTATAATTCAAGGAGAAATTATTAGTGTCCCCAGCTGAAGAGGTTAGCCACAGAAAGGAGAAGGGACCCCCGTTCATCTGACACAAGTTAAGAAAGGAAGGATGAGTGTAGAGTAGTCATTCTCAAAGTAGTGTCCCTAGACCAGCAGCCTTGGCATCACCTGGGGATTCAGTAGAAATGCACATTCTTTGTCCATCCCAAACCTATTGAATCAGAAACCCTGGGGTTGGGGTCCAGCAATCTGAGTGTTAAGAAACCTCCTAAGTAATTCTGACTCACAGTTAATGTTTGAGAACTACAGAGAGATAAAGAAATATACAAGGATGCAAGTCCATATTCTGGGAGGGAGGGAAGCAGCTCTTAAATTTACTCCAGTAATTTTGAGACAAGAGAATGCAAAATGTGTTAAGAGACACATGAAGTTTTAGAATACTCAAGCAGGAGACAAAAAAGTAGCTTCGAGCAAAATAGGGGAATGTGCCATCTTACCTGGCAGCCAGAGAAGGACAACTACCAAGTGTCATAATCATGATGACTCTGTCAAAGGTACATAAAATATGCTGCAATACAGGCATTATGGGTCAGTTTTTTTTAGACAATGGTAAAAAATATTTTTATTCATCAATACAAAACATTAAAACATATCACCTACAACCCCCAAGTAAGCAGTACCCCCTTTCCTGTCCCTTACATCACACAACCCCCCTCCAAAAAAATCTCAAATGCCTGCAGTGGTTCATGGGAAATAAATGAAATAATTTCAAAGTCCGGGAATTTGGTGAGATTGGAATTACACACTCATAAAGGCAGCCATTTGTTCATATATGTATTTTTTTCTTCCAGAGGTCATAGAGACCCAAGAATAGGAGCAGGGAGAGAAAATGGCAGGTTTGATTCTGAGCTGGAGAATCAAACCCACCCACTGGGTGGGTGGGTGCAGTGGATAGAGTAAGAGGCTGATGGGAAGGAGGCAGGTGATGGGTTGAAATGACGGGTTACAGACCTAGGTTGAGAGACATTTAAACCAGAGGAGGAGACGGACGTCCTGAGACATTGCAGAAGACTGCAGTCCCGGGGTTCTCCCCTACATGGAGTGTGTGTTTTCTGATATGCGGAAGAGGCGGCAGAGAGGGAGGAGGTCAGAGCCGGGCACACTGAGTGCATTCTCCAAGACATCCTTCCATACGCATTCAAGAACAATTTACTATGAGTCTCCTTAGTGACAGGCCCTGTGTCAGGTACTGGATATGTGACAGACACAGACTCTGCTACATCACTTACCAACAGTATGGCTCGTCTAGCTCCCTTACCAAGACAGAGCTACCTTGGAGTGAACTACCTCTTCCACCCAGCTGGAAATTCACAATGCCTTCTGCCGCGCTTAGTGTCCAGGAAGGATGCTGAGAATGAGAAACGCCCCTCTCCTGGTCTGGATGGCTGAGCTGCACGTTCACTGGGCAGTAGAGCAGAGTGGTGATAAATCTGCCCCAGAGACTGAGAGCCAGATTTGAATCCTGGCCCATGTCTTCTTAGCTACGTGGCCTTGGGCTCTGTGGCTCTCGGCCTTACCCTTCTTCATCTGCAAAATGGGGATTTTGATAAAGACTAAATGTGCAAACCCAAGTAAAGTACAGAGCATGGAGCCTGGTAAGCACTTCATAAATGCTATTATTATTATCCTTAATGAGGACAAGACCATTAAACCCATAATCTCTCAGCTACAGCTGTCCACACTCTGTGTAACCCCCCGTCCCTCCCTCCCACCCCACCACTTACCTCCTCACTCTCCCCCACCCTTTCCCCCCTTCCTAGTACGTGCACAAGGCTAAAATTGTACCTCCATACAGTAAGCACTTAGTAGCACTAAGTTTCTGATTTTGTTCCATTAGGACTTGGTGGTCCACATTTGGGCTTCCTGCTTCGTGATGGACTCAGCGATCCCATAAGGAATTCTCCCTAGGAATTGGCCTGAGCCTGAACTCTCTATACCCTCTATGTTCTAAGGCAAAGCTTCCAGACCATCCCAGGACTCCCGAGGCATTACCATTGGACCTAGGGATTCCATCTTCATCCAGGAATGAAGATGATTCTCATGGGAATGAAAAAAAGGGCTTCGCAGGAAAGCTGGGATACTCAGTGGGAAATTGGGGGAGGCAATTCCAGGCAGAGGGAACAGAGTGCAAGGCATCAACACGTTGAAATGTTCTTAAGAGCTGGAAAAGAGGACATCTGAATTCAAGAACAAAGGGACGAAACCAAAATGCGGGAATGGGGAGCTGGCAAGGCTGCAGAGAGGATAGATGTGGGGCAGCAAGGACCCAATAAATGGTCAATGTAGGCAGGAGGGAATTTGCATGAAATCAACACCCTCCCTGCCCTTGAGGATAGTCAGCAAATCAAGAAGCTATACTGGATTCTTTTAAGTATGTATTTTTCATTGTTTTTCCCTGACATCTTTCTACCCTTCGGACCTGCTGAGATGTCCACAGCCCAGCTGACCTAAGCTGGATTGCCTTCTGAGGAAGCTGTACCGGGGTAACCCCACTGCACCCCACCAGGAATGTGGATGAGGGGCAGTCTCTTCTCAATGCTCCATTCTGATCCCCTCGTGCGTGCATTTTCATGAAGGAATGTGTAGTCTGCCAATTTCATTTTCATTTATCCCTGGACAATTTGTTAACTTCAAGAATCCTTGAATGCCAACCTGGATGTCTTTATAATTGCTGTCTCTGTCAGAGTCTGTGTGAAAAATGTCACCAGGAGAATGAAGTCAGAAAACGAAGTTGCAGGTTGTTCCTCAGGAAGGTGACAACGACCGAAAGCATTACTTGCTTTCAGGACAGTTTTGAGAACATTTCCAGCTCCTGAAAGAAACGACTTTTGTAAAATTGGCAAAGCTAGCCTGCTGACATTGACAGCAAGTTTATAATGCGCATGTTCATGAACTTGAGAGGGGCAGGCTCACACCCCCCAGAGGGAGGCTCGAGAACTAGTTAGAAAAGGCTTTCATCAAAGGCAAGAAAGTTTAAAGACTTTACAAACCATAAAAACTAGTGTTTTTCCCCCATCTCTTGAATAATGCAGTTAAAGGGAAAAGATCTCTTTCTGCATAGCAGATGCCACTCTCTAGTTCTACATTTGGGGGTGATTCCCTTTCTTTTGGGGGCTTCTGTTTTCTTGTTTGTAGGAGAATTGAACTAAGTTATTCTCAATAAAAAGTCATGTTTTCTTCAGAGATTGTCTTCATTTATAGTTATCTTCTCTTATGAAGATCATTTTAATGCAAATCCTCAAAGCTGCTCGAATAACTTCAGAGGTAGGACTCTCACCATCTGCTACAACAGAGCTTAGCCAAACCCTGCCCCCTCTCTGATTCTGTAAGCAAAGCTTTACGGAAACACAGCTACATCCATTTGCCTATGGTCTATGGCTGCTTTCCTACTACAAAGTCAGAGTTGTGTAATTGCAAGGAACCCGCAAAGCTGAGCATCTTTATCTGGCCCTTTACAGAAAGAGTTTTCCAACCCATGTGCTAAAACACCCTCTTAACTCTTTTGACCACTCTAAATATTACACAACCCTTCCTTCACCAAAAAGTGGTTTCTTTGATCAGAAAATCAGACCTAGTAGGTACAAGAAATGCTATAGCAATCCCACTTCTGGGTTTATATCCCAAAGAACTGAAATCAGGATCTCAGAGAGCTATCTGCACTCTCATGTTTATTGCAGCACTATTCACGATAGTCAAGATATGGAGACAAGCTGAATGTCCATCAATGGATAAATAAAGAAAATGTGATCTATGCATGCGTTGGAATATTACTCAGCCTTAAAAAAGAAGGGAATCCTGCCATTCGTAACAACATGGATGAACCCGGAGGACAGTATGCTAAGTGAAATAAGCCAGACATAGAAACACACAACTGCATGATCTCACTGGTATGTAGAATCTAAAATAGTCACACTCATAGAAGTGGACGGTAGAATGGTAATGGCCAGGGGCTGCGCGGAGGGGAAAATGAAAAGGTGATGGCCAAAGAGTACAAAGTTCCAGTTATGCAAGATCAATAAGTTATAAAGATCTATCACGTAGCAGAGTGCCTAGAGCTAACAATATTGTATACTTGAAATTTGCCAAGAGGGTTGATCTTATGTTAAGTTTTCTTACAATAATAATAATAATAAAGAAGGCAGCAGGAAACTTCAGAGGCAGTGGATATGTCTGTGGCCTTGGTGATGGTTATGGTTTTAAGGGTATGTACTTATCTCCAAACTCATTGAGTTGTATACATTACATATGTGCATATTTTTACATGTCAATCATACCTCAATAAAATGGTTAGAAAAAAGAGAGAAAAAAAAGAAACGCTGCAGCATATTATCCCTTATCTGATACACGGTTCTCCTTTATGTCACCTTAAGAAGATCATTCTTGTCCTAAGAAAGTTCTTTCTATGCTCATCAGAGATCTGTAGACCTCTGGGTGCGGCCCTTTGGACTCAGCTCTGTGCCCTAGAGTCCGAGAGGTCAGTTCCTCTTCCACAAGGCAGCTCTCTGGATAATTAGCTGGTAAGGGTCACTGGGAGAAGCAGTCCCAGTTCCTCCAAGATTTTCTCATACGTTTCAATTTAGCACTTCTTCTCCCCCATAACCCACCTCTGGGCACACATTGTTCCTCTGTGCCATCTGTACTGTGGATCCTAACACTGAACACAAGGACCTGGATATGCTGGGACTTCTAGACATTCTATGCTAAGATTGAGTCCATGCAGGGGCCACTTCATACCACTGACATTTTTCATGTGTGCTTCTGATGTTACGCCACATTCTCCCAGCCTGTTAGAGTGTAGTTGGGCTCTAGGTCAATGTATGGACCTTTGCGCTTAACATGCAGAATGTCATCATTTATTTCAATATATCCAGTTAGATTTGGATCCAGGCATTGCACCCTCTCTACCCAAATCAGTCCTAGAACTGTGCTTACATTCTTGCTTAATAACTTCTCAGTACCTACCCCTTCTCCAACTGCTATTCATCCTGAACTATCAACAGCTGTCTGAACAAACTATGTCCCCTCTTACTGCCATGCCCTTGTACCTGCTATGACCTATCACGATTGCCCTTCCCTTTCTACCCAGTGAATGTCTCTTATCAGTCCTTTGGGCATCACATCCTCCAGGAAGCCTTCCACAACATCAATACTTGGAGTCCACCTCTCAACAGTGTTTATTGTACTGTGTGAGCTTATGAATGGCATGAAATGTGTCTTATTCATCACTGCATTGCCATCGTCCAGCACAGTGTTTGCATGTCCTAGACACTGAGTACATTTTGTAAATTAATGAACAAACGAATGAAGGGGTAATCCAGACTGAGAAAGCCTTGAAGGCCATTCTGAGGAATACAGAAATGGGGACTGTGGACAATTTTTAACTGAGTCATGGCCATCATATGCCATGATCTGTTGAATTTTAGAAAGAGCGGTAAAGCCGCTGTGAATGGAGGCTGAATATATTAAAGGGGCAAAAATGAGAGGTAGTTAATTCAGGAGTGAGATGATAGAGGCCAAAGGGTAGTAATGGAGCTGGAGAAGGGACAGTATAATCGGAGTGACCACCTGAGGCAGAACCAGTACGACTTGGTGATGAGTTAAATGGTGATGATGGTGACAGATTACTCCTGAACGACTCAGTTCTGTTCAGTCAAGTTATGTGTTGAACACGTGCCTGAAAGCACTTTGGTGCCTCTATCCATTCTGTAAACAAGTATCTTATTCCCAAACCTGGCAGATAATTCAGAATCACCTCAGGTGCTTTTAAATTAATACAGATTCTGAGAGCCCCCCCACATGAGACCCACTGAATCAGAGTTGTTTGTAAAGCTCCCTGGTGATTTAGATGACCTGCCAGGTTTGGAAATTCCTGGCTTTGTCTAGTTTGTCTAAAATGTCCTTCACTGCCTTCTTCTAAGCTTAGACTGTTGTCTTCTCTCTGCTAAGTCAGGATGGACGTGACCTCCCTTTATATTAACCCTCTATATTTTTTAACTTAACCGGCTTAGAAAATTTATTGATGTCTTTCTTTCAGGTTGTTTATTTTCTCTGCACACATCTCCTCACCTCTGGCAGTTACTAACAGAGTAATAGTGAACATGTTTTCCTTAAACTCTCTAAACTCAGTATTCTCACCTATAAAATGGAGATAACACTACCTCCTCTTTAGGGCTATTATAAGATGTTGAATATGAAAGTATATGGTACATGCATGAAACAAGACTGGGTACTGAATGAACGTTTGGTCTCCCCACTCTCAGCTAACTGCAAGGACTTTTTAGAGCAGAAGCATCTTAAGTAAACCTCTTTTATATCCCGAACAAGTCTAGGCCAATGCTTTGTGTATACCAGGTGCCCAGAGGATATTAAACTAATGAAGACTCAATCAATCAACCAATTAATAGCTGAATCAATGGGTGAAGAATGAATGAAAATATTGGTTTCTAGTAACAAACAAATGGTCTATAAATGACCATCTCTAATTGTCTCTAGGCTCACGGCCTCCAAACCCAGCTGCACATTATAATTTTCAAGGGACCTAAAAGTGTATAGAGCTCAGTTCCAATCCATGGGGGGATTTCCCCACCACTGCCACCAAGCAGTTCTCTGGACACCAACTTGATGTCGTACAATTCAACTCAATTCTGACACTATCTACCTGTAAATAGCATCAGATCTCACAGGTTAAGACTTCAGTCCTACAAGACAACCCTACTCACCCCACCCACTTAAGACACCAGTCGAAAGCCCAGGTTGTCACCTGTGCTTCTGACCAACTGGCTATAAATCAGAGGCTTCCATAACCCCCTCCTTCCTTGGGTTCAATTAATTTGCTAGAGCAGCTCACAGAACTCAGGAAAGATTTTACTTACTAGATCACTGGTTTCTTATAAAAGGATAAAACTCAGGAACAGCCAGATGGAAGAGAGGCATAGGGCAAGATGTGGGGAAAGCACGCAGGCCTTCCATGCCCTCTCCAGGTGCACCACTCCCCGCAGCACCTCCACGTGGTCACCACCCCAGAAGCTCTCTGAACCGCATTCTTTCAGATTTTCATGGAGCCTTCATTACATAGGCACGATTGATTAAATCATTGGCCTTTGGTGATTGATTCAACCTCCAGTCTCTCTCCCCTCCCTGGAGGTGGGGGTGGGGCTGAAAGCTCTAACCCTCCAATCACAACACTGGCTCCCTGGCAACCAGCCCCCATCCTTAGGTGTGGTCCAAAAGGCACTTCATACATGGAACAAGAGACATCTTTATGGTTCTCATCACTAAGGAAATTCCAAGAGTTTTAGGAGCTCTATGCCAGACACAGGGATTATATATGTCTTAAAATAAATCATAATATCACAGGACCCTTTAAAAATTCAGATGCCTAAGTTCTGTCCCAGATCGGTGAATCAAAATATCTGGTAAGTGGAGGCCCAAGAATCTGAAATGTAAAATGTCCCCTCTTAGATTCTGATACACAACCCATCTGGGGAAACCACTGCCCTAGAGAACCAGTAAGAGGCCATATTGCTTTGTTTAATGTAAGGAGATATGTTTTCTTGTTCTACAGTAGTTACTGAAAGTTTAATTTCGATTGATTGTTCAAAACATATCCATTAAGGTCCAACATCTGTTTAATAGGTATATCCTATTACACTCTTGTACTTAGGGCCACAGTCAAGACCTGACATAACCAGAGACACAGTTTAAACAAACTAATTACAGAAGGGAACCCAGGGACTGAGCTGAGCTGAGCAGGGGCCTTTGAATATGACATATGCGTTTAATCAAAACCAGGCATCAGGGGAAAACAAGATATCCTAAGCTGGAGTTATGCAGCATGTTGATTCTAGAGCAGATATTCCTAGGGCCAGCCTGGTCTTGGGATTCTGTGAACAACTGCTGCCACCACCCCTGCCACAGCCTCAACATTCAACACTTCTGAAACCAAGCTAAACAAACTTAGTTTGGTAGATGGCCCAAGAAGGGAGAAATCTAGCAAATAAAGACCCTCTTCATGCCTTTCTTTTGGGGTGATATGAAGCATGGTATTGCTGAAAAGAAATCTCTGGCTTGGCTGAATGACCAGTCCTGGCTCTTCATGAAATATTGGTTACATAGGTATTTGCTTCCATCTTTCCCAGCCTCATTCTCACTGCCTTGGGATTGCACCTCCCAATAAGGCATTAGCGCTTTGTCTCTGATTCTGTTCTAGGGTATCCAGGCTAAGACATTAATTGCTAGGCACATTTCTGTGCACTTTATATACACTATTTTCTTTAATTCCTAACTCTCTACCTAACATAGGTAACAATATTCCTTTTCATAGAAAACGAAATTGAGGATAACAGAGTTAACTTATCCAAGGCAACTCATTGGATACATGGCAGGGACAAGACTTAAACATACATTCTTTAAAAGAAAAAAAAATTTTTAATTCAATGTTTATGTTCCTAACCACTATAGACGATTCCATATTCCAACTCGTGACAGAACTTTCTGGAATCAGTTAAATATTGTGAAACTTGTTGGTAAACTTCTCCCAGCATGCTTACATAATCTAAAGCACACTGATTTGGATCAGCTTCATTAGATTGGACTATAAGGGAGATATTTTCTGCTCCATACACTCTGTACACTTTAACCAGGACTACCCTTGCCAGGTGGATCCATTTCCAAAAGACACATTTTCACTTACATATCTGACTGCCCTACTAAGCTAAGAGTTCCCAGTGGGAAAAACATGATATATTTATCTTTGCCTCCCTGGGGCCCATCATTGTGTAGTAGACACTAAATAATATTTAAATAATGAACTGAACAGTGAAGAATATAACATTTTAGAAAGGGTACTTTCACTTTGGTGTTTATGCCTACAACATAATAATTAGTTGAAAATGAGTTAACCACAGAATAGAGTTTAAAAAGAAACTACATAGAGTTTAACAGTGAGCTCACTTAAGTACACCTTAAAACTTGACCTGAACCTGCAGTCATTCCTCAATTAGCAAGAGCTACACTCCCCAGCCAGGTGTGGCACTGGTGCACGTGGTCACACTGGTTTCCTGGTCCTCTTCTGGATATCCTCTTCTGGAACTGTTGATGTCACTTATCAAGATCCTTACTAAAAACTCTACCAGGTTCTGAGTCAGTTTCAAACGTCTGTGATGCTTTACAGAGTAAATGACTTTGAAATAGAGCAAGACCTCAAAAAGTTCATCCACTACTCAAAACATCCTTTAATGTGAAAGCATTTCCCGTAGATTGACATTCGAAGTGATCTTTGGTTGCAGCAGGTCTAGGTTTTTCTTCCACCATGTGTTGACTTCACTTCCTTTTCGGTCCTCAAGTTCTTCCAGAATGAACTCTCCCTCAGCTGGTCTTCTGGTCCCACCCTGTCTCCTACTGCTTTCTGATGATAACCTATCTTTTGTAAGGCCTTTCTCTTTACTGTTTTCTCTCCCACTTCTGCCCTGGACAGATGCTATGGCTCTGATCTAGAATGACCCCCCTCTTCTTCCTTGCATTCCAAGCCTGTGCTTGAGCCTGTCTCCATGTTCATCTCCTCTGACATTTCCCTATTGACTTATTCCACATTTATGATGACCATGTATTCAAAAGTTACACAATGTCCCAGGGAAAATCAGAAAATAATTGAATGCACAGGTCTAGGTATCTCTTTACATGCTAAAGCTTGGTGCCTGATTCCAAAGGACCCTTCAGTATTTTCTTTCATTTTGTTTGAGTTTTTTGTTGGTTTTGGTTTTACTCCTCATCCAGTTACATATACTACTTCAGCAAGTACACTTGTTAATTGTTAATATGCGCTTGGAATGGTGCGGGGTGCTACAAGACTTGCAATGCAGGAAAATTAGTAATACTGGAAAAATCACACAATGATTCTTGACCCCTCCCTCCCATCCAGCCACACAGTAGAAGCCCGGGGATCCCAGCCCCAGCACCCCTTCTCTTCTTCTAAGTAACTCAGGGTTTCTCTCATTCAGTGGTAAAATTTTCTTCCAATTTACATCTATGATATGATGACAGGCTGATTAATTTTTTAAGAAAACACCAGACAGTATAATGCAATAAAAGTTCTGGGAAATGATGGGGAGGTTCTAGTACAAATGTTTATGTCCAGAGCTCCAGATACCAACCAAAATTGTTGGAAGACCTGTTTGAAGGAGGAAATACAAAAAGTGTGATACTGGGAAAATCCGCAACTTCTCCAAATCTTAATTTTACCACCTGTGGACTGGAAACAACAATAACAACAATAACACTTTCCTTCCAGTGCTTCACAAGTCTGTTACAAGGAAAAAAATAAGATAACATGTGTCAAGTTCTTGATAAACTGTAAAAGTTCTAAGCAGATGTAAGTTATTACATCTTACCCAGAGTTCAGAAAGACAATTAGGCACCCACATTAGACCATGAATTCAACTGTGATTAATGCATTCACTTTGGAAACTTTAGGAGTTAATAACCATTTGCCATACATTCATTATGATCACATTAATCATTATAATTGATTGGTTAATTAGCTAATTATGGTTTTAGTGTAGATGTCATATGCATTTCCATAGGAATTCTTTGGTAATTCAACATTAATTAATGCCTGACCTTATCTTGATGCTAAACATCGTGGGAATGACCTTCTGGCATTTGATTTGATCAAAAGGGGACTTCACAAAACAATATAGTGGAGCAGGTATCATGATTTTCTGAACATTGGGATTTAGGTGGAGTAGTAAGAATTTCTGATAAATCAAAAGCTTGGAATCTTGTTTTTTTTAACAAGTACTTTTAAATTCTTCTCATTTTCTCTTTGTACAAACCCCATGCAGGAAACATAGGCCCATTTCTACTATCCTAGATCCCCAGAGCAAGATTTTTCTCAAAATGGGAAGGGGAGCATCTGAGAGAGAAATAGGAAACAGTTACTAAAAGCTAACTACCTGCCCACTGCTTTGCTGGTGACCACAGAAACACAAGAGGAATAATCTAGCCTCTGTCCGCAAGAATCTCACCATTTTTCTAGAAGCCTCAAGAGTTGCACAAGAAACATAGAAATTCAGTAGAGCTTACTTTTAGGGATATTTAGAGGAAAATCTTATTTTTATTATTTGTTTATCACTTTTTTGTGATAGTTTACAGATTTGGGAATGCTTGGAAAAGAATTTAAGGGAAATCAGGAGTAATTTTTAAATGGGTCGGGGAGGTCACTTGTTTGCTGTGGTGAATTGGGAAAAAATACTATATTTTGGAAACCCTCAAAATTTGGAAGTTAGCTAAATCTAAATTAATTGAAAGCTGGCAAGTACAGCAAACAAAGCAATTACACATACTTTTTATTAACCCATTGACTACTGTTTTATACTTCTGGGTGTGTATTATCCTAAAAGTGGAATATCTTTAAAAAATAGAAAGTGGAAGCATTGATATTCTGGGTTTCCTGGCTGATAAAATCACCTTAGTCATCACTGAAATTTAAGATATATAACATTTGGAACACATTACAAAATCCATGAAATATGATGTCATGGCAGATTAACATCTAAGATTCCAACTGCTACTATCACAAAAAGTAAGGTTTGAAAAATAACTGGAATGTATCCATTAGCACAAAATATTAATTTCCTCCTAAGACAGAAAGTTCAAATATAATTATGCACAATGCATTAACAGAAGAGGTCTGTGATTTTTACTTATGATCAAGGGATTTGAGCCAATTTTTTTTTTCTAAAGAAAAGGTGAAATAAAACTCTAGTAATACATTTGGAATAGTCACCGTTAAATTAAGAACTTGTAAGTAGAGTCATTTAGGGTGATTAAAGGGCACAGATAGAATCAATCAGCCGATGGAAGCTGACCACATATAAGTTACAGGGAGGGAGAAACTCTTTCTTGAGAAGGGATTTGCATTAGCTCAGGTTCCCAGAAAAGTAGACTCTGAGACAGGATCTGAAATGCAAGAGATTTATTGGAAGTAAAAGGAGAGCAAGTGAGAAGGGATTTGCATTAGCTCAGGTTCTCAGAAATGTAGGCTCTAAGACAGGTTCTGAAACGCAAGAGATTTATTGGAAGTAAAAGGAGAGTGAGCTAGAGAAGGTAGAAAGAGTCTTCAGACCATGATGCAGGTCTGATATCTGTGAAGGACTGCAGGAAGGAAGGAGAGTAGGCAGTCTCAGACTTCTGAGAAGTTCCAAGAAAATTCCCAAGCCAGTAGATTACTAGAACATGAGCCCACTACAATACCTCCTCCACTGTGAAACCAGTCTCTTGGTTGGATGCTGTGTTGTGTGGAATTCCATGTCTTTGGATCAGGCATTCCATGGCACCTGTGGCATGGTGCTGGCTGAAGCTCTGTGGGTAGGAAATGCAAACCCATACTCAGAGTAGGTATCCATCCCTCCAAGGACTACCTGCCGACCCTTCTGAGAAGGAAGGAGCACATGAAACCAATTTGCTAACAAATTTGGTCTCCTCAAGGAATAGTGCCATATCAGGGCCTCAGTGTTGGTTACTGTCGCTGGGAAGTTGGAGATACAGGGGCAGCAGCTAGACTGGCCTGGGTAAGTGGAAGTCCATGCTATTGGGCCCATAGTAGCCTCCCCCTCTGTCACCATGGCCACTCTGTCTGTGTGCTCATTGTATCAGCTCTGGGGTGGCCAATAAAGAAAGCTGGTTAATGTCACCAGGCTGAGTCATTTCTATGTATTTTATTGTTCAGTACCTCTTTCACGGTTAATGCTTTTCTATTTGGGATGGAGGTGTGGTACAAAAACCTACACTTTCTGCCCACTCTCACATGTCCATCCACATGCGTCTACCTCAGACTCTCATGGCTTACGTTGTCTAGGCCTTTTCCATCCAAGCCCCTGACCAATTGGCCCAGCTACTGGCCACTGCCTCAGAATATAGATACATTCTCACCTTGGGCTACTTATCTTTCCACACAAAGTTGATGACTGGATGACTGTATTATGGGCTGACCTGTGTTCCCCCAAAATCAATATGTTGAAGTCCTAACCCCTGGTATCTCATAATAAAACCGTATTTGGAGATAAGGTCTTTAAAGTAGTAATTAAGCTAAAATGAGGTTTTTATGGCCTTAATCCAATCTGACTGGTGTCCCTTTAAGAAAAGAAAATTTGGACACACAGAGAGACACCAGGGACACATGTGCACACAAAGGAAAGAGGACACAGTAAGAAAGCATCCATCTGTAAGCCAAGGAGAGAGGTCACAGAAGAAACCACCCCTGCCAACACCTTGGTCTTGGACTTCTGTCCTCCAGAACTGTGAGAAAATAAATTTCTGTTGTTTAATTGACCCAGTCTATGACATTTTGTTATGACAGCCCTAGCAAACTAATACAGACTACTTTGAAGCTCCACCCACTGGGAAGATCTTTCCTTCCTCCTGTCTTTGTAGGCATCTTTCAATTGTCTGAGTCACTGCACTGCAAGGGTTTTCCCACCACTGAGACAATGTCCCAGATCACCGCTGGTGAGATCTTTGGCCATTGGGTTGCCAGCCTGTGCCAGGGACTATTTCTGCCCCATATACCACTCAGGAAGAGAGCCTGTTTGCCAGCTGAATGGCAGTGAGACAGTCCTCAAGCCCTGTCTTATTGCCTTGTACCACCTGTGTTCATTCAGATTCTCTGCGAAGACAGAATTAGATGTGTAGGAGATTTTGTGCAAGAAATATTTGTGAAGAAATAGGAAGAGGATGCTGAAGGAAAACAAGAGAGCCTTCACACCTGATGCCTGTGAAGGAGAAAAGAAAGGAAGGAGGATTGGATAAAAGGGTTTCAGACAACAACGCAGTTCTGAGAACATCTTGACCAGGCCAATGGCAACTCCTCAAATCAAAGTCACCTGTTTTAAAAGGGTACAAACTGTCAGTTATAAGATGAATAAGGTCTGAAGATCTAATGTACAACATGATGTCCGTAGTTGAAAATTCTGTACTGTATCACCAAAATTTGCTAAGAGAGTAGAACTTAAGTGTTCTCACCAAAAACAAAACAAAAAAGAGAAACATGTGAGGTGATGGATGCATTAATTAACTGGACAGTAGGAATCTTTTCATGATGTATCCATATATCATATCATCACATTGTACACTTAAAATATATTATAATTTTATTTGTCAATTACACCTCAATAAAGCTTTAAAAAAGTCACATATTAAAGGGGTCCTGAATCTTGCAAGAATGAACCTGCCTTAGCATCCCCTACTGTACTGACTCATTGGTGTCTCATGGGAAGTATGGCCAAGGTTCCACTGTTGGGGTAGATCCAGAAGGGTCGCAGCTGGGAGTCATCAGTCATTGCCATCCCCTATAGCAGGGGATGTGAGCACAGCATTTTCATGGCCACCATGGAGCAACAAAAAGGTAGAAACAAGATGTCACATTAGTGCCTCCTACTCCTGGGAGGACACAAATGGTACCATTATCCAAGTGGCCTTTAGCACTAAGTCTTGGTAAGCTTTAGGACAAGGTCTTGAGTCTTGTGAGGGAGCAAAGGAACAAGGAGAAATATGAAGATGACTTCTCTAAAATACCCGTTCCTTTGTTCTTCCATCAGCTATGATCAGCTGTTTGGCAGGAAGAAGAGAGAGGGAGAGAAAATGAATGAGAATGAATCATTGAACTCACTTCTAGGTCAGGGAAACATTTTATTGGATTTGTTTCGCTTTGATGCCAATTAAGCCCATGAGGTAGAACAGGCCAGTGAGCGAACTTGTGGGCTGGGGAAGTGGATACAAGATCTCCCTGTGGTTGCTCTGCCATGTTTATAATTTATTATTAACTCTCTCTTCTGTGCCATGGTCTGTTGGACTGTTCCAGGGGGCCAGCTTCTGGGGCCAGGACTGTGGTTCATCCAGGCAGATCAGACAGAACATTTTATTTACTTCTTCTTTCCTTAAATCTAGTATGACTCAATGTGGCTCAAGGCAGAAGTTTTCTTGACCTTGATTGAAACAGTGAACTTTGGGAGAGTTAGACTACT
Organism: Eubalaena glacialis; assembly: GCF_028564815.1. Taxonomy (NCBI): domain Eukaryota; kingdom Metazoa; phylum Chordata; class Mammalia; order Artiodactyla; family Balaenidae; genus Eubalaena; species Eubalaena glacialis. The sequence goes on from NC_083728.1 coordinate 20,781,328, forward strand.
GGCTATGCTGCTTCACTTATCACCTGACAAGTTAGAAAGATCTTGGTGGAAGGAATTCATACCTTTGATGCCACGGCCTTGTTCTAAGAACCTAAATAAACACTTTTTAAAAAGCTGTTCATCTACCATGTTCCAGATGTAGTGTTATGCTTCCTGAGTTCATTCTTTCACTCAACAAATATTTACTGAGGGTTGTTACTCGTCCAGTGCTGTGCATATCAAGCGTGAGATATGCCACCTTGAACAGAACAGACAAGACCCCTACTTTGGGTGATGGGAAAGTAAGGAGTGCAGAATATCAGCAATATCAAAATACCACAATTTCAGATCGTGTTAAGCGCTGTGAGGAAAATGAAGAAACAGAAGTGAGTGACCTATGTCATAAAATTTAATCTTCTCAAATCATCACTGTAGGCAGTGGCTAATATTCCTATGTTATCCATGGGGGAAGGGATGCTCAGAGAGATGATTTAACCTACTGAAGTTCCAATAAAACAGACAAGAAGGAGGATTTGAACACAGGCCAATATTTGCGCTAGTATGTCAACCTAACTTATGCCAAAATAGTTAAAAATCTCAGTTCAGCCCCCAATTACAGCCTGACTCACGTAGAGTTGCTAATTCTGATTATATTGAGAAGACAGTTTAGTACTAGGCAAAAATTTTTGACTACTTGCTGAGTTCCTCTTCTAAAAAAAAATGATTTATTGAGGCATAATTGGCATACAGTTATCACACCTTATTTTTTTATGTGTTTGCTCATTTTAACATCTCTGTCAGTTCTGGTTCCGTTTCAATTTATTTTTCTCCTCATCATGGATCATATGTTGTTACTTCTTTGTATGCCTGGTAATCTCTGATTGGACGTAAGACATTGTCCATTTTACCTTGTTGTAACTGGAGATTTTTATATTCTTAAAAATATCCATTAGCTTGCTTTTGGATCTAGTGAAGTTATTTGGAAACAAGATCTGGAATCTTGCTTTTAAGACACGTTAAATAGGATCAGAGATGTTCTCACTGTAGGGCTAATTATTCCCCACTCCTGATGCAGGATCCATTTGTGTAATTTACCCCATGCCCCACAGATCGTGAGGTTTCCAGTCTGGCTGGTCAGAGCATCCTGTGTGAGTATAGGGCACTCTTAACTCTAATCCCTTCTTTACATAAATGTACTGATCACTATTCAGTTGAATGTTTGTGGGGAGCCCTCTGCAGATACCTGGGGTTCCCTCTGTGCAGCTCTCACCCCTTCAGTACTCTGCCCTATGAATACTGGTTGCCTTCATCTCCCTGGACCCTCAGCTCTGTCTCCTCAGCTGTCAGGCTACACCTGGGCTTCCCCTCCCTACACTGCAGCCTGGTAATTTTTATATTCCTATAAATATTCTTTAGCTTTGTTCTAGAATGAAGTTAAATTACTTGGAAACATTATGGTCATTGGAGGTCTTGTTTCTAAGATTTGTAAAGTGGGATCAGAGCAGTTCTCACTGTCAGGCAGATTATTCCCTAGACAGGAAGATGGGGCAATCTCAGGGCTCACCTCATTTTTTTAACCACCTCTCAGGAATCAGTGTCCTTTGTTGCCTCTTGCCTAGGTCTTGAAAAACATTACTGCATATATTTTGTCGGTTTTTTTGGTCGTTTTAATGGAGAGCAAAAATAGTCCCTCATACTTCATCTTGGTCTGGAGCGTAAGTTCCCTCTCCTCATTTCCTTTTTTTTTTAAACAAAGATAAAGCAGACCGCAAAGCTTTGCACAGGCAAAAATATAGGGCTAGAATTGAATGACTTTGTTTTGTTTGCTTTGTATTTCTTTTATGGTTAATTTATTTATAACAATCCATCCTGCTTTTCCATTAATGCTAACATCAAAAAGTTCCAGAGGTAAATGAATTTGTTTAAGTTTAAAAAGTAAATCCATTTAAAGAAAATAGTAAAGAAACAGCAGCACAAGAAATCAGATCATTCATCACTAGGGAAGTAAGGGGATAACTAAAGTCCAGGGAAGGTTGCTCTCATTGGCCCCTGATTTCCAACCTGACTCCATCTCAGCCTCCTGCACTCTCCTTCAGCTGAATTCTTCTTTCTGGCTTTGAGGTCCCCACTTCACTACCTAGACCCACCCTGTGCTAATCTTTCTGAGAGCAAATGTCACACTCCAGTGATATTTTCACCCCCTGCATCAGCCTCCTTTGTTTTCCTCTAAATCTGCCCTACCCAGTCCAACAGCCACAAGCCACATGTAGATGTTGGCCAGTCCTAACTGACATGTGTCATAAACATGGAATACACACTGGGTTTAGAATACCGTACAAAAAAGAATTTAGAATATCTCATTAATGACGTTATATTCACTACATGAAATAAGAATGTTTAGGATAGATTGGGCCAAAGAAAATATGTTATTAATATTAATTCCACCTTTTCCTTACCTTCTTTATACTATAACTTCTAGAAGTTTTGACATTATCTACGTGGCTTGCATTTTATTTCTTTTAGATGGCATTGCTCTAGTTGTCGTATAGATGCATCATCCATCTACACCTCCCAAATGCCAGCACAACACCTGACAGAGAATAGGAGCTTATCAAACAGCTGTCAAATGTTAGTGATTGAATAAAAACTTAAACAAGCGGCTTTAACCGGATGGGGAGTTCAAAGAGGGAATATTGGACCCCGGGAGACAGCCGCAGTTTCTTCATCCCTATAATGGGAATAATAACACATTCTTCATAGAGATACTGAAGATAAACTGAGATCATTTATGGAGAACTCTTAACACTGGACCTGGATCAATAGACATGTTCAAGAGAAGTTAGACATTAGAGGGGAAATGTCTCCACTTAGAATCATACCGTCTGAAAGACCCTAGCAGCTGTGTACCAAGAATGAAAAGAAAAGATTCTTTTTGCTGAGTTTTCTCTTGCTTGTTATGCAAATGTGCTTCATATACTTCCCAGGGCTCATGTATAAGAGCCCAGCTCTGTAGCTTATAACACCTTCACCTCCTGCTCATCCCCCGCTACTCACTGGTGTTCTGGTATCTTGCTCCTATAAGTCATGGTGTGTGTGTGTGTCTGTGTGTGTGTGTCTGTGTGTGTGTGTCTGTGTGTGTATCAGTAAAACACTTTCTTCCAGGTCTTATCTTATTGCTAAAAATAATGTACTTGTAAATTGCTTTATAAATTATTTATCATGAGGACCTTCATCATGGAACAAGTGCTACAACGTACTGCGAAATGGGGGGAAAGGGGGACTGGCAAGGAAGGAGGGAGAGAGGCAGGCATTGGAATCACTTATAAATAATATATTCATTGGTCAAAGAAAGTTATCGCCTTTTATGAAGTGTTTGGAATCTGTCTTGCATACTAAGTGAGTGTCCTCTTGCAGACTCCTGGGTGATCTGCCCCAGCCTCCTTGTTGCTCCATTCCTGAATTTGGTGATTAGGATGCCATGTATTTATTTCAGACAAAGCCGCAATTGCCACGTCTCATCACCTGGAAATAAACAGCAAACAGGGCTGACTGGTACCACCGAGGAAATACAAAGGTGTGTTGGCAGCTCCTGGGAACGGAGTCTGAGTCTCTGAGTTGGGCTCTGCATTTGGTATTCATCGCGTAAGTGCTGCACTTAATGAAGGCATTTGGTATTCATGTGGATGCCACACGTACTTCCAGAGATGCTGGGCTCTAATTTAGCACGGGTTAATGGACACCTCTATTAAAGTGTTATCGAAAGTTTGACATTCACATAACCCAGTTTGAAAATCAGACAAACCTAGACATTAAATCTGAAGGGGAGAAAATGTAGAAGTCAAGTATATAAATGCCAACTTTAGATAGAAACATTAATCTGCCTTGGAGAGGGACAGTGGGTTGGTCCAAGTGCTTCTTGCTCTTTGGCTTTGCCTGGCTCCTCCCGTGCCTAAGCCTTGGCATATTCCCCAACTGCCTTGGCCAATATTTCTGCGATAAGTGAGGATGAGGGAACAGAAGAAAGGGCACAGTTATATTAAATAAATGTGCCACTCACCTCCTAAAATCCCCACCATATCCTTGGCCCTTCTGCTCTAATCCTTTCAGTAGCTGTCTAAGGCACACTTTATTATTCCCAGATAGAATGAAATCGAAAACCCATAGAACTTAACTGATTCTCGAAGGGTCACGCTTCACTAGTAAATAGTAGGAAAGGGTGAGAACATTCACTATACTAATATTTATTTTCTCTATTCATTAATTTAACAAATATTTATTAGGTACTTATTTTGTGCCAAACTCACTTACTAGCCCATTGATGTTAGTGAACAAAACAGACTCTGCTACAACTACTTTGGAAAAAGGTCCAGCAGTATTTTATAAAAGTAAACTTATACTTTCTTTATGACCCAGAAACTTCACTCCTAGGTATTTACCTAAGATTAATGAATGTAATCAAATACTTGTGGCCTCTTTATTCATAATAACCGAAGAACAAAGTAAATGAATATAATAGAATATGGGCAACCTCTTTATTCATAATAGTCAAAAATAGAAAATAGCCCAAGTGTCCATCAACAGAACAGATTGTGCTATACGCATATATCCATACAATGGGATACTACTCAGCAAAAAAAAGAATGAACTATTGATACATGTCACAACTTAGAAGAATCTCAAAAACAGTATGTTGAATGAAAGAAGTCTTGCAAAAAAGAATACATGCTCTATGGTTCCATTTATATGAAATTCTAGAAAAAGAAAAACTAATCAGTATGGAAAAAGATCAGAATAGTAGTTGCTTCAAAGGTGAGTGGAGTTGAGGTTTAACTAAGAAGGGGCATAAGGAAAATTTTGGGGGTGACATTAATGTTTTATGTCTTGTCAGGGGTTTGGGTTATACAGGTATATGCATTTTCAAAACTCATCAAATTGTGTACTTAATACTTGTGTATTTCACTCTATATGCATCTTACCTCAAGAACAAAAGAAGAATCATAAATGAATATTGAACTCTGGTTAATAATGATGTACATGCTGCAGTGCTTAGAGGTGAAGCGTACTGATGTCTTCATCTCAGGTTGAAATGCAGCAAGTAATAAGAAGGATGGATAGATGGATGGATGGTAGGAAGGATGGAGGGATTGATGGATGGATGGATGGAAGATGGATGGAAGGATGGAGGAAGGGATAGAGGGAGGGAGGGATGGATGGATAAATATGTGATAAAGATAATATAGTACAATATTACTTGTGTGATATAAGGGATGTGTATATGGAGGTTCACGTTACTATTCTTTCAACATTTCTGTATGTTTAAATTTTTCCATTGAAACACATTGAGAAAAAATGTTTTAAAATAAACAGAAAGGCTCTTTCCTTGTGTTCATGTTGCTGACATTTTAGCAGTGAAAAAAAAAAACCATTAAACGAGCTAAATACGTGGACAAATATAAAATTGCGTATTTTGGTGACTGTTACGAAGAACAGAGATAGGATGCGGCATGAGACATATATTGGAAAAACTTGTTAAATGGAAGATTAAGGGAAACCTCTTTTGGGAAGTGGGGTTGGGAGAAGTGAGACTTGAAGTTGAGAAAGAAACAATGATGAAAATTGTGGGCATCCAGGTGAGAAGGAGGAACATGCCCCAAAGAGAGGACAGAGAAAGTGAAGACCCCAAGGCAGGAAAGCGTTTAGCACATGGAAAGACCCGGACAAAGACCAGTGTAGATGGAGTGTGGCCAACCAAGGAAAGAACCAGTGAGAGATGAGGGTGGAAAGGGAGGCAGGGCCTAGACCATTCAGTAGTGCATAGACCCTGATAAGTTGGGATCATCCCTGGGTTAGTCAGAGCACACCTAGTGTATTGTGCTCAAAGCCCAGTGACAAAACAACGACAGTAATGATCGCTGATATATACTAAGTGCCTCTTACAGGCCAGGCACTGTCTAACACCTTATAATTTAGATCATTTAACTTCACATCTCTCCAAGTTATATACTATCTTAAATAGATATATACATATGCATGTCCCATTTTAAACTCGAGGAAACTGAGGTTTGGGAGAGGTTAGGTAGTTTTCCCAAAGTCACGCAGCTTGTCCAGGGTGGAGCTGGGTTGTGAGTCTGAGATAATAAAGGGGCCTGGGAATGCTCAAGCTGCCAGTAGAGAAATCTCCCTGGAACCACAACTGTTCTCTTCCAATCTATAAAGCTATCATGGGCAAGAGAGATTTTATTTGTACCTTATAATCACAAAGATCTGAATCAGCATCAATAAGACGATATTCTGAAAAAGCAAATTTGAAGCCAATGCTAGGAAACAAACAAACAAAATTGTAATGAACAGCTTTTCCCAGAGACGGAAAAAGCCACAGCAGAAGTTATAACTGATGAAAGATTTCCTTCCCTTGGAGCCACTGGAGCCCAGGTTAGATGGTCCCAGGACAGAGGGACTCAAACAGCAGATATGGGCTGGACCTGAGGACTTTTAAGTGCCTCCCAGCCCTGAGACGGTGGGACAACACATCAAGCTCTGTATGTGGCTGCAGCTTCTCCAGCAGGTTGGCAGCAGCTGTCTTCCTAGAGCTGTATTAATAACAACTCCATTGATGCCACATACACAAACAACATTTTGCATTTAAGACACATTTATTGCTGGCCTTGTGAGAATCGCCGGAGAGACAGGAGTGCAGGCTAAATAGAAAAAGTCTGAACTGGCAATGCAAGCACAGTTACAGCTCACAAGGGGGAATCAGTGAGACTTCCCTGAGTGGGAAAGCTGTCTGGCATTTGCTGGTTTACAATGTTATCCTATGGGGGCTAAAGGCAGATAACCTGGAAGTGCCCAGTGCCTAGGGACAGATCTCTATGGACTCAGAGATTTCTCCGGGTTTGGGAATATAGGGTGTATAGCAGCCCAAGTGGAAAACATATTCAAATCAATCATAGCCCTGAACTTAGCCAGGGAGGCCAGCCAGGGTTGTCATTGCCATTCCCATGTTCTAGGTATCTATCTGTTACATTTATCATTTGCCGGCATCCTAACTCATAAGCAGATAAGAAATGAGATGGTCTGAGGGTGTGCTATGTTCCAGGTTCTGTGTTAAGCCCTGCATCATGGCATTTCATTGAATCTTCACAGTGACTTTGTGAGTCAGCTTCTATTATTACCCCGGTTTAGAGATGAAGACAGAGCTATTAAGTAACTTTTCTCAAATGGCACAATGGCAATATGGCAAAACTGGTATTCCAACCTACCCAGGTCAGACTCCACTGTTGTAGCCTATGCATGCATGAATGAATGAATGAATGGAAGCTTAAAGTAAAATCCTGAATCCAATAAACCTGAACCATTAGCTGGGGATTTAAGAAAAATAAATAATAAAGAAGGGAAAATTATTTCCAAAAAAAAAGTCAAGGCTGAGGAAAGCAAAAGAGCCACACACATAATTGCTTTATGCTTCCTAGTAGCCAAGCTGGAGAGAAAAGGAACGGATATAGGCTAGCTGGCTCTCGTGCCCACTAAAGGGAGGAAGATAACTCATCTAGAGAGAGTAGCTAGCAACCTGTCCCAGAGCCCCGTGTGCATGGACGTCTCTGAGTAAGGTCCCAGCTCCAGGGATGAGCAATGTCCAAGCTTAGAATCCTATGTCTGCCCATCTAATCCATTTCAAAAATTTTTCATTTTGGATATGAAGTGTATTGTTTCTTATCCAGCAATCGTCCTGGCCTTCTTAGGTATGGTTTGAATTCAACGACACAAAATGATTATCATTATCTGGAAAAGAGAGTTGGTGTAGGTTGGCCAACACATGCGTGCATCTATGGAGCAAACTCTAGGGTTACAACAAGTCCAAGACTGCTCTGTTTATGCTGTTCAGCCTCCCCTTGGGTAGAGGACCAAGAGTCCATTGTCCTACGGTAGAAATGGTCTAACTCCAAGTGCCCTGAGAAAATCTAGTCCCCAGTTTCCAATCTGCTCAGTTGATTCCACAGTAGGCCTTAATTGTTCTATCTTGGCTCTTGTTAGCAATACACACCATCTCCTACATTTCTGTTCCAGTAAGATGGTCTCTGACTTATACAATATCATAGTACCTTTGTCTTGCTGGAGAAATGTTATTTGAAGAATTTAAACAGTAAGTTGTTCCAGTTTCTGTAGAAAGAAAACCGAGGCTCAGGGGAGGTAAGGGACTGTCCTCAAGTTCATATACATTGTAAGTGATGAAACTGAGTTTCAAACCCAGGTATGTCAGACCCCAAATCTTTTTCCACTGCACCACCCTCTCTCTCTAATGAGGACAATTAATAGCCTACTTTTAATAGGTTTCAGCCACAGTGACAACCTCGGCTTCTCTGTTGAGGCTCACATTTTCCATGTTATCTCAAAGTATGTGAAACTAAAGGATCAAGCCTCACAACAGAGTTTACAGTCTATGTTGCTTCCACTTTAGGCAAGATGGCTACTAAAACATCAGGCATCAGTCTTATTTGCTCTACCTTTTTTTCTTGCACTTGTTATTATTGTATTTCCAACAAAAGACTGCCCCTTTAAGAGTCAAGACCCCATGGTTTCTTATAGATTTCCCCTGGTAACTCTGAGATCCTGCCCTCTTAGCATCTGATTAAATATAAATGGGGAGGTAGGGTGCTCACTCACTTGTGGTCCTTTCCCTGGAAACCCCCATGACAAACACATGGCTGAAGAAGGCTGGAAATAGCACCAGCCCATTATCTATTAATTCTTAATAAACTGATGGATTATAACAATACTTGGATGATGAAAAAGGATGGGTAGACAAGATCCTGTCTGTACCTAAGATCCAATCTGAACGAAAGCCAAGAAGCTGAAATGATACACCAGAGACCTGAGAAGACAGTGGGTGTCCGTTTATACTAAACCCAGACAGATCTGAGTGGGCGACTCCCTGGCCACGTCTGAGGGGCTCCCTGTGTTTCCAGCCTGACCCAAAGCAATAGGCTTAAACAGGTGCTGTTACCAAACCTTTCTGTAGGCTTGTGCCCAAAACTTTTACGTCTGCCTCTATCTGTGTTTACAGCTCATATTATGTCACCCTGGGTCTGAGACTCAAGCCTCAAACCACTTTGTCATCTACTACAGGAGGATCCTAAGGTTATATTCTAGAAAGGACTATAGATGAGACAACCCAGGAGCTAGTTGGGGAAATCAGTTTCATCTTAAGCGTCATCTTTAATGGATTGGGTCTGGCTGTTTGGAAGGCTGTTGTTGCAGACTCTGAAGCTTTGTCCAAGCCCAGTGGGAAAGAGGCAGTAATTGATTAGTGATGTTTTCCACAGACACAGGCAGTAGGAGTGAGAGCAGCAAATGTGTCTAACATTTGCCACATCTGAGAGAATTTCTCTGTCTTTCTAATGTAGACTAGAATTTCCCATCCTTGCAATTAGTTAACTGCCTGCAGCCAAGCTGTGAGGCAGGCAAAGTCTCTGTCTCATGAAAGAAGCAGATTATGGGCAAGACTTGGAGAAATTAACCTTCAGATGCAACTTCATGAAGATGCATGTGGTTTCCAGACACACTTCATTGTCATGGCGGGTCTTACCAACATTCTCTCTTTCCTGATCAGCCTGAGACATGAACACTTAAGTTCATTTTTAACTCCTGGCTTCTGGGGTTGGCTCCTTTCCTAATATCTTTCTATGCACATGCTCAGTATAATTCTCTAATAACCTTCCATGCCCTGATCAAAATCTGCTTTCTCTAAGGACCTCAAAAATGTTCTCTAGGGGCCTTTATGTTCTCCAATCTTGGCACAGTCGGTAATGTCCTTTCACACGTATTTATTTCAATCCCTTCACTCTGCAAAGGAGAAGTCTGAGATGTAGAAAAGGCAAGAGATTTTTGAGAGACCACTCAGAGATATAGTAATAGGAGAGCAGTGATGCTGACTCCTGACTCATAGCCCAAGTCTTCCCAGTGTGATGTGTGTGACGGATCTGCTTCCAAGACCAGCACCAGAGAGCAAGTCCATTCCTGTAAGGTAACACCTGATACTTATGACACACTGTATGACATATTCTTACTGTCATAACCACAGTGGGAGCCCCTAGGCAAAGACTTAAGCTATGTACCCTCGAGATGTCCTGGTATGTCTGGGGAACCACTGGGGAAAACCATCATGCTTTAAATTTCATATAGTCCAAGAACTCACAACTGAGTCCAAGCCAGAACTTTGAGGCTGAGATCTAGGATGTATAAGCTATCAGGAATAAAGACTGCCTCTGAATCCCTCAGCCAGCTCATCTTAAGGTAGAGAAATAACACCGAGGGAAAGTTCATGAACTATGTTTGTTCACTTGATGTCTTTTTTCCCAGGTGGCATGCAAAGACATTTGAATTCTTTTCAAAATCACTTGTTTAACTGTCTAGGTGTTAGTCGTGTGGGCAGGAATCAGGTCTATCTTCTTGATCACAGAGTTCCCCTCCCCCTCCCAAGTGTCTAGAACAGAACCAGGCATGTGGCTGGTGTGGATGAGAGAACACATGAATCTTTGGGGAGAAGATGTGTGGGTTACATAGACTATAGGGGAAGAGACCTGATGCTGGATATAATCTAGGATTAGTTCAGAAACAGATCATGGGAAGCCCGTGGCATTGTACTGACATTGCACTATGACCACACAAAAGCCAGAGTGTGGTGGGAAAAAGAATGGATTCAAGATGCAGTCTGCCTGGGTTCCCATCCCACCTTTAACACAGGCTCTGACAAGTCACTTAACCTTCCTATCACTCAGCTTCCTCATCTGTACAATGGAGATAATAATAGTACCTACCTCCTAGAGTTAAAAAGATTAACTGAGTTAATGTATAAAGTGTTTGGAATGGTTCCTGAATTCTCTAGACTGTTTTTTGGGTTTCTTTTTTTTTTTGAATTTTACTTTATTTTATTTTTTATACAGCATGTTCTTATTAGTTATCAATTTTATACACATTAGTGTGTATATGTCAATCGCAATCTCCCAATTCATCCCACCACCACCAACCACCCCCCATCCCCCCGCCCCCGTTTTCGCCCCTTGGCGTCCATAAGTTTGTTCTCTACATCTGTGTCTTTATTTCTGTCTAGGCTGGTTTGGGGAGGCTATTTAACAAGATTCAATACTGAAGAAAAATGAAAAGGACTTGATAGAGTAGCAATAGAAATTTACCTATTTGTTCCCCAGCATTATTGGGGTGACAATTCTAATTTTAGTTTAGAGACTGGCCCCTTCATCATCCTGTCTTCAAGGTTTGGGAGGAGCAGGGGGTGAAGCACATAACCCAGAGTATCTTCTTTCCAGGCTGCAGTTAAGGATGGGCACATATCCTAAGTCTATCTGATCAGGAAAATTCTCCAGACTATATGACTATGACCACCTAGGACTCCTTTCCACTAGATGTAAAGCTGGAAGGAGCAGCTAGCAGCCACTTTACAAGAGAAGGAGAGTCTGCCTGGGGATGGAAACAAAACAGAAAACACATTTATTCAACTTGAGAGGCTATATATATATATATATATATATATATATATATGACATAATTTGACCCCTTCAATTGAGCCACATCTAAAGGCTGTTACTCATGGAGTTTTCAGTTATATGAGCCAATAAATTTCCTTTTTGCTTAAGCCAGTTTGGATTGGGTTTTCTGTGCCTTACAACTGAAAAAGTCTTTGGTTACAGATACCTATGAGTTTAAGAGCAATGTCTGAGACTTTGGCTTTGGATACCACTTGTAAGAGCTACTGCCAAGCCTAACACCTTGAAGTGATTAATAGCTCATCAAGACTTAGGGTAGTTTATTCCACCTCTGGGGCACTCTATTTCTTGCTGTGGGAAAAATGGGAATGATAAAACCAACTTTAGGGGTTGCTTTAAGAATTAAATGATAAAATATATAGAAAATGCCTAACATGGTGGCCTCCATATTTTGGGGCTCTCAGTTAATGTCTAGGAAGATTTCCCAGAAATGTGGGAGTTCATATGAAAATACATTTGTAATTCAGATCATAATTATTTCTACAGGAGTTTTAACTGACAAGATAACAGAAGAGTGTGCTGAAATTAGGATGTGTACTTGATGAAGGGTGGAAGTTTAAAAAACAAAAACAAAAAAGCAAAGGAGACAGAATGCAAATTATTTTCCTTCTAAGAGTGTAACAAAATAATAACAAAGCATTCTGGATTTATCATCAACAAGTTTTATATTCTAAAGCAGTATTTGTCAAATTTTCCTAGGAAAAAAAATAGATAGTATACTGGTTTGTAACACAGATTCATGGACCCCACCTCAGACTTGTCAATTAGAATATCTAGGGAATAAGCCTGAGAATCTGTATTTTGTAACCACTAGCCAAAGTAAGTTTGGGAAAATGTAATATTCAAGATGTTTCAGGCATATTATGCAACTTTTCTTCCCACTACATCTCTGATTAGCTAAAGGTGGTGTCACCATTTTAGAAATTAAGTAAACAAAAGGAAGCTGTGCAATTTTGTTAGCACCAGAAAAAGTTGTAGAGGCTGGAAACTTGTTAGTTCCAACTTTTGATTGTGTACCCAGATTCTCCAGAAAGGAGAGTGGAAAATGCACTGTGTCCAAAGATGCTCATTACGATGATATCTAAGTTAGGAAAACTGGAAAACACCCTTGAGCTAGACGTCATGATGCCCTACCCGGATGGCGCTGCAGGGACCTGTAAGACAGCCCTCAGCTATCTGCCCTCTTTGAGAATTTCCTCACCAGAAGATAACTGCCGTATCTGACATTATACCCCACAGCCAACAAGTGATGGATATGGTGTATGAAGCCCCTGTCTTCATGTCCCAGCTTGAGACAATTCTGCAAGACCATCCCCACCTCAAACATCTTCCAGGGGTCAGCTTCCCCCTCTGTCCAATCCTGCTTTCTATCCTTACCTTCCATGGGGGGTGCGCCCTCAAGAACACTCTGTAATCAACCTTCTGCTGCTAATCCCCTTCTTGGCTCCCACTTTCCCTGACAGTCAAAGGGAACAATCCTCCAGATTTAGAAATGTGGAACTAGTTAGATACCTCATTTTCTAGCCATTGGATGGAATACTTTGTTGCCATTCTGTGAAGAAAATTAATATGAAATATAAGTGAAAAAATATAATGGATGAAAGCACACGACAAAATTCCATGGAGGTCATAATTACTATTAGGTAAAATTTAGCCACAGGGATGGGTCCAGAAAGAATGCACAAAAACTAAAGAGTTGTTTGGGATGGAGAGGGAAGGTGGGTTATATGAGATTTATTTTGAAGTGTTTGCCATCATTGTTATGACATCATTTCCATTGCAGAATGAAAGACAGAAAGGTACACTGAAGAATGAATCACATATTCATCTGATAAAGGGAAGTCTAAACAATGTCAGTAGCGCGTATCCTATCTTGTGGAGAATACTGCCTGGGGAGAAGAGTTGGATCACATTCTTATTGTTATGGTCCTCTGTCCTGCTGCTGTTATGTTCTCTCCTGGTTGGAAAATGGGGGGGGTCGGGGTGGAGGGTGGGAGGAGCTGGCTTAGGCAGCCAAGCAGGGAAGCTCAGCCCCATGACTGCCTGCCAGGTAGGTCTGCAGGAAAACTGTACCATCTACCTTGCTCACCTCTTTGTTCTAGCATCATATACCCTTTCTAAGTTTGCTCACAAAGTTACTCCAGCTTATCCATCAGAGCATCTGTAAGTGCCCTCATTCTGAAAAGCAAAATCAAACTTAGAACAATTCTTGCCCTTACTCCTCTGGACCAGGGACAATTCTGGGTCCTTCTCTATAGTCTCCCAGACTTTAATGGGGCTCAGCCCAAGTTGTGTGCAGAGCTGACCTGTTCATCAATTCATCCTGAATCAGCTTCCTTCCCTTTCTTATCTCACTTCTCCACTCCCCTACTTCCTTCCTGTATGGTCAGGCCACTCAAAATGGCTATTCTCTTGCTCTCTGTACATCCCTGGCCTGACCAGTGCCTGCTTCACCCACACCCCACTCACATGACTGACCTTCCTACATCCTTGCCCCCAGCCCCAGCTAGTGATTGTTCTTATCAAAGGGGTGGTGAGAGGTGTGCCCCTCTGCTGGTTTCCCTGGTAACTAATGAGCCCACCTGACATCATCCCCCTATAACTGGCAATCTCCCATCCCCCACCCCAAGCGAAAATTGTCTCCATGTCCTGCCCACCGTCCACCGCACACGGTGGGGTGTCACTCCAGGACCTTGCTTCAGACATTTAAGACACCCCATCCATTAAACCACTGATGTCTCTGTTGCTCTTTCTTCAGTCTTAAAGCTGGGCAGGTACAGGCCTTGCAAGCCTGGGGGGTGTAGCTCAACACTTCCCAACTCCCAGATTAACCTCTCCACTCAAATTCTTGTCTCAGCATCTCCTTTTGGGGGAACCCAGCCTAAGCCAATCTGCCTCCTTTCTTCCCTCATAGCCCGTGTTACTAAAATGACACCCTTTGGGGTAGCAGACATTCACCAAAGGCTGCTAGCAACAACAAGGAGATGACATTGCACTGAATGCCAAGTGAATGTTAGTTGTCGTTGACCAAACATTCCTTGGCTGCCCCTGACACAGGGAATTTCTCAATGGTCTGTTTTCTCTCCCGAGACCCTGACGGACTGGCCTCTTCTAGAGCTTTCTTCCCTTTCTCAATCTTCCTCACCTCTCCTCTGTTTTCTTCCAGGTGGCCTATGGAAATATAAAAATTATCCACACCCATCGAGGCTATGCCTGGGAAACCTAAGTGAAATAAACATACCCCTTTCAACAAATTATCATCCTTGGGTTTCCTAAAAGAAAAGCTACATCTATTCTTGAGTTGAAAGCAATCACTTTTGTCTTAAACACAGTTTTTTCTACCTGTTTAGCATCTTTGGTATTAGCCTTTACTAGGCTCACAGAAATGCCCCCTTTCTATGAATTCAATTACCATTCAATCTCTGACCCCTGGAGACAGCCACTCTCTTTCCCTGGAGGCATCTTCTCCACCAGATGGATGATGACAGCCTCTCACTGACCACCTTTCCCCAGAAGACCCTTATTAGTGGTACTCCTCTGGCAATGCCCTCTCTGGTGTGCCCTGCTCCCCCCCCCCCCCCCCCCAGTATTTCCCCTGGGAGCTGAGTTCATCAGAGGAGAAGCTCAAGAAAGATTAAGAGAGGCACACCCTGGTGTGCCAGTTTCTCAAAAAATTAAACATAGACTTAGCATGGACCCAGCAATTCCACTTCTGGGTCTATACCCCAAAGAATTAAAATCAGGGACACAAATGGATATTTGTACACCCGTGTTCATAGCAGTGTTATTCACAGTAGCCAAAAGGTGGAAGCAGTGCAAGTGCCCATTAACAGATACAGGGATAAACAAAATGTGGTCTGTACATAAATGGAATATTGTTCAGCCATAAAAGGAAGGAAATTCTGACACATGCTACAACACGAACCTCGAAGACATTATGCTAAGCGAAATAAACAGGTCACAAAAGGACAAATATAGTGTGATTCCACTTATCGAAAGTACCTCAAGGAGTCAAGTTCATAGAGACAGAGAGTAGAATGGTGGTTGCCGAGGGCTGTGGAGAAGGAAGAATAAGGGGTTTAATGGGTACGGAGTTTCCGTTTCAAAAGATGAAAAAGTTCTGAAGATGGATGTTGGTGATGGTTGCACAAGTGTGAATGTACGTAATGCCATTGAATGGTACGCTTAGAAAATGGTTTAAATGGTCAATTTCATGTTATGTATATTTTACCATGGCTTAAAAAATAAAAATAAATGGAAAAAAAAAAAAGAGGAAGGCACACTCTCTTCATTGCTTCTACTCCTCAGTAAGCTGGTGACCAAAAATAGACCCCCAGCATTAGCACTGTGCCTGTCTTCTTAATTGTCTTGTTTTAGATGCAGATGTTTTTCACTTACAGACAGTGTTTTTGGGGGACTAGGAATACAGAATGTGCTGGTGTGGCATTTCTGAACCCAGTAAAACTTTGATTGGTTTGAATGGCGGTGCTCGGCTGGAGATAAACATCAAACCCAGGAAAGCTGCAGCCCTTTTCTTTTGCACAAGCTCTAACTTAACAGGACCTCTTTCAAGCAGGGATGCCTGTGGAATCAAGCATTTTCTTTGTTCCCTGAGATACTATTTTTTAATGCCTATGAGGAATACGTGTGTGTTTTCTCTTTCATTTTTTTTTTCTTTTTAAATGTTTTTTAAAAACGGCTTTTTGCCTACCTAAGGTGAAAAAGAAGAAATGATCAGTGACTTAGTTACTGCTTGAGTCTCAGAAGGGATGAGGAGGGAGGCAGCCTGGCAGAATCTCTTACCCGAAATACCAAGGAAGGAGCACATCCCGGAGACCTTCTCTGCCCTTGCCCCTTGCTCTCACTCTTGATCAGGGCTGTTCTTCAAAGCCTCTGGGGACCAGTCAGGACCCAAAGAAAAATGAAATTAGAGGGGTTCCCCTTAGGAGAGGGCTGGGTCTCTTAAGTTGAAGGTCCTGGGTTTGACTCCGAGCTCTGTTACTGAAGCCGAATCCAGCCTCCGTACCCCAACACTGAATTAAATCTTGGAGACAGAGTTTTGGGTGAAGCAGAAAAGAATAGTTTTATTGCTTTTCCAGGCAAAGGGGGCCACAGGAGGCTGATGCCCTCAGAACTACGTGTCCCAACCCGGGCGTGGCGGTGGGCGGTGGCTGTGAGGGGTCTTATAGTCCAGAGGCAGGGTTGCTGGTAAGGATCAGGGTGCAGGCAAAGCCTGCATTCCTTCAATCCAGAGACCATCCGGCATCAGGTGATGATGGGTGAACTGTGACCTTCTCTGGAATGAAGAGTGTTTCATCAAGTCTTCCTTTTGGTGGGAGTTTTAGTTCTGCAGAAGAGCTCAAAGATAATGTTATGTGTATCCCTTGAGGGGGAGCCAGGACCCTGACCCCAAGGCTGCACTATTGTTCCTTGACTGCCCCTCCCTTATCTCCACATCCCCTCCCTTCCTTGATTAGTAACTGTTTGAACCTGCCCTTTGGAACTCAGAGAAGGGGACACAGAAAGGCTTTTGTGCCCAGGAGCCCCACAAGGTCCTGCTCTGTTTCATTACTTACTAGTTTTCTGACTTGATTGATGTGCTAAGTTCCAGTTTCAGCATCTGTAAAATGGGAGTAATAATAGTATCTACTTTACAATGTCCTGGTGAAGATTAAATGAGATAATAATGGGGACAAAGAATGTCGACTGCCGTATCAGTAAACAAAGGATGTTTCAAGCCTTCAGCCACTGAAGCCCCTGGCTGAGCACCCTGAGGGGATTCAGGATGGGGGGGAAAAAACAGGATAGTGGCCCTAGATAGTTAAGGTGTGTATCAAAAGAATGATTTCAATGAGCCCAGACTCTTGCATCTTCCCATACAAAGAAAAGGGCTAAATTCATTAACTTGAGATGTCTGGTTTCTCTTTAATTAACAGTCATCTTTTTGATGTTCTTAGTACCTGTTTATTTATTTATTTATTATTTATTTATTTTTGTGAAATAAATAAAATTTTAAATAAAAAAATTTAAATAAAAATAAATAAAGTTTATTTATTTTTGCAAAAACGCCTATATATCCTGGTTCCTCCCTTACCTCTTTGGAACCTCAGAGCCATCTGAGAGGCTGACTCCTGGGCTTTGGTCCTCAATTTGTCTGCTGAACAAAACATAATTCTCAACTTTTAGGTGGTGCATTTTTTCTCAGTCAGCAATAACGAGAAAGCACCTAGCACACACCATGGCACACAATAGCATCTCAGTAAAGTTTAGTTCTTGTGATAGAAAGGGCATTTTACATTAGTAACTCCTGATTCTGAAGAGGAAAAGAAGAGTTTACGGTTGATCATGGAAGAAAGATTCTGTGCTCAGAATTTGAAAAATCCAAACGTGCCCTTTAAAAACACAGCTCACCCCGAAGGCTGCTAAAGAGATGTCCAATGGAATATAAGGAGGTATATCTTATTTTCAAAAGGGTTACCTCATCCCTGAAGTTTGGCAATAGTGATTTTCCATACACAGGCAAGAATTTTATAGATTCCTTTTAATAACGATCTGCCAGGATCAGCAACAGTGACAATATATCGTTTCATGACTCCAAATTCAACTCTTCTTAAAAGTACTGGAGCAAAATGCCAGCCAAGTGTGGGATTTACTGATTTAGCTGTGGAGGAAAGAAATTCTGCAGATCAGATCAATACAGCCAGGAAAAACAAACTGCACAATCCCCATTTTCTGCCGGAGGTCTGTAAGTGAGGGCATTAGATGAGATACCTGAATTATTCCTGAACACTTCAGCTTGAGTGGCTGGAAATGGTACTTTACAACCACTTCAGGGAAAGACTATGATTTTAGGTCACCATGATTAAATTAAACATCCTGTACAAAAAAGTTATAGTTAACATTTTGGGGGTCCAAAAATTAGAATCCATAAGAGAATAGTTTTAATCAGTCAGAGTAAAGGGACAAACCCAAACTTCCAATCTTCCAATTAATTAGTTCAATGACTTTTAGGAACCACGTCTCCTGCAATAAGAAGATATAAATTTAGAATATAAGTTTTTTGGACAACTGGCAGCCATATATGGAAGCATGATTACTCATGACTACTTTTAAAACTATTTTATCATTGTCATCACCATTATCATTGTATTTTTACTAATAATGATACTTTAGCACAAGAGCAATTTCCCTTTTGTCCACCTAAGGAACTAGCCATTTCGAAGATCTGACATGTACTATTGATAAGGGTATAAATTAGTGGTTATTTCGAAGGACAATTTAGCCTTGTCCATTATAATAGAAAACCCATATTTGCTTCAACCCAAGAGTACTACTGCTAAGTAACTCTCTGAGAAAAATTTTCGCGAATGTGGCCAAAAAATGAAAACAACCCATACGGTTCAGTGAAGCGTTGTGTGTGCAAATGAAAACATGGATATAATGTGAATGGCCTTCATTCAGGGAATGGTAAAATAAGCTGTACGTGTCCACAATGTTAAACATTTGGCAACAATTAAAACAAATAAAATAAGTATATACCCATAGACGTGAGACGATATCTATAATCAGCAGGATATGTTTAACAACTGGCTCTCCAGGGAAAAAAAGCCCTGATTTGCAGTGTTTGCTGCTTCCCATGGTGTAAATATTCCCACCGTGGCCAGCTTCAAGCTATCGACGTGATGCTATTGAATGTGGAGTTGGAAAGAGATGCCTGCGTTGGCTCTCATGAGTGGGTGCTGCTCAGCTCCAGTATCTCACTGTCAGTATATTGTTATGCAGGGAGGTATGTGCAATTTACTATATAACTAAACCACACATCACTGTGCACTTTTCTGTGTACATACACATCAAACTGGACAAGTGGATCACCTCTGGGGAGGGAAGCGAGCCTGCTAGTGGAGAGGATGTTAAATAATGACTTCCGCTTTGTATTACTTGAACACTTTAAAATGTATTAACTGTGTTTTTAAACTACATTTAAAAGAATAATGGCAATTATATGGACCATGTCCTTGAAAAGGTAGATGGGATTTTGATAAATTGGCCTGAGACAGGCTTGAACTCAGAGGGATTGATAGACAAAAAGATGGAAAGAGATTGGATTCGATAAGAGATAGATTAGATAGATTAAGAGATAGATAGTATAGATTGATAGATTAGGTTAGATTAGATTGATAGGTGGATTATAGATGGATAGATAGATAGATAGATGAGATTGAATAGATGAGAGAGAGAGAGAGAGAGAATTTTGAGGAGCAAGGAGGAGAGGGAGAAAGAGACGGAGAAGTATGGGAGCCCATGGGTGATGTGCAGGATTGTCCTGGTGGGGCTGGGGGTTGATTGAGGTACTAGACAGTAGAATGTCTAAGAAGATGGAGGAGAAGGGGAGGCTAGAGCTGGGAAAGGGAACTCAGGTAGGAAGAAAGGTCAAGTCCGGAGCCTTTTGTGGATCAGCCTAGTAAGGGAGGAGAAGAGAAGAGAGGGTGGGGGGCAGCCTCATATTATGATCACCTTGGGGGGCAAGTGCAGTAAGCACTGTGTTGCTCTACAGGGGATGCAGGAAGGTAGGGGAGGGGGAGCCCCTTGGCCTGTTGGTGTGTCCTCTAATTGGATGGTGAGGAGGCCTGAGCTGATGCTTTACAAATCAGGAGCTGAGGTCATCTGCTGACAGCAGCAGGGGTGAGGAGCTGGGATACAAGGTTTGGGGAAAGTGGGAAAGGTTTGAAATAGTCCTTGGGAAGAATAGGTATGTAGCCTGAGCCATCGTGCAATTGCAGGAAGTGTTAAGATCCAGTCTGTGTTAGGGGGTATGAATTTATATTGAAACCAATTTTCTGTTGTATGTAACCTTGTCCGGTTTTGGGACCCTGGAGCAGACATGAGGAAAGGAAATAGGTGTGTTCATTAGGCAGAGGAATACAGATTCACAGCTCTATCTCTCACTTACAGTGAGACATCATTTATCATGTCTAAGCCTCAGTTTCAACATCTGCAAAAGGGGGAGAATAGCACATACCCCACGGTTCTGCATTCTTGGGCTGCAAGAGAACCCAAGGAGACAACAGAGGTAGGAGACCTCTAGGTGTGGCATAAATGTGCTGAGCGTGTCTTAAAGTACCAGGGCTCAGGCCACGGCTCCTGTCTCTGAAGTCCTAATAAATCTCAGTGGAAGATAAAAGGTCAGTCAATAATGGAAGGCAACTAAGTGAACGTGACCCAGTCCACGCTCAAGGCAGGAGAAATTCCCGATAAGTGGTGTTACGAGAAGTGTTTGACCTCACTCAAAGGCACCAGAGAAGGTGACTCTTCAGAAATACAGGGGAGGAACACAGGCCCTAGGCTCCCAGATTGGCCAGCAGAAGTCAACAGACCCTTATCCAAGTCCTACAGCAGGTCTGAGAGAGAAGTTCGAGAAAAGTGACACTCAGAGCTCTTACTTCCACTCCCAGTAAGCTAAAGTGGCGTCCTAGCCTCTGCCCAAGTTCCTTCTATACAGGGGAAACCTAGTCATGATATTAAAAAATCTCCTAGTATGTGACGTGCATCACAATTATAATGATTAGTACACCCCTCAAAATACCTGGAATCTTCCTTCATAATAAATCCTGGGTGAATGTTCAAATCAGACCCGAATAGTAAAGGGTGATTCATAACTGGTTGATCATTACCTACACACCCCCCGCCATACACACTGACCGTTTTTCTGTTCTTTGAACACACTGTGATATTTTCTGCCTCAGTGCCTTTAAAGTTGTTATAATGTTTGCCTAGAATATTCTTCCTTCATATTTTCCAGGTCTAGCTCATCTCCATCTTTCAGGTCCCAGCTGAAATGCCCTTGCGTGGGTATCAGTGTAGTTGGGGCTAAATGATGGCATGTCTTGGATATGGCACTAAGGAGCTCGGACATCATCCTGAAGGCAACGGGGGAGATTTGACAGATTTTTGAGCAGAAGAGAGATTTGCTTGAAACAGAGCTTTAGATAAATCATTTTCGTGGTGTTTTGTAGGATGAATCAAAATGGGACAAGATCGAAAGCAAGAAGACTAATTACAAGGCCATTGCAAAAGTCAAAATGACATATGAAGATCAAAAATAATGATGGGGAAGACCAATTAAAGCAAGACTTATGAATCAGTAAATGAATAAACATGCATAAACACACACACATGATTTTTGCACACATGCCTCAAACACAGAACATCCCCAGATCACAGCACAAGGAGAAAAGATGTCCAACAATGTGAAATGTGAAAATACATGATGAGATCTGCAACTTGCAGGTTTCAATTGGGTTTCTGGATTTTAGGTCCACTCAGCATTGAGTGGGAACAGGGCAGAAAGACAGATCATCATTCCCTTCCTTTAATCTACACATGAAGAAGTCAGGTTTGCATCTGGAAATCAGCTCGTTATTGATCTTAACCTTGTTAATATTCATGAAGCTCTATCAAGAGGTAAGAGATTTTAACACGGTGGCCCCCACACTCTAAATCAATTCTCATTGATTTCAATAGGCTTTGTCCATCCAAACATTGACATTGCCCCCTCCCATGAAAACCTGTTCCCAAGGTCCTTTGGAACACATGAGTGGTACAAGAAGCTGATCAGCCTTGCCTGCCATTGTCTGGACTTTGGGAGCACTCAGAGTGGAGAGAGATGATAAATATTTGAGCTGCATCTTCTCTTCTTTGGGGCTATGTGAGGCTGACTGTCTTCTAAATCCATTCAGCCACAAAGCCATGCTCCCCTCAAGTCCCAGCTACCCAGAGGGAAGATAGAGCCCTTCCTACCTTTAGGCACATGTCAATTTTGGGACAAGGCTGATTTTTCCAAAAGCTTAGATGCTACCTGTCCTTAAGGGCCTCTTACAAGTTCAGATGACAACCCACTCTGTCCTCAAATACAATTGGGTTCAGAGCAGAATCTCACAACCAAACCCATAGCTCTGGCTCAGAACTCTTTACTCTCCTCAACCTGCCTAAGGAAAGGGCTGAGCCATTGCTCACAGCAAAGGTTTCCTTTGAAGGGCTGGGAACCCAATTCAGGTGACTTTTATTTTGTTATATCTTTTCCTCATTTTTTCTTTTTATTTCTATATTTTTATTTTTGTTATTAGGTTTGTGTTTTACTTTATTAATGAAAGTATTTGCCTCATGTACCAGGAAAATGTCCAAATGGTGGGTTGTAAGGCAGCATTAGCTCCTGATTATACTACGAGGAAGAAGAGTTATAACTGAACTTGGTAAAACTTGTGAACACCAGCCACATGACAAGAAACTGAAGGTAGCTTCTGGCCAACAGCCTGCAAGAAAATGATTTCTGCCAACAAATACATAAGCAGATTCTTCCCCAGACGAGCCTCAGATGAGACTCCAGCCCTGACTGACAGCTTGATTGCAGCCTTGTAAGAACCCAGCTGAACCCTGCCTACCCTCTGTATCCACAGAAACTGTAAGATAATAAATGTGTGTTGTTCTAAGCCACTGAGTTGTGATAATTTGATATGCAGTAATACATAGCCAACAGCATGCTTGTGTAGTTTACATTGCTGAAGGCGTACCACAATTTAGTAGGTGAGATATCAAATATCAGGTCCACCAAGAATCAATTATCAAACTCCACTTATTAAGAGAGTTTGGTAGATACTTGGCACTGACTTTACATATTCTAATCCTCCCCAAACGCTACGAGGTATATACAATCATTATCCCCATTTTGCAGATGAGGAGACTGAGCTACAAAGAAGTGAACTAGCTTTCCCAGTGCTACCCAGATTTATAATCACGGAGCATTGCTTCAAACTGGGTCTATCTAACTGCAAAGGATGCTCTTAAACATTGAACTGTCTCGGGTGCTAAAACCACACCACAGAGTGTGTGGCCCAAAAAAACAGATCAGGTAGGCTTTTGCCTATGTAGATATTTGTGCTAGCCTTGATGATCTAGGTATTATAGATGAGGAAACTGAGGCTCATGGATTTCAAACGTTTCATCATAGGTCATCTACACTGGATGGCACCAGGATTGGAATCTGGGTCAGTTAACATCAAAGCCCATGCCATTTCTATCTCTTTCACTGCTTTCTTGCTCTGTATAAAAGTATAGCCTGAACCTCCCCTTTATTTTTATTTATCATCCCAATTTAGCAAACTCCTCTGAACTGTTCTTCCGTGCGTTCATCAAACATTTACTGAGCATTTGCTTTGTGTCAAGTACATTTCAGGCCTTGGAAATACAAAGACAGATAAGACAGCACCTTTGTGTATGTTGTACTGGAGATTATTCTAGCAGCCAAGGTTCATCTATGTTGTTTGCTGTTGTCACATGGTACCTGGAACTTAGTAGATGCTATTATTTTTTAATCAGTGGCTCTGCATGTTATTGGAGGGAAAGCCTCTTTTGCTCCTGCTTTTGGCAGCTGCTCCTTTAACTCCACAAGGGAGTGGTCCCTAAATATGCCACTGATTTTCACACCTCCAGACATTTTCCTATGATCCCTTTTCCCCCTTTCCACCCAGAATGCCCTCTCAATCCTTCTTTGCCTGTCTGCATAACTCCTGCTAACCCTTCAAATCCTTGGAATGACACTGCCTTCTGCAACAGGTACTCCGTCCTTTACCAGCATAATTAATCCTGTCTTGGTCACTTTTCCCCCAGCAATTTCACACATTTGATTAGAATACCTAACATATTCCATTATGGTTATTAGTTTTCGAATTTCTTTCCTCTGTCAGGCCGAGAGTACTTTGCAAATCCAGCTCCCAACTCAGCACAGAGTAGCAGCTCAACGAACGCTGGATGAACTGAATTCAGTTCATTCATTCCACAAATATTTACAAATCCCATCCTCTGTGCCAGGACTGAGATTCGGGGATTCAGCAGTGAACAAAATACACAAAAATCTCTGCCCACTTGGAGCTGATATTGTATTGATTCCACTTGAGATGCCTGGTTCTGTTGGATCCTGTTGGCCAGGTTTTAATTAGCTTCCTTTGTACTGTCTTTCAGTCTGATGCCAGCCGCTGGCTACGTGACTTGGGATTTATTTTGGGAAGCCAGTTTGTGCAAACATCTCTCCAAGCCCTGGGAAATCCTCGAAAAGTCTTTAAATCAAGGAGACCATGTTGTTAACAGACACACCAGCGCAAATCTGTCCAAATGAAGTTGTCTTCTCAGAAGCAGCCCCTGCGGGAAGCCATGCTCTCAGTGAGGCTGCCAATGTTTGGACTATTTTTGGACTCTTATTTTGGAGTTGTACATGGGATTTACAGCCCATTTGTGAACAGACTCAATGGGGGGAAATGTCCCTTTTCAAGGCTTCATTTGCCGCTAAATAATGCCTAGCCGTGTTTCATAGATGAGACAGGGAATGAGCTCACCAATCCAGCTTTGTGGAAGCCAGAAGGAGAAAAGGAAAAACCAGAAATGCATGCAGGTGTGTTTACTAGGCAGTGATATCATCTCTTAGCAGATGCTACCCGCACAGCAACCTATATCCTGATCAGTAGCCTCTCTTCCCTGGTTACAATTTATTTATCCATTCCCCACTGGTTGTCATTGATGTATTGATATGTATTGGTATTGATAGGATGTCACTGATCTATGTCACTGTTGCAGTTGGTGAATCCAATGTTCCTTATTCACAAGCAGCACTTCCATGAGTATTTGTGCACATGTGCAAAAGATTATTGAGGGTAAATACCCAGCAATTGAAGTTTCAGGTCATAAAGTGTGCACATATTCAATTTGACCCATTATTGCTAAACTGATCTCCAAATGAGATGTACTCACTTACAGTCATTCTGCAGTTTGTGAGAGCATCCTTTTCTTCACGTGCTCAGCGAAAATCGGCATCACATAATGGGTGGGAAATGGTATCTCATTTTAACTTGGTATCTATGACTTCTTAATGTGCTTGAGCATTTTTTCCTATATGCCTATTGGCTGTTTGATTTTCATATTCTGTGCATCCTCTGTTTGTAGCCTTTGTCCATTTTTTTCTAGTGGACTATTTGTCTTTATATTATTGATTTATAGGAGTGCTTTCTATATTCCGGATAGAAACTTTTTGTCAGTTATTTATACAAATGTCTGTTGGCATATGGAAGACTTTACTTCATTTAGTCAGATTTATCAATTTTATCCTTTATGTTTTGTGTTTTTTATTTTTTTTTAAAATAACCCAACAACCTCTTTACTCCAAGATCACAGAGATATTCTCATAAATTTTCTTCTAAAAATTCTATTATTTTGTATTTATTACTTGAAAATTTGATGTTTGTATACGGTCTAAAGTAGGGACAAAATGTTCTTTTTTTTTTTTTTTTTCTATAAATATAGCCATTTTCCCCACAGCATTTACTGAATAAAACATTCCCCCTCACTACAACTCTTTGTTATGCCGCCGCTGTTTTTCACCAAGTTTCTATGTGTGTTTAAGGGCTTTTTCTGCACTGTCTGTTCTGTTCCTTTGATTGATTTGTCTATCTCAGTATCACATTTACACTGCTTCAATTACCATAGCTTTAAAATAAATATTGCTGTATGGAATAGCAAGCCCCCGCTTCTTCACAAGCATCTTAGCCATCTCTGGACCTTTATTTTTCCAGGAATATCTTAGGATTAATTTTGTCAAGTTCCACTAAAAAGAAACAAACAAACAAAAACCTGTTTGGATTTAATTCGATTTTCTTTGCTTTAAATTGACTTTGTTTTTCAAGAAAAGATAAAATATTCCTTTAGGAAAAGGAAGTAGGAGAGGCACCTTTGGGTTTTAGGATATTGGAACCAGGAGTTTCCTTCGGTTCCTGTGCTACCATGAGAGACTTTCTCAGTGTCACCATCACATCCCCACCCTGGATGCCAGGCTGATGGGGTCACCCGGCATGTGGACACATCTGCAGCTTGCCGCTGGGCTCCAGCTGCAGCGGTCCTGCCCCTCCCAGGGCCCAGCCCCAAACTTGACTCTCAGTGTGACACCTCCCTGCCGAGGTCCTGAATCCCATTCAGCGTCCCCCATCCTTGCCTCAGCTCATGCCCTCGCCTGCTCCCCCTTACAGTATCACATCAATGCCCTAAGTATTCTCCCCAAAGTATCAAGCCCACCAATCCCCTCATCACACTGTTTCCAGACTGGTCTTCCAAAAAGTTGGTCATGACATCTCTCCAGAGATGCTGGACGTGACTTCTCAGAGCTGGGCTGATACAGTAGCCATTCATTCTAAGGACCATTTAAATGTATGTCTTAATGAATTACAATTCAAAAAAATAAAAATTCATATTAGCCACATTTCAAGAGCTCAGCTCCTCAGTAGCCACATATGGCTGCCATCACACCTACATTTCTACCATCACAGAAGGTTCTAGCGGGCCGGCCCACAGAGACTCGCAGCAACTCTGGTTCCCCAGAGTAAGAGTCAAACGGTGTACATGACACCTATTGCTCCTGCCCTCATGCCCCCACCTGCCCATTTCTCTCCCTGCCTGCCTGCTTGGATTACCATCTGGACATTTTCTCAGCCCTCCAAGCACCTTAGACCTTCCTGATCTGGGCTCTGGGTCAGTCTGTCCCTGTAGCTTAGAAGGCCCTTCCTCCTCCAGCTTTTCTCCCTCCCAAGTGGATTTCTCCCTTCAAGGCTCTGCTTCAACATCACCGCACCTCTAACATCTCCTCCTCCCCAGTCTCCTTCTCGCAGCTTCAACAACCCACTACCTCCATCTCTACGGCACTCAGGTTCCGTGTTATTAAACTAAATTCACGCAGGACAGCGACTGTCCACACAGTTCCATATACCGTCGGATCCCAGCTCAGAGCTCTGCCCCTAGAAACTGTCAGTGCATAATTATGGAGCCTAGTTAAGCACAAACGTCCCCCCCAACCCCGTGTTAATCTGCTCGCTCCCAGCACCCTTCTGTCCTATCCCTTAGCCCCTGCCTGCCCCCAACCCCCTTTGCTACTCACTCCCTACGTTTAATTCCACTTAATTGCAAAATGGTCTGCTTGGCTCCCTGTGCCGCCAAAAGTGTTTGTGTAAACAGCAGAGAGATCCTGTTCATTATAAAGACTTCCTCACATTCATTGCAGCCAGTTCCGGTCTCCTCTGATTGTAGAGGAGATAGGACCAGCCACTTGGAGACAGGAAGGAATTTATTGAAAGGGAACACAGCAGCTCTGAAGAGAGGGAGCAAGATATACACGTGGTGCAAGGGGTACATGCTTCTGTGCCTTAGGAGAGACAGAGAAGGACAAGGAGAGATGGAGAAAGGGAGAGAGGAAGAAGAGGAAGAGAGCAGGAAGAAGAGCAGAGACACAAAGCCCAGACAAATAGAGAAAGCAGAGACAGAGCAAAGTCAGAATAGAGAGAGACCCAGACAGAGACTCGTAGATGGAGGTAGACAGACAAAAGCGGACCCAGGAGCATAGCATCAGAGACGACGAGTGGAGGGGAAAGATGCCCAAGCTGCTACATGCCCCACCACCACAGCATGCTTGCTCGCGGGCAGCACAGGTCACAACAGGCATGATGAATAGAGAGTGCTGACACACACAAAGTTGGAAAAGCCCTCAAGAGATCAAATAGAAACCAAACTCAACTTCAGCCACCAGAATCTTAAAGACCAGCAAGATCAACCCTGAATGTCGTTCATGTTTATCTCATCCTGCCCCTCTAAAAAGACCCAGAAAGAAGTTTGCGCTGTGGGCTGTGGTTCCTTTGGAGTTCCCTAGCTAGAGTTCTTAGCAAGAATCGGTGTCTCTGCTGTGAACAGCACCAAATTGAGGCTTTAGTG
Source organism: Eubalaena glacialis (assembly GCF_028564815.1). Taxonomy (NCBI): domain Eukaryota; kingdom Metazoa; phylum Chordata; class Mammalia; order Artiodactyla; family Balaenidae; genus Eubalaena; species Eubalaena glacialis. Next base: position 20,809,662 of record NC_083728.1, read on the forward strand.
GAACAGGCAAAGTATGACCAAAGCTTTTTTTCCCTAAATTTGTGACTTCTGGAGTTTTCAGAGTTTAGAATGTGCCAGATGAAATGATGCCTGGTCACTGGAAAGGGACAGCCTTTTAATGATAGTGAGAGGCTGCTTTCAAGCCACATAAAAAAATCTTGTCCTATCTCTCTCCAGATTCCTCAAAATTCTACTCTCAAGTTCTATCAGCTTAGGCATCAATCTGGGCAACTTGCTGCCTCATGTGCTCATCTGTTCACACACATTCATCAAGTACCTCGTGTGGTTCAGCATCATGCCAGGTGCTTCAGTGGCAAATGACACAAACATTCCTTGCACCCATGGGGTTCTGTGTATAGTACGGACAAGCAGACACTAAAGAAAGAATCATATAAATACGAACTGCACAAGAAATATGGATGTGAGCAACAAATTAAAAGAGCATGGGGCCCCAAAAGAATTGAAAGCAGAGAATCCGTCTTCATAAGCTAGGGCTACTGTAACAAAATACCAAAGACTGGGTGGCTTCAACAACAGAAATTTATTTCTCACAGTCCTGGAAGCTGGAATTCTGAGATCAGGATGCCAGCATGGTCAAGTTCTGGTGGGGACCTCTCCTCCTGGCTTGCAGATGGTTGCATTCTCACTGTGTCCTCACATGACAGAGAGGAAGCTCTGTGCCTCTTCCTCTTATTCTAAGGGCACTAGTCCCATTATGGGAGCCCCACCCTCATGACCTCATCTAAACCTTATTACCTCCCAAAGGCCCCATCTCCTAATATCATCACATTGTGAGCACACAATCATTCAGTCCCTAACAGAATCAATCAGATGCTTATACATGAATGTTCATAGCGATACTACCTACAATAACCAAAAGGTGAAAACTACCCAAATGCCCATCACAGGATGAATGATAAACAAATTATGGCATATACATACAATGTAATATTCCACCTTAAAAAGGAATTAAGTACTGATGTATGCTACAACCTGAATGAACTTGAAAACACCATGCTAAGTGAAAAAAATCCAGTTACAGAAGGTCACAAATGCTATGATCCCATTTATATAAAATACCCAGAATATGTAAATCCATAGAGACAGAACACAATAGGTGATTGTCAAGGTCTGAGAGGAGGGGCAATGGGTAGTAACTGCTTAATGGGTACAGTGTTTCCTTTTGGGGTGATGAAAATATTCTAGAACTAGATAGAGGTGGTGGTTGCACAACATTGTAAATGTACTAAATGCCACTAAATCATTTGCTTTAAAAATGGTTCATTTTATGTTATGTGATCTTTACCTTAATAGAAAAAAAAAGGTGGCCCTAAGAAATGGAATCTTATGGAGTGACCTAATTTAAACTGGGAGCCAAGGAAAGGCTACTCTGAGGAAGTGGCATGTGTATGAAACTTAAAGGATGAGTAGAAGTTAGTAGGGGGAATAATGGAGGCAGCAGGACCTGGGCAGAGTGAATAATATCCAGGAAAGCCATCGGGTGAGAAAGAGCTGATTGGCACATTTGAGAATGAGAAGGGAGCCAGGGTGGCTGGAGGACAGAGAGCAAAGGAAACTGAGGCCGGAGGTAAAATCAGACAGTCAGTGGCAGATCTTTATGGGCATTTTGGTTTTTGGTTTTTGGTTTTTGGTTTTAGCATTGATGGGCATGGAAAAGAGAAATGACATGATCTGATATACATTTAAGATCAATCTGGCTGCTTTGAGAAGAATGGATTGGAGGTAAACAGAAATGGTATCAAGATCTTGATTAGAATCAATCTCTCCTTCTCCCTCTCTCTCTCCTTTTCTCTTCTCTTTTTTTTTTTTTCCTTTTCTTGTTTCTATATATGAACAGAATCTGGGCTGAGTTTAGAATTCTTACATCTCAGCTTTTTTACCATGAAAGTTCTGTAGACGTTACTCCATTTTTTCCTAACATTTCCGGTGGCAGAAAAGAAGTCTGGAGCTAACTGGATTTCTCATTCTTTCTATTTCTTATGTTCACCTCATTCTTTCTTCCTTTTTCCTTAAGATTAAAGCAAAATTATCAAGATATAGGTAGGTATTTCACTCATGCTCACCCTATAGCTTTTCCAAGGAATCTATTTTTTTGGCTCAGAAAAGTTTCTTCTATTACATCTCTGATTTCTGCTTTCTTCTTTTTCTTCTGGGATCTTTTTCAGAAACAAATTAGATCTGTTCCATCTCCATTTTTGTCTTCCACTGCTAGCCTCTTTTTACTCATCACCATCCTTGTGCTGACTCTTTCCTCTGCATTCCAGGCACTCTTAATCCATTCCTGTTCTGCATCACATATTTAACCCTTGCAGTGCTGCCTCTTCTTTTTAGGATTCCTAAAACAGATACTGAATTCTGTCCTTACATCCCTCTCTCTTAGGTAATTTAGTTTTATTTACACTGCCTACATTTTGCCCATCTCTGTTTTCACTTAAATCTTATTATTCCACTTCTCATCTCTGTTTTCGGAGACCCTGATTTCTACCACAGTATTAAAAACACAAGAAGACATTCTTGACGTTGTCTTTGTTTCTTACATCATTTGCATATTGCATGCATTTTCTCAATCTTTTGTAATCTGAAATGTTTCACAGAGCTGATGTTGCTGCTTTAGATATTCATCGTTAAGCCATGGGATGTGTAAGCGGGGCTGGTGTTTTTCCATAAACATTTTGAGTAAATTGTCTTTGCTTCCCCTTCTGGTTCCCTTTGGTTGTTCTTGGCTTCACAGATCTCCAACTGGAGGGCTTCTTCGGTGTAAATTTATAACACTCTCATTGTTATTGAGCAGCCGGAGGGGAGTTGGGAGGAAGCATGAGCTGTGAGCAGTGTTCACAGGAATATTTATCTCTGCAGCAATTCTTTCCATGCCTGGTGAAGCTGTTGTTGTTCTCGGTTCTATGTTTTGCATTCACATTTTATTTGGCACAGCCTCTACTCCAGTATAAACTTTGGCGATACCCAGGCTCCTTCCTGGTGCTACTGCTTGACACTTGGAGGAAATGCCTCTATAACCCCACGAGAGGGCTTTCTTTGATGTGGCAGCTACTTGATGCTGGGTCTTCTCAGTGCCCCTGGTTTCAGAAGCTTCTGATCTTTTTCAGTGCAGGTCACAGAGCCAAGGTACCACCAGGGGAGCTTCCCTCATCTTCAACACATCCTACTCCTAATTAGGAAAACTTAAGGTTTTCCCCCAGGGTATCCACCCAATGCTTTCCATGATGCACAAGTCCTCACTATTGTGACCCCTTTCTTCTTCATGTGGCCACCACACTAATCCTGGATTCTCAAAGTGCTACTGTCAAAATGATGCTGATCCTTGAAGTTCAAGTTAAGCCCAAATTAGGTCATCCTCTTCCACATGGCTTATCCATGCACCCAAGTCTTACTCCTCCAGATAAGTGCATAAGATTCCATCAGATCCCCTGTATGTTACTTGTGATACTGAGGCAGGACATAGATGGGCCCCAGGCTGAACAATTTCTCCCCTGTGGACAGAAACTCCATAATAGCAGAAACTCCATAAAAGCAGGATGATGGAGGAGGCTGGGCCCTGCCCAGATTAGAGATAAAAGACCACATATTCCTCATTCTTAAAGTCAAGGAGACCTTCCTGACTACACTTGCACAGAAGGGTTCCTTGGAAGTCAAAAAAGGAGGGGGCACCACCTCATAGTAAGTGATGTCAACTACGCATATGTCTCTTCACTATAATCCATCTTGACTAAGAGATGCACTCGCACACATAGGAAGACGCTGAGATATACCAAATGCGGACTCAGAACCAGGCAAAGCAAGATGATTGGTCAAAGGAAACCCAGAAGAAATGCCCCATAAAAGTGATTCAAACTGCCACAAGGGTGCGACTCTCTCTCTGAGCTCGCCCGTGTGTCTATCCACACGTACGGTACCCTTTTTCCTAGTAAACACTTTACTTGTTTCACTACTTTCCATCTTTGTGGGAATACTTTTCTGCAAAGCTGATGGGCCAGGGCCTTGTCACTAGCCACTGGTCCCTGGTGGTCTGGTGGCTAGGATTTAGTGTTCTCACTGCCACTGCCCAACCTCAATCTATGGCCGGAAACCAAAACCCTACTTCAAGCCACTGCAGGCTGAGGCCACCCGAGATCAATATGAATGGCCTTTTCTAGGAAAGGGTTATAAGTTAAACCTTTGGTATCTTCCTCAGTTCAATGCCTTCTGCACTATGTCTACCCAAACTTTCTCAGTCCTCCATAGTTATATTGGGTCATTCCTTAGTTTTCAGTTCTCCTCTGCCCACTCCTTCCCTTTGTTATTTCTTCAGTGGGGATTTGGCCTGAGGTGGAGTAGAGAGTTTAAAAAGAATTTAAGAAGAGCTATATGTGTGTGCTCACACTGACATCTAATCCAAATATCTGGGACTTGGACTTACTTGATGGATCTTGCTGCAGTTGTGCTAGCATCATATCTGTCTTAAGGTAACAGTATGTACTGGTGAGCACCTGTGCTGGGTGTATGGCCTAAGGCAACAATATTCAGTGTGTTCAGATGAACATATAAATATAACTCTCCCAATATGCAGACTTACTGAACAAACACAAAAGCTACCAAACTTAGAAAAGAAAAAATCCCACTTGGACCCATTTAGGCAATTCAATGTCTTTTTACTCTCCTTTTGCACCACAAATTTAGATAGCATATGAATCAAATATTTAAGGATTTTAAAGTAAATAGAGAAACTAACAATGGCTTGAAAAGGGTTTAAAGAAGATTAAAAGACTATTAAAATGTACGCCAAAGTAAAAACTAAAGTAACACATTACCGGAGATTCTTATGCTCTGCCTGTGTTGCTTATTTTTTGGCAGGTAGCAGAGAGGCAGAGAGTTAAACTAATCTTCATTGTTTTTAAGGTGCAAGTGTTTCCTACAATAAGCAAGCATATATGACTTTAATAAATACAAAACAGGGAGAAAAATGAGGATGAGGAACACTGTTATTCACCTAACAGGATAACCGTATTGCTGACCACATTGAGAGCAGGCATATTTTCATCTATTTCAAGGCTAAATATTCAACCTGATATTATCCCCCCTCCTTTCCTGCTGTGTTCCGGCAAAATGGAATAAGACATTTGGGACCCAGGGAACAGTCCGTTATGAGTATTTGGCCAATGTGACCAGGAACTTGGAGAGATGGCCAATCTGATTTAATGACAGAGAAATCACAAATTAATGTATAAAACTGTACAAAGAATCATAGCCATTTTCACAAGAGGCAGAACCACACTAGACCCTCCTATGTATTACTTACCCTCAGAACTTGTTTCCATCTTTCTTTGGGCTCTTACCTCTTGTAAAATATTGAATATAGGGGTGTAGGTATATAGTCTAGGAAAAAGAAGTCCCCTACATAATGAAGACAGTGAGAAATATCTGATGGTGTTGTTTTTTTCGTGTGGTTGATAAAATATGATTTTTGTGCATACACAAGGATTAGGGTTAGTGGTGAAAGTCTTGCATTTTATTGTCTCTGAAGTAGGGCTGTGAAAGCAACCTAAGTGTCCATCAACAGATGAATGGATAAAGAAGATATGGTATATATATATATGTGTATATATATATATATATGTATATATAATATATATATATATATATATATTATATATACATATATATAAGAATACTACTCAGCCATAAAAAAGAATGAAATTTTGCCATCTGCAACAACATGGATGGACTTGGAGGGTATTATGCTAAGTGAAATAAGTCAGACAGAGGACAAATACTGTATGATATTACTTATACGTGGAATCTAAAAAATACAACAAACTAGTAAATATAACAAAAAAGAAGCAGACTCAGATATGGAGAATAAACTAGTGGTTACCAGTGGACAGAGGGAAATGGGGAGGGGCAATAGAGAGGTAGGGGGTTAAGAGGTACAAACTATTAGGTATAAAATAAGCCACAAGGATATATTTTACGACATGGGGAATATAGCTAATATTTTATAATAACTATAAATGGAGTATAACCTTTAAAAATTGTGAATCACTATATTGTACACCTGTGACTTATATCATATTGTACATCCACTATACTTCAATTTTTAAAAGTGGGCTGTGAAATATTTTCCTCTTGATTTTCTTAGGGTATGTCCAAGAAGCACACGTCATGACATTCTGTCCTGATGTTCTGATTTTAATAACAAACAAAAATCAATGCCACCTTCTCCCAGACCAAATGGGCAGTTGTCAGAATGGTGGTATAATTTCTGCTGAAACATTGGAGTTCTTCATTGTTGCTTTATTTAAAACCCTCCTTCCTTTAGAAAATGTCTGCTACTGTGCTGTGTGGAAAATGGCGATCATCCCTTTTCCTCCTCCTTGGTCTGGGCTATGGGAAGTTTGTTCTCAGAAGAAGTGGGGTCCTGTCCACCTTCCATCATGCAAACAGCCTGAGCGATGATTATTTATTTACAACAGCTAATACAATTGGTGGTAACGACTTCATAGGCAACCTCTAAGTGCAGGCAAGATGAAAAATTTACTAAATTGGAGAATAAAAATGCATAAGAAAATGTACAGAATCAATATTTCATGGCCTTTGCTTTACCTTGCTGTTCACAAATCTATTCCCGAGTTCGCATTAATATTTAAAGCAACAGTCATGCGACAAGTTCAAACTCTGGGTTATTTCACATTAGTTTAGCTTTAGAGGAGTTTTGTTGTTATTTGTTTCATAAAGTCATGAGGAGCTGAGGAAGGGGGACACAGGAAGCCATTTAGCCAGGTGACTCTAGTTTTGCTTTTTTTTTTTCAAGCAGGAAGACAAAAATGATGTCTGACATTCATAAAAAGGTTGTTTTAGCCATTCTACTTCTGAACTAAGCCTTAGCAATCTTCCTGTTCAATCCTGTGCCAGATTTAAAAGATTATTTTTAAAACCTTGGAAAGCCAATTATTTTGTCAGAAATCAAACATTTATTCACTCGTTACTATGAGCTAAGCTCTAAGTAATATACATAAAACTTAATTGTCCTGAAGCTACTCAACATCACAAATTATTAGAGAAATGCAAATCAAAACTACAATGAGGTATCACCTCACACCGGTTAGAATGGGCATCATCAGAAAATCTACAAACAACAAATGCTGGAGAGAGTGTGGAGAAAAGGGAACCCTCTTGCATTGTTGGTGGGAATGTAAATTGATGCAGCCACTATGGAGAACAGTATGAAGGTTGCTTAAAAAACTAAAAATAGAATTACCATATGACCCAGCAATCCCACTACTGGGCATATACCCAGAGAAAACCATAATTCAAAAAGACATATGCACCCCAATGTTCATTGCAGCACTGTTTACAATAGCCAGGTCATGGAAGCAACCTAAATGCCCATTGACAGACGAATGGATAAAGAAGATGTGGTACATATATACAATGGAATATTACTCAGCCATGAAAAGGAATGAAATTGCGTCATTTGTAGAGACGTGGATGGACCTAGAGTCTGTCATACAGAGTGAAGTAAGTCAGAAAGAGAAAAACAAATATCGTATATTAACGCATATATGTGGAATATAGAAAAATGGTACAGATGAACGGGTTTGCAAGGAAGAAATAGAGACACAGATGTAGAGAACAAATGTATGGACACCAAGGGGGGAAAGAGGGGTGGTGGGAGGTGGTAGGATGAATTGGGAGATTGGGAATTACATATACACACTAATATGTATAAAACAGATAACTAATAAGAACCTGTTGCATAAAAAATAAAATAAAATTCAAAATAAGAAAAAAGAAATATGAACATTTTGTGAGAAAAAAAACAACTTGATTGTCCTGGAGAAGAACCGTAATCCCTAAATTCTCCATGTTTCCATGAATTTATGAAATGACACCACAGTGAATAAACAGCTAGGTTAAAGGACACACAATTGTTGCAGTCTGGATACTGAAGGCAGAACATCTTTTGTGTATGGTGTAAGTTTTGAGTAAATGCAGACAGAAAGATAGCAGTTAATAGTTCCTTTCTCGATGTTTTACCAAAGACTTAAAGGGACATTGGTATAAAGTTCATAAAATCTACAAAATGTTACATTTATATCCAATGATTTCCTCGTTTTTGTTTGCTTATTTGTTTGTTTTGTTTGGGTCAGTACACAAGGAATTTGGAACTTAGTAATACAGCATTCATTTCACTACTTACCATTAATCTAAAGTCCCTAAACTATTTTAACTTACTACTTTGTCAGGATATGGGTTTGGTATTGCACATGGATACAACTGGAATGAGAAAAAAAAACAGTCCTGTTGCTAGAGAGAGTCTTGAGGACCACCCAGAAACTGCTTCTCCGTGAAGCATTATTCTTCAGAGTGTCAAGTATGTGAAGATTTGTGAAGGTTTTGTATCCCTGTCTAGAGATTATTTTACATATGGATGTCTTGGGTCCTCTAATGAAACCTAACTCTGACCAGTGCACAAATAAATATCACAAAGCAAGAGTACAAGATGGCCAACAGCCTTTCTGTGGTCTTGAATTGTTTCTAATCCCTGTGAGTCAAAAAGTATTAACTCTATGGTTTCAATGTTCCCCATGTCACATGTTTATTGTCTTCTAATCACACCTGAAAATGGATGTTTTAGTGAAAGCTAGAAATCTATTCAAAGATTTAGAGTGATAGCACAATAATCCCAATGTAAGTTTTGTTGCTAATCATATGCGTTTCCATTTTAAGCTCAAGCCAGTGATAGGAAGAAAAGGTGAGAGGTAGGATGTGAAGACCACTACAAAACACCAGAAACGCCTTTTGAAGTGTTCTACCCTACATATAATAAATTCAAGTTGTGGCACAAACTCAAGTAGTTTATAGTATATGGGTGGTAGAGGACAGGTAATTGAGGGTGTTTCAGGCTTGCTTGCCCAGCCCAGACCTCTGGATCAGAATCTACTCTTAACGTCCTTATCAACTGATTGAGGAATAAGTCACATCCATTTAAAGTGTAAAATTTAATGCATTTTGGCAGTCATCTACACACATGAAACCACCCTGACTATCAAAACCCTAAAAAATTCCATCACCCCAAGAGATCATGCCCCTTTGCAGTCCTTCTTTCCTTCTGAGCTGGCCCCAGGTAAACATTGGTCTGATTTTTTTGTCACTATGGGTTAGTTGACATTTTATATAAATAGAATCACCGTATATGTTCCCCTTTGGGTCTGGCTTTTTTCACTGGGAACAATGCTTTTGAGATTCACCGTGCTGTTGACCTTATTAGTAGCTCATGGAGTACTATTCCATGATGCGGAAACAAAACAAAACTTGTTTTGTTTCTCCCTTCACCAACTGATGTCTATTTAAGTTGTTTCCAGATTTTTGACTACTATGAATAAAGCCACTATGAACATTCATTGTTACGTCTTTGTGACGACATTTTTTGGGGGTAAATACCTGAGAGTGGAGTGGCCTGATCATATGCCATGTGTATGTTTAACTTTTAAGCAAATACCAGTTTTCCAAAGTGGTTTTACCATTCTACCTACCCGCTAGCAGTGTATGTGAGAGGGGGTTGAACCACACCCTCAATAACACTTGGCATTCTTCTTCACCTCATTAAGTTTTGTTATTCCCAGTGCTGTGTGGTGGTACCTTTTTGGGGTCTGCATTTTCCTGCTCACTAATGATGTTGAGAGAATCTGCATTTTGACAAGATCTACCACGTGCTTTACACACACAGTAAAGTTTGAGTAGCATTGATGTGGAGAACTTGAGCAGACAGAGAAGGTTCAGCGTAAGTGCTAGTAGAGGCCATGATAAGAGCCGGGAACTATGGAACTATGGTGAACTCAGTGATGAGTGAGGACCACACATTAGTGGTGACTCCAATCTGCATGGTTGGGTACTTTCTACAGCAGCGTAAGAACTGAACCAGCATGTGGTAGGCTTCTGTAATTGATCATTTATTTCTTAAACTCACATTTTTCTTCTTATTTTGGAAAACAGAGATAGTTTAAAGAGGAAGAAAACTAAAATTTTCTATAAATCTGTGATGTAGATGTAATCTTTTTATCTATAGCTTTGATACTATATTAATTTCCTATTGCTGCTATAACAAATTACCATCCACTATCTTATTATCTTATAGTTTTGGAGGTCAGAAGTCTGAAAATGAACCTTATGGGGCTAAAATCAAGATGTTGGCAGGGCTGAGTTCCTTCTGGAGTCTCCAGAAGAGAATCATAACTTGCCTTTTCCAGCTTTAAGAGGCTGTCCACATTCCTTAGCTCATGGCCCCCTTCCAGGAACAGCATCACTCTAACCTCTACTCCCTTTTCTGTCACATCTGCTTCTTTGCTTTTGACTGTCCTACCTTTTTTCTTTCATTGATAAGGACCCCTATGATTACATCAGGCTCACCCAGATAATCCAGGATAATCTCTGATCTCAAGACCCTTGACTTAATCACATCTGCAAAGTCCCTTATGTCACGTAAGGTAGCACATCTTTGGGGGCCATTATTCTGCCTACCATGCATGCATTTCTTTCCAAGCATATTTTTCTACCTAGTATGACAATATTTAAATACGTATTAAATCAGGATGATTTGAAAATCTTCTCTCCCTTTCCTTATAAGGAGAAAAGCCATTTTTATGGATAGAGAGGAAGGCTGAAGAAGCCGAGAGAAGGTCAAGTAATCCACAGGATAATAATACATAGCAATAATAACAGCAAGAATAATAACAGTTAACAATGATTTAGTTCTTTTTTTTAAAATAAATTCATTTATTTATTTATGGCTGCATTGGATCTTCATTGCTGCGTGCGGGCTTTCTCTAGTTGTGGCGAGCAGGGACTACTCTTCGTTGCGGTGCACGGGCTTCTCATTGCGGTGGCGTCTCTTGTTGTGGAGCACGGGCTCTAGAGCACAGGCTCAGTAGTCGTGGCGCATGGGCTTAGTTGCTCCGCAGCATGTGGGATCTTCACAGACCAGGGCTCGAACCCGTGTCCCCTGCATTGGCAGGCGGATTCTTAACCACTGTGCCACCAGGGAAGCCCCAATTATTTAGTTCTTAAGCCAAACAAAATTCTATGTATTCATACATACTGACTAATTTAATCTTTAAAAAACTCTGCATGCTCTGGAATGTTTGTGTCCCCCCCAAATTTATATGATGAAATCCTAATTCCCAGGATGATGGTAATAAGAGGTAGGGCCTTTGAGAAGTGCTTTATCATGAGGATGGAGCCCATCATGAATGGGATTAATACTCTTTTAAAAGAGGCCACACAGAGCTCCCTAGCCCCTTCCTGCAGGTGAGAATACAGCAAGAAGTTCTATAAAACAGGAAGTGGGTCCTCACCAGCACCAACCCTGCTGGTCTCTTGATCTTGAACTTCCCAGTCTCCAGAACTGTCAGAAATGCATGTCTATTGTTCGTAAGCCACCCAATTTATGGTATTTTTGTTATAGCATCCCGAACAGACTAAGACAAACCTCATGAGGCTGTGTGTTAGTTATCATTCCTATTTTACAGGTGTGTAACTGAGGCACGGAGAGATTAAGAAACTCACCCAAGAGTCTACAGCTAGGCAATTTCAGAGGCAGGATTCAAACCCAGGCTCTGTGGTTAAAGTGTTCATTTTTTTTAATGCACTGGGTTAGTCAAAGTTCTTCAGAGAAATAGAACCACTGGGATATATATATATATATATATATATATAGAGAGAGAGAGAGAGAGAGAGAGAGAGAGAGAGAGAGAGATTTATCATGAGACTTGGCCCCCAAGTTTATGGAGCCTGAGAAGTCCTATGATTTGCCTTCTGCAAGATGGTGGCCCAGAAAAGCCAGGGATGTAATTTAGTCTGAGTCCAAAGGGCTGAGGACCAGGGAAGCCAACAGTGTAAATCCCAGTCTGAGGGCTGGAGATGATGAGATGAGATATCTCAGCTCAAGCAGGTGAACAGGAAGCAAAAAAGGGCAAATTCCTCCTTTCTCTGCCTTTTTGTTCTATCTGGGCTCTTCAAGGGGTTGGATGACACCCACCCACGTTGGGAAGGACCATCTGCTTTTTACTGAGAGTACGGATTCAAATGCTAATCTCATCCAGAAACACCCTCACCAACACACCCAGAAATAATATTTAATCTGGGCACCTTTTGGCCCAGTCAAGTTGACACAAAATTAACTGTCACAACTTGACATGGCAATAACTGGAAAAAGATGAAAACAAGACAGAGGTGGAGAAGGATGGAGGAGGTTAGAGGGGTAAATGATGGCAGGGGCAGAGAAATTTATATGAAATGGGACTATTTTAGAGGTAGATAGAAGAGAGGGAAGAATAGTTTAGCTAGCTACTGGAGGCACTTGGATTTGGAAGAAAGCTATTGAAAGGGGGGCTTTTAGGAATTTTTCCCGTATGTTGAGCAGTGGACCTCTTTGCCTAGTATCCCAGCAAAACCATCATAGAGGGCCATACTACCTGTCAATGCATTTGGGTTTGGCTGTAGCTTCGTCTCGTTTTGCCTTCTGTTTGATATTTTGGATATTTTGCTGAGGTGAGCTTCAAGGTAAAAGAAGGGAGAACTAGTTTATCTCAGGGATCAGCTCTGGTTATTGTCTCTGCTGCTTTTGATTCACTTCCTGTTTTGTTTTGTTTTTTGTTTTTTGTTTTGAATGTTACAACAGGAGCATTTTCCTGTAATAAAAATATTTTTCAAAAATGTGACTTGAATGGCCGCCTAACATTTGTCATCCGAATGCCTCATCCCTGTTTGTGTGAGCGACAGTAATTGTGCAGGGCCGGGATGAATGGCCTCATCAAGGAGCAGGCTGTCCTTGCAAATCAGGGTGAGGCTCCTCCCCCTGTGCCCAGTTCAGAGAGTTCTCTAGCCTTGCAGTGTATCTGGAGCAACGTATTTTCTGAACAGGGGGTTGTGGGAGAAGTAGTGATTGCCATGCAACACTTACTGCTTGTTCCCTGCATTCTCTGGGGCAACAAGATGGGCTTTTTCTCTCTCAGGGTCATGATTTGAAGTTTGTACACAGTGTCCGTGTTGTCAGAAAAGGCACACATGCTCTTTGCATGGGACTTGTCTAAGCTTCAGGACAATTATAACTGAACTAACTTCCCTTGGGAAAGAAAAGGTGTCAGATGAGTAACCCCAAACCAGACATTCTCAGAAACAGAAATAATGTAACCTGGTCACCATCCATATTTGCATCCTCTTGTATGATTTCAATAAATTATCTTTTTTCATCATCATGAGAAACCCGTGAGGGAGATACTATCCCTATTTTATGAACAAGGAAACTGAGACTCAGAGATTGTTGCCTAAGATCACATGATAAGTATGTGGCAAGTTGGGCCTCAAGCTCAAATCTATTGGATCCCAAATTCCATACTCTTGACCTTGGGTCTGGTGCCACTTGCATCAGGGCCTGATTTGAAAGACATGCAGGCATAATTTATGATGTGCCTGTGCTGCTCAGATCAGGGCTCCCCAACTCTTCCCACCATCTCCCCAAACCTCCATTTCCAGAGGGTAAATCTTTGCACCCCAACACCCCACCGAGGACCAGCATCCTCCTTGAGTGGAAGGGCAGTCTATAGACACTACCACCTGGGCAACTACTGCTAGCCCTTCCCTGCCAGGCCTCTTCTACTTTCCCCATCTGTAATGGGGTCCAGGGTCCTGCCCAGTCTGGCTTTAAGTTTGTGTGCACCATACCAATCACAACCACACCCTCATCAGCTTATGTTTTGAATCTATTAATACACATTCTGCTTTGGTATTTAGAAATGGTTTGCAGGGTAGATAAAAAATATTAGGCATTTTTTGTAGTTAACATTTTAATAGCACTCACTTAATTTCAAGTAAAAATCTTTATTACTCACATGTTCTGTAGCTGTATGCATTTCAATATTTTTTAATTTTCAGAATTGACTATAAATTGTGTTCTTTATGACTAGAGATGGTAGGCAATGCTCATTAAGAAGGTTGGATTGTATCTTATCTGTATCGTAAATAGGACAAGAAAAAAGTCCAATATCATTGCACTAGAAGTTGAGAATGTCAAGATCTTAGGAAAAAGTGGTAATCGCTTATTACGTATTATAATTCATTAAGCTGGTAGGAAATATTTAGATAGTTAATTGACATTTAACAAGATAGCTATAGTGAGTAAATGAGACATTAAGTTCTCTTCTTAAATGCCCATTAGGTTTGCTTTAGAAATTAATTGATATCTAATTCATCTGCTATCAACTATTTTACCCTTTGCCAGCTGAGAAGTTCAACATTTTCATGATAAATAGAGGTAAGAGAAAGGGGAACTTAGACTTACTGAGTTCTGCATCAGCCTAATTTAAAAGACAAAGGTCTTCATGGTCCCATCAAAGGGGCATCGTCACTGGGTTTAGAGGGAGAAGGCTTCTGACCACATGCCCAACTGGACCTATCCAAACCCTCAGTATCAAAGGCCCATAGAAGGACGGTGAACAAGCAACACATGGAAGGAGCCAGAAAGCCCTTCAGTGAGGAACAAGTAAGATATCTGCACGTGTTCAGACTAAACGCATCTAAATGGCATTCGGAAATGGTTGTGGATGACATGGAGTGGGCAAGTGGGTTGTTCATAAATACCTGAGGGTCAGTCCTTGGGAACACGGGGGAGAAATGTTTTCTGTTCCTCTACACAGTAGAGCAGTGGATTAAAATTATACTTAGGGGACAGGAAGAGCTTCCCAGATTGCCCTGCAAGGAAAGATTCACTGCCCCAAATGCTGGGATTGCAGCCAACAGATTATCAACTTCTTCAATTGTCTCCTCCTTCAGGGTTTACCTCTGCTGCCGAGAGCTGCCCCCAACAAGGGCACACTCTTCCTGGGATGGCCCCCAGCCAGAGAAGGATTACAAGAGGCATAATTTCCCCCCCCACCACCGTGGGACAACTCTAATGGGCCACATAGGCTCCAAAGAGACCCCCAGAATTGACCAAGGCTTTGTTGGTGCATCATGGTTCAAACCTTCCCTTTGCCCAATCCTGCTTCTGTTCCTTCCCTTCCATAGGTATTGATTCCCTGTAAATATCCCACACACCAAATTATCTCACCATCTGCTTTTGGAGAACCTAATTTGTAATGTATAAGGACGGATAAGGGTGTTTTTGTCCAATATAAGTGCTGTTACTGCTTTGCCCCGATATGATGGACCATTAGGTTCCCTCAAGTCCTCCCACAACTATTTCTGGGAGTCACCAAGTGGTGTTTCTTGGGCATTCCCAGTGACCATGGCAGAGTTTCAGCTCTTTTTGACCTTCCCTGTTCTGTCTATTATTGCTGCCTCTGCTTGAATTTAAGTTGCCTCCTTATGGCCACATTTTCTCCTGTGGCAGAAATTGCCAGCTGATCACTTAATCTGTTTTCTTCTTCTTTCAGGCAAAGAACTAGACTACATGCCCAGCATGGCTTGCAGTCAAGTGTGGTCATGCAATTGAAGTCTAGACAATAGAAGGTGGGCAAATGTGATGTGTGCCTCTTTCCTTCTTGGACACATCTCACACTTGATCCTCTGAGAGCTCTCCTCCTCCACTGGCTGAATGCAATGACTCTAAGACCCAAGACAGAGGAAGCCTGGGTCTGGATATTTGGTCAACATGGAAGGTCTCCCTCAGGTGAGGAATACCCATTGCCTTAGTGAGAGAGGAACTTCTATTTTCTTAAATCACCGAGATTCGATAGTTTATCAGTTACAACAGCCAGATTTGGCTAAAGTAAGATAGCTCTGCCTAAGGCCAGGGATTCTGCTGAGAACTTCTGCCACCTCTGTGGACACTTGTATTTCCTACTGATCAACACCCCTGCTACTGATGAGACACAGAAGACCTAAGGTCTCAAAATGACTCCCTGTTCTCAATACACAGAATTCAAGGACAGTTTTTAAGAATTTGGTGAGAATGTTTTTTTCCTCTGTGTCATCATGCTTTGATGAATGAGCCTCAAAGTAATGCTAGCCATACCCTAACATAATACTGAGTGTCTTGAACCAGTTCTTTAGAATTCAATTAAAGCAAATATTCCTCTCCATGGGAGACTGACCCAAGAGGTAAATAGGATCAACAGTAAGCTCTACTCAGAATTTCCCCTTCCCTTTTGGCAACTAGACTTTGGGTTTGAATCATGCTCACTATTCCTGACTCTCTCTTCCTTCATCTTGAGTTTCCCCCATGAGGCTCCTTAGTCAGCCCTCATCGTAAGCAGACTTCTGAAGGACTGACCTCATCAAGTTAGGGCTCCATGAGGGCAGAGATCTCATGAGTCTTTTTCACCATTGTATCCCCAGCATCTGAAACAGTTCTTGGTGCACAGAAAATATGCAATGATGTTTGTCGAATGGGTAATGAATGTGTGACATTAAGGAAAGAGCACCACTTATGACCCTGAGAGACCTTTTACAGGTTCTGCACTATGGTCAGTCTTGGGGAAGAAAGCGACAAGCAATAGAGTTTGTAGGATAGACAATCTTGAGAATTCGGTGTTTCTGCTGCACTCAGTCCTCTCAGACACCCAGCCTGATGGCCATCAGTGATGGTCAACTTCTTTTTAAACAAACTTTATTTTCACTGAAACAAGAAAATAGGTATAACCTCAAACCATAAATTATGAAGCATACTAGCCCAATACTGTAAAATCTGTACCACAGAGAAGTGAGAAGTTGACATCTCACATTTCTCCCCAGACCTTGAGCATAGAACATATTTTTTGTAGAAGTAACAATCAGGGTCGGGCTTCCCTGGCGGCGCAGTGGTTGAGAATCTGCCTGCCAATGCAGGGGACACGGGTTCGAGCCCTGGTCTGGGAAGATCCCACATGCCGCGGAGCAACTAGGCCCGTGAGCCACAACTACTGAGCCTGCGCGTCTGGAGCCTGTGCTCCGCAACAAGAGAGGCCGCGATAGTGAGAGGCCCGCGCACCGCGATGAAGAGTGGCCCCCGCTTGCCACAACTAGAGAAAGCCCTCGCATAGAAACAAAGACCCAACACAGCCATAAATAAAATAAATAAATAAATAAATAAATAAAATAAAATAAAAAATCAGGGTCTTAAGAGCCTAAGCCAATGGTTCTTGGATTCGTGTCACATGGTCTAGGGAGGTAGTTAAGCTTCTAGAGCAGGGAATACATCCCTCTAGAAACTTCCAGGGAGGGTCTGAAGAAAAGCCACTATGGAGACACACCAATTCCATTCTCTCTTACCAGCTTCCCAGATGAAGAAGCTGGCAGAGGCCAGGGGAGGTAAAGTAGACAAGAAGCAGCACAGAGTTTCTATGTCAAAGCCTTGCTACTCAAAGTGTCGTCTCAGGACCCTCAGCATGTGATGGTTAATTTTATGTGTCAACTTGTCTAGCCATGGTACTCAGGTATCTAGTCAAACACTATTCTAGATGTTTTTGTGAAGGTATTTTTGAATGAGATTCACATTTACATTAGTAGACTTTGAGTAAAGCAGATTTTTCTCCATAATGTGTGTGGGCCTCATTCAATCAGTTGAAGACCTTAAGAAAAAGACTGAAAAGAAGAGGGAACTCTGCCAGCAGACTGCCTTTGGACTAGAATGGCAACCCTTCCTTGGGTCTCCAGCCTGCTTGCCTACCCTACAGATTTTGGACTTGCCAGCCTCCAAAATTATGTGAACCAATTCCTTTAAATAAAGTCTCTCTGTTCTGTTTTTCTGGAGAATCTTAACACAACATTCAAAACAATATCTCTTAAGTCCCTTTCCCTCAGTGTCCTTCTTCCTACAACCTCTTCTCCTCTAGGAAGATAGGAATGTCACCATTCTCTGAGCCCCTAAGTTAATAGTCTGTTTTACTCATCTGGAATTTTTCCTTGACTAACATATAATATGTCTTATAAGTTGCAGTTTCTTTCTTCATGTAGCTGAAATGAAAGTTTCTGGGGGGTAAAAATTGCCTAATGTACATTAGCACCAGTTCACAGCTCTTAGTGAAGCACCTGGCTCATTTAAGGTGATGTGGAAGTCTGATAAGAGCTGGAATAAGTTACTCTACTCAATGTAAGAGAGCTGGCCAGGAGCTCATTGTTTCTTCTTGTATCAAGTCGTGATGATCTCTTACGGAATGCACCCCAACATCTTCAGTGATGGGACATGGAAATCATGTAAAATCAATTACTCTCAACATCCTCCCAATAAAGTCTTGTCTACGTGCCAACAATCAGCTGGAGCTTCAGTCAATTCAGCCAACTGTAGTAAGACAATCAATGAATTGACAGGTTGTCCCAGTGGTCCAGCTTCTGTCTTTCCATGCTATCTTACATGGTCTTAGACTGTAGCACTCTGCATATATTACCTTTAGATACCTCATTTGAACAACAACAAAAAAAGAGAGTGTCTTATTCATCTCTGGTTCTCAAACACTTGTGAATGGAAGGATCACCTGGACATATTGGTTTTTTGTTGTTGTTGTTTTGGTTTTGTTTGGTTTTATCTTGTTTAACCAGGAGAATTCTACTGCTTACCATCTACTCCCTCACCTCATCCCAGGATTCTGACTCACACGGTAGGGGATGGTTCCCTGGAATCTACTTGTTCTCCTAGATTATTTCAATGTAGCTGGTCCACAGATCACACTGAAAAACACTAAAGTAGAGAATCTGGTTTTCTCAGCTAGTTTCATTGACAAATTGAATGAACCTGGGTTGAAATAGTTATGAGAGTAACTCACTGACATTTCCCCTGCATTTGAAAGGTTATTTCCAATCACTTTAATCCCCTGGACTCAGGGCTAGCTAGTCATTGCTTGTTGGTTCAAAGGCTTCCTGAAATATTGTAAAGTGACAAATTGTTGCTGTCTCCAACATAAGAAATGAATCTGTGCTGGCATTCCCAGACACAGGAAAAGAGATCTCAGACCCTGTTCTATGAATCCAGCTCTTTTGGTCTTGATTATGTCATTTAATACAAGCAAATATGAACAAAAATCATAAAGACCTAAGAAAGAAGATTGAGAAAGGCAGGAAACATTTAGATTTTCCCCTTGCTCCCAAGTCATAAGAGGATGCCTACTTGTACTTATTCAGTTTATTGACACTTTTGTGAATGCTAGTCAAAGTGCAGCTAGTCAATATCATGTACAAAACAAGTCAAAACTTCCCAGAACCATGACTCAGATTGATGAAGCCCTATAACAACCTCAATCCACCTAGAACCAAGCTCAATTCTGCAGGTTACACAAAGCTCAGCTTATGCAAATTCTTCTCCTAGTATCAGACATAACATAGGGTTCCAGAGAGTCAGTGAGATTCATATCACATAGTGAAATAGAATGTACAGGAATGATTTCCATCATTGAAGTACGCATGCCAGGTAAGTGGCAGTGACCACGAGAAGATCTCTCACATTTCTGCTGTTCTGTTCACCTTCATCCAATCCTGTGTCATTTCTCTTCTCTTTGACATATCCTAATTATGGCTCAAAAGTACCTATTCAAGCAAAGGTCTAGAGTCCATAGGAAGTAGCTCTAAAACAAAGCCAGTGATTAGACCCGGGGTGATTGATAAATTCGAACCTCATGCCAGCCTCTGAAGTACACAAGGGAAGTGAGGCTGCTTCTGCTTACATGGAAGGAGCATAAATGTATTCTAAAGTAGGCTCAACTTAAGCAAAATGCTAAGTGCTTGAAACTTTCCAGAGCAAAATGAAAGGAGCATCTGTAAGTGAGAACTAGGTCCAGAACTAGGACCATGATAAGTACACAACAAATGCACTAAGCTTCATGATTTAACAAATACTTAGAGAGTGGCTGCCCAGTGAGTTGGGGCATTACAGGGAGAGACAAGAAGGAAACAAAAAAGAAAAAAGAATGGGTTCCTGCCCTTGAGGGATAAGAGGATTTTGCATAAAGAACACAATGTGAACAAAGACACAACATCAGGAAACTTCTTAGTGTGTCTAAGCTTCATAAATGTTTATTACAAAATGAATGAGCAATTGTATGAATGTTTTGGGAAGGTTAATCTGCATAGAGATTATGAGGTTGGTGAAAAGAGCTCTAAAGATGAGGATGAATCTTTGGGTTGTAGGCAGCAAATGACACCAAAGGGCACCATCATAAGACTGGTGATATGGGTCAAACTCTGAGAGTTTCTCAGGCCATCTCATGCCTTAACCCATGCCATCTGGATCCTAACGCTATCCAAGACCCAGGCCCAAGCTAGAAGGATTCTCTAGCTAAGTCTCCATTCATGGCCCTGCGGCCTCCACAATTTTTTAGGACTCAGTCTCTCATCCATTTATTAACTGATCTATTTTTGTCCTCGGTATCTACTGAGCCCCTTCTCTGACTCAGGCTCGATGCAAGATATAGTGGTATAGAGACACTGAGCATAGCTCCTACCCTCAAGAAGCTCACAGTCTAGCAAAAGATGCTCTGTAGGAAACAGGTATTACTAAAAAAAAAAGCAAACAAAAAACAAACACCACCACCAACAGCAAAAACCCACCGTACCACACAAGGCATCAGAACCAATGGAGGAAGGAGAGTTTTACCTTCCCCAAGAGTGTGATCAGATGCTAACTAACAAAGAGTAACCTCAGAAACCCTGTTGGACCACTGCACAGTGAAGGGAGGGGTGGGTAACAGTGGACACCACCGTTGCTTCTTAACCCCTTGGGCCTAAAAGGGCCACCGTTTCTTTTTAAACAGATTCTTATAATTTATATACAGTAACATGTACAGATCTTAGGTGTATCCTTCAATGAGCTTTTTTTCAAATGAATACAGCTGTGTAACCCAACGAAAGGATGCAGTTTTAAAGGAGAGAAGAGGATAAATGGAGGCAAGAAAGTGATTTTGTCACGGACATAGAGAACAAACTGGCAATTGCCAAGGGGGAGGAGATTGGAGGAGGGATGGAGAGGGAGGCTGGGATTAGCAGATGTAGGCTTTTATATATAGAATGGATAAACAACAGGGTCCTACTGTAGAGCACAGAGAACTAGATTCAATATCTTATGATAAAACATAATAGAAAAGAATATAAAAAAGAATGTTTATATATGTATAACTGAATCACTTTGCTGTACAGCACTAATTAACAGAACATTGTAAATCAACTATACTTCAATAAAACAATTTAAAAAATTAAAAAGAAAGTGATTCTGCTTGACATAATGATGCACAGCATTGACCCCACAGAATCGAAGAGTAACTTTGATATAGCAGGAGGCTGAGCCCCATTTGGAAGAAATGTGGATGGATTTTTTTAAAGAACTGGTGTACCTAATTTCTCATTTTAAACCACTTAAAGGCATTTTCTCATTGGACAAGTTTTCCTTTTTGCCAAATTTTCTGAAAAATCTTCTACCTGTGCAGGACTTGGTTGTAGTGAGTTTGGTGAATGTGTGTGTGGCTCTGTCTGTGAGTTTAGGTATCAGGGTGTATGTAAATAGCAAAAAGGAGTGAGTCCCACGTTTAAGCCACCATCCAGGTGAGAGATTGAGGGACAATCTCCAAGTGTAGAACTAGGAACAAGAATCCAGTGAGTTTTCCTTTGAAACACTTACCACAATAATCATTTCACATTTCTTTGTATGACCCTTGCTTTGATTGCTCTCTGACCCATCGTTCAGGTTGGATTCTCTGGAAGCAGGTGCTAGGATGGAGTTTGGGGTACACGATGTTTATTAGGAAATAGGGACCAACACGTATGAAAGGGAGGAGGAGGAGGAAGCAGGATTGGGCAGAGAAAGAAGTCAAATCATGATGCAGGCTCCATAAAGCCTCAGCCAACCCTGCATGGAGCTCCAGAACAAATAATGCCGGAGGCAGGCTGCCCCAGGAAGGGCATGATATTGGGGAAGCAGCCCTCTGCAATGGAGGCAGAAGCTGAGCTGGTGGTTCCCTGCTGACCACACTCCTCTCCTTCCCTGGAGGAATCTGGATAGTGTATCTCTGCGTGGTCTACCACACCGGCTAAAGAGGACAAGCCACAAGAGGACAAAAGCATGTCTGATTTTGCCCACCACTGCTAGCAGAGCATGGGACATCTAGTAGGCACTCAAAAATCTTTGTGGTTAATTAATTACTCAAAGCAAGAGCCATGAACACAAAACACCTCCATGAATTCTCATAAATGGAGACTTCCACTGGTGTTTTCTAGATTTGAAACAGCAGGGATTCCCCCCTCAGAAAAATTAATTACATAAATTTAAGATAGAAGTATGCACATTCTAGGGAAGTGTAGTAGAGGGACACTTACACCAGAATGGAAGCTTGAGGTAGGTGTCCTGTGAAAGGCTCTTGGAGTAGATGACTTTGAGTTGAGTCTTGAAAGATAATTTGAAATGTATTAGGTAAAAGTGGAGGTGACTGGATGTGAGTGAAGAGGTGGTGAAAGAAAAGATGAAAATAACTCTGGCTTGAGCAGGGAGGTAGCTAATGGCGCCATTTACCAAGAACCACAGGAAATGTGCAGGGAGGAGGGCAAGTTCAGTGTTGCTCATGTTTGGTTAGACTGGGGCATCCAGTAGCCAGATATGTGTGTGTCTGAAGCCCAGAGTTGAGATCCGGAGCAAAATCATGTAGGAAGTGATACCCCCTCCATTTCTCCAATTGAGAAAAAACAGACCAAAGAGGAAAATCCAATACGCTTACGTATTTAGGGATGGGGAAGATTAATAGGGGGTCTATGATTCAAGGAGTTTTCAGTTACAGGTGACTGAAGAAACCCGATTTGAACGAACACAGCAACAGCAACAAAATATTACCTCTTCTTATCCCTCATTTCTGCATATCAGCCTCTTGCCTCTTCCCCTGCACAGACAGACTCCTGCAGAATGTCAGTGAGTATCTCAGCGTTCACAAACCAACAGTTCTGTGGCTAGGAGGGAAAGTTTTCTGTCAATTCAAGTTAGAAATGTCCAAGGAATGACTTTGATGATGAACCGCATTGCTCCCTTTGAACTGACTGCTATGGCTGTGGGGATGGGGAGAGCCAGGACTGACCCAGCCTGGGCCATTTGTCCCTCTTATCAGAGTGGTGGCTTCAGTCACTGGAGCAAGGGGAAGAGGGTACTAGATGGACAAAACTGCAGACACCACGAGGACTGAGAAAAGGCACAGCTGGAGAGGAAGGATGTAAACACGGGAGAATAATACCCAGCAGCTGAGTGAGCCGCAAAGGCTGTTAAACATGTACTCACACAAATCATCACACACACACACACACACACACACACACACGCACACACTAAAAAACAAACAAAAACATAGGGCTATGTTATGACTAGAGGGGTGTATTCGTTTCCTATGGCTACCATAGCAAATTAACACAAACCTGTTGGCTTAAACAAAAGCAATTTATCCCCTAACGGTTCTGGTAGCCAGGAATCCAAAATCAGGTGTTGATGGGCTGTGTTCTCTCCAAAGGCTCTAGGGGAGGATCCTTTCCTGCCTCTTCGAGTTTCTGGTGGCCCCAGGCCTTTCTTGGCTTGTGGCAGCATCATGCCAACCTCTGTTTTCATCTTCACTTGGTCTTCTCCATGAGTCTCCGTGTCTCAAATCTCCCTCTGCCTTTCTCCTAGAAGGAAAGACACCTGCCATTGGATTTGGGGTGTACCCTAAATCCAGGATGAGCTCATCTTGAGATCCTTAACTTAATTATATCTGCAAAGACCCATTTTGCAAATAAGGTGACATACACAGGTTCCAGGGGTTAGGACTTGGATATATCTTTTGGGGACCCACTATTCAACCCACTACACATAAGACAAATTTATGAAGCATATTGGACACAAGTCAATAGGGAGAGGTGGAGACTGTGGTGTATTGGAAAGTATGTGTCCCATCCAAAGCCAGTCATGTTAACTCTGTGTGGCCAAATAAAACACATCCAGCATCTAGATATGGTCCATGGGTGGCCAGCTTGGAACCCAGGGCAATCCTGGATGCTTCTTTTCGTGGGTGATACCTTAATAGTTATGTCACAGTAAATCCCTGAATTGCCAGTCACAATTGCAATGGCAGCTAAGGATGCCAGATTTTTCTTAAAGTCTGATGTTCAGCTCAAAACTGACTTCGCCAACAACTTCCTGCTTGGCAGAAACTGGAAGAAGGATTGTATCCCTTATGTAAAGTGACAAATGAGTAAGTGGCTAGGGGCCACTCCAGTTCTGCACAAACCATAAACAAACAAAGCTCAGTGGAGTGGCCTCAGTCAGGACTGCATTTGTCACTCCACCATCATAACTGAGTCTTAGAGCTGCTTTTCCTGGCTGAGTTCTGTGGGCCACATCCTGGACCTTTCATACCTGTCTCAATGTAAAAAGGAGTGACGTGAGACCTTGTGTTTGACAGTCAAAAAATAGTGAGTTCCTAGGCCCTGGACCATCTTCTCTGTGTGTCTCTCTGTCTCAAATCTTCCTAAACCTCTGTTTAATAGCAAGCAGTTGGTATCATTCATTTTGCTTGTAGAGAAACCCTAAAAAGATAAGCACAGTCCATGCATTGTGGAGAAGAGGGAATTGGTTAACAATTCAGAATCAGAGGAAGCTCTTTTTAAAAAAAATTTATTGGAGTATAGCTGATTTACAACGTTGTGTTAGTTTCGGGTGTACAGCAAAGTGAATCGGTTATACATGTACATATATCCACTCTTTTAAAGATTCTTTTCCCATATAGGCCATTACAGAATATAGAGTAGAGTTCCCTGTGCTATACGGTAGGTCCTTATTAGTTATCTATTCTATATATAGTAGCGTGTCTAGAGGAAGCTTTGAGAGGTTCTGCAAGAATTAGGAGAGGAGGTCACCCACTGGAGTGAAAACGCTCCCAGGGGCATGAATCAAGATTCAGAAGTCCAGGAGGGAAAGGGGTTCATTAGCATTCAACAAAAGTCTGGTCATGGACCAGAGGATACAGAACACTGGATTCTTCATCTGGCGGCAGGTGGGTGTCGGAGCTGGCTGTGGACCGCACCGTCTGTAGCCAGTTGGCGACAGCTTTCCTCTGTGGCAAATGCACAGCAAGCATGCAGTGTGATAAAATGTCAGTGACAAATCCAATGCAATCAGGTGGGAAATCCCCCCTGAGTAATAACACCTTATCATCACTCATCCCGACCTCCTCCCTTGCCACACGTCTGACGCAGAGAACTCAGCACTATTTTACCTTCAGCTCTGAGCTCTGCACAGGTGAGCCATTGAGAGTCTTTTCTCCCAGAGCCCTGGGGCACTGAGAGGGTTAATCTTGTCATGTCAAGATTCTCCTCAGATGCCAGCCCAACTCAGCATCAATTTGACACAGATTTCTTTGGGGGAATCTGGGTTAATCTTTCTGGGCGGGCTGTCCATTTGACGGACGGAAAACAGTTCTGGAATCAGCCTGTACACCTCCTGCGTGTCTCCCCCACTAGCCCTGTCTCCGGATGAAAAATTTAAAAGGGTAATTAAATTTAAAAAAAGCCATCTGATGTTTACAGGCCCTCATAGGTAATTTATAAATGCTGCATTCCAAGGGCCAGTTTTGCTTAAAGAATTTAATTTGGAGAGAGGCTTCTGTGGGAAAGCAGGATCTGTCTCCCATGCCCACGGGAGATGAATTGAAAAATACAAAAGGCTTGGCTGACATCGGTGGCTGCGCAGTAATGGCTGTCCAGTTTCCTAAGGATTTCTCTGCGCGCATGTGTACGCGGACTACCTATGCAAGCGATGCTTTACTCTCCGTGTCTGCTTTTACATCTGTGTGCTAAATAAATTCATGGAGGCATAAATACTTAAGGATCCCAAAGATGCCAGACTAAATGCAATGTGGTTTCCCTAATTGGATCTTGGAACAGAAAGATGGACAATAGTGAAAAAGCTGGCAAAATCCAAATAAAGTGGGGAGTTGTTATTAGTAATGTACCAATGTTAACTTCGTAGTTTGGACAGAAGTACCCTGGCTATATAAGATGTTAACATTAGGGAAGGCCATGCTAGAACTCTCTGTCTTTTGTCTTTGCTACTTTGCTGTAAATCTAAAATTATTCCAAAGTGAAGGTTTCATTTAAAAAGAAATGCTAGAGGTCATCAATCTAATATTTCTCAACTATTCTCTGGTCTGAAGATCTGAAAAGTAACTATTTGCATTTGGCCAAGCTCATACAACCACCACCCAGTGTAAGGAGAGCAGATTGCAGCCCTGATCCCTTTTATTCTCTCTCTTAACCTTTTACGTGCTTCACAATTTGCAGTTACTTTATTAATCTGTTCACCAATTTTGCATCTATTTCTCCCAGTAGAATGTAAGTGTCCCGAGAGGAGGACACGTGATTACTTCATCTCATCTCAGTATCTCTGCTTCTTAGCCGGGCACCTGGTATACAGTATGCTGTAATAAAATCTTAGTAAGTCTAAAAATGGAAGTTTCTGCATTTCATTTCCCTTCCCTCCTCCTAAGATCACCCACTTCTGGAATCAGTGGAGCTGGCAGCTGTTTAAACAGCTACCAAGCAACATTGCGTCTAGGGAGGAGAGTGTGATGTCTCCTTTCATAGAAAGGGTGAGCTCCATGGGGGTAAGAGTATCCGTGCCTTCTTCCTGCCTGGAACGTTGTTGATGCTTATTAAACATTTTGAGGTTGAATGTCAGAGAAGTGTTGGACATCGAAAAACAGGTGGATGGGGCTGTGCGATGCCATGGGACCTGAAGGAACTGAATCTGAACTGAATCTAGATGGGAATGGGGGGGCAGAGAGAAACAGCCTTGGGGTGCAGAAGGAGAAACTTTTGAAACCTTGAGCATCAGTTTCCCAAAGGGAAAAAGCAGAAGAAAGCAAGATGTAGGGGTCTGGAGGATCCCAACCAGCGGTCAGGAAGAAGTACCTAGAATACATACTGTTTGCCTCACTTGACAGAACATGCAATGCATGACTTCTCTACTGCACCCTCTCTGTATCTCACATCATTCTTGCCTCAGAGAAGAAAACATCAGGCATTCTCTCAAGTTCCTTCCCTGTGGTTGTCATCAACTTAACTCCTCTTGTTTTCCACTGCTACTAATAAAGTCATTACAACAGAAAAAATGTACTAAGGATTTATTATGTAAAAATTTTACATCTATTAATTATCTCACTTAATCATCATAAGATCAATATGAAGCAAAAATTATTATTGCTCTAATTTTTACAGATGAGGAAACTGAGAATAGGGAAATTTAGTCACTTGCCTAAAGTCACACAGCAAGGAAGTTGCAGAGGGCAGGGTTTGTGCCCAGGTTTCTGTGATTCCAAGGTCAACACTATTATAATGCATGTGTTGACCAAGACCAAAGAATCAACTACCTATTCCAAGAAGGTGGTGCCTGGATCTTCATCCTTCTCCTCAGGTATCTCTTGTCTGTGGTTCTACTGCACCTATCTAAATTCAGTTGGTCATGATCTCTCACCTGAACCATGACATTTGCTTCCATCAGTCTGTCCTCTGATTCTACAGAATCATCTTTCTAAACAGAAGTTGCAGTCCTAGTATTCCCTATCCAGATATTTTCATGAACCTCAGGTATCAATGAAATGAGAAACATGTCCATCCACCTTAGCATTCCAATTCTGCTCCTACCCAAACAATCTCTGGCATATTATTTAAGCAACATGAAACAGTTTTCTCACATCTAAAATGGAAATTATGATTCCTATTTAACTGCAAGGAGTAAATAAAATAACACATGATAATTGCCTAATAAAGTGACTGTCCCACAGAAATGCCTTAATGAATTTATTGTATTTCTTCTAGAAGGCCAGTTACCTAATAGATCGTTGGGACTGAGGAGAAAAAGGGCATAAGAGAAGAATCAGAGAGGCTGGGACTTGGAGTTTTGCTTCAGATGCCAGGAACTCACTTCCTAGAATTTTGCAGCGTCCTCCAGAGTCTAAACCTGTGTTTTGACTTGTCCTTTCTAAAACAATGGGATGCATGCAGCTCGGTGAATTGGGAGCCTTGATGGAGGAGAAAGAAAAGGAGATCTTCTACTTAGCGAAGGATCCAGGCTAGATCCTTTGGCTAGAAGGTCTTTGGCTAGAAGGTCTCTCTTGGAGTGTAGAGACAGACTGAAAGCACATCTCAGCATCTAAACATTTGCAGCCAGGCCATAGACTCAGGCTTGACGCCCTAAGAGATCTTCATCACCATACCTTGGAAGTCCCCCACAATTTGTTCTTCTGGCTAGACCCCTTCAGGTAACATCCCTGCCTGGAAGGTAAGTAATCTACTGATAGTTAAACTACTAATAAGTAGGGGATCATGGATCAATCAGAAATTTTAAATATTTCAAAATATTTAGGGTCAGGATTTCAAAAAATACTGTAAAATGTGTACATTCACCTGCTACAAGTTTGCATGGGCAGGAACCATATCAAGTCCATTGGAATTCCTGATTTCCTTATGTCGAACAAAAATTTTGATCCCTGGCTTCCCTGGTGGCACAGTGGTTAAGAATCCACTTGCCAATGCAGGGGACACGGGTTCGTGCCCTAGTCCGGGAAGATTCCACATACCGCAGAGCAACTAAGCCCGGGAGCCACAACTACTGAAGCCCACGCACCTAGAGCCCGTGGTACTCTGCAACAAGAGAAGCCACCGCAATGAGAAGCCTGCGTACCCCAACGAAGAGTAGCCCCTGCTCACCGCAACTAGAGAAAGCCCACGTGCAGCAACAAAGACCCAACGCAGTCAAAAATAAATAAATTAAATAAATAAATTTTTAAAAAAATTTTTTGATCCCTTGTTATGTATATTTCAGTTAATAAAAATGAAGAGCATGGTGACTATTCCATAATAAATGCAGCTTGCTTGGGCATGCAGAATTTTGCAACACATAGTAGAGTGGGTGTGGTTACCAAAACACATGGGCTTGTCAGTTTAGTGGAGTTCAACATTTTTGAGTCCTTCCAAATTTCTTCTTTGATGCTGGGAATTTGAAGATGGATATGACACAGTCACGGTCCTCCAGAAATATCTCATCTTGTTGGGGAAACAGGTAGATGCAGAAATAGTATCTGTGTGATATAGCAAATACAAAGGTAGTTACATGTGCGAGATGCTACAAGAATGTAGAAAGAGAATGCCTGGCCAGGCTGGTGTGGAGGAGGTGTGGGAAAGGGGGCTTTCTGAAGGAAGTGATGCCTAAACTCGGTCATGAAGGAAAAGTAGAACTTACCCTGCCAAAGGGAGGTTGTACAGGCAGAAGGAACAGTGCGAACAAAGAAGGAAGATATAAGAAAGTACAGTACCATTGGTGCAAAGATTGGCCACAGCTGTCCCACAACCTATTTGAATTAATATTTATCATGGTAGGTCTCCATGGATTGATTCATCCATTCAACAAGCATTTACTGAGTGAAAGGCTATTCTATGCCAAGCCTAGCATCAGGCACACAGGATGAACAGCTCAAGTGTCATGTCTCAAAAAATTAACATTTCAGGAGACAGAACGATTGCAATACCGTGCAATAGGCTTGAAAGACCTCACCCATAATGCATTCTGGATCAGGAGCCTTATTTGATAGAAATACTTTGAAAATGTTTTTTTTATCTTGACACTGGATATGTGTCCATTCTGTTTAATTATTCCTCAGTCAATAATAATCATTCATATCACCTACCCTAACTGTCATTTTAAGTAAGATTTTAAAATATATCCAGAAAAAAAAATTGTACATAGCGTTCTCTCTTTTAAAAATCTATGTGGAGCTAACTTATTATATAAATCCCAATCATGATTTTATATTTTTGTTTGACTCATCTTTTTTTTTTTTTTTTTTTTTTTTTTTGCCACACAGCGCAACAAGTGATGTGGGATCTTTGTTCCCCAGCCAGGGATGGAACCCGTGCCCCCTGCAGTGGAAGCACAGAGCCCTAACCACTGGACCTCCTGAGAATTCCCTGTTTGACTCTTCTTGATTAAGCCTGCACACAATCTAAAAATTTTATTGTTTCTTGGATCTGTTTTTTCAGAACTCTTTTCTAAAATTTCTTTTCTTGAGCTAATTTTATGCTGATTTTGCTAACCTTTAAATAACTTCTCTAGTAGAATATTTTCCTTTAATTCTTGATTTTTGAATACTAATGCTATGGTTTTGTGCCTAGTGTAGTTTTGACCATATCCCATGAGATTTGATATGCACTAAGTCCATTATTTTCTGAAGAGTTAATGTTAGTTTTTAAATCATTTGATTAATTGAGGAAGGGTTTTTCTTCTCCCACACTTTCCAAGTGGTTTTTATTTAAGCCTATTCTTGCAATTTCTAGAATCTATTGTACTCTGGTTAGAGAATATGAGCTGTTTAATTTCTACTCATTAGAATTTATTGAGGATTTCATTACGGTTAAAAATATGTTAAATTTTAGTAAATTTCTATGGATATTGGAAAAAATGTTTTTCCTTTTTATGGAAACTAATGTTAAATATTCATATATTCAGCCTAATAAATTTTTTTAATACATCTTTATTGGAGTATAATTGCTTCACAATGCTATGTTAGTTTCTGCTGTACAGCGAAGTGAATCAGCCATATGTATACATATATCCCCATATCACCTCCCTCTTGAGCCTCCCTCCCACCCTCCCTATCCCACCTCTCTAGGTGGTCACAAAGCACCGAGCTGATCTCCCTGTGCTATGCGGCTGCTTCCCACTAGCTGTCTATTTTACATTTGGTAGTGTATATATGTCGATGCTACTCTCACTTCACCCCAGCTTCCCCCTCCCCCCGCCCGTGTCCTCAAGTCCATTCTCTATGTTTACGTCTTTATTCCTGCCCTGCCACTAGGTTCATCAGTACCATTTTTTTTTTTTTTTTTTAGATTCCATATGTAAGCGTTAGCATACAGTATTTGTTTTTTTCTTTCTGACTTACTTCACTCTGTATGACAGACTCTAGGTCCATCCACCTTACTACAAATAACTCAATTTTGTTTCCTTTTATGGCTGAATAATATTCCATTGTACATCTATGTCTCTCTTTCTCCCTTGCAAACCTGTTCATCTGTACCATTTTTCTAGATTCCACATATATGCGTTAATATACGATATTTGTTTCTCTTTTTCTGACTTACTTCACTCTGTATGACATTCTCTAGGTCCATCCACATGTCTACAAATGACCCAATTTTGTTCCTTTTTATGGCTGAGTAATATTCCATTGTATATATGTACCACATCTTCTTTATCCATTCGTCTGTTGATGGGCATTTAGATTGCTTCCAAGACCTGGCTATTGTAAATAGTGCTGCAATGAACATTGTGAATTATGGTTTTCTCAGGGTATATGCCCAGTAGCTGGATTGCTGGGTCATATGGTAGTTCTATTTTTAGTTTTTTAGGGAACCTCCATACTGTTCTCCATAGTGGCTGTATCAGTTTACATTCCCACCAACAGTGCAGGAGGGTTCCCTTTTCACCACACCCTTTCCAACATTTATTGTTTCTAGATTTTTTGATAATGGCTGTTCTGACTGGTGTGCAGTGATACCTCATTGTAGTTTTGATTTGCATTTCTCTAATAATTAGTGATGTTGAGCAGCTTTTCATGTGCCTCTTGGCCATCTGTATGTCTTCTTTGGTGAAATGTCTATTTAGGTCTTCTATCCATTTTTTAATTGGGTTGTTTTTTTTTTTTGATATTGACCTCCATGAGCTGTTTATATATTTTGGAGATGAATCCTTTGTCCGTTGTTTCATTGGCAAATATTTTCTCCCATTCTGAGGGTTGTCTTTTTGTCTTGTTTATGGTTTCCTTTGCTGTACAAAAGCTTTTAAGTTTAATTAGGTCTCATTTCTTTAATTTTGTTTTTATTTTCATTACTCTAGGAGGTGGGTCAAAAAAGATCTTTCAGTGGTTTATGTCAAAGAGTGGTTTTCCTATGTTTTCCTCTAAGAGTTTTATAGTGTCTGGTCTCCCATTTCGGTCTTTAATCCATTTGGATTTTATTTTTGTGTACGGTCTTAGGTAGTGTTCTAATTTCATTCTTTTACATGTAGCTGTCCAGTTTTCCCAGCACCACTTATTAAAGAGGCTGTCTTTTCTCCATTGCATGTTCTTGCCTCCTTTGTCATAAATTAGGTGACTATATGTGCGTGGGTTTGTCTCTGGGCTTTCCATCCTGTACCATTGATCTATATTTCTGTTTTTGTGTCAGTACTATACTGTCTTGATTGCTGTATCTTTGTAGTACAATTTGAAGTAAGGGAGCCTGACTCCTCCAGCTCCATTTTTCTTTCTTCAGATTACTTTGGCTATTCGGGGTCTTTTGTGTTTCCATATGAATTTTAAAATTTTTTGTTCTAAATCTGTGAAGAATGTCATTGGTAGTTTGATAGGGATTGCATTGAATCTGTAGATTGCTTTGGGTAGTATAGAGTCATTTTCACAATGTTGATTCTTCCAATCCAAGAACATGGTATATTTCTCCATCTGTTTATGTCATCATTGATTTCTTTCATCAGTGTTTTATAGTTTTCTGAGTACAAGTCTTTCGCCTCCTTAGGTAGGTTTATTCCTAGGTATTTTATCCTTTTTGTTGCGATGGTAAATGGGATGGTTTCCTTCATTTCTCTTTCTGATTTTTCATTGTTAGTGTGTAGGAATGCCAGAGATTTCTGTGCATTAATTTTGTATCCTGCAACCTTACCAAATTCATTGATTAGTTCTAGTAGTTTTCTGGTGGCATCTTTAGGATTTTCTATGTGTAGTATCATGTCATCTGCAAACAGTGACAGTTTTACGTCTTCTTTTCCAATTTGTATTTCTTTAATTTATTTTTCTTCTCTGATTGCTGTGGCTAGGACTTCCAAAACTATGTTGAATAAGAGTGGCAAGAGTGGACATCCTTGTCTTGCTCCTGATTTTAGTGGAAATGCTTTCAGTTTTTCACCATTGAGAATGATGTTTGCTGTGGGTTTGCCATATATGGTCTTTATTATGTTGAGTTAAGTTCCCTCTATGCCCATTTTCTGGAGAGTTTTTATCATAAATGGGGACTGAATTGTGTCAAAAGCTTTTTCTGCATCTATTGAAATGATCATATGTTTTTATTCCTTAATTTGTTAATATGGTGTATCACATTGATTGATTTGCATATATTGAAGAATCCTTGCATCCCTGGGATAAATCCCCCTTGATCATGGTGTAAGATCCCTTTAATATGTTGTTGGATTCTGTTTGCTAGTATTTTGTTCAGGATTTTTGCATCTATGTTCATCAGTGATATTGGTCTTTAATTTTCTTTTTTTGTGATATCTTTTTCTGGTTTTGGTGTCAGGGTTGATGATGGCTTTGTAGAATGAATTTGAGAGTGTTCCTCCCTCTGCAGTTTTTTGGAAGAGTTTGAGAAATATCAGTGTTAGCTCTTCTCTAAATGTTTGATAGAATTCACCTGTGAAGCCACCTCATCCTGGACTTTTGTTTGTTGGAAGACTTTTAATTACAGTTTCAATTTCATTACTTGTGATAGGTCTGTTTATATTTTCTAATTCTTCCTGGTTCAGGCTTGGAAAATTGTACCTTTCCAAGAATTTGTCCATTTCTTCGTGGTTATCCATTTTACTGGCATATAGTTGTTTGTAGTAGTCTCTTATAATCCTTTGTATTTCTGCAGTGTCAGTTGTGATTTCTCCTTTTCCTTTCTAATTTTATTGATTTGCATCCTTTCCCTTTTTTTCTTGATGAGTGTGGCTAAGAGTTTATCAATTTTGTTTATCTTCTCAAAGAACCAGCTTTTAGTTTTATTGATCTTTGTTATTGTTTTCTTCGTATCTATTTCATTTATTTCTGCTCTGATCTTTATGATTTCTCTCCTTCTACTGACTTTGGGTTTTCTCTGTTCTTCTTTCTCTAGTTGCTTTAGGTGTAGGGTTAGATTGTTTATTTGAGATTTTTCTTGTTTCTTGAGGTGAGAGTGAATTGCTGTAATCTTCCCTCTTAGAACTGCTTTTGTTGTGTCCCATAGGTTTTGGGTCATTGTGTTTTCATTGTCATTTGTTTCTATGTATTTTTTTATTTCTCCTTTGATTTCTTCAATGATCTCTTGGTTATTTAGTAGCGCACTGTTTAGCCTCCGTGTATCTGTGTTTTTTACAGTTTTTTCTTGTAATTGATTTACAGTCTCATAGCGTTGTGGTCAGAAAACATGTTTGATACGATTTCAATTTTCTTAAATTTTCCGAGGCTTGATTTGTGACCCAAGATGTGATCTGTCCTGGAGAACGTTCCTTGCACACTTGAGAAGAAAGTGTATTCTGCCATTTTCAGATGGAATGTTCTATAAATATCAATTAAATCTGTCTGGTCTATTGTGCCATTTAAAGCTTGTGTTTCCTTATTTATTTTCTGTTTGGATGATCTGTCCATTGGTGTAAGTGAGGTGTTAAAGTCCCTTACTATTATTGTGTTACTGTCGTTTTCCTCTTTCATGGTTGTTAGCATTTGCCTTATGTATTGAGGTCCTCCTATGTTGGGTGCATAAACATTTATAATTGTTATATCTTCTTGGATTGATCCCTTAATCATTATATAGGGTCCTTCCTTATCTCTTGTAATAGTCTTTATTTTAAAGTCTATTTTATCTGATACAAGTATTGCTACTCCAACTTTCTTTTGATTTCCATTTGCATGAAATATCATTTTCCATGACTTCACTTTCAGTCTGTATGTGTCCCTGGGTCTGAAGTGGGTCTCTTATAGACAGCATATATATGGGTCTTGTTTTTGTATCCATTCAGCCAGTCTGTGTCTTTTGGTTGGGGCATTTAATCCATTTACATTCAAGGTTATTATCGATATGTATGTTCCAATGACGATTTTCTTAATTGTTTTGGGTTTGTTTTTGTGGGTCTTTTTCTTCTCTTGTGTTTCCCGCCTAGAGAAGTTTCTTTAGCATTTGTTGTAAAGCTGGTTTGATGGTGCTGAATCCTCTTTGCTTTTGCTTGTCTGAAAAGCTTTTGATTTCTCCATCGAGTCTGAATGAGATCCTTGCTGGGCAGAGTAATCTTGGTTGTAGCTTTTTCTCTTTCATCACTTTAAGTATATCCTGCCAGTCCCTTCTGGCCTGCAGAGTTTCTGCAGAAAAATCAGCTGATAGGGCTTCCCTGGTGGTGCAGTGGTTGAGAGACTGCCTGCTGATGCAGGGGACACGGGTTCGAGCCCTGGTCTGGGAAGATCCCACATGCCGCGGAGCGACTGGGCCTGTGAGCCACAACTGCTGAGCCTGCGCGTCTGGAGCCTGTGCTACGCAGCAAGAGGGGCCGTGATAGTGAGAGGCCCGTGCACCGCTATGAAGAGTGGCCCCCACTTGCTGCAACTAGAGAAAGCCCTCGCACAGAAACGAAGACCCAACAAAGCCAAAAATAAATAAATAAATAAGTAAATAAAAGAGTTCCTTTAAAAAAAAAATCAGCTGATAACCTTATGGGGATCCCTTTGTATGTTATTTTTTGTTTTCCCTTGCTGCTTTTAATAGTTTTTCTTTGAATTTAGTTTTTGTTAGCTTGATTAATATGTGTCTTGGTGTATGTTTCCTAGGGTTTATCCTGTATGTGACTCTCTGTGCTTCCTGGACTTGGGTGACTATTTCCTTTCCCATGTTAGGGAAATTTTCCACTATAAACTCTTGAAATACTTTCTCAGACCCTTTCTTTTTCTCTTCTTCTTCTGGGACCCCTATAATTCAAAAGTTGGTGCGTTTAATGTTGTCCCAGAGGTCTCTGAGGCTGTCCTCAATTCTTTTCATTCTTTTTCTTTATTCTGCTCCCTGGGTATTATTTCCACCATTTTATTTTCCAGCTCACTTATCTGTTCTTCTGCCTCAGTTATTCTGCTATTGATTCCTTCCAGAGTATTTTTAATTTCAGTAATTGTGTTGTTCATCACTGTTTGTTTGCTTTTTAGTTCTTCTAGATCCTTGTTAAATGTTTCTTGTATTTTCTCCGTTCTGTTTCTGAGATTTTGGATCATCTTTACTACCATTACTCTGAATTCTTTTTCAGGTAGATTGCCTATTTCCTCTTCATTTATTTGGTCTTGTAGGTTTTTACCTAGCTCCTTCATCTGTGACATTTTTTTGCTCTCTCATTTTTTTTTTTTTTTTTTTTTGGATGGGTGGGATTGTGTTCCTGTCTTACTGGTTGTTGGGCCTGAGGCTTCCAAAACTGGAGTTTGTAGGCTGTTGGGTAGAGCTGTTTCTTGGTGCTGAGATGAGGACCTCTGGGAGACCTCACTCCAACGAATATTCCCTGGGGGTTGTTGAATTTTACTAAATTTCTATGGATATTGGAAAAAAAAATTTTCCTTGTTATGGAAACTAATGTTTCCAAATATTCATGTATTCAGCCTAATAAATTTTAATACAAAATCCCATATATAGATTTTTGTCTTCATGATGTAGGAAAGAATGAAAGTGTTTTGTTTTATCTCCCATATAATTGTATTTAAAATTTCTTAGTTTATTTTTTAACAGTTTTCTTTATATCATTTGATAATAATATATATGAAATATAATGAATCAAACTATTATAGCATAATTTGCAATAATACATTTTATCAACATAAACTACCCATTATCCTCAACATAAACTACCCACAATCCTCACTGTATTGTGCTTTAAATTATACTTTGGGTGATATTAATTCTCTACCTCTGCTTTCTGTTTGTTTGCATATGCCTGAAATATCTTTTCTAATACTTTGAGTTTTAACATTTGTCAATGAACTTTTAGATATAATTTTTGTAAGCTGCACAAACTTGGATTATTCTTTAATTCAATTTATCTTTTAATAAAAGGATTTAAACCACTGGTACTTATTGTAATAACTGATACGTTTACTCTCATATTCATTGAGTGCTTTATTTCTGTTTCTTTTGGGGAAGCTAGAGAATGAGATAATACCTGAAATTTCTGAGCTGTACCAGATGTTTAGCTTATACAATGACAAATCTGCTATGGTAAAAATTTCCCTTCCTTCAGTCTTTGGATTAGACAAGTTTTTGGTCTCCTCTATATTTACATGACCCTTGGGCTTACTTTATCAATTGAATGAGGCCAACCATTAACAAGTGAAGCTCACTTAATATCTTATGGTGATTTTAACTTTCTCATGAAGATATATGAAAACATAAATAATTTTAGAATTAAACTGATCTATTAGTGTTGGGAAAGAGAAATGATTGAAACCATATAATTGCTACTGAAGTATCTCATAAAGTCAGAATGCTTCAGTTTATAAGGGTATGGCAACTCTCACTAGAAGCGAGAAACTCATGAGGAAAAGATAAAAGACCTTCTAGAATAAACATCCCCAAATTCAGGAAGAAAACTGCCACCTCTGATGATATTTCCTAATAAGGTTATCTCAAACACTGTCACGTGATTGTTGTGAAAGGTCATTGTGTAGAGGAAGCCCATGTCAGGAGCATGTCATAAAATGATGCACTGGATAAATGTGACATAAATAAGTCCACATACAAACATGCACACATTTGAGACAATCTGGACAAGTTTACTTTCTCTTCTCATTCATGTCCGAGTTTGAATGATGTAATCAATCAGTAACTGCTTATTGGCATAAAATAATTTTTATATTATTTACTTCTTGATTTTTTCATGTACATTATACTATAACCATAGTAAGAAAAATTATTTATACTTAACTCTGTATTTTGCAGTTTTAGTTGTTTTTTTCCAATTCTTTAATACCATGATTTCCTTTTCATGTGTTTTGGAGTTGTTTTCCTATGTGGAATCTTCTCTACAAGGTTATTTATATGAGAATTTTTTCTTTTAAATGAGTGTTGACTTTCTGAGCATCTGTCTTTCTGACAATGGATTTCTTTTGCTCTTAACCAGGCACTCCCATTTTATCTAAGTAAAAAATGGTTAAATCTCTGTGTTTTTTTTCCCTCAGAACTCTGTAACCATTGTCTAAACCATTTAGAGTTCCCCAGAAGATCTGAGACCATTCTGGTGTTTGTTCCTTTCTAAATAATCTGTTTATTTTCATGCAAGAATGCTTGTAGCAAAATTTATTTTAACTTTCAAATTCAAAATAATTTCATTGGACTATGCCTCAGCATTGCTGTATTTTCATTGTTTTTTTTTGATAATACTAGCATGGTGAGTCAGTCCAACTAACAAAGCCACTTTTTTAGACTTAAAAAGTTTTTTTTTTTTCTCCTTTATTTTGTCTCTCCTCTGTCTTTCCTTTCCATCCTCCTAGAATTCCCCTTGGATCTGTCTTCTTTTATCTCATCACTATTCTTTATTTATTTTTTTAATTTTTTTCAAGATATTTGCTTTATTCACTTTCCTCTGCTTTGCCTAATGGAGATTAACTGCCTGATGGATAGAAACATTGAAACAATGCAGCTGTTGCAGTGGTCAAAATTACATTTTTGTTAATAAAAAATTTAATTTTTTCTTTCAATATATTTTCATGTCAGTATGATGCAATTCTTCTGAATGGAATTACTTATTTCATATTAAACCCATAGTGTATACAGTAATGCTTTATATCATAATTATAAATGAGCAAGCTTTTTGTAGTGGAAAAGCTTATATTTTAAATTTCTTAAAATTCTAAGAGAATTTCTTGAGCTTTTCTTCCCTTTCGGTATTCAGCTTTCTAGAGTCATGTTACCCAATACAGTAGTCACCAGCCACATGTGGCTATTTAAATTTAAACTTAACATTTAAATAAAATTCAATTAAAAGATGAGTTGCTCTGTCACACTTTTCAAGGGCATTGAGTCCTTGAAGCTACTGAAGTTACATGGGGCTAGTAGCTACCAATGGATAGTACAGATAGAGAATAGCACTGGCAAACTACAGCCCATGTGTCACATCCAGCCCATAGCTTTTTTGTTGTTAATTAGGTTTCCCCTTTATTGATTTATTTTAATTGTGGCAAGATACATATAACATAAAATTTGCCATTTAATCATTTTAAAGTGTACAATTCAGTGGCATTTAGTACATTTGCAATGTTGTACAACCATCACCACTATCTAGTTCCAGAACTAAAGAACCTATGTTTATTAAGCAGTCACTCTCCACCAGCTACTTCCTCCTACCACTGGAAACCACTAACCTGCTTTCTGTCTCTATGATTTAGTTATTCACATAAATGAAAACCAGCCTTTTGTGTCTGGCTTCCTTCACTTAGCATAATGGTTTCACAGTTCATCCATGTTGTAGCATGGATCAGTACTTCATTCCTTTTCATGGCTGCACAATATGCCATTATATGGATATATCACTTTTTACTTATCCATTAATTTGTTGATGGACACTTGGGTTGTTTCTGCTTTTTGCTTATTGTGAATAGTGTTGCTATGAACATTCATGTACAAGTTTTTGTTTGAACTCCTGTTTTCAATTTTGGAGATATGTAATTAGGAGCAAAATTACCAGTTTATATGATAATTCTATGTTTGAATTCTTGAGGAACAGCCAAACTCTTTTCCACAGAGGTCACATCATTTTACATTCTCACCAGCAGTGTATGAGAACTCTAATTTTTCCACATCCTTACCAGTACTTGTTCTTTTTCTCTTTCTCTTTCTTTTTTCTTTTCTTTTTTATGTATAGTTATCCTAGTGGATGTGAAGAGATACCCATGGACTACTTTTGTACATCCCGTTGGCTGAAATGTTTTTTAGTCTTAAAGTTTTGTTTAAAAACATGGGGAATATGCAACAGACTATATGTGACCTACAAAGACTGAAATATTTACCATCTGATCCTTTACATAAACAAGTGTGCTGACCCTTGATATAGAACATTGTCACCATTACAGAAATAGCTGTAGGACAATGCTCTGAGTATCTAATGGGCTGGTTAGTAACTCAGTTGTAGTTTTAAATTCAGCAATCTTATGTTTCATCTGTATCCATTCTTTACTAGTCTTATATTGTCTCCTGCCTCCTCACACTTTTTAGATATACTATCCTCTGGAATATATATTGCTGAAGATGCAAATTCTAATTTTTTTGAACTTTTCTTAGAGTAACTATTTAACATGGAGATGTTTGCTCTGAATCTTCAAATAGGTCCCCTTTTTTGACATTATCTATCCTCTCCTATGCTTGAGGAACTTTCCTGCTACTCATCCTGAGAACCAAGAGCTGAGATAGATTGGGCAGATGGTGTAGATTCGGATCTGGCTTTTTCAAACAAAGAACAGCTTAGATTTATTTTTCTTTAAGATTGCCAGCTTAGAAATCCAATAGTGTGGTACACGTGGAAATGGGGCCCAATAAGTTTCATCATTTCATGATTAGGCTGGACAGTTCCCCTCCTTTATTTGGAAATGGCCAAAAGTTAATTGCATAAGGCCCACCCTCTTTGACAGGCACAGTTACACAACTGGGAGTTAGCACTGGTAGTGCCAATGTTCTTTGTCCAGCCTCCTTGCCAAGAACAAGTTTCTAGTGCTTGGCATGACCACCCAGAGTGACTGGTGGGGCTCAGATGAGCCTCCCCTAATATCCATGCTCTTCCCTTCCAATCATTCCTTGTTGATTGATAAAGTTGTTCTACCAGCTTCTTTTCCAGGTCCTGTCTAAACAGACTCTTGCTTCACATGTGGGAAGCAATTGCTAGGGTATGTTCATCCTTCAATCCCTTCTCCTCTGAACTGTATCTGGCAGGAACTCTTTGACAATTCTGACATATAAATGGCACCTTTCCCTCATTTTCATTGCAGACATACAATTTGTCATTGCATCCCGTTGGTAATTAATAGGACTGTGGATACTGTGGAAAGCTATTCATGCTCACAATGTCATTTATCCATAAATCCCAATTTAGATTTTATCTTTATAGTTTGGAGGAGAGTAATTTAGAAAAATAATGCGTTAGTCTCAGTTAGCTATACCTTTAGAAACCCTAGAGGTTAGGAACACCAGGATAGAAAGCAGGCAGCGCCCACCTTCTGGCACAAGCTCAGCCCGATTCCAAGAAAAACTGCCCACAAGAAAATCGAAACCTTTAAACTAATAACAGATGTTGCAGATGTTATAAGAAGCATTGTGTTTTCCAAGTACCCAAATTTCTAGCTGAATTATGAAAAGGAATCTGTCTTTCTTCTGCATGTGTGACAGCATGTAGATGAAACATCGGTCTAAGACAGTAGGCACTAAACAAATATATGGGGGAAGATGTCTGGCTGGCTGACTTGCTGAAAGAATGGGTTTTTCACTTCTCATCCAGATGTTTTGGCTTTATGGAGGCATCGGCAGAGTCTGCCAAGCTGATGTGTGATCTTTGAGTGAAGGGTGATACATGAGTACAGAGCATTATCCTGGCAAATGAGTACACGGCATTGTTGTATGTGAAACGAGGTCTCACCGGCTGCAACCAAGGCGTGTGACAGACCTGCCGGTCCACTTCCAAGTGCTTCTGACAGATGAGCCCCCATTTGCTTACATCTCATCATGACATATGCTGAAACTGTTAAGTTATTATTAGTACTGATAATGGAGTCTTCACCAGGAATGTATTCATATTCTTAATGTTGTCACTGCAGATTTTTTTGCTGTTAAGGAAAAAGCCTATCAGGCATAAATATTTATGCCTGGATGGATGTCAGATTCTTTCATCAGGAAGGGGATTGGTCTTAATTGAATCTTGGGGACAAATTTAGGCTCAGCATTGATTATAGGGCTCCATGTGAGCAGAGCTTTCTCAGACTCTCCCCAGGATTCCAGAGACATGATCCTCTGTTAGGTGAACAGGTAAGTTCTCTCTTAAGGGGTGCTGGAAACTTAGCTGTGTTGGAGAGCAATTGTTTGGGAGGAGACTGGGCAGGGCTTCATAGGACCAGATAAAGGGAATGCCACCTGTCTAGAGCTGGCTCCCCGAAGCCATTTTACAAATAGAAATTATTTCAAGCAGGCACAGGGCTGTAATCGTCCCAGGGCTGTAATCGTCCCAGTGGCTGCTGTCCTTTCATTGTCTGTCGCTGCTCCAAGACAGACAAGATGCCCGAACAAGATGGCCCTATAATATATGGGGGATGAATAAATACACTGATGGTAAGAAGCTGTGTTGGGGAAAATCCATAAAGCAGTTGACTCTCACTTACCTGGTCAGTACCGTTGTGATATTAGCTGCATTTCACAGATGTGGAACATGTGTGCCAGGTCCTATGCTCCACAGTGATAAACAGATTTAAAAGGTTCAGAGATAAAGAAGATACAGCCGAGACTTCAGTTTACTCACAGCCCAGCGTAGTCTGGACAGAGGGGAAAGAAACCTGCCAAGCAGGGACAGAGGCTGGCACAAGCTAAGTGAAGTCCAGGAAACTGGATTCTGAGAAAAAGAACTGGGGCAGCTCCTGTGATAGGTGACCAGGTGGGCCAGTGTCCCGGGCAGGAGGAGCCACAGGGGGGCTTTAAGCTGTCACGGGATTCCGAGAAGGTTGCTTATTTCACAGCAGTAATAATAAAGTCCAGGAGGCAGGTAGCT
Source organism: Eubalaena glacialis (assembly GCF_028564815.1). NCBI lineage: Eukaryota > Metazoa > Chordata > Mammalia > Artiodactyla > Balaenidae > Eubalaena > Eubalaena glacialis. Next base: position 20,852,182 of record NC_083728.1, read on the forward strand.
CAGTGAAACAGACAAACTTGTGCATTTGATTTAAGCACTTGAGGATCCAAATGCCATCCTGGCCACTCTCTCGCTTAGCATCTTGGTTACCTGACCTGTAGAATGGACAGAATAATACCCACCTCAAAGAGTCACTCTGAAGATTGAAAGAAATCAAATATGTAACGTGCTAGGCACATAGGAATTACTCAATAAATGCAGACCTCTTTACTTTCCTGCTGATGGCACTGGGCTCCCCGTGTGGTGTACAGAACAGAGACTCCGGTAATGGGTATCACTATTTAATTCACGGATCAGGATGCAGGAGGCAGAAGCTGATGCTCTCCTCTGTATGCTCACAAGACATGGACTACACAGCTCCTTATCATGTGCCTTATTGAATTGTTTTATGTCTTATTCAAAACCAAGTGACCTATTTGTGGGCTCTTACTCCTGTATTCCCAGCACCAAGTGCAGGACCTGAGAGATAGATGGTGCTTCATAAAGCTTCCTTCCTTGAAAGACTGGGTGGATGGAGTCATGAGTGGCCTGATAGGTGGGGAGGTGGGTGTGAATGCTCTTCTAAGTTGTCACACCTCAGTCCCTTCTAAGTAAAGCAGAGGACATCTTCAGACACTGGTCCCTCCAAGTTTGACATATTTGCTGAGGGGGCCTGAAACTGATGGGATCCATTTGAGGTCTAGGTATTAGATGAGGGATCCTGGCTAAGAGGAAGCAAGGAAAACCAAGGTCTCCTTCCAAATAGGGAAAAGCAACTTTCACTGCCCCAGATAAAACTCATCACATGATCCAAAACTGCCATAGCCTACACCAGCCCCCAAACTGAGCTCTATTCCCCTTTCATTTAGCCCTTTTTTTTTTTTTTTTTTTTTTTTGGTAAAACACTCTAAAAAACATCTTCAGAAAGAAACTCATGATGTGCACTTTCAAACAAAAATAAAATGAAACACCAAAACAAGACCCCCAAAGTCACGTTTGCAAGCGAACTGACCTTTGGGTTGTTGGCAATTCCCGGACCAGCCCAGGCCAGGTGTTTGGCACCCTGTGGTGTCACAGCCCCACAGCTGGATTATTCAGAGCTGGGCTGGGAAGAGCTGTGCACTGTTTTCTTCTCGTTTCCCAGCTCTTTGGTACTCCCAGATGTTTTAATTACAGAGGAAAGGGAGCGGATGATTCTGCCCATATGTCTCCATTCCACACAAATAAATCTCCTCGCCGTCCTGCACGGCTCTGTGGCGTTGCGACTGTCCCACCGAAACGGATGCTGTCGGCTCTAATCACCATCTTCAATCCTTCAGTGAGCGTGTTAATTCCGGGAACACCGGCTGGGACTGCTGTCCCAGGGAAATAATCTAGAAACAATTAGACATCGTCGCAGCAATATGCCGTCCCTCCTCTGGGGAGCTGGCCGCTCACCCAGTCTGACCTGGGAGAAGCCCACAGGGAGTTGAGTAGGAAGAGTTAAGCGGGGGTGGGGGGGTGGGGGGGGGTGTCAGAACACAGGGCAATAATTTACAGCTGGGACTTTGGCATCCCCTGCAGCCCCTAATACACTCAGGCACTAGGTCAATATCTATGGCATGCCCAGCTGCAAAGATGCCCTGCCCTCTTAGGAACTTTGGGAGGAACTCAGAGGAGGTGTCCCAAACATGTAGCTACAGTGTATACACACACACACAGAGATTACAGTGAACTTTTCCAAGGAAACAGCAAAAGCTGACAGGTGTATTTAGCATTCTGATTCAGTTTCACTAGATGTTAAATTTGCTTTTAATCGGAGCATCACCGCACATAGATTAAGAAGAACGAACGCAGGGAAATTTTATGTGGTTTGGGGTCACCAATAGAGTTCTCCTTTTTTCACAAGGCCATCATGCCTACGAGTAAATACAGAGGAAATTCCAAAGGGATAAGTGTGTTTGAAGTGTAACACATATTGCAATGAAGCAAACACATCTTCTGTGAACATCTTGATGAAGTTTTATGAAATTTCACACCCGTGTAACCCCCGCACAGATCGGGCTCTGAGCATTGCCGGCACACCAGAGGCCTTCCTCCCGCTCCTTCCCAGCCAATATCCACCTCAAAGGTAACAGGTCGTCTAACTAACCTCCTCTTTCTGAATTACATGTAAATGGAGTCATATACTCTTTTGAGAGCGGCTTCTGTTGTCAAAAAGATGTATGTGAGACCCATCTTTCTGGTTGTGTGTAGTGATAATTCTCTCAATTTCTCTCTCTCTCTCTCATTGATAGGCAGCCTCTGAATATACCACAATCCATTCTACTGAGGATGGGCATTTGGGTTGTTTCCAGTTCGGCACTATTATGTTTAAAGCTGTGGCTGGGAACATTTTGCCCGTGTCCACTCATTTGCTTGCGTAGATACTCAGGTGTGGAATAGGGTCTGAGGGTAGAACCACTTTTTCTTGAAGCCAAAGTCATATGCTCCAATGTTACCCCAATCTAATCTCTTTCCCACATGGAAGTCGGATGATCTAACTAAAATATGTATCAGCTCAGGTCCCTTCAGGGTTTAAAATCTTTCAATCCTGCTCCATTGCCCTGGGGATAAAATCTAAACCTTCCACTCCTTAGAACCTGGTCTATCCTTTCACCTTTGAGCTTTTTCCAGATCAGTCACACTGAACTCCCATCAATTTGTCTTTTGCCTTCAGCCTTCTCTCTCCCAGCCTTGGCCTCCATGGTCTCATCCGCCTAGAGATGTGTTTGCCTTTCACTGGCTGGCTCTTGCCCCTCCTGCGGAATTTAGGGTAGTTGTCACTCTTCCAAGTACCCACCCCTCTGCTTCTTGTCATCTTGTTGCCTTTTCAGCAACCTCTTTTCTCCATTCTCTTGCTGCTGGATATTTCCACTTTGATTCCTTCTGTGCCCCGTGCCCTGGTCTGTTCAGATTTGTTTGATTCTATTCTGCTACAATTTCTTTGCTTATATCCCCTTTTAATTAGGAAGTTCTGTTGAAGCTGGCATTCCTTCACTGGTGTATTTATAGCATAACTGATTCATTCAAGCATTCATTCAACAAACCTTTTTGAATATATGAGACTCTGTTGGTAGCAAAGTAGACGTGGAGAGAGTAGGACCTCTGAGATATGTAATCTCTGTCCTTGGAATCTTCAACCTAGAAAAGGAGATGGGTTAAGCAGGATGGGTGGTGGGAAGTGATAAGGCATGGAATGAGGTAGATATGGGTTTGCGTCCTGGCCCTACCATTTACAGCTGTGTGACCCCATGCAAACCCCTTACCTTCTCTGAATATTGGTTTCTTTACCTGTATGAAAGGCTGTAATGGCTGTAAATGGCTGTAATTCTTGACTCATGAATCTGTGGGAAGTAAATGTAAGTGAATATGTAAAACACCCAGTATAGGGCAAAGAATATGTTAAGTTCTAAATTAAAGGCTCTTCAGGTGTCCCACATTAGAAAGGAATATAAAATAATGAGGGCCATGAGGGATGTTCCAGGGAAGAAATCTGAGATCACAGAAATGAATTTTTGTTCCAAGAAGATTAAAAACAAACATCAACACCAACAATGAAAACAAACAAACAACTTCCAATACTGGGTGAATGACTTGTGAAAAATAAAGTTACTGCCTATGTGGCTTTGTGTAAATAATGTGTGAAAAGAAAAAAATTCTGAAGATCTAGGGAAAGAGTGAGATAACAGAGAAAGCCATTTCCTGCCTGCCAGTCTGCAAGTCCTTCTTGATGGAGTCCTGTTCAAGACTCACCTGGAAAAACAAAATGGAGTTGACCAGGTCAATCCCCACATCCCATCTAGGAAAAATGTGTTGCTTAAGAGGAAATCCCAACTCCATTGCATGTACTGTTCCTTGAAAGATTAGAAAATGTGATTCATTCAGCACAAAGTCTGGAAACCTAGCAGGCCCAGGGAGTTTGCAGGATCATAGTGTACACTTCTCCAGGGCTCATGCCTTGGCCCGGTGCAAACTGAGAGAGACCTTTGGTTGATTCCGAGCCCAGGAGGACACCAGAAGGAAGGTGGCACTGATGTGAGCCCTTCCTGCCAAGATGCAATGTGTTCCTTTATTTACCATCTTGGCCAGGGGATGGGAGTAGTTTAAGGGGTTTCCACTTATCCTTCAACAGAAGCCAAGGAACCAACATGGGGTTCTGCCATCTTCCAAGTACGCCTATTCAGGGATCTCAAGAACGAGCCCAGGGTAAGTGCGTGATCACTATGAGCTGAACTTGGGCCAGCATTTCTTTTATTACCTGGGTCCTATATGTCTCACCTCTAATATACAGAGGGATAAAATAATCCTTGAGTCTCTGGTCTCAGTGTTAACTCACATTCTATATCCAAGTATCTTTTAGATATCTGTGTATTCTCTCTTTCCCTTGGATAGTAACCCAAGTAAATGCCTATAGATCCTTTTTGGGGAAGCACCAGAAGACTCTCCACCATTTATATACTATGGGAACTTCCACCTGGACATCTGGCCTCAATCAATGGGTTCAGTATCTAAAAGTGGTTCATTTCCAGAAACTAGGCAAGTGATCATAATCTTGAATCGAGGTGGTTGCCCTCAGCTTCTTGGTCATCTGTCCTTGATACCTTTTGATTTTATAGATTAAACATCATACTTGGTGGTTGCCCATTTATCTTGACCCTAGGGTCACTTTGTTCTATTAACCATCCCATAGCTCTCTGCAGACCAGGCTCCTCTGGCTGCTGCTCTAACTGCCATCTTTTATGATAATTGCACCCACCTTATTTCTTAGGATGAAACACTACTATATGGTTTCAGTTGACTTGGAATTTTATCCTCCGCACTCCTGGCAGGGGCTCCAGTAACATAACAGCATCTGCTTCCATCATCGGTGAGCTACAGAAGACAAACACCATTAAGCTTCACAACAATGCTCGTGCTCTCCTCACCAGCACACATCTTGCTGTTTTGGTACATGGCGTGTCCTTTGGAATCCTCTCATGGAATATCATTGACTAATGACTTTCCAAATATTATTTAGTATATTCTTTCTAGGATGCCCACTTCTCTGAGCCTTTTGATCTCTTCTTCCAATACCTGTCATGGAAGTTCTAGTATGTCTGGTTCACTTAATATGGGCCATGATTTTCTGCAAGTTTCTAAGAGCCATCTCAGCCATGTGTTGGAATCCTCTCCTGGGGTCTTTGGCAAGATGTTCAATCCCATCTCAATAAAATCTCCCATATCTGACTTCAGTTTTTTCTCATCTTGCTCTGGCATCCTTTGGATGTAGTCTCATACATATTCACTGAGATCCCGCTGGTCCATGTTGTCTACATCCTGCAGCCCCTCTGGTGTTTCCTTCCTTAGCAAGCTCAGAACTTCCTAGTCCAAGTTATGTTATAATTTGAACATAGGTATTGGTCTGATGGCAAGGAAGCGATCTGGGGGTAGATCTCCAAGGCTGTATGTGTTATCTTGCAAGGCAATAGGCCTCTGAATCATCTTCAAGCATAAGGAAATTGTAGCCTGGAACAGGGAGGAGTGGGTCGCTCCCTCGGGCTCAGAGAGTTCAAGTGTGTCTAGGGGTTCCAGATATTCACGTGCATCAAACCAATTGTTCTTACCCCAAGTCTCAGGATCCTAGTCTTTCTAACTAGGACACTGACTTGGCATGGAAGATATACTAGGGTTGAAGATGTAACCTTCTGTGGAGATCTACAACCCTGATAATTACGCTCTGGACCCAAATATCAGCCTTTTCTGCCCTCCAGCTGCCAGAGATGAAACTTGCTTTATATGTTGCCAAGCAGGCCCTCTGACTTTCATGCTTCATATTATATTGGTGACTAATCATCTCTAGGGTTTCAACGGTTTTTCTTTTTTTCTAATGCGTCAATTATGCCAGCCATCCCAGTCCATTGTCCTTATAATTATTATATCCCTTGAACATCTTAAAAATCTAGAGGTATTGTATTCACCTGTGTATTATCCTCTACCAGTTTCCCATCCCCGTTCACTACTGGTGCATTTTAACAATTGCACCACTACCTCCTGCCGGGGGAAGTTAGTACTCCACCTACCATCACAGATGGGATATTCATTGCCAGCTGGCCAGTAGGTAATCCAGCTGCAAAGTCCCACCTCAGAGTCTGCTTCTTTGACCATTTCTGACCTCAACTGTCTTAGACTGGGTTCCCTGGGAAATAGAATTTGAGATGAGGATTTGCCTGTAGGAGATTAGGGAGTGGTCTAGGAACAACACCTATGGGAGGATTTAGAAAGCAGAAATGGGCAGAAGGAGAAAGTAGACAGTGATGCAGTCACAACAAAGGGTTCAACTGAGCTCAACAAAGAGCTCTGGATGTGGGGTGGCCCTTCAGGTTGTTTTTTAATTAAGAAAAGTCTTTGTACCTTCTTATTGACCAGTTATTGGATGGATTACCTTCCCTAGAGAGGGGGTATAATCTAGGGCAAGTCAGCTCTCTTTGGCCAAGGAAAATTCCAAAGAATGACTCAGCTATAAGCCATCCGTAACTAACCCTTCAGCAGCTAGGAGTATGAGCGCCTCATTCGTGAAGGGGAGATGGAGGCAGCCGATGATGATAGTATCTCCTACAATCTATATATGTTAAATGTTGATACATCATCTTTCAACAAAAGCATCTTTGGAGGTTGTGGGAATCACTATTATGGATCAGGGATGAAAAATTTTAAACCGAGCTCAGGCAGAAAAAGACTGTGAGAAACTTGATAAGCTCAGGTGAGGACCCCTAAGAATGTTGGCTACGTGACGTGTTTTTGTATTCATTCACTCAACAATTGTTGGATGAGAGCTGACCATATGCCCAACACTGTAAATAAAACAGTGTGTGAGACAAGGAAATTCCTGACCATCAAGAAGAGACAGGAAATGAACAAGCAACACACCAAAAAGTAAGATCATTTCAGATAAACACAAATGCCTTTGTTAAAGCAGGGCAGTCGAATAGAGTGATGGGGAGAGAGAGAAGCTGCCTTCAGTAGAGTGCCCAGAGAAGGCATCCTAGGGAGTAATATTTAGGCTGATCTTTAAAAAAATGGGAAGGTGCCAGTCACGTGAGAATCTAAGGCAAGAAAGTTCCACACAGAGGGAGTCGAAACAGCAAAGTCCCTGAGGCAGAAATGAGCTTTTATGTGTTGGAGGAACTAAAGATGTGACCTTCTCAAAGATCTGACTACAGGTGTCAAGAAAATAGAAACTGTGATCACCCTGAGGGCAGACCTGGTCAATCAGACCCTCATTCATTCATACAGCTTCCAGCAAGACAGCCCACCAAGGAGCTCACAGAGTAGGGGATATCAGTCCTGACTCTTGGGGGCATCACGTGGTGTTGGGAGGTTCAAAGAAAAAGTGATATGAGAGGGCAGTCCAGGGGGAGCTGGGCCTTAAAGAATGAGAATGTGGGCACACAAACTTGGGAACCCATTAGAGGAAGCAGCCTGGACTAAGGCATAGTGTGAGCAGACACTGTGGGAGGTGGCAATGAGCAATTTCTTTAAGCTGGAATGTAGGATTAGTAAAAAGACTCAGTATGAAATTAGGCTCATCAGGGATTTTGGGACCATGGTCAGATTAACAAGGGTACCCTTGATACTGTAGTCATTGCAAAGCCACTGACCATTTTAGAGCATAGGGTGACGTACTTCAAGGTTTTCAAGAAGATGAATCCATCAGCACACCTCTGTGCTGTGGCAGAGGAAAGTCTATAAATGGAAAAAATACAGGCTGTGATAATAACCCCTGTAAGTCAAGGAAATAGCACAAATTCCATGGATTTATTATCTATTGCTATAGAACATATTACCGCAAACTTAGTGGCTGAGAAAAACACAAATTTATTATCTCCTTGTCTCCATAGATCAGGAGCCTGGTGCATTTTAGCTGCGTTGTCCGCTCAGGGACTCACAAGGCTGGAGATAAAGTGCCGGCTAGCTGTGTCCTCAGCTGGAGGTTCAACTGGGGAAAGTTCAAGTTCCCTGAGGTTGTTCACTTCCTTGCAGTTGTAGAACTGAGGACCCTGTCTTCTTGCTGGCTGTCAGCCAGAGGTCACTTCTGCTCCCAGAGGCCACTCACAGGTCCTTGCCACATGGACCCTGTCATAATTTGGTAGTTTGCTCTTTCAAGGTCAACAAGGACAGCATTTGCTGCTGTTCAAATCTCTCTTTGTTTCTGACCTTTAGCCCCTTTGTTAAAAGGGGTCCCCTGATTAGGTCAGACCCACCACACTCTTGGGGAGAATATTATACAGGGTGACCCACTGAGGGGGTGGGAATCTTGGGGACCATCTTAGAATTCTGTCTATCACATTCCTAACCCAGTGATAACTACTGAGCTGTGAGACCACAGATGGCTCCAGAAGTTTTACTTGAAAGAGTCTCAGGGGTGTCTTCTCCATTCAGAAATGTCAACATTTATCTGTTCCAGGCTCCTCTCCAGCAGCCTCCACAGTAGACAATACAACAGAAATATTCAAAAATGTAATTTTCCTTCCAGCCGAAGACCTGCTTCTATATGACATCACAATCTCTTTCTCAAGTTGCCAGGTTTTTAAAAAGTGTTTAAATCTTTGCTACAAATTTACTTCTCACAGGTAGGACACATAAAGAAGGTTCAGCTAAGCAGGTCTGTCCCAGGAATGGAGTAGACAATAACAATTTAAGGGAGTGTCCCAGGAAGCCATGCATTGAGAAGCCTCAGCCCCCATCCCGGGCCAGCCTGTGAGGTCGGTGCCATAAGGGGCAGCCCTGAAAAGACAAAGGAGCAGGGGTGGGGTTGTGAGATTTCAGTCCCTAATTGACTGTCTCCACGGTTTTCTGCATACATTAAAGAAAATGTATGGGTACAAGAGTCTGGAATTCAACAGCTCATAACTACAATTAACCACCATTAATTAATGGCTACAAGATAAATGAGCCATGCGATCCGTTTATTCCTGGGTTGTAAGTATTTAAATTCACAGTAGGATGCAGGCCCATTTTTCACCAGTGTGAATTTAAAACAAGTTTGAATCAGGGCTGCATGTTGCAGGAAACAGGCAACAATTTCCTCTCTGAGTAGTTTACATTTTGGGTCCTAGGAACTGGTAAGAGGCAGACAGAGGCAAGGAATCCCCATGCACAGCAGAAGTAGGAAGTGGAGTCCAAGATCTGAGCACACGCCTTCCTAAAATCATAAGGACGATTATGATGTGATGAGACTGATTTTGTGCAGGGCTCTGTGCTAGGAAATGTCTAGGCAGCTTTTGATGTTAATCTTCACCACATCCCTATGAGGGACATTATTATCCCTATTTTCTGCTCAAGGAAACTGATGCTTAGAGATCTTAAGAACTGCTGTAGAAACAAAGTTGTTCTTCCTCATTCCTAAATTTCTTCCAGGATGCTCCCAAAGTGTGTCTTCAGATGACCTTGCCCCTAATTTTCACATATCATCACTCCCTGTGTCCTGACTTATCAAAACTCCCCAAATAATAACTGAATATTCTGCTTGCCCTTAGGTTATCAGTCCATCAACCGGACAGAGATAAGATTCAGAAGACAAGGGAAAGAGGAAAAGAAAAGATTTGATCTTACTTAATAGAAAACAAAATGAGATGGGGTTCTTATCTTCCCCACCAAGATGTTTATTCATTACAGAGAGAACAGTAGTAACTTTTCAGTGAAGAAATTTAGCAGTCACCATTTTAACCAAGTGGTCAAAGCCAATGGGATTTTGAAACAAAATTGGGGGTAATGTCCAATCAGAAAATTTGTCTGAAAAAAAATTCTTTTTGCATAGGCATGAAGAAACCACTCTATTTTTAAATGTTTCACTCAGCTAAATTTTCTAAATTTAAAAGATCAGATACCGGTTATATGAGGACTCTAAAAAAAGTGATACAAATGAACTTATATACAAAACAGAAATAGACCCACAGACATAGAAAACAAACTTAAGGTTACCAAAGGGGAAAGGAGGGGGGATAAATTAGGAGTTTGGGATTAACAGATACACACTACTATATGTAAAACAGATAACCAACAAGGGCCTACTGTATAGCACAGGGAGCTCTATTCTATATTTTGTAATAACTTATAAGAGAAAAGAATCTGAAAAAGAATATATATATATATATATATATATATATATATATATATATATATATATATACTGAATCACTTCACTGTATACCTGAAATAACAGACATTTTAAATCAACTATACTTCAATTAAAAAGTTACCCAAAAAAAGATTAATGAAACAGAGTCCATAAAAAGAAAAAAAAAAAAAAGATTGGAAGGAAATATGTCCTTTGATTCACAAAACAGTTTGAAAACAAATGTAAATTCTGTCTTATAATTGCTTGTGGAAGCAGCATGAAGTTAGTAAATAATACGTTCTCAGCTCTTGTATCATGGCACCCACGTGGCAGTATTCTGCTTGGTGGAAAACTACCATCAGATCAGAGGGGAAGAAAGGAAATAGCATATGAGACCCTTATGACTTGGGAGAGAAGAGATTGAAGAAAAAGATAGTCTGAGATCTTTGCTGAAGGAAATAAACAGAATTTGCCCACTTTATCTACCATCTAATTAGCCATCTCTTTGTCAAATGACATTTTAACTGTTTATTTTTGCTCAGCATCTCATGGAAGACAAATTGAAAAAAAAAAAAAGTCCACATTTTGAGGGTAAAGTCAAGGAAGCAGAGAAGCAGGGTCATGACTTTTTAAAAATCTTTTAGGGTTAGAGAAACTTGAGCATGTTAGCAGTGAGGAAGGAGCAAATGCAGCAAGAAAGATAATAAAAGTAAGAGACACACAAAATGAGCTACAATTATAAAACAAATCCCAGCCTCAGAACCATTCAGCCACTTGTACTCCATATCTCACAGGACCAGAATCACTGTGATCACAGACCAGCAGATATTTAGCAACTCCTTCCTAACCTAACCAGGCTTGGAAGGAATCATAATTCTGCTGGGCACTGGAGGACAGAGGTACAGAGAAGCCAGCTCTCTCTGCACCTCTGGAAGGTCAAGAAATGGCTGGAGGGTCAAGCAATGGTCAAGCAATGGCTGCAGTTTTCACCTGTTCCTGCCTGGTCCATAGGATGGGTGCCACCCAGCTGCTAGCCTGTAACTGCCTTGATGGGCCTGCCAACCCCTTTTCAAGACTGGGATGCCCTCTCAGTATGCTTTGCCCCTGTGACCTTCTTTGTGTTGCATCAATCAGATGTGACGTGAATGTTACCTTGTAGAGTTGGGCAGCAGGGGGCGCTGTGCTTCTGATGATCTAGGTAGCTTTGCTATGAACTCCCCAATCTAAGCATTCATGCTGCTTCTCAGTGGGTGAACCCTCACCGCTTCCCTTGATTTTCCCAAAGCTAGTCAAGTTTGTCATATCCATTAGACAGAAGTATGTGATGTCATACCTCGATCCTGCAATCTTCTGAGTTTGGTGTGCTTGCTCATATGTCTAGCTCAGCATGTGCCCAGTTCTTTGATCTTCCTAGCTCAATCACATTCAGTAATACCGCCTCTTAACAAGGGTAACAATCCAACAGGGACAAATGTCTGATGAAGCTGGTAAACATTGCTGGTCACACTGTAATCTTGTACCCAGAAACATTTTTAGATCATTTTGCAAAGTTTGAGAATTTTATTCAAAGAACATAATCCTTTAAGAACAAACACCAAAAAAGTGGTAAAAGCACTGTGTGTGAAGATATTTATTTATTATGTGTGCATTTAATGTATAATTAAAAATAATTGTAAGTAGCATAAATATCCAGAGATAGAGAAACGTTTAAGCAGATAAAATTATATCAACTTGACAGAATAGTATGCAGCCAATAAAAATGTTAATTAGCAATATGACAAAGCAACTCAATATTTGTTTATGATATAATGTTAAATGAACACAGCAGAATACAAAATTATATGTACACTGTGAGTAAAACTATAAAATTTAAAAACTATAGTAAAACTATGAAAATTGTCTGCATGTGGACAGGGTCCAGAGTAAACATGAAAAATGAAAGCAGCTTTATTTCAGGTTTTTGTTATTGCAATTAAAATGCTGTTGCACAGTAAATTAAAAAAAAAAACTTCAAAAATAAAAGATGAAAGAGTTCAACAAAAATGGAGCAATTTTCAGGGGAAGACACTTATTTGGGCTACCTTTTTGCATTTTTATTCCCAGGGGGAAAATTACATTTGGGAGAATGGATTATGTTTAGAATCATGAAGAAATATCTAAGGAAGGATCCCAAGCTTTGCTCCTTCAAGATGATACCCCCAAATACTACAGTGTGAGATTTCCTTGCAGAACATTCCATACAACGGGCTCGGTAGATGGGGGAAGGGAATGGAAAGGCAGGGAGAGAAAGGATGTGTCTGAATCTCCCAGGGAACCTTTTCATAAACACAGAGGCTCATCCCTCCAGCCACTGGAGATTCCAGATCCAAGTCCCTGAACTTGGGAAAAGCTCCCCAAGTAATCCAGTCCCCTCCTGGTCTCCCACCTAGAACCACAGATCTGTGGCCTTACGTCATTGCATTCAGGCTACACAAGGGCTGCCATAAAGGGCAACTCAGGAATCAGCGAGGCTCAGTCCTTCCTCTGGGAGCACTGCATTTGCCCAAGAGAAGGAATAATCCAGTGTTCTCTTGGCAGCTCCTTGTTCTTGTGCCTCGACCTTGAAGGAGTGGAAATGGAGAGAACACAGAGAGCGCGATGGAGGCCACCTCCCCTTTGCACAAAGGTCAAAGCCTGAGTTAGTGGGAGCAACTCCAGGGGTTTTATAGTTAGAGAAATTAGAATCTTGCTCTTCTCCACATATAGCTTTGTGATGCACAGGGTATAGCAGTTTCACTAATTTCTTAAAAATCTCAAATATTCTATCCCTTAACTCCCTGCCCAATTTTTATGTTTCTGTCACAATGTATTTCTCCGTGACTTTGCATAATAAGCTGCTCCTTCTCCCTGGAATGATTTCACCCCATTTCTTTGCATATGAAGCTCCTATTCCTTCTCAGAACGGTGAGTATTATCATCCCCATCTCATAGGTGACAAAACTGAAGGTAAGCAACTTTCCTGAGGTTACACAGGACTGCGGAGCTAAGATTCGAATACAAATCTGTTCAACTTAAAACCCCAGCTTGGTTCTACCACACCATGCCCCATGCATACAATAAGCATATAATATAAGGTCACAGGCTTTCCCAAACTATTTTTATTGTCATTAGTTGTTTACTTGCTCATCTTCCCCGTTGGGCTGTTATAAGCCTGATGTCTGTTGAATGAATGTGACAGCTTAGTGATGTTACATATATACATAGGCACACTCATAAGGGCCTAACTCAAAACCACCCCTATTCTCTTCACTAGAGGCTGAGGCCCAGGCTCTGGCAGGGAGGAAGTTTTTCAATCACGGGTCTCAGCATTCACACGTAATCCAGGAATCCGATTGACTTTCTTTCCCTCTCAGCAAAATGGCGAGACCATAGCTTCAAATATTCAAATATTCTGGAGGGAAATAAAATGCAGGTTACAAATACTGTTTCATTTATCTCATGAAATATGTACTTCCAAGTGCAGAAAGATGACCAGACACATCCCTTTCTAATGCAAGAACAGGGCTGCTGGATGGAGGAAAAGCCTTCAACACTGTGATGCAGGTCATGATGGAGAGAGTACCAGGACCTCTTTGCAACAGTCTTGCTTCTGACACTTCCCTGGGTTCCCCGTTGTCCATCCAGCCAGCGCATCGGTACTGCAGACAGAAGGTGGGCAGACCAGGGGCTGAGCGCTGCCAATGATGGGCTGGGAAATGCTGAACAGTCGGCTCTCTCGGGCAGGAATGGGAAAGGTGTGCCCTGATTGGTAGCATTTGCCAATTTCCATGGTGTATATATTCCCAGCCTGGCCAGTTTCATGCCACCAATGGGCCCTTGACTCATTTGCATAATTCCTGAAAAGTCAGTAATAGACTCTTGTGAGCCAGTACAAGCCAGCTCCAGCTCAACACTGAGTTTGGCTACCCTTTTCATAGCAACTATTTTAGATTAGGGCTATTGGGGGAGGTATAAAGGACTCATCAGAATATGATTCTGGAAACTCCCTTTCAAGCCAGATCAGCATTACACAACTTTACTTAACACAGAAATATCATGGACCCACCGAAACACATGCTCCACAGCAGTAAAATACAATGTTAAAAATACAAATAGGGACTTCCCCTGGTGGTCCAGTGGTTAAGACTCCACACTTCCAGTGCAGGGGGTCCGGGTTTGACCCCTGGTCAGGGAACACTGCATGCCGCAACTAAGACCCAGTGCAGCCAAATAACTAAATAAATAAAAATACAGATACATATTTATCTACATTTCTCTATCTCCCTCCATATTAAAAGGGGATTTTTTTTTTTTTTAGTAACTCTTTTGGATCAGTATGTAACTTCCCCCCCCCGCCCCACTACTTCCCCTGAGTCTGATAACAGACCAATCTGTTTCTTAGGGAGTAGAAGTGGGAAAACACCAAGGAGAGAAAAAGGGAATAGAGATAGAGCATTTACTAGTCTGTGATACTAGAAAGAAGAATAACTGTGTGGGCACCATCGCTACCACCAGCACTGAGACTCCAATCTTATTGGCGCCCAAGAAGATTATTTGCAGACATGTGAGGAGCCCCGTCTCCCCGATACGTTTAATTTTACAAAGCCATTAAAATGGAGAGAAATGATAGGGAGTTACAATTCTAAATCTACCATATCTTATTTTTCCTTTCCCTCCACCAATGCATCCTTGCCTTTTTGGTCCAGGCAGCTACCTGGTTTTAAGCTCTCCTTAGTGGCTTTTCCTATATCTCTTTAGGGAGTGACTCTGGGGTCAGATCTCCAAGGTCAAACCTGAGATGAGGATGTGTATACAAGTGACTTATCAAGGCAGTGCTCCCCAGGGAAACTGGGCTGGGAAGGGGGAGCAGGACAGGGAAGGGGGGAAGCCAAACAAGGGTGTGATTTCAGGCCAAGTCCCACAGCCAGTCCCACAGGTTCCAGGGAACCCTGCAGTGTAAGTCACCCCTCACCCAGTGGTCACCCTTACCCCGGGCATGGGAGCTTTCAAACTCCTGCACCCACTTAGTCATTGGTTTAAGGCCACCTGGAGGGTATAAACTCCAAGGCATATCAGACTCACTTCCGGTGTGAACGAAGGGGCTCCAGCAGCCCGAAGGCAGTCCTCTGAGAAACAGCTGCAGGCACTGGCTGTTTGGAGGGCACTCACACCAGAGAAAGGGTGTTCTGAAAGAGCCAAGGGGATCGGCACAGCATGCAAACAGAAATCCCACAGGATGAAGAATAAGGAAACGGGAGGACCAGGAGACCTAGAGATCCACGCTCTGTCTACCAGCATCTGCAGGCAGTAAATGCAAGCATCTGGACTCAGCACACTCCATCCCTGGGTCACGTTGCTAGCAGGATGCCTTTTCCTTTGTTGAGTCTCTTATGGTCTCAGGAGAAATCTGGTAATCACTCACCACTCCTTAAATAGCCACCCATCCTTCTTATCCAGCTCCAGTCTCCAGGATACCCCTGTGTTCACCTCTCCTTCCTCTGTCCCCATCAAGTGAACAGGCGAAGTGGGGTTAATCAGCCTCACCATCCTCAACGTTTATTCTATCAAGAGCCACAAAACACTTAACACGTTTTAGAACTGTTTGTACATAGGATTGTTTTCACACCCAGCATTGTTCCAAACCTCCTTTGTGTCATACTTTCTTTCGCTCCCTTGATAGACTGGATCCCCATGAAGGTAAGAGTGAATAAGAGTGATTGCAACCCGGATCTGTTTGGAGCAACAGGTTCTACTGCATCACCACCAGCACCTGAATAGCCCTGCTGGTGGAAAGTTTGAAGCCACTACCACCTCAAACAGCCCTGCTGTCATTTGCTGATCCTCTTATTGAATCACAACATCCACACAGATGTGGTCTGTGCACGGGAGAATCAGAGTTTTACTACAGAGGTCAGTGAACTACTGCCCGCAGGCCAAACCCACTTGCCACCTGCTTTTGTAAATAAAGTTTTATTGGAACACAGCCATGAGCATTTGTTTATGTATTGTCTCTGGCGCTTGAGAGCTACAACAGCAGAGCTGAGTCATTGTGACAGAGGTTGAATGACCTGCAAAAGCCTAAAATATTTAACATCTGGTGCTTTACAGAAAAAGTTTGCTGATCCTCATTGTATGAGGTCTGGCAGCACTCAGAGACAAATAGTCAAGAAATTTGTAAATTCTGTGAGTATTCTGTCAACCTGTGTTTCACCCAAGTCTTAGAAGTGAACAAGAACCCTGGAGGAGAGAAGCCAGGTGGAACCAGCCAGATCCTCAAATCATAGACATGACAGAGAACAGGCTTTGCTGAGGGAGCAGGCAGGAGAGTAACAGCCACCCAGGAGGCTGCAGAAGGAAGAAATGTCCTCGCAACACTACAGAAGTGCGTGTCAATCTAAATGTTCTCCTTGACCATATCAAGACTGTGCCTCTTAAAGGGCAGGGGTTATGGCCATGGTCTGGCACAGAATGGGTGCTCCAAAAGTGGATTTTGAAAGGAAGGAAGGAGAGAAGGAAGGAGGAGAGGAGAGAAAGAGGAAAGGAGGAGGGAGACCCACAGGAGAAGGAAAAAAGGAGCGAAAGAGTGAAAATACTCACCCTGTTTAGCCGCCTGGCTGCTCTAAGAGTTGTTCATTGCAGCTCTATTTACAATAGCCAGGACATGGAAGCAACCTAAGTGTCCATCGACAGATGAATGGATAAAGAAGATGTGGCACATATATACAATGGAATATTACTCAGCCATAAAAAGAAACGAAACTGAGTTATTTGTAGTGAGGTGGATGGACCTAGAGTCTGTCATACAGAGTGAAGTAAGTCAGAAAGAGAAAAACAAATACCATATGCTAACACATATATATGGAATCTAAGAAAAAAATAAAAGGGTCATGGAGAACCTAGGGTCAAGATGGGAATAAAGACACAGACCTACTAGAGAATGGACTTGAGGACATGGGGAGGGGGAAGGGTAAGCTGGGACGAAGTGAGAGAGTGGCATGGACATATATACACTACCAAATGTAAAATAGATAGCTAGTGGGAAGCAGCCGCATAGCACAGGGAGATCAGCTCGGTGCTTTGTGACCACCTAGAGGGGTGGGGTAGGGAGGGTGGGAGGGAGGGAGATGCAAGAGGGAAGAGATATGGGAACATATGTATATGTATAACTGATTCACTTTGTTATAAAGCAGAAGCTAACACACCATTGTAAAGCAATTATACCCCGATAAAGATGTTAAAAAATAAATATTTAGGGGAAAAAAAAAGAGTAAATGCCTATAGAAATTTAAATAACAAATCAAAAAGAAGTATTTGAATATTAGCTTACATCATAATTATATTTTTTGTAAAATATTTGGTATATTAGCTCCAAACATTAAATAAAATTATCCTTTCAGCATTAAAAAAAAAAAAAAAAGTTGTAATATTGTGGTTCCGGAGCTCAGTCTGGAGCCACACCCAGGCAAGGATGCGACCCAGTAACCCAAGGAGAATGCAGAACTGTGCAATTCATCTGCCTTTTCTTCTCCAGCTCCTCATCAAAAGGCCACATCATTTTCAGCCAGGCTTCTTAAAATGTCCCTTTTATTCTCGCATCTCCTCGGCCCTCACACACTGCAGCTGCCCTCTGCCTCTCCAAGAAAGCTTCTCCATCCCTGGCAAACCCCTCCCAGAGCTCAACCCTCTCCCTTTGCCCTTCCCTCCTGACACTGGGTTCCAAACCCCAAACCCCGACCTTCACGGGAGCTCCTTAGAAATGAGGGACAAGGGAAGACCTAGCATAAGTCAGAATCCTAGTTAGCGAGCCTCTTGGCCCTGTAGTTTCCTTCTACACAAGGAAATTTCCTCCAGAATGAGATGGCTAATAGCATAGATCCTAGGACAGACTTTTCGAGCTGTATGACCTTGGGCTATTTTACTTTCTCTCTCAGTACTTCAATTTCCTCATCTGTAAAATGGGAATAATAATAACAGTATCTATCCATCGTATAGGCTTGTTATAGGATGGAATGAGTTAATTCCTCTAAAGCACTTAGATCCATACTGAGCCCATCAACCTCTATATAAAAGTTTGTTTAATAAAATCTTATCTTTCCAAGCTACTAGATCTTATCATTGAGGTCAGATCTGCTAGAATGGAAAGTTTGTCAACTCTAAAGTGATAAAAGAAAGTGATAAAATATTCCAAAGCTATTGATATCTTCAAAGAAAAAGATGTGCCAAGGGAAAAAATATATAATGGTAAAACAGTATAAACTTAATGGGGTGGAGTAATGATACCATTTTAGAGCTTACTAAAAAGCAAACACAGTCTGAAAGAATCAGTCATGGTTTTTAAATCTGAGGATGTGCCCACATCCCATGAACGCTACTGTGTTTCCAATACGATGGTAAGCACTGAGTGTCTGCTCCAGGAGGCATATGGAGACCAGTTAAGCACATCTCCCTGTTCAAATAACTCTTCCCTGAGCTGGCCTCCGCTGCTGGGAAATATCTGGGGGTGGGGAAGACACTAGGGGATGCTAAGTGGTGCCGTGTGTGAGGGTCGCATATTAACTATCACTGAGTCAGCTAAGCTATTACTCACCAATATTAACAATTAGTGAGGGTTCATTAGTGCAGGGTCTAAGCTGCTTAAGACCCTGCAATGACTCTCCATTGCACACCTCAGCATGCACCATAAGCCCTCCGTGATCTCCCCAAAATCTCCCTCTCCATCCCCTAGTTGGCCCAACATGCCAGCTCATTCCCTCTGCAGGGCCGTTGCACACACAGCAGGAAGCTCCTTTCCCATACTGGAAACCCCTCTTATCCTAAAAGCTTCAGCCCTCTCTGACCACCCTGGCTGACACAGGTAGCCTTCTGTGCCCAAACCCTTTGTTTACTTCCTTAATTAAAGTTGCTGCAATTTATAACTATACATTTTCTTCAGTATCTTTTCTTTTTTTTTTTTTAATTTGAATGAAAGATTCTTTACATTCTATACTGCTTTACAATTTTCAAAAGTTTCACTCACATGATTTCATGTCTGTCGTGACCTACTAAAATGTGTCTTCCCTAAGATACAGTATCATGTCTATGTTATTCTCAGCTGTAATCTCAGAATTTCCTATACGGTCTGACGTACAGGAAGGGCTCAATAAACACTCATTGAATGAATGAATGAACGATGAATAAACAATTCAAAGGGAATCATAGCAAACATACATCTAAGTTTAACTCCTAACTCTAACACAATCTATTCCCTTGGGTAATTATGTCTCCACGTCTTTAAGTAATACATACCGTATTACGTATTAGTAATACGGTAAAACATGATTAGAACAGAGCCCAGTATCTGACATACATGCATATTGCAATATACATAGGTATTGTTATTGTTATCATTGTTATTGTTATTATTAATAGTAATAGTGCCTGTGGTTCCAGTACTATGTCTCAGTTTCCTCTTCTAATAAAAAGGGAAAAATAATCTGGTCTCACCTGTCTTTCGTGGACTGTCCCTAAATAAGCAAATGACAATAACTCATATTGACAAGGGCATACATGTGGCTCTCTTTTTTGCCTACAAGGAGAGCTCCAAGACCTCACCCCAGAGGTCTCTCACTGTTGGAGGAGGTGTGTTCAAATGCCAGGAGGGCATGTGGTTAACCCACCTCCCTACACGTTACAGCAGACAGGCAACCTTGACGCTGGCAAAGGGGGGGGGACCAACACACACAGCATATGGCCCTGCGGTGTAGCATATGGATATGGTCCTAGAGAAAAGGCTCCCATATGCTCCCCGAGCTGGGCCTGCCTCGCCCACTCCCAGCCCCCCCACACTTCTGGCTGGTTCATAAATCAGCCGCTTCCCACCATGTGCACCGGCCGATCCATGTGTGATTAATGCACACATTTGCCTGCAGCCTGGAAAGAACCCCAGGTACAGGTGGGAGAGGAAGGAAAAAGACTTAATTGGAGTGGGGCGGGAGAGAAGGAGGGAAGATGAGGTCATTCCTCATTGCCATTGAGCCAGCGCTATCTTTAGAAGTCCTGGCTTTGTTAAGAATTCGTTTTCCTGGAAATCTGTCTTGCAGACCCCCCAGGAACCCCACTGTAGCCAAAGATATTGCCTGGACTTTACCTCCAAAGACTCAGAAAGATTCTTGCTCCATTCCATCCCGTCCCATCCTCCATTATCCTCCAGGGCTTCTTCATTTGAGCTTAAACATTCATTCAGATCCTTTAAGAAAGACTGGGGTCCCTGGAGACGGTAAGACTAGATGTGTCAGGCAGCAAATCCACTCAACTGTGTTTTAGACAAGTATTTTCCAACTGTGCCCAACAGAGGGCAAAGGGTTTTATGCAGAGGCCACAGGAAGGGTGGGCTCCAGGATCCCATAGCTGGTTCAGTCAGAGAAATTCTACTTTGACTTTGTTGACAGGTTAGACTGTTCAAATCCGATTCAGCTGTGATTTTGTTAAGGATCATATGGCTGAAAAAAGTTGAGACCCATCCACTCAAATTAAAAATGCTGCAGATACAATGAGGTGTGTCTGCTGTAGAAAGCACGATTATAAAATTATCGATGGTTGCCATTCACCGGGCAGGAGACAGAGCAGCATTGTAATGAACAGAAGAGATGCTAGATCATTTTCCCATTTGATGGTTGAATGACCTAGGGCAAGGAATTTTCCTCTCTATGCCCCAATTTCATCATCTGTGAAGTGGGAATTATAAATGGTACCTGACTTAGAGGACATGGGGGAGACTGAATGAGATTAATCCAGGTCCTGCATTTCCATGATGCTGGAACATAATATAGGACCAATACATATTTGCTATAATTTTTCTTCTTCTTCTGTGTGTCACTTACTGTGCTGAACACATTATTTGTATTGTCTTCAGTCCTCCCACCTTTATTCCATGAAGGTTTATTCCAATTTTATAGATTAGGAACCTGAGGGTAAGACCTAGACCTTGAATGATGGTCCCAAAATATCTACTCATGTCGTGGAGACCATTGGTGTTCTGGGGCCAGTTTGAGAATCATCCATCTAGGTGACTCTGGTTTATTCTTACTCGCCTGAAAACACCACACAATTTGGTGTGATTAGGCTTTCTGCTCCCTTTTCTTGCATGTGTTCTCCTGTGTGCATTCACCCATCCGTCCATTGAACTACCGATCCAGTTCAACAAACATTCATTGAATGCCTACTTAGTGCCAGGAACTTTAGAAAAGTCACTTGGCTTCTCTGAAGGTCAAAGAGCCCGTCAGTAAAATGTGGGTGTTTATATGAACTACAGTGTAGGATTTTTATATAAAATGAAATAAATTATCTAAAAAGGTTTTGCCACATGCAAAGTGCTCTCTCCATATTAGGGATACTTAGGGATAGAATGACCATACGTCTCAGTTTGCTTGGACATTCCTGGCAGAGTTATTAGTAGCAATGCTTTTATCCTCAAAAGGTCCCATTTATAAGTTAAATCCTAGAGTCACCCTAGCTATGGAGAGGGCCATAATGGTCATGTATATTTACGTTGGTTCATCTAGAAGGAGGGGCTGGGAACTCTGCAGAAGTTTTGAGACCAGGTTAGGGATAAAATGGTTCTGAGTGTGTTTTGAAGTATGGGCTTTGTGCCCATTAAAGAGATAGAAAATTGAGTCTGCCTTTCCGTGGGAGCACAGCAACCGCAAGGGCTTGGCAGCAGGGAGGGGAAGAATTCAGGACCACCACTCTACCACCAGAGATAAGTGAGTTATCTGGGAGAACTTTACATAAACCAGTGTGACCTGATATTAAAAGACCCATGTATCCTGGATAGAAGAGCCCCCTCCAAAGGATTTGGGGGAACCCATAAAAAAGTGTTTCCCATGTGCTAATTAAAGGACACCATCAGCTACTGATATCTGCAAATTTATTCCTCTTCTCCTGGGTTAACCCCCAAGCCACATCATTTCTAGATTGTCCTCAGTGACTGTTATGTCCCACTGAGCCACAGCGCTTCTACCAACAGTAGAGTCACTTCTGCCAGACACGGTAGGGTCTCCCCCGAGGCCCTTCCATCTACTCTTGGGCCCACGAGATCCTACTCCGTTATCCTGAGTCTCAGAGCTTACGGAGTAGGAGCGATTTCTCCCCTTCTCCTTTTATTGTCACTTTCTTTCAGAGGAGCCCTACAGTCACCTTGCTTGAGTTCTGTGTCTCCTGGTGTCTTCTAGTAAAATAATTCTTTTTACACATATTCATATATCCTAGAGATTACAGAAGAGTATAGAAAGATGAGCCCGGAGACAAATCTAAGACACTAACACCAGGATGTACCCTCAAATAATTCCCTGACTCATACTTCCCAAGTGTTTTACAGGGCAAAGCTTGATAAACCTGATATCCTGTTTCTGTGGAATGAGTTCACTCCCTGGAGGTTCCCCAGAATTTCATTCAAAGAGATTTGAGCCAGTCTCTCTGTTCTGTAAAACACAGCATTTAAGAACACAGACTCGGGGGGCAGATACATATGAACCCAATTCCATATGAACTGTGAACTTGAGCAAATTGTGAGCCCCTCTAAGCCTCAGTTTCTTTATCTGTGAAATGGAGATAATAAAAGCACCAATCGGTCAGGACTGCCACGATGGTTATGTTACACAATGCTGTAAAGGCTTCGAACAATGTCATGAGACAATACATGTTCATCTTTATTTTAATGTCTTCATTATTATCATCCTAATAGTGAGCAGGGCCTAGCCTCCCAATGGGAGAGGATAAGGACTCTCCTATGAAAGGCGGAACACACATGAGCGTCATTTCTATCTTTGTTTTCAGCCCTCACGCCCTACCCTGCAGCCCAAAGGCAAGCTCTTATCCGTAACTCAGATGTCACGGAATCAAGGCAGAATATCGACTTTCTTCTGTCTTTCAACTGGAATTTCATTCTTTGGGGGAGGATAGGTGTCCCCCGTCCATCTAAATATTTCAGTTGCTGTCTGAATGTTTGCCAGTCCGTTAGGAGAGCCTTGATAACAAGGAAGATAAAACATGTATTTAGAAAAAATGTGAGTGAGTGTGTGTGTGTAGATGTGCGGGGGTTTTTAGAAGTCTGTGTAAGTGAACTCCTGATTCAGGATATGTCTGTGCTGGGGGCAAAGGCTGTCTTACGCAAGTCTCATTAGGAGAGTGACTGGTTGAAAGCCAGACCTGGATTATCACAAATGGATGCAGAGGGAGGCTGAAAATCAGGCCTCCTGCCCACTCAGCAGTTCTCGGCGCTGGCCCATCTCAGCCATCTAATGCCGTTCCTGCATTAGACGCTGCAAACACAATTGACTTCTATTACTTATAAAGCCAACCACTTTAGTTCATTTAAACGTTTAGGTTGGACTTCAGAGATTTCTGAGAGGCTGGACAGCTCGACCAGCCACAACCAGTCTATCGCTCCAGCCCCACCCCAAGACTACATAATAAGAGAAGAACATTCCTCCGTGCTACAGTCAGCACCCAGTCTCCATTAGCAGATGGACTTAAAGGTTGGTATTTCTGCATTTGAAAGATCTGATCCAAATACGCACATCCCCAAATATTCTGTTCGTATCATTCATTCATTGGACCCACATTCAACGTACCATCTCTATACTGGGCCCAGGAATATAAAGAGAGATCGTATATTGAAGAAACCTTTAGGATGCTCACAGTCTATCACAGGAAATAGAGAGGCAAAGAAATGGGAATGACATATTGGTACTAATGCTGTGATAATTACAGAAAAAACAAAAGGAAAGAAAAGAAAAGAACATGGTACTGGAACTCAGCAAGGACGGTATGAGAGAATCCAGGAAATGTTCAAACTAAACCCTAAGGGGGCTTCGTTTTTCAGGAGAAATACGGGATGAAGAATGTTCTAGGCAGAAGATGTTGGAGAAGAGGCGTAGAAGTTGAACTCAGGCAGATCTTTGGTTAAATGACATGACTACTTACTGGACCTTGGGCAAGTTACTCCATCTCCCAGAGCCTAAGCTGCCTCCTCTATAAAACTGAGCTGATTGAGCTTCCTCGGATTACAGTGGAGCTCAAATAGCTCACATTAGCAAATGGCTGAGAGAATGTGACTCATGGTGGGCATTCGTTACATTGTGTCTGTTAGTTTAGTATGACTAGAGCTGCAGGGGGGGCAGACCACAAAGAGTCTTGGAGTCGGGGGACTTATCCTGCAGACAAAAGGCTTCTGCTAATGGTTTTAAACCAAGGAGGAACATGGCCATGTTTGGGTTTCAAATAGATGTCATTGATGATGAGGTTAAAGATGACCTGAGGGTACAGCCAAAGGAAGCAGATGACAAAACCATGGACAATAGTTAGCTTATCCTTAGTTGTAAAAGGGTAAATTTTCTAAATAGAAACCTGCAATCACAAGATCCTTATGCCTCATCATGAAGCAAGCACCCATCTACCTTTAATGTTGCAGCATAAATCCTATCGCATGTTCTGTTCAACATCTGAATTTCATTCTTCTCACGGAAGAATTGACTTACAAATCAACATAAAAGTCATGAGACACGAGAGAGTCTCTTTCTACTCAGTGTTTCACCCTCCCTGCCTCTTTATTCCAAGACCTGCTTAGAGCCAGACAAACAATGTTGATTGAGAGAAAAGGCATTTCTCTGGCATTGTGTCACTTACTTTCTAAAAGTCCCAGTGGGAGAACCAAGGAAAACTGTTCTCCCAACATTTCCCCAGAGTGTGTCCTTCCTGTAAAGAAAAACATAAATTCTAAACACAGTGTGTGTGCGCAGGTGTGATGGTCCTTCCTCATGGAGCTCAAACATCACCTCCTGGCAAACAGTCAACACAAGCCCAGGTGACCACTCCCTCCCCTGTGGACACTAGTGCCATCTACCCCCTCATTGGTTGCATGGTGTTGCAATTAATTTCCTGCTCATGCCTGTCTCCCCAGCTAGGCCAAGAGCTCTTCCAAGTCTGAGATAAGATCTTAGCCATATACTTATTTCCACCATGTGGCACGATGCCTGGCATCTAGCAGATAAGAGATAAGGTTTGTTGAATGGATACGCATGGGTCTAATCTCCTTTCAAAGTCTCCCAACTTCCAGTTTTCACTAGAGTGAGCTGGGACCTTAAACACCACCAGAGATATGAGTACACAAGTCAGGGAACCCCAGGGGGCAAGGCAGGCTTCTAATGATTCCACCGGCGCTGTCTGTATACGTGAATAAGCTGTTTGCTTACAGAGCCCATGTGGATTAGTCAAGACTAGATATTTGTAGATTCTGTTCCTGGCAGCAACTCAGGAGCTGTAGGGAGGACACTGGGAGATGCTCTGTGCATCCTTCATGCCATCAGTCTCCCAGCTGAGCGGCTATTTTAGTTGTATTTGAATTTACCAGGTTCACCTGGGAAGGAGCTGCTCTTCATGGATATTTATGAACTTCCCTTGAATCTAGGTATATTTATATCTGTACTTTCTCTGTGGACAGCTGGTTCCTTAACTTTATCATTTTCTAGAACAGGAGTCAACAAACCATGGTCTACGGGTCAAATCGAATCCACAGCTTATTGTTATAAATAAAGTTTCATTAGAACACAGCAACCTCCATGTCTTCACATATTATCAATGGCTGCTTTCACGCTAGAACAGTAGAGTTCGGTAATTTGTGATAGAGACTGCAGGGCCTGCAAAGCCTAAAATACTTACTCTCTGGGCCTTTACGAAAAATATCTGCAGCCCCCTGCTCTAACGCTTAACTTCAGTGTCAGTAGTTGTAGCGACGTGTGCAGGCTCAGGGCTGAGCGCTCGACACCCACATTGCTCAAAGGTGGCCACTACGATGATGCCCATTTCGCGGATGAACTCATTTACTGAGCGCCTACAGTGTTCTGGGTTCTGTGCTGAGCACCAGTACCACCACAGTAAGCAAGGCATACACGATGCCCGCCTTAAGTCAGCCCCCAGGCTCTGTTCACCGAGCCATACTCTTTTTTGGAAAACCTGTGTGCCCAACCCCCCCAGCCCTCAAGGGCACAAATCAAAGCCAAAGCACTCATGGAAAATGCACGACTTTCCAAACTTCCTCCATGAGGGGTTTCGGCTGTCAGAGGAACATCCGCGCCACAGATGGGCCCCAGCCAGAGTCTCCTCCCATTCCATCAGTGGCTGTGGTCCACATCCAGCTGAAACGCAAGGGCCAGACCTGTTGGTCACCTCCCGTTGATGACCCTCTGGGGCAAGGAACTGACAAAGACCCCAGGCCAGGCCTCCCATAACAGTGGCTGGATCTCTGGGCCCCACTCAGGGCAGGGTCTTCCGCGGGCTCCTGACCAGTAAGATGTTAAACGAGGCCTGCATCCTTCCGAGGGGGTGTGGCCGGGACTTCCTCCATAGGCGGCGCCATCGGCTTTGGAGTCTCTTCCCTTTGTCCGGCACCTCCCAAGGAGCCTGCTGTTCTTTCGCCTTTGTTTTAAATGGGCCACGATGAAAAATGCTCACAATGGGACATCGCTGCGCAGGAGAAAGACCACGGAGGGAGAGACAGGCAACAGAAAAGGACTGACCGCCCCAGCCCAGGCCGCTCGGAGCGGATCCTAATTAGGAGTCTGGCAGCGCATCCCTCAGCAGGAAGCCCGGATCATTAGCGCTGGCACCGCACACTCTCTGACTACGGTCTGCAGCCACGCGGCCGTGCTGGCACCACGCAGACCCTGCTCCTGGCTCCGCATCAGAACAGATGTCCAGAGAGGGATTTCTTCTTGTTTTTTTGTTTTTGTGTTTGGAGGTTTTTTTTTTTTTTTTTGAAGCGTTGCATCACCCTGTGCCAGAGAGACTTCTTGTGCCAAGATAATGGGTTTGGATGCATCAGGGAAGCAAGACAAGTCAAGAGGGATTTAAACAGTGCTTGTGTGCGCTCCCGTGGTGAAAAACAGAGAGACATGGAAAGAAGCTGGATTGCTGTCTTGGAATTCTAGAGGTCGACCAAGAGGTGTCTTCCAGCACTGCACTTAGTAGCAATGGAACTACCAGAACCTGCCCCTCTATGTCCACTGCTAGAACCCCAGTCCAAGGCGCTAATGTCATGCATCTACATCAGGGATTGGCAAGGATTCGTTGAAATAGTGTACACGTGAACACGCGTACACAGTGTGTTTGTGAATGTCTGTGTTCACACATCTCTAAAACACGGCAGATTTACCCAGAATGCCTTCCCCTGGCAGCAGAAACTGACAAAGTGACTCCTCCATTTTATTAATGGGAAACCTGATGAAAAGTGTTATTAAACATGTCATTGGATATTTTAGAGTAAATGGAACCAGATCCAAAATTTCAACGTAGGCTTCCTCATCCTCTTTGGGATTCTGTGTAAATATGGACCACGTTGTCTGACAAAAAATTGGGGCATGTCAATTGGCCAGCAAAAGAATGGATTTTTTTAAAAAATCAGGGCTGTTGTGCAGCACTATTTACAATAGCCAAGACATGCAAGCAACCTAAATATCCATCAACAGATGAATGGATAAAGAAGATGTGGTACATATGTACAGTGGAATATTACTCAGCCATAAAAGAGAATGAAATAGTGCCATCTGCAGCAACATGGATGGACCTAGAGATATCAAACTAAATGAAGTAAGTCAGAAAGAGAAAGACAAATACTATATGATATCACTTCTATGTGGAATCTAAAATATGACACAAATGAACTTATCTACGGAACAGAAACAGACTCACAGATGTAGAGAACAGACTTGTGGTTGCCAAGGGTGGGGGGGTGAGGAAGAGATGGATTGGGAATTTGGGGTTAGCAGAAGCAAACTATTATATAGAGAATGGATAAACAACAAGGTCCTACTCTATATAGCACAGGGAACTATATCCAATATCTTGAGATAAACCAGAATGGAAAAGAATATGCATATGTATAACCGAATCACTTTGCTGTACAGCAGAAATTAACACATTATAAATCAACTATACTTCAATAAAATAATTTTTTTTAAAAATCAGGTCTATTGTGGAAAATCCAAGATACACCATCACTATATCTATAGCATTAGAATTTAGTAAATATTCTGAAAGTGAATTGATAGAGCAAACCCAGCCCACACAATTCAGCCTAGAAAGTCAAGGTATGTGACTTCTATTTGGGGACTGGCTTTGAAATGAAGACCACATGACATCAAAACGTTCAATTAAAATGCCATTTGTCCAGATGTTTGACCATATAATGCCAACAACTGGTTTGACTAATGTTTTGAATTTAATTGACCAGATGTTTTAGTGGTAGGTGCCTTAATGAGTAGGAGAAGTGTTTGTGGAGTTGAATCAAATTTCCCTGGGAAGTGTCTGCCTCACTGGAAACAGGGACTTAAATGTTGTTACTGCCATTAACCAGAGCTTATCAGAAGTTTTGAAACTGTCTCACCACCCTCATACCTAGTCCTTTAGGATACCTTGCTTTTTCATTGTAAGCTCAGAGAAGATGGACAGTACCTTAGTTTGGGCCCCTCCAGAAGAAGATCCTAAAACAAAACGTCAAGGGCAAATTTAGAAGCAATTGGTAAACCAAACACAGATTAAACACAGACAAAACAGTTTTCAAAGCGTGGAAAGTAAATGGATTTGGAGGTAGAGGTCTCAGGTTCAGTGTCAGGCATGCCGTTTACTTTGGGTGTGATAATAAAAACAGCAGATTACATGGAGGGCGTACTCTGTGCCCAGCGCACAGCATCCTTCATCTATTTCACAGATGAGAATGTGCAGGCACCGAAGCATTAAGTCACATGTCCAAAGTTACCCATCTGGGAAGTGTCAGAGGTGAGATCAGTTCTCAGACACTCTGGGTCGGAGCCAGAGCTGTCAGCCACGCCCCCTACAGTGTGTGATTCAGAGCTCGTTAGCACCTCAGTTTCCTCATCTCTGAGTGCAATGCCTGTCTTAGAGAGCGGCCATAAAGGGGTTAAATAGGATAAGCTAGAAGATGGCGTGGAGTTTGTACAGCACTCTGTGCTTTGCGAGTTGAGTGTCCCATGAGTGTTAGTTACGACACCCATGTAAGAGCTGATGGTCAGTGCTTACACGTCCTGACTCCTCTCTAAGGCCTCTTCAAGCCGATGACATGATGTGGATCCCTGAGATCCAGTGGCTCTCCCTTTAACACAAAAGCACCCGTCCCTTTGCGGCTCAACACTGTGGCAGAGGAAGCCAGTGGCCACCCTCCCATGTCTCCATCCTCAGCATCTCTTTCTGCTTTTTCCACAACCTTGGGCTTCCCCAGCTGTCTGAGTAATTCATATTAATGTGGAGACTTAGGACACACGGGCATGGAGTGGCCAGACAGCCTGAAACCCACATATGCACAGGATGAAGAAGTCTCTAGGACAAAGCCAGGGGGCCAGCCACTCGGGACCAGGATGCTAGGTGGGGCTCCCAGGAGTTACCCACAGGTGTGTGGAACCCTCATTGGGAGGCACAAGGCAGCCCTATTCACAGGATGAGATCTCAGAAGGTCTTCCCACTGGATTCACCTGGTTTTATTCCTCCATTCTCCCAATTCTTCATGAGTAGCTGTTATGTGCTGGGTGGGAGGGAAAGGTCAGTGGTAAATCAGGTAAACCCTCTGTCCCCTGCATGTCAGAGGCCAGAGCAGACAATACAGTGTTTCTGTTGTTAATACATCCACTAAGATGATCCAGAAACACAGTAGGGGTTCTGTCTTTCTTCTAAAATAAACAATCCTTGTTCTAGAAGTTTACTATAAGGAGGGTTAAATGATACAAACTAGAATAATTGGAGCCATAAGTAGGACCAGGGAATAGGGAGGAAGGCAGGGAGGGTAGTCGGGTAGCTGGGTGGTCCGGAAAGGCCACTTAGAGAGACAGGACCTGAGCTGATAGTGAAACACTAAGAAAGAGGCAGCCACACACACACAGCTGGTGGGACGCATTCTAGGCAGAGGAAATAGGCAGCACAAAGCCTCCAAGGCAGGCGTAAGCTTGACATGTGACTGGAACAGAAGGAAGGTGAGTATGGAGATTGGACGTGCACAGGCAGAGACAAGCAGAGACCAGGTGGGCACGTCCCCGAGGACCTTATCAGGAGTGTGTCTTTGAGTCTTAGTGTGATTGGAGGCATGGAGGGCTTTGCATAGCAGGGTCTCACCATTTTCTTTATGTGTTCAGAAAGTTTACTCTGACTTGACTGTTAGAAAAGTGAGGCAGGCAGGGATACGGGGCAGGAAGCTAGGGTAGGCTTTCAGGAGGGATGGTGGCAGTCTGGACAAAGGTACCTAGAAGCAGTTGGTTTGGGGTAGAAAGTTGGCACCAGGCCCTGTTGGGGTCTGGGATCCAGATTCTGTTACTGACCAGGGTTCTTTATCTCCTTAATCAATAGAAATTGATCAGAGGCCAGACAAGAAATTCAGGCAAGACTTTACTGGGGCCCCTGATGCAGCAGGGGGGAGAGAGAACAAGTAACAGGTTCCCTTGCTGGCTCCCTGAGGGCAGGCAAGCTGGTTCCTTATATGGGGTGAGGGTAGGGGGCAGGTCCAGGGGTCGGCCCAGAGGGGTGGCTTAGGGGGTTTGTGTGCAGGGGGCATGCGCAGTACCCTGCTATTGTTCCCAATGCCCTACTTTTGCTCCTGGCTCTTCAGAAGTGGCAGTTGGGGGGTTTTTTGGTGTTTTTGTACCTTGTTGTCCATAATTGGCCCCAACTGCACATGCACGCAGTTATTTTTATTCCCTTATAGTTTCTTTGTATTCTGTTGCTCGAGGAGAGGTGTGTCCAGGTGCCAGCACTGCAGCAAAGGGTCCCAGGTCCCAGCCTGTCTCACTTCCAGGCCTACAGATGTGGCCTGAGAAAATCACAGTAGACCTGGCCCAGGAGGAGGCAGGACAGACATCCAGCAACACCCAGGGGATGGGACTGCCTTTTGTTCAGGGTTTGTGTTAAACACGAGGAAAGAAGGAAGTAGGTGCAGCCAGAGAGAAGTGGGGATGAGGAAGGAAACTATGGTGAGGGTGAGGAGGAAGAGGATGGTCACACGAGAGGAAGCAGAGGAGAGCCTGATGACTCTTGGATTCCCCCAGATCTGGCTCTGCTTCCTGCTTCTGGACTGAAGGACAGCTGGATGCCCAGGCCCTTGTTGATGTCTCACAGCAGCTCTGCCAGGGGAAACTGAGCCCAAGAGAGGTCGGGTTCCCAAGGTCAACCTGTGACTGGCTGGACCTTGGTGGGGGCCTGTACCTCCTGGGCCATATGCCTTTGCCCTGAAAGAAGAAAAAGTTCTAACTTGCTCATTGTCATCAACTCCAGCTGTCACTTGGACATGGCTGGGAAATGGCTGAGGATGGAGGTGACACCACGGGGAGGGGCAAGTCTTAGTAGCTTGCCCTCCCCCCTTAGTTCCTTTCAGTTTCAAAATTCACACGAATATAATGTACATTTATAAAACACTATCTCAAAAGTCATAATCCCATCAGGTCTCCATTTGAAACATTGTATAATCACATAAATAATAGCAATAAAACCAAAAGAGAAAAAAAATATAATAGAAGAAAGACAAAATTTTTGCTGTGTTTCTGAATGATTTTAGTGAACTTATCAACAACAAAGCTACTGTAATAAAACTACCTATAAATAGCATAAAATGAAAGCAACTAATTTCTGAGTCATATTTAAGTAACCCACAGTTAGAGGGCATTATTTTAGAAGTATAGTTCTACCAGGTTTCCATTTGAGCCACTGGATACAGTAGTCCCTCCTTAACTGCAATTTTGCTTGCCAAAGTCTAAAAATATTAAGTGGAAAATTCCAGAAATAAACAATTCATAAGTTTTAAGTTGCGTGCTGTTCTAGGGAGAGTCATGAAATCTCACACCGTCTCACTCTGTCCCACCCACGACATGGACATGCTTCATCCCTTTGTCCAGAGTATCCCACCCAATAGTCCCTTAGTACCCAATTAGACTGTCAGATTGACTGTCATGGTATCACAGTGCTTGTCATCAGGTGACTCTTATTTTACTTAATAATGGTCCCAAAGCCTAAGAGGGGTGATGCTGGCAATTCGGATATGCCGAAAAGAAGCTGTGAAGTGCTTCCTTTAATCGCAAAGGTTGAAAGTTCTCTTAACAAGGAAAGAACAAAAAAATCGTACGCTGAGGTTGCTAAGATCTATGGTAAGAATGAATCTTCTATCCATGAAATTGTGAAGCAGGAGAAGGAAACTTGTGCTATTTTGCTGTGGCACCTCAAACTGCAAAAGTTACAGCCACAATACGTGATAAGTGCTTAGATAAGGTGGAAAAGGCATTAAACGTGTACAGTAAGGTATTTTGAGAGAGGGAGAGAGAGAAAGACCACAGTCACATGACTTTTATTACAGTATGTTGTTAATATTTTTCTATTTTATTAGTAGTTATTGTTGTTAATCTCTTACTGTGCCTAATGTATAAATTCGACTTCATCATAGGTATGTATGTATAGAAAAAAAAAAACAAACATGGTATATGTAGGGTTCCGTACTTCTGAAGTTTCAGGCACCCACTGGGGATCTTGAATGTATCTCCTGCAGATAAGGGGGACTAGTATTAAATTAATTATTTAATAGCAATAAGACTAAAAGTCAAAAACCAAAATTATTTTAGTTGAAAAAGAAAATCATCTTGCTGTGGTTCTGGATCTTCAGTTCAGCTCATTGGAGAGTGGGATTAACTCAGAGATGATTCACTTCTGCTTTCAGGGTGTGTGAACAGCGTTTGATGCAGAGGCCTTTCCTGTGGCCAGTGGAGGATGTGTGGACCAGGGGAGTCCCTCGGTGGGAAAGACCGCGAGGCAGTTTCTTTCTGATCTAGAAGTGCGGGGGAGGACACAGAGTTCTATTCTCAGGAGCTGCTCCCTGGGGTCCCTTTGGAACATTTAATGTCTGACAAGGGGACAAGGTAGGAGACCAGAGCCTGGGCCACCAACACTCTGTTCTAGTGGGAGGGATAAATCGAAAGCACCAGGACACCTCCCTTGTTCTCTCAAGGAGGAGCTTCTGTCTCAGGATAGAGCTGACCCAATAGAGGGCTCTTTCTCCTGGGGCCCTCATCTGAGAAGGTAGCATTTATCCCACATCAGGCAGAAGGTTGAATCCCCTTGAAACCTCATCATAGCCTGATGCTCCTCCTTCCTCTGGGATCTGGTCATCCAGAGGGGTCCCTGGCAGTCCTAGTGGACCTCTGCCAAATGCCCCATTTGCAACGTCAAAGATATAAGAATAATTTTCAAAATCTTTAAATATCCCTCAATACATATATATTTTTTGTCTCTGGGATGCATACTCTTAAGTTATGAAGGTGTCTTTCAGTGAACAGAGCTTTCTTTATCATGAGTTTTCTCTCATGGGAAATAAGCTGGCTTCTATAACAGCCAGAGATTCTTTCAAATTTTTCTGAAAGAATTTAGGCTCGTATTTTATAGGTGTCCAGCTCATTGCGTGCATTGCTGAGCTTGTCACCTGCGTTAGAAGGATTCTTTTCTACTCTACAGGGTAAATTCTCTCTAAATCAAATATTTGGTGAGAATTCTTGTTTTTTCCCTTTGATGCAGTTCTAAGAGAACTTGAAGTTCCCACAGAAGCTGTTATCTCTGCCTTTCTACCTGCCTTTTGTGTTGCCGTTGTTGTTTTTTCTGACTGCATAAAGCGTTATCCGTTTAGAGACTTTGCATATAATTTTAAGTGCATCGTTTATTTAACCTTTGTCAGTGAGTTTAGCGTACGTTTCATTTCCTTATTTTTCAAGAGTTTTTAATATTTAACTCAGCCACATCAATCACTGATTTCAAAACTCAGTTTTTGACTCAGATTCTATGCGGTCTCTGTGTTTTGATGAATCCTAAGCTCCCACCATTCATGCCGTCTCCTCTAGGGGCTGCTGCACAATCTCTCATACTCTCGTATTCCAGGTCCACCCAGAGACTTGGCCTGACTCTCCTTAGAATTTTCTGATATTCTTCTCTTCTGTACAATAAGTTTACTCACTCTCGCTTTCATTCCTTCAGCTTCTAGTGAAAGAAGCTTTACACTTCCCCGAAGGCTGGAATTTTTTTTCAAACATATTTTAGAGCGGCCTGAACCTGTTCATTCTTCTGATGGATTTTGAAAGATGTCATGATGGCAGCTATTTGATTTTCGATGTATCCTGATTTATCTTATAAAGACTGGATCTTTCAGGAAATGTCAGCTTGCTTTTTGCTAATCCATTTGTTTACTGGTTCACTCCCCAGGTAGTAAAATAACATAACATTTAAATTTTAGCCACTTTGAGCGCATAGTTTGGTGACATTAAGTACATGCATATTGTTGCGAAACCTCATTACTATTAATCCACAGAACTTTTTTGTCTTCCCAAACTGACACTCTGTGCCCATTAAAATGTAACTCCCCGTTTCTTCCTCCCTCCATCCCCTGGCAACCACCATTCTACTTTCTGTCTCTATGAATTTAACTACTTGACGTACCTCATATAAGTGGAATCACACAGTACTTGTCCTTTTGTGTCTGACTTATTTCACTAAACCGACCCTCTCTGCGCAGTCAAAACTCCGCATATAAATTTATAGTCGGCCCTCGATATCTGCGGTTCCGCATCTGCAGATTCAATCAACTGCAGATGGTGTAGTATTGTAGTATGTATTTATTGAAAAAGAATCTACATGTAAGTGGACCCACGCAGCTCAAACTCATGTTGTTCAAAGGTCACTGTATTTAAGAATGTAAAACAAGTGATGTAAACCCCCTTAGTAACCAAGATGTTTAAGGGGGTAGGGATGGCTTCAGGTATAGTTTGATCTACGGTCAAGCAATTTATTGACACATCCTCTCTTGTGCCACTTCTCACTTCCTCTTCTCTGAAAACACGTATTCACACACAAAAAAACTGTACATGAATGTCCATAGCAGCTTTATTCATAATAGTCAAAAGCTGGAATCAGTCGAAATGCCCTTTAACAGTGCATAAACATGTAATACATTGGTGCTATAGAATATTGGTCAGCAATAAAAAGGAATAAACTATGGATACATGCAATGGTTAACAGATGAGGCAGAAAAATATCCAGTCTTAGTAGCAAAGAAACACAAATTAAAATAAGACTTCAGGGAATCCCCTGGCTGTCCAGTGGTTAGGACTAAGTGCTTTCACTGCCGACGGCACGGATTCAATCCCTGGTCAGGGAACTAAGATCCCGCAAGCCACATGGCATGGCCAAAAAATTAAATAAATAAATAAATACAATTTCTTTAAAAAAATAAAATAAAATAAGACTTCAGTACTTGTCAAATTAGGTATTGAATTTCTACTTTTCCATTTTCACCTCCCCCCTAACTTCCACAGTGCTTCCTGGGACCCTTTCCCAAATCAACTACTTGCACTCAACATTCTTATCTCAGGGTTTGCTTCTGGGGAAACCCAACCTAAGACAGTTAGCTAAATGAGTAGGGAACCATGGCATGGATCACCGTCCCAGTGAAAAGAGTTAAGGGAAGACTTAGGCAGGAGATAAGGGGGAAAGCCAACGATGGTTTGCAATGCTTCCTGCTTCCCATGTAATCAGTCTCTTATCCTCACATTCCCCCAAAGAATTTCAGACTATAAGACTCTTGGTATCACTGTGTCCTTATGTGCCATCTGCATTCCCAACAGCTCCCAAATCAGTATTGTCTGCAGACTTCATTAGGGAGCCACAGATTCCCTTCCCATCCTCCTATTTCATGCAGGCTTTGGAAAAGCAAAGCAGAGGTGGGAGCCGCCCTCTCTCTCACAGTAACCTGGAGTTGGCCCTGGAGGCGGGGGCCGGGGTGTTGGAGGCCTCTGTATGTGCTGTGACTGACTTTTAATAAACATTAATGCGGAGGAGGAGACTGGTTAGAGCAAAATTTGCTTCAAATTAGAGCTGGCAAAGCAGGATCCAGTTATCCACGGGAAATAGCAACTTGTGAACTGGCCAAGATTATCACGCCATCATCAATCAGGGGGAAAGAAAAACATGACTTCCCTCGCCTCGCCCTCCTCCCCCTCCTCCCCCTCCTCCCCCTCCTCCTCCTCCTTCTCCTCCTCCTCTCACTAATGCTTTCCAGCCCAACCATGGAATGTTTTGTTTAAGGAAAAAGTTGTTGGACGTAATTAGTAATTCTATTATAGTGATATATCTTTATCTAAATAAACACAACCTGCTTTTCCACCATGAGAAATTACGTGGTGGGGATGGGGGAGGAGAGAATCGGGCTGAGATTTGGAGGCACTGAGTGAGTCTGCCCCTGGGTTTTATGAGAGTCCTGGAGTCAGTCTGTAGGATAAGTAAATGGGCTGATAGGAGATGTGGTATCAGAGGCCGAGTCAGCTCAGCTGCTTTGCTCCGACCCCTGGCAACGTCCCAAGCCAACATTGCTCCCGCTGCCTCCTCTGTTAAAGATGCTTCCTGCTTCCTAGTAGAGAACCCAAAAGAATGCACAAGAGCAAGAGATTAATGCCAGTGAGCAGCCCACCTTCTTTAGGGAGAGCAGAAAAGAGGACATGGGAAGAAATCCCACAATCCCAAATACCCTCCTGGGATTTGTAGTTCAAATCATTTTCACACTGAGGATTTTACTAACCTGTGTTAGCATCCTGTCATTTGTCCCTGAAGTCCCTCTGCTGGTGAGAGGTGAACAGGGCATCAGGAAGTAAGTCAGAGAGGTTGGCATAACATTCTCAAAAAGTGAAACCAACAAGTCAATCTCTGAGAGCAAAAAATCATCAGTACTTCTCTCTACCTAGCCTGCCTCTTCCAGGGAGCTTTCGCATTTGCCTCTGGGCAGTGGAAGACAATTATACTTTCTTTCAATTAATGATGGTTGTTTTATGCATAAAGAGATTGTCCCATATTGTAAATAAATATAATACAGGCTCATTCTATTAGAAAGTTTTGAAAAAAACAAAAATTATAAGGGTGTTGTAAAGCAATTCTTCATCACAATGAACTACAGAGAATAACTTTGCTACATTTCCTTCCAGTCTTTTTTCTATGCGTGCTATTTTGGTTTATTTGTTTTATGCAGTTATGATCAAACCATATAGACAATGTTTGTTGAATGCCTGCTGTGTCAGGCTTTATGGTGGTCCAAGCTGAATCAGGATCCTGGTGCCCCCTGAAAGCCAAACACTGCCCCGAGGTCTGAAGTCCCCTTGGTCTCCCTACCCAGGTCAGGTCAGGACAAAGAATGACACTCTGGTTACAGCAGTTTTTATGAATTGGTGGTTATCTGCGTGCTTTTATTTGCAAAACCAATTTTGGAAGATGAGAAGGGCAGAGAAAATATGAATGTTTACAAACACAACCAATAACATCATCATCATCATCAAAATAATAAAACATAATGACCGGCGCAAATTCTTCTCAATAGATACCAACTCCTTGTAGCATTGGGCGTGAGGGAATGGATCCACCACTTATCATTCCAGGAGGGACCAAAGACCAACAGGAAGGAGTTCATATTCATATCAGCAAAAAGGAAAGCAAAGATAGATTTCTAAGTTGCAATGCCTCCCATGCCTCTAGCTCATCTTTCTACAGCAATAATAATAGCCAACATTGTTGAGCATTTTCTATATGCCAGGCTAAATAGGTTCTGGTACCAATTCCAATGAGGGGGTGGTCCGCACACCGACAGGCAATCCTTGGGATACCAACCAGGTATCCTACAAGTCAACTCAATTCTGACACTATCTACCCAGGGACATCATCAAATTCCACAGGTTAAGGGTTCAGTCCTACAAGACTGGTCATCCCCTTCAGATACCAGTCACAAGCCCAGTTTTTTGCCTGTACTTCTGGGCAACTGGCTATAAATCAGAGGTTCCTAAGGCCCCCCCCCTACTGCTTGGGTTCAATTAATTTCCTAGAGCAACTCACAGAACTCAAAGAAACTTTTTACTTACTAGATTATCAGTTTGTTATAAAAGGATATAACTCAGGAACAGCCAGATGGAAGAGATGAATAGGGCAAGTTATGTGGAAAGGGGCGTGGAGCTCCCATGTCCTCTCCAGGTACACCATTCACACATCTCCACATGTTCACCAACCTGGAAGCTCTCCAAACTCTGCCCTTTGGGGGTTTTATGAAGGCTTCTTTACATAGTCATAAATAATTAAATCATTGGCCATTGGTGATTGATTCAACCTCCAGCTCCTCTACCCTCCCAGGAGGGGGTTAGAGGTAGGTACTGAAAGTTTCAACCCTCTCATCACTTGGTTGGTTCCCCTGGCAACCAGCCCCCAGCCTTAGGTTACCTAAAGACACCTTTATAGCTCTATCACAGGAAATTCCAAGGATTTAGGAGCCCTGTGCCAGGAACATGATGGAAGACTAAATATATATTTATTGTTATAAATCACATTATGATTATTATGCTAAACTCTTCATGTGCTGTACCCCCTTTCATTCATACAAAAAACCCATAACATAGATACTATTACCCCCATTTTAAAGACTAGGAAGTAGAGACTCAGATGAAGCTAAGCAAACAGCCTGGTGGGATAAATTTTAAGCTCCAGTTCCTAGTAACAATATTTTGGTCTGTTCTGAGGGTTGCCTGTGAATGGAACTCAAATGTGCTCAGTCAAGTTGAAAGTCAGCCTTTAACATGGGCCCCAGAGCCAGTTCCCAGCCTCTTTCTGCTGTTCATCATTTGATACATGTGTACACTATTGACATTCTTATGGTCACTTCACTTCCCGCAACTAGAACGTTCCTTTCCTTCATAGATTTTCTAATATTTAGTGTCAATATTGCCCACTAGTCTGTAAGTTCCGTGAGAGCAAGGAGCATGATTCTCCTCCCACACAGTGTGTGTCATGTGGCAGGAACTCAGTAAACATTCACTGAATGAAGGTACCCAGTGAGTCGGGATGACGCCACACATCTCTCTTTGCACACTGTTCAGAGTAGAAGACAATAAATGCCCAGAAGAAACCTACTCATGGACCCCTTGTTTCATCCCCTGCAGTAGTTCCTATGTGTCTCTATATATTCTACCATCTGTTAAAGCCAACTTCAACTTTTGTCATCTCTAGAAAGTTGCTCATAGGCATTGCAGTGTCATGAAGAACACAAGCTTTGACATCAAACAAACATTGGTTGTAATCCCACTCCACCACTTAGTTGGTTGTGTGACCTTTGCTAAGATACTCAATTCTCTCAGCCTCAATCGTCACATCTGTAAAGTGGGGTAACATTAGTCCCCAACATACAAGGTGATGACGTATGTAAAGTACTTACAACAGTACCTGGAATGTCGTAAGTGCTCATTTAAGGCAAGTTGCTATCATTCAATTTTAATGAATTGCCTGCTTTATCATCCGTTAGCACTACCCTATTTTCTATAGCAGCATGTACTTATTTTGGTGTTTCAAGAAGACAGCAGCTCTTTCCAGGTAAGTCCAAAACATGCCTCTTGATTCCCTGCTGTATCCTTTAGTGCCACGTAAATTGTCATGACGTGAGAACAAATACCCAACAAATATATGAATACTTCATGGGGTTTCATTTATTATTTTTGCTTTGGTTTGCTAGAGAATTTAGAAAATGTGTGAAAATAAAGAAAAAATTTTAAAATTACCCATAACTCCCACAACCACTCAGAAATGACCTGAGTGCTTATAGACAACTAATGATAACCTACTGTATAGCATAGAGAACTCTACTCAGGGCTCTGTGGTGACCTAAATGGGAAGGAAATCCAAAAAAGTGAGGATATATGTATACGGATAGCTGATTCACTTTGCTGTACAACAGAAACTAACACAACATTGTAAAGCAACTATCCTCTAATAAAAATTAATTTAAAAAAAAAAGAAAAGACCTAAGATCTTCCCTTTCCATCCTCCCAAATATACATGAGATTATACTGTAAAAACAACTTCATGACCTGTACTTTTTTTACACATTAACTATACATTTTCCCGTAACATTATAAACATAATAATAAAGCATTTTAAGTGACTCTATTATATGCCACAACTTGACATAGTTTACCGCGCCCCCATATTTGGCACAATGACTTGCTCATAATACTTGCTCAATAAATATTTTCCTACGAATGAATAATCAGTCAGGCAGACCCAAGTCGGACTGCCACACTTACTGTCTGCGTAAACTGAGACAAGCCCTTTAACCTATCTCCCACAGATGGAGAAGCTCAGAAATCTTAAGTGACATACCCAATGTCACACAGCTGGTGAGTGCTGGAGCAAGATCTTGCACCGACATATGACATGCGAACTGGTTGCACAGTCCAGTTCTAACCATCACGACGCTCTCCTCTTGCTTGCCCCAGTGCACACAATCCTTCCCTCTCACATGCTCAAGCCACACGCACCGCTCAGTGTGTGATACCACACTCAGTCCAGAAGACATGCAGTAGGCTGCCAGCTGGAGGGGCTGACAGTGAGCTCTCCATTCTCCTGTGCCTTTTAGCCAAAGGCACAGGAACAGCCAAAGCTTTCATTGCCTCTTTCATTGCCTTCATTGTTCAAACCAGGGAAGACAGAACCAAGAGCACATCAGGCAATTAACCACCAAGCACAGAAATCAAATAGGAGGAAGGTTGGCTATACAGCCTATATTTATTTCCTGTGGCTGCTTTAACAAAGTATCACATATTTGGTGGCTTAAAACAATAGGAAATTTTTCTCTGATAGTTCTAGATGCCAAAAGTCAAAAATC
This sequence comes from Eubalaena glacialis, assembly GCF_028564815.1. Classification (NCBI taxonomy): domain Eukaryota; kingdom Metazoa; phylum Chordata; class Mammalia; order Artiodactyla; family Balaenidae; genus Eubalaena; species Eubalaena glacialis. The sequence goes on from NC_083728.1 coordinate 20,893,038, forward strand.
AATGTGTGGTGCAAGCTCACACACTTTCTAAAGATTTGGGGGGAGAATCCTTGCCTCTTCCAACTTCTGGCAGCTCCAGGCACTTCTTGGTTTATGGCTATGTCCTTCTAGTGTCTGCTTCCTGGACACATTGCCTTCTCCTCTGTGTGTCTCTCTCAAAACACCCCCTGCCTCTCTCTTACAAGGATACATCTGACGGCATTTAGGGCTCAGGTGAATAATATAGGATAAACACCTCGTCTCAAGATCCTTATATTAATATCCTATTTTACCTTATAAGGCAACATCCACAGGTTCTAGGAATTTGATGTGGCTTTGGAGGGGTGGGGCATTTTTCAGTCTATCCTACAGCCATATTCAGTGTAACCCCACTACCACCTCCAGCAGACACTGAGTACAGCAATGCTGCCACCACTGCTCTTAGAATTGGATGTTTCTCCTGCTGCTGTTGCCATCACCACCCACCCCAAAATAGTTTCTCCACTGTCACTGTGCCTTTGCTTCCCCAGCTCACAGTGCAAAGTCTTGAAACAGTATGTCTGGCTGAGCAGAGACCACGCACCCAGGCCCTAGCCTTAAAGGAAGCAGGGGTGGTGGCATCTGTCCTTTGTGGCTCTCTAGGCAGAGGAAGGCTGGGCCTTTCCCCAAGTCTCATACAGTGGGGAATCCCCAACTTTGGAGGGGGTTAACATCCTGGACATGGAAAATTATCAATGTCCGCTAGCCTCTCCCAGATCTTCTCTGTCATCCACAAGGTTCTTGCATGATCACACAGGCAGATCTTTCTGGTTCTTCTGTGCTGATTACTCACCAGGATTCCATGATTATGCTTGAGGGTAATGTCTTACCACAACCACCATGGCCACTGTCTGCTCTGAAAGTGCTGGAATCTATGAGACATTCGCCTTCTCCTGATGACCCCAAAGTTGCAAATACTTGTGATACCAACGCATCTGTGCAGTCCGAGATATCTCACAGGCAGACTATAGTACAAGCCAAAGGGGATATAAGCCTTCTTTCTTCTTCCCTTGGGCAGCACTGTGTCCCCTGAGCCCTCAGTCACTCACGCCTTGGTTTCTATGGAGCTCCACGTCCTCTGGCTCTTGCCTACAGCCCCTCTCCATGATCCTCAGATATGCGTCCTTGGAGCTGGCCCAGAAAGTCTCTCAACTCTTTTCTTCCATCCCTCTTCAAGACAGCTGTGTGTGCAAGCTCTTCCCTCTTTCTCATTTAGCCAAAAGCCCTTCTGTATATCATGGGCTTCCACCCTTGACAGTCCTCCCTCATACATAATTCTAAAACAGGGTAAAACTAAATACAGGCCAAATAAAGGTATGCACCAAGGGCTATGGGAGCACAAAGAAAAGAAATGATTTGCAAGGCATCACAGAGGGTGCAGAATGTAAATTACATTTACATTCTGGCCCCATCTGTTCTGTGCCAAACACATCGGGATACACCCACTTATCTCCAAGTCAGCTGCCACCATCATCTCACACCTGGAAGACTGATCCCTGGCTTTCACCTGCCCCCTCTGCTTCATTTTCCACCAGAAACCAAAGGAATTATTCTTGACATAAAATAGGCAATGTTGCCCACTCCTTAAATCTTTTAAAAACTTCCCATATCACTTTGTGTTATGGGTTGAAAAAAAGATATGTTGAAGTCCTCACTCTTAGTACCTGTGAAGGTGACATCACTTTATTTGAAGATAGGTTCTTTGCAGATTTAATCAAGTGGAGATGAGGTCATTAGGGTGGGCCTTAGTCCAATACGACTGGTGTCTTTATAAGAAAAGAGATATTTGGAAACAGACACAGACACGGAGGAAAGACAGCTATGTGAAGACAGGGAGGAGATTGGAGTTATGCTGCAATAAACCAAGAAATGCCCGGGCTACTAGAAGCTAGAAGAGGCAAGGAAGAATCCTGCCCTAGAACTCTGGAGGGAGTATGGCCCTGCCAACACCTTGATTTCAGGCTGCCAGCCTCCAGAACTGTGAGGCAACAGATTGCTATTGTTTTAAGCCGCCCAGGCTGTCATACTTAGTTATGGCAGCCCGAGGAAACTAACACACTTGGAATATGCTTCAAACCCCTTCCATGGCACATAGCCACACATGACCTGGCAGCTGACTTTCACCTTCATCTCCTGACATTAAAAAAAACAAACACCTCCCTATATTCTAAATGCCTTGGTTTTCCTAGCGTGTACCGATGTCTCTCCCACTTTGGCTTTTTAGAACCACTGTCCCCTCTGCCCACTCTGTTCACACATCTTACATCCGTCCCTTCCTCACCCTTCACAACTCAGTTTAAAAGGCCCTCACTCTGAAAGGTCATCCCTGACTTCATAGTTGGAGCCCTCACCCCCAGCCTACACTGATTTAATTCATAACATGTACCAGATTCTGTATTTCTTCATTTCTTTGTCTGTTGACTTTTTAAATAACTTACCTCCCCATCGGAACATCAGCTCCAGGAGAGCAGGGACCTCGTCTATCAGACACACCACCTCCCCCCAACTCACACAGGGCCGGGCGCATAGCGTTGTCCAAATGAGTGTTTGTCAAGTGAATGAACGCTGGTTGGAAACAGGGGAACTAGTGTGAGCATAGCCTTGGAGGCTGGGAGAGTGCAGTGGATTCTCAGAGTGCTGAGTATGGAAGTCTGGAAGGAGAGGAGAGAGTGGCATTCTGCTAAGAGACCCGTAGTGGACATTACTTGCTGGAAATGGGTCTGATTATAGATGTCTTAGAACATCCACTGGGGCATTTGACTTAATTCTGTATTAAAATGGGAGTCAGACTTTTAAGCAGTGGTGACCCTAGATGACCTTGTTTTAAGGAGATCTCTCAAGTCAGAGCACAGAGAATGGATTAGACAGGTGGGCAACCAGAGCCAGGGAGAACAACGCGACTCCTATTAAAATGTTCCAGGTGAGAGGTGAAGGGGGCTTGACCCAGGGCAGGAGCCATGGGGATGGAAAAGAACAGAAAAGGCAGAGATTGAAGTGTCAGGATTCAGCAGATGATGGCACATGGGGGCGGAGGGGTTTGGGAGGGCGGGACATGGTGCCAGGTTCCCTGGCTGGAATGACTGGACACAGAGAAAGGGCCCTCAGTACCTGTAGGAGGCAGCTTTCAAAGGAATGTGTCCAAAAGTGAGTTAAGCAGATGTTTTCATTGGTTCCTATTAAACGAAATGGCTCAAGCTTAACTAGGATGGCCAGTTGCATTTTTAAGGCTTTCCTGCTCAAAAAGAAAGAAATGAGTTGATTCTTCTGTGTGCCCTCCCTCTTTCAGAGAGGGTTTTGCCATCTGGACCACAGGGGAAGCCATCAGACTTTGGCCAGTTAAGCAGGGCCAGCAAAGCCCAGCCCGATTCTTGAGCCAAACCTCTCCACTCAGGACCTCTCAGAGACCTCTCCCCCACCCCTCACTGAGCCAGGATGAATTTTTAACTCACTATTGATCAGGCAATTTTAAAATCAATTTTAATTAAATGAAAGATTTCTATCAGGATTGCTTCTTTCTGAACAGTAAATTGGACCTTGTAATAACACTTACATTGGAACATCTCTCATACAAGTAACAGAGTTCATCATAAATAAGTAAAGACCCTTCTCCTTATTATGCATTTGGGGAAAACCGAGGTTAGAGGTTTTGCCCAAGGCCCTGCAGTGATGGGGACAGAAATGGGGAACCTGAATCATGAGGATGGTGACATCACATCTCACTACTACCACTCTCAACCTCCAAAATCCCTCTCCTTATATATGGAATAAAAAGAGAATAGATCCTTGTCAGTTACCGTGGAAGGGAAATTGGGAGTATTTAACTGACAAAGATGAAGCAAGCCCATTGAAAGGTGTGCATAGAAGATGGTTCATTATCCGAAGGCATTTTCCTGGTTAGAAATGGTCACACTTGCTTGTAGAAATATTGCCCCAGCAGAGAGAGTGCCTGCAAACATCACTCCTTTGCATGAGTCGCTGACACAAATCTGTTTCTTATCTTACAGCATTGCCTGTATCTCATACTGGGGAAACTGGGATACAGAGGTCCTCTGTTGGAACTTCTGCTCTCAGGTTTTGTCTTCCCCAAACTGCTTCGGCTGGACTTTTTTACATCACCCATCTGCAGATTCAGCCCTTTTCCAATTCCTGAACCAGTCTTGATGAGGACTTGACCAACTACATGTAGGGTGCAGACTTTATCTTAGTACCAATAGACCGGGACTCCATGATGGAGGCATGAGGCCTGATTGGCGGGCTTATCATGGAGCCCTCCTTGTCTGCTCTCTTGAGTGGTCCATTATCTTCTTGACTGGACATCAGATGACAGCCCAGGACATGGTCCTTCATCTTGTATCCCAAGATGCGAGATACCTAAGACTTCACTTTAGTAAAGTTTATTAAGATACATTTTTTAATATAAAGTTAAATTTACCTTTTTGTGTACAATTCTATGAAATCTGACAAATGCACAGTTGTGCAACCACCACCACCAAGATATAGAATGACTCTATTACCACCCCCCAAAATTCCCTCCCGTCCCTTTGCAGACAACACTACACCTAGCCCCCGGGCCACCACTGATAGGTTTTCTCTTCCTATGGTTTTGCCTTTTCCAGCCTGTCATGTGGTTGGAATCATGCAATGCCTCACTTTGTGAGTCTGGCTTCTTTCACTTATCGGAATGTATTTGAGATTCACCTATGTTGTTACCTATATCAGCTGTTCATTCCTCTTAATTACTGAACAGTATTTTATTGTATGGATGTACCACAGCTTGTTTATCCATGCACCAGCTGAAGGACATTTGGGTTGTTTACAATCTGGCAATGATAAAGTTGCTATAACCATTCACACACAGGTTTTTGTGTTAACATCTATTATTTACTCTTGGGTAAACACATAGGAATGGGATTCCTGAGTGTCATGGTGAGTGTGTAACTTTCTAAGAAATCGCCACATTATTTCCCAGAGCGGCTGGACCAATTTCACATTCCTACCAGCAATATACCAGAGGTCCAATTGCTCCACATCCTCACAGCCCTTGGCATCCAGTTTCTTTGTTTTCCAGTCTAATAGGCGCAATGCCTGAGATTTTACTTTGAATAAATGGATGCCACACAGTTTCCCACCTTTAGCAACACTGTTGGTTATCTATCCACCAGCCATTTTCCTTCTCCCTCGCTAACAGAACCCAGATTTTGTTCACCCACATCCTGGTGGTCATGTCCTTCAGGGTAAGCCGGGTATGCTCCCAACCCCAGTCAGTGACTGAATCCTGTTTTCTCCTTTTGGCCACTTATGATGTGTCCACTCCCTTGCTATCCAATAAGACGTTTTGTCAAGTAGATATAAAGAGTTCAGAGTCAAAAGGAAGAATGTCTGGGCTTAAATCATGGCTCTGATGCTTACTAACTAGTGACCCTGCATAGCTACCTAAATTCTCAGAGCCTCTGGTCCTCTTCTGCAAAAAATGGGGATAATTGTAGAACCTACGTCGAGGGTTGCTTTAAGATCTGAATGAATCAATGCATGGAAGGTCTTAGCTTGTGCCCAGCAGATAAATATTATCATTATTATATTATCAAATGATTTCTCATTCCCTGCATTTTCCTGACTATCTCCAGGAGTGAAGAGGTTTATATCCCCAGGCAAGAGGTATTTAAAGAAAATTAACCAGATTAAAATCTCACACAGTTATTTCAAAACCATTTACTTGTCTCTTAAACAAATAAACTAACAAATTTAAGAGGGCTTTATTCTCTGAAAAATAAGTCACCATTCTAACAGGCTCATTGAACAGATGCCTGACTAGTTCCTTTGGATCCACTGTTTGCCTGATGTGGGTCTGAACAGTTATGCACATGTGACACCCACATCAGACTCTGGCATCGGTGGACAAGGCTTGGTCTGCAGTGGTTTCTCCTCTGGCCACAAACCTAACCTGTGCCCAGTCATGGCCACTGGGACTTTTGTTGCCCGTTAGAATGAGGAATCTCCTCTTGACCAAAGAACTAAAGGGGATAACTTCATTTTTGGACCATTTATCCTTTACCCTGGGTGGGAGATGAGACATCTGTGCTCTTAAAAAGATTGTCTAACCCTCCCATTCAATTTAACTTCTAGTAATATAAGACTGTTTCAGACACCATCCAAATAAAGGGGAAATATTCATGACAGGGTAAATAGGACATCAAGAAATTCTGACCTCTGCTTGTTCAGGCTGTTACCCTATACTCCAGGAACAGTTTCTAGAAGAGTTGCAGGTACCTTCCAAGAGTAACTAATTCATCAAGATATTTTAGAAACATTTCTCAAAAAGAGGATCATTATCTTTATTAGAGCCATCTGGAGGAGGACTCAGGAATCTGAAATTTAACATTATTGTACACTCTCAAGGTTGAAAACCACTGCTTTAGAGCAGGCGGCAAACTGTGGCCCAGGAGTCAAATCCTGCCAGCTGTCCGTTTTTGTAAATAAAGTTTTATTGGCACACAGTCACACCCATTTGTTTGCATATTGCCTATGGCTGCTTTCATGCTAAAACAGCAGAGTTGAGCAGTTGTAACAAAAACTGTATGACCCACAAAACCTAAAATATTTACTATCTGGCCCTTTACAGGAAAAGCTGGCCAATCCCTGCTTTCAAGAAAAGACACTGTGATATTTGCAGTTAAAGTCATAAGAAATAGAAAAATAGTCTAGGTCTATTACTGGTGCATACTGGTGTATTGCTTTCCCTCCCTTCATTCTTTTGTGCATATTATTTTAAATAATAATGTCAGAGAGTATATATATATATATATAGAGAGAGAGAGAGAGAGAGAGAGCGCGAGAGAGAGAGAGAGAGGGAGGGAGAGAGAGGGAGAGAGAGAGAACATCCACTATGGGCCAGACACTATGCTATGTGTTAAAAACACAGTGATCCCTATGGAGCCCCTGTGAGGTTTGTAGCTATGACTTATTTTATCAAATCTAAGTCACCATTGATTAAAGACATCATTATTTTATGCACTATTAAGAAAGAAAAAAATGCCACCAACTAAATCATGGCACAGTACCTCCTGATGCCTTAGAAATTTTATTTTCTAATTATTAAAAAGCTCTTTTAGATTTATTTTTATGGTTCTTGGCATACATAAAATAATTATAGGCAATACTACTGGTTAAGAGCTACAGTCTCTGGGGTCTTCTTCCAGGTTACTGACCACCCCCACTCCGCAAGGTACTTGCAGACACTCTCATGATCTTATCAGAAAGTATCAACAAAGAGTTTTCAGACCAAGTTCATGAATGTGAAGGCAATGACAACTACGTCTCAACTGTCACCTGGCCAACAGTGTTTATAAGAGGCAATCAATCATAACCCATTTTCAGATATGGTCAATGGCTTTTAAAATATGTGCAGCATAGAATTGGTAAGATATAGTTTATTACTTGATGAATAAGAAGTCAATGGAGAGAGGCTGGGTCCTAGCCAATATGGCCCCCCAAAGATGGGTTGAGCCAGAAGGAGCAGGTGGGTATAGAACTTCTCTGTAACAGAGAGAGCCAGGGATGGCCTCTAACTATCCCCCGTCCTCACTACATTGTGCCACATGTACTACAATAAGTGGTCTGTTTCCACTTGAGACTGTGATATCTTTCAGGGCACAGGTGTGACTTCATCGGTCTCTGAGCTCCAAGAGACAAAACAGTGTCTGGGAAATAGCACGGAGCAGCAGTCCTGGTTCCTGAAATGAGCAAGTGAAGAAACTTACAAAGGTAGACAGAGAGGAGGTGCTTTTCCAGCGGAAGCTCTAGGAAGCAATCCTTAGAGCCACCACATGTAACCAAGGATGTTTGAGAGTCACAGGTGGGAAGGTGCATCCCACCAGGAGCTTGACCTGACTGGAGTCCCCTCAAGGGAAGGACGTGGAGGAATTTCTAAGGAAAGGTTTGAGCCTGTGGCAAACCGGGGCTGTGTCTGCACCTAGACCTTGGACTCCAGCCCCTGAGGAAACCTAAAGGGTTTACAGTGGAGTCTCCTGATTTTATCTGTTCAGTGTCACTGAAGCAGCACTTCATGTTAGGGAAGCAGCACTTCATGAGATTCTACTGGGAATGCCAATCACAGGCCTTGCCTTTTCCCTGAATGACCTCAAGAATGGGCATGGCCAACACTTCCATTAGTCACAATAGGTACTGGGCCTACTGCCCACAGTATCTTTGGGAGCCCAGGAAAATGTTATGATTTACATGAAAATCAGGAGAAAAGAAATGAATATAAACCAGCCTGTATTATATGTGTCTTTATACCAACACAATAGTAAGATATAATTTTCAATTTTTTTCTTGTGGAGAATGGGACCCATGAAGGCATAACTGCCCCAGGTCCATGAAGGTTAGAAGGGGGTCCTGAGAGTAGGTATGTGACACAGGTCATGCCCATCAGAAACTCTCCCAAGAACCTGACTCTCAGGAGATGAGTTATACTGACAGCAGGGCCAAGAGAGAGACTTGTCTGCCATATTGGTTATGGAAATGCACATAAATCAGGAACCCTGGAAGGATGCACAAACTCATACTGTTGTTTACCTCTGAACAGTAGAAAGGAAAACGGGACTGGAGCCTGGGAAGTTAAGTTGGTTTTGTTTCATTTAGTCAACCAAATAAAACAAGAGCAAAATAATGATAATAATAAAAACTCCACCAAAAGCAAATAGAAAATATAGCAAATGAATAGCTATTGTTAAAACTGGATGGGGGAAGATTAATGTTTGATTTATTATTTCTGTGTATGTATATAATATATATAGATATTATATAAATACACATTTTTATTTTATCAAAAACAATAAATGACTGCCCATTCATCCCTGAACCAACAATCACAGGAACCACTCTGGGCCCTTTTCTGTCTGAGGTTTGGTGGCTTAATTTTTCCTTTGAGTCTGCAAACTACTTGTATAATTAGGCTCTTTCCCCACTTCCTTCCACTTAATCAAGATGCCGTTTCTGTTGCTTGTAGTCAAGGAGTCTTAATCCAATCAAGTGTACTGCCAGATGCTGATGGCAGAGATGAACAATTTTCTAGGGTGGCAGGCTTTAACTTGGCTCTCACCCAGTCTGGAGGCCCTTAAAATGTCAGTTACATGTGGCACATATGAGCCTGGATGAACAATGGTCCAGACTTACTGGTCTATCCTGGCATCTTCTCCAGGCTACATCCTGAGCAAAGGGTTCCACAAGCAAAAGGAGCATTCTTGACCAAGGGAATTGGGATTGGGGAATATGAAGGTACAAGCAAAAGGGACAGGCACACTTGCTAAGTATCAGGTGGTTTGATGGTTACTTCTCCAGCATTCCCTGAAAACCCGGAGCATCTTATGATTCAGGTCTGAAAGTAATGAATGGTGACCACATAATTTATCATCCAAACGAGGATACATTTAAGAATGAAAGAGGATACTCTTATAATTACATTGGGACAACAGACACACATGAAAAAGTCCCAGGCAAATTGAGACATGTGGTCACCCAAGTTATGAAGCTTAATTATGTGCCTTGTCTAAGAAGGTCACACAGCTATTGTTGGCTGAGTTGGGATCTGAGTTGGGTCCAGTTGGTTTCATCTCTAAGGAGAGAATATTTCTTGGGAATTCTGAGAATCCCATGTGTTCTGGGCTGAACTGTGTTTCCCTCAAATTCATATGATGAAGCCCTTGTCCCCAGTACCTGCGACTTTAACCATGTTTGGAGATAAGTGTTAAAGGGGGTGATTAAGTTAAAATGAAGTCTTTAGGGTGGGCCTTAATCCAATCTGACGGGTGTCCTTATAAGAAAGGAAATTTGTACACACAAAGAGACACAAGGGATGCACTTGCCCAGAGAAAGAGACTACGTGAGGATACAGCCAGAAGACACCATCTGCAAACTAGGGAGAGAAGCCTCAGGAGAAGACAAACCTGCAGATACCTTGATCTTAGACTTCTAGACTTCAGAACGGTGAGAAATAATTGTTTAAGGCACTCAGTCTGTGGTACTTTGTTGTGGTGGCCTTAACAAACTAATACACCACGTATGAGTTGGAAACAAAAAGCAATGCTAGAGAATCCTCTGGGATTCTAAGCTCTTGGCCCTTCATCCTTGCCTGCATCCCTGTGGATCGACAGTAAAGTCCATTTTACCATAAAGAGTCCTTTGTGCCTGTATCCTTGGACAGCAAGGGAGGGGGATTGTGTTCCCCAAATTGTAGCTGTATCAAGGGTCAGAAACATCCAAAGGGACAGGATGACGGCAGTCCTAAAGAGGAAAGGGAAGGAGGCTGCGTGGAAAGAAGTACTTAGGGAGCTGGCTTAGCCTGGAGCCGTGCAGCACCCTCCCCATACATTCCCTCCCCTGTCCCACACCCCACCCCCGCAGACATTAAAGTCAGAAGGTCTGTGCTCCATCCCCGCCCCCACCAGACACCAGGGAGATTCAATTACATTTAGAGACACAATGTCTGCCTCCCCTGGATTAATTTCCGGATCCTGCCAAAGCTCGTCCTTATCTTTTTCTTGCTGAGAGTAAGAACCCTATAAAATCATCTCTATCAGGGACCAAGAAATGAGCCAGGGCAAGGCAAACACAAGGATCAGGGCCTTGCGTTTCTCTGGGTTCAAAACTTACTTGTCTCCTCACATAGATTTGGGAAGGGCCCAAGCATGACAGTTTGCCATCGAGCTCACATACCTCCTTTCTCTCTAAAAGGATCCATTCCGTCAGGGCAGTGGGTAGGAGCTTGACAAACTGCAGGCATGAGTTACGTAATAGTATTGGCTCTAAGTCCCCAAAGTGCCAGCCCTGGTGCCATTCTGCTCTCACAGAGCTTTATGAGAACAATAATAGTAATTATAACAGCAAGAGCTAGCACTTACAGAGGGTTTACAAAGCAACTCCTTCACTTACATGGCCTTATTTAACCCTCACAACAGTCCCATGAGATAGGGCTACCTATCTACCTGTGAGGTAGATGACATTTTTATCCCCATTTGGCAGATAGGTAAACTGTGATTTAGAGAAATTAAGCAACTTGGCCACGGTCCTGCAGCTGGCAAGGAGAAAAACATAAATCTCTTTAACACTAACACCAATGTATCAGCAATTGTCATAAAAATCAGAGTGCGAGGGACTCCATGGGGTATCAAGTGATGTCCAAATTTTGACTGATACTGTGAGTTAAAAAATAATAAAACATTCATTGAGTAAATCTGTGGAGTCACAATTTTCAGGCATTATTTTATGTACTCTGCACAGTAACCCTGTGACTTGAGTACTTTTATCATTACTGCCATTTTACAGAAAAAAAAAAGAAGCTTGCCAGGGTTCTCCAGCAAAGTGGAAAAGCTCAAATTTGAACCAAGGTACCCTGAGTTCAGAGCTCCCGTTCTAAGCACTACCCTCTCTGACCCTTCCCGTGACTGAAATGTTTTGCTGGCTGAGCAGTGAGCTCTGAGTGTGAAGTCAGAGACAGATGATGTGGTAAGAGCAGAGCTCCAAGTTGTAATGCGTACCCTGGGGTGTAGCTTCGGGGTCTGAGATACCCCAACTCCAGTTTAAGAAGTGTGTCTCCTCAAATTCCCCAAGCAGGCTGGACGGTGTTGGATTTCTTGGTTGTTGTACTGTTTAATGTTCTTTCAAAGTGTGTTAGACCCTATCGCCCGCAATTACTCCCAGGTGCAAAATTGTATGCACAAACAGTTACAGCAGCAATTTACTTGACTGTGAGCTCAATCAGCCAATTGTGAGCACAATTAGCTGCTCTCTGCTCATTTGGAAGGAGCCAGGGCGATGATTGCCTCTGCAATTAGCCAGTTGTGGGCAGCTCCGTTTGCGTGTACAATTTTGCACCTTCAAACACTGGAATGTGCAAAAGTGGCGCATGCTCTTTGGGCTCCAAGCATCCAACCTGATGTCCACCTACCAGTCTCTATACTTGTTCATGAGGGCCTGCCTCCTGCTGCAGTTTGGAGGCTGCAACCTCAGGGAAAGATAAGATACCATGACTGAGATCAAACCCCAAGGGATGCTACATAGCTGAAAAAACAAACCTTTCCATATTTTGGCCCAGGAGTGAAGGAACAGAGATGAGACACTAACTTGGGTTGGCATAGGGAAATGTGTGGTCAGGGTTGGGAAGACCTAAACATTAATCATTTGGGTCCAAGAGAGAGCCATCCAAAAATGTATCAGCTCAGAATGGGGAATATTTTGCATTACCAGAAGGACTTGCGTTCAAGAGTCTGAAAGTACTAGAAACTGGATTGACTGGGGGAATTAAAATGTCATTTAAGTCACTGGTGCAATCAACAGATTTTCTCTCCCCTCTTCCTGTTTCCTACTTTAAAAAATAAAACAAATCCTCCCACTAAAGTTGGGACTATTTCTGACCACCTGTTCCTACTGAGGGAAACCCAGAAATCCAGAGATGTTTATTGCAGCTGTACACAAAATGAGCTGCACTCTGATTGGATTTGTTCTAGTTTTCCTTTCACTATGAATTGATTAAAGAGGAAAGTTCACTATATTTTAATCAAGATTCTGCTGCAATGATAGGCTTTTCTACCTAGAAGCAACACATCTGTAGTTTTGCAGAGGAAATCAAAAGGAAGCAAGACTCACTGTTTGGTTAACCCATCTGTCCTGTGAGCCTTCTGCAAACTGAAGGTTGATTGTTAACTCTAATTACTCTTAAACCTACTAGAACAGTGAAGCATTTTTCATAATAGCCAAAATGTGGAAACAACCTAAAGGCCCATCAACTGATGATGGATAAACAAAATGTGGTATATCCATACAAGAGAATAGTATTCAGCCTTAAAAAGGAATGAAGTACTAATATATCACACAACATGGGTGAACCTTGAAAACACTATATTAAGTGAAAGAAGCCAGACATGAAAGGCTACAGATAGTACAATTCCATTTACATGAACTGTTTGGAAGAAGCAAATCCATAGAGATAGAAAGTAGATTAGTGGTTGCTACCCTGTAGGAGGTAGGAGGTGGGACTCAGGAGGGATTGCTAATGGATTTAGGGTCCTTTTTGGGGTGATGAAAATGTTCTGGAGTTAGATAGTGGAATTAGATAGTTGAATAACCTTTTGAATATAGTGTCATCATGGAATTGCATGTTTAAAGGTTGAATTTTATGGTATGTGAGTTATATCTCAATTTAATAAACTATTAGAGTAGAGAAAATTTTCCACTTGGGAGATTGGGAGTAGGTTGAACAAGTGTGAGGACATTCCTGCATTGGCCTGTCCACAGGCCACTCAGAGAACCCCTGGGGAACAGCCATAACAGGGAAGAAAGAACTTAAAGGTAATTTCTGATGCAGGTCACAAGCCAATAATAATTGAACATCTACTGTATACCAGATTATTTAGTAAGCATTGAGAAGAAAGTTTCAATGCCTTTTGATCTAATGGTGGGGCCAGGAGATGGGAGTAGATTTCAAATAAATAAGAAGTCCACTCCCTGGGTCAATATTTCCAAATTTCCATTCAAAATTGAGTTGCATAAGGCAACGTTTTCTTGGAACAGAATGGAAAGCAAAGGTCTATAAGGGAATTTTTCTGAGCCACTACCTTTTAGCCAGGACCAAGCCAACACAGTCAAGAGGGTGTTTTGGCTCTTTATATTTCTTATATTGAGTATGCTGAACTTTTTACTCTCCTTTACATGATATGGATTTTAAGCCAAGCAGGTATGCAGACAGTTGGATAAGCCAGGAGTCTCAAGTTAAGTATAAAGGGAGGCATTGGTGCTCTAAATTAACATTCACCTTCCCCTATCTGAATGGTAGCCCAAGGAGCTATAGACACAAAGGGCAATAGTCAAGTGTGAAGCAAATATTGTGCTATTAAGAGCTAGACAAGTCAACGCCCTCATTCTCCCTCCATCCCATCATTCTGAGACATACTTCTTGAAAGTGGTACCTTTGTGCATTGCTCCATTTCTTCACTGTCATTCATACTTGCATCTGATACCTGCACTCACCACTCCCCCATTCAGTATTTGGTTGATTATGTGAGAAACACATGAATCCTGATAAACTTATCTCATCCCCACTGTGCAATTCATAATCCCATTGCTTCAATCTCCTAAATTTCTCTCAAACTCATCTACACTGTGTCACCTCAATCCAGGCCACCACCATCTTGTCCCAGATGACCTCAGAGACCTTCTAACTGGCCTGGTCCCATCCCACTTGCCCCACATCATAACTGATCCAAATTAAAATAATTCATTGGTCCCTTGGTTAAAACTCTTTATTTGATGCCCAATATTCTTAGAATAAAGATTAGAAAGTTTCACAGGGGGTCCTGTTTCAAATGTGAATGGGACCAGAATGAAAAGTACATCTGAAATGTCAGTATAATCCACTTTTCCTCCCCATCCCACTGCTACTGCCTCAGACCAGGCTTTTATCAATATAATATTATTAGAGTGAAATCACATGTGTATGGGGAGGAGTGGGAAGGCATGTTCTGAAGTTAACATGAAAAATCAACGTGTCAGACACAATGATGTATGTTTGCCACTCCTCTTTCAATCCCCTCTTCCTGGCTACACAGGAAGACTACATTTCCCAGCTCCTCTTAGTGTTAGGTCAGGACCATATGACTCAGACTGGCCAATGGAGTGTGAGCGGAAGTGATATAAGCCACTGAGTCTTACATTCAGCTACACATTGGAATCATCTGGGGAAGTTTAAAACATACTGATACATGAATCTCAACCCCCTGAAATTCTGATTTAATTGGGATTGGGCACAGCCTGAATATCAAAAAAAATTTAAAGTTTCCCTGATGATTCTAAGGTGCAGCAAAGTTTGAGAGCTGATGTAAGCCACTCCCAGGTCTGGACCTTAAAAGCATTCTGTTTTATCATACCCTTCTTTGGTGACCTCAGAGACCAGCCAATCCAGATACTGGAAGCTGTCAGCCTGAGAATCTGAGCAATGTGTAGAGATCTCTATTGGACTTGTAATCTGAATAAGAAGTACATCTTTATCATTCTAAAATTAATTTATTATCACAGCATAGCCTTCTGACTAATGCAGTGAAAAACCATATAAAGTCAAAATTACTTTCAACATGCCTTTAGGAATTGTCCTCAATGGAGTGGCCAACACAGCCCGTTTTTCCTTCATCATTGAAACTGATCACTGCTTTTTCAGAAAATAGAATTGTTGGCTTACTTTTAAAGGATATAGTGTATAAACATATGAATTATAAATACTAAAATTACAGTGAGATATTCATAAAGAATAAAGAAACAGGCAGAAATTGCAATTCACTGAAAGAACAGTAAATTCATATTGCCTCTTTCACACTCCTTATAGGGCAGTGGTTCTCAACCTGGGTTATATTATTTAGAAGTATCTTTGGAGTTTTTAAAATACACCCAAGGTCACAGCATTATAGATATTGTGATGGCACATTAATACTACAGCTACTTCTACAAGTTCTGATTCATGGAGATAAAAATGAGAAGCATCACCCCCTTGACCAAGTTTTTCTAAATCTTCATCTGGATGTTTACCAAATTGGTACCATGCTTTGTCTTCGAGGCTCCCAATGAGCTTAGATTTTATTCTTGATTTACTTTTCACATTCTTCTTTATCATGTTGTTAGGTGTTGAACAAACACAAAATACAGGGAGGGTAGAAGAATCTCAAAAATAGTATTTTTAACAAAAGAAGCCAGACATAAAAAATACCTACCATACAATTCCATTTGCATGAAGTTCAAGAACAGGCCAACTGGTCTATAACGATAGTAATCAAAACAGTGGTTGCCTATTTGGGGGGGAGGTGTAGAGACTGACTGAAAAGGGGCATGAAAGAATTTTTTCTGGGGTAATGGAAATGATCTTGATCAAAATGGGTATATTCATATATACATATATATTAATATATCACATAGCAATTGATATTTAGTGGATTGTACACTTAACATCTGTATATTTCACTGTATATAAATGTTATCTTAATAATTTTTTAATGGAAAGGAAAATTTATAGTAAATAATATAGTGAGGGTTATGTGTTCCTCGAGACCAGTGACTTTCATTCGTTGCTCATCATTCTTTTTTCTGTTAAATCCTTAGGGCTGATGTCTCCCTGTGGTCCATAATCAATGCATGTCACCTTGAGTGGCCTTCACAAGCATGATAATTTACATATCACAGCCCTCAGTCATAAGGAATCAGAAACAAATTGAGAATAAGTTCCTCTTTGATACTATAACCTGCTGTACCTATATACAAAAATTTGAACAAGTCTGGAAAAAACAAGACAGAGGAAGACCTAAAGAAGATTAGCTAAAATGGCTCTTAATGAAGGCCCTCCACGAAGCAGAAGGCTAAGACGAAATGGAATTACCATCTATAAATTATAGTAGAATAGTGCAGAGGAGGCAGGGGCAGCTTTGCTACTTGGAGAGCACAAGATAAGAAACAGTGACGTTTTCTTACCAAAATGGGTCCGCAGTGCTGGTTGAAGATCACGCATTGGAGGTTTGTTTGAAGGAAAGATATTTTCCTTAGGGTTAGGAAGAGGAGAAGGACATTTATGTTATTAAGTTGTGCTATCAGTCATTCACACCTTGATGTAAAATATGTCAATCAATGGACTGCCTTTTAACTGCCTTGAATCAGCCTCATTCAGTTCACTCACCACCTTTAACACCAAAATAAGGACTAGCTCTCCATCTAGTCCTTCATGCTGACCCTTCTTCTAGAACATCCATTTGTTTACTCATCTACTGTTAATTGTCCTATTTACAGATGTATCTTCAATAAATATGTACCTGGCGGAACTTCCCTGGCAGTCCAGTGGTTGAGACTCTGTGCTTCCAATGCAGGGGGCACAGGTTCAATCCTTGGTTGGGGAATTAAGATCCCACATACCGTGTGGTGTGGCAAATAAATAAATAAATAAAACCTTCGATTTACAAAAAGAAGTATGTACCTGGCACATAGTATGAGCTGAGCAAATATTTGTTGAATAAATAAGTGGCTTTCTGAAACATACAAGAGTTTCAGAGATCTGATGGGAAACTTGATAAAGGGAGATAATAATTACACCCCTAGCTGTAATAAAATTTCTAAATATAAGCTACAAAATTATAACTGGGGAAGGGAGGCAACAGGAGGTAGATGGGGAGGTAGGGTGGAAATTTTCTGCAGGAGAGCCAATTAGGAAAAGAAGGCAAGGTCAGACAGACTTTGTGATCCTTCCTTCCTTCAAAGATCTCTTTGCCTCCAGGGACCAGCCCCTGGTCCAGTCAAGACGGTGAATTTAGGAAAAGGGATCTGTTGTTTTAATCTGAAGAAGCAGAAATGGAAGGTCAAATAATTTGACCCTCCTACAAAAACTGATATGAAAGAGGCAGTCAGATTAAAACATATGTTTTATGTTTTAAGATATCTTTTGGTCATCAAAAAGATTAAAATGATTTTGCTCTTTGGTCGGCAAGAGTAGAGAGCTGTAGGTGTAGCAGAAACCAAATAAAGAACCCACCCCCGCCTCCAGTGGAGAACTAAGCTCCCAAGCTCATCCGCACCACGTCTGCCAGGTTGGTCTTCTCTGGCTTAGTTTAGACCCCTCGGAGCTGAATTTAGGTTGATATCTGAGCCCAAGGATGACAAGCCCAGAGCTGGGTTGCTGCCTGAGATGGCTTGGCTGTTAGAAGCCCCATCTCTGCCCACTTTTAAATAATGCTTGAAGCAGCTCCTTTCTCAGATGTAATTTCTCTTTTAATCACTTTCAGATTCTGCAGGGGAACTTTAGAAAGAGACATCTTTAGTTTGACTTTGAAGTGTGCTGTTTGTTTTTGGCTAACTGCAAATTAGCAGACATATTAATTGTTGATGTTTGCTATTATGGTTGTTTTTGGTGGTCTGTGCGGTTGCTTGGCCGAGTGAGAGCAAATGCTCTGTGAATAAAACGCTAGTCCTTAAACCAATTTGAGGAGGGGGTACCCCAGCAGCAGTGTGGGTGCTATTCATGACTCTAGCTCAGTTTCAACCATACTTGGTCCTGGAAAACCCAAAACACATTTGGCCCTGAGCACTTTTTTCCCTTGATTTTTATTCTTGTGAGCTATTTAAAGAGAATTTAATCCATATGTTTCTGATTCATTTAAATCACAAAAACATTGGGTTTTGAGAGTTATTTGATGTCCAAATGCCTTTTAAGACTTTTTAATAAACTTTCCAAGTCTTATTGCTTTAAAAACACATACTCACATTTTGCCAGGGGTGAGTGGATTCAGGCTCTAAAGGATTTGGGTTGAATTTGAAATTCTGAACCCGTAAATTATGGCCAGGTTAAGATAAAGCCTGTGTCTACACAATACCCAAGCAGCCCAATAGAAAGCCAAAATCCTAGGTTGTCATCCAGATGTTGCACAACTTCTAATGCGTGGCAAAACATCAACGAAACATCCGGATGGTTTACTGACTTTTTTCCTCTTGATTCAGATGTTTGCAGTTACAGAGTTAAGGACGTGGGTAGCAGCTGTCGACCCTGGCACACTCTGAGGAGTTTATTTGAAAAGAGTCTCTCTATTCATATGTGGATCACAATGTTCATGGGATGGGGTAGGGGGAAGGAAAGAACCTGCTTTTCTTTATGAAAGCAGGTAGTGTGGAGTAAGTTGCTAAGATTTGGAGGGTAGAGAAAAGAGGCTATCCAGATGTGCCTGAGCCTCCCTTAAGGAGAGTGAGTAAAATAGACAGGGAGTTTAATAACATGTTTGCTACATCTTTCTAAGTGGAAGGAATATGAGTTAAAGCAAAACTGATAAGGTCTTTATGATCCTTTCCCCTCATAGGGAGAAGATCTAGGAGTGCCACGTGTAAAATAAAGGCAACTTCAGGTCTTTCACGAGATGAAGAGAGTGACAATAAATTAACAACAACTGACTTCTGTATAGACATTTCATGAGATAAAGAGACTAATAATTCGAGTAAATGATAATGTTAACAAAAACTTACTTGTAATAGACCTTTCATGGTCTGTGTATTATTCAATTACAATAATAACTGAAATAATAATAATAATACCAAACTCACACGACAACTTTGATAAGACACATATGGTTCTAAAGATTTTCCGATGTTTACATTGAATCCACCCAACAAATTTAGAGGTGGCTGTTGTTCTTTCTTTAAGGAAGACCATTTACTTAGTGATCATTAAGAATAGTCAATAAGCTATACTCTTTAACTAATGTAGATAGACCAGTGGTCCTCCACCAGGGATGATTTTGCATCCAAGGGGATATTTGGTGCTGTCTAGAGACAGTATGATTGTCACAACTGGGGGTAGATAGAGGCGCTATTTTCATCCAGGAAGTAAAAGCAAGAGATGTTGTTTAACATCCTACAATGCACAAAACCAGCCACCGAAACAAAGAATTAACCAGCCCCAAATGTCGTTAGTGCTGAGGCTGGGAAATGCTGAGATAGACAAAAGAACAGGGGCACTTTTGACATTCAAGTTCAGGATCTTGGCTGCTGATCTAGGCTCTTGGTTGCTGACCTGCCGATTTGAATTGCAAACCTTCTCAACACCAGAGCACCACGTGTTACAGAAAGTCAAACTGCTCTTGAGGAGTGGTTCCAAATTTGAACTCTCATCAGGATCACCCAGAGCAATTGTTCAAACACAGATGGCTGGGCCCCACCCCCAGAGCTTCTGATTCAGGTCATCTGGGCTGGAGCCTGAGAATTTGCATTTCTAATGAGTGCCCAGGTGAGGTTGATGCCGCTGGTCCATGGGCCGCACCTTCAGAATCACTGCCTCTGAGCATGAGAGCTGGTATACGAAGGCATGAGGGCTTCCTACTACTGAACCCTGGGATTGGAAAGAGAATATGGGGGTTCTGCCCTCGTAAAACTTAAAGCACAAAGAAGCAGAGTGGAATATATGTTCTTTGCAGGCACTTCATTCTGCCCTAAAGAGGTGAGGAAATTAGCTGAGCTATGCACACCCAAGTCTTGCTCCCAAATTTCCCTGCAGAAAAGGTTGTCCACCTCCTACGGGGAGGAGAGGAGCTGATGAAGAGGTAGGTGAGGGAATAGGCTAGTAGGAGATCCACCACATGGAATGAAACTTCAATGTTGGGTAAGAACTATCCCCCGAACAAGTCAGGCCTCTCTTTAGCAATCAAAAATGCCCTTCCTGACCACATGACCCAAAGGAAGTCCTCTCACACTACCTAAGCCAGTCTCTAGCAACTCAACCAGTATTGTCTTCTTCATAGCATTTACCATTAACTGAAACTAGGTATTGGACGATATATTATTATCTTTCCCTCTCCTTCCCCCATAGAATACAAGATTCATGAAGGTTGTGACTTTGTATTTCTTAGTAATTATGGTATCCCCAGCACCTAGAAGAACGTCTGGCACATAGTAGGTATTCTATAAATATTTGTTAAGTGAATGAATGAATCTTGCAAAAATTGCTGCAAGACGACGGTATCTCCTTTTCCCACAATAAGCTCCCCGCTTCCCTGCCTCATCCTTCAGGTCTCCTCACCTCACTTCCCTGCCCATCATTGTTTTCTTTCCTTTTCTCCCCACGGGCTCCCCTGAGAGGTCATAAAACTATAAACAATGAGTACCTAGGATAGACTTAACAGGCCCAGGGCACCACTTTGGACATTTCTTTGAAACTCACCTTACGCATTTCTGGGAAACACCATAAAATCAGCCTGGAAAGAAAGAAAGCCTATACGATAACCCAGAGGTGATAATGATCGTAGCAACAATAACAACCACAACAAAAACAATGACAACAGTCGTAGCTAACACTTACTGAGTCTCTACATCTCAACCAGTCCCCACAACAACCCATTGGGTCAAATACAATCATTTTCCTCATTCATTAAAGGAAGACATTGAGGCTCAGAGAGGTTTTGGAATTCTCCCAAAGATAAGTCACTAGTACACAGAAAAACTGGGTTTTGAACTCAGGCATCTGACTCCAAGGTCTGTGTTCTTAGCCAAAATAGGAGATCAGTAAATAGTTGCTGATTGGTTGATTGATTCAAGCAGAATTCCAGGCTGAAGATTGTCACCCTCTGTCCTCACCTGTCATTAGGTTGCCATGTGGAATGAAGATTATTTCTCTTTCCGGACCCAGTCCTCATCACTGATCTTTCAGTAAAACTCCCATCTAACCTGTCATATTAATGTTATTTTTGCCACTAAAAGTTTACCAAGTCAAAAAGAAGTACTGGATTCCAATCGTAACACCAAACATATACCATCTCCGTGGAATACTGTGCATTCCACAGCTTTCAGATGCCTAGATGAAATTTCCAATGGAAGGAAAAAGACAACTAAATTCAGACGTATCCATGCCTTTGTCCATGTAGCTTCCTAAGGAACCGGAAAGCAACAGGACAAATTTGAGTTACAAAGTTAACTTTGTTCCTTGTCTTTTGATCTAGATTTCCCAGGAGCTCTATGACCCTGTGACTTTGGTTACTGGATTACAGCCCAGGGATAGGCAAAGCTGACCTTCAGGTAAGAGCAGTAACAAAGCCCCTGTCGTGTCACTTCAGTGATCCCAATCTTGTCTTTATCGGATACTTGAACTGATGTGATTTGAATGGAGACAATACTCATCTTTAAAATGGAAACACCCTTGGAAGGTCCAGCAACCAACCCCTGTCCACTTTCTGGTCATCTCTTCTCCATAGATCCTTCCTGGACCCATGACTTTTCTCCTTCCACCCACCGGTTCTCACTGTTGTTACTTATCCACTTGCTTCCTTTCTTTCATAACCATCTTTCTCATACCATTTTCTCTCTAGTCCCACCAGCGAAGGAGATCTTGTTAGCCACAGTTTCTGTAACTTGTTTTATAAAACATAAGTTGTATTGCTTGAATATTCTTAAATATTATGCCCTCTCTATTCTATTTTGTTTTCCCACCACTGTTCTACTAGCTGCTCCCTGGATGGTCTCATCCATTCTTATTGTTTTAACATCCAGTGAGTTGCTGAAAGTCCCATATCCCTATCTCCAGTGCAGATTTCTGTGGTGAGCTGCAGACAGCCAACACATGCCAGCTGGTGTCCCAAATGCACCACAAATGCACCATTGCATCACACTCTGCCCAACCTCCCCTCTCGTGCTACTCCTCCTCTTTGGTTCTCCACATCAGCTGATGAAACCAATATTTACTGGTCACTTCAGCCAAAATCTGAGGATCATACTGATTTTCCCTTTCATTCCATTTCAACTTCCAATCAGGCACCACATGCTGACGATGTTTCCTCAGCATCTCTTCAATCTTCCTCCTCTTCTCCATCCTTATCACCATTACCTTAGAGGAGCCCATCATCATCTCTTCCCTGGACCACTACAGTGCTTTTGTAACTGTTCTTCCTGACCCCAGTCCTATCCTCCTGCATCAAACTCACCCTCAAAATGGTCATCAGAGCATTTTACCTAAAATAAGTTTTACCTAGATGTTTGTTTGAAAGCATTCAGCTGTTTATTTTCTACAGAACAAATTCCAAGCTTCTTAACATGGGATGCAACACTCCATGATCACACATCTTCAAATTATACTACCTCTTGCTTAGGTTTGCCTCACTTTTCATGCTCCAGCAATTCTGAACTTCTCAGAGTTCTCTGGATACTCCATAATATTCATACCTCAGCATCTTTGTTTATGCTCGATTCTTTACCAGGAATACCCTTCTTTCTTTTTTTCCCTTGGTTACCTCCACATCTTTTAGGTTCAAGTTCAAGAATCCCCTCTTTTCTAAAAGCTTTCTTTGTGTACCCTCCTGTCGGTTAGGTTATATGACCCTCATCTGGTCTCCCATTATGTTCTATGCTTTTCTGAATACCAGCATTCACCACATGGTGTAACCATTTTCTATCTATCTGTCTATCATTACATAATACAATGAGCTTCCTCAAAGCAGGGAAAATGTATTAATTTATTTTTTATTTCTTTAATTTGGCCATGCAGAGAGGCTTGCGGGATCTTAGTTCCCCAACAAGGGATTGAACCTGGGGCCCACTGTAGTGAAAGAGGACCACCAGGAAATTCTCTGTGCATTTATTTTTATATACCCAGGCCTAGCATATTTACCTCATAGTCAAGAGCATGAATTTTGGAAAAAGGAAAACCAGGATTTGAACCTTGGTTGTACTACTAACTAACCACGTTGACAATGAGATGTGCATTTCTAGGCTTCAGATTCCTCATATGTAAAGTCGTCAGGTCATTGTGTTATCGCAAGGGTTCAACGAGAAAAGTATGCTATGTAATATACACAGTCCTTGGAACATGGTTAAGATTAGATATTCAATATTCAATAAAGGGTTATTATTATAACTGCAATAAGCATTTTGAACTGAACTTAGGATGAATCTATTTAAAGGGGTAATGTCTTTCATGCATGACAAGGGTCTTGCTATTTTTGACACCTACTGGGAACCTATGTCATGTCTTAACGGGCCACCATGAGTCTATGTGCACATTGAGTCTCTGGCCTTCCTGGAAGAAATGGCACAAAGAATTAGGTCAATTCAGGCTTCTGATTCCATATGCCCTCCCCAAGGAGGCCTCCCAACTCCCACGTCTAAAATTTCAACCCCTGGCATTAGCTTTCCCTTCCTAGCTTTGTTTTCTTCATTGCCTTTTTCACCACCTGAAATTATTTTCTATTTTAAGTTGTTAACTTTTTATTATCTGCCTCCCCAGCTGGAATGTCTTGAAAAGCAATGGCTTTGTCTCAGTCTCTGCTGTTCTCCATAATCCATAATAATCAGGGCCTGGCACACAACAGGTACTCAGGAATATTTCTTGAGTAAATGAGTATATCAAAATCAATTAAACTTTTTGGTTTAAGATTATTTACATTCTTAAACAGCATTGAAGACTTAAATACTTATGTGGGTTATACCTATGTATATTATATTAAAATTTTAATTGAGAAAAAAATTAAAGTTAAAACAGAGAGTCTCAAAGACAGAAATTTGAGAGAAGAATTGGAAGAGGTGGCTCTTATGAGGCAGAAGAATTGGAATAAGCAGGGGGAAAAACCAAAACTTGAGTAGGCAAGGAACATTCTCTCTCAAAGAGATGCCACTGAAGAGAGAGAAAGACTTTGTAGGGGAAAATTGTTTCAAAATTTAAAAATTCAATGGAAGATTTGAAAAAGTGGAGAGTCACTCCTGACATCTGAATTACTGTTTGGAAAGACTACTTAGAAGAAACATCTTACAAACAAGTGCAAAAACAAATACAAAAATGCATAAGAGAATTTTAAAAGGAGATTCAAGGATGAAATGGTAAGAGCCTTAGAGAATGGATCCAGGGGTCTTCATAAGTAATTAGCAGGAGAGCCAAAAGGACAACAGAAAATGGATGGGAGAAAAATGATAATCAAATAATAGACGAAAACTGTGAATTGGAGCATATGCTGGTCTAGTCTTCAGATGGAAAGAGTTCACTAAGCCTCAGGCAGAACTAAAGAAAAAAGACATACACTTGAAGTGCCTTGTGAAATTCCCAAACTTCAAAGATAAAGAGGGATCCTTGCAAGTTTTCCGAAAGAAAACAAGATTTTTAAACGATTTTTACTCATAGCCCTCAGGCTTGAGCAGGTTGGGGGAGTAAATATTAAACATTTAACCAGCTGTCTCCTGAGTTGGCAGAGAATAGGACTAAAGGATCAGACAGAGAAGATTTAGGAAAGCAAAAGGGGCCGGTGCAAGAACAGCCACTGGCAGAAAAGTTTATCTGCTCTTGCAGAAGCTCAGTAGAATTACTTGGGGGACTTTTCTAAGATGGTGTGTGTGTACCCTTGAGGTCATGGCTCCCCATTTGAAAAGCGTTACTTGGTGATCCTCAGTTATGGATAGGAGCAATTTCATCTGTGCAGATCTTCATTCATTGATTCATTCAACTTGTGCTCATTGAGTAGCTACTCTGTCCCAGGCATTGGGACTCGACTCTGGCATGGAACTGTGAACAAACCAGACAGACCCCTGTGTTTAAGGAGATGATATTCTAGTGGAAGAGGCAGATCAGCAAGTGAATGCATTAACAGACAAGAAAACTGAAGACTGAAATGAATATTATGCAGGAAATAAGCAGAGTGATGTGAAGGAGAGAATGAAGGGCTATTGATACGGGCTAAGGAGGTCAGGGAAGGAGGTGACATTAACCAGAGTCCTGAAGGACAAGGATGAATCAACTATGGAAGGAGCAAGGGTCCCAGGTCTCCAGGCAGAAGGAACGGCCAGGAGAAGGCCAGAAACAAGGAAGGTTTTGGTGTGTTTAAGAACAAAAGGAAGATTGTTGAGGTTAGGGTGGTTAGACAGCAAGGAGGCAGGAGATGAAGACAGAGAGGAGAGTGACAAGATGGCCTTGTGGGTGGAGACAAATCAAGATCCAGGCTGCAGAGGGTCAGCTACTTGTGAGCCTGAGACCTTCATGGCTGGCGGAAGGGGTCTGTCCCGAGCTGACTCCATCCTGAATCCAGGACTGGGGTCTGGAGTGGGAAACCCAGTAGTGGAGGTGGAGTCCGCCAGTGGTGGCTGTCACCCCTGGTGAAGCTGTCATCACGGAGCATTAGCATAAGAAAGGGAGGCCCTCTGTGTTTGGGCTTGTCACCCTGCGGTGACAGGGTGCACAAATGTGGGCCGGCACCGGGAGCTCTGCGCTGACAATGTTGGGTACCACAGCTGTCACTCTGCCGGGCCTGGCCCGCCCCCCCTACCCACGCTGCCATTAGAAACAGCAGCTACTGCCACTGCTCTTATTTCCACACAATGTGTCAATTGTCACTTGGCAGGGCTTTGCTGAGAGACATGGGCGGGGCACACCTGCTCGCTGGGGCAGAAGAGGATGTAGCCTCCCACCTCCTCTCCACCCTGGAGTTGGGGCCCCTCTGCCTGCGCACCCAGGAGGCCCAGCCCTCTGTGCCGTGGGCTTAGACAGACACAGAGAGGAAGTTCCTTGACTTTACCTCCACCTCCATGGTTTTCCTGCTGAGACTAAAACACACAGGCAAATAAATACCAAGTTACATGGGACGAAAGATGATTCCAGAAATGAGTTTGTTTAGAAAAGAAACTTTTAAATGACTCCAGAAATCAGGTTATGTTCTTATTTTGTTTTGTTAACGTCAAGACTTGCCTTTTGCATCTGGCCAAACTTCTCTTATAAACAAAACACTGGACATTGATGTCCAACTCTGTAGGAAGTTGGGAAAGTATAGAACGGAATAAAGCTGGGTGGGGTGAACCAATATTTACTGATCGTTTACTACAACCAACAATATCAATAGTAGCAAATAGATGACTGCAGTAATATTGCCAGTAATCGCTATCATAATATTTACTGGATGCTTAAAACACGGAAGGGTCTTTGTATTATCTCTTTGATCCTCACAAAACCCTAAAAGGGGAAACACAGGCCCAGGCTGGTTGAAGAATTTACTCAAGGTCACAGTGAGTGAATAGCCGAGCAGGGCTCTAACCTAGATCGTCTGCCTCCACTGCTTTGCTTCTCTTTAAATCCTCAGGATAACCCAGTGAGCTAGGAGTTAATGATGAAGAAATGGAGATCAAGTGAGGTTAAGTGGCTGGTGCCAGGATTCAAACCAGACCTCGCTCCTTCACTTTTCTTGGCGGCCTCTTGATTCTTCACTTTATACCAGCTGCTTAAGGCGTCAGCTTCCCTGTGGCCAGCTTCTCACTTGGATCTTTGATTTTGTTCATGTGTGCTTCTTCCAGATGTTTGACAATAAGCAGACTTCGGCTTTGGATTGAAGCAAGGTGCAAGTGCAGACAAGAAATGGAACTCCAGCTTAAGCTGTCCTGCATCCATCCATGCTACGGACCACCCCATTTTTTGGAGGTTCATGCTCCTATTGTTTGCAAGATGAGGGCATTGAGGCGTGGAGAGGGAACACACAATTTTGAGCTTGCAAAATTCACAGACTGGCAGAGCTGGCAGGCCCATTGGGACCAGCCAATGCAACCCCCTCATTTTACAGCTGAGGAAACAGGACCCCAAGGTTAAGTAACTGCCCTAAGGTCACACAACCCATTAGCAGCAGAACCCAGATGGGAATCCCCAGACCCCAGTTTGGGCCTGAAGGAGAAAGCAGAGTGGAAAAATAGATGCAGATGCCTGTGTGGGCGTCTGGGATCTGGGGTCTGAGTGATGTTCATGGAAACTACCCCTTTTAAGGTATTGCCTCAAGCTTGCTTCATGCCTGCTATGTCTGGCTGCAACACCCCACCCAGTGCTGGCACTTAAGGGTGTTCCTTGAAGAGCTGCTGCTGGGCAGGTGTCCACAGACACTCATAGATGTGGGGACCAGCTGTGATGGGCAGAGTCATTGAGGATAGCTTTCAGAACTCCTATTCCTGAACGCTTTAGGGCTCACAGCAGATCTTCAACAGCCAGTAGCAACCAATATCTATTGAGTGTTTCCCGTGTGCCTTACAACCCAGCAAATTACAATTTTCCCTAAAAGGAGGGAGAGTATATGAGCAAATAAACTGGGAAAATGTGAGTTTAATCTAAGTGCTTTTTTTTCTTTCTTTCTTCTTGGTGTTACAAGACTTACACAGGTTAGCATCCTCAGAAGGGGAGAGGATGTGCAGTGTCTCTGGAAATGTTGGGACCATGAAATCCCTTTTTTTTCCTTGCAAATTTCATTTAAGGCTGTTCTGAGAACCACTTTTTGGGGATCCTGGACTGGACCAAGAGGGCAGGTTATGGGCAGGTGGAGATTCAGGGGCTTCATAAGGGGCATAGTCTCAACCCAGATACACTAGTATCGTACTTAGGTTTATGGTAACACAACAACTAATGTCAGACCCAAGATGCTATGCGTTGGAACTCCTAGGCACCTCTTACTCAGGTTGAGGTGAGTCTGTAGCCAGTTGGGACTTTCTCTGCTGGAGTATTTGACTGATGACCTCAGCTGAAGAGTCAGAAAATTCTGGGGCAGACAGAAGTAGTCAAGGGTACCATGCGGCAGCCATTGGATTCTGAGACCAGAGAATCTACACCCATATCCATTGCACCTGGGACTACTAATGATTAGCCTCTCAGAAAGACTAAGGCAGAGCAGAGCTCACTACAACGGCACCCCTTCCCCAAAAAACTCATTCTTCCCCTTCATACTTCCTTTCTTTCTGAATGGGTGGATTCCGTTGCTATGAAGGTATAGCTAAAGGCAAAATTGCAACCACTAAGGTCACTGCATGAGTCTAGAACGGTAAGCGTTCAATGCCATAAGCCATGTGTCTTCAAGCTAATGTGCAGAGAATTACACGGATCACACTTTATAAATCTGCACAGCTCTCTGGTTGTGCTAATGGCACTTCTCTCGGCATGAAGCTACTCAGTATGACACTAGGAAGTAAGCCCACATTCTGATTCCCACCCTACCCTCGGCAAAAGCATGATGTAGTTAAGGAAGAGGTCTCCTGCTAAACAGCAATATGCTGTTATTTAAACTCTCTCCTGCCTCCGGTTCCCTGAAACATAAAATCATAGCCCCTCTAATGTAAGGTTTGTCAAGAGAATCAAGACAATCGTATTGTCCCTAGAGAGAAGCAGCTTAGAAAAAAGATGAACGAAGGAGAAGATAAATTCAGCCTTGCATTGTAGCTTCTCATGAACTTGTTTTCTTTTTCTTCTGAGCTGGAGGGTCTCGAGGGCGAGGACTGTCGTATTCGTTGCTGAATTCCCACTGTGCCCGCATCGTGTCTTGCACACAGCAGGCACTCAATACATATTTGTTTAATGATGGGGCTGAGAACCAAATGAAGACAATTCAGGCAGAAAGCTCTATTTCACCCAGTGGTTGGTGCGGCAGTAGGAAGGAGAATGGAATGAGAGTAAGGCATGTGTCCAATTTGGTAACTCCAACTAATTGCAGTTACCTGGCTATGTTGGTATGTTGTAAAATGAGATTCCTAAAGATCAGACGTGATTGCTCAGAGTACACAACTATACTAACAAAGCAAATACTCAGGTCCTCACATCTATTCTGGACTTAGATTAGATCCTGCTTTCTCCAAGCCAGTTCTGCAAAAGACACTGAGGCCCTTTTCCAGAAGGCTCTGTTCTGGTCCAGTTCCAATCAGGCTAAAGTACAAAAATAATCTATTCTTCAACTTTGATTCTCACCATTGAATGGAGTCTGAAAATAGACTTGCTACCATAAAATCTTGGTGGAGAGCTGCTATTGTGAGCTGGTCATTCTCCCTTTGCCTCTCCAAACCCATTCTTTGCCCTCTCCATCCTTCCCTGTTCTCTGGGACACTGACCTCAATGGACTATACCCCTGGGATCTCTTATGCTCTGGATTCCAGTGGGAGTTGGTCAATGAAGTCACCAGCAGGTGACTGGAGAGTGTGAAGAAAGTGAGATTGTGATATTTATTCTCCCAGATCCCTCTCTGCTGGAACATCATCTAGCCGTGGCTGTATTTCTTGACCAAAAGCCATCACTTCAGTATGTTGACCCTCTTATACCTATAGATCTCTCTCTAATTTCCATTAACAGCCCAGTCCCCTTGCTTCTTCAGCCTAGGGTAACAATGCCTTCTTCTACTGCTATTCCCTAGCTACTTCTCCATCATTTTTGGTCTTATTTTACCTGGCTCACATTCCAATAAATAGTTCTCTAAGCTCTACCCAACCATCCCATCCGAGTATGTCATCTGTTTCCTATTAGGACCCTGACTATATACAGTGCGACCATAGAGCAGTAGCCTGCTGTTTTTCACTTATATTTACACAGTCCATATAAGTGAGATTATTTTTAGTTCCTTTATTTTCCTACTAGAAATTAGAATTGTATACACTAACTCTATTCCCTTCATCCACCAAAATTTGACCACCTTCTCACTCCAGCTCTTATTATTACCTGAGGTCTTGACTGCTGATTTCTTGGGACCTCGATGCAGTGTTTAGCTGCTCTAAACCATTATCCAATGCTTATGCTTCCAATGCTGTGTTTTCCCCACAGGTTGGAATTCTTTGGAAATGGCATCTTTACACTATGGATCTTACTATCCATGAACATAATAAAGTTCTCTTTTAGATTTTCTTTAATGGCCTTCAGTAAAGTGTTATAATCTTTTCTTAACGTATAACACATTGAATTCCTAAGCCATTTGTAGTTTTTGTTTGCTGATAAAAATATGTATTTTATGTTATATTTTCTAATTGTTTATGACATGTGAACATTTTTTAAATTTTTATACATTGCTTTTATATACAGCAACATTAGTGATCTCTCTTATTAGTAGTAATAATTATAAGGAGATTATCTCAGAATTTCTATGTGAACAATCGTATTGTTTAAAAATAATGACTCTGGGGCTTCCCTGGTGGCGCAGTGGTTGAG
This sequence comes from Eubalaena glacialis, assembly GCF_028564815.1. NCBI lineage: Eukaryota > Metazoa > Chordata > Mammalia > Artiodactyla > Balaenidae > Eubalaena > Eubalaena glacialis. The sequence goes on from NC_083728.1 coordinate 20,923,507, forward strand.
AATCTGCCTGCCAATGCAGGGGACACGGGTTCGAGCCCTGGTCTGGGAAGATCCCACATGCCGCGGAGCAACTGGGCCAGTGAGCCACAACTACTGAGCTTGCGCGTCTGGAGCCTGTGCTCCGCAACAAGAGAGGCCGCGATAGTGAGAGGCCCGCGCACCGCGATGAAGAGTGGCCCCGCTTGCTGCAACTAGAGAAAGCTCTCGCACAGAAACGAAGACCCAACACAGCCAAAAATAAAATTAAATAAATAAATATAAAAATATATAAAAATTTTTAAAAAATAATGACTTTTTGTCTTCCTTTTTAATCCTTATACTTTTATTTCTTAACATTGTTTTATTGTGCTGGTTGAAGCTTCCAAGATAGTATTGGGCAGCGTGATGAGAATAGGCATCCATATCTTCCTCATAACCTTAAAGAAAATACGTTTATGTTAAGTTACATTGATAATGATTCTTGCTGTCACTTCTCAGAAGATATTCTTTTTCCGGTCAAGGAATTACTTTCTTGATTTACTAAGAAGATACTTTTTATCTGAACACAAAAGAAAATGTGAATAACTTTATCAAATTTTATTTCTACATTTATTTGTGTTAAAATATAATTTCCTCCTTTATAATGTGTTAATGTGGTAAATTAGATTAAGAGACTCAAATTAAACGTACTTCTCTGCTGTGATGTAATCTCACTTGGTCGTTTCATCACATTAATTTATACAGATCACAGTCACAGATGATACAAAGCTTGAAGTGACAGTGAAAATGGTGAATAATTAGAATTAATCTCCAAGTACCTCCACCACTGTATTTTCAGTTCTTGGCAAAAGAATAGGTGCTTGGTATATCTTTGTTGAATGAATAAATAAACAAATAAGTTAAAAGAATACTTAAATGAGTTGGAAGAATGGATCAGATCTAATACATTAAAACCAGATGATAGAAATGTCAATTACTGCACCTAGGTCTGTCGGTTGTGAAAGGACAGGACAAGAAAACACGGCTAAGAAAAACGCGGGTGACACAGCTAAGGAACTCAAACTGATGGCAACTTGCTCACTGTGAGGCCATCACATGATCACATGATGACGAAACTGAGCCCAAATGAAACTTGGGTTTCATGTACAGAGTCTGCAGCTGGGTGGCTGTTTACTCTTGTGTTATTACTATTCTGTGCTGGCCATAGGCCTCTGGAGCATTCTATTCACATTTCAGAATAGCTGTTGCTAACACCCAGAATTAGTTTGGGGTAGATGAAACATCTGGAAACCATGAAGGAACTGTTGGCTGTTTTGCAGGGAGTTCATAAGACTTAGGATATTTTGGTAGCTTTATTGAAATAATTAGCACCATCAAGCAGGAGAGGAATTAGATACTGTTATAGAATTCCAAAAGGTCAATAAGAATACTTAACAGGGAAATTGGATTTGTTTAATATAATGAAAACCTCTCAGATAAGTGAAGTGCTTTGTAATGAACTGAACCACCCTACATGGTACTGAGTTCCTCTGTATTAGATGTTCATTCTTCATCCCTGGGCTTCCATTTATCTGAGACATCATGGAGAAAGGTCACACCCAGTGTGGAGCTCTGAGTATGGCTGTTCAGGTGCCTTCGAATTTCAAAATCATGTGAACTCACAATAGGTAGTTACCATCGTGTATCTACACATCACACATGTACAAACACAAAGTCCTAAACAGCATGGACTCAGTGTCATGGCCCAATCATGGCTTGTAGGCTGTTCAACAGATTTAGTGGCAAAAAAAATACTGCATCTGGTTCAAAGATGTAATCTGTCTGCTAGATAGGCCTACTGAACGTATCTTTCCAAACTATTTTCTAGGACAAAAGGTTTAAAACTTCCAGCCTGAGGGATATATTCAGCCCACAGAAATTTTGTTTGGTCCCCATAGTGTGTGTGTGTGTGTGTGTGTGTGTAGGCACACAGAAAACTGAAGGTATATACAATATGACAGTAATAAAACTATTAACCATAGTCATATAGCCCCAGTCTCATCAGAGATACAAGCTCTGCGTGTCTTCAGCAAGGAATTAATGTACGATATAAATCCACTTTTGACAGCTAAGAACGGCTCTATTAAAAAGCCTACTATTAGATATTCATTTTGCATTGCTAATAAGCCTGAGCCCTGCATCCAGAAACACTTTGGCTCTGCCTGAAATGGCTGGAAGGGGAGGAAAGAAAGGACTTCATTACACTCTTCAATCAGCGCACACATCTCCATCTCGAGAACAAGGGCACAGGCAGGAGACTTCCTAACCACCTGTGGGATTTTCCCTGGAGACAGGACCACACCCAGAGAGGACCTGAATTCCTGAACTCTTTTTAACAAGTGACACCATTTTTACATGATAATTTTTATTGCGCAAATCATTATGTTTCTTAAATACAAGAAATTTGGGGAAGAAAAGACTTTTAGAATTCCCCAGATCTCACAAATTAGTTTTACTTTCTCTTCCTTTTCAAGTTCTTCTCTTAAGTCATTGTAGGTTAATGTATTTTTAACTATAAAATAGAGGTATAAATTGATATTATTTTTCCATTAAAATTATAACCTAAGTATGTTCTAATTGGCTGTTGTCTACAAAATAGTTTTTATAATTGTGAAATAATTAATACGTGCTAAATCAGATGTTGGCAAACTTTTCTTAAAGAACCACTTGGTAAATGTTCTAGGTTTTGCGGGCCATGTGGTCTCTGTACCAGATACTCAACTCTGCGTAAAAGCAGTCACACATAACATGCAAATAAAGCGGCATGGCTGTGTTCCCATATAGCTTCATTTTCAAAAACAAGTGGAAGGTTCAGAGCTATAGTTTCAACACCAAAAATTATGATCAATAAAAAAGAAAAAAATCACAAATTGGGCCTCATCAAAATTAAAAATTTTGCTCTGTGAAATATCCTGTCAAGAGGATGAAAAGACAAGTTACAGACTGAGAGAAAATACTTGAAAACCACATGTATGTCAAAGGATTAACATCTAGAATATATAAAGTACCCTCAAAAGAGTAAAAAACAACAATCAAATAGAAAATAGACATGAACGGATATGTCAAATGACAAATAAGCATATTAAAAGATGTTCAGCTTCATTAACCATTATGGAAATGCAAACTAAAACCACAATGTGATATTACCCACACGCCTATCAGAATGAGTAAAAGTTTTTTTTTTTGTTTTGTTTTGTTTTTTTACATTACAAGATTAAATGCTGGCAAGGATGCAGAGAAACTGGATCACTCATACTTGGCTGGTAGAAGTGTAAAATGGTACAGCCACTCTAAAAAATAGTTTGGCAGTTAGTTTTAAATGAAACATGAAATTATTTTATATCTCAGCAGTTGAACTCTTGAGCATTTATCCCAGAGAAATGAAAATTCATGTTCACGTAAAGACCTGTACATGACTATTTATAACAGCTTTTTTCATGATAGCGAAAAACTGGAAAGAAACCAGATAACCTTCAGTGGGTAACTGGTTAAACAAACAGTGGTGTATCCATACCATGGAATACTACTCAGCAATAAAAAGGAATGAACTATTGAGACACACAACAATTTGGATGAATTTCCAGAGAATCATGCTAAGTGAAAAAAAAAAATTATAACGGTTACAAACTGTATGATTCCATTCATATAACATTCTTGAACTAATGAAATTATAGGGAAAAGGACAGATTGGTGGTCACCAGGGGTTAAGGATGGAATACAAAGTGGGTTGGGACAGGAAGGAAATATATGTGATTATAAAAGCAACAAGAGCCTTGTGCTGATTGACCTGTTCTATACCTTTTCTGTGTGGTAGATACACAAACCTACACATGTGATAAAATTGTATAGAGGTAAATACACACACACACAGGAGTACAAGTATAACTGAGGAAATCTGAATAAGATCAGTGGATTGTATCTATGTCAAAATCCTAGTTGTGATATTACACTATGGGTTTGCAACATATTGATATGTTGATATGTATCAACATATCACTGAGGAAACTGAGTGAAGAGTATGTGGGTTCTCTCTGTATTCTTTCTTGTAACTGCATGTGGATATACAATTATCTCAAACTTAAAAGTTTAAATAAAAAGGAGGAAAGGAGATGCCCAAAGAAATAGATTTTATTTCCAGTGACTAAGAGATATGGACATGTGGATGGCCCCAGAACACAGTGATTAAAGGGCCCACAGCCATGGATGAACTAACAGTATGACAGAGAATGTATTTTTCAAACATTAAGCCTATTTGTTTTCATTCTTCTCTTAAATCATATGTCCTTGCAGTCTTCTGCTCTAAGGAAGAACTTGATCACTCCGGGGCAGATGTTAAACTTGAAATTTAAATTGAGGAAAGAGACAGGATGTCCTATATTATTTTAACACATCAAGAACCAAACCTAGAGGAATCAAAGGTAGAGTTTTTCTCTCTATTGAGAAGTTAAGAAGTGTTGAGGAGATTCTGGTCCTGGATAATTTCCATTTACCCTCCCAAATTCACTTCCCACCTTCCCCACTCTGCTCTGTGCCCCAGGAGACTAACTCACATGGGATCCATCAACCAATCCCCTTGTCCTTGACTTCTAGTTGGGTTCAGCCAATTGGAGGACAGCAGGAGAGCAGAAGACGGGAGAGTGAGGCTAGATGTTTGTTCCCTTAGCTTCCTCGCTGCCAAGGCATCCTGAGTTCACTGTGTTCCTACATCACCAGACATATCTTCTGCCAGACCTCCCTCTCTAGACAGTTAACCTATCTACTTCCAGTGACTGGTCCCTCCACTTGCCCCTTTAGACCCAGTGGTGGTACCAGCTCCCCACTGTTGCTAGCCCCAGGATGCTGCGCTATGCCTTGTTATTTCCTTAAATCCATACCTCTGGATCTAGTCCCTTTTTTAAACTCTCCCCAAACTTCTCTTACCTTTTTGAAGGTCATCTCTTTCATTCAGGGACCTTAAAAAATAAACTATCTCTTCTGCACTAATCCAGCTGGACCATAAAACTTGTTGCCCTATGGTAGTAGGATAACCACTTAGGGGAAATTTTCTTTTCTTTTTTTTTTTTTTAGGGGAAATTTTCTTAAATCCTTTTTGGTTCCAGTGTAGACAGAAGGGAATAAGAGGCAGGCTTCCCACCCCCAATCCTCCTGCCACCAATTCTGGGGTGGAGCTGAGGGTTGGGGAGGTGATCACATCAAAATAAATTGGGTGGCCCTACTGTTGTCAAGCAGAAATTTGATAAATAAATATCTGTTAGACAATCCATTATGCTAGTCCCACACTTAGGTTTGCATTTTTATCTATTATCTCATATAATCTTTACACTTAGGATAACATTATAATCTCCATTTTGCATATCACAGAATACAAGTTTAGAGGCAAGGAAACTTACCTGAAATTCACAGCAAACAAATGGTGGAGACAGGACTCACACCCTGGTCCTTCTGACTACCAAACCTGTACAACTTTTACTTCCCTGTAAACAGCAGATTCACTAAGATTACTGTATTCATCTGCGTGGGCTGCCATAACAAAACACCACAGATTAAAGCACAGAAAGTTATTTCTCATAGTTCTGGAGGTGGGAAAGTCCAAGATCAAGGTGCCAGCAAGATAGGTTTCATTCTGAGGCCTCTTTTCTTGGCTTGCAGGTGACCACCATCTCACTATGTAGTCACGTGACCTCTTTGTATGCAGGAAAAGCAAGCTCTCTCCTGTCTCTTCTTAAAAGGACACGAGAGGGAGGGGCAAGATGGCGGAAGAGTAAGACGCGGAGATCACCTTCCTCCCCACAGATACATGAGAAATACATCTACACGTGGAACTGCTCCTACAGAACACCCACTGAACACTGGCAGAAGACGTCAGACCTCCCAAAAGGCAAGAAAATCCCCACGTACTTGGGTAGGGCAAAAGAAAAAAGAAATAACAGAGACAAAAGAATAGGGACGGGACCTGCACCAGTGGGAGGGAGCTGTGAAGGAGGAAAGGTTTCCACACACTAGGAAGCCCCTTCGTGGGCAGAGACTGCGGGTAGCTGAGGGGGGAAGCTTCGGAGCCACGGAGGAGAGCGCAGCCACATTGGTGCGGAGGGCAAAGCGGAGATTCCCGCACAGAGGAGCGGTGCCGACCAGCACTCACCAGCCCGAGAGGCTTGTCTGCTCAGCCGCCGGGGCGGGCGGGGCCTGGGAGCTGGGGCTCGGGCTTCGGTGCTAGCCGGGAGGGAGTCCGGGAAAAAGACTGCAGCTGCCAAAGAGGCAAGAGAATTTTTCTTGCCTCTTTGTTTCGCGGCGCGCAAGGAGAGGGGATTCAGAGCGCCGCCTAAACGAGCTCCAGAGACGGGCGCGAGCCGCGGCTATCAGCGCGGATCCCACAGCAACAGGGACGCAGAGGGAAAAATGGAGAGATTCCCGCACAGAGGCTCGGCGCCGAGCAGCACTCACCAGCCCGAGAGGCTTGTCTGCTCAGCCGCCGGGGCAGGCGGGGGCTGGGAGCTGGGGCTCGGGCTTCGGTGCTAGCCGGGAGGGAGTCCGGGAAAAAGACTGCAGCTGCCAAAGAGGCAAGAGAATTTTTCTTGCCTCTTTGTTTCGCGGCGCGCAAGGAGAGGGGATTCAGAGCGCCGCCTAAACGAGCTCCAGAGACGGGCGCGAGCCGCGGCTATCAGCGCGGATCCCACAGCAACAGGGACGCAGAGGGAAAAACGGAGAGATTCCCGCACAGAGGCTCGGCGCCGAGCAGCACCCACCAGCCCGAGAGGCTTGTCTGCTCACCCGCCGGGGCGGGCGGGGGCTGGGAGCTGAGGCGCGGGCTTCGGTCGGATCCCAGGGAGAGGACTGGGGTTGGCTGCGTGAACACAGCCTGAAGGGTCTAGCGCACCACAACTAGCCGGGAGGATGCACGAGAAAAAGTCTGCAGCTGCCGAAGAGGCAGGAGACTTTTTCTTGCCTCTTTGTTTCGCGGCGTGCAAGGAGAGGGGATTCAGAGCGCCACTTAAACGAACTCCAGAGACGGGCGCGAGCCGCGGCTATCAGCGCGGACCCCAGAGACGGGCATGAGACGCTAAGGCTGCTGCTGCCGCCACCAAACAGCCTGTGGGCGAGCACAGGTCATTCTCCACACCGCCCCTCCCGGGAGCCTGTGCAGCCCGCCACGGCCAGGCTCCCGTAATCCGGGGACAACATCCCCGGGAGAGCGCACGGCGCGCCTCAGGCTGCTGCAACGTCACGCCGGCTTCTGCCGCCGCAGGCTCGCCCCGCCTCCTCCGTACCGCTCCCTCCCCCCGGCCTGAGTGAGCCAGAGCCCCCGAATCAGCTGCTCCTTTAACCCCGTTCTGTCTGGGCGGGGAACAGACGCCCTCAGGGGACCTACATGCAGAGGCGGGTCCAAATCCAAAGCTGAACCCCGGGAGCTGTACGAACAAAGAAGAGAAAGGGAAATCTCTCCCAGCAGCCTCAGAAGCAGCGGATTAAAGCTCCACAAACAACTTGATGTGCCTGCATCTGTTGAATACCTGAATAGACAACGAATCATCCCAAATTTAGGAGATGGACTTTGGGAGCAGGATATATTAACTTTTCCCCTTTTCCTTTTTTTTGTGAGTGTAGATGTGTATGCTTCTGGGTGAGATTTTGTCTGTATAGCTTTGCTCTCACCGTTAGTCCTAGGGTTAGGTCCATCCGTTTTTTTTTTTTTTTTTTTTTTTTTTTTTTTGGCTTAAAAATTTTTTTTTTCCCTAATAAATGTTTTCTTAATAATTTTTTCCTTATTTTCTATTTTTAAAAAATTTTTTAATAAGTTTTTTCATATTTTTTATTTTAAAAAATTAAAAAATTTTTTTTCTTAATAAATTTTTTCTAAATAATTTTTTTCTTATTTTTAGTATAAAAAATTAATAAATCTATTTTTAAAAATTAAAAAAAATTTTTTTTCTTAATAAATTTACTCTTAATAATTTTTTTTTCTTATTTTTTATTATAATTGCTTTATTTTATTTTATTTTATCCTCTTTTTTTCTTTCTTTCCATTTTTTCTCCCTTTTATTCTGAGCCGTGTGGATGAAAGGCTCTTGGTGCTCCAGCCAGGCATCAGGGCTGTGCCTCTGAGGTGGGAGAGCCAACTTCAGGACACTGGTCCACAAGAGACCTCCCAGCTCCACGTAATACCAAACGGCGAAAATCTCTCACAGATCTCCATCTCAACATCAAGACCCAGCTTCACTCAACGACCAGCAAGCTACAGTGCTGGACACCCTATGCCAAACAACTAGCAAGAGAGGAACACAGCCCCATCCATTAACAGAGAGGCTGCCTAAAATCATAATAAGGCCACAGACACCCCAAAACACACCACCAGACGTGGACGAACCCACCAGAAAGACAACATCCAGCCTCATCCACCAGAACACAGGCACTAGTTCCCTCCACCAGGAAACCTACACAACCCACTGAACCAACCTTAGCCACTGGGGACAGATACCAAAAACAACGGGAACTACGAACCTGCAGCCTGTGAAAAGGAGACCCCAAACACAGTAAGATAAGCAAAATGAGAAGACAGAAAAACACACAGCAGATGAAGGAGCAGGGTCAAAACACACCAGACCTAACAAATGAAGAGGAAATAGGTAGTCTACCTGAAAAAGAATTCAGAATAATGATAGTAAGGATGATCCAAAGTCTTGGAAATAGAATAGACAAAATGCAAGAAACATTTAACAAGGACGTAGAAGAACTAAAGAGGAACCAAGAAACGATGACAAGCACAATAAATGAAATTAAAAATACTCTAGATGGGATCAATAGCAGAATAACTGAGGCAGAAGAACGGATAAGTGACCTGGAAGATAAAATGGTGGAAATAACTACTGCAGACCAGAATAAAGAAAAAAGAATGAAAAGAACTGAGGACAGTCTCAGAGACCTCTGGGACAACATTAAACGCACCAACATTCGAATTATAGGGGTCCCAGAAGAAGAAGAGAAAAAGAAAGGGACTGAGAAAATATTTGAAGAGATTATAGTTGAAAACTTCCCTAATATGGGAAAGGAAATAGTTAATCAAGTCCTGGAAGCACAGAGAGTCCCATACAGGATAAATCCAAGGAGAAACACACCAAGACACATATTAATCAAACTATCAAAAATTAAATATAAAGAAAACATATTAAAAGCAGCAAGGGAAAAACAACAGATAACACACAAGGGCATCCCCATAAGGTTAACAGCTGATCTTTCAGCAGAAACGCTGCAAGCCAGAAGGGAGTGGCAGGATATACTTAAAGTGATGAAGGAGAAAAACCTACAACCAAGATTACTCTACCCAGCAAGGATCTCATTCAGATTTGATGGAGAAATTAAAACCTTTACAGACAAGCAAAAGCTGAGAGAGTTCAGCACCACCAAACCAGCTTTACAACAAATGCTAAAGGAACTTCTCTAGGCAAGAAACACAAGAGAAGGAAAACACCTACAATAACAAACCCAAAACATTTAAGAAAATGGGAATAGGAACATACATATCGATAATTACCTTAAATGTAAATGGATTAAATGCTCCCACCAAAAGACACAGACTGGCTGAATGGATACAAAAACAAGACCCATATATATGCTGTCTACAAGAGACCCACTTCAGACCTAGAGACACATACAGACTGAAAGTGAGGGGATGGAAAAAGATATTCCATGCAAATGGAAATCAAAAGAAAGCTGGAGTAGCAATTCTCATATCAGACAAAATAGACTTTAAAATAAAGACAATTACAAGAGACAAAGATGGACACTATATAATGATCAAGGGATCGATCCAAGAGGAAGGTATAACAATTGTAAATATTTATGCACCCAACATAGGAGCACCTCAATACATAAGGCAAATACTAACAGCCATAAAAGGGGAAATCGACAGTAACACAATCATAGTAGGGGACTTTAACACCCCACTTTCACCAATGGACAGATCATCCAAAATGAAAATAAATAAGGAAACACAAGCTTTAAATGATACATTAAACAAGATGGACTTAATTGATATTTATAGGACATTCCACCCAAAAACAACAGAATACACATTTTTCTCAAGTGCTCATGGAACATTCTCCAGGATAGATCATATCTTGGGTCACAAATCAAGCCTTGGTAAATTTTAAAAAATTGAAATCGTATCAAGTATCTTTTCCGACCACAACGCTATGAGACTAGATATCAATTACAGGAAAAGATCTGTAAAAAATACAAACACATGGAGGCTACACAATACACTACTTAATAACGAAGTGATCACTGAAGAAATCAAAGGGGAAATCAAAAAATACCTAGAAACAAATGACAATGGAGACACGACGATCCAAAACCTATGGGATGCAGCAAAAGCAGTTCTAAGAGGGAAGTTTATAGCAATACAAGCCTACATCAAGAAACAGGAAACATCTCGAATAAACAACCTAACCTTGCACCTAAAGCAATTAGAGAAAGAAGAACAAAAAAAACCCAAAGCTAGCAGAAGGAAAGAAATCATAAAGATCAGATCAGAAATAAATGAAAAAGAAATGAAGGAAACAATAGCAAAAATCAATGAAACTAAAAGCTGGTTCTTTGAGAAGATAAACAAAATTGATAAACCGTTAGCCAGACTCATCAAGAGAAAAAAGGAGAAGACTCAAATTAATAGAATTAGAAATGAAAAAGGAGAAGTAACCACTGACACTGCAGAAATACAAACGATCATAAGAGATTACTACAAGCAACTCTATGCTAATAAAATGGACAACCTGGAAGAAATGGACAGATTCTTAGAAATGCACAACCTGCAGAGACTGAACCAGGAAGAAATAGAAAATATGAACAGACCAATCACAAGCACTGAAATTGAAACTGTGATTAAAAATCTTCCAACACACAAAAGCCCAGGACCAGATGGCTTCACAGGCGAATTCTATCAAACATTTAGAGAAGAGCTAACACCTATCCTTCTCAAACTCTTCCAAAATATTGCAGAGGGAGGAACACTCCCCAACTCATTCTACGAGGCCACCATCACCCTGATACCAAAACCAGGCAAAGATGTCACAAAGAAAGAAAACTACAGGCCAATATCACTGATGAACATAGATGCAAAAATCCTCAACAAAATACTAGCAAACAGAATCCAACAGCACATTAAAAGGATCATACACCATGATCAAGTGGGGTTTATTCCAGGAATGCAAAGATTCTTCAATATACGCAAATCAATCAACGTGATACATCATATTAACAAATTGAAGGAGAAAAACCATATGATCATCTCAATAGATGCAGAGAAAGCTTTCGACAAAATTCAACACCCATTTATGATAAAAGTCCTGCAGAAAGTAGGCATAGAGGGAACTTTCCTCAACATAATAAAGGCCGTATATGACAAACCCACAGCCAACATTGTCCTCAATGGTGAAAAACTGAAACCATTTCCACTAAGATCAGGAACAAGACAAGGTTGCCCACTCTCACCACTATTATTCAACATAGTTTTGGAAGTGTTAGCCACAGCAATCAGAGACGAAAAAGAAATAAAAGGAATCCAAATCGGAAAAGAAGAAGTAAAGCTGTCACTGTTTGCAGATGACATGATACTATACATAGAGAATCCAAAAGATGCTACCAGAAAACTACTAGAGCTAATCAATGAATTTGGTAAAGTAGCAGGATACAAAATTAATGCACAGAAATCTCTTGCATTCCTGTATACTAATGATGAAAAATCTGAAAGTGAAATTAAGAAAACACTCCCGTTTACCATTGCAACAAAAAGAATAAAATACCTAGGAATAAACCTACCTAAGGAGACAAAAGACCTGTATGCAGAAAATTATAGGACACTGATGAAAGAAATTAAAGATGATATAAATAGATGGAGAGATATACCATGTTCTTGGATTGGAAGAATAAACATTGTGAAAATGACTCTGCTACCCAAAGCAATCTACAGATTCAATGCAATCCCTATCAAACTACCACTGGCATTTTTCACAGAACTAGAACAAAAAATTTCACAATTTGTATGGAAACACAAAAGACCCCGAATAGCCAAAGCAATCTTGAGAACGAAAAATGGAGCTGGAGGAATCAGGCTCCCTGACTTCAGACTATATTACAAAGCTACAGTAATCAAGACAGTTTGGTACTGGCACAAAAACAGAAATATAGATCAATGGAACAGGATAGAAAGCCCAGAGATAAGCCCACGCACATATGGTCACCTTATCTTTGATAAAGGAGGCAAGCATATACAGTGGAGAAAAGACAGCCTCTTCAATAAGTGGTGCTGGGAAAATTGGACAGGTACATGTAAAAGTATGAAATTAGAACACTCCCTAACACCATACACAAAAATAAACTCAAAATGGATTAAAGACCTAAGTGTAAGGCCAGACACTATCAAACTCTTAGAGGAAAACATAGGCAGAACACTGTATGACATAAGTCACAGCAAGATCCTTTTTGACCCAGGTCCTAGAGAAATGGAAATAAAAACACAAATAAACAAATGGGACCTAATGAAACTTAAAAGCTTTTGCACAGCAAAGGAAACCATAAACAAGACCAAAAGACAACCCTCAGAATGGGAGAAAATATTTGCAAATGAAGCAACGGACAAAGGATTAATCTCCAAGATTTACAAGCAGCTCATGCAGCTCAATAACAAAAAAACAAACAACCCAATCCAAAAATGGGCAGAAGACCTAAATAGACATTTCTCCAAAGAAGATATACAGATTGCCAACAGACACATGAAAGAATGCTCAACATCATTAATCATTAGAGAAATGCAAATCAAAACTACAATGAGGTATCATCTCACACCGGTCAGAATGGCCATCATCAAAAAATCTAGAAACAATAAATGCTGGAGAGGGTGTGGAGAAAAGGGAACACTCTTGCACTGTTGGTGGGAATGTAAATTGATACAGCCACTATGGAGAACAGTATGGAGGTTCCTTAAAAAACTAAAAATAGAACTACCATATGACCCAGCAATCCCACTACTGGGCATATACCCTGAGAAAACCATAATTCAGAAAGAGTCATGTACCAAAATATTCATTGCAGCTCTGTTTACAATAGCCAGGACATGGAAGCAACCTAGGTGTCCATCATCGGATGAATGGATAAAGAAGATGTGGCACATATATACAATGGAATATTACTCAGCCATAAAAAGAAATGAAATGGAGGTGTTTGTAATGAGGTGGATGGAGTTAGAGTCTGTCATACAGAGTGAAGTAAGTCAGAAAGAGAAAAACAAATACAGTATGCTAACACATATATATGGAATCTAAGGGAAAAAAAAAAAAAAAAAAAAAGAGGTCATGAAGAACCTAGTGGCAAGATGGGAATAAAGACACAGACCTACTAGAGAATGGACTTGAGGATATGGGGAGGGGGAGGGGTGAGATGTGACAGGGTGAGAGAGTGTCATAGACATATATACACTACCAAATGTAAAATAGATAACTAGTGGGAAGCAGCCGCATAGCACAGGGAGATCAGCTCGGTGCTTTGTGACCACCTAGAGGGGTGGGATAGGGAGGGTGGGAGGGAGGGAGATGCAAGAGGGAAGAGATATGGCAACATATGTATATGTGTAACTGATTCACTTTGTTGTAAAGCAGAAGCTAGCACACCATTGTAAAGCAATTATACTTCAATAAAGATGTTAAAAAAAAAAAAAAGGACACTAATCACATGGGACCAGGGCTCAACCCTTATGACCTCATTTAACCTTAATTAGTTTTGTGAAGTCCTCATCTCCAAATACAGCCACAGTGAGGTTAAGAGTTCAGTATATGAATTGGGCACCAGGGACAGGAGGAGGACAAAACATTCAGTTTGTAGCAATTACCCAGGTCAAAAAAAAAATGAGTAACCAGAATGATTTGTTCCATTTTTAGAAGCTCAAAAGGCACACCTTTTATAAAATTTTTTAACTCAAATTCAAGTCTTGTTCTCCCCTTAATAAGTTGGTAAGAAATCCAGTATTTGCCTCTTGGGGCTATTTACTTTCCTCTTTTCCAATTTTTTAAACCCCAGAAGCTCAAGCTGTCCAAAGCAGAGCACAACTGAATGGGGAGCCCCTTGGCATGAGGTCAGTCCATGATGTCCCTTTCTTTTTATTGCCACTCAGTGATGATATTGAAAGCTGGATGAGCACCCACATTCCCAGGATGCTGAGGACCCACTCTATGGTGGTGTATCACAGGTCCAGAGGGAGGACTGGAAACCATGGGCGTCATCACCCTCTATCACCAGCCTGAAGGGAGGGAAATGTAAGCTTTCTGCTGACTTTCTGCTAAAGTCACTCAAACTCAGAACACATCTGAACTTTGTATTGCTCTTAGAAAGGAAAAAGGAAGTGGTTGAAGAAAGGATGGAATTCAACACAAATCAGCAAAAAGGAAAAAAAAATCTGAAACAGCTGTGTTTTATAAAGCAAACCTCAGAAGCATGGTTTTTATCTTCAATAGACCTGTTCCAAAATCCAAAAATCTGAATGACCCGGTCATAGATTTATTTTAAAAAGTATAGAAAAGAGTACCTTGTGCTACAGAGCAGAAGCATTGTGATTTTGTGGGTCAGATCTAAGTCAGGAGTCAAAAGACACTTGGTCCTCTTCCCATTCATTTACTGAGGTAGGTCTCAATTAATCTATCAAACTCTCTGTCTCACACACACACACAAACACACACGCACAACACTAGAGAAGACATTTCTGAATTCTGGGTGGCAAGAAAAGGAAATAGAATGACAAGGTCTTTAATAAGAGATGGACCCATCTCTGTCCCAAAAGACCCATCCCTCTTCAAACACTCTACTATAAAATTGCACATAGATGAAGCACACTTGAGAGTGTGCCAGTCGACTCAAACCAAGAGGCTTAGGTAAAACTTCTGAGTAACAATGTCCTTAGGTATGTGCTAAGTTCTGGAAGCTACAAATAAGGCCTTGTTGTAAGTTCTCAGGTAAGTGGGGATGACAGTCATGGACACACAAATCCCAAAACCACACAATCAATGAATCTGAAGAACGAATGAAGTGATCTGGGGCACCAGAGGCAGGAGTTTCTAACTCCTCAATGGACATTTGTTTAACATAGGTCTTAAAGGATAAATAGGAGTTCCTTTCCCACGAGATTCTTGTCTTTGCATTGCTTGAGGAATTTACTGAAAGAAGCACACACGCACTCACACAAACACACACACCCCAACTGAACACAGATGAAAGTTTATGTAGCTCATAAAGGTAAAGGCTCTACTGTTTGCTAATCATCCAACCCTTCACAGTTCTGGGACCAGATGAAAATTTCTCCCAGGGGTCTTCATAAAGAAGACAACGTATGATATAATAAACACCATTCTACAGCATCATTAAAATGGATATAACTATAAGCTTTACAGATCTGTTTTCTTATCAGAACCTCAATATAGACTCTCAAAGAACATTCAGTGGCAGCAGATGTACAGGGAACCAGTAGAACATCCAGGGGCCCAGCTTTCTCTTGGCCTAGTTTATCCCAAGAAAACATTTAAAAATATTTGGGAAAAGAGGTGGATTGTAGACCCTCCAAGCAAGCAATCCTTTTTGAATATTACTTCTCTCCAGAGACCGTGAAAGAGACTGAGGGCTGTGATCACTAGATCATACTCATTAGTAAATGCTTGTGACAAAGTTATCCTTTGTTGACCTTTGAGGATGGCCCCAAGTGCCATAGATATTCACACTCAGGAGACTGTTAACATCATTTTGTAAAAATCAAGAAGTTGAGGAGGGAAATGAGCTCCAGTGCGTGGGGAGAGTAGTCAAGAGTCTGGTCTTACAGAGTAGATGAAAGATGTTGAGTATGATGAGATGGGGAAGAGCAGTGAGGAAATAAATATTACAGAGGCTACCCAGGTTACTCTTTCTGCCATAAAATATCCTCTACCACTTTTACTCAACCAATGGCACGGAAACTCAGCAAACAGTCCAAAAGCCCATTCATTTAATAAGCATTTCCTAAGCATGTTATACATCATAGCACATGCCAGTTAATAAGATATTGGAGAGACATAAGGCTTGAGTTCTGCCCTTGAAAAATACAAGTAACTTAACAGCAAACACCTCTAAGATTTGCCTTTTGTAGTTTCACTGTTAAGCATGGGCCAGTGCAGAGAAATCTGCACACCTGGATGGAATTCCTAAGGTCTTCCACGGAGATCACAGAGATGTCCCTGGATTCCTAGACATTTCCAAGGGTAAGCATCAGATCCTTGTGTACTTTGAGTAATAAAACCTCACTGCAAAGAAGACAGATGAAGGATTATGAGGTCAAGGGAAAACATCTCCACCTGCTTCCCCAGTCCCAGCCCTTACACCGATAAAGCCTCTCTCTAATTAATCATCTGTGCTGGTGAGTGTCCACTGATCCTATTAAACAATAGGGCTGGGTGGAAGTTATGGACCAGCATTGCTGCTAAGACCTTCCAACCCTCATTTATAAATTTAATAGCAGCACCAAGATATCTCAGGAGTGCAGTAGGTTATAGGCTAGTCTTTCCTTGTGGTATAATTTTATGTTCCTGCTCTGTGCAGATGTAATGTATTTATTCCAAGTTATTTTTTTTCCCCAAAGTTGGTGAGTTGTACTCCTTCAGTCCTATCCTAAATTGACAAATTCCAGGCTGCCGGCGCTTGTCATCTGAAGGAAGAATAATTAGAGAAGTCAGTAATCAATCTGTATTGTGTGAAGATTAACATGCCTGCCCCTCAGGTTAACCAGACCTAAATGCAAATTGAAATGAAATGTTCAGAAAGTCCTCCTAATCATGCGTGCTGTGATTATGCATCCTATGTTTATTTATCATTCTTTGAATCACCAAACACCAGGCAAATGGAAGAGACAGGGGTCAACAAACCCAAAATGAACTATTATCCCGGGCTAGGTGGCAGGCAACTGATTAATGGAAGCAAATCCAGGTGGCCTCACATCCAGGAGAAAAGGCAAAGTCTTCCTCCACCAGAGGTCCTGATTCCCACCCTGGTCCTGGGGATGGGCAGCTGTTCATGGACAAATCTAAGGGGAAGATGTCAAGAGGATGGATGAGTTATGTGAGCAGGGCCCATATTGGTCCTTTCTCAAATATCAGGCCATGAATTTATTCCAAGGACTTTGGGGAAAAGAGCTCCTGGAAGCAGATATGCAGAGATTGATGGAACATCGCACAGCTGGGAAGCACAGCTCAGCTTAGCGGCCTTGCTGGATCACTTGTTTGAGTTCTACATGGTTTCAGCCGCCGTGTGTGTCTGTGTGTCCGTGGGTGTATGCATCTGCCCTTTGGTGGGGGGTGTGACATTCCTGTGACTGTGAGAATGACTGACTCCACGTGGAAGCTGAACATGTGCCCCATGTATATCTAAGTGGATAAATGTTTTGTATTAATTATTTGTGAACTAGCAATGTCTCACTTCAACTTGGTTGTGTTTTAAAATTTAACCTAAGTCAATAGCTTGTGTCTTAAAACACGTTTTCCCAAAGAAATAATGCTCTACCAAGCTTCTAATTTTTTCAGAAGTTCATAACTTACCTCAGAGACACAGTGTTGAATCACATTGGGGGTGGGTCCAATTATCATACAATTAGAATAGGATTCATCCAATACAGCATCCAGTGTTTAATGCCATGCTAAGTGGCTTGGATTTTGTTATGTGGGTCAGTGGTTCCCAGACTTTTATTTCAAGTAACAGAATTTTTTTCTTAAAGAATTAGAGACTAGCATTCAGTAACCAACTTTTTATTTTGCCTAGTAAGGAATTTAACAACACAAAAAACAACAGCAGCAGAAACAACAAAATAACCTACTCTCATTATTCCATTTAAAAAGGACCAAAAAGGAGGAAGGATATAAATTTTAAGAAAAAAAAAAAAAAACGGCAGAGAGGTCCACTTCTAAAAACTTAAGAGATTTACCCTTAAGAAAGAAAGCCTAGCCAATTATACTCTTACTTTTTCACTTTTTTTTTTTTTTTGCTGTAAACCTGTGAAACTTCTTTATAGCCAAGTGTGTTATTGTTTAGACATGAGTTTGGGCGTATACAGTTAATTTTATGTGTTAACTTGACTGGGTCACCAAGTGCCCAGATATTTGATTTGGTTAAATATTATTATTTTATTATTCTGGTTGCATCTATGAGTCTTTCTGGATTAGATAAACATTTGAATTTGTAGATTTGCCCTCCCCAATGTGGGTGGGCCCCAGCTAATCTATTGGAGGACTAAATGGAACAAAAGGCAGGATAAGGGAAAATTCACTTTGTCTGCCTGACTGTCTTCAAGTTGGGACATCAGTCTTCTAATGCACACAGACTGGAACTCATACCACCAGCTCTCCTGGGTCCCCAGCTTGTGGATGACAGATCATGGGTCTTCTCAGCCTCCATAATCATATGAGACAATTCCTTGTAATAAAGAGAGAGAGAGAGAGACAAAGAAATCTCCTATTGGTTTTATGTCTCTGGAGAACCCCAACTAATACAGATTTATATATTTATATATATATATATATATATATACACACACACACACAAACATCACATACATACACATGTATATGTGTTTACAGATATGTATATACACACATATACATACACATGTATATGCATGAGTGCATATATATATATATATCTCATAAACACATACACACACACCACAACACCATAACCTGGTGTTTCAGTGGGTCCATCAATCCCCTGAATGTCAATACGAACCCTAAGACATGGTGTTTCCTCATAGCCTGATATTGCTGGCTTCCATAGGCAGTTGCTCCAATGGCATTATAATGGAATAAACACTGGACTTAGAGTCAAAACCACCAAATTCACACCCAGGACCTCTATTGCCCTATTAGTGGTATCACGCATGTCACGTGACCTCCTTAGGTTTTTGTTTGCTCATTAGTAAAATAGACATCACTGTATTTATTTGATAGAGTAGCAGTCCCTGCTTACTTACTTACTTTTCTCTTTTGGCCTTTCTTCTCCATCCCCCTTTCCCCTACTCAGCAAGTATTTTGCAGCTGGTCCCAGCCTTATCCTCCTCAACCCACTCCTTTCTCAACCACAGACCTCACTGGCCACAGACCCAGCCCAGGAAGTCATCTCTGGCTTCACTTCAAGGGAAGATGAGGCAGGATTTGAAGTCATGCCACCACCTCAAGCCCCACAGGCTAGTTCTGGACTAAAGGAGATGAAGCTGAGTAAAAATCCATGGCAATTCCATGACGTAGGTGGGAGGTGGTTGTTAAAGAAGTTACTATGCTTTTCTGTTGTAGTTCAGAGGATTTGTTAGGATAAGCAGAGACCCAGATACTGACTTCATTGAAAATGTGATCTGATGCCACCAAATAAATGAGGACTGGGATCTAGCTATACCCCTGACAAGCTGTGTGACCTTGGGCAAGTTACTTAACCTTGCTCTGTCTCAGTCTTCTCAAAGTGAAGTTAACAATGCCATTTTTCACTGAAGGTTACTATGAAGAATAAATGAGATAATGCATTAAAAGCCCTTGGCACAGTCTAACACAGTGGTTCTTAAGCTTTGACCTACATCAGAATCACCCGTAGGGCTTCTTAAAACACACATTTCTGGGTCTGACCCCCAGAGTTTCTGGTTTATTAAGTTTAAGATGGGCTCTGAGAGTCTGCACTTCTAACAAGTTCCCAGGTGATGCTGATGTTGTTGGTCTGGGACCTCACTTTGAGAACCACTGGTCTAGTAAAGTGTTGTCCATTGCAATGATGATGACGATCTCGATCATGATCATGACTGCTACAAGGGACTCCAACTTTACATAAATAATAAAGTAATATGTAAACTTGTTTTACAAATTTACAAATTTACATAATTTGAAAAAAAAAAACATTTTAGTATGCCTCATGTGATAGCCTGGCAACTATTGTTGAAATCTTCTAATATAGTTCAAATAGGTTGCACTTTACATTTGGTACAAAGTTCTTAGGGCATGAATCATCTGTAAATGGATCAGGCAGAACCCCTATGGGCTATTAGTGGAGAGGATCTATGGGCTATTAGTAGAGAGAAGAGATTTTTGCTGAGAGAGGAACAGAACCAGATAGAGAGTAAGGAGAACTGGGTCCTCTTTGGTTTTAAGGGATTTTCTTTGCAAAATGATAGGATTGAATTACATTTTCTCCAAGATTCAGCCCACTTCTGCTGAGCAGAGATTCTATAATTAATTATAATCTAAAGCAGACTGAGAAAACAGCAGTCCTGCCCCCAGGAAGGTAATTGCTGTTCAGAGCCCTTGGCCCAAGCCCCAGGAGACCTTCCATTCAAGACCAGCATCACTCAACAGTTGAAGCTTCTATGGGGCCTGAAGAAGCTGGTTGCTTGTTGCATGAGAGTTGGGCAATTTCTTGCCCTGAAGGTCTGTGAAAGGAGGCAACTGACCCCTATTTCCCACTTATCTGAGACTGAGATGGGGAACTTGAGTTCAATGGATTGGGGT
This sequence comes from Eubalaena glacialis, assembly GCF_028564815.1. NCBI lineage: Eukaryota > Metazoa > Chordata > Mammalia > Artiodactyla > Balaenidae > Eubalaena > Eubalaena glacialis. The sequence continues at coordinate 20,944,059 of NC_083728.1, forward strand.
TTTTTTTGTTTGTTCTTTTGGTTTTGGGGTTTTCTTTTTTTGGAAATGACTTTATAGCCTCACATCTAAACTGAAGGAAAAAGAAAAGCCTTGAGTCTTGTTCTTCCATCCTCCCCACCCAACGTGGGCTGCATCCTAGTCATGTGACCATGATGATACCAGATCCCAGAGAAGCTCTGGCCCCCATGGCTTGATTCTTCCTAAATATGAGAAGTCTCCATGTGTACTTGGACTAGTAGCAGTTCTATTTTTTCTTTTTGATTGTCTGTTCTTGGGACATAAACAACAGAGCAGCCCTCTCAGCTCCCTGAAAGAGAAACCATCTGTAATTCATTTCTGAGTACCTGGCATGAGAGTTCCACATACAGTAATACTCACAAATATTTGTTGAATGAATGAATAAATGAATGAATGGCCATCCATCTTAGGAAGTCTTAAGTGTTGAATTTCCCTATTAATCTTCCAAAAGCCCAAATATAGCTTATATTGAGCACTAATTATATGGCTGAAACTACTCTAAGTACTTTTAAATAATACTGTGTTTCATTCTCAAAATAACCCTATGAGGTCGAGCATTCTTATCATCACCCCATTATACAGATGGGTAAACTAAAAGTCAAGATTACATAGTGGCAGAACAGAGATTTGAGCCCAGAAAGTCTTCCCCCTTGGAGAGCACTTTGGACGGCTCTCTGGCTTCCATCCAAATACACACAGGCCATTAAGCCACTAGTAGACATCATTCTGGATACTTTCTGGTCCCCACCTTCATGACCTCTTGCATGCTCCATGCATCTGCCTTCTGTCACCTCATCCACCTGCACAGAGAGACACAGCATGAAGGGCAGGAGGCAGTAGCATGGAGGATCTGGCTACAGAGCTGAGATCTCAGGAACCGTGGGAGGGAGAAAGGACAGTGACAACCCTTCCGCTGTCATCCTGCAGACAGCCACCATCATACATCCTCAGGGAGGTACTCCTTAGCAGCAAGCTTCTGCCTTCATTTGTCTTCCCTGCAAAGAAGCCTCCAGGGAAAAGGCTCAATTTCAGCATTATTTGATAGCTCTTTGGAAACTCCTACCAAGTCTCAACAGGCTTATCAGTTCAACAAGGAGTTTGAACTAACCCATTCAGGTAGGCCTGGGAAAGGCAGAACCCCAGCCATATATACAAGATCACAGAAACACAGGCTCAGGTTTTAACAGAAATATGACCCTTTCCTTTATTGAACAACACTTCCTTGGCCATGTCCCTTTGTTATAGGTCAGTTGATTCCTTAAAATAATGAAACAAGTCCAGTTCCCAACATACCCAATAATAATCATGTTAAGTCTGAAACCAGGGACAAAAAAACCAATAAGAATTCTCAGATCCAACAGGTATTTTTTAAAATCTATGGTGTCTGAATGGCTAGGAAAATTTGAGTTCCCTCTTTAGCAAGTAAAGACCTTCTTTGTGCTGTTTTGATCAGCTTTTGCCTATGGTTCCCCTTTTGTATCCAGTTACAGGGCAGTGAGTCACCTCATCCCACAGCAAAGCCCTGAAGTACCACCTCCTCGATGGCAGTCCACGGCACCAAGTCAGGTCTACTGATGTCCCACGGAGGTTTTCACTGACAATGTCCATCAAAAGAGTTCACCACTGAGTCAGAACACAACAAGGTGCGCACATCCAGCAGCCAAGGTCATTGCCTCCCATCCACTATTTCTCCTTTTGATTCAGAAGAGGTGGGAGTTTTGGAGGCTAACCCCTGGCTGCTTTCTGAAGCCTGAATCCAACTTTTCCTCCTTGTCCTCACATCCCAAGACAGCCTTCCCCAGTGTCTGCCTGGGATGAAATTCCCTGAGGGGCTGCATACTTGGAAGTTCTCTCAATAGACATGTGGCATCTCAGTTAAGCATTGTATGCTAATCTGGCTTCCTCAAAATTTGGATACTCTAGGCAATGATTGTAACCAGTGTCTAGACATGGGATAAGATAATTTTTCATGTTTTTCCCTTCCCAGGTCATAGACAAAAATGAAATAAGCTATCCCAAATTCAAGTTACCTGTTATTTAGCTAAAAATCTCTAATTCCAGATGTGCTCCACATCCAGTTTAAAGAAATCCACTGTCCAGTTAGCTGTCAGATCAGTTTTCTCCATAAAAGGATATCTGATGAATTCATTTCTCTATTGAGCTAAGTCAGTGGGTTTTAGCCTTGGCTGTGTATTATAATCACCTGAGAAGCTTTTTTTTCAAAATCCTGACTCCCAGCCCCATTCACAGAGCTCTTGTTCTAGGATGGAGGTCTCACGTTGACAAGATTCCTAACTGATTCCAATGTACAACTTGGACTGAGAACTGCTGTCTAACTGAACCTGACTTTGCTGTATGATAACCTACCACAGTTACTACACCTGCAAAGAGCACATCTCTTATATCTGTAAAGGGGCTGTTATTTATATGCTTCCCACGAGCATTAAAAGCTGAATATCCAAATTTTAGTGTCTTCGGAAAATCTTAGAGACACTAATGAATTAGCCAATTTGTACATCAGGTATGCTGGTGCTTTTCTGGATTAGGGCAGCACTTCACATCCTTCATCCATCATGTAGCAGCATCCTGGTACAGGTCTTCAATTCTGACTCTCTCAGGGTCAGACCTAGGCCAGGAAGTGCTGAGCATTTGTATAATGAATAGGGAAAAAATGCTGTCTCTGTCATTCAGTAAATCGAAAATTCCTTTTCCACCCACTTTCTTCCTGGGCAGGAGGAGATACATGAAGATAAATAAGACACATAGGTGGAGACCAGATGATAAAAGGCCTTCTTATGGATGTTCAGTTTCATTCTGAGGGCAAGGAAATGGCATTGATGGGTTTTTACTGGGGTGGGATGTGACAAGATCAAATGTTTTTATTTTACAAAGATCACCTGGCTATAGTGTGGAGACTGGAGAAGATGGGGGTAGAGAGTTGGGGCTAGGGGGCAAATAGATGGTTATTGAAGCCACTTTAGCTAAAGATGCAAGTATACTGAACTAAGGAAGCTGCTGCCTAGAACAAGGTCTTGGAAGAAAATATTTAAGAAGTGAAAGAGGCAGGATTTGATGAAGAATGTGTATTTGGGGCTGAGGAAGAGGTAAGAGAACTCTCCAGGTTTCTGGCTGGAGCAACTGCGTGAATGGCAATGAAGTTCATCAGTCTGGAGAACACGGGGGACAGGAGCAGCTTTCTGAGTAAAACACTGAGTTCTAGTTTGGACTTCCTGAGAGAGAAGTGCTGAGGGACATTTGCAGTGGGACATTTGCAGTAGGTCTTCAAATTCTCAGCACACAGTCGCCTCACTCACTCGAAATCTTGGCTTCTGCTGGGATGGCAAATTTACTTTTTTTGTAACCAAGGGAATAGAACTGGTTCTATGTCTAAAGAAACATTGGAAAATGTTTCAGAAAGGAAAAAAATGTGCCACCTCACATCCATTAAGATGGCTACTATAAAAAAAAAAAAGAAAGAAAAGAACAAGTGTTGGTAAAGATGTGAAGAAATTAGAACTTTTGTGCACTGTTGATGGGAATGGAAAGTGGTACAGCTGCTGTGAAAAACAGTGTGGCAGCTCCTCGAAAAATCAAACATACAATTGCTATATGATCCAGCAATCCCTCTTATAAATATATACCCAAAAGAACTGAAATCAGGGACTCAAGGAGATATTTGTAAGTCCATGTTCATAGCAGCATTATTCACAATAGCCAAGAGGTGGAAGCAACCCATGTGTACAATGAATGGATGAAAGAATAAATAAAATGTGGCATATACAAACAGTGGAATATTATTCTGCCTTAAAAAAGGAAGGGAATTCTGACACATGATGCAACATGTGTGGAACTCTGAGGACGTTATGCTAAGTGAAATAAGCCAGTCACTAAAGAACAAATACTGTATGATTCCACTTATATGAGGTTCCTAGAATAGTCTAATTATAGGGACAGAAAGTAGAATGGTGGTTTCCAGGGACTGAGGAGAAAGGGATTAGGGGAATTATTGTTTAATGGGTACAGAGTTTCACTTTTGCAGGATGAAAAGAGATCTGTGGATGGATGGTCCTGATGGTGGCACAACACTGTGAATGTATTTGATGCCACTGAACTGTAAGCCAAAAAATGGTTAAGGTGGCAAATTTTATGTTATGTGTATTTTAGCACCATTTTTTAAAAAGAAAAATGTGTAAAAATGTACTGTTTCCATTAACTCTCTATTCTTTTCTATTCTTAAGTCCCTGCCAGCCAGGCCACTAGGTTGTCCCAATAACTGCAACTGTCCAAACTTTCCCTAATGATGGAAACCCAGCCAATGGCTGACTTCACCACCCTCTCCTAACGTGTTCGAAATTGAACGAATAATTACTTCATATATTCAGGCTGACCAATGACTTACCATAGGCTCTAGGCCAGGTTGAATGGCAGCCTTCCATTTCAGCAGAAATGATAGAACTCACCCCCCACTGAGAAAGTGGAGCTTTTCAGGTTTGAGAATCAAAGGTCCAAGTGCCACCTCTCAACAGAGCCTGAACATCTGAGATCTCAGTCTGGTCCACAGTGTAGAAATGGGGGGAAGAACCACTTACAATGAGGCAGTCACACAAAAAGAAGGGCTGCTAGATGACACCCTGGCAGTCTGTCAAGGGCCCCTCAAGATGGGAACCTCTTAACTGATGTGGATGCTGGTTCAATGAGAACAGGTGTCCCCTCATTTAAGTGGTGGGTAATTGCAATTATTACTTTTCCCCTAAAAAATATTGACAAGAAAATGTCAGTCCATTTAGTCAGGGAATGAAAAAACAAATAATATCTGAACTCTACAGATGCAAAAAAAAGAAAGCTCAAGCTTTAGAGTTCACAGATGTGTGTATGTGTATGTGTGTGTGTGTGTGTGTGTTTGTGTGTGTCTGTATATATACACACACATATATCTGAAGCACAGGAAAGAGACTTGGGAGTCAGAAGAGGAAATGGCATAGGGAGGGTGAATCACTTGGGGATGTGTGTTGGGTAAGAAGATCTAGAACAGCGCTCTAAGGAATCCTAACATGTAAGAGAAGAAGTGGAACAGGCATCCATATAGCATTCTGAGAGAAGAGGCAGAGGAGTGGGGGGGAAACAAGGTATTGTATTCATAGGCTAGGGCTGGATAGCTGAAAAACAGAAGTGTATTTATTGTCTCACAGTTCCAGAAACTGGAAATCTGAAATCAAAGTGTCAGCAGGCTCTTTCTGAAGTCTGTGAGGGAAGGATCTGTCTCATGACTTTCCCCTGGTATCTGGTGTTTTGCTGGCAATCTTTGGCATTCCTTGACTTATAGACACATCACCCATCTCTTCCTTCATCTTCACATGGTGTTCTTCCTGTGTGTGTCTGTCTCCAAATTTCCCCTTTTCATAAGGGCATGAGTTGCCCTGGAATAGAGAGGGCCTCGTCTTACATCATTCCATCTGCAACAAACCCATTCCCAAATAAGGTAACATTCTGAGGTACTGGAGGTTAGGACTTCAGTGTATACATTTTAAGGAGACATACTTCAACCATCAACAGGGGTGAGGGAAATCATCTGGGGTGAGCTTTTCTAGGACAGAGTGTTTAACTGTTTCAGTGCTGCCAAGAAGTCATCCAAGATAAAGATGATAAAGTCTTGTTGTGAATCAGAGCTCCTTCTCAACCTGTTCTGCCTCCTCATTTAGCTCGTTGGATTTCAAATCTTAAAATTTAATAAAACACCAGGTGAAGAGCATTTTCCACAAGAACTCATCTGATTTCTTGGCTCCAGTCCTCACCAAGATGTTCCCCATAAAGCAGCTCTCCCGATATGATCATCACAACACCCATTTGTTGAGCCCCAACTATGTGCCAGTTTCTATTGGAAGGGTTCAAGCACAGTCTGCCCTATTTTCAAGAAGAGCTTTCCTCTGTTTACCCAAAACCACAGGCCAATGTACCAACAAAACTTCATGCTGCCCTCCCTTTTATCAATATATTATATCCGGCACAAAGGCCTTCCAGAATGGCCGTTTCACTATTGATCATTGTTCCACTCTGTCATCTTACAGAGAAATCCATCAGGAATAATGGAAAACTGTTTGCAGCTTTTATTAACCATTCATTGGCCTTTGACTGTGAATGGGAATCAGCTATGGGTTAACCCTCAGAAACGCCATGTAGACTTTCAGTAATTGAAGCTCATGCAAAACTTGCATTTTAATACCACAGTAAGATTAGTGGGTCTCTGGTAGACCAGAAAGTGGTAATGAGTTGCGTGAAACAGTGTATGCCCTGCTTCCCATTATAAATGTCTGGAAGTTTGTTTTGGATAACGTGTTCCCTTGCCACAATGACTAGAAATGAACTGTCATCCTATATACTGACTAAATTGTTGTCATCATCATCGGATAGGTGTTGCCTATCCATGTATGTGCTTGTTATTTATTGCAAACCTACTAGTGCTAGCCCTGTAGTAAGCAATGGGGATGCAATAGTTAGCAAGATAGGCACAATGCCTTCTTCAATGCACTTCCTGGGTTGGGATGAAGACAGACAAATAACCAGCCAATAAAAAGAGTATGAGAAATACTTCTACTAGTATCCACACAGGTGTACCAGAAGAGCATCTTGGTGAATGTTACCACCACCCACCCAGCTATTCCAGTCTCCCAGCATTTTATCCACCACCAAATCCTGTCAATCCCGGCTCCTAAATATTGGGTTGGCTAAAGGGTTCATTCGTTTTTTCCATAAGATGGCTCTAGTAGCACTTAGTTGTCTTTAACTTCATTCAAAACAATGTTGTTAGATTGTATGTGACAACAGTCATATCAGCGCGCATTTAAAAAAAGACTTATCAAAATTGGTGAATTTTTTTGTAGCCATTTTAATGTTGAAGATGGAAGAAAAAAAGCAACATTTTCGGGATATTCTGCTTTATTATTTCAAGAAAGGTAAAAACGCGACCGAAATGAAAAAAAAAAAAGATTTGTGCAGTATATGGAGAAGGTGTTGTGACTGATCGAACGTGTCAAAAGTGGTTTGCGAAGTTTCGTGCTGGAGATTTCTTGCCGGACGATGCTCCACGGTGGGTAGAGCAGTTGAAGTTGATAGCAATCAAATCGAAACAATAATTGAGAACAATCAATGTTATACCACGCAGGAGATGGCCGACATACTCAAAATATCCAAATCAAGCATTGAAAATCATTTGCACCAGCTTGGTTATGTTAATTGCTCTGATGTTTGGGTTCCACGTAAGTTAAGCAAGAAAAACCTTCTTGACCATATTTCCGCATGCGATTCTCTACTTAAACGTAAAAAAAAGTTCCATTTTTAAAACAAATTGTGATGTGTGATGAAAAGTGGATACTCTACAATAATGTGGAAGGGAAGAGATCATGGGGCAAGCAAAATGAACCACCACCCACCACACCAAAGGCCAGTCTTCATCCAAAGAAGGTGATGTTGTGTATATGGTGAGATTGGAGGGGAGTCCTCTATTATCAGCTCCTTCCGGAAAACCAAACGATTAATTCCAATACGTACTGCTCCCAATTAGACCAACTGAAAGTGGCATTCAACAAAAAGCATCCAGAATTAGTCAACAGAAAATGCATAATCTTCCACCAGGATAATACAAGACTGCCTGTTTCTTTGATGACCAGGCAGAAACTGTTACAGCTTGGCTGGAAAGTTCTGATTCATCTGCTGTATTCACCAGATTTTGCACCTTCGGATTTCCATTTATTTAGGTCTTTACAAAATTCTCTTAATGGAAAAAATTTCAATTCCCTGAAAGACTGTAAAAGGCACCTGGAACAATTCTTTGTTCAAAAAGATAAAATGTTTTGGGAAGATGGAATTATGAAGTTGCCTGAAAAATGGCAGAAGGTAGTGGAACAAAAGGGTGACTACGTTGTTCAATAAAGTTCTTGGTGAAATTGAAAAATGTGTCTTTTATTTTTACTTAAAAATCAAAGGCACTTTTTTGGCCAACCAAATATTTCTCAAAAACTGAATGTATTTTCTAGATTCTACTGCTTCAGTTCAAACAATATTCCATAAATATCAGTTCTATCATTTTTGACTTCTGATATGAGCTGAAGAGTTTGCACATTAGTTTGATAATCTATTAATTCCTTCATTCAACACAACATTGTTGAACACATGCTATGTACTAGGCACAGGAGATGCAAAAGCAAAGACAGCATACAGGCACATTTCAGAGATATTGCAGGTTGGCTTCCAGACCACCACAATAAAGTGAATATCCCAATAAAGCGAGTCACACAATTATTTTGGTTCTCCAATGCATATAAAAGTTATTTTTATACTATACTGTAGTCTATTAAGTGTGCAATAGCATTATGTCTGAAAAAAAACAATTTGCATATGTTAATTTTAAAATACTTTATTGCTTAAAAATGGCTCCATCATTGGAGCCTTCAGCAAGTTGTAATCTTTTTGAAATAGTAACATCAAAGATTACTGTTCACAGATCACCATAACAAACATAATAATAATGAAAAAGTTTGAAATATTGTGAGAATTGCCAAAATGTGACACAGAGATACAAAGTGAGCCAATGCTGTTGGAAAAATGGCGCTGATAGACTTGCTCGATGCAGGGTTGCCCCAAACCTTAATTTGTTAAAAATGTAATATCTGCAAAGCACAATGGAGCAAAATGCAATAAAATGAGGTATGTTTGTACATGATCCTTGGCCACATAAGACCATAAAAATCCCCAATGGACCATGATGCCACCAAATCAATAAATCGAAATTTTAATTGGAAAGCTAGTTTAAGTTAAATTTGCTTCATATGCTGCTCTGAGCATACAACCCTGGGGCTCCCAGGCTATGCCGCAAGCTCCTTAAATTTTTCAGAATGGCTTTAGTTGTTCTCTCCTTCTATTCTTTATGTTCCTGCTCTACTTGGATTTATACTCTTTAACATCATTTATTATGCTAACTGACTTCATCCTTTGAGAATCCAAAGAATTAATGTCAAAATCTGAAGGGCAAAACTCTAGTTGACCTGGTTCATAAGGTGGCCACTGTGGCTTTCCTGGTGACAAATGTGACACATTATAGAAATAAGGGGCTGCCTAAATCCAGGACTCAGAGCAATCACTGAGAAGAAAAAAGATATGTCACTAGATTAAGTATGGCAAACACCTGGCTTGTTTACCACTCGAGCCACTCCTGTCTCCATGTCAGACATGACTGATTGATCACAGATCTCTTTTCCTGCTGACCCCAGGCTTGACTTTAGGTTCTTTCTTAACACAGTGCTCCAGCAGCCACTGCCAATCAATCAGGCTTGGGACCTGAGATAAAATTTGTCATCTCTTCATTAGAACCGTGATTAGCAAAGAGAAAATTCCATGAAACAGGAGAAAAGGACTAAGGCAGAGCTGTATGGAAAAATAAAAATTTAAAAAAAAAAGGAAGCCAGAATGGAAACTACAGGTTCGTTGGCTTTACCCTTTGTAATCTCCTCTCCCAAACTCAACATGATCCCTAAAGAATGATTCTTTTTGTCCTGCTTGAGAAACTGGCTTATCCCGAACCAATCTCTCTTCCCAGGGGCGGGAGGGGTGTTGGTGGTGGGAGGTTCTCTACTGGTCAACCTGGGGCAAAGAAATATAGTCCCTGAATAACAACTCCACCAGAGCCTCCATGGAATAGGAGAGGGGCATTGCCCATTAGAAAGAGACACGGGGTAGACCAGATAACTAGTGCCCACTCAAGCAGCACAAGAAGTTGAAAGAGGGAAGAGCCTTTGCCTGGTTGGGGCCCCGAGAAAAGGCTTCATGGAGGCTGGGACATTTGAGATCAAGGTGGATACGAAGGTGCTGCTTCCCAGCTCAGAGTTGGGAGGGAGTGTAAGACGTTGACACAGAATAAGCGATATACATGGAGACACTGAACCGTCTTCGATTGCCCACATTTACAGCCTCTGTCCTGCCCATCTATAATCGAATCCTTTGCCTAGGACTAAGCCAGCTGGGTTGGCTGCAGTAATCACACATGAGCAATTTTACTAAAGATCACACTCAGTTAATCTGTATGATTAGGGAATTAGCAATTGCTTTCTCTGATCTCAAAGATTATTCAAAAACACACCATATTCTCAGAATAAGATTGGAATAAAAGTGGCTTTCAGATATAAATTAAAGTTCTGCTGAATATTGCCTAAAATAATGCAGTGTAGAGATTTACAGTAATAGGCCATTCCCTCTAGGGTTTCAGTACCTTCTCTGTTTAAGGTTCTCTCTCTCTCTCTCTCTCTCTCTCACACACACACACACACACACACACACACACACACACATTCTCTTTGCCCTTTGAACTGGAACAGTGATCCGTTCCCTGTGATTAAATTAGTGTAAGTAATAAGATATCATAGGTTTGATTGATTTCCCTGGCAATGGTTATTAACCAGCCCAATTCAAAGCCAAGCAGGACCATTATTCTAAACATTGATTTCTGAAAAGGCATGCAAGGGAAGGAAATTCTCAGCTACAGAGATATTCCATAAGGAATTATCAGATAGGATGATATATAGTGAGGATTCTCAGACATGGCAATGAACCCCCAGGAATCCTCAAATACTATGATATACAGATGTCAGAGCCCACAGGGAGACTGAGCAATGCTGCGAATACACTTTACCAGTGTTCTCAGGGAATACTTCTTAGATGTACCATAAAATGTAAGCACTAAGAACTGTATTGTATGCCAATCATTGTATTTAATCCAACAAATATATACTTAGTAACTCCTCTGATCTGTACTTGCTGGAGGCTTAGGAGACAAAAAGGAAACATGGCCTCAAGGAGTTCGCAGTGAACAGGTTGTGTTTCTTGAGGAAGGTTAAAAATGCCTTTCACTCAGAAAGGATGGCTATTTGGGATGTGGCTACTGAATCAGAGGGTCCTCCTTTGCAAATAGGTTTCCATCTTTCAACAAAGAGTCATCCACTGGATAGAAGACTTTCACAGAGACGGGGGGGCATCTTTTTGACCAACTATAAGGTGCACAGAGCTGTAAATCATGGCATGAATCTCTCTGAGCTCCAGAGAAAAATAAATCTGTTAAATAAAGGAAAATTCTTCCTGTTCTCCAAACTCCTATGGCTTCTTCTGTCCACAGAGCAGGGGGGAAGGGAATTTGGAAATGCATCCACGTGGCTCCCTTCAAGAGTGTCCACATCATATCCAACAGCCAAAGGAAAACTGGGTACTTCAATCTAAATCCATATATTCAAATGTATTTGAGTTTTATATGTATTTTTACCTCCTGTGCTCACAGGAAAGGAAGCTCACAGAGTATAGTATTTGCAACCACAGGCTCTGGAATCAGTTTTTCTAAGTTTGAATCCTGGCTGTAATACTTTCTAAGACATATTAATTAACCTCATCAGTTCTCACTTTCCCCATTAACCCATTATGGGGTTAATGATAGCAATTACTTCCTATGTTTGTCATAAAAGTGAGGGAGCTGATACATGCACGTAACGTGCTTACCCTGGTATCTGGCACACAGTGATGATCAAAAACTGATACAATTGGTCTTAACCATTTGTCCTAAAGAACAAAAGATATGAAATGGCCTATAACCTTACAAAGTGATAAACAAATCACAGCTTCCTTCCTCTTTTGTTCCTTCTGACTCCAGAGGTACAAACAGGACCATTGAGAGAATGTACATGGAAACAGGTTTTACTTTATTGTTAGAAAGTACATTCAATCATCAGAGCTATGCCACATTTCAATGGGCTGCATTGGGGGGTAATGAGTTCCCTGTCACTGGAAGTGTTCAAACAAAGGATTGAAGACCCACTTTCAGGGATTTCTGTCCTGTGTTTAACAGTGAATTGGATCTGATGACTGCTGGAGTCTCTCTTAAATTTATTTGGCTCTGATTCAATGACATAGTATATAAATGCTTCGCTCTATCTACCGATGGAATAATGCTAAAGGGAGAAAAGAACCAGAAGTGAGACTCTGGGAGGACTACAGCTCTATCAGCTGCACCTCTTACCCCCAGCACACAGCACCACCAGAGAACTAGTGAAGAGGAAGCATTCAGTAACTCTTAATTAAGCCAAAAATAGAGTGCAAATAGAATTAGTGGATATTGATGCTTCAGATTTTTCAGCGTGCGAGGATCTTGAGTTTCCTGCAAACAAAATCCACAGACAGTTTCTCTGGACCTGTTCCTTTTTCTGTGCTTAGTAGCCACACATAACTCACACCCCCATCCCATGCTTTAGAATTGTAAATCAGATGCATCGTAGTTTTTAAAATGTGTATGTGTGTGTGTGTGTGTGTGTGTGTGTGTGTGTGAAGGTTGGCGTGCCTGTGGGGTTTTTCCAAGTCCCGTATTTGTCTGAATGCCATTGATTTTTTGCCTAATTGTTATTCACTATGCTAATTTCCTCCACAAATCTCACATTCTATTGATCAAAAAGTAATAAACTCTCCAACAAACAAAACAAGCATTATTGCAATGTTGGGAAAACATCAGTTAATATCAATACCATATTTACAATTATCTTTAACCCAAATTTTACCCATGATGCAGTGCATAAGCAGCTTCAGAGACCTACAGGCTAAAGGAGCATGTGAAAAAATCCTGTTTGCTTTTTTTCTGACAGAGCAAGAGGAGGCAAGCGCAACCAAGAAACACCTGAAGGTGCCCAGTAAGGAATTGATGGCTAGAATAAATGCCATTATCCCAATAGAGCAATCCATCACCTGCTTTGTTTTTCCTCTTGCTGTTTCTCTCTTCAATTTAAGGCACTGTGTTAATCATCATGGAAAGTGCAAAGATGAGCAAAGCAGTCTTTTACTGCACTCCAAAATTATTGTTCCCTTGAAAAGAAAAAAACTGTAATTATTTAGTAGGAGCTTATAGCATTGTTGACTTGACTTTCTCGTTGCGAGTCGCCAGGCTACCACTGTGGGTGTCATTGTTTTGTCTGCTCAACATTCCTTCCTCTGAGCTGCCAACAACATCCTCCTTCTTTTTGAGAACTGCTAATGCCCATACTCTAACGATTGATTTCAGGAGAGCTACCAATCATCGTATTCCACCCTCATGGCCGTGTTTCATTGGTCGAGGGGTGGGCACCCAACCGGGTGGGCACCCAACCCAAGCCTACCCAATCAGCACCATCCTTGAGGCTTTCCAAACCGAAACTGAGAATAATAAAGATATAAGTTGAGAGGCATGAGAACTACCAACAATTGTGATTCAAGCCAAATGGAGGAAGCCAATCTGAAAGGATAAAGCTCATAGGCTGAAAGAAGCATGGAAGAGAAACGCAGAACTGGAGTCCGGGTGACATTCAAGACACTCATTCCTACTGACCCTAGGCCTAGTTGAGGAATTGTTTACATGGGCTGGCAGTTTAAGCTCAGTTTCTGTCACTTACCACCCAAAGAGCCCTGTCTAATACAAGCCTGTCACTAGATAAAGGAAATCAAGGCAGATGACCCAACAGGACAGAGATAGAGGGTCCAGTACAGAAGGCTATTTCTAAGACACAGGCATCAGAGGTTAGGAGAAAGGGACAAGTGAGACTTGGTGATGGACCCACCCACACACATGTCACCTTGGTCTTGTTTAAATTGCAACTTCTTTTTTCAGACGATGATTGGTCCTGAAAAAAGATCAGCAGCTTGGGAGCTGCACTGAGCCTGACTCTAGAATAGATTTTTCCATATCATCGACCAATCTCTGGGGCAGTTGAAGAAAAAGCCGTCAGCACCACACTTGAAGTTCGGGATAACTGATGTAGCGAAAGATGTCTGTTTATTTTTCTGTTTTGCTTTGAATGAAACAATCATGGAGGCTTTTCCCAAGGTGCTCCTGTGTCTTATAGGATGCTGTCTCTGCATTAAGTTTTGGTTATATAGTGGCCAAACCAAGTCCTCCAGACTTGAGTCAATGTGTCTTCTGCAGGGAACTACACTGGCCCTGCTGGGCTAGAGCAAGAATGGGCTTTGGAGATCCTAGATTTGGTTTTAAATTGCAGTTTTCAAACATTCTGTATGTGTACCCTTTGGCAAGTTATGAAACCTTTCTAAACTTCAGCTTTATGAGGAAGATAATATCATGCCTGTGGATCAGACATTCGCTAATGTCCAGAATAATAGTGCTGGCTGAAGCTCTGTGGGCAAGAAAAGTAAACCTATAGTCAGAATAAGTATCTGTTCTTATGAGGGTGAACCCTTTTCCTTTCTATGATGAAAGAAGCTTAATATAGTTACTGATTCTGGATGGTGTGGTATGTGATATGATCAGTAGATCACGTGGTCATGGGAACACTATTGCACCAGGTGGTCTTTTGGAATCCGTCAAGAATAGTGTCATTCACATGCACCCCAATGTTCATTGCAGCACTATTTACAATAGCCAGGTCATGGAAGCAACCTAAATGCCCATCAACAGATGAATGGATAAAGAAGTTGTGGTACATATATACAATGGAATATCACTCAGCCATAAAAAGGAACGAAATTGAGTCATTTGTTGAGACGTGGATGGATCTAGAGACTGTCATACAGAGTGAAGTAAGTCAGAAAGAGAAAAACAAATATCATATATTAACACATGTATGTGGAACCTAGAAAAATGGTACAGATGAACCGGTTTGCAGGGCAGAAGTTGAGACACAGATGTAGAGAACAAACGTATGGACACCAAGGGGGGAAAACCACGGTGGGCTGGGGATGGTGGTGTGCTGAATTGGGCGATTGGGATTGACATGTATACACAAATGTGTATAAAATTGATGACTGATTAAAAAAAAAAAAAGAATAGTGTCATAACACGGGCTCATTGTTCATCTCTGCTGCTGATTTGTTGGGCATTCAGACATAGCCTGAGCAAGATAAGCCTGAGTAAGTGGGAGCGCGTACTCTTAGGCCCATTTGCAGTCTCTATCTCTACCACTGTGATCCCTCGTTCACATGTGTGCCGGTTCTGGAATGGCCACTGAGGAAGTCTGACTATACCAACTGGCCGAGTCATTTTGTCTACTTGGCTGTTCAAAGTTTTTTCCATGGTGAATATTTTGACAAATGTGAACAATGACATGTGATACAAAAATCTTCAACTTTGTCCCCACTGCTTTATATTCATCCATATGCCTCTATCCCAAACATCCTAGTCTCTGATTTTTCCAGTGAACTTTACATTTGCCCCATATGTGAAATATTGGATTTATGTACTTTTAATTTTATCATCATGGGGTGGGGATAGCCATTATTAGTTTCCCACCAAAACCAAACATTTTAAAGGATAGATTCACAAATTTGTTCATAAAAAATTAAGGCTTCATACGGACAAAGGCACCGTGATCAAAAGTAAAATTTTAAATAAAACTTAGGAAACTATGTACAAGGTATATGACAGAAAAATAACTAATATTCTTAATCAATAAAGAGATCATACAAAGCAATTTAAAATGAACATTCAAATAGAAAACATGAGAAAGAGCATGAATAGGCAAGTCACAAAGACATATACAAGGACAATACACAGAGGAGAAAGTGCTCCAGCTCAGCAATAGTCAAAGAAATGCAAATTTAAACATCAACATAGCTTTTTGTGCCCTCAAGTAGTCAAAGAGTAAAAAGATCAATATTATCCACTATTGTTGAGGATACAGGGAAATGTGCACTCCTAAATTATTGTGGAAACATGACCTTGAAGAATCTTTCTGAAGTACAATTTACCAATATGAATCAAAATTAAATGTTCATACATCTAACTCCAGCCATCAACCTTCTAGGACTTATTCTAAGGAAATGACTGGGCAATTGTGTAAAGGTGTATGTATGTGATGTTCACATATGAGTTGCTTATAACAGCTTCATTGGAAAAAAATAACCTGGAGATTCACCTATAAGACATCACGTGGCTTTTCAAATAAATGCAGTAGAGCTATGTATATTGACATGGAGATGTAGTAATACTGGACCAGGAAGTGATAGAGGCAGTTACCAAATTCTGCATGTGTGACAGTATGTACAGGCACAGGCAAAGGAAAAATCTGGAAGGCTATATCCCAAAATATTAGTAGTACTTATTGCTGTTAGATGTAATTATTTTTACATATCCACATTTAAATTTTTACAATTATGCCCTTTTTTAAGTTCTCTGTCAATTTTATTTCATTGTTGTAAGAATACTTAACATGAGTTCTACTGCCAACAGAATTTTAACTGTTCTTTATTGTTGACTGTAGGTACAGTGTTGTACAGTAGATCTATAGAGCTTATTCATCTTGAGTAACTTAAACTTGATGTTTATTGATTAGTAACTTCCCATTTCCCCTTCCCTTCAGTCCCTGGCAACCACCAATCCTCTTTTCAATTCTATGGATTTGACCATTTCAGGTACCTCATATAAGTAGAATCATGCAATATTTGTCCTTCTAACAGGCTTATTTCACTTAGCATAATATTCTTAATATCCATGTTGCCTCATATTGCACAGTTTTCCTCTTTTTTAAGACTGAGTAGTATTCCATTGTATGTATTGACCACATTTTCTTATCCATTCATCTGTCGATGGACATTAAGATTTTTTTTGCATCTTGGCTACTCTGAATGGTTCTGCAATGAGCGTAAGAGTGCTAGTATCCTTTCAAGATCCTAATTTCAATTCTTTTGGTTAAATACCCAGAAGTTGGATTGTTATATCATATGGCAGTTCTGTTTTTAATTTTTGAGGAGCCTCCATACTGTTTTCCACAGCAGTCCCACTATTCTGCATCCCCACCAACAGTGTGCAAAGGTTTCAATTTCTTCACATCCTCACCAACACATAGCGTCTTTTATTTTTTAAATGTAGAGTTCAGTGGCATTAAGTACATTCATATTGCTGTTCAACCATCACCACCATCCATCTCTAGAAAAATTTCATCAAAACACGTTTGCTTTTCTTTCAATAACCATTTTTTTATTGAAGTATGGTTAATTTACAATGTTGTGTTAGCTTCAGGTGTACAGCAAAGTGATTCAGTTTATATAAATATTCTTTTCCATTATAGGTTATTACAAGACATTGAATATAATTCCCTGTGCTATACAGTAGGTCCTTGTTGTCTATCTGTTTTATACATAGTAATGTGTATATGTTAATCCCAAACTCCTAATTTATCTTCCCCCACCTCACCCGCTATCCCCTCTAGTAACCATAAGTTTGTTTTCTATGTCTGTGAGTCTATTTCTGTTTTATAAATAGGTTCATTTATATCATTTTTTAGATTGTTTTGTTTTTTGATAATAACCATTCTGACAGGTGTGAGGTGATATCTCATTGTGGTTTAGATTTGCATTTCCCTGATGATTAGTGACACTGAGCACTTTTTCATATACCTGTTGGACATTTGTATGTCTTCTTTGGATAAATGGCTATTCAAGTCCTTAGCTTAGCACAGGCAACAAAAACATACAAGCGGGACTACATCAAACTAAAATTCTGCACAGCAGAGGAAACAAACAACAGAGTGAAAGGTAAACAATAGAATGGGAGAAAATATTTGCAAAGTGTATATCTGATAAGAGGTTAGTTTCTAAAATATATAAGGAACTCCTGGAATTATGTCTTATTTTTATAACAAGAAAAAATCAATAAAGATATTTTCGTCTTTAACAGAGGACAAAATTAAGAAGGTAATGTTTGAGATTAATGAATTCAGAGGAAAAAGAAAGCCTAAGAATGCAATGGTAAAGAAGGGACCGCTGCTGTGGGGAAAGTAAAGAGAGAAGTAGGGGGAGAGGTCTTGAAAATGATGACTCCAACTTCAACATTCAACAGCAAGCAAGAGACATTTCACGTACTGAAGGATAAACCTCTAAACCCCTGTCCTCATCAAGCTCCCCAAAAGAAATCCTATGTGGAAAAATAGCCAGTGGTCACACATCTTTAAAGAAACACATCTAGAACCAGAACACATGTACCATGCACACAAATTAGTGTCCTCCTTTGGTTCCTCCTTAGAAACAAATGTTGATCCCTTACTGACACAGTGATATCATGGACACAAATTATTTCCTCTGCAGCAAGTTTGTCAAAGTAGTCCAAACTCAAAACAGAGACCTCTGAAAAGTTCCAAAATGTTAAATATGGAAAAAATAATAATCTGTTTAATGCATAATCTTTTGAATAGATAGATGATAGATACAGATAGATAGATAGATAGATAGATAGATAGATAGATACATAGATAGATAGATATAGATAGATAGATAGATAGATAGATAGATAGATAGATAGATACCCTTTGATCACACCTATTCCTTTATGTCTCTTCATGCACAGTTCTTTTGTGGCAGAGGAATTTTTCAAAAACACAGACCCTCTTTTGTTTAATTAATAACCCCCCCAGAGATAAATCACCCCAGCGGTACCCTCTCTAAGCAACCCTGTGGCAATGACCTACTTTAAGAGCCTTTCATGTATAGCTTGGGTTTACTATGTATTTTGAATATTACTGCTCAACAGCTATTTTGGGAGATCAGCATTTTCCTTAGTAAGTTTAACAATGAAGACTCATTTTCCCGCCTGGGAAGGAAGAACCAGAGAATAACAGGACTGAATTAAGAGATAATGAAAAGGGACGATTTATGTCCCTAGAAAACTAATAGTAATAATAATAAGGCTAACTTTTATGAAGCACTTTACGTGCACTGCTTCATTTGATTTTCACAACAATCCTATATATTAGACACTATTATTGCCCCCCTTTAACTGATGGGGAAACTGAGGCACAGAGAAGTTCAATAACTTCTTCCTAATCACGCAGCCAGCAAGTGGCAAAGACAGAATTCAGATTAGGGTAGTCCGGCTTCAGAGCCCAAGCTCACCACTATGCTATGCACAACCATCTAATGGGCATAAAATTGATGTCCATTTACTGCTAGGGACATGCCAGACATCCGATAAACATGATCACACTTAGTTCTCACAGTGACACTCAGTTGGCATAATCCTTATTTCCAGAGACGTGAATTGAAGCGCAGAAAAGAATGTGGTGAGATTTCTTTTTTTTTAATTATTGTGATAAGAACACTTAACATGAGATCCATCCTCTTAACAAATGTTTACATGTACCATATCGCATTTTTTAAATTTTTATTTTTTATTGGAGTATAACTGATTAACAATGTTGTGTTAGTTTCAGGTGTACAACACAGTGATTCAGTTATACATATATATGTATCTATTATTTTTCAAATTCTTTTCCCATTTAGGTTTTTAAAGAGTACTGAGCAGAGTTCCCTGTGCTATACAGTAGGTCCTTGTTGGTTATCTATGCTAAATATAGCAATTTACATGTACCATACAGCACTGTTGTACAGTGTTGTAGGGCAGATCTTTAGACCTTATTCATCTTACATAAGTGAAACTTTATACCCGTTAAACAGCAACTCTCCATATTCCCCTCCCCCAGCTCCAGGCAACCACCATTCTACCTTCTGTTTGTGTTTGACTATTTTATATACCTCATAGAAGTGGAATCATGCAGTATTTGTCCTTCTGTCACTGGCTTATTTCATTTTAACATGATGTCACCCAGGTTCATCCATGTTGTCATGTATGGCAGGATTTCCTTCATTTTATAACTGAATGATATTCCATGATATGTATAGACAACACATGCGGAGTGGCGGAAAGATCAGTTAGGTCCAGAACCAGGAAGAAAGGCTGAGAGGGAGAGTGGGTGCAAGACACATGATGACCAAGTCTAAATGGTCTCTATGGAAAGATGAGAATCAGTGTGGAATAAAATGAACTTACTAGGGGAAGTAGATATTGACACCACATTTGCTTTCTTCTTATTGGCTCTAGTCTTGGCCCCAGTCCAGGTTATAAACTAGGAAGTCTGTGGTTTCATCCATCCTATTAATTAAATAAAACCTTTACCTTTATCTGCACTTAGAACGACACAATTTCCTGGATGATGCACTAAATCCCAGTGAGTATCCTCTCTGGGGAAGAAAGGACCCCATTCTTGCAGGGCAACCTTTCACCACATCCTATACGTTCCCCACTGCACACAGCTACCTCCACCCTGGCCTGGGAACTATAAGCATCTACAGAATGGGACATTCTGGAAAAAAAACAGATCCAACCTAACTTCCTTTTTCTATAGAACTGATTTGAAATATTGGCTTGAGTTGGAGAAGACTAAAATAACTGTGATGAATGTTATTTGAAAAATCTAGGATGTCATTATGCCTTGCATTTTTTTGCCCTAAATCCATTTTCTATTAGGTTATTATTAAGTAGCATTTGTTTAGCATCAACTAGGTACTCCAAACCAGACTAGATGAATAAGAGAATAATCCTACCCAGGATGGGCCACAAGTAGGGTTTCTTTAAACAGCTCACCACCTACACTTAACCCCCCAGAGGAACTGCACATACTCCAAAGAAATGTTCTGAAAATACATCTTCAGGGAAACAACTCAAATAAAAAGAATCACTTTCTACCAGTGGGACTTTGCAGGCACTCATCATATGGGACAGGCAGAGTCCTGAGCCAAATAAAAATTTTAAAGGAAAAAAAGAGTGAGATGTCACACAAAGTAACTGAAAATGTATTAGACTCAAAGTCTCCTGAAAGTTGTAAAGAACTGAAAATAGGAAGTGAGAAATTATTTTTCAATTATTTCATGGCAAGAACACTTAACAGAGATGTAGATAAATCTGGTAACATGTATGCTAATATGATGGATAGATCTAGATAAAGAAAAATAAGCATCTCTGTGAACCACATGATTAAAAAAAAAAATGCCTGGATGGATTTTTGCCAAATTTGGAAGATATGTATGGGAAGTATCCATGGTTCATTGTCTTAGTTTGAATTCCCCTAAAAGCAGACCCTAAGGATGGGGTAGGAGTTAGTTATTTGGGAAACCAGGCAGCACAGTGAGGGAGTGGGGAAGGGAGGAAAGCAGATAGAAGGGTGTGATAATAAGCCAGTTACTGCTGTGGGCACTGGGGCTCAGTTTCGCTGGAGACCCACTGAAAAAATGTGTTGTCCCACTGAAGGGAGAACCTGGGGTATTTTCCTACCAACTCCTGTCCATCACTAGTTATAGAGTTCCTGGAGGACCTTGCAAGCACCTCAGGCTGTCCTGTGTGTGGCCAGAGAATGTCCTTGGGCAGAGAGACACAGGTGCATAGGAAGCTATGTGTGTTTCAGTGTTTCATATATATATATGCTCAATACAGAAGATACATGTTGAATTGGGCATGTATATTATACATTATATATACACTAAACATATAATATGTATTCTTTTTTTTGAATTTCTGAATTTTATTTTATTTTATTTTTTTATACAGCAGGCTCCTATTAGTTATCCATTTTACACATATTAGTGTATACATGTCAATCCCAATCACCCAATTCATCACACCACCACCACCACCCCCGCTACTTTCCCCCCTTGGTGTCCATACATTTGTTCTCTACATCTGTGTCTCTATTTCTGCCCTGCAAACTGGTTCATCTGTACCATTTTTCTAGGTTCCACATATATGTGTTAATATGCGATATTTGTTTTTCTCTTTCTGACTTACTTCACTCTGTATGACAGTCTCTAGGTCCATCCACATCTCTAAAAATGACCCAATTTTGTTCCTTTTTATGGCTGAGTGATATTCCATTGTATATATGTACCAAATCTTCTTTATCCATTCATCTGTCGATGGGCATTTAGGTTGCTTCCATGACCTGGCTATTGTAAATAGTGCTGCAATGAACATTGGGGTGCATGTGTCATTTTGAATTATGGTTTTCCCAGGGTATATGCCCAGTAGTGGGATTGCTGGGTCATACGGTAATTCTATTTTTAGTTTCTAAAGGAACCTCCATACTGTTCTCCATAGTGACTGTATCAATTTACATTCCCACGAACAGTGCAAGAGGGTTCCCTTTTCTCCACACCCTCTCCAGCATTTGTAGTTTGTAGATGTTCTGATGATGCCCATTCTAACTGGTGTGAGATGATACCTCACTGTAGTTTTGATTTGCATTTCTCTAATAATTAGTGATGTTGAGCAGCTTTTCATGTGATTCTTGTCCATCTGTATGTCTTCTTTAGAGAAATGTCTATTTAGGTCTTCTGCCCATTTTTTGATTGGGTTTTTTGTTTTCTGAATATTGAGCTGCATGAGCTGTTTATATATTTTGGAGATTAATCCTTTGTCCATTTATTCATTTGCAAATATTTTCTCCCATTCTGAGGGTTGTCTTTTCGTCTTCTTTGTAGTATCCTTTGTTTTGCAAAAGCTTTTAAGTTTCATTAGGTTCCAATTGTTTATTTTTGTTTTTATTTCCATTACTCTAGGAGGTGGATCAAAAAAGATCTTGCTGTGATTGATGTCAAAGAGTGTTTTTCCTATGTTTTCCTCTAAGAGTTTCATAGTGTCTAGTCTTACATTAAGTATCTAATCCATTTTGAGTTTATTTTTGTGTATCGTGTTCGGGAGTGTTCTAATTTCATTCTTTAACATGTAGCTGTCCAGATTTCCCAGCACCACTTACTGAAGACACTGTCTTTTCTCCATTGTATATCCTTGCCTAATTTGTCATAGATTAGTTGACCATAGGTGCATGGGTTTATCTCTGGGCTTTCTATCCTGTTCCATTGATCTATATTTCTGTTTTTGTGCCAGTACCATACTGTCTTGATTACTGTAGCTTTTTAGTATAGTCTGAAGTCAGGGAGTCTGATTCCTCCAGCTCCGTTTTTTTCCCTCAAGAATGCTTTGGCTATTCGGGGTCTTTTGTGTCTCCATACAAATTTTTTAAGATTTTTTTCTTCTAGTTCTGTAAGAAATGCTATTGGTAGTTTGATAGGGATCGCATTGAATCTGTAGATTGCTTTGGGTAGTATAATCATTTTCACAATGTTGATTCTTCCAACCCAAGAACATGGTATATCTCTCCATCTGTTTGTATCATCTTTAATTTCTTTCATCAGTGTTTTATAGTTTTCTGCATACAGGTCTTTTGTCTCCCTAGGTAGGTTTATTCCTAGGTATTTTATTCTTTTTGTTGCAATGGTAAATAGGAGTGTTTTCTTAATTTCTTTTTCAGATATTTCACCATTAGTGTATAGGAATGCAAGAGATTTCTGTGCATTAATTTTGTATCCTGCAACTTTACCAAATACATTGATTATCTCTAGTAGTTTTCTGGTGGCATCTTGAAGATTCTCTATGTAGAGTATCATGTCATCTGCAAACAGTGACAGTTTTACTTCTTCTTTTCCAATTTGTATTCCTTTTATTTCTTCTTCTTCTCTGATTGCTGTGGCTAGGACTTCCGAAACTATGTTGAATAAGAGTGGCAAGAGTGGACATCCTTGTCTTCTTCCTGATCTTAGAGGAAATGCTTTCCGTTTTTCACCATTGAGCATGATGTTTGCTGTGCGTTTGTCATATATGGCCTTTATTATGCTGAGGTAGTTTCCCTCTATGCCCACTTTCTAGACAGTTTTTATCATAAATGGGTGATGAATTTTGTCAAAAGCTTTTTCTGCATCTATTGAGATGATCATATGGTTTTTCTTCTTCAGTTTGTTAATATGGTGTATCACATTGATTGATTTGCATATATTGAAGAATCCTTGCATCCCTGGGATAAATCCCACTTGATCATAGTGTATGTTCCTTTTAATGTGTTGTTGGATTCTGTTTGCTAGTATTTTGTTGAGGATTTTTGCGTCTATATTCATCAGTGATATTGGTTTGTAATTTTCTTTTTTTGTAGTATGTTGTCTGGTTTTGGTATCAAGGTGATGGTGGCCTCATAGAATGAGTTTGGGAGTGTTCTTTCCTCTGCAATTTTTTGGAAGAGTTTGAGAAGGATGGGTGTTAGCACTTCTGTAAATGTTTGATAGAATTCACCTGTGAAGCCATCTGGTCCTGGACTTTTGTTTGTTGGAAGATTTTAAATCACAGTTTCAATTTCATTACTTGTGATTGGTCTGTTCATATTTTCTATTTCTTCCTGGTTCAGTCTTGGAAGGTTAGACCTTTCTAAGAATTTGTCCATTTCTTCCAGGTGGTCTATTTTATTGGCATAGAGTTTCTTGTAGTAGTCTCTTAGGATGCTTTGTATTTCTGCAGTGTCTGTTGTAACTTCTCCTTTTTCATTTCTACTTTTATTGATTTGAGTCCTCTCCCTCTTTTTCTTGATGAGTCTTTCTAAAGGTTTATCAGTTTTGTTTATCTTCTCAAAGAACCAGCTTTTAGTTTTATTGATCTTTGCTGTTGTTTTCTTTGTTCCTATTTCATTTATTTCTGCTCTGATCTTTATGATTTCTTTCCTTCTACTAACTTTGGGTTTTGTTTGCTCTTCTTTCTATAGTTCCTTTAGGTGTAAGGTTAGATTGTTTATTTGAGATTTTTCTTGTTTCTTGAGGTAGGCTTGTTTAGCTATAAACTTCCCTCTTAGAACTGCTTTTGCTGCATCCCGTAGGTTTTGGATCATCGTGTTTTCATTGTCATTTGTCTCTAGGTATTTTTTGATTTCCTCTTTGATTTCTTCAGTGATCTCTTGGTTATTTAGTAATGTATTGTTTAGCCTCCATGTGTTTGTGTTTTTTACGTTTTTTTCCCATGTAACTGATTTCTAATCTCATAGCACTGTGTTCAGAAAAGATGCTTGATATGATTTCAATTTTCTTAAATTTACTGAGGCTTGATTTGTGACCCAAGATGTGATCTATCCTGAAGAATGTTCCATGTGCACTTGAGAAGAAAGTGTAATCTGCTGTTTTTGGATGGAATGTCCTATAAATATCAATTAAATCTCTCTGGTCTACTGTGTCATTTAAAGCTTGTGTTTCCTTGTTAATTTTCTGTTTGGATGATCTGTCCATTGGTGTAAGTGAGGTGTTAAAGTCCCCCACTATTATTGTGTTACTCTCGATTTCCTCTTTTATAGCTGTTAGCAGTTGCCTTATGTATTGAGGTGTTCCTATGTTGAGTGCATATATATTTATATTTGTTATATCTTCTTCTTGGATTGATCCCTCTTGATCATTATGTAGTGTCCTTCCTTGTCTCTTGTAGCATTCTTTATTTTAAAGTCTGTCTTATCTGATATGAGTATTGCTACTCCAGCTTTCTTTTGATTTCCATTTGCATGGAATATCTTTTACATCCCCTCACTTTCAGTCTGTATGTGTCCCTAAGTCTGAAGTGGGTCTCTTGTAGACAGCATAGATGTTGGTCTTGTTTTTGTATCCATTCAGCGAGCCTGTGTCTTTTGGTTGGAGCATTTAATCCATTCATGTTTAAGGTAATTATCGATATGTATGTTCCTATTACCATTTTCTTAATTGTTATGGGTTTGTTTTTGTAAGTCCTTTTCTTCTCTTGTGTTTCCCACTTAGAGAAGTTCCTTTAGCATTTTTTGTAGAGCTGGTTTGATGGTGCTCAATTGTCTTAGCTTGTCTGTAAAGCTTTTGATTTCTCTGTCGAATCTGAATGATATCTTTGCTGGGTAGAGTAATCTTGGTTGTAGGTTCTTCCCTTTCATCACTTTAAATATATCATGTCACTCCCTTCTGGCTTGTAGAGTTTCTGCTGAGAAATCAGCTGTTAACCTTATGGGAGTTCCCTTGTATGTTATTTGTTGTTTTTCCCTTGCTGCTTTCAATAATTTTTCTTTGTCTTTAATTTTTGTCAGTTTGATTACTATGTGTCTTGGCATGTTTCTCCTTGGGTTTTTCCTTGCCTGGGACTCTCTGTACTTCCTGGACTTGGGTGGCTCTTTCCTTTCCCATGTTAGGGAAGTTTTCGACTATAATCTCTTCAAATATTTTCTCGGGTCTTTTCTCTCTCTCTTCTCCTTCTGGGACCCCTATAATGTGAATGTTTTTGCATTTAATGTTGTCCCAGAGGTCTCTTAGGCTGTCTTCATTTCTATTCATTCTTTTTTCTTTATTCTGTTCCACGGCAGTGAATTCCACCATTCTGTCTTCCAGGTCACTTATCGGTTCTTCTGCCTCAGTTATTCTGCTATTGATTCCTTCTAGTGTATTTTTCATTTCAGTTATTGTATTGTTCATCTCTGTTTGTTTGTTCTTTAGTTCTTCTGGGTGTTTGTTCTTTAATTCTTCTAGGTCTTTGTTAAACATTTCTTGCATCTTCTCCATCTTTGCCTGCATTCTTTTTCCGAGGTCTTGGATCATCTTCACTATCATTATTCTGAATTCTTTTTCTGGAAGGTTGCCTATCTCCACTTCATTTCATTGTTTTTCTGGGGTTTTATCTTGTTCCTTCATCTGGTACATAGCCCTCTGTCTTTTCATCTTGTCTATCTTTCTGTGAATGTGGTTTTTATTCCACAGGCTGCAGGATTGTAGTTCTTTTTGCTTCTACTGTCTGCACTCTGGTGGATGAAGCTATCTAAGAGTCTTATGCAAGTTTCCTGATGGGAGAGATTTGTGGTGGGTAGAACTGAGTGTTGCTCTGGTGGGCAGAGCTCAGTAAAACTTTAATCCGCTTGTCTGCTGATGGGTGGGGTTGGATTCCCTCCCTGTTGGTTGTTTGACCTGAGGCAACCCAACACTGGAGGCTACCCGGCTCTTTGGTTGGGCTAATGGCGGACTCTGGGAGGGCTCATGCCAAGGAGTACTTCCCAGAACTTCTGCTGCCAGTGTCCTTGTCCTCACGGTGAGCCACAGCCACCCCCCGCCTCTGCAGGAGACCCTCCAACACCAGCAGGTAGGTCTGGTTCAGTCCCTATGGGGTCACTGCTCCTTCCCCTGGGTCCCGATGCGCACACTACTTTGTGAGTGCCCTCCAAGAGTGGAGTATCTGCTTCCCCCAGTCCCATCGAAGTCCTGCAATCAAATCCTGCTAGTCTTCAAAGTCTGATTCTCTAGGAATTCCTCCTCCCATTGCTGGACCCCCAGGTTGGGAAGCCTGACATGGGGCTCAGAACCTTCACTCCAGTGGGTGGACCTCTGTGGTA
Source organism: Eubalaena glacialis (assembly GCF_028564815.1). Taxonomy (NCBI): domain Eukaryota; kingdom Metazoa; phylum Chordata; class Mammalia; order Artiodactyla; family Balaenidae; genus Eubalaena; species Eubalaena glacialis. Next base: position 20,971,106 of record NC_083728.1, read on the forward strand.
TAAGTGTTCTCCAGTTTGTGAGTCACCCACCCAGCAGCCATGGGACTTTATTTTATTGTGATTGTGCCCCTCCTATTGCCTCACTGTGGCTTCTCCTTGGATGTGGGGTATCTTTTCCGGTGAGTTCCAGTGTCTTCCTGTCAATGATTGTTCAGCAGTTAGTTGTGATTCTGGTGCTCTCCTATAATATGTATTCTTAATCTATAATATATATATGCAAAAGTAGACTAAAACACACTCATCTTCCTATATGTATTCTAGAGAATACATGCACAGTATTTATGTATTATATATAGAACACATATATTTTAAATATATATTCTACAGAATATAGGTCATCTAGAGAAGAAGCTTCTGGAGGGTGCCAGCCTCATCCATGAGCAGGACATGGCCTAGCTCCAGCAGGCAGACATAGTCATGGCAGAAGTGACCCAGGCATCCTTGGATGTAGGCTATGAGCTGGACCAGCCTCTGACCCTCAGTAGAGAAGCCTGTGTCTTCTGTGCCCACAGCCTGGCCAGGTCCTTTCAGCCATGACCTGGGGAGCATCAGATGGCTCCCGGCCCAGGTGTGGGACCACAAGGAGGGAGATGTGGAGGCTGTGTATACTTTGAGGCTGATGCTTCCGAGCAGATGGTTGCCACCCCTACCCAAGTGCTCAACTTAACGCCACTTTATTAAATTCTTCTGATCCCAGACTCTGCTCTAGTACCATTCCTGCCTCTTAACCCCAGCACCAAAATTAAAAGGTATGTTTAAGATTCTAAAAATACATATATATAATATATATATAAATATAATGTATATAATGTTATATTAATATACCTCTTTCTGACCAAGAGCAAAAATCAGCCTGGACGAAGAGATTCAAATAGGATAAAATGGTACAATCATCAAGTTTGTGTCAAGTGGACTTTTAGAAGTAACAACACTTCCGATTTCAGTAGCATGGTAGGAAAAATTATAGAGCTACTCAGAACACCCCTGCCCTTGCTTTTCTACCATAAAAAGTTGAATTATTTAAAAAAGAAACATTCTCTTGAGTGGTTGCAGGTCACTTTGGATGAGCAAAGTTTCCCTGTAGAGTTTAGATGTGAAATATTCATAGATTTGAGAGAGACCAGGTTTATCAACTTGGAGTGGTTATCTGCCTTACAGGAGGCACCCTTTGCCTCTCTCTCTGGGAGAATTTTCTCTTTAACAGCCGAGATCCTAGGATTTGGGGAATCAGCAACAGAGGAAAAAGGAAGAGAGGGAAAGAGGCAAAGAAAGAGGGCAGGACAGAAGCTCTCTAGGTAAGGTTGAAGGAATTGAATGAAAAATCCCAGCTCTGCTACAAGGGTTGAGAGAATTGCTTCTGAGAACGGTTGCTCTGAATGTTGTGGTCATGAATTCAATCTTCTTTAATGTTCCTTGAGAAACAAGAATCCAAATGAGAACTCCTTTTCAATGATTTGAGCTGTCTTTCTTTGAAAGGTCTTTGTGATGCATGCAAAGACCAACCACCTGGCTTTCTGAACAATCTACCTAAATCACATCTACATCGATTGTGGTTTCCCAACCAGAGCAGTAGCATCACCTGGAAGGTTATTAGAAATGCAAATTCTCAGGCCCCAGACCAGACCTACTGAACTAGACTCTCTGGTGGTAAAGTCCAGGAATCAGCAATTCAACAAACTTTCCAGGTGGTTCTTCCAGACATTAAAGTTTGAGAACCACTGATCTAGACAATTTGATGGCCTGTCTGGAGACCCTAAGAGTTTTGTCCCTGAGTCCAGAGAAAAGGTCTGTTTCAGAGAGGCTTGACTTCCATCCTAAGTACCAGGGTGCAAAACCCTGTACTGGGTTGAATGGTGTCCCCCCAAAAGATATACCCAAATCCTAACTCCCAGTGCCTGTGAATGTGATCTTATTTGAAAATAGGGTCTTTGCAGATATAAGCAATGATCTTGAGATCATTTTGGATTTAGGGTAGGCCCTAAATCCAGTGACTGATGTCCTTATAAGGGAAAGGAGAGAGAGATTTGAGACAGAAACCCAGGGAAGAAGGTCATGTGAAGACACAGGCAGAGATTAGAATGTTGCTGCCACAAGCCAAGGATGCCTGGAGCCACCAGAAGCTGGAAAAGGCAAGGAAGGATTCTCCGCTAAAGTCTTTGGAGGGAACATGGCCCTGCCAACATCTTTATTTGTGACTTCTGGCCTCCAGAACTGTGAACAAATACATTTCTGTTGTTTTAAGCCACCAATTTTATGGTAACTTGTGTGGCAGCCCTAAAAATGTAATATTCAATATAACCACCTAATACAGGCATAACTTTAAACTTACCCTCTCAGACTGGATTCCCTGCATCAGAAAATTTGAAAAATACCCAGGTTATTATGACTGTTATACCACAAACAAGTTAGAATTGTTGCCTATAAAATGGGAACTGGAGTTAAAGGGGATTAATTAAATAATTATTGTTCTTGCATGGACCAGTGACAGCACCACGTCATAAACTGTAACTAACGTTCAAAAATTGTATGAGATCCAAACTTTGTCTCTTACTGTTTGTGATCCTGGGAAACTTACTCAAGTATCAGTAAACTGTGACTCAGAATTTATCTATAATGAGGATACTAACGGTGCTGCCTATTGGGTGGTTGTGGGCTTTGCATTAGATGATGTTAGAGCAATCAGTCCTGCTTTCACGTTTATTTTGAAAATGGAATTTGTTCCAATGAGATTGATATATTACAGAGTTGAGCGTAATGTGAACCCTGTGTTTCCTTATGATCAATTTCATCCTTGAGAAACACTTAGGTGAATATGGAAAAGTGCTCGCCACTGAACTGAGCTGTGTAGGAATACATGAAACGCACACACATGCACACACTTCAAACATCTACTTGTTCGCTCAACTCACCACAGTGTTATGAGCCACAGTCATCCACACCTGGTGTTCAACTTTCCATCAATTTCAGCCAGCTCCGTCATAATTACTCACAAACTGCCACCCAAAGCCCACTTTCACAAGTAATCCTCAGGTGCCTTTAAAAGGAAAGTGCCATATTTTTTTGCATAGTTTTGCAACTTTCTGTGTATGTTTATAATAAACAGAATAGGTTCCCATATTCTTCAGTATTCTTCAAAAATATAAAATATGGCATAGACTTTTATCATTTAAACATGCCATATTTGATGGAATTAAGATGCTCCTACAATTGGATTTTACAGTTTCCAATGATTCACTATACTGACAACACTGTAATGAACATCTTTGTACACAAATTAAAGTGCCATATTTATGGTTGGATTTATCTATGTCTTAACCCTTTAATATGTAAAACTGTGCTACAATTTTTATTAGGTTTCTTCTTTTAAAATAAGTCACTGATACAACTTTTAAGTGTTATGCCCCTAATCTCATCATTCCCATAATCCTTATGTTTCTTATTGCACAATTTTGCATAGCACAGTGATTTTTTTTAGGAATGAGTATGTCATATGTTGCATTATAATAGAACTGACTGTAAGGTGCCTAGTGCAGTGCTGGGCCCCACTGAACCGCTCAATTAATGCCAGCTGTCAGTATTTATTAGATGAGAAAATGATGGGCACATAGTAACCACTCAATAAATATCCATTTCCTTCCTTTCTGGAATCATGTATATAAAGATGCCTAATCAAGTTAAACCACCGATAGTCTTATGGCATAAAAACAAGAACAATGGGAAGTAATTATCTTTCAGCCCAGATCTCAAACTCAAAGTTAGCACTGAGAATCTCTTGTTATTTCTCTTAACTAAGCATAAACTCTTCCCAAAGCTGTTTTTAGCAGTTTGGTTACTAACCACCCCCCAAAAAAATTCCTCTGTTTCTTATATGAACTTAACTCCCTTTTCGAACTTCATAAAATTAGCCATTTGTGTCAGAATAGAATATCAGTATTTCCCCTATTTTCCCGAGGATTTCAGTCCCCTTGTCCCGAGTGGGAAGAGAGTGTGGAAATCAAAAAGGGGATATTTTCATAGAGAGATCAGGGTCCACTTTCAGGATTTTGATTGCCTTCCTGTCAAATTCAGAACTGTATCCCTTCTACTTCTACATCCATGCTATTTTCTGCAGAACTCACCTGGGTACTGCCACCTATGGGCACTTAATGTTTTCCATTGCCTGACTTTCTAGGTTGATCAAATCTCTTCAAAATCCCAGCAGATGTGTGTTTCCACACAGAGTTTGCTTCTTCTTAAGCAAACCACACGATTCTTTCCTGCATTTATGGATTACAGTGGAACTTGGATTCTGAGTTTTGGAAGGTTCTAGAAGAGGTCAAACAGCCTTGTAGGGAGCCCCGTGTTCTCTCATCACTTACCCACCCACCCAGGTTCTCCAGAGAAGATGGATTTAGGATGTCCTGAGCTTGGAGAAGTACAGAGTTTGAAGCCAGATAAGAAAGGTGGGAGATAATTATAATTCCCACATCACTCTTTGGCCAATTCTTGAGTCCACTCCTTTGGTCATGGTGCTTGTGGCCTAGTAGGCACCCAGATCTGTCTGCATTTCTAGCGTGGAAAGCTCCAGCCCCAGTGAGGGTCAACATAAAGAGAGGACTGGGCATCCTGGAACAGAGGGCTGGCAGAGATGGATGTATGGACCCCCAAGACTCCTAATAACATCCTCTTCTTCAGGACAAAATCACAGGAATGAGTCTCAACTTCCCAAGAACCATTAGCTCACTATGCAACCTCTTAGTTATGCCCCAAATAGAAAATGTACAGGTACAGTTCATTAAGAGAAAGAAAAACAATCCTGTGTTGCTGGCTGTGAACACCTATGGTGCTCCATAGTTGGTATATAAAGTATGACTTTTTCAAAAACGCCTTTCAGCTGGATGTTTAAGAGTCCCCCCTCACACAGCTCCCCCCTCTCCTCTCTAGCATCCTTAGAAGGACCTTGGATTCTGCTAAAGGATCAGCCTGAGACTCCTGTGTTTGAGTTTAGGGCATAGCTCCAGCCTGGTCCTTCACATCCCTTGGGGTATCTCTGAGACTCTCCTGATGTACTATCCGAAACAGTGTTATTTTGATGTGTTCATTTCCTAATAAAATCTTCATCTCATTATTCTCCTTTTCCACCAGAAGTAAAAGATGAAAGGAAAGAAAGGTCATGACTATTGTATAGAAACTCAGGAAACCTGAAATTAAACCTCTTGGCCTTTGAAAGAAATAGTGCAGGAGAGATGATTGTCAGAAGAACAAGAGATGAGCTATTTCTCGCTGCTTCCAGGACTCCTCTAAGTTGGAATCTTCACTCAGGTCTTCCTAGATGGTTCCCTTTCCCAGCCACTCACAGCTTCTGCACAACCTCAGCATGGGAGGAAAGAAGTCCAATAAAATGATGATGATGATGATGGTGGTGGTTGTGATAGCATTATCTATAGCAGTGTCAGGTATTGTTCTGGGTCTTTACCTGAACAGTGTTGATCTATTTAGTCCTCACACAACCTTATAAGGCAGACACTAATATTATACTAATTTTTTAGATGAGGAAACTAATGCACAGAATAGTTATGCAATTTTCCTAAAATCCCACAGCTAGCAGATGGATCAGAGATATGGACCCAGGTAGTCTGGCTTAAGAGCCTGTGTTTATAATCACTAGGGAAAAGTCTTGGAACTTGACAAATCTGAGTTAGAATTCCACCTCCACCATCTGCCTGCATGGTGTTGGACTTTGATGTGCCCTTTTTGAGCCTCTGTAAAATGGAAATTTTCAGTAGGAACCCTTACCTCGGAACATTACTTGGAACAGCAAATGAGACCAAATCTGCAAAGCTCTTGCCAATCAAAGAGGCACACAGAGTATGCATTCCCCTCCCCCACCCAACTCTGTTCCTCATCACAGCGTAAAAGCTGGTCCACTTCTCCCAGCCCAGCCATGATCCTCTATATTGAAATACAGAAAGTGATAGAATAATGGGAGATTTTTTTCTCCACTTTCACAAACCCTCATGACACTTCTACCTACTGCCCTTCAAACTAGCATACCAAAGGGACCCTGCCCATCTTGCCTGCCCGAGGAACCCCAGTCTTCCAACCAGGCCCCATTTCCCAGAAGCTGAGATGGTCATACATCCACAAAATGTTCCTCGTTTATATGATGCACCAGCACTTCACTTGGTGTCAGGACCTAAGGGTGAGTGATACAGACTCAGTCCTCCACTACTGAAGAAGACGGGCAAAATAAAAGGGAAGAGGGGTTAATAAATAAATATAATGGTAATTAGTGCCTTGAAAGAAACAAACCAGGGTGCTGAGATATCCTTTAGCCTGAGTGGTCAGGGAGGCCACGCTGGGGAGGAGACATGAAGGGTGAAAAGGAGAGAGTCAAGAGAAGGGCAGATGAAGAGTATCTGGGTCCACGTTACCTGGAAGGTACTCTCCCAGTTCACCAAGCTCCCCCAGTGACACACAAGAGCAGGGTCTCCTATGTTCCATCACTCCGACTTGAATCTGGCTTTCCGACTTACTTACTCAAGTAGTTTTGCCTCCTGTTGGTATCAGTTTCTCCATCTATACAATGGGGCTAATACTGGTTTTGACTGAGGAGAGTTGCTGCTGGGGAGGATTCAATGAGACGATGTTATCTACCACTACTTAATAAGAATATTATTGCATCTCCATGAGGAGAAGTTTAAGAAGGGCTCAACCCATGTCATCCTCCTCACAAGCCCCTGTTCAGGACTCCCTCCATCCTGGGTTTCTGTCCCCTCAGAAACCATCACCTAACTTACCCGAAACAACAGCTTCCCCTGATGCTTTTGGTGCCTTGAAATGCATTTCCAGTCTTGTGTAGATTCTGACAGAATTGCCATGTATGTCCATATCTTTGTCATGAAAATGGTAAATACTTTCCCTGTGTCTGTCTCCCAAAATGGAGGTGGAAATGTGGTCAGGGAGCCGGAGTGGGGGGAGTGGGGACGGAGCGGGGCTGAGCTCTCAGGTCATTCTCAGACTCAGGCTTAGAGGAGAGAGACCCACAGCTGGATCCAGATGCCACTCCGTGATTCTAGCCCAGCTCTAAGGACCATTGGAACTCAACCAAAGTCATTGTGGCATTCCTTTGTTTGAGCCCAAGTAACATTAAAGTTCCATTTCCTATGTTTATTTTTTCCTATATTTTATTTCCTGTATTTACCTTGGTTCCTGTCTTCGGAAAATATCCCACCTCAGCCTCCACCTCCTTTTCCCCTCTGGCAACAGCTGACCTCCGCTTCGACCAAGCAAAGCTGGGTTTTCACTACTTTCAGCCCCATATAATGAAAGTGAGATGGATACGAAGTCCCTCCCTCGTCTTGCCAGGCTCAAAGGAAGCTCCTTTGACCTTCCACTGTTATTATTATATTATCCTCATTACTGTGATCATTATCAACCTGGACCCACCCTGCATCCCACCTCCTCACTTCCCAGTTCCCCATTGTTCATGGTTTCCACGGTCACTCCTCTGCTCCAGCCACTACTAAGCCCATAATGTAACCCAAAGCCCCCAGCCATCATCCCCCGAGCCGGGTCCCTCATCTGCTTTTGCCAACATCCAGCTTCCCGTCCATACACAGAACCTCCACCTCTGATTCACTCTCCCTCCGTCACCTCTTCCTGCCCCACATCCTGGCCTCCTCCCACACCAGTCTGTCAAAATGAACTTTCTGTCAACTCTTCACACTCCGTGCTCTTGGGCCCACATAGGAACTTGAATTCCCACCTCGCTCCCCTAAGTTAAGCTCTGGAGCCCCTGCACTGTTGAAAATTGCCTATGCTGGTCCTGCCACCTCCAGAACTTCCTCCAATGGGTTACCAGAATCATCTCCCTAAAACTCAAAAAGATCAGTCTACTCCTCTGCTTAACATCCCTCAATGATCCCCATTCTCTAGGAAATAAAGAACAAATTCTTTGTTATAAAACCAAGACTTTCATATTTGGTTTCTATTGACATCAAAATCTTACCCCAGCCACTACCCACAATGTCCCAAACACACTGAGAGTCTTATTATTTATAAACCCACTATCCCCTTCTTTACTTCCTGTCTGCATGCCTTTGCACATGCTAATTCTCCAGCCAGGATGACCTTGTACTGGCCCTTTTCTGCCTGGCAAACTCCTCTGCATGCTTTAAAACCCAGTTCAAAGGCAGCTCGTTACAGGAAGGCCTCCTTGATTGCACTAATCCTGGAGTCGGCAAACTTTTCCCGTAAAGGGCCAGAGTAAATATTTTAGGCTTTGTGGGCTACAAACATTCTCTGCTGGAACCACTCTGCTGTGCTGTTGTAGTGTGAAAGCAGCCATAGACGGTATGTCGACGAATGGGATGGCCAAGTGCCTATCATTATTTAAGGACACTGAAAGTTTAATTCCATACGGTTTTCATGTGTTATGAAATACTATTCTTTTTGATTATTTTTCAGCCTTATTAAATGCATAAAAAGCATTTTGAACCTGTGACTCATATAAAAACAAGCATTGGGCTGAAATAACCCACAGTGTATAGTTTCTTGACCCCAGCACTAAACATTTCCTCCTTCCTCTGCATTTCCAGTGTCCCAGGGTACTATAAGCACAGCATTTTGGGTGCTGGATTACCTAATACCTAAATCTTTCACTCTGCCAGTACACAATGAGTCATTTTCAGAGATGAAAGTTCACAGAAATTATAGTGAATTTTCATCTCTGAAAATTTTCATCCTTCCAGGACCCTAACTTGGGACTAGAGCCCAGGAGATGCACAATTCATGTTTGTTGAGGGAAGGAAGGACCTAGCAGGGGTGGGAGGAAGTGAAAGGGACAAAATTCAGACTACAGTGTCATTCATAAAATGTTTCCTTCCATTGACTTGCAGAAGTGAATTCCTCATTCAGAGGTGTTTGTTTATTCTCCCTTGTGTTACTGTGTCCAGAGTGACATAAAATGTAAGCTATTAAATTTTTCTAATGTATTCGTTTCCATTTTTTAATAGGTTATTTCTGAGATGTGCAGAACTAGGGATGCATCATAGATCAGGCTCCCAAGAAGTCGACTCTGAGATGGATATTCATGTACAGGCAATGTATTGGCGAGTGCTCTTGGGATCAACATGTGTGAGGGGTACAGGAAGAAAGACTGGCCAGGGGAGAAATTGAACTGTGATACAGTTGCATCAGCCAGTTCCATAAGGAGTCCTGGAGCTAGAATAGCCCTTCAGAGCTGTCCCAAATCAGAGTGAGAGGGGCAGACCAGTATACCCTGCACTGACCAGTCATTGGTTGCAGGTGGCCCCAGAAAGTGGCATGACCCCCTGGACCAGGAGGCTTTCTTTGGCTGAGAGTGAATTCCAGAGGATTTGATGGAGGACTCTCAGCTGCCAATACCACCAGCAGCTATGAGCATGAGATACAGAGGATCATAGCAACCCTAGAGCTGCCCTTGTCCATACAGTGGCCACCACTAGCCACACATGACTATTTAAATTTAAATCTATTAAAATTAAAAAAATTTTAAAAATCAGCCCCTCAGTTGCACCACTACTCAATAGCCACCTGTGGCTAGTGGCTAGCTAGCCTACTGGGCAGTACAGATACAGAATATATCCATCATCCTAGAAAGTTCTATTGGGCAGTGCTGCACTAGAGAGTAGACAGTGGTGGAAGGTCTCTAAAATAAAAAATTAATGGGCGTGGCTCTCTGACAGGTCAATCTCGTTAAGAAAATAAAGCTACAAGGCAGAAATGATCATTTCTTTTTTTAAATTTATTTATTTTTATTTATTTTTATGGCTGTGTTGGGTCTTCGTTTCTGTGCGAGGGCTTTCTCTAGTTGCGGCAAGCGGGGGCCACTCCTCATCGCGGTGCGCGGGCCTCTCACTATCGCGGCCTCTCCTGTTGCGGAGCACAGGCTCCAGACACGCAGGCTCAGCAATTGTGGCTCACGGGCCCAGTCGCTCCGCGGCATGGGGGATCCTCCCAGACCAGGGCCCGAACCCGTGTCCCCTGCATTGGCAGGCAGACTCTCAACCACTGCGCCACCAGGGAAGCCCTGAAATCATCATTTCTTAATGATAATTAAATAAAAGAACCCCAGATAATGTATTCATATGGACCACAACACTCCACCCCCCCACCCCCACCCCCGACTTGATCAGGTCTTCAGAGTTCAGCTTGCTTCCACACTCAAGAAACTGCCAGTGTATTGGTAACCATGAATCTTGGCTACACATTAGGTGGTCCAATTGCACTAAGAGAATACATTTTTAAAGCTACTTTGGGTCTTCCACATACATATGGGGCTAATAACTGGTTAAAATCCAAAGTGTTTACTTATGGGAATGCTGTTTTTCTACACAACAACGAACAACTGGTCTGCCCCAACTGTCTTCCTCTATGGTGTTGTCATCTATTAGAAGTCAGTGTAGAGGGGGACCTTCAACATGGCGGAGGTGTAAGACGTGGAGATCACCTTCCTCCCAACAAATACATCAGAAATACATCTACATGTGGAATAACTCCTACAGAACACCTACTGAACGCTGGCAAAAGACCTCAGATTTCCCAAAAGGCAAGAAACTCCCCACGTACCTCGGTAGGGCAAAAGAAAAAACAGAGACAAAAGAATAGGGACAGGACCTGCACCTCTGGGAGGGAGCTGTGAAGGAGGAAAAGTTTCCACACACTAGGAAGCCCCTTCACTGGCAGAGACAGGGTGTTGCTGGGGGGAAACTTCGGAGCCACGGAGGAGAGTGCAGCAATAGGTGTGCAGAGGGCAAAGCGGAGAGATTCCCGCACAGAGGATCAGTGCCGACCAGCACTCACCAGCCTGAGAGGCTTGTCTGCTCACCCGCTGGAGCGGGTGGTGGCTGGGAGCTGAGGCTCAGGCTTTGGAGGTCAGATCCCAGGGAGAGGACTGGGGTTGGCTGCGTGAAAACAGCCTGCAGGGGGCTAGTGTGCCACAGCTAGCTGGGAAGGAGTCTGGGGAAAAGTCTGGAACTGCCTAAGAGGCAAGAGACCATTGTTTCAGGGTGTGCAAGGAGAGGGGATTCAGAGCACCACCTAAACGAGCTCCAGAAATAAGTTTGAGCGATGGCTATCAGCGCAGACACCAGAGACAGGCATGAAACGCTAAGGCTGATGCTGCAGCCACCAAGAAGCCTGTGTGCAAGCACAGGTCACTATTCACACCTCCCCTCCTGGAGCCTGTGCAGCCCGCCACTGCCAGGGCCCCATGATCCAGGGACAACTTCCCCAGGAGAACGCGTGGCGCGCCTCAGGCTGGTGCAACGTCATGCCGGCCTCTGCCGCCGCAGGCTCGCCCCGCATCCGTACCCCTCCCTCCCCCCGGCCTGAGTGAGCCAGAGCCCCCTAATCAGCTACTCCTTTAACCCCATCCTGTCTGAGTGAAGAACAGACACCTTCAGGAGACCTACATGCAGAGGCAGGACCAAATACAAAGCTGAACCCATGGAGCTGTGTGAACAAAGAAGAGAAAGGGAAATTTCTCCCAGCAGCCTCAGGAGCAGCGGATTAAATCCCCACAATCAACTTGATATACCCTGCACCTCTGGAATACCTGAATAGACAGCAACATCCCAAAACTGAGGTGGTGGACTTTGGGAGCAAACGTAGACTTGGGGTTTGCTTTCTGCATCTAATTTGTTTTTGGTTTTATGTTTATCTTAGTTTAGTATTTAGAGTTTATTATCAATGGTAGATTTGTTTATAGATTTGGTTGCTCTCTTCCTTTCTTTTTTATATATGTATAGATTTTTTTTTCTTTTTTCTCATTTTGTGAGTGTGTATGTGTATGCTTCTTTGTGTGATTTTGTCTGTATAGCTTTGTTTTTACCATTTGTCATAGGGTTCTGTCTGTATTTTTTGTTTTTTTGTTTTTTGTTTTAGTATAGTTTTTAGTGCAAGTTATCGTTGGTGGATTTGTTTTTTGGAATGGTTGCTATTTTCATTCTTTCTTTCTTTTTTATTAATTATTAAATTTTTTATTTTAAATAATATTTTTTATTTTTTATACTAATAACTTTATTCTCTTATACTTATTTATTTTTCTTTCGTTCTTTCTTTTTTTTCTCCCTTTTCATCTGAGCTGTGTGGCTGACGGTCTTTGTGCTCCGGCCAGGTGTCAGGCCTGTGCCTCTGAGGTGGAAGAAACAACTTCAGGAGATTGGTCTACCAGAGACCTCCTGGCCCAATGTAATATCAAATGGCTAAAACTCTCCTAGAGATATCCATCTCAACGCTAAGGCCCAGCTCTACTCAATGACCAGCAAGCTACAGTGCTGGACACCCTATGCCAAACAACTAGCAAGACAGGAACACAACCCCACCCATTAGCAGAGAGGCTGCCTAAAATCAAAATAAGGTCACAGACACCCAAAAACACACCACCGGACGAGGTCCTGCCCACCAGAAAGACAAGATCCAGCCTCATCCACCAGAACACCAGTTCACCAGGGCACCAGTCCCCTCCACCAGGAAGCCTACAAAACCCACTGAACCAACCTCACCCACTGGGGACAGACACCAAAAACAATGGAAACTACAAACCTGCAGCCTGCAAAAATGAGACCCCAAACACAGTAAGTTAAGCAAAATGAGAAGACAGAGAAACACACAGCAGATGAAGGAGCAAGGTAAAAACCCACCAGACCAAACAAATGAAGAGGAAATAGGCAGTCTACCTGAAAAAGAATTCAGAGTAATGATAGTAAAGATGATCCAAAATCTTGGAAATAGAACATAGAAAATACAAGAAACGTTTAACAAAGACCTAGAAGAACTAAAGAGCAAAAAATGATGAACAACACAATAAATGAAATTAAAAATTCTCTAGAAGGAATCAATAGCAGAATAACTGAGGCAGAAGAACGGGTAAGTGACCTGGAAGATAAAATAGTGAAAATAACTACTGCCAAGCAGAATAAAGAAAAAAGAATGAAAAGAATTTTAGACACTCTCAGAGACCTCTGGGACAACGTGAAATGCACCAGCATTCGAATTATACTGGTCCCAGAAGAAGAAGAGAAAGAGAAAGTGATTGAGAAAATATTTGATGAGATTATAGTTGAAAACTTCCCTAATATGGGAAAGGAAATAGTCAATCAAGTCCAGGAAGCACAGAGAGTCCCATACAGGATAAATCCAAGGAGAAACACGCCAAGACACATATTAATCAAACTATCAAAATTAAATACAAAGAAAAAATACAAAAGTAGCAAGGGAAAAGCAACAAATAACATACAAGGGAATCCCCATAAGGTTAACAGCTGATCTTTCAACAGAAACTATGCAAGCCAGAATGGAGTGACAGGACATATTTAAGCAATGAAAGAGAAAAACCTACAACCAAGATTACTCTACCCAGCAAGGATCTCATTCAGATTTGACAGAGAAATTAAAACCTTTACAAACAAGCAAAAGCTAGGAGAATTCAGCACCACCAAACCAGCTTTACAACAAATGCTAAAGGAACTTCTCTAAGCAGGAAACACAAGAGAAGGAAAAGACCTACAATAACAAACCCAAAACAATTAAGAAAATGGTAATAGGAATATACATATTGATAACAACCTTAACTGTAAATGGATTAAATGCTCCAACCAAAAGACATAGACTGGCTGAATGGATACAAAAACAAGACCCGTATATATGCTGTCTATAAGAGACCCACTTCAGACCTAGGGACACATACAGACTGAAAGTGAGGGGATGGAAAAAGATATTCCATGCAAATGGAAATCAAAATAAAGCTGGAGTAGCAATTCTCATATCAGACAAAATAGGCTTTAAAATAAAGACTATTACAAGAGACAAAGAAGGACACTACATAATGATCAAGGGATCAATCCAAGAAGAAGATATAACAATTGTAAATATTTATTTACCCAACATAGGAGCACCTCAATACATAAGGCAAATGCTAACAGCCATAAAAGGGGAAATTGACAGTAAATAATCATAGTAGGGGATTTTAACACCCCACTTGCACCAATGAACAGATCATCCAAAATGAAAATAAATAAGGAAACACAACATTTAAATGACACATTAAACAGAATGGACTTAATTGATATTTATAGGACATTCCATCCAAAACCAACAGAATACTCTTTCTTCTCAAGTGCTCATGGAACATTCTCCAGGATAGATCATATCTTGGGTCACAAATCAAGACTTGCTAAATTTAAGAAAATTTATATCATATCAAGTATCTTTTCCGACCACAATGCTATGAGACTAGATATCAATTACAGTAAAAAATACAAACACATGGAGGCTAAACAATACGCTACTAAATAACCAAGAGATCACTGAAGAAATCAAAAAATACCTAGAAACAAATGACAATGAAAACACGATGCCCCAAGGCCTATGGGATGCAGCAAAAGCAATTTTAAGAGGTAAGTTTATAGCAATACAATCTGACCTCAAGAAACAAGAAACATCTCAAATAAACAACCTAACCTTACACCTAAAGCAATTAGAGAAAGAAGAACCAAAAAAAAAAACCCCAAAGTTAGCAGAAGGAGAGAAATCAGAAAGATCAGATCAGAAATAAGTGAAAAAGAACTGAAGGAAGCAATAGCAAAGATTAATAAAACTAGAAGCAGGTGGTTTGAGAAGATAAACAAAATTGATAAACCATTAGCCAGACTCATCAAGAAAAATAGGGAGAAGACTCAAATCAATAGAATTAGAAATGAAAAAGGAGAAGTAACAACTGACACTGCAGAAATACAAAAGGTCATGAGATATTACTACAAGCAACTATATGCCAATAAAATGGACAACCTGAAAAAAATGGAACAAATTCTTAGAAACTTCTGAGACTGAACCAGGAAGAAATAGAAAATATAAACAGACGAATCACAAGCACTGAAATTGAAACTGTGATTAAAAATCTTCCAACAAAAAAAGCCCAGGACCTGATGGCTCACAGGCGAATTTTATCAAACATTTAGAGAAGAGCTAACACCTATCCTTCTCAAACTCTTCCAAAATATAGCAGAGGGAAGAACACTCCCAAACTCATTGTACAAGGCCACCATCACCCTGATACCAAAAACAGACAAAGATGACACAAAGAAAGAAAACTACAGGCCAATATCACTGATGAACACAGATGCAAATATCCTCAACAAAATACTAGCAAACAGAATACAACAGCACATTAAAAGGATCATTCACCATGATCAAGCGGGGTTTACCCCAGGAATGCAAGGATTCCTCAATATACACATATCAATCAATGTGATACACCATGTTTACAAATTGAAGGAGAAAAACCATATGATCATCTCAATAGATGCAGAAAAAGCTTTCAACAAAATTCAACACCAATTTATGATAAAAACCCTCCAGAAAGTAGGCATAGAGGGAACTTACCTCAACATATTAAAGGTCATATATCACAAACCCGCAGCAAACATCATTCTCAATGGTGAAATACTGAAACCATTTCCAGTAAGATCAGGAACAAGACAAGGTTGTCCACTCTCACCATTATTATTCAACATAGTTTTGGAAGTTTTAGCCACAGCAATCAGAGAAGAAAAAGAAGTAAAAGGAATAAAAATCGGAAAAGAAGAAGTAAAGCTGTCACTGTTTGCAGATGACCTTATACTATACATAGAGAATCCTAAAGATGCTACCAGAAAACTACTAGATCTAATCAATGAATTTGGTAAAGTAGCAGGATATAAATTAAGGCACAGAAATCTCTTGCATTCCTATATACTAATGATGAAAAATCTGAACGATTAAGGAAACACTCCCATTTACCACTGCAACAAAAAGAATAAAATACCTAGGAATAAACCTACCTAAGGAGACAAAAGACCTGCATGCAGAAAACTATAAGACACTGATGAAGCAAATTAATGATGATACAAACAGAGGAGAGATATACCATGTTCTTGGATTAGAAGAATCAACATTGTGAAAATGACTATACTACCCAAAGCAATGTACAGATTCAATGCAATCCCTATCAAACTACCAATGGCATTTTTCACAGAACTAGGACAAAAAAATTCACAATTTGTATGGAAACAAAACAATCTTGAGAAAGAAAAACAGAGCTGGAAGAATAAGGGTCCCGGACATCAGACTATAATACAAAGCTACAGTAATCAAGACAGTATTGTACTGGCACAAAAACAGAAAAATAGATCAATGGAACAGGAAAGAGAGCACAAAGATAAACCCACGCACATATGGTCACCTTATTTTTCATAAAGGAGGCAATAATATACAATGGAGAAAAGACAGCCTCTTCAATAAGTGGTGCTGGGAAAACTGGACAGCTACATGTAAAAGAATGAAATTAGAACACCCCCTAACACCATACACAAAAATAAACTCAAAATGGATTTAAGACCTAAATATAAGGCCAGACACTATAAAACTCTTAGAGGAAAACAGAGGCAGAACACTCTAGGACATAAATCACAGCAAGATCCTTTTTGACCCACTTCTTAAAGAAATGGAAATAAAAACAAAAATAAACAAATGGGACCTAATGAAACTTAAAAGCTTTTTCACAGCAAAGGAAAACATAAACAAGATGAAATGACAACTCTCAGAATGGGAGAACATATTTGCAAATGAAGCAACCGACAAAGGATTAATCTTCAAAATTTACAAGGAGCTCATGCAGCTCAATATTAAAAAAAACAAACAACCTAATCCAAAATTGGGGGAAGACATAAATAGACATTTCTCCAAAGAAGATACGCAGATTGCCAACAAACACATGAAAGGATGCTCAACATCACTAATCATTAGAGATGTGCAAATCAGAACTACCATGAGGTATCACCTCACACCAGTCAGAATGGCCATCATCAAAAAATCTACAAACAATAAATGCTGGAGAGGGTGTGAAGAAAAGGGAACCCTCTTGCACTGTTGGTGGTAATGTAAATTGATACAGCCACTATGGAGAACAGTATGGAGGTATCTTAAAAAGCTAAAAATAGAACTACCATACGACCCAGCAATCCCACTACTGGACATATACCCTGAGAAAACCATAATTCAAAAGGAGTCATGTACCACAATATTCATTGCAACTCTATTTACAATAGCCAGGACATGGAAACAATCTAAGTGTCAATCAGCAGATGAATGGATAAAGAAGATGTGGCACATATATACAATGGAATATTAATCAGCCATAAACAAATGAAATTGAGTTCTTTGTAGTGAGGTGGATGGACCGAGAGTCTGTCATGCAGAGTGAAGTAAGTCAGAAAGAGAAAAACAAATACTGTATGCTAACACATATATATGGAATCTAAAAAAAAAAAAAAATTCTGAAAACCCTAGGGACAGGACAGGAATAAAGATGCAGACATAGAGAATGGACTTGAGGACACTGGGAGGGGGAAGGTTAAGCTGAGACGAAGTGAGAGAGTGGCATGGACATATATACACTACCAAAAGTAAAATAGATAGCTAGTGGGAAGCAGCCACATAGCACAGGGAGATCAGCTCAGTGCTTTGTAACCACCTAGAGGGGTGGGATAGGGAGGGTGGGAGGGAGGCACAAGAGGGAGGGGATATGGGGATATATGTATATGTATATTTGATTCACTTTGTTATAAATCAGAAACTAACACACCATTGTAAAGCAATTTTACTCCAATAAAGATGTTAAAAAAAAAAAAAAAAGAAGTCAGTGCAGAACAGAAAGGAAGGGTGAGTTTTTGGGTCTTTGGGACTCATGTCCCATCTCTGTTTCCACTAAATAGCAGTGTGACCTTGGGCAAGTCATGCCATCCCTCTGTTTTCTCATTTTTCTCACTCATTATATGAAGATAAAAACCCCCATGTTACTTACTCCACAGGCACTTGGGGAGGATATAAAATGGGATCATGAAAGACAGAGTATTTTATAAACCAAGTGCCCAGCTAATGTAAAAGGGAAATAATCCATTTAATGCAATGTTCAAACCCAACTAATCACTTGATGTGTCTAAACTGCATAGTTGGCCAAGAGAGATCCGCACACAGCAGATACAGTCATACAGTTTTCTCGGTTCTAAAACAGGGCTTCCCAATCTTTTTTCTTTGTACATTTTTGCAGCACCTTTTTGAATGTTTGAAATGTTCACAGTGCATTTAGCAGAATGAAAATCTCTGAATAGTAGATTTTAGTAAGTCAGCCATGACGACAGCACAGTCACTCCTATGTTATAAAGTTGTCTCGCAGCATCTATAAAAACACCCACAGTCCCTGGATTGCGTTTGCTTTCCCTTCGTTGCTGCAACGCTGCTGGAGATGGGATTTACCCTCTGGCCTTCTCACTAGGTGACGTTCTCATGCATTTCAGGAGAACAAGGTCTTGCCTTGTTGGCATGAAGCTATAACTTCTAGCTCTTAATCATTACCCTGCTCAGCTTAAAAATCCACACACAGCCATGAAAGTCACAAACTCAGTTGCAGCAAAAATGTATATTATGTGTTGATGAGAACTTGATAGCATGTCTGCAATGGTGTAGATGACACCCACAAATCCTGGTGTCCCATTTGAGAACTACAGCTCTGCATGAGCCGGGACTTCAGAACTATTAATAAGACACGAAAATCTATAATGCAGAGTGATTTTAGAGCCAAAATGCCGGAACAGGTGCTGTGTTTTGTTTGCATTGTAGCACATACATTTGGACAGCCCTTCGCCCATCAAAAAATGTTTCTATGTACATCATCCCTATGAAGACCTACAGATCTCTATCGTCTGACAGTGCCCTCCACTCACCCCAACATTGCCTCTCTGTCTCCTGCTCTCCCTTTCATTCAATCTACTTCAGCCAAAGCATCTTCTTGCTTTTCTTTGCAAATGCCAGACTTCCTCCTGCTAGAGATTTCACTCATAGTCACTCTGCCCAAAATGTTTTTCCCTTAGTTATCCACATGGCTTACTCCTCTACCTCCTCGTTCCAGTGTCTCTTCCTCTGTGATGCCTCCTTTAAATATCTCAACTAAAATTTTTACCCCTCCTCCCAAAATTCTTCACTGACTGCCCTCCTACCCACCCCCCACTTAGCACTTACCACCCTCCCACCCACTGAAATATAAATATGATATTTATTTTGTTTATCGTCTATCTTTCCCCCACCAAATAAGTTCCATGAAAACAGGGATGTTCACTGCTGTCTTTGTAGCACCTGGAAGAGTTTCTGGCATAGTTAATGCACAATGAATATTTGTTGAATGAATGAATGAATGAATGTCATATGGCCTTAACAATAACCCACATCAGGGAGAAAAGCAAGGGCCAGACAGAGTCGGTGGTTTGGCCAAAGTCAAACTATTTAGCAACAGTCAGGCCTGGACTTTTTTTAATATATATTATTTATTTATTTATTTATTTATTTTAATTTTTATTTTTATGCAATTTTAAAGTTTACTTTCTATTTACAGTTATTACAAAATATTGACTATATTCCCTGTGCTGTACAATACATCCTTGAGCCTATCTTACACCCCCCATAGTTTGTATCTCCCATTCCCCCATCCCACTGGTAACCACTAGTTTGTTTTCTGTATCTGTGAGTCTGCTTCTTTTACGTTATACTCAATAGTTTGTGGTATTTTTTTAGATTCCACATACAAGCAATATCATACAGTATTTATCTTTCTCTAACTTACCTCACTCAACATAATGCCCTCCATGTCCATCCATGTTGCTGCAAATGGCAAAATTTTATTCTTTTTTAAGGCTGAGTAGTATTCCATTGTTTATATGTATATATATACATATATATGTGACTATATGTGATATATTAATATATAGATAGATATATCTATATCACATCTTCTTTATCCATTTATCTGTTGACAGGTTGTTTCCATGTCTTGGCAACTGTAAATAATGCTGCTATGAACATCGGGGTGCATGTATCTTTCTGAATCAGGGTTTTTGGTTTTTGGGGCTATATGTCCAGGAGTGGGACTGCTGGATCTTATGGTAACTCTATTTTTAACTTTTTGAGAAACTTCCATACTGTTTTCCACAATGGCTGCACTAATTTACATGCCCACCAACAGTGTGTGAGGGTTCCCTTTTCTCCACATCCTTGCCAACATTTGTTATTTGTGTTCATTTTGATGATGGCCATTTTGACAGGTGTGAGGTGATATCTCATTGTGGTTTTGATTGGCATTTCCCTGAATGTTAGTGATGGTGAGCATCTTTTCATGTGCCTGTTGGGTCTGGACTTTAACCCAGACTCAGGATTTAGAAGCTTGGTGGCCTAAGGCCTTGCCTAAGCCTCACTTTCTTCCTTTCCAAAATGAGCATGGTTACCCCCATCTCAAGCCCTCGTGAACATCCTGATCAGAAAGTACAGAGGCAGCAGGAAAGGCAAGGGCAAGGGGGTGTGAGCCGGGGACAGAGCTGGGTCGTCTCGAGAAACCACCATGGCCAAGCAAGTGAACTAAAGTCCCCGGGCAAACAGAAGTGCTGCAGGACCACACGGAGTGAAACCACAGCCAACTCAGGTCCGTGGGATTCTCTCCTGCAGACCCCTGGCCCTTTCCGTGTTTCTCTGGGAGGCCAGGCTCTTGTCAAGTAAACACGGAGACTGAGCCCAGCCTCCAGTTTGCACCCACTTTCACTTTCACAGGACACATGGCACGGAGCAGGCCTCCCTTTGAACCAGATCCAAGATACCCCCTAAGCAGAAGCAGATTGACTGGTTCACACACACCCTTGGGGCTGTTTTCCATGGCTGGCCCTCCTACGGTTGTTATCATTTTCCTCTTTCAGAAATGGCTGACTTATCACCCCTCCTGTCCAAGTTTCCCCATTCGTACCAGGGAGTATGGCTCAGAGATCAGACCTGAGCCAGCCATTCACCTCAGTTTGACATTTCCCCTCTCACAGTGCTATTACTTGGGACAACGTCAAGAGGGATGAAAGAATAAAAACATTTTCACTCTGACTTGAAGTTGGCCATGTTTGCAGGTGTTCGGATTGCAGCTGAAAGGAAGTAAGAGTTGGGGGTTTGTGATTTGAGCTGAGAGGCCAGATGGCTTTTTGACAACTCACAGTGAAAGGTCCAGAAAGGTTGACGCCGTGAGAAAAAAAGAAGAAAAAAATACAGAAAACTTTGAGAAATTGAAATAGCTACAGTATTTATTTTTCAACCTCTAGATGGATGAAATTTTCTTGAGTCTCTTGAAACACTAATAGCCTCTATTTTAAGATAAAAGTCATTTTATTATTTAAGGCAGGATATGAAAATTTTATTGGATCCACCCTATAATATCATTGACTACTTTCCCTAGAAAATAAGTACAAATTTACTAACTGAATGCCTTTTTAAATTTTTTGAATGTCTATATACATTAAGTTATACTTTGCTAAAATTTGAAGGATCTGCATACTTTAGATTTGTGAATACTCAGGAAGCCTAAGGGGAGATAAGAGCAAGCTTCCTAATTGTTGTCAGACTCAGCTGCAAAAATCACTCAACTTCACATTGAAAATTCTCATAGCTCTTCCTCATGCCCATACTATATCGAACAAAGAAAACATTCCCAGAATCTCATGCACGTACAGAAAGGCATCTGATAAAGCCTCTGCCTTCTCAGATTCCCAATGAAATGCTCAAAAGATTGTAAACATGAAGGAAAGTCTACACCAGCCCCCAGAAATCTTCTAGATGGGAGGGGAGCCAAAGAAGAAGGCAGGCTCCAACTTCCTCTATAAAATGGCAGCTCATCTGGAGAGAGAATGGAAGATATTCAACAGAAATACACTCACAGGGCTGAGAGCTGGAGATAAGGCAAGTCAAAGGGCAGGAGGGGCATTCTACTTGGAGTCTCTCTCACCACAAGAGGTCAGCAAGATTGTTTCCACCACAGCACTTGGTGGTCCCACACTTTCACCTGGCCCTAGCAGCTGCCAGATGTAGAGTACCTATTGGTATGTAAGGCCAGAGAACGGGATGCTGCTTTAATCAATTTCTGGTTGCCATGTCAACATGGAGAAGACATCGTATGTCCCACTGATGAAGACCTTTTCTGTGTCACCACCAGGCCCACCCATGTTTCTAGCTCTAGCTCCTTCTTAAATCACTAGAAACTTCTGGATGTCTGAGTCAGGAACTGAAATTGAGAGCAACCCAGACATTTCTTAACTTTCAACCTAAAGAATTGTATAGAAACTTAAGGGAACTTATATGAGAAATCTTTTGTCATATTTTATTTAACTAGGCGCTAATGCTGGACAAGTGTTATCTTCTTCAGTAACAATTCTCCAGTTGTATAAAATTTTTGTTTAAAATGTAGATTCTAGGATTCTGTTCCCAAGACCTTGATTCAGTTGAATGAGAGGAAGGCCAAGGAATTTTCAATTTTAAGAAAGAATTGAGATGATTCTAATGCTGGTAGCCTCTGGTCAATGTGCTGAGAAGCGCTGTTCTAAAAGGTTTTATAAAGAGTGAAAAGATGATGAATCTAAGAAAAGATACTCTGATTCAAAAAATTATGGGCGTTCAGAAGAATCAAATTAGATCACTAAAAGACAAGGTAAAAAAAGTATTATTCTTGTTCATAAGAAAAATCAAAAGGACATTGAATTTATGAAACCACTGCAGTCAGACACAAAGATGATTTGAGATCAGGAAAAACTGCGGAGATAAACAACATGATTTTTAAAATTTGAAATAAAATGAAAAGATTTTGAACTTCTGGAAATATGACAGACTAAGAGTGGTGAAAACGTATTTCTTCCCATAACGAATGGATAGAAATCCTAGATAAATTGTAAGATTTTTTAATGCATAGAAATCCTTGAAGAAAAAAATAAACCCTATGGTTCTGAGGTAAGGGAGGGAAGCATATGAGCTGATGTTGCAATTGTCCAGGAGGCGTTCAGTTTAAGAAAACAGGCTTCAGGAGCCCAGGGGTTTCACTGTCCACAGGAGTATGGGAATACACAAGCAAAGACAAAGCAAGGGGTAGAATTAGCAATGTGTATAAAGCCAAGATCCTCAAAAAGCTGTTCAGACTCTGAAGGGGAACAGAAAAAAACCCAGGCATCACCATGTAGGTTCAGCAAGGAAGCTTCTACAACACAGACATGATGGATTCTGACAGAAGAATCAACCATTGCTAAGATGAGCTCAGAATCAAAAATCACAAACAAAATGAGGAACTGGGACCACAACGATGGAGACCCATCAGATATAACAAATAGAAGAAATAGGAAGTATCAACTTGTTTTTTGAAAGAGATGATTAAATTAAATATATTACAAATGATTAAAGAAAATGATAATGAACGAAAAGACGAGGATAAAAAAAGATGAAGCAAATTTGAAAAAGACTCCTTTCTGGAATATAACTTTTAGAATTAAAAAATATAGATAGTGGATTATACAGTAGCCTCTTTATTAAAACATTAGCAAGCTGAATGCAACAATATGATGTATACAGATTCATATATATATATATATATATCTCAAGTTGGAGTTACGCCAGGAATGCCAGCATGATTAAATGTTAGAAATATCTATGAATGAAATTCACCTCATTAACATGATAAAGAAGTAAATCATATGAGTATCTCAAAAGATGCCTCCAAAAAGCATTTGATAAAATTTAATAACCTTTCTTGATTTAAAAAAGTGGTCTTAGCAAAGTAGGGATGAGGAAAGAGAAGGAGAACTTCCTGGTACAGCATATGCAACATCTCACACTAAAAGGTCCATTGCACATCATATGGAATGATGTGAGTTTTGCAGCCTTCTCTTTAAAGTCAGGACAAAGGAAAAGGAATGCTGCTATCATTGCACTTACACAGCATTACATGCCTAATCGATGAAGCATGCAAGGAAAAGCAAGAAGACATATAAAGGATTAGAATGAAATAAACATTTCTGTTAGTCACATAGACAACGTTGAATATATAAGGCAATATAGAAAAAAAGCGTTACAACTGTTAAAAATATTTA
Organism: Eubalaena glacialis; assembly: GCF_028564815.1. Lineage (NCBI taxonomy): Eukaryota > Metazoa > Chordata > Mammalia > Artiodactyla > Balaenidae > Eubalaena > Eubalaena glacialis. The sequence continues at coordinate 20,995,093 of NC_083728.1, forward strand.
GCATCATTGCCAGAGTAGTATATTAAAATTAATATCACTTCTATAAAAATAGAAACTATAATAAAATTAAAAATATTCTTAAGAGCTACAGAAGGTATAGCTAAGAATAAATGCAGCAAAGGAAATGCCAAAAAGCAAGAAATTTATGAAGAAAATAAGAAAATAATAAAATTTTATTTAAGGGCATAAAAAGAATTCTAAATACAGAGATAGCTATACCATGTCACTGCATAAAAGAACTCAATATTGTATATAAATACATTTTTCTAATAAAATCACAACAGAGCTTCCCATACCAATTAATAAACTAATGTTAAAATGCAAATGGAAGGGCTTCCCTGGTGGCGCAGTGGTTAAGAATCTGCCTGCCAATGCAGGGGACATGGGTTCGAGCCCTGGTCCAGGAAGATCCCACATGCCGTGGAGCAGCTAAGCCCATGCACCACAACTACTGAGCCTGTGCTCTAGAGCCTGCAAGCCACAACTGCTGAAGCCTGTGCACCTGGAGCCCATGCTCCGCCACAAGAGATGCCACTGCAATGAAGAGTAGCCCCCCTAAAATAATAAGATTTTAAAATATGTGTATACACATATTTGTATGCATGTATGTGTTTATATATACATATATATTCATTCATGAAATATAATCTCTGTTTTGTATAGATAAATAGTATAAAGAAACACTGAAAGATCCTAGTAAATAATAACAGTGGTACCTCTTGGTAGTACTATTATCAGGATCACATAATTTGTTTTTTATTATGTATTTCCCTAATTTCCAAAAACATATATATTAATTTTATAAATAGAAAAACCGAATAAATTCAATAATTAGAAAAAATCCTTGAAATTTTTTTAAAAGCAGCAAATGTCTAGGTTTTGGTTGTTTTTTGGGTTTTGTTTTACTTTTTTTCTGGTATTTGCCAATCAGATATTTTCTAATATTTCTTCAACTCCTGAAACTTTCTTCCATTATCATTCTGATTCTCATTTCCCTCATTCTGATCTCTTCTTCAGCAGTACTAGTTGTATGAATGTAGGAGTGCCTCCGCAGTCATGATATTCTCTCTGATCATGTGTATCACTTTGTCTTTGTCCCCACATTATAGAAGAGTTTTGCCAGGCTGTCCTCTACATCACTGACTCATTTCTCCACAAAATGGAATCAATTATTTTGTGTCTATGATGTATACTCAATCATTTTATTGCACATTTTTCTTTTCTTTTTTTCCCAGCTTTATTGAGTTATAATTGACATATAACATTGTGTAACATTTAGGTGTACAAGGTGTTGATTTGCTACATTATTATTGCACCACAGTTTCGGTAACATCTTCATCATGTCACATAATCACCATTTCTTTCTTGTGGTGAGAACATTTTAAGATCTACTCTTTTAGCAACTTTCAAGTACATTAGGGAATTATTTACTATAATCTCCAGGCTGTACATTAGATCCCCAGAACTTATTCACCTTCTATCTGGGAGTTTGTACCCTTTGACCAACATTTCCCCATTTCCCTCACCCCCAGCCCCTGGAAACCACCATACTCGTCTCTGTTTCTATGAGTTCAGCTTTTTAATTTTATTTTATTTATTTTACTTTATTTTTTAAAATCTTTATTGGAGTATAATTGCTTTAAAATGCTGTGTTAGTTTCTGCTGTATAACAAACTGAATCAGCTACATGTATACATATATCCCCATATCCCCTCTTTCTTGTGTCTCCCTCCCACCCTCCCTATACCACCCCTCTAGGTGGTCACAAAGCACTGAGCTGATCTCCCTGTGCTATGCAGGGAGCTATCTATTTTACATTTGGTAGAGTATATATGTCAATTCTACTCTCTCAGTTTATTCCAGCTTACCCTTCCCACTACCCATGTCCTCAAGTCCATTCTCTATGTCTGCATCTTTATTCCTGTCCTGCCTCTAAGTTCTTCAGAAACTTTTTTTTTTATTCCATATATATGTGATAACATACAGTACTTGTTTTTCTCTTTCTGACTTACTTCACTCTGTATGACACACTCTAGGTCCAACCACCTCACTACAAATAACTCAATTTCATTTTTTTTATGGCTAATATTCCATTGAATATATGTGCCACATCTTCTTTATCCATTCATCTGTCGATGGACACTTAGGTTGCTTCCATGTCCTGGCTATTGTAAATAGTCCTGCAATGCACATTGTGGTACATGACCTTTTTTGAATTATGGTTTTCTCAGGGTATATATGGTTTTTCTCGGGGTATTGTTTTCTCAGGGTATATGCCCAGTAGTGGGATTGCTGGGTCATATGGTTGTTCTATTTTTAATTTTTTAAGGAACCTCCATACTGTTCTCCATAGTGGCTGTATCAATTTACATTCCCACCAACAGTGCAAGAGGGTTCCCTTTTCTCCACACCCACTCCAGCATTTATTGTTTGTAGATTTTTTGATGATGGCCTTTCTGACTGGTGTGAGGAGATAACCTCATTGCAGTTTTGATTTGCAATTCTCTAATTATTAGTGATGTTGAGCATCCTTTCCTGTGTTTGTTGGCAATCTTTATATATGCTTTGGAGAAATGTCTATTTAGGTCTTCTGCCCATTTTTGGATTGAGTTGTTTGCTTTTCTGATATTGAGCTGCATGAGCTCCTTGTATATTTTGGAGATTAACCCTTTGTCAGTTGCTTCATTTACAAATATGTTCTCCCATTCTGAGGGTTGTCTTTTCGTCTTGTTTATGGTTTCCTTTGCTGTGCAAAATCTTTTAAGTTTCATGAGGTCCATTTGTTTATTTTTGTTTTTATTTCCATTTCTCTAGAAGGTGGGTCAAAAAGGATCTTGCTGTGATTTATGTCATAGAGGGTTCTGCCTATGTTTTCCTCTAAGAGTTTGAGAGTGTCTGGCATTACATTTAGGTCTTTAATCCATTTTGAGTTTATTTTTGTATATGGTGTTAGGAAGTGTGTTAATTTCATTCTTTTACATGTAGCTGTCCAGTTTTCCCAGCACAACTTATTGAAGAGGCTGCCTTTTCTCCATTGTATATTATTGCCTCCTTTATCAAAGATAAGGTGACCATAGGTGCATGGGTTTACCTGTGGGCTTTCTATCCTGTTCCATTGATTTATATTTCTGTTTTTGTGCCAGTACCATATTGTCTTGATTACTGTAGCTTTGTAGTATAGTCTGAAATCAGGGAGCCTGATTCCTCCAGCTCCATTTTTCTTTCTCAAGGTTGCTTTGGCTATTCGGGGTCTTTTTTGTTTCCATACAATTGTGAAATTTTTTGTTCTAGTTCTGTGAAGAATGCCACTGGTAGTTTGATAGTGATTGCATTAAATCTGTAGACTGCTTTGTGTAGTATAATCATTTTCACAATGTTGATTCTTCCAACCCAAGAACATGGTATATCTCTCCATCTGTTTGTATCATCTTTAATTTCTTTCATCAGTGTCTTATACTTTGCTGCATACAGGTCTTTTTTCTCCCTAGGTAGGTTTATTCCTAGGTATTTTATTCGTTTTGTTGCAGTGGTAAATGGGAGTGTTTCCTTAATTTCTCTTTCAGATTTTTCATCATTAGTGTATGGGAATGCAAGAGATTTCTGTGCATTAATTTTGTATCCTGAGGAGGGAGGGGCAAGATGGCGGAAGAGTAAGACGCGGAGATCACCTTCCTCCCCACAGATACATGAGAAATACATCTACACGTGGAACTGCTCCTACAGAACACCCACTGAACGCTGGCAGAAGACGTCAGACCTCCCAAAAGGCAAGAAAATCCCCACGTACTTGGGTAGGGCAAAAGAAAAAAGAAATAACAGAGACAAAAGAATAGGGACGGGACCTGCACCTGTGGGAGGGAGCTGTGAGGGAAGAAAGGTTTCCACACACTAGGAAGCCCCTTCGTGGGCAGAGACTGCGGGTAGCAGAGGGGGGAAGCTTCGGAGCCACGGAGGAGAGCGCAGCCACATTGGTGCGGAGGGCAAAGCGGAGATTCCCGCACAGAGGAGCGGTGCCGACCAGCACTCACCAGCCCGAGAGGCTTGTCTGCTCAGCCGCCGGGGCGGGCGGGGCCTGGGAGCTGGGGCTCGGGCTTCGGTGCTAGCCGGGAGGGAGTCCGGGAAAAAGACTGCAGCTGCCAAAGAGGCAAGAGAATTTTTCTTGCCTCTTTGTTTCGCGGCGTGCAAGGAGAGGGGATTCAGAGCGCCACTTAAACGAACTCCAGAGACGGGCGCGAGCCGCGGCTATCAGCACGGATCCCACAGCAACAGGGACGCAGAGGGAAAAACGGAGAGATTCCCGCACAGAGGCTCGGCGCCGAGCAGCACCCACCAGCCCGAGAGGCTTGTCTGCTCACCCGCCGGGGCGGGCGGGGGCTGGGAGCTGAGGCGCGGGCTTCGGTCGGATCCCAGGGAGAGGACTGGGGTTGGCTGCGTGAACACAGCCTGAAGGGTCTAGCGCACCACAACTAGCCGGGAGGGTGCACGAGAAAAAGTCTGCAGCTGCCGAAGAGGCAGGAGACTTTTTCTTGCCTCTTTGTTTCGCGGCGTGCAAGGAGAGGGGATTCAGAGCGCCACTTAAACGAACTCCAGAGACGGGCGCGAGCCGCGGCTATCAGCGCGGACCCCAGAGACGGGCATGAGATGCTAAGGCTGCTGCTGCCGCCACCAAACAGCCTGTGGGCGAGCACAGGTCATTCTCCACACCGCCCCTCCCGGGAGCCTGTGCAGCCCGCCACGGCCAGGCTCCCGTAATCCGGGAACAACTTCCCCGGGAGAGCGCACGGCGCGCCTCAGGCTGCTGCAACGTCACGCCGGCTTCTGCCGCCGCAGGCTCGCCCCGCCTCCTCCGTACCGCTCCCTCCCCCCGGCCTGACTGAGCCAGAGCCCCCGAATCAGCTGCTCCTTTAACCCCGTTCTGTCTGGGCGGGGAACAGACGCCCTCAGGCAACCTACATGCAGAGGCGGGTCCAAATCCAAAGCTGAACCCCGGGAGCTGTACGAACAAAGAAGAGAAAGGGAAATCTCTCCCAGCAGCCTCAGAAGCAGCGGATTAAAGCTCCACAAAGAACTTGATGTGCCTGCATCTGTTGAATACCTGAATAGACAACGAATCATCCCAAATTTAGGAGATGGACTTTGGGAGCAGGATATATTAACTTTTCCCCTTTTCCTTTTTTTTGTGAGTGTAGATGTGTATGCTTCTGGGTGAGATTTTGTCTGTATAGCTTTGCTCTCACCGTTAGTCCTAGGGTTAGGTCCGTCCGTTTTTTTTTTTTTTTTTTTTTTTTTTTTGGCTTAAAAATTTTTTTTTCCCTAATAAATGTTTTCTTAATAATTTTTTCCTTATTTTCTATTTTTAAAAAAATTTTTAATAAGTTTTTTCATATTTTTTATTTTAAAAAATTAAAAATTTTTTTTTCTTAATAAATTTTTTCTAAATAATTTTTTTCTTATTTTTAGTATAAAAAATTAATAAATCTATTTTTAAAAATTAAAAAAAATTTTTTTTCTTAATAAATTTACTCTTAATAATTTTTTTTCTTATTTTTTATTATAATTGCTTTATTTTATTTTATTTTATCCTCTTTTTTTCTTTCTTTCCATTTTTTCTCCCTTTTATTCTGAGCCGTGTGGATGAAAGGCTCTTGGTGCTCCAGCCAGGCATCAGGGCTGTGCCTCTGAGGTGGGAGAGCCAACTTCAGGACACTGGTCCACAAGAGACCTCCCAGCTCCACGTAATACCAAACGGCGAAAATCTCTCACAGATCTCCATCTCAACATCAAGACCCAGCTTCACTCAACGACCAGCAAGCTACAGTGCTGGACACCCTATGCCAAACAACTAGCAAGAGAGGAACACAGCCCCATCCATTAACAGAGAGGCTGCCTAAAATCATAATAAGGCCACAGACACCCCAAAACACACCACCAGACGTGGACGAACCCACCAGAAAGACAACATCCAGCCTCATCCACCAGAACACAGGCACTAGTTCCCTCCACCAGGAAACCTACACAACCCACTGAACCAACCTTAGCCACTGGGGACAGATACCAAAAACAACGGGAACTACGAACCTGCAGCCTGTGAAAAGGAGACCCCAAACACAGTAAGATAAGCAAAATGAGAAGACAGAAAAACACACAGCAGATGAAGGAGCAGGGTCAAAACACACCAGACCTAACAAATGAAGAGGAAATAGGTAGTCTACCTGAAAAAGAATTCAGAATAATGATAGTAAGGATGATCCAAAGTCTTGGAAATAGAATAGACAAAATGCAAGAAACATTTAACAAGGACGTAGAAGAACTAAAGAGGAACCAAGAAACGATGACAAGCACAATAAATGAAATTAAAAATACTCTAGATGGGATCAATAGCAGAATAACTGAGGCAGAAGAACGGATAAGTGACCTGGAAGATAAAATGGTGGAAATAACTACTGCAGACCAGAATAAAGAAAAAAGAATGAAAAGAACTGAGGACAGTCTCAGAGACCTCTGGGACAACATTAAACGCACCAACATTCGAATTATAGGGGTCCCAGAAGAAGAAGAGAAAAAGAAAGGGACTGAGAAAATATTTGAAGAGATTATAGTTGAAAACTTCCCTAATATGGGAAAGGAAATAGTTAATCAAGTCCTGGAAGCACAGAGAGTCCCATACAGGATAAATCCAAGGAGAAACACACCAAGACACATATTAATCAAACTATCAAAAATTAAATATAAAGAAAACATATTAAAAGCAGCAAGGGAAAAACAACAGATAACACACAAGGGCATCCCCATAAGGTTAACAGCTGATCTTTCAGCAGAAACGCTGCAAGCCAGAAGGGAGTGGCAGGATATACTTAAAGTGATGAAGGAGAAAAACCTACAACCAAGATTACTCTACCCAGCAAGGATCTCATTCAGATTTGATGGAGAAATTAAAACCTTTACAGACAAGCAAAAGCTGAGAGAGTTCAGCACTACCAAACCAGCTTTACAACAAATGCTAAAGGAACTTCTCTAGGCAAGAAACACAAGAGAAGGAAAACACCTACAATAACAAACCCAAAACATTTAAGAAAACGGGAATAGGAACATACATATCGATAATTACCTTAAATGTAAATGGATTAAATGCTCCCACCAAAAGACACAGACTGGCTGAATGGATACAAAAACAAGACCCATATATATGCTGTCTACAAGAGACCCACTTCAGACCTAGAGACACATACAGACTGAAAGTGAGGGGATGGAAAAAGATATTCCATGCAAATGGAAATCAAAAGAAAGCTGGAGTAGCAATTCTCATATCAGACAAAATAGACTTTAAAATAAAGACAATTACAAGAGACAAAGACGGACACTATATAATGATCAAGGGATCGATCCAAGAGGAAGGTATAACAATTGTAAATATTTATGCACCCAACATAGGAGCACCTCAATACATAAGGCAAATACTAACAGCCATAAAAGGGGAAATCGACAGTAACACAATCATAGTAGGGGACTTTAACACCCCACTTTCACCAATGGACAGATCATCCAAAATGAAAATAAATAAGGAAACACAAGCTTTAAATGATACATTAAACAAGATGGACTTAATTGATATTTATAGGACATTCCACCCAAAAACAACAGAATACACATTTTTCTCAAGTGCTCATGGAACATTCTCCAGGATAGATCATATCTTGGGTCACAAATCAAGCCTTGGTAAATTTTAAAAAATTGAAATCATATCAAGTATCTTTTCCGACCACAACGCTATGAGACTAGATATCAATTACAGGAAAAGATCTGTAAAAAATACAAACACATGGAGGCTACACAATACACTACTTAATAACGAAGTGATCACTGAAGAAATCAAAGGGGAAATCAAAAAATACCTAGAAACAAATGACAATGGAGACACGACGATCCAAAACCTATGGGATGCAGCAAAAGCAGTTCTAAGAGGGAAGTTTATAGCAATACAAGCCTACATCAAGAAACAGGAAACATCTCGAATAAACAACCTAACCTTGCACCTAAAGCAATTAGAGAAAGAAGAACAAAAAAACCCCAAAGCTAGCAGAAGGAAAGAAATCATAAAGATCAGATCAGAAATAAATGAAAAAGAAATGAAGGAAACAATAGCAAAAATCAATGAAACTAAAAGCTGGTTCTTTGAGAAGATAAACAAAATTGATAAACCATTAGCCAGACTCATCAAGAGAAAAAAGGAGAAGACTCAAATTAATAGAATTAGAAATGAAAAAGGAGAAGTAACCACTGACACTGCAGAAATACAAACGATCATAAGAGATTACTACAAGCAACTCTATGCTAATAAAATGGACAACCTGGAAGAAATGGACAGATTCTTAGAAATGCACAACCTGCCGAGACTGAACCAGGAAGAAATAGAAAATATGAACAGACCAATCACAAGCACTGAAATTGAAACTGTGATTAAAAATCTTCCAACACACAAAAGCCCAGGACCAGATGGCTTCACAGGCGAATTCTATCAAACATTTAGAGAAGAGCTAACACCTATCCTTCTCAAACTCTTCCAAAATATTGCAGAGGGAGGAACACTCCCCAACTCATTCTACGAGGCCACCATCACCCTGATACCAAAACCAGGCAAAGATGTCACAAAGAAAGAAAACTACAGGCCAATATCACTGATGAACATAGATGCAAAAATCCTCAACAAAATACTAGCAAACAGAATCCAACAGCACATTAAAAGGATCATACACCATGATCAAGTGGGGTTTATTCCAGGAATGCAAGGATTCTTCAATATACGCAAATCAATCAACATGATACATCATATTAACAAATTGAAGGAGAAAAACCATATGATCATCTCAATAGATGCAGAGAAAGCTTTCGACAAAATTCAACACCCATTTATGATAAAAGTCCTGCAGAAAGTAGGCATAGAGGGAACTTTCCTCAACATAATAAAGGCCGTATATGACAAACCCACAGCCAACATTGTCCTCAATGGTGAAAAACTGAAACCATTTCCACTAAGATCAGGAACAAGACAAGGTTGCCCACTCTCACCACTATTATTCAACATAGTTTTGGAAGTGTTAGCCACAGCAATCAGAGACGAAAAAGAAATAAAAGGAATCCAAATCGGAAAAGAAGAAGTAAAGCTGTCACTGTTTGCAGATGACATGATACTATACATAGAGAATCCAAAAGATGCTACCAGAAAACTACTAGAGCTAATCAATGAATTTGGTAAAGTAGCAGGATACAAAATTAATGCACAGAAATCTCTTGCATTCCTGTATACTAATGATGAAAAATCTGAAAGTGAAATTAAGAAAACACTCCCGTTTACCATTGCAACAAAAAGAATAAAATACCTAGGAATAAACCTACCTAAGGAGACAAAAGACCTGTATGCAGAAAATTATAGGACACTGATGAAAGAAATTAAAGATGATACAAATAGATGGAGAGATATACCATGTTCTTGGATTGGAAGAATAAACATTGTGAAAATGACTCTGCTACCCAAAGCAATCTACAGATTCAACGCAATCCCTATCAAACTACCACTGGCATTTTTCACAGAACTAGAACAAAAAATTTCACAATTTGTATGGAAACACAAAAGACCCCGAATAGCCAAAGCAATCTTGAGAACGAAAAATGGAGCTGGAGGAATCAGGCTCCCTGACTTCAGACTATATTACAAAGCTACAGTAATCAAGACAGTTTGGTACTGGCACAAAAACAGAAATATAGATCAATGGAACAGGATAGAAAGCCCAGAGATAAGCCCACGCACATATGGTCACCTTATCTTTGATAAAGGAGGCAAGCATATACAGTGGAGAAAAGACAGTCTCTTCAATAAGTGGTGCTGGGAAAATTGGACAGGTACATGTAAAAGTATGAAATTAGAACACTCCCTAACACCATACACAAAAATAATCTCAAAATGGATTAAAGACCTAAGTGTAAGGCCAGACACTATCAAACTCTTAGAGGAAAACATAGGCAGAACACTGTATGACATAAGTCACAGCAAGATCCTTTTTGACCCAGGTCCTAGAGAAATGGAAATAAAAACACAAATAAACAAATGGGACCTAATGAAACTTAAAAGCTTTTGCACAGCAAAGGAAACCATAAACAAGACCAAAAGACAACCCTCAGAATGGGAGAAAATATTTGCAAATGAAGCAACGGACAAAGGATTAATCTCCAAGATTTACAAGCAGCTCATGCAGATCAATAACAAAAAAACAAACAACCCAATCCAAAAATGGGCAGAAGACCTAAATAGACATTTCTCCAAAGAAGAGATACAGATTGCCAACAGACACATGAAAGAATGCTCAACATCATTAATCATTAGAGAAATGCAAATCAAAACTACAATGAGGTATCATCTCACACCGATCAGAATGGCCATCATCAAAAAATCTAGAAACAATAAATGCTGGAGAGGGTGTGGAGAAAAGGGAACACTCTTGCACTGTTGGTGGGAATGTAAATTGATACAGCCACTATGGAGAACAGTATGGAGGTTCCTTAAAAAACTAAAAATAGAACTACCATATGACCCAGCAATCCCACTACTGGGCATATTCCCTGAGAAAACCATAATTCAGAAAGAGTCATGTACCAAAATATTCATTGCAGCTCTGTTTACAATAGCCAGGACATGGAAGCAACCTAGGTGTCCATCATCGGATGAATGGATAAAGAAGATGTGGCACATATATACAATGGAATATTACTCAGCCATAAAAAGAAATGAAATGGAGGTGTTTGTAATGAGGTGGATGGAGTTAGAGTCTGTCATACAGAGTGAAGTAAGTCAGAAAGAGAAAAACAAATACAGTATGCTAACACATATATATGGAATCTAAGGGAAAAAAAAAAAAAAGAGGTCATGAAGAACCTAGTGGCAAGATGGGAATAAAGACACAGACCTACTAGAGAATGGACTTGAGGATATGGGGAGGGGGAGGGGTGAGATGTGACAGGGTGAGAGAGTGTCATGGACATATATACACTACCAAATGTAAAATAGATAACTAGTGGGAAGCAGCCGCATAGCACAGGGAGATCAGCTCGGTGCTTTGTGACCACCTAGAGGGGTGGGATAGGGAGGGTGGGAGGGAGGGAGATGCAAGAGGGAAGAGATATGGCAACATATGTATATGTGTAACTGATTCACTTTGTTGTAAAGCAGAAGCTAGCACACCATTGTAAAGCAATTATACTTCAATAAAGATGTTTAAAAAAAAAAAAAATTTTGTATCCTGCTATTTTACCAAATTCATTGATTAGCTCTAGTAGTTTTCTGGTAGCATCTTTAGGATTCTGTATGTATAGTACCATGTCATCTGCAAACAGTAACAGTTTTACGACTTGGATTCTTTTATATCTTTTTCTTCTCTGATTGCTGTGACTAAAACTTCTAAAACTATGTTGAATAATAGAGGTGAGAGTGGGCAGCCTTTTCTTGTTCCTGATCTTACTGGAAATGGTTTCAATTTTTCACCATTGAGAACAATGTTGGCTGTGGGTTTGTCATATATGGCCTTTATTATGTTGAGACAAGTTCCCTCTATGACTACTTTCTGGAGGGTTTTTATCATACAGAGGTGTTGAATTTTGTTGAAAGCTTTTTCTGCATCTATTGAGATTATCATATGGTTTTTATCCTTCAGTTTGTTAACGTGGTGTATCACATTGATTGATTTGTGTATATTGAAGAATCCTTGCATTCCTGGGATAAACCCCACTTTATCATGGTGTATGATCTTTTTCATGTGCTGTTGGATTCTGTTTGCTAACATTTTGTTGAGGATTTTTGCATCTATGTTCATCAGTGATATTGGCCTGTAGTTTTCATTTTTGTGACATCTTTGTCTGGTTTTTGTATCAGGGTGATGGTGGCCTCGTACAATGATTTTGGGAATGTTCCTCCCTCTGCTATATTTTGGAAGAGTTTGAGAAGGATAGGTGTTAGCTCTTCTCTAAATGTTTGACAGAATTCGCCTGTGAGCCATCAGGTCCTGGGCTTTTGTTTGTCGGAAGATTTTTAATCACAGTTTCAATTTCAGTGCTTGTGATTGGTCTGTTCATAATTTCTATTTCTTCCTGGTTCAGTCTCAGAAGGTTGTGCTTTTCTAAGAATTTGTCCATTTCTTCCAGGTTGTCCATTTTATTGCCATACAGTTGCCTGTATTAATCTCTCATGATCCTTTGTATTTCTGCAGTGTCAGTTGTTACTTCTCCTTTTTCATTTCTAATTCTACTGATTTGAGTCTTCTGTCTTTTTCTCTTATTGAGTCTGGCTAATGGTTTATCAATTTTGTTTATCTTCCCAAAGAACCAGCTTTTAGTTTTACTGATCTTTGTTATTGTTTGCTTCATTTCTGTTTCATTTATTTCTGATCTGATCTCTGATTTCTATTCTTCTGCTAACTTTGGGGGTTTTGTGTTCTTCTTTTTCTAATTGCTTTAGGTGTGAGGTTAGGTTGTTTATTTGAGATTTCCCTTGTTTCTTGAGGTAGGATTGCATTGCTATAAACTTCCCTCTTAGAACTGCTTTTGCTGCATCCCATAGGTTTTGGGTAGTCATGTTTTTATTGTCATTTCTAGGTATTTTCTAGGTATTTTTTGATTTCCTCTCTGATGTCTTCATGATCTCTTGGTTATTTAGTAGCGTATTGTTTAGCCTACATGTGTTTGTATTTTTTACAATTTTTTTTTCAGTAATTGATATCTAGTCTCATAGCATTGTGGTCGGAAAAGATACTTGATACGATTTCAATTTTCTTAAATTTACCAAGGCTTGATTTGTGACCCAAGGTATGATCTATCCTGGAGAATGTTCCATGAGCACTTGAGAAGAAGGTGTATTCTGTTGTTTTTGGGTGGAATGTCCTGTAAATATCAATTAAGTCTATCTTGTTTAATGTATCATTTAAAGCTTGTGTTTCCTTACTTATTTCCATTTTGGATGATCTGTCCATTGGTGAAAGTGTGGTGTTAAAGTCCCATACTATGATTGTGTTACTGTTGATTTCCCCTTTTATGGCTGTTAACATTTGCCTTATGTATTGAGGTGCTCTTATGTTGGGTGCATAAATATTTACAATTGTTAAATTTTCTTCTTGTATTGATTCCTTGATCATTATGTAGTGTCCTTGTTTGTCTCTTGTGATTGTCTTTATTTTAAAGCCTATTTTGTCTGATATGAGAATTGCTACTCCAGCTTTCTTTTGATTTCCATTTGCATGGAATATCTTTTTCCATCCCCTCACTTTCAGTCTGTATGTGTCCCTAGGTCTGAAGTGGGTCTCTTGTAGCAGCATATATATGGGTCTTGTTTTTATATCCATTCAGCCAGTCTATGTCTTTTGGTTGGAGCATTTAATCCATTTACATTTAAGGTAATTATTGATATGTATGTCCCTACTACCATTTTCTTAATTGTTATGGGTTTGTTATTGTAGGTCTTTTCCTTCTCTTGTGTTTCCTGCCTGGAGAAGTTCCTTTAGCATTTGTTGTAAAGCTGGTTTGGTGGTGCTAAATTCTCGTAGCTTTTGCTTGTCTGTAAAGCTTTTAATTTCTCCATCGAATCTGAATGAGATCCTTGCTGGGTAATCTTGGTTGTACATTTTTCCATTTCATCACTTTAAATATGTCCTGCCACTCCCTTTTGGCTTGCAGAGTTTCTGCTGAAAGATCAGCTGTTAGCCTTATGGGGATTCCCTTGTATGTTGCTTTTCCCTTGCTGCTTTTAATATTTTTTATTTGTATTTAATTTTTGATAATTTGATTAATATGTGTCTTGGCATGCTTCTCTTTGGATTTGTGCTGTATGGGACTCTCTGCACTTTCTGGATTTGATTGACTATTTCCTTTCCCATGTTAGGGAAGTTTTCAACTATAATCTCTTCAAATATTTTCTCAGTTCCTTTCTTTTTCTCTTCTTCCTCTGGGACCCCTATAATTCAAATGTTGGTGCATTTTTAATGTTGTCCCAGAGGTCACTGAGACTCTCCTCAATTCTTTTCATTCTTTGTTCTTTATTTTGCTCTGTAGTAGTTATTTCCACTATTTTGTCTTCCAAGTCACTTATCTATTCTTCTCCCTCAGTTATTCTGCTACTGATTCCTTCTAGAGAATTTTTAATTTCACTTACTGTGTTGTTCATCATTGTTTGTTTGCTCTTTAGTTCTTCTAGGTCCTTGTTAAACGTTTCTTGTATTTTCTCCATTCTATTTCCATGATTTTGGATCATCTTTACTATCATTACTCTGAATTCTTTTTCAGGTAGACTGCCTATTTCCTCTTCATTTGTTTGGTCTGGTGGGTTTTTACCTTGCTCCTTCATCTGCTGCATATTTCTCTGTCTTCTCATTTTGTTTAACTTACTGTGCTTGGGGTCTCCTTTTCACAGGCTGCAGGTTCATAGTTCCCATTGTTTTTGGTGTCTGTCCCCAGTGGGTGAGGTTGGTTCAGTGGGTTGTGTAGGTTTCCTGGTGGAGGGGACTTGGGCCTGTGTTCTGGTGGGTGGGGCTGGATCTTGTCTTTCTGGTGTGCAGGGCTGCATCCAGCGGTGTGTTTTGGGGTGTCTGTGAACTTAGTATGATTTTAGGCTGCCTATCTACTAATGGGTGGGGTTGTGTTCCTGTCTTGCTAGTTGTTTGGCATGGGGCGTCCAGCACTGGAGCTTGCTGTTGGGTGGAGCTGGGTCTTAGTGTTAAGACGGAGGTCTCTGGGAGAGCTCTCGCCATTTGATATTACATGGGGCCAGGAGGTCTCTGGTGGTCCAATGTCCTGAACTCGGCTCTCCCACCTCAGAGGCTCAGGCCTGACACCAGCCCGGAGCACCAAGACCCTGTCAGCCACATGGCTCAGAAGAAAAGAGAGGGGAAAAAAGAAAAAAGAAAGGGAAATAAATAATAATTTTTTAAATTATTAAAATTAAAATATAAGAATAATTTTAAAAAAACAAGAGAGCAAACTAATAAACAAGTCCACCAATGATAACAAGTGCTAAACACTAAACTAAGATAAACATAAAAATCAGAAACAAATCAGTTGCAGACAGCAAACCTCAAGTCTACAGTTGCTCCCAAAGTCCACCGCCTTAGTTTTGGGATGATTCATTGTCTATTCAGGTATTCCACAGATGCAGGTACATCACGTTGATTGTGGGGATTTAATCTGCTGCTCCTGAGGCTGCTGGGAGAGATTTCCCTTTCTCTTCTTTGTTCGCACAGCTCCTGGGGCTCAGCTTTGGTTTTGGCCCCACCTCTGCAATAGGTTGCCCTCAGGCATCTGTTCCCACCCAGACAGGACAGGGTTAAAGCAGTGGCTGATTACAGGGCTTTTGCTCACAAAGGCCAGGGAGAGGGAGGGGTTATGGTAATTATAATTGGAATGCGGGTCGAGCCTGTGGCGGCAGAGGCCAGCATGACGTTGCAACAGCCTGAGACGCACCATGTGTTCTCCCAGGGAACTTGTCCCTGGACCACAGGACCCTGGCCATGGTGGGCTGCACAGGCTCCCGGAGGGGTGTGGATAGTGACCTGTGCTTGCACACAGGCTTCTTGGTGGCGGCGGCAGCAGCAGCCTTAGCGTCTCATGCCCGTCTCTGGGGTCCACGCTGATAGCCTCGGCTCAAGCCCGTCTCTGGAGCTCGCTTAGTCGGTGCTCTGAATCCCCTCTCCTCGCACACCCAAAACAATGGTCTCTTGCCTCTTCAGCAGGTCCAGACTTTTTCCCGGACTCCCTCCCAGCTAGCTGTGGCGCACTAGCCCCATTCAGGCTGTGTTCACGCCACCAACCCCAGTCCTCTCCCTGTGATCCGACCGAAGCCTGAGCCTCAGCTCCCAGCCCCCGCCCGCCCCGGCGGGTGAGCAGACAAGCCTCTCGGGCTGGTGAGCGCTGCTCGGCGCCGATCCTCTGTGCGGGAATCTCTCCGCTTTGCCCTCCGCACCCCTGTGGCTGCGCTCTCCTCCGTGGCTCTGATGTTTCCCCCTCCGCCACCCGCAGTCTCCGCCCGCGAAGGGGCTTCCTAGTGTGTGGAGACCTTTCCTCCTTCACAGCTCCCTCCCACTGGTGCAGGTCCCGTCCCTATTCTTTTGTCTCTGTTTTTTCTTTTTTCTTTTGCCCTACCCAGGTACGTGGGGAGTTTCTTGCCTTTTGGGAGGTCTGAGGTCTTCTGCCAGCGTTCAGTAGGTGTTCTGTAAGAGTTGTTCCACATGTAGATGTATTTCTGATCTATTTATGTGGAGGAAGGTGATCTCCACGTCTTATTCCTCCACCATCTTGAAGGTCCCTCCCCACCCGAGTTCAGCTTTTTTAGATTCCATGTATAAGTGATATTATACAGTACTTGTCTTTCTCTGACTTATTTCTGTTTCAATTCCATACCATTTTCCCTTATCTTTTCTATTCCCTTTCAATCTCCAGTGCTTTTGCCCAAGTGTCCCTCTGTCTAGAATGCTCTTTTGCCCTTTAGTGTGACTTCCTCGGCGAGGCCTTACTTGACTCTCATGGGCTTAGTGAGTTGGGATCCCTTCTCAGATTCTACTGTAACATGTGCCATCACTGCACATGTGATCACAGGTTTTACAGCCATCTCTTCATACAGCTGCTTTCTCCAGTCAGTGCTAAGTCCCTCAAGAACAAGGTTTATATCATAGCCTTTTTTATCACTGGCACAGAGTACAGTTTCACCTACACATGATATTGTCAGACGTTTAAATTTTGCAAGTCTGATGGCCGTTAAATGATGTCTCATTGAAGTTCAAATTCTTCTAATTACTAGACATATTGTACATGTTTTGGGCCATTCTTGTTATCTCTTCTGTGAATTTCTGATTATAGTCTTGTCCTTTTTCCTATTGCTTTGTCTTATTGATTTGCAGGAATTCATTATATCATTATATATTCTGATTTCATTATATATGAAATCCTTCATATGTTATACATATATTTAAATATAAAATACCTTCTCCATCCCTGAGGTTTCTTTTCTTTCTGCTTATGTGACTTTTGTTATACAAAGCTCTTATTTCATCTTACTCAATTTATCAATCTTTCCTATTTTTATGAAAACTTTTACTACTGCTAAATCAGACATATTCTTCTATATTTTCTCTTGAAGATTTAAAATTTTTACTCTTTATATTTAGGTCACATTTCAAAGAGGTCACTCCAGTAATTGTTTCTGAATTAATAAAACAAAGTAAGTTCAGCTCTGTACTTGAAACACCTGATCCTTGGGAAGTTGGGGGAAAGCTCTAGGATCCGGCTTTGCCTCTGTGTAAGACAGCTTTTTCTAGGTTCTGCTATGTAATAAGCAACCTCCAGGTCCTAGCTTAGAAAACAAATATTTGTCACTCATATTAGACATTAGCTGTGGCTCAACTGTGGCTCTGAGACTCTGTTCCAAACTGTGGGTAAGTTTCAGGTCTGATTATTATGGAATCAGGCTGAAGCAGCAATCTCTATTTGGTTGCTGCATGCTGGTCTCATGGTGGAGGGACAGAATAAGGACAGTGGAAACTTTCAATGGCTCTAAAAGCTTCTGCTCAGACATAGCAAACAGGTCATTGGGCAAAGTAAGTCACATCATAGACCCAAAGTTAATGGGATGGAGAGAATATTTTGTCCACAAGGAAGGATGACAAGGTAAGAACGGCATGACAAATTACCATAGCATCTCCTCTCAAACCTACATGACCACTGGTCTGTTAGTGGTATAGAAGGCTGGTTGTGTATTTGTTAAAGATCATTCAAAAATAGAACTTAATATCCACTGTAGGTTCCCTGGAAGTGTTGATGTAGTACAACAGGCAAACTTTTTGTTGGCATCCTCACGTTAGCCTACTAGCTGTGGCTCTTACACATGTTCACTGCTGGTGCAAAGGAAGGTGAGATCTCCTCAACCCTTGCCTTGAACCAGTTCTACATTCCAGTATGGCCAAGGCTCAACCATCACATGCTGGTACCCTGAGCCCCACCATGGCCAGGCTAGCATTGGCCCCAGAGCAGCAGACTGAGTGAAGGGGATAATCAGAAATGGAGAAAAAAGAAAGAAAACCACAGGTCCCATTGGCAAGGGAAATGCTGCTTGGCATCCACAATGTGAAACAGTTGTTCTGTAGTTTGGCTTGGCTGATCTTGGCTTCACCTGTATCCATCACCTCCACCTGGCCAGCCTGTCTGTAACAACAGGTAATGTGGATAGGCATGCCTGAGCAGTCATATGCCAGTGTTCTCAATTCAGCTTCTCAAGACCTAACCGAAATAGCAACACCTCCCTCAAAGCAGCACAGTTGGCTGTGCATGACCACACTCTGTCCTCAATCATTTGAATGGAATCTGAGCTCGCCCTGGAATGCATGGGATGTGCAGAAAGAGCCCAGCAACATGGTTCCTACAACTATACGTCCCAGCCACAGCAGAAAGGCATGTGGGATAGAAATATGCACTGCGGGGCGTGGGGAGCACACAGGGATCTGCATTTGCCTGCTCTTTCTCTGCACTAAACAGCTCAGAGGATTCAGCCTAAAGAACCCTTATGACATGCTGTAAGCATCATGGCCCATTGATCAAGCAGTGCTTCTCTAAGTGTAGTCCCTGGTGATCCCTGGATCCACTGACTGGGAACTTGTTAGAAATGCAAATTCTCAGGTTCTACCCCCATCCTTGCTATGTCAGAAACACTTAAGATGGCTCCAATCCATCTGCATTTTAACAAGCCTTCCAAGTGATTCTGATGCACACTAAAGTTTGAGAACTTCTCTATCAAAAGGTAAACTAGTCCTTGGGTTCACTCCAGCCTTAATCCTAATTTTGGAGAACATTTGTGCCCTAGAGGAAAGGCACTTCGATTATAATCCCCAACAAAGACCCAAATCGAAGTTTCCCATTGGCAAGCATCACCATTAGGTACAATTCAATCAATATAATCAACGCAAGGCAACAGACATACTTCACAATGAGAAGAGGAGGTAGCATAGCAAAGCAGATACAAGCATGGGATATGGGGGTAAGATTTCCTGCCTTTGAATCCCAGCATCACTACTCTTGTATGTGACCTTGAGCAAGTTACTTAAAACTTCTAATGCAGTTTCTCCATCTGTGTAATGGGTATAGTAATAATATCTTCTTCTTATTGGTGTCAGGCAGCAGTTCTCAAAGTGTGACCCTCAGACTGGCATCATCAGCATCACCTAGGAGTGTGTTAGCAATGCAGATTCCCAGGCTCCACCCCGACCCACTGCTTAATAAATCACCCCAACACTTAGCAGCTAAAAACATCAAGCATTTATAGCTCACTTTCTGTGTGTCAGAAACCTAGCCACGCTTGCCATATGGACCTCATCCCAGGGCTGCCTCATGGCAGCTTCCTCTCCCAGGGCGAGTGATGTAAGAGAGAGCAAGAGAGAGTGATAGAAACCACAACATTTTTTATAACTTTATTGCAGAAGTGGCATCCCATCTCTTTTACCATATTCTATTCTTTAAAAGCAAGTCAATAAGATCAGTTCACACTCAAGGGGAGAGAATTACACAAGAGCATGAATACCAGGAAGGAAGATAATTGTGATGTCTGCTGCCATGGTTACTGAATCAGAAACCCTGGATGTGAGGACCAGACCCCTGTGTTTTAACAAGCCCCCCAGGTGATTCAGATACACATTTTTTTTTTTTTTAAGTCAATGGGATGATGGAGACAAAGGACCTCACACAATGTGTGCCACATGAATATTCAAGACAGGTTATCTATTTAGGTTATTGTTATGATTCCTAAACTTTCTGCCTGCATCCAAATATCAGGTGTCATAGAGACTAGGGGTTCTCAAACTTACCTGAACCTTAGAATCACTGGTGGAGCTTTTAAATCATGATGCAAAATCTTCAACCTAGACAATTAAATCAGAATCTCTAGGGATGGACCCAGGCATCAATATTCTTTAAATCTCTCTTAGAATATTACCAATATGCATTTAAGATAAAGAACCACTAGATAGACTCAGAAAACAGGAAAGTAATGGCTTTCTTCTCTATTAACCTACCTTCTTGGAGCTAGAATACTGGCAAAAGAATCACTGATGTGTGGTTAAAAATCAAAACAAAATAATCAAACATACAAACAAGTAAATAAACAATGAGGCTCTGAGGTGCATATCTTGTAAGTTACTTAGCATCCTTCCTGCCCCCTTGTCCTACAGCCCCTTCTCATTTTAATCTTGCCTCTGGAGAGGCACTTTGCCATCCTGCCAATTGAGAAAGTAGAGGTAGGAATGTACGTGTACTGGCACCATGACACGTGGCTTACATGCTGGGCTGGTGCCCCTTACAACTCAGAATGTTGGAAAGGACACATGTGTTCCCTCTGGCCTTGAAGGAAAACATGCAGTCACTTAGCTCCACCTGAGACAGCTGGAAATCAAGCTGCGGGCCAGGAGGGGCCAGGGCCATCGGCCAACACAGAATCTGGAGGGATAGGACATCTCTTGCCATGAGGTCTCTAGAGAACTGAGCTCAGGCAGTTTGCCCTTCTCCTCATCTGGCAGAGCCCCAAGCCTGCCCATTCTTGGCCCCAAATCTACCCTGACACAGGGCAAACTTATGTAAGGGCAGCTGCTCCACTCCACCAGCAGAGCCTGGAAGAGATCAGCTGAAATACCAGCTCTCTCCCAGCTCCCTCCTCCAGCTCTCCCTCAAGGGATTGAACTTTGGGAATCCACGCTCTGGTGGCTCTGGTTAATATCATCATCCAGCTGTGCTGACCAGGGTATTGTCAGATGCTCAGATGCCGCTCCAGAATATTCTTCTTGGAAGCTCCCATCAGAAGGCTAATTTGATCAAAAAGCTACCTTTTGCAGGACTGTTTAAATAGAAGCAAAGAAGACAGAAGAGGGGGAAATTTTGTTTAATTAAAAAATAATGATATTAAACCTCCACTCCCACAGTTCTCATTAACCAGCTCAATCTTTCATGACTCAAGAACGACAAACACTGCTGACAGCTGTGGGGCAGCGGGAGCAAAACAGCCTTGGGGGAGGGGAGAGGACAGTGGCAGGACCACAGACATCGTGAAGGCGAGCGAAAGCTACAGCTACAGAGCGCTGGTGCCCCTTCCTGCTCTGACACTATGTCACCTTGGCAGGTCCCTTTGTGCTTCTGTTCTTCAATATTTAAAAATGGAATTACTATAATTCTAAGGGTTGTTTGAAGATTAAATAAGATGATGTATGTAAAAGGACTTAGCAGTGTTTGGCACAAAGTGAGTTTCTTTTCTAGGATAAGAAAGGGAGAAGAGGGCTTCCCTGGTGGCACAGTGGTTGAGAATCCGCCTGCCAGTGCAGGGAACACGGGTTCGATCCCTGGTCCGGGAAGATCCCACATGCTGCGGAGCAACTAAGCTCCTGCACCACAACTACTGAGCCTGTGCTCTAGAGCCCGTGAGCCACAACTACTGAGTCCACATGCTGCAACTACTGAAGCCCACGCGCCTAGAGCCCGTGCTCTGCAGCAAGAGAAGCCACCGCAATGAGAAGCCCGCACACTGCAATGAAGAGTAGCCCCCGCTTGCCGCAATTAGAGAAAGCCCGCGCGCAGCAACACAGACCCAACACAGCCAAAATAAATAAATTAAATAAATAAATAAATTTTAAAAAAAAAAGAAAAGAAAAAAGAAAGGGAGAAAAGGAGCAAGAGAAGAAAGGGGAGAAAGGGGAGGGGGAGAAAGGGGAGGGGGAGGGGGAGGGGGAGGGGAGGAAGAAGAAGGGGAAGGGGAGGAGGAAGAGAGGGGGAGGAGAGGAGGGAGAGGGGGAAGAGGAGGAGGAAGAGAAGAAGAGGAAGAAGGCAAGCAGGCAACAGTAAGAAGGTTGTCCCTGGCTGGAGTGGAGACCCCACAAGCATCAAGAAGCAACCCAGCCTGCACTTGGGGACTCACTCAGGTTGGAACACAGCACATGAGCCATTTCTGCCCTCACCCATCTCCAAAGCAGACAACCCTAAACGATCCCATTCAGGTAGCCACTACTAATCAATCAGAGAGAATGTGGGAGAAGAGGTTGACATACAGTTCTCGGGCTAGACTCGTAATTTAGTGAAGGAAACCTCCACAATTCATAGAATATTTATTCATCATCCAAATTTCTCTCAAAACTTGCTTTATAACTTTTATGTCCCAGTCTTTACCTTAATGATGTCAGAGATACATGGCAAGCACACAGAGTGTCCTGACAGAAAAAGTAACATTCCAGGTAAGAAGTTGGCTCGACCTTACAGCCCCTGGTATGGTGACTTTGTCCCTTCTTGGGCCCACTGCTTGGGCATCCTGAAGGCCGTGTCTCTCTTGACGGTCTCTCAGCCTCAGTCAAGGAAACAGAAATCCTAGCCACTAGACCACCAGGGGCCAGAGGCTAAAAGCAAAGTTCCCCTGGCTCTTACCCCCCATTGAAAGCAAAAATGTTTCAAGGAGGCAAAAACTGTAAAAACAGGCACAAAATTTATTATTAGAGACACAGCACAACATGTGGGAGAACACACAGAGAAGCAGTTTGTTTATTTAAGACAGAAGCAAGGCAGAAATACACACCCAGACCGAAAGGGTATGGGCGTCCTCTCTAATGAGGAGTGTAGTAAAGAAGTGATTTAAATCACTTACATAGGACAGTGCTCCCAGGTCTTTGTTTGCCTTTGGCCAATTATCCTGTTTCTTTTTTCACACCTGACCTGTCCTGGGACGCTCCCCAACATGTGTGCGCAACTTTCCGTAAGATGGATCCCACCGCAGAGACCTGTGGGTGCAGGTCCACACTTACGATGGGGTGGCGTCCCCTCCCTCTTTGACCCCCAAGGAGCCCTTCCTGTGCACGTGCAGACAGGGAAGTTTTCCTTGACTTCACGAGTGGTCATCTTATCTCTTTACTTCAGCAGAGCTCAGCTTCTGCCACTAGCTTTGTCCTTGGAGTGTCTGGGTGAGAACAAAACTTCCGTTTTACTCCACTTACAAACACCAGCTGTCCGGCCCAGGGGCCCATCTATCTCCTACCTCAGTGCCAGGTCGGGCCCATGGTTATTTTTATGAAAATAATATTAACAATAGAGTCCCAGCCTAGGTCCCATACTTCTCATGCATTCCGTCTCTGAAAAGTTCTCCTTCCATGAACGCTGTAACTGAAGGATTGAGGTTGATGGTTCCAAGACAACCTTCAAACCCCAGGACCCCAAAAGAAAAGACGCCTCCAGCTTGACATCTATACCAGTTTCCTACATCAAATACACATCAGCACACATGCCCTTTACAATTAAAAATAAAATCGGGCTGGATATGCAGACGTTTGCAAATGATTCCTTATTTATTACAACCTCTTGTTTAGAAAGAAAAAAAAGAAAAGTAAGAAAAATCTTCCATGACAAATGTTTGCCTCCCTGGCCAGAGGTGAGTGTTCAAGGAAAGTTCGAGAAAGTTCCCTGCCCATTGCCTGCGAGAATCAGAATCAAGGCCTTGGCAGCCTATGGGGCCCTGCTTGCCCACTCACAATGAACTTTAGGAAAGGACACCATGGCCTACTTTTGAGGGATCCTGCTGCCAAATTCAGAAGAGGGAGGGAAAAAAGATGGGGGGGAAAGAGCTTTGATTCTGGAAATTATGACTTGCTGACATGCTTCTTCTCTCCCCTTATAATCTGCCTAACTGTAGACACGGCTTTAATTATAGATGGGCAGATGGGGCCAGGCCAAGAACAGGGCTGCAGCTGGAATTTGCGGCCGTGGAATGGCAGGGTTCAGAGCCCTCGGCTCCTCCTGTGTTTTCCCTGCTCTCCTGGCCCCTCTTCCAGGGCTAGCTGTACCCTCTTTGAGTGTTTTTCAAAAGCTAAATGAACCACAGGATTCCACGTCCTGACCAAATCCTCCCTCAACCGAAAGAAAGAAAGAAAGAGTCAAGGATCAGAGGCTCTGAGAACACGATTGGTTCGTCTTCTTGGAAGATTAGCTGCAATAAAGCCACTTTGTTCTCTTGTGAACCACAGGGAAGCCCACTTCTCATCGATTATCCTAAATCAAAATATAAAGTGTTGGGAATTCCCTGGTGGTCCAGTGGTTAGGACTTCTTGTTTTCACTGCCAAGGGCCCAGGTTCAATCCCTGGTTGGGGAATTAAGATCCCGCCAGCCTCGTGGCACAGCCAAAAAGAAAAAAAAATAAAATGACACAAATATAAAGTGTTACAAGAAGAAGAGGTTATGAAGTCATTATTGAACATCTCAGCCATGCCAGGCACTGCAGTCCCCTTCTCGTGTGTTGTTTTCTCACTGAATTCGAGTAGTGATCATGTGAGAGAGGGTTGGTGACCCCCATTTTAAAGACAGGGAAACTGAGAGGCAATAAGACTAGGTCTGCACAATTGTGAAGCAAAAGAACCAGGCTTAGAAACTGGGACTCATCTGTCTTCCCGTCTCCTGTTTCAGGCCCATTTCCTTCCCCATTTAATCTTTTGAAATCACTTCTCTGCTTAAAATCTAGAATAGTTTCTCTTCCCCACAGAATAAAGTTCAAAGTAGTGCTGCACATCTGGAAGGGCTGGGGTACCGAGCAGGCGGTGATGGCAGGGGACAAGGCATGTGTGCCATGTGAAATGGTCTGTGAGCTACTTGTACACGTGTGGGAACCCGAGGAGGGGACTCCAGTGTCCACCACCGAGTTGTTATTCGTCAATCATGAATGAAATAATGAGGGAAGGAAGGAAGAGATGGATGAACAAATTACTGAATATGTAGGATCCTTCCAATCCCTGAGGCTTCATTTCCAATGTGTCCCCGTTGCATGGAACCAACATACCTTCTGGATTAGTTGGATAAAGACTCTAAAGAATGAGGAGGTCAGGAAAGTATTCTCCTCCTCAACACACACACACACACACACACACACACACACGGTAAAATAATAGTAAACCATGTGGGTTTTGATGCTGTAGAAAGAGTTCTCAATAGTCTTGTCTTGAGTGCCTTTCTATTTAGGACCATGAAAAAGTAAGTTGACCATACTTGGAAGATTTTTTTATTAAGACCTTTTTAGAGCAGTTTTGCATTCACAGCAAAATTGAGGGGAGGGTAGAGATTTTTCCTATATAACCCCTGTCCCCAGACATGCGTAGCCTCCGCCATTACCAACATCCTTCAACAGAATGGTGCATTTGTTACAACTGATGAACCCACATTGACCCATCAGAATCACCCAAAGTCAGTAGTTTACATCATGGTTCATTCTTGGTGTTCTATATTCTGTGGGTTTGGCCAAATGTATAATTACACGTATCCATCATTGCATACATCATACAGAATATTTTCACTGCCCTAAAAATCTTCTGTGCTTCACCTACTCATCCCTCCCCCAACCCCTGATAACCACTGATGTTTTTACTGTCTCCATAGTTTTACCTTTTTCAGAATGTCATATAGTGGGAATTTACAGTATGTAGCCCTCTCAAATCGGCTTCTTTCACTTAGTGATAGTCACTTAAGGTCCCTCCCTGTCTTTTCACAACTCGAGAGGTCACTTCTCTTTAACACTGAATAATATCCCATTGTCTGGTTGTACCACAGTGTCTATCCACTCATCTACTGAAGGACATCTTGGTTGCTTCCAAGTCTTGGCAATTATGAATAAGGCTGCTATAAACACTCATGAACAGGTTTTTGTGTGGACATAAGTTTTCAACTCTTTGGGTAAATACCAAGGAGAACGATCTCTGGACGGTATGATAAAATTATTTTAGTTTTGTAAGAAACAGCCAAACTGTCTTCCAAAGTGGCTGTACCATGAAGATCGTTTTTTTTTTTTTCTATCAGAAACCATCTCCCACTGCATCTGATCAGCCCCCAGGTGATATCATATTGCTCCAAAAAGCCAAGAGCAATACCAATTGCTACACTTACACTTGTCAGGTACTTCCTATGTTCTATCCCCTTCCATTTTCCTAACACCCCTTTGAGAGAAGTTTTATCACTTTCCTACTTCTTACAGATAAGAGAATTGAACAAAACAGAGAAAGTAACTTGATTAAGGCCACATAGTCAGTGGACAGCCAAACTAGGATTTGAACCCTTCAGTCTAACTCCAGCACCTAGCTCTACCCACGGGTGACAAGAGCACTGTAGAAGTTAATTACTGGTGATTGACAATAAATGTTTCTCAGCCAAACTGACACCAATAGATGAGACCAGAGGATTAGGAAAAAAGATGCTTAGTAATTTCTGAGTTCAGTAATTAATTTTCTGTAACTTAAATCACATCTTCTCTGGGCAGTGTTCAATGGAACAGTGAGTAAAACAAAATGTGATTCTTTAAGAATAGCCCCTTTCTTGGGAGGGAGGAGAGATAAATTAGGAGTGTGGGATTAACAGATACACACTACTGTATATAAAATAAACAATAAGGACCTACTGTATAGCACAGGGCACTATATTCAATACTTTGTAATAATTTAGAATGGAAAAGAATCGGACAAAGAAAAAATATATATCTATCTATATCTACATCTGAATCCCTTTGCTGTACACCTGAAACTGACACAACATTGTAAATCAACTATACTTCAATAAATATATATATAATAAAATTTAAATTTAAAAAAGTAAAATTGTTTCAAAAATACTAAAAAGAATAAAGTAAGCACCTAAATAAAAGGCATAACACAAACATTTCAGAAATCAGTTTTCAATCTTAGTTTTTGCTACAGGTTTTCTGAGGATTGTATAGCAATCATCACAGTGGTTATGAAGAACTAGGCTGTGGTAGGGTCTATGTGGTTGTACTTCTTACTGGTTGTTTAATATAATTACAGTATTTTATTTTATGTATGTTGAGAAATTTATATACTAAATAAAACAAGTGTCTCATAATGTTCAAAAAAAAGAATGGTTTTTTTCTTGCCAAGCTGATAGGAAGAGAAAGTATGAAGACAGGCCACAAGTCAGGATGTGCTAAGGCCAGGGCATGAAAACACATGGGGATATTCAGTAAATATTTGTTAAGTGAATGAAGGAATGTCTCTGGAATGAAGACCCATTCGTGAACAGGTCTCTCTGGGAAGCCTAAGTATACTTGAATCACCTTTTTAACTAAGATAGCCTCCCCCAAGTATTCTGAGAACCAGCAAATGCATCCTCAACCCTTGCTATTGTCCAGGCTTTATGTTAAATATTGTGAGAAAGAAACACACACACACACAAGAGCCATCTTCCTGCAATCAAAGAGTTGTATTTTTTAAATGTGTAAACAACTTATTGACATTATAAAACGGGAAGATTTAAGATCATTACTTACACAAGAATAAATAGACAGTAATCTGTCACTTCTCCAGAGGAATATCAGCTAGTGAACTCACTCCTGAAGAATCTCACAGACAGGGAAAAGCAGGTCTGGGGACATTGCACCTTTCAGTGCCACAGCTCAGAAGACCTGCAGGAAGATGAGAGATAGCAGGTAACAGGGCCTTCATACTATGAGGGTCCCAAAGAGAAGGGCAAGACTTACCTCTATGGCCCAAGTAAGAAAGAATTCCTAAGAAGGGAATTTTAGGACTATCTAAGAAAGGGGATTGGGGACTAAAGCCGGGAACAATGGGTACAAATCAGAAAAATTCCCCAAATCTTTGCTATTTCCCTACTTTAACTTCTGCTTTACTTCCAGAGTAGAAAGCACTAAAAACCTTATGCAACATTTGCCAAAAATGTGTTCTATGAAATACAAGTTCTATAGAATGCTCATTAATTTCATTATTTATTCATCATTCAATACATGTTTTTATTGAGCAGCTACTATGAGTCTTCACTACATTAGGCATTGTGCTAGGAGTGACCAAAACCATTATGTCTCCACCCTCCTATAGCATATGTTCTAATGAGGACCCAGACAATAATAAATACATAAACATGTAGAATAATGGCAAGTGTGCTATATGTTTTGGTGAAAAATGAAACAGCATGGAAAGGGACAGATGACAGAGTCCTTCTTTAGACAAAGAGGTCAGAAAAGTCTTTTTTTTTTAGAAGATAACATTAAGCAGAGACCTGAATTAAGTGAAGGATAGAACCAAGGAAATTTCTGGGGAAAATGTGTTTAAGTAGGGGACATAGTAATTGAAAAGGCCCTAAGGTGAGAACACGCTTAGCCTGTTTGGAGCAACAGAATTTAATGAGCGAGGGGAGAAGCAGTATGGAATGAGGTAGTAGATGTGGGTAAGGGAGGGGAAAGATTCAGAAGTGCCACAGAAAGGAATTTGGATATTATTTTTAAGCATGATAATGAAACCATTAAAGGAAACCAGGGAAGTGAGGGAAGTGATATTAACAAGTGTTACCCCCATCCCTATTCGTAATGTCACTAAAACACAAACAAGGTACTCTAGGTAAGAAGTGATTAGTGCTAAGCAGAGAAGTATCACCTCCCAAATTACAGACACTATACTTCTATTAATATGGCCTGAACTCTCATTAACAATTTTTGCCGGGGGAATATCCCATTTTTGCCTCAAACTGTGCTATCTTCTGAAATCATAACATTTAAATTTAAGTACCTGTTTAACCACTTCTCCCTTATTCTACACTGGAACAGGAAGTTTTTTTTTTACTACCTGAATGCTTACTCCTGGAACTTTCTGTCATGTTAGATTCAGTCCACTATTCCTGCCTGTCAAGTTCTTTGTCCATTTCTGACTGTCATCCAGAGTGTTTGTTCTCCCTTCCATCCAGCTTTGTGTCATTCCTGGGAGGAATCTTTAGACGGAGGAATCACGGTGCTGATTTGATTAAGGTCAAGGACACAATGCTGGGACTCACTGGAGATCTCTCTTCAAGTTGACATCAGTCTGTTTTGTGTTTGACAGTTCAAAGATGTGATGGTGAATTTTGTGTGTCAACTTAACTGAGCTAAGGGTTGCCCAGATAACAGGTGAAACATTATTCCTGGGTATGTCTGTGAGGATGTTTCTAGAACAGATTAGCATTTCAATCAGTAGACTGAGTAAAGATCACCCTCACCCATGTGGATGGGCATCATTCAATCCATTGAGGGTGTGAATAGAACAAAAACAGAGGAGGAAGGGCTAATTTGCTCTCTCTGCTTGACCTGAGACACCCATCTTTTCCTGCTCTCAGACTTCGTGCTTCCAGTTCAGACTGTGACTTATATCATCAGCACCAAGATTCTTAGACCTTCAGACTCAGACTGAATTATGCCACCAGGTTTCCTACTTCTTCAGCTTGTAGACAGAATGTTGTGGAACTTCACAGCCTCCATAACCATGTAAGCCAATTCTTATAATTTAGATGGATAGATAGATAGGTAGGTAGATAGATAGATAGATAGATAGATAGATAGATAGATAGATAGATAGATAGATAAATAGATAATCTCCTATTGGTTCTGTTTCCTGGGAAACTCTGACTGACACAAAAGAATACCAAACAATTAGTAAGACCTAACAGTGTTTGACATATAGTAAACACCAAATAAATGTCAGCTCTATTATTATTGCTATTACTAATTGTCTTCTAATCCACGTTTATCCATCTTGTCCAAAGACGTTTTATGTGATGTGTTTTCACGTGTCCAGCTGACCTCCCAGATTCTAGCAACAACTTCTTTAGTCTATCAGTGTATAACTATAAAAGAAAGGATTGGAATTGACCTGCTACAACTTATGCTTGAACACAAGCTGAGCCCCTGTGATCATACTTTCCTCTCCCATGTGTTCACAAACGAACTCCTTTAATAATCTAGTCCAGAATATTTGGGGATCAACAACAAACTCACCATCTGGACGTTCATGGAAACTTCGCTCCTCCTCTGTTGAAATTTGGGATGACATTTATCTCCCTCCAGTCTTCCACCACTCTTACCTTTTTCCACGAATTCTCCCGAAGTTCATTAACAACATTCAAGGATCTTGTTCCTAAGTCCTCTGGGAACCTGAGGAGACCATGAGATGTGAGATCATGGGGAGAGGTGGGACCCTGTCTTCTAGTTCCTTCTCCTATTTTGAGGTTCATGCCCCTTCCCCTCATCAGGATCTCTTCCACATTTTTCAGGCTTAAATGCTCTCTCCAATTCCCCCATCAGTACCATAAAACCGGTTTATCCCTTCATAGATCTACTGCCTCCTCAAAAAACGACTTTTAGAATTTTTTAGATGATCTTCTAAAGATCATCTTTTGGAAGATGACTGTTAGGCTTTTCTCAACATATTTTAACTCTCAGGTCCTAGTGAGTTTACCCTCCGTAACACAGTCGTCTTATTTCCCAGCTATCTCTTCTATGTCATTCTTGATCCTGAGTCCTTCTTTCCATCTCTCTGGGGGCCTCTTCTGCACTGACTTTCATCAGAGCTCCCTGGCTAACCCCACTGGTTTCTCGGGTTACCTCTCCATGGTCTCCATTGCTGGAAAAATTTGCACAGGCAAAATTGCACTTTGGAGAGATTTTCCAGCCATTGTCACCCTGCATTTTGAAGCTTATCCCACAGATTCCAGCTGACTTTTTTCTCTCAATTGTTTGAAATTCCCCCTTTCTGTCATCTGTCAGTGCCCAGTTTTAACTCCTCACTGTGTCACCTCTCCCAAGGTTCCCGTCACTTCCACTCAGCCAAACGATGCCTTTTTTTGGTGTGAATCTGGCTGAGCAAATCAGTGACCCAGATCACTTCCTCCACCCCGTGGAAGATTAAATTTTCAGATGGGAAAAGACATGAAATGGTCAAACACTCTGCTTTTAATTCAAAGAGATGTTCAGCATGTATCTGGACGGCCAATGTCCCCGCCACTGCAGTTATTTATCTTGCTGGGACAGTTTTGATCTGCACCTGGAATGCATTTTCCATTTGCTGCATTTGCATTTGCATTTGCATTTGCTGGATGGCCTTTAGTGTACAGCATGTAGATTCTACAAATACATTGAGGTCATCCCTCTATGCAACAACATGGACAGATCCAGGTCAGGTCTGCGCTAACAAAGCCAAGTTTGCAGCAGCTAAAGGAAACAAGGTAATTTAACTGGAAAAGTACAGGGAATGGAGGCAAAGTGTTAATTTGTCTCAATTTCCTTCTCAGTTTTCTCAATATGCTTGTCCTATAGTGAGTTCATTTTGCTTCCAACCGCTTGCTTCCAATTTGCTTGGAATATGATTCCAAGCTTATTCAGTTTTGCCATCTGTAAAATGGGAATGATAAGGTCTTCCTTATCTACTTCATAGGAATATTTTCTTGCTCAAATGAGCTGAAGTAGTGAGAGAATTTGGGGAGAGAACTGCAAAGTGCTCAATAAATGTGATGCATTTTCTTGTTGTTTTTTTGTTTTGTTTTGTTTTTTATGGAATCTAATGTGATGCATTTTATAGGAAGCTTTCCCCAAGAGCTAAGATTAACTTCTCGAAAACTCTCTGTGGTCAGAGAATTCGTGATAGAACTTACTGCCTTGTGAGAAGAATAAGGTTAAGGAAAGGAAAAATATTATTAAACCCATCGAAGTTCTTATAAATATTTTATATTCCCAAAAATTAAGAACTCAATACATGAACTAGACAATCAGTTGTTTTACATGATTTAAATTCTATTTACTAGAAGTTAAACAACTAATGTGAATTTATCTTGAGTGTTAAATGACTTTTGAGAGAAAATAGCCAACACTTACCAAATACCATATGCCAGATTCTGCTCTAAGAGCATCACAAATGTCTCATTTAATACATACAGTAAACCTATGAGTTAGTCATCATAATAATCTTCACTTAAAGAGGAAACCATACAGAGATGAAGGAAGTTAAGGAAATCTCACAGCTGATAAAGGTGAAGCTAGAAATACATAACTAAGGACGGAAGGAAGGAAGGTAAGTTGCTACTGGAAAGAGAAGAGGCATTTCTGGATTCACAGTATCCCCACCCCAGCCCCAACTCCTATCTTTCCACAAGCTCATCTTCATTTGATTTCAGCTTTCAAAATGCAGACCTGTGCTTGTGGTCATAGAATGCTGATTGACTGTCAAGGGCACTTTGAATGTCAAAGCTGTAAAAATATGTCCTGGCCCTATTTTCTTGCCCAAGACAAGCAAAAACTGGATTCATCCCAGGTAGGGTTTCAGGAGCTTAAACTAGATAGATAGATAGATAGATACATAGATACATAGATAGATACATAGATAGATAGATAGATAGATAGATAGATAGATAGATAGATAGATAGATAGATAGATAGATAAATAGACAGATACATAGATAGATAAATAGATAAATAGATAGATAATAGATAGATAGGTAGATAGATAGATAGAGAACCATCAAGTGAGAAAAACCTTAGCACTATCAAGAAACTTAAAGAAAGCTGACATGACAAGACTAGAGTGAGCAAAGACAAGAGTGCATCAGGATGAGGTTGAGAGGTGAACAGGTACTGAATGCTGCAGGGCAATAGAAAGGAGTTTGAATTTTAATCTAATTGTAATGAAAAACTATGAACTATGGGAGGGTTTTTAAAAAGATGTGACATAATTAACTGTGTTTAAGAGGATTATTTCTGCTGTGTAGTAAATGGATTAGAGGTGGATGAAAGAGGATGTGGGGAATCTAGGTTGGAGGTGGTTATGGTCATCTGGTGTGATCATTGTCATCAAACACTTGAAGGTCATTATGGAAGAAGAAATGGTCTTCTTCCACTGACACCCAAAGGGCGTAGTCAGAAATTATAAGAAACAGATTCCAGCTCTACCTCTAACAATCAGAGTTGACACACAATGAAATGGACTTCTTCCAATGGTAATGAGCACCCTACCATTGGGTGTTGTATCAGTCAGCTATAGCTGTGTAATAAACCATCTCTAAACCTAGTGGCTTAAAACAACAACCACTTATTATTTCTCATGGGTCTATGATTTGGCTGGGTGGTTCTGTTTATCTGGGCTGGGCTGGTTGATCTTAACTGAGCTCACTCCAGTGTTAGATGTGTCTATCCTCAGCCTGTACATTTGCTGAAGGATGGTTAGTCTAAGATTGCCTAGGCTGGAGCAACTCATCTATGTTCCAAGTGGTCTCATATCCTCCAGCAGGCTAGTGTGGGCTTATTCTTAAGGTGATCACAGAAAACAATAAAAAGGAAGTAAACACTTGTAAGTGCTTTTTCACATTTCTGCTTGCATCAAGTTGCCTAACATCTTATTGGCTAAAGCAAATCACATGGCTGAGCCCAGAGACAGAGTGGAAGGGGGCTATGAAATTAGAGTTCAAAAGAGCATGGATACTGGGAGGCCACTAATTGGGGCCACCAATACAGTCAACCTACTATAGATGTGTTGAAGATGAGTAACCACGTATGAGATAAGAGTCTGTAGCATAGGCTAGAATGCATGATCTTTATAAGTCCTCGTCTCACGCTACAATTCTAGTTGGAAGAACAAATAGGGCACCAAACATGAAAAGCTGCATGAAGAATAAGAGTCAAGCCAGAGCCCTTGTCCCATGACTATGCAGGAATTATTTTGAGTGTGTTCCCAGGATCAGGGACCTGAAAGAGCATCCACTCAAAGAATTGGGCGCCACTTTCTTTCCCTGGGAGCTGCTGTCTCCACTTCCTTGACAACATCAGTCTGTGAGAACAGCCATGGGACTCCAACAATCAAGCTGCTGGATCCTCTTACAACTCGGATATGAACTGAGAAAAAAATGCTGCCTAAGGAAACTACTCTGCTCCAGGTCTGAAACTCACTTTTAAATAAAGATATTAACTCATAAATACAGGGGTAAGGATTTTGGCCTTACTGAAGCTGACTTACTGGAAACAAGAGAAATAAACACATGCACACACATATTCACACATTCACATAATGTATTTAGAATTCAGATTTTTAAAAGCCAGGACTGTTGAAAATATAAAATAAAATCAGCCATAATTGTAATTGCAAATAAAGTTTGCATCTTGCTAGCAAATGTGGGCTATAAAAATTCCAAGATTTTGTGGTCTGGTTGAGGGCAAGACTATTTCCAGAGCTTCCCACAGAGACACAGACAGCCATACAATCCCATACTCATAAAACACACACACAAACAGCTACACATGCACATACACAATAATACAATACAAATTTATTCACACACAGGTATATACACTGGTGCTCATGACACATTCATCCATATATTTTCACAAACACACTTATAATTAATCAAGTCCACCATCCCAGGTATCGCCATGGTAAAAATAAATGAATACATATTATAGATAAATACCAAAAACTCTGTTTGAAAACATCAGTACAAAGGCCCTTATATACAAACAAACCCACACATACAGAGGCAAAGTCGCACGATGAAGACAGAGGCAAGATGCAAATATTAATACATCCTATTCACTAACATACCATTGCACGAACACAAACACAAGACACAGTTGTACACACATGCTTACAGGCATATGCAAACACAAGCTCACATACACACACGTGCCCACCCACCTATGCACTCTACAAAGTCACGGATGCTCCCTCACCCCTATCTGCCTCTCCCACTTAATTGAGTACCACTCTTCCTTCTTCTTCTGTTAGCTCTCCTTCCATTCCAAGAACATCCTAAATTCTCTCCTGTTCCAACCCCTTTGCACATTCTGCTCCCCCAGCTCTTCACATGGCTGACCCTCTCTCATCCTTCAGACCTCAAGTTCAATACCACCTCCCCGGTGGAGCCTTCCTCCACTACTGCATCATTAGATAGGTCCCTTAGTTAACCCACCGTGTACTTTGTTTGGGTCCTAATAGGACTGCATGCAACTTTGAAGTTGTACATTTTTGTGTGATTGTTTATTATCTGTTTCTCCCACTAGACTGCAAGAACCATGTCAATTTCATTCATCATGTATATCCTGAGTCTAGAACTGTGCCTGGCAAACCGTGGGCACTCAATAAATAGCTGTTGAATACACAATGCTTGGAAGGAAACCAATAAATAATGTATTTTCAAACTGGCTACATTGGGGAAATTCTGGGAAACAGTACAAATTATCCCACCCTAGGAGCAAATGGTCTGGGGCATTTATATACCAATACCTGACAGTCACTGATTGAGGGCTGTTTCTGGAACATCCATCCAGTCAGCTGTTAAAACAGGCAGAGCAAACTTTCAGGGTTCTGGGAGGGAAAGCCTTTAGGCACAGAGATGCAGATTCTAGTAGTTTAAAGTCAGTGAGAGCACACTTAAAGATTGAAGTTGGCGCAGGACACCAATAGTTTCTTCTACCAGCCCCCAAGCTAGATTATCTTAACTGATGAGAACCAGCAGAGAGTAGGTCTATGGGAAAGGAGACCCTCTCGTGACTGTGGTTGGAGGTGACAACAGGGGAAATAATTCTTTAGCTGGCAACACTGGGGTGCCGAATATAATGGCAGTTACCAGGCCAAACAGACAAAGCCACTATGGCTGGTCTTTAGCTAGAGATGGCTCATGGCAAGTCAATCCCAAGAGAGGAGAGATGATTGCTGCTAAGATAAGACATTGCACACTTGGAAAGTCCCAGGCCCTTTTGAATATAAGACTCTCCAGCTGCAGGATGGGAAATCCTGTGGTTAGGACTGTGTTTTGCAAACAACTCTAAGCCTTTGAAATACATGTGCAAAGCAAGAGTCATTTGGGGATGGATGGAAAATGTAACAGACTCAGCTGGTCTTTTTTGAGACACATGATGTACTGCATAGTAAACCTCATGACAGGGAAGCAGGCAGCTGTATTTCCTGCCTCTTTGTTCCCTGTCCATTTCCACTGCACCCCTTGCCCCCAACACTGGTGCTGATGCCAAGTATAAAGTCAGTTTTTCTAACACAAATAGAAAGCAGGTCATAATCATTTTACTATGGGGTCCAGTCATCACCAGGGACAGAGATTATGTCACCTGCACAGATGTCCTGGGTTTACAAGCTGAACTATTCAAAATGCCAAACTCCTAATAAAATCACACATAGGGAGGGATGTTCACTTAAGAAAGCCTTCAGCTTCTCTCACCTTCTGAGATGGCCCACACTCTGTCTGTGGAGTGTGGTTCTCCCTAAATAAATCCACTTCTTATCTAAAAAAAAAAGAAAGGCTTCTCTGCCCATAGTGACTAATGATGTGTAAGAGCAAGACATTGATGTATTATAATTAAACTCCTTTTTTAAAAATGCATATAATTAACTCATGAAATCCAGTTCTGGAGGAGGAAGAGACGTTCTGGAGCACCTGCTGTGAGCAATGAAATTTGGGCCTCATAGCTGGATATCTCTAATCTATGACCCAGTTTCCACCACCCCACCACCAGCAACAACATCTTGGTATCCCCATAAAGGGCTCACCCTAGGTGCCCTAGATCAGTGGATCTCCAAGTATGGTTTCTGGACCAGCAGCATTGGCATCAACATCCCCTGGGAACTTGCCCAAATGCAAAATTGGGGGGCCACCCCAGACCTACTATCTTAGTCAGTTCAGGCTGCTGTAACAGAATATCATCAGCGACTGGGTGGCTTAAAAAACAGACGTTTATTTCTCACAGTTCTGGAGATTTGGAAGTCCAAGATCAAGGCATCAGCAGACCCTCTGTCTGGTGAGGGCTCTCTTCCTGGTTTACAAATGGCCATCTTCTCATTGCGTCCTTACATGGTGGAGAGCAGAGAGAGGGAAAGAAAGCTCTCTGTCTCTTCTTATAAGGGCACTAATCCCATTCATGAGGGCTCTATTCTTATGATTTAATTACCTTCTAAAAGTCCCATCTCCTAATATTGGAAGATAGGATTTCAACATATGAATTTGAGGTGGGAGGATCACAAACATTTAGTTTATAACACTTACTGAATCAGAAACTTTGGGAGTGGAGCCCAGCCACCTGTGTTGTAACAAACCCTCCAGGTGATCGTGTTGCACATTCAAGTTGGAGAAACACTGCACTAGATTAGCAAGCAGAACTCTCCATTTTCCCACCTCCTCATCATTTCCTCCTACACCCAAATAATGTTGTTGCCTTGGTAGAACTAGGCAGTCTGATCTTGTCACACTTCCAAGGATGTTGCATTCAAAATGCTGTAAGTGAGTCAGATGAGTTTTGTTATATTGGTCAAGCATTGGCAATGGTTCTGGGAATAACAGCTGCCCCTCCCCAGACACCCTGCTGAATGTCCCCTGGGCTACACTTATCCAGCAAAGATTTCAGCCTTTTAAAGCTGATGAGTTACCTCCCCTCAGCTGTCTGAAGTTCTTTACTTAGTGGTAACTTTATTTTAAATAATTAATATAGGCTTCCCTGGTGGTGCAGTGGTTGAGAATCTGCCTGCCAATGCAGGGGACACGGGTTCGAGCCCTGGTCTGGGAAGATCCCACATGCCGCGGAGCTACTAGGCCCGTGAGCCACAACTACTGAGCCTGCGTGTCTGGAGCCTGTGCTCCGCAACAAGAAAGGCCGTGATAGTGAGTGGCCCGCGCACCGTGATGAAGAGTGGCCCCCGCTTGCCGCAACTAGAGAAAGCCCTCGCACAGAAACGAAGACCAAAAACAGCCAAAAATAAAATTTAAAAATTAAAAAATAATTAATATAAAATAACAAGGATATAGAAGTGTGCAGAGATCATACAAAAATTTCCATAAACCCACGTAATCACTACCCAGGTCAAGAAGCAGAATATCCCTGCAGCAAGAACATCCCTGCAGCTTCTATAGTAATTAACCATTTTTACATCTTCCACCATCAATTTGTTTTACCTGTTTGAATACTTTATATGAAAGAAATCAGGACTTCCCTGGTGGCACAGTGGTTAAGAATCCACCTGCCAATGCAGGGGACAAGGGTTTGAGCCCTGGTCTGGGAAGATCCCACATGCCGCGGAGCAACTAAGTCCGTGTGCTACAACTACTGAGCCTGCACTCTACAGCCTGCGTGCCACAACTACTGAAGCCCACACACCCTAGAGCCTATGCTCTGCAACAAGAGAAACCATCACAATGAGAAGCCCACGCACCACAGCGAAGAGTAGCCCCCACTCGCCACAACTAGAGAAAGCCCGTGTGCAGCAACTAAGACCAAACACAGCCAAAAATTAGAAAGAAAGAAAGAAAGAAGGAAAGAAAGAAAGAAAGGAAGAAAGAGAGAAAGAAGGAAAGAAAAAGAAAGAAAGAAAGAAAGAAAGAAAGAAAGAAAGAAAGAAAGAAAGAAAGAAAGAAAGAAAGAAAGAAAGAAAGAAAGAAAGAAAGAAAGAAAGAAAGAAAGAAAGAAAGAAAGAAAGAAAGAAAGAAAAAGATAACAGGGCTTTAAATAAAAAGAAAAAAAAGAAATCACACAGTATGTGTACCTTTGTGTCTGCCTTCTTTCATTCAGCATAATGACTGAGAGATTCATTGAACATACCAAGAGTATGAGTTTCAAATACTTCACATCTTTGCTAATATTTGGTAGTGTCTGTCTTTCTCATTTTAGCCATTCTGGCAGGAGTGTGGAGCTCTCTTATGGAGATTTCAATTTGCATTTTACCAATGACTAATAAGGTTAAACATCTTTTCATATGCTTGTTGACTACTTGGATATCCTCTCTTGTGAAAGGCCTGTTCAAGTTTTATGCCTATTTCCTTTTGGGTTGTCTGGTTTTTTCTTATTGATTTATAGAAGCACTTTCTATATTATGGCTAAGAGTCCCTTGTTGAATATGTGTATTTTAAATATCTTTCACACTGTTGCTTGCATGTTCACTCTCTTGATGGTGTATTTTGATAAACACAAGTTTTTGATTTTAAAGAAGACCAATTTAGCATTTTTTCTTTTTATGGGTAGTGTTCTATCTTCCTTAAGAAATATTGGTTTACACTAAAGTCATGAAAATATTCTCAAATTTGTCTTTATAAAGTTTTATTATTTTTACCCTTTACATTTAGAACTATAATGCATCTGGAATTGATTTTTATGTATGATGTGTGATACAGCTCCAGATTCATTTTTTTCCATATGAATATCCAATTGACCCAATATAATTTATTGAAGGGCATCCTTTCTGCACTGCAATGCAGTGTCACCATTGTCATGAATCAAGTGGACATATATGTTTGGACGTATTTATAGATCTCTATTTGTTTTCTATTTTGTCTTGTGTCAATACCATACTGTCTTAGTTACTGTAGCTTTAAAATAAATCTTGAGATTGCAAGTATAAGTCTTCCAACTTTGTTCTTCTTCAAAATTATCTTGGCAATTCTCGGCCCTTTATATTTCCAAAAAGATATTACAATTATTTTGTGATTTCTGAATACACACACTCTCACACACATACACACACCATGCAGAAATACACACACAAAAGCCATGAAGATTTTGAATGGAATTGCAGTAAACCCATAGATTATTTTAAAGAATTGACGTCTTTACAATATTGAAACTTCCAATCTTTGAACATGTTAGTTATATCATTTTATTTATTTATTTAATTTTTCTCAACTATATTTTATGGTTTCCTACGGATAGGTCTTGTAAAACTTTTGATTTATTCCTAGATATTTGGCAGGTTTGATGGCATTGTAAACTATAGCACTTTAATCTCTTAATTTTCTATTTGTTCATAGTAATAGAAACATAACTGATTTTTAATATTAACTTTTTATTCAGAGGTCATGCAAAATTCACTTAGTAAGTTTTGTAGTATCTGTGTATATCATTTTGAATTTTCTATGTATACATTTATGTCATCTACATATAATGAAAGTTTTCTTTCTTTCTACTCAATCTTCATTCCTTTTATTTCTTTTACCTGACTTATTGCATTGGATAGGACCTCCAGTACAATTTTGTCTAGAAATGGCAATAGTGGCCGTCCTCAGCTCATTACCAATTGCCAGAAGAAAACTTTCAACACACCACTATCAAGTATTATGTGATGTATGCTGTAAGATTTTTTGTAGATATTATTTATCAGATTTTGTGAATTTCCTTCTATTCTTAGATTGCTGAGAGTTTTTATAATGATCAAGTGTTGAACTTTTCAAATGCTTTTACTGCATCTATTGAGATGATCAAATTTTTCTTCTCTTTTATCTCATTAATGCAATAAATAATATGATTGGTTTTTAATGTTAAATCAACTTGCATTCCTGGAGTAAACCCAACTTTATCTAGACTTATTGATATAACCCTCTTTATTTACTATTCATTTAATTTGCTAATATTCTGTTTAGGATTTTTACAGCTATACAGAAAAATTGGCTTATAGTTTCTCTTTTGTGTAATGTTCTTGTCGGGTTTTACTGACCTTATAGCATCTCTATTTTTTTCTATTTCTAATTTTTGTAAGTATTTGTATAATATTGGTATTATTTCTTCCATAAATGTTTTTAAAAGTTCATTGGTAAACTGATCAGCACTTGAAGATTTTGTGTGTGTTGAAAGATTTTAAATTACAGTTTAAATATCTTTATTAACATGTCACTATTCAGATAGTCTCTTCTTGGTCAATTTTGATTAATTATGTCATTCTCGGAATTTTTATAATTCATCCACATTTTAAAACGTATTAGCATAAAGTTGTACATTATATCCTGTATATCTGTATGAACAATAGTAACATCCCCTTTCCCACTATAAAATTGTAATTTGTACCTTCTCTAACTCTTGTCTGCTTAGCCTTGCTAGAGATTTGTATATTTTATTAGTCTTTCAGAGAATCAACTTTTGGGGGTTTTTTTTCCCTGTTGTATATTTGTTTTCTAATTTATTCTTTTAAAATTATTTTCTCTATTGCACATTCTTTGGGTTTAATTTGTTCTTTTTCTAACTTTTTGATATGAAAAGAATCATGAATTTCTAGCTTTTCTTCTTTTCGTGTATATGAATATAAGACTGTAAATTTCCTTCTACCACAACTTTAGCTGTATTC
Organism: Eubalaena glacialis; assembly: GCF_028564815.1. Classification (NCBI taxonomy): domain Eukaryota; kingdom Metazoa; phylum Chordata; class Mammalia; order Artiodactyla; family Balaenidae; genus Eubalaena; species Eubalaena glacialis. The sequence continues at coordinate 21,036,025 of NC_083728.1, forward strand.
CCCATGATTTTATATCTTCTACTTTTATTATCATTCATTCCAAAATAGTATCTAATTTTCACTGTAATTTGTTCTTTGACTCATAGATTATTCAGAAATCAATTGTTTAATTTCCAAATATTTCAGCATTTCTCATTTTCTTTTTGGTTCTTATTTCTAGTTCAATTCCACCCTGGTCAGAGGACATGTGCTAAATAGTTTTAATGCTTAAATTTGGTGAAACTTGATTTCTGTCCCAAAATATAATCAATTTTACTAAATAGTCCATGTGTGATGTTAGAAAGTATTCTATTAATTTTCAATTGTATTCAACTAAGTCAGCTAGGTCTAGTCAATTAATAAAATTAGGCTAATTTATGTAAATGAGCACAAGTGTATTAACCAGATTGTCTTTATCGTTACAGGTATACTTCTAAGATATCACAGGTTCACTAGGGGCAGGACGGGAATAAAGATGCAGACCTACTAGAGAATGGACTTGAGGACATGGGGAGGGGGAAGGATAAGCTGGGACAAAGTGAGAGAGTGGCATGGACATATACACACTACCAAATGTAAAACAGATAGTTAGCGGGAAGCAGCCGCATAGCACAGGGAGATCAGCTCCGTGCTTTGTGACCACCCAGAGGGGTGGGATAGGGAGGGTGGGAGGGAGGGAGACATAAGAGGGAAGAGATATGGGGGTAAATGTATATGTATATCTGATTCACTTTGTTATACAGCAGAAACTAACACACCATTGTAAAGCAATTATACTCCAATAAAGATGTTAAAAAATAAATAAATAAATAAAAATTTTAAAAATTAAAAAAAAAAAAAGATATCATGGGTTCAGTTCCAGACCACCACAATAAAGTGAATATCAAAATAAAGCAAGCCACACAAACTTTTTGGTTTCCCAGTGCATATAAAAGTTGTGCTTTAAAAAAAAAGTTATGCTTACACTTTACTGTAGTCTCTTAAGTGTGCAATAGCATTATGCCTAAAAAAACAATGTACATACCTTATTTTAAAATAATTTATTGCTAAAAAATGCTAAACATAATCTGAGCCTTCAGCAAGCTGTAATCATTTTGCGGGTGGAGAGTCTTGCCTCAGTGTTGATGGCGACTAACTGATCAGGGTGGTGGTTGCTGAAGGCTGGGGTGACTGTGGCAATTTCTTAAAATAAGACAACAATGTGTGTGGTGCCTCCAAAATTATTACAGTAGTCACATCAAAGATCACCGATCACAGTGCACCATAACAAACATAATAATAAGAAAAAGTTCAAAGTATTGTGAGAACTACCAAAACACGACACAAAGACACAGTGAGAAAATGCTGTTGGAAAATGGTGCCAATAGACTTGCTTGATTCAGGGTTGTCATAGACCTTCCATTTGTAAAAAATGCAATATCTGCAAAGTGCAATAAAGTGAAGCACAACAGAATGAGGTATACCTGTACTGATTTTTTACTCTGCTTTTTTCCCTCTCAGTTCTGAGAAAATTACTTTGGGTTGGCCCAAAAGTTCGTTCGGGTTTTTCTGTAACGTCACCCACTATGATTGTTGATTTATCTATTTTAAATGTTTTGAAACGATGTTAATTAGTTAAATATGAGCTTAGAGTTGTTACATCATCTTGGGGATTTGACCCTTCCGTCCTTAGGAAATGTCTATCTTTAGATCTGGTAGTACTTCTTAAAGTAGGCCTTGTCTTATATAAGGATAATTATCCCAGCTATCTTTTGCTTAGTTATTGCACCCTTTTATTTTCAAAGTTTGTGTGTCCTCACATTTAAAGCAAATACTTTATAAGCTGTATATGCTTTTATGAAAAAAATTTGCTTATAATTGCAGAATTTAGGCCATATACATTTAATAAAATTAAAGGTATACTTTGACTTAAATCCAATATTTTACTATTTGTCTTCAGTTTTTCCATCTATCTTATGTTCACTTATCTCTCCTTTCTTGCCTTCTTTGTGATTAATCAAGTATTTTTTATTATTATAATTCCATTTTCCCTTCAATTACATTTTTAGCTATATATTTCTTTACTCTTCTTTTACAAGTTCTCCTAGAGATTACAACATCCTTGAATTATTAGTTGTATTAAAGTTAGTACTATTACCTCTTTTTTTTTTGGCCATGGGATTGAACCCATGCCCGTGCCCCTTTCAGTGGAAGTGTGGAGTCTTAACTGCTAGACTACCAGGGAAGTCCCAGTACTTTTATTTCTTCCCAGGTATTATGAGAAGCCTAGAATACATCAATTCTATTTCTATCTCTTTCTTTTGTTTTAATATTGCAATGACAAAACATTATTGCCATTTATTGTATAGTCAATATTTATTTAGATGTGCCCACATATTTACCCCACCAGTAGCTCTTCATTCTTTCATAATTTCCATGTTTTTGTCTGGAATTATTTCCCTTCTGCCTAAAGAACATCCTTTATCATTTCCTTTAGTTCATACTTGTATAAATTATATCAGGTTCTGTTTACGTGAAAATGTATTTATTTCTCCTTCACTTTTAAAGAAGATTTTTCAGTGTGCAAAATTCTGGTTAACAATTATTTTCTTTAATATTTTAAAGTATTGTTTCATTGTGTTCTGCTTGCATAATTTCTGTTACAAAATCTGTTCTAAGTATTATTTTTGCACTTTTGAAGGCAATATGTTTTTTCTCCTTTGGTTGCTTTTAAGATTGTTTTCTCTTTAGTTTTTTTTTTAAAACATCTTTATTGCAGTACAATTGCATTAAACTGTTGTGTTAGTTTCTGCTGTATAACAAAGTGAATAAGCTATATGTATACATATATTCCCATATCCCCTCCCTCTTGCGTCTCCCTCCCACCCTCCCTATCCCACCCCTCTAGGTGTTTACAAAGCACCAAGCTGATCTCCCTATGCTATGCGGCTGCCTCCCACTAGCTATCTATTTTACATTTGGTAGTGTATATATGTCAATGCTACTCTCTCACTTCATTCCATCTTACCCTTCCCCCTCCCGTTTCCTCAAGTCCATTCACTACATCTGTGTCTTTATTCCTGTCCTGCCCCTAGGATCATCAGAACCTTTTTTTTTTTTTTTTTTTTTAGATTCCGTAAGTATGTGTTAGCATACGGTATTTGTTTTTCTCTTTCTGACTTACTTCACTCTGTATGACAGACTCTAGGTCCATCCACCTCACTACAAATAACTCAATTTCATTTCTTTTTATGGCTGGGTAATATTCCATTGTATATATGTGCCACATCTTCTTTATCCATTCATCTGTTGATGGACACCTAGGTTGCTTCCATGTCCTGGCTATTGTAAATAGTGCTGCAATGAACATTGTGGTACATGACTCTTTTTTTTTTTTTTTTTTTTTTTATTTATTTATTTTTAGCTGTGTTGGGTCTTCGTTTCTGTGCGAGGGCTTTCTCTAGTTGCGGCAAGCGGGGGCCACTCTTCATTGCGTTGCGCGGCCTTTCACTGTCGCGGCCTCTCTTGTTGCGGAGCACAGGCTCCAGACGCGCAGGCTCAGCAGTTGTGGCTCACGGGCCCAGTCGCTCCACGGCATGTGGGATCTTCCCAGACCAGGGCTCGAACCCGTGTCCCCTGCACTGGCAGGCAGATTCTCAACCACTGCGCCACCAGGGAAGCCTGGTACATGACTCTTTTTGAATTATGGTTTTCTCAGGGTATATGCCCAGTAGTGGGATTGCTGGGTCGTATGGTAGTTCTATTTATAGCTTTTCAAAGAACCTCCATACCGTTCTCCATAGTGGCTGTATCAATTTACATTACCACCAACAGTGCAAGAGGGTTCCCTTTTCTCCACACCCTCTCCAGCATTTATTGTTTGTAGATTTTTTGATGATGGCCTTTCTGACTGGTGTGAGGAGATAACCTCATTGTAGTTTTGATTTGAGTTTCTCTAATGATTTAATGATGTTGAGTATCCTTTCATGTGTTTGTTGGCAATCTGTATATCTTCTTTGGAGAAATGTCTATTTAGGTCTTCTGCCCAATTTTGGATTTGGTTGTCTGTTTTTTTTGATATTGAGTTGCATGAGCTCCTTGTATATTTTGGAGATTAATCCTTTGTCAGTTGTTTTATTTGCAAATATGTCCTCCCATTCTGAGGGTTGTCTTTTCGTCTTGTTTATGTTTTCCTTTGCTGTGCAAAAGCTTTTAAGTTTCATTAGGTCCCATTTGTTTATTTTTGTTTTTATTTCCATTTCTCTAGGAGGTGGGTCAAAAAGGATCTTGCTGTGATTTATGTCATAGAGTGTTCTGCCTAGGTTTCCCTCTAAGAGTCTGATAGTGTCTGGCCTTACATTTAGGTCTTTAATCCATTTTGAGTTTATTTCTGTGTATGGTGTTAGGGGGTGTTCTAATTTCATTCTTTTACATGTAGCTGTCCAGTTTTCCCAGCACCACTTATTGAAGAGGCTGTCTTTTCTCCATTGTATATTCTTGCCTCCTTTATCAAAGATAAGGTGACCATATGTGTGTGGGTTTATCTCTGGGCTTTCTATCCTGTTCCATTGATCTATATTTCTGTTTTTGTGTCAGTACCATACTGTCTTGATTACTGTAGCTTTGTAGTATAGTCTGAAGTCAGGGACACTGCTTCCTCTAGCTCCGTTTTTCTTTCTCAAGACTGCTTTGGCTATTCGGGGTCTTTTGTGCTACCATACAAATTGTGAAATTTTTTGTTCTAGTTCTGTGAAAAATGCCATTGGTAGTTTGATAGGGAGTGCACTGAATCTGCAGATTGCTTTGGGTAGTATAGTCATTTTCACAATGTTGATTCTTCCAAAACCAAGAACATGGTGTATCTCTCCATTTGTTTGCATTGTCTTTAATTACTTTCATCAGTGTCTTATACTTCATTGCATACAGGTCTTTTGTCTCCTTAGGTAGGTTTATTTCTAGGTATTTTATTCTTTTTGTTGCAATGGTAAATGGGAGTGTTTCCTTAATTTCTCTTTCAGATTTTTCATCATTAGTGTATAGGAATGCAAGAGATTTCTGTGCATTAATTTTGTGTCCTGCAACTTTACCAAATTCATTGATTAGCTCTAGTAGTTTTCTGGTAGCATCCTTAGGATTCTCTATGTATAGTATCATGTCATCTGCAAACAGTGACAGTTTTACTTCTTTTCTGATTTGGATACTTTTATTTCTTTTTCTTCTCTGATTGCTGTGGCTAAAACTTCCAAAACTATGTTGAATAATAGCAGTGAGAGTGAGCAGCCTTGTCTTGTTCCTGTCTTAGCGGAAATGGTTTCAATTTTTCACTATTGAGAATGAATGATGTTGGCTGTGGGTTTGTCATATATGACCTTTATTGTGTTAAGGTAAGTTCCCTCTATGACTACTTTTTGGAGGGTTTTTGTCATAAATGTGTGTTGAATTTTGCCAAAAGCTTATCATATGGTTTTTATCCTTCAATTTGTTAACATGGTGTATCACGTTGCTTGATTTGTGTATATTGAAGAATCCTTGCATTCCTAGGATAAACCCCACTTGATCATGGTGTATGATCTTTTTCATGTGCTGTTGGATTCTGTTTGCTAACATTTTATTGAGGATTTTTGCATCCATGTTCTTCAGTGATATTGGCTGTAGTTTTCTTTTTTTGTGACATCTTTGTCTGGTTTTGGTATCAGGGTGATGGTGGCCTTGTACAATGAGTTTGGGAATGTTCCTCCCTCTGCTAAATTTTGGAAGAGTTTGAGAAGGATCAGTTTTAGCTCTTCTCTAAATGTTTGATAGAATTCCCCTGTGAAGCCATCTGGTCCTGGGCTTTTGTTTGTTGGAAGATTTTTAATCACAGTTTCCATTTCAGTTCTTGTGATTGGTCTGTTCATATTTTCTTTCTTTTTTTTTTAAATTTTATTTATTTATTTATTTATTTATTTATTTATGGCTGTGTTGGGTCATCGTTTCTGTGCGAGGGCTTTCTCTAGTTGCGGCAAATGGGGGCCACTCTTCATCGCAGTGCACGGGCCTCTCACTATCGTGGCCTCTCGTTGCGGAGCACAGGCTCCAGATGCGCAGGCTCAGCAATTGTGGCTCACGGGCCTAGTTGCTCCGCGGCAGGTGGGAGCTTCCCGGACCAGGGCTCGAACCCGTGTCCCCTGCATTGGCAGGCAGATTCTCAACCACTGCACCACCAGGGAAGCCCATATTTTCTATTTCTTCCTGGTTCAGTCTCGGAAGGTTGTGCTTTTCTAAGAATTTGTCCATTTCTTCCAGGTTGTCCATTTTATTGGCATAGAGTTGCCTGTAGTAATCTCTCATGATCCTTTGTATTTCTGATGTGTCAGTTGTTTCTTCTCCTTTTTCATTTCTAATTCTGTTGATTTGAGTCTTCTCCCTTTTTTTCTTGATGAGTCTGGCTAATGGTTTGACAATTTTGTTTATCTTCTCAAAAACCAGCTTTTCGTTTTATTGATCTTTGCTATTGTTTCCTTCATTTCTTTTTCATTTATTTCTGATCTGATCTTTATGATTTCTTTCCTACTGCTAACTTTGGGGTTTATTTTGTTCTTTTTTCTCTAACTGCTTTAGATGTAAGGTTAGGTTGTTTATTTGAGATTTGTCTTGTTTCTTGAGGTAGGACTGTATTGCTATAAACTTCCCTTTTAGAACTGCTATTGCTGCATCCCATAGGTTTTGGGTCGTCGTGTTTTCATTGTCATTTGTTTTAGGTATTTTTTAATTTCCTCTTTGATTTCTTCAGTGATCTCTTGGTTATTTAGTAGTGTATTGTTTAGCCTCCATGTGTTTGTATTTTACACAGTTTTTTTTCCTGTACTTGATATCTAGTCTTACAGCATTGTGGTTGGAAAAGATACTTGATATGATTTCAATTTTCTTAAATTTACCAAGGCTTTACTTGTGACCCAAGATATGATCTATCCTGGAGAATGTTCCATGAGCACTTGAGAAGAAAGAGTAGTCTGTTGTTTTTGGATGGAATGTCCTATAAATATCAGTTAAGTCCATCTTTTTTAATGTGTCATTTAAAGCTGTGTTTCCTTATTTATTTTCATTTTGGATGATCTGTCCATTGGTGAAAGTGGGATGTTAACATCCCCTACTATGATTGTGTTACTGTCGATTTCTTGTTTTATGGCTGTTAGCATTTGCCTTATGTATTGAAGTGCTCCTATATGGGGTGCATAAATATTTACAATTGTTATATCTTCTTCTTGGATTGATTCCTTGATCATTATGTAGTGCCCTTCCTTGTCTCTTGTAATAGTCTTTATTTTAAAGTCTATTTTGTTTGATATGAGAATTGCTACTCCAGCTTTCTTTTCATTTCCATTTGCATGGAATATCTTTTTCCATCCCCTCACTTTCAGTCTGTATGTGCCCCTAGTTCTGAAGTGGGTCTCTTGTAGACAGCATGTATACAGGTCTTGTTTTTGTATCCATTCAGCCAGTCTACGCCTTTTGTTTGGAGCTTCTAATCTGTTTACATTTAAGGTAATTATCGATATGTATGTTCCTATTACAATTTTCTTAATTGTTTTGGGTTTGTCATTGTAGATTTTCTCCTTCTCTTGTGCTTCCTGCCTAGAGAAGTTCCTTTAGCATTTGTTGTAAAGCTGGTTTGGTGGTGCTGTATTCTCCTAGCTTTTGCTTGTCTGTAAAGGTTTTAATTTCTCTGTCAAATCTGAATGAGATCCTTGCTAGGTAGATTAATCCTGGTTGTAGGTTTTTCCCTTTCATCACTTTAAATATGTCCTGTGACTCTCTTCTGGCTTGCAGAGTTTCTGCTGAAAGATCAGCTGTTAACCTTATGGGGATTCCCTTGTATGTTATTTGTTGTTTTTCCCTTGTTGCTTTTAATATTTTTTCTTTGTATTTAATTTTTGATAGTTTGCTTATTATGTGTCTTGGCGTGTTTCTCCTTCGATTTATCCTGTATGGGACTCTCTGCACTTCTTGGACTTGATTGACGATTTCCTTTCCCATATTAGGGAAGTTTTCAACTAGAATCTCTTCAAATATTTTCTCAGTCCCTTTCTTTTTCTCTTCTTCTTCTGGGACCCCTGTAATTTGAATGTTGGTGCATTTAATATTATCCCAGAGGTCTCTGAGACTATCCTCACTTCTTTTTATTCTTTGTTCTTTATTCTGCTCTGCAGTAGTTATTTCCACTATTTTATCTTCCAGGTCACTTATCCGTTCTTCTGCCTCGGTTATTCTGCTATTGATTCCTTCTAGAGAATTTTTAATTTCATTTATTTTGTGGTTCATCATTGTTTGTTTGCTCTTTGTTCTTCTAGGTCCTTGTTAAACGTTTCTTGTATTTTCTACATTCTGTTTCCAAGATTTTGGATCATCTTTACTATCATTACCCTGAATTGTTTTTCAGGTAGACTGCCCATTTCCTCTTCATTTGTTTGGTCTGGTGGGTTTTTTCCTTGCTCCTTCATCTGCTGCATATTTCTCTGCCTTCCCATTTCCCTTAATTACTGTGTTTGATGTCTCCTTTTCGCAGGCTGCAGATTCGTAGTTCCCATTGTTTTTGGTGTCTGCCCCCAGTGGGTGAGGTTGGTTCAGTGGCTTGTGTAGGCTTCCTGGTGGAGGCGACTGGTGCCTGTGTTCTGGTGGATGAGGCTGGATCTTGTCTTTCTGGTGGGCAAGACCGTGTCCAGTGGTGTGTTTTGGGGTGTCTATGACCTTATTATGATTTTAGGCAGCCTCTCTGCTAATGGGTGGGGTTGTGTTCCTGTCTTGCTAGTTGTTTGGCATAGGGTGTCCAGCACTGTAGCTTGCTGGTCGTTTAGTCAAGCTGGGTCTTAGTGTTGAGACGGAGATCTCTGGGAGAGCTTTCACTGTTTGATATTACGTGTAGCCGGGAGGTCTCTGGTGGTCCAATGTCCTGAACTCGGCTCTCCCACCTCAGAGGTTCAGGCCTTATACCCGGCTGGAGCACCAAGACCCTGTCAGCCACACAGCTCAGAAAAAAGGGAGAAAAAATAGGAAAAAAAGAAAATAAATAAAGTTATTGAAATAAAATAATATTAAAATAAAAAATTTCAAAAAGTAGTAAAAAGAAAGGAGAGCCACCAAACCAATAAACAAATCCACCATTGATAACAAATGCTAAAAACTATACTAAGATAAACATAAATATCAGAAACTAGTCAGCCGCGTACAGCAAACCCCAAGTCTACAGTTACTCCCAAGGTCCACTGCCTCAATTTTGGGATGATTCGTTGTCTATTCAGGTATTCCACAGATGCAGGTACATCAAGATGATTGTGGAGGTTTAATCCGCTGCTCCTGAGGCTGCTGGGAGAGATTTCCCTTTCTCTTCTTTGTTCGCACAGCTCCCGGGGTTCAGCTTTGGATTTGGACCCGCCTCTGCGTGTAGGTCGCCTGAGGGCGTCTGGTCTTCGCTCACACAGAACGGGGTTAAAGGAGCAGCTGATTCGGGGGCTCTGGCTCACTCAGGCCGGGGGGAGGGAGGGGTACGGATGCGGGGCGAGCCTGCGGCGGCAGAGGCCGGCGTGACGTTGCACCAGCCCGAGGCGCGCCATGCGTTCTCCTGGGGAAGTTGTCCCTGGATCACGGGAGCCTGGCCGTGGCGGGCTGCACTGGCTCCCGGAGGGGAGGTGTGGATGGTGACCTGTGCTTGCACACAGGCTGTTTGGTGGCGGCAGCAGCAGCCTTAGCGTCTCATGCCCATCTCTGGGGTCCGCGCTGATAGCCGCGGCTCGCGCCCGTCTCTGGAGCTCGTTTAGGCTTTTTTAGAGACTTTTTCTTGCCTCTTCGGCAGCTGCAGACTTTTTCCCGGACTCCCTCCCGGCTAGCTGTGGCGCACTAGCCCCCTTCAGGCTGTGTTCACGCCGCCAACCCCAGTCCTCTTCTGCGATCCGACCGAAGCCCGAGCCTCAGCTCCCAGCCCCCGCCCGCCCCGGCGGGTGAGCAGACAAGCCTCTCGGGCTGGTGAGAGCTGCTCGGCGCCGAGATTCTGTGCGGGAATCTCTCCGCTTTGTCCTCCGCACCCCTGTGGCTGCGCTCTCCTCCGTGGCTCTGATGTTTCCCCCTCCGCCACCCGCAGTCTCCGCCCGCGAAGGGGCTTCCTAGTGTGTGGAGACCTTTCCTCCTTCACAGCTCCCTCCCACAGGTGCAGGTCCCGTCCCTATTCTTTTGTCTCTGTTATTTCTTTTTTCTTTTGCCCTACCCAGGTACGTGGGGAGTTTCTTGCCTTTTGGGAAATCTGAGGTCCTCTGCCAGCATTCAGTAGGTGTTCTGTAGGAGTTGTTCCATATGTAGATGTAGTTTTGATACATTTGTGAGGAGGAAGGTGATCTCCACGGCTTATTCCTCTGCCATCTTGAAGGTCCTCCTCTCTCTAGTTTTTATCTTCACCAGTTTCACTGTGATGAAGCGAGTGTGGTTTTATTTGGGTTCATTTTCTTGGTTAATTACATGATGTCTTTCATCGTATTTGGAAAATTGTTGCCTATTAATCGCTTAAAACGTTGCTTCTGCTCCATTTTCTTTTCTCTCATCTTCTGGAATTCCAACTAAACGTATATATTCACCATGCCTCATATGACTCTTAAACTTCTCTATATTTTCCATCTTTGGTAAGTTGCTTAACAGTTCTGAGATTCATTTCCAGCATGTGGAAAATTCAGAGATATTCATGGTCTCACACAGCATTGTTTTCTTTTAATGAAGTTTGTGTAAAGCGTGTATCTAATGCTTATTAGACAATAGTCACTCAGTAAATATTAAGTCCCTTTACCTTCTTTTACTGGCATCTTATCGCTCAGTAATGCTGATGACAATTGCAGTTACACTTTACTAAGTTTTTCTATGAGACAGGCAGGATTTTACATCTTTGACATATATTATTTCAATTTCCTTTATATCAGTCCTGTGAACTACCATTATTATACTCATTCTAGAGATGAGGAAACTGAGGCACAGAGAGATAAAGGAACTTGATTAGTTGGGTGGATCTGGCTCAGGGTCTCTCATGAGGTTGCAGCCATACTGTCACCCCAACCCCATCACCTAAAAAATGAATTTGAATTGCTCCCAAAAAATATTCAGTTGAACCACATGAAACTGAAGGTATTTGATCATTTTGACCTACAAAAATGTTACTTTCATATGGTTCAACCTAATAATATATGCTTCCCAGAACAGGCTCCATGACTGAGATGGTGCAAAAAAATACGAGAGGGGATTTTAATCCTACTAAAGCAAAAGCTATTTTTTTAATTTCTATCCACCTCCTTGATGTGGTAAGAGCCATGGGGGCGAGGCCAGAACTCAAGAAAGCAACATCTGGATGGAGCAGGAGGGATCAATTTTTCTGTGGTCTTACGATAAATTAGCAAATGGAGCTTCAAGAGTCTGGGACCGAAAAAAAAACCTCCTCTTCCTCAGTCCTTATCCCCCCTGCTTGCTCCCCTCCCCTTCTTCTCTCCCCAGCATTCTGTCCCAATCCACCTCTTCAGAGTCTAGAAACTTGGAGGAGTCATGTTATGTTGTCTGGAATTCCCCAGAAATTCTTTCTGGTTTTCATAATAACTTCATTTTATAACCAGCATTGTGGTTGTTTCAGGATTCACAAGAGAGTGATTGCAGAGCCCTTAATTTGAGGGAATTGACCCTCATTAGGACAGTCCATGCTCTAAAGAGGAAGCCCCCAAAGTTGAAGCCATCACAGAACTGGGAATAACCTAAATATCCAGCAACAGGGGAGAAGTTAAATAAACTCAGCTAAATTCATACAGTGTAATGTTATACAGTATATAAAAGAAGCGAGGTAGAGTGTTGTGTACTTAGATGGAAAGACCTCCAAAACAAAAAAAATACATTGCAGGTCAATATGCAAAGTGGATAGTGTGTGTGTGTGTGTGTGTAAATGAATAGAAAGTGTCTGGAAGGAGAAACACTAAAATAATGACAATGGTCATTTCTGGGCGGGGAAGTTATTGGGGAAGAGGGTCAAGGGCAACTTTGAAAGTAACTGGAATGTTTATGAGATTATATTTATGTTTCCTTGTACAATTAAAAATAAGCCATTTTTAAAGCCATAAAACATTTTTTGCAGCAGGCTTATGCCTAAAGTTAAGAACTATCCTAGTTTAGTTTCTCCAAAAGTAGACCTTGAGATAAGGATTCGAGTGCAGCTGTTTTACTTAGGAGGTGATTCGAGGAAATACCAATAAGAGAGTGAAGAAGTGATCCCACCATGGGCAACTGGGATATAATCTGCTGGGAACAACTTACTGCAGAGTATCTCGCCTGAGGGGTAGGGGGCTGGGGTGTTTATACACCAAATTCCATCACTCTTTGTTAAGTTTGCTTCTGAGGAACATTGATTCCCTGGCACTTCTGACCTGCCACACAGCTGGGCAAGTGGACCCTGATGGCTAGAGAAAAGCCTTAAGTAAAGAAATGACAGGGTTGGAAGTTGGGCTGGCACGCACTTGAGTCATAAGGACGAGGGGATTTGCACAAGATGCCAACAACATCTACAAGAGCTATAGCTATACCCCACTATAACTCGGTATTGTTCAGGCAGACTCTGGGGTTCTCTCTGGGTATCTGAAATGGGTGTCACCTTTCAAGGGGAGACGAACCTCTGAGAGACATCCCCAACACTGCTCATGGCTAGAGCATCATATGGGTGTCATCTCTCTGCCTAGGAAAACCCAGCCAGCCAATCTCTCTGACTTTTCACGGGAAGCCCCACAGTCTCAGCTTCCCCTACAGGAAAGGAACATTCTCTCTTCTTCAGGCATTGGCTGCAGATGAGTTTGATAACAAAACCAATAAATACAGAGCATCACTTTCTATAAGACTCAGCCCTCCAAGGGACTGTATAAGATGATGATTAGAAACCTAGATTCAAACCGAACTTTTCCTATTTGTATAACACAGACAGGTCACTACCTCTCTAAGCTTCATCTATAAAATTTGTGAAATGAGAATATCTACCCCCGTAGGCTCATGTGACATGCACAAACATTTTCAGAAAGCATCCATAAAGCACTGAGCACAATTCTCGGCACAGAGTTAATATTCAACAAATGTCAGCTGGTCCAGAAACTAAAATTTCAAAAATTAATTTCACACCTGCTGTTTACTTAACTTTGCTCTGGGAGCCGTGGGAAAGAAAAAGAGAAAAACCTCATCTCTCCTCAAGCAGCAGTAATATGTCCTCATGAATCACGAGGTTATGAGTCCTCAGACAGGAAATCGAGTCCCTGGGGACCTGGAGAGTCTGCAGCCAGGAATGCAGAGGTGGAGCCCGAAGGAGAAAACTGCTTGGGAGAGGGGGCAGTCTGTGACCCTGTAAGTTTGGGCAGTAGGAAAGCAGCCCCCTGTCCCCTTGCATCCTGGTCCAGCTACTCTGAGCGCTGCAAACCTGCTTCTATTGACCAGCCTTGCCCTGATTTAAATTTCAAACAGCCCACAGTTTTATTCTCTCCTCAACACCCCTGAGAACTAACCATTATGGATTTTACAGGCCTCGGAGCCCTCGGCTCATACACTCGATTTGCACAATCTTTGCATAAGGAAAAAGGCAGTCGATGCAAACTGAATTAATTGTAATTGACCATAATATGCTTACAGAAATGCTAAGGAGTTTTCATTAGTAGATAAGCCCCAAAGTTATCTGCATGGCCACAGTTAATTACGAGACCTGCCACGGAAGGTGCTTCATCAAACCCTGGCAGAGGCCTTCCGAGGGCCAGTGACACCTCCAGGGACCGACACATCTTGACTCGCTTCCTGCGAAGGGCTTTGAAGTCACTGCCTGGGAAGGCAAATCCAAGCTAGCGCTGTCGGGCGCAGGCTGCGCCCTCCTTGACGCCCCAGCCTCGGTGTCCTGCCGTCTCCTCGCCTGGAGCCGTCAGTCCCTCCCACCCCATCCCACAGCCTCAGTGCTCTTCCATCAAGTCATCATTGAACTTGTGTCTTGGTTCACATAATAGACCTCCATTCATTTATTCTTTTTTCAACAAATATTTCCTACGTGCTTCCTCTGTGATTGTCTCCACACTAAACTGGGAATGCCACAGACACGGACCCACTGCACAGAGCTGAAAACCCAGTGATAGACTGAAAGAGTGAAAAAGCATGAGTGCCAACAGGTGATAACGCGATGAGAATAAAAAAGAGGGTAATAGGAAAGAAATCAGGGTGTTTTCTCAGAGGAAGTAATATCTAAGCTGAGACCTGAAGCATGAGAAGGCATCATCCGGGTGAGGTGTGAAGACAAGAGTATTCCAGGTAGAGGAACTAGCATGTGCAAAGAACTTGAGGCAGGAAAGCAGCTGGCACCTTCCGAAGGCTCATGAGGCTGGAGCATCCCAAGGGAGGCAGAGAATGAAGGAAGGTGAGGCAGGAGAGCAGTCGAAAGCCAGAACAAGGACTTTTGAGACCAGGCTGACAAGGACCCTGAATTTAATTCCAAAAGCATTGGGAGCCATGAAAGAGATTAAAGTGAGTCTATTTGAGTTGATTCAGGTATTTTTTAAAAAATCACTCTGGCTATTAGGAGTGGCAGAAAAATGGATTCTTGAAGAACAAAATGGAATCAGGGAGACCAGTTAGAAGAGGCTACTATTAGAGTCATCCAGTCAAGAGGTGAAGGTGTCTGGTGGCAAGTCGGGATGGAGACAAGTAGGGAGGGTATAGAGGCCTCTGTCTTCTTGGGGCCCTGTGGCTGAGTGCCTTTCTCTGCCCAATACCTCCAAAAATCAGGGCTCAACCTTGATCTCAGTAGCCTCTGTCCTGGAGTCCACAGCCTCATTCCTGCATCCCAGAAGAATCCAGTATTTCTGACACTGACAGTGACTATTTCCTGACTGAATTCTCTAGAACAGTGCTACCCAATAGAAATAGAAATGTGAGCCACATATGTAACTTTAAGTCTTCTAGTACGCCTTATGTTGGGTTGCACCACGCAGGCCTGGAAGGCCCAGCTTCAAGACCGAAGAAAGAGCTCAGAGTCAGCAACAGAGACATCAATGGTTTAATGGATGGGGGAGCTTACTCATTTGAAGCCAGGTCCTGGAGTGATATTCCAGGGTGTTCCCAGTTACAGGGGGAACTGGGGAATTGACGTCAGCTTGGCTCATTGGTTACCAGGGAAACTAGCACAGGGGCATGCCTCTCACAACCGCTTTAATAAGCTAGCATGGTGAAGATGTTCTGATCTAAAGGTTAGAACAATCACCAGCTGGGGCCTGGGGCAAGCATGTAGGAAGGTCAGTCATGTGAGTAGGGTGTAGGGGAAGCAGGCATTGGTCAAGCAGGGGATGTGCAGAGAGCAAGAGAAGAGCCATCTTGGGTGGCCTGATCATACACCTTAAAAACGTAAAAATAAACAGGTGAAATTAATTTTAATAGTATTTTATGTAACCCTATATATCCAACAGTGTCATGTCAAGGTATGATCAATATAAAAATGATTAATGAGATATTTTACCTTTTTTCATGCCAAGTCTTCAAATTCCAGTGTATATTTCTGCTTCGAGCACACCTCATTTGGACTAGCCATATTTCAAGCGTTCAATAGTCACATGTGTTTACTGGCATCCTTATTATATAATGCAGTTCTGAATCTGCTCATGTGAACTCCTTGCCATCCTCTGCCCACATTTTAGAAAGTACATACATTTACCAAGAACCCAAGGACCCATTTTAAGACTAGAGTGACAGGTCATGTAATGCCCAGAACCATGAATATCAGATCTTCTGATGAATAGAACACAATTTTACCAGGCCCTTTGATAAAAGACCACATGATCACATAGTTATGTGATATCTGGGCCACATGACTTCCAAGCCTCCTGTTTAGGAGCTTTACCCCAGGCTGAAATTCCTTTAACATTTGCAATCTGGTTTATAAATCCAGTGCAGGGTTTGTCTTTTGGAAGGGATGAGGAGCTCTGTCAAAGGGCCAACTTCTCAATAGCATTTTATCAGTAAGCAAGCTGGGAGGGTGTGCTGAAGTCCTGAGAGAGATGACAGGCAGGCTGGCACATGAGGGCTGACCCAGAAGTCCTCTGTGAAGTAGGTCATGGTCAGAGATAGGCATTGTGCTTCAGCATCACCTGTGATATGGATGATGATTATGAGAATCATCATCATAATAGCACTTATTATCTCATTTAATTCTTTTAACCCCCTTAAAGTTGGGTACTATTATTTCCTCTGTTTTACATATAATGAAACCAAAGCTAAGAAAAGTTCACTAACTTGCCCAAGGTCACATAGCTAATGGGTGAAGGGTCTGGAATGTGAGTCTCCATTCTACTTGTAGCCACTGTGCTACCCTGCCTCCTATAAAAACCACCACCAAGGCTGCCCCTTCCCCTCCCACGACCAACCTGTGGAGCCCCCTGGGAGCCGGACACTGCTAAAAGCTTCACACACAGTCACTCACTGAACCCTCCAAACAAACCTCAGAGGTGTGTATTATTATTACATCCTTCTTGGAGATAAGGAAACTCGAACTCAGATGAGTTAAATAATTTGCCAAAGGCCAACAGTAAGCAAAAGAAAGAGGCAGTTTCAAGCCAGCCTCAGGAATCTGCACTCTCTCCCACTAAGGGACAATGGCTACTGGTGGTGGTGACATAAAACCACTACCATTGCTGCTACTACAACCATTACCACCACGCACACTGGTGAGCAACCGGTGGTGTGCCCGGGCCTGCAGGAGGTTTGTGTCTATTAATTCTAATCTTTGCAATATCCCAGTGCAATCACTTTCATTATTAACATTATGTTGTGTAGCAGGAAACTGAAGATAAAAAGGTTACTGGTCTTTCCCAAGGTCACACAGCTGCTAAGTGGTGGAGCTAAGATTGGAATCAAGATCTGCCTGTCTGACCAGTTGTGCACTAGAGCTGACTCCTATTGGTTTGAAAGAGTTAATTGTTAAATTATTAGGAATTTTGCAGACCAGTTGTTAAACATGGCCATTATTAAAAACTAAACGTTATACACTTACAATTATATAAATTATATTCACAAAAGGTAATAAATACTCAAAAGTCATAACTTCCTAATTATTTTATTACTATTACATTGATATAATATATATAATATGTATATATATTGTACTATTGTCTATTGTCTATGTTTGTAGGGTTATTTACATCTATTGTGTCTGTATGGTGAGGTGACCATTATAATGGTATGTGGTTGTCCATCTCTTCCCAATTCCTCATTCAATGACATTAATTGCCAGCTTAAAACTGGTCACAATGAAAGTACTTACCCCATATAAGTAGTAAACGTTACAAATTGGGACTTGGTTTTTTGAAGAACAAGTTGTTAAATATTTACCAGTCCACCACTATATGGGACTCACATCTTCCCACCATATCTTGCAGTCTTCCAAATCTTAATGTTCCTGCTAATGATCAGTGGTCCTCCAGCCTTCATCCCTCTGAGGACATGAGGCTCCACCTCAGAGGATACAGGGGGGTCCCTCACGTGGCCCTGGCCTTCACAGGGAATGGAGAGATGTCAGTCTCGGAAGTGCTTGCCAAGCAATGCCTGCTTTGGAGAGTCCTTTCTCCTGCATCCCTTTCTCCTGCATCTCCTCTCCAAGCTGGAGCCTACATTTAAAGATGTTCAAGTTTTTCCCACCTTTCTGGAGAGGAGGACAGAGATTATTTCCAAAATAGTCTGTCAATTCAAGGCAATGTCAATCAAAATCCAAATGGAAATTTTCCCCAGCAAATGGAATATAATCAGCCGCAAAATGATAAATAGGAAAACATATTATGACTTGAATATATGTTTGTGACCTATTTTGTAGGGAGGGGAACGGTAGAACAAAAGTAGAATTTAGAGTATGCTCACATTAATTTATAATATATAAACACATATATACATGCATATATAACATTATTTATGTATTATATTTTATATGTGTAGTGTATGTAGATATTTACTGTATGTTATATACATATATTTGTGCGTGTGTGAGAGACATAGATAATACATTGGAAAATAAAATTGCTGGTAGTTGGATCTCTAAGCATTGGCACTATCATTGATTTTTTAAAAGTCTTTTTCGTATTTTAGGGAGAGAGGGAAGAGATTAAGATTGTGCATTGCCATAATGCTGAGATGTGTAAGACTGACCTGGGTTCACATCTCATTTCTATCCTTCTGAGCTGCATGATTGCAGGCAAATCACTAAACCTCTCTGACAGTAAGTTTTCTCGGCTGTAAAATAGAGACTATACTAGTACCAGCCTCATAAAGACATTACAAGTGTTAAAAGAGATAGCACACTTAGTAAAGAGCAAATGCTTGGTGAGTATGAACTCTGATGAGGAAAAGGAGGAGGAGGAAGAGGGGGAGGAGGAGGAAAAATGCATAGATGGATAAATATACAAGCTATTGAAACTCGGTTTAGTACCAAATTTCCCCCACGAAGAATCCAATTTCTTGGGAATATGCTCTTCTGTGACCTTTAGTTGGCTTTATATGAGAAAGAAAGAGTGGAGAGCAGACACAAGAGGCTGTTTTGTGTTTCCCTAAAATAAATTCAGTACCAAAAAGAATGAGAGAGTGATAAGTGTGAAACAGAGTCTACCTGCCTCTACCTTCCTCACTCTGTTTCCTCCTTCTTCCCATGTCTGGAGTCAGGAAGCCCTCAGAGATATCTGCCCCACGTTGCCCAAAACTGGAACTCTTTAGCTCCAGTGGCCAGCGAAGCTCTCCTCTAGAGCTGCAAATCCACAGGAAGGCAGAAATCCATACTGAACATACCATAAGCCCATTTCCCCAGACTGATAAAAGCTCAGATCAAGGCCAGGTAAGGAGGATTACAGAAAAGAGTCAACCTTTCATCCTGCATCCTCTGCTAGGCAATGTGTGCTGGACGTTTCTAACAACTGCAATTAGCGCCCTTTAACGTTGTAATAGAATTTAATTAAGCAAGCTCCATGCTGTGTGGTTTCTTAAAGCAGGACACAATGCAAGGAGCAGACTGGTGATAATCTAGGAGAAACTGCTGGTCCTCTCTGCCTGGAAGCCATTCCTTAGAACCACAGACACCCAAGTGGTGGGACTCAAGATGTCTGTGGCTGTGGACATATGCGAATATCTTCATTTCAACACCATCCCCTTCATTTCCACACACATATGGACCTTCACTCTTATGACACGCTCTCCACGCTTCTAAATGCTCACATATGCAAAGACAAACACATCAGCATAAGCGTGTACTCACACACATATGTGTATATACACCCCAGTATATACAGGGACCCACAAGAATGTACGTACAATCACATGCACACACACTACCCTCATTTTTTCAACAGCACCATCCATCACTTTGTCCCAAGCCAGAAACTGGAAAGATATTTGCAGCACTCTTTCTTTTTTTTTTTTTTTTAAGTTTTCTTTCTTTTTTTTTTTAATTAATTAATTAATTTATTTATTTTTGGCTGTGTTGGGTCTTCGTTTCTGTGTGAGGGCTTTCTCTAGTTGTGGCAAGCGGGGGCCACTCTTCATCGCGGTGCGCGGGCCTCTCACCATCGCGGCCTCTCTTGTTGCGGAGCACAGGCTCCAGACGCGCAAGCTCAGTAGTTGTGGCTCACTGGCCCAGTTGCTCCGCGGCATGTGGGATCCTCCCAGACCAGGGCTCGAACCCGCGTCCCCTGCACTAGCAGGCAGACTCTCAACCACTGCACCACCAGGGAAGCCCCGCAGCACTCTTTCTTATTCCCCACTTCCAACCTATCATCAAGTTCAGATGATTCTACCTCCTTTATAATCTTTGAGATACTTCCCATTATTGTCTTGTCAATAGCCAACACCCTGATCCAGGTCACCATCATTTCTCTCCTGGATGACTGAGTCTCCAAATATGAACAGAACCACTAGGCATGGTATGCAGGAATAAGAAGAAATATCAAAGGCAGATTCATGGGGCCAGGTAAAGAACCAGACCAGGAGACAAGTTTAAGAAACAGGGAAACTGAAGCCAATAAAAAATAGAACTTGGAGAAGCTGGTGTGAAAGACAAGGAGGAAAAAAGCCAGAAATATGTTTTAATAGAAACCAAGGGAAGAGAATTTTCCTAAGAAAGAACAACCAAATGCAACATATCGCAGGAGGTAAAATAAGAGCTCATTGAAAATTGATCTATAAATTTGACCACAAGGAAACCAATGGTGATCTTGACAAGAGCAGTTTAAGAGGGACATTGAAAAATATTCAGAGGTGATTGGAGGTGGAAAAGTCAGGTGATTGAATATAGACTACTTTTCAAATAGGTGGCTTTGTAATGACATTAAACCATGAAGAAGAAGAGAGAGAGGAAGTACTGGGTAAAAGGGGAAAGGGGTAATCATTGATTGCTCTGTATTCCCATTATCTGCACACTTTTCCATAGGGAACTGCTCTCCCAGAATTCCAACAATGAGATCCAGATAAGACAGCCAACATGAGCCCTCAGAGTGCCCCATTCCCTTGACAACTGTGATTGGTTCAAGGATAAACTCATGACCCAAGCTAAGCCAAATAGAATTCGTCCTCAGATTTTTGATTATTCAAACTTGATGGCAATGGCCCCTTTTCCTTGTTGATCATAAGCTACAGGAATTTGGTCTGGCACTACCTACAGACAGGTTTTCATCACATGGAAAAAACTGACCTGAAAGAATAACTCTAACATGAAGACAAGAGTAGAGATGAAAATGAAATAGTGGTCACATCTCAGAGTCCAGTTGTCCATGAAGCCAGCTCACTTCTGCCTCTTCCACAATTTGTTTATGTAATATAATGTTTCCTTTTTTGCCTCTGCTAGTTTTGGTTGTGTTTCTGTCCCTTGCAACCCAAAGAATCCCAATGTAAAACTGAAGGTCATTCCATTGATGAAAGCAATTTCCTTCAATTCTTTTGGATGAGCATATTGTCGACTGAAAGATGGCCATCAGTAGAGGGAGAAAGAATGAAAGAACACAATATTATTGATGGAGGGAGGTCTTTGAGGCAACACATACAGGTAAAACTAGAGGGATTCACCTCGAACATTCAGCTGGTGGGGGTAGGACTGGTTATGTAATTTGTGGGGCCCAGTGCAAAAAGAAACTGTTGGGTCCTTCATTCAAAAATTATAAAGAATTTCAAGATGGTGATAACAGAACATTAAACCAAACAAGGGGAGAAATCTGAGTGTATGTGACGGCACAGGTCACTGCCCATGGAGCCAGTTCCTCTGAGATGTAAGGTCAGGAGGGACAGATGGCATGTGACAGGAACATTTAGGGGTGACAGTAATAAATTGAGATGGAGGCACTATTTCCCCAAAGGAGAGGTAGACTTATCTGCTGTGAAAGAAAGGGTTGGGTATGAGAGGGTGCAGAAGGAAGGTAAAAAGAAAGGTAAATGGACACGGAAATATGAAACACACATTCCCTGAAAATGTGCAAACTCCCCGTAAGGATGATGTAGCAGCGATGAGCTGGAGCACCTTTGAGAGCCAGGCAGAGTTTGATTATACACCGCGGCATGCCCGTCAGCTGCCAACCTCCCTACACAACCATTATTTGCTTATTTCAGGACTCCCTGGCTGTTCTCTAAAATCAAAGCTTTACTAATAACCATATTTAGCGTTGAACAAGCGCTTGGTATTTCCCGAGGACTTCACAAGCACTAATTAGTTAATAATTCAATGTAGTTGAAGAAAAGGCATAAATTGCACATCTGCAAGAACCAGGTGCCTTTCTTGTTTGTGATGTAGGGGAAGGATCCTTACACCAGGTATCAGGGGTCTGTGAGTCCTGGAATTATATGCAGTGTATGAGTGTGTGTGTTTGTGTGTCTGTCTTTCTGTGTGTGTATATGATTGTATGCATGCATGTATGTACACACGTGTGAGTGTATATGCATGTGCGTGTGTGTACATGCACATGCATGTGTGTGAAAATACCTTCATTGGGTCCTCACAGAAACATCTGGGCCAAAAAGAGTAAATAATCATAGCATTGAAGAAGGAGCTTAAGATACAGACTCAGAAAACTTGGGTTAGGACACAGGTTCAGCCACATACTGGTTATCCAAACTTGTGCATATCAACTTCCCTCTTAGTACCAGAGTTTCCTCATCTATAACATGGAAAGAATACCTTTCTCTCATGGTGTGAAGATTAAATAAAAGTCCTACCACAAAGTCAGAATTGATCAGCGTCTCAACTCTGTCTTGCATTTTCTCATTCATTTCATAGCTGGACAGCAAAGACGGTCTAAACTCCAAATTTGCTCAGCTATATGTGAGGAGAAAGAGGAGGAAGATGTAAGAAAAGCTGCAGATATGGAAGAATATGAAGAGAGTGAATTGTTGGAAACAGATGAGGCTACTCTCGGTGCAAGGAAAATAGTAGAAATTTGAGAGCTAAGGCTGAGGTTGCTAGTTTGCAAACCAGAACTTACGACCCTTACGTCACTTATGGTAAGTATTACCAGATCCCACAATTATGGTTGTGAGCCATGATGAGCAATGGTAACCTTTATCAGGTGAGTACATGTGTGAAGTCAAGTTCATTTGAAGAAAACAGTGACCATTTAAATCACTGTTATCTCCCACCACCGCCTATGTGTTCAGTTCCCCCAGGCAGGCATGCCTGATGATGAAGAAAACCATAGACTGTTGCAGAAGGAAGGGTGTTCATATATATCTTCTAATTTTCTTGAAATGTGTTCAAACCATCATTCCAAAAATAAACTATGACTACACTAGACACTAGACAATGAAACAAGTAGAGCACGGAAGCTATCTTAATTATTGGTTCTGATTTTTAAAGAATTTACCCATACACGTGACCATTGGTCATATTCACCAATATGTACAATTTCTCTAATAAAGGGACTTACATGTTTATGTATTAAATGTTTTAAATGTCCCATTACAAAAGAAAAAGGTGTGTGTCCCTAAGAGGACCTTACACACAGTTCCTGCTTTGTGTTTCTTGCCTCAATACAGAGATTCTTCCACTTCACTTGCTATTAAGGAAATCTTGTATCTTTAACGCAGTCTGCTGCTGTCTTTCTGTCAATCACTGTCTTCATGTAGATCCTTCACGGAACCTTTTAGTCTGATTGACACATTCAGAGACTTGACCACATGGTAAGGGAGAAAGCCAGACTTCAAATTGAGATCTGCAGTCCAGTGTTCTTTCCTGGACACCATTCAGGTTTCATTATTGGCTTAAAGCAAAAGGTACTGGAAAGATCCTGAAATAGGGATGGCTGGGCATAGAGATAGTGTATCCCAGCCTCTGTCTTCACCATCCCCCTCTGCCTCCAAATGACTGAACCCACCAGCTCTGAGAGCTGAAAACAGACAGATCATCTCTGGGTGGGAGTGATTCAACCCACTCACACCAGGGATTTTAAGAAGTAAAGAGACCTGAGAAAGACTCACCCTACAGTATCACCCTGACATTGGGGTAGAAGGTTGATAATAGTGATCGATGACTAACAGTGAATAGATCAGCTAAGAAGACAAAATTCTAGATTTGGAATTAGACACAAACTTGAATATTTATTTAGGGAAAGAAAATAAATCACAATAAACTACATTTTTTTTAAAGTGACAGATAACACTAACATTACAAAATACTGGAAAATAACATAATATTTGTATTAATCAGCACACAGATGAAACACTGTAATAGTTCTTACCTTTGGTTTGCTGCATATTCTTTGATCTTCTTTTCACATGACAATGAGCATGTAATATTTTCTATGGGGAGAAAAGAAAGTGAACTCAGAATTTCTAAATTATTTTCACCCTGGCATGGTAGAGCGAAGCTGGTTTGTTTTTTTGTTTGTTTGTTTGTTTATTTTCCAGCTTCACCAATTCATTATTGGAAATGCCACCAAAATGTTTACGATTGTTGTACAAATTTGAGAATTCTTCTATCAAGTTTATTTTCTATATGAGCTATGAAATTTTAGGGAACTTCAAATGTTTTCTTGTACAACAAGTAAAGTGCTATTTGGATGGGCAACATTCATGATGCAGGGCTTTGGGAAAACCCCAAGCATATAAGAGGCCCTGAAGTTAACTTTTACTAGCTTCTCAGTAAATTCACAGCTGATTGCCTTACAAGGTCCCGCCTTGATGGTCCTTGGGCACCTCTTTCAACTCATTGCCTATCACATCTCCCTTTGTTCAGTCTTCTCTAGCTGCTCAACCTTTGTGTTTTCACCTAATGTTCATGCTTTATTCCCATTGCCGGACCTTTGCACAGGCTGTGCCCCCGGCCTGGAGTTCCCTTCCTACTACATAATTCTTCATTTCACTAAGTCCTTCAGATCCTCCTTTAGTCTCCATCACCATTCACTTCTGAATTCACTTCTGAATTCACCATTCTGCCTTCCCTCCCTTTATCAAATCCCCTATCATAAGCTTACTTAACACGATGCACCTCTCTCTTGAAACACCAGACACAAGTTTACATGTTGTTCTAGGATTATTTAATTCATCTCTCTGTCTCCCAAGAGAGCTCCAGGAGGGGGAGGGGACCACATCTGCTTTTGTTCCTGCATTATATTCCCAGTGCCCACTACACAGTATGGATCATAGTGGGAGTTTAATAAATATATACTGATTACATCTGGATAACTAAGGGAGAAGAGACATAAATGAAATTGATCAGTAATCTCCCTCTCCTTGTGAGATTTAAAAAAAAAATTCAGAAAACAAACTTTGGTTTCCCTTTGGCTTCATTTCACCTGAGTCAACTGCCTGTTGGTGGATCTCAGATATCTAGCCAGCCTCTATGAAAATATCTTCATCCTAAAACATGCCTTTTGCACTTTGAGAAACCACAGGTGTTGCTATAAATACCAGAGAAAATCAAAAGTTGAAGTCTGGGGTGAAAAGAAATATGGATGAAATGTTTAATAAAATATTTCAGGAGAGGATACAGATGTAGAGTAGCTTTGAGGAGAAGTTGAGGTTGGGCAGCTGTGTTTTCCAAAAAGATCAAATATCCCTTGTCCTACCTTGAGTTTCTGGCCCAAACTCCACACCAGAGCATGGCTTGTGGATGGGTCTTGGCCTGTCTATATGGTAGGAACACTGGCTCCTGAAAAGGTCTCTTCCTCTGGTCTTTTAGTCCACATTTGCACTGTTAGAGGTAACTTTCTTTTGATTAGACACTGTACTTGTAAGAGTTTTTGACCCTGCCTTCTCCAGCTCCATGCAACTCCCTGCACCGGGGCCCAGCCGTTTCTAATTCAGCCCCTCTCAGTCCCTGAGCAATGCTGATAAGAGGGACTCTTAGCCCACCAATGGGTGGGATCTGAAATTATATACGCTACCCGTAGATTTTAAATTACACGAGACCCAGATATCTACATGCCTTTTTAGCCAGTTCTTTCTTCTAATGAAGACTGGTTAGTGGGTTTCAAATTACATGCCAACTTTGTTGCTTGTCAGGGGTACTTGAGAAAGATTCCAAGTTGAGCAGGCTCCAAATCGTGTTTGATTAGCAATGTCTGCTCTGATCAAGGGAAAGGATGGTAATAGCATGCATGCCGCATATTTGGTTTCCCTGTTCTAACTCCTAACATTTGGTCCAAGCCTTATGACTGGGTTTTAGCCCAACTTTAACTTAAGTTTCTCCAGAAGCTGAACATCTGCCCTGAATCCAATTGACATGCTATAATATAATATTTCACAAGTGCTGCCTTGACCCAGTTTTGAAGTCATGGCTAAAAACTCTCAATTCCCCTTCATGGGTAGTTTGCTAAGCCTCTACACCAACCATGTCCTTTATTGGGGTCCTGTTCTCCAAGGCCAGGTATCCAACAACTAGCTAGGGGCAGCCCCTAAACCCAGGAGCCCAAGTAATTATTCAACTTATCCAATCTCCAGAAAGTTTTCAAAATCTGCTCCATTTGCCATGCATAAGCGCCTCCTACAGCTCCAGCTTGCTGTGACCCAGTCCCCAAGTATAACCCCCTGTGCATCCCTGAATGACAGCCTTTTCTTATTCTCTCATTTGGAGCCATAAGTAACAAAGAGTTCTGCCTTTCATCTATCTGAGAGTCAGTGTGTTGTATCCGGTTATCCAAAGAATCTTTAGAGCTTATAAAACACATGTATCCAAAGGCCTTGTCCTGCCTAGTCACTGCCATCCTTTGGGAACTAGACGCCCCCTTCCAAAACTACCAGGAATGTCTGTGCATTTATTTTATATCGCAAAACACTTTGTTTTCTGGGATGATTTCTCAAGCCTCCTGCTCAGCCTCCTGAGAAGCCATTTTAGCTAAAATTCTAGCTAATATTCGCTCAGTGGATCATTACTTCCACCTCTGGCATGTGAGGGTACTGTTTGGGATGTGGGACCTGCAGAGGCCCTGAGGGGTCCCACTTTGTATCTGAGACACCCTCTGACCCCTCTGAGAGCTCTGGCCCACAGACAGCTGCAGAGCCCAGTAAGGATGCCACCCTCAAAATATCTGCAGGATAGACTATGGCAAAAGCAAGGAAACTCCATTCCACCTTTTCATATTTGTAAATATTCTTCTTTTTCTTCCTCCACCTTCTCTGCTTCCCAGGTTTGCTTCCTTCCTGAAAAGAAGATCACGTCATACTTTCCTTTTCCTCCCAGTCCTTGAGACAGACTTTCTCCTCAGACTAAAGAGTGTAAACACTTTTATAACCACTAAATGGTCGATTCTGAGAAAATACCAAGAATTCGGAGTAACACTGAAAGCTCTTGTCGGGATCTCCAGGATAGATTTGTGTCATTGGGAAGATAGAAAGGGGTCATGAGAAAGGGTCAGTGGGGGGCCTTACACTATGTTCAATAATCATGTCATTGGTGGGAGCGTTACTCTGAGACAGTTCGGTAGGTATAAAATAAATGTGTTTGCCTTTGGGAACTGGAACATTATTCTACAGGAGAAACAGGAAATGCAGATGTAAGATCAAAGAAGGTCAGTAAAAATGATGTCATTTCTTAGTTGGAAGTTTCAATGAAAACTCAAGATATATTTTCTCTTTAAAATGAAATATGTTATGTCCTACCTGTATCCACTGAAAAGCCCTAGAAACAGTGGTGAAGCCAGTAGCAATGAACACCTCAAAACCCAAATTGTGGGTGTCTAAATGTCATTCTCCACTGAAAGAACAAAAGCGTTGTCTAGGTTTCGGAGAGAAAACCTACAAGATGAACCTGGAACATATTGTCAAACCAGACAAGAAGAAGCTATCGAAAACCATGTGGTCATGTCAGAAGGACTCAAAAGTGAACTTAAAGAGTCGCCCGCAGGCCAAACGCAGGAGACTTTGATCTCAGTAAAAGAACAACTGTGACGGATTGAAATCCATCGAATACTTTAAAATCCATGCATGCAAAATGATAGTCATAACACAATAAGCTCACTGGTGTCCTACATCGAATACTAGAGGAGCAACTCATTATTTTGAAAACTAGAAAATAAAGAAATCAAGCATTAACTTGTCTTTCCCATATAAACTGTATCTCAGGATGACAAATAGTTGATGAGAAGAAGCTTTTCTTTAAAAAGTGATTCAGAAAATGAATGAAAAAGAATGATGGGCTTAAAATTATTGTTGATTAAAATGATCATCAGTGGTTGCTACCATCAGAAGAGCCAACCAGACTTCCTAACGTACAGTACACTGTACCATGAAGTATGAAGTATTTTTGCCAAAAACCAAAACCTGAACCTGATCAAAATTCTAGATCTAACTTCTAATTTACAGGAAATACCAGGGGCGAAGGAACATTTAAACCACGCCACTAAAATGCAAACAGCAAAATGCAGACTATGGGGAATTCTTTAAGACAAACAATCTAGTTTTTGTTAACAAGTAAATCTCAAAGGGGAAAAAAAAGTAGATCAAAAGAGACTTAAAATACCTATGAACCTATTGCAGTATATAGACCACATTTGGATCCTGATTCAAACAAATAAATTACTTTTAAAATTATATAAAAAATTGGGAAATTTGAACAGATCGGATAATAAATAATTATTATTAATATTTTTGGATATGATCAAAGTATTTTGCACGTTTTTAAGAAATAACCTGTATATTATAGAGATACATGCTGAAGCATTTAGAGAAGAAATAATATTTGGGATTTGCTTCAAATAATACAGGAGGGAGGGAGGATACAGAAAAACAAGATTGGGCACTAGTTAATAATTTTTTAAGCAGAGCAAAGGGTGCATGGATAGAGATCTGTTATACAATCGTGTCTACCCGATTTCTGCTTAATATTTTTCATCATACAACTTAAAATTACACACACACACACACACACACACACATATTAAAAGTTAACAGTGGCCAATTTTGCTCCAGAGAAGAAGGGGTGGAACTGAGCTAAGCAGAGGCAAATCTGGAGCAAGCAGAGTCAGTCCAAAGCATCCTTTGCCTCTGCAGAAGAGGTAGGTTTGGTGTCATCCAGGATTGTGAAGACCTCACAGAGCTGCCTGGGCAGGAACTCAAGAGCCTGGACCTTGGCATCAGGCAGGTCACCCAGCTTCGTTACTTAGTTATATAGAGGTGTTCCAGTGTCCTCATCTGATGGGTGGGGATCACAGTGGTATCCACCTCGTCCATGGTGGAGAGGCTCAGGTGAGGTGATGCATGGATGATGCTTAGCAAAGCTCCTGCTATACAATTAATAATTGATATAATTATCTTCATCTTCCCTGTGAGCTACCTTGGCCCAAAGAGATGTTGTTGGCACAGTAACTCAGAGGAACCACAGCTGGTGGCCCAGACTCCAGACCTGTCTGCATCTCTCATTGGTCATCCTTAGCAGCTTCTGGTTATAGTAGCCAATTGGAAAAATGAATGGAGCACTTATCTCAAACCTCCATTTTCCAGAGCCTCCACTCTCCCCCATTCCCTCATTTTCTCTCTTGTTCCCTGTTTTTTCCTCCATCCTTTCTTCTTTCCTTCTTTCTCCAAAGCAGCACTTTCCAAGTGACAAGTGAAGCAATAATCTAAGCAATAATTTAATTCCTTGCTTCCTACTTAAAAATCCCCTAATTACTGGGTAATGGGTCCACAGGGGCATTTGGGCTGGGTGAGCTCTGCCCTGCAGGCACAGCTATAGTTCATCTGTCTGCTCCCTAATAGCACTCTAAAGTTCACCCTTATAAACATGTCACTGAGCCTGTAATTGAGTGACTGGTCATTAGGTTCCACGAGCGGTACCTGTGGGTCACCGATCACTCAGGGGTGATGGATCTTTCTCCAATACCTCGGCTGGGCTGGCTACAGAGTTCTCTATCACCTCTGAGCAGAGCATGACTCTCCAGGAAGTCTACAGCGAGCCCCGGTGGGCTACCTTAAGCTTGGACTTCCACGGGGAAGTGCCAGACAGAGGAGAGGGTAGGGTAGGAACATACATCCTTCTGCTTCCCTCACTGACTCTCCCAGAAGCCTGTCCTGGAAGGGTCTTGTAGGAGACACTGAAGCTAAAAGACACCATGAGGCAATAAGGATTCACTGCAAGAATAACTGCTCTGTAGAGTTAAAGTCGATTTGAGAGCAGGTGCATTGCTGCAAGACAAGGAAAAAAGGATTGGAGCTTTGTGTTACTAGACTTAGCTTAATGTACCGGAAATGTCTATCACCTCTGCTCTGTGTTCCCTTGAGTAAGTCACTTGACCTCTCTGTTCCTTGGTTTCCTCATTCATGAAATAGAATACTTCCCTTCTACAATTATGCTGAAGATTATCTGAGATAATACATATTAAAGTGTCTAAAAGTGTCCGGCACCCAGTAAGCATTCAGCAAATATTAGCTCATTCTAAATAAACCTACCATTTTTCCTCTGCTTCCATCAGAAATGCTCTTTTGTCTTTTTGATGGTGATGGAGACAGAATAACATAGTGGCTAAGGGCACAGGCTCTGAAGCGAGGCTGATTAGAATCAAATTCTGACTCTACCGCTTAATCGCAATGTGGCCCTGAGCAAGTTACTTAACCTCTCTGAGCCTCAGCTTCCTCCTTCATAAAATGGAAATATTAACAGTAGCCAGTAGCCATCTCAAAGAGTTCCTGTAGGGATTAAATGAGATCATACACGTAAATTACTCAGCATAGTAATTGGCAAGTAGTTGGAAGTAATCTTTCAATAAATACTGGCTCTTTTTATGGGGCCCCTGTTTAAGGAAATGAGGAAGAAAAAACAACCTTATTCATATTCCATCATTAAATATATTATCCTGAAGTTAAAAGTGCCAAGGAAATTCAACTTTTAAAAAATTTAAATCTACCTCCGATTATACTTACCTGAAAGAGTCCCTAACCCATTTAGGGGAATAAGCCTTGAGGAAGAGAACAGCTAATTCAGAATAAAATCAGTCTCTTGTTTAGTGCTAGACTGAGTGATACAGAGTGGAAATCCCACAGGGGTCTGAGAAGGAAAAGACAGCTGTGGGGAAGAAAAGGATCCAGGAGAGATGGGGCTATTCTGGGCTATAAGAACGGCAGGGTGAGATGGCAGGTAGAGGTGAGCTGGGGGAGGAAGCATCCAGATGGGGCCATGGGAGTGAAAACCCACAGGCAGGGACATGAGGCCGTGAGGAGTCTAGCCTGCTGACCCCCAGGGTTTGCGCTAGGAAGGAGTAACTAGGTAATTCAACAAGCCAAAAATATATAGTGAAAACCTATTCTGTGATGAGCATTAAATTAAATATCTCATTGGTTCCCATATCAACTCAGTATAGGGTGGACTCACATTTTTAGTCCATTCTGCTACACACTAACCACCTTTCGGACAACACATTTGGATTCTTGAGCGTCAGGACAAGGTGGCCCTGCCCAGGGACCAACCCTTCAGCTTGGGCAGCATTTGCACCTTCATCCACACACCAACATCTCTGTGATCTCCTGTTGGTATATTTCACTTTGCATTTGTCATGTTATACTACTGAGTGCTAAAAAGGGGGAAATGCAAAGGCTGATATTAGTTCTAAGAAACACAGGTTTCAGGAAAGTGAAGCACTTAAAACAAAGATGGACATACTTTGGCATTCCCAAAGTGGAAGAGATTTCATTCCAAGTTACCCTCTTTTCTTCAATTGGTCAACTGTATATTCAATTGTGGAGGAAAGGATGAAAACATATTCATAGTTAACAACTACTCATTTAGAGCTGACTAAGTGCCACGTACTGCTTTAAGCAATTTACAAATATTAACTCTTTTAAAAATTAAAGAAACTAATAAAAACCATGAGGACATATTAAACAAATAAATTGAGGGACATTCTGAAAAATAAATGCCCTCTCTTTAAAAATGTCAAGGTTAATCAAAGGCAAAGAAAGAATGAGGAAATAGTCCATATTAAAGGAGACTAAAGAACATGATAATGAAATGCAATGAACTATCTTTGTTTGGATCCTGGATCAGAAACTTTTATTTATTTATTTATTTATTTATTTATTTATATTTTTATTTTTTTGCTATAAAAAGCATTAGAGTAACAATTAGAAAAATTTGAATAAGGTCTGTAGAATATTTAATTTTACTATACTAATGCTAGCCAATTTCCTGATTTTCATAATGTTTCTGTGGTAACGTAAGAGAATGTCCTTATCTTTAGAAAATGCAAACTAATATATTTTAGGGGTAAAGGAGCATCACGTCCACATTTTACTCTGAAAATGGTTCATAAAGAAATAATAAAAGTGAAAGTGGTTCATAAAGAGAAAAAGATAAAGCAAATATGAACATGCTAACATTTGGGGAAACAGGAGTGAAGGTATACAGGAATTCATTTTATTATTTTCACATTTTTTTCTGTAAGTCTGAAACTATTCAGCACAAAATTAAAAATAATAGAAAATATGTAATGAAAAATTGTTTCTAAACAATACAGTATTATTTTAAATTTTAGAAAGTATTTTTCTCTCTGGGACCAAACACCAATTAAACTTAGAAATATTGGCTGGTTTTTGAAATTTTCATGTATGCCTTTAGGAAGGTGCTATGTGAAAAACAAGAGACAACACAGACAATGAAATTCTTCTGCAGGAATTCAAGTGAGAGATGAGGTTGGCCTGAACTAACGTGGCGTCTATGGATTGGGGAAGGTCTGTGTAAATACAGAAGATACTTGGAACAAAGACTTCCCTGGACTTGGTGGCTAATTAAATATGGCCAGAAAGTGAGGGAGAAGAGGAACCTGAGGATTTAAGCCTTGGGAACCTGGGGAATCCCAGCACTTGACAGACCTAGAACTGGAACAGGAGCCTGATGACTGAGGTTACCTTCTACCTCTGCTACAATTTTACTGTATGATCTTGGACAAGTCACTTACACTTGCTGGATCCCATTGGTAAAAAGATGCTTTTGGGTAGAGTGATTCCTACCTTCCCATTCTAAAAGCATTTTCTACGAATCAGTGTCGGGAAGAACAGCAGCCAATGGGCAGAGAGGTGACTAGGAGTTCAGGTTGTATAGTGTTGTATAATGTTCAAGGTGACACCATTCGAATGGAAATCCAAGGAATATTAGCTTGCAACTTATAAATTTGCTGTTCTTGTAAGACAAACATGTTCAAATGTTTTCAATTCCAAATGGCTTAACCTAATACGAGAAATGTAAGACTGGAACTGAAAGAAGCCAGAGATGGATTTACAGAGGTGGAAACCCCACTAGGTGAAAGTGAGAGCTTTCTGAAGATGGAAGAGTGTGGAGGAAGAAGAGAAGAGCCCAGGACAAAACTTTGTTGGTCACAGAGATTACATGAGTTCATTAATCACAAAAATGAATATTTATTGGAACCCAGCTCTGGGCCAGGCATTCTGCCAATGGTACAAATCCAGAAGTGAGTAAAGCAGGTGCCTTCCCTTGAGCTCTCAAAGATCTTAGTGTAGAAGAGAAAGAGGAGCCAGGAGGCAAGTATAACTATAGCTACTATTAACATCGCTATTTACTGATCGCTTACTGTATTGTCGTGCACTTGGATGAAAGCCAGACATGGTGCCCTTGGTTTTCACCGCACCCATCTTAGCACTTCATCAGATGACCCCTGCCCAAGATCCAGATGCAGAATACATTAACGGTAAATGGATATTTTATTGAAGACACCCTAAGGAGATGGGAGGGAAAGCTTCACATTACTCCCCATACACAAGAAACGTGAACAAATTCCCTGTTCTTCTCCCCAACATCCCAGTTTTGTGTAATATGTTCCTTTCTCCTGCCTACCACCTTGTCTCTCTCCTCTCTCTACTTGACCATGGCGTTGGCCTCTCCAAAACCACTCTGTGACCCCATGCAATCTCATTCCTGCCTTCAGCTTGGGTATCCCACTCATCCCAGCGGGGACCAAAATGAAACTCTGTTGCCCTTGAGGCATGTGCCTGGGGGAGTCTTCTCCGCACCTTCCCCCCATCCCAAGTTGCTTATCAAAGTGTTCTTTATGGATGAATTCTTCAATTCATCAAATTCAGGCCTCATGAAGGAAGCAGAAGGAGAGGCAGGGAAAAGATTCTGTACTGAGAATGTAAAATTTCCAGAAGATATGAAGAAGGCAAAAGGGGCAGTGAGAGGGAGAGAGGTTTTTCTCCCTACCCACCCATTATCTTTAAATCTCACCTCAACCCTGAACAAGGTATTATCTAGTTTTTTTAAAGAAGTAAACTGATGTCCCAGGAGCATAAGTAACTTGTTTAAGGCCATAAACAAGGATATGGCAGTGCTGGCATTCAAACCCAGGCATGCTGGACCCTTCCCACTTCACATCACTGATAAGGAACAGAGGAGGTAACAAAACTGGACAGATTCAGTGAAATCCTAGACTAAGACCCTTTGTGTATGCATCTTGAGAAGCTAGGGATGGACCAATTTCTGCAGATGTGTGGGGAAAGGTAGGTTCTGGTTGCCTTCCTTTCCATAACTGGGCTTCTTATCTTTCATGATAGAAATAAGAAACCAAAATCATTTGAATTACTTGTAGTGTAAGAGTTCATGGGTTCCTAATAAAGATGTCTCCTAAAAGGAACTATATGAATTGACGGTACTCACTTTCTCTGCTCAGAAATTATTAGGCGTCCTCTGAATAAGAGAGACTATCAGAAAAGGGAGATTTGAGGCAAGAGTCGGGCCTCTGGCTCAAACCTGGCCACAAGTTTTCCGTACCTGGACAAAGGATAAACTTGCTCTGTGTGTCCATTTCCCTGGGAGTAAAACAGACCTACTAATGCCTTCTCTTGCCTCTTCAGGAGGTGTGTATATTGAAATAATACACATAAAAGAAATTTAAACCGCATAAAGAAGCTTAGAACTAAAAACATGATCACCTTTAAATAGAATGAATCAATATTTTATGTGTTTAGAAAGTTTTAAAGTGTTCCTGCAATGCCCAGGGTAGTCAGTACCTGGAACATTAGGGTTCTAGCTTCTTTCTAGAGTGAGATTCTTGAATATTTTAATACCTATGACATCCTTTCCTTACCATAAAAGCCAGGTCCGGAGTTTGCCAAAGACCTGTCTTCTTTCCGGACATGACACAAGGACCCAAGATTGCACTTGCCACTCACTACCTCTGAGTACTTAAGACACAGTGATATTCTTAAGGCCAGAAGAAGAAAGAACCTCTAGTAAACCATGATTCCGATGTCATTACCAGGGAAAAAATAGGCACTGGAGACCTCCAGGGGACACGCACCGGGTCCTCTTCCCCCTCCTCACTCTCCTGTGCAATCTATAGTACATCACCATTCAAGGAAGGCAGACCAGTTTTGCATGCCAGCAAATCCAGGTATACGGTGTTAAAGGCTTCAGGAACTTTACCCCACGTGTGGCAGGTGAATAAGACTGGTTCTACAGAGATCATCTCCAGCCTGTCTCTCACCTTTTAGAAATGCAGCCTCCCCTGGTAGGTCACAAGAGCCTGCTCTGGGGAGTACCAATCATGGGATGATGGATGGTTGTCCCATAGAAGGTCACCAGCATTCTTCTGGCTTACTGAGCCCCAGGACTTGGACCCCACTGAGAGCTGACGGCTGATCCATAGGGCTCAAGTCCAATAAGGATTGTGATTTCTCTACATTAAGGACCCCTTCAATCTGGTCTGTCATACTCCCCTGCCCAGACACTGGTAAAAGCTCCACTTTCTCACAAAATATCTGTACTATACCTTACCCCTAAGATGGCATGAGCTGGCATGAAAATAGTAATGATTATTATCTTCCATTGAGTTCTTATAGGTCAATCTCATTTATGAATACAGATTTAAAAACGTTAAGTTCTACTATGTGTTGGGCTATGTGCTTTATTGGATTATTGAACTTATATAATAATAAATACTATCATATTCCTACTTTGCAGAGGTGAAAACTGAGCATCATAGAGGAATCAAATCTAGGAAGTGACAGAGATGCATTTTGAACCCAGGCCGTTTGATTACAGAACCTGAACTTTTAACCACTAAGTTACATGTAATTAAATTATATATCAATTTCTTTTATTGAGACGTGCATGTCACAAAATATAGTGTTTTTGCTACCTTGTATACATACTATAAATGGCTATATGACCTATCTATCGGTGGTAGAAATTCAGGAAATTTTTATTTTCAGCTTTGTGCTTTCTTTATTGAGTTTTTACTGTGAGCGTGTGTTACTTTAAAATTAATTACTTTGGCTTGTTGCAAATATTTATATAAGTACAAGGAATAATATACCAAAACTACATACTAACCACTCAAATTTAACAAATACTATTATGTCATATTGGCTTCATAGGAAATAAAACGTTCCAAATAGAAATGAGAAACTCCCCATTCCACCACCACATCTTTTCATGCCTCCAAACTCACCAGTATCCTACTGTTGGAGTGTTGCCTTCTCATCTGTGTTTTTATGTCTTTCCTACATATGTATATATTTGTATCAAGAAAAAACATACTACATATGTATGTTTCTATAAATAACATATAGTAATCCTGCTGGCTTTTCATGTGTAGCTTCCTTCCCCAGGCATCTGCAGCTGGCTTTCCTCTCCTCTGCTAAGTTATTCACTGTACTCAGTCCACATTTTGTAAAACTTGTATGGTTCAAGATTACAGATGTCTCTTACTTTCATCAAAGATAAAGTTTGTACTTCTGTCTATTGTTCTTTGTGTTGTTTTAGGCTGCTTTCAAAAGGAGGAGGGGAGTATGAAACCAGATATCTCTGATCCTTTTTCTGCATCTATATTAAAGAGCATATGGTTTTCTTCTTTGGTTTGATAATAGTATGAGTTACATTAATAGGTTTCCCAACATTAAACCATCCTTGAATTCCTAAGATCAAGTATACTTGGTCATGATGTGGTTTTATTGCTCTTGGTCTTGTTCCTATTGTTGCTGCTACTGTCATTTTGCTGGATTGGTTTGTTAGTATTTTATTTAAGTTTCTTCATCTATATTCATAAATGAGATTGACTTTTAATTCTTCTACTTTTACTGCCCTTTTCCATTTTGATATCAATGTTAATTTGCATCATTTAATAAGTTGGAAAACTTTCCACCTTTCTGTGTTTTCTGAAATAACTACTCACTGAAATTTTGATAAAAGATATCCATAAAACCATCTGTGCCTAATGCTTTTGTAGGAAGATTTTTTTTTTATTACTGTACAATTTATTTAACGAACATGGATTTATTCATACTTTCTATTTCCTCTGAAGATAATCTGGATCATTTATAATTTTTGAGAAAATTGCCCATTTTATCTAAGTTTTCAAATTGATTGATGTAATATTGTTCTTATTATTTTCTTGTTTATAATCCTTGTTTAGCTGTAGTTCTATGCCCGTTTCATTTTCAATATTGTTAAGGTTACCGTCTTTCTTTTTCTATTGTCCAATCTTGCCAAAGGACTGCCTGTATTGCTAGTCTATAAAAACAGAGAAACAAACAAAACTTTTTCTTAATCCAGTGTGTTTTTACATACATACATACATACATACACTGCTTTCCCAAATAAAAATGGCAGAACAGAGGTTACATCTGCTTCTACAAAGACACTATTCTCGCCAACACTTAGGGGGTAAACCAGAGTACCCATAAAAAAGGTGGGTACTCTTTTTTACTAGCCTTGGGTATAATTTCTGCGGGTACAACATATCCTGCTCAAGGCACTATCCCCCTCAATGGAGGCAATCAAGCTCATGATTTGGAATCAGATGCACTTGTGTTCAAATGCTTTCCCTTCCTACATGGGTGACCTTGAGCAAATGGAGGTAAAGATACCCATCTCAAAGGCTTTGGTAAGGATTACCTGGAAGAGTCAGGATGGATGAGGGAGTGAGTGTGAGAACTAGAGCTGGGGAAACCTGGGTTTGAATCTCAGCTTAATCTCTTGCTGGCCCTGAGCATCCTATTAGTTTGTAAAACTGAGATAAAAATATACTTACCTCCAATTTTTGTAGGAATTAAATTGTATTTTGCATGGTGCTTAACACAGAGAGAGCAAATATTTAAGAATTGCTGTTGTTAGTAACACAATTATTCTCAGGCTTATTTGCATGATGGCCTTAGTTCAAGGCTATTCAGAGTGCAGACTTGGAGTCCCCTTTCCTTCACTCCGCTCTTGGCTGAAGCCGGACACGATGAGGACAGTGCAGATCTGGCAGGTCTAAACTTGGCTCCGCTCTGGTCCCAGAAGCCAGCACATTCACCCTAACAGCTGCTCCCAGCAAGTAGTAAGTCTCACATTTCTAAGGAGTAGAATGTGGGTTTGAAAATACAGAATCCCATAATCAGTGATTCCCTAGACATTCTATCAAAACTCTCAGGAGTAAAATTATACCCAAGGCTAGTAAAATTATACCCTGTGTCTGCTTGTATAACATGGTGGTTTTTAAACTGAGCTCCCCAAAGTCCTAGAGATTCCATAAACCAACCTTCCTTTTTCCCCTACCACACACTAATGGTAGACAGAACACCATACTCTCCAATCTCAATTCACCCAGAATTTTAGATAATGACCCTGAATACAAACCTTCACTTGAAGAAAGGTTTCCATGGCTTAAAACACATCCAGGACTGTGAAACACAAACGTCTTTCAGAGCCAAGATTTTCAAACTTCCTTTTAGCCTCATGTCTAAGATGTTTAACATAGAGGAAAATATCATGAACCCCTTTGGGTCTCAGTTTCCATATCTATAAAATAAGAAAGATGAGAACTATCTGACAGCACTGTGTGAGGCGGAAATGAAGAAATCCACATGAAACTGTAGTACGAACTGTGGAATCATGTACGCATGTTAAAAGTTATTTCACATACACGCACATACACACACACACACACACACACACACACGCCAACATCTTTGGCTCCTTTTAGCCTAGCACTTTCCCCTCCTGGAAACATGTCTAAGTTGTCTAGAGAGAGTGCGATGAAGTGAGGAAGGCTGAAGGAGAGGAAGAATAAGCATTTAACAAGCCCAAGGAGGATCTGGCAAAGTCATGGAAGAAGCAGAAGAAAGCAAACTGTGAAAGAGATTGATGCTACAGAGGCAGATGTTGACATGTCAGGGTTGAGCAATTCTCAAGGATCTCCGGGCTGCTTCTCACCAGTTTTTCCTAGTTGAAGCCTGAGCAGCACTGCTCTCCCCTCCCCCACCCCACTGGCAATGGCAAAGAGGGGCCTATGGGCAGCTTCTATACAGAATCACGAGAGCCGGAGCAATCCCTGAACCATGCAGTTGGGGTGACAGCTGTCAGACGAGCCAGGGGGCAGGAGGGCTGGCTCTGGGTTACCTATCGGTCCAGTTGAGAGGGGTGTGTTCAGACTACGAGGACAATGTGGGCACATTGGTTTCATTTCATGAGCATATCCAACTGATAGGCAGTGGCTGCCTGGAACATCGCGTTGATCACTAGCTCCATGATCGAATAGTGATGTCTGTTATGGGCAAAGGATGAAGGAGGGTAGTATCTATGCCATGTATTTGAACCTTACACTAGATAGAATTGTCTCCTCTTCCCTTCTCCCAAGCACCATCTCCACAGAGGATGTGTTCTGATTTGGCTAAAATTATGTGCCAAACACTGTGTCAGATGCTTTATTTGTATTAGCTCATTTAATCGGCCCAAAACAGTGGTAGGCTAACTGTGGTTATTTTTGTTTTTCTTAAGCCCTTATCTTCTAGAAATACATATGATGTGTTAATGGACAAAACACAATATTTCTGAATCTGATGTCCACTTCATAACAATCCAGGAGTGGTAGTAGGTAGGGTACAGTTGGAAAAAGAATGGCCATGAGTTTTTAACTAGCCAGGTGACTGGTACACGGAAGTTCATTATGCAGGCTTATTACTTTTGTGTAAGTTTAGTGTATGTTTGAAATTTTCAATATAAGAGGTTTTTAAAAAAAAAAAAAACCCTGTTAGATATTTATGATATTAGCCCCATTTATGTACATGAAAACTGGGGCTCAGAAATTAATTACATTCCTAAGGTCAAAGAGTTAGTAGGCAGACTATGGTGGATGCCAAGTTAGCCTGCCCAGAAGCCCTTCAAGTGAATTACTCTCTGCCCATCTGTAGGGGGGACAGTCCAGGGAGAGACTCCAGAGGTTCAGCCCCTTCAGTGTCTGTCTCAGCTGCACAGAACCCTGTCACCCAAGGTTGCAGCCTTCCTCATGAAGCTCACATCCCATGGTGGAGCAAAGCAAGATTATAAAGGCTTAGTTATTTCGACTTAACACAGGACAACTCAGACAGGCAACGCTCTCTTCTGGGTTGGCCCAGCCTATGCTGGACGTGCATCACAAGTTGACTTTTCCTTCTGCCCGGTCCTGCTGTCCCTCCTGCCTTTCATAGGAGCTGATCCCAAAAAGCATCTTGCACATTGACCTCCGTCTCATCATCACCTTCTGGGAACCGAACCTGAGCCAGGAGAGCTGAGATCTGAGCACGGATCTGTCTGACTGTGCAGCATGTTTGAATCTGCCAGGAAGGGGGCAGTTATCAGTGTGAAGCCCCCGACCCGCTCCCCCAGCCCCGTGCTGAGGAGACCTACATAGATCAGGACATGAACAGGACATGGACAGGACATAGATCATGAACATGGAGAGACAAAATGTTAACACTAGTCTCGAGTCTAGAACTTTCTGAGCAGCAGGAGAGCACAGCTGCTAAGTTCAGAGAAGACCTTCCCCAGCATCAGTTCCCAGGAGGCCCAGCTGGATGAAGTTGCAAGAACACTTTGAAGGCAGCAGCTCATGCCCTGACCCAGGAAGCCCACCCGAGACCTCCCAGCAGCCCAACCTCAGAGGCCAGGCCCACTCCCCACACTTCTACTTGGAAGCAACTCAGCGAGACGCCCAAGCCAGCAGGTGGCTCTAAAAATACCCCATGCCTTCAGAAATCTCATTTCCATTCCTGGCCTCTGGTTTGCATGGCAAAGAGAACAGTTTTTCTGGAATGAATTATTCCCTCTCTGCAGATGTCTTCAAAGGTTTATAATCCAAAACGGGCTCTCCAAGACCCAGCCTCCCCAGGCTGCCCGTGCACACAGGAAGTCACTCCTTTGCAGGCACAGATGGGCTTCTGAAAATGTATGAACAGTGCTGATGTGACAGGAAGTGCTGGTTGTGGGGGAAGGAGTCAAGTGTCCCTGATGGCTGAATCACGGGGGAGCTCGGAGTACCTTTAGCTTCATCATTTTTTGTTTTGTTTTGTTTGTTTTTTAATTTTTTATTTTATATTGGAGTACAGTTGATTCACAATGCTGTGTTAGTTTCAGGTGTACAGCACAGTTATTTAGTTGCACATATACATATAATCTCATCTTCACTGAGGTTGAACTGGTTTGCCTAGGACTGTCCCAGCTTTAGCCCTGAACGCCCCATGTCTGAGAAACCCCTTAGTCTTGGGCAAAATGGCCAGTTGATCACTCTACCCTCACTCACAGTTTGCCAGGGTCTCAAGAAGAAACTAAGGGTCAAAAAGGAGAGGGGTAAGGTCAGTGAACTCCATTAGTGGCCAGTTAGTAATAAGGCCCTTCTCCCTCAATCAAAATGAAAACACACACGTGTGTGTGTGTATAATATTATACATGCTATAGATATTAAATATACTATAGATACCATAGATACCATATACATCAGCAAGGTAGCCAATCATTCATCTATCCATTTTTTTAGCAAACATGTATTAAGTGCCTACTGTTTGTCATAGCCAAATAATAGCATGAATCCAGGAGTTCCCGGTCTAATAGGGATTGTTTACCTGCCGAGGTCCCTAGAAGGCTTCCTGGCAGGTGTGGAGTGGGTGGGGGGAGTCTATAAACACTAAAATTACTGCAGAACTCTCTGTGTTAAGGGACTCCATACCTAAAGAAGTTGAAAAATCCCTGGATACAGAAATAAACCTATAAATAGATAATTACACACTGTTTCTCAAAGTGTGTTTGGTGGACCACAAATATTAAAATCTTCCAGCCTCTTGATCCTCAAAAGGCAGTCCATGAACCAGTAGCATCACGCAGGAGCTTGTTAGAAATGCAGATTTTCTGGCCGGACCCCGGACCCATTGAATCAGAACCTTCTTTTCACCTGATCCCAGGTGATTTGTGTACACGTGAAAGTTTGAAAGGCTCTGGTTCTGGGGCAGCTGCTCACATTGGGTGTCCCCAGTAAACCACACCTTCCAGTGGAAGTGATATTGGGCCGGTTCCAGGCCTTAACAAGACAGAGCAACTTCTGCTTTTGCACTCTTAAGAGCTCTGAGACAACACAGAGAGAGCGAGGGGCCCAGCGGAGCCAACCCCAACCAAGCCACCTGCCCAGTGTAGCCACGAGAATGACCAGCTCTGAGAACTGCCCAGCTGAGTCCAGCCCAGATGGCAGAGTTGTCAGGGAAAAAAAAAAAATCAGTAATTTTTTAAAACTGATGCGAGACCACCCCCAAATCTTCATGGCTTGAAACAACAACCGTGATTTGTTGGTCTCGCCCTCTCCACATGGTCTCTTCCCATTGTCTCTCCGGTGGGTAACTGGACTTCTTACATAATAGCTCAGGGCTCCCTAGCATGCAAAAACGGAAGTTTCCAGGCTTTCTTAAGGCTTAGGCAAAGTGTCACTTCTACTGTATTCTATTGATTAAAGGAAGTCACAGCCCAGCCCAGATTCAAGGGAAGGGCATGGGTACCTGGAGGCATGATTCTTTGAAGGTTATCAATGTTATAGACTACCAGAGTTCTCAAACGTAGCTGCATGTTATAATGACTTGGAGAGATTTAGAAAGCACTGATACCTAGGTTCCATCTCCAGAGACTCTGATTTTGCTGGTCTGGGATGCATCTTGGGTACTGGGGTGTTTTTAAGTTCCCTGCTTAACTCTAATATTCAGCAGAGTGTGATAACCACTGATGCAATGTGCTTGCTAAAAAAGTACAGGTTCTTTTTAGCAGAAGTTCAGACTTCTTGAATCTGAGACTCTGCAGTTGGGGTCCATGGGAGGCTGCCTTCTACAGTGGGTCCCAATGATCCTCACCTCTTAGAATTCATACTCTTCTGGAACTCCCTCAGTCCAATAGCCCACAAGGAACTGAATCCTGCCATCAACCATATGAGAAAGTTTGGAAACAGATTATTCCCCAGTCAAGCCTGACACCACAAATTTGGCAGCTAAAAAACACCACAAATGTATTATTTCACAGTGTTTGTGTTTCAGGAGTCCAGGCACACATTAGCGGGGTGGTGGTCTCATCTGGAACTCTGGGTCTTCTTCCAGGCTCATTCAAGTTGTTGGTAGAATTCAGTCTCTTGCTGTTTTATGATTGAGGCCATGTTTTGCTGGCTGTCAGCTCTAGGTCACTTTCAGTTCCTAGAGGCTGCCCGCAGGTCCTAGTCACGTGGTCCCCTCCATATGCAGTTTACAATATGGCTTTTGCTTTCTTCCAGGTCAGCAGGAGAGCATCTGCTGCTGCTTCTTATCTCTGTTAAGGCCTCACTTGATAAGGTCAGGTCCACCCAGGATAATCTTTTTATTAACTCAAAGTCAACTGATAGGGACCATAATTTCACCTGCAAAATCCTTTTCCCATATAACGTATCATAATCATGAAAAGAACATTCCATCACATTTATGGGTCCTGCCCACACTCACAGGAAGAGGGTAGTATAGGACATATACACCAGGAAGCAGGCCTCTTGGATGCCATCTTAAAAATCTTCCTATTGGAGTATGATTATCCACTCTTTGCTGATAAGAAACTCAAGCCTCAGAGGAGTTAAGTTATTTGCCTTGGGTCACACAGCATTTAAGTAGGGAACCAAACTGATTCCCCTTTTTCAGCCAGCCTGGGCTGCAGACAGATGGAGTCTGAGGCTGACCCCAGATGCAGACTTTTATAGCTTCCAAATATATTTAGTTTTTCCTTCTGAGAGGAAGGAGTCACAGCAGAAGGAGAGAATAAAAGTCTGGCTCAAAGATCCACCAACTTAAATGCCTTTAGGAATGAGCCAGGAAATATAAATGGATGAAGCACCCGTGGTGGTTACTATAGCGGGCCCAGCCTAAAGGCACTTACATTCAATTAAAACACTCACACGTACATATTCTGTCCTTCAAACAAAGCAAATATGCCAGCTGGAATAGCCCTTCTAGCCAATAATTTGCAAATCCTGGTCAAGACTAGTTTTCCTCATGACGACTTTGCTGAAAGGACCTCAAGGTAGAAAAAAGGCAGAAATAAGAGTCTAGGCCATTTGGGGCAAACCCAGATGAAGGCTAAAGTCAGAACCGCCTACTTCTCAGTTTCCTACCAATTGAGCCAGAGAGATGCAAAATGAGCTTCTAAAAAATTATATAATTATAATTATAATATATACAATATATATACTATAATTATATATAAATATACATTATATATATATATATAAAATATATCTATCATAGTGGCATAGAGTAGAGTTTGGCAAACTTTCTGCAAAGGGCCAGATAGTAAATAGTTTAGATCCTGTAGGCCATGTAGTCTGTGTGTCAATTATTCAACACTGCTGTTGTAACACAAAAGCTGCCATAGATAACACATAAATGGGTGTGAATGTTTGTGTTCCAATAAAATTTTATTTATAAAAACAGGCAGTGGGCCAAATTTGGCCCATGAGCCCTAGTTTGCTGACCCCTGGTGTAGCGCATAGGCTTTGAGGTCAGGAGAACTGACTTCCGTTACTGGCTCTTCCTTTTACTCTCTGTGTGACTCAGAGCAATTTACTTAAATTGTAAACCTACGTTTCCTTGCTTATAAAATAGAAATGACATGTGAAAGGTAGTACCGGTGACCAAGCATACACACAGTCCTCTACATTTCCTAACCTCTCTTGCATTTGGGTTGGGCGGTGAAACTGAGTTCTGGTCAATGGGATGTGGATGGAAGTGATGTCAGCCACTTCCAAGCCTGACTTGACTCCTAAGCACATCCTATGAAAGTCTCTAGCCCTCTTTTCCTCTCCTGCAGTGACCTTGGGGGCCACGTGGTCCAGATGGTATAACTATAACTTGGAGGAGGGCCACCCAACCCCCATGGGACTGTGCAAGAGTGAGAAATAAAACCTTAACGTGTTAAGCCACTGAGATTTTGGAGTTTGTATGTTGGGACAGCTGCAGCAACTACTGTGATACAAACACTCGTGTCCTGAGGTCTTTGTGAGGATAAAACAGGATTGGTATGTCAAGCACCAAGCCTAGGACTTGACACATAGAAGGCACTCCATACATATTAGCTATTATGATTAACTGATTACAAATGCATCACAAGTAGTTT
Organism: Eubalaena glacialis; assembly: GCF_028564815.1. Lineage (NCBI taxonomy): Eukaryota > Metazoa > Chordata > Mammalia > Artiodactyla > Balaenidae > Eubalaena > Eubalaena glacialis. The sequence continues at coordinate 21,080,831 of NC_083728.1, forward strand.
GTGGGGTTTTTTTCAAAAAGAAAATCAAGAAACCTCAGTGGAAATAAGTGGATGAACTTTCCAAAAGATATCAGCCCACTGAGATTTTTTTATGTTGAAAATAACACTTTGATAAGGAAAATGATGATTCTAAATGTTATACCTCGAAAAAGACATCACTTATTACCTCTTTTTAAGAGAAGGAGGAAGGAGGAAAAAAACCTTCTAAGTTCTGCATCCCCATTCATCATTTTCTCTACTCATCACAAGTTTCCTGAGCAGGTCCGCTCTGTGTGTGCCTTGAGCTCACTGCTGACTCAGCCACGGTCCTGCTGCCCAGCAGTCAGAGCAGGTGGCCACCAGGGCTCTGTCAAGGGTTATCAGGCAGTAGAACAGGGAGCTGCATGCTATGAGCAGGGGTGCTACAGGCTGTTCCTCTAACCCAAAGACCCTCCAACACATGTTCCAGGAAGGGCTGAGGTCAAAGTCCTACTGAATGTCAATGCAGCCTCCACTGTGGAAAGAATCCATTTGCTGGCACTTTGATGTTTCACACTCAAACTAGCAGAGGGAAGAAAAATTCCCATCCCTAAATCAAAGGAGAATTAATATATTTGTGAGCTGAAGATAGACACTGAGAAGGGAACTTTGAAGGGGAAAACGTGGGGAAGGCCCAATGCAGTGGAAACAATGACTACAGATGTTTCCAAAAGCACATCCAAAAACGAAGAGGAAATCTTTGATCCTGTAGATGAGAAGTGTGACTGTTGTCCAAAATGCCAACAGGAGAGCCAACAGGCCAGCTTGCCGTTCATGCATGACAAGCTGTGAAACAAGATCTGCTCAGAATGGGGCCAAATCCAGGTGGAGACTCGTCACGACCTTCTCCATGCAGCTGATGTTTAATGAACACTCGGCAGGCCACAGAGCACAGCTGAGTGCTCTACCTAAATTACCTCCTTTAACTAACTCACCACAGCCCTGAGAATTAGGAGCATTATTATTGGCATAGATCCCTGATGAAAACATTGAGATTCAGACACCATAAGTATATTTCCCCAGATCTTACAGCTATGACAAGGCAGACCAGGATTTGAATACAAGTGTCTTGGTCAGTTTGAGTTGCTATAACAAGATAACATGAACTGGGTGGCTTAAACAACAGAAATTTATTCCTCACAGTCCTGGAGACTGGAAGTCTGAGATCAGGGTCATGTTCTGATGAGGGCCCACTTTCTGGCTTGTAGACAGCCGCCTTCTTGCTGCATCCTTACATGGCAGAGAGCAGAGAGAAAGCAAGCAAGCTCTCTGGTATCTCTTCATATAAGGGCACTAATCCCTCCTGAGGGCTCCACCCTCATGACCTAATCATATCCCAAAGGCCCCACTTTTTAATATCACCCCCACCGGGGATTAGGGTTTCAACATATCAATTTGGAGAGAGGGACACAAACATAACAACAAGTCATATTAATTCCAAAAATGGACCACTTAACTACTAGTTTATAACATCTCATAACCAAGCACTATCATATACCAGGTCCTGTTCTAAATACTTAATGTACCTCATTCAATTTTTACTGCCTTATGAGGTCGGTACTATTATCATTCTTCCCATCTTACAGATGAAGAAACCAAAGCTAGGAAAGATTAGGTGACTTTCCCAAAGTTAGAGGGCTAACATTCCAGTTCTCATTCCAGATCTCACACTCTGAACAATGGCCCAGAGTCCCAGAGTCATTTAGGAGGCTCCCTGGGGTTGGCCACTGTGCTTGGTGAGACTCTTAGGCCCAGATCTCTGTCATTTCCTCTGGTCCTAGGTGCCTGAAGCCTGTGATCAGGCACAATTTGACTAGAAGACCAGGCACCCAGAGATTTAGTGAGTGTGATTCTAGTTGAGTATGACCTCCACATGTGCCAATTGACTTCAGAGGCATGTAAATGATGGGTTGTAAATCAGGAAGCAGGGGGTCCCATCGTGAATCATCCCATTCCCTCCAAGCATATCATGACAGACATGCATAAATTCCATGTAGGCTGTGGTAGGCGCTGTCCTTTAGATTACCAATTAAATAAACCCTAACTGTGCTCACTTCTCAGTGGGGAGGCTGAGCATTAATATGGTAATGAGCAGTCCGAGAGATGTTCATGGAAACCTCCTTGTGTTAGTGTGATCCATGACCGTCTGCTCTTCTGTCCTGTTTAGAATGGAGCAGAAACTCAGGCAGGTGGGTCTGTGAGGGAATGGGGAATGCTTCAGGGGAGGGGCCACAGATGCAGGGTGACTACAACATCACCATCTGCAAACAAGGGGATGCAGGGATGCTAGGGCTACCCACCGTCCTGCTAGATAGGCCAACATGACTTGAGAATCCCTGGCCACCATTGTACCACTGAGGGATAACTCTGCCACACCCTGCAAAACATTTTCAGACCATGTGCTTCCAATGGCCCTGATTGCAGGGCAGGGCATATTCCTATTGGGGAGTGACAAATTTTCTTGGACTAAACATGGGCCTTGGCTAACTCCTGTGTCTGGTGCATTCTCATCATTTGTCCTTAGGCAGTTGGCTCCAAATATCCGAGCACCAGTTTGATCATAAGAAAGCAGAGATGTGGGAAGGTCAATGCAAGGCTTTGTATACGATATATCCAATAAGAGCAAATGCTATGACTCTACTGTAGTTATCGTCACGGTTTTCTTTTATTCTTAGTGTGACAGAATAGGGTTTCTGAAGCTCCTTAATCCTCTACCTGGCTGTGGAAATGACTAATTCCCTTGGAGACCCTGACCCTTATCAAGGTAAAAATATAAAAGGTTACTGGTAAGAAGGAAAAAGACAGAATAGGCTAGCATAACTACCATAGTCAACATAAGAAAAAAAAATTATGTATCTTTTAAGTGCCTCACTCTACTGCAAGACCTGATGGGGCCGTTTTCTTCATACCAGTAGAACCTAAAAGACCCCAGATCCACATCCCAGCCTTTCTCCAAGCTCCTTAGCATTGAAATAAAATGAATGGGGCTTGGTGTCTGGAGGTAAGTGAAAAATGAGGCAAGAGATGAAGGGGATCATAGAAGGGAGATCAAAACAGAAGGAAAGCAAAGAAAACGGTCTCTCTCTTCTCCATCCAGGGAAGACATGGTATGTATTCATCACAGACTCAGCTGGAAAAGCAAAAGTTTGCTTTGCTTTACACCATCCTCTGGCCTCCGTGTAATTGTCAGTGATTTAACAACAGGAATTTCTCTGTTATGGACTATGTCTTCCCAACATCCCACACAACACTGATAGTCTGGGACTTCCCTGCGGGTCCAGTGGTTAAGACTCCATGCCTCCACTGCAGGGGGCGAGGTTCGATCCCTGGTCGGGGAGCTAAGATCCCGCATGCTGCAGAGCGTGACCAAAAAATAAAAACAAAAAACGAAGAAACAAAAAAAACACTAATAGACTATAACGGAGCCGATTTCCTTATATAAGACATAAAATCCTCCAAAGCACCCCATAACCCTCTCAGATTTTCAAGTACTATTCTAATCTGACTGTTTCATCCAAAGAGTAAGGAGGTCCTATCATCTCTATCCTTGAGCATAAGGGACCCTGGGATTACAAAAGAGTAGCCTCTAACCCAGGTTTGGAAGGTCAGAAAAACTTTCCTGGAGGCAGTAAGATCTGAGCTGAATCCTAAAGGACTAATGGATGATGATAAAACAAGATGAGAGAACAGCATGTGCAAAGGCCCAGTGGCAAGAGCCTCCAGCATATTCAGAAGCTCCAGTGATGCAGTTTGGAGGAGATTAGAGGACAAGGGGTAGAATGGATAAATATGAGGCTCAAGGGATATTCAGGGACCAGGTCTTAAAAGTCCTTCTAAAACCTCTTAGCTAAGGAGTAGAGCCATTATCCAGAAGACAACAGGGAGCCATTGAAGAGTCTTAAGCAAGTGAGGAATCAGAGATCAAATATGTATTTTAGAAAGATTTCTCTGCCTGCTCTGTGAGAATGGATTGAAGGGGAACAAGAGTTATTGATGTCTCCCCAGCAAATGAGGATGGCAGCGCAGCCCAGCCCCAGGTGACAGTATCTGGAAGAGAGAGAAGGCAGGGTTTTAAGAGAGAAACTGCAGATCTAGCCATTGACTGGATGCCTTCCAATATCCAGATAGGATTTTAGCACTGGATGGAAAGTTTTGCCATTCTGTGAGTTAGGCAACATCAGAGGAGGAACAGGTCTAAGGAGGAAGGATTGTGAGTCCAGTTTACAACATGACATGTTGGAAATGACTGAGGGGCATCTAAATTTACATGCTCAGAAGGAAGTTGGAGATTTTTCTCCAGTAGATTTTGAGCATAGAAGATTTGGACAACATATGTAAATTGCATCCATGGACGTGGTTAAAAGAATGGAGATAAGGCAAATGCTGGGAAATAGGGTCTCGACTCTAAAAGGCATTTTGACCACTTCTCTCCCAAATCCATACATATTTGGAGAAGTGAATTCTTTTGAGCAAGACTTACACATCTTGACTGGAGAAATGACTGATCGTGTAATACAACAAGTAACTTAATAATCAAGCCACTGTCTATTAGACAAATGCCAATGCCTGTTGGTGAGTGCTAGGTCCTGTGGTTGGCTTTATCATATCCAATATATTTTGTCAGTGATTTGGATGAAAATGTAGACTATGGATGATGTGAAGCCAGGAGGAAATAAGTGAATAAGGCTGCAGGAGCTCATAACACATGGGAATGAAAGGTCAGACATACAAAGTAACACTTAATAAAGACACTAACCTAGTCTGCAACAGAGTCCCAAAATCACCTGCAGAAGGAGAGGATGAGGGATTCACTGCTTGGTAGCAGCTTCTTTGAAACTAAAAATAAGTATGTAGGACATGTTGGGGCTTGGGCTGACGACAGATTCAGTCTCATCTCATACTGTGATCTGGTGATGGGAAAATAGCATTCACAATACGAATGTTAATTAATAGAACCAGAAACAAAATTCAAAAGGCAGTTAGGGCAAATTCTGGAGAAAAGATACAAAGAGACCAAAAACACCCCACTGCCACATCTGAAGAGCCTGGAGCAAAAGCAGGGTACTGTGCATGCCCCCTGCACTCAACACCACCAGGGGGGTGGGCAAACCACCTAAGCCACGGCCCGACCCCTGGACACACCCCTACCCTCACGCCATATAAGGGACAAGCTCACTGCCCCCTCAGAGAGCGAGCCAGCAAGGGAAACTGTTACTTATTCTCGCTCCCCCCTGATGCAGCAGGGGCCCCAATAAAGCCTTGCCTGAAAAAAGAAGGGAGGAGTTCTAGTCTCAACTATGCATCTGGCTGGAACACCTCAACTCTGTGGATTCAGTTCTGGGTACCAACCTCCAAGAAGGAGGGCACTCCGGATAGTGAGTAATCCACCAATAATCATTTAAGTTGGAAACGTAAGACGGAGGTGCACATATGGATGTATTCTAAACGTCAAAAACTGCCCTGTGGAAAAGGAGTAGGGTCCATGGATGGGAGCTGCAGAAAGGTGAATGTCTTTCAGCCTCCAAGACTTCCTACAGTAGCCGGCATAGCTTGGCAGGGAGGATGCTCAGTCCCTGGAAAGTCCAGGTAAAGTTCAGGGCCACCTTGACGGCATAGGATAGAGTAATTCAAGAACTGGGCAAGGCATCAGAAATGATCATCTCTAAATCACTTCTCAATCTGCAATTTTAAGACCTTCTGTTCTCCAAGTAGATTTTTCAGTTGACTCATGTTAAAATTATACATATATGAACATATATATATGTATATGTATGTATATATATATGAATTGTATATATGAATGATATACTCAAGATGAATCCTTTCTAGGACAATATTTCCAAAAACTATGTCCCCTGGACCACCCACCCCCCCAAAGAATGTTATAAAGTGTTATGGATGCAAGAATCCCATGGTGGATTGAGATAAAAGTCCTCTGATGCCGGACTTATAAGAGCTTTTAATATGGCAATATGCACAGCAAATCTCCAAAATAAGATGGGGATAGACTCTGCCATTTTCCCGAAGAGCACCACCCACTACTGGAAGGTGCTACTAGAGAAGGGAGCAGAGCATCATGGTCTGAAGCTTGGGCCCTGGAATAAAACTGGGCTCCAATCCTGACCACACAGACACACTGTTGAGTATATCAGCCTTACTTCTGTGAGTCTCAGTTTTCTTGTATAGAATGGAATAATAATAATGCCCACTTCAAAGTATTATTGTATTAAATAAGATAATGAGAATAAAATGCTGAACACACTCACCAACATGTGGGACTCAGTAAATGTCAGATCTTTTCATTATTATTATTAATTCCCCCTCAATTCCATCGTTATAGAGAAATGGCCTGTTTCCCTTAAGCCGCATTGTCCTTTATCCCTTCCCTCAACAGGCAGTGGAGGAAGATCTGGTCATCCAAGGTGTCTTTGATAAGCATATCAGTCAGAATCTAAACAAAAAATAGAAACCACTGAGCATTTAAAACAGAGGGGCTTTAATTGCCAGGAATTCATCACACAGGTGATGGAGGAGCTGAGACGCCAAACAGGATCCAGAGAGTGAGCACAGAAATAAACAACAGCAGGAGACAACCTCCACGCCCAGGCTGAGGGTCAGAGAGAGGAGGGAGATTACCAAGGGCAAGGGTCATCTGCTGGAGGTTGGGACCATGGGGGTCTGGATCCACAGAGGGGACCAGCTACTCCTGGAGATGCCATCTGAGTCAGAGAGATGTACCCACCCCTTCCCCTTCCTCCCTTCTTTTGTCCTCCAGTGCCCACCAGCACTTCTCATTGGCCAAACCCAACCAAAGCCAGCTGACCAGGGAGCCTGTGGGTGTCAGGCCCCTGCCAAGAGCCCAGATTGGGGAAGGGAGAGAACTAACATGAAGGCCAATGGATCACGGGCCAACAAGGCTGCATATTTGCCCCCTAGAGTGGGCAGCAGATTCCCCGCCCCCCCACAAGAGCAAATCTCTGGTTCATTTGACCAAGCTGAGAGATGACAGTGAAAGGGGACAGTCGGTATCCAACCTCTCACTTCCTTCCTGAGGATGGGGCTCCCCTGGCCCTTCTCAAGCAGTCCAGCTGCGGGAGGATGGGCAGTGGTCAGCCCGTTCCAGCCCATTCCAGGGAGCTGCTCATCCATCCAGGGTATCCTAGCTCTTCTCTCCCAGCACTGCCTCGCAGAGATGCTCCTCGGCCCCAAAGCAAAACCAGTAAAGGCTACACTGATCTCAGAGTTCCTCCGGTGTTTGCTGCCCCAGAGTTATTTTTATATCTCATTTCCTCACATTATTGCAATTTACATACTTCAGCAGAGCACATTAGTGTCCAAAACACAAACCAGGAACAATAACACATCACCAGGGGCTTCGCAGAAACCCCAACCCGGAGGAGGTTTCGGAAATCAGTTGCTAAAACAAGTGGTTCCCTCATCCCGAGTGGGAGAATTCTCAGCAACACTTGACAATAAGTGGACGTGATGAGGACCACACAGAGCCGTAATTCGTGCCGGATTGCACATTGAAAGCTGCATTCAGCCCGCGGAACCCATCAGAGGGGGCATTGTTGCGATGAATACAGAAAGGATTGCAGTGAATTGCTGCTTCATTGCCAAGTGCTTCCGATTCCCTGCTCCTGCCATCTGTGTCCTCCGGAAGACATGCAGAAGCGAAGGTCCGAAATGGGGGTGCAGTGAGGGAGCGGGCTCCAGGCTGGTGGGAAGGACAGCTGGGCAGGCAGAGGGAGCCCCAAGAAATCAAATGGAAGCAATCTTCTTCTATGGTGTAACACAAAGTAATGGAAAGACACTCGGGGTCAGGGACCGCAAGAAAGTCTACTGTCCCCACATAGTCAAGTTCTAGGCTTACAGAAACCTAAACACACAATCAGATGTAGGATCCCCACGCTTGCTGGAACATTCATACCCTCACTCTCAGAAAGACAGCCCAAATCTGTACTCACATGTGGACACACACACAAACAGGCATACTTGTTCATCCATTCAATAAATAGTGAGCGCCTACTCTGTACCAGTGACTGCTAGGCACACGCCTTCTACACACACATAACGTGCACAGACACACCCACATTCTCACCAGCGGGCACACACATACACATACACTCATAGACACACACAGGCACACACCCAAGCGCGCAGACAAGTCATACATAAACATGCCTGACAAACTCAGAAATCTATTATCTCCGTCCAGTTCCACTCAATCACATGCACACACTTTATACATTTTCACAACTAAAATGCAGCACCAGCCAGGGGAAAGATGACAAACTAATCAACTGTCTAGTTCTGTTAAATTCTGAAAACATGTCTCTATTTTAACGCAGAGGTCCTTCACCCAAGACTATGGTTCTTACCAAGAGCTTGGTCTGTCTTTGGTTCATCTATTCAACAGTTCTATATTTAACACTTTTGATTGCTAATATCCCTGATCTTGGTTTAAAATACAGCAGTGATGTGCCTCCTTGGGAGATAATGTAGCAAGCTGGGCAATCTTCTTCCGTGGTTTAATGCAGTGTAGTGGAAGGATGCTATCTCCCTGCAACTGTCCAGGAAGAACTTTCCCAGGTTCTCTCTTCAAGTTTTATCTAACGACAGCAGCCAAAGCAAAAATAATGATAGCGAACGTTTATTGATCACTTGCTGTATGCAAGACCATGTGTTAAGTGCTTTCCTTGGACCATTTCATTTCATTCTCTCAACAATCCCTGGAAGAGAATACTGTTATTGTGCCCATTTTGCAGATGATAAAACTGAAGTTCAGCAAAATTAAATACTAGCTCTACTACCACTTATCTGGTAGTAGAGCTAGTATTTAAATCCAGGCAAACCGTCTTTAATTTTGCTATCCTAAGCAAAAAGGGAAATATTAGGTTTTGACAGAGCTGGGTTGTGAGTACATAGGTGTTTGATATTACTCCCTATACTTTTCTATCTTTCATCATCATTTCATCATCACAGTTAACTCTGTTCTCTCGTTTCTGTTTATTTGTAGATTGTGATATTGTTTTGGTTGAACTAATTCTGAACTAATAAATTTTAAAACCTAAACAAAACACACATAAATAAATAAATCCAGGCAAAATCCTGACTCTAGAGCTTGAGTGTTCTCTGTATCAGTCAGCTACTGACCCAAAATAAATCAGCCCAACTTTATTATCTCACATATTTCTTCTGGGCTGACTGGGACCAGCTAGGCAGTTCTTGCTAAGGTCTCTCACAGGCCAGGACTAAGGTGAGGTGAATGAGGCACTCGCCGAGGGCACACCTTTTAAGAGGATGCCCCAAAACTCAGTAATCAAGGTAAGTAATATTTTAAACAACACTTTTCTAAATCAAAATTAATACCCAAATAAATCCATGATGAAAAAAATATCAAAATTTTAAATAAAGGCAAGGTCAGCATTACTGATTTTTCTCTTTGGCCTTTTCTTCTGGCTCCAATATGGCTCAGCAAGGCACCGTTACTGATTCTCACTAAACTCCTGTTCGTCTCGGCCTTCTCTCATGGAGTTGGAAACCTCTGAAGGCCCACTCACTTGTGTCAGGTGTCTACATTGGGAAGACTTGATCAGCTGGGGTCTATGAAGGCTGGAGCTCCTTGGACATGTCTCCTTATCTCTATGTGGTCTCTCCATACGATCTTCCAGATGGCAGCTTCAGGGTAGCCAGACTTCTTCTATGGAGGTTCAAGGCTACAAGGGCACGTGCCCCAAGAGAGAACCAGGAGGAAGCTGCATATCTCTTATGACTCAGCTTCAGAAGTCACACAGCATCACTATCGTAGGATGCTATTTGTAAAGCCAGCCCATATTGTAAAAGGGGGACAAAGACACCACCTCCTGATTTGACACATGTCCTACAACAACCACACTCCCAAACCACAGCCCTGGGAATGGGCAGTCTCTGTCTCCATGCCACAGCCCGCAGTGAGCAACTGTCCCCAGGGTATTCTTCATATGGTAGCCACTTAGGTCACATGCCATGTAGTTGTCTGAGTATCTCTGTGTCAAAACCTGGGCCCATCAATGGGAACTCACCACACATGTGAATATCTGGCCTGGAAAATGACATCCAAATTTCAGAGCAGGGCATTAAAGACCTGTCAGGGCTGTCTACACTCCCAGGAAATTTCCTCCTCCCATTTTTACCACGAGGTCAACTGGGGAGGTGCCAGCACACTTGTTCAGCCAATGTCATTAGTTATTGGGTCTTTTACTTAAACTAAGAATAGACTCAGGAGTTAAAATTTGTGAATGATGGTGGAGAAGAAAGCTTTCCCCAACTTGAGGGGCAGTAGAGTGGCTTGAACTTGGGCAGTTGATTGATCATTGTTACGGATTTTTTCCTCAATCACCTTGATCCCATATCTCCCCAACCCTACCCTGGCCAGTTTGTGTGTGCAGCACAAAGCCCTCAGCAGTGGAATCACTAGATTATATCAGAGATGGAAATGACATTATCATGCTGAAGTGTTTGTATCAGTCAAGGTCTAGCCAGGAAAACAAGCCAGTTAAGTGTTTACAACCGAGGGAATTTATTCCGGAAAATTAACTACACTGGGTGATGAAAGGACCAGGAAACAAACAGTGAGGAAATCTAGAGACTGACAACAGCAGGAAGCTGCCACCACTCTGAGGGACAGAGTGAGGAAGTAGTGTTACTAGAGCCTCGGGACCACAGTCATCTGATGGAAAGTGTCTCATAAGAACGGGAGCCACCAAGGAAACACAGCCACTGCCACACAAGACAGAGAAGGAGAACAGTACCCTGGCCTCTCCCTTCCTCCCGCCCTCCCCTCCGATCTCCCATCAGTGTCTCCTATTGGCTAAATCCAGCCAGAAGCAATTTGATGCAAAGTCCAGAAAAGGCGGCCTGCCCACCCCCTGCAATACAGAAGAGAGAAGGAGAAGGACACGGGATGAAAGAAATAAGTCAGGCACAGCACAGTAGCCATCATTTTAAGGCCACAAAGTCCAGAGGTGGGTAATGGTGATGATATATGTAAATACTAATTTTAACTAAAATCATTATGTTATAACCAAGTTCCATTATGTCATTTAATCCTCACAACTGCCGATGGTCTAGGGTTATCCCCAGAGCAGACAAGGAAACTGAGGATCAGAGAAGTTAAGTTCCTCATTCCAAGTTACAGAGCTAACAGGAATGAAGCCGAGATATCATACCCAGCAATCCAGCCCCAGATCGCATGACTCAGAGCCGTTCTGCTCAGAACCGAATTGTGTGCTTTGGAATCAGGCAAACTAACTTGAATTCCAGATCTCTCATTTCCTGCTCCGCATATTCTTATGATCTCTGCTTCCTCCCCTACAGTATAGGGATAATAATTGCTTCACCTACAGGGCTGTTGTAAGGACAAGATCAGCAGCATTCAGTAAGCACTCAGCAATGTGCTGTTAATTTCACTACTGCTTCTCCAGGATCAGACTGTGAAAATTCCAGATCCTGTCCAAAGGAAAGAGAGGACTCAGGATGCAGAAACTCTGTGAGGCAGGAGTTAAAGGTCACAGGTGACTGCAGAGAGAATCTGCCTTTTTTTTTTTTTTTTTAATTCATTCATTTTTGGCTGCATTGGGTCTTCGTTGCTGCGCACGGGCTTTTCTCTAATTGTGGCGAGCAGGGGCTACTCTTTGTTGCGGTGCAAGGGCTTCTCATTGCAGTGGCTTCTCTTTTTGCAGAGCACAGGATCTAGGGGCACGGGCTCAGTAGTTGTGGTGCACGGAATTAGCTGCTCCACAGCATGTGGGATCTTCCTGGACCAGGGTTCGAACCCGTGTCCCCTGCATTGGCAGGCGGATTCTCAACCACTGCGCCACCAGGGAAGCCCGAAAACCTGCCTTTGATTGACCCTTGCTAGTCTGTGGAGACGCTGTCAGGGTACTTCCCACATCACCGGGAATGCTGGAGATCCTGCAGGTGAGCTGGACAGTTTCCATACACAAGGAAGGCCCTTAGCTCAAGCACCTGTATCTTTCTGCCTGAGGCTACACACTACCTGGGAAACATGTTCGGCCAGCACGTGGGACAGTCCAGAAATGCCAGAGATGCCAGGGAATTAAGACAAGAAGCAGCCCTCAACAAATGAGGGGCAGGAATTACTGGTAAATGCCCCAGCTTCTATGCCCTTTGGTGGGCAATTCTGAGGAGCATCACACACACCTCTCAGGGGGTCTCCAGCAGAACTGAGCCCCAGTTATTGACAGCCATACCCCATCAATAACACATCACCAATGACTCTACTCCCCTGTCTCCCTTTCCTTCTTTCTCATTCACTGTGCTTCCTGGGGTTACCTCCCAAATTAATTACCTGAACTCAAATTCTTGTCTCATTGTCTGCTTTGGGGGGAACCTAAGTCAAAATGCTGTTTCTCTATACTTTTCCCCACCCCTCACTTCCCCACTCCACCCCTCTCCACCTGGGATAAGCAGGAGTGAGAAGCCACAGTACCCAGTCATTAGTTCATCCATCCTTTTAATGGGGAAATAATGGCAGCTTGTCCCAAACCCTCCCCGGCTGATTGCACAAATGCCAAGAGTCAGCCCAATAGGCTGCAAGTCTGCCCACTGCCCACAATAGACACTCATGAGGACTCTGTATCTTGGGGCTATTTCTCTGTTAGGTCACACACACACACTATGGCTCTAATCCCCAGCAAAAGGGAAAATTGTGCATATAACCAGAGCTCGGTGGGATGCCCTGCAGAGTCAGGATCCCATCCCTGCAAATTATTTTTTGCTAATCAATATGTTTAATAAATAATATTCCAGTTGATTTCATTACTGGCAATACACAAATCAATAGAAGGTTATTGCATGATAACTTCCCATTGATATTGTAATCCTCCTGATTTAATAAATGTTGCTTTTCTGAGGATTGCTGTTTGCATTAGGAATTGAAGGAAGGAGGAGAAAAAAATAATTCCATTGTGGAACTGAAGCTGCAGCTTAATACGAAAGTGCAATGAAAGTCAGGGGCTGCTCCAGCTTCTGTCTACAGTGGCCTGAGCTGTGGCCCAGCAGTGCCTGGATCTGTGTAAGTCTCCTTTGTTGGATTCCCAAGCAGAATGAAGGAAAAGTCTTGGCTGGAAGGCTTTCCAAAAACCCCTTAGCAGGGGGCTGACCTTTTCTTTCCTTTGCGAATTTGGCCAGGAACTCCTTGTGAATGAAAACCCCAATGGGAAGAAGATGAATGGTATAAAATGATAACCCTGGAGCTTCAGATCCATTCTCAAATACTGGAGGATCAAAGCCACAGGTGGCCTTGGCAACTGTCTATTGCAAAGAGTCCCAATTACCAGGCCATGAGTAATGGCACTGGAAGCATTCAGGAAACTTGTTAAAATGCAGATTCCTGGGGCCCCCATCCCAAAGATGATGACTCAGTAGGGCTGACATGGAGCCTGGGAAAATGCATTTTTGAATTTTTTTATTGAAGCATAGCATATTATTAAAGACTAAATTTGAAAAGACAGTATAATCCTGACTCCCATATAAATATAAAATTAAGACGGGTTGAAGATTGTGTTTAACTCATTAATTAACTAGGGAACCAGCAAAATGTTACAATGGATCGAAAGGAGAACTCAAAGTACCACATTCTTATAGTTGATTCAGTTCATGCTGAAATGAATTTACAAATAGATGTGAGATGGGCTTTGGGAGTAGGGGAGAGGGATCAAATGACCCTCTACCACCAGATAGAATTTGCTTGTCCATGGAGGAGAATCATTTGCACTACTATCAGTTAACTACAACTAACAGAGGTGTAAAATAGCTCAAAGACAGGAAAAAAGGCACTAAGAATCATAGAGCCAGAGAACCCAGAAGGGTGTCCTAACGCACTTCTCACCCTACTTGGAGTGAGGTCACATTTCACAGGTTAAGGGCACTGTCCCCCATATGGCTGCTCTCACTTCAAACAACAGCCACAAGCTTGAAGGTCTCCAGGCCACCCACACTTCTGACCAATTGGCTACAAATTTGGAGGTTCCCACTAGTCCCACAAATTTAATTATTCACTTGAATAACTCACAGAACTCAGGTTAAGTGCTATGCTTATGATTACAGCTGTCTTAGTAGCTCAGGCTGCTGTAACAAGATACAATACATAAGGTGGTTTAAACAAGAAACATTTATTTCTCACAGTTCTGGAGGTTGGGAAGTCCAAGATCAAGGTGCTGATAGATTTGGTATCCAGAGAGAACCATCTTCCTTGCTAGTAGGTGGCCAGCTTCTCATCTTCGCTTGGGAGAGTCAGAGAGGAAGCAAACTTTCTCATCGCTCTTCTTATAAGGGCATTAACTGCATCATAAGGGCTCCACCCTCATCACCTAATCACCTCCCAAAGGCCTCCTCTCAAAATACAATCACACTGAGAATTTGGATTTCAATGTATGAATTTGGAAGGACATAATCATTCAGTCCATAGCAAAGCTTTATTATAAAAGAAATAAATCAGAACCAGCTAAAAGAAGAGACCCATAAGACAAGTTCCGGGAAGGCTCCAAACGTGAAACTTTTGTGTTTTCAAGATGTATCACCTTCCCAGCACATCTATGTACATCACTAACAAGGGAAACATACCAAAGCTTTGTATCCAGAATTTTTATTGGAGTTTCATTACATGAGCATGATTGAATTAATCTTAGGTCATGAGATTGAATTCAATCACCCTCTGTCCTCCACCCCCTGGAGGACAGGCTGGTATCATGTGGCTCACAGACTCAAATTTTTAATAATATGGTTAGTCCTTCTGGCAAGGCCAGCTCCCATCCAGCAACTATCCAGGGACCCACCTTGAGTGGCCTCATTAGCATAAACTCAGGTATGGTCTAGGAGGCCAACCATGAAGAACAAAGACATTTCCTATCACTTGGAGAATTCCAAGGGTTTAGAGGTTCCCTCCTAAGAACCAGGAAAAAAGACCTGCCAAATTCTTTATTATACAACAGATGTGTTAGACACCTTGATTTCCATCAAAGACATCCAGTAATCTTTGATCCATTTCAAAGTATTTTGTTTTTCCTATAATATATACACAAAATTATGCAAATCATGAGTGAATAACTTTGTGAATGTTCACAAAATGAACATCACCATATAACCAACACTCTGGTCAAGAAATGGAACATGACCAGCACCCCAGAAAAAACCCTTATTGTCACTATCCCCCAAAGGCTAGCCACTATCCTGATTTCTTTTTTTTTTTTTTTTTTTTTTTTTTTAAACATCTTTATTGAAGTATAATTGCTTTACAATGGTGTGCTAGCTTCTGCTTTACAACAAAGTGAATCAGTTACACATATACATATGTTGCCATATCTCTTCCCTCTTGCATCTCCCTCCCTCCCACCCTCCCTATCCCACCCCTCTAGGTGGTCACAAAGCACCGAGCTGATCTCCCTGTGCTATGCGGCTGCTTCCCACTAGTTATCTATTTTACATTTGGTAGTGTATATATGTCCATGACACTCTCTCACCCTGTCACATCTCACCCCTCCCCCTCCCCATATCCTCAAGTCCATTCTCTAGTAGGTCTGTGTCTTTATTCCCATCTTGCCACTAGGTTCTTCATGACCTCTTTTTTTTTTTTTTCCCTTAGATTCCATATATATGTGTTAGCATACTGTATTTGTTTTTCTCTTTCTGACTTACTTCACTCTGTATGACAGACTCTAACTCCATCCACCTCATTACAAACACCTCCATTTCATTTCTTTTTATGGCTGAGTAATATTCCATTGTATATATGTGCCACATCTTCTTTATCCATTCATCCGATGATGGACACCTAGGTTGCTTCCATGTCCTGGCTATTGTAAACAGAGCTGCAATGAATATTTTGGTACATGACTCTTTCTGAATTATGGTTTTCTCAGGGAATATGCCCAGTAGTGGGATTGCTGGGTCATATGGTAGTTCTATTTTTAGTTTTTTAAGGAACCTCCATACTGTTCTCCATAGTGGCTGTATCAATTTACATTCCCACCAACAGTGCAAGAGTGTTCCCTTTTCTCCACACCCTCTCCAGCATTTATTGTTTCTAGATTTTTTGATGATGGCCATTCTGACCGGTGTGAGATGATACCTCATTGTAGTTTTGATTTGCATTTCTCTAATGATTAATGATGTTGAGCATTCTTTCATGTGTCTGTTGGCAATCTGTATCTCTTCTTTGGAGAAATGTCTATTTAGGTCTTCTGCCCATTTTTGGATTGGGTTGTTTGTTTTTTTGTTATTGAGCTGCATGAGCTGCTTGTAAATCTTGGAGATTAATCCTTTGTCCGTTGCTTCATTTGCAAATATTTTCTCCCATTCTGAGGGTTGTCTTTTGGTCTTGTTTATGGTTTCCTTTGCTGTGCAAAAGCTTTTAAGTTTCATTAGGTCCCATTTGTTTATTTGTGTTTTTATTTCCATTTCTCTAGGACCTGGGTCAAAAAGGATCTTGCTGTGACTTATGTCATACAGTGTTCTGCCTATGTTTTCCTCTAAGAGTTTGATAGTGTCTGGCCTTACACTTAGGTCTTTAATCCATTTTGAGTTTATTTTTGTGTATGGTGTTAGGGAGTGTTCTAATTTCATACTTTTACATGTACCTGTCCAATTTTCCCAGCACCACTTATTGAAGAGGCTGTCTTTTCTCCACTGTATATGCTTGCCTCCTTTATCAAAGATAAGGTGACCATATGTGCGTGGGCTTATCTCTGGGCTTTCTATCCTGTTCCATTGATCTATATTTCTGTTTTTGTGCCAGTACCAAACTGTCTTGATTACTGTAGCTTTGTAATATAGTCTGAAGTCAGGGAGCCTGATTCCTCCAGCTCCATTTTTCGTTCTCAAGATTGCTTTGGCTATTCGGGGTCTTTTGTGTTTCCATACAAATTGTGAAATTTTTTGTTCTAGTTCTGTGAAAAATGCCAGTGGTAGTTTGATAGGGATTGCATTGAATCTGTAGATTGCTTTGGGTAGCAGAGTCATTTTCACAATGTTTATTCTTCCAATCCAAGAACATGGTATATCTCTCCATCTATTTGTATCATCTTTAATTTCATTCATCAGTGTCCTATAATTTTCTGCATACAGGTCTTTTGTCTCCTTAGGTAGGTTTATTCCTAGGTATTTTATTCTTTTTGTTGCAACGGTAAACGGGAGTGTTTTCTTAATTTCACTTTCAGATTTTTCATCATTAGTATACAGGAATGCAAGAGATTTCTGTGCATTAATTTTGTATCCTGCTACTTTACCAAATTCATTGATTAGCTCTAGTAGTTTTCTGGTAGCATCTTTTGGATTCTCTATGTATAGTATCATGTCATCTGCAAACAGTGACAGCTTTACTTCTTCTTTTCCGATTTGGATTCCTTTTATTTCTTTTTCGTCTCTGATTGCTGTGGCTAACACTTCCAAAACTATGTTGAATAATAGTGGTGAGAGTGGGCAACCTTGTCTTGTTCCTGATCTTAGTGGAAATGGTTTCAGTTTTTCACCATTGAGGACAATGTTGGCTGTGGGTTTGTCATATACGGCCTTTATTATGTTGAGGAAAGTTCCCTCTATGCCTACTTTCTGCAGGGCTTTTATCATAAATGGGTGTTGAATTTTGTCAAAAGCTTTCTCTGCATCTATTGAGATGATCATATGGTTTTTCTCCTTCAATTTGTTAATATGATGTATCACGTTGATTGATTTGCGTATATTGAAGAATCCTTGCATTCCTGGAATAAACCCCACTTGATCATGGTGTATGATCCTTTTAATGTGCTGTTGGATTCTGTTTGCTAGTATTTTGTTGAGGATTTTTGCATCTATGTTCATCAGTGATATTGGCCTGTAGTTTTCTTTCTTTGTGACATCTTTGCCTGGTTTTGGTATCAGGGTGATGGTGGCCTCGTAGAATGAGTTGGGGAGTGTTCCTCCCTCTGCAATATTTTGGAAGAGTTTGAGAAGGATAGGTGTTAGCTCTTCTCTAAATGTTTGATAGAATTCGCCTGTGAAGCCATCTGGTCCTGGGCTTTTGTGTGTTGGAAGATTTTTAATCACAGTTTCAATTTCAGTGCTTGTGATTGGTCTGTTCATATTTTCTATTTCTTCCTGGTTCAGTCTTGGCAGGTTGTGCATTTCTAAGAATCTGTCCATTTCTTCCAGGTTGTCCATTTTATTAGCATAGAGTTGCTTGTAGTAATCTCTTATGATCGTTTGTATTTCTGCAGTGTCAGTGGTTACTTCTCCTTTTTCATTTCTAATTCTATTAATTTGAGTCTTCTCCTTTTTTCTCTTGATGAGTCTGGCTAACAGTTTATCAATTTTGTTTATCTTCTCAAAGAACCAGCTTTTAGTTTCATTGATTTTTGCTATTGTTTCCTTCATTTCTTTTTCATTTATTTCTGATCTGATCTTTATGATTTCTTTCCTTCTGCTAGCTTTGGGGTTTTTTTGTTCTTCTTTCTCTAATTGCTTTAGGTGCAAGGTTAGGTTGTTTATTCGAGATGTTTCCTGTTTCTTGATGTAGGCTTGTATTGCTATAAACTTCCCTCTTAGAACTGCTTTTGCTGCATCCCATAGGTTTTGGATCGTCGTGTCTCCATTGTCATTTGTTTCTAGGTATTTTTTGATTTCCCCTTTGATTTCTTCAGTGATCACTTCGTTATTAAGTAGTGTATTGTGTAGCCTCCATGTGTTTGTATTTTTTACAGATCTTTTCCTGTAATTGATATCTAGTCTCATAGCGTTGTGGTCGGAAAAGATACTTGATATGATTTCAATTTTTTTAAATTTACCAAGGCTTGATTTGTGACCCAAGATATGATCTATCCTGGAGAATGTTCCATGAGCACTTGAGAAAAATGTGTATTCTGTTGTTTTTGGGTGGAATGTCCTATAAATATCAATTAAGTCCATCTTGTTTAATGTATCATTTAAAGCTTGTGTTTCCTTATTTATTTTCATTTTGGATGATCTGTCCATTGGTGAAAGTGGGGTGTTAAAGTCCCCTACTATGATTGTGTTACTGTCGATTTCCCCTTTTATGGCTGTTAGTATTTGCCTTATCTATTGAGGTGCTCCTATGTTGGATGCATAAATATTTACAATTGTTATACCTTCCTCTTGGATCGATCCCTTGATCATTATATAGTGTCCGTCTTTGTCTCTTGTAATTGTCTTTATTTTAAAGTCTATTTTGTCTGATATGAGAATTGCTACTCCAGCTTTCTTTTGATTTCCATTTGCATGGAATATCTTTTTCCATCCCCTCACTTTCAGTCTGTATGTGTCTCTAGGTCTGAAGTGGGTCTCTTGTAGACAGCATATATATGGGTCTTGTTTTTGTATCCATTCAGCCAGTCTGTGTCTTTTGGTGGGAGCATTTAATCCATTTACATTTAAGGTAATTATCGATATGTATGTTCCTATTCCCGTTTTCTTAAATGTTTTGGGTTTGTTATTGTAGGTGTTTTCCTTCTCTTGTGTTTCTTGCCTAGAGAAGTTCCTTTAGCATTTGTTGTAAAGCTGGTTTGGTAGTGCTGAACTCTCTCAGCTTTTGCTTGTCTGTAAAGGTTTTAATTTCTCCATCAAATCTGAATGAGATCCTTGCTGGGTAGAGTAATCTTGGTTGTAGGTTTTTCTCCTTCATCACTTTAAGTATATCC
The DNA here is from genome assembly GCF_028564815.1 of Eubalaena glacialis. Classification (NCBI taxonomy): domain Eukaryota; kingdom Metazoa; phylum Chordata; class Mammalia; order Artiodactyla; family Balaenidae; genus Eubalaena; species Eubalaena glacialis. Next base: position 21,100,540 of record NC_083728.1, read on the forward strand.
TGCCACTCCCTTCTGGCTTGCAGCGTTTCTGCTGAAAGATCAGCTGTTAACCTTATGGGGATGCCCTTGTGTGTTATCTGTTGTTTTTCCCTTGCTGCTTTTAATATGTTTTCTTTATATTTAATTTTTGATAGTTTGATTAATATGTGTCTTGGTGTGTTTCTCCTTGGATTTATCCTGTATGGGACTCTCTGTGCTTCCAGGACTTGATTAACTATTTCCTTTCCCATATTAGGGAAGTTTTCAACTATAATCTCTTCAAATATTTTCTCAGTCCCTTTCTTTTTCTCTTCTTCTTCTGGGACCCCTATAATTCGAATGTTGGTGCGTTTAATGTTGTCCCAGAGGTCTCTGAGACTGTCCTCAGTTCTTTTCATTCTTTTTTCTTTATTCTGGTCTGCAGTAGTTATTTCCACCATTTTATCTTCCAGGTCACTTATCCGTTCTTCTGCCTCAGTTATTCTGCTATTGATCCCATCTAGAGTATTTTTAATTTCATTTATTGTGCTTGTCATCGTTTCTTGGTTCCTCTTTAGTTCTTCTACGTCCTTGTTAAATGTTTCTTGCATTTTGTCTATTCTATTTCCAAGACTTTGGATCATCCTTACTATCATTATTCTGAATTCTTTTTCAGGTAGACTACCTATTTCCTCTTCATTTGTTAGGTCTGGTGTGTTTTGACCCTGCTCCTTCATCTGCTGTGTGTTTTTCTGTCTTCTCATTTTGCTTATCTTACTGTGTTTGGGGTCTCCTTTTCACAGGCTGCAGGTTCGTAGTTCCCGTTGTTTTTGGTATCTGTCCCCAGTGGCTAAGGTTGGTTCAGTGGGTTGTGTAGGTTTCCTGGTGGAGGGAACTAGTGCCTGTGTTCTGGTGGATGAGGCTGGATGTTGTCTTTCTGGTGGGTTCGTCCACGTCTGGTGGTGTGTTTTGGGGTGTCTGTGGCCTTATTATGATTTTAGGCAGCCTCTCTGTTAATGGATGGGGCTGTGTTCCTCTCTTGCTAGTTGTTTGGCATAGGGTGTCCAGCACTGTAGCTTGCTGGTCGTTGAGTGAAGCTGGGTCTTGATGTTGAGATGGAGATCTGTGAGAGATTTTCGCCGTTTGGTATTACGTGGAGCTGGGAGGTCTCTTGTGGACCAGTGTCCTGAAGTTGGCTCTCCCACCTCAGAGGCACAGCCCTGATGCCTGGCTGGAGCACCAAGAGCCTTTCATCCACACGGCTCAGAATAAAAGGGAGAAAAAATGGAAAGAAAGAAAAAAAGAGGATAAAATAAAATAAAATAAAGCAATTATAATAAAAAATAAGAAAAAAATTATTAAGAGTAAATTTATTAAGAAAAAAAATTTTTTTTAATTTTTAAAAATAGATTTATTAATTTTTTATACTAAAAATAAGAAAAAAATTATTTAGAAAAAATTTATTAAGAAAAAAATTTTTTAATTTTTTAAAATAAAAAATATGAAAAAACTTATTAAAAATTTTTTTAAAAATAGAAAATAAGGAAAAAATTATTAAGAAAACATTTATTAGGGAAAAAAAAAAAATTTTTTTAAGCCAAAAAAAAAAAAAAAAAAAAAACGGACGGACCTAACCCTAGGACTAACGGTGAGAGCAAAGCTATACAGACAAAATCTCACCCAGAAGCATACACATCTACACTCACAAAAAAAAGGAAAAGGGGAAAAGTTAATATATCCTGCTCCCAAAGTCCATCTCCTAAATTTGGGATGATTCGTTGTCTATTCAGGTATTCAACAGATGCAGGCACATCAAGTTGTTTGTGGAGCTTTAATCCGCTGCTTCTGAGGCTGCTGGGAGAGATTTCCCTTTCTCTTCTTTGTTCGTACAGCTCCCGGGGTTCAGCTTTGGATTTGGACCCGCCTCTGCATGTAGGTCCCCTGAGGGCGTCTGTTCCCCGCCCAGACAGAACGGGGTTAAAGGAGCAGCTGATTCGGGGGCTCTGGCTCAGTCAGGCCGGGGGGGGGGGGGGGGGCGGAGCGGTACGGAGGAGGCGGGGCGAGCCTGCGGCGGCAGAAGCCGGCGTGACGTTGCAGCAGCCTGAGGCGCGCCGTGCGCTCTCCCGGGGAAGTTGTCCCCGGATTATGGGAGCCTGGCCGTGGCGGGCTGCACAGGCTCCTGGGAGGGGCGGTATGGAGAGTGACCTGTGCTCGCCCACAGGCTGTTTGGTGGCGGCAGCAGCAGCCTTAGCGTCTCATGCCCGTCTCTGGGGTCCGCGCTGATAGCCGCGGCTCGCGCCCGTCTCTGGAGTTCGTTTAAGTGGCTCTCTGAATCCCCTCTCCTTGCACGCCGCGAAACAAAGAGGCAAGAAAAAGTCTCCTGCCTCTTCGGCAGCTGCAGACTTTTTCTCGTGCACCCTCCCGGCTAGTTGTGGTGCGCTAGACCCTTCAGGCTGTGTTCACGCAGCCAACCCCAGTCCTCTCCCTGGGATCCGACCGAAGCCCGCGCCTCAGCTCCCAGCCCCCGCCCGCCCCGGCGGGTGAGCAGACAAGCCTCTCGGGCTGGTGGGTGCTGCTCGGCGCCGAGCCTCTGTGCGGGAATCTCTCCGTTTTTCCCTCTGCGTCCCTGTTGCTGTGGGATCCGCGCTGATAGCCGCGGCTCGCGCCCGTCTCTGGAGCTCGTTTAGGCGGCGCTCTGAATCCCCTCTCCTTGCGCGCCGCGAAACAAAGAGGCAAGAAAAATTCTCTTGCCTCTTTGGCAGCCGCAGTCTTTTTCCCGGACTCCCTCCCGGCTAGCACCGAAGCCCGAGCCCCAGCTCCCAGCCCCCGCCCGCCCCGGCGGCCGAGCAGACAAGCCTCTCGGGCTGGTGAGTGCTGGTCGGCACCGCTCCTCTGTGCGGGAATCTCCGCTTTGCCCTCCGCACCAATGTGGCTGCGCTCTCCTCCGTGGCTCCGAAGCTTCCCCCCTCTGCTACCCGCAGTCTCCGCCCACGAAGGGGCTTCCTAGTGTGTGGAAACCTTTCCTCCTTCACAGCTCCCTCCCACTGGTGCAGGTCCCGTCCCTATTCTTTTGTCTCTGTTATTTCTTTTTTCTTTTGCCCTACCCAGGTACGTGGGGATTTTCTTGCCTTTTGGGAGGTCTGACGTCTTCTGCCAGCGTTCAGTGGGTGTTCTGTAGGAGCAGTTCCACGTGTAGATGTATTTCTCATGTATCTGTGGGGAGGAAGGTGATCTCCGCGTCTTACTCTTCCGCCATCTTGCCCCTCTCCCCTATCCTGATTTCTAACACCATAGATTCATCTTGCCTGTTTTTTAACCGTATATAATGTAATCATTCAGTATAAACTCTTTTGTGTCTGGGCATCTTTTGCTCAACATCGTGTGGTGGGTGTAGTTATAAATAGTTCATCCTTATTTCTGTATAGTCATCCATCGTGTGGAAGATACACACTCTCTAGAAATAAAGCCAAGTTGGATAATCTGACGTGGTCCAGTGCCAACCCTCTCTTCAATTTATAAAAGATGAAACCAGAGTCTCAAGGAGGCAAGGTGATTATCCAAGACAGGAACCTTGTTTTAGGACCATCAGAGCCTTCATGGGCAGGTGCCAAAGCAGGGGTGCCTCAGGATGAAAGCAAGGGGCAGAAGAAAGATGGCAAGACGAAAGAAAGGGGAAAGAAAGAACAACAGAAATAAAGGCTGGAAGGCAGGAGGGAGACAGAGAGCAGGGAAAGAAGGATGAAGAAGAGCAACAGAGTGAAAGAGGGAGACATGGAGAGATTAGGAGGAGAAGGAGGGGCTGGGAGAAAGGGAAAGAAAGCAGAAGGGAAGGATGTTCTCACCTTGGGGATGAGGCCTCCTTATATCTTGAACACTCAGCCCTGTGACAGTTGGAATTGTTGGTTCTTTGGAACTTTCATCTCTCTGTCTCCTGTGGGATCTGGACTCTGCACCCAGCCAGTAACTAGGTCATGCCCATCACTGAGGTGGAAACTTTATTCTTAATTGAATCCTCTCTTTGTTTTCTTGGGAAGCCTCACAGCTTAGCTTTCATGGCAGAAGTTCCAGGGCAAGAGGTTGTTAAGTAAATAAGATAAAAATATCACCCCCCAAAATACATTGGGAAATATTTTTAGAATATGAAACCTCATTTTGTAATACTATCATGATGATGATGATATTAATGGCCACCATTTATTGATTACCTTCAAGGGTTCACTCTTTACAAGCATCATCTCAAGCCCTCTACCAGGTTGAAGATTATTATCCCCATTTTCCAGATGAGGCAAATGAGGCACCAAATGGCTAAATATGCTTGAAGTCACATATCCAAAGAAGGCAGTGCTGGAATCAAACCTAGTTCTGTCTAATTCTAAAATGCTCCAATTCCTATGTCACCATTCTTGTGGGATGATTAGGGTCTATTATTACTGGGTGTTTTAATGTTTGAAAGGAGAATGCAACCTTAGTTTGGACACCCGAAGTCGAGCCTGGGCCCCCAAAGAAGACTGCCCTGGCCCCCATATCTCAGTCTCTGTTATCCTGGTCACCAGATGAAGTCTCTCCTTCTAGAAAGGGGGACAGGTATCTGACCAAAAGGACTCTTTTGCCATTTATTCCAGCCAAGAATCAGCATGAACATTAATGTGAAATCCAGAATTGGAGTCAGTTTGACAAAACCCTTCAGAGACATCCACAAGGCAGACCCCTTTGGAAGAAAATGGGAGGTCTCGAGGGGAACATTCCCATGGGTTATCGATAGGGTAACAATTCATCATCCAAACTGGGACTTTTGAGAATCAAAGGGAGGATTATTAAAAATTGCACTGAGACAACCTGTATAAACTGGGACTGACCCAGTTTAAGTAGAGCACAGAATCACCTTAGTCATATAGTTAGAACCAAGGAAAAACAGGGATCGAGATGCCCTTCTAGCACTTTAAGTAGCAGCAGGACATCCTACTGGGGGGCTGGCCCCCCAACTATTAGCATTATTATTGCCCATTAAATATGTCATAGTCAAAGATTTGCTTCATTCTTCAGTGTGATTGCCATTGATTTTTGAAGCCCACATCTTCTTCCCCAGGGAAACACATCTTCAGCGAAATGATGGAAGGAAATGGAAAAGAAGGAAGCAATTTATAGGCGTTCATTTTATGGGCATGGCTTTCGGGACACAGTTGGTCTTAAAGCAGCGTTTCTCAGAGGATGGTCCAGGAACCACCTGCATCAGAGTCACCAGGAAAGTTGTAAATATGCCGATTCCCTCCCAAGAAGGACCCACCACGTCAGGATCTCTGGGGATGAGGCTGGGAAAGGTGTGTTTTTGACAAGTCCCCTAGAGGCTCTTATGTGTATAGTGAAGCACACAGAAGGCCACCACCCCAGAAAATCTAGGTGGCAGGTAAGCATGCCCTGATTTTGCTCCGAGAGCGTCTGGCTGGAGGTCTGAGATGCTCCAGCAAGGGCTGTATAACCTCCCACCCCTTCAGAAAAAGATTCCAGGCACCCCCCTCCAGCCAGGGTGTCCTGTAGAGCCCCCAGATTGCCAGTGGATAGGCCGGCCCTGGTTTACTGTGTGCAAAGGTGGCTGGCTCTCTGCAGCACGGTGAGCAGGTTCCTGGCGGTGGCATCTGCCAGGAGGAACGGGTAATAGGCCTGATTTATGGCACTCAGCATGGGACCTGGCTGCTGAGCTCAATCACTGTGGCTCCCCATGGTGGGGTTCATGTGCTGTAACCAGCCTGGAAATTGGAGAGGAATTTACCCCCTGCTGCAGAACATTACATAACAATCAAGGGAAACAAGCAGAGGCAGGAGGGGGCCCCCTCCTCAGCTGGCACTGGCAGCCTGGCACAGCTAAGTAGGCAGGACTAGGAGTGTTCTGCTGGGGCTCTCCTGCCGATGGGACTGGATTCTAGGGTGGCCCAACCAGAGCTGGCATCAGAGCCTGCCACGGTACCAGCATCAGCCCGGACACTTCTGGAAGAAACGGATGAAGAGGCAGGCTCCAAATGGGGAGGGGGCTGCTATCTAAACCCATGTCACAGATCCTAACAGCACTTAGGGACGATGCGTCAATCGGTGACTACCTGATTGGCAACTGGGAATTGTTCCAATAGGACCTGAAATTGACATCTGCAACATGAGAGCATGAAACAAAATGAAGATGGGCAGGAAGATGGGAGCAGGTCAGCACAGGCGTCGTGGGTCATGGTGAGGAGTTTGGGTTTTCTTTCAAGTGCTCTGGGCAATCGCTAAAGGGCCTTTCTTGCCTCTAGACCAGCTGCCTCCCTACAGGTAACCATAGGATAGATGGGGCATGTGGCAGCCGATTGTGATAACTTAGTTCTGATGATCTCTCAAGAAACATGAATTCTTATCCATTTATTAAAACAAGCCTAGTAGGTGTCCCAGTTGGCAACTTGGGAAGGCACTGAGTCACCATCCAGTACCCATCAGAGGGTAATTAAACGCCCATCCTGACAAGATGCAGATGCTTGGACCTCAGAGACACTCTCCCACTCTGAATGAAGCACCAAGACAGGATTCCAAGTACCACTCTTAACTACTGAGTTTACCACCAACAAAATGTGCTGGCCTAGAAATCAGCCAGTTATTTTTCAATAAGGTAACTTTTTCTTCCACTGAAATCTTACATAGACATCTGATGCATTTATGACCATGGAAATGAATGATTCTTCCACAGTTACCTGTCATCCCTACTAGATGGGTACTCCTTAAGGGCAGGGAACGTGTCTTCCTCCTTCATAGTTATATTGCTAATACCCAGAAGAATATCTAGTACATAGAGAGCACAGTAAATATTTGCTCCATCTGGAAGAAGAAGGAGTTGGATCAGATGCAGTTTCATTAAGGCATCAAATATTAAGTAAACACCTACTGTGTGCCAAGCCTTGCAGCCAGAGCCTGGGATATAATGGTGAACAAACCATCATAGCCTTGCCCCTATTTTACTCATAGCCTAGTAGGAGAAAATGAACATTCATAGACATAAATTTACAACTGAACTGTGTGCTAGCAAATAGAAGTACATGGGGCTATGAATATATAGCAGGGGAAACTTATCTAGTCAGTGGAAGGGCAGGAAAGGCTTCCTGGAGGAGGTGTTATTTCATCTAGGACCTAAAGGAAAGGTAATATTTAATGAGGTAATTGGGACAGGGGAGAATGGAATTGTATTCCATCCAATCAGAAAGAACAGCATATGCAAAACCCCCCAAGAGAAAGCATCTGGCCTCTGGACCCTATCTTTCAACCACAGCATCTCTGCATTGGTCTGTTTTACATACTGGGCTTCCAAGATAACATTCTTTAGAAAAAATTGTTTGACAGCTAAAACACAAATGCTGGAAGTCTAGACAACCAAATGACCTCAAAGGGCCCTAGCAGCTCTTAAAATTCTCTACGTACAGACTCAAAGGAGTGGGGCAATGGCCTGTATGCATGGGTCAGGGCCAGAAGTCAAGGGTCAGAGGTGACTGAACAGACCCACGGCTCTGAGTGGTGAGCTGTGGCTAATGAAAAAACAATGTTCATTTGTTTGGGACGGGGTGGGGGGAGAGGGTTTCCTCCACATTGTAGACACACATATTGCTGTTCTGGGCATTTCTAAATGAGTTCAGCGTCTTAAAGTGGGTTCTCAGAAGCAGATATCCATTTGCCTTCACAACTTATAAAATGCAAATCTGTTAATTTCATTTCATACATTCGTTCATCCAATACTCACTGTGAATGTATTTTAAGACATGGTCTTAGTGAGATATGCACTATGGAGATTAACAGGACATGGTCTCAGCCCTCGTGGAGATCAAAATTGTACACACTTAACAGAGATCTAATATTTAACCTCAAATATCTGATATCGGCCAGGTACTGTACCAGACACTTTACATGCATCATCTCTCTCAATTCTCACAAAAAATTAATGAGATTAATACAAGCCCCATTTCAGATTTGAAAAATGAGTTTCAAAGAGGTTAAGTAACTTCTTCAAGATCACACAGCTGGTAAGTGGGGAACCAGGATCCAAATTCAAGTCCATCTAACTCCAGAGCCTACATTCATGATCACCACAGTCTGATACTTCAATTAAGGAAATAAAAGAAAGAAATAAAATCACAAAGAATTAGAAGAAGCTATAGGTAAATGTTTACCTGATCTCATTCTGAGAAGGATTTTCAAAGTGTAACAGAAAAGGAAAAAAACAAAAAAGAAGATTGATAGCTATGAACTTTTAAAACTTAAAATTTCTACTTGTCAAAAACATCATATAAAAATTTGGGAGGTAAATGAGAAATAGCAAAAAAAAAAAAAAATCTCCAACATGTATGATAGACAAAGCTTTAATAGCCTCAATATAAAAACTTCTTATAAATCAGTAAGTAAAAAAATGACCTCTTCAATAGAAATATGGACAAAAGATACAGTTCTCAAAAGGGTAGAAATAAAAAATGACCAACAAGTGCACCCAAAATTATTATAAAAGTCTTAATAATCAAAAAAGTGAATACTTTAAGAAACAGTGGTACATCCTGCTTTTTCACCATGAAATTGGCGAAGTTTAAAAAAATCTAAATAATTCTACAGTTGATGAATGTGCTGTGAAATGAACATGCTCATATGCTGTATCAGTGTCTAGGGAGCATTTGACAATATGAATTAAGAGCCTTTAAAAAGATTATAGCCTTTAACTCAATAATTTTACTTCAGAAATTTATCAGAGATGCAGACAAAGATGTGTACAGCAAGATGTTCAGCACAGCATTATTTATAGTATGGAGAAACCATAAATCAAGTTAAAGTCCAACAATAGGCAGACAGCTAAATCAATTTTAGTGCATCCAGATGATAAGGTAATAGGTACCCATTAAGAATCATATTTTTGAAGAAACTTTAGAAGCATGATTCATTTATTTATCTACCTGGAAGGAAATATACCAAAATATATTAACTATTACAGAGGCAGATCACGGTGGTGGAATTGAAGATTTTTTTTTTATTATTATGTCTGTCTCTATTTTTCCAATTTTCCTGCAATTTGTCTGCATTACTTTTGCAGTAACAAGTATATGTGTATTTCTTTTACTTTTTAAATGAGCATGCACAAAACTCAGCTCTCCATTTTCTTTGCTGAAACTCACTTCTCTGCTTAAAGTCCTTCTGCAGTTGACAATAAACCCTGAGTCACCCTTGACCACCCCCTTCTTGTTTAATCCGACTCCACCTTGCCAGTTTTACCATTTCATTACTTCACTTAGGGCTCTTGTCTCCTTATGCCTAGACTGTAGCACCAGCCCCTTAACAGATGTCCTGGCTTATAGCTTCCAACCCCACCCTGGACTCTCCTCAAGTTCACTTTACATTCCACTGCCAGATTAATCCCCTTGAAGCAAAGATAATATCCTGTTATTGCCTTGTTTCAAAATCTTCAGGGATTTTCTAGTTCCTCAGAATAAAATCCCAAAGTCCTTTATCTGGAGTATAAAAACAGGAGCTACCAAAGAGGAGATTTGATTTGTAATTCTCATGGTCTTGATTTTGTATGCAAAATTCTGTGGCTAAACTATAACCACCTCTACTGTTTTTAATGATACTAAATTGCTTTGTTCCTGAACTTAATCTTCCCTTTCGCCCTTATCTACCACCCAATAACCCACCCAAACTAGTCCTTCTCCATGCTTTTCATAAGACCATACCCAGCACAGAGTGGAAGTTTGTGGGTGGTACAGGGGTTGTCAGACCTGAAGACAAGCCGGCACCCCGTGACCCAGGCCTTACAGAGTCTCTCTTCTACTATAACTTTGTGATACTCTTTTATTTAAAGGATGGTGAAGGGGCTATGACCTGAAAAAAAGAAAAAATCAATGGCTCTCTGCTAATAAAGGTTCTTATGCGGTAAATGTGCTCTTGGGAAGCCAGATCCTGCCCTTCTCCACGGCATTGGCCTGATGCCCCAGAGTGATTTACTCTGCGGTAACATGATGGAGCCTCCGCCATGAAAGGGAATTAGATAAAAATGCAATAAAAGAGGACAAAATCAATCTGCTTACAGTTTTGTTTAATAAAAATTCATGAAGGATGGGCAGGCAGACCCATAAGCAATGTACCAGTTCTGCCACAGGCTGGCTGTGGACCCTGGCTCAGGCTTCAGGCCCGGGGAGGGGGCTCATCCGAGGGCTGGCTGAGTGAGCCCTCCCCCCTGCCAGCGCTGCAGACTGGGCTCCCCCGGTGCCAGGCCAGAGGACCTGCCTTGCTGAAAGAGGCATAAACCAGCTAAGTCCATGTTGATTGAAGCAATCGCCAAGCCAAAGAAAGATAAGAGACCTTTTAGATGGGATTCGTTTCCCTAGAAACCAAGATGCTCCATGTGTTCTGGAATGACAAGGATTCTCAAGCCTGACCAACTATTTTTCTTTCTTATTGTGGAAAGAACACTTACCATGACATCTACCTTCTTAACAAGTGTTTAAGTGTACACTACTGTATTGTTAACTAACGGCAATGGTGCTGTCCAGATCTCTAGAACTCACTCTTTTTATATATATATATAAATTTATTTATTTTATTTACTTATATTTTTTTTATTTTTGGCTTCATTGCTGTGTGCAGGATTTCTCTAGTTGCCGCGACCGGGGGCTACTCTTCGCTGTGGTGCGCGGGCTTCAGTAGTCGTGGCTTGCGGGCTTAGTTGCTCTGCGGCATGTGGGATCTTCCCGGACCAGGGCTCGAACCTGTGTCCCCTGCATTGGCAGGTGGATTGTTAACCACTGCACCACCAGGGAAGCCCTCTAGACCTTATTCGTCTTGCAAAACTGAAACTTTATACCCATTAAGCAGCAGCTCCCCGTTGCCCACCTCCCCAACTTCTGGCAACCACTGTTCTACTCTCCATTTCTATGGGTTTTACTATTTTAGATACTTCATATAAGTGGACTTAATGCAGTATTTGTCCTTCTGAGTTTGGCTTATTTCACTTAACATGATGTCCTTAAGATTCATCCATGTTGTCACATCCTGTCACATGGCAGGATTTCCCTCTGTTTTAAAGCTGAATAACACTCCGTTGTATGTATAGACCACACTTTTTTTTGTTTTTAAAGATTTGCTTTTTTTTTTTAAATTTATTTATTTATGGCTGTGTTGGGTCTTCATTTCTGTGCGAGGGCTTTCTCTAGTTGTGGCAAGCGGGGGCCACTCTTCATCGCGGTGCGCGGGCCTCTCACCATCGCGGCCTCTCTTGTTGCGGAGCACAGGCTCCAGACTTGCAGGCTCAGTAATTATGGCTCACGGGCCCAGTTGCTCCGCGGCATGTGGGATCTTCCCAGACCAGGGCTCGAACCCGTGTCCCCTGCATTGGCAGGCAGACTCTCAACCACTGCGCCACCAGGGAAGCCCTAGACCACACTTTCTTTATCCACTCAGCTGTTGGTGGACATTTAGGTGGTTTCCATAGCTTGGCTATTGTGAATAATGCTGCAATGAACATGAGAGTGCAGATATCTCTTTGAGATCCTGATTTTAATTCTTTTAGATAAACACCCAGTAGTGCGATTGCTGGATCATATGGTAATTTTATTTTTAAATTTTTGAAGAAATGCCATACCGTTTTGCACAGCAGCTACACCGTTTTGCATAGCAGCTATGCCATTTTGCATTCCCACCAACAGTGTGCAAGTGTTCCAGTTTCTCTATATCCTCACCAATGTTTATCTTTGTTTTGTTTTGTTTTTTTTATAATAGCCATAGGTATGAGGTGATATCTCATTACGGTGGTACATTTCCCTGATGATTAGTGATGCTGAGCATATTTTCTTATGCCTATTGGCCATCTGTATGTCTTCTTTGAAGAAATGTCTATTCAAATTCTTTGCCTATTTTTAAATCAGGTTATCTGGATTTTTTGGCTATTGAGTTGTAGGAGTTTCTTATATTTTTTGAATATTAATCTCTTAAGATGTATGGTTTGAAAATATGTTTTCACATATAAAACAGTATGGTACTGTCATAAAAACAGACACATAGACCAATGGAACAGAATAGAGAGCCCAGAAATAAACCCAAGCACATACAGTCAAATGGTCTTCAACAATTGTGCCAAGAATAGGGAAAAGTCAGTCTCTTGAACAAAGAGTGTTGGGAAAACTGGATATCCACATGCCAAAGAATGAAATTGGACCCTGTCTTACACCATACACAAAAAATCAACTCAAAATGGATTAAATATTTAAACATAAGACCCAGAACTGTAAAACTCCTAGAAGAAAACATAGGGGAAACGTTTCATGACATTGGGCTTGGCAATGATTTCTTGGATATGACACCAAAAGCACAAACAACAAAAGCAAACATCAGATTAACTAAAGCAACATCAGACTAACTAAAGAGCTTCTGTACTCAACGGAAATAATCAACAGAGTGAAAAGACAACCTACTGAATGAGCAAGTATTTCTTATAGTAGAAACTCTTTCTGTCCATAAAACATTTATTTAAAACATGTCTTCCTCTGCCAAAGATTTCATACCTTTGGGTGGAAGTGCCAGACCAAAGACCCACTGATCTGTAAAAGGGATCAGCACACTATGGCTTGCAGGTCAAATCTGGCCCACCACCTGATTTTAAATAAAGTTTTATTGGAACATGGCCATGCATATTTGTTTACATACTGTCTATGGCTGTTTTTGCACTGCGATGACAGAATTGTGTAGTAATGACAGAGCCTAAATATTTACTATCTGGCCCTTTACCAGAAAGGTGTGCCATCCTCTGATCAGTATCCCAAGGATTCTCATTCACCTCCCACACTAACTGATGTACCCATTCAGCAGAAATTTCATAAGCTCCTACATGCCAGGCAATATCCTTGGACTTCGGAGAGAGCAGAAACAAATAAGATTGGAGACCCTGCATTTAAGGGATTGGATTGATTTTCTATTGTTAAATAACAAATTATCACAAACTTAGTGGTGCAAATATTACCCATTTATTATTTCACAATTGTGTGGGTCAAAACCCAAGTGGGCTCATCTGAGTTCTCTGCTGAGTTTCAAGGCAGAAATCAAGGTGTTGGCCAGGCTGGACTCCTATCTGGAGGCTCAGGGGAAGAATTTGATTCTAAGCTCATTCAGGCTGTTGGCAGAATCCAGTTCTTTGCAGCTGCTCTAGATCTGAGGTCCTTTCTGACTGTCAGGCTGGGATCACTCTCTGTTGCTAGAGGCCACCCACATTCCCTCTCACATCACCCTCTCCATCTTCAATCCAGCCATGGCATATCGAGTTCCTCTTCTCTGAATCTCTCTAGCTTCCCCTTCTGCCAACTGCCAGAGAAAGTTTTTCTGCTTTTAAGGGCTCATGTGATTACATTGAACCCACTTGGACAATGCAGGGTAATCTCCCTGTTTTAAGGTCAACTTGCTATATAACATAACATAATCATGGGAGTGATATTCCACCTTATTCATTCATAGGCTTTGGGTATTAGGGTGGGACATTTTAAGGGCTATTTTAGAAATTATGCCTTCCATGGGGTATAAGTAATGTACTTGGTAGGATAAACTAACTAGCTATAACAAACAGACCCCCAAATTTTGGTGGCTCAAAAAATAAAAGGTATATTTATTCTCACATAACTTTCCAGAGGAGAGGTTCCAGGTCAGTGGAATTCTGTTCCAGTAGTCATTCAAATACCCAGGCTGATAGTGGCCTTGTCATCTTCAACACTCCAAGCTCACCCTACTTGCTGCCGTCACAATGGACCAAAAAGGGAATCGACACAGAGGAGCACATGTAGGGGGGTTATGAGTTAGGTCTGGACATAGTTGAAAGTACTTCTGCTCATGTTCTATCCAAAATAAATTATTCACGTTACCACATCTAATTTGAAGGGGAAATAAAAGGCGGTGTCTCACTGAGGAAGCATGTATCTACCACTTTCATTACAAAGGAGGAAAGGATGGATTTTGATGGTCAGTAGGCTGTCACCTATCCAAGTAGGAATGAAGGCGCTGATAGCTATGAATTGACAACTGATTACAGCTGTGGCCGCTGAGACCATACATGTCAGTATATCCTAACTTTCTAAATACATAGTTCTTATTGCATTTAAAAATGTCAGTATCCAGGCCAGGGACATTGCCAGCGAGGCAGGTCTGGGGGCCCCTGGAGCTGGACTTGGGAGGGCTCTCTCTCCCTCTACTTTGTCCAAAATGTGTGGCAGCAGATGTTGGAGCAGAGAAACTCATCCATGTGCAGAAAGATCTGGCCTTGCTCTCAGAAGCTCCTAGTCTGAGGGGCAGAAGAGGAGGAGATGCAGGTAGTCCCCTACCCCCAGGAAGTTACCTTCTGGGAAAGAGAGGAACATGGAATAGGGCATGGCCCTAGGACCAATTAAAGCAGTGTTCCAGGTGGCCAGCTGAGGACAAAGCCTAGGAAAACTTCCAAGGTGAAGTGGGGGGACATCAGACCCCAAGAAGAAGAGTGACAAAGGAGGAAGGGAGCCTCCCTTAGGCCAGAACCCAGAGGTGGTGAAGCCCAAGTGAGGTAGCCTATGCTAGGAGAATGGGAGAGTGAACTGAGAGGGTCCCGTGAGGGAGCGAGAGGAGAGAGGGAGGGAGGAAGAAGGCTGGTCGACTGGGTGCCGATTAGGGCAGGCTGTGGCCAAGACATCTTCTTACTCCATGACCACGTCCAGTGCTTTGTTTGATGTCTCCATCAGTGTCTGCTGGCTAGTCTTTGGAGGCAGACAGTGCTCTAAGGGGACCTGCACATCAAGAAGCTATCAAACATCTCTTTCATTTTCTCCAGTGTTGGCTCGGGGCAGGATGTCTCCTCTGGTCTGCAGCATGCTGTCTTCATAACTGCTCTTTCACTGCCCTGTTTCTCCCAAGTGCTTTGGCCATGGCAGCCTGTTTCTTTTAAAGGATCGCGGAGGCCTGAGGCCTGGGGAGAGTCCGTGCAGCAGGGGGACTCACCCTGGTGGCTTGCCCAGCATCCCAGGAGCCAGCCCACCCAGGTGAGAACAGGCATGGTGTGTCTTTCCCCTCTCAAATACTCCCAGGACAGCATACAGTTTGCCTGAGCCTTGCACACAAGGGAGGTGAATGAAGATGGAAATCAAGTTCATGCTCCACTCACCAGCAGCACAGCATCCACCCCAAGGAAGAGGCACCTTTTACTGATTCCCCAAAGGTGCTGCACAGGCAGCAGCCCCGGTTCCTCCCCTCATCCCAAGCCCAAGAGGGGCAGGCATTCAGGGTCAGAGCATCCTGCTCCCCAGAGGACCCCCCCACTGGGTACCACTCTTCCTCCCCAGATGCCACAGGCTTGGCTGGTCCCTCTGAGAATAGCTGCATTCTGGTCTCTTAGAGCAATGTTTCTCAAACCTTAGCATGCCTTAGAATGATCCAGAATGCTCATTAAAACACTGGTGCCTGGGTCCTGCCTGCACAGTTTCTGGTTCAGTAGGGCTCGGGGTGAGCCTGAAAATTGGCATCTTTAACATGTTCCCAGGTGATGCTTCTTGTCCAGGGTCCACACTTGGAGAACCAGGGTCCACACCTGGAGAACCACCATCTTAGCTCCTCCTCCTGGTTCAGCAAGAGGATGAAACCAGCTCAGCGCCAGCTTCAGGGCTCCACGCAGCCTTGGTGTTCAATACATGCACATTGGGCTTCCCTGGTGGCACAGTGGTTGAGAATCTGCCTGCCAATGCAGGGGACATGGGTTCGAGCCCTGGTCTGGGAAGATCCCACATGCCGCAGAGCGACTAGGCCCGTGAGCCACAATTGCTAAGCCTGCGCGTCTGGAGCCTGTGCTCCGCAACAAGAGAGGCCGCGATGGTGAGAGGCCCGCGCACCGCGATGAAGAGTGGCCCCCGCTTGCCGCAACTAGAGAAAGCCCTCGTACAGAAACGAAGACCCAACACAGCCATAGATAAATAAATAAATAAAATTTAAAAAAAAAAATACATGCACATCAATTTTAGTGAATGGGAGCAGTGAAGGGGAGATTGTTGATTGAATTTGGGATTCCATGAACAACTGGCTCCCTTATGTCCAGACCTATTAAGTTAATGGGAAACTCAAGGGCTCGAGCAGCATAAAATGTGGAGAGAGGCAGGGCCTGAGAGTCTGCAGTGTTGAACTCTGGAGAACCTCCTGCCAAACCATCAGAAATAATAAAAATAAATAAGTTAATTTTTATCATTTTTTTAGATTCCACATATAAGTGATATCATATGATATTTGTCTTCCTCTGTCTGACTTACTTCACTTACTAGTATGATAATTGCTGGGTCCATCCATGTTGCTTCAAATGGCATTATTTCATTCTTGTTTATGGCTGAGTAATATTCCAAAACAGAAACAATCTCACAGACATAGAATACAAACTTATAGTTACCAAAGGGGAAACGAGAGGAAGGAATAAATTAAGAGTTTGGCATTAGCAGATACAAACTACTATATATAAGATAAACAACAAGGTCCTACTGTATAGCACAGGGAACTAAATTTAATATCTTATAATAAACTATGACAGAAAAGAATATGACAAGGAATAGATACATGTATGTATAGACACATATATACATATATGTATAACTGAATCACATTGCTGTACACCAAAACACAACACTATAAATCAACTATACTTCAATTAAAAATAAATAAATAATAAAATTAATTTTTTTTAAAGAAATAATAAAAATAATCATGGGAACCACCATTTATTAAGCCTCTGCTCTGTGCCAGGCCCCGAGCTGAACGCCTCATGCCAGCATCCCAACACGGCTATGAAATGGGGACAGTGGGAATCCCTATTCTACATGGGAAGATAAAGGGGATCTCAGCCCCAGGTCCCATGATTGATGGAACAGCCCCGGGCTTCAGGCCACTTTCATTTGTCTTCAGACCCCGTGAGCTTCACCACCTTGTCAAGCTGCCTCCGCAGAGAGACTGAGAAAGTTGGAGGTCTGAAGCAGCTACACTCGGGGGAACGGTAGACCCGGCCCAGGGAGAGAAAGTGGTGTATGGAATCAAGCAGCCTGATTCCTACACCTCAACCTGCCAGGTACTAAGTGCATGGCCTCAGGCGATCCCTTTACCCTCGGTGCCTGAGTTCCCTGAGCTATAAAATGGAGATAATAATTCCAGCCCTTTGAGATGTTGTTGGATCAGATGAGCATATATACAAAACATCTGGCACAGTGTCAAGCTCTTAGTAAGAGCTCAATAATATTATTCCCTCCCCAAATGGGCACCTACCTCCTCAAGTATCTATTTCAGAGTGACAACTCAGAGGCATGTTTAGAAATTCTGCCTTGGGGAGTGGGGTAGGGGAGGGAATGGAGAGGCAGAACAGAGACTGACCTTCTAAAAGGTTGTTGCTACAGTCCCCGTGAGGCCTCAGCAGGAGTGGGCAGGAAGATGGGTTGACAGAACTCACAGAACCCATAACCACTTGCAGAATTCACTCAAGGACCGATGCCAGGTACCATGTCACTGGTAGTGGAGAGGGCTGTCTGTCCTGGAAACCCTTATTCAGCGAGTGGCCATACCAAATTGGAAACCCAAGGGCAGGAGTTGTATTGAGAGGATACCACGCTTCGCTCGGTGACTCCAGTACCCAGAAGCCCACTGCTCAGGTCTCCTCAGATCATCCAGAAGAAAAGAACTTGGGGACCCCCTCACTGTCAGGCCAAAACAGTGGGCACTGGCAGGGAGACACCCCTGTATTCTGAATCACAGCTCTAGCACCAACTCACAATAACCCTCACTTCTATGAGCCTCAGTTTTCTCATCTGTAAAAGTGGGAATGATAAAAATAATGCCTATCTGAGGATGTGGAGAAAAGAGAACACTTGTACACCATTGGTGGGAATGTAAATTTGTGCAGCCACTGTGGGAAACAGTATGGAGGTTCCTCAAAAAACTAAAAATAGAACTACCATATGACCCAGCAATTCCACTCGTGGGTATATATCTGAAACAAAAACAAAAACACGAATTTGAAAAGATACATGCACCCCAAAGTTCATAGCAGCATTATTTACAATTGCCAAGATATGGAAGCAACCTAAGTGTCCATCAACAGACGAATGGATTAAGAAGATGTGGTATGTGTATACAACAGAATGTTACTCAGCCATGAAAAAAGAAGGAAATCTTGCCATTTGCAGCAACATGGATGACTTGGAGGGTATTATGCTAAGTGAAATAAGTCAGAGAAAGACAAATACTGCATGATATCACTAGTATGTGGAAATCTAAAACATACCACAAGCTAGTGAATATAACAAAAAAGAGGACTTCCCTGGTGGCACAGTGGTTAAGAGTCCGCCTGCCAATGCAGGGGACACAGGTTCGAGCCCTGGTCCAGGAAGATCCCACACGCCGCGAAGCAAGTAAGCCCGTGCACCACAACTACTGAAGCCCGCGCGCCTAGAGCCCGTGCTCCGCAACAAGAGACGCCACCGCAATGAGAAGCCCGCGCACCGCAACGAAGAGTAGCCCCTCCTCGCCGCAACTAGAGAAAGCCTGCGCGCAGCAACGAAGACCCAACGCAGCCAAATAAATAAATAAAATAAATAAATAAATAAATTTTTAAAAATATATATATAACCAAAAAGAAACTGACTCACAGATACAGAGAACAAACTAGTGGTTACCAGTGGGGAGAGGGAAGGCGGGAGGGGCATGTTAGGGGTAGGGGATTAAGAGGTACAAACTAGTATGTATAAAATAAGCTACAAGGATATAGTGTACAACACAGGGAATATAGCCATTTTATAGTAACTATAAATGGAGTAAAACCTTTAAAATTGTACCGTACACCTGTAACTTATATAGCGTTGTACAACTATACTTCAATAAAAAAGTAAAATTAAATTTTAAAAAAGTAAAGGAAATGATGTATGACCCCCCAAAAATGGTGCCTATCTTCAAGGTTGCTGTGGGGATGTATGTTGAGCCTTTAACATAAGTGCTTATTGCAAAGCAAGCTCTTATAAATATTAGCTGTTATTACCCTTGTTGTTATATTTACACCTGTGAGATCTTAGATAAGGTTAGAAAAAACTGAGTCTCAGTTTTCTCATTTTAAATGAGTATGTTCATAACACTGAGCCCCATAAAATTGTTTAAAAGTTAAATGAGATCATGTATGTCAAGCTCCTAGCATACAGTAAGCACTCAATAAATGTTAAGGATGATTTCTATCTGGAGGTACAGATGGCCCCACAGCTAGGGTAAGGCGCTGTCCTCATCTGCCAGAGACTGTTTAGTTTTAGCACTGGCAATTCCATGTCCTGTAGATCCCTCTGTCCCTGGCAAACTGGGATAGTTGGTCACCCTCCCACAACACACCCGGCTGGGCCTTCCTTGCTCCCCCAAGCAGTACACGGGGAACTTCTGGCCCATGTCAACCTGCTTCTGGAAGCTAAGGCCAGGCTCCGGATTGCCCTTGGAGTCTCAGTGGCCAGTGTTCTCAGGATGAAGGGGTTCAGCAAGGCTCAGAGAGGGTCAGAGTCAGAGTCTTGTCCACATATTAAGACACCTGGGGTGACAGACCCCCGCCCAGAGTGCAAACAGAGCAGTAGAAGCAAGGAAAAAAGGAGAGGGTCTCTGAGGGTCCTGCTGGAATCAGAGAAGGCAGGGAACAGTGTTCCCGGAGATGAATAATGCAAGGCGAAGAGGCAAGGGTGGGAGGAGAAGCCCCTGGGCGCCCAGCCTTTTCCCAGCCAGGCTGCGGCGGAGCAGGAAGCCTCCCAGCTAAGCCTGGGAAGCAGTTATCACTGGTAGGTGATTAAGTTACTAATCCTTCAGGGAGAAGACATTTAGAGGCCCATATTAAAGCAGTGCGCGGCAAAATTACATTCCGTTTCAATTTAGTTTAGCAATTCCCGTGATTTAGTTAAATGAAAAGCAATTGTTCCAATTAATAGTATTGAATGTTATTCATCAAAAGTGTCAAAACAGCTCTGTGGCTGCATTAGTAACCCAGTCTCTTGTCAGAGATATGGATAATTCCCCAGGATAGGATGGGGCAATGGTGGAGTATGGGGGCTCTGGGGAAAGGTCAAAGTCAGCGGGGGTATTTACATGCACATGTATGTACATGTGAAGGCCCATGTGCGTGTGGCCTGTGTGCATAGATGAGTGTATATGTGGGTATACATGTCCAGCATGCATACAGAGCCAAACTGTACCCAAGTATTCATATTTATGTTTGGTATGTGCATACACCAGTGTGCTTAAGTGACAGGGCACACGTGTGTGTGCGCATGTGCTTGTCTGTTCCTGGGCATGTACGTATATAGGTAAAAATATGTGCAAATGCCTCATGTGTCCCTGTATGTGTGCATGTGTGCATTTGTGGGCATGTGTACACAAGTATCTAGATAGTTGTGCGTTCCAGTATATATGTGTGTGTGTGCACGTGACCTTGCAGATATGTTGGTTTCCAAGGGGGTGCATTGTGAACATGCGTGGGCATGCACATCTTGAGGTACCTTCATATATATTGTAAGTGTGCTTGTATGTATCAGGGCAGGAGGTGAAGGGAGCTTGCTGCCTTGTTAGCTTAAGAGAAGACCCATCTCTTTCCATCCTTGTGTCATATGAGTGATCTGGCTTGTCTCTGGGATGCTGCCATTCAAATGCAGTTCCCATGAGGTCAGAGACTTTTTCTGCCATGTTCATGGTCATATTCTTAGGACGTAGAAGAGAGCCTGGCACAGAGTACGCTTCAATGACATATACTCGTCGAATGGATTGGTGGATAGATGGTGAATCAGTAGATGGATAGATGGATGGATGGACGACGGATGGATGGATGGATGGATGGATAGATGGATAGATGGATGGATGGCTGCAGGCCCCTGGCTCTATAAGTAGTGGGTGGGTTTCCCCGTCTTCACCCTTCAGTGTGAATCCCAACCCCTCTGGCTTCCAGCTTCAGCCCTACAGCACATCCTTGGAAAACTCCATCCTGGGCAGGCAGCAGGCTCAGAAAGCCCCCAAGATGCCAGATTCAGCCAAAGCTAAGAGCAGAAAGGGCAGGGTCTTCTTTGGAGAAGCTGAAAAAAAGCTAAGCTCAGCACCACAGGGCTAACAGGAAGCTGGCCTGGCCAGACAGGCCCAAGAGGACACGGGCCAACAAGGGCCCTTTGGGGCTTGTACACCCTCAAGCCAGGGTTCCTATATCTGGCTTGTGTCCCTGGGCTGCAGCCACCAACTCCTGACTATGCCAGGCGAGTCCTTCCCTATCCCTGATTTCCTTCCTGCCCAGGACACCTGCAGGGGAAGCCACTTCCGCATCCCCGTCCAGATGCCGGTGAAGCTCATCGTTAGCCCATTCCCACAGACTAAGAAGATAAAAGGAATCTACAAATGGCCTCCTAGCTCCGTCATCCTTACGTCCCAGACTTCCCTGGGCCTTGCTTCTCTCTGCAGCTGATCAGATTCTGGAAAGGCCCCAAGACCCAGAATGACCCATTTTGTGTGATGGTCAATCATCTTACCATCAGTTTTGAGCTTTGACAGAGTTTAGCCTGGTCCACCTGCTGTCGGGGCCCGCCCCCTAGTGGCTGGCTCCAGCCCACATGCTGCCCCCACCCCCTGGCACCAACTCAGCCTGGTCCCCCCCACCCTCCACCGGCCTCAGCCAAAAAGGACCTCTAAGTCCTTACAAAAGCTCCACGAAAGCCCCATTTCCCCTTTCCCAGACACAGGCGCAGGGATGCCAGATCACCCCCCATGCACACAATGGAGGTCTGGCTGCCCAGAGTCTGCATAGCCCCCGACAGCCCCCGGGCTATCTGTGCAAGTGTCCATCCATCAGGATGGTGATTAAGCACCAAGAGGAAGCGTTAGGATGTGATCCCTGAACCCGCAAGGCTCATAAAGACAATAGCTGGGACCTCGGTGAGAGGCACCAGGCGTCCTGTCTATTTTGGGGCAGCCCCGAGCATAGCTGGCCAACACCAAGGGCATCCTGGGGCTCGTTAATCTGTGTGGGAGTGACTGAGACAGGATGGAGGGTCTGGGAGGCCTTCCGCCAGCCGTTTCCTCCCAGCCTGCCAGCTCTTCGCCGTACTCCACTCATGGAGCCCCTGGCCCCGGCCTCCGGAGACCCCTCCTTGCCCACTCCCTGTGGTAGACCCAGCCACCTTCCTCTCCTTTCAAAGGCTTTTACTGAGAGCTTAGAGGCCCTGGCCTTTCTGGGATCCACTCTTTGTTTTCTCCCCGAGGGAGGCAAAGGAAGAAGTAAAACGCCATCAGCCTCATCCAGGCTGAGGCAACGGCAATGGAGAATCTGCCTCGAAATAGCCTTCTAGCGCTCTGTTCCCACGACCTGGCCTCCGTTGAGCCCGGGAGTAGCAAAAGGTTAATTGCTGGGGCCTTGGGCTCTACGGTGGGCTGGAGCCAGAGAACCAAGTGTTAAATATGCAATTGTTAGATATGCCTCTCCCCCAACCCCTTCTCTCCCAGTCCTTAAACAGTTGGTAGCTTGAAATTGACCACAGTGTAACTATTTACACCCCAGAAACTGGCAGACACTATCAGACAAGCAGTATCATCAGGGGAGACATGGGCCCCTTTCACATTCCCTGGCTGGAAGTTCCAGACTCAGACGACTTGGTTGGAAAGTATCACTTGGGACAACATTAGGGCCACACAGACTTGGAGTGCACACCGGGCGTGTAGTTCCTGGCACCTCAACCCCACACCGTTCGTCTTTGCAACCTCTAACCTTGGATGGGACGAGGACAGGAAATAAGTCTTCAAAGTCACACTAGATCCTACCTCCAGCCTTGTTCATGTCACTTCACCTCATTGATCCTTCATTTCTCAACAGTAAAATAGGAGCCATAATATCACGTTCTAGGACCAGAACTTTATAGGGTTCCTGTGAGAATTGAATATACTGTGGCATGTGAAGCATTTAGCACCTTGAGGCCATTGTCGGACTGGCTGGTTGTAACTATGTAATAAGCATCATCTGTTATCACCATGATTGCTATTATTACTTCCTTCATCGGGTATTTTTAGGCTAAAATAAAAGAAGAGTTGTAAAAACACTTGTATTACTTTTTTTTTCTTTAAAATCCTTCCGATAACGCAAACCGAAAGTGGCCTGGTGCCTCCTTCAACTTTGCCTGTGCCCAGGTCCAAGCATAACGGTTGGCTGAGACTAAGTAGCCAATGACTGGCAGGTGACCAACCACACAACTTGGTAACTTTTAGGGAATGTGACATTTCTAACACCACGAAAGAGTCCTGCTGATTTTCCTTCTCACTCGGGATACGTGTCTTAGTACCGATTGTTCTAAACCCTATTTTCTTTCTTTTTTTTTTTTAATTTTTGAATTGTATTTATTTTTTATACAGCAGGTTCTTATTAGTTATCTATTTTATACATACTGGTGTATATATGTAAATCCCAATCTCCCAATTCATCCCACCACACACCACCCCCCCCCCCCGCCACTTTCCCCCCTTGGTGTCCATACGTTTGTTCTCTACATCTGTGTCTCTATTTCTGCCCTGCAAACAGGTTCATCTGTGCCATTTCTCTAGGTTCCACATGTATGCGTTAATATACAATATTTGTTTTTCTCTTTCTGACTTACTTCACTCTGTATGACAGTCTCTAGATCCATCCACGTCTCTACAAATGACCCAATTTCGTTTCTTTTTATGGCTGAGTAATATTCCATTGTATATATGTGCCACATCTTCTTTATCCATTCATCTATCGATGGACACTTAGGTTGCTTCCATGTCCTGGCTATTGTAAATAGTGCTGCAGTGAACATTGTGGTACATGACTCTTTTTGAATTATGGTTTTCTCAGGGTATATGCCCAGTAGTGGTATTGCTGGGTCATATGGTAGTTCTATTTTAAGTTTTTTAAGGAACCTCCATACTGTTCTCTATAGTGGCTGTATCAATTTACATTCCCACCAACAGTGCAAGAGGGTTCCCTTTTCTCCACACCCTCTCCAGCATTTGTTGTTTGTAGATGTTCTGATGATGCTCATTCTAACTGGTGTGAGGTGATACCTCATCGTAGTTTTGATTTGCATTTCTCTAATAATTAGTAAAGTTGAGCAGCTTTTCCTGTGCTTCTTGGCCATTTGTACATCTTCTTTGGAGAAATGTCTATTTAGGTCTTTCGCTTATTTTTTGATTGGGTTCTTTGTTTTTTTAATATTGAGCTGCATGAGCTGTTTATATATTTTGGAGATTAATCCTTTGTCCATTGATTTGTTTGCAAATATTTTCTCGCATTCTGAGGGTTGTCTTTTCATCTTCTTTATAGTTTCCTTTGCTGTGCAAAAGCTTTTATGTTTCATTAGGTCCCGTTTCTTTATTTTTGTCTTTATTTCCATTACTCTAGGAGGTGGGTCAAAAAACACCTTGCTGTGATTTATGTCAAAGAGTGTTCCTCCTATGTTTTCCTCTAAGGGTTTTATAGTGTCCGGTCTTACGTTTAGGTCTCTAATGTATCTTGAGTTTATTTTTGTGTATGGTATTAGGGAGTGTTCTAATTTCATTCTTTTACATGTAGCTGTCCAGTTTTCCCAGCACCACTTATTGAAGACACTGTCTTTTCTCCATTGTATATCCTTGCCTCCTTTGCCATAGATTAGTTTACCATATGTGCATGGGTTTATCTCTGGGCTTTCTATCCTGTTCCATTGATCTATATTTCTGTTTTTGTGCCAGTACCATATTGTCTTGATTACTATAGCTTTGTAGTATAGTCTGAAGTCAGAGAGTCTGATTCCTCCAGCTCCATTTTTTTCCCTCAAGACTGCTTTGGCTATTCGGGGTCTTTTGTGTCTACATACAAATTTTAAGATTTTTTGTTCTAGTTCTGTAAAAAAATGTCACTGGTTATTTGATAGGGATTGCATTGAATCTGTAGATTGCTTTGAGTAGTAGAGTCATTTCCACAATTTTGATTCTTCCAATCCAAGAACATGGTATATCTCTCCATCAGTTTGTGTCATCTTTGATTTCTTTCATCAGTGTCTTATAGTTTTCTGAGTACAGGTCTTTGACCTCCTTAGGTAGGTTTATTCCTAGGTATTTTATTCTTTTTGTTGCGATGGTGAATGGGATTGTTTCCTTAATTTCTCTTTCTGATCTTTCATTGTTAGTGTATAGGAATGCAAGAAATTTCTGTGCACTAATTTTGTATCCTGCTACTTTACCAAATTCATTGATTACCTCTAGTAGCTTTCTGGTAGCATCTTTAGGATTCTCTATGTATAGTATCATGTCATCTGCAAACAGTGACAGTTTTTCTTCTTCTCTGCCAACTTGTATTCCTTTCATTTCTTTTTCTTCTCTGATTGCCATGGCTAGGACTTCCAAAACTATGTTGAATAATAGTGGCGAGAGCGGACATTCTTGTCTTGTTCCTGATCTTAGAGGAAATGCTTTCAGTTTTTCACCATTGAGAATGATGTTTGCTGTGGGCTTGTCATATATGGCCTTTATTATGTTGAGGTAGTTTCCCTCTATGCCCACTTTCTAGACAGTTTTTATCATAAATGGGTGTTGAATTTTGTCAAAAGCTTTTTCTGCATCTATTGAGATGATCATATGGTTTTTATTCTTCAATTTGTTAATATGGTATATCACATTGATTGATTTGCATATATTGAAGAATCCTTGCATCCCTGAGATAAATTCCACTTGATCATGGTGTATGATCCTTTTACTGTGTTGTTGGATTCTGTTTGCTAGTATTTTGTTGAGGATTTTTGCATCTATATTAATCAGTGATATTGGTCTGTAATTTTCTTTTTTTGTAGTATATTTGTCTGGTTTTGGTATCAGGGTGATGGTGGCCTCATAGGATGAGTTTGGGAGTGTTCCTGCCCTTGTAATTTTTTGAAAGAGTTTGAGAAGGATGGGTGTTAGCTCCTCTCTAAATGTTTGATAGAACTCACCTGTGAAACCATCTGGTCCTGGACTTCTGTTTGTTGGAAGATTTTTAATCACAGTTTCAATTTCATTACTTGTGATTGGTCTATTCATATTTTCTATTTTTTCCTGGTTCAGTCTTGGAAGGTTAAACCTTTCTAATAATTTGTCCATTTCTTCCAGGTTGTCCATTTTATTGGCATAGAGTTGCTTGTAGTAGTCTCTTATGATGTTTTGCATTTCTGTGATGTCCATTGTAACTTCTCCTTCTTCAATTCTAATTTTATTGATTTCAGTCCTCTCCCTCTTTTTTCTTGATGAGTCTCTCTAAAGGTGTATCAATTTTGTTTATCTTCTCAAAGAACCAGCTTTTAGTTTTATTGATCTTTGCTATTGTTTTCTTTGTTTCTAATTTATTTATTTCTGCTCTGATCTTTATGATTTCTTTCCTTCTACTAACTTTGTATTTTGTTTGTTCTTCTTCTCTAGTTCCTTTAGGTGTAAGGTTAGATTGTTTATTTGAAATTTTTCTTGTTTCTTGAGGTAGGCTTGTATTGCTATAAACTTCCCTCTTAGAATTGCTTTTGCTGCATCCCATAGGCTTTGGATCATCGTGTTTTCATTGTAATTTGTCTCCAAGTATTTTTTGATTTTCTCTTTGATTTCTTCAGTGATCGCTTGGTTATTTAGTAATGTATTGTTTAGCCTCCACGTGTTTGTGGTTTTTACGTTTTTTTCCCTGTAATTGATTTCTAATCTCATAGCACTGTGGTCGGAAAAGATGCTTGATATGATTTCAATTTTCTTAAATTTATTGAGGCTTGATTTGTGATTCAAGATGTGATCTATCCTGGAGAATGTTCCATGCACACTTGAGAAGAAAGTGTAATCTGCTGTTTTTGGATGGAATGTCCTATAAATATCAATTAAATCTATCTGGTCTATTGTGTCATTTAAAGCTTGTGTTTCCTTATTAATTTTCTGTCTGGATGATCTGTCCATTGGTGTAAGTGAGGTGTTAAAGTCCCCCACTATTATTGTGTTACTGTTGATTTCCTCTTTTATAGCTGTTAGCAGTTGCCTTATGTATTGAGGTGTTCCTATGTTGGGTGCATATATATTTATAATTGTTATATCTTCTTCTTGGATTGATCCCTTGATCACTATGTAGTGTCCTTCCTTGTCTCTTGTAACATTCTTTATTTTAAAGTCTATTTTATCTGATATGGGTATTGCTACTCCAGCTTTCTTTTGATTTACATTTGCATGGAATATCTTTTCCCATCCCCTCACTTTCAGTCTGTATGTGTCCCTAGGTCTGAAGTGGGTCTCTTGTAGACAGCATATATATGGGTCTTATTTTTTTATCCATTCAGAGAGCCTGTGTCTTTTGGTTGGAGCATTAATCCATTCACATTTAAGGTAATTATCAATATGTGTGTTCCTATTACCATTTGCTTAATTGTTATGGGATTCTTTTTCTTTTTTTAATTTATTTATTTTTGGCTGCATTGGGTCTTTGTTGCTGCATGCGGGTTTTCTCTAGTTGTGGTGAGTGGGGGCTACTCTTCGTTGCGGTGTGCGGGCTTCTCTTTGCAGTGGGTTCTCTTGTTGCAGAGCACAGGGTCTAGGGGCGCAGGCTTCAGTAGTTGTGGCTCGCGGCTTCTAGAGCACAGGCTCAGTAGTTGTGGCGCCCAGGCCTAGTTGCTCCACAGCATCTGGGATCTTCCCGGACCGGGGCTCAAACCCATGTCCCTTGCATTGGCAGGCAGATTCTTAACCACTGTGCCACCAGGGAAGCCCTATGGGTTTCTTTTTGTAGGTCCTTTTCTTCTCTTGTGTTTCCCACTTAGAGAAGTTCCTTTAGCATTTGTTGTAGAGCTGGTTTGGTGGTGCTGAATTCTCTCAGCTTTTGCTTGTCTGTAAAGCTTTTGATTTCTCCATCGAATCTGAATGAGATCCTTGCTGGGTAGAGTAATCTTGGTTGTAGGTTCTTCCCTTTCATCACTTTAAATATATTGTGCCACTCCCTTCTGGCTTGTAGAGTTTCTGCTGAGAAATCAGCTGTTAACCTTATGGGAGTTCCCGTGTATGTTATTTGTCATTTTTCCCTTGCTGCTTTTAATAATTTTTCTTTGTCTTTAATTTTTGTCAATTTGATTACTATGTGTCTTGGCATGTTTCTCCTTGGGTTTTTCCTTGCCTGGGACTCTCTGTACTTCCTGGACTTGGGTGGCTCTTTCCGTTCCCATGTTAGGGAAGTTTTCGTCTATAATCTCTTCAAATATTTTCTCTGGCCCTTTCTCTCTCTCTTCTCCTTCTGGGACCCCTATAATGCGAGTGTTGTTGTGTTTAATGTTGTCCCAGAGGTCTCTTTGGCTGTCTTCATTTGTTTCCATTCTTTTCTGTTTATTCTGTTCCGCAGCAGTGAATTCCACCATTCGGTCTTCCAGGTCACTTATCCGTTCTTCTGCCTCAGTTATCTGCTATTGATTCCTTCTAGTGTATTTTTCATTTCAGTTATTGAATTGTTCATCTCTGTTTGTTTTTTTCTTTAATTCTTCTAAGTGTTGCTCTTTAATTCTTCTAGGTCTTTGTTAAACATTTCTTGAATCTTCTCCATCTTTGCCTCCATTCTTTTTCCGAGGTCCTGGATCACCTTCACTATCATTATTCTGAATTCTTTTTCTGGAAGGTTGCCTATCTTCACTTCATTTAGTTGTTTTTCTGGGGTTTTATCTTGTTCCTTCATCTGGTATAAAGTCCTCTGCCTTTTCATTTTGTCTATCTCTGTGAATGTGGTTTTCCTTCCACAGGCTGCAGAATTGTAGTTCTTCTTGCTTCTGTTGTCTGCCCTCTGGTGGATGAGGCTATCTAAGAGGCTTGTGCAAGCTTCCTGATGGGAGGGACTGGTGGTGGGTAGAGCTGTGTGTTGCTCTCCCAAACCCTATTTTCTTGATTTTAGGAGCACAGCTCCCAGTGAGAACCTGAGGAATGACGTCTACTCAGAGCCTCAGGGAAAGGAAGACTTTACCAGCTGCTTCTCTGGGGTCACATCAAAAGCAAACCTCAAAATCAGAAAAGGTTAGTTTTCCCCAGGAAGGAGCATCTCTGGCCCTTGGGTGAATGGAACACCCCATCTTTGCTTTTTAGCCCATCAATGGGATGCCTTGTGGCAGGTCAGAGGTACCAAGGACCATAGCCAGCTCCGTCATCCTCTCATATCTGCTCCAGCAGGCCCTGTTTTGGGGGGACCAGTGGGGCAGAGGATGGTTTACTGAGGAGAAGCAGAGATTAAATAGTGTAAGAGACTCATCTGGTCTCAAGCCCACTTCTGTGCAGCCTTGAGCAAATGCTTTCATTTCTTTGAGCTTCTGTTTCCATGTCTGCAAAAACAAGAATAATAATGCCACCCTCAAAATCCTGGTAGAAAGAGTCTGTGTGGTAAAGTTTATGGAAAGCCCTGGTGCATAAGTAGTGCTCAGAACGTATCTGTTTGGTATCTTCCTGATCATTGTGCGGAGATTTTGCCTGAGAGCCAAAAACCATGGTATTAAGTATGACTGTTTATTGCTTGTTGCCCAAGCAGAGCCCTGGGCCCAAGAAGGCAAAAGTCTACTTTCTGACCTGTTGCTATGGTACAGGTAGGATCTCTGTTTCACACAACTTTCCTAAGCCCAGCTAGCCAGGAGCGTAACCAGGAGATAACCTTCTTGGCTGCCATGGTAGCTGAGCCTCGCAAGGGCAAGATGCCATGAGCAAGAAGGTAAAGACTCAAAATCTCAACTCTTTGGACTAGACCAAAAGGATGAAGGTCTGATAGCATCAATACTTAAGGAGAGAAGGACCACTTGAATCCCTGACCCTTCCCAGCACATATGTGAGTACCCGCATAAACACGTGGGCATATAGACCTGTGTGTACGCACATGCGTGTGCTTGGGCAGAGTTATGGATGCACGCTTGCCCCGTGGACTTCTTATGAGTACACATGTTCTATGTACATGTACTTCCCGGGCATGTACGCACAGGGAATGGGTGCATGTGGATATATGTGCATGCACACACTTATGTGTAGGCGTGAGTGTTTGGGTCCCTGTGTCATGCCAGCATGGGGTAACACTTATGAAAGAGTGAACGAGGTGACTGCACACTCCTGTGTGTGCCACTCTGGCCGCAGACCATGGGCAGACCGCTGCAGGTGAATGAATGTGCAAACGTGTGCCTATGTACTTGCATGTATTTTTAGCAACAAAGAGTACACATAAACAGCATAAACAAGATGGTTGGGAGGAGGAGGGGTTTAAATACTTAGGAAGACGAACAACCCTCACAAGGACTTTGGAAGCACCCCTTATGTACAAATAATATACATGCTAATTACAAATTACTCTTTTCTGCTCATTAAAGCGAAACCACTGTGCTTTATTGGTTCAGTTCGGGTTGCTTTACACACTGGAAAGTAATAAAAATGGCTTTTGGGTCAGGAAGACGCCTGCGTGGGGCTGCGGAAACCATCTCAGGCTATACGAATGGTGACCCAGACCAGGGGCCGGGGCACTGACGCTGACTCCTCTGTTGCCCCTGAGGCCCATGTTCAATCAGTCACCAAATTCAGTGGAACCCACCTCCTTTCCTCCATCTTCATTGACACCATTAGCTCAGGTGGCCGTCTCTCTTCTCTGACAGCCCCTGGACAGCAGCCCATACTGCTTCCAACTGGTCTCCCTGACTTCAGTCAGGCTCCTCTCCAACCCATCCCCTAAGATGCTGCCGGCAAATCTGCCCACCCCAGTCCCACACTTAAAATCCTCCACTGCTTTCCCATCACTACCCAGTAAATCTCAACCCCAGAGCTTGTCCAGCCGTTACAGGGGCGCCAAATACCTCTGCAGCCTCATTCCCAGCACTTCGCATCCAGCAAGATGGAGTGACTCTCAGACCGTTTCCCGAGCCCATCCTCCATCTGGTTGAGACTTCCAGGTCTGAGCACACATTTTTTCTCAATCCCCAGTGCCCTCTCCTTTCTATTCCTGCTCCACTGGCTGGATCTGCATGGTGGGCTCCTATTCCATCTTGGAAACCCCTATTCTGGGAAACCATCCCCTGGTGCCTCTGGTTTCTTCCTAAATACTCCTCTTGTCTCCTCTATGCTTTGTACCCAAGCACCTGTTTATCTGTTTATTGTCTATCTCCCCAGCTAGACTGCAGGCAGGGGCTTTATTTATTTATTTATTTTTGACTGTTATGTGCATGTCTAGCACCTAGAACACTTTCTGACACATAGTAGACATTTAATAAACACGTGCTGAATGAAAAATTAATTAATATCTTTATTATACTGCTCAACCCTCCATATTATCACTGCAACTGATATATCTGCTTTACCCCCTTGAGATTAGGGTTTTTTAATTATGATTAAACACTGAATTGAGCTTCCCCTCCCCCCCATGTATTCTCAGGATGTCCTTCTTGTCTCACCAGGATCACTGCTTTTTGATAACGGCTAGTTTTGAGTCAATTCTGCTCTTTTCACAGACTAGAATTGCTAGGGTTCAGGTGCACCACCTAGAGGCTGAAAGGTGAAACACCTCAGAAAAGAAAGCCCCAGAAGAAGCCTTCTTGGTGGCAAGCAGGATGCAGTTACCCTAATCATTATTTCCAACACACTTACACTTGAGGATGGGTCAAAAGAGGCTCCCAGTCTCAGCTTCAGTGATCTGTCCAGAATCGGTCTTTGTCACACGTTCTGGGTCCTGGTCAAAAGTCCAGGCTCCCCCCATTCCTCCTACTATATTCTCCCTTTGCACCCTTTCTGCTCTACTGACTTCTGCCCTGCCCATCTTGTTCAATCAAAGAAGTTCTCATAACTTAGAAACTCAAACAATTGTGTTACTTCTCTCATGCTCCATAGACCCATGTGAATATTGTTCATCCTCTACCTAATAGCTTTCTAGTTCCAGGCACCAAGAAGTAGGGACTTGGTAAACCATAACAATTTTCTGCTTACAACTTTTCCAAAGCCACTGGTTGACTCCACACTTTAATCTTCCTTATGTCCCTCTTCCCAGAGATACTTTTCACCATGACTTCTTATCCCTCCCTATAACACAGAAGCAGTGGTCAACTTTTAAAAGGCAACTTCTTTCACCAAAACCAAAATACTTCACTAATCTGGAAACTAACCATATAATTATTTGTTAATACATTAGCATCCTTCAAGACATGTCAAGAGTTTTTGAAGGCAAGATTCATCCTATCAATTTCTATATTCTAAGTTCCAACCCAGGCTTTTTTTCAGTAAATATGGAACATTTTGATGGAATGTTCTTCCAAGCTCAGGGGTCTGGGAGCACTTGGAGTTTCCTAAAATGCTAAAATGTGAATATGAAGATATCAGAGAGTACATGAGAAGGAAAAGTAACTGTTAAACCAACATAAGGAAAATGGAGATACCGGTAAATTGACCCAGTGCTTCAACCCTAGGAAAGGGTTTGCAAAGTTATTCACATAACTGAACAGCAGTGAATTTCTCCATAAGAGAGTGCAGATGAAGACTGTCAGAATACAACATAAAGAAGATCCAAACAAAGGGAGAGATATACGATGTTCATAGATGCAGAGACAATAATCTGAAGATGGCAGTTCTCTCCCAAAGCAATCTATCTCTTAATCCAATGAAAAATCTGCCAAAACAATATATATATATAGAGAGAGAGAGTGGCATACAGCAAGTTGATCCTAAGATTCATAAAGATGAGTGGAGAGCAAAGGACAGCCATGATAATTTTGAAGGATGAGGAGGAAGAAAAGAAAGAAGAGAACGAGGGTGAGAGGAACAACTTACCTTACTAGATATAAACAGTAATCATTCTTACAACTCAACAATAAAAAGACTCAGTTTAAAAATGGGTAAATGATCTAAACAGATATTTCTCCAAAGATGATGCATAGTAACCAATAAGCACAAGAAAAAAAATGCTAACATCATTAGTCATCAGCGAAATGCAAAAAAAAACACAATGAGATAGCACTTCATACCTATTAGGATGGTTATAATCAAAAAATTGTAAATTAACAAGTATCAGTGAGGATGTGGAAAAATTAGAATCCTCATACAGTGCTGGTGGGAATATAAAATAGTGCAGCCAACTTAAAAAATAGTGTAGTGGTTCCTCAAAAAGTTAGAGTTACCATATGACCCAGAAATTCCACGCCTAAGTATATAGTCAAGAGAATTAAAAACATATGTTCATACAAAAACTTGTACACGAAAATTCATAGCAGCATTATTCTTAACAGCCAAAAAGTGGGAAATTCGAAGTGTCCATCAACTAATGGATGTATAAACAAATTATCATATAGATATACAATGGAATATTATCCAGCCATAAAAAACAAAACGGTACTCTTACATACTACACATGGAGGAACCTTGAAAACATTACACCACATGTATAAAATATCGAGAATAGACAAATCTATAAAGATAAAACATAGTTTAGTGGTTGCCTAGGGCTGAGGGGGGATGGGGAATTTGGAAGTGATAGTTAAAGAGTACAGGGTTTCTTTTGGGGGTGATAGAAATGTTCTAATATTGATTGGGGTGATTGTTGCACAACTCTGGGAATATTAAAATAAAAAAAAAACCAAATAGTACACTTTGAAAGAATGAACTTTATGATATGTAAATTATACCTTCATTTTTTAAAACAGTAACTATAAAGCTGTAGCAATTAAAGTATGCAGTGCTGGTGTAAGGATAAACAAATAAAAGACAAAGAATAAAAAGCTCCAAAGCCTACCCACACATAAAGGAACTCAGTATGGGCAGAGTTGACATTATAGATTTGTGGAGAAATGGTTTAGTCAATAAGTGGTGTTGTCCATCTGGCTATGTATATGAAAAATAAAATAAAGTTTAATCCCACAGCCATGCCACTCACACATAGGAATTGCAAATAAATTGAAGAACCTAAGTGTAAAAAAAAATTAAAAACTGTAAAACTTTCAGAGGAAAACATAGCAAGACAATCTTAAGACATCATGAGAGTGAGATTTTTAAACAAAACCAAAGCACAAACCAAAATGAAAAAGATGTTATTTTTCTATATTAAAATTTAAAATTCTGAATGGATATGGATTTTAATAATGGAATAAAAGTCACAGATAGAGAAAACAAACTTGTGGTTACCAAAGGGGAGAGAGAAGGGGAGGAACAAATTAGGGGTATGGGATTAACAGACACAAACTACTATATATAAAATAGATAAGCAACAATGATCTACTGTATAGCACAGGGAATTATACCCATTATCTTGTAATAACCTATAATGGAGTATAATCTGCAAAAATACTGAATCAGTATGCTGCACACCTGCAACTAACATAATATTGTAAATCAACTATACTTCAATAAAAAAAAGTTTAAATTTTGGAAGAACATATGATACTATAAAGTAAAAAGCAAGTACACAGTCAACAAAAGCTTGGTTTCTGGAATGTATAAAGAACTTTTAAAATTAATTTTAAAAAACAAACAATATAAAAATATGCAGAAGATAGGAACAATTTACAGAAAACACCAATGACAAATACGTGAAAAATCTCAAAATCAGTAGCAATGAGGGAAACACAAAACAATGATGTACTATTTCTCAGTCTTCATATTTTATTTGTTTATGAATTGCAGTGAGGATATGTGGAAATGGAATTTCTGATAAACTCTTGGTGGAAATATAAACTGGTACAACCATTGTGGAAAAAAACTGGCAGGATCTGGTAAAGATGCTCACACCATAACACTTGGCTAGTCTCATTTTAGATCCCCACCTTGGAGGGGAGACGAACAAAAATGTACAGGGATCTATGAATAAGGGCACACTGTAGCACTCTTTATATAGTGAAACCCTGGACACAACCAAAGACATAAGGAAATGGATAAGGAAAGCGCAGCATGTAGCTGAAGTTCAATGTAGCAGTTCAAATGAATGAATCAGATCTCTGTATCAACATGGATAAATCTCAAAGACGTGACATTTATTAAGATTTTCAGAATTGTACATGCAGTATGATACAATTTGTGTAAATTTTAAATAATCAAAACAATATGCCATTTGTGGATACATATTTACATGTTAACTTTTAAAACATGGAAAGAAAGGATATACACCAACTTAGTTGGTAATTACCTCTGGGGTAGAAGGTGGTGGAGAAAGAAATTGTGTGTCCTTTTCTTTAACTATATCTGTAACATTTTATTTTTCAGCTAATTAATCCAAATATGGCAAAACATGAGTCAAATCTAGGTGGTAGATTAATGGTTCTGTTCTATCATTCTCTATAACTGTCTGTATACTTTAAATAGTTCATAATCAATTTTAAAGAGATTATAGGGGGCCACAAGACTGAGGTCAGGAGACCAGTTAGAAATCTGTAGCAACAATGCAGGAAGGAGATGGCAGGAGCATGGACCAGGGTGGTTTCAGGAGGAGTGTCAAAAGTAGATGGAGTTGAGAGTGGGGACAGTTCAGTAGGTAGAATTGAGAGAACTTGATGACTGATTAGATAAAGTGGATAAGAAAGCGAGAGAGAAGACTCAAAATTGTCATGCAAATTTCAGCTAGCTCAGTTGGATGAAGGCATGGTAGCCGTTGACTGAGTTAGGAAAGAGACAAAGTGGAGATGATTTGGGCAAAATAATGAATTAAGTTAGGGAAATGTCTGATTTGAGATATCAGGCAAATAAATAGTCCTCTGGTCCAGTGATGAGAACCAAGACTTGGAGGTTGGACTTAGAATATGGTTGGCAAACGAAGACCTGGAACAGTGTGTAGGGTGGAAAGAGGGCAAAGAATGAAACCCTGGAGCACCCCACAATGTAAGATCGTGGGCTAAGAAGAAGCTTGAAAATGTGACTGAGATGTGACCAAAGAGGAGAAAGGAAGACAAGGAGAAGGTGGGGGGCCCCAGAACAAAAAAAAAGTGAGGGTTCCAAAAATGAATGCAGAGGTCAGTGCTATCTGGTGCTCCGTCATGTGAAATCAGGTCCCAAAATTCCCACTGGATATAACAATGCAGAGGCCATTGCTGACCTGGGAGTAGGAATCAAATTGTTGGGGAGGGACTGAAGAGGAGAGAACTTTGTCAGCCGGTGTAGACACTTGTTTTGAAGTCAGACTGCCTGGGATCCACTCCCACAGCAGTGAGTGCATCTGGGCAAGTTACCTAATCTCCTAACGCTTTAATTACATGTTAACTCACCTAGTATTCATTTATCATAGGGTTATTGTGAGGATTAAATAAATTACTACTAGGTGAGTTAGCACATTCACTATGTATCATCACTATGTTGACAATAGTCACTAGATACACGCCACTATGAAATATGGTTGGGATAGGGAAAAAGGTAGAGTAGTAGCCACAAGCAGCATTGGGCCAAATGATAGTGGTTGGGTGAAAGATATTGAATATATTTACAAGCTGATAGAAAATTGATATGAAAAGAATTTGGGTAGTCAGGAGAAAGAGAAGAGACGGTTAATGGAGAGGGCTGCGTGGGGTTGGGTCCAGTGCACAAGTAGGGGAATCACAGTAATGTCAGAGGCAGTAAACCTTTACTATGGCGGGAAGGAAGACACACAGGATGGATGCAGGCAGAGATATGGTTGAAGGTGGGCAGACAGAGTGGAGAACAGAAAGGTGAGAGTGTCCATCCCTCTGACGGCTTCTATTTTTTCAGTGGCCCAGTATATGAGGTTGCCTTTTTATTGTAAAAGAGGGGAGAGGGCTTCCCTGGTGACGCAGTGGTTAAGAATCCACCTGCCTGGCTTCCCTGGTGGCGCAGTGGTTGAGAATCTGCCTGCCAATGCAGGGGACACGGGTTTGAGCCCTGGTCTGGGAAGATCCCACATGCCGCGGAGCAACTAGGTCCGTGAGCCACAACTACTGAGCCTGCGCGTCTGGAGCCTGTGCCCCGCAACAAGAGAGGCCGCGATAGTGAAAGGCCCGCGCACCGCGATGAAGAGTGGCCCCCGCTTGCCACAACTAGAGGAAGCCCTCGCACGAAACGAAGACCCAACACAGCCAAAAATAAATAAATAAATAAATAAATCCTTAAAAAATAAAAAAAAGAATCTACCTGCCAATGCAGGAGACACGGGTTCGAGCCCTGGTCCGGGAAGATCCCACATGCCGTGGAGCAACTAAGCCCATGAGCCACAACTGCTGAGCCCATGTGCCACAATTACTGAAGCCCACGCACCCTAGAGCCCGTGCTCCACAACAAGAGAAGCCACCGCAATGAGAGGCCCATGCACCACAACGAAGAGCAGCCCCCGCTCTCTGCAACTAGAGAAAGCCCGCACGCGGCAACGAAGACCCTATGCAGCCAATAAATAAATAAACAAATTTATTTAAAAAAAAAAAAAAAAAAGGAGAGAGATTGGAGATCTGAAGACCCTGGATACCAATGAGACACTTTGGAAACAGGAGAAGGAGCCAAAAGAGAGGCATATTTCTGGGTAGCACTGGGAGCCGGGGTCAGGCTGGAGACCAGGAATTTGCAAGGCACCACAGGCATAGGCATCCAAGCATCCAAGCAAACACCAGTCTCCTGTGGTCTGTCCATAATTTCCTGCCATCTGATAAGAGAGATACGGGAGCAGGCAAGGCTCAAGAGATCAGGTAGTTGCCAGTTGGCACCAAGGGGGTCAGCTGGGCCCTGACACACAGTTGGCACTCAGTGTCAGGAGGGATGTGGGTGCTGGGCAGGTGAGCAACACTGGGAACTGAGGCACAAGACCAACTCACAGTCTTCACAAGGTTGACTTGCTCTGAGTCCCAGTGAGATGAGCTGGCAATGCCTACTAGCCCATTCTTGCTACAAGTCAAGACTAACCCAAGAGCACTCATTTACCTGTCTTAGAATCTATAAGAGAGCTGTTTAGACATGCAAATTTCCTCTCCCTGTGCTTTGAGATTCCAAATCAGTAGATTGAAGATGAGAAACTTGCATCTGGACTCCTACCAAAGTTTGGAAATCACTACTCCAGATACCAGGACCAACCTTGTCCTGTTGATGGTTGTCAAGAGGCTCAGCTGTGCAGAAGCCAGGACCCAGGCAAGGCCTTGGCAGATGGCACCATTCCCAAGCCCTGAAGGACAGAGGAAGCTGGTAGACCCACTGCATCTTCCAAGACATCAAGGGGTTAAAAAAAGCACTGGGAACCTGCATACTTTTATTACATTATAGGGATGTTATTGCATTACAAATAATGCCACAGGATGCATTATTTATACATTTAATATCAGGCTTACTTATAAGTCAGATCTCTTCACTTTTAGATAAATACTCTGTCTGCAGCCCACCTCCAGCAGACAGGGGCAGACAGAGAGTGGAAAGCACACTCTTGCTCTTTCAGACGGTGGAGGGAGGGCAGACACATGTCAGAGACAGCAAAAGTCCTGTGATGGGAAGCAGATAATGTCTTTATGAAAACTAACAGATGGCTCTTTTGAAAGCCCTTTCAGTTCTCCTTTATTCTGATAAGCACAGGGAAGCAAGATACACGGGAGAGAGCTTTATGGGTTTGTACTTATTGTCCTAAGAGCCCAGAGAGTTGGAGACAGAGAGGCGAAGAGTGCATGGGTGGGGTGGGGGGACCGAGAGGGGAGGATGCTTGGCTCCCCAATCCACTTGCTGCTGGTGTGGATCGGGGCACCGAATTAAAGCAACAGGAGCAATGATAGCAGCTCT
The DNA here is from genome assembly GCF_028564815.1 of Eubalaena glacialis. Lineage (NCBI taxonomy): Eukaryota > Metazoa > Chordata > Mammalia > Artiodactyla > Balaenidae > Eubalaena > Eubalaena glacialis. The sequence continues at coordinate 21,139,213 of NC_083728.1, forward strand.
TTCCCAAGCATCCAAACGTCCGTTCATTCAGAATATTCACCGTGACAGCTTTCCACATGCCAACTCCTAGACTAGGAGCTAAAGGAGACCCAGAGATGAGTGAGATGAGGTTGTCAAGGGTTTCTCGTATGAAGATACACCCACACAAAGGTAACCATGATCATGACATCGAGTGATCTACATCGAAAGCCAAGACAAAGAGTTGTAGAGTTCAAAGGAGAGCGAGGCTACCCCAGTTGTAAAACTTTGTTATTATTGTCATTATTGTTATCATTATTTTAACTAAAAATAACTCCTACATGTGTGTGTCAACCAGTGTGTCACAAATACCGCTTACTCAGTGCCCCGCTCTGTTCCAGGTGCTGGGGTGACAGCAGAGACCAAGACAAACGGGATCCCAGCCTCTCAGAACTCTCATGCCGCTGGGAAGACAGAAAACGAGTGAACCAACAGAGTCCTGCCAGACACTGAGAGTGTAACGAGGAAATAAGCAAGGACAAAGAGGAGTGGAGTTGGAGTAGGAAGACTTCTCTTAGCGGAACAATTGAGCTACAACCTGAATGATTTCACACTTTAGGAAAAAGGGGGAGACTGTACTGAGACCCTGAAGGTGGGTAAGATTTGCACATATAGAATTGGAGAAAAGGAGTTTTCCAGATGGAGGAAAACAGATGAACACAGGCACCGGTGGTAGAATGTGTAACAGTGGAGCTGGAAAGGAAGACACAGGAATGACGCGGGTGATCAGGTTGGCTGGGGGCCATACTAGACATCTGACCTGAGATGTTTACACTTCACTTTTCCAGGGGGGGTGGGGAGAGGGACACCAAGAGTCTCATAGAACAACTGAATATGGACCATAAGCAAATCTGGCAGCTATAGCTGGGAATGGATTGAAGAGCCGTTGGAAAGAATGGAGATGGGATTCATCAGAAAGCTACCCAATCATCCAAGGGAAAGACACTAAAGGGTGCCCTAGACTGTCCTTTTTGGAGCAAAGCCTTACCTCTAACTCCCACGATTTCTCTCTAATTTTCTCTCCAACCCAGGAGCTCTTTGTGCATTTGGGATAGAAGGCACTGGCTTGCAAGGACGTCTCCTAAACATTTTTGTCTTACACCTTTCCCTGGTGGCGCAGTGGTTGAGAATCTGCCTGCCAATGCAGGGGACACGGGTTCGAGCCCTGGTCTGGGAAGATCCCACATGCCGCGGAGCAACTGGGCCCGTGAACCACAACTACTGAGCCTGCGCGTCTGGAGCCTGTGCTCCACAACAAGAGAGGCCGCGATAGTGAGAGGCCCGCGCATCGCGATGAAGAGTGGCCCCCGCTTGCCACAACTAGAGAAAGCCCTCGCACAGAAACGAAGACCCAACACAGACATAAATAAATAAATAAATAAATAAATAAAATAAAATTAAAAAAAAAAGTCAATCATTTGGAACTACGTACACGCACACACACATGCATGCACGTGCATATAAACTGGTAAAATCCAAATAAGGTCTGTAGTTTACTTAATAGTATGGTACCAGTGTCAGCTACCTGGTTTCGATGATTAGACTACAGCTTTATAAGATGAGATCACTGGGGGACGCAGTATGAGAACATGGCCCACCTCAGAAGGTTCCAGTTTTGCATCTACCTCTGCTGTAGGTGTTTGGTTTGGGCTCACCATAGAATCCAGCACCGAGCACCATGCCCAGCATGGAGCAGGTGTACAGAGACTGGCAGATGAGGAAGGTCAAGAGAAAGGAAGAAAAAAGGAGGGAGGGAAAGAGAGAGAGAAAAATAATGAAAGGAAAGAAAGAGGGAGTGAAGGAAGGACGCAGTCAGCCATGGGGAGGGGGCAGAGATAAAAAGCAAAACACCACACTAGAGAAGCAGAAGCATCCCGGGCCAGAAGATTCCAGCTACGCCTACTAGCACATCTTCAAGGGTCAATAGCAGGAAGAGTGTGAAGGAAGGGGTAACTATGGGGGCAAGAGTGCCCTGGAGCGGAGGAGAAGGCCCTGCCTTGGAAATCCTAGATGGTTCCTGCCCTTCTGACGATGCACTTCTGAAGTGGAACCAACATGACCTTGGTTCCAGCAAGGGAGGCCTGGGGGATGGGCAGCTCTCAGGGAAAATGGAAGCCAGTTGCTGGTGGTGCCTCCATTGTAGAACTACACAGATGCTCTACGATGACCCGAGAGAACTTCAGATGCCAGGAAGTTGTCCTTGAATCCTGTTATGGGCTGAATTGTGTTTCCCTCAAAATTCACATGTTGAAATTCTAACCCCCAGTACCTTAGAATGTGGCCCTATTTGGAGAAATGGTCTTAAAGAGGTGATTAAGGTTAAATAAGGTCATTAGGAGAGGTCCTAATCCAATATGACAGTGTCCTTATAAGAGGAGGAGGTTAGGACACAGACACACAATGGGAAGACCACCTGAGGACACAGGGAGAAGACAGCCATCTACAAGCCAAGGTGAGAGGCCTCAGAAGAAACCAGCCCTGCCAACACCTTGATCTTGGACTTCTAGTCTCTAGAACTGTGAGAAAATAAATATCTGTTGTTGAAGCCCCCCAGTCTCCGGTAATTTGTTATGGCAGCCCAAGTAGACTAATATAAATCCCAACCAGCTGGCCAGGTGTGCGTAATGAGAATATTCCAGAGGAAGGACTCTGAGAGAGACAAAGCCTGGACCCAAAGGAACAGTTACTAGAGAAGACAGTGTCCACGTGTGTGAACACAACCCTCCACTGGCCTCTGAAAATGGGGACAACGGGAAGAAAGAAGGTGATGTATTGTCAGGAATAAGAACACACTTTGGAATCAGACAAAACTGGCTTCAAGTCCCAGCTGGCCCACTTCCTCCCTGTGTGGGTTTAGACGCGTACTCTCATCTCTCTGGTTCTCAATTTCCTCATCTGTAACATGAGGACAGTAATAATATCCACGTGAGAATGTTGTGAGAATTCAAACATGTTAATGAGCAGAAATCTCTTAGCTTATTGAGGTAGGGGTGGTGGTGGTGCTATCACTGTGGATTTCTTTTTCTGATGTTAAACAGTTTGTTATATAGTATCGGGAAAAAAGAGGAAGAGAGATCCAAATAAAGTTAGATTAGATTTTTATAGAAAAACGAGCCCATGACTTTGGGGGCCACCACTGCTCCCACTTGACCGCTAGCTCTGTGACCTTGGGGACTCCCGTGGCTTCTTGCTGTCCTTGTGTGCATATTGAGACCAACAATGCCTGCCTCACCTGCCCCCTGGGGTGCACCCCCAGAGGACACCAGGTGCCCTGGACAGCACCCTACACATACACAGAGAAGGGATGGCCGCTGTGTTCAGCCCCAAACTCCCCGCCTGCCCTGTGAGTCCTAATCTAATCGGGAGAGAGAGAAAGCGTGTCCCCCGCTGACCTCCCGGCGAGGTGAGCCCAGACCTTTCCTCTCAGCAACAACACATCCTCTCCCCCAGTTGCCCCAGCCCCAGGATCAGAGCCTTCCCTCTGCAAATCATGGTAATAAATATGATCTGAAGCAACTCTGGCTCTTACAGCCTTAATAAATGGGTTGCCATAGTGGCAAATTCAGACGCAGAGAGCATCTTTTCAATAAAGGCTGAGAGGGTTATTAATAACGTTAATGTAGTGCGTTACGGAGCTCAGGCACATGGAGAGGGCCTCTCACCCTCCTCCCCCAGCCCATCTTTTCCAGGACTGGCCAGCAAAGACCGCCCAGCTACAAGCACTGTGGGATTGAGACGAAACCCCAGGATGGTGTCAAGCGGCTGGAGTTCACAAGGGGACACACTCCCTGATCTGACCATCCAGTGCCCTTCCAGCACCCACTTTCCACAGGCTATGGAGGGTGCAGCCACAGAGCATAGAGGTTGAGAAAACTTTCTCTCAAGCTGTACAGACCTGGGCTCAAAGGCCAGCTGAGTTCTCTGCCGTGCCCTCCAGGTTGTGTTGTTTAGAAGTGACTCACAAACATAGAGAACAGACTTGTGGTTGCCAAGGGTTGGGGTGGGGGGGATGGATTGGGAGTTTGGGATTAGCAAAGGCAAACTATTGTATATAGGATGGATAAACAACAAGGTCCTACTGTATAGCACAGGGAACTATATTCAATGTCCTGTGACTGACAGACCATAATGGAAAAGAATATGAAAGAGAATATATATATATAAAACTGAGTCACTTTGCTGTACAGAAGAAATTAACACAACATTGTAAATCAACTATACTTCAATAATTTTTTTCAAAAAAGAAGTGAAAGGCCCCAGGTACTCCCCTCCAGCTTACCCTGATCATTGATTTCCCATCGCACTTGTGGTCAGGGCAGCTCACCCACCAAACATCTCCTGTTCTCCACCTCCCGGGCCTATGCCCAAGCTGGACTCCTTCTGTTGGGCGGGGCCGATAAATTTTGAGCAGAAATAACAAGGGTCACTTCTGAGCCAGGCATTTAATTGTTCACACAAGACCCTCCAGAACCCTCTCTTCCCTTACGTACACTCCAAATTGTGGGTGGCCCCTGGCCTCGGTCCCTGAATGACTGATAAACAGTGCTCCCAGGCTGACCCAGAAGGACACGAAGCATGGGCAAGAAATAAAACTTTGCTGTGGGCTTCCCTGGTGGCGCAGTGGTTGAGAATCTGCCTGCCAATGCAGGGGACACGGGTTCGAGCCCTGGCCTGGGAAGATCCCACATGCCGCGGAGCAACTAGGCCCGTGAGCCACAATTACTGAGCCTGCGCGTCTGGAGCCTGTGCTCCGCAACAAGGGAGGTCGCGATAGTGAGAGGCCCGTGCACCACGATGAAGAGTGGCCCCCACTCGCCGCAACTAGAGAAAGCCCTCGCACAGAAACGAAGACCCAACACAGCCAAAAATAAATAAATAATTTTTTTAAAAAAACAAAAAACTTTGTTGTTTTAAGCCAGGGGTCACAAACTTTTGGGGCTTTGAGAGCCAGATGGTTCCTATTGCAGCTACTCGACTCAGCCACTGTAGCATGAAAGCAGCACAGACAGTACATAAACAGATGGACATGACGTTGATCCAGTAAAAGCCGATTTACAAAAACAGACAATGGGCAGCCTTTGGACCATGGGCCACAGTCTGCTAAACCTTGCTTGAAGCCATTAAGCTTTGTAGCTTTGAGCCTGTCCTGACTGATAGGTCCTTATCCCCTCTAATCTCCTGAATTGTTTATTCACTTAGTACATGTTTTATCCACCATTCTCAAGTATAATGGAAGCACACTGAGGTCAGGAGTCTGCTGTATCCCCAGCTCCAGAAGAGTCTGAAATAGAATGGATACTCAAGAAATCTTCTTAAATAAAGAAGTGTTAAATCCTTAGCTGGGTGACCTTAGGTAAGTCACTGAACCTCCTTGAGCCTCGGTTTATTCAACTTGTAAAGTGGGGAAGTGTAATAGACCCTGCATCCCTGGGTCACTGAGGATGCTCCATGGAATAATGCACGTTAAGTGTGAGACATCTAAGTGTCCCATAAGTCGTGACCGATATTTTTCGTCACATCTGGAACAACAGCCTCCAAAGTCCAGCTCTAGAGCAGACTCTGCCTACCTACCGGTCTTCTCCTCTGTACAATGGGGTTGCAGCGGCTGAGAATCAAGGTTCATTAATTTGGGCGTGAAGCTGCACGCAGAAAGATTACTTCCTGGGGATACACCCTCTAAATCAGGCACGGGTGAACAACTGCCATGGGCCAAAGCCGCTGGCTGTTGTTTTTATAGAGATTTATTGGAAACAGCCACGTTCATTTGCTTATATATTGTCTACGGATTTCCTCACACTGCAGTGGCAGAGTTGAGTAGTTGCAATGGAGACAGTAGGGTCCTCAAAGCCTAAAATATTGACCATCTGGCCCTTTACCGAAAATGTTACCTACCTTTAGTCCACGTGACTATGGAATCAAGAAGGGCAAGTTGTCTTTCTCACCCAAGCTTGTGTTCGTATAGCTAATTTTCAGAACCCAAGTGCCATGGCTGACATTTTTATGTGTCACATTTTATTTTGGAACACTCAACCCTGTACTGCCCCTTGAAGAGAGCTTTTGAAGTCCTAGCATGCAAAAACTCTCCACTGCCCATCCATAACGGGACCGCAAGGCCATCTCTCTCACTCATCCATCCATTTCTCTAGTCATCTGACAAACGTTTGCTGAGAACCTATTATACTACTGTGAACAAAACTGACTCCAGAAATAGAGACACAGATGTAGGGAACAAACGTATGGACACCAAGGGGGGAAAGTGGCAGGGGGAGGGGGGTGAGGTGGGATGAATTGGGAGATTGGGATTGACATATATACACTAATATGTATAAAATGGACAACTAATAAGAACCTGCTGTATAAAAAAATAAATAAAATAAAATTCAAAAATGCAAAAAAAAAAAAAAATTGACTCCAACCAGCAAGGATTCCAACCCAGAGTTTGTCATTTCTCTTTCCAACTCTATTGTGTTGCCGATTAGGACTCCAGCTAACAGGAAACTCATATAATTCACATTTCTCCACTCTCTCCTCAAGGGTACTGAGGATCTGGCACAGTACACCATTCATTCATTCATTCATTCATTCTACAAATAGACGTTAAGTGATTACTCAGTGGCAGTGACCATGGCATGTGATTCCTGCCTTCACAGGGCTTGTAGTACCCGGCACATAATAGGTGCTGAACAAACATGTTGAACGAACTTACTTCCCAAATGTCCTGCTGGAGTTTAGATTCACCTGGCCAGGCCATTTGCTGTCAAAATCAGCACTGCGGGAAGAAAGGCCTTTAGAAGCAACTATTTAGAAATCAAGGCAATAGTCTCATCCCTATCATACCCAGCTATGTGATCTTGGACAAGTCATTGAAACTCTCTGAACTTCAACTTTTCACCTGTTCAATCAGCACCACATCACTTTCAAAAAGTGTTAATAGCCAGTAATAATCATAGCTAATATTTCCCAAAGGCCTGGGCCATGCCACTCACAGTTCTTGGCAGTTTACATATGTCAACTCACGCGATGCTTGCCCCCAGCCTGTGAGGTCGGAGCCATGAACACCCCTGGGTTACAACAGAGGACACTGGCAGAGAAAGGTTGAGTAATCTACCCCAAGTCCCACAGCTACTGAGTAAGTAGTCAGCCAGTAGGTGTCCGATAAACCTTACCTCACTCCCCCTCCTCCTGCCCGTAGCTGTTGAAGAACGTTCTGTAAACCAGCCTGTCTGCTGGTTCCAGTGGTCCCTGCTTCCTCCAGTGTCGTTCCTCCAGTTCGCTCTAGAACTTCAGCAGACCCCACGCCCAGCTCACTCCCAGCTCCAATGGTTTCTGCTTGGTTCTCGGGACCCCCAGGTCCTGCCCAGATGCCTCTGGGGACACTGTGGGACCAAAAAGAAGCCACCCGAGTGCTCGTTTCCATTTTACCCCTGTCTCCCTCAGGGACCATGGGCTTCTTCACCTTTCAGAAAACCTGTGGTGTACCAACTCATTCCTGGAGTCTCCCGGTCTCCATCATTCTGTAAAGACCACTGGCCTAGCTTTGGGCATATTTCTACAATTTGCTCAGTAAATGGAATGTATTCTGTTGAGATCGAGGGCCCTTTGGGTACATTTAGAGGTGCCACCCTTCTCCTCATGACCTCAGCATTCGTGGAATTCAGTCCCACTGAACTCTGCCGTGTCAGAGGGGAGGTGAGTGCCCATGACAGGAAAGGCCCAAGTGTTGATTCTGGAGCCTCTGATGCTGTGTGACACTGGGCAGGCTGTTTACCTCTCTGTGCCTCAGTGCTCTCCTCTTTACCTGCAGGCAGTGGCACCAATCCTGGAAAACTACTTTTAGTAGTAGAGAGGGGTCCTAGCATGATGCTTGGTGTATAAAGTAAGCGCTGACTAAACAGAGGTTTTGGTGGAGGTGGCGGCTAAAGTATGTGCCTCTGTTAAAATTTTACCTCTGGTGACATTTATAACAATATTAGAAATAAAGATAATAATAACAATAACAGTAGCTAACCCTGAGTGAATGGCCACACTATGCCACACACCATGCTAAACCCTCGGCCTGCCATTTTCTCTTTTTCTCTTCATGGAGCCCTTGGGGGTGCCCACAATTGTGGTTCTGCAGGAAATTGCAGCAGAGAGGGCAAGCAATGTGCCCCAGATCACACAGCCCACAGGTCACAAAGCCAGCTTGCAAACCCAGACCCCTCCCACTCCAGGATTGGAGGGCTGACCACCACCCTACACCTCCCAGGGCCCACCCAGCCCCACCCTCCCAGGGGCCCAGACTGTCCTGTCCAGCCTGTCACCCTTCCACCTCCTCCCCCTGTTTTCTGAGCTGATGCCCGAGAAGTGACCCACGCCTTGCAGAGCCCCTGCAAAGCCCTCAGCCTGACCTCCATGTAATGAAGGGAATTAATACGGCCGAGCCTGCAGCCCGGCCGAGCCGCTTCCCAGCAGCCCCAGCCAGGCCTCTAATTGATTAGGCCATAAAGCCTGGGCACTAAATTGAAAGGAGCTGCACTAATTCTCTTTTATGTTAAATTTCTGTCTTTCCCCTTTATCGAATCCCCCGCCCAATGTCCCTTTCCCTCCCCATCACGGGCTTGCTGTGGGCCTGTTTTTTCCATGCACAGATTAAGTACCTAATCAAAATCTTGTCTCCCCTAATGGCATAAAATTGAAAGATAGATATTGCACTTTACACAGCTGATTAAACACTCGAATGTGGCTAAATGCTTAAAGGGCTTGTTACATTAACTAACTCTGTCATCTGCCCACTGTCTTATAATTGCGTGTGCTTGGGCTGCTTGGGGGAAGCACAGCATGATGGCTTCCAGCCACCTCCTCTTTGGTGGCCTCTCCCGCCCCCCTCCCTGGGGCCCCCTGCGCCATAGCCGTGCCAGGGCACAGGGAGTCAGACCAGGAGTGGCCGCCATGCTCCCCACTGGCCTTGGGTGGTGGGGACAGGGAGGAAGGACCCCCCCATGCTCACACAGCAAGTGCCCTCCCCTGCCACTAACCTCCAGCCCAGTGTACCAAGGCACCAGACCCTCCCACCCCTCACTTCCCACACCCATCCAGTGCCTGATCTCTTGCCTCCAAGAATATAAATTTCCCCCAGCCCAATTCCAGAGGGAGATGTCCTGGGTGCATAAGGCCAGTGGTGTCCTAATCATCTGTTTTGCTTCACCTCTGGCCTTTGACATCCTTCCCCATCATCTCAGGTGCTCAAACCCACCTGTTTTTTGCAAACAAGGAACCTTGATAGTTATGACAGTGGAATATGGTGGCTGAGAGGGGAGGCAGTGAGGAGCTCATTTGACACCTGGATGCCCCTGACACTGAGTCTCTGTCTTAACGCAGAGCGCTCTGGGGCCTCAGCCACATGGCCGACAGGGTATATTAGTCAGGGTTCTCCAGAGAGATGCAGCCAATAGGATGTGTGTACACATACAGAAAGAGATTTATTATAAAGAATTGGCTCATGCAATCATGGAGGCTGGCAAGTCTGAATCTGCACTGTGGGTGGGCCAGCAGGCTGAAGACCTGGGAGAGCCAATGACACAGATGAAGTCCACAGGCTGTCTGCTGGAGAATTCCCCCTTGCTCAGGAAAGCAGCTCCTTTTGTTCTAGTCAGGCCTTCAACTGATTAGATGAGACCCACCCATAGTATGGAGGGCAATCTGCTTTACCCAAAATTCCCCTATTTAAATGTAAATCTCATGTAAACACACACTTCAAGTCAACACATAAAATTAATCATTACACAAGGAAGCGAGATCACACAGGAAATTGACCTACCTAAGTTCCCACAGCAAATTAGTGCAGGGCTGGGTCTTGATTCCAGTTGTCCTGACCCCTGGCCTTGCTTCTCACCACTGTGGCTCATGGCAGAGGGTAAAGGGCAGGGACAGGCTCACAGCTCAAGCTGACAAGAGGCAACCTTTTCTGCCACAGCTTCCAGCCCAGAGAAAAGACATGTTTCACAAAGGAGTAATCAGTTTTGTAGCATGATAGTTAAGGAAAAGCATGGACTTAATTTGGATCAGAACCTCGTTTGACCCCTGCCCCAACTGTTTGTCTTCTCAGAAACCTTGGCAAATTTCTTAATCTTTTCATACTTCCATTTCTTCATAGGAAAAATGAAGACTCCAGCAGGCATTCAACAAGTATTTATCAAACACCACCTCTATGCCAAGTTCTGAGCCAGGCATGGGCATTTCACAGTGAAAATGCAGGTCATTCCTGTCTTCATGGAGCTTACAGTTGAGAAGAGAAGGAAGGCATGAATGATAGAATCATTGCACAAATTAGAAAATTACAAGTTGTGATAAATGCGACATGGACAAAATTAACAAACAAATAAACACCAGCCATGGCAACCCCAAGGGGCTCAACTACAGGATAATGGGGTGGAGTGGCTACTTTAGACTGGGTGGCCAGGACAGCTTGCTCAAGGAAGTGACACTAAGCTGAGAGCTAAAAGACCAGAAGCAGCCAGCCATGTGGACGTTAGGAGAAAGTGTCCTGACAAAGGGACAAAGCAAAGTCCAAGGATTCCAAGGCAGGACTGGGCTGTCACAGGCCAATGTGGTTACAGAGTGGGGAGCCAGGAAAGTGGAGTTCAGCCTTGCCTCTGCATCCTCCCAAGTGTGTGCCCGGGCACTTGTCACCCATGGGAGCCTCAGTTTCCTCAACTATAAAACAGAAACCATAACACAGGACTGTGGGGAGGATCCAAAGAGAGAATGTCTGTCCTGTGCCTGCCTCAGCAAAGACTGGGTGCCCAAGAGCCAGAAGCTCAGCACTGGAAGGACCCTGAACGTCAAACCAGCTCCAGGTAACGGAGGAGGGAAATCTTCATCCCTGTTCTCTATTTCTCTGTCTCTTTCTGTCTCTGACCTCAAGCTCCACTTTGCTCTGCAGTCTGCTCTATCCTCCTCTTTCAGACTGGCTTCCTCCACTGTATGTCTTCTGCCATCCAGCCCCCACCTGCCACCTAATAATTCGAATAAGTTAGGTTGTCAAGACACTGACTCCCGCCCCAACTGGACGTGAACTTTGAACTCAAATGCCTGGCACCACCAAAACCTGCCTCTACATCTCCAAGTTAAATTTGTCAGAGAGGACACAACTGGTCGTCTTATCTGCAACCAAGGAGCAAGCCTTAGCAGGTGCTCCCTGATCCAATCAATATGGCAGCAGGAAAAACAGACATGGGCACCTTGGGCAGCCAGTGGGGGGAGATTCTCCAGGGACAGCTTGCAGGCAGCCAGCAAGTGCAGCCAGTCTACAACTTGACCTAAGGGAGCCACAGGGCTTCGGCTCCAAGAAAACCATTCCAGTCCAACTATGTGTCATACCTCCCAGGGCATCCCACCTCGTCATGCCAACCTGACCAGATGCCAGGAAAGCACAGGGATCCTCTCTCTTTTCAGTGTCAACCTCTTCACAAGAGTAACACCTGAACCAGACCCTGCAGCCTTGATAGCTTTCAGCCACCCACTCCCCATGGTTCCGTGGGAACTGCAGCCCTTCATCTGTGAGAACCTCCTCCCTCCATCTGTGGGAACCTCCTCCCTCCGCCTGTGGGAACCTCCTCCCTCCGTCTGTGGGAACCTCCCTTCCTCCGTCTGTGGGAACCTCCTCCCTCTGTCTGTGAGAACCTCCTCCCTCTGTCTGTGAGAACCTCCTCCCTCTGTCTGTGGAACCTCCTCCCTCCGTCTGTAGAACCTCCCTCCCTCCATCTGTGAGAACCTCCTCCCTCCGTCTGTGGGAACCTCCTCCCTCCGTCTGTGGGAACCTCCTCCCTCCGTCTGTGAGAACCTCCTCCCTCCGTCTGTAGAACCTCCCTCCCTCCGTCTGTGAGAACCTCCTCCCTCCGTCTGTGGGAACCTCCTCCCTCCGTCTGTGAGAACCTCCTCCCTCCGTCTGTGAGAACCTCCCTTCCTCCGTCTGTGGGAACCTCCTCCCTCCGTCTGTGAGAACCTCCTCCCTCCGTCTGTAGAACCTCCCTCCCTCCGTCTGTGGGAACCTCCTCCCTCCGTCTGTGGGAACCTCCTCCCTCCGTCTGTGGAACCTCCCTCCCTCCGTCTGTGGGAACCTCCTCCCTTCGTCTGTGGGAACCTCCTCCCTCCGTCTGTGGGAACCTCCTTCCCTCCGTCTGTGGGAACCTCCTTCCCTCCGTCTGTGGAACCTCCCTCCTTCCGTCTGTGGAACCTCCCTCCCTCCGTCTGTGGGAACCTCCTCCCTCCGTCTGTGGAACCTCCCTCCCTTCGTCTGTGGGAACCTCCTCCCTCCGTCTGTGGGAACCTCCTCCCTCCGTCTGTGGAACCTCCCTCCCTCCGTCTGTGGGAACCTCCTCCCTTCGTCTGTGGGAACCTCCTCCCTCCGTCTGTGGGAACCTCCTCCCTCCGTCTGTGGGAACCTCCTTCCCTCCGTCTGTGGGAACCTCCCTCCTTCCGTCTGTGGAACCTCCCTCCTTCCGTCTGTGGAACCTCCCTCCCTCCGTCTGTGGGAACCTCCTCCCTCCGTCTGTGGGAACCTCCCTCCCTCCGTCTGTGGGAACCTCCTCCCTCCGTCTGTGGGAACCTCCTCCCTCCGTCTGTGGAACCTCCCTCCTTCCGTCTGTGGAACCTCCCTCCTTCCGTCTGTGGAACCTCCCTCCTTCCGTCTGTGGAACCTCCCTCCTTCCGTCTGTGGAACCTCCCTCCCTCCGTCTGTGGGAACCTCCTCCCTCCGTCTGTGGGAACCTCCCTCCCTCCGTCTGTGGGAACCTCCTCCCTTCGTCTGTGGGAACCTCCTCCCTCCGTCTGTGGGAACCTCCTTCCCTCCGTCTGTAGAACCTCCCTCCCTCCGTCTGTGGGAACCTCCCTACCTCTGTCTGTGGGAACCTTCCACTCCGGCCCCCCAGTAGCCCCTCCTTGCTGCAGCCTCTGAGGAAAGCGTTCATCTCTCCAACGGCCTCCTTTACACAGCTCAGCTGAGAGGATTATGGACTCCTCACTAAGTGCTTCACATTAAAGATTCATAGAGGCACAATATATATCTAATACGGCAGGTTGTACAACACAGAATCCAACGCAATGCAAAGCACATCGCTGAGAACTGGAGCCAAAGCGCCTCTGGTTGCTGAGGGCATCACGGCCAGTGCAAAGGGATGTGGTGGTTTCAGGAGCCTCCTCTCCTCACCCCCCCACCTCTCCCCAGCTCACCCTCTTGACTCAGGGGCCACCCTGAAAGTTCCCTCATGCTGTGCACAAGAAGATACACTCACATACATGCCCTCTCACACACGTGTGCGTGCACAGTGAGTCACATGCACAGAATTACATACACTTACACATATTCACACATGCATGCACAAACGCTCATGCAATCACATGCATACAGTCACACGCATGCACATTTATATACACACACTCACATACATGCTCAAGCACATGCGTGTACACCCACATTCACACACTTGTACACACACTTCATAAGAGTGCACTCAGCCACACACACCAAACCAACAAGAACAATGATAGTAATGACACCATTGACTGAGAGCTTACCATGCGGCAGTCCCTCTAGATGTCTCATTTATGCTCCTGTTAAAGGGTCCTTATATCCATCTGACGTTAAGAAAAATGATCCAGAAAGACCTTGGCCAGGTTGCTTGTCCAAGGTCACACAGCCAATAGTGGCAGAAGTGGCATTTGAGCCTAGATGCACCATGCTCTCAACCACTGAAACACTGCCTCTTAGCAGAGAGACCATCACGCAGAGCCTCCTCAGATCCTTTCCGGAAGTGCAGAAGGGAATGGGGGAAGGGACAAATCAATCCGCATTTAGATATCCACAAAGTCCCAGAGACACCTCACCTGTGGATTCACACACTTGACAGATCCTGCTTCAGGTAGCTCTACCCACTTGCACAGACGCAAGAACTCACATACACACACACAGACATGTGCACATGCGCGCACACACACACACACATCCATCGCACAGGAAGGGTGAAAACCTTCCACATTTTCCAGGGCTGAGAGGTTTCCTGGAATAAAACCCGGATGGCCCCAGGCAAACCTGAATGAGTTGGTTAGCCTACACAGGCACACACAGGGACACTCCTGGGTACCACACCCACACCCCCAAGTGCACACACTCACAAAGCTCAGGGTCTGGTGGGTGGAGCAGGGTTTGAGGTTGGGGAGGGGGAAGAGGGTCCTTAAGACTCTACCTTCAACATTTCAGGCCTGCAATGAGTTTATCTACTTGGTTCACCTGCCCAGTCCCCCTCCTCGCCTTCCCCGGCCCTTCTTGCCTTCTCCCAAAGATCCAAGGAAGCTCAGTATGAATCAGGGCCACAGGGCCCACACCTTTCAAGAAAGCAGGAGCCTTCAGTGCCAGATTCACTCATAGATTAGAGCAAGACACAGGATGAAACTCCCAGACCCCTGCCTGGTCCTGGAAAGATGTGCTTCTGCCCATCACACCTGCACAGACACACACGCACCCCACACACTTCTCCCATAGCTTTCAGTCAAGGTCTGAACCCCACTCTCTGTCCCTCCTCACCCCAGGAATCACAGATAGAGAAAAGGGAGGGAATCCTCACTCTCCAGGACCTCCATGGAGCTTGGTCAATGTGGGCTTCATTCCTGGCACAGTCCCCTGTTGGCAGCATGACAGGGAAATTTATTTCAGCTCCCAAAGCCATCTTCATCACAGGAAATGGCAACCCAAGCTTTGATATCTTTTACCCTGGCAGCTCACATCCAACAAGTCTGGAATTTTATCTCTGCTCAAATAACCACATTCCCCACTAAAAGCCTGGTCCAAACCACCATCATCTCTCACCTGGACTATTGCAGTAGCCTCCTAATAGGTTTCTTCGATGGTTGTCACCTATAGTCTCTTTCCAAACAAGCAGCCAGAGTTCCTGTGCTTAATGGCTTTACTAACATATAATTGGCATACAATAAACTGCATATATTCATATTTAAAATGTACAATTTGGTAAGTTTTGACATCTGTATACACCTGTGAAAGCATCACCTCAATCAAATGAACATATCCATCACCCCAAAACGTTTCTTTATGCCCCTTTGTAATCCTTCCTCTTGCCTCTTTCTGCTGCTTTTCTGCTTCTATCACTAGGCAACCACAGATCTACTTTCCTTTCTATAGACTAGCTTGCATTTTTTAGAATTTTATATACATGGAATTATACTGTATGACTCTTTTGGGGTCTGGCTTCTTTAACTCATATAAATATTTTGAGATTCATTCTTGTTGTTATACATAACAATAATTCATTCCTTTTTATTGCAGAGCAGTATTCCACATATGGCTATGTCATGATTTGTTATTCATTCACCTGTTGATGAACACTTGAATTGCTTCCGGTTTGAGACTTCTATGAATAAAGCAGCTATGAATATTTCTGTACAAGTCTTGGTTAAATACCTAGGAATAGAATATCTAGATCATATGGTAGGTGTTTGTTTAATTTTTTAAGAAACTGCCAAATAGTTATTTAAAGTGGATGCACCATTTTCACTAACACAAGCAATGTATGAGCGTTCCAGTTGCTCTGCGTCCTTACCAACACTGATGTTATCAGTCTTTTTCATTTTAAACACTCTCATTGGTATGTAGCTGTATCCTCTTATGGTTTTAAATTGCATTTTCCTAATGACTGATGATGTTGAGCATCTTTTCATGTGCTTATTTGCCATCCATGTATCTTCCTTGGTGAAGTCTCTATTCAAGCCATTTGCTCATTTTTTGTTGGGTGTCCATGTTCTTAATATACAGGTTAGAGAGTTCTTTATATATTCTGCATGCAAGTCCTTTAGCAGATACATGGTTTGCAAAGCTTTTATCTTCATTTGTGGCTTGTCTTTTCATTCCCTTGACAGTGTCTTTTGAAGATTAGATGTTTTTAATTTTGAGGAAGTGCCATTTATCCATTTGCTCTTCTATGGATCATGTTTTTGATGTCTTATCTAAGAAATCTTTGCCTAACTCATAGTCACAAAGATTTTCTCCTGTTTCCCTCTAGAAGTTTTAGTGTTTCACGTTTTATATTTAGATCCATAATCCATTTTGATAAAAATTTTGTGTATGATAGAGATATGGATCAAGGTTTGTAATTTTTGCATATGGATATGCCTTATCACCATTTGTTTAAAAGACTATCCTTTCTCCATTGAATTACCTACACCTTTGTCAAAAATCAGTTGTCCATATATGTACATGTGTGTATTTCTGGACTCTCACATTGTGTTACCTTTATGTATTTATCTATCTTGATGTCAGGACTTACTAGTTTGATTACTATAGCACTATAATAAATCTTGAAATCAGGTAGTTGTAAGCCCTCAAATTTTGTTCTTCTTTTTCAAAGTTATTTTGGCTATACTATATCCTTAACGTTTCCATGTAAATTTTAGAGTCATTATGTCCATTTTGATCAGAATTGTGTTACGTCTATTGATTAATTTGGGGGAAATTGACTTTTTAATAATATTGAGCCTTCTGACCCATGAACAAGTTATATCACTCCTTTTATTTAGATTTTATTTTATTTCTCTGAGCAATATTTTGTAGTTCAATATATAGATCCTCCACATATTTTATCAGATTTATCCATAAATATTTTCAGGCTTTTGTAGAGGATACTGTTTTTTAATTTCAATGTACAATTATTCATTGTTAATATATACAAATACAATTGATTTTTAGATATTGATCTTGTATCCTGAAAACTTACTAAATGCACGTGTTAGTTCTAATAGTTTTTAGATTTCATGATATTTTCTATATAAACAACATGTCATCTGTGAATAAAGACCATTTTATGCCTTCCTTTCCAATTCAGATGCCTTATATTCCTTCTTGCCTAATTGCACTGGTCAGAACCCTCAGTACAATGTTAAGTGATGAGAGCAGATATCTTGAGGAAAATATACAAGTCTTTCAATTTTCTGGAAAAGTTTGTGTAGAATTGGTATTATTTCTTCTTTAAATGCTCAATAAAATTTACCAGTGAAGCCATCTGGGCCTGGAGTTTTCTTTATGGAAAAGTTTTTAAATACAAATTGAATTTCTTTAATAAATATAGGGCTATTCAGGTTTCAGCGTTCTCCTATTTGTTTTTCTGTTTTCTATTTAATTGATGCCCACTCTGAACTTTATTATTTCCTTTCATCTGCTTCCTTTGGGTTAAATTTGCTCTTTCTTTTCTAGTTTCTTAAGGTGGAAACTGAGGTCATTGATTTGAGTTGTTTCTTCTTTCCTAATATACATTTTTAGTACTGTAAATGTCCCCCCAAATACAGCTTTAACCTCGTTGCTCAAGTTTCTATGTGTTGAGTTTTAATTTTCATTTTGTTAAAAATATCTTCTTACTTCAATCCATGGTTTAAGAAGTACAGTATTTACTATAAATATTTGGGGATTTTGCAAAGATCTTTCTGTTAGAGATTTCTAATTAATTCCATTGTGGTCAGAGACAATATTATGTATGACTTGAATTCTTTTAAATTTATTGAGATTTTAGATTAGTTTAATGGCTCAAAATATAGTCTATCTTGGTAAATATTCCACGTGTACTTGAAAAGAGTGTGATTTCTGCTATTATTGGATAGAGTGTTCTATAAATAAATGTCAATTAGTTCAAATTGGTTGATAATGTTAAGAATGGTAGCGTCTGAAAATAGCAGGATCCTGAGTCCCTGAGTCATACTTCAAAGAAAGCTGCTTGGGCTTCCCTGGTGGCGCAGTGGTTGAGAGTCTGCCTGCCAGTGCAGGGGACAGAGGTTCGAGCCCTGGTCTGGGAGGATCCCACATGCCGCGGAGCAACTGGGTCCGTGAGCCACAGCTACTGAGCCTGCGCGCCTGGAGCCTGTGCTCTGCAACAAGAGAGGCCGCGGCAATGAGAGGCCCGCGCACCGCAATGAAGAGTGGCCCCCACTTGCCGCAACTAGAGAAAGCCCTCGCACAGAAACGAAGACCCAACACAGCCATAAATAAATAAATAAATAAATAAATTTATTAAAAAAAAAAAAAAGGAAAGCAAGCTGCTTAGGAAATACACAGACCAGGAACTCCATCACTGGACTTTGCATAAATCAGAAATAAACCTTTATTACATTACATTGAGATCCGGAGTTTTACTTATCACTGAGGTACAGCCTAGACTACTCTCATATAGGGCCTCACTCATGAAAGGCATTATTCTAGTACCTCCCTTCCTCCAGTGGAAGATGCAATGAAACATGGAAGGGGAGAAAAATGTCTTTCCCCACTGGAATCCTATAAAATTAGCAGTGGTCAAATTACCTTATTTAAGCATCTATCCAGTCATCTCACACAATCTTGTCTTTCACTGTCATGTTTATCCAAAATATATTTTATCAATAATTTGCTTATGATAATGACAGTATGTTGGATTCAACACTTGGCCCAGGGAGAAGTTTGTGAAGGGACATACTGATACCTTGAATCCTTCAGGGGAGACTTATTAATATGTGAGCTGTCCCCTTTTAGTTTCCTCTTTGAGTTTGTCTCAAAAAGGGCTTCTACTATGGCCCCATTTGTCATATGGATGGATGGATGGGTGAATGAATGAATTGGGGGTGGCTGAGTTGTCCATGGGAATCCTCCTAAATGCAAGTAGAATAGAAAAGGTCCAGTCAACCCCTGGGAGATAGGGTAGAACTTTCCATACCAACCCTATCTCACATTAAGAAAGAATTGGAAATTCCTTTGTTCCCAGAGTAAGGAAGGCAGAGCTAACAAATAGTGAGCCATCACAGAATATTTTCACTAAATCAGGACTTCAGCCCTCTTTTCTAAGACAAATCAAACTTGTTCCAATCCCTGTTTATCCACAGGACAAGGGTATGTGACCCCCTGACCGGCTGATCTTTCTTTGGTTTCACGTAAATGGGGTCACCAGCAGACTGATGTCCAAAGCTGCGATGGGTGAGGTAGGTTTAGAGACCCCAAACCCTTACATTCGAGAATCTTCTCCAAGTAATGGTTCCTGAGAGCAGCTCCACGGAAAATCCTTGGGGCAAACATCAATTTCTTGTAATATAGCTGAGTATTGGTATTGGCCTCCCTGTTAACAATAACTGGGTCAATATATTTTGGCCTAGTATATAATATAATATATTTTGTAAATCTTCCTAAAATTGTGAAAGGAATTATCAGGCTGAAATCTAAGGGAAGGTTGGGCTGCATACTGGTGTGGAATACCTAAGAGGCTTTTGCCCTGAGGGTAAGTGCCAAACCTGGACCATTCGAGCTTCCATTTTCACAGCCTCACGGAATATATGAGGCAGAATACAAAGCCCAAAGTTCACAAAGTTGTGAGTCTATTAGGAGACCCTCCTCCATCACTTTGAGACCCCAAAGGTCTACATTGTCCACGAAAGGGTGAAGCAAAAGTAAACTCTCCCCTCTGCCAACCCCCCACTACCCACAGAAGACCTGAATAAAAAGTCGATCAGCACTGAGCAGAGCAGGAGTGGTTAAAGAGTCCTAGAAAAGTGGTACCACGAGCCAGCCCCCCAGTGATTTTGCAATTCAAAGTAAATCTTCCAGTAGTCAAAAAAAAGCTATAAGGCATACATTTAGAGCACAGCGACCCCAAATTGGTAGTGTCTCCAGGGACATGGCAGAATCATACACAAATATTCTCTGGAGGAATGCACCTACAGTCTAGGCCACAAATATTCTCCAAAAATAATTTCCAACAGAATACCTAGGACAACACTTGGACTCCTCACATGCTAGGCCAGAAGCTCCAACTAATCCCCAAGATCTGGAATGTGTCCCTCCTCCCCCTCGGCTAACGTGGAGTCAACAGAACCAGGCTGGGGCTGGACTCCAGTGCATCTTGGTTTGATCCATGAAGAAGAGGTTTGATAGAAAGTTACGGTGGCAGCAAGATTGGGGGCAGATGTTTAAAACCACCCAAGATAGCACCATTCCAAATCTCCCTCAAGGATTTCAGAAGCACCAATTACTCAAACACAATTAATATGCTGATTACAAGTCGTTCTTATTTATTGATTAAAATAATAAGCAAATCTTGGTTAGCCTAGTTCCAGTTACTATATATACTCAAAGGTAAGGAAACTATATCCATGAAAATATCACCAATAATTATGTTTCTGCACCGTCAGATTTTTTGATGCAAATCTGTCTTATGCGCACGTGTCCTAGAATATGTACCACGTTTTACACCATCCACAATAGACACCTGTCCTAGTTTCACTTTCCCTCTATGAAAATGCCTTAGGTTTGCTTTTAAGCAAATGTTTTTTCCTTTTTTTTTAGCAAAATTATATTTTGTTGCTATAAGAATGTACAATACTCACATCTCAGGGCTCTTTCTACAAATGCTAGATAAAATATTTTACATATTAATGCATTTAATCGATATTTAATACTCTAGTTATTGTTTTCTGATAAAAATCAATCTCAGGGGTCTGTGGGTATTAAACTTTGTAAGTCCTTTCATGTACAAATATTATTTTGGCCTCATGAACGATTGATACTTTGGGTAGATCTTGAACTACGGCTACAAAATCATTGATGCTTGCAAGGTTCTGCAGTGCTTCCCCAGTCTTCTAGGGACCAATATTAATGATAAGATAACTGAATCTTTTTCCTTCACAGAGACTTTTATTTTCCTCACTTGGTTCATTTTTTTTTTTTAATATCTCTATTGGAGTATAATTGCTTTACAATGGTGTGTTAGTTTCTGCTGGATAACAAAGTGAATCAGCTATACACATACATATATCCCCATTTCTCCTCCTTCTTGCGTCTCCCTCCCACCCTCCCTATCCCACCCTTCCAGGTGGACACAAAGCACTGAGCTGATCTCCCTGTGCCATGCAGCTGCTTCCCACTAGCTAGCTATTTTACTTTTGGTAGTGTATATATGCCCATGCCTCTCTCTCACTTCGTCCCAGCTTTCCCTTCCCCCTCCCCATGTCCTCAAGTCCATTCTCTACATCTGCGTCTTTATTCCTGTCCTGCCCCTAAGTTCTTCAGAACCATTTCTTTTTTAGATTCCATATATATGTGTTAGCATACAGTATTTGTTTTTCTCTTTCTGACTTACTTCCCTCTGTATGACAGACTCTAGGTCCATCCACCTCACTACAAATAATTCAATTTCGTTTCTTTTTATGGCTGAGTAATATTCCATTGTATATATGTGCCACATCTTCTTTATCCATTCATCTGTTAGTGGACACTTAGGTTGCTTCCATGTCCTGGCTATTGTAAATAGTGTTTTAAGCAAATCTTAAGACTAGGACTTGGGTGCAAGTTATCAATTTGGGAGGTGATTTCCAAAAATACTGTGAGAGTTGGGAAAGTAAGATAAAAAAGGAGGGAAGGCAACAAAGGTTGTGCTGATGAACAACACAAATGAGCCTTATCCCATTGGGGGCCCTAGGAGAGACTGCTGTGAGCACACCTCAGAGCTGTCCTACTAGGGTTGGGTATTTATCCACCAACTCTCGTCTCTCGTTGGTTGAGGGTTGTTCCTGGGGCATTGACTCCCCTGCACTTCTGACCAGCCCCAATTTCAAGCCAAGCCACTCCTTCAGGCAGAGAGAAACAGGAAGCTGGAGTAGACCAAGGGGATAGGAAGAGGACACCAACCATCTCTATACAACGTTCATTCACTGGAGTAAATGGTCTACCAGAAGACATCCTCCACTCAGCCCAGCTGGATCTGACATCAACCAAAAGAGAAAGCTAACGTGTGCTAGTTACCCACTCATTCATTCACCCAACCAAAAATTACTGTGCGACCACTGTGCCCCAAGGACCTCTGCAAGGCACCAGGAATGGAATAAGTACTGGAAAATTGTGACCTCCAGATCAAGTGTCTTTACTATCAAGTGGATGCTTCTCAAGCATTTTTACTTCTATTTCATACAACAAATATTAAGGTGAAATGACCTTATGGTTAAAATCCTGGACCCTGGAATTGAGACGACCATGGTTCCAAGTGACCTTGGACAATTTACTAACCTAATGGAGACTCATTTTGTTTATCTGTAAAACAAAGATGCTATGCTTATTGGGAAGGCCAAAGATGACAATTCCGGTAAAGTATTTGACACAACTCCTGGCGCTCAGTACTAGATCTGTTGAAGAAGAGGAGAAGGAAGAAGAGTAATAAGGTTGGGTGTCTACCTTTGAGGGGCTCGGAAGCTAGAAGGAGACACAGACACAGTAACAGATAATTATAAAATAATGTAGATGTGCACTGATCCAGGCACTATTGCTACGTACAAACCATCCCAAAAATGTTGCAACAGAAAGCAACAATTTCATTATGCTTGTGGATTCTGTGGGTCAGGAATTCCAGCAGGAGCTCAACTAGGAGAGCTAAAAGGATGAGAGTGATTCAATGTCTGGGGTAAAACTCATCTAGAGCTGGGTTGGCAAATTATAGTCCACGAGCCAAATCCGGCCCTGTCCATCTACTTATGTATTGTCTACAGCTGTTTTTGAATGGCAGCAGAAAAATTAAGTAGGTACAACAGAAACTGTATGGCCCTCAAAGCCAAAAATATTTACTATCCAGCCTTTTACAGAAAGCCTTTGCTGACCTCTCCTTTGGAGGCATTTCCTTCACAAGACTGGTTGTTGCTATTTACTGTCCCTTTGGACCCCAGCTGGGCTGTTGGCTGGAACTCCTCCATGTGGCCTCTCACCATGACACTCCTTTGGGCTCCCTCTCAGCATAGCAGCTGGGTTCTTAGACTGAGCGTCCCAAGAGAGCAAGGCAGAAGCTTCATGGCATCTTTATAGTTCGGTCTCAGATGCCACACAGCACCACTTCCTCGCTATTCTCTTGGCCAAGATCATCACAAAGGTCCACCCAGGTTCAAGAAGAGAGGACACAAACCCCACCACTAGGAAGAGTGACAAAGTCACATGGTAAAGGAACATTAGGGATGGGAAATATTGTTGCTGTCCTCTTTGGCAAATACAATATTCCATATGCCAGGGCTTTTAAAAAATGGCTTGAAGCAGAAAGGAGGGTGCTTCTCAGGAATGCTTCCTGGAAGAGGTGAAGCTTAAGCTGAGGCTAAAAGAACAAATGAGAATCAGCCAGACAAATGTATTCTTTGGTGATATTCAAACCTTCCCCATAGGGGCACAGGTGGGATACCTACCCTAAATACGGGCAAGGGAGGGAGTATGTGTGGATGGATGATTCCTGAGCTGCTATGCAAGACAGCAAAGAAAAATGGACCAGGGCAGATGCCAGCAATGTGGATTTAGGCTGGCATGGGATGGGAAGAATGATGGCACTGTGCCTGAAATATATATGGCAAAATGGTTTACTAGGAATAACATCTAATGTTTGTTGAGCCCTTAATGTGGAATGAGCCCTATGCTAAGTAAGTTCTGTTCATGCAGTGTTTGATTTAACACTCCCAAAATCTGGTAGGGCTTCTGGTTTTTTTGGTTTTTTCCTTTCTGGGTTTTGTTTTGTTTTGTTCTGTTTAATATTGAATGATTTTTTTAAGACATTTGTTTCAAGGCAAACATATCACAGGTCAAGACTGACTCCAGCCTTTTCTGCATTTCCAGACAGCGGGCCTCCCACTTACAAGAGTCTGGGGACCACTCTGACAGTGCCATGGTATATTTTCTCCTGCGGCCATTAGACACAGCTCACAAAGCCGGGAACGGCCAGAGATAAAGGGTGTTGTTTTTCACGCCTGGAGGACTAAAGTGCTTGACTTACAGGCTGAGTTTCCCTTGTAGCAACTCTTCTGAAATACAACCCAGCCTATAAGCTGGTAGCACGTCGGGAGAACTACGTGGGCCAAGGAAGCCCTCCTTTTTCCAGCTACAGAGAACAGAAGTGGACAGGATAAAGCAAGGAGTCAGGCTCAGGCTGCTAGAGATGGACCCCGCTAGCCAGGCCTCCCACAGCCCTCAGAACCTTGAATGTTTGCCCTTCGCCCTCTCTGTACAGCCTTCCTGCAGCTCCTGGCTTGAGCCAGCCAGCCCTGGAACACCTGGAGAACTCATCATCTGTGGACCTAAACATGGGGACTGTCTGGCACTGTTAATGAACTTCTTCAAGGAGGGGGGGCTCTGTGGGTCCCAGTAAGGCTGTCATCATGGACCCCCTAAGCCTCCCTATGCCTGTCACTAGGTCAGGACTAGCCCCTCCTCCATCAGTGATGGGTAAGTCAACAGATGAAAGACTCCTTTACAACCTGCCCTTATCACACTGCTAAGTGTACGATCAAAGCGTTGGCCTCAAACCTTTGAGAAACTTGGACAGTCTTTGCCACATTTGGTGTCTATCACTACCATTTGTGTTGGAGTACTAATGCCATTCATCTCATTTCAGTAAAAAAGAAATCTGGAAAAAAAAATCAAAGATTCTGTGTTCCTTTCAGTACAGCCACCCATCAGCAGAGGCCCATGTGCAGCTGGACGTCTGCCCACACCTGGCACTTGGAATCCAGAGTTCTCTGCCCAGGTGAGTCTTAGGCAGGTGAGTCATGGGCACGGCAGCCAGTCAGAATCATCAAGCTCAGCATCTAGGATGCAGACCTCTGGGCCAGTTCAGACATTTTATTAGTGAAGCTTTTCTGAGAATCAAGCCTAATATAGATGAGATTCCATCCAAGATCACTTTGTGGACATCTAACCTAAAAGCCTTTCTGTAGTAGAGGGGTCAGTCATGTCCTCCCTGCTCGTTCTCCATGCTGGGCTAGCACGGTCCATCCACAGCCTGACCACGCGCAGGTGCCTCTCCCCCTCAGCCATCACGGATTGGACCAGGTATTCCTGGCTGGACCAATCATGTTCTCCAACGAGGATTGTGAAAACCATGTCACGGAGAATGATCCAGTTGCCTGTAGAACACCACACATAATCCTTCCCTTCATAGGAGCTATCTCCATTTGTAATATACATACTTCTGTGTGACTATTTGATAGATTAATGAGTCAATGAATTAATAAATGAATGGGCAGTTGAAGTGCAAGTTCAGGTAGAGTTGAGGCTAGATCAGCACTGAGAACTGGGAAAGAGATCCACGGGGCAGCAGAAATTGAGAGCCTTGCAAAGGAAGCAGGTCTCCAAAGGGGAATGGAGCAGGTAGACAAGAAGCTCATCCATTATTCCTGCAGATGAGTTATGCCAGAGTCCTTGGATAGCTCCAGAAATTTCTCTATCTGTGCTAGTTTGACTCGGCTCCTTGTCCTTGAAGCTGCGTATTTCCTAAGTTTCTACACTCTAAACTTCTCTCTTCAAAACAAGATTGAGAGAGACACAACCTCCTCTCTAGAAGATCCAGTGGCCGCCCATGAGTACACCACGGCTGAATCTACACTGGTCCAACGTTCAAGAAAAAAAATGCAAATACAGCCCCCAGCCAGCTGATCGACCTTTAAATACACTGATGTTGTAAAACATCCTGGCAACTGAATGAACAGTTTGCCTCACAACAAGACTCAGGCCTGGAGGAAAGATAGTCTGGCCTCCGCAGTGTGTCCTGGGTGCCCCAGTTCTCCAGGATGAGCCGGGAACTACATCTCTCTTCCAGGCAAGCCTGAAAGCAGGTGGAAGTGTGGTACCGGAAGCTGCCCCCTGAATCTCATTAGCTACGTGTACCTGATGACAGGTGTCGGCTGGCACTCCTCAGGAGAAACTCAGGCTGCATCCTTCACTGCCAGGACAAGTCATTCACACCAGATGCATCTCCTGGCACCACCCTGCCACTCCACGATGGGGCCGCTGACAAGTGAAGTAGGAAGACGTTCACACTTGTGTTTGCAAACTGTCACTTTTATAAAGCAGGCAGCATTTTTCTACTACAATTAAAAACACTTATGTCAAGTTTTACTTTTAATTAAATCCTGTGCCTTCGACTTGCTAAAGAGCAGCAGGGGACAAGTGGCCTGCGATGGTGCCAGAGGAAAATGTGAAAATCCAAAAGAAGCTTCCAAGGAGACTGAAGACATCTTTGAGAGCTGCTGACGCTAGTTGGAGTCAAAATTTAAAATTCTGTGGCCTTCATTCAGGGAGGTAGGTGGGAATATGTGGCATGTGGCAATCACTATAGTTCCCAGCCCCACACTTCTTTCCTGCAAAAAAAACCCCCAACTTTGTTCAAATACCAGGTGAAGGTCCTTTGACCCCAGGATATCACTCCACACTAACCAATATGACATAGGGAACTCTGCTGGGGAAAGCTTTCTCTGACCTTATGAAAAAGAGGTGCTTGAAGAGGAACTGTCTGCTCTCACACTGCCCCCTGCTTCTTGCCTCTAAACATAGTGTGAGGATGCAATGCTTGGAGCTGTGGCAACCATTGCGTGACCATGAGGCAAAAGCCAAGAAAATCACAGGGAGGACATGACATTGTTGACCCGCATCTTCATATCTCTAAAGATATTATGTGAGAAAATCACACTCTTGCTTACTGAAGACAAGTTAGTTATATTTCCGTTACTTGCAGCTAAACACATTCTTAACTGGTAAAAGTATGAATCAAGCAGCTGAGTTCATAGAATGGAAGAGGAAAAGTAGAATTAACTCTGATCCAACTTTCAACTGCACTAAGAATAGAATATAAACCCCTTTCCTTATCTACTGACTTCATCTTATGTCATAGCATTCTTTCATATCTTCCAATACACCATACTTGCCCCTGCCTCAGGGCCTTTGCACATGCTGCTCTCACCATCTGAAATGCTCATCCTCTGCTTTATGCCTGTCTGTCTTCACGTATTCTCACCATCTGGGTCTCAGATAAATGCTACCTCCTCCCAGAAGCTTTCCTGATAATCCAATCTAGAATATCCCCAACTTCCCTCTTGGATATATTACTCTGAGACTATTTGCTGACGTTTTATTTTCGGTCTCCCCCAGTGAACTCTAAGATCTGTGACTATAGCAGCCCTGTGGGCCTTGCTCCCATTATATTTTCCATGTTTAATACAAGCCTGACCCTTTGTAGTCCCTTACATTTTTTAAATAAATGAATGACCATGCTAATCACTGTAGTGTTCGTTCCATATATGTTAGCACGTTGCATCCCATCCATCAGATGTGGTGAACGTGCTTGTCCCCATTTCAGATGAAAAAAACCAAGCCTCAGAGAGTTTAAGTAACTTATCCAAGATCGCACAGCCAGTAAGTAATGGGCCATGATTCAAATACAGGTCTTCTGGCCCTACAGTCCCTCTTCCACATTGCTTCTGGCTGAGTTTTGTCAACCAGACGAAAGAGAGAATTGGGCAAAACTTCCAAACTTGGCATTGAGGATTCTCAGGCTTATTAGCAGTTTCAGAGACAGATAGTAGAATACAAATCTTCCATGAGTTGCTGAATTCAAACTGCGAGCCCAGCAGTGACTCAGGGCCAGGATGCCAGAGAGCTCAAAACACAGAGGAAGTCCACAGCACCAGTAGCTAACATAATACCCCAAAACTCCATATGGCTGAGGAAGTCACTGCTGGGAGAAGTTTAACTTCAATTTGGAATTTTGTTCCCATAGCTCTATGTGTGTCTAATGCTATGTTAAAATAAAATTCAAAATTCTGCATAATCAAAATGGGTTAATTCACTCATTTTCTAGAAACTGAGGTCTTGGGAGATTATGGGTCAGAGTCTGGCTGTGACTATAGATTACGACATTGAAGGAGTCATATGAGACATATGAGTCAGGATTTATAGGATAAAATCCCATTAACAGAAATTCTAGGCAAAGGGGAAAGAGATTGAAACTAACATTTATTAAATATCTAATATGTGCCAGGCCCTGGGCAACAGTATTTGATAAGCATTAACACATTTCATTTACCACTTCATTACCAAAACGCCTAAATCTACCTGACCATTTGCTGCAGATGAAGACTCTGACTGGGTCTTCCTTTGGAGAATGAGGCTTGCGCAAGGTCTCGGTGGCCGCTGTACTCTGGGCGCAGAGATCGCTGACCTGGCGTAGAGATGGAGAGGGAGAATGAGTTGGTTTGGACTTGATACGTGCCAACCCCCACCAGAGTGATTCTGCAGTGTCATGTGCCTTGAACGGCTGTGCAGTTTCTGCACTGCACAAATCTAGGGAGTGCCTGTCCCACTGACTCTGGTGTGGATGGCACCCCCAGTGCTATGCAAGGCAAACCTGCCCAATCATGCATGGCATTCCTGTGCTTTAGAATTTCTGAGTAGTTTTGTTGTATTTTTTGTTAATACAGATTTCTGGGCCCCATTCCCAGAGATTTGAATCCTATTGTTCTTAAGAGGGGCCTAGGAATCTATTTCCATAAATACCCCAGGTGATTATAACACAGGTCACCTGCAGACCACCCAATAAGAAACCCTCTCCTAGAAATGGCCATAATTTTTTGGCTTTTATAGTAAAGTCTGGACAGAAGCTGGTATTCTTGACCTTCATTCCTTTCTCCAAAAAAGAGAGAACAGAAAGAATTCTCAGGAATTCAGAGTTGTAGTGAGCTGGCTTTCAGGGCAATATCCTGGCAAAAGATGAAACTAATTTCTGGGTCTTGCAAATATGAAGTCAAAAGTTTCCTGAATATCAACGAAACTATTGTCCAGGGCAATAGGTGGTGACCTTTGCTCAGGAAAAACCCGAGAGTTGGCAAAATCCCTATAAAATGATACCACGGGCAGGTGACAGTTAAGGGACCCACCCACCCCAGGGAGCGGAGATGCGGCTGTTTCCAATCGCCAGGATTAACTGCTTGCTTCCTCTGCTTCTTTCTCATAAATATGCTTCAATATCATCTGCTGGAGGAATTTTTCCTCCCTCCCACGGATATATATCTTTGACTTTTTAATGGAAGCCAAGTGCAACTAAAAATTTTTTCACAGTCATTTTGCTTAATGCATTCTTATCCACACAGGGAGAGAAACTGCATCACTACGTTTATCCCTACAAGAAGGAAGGATAAACTCAAAGGGTTTCTCTCTAATTTTCCAGTCATTCAAGTTATATGTCCCTTACATACACGGTAGGTTTCCATACCACTTCCATATCACTATGTCTCTGTTTACAACACCCCTGAATAGAATGTCCTCAGACCCATCTCTGCTTCTCGAAATATTTTTTTTATCTTTCCAAGCCCAGCACAATTGATGCCTGACCAGAAAAAGTTCCCAGAAAAAGTCTCCAGTGAGAGTTAACTGGTCTCTTGCCAGCTTTCCAATCACAAGCCATCCTTCCATCTCATCACAATCTGCCTTTGTGCATGGCCAGCTGCGTACACACCTCTCTCTTTTGCTAGAACAGAAACTCCTTCTGGGTAGGGTCCGTGACCAGGTAGGTGCCAAGGAAATGCGTGTGGAAGGCAAGTTTGCTGTATATGAGTTTACGCAACTTTTGGTGATGTGGCAATACAGTAGGGTCCTATGAATTCATATTAATTTGGGGAGATCTGACTTAATGAGAAACGGGGGTAATTTAAAAGAACAATACCTTATTTACTCTGAAAGTCATGTGGAAAATCAAATTAGTCCAAGAATATTGCTGAAGAGAGGCCTGTCTTCTGCTTTAATGATTAAGCAAGACTACCTTGAACAGAGCATATCAATTCAATAGCAGTAGGTTTCCTGGGTTGCTGTATCTAAAAAGCCAAGTGGCTAAGAGTCAAGGTCTGAAGTCAGGTAGTCCTGGGCTTTATTTTTACTGCACTGCTTACCAGATGCAGTGACTTTAGCCGGTTGCTTAAACTCTCTAAGCCTCCTCAGTTTCCTTGTCTGTAAAATGGGAATAATAATAACAGTAATATCTCCCTCCCAGGGTTTTTGTGAGAAAAGACTGCATCTGTAATGCATATCCCACTGTACCTGGCACATTGTAAGTGCTCAATAAATGTTGCCTGCCATTATGAAAATTATTATTTAATCTGGGAGCAAGGGGTTTCCTAAATTTGAAGACAGTCTTGGCTCTGCACTGGGCCTGTTCTGAACTATAGAGAAAAAATTCTTTAGGCCTCAAGAGGTCTTCCAGCATCAGGATCCTGGATGTGGAGGTCTCCACCCCAGGGTGTCCTATTATGACCTCCCCAGCCAGGGGAGCAGGATTGCAAAGTGACAGCTGGCAGAATAGCCCCCATACCTCGCTGCCCCATCGTCCAATCACGAGTACCCTTCAGGAATCAAGGAGATTAGCCCTCTTCCTCCAATGTCCTTGTGAGTGAAAACCCAAAGAATGCGAGTCGGCGTTACCAAATACAGGCTACAAATATGCAAAAACCCAGCAAGCTAGGCTCAATTTGATGGAAACCCAAGCCTCCCACCTCCCTGGCCAGCACATTTAAAGACACAAAACCAATCAATAGTGAGCTTTCAGAGGGTTGCTGCCAGTGGCTAGAAGAGAACAGATACGGAGAAAATCCTAACGATGATAAATCCGGGCCCTGCTCCTCTCTGACTAATGTAGGCACTAAAACATGCCATGAATATCCTGCATTGAAACGTGTCACGCTTCTGAGGGACCAATCAATCTCTGGCTCTCAGTGGACCACATTAAAATAAATTTGTCACTGTGAGTTTATGAAATATTGATGGTGTTTTTTAGTCAGGGTGTTAGGAGGTGGAAAGGTGTATCAGAAGAGGGAGGCAGGGAGTGGGAGATTTGCTTTCATGAATTATCTCCAGCCTAGGAAAGGAAACATACGCAGAGGCTAGAGGAAGGGGAAGCACAGAAGAAAATACATTGGCGTGGAGAGGAAAAAGCTTCTAGAATGAGGAAGCCTGGAGCCGTGATGTCTAAACTGTGCTATAAAGAATGCTGGGGATATATGTATATGTATGGCTGATTCACTCTGTTATAAAGCAGAAACTAACATACCATTGTAAAGCAATTATACTCCAATAAAGATGTCAAAAAAAAAAAAAGAATGCTAATGAATAGGTACTCCTGGCTGGGGGGGGTTGGGTGAAGATGAGAGTTTCTTGGTAAAATAAGGTTGGGAAAATGCATATGCAAATCCACATCTTGGAGAGACAGGTATACATTAACATAATAAAGGTTCTGACAAGTCCTGCAGCCAAGAGGCTCATTTAAATTTGTTTAACCTAACATTTTCGCTGGACACTAGGGTTCAGTGGAGATCAGTACGGAAATGCTGGCCTAAACCTTGTTACGCAAAGTGTGGTACATGGACCCAGCATCAGTATCACTGGAGAGCTTGTTAGCAGGCCAGATCAACTGAATCAGAATCTGCATTGTAACAAGATCCTGGTGATTTATGCACAGTGAAGTATGAAAAGGCCCTGTGTAAGTGATTCACCAGAGAAAGAAGACCATGTAGGACAAACTGAGATATGCCTGGTGATGAAGGGCTTCTGCTTGTAATTCTGCCCATGGCCTGCACTGGCGACCCAGAGACTATCCAGTCTCATCTGGCTCTGGGGCTGCTTGTCAGCTAAGCATTCACTCACAGTGGCATAAACTCAGAAGACATTTCTTTTTCTTTTAATGTAGGCTGCACCAGGTCTTAGTTGCGGCATGCGGACTCACAGTTGCGGCATGCACGCGGGATCTAGTTCCCCGACCAGGGATCAAACCCGGGCCCCCTGCTTTGAGAGCATGGAGTCATACCCACTGGACCATCAGGGAAGTCCCTCAGAAGACATTTTTAAAATCAGGTGTGCAGTGACCTCTCTTGAAACAAGTAGAAATGATGGAAACCCAGTGGTCTTCTGGCATTTGCAAAGCCAAGAGCCAGGAACACTTCCACCAGCACCAGAAAAGCTGAATCAAGGTCATCAGCCTTCTCAAACCCCCTCAGCCATCTCAGATTTGTCACTTGGCCTCCAAAGACTCTGCTGGTGTCTACCTGTGGAACCTGGAGTGGAGAAAGGACAGGCAGCCCCGTTAGACCACCTCTGATGCATGGTGGGTGAGGGCTCAGACTCCAGAGGCTCACAGACCACTTCTACTACTTACTAAGCTATGTGATCTTAGCAAGTGACTTCACCTCTCAGAATCTCAAGGCCCTGGCTGTCATGTTCACCACAATTCCTAGCTCCTAGGGTTATCAGGTTATTGAAAGAATTCAGGAAATTGGGTCAGGAAAAAGCAAGGCACATAATGGACACTAAATATGGGTCTTTGCTTTATTTCTGTATTGGGTGGAGCCACATGGACAACTGAGTGAATTGTTTTGCTTTTCTGCTCCCGCTTTGCCAGCATGAAGAGTCAGTCTGGCTCTGGGCTTTGTTAATTACCAATCAGTTGTCTGGTTGATTGAGGAGGTAGAACAAGATTCTTCTCCCTCTGGTGGCTCCTGAACTTCTTTGTCCCTTAGAATTGCCCTCCCCCTTCCCAGAAGGGAATTGATGCTTAGGAGTCATGTCACACTCTGCAGACCAGCTCCCAAAGCTTCTTGACCTTGGTTCACTGACCCTCAGGAACTCCCCACTTCCCTGGAGAGTCACTTGGGAAAATATCTTGTTCTTTTCCTTAAACAGCTAAAGTAGAGTAAAGAAAACACCAGCCCCTGGTACCCAGGGGGGTGGCCCTCTTCCTTCCTCTTCTGAGGATGACACAGCAAGGACAGCCTGCACTGGGGTTCTCTGCTTCCACCCCCAGATATATGAGCATACCCTGCTTCCCCTAAATCCCTCAGTTAATTATCCACTCTGAGTCTCAGTTTTGTCTTCTGTAAAATGGGGAGAAAGAGGTCCGCCTAACACAGCTGTGATAAAGATTAAATGACATAATGTCTGTAATTGATTACTGTTTGATGCTTTATTGATGCTGACCAATGGATGAGGCGTGAAATGAACCAGGCACTCGAGAAGTGATATTAATCATGCAGTTGTTACTGTTATTTTAAGGATTCTTTGTGACATCAGCACATGGTAGAGAAGACCCGCCACAAAGTTTGTTGAATAAAGGAAGGACCTGACACATCAAGACAAAATAGAATATACTATGTTTGAGAAGTAGAAATAACAATTATTTAGTGTTTACTACATGCCTGGCAATGTGCTAAAATCTTTTACATACATTATTTCATGTAATCCTTAAAAATAACCTAACGAGTTGGGTACTATTATGATTTCTATTTCACAAATGAAGAAACTGGGGTACAAAGTGGTTAAGTAACTCACCTAAAGCCACACAGTTAATATGGAAGAACTGGGATTCAAACCTTGGTCTTTCTGACACCAGAAACTGAGCTCTTGTTCACAGTTGTATCACCCAGGGCTTTACAACAGCTAAAACTGCATCCAGCCACTGTCTCCTGTAAAAGGCTAAAATCACCCCCTAAATGACTCAAGCTTACCTAGAAAAGCAAAAGGAAAACCAAGTGCCCTGAGATTCCATATCCACCATCACCCCACACACTGATAATCAGTCCCCCAGACATTGATGCAGAAGAAAGAAGTGGTCATGAGAATAGATGAGTTTATGTCCTTGACATCTCTCGGCAGCTGTGAGACTTGCAGCAAGTGAATACATTTCTCTAAATTCCCATTTCCTTGTATAGTCATAAGAATTAAAGCAAGCTGTCCAGTAAACCAGCCACATTCCTATGTGCATACCCAGTGCCAGGCAACATGGCGAGTTCCTGGGATACAAAGACTAGCAAAGCAATCCCTTTGCCTTGTGAATTCACAGACCATTAGAAGAGGGTGTTATTGGAAGAACACAGAGGATGGAGCAAACAGTTCTATATTGTAGAGGCGCAGTCAGGGAAAGACCACAGAGTTCACATCTGAATGGGCTCTTGAAGGATGAATAGGAGTTCTCTAGGTGGAGAGAGAGGAAGAAGCACTTCCAGGGAAGCCTGTAGACAACTAAATGCTTTGTAAATCATAAAATGTGACTGTGTTTGCCCCAATATCTGACCAATGCCATGTCATGAAGAGGCCAATTTAGCTCATGCATCCAGGTTAGGAAACCCTCAGTTGCCACGTAATGTGACACTCAGCCCCACT
Source organism: Eubalaena glacialis (assembly GCF_028564815.1). Taxonomy (NCBI): domain Eukaryota; kingdom Metazoa; phylum Chordata; class Mammalia; order Artiodactyla; family Balaenidae; genus Eubalaena; species Eubalaena glacialis. The sequence continues at coordinate 21,173,216 of NC_083728.1, forward strand.
GTGAGGTTCATTTCTGTAGTCTCACTATGAGGGGGATGCGATGTCTTACACATTCCATCTGTGCCACTGGGGAGACAGGTAATGCTGGATGGCTAAGCAGTAGACGGTCTCCATCAGTTAAGTGACAAAATCAGCCCACCCAGGTGACTGTCATTATATTAACACACCAAGTAAATGACTAACCTACTGCTTGACTTTTCAACCAGGCATGCTGTAACACTCTGCAGATTGCACATCGCCTTAGCCCCCTCTGTGCCTGAAACCCTTAGAAGGCTTCCTCAGTGAAGTTCCCACAGGAGCCATAAATGTGAGCAAAAGCAAAGAGGATTCAAAGTAACACTTGGTTATCAGCTGCACACATGCCTGACTCCCAATGTGGTAGATTATATTATTCTTCAAAATATTCACTGCCCTTCCTAGGGGAGAATTATATATCCCCCTCCTACTGTGATTGTATTTGGTCATGTAACCTGGGCTGCCCCTCCCTGGGAGGAGATTATTTAACCCTGTGTTGTTGAAATCAAGAGTGGCCATTTGACTTGCCTTGGCCAATGAAATATGGGCAGGAGTAATCAGTGTCACTTCTGAGTAGAATCTGTAGGGGCCAGTTCATGATTCACCATGTCTTTCCTTTCCCTCTGGCACAGACTGACAACGTCACATTGCCCCATGATGGCTTCTTCATCAGCCTGGATCCCAAAGTGTAGACAATGTGTAAGAGAACCATATCTAACATGAAATGTACATTCAGGGTGAACAAGAAATAAAGAGTTGCTATTTTAAGCTACTGAGGTTGTGGGGAGTGTTTGTTACCACAGTGTAACTTATACTGAGCTGGCATACATCCACCCAGCAGCATGGAATAAAAGAGAATTGAAAAGAATGACTGCAGGCATTTTTAACATACAGAGATGCCACCAACTAGTAAAGAAGCAAGGTCGAAAGAATTTCCAGGAACTATACAGCAATTCCTCTACTCTCAGAGCAGTGGTCCTCAACCAAGGCCTATTTTGTCCCCCTTGGACATATGGCAATGTCTAGAGAAATTTTTGGTTGTCATGACCAAGATGACGCTACTGGAATCTAGTGGATAGAGACCAGGGATGCTGCTGAACATCCTGCAATGCACAGGACACCTTTCACAACAAAGTTATCCATCTCCAAATGTCAATAGTGCTGGGGTTGAGAAATCCTGCCTTAGAGAAAAACTGGGAAGAGGGAGGGGGGTAGTAGGCTATAGATCATATTTAACAACAAAAGTATGTAACATCTACATACCATTATTGAATTTACAAAATGTTTGCTCATACATTATCTCATTTCACCTTTACAGTTCTCCTGAAGGATGGGTATTACTACCCCATCTCATCAACGCAGAAACCCAAGAGCACAAGCTTACTTGAAGGCACATTTATAAAGAGAGGATTAGAATTCTAACCCAGTTTTGCTGCCCCACTTCCCCACCATGTTTCATTAAACCATGGCTGTTTACAATGTCACTTCCTCCAGGACATAGATCAATATTCAGTCACTCATTCAGGGGCAGTGTCTAAAGACAGATTTGGTTAATTTCTAAATCTTTCTAATCCCTTTGAACATGGGGTTCAGCAAAACAGGCACACTGCTTGGTGCATTTGTTTTGATAAATGTAGCTTTGTTTTAATTATTTATGATAATACCAAGTGCAGACTAGTCAATTACCCTGGTATATCTTGTCAAAGTAACAATGCCTTGGAGAAGTCTCTAAACCAATGACCTCTTAAATCTTTGCTCAGAAGGGGAGCAAAACCATGGCGGGGATTCTTGGTGGAAAATCATCTATCCTCCTACCAATTAGCCAAGCCACGATGCTGAATGCTCTCTACTGGAGCATTCCAGCGATGCAAGAGGTTTTTGTTGCAAGAGGCTAATCAACAAAGGCTAACAAAGAAAAAGGCAAAGGCATGTCGACTATGGGAAAACAGTTATCCAAAATCACCAGTGCAAATCAAACAATTCCTCACTGACAAAAACATGTTGTGCAGTTCCTATCAAAATCCCTTAACGCATATATAGAGAGCACAAAACTAAACTCTATTCACATTAGTCATCTGTGCCCACCCATCGCCAAGCCTCAGGCAAACTCTCCAAGGCTATCCAAAGACTTCTAACTACTAATCCTGACAATTAGTCACAGCCTGAATGCTGGTAGGAGACATGAAATGTTAATAGTAACAGTAGACAGAAATCAATAAGTATTCTTATGTTAGTATATAGCTAAAAATAATTTTTCATCAATATAATTATCTATTATATGTTGCAGTTATTTTATGATTATTATTGCATTTGAAAGCTGCTTTTATGGCAATATATTAATCTGACAGAAGCTAAAATAAAGAATTGAGTGAGTAATGAAAACAGTATAAAGGCTCCTAAAAAATTAAGAACAGAACTATTATATGATCCAGCTATCTCACTTCTGAGTATATATCCAAAGGTAACAAAATCATTATCTTAAAGAGATACCTGCAGTCTTCTCCCAGACTTCAGACTACACTACAAAGTTCCAGTAATCAAGACAGTATGGTACTGGCACAAAAACAGAAATATAGATAAATGGAACAGGATAGAAAGCCCAGAGATAAACCCACGCACCTATGGTCACCTTACCTTTGATGAAGGAGGCAAGAATATACAGTGGAGAAAAGACAGCCTCTTCAATAAGTGGTGCTGGGAAAACTGGACAGCTACATGTAAAAGAATGAAATTAGAACACTCCCTAACACCATACACAAAAATAAACTCAAAATGGATTAAAGACCTAAATGTAAGGCAAGACACTATCAAACTCTTAGAGGAAAACATAGGCAGAACACTCTATGACATAAATCACAGCAAGATCCTTTTTGACCCACCTCCTAGAGAAATGGAAATAAAAACAAAAATAAACAAATGGGACCTAATGAAACTTAAAAGCTTTTGCACAGCAAAGGAAACCATAAACAAGATGAAAGACAACCCTCAGACTGGGAGAAAATATTTGCAAATGAAGCAACTGACAAAGGATTAATCTCCAAAATTTATAAGCAGCCCATGCAGCTCAATATCAAAAAAAACAAACAACCCAATCCAAAAATGGGCAAAAGACCTAAACAGACATTTCTCCAAAGAAGATATACAGATTGCCAACAAACACATGAAAGAATGCTCAACATCATTAGTCATTAGAGAAATGCAAATCAAAACTACAATGCGATATCATCTCACACTGGTCAGAATGGCCATCATTAAAAAATCTACAAACAATAAATGCTGGAGAAGGTGTGGAGAAAAGGGAACCCTCCTACACTGTTGGTGGGAATGTCAATTTATACAACCACTATGGAGAACAGTATGGAGGTTCCTTAAAAAACTAAAAATAGAACTACCATACGACCCAGCAATCCCACTACTGGGCATATACCATGAGAAAACCATAATTCAAAAAGTCATGTACCACAATGCTCATTGCAGCTCTATTTACAATAGCCACGACATGGAAGCAACCTAAGTGTCCATCGACAGATGAATGGATAAAGAAGATGTGGCACATATATACAATGGAATATTACTCAGCCATAAAAAGAAATGAAATTGAGTTATTTGTAGTGAGGTGGATGGACCTAGAGTCTGTCATACAGGGTGAAGTAAGTCAGAAAGAGAAAAACAAATACCGTATGCTAACACATATATATGGAATCTTAAAAAAATGGTCGTGAAGATCCTAGGGGCAAAACAGAAATAAAGTTGCAGACCTACTAGAGAATGGACTTGAGGACACGGGGAGGGGGAAGGGTAAGCTGGGACAAAGTGAGAGAGTGGTAGTGTATGTATGGACATATATACACTACCAAATGTAAAATAGCTAGTGGGAAGTAGCCACATAGCACAGGGAGATCAGCTCGGTGCTTTGTGACTAGCTAGAAGGGTGGGATAGGGAGGGTGGGAGGGAGGGAGATGCAAGAGGGAAGAGATATGGGGATATATGTATATGTATAACTGATTCACTTTGTTATAAAGCAGAAACTAACACACGATTGTAAAGCAATTATACTCCAATAGAAATGTTAAAAAAAAAAAAATAGATACCTGCAGTCCTATGTTTATTGCAGCATTATTTATAATAGCCAGGATATGGAAACAACTTAAGTGTCTGTGGATGGATGAATGGATAAAGAAAATGTGATAGATACAGATATAGGTGTAGATATAGATTCAACATATCTATAAATATATTGACATATTATTCAGCCTTAAAAAGAAGGAAATCCTGCCATTTGAGACAACATGGATGAAACTGGAGGACACTATGCTGAGTGAAATAAGCCAGACAGAGAAAGACAAACACTGCATGTTATCACTTATATGTGAAATCTAAAAAAAAAAAAAAAAAAAAATCAAGCTCATAGAAACAGAGAGTGGAATGATGGTTGCCAGTGGTGGAGGTAGGGGAAATGGGGGAGGTTGGTAAAAGGGTACAAACTTCCAGTTATAAGATGAATAAGGTCTGAGGATCTAATGTATAATATGATAGCTATAGTTAATAATACTGCAAAAAAGAATTGAGTGAGAAATGCATGGCATATGTGTGACTCCAGGAATATCTGTGAAATTTTTAAGCTACACATTTCTGACCTTGACTTCTGACAGAGATTTTGACACAGGTAATAAAAAAGGGAACATGTGGAGTAGGCAGAGTCCATTGGAACTAAAAGATATTGATATTGATAAGATATTGGGGTCTTCCATCAATTTTCTGTAACAGTATTTAGGCAGCTTCCCACAGTGATGAAGCCACTAATTTGCATAGTGGATGAAGAGCTTCCTCTTTAACAGATACTGTTGATGCCCTGCCCCCCATCCCCTCAGCCTACCTGGCTTACCTACAGTGGCAGATGGAGATGTTTCCAGGAATCTGGCACTCCCCACCTGCAGTGCCTGTTCCTGCATCTCTTTTCTCTGCTGCCTAAGGACTTTATCTAACAGTCTTTGAACTCATTCACCTCTTGCAAGCACAAATGCCCCCATGTACAACCTTCAACCAATGGGGTATAGAAGTCAGTGGATAAATGTCCCAGCCCCCCACCATCCAGTGGGAGGATTTTTAAGGTACATACCACACAGTATCTCAGCAGGTCCCCAGCAGGTTGAGCCCCAGTTGCCCACAGCTATCACCTTACACTCACTAGCATGCCATTTATTTGGCTTTTCTTCCTTCCCTGTCCTGCTTCCCCTACTTCTTCACTTGTGCTTTCCGGGATCACGATCCAGATGAATAAAGGAGCCCACATCCAAGTCCTTGTCTCAAGAGGATGTGAACTAGGATCCTACCCTCCAGTAAAATCAGAACCAAGACTCCAACCCTCCTTGAGGCTCAAGGATGTAAAAACATGGACAATGGACAAGGGTGAATGAGAATAAAGTCAGATGGCAGGGAGGAACCATGAGTTGGAGAGTGAATGCTGGGAAGGAAGAGGAACACTCGAGTGAGGAGGTCAATGCAGCCTTGAAGGTCTAAGGGTTGGAGAAAGTCTGCTTCCATGTACAGGTATGAGGCTGATTCCAGCTTCTCCCTTGACTAGAGCAGTACCTGCCCAGTGCTCATTACTCTTTTCTAGTTTCCTTTGAGGGAATTGCCTCTCGCCGTGTACATTCTTGGTGGGAGGGTGGTTAGACGTGACCACTTTCCATGTGGGAAGCAAAAAGAAATGATCCTATTTCTTCTGGCCCCTGTATAGTCAGGAGTAGGGGCAGGCTAGTGACTTAAGGTTAGAAGTCTGACACCCTCTCTGAGGACTTTAAGTCTTGGGAGAAGAAAGAAGAGGTGGAAGGAAATAAATAGAATCCACTCAGTATTGCAGAGCATGGGGGCTCCAGACCAGCGTTCTTGCCATAAGATAGCTGCCGAGCTTCCTGATTCATTTAACCACAGAGCTCTCGTCCGGTCTGGTCCGCTGGACTCTATCAATCCTGAGGTCCCAAATATCCCTCCATCAGATTTCCTATTGCCTGAATTGAGGCAAAATCGATTTATGTTGTTTAAAACCTGGAACCCTCAGCCAAATATGTGCAATATGTAGATTGAATCCTAGTCTAGAAAAACAGCTATAAAAGACCTTTTGGGGAATTTAAATATTAGATGATATTAGAGATTTATTGTTGACTTTCTTAGGTATAATAAAGACTTTAAACGTAAAAAAAAAAAAAAAACCTGAAATCTTAATTGTTGTTCGCAATGTATGAGCACCTTGGTTGGGAAATGTGTGTGTGGGAGAGAGAGAGAGAAAGAGAGAGAGAGAAAGGAAGAAAAGGAGGAATACCCCTGAAAAAGTTCTACATCTAAGAACTATAAACTATTTGGATCCCAGGCAGTTTTGCTTTGCAATACCCATTGGATGAGCATAAATGAGCAAGAGGAAGTGTTCTTTTGTCCCTTTCACCTCTTGGAACCATTATTACCTAAGCAGTTAAAGAAAATGCGCTCTAAGTCAGTAGGAACAGGTAGGTCCAATAGAGCAATTAGATTGCAAAGTCCTGGAACAACGAACCAAAGCATCCAGCTGGGGTTCGCATAGCACAAGAATGTCCTTCTCCTCACTTCAGAGAAGTGGCAATAGCATCAGGACTAGGTAAAAGAATCCAGCGTTAGAGTCCAAGCATGGAAGAGCTCCTCGGGGGGATGCCGTTGATGGTGACACCCTCAGGGAGATAGGACAAGATGCTCTAAAGTCAAGGTTTGTCAGTTTGGCTGGCAACAGAGAGAATGGCTACAGAAATGATTTATGAACACATGTAAGTGTCTCTAGAAATCCCCCCAAGCCATTTGGAAAACTGGAGCACAGAAGAGACTGACCTCCCCACAATCAAGCAGGCGGGGGTTTGGAGCATCTCAGATCCTTACTGAGACTGTACCCAGGAGACTAGCAAATGCAGAAGCATTCTGGGTCAATCCCAAAGTCAGAGTTCTTTTTTTTTTAATTTTTATTGGAGTATAGTTGATTTACAATGCTGTGTTAATTTCAGGTGTACATAGAGCAAAGTGAAGCTTAAGTAAATTACCTTGCCCCTCTGAGCTTCAGTTTCCTGTTCTATAAATTATTTCACTAACTGCCTCATTAGGCTATTGTGAGGCTTAAAGTAGACAAAATATATGTTATGTTATGTTATGTTACGTTACATTACGTTATATATGTGTGTGTTACTCATATAACCTATGTGTAAAGCCAGTGGTAAGTGTCTGGCACACATATTTGTAGAGCTTCATTGCAAATATGCACTGAACTCTTAAATAGATTAAAGATTTACATTTTTATTGAAGTATAGTTGATTTACAATGTTGTGTTAGTTTCAGGTATACAGCAAAGTGATTCAGTTATACAAATATATATATATATTTTTTAGACTCTTTTCCATTATAGGTTATTACTAGATATTGCATACAGTTCCCTGTGCTATACAGTAGGTCCTTGTTGTTTATCTATTTTATATATTAGTGGTGTGTATCTGTTCATCTCAAACTCCTAATTTACCCCTTCCTCCTCCCTTTCCCTTTTGGTAATCATAAGTTTGTTTTCTATGTCTGCAAGTCTATTTCTGTTTTGTAAGTAAGTTCATCTGCATCATTTTTTGAGATTCCACATATAAGTGATATCATATGATATTTGTCTTTCTCTTTCTGACTTACTTCACTTAGTATGACAATCTCTAGGTTCATCCATGTTGCAGCAAATGGCATTATTTCATTCTTTTTTATGGCTGAGTAATATTCCATTGTATAAATATACACCACAGCTTCTTTATCCATTCATCTGCCAGTGGACATTTAGGTTGCTTCTATATCTTGGCTATTGTAAATAGTGCTGCTGTGAACATTTAAATTGATGAAACTATAAGCTCAGAAGGACAGAGTATGACACACACCACCCCAGGATCACCAGACTAAGCCAGATGACTGGATGAGCTTGACAATTAACTATCCTCCATTGCTGCTCAATTTCCCTCCTTCCCTAAGTTGTGGTCTCATCCAAAGAGGATGCCCTGTTCCAATAAATGAGGCCTCTTCTTTCCTTGAAGGTAGGTAAGGAGCTCTGTGTCAAAGCCACCAAAAAGCCCTAAATTCAATCTGTAGGAGAAAACTGAAATCGGTATTTATCTGATCACAGAATTCACTAGGAATAAATGCAAATAAATCAATCTCAAAAAAACTGATAGACCTAACTAGAGAAATTTAAAAATCAACAGCAAATTGAGAAAAATATTTCCAACGTAAGTGACAAACAGTTAATACCCTTAAGTTTCTTAAGGGTTGGAGCATACTTAAGAGCAATGAGAAGACAAATGCTGAGATAGGGGAAACAGAGTCCAAGGACAGACAGAGAAAGTTCACATAAGAAGAACTATAAATGGCAAACAAAGAAGATTTAAAAGGTTCAGCCTACCCATAATCAAAGAAATGTAAATTAAGACATAATGTGATTTCATTTGTAATCTATTACATTTGCAAAGCTTAAAGAAAACTCCGTGTTGGTGACAGCGGAGCACGTTAGGCTCTCACAGACTGCAGGTGGGAGTATAAATTTGTTCAAATTCCTAAAGGGTAATTTGGCAATATGTATCAAGGATGCTGAAATTATTCATACCCACTTAAGGATTTCGTCCTAAGGAAATAATTGGAAATGTGAACAAATATTTATTTACAAAAACGTTCATCATAAAATTACTTCTGGTAGCAAACAAATGGAACAACCTGACTATAAAACAACAGGGAAGTGAGTAAATAGCATATGGTTCATCCATATTGTAGAATATTAGGAAGTCATTAAAGAACATAGTGAACAAAACAGGTTACAAAACAATATGTAATATGATCCCAACTGTGTAAAAATAAAACTGTATTTACGCATATTATATGTGAAGAGGAAAAGACCTGACACTTAAGGTAAAGTGTCCTCATGAAAGCCTGAAAAGAAGGGAAATCACTCCAGACTCCTCTCTTCTCCTGGTGAAGGTATTTTGGCATGTCCAAAGAATGCGTTAAGCTTCCAGAGTGTCTGCCTAACCTTTGAAGCAACTTTCTCCATCAGAGACTCCTCTTATCCCAGATGACTCAAGAATTCCTTCTATCTGATCTTTCTAGTAGAACTTCTGAACCAGTCCCCAGTTCTGGTAAGTAGATCAGTCTTGTGACTTGCTTTATCCTCAATCTCAGTTACACCCCCCAGCGATGAACATATAAGTAAGTGAATATCAAGTCAGGTCTGCAGAAAACTGAATAGGAGAAAAGGTTAAAAGCCCTGAAGACTTGACATGCAGGTTACGGGGAGGGAGGGTGTAGAGGAACCTTCATTTGACACTTAAGATATGCAGGCCTTGTCCTTTGTGTTTTGTGTATATTCTCGCATTTAATTCATCCCATAACCCCACATGATAAGATACCACCACCCCCATTTTACAGGTGGGGAAATTGAGGTTCATAGCCTCTCTTACTCAACTACATACCCCATGGAGGCAAGGACCATGACTATTTTGCATACCAGTCTACCTGCAGGGTTTAGCATGGAGCTGACACACAGTAGGTGGTCCACGACTAATTACGAAATCAATTATCGCAAGATACGAACACCAACTGATAAATGGCAAAGCCAAGACTCCCACCCAGCTCTGCTCTACCTACGCTACTGTTACAGCACACTGCTGAGGCTTTTCTTGGTTTTTCAAAGGGAATTTTTAAGTCAAGTCAAAACTTTTCTGGTTTCCTATTCCCTCCAGAAGCATCCTGGTACGTTTTGAGGGGAGAGGCACATGGGGAAGATGAAATTGAAGAGCAGGAACAGCTCCAGACATGACTGAGGTCCCCACAAATATTCCCCATGGGCCTCATTACACATTTGAGCAAACATTACCTTCACTCACGGCTAAATTTCCTGTTTGCTTGGCTGATCAATTCCTCATCAAATTTTAATGCGGGGTTCAAACCGTCCGTGGTATTTTAATTAGGCCTAAGATTGCAAAGTGTCTGAGGCAGGGCTGAGCCTCATCCAAATCCCCACTGCCCGCTGGGGTGTTGCTAGGAGAAGTGGGAGAGGGGGCTGAGCAGAGCTGGGCTGGGCCAGCGCCAGGGCTCGGCAGACCCTCTGCCTAGGTGCGCTGTGCTCTCTAGTGGTGACCATCTGGAGAGAAACGGCTGTGCAGCCCCAAGAGCTTCGAACCCTCTCCTGATTCCCTCCAGCCCCTGAGAATTTACCAGCTGCTTTGCCTCTCAAGAGTTCTTTCTTCCCTGCCTGCTTCCTTTCTCTTCCCTTCCTACAAAAGGAACAGGCAAGGAAACACTGACGGACACTAGCTGTGTGCCTGGCACTGTGATAGCGGGTTGGAAGAAAGAAAAATAAGACATAGGACCTGCCCTCAAGTGGTTCATAATGGAGGAGACAGATGTACACACAATTCAACATGGTGGGAGGTGTGGCTCAGTCATCTATGTGGCACTGGAGGCAGGTGGCATGGTGGCAGCCCCAGTGCCCAGGTCATTAGAAGGTCTAGCATGCCTTCATCAGAAGCCAAAGTAGCTCCTTTCAGAGCCAGAGAATGAGACATATAGTCAGGGCATAAGGATATTGATGGATATTGATCAAAATGGATCAATGGATAGATCTCCATGTCCAGTGTCCAATATCCCCTCATTACCACCATCACTTCCCCATGTTGACCCCTTCCTCATCACAGAGCCTCAGGAAAGCTTCCTCTAAGTTTTGCTTCTGCCCCTGACAAAAGAGATCAGGCTGTTGAAACTAACCACCCAGAAACTCTTCCATTTGGGAAGCCTCTCTCCTGTCCAGCCTGGGTCACTTGAAGTTGTAGCTCAATTTGCACATTAGGATACCCAGCGCTCATTACCATATTCAAGGCTCTGAGAAGTCCTGCAGTAAAGGAACCTGGGTCACTGTGTTTAACCCTGTGTTCTCCAAGCTCATTTGCACACGAAACACTTTTTTTTCCCTTGAAACCCTAGTTAACATCTCCCTCTGTCCCTAATGTTTTCTGAATCTAGGCTCTGCACAATAAAACCTATGATGGGTCAGGACCAGCAGCGCTTTCCAAAGGACAGCTCGAGGTGAGTCACAAAGTACTCAGCATTATAGCCAATGGTATGTCAAAGAGAATGAAGTCATTGTTCATCTAATATCCAGACACTTTCAGCCCTGACAGCAAAGACACAACTTGATAAAAGACAACTCTAGTGGGGGACAGGTAGGGAAGGCTGCCCAAGATCAACAGAAGCAGTGAGAAGAAATTGAGACCTATCTGAAGGTTCATGGATTGATGCTTTTATTAGATTCAGGGAGGGAAACGGTGAAATTTATGTTTGATTGAAATGAATCTGTTTTTAAGGCATTTGCTACTAACAGAATATAATTAGCTGAATGCATTGGTTTCCAAACTTGGCCAAGCATCAAAATTACCTGGGGCATTCGTTAACTGCACCGATTCCTGGGCTTCACCCCTCAGTATTCTGATTCCATAGAACTGAGGTATTGCTGATGCTGCATTGTTAAAGTTCACCATTTCCCTCAACTGCGTTCCTTTAGACACCATTTCCACGGGATGCTAACACATCTCACCCAAAAAGTGTTCAAAGTCATAATAACGTGTGTTGAGCTCACAGTGTGTGCCAGACACCTTGCTGAGAGAGAGACAGAGACAGAAACAGAGACAAACACAGAGAGCTCTTACTTGATTCTCACACAGCGCAATGAGATTACCTCCCACTTTCTGGACAAGGAAACCAGGCATAGCGAGATTGATAACTTGTCCACAGTCACACAGTTAATAATCATCCCATCCCTTAAGAGGCCAAAGGTGATGGTCAAGCGATGGGATGGTGGTGTCACTCACTGAGATGGGAAATAGGAAATTGAGCTCTTCTGGGCATGAGGGAAAGGAGATGGTGTGTTCCATTTCAGACACACTACACTTGAGGTGCTGTGAGATATCCAGGTAGAAATGTCCACCAGGCATCATATGTATGAGTGTAAAGACCACGGAGGATACTTAGGCAGGAGTTAAAGAGCTGAGAATTGACAATGTACAGATGATAGTTAAGGTCATTCTGGGCCTCCATTTCCTCCTCTCTAAAATGGGAGCTAACAGTTATCTTCAAAATGCCTTGTACAGATTCCTCAATAAGTTAAACATAGAATTACCATATGACCCAGTGTTTCCACCCTTAGGTATATACCAAAAGAACTGAAAACAGATATCCAAACCAAAATTTGTACACAAACGACCACAGAAGCTCTATTCATAATAAGCAAAAGGAAAAACAATCCAAATGATCAAAACCTGATGAATGGATAAACAAAATGTGGTATCTACATACAATGGAATATTATTCAGCTATAAAAAGGAATGAAGTATTGATACATGCCACAACATTGATCAGCAGATGATACATCTTGATGAGCCTTGAAAACATTAAGGTAAGTGAAAAAGCCAGACACAGAAGGCCACATAGTATATGATTCTATTTGTATGAAATGTCCAGAATAGGTAAATCTATAGAGACAGAAAGCATATTCGTGGTTGCCAGATGTTATGGGGAGTGGGGAGTGACTGCTTAATGGGTAGGGTTTCCTTTTGGGGTGATTGAAAGTTCTGAAACTAGGGGAATTTCCTGGCGGTCCAGTGGTTAGGACTCTGTGCTCTCACTGCCAGGGGCCCGGGTTCAGTCCTTGGTGGGGGAACTAAGATCCCACGAGCTGCGGAGTGCCACCCAAAAAAAAAAAAAGTTCTGAAACTAGATGTTGATAGTTGTACAACATTATGAATGTACTTAATGCCACTGCATTGTATACCTTAAAAGGGTTTAAATGATAAGTTTTATGTTATAAATATTATACAAGAAAATGTATGCCTTATACAGAAGTTACAAGACCAAATGTAGATTTCAAAGGCATACGTTGAGGGGGAGAACTAGTGATAGGGCTTTGAAGAGGACTTGGGAAATTTGATGTCATCCTTGACAAACTACAGTCTAGTTCTGATGTAGAAAAAGCAACCACATAATTTCTGGTTCATACAAAAGTCATCTGTGGGCAAGAGGTGTGGGGAAAGGACTGAATAGATTCCTACAACCTTCATTCAATAAATTTACACTCTCCAAAGGATAGCTCACTTAAAGCAAGTGACCATCTGCCACTCAGTTGATCTCTCTTCTTGCTTTCCCCTGGTAAATAGCTAGTGCAAAGACCCACTTGCTCAAGCCAGAAACCAGAGCACCATCCTTGTCAACTCCTTCCCTCTCACCTCCACTCCCAATCCATCAGCAAATTCTGTCAATTCCATCTCAAAATCTATTTCAAATTGGTCCACCCCTTTCATTCTCCATTGCCACCACTCTCAGTCAAGCGCCATCTTGCCTGGCGTGCAGAGCCCCCTCTGTCTCCTTGCTCTGCTCTTTCAGCCTCCCATCCATTCTCCCTGCACGGTAACCTGAGTGGTCTTTTCCTTCAAAAGGCAAATCTGATCATGTCAGAGGAATAGCATGTGGACACCTCCTCCAATAACTGTTGCTTTGGGTCCAGGCTTTGCCACTCTCAGAGCCCTTCCTCTGCGATACTCTCAACCTGTAATCTTGGCCAACTGTTTGGAATTTGTATTAGTTGGCTCAGGCTGCCATAAAGTACCACACATTGGGTGGCTTAGACAAAGGAAATTGATTTTCTCACACTTCAGGAAGCCAGGAGTCTCAGATCAAAGTGTCAACAGAGTTGATTTCTTCTGTCACCACTCTCCTTGGTGTGTAGGTGGCTATCTTCTCCCTGTGTCTTCCCTCTGTGTGTGTCTGTGTCCCAACCTCCTCCTCTTATAAGGACACTGTCATATTGGATTAGGACCTCTCCTAATGACCTCATTTAACCTTAATCACCTCTTTAAAGACCCTTTCTCCATTCTAAAGTATTGGAGGTTAGGACTTCAATATATGAATGAGGGTGGGGGACACAATTCAGCCCATAACAGTTGGCGACGTGCTAGTTGTGATAACTAGACTTTCACTCAGCTTCTCTGAGCCTAGGCTGCCCCCTCCATACAGATGGGCACTACGTACCTCTCCACATGGCAAGCATCAGAGAAAACTCCCGGAAAGCTCACAGCTCCCTGCCCGGCGTGGGGTCAGCATTGATCCTCCGGGATTTTCCTTCAAGACCACTGTGGGTGGAGGCTGCCCTGTGAAGAGGCATTTGGATAAGCCAGCCCTACAGACCCCACCACCAGCTTCAAAGTGTTAAGGCAGCAGGCAGACTTATCGACTGGTGCTTCTTGGCGGGGCCCAGGGAAGCGTGACTGATTGGAAGCCTGTTCAGAGGAGGAGCCCGCTTTGCGGGCCTGAAATAAATAAGAGCCTGTCGATAGCTCAGATCCCCACGCATCGACAAAGTCTGCAGTCTCAATAGGCAATTAACACTTTACAGGGGCCATTACCCAGCGGCCTCCCCACGTTTTACTGCACATTTTCTGCCATCAGCTCTGGTATTGAAGCTTCTAAATAAAAACATAAAAGTGAGCTAGAGCAGGCCAGCGCTTTGCCTGACTGCAGTCATGGGGCCCACACACAGCAAAGAGATCATATTTCCTCTCTCCTGCTTGTGCTCCAACCCCCCTGAGTCCTCGATCCTGCACACATGCGTGTACGCACACACATACCTGTCCACACACGTGCGTGCAGGCCGTCTCCTGAGTGTGTCTGGGAAGACACCAGAGCATGCTTCCTGGAGGAGGGGGTGGTCTGGAGTCAGACTGCCTGGGTTTTAACTGCCTCCAGCATATTAGCTATGAGGTCTTGCACAAACTGTTAAGCCTCGGTTTCTTCATCTGTAAAATGGGAATGAGAATAGAACCTACTTCCCAGGGCAGTTGTGAAGATTAGATGCTTTCAGCACAATGCCTGGCACATAATAAGGCCCCCAATAAATGTAAAAGGGATCAATAATATTGTCATTATCATCATCAGGAGAAGAATGTGGGTCATCTTAATGCCAAACAAACTCAGCGCCTGCTCCTTCCCTTCCATTTCTCCCACAACCAATATCTTGACTGAGTGAGACATGTGCTCACTCCGGCCGGCTGAGTAGACCCCTCATATGCCTCCGTGGGCTGCCCCAACTGATTCACATCCGGGGATCCAGATCCTGAAGTTCCACTCCAAAGATGCTTGTCTTTGGATTATCAGGAGTTAAATCCATGGACATAAATCTGGGGGCACAAATTCGAAACAATAATCAGGAACTCTGTGGGGACCCAGTTTGTGGAAACCTCCTTGCACACTTGGGGTCTCAGAGAAGAATGTGGGGCTGTAGGATTGGCCAGAAGCTTTGCCTTCCAGGAGGACACTGCCAGTGGGGTAAAGCCCCAGTGAGGACAGTGGTAACCCCGTCAGAGGCACCCTGGGCTCAGGAGCATGGGGCCACTCCCGGCCTGAAACTGCTGTAACAATTACCAGCACTGATGCCAAGGAAATCATGGAACCAGAGCTGAGGGGCAGTACCGTCCAGGCCAGAGCTCTCACACTGCGTCCATGGAACCCCAAGGGGATGGGAATGGGGTGCAGCATCCACAGGGCAGTTCAGGGGCTTCTTCTAAAGTTGAGAAGGCAGGTGGGAATAGTGGGAGAGGCCAAAGAGCCTCTACCCCACTCTGACTTCAGCAGCTCCACTTCTGTCTGTTAGGCTTTCTGGATTCCTCATAGAACTTCATGCATAGAAAGAGATCTGTGGTCAAAGCAAAGTGTTAAAAGCAATGATCTATTCAAAGGCACACATGGGAAACTGTGGCTGTCTTAGGTGAGGTTCTTCTGGAAGCAGAGCTTGAGCTAAGGATTTGCATGTAGGGGGTTTGTTTAAAAGATGCTCTGACCAAAGCAATCTACAGATTCAATGCAATCCCTATCAAAAAGGCCAATGGCATATTTCACAGAACTAGAACAAATAATTCTAAAACCTGTAAGGAACCACAAAAGACCCCAAATAGCCAAAATAATCTTGAGAAAGAAGAACAAACCGGGAGGTATCACACACCTTGATTTCAAACTATACTATGAGGCTATAGTAATCAAAACAGTATGGTACTGGTACAGAGACAGACACATAGATCAATACAACAGAACTGAGAGCCCAGAAATAAACCCACCCATATATGGACAATTAATCTATGACAAAGGAGCAAAGAACATACAATGGAGAAAGGAAAATCTCTTCAATAAATGGTAATGGGAAAACTGGAGGGCTACATGCAAAAGAATGAAGCTACATCACTATCTTAGACCATACACAAAAATTAACTCAAAATGGATTAAAGACTTGAATGTAGGGCCTGAAGCCATAAAATTCCTAGAAGGAAACATAGGCGGTAACTTCACTGACATCATCTTAGTGATGTTTTTGTGGATCTGACTCCAAAGGCAAGAGAAACAAAAGCAAAAATAAACAAGTGGGACTACATCAAACTAAAAAGTTTCTGCACAGCAAAGGAAACAATCATCAAAATGAAAATGCAACTTACTGAGTAGGAGAAGATATTTGCAAATCAGGTATTTGATAAGGGGTTAGCATCCAAAATATATAAAGAACTCATACAACTCAACAACAACAACAAAAAATAAACAAACTGATTGAAAAATGGGCAGAGGATCTAAATAGACATTTTACCAAAGAAGACATGTACCTGGCCAACAGGTACACAAAAAGATGCTCAACATCACAAATTATCAGGGAAATGAAAGTTAAAAACACAATGAGATACCACCTCACTCCTCTCAGAATGGCTATCATCAAAAAGACAAGGGATAACAAACGTTGGAGAGGATGTGGGGAAAAGGGATCTCTCATGCACTGTTAGTGCAAATGTAAAATGGTGCAGCCACTTTGGAATACAGTATGGAGTTCCTCAAAATATTAAGTATACAAATACCATATGACCCAGCTGTTCTACTTGTGGATATTTATCCGAAGAAAATGAAAACACTAATTCAAAAAGATATATGCGGGGCTTCCCTGGTGGTGCAGTGGTTGAGAATCTGCCTGCCAATGCAGGGGACACGGGTTCGAGCCCTGGTCTGGGAAGATCCCACATGCCGCGGAGCAACTGGGCCCGTGAGCCACAATTACTGAGCCTGTGCGTCTGGAGCCTGTGCTCCACAACAAGACAGGCCGCGACAGTGAGAGGCCCACGCACCGCGATGAAGAGTGGCCCCCGCTTGCCACAACTAGAGAGAAAGCCCTCGCACAGAAACGAAGACCCAACACAGCCATAAATAAATTAAAAAAAAAAAAGATATATGCACCCCTATGTCCATAGCAGCATTATGTATAATAGCCAGGGTATGGAAATAATGTAAGGGCCCATCGATGGATGAACGGATAAAGAAGATGTGGTATATATGTGTGTGTGAGTCTTTTTTGTAAGCCACAGAAAAGAATGAAACCCCGCCATTTGCAACAACTTAGATGGACCTTGAGGGCATTATGCTAAGTGAAATAAGTCAGACAGAGAAAGACAAATACCAAATGATTTTGTCATACATGGAATCTAAAAACAGAAACAAGCAAAAAATAACAATGAACGAGCAAAATAAGACAAAAACAAATTCATAGATACAGAGAACAGTTAAAGGGTTACCAGAGGGGAAGGATGTTGGGGATCAACTGTATGGTGATGGATCGTAACTAGATTTGTGACGGTGATGACTCTGTAGTGTATACACATGTTGAACTATAATGCTGTACACCTGAAACTTATATAATAAAAAAAGGATGATTTTTTTATATATCAAATATTTGTGGCATTATCTTTCCATTTTTAAATGATTTTTATCGGACATTTATATTAATGTTCACTTAATTCAATGTTTTCTATTATTAGATGTCCATATGCAGTATAGATCATTTTTACATGTTACTGAAATATACAATCTTGTCACAATATATTGTTTGATAATAATAATAAACCATGCCTTTATTCTTAAATCTCTTGTGTTACAGAAAACCTCTGAAATGTTCAGTATCACCCTAAAGTAGAAAATTTATTCACTGTATATATAATTACTGTCACTCATTATTTTAAAGTATAAATAAACGTATGAAAAATACCAAAAAAAACCTCTCATACTATAAACCACATCAAAAAAAAAATTGCAATAAAAAAATAAAAGGTGCTCCGAGAAAAACCGGTAAGGGCGTGGGACAAGAAGGATAGAAGAGGAAAAAACAAAAGTACAATTTCTGGTGAAGTCTCAGCCTCCACCTGATCCTGCAGGGAACTCTGGGGCATAAGTTACCCCTAGATCACATCCAGCTTCGGGTATAGGAGCTGGGCTTTTGTACTTGCACGCCATTCAGTCACCTGCTATGGGCCCCAATGAGGGGCAGGGGACATACACCCCCAGGCACTTCTGGCTGTGGGATGGAACACCACCCCGCACCCCACGGGCTTCTGCGCCCCAGGCAATCCTCTGAAAAAGGTCGCAGGTGTGAGCAGTCATCGGCAAAGCCCTCAGAAGCACACAGAGTTGGTGAAAGGGATCCATCGGAATCTGGAGACAATGCTGAACTTTACCTGAGCCCTGTGATCTTGGAAAACAGTAAAGGTTAAGAAATCCCCCTCAGCCTTTTGTGTCCCAGGAAACAGAGTACCACAAAGAACAACCTGTCCCCATGTGACTTAGGGAAGAGTCACAGGTACCCCCCTTGTTTTACCTTTGACAAGCCAGACACAGACCTTCCACATTCCTATTCTTTGCCTCATAAATGATTAGTTGAATAAAGTTTCTCCTTACTTGCAAATTCAGATTTATTTTGTATTGGACAGGGCACAACGGTGCCCACGACTGAGGCCATACAGACAGTAGCCGGGCCAGAACTCAGGCCTCCACTCCCAGATTCATCACCTCCCCTAGGACTGCAATCCTCTGTGGTCTCACCCCCATGCCTTTATGTATGGCATCCCTCCCTTACCCTCAAAATCTTACCCTCAAAAATCCTGTCCATCCTCCCAAGCTCACCTCTTCCCTATGTCTTCCTCGGTACACATGGACTCAGTAGAAACTTGTATTTATTGAATAAACATCACTCCACTTATTCACTTGGACAGGAAATAGCTCTAGGCTGTGTCTGAGATCCCAGGAGCAGCTTCATGGGTGTCCACAGGGTGATCAATAACATATCATCTCATAAAGACATACAGTCAGTTCAGGTATAAGGGGTTGCTTGGTAAGGCAGAAATTTAATCCTTTCACAAGAGCGGCTAGGGACTCATCTGGTTCAAAGTGAACCAGCAAACCACTCTGCCTTCTAAGCTCTGAGAAGAGCCACTTAGAGGACTCTCTCAGTTATGCAAATTATGTAGGAGGAGACATTTCACCCAGGGGAAAAGTATAATAAGGACCTTCCTCACCTGACACAGGGTACTTCTCCCAATGCACCTAGGGATGCAGAAATGTCTTGGAAGAAGTGAGTCAATCTTTCTAGGAGCCGAGAATTTCCTGGGAAGGAAAGGATTGAAATCCCAAACCTGAGCCCAGGCATGTAGTGCAACATTACTGGAACATCTTTAAGTTGATTGGATGCTCTGCCCATTTTCAGAACAAAAGGACAATAAGGGTTCCAATAGAAGATTAACCAGAAGGCAGAGGGAGCTTGGACTGGTAACCCATGTTTGCCACCAGGCTGGAGGTTTTGCAGTTCTGGGACATGTAACCAAGGCTGTAACTCCTCTGAGCCCAGCCACTCTGACCCAGCTTCAGAACCAGTGAGAGAACATGTGACTGTGAAATAGGATATCCAATGCCTTCCTCAACTCCATGTGCCTGCCCTAACTCTCTGAGCTTCTGACTGAGAAAAACTAAAATGGGTGCTGCTTCATTTCCACCCTCTAAATCTTGCCTGAAGCTGTACTTTGTGATCCACCCTAACAGGAAATATACAGGAAAGGGAATTCTGGACAATGCAGTTTAACTTAGCCAAGTTGACACATCATAAAACAAACCCAGATAAAACCAACCCAGTGAGACGTAGCCAACACCCTGATCAAACCAGGCCTAAAGCCTGGATTCTCTGAACTAGTCAATTACAGCCAACAAATTTCCTCTGTCATTTAAGCTAGTGTAAAACTGGCTCTTTTAAAATTTGCAGACCAAAAGTATCATAACTGTTAGAGCCAGGGAATAATATCAGGGTCCAGCCCTGGGCCAGGAAGAAGAATGTGGAGTCTAAATATCCCAGAGAAGGAAAAGGAGTGCAGAATAAGAAAGACTGAGTTAGCTCTTACTGTACTAAGCTAAGCTAAAGAATCCTGTCCTAGAGAAACTTAAAGAAAACTTGTAGTCTGACACTAAGTGTTCCAGTCCAAAGAGCTAACCCCAAACTTTGGAGAAAGGAACAAATATTATATTATCCACTCCTGGGTCACTCAGGATTCTCCTCCATGTCATTTCTTGTAACTCTGTTCTCTGTGGTTGTTAAAGTGGTTCATCATCATTTAACTTTTCACATCAGGCTCTTGTCACGCTCATCACTGAATGTGACTCAGTGCCTTCTACTGACTCAGATAAAGAATAGGTCCCTCCTAAAAAAAAAAAAAAAAAAAAAATTGGTCTCTCCTAGAAGAGAACATAGGCAAAACATTCTCTGACATAAATCTAGCAATGTTTTCTTAGGTCGGTCTCCCAAGGTAAAATAAATAAAAGCGAAAATAAACAAATGGGACCTAATCAAACTTATAAGCTTTTGCACAGCAAAGGAAACCATAAACAAAACAAAAAGACAACCTACAGAATGGGACAAAATATTCGCAAATGCTGTGACTGATAAGGGCTGAATTTCCAAAATATACAAACAGCTCATACAGCTCAATATCAAAAAAACAAACAACCTAATCAAAAAATGGGCAGAAGACCTAAACAGACATTTCTCCAAAGAAGACATGCAGATGGCTAAAAGGCATGTGAAAAGATGCTCAACATCGCTAATTATTAGAGAAATGCAAATCAAAACTACAATGAGGTATCACCTCACTCCAGTCAGAATGGCCATCATCAAAAAGTCTACAAATAATAAATGCTGGAGAGGGTGGGGAGAAAAGGGAACCCTCCCACACTGTTGGTGGGAATGTAAATTGGCGCAGCCAATACGGAGAACAATATGGAGGTTACTCAAAAAACTAAAAATAGAGTTACCATATGATCCAGCAATCCCACTCCTGGGCATATATCCAGAAAAGATGAAAACTCTAATTCAAAAAGATACATGCACCCCAATATTCATAGCAGCACTATTTACAGTAGCCAGGACATGGAAGCAACTAAATGCCCATAGACAGACGAATGGATAAAGAAGATGTGGTATACATGTGTGTGTATATATATATATACAATGGAATATTACTCAGCCTTAAAAAGGAATGAAATAATGTCATGTGCAGCATCATGGATGGACCTAGAGATTATCATAATAAGTGAAGTACGTCAGACAGAGAAAGACAAATATCATATGATACCACTTATTTGTGGAATCTTAAAAAATGATATAAATGAACTTATTTACAAAACTGAAACAGACTCATAGACATAGAAAACAAACTTATGGTTACCAAAGGGGAAGGCGGGGGAGGGATAAACAGGAGTAAATTTGGGATTATCAGATATACACTGCTATATATAAAATAGATAAACCACAAGGACCTACTGTACAGCACAGGGAACAACAACAGAAAAGAATAGGTCTTAAATACTTACAAACATTAAGGAGTAATGATTAAAAGAATAGTCTTTGAAGGAAGTTAAATCTATATTCAAATCCTGGCTCTACCACCTACTGAATATACTATATTGAGCCAAGTTCCTTAATCCATCTAAGCCTCGATTTCCTCATCTGTAAAGTACAATAAGTCCTATCCCACACAGTTACCGAGAGGATTAAAAAAGATAATGCACAAAGACTTAACATAGTGCTGGCACTTAATAAATTGTCCCTCGGTAAATTGCTATTGTGACTATTCTTTCCACTACTATTTTAAGTGTTCGATTATTACTACTATAGAAAAAATATGACTTCATTACAAATGAGTAGGAAAATTTAAGAAAGTGGGAACTCTAAGATGTATTAAAAAGCATGATGTCAATCTACATTTTAATCTTTTGGAACAATCTCTAAGACACTGAATGAGGGGGAAAAGCCAGTTGTGGAATAAAGTATAGGAAGCTCACTTTTGTGTAAAACTGATATATGACACAGTATACACTCGTATCTACAGATACATCTTTCTAAGTGCATAGAATATGACTTGAGTAACACACAAGAACCTGGTACCAGAGGCTGCCTCTGACAAGAATGATGAAGACAGGGTGGGGCAGGTCGAGGAAGTGAAGGGACATTCACTTTTACGTACTCTGATATTTTTACCATGAGCGTGTGCCCTGAATATTTATATCACAGTTACAAGTTTCATAAATGTCAACATTTGGTAATCTTTATTCTCTATAATCAGTAGTTCTCCAAGTGCGGCCCTCAAACCACCAGCCTCATCATCCTGTGGGAACTTGTTAGAAATGCAGATTTCCAGGCTCTGCCATAGACCGAGGGAATCAGAAACTCTGGCGTTGGGGTTCAGCTATTTGTGTTTTAATCAGCCCTCCAGGTCATTCTGATGCACCTGAAGTCCAAGAACACTACTTAAATGATATTGGTTTGCTAATGAGTCTCCTTTCTTTGTAGAAAAATCTGTTCTTACTGGTTCAAAACTTAGTCTCTCTGGAGCAACTACTCCATTGCCTTGTTGCCTTCTCCCTGATTGGACCTGGGCATGGGGGGCTCACCTGGCAACATGGTGTAGGAGGGAAGCAGGGGGGGTGCAAGTCCATGTCCTTCTTCTGTGCTCACATCCAAGAGGATCACTCATGCCCTCCTCACCCTAACTTCACGTTCTCTCCACAACAGTGACCCAAGCTCATCCACTCCCATGCCCTCTAGACCCCGGAGGACTTCAGGATGGTTTCCCACCTCAAGTCAATGTGCGAAATAGGTGATGCTGCCCTCAGGTGCCTCCACCTAGAACCTCCCATACACATTGCCACTTTACTTCCAAGAGGCCTCTTGGCCACAGGGCTGCTTCCTGAAATTTGTCACTTCCCAAGGTACATCCCAGAAAGCCTGAAAGTGGTCTCTGCTATGCTGAAACTCTCCACATTTCATTTGGGTACTCTATGAGGAATTTGATCATTCTGGCAAGTTTTCCCAAAACTCATTCTATGAAGTACAGTATTAGGCACCTTCTCAGGGACCTACCAGTATAGAAACCCCTGATCTCACCATTGAGATCCACTTTTTCTTGGACACAGGTGAAACTTTGATCTCCTTTGGGCAGCAGAATGACTTTTGTGGCATCACCAGTCTTCCTTCCTCCTTGTTTCAAGGCATAAAGTCTATGTTGTAAGTTCATCAGACTTTGACTCTTGGGGATTCAAAAAACTCTTTTCTTTCTTAAGTTCCTGGCCCTTGCAATTGAAAGCTATGGCCAGTACTATGGCCTTTGCTATAGACCTGCAAATGCATGTTAGCTCAAACAAACTTTGTTTTTCTGTACCTTTCCTTCTCTGTACTCCCCATGGTAGTTCACAGTGACAGCCTATAAAGGAGCAGGAAAAGAAAGCAGAAAAGAATTTAACACACACACACACACACACACACACACAACTAGAGAAAAAAACATATCTGATAAAAGTCTAGTATCCAGAATATATAAGAATTCTTACAACTCGACAACAGAAAGACCGACAGTCCAATTTAAAAACGAGCAAAGGACTTGAATAGACACTTTTCCAAAGAAGAGATACAAATGGCCAACAAGCACATGTCATTAGTCATTAGGGAAATGCAAAACAGGTGTTCAAATAAAAACTTGTACAAAAATGTTCATAGCAGCACTACATGTAAGAGCCAAAAGGTGAAACAATACAAATGTCCATCAGCTGATGAATGGACAAACAAAATGTGGTATATCCATACAACAGACTGTTATTCAGCCATTAAAAATAATGAGGTGATGACACATGCTACAACATGGATGAACCTTGAAAACATTCTGCTGAGCGAAAGAAGCCAGACACCAGAGGCCACATATTATATGATTCCATTTATATGAAATGTCCAGAATAGGAAACAGAAAGCAGATTAATAGTTGTCAGGGGCTGGATGTGAGGGAGGAATGAGGAGTGACTGATAATGGGTATGGGGTCTCCTTTTTGGAGTGACAGAAATGTCCTGGAACTAGATAGTGGTGATGGTTGCACAACATGGTGAATGTACTAAAAGCCACTAGATTGCACACTTTTATTTATTTTTTTTATTGAAGTATAGTTGCTTTACAATATTGTGTTAGTTTCAGGTATACAGCAAAGTGATTCAGTTATACATAGATATGTATATATCTATATTCTTTTTTTATTCTTTTCCATTAAAGGTTACTACAAGATATTGAATACAGTTCCCTGTGTTATACAGTAAATCCTTGCTGTTTATCTAGATTGTACATGTACACTTTTTTTTTTAAAGAGTAACACTTTTTTTTTAATTTTATTTATTTAGTTATTTATTTAGTTATTTATTTTTAGCTGTGTTGGATCTTCGTTTCTTTGCGAGGGCTTTCTCTAGTTGCGGCGAGCGGGGGCCACTCTTCATCGCGGTGCGCGGACCTCTCACTGTCGCGGCCTCTCTTGTTGCGGAGCACAAGCTCCAGACGCGCAGGCTCAGTAGTTGTGGCTCACGGGCCTAGTTGCTCCGCGGCACGTGGGATCTTCCCAGACCAGGGCTCGAACCCGTGTCCCCTGCATTGGCAGGCAGATTCTCAACCACTGTGCCACCAGGGAAGCCCGTACACATTTTTTTAAATGGCAAATACGTTAAATTATGTCGTGTGTATTTTACCACAATAAAAACCCCATAATCAAATTACTATTCCACTCTATATGTATTACTTTTTTTTTTAATTTTATTTATTTATTTATTTATTTATTTTTGGCTGTGTTGGGTCTTCGTTTCTGTGCGAGGGCTTTCTCTAGTTGTGGCAAGCGGGGGCCACTCTTCATCGCGGTGCGCAGCCCATTCACTATCGCGGCCTCTCTTGTTGCGGAGCACAGGCTCCAGACGCGCAGGCTCAGCAATTGTGGCGCACGGGCCTAGTCGCTCCGCGGCATGTGGGATCTTCTCAGACCAGGGCTCGAACTCGTGTCCCCTGCATTGGCAGGCAGATTCTCAACCACTGCGCCACCAGGGAAGCCCCTGTATTACTTTTAAAATTCTATTTATCACACAAAACCACTCAGACAGTTCTAAATGGATATCAGCAGAGGAACAGAGATACAGCATTGTCCTCAGACAGCTTCTCTCAGAACTTGGAGTCAGGATCCCTGGTTTGAGTTCAAGCTCAGCCACTTCCTAGGGACACCTACCAGAAGCAGTGTTATGTGTCTGTCACACTACTTCCTCTCCCTCTGAACACAGAAAGACTGCTTTTTCCAGACTCCCTCATGTTCAGGATGGGGGCATGTGACAAAGTTCTTACCAATGGGAATGTGAGCCGAAGTGAAGTGTCACTTCCAGTCCAAGGCTGTTCTTAACTCACAGGTGGGAGTTCTCCACACTCTCTCTCTCTGATCTTCATGGCTGGACATAAGAACCTTGAGAAGACAGAGTTACAAGATGGGAACATCCAGGGTCCCTAAGTCACCTTTCAAGTAGAACCATCAAGAAGAGCCATCTGAGCCACATCAGACCGTGACATGAGTGAGAGGTAAGCTTTCACTTTGTAAGATCACTGAGACCTGGGATTTTGTTACCACAGCATACCTTACCTTATACCGACTAATGCATCAACTGCATGGCTTTGAGGAAACCAGGGGACCTCTCTCAGGCAATTTCTTCATCCTCATTCCCCACTGAGCACCTACCTCATAGGGTTATTATGAAGTTTAAATAAGATAATCCACATAAAATGCGGAATACAATGCCAGGCACATGCTAAATGCTCAATAAAGTTTAGCTGTTTTTCTTTTTATTATCAAACACATTAACCATGATCCCGCTATGCTAACATGACCACCATCCATATTTTTCCTAGACAGATTTTTACATAAACATAAAAAATCATTTACACTATTCCATATATTGCTTTGGTTTCCACTTGGGATTTGATAATAAGGATTTTTTCATGTAACTGTATAGTCTTCCTGACCACCGTTATCATTTATTACAAGCATTCTACTGGGAAGCTGTAGAATTGAAGAACATTTCATGCTTCTGGGTTTAGGACTCCCAGAAACCCTTTCTTAATCCACTGATTTGTCTATTAACAGTTCTCAAGCTCTCCCTGAACAATAAGAAATTTAGGTCTTTCTAAAAGTTATCCAGGATCCTCTGGCTGCAAGCAAATCAGGTGCCATTTCATCAGTCAATTTAAATCTAATTTCAGGTTCTTTTAACAGCTAAATGCTTCTCTAGGAACGGGCCCATCCCCTGTGAAGCTAGCATGGCATGTTTCCAGAAGATAAAACGTGCTCTAACTGCTTTACTTGCAATATAACTTGGCTTCCGTCAAACTCCAGTTATTCTTCCATGTTAATAAATGCCACATGGGAAGGCGGAAACCAAAGGTCATATGTGTATGTATGTATATTTATATGCAGGTATTAAACATGCATGGAACATATGTAATCCTTCAACCACTTATTCATTTAATAGCTGTGCTGGAAATTTTACTGTACCAAGAACTGGAAATATACAAATATTTCATTCTCCCCAAAGAGGATGAGGAGATGGGGACCAATGACATCTCATGGATCTCAGAATAAATGTCAAAATTCTTACCATGTTTTCTAATGCCCTACATGCTCTGCCCCCCTGCTGACTTCCCTCAGCTTCAGCTCTGACCAGGTGATGGTTAATTTTATGTGTCAACTTGACTGGGCTAAGAGATGCCCAGATAGCTGGTAAAACATTATTTCTGGATGTGTCCGTGAGGGTGTCTCCAGAAAGGATTAGCATTTGAATCAGTAGTCTGAGTAAAAAAGACATCCTCACCAATGCAGGTAAAATAATATCATCTCCATTGGCACATTTGATGAGAGCAAAAGATTTAGATGTTATGGTAGAGAGAACAATGCCTGCCCCCCCAAAAAAATGTCCATGTCCTAATCCTCAGAACCTGTGAATGTGTTAAGGGTACATGTCAAGGGTTGCAGATGGAATTGAGGTTGCTAATCAGCTTACCTCAAGATAAAGAGATTATCCTGGATTATCCAGATGGGCTCAATGTAACCACAAGGGTCCTTAAATCGGGGAAAGGAGGCAGAAGAGTCGGAACCAAAGAAACGACATCATGAGAAATATTTGACCTGCCATTCATTGTTGGTTTTGACGATGTAAGGAGGCCATGAGTCAAGGAATGTGGACAGCTTTTAGAAGCAGGAAAAGTCCAGAAATGGGTTCTCCTTTAGAGCCTCTAGAAGGAATTGAACCTTGTCAACACCTTGCTTTTGGCCCCATAAGACCCATTTCAGACTCTGACTTCTAGAACTATAAGGTAATAAATCCGTATTGTTTTCAGCAACTAAGTGTGTGGCAATTTGTTACAGGAGCAATGGCAAACTAATGCAGATTTTGATACCTAGAATTTGGATGTTGCTCTAACAAGTACCTTAAAATGTAGAAGTATCGCTTCCAAGAGAAGGATACAGTTTGAAGACACGGAGGTGTAGAGGGTGAGGGAAAGGAAGTACAGCTCCTAGCATGAGAGACTGGAAGGCCACAGTTAGAGCTGTTTGGAGCAAGTTACACTCACCCCTGGTAGTCATCCAGGACAAAGCTTCCTAAGAGCTAGAATCCTCAAAATAGCCTCTCTACTGAGCACAGAAAGTTCACACTCTCTGATTTCAGGGTTTGCTACTTCCGTACAAAGCAAGACAATTTCGACTCTGTTTACCCATTAAACATGACCCGGGAGGCATTTGTGTAGCCTTCCTCAGTGACAGGAAGAAAAGGGTTAACCTCCTCTCTGGCTAATGTGACTATCCTCCTAGCTCTCTATGGGGCAGAAATCAATGAAAGCTGTTTTCATCCAAGTAAAAATAAATCTTAATCACCTTTGTAAAGAAGGAGAAGATAAACAGGCAGCGTTCTAAAAATGAACTCCCCTATTTAACAACTGTTAAGTGCTATTTCTTGAACAATACCAAAGATGACATCACATTCAGGTTATAAGGTGGGTATCATCAGCTGCTGATTAGGGAGCAATTGAAAAGGGGGAGGAAAGTAAATGAAGATATATAAATAGATTCAAAAAAGTTTGTGCAGAGGGCTCTCTGAATGTGTAAGGCATATGGAAATGAGCAAGCCAGCAGCACATTTCTGACATCAGGGGCTGGTATCAAAGAGGATATCCAGGTACCACCACATTCCACTTGATGCCTCCAGCATCATGTCCTAGGCTGGGTGGCCTCTGTTACTGACCCGTGAGGCAATGTGAAACCATAAAAACCTTCAGCCCACATGCCTTCTGTTTTCTGCCACTCTCACATCTCCCATGTTTTCCCTAAAGCCTTTATAGTACAACTTCCAATTTCTCTCCCTCCTACTACTGAAGATGCCTGCTTGAGGGCTCTCAATGGCTCCATTTTCCATATTGTTGGAATTATTTACTCCTTCATGACCTGTAAAGAGAACATACATTCTCATTGACTTTGGGCTTGACCATGTGACATGCTTTGACCAGTGGCCAGTGAACAGATGTGACATATGCTATGTCCATGCAGAAGTTAAGATGCATTCCAAGTTTCTACCTCTTAAAATCTCTTAATCTTCCCTTCTGTCATAAGAATAGAGTGTCCTAGATTAGGATGTCTCCTTGACTCCCTCAACCTGAATCCCGAAATGAAAGTCACTGAACAGAGCTTCAGCCAAACCGCAGCTGCTAAAATGTAGTATAAGAGAGAAATAAATTTGTGTTGTTATAAGGTACAGATATTTGAGGGACTGTTCGTTACCACACCAATCAAAATCTGACTATTACACAGCCCACTTCAATGACTTCTCCTCAATTTTTATCCTGCTCAGTACCTGCAAGAGCATTTCCCAAAGTATATCTTCAGAGCCAAAGTATATCTTCAAAGTATATACTGGAGTAGGATAAAATCCTGCATAACCACTCTTGGAGATTCACGATGCCCATCAGCATATTAAAGGCTCTGAGAAGTCCTGCAGTATATGGTAGTGGTTAAAAGTATGAGCTCTGGGATTGCCTGGATTCGAATCCTGGGTCTACTACTGCTTACTAGGTGAGTGGCTTTGACAGATCACTTCATCTATTTGAGCCTCAGTGTTCTCATTTGAAAACTGAAGATAATGAGAGTACCTTCACAGGGTTATTGTGAGGATTAAAGGAAATAATGAAAATGAAGTACTAATGGACTTTTGTCCAGGTCACAGAGTGACCCATCCTTCTCCAAACTCATATAAATGGCATATGAAGTATCTTAAAGTATTAAAAACATATGTATAATCATGCTCAGGAACAATATTCAAATCTCTTTGGACTAGGAATGGGATGAAATTCCACAATTCGGTGGGGAACGGGGAAAGGGAGGTTGAGGGTTCACCAGGCACTGAAGCTAGAATCAGGTAGTGAGGCTGAAGAGCCCAATTCCCACAGAAGAATGGGACTGGACATTCTTCGTGCACGGCAGGGAAAAAGAGACAGTTTCACAAATGAGGCCAGGGACATGACTGTGCCCCCCCCTGCCCTGCAAACAGAGGTTGAAATTTTCCATCATTTACCCAAGAATTTGAAGCTATAACTGAGATGTGGACACATGGTAGAAGGAGAAAGCAGGACACGTAAGTATTGATGAACCTGGTACATGTATCCTCTGACTCAGGGGCTGGAGCTGTTCTATCCCCAGGGAGTGAGAGCTCTGAGCTGCTAGTGTAAGACCAGTTTCTGAATTGTGGACAGTTGAGGCCAGGCAGAGACAACCATGATTCCATGGTGAGTGAAGGGAAAGCAGCGTAGGAGCTCACCATCAAGACAGACACACAAACAAAAATTACAAATCAAATTAGAGAAATGAACATCTTGATAGGGATCCAATAAATAAAACAATGGGAGAATTCATATCTGAAGAAAAATAAATAATATAAAACATTTTTAAAGATGTGTAAAATTTAAAAAGAAATATAAGCATAGCATGTTATCAATTTTTATCATGTTTGTGCATAACACTCCTACATCAGTCGCTCCAGCTACGATTACTCTTTTGCACTCCAGTTCTATATTTTCAACCTCTAGATAGCTATCTGGGGAAAGTTGTTCAACTTCTTTAGGCCTCAAGTTTCCTATTCTGTAAAACTAGGTTGTTGCTGGGATCAAAAGATAATCTATGTAAAGTGTTCTGTATAATGCCTGGTACTTAGTCAATTTTCAATAAATGTGAATTACCATAATTATTACTAATCTTCCAAAAACAATAAAAAATATTGAACAAGACAAGACTCAAAGCCTGATGGGCCTCCACTGAGGACCTCCTTCTGGGCTAGCACTGAACTATATGTCCATGCTTGAACAAGAAATTCCACCGACTGGGACCACTTCTGAAAGAGATTTGGATGACCCAGATACATGGATTATTCAAGACTGCATCATGCAAAAGCAGAATTAATCTGTTTGAGTCTGTTTTCTACAGAAAAAAAAAAAAAGACTCTCATGTTGTAATATTTCTCCTGTTTAACAGTTTCGGCTAATTACTGAGGTATCACTTTACTGGACTCACACTGCAAACCAAACACAATGGGCTTCCCTGGTGGCGCCGTGGTTGAGAATCCACCTGCCAATGCAGGGGACACGTGTTCGAGCCCTGGTCTGGGAGGATCCCACATGCCGCGGAGCAACTAGGCCCGTGAGCCACAATTACTGAGCCTGCGCATCTGGAGCCTGTGCTCCACAACAAGAGAGGCTGCGATAGGGAAAGGCCCACGCACCACGATGAAGAGTGGCCCCCACTTGCCGCAACTAGAGAAAGCCCTCGCACAGAAACGAAGACCCAACACAGCCATAAATAAATTAATTAATTAATTAAAATAAAAAAAAACACCAAACACAAATTGTAAACTTCTACATGGAGAAAATGCAAATAACTTGTGCAATTATACAAAAAACTTAAGTCAGGTTTAAAAGAAACCTCAATGAAGAAAAATGTGACTCTGACTCCTGTTCTAGACTCGAATGAGACTTTTATGAGACCATAAAGAAGGCAAATTCCAATATAAAGCATTTTACATCACAATAG
This sequence comes from Eubalaena glacialis, assembly GCF_028564815.1. NCBI lineage: Eukaryota > Metazoa > Chordata > Mammalia > Artiodactyla > Balaenidae > Eubalaena > Eubalaena glacialis. The sequence goes on from NC_083728.1 coordinate 21,204,612, forward strand.
ATAAATTTGTCCTCTTGAGAAGTCATCCTAGGCCATGTTTCCTACATACTCTTGGTCTTCCAAGGACCTGGGATTCCTGATTCCTACATCTGAGGCACATTTCCAAACCCCAGTGGGCCGCTTTCTTCACATCTGAGATCTCAAGGACTTTGCATAGTATTTACCACTTTCTACCCTATATAAATCATCTATTGCTATGTCATAAATTGCCCTAAAACTTTTCAATTTAAAACAGCAATAAACATTTATTATCTCATGTACTTTCTATGGCTCAGGAGTTTGGAAGCAGCTTAGCTAAGTGGTTATGGCTCAAGATGTTTCATGAGATGGCAGTCAAGATGTGGGCCAGGAAAGCAGACTTGACTGGAATGGAGGATCCACTTCCAAAACAGCTCACTAACATAACTGGAAAGCCATGCTGGCTTTGCCACACCCTTGCCTTACAGACCTCTCCATAGGCCTGGTTGAATGTCATCATGACATGACAGCTGGCTTCCACCAGAGTGAGTAATCCCAGAGAGAGCAAGATGATGACTCTCATATCTTTTGGATGTAGCTTCAAAAGTCACACTCCATCATTTCTGAAATACCTGTTTATTACGGGCCAGGCCTATTCAATTTGAGAGGGGATTGAACAAGGAATTTCCTTCCACAAGGGGGTTACACAATGAATATTAACAAGTAAGAGTCATAAAAGACCATCTTGGAGCCTGGTTGCTACAATCCACCCTCTGCTCCCCAATGATTTATACTACTTTCAGGTAGCTCCCCACATGCAAAATGCATTCTCCCCTTCCAGAAGCCCCTAAACAGTTTTATCCCATTACAATATCAGCTAGAAATCTAGGACATCTTCATGTAAATGAGATCAAGGTGCAGGTGAAGTTCTTCAGGTCTGATTCATTACAGTTCTCAATCTGAAGATCTGTGATATAAAAGGACAGAAAAAGAACTTAAACATGAGTCACTTGTCCATTTTGGTTCTAAAATCCAACAGGGCACATGTTGCCAGTTCCCTGATTAAGAATTAAGGCCTAGGAAAAATTCCTCGAAGCTCTTGGCTTCACCCTCTGGGCTCTTGATCATCTAAGTATCCTTCCTTTACTATAAAATGTAGCCCACGTTTGAAACTGCATAATTTTCTCATCCTGTGTCCTACCTGTAGAAGCTTCAGTGTCCAAAGCCCTCTTTTCACTTTGTACTACCTCTGTCCCTTTCAGTTCCAGCCAGCAATGTTTCTGTCAGTACATTTCTCTTATTTTGTGGTTCTCCTGTGAAATTAACTTAACACCATTAGACAAAAGGCAAACTTAAAAACTTCATCAAGTTAAGCTCAGCTAGATGCTCTGTGAAGACCTAAATGGGTGGGATGGGGGAGGGAGGGAGGTCCGAGAGGGAGAGGATATATGTATACATATAGCTGATTCACTTCACTGTACAGTGGAAACTAACACAACATTGTAAAGCAACTATACTCCAATAAAATAAATAAATAAAAAGATAAGCCTTTGTCTATCTTGAGTTTCTGCTGAGACTTGAGAGACAACACTCTTAAGCTTCTTATTAGCACTTTTTATTTACTCTAAATAGTTCTCTTAAGTACCACTTTAGAATTTCCTGAGGTCTTTGCAAAAGACTTAATCGCCACACCATGAATTTCATCTTTAGACCATGTTTTCCTGGAAGTGCCTCAAATTTTATATTTGTCTATTCCTTAATTTTAGCATCAGTTGCCACCCAAAGAGGCTGGAAACTTTCAAAACTACATAGCCCTGGTTCCTTCTTATTTAACAGTCCTTCCTTTAGCTTCTCTCTCTCCTCTCACATTATACTAAAAGGAACAAGAAGAAACCAGGTGGCTCCTTCAACCCTCTGGCTATCTCCTTAGCTAGAACACCCAATTCAGTAGGTACATTTTCTACTTCTCACATTTCTGTAGGCAACAATGTTGCTAAACTCCAGCACTGCAACTAACAAGGATCCCCTTTCTTTGTTTCAAGTAACATTTCCTCAGTTTCATGTAAGTTTCATCAACATCCTCCTCTGAGCCCATCAGCCTTCTGTTAACAGTCTGTTCAAGGCACTTTAGTTTTATACTCACACTCTCCTCAAAGTCCTTCCATCTTCTGCCACTAACAATTTCCAAAGTCACTCCCATAGATGGGTTATAGAAGCACCTACTTCCAGGTACAAAAATCTGTACTAGTCATCTATTGCTGCATAACAAATCAATCAAAAACTTAGTGACTCTACACAATACACCTGTATTATCTCACGCAGTTTCTGTGCGCCAGGAATTCAGGAGTGGTTTAGCTGGGAGGTTCTAGCTCAGGGTCTCTTCTGAGGTCTCAGTCAAATATTGGATAAGTCTACAGTTATATGAAGGCTTCACTGAATCTAGAAGATACAATTCCAAGATGTCTCACTCATATGGCTGTCACATTTGTGCTGGGTGGTAGCAGGACCCCTTCGTTTCTCACCACATAGACCCCTAAGTATCTCCCCAAAATTCATATGTTGAAGCCCCAACCCCAATGTAATGGTATTTGGAAGTGGGGCTTTTGGGAGATAGATAACTAGGTTTAAATGAGGTCATGAGGGTGGGGACCCCATGATGTGATAAGTGTCCTTACAAGAAAAGGAGAAGACCAACGCTCTCTTTCTCCACCATGTGAAGACACAGTAAGAGGCAGCTGTCTACAAGACAGCTTTGTGTAGAGGGATACAGGCTCTACAAACAACAAAAACCAAATGACCGAAGCCAAACCACAAGGAAGAGACAGCCCCACAGTCCAAACCCAGGCTTTCATACTCCACATACCTGACTTTTCCCACAACACCATGGCCTTATCATGCAGTGGAGGTGGAGAGTGTGATGTCGGAGGTTAGGCAGTGTGAAAGTGGCAATAAAAGGAAAAGAATCCAAGGCAAAGCTTACTAAGGTCACCATCCTGTAGCTCAAGTCTACGAGGCCCCACTACCCAGAAACACAAAGACCCCAGGCCTTAGCCAATATTCTCCCCGAACCTATATCTGGAGCAGTCACGTCCCACCATCCCCACTGGGGGCCTGGACCCTTCTACTCAGAACTCTGTAGGTTAGCTGAACCCTCAGAGTCAGACACATGGGTTCAAATCCCAGCTCTGATTTTTATGAGCTGTGAAGCTTTGGATAAGTTACTTCACCTCTCTGAACTTTGTTCTCTTTTAAGATAATAGGAGTTCCTGCCTTATAGGGGTAAAAGCAGTTAACATACCAGCACAGAGCTTAGCATAGAGCTTGGCACATAGTAAGGACTCAATAAATGGCAGCCCTCGTTGTTCTTTTGTCTGCCTGGTCCCTAAATCTCTGGTTTAGCTGGCTTAATTCAAACAATCACGCCAACTCTCCATGCCTTCTCAGAGGGCCTTCACACAAGCAGATGTCAGAAATCCCAGCCCAGGACTGCCTATGTCATCTGGATGAAGCTCAACATCTGGCATGGATGCTTTCCCCCAGAATGTTTTCATGGCCTCCTGTGGACCTGGGGGGTCTTCAGCCCCCTCCATCTGCCAGGCCAGCTTATACTCCCAAAGCAGCCCAAAGATGCTCCCACCCCTGGGCCGCTGTAGTGGAAGCTGGCCTCTCTCTGCCCCAGCACACAGCAGCTGAGCTATCTGCTCACACCAGGGACACAGCAGTTCATTCTGAGGGCAACCTCCTCTGTGCTCCAACTAATTCACTCATTCCACATGAAACTATCAAGCACCTACTAAGTGCCAGATCCTGAACTAGGCACTAGGAATACAAGTTTTGCCCTAAAGAAGCTCACGGTTTTGTAGTAGGGATAGATTTTTTAAAGAAGAAGAAGAAAGATAATACTGTACATCAACTATAGATCAATTAAAAAAAAAAAAAGATTGAAGAGCCCATCTTAGCAGGTTTTAAAAAAAGAAAAGGAAGAAAGAAATTATGAGCTAGTGTAATTAGTACTGGAATTAAGGTACACATAGAGGTCTTTGGGAATGAGAGAAGTAAACACTGAACCCAGCCTTCCAGCGGGGGTAAAGGAAGAGAAGGCTTCCTGGAGGAAGTGTTTCCTGAGGCAAGAGTGAAAGACAAAGCAGAATGAACAGGCTAGCGAGGAGCATGAAAAGGTGCTCCAGGGAGAAGGCACGGTGTGAGCAAATGTGTGGAGGTACTAGGTACCGATCTTGGAGCCACAAACAGTCGGTCGACTGTCTACCTGGCACCAGTCCCATTCTGAGACCTGCCACACACATCCACACAAGGGAACCGCCATGTTTCTAGGACACACTAGTCCCTTAGTCCGAGTTCACTGGGCTTGGGTCGCGTGACATAAAATGGGCACAGGGACCCCCACCCCTACCCCGAGGGATTTTAACTTGAGGCCAAAGCGTGGCTGAAAGTGTAAGATGACAAACCCAAGAATTGTCACAAATCAGATTTCCAGCAGCCAAATATGGTGATTTTCAAACATGATGTTCCTCTTATCAAGAGATGGATCTGTGGTCCCTCCCCTTGAACCTGGAGGAGTCTTTTTTACTAAATTGATGCATAGACTGTGGCAGAAGCAGCTTCCAAGGTTCTGTTAGAAAAGGCCATGCACCTTCTACCAATCTCTTTTGGGACACCAGCCTTTGGAGCTCTGAGCTGCCATGTAAGAATTCTGGCTACCCTAAGGTTGCTACACTAGAAAGACCACACAGAAAGACCATAGAATGGTAGAGAAAAATGCTGTAGGAGCACCAGCTATCCCAGCCCCCAGCCCAGGGGTCAGATATGTGAGTAAGGAAGATGACTTCAACCTCAACCGACATCGGACTGCAACAACATGAAAGAACCTGGACATGAACCAACCAGTTGGGTCAAGTTAACTATTAGAACAATGAGAGACGGTAATAAATGTTGTTGTTTCATGCTGCTAAGATTAAGATGGTTTGTTATGCTACGGTAGTTAAACAGAGCATCAGGAAAGCCCTTATGTGGTGAGAAAGGATGAAGATGGTGAAAGCCCTTACGTGGTGAGAAAGGATGAAGCTGACGTGTTAGAATAGATGGAGAGATGGAAGTATTGCTTGACAACTTGGTCTAGCTGTTCGGGAACTCTTGTCCCTGCTCTCCCTGAAACAATCCTTAGATTTCTTGAGCCAGTAAGTCTTCTTATAACCTAAGTTAGCTCAAGTTGGATTTATGTCACTCGCAACCAAATTAATACAGGTGATTTGGGATAAGCCCAAAGAGCTTGATGTGTTTAAAGCACATATCTGGAACTGGGGGTCAGTGGGATGTGGCCAAGAGTGAGAGATGAAGGAGAGGACGGAATCCCAGGAGACATCACTCAGGAACTGTAGGACACCACAAGGAGTTTTGTTGTGTTTAATTTATATCTCATCTATCTCCACAAATGATATGGGGAGACTACCAAGGACTTTGGACTTTATTATAAAGACAATGTCTAGCCGGTGAACAATTTTCATCCAAAGTATGAAAGGTTCAGATATGCATTGTGGAAAGGTCAACCTATCACTTTAGATGATGTGTTGGAGAGAAGTGAACTGGTCAAGAGTCTATTGATGTAATGGAGGGAAGAAATGATGAGGGACTGAACCAAAGTGGGGCAATGGGAGAAGAATGAGAAAGTAGTAAGCATTAAGGTAGAATGGACAGACCTGGAGTCCTTTATGAGAAGGAGGAAGGGAAAAGATTAAGATGATTTCCAAGTTTGTGGCCTGAGTATCTGAAGAGGTAATGATGTCTTTGCCAAAATGCAAGAGGAGGATCAAGTCAGGAGGTAAGGATGGTGGCTTGAGCTTGTATATGCAGAGCTTGAAGTGTCTGTGTGTATGAAGGGCAAAAGGTCATGCATTAGTTCATCCATTTAACACATTTATTAAGCACATGTTTTATGCCAAGCTCTGGCAAAGTGTTGGTGAGCAAAATGGGTATATCGCTTGCCCTCATAAATTTTACAGTCTAGAGGAGTAGATAGAAATTAATTGAACATGTAAATATATAATTACAAGCTCTCAAAGAATGCTATGAAGAAAAAGTAACAGAAACTATAATGGCACATTACAAGGAAACCTGATGGAGTCCGGGGATATATTAGTTCCTGTGATTGCCTAACAAATAGCCACAAAATTCAGGGGCATAAAACAACTGTAATCATTTATTACCTCTGATGGCCTCTGAATTCCTAAGAGGCACAGTGAGAACAACTTATCTTTGCTCCTTAATATCTGGTGTCTCAGCTGAAAGACCCAAAAACTGGGGGCTGGAACCATGTGAAGTTTCACTCATTCACATGTTTGATGGGCTATGTTGACTTTCCAAGTGGTCCCTCTGCATGGGCTAGTTGGGCTTCCTCACAAAATGGTGGCTGAATACCATGGACAAGTGGAGAGGGGGAAAGAGACAGAGAAAGATGCTGCCTTTTATGACTTAGTCTTCAAAGTCATGCAGCATCTCTTCTGCCACATTCCATTCATCAAGGCAGTAACCGAAGTCCACCCAAGTTCTAAATGAGGGAACACAAACCCACCTCTTGATGTCAATGTCACATTGTAAGAAGAGCATGTGGGATGGGATATATATATATTACTGTGGCCATTTTTGGAAAAGACAATCTACCACAGGAGAGGTCAGCAAAGACTACTCAAGAAAATAACATTTGAGCTGATATCTCAATGATAAACATGAGTCAACTAGTGATGGGATGAAGATGGCATATTAGGGGCAGTATACCTAGCAGAGGGAACAGCATTTATAGAGGCCCTGAAGTATAAAAGAGAATGATGTACTCAAGAAGCTGATGGAACGCCAGAGTAATTGGAGTGAATTTGATATAGAAATCTAAATCTCTAGGAAAGGCTAATGTTGGAAGCAAAAATGTGGAAGCCCAGAGTAGATGGCAGTAGATGGGACCACATGGGATAGTGAGCAAAGAGAGAGAATAGGTCTCATAGAAGCTTGAGTTTGCTTGGACCTAATGCCCTCTGCCAACTTCCTGCTGCTAAAATATGATTAAGCTCAGAACTTGTCTTAATTCTCCAGACCAGTAGAAGCTGGCTGCCTTGCTTTGCTACCTAGCTGTGATAGCCAGCCTCCAAGATGGCCCCTGAGGATTCTTGCCTCTTGGTATTCACATCCTTGTGTAGTCCCCTCTCACACTGAATCAACTTGACTTCTATCACTTAGAAGTGAAAGTGTATGACTTCCAAAGGTAAGTCACAGAAGAATTGCAGCTTCTGCCTTGGATTGTTCACTCTGAAAAGACAGGCCATCATGTCATGAAGCCTCAAACAGCTCTCTGGAGAGGCCCATGTGGTGAGAAACTGAGGCCTCCTGCCAATAGCCGGCACCAACTTGCCAGCCATTTGAATGAACCACCTTGGATGTGGGTCCTCATCCCTAGTCAAACCTTCAGATAATTCCAGCCCTCTAGTCCTTAAGACCTCAAGATGGGGCCTCAGACATCATAAAGCAGAGACAAGGTATCCCTGCTGTACCCTGTCTGAATTAATGACCAACAAAAGCCATGTGAGAAAATAAATTATTCTTGCTGTTTCAAGCCATTGAAATGCTGAGGCGATTTGTTAACACAGTGATAAATGACTACTACACTAGCCCTGACCCTTTGATTATCCTTCTTTACCTCATATTTCCCTAGTATAACCAATTCCATGAGACTCTTTGAGCTAGAAGAGATCACCCAGTCAAAGCTTGAATCCATTTAGGGCTGTCCAAGCAAGTAAACAAAATCATCTCCATTTACACACCTCTAGTGACAGACAACTCACTACCTCCCAAGGCAACTCATTCCACTTAACGTCAGGCTCCTTGTAAATTAGAATCACAGGTGAGTCATCCATCCCAGTCACCACTCCTTACGGTCCCTTCTTTCCCGGGAGCAGTTCTTGACCCGGTGCTGAAACCAGACCCCCCTCAACTAAAAGATCAAATTACAATTCCAAAAGGCATGCTTGTATTGGAAACATCAGCAAGAAAGTTCCATTTCCCTGTATCTCTAAATGAAAAAAGGCTCGTCAGTTTGGAGCAATTAGCCGTGGGAGATGATGACGGAGCAGTGAGAGTTGCTGCGAGGGGGCAGAGTAGGAGCGGAAGCCCCAACTCAGACAGACACACCGCAGATGGCACGACGAGATAACGCCTTTCAAGTTTCAGAAATCACCTTGTCAACAATGTTTCCAGACTTGGAAATTAGCTGAAGTCATCAGGAGTTCCTGGCAGCAAGCAGCAGGCGCCTTGGTGGGGGCCCCTCATTTGATGTTATGCATTGGTGTGAAAAGAAACTAGCAAGGTCCATGGAAAAGGTTGGTGGGCCTGCTGTCTCCTGAGGCTGCAGGAAGGGCAATCCTCGAGCATGTTAAGGCATTTATTTGGGGTCAACATTCAAAAACCCCAAGCTTCTATCTCCTGTCCCAGTAGTAGGGGATTCACTCCAAGTTTCAGAACCTGACTTCCTCCTACTCCATGCCTTGTAGATTGATGTTTCCTCTTTAGAGGGTGACAGAAACCAAAAGTGATAAAGTCAATCACCCATGTCTTAAGTAAGAATTACATTATTTTTAACAAAATCATGTTTGTTAAAATAAAAAATGCTCTCTTTGCTGAAGATAAAGCCCCATCAGAGGCAGTCTATACCAACTGTCTGACCTTTCCATTACAGTCGCCCTGCTCTGGCATCCCCACCCTAGAAGAGCCGAGAAACAAAATCAGAAGCTGGTACCTTGCTGCCCAGGACATCCAAGACTCCAGCCAATTACAGTGATTGCAGGCGGGCAGGGTGGGGGGCGGGGGGAGGTGGGAGTTAACTATTGTTACAGCCCTGGTTGGTGCTGTAAGCAAGCATGAGATGCAGCATGGAGTTAAGATTACATATCTCATGGAAGGAATGTATAGTCTAGGAGAAAAACCATCTTTATCCCTTCTGCTGAAGCACCTTCTCAATGTTTTTTCCTGGAGGGAATCAGGGCTATTTCCCAAAATCGCAAAGTTGTACTTACTAGAGCAAAGGAAAGAGGTAAATGATTCTTCCTGGGAATTCAAAAGGACAAAAGCTAAACTTGAACATGTGCCTGTGTGTGGTATTGGAAACAAGGTTTGCAGAGAGTAAAGGTGGGAGGTAGGGGGTAGAACGCTCTCCAGTGGTTATGGTAATTGAGATCATCGAGACTCAGCTGGAGACTTCCAACCAAATCTACCAATCCTGCAGCAAGTTTGAGTCCCAGGAGATATCCGAGACCCTTGCCTTTCTCTCAAGACCCTGAAAAATTGGGGGACATTTGCCATTGTAGGACACCCAGCAGCTGCTAGACTGCTCTGGACAGATGGATGAAACCCCAAGAGGTGAGATGAAAGGGAAAGGTGAAGTTAAGGATCTTGTCTAAAGAATGTGATGTGAGCAACCTAGGGTCTTTATGAAGGTCAGTCTGCTGGGACCCATTACCAGGCCAGCTCCTGGCACTGAGAAAAGGTGAGAGGAGCAAAATCCAGGAGAAGACAGCCCTGCCTCTGGGGACATGTGGCATTAAGGACTCCAGAGAGAAAGTCTGTTATCTTCAGCCAAATGCGGGCTGCAAGAGGAGGGGAAGGCTGCTGAATTATTCCCAAGACTCTCCCTTCTGCATACTTCTTCTGGGGGTCAATTGCAGCCAAATCTGTCTCTACTCATGGGTCAGAGATGGAAGGGGGGAAACTAGCCTTGACTGCGCATCCTCCATAAGCCAGATCTTTTGCATATATCGTCTCAGGTTATCCTCTCAAGACTCTTGGCCAAAGGACAGCTAAGACAACAGCATCTGAATGGAGTCTGTACTGCGCTGGTAGAGACCCTGCTCTGGCTGCCCCAACCATCACCAAAGTCGGCTGACCTCACCTTAAAGAGCTCCTGTCAGTCACAGGAAGGGACTGAGCTTTATCTCTGATTCCAGGTCTAGAACAACCTGGGCAGGCTGGCCATCAGAAAATTAAGCAGGAACTAACAGCCCAAAGAAACCAGGAGAGTTTGGATTTCTGCAAATCCCTAGGGGACTTAAGGAAGGCTTCGATTGGCCTTTCTCTAAACCGAGGGCTTCTCAAAGCATAGACCCTGGACCAGTGGCACTGACATCACCTGGGAATGTGTTAGAAATGCAAATATCACTATCGTTAAAAGATATTTACATTCCCATGTTCGCTGCAGCACTATTTACAACAACCAAGACATGGAAGCAAACTGAGTGTCCATCAACAGATGAATGGATAAAGAAGATGTGAAATAGACAGGTATAGATGTAGATACACACACACACACACACACACATACACACACACACACACACACATAATGGAATACTATTCAGCCATAAAAAAAAGAAGAAAATCTTGCTATTTGCAACATAATGAATTGGACCTTGAGGGCATTATGCTAAGTTAAATAAGTCAGACAGAGAAAGAGAAACACTGTATAATCTCACTTACATGTGGAATCTTAAAAAAAAAAAAAAAACTGAACTTACAGATACAGAGAACAGATTGGAGGTTGCCAGAGATGGAGGATGGGGGATGAGCAAAATAGATGAAGGTGGTAAAAAGGCACAAACTTCCAGTTATAAGATAAGTCCTGGAGATGCAGATGTATTTTTTAAAAAAAAGAAATGCAAACTCTTGAACCCCACCCTAGACCTAGGTAATCAGACATTCTGAGGGCGGGGCCCAGCAGTCTGCATTTTAATAAGCCCTGTAGGTGATCCGACACATGAGCATGTTTAAGAACCACTGCTGTAAACCTAGGAGCTCAAGTTAACGGCACCTATTTCTTGGGGAGGGGACATAGGCCCCCGGAGCTGGAATGGCAAGAGCCCTTTGAATGTAGGCAACACCCTCCAACCTCCCCTTCCACACAGGTCCACACACTGGTCTGGCTGAACCACATCCCGGCCCTGCCTGGCCCTCCAGCCTCATCTCAGCTGGGACACACAGGGACACTCTGGTCTCTGGAACTCTGGGAGGACACAGAGGATGGCTGTGCTCTTCCTGGGTGCTGACAGCAAGAAGACAGGGACTCTGTTCAAGAGATACCCGGACTCCAGGCTGCTGTTTCCCCAAGACCCCCCAAGAGTGAAAGGCTCAATCAGACAAGGCTCCCATACTCCCCAAAGCACTGCAGGAGGCAGACACAGGGGTCCAACCCAGAGGCACTGAGCCGAGAGGCCTGTCACACCTGAGGAGGCCCAGAGGTGCCAGCTCGGCAGCTGGCCCTGGATGGCAGTGCGCTGCCGGCTGACGGATGGCTTTCAGATGAGGGTGCTGTGCAGGCTGCCAGCTGTGCCCGTACAGGCCAGCGATCAGCAGGGCTGCTTTGCTCCCCTCCCTTCCCACACATACCTGGAAACATCACACCTCCAACGGGCGGCAATTAATCTGTGCGGGAGACAAGCCGGGACGGGACAGGACCGGGGAGCTGCCGGCAAGCTGCTGTGCCCTGTCTGCCTTCCCTGGAGGGTCGGCCAGGCCCTCAAGACACGCAGTCTACCAGCCAGAGATGCACCAGCTCGCCTCCACCAACAGCCCTGGGGGGAGGCAAACGCAGGGACTCTGGTGCATGGCAAAGGGCACTGGACTGAGAGCCGGAAATACGGGTTCAAATCCCAGCTCTGCATTGACAGGCTGTGAGGCCTTTAGCAAATCTTGTCACTTCTCTGGGCTTCATTTTCCACCACTGGAAACCTGCAACTACTCAGAGTTAGGGTGAGAAGAGAATGAAATGACTCGTGTGAAGTGCCTGGCATACGGCAGACACACGACAAATAGCAATTTCTCTCCTCTGTCCTCAGCTGTCCACCTAGACCCTGGGCTTCCCCCAGGGAAACCCCACATATGATTACTAAACAGGCACAGAGCACCTCCCCCAGGCCAACGAGGTCCCCCCGAAAATGGGGAAGTATGGGGGAGCAAGTATCTTTCCATGAATCATTCAATCTGGGAACAGCCTAATGGTGGCAAAGAAAGGAGACCCGTGCCGGCGACTTGGGTCCAGGTGGTCGCCTGTCCCCTGTCTCACCCCTGCCCAGTCCACAAACTCCAGAATGCCAAGAGACAACCTCTAGAAGAAATTTCAGATCACATCCCTGTCCTATTTTTAAAGCCCCAGGTGGCTCCTTAATGCCGAGAAAGTAAAAATGCCTCCTCATGGCATTCAAAGTCAGTTTCAAGTCTGCTGAGTCTCACCCCTCATCATGAACCTCCCTCTTCCAACCACCCAGAAAGCGTGCCGTTCCCAGAATGCACCAGGACGTTGCAAGACTGGGCCTTTGCACCAGTGCTGTCCCCCTACCTGGAAAGCCCACCCTGAGCTCTTATCCATTTAAGGCACTGACCCTCTATGGCGCAGCTTTAGAAAGACATCCTTCAATGCCCCTGCCCCAGGCATAGGCAGTTACATGGGCTTTCTTACACCCAACATAGCTGTCTATCAAGATCTTCCACCCATAAACATCTGTTTGATTTTTGGTCCTCTCCATCACTGAGCTGTGAGCCCCTGCAGCCCAGGACCATATTCGAGTTCTCTCACATCTCTGCTCCTGCAGAGTGTCTGGCACATAATAGGTACTCTATAAATGTTTTGATAACTTCAGCGGAGTGTTCACTTACACCCCTATCATCGTACCCATCACACCGTGGACTAAATACGAAGCCACAGATGACTGACCCACAATGAGGAGAGGAATAAACCAAGGTCCTGACCACACCTGGTCATCTCCAGCCCTGAGCAAGTTCTTCTCAAGGTTCAAGATGGCTCAAGATTAGAGGGTAGCCTGCTGACCCCTCATCCCCCCGCTGTGTTAGCTAATGTCCAATTCTGACTCAGTTTATCCTTCTGTGGTCAAACCTAAAGACAACTTGGAAACAGTACATTTCATTCTGGGGGCTTAAATCAGTGCTTCCACCCCTCTGGGAAGGCTCAGAGCTTCATCAACCTCCTGAGAGCCTTAGGCCAGCAGCTACTCTACTTCCATGACCAGCCCCTCGCCCCAGGGGTCATTGGGAAATTTGGAGAATCAAAGAGCCCCATGAACGGAAGAGAATTTTATTAGGGTGCAACTCATCTGTCTACTCACTCAGTGTTTAATTTATCTCGATAGCCTCTTTCCCCAGTTTGAATGCTTCTAGTGACAGGAAACTCACCATCTCCAATGACATCTTATTGCATCCTTGGTCAATCAGCCTCTTGGATGTCTCCAGGTCCTACAGTTTTCCATAGATCAATGGTTCTCGTCTCCTCAGGCCTCCTTCTTTCATCAAACGAGGAACAAAACATCCTTCCCCAAATCTTGACAGATTTTTGAGGGAAGTGAAGAGACTTTTACATTTCACCTGGATACCTCTGGGTCTGACACTCTCCTTCCACTGAATTCTCATTCTCTGCCCTGCATCTCAGTTCTTGTGATATTTCTATTAACACTGTGTGAGAGCAAGTTGATTTGGGGGTCTGTATCATCCTGATTATTTATATGAAGTCAAGCATCAACTAAAATCCCCAAGACATTAAAGACCTGCTAGGCTAAGCCAGAGCTTCCCTAGCCAGGACTGGGGTCATTGCTTCTGCATCCCAACACAGGACACTCCATTATTGCTCCACTGATTCACTTTTTAAGATTTGGCCCCAACCTGGCCCCACGGGTAGCCAAGACCTTTTCAGATACTGATTCTTTCATCTAGCCTCTCTTCACACTTTTTCTTTTTCATCTTTATTTCATCTGTGAGTCTCATCGGTGGATTTTCTATCTCTTCATCCAAACCATTCATTAAAAACACTAAATAAGATCACAGCTGAGATAGAGCCCTTAGGCACTCCAATCGAGACCTCTCTGCAGGATGATATCAACTCATTAATCTGCTCTAAATAGGTAAGCTAGTCATTAATCTACTGGGATCCCCTAAAATCCAGTCCATATTCTCAGTCTTCTCCCTAGGAATAGCTGAAGATTCTTTCACAAGTTCTGCTGAAACTCTGCTGAAAGTTTTGTCCTGCTGTTTTATGTGTCAACTTGACTAGGATGCCCAGATATTTGGTTATACATTATTTCTGAATATTCCTAAGAGAGCATTTTTGGATGAGATTAATATTTGAGTTGGCAGGCTGAATAAAGTAGATTTTGGGTGGGCCTCATCCAATCAGTTGAAGGTAGGAGAAAATGGCCGACCCTCCCTCAACTAACAGAGAATTCCTCCTGCATGATTGCCTTCAAGCCGGGGCATCAGTTTTTCCTGACTTTGAATTTGAACTGAAACATCAGCTCTTCCTAGGTCTTGAGACTGCTGGTCTTCAGTTTGGAACTATACCATCGGCTCTCCTGGGTCTCCAGCTTGCTGACTCATAGATAGATAGATAGATAGATAGATAGATAGATAGATAGATAGATAGATAGATAGATAGATGGATGGATGGATAAAGCCCTATTAGTTCTGTTTCTCCGGAAAACCCACCTCTGAAAGATAAAGTAAGGAATCTGAGGAGGCAGGGAGAGCCTTCTGACAGCAACGAAGTTCTGTCCCTAGGAAGGAGAAGGAGATGCAGGAAGGATTAGGTATAAAGGGTCTTGGATTACAGTGTTGTTCCCAGTCGCCAGGAGCATGGAGAGTCCTAAAGGCAAAGTTGCCTGGTGGAGGAGCCTGGCATCCTGCAGGAGTAGCTCTGCTTTAGTAGCCCTGCTGTGGTCAGTACTGCTGTGAGCAGCCCATGAGAAGCGCAGCTCTGGCCCAATCATGGCGAAGGATCCAGAGAGGCAGGAGCCAGGCCATCAGTCAGTTGTGTTCCCACAGCAGGAGATCTGATGATGCTTTTTTGGGGCGGGGGGTGCCGCACCGCACGGCTTGTGGGATCTTAATTCCCCAACCAGGGATTGGGATTGAACCTGGTGCCATGGCAGTGAAAGTGCCGAATCCTAACCACTGGACTTCCAGGGAACTCCCCTGATGATGCATTTTTTTTATGGCCATCACAGAAGACCTTTTATATGTCTTGGCAGGTTTCTTACTCACCCTTCTCCCCAGGTTGCAATATGCTTTAGGGTACTTGACATCTCTTTGACTATATCTTGGGGTTCTATTCACATATTTCAGGGCATCAGCAAAAGTCCCTTTTAATATCCTGTTAAAAACTTTTGAAATATACCAAATCTGCACTCAAAAGAAAATCAATATTTCTAGCTGCTTTCACAATTTAGTAAGAGATAATAAAAACAAACAAACCAAATATTATTTTGGTAAGTTAGAATAAATTTTTTAAAGTATAATTCATAAACATAAAAGTCAAAAGTAATGAATTAGTAGAAAGAGAAAACATTAGTAGAATTTTTTTTTTTTAATCCAATAGTTGGTTCTTAAAGGAAAGGCAACAACTGAAGAGATAAAATCATTAGCTAGTCTAAATTTTAAATAATCCCCAGACAAAACACAAATACTCCGAAACAGGAATGAGAAAGCTGATATAACCACCGATTAAAAAAGAAGCTAGGGCTTCCCTGGTGGCGCAGTGGTGGTTAAGAATCCGCCTACCAATGCAGGGGACACAGGTTCGACCCCCGGTCCGGGAAGATCCCACACGTGCAGAGCAGCTAAGCCTGTGCATTACAACTACTGAGCCTGTTCTCTAGAACCCGCGAGCCACAACTACTGAGCCTGCGCCCCTAGAGCCTGTGCTCCGCAACAAGAGAAGCCACCACAATGAGAAGCCCACGCACCACAACAAAGAGTAGCCCCCGCTCACTGCAACTAGAGAAAGCCCGCGCGCAGCACCGAAGACCCAACATAGCCAAAATTAATTAATTAATTAATTATTTTAAAATAAAAGAAGCTAAAAGAAAATTACAAGTCAAAGAGATGTCAAGTACCTCATTTAGGTAGTGTCGCCTGGGGAGGCCTCTCCAAAGAGAGGTGACATTTGACCTGAGACTTGAATGGGGAGAAGAAAGCAGTCCTGAAAAGACCTTGCAGAAGTCTTCTTCAGTGCAAACAAATTTTTATACTTGAGGAACAGAAAGAAGGCCACTTCCTGATGAGAAACCAAGATGCTGAAGTATTAAACATCTTGCCTAAGGTCGCTCTGCTGCTAAATGGTGAAGCTGAGGCCTGAACCCAGAAGTTCAAACCCAAGAGCCTGCACTTGTCACCACCACACTGTGGGGTTTCTGTTACTCGCTTCCATTTGTGTCTTGAGAGTTTACAGTGACGCTGACCAGTTATTATCAGCTGTTCTTTCCTGAGTGAACTCTGGGCTTCCAGAAGAGCCTCCAGGTCAGTCCCTGGAGAACCAGGGGCCAGGAAGTGACATCCACTGACCTGCCCAGGCCCCAGGGTAGGATATCAAGGAGGAGTCATCATCTAGCCCTTCTGGTGCAGCCACCCAAGTGTGATGGGCTGAACTAAGGTGAGACACTCAGGGCACAAAAATTAAGGAGATACTCACTCTTTTCTTTTTTTTTTTGTTTTTAATTGAAGTATAGTTGATTTACAATGTTGTGTTAATTTCTGCTGTACAGCAAAATGATTCAGTTTTACATATATATACATTTGTTTTTTAAATAGTCTTTTCCATTATGGTTTATCATAAGATACTGAATATAGTTCTCTGTGCTACACCCACTCTTCATGTTACTCCTGCACTTGTGTTGTTGAACCCAAGTCCGCGTGCCCGACGCACAGGGAGGCCAAACAAACTGAAAGAGCAGAGTTTGGAGCAGAGAAAGGTTTATTGCAGGGCCACGCAAGGAGAACAGGAGGCTCGTGCTCAAAAGACCTGAACTCCTCCATGGTTTGGGGAGAAGAGTTTTTATAGGCAAAATCTGGGGGGAGGGCTGCAGTGTGTGTGACCTTCCTCTGATTTGTTGGTGATGAGGTAACAGGGCGGTGCTCCAGGAATTTCAATCCTCTGCCTTCTGGTTCCAACCAGCCTGGGGTCCGTGTGCCTGGGCTCAGCCTGAAGTTACCATTCTCCACCTGGGCGGGGGCCTTAGGTCCTGTAGGAGAACTCAGAGATACGTATCAAGTTGTTCTGTATCCCTTGAGGAGCCAGGACCCTGCCCAATTGCTTCATTATCATTTCTTGACTGCCTTTCCTTTGTTTCTGCATTCCCTCACTCCTCTAATTAGTAACTGTTTGAATCTGCCCTTTGGAACTCAGGGACGGTCTAGGAGGCTGAAGCCTTTTTCCTACAAACAAGAAATGGGTACACAGAAAGGCTTTTGTATCAGGGAGGACCCCGCTGGGTCCTGCTCTGTTTCATTTACACAGCCTGAGAGTGGAGGCTCCTTAAGTTCTGCACACTGGGCCCCTCACTTGCCTCACCCTAGCCCCAGTCCTGTACTTGTGCCAGAAGCAGGATGTTACCCAGAGCCCTTCAGGTGCAGGATGTTGTCATTCTGGCGGCCTCCCGCTGGCTTCCACTCCATCCCTTAGGCTGCATCTATTAATCCCAGGTCACCTGGGCTCAGCCAGGTCTGTCTTCAATACTCTGGGGCTGAGGTCACAGCATACCCAGTGTCCCGACCATCCCGACCAGGACCATGTGTCAGCTTAGCAACTCCGCCATCAAAGTGGCTCCCCCTGGCCATGAGCTCACAAGGACTGTGTGTGTCCCTCCAGATGACAGCTCTTTTACCTCTGGATGTCACAGCAAGAGCCAGAGAAGGAGGCAGGTGATAAGACTGTAAAGTCGCGTTTCCAGAAATGCCAACCAACCTTTTCTGACACGGCACCTGGACCTCCAGCCCCTTTGCCAACTTCCCCATTGTTTTATTATAATGAGCAACAAGCTCATTAATAACCCCTCCCCCTGAGTCCCAGCCACAAGGGGAACCAGCAGGTGCAAGGGGCTCACAATTAGTCCTTTATAATGCGTGGTTGGCAATAAACCCACTCTGAAGCTGGAACAGCAAGGACCTGGCTCCTGGTACTGTCTGCAGCCACTGGAGTAATTAATGGCAGAGGCACAGAATGGAGAGAGAGTATGTTAACTCTTGAGCAGCCACTGAGCCCAGAATTCTTGGAAAATTGAGGGGGAAGGATTTCGCATGCACTGGAAGAAAATGTCCGACTTCTGTCTCAGTCTCCCTGCCTGTGTCTCTGGTGTTTCTCCTCAATAAATCAGGCCCCTATCATCACCTCTGTGAAGACAACCCAAAACTTTGTGTTCTACCCTGTCTTCTCACTCCTACATTTCCAACGGGTCCTGGGATATTCTATTGGCATCAGTCCAGAACTGAGACATCTGAATGTAGGTACCGGGACCTTTCCCGGGAAAGAGCAGCCTGGGGCTCAAGGGACAGTAGTGAGGTTAGGAGTAGTACCATGGGGGAACAGGGAAGTTCTCAAACTACAGCTGAGCAGAGGGGACTTTCCAGGGGCATTAAACAGGTAGGAAAATCATAAATGTATAATGAACCCAACCTCTACAGTTGTATGGTTTTCTCCAGCAAAGAATGCTGAAGGTAAAGTAGGACTGGCCAGGGAGTGTATCACAAAAGTCATGGAGTCGTGTATCACCATGGGGCCCAGATTGGGCACGGAGGAGAGTAGATTCAGGAAGAGCTGGTGGTCTGATAATACCATGAACATGAATACTCATGGGGTTGGAGTAAGGTCAAAAGGCAAGTCAATGAGAGTGAAGGAAAGGAAAAGGAAGGAGAACAGAGAAGGAACTCTGAGAAGCTAAGATTTCAGAGGCCAAGAGTTCAGATGTAATGACCAGATCCAGATTATAGCCATGGTTAGCTGTCAACAGAGCCATCGCATTGCATAACTCCAGGGAACACCGATCACATAGAATTCAAGGAAGCTGTGCAATATGGTGGCCCTGGTGGCTGAAAAAGAGTTAAAGTGAAGGTCTTTGTCAATGAAGAGGCCAAGGAATGGTGTGGCAAGGGCACTGGATGGGTGGCCCACATGAGGACTGAAGATGCCCTGGATGATGGTGGGATTCAGGACAGAGAGGGAGACTGTGCTGGAGGAAAAGTATGACCTTGACCCCAAGCAAGCCTGACCTCGACCCCAAGCAAGCCTGAAGTCAAATACAATTCCACCAATTGCTTATTGTATGTCCTTGTAGTAAATCTCTTAACTCCTCAGGGTTTCTGATGCCTCATATTTAAAATAGAATCAAGTACTTAACTTCAGGGTGGTAACGAGAATTTTATTTTATTTATTTTTTTATTTTTTGGTTGCACCATGTGGCTTGCGGGATCTTAGTTCCCAGACCAGGGATCAAACCCGGGGCCCCGGCAGTAGAAGCACAGAGCCCTAACCACTAGACCACCAGGGAATTCCCTGAGAATTTTCGAAGACGTTTTATGTGCAGTAGGGGGCTGTTCTTGGACTTGTTTGCTGTCTGATAAGTTCCCTATTCCCCTGCTTTGCTCTCTAACATAAAGAGAGCTGACCTCTGACTCAGATCCAAGGTCAGCTGGTTTCCAGCAGGGTTGGGCCAATGGGAAGTATGGATGGGAGATTGAAAGGCAGAAGGAAAGCAAAATAGGTATTTCTTCATCACTTCCTTCCTCCCTCCTCAAGCAACATCTCTAACAAGGGCTGAATCTCCTCCATGGTTTTAGCTCCTGTGAAACAGATCATTTTAGGTTCTAACTTCTGCCCCAAGCTCTGATAACCCCATCTCCTTTTCTCTCCAGCCCTGGCAGTTGTAGTGGCTTTCTGCTATTGCATAAACTCTTGGTGGCCTCGCCATTTCCTGTTTAGCTTCTCAACTTTTCCATCACTTGTGTAATCAACTCCCTAATTAAATTCCCTCTGTTTTAAATATTTAGAGTGGTTTCTGATTTTCTTCCTGGATCTAACAATTACAAGTGCCTGGTGTCATGTTGGCACATAGGGGGCATTTAAATACTTTGTACTTATTATAATTATGTTTTGACTGTTATTAATACTTAGTTGTCCAAGACCTTTGTATGTATTCACTCCACCAGAGATGGCAGCCAGGATGGGAACAAGCTGGCATAACCACCTGCCATGTCTTCTAAGAACAGGGGTGGCTAATGGACAATTACAGGGCATATTATTTACTTGGACCTCTGAATCTTACCACTGGAACAGTGACTGAGGGCTTTGACTTTAAATCCCTGGTGCCTAACACAGGGGCTGGCGCAGGGTAATTCCCCATAATGGTTATTAGACTGACTTGAAGTCTTTCCAGTTACGTAGTCAGAACAGCATCTTTTTATAAGTCGGGAGACCCCTGAGTTCAGTTTGCAGGATCTCACCTGTGTGTGCACTGAAATTTTTTCAATTAGGGCTATATCAGGAGATCCAGGATTAAAAGGGCAAGATGACAGAGGCACTCATCTGTGGCATAAAATCTAAAGTTATGCCAAGAAAACTCAGTAATCAAGATACCTAATATTATAATGTAGTATTTTTAAAAAATCATCATTAATGCAAAAATCCATGATGAACAAAATAGCAAAATTTGAATAAAGATAGGATTAGTATTTCTTTTTTTTTTTTTCACACACACACACTGTATTTTATTTTTACAAGAGATAAATAAACTGGCACCAAACATTGTAAGTGGATGACCACAACAAAAGCAACAATGATTGCAATTACCAAACACGAAACACACTCATACTATGTTCTAATATTGACATTCAGTCCAGTAGGATTAGTATTTCTGATTTTTCCTTTTGCATCAGGCTCCAATATGGTTCAGCACAGCACTGACTGTGACTGAGTCACTGCTTCTTGTGGTTCCTTCACTGCTGCTTCAGGCACCTGATGTCTCTAGAGCTAAGATCCAATCCTCCCCCACCAGCCACACACCACCACTGCCAGACACACACACTGCTGTCTGTGGGCTCTGGAGCAGGGGCGGTGTCTGTCCTATTCCCTGCTGAAACTGCCTGGCACATATTAGATGCAAATTCATGTGTCTAATGAATGAATGCACAAATCCTCTTCTCTGCATTGTGGAGATTCCATCAGGGTCACCACTAAGATATTCTAACAATGCACTTCTAAGAGAACAAAATCCAAACTCACTAGGAATCAAAGAAATGTAAATTGCAACAAGAAAGTGCAATTTTTCACTGCTAGAATTAGCAAAGATTTAAGAGATTGACAATACCCAGTATTGACGTGGAAATCAAGAAAAAGGCATTCCTATGCATTACTGCTAGGGCTGCAAGTTAATATAGTGGTTCTGGAAAGCAATTAGGCAATATGTAACAAAAGCCCTTCAAAAGTACATTTCTTTTGACCTAGCAATCCCACTTCAAAGAATTTATTCTAAGGAAATAATTAGGCAAGTGCCAGAAGATGTATCTTCCAGGGTGTTTCATCCCAGTATTGTTTATAAACAGCAAGAGCGTGCAAGCAGCCTAAAGATCAAGTATTGGGCTTACTATTAACATTAGGAAATAGTAATAAATAAATAAAGGTATCATATGATGGAATATTATGCAGCCATTTAAAATGGTGATGTGGCTCTGTATGTACTTAAAACAGAAGGATGTTCATGATGTATTAAACAGAATAACAGATTATAAAATATATACATAATGTAACCGCCACTTTTAAAGTATATATGGAGAAAGTCTGGAAGGCTGAATACTAATGGTGGTTATCTCTAGGTAGAGAATATTAGATAATTTTAATTTTTTTAAGACTTTATTTTTTGGAGCAGTTTTAGGTTCACATTGAAATTGAGAGGAAAGTAAAGAGATTTCCCATATACCCCCTGTCCCCACACATGCATAGCCTCCTGCATTAACAACATCCCTCACTAAAGTGATACTTTTGTTTCCATTGATGAAGATATATTGACATGTCATAATCACCCAAAGTCCATAGTCTACATTATGGTCTTGTACCTTCTATAGGTTTGGACAAATGTATAATGACACGTATCCATCATTATAGTATCATACAGAGTATTTTTACTGTCCTAAAAAGCTTCTATGCTCATCCCTCCCCAACCCCAACCCCTGGCAACAACTCATCTGTTTACTCTCTCCATAGTTTTGCCTTTCCTGGAATGTCAAATAGAACTCCCTGAAAATAACATAGGAGATAACCTAGATGACCTTGGATGTGGTGAAGACTTATTAGGTACCACACCAAGGGCATGCCCCATGAAAACAATAATTGATAAGCTGGACTTCATTAAAATTTAAAACTTCTGCTTTGCAAAGACAATGTCAAGATAATGAGAAGACAGGCCATGGACTGGGAGAAAATGTTTGCAAAGGATAGATTTGACAAAGGACTACTATCCAAAATATACAAAGAACTCTGTAATCTCTACAATGACAAAACAAACAACCTGATCTTAAAATTGGTCAAAGAACTTAACAGATACCTCACCAGAGAAGATCTGCAGATGAAAAGCATACAAAAAAATGCTCCACACCATATGTCATCAGGGAAATGGAAATTAAAACAACAATGAGATATCATTATATACCTAATAAAATGGCCAAAATTCAGAACACTGGCACCACCAAATGCTGGCAAGGAAGTGGAGCAACAGGAACTCTCATCCATTGCTGGTGGGGATGCAAAATGGTACAGCTGCTTTGGAAGATGGTTTGGTGGTTACAAAACTAAACGTCCTCTTACCACACAACCCATCAATTGTGCCCAAAATATATGAAAACTGATGTCCACACAAAAACTTGCATCTTTTTGCAAGCAGTTATATCCATAGATGCTTCATTTATACTTGCCAAAACTTGGTAGCAACCAAGATGTCCTTTGGCAGGTGGATAGATAAATAAAACATGGGATATCCAGGCAGTGGAATATTACTCAACACTAAAAAGAAATGAGCTATCAATCCATGAAAAGACATAGAGGAAACTTAAAGGCATATTACCAAATGAAAGAAGCCAAACAGAAAAGGCTACATACAGTGTGATTCCAACTGTATGACATTCCAATTTTAATTTTTTTAACCTTTCATTTTTCTGAATTCTCTAAATTTAACACAATGATCATTTATAACTTGTGTAATTCTAAAAGTGAAAGTAACGTATTCAGTGTTACTATCCTATTCTGCACGTTGTGGGGTGAATTTCCCAGTAGGGTATGGGCAAGTTGAAATCTCCATTATCACCTTCATCTACATGGGAGCTTCCTTTGTTGTCGAATCAGATCAGATAATATGGTGCAGATTCTTCTCCACATAGGACAGCCCATTTGTTCTTCCTTGGCCAATACCCCATGATTTTCCAGAGGTGTTTCTGAGACTGGGTCACCATTCTTGAATATCCAGATCTCTCTTGTACCAAAGATCCCAAAGGTCACTTTTTTTTCATTGAAAGGCTCATCCTGTTTGCTATCTCAAGTAAACCTTGCAGGTCCCAAGCCTGTTTTATCATTTAGGAAATAAGGATAAGTATTTACCTCACAGGTAGACTAAAAGACAAAATTGTGGAAAGGTCTCAGTGTACATTAAGTGTATCAGGCAGGATAAGCTGAGTAACAAACAATCACCAAATCTCTGGGTTGAAACCAAACAAATTTATTTCTTACTACACAACACATCTATCATAGGTCAGTTGGGACCTCTGCTCCACATGATTCTCCCTCAAGGATCCTGGCTGAGGAAGACTCCGTCTCCATGATTTCACTTTGCCAAAGCAGGGGAAAGAAAGCAATGGCACCTAGTGCACTAGCTCTTAAAGCTCCTACCCAGGAAATGTCCATGTCATGCCACTCTCCTCTCATTGGCCAAAACAAGTTACATGACATCTGAATTCAAAGGGGATAGCGAAATACATTCCTACTATGCATCTAAGAGGCTGAAAGCCAGAAATATTGGTGAATGGCAAAAGTAACTCCCACAATAGGCATTCATGAATGTTTTTTGAATAAAAGGAAGTATTTATTTCAAACCCAGCTCTGTGGCAGAGAGGTCTATGATGTGTCAGGTGTTGTGATAGGTCACGTTTACAGTGTGAAATGAATTTAAGTGATTCTTACCAAAGCCACACAGCTAGTAAAGGCTAGAACCGGATTTGACCCCACAGACTGTACCCTACCCATTATGTCTATGCCTGTTTGCACCGTGCCAGGGTTTCTTAACTTCTGCAAGCCTGTTTCCTCCTCATCTTTCAGAAGCAAATGATATTGACTGCTTTGGGTTCATTCTACAGGAGGGATGAAACGCCCTGCTGTGGTTGGCACAAAGGCTCTGTGAGATGGGGCAGCGTGTATTGTCCAATGTCTGGTCAAAATGGTGCCTGGACACAAAAGGCGCTCAACATCACCAATCATCAGAGAAATGCAAATCAAAACCACAGTGAGATATCATCTCACACCTGCCAGAATGGCTATCATCAAAAAGACCACAAATAACAAATGTTAACGAGGATGTGGAAAAAAGGGAACACTTGCACACTGTTGGTGAGAATGTAAATTGGTGTTACTACTATGGAAAACAGTGTGGAGGTTCCTTCAAAAACTAAAAATAGAACTATCATATAATCCAGCAATTCCACTGCTGGGTATATAGCTGAAGAAAATGAAAACACTATTTCAAAAAGATACATGAATCCCAATGTTCATAGCAGCATTATTTTCAATCGTCAAGATATGGAACAACCTAAGTGTCCATCAACAGATGAATGGGTAAAGAAGATGTGATATATATACACAACAGAATACTACTCAGCCATAAAAAAGGATGAAATTTTGTCATTTGCAACAAAATGGATGGACTTGAAAGGTATTATGCTAAGTGAAATAAGTCAAAGAAAGACAAACACTGTATATTATCACTTATATGTGGAATCTAAAAAATAAAACAAACTAGTGAATATAACAAAAAAGAAACAGACTCACCGATATAGAAAACAAACTAGTGGTTACCAGTGGGGAGAGGGAAGAGAGGGGGGCACAATAGGGGTAGGAATTAAGAGGTACAAACAACCATGTATAAAGTAAATAAGCTACAAGGATATGTTGTACAGCACAGGGAATATAGCCAATATTTTATGGTAACTATAACCGGAGTATAACCTTTAAAATTGTGAATCACTATGTGGTACACCTGAAACTTATATAATATTGTAAATCAACTATACTTCAATAAAAAGGGAGGGAAAACTTCCGTGTACATAATAGGTATAAACTTTATTACCATTAAGTTTAAAGATTGTGGAAAGTCATTAAAACTTTCTGAGTCTCATTTACCCTATCTCTAGTAAATGGAAAATACAATACAAATCTTATAGGTCACTGTAGGGAAAATAAAAAACAACGTATATTAAAATTCTTTTAAAAATGTTAACCAAAATAATGGTACCCAGAGCGGCCCTGGAATTTCTCTCTGTGTTCACACGTTGGGGAGAAGGGTGGTGAGAGAGAGGATATCCAGTATATTCCATAGTACACAGCTGATCCCTGGGCCACTCAGTTACTGAAGGACACATGTGTCCTCACTCAGTCATTGGACTGTATGTGTCATTATCTAAGAGCATCAGACAAGTCCTGACACGTGAATCCGGCTGTCCTCACCATCACACATATACACACACGCACACACATGCACAATCGCCTCTAGACAGCTCATATTCACTTGCACTCACATCATAAATACCATACTGAGTCTATGCCACATGCAGCATGAACTCATGCAGTAACCATGTACACTCAACCCTTTAACCTGATTTATTGCCATCCACGTACGCATGTGTTCTGCGGAACCCTATGGAGTTGGCATTCTGTCGGCAATTTCCTTGGCTGCACACACAACTCTGGAAAGTCACACACGTGCACACAACCATACATACACACATACCCGTCACATGCGCGTGCGTGCGCGCGCACACACACACACACATACACACACACATACAGCATGTAGGCATGTGCCACCACTCATACAACTTGCTACTGGTCCCCCACCCATCGCCTGACCCAGGCCATGGGCTTCGTAGCAGTGAATTCAATCGCTGTCGCTGCCAAGGCTGCTATTAAAACTCAGTTCTAACCATCCAGGAAATCCGTCACCAGGGCTTGGTCCCTGCGGCCCTGGCTTCACCCAGCAGCTGTGCTCAACGTCTGCTCCACTCCCACTCCATCCATCTGCTTGGCTGGTCTTTAACCCCAAACACCCCACTTTCCCACTACCCTCGCCCTCCTGCACGGCCTGCCGCTCACCAGCTGAAAGGCTGCCCGGATGTCATGAAGCCCCGCTCTCTGCCTGTACTCCTGCCCCACCATAAATCTCCGCACACAAGGAGACTGCTACTGGGATGTAGGGGCCCATGGGGCTCAGAGCTGCCAAAGGGCTCCGTGGAAATATTTATTGAGCACTAACTGTTTATCTTGCCTTCTACTAGGCACTAAGGCTATGGTGATAAAAACAGATGCAGTCCCTGCTTGCATGGGTCTCACCGTCTGGGTGGGGGAAATTTTTCTTTTTTAAAGCACAAAATAAACATAAAATTCCAGCTCTGTGAAGTGGTATGAAGCAGAAGTGCATGGGAATGTAACATATACCACAGGCTACTCATCTGTAAACGGGATCAGAGTACCAACTCGCAGTGCTGATGTGAAGAGTCAGTGAAATAATATGTACAAAGTACTTATGAACAGTTCTTGACACAAAGTAAGTGCTATGTATTGTTTGCTCTTTTATTATAGCTATATCCCCCATATAGAGGGAATTAACATAATCAGAGAGATTATGAAAGTGGCAGCTAAGGTGATAACTGAAGGATGAATAGGAAGGAATTAAGGAGATGAAGGGGGAAGGGCAATAGGAACACCATGTGCAAAGGTCCTGTGGCAGGCCATTCCAGCAGCTGGTAGAGGCTCAGGTGGGCTTCAGTGCCAACAGTGAGGAGGCAGTTGTCCAGCCTGGGGCTGGAGAAGCTGACAGATACCAAATTTGCTGGGCCTTGAAAGCCATGGTAAGAAGCTGGCATTTATGACACATTGTAAATCAACTATACTTCAATAAAATAATTTTTTTTTAGAGTTGGCATTTATGGAACTTAAGCTAAGTGCAGTAGAAACCCAGTGCAGAGTTATAAGCAGTTATATGGTCTCAGTAACAGTGTGAAAGACCAACCTGTCTGAAACAGGGACAGTAGATTAAAAGGGGGCTATGTCAGCCTTCAATGCGACACCTTGGGGGTGTGATGCTGGTGGTGACCATCGTCAGAAATTTATTGACGTAATCTGGGGAAAGAGTAGAAAACGTGAGGGAACAAGCCCAGGGTGGGATTAACTCACTGGCAGGGGGGCTTCCCCAGCGCATAAAGAAACGCAGCAGGGCTATGTCAGTGACCATCTGGGGACTGGAGGTCCGGGGTGGGGGCATGAGGGCAGAGGGGACCTTAGGTCCATCAAGTAGGCAGCAGACTGATAGTCCCAAGACTTTAGTAAATGTGGAGCAGGATTCAGGCAGCAGATGGAAATGAAGACCTGGGTCCTTGTTCCTGGGGAAAGGGTTGCTGGTAAAAACAGAGCTGATAAAGCTCAGCAAGTATCAAGCCTCCAGGATGAGATCAGGAAACTAAGGCAGAAACCCAAGTCATGAGATGTTCCCCTGAGAATAAGTATCTCTTCATATGATTTCATCTTATTGGGTGGGAGAAGCTGCCTGGAACTCTGCGTTGAGAAGGATTCTGAAGCCAAATTTAAGCTTGGTGAGAAAGAGTGTTGAGATTTATTGACATGCTCATTATGGGCGTGGAAGGTAGGAACAGGTGGCGTGTGTATATACCATGAATTTACCACCCCTGGGTTATGAGTGTATTCATCCAAACTTTTGTGGTTGAGTGATAGAAACCCAATTCAAAATAGCTTAAGCCAAAAAAAATAGGAACATATTGGTTCATAAAACTGGGAAGTCTAAGATGTAGAACTGGTCTGAAACACAGCAGAATTCAAGTGATGCTGTTGTCAGAACTCTGTCTCTCTCTCTCAGTCTCTTGACTTGGCTCACTTGTTCTTTTTTATGTCCTCAGGTAGGCTGCCCCCTCCTAAGGATGAGCAAGGTAGCCTATGGTAGCCCCAGCTCTATCCTGTCTTTAAGGCTCATAGTCAAAGAAGTCACTATCATCTTTCATGATACAGCCAGAACAAGTGCCAGCAAAGACTCTGGTTGGCCTGGCCTGGGTCACATGCCCACCCCTAAGCAGGAGTGGTGTCAGCCACATGGACAGAGCAGGACATCTGTAGACAAAAGTTAGGTAGTTTCCTAAAAGAATGGGAGCTGGGCAACAAGTTTTATGTTGCCAGCCCATGATGTCACATTTGTGTCAATGAGGCTAATTCCAGGCTTACTTATTGAATGCGCCCACATGTTCCTCCCTCCAGAACCTGCTCAGCCAGTGGAAGCTTTGCGAGGCTTGGGCCAATGAAGACAGCAACTCTCACCGAAGCTGTAGGCACCATAGTCAAAGGGACAGAGCTGAGAAGCTGAAAGAAAGAGACTCTCCAGAAAAGAGAATCCAAGCATGTCATCAAACCAAGGGGACCAGAAGCAGGAATGGCAAGGCTAGCTTGGAAGAGGTACAAGAGAGAGAAGAAAGCAGAGGCCAGTGGGTCAAGGGAAGAAGCAGGTGGGCAGTCCTGGTGCCGCCTGGGAGAGAGGCATGACTGGCTTTTACCTCCCTGTCCTTCCTCCTGATTGACACCAGCCTCATTCCTATCCCTGGAATTTTGTTTGTCCATTGTGGCTTCTCCAAGGCATTATTCATCAGTCTACCCGTTTCCCTAGATTTTCAACCTCTCTTACAACACTGGCTCCTTTCTCTCAACATATAAAACAGACTCAAGTCTCTCTCATTCGAAAAAATAAAATTAAAATTAATTAATAAAATGCCTTCCCTCACCCCTGCATTACCTTTTACCTACAGTAGCATCTCCTGTGGTGTGTTAGATATGTGAGGTGTATTCTAGAGCAACACTGCTCAAATTCTGGTCCACAGACAGGTGCTGTCTGTAAATTGGTTATGATCTGTAATAGGTAAGAACAGAAATTGACAGCAAATATTTTAAAAACATAATAACAATTTGACAGAGTAACTCTATGTTCGTTGAACCTAATAAAAATCATGTCTTTTGATTTCATTATTCCAGTAATTCATTTTTATTGTATTTTACAAAAGTATCAATGTGCAACAGGTTGAAAACTAAAAAGAAAAAAATACTGTTCCTCCTACACAGGTGGTTTGAGAAACACTGTTCTATAGAATCCTTGTTCTATGATATATTCAATGTAAAAATAAAATTAGAATGGGTTACTTAAGAGTAAGTAAGGGAACCAAGTGGGTACCAAGGAAAAAATGTTTAAGTTTCATAATCCAAAAGAATCAGGATATTCCTCTCTGAGACTGTCAAAGCACACCAATTTATTAAAGGCGTTCTCTGTAGCATTATCTTAGAACCCCAAGGTTTGAAGAGAACCATGCTAGATTTCAAGACCAACATTCCCTAGCTTATTCTCCAAGCATTGTTCCTGGCATTCAGAAGGTATTTAGTAAATATTGGTCTGAATAAACCCACTATACAGATTGGCTCCTGTTCCAGCTATCTATTGCTGCATAATAAACCACCTCAAAACTTAGTAGCTTAAAATAACTATGTATCCTTCTCTCTCAGGTTTCTGTGGATTGACTGGGCTCAGCTGGGCGGTTCTCACTTAGGGTCTTTTGTGCAGACGTAGTTACATGGTGGATGATGCTATAGTCCTCTGAAGGCTCAACTGGGCTGAACATCCATGATGACTCCTTCACCCATATATTTGGCACCTAAGCTGGAATGGCTGGAAGAGATGGGGGCTGGCCAGCCATCTCTCTCCACGTGGCCTCTCCAGGTGGCCTCTCCAGGTGGGTAACTTGAGCTTCCTCACAGCATGGCAGTCTCAAGGCACCTGGACTTCTTGTATAGCAGCTGGCTTCCCCTAATGCAAATGTTCCAGGAAAAAGGAAGTAGAAGGGTTCAATTCTTTTAAAGGCTCACTAGGCCCAGAAATGGCACAGCAACACTTCTTCCATATTCTATTGGTTGAAGCAATCATGAGGCTAGTCATTCCACCTCTCAGTGGGGGAGTAACAATTTGCAGGCGTCATTTTCTACTGCTGCCTCCCTGGCAATATTTCAACCACTAAGTAGCAAAGATCAGGGAGAACAATTATGGAGTTTTTAATTATAATTATTATCATCACCATCATCATCACTTACTGTATACCAGGGTTACTATGCTTGGCACTGAGAGAGAAAGAGACAGAGAGACAGAGAGATTCCCATTTAATCCTCACAACCATTATTCTCATTGTATAGAAAGTGAAACTGAAGTTCAGAGAGGTTGAATCATTTGCCCAAGGTCACACAGCGAGGAAGTGACAGAAATAGGACACAAACCCACGTCTACATGACTGCAGAGTTCACAGTCTCGACCACTGACTGATCCACTGACCCAACACCTCTGATCCATCTCAATTATTCCTCATCCCAATATTGTTTGGTTCACACTTCACTCTTCCCCAGAAGACTCACCTAGCCTGCTTGGCTTTGCATCATGAAGCAAATCTGCTAATAGCTCCTCCTTACATTTTTTTTTTCTTCAAATAATGCTCTGTTCATCAGCAATGAGTTGGGAATGACCTGATAGCTCAAACTGCAAGTCATATTTCCGCAGGGAGCCCAAGAGGGGCTGCCAAAGTACCTCTCAGCCCAGCCAGGTTGAGCAGGTAATTAGATTGAATCCACTCTTTGGCTCAGTTTCCTTCCCAAGCAGACTGGCTATTGAGCAATCCATTCTCCAGGCACTAATACATCACCTGGGAGCACCCGGCCATGATGGATGAGCTGGGCCATCAGCGGAGCCCACGATGGATGGGTGTCATTCATCACTGCAGGAAGCCGATGGAGCCATGAGTTACTCAGGCTGTAGTACCATCCAGCCCCACTGGGGCCGGAGTCAGGAGGACTGAGGCTGGAGGAGGGAGGTACAGAGCTAAGAGGACTTCTCTGGGAGATGTGCCAGCAACCATGGGTACATTCTGTCTGAACCACTTCAAAGCAGGGAGATGTCTAATGGAGTCTGCAGCTGGGACAAGGAGCATATAAGGAAAGGAGAATGTAATAGATAAGATCACGGGTTTTGGAAATCATACATGCCTGGCATGTGCCCTTGTCCTGTCTTTTCCTTGCTCTGTAAGCTCAAGCAAGGCATTCACCTCTCCGGAGCTCAGTTTCCCCGTCTCATTTCAGGTGCTCCTTTACAGTTCTCATGGTGGTTAGGCAGGGCCACGTGACAAGTTCCAGTTAGTGAAATATACATGCAAGGAGCAAGAGTCACATCTGACTGAGGCAATGAAAGGCCCCCATGAGATTCTCACCCTCTCTTCCCCTGCCATTAACAACCAAGGAGCCTTGTGTTAAGATATCAGAACCACAGGGTCAGAAGAGCCTGGATGGCTGATCACCTGGAAGATCGATGCCCTGGAGGGTTGCACAGACCCCCTCTGGCTTGAGTCAGCAAGAGATAAACCTTCGTTAGGCTAAGTCATTGAGGTTGCGGGCTGTTTGTTACCACAGCATAACCTAGCCTATCCTGACAAACACTCTGTATCAGAGGTCGGCAGAGAGCAAGATGGTAAATATTCTAGACCTTGTGGGCCAGATGGTCTCTTACGTTCTTTGGGTTTTTTGTTTGTTTATTTGTTTGCTTGGGTTTTTTGTTTATTTGGGTTTGGGGTTTGTTTGTTTATTTGTTTGCTTATTTGTTTACAATTCTTGAAAAATATAAAAAACATTGTTAGCTTGTGGGCCTACAAAATAAGCTACAGGCTGGATTTGGCATATGCGTGATAGTTCACCAACCCCTTGTCTTAAGTCATAGGATTGCTGTGAGAATTAAATGAGATGTGAACATAAACATTATTTAAATGTTAGCTGCTACTACTGTAATAGTGGTAATTATAATTGTCTATAAATAGTAGATATTTATGCCAGACACTGCTCTAGACCCTGGTGATTCTCAGTGACAAGATAATAAGGAGCTTCCTTTGGGGTTGTTGCTGTTATTTGTTGTTATGGTGGTGGCAGTGGTGGTGGTGATTGTAATGGGGCGGGGGAGGTGTAAAAATTTGAATCCAATCCACAGGGCCTAAGTCCTTGTTTCTGTTATGATTTGGGACAACTATCAGGTCAGGGGCCTGAAAGATGCACCCTCTTGTCCAAATCCTGTGGTTTCCAGGGACAAAATTATCTGGCCTTTCCATGTGACCCCCATACCACTAATAACATTTGAATAGCCCAAGTTCACATTGCATCCCTCCCAGTGTTAACTCCCTCCTCACTGCACACAGCCCAAACCAATGTTCCTAGGCCCCCTGTAGCTGCGGGAGGCTCAAAGCTGCCTTGCTCACCCCGGTGCAGACAGGCGTAGAACCCTGGGCTAGATGGTGTTTGCACCCAGGTTTTTCTTGGATCGGGAGAAACCCTCCTTCACGTCTATGGCTTCGGATGTGGTTTCTATAGTAGTCCACAACCTGCATTTACCAAAGGCCTACTATGTGCCAGAAACAATCCCAAGTAATCCTCATGACTCATCAGCCATGGGTTGCGTTATTCCCATTTTTCAGATGAGGAAACTGAGGCTCAGAGAGGTGATGAAACTTGCCTAAGGCTACATGGTACATAAGTGGCGACCAGGGCATGCAAACACAGACCAGCATTTACTGACTCCAGAGTCCATGTGTTCTTCCTACAAAACCATGCTGCCTCTACAGAGGAAAGACTTATGCCCCAGAGAAACCTGCCCCAAGGAGGCACTGATTCTGAGAGCCATGCCCACTTTGTGGGGGGTGTGGGAATTTACCTTAAAATACTAGCTAGCCAGGCACAGAGATCAACACGTCCTCCATCCTGTGACCATGACAGACGTGGCTAATTGATCATAACACTCTTTCCCATTAAGGCCAGACTTAAGTTTCACAGAGAGCACCAACCGTTACAGTGGACCAGGGTTAGGACACAAAGCTGAGCTAGACTGTGAGCTTCTTGAACTTCGGGATGTTTGATTCCTTTCTGAAACTCCACCACCTGTGCAAAGCCTGGAAACAATAGATGCTCACCCAGCATGGGGCCCGGCAGGCTCTAGATGCTTCCTGATTGCAAAATAAAGGCAGACAGACTTCTCTTTGGGATTCTGGTGATGGGAGGATGTGGTCACAACTGTGGTGACTTGGAAAGTTGATAGCTCATTACTCATTTCTAAGAGCATCCATGGATAAGCGTGTTCCTCCTACAAATAGCACCACCATCCATCCAGATGCTCAAACTGGCAACTAGAATCATCCCTGCCTCCTCCTTAACCTCATCCCCTTATCCAATCCATCAGCAAGTCCTTCTGACCCAAACTCCCAAACACACCTGAGATCCAGCCATTTCTCTCCATCTCATCCACCTCCTCACAGCCCAGGCCAGCATCCTTTCTTCCAGAACAACTTTAGCAGCCCACCTCTGGTCTCCCTGCTTTTCTTCTCGCCCGTCTTCAATCTGCCCTCCATGCTGTAGCCACAGGGATATTTGCAAAATGAAAATAAAACGATGCTATTCTCCAAAACGCTTCTCATTGCTCTTAGCAGAAATCCCAACTCCCTCTCATCACCTTCGAAGCCCTGTAAGGTCTGAGCCCTGCCTACCGCTCCCACACCACAGGATACCACTCTCCCACTTTCCCACACAACACCCTGGTCTCCTCTCGGTGTCTATGACACACCAAGCCCTTCCCACCTTGGGGCCTCTGCTAATGCCTGAAATGACCTTCCTTCATTCTCCGCAGCCAGCTCCTTGGAGGTCTTTGGAGAGGCCTTCACT
Organism: Eubalaena glacialis; assembly: GCF_028564815.1. Taxonomy (NCBI): domain Eukaryota; kingdom Metazoa; phylum Chordata; class Mammalia; order Artiodactyla; family Balaenidae; genus Eubalaena; species Eubalaena glacialis. The sequence goes on from NC_083728.1 coordinate 21,238,474, forward strand.
AACCCTCCCCATCTAAATAATTCTTCTCACCCCACCTTGAATCTCATCACCACATTCCTTTCCTCCTTAGCACTTACCACAAGCAAAATATTCCTTTCATTTATCTGTTTACTTGTAGATGTATTACCCTTACTGGGCTGTGAGCTCCATAAGGACAGAATCTTTGTCCACATCACGACAGTGTCCCCAGGGCTCAGCACAGGGCCTGCCACATAGCAGAAGCTCAATAAATATTTGTTGAATATTTATAATTCACAGCAAGGAAACCTCCCACCAGGGTCCACAGCTCCCCGTTCCCTGACACACCCCTGTCCCACCACGCTCCCAGCCCTCACAGTCACCTGCTTTCGCCAGCCACTGTCACTTTACCTGCAGCCCTCTCCCCACACGGACTTCTGAGAAAGGTCCAGAAGCAGAGAAGGTGTCCTCTGTGCCTTTGTGTCCTCAAAGCTCAGGACAGTGGGCAGGTGCACAGGAAAGGCTGATGATGAAGCAAAAACTCCGCTGTGAAGCAGCATCACAGGCCAGGTGGGGGGGAGGAGGGGAAGCGGCAGAATCTCGCTGATGTCATCTGAGAGTCCCCTGAAGGATCTTCGAGAAATCAAGAAGAATGTTAGAGAGGCCAGAAGATAAATAATGTATTGATTTTCCAAGAAAAGGAAACCGTCAGATTCAATCCCAAGAAAAATTGTAGACCTTCTTATTAACTGGTCCGTTGGCAACTAGTTTACCAAAAATGAGGCAATTACCGAGATCTAAGGTCCATCCCTGGAGAATGTCAAGTGAAACTATTCTAATTTCCTTTTTGACAAGGTGCCCATGCTTGGGACAGATAATAGCTGTATTTTAGACAAGTATTCACTCAACAAATATTTATGGAGGGGCCACCCTATGCAGGCTCTGTGCTTGCAGTGAGGACGCAGTGTGAATAAAAAGGGCAGAACCCATGTCCTGGTGGTGGATGCACGAGGTGTGAGGCACGGCCAGCACACAGCCAGGTAGCATATACGGTCTGACCAACGGCAATGAGCTCATGGAGAAAAACCGGGCAAGTGAAGGGGATAGATTGATGGGGAGGGAGCCCAGAGCATCCAGTAGGGTGGCTGCGGAAGGTCTCACAAAGGGGACGTCTTGGCTGAGATTGAGGAAGGTGGGAGAGGGAGCCAGGCAGATACCTGGGCCTTGAGCATCCCAAGGAGAGAGAAAAGCCTGCACTGAGGCCAAGGTGTGTGTGCTAGGTTGTATGAGGCACAGCAGACCGGTGTGGTCAGAGCAGAGGGAGAGAGGGGGCAGTGGGGGGAGTGGATCGTATGGGACGGGGATGCAGAACAAGGGCGTTGTAAGGATCTGGCTTTGACTGAGAGTATATAAGGCAGGTAGCTGGTTCAGTACAGCAACTCAGACTCAACCAAGATAGAAGAACATGCCCCTTAAATGTTTCTTGGAAACATTAATGAAATAAACAAGTGAATGGGAGAATATGTTCAAAGAGGGCTTTTGCAATCAAAGACCCAGGTCCGGTACACAACTCCTATGACCCACCAATTTCACTCCTAGGTATATACACAACAGAAGAATGAACCAGGTTCACCAAAAAGGCATGTTCCAGAATGTTCACAGCAGAGCTGTTCACAATTGCCAGAAATGCCCAACAACAGAAGAACGGAGAAGTACCTTGCCGTGTGCTTCCACCATGGGATATGCCACAGCAGAGAATGAATGTTACACAACTTCATGCCATAATATGTGTGAATCTCACAAAAAGGATGTGAAAGAAAGAAGCCAGAAACAAGAGTTTTATACAGTATGATTCCATGTATAAAAAGTTCAAAAATGGGCAAAACCAATCCATACTCTTAGAAGTTAGGACAGGAGGACTTAGCTCTTGATCTGGGTGCTGGTCACACGAGAATGTTCGGTTTGTGAAAATCCGTCAGGCTGCACATGTATAATCTGTGTACTTTTCTCTTTGATGCAACGCTTCCAAAAAATTGCTAATGAAAATAGTTTAGTTTAGGTAAAACCAATAAATTAGCCTGACTGATTTTTTTAAAAAGACCTGGGTTGATTCAAGTTCTATTACTTATTAGCAGAGTAACTGGGCAAATCACACAGTCTCAGTTTTCTTGTCTCTGAAAGGGAGGCCCCAAAGAAAACCTACAGAGTCTATCACAGAGATACTGTGAGGGTCAAATGAAAAGCACACATAAAAGTCCTTTAGAAAATAACTCTCACGATACTGATGTTAGGTGTTACTAATGAAACCTCATGTTGGGAGCGCTGAGGATTGCACAAGTCTCTGGAGGTGGACCATGGACTCCATTCTTGCCATGCTGTCTTACAACTTTGTAAATTACTTGTGTGAAGACTTAGAAGGTGAACACTGCCCTTCAGGCTGAGAAGTAACTGATTTGGCAAAATCAAAAGGAGCTCAACAAACAGGAAGATTGGAACAAAACCAACCAGAAGAAATTCAACAAGGATAATTCTAGGGTCACACATTGAGGTTCAAAGCATGCATCGCCTAAGCATAGCTCCGGCGCAGGGAAGGAGACTTTGGAACCCTGTTGAGCCTCCCGTAAATTATAGGATTGTTTTGACAGCAATAGGAGCGTGGCTCGTGAGAAGGGGTTCCTCTTCAGTGCTTCATGCTGCGCAGAGCACATCTAGAGCCCCAAGTCCCCTGCGGGGTCTGCCCTTCCCTGTCCCAACCCAAACCAATGAGGATGAGACCTGTGTGTGGCAGAACATCAGCAAGGTTCTAGCAAGTGATTGTGGACACGGTTTACACTGCCCTTCCCCACAGACCTGGACTCCTGAAGGTGGTAATGAGGACTTCGGGCCTCCCTACCTCCACTCAGCATGAGGGTCCATCACCGATGCCTCAGTTTCCTTCAGCAGAGATGGGGCTGCAGTGAGTGAGCCCCATGGCAGACAGAAGGTATTTGGCACTATTATCAGCCCCTGGTTCCAGTCGAAAGAAAGGTCCAGAGACTCAGGACCAATGGGGGCGGGCAAGACAGGAGACACTGGTGGCCAATACCTGGGACAACCGGTCACGACCCAAAACCCCTCCCTTGAACCCTGTCTTCTGCCATTTTCAGTCACCGCCATGTTTTTAGGGAAAGGTGAGCCGGGAGTCTGCCTTTGGGACACACCTGCTGGAGGTCATCCCCAGACCCAGGGACTCACACGAGAGTCATAGCTGGGGTGGGTTCAGGCTTGTAGCTCCCTGAACCTCAGCAGGAGGCAGATAGAGAAGAAGAGGAAGCTGGGACTGGATGGGTGGAGGCTGACCGCCCAGCTGTGGGCCTGGCTCCGAGGTGGGGAGGTCAGCCATCCAGGATCCAATGTCCAAAAAGAGATAAAGCAAATTCAGCTCTACTCAGCCTAGATCAACATCCAGACGGGTCTGACCCAGAGCAGGACACAAGACAGTGCCTGGGGAAAGAGCAACAGGGTCCAGGGGGATGGGGAAGTGTCAAGAGAGGGCCAGGAGTCAGGGCCCCAGCCAAGCAAAAGGGAATGAGAACAGGAACTTCCAGACCTGAGAAACCATGAGAGCTGGTCACTCCATCAGTTGGTAAGTTTTGAGTATAACCACATGACCAGAGCCAGAGAAATCATGCAGTTTCAGGTAGCTGAGGAAGTCTAGGACTTGGTGGACATTAGGTCTCCACCAGCATTGAGGCCAGCAGGCTTAAGGGCCAGGAGTAGAGGCAGGCCCCCTGCCCTGCTGGCCCCATCCACATGGAGTCACGGTATTTAATGGGATCTGCCAGGTACGGCAGGGCTTCTGGAAATGATAGTGACCCATCTCAGGCCAGGGACCTGGCCCTGCCCTGCAAACCCTGTCACCAGCTGTGCACATTGGATATTGAAACCTCCCTCCAGGAAGCTGGCCGTTGCAGAAGAAAGCCAAGTCACATCTGTTTGCCAAGCGGAAGAATTCCTTTGGCAGAAATCTTGGAAAAGCCATTCTTGGAGGCATGGGTCACACAGGCCTTTCCACCATCCTCCAGAGCCACCCTCCACTGGCTCCCAGAGTCCAATCCTTCTGTCCAACTCCAGCACTCTGTCTCCTCAGCAAATGGTCACCTTGCGGATGATCCCAGGGAAGCCAGAACTCTCCCACTACTTGTTCTTTACTGAAGCCCACGAGCCTAGAGCCTGTGCTCTGCAACAAGAGAAGCCACTGCAATGAGAAGCCCACGCACCGCAAAGAAGAGCAGCCCCCGCTCGCCGCAACTAGAGAAAGCCCGCGTGCAACAACGAAGACCCAGCGCAGCCAAAAATAAATAAATAAATAATATTTATATAAAAAAATAAATAAATCCACTCCTATTGTTGTTGTTCTGTTCCGACTCTAGGGCATTTCCAAAACTCAGAGAGACTTTTCCACATCGGCTGCTTTGGACCATGGTTTCCAGTTGTCCATTCCCAAGGGAAAACTCAACACCCACGATTACCCCTGGCCATCAGAATCTGGGTCCCAGGCTGCTCTCCATGGTGGCGGATGTTGCTGTTGTGTTACTTCTGTGCATGTGTTAAAGTGTTAAAAATCATAACAAAGGTTGGCTTCTGGAGTTGCACAAGCTGAGGCCTCACAATGCTTGCTGTCGTAGAGGAGCTGATTGCCCAACTCCATTTATCAAAGTGTCACTTCTCTGACAGGCCCTAATAAATATCCTGCCAGAGACCCCGCACCTGGCAGCCGTGCCACTCGGCAACACGCCGCTAACCTAATTTGCTAATTGCTGCTTTCCCCATTAATTTTAGTCCTGTCTTGTTTGGTGTTGACATGGAGGAAAAAGAAATAGGGTGGAAAAAACAGACAGGAAAGAAAATATCTCGGGGTCCCCCAGCATCCACCCCATCGCTCACACTCACACCTAAATACCAACTTCTTTCCCCTCTCTTTTTCTCATCATGGCTGGTGGAGATTGAACATTTAAAGGTGCAGGGGCCAGATTTCCCAAACCAGAAATCAAGACACATGCCTGATAGTGGGATTTAAGGTTTGACACCAGGGCAGTCGTAGAAATGCAGGGGATCGATGGTTACTGTAGCTAAAGTCATTCTAATCAACATCATTGCATTTTGAGAAGAGATCAAATAGGTCATCAAGGGGTTAACAAGTCCAGCTTATCAGTCATCAAATATGGCCACATCCCAGAACCCTCCAGCCCCAGGTCCCTCATCCCAGCCCCTCTCCGTGTCACAGGGGAACTCTGCCTCCCTTTTGGTCTCATTCTAAGCATTGATGTCCAAAATAATGGCACAGGATAATGACTTAGGGCAGAACTTCCCAGCTAGGAGTGACTCTCTCAGTCACTTGGATTAGCCACAGCCCTATTCCTTTAGCTCTTCGACTCCCACCAAAAGCTCCCAGGAATGGAAAGGTTTCACTGTGGGTTGTTTGATTATAGATCATTACAAATGAGATAATGGGTTCAAAGTCCAGTTGGAGAGGCAAAGGCAGGAGTGGAGGGAACTCCAGCCACAAGCAAAGAGGAAGGAAGACACTCTCTTCTCAGAGATGAACAAAAGTTCCCATGTGAAAAAGGGGGATAGCTGTCTCACCCACCCAGGGGTCTGAAGAAGACCTCCTTTGCCATCTTGGTCCATGTGAGCCTTGGGTAGCCGGCTGGGGTCTGACAGTGGAGAGGTAGAAGCTCTGGTGCTAGAGGCAGAAGCACCAGCTTAAATGGTACATACATTTAAAATTTAGATAAACTTTCCACAGACTCCATTTATCATGTGTCCTTCCTTATTACAGATTTCATTAGGGGCAAACCAACAACAGCAAACAAGACAACTTATGGCACTGCAATTTTTTATTCTTAAGTTGACAAAGATAATGCATGCTTGTTGTAGAAAAATCAACACCTTCAGAAAGGTCCAAAGAAGAAACCAAAACTTCCTCGGTGTCCTGGCACTCAGAGACCACAACCCATCAACATCCAACCCTTTTATCACTGGTGTACACCCACAGGAGTGTGAGTTATTTTACACATGGATCACGCTATTTCACCACCTGTTCTTGCTTTTGTACTCACATATCAAGGAGCTCTTTCTGTGCCACTGAAAAATATATCTTCATCCTCCTTTTTAACCATTTATCAAAATGTATTTAGCTAGTCCCATATAGATGGACATTTAAGTTAGTTTCTTTTTTTTCCTATCCATAACGTGGTGGTGATTCTCCTTATATCTACAGCTTTGTGCATTTGTCCTGTTATTACCTTAGGATAAATGGCTAGAGATAGAAACACCAGCTTAAATGGTACATACATTTAAAATTTAGATAAACTTTCTCACATTGTTTCTCCAGGTGAGGTGCATGAATTTACATCGATCCCCTACCATGCATGAGTTTCACTTCCCTACAACCTTGAAGAAATTAGTTATTTTTAAGGTTTAATCATTGTCAAACTTCTGAGTAAAACATGATCTGGTTCTTTCTGCATTTCTTGGATTCTTTGTGAAGTTCAGTATGTTTTCATGTTTGCAGAACATTCAGATTTATTTTGTGAATTACTTTTTCTTTGCCTTTGCTTATTTTTGGTTTTATTGTTTTCTTTTGTTTTTGAATTTCTGAATTTTATTTTACTTATTTTTTTATACAGCAGGTTCTTATTAGTTATCTATTTTATACATATTAGTGTGTATATGTCAATCCCAATCTCCCAATTCATCACATCACCACCACCACCCCTGCCGCTTTCCCCCCTTGGTGTCCATACGTTTGTTCTCTATATCTGTGTCTATTTCTGCCCTGCAAACCGGTTCATCTGTACCATTTTTCTAGGTTCCACATATATGGGTTAATATATGATATTTGTTTATCTCTTTCTGACTTACTTCACTCTGTATGACAGTCTCTAGATCCATCCACGTCTCTACAAATGACCCAATTTCGTTCCTTTTTATGGCTGAGTAATATTCCACTGTATATATGTACCACATCTTCTTTATCCATTCATCTGTCAGTGGGCATTTAGGTTGCTTCCATGACCTGGCTATTGTAAGTAGAGCTGTAATGAACATTGGGGTGAATATGTCTTGTTGAATTACTGTTTTCTCTGCGTATATGCCCATTAGTGGGATTGCTGGGTCATATGGTAATTCTATTTTTAGTTTTTTAAGGAACCTCCATACTGTTCTCCATAGTGGCTGTATCAATTTACATTCCCACCAACAGTGCAAGAAGGTTCCCTTTTCTCCACACCCTCTCCAGCATTTGTTGCTTGCAGATTTTCTGATGATGCCCATTCTAACTGGTGTGAGGTGATACCTCATTGGAGTTTTGATTTGCATTTCTCTAATAATTAGTGATGTTGAGCAACTTTTCCTGTGCTTCCTGGCCATCTGTATGTCTTCTTTGGAGAAATGTCTATTTAGGTCTTCTGCCTATTTTTTGATTGGGTTGTTTGTTTTTTCAATATTGAGCTGCATGAGCTGTTTATATATTTTGGAGATTAATCCTTTGTCCATTGATTCGTTTGCAAATATTTTCTCCCATTCTGAGGGTTGTCTTTTCGTCTTCTTTATAGTTTCCTTTCCTTTCAAAAGCTTTTAAGTTTCATTAGGTCCCATTTGTTTATTTTTGTTTTTACTTCCATTACTCTAGGAGGTGGATGAAAAAGATCTTGCTGTGATTTATGTCAAAGAATGTTCTTCCTATGTTTTCCTCTAAGAGTTTTATAGTGTCCAGTCTTCCTTTTAGGTCTCTAATACATTTTGAGTTTATTTCTGTGTATGATGTTAGGGAGTGTTCTTATTTCATTCTTTTACATGTAGCTGTCCAGTTTTCCCAGCACCACTTATTGAAGAGATTGTCTTTTCTCCATTGTATATCCTTGCCTCCTTTGTCATAGAGTAGTTGACCATAGGTGCATAGGTTTATCTCTGGGCTTTCTATCCTGTTCCATTGATCTATATTTCTGTTTTTGTGCCAGTACCATATTGTCTTGATTACTATAGCTTTGTAGTATAGTCTGAAGTCAGGGAGTCTGATTCCTCCAGCTCCATTTTTTTCCCTCAAGACTGCTTTGGCTATTCGGGGTCTTTTGTGTCTACATACAAATTTTAAGATTTTTTGTTCTAGTTCTGTAAAAAATGTCACTGGTAATTTGATAGGGATTGCATTGAATCTGTAGATTGTTTTGGGTAGTATAGTCATTTTCACAATACTGATTCTTCCAATCCAAGAACATGGTATATCTCTCCATCAGTTTGTGTCATCTTTGATTTCTTTCATCAGTGTCTTATAGTTTTCTGAGTACAGGTCTTTGACCTCCTTAGGTAGGTATATTCCTAGGTATTTTATTCTTTTGTTGCAATGGTGAATGGGATTGTTTCCTTAATTTCTCTTTCTGATCTTTTGTTGTTAATGTATAGGAATGCAAGAGACTTCTGTGCATTAATTTTGTATCCTGCAACTTTACCAAATTCATTGATTAGTTCTAGTAGTTTTATGTTGGCATCTTTAGGATTCTCTATGTACAGTATCATGTCGTCTGGAAACAGTGACAGTTTTACTTCTTCTCTTCCAATTTGTATTCCTTTTATTTCTTTTTCTTCTCTGATTGCTGTGGCTAGGCCTTCCAAAGCTATGTTGAATAATAGTGGCTAGAGTGGACATCCTTGTCTTGTTCCTGATTTTAGAGGAAATGCTTTCAGTTTTTCACCATTGAGAATGATGTTTGCTGTGGGTTTGTCACATATGGCCTTTATTATGTTGAGGTAGGTTCCCTCTATGCCCACTTACTGGAGAGTTTTTATCATAAATGGGTGTTGAGTTTTGTCAAAAGCTTTTTCTGCATCTATCGAGATGATCATATGGTTTTTCTTCTTCAATTTGTTAATATGGTATATCACATTGACTGATTTGCGTATATCGAAGAATCCTTGCATCCCTGGGATAAATCCCACTTGATCATGGTGTGTGATCCTTTTAATATGTTGTTGGGTTCTGTTTGCTAGTATTTTGTTGAGGATTTTTGCATCTATATTCATCAGTGATATTGGTCTGTAATTTTCTTTTTTTGTAGTATCTTTGTCAGGTTTTGGTATCAGGGTGATGGTGGCCTCATAGAATGAGTTTGGGAGTGTTCTTTCCTCTGCAAATTTTTAGAAGAGTTTGAGAAGGATGGGTGCTAGCTCTTCTCTAAATGTTTGATAGAATTCACCTGTGAAGCCATCTGGTCCTGGACTTTTGTTTGTTGGAAGATTTTTAATCACAGTTTCAATTTCATTACTTGTGATTGGTCTGTTCATATTTTCTATTTCTTCCTGGTTCCATCTTGGAAAGTTATACCTTTCTAAGAATTTGTCCATTTCTTCCAGGTTGTCCATTTTTTTGGCATAGACTTGCTTGTAGTAGTCTCTTAGGATGCTTTGTATTTCTGTGGTGTCCATTGTAACTTCTCCTTTTTCATTTCTAATTTTATTGATTTGAGTCCTCTCCCTCTTCTTCTTGATGAGTCTGACTAAAGGTTTATCAGTTTTGTTTATCTTCTCAAAGAACCAGCTTTTAATTTTATTGATCTTTGCTGTTGTTTTCTTTGTTTCTATTTCATTTATTTCTGCTCTGATTGTTATGATTTCTTTCCTTCTAGTAACTTTATGTTTTGTTTGTTCTTCTTCTCTAGTTCCTTTAGGTGTCAGGTTAGATTGTTTATTTGAGAGTTTTCTTGTTTCTTGAGGTAGGCTTGTATTGCTATAAACTTCCCTCTTAGAACTGCTTTTGCTACATCCCATAGGTTTTGGATCATCGTGTTTTTGTTGTAATTTGTCTCTAGGTATTTTTTGATTTCCTCTTTGATTTCTTCGTGATCTCTTGATTATTTAGTAACGTATTGTTTAGCCTCCATGTGTTTGTGTTTTTTACATTCTTTTCCCTGTAATTGATTTCTAATCTCATAGCATTGTGGTCAGAAAAGATGCTTGATATGATTTCAATTTTCTTAAATTTACCAAGGCTTGATTTGTGACCCAAGATGTGATCTATCCTGGAGAATGTTCTGTGCGCACTTGAGAAAACAGTGTAATCTGCTGTTTTTGGATGGAATGTCCTATAAATATCAATTAAATCTATCTGGTCTCTTGTGTCATTTAAAGCTTGTGTTTCCTTATTAATTTTCTGTCTGGATGATCTGTCCATTGGTGTAAGTGAGGTGTTAAAGTCCCCCACTATTATTGTGTTACTGTCAATTTCCTCTTTTATAGCTGTTAGCAGTTGCTTTGTGTATTGAGGTGCTCCTATGTTGAGTGCATATATATTTATAATTGTTATATCTTCTTGGATTGATCCCTTGATCATTATGTAGTGTCCTTCCTTGTCTCTTGTAACATTCTTTATTTTAAAGTCTGTTTCATCTGATATGAGTATTACTACTCCAGCTTTCTTTTGATTTCCATTTGCATGAAATATCTTTTTCCATTCCCTCACTTTCAGTCTGTATGTGTCCCTAGGTCTGAAGTGGGTCTCTTGTAGACAGCATATATATGGGTCTTGTTTTTGTATCCATTCAGCAAGCCTGTGTCTTTTGGTTGGAGAATTTAATCCATTCACGTTTAAGGTAATTATCGATATGTATGTTCCTATGACCATTTTCTTAATTGTTATGGGTTTGTTTTTGTAGGTCCTTTTCTTCTCTTGTGTTTCCCACTTAGAGAAGTTCCTTTGGCATTTGTTTTAGAGCTGGATTGGTGGTGCTGAATTCTCTTAGCTTTTGCTTGTCTGTAAAGCTTTTGATTTCTCTGTCGACTCTGAATGAGATCCTTGCCGGGTAGAGTACTCTTGGTTGTAGGTACTTCCCTTTCATCACTTTAAATATATCATGCCACTCCCTTCTTGCTTGTAGAGTTTCTGCTGCGAACCCAGCTGTTAACCTTATGGGAGTTCCCTTGTATGTTATTTGTCGTTTTTCCCTTGTTTCTTTCAATAATTTTTCTTTGTCTTTAATTTTTGTCAATTTGATTACTATGTGTCTTGGTGTGTTTCTCCTTGGGTTTATCCTGCCTGGGACTCTATGCACTTCCTCAACTTGGGTGGCTATTTCCTTTCCCGTGTTAGGGAAGTTTTCAACTATAATCTCTTCAAATATTTTCTCGGGTCCTCTCTCTCTCTCTTCTCCTTCTGGGACCCCTATAATGTGAATGTTGTTGAGTTTAATGTTGTCCCAGAGGTCTCTTAGGCTGTCTTCATTTCTTTTCATTCTTTTTTCTTTATTCTGTTCCATGGCAGTGAATTCCACCATTCTGTCTTCCAGGTCACTTATCCATTCTTCTGCTTCAGTTATTCTGCTATTGATTCCTTCTAGTTTATTTTTCATTTCAGTTATTGTATTGTTCAACTCTGTTTGTTTGTTCTTTAATTCTTCTGGGTGTTTGTTCTTTAATTCTTCTAGGTCTTTTTTAAACATTTGTTACATCTTCTCGATCTTTGCCTCCATTCTTTTTCCGAGGTCCTGGATCATTTTCGCTATCATTATTCTGAATTCTTTTTCTGGAAGTTTGCCTATCTCCACTTCATTTAGTTGTTTTTCTGGGGTTTTATCTTGTTCCTTCATCTGATACAAAGTTCTCTGCCTTCTCATTTTGTCTGTCTTTCTGTGAACGTGGTTTTCCTTCCACAGGCTGCAGAATTGTAGTTCTTCTTTTTGTCTTAGAGTATTTGTCTTTTTCCTAATAATTTACAGGAGTTTTTTTAGAAATTAGGGATGCTTTTCCTCTGCCATGTACAAATTTTTCATTTTTTTCCCTACCACGTAGTTTATTATTTCAAGTTTTTCTATAGTGCTTATTATATGATGGTGGAAAAATCAAGAACATTTGCTCATAATGAAATCTATAATAAGGAAGTACATGAGATAAATGGACTCTATGGACATATTCACTCTGTCCAGTATGGGATACCAGCTGACTACCCAAAGTTCACATGAACCAAGATGGAGAAGGGGATCATTTCAGACTCTGGGTGAGACAGCCCTAAAATCTATCATTTCTCTGTCTCTGGTTTCATGTTCATCTTCTCCTTCCCTAGGTGGATTAGACATTTCCTGGTGACCTGACTTCCAGGAAGTAGCTGCTAGATCCAGTGGCAGAATTGTGCTCAGATGCAAGGATATGTGAATAACCCCGCCTCCAGGGTTCTCAGCTCAACAAAAGTCAGCTCTCTGAGAGTTTGTGTCTGGTTCCAGGCTGGACAGAGCCCCCAATTCTTTGTCTCCAGATCACAACACAGACTGTGTATCCTCACCAAGAAGGGAGGTTTGACTGGGAGAGGGGAATGTAGCAGGGGGAGGAAGCAACTAAGGAGGGACCACAACATGTGAGTAAGTCAAGTCCTTTATTGATGGTGGAGGATGAAGTATAGGTGGTCACATACACTGGAGGCAGAAGACTAAGGACAATACCCACCCATGCAGGGGTGTGTGTGTGTGTGTGTGTGTGTGTGTGTGTGTGCACTTCAGCCTCAGAGTGTCCACGGATGTGTGCACAAAGCTATGCACCAGGCACGCGGGGGGATGAACAAGGTTGATGTGAACATGTCCCAGAACATCTCTGTCCAAGGATGCCCATGGAACCATCTAACTGCATGAAGACCAGTGTGCCTGGACAAAGATTGGAGACATGTATTTCTACACATGTGCAGGGTTGTAAAATCAGACATTAGACCCAAGGAAATAACTCTTATGAATATATTCCAGATTCCCACACTCAGTCCTAGAGGGACCGAGACTACATCAGGACTGAAACCATCCTCCTTTATACACCTAGAAAACTTCTATTCTTACTGTAAGGCCCAACTCATTTGTCCCCCTCTTCCCCTACTAGCCTCCATGGAAGAGACTACCACAGGACCTCTGTTCTATAATACTTCCCAGAGCATATTCCAGTTATCTGTGTGCCTATATTTTCCCCCTGACTAATCCATGACATCCTCCATGTTGGAACTCACAGGCTTGTGTTTTATTTCTCTCTGTTCCACAGGATCAGGTTCCTGACACTCAGCAGGTAGAATAAACATTTGCAGAATGAGTTCTTGAATATGGTCATACCCTCATAGTGGGCTGGGGTCATATGTTCTTGAATCAGATGCCAGCTATAATGCAAAACAAAGATATTTGGACACTCCCAGTTCTACTAAGTCAGTGACAGCAAGAAAAGAGGTATATATGCCTGGGCTTGCTTGATCAAAACAGTCAATAAAAGCTCCCGGGGCCTCCAGAGATGTCAAGCAGGTGAGCACTGAGAAGCCATCTTTCTTTTCACCAAGTCTAGAATAGGGGTAGCAAACTGTTTCTTCAAAGACCAGATAGTAAATCAACTATAGTTCAATAAAATAAATTTTTTTAAAAAGACAAGACAGTAAATCATTTGGGCTTTGAGTGTCATATGGTCTCTGTGGCTTCTACTCAACACTGCAGTTTGAAAGCAATAATAGACAATATGTGAACAGGTGAGCATGTCCAGTAAAACTCCAGAGTCTGCCAACCTCTGATCTAGAATTCTGAAGAAGAGAAAAGAGAGCCTCAGACCCACACCAGTGACAGCAATATCCCAGGATATCAAGAGGGTCTAACCCATCAACACCTTTTCTGAGACCACACAGTTAGACCCCACCCTAGCATTCAACATCATGCCAAAGTAGACACCTGCTGGAGACTGAGGACAGGGCTGTGGAGTGTGGTTGCCCAAGCTGTGCATAAATCCAGGAGGTGTTGTCCAGCTAGACTGTGATATGAATGGTACCCTCCGTGGGCTGGAAAAGGTGTCAACCCTGCCTGAGGGTCACCAAGGAGCCCTGTGTTTGTGAGGAAAGTTCACGGGCTGGTGGGGGGTCCATTTGCTAGTTCAGATACTTGAAGGACAAGGGTGTCTCCCCCAAGATAGGGGCTGCGAGCTACTGCTTATTTGGAAACAGTTTGATGGGGACTTTCACACTGCATAGAGAGTTCAAGGATAAGGGTGGTCAGGGCTGGAAGGTCCCTGAAAGGAGTGGGTCAGAGACTGTGTGGTGGCAGGGAATCAGGGGATGCGGCAGAGAAGGGCTAAGGAAAAGCTATTCCTGTTGAAGCTGAAAGGGCATGTGACTTGGGGACAGAGGACTGCCTGGCTTCCTTATGCCTCTGCTGTGAGCCTCCTGTTCTTGGCCTCAGGTTGTTCAAGACCCAAGGGCCAATGGGAGCCTCTGGAATATCCAGCCCCTCACCCCACCTAATGAGCATGGGATGACCCTGGGGTGGAGGCGGGATGACCCTGGGGTGGAGGCGGGATGCACCTGCATCCTCATAGGTCACAGGGTCCAGCCTCTCAGAGGCAGCACAGGAACCACCTCAGGACTCACCCCACCCCAAACCACCTCAGGACTCACCCCACCCCAGCACCCCAGAGCCTGCCACAGCTGCCCCTCATCCCGCCCAGGATAAGCCGGCTGTCCGGATCTCCATTAAGCGCCGCTGAGCTTCTTTCCAATAGCTACAGATGAACAAAATATTGTCCTGTTCCCAGTTACGTTAAAAGGGCCTAGTGAAGAATAATGGCAAAGATGCTCACAGAGCCAAAAGCTGCTCTTGATGGCCCTTTAAGCGAGATTTACAGCAGGCATTTAGCAGTGTCCCTGGAATGTTTGCTGCAGGGCACCTCCCCGGATCAGCAGGCAGGGCCATCCTTCATCCCCGGCAGTGCTGCCTGCCCCCTGCACAATGCCGACTCCCCCATGGGCCCTGCCCAAGTCCATTAGGCCTCTCTCTGGGCTGCCCACTAATAATCCCGGCTGTCAGGTGCCTCAGGATGAGGCCAGCTAAAAGCCCGTCCTGACAGTGGGGCTGGGCGGCAGTGAGAGGTATGGGGATCAGAGAAACTGAGGCAGGGATGGGGGGTAGCAGAGAAGACAGTTGTCCAGGGTGTCCCTGGACAACAGAGGGCCCTGTTCATTTGTTTATTTAATATGTATTTATTGAGCCCCTGCTATATGTCAGGCAAGCTGGGTTGAGAGGTGCCCAAAACTAGCATGTTTGCTCCCTGCCCTTAGCAAACATTATCCAGAAGGGAAGGGACATATTAAACTACGAAGAACAGTAAAATACAGAAATTGTTTTGATAAGAAGAGCCCAAGGTGGGGGCAAATAGGTCCAGGCTTGACACCATCCCTGAGGACACGGGACTTTCCTAAGATACGGATAGATACAGATCTATCCATGGCAGTCTATCTATTGCTATCCAATATGGCAGCCACCAGTCACATCCCACTGAATGCTCGAAGTGTGACTCGTGACAACTGAAACTGAGCTGCAAGTATAAAATGCACCCCTAACACATATATATGGAATCTAAAAAAAAAAAGAAAAAAAGGTCATGAAGAACCTAGGGGCAGGACGGGAATAAAGACGCAGACCTACTAGAGAATGGACTTGAGGACACGGGGAAGGGGAAGGGGAAGCTGCGACGAAGTGAGAGAGTAGCATGGATATATACACACTACCAAATGTAAAACAGATAGCTAGTGGGAAGCAGCCGCATAGCACAGGGAGATCAACTCAGTGCTTTGTGACCACCTAGAGGTGTGGGATAGGGAGGGTGGGAGGGAGACGCAAGAGGGAGGAGATATGGGGATATATGTATACCTATAGCTGATTCACTTTGTTATAAAGCAGAAACTAACACACCATTGTAAAGCAATTATACTCCAATAAAGATGTTAATAAATAAATAAATAAATAAATAATAAAATACCCACCTAATTCCAAAGAAAGAATGCAAAATGTCTCATGGGTGATTTTTCTGTTGATTACATGTTGAAATAATAAGATTTGGGATGCTTTGGGTTAAGTAAAATGTATTATCAAAATTAATGTCACCTGTTTGTTTTTACACTTTTTTAATACTGCTACTAGAACATTTGAAAGTACAAGATGTGGTACATATCTACAATGGAATATCACTCAGCCACTAAAAAGAATGAAATAATGCCATTTGCAGCAATGTGGTTGGACCTAGAGATTATCATACTAAGTGAAGTAAGAGAAAGACAAATATCATATGATAGCACTCATATGTGGAGTCTAATTTTAAAATAATGCAAATGAACTTATTTACAAAACAGAAACAGACTCACAGATTTCAAAAATAAACCTATGGTTACTAAAGTGGAAATGTGGGCGAGAGGGATAAATTAGGAGCTTGGGATTAACATACACACACCACTATATATAAAACAGATAACCAACAGGGACCTACTATATAGCACAGGGATCTCTACTCAATATTCTGTAATAACCTATATGGGTAAAGAATCTGAAAAAGAGTGAATATATGTATATGTATAACTGAATCACTCTGCTGTACACCTGAAACTAGCACACTGTAAATCAACTATACTCCAATAAAATAAAATTTAAAAAAAGAAAGTACATGGCTGACTCCCATTTGTGGCTGGCATCATATTTCTATTGGACAGCATGATCTAAAGGATGAATAGGAATCAGCCAAGTGAAGGGGATGAAGTGCAGCAACTGAAGGTTTAGGAAGACAATCCACCTTACTAAAAGAAAGCCAAAGTCTGGCTCCAACCAATAAGCTGGGCTCCAGGCAGAGAAGTCGAGGCAGAAGTGCCTCTGCCAGACTGTGCAAGCACATTGGGTGTCTGAGGCAGGCTGTAACTCAGTAGGTAAACTGATGCCTAAAGCCCACACCAGGATGGTGGGTCTCTGGCTGCACAATCCCAGTCCTATCTAATTGTTCTGCCTCAGTTTCCTCCTACCTTCCAGCTTCAGCATTCTGATTTTTCTTCTGCCCTATGAGGTGCAGACTTGCTCTCGCTTGGAATTCCTTCAATTCTGCCCAGCACCTACCATGTGCCCATGGGTGTGGCTTACCTTCCCTGCCAAAGAGGATGAGCAGTTCAGCGTATTGGATGAACAGGTACCTTTTCAAACCAGAGCAATCTGAGGAATTACCATGAGCCTAGCACTGTGCTCTGTACTTCTCTTGAATCCTTGTTTAAGCTTCACAAAGATCCCATTAAGTAGATGCTCAGTGGTTAAACACAATAGAAACTCTTTTTTTCCCCACTCAAAGATATTTGAGTTTCTACTTCCCAAATACAAAGAACACCAAGAACAAAAATGTCAAATAGGTTTTGTTTCATATGCCACCTCCAGCAGATTGGTAGTGATTGCCTAAAGCACTGTGTTCAAAAGGATTCAGTGGTGCAACAGAACAGAGTGACTGTGATTGATTAATAATGTCTGCCATGGAAGTATGCATGCTTGGTATAGTATAGGTGATTCTTGATCTAGGTTTAGGTCAAATCCCATAATCACAAGTAAGAAAGTGTTCCAAGCAGACCCGTATTCTGGAATTGAATTTACATCCTCAGGAGCTCGTGGGAATGTGTAAGGATTTCACTTAACAGCAAAGAGACATCATGACGTATCCTCAAAAAATATACCTAGACCCTAGAGATCACACTCCACTCTGTGTCCTATTGTCTCTGCGTAGCCCAGCAAACATTTATTTCCCAAACATTTGCTTTTCCATCTCCATGTGAATTGCCCTCCTCTCCTTTGAAGTCTCAAAACACTACCCCCAACGTCCTCTTTTGTCTTTAGTTGAAGATGGTATTTAAGGCGAGGGTTTTGGCAATTTTGGTGAGTTACTCAGTTCTCCTGGGTCTCTTCCATGTATACATGTTATCAAACTTTTGTTTAACTTTCTTCTGTTAGTGTGTATATTGGTATATATACATATATATGTACTGATATATATACCTAGATCTCAGGCTGTATTAAGAGTAGTCACAGAGAGAGAATTCTACTGAGCTATACCAATCAGATTACCTCTAGACCACACACTTTAGAGGGACATAGTTATCCTGAGTACATTCAGAAAAAAGGAACTAACTTGGAGAGGGATCACAGAACTGCATTATGTGACGATCAATAGAATGATCTGGAGACCCAGTGGCATGACCATTCTCTTCAATATACAATAGACTTGACTAGTTCAACAGACATTAGGTATGTCTAAGGCGTGGTGCTAGATGCTGGACATAAAGCAATAAAAGTGGGGTATCTTCCATCGGCCCCTCCAGATTCACTTGCTCCCTCCCTTCCCACCCTGCTCTGCACCCCAAGGTCACGACCTTAATGAAAAGAATCAACAGACTCCCCTCCCTCTGGCTTCCAGTTGGGCTCAGCCAATAGGAGATCTGAGGGCAGGAGGAGAGTGAAGTCACGCTATTTGTCAAGTTGCTGCAGGTTGGCTGGACCAAAGGCCTCCACTCCTGTCAGGTGGCCCCCATGTCGCTGCTTCCTCCGAGTTCTGGTAACACTCTCTTCCTGTGACCTTCAGTCACTGGGTTAGTAACAGCTTCTTGAGTGCACCATCCCTCATTGATTCCCTTAAATCTGCCCACTCCCTTGTAAATGGTCCCTTTATTAAACTCAAACTACGGAATTCAAGTGTGACATCTATTTCTTACCAGGAATAAAACAGGCTTGGTCCCCAGCCTAGTGGAGCTTACCGTCTCGTGGGAAAGACAGGCCACAAATAGGGAAACAAGCAACTATAATTACCAATTGTGGTAAGTGTAATAAAGATAACAACTTGGCACAGTATGCAGCAGGGGGTCGGGTGTGCCAAATACAATGGGGGCATCAGGAAGGTTCCTGAGGATGTGGTGTTTAAGCTGAGATCTGAAGGATGAGAATTACCTGAGTGAAGGGCTGATCAAATATCATCTAAGACCAAGGAGGGAGGGATGAATCTGGCCCCTAAATTCTCTGATCTAGAGTAAGCTGCCTTAGGAGATAGAGACGCTCTTGTGGAGGCTGGTAGTTTCCTTGGTAGTAGCAACACCAGCACGAGGATTTATTTGCTGGAGACGGGGTGGACCAATGGTGTGCTAGAGCCAGCTGGTCCGGGGAGGGTCTCCCCGTCGCTCTCGTCCCCAACCTGAATCTTGATACAATACCACACTCCTACCAATCACATGGGTTGGGAGAACAGAGATGTAAGAGTACTAAGCTGTGTGTGACAAAAGAAGATGAGCAAAATAACCCCCTTTCTATGCCAATTCCATGGAGGCAAGAGGAAGAAATGAATGCCAAGTCTGTGAGTACAAAGGGTTTTTAACACACAGTAACTCTGTCCACTGTATGTGAGGGCAGGTGTCTAGAATCTGCCCCAGTCTCTAAGACATAAGAGGGAAGAACCAGGCAAATTCTGCTTCTCTTGAAATCAGGAATGGACCAAGGATTCCCTTCTTCTTCCAAAGCTGGAATCTCAGGGATCGGGTTCTCAGCCCTGGCTGCCCTTTTGAATCACCTAGAAGAGTTTTTAGAAGCACCTATGCCAGAGCTCCAACCCCAGAACTCCTGGTGTAATTGATCTGGGGTCTAATGTAGTGCAGATTGAGAGCCACAGCTAAAAAGAGTTGAAAACACAGAAGCCAGCAAAGAGAAATACCAGGGCATCCCAAGACACCATTGGAATGGGGACTATCTGAATGAAGATTCTCTAAGCTATTGTCAAACTTTAAAATGAGTCAGGATCACATGGGTGCTTGAAACTCATGGATTCCTAGTCTGCACTCCAAAAAGGGTCTGATTCCGCACATCTTAGATGGGGTCTAGGAATCTGCACACTTAATAAGCTCTCAAGTGGATTGGGGAAAACAAATGGAATGGGGAAAAGTGCTAAATACCCAGATGACCACCAGAGATCACCTCTAACACTTACACTCCCAATGGAGAGTTTGGGGGAAGTCAGCACCGGGACAGAGGGAACTGCTGGGCAGGTGACATCCTGGAATCTTCAGTTTTGGAAAATAAAACTGTATGGATAGAGTATATACAGCTAGATTGAGGAGAAGCTTGAAAAGTGGAACGATTGATTCCTGGCAGGTAGAAAAATGTGAGGGAGGCATTAACGGTTTGGGAGGTGGAGCGTGAGGACGTTAGAGTGAAGAAGTGACGTCAAGAGGAGGAGGATGTAAACAGTCACGCCTTCATCCTTTGCAGTTGTACATGGAGAGGGAGGGACGAAGAGTGGACTTTGGTCCTTGAAATTCAGAAGTGGACACTGAGCATTTACCATCTTCTAGGCATTTCAGATTCATTTAATCATGTAATTACCAAGATAATAGGTGAGGAAATTAGTATCATCCCCATACGATATAGAAGACAACTGAGGCTCAGCGTGGGGAACTGACTTGCCCAGCCCCACGCTGCCGGGGCATGGTGGTACCCAGAGGACTTAGCATGGAGGTACCTGACTGCAGGACCAGCACTCACTTGGTCACTCCAGCCCCTGACAAAATGAACTGAGGGAATATGACACCATCATTGTAGGGAAGAAGACAAGGAATCTGAGCTCCATAAAAAGAATTGCTCAGGGGAAGAAAGGACCCAGTAAAGGATGGACTAGGAAAAATCAAGGGAATTATAACTAGAAGGACTTTCTTCCATCCACAAACATTTGAGTGCTTCGTATGTACCAGACTCTTCGTATGTACCAGACTCTCTCCTAAATACTGAGGACACAAAAGTAAACAAGAAAAACACAGTCCTTAACTTCATAAAGTTTACATCTAGACCAGGATGGCAAATTAATGACGTTCATCCATCACTTCCCATTCCCATATCCCTGACAGACATCGCTAATCAACCGCAGCATCCTGGGATTCAAATTCCTTTTAGGTGACTGCTGTCAATCAATTGAGGGCAGGCAGGTGGGATGAAAACTCTTGGTTTGCCATCCCTGATTTGGACTTTAGGGTTTAGACAAGGATTTTCTGAGTACCTCCTACATGTCAAACATGCTGGGGATTTGTGGAGTGTGATGTCCCCATGTTACAGATGAGGGCACTGCCACCCACATAGGACTTACTAACAGGACTCTGTAATGATCCGCGTCAGTGGGTCCTCATCATTAATCCTCAGAATACAGGAGCAGAGGTTTTGGTGGGGTTTTTTTCAGCTTTATCAAAGTGTAATTGACAAATAAAATTGTAAGCTATTTAAAGTGTGTATCATGGTGATTTGATATACCTATCCATCGTGAAAGGATTCCCATGACCATCTAGTTAGTTAATACATCCATCACCTCATATATTTATCTTTTTTTTCCTGCCTGTAGTGAGAACATGTAAGTTCAACTCTCTTAGCAAATTTCAAGGACACAATACCGTCACCACGTTTAACATTAGATCCTCAGACATTATTCACCTTATAGCTGAAAGTTTGCACCCCTTTACCAGCCTCTCCCTGTTTCCCAACCCCACAAAGGAGCGGGAGTTTAAAAATCACGTCAGAGATGTGCTGGGGGGAATCACTACACTGCAGGCTCAGCAGGAGCCCTCGGACCATGGCCTCCTGTGCTGGGCTGTGCTTTCTCCCACTCTCCAGGCTGCCCACCCAGCCTCTGTGCTGAGCTCCTGCTTCTCTGGTCAGATACTCCTCTGAGCATCTTCGGGGGTGTGGAGTGCGAAAGAAACGGCGGGTTCCACTGCTGCTGGGTCCACCCAACATGGAGGAGGGAGGAGGGCCCCTCATCTGCCTGGGCCTCTGGCATTCAGCCAGGCTCCTGGTGCAGCCTCGGGGCCTTCCACCAAGTCCACATCCCCCAGCCGTGCTTCTCATACTGTGCTGTGTATTAGGATCGCCTGCAAAGCTCTGAAAACTCCCACTTCCCCATCCCATCCCATCCCAGACCAGTCACATCAGGACCGCAGGAGACCCTGCCCCAATGTTTCTAAAGCTCCTCCAGTGATTCTAGCGTGAGGTCAAGTTTTGAGACCGCTGTCCTAGAGTGTCCAGCTTTTACCATCTCCCCTCTGTGGGCCCTGGGAGGACAGAGCTGCCAGCAACTTGCTCGGAGTCGAGTCAGCTCTGCGAGGTGATGTCCGAGGCGGAGACAGGCGGCCAGCCTACCAGCTGCTCGCCCTCCAAACCCCACCCCCTGCCGGGCTCAGCGCCCAGCCATGCCAGGTCCGCTCCCCAAGGCGCCAGGTCCTCCAAATCAAAACAGGCGGCCAGAGTTCAGGGCCCGCTGGCATTCTCCTGGTAAGCACCTTTGGTTCCAGGCTCAGAGCTGTTAATTAAAGAGCTGTGATTAATGAGGAAGCACTCCTGGTCCCCATCTAGGATGAGAGGTCCTGGGGATGCTGACTTTGCTGGAGAAATCTGCAGTCAGAGTCCAACGAGAGCTATTTTTAGTTCAAGCTTGGGAGGACGGTGCCTCTCCTCCTCCTCGCCTTCCCTCCTTCCCCTCCCTTCCCACCACACACCACGATGGAACAGAGAGGTGGAAACATTTACTGAGGAATAATTTTTGAAGGAGTAAATCTTAGCACGGAGGCATCCATATTAATCCATCTGAACACACACACATTCCGTCGACATATATTTATGGAATGCCTACTAAGCGCCAGGCCGCAGGCCAGCTAAGAAGGTTGCAAGCTCTCATTAAGAGCAGCCTGGCCCTTGTTCTGTTGGAGATTGCGCTCCAGGAGAAGAGTCATTACCAAGGGCATCTGCAGGTACGCGGACAATTGTAAATAGAGGCAAGCAGTCCACGGGAGAGGACCACGGCTCTGTGAAGGGGCTGAAGAAAGAGACCCTCACCATGCTGACAGGAGACCACCCTCCATCGTTACCTTTAATGAGGAAACAGGGAGTCAAGGTCCCACAGATAGTCTGTGGCAGGGTCCAAATTCAAGACCAAGGGCGGCTTCCCAAACCCATTCATTCTTCTTCCTGGCCACATAGCTGGATGACATTTGGTATCTCCAGTTTCTGTAAACTTGGTCTCCTTTGGGGTTACACAGAGCCATGTGTCTGAGTCCCGGCCCATGGAATCAGAGGAGTGACAGGCGTCGCCCCCAGCATGGCCCACACCAAACCTCAATGCGCGCCCTCCAGGCTCTGGATGATGAAATCCAAGGTGACCTTGGAAGCCACGTATTGAAGCCCCAGAGTCTCCATCAACCTGGATCCCTGAATGGCTTTGCAGAGCAGACTTGGACTTGATGTGAGCAAGAAATAAACTTCATTATCCTGAGTCCCTGAGATGTCAGGGTTTACCTGTTATGGCAGCTAGCATCACCCAAACTAATAAAGCAGATCTGCCTGCTCTAAACATGATGTCTACCGCCCCGTAGGAAGAGTCAGTGACTCCCTAGCACATTCTATAAATAGGCACCTCTGGGGGTGAAGGGCAAGGAAGCTCGGCATCCTTCATGGACACTTTCTCAGCAGGCCTTGCTCACAGAGTCTCTGTGAATCAGCCCTGAAACACCCTCCGGTCCTGGTCCTGCTCTCCACCCCCTCTTGCAGCTGGAACCAAGTGGTCCATCCCCAAACCATCTGGGGATGGAGGAGACAGAGGGTGAGAGGGCAGAAGAGGTGTCTTCCTGGAACCAGATCAGAACCATGGGGTGAGTTCTCCCACAGACGTGATATCCCCGCACTGTGCTTGGGCAGCATGTGGTTGGAAGGAGCCCTGGAATTCGAGGGAGAAGACCTGGCACACATCCTGGGGAGGCCGTGGGGGAGTGGCTCAGCCTCAACTGCCTCCTCCATAAAGTGGGCACAATATCTGACCCACGAATGACAAAAAGTTTCAACCTACCTGCAAACAGGCAAGTATTGTAGTTCAGAGAGGGAAGGACGTGCAGAAGAACCAGAGCTGACGAGTAGCTGCCAGCCTGCTGATCAGCCAACCCCAAAACCACTCTATGTCCAGCCTCCTCAATATCCAGGCTCCTAAATTGTCCTCCTTGTTGAAGACAATTCCAACTGAGGTTTGTGTAACTTGTAGCCAAAGGCATTCTGACCCATCTATTATAAGACAAAATATATAACATCTCTGTGATTCTATTTACTCAGCTGTAAAATGGGAACATCATTCATTTTTGTCAGTGAAGATTTCTAATGGGACAGTCATCATAATCATACCTACCTTGCCAGACTTTTGCAGAGGCTACTTGAGCCCGTCCTTTAAAGAGCTATTCACACTCAAGATCAGTCTGCAAAGCTACTGTCCTGACAGAGATGTCAGTGTCCGTACAGTTTATTTTCCTCAAGGGTTTTCACAGCTTTTATAGATTCCAAGCTCTCTGTTTAGGTGAAATGTTACTCAAAAGCCCAGCATCCCACGTGGACCTAACAGGATGACAGTTTTGC
This sequence comes from Eubalaena glacialis, assembly GCF_028564815.1. Classification (NCBI taxonomy): domain Eukaryota; kingdom Metazoa; phylum Chordata; class Mammalia; order Artiodactyla; family Balaenidae; genus Eubalaena; species Eubalaena glacialis. The sequence goes on from NC_083728.1 coordinate 21,262,674, forward strand.
TGTTTCTAAGCTCAGCAAGTTTCTCAGGATGTTGGTCAACAGGCAGGCTCGTCCAGCTCCTCTCTGCTTGCTCGCAAGGGGTTGGTTACCTGAGTCTGTGAGAGTGAACAGCCTATCCTATTCAAGGAGAGGAATTCACGGGACTTGAGACCAGAGAAGAGGAAAGAGCGAGGCCTGGGCTTGGTCAAAGGCTGTGATGGTGAATTTAACAGGTCAACTTGACTGGGCTGAGGGATGCCTGATACCTGATAAAACATTATTTCTAGGTGTGTCTGTAGGGGTGTTTCTGGAAGAGATTAGCATTTGAATCAGTAGACTGAGTAAAGCACATCGCCCTCACCCTTACCGGCATCATCCGGAATATGTCGAGGGCCATTGAATAGAACAAAAAGGCAGAGGAAAGATGAATGTGCTCTGTGTTTGTGCTGGACATCCATCTTCTCCTCCTCTTGGACATCGTGCTCCTGGGTCTCAGGGTTTCTGACGTGAACCAGGTTTTACATCACTGGCTCCCCTGGTTCTCAGCTTTCCTGGGCCTCTAGCGTGTGGACAGCAGATCATGGGACTTAGCCTCCATAATCCTGTGAGCCAAACCCTCATAATAAATCTCTTTCTGTACATCTATCTATCTATCTGTCTGTCTATCTAACCTCCTATCCATCTATCTACATAACTAGATACACAGCTAGATAGATAGATACATAGATACATAGATAGATGATAGATAGATAGATAGATAGATAGATAGATAGATAGATAGATAGATAGATATTCTACTGTTTCTGTTTCTCTGGAGAACCCTGACTAATACACTAGTACCCCAAAACTTCAGTAAAATGCACCCATCTCCTCAATTCTTGGTTTTTAGTGCTAAAGAAGGGGCTGACTTTCAGACTGTCACGCAAGGAGGCCATGTGTAAAGGCGGCTGCAGAACCCAAAAGAAGCAGAGTGTCAGAGGTAGGGGAGGCCCAGAGAGGAGCAATGACTTCCCCGAGGTCACACAGCGCTCAGGGGCAGAGCTGGGACTCAAACGCAGGTGTACTTGCTCCCAATGCAATGCCCTTCATGCTCCACAGCTGCTGTGTCCTCAGTCACCCCCACGCCTCTGCCAGTTTCCTTCCCTGCTGCCCAGCCTTGTCCCCAGGGAGACGTCATGTTTGGGAACGGAGAGTCCTCAGGACCATGAGGCTAGGTGAGGCTGAGCCCTGCTTGGTGTTGGAAACTGGTGTGTGCACAGTGTACATGCATACACACACACACACACACACACACACACACACACACACAGGTGCACTCCTCCCCGACTGCTCTTCCCTGACCCCCTTGAAACTGCAGAGGTGCTGGTCCAGCCTTGGGAACCTCTGGTGAAATAAGCCACCCTGAGCTGACTACCCTGCTCAGGTACAGAGATTTCCCGTGACCGCTCCCTTGGCCCCTGAAGCAGTTCCAGGTCCTGTTTTCTGGGCAGGTAGGTGGCCATGGTCTTGAGAAAGGTAGCCATAGGGCCCCTGTCTTAGGGCAGGATTCCCCGGAAGCAAATCCTGAGACAAGATCTGAGAACAAGTGGTTTGTTGGGGAGGTGAGCCCAGGTAAGTTGCCAGGTGTGGAGAGCGAGACAGGGAAGGGAAGACAGTGTCCATTCATGACCCTATGGGCCATGAGGTGCAATCCACTGGGAGCCTCGAGGAGATGGGGTAGGACAAGCCTCAGAGTTGTCCCAGTGGAGAGGCAAGGGAGCTGGGGAGCTGGGGTACTTTCCACCAACTCCCATCCTCACTGGCCAGGGTGGCTCCCCGGGACATTACCTGTCACATCCCAGGCCTCCCTGCGTGCAGTCAGAGGGAACATCTTGGCCGCATAGAGAATTAGACTCCACGGGCGGAACCAGGATCAGAGAGGACACACGGGGGGCACGAACAGCATCTCCTGAGCACCCGTCCTCCACGCCAGCCATCCTGGACCTCCCTCAGACCACCCACCCCATCCTCTTATCTCCCCAAGGCCCTGTCTTTAACTTCATAACTAAGACCCTGAACCTGGCGTCACATTGCCTGGGTTCAAACACAGCACTTAGAGGTCGTGTGGCCTCCCACAATCTGCGGAAACTCCCGAAGCCTCAGTTTCCTGCTCTGTCGTATGGGTTAATTGTGCCCGGTCAGACAGCTGCTGTGAGGGTTGAATAAGATGATGTATGTATCTTTTTTAGCACGGTGCCTAGCACACAGGGAGCAGTTGGGAAATATTTCCTGTCACCCATGCATGCTGTGGAGGGTGACCCCTGTACCTGGGCACCTTGCCCGCAGGGTGTCAAGTGCAGCCGGAGTCCAGCCTGGGTCCTCTGCCCTCAGCCACACACCTCAGGGGAGCTGCACCTGCTCACAGGGAGAACTGCCTTTCCGCATTGCCCACCCAACAAGGACACCTTTTAGTCACCTTTTGGCCTTGAGACAGTGCCTTTTTCTAACTCTCACAAAGGTGCTACCTTATGCACTACCGGTGGCCCTAGTTATTATTGTTGTTATTATTACTGCTGCCGTTATAAGCTAATTAAGTCATAGGAGGTGTCCCTTGCTCAATATTCTATAATAACCTAAATGGGAAAAGAATTTGAAAAAGAATAGAGGCATGTATATGTATCACTGAATCACTGTGCTGTACACCTGAAACTAACACAACATTGTTAATCAACTATACTCCAATATAAAATAAAATTTTTTAAAAATAAATAAATGAAGTGCAGGGGAACAGAGGCCAGTGTTTCAATAACTGCTTCGCCTGACCAGAAGCGTGTCTCTCGTAGGTTAGGACAGCTTAAGAAATTATTTTGGTCAAGGATCCTCCAGCCCGCTACATGGGAAGGATCACAGCCGATTCACTTGCTTCAGGGCCTTGAAGGAGCTGAGGGGGCGGGGCCTGCAGGAGCACCTGGAGCTGTGAGCTCTGTCCATCGTCCACAATTCCCAACACACCAGTTGGACAGTCGAAGAAAAGTGTTATTGAATGAGCTGCCAAGGAAATACTTTACCCAGGACTTCTGGGGAATTATCTGCTCTCTTCCAGCCCTGCATCCTTAGTCCCCAGTGCGGGCTGGATGGGGTCCTACAGACTCCTTGGGAAATGATCTATATGATGGAAGAGATAGAAAGGAAGATAAAAGATTGAACTGATCCATGTTTTCATTGTGTCAGTTCCCCCCAACCCTGGTTCCAGCTCACCCTCCAGGGGGCTCTGGCCAAACTCCCTCACGCTCTGGAAGATCCCAGCCAGCCCCAGACACACAGCCCATCTCCTCTACGTGGTTGTCAAGGGCTCTCCAGCCCTTTCTCACAGCCCTGGGAGCCCCGCTCTGTCCCTCCAATTTCTTTATGTCTTCCCCAAGCCTCCTCAAAACCCCTCATGTTCATCATTCAAACAGACCACACTACCTCTGCAAACATCACACGTTTCTTTTTTGCCAGCTGGGGGGCCCTGAGCTCATCTGGAGTTTAAAACTTCTCAATTCTGTTTTGCACTCGAAAGAGATCTTTTCAGTTTTCTTCCCCCAGCCCCCAAAAGTCTTCATAAAGCCATCTCCCCAAAATCCCATCATGAGAGTTTCCTGGAATTCCTCTCCCTGTTTAACATGGAGGTGCACATCCCTCGCCCTCCAGCGCCCAGCCCCAGCTCTGCATCCCCAGGGAGACCAGAGGCAAAGCAGGAACTCGGAGCTCCCCCTGGGAGGACTCAGGCTGTCCCCAGGGAACTACCTGCCCACACCTGTCCTGAGCCCAACCTCCTGCTCTGTCCCTGGCAGGTTGGCCAGAACAGCTCCTCCCTTCAGTCCAGCACAACTAAGTAGGGCACCAGGGCAGGGCTGAGCCCCTCACTGCAAACCACCCACCCACTGAAGTCTCTACATTCTTCCCTCCCTTGGGCAAAGCCCACAAGAGCCCAGTTCAAACACCTATGCTACCTGGCTGGAACCCTGTTTATACACACATGCTCACACACACTGTACACACGCACAATGACCAGGAACACACAAACACACATACACACAGAATCACCAAAGCTCTAATGATAAATAAGGGAAAAGAATTATCAGAGCTTGCACACATACACACCACTTGCACACATGTGTATTTCCCCCCACACCCATGCACATACACACAACCATGACTACACACGTCTGTGGGTATGGTCCCAGATACCCACCTACACACACAGAGACTCACAAGTACAAATGCACGAAGCACACGTGGTAACTCATCCACACCTGTGCACATGCACACACAGGGCTGCACACACATCCACATAGCATGTGTACAAGCATGTGGATACACACCAGGTGCATACATCCTGGGCGTGCACCTACCCAGCCACACTCAAGCGCTGCTCTGAAAGCCCAGATGAAAGGAGGAGTCCTGCTCCAGACCGGCTGGGAGGCAGCGGATGTTCCAGTCGATTCATAGTCATTAGCTCTCTAATTAAAGTCCTCTCACCACTCACTGGCCACGAGGACCTGCACACCAACACCTGGTGTGGATCCTGGGCATCTCTGAGGCTGCAGATGGGCCAGGCCACTGTCGCCACCCGGAGGCTCAGCCTGGGTGTAATTAGAGATGGGGACTCAGCTGAAGAAGTCACAGCCAACCAGCCGTTTCTTTTTCCTCTTCCAGGAGAGATGGTCTTGCCAGCCCCACAGCACTTCTCATGTCCTAATTATACCTCTAGCTCTGGTTCCCGTCGTTGCCCTGCCACACCCTGCATCCCTATCTCACACACACACACACACACACACACACACACACACACACACACACAGGCAGAGCTGGGGGTGAGGGCCCCAGACCAGCACAGGCCTGCAGCTTCCATCACTGCCTGGCCCAGAGCCAAAATGGGAAGAAGCGTAAAAGCCTCTACCCTGCCCTCAACCACCTCCCCAGGCCCAGCCCTGGGCCACTCCCCACCCAAACAGAGTCCCTTATAGCCCCTCCAGGCAGGCCCTTTGCCTCCAGCTGGTCAGTATTAGTTTGCTAGGGCTGCCATAGCAAAGTATCACACACTGGGCAGCTTAAGCAACAGAAATTCATTGTCTCCTGGTTCTAGAGGCCAGAAGTCCAAGGTCAAGATGTCTGCAGGGGAGGGCTCTGAGGGAGCATCTGGTCCAGGCTTCTCCCCTAACTGCTGGTGGTCTGCCAGCAATGTTTGATGTTCCTCGGTTTCCTGGTAGATGAATCACCCCCATCTTTGCCTTGATCTTCACATAGCATTCTCCATGAGTGTGTGTCTGTCTCCGAATTCCCCCTTTTTATATGGACACCAGTCATTTTGGATTAGGGCTCATTCTAATGACTTCATTTTAACTTGATTCCCTCTGTAAAGACCCTCCAAATAAATCACATTCTGAAGTACTGTGGGCTAGGACGTCAACACATGAATGGGGGAGGGGAGACACAATTCAGCCCACAACACTGCCCTGTTGTTGGTCCTACATATACTCTCACACCTTGTGACCCAGCCGCATGGCCTTCCTGCCTCTCACTATGGCTCTGATCCATGGTTCTGGCCAGCAATGGGTTAATGCATTTTTCATCAGTTTTCATCTGTTCACTCACCCAGGCAGTCGGTGGGTATTTACTGAGTATCATCCAGGTGCCAGGCACCATCCTGGGTGACCAAGACAAGCAAGGACAATTAACAAGTACAGGGAGAAGAGTCCCAACGTGGGTCGAATGCCATGGAGGACGTGAACTGGGCAGAGAATGGAGAATAATGGGGCGAGGGGGGCAATTTAGGGGGGGGGAGTTGGAGAAGGTTTTTCCAAGGAAGAGATGTTTCAGCGGAGGCTCGAAGGATGGACGAGAGCCCACTGTGCAAAAATATTCAAAGAACATTCCAGGCCAAGGGGACAGCAAGCCTGCAGAAACTGAGTCCAAAGAGAGCTCATCACATCCTGGGCTGCTCTGTCCCAGGCACCAGGAGGAGGCCTGTTCTGAGCAGGAAAAGTATAACCTACCCTTCAGGTGCCCAGAGCCTGAGGGATGGGATGTGGCGGGAGGGCTGGTGAGGACCAGATCACAAGGGCCCACAGGGCCACAGCGAGGAGTTTGGATTTTATCCTGAGAGCAGAGCAGGGGCAAAGTGACCCCAAATCTGCTGTGGATTCGGGTGCTCATAGTGAAATATTTGAATTCCATTACTTCCAATGCTGATCAACGTTCAGCCCTGCACCTGTAAGAAATGGATTAAACATGGCCTTGAGGCAACTTCCCGGCCTTAAAACTGGACCCTAAGGAGCCCCTGAGACTTGGGTCCACAGGAATTTCCAGGAGTTCCACGGTGCAGAGGTGGAACATGATGCAAATCGGTCAGCAAACTCCAGCCCCAGGCCAGAGAGGGCAGGATTGGCCCACACATTTCCTGCATCAGACAGGGCCCCCCACTCTGGGCCCCAGAACACACCAAGCTTCTTCCCACCTGGCACCTCTGCGCTTGCTGTTCTCAAAGCCAGAACACTCTCCCATCAGCTCACCCGTGGCTGGTTCTTTCTCCTCCTTAGGCCTTCACTTAAGTGCCAGCCACTCAGAGGTGCCTTCCCTGATCACCCCATCTAAAGGTGGTCCCCTCAGTCATCCTCTGTTATAGCCACCTGCATAGCATTTATCATCATTCCATCACTGGTTCACACCTACATGTCTGAGTTATCCACTCAATATAAATTCCCTGAGGGCTGGCTATATATCTATCTTGCTTAGGATGGAGGGAAGGAGGGAGAGAGTAGGAAAAGAAGAAAGGGGGGAAGGAGGGAAAGAAAGAAAGGAAGAAGGAAGGGAGGAAAGAGGAGAGAGGCTGGACATTCACATGGTCTAGAGCAGGTTCTCAACTTCACCACTATTGTCATTTTGAATTCAATTAATTGTTGTAGAAAACTGTCTGGATGTCCAGAAGCATCCCTCCTCTCTACCCATTCGATCCCACTCCTCCTGGGCTATACCCAACCATAAATGTCTCCAGATACTGCCAGATGTCCCCTGGGGCGCAGAATCACCTCTGTCTCAGAACCACTGGTCTAGATGTTTTCATCTGCTTTCCACAGTTAAACTCTCATTTCAAATAATTTTATGTAGAAGCCCAATACTATGTGAAACACATTCCAGTGGAGCTGCCCTGAGGCTTTGTATTTGTCAGCAATGCCACACTAATGCTGCGGTAACAGCTGCCCCAAAACGCAAAGGTTTCCAGCAACAAGCCTTCGTTCTCACGTGCCCAGGTCCACAGGCTGACTGGGTTCAGCTTTTCTAGGCTCCGCCTCCAACAGAAAGTTATCTGCACTTGGCTTCCGGCTGCAAACTGGGTTCAGGTCTGTTCCAGCCACATTCATGCTGGGACTAATGTGTCTTCGTGACAGTGGATCTCCAGCAATGTAGAGGGTAGGGCAGACCACACGAGCATGTTCACAGCTTCTTCTTGTGTCAAGTCTGCTGATGCTTTGGTGTCACCTGAGCAAGACTAACATCCCAGTGGGACAGGGAAATATGACTCCAGCCCCTGAGAGAGGTGAGTGAATATTTGCTGAACAATAATCCATCTATTCTAAGCTTAAGAACATGCTGATCCAGAGAGTTGGGGCTTGTGGGCGACCAAGCCATGGGCCTGCACTGACTTCTCCCCAGTACCAATGCCTCCCTGACCTCTTCTCAAGGCTCCTGAGAGCATCACAGGCCTCCAAACACAGGGACAGTCTGCCAGCTCCCAGCTCACAGTCACAAGTCTGTGTGCTCGGCCGCATTCCACGCCCTGGCTGTCCTGGGCACTTGAAAGTGTAGCTTTCATTCAGCCAATACTTTTCCAGTATCTCTTCTGTGCTGGATGCTGTCCAAGGCACTGGAGAGCAAGTGGTGACCCTGGAGCACACAGCCAAGTGGGGTGAATGACCCACTCCCCGTGGGGGCAGCCTCAACAGTCCACACCAAGGGTGCTGTCGTGAGCCACTCTCTCTTCCCTCTCTCATGAACGCTCCTGGCATCAATCTCTTCTGAATCTGCCTCTGGGGCTCAGAAGGGCCCTTTTCCTGCTGCAGCTCCGGCCCCTCAAACAGGGATCTTTCTGATATGGCAACGTGTCTCGTCAAGATATCACCATGTCTAAATCGAGGCTGTGTCAGCAGCCCCATGAAAATGAATAATGGCCGCAATTATGACCCATATAACAGCCCAATAAAACCTAATTAAAATGATCCACATCCCATCTGCCAAGTGCAGGGCGAAGCAGCCAGGGAAGGGTGGAGGCCCAGCCAGTTCAAGGAGAGCCAGAAACTGAATAATAATAATAATATTTATATTATAATAAATACATTATATAATATTAGCATATATAAGACAATATAATCATAATAATAACACGATCACTGCCACTAATATTTATGGTGTGTTTACATTGTGCCAGCCCCTGTGATAATAGGAGCTGTCGTGATACGTTGGATATATATCATCCCATTTAATTATCACTAACTTGCCATAAATAAGTGCTACAATTATTCCCAATTACAGATGAGGAAACTGAGGCACAGTGAGGTTAAGAACTTGCTCAAAGTTAAATTGCCAATAGGTAGTGGAACTAAAAGTTCAGGCTCTAGCAGTCTCTGGCATGTAATAGGTGTTCAGTACTTATGTGCTGAATGTGTGAATGGGTTTGGCCAAGATTCATGTCAGATGTCAGGTAACCCAAGATGCCAGACAAACAGCCAACATACGTTTATTCAGCACCACCTCAATCTAGGACTTGTACTAGAAACAAAGTGAGGAGAAAGACAAGCCAATCATTGAAATCTGATATGATTATGGCTATAAGGGAGGTATGCACAAACACAGTGAGTACATGGATATGGCAGGGAGGACTTAATTCTGCCCAGGAAATCAAGGAAGACTTCCCATAGGAGGCAGAGTCAAAGCTGGGTCTTAAAAGATGGGTGAGAATTTGCCAGACAGATAAGTAGAGGAAGGCATTCTAGGCTGAAGGGACCATGTGTACAAAGTTATAAAAGGAGCCCAGCAAGTTCCAGGAGTTGCAAAGTTCCACAGCATGACAGTTACAATGGCCTGGTCTGGCTGGCATGGGGCATGAGAGCCAGGTGTGTAACAAGAGGGCTGGCAAGGTCAGTGGGTCAAGATCATCATTCACCTTTTAGGGCAGGCTCAGGGATAAAGATTTTGCCCCATGAGCAATGGGGAGCCTTAAAAGACTTCAAAGCAGAGGAGTGACTTGGTCAGATTTGCTCGCTAGAAGGTGTCCTTGGGTTGCTGGGCTGGGAATGTCTTGGGAACAGCAGGAAAGCACAAATCCTGCACCTCACGTGGGGGCACAAACCTTTTTATTAGAGATGAACCTTAAAACAGGCCCAGCATGGGCATCTGGGCAGCGCCAGCACCTACCCCTACCTGCCATGACAGCCAGAATTGGACCAAAGCCTACATAAGGAGTGAAATGCGCAGATTATCTCTAAGTGGTTTTCCACGAGCCTCCTCTGGCCCAACCCCTGGGGGAAATGACTCTTGTAGCCTGGGTACCATCACAGGTCCCCACCTGCCCCAAAAATGGTGGGAGATGGTACCCACTGTCTCCTGCCTGGAAGCCTGAAGTTCAGGAAAGGGCTGACTCCTTCAAATGGACGGGTCTTTAAAAAACCAAGAAGTCCTAGTTCGCAGGCGCATGAGACAAATTGGTTAAAAAAAACGATTTCTGTCGTTGCCTTTGTCATTTCAAATGATTCTGCCCCTTGACCCAGGAAGAGGTTCCAAATGCATAAATAGAGCAATAATCTTCAGCATCAATGTTTTGATAATATGAAAGCCGGGGGGGAGGGGGAATACATATTATAAACACCACCTCTGGGAAGCACGGACAGAAAAAGTTATTAAACATTCCATCACAACCTTGGAAGACAGTACTGTACACCCCACCCGGCACAGAGTTCCTAATAAAGGCGGCATCTTGGAATTTGTCACTCTTCAATGCATAATTCACTCATCAAAAAGCAGCGGTAATACATTGCATTTTCATAAGGGTCTCTGAAGCTGTCTAATTTCCCTGAGCCGCAGGACGGCGGGAGGCTGTGGCCACTCACTGAGGACCCTTTATGCATTATGGATAGAAACTTTGCAATTCAAAGTAACAACTCAGCCTCCCCATCACCAGCCCCACATCATATTAGAAGGCCTAGAACTAAAGGACAGGTCTGCTCCCAAACCTTAAAGCCATTTGGTATCTAGACGTGTGTGTGTGTGTGTGTGTGTGTGTGTGTGTGTGTGTGTTAAAGTAGGGAAGGAAGCAGAAACCATTGTCTAGGTCTCACCAAACGTAATCAGAAACCCAGCCAGACCTGTCACTTGATAGCATACTTGTGGCATGTAGGCAATGAGTAGATGGGACCAACTAGCCCTGGGCCCCATACATGCCTCCAACACCCTCCTCAGGCCCTGAAATATGGATCACAAAGTTTGCAGGTACACAACACCGTCGGGCCACTGGAAAATGGATTGAAATGTCTTCACCTGGCCACCTCACAGAGGATGCAAAAGCAAAGAAGGAAAATCAGGCAAAGAGATGGACAGTCTTGGGTAGAGACAGGTCAGTGTGGTAGAAGGAGCACTAGACCAGGATGCAGAAGGTCTCAAGTCTGGTCCCACCTCTCACAATAAAATCAGGACACCCAAGTCAAGTCACTCAGCCTTACCTGGTATAAAAAGTGAAAGCAGGATGAGTGGAGAGAATTGGGCTCGAACACTGGTTCTACCACTGATTCATCTGTTGCATGGCCCCTAGAGCACCCGGGTCATCCCCTCCTCATACACATTTGGCCCCAGTGGTCAGCGTGGACAATTGTCCTTTCTCCAAGGCTCCAGCCCTTCCCTGTCCTACATTTTATGCAGAGGATGCAGAGCTGAACTGCTTGGATTTGAGCCCCAAGTCGGCCCTAACATCTCTAGGCCTCAATTTCTCCATCTCCCAAATGGGAATAAAAATATTACCCACCTCAAAGAGAGGGTGACACCCTATCAATCTAGGGCAGAGGTACTGGAGGAAAAAAAAATGTGGCACAGAGATGGAGCTCAGAAATGTCAGGCAAAGGAAGGGATCAGGGATGGTGCCATGTATGGGCTGCATCAGGTCAGGGCAAAACAGCTCCTGGGAGGATGCCTTCACTGGCAGGGGCTAGACAAGCCCTGCAATGTTGAAGGGTGCCATGTCCCACTTCTGCTCCCAAATACACTGGCATCCAGGCTCTCTGATCGCTTTCCTTGAGTACCAGTTGTCAGTAGACAAGACCACAAGAGCCAGAGAAGCGTTCAGACACATAGGCAGCTGGGTCTACACAATGACTAGTGTGAAATATCAATAACAAGGTCTAATAAGAAGAAGAAGGAAAATATCCCATTTCGTCCTCATAACCATCCCTGAAACTATGGAGCTAGTTCTTCTCATCACCCCTGTCCTCAAGGGGTCCCCAGTGCCTTGGTGGTAATAAACGAGCATCCAAGGGTAACAGAGGTGAGCCCCTTTTACCAGCCAGCACCTCTGGGAGCAGGAGGCAGACTGTCTTGGTGAAGACTTCAACAGCCACTTGAGATCGACAGGGAGGACCCAAGGGCCTGGCGGGGAGTCAGCAGAGGAAAATAACTGAACTTCTCTGCATGTGACAAGGAAGAGTATTTTTTTTAACGTTGAGAGGAAAGAGCACGGGAGAGTGAAAAAGGGAAATGGTTGAGAAGGGAGGGAAGAGAAAGTTGGGGGAAATGTTGCCCTGTGACATCGGGTAAAGCCCTGATGATGGAGGAGCTTGACATTATTTAAGAAGAGGATATTTTCCAGTGGTGTTAACCCATCATCCGCAAAATACATCCTGAGTTCTACTACACATGGCACTCCATGAACGCTTAGGAGGAGTGGGGTTTGGGCTGAATGTTCCAATTGGGTTTGCAAGTGTTCTTCGAAGATGAGAGGCCCAAGGCAGAGGGGTCACTGAGAATGTAAGACCCAGAGGGAGAGGCAGAGAACTTGGGTGGGTTTTGAATAAACTTTAGACATAAAATGGAAGCTCTAATCAATCTTATCTAGAACTCAAAGGACCAGGAGAAGCCAGTTGGTATCTGGTGTCCACAAATAATCTCCATCCAGAGTGTAGTCCTATGATGTATGCAAGGTTCAATGGGATCACCAAGGAAAGAGAAGGTAACTGTGGACCTTGCCAGATGAATGAAAGTTTTTCAGTCCGTGAGCCCATTTATTCCAAGAAAAGGAAATGGCGTAATCAAAAGCACGCAGTTGTAAACGGGCGCCATGTTTGAGAATGGAGGCTGGTGCGGAGGACCCGGAAGGTTGGGCGAAGACAACGGAGGCGAGAAAGTTGAACATGGGGTGGCAGAGGGCCAGACCAGGACATATCAACAGAAGCCTCACTGAGGAGTTAGAACTCGGTCTAGAAGAAAGGGAGGCATCCTTGAAGCACTTTCAGGAGTGGCCTGTCATGGCCAGATCTGTGTTACACGAAGTTTGGAAAAGAGGAGGGACTGGGGACTGCAGAGGCCTGCCCTAGGGTTGTAGCATTTTAACAAGCAAACAGCAATAACAGCAAAAATAGAGAAAGGACCTGAACACCCAATGTGCAGCACAGAGAGTGCAAGTGGGTGATAAGCATCTGGAAACATACTCAAGGTCACTAGCCATCACAGAAATGTGAGTGACAACAACCACAGGTATCCAGTGAGGATATAAAAACCACACTTGGAGTGATAAACTCCAACTTCACACTGGCGTTTGCTCTGGGGAAAAAAAAAGAGCAAGGACATCAGGGAGAGTTCAGGGAGCTGCAAATGTGTCCACAGTGTTTTATGGCTAAAAGGAAGCTGAAGCAAAAATGAAAAACAGTAGTCGGCCAAGTGCAAGGTATGTAAACTTTCATTTTATTAATCTCCATATCTTTCTGAAGGTTCATAATAAAATATTTTTTAAATAAGGACTCATTTTTCTGTCTATGTCAAAGGTTAAAATAAAAGAATTCCTAGTGATGGGGAAGCAGTGGGGAAATGGCAAATTCCATGTCCTGCTGGTAAAATAGACATTGGTATATTTCCAAAAGACAATTTAGCAAAATCTAGCAAAAGTGTTGAATGTTTGTGAACCCTTTGATGTATCAATTCCACAAATGGGAATTTTTCTCAAGGAACTTATTATGGATATGCCCAGAATTGAGCTTTATAAGAGAAAAATTTTAAATAATATAAATGTACAGCAATACTTTATAGCCATAGAAGAAGTTGTAGAAAGACATCTAATGATATGGAGGGATGTATGTTATATGTTAATTAACAAAAGAAAAGCTTGACACGTCAGTATGTACATACAATTCCCTTTTTGAAAAAACAGGTGCAGACACATAGATAAGACACTGGGAGGATACACAATGAAATGTCAGGAGTGGCCCTTTCTGGGTGGAGTAATCATGAGTGATATTTCTTTCTTTCTACTCCCTATCTTTTCCCCTATATACTCCTTATATAAGTTAAATTAATAATAACTATATAAATTAAAATAGCATATTTCTTTATCAAAAATTTTTAAAATACTATCTCTGTCTCTGTATCAATCAGCTCAGACTGCCATAGCAAATGCTATAGACTGGGTAGCTTAACAACAGAAATTTATTTCTCATGATCCTGGAGATGGGGAAGTCCAAGGTCAAGGTGCTGGCAGATTCAGTTTCTGGTGAGAGCTCTCTTCCCAGCTGGCAGATGGCCACCTTCTCCCTGTGTGCCCACGTGGCCTTTCCTCGGTGCTGCACATGGAGAGAGAGGTCTCTGGTATCCCTACTTATGGGAGCACTAATCTCATCGTGAGGGCCCCACCCCTATGACCTCATCTAACCCTAATTATCTGCCGAAGTCCCATCTCAAAAATAATCACAGTAGGTGTTAGGGCTTCAACATATGAATGGGGGGGGGGGCGGGGGAGGACATAAACATTCAGCCCATAACATCCCCCATATACATAATCTGAATCTAATCTTGAGGGGAAAATAAAAACAAATTAAAGAACATTGTACAAAACTTTCCTAGACTTTTCAAAAAATGTCAATGTCATGAAAGACAAGGAAAGTATGAGGAAATAATTCCAGGTTAAAGGAGAGAAAAGAAACAGGACAAAGAAATGTGATATTGATCTTGGATCAGGAAAATGTGTGTGTGTGTGTGTGTGTGTGATTATAGTTATAAAGGACATTATTAAGGTAATTGGTGAAATTTAAATACAGGCTACAGATCAGATGATAATATAGTGCCAATGTGGTTCCATAATATAAGTGTTTTGGGAGATAATGATGAAGTACTTAGGAATAAAGGGTCATATGCCTGAACCTTACATTGAACTGGGTCAGCAATAATAATATAACAACAATAACAAATGTACTTAGAAAGAGAAACAAAGCAAATATGACAAAATATTAATGCTTGGTGAATCAAGGTAAAGGGTATATAGGAGTCTATTTTACTAGGCTTGGAATTTTTCTGTAAGTTTGAAATGAAAATAAAATTTAACAAAAATTCTTTCCAACAAATAAAATAAAAATCCAATTAAAAAAATAAGATGAAATAAAAAATCCAATTAAAAAAAATAAGATGAAATAAAGGACTGGGTCATGACATGCTGGAGCCAGCTCATACTGGCTTACAAGAGCAGATTGTTAAAGTTTCAGGAATTTTTCAAGCCAGTAGCTTGAAATTGGCCAAGGTGGGAGTATTGACACCACAGAAATTGGCAACTGTTACAAATCAGGGCTTTTTTTTTTTTTTTTCCAGAGAGCCAGTTGCTTTCCAAAACCCCAGTCAGTGGAGGGCCCGTTCTCCTCCGTGGCTGATGGAGGCAGGGTCATGCCCTAGTTCTCTTAACCTCATTCAGTCCTATGCCCTTCCACCATGTGATATTTCTTTTCTAAGCAGCTGTCGGATTTAACATCCCCTGCAAGCTTCCTGGCTTAACGAGGGCCTCTGTTTCCCCAATATCTGGGGAAGGTCAAATCTCTGAATCAAAGAGATTATGGTGGCTGTGGTGGAACCTCTATTCTTCACATCTCACCACGAGTCCTGCTTCACTGTGACATGTTGGGATGAATACAGACGGGATGCTGTCCCTTTGATGAATGAAATCTGCTTTGAGAGGATACGGTACAACACTGCTGTTTGGGAGGATCTATAATCATTGACAGAGTGGTCATGGACCCAGCCTACTTCATTCTCAAGCCCAAGCGCTGTGTCCACAGGGCTCAGACACCTGGATTCTTGGAGTTTGAAGGATAATTGGTGGAATTTATTGCCTTTGCTGTGGATGGTTGGTGATCGATGGGTTTCTTAGGTTAGGTCCCCCAGGAGCAAACCCAAAGAGGAAGATTCAAGGCCAAGTTGGGGATCCCAGAAGGCACCGGTTAGAGGAATGTCAAGGTGAGGCAGAGAAGGGAGGAAGCCAACAGAGTGTGTTACTGAGCTGTGCATTGCTGTGACCAGTGAAGGTACAATCTCACTGCCCCGTCCGGGGGCTCCAGGAGACCCTGGTGAACGGGCCTCAGTGCTATCTAACCCCAGGGGCAAGAAGCTGGGTGTTTAACCTCCAGCCCCCAGGCTGCAGGCTGGCCCCCAACATATCAGGTCCTAACCCCAGGAACCCACAAATGTTATTTTATATGGCAACAAAATAACAGATATGATTAAGTTAAGGATTTTGAGACGAGATTTTCCTGGATTACCCAGGTGGGCCCTAAATGCAGTCACAGGTATCCTCATAAAGAAAGTCTGAGGGAGATGTGACCAACAGAATAGAAGGCAATATGACCACAAAGACAGAGATGAGGGTGCTGTGGCCACAAGCCGAGGAACGCCGGCAGCCACCAGACGCTGGAAGAGGCAAGGCATACATTCTTCCCTAGAGCCTCCAGAGGGAGCATGGTCCTTCTTGATTTCAGCCCAGTGATATCGATTTTGGACTTCTGGCCTCCAGAACTGTGAGAGAATAAATTTCTGTTGTTTAAGCCATCAAGTTTGTTTACGGCAGCCATGGAAAACTAATACACCCCCATCAGGCACTAGCTGAGGGCTCGTCCCAGGGCATGAATTGTCTACGCTTCCAGCCTTCCCCAGAAATGGCAGAGACAAATCCTTCTGGCAGAATCACAGATGCGTACAGCAGGATGCTTGTTAGTACCTCCTGGAATGATGAGTGCCAGGGGAATGTGGGCAGGTCACGGACAACATCAGTCTCGGGCACATGGCCTGGGTTGGACTAGATCACTGCAGTAACCCCTGAAGCTGAACAGAGCAGGGGGATCTGGTTGGGCTTATCTGTGTGGCTGCCAGGTTAAGTCCTCACCTTTCTCTGCAATGCAAGGGGACAGCCTAAAATGCCCAGGTATTGGAAGCTAAGGCCACAGGGAATCATGGGGGTCAAAAGCTCAGGAGAAAAGAACAGGACAGAAATGCCTGCACCTATGACTGGGGTGGGAAAAAGCCTGTACGCAGCCTCCCCAGGTGCCAGACCTGCCCCTGGATGCCACCACCCATGTCTTTGAGTGAAGGCTTTGGAGGAGAAGATTGTCAGCTGTTCCCATCTCCTGACACCCAGTTGTTGATAAGCGTTATATTGACAAACTTTCCATAGTCAAACACATTTGGGCAAAGCAGAATCAACCAAGGTTAAATCGATTTACTCTTCAAGAGAGAAATGGTATGCTTCCCAATTTTTTTTTTTTTTTTTTTTTGCAAAGCATCTCATGGGATTTGTTTCATGAAACACATCTGTGAGAAGTGATGCCCGGTTAGCTGATCAGATAGGGCCCAGCTGGGCCCCGGGGAAAGGGGCATGGGTGGTGTGGGTGGGAAGAAGAGGCTGCCCAGGTCGGGGGTGGTTATGATGCTTGGAGACCCTGGCCCAGGCACCTTAAAGTGCTGTCTCCTCTCCCCTGGAGAGGTCCCTGAGTGTCATGGTCCCTGTTTCAGAGATGAGCAAACCCAGGTTCTGAGGAATCAATGGGATGGTGAAGGCCAAGCAGACTGGGCAGGGGCCCCAGGGCAGAGTGGGATGGGTAGCAGCTGCCTCTGGCTGGACCGGGGTCATCTGAGGCTGATCCAAGGAGTAGGAAGGTGAGCTGCCCTGGGGTGATTCGTAACCCGGCCTTGGGGCTTTCACAGGCGGGGAATCAAGGACAAGGATGTTTCGGCCATCCTGGCTGAGTGACGAGAAAGAGCAAGAAGTCAGCCCCCGCGGAGCAGCTGGGCCCGTGAGCCACAATTACTGAGCCTGCGCATCTGGAGCCTGTGCTCCGCAACAAGAGAGGCTGCGATAGTGAGAGGCCCGCGCACCGCGATGAAGAGTGGCCCCCGCTTGCCACAACTAGAGAAAGCCCTCGCACAGAAACGAAGACCCAACACAGCCATAAATAAATAAATAAACAAATACTTTAAAAAATAATTAAAAAATGACTCCCTTCTTTAAAAAAAAAAAAAGAAGTCAGCCCAGTCTGCTCCCTTCCCCATTGTGTGGGCAAAGGCCCACCTGCCCCCCCTGAATGTTGCTTGGTTTCCTTGGACGAAATCTGATTGAGCCAGAAGGACCATGAATGGGGGGAATGTCTGGTGCTGGGGGGCTTCCTGTCTATTTTTGCGGGACTGGTCTCACTTCTGCTTCATCATCAAAGAGAATGAAGTGAGCTGACAGGTACCAGGGCTGGCAGGTTAAGATCAATGGCTGGTGCATGTGCATTTTGGCCCCCAAACTTCTGGCTGCACAGAGGACCCCAGCTCACAGCCCCTCCAGCATCATTACCCTTGACCCCCAGCCTCTGGCCAGCCCAACCAAGGCCTGCAGGTGCCATCATGGCCTCTGAGCCTGCCTGCCCCTCAACCAGGTCACCCCGCGCAGCATCTTCCTATCCAAAGACTGATCTTGTTAAAGATGCAGTGACCGAGAGAGGCAACAGGACTTTAAAATGCAGCCTGTGAAGGTCAGAATTCTCCATGCCTGCTTCAGAGAGGATGTGCTGGCTGGTTTTGGCTGGGGTGCCTGGGAATAATTAGGCCCAGAGAGTCAGTTGAGGTTGGAGAACAAGATAACAGCCAAGCTCCAGGGACGGAAGGAAGGGGAATGACTCTGTCCTGCAGCCTCAGACAAGAGCCACAGAGAAGGGGACATAGTCTGAACTGCTGTCCTCTCCCCAGCATCTTGCTGCCCTAACTGTAGTCCCTGGGCCAGCCGCATCAGCATCACCTGGGAGCCTGTTGGAAATGATGAATCTCAGCCCCAGCCCAGACCTGCGAGATCGGAATCTGCATTGTAACAAGATGTCCAGGAAATCTGTGTACATATTCAAGTTTGAGAAGCCTTACCCACACCGTCTGAGCCTCTCTTTCACAGGAACTGGAAACAAGAAGGAAGTTGATGAGACCTCACACTTCCTCCCATCCAGTAAGTGGGGACCACTGCTGAGACCCCGGAGGGGTCACTTTGCCACCCTCTTCATCATCACTTGACTCAGTGGTCCCTGGCCTAAGAGGGTCTGGGTGGGAAATCGGCCCCTTCTAATCACCAGCCCCACTTGGCGTGTGAGCTTTTCGGGCCCCTTGCCTCCGTCTGCCAAGAGTATGGGGGCAATCCCTCCACCCCAAACTTTTATGTCTTTGTAAAATGTTTAGCGAAAAACTGCCGACTATGTAAATCAGAGATCATTAGAGGTTGGGTTTTTCCTTAAAGAATGGATTCAGCAAAATGCTGTTTTCTCCCCGGCTCTGAGTCTCTATTTAGGGGATTGGAGCTCTGTTTATTTATTTATTTATTTATTCATTAGCTGGGCCCACAGTCAAGGAGAAGGGAGCAGGGCTATTAATCTTTCCTGTCATCCATTCACAGATGTGGAGTTCACACCACAGCAAATGTGAAGTCAGCAGTACACAACCACAAGGTGGAAATTTCAAGAGAAACAAGCTTGGAGGAATAAAAAAATTAAAAAAAAAATAAAAAGGGAGTGGGGGCAGGGTTGGGGAGAGAGGGATACAGGGAGAGAGCACATTTCAAATACAGCATCTGTGACTCCCTGGGCGCTTGTGTGTGCCTGAGAGTAATCTTGTTCCCAGCATGGAAGTGTCATTGATATGTTAATAGTAATTTTCTTTTCTCTTCATCCTAAAGAAATGAAGTTTGCAAACGGATTCTGATGAAGTAGATCTGGGTGTGAGTCTGGGTGGGTGGGTGTGTGTGTGGGGGGGGTACATAGAGCCTGAGACAGACACACACACTCACACACACTTATTCCCTTCTCTGCCTATTTATGGCACCTACTTAGTAGATTCTGGAAATCTCCATGGAAAGGCAAGTAGTCGAAGGCTGTGACAAGGTCTGAGAAGGCATTGGTGTCCCTTTTGGGAATGAGGTGACTGCCAGCTCTCGGGGTGGGGAGACGGTGTCAAGGCTGCAATAGCCATGTGTTTCACTGCAGTGGAAACCCAGCAAAGGCTCCCATGGGGAGTTCTAAACACAGGGAGACCCCACTGCCCAGTGTTCTTGAACCAGTGCTGGGAATGAGGCAGTAAGCCAGAAGAATCAGCCCTCAAGCCTCCAAGAGCAGACACCTTTCTAGAGCCGGCAGGGCTCCTGACTCCATTTCCTTCTTGCTATGTTCCTATCTGGGGGACCTGATACTTCAGCTCCTTGCTTGTCAGCTCTTTTCCCCACTGGGCCTGGAGTGGGTGGGTGGCAGATCCCCAGAGCACACTGCCTTCTTAGAACATTCCAGGGACCCCGGTGCTATACCCATCACTCAGGCCAGATGCACTGTTCATTGATCCCAGCCTGGCCCAAACCTGATTTCATCTTTTACCTTGAGCTGCTGCCACTCCCGTGGGGTCCTTTCCAGCTCCCCACCTGCATTTCTCCTTCCCACTGGTCTGAGATGCTGAGTTCCGGGCCACACAGCCACATCCAGAGACGGTCCCATCTCCGATGCGAAAGGCTGAGTCCAGTTTTGCATGGCGCATGCCCAGTACCACACTGAACAACAGCAGGGGAAGGTTGCCTTCCGAGGTAGCTGAAATTAACGTCTTGCATCAGCATGTGAGCTCCTTAGGGCAAGGAAACCATGTTTATTCATCCCTGCTCCTTGACACTTGGTAGATTCTCAGAGAACATTTGCTAAATTGCATTGAATTCTGGTTCAAAAGCAAACCTGCAGCAGGTGAAAGAGCAGGGTCAAAACACAGCAGACCTAACAAATGAAGAGGAAATAGGCAGTCTACCTGAAAAAGAATTCAGAATAATGATAGTAAAGATCCAAAATCTTGGGAATAGAATAGACAAAATGCAAGAAACATTTAACAAGGACGTAGAAGAACTAAAGAGGAACCAAGCAACGATGAAAAACACAATAAATGAAATTAAAAATACTCTAGACAGGATCAATAGCAGAATAACTGAGGCAGAAGAACAGATAAGTGACCTGGAAGATAAAATGGTGGAAATCACTACTGCAGAGCAGAATAAAGAAAAAAGAATGAAAAGAACTGAGGACAGTCTCAGAGACCTCTGGGACAACATTAAATGCACCAACATTCGAATTATAGGGGTCCCAGAAGAAGAAGAGAAAAAGAAAGGGACTGAGAAAATATTTGAAGAGATTATAGTTGAAAACTTCCCTAATATGGGAAAGGAAATAGTTAATCAAGTCCTGGAAGCACAGAGAGTCCCATACAGGATAAATCCAAGGAGAAACATGCCAAGACACATATTAATCAAACTATCAAAAATTAAATATAAAGAAAACATATTAAAAGCAGCAAGGGAAAAACAACAAATAACACACAAGGGAATCCCCATAAGGTTAACAGCTGATCTTTCAGCAGAAACTCTGAAAGCCAGAAGGGAGTGGCAGGATATACTTAAAGTGATGAAGGAGAAAAACCTACAACCAAGGTTACTCTACCCAGCAAGGATCTCATTCAGATTTGATGGAGAAATTAAAACCTTTACAGACAAGCAAAAGCTGAGAGAGTTCAGCACCACCAAACCAGCTTTACAACAAATGCTAAAGGAACTTCTCTAGGCAAGAAACACAAGAGAAGGAAAACACCTACAATAACAAACCCAAAATATTTAAGAAAATGGGAATAGGAACATACATATCGATAATTACCTTAAATGTAAATGGATTAAATGCTCCCACCAAAAGACACAGACTAGCTGAATGGATACAAAAACAACACCCATATATATGCTGTCTACAAGAGACCCACTTCAGACCTAGAGACACATACAGACTGAAAGTGAGGGGATGGAAAAAGATATTCCATGCAAATGGAAACCAAAAGAAAGCTGGAGTAGCAATTCTCATATCAGACAAAATAGACTTTAAAATAAAGACTATTACAAGAGACAAAGAAGGACACTATATAATGATCAAGGGATCGATCCAAGAGGAAGGTATAACAATTGTAAATATTTATGCACCCAACATAGGAGCACCTCAATACATAAGGCAAATACTAACAGCCATAAAAGGGGAAATCGACAGTAACACAATCATAGTAGGGGACTTTAACACCCCACTTTCACCAATGGACAGATCATCCAAAATGAAAATAAATAAGGAAACACAAGCTTTAAATGATACATTAAACAAGATGGACTTAATTGATATTTATAGGACATTCCACCCCAAAACAACAGAATGCACATTTTTCTCAAGTGCTCATGGAACGTTCTCCAGGATAGATCATATCTTGGGTCACAAATCAAGCCTTGGTAAATTTCAGAAAATTGAAATCGTATCAAGTATCTTTTCCGACCACAACGCTATGAGACTAGATATCAATTACAGGAAAAGATCTGTAAAAAATACAAACACATGGAGGCTACACAATACACTACTTAATAACGAAGTGATCACTGAAGAAATCAAAGGGGAAATCAAAAAATACCTAGAAACAAATGACAATGGAGACACGACGACCCAAAACCTATGGGATGCAGCAAAAGCAGTTCTAAGAGGGAAGTCTATAGCAATACAAGCCTACATCAAGAAACAGGAAACATCTTGAATAAACAACCTAACCTTGCACCTAAAGCAATTAGAGAAAGAAGAACAAAAAAACCCCAAAGCTAGCAGAAGGAAAGAAATCATAAAGATCAGATCAGAAATAAATGAAAAAGAAATGAAGGAAACAATAGCAAAAATCAATGAAACTAAAAGCTGGTTCTTTGAGAAGATAAACAAAATTGATAAACCATTAGCCAGACTCATCAAGAGAAAAAGGGAGAAGACTCAAATCAATAGAATTAGAAATGAAAAAGGAGAAGTAACCACTGACACTGCAGAGATACAAACGATCATGAGAGATTACTACAAGCCACTCTATGCCAATAAAATGGACAACCTGGAAGAAATGGACAGATTCTTAGAAATGCACAACCTGCCGAGACTGAACCAGGAAGAAATAGAAAATATGAACAGACCAATCACAAGCACTGAAATTGAAACTGTGATTAAAAATCTTCCAACAAACAAAAGCCCAGGACCAGATGGCTTCACAGGCAAATTCTATCAAACATTTAGAGAAGAGCTAACACCTATCCTTCTCAAACTCTTCCAAAATATTGCAGAGGGAGGAACACTCCCAAACTCATTCTACGAGGCCACCATCACCCTGATACCAAAACCAGACAAAGATGTCACAAAGAAAGAAAACTACAGGCCAATATCACTGATGAACATAGATGCAAAAATCCTCAACAAAATACTAGCAAACAGAATCCAACAGCACATTAAAAGGGTCATACACCATGATCAAGTGGGGTTTATCCCAGGAATGCAAGGATTCTTCAGTATACGCAAATCAATCAACGTGATACATCATATTAACAAATTGAAGGAGAAAAACCATATGATCATCTCAATAGATGCAGAGAAAGCTTTCGACAAAATTCAACACCCATTTATGATAAAAGCCCTGCAGAAAGTAGGCATAGAGGGAACTTTCCTCAACATAATAAAGGCCATATATGACAAACCCACAGCCAACATTGTCCTCAATGGTGAAAAACTGAAACCATTTCCACTAAGGTCAGGAACAAGACAAGGTTGCCCACTCTCACCACTATTATTCAACATAGTTTTGGAAGTGTTAGCCACAGCAATCAGAGAAGAAAAAGAAATAAAAGGAATCCAAATCGGAAAAGAACAAGTAAAGCTGTCACTGTTTGCAGATGACATGATACTATACATAGAGAATCCTAAAGATGCTACCAGAAAACTACTAGAGCTAATCAATGAATTTGGTAAAGTAGCAGGATACAAAATTAATGCACAGAAATCTCTTGCATTCCTATATACTAATGATGAAAAATCTGAAAGTGAGATTAAGAAAACACTCCCGTTTACCATTGCAACAAAAAGAATAAAATATCTAGGAATAAACCTACCTAAGGAGACAAAAGACCTGTATGCAGAAAATTATAGGACACTGATGAAAGAAATTAAAGATGATACAAATAGATGGAGAGATATACCATGTTCTTGGATTGGAAGAATCAACATTGTGAAAATGAGTCTACTACCCAAAGCAATCTACAGATTCAATGCAATCCCTATCAAATTACCAGTGGCATTTTTCACAGAACTAGAACAAAAAATTTCACAATTTGTATGGAAACACAAAAGACCCCGAATAGCCAAAGCAATCTAGAGAATGAAAAATGGAGCTGGAGGAATCAGGCTCCCTGACTTCAGACTATATTACAAAGCTACAGTAATCAAGACAGTTTGGTACTGGCACAAAAACAGAAACATAGATCAATGGAACAGGATAGAAAGGCCAGAGATAAGCCCATGCACATATGGTCACCTTATCTTTGATAAAGGAGGCAAGCATATACAGTGGAGAAAAGACAGCCTCTTCAGTAAGTGGTGCTGGGAAAACTGGACAGGTACATGTAAAAGTATGAAATTAGAACACTCCCTGACACCATACACAAAAATAAACTCAAAATGGATTAAAGACCTAAGTGTAAGGCCAGACACTATCAAACTCTTAGAGGAAAACATAGGCAGAACACTCTATGACATAAATCACAGCAAGATCCTTTTTGACCCAGCTCCTAGAGAAATGGAAATAAAAACACAAATAAACAAATGGGACCTAATGAAACTTAAAAGCTTTTGCACAGCAAAGGAAACCATAAACAAGACCAAAAGACAACCCTCAGAATGGGAGAAAATATTTGCAAATGAAGCAACGGACAAAGGATTAATCTCCAAGATTTACAAGCAGCTCATGCAGCTCAATAACAAAAAAACAAACAACCCAATCCAAAAATGGGCAGAAGACCTAAATAGACATTTCTCCAAAGAAGATATACAGATTGCCAACAGACACATGAAAGAATGCTCAACATCATTAATC
Organism: Eubalaena glacialis; assembly: GCF_028564815.1. Lineage (NCBI taxonomy): Eukaryota > Metazoa > Chordata > Mammalia > Artiodactyla > Balaenidae > Eubalaena > Eubalaena glacialis. The sequence continues at coordinate 21,287,139 of NC_083728.1, forward strand.
ATTAGAGAAATGCAAATCAAAACTACAATGAGATATCATCTCACACCGGTCAGAATGGCCATCATCAAAAAATCTAGAAACAATAAATGCTGGAGAGGGTGTGGAGAAAAGGGAACACTCTTGCACTGTTGGTGGGAATGTAAATTGATACAGCCACTATGGAGAACAGTATGGAGATTCTTTAAAAAACTAAAAATAGAACTACCATACGACCCAGCAATCCCACTACTGGGCATATACCCTGAGAAAACCATAATTCAGAAAGAGTCATGTACCAAAATGTTCATTGCAGCTCTGTTTACAATAGCCAGGACATGGAAGCAACCTAGATGTCCATCATCGGATGAATGGATAAAGAAGATGTGGCACATATATACAATGGAATATTACTCAGCCATAAAAAGAAATGAAATGGAGGTATTTGTAATGAGGTGGATGGAGTTAGAGTCTGTCATACAGAGTGAAGTAAGTCAGAAAGAGAAAAACAAATACAGTATGCTAACACATATATATGGAATCTAAGGGAAAAAAAAAAAGGTCATGAAGAACCTAGTGGCAAGACGGGAATAAAGACACAGACCTACTAGAGAATGGACTTGAGGATATGGGGAGGGGAAAGGGTGAGATGTGACAGGGTGAGAGAGTGGCATGGACATATATACACTACCAAATGTAAAATAGGTAGCTAGTGGGAAGCAGCCGCATAGCACAGGGAGATCAGCTCTGTGCTTTGTGACCACCTAGAGGGGTGGGATAGGGAGGGTGGGAGGGAGGGAGATGCAAGAGGGAAGAGATATGGGAACATATGTATATGTATAACTGATTCAGTTTGTTATAAAGCAGAAACTAACACACCATTGTAAAGCAATTATACTTCAATAAAGATGTTTAAAAAAAAAAAGCAAACCTGATGAAAAGGCAGGCTGCCTGGGGGAAATGGTTAGGTTTGTGCCGAAAGTACTGTATGAGCTCAACATTTTCCCTGGATTGAGAAAAGGATAAGTATGTTGGCTGATCAATGGAGGGCTGTGTTGAGCAGGATTCTGAGGCTGTGTCTGGACTCAGTGGGGAAGTTTGGTGATCCCCTGGCAAGTCTGCCCTGGGTACAAGAAGGGGAGTGACGATGCTGTGGCTCGCACTCAAGTAATGAAGGGTGGCTGCCTTGAGTCATGGAGTTTTTACCATGAGTAAGGATGTGCAGATCATATTGGCCCCAAAGAGGTAGGGCCTGATGACAAAGGGCCTAGGTTTGATGCATGGAAAGAGGAAGAATGGCCAGACATAGAGCTGAGCCCAAAGCCCAGGGAGCCCTGTCCCAAGTAGTGGCCCCAGTGGGAAGGCTGAGTGTGGGCACAGGATGCTCTGGGTCTGGAATAAGTCTTAAAATGCCTATCACAGAGATCACCAGTTAATCTTGGTCACTTGACAGCCCAGAGACAAGGCCAGGGAGTGGCCCCAACTTTCTAACCAGAATTCACCCCCAGCACTCAAAGGATGTGCAAGCACACTTGATTCATGCTTCTGTCCATCCCTGTCTCCATAAATGCCAGTTTCTTTACTGCCACATCCATTTTCACATCTGTAAATCAGAAACAGTAAAATCCGGTCCTGAAAAAGGAATAAAGAGCAAACAATAGTCATACCATTTGCATAGTGAAAAGCATACCCCCTCCTCCCAATGATAAATATCAACTTCCTCAATAGCGATCAGAGCCCCAACATGCTGCCAGCACTACCTACAGCCTCTTCTTTTGGCTCCTTACTCACCCTAGATTCCAGCTACTCTAAGCTCCAAACCCCATGTTCACTCTTACCTTTTGCCTTTTTTCATGCTTTCCTCTGTCAGCAATCTCTCCCCACCTTTTGCTGAAATTACTAAACTCATCCTTTAGGTCTCAGATTAGACACTGCCTCCTCCAGGAAGCCTTCCCTGATCCCACCCCACCCCCAAAGCCATACACTTACTTCTGTCACAGGACTATCATGCTATATTTATTGCCTATTGCCTATATAAATTAATAATGTTAATTATAATATTATATATAATACATAATAATATATATAATTTATAATATATATTATAATATAATATATTATAATATAATATAATTATATTTTTATAATATAATTATAATTATTAGAATATTAATAATATAATATATTATAATAATATAATATAATATATATAATATATTATATTACAATATATAATATATATAATATATAATTTATAAATATATAAACGCTATATAAATTGCCTATTTATCTCTTTGCCTTTTTCAATGGACTACTGATTGGCATTTTTTTCTATAAACAGCCATTAGTAAATAGTTTAGTCATAAGAGGCCATATGGTCTCTGTCCCAACCACTCAACTCTGCCCTTGTCACCAAAGCAACTAGAAACAACATATAAACAAATGACCATGGCAGTGTTCCAATAAAACTTTACTTACAAAAAAAGATGACGGGCCACAGGCCAGAGTTTGCCCTACACTAGATGATGAGCTTCTCAAAGCAGGAAGTGTTTTTTTATTCAACTGTCCCCACCATGGTGACTGTCACAGAGAAGATACTTAATGAACAAAAGAATGTTGTTGAAAAAAATCATTTGCAACCCCCGTCATCACCTGATAGGATTGAATTAACCCGTCGTATCCCTGAAGTCTGGGGAGGACTGCTTAGACATCGGACCTGAGTCTGAGTGTGGCTGGGACCATTTCTTGTGCTGGAGAGTGACACCAGGACTGGTGAATGCACTGTCTCCAAGGCTAGACCCCAGGAGGCCATGCTCACCTGTTCCTCACTCTCCCATCTTGCCTCTCCCCACCCATTAGGAACCTGTCATTCAGGCAGGTGGGCACCAACGCCACTTCCCGTGGATACCTATGCTTCTCTAGGACACGGTTTCCACTGTCACTGGGTAATTCCATGCCTTGCCCCGTGCCAAGCACAGCCATTGCAGATGCTCTGAGGCCAGTAGGGTTTCCAAGTCCCACAATGAGGGGCTGTGATTTGGGGGAGAAAACCTGTCTCCCCCCCTCATATTAACTTCCCCACAGGAGACTCACAGTAATTAATGCCCTTTAGTCCCCAGTAATTCACAGAGTTTTACTGAAATAATAACTCTCCCCAGGAACCAGTCATGAGTCAAAGGTGAGGAAGGGGGCCAGGCGGGGGATGAACCCAGAGAACTCAACTCATGCAGTAATCAGGATTACTGCTTCTTTCAAGGAGTGAGGTTTTGTTACTTGGATAAGCTCCTTGACCTGGCTCTGTATTATCCCAGAAGGAGCTCACATAAGAATCCTCGGTTTCTCCTGTAACTAGCCTCCAGCCCAAAAGTTTATCAGACACTCCCAAATACATATGAAACTTGCCCTGCACACAACTTAGGTTTAAGCCCAATACCTCAATCTCCAAACCCCTCTGGGTAAATACAGTTGACTGCATCGTTAGTCCCAATTCTTACTTCACCATGTTAAGATTGTGCATCTCACCCTTTGCCATGTAACTTGCAGGCCTTCCTACTGAGGGAGAAGCTTATGTCTCTGCCCCGTTCATGTTTGGCTTGGTAACGTGACTCACTTTGGCCAGTAGAAGGATAGCAGGCCTGACCAAACAGAAGCTCAAATGTGCAAGGACGGTTTGCTTGCCCTCTAAGCTCCTCCCATTCTCTGTTTGAAGACCATGCTTTGGGGAGCTGCTGGTCCAAGGAGAATAAAGTTCGGTGGAGCAGATCTGAACCCAACCCACTTCCTGGAGTTCAGCCTGGCCCAGCCAAGACCAGCTGAACCCCAGCCAACCCACAGACAGACCCATGAGGAAGAAAAGTAAATGCTTGTTCTTTTTTGCCACTGAGTCTGGGGTGATTTGTTATGCAGCATTATTGTAGCAGTCACCAAATAATAAAGTAGGAAACTCTCTGCAAATCTTCCAGATTAGCCTCTAGGGACTGATTTACAAGGTGACCAGAATGCTTGGGGATGCCTGCTGCCCCGTGCTTCCCCAGCAACAGCTCTGACCATTTGAATCTAGCTCTATATTCATCCGGTTACTGGGAAGGCACTGAGCTTTGGAAGCCTTTGGTCTTCGTTCAGTTTTGGCTTTCTTTAATCAGGCTCTGGAGCTCTGCAGAGGCTCCCTTGTCACTGAGGGCTTTGAGGAGAGGGTCTGAGTTAGCATCTTTTAAAGCTGATGGTAAAGCCAGTTGCCCTAACAGACAGCCCTTATGCAGGGCCACAGGGACAGAGCTAACCTTGAGTCAACTGCTTATGGCAAATGAATGAGGAATTACTGTAATTGGCCTTGATTCCATGATTCCCAGCAGAGTCTAGTCCTATAGGTGAATCAGAACCTCTGAACCTTATGAATTGGGTGAGCCCATCAGTGTGAATCTGAAATGCAAATTTTTGTCATGATAGGAAAACGTACTGAAAAGTTATGATCAATTTGGGGGAAATGGTGGTAATTGTTCACTTCCCCCTATCCATGTCCCTTTGCAATTTGACTTTGCAGGTCCTCCCATCAAGACATAGAGTAAATTTCCCCACCCCTTGAATCTGGCTGGGCCAGTGATTTGCTCTGACCCATGGAATTTAGAGAAAGCATGTTGTGCCACATCTAAGCCCAGGTCTCAAGAGACATTGTTCTCTTGGAACCCAGCCCAGCCTTTATGAGAACAAACCTGGGTTAGACTGCTGGATGAGAGATGGCCTAAAGCTCCAATGAGTCATCTCAGTTGAAGTAATCCTAGACCAGTCAACGCTTTAGACACATGACTGAGTCTGGCCAAGACCAGAAGAACCATTCAACTGAGCTCAGCCCATTTTGCCTATTTGGAGAATCAGGAGCTCAGTAAATAGTCGTTGTTTTAAGTCAGATTTTAGGGTGGTTTTTACGTTGCAAAACTGTTACAGATGCCATTATTAAAAATGCATTGAGAATTCCCTGGCAGTCCAGTGGTTAGGACGCCGCACTCTCACTGCTGAGGGCCTGGGTTCAATCCCTTGTTGGGGAACTAAGATCCCACAAGCTGTGCAGCGCAGCCAAAAGGGGAAAAAAAAAATACATTAAGACCACCTCACACCCATCAGGATGGCTACTACAAAAAAAAAAAAGAGAGAGAGAGAGAATAATAAATGTTGGCAAGGATGTGGAAAAATTGGAACCCTTGTGTACTGTTGGTGGGAATGCAAAATGGTGCAGCTACTATGGAAAATGGTATGTGGTTCCTCAAAAAATTAAAAACAGAACCGCCATATGATTCAGCAATTCCACTTCCAGATACATACCCAAAAGAATTGAAAGCAGGGTCCGGAACAGATATTTGTACATTCATGTTCGTAGCAGCATTATTTACAAAAGCCAAAAGGTGGAAGCACCCTAAATGTCCATTGATGGATAAATGGATAAGCAAAATGTGCTATATAAACACAATGGAATATTTTTCAGCCTTAAAACAGAAGGAAATCCTGTCTTATGCTACAACATGGATGAACCTTGAGGACATTATGCTAAGTGAAATAAGCTAATGACAAAAAAAGACAAATATTGTATGTTTCCACTTATACAAGATAACTAGAGTAGTCAAATTCATGGAGGCAGAAAGTAGAATGGTGGTTGCCAGAGGCTGGGAAAGGGAATTATTATTTAATGGGCATAGGGTTTCCATTTTGCAAGATGAAAAGAGTTCTGGAGATGGATGGCAGTGATGGTTGCACAAGAATGTGAATGTCCTTAATACCACCACAGTGTACACTTTAAAAATGTTTAGATGGTAAATTTTATGTTATGCATATTTTACCACAATTACAAATAAAAAATGCATTCGGCCACTGGTGGGATGTCAGGTGGTTTGGACAGGGCTCAAAAGGGAGGGCCTATGATGTCAACATTGGATGTTGAATTAGTCAGGATTCTTTGGGTTGCAAGTGACAGAATACCAATTCATATTAGCCTAAAGCAAAAAATAAAATTTTCTGATGTAGCTGAGAAGACCACATGCCCAGGCAACTCATAGAACTGGAGACAGATCTTACCAGCAAGACTCAGTCACCAGGTCTGGCTTCCTCTCCTCTTATCTCTGTCTTCATTCTCTCCTAGCGCTCTGGCTGTCAGCAGTCCCTCACCTCCCTCCAGCACAGTGACTCCCAAGGAAGACAGCTTCTCTCCCAGTTCCTAACTGAAAAATACTGGGGAAGGCATGTGATTGGTTTGGCTTGAGTCCGACGTCCACCTCTGGACCAATCCCAGTGTCCAAGGGAATGGGGGATTCTTACTGGCCCAGCCTGGGTCATGTGACCTCTGTGGTCAGGGTTGGGGTGAGATTTGCTTCAGGGAAAGCAGATGGGGATGCTCGCAGGGCACACATACACAGTTACTACAGACCATAACGGGGGCCATTCCGTTAGAGTGAAGGTCATTTGGAGCCATCATCGCCACGACTGACCAAAGTCCATATACCCAGATTCTCAATACAACATAAAGGTAAAGATCCCAAGCTTTGGGGAATGTTAGACATGATTGTGAGGCTCAACTTCCTCACCAAATAGCAATGTGAACTTGGATAAGACCTTAGCCTTTCAAAGCCTCAGCTTCCGCATTGACAACATGGGTTTAATATCACAGGGTTGGTATGAGGGGAAAACTGGGGGATGTTTGTAAATCATCCCTCACTGTGTCTTGTACCTCATAAGCATCAAAAATTAAATTTAGAATAACTGTGATAAAAATTATTATGAATATTGCCACCAGCCTGTTCTCTTTGCCATCCGCTGCATGGAGAACCAGGAAGCAGCTCTCTATGGCAGGCTGAATAGCTTTCACTCAACCCCCATCTGAGCACCTCTGTACACCCCATAGCGTGGTGGGTGGTGGCTTTTGTAAGTTTACTGCCAGGGCCAGGACTGGGTTCAGGAGAGTGAGGGATCTAGGGTGTCACGTTTAAGGAGGCACCCACCCTCGAGGTTGTGCAGGTACAAGCTGAGCCCCAGAGAGTGAGCATCTCTGTAAATGCCATGCCCTAGGCACCTCCCTTAGCCTCACCCTCACTCATACCAGTGCTGCAAAATGCATTAGAATCATTTGGGGATCTTGTTAGAAGGAAACTCTTTTTTTTTTTTTTTTTTTAATTACCCATAATACCACTGCTAAGGGATCACTGATGCTAACATTTTATTTATTTATTTATTTATTTATTTATTTTTGGCTGTGTTGGGTCTTTGTTTTGTGCGAGGGCTTTCTCTAGTTGCGGCAAGTGGGGGCCACTCTTCATCGCGGTGTGCGGGCCTCTCACTATCGCGGCCCCTCCCGTTGCGGGACACAGGCTCCAGACGCGCAGGCTCAGTAGTTGTGGCCCACGGGCCCAGTTGCTCCACGGCATGTGGGATCCTCCCAGACCAGGGCTGGAACCCGTGTCCCCTGCATTAGCAGGCAGATTCTCAACCACTGCGCCACCAGGGAAGCCCCTAGAAGGATACTCTTGAGCCAAGTCCAGCCCTAGAGAACCAGGGGGGCCTGGGACTTTGAGAAGAAGCTCTCATCCCCAGTGATTTTTCTGTGGTCAGCCCAGGCCTGCACTGGGAACTGGCTTTGAGACTGGGGTCAGCCGTGTACTGATGTGGGGTTTGCGGAGCCAGAGGGTTTCTGCAGAGATGCCCTGGGACACCATGGGGTGGAGGGCTGAGTTGGCAAGGGAGTCGCACCCCACCCCCAATGCTTCAACTAGGCTTGAGCTTTTTACATATTGGACTTTCACATGGGATGTCATTTGGCAAAAGAGTTCTATTGCTTAAAAAAAAAAGCTTGAAAACTTCTGGGCTGGAAGTGGGAGAGAATTTGGGAAACTGTTCAATAAGCAAATGACCAGCCTCTCCAAGCAGGTCACTCGCTCCCCACCCCTCTCCTCAGCACCCTCATCTTTCTTTCATCCTGGAATAAACCCCTCCCTGGAGTCCAAGGGCTGCCCCTCCACAGCTGGCGGGGAGTGGCTGAGCCTTGCGGGCCTGCCAGCTCCCATGTGGCTGCAATCAGAGACTGGCCAGGCGCATTGCCCTCTACCCAGCATGCCGCCCCCGTAGGACTGACCCAGGGCAGCCTCGCTCAGCAGCCTCTTTGAGTGGGGCTGGGGGGTCACGGCAGGGAGAAGGCTCAGTCACGTGCACTTGGCCTCGGTTTCTCACCCCAGAAGACCTGGGTCCCCAGGTTCCCATAGGGAGTCCTACTTCTGCCAAACCAGTGATTACAGCAGAAGAAGAACAAATTCTGGGGATGAGGGAGGTTCCATTCTGATCCAACAGGGCCCAATCCAGCCGGGATTTCTCCTTCAAGTCCTTTCTCCTCTGACTTAAAAAGCCAAGAACATTTCCATGGGATCTCATTTTTTTAAAGTATTTTTCCTATAAACTTAGAAATTTCTTTAAGTTTTCCTTTGAATTATTTTTAAAAAGCTGTTTTTTAAAAAAAAGAAGCAGACTGACAGATACAAAGAACAAACTAGCGGCTACCAGTGGGGAGGGGGGAGAGGCCATGAAGGGGTAGAGGAGCGGGAGGTACAAATTATTGGGTGTAAGATAGGCTCAGGGATGTATTGTACAGCACGGGGGATAGAGTCAATATTTTGTAATAACTGTAAATGGAAAGTAACCTTTAAAAATTGTTAAATAAAAAAAATTTTCAAAGAATAAAGAAAGGAAAAGAATGCCGTTAAAATACGTTATTTCGATGCTTCTGAACTCAGGGACTAGGAAAACTATATCTTCTTTCCAGTGCATCATCCTTGATCTCAATGCTGCTGATTTCAATGCTGATTTCGGAGAACTTAGTTTCATTTCTGCCACTTAATTCTGCAACCTTGGAGATAAATATCTAAGGGTTTTGTGATAGGAGGGTTATTGTTTTGTTCTGTGTTTTAAGAAATTAACTCAAAAAAAGCAAAGAATCACAATGGGGAAAAGGCACCTCCACGAATAACCACTAATGAATGAATGCCATTGTCACCCGGTTCCAGGTTGCAGACACCAAAAAAGGAAAGATCAGCTCTAGAAATGCACAGAAACCACCTTGTCCTGCCAACCAGGAACAGCCTCTAATGCTTCGATCAGACCGTATTTTAGTATTAAAACAGAAATGGATTATATCTACGAAAGAGACACGAAAATGACTTGACACTATGTATGCAATCTAATTCAAATCATGGGCCCCTAATCGACATTTAATTGATGCAATAATGCTTGTTCATGATGGTAAATAAACAAAATATATAAATGGAAACATCTCCTTTTATGTTTAATGACTGCTTAGCAGCTATTTGGGTCAGAGCTACTGAGCCCTAATAAACTAATACTTAATAATCAATTGAAATGCATTTCTCTGGTTATTGCGTTATTAAATCGGGATCCAGCTCCAACTGTGGAATTTTCCTTCCACTGGGAAGAAAATGGTTCAAAAGGGAAGAGGCTGCAATGACAGGTCCCCGTGTACACTGTGAGTTAAAAGGAGAGGTTTTTCTCTCTCCCTTCCAACAATTAGATGCAGCTCAACAGGAAGGCTCATCCCCAGCTTGCGTGTACCCTGGGCCTTATTGCCCTAAAAGAGAGTCTGTCTCCTTTCCAGGCTTGATTTCCATTAGAAATCCTCTCCTAGTCCCTATTTTACAGGGTAATCCATGTAAATAAAATAAGCCATGAAAAGTGCTTACAGCAATGCCTGGCATGTAGTAAGTACACACAAATGATTTTCATTATTATTATAGTTATTATAATCTTAACTTGTCACTGCTCTCTGAGCACGCGTAAAATTCTCTCTCGGTCACCTCACCTGAGTTGTTTTCTATTTTTTTTTTTTTTTTTCATAAAAGCAAGCCTCGTTTTCAGACCACACCCTGCCGTCCCAGCCAGCAGCTCCCGCAGCTTCCAAACCATTGTCCAGAGAAGGGCCACAGCTGGCTATGGCTGGGTCTGACATCAGGGCCACCTCCAGCTGGAGCTCTGAGCCTCCTGATGGCTGATGGCATCCTTTTCTGTGTCACTTCTGGCCCTCACGCTTCCAGGAGGTGAGACCTGTGTTTCAGGCCCCAAACTGGGCTGCCAGATGTCCCCTGGGACTGACATGCCAGCTCTGTTTCCCATCCCTAAAGCTTTCCCAGAGCCCAGCTCCAGGTGGCTGGGTCCACAGAGGGCCAAGCCCATAAGACATTCCTTCCTTATCAAGGCAGCCTCTAGCCCCTTGGCCAGCCTCTAATCCCTCTCCTCTCCCTTCCCCTCCTCTCTAGCACAGCCAGCGTGACTGGAGTCTGCCTGCCCAGGGTAAACAGGAGACCCCGAGGTCAGCTGCATAGGTACAGAGATGAGGAAGAGGAGAGTGGGGGTGGGGGCAGGCAGGGGAGGATGACAATGATGAGATAAAGCAGAGACCATTTGGAGCCAGTGGAACATTTAAGGAAGAGACTAGCCGAGTGACAGTGGACCTGAAGCCCATTGGAGAGGCTGGGCATGTGCTTGATGGTCCCAAGGCGCCATCGTGTGGCCAGTCTATGTAATGACCAAGGGGGGACCCCTTCTAGCGACATGTAGTCTCGTCTCCTTCTAAGTCCCTGGCCTGGGACAAGAGTTGTGCCCAAGCCCCTCCTTTAGACCTCAGAAGCCCCACTACTCACCCACTGGGAGTGCAGAGAGGAGAAATAGAAGGCAGAGGCCAGAGGAAGGGCTCAGAAAGTGTGCCCAGGGAGTCTGAGAGGCCTCATGGACAAAAGCTGACTTGAAAAGACCAGGAGCTCCTGGAAAAAAGGGTGTCAAGAGAAAGTCCCATGTGAACAGAAAAAGCACAGCTACAAGGACGAAACCCAGAGGGTCTCTACTGGAACTTTGGATTCCCAAGATACCTTGGTGCTGGGCATCTGTAGGGAGGGAGAGAGCCAGAACCAGGGAAGAGAAGGGTCCAGACCTCTCTGGGTCAAAGAGCTCTTCCCCATCCTCCTCTTCCTCCACTTTTTCCCCTCCTCCCCTTCCTCCTCCTCCTCCTCCTCCTCTTCTCCCACCAACCCAACACAGGCTAGGAGAGTACCCTCGATGGGATGGTGAGAAGCCTTAGAAATAGAAAGAGCATCCCCATGGCCCTCTTCAGCTCTGAAGAGCCATCACCCCTGCATTTATCCCCATGATCTTGCCAGCTTTGCACAACCCCATTTCACTGATGTATTTGTTTTGTTCCAAGTCCATATGCTTCCTTTGGGGAGGTTGTTATTAAACACTCAGGTTTGGGAGTCAGACTGCCTAAATTTTTATCTCCACACTATACCTTTACTGGCTGTGTGGCCTTAAGCTGGTCACTCAACCTCTCTGAGCTACCATTTCCAGATCTGTAAAATGAAGAAATTATAGTACCTTCCTTCCAAGGTTGTCATGAAGGTAAAATGAGATAACATACATAGTGCTAAATACTTTCACATACAAAAGCTAATTCAGCTCCCAAAACATCCCACAGTGACATGGGTACTACCATCTCCCATTTCACAGATGAGAAAACTGAGGCTCAGAAAGGCTGAAATGATTGGCTGGAGGTCACACTGACAGTAAGGGGCAGGGATGGAAGTTGAGCCCGGGTTTGTCCAATTTTAAAGTTTGGGTGAGTGTTCATTGACTATCTGCCCTTCTAGACTCTGAGCTTGTTGAAGGCAGATATTTCATCGCGACTGTCTCTATTCTCCCCTGAACTAGGCTCGGTGACTGGCACGTGGCAGGGGCTCAATGCATGTGTATTTATTGATTACCCACATTAGCACGGAGTCACCAAGTACACCAGGCTTGCTCAGGCTGCCCTAAACCTCACAGCTTCCTCAAACACGCCAAGTCCTCTCCCGTCTCCCAACCTCTGTAGGAGCTGTTCCTGCTTCTGAGAATTCCCTTCCCTCTTGACTCCGCCTGAAAAACAGAGACCCAGGCCAAACTTCCCTTCTTCTGCAAGGGCTTTCTCTGCCCCTCCAGGCACAGCGAGCCTCCCAGGAGAACTGCAGAACTTTATTAGCGCATGAATCATATGGCAGCATCGTAACCTGTCCACCCACTGGGTGCTCCACTAGGCAGAGGGCTCCTGAGGGGCTGGAGCAGAATGTCTCCTTGCAGGTGCATCCAGCTTGGAGCACTGAGGAGTATGGTGCGTCCTTAGTGAATGTGGGAGGGAAGCTGGAGGAAAGGAAGGGGAAGGGGAATAAGGGGAGAAGGGAAGGGTAAAGAGAGGGAATAAGGAACTGAAAAGGGAGGGAAGAAAGGATGGAGAGTGTGAGCGAAAGAAGGAAGGAAGGGAGGGAGGGAAGGATACAGCTGCCCTACTTCTCACAGTCACCTTATGGCGGCTTCTTTCCTTGGCAGGGGAAAGGGGCTCACCTAGCGAGGACGCATGTGCGCAGCGCACTGTGTGCCAGCCACCTGGCCCTATCCCAGCGCATCCTTCCCACCAATTCTCTCCTGTACCCGAGGCTAGTGCCTGCACGCCTGACTCCAGATTCTCTCCGAGTCGGCATTTTTCTTCCCATGCTGGGGCACAGGCGCAGTCTCGGGGAGCAAGCACGCCTGCCACGCCTGTGCTGACACACAACTTTTTAGAGGAAGGGAAAATGAGCCTGGATGATGCTGGGGGTGGGACTGGGTCCTGCCAGCTCCCCCAGGCTGAGCAAGAGGGTTCTAGGGTTTCTCTAAGGGTGGCCCCCCGCTGAGGACCCAGAGGGCTCTTCTCCCACTGGTCCCCACCTACTCACTCATTTTCCCCTGCTCCTCCTGAACGCTGAATACGGTGAAGATGTTTGGGGCATGGGTGCTGGAAGGAGCAGACACACAGAGCGAGGGGTGCACAGGAAAGAAACCCTTGGTCCCCTCCCTTAGACAAATGTCGGAACAACACTTTCTCATTACCTGCAAACAAGCCTCCAGAAATACTGCAAGATATGGCATCCAAAGTTCAGCAGCACTAAAGCAATTTGACAAAATAAAATGTCCTTTTAAGAACATTCTATTAGCCTGCTGGTCCCTCTGTGGATGATTTATTTGGGTTTTGTTCTGCTAAAACAAAGTTGGTGTCCTATCTTCCTTGAGGAGATGAGGGCAAGCTTAGTTCCCACAGCTCTGGGGGAGGAAAAAGAGAATGTCCAAGTCCCCAGCCTGGGTCCAAGCTGGACCCTGAAACCTCAGCCCCAATCAGCAAGAATGGGAGTAACAAGAAGCAATAGAGCCTTCACATACTTAGTACATGCGGGCTTAGTACATGCCACACACAACTGAGCCAAATGTTTAAGTCATTTAATCCTCCCAAAAATCTCAGCAAGAGGCTGTTATCCTCATTTTGCAGAAGACAGCTCAGAGAAGTGAAGCAACTTGCCCAAGGTCACACAGCCAATAAGTGATGACTCGGGTTATAAACTCCGCCCACACCCTGATTCTGAACGCTTCTTGACTTTTTCACGTTTCCTCTGCAAAACGTCCATTGGTGGGAATTGCCAAAGATAAGCCTAGGGACAGGGGCTTAATAGTAATTAGGAAGGCTGGGAAGAACCAGGTGGAAAAGGAAACCAATTAACTTCACCTGGATGCCACATTAGGACAATCATCGGTGGCTGGAATAGCTCTGCCTTTTCCTGGGTCTGATCCCAGCTCCCTCTCCACCTGGCCAAATGGGCAGCCCCCTGATTCTACAGCCCTGGACCTGATTGGAAACAAGAGGTGGGCATGAAGCTAGCAAATAATTGCCTTTGGGACAGAACCATGAGGTCAGAACCCATGTGATGTCAGAACAAAGCAGAGGCCACAGACTGGGGTGGTGGGGCTGGAGGAGGTAAGCTCAGGCCTCCCCAGATGGAGAAAGGGTCAGGAGAAAGGTGAGACCCCCACCGGGAACTATCCCCCTGGATTTCCTTAGAGACACCACCCAAGAATCAACTGCACCACAGATAAATGGTAGCCTCTGAGCTTCAGCAGGATCAGAAACAGTGGCACCCAGATAAGCAACCCTTCACCCCTAAGGCATGAAATCCTGGCTCTTTGGACTAAGACCATGACAATCTCACTTAAATCGCACACACTGTGCTTTGGAAGGGGATGTCATATTAACCCTGGAATAGAAATAAATTTTATTCTATGTGTCATCTGTGATCTATTGGTAATGACTGCCTGGGCCTAGGGCCACAAGAACGTGCACCAAGATCAATTAGTGATGTCTGCTAAGGATGCAGAGGAGGGGCCGTCCATTCACCAACCGTGAATCAATCTGCTCTTGTCCATTATCTTATCAGAGGGCTAGAAGGAAAGGAACATTTTGAAGAGATGGCGCATGTGGGTGTGTCTAAGGCCAGTCACATCCACCCAGTGGTTGAAGAGTGACTCCTATGAGTCCCTGTGCCAGAGTGTCACCAACTTACCCAATATTCTCTCAATAAATTCCTTTGCTGCTTAAATTAGAATTCAATTTTTCCTTCCTGAACCTAAATAAGAACTCTAACTTATATACTTTCTCATTCCTTCATTCCTTTAAGACACCATTAACACAAGAATACAAGGCAGTTTATATAGGAGTCTTATTAAAGGCTCATAGATAAGAGAACAATTATAGAACAAGGAACAACTTCAAATTTAATGCTGCACACGATGGTCCCTAAGAGTATATTGTGCTCGCTCGCTCTCTCTCTCCCTCTCTCTCTCTCCTCTCCCTCCCATCCCCGCTCCCATCTTCCTTCTACTCTTTAACATGGAAGGAACACCTGTCTTTTCTTCCTCACATTGTTTCCTGGGACTCTCAGAGTTCTACCCAAGCCGAGCATATAATCATCGTTTTTTCTTGCCCTCACCCAACCAAATCTGCCTTCACCTATGTCAACCATGAGGACCATGGAACTTGCTGTCCACAGCCTCCCACATTTGAGATGAAGGCAGCCCCTTCCCTAAAATGCAGAATTGCAACCATTTTATTTCTAAATAGCTCCTCTTCCTTTCCATCCTGCCACCCTAGCCTGTCACCTGAGATGAGCAATATTAGTATTATTATTAAGCAAGTGGAAATGTGGGCTCAGGTGTGACCACTGTCCCAGAAGCTCCTCTCTCCACACTGGTGGTTCGAATCTCAGTTACAAGCTGCAATCTCCCGGAGTGCTTTAAACAATACAGATGCCTGGGCCCCATTCCCAGAGATCCTGATATAAATGGCTGGGGTAGGGACCTGGCCGCTACCCAAGTAGGTCTAATGTGAAGTCACAGTACAGGGCCTCTGCTCTTTACTGTCGTTGTCACTCAGAGTAGCAGACTATGGCACCTGGACCCATTTCCTCCACCTGGAGGGCATTCAGGTAGACCATATTTCCCAGCATTCCTTGCAATTGGGTGTGGCCAAGTAACCAAATTCTGGCCAATAGAATGTGAGCAGAAGTAACTTACACATCTAAGCCTGGCCCATGAAAACCTCCTGTGGAATGCTTTACACTCACTTTTTGCTGGTTGCCAAGGTCCTACAAGATGGCGGAGCTACTAAGCAGAAGGCACCTGGATACCTGCATCACCATGTAGAAAACTACCTGCCAAACTCCCAGTTGGACTTAATGTGAGAATTAGACATTACCTTGCTAAGGTACTGATATTTGGAGGGTTCTCTGTTACAGGACCTAGAATTACTTTAACTAATGTTAAGGAAATACTCTGTGTGGATTATTCCCTTGGAGACTGGGCCAAGAATTTCATTGGCTCGATGGGAGATATTTGGTTATTCTTTGGATGTGTTAAGAGACTTCACCCCCAGGGCCCCCATCCTAACACTCTCTCCATTGATGGGAATTCAGACATGGAGCATGATAACTGGTCTGGACACTTCACCCACCTGAGTGGAGCCTCTTTGGGCTGTTTTCTTAAGCTTCAGGCCCCTCCTGCCCATGACCCTCCAATTCCAATGGCATTCCCCTGGTTTCTTGGACACAAGGTGTTCTTTCCTGCCCCTGGGCCTTGCATCACTGTTCCTTCTTTTAGGACTCTCTTACACTCTTCCCATGGCCATCACCTCCTCCCTCAAGTCTCAGCTCAAATGTCACCTCCTGAGATGCCTCCCCTCTCTACCTCATCTCAGTTGACACCCTAGTCCTTATTTCTGTGACAGCATCCTGTTTATTTCTTCATGGCACTGGTCTCAATTTTTAATCACACATGGATTTGTTTTCTTCCCCATGGTCTGTCTCTCCCAGTAGACTAAAGGTTCCTCCAGGAGAGAGGGATCTTTTCTTCTCATGACAAGCACAGCACCTAGCACAGAGTAAGGTGTTCAGTAATTATTTATTGAATGGATGATGAATGAAGAAATGAACATCTCCAAGTCAGCCTAGGGATGCAGGCTTCACAACACCTGCTCCCAGTTCTGGAACTCATGATGAAGTCACAAGGTCAAGAGCTTACAGACCACAGCTAACCTCCCACTGGCTAGGGCACCAAAGCCAGAGCTGGGGCTCATGGTCAAAGCCAGAGGCAGACCCAGGAGCAGGGCAGTGCACACCTCTCGGGGATTCAGTTCACATCGCTGACCATGTGAAGGGTCCCTGGGGCTGTGCAGGGCACCACCTGTATATCACACAGATCCCAGCTCTACGTGCAATCAGGCAAGGCAAACAAAATACTCTCAGACAGATCACTGTTGTGCATTACTCTGGAAAATTTTGTTCAGCCCTTTTCCCAAACAAAATCATGAAAACCAGCACATAAAAATGGAGCTGCTTCAGATGAAGTAGAAGAATCTGGAAGTCTGCCCTGGAGGACTTCAGAACAGTTGAGAGTAGGAGGATGAGGCAGATATGTCCCATGGAAGGGGTGACTATACCGCATGGAGAGGGGGCCTATGACCCATGGACAGGGCACCTATGCCCCATGGAAAGGGCACACACGCACCGTGGACACGGTGACTTTGCCCATGGAGCCGGGCATCTTACTTCCCCAGAGGCTGAGTTGGGTCTCTGGAGAAGATGTTCTCAGACACTAATAGGAGACCACACCTGCCCTGGGCCCAAGGCAAGTAGCATGGACTCCTTGTTGCACCATCACAGGCCTTATGCACCCAGCCTTCTCCTCCCTTCCCCAAGCTGGGATCTTCAACCCCCAACGGCCCGTGCCTGGACCATCTCTGGCACATCTGAGTCCACTCCAGCCCTCACCCCCACTGGGTCTCAGAAGGAACAGGCAAGAATTCGCAGGAAGCTACTGTGAATAAAGGGGAAATATTGAATCCATTGTCTTTTACTGTTATCACTATCATCATTTTCATTACCATCATTACCATCCTCATCTTCATCTTCATCGTTGTCATTATTACCATCCTCATCCTTATCCTCATCATTGTCATAATTACCATCATCATCATTGACATCTTCATTCCGGCACCCACTGAAAATCTCTTTCTCCATAAATTCTATTTGGGGGCATTTGGTCTTTCTCTGTAGAAGACTTTACCAATTTCCCTTTTGCTCTAACATCTTCCCCATTATATAGGAGATATTTATATTTGGGTACCAATGCTATCTCTCCTTTCTTGAGAAGATTCTGCTTAATTCTGAGATCATATCCTTCCCCCAGTTTTTGCTATTGAAATATTCTTTCTTTTGTAAACTGATAATGATCATGGTGATAGTTTTTTATAAATGTCCTCACTTAGAAAAGACACAGCTTCCCTATGTCTGTCTCCCACAGATGTTCTGTTTGTTTGCTTAATTTTTTTGGTCTGTGGAAAGCAGAAGTCTAGAAACCAAGGCTCTCCTGTCTTTTGATGTCCCCCAAAACACAATATGGTACATGAGTGTCACTGAGGGATGCAGGGAACTGGGGACCCCAGAGGCAGGGCTGATACCTGCTTGGGATGCTCAGCGAAAGGAAATAATAACATTCATCTGGCTTCAAGCCAGACAAGAAACGAGTCAGGATGGAATCCGGACCAGAGCTGAGGTCTCTGTGCTATTGCCCCATCCCAAGTTGACTATAAAGAGCCTGAGCTCCCAGGAAGCCCCAGGTCAGCATCCCCCCTCCTCCCCAGAACCCCACTGTCCTCTGATCCTGCTCTCCCCTCCCCTCCCGCAGGGCGGAGGTCCAGCATGTCTCACCTGCCCCCATCCTGCAGACACACCCTGGGAGTCAGGACTGGGATAATTACACCAAAAAGCCCCATGCCATGACAGGTATGTAATTATGAACTGAGCAGCTTAGCCAGCAGAATCCCTTCATCTTCCCTTGGTGAGCGACACGTCAAATCTAAGTATGAGAGGAAGAGAGAGAGGGTGTTGGATTCTGTGTCTCCTGCTAAAAACTCTGGTGAGACCCAGAAAGGTCAACTGGTCCTCCCAAGCCCCACCCCAGGGCTGAAGACAGTGAATGGATAACACTGCAGCCTGGCTGGGGTGGAGCACAGAGGTGTTCTCGTACCCAGCACCTACTTCAGGATGCTCAGGGGAAAGAGGTGACATCTGGGTGCAGGATCTAAGGGTTCCATAGAAGCACATCAGGGTGGGAAGGGAATTCCACAAAGAGGGAACCACCTCGGCCGTGGCCTGGAGTCACACTAATGCACGTGGAGCGAGTGTCCCGCTCTTGGGCAGGCTGGAGGTGGCTGCCAGGGAAAGAGTTGGGCTTTTCCTGATTCTCAGGCTGGGTGCTCCTGGTCGCCACCTGAGTGAAGTGTGGAGGAAGGAGGTTACCTTAAGAAATGGGTACTGAGGCAAAAAATGACCTACCCAGGATTCCACAGCCAGCAAATGGAAGAGCCAGGATTTGAACCCAGAGTCTGGGGGCCCCACTCTTGACCCCTAAGCCTCATACTGGCTAGTGACAGGGGTGGTTCCAGACCCTGAGCTGCCATGACAATAAGCCTACCATGGGCTGAGCCAGAGGTCATGGAAATACAAAGGCAAGGCCCCTGTATTTGTCAGTTTTCTGCTGTATTCATGCTGCCTAACAAACAGCCCCAGTTGCTCAGTGCACACAGGTAGCTCACAGGTCTGTGATCAGCAGGGCTAGTTTTGCTCCTGACCTCAGGATGCCTCCAGGTCTGCTCCACGTGGCTCACATTCTGGGACCAGTGACTAACTGAATTAGCTTCTTTTCTTGGTGAATGGAAGATGCACAGATGCACAGCTGAGCAGGATAATACAATTACCACAATCCTGAACCCCAACTCTACCTCTAACTGGTCCACTCTGCTCCTTCCTCTCGACCACCCAATTCCTCCTATAATATATGCCCAGTGCCCCAGGAAATATGTCCTCTGCCCTTGACACAGATCATCCTTCATTGCCCCTTGCCTTGGACCTTGGCCTTCTTCCTAAACTAAAATCCTGCCTCACAGGGATACCTCAGGAGAAAGCAAAGCCCAATAGGCTGGCTCTGCTAAATGAAACACGTGGGTCCAGGTGACAGAAATGAGAAAACACAGTTTTACTTACTCCCCTAAAACTCAATAACGTCTCAAGCGTGCCTGAGCTCTGAAGGGGAGGGTGGCCCCCACCCACAGATCCTGACCCTGGTCCCCAAGCCCCATGAACTAGTCCTTCTCAGAATTAGGGCTCCAGGACAGGGCAGGGGATGCACAAAGCTGAGAAGCCACACTCAAGAAATTATCAAGCCGGAAATCTTCTTCTTGATCTGGGTACAATGTGGGGAGGGAAGGAGGAGGGAGGGCCCTGATGGCTTCCCAGGTCCTTAATTTGAGGCTCCAAAAGAAAGAAATAATAACAACAATAACCATTCCTGCTGCAGCCACAGCATTTCCCGCCCATGAAGGCGTCTGAGAAAGTGCTGACGGGGACGGCTGACAAGCCGTGTGCATTGTAATTCACACCATAACAGCATCTCCAGGGCTCATGGATTTCTCATTGAAAAATTATGTGATGTCTTTTTGGAAACCCAATACTGAGTTATTGATATCGTGAAGGCAGCCACTTCCAGCTTATTAGCTATATACTTTCTGAAGGGCTTTTTTCTCCTCTAATTTTCAACTTGTTTTTCCCTTTTCAGTTTAAATTGGATTATGGTGCTTGAGTGAGTGTCTTGAGTGTGTACCTGGGGAGAAGGTGTTCTGTACCCCTGGGAGTGGGTGTCCTTATAAGCATGTCAAGATGTGTGTGTCTAAGTGTGGTTTTCCGCTAGGGTGTAAGTGAGAGTGTGTAGCTGGGTGTGCACGCATCTCTATATGCTTGGCTGTGTAAGGGGTGAGGGGTGAGGGAACTTCCAACTCTGCACATCTGTGGGCATATGCACGTGCAAACATGTGCATGTGTGTGCACCTTCATGACTGGTAGCCATGTGTCTGTTGTGTATCTACATGTAGAGTTGTAAGTGTACCACATAGGTGTGTGTGTAAGTACGGATGTGGTGTATGTGTAGGTATATGTGGGTGTGTGTCGATATATCTTTGTATCTGAGTAGCCACGTGTATATCGGTGTATGTGTCTGTATAGCTGCAGGTGTATGTGTAGGTATGTGTCTAAGGACATAGATGGGGTAGGTGTAGGTGTATGTGGGTGTACGTGTAGGTGTATCTATCTGCATAGCCATGTGAATGGGGGTGTGTCTGTATTCTGTCCACATGTCCAGGTGGATATCTGTATTTCGATATGCATGTTCATATATGTATACCTATGTGACTTCACATCTCTATGTGTCTTTGGGCCTGTACACGCATGTCTGTGAGAGGCAGAATTGCCGTGTGTTCTAAGGTCACACAGCTTGGGGACGAATACTAGTTTTGCCTCTTGCTTTGTATGATCTTGGGCAGTTTTCTTAACCTCTCAGGAACTCAGTTCCTCATCAAAGGGAGGATGACTGTAGCCTTGCCGAATAGAATTGTTGTGAGGACTAAGCAAGTTATTGTATATAAAGCATCCAGCACAGAACCCAGCAGTGCTCAAATAACAATTCATCACATCAGCATATGTGTCAGGGGGGGCAGCCCTACACTGAGAAATGGAAACTTCTCTTACCAGCTCTTACCTGCTCAGCTCCAGGATGTGATTGAAATCAGTTTTGTGCCTAGCGGCCCCATGCAGAGTCTTTGCAAAGATGCCTCTGTGGAACTGACAGCCTCTGTTGACTTTGAATCACACTGCTGGGTGTTGGACACACACCTGGCCAGGCAGAGGGCTACAGAGGTGAGTCAGGTAGCGTGTGGCTGCCCAGGAGCTTAAGCCAAGAAGGGTATAGTAGGCGAGAGGTCTAGAATGAACTATACAGGGTACAGAAAGTGCTCTGAGATCCCACGGAAGAAGACTTCCACCCCAATTTTAGGAGGGGAGTAATTTCATACAAGTACTAGCTCTCCAGCTGGGCCTCGGGAGATGAGAATGATTTCTGCAAAAATCCTGGGAGCCTAGGAAGAGAGAGGTGCTTGTATGTTTCCCCTGAAAGCTCTTCTCTTGAGTACCCAGAGGTGGGCAGGATCTGGGTACTCAAGGGCAGGTGGTCAGAATCCCAACTTTGGGAGTTTGGTGGGGCTGTATCTGAGTTTAAAGATTCATGTGACCCAGAGAGGGGAAAGGATGATCCTACCTGACTGAGGATGGATTTCTCATCAGCCTGGTCCGGAGTCGCTCCAATTAAATCCGGAAAAATGAAGAGGTGTGGCATTCAGCTGCTTGCACTCAAGGGCACCACGTCTCCAAAATCTGGTGTATATTTTAGACCAGCAGCGCATCTCAATTCGCATTTCATGTGTTCAACAGCCACGTGTGGCTACTGGCCACCATATTGGACACCGCAGCTCTAGACTTCCAAAAGCACAGAGGCCTGGCAACGTCTCTCCACAGCCCCCAAATGCCAAGTTCCAGTGCTGGGGGTTGGTACAGCAGAGGGGCGGGCACCCAAAGGGCTGAGCTGCTTTCCTGGGAGATAACTTTCCTTTCCTCTTGCCGAGGCTGCAGCAGCCGGGCACGACCCAAGTTCAGGTCTCAGGGGTGGGGCCCATGGATGGAGCAACAGAAAAAGAAGGGCTGCTGAGCAGCGGCTGCGGCCAAATGCAGACCTGGTGGGGAGGGGGAGGGGGAGGGGGAGGGAGGGCAGGAGGAGAGAGCTGACGGCCTGGACCGGACAGCAGCAGGGTCAAGGGCTTGAGATGGTGTTCAGAGCAGATTTGCGGGGCTGGAGGAAGGAGAAGGGAGATGGCAAAGTAAGCTGTGAAATACCTACCGTGTGCCAGGCTGTTGAAAGTTCTTCGTATGGGTCATCTCATTTTGTCCTCCCAGCATCCCTGTGAATCTGTTATTTTCAGCTGAAGGCGGGTGTTTGGGAGAGTTTGGGGATCACCATGGGCGTGGAGGGTAGGGAAGCATCCCTGCTGGACAAAAGAATAAAACAGATTGTCCCACTTAGGACACCAAAAATGCACCCTGTTGAGAAACACTTTGAGGGACTAACCTCATTTTGTAGGTGAGGAAACTGAGACTCAAACAGATCAGGTGAGTTCCAGGCACACGGCCAATGTTCCATAAGCAAGTGTAGGACGAAAAAATAAAAATGACTTGAACACTTACTTGATCCCTGGGACAGCTCTGTACTCCATCCCTGGTCATCTCCACAGGAACCCCCAGGATCCAGAGGACACATGAGCCTGTGTGTCCCTTGGCCCCCTCTACACTAATCATCTCCACCCCACCCCATGATCACAACTGAACCCCAAACTCCCTTCTCTGTCTACAGCCATCTTGCTCCTGCTGAGGGTTGCTTGAGCGGAGGAAAGAGGTTCTCAATTTGGAATCAGAAAACCTGGGTTCAAAGCCCAACTCTTTAGTAACTGGCCGTGGAAAAAGCCATCCATCTTTCATTCATGCTTTCATTCATTCATTCACTGCAAACTTGGGTGTGGTTAAGAGCCAGTGCTCTGGACTGAGAGAGTACTGCTCTGCCACTTACTAGCTGGGGGGTGAACTTGACAAAGTTTCCCCGACTTTTCTGAGCCAAATGTGTCATCTTTCAGAAAACAGGGTAATAACAGGACCTACTGCTCACTGCACTGGACCAAGGGTCAGCCTGCAGGTCAGACGTTATCCAGTGAGGGCTGCGATGTACTGTGGGCTGGGATGCAGCATGAACCCACCCTCAAGGAGCCATCACTCTAGCATGTGGCGGGGCAATGAAACAGCCACCACAGTGCCTGACTCATGGTAGAAATGTCACTGCCCACCTGCCTCCTCCCTCCTTCCTCTCGTCCTTTCCTGTTTATCTCCCAGGGATCCTGTGCATTACGGAGGGACCTCCATTGCCTTAACCCCTAATGGGACAAATGGCAAGTGGAAATCAGGCTCTTTGACACGAACGTGAGAGAGATGCGTTGGAGCCAGGAGGCCAACAGGACCCAGAATTCCCAAGTGTGGTCAATCCTTTAGGATGGACGCCCAGACCACACTCTGCCCACAACCTGCTCAGAACCCAGGAGGGAAGGACCCCGACACAGCTCTGGGCCGTTTTCTTCTTCCCACTCGCCAGGGTCTTAGCATCAGGGCTTACTTAGCAAGCTGAGGCAGCCAGCAGCCCACACGTTCCAGAATCAGCAAATGATCTTATACTCAGATAACACAGCACAAACACCAAGTTGAAAAAAAAAGTCCTTACTTTGGATTCCCACTGATACCCCAGATGGGAGCACACGCACACACACGCACACACACGCACACACACACGCACCATTTTTCTTTTTGCATCTTACAGAGAAAGGGAAAGGCCCCAAGCATTCCATTCCAACTCCTTTCCATGGGAAAGGTGTTCCATGCTGTGCCCCAGTGGGTCTGTGTGACTGAGTTAAAATGTGTTGTATTTTTTTTATTATTAGATGAATTGCATCATTAAATTACATTATAAAAGCTAAAAATGCACCATTAATTTTCAAAAACAGTAGTAAATACATCTCATTTCTAATACATGATTCTGCATTTAATTTTTGCCCGGGGCCTTGCCTTTTTTTTCCCCAGCCTCACTGTCTCCCTTTATGTGGACGATATAAATGGAGCTAAATTGCCAAAGAAATTTTTGCCAAATGTCTGTAATGTGAAAATAAATGAATTTCTAATTGGCTGTTGCAAAAAGAAAAATTACTTTTTGATCTCAGCTCAGCCAAGCAAAAATCTACCTAGCTGGAGTAATAAGATGCGGGCACATTGCAGGCAGTGAACAGAGAGACAAAAGGCCAGCAAAGTGACTCTCAGAATGAAATTTCTTCTCTCTCCTCCCTGTCTCCCTCCAACATGCCAGGAAGTTTGCTCTGGAGCAAGCCCACAGGAGGGGCCAGGCAGGGGATCCAGCCCCCCAGGAGGCCAGCTCTCTTCCTCATCAGGGACCTAGGACCCGGCTGTAGCATCACTCAGTACCCTCCTGTTCCTCCGCTGGCTCTGCAACCCTAAGCAAGTTATTTGACTTCTCTCAATCCCCAATTCCCCATCTGTAAATAATAGCCCTTTCTACCTTTTGTGGGCTTGTCAGGAGGTGTGATGGGTTGAATTGTGTTCCCCCCAAAATTCATATGTTGAAGTCCTAGCCCCAGTATCTCAGAATGTGACCTTGTTTGGAGTTAGGGTCTTTACAGAGGTCATCCAGTTACAATGAGGTCATTAGGGTGGGGCCCTAATCCAATATGACTGGTGTCCTTATAAGAAGAGGAAATTTAGACACAGAGACACACTCAGAGGGAAGATGGTATGAAGAGACACAGGGAGAACACAGCCATCTACACACCGAGGAGAGAGTCTCGGAACAGATCCTTCCCTCATGGGCTTTAGAAGGAACCAACCCTGCCACCACCTTGATTTTGAATCCCAGAATTGCAAGAAAATACATTTCTGTTACTTAAGCCACTAGTCTTTGGTACTTTGCTACAGCAGCCCTAGCAGATTAATCCTGTTTTCTCCACATCTGAATTTCTGCTGCAAGCTTCAAAACAACCTGCCCCTCTAGGGCCACCCCTTAATTTCTTGTCCATTGAACACACAGTTAGTTCTTTCCCTCCTACTTTGTACAGACTGTTCTCTCTGCCTGGAATAACATCCTTCTCCATTTGAAGGACTCTTATTCTGCCATGAAGCCCCATCTCCAATGTCCTCTTTTCTGTGAATGCTTCTCTAGCTGCCCCAGGCTGAGTCAGCCACTCTCCAGACTTCCCAAGGAGCTTCTAGAAGGAAGGGCTGAGTTCAAGTGACCCAGTTATCCTGCCTTTCCACTAAGGCTTTGAGGATCAGCAAGGCTCCCCACTTCTACTCCCTCACCCTTCCCTTCATCTTCCTGGGCACAGTCAGAAACTTTATCTCATTTACATTTGGAGAGGAAAGAAAAAGACAGGCAATCTGGACACTGCTGTCAGACTTATTTTACAGAGGAAAAAATCAAGGCTCAGAGCAGTGAAAGGATTTGGCTAGGATTGCACAGCCAGGAAGTGATGAGTTAGGGTTCAAACCCATGCAGTGTGGCTCCCGAGCCCAAGTTCACAGCTGATACGCTTTCACTGCCTCTCAGGAACATACCATGATCCAATCTGTGTTTGGACAGACGGCTCCACTGCTTTCCCACAAAGACCCAGCGAGGATCCCCCTAGACCCTTATCTTGCCCAGACCAGGGAGGGGAGGGGAGGGAGGAGAGCTGGAGACCAGACAAGACCTAAATGGGCAGAGGTAACCAGAAGAGAACTGTTCCCAACCAAAATCCCAGGGTCCAAACTCCCCTCCCGGGAAGCTCCCACCTGGGACTATGGCTCAGATCACAAGATTTGGGGGGAACCTTCTTGGGAGCAATAATACAGGCAGTGGCTTGAGTTGTAGGCTCAGAGTTCCTAGGATCTGACCGAGGCTGGGCAGGGGTCCCAGACAGTGGCTCTCCAGCTGAAAAAAGTCTGTAAGCAGAAAGCAGGTCATCTAGGCATGGGGGCAAAATGGTTAGCAGTTGTGTCAGACAGGGGGCAAGGTCCGTGCAAGATGGAAAACATTCCTGGACGTCTGCAGACCTCTTCTGGCCAGGATGGGCTTAAGCTGGGGTTTAGAAAGACAAGCCCCCCAAGAAACCTCAGGAATAACTATCACCCCCTCCACTGCTGCATGGGAGCTATTGAGGGGAAAGCAAGTGGAGTTCGCACATTGCTCTTCCATTTATGAGGACTTTGGCTTCTTCCGGAGAGGGATCTTAGCAGGGCCAGCTCTAAAGGAGCAGACAGGGGCGGGGCTGAGAGGCAAACAGAGAGAGAAAGAAGTGATGATCCTGAGTCTCCATCCCAATCCCTAGAGCTGCGTTCCTGCAGCATCTCCTTCAGTCCTGCCAGCTCTGTTGTCTTGAGTTTTTGTCACTTGCAACCAATGAGTTCTGTCCATTTCTCCTACACATGAGTTTCATATGAGTCCTGCTCACCCTCTTGCCCTTATAACTGCCCCCACACTACTCAGGCTGCCTGGAGGGGCTCTGTTGCCTGCAACACAGAGTATCAGGTCAGACCCCAGACTGCCCACTGCCTCCAGCCCCTTCCCGACAGCTCCCAGCCCGCAGACTTGAAACAGGCTGGCCGCTGACCTGAGGACGCCACAATGGCCGAATTTTGAGCCACAAGCCAGGCAGTCTGTAAAAACAACCTCTTTTCCCTTTTGTGTGCATATTAATTACCCTGAAACAGGTGCAAAACCAACCTCATTTATTATGATTGTTTTGAGTCCGTAATGGCAGTTGCTGCGAATAAATCCCGTTAACCCAGGAAAAGGATTTATGGTCCCAAATTTACCAGCCGTTTAATCATAGCACCTTTGCCGCAGACAGACTTTCTCGAGAACAATTTGCCCCACGATTTGTCAGTGGGAAAATGGCCTCATATAAACGTTTGGAGGAAATAAATGCTAATCCACAGCTCACTCTTTCATTCTCCTAATTGCCCAGGGAATTTTAAGGAGACAAACTTATTTACTCACAGCAGGAAGTGAGCTGTAATAAACCATCACCATTGTGGGCTGCAATCGGTCCCGGTCCCGACAGGGAAGGGGGAGGAGGCCTGGGGATTTACACAGAGTGGGGTGGCTGGGCGAGGCCACTGCGCCAGGAGATGGCCCGGTGGCTCAAACTCTCCTGCATTTTAAAGAGTAAGTCCTTACGAAGTGAGAGAGTGGCATGGACATATGTACACTACCAAATGTAAAATCGATAGCTGGTGGGAAGCAGCCGCATAGCACAGGGAGATCAGCTTGGTGCTTTGTGACCACCTAGAGGGGTGGGGTAGGGAGGGTGGGAGGGAGACGCAAGAGGGAGGGGATGTGGGGATATATGTATACGTATAGCTGATTCACTTTGTTATACAGCAGAAGCTAACACACCATTGTAAAGCAGTTATACTCCAATAAAGATGTTAAAAAAAAAAAAAGAGTAAGTCCTTAGAGTTGAGTCAGATAAATGGCTGGGCCGATACATCCGTCCCTCCCTCAACCCACCCCGGGCCTCCCTAAACCCCAAGTTGGCTACAGGAAGGGTTCCTGGGAAAGGGGGTCTGCCTCCAAGCTATGCTGAGGAAAGGAGGAAGGAAACCCAAAGCCAGCCAGGAGAGCTTGCAGGGAGAGGTACCCACTGGGTTGGAGGCAAGGCAAGGAGGCCAAGCTCCCACTCCCACGGTTCTAGGACTGGGCATCTGGGGACTTCTGCCTCGTGCACTGGGCAGTGGAGGGTGAGACCACCAGGCGATTCCAAGCTGGCACCATGGTGGAGGAGAGACCCAGGACAGCTTGCTGGGGGAGACGGGGCTCACACCTCCACATCATTCTTCCTAGGAGACTCAGTGGCCTGCTGTGGGCTGTCCCTCTCTGATCCCTCTCCTCTGCAGGGGCCCAGGGGCCCTATTCCAGGATGAGAAAGGCTCTCCCTGCCCCCATGGCATCAGAGCCAGAACTGTTGAGAAGTCTTCCTATAACATAGGATGTGACCCACATATCCCTACGTGGTGCCGTTCTCACGAACCCCAGTGTGAATGATGCCACCTAGAGTTGTACAGCGTGCAACCTGTGCAACTGCTCACAGTGGACTTGTCAGATACTGTCTAGAGACCAAAATATTCAAAATATTCTCGTCTTCATCCCCTCCTGTCTTCCCCTGGGCATGAATGTAACTTGCCAAAGAACAGGGAAGCCAGGGTCCCACCTCCAGACTTATACCCTTCCTACCCCGCCTCTCGACTTCTCTCCCTTGCCCTCACCTCATCCCCACTCTCCCCAACTCTGATTCGATCATATTCCTGCAGATAATCCTCAGAAGGGCAGAGAGTGCCTGGGTTTGAATTCAAACACAGCCAGTAACCGGCTGTGTGGCCATGGGTGCTCTAATCAAACTTTCTGTGCCTCCTTTTCCTCCTCTGTAAAAAGGAGATTATGATATCACCCAGGGTGGCTGTGAGATTAAAGGAGATAATACACAAAGTGCCCTGGCAAGGCATGATGGTCCATGGATGGTTATTTCATAGGCAAGGATGAGGGGTCCCTGGCAACCTCTCTGCACTCTTTGCACTGATACAACTCTCTTAAAAATTTTGTGGGTTTCCAATGCATCTGGTTGAAGTTCACTCCTGTTGAAACAGCCTTCTTTCTTCTCTTCTCTCTTGCCTTCTCTCTCTCTTTTCCCCTCTTCCTCCCCCCATCCCTTTACTCCCTTCCTCCTCCCCTCTCCTTTGGACTCTTAAGAGTCTTAAAAGCAGTTTTGTCTTGCTGAGAGGGTCTATTAGTGCCCCTTAAATCTTTGAGAAGTCTTAACAAGGGGTCTTACAGCCACATCACTGATTTGATCTTTAGCCTCAGGTCTCATCTCATTTTAAGAATTTTTAACTTGCTGGGGAGATGAGAAACAGTTTTGTTTCCTGACCCCTGCAAGTCTTGGACCTTCTATATTTGTCTAAAATCTGTTTACAAACCAAACCTCTCCTTATTTCGCTCACATTTCGCTTCTCACATTTTATCATATGCAGCTAGGAGAAGGCAATTAACCTTCTGTGGTTTTGACATTCTGTCTAAATATCTCCTTGATAGATCCACGTTTATAAGTACATTTTCTATCTTCCAAGCTACCACAGGCAACATATTTGCCAATTGTTCCACCCCTACATAACACAAGTCGCTGTTTCTCTAGCCTCTAACAATCTCTCACCATTTCCCCAGCTTTTGCCTACCACCCAGCCCCTAAGCCAATGCCAAATGTTTAAGGTTTTTGTTACAACAGCATCCTATTCCCTGTACCAAGTTCTGTATGAATTATCCAACGTTGTGTAAGAAATCATCTCAAAATTGAGTGGTCTAAAATAATAATGACTTATTATTTCTCACAATTCTACAGTTTTACAGGTTCTTTTGCCAGTGCTCTTGTCTGGGATGATAGACTCTGACTTCATAACAACCTTAACAGTTTGGAGCTCTAAGCTTCATCATCAGTCTACCAGCATGGGCTGAGTACATGAGAAGCTCTGCCTTTGGGACCAAATATAACACAGCAAGAAAAGAAGATCAGTGCTGTAAGCTTCCTCTTTAATGCAGTAGGAACCACTGAAGGTAATGGGATCTGACGTTGGGAGATTCATTAACAGAGGCATTCATCAATAGAGGTGTAAAGCAAGGAGGTGACACTCTAGCTCTACATTGCCCTTGACCCACCTGGAACATAGATTCCACATTTGAAGAGGGGCTTGGCCAGACCCAGAGATGCTGAAGATTCAGCCATTATGGTGAGAGAAAAGAAAACATCATCAGAAAAGATCAAATGGCAGAGATTGGTTAGAAACAGTTCAACCAGCAGAGAGAAAGACTGAGGGGAAAAGATCTCATTGCTCTGGACCTTAGCTGCCTTTGTTTTGGGAATTTGTGAGTTAGTTATTTTGCTTTAAGCTTTGTACACAAGCCAGGCTCTGTGCTTTTTGCCCACATCTTTTCATAACAAGCTGCATTAGTCAGGGTTCTCCAGGGAAGCCACCATTGGGATATGTATATATACAGAGGTTTATTATGAGGAATTGGCTCACACAATTATGGAGGCTGAGAAGTCCCACAATCTGGTGTCCGCAAGCTAGAGGCAGTGGTGTAATTCAATCTGAGCCGGAAGGTCTGAGAAATAGGAGAATGAATGGTATAAATCCCAATTCAAGGTCAGGAGAAAATGAGGTAAGATGTCCCAGGTGAGACAGTGAGGCAGGAAAAAAGAGGAAATTCCTCTTCCCTCCACTTTTTGTTTCATTCAGGCTCTCAACGGATTGAATGATGCCCACTTACATTAGAGAGGGCCAGTTACAAGTCCACCAATTCAAGTGCTAATCTCATCCAGAAACAACCTCACAGACACAGCCAGAAATCATGTTTAATCTGGGTACTGCAAGGCCAGTCAAATTGACACATAAAATTAACCATCACACAGGCCTAGGAAGTTGGAACTTTATTACCCTCATTTTAAGGGTGAGGGAGCTGCGGTATTTATCCACCAACTGTCTGCCATCAGTTGAGGGCTGCTTCCAGGAACATTAAGTCTCCAGTACTTTTGGCTCCCCCTATACCCTGAAAATGTCCCCAAGGCCAGAAAAGTGCCCAGGCAATGTCAGGTGTTTGCAGAAAGTAGCCTTTGGCCTCTTGAGGTGGATCTTATTAAGAGGTTATGGGCAAGGAACCAATAGCGTCCACTGCACTCAGGGAAGTGACTTGTACATATCACTCGGCTAGGATGCAACTGAGAAGTATCGGAATACAGTTCTGCCAGACTCCAAAGTGCTCCATCTCGACCGAACTGTCAGGATGTGGAGGTTTCCAGACTGGGGGTGAGGCAATGAGAGCCACCAGGACCAAGGCCGACCCTCAGTGGAAGCTGTGATTTGAGGCGTGAGGTCAGAGCATCTCCTTCGGAGCTGGTTCAGGGAGCAAAGGAGGCCAGCATTCTGGGGGGATCTGAAGTGAGGTCAGAGACTGGAGATGGACAGACAGAGGGGATGACCTCATGATCAGAGTTCATGGAAGATGCTGGTAAAAACAGCTCCAGATTATGGGTGCTGGCCATTACCAGGCCCTATGTGGATGCAACCGCCTTGTGGAATCTTCACAGGGGCTCTGGAATAAGGACCATCACATCCTCTTGCAGCTGAGAACCCTGAGGCTCGAGAGATGGTCCCAACTCACAAAGCCAGCAAGTGTCAGAGCTGGAGTTTGAACCCTTCCGTTCATACTGGCAAGAAATATTCGTGGAGCCCCTTCTGAGTGCTATTCTAAGCATCAGGAACACAGCAGCAAACAAGAGTCCAGAGTCTGGTGGAGAAGACAGACCCGAGAAGTAAACAAATAGACGGTGTGTCAGATGATGACTGGTACTACTAATAATAATAAGCCTGGGTAAGGGTGATAGTGTGTGCCAGGCAAAGGCAGGGGCCTGGGGAGCAGAACCACTGCTGCTTTATGAGGAGTGCCCAGGGAAGGCTTCTCGACATCTGACCACAGGAAGTGAGAGCGCCAGGCAGATGTCTGGGGAAAGGGCATTTGGGGTGCGTGTACAGCTGGGGCAAAGGCCCAGAGGCCTTTGAGGAACAACAAGCCTCAGTGAATTGACCAGAGTGGGTCATGAGCAGGAGACAGCAGTAGGAGGTGAGGAAGATCGTGTGGGCCCTTAAAGGAAAATCCATCGTGCAGGGATTTGACTTACCCTGAATGAGAGCGAGACAAGGGCAAGGTCTGGCAACCGTTTTCACAGGATTCCTCTGGATCTTCCACACTGCCTGGCAGGGTCCCCTGAGCCAAGGCTGCGCGCTCTGGTTGAAGGCAGGAAACCTTCCTCTCTGCCCCACCCCCACCTTGGGCACCCTTGCCCCCAGCTCCCCAGCCCGCTGGGCTCCCAGCTCTCTCCCCACTCTCTTAGCCCATTGGCCACCCTCCCTTCCCCTCCTCCCTGGAGTCACTCACTTCCCCAAGACAAATGGCAGTTTCTTCCTGCCCATCTATCACTGCTCCCAGGCCCATCCATTAGTGGCCGCTCCCCCATCCTGCCCCCAGCCCCGCCGTCCTTGCTCGGGGACGGGGTCCATTGATCAGAGGCCCATCTGCCACTTGTCACATCCAGGCAGCCCTGACAGCGGGAGACAGAGCTGTTGTTGGCCAGGCCAGCCTGAGGCTAAGGGAGAGATGAAACTGCCCCGGCCAGGCCTGGGACCAAGGCCAGGACCCCGACTGGAAGCAGGGGGCTGGAGGGGTCAGGGTAAGTCCTCCCCAGTCAGAGGCTGCAACCTGGGGTCCTCCAGGGCAAAGTGGAAAGCAAGCTTCACAGGACAGGCTTGCAAAGGCTCCCACACCCCCTCCACGTCCGGGTCTGCTCCAGTCTGGATGTGCAAGGCTGGGCGGGGTGCCGATCAAAATGTTGAGGGCCCTCCCCTCCTGAATCCAGCTCTCCCCAGACTTCTCTATCGGCCTCAAATCCCAGGCCAGACTGAACTTGGCACATTCCCTCACCCTGACCCTCCTCTGGGTTTCTCACCAGTAACCCCCTGGCCTGGATGTATCCAGTGACCGCCCCCCACCGCCAAGTTCCTCTCGCCAGGCTCCTCCCCCGCCAGTGACCGAGGAGGATGCCCTCTGGCTTCTGGCTGGATTCAGACGATGGGAGGCCCTGCAGGAGATCTGGAGGACGGAGGAGAGAGGTTGGGGTATTTATCCCCTGGCTCCTGCCCTGCAGGGTCCCCGCAGGTAACAGTGGGCTGGACATGTCCTTCAACCCAAGGCCCCAGCTCTGCCAAGGAGCCCTCTCCACACAGTTCCACCTTTGGGTAATCACCCTCCTTGGCCATTTGCCTACAGGTTGTAAAGGCTCCCCACGGTGGCCATCCTGGGACTCTGAACCATCCTGCTTACGTGAGAGTTAACAGTCCCTCCATTAAACTGCTCTCAATGAACTGGTTTGGAAGTGCATCGGTTTTTTGCTCAGACCAGGATTTGTACACCTGCCCTCCACTCCATTCCTAAACCAAAATCCCAGGCGGTGTCCTGGACACTCCCCACCCCTCACCCCGACTCCACAGACCTGCCTAGACGCCTCCCTAATGCCCCCATCATCCATCGCTTCCTCCCCAAGTTTAGGCATCTCTCCGCGCGTTACGCCCACAGCCTCCTCACCCGGACATCACCCCCATGATGATCCATCACTCCCCATCGCCCACCCAGCAGAGGAAGACCTTCTCCCTGGGGCCCATAGTCCTCCACCCTTCTCTCCATCACCTGCTCTTTTTGCCCACATTCTCCTTTGCTCATGCTGTTCCCTCTACTTGGAATGCGTTGCCCACATCTTAATATGGTTAAAGATATATATACCTGGTCTCATTAGAAGATGAGATGCCAAGGAAGAAAAGGAGATTCTGCTGGAGGAGAACAAGGAAAGCCCCTCAGGAAAGGAAAATGGGAGGCCGCAGTGCCCCCCATCCTCCAGGCTTCGTAGTCCCCACCCCAGACCCATTCCTTTAGCACATTAGACTGGCCACTGCCCTTTCTCTACACCCCCTGTTCTTGGCATCAGTTCCACTCCTGGATGGGACCCCTGCCTGGGTCTTGTCCAGTCTCACCTTCCACATGGGGAATCCATGGGGCCAAGGGTCATGCCCTCCGGGACCCCATACTCTTCCCCCCAGACCATGGTCCAGGTACCTGCACCCCAGAATTCCCTGCTGGGATGGCCCCTAGCTCACTTCCAGGGTCCACAGGTCCATCCCCTTCCCCAGGTCCATCCTATTCCTCAGGTCCATCCCCCCAAGATGGACCGCACCTGGCCTGGGGGGTGGCCCAAGAACAGCAGTTTGGTGGGTGTAGACGGAGGTCAGATACAGAGCTGGGGAATCCACACGCATGCACACACCACCCTTCGCTGAGCGGGACAGAGCCCAGAGGAGAGGGACAAGCCAAGAGCCTGCAGTTCTCTTTGGACTCTTGCCCCGGGCCCTGCAGATACTCAGGGTGAATCTGTCCGGGGTCATAGATTGGGGTCAGCATCCTCCTTGCCTCCCAGAGCTGCTCCCAACTCTATCACTCTTCAGCCTTTGTATAAAAATCCCCACACATTTGCAGCTCTCTGTACCCAGCTGGCTGGCTATGTAACTTGCAGGGCCCAGCAAAATGAAAGTGTGGGACCCCGTGTGCAAAAAGCAAGAAAAATGTGCCATTAAAATACAAAACGTTTTCCTTTCTGCCAAGGTCTCTCTCTCTCTCTCTCTCTCTCTCTTTCTTGACCTGAACGGTGTTTTTGTCTGCGAGGTAACATCACACTCCTTCAGGGATGGGGAGCCTAGCTAGGCAAGTACAGACCCTCGTACAGACCCTCATACAGACCTGGGACCCCACACCTTGATGTGACTCCTGCACACATGCACGACCCACTGGCTACCAGGGTCCCCATCCCGCCAGCTGCTGGATCAATGCAATGAGCCCCAGCTGGAAGTGGGGGGGGGGTCAATCACCCCTCCCCAAAGGCCTGCTGCTTAAATCCACAGTGGATGGGTGACCCCCAAGGTACAGCAACATCTGCTCCAGGACATACTCAACCCCTAGACGGGGAGTAAGAGAGGCGCCAAATCATCTGCCACTGCCAGCCTGGGGTGTTCATGGCGGCCGCTAAGCCCCACCCTGATGCTCCCCAGGACCGGGACCCTGGTACCAGTGGGAGGTGAAGAGGCAGCGGGAGACAGGTCTGGGTGTGAGCAGAGGCCCCAAGCCCCCAGTACACATTCAATTGTCCCATCACACTTCACTTACAAAACACAAATCCAAAAACAAAATTATGAAGAATTTCAAGACAGCTACCACAGAGCATGGGGCCACTCTTAGCACAGAGCCCTGTGTGAGATCATGCACAACCAGCCCTGCCCATCACCCTTCTCTTCTGTGGGCCAATCTCTGCCCTCCTGGCCACATCCCCTTACATCCTGAAGACTTTGGCCCTGGTTCAGGCTCCTGTTCCCTCAAGCTCTGCCATCATCCCCAGAGAGTCACCTCCCACCTGGACAACCCATGCATCACCCTGGCCCCCAGTGACCGACACCATCGCCCCACTCCCTCCCATGGTCAAATCCCTGCACAGCTCAACCCAGAGCTGGACAGAGAGGCTTTGCAGAAATCTCTGCTTGATGACTCGCTAATATCTGCCTCCTGTAAGCTCCTCGGATTTTCCCAGCAAAGCTCTCCAGGCTCCAGGGAACAGGTTGGCTCCCTCAGACACCTGGCCCTACACAGGATGTGACTACAGAAGCAGAGGTTGGAGTGACGTGCTTTGAAGTTGGAGGAAGGAGCCACAGGTCAAGGAATGTTCTAGATGCCAAACAAGATAAGGAAACATTCTGCCCTAGAGCCTCCTGAAGAAACAAAGTCCTATGGACACCTTGATTTTAGCCCATAAGACCCATCTCAGACTTCTGACCTCCAGAACTGTACATAGATACAGTTGTGTTGTTTTAAACCACTAATTTTATGGTGATTTGTTAGAGCAGCAAGAGGAAACTAATATAGATGGCAGTCTTCAGACACCCTCTTCTCCAGACTAAACTCACTCAACTGCTATAAACCAGGGAGTGTGATCCCAGGAAAGGTGCTGGAAATACTAAGCTCTCAAAAACTGTTAGCAGATATTATTATTACTGTTGTTGTTTGCTGTTTCCAACCTGGGTTGATGCTGCCCCTAGAGAGACATTTGGCAAAGTCTGGAAACATTTTTAGTTGTCACACCTGCAGGGACACTACCTAGTGGGTAGAGGCTATGAATGCTGCTAAACATCCTACTTTGAAAAATACAGCTCCCCCCCACAAAGAATGATGCTGCCCAAAGTGTCAGTAGTGCAGAGATTGAAAAACTTCTGGAGCTGCTACTATTTAAGCCCATCTATTCATCGGTCCAAAAAAGCTTTCAGCTCCTACTCCTGCAACTCGCATTTCTACCACAAGGTGGCGCTTGGGCTAGCGCGTCTCTTTCCTATACCCGCGGATAATTCAGAGCCTAGATTAACAAATTATTCTTCCATTACGCTTTTCTATCAAAAGCCGTGCACTGTAAAATAGCAAACCGTGTTCAAAGAGCTATATGGAGCTTCCTCTTTATACAGAATATCATAGAGCACATCTTCCCACAATCTCCTCCTTTGTTCCTCAAAACATTTCTAAGGCACCGGGATTGTTCTTCCCATTTTATAGAAGAGGAAACTGAGGCCCACAGAAGCAGTTCTCTTCTCACACGAAAGGCCTCTCTCATGGTGTTGTCACCTGGTTGTTGTCTGGGGCCCACCTGGGCTTGGGGTTCTGGCTCACTTGATTTAAAGCCCTGATTTCACAAACTCCAAGAATCCAGAACCCTCACTGCGTTTGGGGAATCCCCCAGAACTGACCCACCCTGGCTTCTGTGTGCCCTGTATTCATCCCCCTGAGCTGCTAGAGGCTCAATACCTGAACCCAGTGGTTCCCAAACATGTCTGTGTGTTAAAATCCCGTGGTGAGCTTCAGAACGTTCTGGTGCCTGTGTCCCACCCCGACGGTGAATTAACCTGGAATGTTTTAAAGATTCCCCAAGTGATCCCACTGTGCAGATAAGCCTGGGAACCACTGCCTTCACTGGCATACTCTAAAATAAATGCCGTTCTTTTCGAGCATCCCACTACTTAGTAACCATTCTGGAGAGTTGAGGAGAAGGAACAGGAGGTCTTCCTCCAGCTCTGGGACCCACGCACTCACACCCCCTCCTTGGGCAGGCAATGGCCCCATCTCTGCCTTTAAAAGTTTGTCATAGTCACACTTGTCAAGGAAGTTTCTGTTTCCGTAAAAATGCAGTGCTTTTCCCTAAAAGAATTACGATGAATCAAATTTCTTTACTTTGTCGCAATTATTTATAAGGTAAAACACCATCCAGAACAGAGGTCCTCAAACCAGGCTGTATGTGAGCATCACCTGGTTTTAAGAAAACCCCAATGCCCAGGCCACGCCCCAGACCAATTACATCAGCATCTCTAGGTATTGGTAAAGCCGCTCCAGGTGGTTCAATATGTGGCCAGGCTTGGGAACCAGTGGTCAAGACCCTGATACTTTGAGTGTGATCCTGGGGCCCACAGCATCAGCATTGCCTGGGAGCTGGTTAGAAAAGCTGAATCTCAGGCCCTACCCCAGACCTACTGCGTTTTAACAAGATGATTCCTGTGCAAATTACAGTTCCAAAAGCATCACTGTACAACCAAAAGGAAGTCGATGGACACACCTGGGTACGACCTTCAGCCACTGGCCATCCCTGCCAGTTCAAGTTCACCTCCTGTTGTCCTCGCATGCCAGCCCCCTCCTGGAAACAGTGCTGTTTGAGGACTGCTTGTTCATGAGAGCCCAAGGGGGTGGGGGGATGCTTTTCATAAACCACTGTGTTTTCCACCCATTTTATCTCATTCATTTATTCTCGGTCAGTGTGTCGAGAAATTTGTGTTCAGTGTTTTCTATGTACCAAGCACCGTGGACGTGCCACAGGGAACAGGAGAGATGCTCCTGTCCTCGTGGACTTTATCTTCTGATGGACACAAGTAAACCACCAAATGGACTCTAAAAATTTCAAGATGTGCTGAGTCTGAAGAGGAAACCAACAGAGACCGGGATAGAGAGTAAATAGGGGCGCTCACAGCCCCTTAGGCAGTGGCTAGGCAGCCGCTCTGACAAGGTGAAGGCAATCTGGAACCCAGGCATGGGAGGGAACCAGCTGTCCGAAGCACAGGGAATTGGGCAGTAGAAGCAGAAGTCCTGACATGGCAAGTGATGGCTGTTCTGGAAACATAAATGAGGCCGATGTGGCTGAACCAGAGTGATCCAGGTGACAAGGTGGCACAGAAAGATTGGAGAGATGGGCAAGGAGCACAAAAGACCTGGCAAGGAGTCAGAATTTTATCACATATGCACATGGAAGCCTTTGAAGTCTTCTAAGTAGGGGGTGTGATGGGATCAGTAATGGCTTAGAAAGCTCCTTTTGGCTGAGGCCACCAGTGTCCAAGGAAGAAATGACAAACTTTGAAGCCAGGAGACCAGGGTTCAAGTGGCAGGGCATGACCTTCCTGCGCACCCGATGCTGTGATGTGCACATCAGCCGAGGTGAGCCGCAGGGTAGGGGAGGACTAGGAATATTTGTTCACACCTTCAACGGGTTACCTGAATGTCTGCTATGCTTTTTAAATGCAAAGTTAAACAAATCAAAATGAAAAGGCTGATTCCCTGGAGCCTCTGTTTCCAACCTGAGACAGCCAGCCAGAAATTGCCTTTTGGAAGACACAGACCCATTTACCTGCAAACAGTGGGACAAAAATGCCAGTTAAAAGCTAGTTGAAGGGTCTTTGTCTCAGACCCTCTTCTCTCCTCTCTATAGAACCTCACCCCTCCCCTGCCTCTAGACAAAGGCGCCTGAAAGCTCTAATAAGGAGAGGACTGCAAGTTCCCATGGGTTTCTAGCAGGGCGGCTGCATTAAACAGCAGGGCATCATTCACATCGAAGTCCATGAGGATGGCACACCCCGGAGTTGTGTTACTCTACACAGAGATACGGGCTAGGACATGGGGTCCTAGTGGAAGAAGGGAGGCAGGGGAGCTTAAAGTGTTTGCTGATTGGATGGCAAAGAAGAGATGATGCACATCTCAAGGGCAGACTAAAGAAACTGGACTGTCAGAGGGACAGAGAGGCTAGTGGTTTGAGAGAGGGCTGTGAGACTAGGGAGAGACTTTCGTTAAGTTGGGAGAGTCTTGATGGGAAGGACCCAAGAGAATCCTCAAGAAATCAGGAAGCATGAGAGAAACTAGCATCTCATCAGGATTTTATAATTTGTTGATGACTAGTTTATGAGTCAAGGTTCTCTAGAGAAACAGAACCAATAGGTTCTATCTAAGAAGATATAGATATATATAAAACAGATTTATTATAAGGAATTGGCTCACATGATTATGTAGGCTGACAAATCCCAAGATCTGCTAGTTGGAGACCCAAGAGAGCCGATGGTATAGTTCCAGCCTGAAAACCAGGCTCAAGCCTCAAGAAGAGCCAATATTTCAGTTCAAGTCCAAAAGCAGAGGGAAAAATTATGTCCCAGTTCAAAGGCAGTCAAACAGAAGGAGTTTTCCCCTACTTGCTGGAAGGGCAAACTTTTTATCCTATTCAGACCTTCAACTGATTGGATGAGGCCCACCCACACTGAGGAAGGCAATCTGCTTCACTCAGTCTACCAATTCATGTATTAATCTCATCCAGAAGCACCCTCACAGACACACCCAGAATAATGTTTGACCATGTCTGGACACCCCATGGCCCAGTCAAGTTTACACATAAAATTAACCGTCACAGTTATGGTTGGAAATGTTTTCCTGTGCTTCAGAGATATTTATGTTCATTCTTTGATGAATTATGGGGTTTTAGCCTTTGGCCATTCTATTAAGCACCAGTGATTTTCTTTATCAACTTATAGACATTAACCTTTTGCCAGG
This sequence comes from Eubalaena glacialis, assembly GCF_028564815.1. Classification (NCBI taxonomy): domain Eukaryota; kingdom Metazoa; phylum Chordata; class Mammalia; order Artiodactyla; family Balaenidae; genus Eubalaena; species Eubalaena glacialis. The sequence goes on from NC_083728.1 coordinate 21,326,598, forward strand.
ATGGATGCCAAAAAGGTTTTTTCAGTTTGACCTTCGACCTTTGCTTGGTTGATATGTCTTAAAATTCAGGCATGTAAACATTTTGCAAACTAAATCTGTCCATTGTTTTCCTTGGCGGTTCTATCCAAGGTCATGGATAAAACCCTCCTGTTCCAGAGATCAAATAACTCTCTTTTTATTCCTTCTCCTAGCCTTTTACTGTTTTATTTTTTTAACTTTCAACTGTTTCACCCATCTCTTTTTTATTTGTTGGACTCTAGAGTGAGATGAAGATCTAAATTGACTGTTTTCCAAATAACCAGATTTACAGACAGCTTTACTGAATAATCCATCCCTCTTCTATTGATATGTGACCCTTCATTTCCCATTAGTTCTTATTCAGGACTATCTATTTCACTCGATCGATTTGTCCACCCAGTCTTATGCCAGTAGCATACTGGTTTTATTATTGTAGCTTTATAATGCATTTTAATACTTGGTAAGGCAAGCCTTTCTCCAAATCGACTTAGGTGTTCTCATCTTGGGTTTTTTTCTCACATGCGCTTTAGAATCCGTTTTTACCCTCTTTTCACTTGTCATCACAGGGATATGACTTTGACATCCATGGGGGGTGGTGTTTGTGAGGACACCCCAACAAGCTCAGCTTCCTGAGGTCCCTAACTTAGGGGCTGTCCTTCCCAATGAGAGCAGGTGGCCTGTGGCTCACAGACTCATAGGGAAATACAGGCTATTGTGGCCAAGAAAGCAGGGGTAGACCTGTGTGTTCTTTCCCCCAACTACTTTAGTGTTTCTCCTAAATAAAAGTCCATTTTTATTCTTATAGGAGCTGAGCTGGGAGATGTTTTACACCCCAGTTCTCACCCGCCATAATCTATGTCCCTTTTACAAACTTATCTCCGGGTTTTTGCTCAGTTTATAAGCGAGGGGCAATCTTTCTTCCCTAAAGCCTCCTTCCACCACAGTCTGGAGGAACCTTGAGATTTCCTGCCGATGATTTAAAGGGCTATAACACTCGCAAGCTAGATTTGTTTTAGTGTCCATAAAACTCAAAAATTTCATAAAACAATTGGTGAAAATAAAATTACCAAAAAATGATATAGTGCCAGCAGACTGTATAATAGTTATGGGAGAAATGGAGACTGTGATTCACTGGGGGATAAAAATGACAATGTATTTATTGCAGTGCACTGACAAGAAACTAATTTGTCCCTTTTACTTTTGAGACAGGGCAAGAATTCCAATTTTTCTCTTCTTGCTGTGACTCTGACAGGGGAGCAGAAGATGGTAGCAAATGGTTCTCAGCTTCGGGGGCTGTGTGTGTGTGTGTGTGTGTGTGTGCTTGTGTGTGGACTAACATGAAGGGTTTCAATAAACACAAAACTGTGTTTCTTGCCTTACCTTGGCCTATGTCTTTCTGAGCCTCAAAAATATTTTCTTGGGACTTCCCTGGTGGTACAGTTGTTAAGAATCCTCCTGCCAATGCAGGGGACATGGGTTCAATCCCTGGTCCGGGAAGATCCCACATGTCACGGAGCAACTAAGCCCATGCGCCACAACTACTGAGCCTGCGCTCTAGAGCCTGCTAACCACAACTACTGAGCCCACGTGCCACCACTACTGAAGCCCACGCACCTAGAGCCCGTGCTCCGCAACAAGAGAAGCCACTGCAATGAGAAGTCCGTGCACCACAACGAAGAGTAGCCCCCGCTCGCCACAACTAGAGAAAGCCCACGTGCAGCAACGAAGGCCCAACACAGTCAAATAAATTAAATAAATTAATTTATTTATTATAAAACAAGTCCTATAAGAAAAAAGTTTCCTTAACCTAAAATATATGTGTGTGTAAGTTTGTGTATTGCATGTATGTGTGTGAGTGTATTGTGTATGTGTGAATACATGGGTGTGTGTGTGTGTGCGTGTGTTTGTGTGCACATGTTGTATCGGGCCATTATCTGCAATGGTTGAAGAAGGTAGGCGGTAGAAAAACGAATATTGTTTTGCCAAGGAGATGTGTGCTCTAAAGAAAAAAGGAAAAAAGAAATGTGCCAGCAAAAATAAAATAAATGAGAACTTAGGCTGAGGGAAAAGGATAGAAATCAGACCAATGGCTGTTTAATCGTGAGGGGGTGTGTGGGAGGTTAATCACAAGGGAACTCGAGGGAGCCTTCCAGAGTCAATGGAAATGTTCTGTGTCTTAATTGGGGTGGGGTTCCATAGGTGTATACATTTGTCAAAAGTCATTGACCCATAAACCTAAAATGTATGGATTTTATTTTATGTAAATTATACCTCAATAAAGTTGAATTTTTTTTAAAAGTCCTTAGACTAGAAGACAGGAGTAAAGGGAAGGAAGTTGCTTCTAACCTGACGGATAATGATTGTGGAGCCCAGAACTCAGTCCCTGAGTGAATGAGTGAGTGAATGAATGAATGAAGGGCCAAACTTAATTCTCCCCAAAGACAGAGTCCCCTGTTCAGGATGAAGTAATCTGTGGACCGTGGCCTCTGGGAAGGTCTTATTACACCCACTTTACAGATGAGGCAATTGAGGCTTAGAAAGGTCACCTGACTTGGCAGGTCACGCAACTAATGAGAGGCAGCAGAGAAAGTGAGCCAGCTCAGCTCGGCCCAAATTCCTCATCCCAGTGAAGAGAGGTGGGGTTAGCTTAGGGTGACCCCTGCCAGGCCGATTGGAGCCTTCTCAGATCACAAAGTGTTGCTCACACCTGCTGGTGCCTGAGGGGTGGGGGACAGTCCACTTAGACTCTCAGGACTGGGCTACCTTCTTGCCTACCTCCCCCCAAGTTGGCTCCCTGCAGGAAGCCCTCTCAGCACACTTCCCTGGGATTCTGAGGAGACATAATGAGGGGACTGTAGGCAGAGGTGCGGACAAGACAGAAGTGAGGGCACTGGGTGGGAAGGGGCGTTGCTGCAACTATACACCTGAGCTAACCCCAATCTCTGCACCTGAGGGGCGAGAGAAGGTAGGAACAGGGCACTGGGATGCATCTCCCCAGGAGGGCTGCCTCCATGGAAGAGGAGCATGGCTGCAGGGAAGAGCAGGGGGCAGGAGGATGGACCCCGGCTCTCTCTCCTCCTCCCCTCCAATCCTGCTGGGGCTCCTTTAACACCCCCCCCCCATTTTGGAAGCGAGAGCACAAGTTGCCTAAGAGACACAGTTCTAGGGGGCAGCCTCCCAGGGCCCAGAAGAGGATGGAGTTGGATGGGTGGGAGCAGAGCCCTGACAGAGCTGGGGCCTGTGCAGGGAATCTGGGAACAGGCCTTCCTTGGATCCCCCAGCTCCTCACTTAAGCTCTGATGAAAAAATAAAAGACAATATTTTGGGGTGAGATACAGGCAGGCAAGCCACATAACCTACTCAGAGGTAGGCATAAAGGTCATTCAGGGCACAGAGAGGATGTCCAGTCAGAGTTCCGACTCAGCCCAGCATGCTCACCTGAGAGAGGGTCAGAGCTGACCTGCTTGGTACCTGCAGAACTTAATTTTATGTGTCAACTTGACTGAGACCCAGAGTGCCCAGATATTTGGCCAAACATTTTTCTGGGCATTTCTGTGAAGGCTGTTTCTGGATGAGATGAACATTTAAATCAGTAGACTGAGTAGGGCAGATTGCCCTCCCTAATGTGGTGGGCCTTGTCCAATCAGGTGAAGACTTGAATAGAACAAAAAGGCTGACCTTCCCCCAAGTAAGAGAGAATTCCTTCTGCCCGAGGACCTTTGGATTGAACATGAGCTTGTTTCCTGCCTCAGACTCAAACAGAAATACTGGCTCTTCCTGGATCTTCAGACTGGAAAAACACCACTGTCTCTCCTGGGTCTCCAGTTTACAGACTCACTCTTTGGATCTTGGGACTTGTCACCTCCATAATAGTGTGAGCTGGTTCTTTTTAATAAATCTCCTCATATATTATATGCTTACAACATATGTAAATTTTACACGAACACGCACACACATCCTATTTCTGTTTTTCTGGAGAACCCTAATACAGTGCTCCTTGGTAATGAGGATGGGAAAAGGGCTGGATAAGGTTAGGGCAAAATTTTCTACTCCAGGCAACCAAAAAAAAGTTGTCAGGGCCAAACCTGAGGCTGGATTAGTGAGCAAGCTCCCGATATTAGAAGTCAAAGAGTCAGTGAGGAGGCAGAGACGAGATGGGATCTGTGGTCCACATCTACAGGTCCTGCCTGCCCCACTTCCATTGCTCTTTACTCTGGTTCCAGCACCCGATTTTATTCTGAGCACCAGCCCTCTCTCACTCTCAGGTCATGTGGTTTGTGTGACTCAAAGCTCAGCATGACCGCAACGAGAAGCCCGCGCACCGCAACGAAGAGTAGCCCCCGCTCACCGCAACTAGAGAAAGCCCGCGCACAGCAACAAAACCCAACGCAGCCATAAATAAATAAATAAATAAATGTATAAAAAAGATACAAACACATTTGCTAGCTATGTAGTCAATGTGCACACATGCAGACAGGCAGACACACGTGGGTATTCCTCGCTTTGTTTGCAATGTGTACACCCAAGGTTATCACACGAATGCACGCAAGCAGACACACCTAGGTTAGAGTGCTCGGTAGAAAAGGTGCCCACACATGCAGACATACACAGACGTGGGCACACAGCTTTGGGATCTGTATACAGTGAGCACACAGTAACCACTCACACACACACAGGTGTCCTGGCTGGGAGAGTTCTGCTTGCTGGACACGCATTGTACACTCATTCCCACACCATGAATCCACACGCACACACGTTCCAGGTAGGTGACTCCCTACCAGTGTGTGAACACCCAAACAGATCCACACGGGAACGGTGGAATCGTCTCCACTGGGCGGTTTTCTGCTTCCAGAAAGATAAATGTCATCCTCTCATAGATGAGTTGCCGACCCCACAAATCACTGCTCCTCGGCTCCAGTGCCCTCCCACCCCCCGACCCTCCCCCATTACTCATCCAAAGAGGAAATGCAAAGAGTAATAATAATGAGACAAGGACAAATCACCGGGCTGGGTTGGGGATGGCTCCACTCAATAAAGGGCCGTTTCCTTGGCAACCAGGGCAGGTCCTGGGAGGCAGGGGGCTCTGGGGGCCCCCCGCAATGGGTGAGTGAGGGGAGCTGCAGGCCAGGACTCCATCTCTGCACCGTGTCCAGCAGAAGTTTAGGGAACCCTGGATCTAGGGGAGCAGGCAAGTCCAACCTCAATCCCAGGCACACTCATAAATTCAGCTTCCAAAGCACACATGCAGTGAAACGGAGATTGATGACCGTCTGTCACATCCTGTATTCTACATTAAATGGTGCAAATCTTATCTTTTTTTTTTTTGCAAAAGCATATGTTTTGCTTCTAAAGAGTTAACATTTCTAAGAAAAATATTTTAAGATATTATTACATGTGCTAGATGCTTGTTTTTCAAAATTTAAATAATATGAAAGTATACAAAATAAAAAGTGAAAGTCCCTCTCTTGTAAGCCCAGCTCTACTCCCCAGGTAGCACTATAACTCTAGAACTTTCTATGGGCACATACAAATATAGAGACGCCCAGCAGGGTAATAATAGATCTACCCCTTCCATAGCACTGACTATGTGCCAGGCACTGTTTAAGCACTTTATGTCCATTAGCTCTTTGAAGACTCCTAATCACCCCGTAAAGTAGATACTATTATATCCCATTTCCAGATAAGAAAGCTGCAGCCCAGAGTCCATTGAATAGCAGAACCAGGATTCAAACCCAGGCACTCTGGCCTGGAACCCAAACTCTTATCTACTGCGCTCTCCTGCCTCTTGTAACCCCTAAGATGCTACTTTCCATCTGGGCTTTTTGCCTTTCTGTACAGACGCCTGGAGATGATAAAGCTGCAGGGTCTGGAGGGGGTAGGGTTCCAAGGCTTGTAGCAGACAAGGGAGGCAGGGGAAGAGGGATGGGGAGCTACAACCCGGGAGGGAGGGCTGGAGGGTGTCCAGGGATGCTGGCATTGACTGCCACAACCTCACGAACAGACCCGTGCCCTGGCTTGGCACAGAGGAAGTGGAGCTGCCCATCTTCAGATAAGCGTATGGTTCAGGAACACCAGCAGAGGCCATCTGGATGGAAAAGCAGCCTTCTTTCCCATTTTGCTGGGCCACGTCAGCCTTGGGGGTTCTCATCCATTTCCAGCAGAGGAAGGACGCCCCCCTGCAGTACCAGCAGGGACTTTGAGCCAAGCGTGTCTGTGAGCTGGTGGTTGTCCGTGTGTAGCCACCCCCATCCATTCTCTGCCCGGCTCTGCCCCAGGAGCCGACGTCAATGGACAGCACCTGCGCCCATTGGTTTCTGGAGGAGAGATGTGAAAGTCATCCATCCCCAGCTCCTTCTCTGCTGACCCTCAGTCTGTCTGTCCCCTCTAGTCTGTACAGTCTCAACGGGAGCGATTTTTCCCCCAAGGGGGTGACCACTGGTTCTCAGGGAGTGAAAGCCTCACATATTATGATGGCTTGTGACCTTCCAAAGAGCCTCAGCACAAAACCAGATATTCAGGACACCCGTGATATTGACATTTTATGGGGCAAGGAGGGAAAAAGTCTCCAAAGGCTCCTCCCTGGGAGGGGTGTATTTGTTTCCCAGGGTTGCCGTAACAAAGTAGCATAAACTGATGGCTTGGAACAACTAAATTTGTTTTCTTGCAGTTCTGGAGGCAAGAAGTCTGGAATCAAGGTGTCAGTGGGACCATGCTTCCTCTGAAGCCTCTAGGGAAGAACCCGTTCTCGCCTCTTCCAGCTTCACGTGGTTGCTGAGATCCTTGGTGTACCTTGGCTTGTGGCAGCAACACTCCAGTCTCTGCTCCCTTCTTCATGTGGCCCCCTTCCCTGTGTCTCTGTGTCCAAATTCCCCTCTTCTTATAATGACCAGTCACTGGGTGAGGGCCCACCCTAATCCAGCATGATCTTGTTGTGGACTGAACCCTCCACCCTCCGCCAAAATTCATATGTTGAAGCCTAACCTTCAATGTGATGGTATTAAGAGGTGGGGCCTTTGGGAGGTAATTAGGTCTAGATTAGGTCATGCAGGTAGGACCCTCATGATGAGAGTAGGGTCCTTATTAGGAGAAAACAGAGCACTCTCTCTCACTCTTCATGAGGAAAGACCATATGAATGCACATCGAGAAGGCAGCCATCTGCAAGCCAGGAAGAGAGCCCTCACTAGACACCAAATCTGCCAGCACCTTGATCTTGGTCTTCCCAGCCCCCAGAACTGTGAGAAATAAATGTCTGCTGTTTAAGCCCCCTAGTCTATGGTATTTTGTTAGAGCAGCCTGAGCTACCTAAGATAGCACTCATCTTAACTTGATTACCTCTGCAAAGACCCTATTTCTAAATAAAGTCACATTCCTAGGCATTGGGGGTTAGGACTTAGACGTATCCTGGGTGGGAAACAAATCAACCTACAATGGGACAATGATGAATAGTGGTTGAGAAGCATGGTTCTGTGCCTACAGCTCCTTCGAGGAGCCCCACTTCCTGTCCTCTCTGCTCTCCTCTCCCTGCTGTTGCTAGTGCCTGGATGCCTCCACAGCCCTTCCGGGCTCCTTTAATCCTGTCCACCCTCTCTAAATAGTTTCTCCATTAGATTCTCTTAAATTAAACCCTAGCACTGTTCTAAGCCCTTTATATACATCACTTTTTTGCCAGGACCTTGACTGATTCAATTCAATTTCCAAAAATGGTGATGTGGCACTTTGGAAACTCTAAGACACGGCAAGTGGAGCTGTTCATTGGTGCAACCACTTTGGAAAATAGTCTGGCAGTATCTGGTCCAGTTGAAGATATACATGCACTTTGACCCAGATCTCCTTTCCCAGAAATTTGCCCTAGAGAAAAGGGGTCCATGGAATAAAAATGCACCTGGCAGCATTGTTTGCAATAGCCCAAAACTGGAAATAATCCAAAAGTCTGTCAAATGGAAAATGGTTCAATTATAGCCATTGTCCTGTTATTATTATAATACAGTAGAGCCATACAATGGAATAATACTCAGCCAGGAAATGAACTGCAACAACACACAAAAACACAGATGAATCCCCAAAAAACATAACGTTAAATTTTAAAAAGTAATAGGCAAAAGAATATATATGATATTATTCCACTTATATAAAATTCAAAACAGGAAAAACTAAAGTATATTATTCAGGGATACATACTTAGGAGAGGAAAATTATAAAGAAAAGCAAGGATAATGCAAAATTTCTCATCAGGACTCTTCAAAAGTTTCAAGGTGATGAAAAACAAGGAAAGATTTCCTTGTCGCAGACCCAAGGAAACTAAGGTGACGTGACAACTAAATGCAATGTGGGATTCTAGACTGGCTCCTGGAACAATAACAAAAAAAAGAACTTGAGTAGAAAAACTAGTAAAATCCAAATAAAGTCTGTAGTTTGGTTCACAGTATTGTACCAATATGACTTTCTTTGTTTGATAAACATACCACAGTTATGGAAGATGTTTTTATTAGAGGAAGCTGGGTGAGACATAAACAGTAACCCTCGGTATTTTTTTTGTAGTTATTTTATCCAACTAAAATTGTTTAAAAATGAAAAGATTTTCTAAAGCAATAATGATTCTTGGGGTCTGGGCAAGATGGCGGAAGAGTAAGACGCAGAGATCACCTTCCTTCCCACAGATACATGAGAAATAAATCTACACGTGGAACTGCTCCTACAGAACACCCACTGAACGCTGGCAGAAGACGTCAGACCTCCCAAAAGGCAAGAAAATCCCCACGTACTTGGGTAGGGCAAAAGAAAAAAGAAAAAACAGAGACAAAAGAATAGGGACGGGACCTGCACCAGTGGGAGGCAGCTGTGAAGGAGGAAAGGTTTCCACACACTAGGAAGCCCCTTCGTGGGCAGAGACTGCGGGTAGCAGAGGGGGGAAGCTTCGGAGCCACGGAGGAGAGCGCAGCCACAGGGGTGCGGAGGGCAAAGCGGAGAGACTCCCGCACAGAGGAGCGGTGCCGACCAGCACTCACCAGCCCGAGAGGCTTGTCTGCTCAGCCGCCGGGGCGGGCGGGGGCTGGGAGCTGAGGCGCGGGCTTCGGTCGGATCGCAGGGGGAGGACTGGGGTTGGCGGCGTGAACACAGCCTGAAGGGGTTAGCGCACCACAGCTAGCCAGGAGGGAGTCCGGGAAAAAGTCTGCAGCTGCCGAAGAGGCAAGAGACTTTTTCGTGCCTCTTTGTTTCGCGGCGCGCAAGGAGAGGGGATTCAGAGCGCCGCCTAAACGAGCTCCAGAGACGGGCGCGAGCCGCGGCTATCAGCGCGGACCCCAGAGACGGGCATGAGACGCTAAGGCTGCTGCTGCCACCACCAAGAAGCCTGTGTGCGAGCACAGGTCACTCTCCACACCGCCCCTCCCGGGAGCCAGTGCAGCCCGCCACGGCCAGGCTCCCGTGATCCGGAGTCAACTTCCCCGGGAGAGCGCACGGCCTGCCTCAGGCTGCTGCAACGTCACGCCGGCTTCTGCCGCCGCAGGCTCGCCCCGCCTCCTCCGTACCGCTCCCTCCCCCCGGCCTGACTGAGCCAGAGTCCCCGAATCAGCTGCTCCTTTAACCCCGTTCTGTCTGGGCGGGGAACAGACGCCCTCAAGCGACCTACAAGCAGAGGCGGCTCCAAATCCAAAGCTGAACCCCGGGAGCTGTGCGAACAAAGAAGAGAAAGGGAAATCTCTCCCAGCAGCCTCAGAAGCAGTGGATTAAAGCTCCACAAACACCTTGATGTGCCTGCATCTGTTGAATACCTGAATAGACAACGAATCATCCCAAATTTAGGAGGTGGACTTTGGGAGCAGGATATATAAATTTTTCCCCTTTTCCTTTTTTTGTGAGTGTATATGTGTATGCTTCTGGGTGAGATTTTGTCTGTATAGCTTTGCTTTCACCATTTGTCCTAGGGTTCGGGCCGTCCGTTTTGTTTTTTTTTTTTCTTAATAAATGTTTTCTTAATAATTTTTTCCTTATTTTCTATTTTTAAAAATTAAAAAATTTTTTTTCTTAATAAGTTTTTTCATATTTTTTATTTTAAAAAATTAAACATTTTTTTTCTTAATAAATTTTTTCTTAATAATTTTTTCTTATTTTTTATTATAAAAAATTAATAAATTTATATTTAAAAATTAAAAATTTTTCTTAATAAATTTTTTCTTAATAATTTTTTTCTTATTTTTTATTATAATAGCTTCATTTTATTTTATTTTATTTTATTTTATCCTCTTTCTTTCTTTCTTTCTATTTTTTCTCCCTTGTATTCTGAGCCGTGTGGATGAAAGGCTCTTGGTGCTCCAGCCAGGCATCAGGGCTGTGCCTCTGAGGTGGGAGAGCCAACTTCAGTACACTGGTCCACAAGAGACCTCCCAGCTCCACGTAATACCAAACGGTGAAAATCTCTCAGAGATCTCCATCTCAACATCAAGACCCAGCTTCACTCAACGACCAGCAAGCTACAGTGCTGGACACCCTATGCCAAACAACTAGCAAGACAGGAACACAGCCCCATCCATTAGCAGAGAGGCTGCCTAAAATCATAATAAGGCCACAGACACCCCAAAACACACCACCAGACGTGGACGTGCCCACCAGAAAGACAAGATCCAGCCTCATCCACCAGAACACAGGAACTAGTCCCCTCCACCAGGAAGCCTACACAACCCACTGAACCAACCTTAGCCACTGGGAACAGATACCAAAAACAACGGGAAATATGAACCTGCAGCCTGCGAAAAGTAGACCCCAAACACAGTAAGATAAGCAAAATGAGAAGACAGAAAAACACACAGCAAATGAAGGAGCAGGGTCAAAACACACCAGACCTAACAAATGAAGAGGAAATAGGCAGTCTACCTGAAAAAGAATTCAGAATAATGATAGTAAAGATGATCCAAAATCTTGGAAATAGAATAGACAAAATGCAAGAAACATTTAACAAGGACGTAGAAGAACTAAAGAGGAAACAAGCAACGATGAAAAACACAATAAATGAAATTAAAAATACTCTAGATAGGATCAATAGCAGAATAACTGAGGCAGAAGAACGGATAAGTGACCTGGAAGATAAAATAGTGGAAATAACTACTGCAGAGCAGAATAAAGAAAAAAGAATGAAAAGAACTGAGGACAGTCTCAGAGACCTCTGGGACAACATTAAATGCACCAACATTCGAATTATAGGGGTCCCAGAAGAAGAAGAGAAAAAGAAAGGGACTGAGAAAATATTTGACGAGATTATAGTTGAAAACTTCCCTAATATGGGAAAGGAAATAGTTAATCAAGTCCTGGAAGCACAGAGAGTCCCATACAGGATAAATCCAAGGAGAAACACGCCAAGACACATATTAATCAAACCATCAAAAATTAAATATAAAGAAAACATATTAAAAGCAGCAAGGGAAAAACAACAAATAACACACAAGGGAATCCCCATAAGGTTAACAGCTGATCTTTCAGCAGAAACTCTGCAAGCCAGAAGGAGTGGCAGGATATACTTAAAGTGATGAAGGAGAAAAACCTACAGCCAAGATTACTCTACCCAGCAAGGATCTCATTCAGATTTGATGGAGAAATTAAAACCTTTACAGACAAGCAAAAGCTGAGAGAGTTCAGCACCACGAAACCAGCTTTACAACAAATGCTAAAGGAACTTCTCCAGGCAAGAAACACAAGAGAAGGAAAACACCTACAATAACAAACCCAAATCATTTAAGAAAATGGGAATAGGGACATACATATCGATAATTACCTTAAATGTAAATGGATTAAATGCTCCCACCAAAAGACACAGACTGGCTGAATGGATACAAAAACAAGACCCATATATATGCTGTCTACAAGAGACCCACTTCAGACCTAGAGACACATACAGACTGAAAGTGAGGGGATGGAAAAAGATATTCCATGCAAATAGAAACCAAAAGAAAGCTGGAGTAGCAATTCTCATATCAGACAAAATAGACTTTAAAATAAAGACTATTACAAGAGACAAAGAAGGACACTATATAATGATCAAGGGATCGATCCAAGAGGAAGGTATAACAATTGTAAATATTTATGCACCCAACATAGGAGCACCTCAATACATAAGGCAAATACTAACAGCCATAAAAGGGGAAATCGACAGTAACACAATCATAGTAGGGGACTTTAACACCCCACTTTCACCAATGGACAGATCATCCAAAATGAAAATAAATAAGGAAACACAAGCTTTAAATGATACATTAAACAAGATGGACTTAATTGATATTTATAGGACATTCCACCCAAAAACAACAGAATACACATTTTTCTCAAGTGCTCATGGAACATTCTCCAGGATAGATCAAGCCTTGGTAAATTTAAGAAAATTGAAATCGTATCAAGTATCTTTTCCAACCGCAGTGCTATGAGACTAGATATCAATTACAGGAAAAGATCTGTAAAAAATACAAACACATGGAGGCTACACAATACACTACTTAATAACGAAGTGATCACTGAAGAAATCAAAGGGGAAATCAAAAAATACCTAGAAACAAATGACAATGGAGACACGACGACCCAAAACCTATGGGACGCAGCAAAAGCAGTGCTAAGAGGGAAGTTTATAGCAATACAAGCGTACATCAAGAAACAGGAAACATCTCAAATAAACAACCTAACCTTGCACCTGAAGCAATTAGAGAAAGAAGAACAAAAAACCCCCAAAGCTAGCAGAAGGAAAGAAATCATAAAGATCAGATCAGAAATAAATGAAAAAGAAATGAAGGAAACAATAGCAAAAATCAATGAAACTAAAAGCTGGTTCTTTGAGAAGATAAACAAAATTGATAAACCATTAGCCAGACTCATCAAGAGAAAAAGGGAGAAGACTCAAATCAATAGAATTAGAAATGAAAAAGGAGAAGTAACCACTGACACTGCAGAAATACAAACGATCATGAGAGATTACTACAAGCAACTCTATGCCAATAAAATGGACAACCTGGAAGAAATGGACAGATTCTTAGAAATGCACAACCTGCCGAGACTGAACCAGGAAGAAATAGAAAATATGAACAGACCAATCACAAGCACTGAAATTAAAACTGTGATTAAAAATCTTCCAACAAACAAAAGCCCAGGACCAGATGGCTTCACAGGCGAATTCTATCAAACATTTAGAGAAGAGCTAACACCTATCCTTCTCAAACTCTTCCAAAATATTGCAGAGGGAGGAACACTCCCAAACTCATTCTACGAGGCCACCATCACCCTGATACCAAAACCAGACAAAGATGTCACAAAGAAAAAAAACTACAGGCCAATATCACTGATGAACATAGATGCAAAAATCCTCAATAAAATACTAGCAAACAGAATCCAACAGCACATTAAAAGGATCATACACCATGATCAAGTGGGGTTTATCACAGGAATGCAAGGATTCTTCAATATACGCAAATCAATCAACGTGATACACCATATTAACAAATTGAAGGAGAAAAACCATATGATCATCTCAATAGATGCAGAGAAAGCTTTCAACAAAATTCAACATCCATTTATGATAAAAGCCCTGCAGAAAGTAGGCATAGAGGGAACTTTCCTCAACATAATAAAGGCCATATATGACAAACCCACAGCCAACATTGTCCTCAATGGTGAAAAACTGAAACCATTTCCACTAAGATCAGGAACAAGACAAGGTTGCCCACTCTCACCACTATTATTCAACATAGTTTTGGAAGTGTTAGCCACAGCAATCAGAGAAGAAAAAGAAATAAAAGGAATCCAAATCGGAAAAGAACAAGTAAAGCTGTCACTGTTTGCAGATGACATGATACTATACATAGAGAATCCTAAAGATGCTACCAGAAAACTACTAGAGCTAATCAATGAATTTGGTAAAGTAGCAGGATACAAAATTAATGCACAGAAATCTCTTGCATTTCTATACACTAATGACGAAAAATCTGAAAGTGAAATTAAGAAAACACTCCCGTTTACCATTGCAACAAAAAGAATAAAATATCTAGGAATAAACCTACCTAAGGAGACAAAAGACCTGTATGCAGAAAATTATAAGACACTGATGAAAGAAATTAAAGATGATACAAATAGATGGAGAGATATACCATGTTCTTGGATTGGAAGAATCAACATTGTGAAAATGACTCTACTACCCAAAGCAATCTACAGATTCAATGCAATCCCTATCAAATTACCAGTGGCATTTTTCACAGAACTAGAACAAAAAATTTCACAATTTGTATGGAAACACAAAAGACCCCGAATAGCCAAAGCAATCTTGAGAACGAAAAATGGAGCTGGAGGAATCAGGCTCCCTGACTTCAGACTATATTACAAAGCTACAGTAATCAAGACAGTTTGGTACTGGCACAAAAACAGAAATACAGATCAATGGAACAGGATAGAAAGCCCAGAGATAAACCCATGCATATATGGTCACCTTATCTTTGATAAAAGAGGCAAGCATATACAGTGGAGAAAAGACAGCCTCTTCAATAAGTGGTGCTGGGAAAATTGGACAGATACATGTAAAAGTATGAAATTAGAACACTCCCTGACACCATACACAAAAATAAACTCAAAATGGATTAAAGACCTAAGTGTAAGGCCAGACACTATCAAACTCTTAGAGGAAAACATAGGCAGAACACTCTATGACATAAATCACAGCAAGATCCTTTTTGACCCAGCTCCTAGAGAAATGGAAATAAAAACACAAATAAACAAATGGGACCTAATGAAACTTAAAAGCTTTTGCACAGCAAAGGAAACCATAAACAAGACCAAAAGACAACCCTCAGAATGGGAGAAAATATTTGCAAATGAAGCAACTGACAAAGGATTAATCTCCAAGATTTACAAGCAGCTCATGCAGCTCAATAACAAAAAAACGAACAACCCAATCCAAAAATGGGCAGAAGACCTAAATAGACATTTCTCCAAAGAAGATATACAGATTGCCAACAGACACATGAAAGAATGCTCAACATCATTAATCATTAGAGAAATGCAAATCAAAACTACAATGAGATATCATCTCACACCGGTCAGATTGGCCATCATCAAAAAATCTAGAAACAATAAATGCTGGAGAGGGTGTGGAGGAAAGGGAACACTCTTGCACTGTTGGTGGGAATGTAAATTGATACAGCCACTATGGAGAACAGTATGGAGGTTCCTTAAAAAACTAAAAATAGAACTACCATACGACCTAGCAATCCCACTACTGGGCATATACCCTGAGAAAACCATAGTTCAAAAAGAGTCATGTACCAAAATGTTCATTGCAGCTCTATTTACAATAGCCAGGACATGGAAGCAACCTAAGTGTCCATCATCGGATGAATGGATAAAGAAGATGTGGCACATATATACAATGGAATATTACCCAGCCATAAAAAGAAATGAAGTGGAGGTATTTGTAATGAGGTGGATGGAGTTAGAGTCTGTCATACAGAGTGAAGTAAGTCAGAAAGAGAAAAACAAATACAGTATGCTAACACATATATATGGAATCTAAGGAAAAAAAAAAAAAGGTCATGAAGAACCTAGTGGCAGACCTACTAGAGAATGGACTTGAGGATATGGGGAGGGGGAGGGGTAAGATGTGACAGGGTGAGAGAGTGGCATGGACATATATATACACTACCAAATGTAAAATAGATAGCTAATGGGAAGCAGTCGCATAGCACAGGGAGATCAGCTCGGTGCTTTGTGACCACCTAGAGGGGTGGGATAGGGAGGGTGGGAGGGAAGGAGACGGAAGAGGGAAGAGATATGGGAACATATGTATATATATAACTGATTCACTTTGTTATAAAGCAGAAACTAACACACCATTGTAAAGCAATTATACTCCAATAAAGATGTTTAAAAAAAATAAAAATAATGATTCTTGTAAAATTAAGGATAATAGTTACCTCTTGGAGGGGTTGACTGGGGAGGAGAATACAGAGGGCAGGCACTCTTCAATTCCTTGACCTGGATGGTAGGTGCACACGTGTTTGATTTAAACTGGACATTTATGTTTTATGCACTTTTCTGTATATTAGTTATTTCTCACAACATTTTAATGTTAAAAAAAGACAAAAGAATGATATCACGTATATGTGGAATCTAAAATACGACACAAATGAACTTATCTACGAAACAGAAACAGACTCACAGACATAGAGAACAGACTTGTGGTTGCCAAGGGGGAGGGAGTGGGAGAGGGAAGGATTGGGGGTTTGGGATTAGCAGATGCAAACTATTATATAGAGAATGAATAAACAACAAGGTGCTACTGCATAGCACAGGGAACTATATTCAATAGCCTGTGATAAACCATAATGGAAAAGAATATGAAAAAGAATGCATATATACGTATAACTGAATCACTTTGCTGTACAGCAGAAACTAACACAACCTTGTAAATCAACTATACTTCAATAAGATAAATTTTTTAAAAAAGAAAAGATAGTTTTTAAAAACTACTATTAAAAAAAAAAAAAAGACAAAAGAGATTATCGCTCACAGCAGAGATGTGGATTAGAAACCCACAGCTAGTGAAAGAGGAAAGAATGGTGATGAAGACAAATAAAAACCTCTGTCTGGTAAAGAAAGAAGGAAGGGGACTTCCCTGGTGGTGCAGTGGATTAGACTCTGCACTCCCAATGCAGGGGGCCCGGGTTCAATCCCTCGTCAGGGAACTAGATCACACATGCATGCTGCAGCTAAGAGTTCGCGTGCCCCAACTAAGGAGCCCACCTGCCGCAACTAAGACCCGGTGCAACCAAATAAATAAATTTAAAAAAAAAGAGAGATCGAGGGAAGGCGGGAGAGTGGGAGGGAGGCAACATTGCCTTTACCGCAAATGTCCAGCAAATTCACACCCACTCTATACATACAGGTGTTTTTACACAAACAGTGCAACCACGCGTTATTCTGCTCCCACGACAATAACTCATCAATATCTTCCAAGTCAGCACATGCTCAGAACAGGGCTCATTGTTAATCCCACCCCACCCCCATCCCCAGATGGATACTCAGGTTGTCCCCCGTGTCTCTCTGAGGCACACCAGGCTGCTACCTGCCTCCTCGCACACAACCCTGTACACCTTGGCGAGGCTTTCCAGAGACTCGGTTTCCCCAGGTGGAGGGTCTGTTCAGGGTCGGAAAGCTGTTGTCAAGAATTCATCAATATGGGACTTTTCTGCCCAGTTGCTTTTCTTTAAACTATTTTTTATTGGGGTGAAATATATATAACATTTGCCATCTTGACCGTTTTTAAGTGTACAATTCAGTGGCATTGATAACATTCACAATGTTGTGCAACCATCACCACTTTCCATCTCCAAAGCTTTGTCCCCCCAAAACTAAACTCCCATCAGCAGTAGCTCCTCATTCGCCCCTCTCCCCAGCCCTGCTCACCTCTATTCCACCTTCTGTCTCTAGGAATTTGCCTGTTGTAGATATTTCCTAAGAGTGAAACACAAAGGGCAAATATTATGTGAACCCTGTTGCTTTTTATCTCCCCCTCCCCAGACACTCTCCCCATCCAGGCACCAGCCTGCCAGAGGGGGCTGAGTGGAGGAAAACCAAGAGGGGAAATTCTGGCTTTTAGGTTCAAGGGGGAAGATGCAGAAGAGTGTCTATTGAAGGAGTATTTCTTCCTGCACACAGGGAATTAAAACAAGGAAAATGGTCTGAACTAGGAGGAGGGGAGGGGTCAGAGAGTGGAAGGGAAAGTTAGAAGTGGGTGAAAGCCTCCAGGAGAAGACACACGTGTTGCAGACTGCTCGGGGTTAGCGCTAAGTATGGGACCTCTGGTGAGATTTGGGATCTGAAAGCAAAGGAGACCTGGGCCCCATTTCCGGTCTGCAATCCTCAGTCACGCTAGCAGAGTTGGCAGAAGGCGACATATATCAGCCTGTATATCACTCTAAGGCCACAACTTTTCATGGCTCTGGAGTAGCGTGGAGGAACAGTCCAGTGTTTCTGTGCTTCTGAGAACAGAGCAGTGAGCTGTCAGACAGAGTGGGGGTCTCAGTGCCGCAGACAAATCCATCACTGGCCGCAGACACTGCCACAGACACCATCCTGAGGGGAGGGGTGACGACCCAGCCGAAACTGACTACATAAGCACCCATCAACCCCAAATACAGTGCCTCCCAAGGAAGAAGGGGGTTAGAGAAGAAATTTTAATTGGCTGAGGACCCCCTCGAGTGGTGAGTTTATCTTGAATTAACTGGAAATAACTTTCTGCCCAACTGGTTAATTTTCTGCATAATTGGGAGGGAGGGGGCGGTATTGCAACAGAAACCAGATTCAGTTACAGAATAACAAAAACTTGCATTTCTTGCCCAGCTGAGTTTTGAGGGCTAAGAAACCCAAAGCCATCGCTCAGATTTTAAATCTCAATGGCATTTCTGAATTTTTCTCCATAAGCATTGTAACGATTTGTGCTCCCCTAACAGACATGCAAGTATGACATTTCCCCACACCCACGCCAACACCCATTGCCAATCTGAAAGGTACATGTCAAAAAAAAAAAGTTCACTTCTTTCTACCCGAACAATCAGTTACATGCACCTGTCCATGGCACGATGAATTCTGTCCCCACCAGCTCTTTGTGCAGAAGTGGGAAGAGAATATCAAACCAATGTTGATGGATTTGGAACGGCAAGTTTCTGGTTGGGAAAATATCGTGGTTCAGGGAGAGGTGTTGTTCCTTCGGGGGTTGTGAAGATCGTGTCCAAGGCAACAACCACATGGAGATGACTTTACTGGAAGAGAGCTGGGATGCTCTAGGACAGAGCAAGGACAGAGCCCAGGAGATGCTCCACCCGCCCAGCAGCCAAGCTCTCAGCATCCTCCTCTCCTGCAGACCCATTTTTCTACCAAGGATCATCACCATCGATCAGGATACCTACCTGGGCACCCACTCTAGGTCCTCTGCCATCAGTCGAGACCTTTACCTCTTTCTTTGCACCAGTGCACAGACTCTCAAGGTTGGAGGAGGCTCAAGTTCAACTATGTAACAGATGCTTAAACTCCTCTATGGCCGTATCAGTGATGGAGTGCTCCTTCCTTCCCAACACAGCCCATCCCAGCCCTGAAGCCCTGACTGTAGAAAGTCCTCGTCACTAAGAGCTGGAGGCTGGGTGTCTGTAGGTTTCACATTCCTCCAGGGACACAGAGTGAGTGGAAGCCCCTTTCACACGTCAATTCTCATTTCTTCGAGAATGGCATTCTACCCACATATATGTTATAAGCTTCCTAGGGCTGGCATAGCAAAGTACCACACACTTGATGGTTTAAAACAACAAGAAAGTATTGTCTCACAGTTCTGGAGGCCAGTCCAAAATCAAGGTGTCAGGAGGATTGGTTCCTTCTGGAGGGTCTGAGGGAGAATTTGTCCCACGCCTGTCTTTGAGCTTCTGGGGGCCGCTGGCAATACTTAGCGTCCCTTGGCATGAAGATATGTCACCCCAATCTCTGCCTCTGTCTTCACATCCCCTTCTCCTCTGTGTTTCTCCTCCTTTTCTTATAAGGTCACAAGTCATTGGATTTAGGGCTCACCCAGGTAATCCAGAATGATCTCATCCTGAGATCCTTAATTACATCTGCAAAGGCCCTTTTTCCAAATAAGTTTACATATTAGTCTTTTTGGGCTGCTATAAGGAAATGCTACAGATAGGGTAGCTTATAAACAACAGAAATTTCTTTCTCACAGTTCTGGAGGGTGGAAGTCTGAGATCAGAGTGCCAGCATGGTTGTGTGTGGGTCCTCTTCCTGATTCATAGCCATCACCTTTTCCCATGTCCTCACATGGTAGAAGGGGCTAAGGAGCTCTGTGGGATCTCTTTTATAAGGGCACTAATCCCATTCATAAGGGCTCCATCCTCATGACCTAATCACCTCCCAAAGGCTCCACCTCCAAATACCATCAATTTGGGGGGTTAGGATTTCAGCGTGAATTTGGGGGGAGACACAAACATTCAGACCATAGCAGGTCACATTCACAAGTTCCTGGTAGACGTATCATTTGGGGCTCCATCATTCAACCCAGTACACACTCCAAGCTCTTTATTCTGCCAACAGAGCAACCTCTGTCTTCCTGCTGTTCCTCAAGTTGCAAAATGTCAAGTCCATTCTAATCCCATTGGTACTGGTATGGTCCACCTAATTGCGCCATATACCAGTAGACTTTCTCTTCACTTTTTCTCTCCCCTCCTCCTTGCTTTCCACATCTACATTTTTTCTCTCTATTGTACATCTGGGCTTTTTAGATACAGTTTTCCAGTCTCCATTTCTCTCTCCATTCACCCTATAATAATCATAACTGTCATTACAAATGTTGCATCTTTGGGGCTATAGGCAGAAGAAGTGGTGACATTAGTGAAAAATGCAGAAGAAAGAGTTTAACCCACAAGCACACATGCTCCTCCCTCAAATGCACACAGCGTGTGCTATTGCAGGTGCACATACATGTAGCAGGTGTATGGCCACATGTGTGCATACATAAGTGCTGTAATATGCATACGTGTGCATGCATGCCACGTGGCCATGATGCATGCTTGGCACTTGCACATGCATGCACAAACATGCAGGATACCTGTGTATGTATATGTGCTGTAACATGTCTGTGCATGCATGTTGTGTGGACGTTATACATGCTATAGTATTGCACATGCATGCACAAACATGCCCAGGCACATTTGTACACATATGTGCTGTAATACGTGCATGTCTGTGCACACACATGCCGTGTGTAAATGGTGTGTGCCATAGCCGGCGCTCGCGCCCACACACACCCAGGCTATGCGGGCCCCGGGGTTCCACGGTCCAGGCCCACATCAAGCCAAGAGATGTGGGTCAAACAGCAGCCAAGCCAGGCCTCCCCCAGGCCAGTCCTCTTTCCCACTGGCCTCAAGAAACAAAGACAGTTTAGCAAGAACTCCCCAGCTAAGCGGTTTTTTAAAGACCTTCAGCCAGCAGCTGCCTGGCTGAGCTGAACGTCTCACTTTATTAGTGAGTTTGGCCTTGGGTGTCTGGCTGTTTGATCAATCCTGCCGGGGGTCAGTGATATTTCCTCCGGGGCCCCCGCCCCCGCCCCTGCATCCCTGCGCACCCGATGAACAGCAGTGCCCCTGGACCGCTGATCACCTATTGATTTTCCAGCTGGAGGCTGCATCCGCCGCCAGCTGCCATCTCCAGCCCTGTCACCGGGACCCCTTGGTGACTAACGGATCCCCCGGGCCCCTCCCCAACCCCCCCTCACTTCAGACCCAGCTCCCCTCCCCGCAGGCCCACCCTGCCCAGCTCGCTTTGTCTCTGTTCAGGCTCTGCCCTGTCTCTCAGGGCTGAGTACTAGGGCCACAGACACCAAAGTCAAGGTCTTTTCCCAGTGACTCCCCCTGACCAACCCAAGCAACCTGGCTTTGAATCCCAACTGTGTGACCTTGGGCAAGTCACTTCAAGCCCCCTGTGCCTCAGTTTCCTCATCTGTAAAGCTGGGGCATATTAGGACCTACCCATCGTGTGTATAAGCCAGCAGTTTCTAAAGTATGTCCTGTGGACCTCTGGGGGTCCCCTCCCAGAATGTCCCTAATAGTTAAAACTATGTTCATAATAATACTAAGATGCTACTTATTTTTTTTTGCTCTCAATTAAAGATTTTTTTTTTTACTCTCAGTGTAGTGTTCCAGCGACTACATGAAATGTGATATCACAAATCTTGAAGGCAGAAGCAGGTATGAAAACCCAGCTGTTTTCTATTAAGCCTGACATTATAGAGATTTGCAAAAATGTAAAACAATGCCATTGCTTCCTTCTCCCTAAAACGTTTGTGTTGGGAAATATAGTTATTTTTCATAAAATATTTATGTTAATATGTAATGTGTTTATTATGGTGATTTTAAATAAATAATGAACAAATATTATTACAATTTCTCAGTTTAACTCCTCGAATGGTAAATAGTGACAGATACAGCCCACATTAGCAAAAGCTCTGAGATCCTCAATAATTTTTAAGAGTGTAAAGAGTTCTTGAGGCCAGAAAGTTTGAGAACTGCTGATACAAGATGCCAGCACAGCACCTGGTCACTGCAGTACTATTATGATTATGATTGAGTAATTATCATTGGGGGTAAATATCAAGGGGTGATTTCCCCCCCTGAACTGGGGGTTCTCAAGGGTGTGGGATGGGGAGGGGGGTTGCTGGAGACCCTGATTAGGGATTTAGTCCCTGCAGCCAAATGGCAAATGTGGGTCCCCTCTTCTGGCTCCGAGAGCTCTCTGCCCTCACCTGGCACTCACTGTCAGCTTGGGGTGCTCGGCCCTACTGCCACGGGACGGGAACACCTGGCTGGTCTGTGACCAGGCACCTGGTGCTGCCTGCACCACGTGCTGCAGCCGTGCTCAGAGTCACCCAGAGGGTGGAGGTTGGTGCCAACAGGGCAGAGGAGGGTAATAATAATAGCTCCTCCTTGCTTAGCATCCAGGTGTGTCAGGCACTGTCGTAAGCATTTTAGAAAAGTTAAGTCATTTGATCCCTGCAACAATCTTATGCGGTTGTTTTAAAATGTGCCTGGGATATTGTTGTAATCAGGTATGCTAGCTTGACAGACAAGGAGGCAATGTCTTAAAAGAAGAGTTTACTAATCACAGTTTCCAAGAGGAGGGGGCACGTCCCACCATGCAGGGCCACATGGAGAAGCACCAGAGTCATTCTGGAGGCAGAGGAGGGAGGGGAAAGCATGGGCCAGAGCCTTTATTGTGGTTTGCACAGGAAGGAATGGGCGAGACAAGGTAAGCAGTTCAGGGTTGGCTGGTTTGAATAATTCTGTGGGCTCCAGGCTACAGGGGCTGTCACTAGCTGTCTGATAGCTGTACCTGGCCCTGGGGTGTTGGAGGGCAGGGAGAATATCAGCTTGGTGTGTAAGACAAAGGAGATGATTGGGGTGTAGGCTCTGGATTGATGTACTTGCAGGTGAAAAGTGTGCTCCGGCTAGTTGTTTACTAGGAATTACCTAGACCTAGGAGAGGCAGTCCCTCCCTGGGCTGCAAGGTACCAAGATGCCAAAGCATCATAAAACACACACACACAAAGGCATGAATAATACAGAGATGTACTATTATTATCTTCTTTTTAAAGCAAGGGGCTAAGTGTCCTGCCCAAGACCCACAGCTGGGAGGTGGTGACAGCAGATCTTGAACCCTTGCACTGTGGCTCAAAGGCCAGCACTGCTCACTGGCTGGTCTCCAACAGACTGGGGCCTGGACCCAAGAGCCCTTGGCTGTGGCCATGGCCTCAACCACCTGGCCCTGGCACAGATGGGCACCGTTCTGTGGTCAGGCTGGAGATCTGAGCACCATGACCTTGGGCAATGCTCCCTGGTGGGTGCCATTCCTCCTGTACCTGGGCCACTACACAGGCACTTTGGCCACTTCAGGCTGCAGGAAGGATGGCCACAATGAACAAAAATGCAGACAAGGGGTGCCCTGGGATGCTTTGCACATCCCACTGGCCCCTCAGATTTACTACTGCCCACCTGCTCCCCATACCACGTCCCCAGGTCTGCAAGGACCCTGACGGTGGGGCCGGGGGCTCTGAGGGTGGCCACCTCCCAGAGGCGGGCCTTACACCCTTCCTCTGCCTGCCCCAACTCGACTCTGAAGGATCCTGGCAGGCCCCGTCAATAATTAGAACTCCATAAAGGTTAGCTGGTACTATTTGATTTCTGTTGTTGTTTGTAGCGTCATGAACTGTAAACTGGGGAGAGTCATGTCTTACTCCGGGAGGTGGTCAAGATTCACGGACCTGCGCAGGGCAAGTCCAGCTCTGAGCAGAGTGGGCAGAACAGGGGCTCAGTCGTGGGCGGTGCGGGGGAGGCTCCTTCCTTTCCGAGGCGCTCAGGCCGGGACCAGGGCAGCGGGAAGCGGTCCCGGTGGGGCAGGTGGCCAGAGTGGGCCGGGCAAGGACAGGGGTCTGGCCCGCTCTGGGCACTCCCCGCCTCAGGACCCAGAGCAGGACTGGGGAGTCCCGACCGCGGAAACGCGGGGCGCCAGCGCCCCCTGCCGGCGGCAGCGTGCAGCACCGGCCCGAGCGTCCCGCCGCCTCCGCCTGCGCTAGGGACGCGCGAGGTGCGCTAGGGGCGCGCGAGGTACACTAGGCTCAGCAACCGGGGCCGGGACTCGGGGCGGGCACCAGCCTCGCCCTGCGCACGGACCGTGGCTCTGCAGGCTGGCCCACCGCCGAGAGCAAGGGCAAGCCCGGGGGTTGGGGACCCAGCGCGATAGGCATCCGCTTTGGCCAAGGCCCCTGGCCCTTTAGCCTCAATTCTTCCTTGCAAGGAACAAAGGAGCGGGGGATTATCTTCCCCCAAGGCAGTGTCCTTGCAACCTTGTCCTTGACGGTGTCCCTGCCTTCCCTCCTGTCCAGCCCCGACCCTGCCGATCCCCTACCCCACGTGCGTGACACCTTCTGTAATTCCAAATCTCAGTATGTCATTCCTCCACTTAAGACCCTTCAGACGAAATGGTTGTCACATAAAACCTTGCTTTCCTGTTAGAATAAACACGGGTCAAACAGACCCAATTTGGCGGAAAATGGAGCTGACCAGCTCAGGGCCACCAACCCCTTAGGAATCACGGGGGCTGGAGGCCCCCAGTGCTTCAGGCTGCTTGGCCAGAAGGGGACCCATTCTCCCAAGGAAATAGCCTTACCAAGGTGAGTTCCATTTCCAGACCAGGCTTCAGAAGCCCATTTAGCCCGTCATGGCCTGGATCTAATGTGGAAGACTGTCGTGTTCTGGGGGCTGCATAGCCATCACCCCAAAACTTGGTGGCACAAAACTACCACTTTATTATGCCCACAGGTTCTGTGGGTTGGGAATCCGGACAGGGCACAGTGGGGTTGTCTTGTGTCTGCTATCTGGAGCCTCAGATGAGGGTGATTCAAAAGGGGCTTGGACGATTTGGGGCTGGAGGATCCATTTCCAAGATGATGTCTTCACGGTCATCCTGGCCCCAGGCCGGGATGGCTGAGGCTGGGTTCCACCTGTGCCTGCTGGCTGCCCTCTCCAGTGCCCTGGCCTCAAGTAGTCGGCCTCCTCAGGTGTCGGCTAGATTCCACCTCAAATTCGGGAGATGGGTCCCATCATCCCAGCTGGAGGGAAGATGGCTGAGAAGGAATTCCCTGGACCAGTTACAGCAGCTGGGAGCCATGAGGATGGCGCCGTGGGAAGCTGTGCAGGAGACGGCTCAGAAAAACATCATGAGTTGGTTCAACTCTCACTTATCAAATCCAGGCACTTACAGGGAATAGAGGGACATGCAGGAAATGACAAGGAGATCAGGGCACTGGGGCAGAGTTCTTCACACTGCCCTGCCCCTCCATGTTTGCTCTGCCAGGGTGAGGGAAGCAAGGTACCAAAACACATCCCTTTCCCCTCTGCCCACTGCAAGGCTGGGACCGCCAGGTCTGGGGAGTCACTGCCTCCATGTGGCCAGCAGAGGGCAGCGCAGCCCCACTCTGCGGCGACAGACGCTGAGCCGATTGACAGGACCAACTGCGGGATGGAACTGAGGGCCATGCTGAGGACCCTCCACATCTCTGGCTAAGGATGGGGTGCAGCCTGAATGTGCGATCATCTTCCAGCATGTGAGCTCCAGGGAGCAGAGACTTGGGTGTGTTCACTGCCATATCTCCCAGGGCCCCATCTGAAGAAGACGATCAGTACCTAGTAGAATGTAGGCGTGAGTGGGGTGAGTGTGCGTGCAGGTCTGGGTGGGTCTGTCCCTGATGCCACCACTCACCTGAAGTGTCCAGCAACCCCACACAGCTCCTGCTCACACTTGCTCCCCCCGGGAAGACCCAGGGTCCCGAGCCCCAAGGTCAGGGAGGCTCCACTCCAGGCCTCCGTGGACGCCTCACACACCCACATCCCTCCCCTCTGCTCAGACTCTGGCCGCCTCTGCCCATCTGGACGGCCCTCATCACTGCATCCCCTCCTTTCCTGAGGTGTCTTTGCACCTCTCTTATTTAATGAAAAGAGGCCTCCTTGACGAGGCTGTGGGAACCTGCAGATCATGGCAGACTGGGGAGGCTAGGATAGGTATGCAGGGAGGGGGCTGCAGAAAGCCTGCTGGGACAGTCTCCCTGAGAAGAGCAGAAGCCCCAGGTCACTGAGCAGCTCCTGGCCCGGGACCTTTCTAGAGCCCCACGATGGCGCTCGCCCCAGCAGCACCACACACTTGACTGATGCTCTAAGTTACTATCCTCTAAGTTATTATCCTCACTGGACAGATAAGGAAGCTGGGATGAAGACGGAAATTGTATCTTACCAAGGGTCACAGAGTTGTCTGATTGTGAGACTGGGGGTCTTCTCCAGACACAAATGAGTATATTTTGAATTATTCCATTTGTATGAAATTCTAGAAAAGGCAAAGCTAATTGATAGTGGCAGAAAGCAGACTAGTGATGCTTGAGGCCAGGGGGGTGGGGGTGGGGAATCATCTAGAAAAGATCAGGAGGGAAGTCTTTGAAGTGTTTATACTTGCTTTTGGTGGTCATTTGGGGTTTGTATATTTGTCAAAACTCATTGAACTATCCAAATAAAATGAGTGCCTTTGTTATATGTAAATTATACTTCAGTAAAAGTTCTTCGTTTTTTGTTTTTTGGGGTTTTTAAAATTTTTTTAATTTATTTTTTTATTGAAGTATAGTTGATTTACAATGTGTTAATTTCTGCTGTACAGCAAAGTGACTCGGTTATACAAATACATACATTCTTTTTAATATTCTTTTCCATTATGGTTTATCCCAGGATATTGAATATAGTTCCCTGTGCTATACAGTAGGACCTTGTTGTCTATCCATTCTATATGTAATAGTTGTTTATTCTATATGTAATAGTTTGCATCTACTAACTCCAAACTCCCAATCCATCCCTCCCCTACCCCTCCCCTCCCTTGGCAACCACAAGTCTGTTCTCTGTGTCTGTCTGTTTCTGTTTTATAGGTAGGTTCATTTGTGCCATATTTTAGATTCCACATATAAGTGATACCATATGGTATTTGTCTTTCTCTGTCTGACTTACTTCACCTAGAATGATAATCCTTAGTTGCATCCATGTCACTGCAAATGGTGTTGTTTCATTCTTTTTTATGGCTGAGTTGTTTTCTGTTTTTAGTCCAGGTCTTCTGACTCAGATTTCAGTCCACTTGTCCCCCACCACTCAGGAGACATCCAGTCGTGCTATCACGGATATGTGTCGTCGTGGCCTGCAAGAGTTATTCATGGGTGTCAGAATGCCATCTGGGCACAAACCAGGAGAGCAGTCAGGAGAGAGTCAGGATGAAAGCAGGACCCTCTCATCCTAATTCTGGCTGGAACAGACTAATCAATTGGCAAAGATCAAATGTCAAAATTTTACACCATTTGTGTCCCCTCAGAACTGGGCCAGGCATTGTCATAGTTCAGGATGGCTGACCTTGGTTTATAAAGCTGGGAACAGGAAACCTGCCCTGTTTCCTTGGCAGATGGGTTTCCATGACCCTCCCTTCCCCCCTCACCCCCCACCTCCCCACCCCGTGCCTCCACCCACCCTCCCCCTCTACCCACCCCCGCCCCGTCGCCACCAGGACAGGTAACTGTTCCAGAATCTCAGTAACTGGGATGAGTAACCGTTCGTCCTTCTGAGTCTGCAGCCCAAGTCAGGAACACCCAGGATGATTGATAACATCCTTTCTCCAAGCAATGAAAAGTTTAGAGTAAGACTTACATTTAATAAGTTCCCTGGTGGCCTCTTCGAATTTGCATGTTGCCTCGTTAACCTGGCCCAGATTTCTCCCCCTACAAGGCAATTCTTAGAAAACCAGGCATCGGTGCTCATTAAACTGGTTCTAAATGTCCAGCAAGCCAATAACAAGGAGAGAGGGAGCCCCACCTCGGGGCAGCAAACACAGCTGAAGCTCACAAGCTCCTCAGATGATCAAAGATCATCAAAGGATTTTCAAAGCCTTGGCGAATCCTGTTATTTTGGCCTCCAGGCTGACTCGGGCAAGAAGGCTCCAGAAGCACAGTGCCAAGAGCTGAAATGGAGGATAACGGTCCCTGTGGGCTGAGAGCATCAATTCCATCTTAAGGATGCTGATCAAAAGGAAGGACTCACAAGGATATAATCTGTCTTGGAAATATGGCTAAGCTTTGCCCAGATAAATCCCATGAGCTACCATCCACTCTGGCGTCTGTCTGTTCATAAATTTGGGGAGGGTTTTTCCAGTGAATTCATTTGCCTCTCCAGAGAGGGACCACAGGGGCTGCATGCCTTTCCTTCCTTGGTGGTCATCCAAGGCCCACTGCTGTTGCAGGTTTTCAGATGGCCAGTGAAAACTAACTCCACAGTGGAGATATGTAGAGTTTTCGTTAAAAGGGTGTCACAACGAGAACAACAGCTGAGTAGGAAATCGCTGTGATGGAGAATGTAAGCATTAAGGCAGGTCATGGTGGTCCTTGGAGCATCACATCCAGGGTAGAAGAGGTTCCAGCACAGATCTGAGCTGGAAGGCCAGCAGCAGGCCCACTGAGGTCAACACTGGTAAGGGTGGCCAACCCTGCATACCCGCCATCTGCCTGGGCCCTTGAATAAGAAGGGATACATGTCAGGACTTCCCTGGTGGTGCAGTGGTTAAGAATCCACCTGCCAATGCAGGGGACACGGGTTCAAGCCCTGGTCTGGGAAGATTCCACATGCCGCGGAGCAACTAAGCCCATGCGCCACAACTACTGAGCCTGCGCTCTAGAGCCCACGAGCCACAACTACTGAGCCTGCATGCCGCTACTGAAGCCCGTGCGCCTAGAGCCCGTGCTCCGCAATGAGAAGCCACCGCAATGAGAAGCCCGCGCACCGCAACAAAGAGCAGCCCCCCTCACCGCAACTAGAAAAAGCCCGTGCACAGCAAGGAAGACCCAACGCAGCCATAAATGAATGAAAAAAGAAAGAGAGAGAGAGAAAGAAAGAACGAACGAAAGAGAGAGAGAGAGAAAGGAAGGAAGGGGGGGGAGGGAGGGAGGGAGGAAGGAAGGAAGGAAGGAAGGAAGGAAGGGAGGGAAGGAAGGGATGGATACATGGCCCAAAACCCAGGTCTCTTGCAGATGAACACCTGAGGTGACTTCTTCCATCCTATCTTGCTTCATTTTGCTTTTCATTTTCTTTTGTCCCCATTCCTCACTCCCATCCTCCCCTCACCCCCCCACAGGCAACCCTTCTAATGTGCATCTTTTCGTTTGTACAGGTTTTTGCAAACGCTTTATTGTTTCTTGTGTGCATGTATTTTCAGCATCTGTACATGGTACAGCATCTGTTTCTTACTTTTCTCACTCAGCTGCTTTGAAGGTCTGTGCTATATGCTGTCTGTGGCTTGAAACGGCTCCGTATACTCCATGACTCCACGCTGTCATCCACCAAGTTTTCCCGCACATTCTCCTGGCGATGGGCATTCCTCCGCCCCACCCCACCCCCGCCATCTCCACCGCTACCACCCTCCCACCACAACCACCCTGGGCGAGCCTCCTTACACACGTGTCCTCATGGATCCAGGTGAGGATTCTGTTGGGAACATTTACCCAGACATGGGATTTCTGGATTGGGGGACAGGCACACACTTCACTTGATGAGTTGTGCCAGATGGCTCTCCATCGGTCCTCAAATCCCTGCCAACACTTGGCATTACCCACCTCTGCAAGTGTTGCTAAACTGATGGGTGCAAAGTGATAACTGGATTGTTGCTTTAGTTTTGTGCTTCTCTGATGATTAATTTGAACAGCTTTTCATAGGCTTGGTAGACTTTGGGGTCTGCTTCTATAAATTGTTCATTCCCTTTTGCCCATTTTTTCCGGTTGGGTTGTCTTTTTCTTATTGTATATTGCTTGTACATTCTTGACAGTGAATCTTTTGCTGGTTTCAACCATTGCAAACATCCTCTCTCCCGCTCTCACACCTAGTGTTAGGCCTTTTGCCAACCACAGACACAAATTAAGCAAACTAAGACATAAAGGAAGAAAGTAACTGAAGTAAAATGAAATGGGAAGTAAATTGTTAAGGTGAGTTTAAAACTAATAAGTTAAAATGAAAAAAATGAAAAGAGTTGAAGAAAATATTTATAGAACAAAAACAAAAAAGTGAATGAGATTTTTTTAACCTAAAAGTACAAAATAAATGTTAGAAACAAATAAGTAGAGTGTAAAGAAGACCAAGAAGTTAAAATAAATGTGAAGGTAAAAATGCTTTTTAAAACAGTATAAACATGAAGCAAATCACGTACATCTATATTCTTTTTTAAACTTCATGGCAAAAAGGGAAATAATGCAGAAGCCAGAGAAATAAAGGTTAAAGGGACAAAGTATACACACACATGAAAACAAAAAACAAAGAGCTAAGAGTAAACACAGTCAGGGCAGGTACTAAGAAAACCCGACTGTACTTCAGAACTGAAAACAAAGCAAGTGGAAATGGAGAGAAAAAGGCTCAAAGGAACCAACTGAAGGCAGACCGGTAATTCCTCACCAGCCAAGTCCTGCCCCTGGGGGCCCTGGGGTCCAGGTGCAGTGGGCCGGAAGCAGGGTCCTGGGCTGCCTTTGGATCATGTAATGGTTCTCCCCATCAGTCTGGGGCCAGGGAAAATCCTGGCCAGGACCTTTGTATTCAAAGCCACTGCCTAGACCATGGTCCATGGACAAGCCGTGGGTAGCAGCCCATGCTGGGCCTTCGCCTGACTATGGAGATTCTGGGGCATTCTCCCCAGCGAGCCCCTCACCACCACACCAACTCCTTCGTGAATCTCCCAGCCTCTCTGGCTCACTCCCTGCCTTCAGCTGAGCCCACAAGTGAGGCTGAGGCCACAGATGCCATAGGGCCAGGGAAAATGATGCCCTGGAATCTCTTTGGCAGGCAAGAAGACAGCCTGTTTGAACAAGTTCAATACCACCCAAGAACACAGAAGGCAACATCTCTGTGATCCACCAGAGGTGCCAGAACATCCCCCTGTCTTGCCAGACAGAGCAGTGACCATGAGGATCCAGGGACAAGCCCTCTCCAGGACACCTCCACCCAGACTAGCTACTTGCCCCGAAGTGGCCTGCTTGAGTATGAAATGATTTGATTGGCTATTTCCAGTTCCAATGACAGGAAAAAACAGATTAAACAGATAGGAAATCCAGAGTTCCATCATCCTGTTTCAGCACAAGTTGGAAGGCTGAGAAAACATCATTGGAGAGTGGAAAGTATCTGATCTTACCTAAAGGTGAAGTAAGGGATCTGCGGGCTGGTCCTGCTGCCTTGAATCCTTCCAATTATGTAAGGACAGGTAGCCCTCCTGCTGCTCCAGAAGTTCACTTGCAATTCAGCTGCTTGGCAAGGTGGCCCATCTCCCCAGAGCTACGATGCTTGGTGCCGATGTTGCCAGCTGGCCCACACGGTCCACTTAGCCCACAGTCCAGTGGTTCCCGGGCTTGGGGATTTCATCAACCAGTTTTTGTTTTTGTTTTGAATTGGTTTTTAATTGGGAGACTGATGTTAAGATTGTTGATGTTTTATTTTTCCAAGGAAAACATCTTTTTAAACTACCATCTAATATCACCATCATTTTCTAAAAGAAAGAACATTTTCTAAAAGAAAGAACATTTTGGCACACACACACACACACAAAAACTAAAGGATGGGACGATCTTTTAGATAGAATAACTTTAAGCTTTACGAAATGCTTATTATTACATTTGTCACTTGGAGAGGGCAGTCGGGAAAACTCATCGTGGGCTGACATTGGGGCCCACCATCACAACCTGCCTGGAGTTGAATTCCAACCCCACTGATCAGAGCTTTAGGGGAACAGGCCAGTGGTCTTGGGGTGGATCCTGGTATAGCTTAGAGTACCACCTGTATAAAAACTGTCACTCAAGTCTGATGTTCCTCCTGACTGCCCAGCTGGTGGCTCACCTCCCTCCCTGGGTTGATGTCCTCACGACATCTGTCTCCTTTATCAGTGGTTCCCAATCCACCACATCACTAGGATCATCTGGACTGGAGCTTTTCCAACTGCAGACTCCCAGGTCCCATGGTCAGAGATCTGGTTCAGCAGTTCCAGGATGGGGTCTCTCTCGGTCATCCGAATTTAGGCACCTCAGACCTGTGCCGCACCACTCAACCCCACGAAATGAGTGACCAGAAGCCGTCAGCACTGTGTCCTGAAAAACGGAGCTGGGAACAGGGACAGAAGGCAAGGGAACCCAGACTGAATGGAAGCACGTGGGCCACCAAGGGAAAACAGCGCTGGTCGCAGGCTGTGCTGATGCCAGAGCGTGGAGCTGGGGGACTGGGGGACTCTCCATGTTCATGGCCAAAGTGAAAGGCTCAACTGGGAGGGGACAGACAGGGCAGCAGAACGTGAGCACGATCTGTATGTTCACAAGGAAGGGTCTTGTCGTGGGGAAGCTTCTTTTGGATGCTGCCTGGCTTCAAACTACCGCCGTGGCCTCTGCAATCTCTCAACACTGTCATCCTCGTCCCCTGCCTCCGTGCTGGTCCCCTCACCCAGTCACTCGTCATCAAAGGCCTCCACCCCCGTCCCTGTGCCGTGCACGCAGCCCAGGCGCTCAGCCAGCATCTGATGACTGTACTGGGACGGGCAGGAACACTGGCTGGACCAGGGGCTCCTCGCGATCGCTCCATCCAGCCCTCAGGGAGACCAGCTGCAAGAAGGAGCCAGCGGGGTGCGAACGCGCACAGAAAGCGCCCATCCCTGCGCCTCCGGGACACCACTCCCCTCCACCGCCTCACCCGAGCAGCTGGCTTCAGAAGGAAGACACTGCAGTACTGTGGAAACTCTACTCACGAGATCTGAAAACCCATGTGCGGCTTGAGGGGACTCATTCTTGTCGAATGACTTGGGGACAAACTCTTGTGAGCTTGCTAGGCCATCGGGCCCTGCTGGCCTCTCTCAGCCAGGCTGGGTCACTGCTCTCTGATGAGGTCATGTGGTCCTGCAGATACGCATAAAGAAGGCCCCGGGCCAAGGCCATGATTTCGTGGTTGCAAGCCTCTGACGGTGATGGTTCCTCTCCACACACGAGGCTGCGACGTGAAACAGGGTACAGAGCTCAGAGGCGTGCCCTGGTGTGGGTACAGGGGCATAGATGTGCTTGGGCTCAGAGACGCACAGGCAGAGGCGGCCAGTGACGCCGTGCTGGCTCCGGGCTGCACCCAGGACTGCTGTATTTGATCTCCTGTTTTGATCTGCGGTCTCACCCACCAGAGGATGTGGATTCTGCACCTTTTCCTCCTTCCACCCCAACAGAAGCTCTTTAGGATCAGCCCTGGTCCTAAATTCAGACTTTATAAAAGTATTTCTGACCTTTCTCCACAAGGATCCCAATCGGAAACTGGGAGGAATTAGCACTTCCTTGGGACTTCATTTAAACAACATCCCATGTTTGCTCTAACAAGCTCTGGAGGGTATTTGGTCACATGATCTTGCTTTATGCGGCTTCCTGTGGCCATGTGACCCCCCAAAGCTGCTGTGTGCCAAGCATCTGGTTTCTTAGCTAATGTCAAGCCCTCGCTGGGAAGAATTAATTGGACCATCTTAAAATACAGACCACGAGAACCATGGATGGGAGGGAATGCATTTACTTTAAGTATAAAGGTTTACTATTATTAACAAGTTATCACTATTATTTACATGTTTACAAAACAGAAATAAAAACGACATACACATTTGGTGCCAAAAGTGGCACATCCAAACTAACATCAGTACAAAAATAAACTTTCGAGCTACGTGTTTTTAAAATAAATGTCATTGAAACAGTAAGGGGAAAACAATCTGTATCAGTCATGGGTTGAAATGCAAACATCATCACAGCAAAGCAGCCCGGGGGACAATGACGCCAGTGCCTGCTGGAAGAGCCCCTGGCCCGTCTGGCATTCTCGCAAGAACCCAAGGAAACAAAAGGCAAACGTACAAGTTATGTTCCTGAGCTACAGAAGCTTAGAGCCTCTAAACTGTTGTGAATTTCTGCTACAGAGGATCCGGGATGGGGTTTGAGCTGATGAGCTTTCACTAATGGCATCAGGACATGGTACCGTGCACGGAGGGGAAGCTAGGCCCGCTTGTGAAGCAGAGAAACCCTGTGTTACCAAAGCACAGCACACATGGGTCCTCTCTGTCAATCGCCAAGCCTCGCAAGTCTCCTGACCGCTGACAAACAGTGACACGGGCAGAGGGAAAACAGAAGCTGCTTGGTTTGGGGGCCCCTGTGCCCACCAGACACGCCCCTGGGTGATTCTGACAGAAATCCACCATGTTTCCAGGGTCTCAGGCCTTCATAGATGCACGCTTGTTCTCACCTGGCGGCGGACCTCAGTGGTCAACGGAGCCGGGACCCCAGCAGGGAAAGCAAACCCTCTGCCCCCCGCAACGTGGTGCTTCAGCCTGCGGCAGCCCGCTTTCCTCCTCGTTCCCCACAAAGCTGGGCCAGGGCTGCATGCCTCGTGGCAGTGGCACACTGGGCCAGGGAGGGTGCTGCGTGAGCAAAGAGCGCCGGCCTTCCAGCCACCGAGAGGCAGGATGCCCTCCCAGGCACAAACTCCTCTGGGATCCCAGCGAGGAATGCAGATGCCGAGGGGCGGGAAGGGGCTGTGAACGGGCTGCAGCCCACTTAAGAGCCGATGAAGGGTCCACAGGAGCCGACACCAGCTCCCCAACCCTGGGGCGGGGGGGCGGCAGAGTGGAGGAGAGGGCACCAAGCAGCCCCTGCAGCGGCAGCCCAGCTCTGCTCACTGGTCCTGGACCTTGGCCCTCTTGGCTTTTAGGGACAGGTGCTACAAGAGAAGAGAAAATGTCATCGCTGGGGTCGGTCAGACAAAGGAAGCCGACTTCAACACGGTTCCCAGGGAAGTGACCAAATCAAAGCTTCCATCTGGCCCACACCTTCTCAGTAAATGCCCTGCCCCTCAGGCAATACAGGAAAAAAGCCCAAGTGACCAACAAAGGAAATGGGCCTTCAGTAAGCCACACAGCCCGAGGTCAGGCCACCCTGGCTCAACCTGGGCCCCTGGGGCTCTGCGGGCAGCTGTCAGTGAGACATGGCTCTCCCTCCACCCCAGGCCCCCCGGCCAGCACTGCAGCCCAATATCCATGCTGCTCTGGGGCCTGGGCTCGGGCCACAGATCACCTCGCGTTTCCTAGAATTTCTTGAGAACGGTCAAGGGAAGGTCTTCTCCCCTTAGGAACAAAGAGGTCAGCCAACTAAAGTCAGGTACCTGAGCTCAAGGGCCTACTCTCATAGAGCCCTGCGCAAGAGTGGGGAAGACACACAGGAAAAGGACACTTCCTGGTGACACATTTTTCTTTTAGAAATGTCACTCTCTACCAGTATAAATAACCCAGGAAGCATACCATTATAATCATGGGCATCAGATATTAGGACTGGGGGAGACAAGCATTCTTTACACTCTAAAGTAAAGCCAAAAGTGCTAGAAATCCTAAAATCTGCATTTGAGGCAGGGAGTATAAACGGAAGATTTCAATAAAGGTCCTCTGTTCACCAACTGAGGTATCCCTGATACCCCCTTAATAATCATACACCAACAACCAGGAGATACCCCAGATGTGCTGCCCTAACATGCAGCAGGATCTTCACACGAGGAATCCCCAACCCCCCGACTGGCAGCAGAGCAGGCCCGCCAACCCCAGCACACTCTGCCGAAACCCCATTTCTTAGTGCACCTACAATGGCCTCAAGACAGCCATCCCCCTCGCCGACAGAGAACTGCAGGCCCTGAAAGAATGCAGGTGCAAAAGAAGATGAAGCACCCCACCAAGCGCGACAGGATAGGTGGCCGAGTGAACAGGACACAGGGGTAAACGAGCTGCAAGAAGCCACACTTTCTAACCGCTTATGCCCAAGAAAGGACCAGTATGGATTCTTGCAAAGGCCCTGGTGAAGAGGGATTGCCTTAGATTCCAAAAGTATCTCAGAATCAGGAGAAAAAATTTAAGGACTTGAAACGCAAATCTCTGAACAGGTCCCCCTGTCCTTCCCCTCTCCAGCTGTGGGTCTTCCTGAATTTCTCCAAATTCCCTCCTCTGTGCACTTCACCTGACGTGACCCCTCCCACTAATGGTAGACACCCACAGCCTTAGCTTGGGAATGGGGGGGTGAGGTCATCATGCCTGTGGGACCATTTCTGGTGCTCATTTCTGAGGAGAATGTTGAGTATAAACAAAGCTGACTCTGGACCATTTCAGGCCTCTTTACAGGGTGAGGGCAACACTCTGAAAAACAGTGGTAATGGAAAGTCACCAAAGATGCCAGGAACTGAGCCGGGGAGGATCTGTGGGCTGTGCACGGTTGCAAGGTGCTACACTATGCTCAACAAGGGACCATCCACCATGCATGGGCAGCGACTGGAGAGCGGCAGGGCTCTTGGAGAAATCAATCCATTTTGGACAAGTTAATAGCAGAAGTGCCTTTGGACTGTTTAGTTAGGGAGGGACCAAGTTTCTTGGGGTGTGGGAAGGGTTAGGGCCCTCGCCTGTAAAATGAGGTTGTCGACCTAGGTGATTTCTGAGGTCCTGGCCTCTCTAAAAATACTCTGATCACAGGCAGTCATCAGAGCGGAGCGGAGGAGCTGAAAAACAGGCATTTGGAGAAAAAAGGCAAACGTGGCATTGTCATTTTCTCCAAAATTCTGGGGCAATCTGCTCTTTAACTTTGTGTGCTCGACCAAGAGAAGCTGTCATTTTGACTCCGCTTCTAGGTTAATTCTGTTCTCCAAGAGTCTAACTGAACCTGAGGCCACTTCAGAATCACCCTTCTCTAAGTGCCTGATTCCTGCTACTCTAACAAGCACCCTCACGGTGCACCCTTCTCCTTAATCTCTCGTCTGCATTTCTAACAGCTGCTCTTGGACTTCTGAAGTCTGCTGCTTTCCACCTGAGTGGTTTGCAGGAAAAAGATTTTCTTTCACTTCAGGTTTATTCTTATCAGCCCAGTACAGCAGAGACAACACACCGCGTTTTTCTCAGTCCCTGCAGTTGATCTCATTTCTAGCTGAAATACCTGGATGAGGATACGTGAAGAATGATAGAGGTTTGAAAGGTTTTTTTGTCATATTGTTTAAGATTTAAATATCATAAGATTTTAAAAGGACAATTTCCCGTAACATTGCTGGAGGGAGAGGGATGAGAAGATCTTTCCATTTATAGGATCACAACTCAAATGTTTTGAAGAGTTGCGCAAGTGAAATAAACAAGTGAGGCAGGACCTGGAGAGAGTCACTCACCCACCGCAGGCAGCCAGCCATTCCTCAGACCCTGCTGACTGCTGCCAGGCAGCAACTCAGGCTCAGAAACTCAGCAAATTTAACATTTCTTTCAAGAGAATCTTGAAATCCATATTTAATGTGAAATCTCCCAATTTTAAAATATACCGATCAAGCCAAATTTTGGTTTGAAAACATGGTAGTCTGGTTACAGCCTTGATGAAGTAACAGGTTTTGGTTTCCCTTCTGTGGTAAACAATGGTGAAACTGGACAAAATAGCTGAAGCAATCATTTTCAGGCACTGGGTAACAGCACATGGCTGTAATCCTTGAGAGAAAGGAAACGCTCGAGGTGAGCTTTATAGTCATCCCAGGTCTCTGCATGGCCCTCCAAACCTTGTCATAGGGAAGTGAACCCTAAATAGAGAACAGTGTAGCTGGGCAGAGGGAACACAGATCAGAGTTCAGAGCTGCTGAGCCAGTTGGAATCTGCAGGACAGGGCATCAGAAAGGAGGAGTTCCAGAACCCTACATAGAGCTACCACCCTTAAGTCTTTGGCTGAAAGCTAAGCTGCACATGTGAAGGCCAAGGTTCCATAAGGCTGGCAGAGACTAGTTACTGGGGAGTTGTGACT
Organism: Eubalaena glacialis; assembly: GCF_028564815.1. NCBI lineage: Eukaryota > Metazoa > Chordata > Mammalia > Artiodactyla > Balaenidae > Eubalaena > Eubalaena glacialis. The sequence goes on from NC_083728.1 coordinate 21,364,571, forward strand.
TGATATGGAGATTTGGAGGTTTGTACAGTGCTGGAGACACTGGAGCTCTGACCAGCCAGAGTGCAAAGACCTCAATGAACATCCTAGGCATTCAGCTGAGGCATCAAAAAGCCCATGTCTTAGGAGTAGGGCTACTCTAGACCTCCCTGAAAAAGACTAAAATCAGGCCTTGGTGGAATTAAACTGATCTGCCAGTACTGTCTACTAGGAAAAAACTCAATATTCTATAAAAAGAACAAAATCAACTTTTCACAACAAAGCACCTATAATGTCCAGCATACAACAACAAATTACTAGACAAGAGAAGCAGGGAAATGTGACCCATAACGAGGTAGAAAAACAGTCTAAAAGCAAAATACATCAGAGATGACAAAGATGCTGAATTAATGCGCACGTCTGCCGTGGAAGAAGAGCATATACTATATACACAGCGATGCCGGCGCTCAGCATCTCCCACCATGCGTTTAAACCGCCTCGGGTTTAAGCTTGCACATGTGTTTACCACCTTGGCGAGGCAATCCTCATCAGAAAATATTTGTGCTGCTTCCTGTGAACACAGTCCAGTGTGACAGAACTTCTTTGGAAATGGTTTAGAAGAGCAGAGGGAGAGAGGAAGCGCTGAAGATACATTCTCATTTTTTGTCGTGTAAGTTGGAGGGATTTATGTTTAAATGCACTTCACCACGAGCAGTGGTACGGTGCTTTCACCCAGAACGGTCTGGGACCATGGTAATGGCCTTTCACCCTGTGTACCATTGTGGGGTGGGGGGAGGGGACAGCAAGTTTAGGACATTAAACTGGAAAATAAATGTGTATTTAAAAATACAAAGAGGCAGGTAACAGGTGGTTCTGGGAGACAGGCTCGGCTCATTCCTACCGTTCCTTGTTGATAAAAGTGAGGGGCCAGCTCCAATAACCAAGCAGATTCAATGGCGGTCACATCTCTCATGTAATACTTGGAGGTTTGGATAACTTCATTGTAGATAACCCTGAAACAAGAAGAAAACATGAGCTAATTTCCTATATCTTAGGATGAGAGTCGGAACCACAACAATTAGAGATGACGAGTTTTTTCCCCTTTACCTTTAACGCGTTTCTATCTATTCTGTGTGCCAGGCACTACACTACACAAATGCATTCATGCCGCTCACTTACGCCTCATGACCTGAGTGGTGGGTACCAGTGTGTCCATTTTACAGAGCAGACTCTTAAGTCCTACGTGATTTCCAGGACATCTCAGTTATCAGCACAGGACCCTCTGCATCCTTATGCTTTTATTTACAGAACTCTGAACAGCGCCTAATGTATTAGAAAATGCAGAAATAGAAGCAAAGGCTCACTGATTCTGAAAGGAGCTGGGAATTAACTGTAAAGAGACACAAGGGAACTTTCTAGAGAGCTGGAAGTATTCTATATCTTACTGGGAGTATGGGTTATGTGGGGAACACAGTTGTCAATACTCTTCCAATCTATATAAATTATACTTCTATTAAAAAAGGCTTGCCTGAGGCTGAGGTAACAGACACCAAAGAGCCAAGAAGGTAATTTAAATCCCCAGATTTTAGGAGTGCATATATTAATATAGATATCAGTTTCCAGGGACTTCCCTGGTGGTCCAGTAGTTAAGACTCCACACTTCCACTGCAAGGGGCATGGGTTCAATCCCTGGTCGGGGAACTAAGATCCTGCATGCCACGCCGTATGGTCAAAAAAAAAAAAAAAAAAAAAAAGATATCAGTTTCCAGAGCAAGTGTTATCTCCTCCCTGAAGCAGCCAGCCCTGACTCCCTGGCACATGAAGTGCCAACCTCAGCCACCTATCAAATACACCCCTCTATCAAAGCCTTTCTCCCCAGGTACTGGAACCTATCTGTGTCTGTCAGGCTGTGGGCTGGGACCTGAACTCCTCTCTGCACAACTGTGCCCAGCGCAAGGACAGAGCACCTAGTCCGTGGGTGAACATGAATGTTTGCTGACTGGATGAGTGAGCAGAGGAATAAGACCACTGGCTTAAAGGGATCCTTGATAGAGCAGAAATTCTATAGCCGATCACAGTAGAACAAAGTCAGCAAACGTGTACTGGGCGCCTGTACTCCAGGCGCTGGGGACCCAGAGACGAACAAGAACTAGGCCTTGCCTTCAACACACTTACAAGGCAGAGGAGCAGGAGCGGGCTTACCAGCGGGGCGGCTTCTCTGCGTAGAGGACCGATGCAGGGTGGATGTGCAATTCGTGATCGTCACGGATGGTCCTTGGGAAGCGGAACAATTTTGTCTCAAGTACATTTTAAACACTTACAGCAAGACCTTCCCACAGACGCGTTTAATGTCATCAAAAATGCATGCAGGTTGTACTTCACACAAACAAAACTATTCTCTCCATCTTCTCTTGTGCCCTTTATGATCCCTCCCCCGCTGTCACTCTGGAAATCAAGAATAAATCACGCAAAAAAGGGAGAAGAAAAGCAACACATGGACATTCAAAAAAATAACCGAGAAATACATTGCTCTGCCTATGTTTATGTTTATCTTCTGTAGGTTCTCTTTCAAAAATTTCCTTGAGGACAGAAATAATATATATGATTACGTCTATAAACTTTTCTATTAAACAAGGTTAAATAGTAAAGATAAATAATAAAGATTGTCTAATGGGGGAGATTATAATAGGAGAAAAAAAGAAAGCTCAATATTGGACTATCCACTTCTCTGAGATAATATTTCAAATTCCAACTCAGACTTGATTCGATTTAATTCAAAAAATATTTACCACGCACACAACTATTGGTAAGATGAGCTCACAAGAGAACCTTAACGAATTAGGATGCTGCTGCCCAAACCATAATTACAGAGCGCTTCTGCGGGTGCCAGGAACCTATGTGTCAGGCAAGTGCCTCAAGGCCATGACCCAGCTCATCTCTGGCGCTGAAATAAAGCCAGCGCCTGGGGTCCTGGCTGTCCTATCAGATGACTGCCACTGAATTTTGTCTCAAAGGGACCAACCACCGCGAAGCCTATTATGTAGCCTATATCTTTGTTGAGGACACTGGCGAAAGAATTCTGTAAATGCTCGTAGAAATTGCTAATTAATACTCTTGAGGAGAGTGGGGCAATCAAATGACAACAAAATAACGGCACTCACTGGAGAAGATCACAGGCCTCTCCAGAGCTGCCTCAAACAGGGACAACCCATTGTTGGGAGGGGGAGCTCATACAATGGGTAACAGAATCATGATACTGATAGGCTAGACTGCTTGGCCGGGAGTAACAAACAGAACACACTAGAGACAAATGTAAAGTGTTATACTGAGGATCAAACAGTCAGCTACTAGGATACTAGATGGAGGAGACCTGGCTGCCAAAAAAAACAAAGAAGCCCAACGCAACTCTGGGCTCATTAACAAAGCCCAGTGTCCGGGATGGGACATCATGGTGACTGCAGGATCACAGGACTGTCATACGTTCTGAGGGGAAAAAGCTAATGACAATATATGGAGGAAATCCAAAGACAAGCTGGGAGAAAGCCTTTTGACTGCTCCCTTATTAAAGAAGAGATCGTCATGATCACTGCACTTTAAACCGGCTACAATGAAGTTATGAGACTAAAACGAGCTCAGAAAAGACAGACTGAAAATAACAATTCAAAGAACTGGAATGATTCAGTTAGAGAAAAGAGGCCTAAACTATGTGTTAGCTTTTACCACATCTGAATATACTAGAGGTTATTGGAGGGCATCAATGCTCAGTGATTTTTCTATGCCTAGAAAATGGAACTGGAAGAGACAGGCTGAAGTCTGTAGCAGTGGGAGGGGTGGCCAGCACATGAAGAAACACTTGCCAACATTCAAATGTGGCCACTATCTATCTGGGTAGCTGCAGTTCTGCAGATCTCTAAAAACATTAGGAACTGCCCAAGGGCAAAAGTAACTTCTCTAGGAAAGATCATCTTTAATGGTTCCCTCTGGTCCTATTATTCTCTGATTAGAATGGAAATATTACCAGCTTCCAGACTTGTAACTGTCATCCTCCTACAACATGTAGATGGGCTGAGTATTTGAGAATCATTTCCATAAAGTTAAGACATTTCACTTAAAGCTATACAGCTAACCTCAATGCATCTTTAGAAAGAGGCATGATACAAATAAAGAAAAATGATTTAATTTCTCTACTTTCCCTGCATGTCACCTTGCTATGGGGTTTGGATTATTTTTAAGATTTCAATGACTTAAGTGACTTCACAAATGACTTCACAAAATATCATGTTACCTATAAGCTCCAGTAGAATGAAACCTCGCGGCATTTGCAAAAAATCCGGAAACAATGCACCTCAGAACCGGATCTGGATCACCTACACAGGTAGCAAACAGAGTGATGGATGAGACTTCTTCTGCCCTCTGCTCTGTGTGCTCAGGCCTGTGCCGTGAGGCCCACCCCAGGCTGCTTCGAGCCACCTCGCAACCATCTCCTGAACGGGTCCCAGCCCCACGCTTCCCAGTGCTGGACACCTGCCCTGGCACCATCTATGGAGGTCCCCACCCTCCCACAATGGCTGCCGAGGGAAATACGCTGGACTGTTCCCTTAACCTGGGGCCCCCAACCCCCTCCCCGGGCCACAGACGACAAGACCAAGGCTGAGCACCAGAACCTACAGCGCACTCCACAGGCTGGCCAGTGACCTCGGGACTCCTTTTTAGGACAGCATTTTGCAGGAATGATGTTCCTTCCATAAGACACAACCTGGGACACTAACACTACAATATTATTTCTGTGATTATAGCTACAGTTTGTAATTCTTCAGAATTTTCAAACATCTCATTTTAATTGGTGGCTGTGTTGCAACAGTAAACATCTTTCGAGGATAAAGCCTGCCCATTTATTAGATGATTTCCACAGGATATATCCAAATTGTTGTGCAAAACGATAATGTCATCTCTATGGCTTATGATATGTATTTCATCAATTCTAAGACCCACTCTTTTTTACACTTTAACTCACTGAAATCAGGACAGCAATTGTATTATAATCGGCAGCATTTTTTTCTTTCTTAATGATACATAAAATAATGGTGTGTCTTACAAATGATGGTGTCTTGGATCCAATAAAATATAGTATGTTGGTAAATAAGTTCCCAAAAGGTGGTATAATTTACAAAGCCATCAACAATGTATGAGAATGTCGGTTTCACTGCATTCTTACCAGCAATGTTCTAGCAAAAAGGTACCCCTTTTTTTCTACTGCACATTTATTTGATTACTGTCTATATTTCTTCTTTTGTGAATTTTCCATTCGATTCCTTTGCCCATTTATCAACTTGGAAACTAGTGGGTTTTTTTTTTTCTTAATATGTTAAACAGGGAATTCCCTGGCGGTCCAGTGGTTAGGACTCTGTGCTTTCACTGCCGAGGGTGTGGGTTCGATCCCTGGTCGGGGAACTAAGATCCCGCGAGCCATGCAGCACGGCCAAAAAAAAAAAAAAAAAAAGCTAAAACATTATTTAAAAATATGTTAAATAAACTCATCCTGTCATAGTTTTTAATTTTTTATCTCATATCTGCTGAAAATATTTTTCACTGTTTGCTTTCTTTAACATCCAGAAGTTTTAAATTTGCATGTAATTTATTGAATTTCCATGATTTTCTCTATTGTTCTTCAGCACAGAACTGATAAATCTCAAACCTACATTTCTAACCACAATTTGATCCTAGATTCAGTCCCTTCTCTCCAATTGCCCAAAATAAATTTCTATGTAGAACGTGCACTGTTATCAGGACGATATCACTTCCAAGGGGTAAAAATGGGCTCTTGAGGGCAGGGTAGTAGGGAATCTTACATATTACAATGATTGTGGCCCTCCAGAGCTCAACCCTACCTTACAAAATCTTATTCCTTAGTATTTAATTTCTCTCGTTAGGAAGAGTTGAAATTCAGTGTAACTTTTCTCCTGGCTGAGGGGTTCGATAGGGACAGAGTAAAGGGACAAAGGAGGTGATTAAATAGTTAATCCTACTAGGGGATTGTAAGTAGAGAAAAAGTATGGGAGACCCCTGTAAGTTAATGATCATTCAAGAAAGCAGGTTTGCTTAACCACAAAACCAAGCCAGCTTGCTTAGCAACAAAACCATGCAACAGAGCATGAGACATGCTCCGAAACAATAAAACAATGGTGGAATGAGACCCACATCCTGCCCAGTGAGCTCAGTACTAGTGATTCCTAGGACATGCTTCTCTGCGCACACTAAAAGCAGAAATGTAAGGACAGGTGACATTATACTGAAACCTGAGATGATTTACCCTATTTTAGTATACGTTACCGCCTTTTTGCTCATTTCCACTGCACCATGACAGTCCCAGTTCCACTACGTAGGGACAAGAAAACTCCCCCGCCTGACGTGGAGGAGGAGCTGATGATGGAAGCTTGACATCTACTCAAGAATGAGGAAGAAGGTGGTCTCCTCCCCCTCCCCACTTTTCCTTTGATTATAAAACTGTAGCCCGCTAAGTTCTCGGCGTGGCACCCTCTCGCCCGCCTGCTTATAAGCCTCACAAGCGTCCTATTCTAATAAATCACTTCTTATCTATCACTTTGCCTCTCACTGAATTCTTTCTGCACTGAGACATAAAGAACTGGAGCTCCTCAGAGCCCCCCAAGACACACTTCTGCTGTTTCAGGTTGACAATGAAAAACAGGTTAAGAAACAAAGATGCAGATGCACGTTGTCCTCTATCTGCTGGGCGACAGGTGCTTGACCGGCTTCTCCCCAGTGAGTTGCCCCTGTGAGCTTCCTGTTTCTAGTGATGACACCAACTTTACCCAATCACCCAGGTGTCAACTCTTCCCTCTCTTGTGAGCTTGGTCATCCGTCAATACTCTCTGAGCATCTTATATGCTCCTCTCTCCCAGCACGTGTCTCCACAGTCCTCCCTGCCTAGCAAGCCCTTTGCCACTGGTTTCTAATTCAACCGGTAAGCTCAACTGGACTTCCACCACCACTCGCAGCCCGCTGTGAGGCCTCCCAGGCCAGAGCCCCAAGCTGGATTCCTTCTTCCCTGCATTCCCACTAGAGCCCCCATTGCTGTCCACCATGATCACTCAAACGTCTACTCCTGTAGCTTCTAAGACAACTGATAATCTCATACTGCAGTAGTGGGTCTCTGTAGGAATCTCTCCCTTCACTGCACTGTTTCCTGAGAGTAAGAACCATGTCTTCGGGCTTCCCTGGTGGCGCAGTGGTTGAGAATCTGCCTGCCAATGCAGGGGACACGGGTTCGAGCCCTGGTCTGGGAAGATCCCACATGCCGCGGAGCAACTGGGCCCGTGAGCCACAACTACTGAGCCTGCACGTCTGGAGCCTGTGCTCCGCAACAAGAGAGGCCGCGATAGTGAGAGGCCCGCGCACCGCGATGAAGAGTGGCCCCCGCTTGCCACAACTAGAGAAAGCCCTCGCACAGAAACGAAGACCCAACACAGCCATAAATAAATAAATAAATAAATAAATTTTTTAAAAATAATAATAATAAAAAAAAAAGAACCGTGTCTTCGTCATCATGTAATTAGTTGCTCTTAATATAAAGGCAAAATAAAGCTCTGGAATAAAACTGCCTGAGTTCTGATTCCACTGTACACTCACTGCGTGGGACCTTCGTGCAGCAAGTCACTCGTCGCCTGAGCCCACTTTTCTCATCTGTAGAATGGGGAGAACAGCAGCGCATGTTTCACTGGAGTGCTGTCAGCACTAAATGAATTCACGTATGGAAACACTCACAACACCGCCAGGCCTATTACAGGCGCTTCAGAAATGTTAGTGAGCGCTAGTGGTGCTGAGAGTGCGGCTGGGGGCCTGGCACCCCGGAGGTGCTTGAAAGACAACCGCTGAACGGCTGAGCAGACACATCACCCCCTCAGAAGTCTGAGCCACACAGACCTGGCTTCGCTGGTTACCAGCTGTGCTGTCCTGAACTTAAGTTAACTTCTCCCTGGGACCTAACAACTCCTCTGTAAAATAAGGATAACATCACCCACACCTCAGAGTAGGAGATTAAGTAGAGAATATTAAGTAGAACCCCTGCCATGGTGTAACCTAGTGTGTCCTCAGTAGTCACTGTCACTACCGGAGGCCAGAAGCTGTGTCTTACACAACACTTCCATCTCACCCCAGTGCCTGCCTAGGCCAAACACACGGCACTTGCTTTAGTCATACCTGTAACTGAAAATAAAATGCAGTTTATGTGGAATGGCCATAAATGTTGTCCACTTAAAAGTCATTCTTCTTGCAAAGGCTACATGGGAGAATTAACCACGTAATGTACAATGATGTGAACGTTAATGATTCTTAAGTGTTGTCGGGGCTTGTGAAATTTTTTCCCAAGAACAGCCCTCAGAAATAAAAATGGACCTCCTTGGGGGGCAAATATGCTACTTTCACATACAGCTTTTCACCAACACAGGCAATTCAAAACATGAACCCGGTGTGGGTCCAGAGTACACTGTGCTGCCTCACACCAGCCCAGCCTAAGAACTCCAAGAATGCAACTACACAGAGCAGAGAAAGGGGCGTCGCTGGTGGTGGCAGTGTATTCTTACCTTCACTGGATTTCTTGGGCACTTGAAACTTGACAAGAAGCTTTTTCAATTGCTCCCTCACTGTCACGGCTCTGACGAGACCCTTGTAATTCAGGAAATGCTCCTGACACCACTGGGAGTTCTTATTGTGCTACAGGACAACCCAGATAGAAGGAGAGTGAGAAGAGCACAGGAAAGTTCTCAACTGAGGCTACGTGGCGGAGGTCATTCATCTCTCTGCCCCCTTTTGCTTACTCAACGGGACAAGATCTTCAGATCATAACGGGCCCTTGTTTGCCCCATCTCTCTAAACAGACGTTGACCACTCTGCTCACCACCTGCCTGCTCTCCGATCTCACTCTCTGTGCTAAAGGGCAAGTGAGAACTTGGTGACAAGCAGAATTGTTTTCAATCTTAAATACCCACGGGAGAGGCCAACTATCAGACAGAACCCCTTCCCTGCAGTTCTTTGCAAATCAACGTTCCCTCTCTGGCAGGCTTGAATTTATCACTTTGACAACAGGCAAGTAATACGACACTTGCCAATTTAGAAATAATTTGCAAATTACTATTATTTAATACCCAAAGTATGATTTTTCTATCAACAGTACTTAGTTTTGTTCTATATTCTGAAGTATGATCATTATATCCTAAATTACTGCTGTGGGAATGTAGCTCTGAAATTATACGCCAGGGAGGAAGGTGTATTTTCGTAAGAAAATATAATTCAAAGAGCACTTTCCCAGAAGGCAACTACAGAGTAATGCACTGTAGCCCTGGCCCCGCTCTCTACTTGTAGAGGACGCTGGAAATGGTGCACTGTTTTCACACAAGCGAATTTTAAGCGACTTAATCCACAATTAATAAGAATCTCAATAAGAGATTCGGTTTTCTGAAAGCTGTTCATTAATGTTCACCAATAATCTCGCTTCAAATCTCTGGGAAAACAAAAACTTACTATTTCTCCCCTTCTAAAAGAAATTATTTAAGAAGTAAAGACAAGATACTGAATATCTGAAATGTCTCATTTCCCCCTTAACATCCTTTCCTTTATATAAGAAGTTTATATATTGTTTTCTTTTCTCATTGTTTTCATCATCATTAGATCTCTCTTTTTAGCGATTTTTAGTGAGGACTTTAAACTGTATTATTTGCTCCTAGTTTTACAGACTATTAAGAACAACAAAAATTACCATCACCATGGCTAAATCTGGGTAGGGTATGTAAGTATATGTGGATCCCCGACTAAATGTCTTCTCACAGCTTGTCTGGCAGCTGGAGGAGTGGTGGTTGTGTGAAATCTCAAACTCACATAAACAGCTTTGAAGATTCAAGACCACAAGTTACTCTCAGCCTCATTTATTTGCAGAAAATATATCAGAACTTCCTATTCAAATGTCAGACAGTGTTGTCCAGGAACATGGGGTGGGTATGAAACGGAGTGAGGAAAGCGTGAGCCAAGGAAGGCCGAGCCTCTGACCCACTGCTGGGGGCCACATCGCTATGCAGGGGAAGCAAGAAACCACCATGGATTAGAAGTTCTGGCAATAATCTAATAGGAAAATAGAGGCCTGTTGGCCATTCTTTTATAAACTACACTTCCGGAATCCTCGCCCCTAGATCACTTCCAGTGGACGGGTGCATGGAGGGGGCCTTCTGAGCGGCAGCTGTGCTTACCTTGATGAATGCTTCATACACATTGAGCATGGTAAGATGATCACCCTCCTCCACAGCAAATTTTCGGTGCACTCGAATCTGGAGAGAATAAACGCAATGTTTAGAAGCTGACTCTTCTGAGCCTCTTGTCCTGGAGGCAACATTACACGATGAATAGCTCATGGCCTGTAGAGTCAGAAAGACCTGGTTTGCACCCATCCTGACTCTGCCGTTTCCTGAAAGACCTCAGATTGGTCACTTAACCTTTCTCAGCCTGAATTTCCTTATCTAGAAAATTGGAATATTAAACTTGTGTATCAAGACTGCTATAGGATTAAGATAATCCACCATAAAGTACCTGGCACAGGTGTCAGATAAATATTAGTGCTCTTGTCCCTCTCCTCCTCTATCCAGTCAATATCTTCTCTTTCAGAAGAACTCCTCCCAGCCCCTGATAGAAGGTAAGCTCCAGAAGGGCAAGGGGCCAGCTGTCTGGAGCATGGGAGACACTCTATATTCCTAAGCCACCACTAGCTGCGCAATCCTTTCAGACCCAGTCCCTAAGTTTTTCTTCCTGTGAGATCCTGGGCAATGCCACCTGCTCCCATGGGTTCAAGGAACGGCGTATCCAATATATATACAAGTACACAGATACACTTATTGACTTCAGAATTTGCTCCTTGTATCAAATACCACATAATTCACCTTCCTTCCATTCATTCAGTAACAGATATTTCCTGAGCACCTACTATAGGCCAGGCAGTGTTCTATGCATTTGGGATATAACAGTGAATACGACAGTGGTGGGAGAAAGACAACAAACAGGATAAATAAGCAAAATATATAGTATGGTAGGTGGTAAGAACAGCTAGAGGAGAGAAATGAAGCAGGGGCAGGGGATGGAGACGGGAGGGGTATATGTTGCAGTTTTAGACACAGTGCTTAGAACTTCACTGTCCTTGTCTTGAAAATGAATTTGCCTGTCCTGAGGTAGGATTGTTTAAAAGGCTAATAGAAAAGCAAACAAACAACAGAACCATCCAGGCACAAAAACTTCATAACCTGCAGCTATGCAACTGTCCGGGAAGATGGTAACGGTGCATAAGGAAGCTTCCCTCCTCCCTGCTGCATTCAGCCCTCTGCTTCTGCGTCTTGACTCTTCCAGCAGGAACCGGCTCTGAGCTCATCCTGGGCCTCCCTCCATCAGGACACCTCACTTCCCCAGTGCTCTTCAGTAGTGTAATTTCTCCTTCACAGTCTTTCCAGCGTTCACCCTTCTAGTTGTCACAGATGTCTGGGGCTTTGGGAGGGCCCTGTCAGCAGCTTGACTTGCCCAGCCTGCTGTGCCCCGGCACTGACTCCTTATATCACTAACGTGCCCACCAAGGTTGCTCTCAGAGCAGCCTTTAAAAAAAAAAAAACTTCCCTTAGGAAGTCAGTAGGACAATGGTTAAGATTGGGGCTTTGGACCGTGAAAGGCAACTCCATCAATTCTGGCTGTGCAACCATGCATAAGTTACCTAACTTTTCTGTGCCTCCGTCTCTAAAACTGATGATAGTAGTACCTCCCTCCCAGGTCCACGGTGAAGATAAAATGACATGACGCATATAAAATGTTTGGCACAATGTCAGGCACACAGTTAACCCTCAAAACGTAAGCTGCTCTGTCACCAGCAGTTCCTGGGCAGTTTTAACAGAAGAAAGCCCAAAGTGAGCGAGACTCGTATGAACAGTTGGACTTACAGCCTGAGACTTCTGGTTTGAGGGGACCACAAAGACATTCTGGATCTGCATCATGGCGGCAATGCTTAGAGTTTCCTGAGAACAGCCGAAATTTCCTATAAACCAAAAAGCATGTTTGATTTCAAACATACGATGTGTCAGTGAGAAGTAAAAGATGTTTTCTGACATTTTCCTTACAGCACATTGTAAACTAAGATCATCTATTTACACGTAGGTTGATTTTTAAAGCTTGTAACACATAAACACTTCACCCTGCCAAATGGGATGTGCTATACATGGTCCAGATGGAAGGAGGCCTGGAGGGACCCCACTCCGCGGTGGCCACACCGAGGGACTCTGCCGTGAGGCTCAGTGGGGGCCAGCTTGGCCCCATCACTAGGGCAGGTCAGCTCCACACCTGCTCCCTACTCTGTGTGGACACCTAGAATCCTGGCAGAAAGCCTGAGAGGGAGAGGGGGCAGGGCATATGGGGGCTGTGTCCCTCGTGCTGTCCCTCGGCTCCTGGACCCTTCCACGAGGCGGCCTCCCTCTCGGCAGGGCTCATTTCACCCGGCAAGCGCGAGGCATCACTAGACCAGGGAAGCACGCTGTGGGCTGCAGCTGCTGCCACCTGGACACGGAGCCTGCGGCAATCAGTCCCCCGGGGCATCAGACAGAGAGCGCGAACGGCACCGCATGCTCCCCGACAGCTTCTGGCCTCGTGAGTGACCTACTTCCCCAGCCCCAAGCTTAGAATCCTGTTTCTCAGTGTAAGCCTGGTTACTCCAAAACACAATTACAGCTAACTTTCACCACGCTTAGTCTGACATACAGCTTCGTCTATTGCCAGTGAATATAAAGTTAGACAAAAGCAAGAAACAATGAGTATTTCCCTTCTCTAGGCTACTGGGGGGTGGGGAGCACAGGGAAGTGTGTGACAAGCCACAGTCTCTAGAGCAGCGGTCCCCAACCTTTTTGGCACCAGGGACAAGTTTCATGGAAGACAATTTTCCACGGACCGGGGAGGGGGATGGGATGGCTCAGGCGGGAACACGAGCGATGGGCAGCGGCAGACGAAGCTTCGCTCGCTCGCTCGCCCGCCGCTCACCTCCTGCTGTGCGGCCCGGTTCCTAACTGGCCTCCGACGGGTACCAGTCCGCGGCCCGGGGGTTGGGGACCCCTGCTCTAGATGATTTTGACTTCTAAGTATTAGAAGATCTCCAGGTTATACGCTTTTATCCCTTAACTCATATTCTCACAAAAATCTGAAGGTGTCAGAGAAGCTGGGACCCTTGTGCCTTGGTGGTGGGAATACAACATGGTGCAGCCACTGTGGAAGACGGTGTGGTGATTCCTCAAAAAATTAAACATAGAATTATCAGATGATCCAGCAATTCCACTCTAAGTGTACACCTCAAAGAAGTGAAAGCAGGGACTCAAACACATACTTGCACACCCATGTTCATAGCAGCATTATTCACAATAGTCAAAAGGTGGCGGCTCCCTCGGTGTCCACCAACAGAGGAATGGTCTATCCATACAATGGAATATTATTCAGTCTTTCAAAAGAAATTTTGACACATGCTACAGCATAAATGAACCTTGAAGACATTATTATACCAAGTGAAAAAGTCAGTCACAAAAAGACAAATATTGTATGATTCTCCTTCTATGAGGTTCCTAGAACAGTCAAATTTCATAGAGACAGAAGGCAGAATGGTGGCTGCAGGAGCTGGGGGAGGACAGAATGGGGAGTTAGTGCTCAATGGGTACAGAGCTCCAGTTTGAAAAAAAATGCAGAAGTTCCAGAGACAGATGGCGGTGGTGGTTGAACAACAACGTGAATGTACTTAATGCTACAGAACTGTACACTCAAAAATGATTAACATGGTAAATTTTATGTTCTGTATGTTATACCACAAATTTTTTAAAATCCCTGTTAAAAAAAAAAATCAGGTGTCAGTACTAGACCCACAGGAAACAAACAAAAGTGTTTACTGAATTAATGACGACTGACTTTGAATCACGAGTTAGCCCCATGCCCCAAACCTTAGATGAAAGCTCCTTCACTGCTCAAAATGTATGGTGCCCTCTTCCCCAGGGTGCACAGAATTTGGGAAACAACTCCCAGACAAAATAAAATCAATGAGGACTGTTGGTCTCCACCTACCTGATTCAAGCAGCATTTTTGCAAACATGGGATTCAAAGGAAACTCTGCTATTCTCATGCCAAGCGGCTCAGTTAGGCGACAGTCTTTGTCCAGCCCTGCCGTAAGAACAGCAACAAAAAGCAGAAGGCATGTACCATGGTGCTGGAAGATGTACAGTCGTTGGGAGAATAAAAGATGATGTATGCTAAACAAAGGTATCCAACCTCAACCTGACCCAGAATGCTGTTACAATAAAAGAAGAAAAGATTTCCTCAGTGCTCTTGAATGCTCAATTCTGAAAAACTGATACTTCTGATGGCCTCCATGCAAGGACTTAATTATAAGGAGATGGCCTCACAGCCTCCTCCTGCTCCCACCCTCCCCAGAGACTGCTCTTTCCAAGGGACCGACAACCAGACAGTGCCAAACACAAAGGGCACTTTCCGTAGGGTCCCCAGCAGCCTTTGACTCTGCTGACCACAGCTCCTTGGAAACACTCTTCACCAGCTTCCATGATCCCCCACTCCCCTGCTTCTCTGCCACCTCTCCTGCTCTTCTCTCTGCATCACCTCTGGACCTTTTTCCATGGTCAATTTCTGAGAGGCCACAGATGTCCCAGGCCTCTCAGAAATTTGTGAGCAATTACAAAGCTGATGACTATGAGTCTAAACACACGCCCGGCTCTCTCTTTGGCGCCAACACCAGAGCTGTTTATCCAGTTGCCTCCTGGGCTGTTTGCTGAACTGGGCTGCCTCCTTCAATTCCTCACATCCCTCCTTGCCTCTTCACCAATAGCCAATTTTCAGGTAGTGGATTCCCAAGAGAGAGACTCTCGTTTTACTATGGTTTAGACTGTTCCCAAGATGGAGCATTGAAACACCTGCCGCAGACCTCAGGGCAAGACAGAAAAGGTCATTTCTCTTCTGTTCCCCTACAATCATCTCTTTGAAGGTGATCATTCAGGTTATAAATAAATTTAAGTTGGGTGTTTCCCTCTACCTTTCCCAGCTTAGTTAGAGCAGTGAAGAATTCAAAATATTTTAAATTTCATTCTGTTTGGAGGAAAATCAGTCCAAATGAAAAACTTCTAAATAGTGGATATTCTCTCATACACATTTCAGATGATCCTAGGAGACTTTGCTTTCAAGTTCCTATCACATGCTTGAGAACAGAGGATGGAAACCTTTTCTGGCATATGCTCACTCAGGGCTGATGTGATATAGACCCTAAAGGCCTTTTAAATCATTGAAGATTTTTTAAATCAATAATTGGCTATTCTTTCACAGGAAGGTATCATAAATGTAATGAAGATGGACCCCTACCTCACCCTATACAAAAAAATTAACTCAAAATGGATCACACACCTACTAAATGTAAGAACTAAAACTATAAAAACTCTTCAAAGAAAACCTAGGAGAGATCTTCATGCCCAAGGATTAGGAAATGATTTCTTAGGTAAGACACCAAAAGCATAAGCAATGAAAGAAAAAATACATAAACTGAACCACATAAAAACTTAAAACTTTTGTATTACCAACAATACCATCAAGAAAGTGAAAAGGAAAAAAAAAAGAAGAAGAAGAAAAAAAAAAGAAGAAAAAGAAAAGAAAAAAAAAAAAAGAAAGTGAAAAGCCAACCCACAGAATGTGAGGAATACTTACAATCACAGATCTGATAAGAAACGTGTATCCGGTATATATAAAGAACTCCTCCAACTCGATAATAAAAAGACAACACCCCAAGTAAAAATGAACAAAGGATTTGAATAGACATTTCTCCAAAAAAGATATACAAATAGCCAATAAGCATACGAAAAAGTGCTCAGCATCATCAGTCATTAGGGAAATACAAACCAAAATGGCGAGACACCACTTCATACCCACCAGGATGGCTACAGTACATAAGACAGATAAATAACAAGCATTGGCAACCCGTCACTACGTGGAGAAACTGGAACCCTCACACACTGCTGGTAGAAGGTCCACCAAAAACTTGTACGTGGACACTTACAGCAGCATTATTTATATTAGTCAAAAAGGGGAAACAATCCAAATGTTCATCAACTGATAAATCGATAAGAATAATAAGTGGTACATCGATACAATGGAATATTATTCAGCAATAAAAAGAAATGAAGTATCAATATTGCTACAACATAGATAAATCTTGAAAACATCATGCTGAATGAAAAAAGCCAATCACAAAAGACCACATACTATGTGCTTCCATTTATATGAAATGTCCAGAATAGGCAAATCTATAGAGATAGGAAGTATATTAGCAGTTGCCTAGGTTGGGATGGGGGAGAGGGAATGGGGAGGGAGGGCTATTGGGTTCAGTGTTTCTTTTTTGGGTGATGAAAATGTTCTAAATGTTCTAAACTTGTAGTGATGGTTGCACAACCCTGTAAATATACTAAAAAGCACTGAACTGTACATTTTAAATGGGTAAATTATACAGTATATGAATTATACCTCAATAAAGACGTTGAGAACCAAAAAAAAAAAAAAGAGAAAGAATCTCAAAGAACAAAACCTCCACTGAAATTTAATACTGAACTGGATATTATATTCACCTGAGGCAACATTCACAGAAAAGACACAAACTTCCTGAAGAGGTAAATTCAGGCCACAGTTTTCTCTATCTTAAGGTAAATACCACATTTTCAAACAAGAGAATAGAAGTTCCTCCATAACATGGTGTTTCCTTGCCCAAACAATACCACAGCCTGGTAGTCTACCCAATTCTCCACAGGGAACTCCAGTAGTGGAAGGAAGGGGAGTTAGGGAGAGAACACAGAGCCAGATTTCAGAATGGGGTCGAGGGACAGAGAAAAAGGCCCAGAGAGGTAACATGTGAAATACTGGTAGAGAATCTTCCAGATGTCTCTTGGAAGTGTAGCTGTGGCGATGGTTATTAATAGCTTCTGATGTACTGACAGGCTTTATAAATTCATTGTCACGACTAGACCTCATTAATCACGGTCCCACCTTCTTATTTGGATGAGCTTATGTGTCACTAAGAGGATCATACATATGGGGAGAATCAATCCCAGCCTTGAAGATACTAAGAGCCCTAGAGTGAATACAACCTAACTAATATCACATATTAATAAACAGATAAGAAAACACAGAATAAGAGACAGGCATACCTCCCAGAGCATAGAGTAACTCCAACGCCTGAACCATCGACTGTGCTGGAGGGGGCTGTAAAAAACATAAAAACCCTCCTAAGTTAACTTCATCAGGTAACAGCCATAATAATGTGACTTTCCTGCTCAATCCACTCTTCTCTCTAACATGCCCCAGACTTCCCAGCCTCCACGCTTCTACTCTTGAAATGTCCTTCCTCTCCCTCTCAGCACCCTTAGTACTATTTGGTCTTTTATCTCAGCTTGACTAAACATTTCCTTTGAAGCTTTCCCTCATGCTCCCCTCCATCAGAAGCGATGGGTTCTTACCTTGAACTACCTCTTTGCTTTCCCTAAACTCTCATCAAACATTTCTAATTTTTACTTCGTGTCTCAGCCTTCTAAGAAGCCCCGTGATACTGCAGTATTGGTGGATGATTCATCTTTGCATCACCCACAGCCCTGCCCCAGACCCTGCCTACAGGGGTAACTGACATAGGTTAAATTTGAATTCCTGAAAATAAAAGAGAATGCTAGACAATTTGAAGCTAAGCAAAGCTGATATTGTGACCTTCAGTCTGAGTCTCTGGATCCTTACTATGTTCTTTCCTTCCACGCGCCTTTACTGAGCATCTACTAAGTACCAAGCATCATTACTATCATCTTCTAAATTATTTCATCTATCAGCCACATAATAAAATTATAGTCCTTTTGCAAACTGCGCAGTTTTTTTTCTTAAATGCATTCACAACAAATGTATTTTAAGTATCACGCTGTTGTAGTTCAATTTTACAGATGAGGAAAGTGAATAACAAAAAGTAAAAGACATTTGAACAAGATCCTAGAGGCAGTTGGTGGCAAAGCCAGAGACTGAATTCAGGTCTCATTCTTTCCACTCTACCCCACCCACTGACTGCCAAGGAACAAAGCTGTACTTCTCAAAGTTGCGCTGACTGCACGCACACACAGATGAGGGTAGGAACTAGACCTGATTCACTATACACTGGGGATTCAACAAATCACTGTTGACTAAATCATGTAACTGATTCACTAGCCTTTCCTCAGTGCCCACGACATCCTACTTTACAAAGAGGCAACGTACACAGAGCACCTAAATGGAGGAGCTTAACCCCTCTGGGATCTTTTATTACACTGAGATTACATGAATAATGGATAGCTCAAGCACTGAATGTGGTTCTGAATAACTACAGAACAAAACGGACAGGTTCTCTTCGACTCCTTTCAATCTTTGGCCCTGTTTCCAGTCAATCACCAAGCCCGATGAATTCTGCTCTTAGAATTCATCATCAATCAAAAAAACCCACACCTTTACCCGCCCCCTTCTCCAATCACATCCAGAGTATTTTCACTTCAACACACATTTACTAGTATTTCTCTATGGCCTCATCTGATTCGGGATCATATGCAAACGCTGTTTTAATGTAGTTGGAAGGACTGTGTGTGTATAATTTTAGCTTGTTTTTCTCACTGCCTGCTTTTCTGTTCCCTCTGTTCCTTGTACCCATGGACACTTCACAGCGAATACCCTGGGACAACAGCATACTATTCTGACAAGGTCATACACTGTGAAATAAGCAACTTTCTTACTACTGGGCAATTGAGTTCTTTTAGTTCTTTGCTACTGTAATCATCACTGCTAAATATACAAAATTATGTACCCTGTGATTTCAACTGTGAAAAAACATAATTTCAGGAGGAAATAACCAGAAGGGAATATATGAAGATGCATTTATATGTATTTTCCTCATTTTTCAGTTGTCTGAAAGTTTATGATTTTCGTTATTATATTTTTAATTTAATATAAAATGATACTATAAACATTATCCTACATGTAAGTTGTTTCTTTTGAATTATTTTTTTCCGGAGAAAATTCCCTGAGAAAAAATACCAGGCATTTCTACAGCTCATAAAATAATGTCAGAAAGTCCTCCATGAGGACTGAAACAGAATATAAAACCACTTTCCCCAAACTGTGTCAGCTTTGGATTTTATCATTTTTCTTTATGTTTGATCATTCAATTAATGTACAGTGGTACAGCTATTTCAATTTGCATTTATCTCTCCTAGAGAAGCCAAACATGTTCTAACGTTAGTTACTATTTGTGCTGTTCCCTTTCCTTTAGCTTTTTCTTTAGTGGGTATTCGATGTATTCACAAGGATGTTTGAAAACTCTATAGTTTTTGAGACACTGATCTGTCTTTTTTGCCCTTATGTTTTCCTTTAATCTGAGATGTGGAGCTTTTCATAAGCTTTTGATTTGCATATACTGTTCACTTTTCTGTATAATTTCTTGTACTATATACCAACATTCAAAGCGTATATTTTCTCCATACTTATGAGAAATAAGTATGTTTTCTTTGGGAGAGCAGATGATATTGTTACATTCTCTTCTTTCATTTGCCTAGTTTATCATGACATGCTACATTAGGGACTTTAGCATCCAGGAATCTAGCCTTGTTACACATCATATACCAACAGAGTTGGGATATAATAAGGAGTTAAAAATGCAAGCTTTCAAATCATAAAAATTCAAGAAGAAAACATGAGTGAATATTTATTAACTGACCTAGATATGGGGAAATGCTTCATAAGCACAAGAATAACAGAAGAAATCACAGAGGTAAAGATAGAAAGATATTACTATCTTTGCTTAGAATGGCTGCACATAAACAAACAAACAATAAAATACAATACAATCAGAAGAACTGTTTGCAAGAAATACTATAGACAAAGTTTAATGTGTTCAATAGTTAACGGACTCTTAATCACTAATAAACACTAATTCTAACAGATAAATGGCTTATCTGTTAGATAAGATTATGTAGATTTCTTCTTATATTTCAGAAGAAATATAAAGTGGCCAATAATTTTTTTTTAATCTTATGAGAAATCGAAAAAGATAGATACAGATAATATTTTTCCTCCTTCCCCCCCACCAAATCAAATTAGCAAAACTCTGGGCTTCCCTGGTGGCGCAGTGGTTGAGAATCTGCCTGCCAATGCAGGGGACACGGGTTCGAGCCCTGGTCTGGGAAGATCCCACGTGCCGCGGAGCAGCTGGGCCCGTGAGCCACAATTACTGAGCCTGCGCGTCTGGAGCCTGTGCTCCGCAACAAGAGAGGCCGCGATAGTGAGAGGCCCGCGCACCGCGATGAAGAGTGGCCCCCGCTTGCCACAACTAGAGAAAGCCCTCGCACAGAAACGAAGACCCAACACAGCCATAAATAAATAAACAAATACTTAAAAAAAAAAAAAAAAAAAAAAAAAATTAGCAAAACTCTAAAAGAAAATAACATGGCATGATAGGGGTATAGTGAGTCAGGCATTCATGCACTGCTGGAGTTTATACCTGTAAAGGAATTCGGCCTTGTATCAAGGATCTATGAAATGACCGTGGCCCTTTGACCCAATAATCCCACTCCTGGAAACTGACCTTGGGAAATAATCAGAAATGCAATCAGCCATAAGGACTTTTCCTGCAGCTCTACCAGAGCCCTCTTGGCTCCCCCAGTCATGACACTTGGGCACCTAGGCCTACACACACACTCCTGCCCTGGATAACTCCACCTCTCCCGACCTGCTGAGATCCCACTTGGGTTTCAGGTCTCGCCTCAGACATGACTAACTGGGCTGCGGGCCTTTCCTTTGTCTCTCAGAGCACCGGGCACAGGCACTGTCATTACCCACTTACTTGTCTCTCTCCCCCAACAGACAAGAACAGAATTGTGTCAGCCTTGTCTGGCTGTATTCCCCTGAACCCTGCACACAACACACGAGCTAAGTGAAAAAACCCAGAAAGGCAGCATGCTCTGTATCAGTGTCCTGACACTCCCCTGGGAGCACTCTGGCCTCCCAGACAGACAGAAGGCAGGACTTACCGACATGAAGTGGAACCTGAGGACGTTGTCGATCCCCAGCGCTTTCAGCTGCAGGATGACAGGGGCCAGATTGCTCCGCTGCATCTCAGGAACGGTGGATTGAGGCAGCTGGTCAAAGGCTTCCTCTGAGGATAAGAAATAAGAACTGTTTGGGATCAAATGTCACAATCAAATGCAATCATTATGCCAAAGGAACAGTTCTCCTTCTCTAACTTTAATGAGAGGCTCTAGGAGTCTAGGCTCAGATGCATATGATATTGTGACATAAAGTTGTTTCCTATTTAGGAAAGATCCTTCTATTTTTTAAATACCTTAGATAAATACATTTGAACAATATATCTTTATAAAAGTTTCTCCTTTTACTTTAGAATGCTTTTTAAAATGTGCTTCTTGGACTTCCCTGGTGGCGCAGTGGTTAAGAATCCGCCTGCCTATGCAGGGGACACGGGTTCAAGCCCTGGTCCGGGAAGATCCCACATGCCGCGGAGCAACTAAGCCCATGCACCACAACTACCGAGCCTGTGCTCTAGAGCCCACGAGCCACAACTACTGAGCCCGCATGCCACAACTACGGAAGCTGGCGTGCCTAGAGCCCGTGCTCTGCAACAAGATAAGCCACCGCAATGAGAAGCCCGCGCACCGCAACGAAGAGTAGCCCCCGCTCGCCACAACTAGAGAAGGCCCGCACGCAGCAACGAAGACCCAATGCAGCCAAAAATAAATAAATAAATTAATTAATAAAAATAAAATAAAATCAAATGTGCTTCTTGTTAGCAAAACATTAAATCAAAGCAACAAGTATTTGCTGAATCACTATGGGTGGCCAATTCCCATTCCCTCTGCTTGGGATGGAGTAAGTCAAGCAGGCCAGAACTACACATAAAAGCAAAGAACAATTTCAAGATAAATCACCAAATATAACCAGAACACAACCAAAGTATCTCCAAAATATAAAAAAAATGACCAAACCTTATAAAGAGCAAAATTTGTCCAAATCTAACTTTCTAAATTGAGCCAGGCACACACGTCACTCCCAGAATCTGATGCTGCCCCAAACAGATGAATGAATGCTTACATGCACCATCAGGAACAAAAGGTGTCCTCAAACAGGAAAAAGCACCACCAGGTTCAGAGGTGCCAAGATGGGAGGGGCAGGAGAGGGGAGAGGGAGGAAAGAGACTCTGGGAAGCCTTTTTATAAAAGCTAGATAAAAAGGGTGGGGAAAAAACAGGTAGGAAGAGATTAAATCCTTTTTGTGTATATTCAGAAAGCTTAAGGATCATATAGAGGAAGATTATATACAAAATCCTCCCACATCAGTCAGCACTTTAACTGTGCACACCCTCTTTCACACAAAGGCGGCTCAACTTCCATTCAGATCATAAATCTTCAGTTAACTAGAGAAAAATCAGAACAAAACAAAAGGTGTCATGAAGAAATAGCACTACCACTGAAGGACTTCAGAAAGCTTTAACTTGAGAAAACAGACAATAAATACTCTGTGAACTGACTGATACAAATTGCCAAATGCTTGGGTCTACTTGGAAGGTTCTGGGTAACAGGCGACAGCAGGAAGTTCCAAATGGGATATTCCCTTCAGGTTTCAAGAGTGTTTGGGGGATAGCCTTTTGGTAGGATAACCACATTTGCCAAGCACACTGCTGACCAAGGCAGAAACCAAGTCATCAGATAAGAGGACGATCCTGCTGAGAAGACGCTCACAGGAAGTAGGTGCTCCCTAAGAGTTCAATGACGCTCAATTAAACTCTACTGAGAACTCAAGTACACAAGGCATTGGGCCAAGAGCTGCAGGAGCTGTAGGCCAATGGCTCTTGAGAAGTTTCAGTGATTCAAAGGGGCCTGGGACCAAGATGAGGAACAGGCTAGGTCCCAGTGAGGGGTCCTCCCAAAGAGAAATGGAGGCAGAGGGAAGAAGGAAGGACAGCTGGTGGGAGAAGGCATTTGAGGGCACTGACATGTGAGAGAGGATTTCAAGGATAAGGAGGATCTGTTGGGCAGAGGAAACAGCCCATGGAAAGGTATCAAAGGTTTGAGAGGTGGATGTGGGAAAACAGAAGGTATGTCCAAGAAGAGCGCAGCTCAGCAGGGATGCAGTGTACGGTGGGTGCTGGTGGACAACAGGAGAAGACAAGCTAGAAATAGTCCCGTAAGGCCCTGGGAAACTGTTAAGGGTCTGAGCAGGTAGCACCCTGCTCAGAGCTGCGTTTTCTGGACGCAGGCTAGCGGAGAAAGCCTAGAGGCTGGATCTAATGTAGCCCATTACGTGGTCTCTCCTCAACCTCACCTCCACTAAAACTGCTCATGCTAAGGACTCCAGTGACCTTTTAACCAAATCCACTTGCCAATCTTTAGTCCACAGTCTACTGTTTGATTTCTTTGGAGCATGAGATGATGGTGGCCATTTCCTCTTTAAAAGTAACTTGAGTTCCTTAAATTAAACAAAGAATTACCATATGACCCTGCAATTCCACTCCTAGGTGTATACCCAAAAGAATTAAAAACAGGTACTCAAACAAGTACACATACATGCTTGTTCATAGCAGCACTATCCACAATAGCCAGAAGGTGGAAACAACCATCAACTAATGAATAAACAAATTGTGGTACATCCATACAATAGAATATTATTCAGCCACAAAAAGGAATGAAGTACTAATACAATGTAAATGAACCTGGAAAACATTACGCTGAATGAAAGAAACCAGACGCAAAACAACATATTATATGATTTAATTTATATGAAATATCCAGAACAGATACAGTCTTCCCTTGGTGTCCACAGGAGATTGGTTCCAGGACACCCCTCTCCCCCACTGCAGATACCAAAATCTAAGGATGCTCAAGTCCCTTATATAAAATGGCGTGCTATTTGCATATAACCTACACACATCCTCCTGAACACTTTAAATCATCTCTAGATTACTTGTAGTACCTAATACAATGTAAATGCTATGTAAACAGTTGCTGGTGTGCGGGCAAATTCAAGTTTTGCTTTCTGGAACTTTCTGGGATTTTCTTCCCAAATATTTTCAATCTGTAGTTGGTTGAATCTGCAGATACGGAGGGCCGACTGTCAATCCAGAAAGACAGAACAAAGACTGTTGGTTGGTGGTTGTCAGCGGCTGGGAGCAGGGAGAAATGGAGGAAAAACTGCTTAATGGGTTAGGAGTTTTACTTTGGAGTGATGAAAATGTTTTGAAACTAGATAAAGGTGGTGGTTGCACACTGTGAACCATAATAAATGCCACTGAACTGTTCAAGTTAAAATGGTTAATTTCGTGTTATGTAAACTTCACCTTAATAAATTTTTTGTTTGTTTGTTTGTTTTCTTAAAACTTCGTCCTCCCCGTATTTCAGTTCATCTTTTAGCCCTGGTTCTCCTCTTTGCACTTCGTCATTCCTTCTTAGCACCTTCAGTAGAAGACCCTCACCTCTCTGGTTTCAGGCTCTGCCCTCCCCCTCCCTCCCATGACTCCTCCTTACCCCCTTCCTCCCCTCCAAGTACTGGTACGTTCCACTCCCTCTGCCTGGTGTGCTGGAATCTAATCTCCACTGCTACCCCTTCACCTGGATTTACTAATGGGCTGCCCATAAGATTGGGCTCAATTACCGACTGTGGAGCCCTCTCCAACAGGATAACTCCCTGCTCTCTGCTTCCAAGGCTCACTCCATTAAGGTGACCCTATCACACCATAATATGCTGATCTGTTCATAAGCCTGTCTCCACCACCAAGCTGTCAGCCACGTGGTCACAGACCATGTCTCACCTGGCCCTAGATTTCCAAGCCTTGTCTCCATGCATGGCACAGAACAGGTGCTCTGTAAACATTTGCTAAAAGAATAAATGATGTCAAGGACTGAACAAGGAAGACGGTAACCGGAAAGCAAAGAAGAGATAAGTGGTAAACCCCCCCAGATCTGGTACATGATGGCAGATGGATATTGGACAGAGGAGGGAATGAAAAATGATTTGAAAATTAAGTCTGGAGAATTGAGAGAAACCTTGATACCATCGCCCACAAAAGAGAAGTACAAAGAAGGAAAGAGCAGCTCTGGGGACATCATTTTCTATAGGTAAGGCTGTCATCTAGCTGGAGAGAAAGCTCCTTAAGAGCTGGGACAGTCTTTATTGTCATTTCATTTTGCTCCCTCAGAGCCTAGCATGGTGCATGGCACAGAGCAGGAGTTGACCAACTAATTGCTTTCTATCAATGAGTCTCAGGAGAGATCCTGTCAGTTTAGCTCTGCAAAGATGCTCTGAACCAGAGGTAAAGATGGAACCCAGCGGCGGGGGGCGATGAATTGACATGTATACACTAATGTGTATAAAATGGATGACTAATAAGAAAATAAATAAATAAACATTAAAAAAAAAAGATGGAACCCAATGCGAGGACCCACAGGATTCAAGGATCCCAGAACCAGAAAATGGCACACGAAGCTAAGGGAAAGGTAAGAAAGACAGGACCTGAGCCGTAGGGCCCAAGCTACATGTCACATGGCTACAGAGAGGCTGAGGCACAGACATTAGGTTAGAAAGGAGATGTCAAATAACCGGTGATTCGTGGTCCAGCTTTGGCCAGCAGGGTGCAGTAGCAAAGAAGTGCCACATCTGGAGTGAGGAAGGCGGTGGAAGCCAGATTACCGAAGGCCTTGTGAGGGAAGTCTGGATCTTATGTTAAGTTCTGCCTATTACGGTAGATATCTGTAATATTCTCTGATGCCCAGGCTGAGTATCAGAAAGTCAAAACCCTTTTTAAAAAAAAAAGCCAAACTTACCTGTATAAAGGCGGTAACATTTTCCTGAGCGGCTGCGGCCACCACGTCCTGCTCGCTGGCTGGCTGATGCCTGGGACACTGGGACCACCACCAAGCACTCAATAGCTGTCCTGGGGTTGTAGGCTCGGAGTTTCACAAAGCCACAGTCAATCACATACACAATCCCGCTGATTGTGATGGAGGTTTCTGCTACATTGGTGGCCACTATCACCTAGGCTCCCAACAGGAAGGAGAGTAAGGATAAAAGTTATTTGGTTCTTTTCACTCTGAATAAACTAATCAAAATCCTAAAAGATTTTAAGATATTTCTGACAGTGCAGAACCTGTGAGAGGCAGTTTGGTATCCTGGATAGAGCATGATGAGTTTTAGGGTCAGGGTGCCCTGGGTTTGAATTCTCCCTAAGTGTGGGACCTTGAACAAATTACTTAACCTCCTGAGCATGTTTCCTTGTCTCCATAATAATATTTACCCTCTCCCGGGGTTCTTAAGGAGATTAAATGTGAAATATACATGAAGTGATTACAGCCTGGTACCTGGAGTACTTGGCCCAGAGTAACATTCAACAAATGTTAGTTTTCACCTTTTGTACAACTTAAGTAAATCACCACCTTGTACATGTCTAGTCATTTGCTCACTCACATTCTAACTGCTTTCTGAGGGTCTGCACGTTGCCAGGCACTCTTCAAGGTGCCAGGAATGTATGATGGACAAGAGTCTACATTCCAGTATGAGTGTTTGGGCAGAGAAATAATGAACATAAACAAGAGAGTGACTGGGAAGAAAATGCAACAGGGTAATACTCTAATATTATGTAGCATTCAATGTATATATCACATATTATAATATTATAATAATGGAGTGTGCTACTTCAGGTTAGATGGCCAGGGAAAGCCTCTCTAAAGGATGATTTGGGGCTGAGACCCGAGTAATAAGCAGCAGCCAGCCCTACAGGGATCCAGGCAGAGGAAGCAGAAACAGCCAATGCAGCCAGAGACCAGAGTAAATAAATACAAGACAAGCTTAGGAGGGAGGTGGGGACCAGATCATGCACAGGCTCTGGGCCACGTGAGGGGTTTGCATTTTATTCTAAGGGCACTGGGCACTGCCCCTGGAAGGTGTGAAGCAGCAGGAGACATGTACAGATAGCACTTAGAACTTTTTTCGGGCACTTTTACATCAATCATTTTATAAAAAATCTTCCTACCATTTTTACGTACTAGAGTCAGGATTTTATGCTATAAAACCATCTGTCTAAAAGTTACTGTTATTCATGCTTTACAGCTGAGAAAACTGGGCCTCAGGGTTGAGTAACTCATCCCAGGGCGCACGGTAACCCAGGCCTCCTGACTAGTTGGCTGCAGGTCACGTTTGACTGGACAGACTTGAGCTGCTCCATCCCAGTGGCCAGGAGGCAGGGCGCCCTCTTGCAAGTGGCCTGAAGTTGGGAGGGGATCCTCAGACCTGTCATCCCTCACCTACTGTGTTCTCTGCCACCTGCTGATAAACAGCTACTCTAAGCTGACTTCCGGCCCGTTCTGTACCTTCCTCATCTGACGGAAGGGAAAACAGAGCAAGGCCCAGGGAGGCGATGAACAGGAAGCAGACTGGCTGCCTGCTGGCTCCTTTAAACCGATGCTTCTCACCACGCCCTTCCCCACCCCAATTTCAAGGCCAAGGATGTTTAAGCCACACCTTGAATTAACCGACTCAAACTTGACTCTATAGGCAAACTGATGCTTCAAACAAATGGTTTAGAAACCATTTTGTAGGAACTAATCTAGTGTTCTTGACTGAGCACGATCCACCAAGACAGTCCTTTAAACCAAGGCGGTATCGCATGACGGGGAAAGATTAGGCAGGAAGAAAAGAAGCAAAGAGAAGTCACCTACTCTGGTAATTACTAAACCTTCCGTGGCGCAGGTTTAGAAATCTTTGCAACACATTATTTATTGTGCGCTTTTAGATCTGCTGCACAGAAACATGGATTTTAAGTTCTTAAAGAGACCTTCCTATTTAGCAAGTTTTACTTCAATTTAAAATAAATCTTCCCATATACCCGGACAAAACTGTAATTCAAAAAGATACACGCACCCCTATGTTCACAGCAGCACTGTTCACAACAGCCAAAACATGGAAACAACCTAAATGTCCATCGACAGATGAATGGATAAAGAAGATGTGGTACATATATACAATGGAATACTACTCGGCCATAAAAAAGAGTGAAACAATGCCATCTGCAGCAACATGGATGCAACTAGAGATTATCATACTAAGTGAAGTCAGTCAGAAAGAGAAAGACAAATACCGTATGATATCACTTATATGTGGAATCTAAAATATGGCACAAATGAACTTATCTAGGAAACAGAAACAGACTCATAGACATAGAGATCAGACTTGTGGTTGCCAAGGGGGTGGGGGGAGGGAGAGGGACGGACTGGGAGTTTGGGGTTGGTAGATATAAACTATTACATTTAGAAGGGATAAAAAACAAGGTCCTAAATGCATAGCACAGGGAACTATATCCAGTCTCCTGGGATAAACCATAATGGAAAAGAATGTATGTATGTGTGTGGCTGAGTCACTGTGCTGTACAGCAGAGACCGGCACAACATTGTAAATCAACTCTACTTCAATAAAAAACAATTTTTTTAATAAAATAAAATAAATCTTTCTAGTGGATAGCTAAGGAGCACCAACGTGATTATAGTCCCTGGTCCTCGGGTTAGACTCACCTTTCTGACAGTGCGTGACACCCTTTCAAACACTTTCATTTGCTCAAAGGAAGGCAGTCCCGCATACATGGGGAGAACCCGGAGGTGCCTCTTCATCCCGGTCCGACCCAGTGCTCGAGCCTGCTCAATCAGCATAGACACAACAGTTTCTACCTCTTCCTAAAATCATCGAACCAGGAACCAAAGAAAATGAGATCAATTTGAAGCATGTCATTTTATCATACTGCAAGAAAATGAAAGTTGGGATGAGGATTTTAAATGTGGTCAGATTCATGACTGTCGGAGCCATCACGTTCCACGCTGGGGTGGTATTTAATCAAATGCTACCGAACAATGGTGCCGACAGGGGTGAAAATTTGCAACTGTCAGGTTAATCACTGAATTCTACACTATCTGCGGTCAATAGAAGAATTCCTGATACACCAAAACTATGACTTTCACTGAGCTTTTTTTTTTATGCTCTGTGGCAAACAGCGTGGCATACATATGGACAAGTTGTGGCATACAAAATCACTATAAGCTTTCCCTAGAAAAGATTACTGAACCATGGAAAATGTTTGACAGTGGAAATGATTACAACTAGAAGGTAGTTCTGAACAGAGCTACAACCCTGAGTGAGCATTTGGGCTTGTTCAGTTGTTTTTCCAGTGATGTGCCTACTTTTCCCTTCCAGGATGAGCTGCAAAGGTATCACTGGGGAAAGGGGCTGCAGCAACAAGGATGCACGAAATGTACCTCATGCAGTATTCAATTCTGGTATCACAACGGCCCACTGAACTCTCTAATTTACTCTGGAATTAGCTAATAAATTTAAAATACATTTAACCCTCTGCAGACAGAACAGGCAGGAACTAATGACTCTCTGGCAATTGAGTTAATAGATGAATGACATCAAACAATTTTTTATGCAATCAAGTAACCACCAAAATACAATAAAACATGAAATCAGCGGCTAAGTAAAGTAACAGGCCTCTGTATAAATTTTGGTGCTGCCTTAACGTGTCTGTTCACCACAGAGAAAAAGTCCGATGGAATTACCTGGCCAGTGAGAAATGCTAATATGTCTCCATCTCCCTCTGTCTGGTGAATTTTCATCACAGTTTCTACAGTTGATTTGATATAATCTGGAACAGGACTGAAAAGATGTGTGAGATAAATTCATCACTAGAATAGGCTCATTAATTATAGATCAATTACCCTAGTAATCTGGCAGCGAAGCCTCGTGAAAGTTAGTTTGGGCCTGCCCAGCAGGTAATCAATATATGAATAATTACTGATAAAATAAACATTCATTCTTTTTTTTTCTTTTTTTAAATGCGGCATTCAAAAACAATCCGTAGTTACATGTAAACTATGATTTTTGGCTTTATTTGCAGAGACATAAAAGCAATAAACCCATGCAAATAGATGTCCTATCTTTAGCATGCAAGGATGCCTGGCCAGGGAAACTGGATCTATGGTCCCAGTGCTGAATTCCACACTCTATTTCCCCTCCTGACCACTGGCAGCATGTCTGACAGGAGTTAATGGGTGTCCTGTCCCACTAGAATCACTCCGAAGTCAAGCCCACAACTCTCTGGATTCATCTGCCACTGGCCCAGGCTCCCGGTCTTTGTCTGTCCAGTGACTAGGGGTAGGAATTAGGATGACTCCTTCCTGTCCAAGGAGGCTCCTCCTGAAAATGTCAACCAGGCCTTCTTGCTAAGATGTAAAGAGCTGAGAACCAAATGATTCAAATCACTAATACTGCCCAAGCTGACAGACAGTCTTGTAAAGCCCAGTTCTGACAACTATAGAACCCTCCCCCCTGTGACACTGTTACCATTTTGCTCTTTCCAGCTGAGCCCACGGACCACAGGGTCATAGAAACCTGCACATCAGTACGGAGAGTTTAAACTAAATCCAGCAGTGATACTGAGCAGGGTTCCAGAACACCCTATCAATGATGGGAGGTGCAAAACACACCCGCCCCTCCTCAGCAGTCTGGCACATCGCCCTCAGAGCCGCAAGCAGATGCAATTGCTTCTCATCCCACAGAACAGGCCTAGTTTTCTAATCGCCCTCATTAAAAATGCAAGGATCATCAAACCTTTGTAGATAAAAGATATCCACTGGAAATGTTCGCCCTTCTACTGTAAGGATCACGCACGTATCCCTGGCTGGGTCACTGGTGTCATTCTGATTAAAGAAATCCCAAAATTTCTAAAAGAAAAAAAAAACAATTCTTCATTCCTCTCAAAAAAACAAAAGGTTCATAGTAACTCATGGAAAGTAAGAAAGCAATATAAAACTGGCAGAGCACGGGGTGGGGAGTAGGGATTGGATATATATAATACAGACTAGGGGTTACAAAATAATTATTAAAATCATATTTTTATTATTGCAATTTTGGAGAATCACATGTCAATGACAGACTCTTTATTGAAGACTTGATAGAAATGATAAAAGTTAGATTTCCAGGGCTTCCCTGGTGGCGCAGTAGTTGAGAGTCTGCCTGCCAATGCAGGGGACACGGGTTCAAGCCCTGGTCTGGGAAGATCCCACATGCCGCGGAGCAACTGGGCCCATGAGCCACAATTACAGAGCCTGCGCGTCTGGAGCCTGTGCTCCGCAACAAGAGAGGCCGCGATAGTGAGAGGCCCGCACACCGCGATGAAGAGTGGCCCCCGCTTGCCACAACCAGAGAAAGCCCTCGCACAGAAACGAAGACCCAACACAGCCATAAATAAATAAATTAATTAATTAAAAAAAAAAAAAAGGTTAGATTTCCAAACTGCATTCAGCAGTGCATCTGAGTCAACATGCAGCTGTGCTATTGATCTTAACCCACCCACACCCGCCCCTCCCAACCCCTATATTTTGTTTAACAGAAAATTAGGTCAGAAGGTGTAATTCAAGTTAAATATGGATTAAATCAGGTTGATGTGTAGCTCTGATCTGGAAAGCACAGCTCTGATCACACAAGTTATCAGTGTATAGAGGAAGCGTGTACGTCTATGAACAGCAGATGTGTCCCTGGTAGCACAGTTACAGATCTGCATGTACTCTATATGCACGGGGACAGAGTCCTCTCCATCTTTACATGCCCCACAGGAAGTAGCACAACACTTTGTATGGGGCAGGTCGGCAAGCATTCACTTCTCTGATGCTCCCACAGGACCCTGTTGAGAAGAGTGGCTCTTGGCAATTCCTCCCGAATAGGTGGCCACATTCTCTTCAGTGGTACTTGACCACCAGACCTGCAGTCTATAGGGAGGCCTGACGTGAGAGCGCTGGCCAACGATGGGGGAGGGAGACTCCACCGAAGATGCCCTCTTGGGGCATGTGACCCAAGACACACAGAGAAGTTGAGACCGAGAAGAACCGAGTGACCAAGCCGGCGGGACACG
Source organism: Eubalaena glacialis (assembly GCF_028564815.1). Lineage (NCBI taxonomy): Eukaryota > Metazoa > Chordata > Mammalia > Artiodactyla > Balaenidae > Eubalaena > Eubalaena glacialis. The sequence continues at coordinate 21,396,612 of NC_083728.1, forward strand.
GAGTGCTGGAGGGGGGCTGCTGTCTAGCTGCAGGGGCACAGGCATCCTGCAAGGTGGAGCACGCCATTATCTGACTCTCAGTGACCTTCCCGTTCCCCTGAGGCCTGGCCCGGCGTCACTTTCTCTTCTCCTAGGAGGCCTGGCCATGTGATCCCAAGGCCTGTCTTCTTTAGTTCCCAGGTATCTTCCCTAAACACACCCACGCCTGCTCCTGGGAACTGGGAGCCCAGGGGTGCCCTGAGGACCTGCATCGAGCACAGTGTGAAAGGGCTTGGAGGAGCACTTCTAAAAGAGTCCACTGGATTGAACTACAAAATAGCTGGATGCTACATGTTAACCTCAAAGTTGTGTTTGAAAAGAGTAAGCACAGGCATAAAAAAACAAGTCTCAGGCCAACAAAAGAACTGCGCTGTGCTATGAAGAACCACACGGCACCACTCTCCACGCTTCTTTCGGGTAAATTCTCTGCAAGTGACTTCAGCCTTCCTGTGTCCTGTGGTGTGCACAGCATGGGCACGCTACAAGTGATGCACAAACAAGGGAGAAGAGACTCCACCCCACTCCCCCAAAGAGTGAATAAGCCAGGGAGGAAGGCGTGCAAAGGACCAATCATAACATAAACCGAGGCCCAATGACTGGATGACCAGAAAAGAGCTGCGAGTTACAATTCGGGGAGGAAGACAGACAAATAATGACTGGCTGTAGGGAGGGCTTCCTGGAGGCAGCAGTATCCCCTGGCTAAGCCTGAAAGGATGAGGACGATTATTACCAGCTAGCAAGGAGAAGAGGTACCCCCTTCCTAGGATGACAGCAGAGTGTAGACTAAGATGTAAAGGGGCCCCTGATGGAGGAGACAGCTCAAGGTCTAGGGCAGGCCCGTCTCATCTCTGAGTTGGTTGTCTCATTGACAAAATGGATGAACTGCTCTCTACACCCTGCAAGGCTGTTGCTCCTATAAAGTGTGTCTGACTGCACTTGGCACAGGTCTGGCCTCGAACAGTGCTCAGTAAGTGATCGTAGTGATCATTCTGAAGTGACCCAAATGTCATACTGCACAGGCACTTTATTAGATGGGCAAGACAAGGGCAGCGAAGATGGGTGTGAGGTGATCAGACCTGTTCTGCATCCCTGACTCTGGAGGCCATTCTGGAGAAGGGCAGGGGCGATCAGAGGTTGGAGCCCAGCCGACTAGTTAAGGAAGCTATTACAACAGCTCAGAGGACAAAGAATGAAAGCATGAACGGGGGCAGTGTGAAAGCAATGCATTCCAGAAGTGTGACAGATGGGACCTGGCCATTGTGAGTGTGAGGGCACACGTGCATGCTGGGGACGATGGAATTACTTCTTACTCCATCAGGGGTAAAAACTTCCTAAAGCTAAAAAAAAAAAAAAACACACACACACACACACACACAAAAACACAGAAGAAGCAACTTCCTAAAGCAATGAATGTCCTGAGCCCAAATGACTATGACAATGAGAAAGGGACCACCATAGAGCCGCTGAGAGCCACGAGTTTGTAGGAGTCGCGGGTCTATGAGTTTCATGGTCTGTGACTAACCCGCTGCCGGCAGCCCAGGCTGGAGCGAAGGAGCTCAGTTAAGAGGCCAAAAGTGGAAGCATCCGCTGAACCAGGGGCTATGAAGACGGACAGCCTGGAGAAGGAAGAGTAGCCAGCAAAGGAGCCTGGGGAAGCCATCAAGGAGGCGGAGAGAGGGGAGAAGGCGGAGCTCCAGAAGCTGCAGGCGGAAGAGGAAGATTTTAAAAAAGGCTTGGCAGACAGGCTTTTTGGACCAAAAAGGCAAGCAGAACAGGGAGGAGGATGAAGGCTTAACACTGTTGTGAGAGGAGACGGCTACACCTTCTCTGTTAAGGAATCTGTGGTGCTGAGGGGTAAAGACAGGGAGTTACTCTTTCAAGAAATCAAACTCAGCATTAAGTGAGAAGGCATGAGATTTTCATCCTTAAGATCTTTATCTTTTATCTTTATTTGGAAATATAAAATATGGATTAGAAAGCAAATAAATATAGTATCAACAGTGTATGCATCTTGAGGCAGAATGAAGGACCAGGAGGAGTGAAATGGGTTCAACCCACCTAGAAAATAAGAGTTTAAGTCAAGTTTGAAAGACATGGATCACACTGACACAGACACACGGTGAGAAACATAAAATGACATAGAGGAAGAGACTTGTCTATGAAATGGAACGTAAACGACGTGGATGTCTGGTGCACTGCCTTCCCAGCTCACCAGCTTCCTCCCGGCAGCGGCTCTGATCTGACCCACAGGACTGGACCCCAACAGCCATGCCGACATGACCTGCCCACCCCTGGCCCATGCAGAATGGTCCCAAGTGGATTCCTGACCCCAGCAGACCCCAAATTCCTTCTCAAGGAATCTGGAAAGAGAAATTATTCTCTCTTCAAGCTGGACCTGTGACAAAAAACTGTGAGAGTTGTCAGTGATCCTATTTTCTGCCATATGAATGGAAGCCAATAAAAGAAAAACAATACCATGTGATACAATGGTCAATAAATACTTCATAATTATACCCGGTCATATCCTGTAATTGCTGACTTAATTAGGCTTACAAACAGCTAAACCAATCAAGGCGACTATCAGATCAGCTCCCGTCAAACTCCGCTTGCCTCTGCCTCCCAGCCGCCCTCACTGGTGTCCTCACCTGCAGGCTGGGCCACCCCAGACCCTGAGCGAAACCAGAGCGGGTGGTATCTATCCCTCCAGGCAGTGGAGCTTGGAATGAGTCTGTTGCCCACAGATCCAGCGGCCGGGGGGACCAGGGATGAGCTCGGCCCCCCCCGGGCCTCCAGGGCAAAATGTTACCTGAGCCACGCCCACTCCCACGCCCACACACCCCTCCTCTCTCATCCGCTTCAGCCCATTCCTTCCTCTTCCTCGCTCTCTCTCACCTGGGAACACATTCCACGCCCCACGTGTACCCACACCCACCTGGGTCCCCCCTCACTCACACACAGACCTCACTCCCCCTCACTGGCCGAGCCAGGAAGGGATGAAGAAAAGGACGGCCCGAGCGCACCCAAGGACCCCGTGAATGCTGCTGACATCCCGGCAACCCCTGCGTCCTAGCGCACTCAAGGTGTGACACAACTCCTACATTCCACTTTCCCACCTAAAAAAATCACTTCCAGGAAGTCCGTCTCTATCAACGACGGTAGGCAGAAAAGAAAGAAGCCATGTTTTTAAATCTCCATGCCACACCAAAGGCGAAAAAAAAGTAAGCAAGAAATAAGTATTAACAATGATTCTAAGAAAAGACTTGGATGTTACAGATTTCAAGCACAATAAAAACTATTGGGAATAATTTTTAAAAGGGGGGTGGTAACGAACCTAAGGGGTAAAATAGAGAAGATGTTCTGGGCAACTTAGTCATGGAGGAGATAACAGGAGATGAGGTCAGGTGCAGCCCTCAAAATAGCATTCCAGCCAGTATCATGGGTGAAGGGCATAAGAATTCATTAAAGACGGCAACAGAGAGCTTTAACCCAAGAGTTATGGTGGGCAGACCTAAGACAACAGACTCCTACAGCCCGTGAGAAGGTCCGAGAAACCAGCCAGGGCACGTGCAGGCATCTCTCTCAGCCATGCTGAGTTTTTTCTCCCTCCAAGTTGTTCTGCATCCCGGAAGCCACAGGGATACCAAGAGCCAGGTCCTTTTCATCTCAGCTGCATTACAGAACTGCCCTCCCGACTGGGATCTCCACATCTGTTCTTATGTCTTCTACACAGCACCCAAAGAGATCTTTCTAGAACCCAAATACGATCAAGCCACTGCTATGCCTCACACTCTGCTGGGGCTCCTGACCAGCAGGGCGAGTCCTTCCTCCTTCACGTGGCCTGTAAGGCCTCCCATCATCTGACCCCTATCAGCCTCTCCATTTGAATCTCCCATCACTTTCCATTCAACTAAGATTCATTCAACCCAAAGTCCCTGCTCTGTTGTGCCAGACACTGTTTTAGATGAAAGGGATAACATAGAGTAAGTCAGAGTCCCAGTCTTCATGGTGCTTACATTTTAGTGACAGGAGACATACAATAAACAAACACCCGGATATGCATAAGTTAGCTAGTGAGAAGTGCTAAACAGAAAAAACGAGGAGAGTAAGAGAATGGAGAGCGACAGGGACACTGTTTTAGACGGTGGTCAGGAAAGGCTCTCTGGGAGCTAATATCTGATCAAGACTGGAATGAAATGAGTGCAAAGCCATGAGAACGTCTGGGGTAAGAGTGGTCTAGAAAGAGGGTTCCCTCCCACCAAGAGCAGAAGCATGCTTAGGTTTTTCTGAGGAACAGCAAGGTGAGGCAGGAGTGTAAGGAGCACTGAAGAAGCTGGAAGGAGACAGAGAGGTGACTGGGGGCAAATCAGCCCCCGTAGGGGACCACGGGGCCCCTTGAACACATGGTTTCATGCCCCTGTGGTTCTGTGCATGTTTAGGATGCACTTCCCCACCCCTGCCCTTCTGGCGAACTTCTGTGCATCTTTCCAACCCAGGTGGGATGTCTGTCCTCTGTGAAAGCTTCTGGACATCCTCCAGATGACTAGAGAGTGAGCACCCCCTCCTTGGCTGTCTCAGCACCTTGAACAAAGTGAACCGCAAATATCTATTTATGTGTCTGCTTCCCGGAGAAGTCAGGGAGTGTATGAATCACCTGTAGCCAGAACTGTGCTTCTGTGCTGTGTGTGTGTGTGTGTGTGTGTGTGTGTGTGTAGCAAATGGTCAAAATTATGTGTTGAGTTGAACTGCTATCTGAACTAAAATATTAGTCATTAAGAGAAAAATAAGGGGGGGGCGGTTTGAGGAGGGATGGAGTGGGAGGTTGGGGTTAGCAGATATAAATTTTTATATATAGAATGGATAAACACCGCCTGCCAATGCAGGGGACACGGGTTCGAGCCCTTGTCCGGGAAGATCCCACATGCTGCAGAGCAACTAAGCCCGTGCACCACAACTACTGAGCCTGCGCTCCAGAGCCTGCAAGCCACAACTACTGAGCCCACGTGCCACAACTACTGAAGCCCACGTGCCTAGAGCCCGTGCTCAGCAACAAGAGAAGCCACCACAATGAGAAGCCCGCGCACCACAACAAAGAGGAGCCCCTGCTCGCCGCAACTAGAGAAAGCCTGCGCGCAGCAACGAAGATGCAATGCAGCCAAAAATAAGTAAATAAATAAATTTATTAAAAAAAAAAGAATGGATAAACAACAAGGACCTACTGCATAGCACAGAGAACTATATACAATATCCCATGATAAACCATAATAGGAAAGAATATTAAAAAGAAGAATATATATATATTTTTATGTATAACTGAATCACTTTGCTGTACAGCAGAAATTAACACAACAGGGGCTTCCCTGGTGGTGCAGTGGTTGGGAATCTGCCTGCAAATGCTGGGGACACAGTTTCGAGCCCTGGTCCGGGAGGATCCCACGTGCCGTGGGGCAACTAGGCCCGTGCGCCACAATTGCTGAGCCTGCGCTCTGAAGCCCATGAGCCACAACTACCGAGCCCGCGTGCCACAACTACTGAAACCTGTGCGCCTGGAGCCCGTGCTCTGCAACGGGGGAGGCCACCGCGGTGAGGGGCCCACGCGCCGCAGCGAGGAGTGGCCCCTGCTCACCGTGGCTAGAGGGAGCCCACGTGCAGCGGCGAGGACCCAATGCAGCCAAAAACAAATACATAAATAATTTATTTTTAAAAAATCTTTAAAAAAAGAAATTAACACAACATTGTAAATCAATTATACTTCAATTAAAATTTTTTTTTAAAAGAAGAGAAAAATAATGTAAACTTAGCCATAAAAAATTGTAGCATGGAAATTATTATATGTACAGGGAAAACTTCAACTGTACCCCCAATATAAATGCTCAAGTCATAAATTCAAGAAATATAGCCTCCTACTAGAGTAATAAAAAGAAATTGCCTGTGTAGGGGAAAACATAGTATGTAGAGAAACAAGACAAATAGGTATAATTATGAACTCAATTAATTACAGGCTAGTGTCCACCCACAAGCTGAAAAGGAGTTTCCTCTGATCACATGGAATCTAGGACATCGGATGGTCCCATAAAGAAGGTAGGCCATCCTGCCAAAGATAAGCTCTTGCTGCAGGTCGCTTCCCAAGGACATGTCCAACAATCCCAGTGCTAACCGGGGACAGAGGGCGAGAGGGGGAAATGCTCATACCTCTGCATCCAAGGTGGCTGAAGCCACAATCAATCGAAGATCCCCTCGCTTTTTCTGAATCTAAATAAGAAGACATAAAAAAAGACAATGATAATAGTGCGATACTTACAGATGAGATAATCCGATATCTGAAATTTATTACAAAATAATCCAGTGTGTGTACTTTTTTGCGGGGGGAGGGGGAGCTTAAAGATGAAACAAGACCAACCACAAATTGATAACTGTTAAGTCATAGGTGAAAAGGTGGCTCATTAGACTATTCTTTCTAACTGTGTAAGTGACAAAATTTTCCAAGATAAAAAGCTAAAAAAAAAAATTGGATAGAGAGTATAAAGGAGCTTTAAAACCTGAATCTGAATTTACCAGAAGTAAAACCATTTTTTCCTGACACCTAGGTCTCCGGATAGTCAGAATCTATGTATATACAGTTAAAGTATGAAAAAATACATCAAAAGCAAACAAACAATAAGTGATAACACCAAGACAGAAATATGGACAAAAGATACTAACAGTTATTCAAAGAAATAGATGATCAACAGGCATAGGAGAAATGATCAAATAAATTATAGCAAAAATGTGTAACAACGAGATTATTTTTTCATCCATCACATTGGCAAAGATTTATTTTCAGTGTTAGCAAAGATTCAGTGAAATAGGCCCCCTTGTTATACCATTCCTCAGAAGGCAATAACCTGGTGGGATAATTCCTCATAAGTATCAAAAAGTCTAAATCTTTGGCCAAGGAACAAATTAATAATGAAAATAAAAATAACAACAGCAGCTAGCATATACTAAATTATGTGCTATTCCAGGGTCTCGGAGTACAGTTGTATAGTATACGCACTGCACAAAGAGGCTAGGGGCCTCTGAAATCCAGCCCACCTTCCCCTCACCCAGCTGTGGACATCCTCCCAATGGGAAAGTTACCTCATAGTCTATTTGTGGCCCTGTGTCAGGCGCCATCCTAATAATTTTACATTTTCTGAGTTTAGCCTCACAACAGATTATGTCATAGGGCAGCTCTAAGAGAACACTCTTCAAAGACAAAGAGGTTCTGCCCAATGCAGTAGCCACTAGCTACATGTGGCCATAGAGCCCTTGGAATATAGCCAGTGTGACTAAAGAATTGAATTTTTTATCTTATTCTATTTCAACTAATTAAAATCTAAGGTGGCTAGTGGCTATCAGATAGGAAAGTAAACCAGCACAGAGAGAAGCTTGCATCTGTCTCATTTTAGAGATGAATAAACTCAGCAGAGTCAGATTTGAAGCCAGGCAGTCTGACCCAGAGTCCATGCTCTATCACCTCTTTCTAGACTCCTGTGATTGGGAATTTGTCCAAAGAAAACAACCAGAAAATACAGGAAGGGAGGAGAGGATGCAGGTAAGGTTGAAACAAAATTGGCTGTGGGCTATAACTGTTGAAGCCAGATGATGGGCACATGGGGGTCATTAAATCCTTCTCTCTACCCTGGGGTATGCTTGAAATCTTTTATAATAAATAGTGAAAGAATGAAAAGAAACAGAAATGCAACATATTTAACTACAAGGGTGCTCCTTGCAACATTATTTAAAATAACTTCAAACCTGGGAGCCATATAAATGCCTAACAGTAACGGATGAGTCAAATACTTTATGGTAGAGACGTGATTATATAGCCACTAAAAATAATGTCTTCAAAGAATATTTAATCACACAGGAAAATGATCTTGATGTAACGTTAAGAAAAATATGCAAGAGACAACTTAGAACATACAATCCAATCCCCACTTTGCCAAAACAGATGCATGTACACACACAAAAAGATGCACAAATTAAAAAGAAGAGAAGGAAACATACCAACATTGTACTGGTGACTGTCTCTGAATGAACAGGATGATAGGTGATTTTCATTTTTTTCCTCCATATTTTGTTGGATTTTCTAAATTGCTACAATAACTTTCCTAATCAAACAACAAACAAAACAAAAACAAAAGCAAAGCTATACCTTTTTCAGCAGGCCAATGGCAATGTCGGTGTACAAGGTCCTCTCGTGGGCTTCATCCAGCATGATGGCACTAGAATCAGAGGGACAATCTCAGTAAGCATCAAACCAACCACTGCACAAGCCCATCCAGACCATCAAAGGGACTGCTGGGTATTTAGCCCCCATGCGATCACCTTGTAGCAAAAGTAATGCTAAGTAACTCCTCTTTGACAAGGAGGTAACTCTTAAGCTAATAAAAATGGTGACATCAACATATCTTGGTGAAGCAAATGGTGTATTTATTGTTACTTCTAAAGAGTTTTACCACCCATGCTGGATTCCAACAGGATCTAATACATGATTTTAAATTCCAATATAACATGTAACCCCACAGAGCACATAAAAATCGGGACACAGCCCACCCACCCAAAGGCTGTTAAACTGCAGAAAACAGCATGAAGAGGCACATGGTCTCAGCCGTGCCACGTGTGTACCAGTGAGTCAAATGTGATCTCCTTTCCCAGAATACCACAGAGCCTGAGTGGGACCACTTTAACGCCATGAGCAATGGACAGAGACACACAAGGAAAGGGAAAGTATAAATAATTATTTGGACTCTGCATATTACATTCAACAAAATGCTGCCAGGTTCTGTGCTGTGCCTCTGCAGTCACCCTCCAGCAAGATAAAAACAAGTCAACAGACTGTTCAAATAACGACAGGGATTTTAACGAGCCCAGTTTTGACTCTCTGTAAATTCTGAAAAGAACATCAAGGGTGGTAACAGCCAAAGTAAGGAGAAAAGCTTTGGGAAAGCTGAGCATGGTCGCGAATTCCATCTATTAACACAACTGCTTCTCAATCTACTTGTGTACTTTTGAAACTTTAGGAAACTTATCACGGGAAAAACACATTTACCTGTATTTTGTTAACAATGGATCAACCATCATTTCCCTGACCAGCATTCCATCGGTCAAAAACTAAAACACAGAAACACAAAGGTTTAGAAATAATTCAAGAAGTTCAAGTACAACCAAAACACACACAACCTCATCACCAGTGTGTGTACAAGACAATTCCCACCAAGGACTGTGAGAAAATGCCCCAACATTTTGGTTATCAAGCAAAGGAATGGTTCACAAACAAGATTTCGAAGATGGGATCCTCAGCTGGGGCTTGCAAATCTTTTAGCAAAATTTCACAGGCATTCGCTCTGTGAGCACTGGCTAAGCCCCACTTCCTCTGACCCTGTACCACTGGTACTGCTGCTGATGAACAGGCAGTGAAGACAAACCTGTGTCTGCCCAGGGGGATGCTGTGAGTCTGAGATCACCGTTCCTACAACATCCCCAAAGACCGCAGACTTGCAGCTCTTGAGGTTATTAACCTCAACTTCATTTGATATTATTTTAGGGAGGCTGGATGGGGTTGTGGTTAGGAACACAAGCTATCGTGTCAGGCTGCTGGGAGTTCCAATCTCGGCTCTACATCTTATTAGCTGTGTGAACCTTGGGCATATTACTTATCCTCTCTGAGCCTGATTCCTCATTTGTAAAATGGAGAGAATAAAAGAATCCACCTCACAGGGTTATTGTGAGAATTGAGTGAGACAGTACATGTACAGCGCTTAGCACAGGCCCTAGCACACAGAGAGAGCTCAAGAATGGCAGCTATTATCATTTAAGCTTAATGAATGTTTATAAAATGCTTCAGAAAAATGCAGTAACAACTAGATGCTGTTATTCTCACCCAAAAACAGTTCAGTACTTTAACACAGTTAAACATTTCCCTCACACACTGTATCTTAGTATTTTTACTTTTCGTTTTGTTTTTCAAAGCAGGGTGCATTTCCATCATATTTTTCTTGGACCTGATACGAGCTGCCACATACACACATAGGAGTGAAAATGAGAACTTGCCACCAATGACAGACCACCAGTCAAGAACTGGGTGCCCTGAAATTACTACCCAATGGAATACAAAACTTTTCATGAAAGACCCTCTAGAAAGAATCATTTGGTTATGCAGTCCACTGAAACTTATCTAAAAATCAGCTCGTGTAAATATATTTGATGGTATAGAAGAATAACCCCTTTACCTAGCAAAATGAATGTCAAAGGTAACAAAACACAGAAACTTAGAAAACAAGGCCCACATTTTTACAAATCACTACATTTAGATCATCTATTTTCAGCTTTCCTCTGTTGCAAGCTGAGGTAACTGAGTTTCTAACAACCAATATTCATTTCATCAGAGCATTTTCATTCATTGTTTACAGTACTGGGGAGACTGATTTGCACAGTGGTATACACAGTGGACACTGCTGAGTTGATTTACACTGATTACTATTGGTGCTAATTATTTTACTAGTAGCAACGAGGTCAAAGAACACACATATAAAATCCATTATCATGTTAAAATGGGAAAGTTCTAATTAGTGCAAATAACATTTGTGAATTCTACACTTTATCAATTTATACTATTGGGTGGGCCAAAAAGTGCCTTCGGTTTTTTAGTAAAAATAAAAGACATATTTTTCATTTTCACCAAGAACTTTATTGAACAATGTATTCACCGTTTTGTTCCACTACCTTCTGCCATTTTTCAGGCAACTTCATAATTCCATTTTTCAGGCAACTTCATAATTCCATCTTCCCAAAACTTTTTATCTTTTTGAGCAAAGAACTATTCCAGGTGCCTTTTACAGTCTTTCAGGGAACTGAAATGTTTTCCATTAAGAGAATTTTGTAGGGACTTCCCTGGTGGCGCAGTGGTTAAGAGTCCACCTGCCAATGCAGGGGACACGGGTTCTAGCCCTGGTCAGGGGAGATCCCACATGCCGCAGAGCAACTAAGCCTACAAGCCACAACTACTGAAGCCTGCACACCTAGAGCCTGTGCTCCGCAATGAGAAGCCCGCATGCCGCAACAGAGTAGCCCCCGCTCACCACAACTAGAGAAAGCCCGCGCCTAGTAACCAAGACCCAACGCAGCCAAAAATAAAATAAATAAATAAATAAATGTATTAAAAAAGAAAGAATTTTGTAAAGACCGAAATAAATGGAAATCCAAAGGTGCAATGTCTGGTGAATATGGCAGATGAATCAGAACTTCCCAGCCAAGCTGTAAGTTTTTGCCTGGTCATCAAAGAAACACACAGTCTTGCAGTATCCTGATGGAAGATTATGCATTTTCTGTTGATTAATTCCAGATGCTTTTCATCGAGTGCCGCTTTCAGTTGGTCTAATTGGGAGCAGTACTTGTTGGAATTAATCGTTTGGTTTTCCGGAAGGAGCTCATAATAGAGGACTCCCTTCCAGTCCCACCATATACACAACATCACCTTCTTTGGATGAAGACCGGCCTTTGGTGTGGTTGGTGGTGGTTCATTTCGCTTGCCCCACGATGTCTTCCGTTCCACACTGTTGTACAATATCCACTTTTCATTGTCTGTCACAATTTGTTCTAAAACCGCAACATTTTCATTACATTTAGGTAGAGAATCACATGCAGAAATATGGTCAAGAAGGTTTTTTTCGCTTAACTTATGTGGAACCCAAACATCAAAGCTAGTCACATAACCAAGCTGGTGCAAATGATTTTCAACGCTTGATTTGGATATTTTGGGTATGTCGGCTATCTCCCGCATGGTATAACGTTGATTGTTCTCAATTATTGTTTCAATTTAATGGCTATCAACTTCAACCATCTACCCGACCGTGGAGCATCGTCCAGCAAGAAATCTCCAGCACGAAACTTCGCAAACCACTTTTGACACGTTCGATCAGTCACAGCACCTCCTCCATACACTGCACAAATCTTTTTTTTACGTTTTTACCTTTCTTGAAATAATAAAGCATAATATGCCGAAAGTGCTGCTTTTTTTCTTCCATCTTCAATATTAAAATGGCTATACAAAAATTCACCAATTTTGATGTCTTTTTAACGCACGCTGATTATGATAGCTGTCACATACAATTTATCAAAATTGTCTCGAATGAAGTTAAAGACAACTAAGTGCTACTAGAGCCATCTTGCGGAAAATACGAACAAACCTTTCGGTCCACCCAAAATTTGTTCCTGTTTTTAAGTCTTTTACGGGTAAGTTTCTATATTTAGTGAGCTATGTGGATTGGTGGGAAAACAATAAAACAAACGTGAGAAAGGTCAGTTTTGAGTTCTGGTTCCATCACCAATGCGCACGTAATGTCAGGTAGGTCATTCAGCCTCCCAGGTCCTCAACCTCTTCATCTGAAGAACCAAGGGCTTAACTCTACTTCCAAGGTCCTTTCTGGGCTAAGATGCGAGGACTCGGAAAGAGCTCTGCACCTCCCAGCAGACTAACTTCCCTGAGGGCCAGGATGCTCTCATACACTTTCTGCCACAGTATCAGTGCCTCAGTCAGCAGCAATGGCTGCATGTTTTTATCTCCCCCCAAAGAATCTTCCTTATTCACAATAGGAAAAGCAGCTCTGCACCTCACCTTAATTCTCGTAGTCAGTGGGTTGGTGCAGTCATCAAAGCGGATGCAGTAGCCCACCTCGTGGCCCAGCACCGCACCCCTTTCCTCAGCCACTCTCCCTGCAACCTTTGGGAAGAAAGATCATGCTGAAAATAGAGACACAGAAATTACTGCCCAGAGCACATACTATGGAAAATCTAAAGGTCACTTATTTTTTAAATAGTATGTTGAACACAGTGGGAAATGAGAAGAGAAGGGGCAGGTTATTAGAAAACTAGTGTGATAAACTTTGCAGCTATCAACTTTATGTATCTCACCTCATTCTATAATTGACTTGAGGCAACTTATAAGAATAAAAATGGAATCATGTAAATATGTTACAGATCAGGATCAAAGAAATTACAGACAAAATTCAAAAGATCAAAGTCAATGAGAAAATTTTTAAAACACAGATTTGCCTAAGTTATTTAAGTTGAGCCACAAATTCTGCTCTAGATTTCCTGGTGGGTGAAGCAAAAAGGGAAAAAGAAATTTCAAGATTCACCCTATTCCTAAAGCTTTCTTTAGCACACCAACTAGGGACAAATTTCCATGTCTTCATGCCTTGAAATAAAACAACTTCCACTGGACCATGAAGGCAAGGGAACAAGAACGATCAAATTCAATACTTGGCCATGTTCATTTCTCTTTGGAAGCAAAAGAATAACGTTTCCAGAGCAAGATAATCTAAAACAATTTGCAACAGTGTCCCAGCTACCGAAACTATTAAAAGGGGAAATAGAGACAAGAATGCAGGTTGAAAACTTTTCAAAAGGCAGATGAGAAGATTAGCAAAGGATCCAAGTTAACGTAATAAAGTAAAAGTAGAAAACAAAATACATAATGTATTATGAAGACCATAAACTACAGATATATTTTTCACTTACCAATAGATGACAAACAAAAGGTGAGGGTAGGAAAGAGAAAAAAGAATCCAACTGCAAGATCTCCTACTACTCCAGAAGGCCATTCAAAGGCTATTAACTTATTCATAGAAAATATCCAAAATACTAAACAAACATAAAAGTGGAAGAACAATAATGCTTATAACTTAGTTTACCTTGAAAGAAAAGAAAGTTTAATGCTCATTATGTAAACTATCTAATTAATAAAGAACCAAAGGGAAACAAAATTATAGAAGTTTCCTGGGGACCCGGCCCACCAACCAACCCCCATGCATCTCATCTCCTCCTTTCACAGATGAGGCAACCTCCCCATGGAGTCCCTGCATCCTGAGTTTGGAACATGAGCTGACACAGGAGGTGTCCTGAGGCAGAGCTTCCAGCTACAGCCACCAGGCCACAGCAGCCCCAGGCTCAGGAGCCCAGAGGCTCCCTGCATGCAGCTCTGCGAGCCTCGCACACTGGGCGTTTTCTGACCATTGGTGTTTACGAAACTGAAGAGGAGATGAAGATCGGAAGTGGTTCTGCCGGATGACTTGAAATTACAGATCTAAGAGGCCAAGACAGAATCCGTCATCGAACAGCTGGTGAACACCATGCAATCTTTCAAAACATCTTATGAAAACAGAAATTCATCCTACACTGCTCTCCCTCTGGAGGTTATAGCTCCCAAAAACCAGTGTTTCACAGGGACAGTTTTGTTATTGCTATTGTTTCAATTTCAACCCTACAGAACATTAAACTATCAATCTTGAAAAATGGTACAAACAGCGAATGTGTGCATAGAGATACTGGAGCTTATGGGGAAAACTGGCTCGTAAGAATGAGCATAAATGAACCAACCTCTCCATAAAAATGTAATCATTTTATGAAGCCAAACATATTTATTCTTATTACTTCACTATTTGTATACATTTGCTACAAAATGGATTTTAATTTCAAATTCCTTTTTAGAAATTTTATCAAGTATGATCACACCACTGGACATTTGAAAGGCCATATTCTGTTGGCTCTTTAATAGATTTTTACCTCTACTGTTTAAGTTCTAGTCCCAATAACCTCATCAATTAGACTGGATAAACATATCTTTTTAACAGAAACAAACAGATATAGGAAAAGGAGGTCAAAAGAAAAACGAGTCACCAATCACTGAGCACCTCCTATGTGCAGGTGCTGTGCTCCAAGCTTTCACAAATTTTATCTCATTAAACATGTACACAGTCCATGAGGTGGGCAAGAGACCCTCTTTTTTACAAAGAAAGAAACTGAAATAAGAGAGGCTTAGAGCTTGTCCTGAATCATAGGTCAAGGCAGGGCCTGGTCTTGAAGTCAAACCCAGACTATATGAGTCCAATGAACATACTCATTAAGGAACTGCCTCTCGCAGAGATCCGGCAATGGCTTGTGTAATCTGTTCTTAGGCTCTGAGACTGTTTCCAGATTTTAGTCTGCACACAAAGTACTTTCTGAGATGTAGCATTTCAAACTGGACAGCTCTATTAATACTACACAGCTAATTTATATACTCTTTGCTCTTTAAGAGAAAGCATGTGGTTTCTTGGAAATTATCCATGGCTACAAATTTGGAGGAAAAATGCAAATTGATTAAGAGCTGGGATTCCAAACCACAAACAGAAAAAATTGTTCAAATGTTTTAAGTAAGTGAATCACCTTTCATGACATAAAAGGTTACGTCTAACATCGCAACCTAGTTGCCGAACCGTTATCTCCATTTTTACACACACACAGAAGACTTGGGAAATGTTTACCAATAATGTCTAACTTTGAAGACAATTAAAATGAACTTTGGGGAAAAAGAATTACACAATAATTAAAACTCAATAAGGAGTAAAAATAACTCAAGGAAATAGAATTAATTTCTTGTCCAGGTAGAGATGGCAAAATAAAGGCATCTTTGCCCCCATTTCCCTCTCTCAGAGCTAATTTAAAACAAAAAAATGAATAAATAAAACATATTATCAACCAAAACCTGCATCTCCAATGAAAGAAGGAAACTGGCACAAGCCCAAACAATAAACTAGGAAACACAGCTGCCAAATACTGTGAGGTCTGAATCTAGAAGAGAGGCCCAGGCCTCCTCACAACCAGAGCAGGCTGCTGGCTTCCTTAATGTAAGTGTCACCTCCTTAAAAGGCAGGGCTGACAAGCCTTGTATTAGGAAGACAAGAAGCAGTAGTGTGTTCAGACCCAGGAGACACAGGAAATGTCTCAGTGGAGACCCACTTTGACAGCAAAGAATCACAAAGGAGGGGGAGTTGAAGGAGAAGGTAGGCAATCCAATAGCAAGTATCAATCCCAAATCAGAGAGCCCAAAGAATCTTATCATGAGCTGCAACAGACCTCTCAAATCACTAAGGCGTGCTGGACCAGATCCTCATCCTCATCCCCCACCAGCAAAGGACAATAAGAGATTTGGTGACAGGCCAGACCAGAACAACCTCACAATTCTGCAGCTAGCAAATGAGCCCACTCAAAGATAAGTAGTTATCATAAAAATACCAACACAGCCCACTGCATTAAAGCCAACTAAGAAAGAAGAAAGGAACATGAGCAAAAAAGCAGTTTAAAAAAGAAATTGCAAAAGTATTACCCAAAGAAACAGAAGTAGAATTCAGCCAAAGAAATCGAGTTTCAAAGAAATCACAAGCTTAAGCTAAAACAACTTAAAGAAGAGACAAAGTCAAAGCACAGTTGAGGAGAAACAAGGTCTCAAATGTACAGGTCAGAAACCAATCTGTGGACATCCTCCAAATCTCACAGCCTGAACATGAAAGAAGTTACAGAGAGGCTTTTCCCAAATGTGAGAATAATCCCCCAAATTTACACAATGCTACAAATGCTACAAAGCCAAAGGAGCTTCTCCACAGTATCAATAATAAAAAGCAAATCTAAATCACCCATGCTAGAGAAACATTAAAATACTGCTCTACTCTCTCTGAAGGAAAATAATGGGAAATCGTTGTCAAGTGAAGAGGTGGTCAGTGGGGACAGAGCCAAAAATTGCAGGAAAAAAGATTTAGAGAAATGTGTCAGTTAATAAAAATACTATGTTATTTTCTGGATTTTTAAAAAATATTTGTGGTATTATCAGCTTTTAAAATTTGTAATGTATTGTAATATCTCCGCCCATTCTAAATATTCACTTCTCTAGCTAGTAAAGAAACAAAAAAGCATTCACAGAAGTGATTATGAGACCCTGATAAAGATACAAAGGAATCAAAATAGAATAAATTTGTTTATTGTTAAATAAACAATCATGAACATTGTGAACAGGCTTGAAGAAATATCACAAAACAAACTGGAAAACAGATGATTCCAGAGAGGGTGATAAATACTAAAAAGAGACAAAGGGGATCTAATATACACTTAATTGGTGCTCTTAGAAAAGAGAAAAAAATAAATGGAACAGAAAAGTGTGCCAAGAAATAATGGATGAAAACCTGCCTGATATAATGAGATTGAGCCTGAAGATTAAAAGTTCTTCCACATTTAAGAAAAAATGAGACAGAACGATCAGCATCAAGACATATCCTGGTACAAAAACAAGCATGTTACAAGCATTCAAGCAGAAAAAGTAGGCCAGGAAGGTAGGGAGTGGAAAAACTCCACTGGACCTCAGACTATTTCTATACAGTGATCCTCCAGGCCAAAAGACAGTGGAGCAGTGTCTGCACAGCTCCTAGACAGAATGAATCAAGAATTGTATATCAACAAAGACCACAGTCAAACATTCTCAGGCATATAAAATTCAGCCAAGGGCTTCCCTGGTGGCGCAGTGGTTGAGAATCTGCCTGCCGATGCAGGGGACACGGGTTCGAGCCCTGGTCTGGGAGGATCCCACATGCCGTGGAGCAACTAGGCCCGTGAGCCACAGCTGCTGAGCCTGCATGTCTGGAGCCTGTGCTCCGCAACAAGAGAGGCCACATTAGTGAGAGGCCCGCGCACCGCGATGAAGAGTGGCCCCCACTTGCCGCAACTAGAGAAAGCCCTCGCATAGAAACTAAGACCCAACACAGCCAAAAATAAAAAAATAAAAAATAAATAAAAAAAAAAAAGAATTAGATTTAGAAAGGAAGTATTTAAAAAAAAAAAAAGAAAAAAAAATTCAGCCAATCAAGAAATAAAGTGAAATGAGCAATTCAAAGTTGGCAAAATCTTGGAAAATTATTAGTGATTATTAAACTAGAATTAAAGTTAAATACCTGTGGGAGTTATGATTACAGAAAAAAATATATATTTATAAATCTTGAAATAAAAATTATAGCACTGCATTTATCACAAATGGAGGGAGGAACGGTAGAAAGAATCAGTGCGCTAATTTACTCTTGTGATAGGCAACTACCTATAACGTAGTTCCAAAAATAAGTAACACCCTAAAGCTTTTTGTAATCCTTTTTCTTAGTTTTCAAGCTTTAATAAATTCTCTTGTAGTGAAAAATTATTTATCCAAAGTTCAGTAATTACTCCTATTTCACTGAAGTTTCCTCTTTTGTTAAATTCAACAAAAGCAAATATATGTCTATGAACCCATTTTTATAAAATCATTTCTATCCATCCAGCCAACCATTCATTTTTATGTGAACATAAAAGAGAAACTTGAAATGATGTTCACAAATGTTCACACTGTTTTTGCTGGGTGGTGAGATTTGGGTTTTGTTTTGTTTTGTTTTTAATTACTTTTTTCGTTTTGACTTCTGTACTTTATTACTACATAAAAATTCATAATGTACAGGTATCAATTTTACAAAAATAATCATAGTTCTTTTTCAAGTGAAGAATTAAATTCTTGAGGAGCTGCAAATCATATTCATTTGCAGCTTTTAGGAAACAAGGAAAAAGTCACTGAAATAGAAGACACAAACAGAGTCTTTACAACAAGAGAAACTCACTGTAACAGCAGCCACTCTTCGGGGCTGGGTCACTCCCACCACTCTTCCTTCGGCTGTCCAGCCAGCTTCTGCAAGGTACTACAAATAAAATCACGTTTCAGTATACACCTTGACACCACTTCTCCAGAAACAATCTCCCCCAAGATGACCCTGGATTGTGTTAAAATCACTGAGAAAAGAATTAACAGATGGTTCTTCTCCCAGCAGAGATTTAAAACACTATTTTGCAAATGAGGCATCTGAGGTTTTGAAATGTTAGGTCATGTGCTTAAGTTCACAACAGAGGCGATAATCAGAAGAACTAAGGCATAAATTCAACATTCTGACTCCCCAGTCTTACAAAATTTCCCCGTACTACAGCTGTCTCAAGGAATAAAAAAACTATCCATGGGTCACTCAGAACAGTGCTAAATCTGTAGAACAAAGAATTTTAAAGTACACACAGAGACAACTCAATAAATATCAACCATACAGAATATTTTAGTCAGAGTAAATAAAAATAATTAGATTCTTTTAAAAAGACCAATAAAACAATATTTGTTATTGCAAAAAAAAATCAGACTTTATATACATGTATATATCCCATTAGATTTTATTAGTATACATTAAATTTGATTATATGTATTATCTGATTTATTTCTGTATTTATTTGCCACATATACTTTTTCTTACGTATTTATTTGATTATATGCTTTTTAAAATCCAAAATGGATAACAGGGGTTATCAGAGTTACCTGTTTT
The DNA here is from genome assembly GCF_028564815.1 of Eubalaena glacialis. Taxonomy (NCBI): domain Eukaryota; kingdom Metazoa; phylum Chordata; class Mammalia; order Artiodactyla; family Balaenidae; genus Eubalaena; species Eubalaena glacialis. The sequence continues at coordinate 21,415,859 of NC_083728.1, forward strand.
CATAATGTCTAAATTGTTTTACAATCAATATATATTACTTCTATAACAGAAAAAAGATTTAAAATGCTGTTACATACATGTATCTGCTCATTTGTTCAAAAGAAATAAAGGAAGGACAAACTAGAAACTAAAGAGAAGAGAATGGTTGACTACGGAGGCTTGGTAGGAAAGGGGTGGAAAAAGGGAGGAATGAAAACATGGCAGCAGGGACGAAGAGGGAGGGGCAATGCTTTAAGTAGAGCTTTTTGTGTAGCTCTGACTCTCAGAACCACAGTCATGTTGCACGTACTCTTCAAGTACCCAAATGAATACACAAAAACAACCAGGATGTGGAGGGAAACCAAAAGAAATGCAAACACTATCAAATGACGCTTTCTGTATTACAAACGAATAACTGATCACACTGAAGGGGGTGGAGAAGAACCAACCTAAGTAACTGAAAACAGTATTATCTTGACTGAAGGCCAGAGATGGAAAGAACTGTACCTAAATGCTGTAATCTACTTAGTAAATGTTAGGGGTATGGGTTAGCAATTCTGAAGCTATCTTACATATCCCTTAGAATTTAACAAATAAATAAATACATTGTAGACAATGGAGTTTCTCACTGTTGAAGAAGAGTTACAAATAAGGAAAGGCTAGAATGAGCCCTATGATGTGGGATTGGAATCAACGAAGTATCAGAATAAATTCATGATTTTTAATATATATACAGGTTGATACAGATATATAAGTGGGATTCTGTAGGGATTTAGTATTCATATATATTTCCTAAATCTGCCCACTGAGACTTATAGCAATGACACCTCAGTAACAATGAGCACCCTAGCACCCAAATCTTGATTTTTAAACACCATTCTCCAATAAAAGGAACCAGGGCTCCTTGGAGAAGTAGTTGATCCCAAGGCTAGTGCAGGAAAAACATAAGACAAGCCTGAAACAGTTTGTGTTACTAGAAAGTAAGGAAGTGTTCAAAAAAATGAATGGAGGCTTTTAGAAAGAACACAGGAGCCAACTGAAAGAGCTCCTAATGACCAAAGGTGGACCATTCTGACCAACAAAATAAATAATGGTAATATTGGATTTTAACCCATAGAACAAAATAAATATCCATGAATCCATACCGATACACATAAATAATTGAATAAATAAATAAATGAGGGAGAAAGGACAGTTCCTCCTTACAGAAGATTCCATTTAATAAATGTAAAAGGAAATAGGAATAGAGAAAATCATTCATTAGGTAAACACCTGAGTAACTGCTGCAGACAAGATCTACTGAGGGATGCTAAAATTAGTAGGTGATAGTTTGAAAAGCAGATTATTTGCAGTCTAAATATATCTCCTCCAAGATATTTATCAACTACAATGGGAAAGACAGTAACTTTACAGATGAAACCTGGCACCTTAACAAAGTGATCAAATTATCCTCACCAGTGGTAAGACCACCATGTCAACCCTCTTGATACGATGCACTAAGAAGGACACATCATTTCTATGGGATTCTTGCCAAAAATGCATGAGCTCATTCTAGTCATGAGAAAACGTCACACGAACCCAAACTGAGGGACATTCTATAAAATAAATGCCTGGTACTCTTCAAAAATGTCAAGGTCATAAAAGATGAAGAAAGAATGGGGAACTTTCATAGACTGGAGGAGACCAGGGAGAAGGATCCTGGATCTTCTGAGAAGGAACTTTGGTGGGGAAACTGATGAGCTTTAAATAAGATCTGTAGTCTGATTACTGGTATTGTTACTGTCCTGCTTTTGATTATTGTAGTAGGGGAAGCGGGGTAAGGGGTCTAAGGGAATTCTGTATTATTTTTGCAACTTTCCTGTTAGTCTAAAATTAGCTAAAAATAATAATTTTAAAAATGCCTGTAAGGAACAGAGTGTTTTAGATAATGTAGGTTTTTTGCTATCAAAACTGTGAAATTTCTCTCTTGCACTGAATACATACACAAAATACTACCAACCACCCCAATCAACACAAATGCAGAAACAGAACTACAAGAATAATGGCGAAGATTCACCGAGTACATCACTAAGTGCCAGGAACTGTCTGGTATGCATAACCCCATTTAATTCTCACAACAAATCCAATGCAGAAGGTAATAGCATCAGCAGCAATTTAGAGATAAGGAAACAAAGAGGTCATATGCTTTGTCCGAGGACATAGGTAAAAATCTAAGAGCTAGGATTCAAGCTCAGCAAACCAAAGCCATATAACCAGGACACAGTTCTACCATCCAAAATAAAACACACACACTCTTGTAGTCAATCTCTTAGTACTAGTGTTAGGGGAAAGAAAAACAATTTGCATAATAATAAATCTGTCCATGAAGCCAGTCTCTCAATACACCTGGGATTTAGACTTCTGCCTGCTTATGGTTGCTTACAGGTGGAAATTTAAAGATGCTGCAAAAGCAGGTATAGTGTTGACATCAAGAGTCAGTGGATGTGGCTTCCCTGGTGGCACAGTGGTTAAGAATCTGCCTGCCAATACAGGGGACAAGGGTTCGATCCCTGGTCCGGGAAGATCCCACATGCCACGGAGCAATTAAGCCCGTGCACCACAACTACTGAGCCTGTGCTCTAGAGCCCGTGAGCCACAACTACTGAGCCTGCGCGACTGGAGCCTGTGCTCCGCAACAAGAGAGGCCGCGATAATGAGAGGCCCGTGCACCGCGATGAAGAGTGGCCCCCGCTCGCCACAACTAGAGAAAGCCCTCGCACAGAAACGAAGACCCAACACAGCCATAAATAAATAAATAAATAAATAAAAATTTTTAAAATAATAAAATAAAATAATTAAATTCAGGGACTTCCCTGGTGGCGCAGTGGTTAAGAATCCACCTGCCAATACAGGGGACACGGGTTCGAGCCCTGGTCCGGGAAGATCCCACATGCCGCGGAGCCACTAAGCCCATGCGCCACAACTACCGAGCCTGTGCTCTAGAGCCCACGAGCCACAACTACTGAGCCTGCGCACCACAACTACTGAAGCCCGCACGCCTGGAGCCTGTGCTCCGCAACAAGAGAAGCCACCGCAGTGAGAAGCCCGCGCGCCACAACGAAGACTAGCCCCCGCTCGCCGCGACTAGAGAAAGCCCACGTGCAGCAGTGACCAACACAGCCAAAAATAAATAAATAAAATTAATTAATTAAAAATAAAAAATCTACATTAAAAAAGGAAAGAAAAACCTGCAAGGACTCTTATCCCTGACCACTTAAATACCATTCTTCACCCTCCAAGTCGAAGCTCTTAAGACACACTTTGACTTCACCCTATCTTTCCACTCTTGATCTTACCTGTCCACTCTGTTGAGCCCCAAGCACTTCTCCACAAGTATCTCCACAAGTATCTCTAACCACAATATTCACTGGATGAGGACATCTTCCCAGCCAACTCCCACTGATCATTCAAGGTCTATTTCTTTGTCTTTTTTTTCCTTTTTTAAATATTTTTTCCCCAATTTCAAATGTCATTTCTTTTATGAGGCCTTTCCTGATCCTTCTTTCCACTTCTATCCACACCAGATAAAATTTTGTCCTGTAAGAGAGGTTTCTTCCATAGCACTGCATAATTCTATAACAGTCCATCTTTATTCACAACTATAGCGGCATCCATCTTACACCACCTCTTCAACTGCAATTATTGGAGGACAAAAACTATGCATTACACCTCTTCAAATGAGTTCCCATTGTTCCTTTCAGAGTATGGCTATTCTATTATTATTTTAGAATTATAATAAATTGAAGATGACCGTTACTTCTTCTAATCAAAGAAATTAAAAGTTTAATAAAAGTTCAAAAGTTTAATAAAAAACATCTAGTTGGGTTGACTATTTCCTCTCTGAGAGGAGATCTTAAAAATGCAAAAAAAATGGTAAAGAGAGTTCTCAAGTTACAAAATCCTTCCAATCAAATCTAAGTACAAAGACACATTTAAAGGTACTCACCTGTGGAATCTGCGTGCTTTTCCCACATCCTGTTTCTCCAACAATCACCACTGTTTGATAGTTTTCTATCAAGTACAATATATGATTCCTAAGCTGAAAAAATATAACCAAACATTGTAAATAGACATACATTTTCTCAAAAGACCTAAACAAAGATATTTAAACATTATGAAATGAGCTGTTTGCCAAAGGGAAGGAAATTTTAAAAAGAACTATCAAAATATATTTCTAATATACATCAAAATATATTGCAGGTACTGTTGGTGTCAGTACAAGGTGATACAACTGCAACTGAGTGTAATAACATCAAAATATATAACGCGGGGCTTCCCTGGTGGCGCAGTGGTTGAGAATCTGCCTGCCAATGCAGGGGACACGGGTTCAAGCCCTGGTCTGGGAAGATCCCACATGCCGCGGAGCAACTAGGCCCGTGAGCCACAACTACTGAGCCTGCGCTTCTGGAGCCTGTGCCCTGCAACAGGAGAGGCCGCGACAGTGAAAGGCCCGCGCACCGCGATGAAGAGTGGCCCCTGCTCGCCGCAACTGGAGAAAGCCCTCGCACAGAGATGAAGACCCAACACAGCCAAAAATAAATAAATTAATTAATTAATTTAAAAAAAAATACTTTGTCTAAAATTATTTAAAAAAAAATATATATATATATAATGCACATACCCTTTGATTCAAGATTTCCTTATAAGAAGTTATACTACAGACATCCTAATACATGTGAACAAAGATGTACGTACAAGCATACTCACTGCAGTATTGTTTATAAGAGCCAAAAATTCAAACAGCCTAAATGTTCATCAACAGGGGAGTGGTTACACAGCTGTGAAACACTTCAATAATGGAATAATACACAGTTGTTAAAAAGAACAAATGTCTATTTGTACTGATGTGGAATGGTCAATGAGGTCTGCTATGGTAAGAAAGCAAAGTGCAGGAGAGTGTGAATGATACACTACTATTTGTGTTTTTAAAGGAAGGGTAGGGACTTGCCTCGTGGTGCAGTGGTTAAGAATCCGCCTGCTCGTTCAGGGGACGCGGGTTCAAGCCCTGGTCCGGGAAGATCCCACATGCCGCGGGGCAACTGGGCCCGTGTGCCAAAACTACTGAGCCTGCGCTCTAGAGCCTGCAAGCCACAACTACTGAAGCCCACATGCCACAACTACTGAAGCCTGCCTGCCTGGAGCCCGTGCTCTGCAACGAGAAGCCACCACAATGAGAAGCCCGCGCACCGCAATGAAGAGCAGCCTCTGCTTGCCGCAACTAGAAAAAGCCCATGCGCAGCAACGAAGACCCAACGCAGCCAAAAATAAATAAATTAAAAAAAAAAAAAAAGAAAGGGTAAATACATATATGCTTCTTTATGTATAAGCTACTTTGAGGAAAAACAAAACAAGAAACTGGTAACTATACTGTCTCCAGTGAGCAGAAGAAAGTGGCCGGGGAGCAGGGGTGTGAAGGAGACCTCTGAATTTTGTTCAACATGCATGTATTACCTAATTTAATTTTTTTTCCTTTATTAACTTGTGAAAACAAACAAACAAAAAGAATATGCTTTCATCTCTACCTCTATGGCCAAGTTCACAATAAAGCAACCATAGGTTACATCTATATTTCAACTGGGCCTTCCTTAACCCATTCAGTAGGAGCAGAAACACTGATTTGGCCACTGAAAAGTCACAGATAATTCCAAGATCCCATGTACTTAGCTTCAGAATGTATTTCTGTACCCACATTTGATTACAGACACACCCAACGATCTGGAAAGTCATAAAGGTATTCCATAAACTCCTGGTTTGGAATGAAGTAAAAACCTGCCAAATTCTCCCACTCCGATCACTGCTCAGCTCATCTGACTCCACACCAACAATGTGTTTGGTGAAGACTGGGAGAGACAGGATGCTGCCTTCCTGGCTAAATAAGGTATTGACTGTTTGGGGTTTTGAATTTAGCATTATTTAGGGTCTAAATATGTAGTTCTCAAATCTTAGTGTAAAAATCTTTTAGGATATTTGCTAAAAATGAAGATTCCTAGCCCTACCCTCAGGGTTTCTGATTCAGTAGGGCTAGGGTGAAGCCCAGGAATTGCATTTCTACAAACACCCAAAGGAGATTCTGCTGCAGGTACTCTGGGACTCGTCTAGATGCTTTCCTGCCGATTGCTTGGACTCCGTGCTTTCTCTTGTTTTGGGCAGGGAAAGGGGAAAGGTTTGGGTTCTTCACAGGTATTTTGTAAATGATATTTTGTAAATCCATCTGCTGGATGGATGGTTGAATGGATGGATGGATGGGTGGGTGTTCAGGGAAAACTTGAAAGAAAATTTGAATACAGAGAGAGACACACATGGTATTCCAGGAAAGGGAAATGACATAAGTAAAGGAAAGAAGATGGAAATAGGCAAACTATATGAACTCTATTCGAGGTGTGCTAGAAAAAGCCCACGAAAGGCTCCAGGTTTGACTTGGAAATGAATTACAATAGGTGTAGTTAGGGCCGCACTGTGAAAGCCTTGAACGTAGAGCTAGCACCTGGACTTTAGCCAGGAGGCAGTACATGCTATAAGTGTTCCGAGAAAATTGGGCAGCAATATACAAGATTGATTTAAGCATGAAGAAACTGAAGGCATTAACTCATACTTCATGTGCTAAATACAAAGCATTGCGAATGGAGTCCGACGTGTGACATTCAAGAGAGAGATGACAAAACTATCTCCAGTTTGGAGACTGGGAGAATGACGGTACCAGCGACAGGCACAGGCAGGGAAATCAAGGAGAGCTGGTGCAGAGGACGAGACTGAGCTTCAGCGAGGTTGAGTTTAAGGAAGTAAGAGGACAACCTTGCACAGCACTGTTCAGGGCCCAAAGAGAACGCCAGCCTACAGGAGGTAGCCAAGGGGAAGGCTGCCTTGAAATGGCATTGGGGTAAAGGGGGGTGAGCCTTCGAGTTACTGCTGCTTTAGTTTCAACTTCTATTTTTAAAGCTGTTTTCACTGGGACTTCCGTGGCAGTCCAGTGGTTAAGACTTCGCCTTCCGATGCAGGGGGTGCAGGTTCGATCCCTGGTCGGGGAGCTAAGATCCCACATGCCTCAAAACATAAAACAGAAGCAATATTGTAACAAATTCAATAAAGAGTTTAAGAATGGTCCACATCAAATAAAATCTTAAAAAAAATTTTAAAAAGGAATTTTCACTTTTAGTTTTAATGGGGGCAGCGGTGGTGAATGGGTAACTTTTTATCCTTTTGGTCTCCTAGCTCTATCTTTAACATTTTATGAGATTGTAACTATGCTTAAGCTCTGCTTTGATTTTTATCAGTAACTTATACCCCTTTTCTTACCATTTTAATTTCAATATGTTATTAATACCTTCTTGCTTTCTTTTTTTTAATGTTATTTCATTTATTATAAGTACAGCTGGAGGATGAAGAAGAGTCAAGAAAATTAAATACTCAGTAAACAATAATTATCCTTGTACTTCAACGTTTACTATATGTCAGGTATCTTACTAAATGCTCTACGTGGATTATCTCATCTGGTCCTCATAACAATCCTATGAGGAAGGTACCATTAGTCCCATATGACAGATAAGTAAACAGAAGCTCAGGCAGTGAAGCAAGGCCACAGCACACAAATGATGAAGCCTGGGTTTGAACTCTGAAGTCTAGCTCGAGTCCAGACACTTCATCACAGCTCAAACTGTGTCCCTCAATGGTGAACCTATAATCTTATCTCCTGAGGGTCAAACTGGTTTACATTCACACATAATGGATGAGGTTAATCACCTGCAGAAGAAACCCAGCAACTATCAGTACAGGAGTAACTAAAACGTTTGGGGCCACAGAAAAGTCTGATCGAGGTGACTTGGCGAAATTCAAAAGGCGGCTGTTTCATATCCATTTGGAGAAAGAACGTATTAATAGAAGAGGCATTATCAGCACAGTCTGGACAAAAAAACTCCCTAAGTGCAAGGACTTGGGCAGCTTTCACCCAACACTGTCCGGAAGAAAGAGAGACACAGGTGCTGGTGGCTCCACTTACTCGGGTCATTCCAGAGACATCATACAAGGCAGGGACAGTTCATCACCCTTCATCAGAGGCTACAGGAAATAAATATCCTTCAACTATATCTAAACCGTCTTTGGCTCTGAGCCCACTTCCTGATTACAATTTGGCTTCCCATGTGGACTTGGCAACGGGGAGAAAAGTGTGTCCATGGACTGTATTATCTGTACTGGAGAACCACGGCTCACTGTAAATGAATATACTCTTAATTCTAGTTTACACTTTGGTCTCTTATGAGTATATGTCCATTTCATGAGATTAATAAAATCACGTGTCTGGATGTGCACATGGTATGTAATAACCATACCAAAATCCCATCACTATCTCAGTGGGAGTTAATCTCTTCAACAGAAACAACCTCGTATTTCTAATTAATCTTGGGTAAAGAAATATGCCTTTAAAAAGAAAGCTAAAATTGGCCACATGTTGGTAATTTGTTGAAGATGGATGCATAAGAGTTCGCTGTGCTGTTTTCTCTACTTTTCTGTATGTTTGAACTTGTCCATAACTGAAAGCAAAGAGGGGAAAAAAGAATGCCATTTCATTTCTTCCAGTTTTTCCAATATGTAAGATCTAACCATAAAAAACTGTAAGGACTTTCCAGACTTATAAAGTTAACTAACACACACATATTCTGAACAGACGATCCCTTCAAATAAGGGTATCTCTGAGCTCGCTGCATTCTAAAGGATCATTAAGAGGAAGAGGAGATTATTCACTTCAGTGGCAAGTATAAAGCTACTGCAGGGGACTTCCCTGCTGGTACAGTGGTTGAGAATCTGCCTGCCAATGCAGGGGACACGGGTTCGATCCCTGGTCTGGGAAGATCCCACATGCCATGGGGCAACTAAGCCCATGCGCCACAACTACTGAAACCTGTGTGCCTAGAGCCCATGCTCCACAACAAGAGAAGCCACCACAATGAGAAGCCCGCGTGTCGCAATGAAGAGTAGCCCCCGCTCGCCACAACTAGAGAAAGCCAGAGCACAGCAACGAAGACCCAATCCAGCCAAAAAAATAATTAATTAAAAAAAAAAAAAAAAAAGCTACTGCAGGCTGCTTCAGGCCGACGACTGAACATACTTATTTAATGTACCTTGAACACCGGCAGCTTCTGCCTCTGCTGCTCTATAGAAAGGGCGGCATAAGGATTGTAAACAACAGTCGTTGCAGAGTTTTCAGCTAGACTTTGTCTCTCTTCAGAGATGCTGACACCCGGTCCCTCTGTACCTGCAACAGAAATGTTTTTTTCAGATTCTCTGATATAAGGAACAGAACAATTGTGTGAAAGTTACAAATTCAAAGATGAAGATATACAACAGAAGCACTGCATTTTAATCTCAAACTACCAAAAGGTATTAAACTGTCATTTCAGGAAAGCATCTAGAAAGGCGCCTACGAGACTACAGAAGAGCCTCACTGCGATGTCAAGAACAAAGGAGATGGCAGACCTATTGGGCTCCAAACTGGCCACACGCAACTGTACATTACAGAGGACAATGTATTGAGTTCTGGCCACCATGCTGCTATTATTACCAAACTCTTAATAAAAGTGGCAGAAACTTAGTGGGAATTAGCTGAGGCAAACGATGAATCCTATCACCGTAGGATGGCAGCAAGGTTCAGGGTCAACAGGCACCGACCGGGGACTCACATGCTGCCTGGCCTTTTTCCTTCTCTCTCTGTCCCTCTCGACAAGCTCCTTTCGGTCCCTGGGGCTGGCTTCTCTACAGGAGCTGGAATTAAGGCTGCTTCCAGGGCCAGAGCTCAGGCTCACAGTTCCTTCACCAATCACTCACTCACTCACCCAGCAAGGATGGACGTGCCAGAGATACAGCAGTGAACACTACAGATGCTGGCCTTACCCTGGTGCAGCTACTTGCTTCTCTTATTCTTCCTCCCAAAGGAACATAACTTAGTGCATAAAGTGGTAATGGAGAAAGACCCGGTGAGGGGAACCGGGAGTCCCAGGTGTGTGTTGTCTGTTTGGGAGATGAGGAAGGCTCTTCTTCTCCCAGCTTAGGGCCGCTGCCCAGCCTGATCCAATCAACCATGGCCCTGGACTGGGGTACAATAAGTGGCAGCGCCTATCTGAATCACAGAATTGCAGTGGTTGGTCGGTTGGGAAGTGCTGGGCCAAGAGGCCACTGTGCTGAGCAGATTAAACACCAGATACCAACAGTGGCTTCTTGGTAAAAACAACGAAAAACTGGGCCTCAGGGTGGTGAAGAATAGGGAAGCCATATCCCCCATGAAAACTTGTTCAACATACTACTTTTAGCGTGAAAAGGAAAATGCCTTAGGTGGAACATGGGTTCAATTTTTATCATCAGCCTCTGTAACTTTTCACACCAAATTGTTCGTGCAGCCCAAGACAGAACTCAGAGTAATAAGTAAATGATACAGGGTTCAGAATTCAACTCAACATAAGGAAGTTATCTCTAAAAGTTAGACTTGTTCAGTACAGGGGTATGCCACCTTTGTGAATCAATAACCACCCCCGCCAGAAGTTCACAGCCCTCTGTTAGGGGTGCCACAGGGATAATTACCCAATACTATCACCTCCCGGGTTTTCTGAACTCCGAATCTGTGATGCTATGTGAAAGTACAGAGGCTTTGTGATAAGAATATTTAGCCCAGTGATTTATTTTTACATTTTTGAGGGGTCCCAGATCCCTTCGACAATCTAATAAAGGCTATGAACTCCATCTCCTGAAAAACACACCAGAATGTAATTTATCAGAACACAAAATGCTGGAGGTCCAGAAACCCCCTAGAGCTAAATTTAGAATCACTGCTGTAGATCTCTGATCCCTTTTCCTTTCGTTTCTAGGAACATAGTTGTGTTCCGGAGGTCCAAGGTTGCCAAAAATCAGGTAAGTGGGGCACTGCTGTATTGTTTTGCCAAAATGTTGACCTTCCTTTCAACAAGATAAAAGAACAGGACTTGGAATAAAGCCTGTGCTCAAAGAGGTGAGTTTCCTTTCCTTTCTACCCTTATTATCCCTACCTCTGATTAACTCCTTGTAATCTTCACCCAAGAAAACTAGAGCAAAGAAATAGCTTATCCTCATCAGCTCTGCTTTCGTCCTGAATTCCCTCCTTTTCCAAACATTTTAAACCTTTACAGCATGTCTAGAATCTTTTATTTTTTTCTAATTTTTTTAAAATTTATATTTATTTTTGGCTGCGTTGGGTCTTCGTTGCTGCGCGCGGGCTTTCTCTAGTTGCGGCGAGCGGGGGCTACTCTTCATTGCGGTGCGCGGGCTTCAGTAGTTGTGGCTCACAGGCTCTAGAGTGCAGGCTCAGTAGTTGTGGCGCACGGGCTTAGTGGCTCCGCGGCATGTGGGATCTTCCCAGACCAGGGCTCGAACCCGTGTCCCCTGCATTGGCAGATGGATTCTTAACCACTGCGCCACCAGGGAAGCCCCTACAGCATGTCTAGAATCTTTTAACATTGCTCCCGCAACGTCTCTTACTTCCTCCCACACCAAGGTTTAATCCACCCAGGTGTCTTCCTGACTACCCCATCCCTCCTGTCTCTAACCTACAGCCAAGTTCACCTCAGTACATTCAGTAGGTCTTTTAAGAGAACAGCTACTGTCAGTCAGTGAGGAGCATGTCTCCTCCATACAAAAGACTTCATTCAACCAAACCAGGCCTGCTTCCCGCTATATATACATCCCATGGCCCGTGCTGGCTGCCTATGGTTTGTTTTTTCCCTTGGGAGCATTCTCAGTGCTTAAGCAAGTAACAAGTTCGTAATTCTTGTAAACCATTTCCCCATCTATCAAACAAGGCTGATAACAGCACTGCCCCCCACCAATCCAGCAGTCCCTCTAACCCAATTTTTCAGTTTGAGTGGTGACCCATTAATGGGTTAGGAACTCATGTAGTAGGTCATGGCTAGCACTTTTTAAAGATGAACTAGAAATAGAATAGAAAGTACCAGAGTGCACCCCAAGAAGCAATATTGTTTTTGTACAACTCTTTTTAGTTGTGTGTGTGTGTGTGTGTGTGTGTGCATGCACATACATGTGCATGCATGCTGAATCACAACACAAGACATTAGGTGTACCCATGCTGGGTCACAACACATTTCTTACTGTATATCAGGTCAAAAATCTTCAAAGCTGTTGCTATAAAGTGTTTGCCAGGCACGTTGTCAAACACTGATTTTATCATTAAATATCTGTTGAATGAAGGAAGGAAAATGGCCAGGCCCTTCTGATCCACTTGTACTAGCAAATCAAGTCAAATTTTTTTCTACAAAAACCTCAGGCAGGGCTTCCCTGGTGGCGCAGTGGTTGAGAATCTACCTGCCAATGCAGGGAACACGGGTTCATGCCCTGGTCTGGGAAGATCCCACATGCCGCGGAGAACTAGGCCCGTGAGCCACAATTACTGAGCCTGCGCGTCTGGAGCCTGTGCTCTGCAACAAGGGAGGCCACGATAGTGAGAGGCCCGCGCACCACGATGAAGAGTGGCCCCCGCTTGCCGCAACTAGAGAAAGCCCTCACACAGAAACGAAGACCCAACACAGCCATAAATAAATAAATAAATAAATAAATAAAAATTAAAAACAAAAAACCTCAGGCAGCTCATACAAAGATCTTAAGGCAGAGATCACAAACTGGTAGAGATCACAAACTAGTAACTCAAGGACCCCAAATATGCCACTGTTAAAATGTTTGAAATCATTCATTTAAAACATGGAAAAATTTCCCATTCTAATCTGGATACTGAGCCCATATGACACCAACTGGGTGGAACGATGTACAGCTTCCTGCTTTAGATAGCATGTGTACGCTTCAGTGTAATCAATACTGTACACGTATCAGTGTACACACGCTCTAGTTTGCCACAGTTCCCACCACTCCCTATTATTTCCACCCAGCACCTTCACTTATTTAGATTGTCCCAGAGGCCCCCTGTAGCTACCTGAGCTTATGACTCCCAGCCTATATGACATATTCATCTAGCCTTATACCCAGTCTCACTCACTTCCCTGACCTTCACCGTGTTATTTCCCACATCCTATCTTCATATCTTCAACTTCAGTTTCCTCATCTGTAAAATGAGAGTAATACCTCTGTCAGTCACAAGATATTGTTACCGGGACTTCCCTGGCGGCGCAGTGGTTAAGAATCTGCCTGCCAATGCAGGGGACACGGGTTCGATCCCTGGTCCGGGAAGATCCCACATGCCGCGGAGCAACTAAGCCCATGTGCCACTACTACTGAGCATGCGCTCTAGGGCCCACGAGACACAACTACTGAAGCCACACACCTAGAGCCCGTGCTCCACAACAAGAGAAGCCACCACAATGAGAACCCATGCACCGCAACGAAAAGTAGCCCCCGCTCACCGCAACTAAAGAAAGCCCACACACAGCAACGAAGACCCAATGCAGCCAAAAATAAATAATAAAAAAAAAATTTTTTTTAAAGATATTGTTACTGCTTAATAAGATGATGTAAGTAAAAGTGACTAGCAAAAAGGGCCCAGTAAGTGTGCACTAAATCCATTCCCATCTCAGTGAATGACAACAGTTTACCTAGAACAGTGGTTCCCAAACTTTGATGCACACGTGAATTACCTGGGGATCTTTAAAAAATACTGACGCCTGGTTCCTAGCCCCTCCGGACTTCTGATTTATTACCATGGGGTATGCCTGAACAGCAGGAGTTTTAAAAGCTTCCCAACTGATTCAACTATACAGCAAAATTTGAGAACCACTTACCAAGATAGTCACCGAACTCAGAAATCTGAGTCATTACCGGCTTTACCTTCCCCTACATCTGCCTCTAAAATCTCTCCCATAAGGTCCCTCCCTACTGCTCACAATGCCAGAATTGAGGTTTTCAATATCCCTTCTCGATTTTAGTAGCACCTTCTCTTAAGGGTGTCCCTGACTCTAATTTCCTCCCCCAAGCATTCTGCTCACCAAGGTCAGAGTTATCTTCCAAAAATAAACCTCATTGTGTTACCTCCTGTTTAAAAACAGTGAAACCCAAATTCTTTAACTTGCATGGAGACTTCTCACGATGAGGCCCCTACTTACCTTTCTGGCTTCATCTCCTACTACACCCCAAAATATACCCTGCCACTAAACACCACGCTACTCAATTATTCTGGTGTTTTGGACACTGCTGAGGTACCATCCCACTTTGCCTCTGTTCATGCTACACCCTTTAGAGCTCCATTCTCCTACCTCTCTGAAGAACAAAGCCTCATTTGTGCTTCAACGTTCACCTCAAAAATATCACTGTCTTGATGAAGTATTTCTTATCCACACATTCAAACTTTCCCCCTCTTCTATACTTCCAAGTAATTATAATAGTTAATATGTACCTAGTGCTAAGAGCTTGATGTGTATTCTCATTTAATCCTCAAAACAATCCTTTGGGTAGGTTTCATTCCCAATTTACAGATGGGGTAACCGTGATTTTCCCAAATCACCAAGTTAGTAAATGGTAGTCAGGATGGTCTCTACAGTCTGACCCTAGTAGAGCTCATCTTCCTTACCACCGCCTTTTTCTACCTCACTTTAAAATCTCTTAAAGAGGATATCTGACTTCATATTATAATTGCGAGAGAGAGAGTATAAATCTTGAGAGCAGAGCAGAGCCCTAGTCATCCGTATTTGTCTCCTAACCACAAGGCGAGGTGTTCAGTAAGTATAACTTCAGCAAATGAACTAAATAATGGAATAGAACTCTTAGAATAATCCCATGTTCTTTAACCAAAAGAGTAGCTGGTCTGATTTTCAACGATTCTTTAGGCCTTTATTGTACTTAACACTTTGACCTGTTATTAAAGGCTTGAATAAATAAAATAGAGGATATCTCATTACCTGATGGGATCTTAGCTTTGGCTGCAAATAAAACTCAGGATGGATAATTGGCTGATGACTTAAATGCTGAATCATAAAATTATCGTTAGGGGACAAGCTACAGATTTAAAAAAAGAATTAACACAACCCTTGCTTAGGTTTATGTTCATCATCACTGATAGGCACGTTCAGAATTTCTGGGAACCACTCTAAAATACCCTTTAAAAGCTTCCCTTATATTACCTTCTCTGTCTTATTTCATTTTTGCTGCAATATACAATACTGTGCACATCCAGACCTGCGGAGGTGCAAGTGGTGGGAAAAAAACAAGCTGGTAACCCTTTAAGAAACTTTTGTTTTTCACAGGAAACTGACGGAAGAGGAGGAAGGGTCTGGCACGTAAACATTCAATAAAATCCTGACTAATGAGTAAATTCAAACAAAACAAGCAAATCAATTTGCGGCTGACAATGGTGTTAGCCTGCAAGAGGGGGAGTGGGTGACAGCCAATACGAAGGGGAGTGTTCACTTTCTGGCAGACACGTGGGGCGGACAGAAACCCAAAAACAGACTAAGATACTTTCCCTTTTAATGATCACTTCCTCTACATCAAACAATGCGTCGTGCTCGTTATTCCAGCCCACAGGATAGATGTTACTATTCTGCCCATCTCACAGATAAGAAGACTAAGGCTAATAAGGGTTAAATGACTTGCCCAAAGGAACTCTGCTACTCTACAGCAGAGCCGAGAAATCGAACCCAGGCAGTCTGATTTCCTAACATGAACTCCTAAACCCCCAGCAGCACCCCCTGCCCGGCCCCAGAGTAGCCCCAGGGCGGTAACAGGACACGCGTGGGCGCTTTAGCGTTTCCCCATCGCACGGGTTGGGCAAGACAGGTATCAGGAGAGAGGAAAACGAGGCCTGGGGAGGCTGAGAGACTGGAACGAGGTCACACGGTAAACTTCTGCACCGGCTGGGGGGCGGATCCCTGAATCCCTCGGGACCACTGTGGGCGCCTAAGCCGCGGAGCCCACCAGCTTGGAGGCAGCGGTGGCCAGCTCGCTAAGGTCAGGCCTGCGAGCAGGGCCGCAGGCGCCAGGACGCCGGCCGCGGGGCCAAGACCGAAGTCAAGCTGCCGCATCTGCCCAGCGTTCCGCCAAGGGCCTTACCGGGTCTCCAGAACTTCACCGGTCCCACGGGCGCAGCCATGCTGAGGTGAAAGGTCCCGAGGAAGGCTCCACCCCTCCTTTGCGCACGAGGCCCCGAAGGGGCCGCGGGGCGTGGCCCGCGAGGAGCCCGAGCCCTGGAGGTTCCGTGGTGTTACGGCCACGCCCCCGTGACCACCGCCCCCTCCGAGCCACGTGACGTGAGTTTCAGCCCCGCCGCGGGGCCCACGTGACCCGCCCCGCCATATTGGAGAAAAGGGCGTGCTTCTCCGCCTCTTTAGCGTGAGGGAGCTGGGTTTTCAGTGGCCTCCCTAGGAGCATGGCGTTCCTTGGGTGGCGGCCGCCCATCTCGGAAAGGGCGAGCTTTGGGAAGGGACCGCTGGCACGAGAGTTTGTCGCAGCCTGCGTCACTCGGTGGGCAAGGAGGCAGTGTATCCCAAATTAATGTTACGTTACAAGCTATCACAGCTGTACTATTTATTTCTTTTTTTTTTTTTTTTTTGAAGAGTTGTCATATGCAAGAGTAACTAAGGGAGTTCAGCACAGCCTTAAGGGGCAGAATTAGAACCAGAGGGTGGCAACATATTTTGGAGCTGCCTCCAGCAGTGAGTTTTCTGGCTCTGCAGGTGCATGAGCATAGGCTGCAGACTACCTCTCAGGGCACTGGAGGCAGGATTCAAGCTATGTTTGCAGAGTTAGAATAAATGTTGTCATTTTCAAATTTGAGACACTTATATACTTACTAAATTTATTTTATTTATTTATTTATTTTTGGCTGCTTTGGGTCTTTGCTGTGCGCGGGCTTTCTTTAGTTGTGGCGAGCGGGGGCTACTCTTCGTTGAGGTACGCGGGCTTCTCATTGTGGTGGCTTCTCGTTGCGGAGCACGGGCTCTAGGTGCGCAGACTTCAGTAGTTGTGGCGCACAGGCTCAGTAGTTGTGGCGCACGGGCTTAGTTGCTCCGCGGCGTATGGGATCTTCCTGGACCAGGGATTGTACCCGTGTCCCCTGCATTGGAAGGCGGATCCTTAACCACTGCGCCACCAGCGAAGCCCTGTACTATTTCTTTTAGTGTCCAGATTTTCAGATTGGAGGATAATAATAGTAACTACCCTGAGGGTTTTCTGGTTCAGTAGATATTGGGCGCCTACTGTGCGCCCAGGTACTGCAGTTTCAGTCTCTTCTTTCATGGAGCTTCTGTCCAAGGCGGCGGGGTGTGGGGGGAGGATGTCGTGGGAGTAAATGTGTAAATGCTCGATAAACAGTAGTGTTTATTATTATCAGTAAATAAAACAGTGGAAACAGTATGCAAGTCTTTAGGGACCTTGAGAGTAATGCTGAAAAGGGGAAGGGGGAATGGATTGAAATAAGAAACTTAGAAATGGGTAGATTTGTTAGGCTAGGACACTAGCCCAATGTTTCCTCTAGTTTGACTACTCATGATGCAAATGCTTGTGAAAAATACAGATTCTAGACCCCAATAAATCCCGAATCAGAATTTCCAGGGGCATGGCCTGGGAACCTGCATTTCAAGCCACTCCACAGATGATTCTTTCCAGCAACCAGTTTGAGAAAGACCTACTAATCCAAATGAGAGCTAATAAGCTCGAGTAATAGGAAATGTTTAATGGATAGGCAACTAATTGGAAGGAAGTGAGAGGCTTCAGAATCTATGCGCTTTAGAGCTGTGAAGAAAATTCTGCATTCTTTTGAGAGAAATGGCATAGTCGTGGAAAGATCAAAGGCTTTGGAGACAAGTAGACATGATTTGGAATCCTAACTTTGCCATTTCCTAGCTCCTGGCTGTCATCCAATCTAAGTTGTAAAATGAGGTTTAAAAAGATTGTATTAAATGAGAGAACACGTAAAGCCTTACTGTGTAAGACACAGCAGGCATTCAATGTTAGCTCCTGATAATTCAAATAGAGCAAATCCACCAGGGGAAAAATCAGACTTTACATACATACACCCATTTCCAAATATCCCTTTTGATTTAGTTCCATAATAATGAAAATAGGGTTCACTATTTTCAGTGATAATCACTGTGCCTAGAATTCTCCATCAGTCCTTTAATATCCTTCTAAGAGTCAGCTCTAAAAAGACTTCTCTAAATTCATGATCCAACTTAAGTATTCTCCCTCTGCAGACCTGTGTGCTCACTTTTGTGATTTAACACTTATTTAGCTGAACTATACTTAATCTGCCTGCACTATTACACTGGGAGCTTCTTGAGAACAAGCATCATGTCATATTCTTATTATAGCCCAATAATAAAGTGACTATTGAGTAATGTATACATGAACACCATGCTTTATACTTAACTTTAATTCTTAATGACATTGATTCTTCCTTGTTTTATTTTTGTCTGATTTTCACTAAGGGCCCAAGTATACAAAACAGGGTTTATACATAAATACAAGGGAAAATGAAATAAATGCCACTTTTTACGATTCCTGTATTTTATAAATTACTCTATGACTTATATGAAGACTTCCTATTTACAAAGAGATAGTATAGTAAGACATGCCCAAATTACTGGATCATAATCTTAAAGCTGGAGGAGACTTTAATTGTCTAGTCTAAATTCTCTGTTTTATAGAAGAAAAAACTGAGGCCCATGGAGGTTAAAAGGACTTCATCAGAATCAATGAGCTAATTTAGTATCAGAACTGAAACTAGAATTCAGGCTTTCTAATTCCCAGGCCAGTGGTTTTCAACCACATGGACCATTTAAAACCATTAGAGCTTAGCTCTCCTCAATGAGAATTAGTTCACCTCCCTCAGAAAGTTCTGAGCCCAGCGGTCTCGAATGGATTGTTTTGCTTTCAAAGACTTCTACTAGGGAAAACACCTAAGTAATAACCTAGATGTTAACGATGTGGTTTTATTGCCACAAACTAGGAATGGTCTCAATGGACTATCTTACCTTTCCTAATTAACTATTTTCAGAAAGAATGGCCTAAAATAACTACTCTAAAAATTAAAACCATTATTTCTTGAGATGGCATCCAGAATTTATTTAGCTCATTGCCAACAATTACATGAAAGTTTGATCATTGTGTTACATTTTGCAACTTCTAAATGATAGATTTTCCACAAAGATACTCCTCAAAATGTTCCATAGGTACATTTTAGAAGTTTATCTCTGCCTATGGTGGTTAACTGGTACTTTCTGCTTTGAAGTATTTCCCACCCAACTGTCTTGGCCATGTTTAGGAGGCATAGGATTTAGGAGTTTTCATCTTTATACCAGTTAAGGCTTTTATGTAACAAGTAGTAAAAAACCCAATCCATTCTCTCATAGGCAAAAATGGCTCTTGTAATCTAAAAAGTCCAAGTAGTTCTGATTTGAGACACAGCTGCATTGGGACACATAGGACATAATCAGGGCTTGCTTCTGATCATCACATTCTGCCTTCTGCTGACCCAGGTGTCACATAGTAACTAGATGGCCATGTCAACTCATGTCACATCCTCTCAGCATCTAGACTCTTTCCAAAAATTCCCGGCAAAAGTATCTGGCTGGCCACATATCCATCCCTGAATCAATCACTAGGGCCAGGGAATATGGCGTACTGACTAGCTTAAACCTGGGTCATACACTCCTCCCCAAATCAGGTGTGCTCAGCTTCACCAGAACCACATGGACTGAGAGCTGGAAACAGAATGGTTCCTCAGAGGGATTTCTGAGAGTGAGATTATCAGAGGTCGAATGAATGAAGCAAAAATAATAGGTAGCCATCCATGTACTCACGTACAGTAAATCCCCTACATACGAACCTTCAAGTTGCAAACTTTCAAAGATGCGAACATGTGTTCACATATCCAATCTTAAGTTAGTTCATGTGTCTGGCATACATTGTCAAGTGCATGCATCCTCTACAAGTGGTTGTGCTTTTGTGTACTTTACAGTACTGTTGCTGTGCAACACGAGGAGCTTACTAATGAAGACCTGATGGAATTGGAAGCCCAGAGAAAAGGACGAAGAGAGACAAGAGGAAGAAGAAGTAACTGAAGAACCGAAGAGATTCACGACGCAGGAAATGGCAAGGGGATTTTCTTTGTTTTAGGAGGCACTGTTAGTTTTTGAGGCACAGGACCTGAACATAGAACAGTACACAAAGGTTGCAGCAGCCGTTCAGAATGCAATACAGTGCTACCGTGTCATCAATGACAAAAAAAAAAAGAGCTACTACCCAGACATCACTGGATCATTTTTTCAAGAGGGTAGATAGAATTGAATCCAGCAAGGACTAGACCTGAGCCATCAACGTCAGGCGTGAGTGAAATTGCAGCTTGCCCTCCGTCTCCTATTGCTGACGATCCTTCAGCTCTACCATCTCCCACCTCCTCTCCCTCCAGTCAGTAACTCTTCTTGCCTGTTCACTCAATTCCAGCCAAGCCCTGTATGCCAGCTGTTGTACTGTACTACTGTACATTTCAAGGTACTGTACTGTAAGATTAAAAATGGTTTTATTTTTTGTTTTGTTTTTGTTTTGTTTTTTGTTTTTATGTATTATTTCTGTGAAAAATATTATAAACCTATTACAGTACTGTACTATATAGCCGATTGTGTTAGTTGGGTACCTAGGCTAACTCTGTTGGACTTACAAATTGGACTTATGAACGCGCTCTAGGAATGGAACTCGTTCGTATGTAGGGGACTTACTCTTAACTCTAGAACTCTTGGCTTCCTAAGAAAAATCCTAACTGCCCTTGGGTCTCCTCCATGAAGCCAGATCAGAGAGAGCTAGCTATCCCCCAGCCTGAAAAGAGGTAGTTCTTTGCAGAATTGCCTTTCCTGAATTGTACTACACGGGGATTTTCCACTGCATCTAAGGTGTAGCCCTCGGCAAGTTGTACCATATGTAAACCTGTCTGGTTTGTTCACTTGCATACAAATGATCGGGTTCACACAAGTATTAGCATAAGCAAAAGTGTTTACTCAGCTCCAAGGATTTGGGTACAGAGGTGTGGAGAATCCACTAGAAGAGACTCAGCTAAATACTAGGGGAGTCTCTATGATGTTGGCTTGAGGAATTTTGCGCATCTATGGAACTGGACAAGTTGGGGAGGGCAAGGTCTGCCAGGTGCTTTCTAGATAGGATGACTGTATGCTTGCTTTATTGTTCAAATTGGGATGCTTCGGAGAGTGAAAGCAGGGAGTTCACGGGCATAAACTGGAACTCTGCCAGGCAAACTGGGGTATATTTCCAGGTCGTGTGGCACCAGGGAACCTAGAATAACAATGCCTCTGTGAACATACTCAACATAAGGTACATATTCCATGCTCACGGAACACATCTGAATACATTCAACTCCTTTATAGCTTTAGACAACTGCCCTTGTGGGGTCTGGTGTTTGGGCACACCCCAGAACATCTGTCATTGTGTTTATTATCTGAACACTTCACAGTATCAATTTTATGAGAATCCTTGTGAGAAATTCTTACCTGATCTTAGAATTGTTCTTCCTGTACCTGGAGTTACTTTAATCTTATGGACACTGTGGATGGTGGATCTGACCAGTTTTCTCTTTCTGCCTTGGCTACTGAGAAGCTTAAAGTGTGTGGCCTGCCCAAAGTGAGTGTGTCGGTCATGGTGGCACGCACTGATAGCCTCCTTCCTGATTCTTTTTTTCATCCCCGCCCTCTGGTTTCTTTCACGTAACTTTTCACTTATGTGATCTTGTACCTTAGGTTTTCTTGTTAGTTGCTTGAAGTCCCGTTAAGTAGAAAACAGATACTCCCCAACCCAACGGCCCACAGAGGTGGGGTGGCCATCTCTTCAGCTGACTCCTTCAGTTTTTCAAGCATGTCGACCCTGCCATCTGATTGGGTTGAACTTCAAACTGTATGGCTCTCTAATTCAAACTCATCAGGGAGAAATCATGAGACAGCAGAGTCTGAACACTATTTGATGATATCGAGAAATTTTTATCAAAGTTGTTTAGGTGTGATGGAGGTATTGTGGTTATTATGTTTTTTTATCTTTCAGACATATATACTGAAATCTTTACAGCCAAGTCTGACATTAAACAGATATGGACATATAATTCTCTCCCAGGGAGGGGCAACACATTTTTTTTTTAAATGTAGGAGAAATATACTACTATTCAACCTCTAGTGTAAGGCTGGCAGCCCTGAGAACTCCTTTTTTAATGTAGCACGTTATGGATGTATTCCTGCTTCCAAAGGAATGAGGAGCAGACATTTCCACATGCAAGACAATAACACATTTTTGAACCAAACAGTCTGCCATACTCACCCTCCCCTCCCCTGGAAGTAGGGCCAATAAATCAACATTTTAAACAAGGACCCCAGCTGACTCTGATGTAGGTGGTCCTCAGATCTCACCTTGAGAAATTCCACCCTATAATGATATTCTTTCCACACTCAAGAGCCAGAAAAGCTTTGCTGACTCTGAGAGACCAGGCCATTTTCTTAGGATTCCATATACCTCTTTTTCTTATTTCTAATCGCTGGCAACACTTTCAGAAAATAATGGCTTTGCATCCTATTCCACAAAAAGAGGGCTCTGTAGTCAAGTCAGTTTGTAATAGACCATATACCTGCCCTCCTCTTGAGAAAGCCACAGTGATAATTACCTCATTCCAAAGTCTGAGTAGTCCTGCAACAAAAAATCCTGTTTAAATTTATTTGATCCATTTCCCAAACTGAACGCAGAGACTCTTTTATGAATGCCTATTAAAAGCTCCACAGAACACACTGAGTTGAAATTTCAAACGTACCTATATTTGTTAATGAGCTTAAGTTTTAATGTTTTCAATTCACCGTTGCATTAACTGCCGTCTCTCAAGGTACACCCAGGAATCTCCTGGCGGTCCAGTGGTTACAACTCCACGCTTTCACTGTCGAGGGTGCAGGTTCAATCCCTAGTCGGGGAACTAAGATCCTGCAAGCCACGTGGCATGGCCAAAAAAAGTTTTTTAATTAAAAAAAAGGTACGCCCTCTAATGCCTCCATACTTCCTGTAGAGAAATAGTCACATCACAGAGCACTGAACTCAGAATCTGAAAACCTGTGGATAAATGCTTGTGTCACCATTTACCAATCATGTGACCTTGAATATGCTACTTAATCTGAGCTTCAGTTCCTTCACCTGAAAACTGAGAATAACAGCTGTCCAATCACTGCATTGATGAGAGGGTCACAGATAGCACATAGGAAATTATCTAAATCTGTAAATGGTTTCAAATAACAGTATGTTTATTTGAGGCTTGGGCCAGAATTGTTTACAACCAGACAGGAACCAGTTGTCCTGCCTGCTTCCCAGTCCAAATTATGGCACTAACCCAGCAAATAACCTGGTGACTGAAAGGGAATCCTGGTGCACACATGGAAACCCGCAGGCGTGCTCAGGATCTGGATGCATTAGCACGTGTCTATGTGGCAGACAACACCCTCCCCTATTACAGATCTCTTCTGCTCCAGTCAAATCAGAAGGAGGAGGAAGCCATCACCTAACTCTCTTCATTTCATCTGCACACACAAAGGAGACTAAACAAAAACAGGATTCCATAGGCATACCAATCCTGATTAGCAGGGTGTAGAAACCAGTCGCATTGCCTGCCACTGAACTAGGAATCTGGGATAATCGTCAGTGCCCTCTTTCGCCCCTACTCCAGGATATTAGATTGCTAAATCATTGTCAATACACCCATCTGATGAAATTAGGCTCATGGGGCCACTACAGTTAATATCAGGGTGAATCCAGGAATGAACACTGAGGCCTCCTTCTCTGGCAGAGAAGAACAGAACTAAGGTCCTTGTCTAAATAGCTCAAGCTTTTTCTTTGAAAAAGACAAGCTAGAGCACATGAAGAAACCTGTGATTTCTGGCAAGTTTCCTCATTCAAACTATAGAGCTAGTGACATCAATATTCATATCGCTAAGGAAGGTATGACCCTGACGCTTGTTTTCTGTCATCTTTTATTTATTTATTTATTTATTTATTTATTTATTTTTTAAATTTATGACTGTGTTGGGTCTTCTTTGCTGTGCGCGGGCTTTCTCTAGTTGCGGTGAGAGGGGGCTACTCTTCATCGCGGTGCGCGGGCTTTTCATTGTCGTGGTTTCTCTTGTTGCGGAGCACGGGCTCTAGGTGCACAGGCTTCAGTAGCTGCGGCTTGCGGGCTCTAGAGCACAGGCTAAGTAGTTGTGGCACACGGACTTAGTTGCTCCGCGGCATGTGGGATCTTCCTGGACCAGGGCTCGAACCCACGTCCCCTGCATTGGCAGGCAGATTCCTAACCACTGCGCCGCCAGGGAAGCCCCCATCTAACTTTTAAATGGATATTTTCTCTTTTATAATTTGGATCATCTACTCCTCCACCCCAAGACTATTTTTAAAAAAACAAACAAAAACTGCACAAATAGATATTAGGTGCATTTACTTGTAACACACTCCTACAGTTAAACAGAAAAGTGCCAGAGAGAAGAAAAAACCAAAAAAACGGACATGAGCAACCACCAAACAAGAGTTTACATCTGTTTAATGCTAAGAACACAGATATCCTAAAGAAGAGATAAACACTTAAGAAACAGAGTTTTGAGTGTTTTCCTAAACAGGATTTTGATCATGAAAACTAGCGTTCCAAACCTCGAAAACAATAGGGCATACAAACCTAGAAAAATGCAACACATATTTTATCTCTTATATGAATTACCTGAGAACCCTGAAACATTCTCTTGAAGAGAGATCAGTATTAAAATCGTGCAAAGAAACTGTACCGATAGTGTTGAAACCATAAAACCAAGACCTGGCTTATACATGATAAGAACAAAATAAAAATAAAGCATGTAAAATAATGTGCGGTTTACAGAATTCAAAGCAAATCAGGGTGAAAGAAAGGCAATTAGGACAGGAGACATTCTATAAAGCGGGATGCTCCGACGATGTCTACTGCAAGCCTGGGTGAAGCCAGGCGCTCTGAACGTGTGGAGCAGTCACTGATAGGAGGGATAAAGCGTGATTTCTCTAACAGCCAGCAAATTAGCTGATGATCTGGCAAAACTTCCAGAATTAAAACTGAGGTAGTTTTCAGTAAGGAACGTTCTCCTGGAAAGCATGGCCAGCACGTGGTTAAGCCGGGACCTGATTCCGGCAAAGTGAAACTGCCGCTCTTTATTCAACTTTCTGAATGAGTCCCTAGAGCACAGATCCAAGTGGGGGGTGCTCCAGTACTTGGGGTGTCCAGGTGTGACGACGTCATTGGCTCTGAGGGAAGTCTGGGAGCCAATGGAGCTGGCCACAGAGCCTTGGGAGGACAGAGAGGCGGAAGACCTCAAACTGGAGGATCGCGACACAGACATCTTTGATACTGCTGACCCCTCTTTAGCCTGGGTTTCCAGAAAGGAGAGAACATTCTCATCCATGTCAGTCTGGGTGGTGGCTGACGTGGTCTGGACCGCGGTTTGGGAGCTCACCACCCTGGTAGCAACTGCAGTCTGGGTGCCAGTGCACGCCGTGGCCATGCTGGCCTGTGTCCCCACGTCACTCATGCTCACGGCGGGCGTCTCCTCTCCTGCCTCCGTCTGAGTGGTGGCATCGGTCGCCCTCCCGCCCTCCGGCCTGTCTCTGCGGCTGCTGAGGCCGTCCTCCTCACTGATGGTGGAGGCCTCGGAGTCCTCGCGCCCGGCCTCTGCCTGGCCCTCCTCACAGCCCGGCTCGGCCTTCCTGGGGGTGCTCGAGAGCCTGGCCAGCCGTAGCCGCAGCAGGTTGCCCAACGTGAGCTCCTTGCACGGTGGTTTCTGGTCGACGAGATGGTCAAACCTACCGCTGATCCGGAAGCTGGACAGGAGTTTGGAGCTGATGGGCTTTGACTGTGCGTACAGGATTCGGAACTCCAGGTCAAAATGTTCAACCACTTGGCCGGACAGAATGACCAGGTTGCTGCTGTTTAATTTGCCGTCCGTCCATGTAAAACTTGAGGATTAAAAACAAACAAACAGAAGCTGGTTAAGGATGAGCGATCTTCATTTACTTATTGTCAACCTGAATATAAAGCCCAGATATCCTGAGACATAAGTCACAACTCTGGTGACAGCACACCTGCCATGTAGTGTGACTGCAAGTTGCCTTAACACAGTACATAACCTAGGAATGCGTTAACACAAGAGTAAAAAGGCCACTGTTCAACCAACAGGCTAAAATTTACACTCCTCAGCCTCAAAGTTGCTAAAAGCTAGAAAGGGCTCCTAAAGCACTTAGGCCAGCGCCCTTACTATGAGAAGCGAGGAAGGTGCCTAGCGACGTCACAGGGGGAAGCTGGTGGCAGAGCCTAGACTGGGCCCCGGTCCCTCCTCCATGCTGCCATTTTCACAAAGGGAGACAGGACTGTCATTCTAACGACACTGTTGCTCAGTGCACGTTTAGAGCTGACAAGTGGCCGTGCGCCCCTGCCTGTCCAGCGTACCTCCTCCTTCCCATGGTAACAGAGCCCTGCCCCCTCCCAACTCAGACAGCTTCATGTATGCACCCTCTCCAGTCACAACAGGGGTGGGCAGGTGAGCCAGGCCGGCTGGAGTATCCTATCCCCTGGGATGCGGGGACCTATGCAGGGTGGGCATGTGAGCTAGCGAGAGCCAGGGAATTTTGCCAGGACTGATACCAGTGCAGAGAGAAAAAGTCTCCCTCTTTGAGAAACAGCTACTAAAAGGCCACGTGAGGAAGCCTGGATCTTTGCCTGCAAATGGAGAGCCTGACAGAGCAAAAAGATCAACTAGAGAAAAGCAGAACCAGGAGACAGTGTTCTGATGAATGCATGGCCCCTACGTCAAGGTGAGCTGAAAACAAACGGTACCTTTCTACACTTTCAAGTTATGTGAGCCAGTAAATTCCGTTTTGCATACAGTAGTTTGAGTTAGCTTTCTGCACTTGAAGTCACCGCACTGATACAGAAATTCGTATCAGGAGTAGGGTGTTTTACGCAAGAAATCATAAAACATAGTAGCAACTCTGTCTCTTGCAACCAAGAACCTAGGCTAATGCAAATTCACCTTGACAGCTGCCTTCAGAGCCTGAGAAGAAAGAAACCCTCAGTGAAATCATGTAAACAGGACACCTAACACCAGGATTTTAAAATGTCCTCAACAAATAGAAGCCATCCTCATCCTCATCCTCAATGGTAGCATATTTCATTTGTAGGGGGTAATTTTTATATTTTAGAACAGCCAAAAAACCATTTGGAGCTAAGTTTGGGTAATACAGATAAATCCTACTTTGGGTGAAAATCTAGTTTCCTCCTGTTGTTTCCAAACATCTTATGAAAGAAAGTCTCCACGAAGAGTTCAAATTTTGTTCCAAGCAATGACAGTACTGTTTGAAAAGAAAGACACCAAGAGTTCCTTGATCTGCTGGCCTCATCTTGCACAAGCCTTTGCACACCCACCTTTACCCAGGGCTGACACATAGTTATCACTCAGGGATGCATGCTTCTTCAAAAATACGTTTTTCTATCCTTTTTTGGGGGGGGAGGGCGGGGGGGCCGTGCAGCATGCAGGATCTTAGCTCCCCAACCAGGGATCAAACCCATGATCCCTGCAGGGGAAGTGCGGAGTCTTAACCACTGGACCACCAGGGAAGTCCCCGTTTTTCTTTTTTAAACTGTAGAGACACACTTCATGTATAACATCAAAGTCTAACACAGAGGTGGCAAAACACACCACCATCAGAGAGACCTAAGTAAAAATGGTGTATCTTAACCTGTGGAGATCGGTGTTTACCACTCTTTATCTCCACCCTCCATTCAACTTCCCTGCTCTCTACCCTCAGATGCCGTGCCAACGTGAGACTTCAAAGGTGGAGCCAGAAGCATGGATCAGTACTTTCTAGACTAAAGCACCAAATCACAAGGCTTGAAGCAAGGTGAAGGATTAAAGTAAGGGGGCAGCTTCAGCTGTGCCCTCCGCACTGAGGCTGATGCCTGCAACTGCCCTTCCCTTCAAGTGGGCAGGGACGAGGAGGGTCAAAGGCCCCAAGGAACAGGAGTTGAGACTGTTCCTGTCTGTTAAGCCTCAATTCATCCACTGCAGTCCTGGCTGAGCCTTGAATCTAGGACTCCCTCACTGTTGGGTCTCCAGGCAAGTTTCAACCTCTGTACTTTAGGTTTGTGGACCACGAGGCAGGGGAGGGGATCCTAGCCCGACCACCTTCCAGAGGAGGAGGCTTTGATTAATAGGCTCACACACACAGATGCACACATAGCAGAAGGCTTGCCCATAGAGGCTCACACTGAGAGGAAAAAGCAGCTTTTACCTTTATATAGCACACTTCCTCTAAAAAGTTCAGATTAATAAGCATGGACGAGTCAGAAACTCACCTGTAGGAGCCTGTAGCCACACGAATGCCATCAATCAGTGTGAACTTTTCATGAACCTTCCCAACAATTTTAGTTCCTGACCTCGCATAGTAAATATTTCCTGTAATCGTCCGAACTGTCATCAGCTGTTGGTGGGGGAAGTGGGAGAAGAAGAAATGAATGATCCAGTGAGCACATGATAAAAGAAGCCTTAGTTTACAATTTCCAAACAGACAAGCTTACTAGCAGATCAGTGGTTCACGGTCACCATTCGGTAACAACACCCACAGCACACAAGCCAGATGATTCTCAGGACTCAAGTAATGCTACTTCACATTCAGTTCATCTTCTTGCATGCTTTTTTATACATGCATACTTATTTTTGAGACCTTCGGTTCATGTGGACACGTGCTCTAGAAGATTCACTTTTTGGAGACACTAAACAATAGAATCCAAGAAATGACTTTGAAACAAAATGTGGGGGGATAAAATCATCAAAGAAAACATGCCAGTGATAGATAACATTTTAACAAGGGTTTAAAGAAGCTAAGCTGATGTTTCTCCTCCTCTTTAGTTTAGTAGCATTGCTAATAAATAATAGCCCAGGACTCCCCTGTGGCGCAGTGGTTAAGAATCCGCCTGTCAATGCAGGGGACACGGGTTCGAGCCCTGGTCCGGGAAGATCCCACATGCTGCGGAGCAACTAAGCCCATGCACCACAACTACTGAGCCCCCGTGCCACAACTACTGAAGCCCGCACACCTAGAGCCAGAGCTCTGCAACAAGAGAAGCCACCGCGGTGAGAAGCCCGTGCACCACAATGAAGAGTAGCCCCTGCTCAACACAACTAGAGGAAGCCCGCGTGCAGCAACGAAGACCCAACACAGCCATAAATAAATAAATAAATAAATTTATTTTTTAAAAAAGTAATGATTAAACACTATAGCAAGACATAACAACATCCAAAGAAGTAAAAACCTACGTCTACACAAAAACCTGTACACAAATATTCATAGCAACTTTATTCATAACAGTAAAAAACTGGAAACTACCCTAGTGTCCTTCAATGGGTGAATGGTTAAACAAACTATGGTTCAACCATACCATATGATACAGTTCAGCAATAAAAAGGAACAATCTATTGATACACACAACAATTTGGACAGATCTCAAGGGCATGAAAAAAAGCCAGCCTCAAAAGTTCACACACTGTATAATTCCATTTACATAACATTCTCTAAACGACAAAATTACAGAGATGGGGAACAAATTAGTGGTTGCCAGGGGTGAAAGATGCAGGGGAGGGCACGGAGAGGGGAGTGAATGTGCCTATAAAGATGCAGCATGAGGGAGATCTTTGTGGAGATGGAATAGCTCTGTATTCTGCTGGCAGTGGTGGGTACACATATGTATACATGTGATAAAATGGCACAAAACAATAGACACACATGGTAGCCATGTCAACTTCTAGGTTCTGATGTTATGCTGTAAGTTACATAAGGTATAACTATTGGGGGAAATTGGGTGAAGGATACATGGAAACCTCTATGTACTATCTTGGCAACTTCTGTGAATCTATCATTACTTCAAAATAAAAACAAAAGACAAAACAAAAAAATTAGGGCACAGCATAACATCGTTTCTGCGATATTCTTACCAAAATGCGTAATATGAATTTAACCATGGGGAAACATCAGATAAACCCAAATTCTACAGAAAACTGGCTAGTATTCTTCAAAAGCATCAAGACTCTAAAAGACAAAGAAAGAGAGGAACAGCTCCAGATGAGAGGAAGCTAAGGAGAAATGACAGCTAAATGCAAGATATGGTCCCAGATTGGATCCTAGATAAGAAAACCAGCATTCATGGAATGATGAGTGAAACTTATCATGTCTACAGAGTAGATGATAGTACTATATCAAGTTTATTTCCTGATTTTGAAATTTGTACTGAGGTTTGTAAGATGTAAACATTTAGAAAATTTGGGCAAAGAGTATTCAGGGATGCCTTATATTATTTTTCTAACTCCTTTGTAAATCAAATTATTTCAAATGAAAATTAAAACAGACAAAAAAATCTAGAAACTTCCATAGAGGTGCACATGGAGCTGGCAGGGGAGGGCTTCCCGGACGATCCCTGAGCAGAGCTTCAAAGGGTCAACATATAATAACAAGCATAAAGAATATCACTGTGGGCAGATTTCAGTGTGGTTTTGTGCATCTTTCCCTTTGGAACTTATCTGAATGCTATGTAGGCCTCTGTGATTGTGGTCAAAGCGATTTTTTTTTTTTAATTTTAAAAAATTTTTATTTTACAGTGGAGTATAGTTGATTTACAATCAAAGCGCTTTTGAGTGCCTGCACACAAACGTGTGACCAAGCTCCTGCAGGCAGGACACCCAACATTCTGGACCAGCCGCAGCACCAGGGCAGAAGAAGTCACCCCTACTTCTTCTGGTGAGGGGCAGGTTCACCAGCACACACAGGCCCTGGTGAGAGAAGCCACCATGGCAAAGTGGTGCTTCCCGAGGAAGAAGTTAAGACGTGATGAACATGGGTGAGGCCAAAAAGACAGATCTCCTTTTGACCCTTCCTAGAGGATCCAGACACCCACGAAGGCAGCAACCAAGTCAGCAGGCAACTGAGTCAGCAAATACTCCTAGATTTCTGCTGAGTGGATGAATCAGAGCCAGTCACTCGATCAAAGCCGTGGCCGGGCTATTCCGTGATGTCCCTGCTGCTCACACACAGCCTCAATTACAGCAAGAGCACCTTGAAATTAAACATCAACACCTTCAATTTCTTCACCAGGCCCTGCGGCAGAGCAGGCATGGACTGAACATCTGGTTAGATGACCGTGCGCTTTCCAGGCCTGACTTGCATTTCCCTTGGGTCCACCTGACACATTTTTAAATTGACTGTCAGGTCACAGGGCTGACTGTTTCATTCCGTCTCCAAGCTCCAAGCCTTACCTCCATCATGGATTTGCTTTGAAGCACTAGTGACAAGTTAGTAGCTACCTAATTAAACCCAAACCTGTTTCCTCTTGAGGGAGAACAACCAACAAGAGCTCTCAAGAGAAGTTAAACAGTCAGAATTGTGTAAACCAAATGGCTTGACAATAACAAGGCGGTAAAAGTTCATGTCCCCTACGCGGTAGCCTATAGAACCAAAGTCCAACCTCTTCATTCACTTTGCTCACTGCTTTGTTTCCAGTACCTGGAACAATGAGTAGCTCAGAGTAGGTACTCACATAGGTGATGAACCAAGTTGATGAATTAAGTTCCGAAGCTCTTAAGTTGCTTAATTTTGAAAAAGTGAATGCGGTAATAAATGACTATTTTTCTTGCCTCTTTCTACTGAAGAGAACAAGCTTGCTAAGTTACATAACCTAACATTTAAATACTTAAGCTCAAATTACTTTCATGCTCAGAGCAAAGGACATAAGAAGTCTAATTTTATAATAATGAGAAACGAGAGGCACCATGTGACAGTGATTTAAGAACACTGGGGCTGCAGGCAGGCCGACAGATGGGGAAACTCCATCCCACTACTTTCTAGGTGTAGACACTGGGCTCTTGGTGTCACCACTTCCCAATATGAAACACAGGCATAACGGCACTCACCTGATGGGGCTGCTGTGAGGATTTAAGTTGCGTAACACTGTCAAGAGCCTAGGACAGTGCCAAGGACCCAGCAGGACTCCGTAAACGGTGGTCCTTATGGTTAAAATTGGAGCCTACCAGTGCTGCAGTCAAAAGCAGCAGCTTCCAAGGCAGCCTCTTCCCATCAACAGACAAGCTCCCCATTAAAAGGCATCGTGACGTGAGGGAGAGGCCAAGGTCTGAACCTGACTCTGTCTTTCTTTCCTGTGAGGCTTCAGGCGAACGACTTTTCTCACGGCCTCAGGTCCCTC
The DNA here is from genome assembly GCF_028564815.1 of Eubalaena glacialis. Lineage (NCBI taxonomy): Eukaryota > Metazoa > Chordata > Mammalia > Artiodactyla > Balaenidae > Eubalaena > Eubalaena glacialis. The sequence continues at coordinate 21,448,131 of NC_083728.1, forward strand.
CCTTACAACGGGGAGACCACCGCCAACGGGGAGATCACGGATGCTCAGTCATTATTTGCTGATTGTGGTGAAACTAGAAACAGTGTAACACAAACCTTTTCCTCTTCAGGATGAACTTTCATATCCATGCACATATCCAAAAACTGAGAGAGCAGAGCCTGGTCCAGAAGGATGTAGACAGCAACTCCCTGTTTCCGACAGATTTCCTGCAGGTCTCGGAAGATGTCGATGTCCGTGAAAACATCCATAACCACTGCAATCACCTAGGGCGCGGGGCAGAGAGAAGAGCCAGCGGTCAACCCACAAGGACACCACCTTACAGCTCGTTGTCCGGACTCTGGACCCCGTCTCAGAGCTGGGAAAGGATCCCTGTCCTATAATACCCTTCCTTCCTTCTCCTTCTGCGGTATCAGTTTTCCTCTCACCGTGGACTCTTGTCTGTCTCCAAAGACGCTCAGGCCACTGTATGCTACAAATCTGGACTTGACCCAGCCACTCGCCTCCACACTGCAAATTTCTCAAAACTATAGATTTATCCACTACTTTGACCTCCTATGAACTTGTTCCATTCAACTCTCTTCCTTTACTAAAACCCCTGTCTCACAAGCTCAGCTCAGACCAGCAAGATATCTAGGTTCTGCGGCTAACCCACGATCATTTTAGACACGTGACTTGTTGTCTATGTCTGTAAAACAGGTATGTAAAAACTTAGAGTCTCTCTGAGGCCCCCCTTCTGGGTAGACCAGTCTCCAAGTCTGATTTTATTGTCTGATTTTGGATCGTAATATGATTTTCTATTATAATCTAGAAAGGGCCACCTCATCCACCACCAACTCATGGCTTGAAACTGATTGAACCAGGCAAGTCGATTCTCCCACCTCCTGCCTCTGTCGCTGCACATCACCTCTTCATGACGTCTGCTCCCTTCACCTGTCAGGATCTAACCAAATGGCTTCCAGAGCGCCAGCCCCTCCTCTGTAAAAGGTGGTCTCTGAAGTTCTCTGGTGTCTGTCCATAGTGCAAACCCGCAACAAGAGCACAGAAATATGTCCTAAGGATGCTGCCCTGCAGCTTGGACCAGTCCTTTCTGCTCCCCAACGACCCGGCTCCATTTGTGCCTCCTAATCAATTTTCCCCACTCAGCACAGACTACAGTTAATGGCCACCTCAGCCACGTGGGCTTGGGCAGATTACAGCTGCTTCGAAAGTCTGTTTCCTTCGCTGCAAAACAGATTTGTCGTGAGCATTAAATGACTATGCTACATCAAGTGCCCAGTACAAGAGATCCCTCTGGTATCTGTTCATTGATTCGCTTGACCAGTCCAGAGCTTAAGCTGTCCAGACAGTTCAGCGCAGGGAAACATCTCCCAGCTCCTGGCTTTCCTGCTTAAAGAGAGGCCGCTCCAGCAGCAAAGCCTCTAATCACACCCTCTGCAGGTTTGAAAGCATGGCCGTCAGCTAATTCCTGGCAGGCCTGCGGGGGAACCAAAACATGCAGGTCTCGTACAAGCCCCTGCATCGGGTCAGAGCCAGAACTGTCACCTTAGGAAACCGCTCCCCGAAGCCAAGGTTTGGAGCTCTGCTGCAGGCTGGAGCTGCAATGTACCGCCCTCCTCGTAACCTCACCAGTAAAAACAAGAGTCTCTTCCAATCACATTAACTCCTTTCCTGAACGTTAAGGTGACTGACTTACAGGTCTGTGAGAGCAGAGGCCCCTCAACGGGACTGATTCATCTCTGTGGGCCCAGAGGACTCAGGCCAGTACCCGAGAGTCATTACCCCTTAAGTATTTGGGTATCAAAGAAGTGCAGAGGGGCTTCCCTGGTGGCGCAGTGGTTAAGAATCCGCCTGCCAGTGCAGGGAACACGGGTTCGAGCCCTGGTCCAGGAAGATCCCACATGCCGCGGAGCACCTGGGCCCGTGCGCCACAACTACGGAGCCCGCATGCCACAACTACTGAGGTCCGCGCACCTAGAGCCCGTGCTCCACAAGAGAAGCCACTGCAATGAGAAGGCCGCGCACTGCAACGAAGAGTAGCCCCTGCTTGTCGCAACTAGAGAAAGCCCGCGTGCAGCAATGAAGACCCAACGCAGCCCCCAAAAATAAATAAATAAATAAATAGATTTTTAAAAAAGAAGTGCAGAGACAAAGAGACGATTTTACTGTCCATCTCTAACACCTCAGAGTCTTGTCCACCAGGAGGAGGGACCCAGAAATGCCAGCTCCCAGGAAGTCATTGCTGTGAGGGAGTCTGGGAAAGACAATTTATCTCTCTGGTTCTCTTTCTCCAATGTTGCCAAAGCCCCAGCTGTGAGCTATTCTTGGCAAAGGGTACAGCTAAACCCCACTGGAGACAGTGATTTAGAAAATAAAAAGTGTTTCTTCTAAATTGGTGGCATCTTCAGAAGTTTATATCCTCCAATGCATTTTTATACATCCTATTTGGAGATGTATCTATCCCACTAATTCAGGCCAAACAACTTACTGGTTAAAAGGCAGAAAGGCGTGGGCACAGATCCCAGCTCTGTGGCTTACTGCTGTGTGACTCTGGGCAAGTTGCTTAATCTCTCTGAGTCTCAGTTTCCTCCTCTGGAAGATACGGCTCATATCATCTAGCATCTACATCAGAGGGCTGTTGTGAGGATTAAATGAGACAAAGCATGGAAAGGGCTTGACTCAGGCATGAAATAGGTGTTCAAATGCAGCCAGCACCTCAGAGTCTACTGTGGGCTGAACCCTGTGCTAGGTAGAAAGATGGCTATAAAGGATTCGACATGCACCTGACTTACCCACAAAGAGAGGACATGGGCTGCAGGGAAGGAAAATGATACGTACTGTAACAGGCAAGGAAATCAGGGGAACACTTTGGGGGAGGGGGAGACAGTAAAGCATCTCCCTTGCAGGCGCAGACACAACACAGGCCCTCAAATGTTTACCAAAGGAGAGCAAAGGAGGATTCCTGGAGGAGACGGCCTTTGAGTTGAATCACAAATCAGGACGATTTGGACAGGGGAGAAGCAAAGGGGAGGGCACCCGGCAGGAAGCCACATGATGACAGAGGAAGATGTAGGAAATGATGGGGTATGTCCCAGTCTGGCTGGAACGCAGAGTATGCATGAAAGGGAGCGACAGGACGTGACTGAGAGACAGGTGAGTGTGCAGGACGCCAACCAAGGTGTCAGGATCATACAGGCCACGGAGGGGAGGAGGTTTAGGATGAGTGATGAGTTCAGTGATGAACCCAACAGGACAGAAGAAGCTGATGCTGGAAGTGTTGGTTGGAGATGTGGCCCCCCTCCTGCAACATAGGGCCACATACCTAAGTACCTGAAACACAGCAGGCACTCAGGTAGCTTTTTAGGTTCAGCAAATGTTTAGGAGGACTAAAGACTGAAAGAATAAAAATCAGCGATAGAGGTTTCGACGGTGGGCCAGGCGGGAAGACCGTGAGGGTCACAGAGAAGGGAAAGGGGCCCGTGGGAAAGGTAAGCAATGTTCTCCCTGGGCTGAGGGAGGAGAGATGGGGGTGGAGGGAGGCTGATTCAGGTCCACACAAACAGGAAACAGAAACAGAAACTATCTTGAGAGAGAGAGGTTTTGAAACTGATTTTGAGGTGGCAGTAAAACCTCATAAAGGGGTTCTGAATACACACACGTGAGAATGAGAGTCGAGCTCATAAGAGAAAGTGAGAGAAAATCAATCCGGGGTCATTCCCCGTCCTCAGGGGAGACAGGAGGTGAACGCGACGGGGCCGATGGACATGCACCCAGGTGCCACTGGGACAGAGCCGAGGAAGCGGGCCCAGCTGGCCGGGCTAGAGAGGGCTGGAGGGTTGCTGGAAGCAGGGCCCCAGGAGCAGGGCCCACAGCATAAGGCGCCTGCCAAACTCAATTCTGATTTATCATTTAACAAAACAATTGTGCAAACACCACTTTTGTTAGGTAGTGAGTCAGTATCTACTTTGCTGTTAGTTTCATTGTTTGGTTTTGAAGCTTCAACCTTTCCTGTGTGTTGAAAATAATTGGGTTTGAACGCCCACGGGGTACTTAGAGGGTCGATGGAGATGCTTCTCCTCTGACTCCCCCTGCACCCAACATCCCGTCCTCTTCTAGAGCAGGACCCTTAAAAGACTTCTGGAGGAAGAACAGCCCTATGGGTGGAAGCAGTCAGCAGGAAGGCCTGCCTTCCTTCCAGACCCCATCCCCGCTCCCCCTTACTCTCTGCCCTCAGCCCCACCCCACCCCCGCCCCCATGCAACCAAGCCCAGCGCAGCTGAACTAGACCTGGGGCTTCTCAAGTCTGTGAAGGGACAGACTCTTCTCTGAACTGAGCAATGACCTGGGCTCATTCGCTAGCCAGCTGAGTGTCTGCTTTGCAGGGCTGGCCACATCTCCTAGGTGTTGGCGTCCATGCTGCAGGCTGCTGGGCCCTAGAAGTGCACCTGGACTTGAAAGCGGTCATCACTCCCACTCCCTGAGTCATACTGCGGGATGGACAAAGGAGAGACACGTGGGCAGGCGGGCATCCCATGCCCATCAAGTGCCCACATGGTCACGGTGGGTATTGCCCTGTCCCAGCCTATGCTACAAAGAGCCTACCCACTCTCCTAGAGCTGGAAAGCTCTGCAACTGGTGGCTTGTGAGTGTCCGATCCAGGGTCAAAATCCCATCTGCAACTCAGCGCACGTTGGTCCTAACATTAAACCTAAAGAGGAAACACCCAGCTGTCAGAGGCTGGATGGCTGGTCTGCCGCCAGTCCCCACGCTATTCCTGCTCTTCTCCAGCCACATCTACAGCAGCCACTCCTGCGTCAAGTCCCATGTCATCATCGCAGGTGACAAAACCTCAAGCCTTGCCTCCCTCAGTCACTCCCAACCGTCCCTTGATGATTTATACCATGGGACCCGGTGATCCACGTGGTTACGGGTAGCAGTCCCTGGGGTATTCTGCACAGACCCTGTTTATGTTACTTTTCACGCAGAACTGGAATCTTTTCTGTTTGCCAGAAGCTCTAAAGAGGTATCTTGAGATTTGAAAACCCCATTAATTGTTATCTCCAATTTACTGATAAGAAAAATAAAGAGGTTCGGTGACTTGTTCAAGGTGACACACTTAGGCAAACGCAGGAGCTGGAATTTCAGCCCAGCTGACCCCAAAGCTACCTATTAAAAAGTGTTAGATTGGGACTTCCCTGGCAGTCCAGTGGCTAAGATTCCATGCTTCCAATGCAGGCGGCACAGGTTCGATCCCTGGTCAGGGAACTAAGACCCCACATGCTGCACGGTGCAGCCAAAAAAGAAAAAAAAAGTGTTAGATTAAACATTATCGCAAACAAATCTAATGTTCAGTCTTCAAATGATTGAAAGCTTAGACTAAATCCTGGAAGGATCAGTAGAGTATTCCATAAAGTATATGAGATTGAGCCCATCACAAAGGATGATCACTAAGAACACAAAATAACTTGCAGAGCAAACGTCAGGCAACTTGAAATGCCCTAGGACAGCAGGCACTTCTTTCTGCGGGTGGTTTTGCTGACTAACTCCGAATTGACTAAATCGGGAAACCTTGGGAGGCAGAGATGCTACATGAACAGGCTACAGAGTTAGACCTGGACATGGATGCAGGCTTCTCCACTTCTGATCACTGTGTACCCTACCCTCTAGCAAGTTACTTCCGTTCTGTTGGCTTCTACAACATGCAAATAATGCTACCCACCTTGTAGTGTTTGCAGTGGGTTTGGTCAAGAGAGAACACTTGACAGTTCCTGGCACACAGAAAGCCCTTATACGGCAGCTGTCATAGTCTTAGTCCTAATTCCGCCACCGACCCTGCCTATTCATATTTTTCGCCAGTGTATCTTTGGGACACATACACAGACATGGAATTGCTAGGTCAATGGGTAAATACAACTGAAATTTTGCTGAATATTGCCAGAGTCCCCTCCAGAGGTTCTATCATTTGCATCCGGACTTTAAAAAAGCCAGTAGGCCTACTACTTTTCTTCCTGAAAGAACTTATCCTTTATCCATAAAGGAACCAGAGAATAATTCTGCAGCTTCTCTACTGCCCAATGGATGCCAGGTGAAAAGAATAAAGAAATGAAATGGCAGACAGAAAACAGAACAGTGGTTGCTGGGGGCTGAGAGGAGGAGGGAATGGGGAGTTATTGTTCAATGGGAACAGAGGTTCCTCTTGGGAAGATGAACAAGTTCTGGACCTGGATGGTGGTGATGGTTGCATGTGGTGATGGTGAATGTCCTTAATCCACTGATCTATACACTTTAAATTTTGTTACATATATTTTACCACAACTAAAAAGAAGAAAGAAATGAAATGGCGAAAGACTCCGAAATCCTCAACCTGACACATAGAACCAAAAGGAAGGGCTAAAAAGCAGCCGCACTTAGTCTGGTGGGCAGCATCTCACGCATCGGTGAGATTTCCTAGGACAGTGGTTCTCAACCAAGGGCAATTTTGCCCCCCAGAGGACATTTGGCAATGTCTGGGGACACTTTTTTAAATTGTAAAATATACAACATATATAATATTGCCATCTTAACAATTCCTAAGCATACAATTCAGTGGCCTTAATTACATTTGCAATGTCGTCAGCCCTCACCACTATCTGTTTCCAAAACTTTTTTATCACCCCCAACTGAAACTCTAACCATTAAAGCAGTAACTCCTTCTTCCCCTGACCCCCTCCCCAGGGGAGACATTTTTGAACGTGATGACTATTTTTTGGCGGGGGCCAGTGCTTCTGGCATCCACTGGGTGGAGGCCAGGGATACTACTCCGCATCCTACAATGCACAGGACAACCCCTCAGAACAAAGAGCGTTATCCTGTCCGAAACGTCAAGAGTGATGAGGTTGAGAAAGCCTGCCCTGGGTTCCGAATAGGAACTGATCACACTGCACAGGTTCAATTGCAACTCAGAGGAGGATTGTCCAAGATCAGGAGGGCCTTAATTTGGATACATCCACGCGCACACCGGGGGGCCTCCAACAGAATCCTCAGCTGTTACTCCTCCTAGGAGGCAGGACTCTTTGTCAACACGATGACAGCTTTTTACAAATGCTCAGGTTATCAAAAGGATGCCCAAGGGTGAGGTCATAGCAAAAGTGCCCCTTTGGAACAAAAGCTCGTAGGGAATGGGCGGCTGGTAAGAGCGATGGCTCTGGAGAGTGCAGGACCTCCTAACAGGGTGAGCTTTGTCTGTGAGCTCCCATCCGGACACGAGGAATATCCCAAGAGCCTCGGCAACGGCACATCACCAAGGGAGGGCACACAGCACTTCCAGGCAAGGTCTCCACTCCCACCCGATTTGTGGGGGCCAGAGCCCAGCCCAACGCTGACTCACATGGCAACAGAGACAAAGAAATGAATGACTCATCAACAAATACAGTAGCACAGGGATAGATTCTAGAGTACGCGTGTAAGGGAGAAATCCTGTATAGTTCAAAATTCTCCTAAGAGCAAACATCTCAGCTCTCAAGAAGTCCAAAGGGGAAAAAAAAAAAAAAAAAGTCCAAAACAGTACTTCCTCCAGCTTTGGTGAAGCTCAACTGAGCACCAAGTCAGCTTGTATTCAGAAGCCACGCTGTACATAAATCGTGTGTTTCTAGGTGCTGTACCTCCCTCAGCGCAGCAGACCCACGCCTTGAAAGGTGCGCAGAAACTGAGCCAACGGCAGAACTGGCAGGTTCACAGCCCTGGTCCCACCTGCCCTGGGACAAGTCCTTGCTGAGCAGGCAGGCAGGCAAACTCACTTGCTGAATGATCAAAGGTGCACGTGAGAGGTCTCCGCTGTACCTACTGAGCACTATTCAGTGCCAGAGGCCCTACAAGCCTAAACGGCTCCAACAGCAACATGAGTCCTGGATGAGGACCCATCCCAGAACCATCCGTTGAGGCCGCAGAGCCGGGATCAGACACCACCATTTACCAAGTGAGCCTGGCTTCTTGTGCCTGTACCCTGACCACTCCAGTCTCCTTCCCGCCAAGGGTAGATCTAGTCCTGTCATCGTCATTTTCCTTTTTCTTCAATATGCAACATGGAAATTAAAAGTTCAAATCTTAAGAAACCCTTAAAAACCCCCAGCTTATTGAAAACTACCAAAGCACCAACCCTCCCTCATGGCAGGGGGCCCTGTGGAGTGGTGAGTGGTCGAGAGCCCGGGCTCAGGGGCCAGGCAGACGGGCTCACGCCCCCAGCTCTGTCCCACACTAACCGTATCTTGGGGAAGCTACTTATCGTCTCTGTGCCTGGTCTCTTAACTGTGGCCTCCTCTTAGGTTGGGGAGGGTTAACTGAGAGAGTCCAGGTAAAGGGCTTAGCACAGAAACTGACCCTTTAAAAGAGCTCAATCACACCGTCAAGCGCTTTCGCCATCTGAACACAGACACAGAATGGCTTCTCATCTCATCCGGAAACAGCCTGAGACCTACATCTCCACAGTCCTCGCCGTCATAGGTACTGGACTTCAAAGGATGTATTCGGAGTGACACAGCCACTCCTGTGTACACAACCCACACCTCCACCTGGCGCAGCAGCGCTGGACCAGCCACCAGATTAGCTCTCTAACACCTGTCTCCTCCGTAGAGCTCCGTCCACCTGGGGACAGTGACGCCTCCTTATCTCCACATGGCACAAGGCAGAGCGTGGTGGCTGACAGCGGTTAAGAGATGCTGTGCCTCGGTTTGAGTCCTGGCTCTGTCATTCCCTGGCTGTGTGATCTTGGGGCAACTTAACTTCTCTATGCCTCAATTTCATCAGCCGCAAAATGGAGCTAATAATTGCACCTACCTTAGGGTTACTTGGAACAGTGCCTGGCAGAGAAAGCATTATTATGTTTTGGGTTTTTGGTTTTTTTTTTTACATAAAAGAGATAGATGGTGTCTGAGACCTCAAGTTTAGCGTGTCTCAAATCCCACTCATCTCCCCATCCCTACCCTCAGCCTCATTCTTCTCCTGTATTCTAATTTCGTAGCATCACCACTCACCCAAGCTAAAAAAACTCAATTCTTCCTATACCTTCTCCTTGGCCTTGCCTACTTTCCTGCCCTCTCCCTCACTACCCTTCTGGTCCATCGAATGACCAAGTCCTGTCAATTCTACCTAAAATTCTTCCCCTGCCCAAGCCCCAGCACTGCCTTAGCACAGACCCTCTTCTCATATGTAGATCCCTATGCCCCTCCTTACAACCACCTCAACACCAGTCTCACCCCTCTCTAACCCATCCTCCTTCCTGCTCTCGCCAGCATTTACTGCTCAGGAACACCAATCTGATCAGCTCCTCTCCTCCCTCTAAACCTTCGATGGTTCCCCACTGCTCCTTCCAGGAGTGTGCGAAGCCCTCGACAGTCTGGCGTCAGTCTTTCCCTTTAACCTCCTCTCCTACCATTAACCCCCCACATACTCTCTGCTCCAGCTGTAAGGAACTTGGCTGCCTCCAAAAATGCCAGGTGTTTTCACACTTCTGGGCCGGTCCCTATCCTCTGGTCCGGCAAGCCCCACCCATCCTCTTGGACCCAGCTCCAAGGTCACCATCACTCCTAAAGCTTTCTTTCTTCAGCCTGCAGCAACTTCCTCACTGCTTCCCACCAGCAGACTGTCAACTCTCAAGTGCAAGCAAGGATCATGTCCTTCACCTGTGGCCCCAGCCCCTGGGGCACAGTGTCCAATACACAGTAGGCTCTGAATAAGCAAGCAATCTGGCATATGGCAGAGACATTGAAAATACTCATCAGATTTAAAGGTAATGTACCACCTTTCTCAGTTAAAACTGCCCAGGTTCCAAATACAGAATCTTGAACATATAAGTGTGTAGCTGGACTAGGGCACAGAGCAAGGCAGGAGGTTCTACCCAGGAATGCATTACAGAATGCCTACAAGACAAAGGTGTCTGAGCATCAGCCTTGAGCCCCTTCTAAGGCCAGCGTGAGTTGATGGACAGTCTTCCCTCTGGTCTTAGCTCCAGTGCCCCTCCACTACTACTAAAAATTGGATGTAAGCAAGAGGCTAGGGCAATTCCTCTCTCTTTCATGGAGACCCGTTCATTACTTTTCTCAAGTTCCAAGTGCCCAAGTTCTCCCCCTAGACGTGATCGTTGGGAATGCACACCTATCCTAAAATGGTGTCTTTTTCCATCTTTTCAATCTTCCCGCTGAACCCACAAGTGTCTGTTGCATCAAAAGGACCCTCAGCACACCCAAAGCACCGCAGGACTGATAATAGCCTAGCTGGAGCCCACACCTACTCCCACAAAGGCAAGGCACTAGCCTACTGTACCCCCTACCCACTGCAACCCCACCATCAGGCAAAGAGCACCCGGCGCAGGAACACTGGTAAGTCAGGGCTTGTCCCTTCTTGGCTACTTCAACTGCCTTGATGCACAGATATCATAACCACAGCCAGACACACTCAGGTATGAGCCCTACCAAGTCTTACCGTGGCCTGGGGCTTTACCTGCCATGTCTCTGGCACAGGCAGACAGCCAGGAAGCTGGGCACTGCCAGTCAGCAAGCGAGGTGGCAGATGATCATGGCTCTGGAGGAAGGTGTCTGCTGCCACACCCTACCCGCCCCTCCCACCTTCTGGGCCGCATTCTTCCCCACTGTGAAGAGAGAGATGACTTAACGCAGGGGTATATGCATTTTTTTTTTTCCAGCCTATGGGAATGCAAACTCCCTTCCCCACCCATTCACTGAAAGAGCAACTTCCCCTCCAGGCCGGCAGGAGGGAAAAGGGTCGGGGCTCACTTTGCCACTCTGGTATGTATCTGCTTTCTACAACAAAAGACACGTGCAGGTGACTAGCAATGATAGATTCCTAATGCCCCGCAGTTGTCTCTGGGGACAACTTTCAGGAATTTTCCCCTAGGTTATGCGCTTCTTAGGTATTGCATCTCCTAAGAAGCTCCTGAAAGTGGGATCTAGAGTTGGCTGACAGCCAGTCTGACAACTGGTTTTAACTGAAAGCTGGAACTAGCAGGATTTCTGATCACCCTCCCAGGGAATGTGAATGTTAGGAGTTGGAACTTGGGCACAATCAGCATTCTTGGGGACCGAGACTCCTCCCACTCTCCCCTGCCACGACGAGCGGCCAGGGAGGAGATTGGGGATCCGAGGGGATACACGCAGAGTGGGGCGAGTCGGGGACCCCGGGACCACCCCGCTCGCGCTCCTAGCAGACCTCAGTTTCCCATTTTTGAAGGGAGTGTCCCGTCCGACCGGGGACCGAGGTGACCCGAGGAGCCGGGCCGCGGCGCTCACCTCTCGCGCCGAGCGGAGCTGCTGGCGCAGCGCGTCCTTGCAGCCATAGGGGCCGCGGGCGCCTGTGCCGCGGGGCTGGAAGTGCGCCTCGACGCGCGTGGCCCCGCGGTAGGCGCCCTTATAGAAGGAGGGCCAGCCGAGCTCCAGCAGCGGCGGCTCCAGGTCCGACTGCTCGGGGAAGTAGGTGCCGGAGGAGCAGTCATGCGACGAGCCGAAGGAGTCCTCGGCCCCCGCTGCCGCGCCCTCCTCGCCGGGCCGTTCGGCCGCGCTTAGGATGGCGCGCACCTCGTCGGCGTTTAGGAAGCGGCCGAGGCGCTCGCGTCGCAGGAAGGCCGCGAAAGCGTCGGGGCCGCCCGCCACCAGCTCCTCGAGCGCCAAGCGCCGCTCCTCGCTGTACAGCTCGGCCGGGTTGGGCGGCCCGCACGGCGACAGGCAGGCTGCGGGCAGCTCGTCCAGGCCATCGGACCGCAGAGCCATCGCGGCGCTCGGACACAAGCCGACTCGGGCCAGTAAGGGCGTACAAGACGCTTTATAGGTACCTTTGAATCTAACCGGCCCGCGCTATTGGCCGCGGCGCCCCGCCCCGGCTCTCCCATTGGCTGCCTTGTTGTAACGACAGTGTCCGGACGCAGTGCACGCCCCTATGACTCCGCCCCCTGACGTGCTATTGGCTGCCCCGCCGCCCGGCCCGGCCCCGCCCCGCAGCCCTGCCCCACCCAGCGCCTCCGCAGAGGCGTAGGACTGCGGCGGAGACCACGTTCTTGCTTCGTGGTTGCTCAGCGGAATTTTATCTTGGCGACTAAGTTCCTGTTCCGAGGTAGCGTTCCTGCTCTGGTCCTGCGGGGAGCCGAGTTCATCAAGATCAACTAGAAAGCGGATGTCAGGCCTAGGTGGCCGTGGTACCCGGGGCGGTGGGGCAGGCAGGGAGCCGGAACTGAAGCCGGAGAGCCCGACCACGGCCATCCTCGCGCTCCCCCCGCCGGCCGCCCCACAGCGCGGCCCTACAAGGCCCAGGGAGGTCAGGAATGTGAACTGGGAGGAGAGGCTGGGACCTGCTCGAGGCACAGTGACCCACTGACCGTGCTTCTCCGGGTCTCTCAGAGCTTGGGTGAGGCCAGCCACTCCCCAGCATTGAAATCATTCATTCATTCGTTCAAAAATACCGGTCCGTCATAATAGCCACTCCTTTGATTACACTTTCAGGTAGCTTTCTCTTCTCTCACCTGATCGTTTTCTTTTAAGATTTTTTTTTTTGATGTGGACCATTTTTAAAGTCTTTATTGAATTTGTTACAGTATTGCTTCTGTTTTATGTTTTGGCTTTTTGGCCGCCAGGCATGTGGGATATTAGCTCCCCAACCAGGGATCAAACCCGCACCCCCGGAATTGGAAGGCGAAGTCTTAACCATGGGACTGCCAGGGAAGTCCCTCGCCTCCTCGTTTTGTTTGTTTGTTTGTTTGTTTTTTAAATGACCCAAAGAACCAGATGCGGTAGATGTTTTATTAAACTTTTTTTAAAAAATTTATTTATTATTTATTTATTATTTATTTTTGGCTGTGTTGGGTCTTCGTTTCTGTGCGAGGGCTTTCTCTAGTTGCGGCGAGCGGGGGCTACTCTTCATCGCGATGCGCGGGCCTCTCACTATCGCGGCCTCTCTTGTTGTGGAGCACAGGCTCCAGACGCGCAGGCTCAGTAGTTGTGGGTCATGGGCCTAGTTGCTCCGCGGCATGTGGGATCTTCCCAGACCAGGGCTCGAACCCGTGTCCCCTGCATTGGCAGGCAGATTCTCAACCACTGCGCCACCAGGGAAGCCCGCCTCCTCGTTTTTTGCCTGGCAAACCCCCAAACCTGGTTAAACCCCACGCTCCACCTACTTTCCTCCTGCACCCAGGCCGCCATACAGTGCAGGGGAAAAGAGAGACACAATCACGCCCACCAGTTGTGCCTGAAATCCATGGTCTCAAGTGGGCCCTTAAGGTTGCCTGCTAGCCTCTATTTCCCTACTTCTCTCTACCTTTTCCTCTCTCATTCTTACTCTTAGAGTTTGCTTTCTATTTCACTGAGAAAATAATAGCAGTCAGAGAAGGTAGTTCCACATGCTCCCACCACATCTTCCTACCTGTCTGCATCTCTGCCCACATACTGGGCCTTCCGTTACTATGGATGAACTGTGTGTGAGCCTATCTAATGCCAGTCCTTCCATTTGGGCAGTAGTTGCCAATCCCCCTACCACTAACCTATGTCTCTCCAGCAATTCCCTCCTCTTTCCTGGATCATCAATTTCCCTGCTTTACTGGTTCATTCCTATCAGCATACAAACATGCTGTAATATTTTTCATCCTGCAAACAACACTCTCATGACCCTACATCCCTCTAGAGCTTCCTCCCCATTTCTGTCACTTTTATAGCATAAAGCCTCAAACAAGTTGTCTATACTTGCCATCTCCAGCCTTCCTCCCATTCTGTCTTGAATCCTGTCCAATCAGGCTGATTCCTACACTGGCCAACCAAAACCTCTTGTCAAGATCATCGTGAGGGACCTCCCTGGCAGTCCAGTGGTTAAGACTTTGCCTTCCAATGCAGGGGTTGCAGGTTTGATCCCTGGTCGGGGAGCTAGGAACCCACATGCCTCGCGGCCAAAAAACCAAAACATAAAAAACAGAAGCAGTATTATAACAAGTTCAATAAAGACTTTAAAAATGGTCCACATCAAAAAAAAAATCTTAAAAAAATAAAGATATTGTCATGAGCTCCACGGTGTTAAATCTAATAGCCAATTTTCAGGCCTCATTTTCTTTGTGTAAATGAGAAGACATATATATAACTGTAAAGTGCTTCATAAATGTGGGACGTTACCATTATCATGTATCAATATACTTTTTTAAAATAAATTTATTTATTTTATTTTTGGCTGCATTGGGTCTTCATTGCTGCACGTGGGCTTTCTCTAGTTGCGGTGAGTAGGGGCTACTCTTTGTTGCGGTGCACGGGCTTCTCATTGCAGTGGCTTCTCTTGTTGCAGAGCACGGGCTGTAGGCACACGGGCTTCAGTAATTGTGGCATGTGGGCTCCGTAGTTGTGGCTCGCGGGCTCTAGAGCACAGGCTCAGTAGTTGTGGCGCACGGGCTTAGTTGCTCCGTGGCGTGTGGGATCTTCCTGGACCAGGGCTCGAACCTGTGTCCCCTGCATTGGCAGGCGGATTCTTAAGCACTGTGCCACCAGGGAAGTCCTCAATATACTTTTTTAAATGGATGAATGTCCGCTGCTACAAAGATACTTCTGTTCTTCCCCTCTCTCCCCATACCCAGCCTGTTTATGAAATTTTTCAAGCCCAAGTGTGGAGATTTCTGTGTGTCCCTGCTCTGGCAGCCAGCATCCAGAAGGGTCCAAGACAGCATCCTTTTTCATCCTCTTCCAAGACACCAACAAACTTCTGTATGTGATGAAAACAATGACCACTGTCTGGGGCTGTGCAACCATAGAGTTTGTCAATCTCTCTATTGCTTAAGGTCAGAAGTGAGAATAACCACGGTCTCACCTGCTGAATTGTTGTAATAATGTGAAGTAGTATGTAGTATTTTACTTCCCCACTATAAACTGTATGAGGAGAAAGACTGGGGTGGAGTGGGGAGAAGAGGATAGGACAGGTCAGTGCACTCCAAGAAGAGAACAGAAGAGAAGGGCAGCCCTGTTACATATAAATGTGTCATCAGACAACCATTTGAAAGTGTGGGGAAAAATGTTATACGAGCTATTATAGGGCTCCATGTTAATTTCAAAAGAAGCATTTGACAGAGTGAAGCTCATTTTCAACCACCCTTCTTTTCTTGACTTCACCAGGTTTCACCTTCTTGCAGTCTAGAAAGATACCTCTCTGTATCTGAGCCCTCAGAGCTCCCTCTGATTCAGGGGCCAACTGGGAGAGCCCTCTGTGGTGGGATCAGGGACCTGGAACCCTCCCCTGCCCTTTATCCCGGGCACTACCGTTTTATGAATTCAAATCATTAGGGTTCAAGCAAGCTCATAGCAATGACCACAGCCACACTAAACAGGTGTTATTAAAAGGGATTTAATAATCTTAATTAAAAACTCTTAACAGCGAATTCTGTCACAGGCCTTGGCAGCTGGAAGCAACACCAGGGGTGCGCCCCTCTGGGATGTGGTCGAGCCACAGTCTCGAACACGGGGCTCACCACTGCCGCAATGGCGTGGTGCTACCTGGAAGTTACTTCAATACAATATCAAAGATCCACAAGGATTTTTTTTAAAAAAAGTTTTAAATATATTAGACTCTCTTGATTGCCATTTTTACACAAAGCTGCTGATACAGTATACAGAGTTTTAACTTTTTTTTTTTTCACATAAAATACATTTTTCTTAAATGTTCTCTGTACATCAGTGGCTTCTGGTCTGGTGAATTATTGCGGAGGGCTGTGGGTCTGCAGACTTTTCCTGGGTGCACAGAGCCAGGCCCCGCACTGTGGCACTTGCAATGCCCATGGGAAGCAGGCCCTCCGGCCAACTGGCTAACAAGAGACTGTCAAGGAAAGCTTCTAGCAGAGGCCGTCACTTCTGCGGAGTCACCCACTGACCACATGACTCTTTGCTCTTATGTGCCCTGGGGGAGGGGAGGCTGTCCCCAAGCCACAACAGCAAGAGTTAAATACAGTCCTTCTGGGCATCCTGTAAGGAGCGCCCTTCTGGAAAGTGTCCCAGTATTCTGCTCTGGGAAAGCAAGTGGGAGGGAGAACTCAAGATCAAAAGATATCTGACACCAACAGCCAAAATGGTCTCATGTTATTACAAGGCCAGCAAACTGGTGGGTAGGACAGGGGACACAGCTTTGTTAACTTTTATAAGCCTATTGAAATTGATCAAACAGTACAGAGCAGTTTCACCAATGCTGCATATTTGATGGAGAATTACATCCTGAAGTCTTCAGAAGACCTGGGCTTAGGGTGCACTCAACTTCCTGGAGCTACTCTCAGGCCAGAAACTCACTCTCTGGTGATAGCCACCAATTTTCAGTTGTTTGGGGCATAAGGTGGGAGCAAGGGCCAGAGCTCACAGGGAGCCATGTGGCACATGCTTTAGAAGTAGCCTCCTTTAATCTGCCAGGAACTGCCACCAGGCCTGGGTCTAAGCGGGAGCTGGGCATCTGGTCGACCTTGCCAGCTTTCTCCCTGCTCCTTGATCCACACCTGCCAGGAATAGAGGCAGACTCCTGAGGAAAGTTTTCGATATTAAAGGAGAAGCTCCTTTTCCTCCTAATATCCGTTGGTGGGGCAGGAGGACTAGGTAATAAATGAGCAAAAATGAGGAAGAGACGATGAGCTTAAGAACCTGAGATGCATTTGGCAACAAATTCCAGACTCCTTGTTCTTCTAGACACTGACTTCAAACTGGTATTATACAGTGGCTGAAAGATGCTGGCCTAAAGGCAGTTATCCTTGAAAGTCCCAGGTGGACTTGGGATGGTATCTGCCTGGAACCCAAGATCCAGCATCTCCATTTAGTGGCAAATGTTATCCCGGGGTGGTGATGTCAGCAGCTTCCCAGCTAAAGGAATTCATACTGTAGGGATTCTAGGAGCAGAAAAGCAAAGGGTTGCTGGACTAGGACGCAGCCTTTCTGTCTCAGGTGAATTGAATGGGGCTGCTGGTGCTCATGGTCCTCAAAGGATGGAAATGCAAAGAGCGATCTCCTCACTCCCTCATTCCTCCTTCATCCCCGGAACCTAATATAGTGCCTGGTGAGTCACAGCTACTCAATAAACTACATGAGTGAATAAATGAACGACCTTGGCCCCAGCTTGTCCCTCGACACCGAGGAGACCCACAGGGAAAGTTCCCCCGGGTACTTGAAGGGAATGGTTTATCCCTGACTGAAAACATGAGCTAAAGCCCAAGAGTCTGCAGTTGGCTCCTGTTAGGGGACCAGCTGGGATTCCCAGCCTTCTGGGTGGGAGAGGAATGGCCCAGGAGGCAGGAAGCAAAGCAGGAAGGAGGGAATAGCCAGAAGGGCTCAGAGCGGGCAATAAATACCTTCAGTCTCTGGCCCCTGAGCAAACAGATCTGAAAACTTAACACAGCTCTCGCCTAGGAGCGTGTGTCTTCCCTCAGCACCTCCCAGCTCGCAGCTCAAGTCGGCTCAAGAGGAATTTCAGTGTCAGTCTGATCTGAACACTATTTTAAAGCCTAAAAGGTATGTGTGTTTTGCATCATCCCTGCCCTGCTCCAGCCATAGGATGAGATGATGGAGAGTCAGCCCCAGACCCCAGGGATGTGGCAGGCGTCACGCACACGACCTGCCTTTCCACCCTGGCCTGGATCTGTCCTGGAGCTGGGGTGGGAGTGGCCTGGTGCTGTGACTCTCCCTGCATCCAGGAGCACTGTTCTCTGACCCAGCTGCCCTGCTCCTGGTAAAGCATCAGCAAGGCCCTTGGGATCCAGCTCTGCCTCTGGGCTATGGGAGCCGTGGCGGCCACAGTGGAGGACTGGGACAAACAGGCGACCTCATTACTAGGACTGTGGCACAAGGGGGCCACAGTCCTCCAGCCCCAGCCTCTGACCCAGATGTCCCTCGGTGAGAATTTTTCATAAGCTCAGAAAGAAAAGGGTTAAAGGAAACCCAGATTTGTCCCCCAGATTCCAGAATCTGGACCTCAGGGGCCCCTTCAGAGCTCTAAAGAGGTAGTTTTAGACGAGTAAAGGGTGCACAGAGCAGGAAACAAACCTGCAGTTAGTTAGTTATACCAGGAGGTTTTGGCTGAGCCCGTGGACAGCGCCCAACTCATGGGCAACAATTGCAAAGGGGCTCATGAGAGAATGCAGTGGAGAGGTGGCAGGCAGCCTGTCCCTCCCCAGCATCAGAAAGGTTGGGGCTATGAAATAGTAGAGCTGGGGCAAGACCCAGCTACAGCCCCACCACCGCTCTCCTGAATGCAGTGCAGGGTGTTGGACCATGTGCACCTTGGATTTTCAGCCTTGGGCTGTCACCACTCTGGCAGGAGCAGGATGGGAGCCCCCGGGCCAGACAGGAACTCACAAGGGCCAACTGGCAAACCCGTCTCACCAAGCATTCCAGAAAAAGCAAAGCTGGGCTGGGAGTGCTGAGCATTCACTCTGGGAGAGGCAGGGGCCCCAGCAGCCCCCCACTGCTCAATCTGATGGCTTAGTCTGAGCAGGGCCGGCTGAGACAGGCTGGACTGAAATCAGCCGAATATTCACAAAGGTTGGCCAGGGCGCTGGGCTCTGTCATGGTTACCAGAGATGTCTGCAGAAATTAACAACATGAACTCGCCTCTCTCCCTGGAAAAGCCCTTCCAACTGAAGTTTCTCGCTTAGCTTCATTTGTCCAACACCAGTCAGTAAAACCTAGTGATCGTGATACTGTTCAGGAAAGAAAGCTAATTCAGTGGACCCCCTTCCCAACCTGGAGCTTTGTAGCCTAAAAGAATTCTTTTATCAAATGCACTTTTGGAAACACTACCTTTGTTCTCTCTCCCCTCCATTTTTTTGATGCTTCCATCCAAGAGCAAAATATGATTTGGATTATTCCAGGATTGGAATAGCCGGGTTTTCCATCTCGGCCCCTGGGCACTCACACAGCTGGCACTTGGCACAAGCAAGGCTGTGGGGAGCAGGCCTACGCCCATCTCATCCACGCCATGTGGGTGCATAGCTCCCTCTGGACGCAGAGAGGACCTCCTGCTCCTGCCGGATGTGGATGACGATACCAAACCCTGGTAGGGCTCTGGGCAGGATGACAGGTATCAGCTTAGCAGGCCTCCTCCCCTGCTAAAGCCATGTTGGCAGTGGCGACAAAACTCTGAGTCTTAACTTCAATCCTCTTGGGAAGAGCCCACAAATTCTCAGTCCCACCTGCTTCCCATGAGCCCAGCTGTGTCATCCCTACACATGTTGATTGTGTGTGCGTGTGTGTGTGTATTGATATGTCACATGTGAGTACTGGTCCAGAGAAGCCTTTACAAACAACAGAACTGGAATCCCAGCCCGCCCTCCCGAAATCTGACAGCAGGATGAGTCAGGAAGCCACTATGGGCCTTGTTTTTGATGGCAGACAATGCGGCAAGAAGCAGAACGGTGGGAAGTGGTGATGCTATGGGCAGCTGGCTGAGAGGTGAGGTTAGCCTTCCTCTGGAAAGCAGAGCCCACCTCCCTCCAGCTGCCCTCTGAAGCCTCCCCAGCCAGGGCTGCTGCGCTGGCCTGGATTCCAGGGACCCTCTCCCCAAAGCATCCCTCTCCTCCATCCCTCAGGGTCTAGGAGATGCGGCAGCAGCCGTGGACCTTCTCCTCCATCTCCTCCATGGGGGCCTTGAACTTCAAGAGTGGGGGGTCTCCACTGGTGACTGTGTAATACACCGAGGTCCCATTGCTGCTGTACGGGGAAGTTCTGCCTCCGATCAAGGGGGCCTTGCCTTCGCTGCTGCCCTCACCCGTCCTGGCCATGCCGCTACCCAGATGGGTGCTCAGGAAGGGGTGGCTGAGCAGCTTGGCTGCAGCCCGCTGCCGCTTCAGCTCCAGAAGCGTCTGGGGGCTCTGTTCCTTGTAGCCACTCCAGGGCGGGGTGGCATCGGCCATGCCAGGGTTGCCATAGGCCATGTTGTAGTCCGGCACCTCATGCACTTTCCAGACGTCCCCGTTGGACAGTGCATACTGGTAGGTGCTGACCGGAGCCCGGAGACCGTTCTCAACAGGCACGTCCATTTCACTTCGTGGGATCTTGGTAGGAAACTCGGAGAGCAGCACGGGCTTCTCCAGCCTGGGGTTCTTGAGGGTGAGAAGGACAACGTTACCAGCTGGCTGGAAGATCTGAACCCATACCCCACTTGTGCCTCTGCTGAAAGCATGATTGTTTGGGCCTGTCCTCATCCGTTTTCCCTACCTGGGTAATAAGACCTCTATTTTCCTTTGGGGAACTCACCAATCTATGGGTTTAGATAGAGTTGACCAACTCCCATCTTTGCTCCCAGCGAAAGACCATGACCCCAGGCCTGGCCAATCAATAAACTCACTACAGGAATTGGTTCAGAGGTGGGTTCCCAGTTATATAAGCCAATGCATCTCTTTTTTGTGTAAGTCGATTTTAGTTGGGTTTTTGGTCACTTGTAATCCTTCCTTTTATCCCCTGGTATACCTCCACTACAAATGGAAGAGGCTCTTACCCAGAGATCTTTTATACCCAGAAATCCCTGGGTAATAAGAGCTTTAAAAGTAGCTGCAGCCTAGAAACTATGACTAAAAGGTAGATTCATCTGACAGTGACAAAAATATAAAGCATAGCAAAAATCACAAAGTCAAAAGACACATGAAAAACTAGAAATATATTTACAACCTATAAGACAGAAAAGGGACTAATTTCAAATTTATAAAGAGCTCTTAAAAGTCCATTTGAAAAAGCCCAACTACCCAACAGAAAAAACAGGCAAAGGACATTAATATGCAGATCACAGCAAAATGTAGATCTATATAGCATATAAATATAGGAAAAATATTCAATCTCACAAATAGTTAATGACATAAAAATTTAAACAACAAAATATCATTTTTACCCAGCACATTGACAAATTTTAAAAAAATATTTATTTATTAATTTATTATTTATTTTTGGCTGCGTTGGGTCTTAGTTGCGGTACGCGGGCTCAGTAGTTGTGGCGCGCGGGCTTAGTTGCCTGGATCCTGACCAGGGATCGAACCTCTGTCCCCTGCATTGGAAGGTGGATTCTTAACCATTGGACCATCATGGAAGTCCCAACAAATTTTTTTTTTTTTGGTTGGCGGGGAAGTGCACTGAGTGGCTTGTGGAATCTCAGTTCCCTGACCAGGGATCAAACCCGGGCCTTCGGCAGTGAAAGCGCAGAGTCCTAACCACTGGACTGCCAGAGAATTCCCGACAAATATTTTTAAAGTTTGTTATTATTCAGTGCTTGCAAGGGTGTGCGAAGTACACAGGAGTGTCAACTGCCACAACTTCTTTGGAGGACAATTGTCACACCATCCACCAAAAAAAAAAAAATTTTTTTTTTTAAGAAAAATATATACTTTGCACAAGCAAGCCCATTTCTAGGACTTTGTTTCACAGATAGATTCCTTCAGGGGAGCATGGAAACCATCATTAGGCAGGTGGGAAATTATGGCAAGTACTTGTATTAGACTGTTCTGGAGCTGGTAGGAAAAAATGAAGGAAGTCTCTATGTGCTGACTTGTGATTCCAAGAATCTGATTTCTTGGAAAGATCTCCAAGAAATATATAATTAGATTAAAATATGGTAAGGAGAGGGATGCTTCCCATAGAAAGTTTCCATTTATGTGTGTGTTTCTTCTGTTTATTCAGTGGCTTCTTCTGAACTATGCAGGCAAACTGATGACATACGGGATGGGGGGATGCAGATTCTTGATGGTCTAAATCAGTGCTTCTCATACTTTCATGTGCATATGAGTCACCTGGGGCTTTTGTTAAAATGTATATTCTGATTCACTAGGTCTGGGTTGGGACCCAAATTTCAGCATTTCTAACAAGTTCCTGCGAATAATTTGAGTAGCAGGGATGGAAGACACTCGTTCTCAGCCTTGAGTGCATATTGGAATCATCTGGGAGATTTTAAACACTTATACAATGCCGATCTGAAAAGCAACATACTGTGTGATTCAATCAACATACTGTATGATTTTGGAAAAGGCAAAACTTTGGAGACGGTAAAAAGATCAGTGATTGCCTGGGGTTGGGAAGGGATGAATAGGGAGCATCAGGGATTTTTAGGGCAATGAAAATATTCTGTATGACATTTTAATAATGGACACATGACATTATATATTTGTTAAAATCCATAGAACGTACAACCAGAAAAGTGAACCCTAATGGAAACTATGGACTTTAGTTAATATAATGTATCAATACTGGCTCATCAATGATAACGTGTATACTACACTAAAGCAAGAGGTTAATAATAGTGGAAACAGGGGGGCATGATAACGAGGGTATATTGGAACTGTCTGTACTTCCCACTTACTTTTCTTATTTTTTTTTTGGCTACATCGCAGCGTGTGGGATCTTAGTTACCCGACCAGGTATCAAACCCATACTCCTGCAGTGGAAGCGTGGAGTCTTAACCATTGGACCACCAGGGAAGTCCCCCCCACTTATTTTTCTGTAAACCTAAAACTACTCAAAAAATAAATAAATACATAAAGTCTATTCATTAAATAGATAAATAGGGACTTCCCTGGTGGCGCAGTGGTTAAGAATCCGTCTGCCAATGCAGGGGACAAGCGTTCAATCTCTGGTCCAGGAAGATCCCACATGCCGCGGAGCAACTAAGCCCGTGCACCACAACTACTGAGCCTGCGCTCTAGAGCCCGCGAGGCACAACTACTGAGCCCGCGTGCCACAACTACTGAAGCCCGCACGCCCGTGCTCCACAAGAGAAGCCACCGCAATGAGAAGCCCGCGCACTGCAGCCAAGAGTAGCCCCCGCTCGCCGCAACTAGAGAAAGCCTGCGCACAACAATGAAGACCCAATGCAGCCAAAGATAAATAAATAAATAAATAAATAAATACATTAATTAATTAATTAATACAATGCCTGAGTCCCAAGCCTGGAGATTCTGATTTAATCAGTTGGGACTGCAGCCTGGACATCAAGTTTTTTAAAAACAAAAACAAAACACCACCCCAAGGTGATTTTCTTGTACAGTTAAGATTGTGAACCACTGGTTGAAGAGACGGGGTTGTCTTATCACTGCTGTGCCTGCTATCAGTGAATCAGCTCTGCCAAAACTATGTACCCAAGCCAGCCCTGGGGGTTAACAGCACAGAGCCTTGGCAGAAACCTGACTTGGGAGTCAGGCTGAGAAAATACACCGTTAGATCAGTGGTTCTCAAATTCGTGCATGCATCATAATCCTCTGGAGGGCTGGTTAAAACACAGAGTGCTGGGCCCCAGCCCCAGGGATTATGATTTGGTACATCTGGGGTGGGGCCTGAGAATCTGCATTTCTAACAAGTTCCCAGGTGACACTGACACTGCTGGTCCAGGGACCACACTTTGAGGATCCCTACCTTATAGACTATCACGTCCTTGACAGCACCTAAGACCTTGAAAGGTAGTAGGAACAAAAAAGGAAGGAGCTTTGAGCTTTGTAGCTGTATCCTGTGATCTCCTTGTTCCCTCTGGGGCTGGGACAGGGACCCTGGACCCTGACAGTTTCCCTGGGACAGGACTTCTGAGCACCTGGGAGAGGACTGCCTGCTTCTGGCTATGCCATCTCTGTACCCTCTCTTCTCCTCCCCGGTCTGAAACCCCAGCCCCTGAGGCCAAGTGGCCCATCTGATTGCCTTCACTCAACCCCAAACTGGAGCCTTGATGAGGAATCCCCAGAAATTAACAACAACAACAAACTCAGGCCTAACTCAGGCTGGTCTCCAGCATCCATATCCCCCCACCCTATTCCCTACAGGGCTAATGGTTTATGAAACTCTACATCAATGAGCACTTCTGAGAGAATCCTGGGGCCTGTGAGATCTGAATAAACACAAGGAAAGGAGCAGGCGTGGAGGAGGAGGGGCGGTTGCTTCCCTGAGGGTTTCTTTAAGAATCTCAGTCTCTCCTATGAATCAATAAGGAAAAGATAAACAACCCATCAAAAAAGGGCTAAAGAACAGATGAAGCACAAAGAGATAACCAGCTGGCCAATAAGCACAAGAAAAGGTTCAACATCATCCACCATCAGGGGAAAACAAATTAAAAATTTGAGCTACACAGCAACCCCACCAGGATGGCTCACACGAAAAGAACTAACTATACCAACAGCTGGCAAAAAAAGGTGCACTCACTGCTGAAGGGAGAGCAGACAGGTACAACTGCTTTGGAAAACTGCTTGGCAGGATCTATGAAAGGTACATATCGCCTACCCCGTGACTCATACCGCATTCCTGGGTAAATACCCTACAGAAAACAGTGCTTGTGTCCACCAAAAGACACATACAAGGATGTTTGGAGCAGCTTTATTCAAAATAGCCCAAGCTGGAAACAACCCAAATGTCCACCAACGGACGAATGGACACATAAATTGTAGAATATGTAAATAACAGAATTTACGGAGCAATGAAAAAGAATGAACTGCTGCTGAATGCCACCACGTGGAGGAATCTCGGAGACACAAAGAAACCAAACACAAAGGACCATAGACTGCCTGGGTCCATTCGTATGCAGATGCAGGTGCAAAACTAATCTTTAGTGCTCCAAGTTAAATAGTGGCTACCTTTGGGGTGGGAGAAGTCCTTGGAAAAGGGAACATGGGAGCCTTCTGGGGTGACAAAAATGCTCTATACTTTCATCGGAAGGTATGCGTTTGTAAGTTTATTGAAAAATGCATTTAAGATTTGTGTAATTTACACAAGTTACACATCAATCACAAAGAAAAAATAATTAAAGCATAGCTGGGAGGCATTTGAAATGTGATTCGATTTTGATCTACAACTCTTTTCTCTCCCAACCCCCAAGCTTAGGGAAGAGGGAAGACAAAAGCTTCACGTGTGCCGGCTCCATCCCAGCCAGTGCTTTGATGGGGATTCTCTTGAGTAGGTGCCTTCTCTCCAGCTGGCAAGACAAGCCCTCATGTGACCTCCCTGTTCACGCAGGGAAGCAGGGTCCCACTGAGACATTTTGCATCCCTCCAAAGCAACACTTGCTAGAAATGTTTTCAGCCACTCATCGTGTAATGGAAGAACCACAAAGGCAGACCCCTACTGGTACGGTCAGCCTCTTCCTTCTTGTCCCCAGCAATTCTGCTCTGGTCCCAAACCTGCTCACTCCTCTCAGCAAGGCTGCAGCCATGCGTGGACCTGAGTGTATCGGTACTGAGTCGAATAGTGTCCCCCCAAAACTCATACCCACCCCACATCTCTGAGTGTAACCTTATTTGGAAGTAGGGTCTTTGCAGGTGTAATCAGTTAAATTAAGATGCGGTCACATTGGATGAGACCTAGAGGGGTGGGATAGGGAAGGTGGGAGGGAGACGCAAGAGGGAGGAGATATGGGGATATATGTATATGTATAGCTGATTCACTTTGTTATACAGCAGAAACTAACACAACATTGTAAAGCAATTATACTCCAATCAAGATGTTAGGAAAAAAAATAAAAAGATGAGGTCATACTGGATGAGGGTGGGCCCTAATCCAATGACTGGTATCTTTCTAAGAGAAAACAGAGATACACACACATATACAAGGAAGGGCATGTGAAGACAGTGACTGGAGGCCTGCTAGCAAAAAGCCAAGGAATGCCTGAGCCGTCAAAAGCTAGGAGAGAGGCATGGAACAGATTTCCCTTCCGAGACCCCAGAAGGAGCCAACCCTGTTGACACCTTTATTTTTAGACTTCTGGCCTCCAGAACTGGGAGAGAATACATTTCTGTTGCTTCAAGCCACCAAGTTTGCAGTAGTTCGTTACAGCAGTTCTCAGAAACTAATACAGCATCCTCTTAGGAAAGTGGTTTAATGCCCAGACCATTGGCTCCTCCTGGAGCCGGCTTCCTAGACGTCCTGCCAGCTCCTTACTATTTTTCAAAAATTTTCTTCCAACCTGATGTCTCAACACAATTCTCAACATCTTGTTATATTTCCCCCGAAGAAGTTGTAGTGCCCTCTCTCCCAGGGTGGCTGCCCTACTAAATCTCTCTTCTGGGAAGCCCAGAACTAAATCTCTCTTCTGCTGGAGCCCAAGCAGGCACATGGTGATCACTCACTCCCTGGCAATTATGAGTCCCTACTGTGTGCAAGTCTCCCAGCTCCGACACGAACACACCCTACGCTTGCCCCATTAACCATGGTAGCTGCCCACATCAGACAGGATCCAGCTGGTTTAAGGGCACTGGCCAGCTGACCTCCCTCTGAAGGCTCTGAGATGAAGAAGCAACACCAGGCTGGGGCCCTGTCCCCCTCCCATGGCAGTGACCAAGACGGGGGCCGGGCAGGAGGCAGGCACTCACCGGGTCCTTATTCTCTTGGTCTGTCCTGGTCTCCCTGATGTCCCCATTGTAGGTGGAGGTCCGCTGATCCTCGGCTGCGCTCCTCTGCTGCCATAGTATGGCCTCTCCCTCATACTCCTTCCTGTACAGGTTGGTTCTGTCCGACAGGCTGGCTCGACGCACCACCTTCCTAAGGGGAGTTGGCGGGGGGGGGATGCTGAGAGGTTGCATCCAGGCACCATGGGTGGGAGCATCCTCGGGTGCCCCGGCTGCCCTGCCCCTGACTCACCCGCGGCTGCCCGCACTGGACGTCCTCCTGCTCAAGGATGACTTGTGCCTTAACTGCGACTTCATGATCACGTCGTGCTTGTGTTTCAGCTCCAACAGCAGTACCTTGAACTCTTCCTCTTCACACAGGTCTGAAGGGGCAAAGGAGCCCATGGTGGGGGATAGTGCAGGGGGCTGTGGCCCCTGAGGGCCCTCCAGACCAGAGGAGCTACCACGCTAACCCACTGAAAACTCCCAGCATCTTTTGGGACATGGGAGGAGGGGAGAAAACAGTGCCAGCCTTATTTCCTGGGCTACGACTCAATCCTTAGAGGAGTGTAAGAAGAGGAAACCCACGTCCCATGTACAGTCCCAATTCCCAGTTATGACTGAAGGATTCAGACACCTTTGATAGCTTCCAAGAGGAGTCATTAATTCTCCACAAAAAGTATCAAGAGAAACAAGCAGGTACCCCATGTAGCCCAAGCAAGAACTTATGAAAAGATGCTGAAATCATACATCCCTACCCACTCAATCCACTTCATCCTTTAATTCAGCCGTCTACCTATTTGCTGAAGCAGTCATCCATCCATAGACTCATCCTCTACGCACCCACCCTCTTATTCATTCATACATACATTCATCCACTTATCCATCCATCCATCTATCCATCAATCTACCACCCATTAATTTATTCATTCATCCAACTATCCATCCACACACCAACTCACCATCTATCCAACCATATATTTAACCATTTATCCTCTATTCATCAAAAAATCGATGAATGCTTATGTATGCACCAAGTGTTGTCCTGAACTTACCTATTGGCATCTCATCCATGGACGTCCTAGCACTGAGACTGGCCCCATGGGACACCAATAACTCTGCCATCTGCATCTGAAACACAGGAAGAAGCCCAGGTTCCCCCCTGCCCAGGGCTCAGAAAGCCTAGGAGGTGGAAAGAGTGTTCAAAGCTTCTTAGGATGTGATCCAAAGAATGGTGGGGCAAAGTTGACTCCCAGGGAAGGCTCTGCCCCCTAAAGCCAGGAATCCCAGCAAATGCAATGGCTTGACACCTCCTCCAGCATGTCTGGGCCATACCAAGGGACAGAAGAAGGAGTCAGCTATAACTCCAGAGCTGTCAGGTGTTTAAAGAGGAATGGTGAAAGTCACAGAGATTTCTATCTGGGAAACAAATGGAGAAACTATTCAAGGCAGAAATGTGGGGAATTTTCCAGCAAATTGGATTGTCGTCTTGTTAGGACACAACTCGTCAATCATTTTTGCAAACTCCCTAGGTCATTTCATATCCCACATACTAGCCGTAGCCAACACCCTAAGTGGGTCTTGTGTTCTTTTGAACCAACTTCCAGCCCAAAGGACAGCAGGTTGACCCTGTGCTGGCCTCCTTCACAGCCCTGTGGGTGACAACTACCTGTCCCCAGAAGGCAGCCGCGTGCAGGGGTTCCCAGCCATCCCAGTCCTTCACATCCACGCGCACCCCGTGGTCCAGGAGGAGCTCGGCTGCCCGCAGGTATCCATTGGCTCCAGCTATGTGCAGCTGAAGGAGAGGAAAGACGTGAGCATTCCCCATGGGGCTGGTCCCTCATTTGGAGGCAGGAGAGCCCGTTCCCTGACCCAAGTCCCAGATCATACTTGGGGCCAGCAGAATGGAATAGAATGAGGTGGAAATACCAGCCACATTACAGAGCATTAGTAAGTCTGCAACATGGAACTAGAAGGTAAGGCAGACAGGCAAGCCTTTCTCCCCTGTCTTCAAGCCCTATAGTTAAGGCAACAGAATTTACTGAGTCCCTACTCTGCATTGAGCCCTGTAGAAGGGGTCTCAGAGGTCCAATAGGGTGGTTTTAAAGTATGTCTACAAATTCTTTGACACATCTCTCTTTAAAAGATGAAGCTTAGGGAATTCCCTGTGGTCCAGTGGTTAGGACTCCACGCTTTCATTGCCAAGGGCCTGGGTTCAATCCCTGGTCGGGGAACTAAGATCCCGCAAGCCATGCAGTGCAGCCAAAAATAAAATTTTAAAAATTAAAAAAAAAAAAAAAGGTGAAGCTTAATGCCTCGCTCCTTGAATGTGGGCCAGAACAAGTGACTCACTTCTAACAAATAGGATGTGGTGAAGTGGTGGTGTGTGATTTCTGAGGTTATAAAAGTCATTGCTGCTTCCACCTTAGGCTCTCTTGCATCAGTCACTCTAGAGGGAGGCAGCCATCATGTTGTGAGGACCCTTAAGCAGCCCTAAGGAGAGAGCCTAAGAGATGAGAAACTGAGGCCTCCTGCCGACAGCCAGTGCTAACTTGCAGCCATGTGAGTGCACCATTTTGGAAGTGAGTCCTCCAGCCCCGGTCAAGCCTTCAGATGGCTGCAGCCCTGGTTGACATCTTGACTGTAACCTCATGAGAGACTCCATGCCAGGGCCACCCAGCTAAGCTGCTCCCAGTTCCCTGACCTACAGAAACGATGTGAGATAATAAATATTTATTGTTGTTTTGAGATGCTACATGTTGTGTTAGTATGTTATACAGCAATAGATACCCAATACATCCAATAAGGGAAAGCTCATGTTGAGGCCCCATCTCTCCTACCTGGCACCATTTAAGGTCTCTGGTGATGGATACCACCTTGCAGACCTCAGTTGTCCACTTGCCCAATCTCCCAGAAAACACATAAAGTACTTAGCATGTAACGAACCCTCAGTAAGTGATGAACATCCTTAGAGAGCCATAAGTGATGACAAGATGCACTGTGGGAATGGATGGAGGAGCGAGAAGGAGACGAGGCAAAGAGAAACCAAATGCCCAGCCAAGGTGGGAGACAGGTGAGAGCCCAAGGAGGCCAGCAGAAGCCAGGCTGGGAGGAAATCAGAGTGCTCTCCGGGGGTGCCAAGGTCTGGGGCAACAGAGCCCCAGCCAGTGGGATGGGGAAAGCATGGCCTTCAGAACAGAGCCCTGATGGCCAGATGCTGCATCATCCTGGGGTCAGGGTGCTGTAAGGTTCTGGCAAATGGAGGTTTTCCTTTATTTTTTAATTTGTAGAAAAAACTCAGGGTGTGATCTGGTACAGGCACACGTGAAAGTTGGTATCATTATCTGATTTATAAATATCTGCTGCTTGCCAGTGGTTGAGAATGACACACAGCTGGCCAGCCAGACATTACAAGCTGTGGGGTCACATACATGGCTGGGAATAAAAAGGTATGACTGGGAGAGAAATATTGGTGGTTTTTTGTTTTATTAAAGTACAGTTGATTTACAATGTTTCAGGTGTACAGCAAAGTCATTCAATTATACATACATACATATATATATATATTCTTTTTCAGATTCTTCTCCATTATAGGTTATTACAAGATATTGAATATAGTTCCCTGTGCTATACAGTAGATCCTTGTTGTTTATCTATTTTATATACAGTAGAGTGATGATAATGTTAATAATAATAATGTGTTAATCATTAGCATCTATTGAGAGTTTACAGACTCTGTGCTGAGCGCCTACATGCAGAATCTCATTTAGTCCTCCCAACAATGCTTAAGGAAGGTACTATTCATCTCCCCACTTTACTGGGAAGACCTGAGACCTAGTATGTGCCCGGCCCATGTGGGTGAGCCACTATGAGGCTAGGCCAAGCGGAGCAGACCCCTGTGTCTAGAGGGCTGAGCCACAGACCCAGAGGAGCTCCAGCTACGGTGGGCAACTCCCTGATACAGACTGGCCATGACTTCATACAGCGTTCATGCAGTGTTCAATCCAACTACCTGACTCTATCCTTGAGTTCTGGGCTGAGCAGGTGATCTGAGCAGGGACCTTGTTCATAGAAAAGGGCATGAGGTACATAAACCTAAAAATAGAACTACCATATGATACAGCAATTCCACTGCTGGGTATATATCTAAAGAAAATGAAAACACTAATTGGAAAAGATCCATGCACCCCAGTGTTCAAAGCAGCATTATTTACAATTGCCAAGATATGGAAGCAACCTAAGTGTCCAGCAAAGATGAATGAATAAAGAAGGTGTGGTATATAGAGACAATGGAATATTACTCAGCCATAAAAAAAGAATGAAATTCTGCCATTTGCAGCAACGTGGATGGACCTAGACGGTATTATGCTTAAGTGACATAAGTCAGACAGAGAAAGACAAATATGTTATCACTTATATGTGGAATCTAAAAACTAAAACAAATGCACGTATATAACAAAACAGAAACAGACTCACAGATATAGAGAGGGATGGGGGAGGGGCAAGATGGGGTAGAGGATTGAGAGATACAAACTATTATGTATAAAATAAATAAGCAACAAAGATATATTGTACAATACAGGGAATATTGGCTATTGTTTTCTCGGAACTTTAAATGGAGTATAATCTATAAAAATATTGAATCACTATGTTACATGCCCAAAACTAATATAATATTGTAAATCAACTATGAAATAAATAAATAATTAATTAATTTTTAAATTAAAAAAAAAAAAGAAAAGGGCATGAGGCAGAGGGTAGGGCTCAGGAACAGGTAGGAGAAGGCCAGTTGTCACACCTGGGCCACCAGGTCAGGCCTGAGGGACGGTGAGGGAACTTGGTACTGCTGAGCTCTACCTGGTGAGCTGAAGACTCTGGAAGCCCCGAGTGCTCACGATCACACAGATCACAAGCCTAGGGCAGGGCCCAGCCATGGGCACGGTTGGGGATGGTGGGGTGGGCTTCCAAGGCCACGCTCCAATTTTCAGTTTAGAGGCTGCAGAAGCAGCCCTTCCGCAATACGAAGCTGTATCATGCTATGAAAGCCTATGAAGAAAGATCAAGAAGGTTTCCCAAGTCACTGACACTTGAGCTGAAAGGGTGAGTGGAGCTAACAAGGCAGATTAGAGAGAGAGAAGGTTCCATTGTTCTCCATCTCCAGGGTCTAGTACTGCATGCGGCATAGAGGACGTGGATGGGTTGGCGAACCGATGGATGGATGGGTGAACCAGTGATGAATGGGTGCCTGGGGGTGTCTGGGCTCTGAAGTCAGGGAACCCAGAGGAGAGTCTGTTGCAGCAACATCAGGGACAGCCAACGAGGCAAAGCACTGGGGTGGGAGAGGGGACACTAAGGCAAGGGAATGAACAGTGCAAAGCAAGATGACCTGGGTGAACAGATGAACATGGCACCAGTCCTTAAGCAGGAGACATCACAGGAGGAGGCGGAAATAATGAACTCAGGATGGACACCTGGAGCTTGAGGTAAAGGAGAAACTTAGAGACAGAAGAGGCGAATGGCAGAGCCAAGCCTCCCACCCAGGGCTCCCGACTCCCAGCCCCAGCTTCTCAAAGCGGCTGAGCCCCGCTCTACTAACTTCCCACATTCCAGGGGCACCCCTGGCCCTAAGAGGTGGGGGAGGTCCAAAGCCATGGAGAGGCCCCAACTGTATAGGCTTGGCCTCCACCGGCACTGGCCCAGTTCAGTTCTAGCTGGTCTGGGTTCTGGTCCTGACCCCCCAGCCCAATCCAGCCTGGCCCCTCTCCTCACCAGTGTGGCACCCTGGGCATCTATCCAGTCAAGGTCCTGGCCGGCTGCTATCATACAGTGAATGTCCGACATCATCTGCTGCTCAGGAGCTGCCCGCTTCTCATTGATTTTCTCTTGGGTGATGCCTGCAGTGGGGAAGGGGGGATTGAGTCAGCATTCCCAGGCAGAGAACCCAAGGGGGAGGGGAGGGGGGGCAGATTGGGGAGGCATGGCTCCTGTCCCCCAGGGTCTGCCAGTCAAGGGGGTAGATAGATATGCTCAGAGATCATTTCTCCCAGGCCCAGTGAATGCAAACACCACGTGTTGGGCCACAAACAAGGTCCATTCCTGCCTGGTACCCAGTCGGCATTGTAGTCATATTGATTACTGTTACACACACAGTTCTTCTACCCCTACCATCCACCTACCTGCCTCCAATTGCTCAAATACCCAGCTCCATCTCATCCTTTAGGTCCAGCCTGGACCACCTCCTCAGCTGGCCTCCCCTGACCACTCTATTTGACCAGGTCTCTGTTAATTTCTTCTATTTTGTCTACAGCTGTGTTTGCAGCACCAGGCACGATGCTCAATGAATCTTTATTACGGCAATGACTGAATTACTGAACATATAACTTTTGAATGGAGAGCTGAATAAATGTGTCCCTCGAGATTGAGGGACACAGAAACACATTTTCAAGCCTGAATCTCTGGCTAAAAATTTAAGTGTTACTAGCAGCTGCTAATGGTATTTAAGGAGAGAGTGATCTGCTCTGAAAAAAAGGTCCATGAGATCAAGCATTCTTGGATAGAATTCAGGGGAGGTCTATAAACTTGAAAGGAGAAAAAGAATGACCTGTTTATTTTCATTAACGTTTAAATGAAATGTAGCATTTCCTTCCATTAGAACGTACGCCAAATTCACAGTAGAATTGGCAGTGCCTGTGACTTTGTCACCAACAGAAACTGTAGGTATTTTCATATCATGTTATCTTATTATTTCATGAATCAATAACGTTTCTATTTCACACATTTAAAAATATTTCGGAAGCTCTACTTTAATAGAAGTGGTTTCCTTTATAATCCTATGGCTTTGATAACTGCATTTAAAAATATTATTCTGAGAAGGGTCCATAGATTCACCAGATTGGCACAAAAATTGTTAGGAAGTTCTGCAGGTGAACAAGGAAAGTGTCAGGGCCAGGGAATGGGCAGACCAAAAGGGCAGTTCCCGCAGCCATCTGGGAAGAAACACAAGCGCAGAGCCCGGGCAGGACCTTGGACTGCAGTCCAGGGTCTGGATTTGAGATTTATTTGTAAAGAGGAGGTCCTTCAGGGGTATGCACTGGGGTGGCGGGTGTGGGCAGATCTCTCTGATTGCTGCATTCATTTCCTCTCTGAAGCTCACTTGTAAGCTGAGAACAGCCCACATCTTGTTTATCCAGGGTCCCTGGCAGCCCGCGTGGTGCCTGGCACAGAGCAGGCAGCCGCGAATGTTCTTGACTTTGTATTATTTTTCCCAAATGGGAATATATCTTTATTGTGAATGTTTCTTGAATTGAAATTGTCACAGCGAAGAAGAGACCAGGCCAGCTGAGGCCACCCGTGTGTGTGGTTGACACAGATGAGAGCAACACCCCCCCCTTGTGCACAGCACGTTTTCCAGGGTTGTTCTGTGTCCGCATCTTGCCCATCACATGGGTAACAACCATCGTGGGACCCCATCCCAGTTCCTGAGCACTGAGCAGGCGGTGGGCACATTGCTAGGTAACTCGTTCACCTGCACTGATGTGAGAGAGCCGCAGCCCCGCACTAAGCCCACTTCACGGCAGGCGGCCCCGCCCTTACCCTGGTACGCCATGCACGTCTCGATGACATCCAGGGTGGGCTCATCCTCGCAGAGGTCATAGGGCATGTTCCCATCGGAGTTGACGGCAAGCAAGTCGGCCCCACTGCAGAGAGAGGGCCAGGGTGAGGGCCAGGTATGTGCGCAGAGGGTTGGTCTGGCTGCCTCTACCATCCAGCCTCTCACTCCCACCCTACTATGCACCCCAACATCCACAGCCCGACCACGGTGCAGCCCAGCAAGGATAGCATCTCCAGGATCTCAGGGGCCCCAGGTGGGAAGGGGCCAAAATCCCAGGAGAGCTGTGCCAGCAGACTTCCCCCAGCTTCCCACTCTGTTGAACCAGCAGGCAGGCACTTGGGCACAGATGTCAAATAAGAAAATGCAACATTAATGGCAGCAGCACTGCTTCCCAGGCATCTGCTTAGAGCCAGGCTTGATCTAAGCCCTTTACACTCATCATTTGATATAATCCTCGTAATAGTCTTCTTGGTTCAGTATTATTGGCCCCATCTCACGCAAGGGAAACAAAGACTCAGACAGGTTCAGTCACTTGTCTGAAGTCACACAGCCAGGACGTGGGAGGGTAAAGACTCAAACCTGGCCCTTTCATGGGCCAGCTCTTTTCACTTCTCCTTGTCCTATTTCAGTCTTGGACCAAGTGCAGAAGTACCCTCAGCTATCCCCTACCTCCTCCTCTAAGTAAGTCCCTGCCCAAAAGGCTGACCAGGATAGGGACAGGGCAGAGCCTTGGGGCTCCATGGCAGAATCTGCCTTTTGGGCCACTGGTTGCTACGTGCATGGTTCTGGGATGCCCTGCGGCAGCATCACCCGGGCACCACTGAAATAAAATGCAGC
This sequence comes from Eubalaena glacialis, assembly GCF_028564815.1. Classification (NCBI taxonomy): domain Eukaryota; kingdom Metazoa; phylum Chordata; class Mammalia; order Artiodactyla; family Balaenidae; genus Eubalaena; species Eubalaena glacialis. The sequence goes on from NC_083728.1 coordinate 21,482,885, forward strand.
TTCCTGGTCTCCACTCTGGACCTCCTGAAACAGTCTCTCGGGGGTGGGGTGGGTGGGGTTGAGGATTACGTAATTTAAACCCATGATTCTGGTACACATCGGTGCTGGGGACCCACTGTGCCAGGCTGGCACCACCCCATTCTCCTCTCGCACCATCCCAGATTGGACTGTGGCCACCTGATGCTCCTGCAGACTTAACCACACCCAGGCTCTCATCGGAGGTGTGGGCATGGGCCACCTGCCAGTCCTTTGGCCTAACAGCCCTCCACTGTGACCTCTCTGAGCTCCTGTGCACCCTTGGGTAAGCTAATCCACCTCTCTGAGCCAGGGCAGCATCTCTATCCCCCCAGTAGCCATCTGATGGGCCCTGGCTGCTCTGCTGAGACCTCTGCCAAAGGTCACCTGCCCTCGGCCACTATTCCTGAATCCCTGCACTCAGATGCTCTCCTGGGACCCCAACCCATGGGTCTCTTTCCGTCTTGGCTCTGGTACTGAAATCACCTGATTTCCTGTGTGGTTCCTCAGGACTTTAGCATCCCTGAGTGCTCAGTGCCCAGCACAGGGCTTGGCCCAGCTTGAGTGCCCTCCAATCATTAGATGAATTCAATTAAATACGCTTGAAATTGAATGGTGCCTTTTCTGTGTGTTTATAGAAACTAAGCAGACTAGAAGGAATTTCAGCATGGGAGAAGACTGTCAGAGCTCTATAGAGGGAAATGGCCTTATTCCTGGGAAAGGCATTGTTACGTGGTGTCCCCCAAAGCACGTTCTGCCCCAAAGAAATGCAGGTGGACATGATTTGGGGGGGCGGGGGCAGAGCCAAGGAAGTATGCTTGCTTTTTTTTTTATAGCAAGAGAAACAAAAATGGCAACAACACATAAGCATGGAGGAGATGAATTCAGACTCATGGGGACAGACAGAGAAAAAGAGATTGAAAAAAGAAAATGATACCCTGATACAAAGAGAGACGAAGACACTATAAGAAAACTACAGACTGATATCCCTTATGAACACTGATGCAAAAGTCCTCAAGAAAATACTAGCAGGGACTTCCCAGGTGGTGCAGTGGTTAAGAATCTGCCTGCCAATGTAGGGGACGCAGGTTCGTTCCCTGGTCCAGGAAGATCCTACATGCCTTGGAGCAACTAAGCCTGCTAGCCACAACTACTGAGCCCGCGTGCCACAACTACTGAGCCCGTATCCTGCAATTACTGAAGCCCGCGCGCCTAGAGCCCATGCTCCTCAACAAGAGAAGCCACTGCAATGAGAAGCCCGTGCACTGCAACGAAGAGTAGCCCCCGCTCGCCGCAACTAGAGAAAGCCTGCGCGCAGCAATGAAGACCCAACACAGCCCAAAAAAACCAAAAAAACAAAAAACCAGCAAACCAAATTCAGCAGCCTATTGGAAGGATTATACACTGTGACCAAATGGGATGTATGCCTGTAACACAAGGATGGTAAAATTTTTTTAAAAATAAATTTATTTATTTATTTTTGGCTGCATTGGGTCTTCGTTGCTGCACGCAGGCTTTCTCTAGTTGCAGCAAGCAGGGGCTATTCTTCATTGTGGTGCGCGGGCTTCTCACTGCGGTGGCTTCTCTTGTTGAGGAGCACAGGCTCTAGGCGTGCAGGCTCAGTAGTTGTGGCCCAGGGGCTTAGTTGCTCCGTGGCATGTGGGATCTTCCCAGACCAGGGCTCGAACCCGTGTCCCCTGAATTGGCAGGAGGATTCTTAACCACCGCACCACCAGGGAAGTCCCAAGGATGGTAAATTTTATGTTAGGTGTATTTTACCCAATAATATTGGGAGAAAGAAAGAGAATGAAAGGAGAGAGAGAGAGAATTAAGAGAGACACAGTGGAAAAGACAGAGTGAGACCAAGGAGGAAAGAGACAGAGATGGAGAGAAAACGAGAGAGAAAGACACAGGGATGGAAAGGGAATGTGGTGAGAAAGAGAAAGAGTGGCAGGCACCAAACGAGACAGAAAAAAAAAGAGAGAGAGAGGAGATGAAAGTAAAAAAAAAAGAACTTGGAAAAAACCAAAGGCAGAGGGAAGGCTGTTCTTGGGGGAGAGAGGGGCACGTACTACTGAACGAGGATTTTCACCAGGTTGATGTGGCCACAGGTGGCCGCGGCATGCAGGGGCGTCCACAGCTCGTTGTCCTTGGCGTTCACATTGGCACCGTGGGAAAGGAGCAACTTGACAATTTCCTCAAAGTTGTCAATGCAGCACTGCAAGGTGGACACAGGCAGGGTCAGCTCCCGGCAGGGCCCTGGCTCGTGACGAGGGCACACCAAGTTCCCCCCCGAGAGGCCGCAAGAAGGACAGCAGAGCCAAGCTGCCTGAGTTTGAATCCAGCTCCATTACGTACATGCTGTGTGATCTTGGGCAAGCCACTTAACCTTTCTGAGTCTGTTTCCTTGTGAGTAAGTTAATAATATACAAGATAAAAATATAAAGACAATCTAAAAATAAAGTCGGCTATAAGATGTTTTGCAAATGTTGGTGGAATGGGATGAAATTTGGAATGAGGCTTTAAAACCTTTTCTTTTTAATTTCAGAAGGCTTCCTTCCAACAAAACTGTATGGAGAACTCTTAGATAACCAATCAATTCAAGCAGGGCTGCTCGGGCTGAAGCAGGGGCATGTGCTGGTTGGGTGGGGATGGGAGTGATGGGGGAGATCCCCCTTGACAGCAGTGACTTCCTAGATCACAGTTTGGAATCTCTGACTTAGGAATTTCTGACCCAGAAGCTAGTTCTTGGGGAAGTCCCAAGTGACCAAGCCTCGCCCCCCAAAACCAAGCGCTGTGTGAGGCTCTAAGGGGCCCTAATACAGTCCCTGCGAGGAGACAGCCGTGTCTGTGCTCCTGCGTGTCCACACGTGGGGCAGCCCCAGGGAGAAGGCAGCCCCCAGAGAGATGCAGGGCTCCAATAGCCATTGGAGCTCCCAAACTCCAGGGACGGAGGGTGAAAGATTCCAAGGGGACAGAGGGGCCTCAAGCCAGGGCCATGAGCAGCGAAAAGTGAGGACAGAGGAAGTAGAAGACAGGAAACCACTTTACAGACTACAGGATGCATCCCAGGTGACCTCTGGAGAAGCCAGCAGGGGACAAAGTGTTCAGCACTGCCCATCCAGGGAAGCGCTTACCCCTCGGTACAATGGGAGATGTTGCAGAGTTATACTCAGAGGAGCAGAACAGTCACGTTCGCTTTTTAAAAAAATCCCTCCTCTGGCTGCATGTGGAGAAGAGATTGCGATCACAAGCTTTGCAGGGGAGAAGAGGCATGGTGAGGAACTATGCTGAAATCACCCATTTAAGAGATGATGGTGGTCCAACCTAGAGAAGTGACCGTAGGCCTGTGGAGAGGTGACTGGATGCCAACAGACGGAGCGGGGGCACTTGTGGGAGCCCACAGCCCCAGGTGGGTGTGGGGATGGGGATGGGGATGGGGTGGCACCATGGCCTCCACCCCCATTCTCAGCAGAACCAGGGGTCAGTGCCAGAGGGACAGATGGGAAAGAAGCAGCCATTTGCACGGATGGTGCCAGGGACCCAGGTTCTCTTTCTGCACCAGCCGATCTGGGGTTGGCTGGCTCTGGGGGCACCTCTCCGGACAGCAGGGGCATGTGTGACCCAGTGGAGCTGGGTGCTGCCTCAGGTAGTCGGGAGAACCATGCAGTGACACAGCAACGCCGGCAGAGGGCACCAAACGCACCAGAGTGAGGCAGCGGGGAAAGGCGAGGGTCCCCAGGCTGTCACCGGGAGATGGGTTCGGGATGGCCCGGTCCATAGGAGGAGAAGCAGCCCAGCCCCTGGGATTGGGGGACAGGAGGGCCAGAGATCCCACCCTGAGGGCTGCAGAAAACATGAGGATGGGCGGGACGGTGGGCGGGCGGGGGGATTATGCACCCAGAATTGTAGTCATGTGAGAAGGATGCCCATGGGCTGGGTCAGTCTGTACCTGAGCAAGGGCTGGGTTGGGACCTGGATGCAGGAGTGCAATGGGGGCTGGTACGTGATGGAGTGGGCCGGCGTCCTCTCCTGCATTCCCCAAGGTGGGCAATGACACCTGACATTGGATGACTCCTCCCACCCCGTCACTTCCCACGTCCAATCTATCACCAGGTGTGGATTCCATCTCCTGCATCGCTGTCCCCATCCCCACTGCCTTGGCTGAGGCTTCATCACCTCTCTCTGCCTCCCTGTCACTCTCCTTCCACACACCTCAGCCAGAGAGAGCTTCTTTGTTAATCCAGCCACGTTGCTCTCAGTTTACAAACCTCTGAAAGGCTCCCTGTTGCCAAGAGCAGAAAATCCACAGAAAGCTCTTCTTACTGTGCTCCTTCGTTGTATTGGAGCAGTAGTGACAATAATGATGACACCAATAACAACAGCCCCAGCAAGAGCAGTAATAATATGTCACATTGTCAATAATAAGAGCTAATGCTTTTTGAGGAGTTACTAGGGCCACGCATCTTGCTAGCCATGCATTGCCTCATTTGATCCTCAGAACAACACTTCCAGGGCTCCATAGCCATGTGGGGCTAGAGGCTACCGTACCGGGCAGTGTCGATACACAGAACATTCCATCACCATAAAGGTTCTATTGGACAGTGCTGCCCTGAACTCAGTTTCCTGAGCTGTAAAATGGGGATAATAATATTTCAAAGAGTTGCTGTGATGATCAAACCACACTTCACGTAAGTGAAGTGGCTTTGCCGAGAAGTGAACATGTGACAAATTCTAATAATAATAATAACTAATATTTACCCAGTGTCAAGTGATGCTTATAGGGTTTTATGTGTATTTATTTAATCCTCACAACAACCCAATGAGATGGATACTTGTTGTTCCTCTTCTACAGATGAGGAAAGTGAGGCACAGAGAGCTTAAGTAACTTGCCCAAGGTCACACAGCTAGAATTTGTGGATGCATGAAGCCCTGCGGGACAGGAAGAGAAGCCAAGAGGACACATGGGGACCCCCTGGGCTGATGGCTGAGGGTGGAGACTTGTCCCCAGGGCTTGTGGGTAGGAGGGTGGCCAGTCTCTCCTGCCCTCAGAGGGAGATGGAGAGGCTCTCCCCAGCCCAGGGTTCCAGTAGCCTGGCCTCCCACCCGCCAGGCTGCATTCAAGTCCACCTGATCAAAAACTGGATCCAGAGCACAGGGAGGTTCAGTGTGTTCACTCCTTAACTCAGACACACATATTAAGCACCTACTGTATGCCAGCATGGGGCGCAAGACTGGGATACACCGATGAGAAAGAGACATGGGCTCTGCTCTTGTGCAGCACAGAGTCTGGGTAACGGGAGACCAGCATTAAATAGTCACACTAATGGATGAAATGACAAAGGGATGCTCAGAAGAAAGGATATGGATATAACAGCAGAGCTCTCAGGCTCTTGCTGTGCACGCACCCGAGCGCTGGGTGAAGTGCGACGGGGAGCAGTACCTTGTGTGTGCAAGGGACCGAAAAGTCAAGTGGCTGGAGGCCAGGCAGCCAGAAAACATGGTGGGCTCAGCAGGGGCACAGGGGAGTTCCTTACCCCCAGCGTTATGGACAGACACCAGAGCACTTTGAGTAGCATCAGCAGATGTTGGGTCTGAGCATCCCTGCAGCCACTGTTCGGAGGATGAATCAGGGGCAGGGCTGCCTGAATGCTGGGGACTAGTTAGGGGGCTGTTGCAGCATCCAGGTGACAAATGACAGCCAGAGCAGCCCCTCCCCAGCCAAAGGGGCCTGGGCCCATCTCGCTGCCCTAAAAAGGATGTGTGTTTTGATAGCACATGATTCCTGGCCAGAGTTCATGGCTGTGTGACCTTAGGAAGGTCACATAAGCCCCCTGTCAATCACTTTTGTCACGGGGGTGGATGGATGCCTTGGTGGGTGTGAATAAATGTGCTTCGTAAACTGTCAAGCTCCAGACAAACTTGCTTTGTTTGTCAAACCCTTTGCCAGGCAGTGAGGATGCAGTGTACAAAGGCTCCCTGTCCGCGGAGGCTGTGTGTGTGCCGCGCATGTGGGCACGGGGCTCTGTGGGCGTGTCTGTAACAGACACACTCGTCTCCAAAGCAGACAAGAGCCTTTCAGATGTGGCAGCTGCGGCTCCCCTCCCCCTCCTCCCTGAGGGCTCTGGGCAGAAAAAAGCAGGGAGATGGGGCACCTGTCCAGGTGGAGAGCAGGGAAGCAGGGGCCCCAGCGGGTCCTTACCTGGTGCAGGGCTGTGAGTCCATCCTCGTTGCACAAATCAGGGCTGACCTTATTCTTCAGGAAGTAGCGCACTGCAACAGAGGGGACAGGAGTGACTGTCCTGTCACACTTCAGGTGTGCAGGGATGCGGGGGACCCAGGTAAGACCCGCTCTCCCCCAGGTCCTGACACAAACAGTCTTGTTTACTCCTTACAACAGGGGTGAGAGGTAAGTGTCAAAACCTCCCCATTTCACAGATGAGGAAACTGAGGCACAGAACACAGATCTCTTGTCCAGGATTTCCAAGGGGTGGAGAGCACTGCCTGTCTTACTCTGCATAATAATGACAGGAGCTAACGGTTATTGAGCGCTTCCTGTGCACCAGGCACAGAGCTAAGCGATTTACATTTGTTGTCCAGAGGGAGCACATTCTAGTCACTGAAAGCATACACTCTGGTGTCCAATGGCTTGGGTTCAAATGTAAGTGCTGTTTTTATTGGCTGTGCAACCTCAGTCAAGACACTTCCCTCTCTGTGCCTCAGTTTTCTATTCTATAAAATGGGGATGATGTTAATCCCACCTCACCAGGACATCATGTGGAATAACTGAGGTGAGCTGTGGCAGGGTCTTAGCACGGTGTCTGGCACATGGTTTGAACGTCAGCACTTGTTATGGAGGTTGTTATTATTTTTATTAACACTGCAGGTCCCTGCACCCATAAGTGCCAAATGCCCCTTCTTTGGCCCTACTGAGCCTTGAAGCTTTAAAGCAGAGGCTTTAACTGCCCTCCATCCTGAGACCTTTGTCTAGTGTGTGTGTGTGTGTGTGTGTGTGTGTGTGTGTGTGTGTTTTCAGGGATGGTGGGAGGGGGGAGGGAGCTGGGGTGTGGGAGGGCAAAGTGAACTCTAGCCACAGCCTCCAATCCTTCTTGCTTAGGACAACTTCCCTTTTCCACGGGGACCCTCCCTCCTTCTCCATCCTCCCCAACCCATTCAAGCCCTAGTTCCCATCCTGGACCCAAGGGCAAAGGGAAAGAGGGAGGGTCAGCACACACATACTGGTAGTTAGTACATCATTGTATCAATACATTCAAGTCCACCTACTCAGAAACTTGGGCCAGAGCGCAGGGAGTCTTCAGTGCGTTCATTCGTTAAGTCAGTACACACATATTAAGCACCTACTGTATGCCAGCATGCGGAATGACGCTGGGATACACCAAGGAGCAAGAGACATGGGCTCTGCCCTCGTGTGGCTCAGAGTCTGGGTAGCAGGAGACTGACATCAAACGAGCGAACCCACCAGCCCTGCAGGCCCCTTCCCAGCCAGCAGCAGTAGTCCCTGCCATGGCCTCCAAGCTTTAGGATACCCATCTCTGGCCAGCCTCCAGCTGCACAGCTCCCATGGGGTGAGGCGCCCATGGGGCCAATGGGATGAGTCCATTGAAGCCCATGGTTCCTCTTCTGGCCCATCGTACCCTTCCCTGTTCAAATGGCTCCAAGCCCGAAGGTAGGGCCTGCACAGGCCTCTTCCCCAGATCCACCTTCCCAAGGGTGGACCATGCAGTGGGAAAATACACCTCTAGGCTGAAGGGGTGACCAAGGGGTGGCCGTTTGCAGAGCAAATGGAGGAACTTGACTACACAAGCTGGCTTGTGAGTGAGGCCCTCATGATGCCAGGGACTGAGGCCTGGGTCCTGCAAATGGAAGGAGCAGGCTGGGCCTGGCCCCTTTGAGCCCCCTCCCACTCCCACCCAGTTTGGCTTCCTCAAAACACGAGCCAAACTGCACAGCCCCTAATGCCCGCTGGGGGTGCTATCTCCACACTACAGCCCACCACCCGCGCGATGGGGCAGGGACACAGTGGTTTCCTCCTAGATTTGCCTCTGCTCTGCAGTAACAAGCTCGAGTGACCTGTGAAGGGCGGAGGGAAGGCCATCCATTCTGCAGGCTGAATACCTGCTCGGCACCCGCAGCGGGTGCTGGGGAAGAAGATGAGGTCTCTAGAGCAGCGGGGATGGGGGCCGTCTTCATTAGTCCCAGCTCCCGGACCCAAAGCCCCAGTGGCACCCTTGGCCTGAGTGTGAACAGAGACCCCTGTGAAGGGGAGGTTGAGGCCTCCACCCAGCCTCCTGGCAAGAGGTGACATCTCCGGCAGACTTGCCCTAGATGCTTTCATTGCTGCTGGGGGTCAGAGTGACAGGAGTTTATACCAAATACAGTCAGGTCCTCTGGAACCACTAGCCACATCTAGCTCATATGGCTTTCAAATGTTAACTCATAAAAATTCAAAATTCACTTCCTCAGTCGCTCTGGCCACATTTCAAGTGGTCAACAGCCACAGGTGGCTACCATATTAGAAAGTGCAGAAATAGAACATTTCCATCTTCACAGCAAGTTATATTGGACAGTGCTGCTTTGGGGCATTATACATGGAAATTAGCCCCATCACCAAGAGCTAAAACCCTTCTGTGGTTCCCCATTGCTCTGGGAACAACGTCCAAAACTCTTACTATGGCATAGAAGGTCTGCACGATGTGTTCCCTGCCTGCAGGCCTCCATCTTGCACAATTCCAGGGGGAACCATTCACACTGTGGTCTGTGAGACTGGCACCCCCCCAGCCCAGGGCAGAGCAGTGCACAGCTTGCTCAGCTATACACAGGACTCCTAACCTACCTGCCTCTCCAGTCTCACTTCTTAAACTCCAAACACCTTCCACAATGGTCTTTTGTCAGCTACAGAGTCACCATACTTCCTTTGGCCTCTGAGTTTTGCATAGCCTGTTCCCATTGCCTGGAAGACACAATCATCCATCCATACATCCACCCATCCACCCATCCATCCACCCATCCATCCATCCATCCGTCCACCCTCATCCATGCATCCATACATCCATCCACCCATCTACCATCCATCTTCCCACTCTCATCCAATCATCCATCCAGTCTTCCACCCATCCACCAACCACCTAGCCACCCACATCCATGCATCCATCTCTGATACACACACACACACACACACACACACACACACATACACACACACACCTGTCTCACTCCTCATCCTGTACATCTCACCTCAAACTCTCCAGACGAAGGCACTCCCCCTGGTCTGCACGCCCAGAGCTTCTATACATCTTATATATAGCCTTATCACAACCATAATTACATAACAATTTGAGTAATCATGGTAGACTTTGGGTCTGCCTCTGTAGGGCAGGACAGTGACCTGGCACTTGCTGCTCTTTCCTTAAGGCCCGGCACATGGTAAATCCTCAACAACCTTTCCAGGACCCTGATCTAATTGGTAGCCCCTTAGCTCAGTCCAAGTTCACAGCTTCTCCATCTCCGAGCACAGCAGACCACCCTGTATGTAGTGCTGACCCGTATGGCTTGCATCTGGAGTATGCAGTGCTGCCCGCAGGGTCCTCCTACCAGGATGGATGGTAGCTGCTCTCAGCCTCAAGGCCACGTTTGAAGACTATGGCAAAGCCACTGATCACCGTGGCCCAGACTGTCCACGGGCTGGTGGGGTTGTCCTGGGCCTGACAGCTGGCCTTTGGGAGAGTAGAAGTGACCATGATGTCCCTGTGCAAGATGGGTTTCTGGAAGGTTCTCCTTTGGGGGTGGGTGGTGGACCAGGCTTCCGGTCCAGGAGACACTCTTTGAGGCAAAAATTAAGCATCAGCTGCCAAAAGCAGCCTTCGTGTGCAGTAATTATTGGGGTGTTCTCCGTGTGGCACGGGAGCCTAAGACATGTAATTACTCCAATGTTGGGCAGTTATTTTCAGCCCAAGAGGTGGGACAAGTCATCCTCGTCTCTAAGGAGCTGTTGATAGTCATGAGCCAAGGCCCCCTCCGTGGTTCTACTAACGCTTTAGCTGGGAGCCTGGCTCTGGACACAACTCATTGGAGCAAAGACCCCACCACCCAGGGCCTGGCCAGGTTTTCCTGCCTCTGGGGTTCAGCAAGAAAAATGATTCTTCTATCAACAGTGTCTTCTTACTGGACGCCTCCTATGCGCCCAGGTCAATGCAGAACCACTTTCTTTCATGGGTTCAGGTCTAATTATTCCTCTTACGGAGAACAGGAGACAGAGGGTCAGGGAAGTGCAGCTCACAGCCACGTGCAACCGAGTGGAGGAAATCAGACCCTCTGATTTCTAAGCCCAGGCTCTTAGCCACAAGGCTGCTCTGTTCTGCTCCTGAGGCCACGAATGCGAACCAGCATTGCTGGAGTAACCAGAGCCGGGCTGAGAGCTGGCATGGGGGGAGGGGGAAAGGAGAGTGGACAGAGTGACCTCTACTCTGCAAGCATCAGAGGCCCTCGAGTCCCAGGCCAAGCCTCTTCTTGCAGACAGAAGGGCTCAGGGATCCACAACCAGGACAGAAGAAACATGGCAGCCCCGGGGTCATGGTCAGACATCTCAGGGGCCAAATTAAACACAAAGTTGCCTTCTCTCACTCCCTCTTTAAAACCCTCTGGTGGTTCCACATTGCTCTTAGAATAGAGTTCAAAATCCTTCCTTGGCCTTCACTGGGGTCAGCAAACTATGGTGCAAGGGCCATATCGGGCAGGCAGCCTGTTTCCATAAATTAAAATTTCTTGGAACACATCCGCACTCATTGATTTACATATTGCTTGTGAATGCTTTTACCCTACAACACCAGAGTTGAGTAGTTAACAGCAGAGATGTATGGCCCGCACAACCTAAAATATTTACTATCTGGCTCTTTACAGAAAAGATTTGATGACTCTGGTCTTCACGGTCCTGCATGGTGTGGTCCACCTACAGGGCTACCACCTTGCACAATTCCGGGGGGCACTGTTCTCTGCATAGTCCATGAGAATGGCTAGCTCTGGAGTTGTGCAGTGTGCAGCCTGCTCAACCTGACCTAGCCATCCTGTATCCCTGGTCCCCCAGGCTCTTCTCTTGCTCTCCAAGCACCTTGCACAATGGAGGTAACTGGCTTGGGGGGATCTGAGGGGTTGGCTGGGGCTCAGGGAGGACAAAGACAAGAAGGGCATGCTCTCGTCTCCAGCTGGGCATGTCCACCACTTCTCCTGATTGCCCACCCTCAGGTCTGCCCCCAAAGCACCAACACCAGGCTTGCCCATCAGTTTGTCCAAGTGACCCTCTGTCCTCACACATTTCTTTAGCTGTGGCTTTAGGCAAGTTATTCCTTCTCTCTGTGCCTCGGTGTCCTCATCTGTAAAATGGGGATCAGAACAGCATCTTTTTTGTGGGGATGCTGTGAGGATTAAGTAAGACAATGCCCGAAAGCTACTACTATCATTTATATTAAAAATAAAAATAAAAAACAACCACTGAGCTCCTGCCTGGTCCCACCCTGTGCTGGGTGCTGGAGATGTAATCATGGATATCTGGCATTTCTCAAGAGCCCTTGACCTGGTCCTAAAAGACAGAGGTCATCTCTCTCCAGGGAGCTCCGAGCATCTGCTGGTTCAAGGACCACAGTGAGGCCACAGCCAATGTCCCCACCCCCCCCCCGTGAAGGCAAGACCCCACTGAGATGGCAAAGAGGTGGCTCCCGCCCTCCCCTCATGTATTCCTGCTCCTGGCGCCAACCCCGTCGCTCCACCCACACCTCCCTGGCAATCTGGCTGGAATCTGGGCCAAGCAGGGCCATCTGTTCCCCTCCGTCTCCAGCTGTAGCGAGCGAGGCTGAACTAGCCCATCTCGGCAGGAAGCTGGTGGCGGCTGCCTTTGGGGAGAAATCACTGCTGACAAGCTTGTGTTTTCTTTGCCACCTGAGCCACTCCACCCCACAGAGCAGACCTCCTGACCTCGGGCTGGTCAGTGACGTGCAACCACAGGTGTGGGTCCTGCTCCTGCCCTGGGGGATCAGGGACAGCAAGGCAGAGGTGTCTGCTTACTGGAGGTGGACCTTGGACAATCTACATCTGCTGGGGGCTCCCTGGGGCTGAGCTGCTGTCGCCTGGCCACATGACTTCCACTATCACGTTCACGGGACACCCACTCACCAAGCCCTCTTCCCTTCCCATTTCGCTTCCTTTCCCACCCAACACCCAGGAACGAAGCTTCATCCTCCCACCACCTCCTAGGCGCTGACCGAGGAGGTCAGATCTAGTTTCTGACCCTCCACACCCCTACTTTGTCCCACCCCCCAAACCCCCCTCCCCGAAACCCTCACCAATTCAGTCACACTGGTTTCTTCCATTTCTTAAAGCAAAACAAAACAAAAACTGAGCTCCTCAAGGCCTTTACACACACAGTTTCCTGCACCTGGAGCCCTCTTTCTTCCCATACTTGGGCCAGCAAACTCCTCTTCTTCCTTCCAATTCCAGCTGAAATGTCACCTCCTCTGAGAGGCCTTCCGTGATCACCCCAATCTCAATCGAGTTGCCTGAGTTATTTTCTCCCATAATACCCTGCATTTCTGCTTCCCAGTAGCTCCTATGGCAATTTATAATGATAGGGTCATTAGTTAGCATATATTAATTATATAGTTATTTGTTTAGTTTTGGGGGCTCCATGAGGGCAGGGAACCCCATTGACTGGTGTTCCCAGTGTCTAGCATGGAGCCTGGCTCAGAGCAGGGGCTCAAGAAATATCTATTGCAGTGAGAGCACCTGAAATCTACTCTCTTAGCAAATATCTAGTACTCAATACAGCACCATTATTAACTGTAATCATCATGCTTCACATTAGGTCTATAGATGTATTCATCCTACATAATGGCAACTTTGTACCCTTTAACCAATATCTCCCCCACCAGAAAGTAACTATATGAGGAGATGGATATGTTAATTAGCTTGACTATACTAATCTGTCTCTCTCTCTCTCTATACATATATATAGATAGATAAACATCACATTGTGTACCTTAAATATATACAATTTTTTTTAAAATTTATTTTTATTTATTTATTTTTGCCTGCGTTGCGTCTTCGTTGCTGCGTGGGCTTTCTCTAGTTGCGGAGAGCGGGGGCTACTCTTTGTTGCGGTGCGTGGGCTTCTCATTGCAGTGGCTTCTCTTGTTGCGGAGCACGGGCTCTAGGCGCGCGGGCTTCAGTAGTTGTGGCACACAGGCTTCAGTAGTTGTGGCTCGCGGGCTCTAGAGCGCAGGCCCAGTAGTTGTGGCGCACGGGATTAGTTGCTCCACGGCATGTGGGATCTTCCAGGACCAGGGCTCGAACCCGTGTCCCCTGCATTGGCAGGCGGATTCCCAACCACTGCGCCGCCAGGGAAGCCCAAATATATACAATTTTTATTTTAAAAAATCTATTGTGTGAATGAACAAAGGCAGGAAGGAATGGAGGGAGTGCGCAATGCTCTGGGGGCCCACAAAGCTGCTTGTTCAGGGGGGCCTTGGGACGGTGGGACATGGTCTCCCCCTGGGGACACGTGCATAGTCCTGCAGACACAACACAAAGAGTGTGAAGTGAGGACTGGAAAGCAACAGGCATGGATTTTGCATAGAAATGAAGCAGCGAATACCCCTCCCCAAGCCTCCAGTGGCGATACAGCCAGACATGGCAGCTGACCGTAGGAGTCCATCAGCCCACCTCCAGGCCAGGCCCCAGGCACCATCATGACCCTCCCACCCAGGATCCCTGTCCTCACTCCCTCTGTCCTGCACCTTTGGTGTTCTTTCTACAATCCAGCACTGACTGTACACCAAGCACTTTGTCTATCAAATCCATTAGTCTTCCTAAGCCAGTTACGAGGACTAATGACCTGCTATTATAAATTAACTGCCTGCTATCATCTCCCCAATTTACAAATGGGAAAACTGAGGCTCAGGCTTGAACATGTGAAATGACTTGCACCAGGGCACGTGTCTGGGAATGGCAGAGCTGGGATTTTAACCCAGGTCTGACCACCTCCAAAGGCTGAACACTTAACCACTTTGCTAAAATTGCGCCAAACAAGGACACGGGGAAGGGAAGGTGGGCAGCAAAGAGATGTGTAAGATGGATGCAGATATTAGCATGAAGAAAGCCATTGACAAAAAGCTAGAAGAAAGGTCAAGACCACTGCCAATAGTTCAGTGTTCAGTACATGATAATAAAGACTGATCGCTAACAGTCATCCCAGAACCTTCTTGTCAGAGCAGTTTGCAGACAGGACACTGGGGCAGGAGGTTAACACTTAGCCTGAGGTCCCGTGACAAATGAGTGGCAACTCGGGGGCTGACTCGAGCCTGAGCTCCACCACTTCCTCTGTTTGTCTTCCTGCTGCCTCTCCATTCTAGGCAGACCCCACCCCATCCCTGATGCCAAGCATCCTCATGGCCGGCCTCTGGCTGCTGCACCCCACCCACTAAGGCTGCACCTCCTCCATGGAAAATCGTGCCCCCCGCTGGCCCTGTTTCCTCCCCTTCCTCACATCCCAGGTCTGCTTTGCTCAGTCTCATGGGGTCCAGCACCTGGGGCCTGGTCAAACCAACTCCTCTGGCCCTCCCTCCCCCTCTGCCCCTCCTCAAGGTGCTGTCAGGGCTGCAGGGGGCCCAGCCTACTGCTTTAACCATGCCAGAAGGGCCAGCACTCTCAGCCTCTTTCCCCTCCTCCCAAGTCAAGGTTGTCTCGGGTCCACAGTGCACTGCGCCTCCCAAATCATTCCACTGAGCAGCTTCAACCTTTCTACCCACCACTGCTCGTCCCTGGAGCAGAAAGAGCCAGAAATAGCTGCTTCTAGGGAAGCCCAGCCGCCTTGGGCTGAGGGTGGAGTCAAGTCTAATGGTTTCTGCAGGGACTGGTGCAGCCCATCCCACAGGCAGGAAGTTCACCCCTGGATCCCGGGCGATGACTCAGCCATGGTGGAGGGTGGACTCAAAGTCACAGCCCCAGGCCCAGGCCCCAGGAGCCAGGCCTTGCTCTTCCTTAGGTAGCCCCCCTCCAGGGCCCATTCGAGAAGAGGGGTCAGACAATAACAAGTGTTGGCAAGGATGTGGGGACATCGGAACTCTCATACATTGCTGGTGGGAATGTAAAATGGTGCAGCTGCTGTGGAAAACAGTCTGGCGGTTCCTCAGAATGTAAACATGGAGTTACCATATGACCCAGTGATTCCACTACTAGGTATAGACCCAAGAGGAATGAACACATATGTCCACACAGAAACTTGTACACAGATTTTATAGTAGCATTATTTACAATAGCCCCAAAGTGGAAACAAGCCAAATATCCGTCAATGGAGGAATGCATAAAAGAAATGTGGCATAGTCACACAGTGGAATATTATGTAGCCATAAAAAGGAATGAAATGCTGATATGTGCTACACCATGGATGTACCTTTGAAACATCATGCTAACTGAAAGAGGCCAGTAATGAAAGACCACCACATATTGTGTGATTCCGAACATTTACAGGAAATGTTCGGAATAGGCAAATCCATAAAGATAGAAAGTAGATTAGTGGTTGTCAGGGGCTGAAGGGAGCAGGGAATGAGGAATGACTGCTCATGAATACAGGGTATCCTTCTGATGACATTTTTCTGGAATTAGTTAGTGGTGATTATTGCACAACCTTGTGAATGTACTAAAGACCACAAATTGCACACTTTTAAGAGGGAATTTTGTAGTATGTGAATGATACCTCAGTTTTAAAAGGAAAGCAAGGGGCTCCAAGCTGACCTTGAGCATCCTGCTGTAAGCTCATTCCCCTGCCAGCCTGGGAGATCTGTGAGGTCAGTACAGCACCTGTCGCATTCATCGCTGTACCCATAGGGCCAAGGATGGTAGCCAGTACACAGTAGGTATTCAATCTTTACTTAATGGAAGGGAAGGAAGGAGGAGGCCACTGACCACTTGGGCTGTGTATGATCTGGCCTCTGCTCACCTCTCCTGGCATCATCCGTCCTCACCACCATGGACCCTTTCAGGACCACCCATGCACCACCCTCTCTCTTGCATTTGTAAGCCTTCTTGTGTGCTATTCCCTCTGTCTGTCTTTTTCTGCCTTCACTTCACTTGGCTAATTCTTAACCAGGTTTCAGCTTAAGTGTCACTTCCTCCATGAAGCCTCCCCAGCTGGGCCAGGTACCCTTCTCATGCGCTTTCTGTTCCCTCCACAAGAACACTTAACACCATAATGTAGTTGTGTATGGATTTGTCTGTGTCTTTACTAGACTATCAGCTCTGGAGGGGTAGAGGAGTAGGAACCACAAACTTTCTAGCTACTGTGACATAGGCTCCTGGTCAATATGTGATGATTACAGGGGTCAGGAGAGCCTGCCTGGCTCCTACTCAGTCCTCAGAACTGGCCAGAGCATCCTCCCTTGGGATATTTTATGCTTTGTCCTCTGGACAACAAGGCTCCCAGGCTGGGCTGGGCCACAGACTTTTCCATCTCAGAGAGAATCTTCATCCCTTGGCTTATATAATACAAAGAGACCAGTTTCTCTCTTAGCATCTCTGATGTCCACATGACTGTGAGGACAAGATGGCCAAGGGTACACCAGACATGAAACTATAATCTTCGCTTTTCTAGAGCCTCCATGCCCAGGGCACATGGCTGAGCTGGGCAGGAGTTTTTGACAGAGACTCATATCAGCTACCCAGATGTCTCTGGACATATGTAACTTATATCTAGTATTAGGTGTGTGCCAGAAACATGATTTCAGACACTTTAGAATATAAACTCTATGTGGGCAAATCTTGTCCTTCTTCTTATCTGGGATATCCAGCACCTAGAGTAAGAGCTCAACTGAGAGAATAAACAAGAAAAATTGTTTTTCTTCTGTAAGAAGATAAAACTGAAGATACCAGGGAAATTTAACAAGATATGTACAAGATCTATATGAAGAAAACTACAAAACTCTGATGGATGAAATTTTAAAAATTAAATAAAAGGAGAGGTGTTCCATTTTCATGGATAGGAAGACTCAATATTGCCAAGATGTCAGTTTTTCCCAACTGGATCTATAGATTCAGTGCAACCCCAATCAAAAATGAGTTATTTTATGAATACTGACAAACTGATTCTAAAGTTTATATGGAGAGGCAAAAGATCCAGGATAGTCAACACAATATTGAAGGAGAAAAATAAAGTTGAAGGACTGACACTACCTGACTTTAAGACTTAGTATAAAGCTATAGTAATCAAGGCAGTGTGATATTGGTGAAATAATAGACAAATAGATCAGTGGAATAGTATAGAGAGCCCAGAAATAGACCCACATAAATATAGACAACTCTCATCCATTGCTGGTGGGAATGCAAAATGGTGTAGCCACTTTCGATGGTTTCTTACAAAACTAAACATACTCTTACCATACAATCCAACAATCACACTCCTTGATATTTACCCAAAGGAGTTGAAAACTATGTTCACACAAAAACCCACATACAGATATTTATGGCAGCTTTATTTACAATCACCAAAACTGGGAAGTAACCAAGATGTCCTTCAGTAAGTAAATAGATAAACTGTGGTACATCCAGACAATGGAATATTATTCAATGCTAAAAATAAATAAGCTATCAAGTTTAAATGCATATTACTAAGTGAAAGTGAAAAGCTACATACTGTATGATTCTAACTATATGACATTCTGGAAAAAGCAAAACTATGGAGACAGTAAAAGGATCCGTGGTTGCCAGGAGTTGGGGAGGGGGGAGGGATGAAGAGGCAGAGCACAGAGGATTTGGGAGGCACTGAAAATACTCTGTATGATACCTTTATGATGGATACATGTCATTATATATTTGTCCAAATCCATAGAACATACAACATAAGAGTGAACCCTAATGTAAACTATGGTCTTTGGATGATTCTGATGTGTCCTTGTAGGCTCATCAATGGTAACGAATGTACCACTGTGATGGGTGTTGTTGATAATGGGGGTGGGCTATGCATGTATGGGGCCAGAGGGTGTATGGGAAACCTCTGTACCTTCCCTCAATTTTGCTGTGAAACTACAACTGCTCTAAAAAGTGAAGAATAAGTAAATAACTAAGCAAACAAAAAGACACCAGGGATAAGCTACAGTTAATCTTCTTGAAAAATGCATAGTCTTTCTGAAACGTGAGGATGGGAAAGGAATCTCTTCATAATGTAGGAGCAGACATTTATGTACTAGATTTCCTCCAAGGGATGGAGAGCTACGTTTAACTCATCTAATGTGAAGAAGACATGGGTCTGCAAGGTTCCTCCATTGAAGCTCCAGACTGTGCCTGTGTACACTGCCCTCTGTCCCTCTCCCTTCCTCCCCTTCTGTCAGCTCCCTCACCCCATAGGTATCTTGTGGGCTCCCCGCCCTCCCACCCGCATAGTAATTTATCTCAGGGACCCAAGGCAAGGATACTGCTGGTCCAGAAGCACGACCTTGAACTTCCCCATGGCATTCATGAACACATCAGATCCCAGCTGTGCCAGGTCCCTGTTCTTCATTAATTCTGCTTCCAGAATTCTCCCAGCAGCTCCTCCTGCAGCTTCCCTGCAGACCCAGGAACCCCATCTCCCTTCCACCCTGCAGAGCCTGGCCGCCCAGGAACTCTCCAAGGTATTAGCTTTTATCCCAATTCCCCTCTCCCCAAACGCCCTGCACTCCTCTTCTTGAATTCCTGTTGCTTCCCCAACTCCATCTCTCTCACCTCATTGCTCTTTCTGCTTCTCGCTCCTTAATTTTTTTAAATAGCCCAATTATATCGTAACTCCACGGAAGCAATAGATAAAAAATATTTCCAGGCCTGCAGGTAGGCGCTGCACACACATCAACACTAAAATGGCTTCACAGCCATCATAACAATATCTAGCATTTGTTGAATATTTTTCACACACGAGGCACTATGCTGAGATGTTACATGTCTCATCCCAGTTAATCCCCACAACAACCCTATGACTTGGGTGCTATTATCAACTGATTCAAAAGAAAACTATGATTTGCTCAAGCTCACTTAGCTAATAAGTGTTGAAACTCATTTCTGGTCTGGGTGATTCCAGGCACAACTGGTGGTTCTGGCATATCTAGCGACAAAAGATCCTCACCCAAATATAACCAAGAATAAAATCCATTCCTATCAATATTTAGGCAGAGAAAACAAGTTTCCTATGAAGGGGGAAATTCCTTTAGCTCCCATCTGCCCACTTTGAACCTTCCGTCTGGTTTCCCTGATCCCCCTCTGCTGTCCCAAAGCCCCCCACTTCCCATGCCTGTCTGCCCAGTTCCCAATTTCTTCCTAAAGATGCCGTGTCTTGCTTCTCTCCCTCAACACAGAGTTATACAGGACAGGGACAAATCCCAATCTGGGCCTCCTTCCGCCTGTCTGACCAAGGAAATTAAACAAGATCTTTGAACATTTTAAAGGTAACCACCAGAGAAATTAAAATCAAGATTTATATCTTCCAGATCAATGGAAAAGATAAAAGCAAATAAACATAGTATTCCTGAAAGTCACAAAATGAAGGAAACAACAGAAACACAAATGCTACAAAACATGAAAGTAGATGACCAAAACACGAACATTGTAACAATAAACAAAATCATTTATTCTCCTCTATAAAGCAGTAGAGATTTGGTTGCCTAAAAGAAAAAAATTCAACTATGTGCTGCTAACCAGAGATACATCCCAACAAAATAACAGACTGAAAATAAAAGGATGCTCAAATATAAAACAGGCAAATGCAAACACAAGGAATGCGGGGGTGGCGACATCACTGTGATACAGAATAGAATTCAGGGCAAGAAAAGGAGGTAATTAACTTTAGGTTGATTTTTTAAAAATAGTTCAAAATAAAATCATAAACAGAAAGCAGATCAGTGGTTGCCCAGGGCTATTGATGAGGTGGGGAAAGCGAAGTTGTTAGCAGTTAGGAAAACTTATGAAATCATAATCAGTAAAGCAAAATTCAGTGCAACACAAATTATCAGTACATAAGTCAAAACCACAATTTTGACACCCTAAAGAAAAGATCAGGTGGGGGGCGGAAGGGGAAGACTTATTGACAAGGATGTTCACAGTAGCATTGTTTATATACACTGCTTATAATTGAGAAATATTGGAAGCAACACAAATGTTTAAACATTTGAGACTGCTTAGGTAAAATATGGAACATCCATATAATGGAATATTCTGCAGCTGGTATCTTAAAGAATTTTTAGTGACATAGGAAAATGCTTGATATATAACATAGAATGGAAAGACAAAAACCCAAAACTATACATTCAATGCAATCTCGATTGGAAAGGAAAAATGCATTGTGTCCACACAGACACACACTTCTCATTGGGAAAAAAATTAAGATATTAACTGTGGCTATCAGTGACTTTTATTTTATGGTTGCCAGAATTTTCCAAACATTTAAAACCATGTATGGACTACCTTTATAATCAGGATTTTCTAATTTCACTATAAAACTAAAACCATACACAGAATGGTAGCCAAATGGTAAGGACTACATTTTTGCTAAGAGTTTCTAGGGCAGAAATGAGGTCTCAAGCTGGCTGACCCCATGAAGGAAATGCTGAAGCTGGGATTCCCGCGTTGGGTAGGAAGTTAAACAGCAGCCAACAATAATAATAACCCCTTTGTTGGTATTGCAAAGAGGTTCACAAACTATGGTCCAATGGCCAAATCTTGCCACTTTGAACGGTTTGCATGTTAGGAATGCTTTCTGTGTTTTTTAATAGTTGGGGGGAAAAAAATCAAAGAAGAATATTTTTTGACTCATGAAAATTACATGACAGTCAAATATCAGGGTCCATAAGTGAAATGTAATTGAAACACATACTCTATATATTGCCTATGGTTGCTTTCTCTGTGGTAACAGACTGTACCACCCACAGAACCTACAATATTTCTTATCTGGCCCTTTGCAAAAAAAGTTTGCTGATCTCTGGAGCAGCGCTTTTCCGCTAACAAAGCATGTTGAAAACCACAGTCACTTAATTCTCACAATAAAAGTCTCCGGTAGGAGAGGAAGAAATCAATGCATGTCCAAGGCGGACCGTGGCATCGTGGCCAGGAGGCACGTGAGCAGATCAGGCTCAACATCTTCACCTGCCAAGGAATGAAGGGGGCACAAGCCCCCAAGAGCCAGCTGTCACTCACCTTTCTCCCCACCGTCTCACCTCCCAGCCCCAACTCAGTCGCCTCTACCCTCCAAAAGCAGTCGCGTTTCCTGTTAAGAGCGTGACCTTCTGAAACCTGCAGAGTGGAGGCTGCAGCTGCAAAAAAGATGGTATTTTTATCTGGACCCTGCTTCCTGTTTGCTGGCTGCGGGTTTTATTTGCTGGTGTTCTGTTTTGTCATTTCTGATACAGACTCTCTCCCTTGTCACATCAGAACAGAGATGTCTGTCCTCGATAGGGTATGCTGCCTGCCACCAGGCCCACCTGCCCCCGGGTCCCTGGTCCTTTGTACTCTCCCCTCCTGCTGCACCATCTCCTGTGATGTTGAGATACCCATCTTCTGCCTGCTCAGGAGCAGAAATCAGGGCAGCTGGATGGGCAGGGGGGAAACAGGAGCATTTCTGCTGCAGGAAATGGAAAAATCCACTCTCTTATCAGAGAAGAGCTGGCTGGGCTAGGAGGGGAACAAGTTTGCAGGTTTTCCAGAGCTTCTGGAACCCATAATTTGTTTAGCAAGGTCTGGTTGGGGAAGGACCAGGGCAGCTGCTGGAGGTAGTTAAGTTTTGGGACCTGGAGATCATTTGCTGGAGCTCCCAGCAATAGATAAAAAGGGACTGCCTTCAACCCTCCTGCCCCCAGGACTCAGCCAGATGGGGGAACAGAGAGCAGATACATCAGTGTCTAACAAGTCGGTGATAGCAGGAGCTCACATTATTGAGCCCTTACTGTGTGCCTAGCACCGTGCAGGAATTGGCTCACTGAAGCCCTACCACTGCCCTGGGCAGGAGGGAGGCAGCCACTCTGATTGATGCTATTTTACAAACAGGCATACTGAGGCACAGTGAGTTTAATTACCTTGCCCTGAGCCACTCATCTGGTAAGAGACTCCAGTAGCCCCCCACTTGAACTCTGGGCTTGCTCTGCCATGATGATTTCATGTCTTAGAACTAAACCTGACCTTAGGTCTCGAGAGCTGGGGATCTGCAGCCTGGAACATTCCTGTTCTGCCATCACACCCAGCACCAGGCTCTGAGCCAGACAGATAAAAGGGCTAGTCTGTCCTTTGCTACAATCACTCCTACCCCTGGAGAGAAGCCACCGAAATGTACCGCTGAGGGACAGGCAATCTACCTAAGCGTTGCGCCCGGCATGAAAACACAGGTGGAGTGGCTAAGAATTCAGACCCCTTTTCCCAGTGATCTGACCTCAGGCATGTCACTGCCTCTATCTGAGCCTCAGTTCCCTCACCTGTAAAAGAGGAATTATAACCTCATCAGGTTATCTGAGAAGTAGATTATAGAGTACTGATATAAATAACAGTAGTAGTAGTAGTAGTATTTAGCTAGTTGGCTCTCCCCATCCCAGCAGTCATCCCACAGGAATGTGGAGCCCAGCCTTCAAGCTCCAAGGCACTGAATGGTGGCTCCAGGTGGTGGACATCTTTGGAAATCTTGTGAGCTGACCACAAGGTAGAGCCAAAGGGCATCCTGGGTGTGGCATCCAGTCTCCAAGATGCATCCCTTCCTCCTAAGATTTCACACGCTTGTGCAGTTGCTTCCCACACTGAACAGGACTGACTGACATGGGTCATCATAGGATGGCGTGTGACCTGTGAGGCTGGGTCACAGAAGACATTGCAGGTCCCATCTTGCTCCTTGGACCACTCACTCTAGAGAAGAAGCTGCCATGTTGTGAAGACACGCAAGTGGCCTTGGAAAGACCTCATCATGAGGAACTGAGGCCTCCTGCCAACAGCCATGTTGGAGCCATTGTGGAATCAGAGCTTCAAGCCACAGACAAGCCCTCAGATGATGGGAACCTGGGTTACATGTTGAAGACAACTTCGGGAGAGACCCTGAGTGGGAAACACTCAGCTACCAGCCCAGGCCTCCTAGATGCCCTAGAACCTGCTCCCTCTCCCCTCAGAGTCAGTCAAATTTCTGTTAACCGGGGAAATTCTTCACTAAACCCTACAGCTGACTAAGGGTTTCTATTTCCGCCCACAGTGCTGATAACACGTCAGTCATCACCTGGGTCTCCTTCCTGTCCTAGGGGCACAACTGCATCTTCCCCACTGCGTGAGGATGGGACCAGGTCTCGAGGCACCTTCCTGAGCTGAGGGTACCGGGGACCTGGCTGGAGAGAGGCGGGGGAGGAGACAGCGGCCACATACAGCTTCCTAACTCACAGACCTGAATGTGCTTCTCTCCTGCTCAGAAACCTCTCACGGCTCCCCACTGCCTCCACGCTGTCAGAAGCCAGCCCAGTGGTTCTCACGGTGCGGTCCCAGCAGGAACAGCAGCACCTGGGAATTTGCTAGAAGCATAAATCCTGTGGCTCTACCTCAGAAATACTGAATCAGGAGTTGGGGGGGAAGGCCTGACAATCAATGGTTTAACACATGCTCGCAGTGATCCTGACGCCCCATCTCCTCTCCCCTCATTCCTTTCTGTGTCTTCTGTGCTCTAGAAACACCCAACTTCTCTTCCCCCTCCCCCCTCCCCGACAAATATTCACTGGGTCCCAACTCTGTGCCAGGTGTGAGCACACAGCAGTGAACAAGGCAGACACCAGCTCTGCTCTCCTCAAGCCTGCCATCTGCCCTGCTCTCAGTCTGGAATATTCTTCCCTTCTTCCCACCAGCCAGATCCCCACCCAGGCCCTCACGCCAGTGCAGGAGACGCTCAACAATCACGAGGCAAACATTAAATGAGCCGATGAATACGTGACTGAATGCACCACCTCCTTGACCCTGAATTAAGTGCCCTCAGCAGGCCGTGTGCACCTCAACCGGAGCGCCCGTCACCCTTCACGGGGGCCCATGGAGCACTCGAGATGTACACAACCCGGATTGAAATATTTGTGCTGCGAGTGTAACACACGCACTGGACTTGGAAGATTTAGTACCAAAAAAAGATGGGGAAAATGTCTCAATAATTTTTTTGTACTGAGTATATGTTGAAAGAATAGATTGAGTTAAAGAAAGTATACAAATTAATTTCACCGGTTTCTTTTCTACTTGAAGGTGCTACTAGAACATTTGCAATTAAGTATGTGGCTCACATTTTTGTTTTCTATCGACCAGCACTGAGCGGGTTGTAAATATTTAGTCCCAGGACTACGGGCTCCTGGGGCATTTCTGTCCATCTATCTTTCCTCCCTTCCTTCTGTCCGCCCTCCCTCCCTCCCTCTCTCCCTTCCTTCCTTCCTCGAATTCTAACCTCCACCTCCTCCTTTCCACAAACATTTATTGGACATCTGCTCTAGACTCCCACCATGAGACCTGCCACAAAGTAGGTGCCAAGCCGTCTGCTGAATGAATAAGTCAATGCTCAGAATGCAGACTGACCAACAGGTGACCCTGGGGGAGTTTCTCTCCTATTTAATTCCCATACCTGCTTGTTTGGGTGTAGTTTTCCCACTTCATTTCAAAAGCAGCCAAATTCCAAAGATGTCGTTACATAACTCGGGGCTGGGGTCAGCTTTCCTCTTGCATTTGGGGCTCAGGTGCCCTCATGTCCCAGCGCCAGGACTCTGAGTGCAATACACTTTGTTCTTGAAGCTCCAGGAGGCTGGCCAGGGCAGGGATCTGGGCTTGGAGCTTTAGTGCCAAGTTCTCCAGTGAGGGGAGGGCAGCAGGCAGAGCCATGCACTGCGCCCTGCCCAACCTCCACCAGCCCCCAGGGGCCTGGGAGGAGGAGGGTACATGTGGGTCAGTGAGACCCAGGCTTCAAGCCTGCTTTGGACCCTGGACAAGAGTCACTGTGGAGGAGCTGCTCCTTGGAGCTGGGAAGGCGGCAAGAAGGTTGGCACGGTGCGTGGCCTTCGTGTCCCCAGGACCCAGTTGCAGCTAACACAAGGTCATGGCCACTGCACCATGGCCCAGCAGCCAGCAGCAGCCTCCTTGATGCCTTCCCACTGCTTTCACACCCTTCCCAACCTCGCACTGAACCACTGGAGGCGTTCCCTGCCCCAGGGCCCTTGCTTATGCTATGATTTCTGCCTAGAATGCTCTCCTCTGGCTCAACCTCGATCTTTCCACATGGCTGGCTCCTTCTCATCCTTCAGGTCTCCTAAAGGTCGTCTCCTTGGAGAGAACTTCCCTGACTGACCTTACTAAATACGTCACAGTCCTTTTTTCTTTACCAGAGCAACCTTACCTGTTCCTTCATAGCAGGGAATTTCACAGTAGGGGAGTGAATTGCCACCTTGGCCTTAAAGAACCTTATCTTCCCCTTTAATATACTCCATGGGTCATGACAGGAATTTTCAGGCACTTAAACCACACACCTCATGTCTCCTCATGTATAGGCTGAGAGAAAGAAGCCTCATACGCAAGAGTCCAGGCTGTGATTCCATCTGCATGATGTTCTAGAACGAGCAAAACTAACCATACACTTCACACCCACTAGGGTGGCTATAATCAAAAAGCAGACAGTAATAAGTGTTGGCAAGGATGTGGAGGAATTGGAACCCTCATACAGTGCTGGTAGGAACATAAAATGGTACAGCTGCTGTGGAAAACAGTCTGGCGGTTCCCCAAAAAGTTAAACATAGAATTACCATGTGACCTAGCTATTCCACTCCTAGGTATATACCCCAAATAATATATAAACCCCAAGAACTCAGACAAATATATGTACACTCATGTTCATAGCAGCACTATTCACAGTAGCCCAAAAAATAGCCAAAAGGTAGAAACAACCCCAGTGTGTACATACATTAGGTCACAGAAAGGAATGAAGTACTGACACATGCTACAATGTGGATGAACCCTGAAAACAGGATGCTAAGTGAAAGACGCCAGACTCGAAAGGTTACATATGGCATGACTCTACTTAGATGAAGTTTCCAGAATAGGTAAGCCCATAGAGACAGAACGCAGATTTGTGGTTGCCAGGGGCTAGAAGGAGGGGAGAATGAGTGGTGACTGCTTAATGGGCATGGAGTTTCCTTTTGGCGGGATGAAAAGGGTTTGGAACTCGATAGAAGTGGTTACAAACCACAGTGAATGTACTAAATGCCACTGAATTGTTGACCTTAAAATGGTTCATTTTATGTTATGTGAATTTCACTTCAAAAAACCCCCAACCAAAACCAAAAATACAACTAACCTGTAGTGGTTAAAAAAAATCAGAACAGTACTTGCCTGGGAGGAGGTAGAGAACCAGCTGGGAAGGGGCATGAGAGAATTTTCTGGAGTGATGGTAATGTTCTAGACCACCACTGTCCAGTACAAATACAAGATGTGGGTCACATATGTAATTTAAAATTTTCTGGTAGCAACATTAAAAAAGAAACAAGTGAAATTTTGATAATATATTTTATTTAACCCACTCACTCCAAAATATTATCATTTCAACGTGTCATCAATATTTTAAAATTCTATACCTTGACTGTGTGTGTAGCGGTCACACAAGTCTACATCGGTGATTTTAAGAGATTGCAGAGAGCTAAATACACACACAAACGCACGCACACACACACGCACACACACACACACATCAATGAGGGTATGAAAACTGGCAAAAACTGAGTCCGGTTGACGAATTGTATCAATGTCAATTTCCTGCTTGTGCTATTATAGTTTTGTAAGATGTAGTTACCATTGGGGTAAACTGGGTGAAGGGTAGAAGGGATCTCTTTGTTATTTTTTCAGTCTGCATGTGAATTTAAAATTATTTCAGAATAACAAGACATGGGATTCACCCACTGGGGTGGGACCTTGGACTCCTGAGATCAGGGGCAGAAGTGCCTGGTCACAGGCACTTGCCAGATGTACATACTGGGCTGAGCCAAACCAGACCCAGCCCTTGCCTTGCTGAGGGTCACCAGGATGCACGGTAACCAGACAACCACTCAAATAGAGGGAACCATGCCATGAGGGTGCATGGCAGGGACCCAGCCCAGTCAGGGGCTCAGTACGGCCACAAGCCTGAGACTTTAGGGCTTAACGTCTCCCGATATAATTGAAGAATGATGACAGCTGAGAGCTGACATGTATTGGAGTCTTCCTCTGTGGTGCACATGTGCTAAAGCCAGGCTTCATTTAGTTCTCAGTACAACCCTTTTAAGTAGGTATTATTATTTCCATTTAACCAAAAGAAAAACTGAGGCACAAGAGGTTGAGTGATTTGCCCAAGGTCACCCAGAAGGCAGAGGAGCCAGGATTTGAGCCCAGAACGTCTCGGTCCAGAGCCCCGCATCTGACCCATGCACTTTGGTGACTCCCAGGCTGGACCACACAGGAAGCTGGTCCTCTGTGCCTGGTGGATCTTTAACTATCCCCACCCCCCGGAACCACTTCCTCTGTCATCCCCATCAGCACCAGGTTGAATGTTTGAGCATTAACGCGCTGACGAGGCCAGAGGAGCTGTGACCACAGTGCACTTTGACCATCAGCCTTAGGGTGGGCTGCAGCCTGTGTGTGTGCATGCCTGTGTGTGTGTGTGTGTGTGTGTGTGTGTGTGTGTGTGTGTCTGGGCCCAGCCTTGCCCTCTCCTCAAGTCCCTTTTAAAAACAGCACTTTCTCCATCAAGTGATGAACAGATAAACAAAATATGGCATATCCATTCGATGGACCACTATCCAAACATAAAATGGAATGAAGTGCTGACACACACTGCAACATGGATGAACCCTGAAAAGGTTATACTAAGTGAATAAAGTCAGACACTAAAGCTCACGTATCATATGACTCCATTTACACGAAATGTCCAGTATAGGCAAATCCATAGAGACAGAACGCAGATTGGTGTTTGCCAGGGGCTGGGGGGAGGGGGGTGCAGAGGAGTAACTACTAACGGGTATGGGGTTTTGAGGTGATGAAAATGTTCTGGAACTAGGTGGCACAACATTGTGACTGCACTAGATGCCACTGACTTGTACACTTTAAAATGGTTCATTTTAGGGGCTTCCCTGGTGGTCCAGTGGTTAACACTCCGCGCTTCCACTGCAGGGGGGCTGCATTCGATCCCTGGTCTCGGAACTAAGATCCCACATGCCGTGTTGCATGGCCCCCCAAAAATTTAAAAATAAAAATGGTTAATTTTATGTTATATGAATTTTACTTCAATTTTTTAAAAAAGAAAAACAGTAGTTTCCAGACTGTGGAGAGCTATAACTCCACAGCTTGTGCCCCGACTCCTGACATAACCAGGCAGAGCTGGGCTCTGGGTCGGGGAGGCCCACCCTCCATGCCAGGCCGCCCCCTGCATGCCCAGCTGTGCCCTCCCTGTGGGGAAAAGATGAGCCTTGGCCTGCACCTCAGATGTCCATGGGGTGAGGGGAAAGCAGGCGGCTCCGCTTTGTGCCAGGTCCCCAGAAGCTCACCATAAGAGCACTGGTGAGCCACTGCCTGTTTTGGGGACACTTACTAAGCGCAAGGCGCTGGGTATGTCATCTTGGTTAATCGTCACCAGAAGCCTGAGATATGTGCTGCTGCTACTCTGTTTTACAGAGGAGGGAAAGAGGCTCAGAGGAATCAAGTTCACTGCTGAAGTTCACCTAGCAAGTAAGTACTAGAACCCGTGGGCCCCTCCCTTCCGACTGCACACGCACTCGGCCGCCAGAGGACCGCACACCCAGGATCTGAGACTTCCTCTCTTCCCCAGGGGCCCATAGCCTGAGTGATCACCCTCCCTCCAAAACCAGAAGCAGGAATCAAGCCTTCACAAGCTTCTGAAACACGAGTGCTGCTCTCAAAATACAGACAGGCTCTGCAGGGGCAGGTTGGGATTGCACTAGAAGCCAGGAGCCCTGGAGGGAAGAACACAGGCACTGACTTCTGGCTGTGCGAATTCTGGGCAACGGACACTCTCTCTGATGAGTCTCAGTCTCCTCATCTGCGAAGTCAAAGGGCTTTGGTACACAGGTGGTGCTGCAAAGGATGCAGCAGCGTGCAGGGCGTGGGGTAGGTGTCTGTCAGAGGTCAGAGATCTGTGTCCCAGGGCAGGGAGCAGGCTGAGGGGCCTGGGGAGACAGGGTGTGCTGGGGCGAAGCTCCTACTTCTTCCCCTGGTCCCCTCACACCCCAGGGCCCACGGCCGTCTCACACTTGCCGGGTTCAAGTAGGTGTTTCTCTGGGGTCATACAAGGGTAGAATTTGTCTCACGCTCCAAATCGGAAACTCGGGCCGTCCTGAATTCCAGCCTGGCTAAGGGGACAGAGCCTGAGAGACAGAGAGCCCCGAGGGACTGGGGCTGAGGCCACCGGCATGATTTCAGGCCAACCCAGCCCATTAAATGGTGCTTTCCCAGCCAGAAGGAGGCCAGGCTAATTAAGTGGAATGTGCCAGTCTGTAAATCGATTTCTGCGTGCCAGGAGCTCCCAAAGTGGGTCAGAGACTGTTAGTCCCTCAGAATCACTTGGAAACACCCACTTCCTACCTGCATCTCAGAGCCTGGCTCTCTGCAGACACATCTAGGCGCCACACCCTCCCCACCCTGGTACCCGGGTTCAGGTCACTGACCGAGGTCTGACTCTCCAACTGCCCAGCCCACCCCAGTGGGCACTGCTTTCCTCTCTGGAGAGGCCGATCCCCAAGTTCTCCCCAAAAGGCTGGGCTCAGAGGTTCAGGGTGAGCTGGTTATTTTGTTTGTTTGTTTGTTTAATTTATTTTTATTTTTGGCTGCCTTGGATCTTCGTTGCTGCGCGTGGGCTTTTCTCTAGATGCGGCGAGCGGGGGCTACTCTTCATTGCGGTGCGCGGGCTTCTCATTGGGTGGCTTCTCTTGTAGCGGAGCATGGGCTCCAGGCGCACGGGCTTCAGTAGTTGTGGCACTCGGGCTCAGTAGTTGTGGCTCGCAGGCTCTAGTGCACAGGCTCAGTAGTTGTGGCGCACGGGCTTAGTTGCTCCGCGGCATGTGGGATCTTCCCGGAGCAGGGCTCGAACCCGTGTCCCCTGCGTTGGCAGGCAGATTCTTAACCACTGCGCCACCAGGGAAGCCCTCAGGGTGAGTTTAAAGTCACAGCTGGTGGGGGGGCGGGGTAAGGTTTGGGGGACATGGCCATGTGTCATGGACAGTTCAGGGTCAAGGCCTCTGGGGCTTCGAGCCCAGCTCATGGACAGGGCCTAGCAGAACCCACTGAGTTCACCAGTGAGAAGAGAACAAACCAGCCTGAAACAAAGTCCAAAAGTGGCATCTTGGGGGCTAAAAATTACCAGCTGGAAGGTCCAGGCTGAGGGGCAGAGCTACACAAGGCCTTCAACAGAAGCCATCAACCATGGCCCAGATAAATGCTGGGGACATCCTAATAGTAATAAAAAATTCTGTTTATCAGGGATTGCTGTATGCCAGGAAGTGTGCCCACGCACATGACATACATTTCCTTCTTCAAACCTCGCAGCGTCCTGTTAGTGTCCCCATTTTACAGATGGTGAAACTGAGGCTCAGAGAGATGGAGTGACTTGCCTGAGGCCACGGCAAAATCAGGGTTGGACCCCAGGCCTGGCTGAATCGCAAATCCTCCCTCCATGTGCTGTCCTGCCTCTTGGCTCATGGGAAAATCTCACAGTGCATCCTCGGTGGCCAACCAGGCTGCGGGGGCTTCACCAAGCCTTGGAGTCTGATGTGACTCTGAACTGAGTCGGTGTGGCGAGCCTCTGGGGTCAGCACTCAACACAGTCACGCTGCGGGAGCCTGTGGACATACCCTAAGGCTCAGGGCCCTGACCAGTGGGGAGGCAACGAGGGTGGGCCTCATGGGCGTGGGCGTGTCCAAAGGAGACAGTGACAAGGAGTCAGGCTCCAAGGGGACTTGGAGGGCTTCATAAGTCAAAGGAACCTGGCTAAGCTGGAACTTTCAGTAGAGGGCAACCATCTGACCCGAGGGCAACGGTGGCTGTTTGGCCTGAGGGGGGTTGCGAGCTGAGGGTACAGGCTGGCTCTTCTTGGCCAGTTGGGGAGATTCTAAGAGGCTGCAGGTGGGAGGGGTGAGAACAAAAGTGAGAGCTGACAGCGAAGTCTGGGAGAGCGGGAGAGGGAAACTGGAGATGAATAACGGGCATCGCTCTGCTCAGGTGCTGCCTCCCCCTCTCCCCACAAAACCAGCAGTACAATCTACATGTCTTCCCACCGAGAAAGCACAACAGCAACGGCAAAATGAGTGCGAGCTGATAGCCCCCCCGTACTGCTCCCAGGCCACAGCCCACCCAGAAGGCCCCTTGTGAGAGGTGTGCGGGAACCTGGAGGTCTTTCCAGGCTGAGGAGGGCCTGTGAACCCCTCTGTCATGCACAGTCTGACCTGGGATTGCTGCAAGAGGGGGGCAGCTTGGTGTGGCAATGAGGGCACACATCAGAATGCCTACGTTCAGTCCCCAGATGTGCCACTACCTAGCTGTGTGACTTTGAGCAAGTTACTTTACCTCTCTGTGCTTCTGTTTCCACAACTGTGGAAACGGGGTGACAACGATACCTCTCCTAGATCGTTATGAGGATTCAATGGGTGAATAGTTATGAAGCACTTTAAGTTTCTGGCACAGAGCGAGTGCTGGTAAGTTTTTTTTTTCACCCCGACTTTTCATATTTAAATAGCTTTCTTGAGGTATAATTCACAGCCATACAATCCACCTATTTAGAAGGTACAATTCAATGATTTTTTTCCCCCTGTATCTACAGGGTTGTACAACCATCACCACAATCAATCTTAGAACATTTTATCACCCCAAAACGAAACCCCATACCCATTACAGCCACTCCCCACTCCCCGCTGCCACCCCAAGCCCCAGGTAACCACTAATCTGCTTTCTGTCACTATAGATTTGCTTCTTCTGGGCATTTCCTACATGTAGAATCATACAATATATGGCCTTTTGTGTCTGGCTTCTTTCACTTAGCATGTTTTCAAGGTTCATCCATGTGATAGCATGTATCATTTCTTTTTATGGCAGAATATTCCATTGTGTGCATAGGCCACATTTTGTTTATCCACTCATCAGTTGATGGACATTTGGCTTATTTCCACTTTGGGGCTATTATAAATACTGTGGCTATGAACGTTCATGCACAAGTATTAGTGTGGACATATGTTTTCAATTATCTTGGGTAAATAGCTGAGAGTGGAATTACTGGTTCTTTATGGAAGAACAGCTGGATTTAACTCTCACAATTTCACTGAGAGAAACTTTATTATTATTATTATTATAGCCACTGTCTAGATGCAAAAACTGAGGTGTAGACAGGAAAGGCAACTTGCCCAGAGTCACGCACATAATGTATCGAGGAGACAGAACAGGACAGAACGTGGAAAGCGTCTGGTTCTTTCCATCATCAGAGTCAAAGGGGGCATGGGGAGGGGGCCAGGGCTGGGGGGTGGGCAGGGAGACAGAAATGGAAGCGTGAGAAGCCCACGCCCTCGCCTTCACCTGGAGCAGTGGGGCCTGCTCTGCAGGAGCCCACAGTCATGCAGGGAGTTGAACCTGTCAACAGGGACCTTTGGGCTGAGGCAGAAGGAAACCAGCCAAGGTCATGCTCTACAGACCAGAGGGGAAATAAGAGGCACATCGTTGCTCTGTGGTCAGACCACGGTTGTCTCAGGACCAGGAAGTCAGGGAACTTCTCCTTTTCCACACCTTTTGTATTCTGTGCTGCGGTGGGGAAGGCCAAGAGGGGCAACTCACATCCAGGGAGACTCCTTGGTGGTGTGCCTTCCAGGGGGCCCCCGTGGCTAGCAGGCTCTAGTCGTCGGCCTCTTGGAGAGTCCAGAAACAGTCTCTACTTCATGACCCAGAGCCACGGCAGTCTCTAAGCCCCAGGGGACCACTGAGAGCCAGACACCCCTCTGGGTAACTTCAGAGATTTGATGAACAAGCCCATTGCCCTCTCCATGGTTTTGTGGACCTGAATCATATCCCCCTCCTCAAAATCTCATGACCCAAAGAGGGTGTCAGCCACCAGGCCCATTCATTTGCCCAATAAATTGGGTTTAAGTCTTTCCCTCTGACTGGGATTCTCCCCTCAAAATGATGCATCCTGAGTCTGCCAGGATCTAGGGACCCCAGAGCTCTCCCAATCAGCAGTGAGCTTTCTTCCAACATGGCCAGCCCTCTGGAATACCCCCCGCCCCAGCCTTGGGTGAGTTCTGTGTCTCCCCCTTGGGAAATCCCTACCAGCTTCTCCAGCATTGCAGGAAACCTCGGCAGCACCAAAGAAGCCTCTGGCCTGACAACTTGAAAGTGCTTGCTATGGACTGAACTGTGTCCCCCCATCAAAGTCATACGTTGAAGACCCACCCCCCAACGTGATGGTGTTTGGAGGTGGTGCCCTTGGGAGATGATTAGGTTTAGATGAGGTCATGTCATGATGAGATTAGTGCCCTTCCAAGAAGACACACCAGAGAGCTTGCTCGCTCCCTCTCCCTGCCATGTGAGGACACAGTGAGAAGGCAGCCGTCTGCAAGCCAGGAGAATTCTCAACAGAAACCAACCATGCTGGCACCTTGATCTTGAACTTCCAAGCCTCTAAAACTTTGAGAAAATAAACTTTTGGTGTTTAAGCCATCCAGTCTATGGTATTGTGCTATGACATCCTGAGCTGACAAGACAGAGTCCCCAAGCCATGGCCACCAGGAGACTGGGCTCAAATGACTTGGGGGATTTGAGGCCCCCATCCTCTATGCCCTGGGAGACACCCAGGTCAATGCCATGATCAGTCACTGAGTGCCATTAGTCAGAACACACCAAGACCAGAAACGGAGTTTGAAGAAATCTACAGAGTTATGTGGGCTTTATGAATATATTTTCAGCTACAGAGACAAAGATGGTAATATTTGACATGTCCCCAAACTTACCTACCGATCTATCTGTATAAAATCCAACCCCTTCCATTAATTAGAGCTTAACCTTAAGCTTTTTTTAGTGAAAAACAGTTTTACCAACGAAGAGCTTCCCAGAGTGAGTGGCCTATCTCGGAGACAGCAACAGGACACCACGTCATACATGACATGATTGCATTCTTTCATGAAATAAGACCAGGCTCTTTAGGACCCAAATGTAGATTTTGAATTAAAATTTTTTTCTGAGGCCTGGAATTATTGCCATATAATCTTTTCCAGGCACCTGGTGTCACAAAATGCTTTTGAAAACATCAGCTAGGTATGACCCTTGACAAGGTGTCTGTCTCGAGGTGTGCTAGAAAGGACAGAAGAGAGAAGGACAAACTTTCCACGCCCAGAAGCTTTCTCTTCCTATGTCTCATCCTATACAGATGATGGAAATTCACCATGGACTATAAATGTCTCAGTGCAAATGAGGTCTGATTGCCAGTGGTGGGTGCGCCCTGGGAAAGGCTGGTTCTTTTTTATTTATTTATTTATTTATTTATTTATTTATTTATTTATTTATTTATCTATCTATGGCTGAGTTGGGTCTTTGTTGGCGCGTGGCCTCCCTCCAGTTGCGGCAAGCGGGGGCCACTCCCCATTGCAGTGCACGGGCCTCTCATTGCGGGGGCCTCTCCTGTTGTGCAGCACGGGCTCTAGGTGCGCGGGCTTCAGCACCTGCAGCACATGGGCTCAGTAGTTGCGGCGTGCAGACTCTAGGGCACGCGGGCTTCAGCAGTTGTTGCGTGCAGGTTCTAGAGCACAGGCTCAGCAGTTGTGGCAGACGGGTCCAGTTGCTCCGCGGCATGTGGGATCCTCCCAGACCAGAGGTCGAACCTGTGTCCCCTGCATTGGCAGGAGGACTCTCAACCACTGTGTCACCAGGGAAGTCCCAAGACTGGTTCTTAATTGTGCCTTTATCTGACAGACCTCGTTAGGAATGAGTTTGGAACATGGCTGCTAGGCAGCTGCATTCACCCGCAGGTAGGGGCCATGGGCACTTGTTTTGTTTCTCAGTTTCCTTCCTCAAGCAGGGCGCTCTCCCTGAGGCCTCATTCCTGGCCCAGACCTTGCTAAGTGCTGTTAAATGGTGAAATGGGAGGACTAGCCTCTTGAAGAGGGATAAACGCTCCACAGGGGTGTGATCCATGATTGCAGGATAAGGCTTAGAGTGCAGGTGCTGATGTCAGACAGTCCTGGCTCTGCCTCTTACCCGGGCAAGTTACTAGACCTTTTTAAGCCTCAGTTTATCCACCTGTAGAATGGAACTACCAATAGTACTTGCTCCCACTCCAGGTCTGGGACTCTTCTATTGTCCCACTGCAGTAACTCCCACTTTGTACTTCACCTTCATTATCTACTTACATCCTCCAGCTACTCCCTCATCACTCAGTTACTCCCCTTCTCTCCCGCTACTTCCCCATTCCCTTAGCTGCTCCTTCATTATTCAACTCTCTGTCACTCACTCACATGGTCACTCATCCCACAGTTACTTTGCCACTCCCCAGCTTCTCTCTCACCCTCATATTATCTAGAGTTATATTTTTCTAACTTAACACAAGCTTGGAACAATCAAGGGAATCTTGGCTTTTGTTGGGACAAATCTGTCCTAGTCTATATATACTTATCTCTGCAGGAAACTGTCTCTTCCTGGACAAGCAGCTGATGTTTAGAGATGGAATGTTTCCTGCCTATTATCTTAGAGGCCTTTGGTCTGGGTGACAGGGAGTGGGAAAGCAGAGCCCACATGGTACAAAGGCATGGAACATTGCCAGGCAGAGCCAGGAGTCTCCACCACACAGGAGGAACCTGGCGGGTTGGTTGGCATAGCCCTGGAGCAGCTCTGCTGGTTCCAGGTGGGATGCTGAGGCAAGAGGCTCCTCCCCGTCACCAGGGCCCTGCCCCTAACCATCCCTGCAGTTCAGGATGCTCTCTCCTAAAAGCTGGGAGAGCTTCGTTATGGATCTGATTAAATCATAAGGAATCTCATCCTAAGCTTGCCAGAAAACAAGCTATTTTCAGCATCCGTGGGCAGCAAATGGAGAAGAGAGTCATGAGCTGGAAGAAATGACTGTGTAGAAACCGAGCCCATTCAGATGAAGATTGGCCACCATGCCTCCTTGACAAAACGTTAGATGCCAAATAACTCGGGAGAACTTTTGTGACATAATCTACAGGTTTTCGTCTTGTTTTGTTTTGTTTTAATGACAAGGGAACAGATCATGTTAACTCC
Organism: Eubalaena glacialis; assembly: GCF_028564815.1. Taxonomy (NCBI): domain Eukaryota; kingdom Metazoa; phylum Chordata; class Mammalia; order Artiodactyla; family Balaenidae; genus Eubalaena; species Eubalaena glacialis. The sequence goes on from NC_083728.1 coordinate 21,519,185, forward strand.
TAAGGGTTAGGGAAAGCAATGTATAGAAGCCAATTAAGGTCCCTCCAAAGAGCTTTGTAATTATAGATGGGTTTTAAACATTTAAATGGCTCAAGCCAAGCAAAACGAATTAAGAGATGTCTCACGGAAACCAGGAAATCCTGGGCACCATGAGTCCTACGGTTTCAGTCAATGGTCTGACAGAAGTTCTTCAGGGGGCAGGTCCTTTCGTTTTAGGGACTCTGAAAGGGCTCCCTCATGCAGGCAGTTTTTAAGTGTTACATTATGTGGGGTGGCCAAAGCCTCTCACTTTCCACTGGCTTACAATGAAAAGTGATGTACAAAAATTTTTTTAAACTCTTTTACACTAAAGTGTACATGACTACAACCAGAATATTCTCATGTAAATCACTGATAAGAGGCTGGCGCTGAGTAAACAGAGTTAGAGAAAATGAGAGTAATTACGGCAGTAAGGGTGAGCAGAAGAAAGATTAGAAAGAAAAAGGAAGAGATATTAACCTTGCCTCTGGTCCACTGTGAATGAAGCTAGTGGCAGATGATAGTAACAGCAACATTGACTACGTTCACTGTCCAGCCTTTAATCTTCACAGCCCCATCACCACAGTCATCATTCTCTCCACTTTACAGATGCGGAATTTGAGCACAAAGAGATTAAGTAACTCACCCAAGGTCACAAAATAGAGATTAAAACTTAGTTTTGTCTGACTCCTTGTTCTTAAGCTCCAAAAGCTCCAAAGTCTACCTACCTCTCTGCAAAGCTTCCCAACTTTTCCACCAAGGCCCCCCATTTGATTCAGTTCCCCTGTGCCATCCACATTTTGAAAGATTTTATCTACTGAGCACACTGTATTTGTGAACTAATAATTTGTTCCATCTGGCTGATGATTATTTTTCTGTTCCTGTTTCTGTTTCAACATTGATCCAAACTTTAATCCCAATTACTGGGGATTCAACATAATATTATGAAATCACATAAATCAGTCATGGCTATGCAGCTAATAAGCAATAAAATTAAATAAGCATAAGCACTGTTCCCCAGCACTGAATTCTGACTGCCACATGGTTTTAGAGTTAATGTCAATCACATACTGGGCATACTCAACCCAGGACCCAGGGTTCCCAGACAGAGGACTCTGGTAACAGTGTTTGGTCCACCCAATACATCCCAGACATTTCCAGGGAAATCAACAGCCAATCACAGTGTTTGATCCATGTCCAGGGTAATCACATTGTGTTGCTAGAATTCCAGTCTAGGGCAAAGCAAAGTCTAGAATGTGTATAGATTGTAACAATAATGGCCCCCAATGAATCATGCCTTTTAGTACCCACACGCTGTATAGACTCCTCCCACAGTGACTCTGCGCTTGGCCATGTGACTTACTTTGGCCAATGAGACATCAGCAAACACGATGCAGGCAAAGGCTTGATAAATGCTTGTGTATCAGAGCTTGCCTTCTTGAAACCCTGACACCACCATGCTAGATGAAGTCCAGGATGAAGGACCACATGGAGAGAGAAGCCCAGCCATCCCAGCTAAGCCCAAACACTGGTTTACATGGCAGCTAACCGCAGCCTCATGAGTGAACCCAGCCAAGACTGGTGGAAGAACTGCCCAGTCAATCCAAAGAATCATTGAAAAATAAGAAGCTGTTTTAAGTCACTAGGTGGTTTGTTTCAGGATTTGTTATACAATAATAGGCAACCAACCAGTACAGCATAGTTCTTGATGATGACTCACCCAGAGGACTGCCATTACTATCTTCATGGTGCCCAGGGACCCGAAAGAGTCATTAAGCCCAAAAGCCTGTATCCTAGGGTTTCTCTTGAGGGACTGGGAACCCTCACTCCTCCATCAAGATTTAGGTTTCATTTGGCTTTTCCCGTGTAAATGACAAAAGTTCCATTTCCCTCTCCTGGACTTAGTGGGTTCCATATCTATCCTTTCTTAGTCTTCCCCTCTGCTCTGGACATAAATTCCTCCATCAAATATAGTAGACAGGATGGGCAGTGAGACCAGCTCTATTTGTTGGCACAATCATGGGATGAAGGCACCGGACAATGCAATACTCTGAGCAGATTCTGCAACATTCTTCTATTTTTCAAACCCCAACCTGCTTCTCCATGGTTGATGACTTTGGCTTTGGTGATTGTTGAGAGGAGGGCTTAGGGTTTGTGCATTTAAAGTCTCTGAGTTTCTTTGACAGAAATACTGACCATTTTCTCACTCCATTAGAAGAGAAACAGTGGTTCCTAGAAGCCAAGCAAGAATAAATCATGCTAAAAATACCTCATTTATCTCCTCCACAGGGTCCCTAGACTGACAAATGCCAACGTTAGGAAATGTCTACACTTCAGTGAGCATTTGACAAGCCTCTCATATATCTCCATATCAACACCCAGCGAAATGCTGGTGTCATGGTGTGTCAGGTTTAAGAAGGTTCTAGGAGAGCACCAAATTGGTTGAATCCCCCAGAATGGCATCACCGTGGTTTATCAGTCTATTACAAGTGGTTTCTTCTCCCAAGAGTAATCTCACACTATCCAAGCATATAAGGCTATTGAATAAAACCACAATGCCAGTTTCACGTGAGAAAGAGAATTGTCTTGCACGTCAGAAATTCATTTAAGCATGGTCGACTCATTCTGCATCTGTAGGCAGACCTGACTGGCACGCCAAATTATAATCAGAGGGTTGCAAGGAGATACATAATCATCACATTTAATGGCATTACGTCAACATTCGTTGAAGTCTCCTTTTCCATAATCAGATTGTCCTTAGCAACGGGATGGTAATCTTCAAAGTTGTTGGTCACACGCTCCTCTCCCTTGGACAGTATTTAGATCTCACTGCTCATAAATGATCCCCTAGCCTCCTTTTTCTAGGCATCTGTTTTTTTTTTTTAAATCCTAATGTTTATAATTGGATTCAATAGACATAGAATTACACTTGAATAAATATAATCAAACTAACAATGGAGGGAAAAAGGAAAAAAGTACAAAACTGTACACATTGTTGAAAGTGTGTATATATGTTGATTTAAAAGATTCACTGTTATACTTAGAACTTTTTGTCTTTTTGCAATTATAATAAAACAAAAAGTTATGAGCAGAATACTGATTCCCCATATTAAATGCCTATATACACTCTTTGAAAAAATAAACACTATTATATCTGTATTTAAAGCTTTTAATGTAAAAAATGAGCTTGCTTCTTGCTTATTAACATATCTACCTAAGTTGAATTGACAACAACAGTACTTGCAGGGCATAACTTTTACCTATGATGCTTCCTTGTTTTGTTTTAATGACATGCAGTATAGAAATCAGTTTAACAGAGGTATGTTGAAGGGAATGGAATAAGAGCTTTCAAACTGGCTTCAGCAAACTCAGAAGCATATCAAGATCATAACTTCTTTCATAATTGTTGTAAAACTAAGGGAATATATTGTAACAATCTGTAGAAACTTCAGTTTTTGCTCTTCAATTTTTTTCTACCATTGAAAAACACATTGCATTCTCTCTTTGCATAGTATTGATATTATTAAAAATCAGACAAATAAGCAAGTCTGTCTATCAAAGTGTACAAATTACATTTTTTAAAAGGTGAGAGAGGGATTTCCCTGGTGGTCCAGTGGTTAAGAATCCGCCTTCCAATTCAGGGGACGTGGGTTCGATCCCTAGTCTGGGAACTAAGATCCCACATGCCGCAGGGCAACAAAGCCCACGCACTGCAACTACTGAGCCTATGTGCCACAACTAGAGAGCCCGCGTGCTGCAACTACAGAGCCCACGTGCTCTGGAGCCCCCGTGCCACAACTAGAGAGGTGCCCGTGCATTGCAATGAAGAGCCCATGCGCTGCAAGGAAAAGATCCCGCGTGCCGCAACTAAGACCCAACGCAGCCAAAAAGAAAAAGAAAGGAAGGAAGGAGGGAGGGAGGGGAAGGAGAAAGGAAGGGAGGGAGGAAGGGAGGGAGACAAACAGGGAGGAAGGAGGGGAGGAAGAAAGGAAGGGAGGGACGGAGGGAGGGAGGGAGAAATTCTGTAATTAAAAAAAAAACCTCTATAATCCTAATTTCCTGAGATAAATACCATAAAAAAAATTTAAAAATAAATAAATAAAAGGTGAGAGAAAACAGGTTTCTTTTTTTTTCTTCCCCCCATTTTCCCCATCTCACAGTCCCTAGTAATCACTCTTCTAGTCTTTGTTTCTATGAGTTTGGTTGTTTTAGATTCCACATATAAGTGATATCATACTGTATTTATCTTTCTCTGTCTGACTTATTTCACTTAGAATAATCTAGGCATCTGTTCTTGACAAAGCTCTTTTTATAACATTATCTACTGTGAAGCATGTGAATACTGTGCTTTCTCCAAAATGACTTTGCTAGACTCAGCTCCAGCTTGGCCTGGCCTGGTCTCTTATTCACTATTGAACCACCAGTGCTGGTCTGAAGATGTGCAGACTGTGTTCCATGAATGTCTGTGCAAGAGTCTCTACTCTGATTCATGACATGTTTTGTTATAAGTTAATCCTCAGAGAGAACTCTTCTTTCAAGTTTCTGTAGAAAAGGAAGGTGTTCCCACATACCAACTACAAATAACAGTACAGTTAAGTTCATTTCCGTTGAACAAATATCCCCAGTGGGTAATGATTGCCTGTGATACCTTAATATGAAGGCAGTCTCTGGAGTTGTGCTCCCAAGCTCTTGTCTTTGGCCATGTTCAACATTTTTGTCAAGGATTTGAATAATGGTCAACGCCTGTGGTGTCCTATACAGTAGCCTCCAGCCTAACCACAGTTGACTACTTGAATTATTTTAAATTAAATAAAATCGAAATATTGGTTCCTTAGTCACCCTAGTCACATTTTAAGTGTTCAATAGCCACATGTGACTAGCAGCTACCATACTGGACAATGCATTTCCATAATCAGAAAAAGTTCTACTGGACAATTCTGAACTAGAAGGCAAATGTTCATTGCATTTATGAACAACATGGAGTAGAAACTGTTGACGAATATTTCATTTGAAGTAGACATATTTAACTATGGCCTGGCCAGCATCCATTTTCCCTCCTTCTGGTAATAGCATCCCAATTTTCCTTGGGGTAGGTACAACATACCTGCAAGCACCAGTCCATGTATTTTGGGAGGAGCTGACTCCAAGGGTGAACATATGACTCAGATCAGACCAATCATAGATTTGTACTCATGCTCTAGCCACTGTGATTGGCTGAGAGGTAAGTATATAGCCAATCTCAGCCAATGAGATTCAGTTCTGGGATTGCTGAACCTACAACATGATTGAGAGGAGAAATAATTCCTATTGGTGTTGCAAAAAACATAGGATATATACTTCAAACTGCTGACAGTCATCTACTCAGAGACATTTTTTGGTAGTCCCCTGTATACACATGTGTTAGTCTGAGTTGGACTTCCTGTCACCAGTCTTAATTTATCATGCAAGACATCCAAATTATTTGAGCAGGGGGATAATGGGCTCAAAACTCAACAAGATTGCGACTTCCCTGGCAGTCCAGTGGTTAGGACCCTGCGCTTTCACTGCTGAGGGCCTGGGTTCAATCCCTGGTCTGGGAACTAACATCCCACAAGCCGCACAACACAGCCAAAAAAAAAAAAACAAAACAAAACTCAACAAGATAAATTTAGAGCCTCAACTTCAATGTTGAAAATCACCTGTGTGTCCAGGAAGGCTGCTGGGGTGCTGCTGATGTTCTGCCTCTTGATCTGAGTGCTGGTTGCATGGGGACCTTCAGCATATGAAAGTGCAACCAGTTTTTCCCCTTTCTGTATGAATAATACACTTCAACAAACAGTTATTTTTAAAAAAAGATCAACTGCGTTAGGACCAGATGGGGAAGATGTAACTCCACTAATGGGACACTGATCCGAGAGCTTTAGTTTCTTATAAGCTCAATATGAGTCAACAGTGGCTGCCCAAAAAGCCAATGGAAACTTAGTCATACTAATAGACACACTCAACCTGAACGAGGAAACTGACAGCGCCATTCACCCTAGGGTGGGCCAGATCAGACTTTGGGGAAAGATATAGACAAAGTAGAGGATGTTCACAAATCTCAAAGTCACATCTCATAAGAGTCAGGGGGAGAAGAGATGGGAGGAGATGATACAGGCAGGACAGGCTGAATGAAACCCTGGAATGAACAGGGTTTGAATAAACAGACAACCCTACGATCTGCAAATAATGTTATTTTCTACACATAAAACCCCCAAGGAACCTACTGAAAAGCTGAGACTCAGGCGCTCAGTGGCCTGATACAAAGTTAATATACAAAAACTTAAAGCCCTCCTTTCGAGAAATAAACAGAACTTACATGAAAATAAAAAACAAACCCTAGGGCTTCCCTGGTGGTACAGTGGTTGAGAATCTGCCTGCCAATGCAGTGGACACGGGTTCGAGCCCTGGTCTGGGAAGATCCCACATGCCGCGGAGCAACTAGGCCCGTGAGCCACAACTACTGAGCCTGCATGTCTGGAGCCTGTGCCCTGCAACAAGAGAGGCCGTGACAGCGAAAGGCCCGCGCACCGCGGTGAAGAGTGGCCCCCGCTCGCCGCAACTAGAGAAAGCCCTCGCACAGAAACGAAGACCCAACACAGCCAAAAATAAATAAATAAATTAATTAATTTAAAAACAAAAAACAAAAAAAAACCCTAGAGCTTTCCTAAAGGACATAAAAGAATACTTTCCCAATAGAGACATGTACTACTCACCTACTTAGAAAAACTCACTATGACAAAGATCAGCTTAGTCCAAATTAACTTTTTAAATTGTGGTAAAATATACATAACATAAAATTTACCATTTTAACAATTTTTAGTGTCCAGTTCAGTGGTATTATGTACATTCACATTGTTGGGCAACCATCACCACCATCATCCATCTTCAGAACTTTTTTCATCTTCCCGAACTGAAACTCTGTACCCATTAGACAATAATGTCTCTTTCTCCCTTCCCATCAGTCCCTGGTTAAATTTTTTTTCAATTTTTGTTATCGTGGTAAAACACACATAACATAAAACTTACCATCTCAACTATTTTAAAGTGTACAGTTCATTGGTATTAAATATATTCACCACCATCACCACCATCCACCTCCAGAACTCCTTTCATTTTGAAAAGCTGAAACCCTGTGTCCGTTTATAATACTGATCAATTTTGGAGGAACCTATTTTTGAGCTTTGCAGGGAAAACTAACCCAAAAGGTCTTAAATATTATGTGAACAGCCGAAAATAACCAGGAACATTTTGAAAAGGAAGAGCCATATGAAGGACTTTTCTAACATACATTAAGCCACAATATAGAACTACAAGGATCAAAACAGTGCAAAACTGGCACAAAAACAGATTGTTAGAACAGAATAAACAGCTTGGAAAGTTACCCTTCTTCACAGATAAGGGTCTAGAGTATGAGGGTGGCATCACAAACTCACGGGGAAGGGAAAGATGCTGAACAATTGATAATTCTTTGGAAACAATACAGAGATAGACAGTTTTTTCAGTTATTACTTTATACTCAAATGAATTCCAGAAGGATTACGTATTTAATTTATTTAAATAAGGCCCCCAAAATCTAGAACATAAAGGGAAATATACATCACTGGATGAGGAAACACTTTAGAGCAAGAGTCAGCAAACTTTTTCTGTAAAGGGCCAGAGAGTAAATATTTTCATCTTTGCAGGCCTTATGGTCTCTGCTGCACCTACTCAGCTCTGCCATTATGCTGTGAAAGCAGAGACAGTATGTCAACAAATGGCTGTGGCTGTGTGTCAATAAGACTTTATTTACAAAAACAGATGGTGGGAAGATTTGGCTTTCCAGCCATAGTTTTCTGATCCCTGTTTTAGAGGGATAAAAGCAAAGAACAAAATAATTGGGAAAAAAAGCAAATATCATTAGGTTTGGCTACATAAAAATTGAGGACTCCACGCCATAAAAAATATATATATACGATAAACAAAATGTTAAAGCAAACACACACACACACACACACATAATGCAGGAAATATTTGCACCATACATGACAACAGAGTTAACATCTCCCCCTCTGTTTTCATTCTTCCCCTTTCCTTCTCCCCCTCACACACAAACATATACAATCATTGAAATCAATAAGAAAAAGAAACACAGTAGTAGAAAAAATGGACAAAAATCTAAACAGAGGAAGAAATGACCAGTAAGCTTATAAATAGGTATTCAACCTCAAACATCTCAATCATATGCATATTAGGACCACAGAACTATTTTTCATATATCAAATATATCAGCAAAGTGTGTTTTTAGTGCCACTGACCAGTGTTGATGGGGAAGGCAGAGGTCAGGCAGGCCTGGTACGCACTGCTGATTGGGGTGTAAACTGATGTAACCTTCCTGGTGACCAAATAAGCAGTTTATATTGAAGCTTTGCATATGTTATACCCTTGAGTCTATTGAACCTCTGAGAATCTACTCTAAGTAAATCATCAAAGCTGTGGCCAAATACTTTTATACAATGATAATCACGATGGCATAATTTATAGTAGCAAAAATTAGAAACAACCTCAAAATCCAATAATATGGAAAGTGGTTCCATAAATTATGGTACACTCAGACAGAGCTGTATGAGGTTGTCATTTAAAATCTCTTTTCCAAAGACTATATAAAGACAATAAAATAGTCAACCTCTAAGCAACATTTGACTCAGCAGACAGACCTTTCTTCTAAAATCACCTCCTTCCCTAGGCTTCTGAGATGCCACACCATCCTAGTTTCCTTTCTTCCTCCCTGGCAGATGGTTCTTGGTCCCTTTTGTTCTCTTCTTCTTGGCTTAACATGTAGCTATTAAGGTGTCCCAGGGCTTTCTCTTGGGGCCCCTTCTTTGCTCTATCCTACTTCGTACATGATCTCAGACAGTCCCTTCACTTTAAAAAGGTTGCATTTGTAAGCTGATGACTCCCAAATTTTTAAATCCATCCCTGAGACCACCCCTTGGATGTTAAAAAGGCATGTCAACTTGGATGGCCCTGCAGAACTCTTGATTCTATTCAAATTCCCACCTCCCTCCCACCCCAGTCTTTGCAGTCTCAAAATACGGCACCATCATCCACTTAGGTGCTCAAGTCAAAAACCAAGGGTCATCTCCAAGTCCTTCCCTTTGTCACCTGACACACAAGCCCTGGCGGCTCTACCTCTTCATTTCTCCATCCCCACGGCCAACACTCAGGCTGTCACCTAAGCCTCTGAGATAGCTTGTGATAAGGCCTCCCTGTTCCCACTCATGCTGCCATAGGAAGACTCCTACTGTCTCTTCTCCACTCAGCAGCCAGCAAAGGCTTTTCACAATCTATGTCTCACCCCATGCTTCCCCCTCTCAAAACCCACCAGTGGCTTTTCATCTCAACCCAATTAAATGTACACGTCCTACCACAGTCTTCAGGGGTCAATGTCCCCCAGGCTACCTCTCTGCCTCCATCTTCTTTCCGTCCTCAAGTTCATTCCCATCCCATGCCTTCATCCCGTTCCTCCAGATTCCCATGTGGCTGCCTCTTTCTCCACATTCAAAGGTCAGCCCAAGTCACCTCCTCAGAGGCACTCTCCCTGGTGTCATAGCTTACAAATGGCCTCCCACCCCAGCCCTTATTTATACCACTACTTGGCTTAGGTTCTTCAAAGTACAGAGTAGATGACTAATTTTGTTGAACTGAAAAATGTTAGGGTGAAAGTTATTTTGTAAATACACACACAGTCACTCTGTGTTTGAATGCGGATACCAAGAGTGAAGACAACTGGGATGAGTACACCCCATGTGTGCCCCCCAGAACATGGACAAACAATGGTTATCCGTCTTTTTCTCTAAAAAGGACAAAGAGATCCTCTCACTGATAATGTTTATTGCCAATGATAGAATTTGAGCTTTCAGGCAAAAACTTGTATCACCACCATGACCTTATAGTTTCCCAGTACTTGGAAGAATTTTCTGGTGAGATTAGTGTTGAAAATATAAATTTTTTATTGAAGTATAGTTTATTTACTATATTGTATTAGTTTCTGGTGTACAGCACAGTGATTTAGTTTTGGTTTTTTTTTGCAGATTATATTCCATATAGGTTAGAAAGTATAAATTTTTTATATTGTATAATGAAATGTGTCAACATTTAGAAGATCTGTATAACTCAGTCAACCAATACTTTATTTTTTCCTCCAGGTTTACTGTGATATAATTGACATATAACATTGTGAAAGTTTAAGGTGTATAACGTGTTGATTTGATACGTATATATTGCAAAATAATTACCACAGTAAGGTTAGTTAACACCTCCATTGTCTCTGGTAATTACCCTTTTTGCATATGTGTGGTGAGAACATTTAAGATCTACTCTCCTAGCAATTCCAAATATATAATATATTATTGTTAACTATAGTCAGCCTGCTGTATGTTAGATCTCCAGAACTTATTCGTCTTATAACTGGAAGTTTATACCCTTTGACCCCCACCCTTACCAGGCCCTAGCAATAACCATTCTACTCTGTTTCTATGAGTTTGGCTATTTTACTTCAATACGTAAAGTGGTATCATACAATATTTGTCTTTCTCTGACATTTTGCTTAGCATAATGCCCTCGAGTTTCATCCATGTTGTCCTAAATGGCAGTATTCCCTTCTCTTTTATGGCCAAATAATATTCCATTTTGTGTGTGTGTGTATATATATATATATATATATATATATATATATATATATATATATATATATATACCACATTTTTTTTATCCATTCATTCATTGATGGACATTTAGGTTGTAGTGAATAATGCTACAATGAATATTGCAATGCAGATATCTCTACAAGGTAGTGATTTCATTTCCTTTGGATATATACTCAAAAGTGGGATTGCTGGATCATATGGTAGTTATATTTTTAATTCTTAAAGGAATCTCCATACTATTTTCCACAGTGGCTTCACCAATTTACATTCCCACCAACAGTGCACAGAGTTCCCTTTTCTCCACACCCTCACCAACACTTATTATCTCATCTTTTTGATTAATAGACAATCTAAAAGGTATGAGGTGATATCCCACTGTGGTTTTGACTGGCATTTCCCTGATGATTAGTATGTTGAGCATCTTTTCATGTTCCTGTTGGCTATTTGTATATCTTCTTTGGAAAAATGTCTATTCAGGTCCTCTGCCCATTTTTTAATTGGATTATTTAGCTTTTTTGCTATTGAGTTGTATAAGTTCTTTATATACTTTGGATATCAACTCCTTATCTGATATATGGTTTTCAAATCTTATCTCCCACTCTGTAGGTTGCCTCTTCATTTTATTAGTTGTTTCTTTTGCTGCCCAGAAGCCTTTTAGTTTGATGTAGTCCTACTTGTTTACTTTTGCTTTTGTTGCTTTTGTTTGCTTTTGGTGTCATATCCAAAAAAGTGAACCAATATTTTCTAAGAGACCAATACATTATGTTGAAAAAGTATGCATGTATAAAAGAGCCATTCAGAATGTAAGACAAACCAATGGATTTTAACGTAATAGCATAAGAAGGGCTAAAAATTGATCTAGTTTCAGATTCCACATTGCAATTAACCTTCAAGAAACTAATACCTGTTGCATTTGATTGAGATTTCAAAGAATATCCACATTTATCTGAAAAAGCAATTAAAATATTTCCTCCCTTTTCCAACTATATATCTGTGTGAGGTAAGATTTTCTTCATTTACTTCAACCAAAATAACATATCACAACAGATTGAATTCAGAAGTGGATGAGAGAATCCAGCTGTCTTCTATTAAGCCAGACCTTTAAAAGATTTGCAAAAGCATAAAACAAGGCTACTCTCCTATTTTTTTTCGTTTTGAAAATATCATATCTTGATTATTTGCGAAAAAGTCTAATTTACTTTCCTATATGAATATTTAGTAGAATTTTTAAAATATTTTGATTAAAATTATATATTCAAAGTCTGAGTCAGTTTTAAGAAAACTTTGCCTTAAAATAAATGGATAATCCAGAAAAAAAAAAAGAAAAAGAAAATATCATTTCTCATAAAAAGTTTTATGTCAACATGTGTGGTGGTTTTCAAACATGTCCACAAATTCTCCTCCCTTCAAGAGGTAGAGCCTAATTCCCTTCCCCTTGAGTGTAGGTTGGACTCAGTGAATCATTTCTAATGAATAGAATATGGCAGAAGCAATGGTATGTGACTTAGAAGGCTAGGTCGTAAAAGGCACTGTGGTTCCCTCCTCGCTCTATCTCTTGGGTCACTGGCTCTGCAGGAGGCCAGCTGCCATGTTGAGAGGATGCTCAAGCAGCCCTAGGGAGAGGCTCATATGGCAAGAAACTGAGGCCTCCTGCCAAGAGCCATGTGGGTGAGGCATCTTGGAAGTGGATTCTCCAGCCCCAGTTAAACCTTGAGGTGATTGCAAACTTATGAGAGACCCTGAGTTAGAATCACCCAAGCTAAGCTGCTCCAGGGTTCTTGACTCACAGAAATTGTGTAAGACAGTAAATATTTATTGTTTTAAGTTTCTAAATTCTGAGCTCATCTGCTATGCAACAATAGATAACTAGTACAACAGTTAATGAATTTATTTTTATGTTTTAGTCAGTGAATATTTTAATTCCTCAGTTTTAATTTCCAATATGGTAAATATTGATATAGAACCCAGTTAAACAAAAGTTCTTAGGGGTTCTCAGTTTTTAATAATATAAAGGGGCTTTGAGACCAAAAAGTGTGAAGACTATTGTCCTAAACTCTGCAAATTGCTCCTTTATTAAGCTTTTCTCAAATTATCCCACGTGAGAGCAATTTCTGTTTCCGATCAGAGCTCTGACTGACAGAACGACACCAAAATATTATCAATGATTGTTGCTCTTCAGTAGGAGGACATGATTTTATCTTCTTCTTAATGTTTTCTTTTCTGTACTTTACATTTTTTTCTACAAATAAGGATGCATTATTTTTATAATTAGGAGAAAAGAAACTTCCCTTTTCAAAATCATCAAAAGTGAAAGTTAGAGCTGTGTTTTCTTTAGATGAGTCAATGGTTGAAGCTTGGCTTGCAGAGCCCAGGTGTCCGCCAACGCACCTGGGAGTTGGGGAGAAGTTTATGGGGGTGGGGTGGGGGAGGGGAGATGGCTGAGGAGCCAGCACCCCCCGCCTACCTCAGCCAGAATAGTTCCTTCATGTGCTTTACATATTGGGTTTCTGCATAATATTGCATTTAAAGAAAAGTTTCCACTTAAAAAAAAAAGTTTGAAAACCTTTACCACGAGAATAACAGCTGAAGAGTTAAAATCAGGCTATAGAAGAATCACTCAAACTTCTTCCTCAATGTGAACAGAGTTTCCATAAAGGAAACCCTACATATTCTGAGGGAAGAACAGAAGCCCTGACAACTTAATAAATGTTTGGTGGTTTCAAGAGAGGCTGGCTCATGTGGCCATGGAAAGAAGTTATAGGGATGAAGAGCTTATCCAGGGACCCCCCAGTACTAAGGGCCCAAGAGGCCAGCAGAAACATCAGGGTCCTTCAGGCCCACAGAGACACAGATCAGAACCACAAGTGAATGGTTCTCTTATTTTCTTTAAAAAAAAAAAGCAGGAGGTACCAGGACCACCTGGTGGTTAAAAGCATGGGCTTCAGGGACAACAGATCTGGGTTCAAGTCCCAGGTCTGACACTTAAAACCTATGAGATCTTGGCAAGTGACATAGCCTCTCACAGCTTCAATGTAAGGGTACAATGTACAATTTCACCTGTAAAATGAAGTCTGAGAATGTAAAATTGTGAAGCCATTTTGCAAAACAGTTTAGCAGTTTCCTAAAAGTTAAACATAAATTTACCACGTGACCCAACAATTCCATTCCTAGGTAACTGCCCAAGAGAAGTGAAAACATATGTCCCCAAAAGGACTTGCATACAAATGTTCTTAGCAGCATTACTCATCATTACCCCAAATGGAAACCATCCAAATGTTCATCAACTGGTGAATGGGTCCCCAAAATGTGGCACATCAATACTGCAGAATACTATAGGGCAATAAAAAGGCATAAAGTCCTGATGCATGCCACAGCCTAGATGCACCTTGAAAACATTATTCTAAATGAAAGTAGCCAATCACAAAAGATCACATAGTGTATAAGTCCATGTAAATGAGATGTCCAGAAAAGGCAAATATATAGAGGCAAAAAATAGATTTGTGGTTGCCTGGGGCAGGGGCTGGAGTAGAAACTGGGAATGACTACAAATGGACTCAAAGTTTCTTTTTAGGGTGATGGAATATTCTAAAACGAGGCTGTGGTGATGGATTCCCAACTTTGTAAATTTATTGAAAATCATTGAACTGTACACTTAAAGTGGGCAAATTTGATGATATGTAAATTAAAGCTCAATAGAGCTGTTTTTTAAGAATGGAGTTTGACTCTCTGCCTCAGAGGGTTGCTGGAAAGATTAACTGAGATAATGCCTGTAAAGCAGGCAGCCTGGTACAAAGCAAGCACTTGGTAAATAATAATAATGATGACAATCAGAATATACACTAATAATAGATTATGTAAGTGTAGAATAATAGATAATGCAGGATAACAACAATTTATATCATATGTACTTCTCATTTAAATTTTTTAAATTAAAGTATAGTTAATTTACAATGTTGTGTTAGTTTCCGGTGTACAGCAAGGTGACTCAGTTATACATATATACGTTTTCATATTCTTTTCCATTATAGTTTATTACAAGATATTGAATATAGTTCCCTGTGCTATACAGTAGGACCTTGTTGTTTATCTATTTTATATACAGTAGTTTGTATCTGCTAATCCTAAACTCCTAATTTATCCCTCCGCCTCCCTTTTCCCCTTTGGCAACCATAAGTTTGTTTTCTATGTCTGTGGGTCTGTTTCTGTTCTGTAAATAAGTTCATCTGTGTCATATTTTAGATTCCACATAGAAGTGATATCATATGTATAGCATATGTACTTCTTACCATACCACTCCCACATGTGTCAACCCAATTTAATCCTACAGGATTAAATTAAGGCAAGTGTACTATATCATCCTTGTTTTTACAGATGGGGGAAACCGAGGCACCAAGAAATTAATGAACTTTCCCAGGTTGCGCAGCTAGTATACGGCAGAGCTGGGATGGGGAGTCCTGGATAACTAGCTCCGGAGACTATGCTTCTCTCCACGACACTGCACTGCCAAGGCCCCTGGACCTTGGACCCAAGTCAGCTGTGTACTGAGTTACTGCTCTACCTAGTGATGGGGGAAAGGGTACAGAAAAGGATCAGAGACAGCTCCCCAAGAAGGTACCACAGGACCTAAACCTGAAGGGTGTAGGACTTAGTCAGGGGAAGAGTGTTCCAGACAGAGGGAACCGCATATGCAAAGGGGGAAAGGTAAGAGAACGCAGGGCTTGGGCAGGAAGCCAGAGGAGGTGGAAGTGGCTGGAACTGATACCCAGCAGTGGGAACATGGGGCTCAGGCAAGTCCAAGGCCACGGAGGGTCCCTGGTGCCCGGACATTAGCCTGAGGCAATGCGGAGCCAGAGAAGGAAAGTCAGTGAGTTCCCCAGCACTGCCTTACTCCAGGAATGACGCACATCACCCTGGCAGGTGGAGGAGGTTGACTCAGCCACTGCTGTGAGCTCAGGGGAGCGGGGGAGCTGCTACCCCACGTTCCCATCCCACTGTCAGCTAACTCCCCAGCAGCTGCCCCAGCACCAGCTCCCCAGCATGCAGAAGCCGTCCTAGCCAGCTGGGAGCACCGGGCTTGGTCATGCTGCCAGGAAGCTGAACATAGTCTGGTGACAGCGCCTGCTGGTGGCTGGCAGCTTCCACACCCCCGCTCAAAACCCAGATAACTGTGGACCCCAGGGGCACCTCTCACCGCACTCCAACTGCCTGCCACGGGGCGCAGTGCTCTGGCCCTCCACTCTCACTTGGCTGTCAGGGGAACAGCCTGGGGGATCTATCACTTTTCTTATTCAGATTTAATATACAGATAAACATTTGCATGTGTGCACAGAACATTCACTGTGGCAAAAGCAAAACTACTGAAAACACTTATATGCCTAACAAAAAGGAAGTAGTTCAAAAATGCTGGTGAATCCATACTGTAGAATACTACGAAGCAATTAAAAAGGAGAATGCAGATCTATTATCCCATTGTACTGGCATGAAAACACCTCCAAGATACACTGCTGGGTAAAAGTAAATACCTACAGAATAATATATCGAGTATATCATCACTTACATAAAAACCAAAACAAACAAAAATCACAAACTAGCTCTTTATTTCGCCAGGTCTACAAATACGTAAGTAAGAAAAATGCCCAGAAGGAAGCACATCAAACTAAGAGCAGCAGTAATCACAGAAGGGAGGGAGGGAGGGAGGAAGGAAGGAAGGAAGGAAGGAAGGGAGGGAGGAAGGAAGGGAGGAGGGATGGACGGGACTTTTTACTCTTTACATTTCTATGTAGTTTGATTTTTACCAGAAGCATGTATTTGGGTTCTTAAAAACATTAAAGTCTTAAAAAATAAAAATAAAAAAAACATAGGGAAAAGTGTGTTAAAATGATCACCATGCTGGTGCAGGGTTCAGGGTCACTTTTCAAAGAGCTGTGACATCCAGGATCTTGTCTAATTCTTGCTACACCCCCTTGAGGGCAAGCGTTCAAAACCCCTTTTACAGATTAAGAAACTGGAGCCGGAGAGGTGAAACAAGCTGTTGAAGGTCACATGCAGGGCCGAGGGGCCCCTGGACCTTGGACCCAAGCCCAGCACTCTTTCTAACCTGTACCCGTGGGAGCGCACCGCGGTGCGGGCCAGGGGGCGGGGGCCGGGGCTGGGGAAGCGGAAGGCTGGGGGGAGGCACGGATGCTCCAAAGCAGCCGGTCATCCAGCTCACAGAGCCTCTGAAAAGCCCCTTCAGCGAGGGGAAAGGGGCCTCAGTCAGGGGAGACGGGGGTGGAAGATGAGTGTGAAAGGAGGGCTGATGCAGCGCTGCCCACGCCAAAATCAGACGTCATGACGTGCCGCCCACTGAGTGGGAGGGACCCGACGCGTCACCCGGCAAATGACACGTGGGAAGTAGCCTCTCAGGGCCACGTCCCTGGAGCCTGAGATTTCACGCCTCTCTCACAGGGGCTGCTCACCCCAGGCTCTGGCTGCGCTTTTTGCAGCTGAGTGGTTCCGGGAATGCCTCTCTACTCAGTTCCCAGAGCTCTCTGTAACCAGGGCAGAAAGGGAAGTGTGCTTCTCAGAGGGTTCTAGAACCTGAGGACCTTAATACTCTTGTAAACCCTAATATTCTTTGGAGTGGTAAATGCCTCCACCCCTCAGTTCTTTTATTGGCTGCTTTAGCACCAAGTGTCTGGGGGGGTGTGGAGACAGGAGGCCAGAGAGACCCAGGAAACATGGCTAGGTCCCTCCAAGGACAGGCAGAAGGGATTCATATACAGGGAGGAACCAGAGCCTGCTGAGGGGAACACGGGATGCATGGACACATCTCAGCTGCACAGTGAGCAGGCGTGACCCCTCAGAGCATGCTCAGAGAAGAGGGCTTTGGCCAAATCACCGATCCTCTGTTCACTCTTATAATGCGGAGCAAACCCACGAGGCCATGAAGCCAGGGACAAGAGCCTGGATCCTGGGAGTTCTGATTCCAGCTCTCCTCCCTTGGTCAAGTTTCTGAACCTTGCTGGGTCTCAGTTTCCCCATCTGTAAAGTGGGTATTATTATACCTGCCTCTTTGGTATCATGATATCTGGATCATAAGACACATAATGACAATAACTAAATAAAATATAACAAGTACAGGGTATCCATAAAATCTGGAAACAGATTATATGAATGCATATATGTGTTCATATTTATTTATTCATCCGTTTTACAGAGTGAAAATGTCCTAGACAACACTGTGTACATTCGTCTCTGTTTCTAGACTTGCTGGACACTCTTTAAATAAATGTAATTTTATACAAGTATAATTTTATATAAATGTATATAAATATAATGAAATAAAATATAGTAACAATATAATAAACTAAAACATACTAATCACTTACACAGTAGGAGGGACCATGTCAAGGACTTGCAGGTATTCTCTATTTTAGTGTTCACAGCAAGCCCTGGAGGTGGATACTATTATTATCCCCATTTTACAGAGGCAGAAACTAAGGTACAGGGAGCTGAAGAGACTTGGCAGGGTCACCCAGGGGATAATTCCCAAAACCAGCTTGAGACCTGGGTCATCTAACCACAGAGCCTATGCTGTTCTCCACCCCTCTAAACCATCTACCTCGAAAGTGAAGACCGAATAAAAGGGACCAGCAGACAGTTCTGCCGTACAGAGGAGGAGCTTAGGAAATGCAAAGTCCTGTGAGTACTGAGCACCTGGAGGAGAGAAACCAAATCCAACTGGTTCACCACCATATCTGGAATAGTAATGCACAAGATGTAGGTTGACCGTCAGTATTAGTGGGAGGGAAGGAAAATGAGTATTCATTAGCCAAAGGCTGGTATTCTTGTTTTCAAAAAGAAGTCTCAGATTTCAGAGCCCTTCCTAGGAGCATCCATCTCCTAAGATGTGTGGGGCTGCGCAAACGTGGGCGAGGGCCAGACCCACCCAGCTCTCCCCTCCACTGGCACAGAACCCAGAATCCAAGAGGCCCAGGTGGCCACCCACCAACCAGGACCAGGAGTGACCTACCTTCCTCGGCGTCGTTCCTAAGCGAGGCCTCCAGCAGGGCCACGCTGGCCTCGAAGGACACCTTCTTTCGCCGGCCGCCCGTGCTGCGCTTCCGTTCATGCTTGCGCTTGCGATGCTGCAGGTCCTGCTCATACTGTGCCCACTTCTTCAGCTGCTGGGCCCGGCGCTTCTGGGCGGCGCGCAGCCGCTCCAACGTGGGCACCTTCTCCAGCAGCTGCAGCTCGGTCAGCAGGTCCACGTGGCTGGCCATGGCCTCCGCGCCTCCCCGCGCCCTGGCTGGAGGCTAGCACAGCGCGCCGGGGGCTGGGGCGGCATGGGGGCTCCTGCGGGGCTGGGACCGCATGCTGGAGCCTGTGGCGGGGAAGGGGAGAGACACACATGGACATGCTTGTCAGGCTCAAAACTCCGATCTGATGATGTCACCCGGCCCCATGTTCCAAACGCTTTTTTCCCCCTATCTTAACTATTTTTCTTTTTTTTAATTGAGATATACATGACCTATGACATTGTGTAAGTTTCAAGTGTACAACATGTTGATTTGATATACTGCAATATGATTACCACTGTTAGCTAACACCTCCATCACGGTCACATAATAATCCTTACTTTCGGGTGGTCATACTGTAATTTCATATAAGGTTGTTCTATTGTTATAACACATACGGGGTTTCTTTTTATAACATAGAAGGGGTTTTTTGTTAGTTTTAAAGGAATGAGGATTATATTTTGAATGTCTCTGTATTAATTACAAAATAGGTTAATATTGACAGATATAATCCACATAAATGAAAGCTCTTTGGGAACCTTAATCTTAAGAGTATAAAGGGGTCCTAAGACCCACAAATAGCTGCGGAACTATTGGGACCTAGAAAACCTTAGTTGAAGTTTTCCTCTTTGGATGACTTTTTTAAAAAAATTCACACCTCTTGCTCTCATCAGTTCTTGGGCAACATGAAGTCAACAAAATTTCAGTGTGAAGCCAAGTGGGTGCTGTCTTCCTGTAAGCACAGACCCTATGGGCTCTCAGATGCAGAAGGAAAAGGTCTTGGAACAACTTGAGCCTTTCTAAGCCTGTTTTCCCACCTGTAAAATTTTGTATCCACCTCCCAGAATTTACAGGATGTTCAAGGAAGAAAGAGCTGACGAAAAAAGTTATACCAAAGAGAAACAAGTTATAGCAAAGAGAAACAAGCTTGGAGGAAGAAAAGCAGGGACATGTAAACGCAGCACATCTGGGAACCCATGGGGGCAAGGCTGGTGGAAGATTGCAGGATGCTGGGTACAGGCCTACATTTATGTGCTGTGGAAATGCTCACTATCACAAAGGGGATCAGCATAGCACTGGACTTCAGCAGGTGATTGTTAATCTCCTGGGTTCCCTGCTTCACTCTGGAGCTGCTGGTCCTCAGGAGGCTAAAGACCAGGATTCAGCCTTCGGCTGGACCCTCAGGAGCTCAGAATGTTCTTCAGGTCTCTCCCTGAAGAGACTGGAGCATACACAGGAGGAATGGGGAAGGGGTTGGCTTGGCAATATTCAGAGGGCAAAGGCTCCTGGGGTCTGAGTGGACCTGATCTCAAGGATAAACATAAGCCAGGGACTTCCCTGGTGGCACAGTGGTTAAGAATCCACCTGCCAATGCAGGGGACACGGGTTCGAGCCCTGGTCCAGGAAGATCCCACACGCCACGGAGCAACTAAGCCCGTGCGCCACACCTACTGAGCCCGCATGCCACAACTACTGAAGTCCTCGCGCCTACAGCCCGAGCTCCACAACAAGAGAAGCCACTGCAATGAGAAGCCCGCACACTGCAGCGAAGAGTAGCCCCCGTGTAGCAGTGAAGACCCAACGCAGCCAAAAATAAATAAGTAAATAAATTTATTTAAAAAAAAAAAAAGGATAAACATAAGCCAATGGCAAGGCTCAGCAGGAAACAAGCAAACTGCCCTTGGTTGCCTTTTGTTTTGTTCTCAGTATCTTGCAATGCTTTTTCAATTAGTTAAACTTTTTATTTTGAGATAATTATAAATTTACATACAGTTGTAACAAATAATGTGGAACGATCCCGTGCAAACTTTACCTAGTTTATCCCAAAGGTAACATCTTGCAAAACTACAGTACAGTGTCAAAACCAAGAACCTGACGTTGATACAACCTATCAATCTATTCAGATGTCCCCAGTTTTATATGTACTCATTTGTATGTGTGTGTGTTTAGTTTTAAGCAATTTTGTCACAAGTGTAGGTTTGTGTATCCACCACCACAGTCAAGATACAAACAGTTCCATCACACAAGGATCCCTCATCCCCCTCTCCCAATGCACTCCTGTCCTTGCCCTTGTCAATCACTAATCTATTCCCCATCTCTTGAATTTTGTCACTTCAAAAATGTTATATAAAAGAATCAGACAGTGGGTAACCTTTTGGAATTGACTTTTTTCACTCAACATCCCTTAAGATTCATCCAAGTTGTTTTGCATAACAGTAGTTCATTCCTTTTTGGTTGCTGAGTGGTATCCCCACTTTATGGATGTGCCCCAGTTTGTTTATCCATTCACTCATTGAGGAGCATCAGGGTTGTTTCTAGTTTGGGGCTAATATATTCATGTACAGGTTTTTGTATGAACAGAAGTTTTCAATTCTCTGGAGTAAATACCCAAGAGTACAAGTTTCATAAGAAATTGTCAAACTATTTTCCAAAGTGGCTGTACCATTTTTTCATTCCCACCAGCCATGTGTGAGTGATCCAGTTTCTCTGCCAGAATTTGGCGTGCTCACTGTTTTTTAGTCATTTAGATAGATATTCCTTTTTAAAAGTAAGGAGCTCAGAAGAGTTGAATTCACAACCATGCTGTATCATCATGATGGTCAGAACTCACTGGGAGCTAGTGGACCACATATTTACTTTCCCCCACTTCTTCAAGGAATCAAACAATGAAACCTGCCCTGTGATGAGTTCTGGTTCAGAGATGGATTGAGGATCAGCTCTGCCTTCTAGGAAACCCAAGTCTGCCTGTCTGTCATCTATCTGTAAACTAATCTAATCCTTCTGATGACCTAATGAGATAGGTACAATTATCATCCCCATTTCACAGATAAGAAAACTGAGGCACCGAGAGATTAAGTAAACTACCCTACATCACACAGCTAGAAAATGGAAGACCTTTTCTGCCTAAGGTTATCAGAAAAGGCTCTCCAGAGTAGAAGGCAACTGATTTGAAACTCCAAGGATGAGTAGTCCACCAGGTGAAGAAGGCAGACATGGGAGCTTGGCAATGTACAAAGGCATGGAGAGGGGCTGAACACCATGGAGGAAATTCTGGGAACCAACATGCACAAACATGGCTGGAAGTGGATGGGACTGCCCAGCCCAATGGGAACAGGAGTCTTGTGGGAAGCAGTGAGCAACCTGTGGTACAAGGCCAGACAACCAGAAAGTCCCCTGTGGTTCACATCATGTTTTTGTGTTTGCTTGGTTGGTTTTTGGCCCACACCACAGTTTACAGTATTGTCATTCATTGCTAACTTTTAAAACTTGAAGATTTTATATCCAAAATCAGATTTTCAGCTTTTCTTAGAACATCTCAGTACCTGGCCACACTGGGCTCACGTGGCAATTATCAGCAGGTTTGGAGTAGGACTGTCCCCTTTAGATGGGGCCCATCTAATTTCCCATA
The DNA here is from genome assembly GCF_028564815.1 of Eubalaena glacialis. Classification (NCBI taxonomy): domain Eukaryota; kingdom Metazoa; phylum Chordata; class Mammalia; order Artiodactyla; family Balaenidae; genus Eubalaena; species Eubalaena glacialis. Next base: position 21,541,597 of record NC_083728.1, read on the forward strand.
GTCCCCACTACCCCCCCATTACTCCCACCTGACCTCCTTCACTAATTGGCATCACTTGCCAGCTCCTATGGTCATTTCAGTTTGCAAGCCCTGCCTTAGGCGGAATGAGACAGCAGTCTCCAAATATCCACAAGTCCAATCTGCACAAGAAAGAGAAGATAGTCTGTGAGTCTCCCCAGTGCAGAACAGGACCAAGGCATAGGGGAACAGTAGTGTGCACCGAAAAAAAACAGGCACCTGGCCTCCAGAGCTGTCCAACAAGCAATTGAACAAGGGCTTGTGGTCCAGTGGCTGTCTCTGGAGGTGGCAAATTCTCCGTCACTCACCGGAGAATACAATTTCTACTAATGACAGATCAGCCTAAGTGTTCTGTACAATTTCTTTCAGCCCTAAGATTCTGTACACAGATGGTTACTCATTTCTTCATTATTAAGTATTCACTGATCACCTACTAAGTGGTAGGTACCAAAAACATGCTAAGACTGAAGATAAGAATAATCATATCAATCACCCTGTTAAAGGCCTTAATCCTTTTCCAAGAACATCCTCAGCCATCATCCCAGCCAGGTGTTTCCCTAAGTGTAGAAAGAGAACCCATACCGAGGGAATTTTCAAAAGTTCAGGACAAGACTTGATATAACATGGAATCAGAGACACCAAGTTACCTCCTTTTCATTTCTTTTTCAGTCTATCAGATTGTCTCCAGAAGAAAGTGCTAATAGTTCGTTGCTAATAGACATCTTTATAACCACGTTTATAACCATGTCAATTTCCCTCTTAAACAAAGAGAAAGCAGGCCTCAGGCTAATAGCCTTGGGCAAGAAATGGTATCTAAGACAGAATGTAATAACAATGATTTTTTTTTCCCTGTGGATTTGGTTTCACAGTTAGTGTTTATTTATGGTAGTGAAATAAAATTTCCTTTTTAAATAAATCTACTTCAGTGGAAATCTTGCAAGGTGGTAGCAAAGAAAAATTAAATAATGATGGTATTTCGTGCTGGCAAAAATTGTGATTGACATTTGGGAAACCGTCCTGGTCACTGATCCTCAGTGACAACAATCTTATAAAAGAAGCACTCATAGGAGCTCATTACTTCATCTGACAAATATTTATTGGGCATCTATCACATGGCCAGGACTGCACTGAGAGCTAGGTATACAGAAGGGTAAAGACAGGTACAGTCCCTACCCATTGGATGGATGACAAAACAGAGGCACAAGGGAGTGGAGGACACACTCACGGGATACAGAGACTGAGCAGTAACTTGAACCCTGGGCCTGACTCCCAGTATAATGCTCCCTCCTTGGGCCTCAGGGTGGGGGGCCCCAGGCAGACAGAAGGCACTCACTGCTGTGCCTTCCCTGGCTTGGACAGTTTGCTTGGGTAAAGGAATTAAGGGCAGTTGCCCAGCCCCCTGGAGAAAGGTGAGAACAATGCCTCCCAAGAGCCAAAAAAGGGGGCCAGAGCACATTTTCTCTGACTTTCCTCTCTCTGCCAGCTCCCACCCGGCTCGCCCCTCTGGGTTCCCTGGAGCTGGGGCTCCAGGACAGCTCCCTCTTGACTGCTGGTTTTCAGGTGACCTAGTTTCCCCCAATAGACCCACACACCTCCTCCCACCCCCGTCCAAGAAAACCCTGCTTGGTCTAATTAAAGAATTGCCATCAGTGCTGTTAACACAGCAGCTGGGCAGCCCTTAAGACAGGGCACTGGCCTGGGTGCTGGGGCAGCCCACAGAAGTCCTGGCTCCTATGAGCTGTGGACTGGCTCCCTCGTGAGACCCGGTGCCCCTGCCCATACTTCCAGAGATAGCCCTGGTTGGTGATGGGGACACAGCCCAAACTGCCAGGACCCAGGAGAGCAATGGCATTATCAACTCTTTTTTTTTCTCTCTCTCTCTCTTTTAAGGGTAGGGGAGTTTTTATTTATTTATTATTTATTGGCCGCTGCGCGTGGCATGCGAGATCTTAGTTCCCCCACCAGGGATTGAACCCATGCCCCCTGCAGTGGAAGCGTCCTGGAGCCCTAACCACAGGACCGCCAGAGAATTCCAGGCATCGTTAACTCTTAAAGGAGATCCCCAAGGAGGACCTCACTGGAGGAAAACCAGCTCCACGGAGACATACTGAGCCCAGTGTGTTGTGGGAGCATCCGAATGGACCATCTTGAAGAGAACTGGGCACGATGTGGGCACGCGAGCTAATGGAATGATTAGGCTAGAGACGCGGGTGGGGGAGGGGTCCGCAGAGGCCAGGTTGGGGTGAGGTTATCCAGGAAGTGTATGCGCTGTGAAAAGAGGAATCAGAAGCAAGGGGAAAACAAAGTACGGTACTTGATAATTTTTCCAACCAGTGGCTGTGTCAGGTCTGGGTGGATGAACCAAAGTAGCCCGATTCTGGGCAGCCCCAAGTCTGAGGCCAACGCCCTTAACCCTCAGTGAGGCAGGAACAGGCAGTTGGAGTAAGCCTTCATTCAGCCTCTGACTGCTGTCTGACAAAGCCGAACTGGATTCCTGTTGGTGTATCCACTAACCCTCGCTGCCAAGCAGTGTAGGGAAGCAGGGGCTGCAGCTGCGCTTGGGGACGAGGTGGAGGCGGGCTGGGCAGGGTGCACTACAGAATCCCTCCCCTCCCCCAAAAATGAAAAGAAGGCTATTATAAGAGTGTTGTTTGGGGGATGATATGTCTCTGAGGAAACGAGAAGAAGAAGAAAGGCATGGGCCCATTGAAATACACAGCTTGGTGATGGTCTGTGTAGTTCCCTATCACTCCGTGCTGATTGGCCAGAGTCCATGAGCAACAGCCTAAGCCCAGCCAGAGTGATTGGTTGGGGGTAGGCACATGACCTAAGCTGGACCAATCAGAAGCTGTCTCTTCCCATGCCCATGAACGGGAAGCATGAACCCCAGTTGCTGCTGGAAGCCGGGCTTTGGATAAGGCCAATACTCGGGAGTCAGAGGAGGGAAACAGGGTCCTTTAATTTAGGGACCTCTGGACTTTATCTCCTTTATTATTTAAGCCAGTTGAATTGATTTTGTTACTTGTAGCCAAGAGTACCCTAACAGACATTTATGCTACTTTTAGGGATGCAGGAATGGGAGCCCCAGAAGGAGATGTTGCCTGAATCAGAATGAGTGGTCTCTTGCTGGGGCATATCGCCAGATACCTCCACTTCCCCTAGAATGGCCATCTTATGGCCCTCCAGGCCCAAGCTGAGGGCCAGCCTTGAAGAAGGGCGGGAAGGCCAAAGCCAGGTTTCCACGGCAGCCCCGCCCCCTGAGGTGGGGGGAAGGGGACCCAGGCCTTGCGACGCCTCCATCCCAGAGGAGCGGCTGGTTGACACAACTTTGGACTAGAGCCCAGTGCCTTGAGAAAAACAACACGAAGGAAGGTGAATTCAAATTGAAGAGACTTTAAAACATGAGTCAGACAGTGCCTCAAAGTTCACACTGTTAACAGAAAACGTTAAGATTTTTTTTCTTGTTCTTCAGCTATTCTCCACGGAACCTTGGCAGCTCCCTGGAGGAAGGCCGTGAGTGCTTGCGCCTCGTGCTTCCTGTACCATTGAGCACGAGGGAAAAAGCAAAACAAAACGCTGCACCGGCTTTCCCTGCTCCGAGCTCACTTGGGACCCACTTTCTCTCCTAAAGGATGCACACCTCCGCCCTCCCACAGCACGCTCCTTTGAATAATAGCGTCATTTCCCCCTTCCTGCTCACTCCCCACCCCCCAGTATAAAGATGCTTTACTCATGAACAAAGAGACTTCTGGGGCCCTTGGTGCTCCAAAATCTGAATTAGAAATTAGCCTTGTCCCCCCACCAACTCCATTCTCATGGGATTCTGTAGACTTTCTGTTCTACCCCTGCTGTAATGAACCTTCTAGATTTCGTGCACAGTCATCCTAGACAGACATCCTGGTTTTAAATCTGCTGTGGGACTCGGGTCCCTGAGGGTCTGCTCCTTAACTCTGCCTCTCCCAGCTGTGCTCCTTCATTCAGACCTCTGAGTGGTGGCCCTGGGCTTGGCCTTGATTTGTCACTGTTCTCTGAAGCCCACTAACTATAACCCAATTTGGCAAGACCTTGGGGGGTGGGGGGCAGGGATGGAGGAGAGGGGAGGGTGGCAGGACTCGAAAACCACGAGTTCAACAAGAACAGAGCGATCGATCAAGCAACTAAAGCATCTTGAGCTCTCTCAGGAAAAGAATCATGTCCAGCATTGAGATAATAGCCCAGTTGACCTCTGTCTGAACTGGCTGGGCCATTTTGGTAATATAGGACCAGGCCTTAATGAAAGCCATGAATGAAAGGATTAGCTTTGTTCTCTAGAGGGCAGAGTTGGGATCATAAACAGGCAAAATGAAGAAGGAGGATCAGCCCGGCACTTTCCTGGCAGAAAGTGGCTAAGACTCCATGCTTCCACTGCAGGGGGCGTGGGTTCGATCCGTGGTCAGGGAACTAAAGATCCTGCATGCTGCGTGGCGCAGGGAAAAAAAAAAAAAGTAGGATCAGCCTGGAATGAGGAAGAACTGTCTAACACTGGTGATTCAAAGCCCAGCCATGGTGTGATGCTGGGGTCCCCACCACCAGGAACTCCATGGTCACTCATGAGGCTGCAGAGAGAGAAGGTCCATATTGGGTTGGAGGTGGGACTGGCTCAGTGAACCCCAATCCCAACCTGGCAGACAGATCATCTGTATTAGCAGTAAGACTCTATCATGTATATTTGCAGCCCAGCACTTGGTAACCACCAGGCTAGACAGTGTGGAAGAACCATTGCAAGTAGATATCGATTGACGATGTTTTAGATTCATTTCTACTTGTGAAGGTGAGGCAGCTGTCTCAGACTCAGCTCTGAGAAAACTTCAGAGGAAGCCACAGCTCGAAGGGGTGAAGGAAAACCCGTGAACACAACCATCTTCCATGCTGAGCTTCTCTCCTTGAACCTGAACCCACAGAGAGGCCCACCTACTTATGGGTAAGAATGCCACTGTGGAGGCGGCTGCAGGGGACAGAACAAAGGTGCCAAGGATGGGGCACATGCGAAGATGACATGATGTCTACGAACACATTAGTCAGTCACAGTCACGGTGCTAAGCCAGCCAGTCTTCTAAAGAAGCTTATGTAATAGCTAAGCACGGGGAAACGGGAGTCAAATTACACATACTGCTTCTCCAGGCTTGGGGGAGTGTGGTCCACCCCCTCCCTTGCAGAGAGATAAAAACTCCCTTTGCAGCTAGAGGGATCGTTTTCCAAAGGAGGCCACGTGTGGCCACAGAATGCCCTCCTGGTTTACACATTTATTAAATAGGGGATGGCTATTCACACTGACTAAGGCTGGAGTGGCCTCTGCCACCTCTGCCTCCCTCTCTCAGCATGACATCCTTGGACGAGCTTTCCTCTGTTGTGCCAACTCTTAGGTTGGTGGTGGCTTCTTGGAGCACTTTGAGGACAGAGGTTATGAGGCCACGTGTGATAACAGGAGGAATGAGGGCTGTGATTGATTAGTAATGTCTGCCACAGATAAAGGAGTGGGAATTGGCTGCACGCATACTGAGCATACAACTCTGTTCTACATCACGCTTGCCTACTTGGATTTCAATACTTGCCTTTGCCCCGTTGTTCAAAATCCTCTAGTCTCAAACACAGACATCTGGAAAGTTATCAGATTGAGTGAAAGGGCCCCTCAATATCAATATATCATTCAACCCAGAACAAAAGTCACTGTGGCCTCAGTGGTAGACAGGAATCAAGAATATCTTAGGTTCTAGTAAGAATTTCTCCAATAACTTGCACTAGGGGGTAGAATGAAGACCTGTCCTCCATGACTCCATCCCCTTAAATTGACTGGATCCTGGTTCTAGGAAGCAGTATGCTGAACCAACTCAAGCAAAGGTTGGCAGCCCCTGTGGAATTGCCACCCCTCCCAACCCGGACCCTGGAAAGTAGGGAGGTAAGTGTCCTGCTGGTAACTGGATGGGGTTAAAGAGGGAGGGGCAGGGATCACTATCAGCCAAGGATCACTCTCTCATCCATCCTAGGCATCCTGGGTTTCACAGCATTACCAACATAAAGGAGGAAGGGGACTGTGGTCTGCGGAAGCCCCTCCCTCCACTTCAGAAACCTCAAAGATATCCCTAGCGAGCTATCTCCTTCCCTTTAGCCAGGGGTGTTCTTAGCCAATTAGGAAGTAGCTGGGATGGGAATTTTAAAAAGCTTTTCATAGAGTTTGTTCATGGAGGTTTGGAGAATAATTCCAAGGAAACAAGGACAATAAAAAACAGAGAGTTGGACTCAAAGGAGAAAGTCCTACGCTGGAGGAAGAAAGAATGAGGAGACAAAGGGCTAGAGCAATGCAGACAATGGGTACCAATTAACTGCACAGCCAGTAAGTGGTGGAGCTGGGATCCGAACCCAGGTCTGTCTAATTCCATTGTCTACATATATTAAAGGAGAAGGAACCAGGAAAAAACTCTAAAAGAACTACAAGTGCTTTAAAACATCTTCCTCATGAAACACAAGAAGATTTCAGAAAATCCAAGGTATTAATCATCAAGGAGATAAGAGGACATTTCGACTAACAAACCAGACAGATCAATTGGTAATAAAGCAAATACTTGCTGAAATCAGTATAGAGTAAAAACATATGCTTAATGAAACTAAACATAAGTGGGACTTCCCTGGCAGTCCAGTGGTTAAGACTCCTCGTTTCTAATGCAGGGGGCGCGGGTTCGATCCCTGGTCAGGGAACTAAGCTCCCACATGCTGCATAGTGTGGGCCAAAAAAAAAAAAAAGTAAAATAAGACCGATCCACTTAAAAAAAAAAAAGCAAAACTAAAACATAAGCATCTCAGAACTTATAAAATATGTAAATGAAAGGAACCCAGAGATAAAGAATGCAGGGTAAAAATGGCAGCTTCTGTGCACAGCACATCTTCCATGGGTCAAATTCTTTACATGTAACATCTCTTGGAATCATTGTGCCAACTCTGCGGTAGGTGTTGTTCCCATTTCAAAGAGGAGAAAACTGAGACTTAGAGAGGTTAAGGAACCCATAAGTAGGGCTATTCCAGTTGTCTATAGCTGGCATCTTTTCTGATTGCTCAATCATATGCCATGATGGTTAAGTATTTTTTATTATCTCCCCTGCTTGAAAATAGAGAAAATGTCAGACAGGAAAGATGGCCCACAAAAGCACGACTAGAAGCAAGAAGAGAACTCTTTGCAGGAAAATAAATGAAATCTATGCAGAGTGAGGATAATTGATTACAGTCATAACTTCCCTTACTATTGGAGCTGTCATCACCTTTGGAGGCTTAGGCAGGAAATATATGTATCTCATCCTAAATTTCATAAAACTGCCTTCCAAACCCTATGAGCTCAGCCCCCTATGACTACTGTTCCCTTTCTTGGTGAGCGCTTTCTCATTTTCACTTTACCCAACAGCTCCCAAACCAGATTCATAACAGCAACTGTCTTCTCTCCTCTACTCTCTGGGAGATGAAGCTGTCAGTAGAATAAATCAGGAAGCTTCCAGACACTCAGCATTTGGGTAAATGAAGTTTCCATCCAATACACAGGCTTTGAAGTCTCTCTGTACGGGATTTGTGACCTTCCAGGTCACCATGCAGAGAGAAGCAAGCTGTAGTAACCTGCCTTTACATTACTTTCGTTCCTCCCCTCTTTGATCTCCAGCCAAAGTCCCTTCACTTTGATTCCCTCCTCTTGGCTCCTCTTGGGTGTACAGAACTCCAAGCATACCTCTGCTTCCCCTCTGACCCCTTATTTCCATTGAAAATTCTCCATAAGCCATAGATTCAATCCCATGAAAGTGATGTTACTGTCACAACTGAACTTATCTCCTCGTGTTGAAATCTCAGGTTCACTTTGTTAGAGACTTTGGTCTACACTCAGAGCCCTAATATAATTTCAGTCCTCTCACTCATCATTTTCTCCAGCAAATTGCTAAACACTCTTTCTATTTTATGCCTGATGTCATCAACAAGTAACTAATTTCAGAATTTTCTTCTGGCAGTTTTCTCCTCTAATTCACTTCCACTTTTAATTTAAAGCTGCATTCATTTAACCAATCAACAAATATTTATTACCATCTACTATGTGCTAAGCCATAAAGCATGGGGGTCCTAAGGGTCCCTTAATGAACAAAACTATTGATCAGAAAAGTTCTGCTCTGGTAAAGGCAGAGTAGCTCTTATTGGACCCACCCCCTCACATATAACTATTGTGAACTCTACACACCACACACACACACACACACACATAACCTATTGGAAGGCACTAAATTTGTTCAACCACAAGCAGACAGAAACCGGAGGGGAGTCAACACATGAAAGAAAGAAATTTGCACTAGGTGAATTCCATGTTTTTGTAGCTTTTTATCCGAGGGCAGGCCCCAGTCAGTGTTATACCTGTTGGCTACAACCTGGATGAGAACCTTTGCTCTTACCGTTTGAGGAATTAAAGGACAGAGTTCAGGTAACTACAGTTGGGAAGTGAAGAGAAAGCATCCCAGAAAAGAGTCACAGATGGTAGCCCCAAATGCTGAGTATAGATTCTGTCCAAATCTCTCTGAATGATGCATGTGCAGGGCAGGTTCCAAGCAGCCCAACTAAGGCTAAAAGAACTGAAGAAAGATTTCAGCTGCTGCCTACCCAGGGGGAAACTGAATTTAGAGTTTGTTTGGTCAAGTTAACTGACTGATTTTTTTAAAAGTCATTACTGTTCTGAGGAACATAATAGAACCAAGAGTCTCTTCAAGTCTCATTCACAATGTTCAAGATGTAACCTAAAATTACCAGAAAAAAAAATTTTTTTTAAAGCAAACAGGAAAGGGACTTCCCTGGAGGTCCAGTGGTTAATACTCCATGCTTCCACTGTATGGGGTGTGGGTTCAATCCCTGGTCGGGGAACTAAGCTCCACATGCCTCAGCGTGGCCAAAAAAAAAAAAAAAAAAAAAAAGGAAAATATGACTCAAACTCAAGAGGAAAGGCACAATAGAGATCTACCCGCAAAATGACCCCTTATTTCCTTTAAGGGTATAAAGGAAAGTATGCTTGTAATAAATGAACAAATAGGAAATACCAGCCACAACACAGAAACCACAAAGAAGAGACGTGAAACTATTAATCAGATTAGATAAATCCACACCAACAGCTTTCTCTGCATCCATGTGAGTTGTGCTTTTCACTAGAGCCAGTTACATAGTTCTAATATTGACTTCAATGACTTTTTTTTTTTTTGGAGCACCTTCCAAGTGCCAGGTCTTGGGCAAGCTTTGGGGAGCAAAAATACAGCATAAAATATTAAATCCTGATCCCAAAGACCAGATATTTTCATCTGATGACATCTGTATAGACTACTTGTCACTTCTCATGTCCTCCTTTCTCTTTCAGGTCTTAAATTGGAAGAAGAGATTGAAGTCCTTTCATGGGCTCTTCCCAGCTTCCAGATCACTCCTGATGGAACCATTTGCCCACATAAAGCACACATGAATGAGGCACAGGCTGTCAGGTTTAATACACCTCTACATTCTCCTTCCACAGCAAAATCAGCCTCCCCTGCTGATTAGACAGATCAGATCTATAAAAAACTCTGGGTACAGACGTCAAAGAGAGTCAATGGGGAGGCACTTGCCATTATAACACCTCTTTATACAGTTCCATTAATGCGTGTTTTGCTTTTTCAACACCTGGCAGGAAAGAGGTTCTCAAACTTGGCTACAAAGTTGGAATCACCTGGAGATGCTGGGAACTTATATTAAGATCGCAGAGCATGACTACTATATATCCACCAGAGTGGCCTTTCTTTTTTAAAGACAGAAAGTACCAGTGGTTGGCAAGAATTCTTATAAACTGAGTGGGAATATAAATTGGTACAGCCACTTTAAAAAACTGCTCAAGCAATATCTTCTAAAGCTGAACATATGATGCCCTATAATCTAGCAATTTCATTCCTAGGAATATACTCAACAGAAATTTCTATATACATTTACCAAAAGGCATTTACAAGAATGTTGACAGCACTATTTGTAATAATCCCAAAGTGTAAACTATCCAAAATGCCCACCAAGAGTAGTTTGGAAAAAAATTTTGGTGTACTCACACAATGGAACGGATGAGTAATATACAATTACACTTGACAATCTGGATCTCTCACATTGTTAACCAAAATAAGCCAAACACAAAAATGCATACTATATGATTCCACTTATGTAAAATTCAACAACAGGCAAAAGGAATCTATGTTGTTATCAATCAGAATGGTGGTTTTGGAGTGGGGGTGACTGGGAAGGGACTGAAGAAGGGCTTCTCAAGTGCTGATAATATTCAGTTTTTTGAGCAGGATATGGCTTACCCGGGCATGTTCAATCTGTGACAATTCATTCACTTAGGATGTGGGTACTTTTCTGTGTTTGCTTTACCTTAATAAACCATTAAAATTTTTAAAATACGGGGTCCCATCTCAAGAGATTCCAGTTTAGTTGGTCTGGGGTGCAGCCAGGCATTGAAATTTTTAAAAAGCTCCCCAGGTGGGTCTAATATGCATCCAAGAACCACTGTGTTAGAACTTGGCAACCCTCTTGACTATTTATTTCTTGGAGCAGAAAGTGCTGCTGCTTCTCCAGAAAGTTTAAAGCAGGATGTTTTCTGTGGATCACTGGTAGCTCCAGAGGAGGTTAACAGGTGTTACATGGAAAAAGGGTTCCGTGGTGAAATAAACAATTTTACAATTTTTAATGATTAACTCTTATTGAACACTTACTACATTCCTGGAGCTAAGCTAGCTGCTTTATCTACACTATCTCATTTAATCCCACAATAAGCCTATGAGAAAGGTACTATTAATCCTCATTTTACAGAAGAGTAAACTAAAGTTCAGTGAGGTTAAGTAATTGCCCAAGGTCACACAGCCAGTAAGTGACAGGGTTAGGATTCAGATCCACATTGGCCTTGACGCTGAAGCCCATGCTCTGAACCACTGCCCTGATTTGCCTCTCCAGGCAGCACTTGTCTGCAGGACTTAACAGAGCTTCCACTTGGCTAATGCGAGCTGTGGGTTGTCAAGACAGGAACGTGGGAGGCAACACTTCCCAAAATGGTCTCCTTGCCTCCATCTCTTACCTTCCAACCCACAATCCACACCACTGGCAGAGTTTTCATTCTGCACCCAAGTCTGATCCTGTATTTCCCTTGTAGGGAAGCGTATAATGTCTCCCCAGTGCCTGTAAAGTCTAAACTTCTTAGCCTCAGAGACCAGACCATCCAGTATCTGGCCTTGACATGTTTAGCTTTACCTCTGGTCGTCCTAACCTCCCTCCCACCCCCACCAAGTCCACTAAACACTCAATTTTCCAGCTACACTTAATAGGTCTGGTGGATTCACACTCCAACAATGGTACCCACCATTTGCTGAGACTCTGCTATGTGTCAGGTACTGCCCATAAATTAACTTTAATCCCCACAAGGAGCCTTTAAAAACAGGTCTCATTATCTCCAGTAGATAGAGTAGGAAATGGAGGCTCATCTTGACATGCCCAAAGTCACAACTAGGGAGTGGCAGGCAGAACTAGGATTTGAACACAGATTTACATTTCTCCTCTACAAAGCCCATGGAGTTTTCTCTCCGCCTCACTCCCCACCTCACCTTCATTCATGCTGTTCCAAGGAGTGGCAGTACCCTTCTTTCCCTCCACCTGGCAAGCTTTTCCTTGTTCTTTGAGAGCTAGCCCAAGTGCTGTAATGATAATATCTATCATCTCTTAAGTGCTTTCCAGGCACCGTGCTCAGCACTTGACTTGCCTCATCTCATTTACAGGATATTGTCTCCATGCTCCTTTTATTCCCTCCGAGTTGTTCTTTATCGGCCTTGTGCCAAACGGGTTTCTCTCTCCTCTTTAGTTCCAAAGCATTTGACCACATCTCTGTTGTGGCTCTCAACTAGTAATTGTTAGTTTCAGATCTGCCTCTTCCATTGGACTAGATGCTCTCGAAAGACAAGGAATAGATGTTATTCACCTTTTCATCCCACCCTAGAGTCACCCAGCATGTGGTAGAGTTTCAATAAATGGGAGAGGGTAGACAGGAGGGTGGGAGACCAAGAGACTGAAATTCACTGACATTATTCCATCAGTCATATCATAGGGAGTGGTCCTCTGGCTTGGAACCAGAGCTATAGAATCAAACCAGACAAAACAGACCTGGCTGTTGGAGGAACGTGGGGGCCAGACCCAGGATGTACCTTACCTGGCCCCTGCCTTGCCATCCATGAAAGGATGAGTTAGGACTGTCTCTGGCTCCACAGTCTTTTTTCAACTCTGCATGCTTTGCAATTGGCTCCAGAGATCCTGGCTTAGAAGCTTTGCTGTAAAGTGATGGTTAGTTTCATTCCACAGCACTGTTTCAGATATTCTCAGCTGCTCCTTGCCGTGTGTTGTTCTTAAGGTACTGCAGTGAATGAAGAGCTATCCAAGACAGGTAGCCCGAAGAAAATGCATAGCTAAGGCGTGGCTCCCGCAGGTGGGAAGATCAGGTGGTCATAACCCCTTTCTAAATGGATCTATTCTTTTTGAGTAGGAGGCCCTTTTACAAGACACACACATCTCTGAAGCTTACTCATTCATTGAACGCCCATTCTGTGCACCCAATCTACAGTGGGCACTGTTCAGAGCACACGTCCTTGTAACCCCTGGAGTAACCGCCAATTCATGCCACCCACATCCAACTTCTATGAGCTCCAAGGCTGTGGATTTTTTTTTTTTTTAATTTATTTTTGGCTGTGTTGGGTCTTCGTTTCTGTGCAAGGGCTTTCTCTAGTTGTGGCAAGCGGGGGCCACTCTTCATCGCGGTGCGCGGGCCTCTCACTATCGCGGCCTCTCTTGTTGCGGAGCACAAGCTCCAGACGCGCAGGCTCAGTAGTTGTGGCTCACGGGCCTAGTCGCTCCGCGGCATGTGGGATCTTCCCAGACCAGGGCTCGAACCCGTGTCCCCTGCATTGGCAGGCAGATTCTCAACCACTGCGCCACCAGGGAAGCCCAAGGCTGTGGATTTTTAAAGCCAGCCTTCTGTTCCTTTGCTCTCGCTCTTTCTGGACTAACATACACATTTGCCCAGGTAAGAGTGATTGGTAATCAGCACCAGCTGCAAACTCAGCTGGGTTTCTGCACAGCCTCCCTCAAACAAACCTCATTAGTAAACATGGAAACCACCAAAAAGTCTATTTCAAAATTACTTATCCCTTCCTAGCTGCCCACCTCTTCTGCTGCCACCACTAGGGGTAAGCAGCATGATCTTTCTGCTTCTAACAAGTCATTTTCTTCTGAGGATTTCAAGTATCCCCCCTCCCACCAGGACATAGTGTATGCTGTATTTTACAAATTCATTTATGATAGTCATGTTTGATAGTTTATCAAACAGAACTTAGCTTATACATTTCTCTAGCACAGCTTTGTTCTTATGTTATTTGCCCATGTGTCTGCTTCCTTCAGGAGACAGGGACCAACCTAAGGGCAGGAGCTGGTTTAATTTAATTTTATGTCTCTAATTCCAAGCATCAAGCCAAGTAAAATGTAGTTCTTGAATATTTAACAATCTTTATGTAGCCACGGTCTAAAGGGTCATAAAATCTGAAGTATTGTGGAACTTGACCTAGAAACATTCTTTCTATTTTATTCCTATCTGACTGGCAAAAATTAAAGTCACTCAGCGTTGGAGAAGGGGCTGGGGCAATAGGCATTCACACACATGGTCGAGGGAATAGAAATTGGTTTTCGGGACTTCCCTGGCGGTCCAGTGGTTAAGACGCCGTGCTTCCACTGCAGGGGGCATGGGTTTGATCCCTGGTCAGGGAACTAAGATCTCGCATGCCGTGCCAAGAAAAAAAAAAAGAAAAAAGAAATTGGTTTAGCCTCTTGGGAGGACAGTTTGACAATGTCATAGTTCAAACTGCAGGGAATTTTCCTTACAGATAAACTCATACCAGTGTACAAAGATACATGCTGTGTAAGCAAGGATGTCATAGCATCATACACTTGTAGTAGGAAAAAAACCAAAATAATCTGCACTGCCAGCAAGGGACTAGAAAACAAATTATGGTAAATTTTTATTACGGGAATATCATGTAGCCTTTAGGACTGAGGTATATCTATATGTGTTGACATATGCTAAGATAAATTAGCTGAAAAGAGAAGTTTCAGAGGAGGGTTGTACAGATGTGTTAAAAAGAAAAAAGGATAAACATGTAAATGCATGTGGATTTTCATATGCATAAGAAATTTATGGAAAGACATAAAACATTCAGGGATTTCTTCTGGGGAAAAAGAAATGAGTGGATGATGATTGGGGAAATTTCCCTTTCCATTTTCCATATTTCTGTACGGTTTGAATTTTAATAATGAGTTTGTCTCTTTTTATAATTAAAAAGCATAAAATACAGCAATAAAAAAACAAAAGCTTGATTTCATACGTTAAAAAAAAAATGAAATTCTGGAGAAACTCTTCCCTGTTTCTTTATAAAGCAATAGGCAATGACTCTAAAGTGTTTTTTCTCTGCTCAGTTCATGGGGGGGCCGATGATGACTACAGAGTTCCAGAAAGGAATCTGGGGACAGGAAAAGTCACCAAGAAGACCCAAGAGCCCTGAAGAAAGTAAGTGTGAGAAGGTGTGCCTTTTACTTGCTCTTGGATGACAGGAAATAAAGCCAGTTCTGACTGAGACTCTGAAACATTCTGGGAGCCAAGAAATTCTGAGAACTCACCAGGCTGGCATGGACACTGGGACCTGTAACCAGCTCCAAGAAGCAAAGGCTAGGAATGCCTAGGTAAGTAATAGACATAAGTAACCAGGGTGAACAAAACAACAGACCCAGTCCCCTGGGATGTAAGTGACACAGGGCTCTGCTCGCCTATCCCCTCTGCTCTGAAGCTATGACTCCCAGGGACTGACTTCACTGACACTAATGTAATAATTATTGTTAGTATGTATCGAGTACATCCTATGTGCCAGACACAGGCTAAATAATCATAGCCTCTCATACGATTATTATTCCTATTTTACACATTGGTGAATTGAGGCTCAGCAAAGTTAGCAAATAGCTTCTCAAGGTTACAGTTAAGTGGCAGAGGCAGGGATCCAACCGAGGTCTGACTCCAGAGCCAGCCAAGGTCACTGCTAGCCTTTCCCCCATCTGGGGAAGAACTAGAGAAAGGCACTCCCTCAGGGCAGGGACAGCTTACGAAGTGCAACAGCATTTTTTGCCCAGAGTCAGAGAGCGTCATGATTAAGTTAAAGGACTTGGAAGCTAGATGTCCTGGATTCAAATCCTGACTCCACCACTTACTGGCTGTGTGACAAGGGCAAGTCATTGAACCTCACTTTCCTCATTGGTAAAATCAGAGTCGTGGTAAGGTCACCTCTTAGAGTTGCTAGGAGGACTAAAAGTTAAATAGTGCTTGGCTCATAATAAGTACTAAATGTTAACCATCATTATTAATATTAAGAAAAAATGCCCTTCCTTCCAGGTAGATGCAACCCTGCAGGGTACAGAGCCAGGCAAGTGGAGCGGGCTAGCTTTAGGCCCCTCCCTCAGCCGTGTGCCATCAGGCTATACACAATGCTACAACTTTACACCGGGCCTCCTGAGCAATTAACTTCCACGTGCTGCCAGCTCTTCCTCTTGGCTTCCCCTCTGCCAGCCTGGCTGTGAATCAGAATCACCTGGCACACTTTTTAAAAATACAGACTCCCAGGGTCCCACCTTGGCCGGTTCTGACTCAGGTAGGCTGGGCTAGGGCCAAGGGATCTGTGTGTTTAACAAGCCCCAGGTGACCAGGTGGCCCAGGGGTAGTGTGTCCCCCGACACACGTTTCTAGAAGCCCCTCACACCTGTTCTGGCTGTTTCCGTTGCTCCTTGCAGGCAAGCAGCCTTTCCTTCAGGCTTGGTCCCAGGTCTGGGCACACAGAGAAAGGGAGCAGTAAGTCTGCTCCCCTGCAAACCAGCCTGCAGAACAGATGGCTGGGCGAACAGGCACGACAGGCTGACTTTGCTTGAGTGGGTGATACCAGGGACCCCTCACCTGTAGACTTGGGGTTCCCCAGACCCTTGCTCCCCAAAGTGCAGTTCACAGACCAGCAGAATGGCTCCCCCTGGGAGCTTGTTATAAATGCAGATGCTCAGGCCCCAGACCTAATGCATCAGATTCTGCATTTTACAGAAACCCGAAGACTGTGAGCAAGTTTGAGGCCTGTGCTCAAGATCCCCTCCCCCATCAGAATAAATTCTAATCCATGTGCACCTCTAACCTGTCCAAACACCCTTCGGGGCCAATCTTTTCTTTCAAACTCGCAGAGAGCCCTGGGAAAACAGCCTGGTCCTTTCAATAGCCCAGATCCAGGCTCAGCAGCCGGCCTGGGGCTCATGATGAACCTTTGCTTTAATGAATTATTTCAAAGTTCACATGAAAATAAACCTCCCCACTAAATTGAAAAAGAGACAACAGCTCTGGCCTCTATGATTCTGGGGCGTAAAACATTCCCATCTTTTGTACAGAGTCGTGACCCCTACTTCCCTGGCCAAAGCCATCCAAAGACATCAAATGCCCAAAGAAAACAAGCCATGTCTTCCTGTTGGCCAAGCTTCAAGTTATCGGGCAGATTTCACACTGGAGCTTGACCTCATTAATCCAAGGCCTATCACATTGCTGTAAATGTCAGTGGAAAAATAGCCATTCAGTGGGTTTCCTTCATTCCACCAGAAAGGGAAAAAAACAGGAAGCTGACAGCAGCTGCGCCCCAGCTTGGCAAATCCCAAGGGCCCAGCTGACAGGGCGTTCCTTATGAGCACCTACATTCCCCTGCCCCAGCCTGCTTGTCCAGATAAAGGTGGGTCCTGTGTCTATATGAGCAAAATGCAGCAGTGATTGTAGCAACAATGCTGATAATTCGGGCCCCCTAGCACCTGCTCGGGAAGGAAAATAGCTTGGTCTGAATTTCTTTGGCCTGAATGACCAGTTGGCTGTTCATCATTCAAGTTCATCTGAATCACTTCTGTCCATTCAAAATGTCCTGCAAGCCAAACCTCTGGGACTCCAAGGGACATAAGGCCTTCCAAATACTCATTCATCCCTTTAATGCATATTGATTGTCTCCTGTGTGCGGGCCATCATGCTGGGCAACTGGGGACACTGGGCTGAATGAATCAGACACAGTCACTGACCTTAGGGGCCTCATGTCCAGTGTAAGCTTTCTCAATTTTGGCACTATTGACATTTGGGATGGGACAATTCTTTGTTTCGGGGGTCTGCCCTGGGCACTGTAGGATATCTTGCAGCATTCCTGGCCTCGACCCACCAGATGCCGGTAGCTCCCCGCTCCCTCTGCACTTTCCCACTTGTGACAACCAAAAATGTCTCCAGACATTGCCAAATGTCCCCTGGGAGGCCAAACTGCCCCCAGTTGAGAACCACTGGCCTAGTGGGGGGAGACAGAGTAAAAGAATAATGACCACAAATAGCCATATAATCACAATTATGATAAGTACCATGGAGGAAAATTTTGTGGATATTATACCAATATATTTATGATGTGCAAGTCAATTTTATGCATGATTACAAATCCTCATGACAACTCTGAATTGTATATATATACATATACATATATATGTATATGTGTGAGTGTGTGTGTGTGTGTGTGTGTGTGTGTGTGTGTATGATCTGTATTTCCGGCTGAAGAAATTGAGGTGCAAGGAAGTGAAGAAACTGGCCAACGCCCAAAAGCTAGTGAAAGGCAGAGGCAGGATTTGAACCGTGGCCCTGAACTTTGCCTCCTGTAGAAAAGGAAATTCGAGCCTTTGTTTTGATGTCTTCTGTAAACAGGTAGGGTGTGTGGTCACGTGATGCTCTACCCAGCCATCCTAAAAGACTCATTCCTTCCTGGGGTCACCGTGGAGCTCAACTGCCACCTGCTACATCAATCAAGCTGCAAACTGCCTGCATCAAGGCACGTCTGTGGGACCTAGCGGGCCAAGGAAGGACGTCCTGAATTCTGAGACATCCAAGAACAGCCCCCCATCGCCAAGTGCCTGCACTCAGGGCCTTCCCAAAAATCAGGGTTGGGAGAGAATGGGGCAGTCCCCAGGTACCCGGAGCACACCCCACTGTGATCCATCTCCAAGATGCCTACAGCCCAGCATCCAGGGGTACTGCCAGACATTCTGCAGTCAGCTTTAGATATTTACCAAGGGCACGCGTGAGGTGGTACACATAGCACAGAGCAACTTCGGAGACCTCTAGACATGAGTTCCTGCCACTTATAAGCTGAGTGCCCTTTAGCAAATCACCTCATCCTCTGTGCCTCAGTTTCCCCTTCTGTTCAGTGGGGATAAATGCATCTACTTCAATAAATCAGTATGAGGATCCGATGGCAATACGAGCAAAGACCTTGGACAGTGACCAGGATCCAGAAAAGTACTTGGTACCTTATTATGGTCAATAAGGGAACGAGATCGTGACGCTTCCTCCACCCACATCCCCTTCCTTCAAGTGAGAAACGTCCCAGGAAGAGAGAAACAGGCGCAGAAGTAGCAAAAGCATCTCTGGAAGAAGGAGGGGACCTCTGTGCTTTCCAGGTAGAAGGAAGAGGAAAGGACAGTTAATGTACTGGCAAACGTGCACAGACCAGCCCTTCCTCGCCTGCAGAAGTTAATTCTAGACTGCAATCAGACAGCTCCGTTAGCTGCAGGGCGCCTGCTTCGGGTGAGCAAGCGTTTATCATTCGGGGCCCCTTGGCAGGATGGCCTTGCTCCCTGGCCTTGCCTCCTGCCCCTCCCTAAGTCACACCCTACGGTGATGGTGCTCCAGCTGTAACTCCCGCTCACTGCTCTCCGAGACACCAAGCACTTTTAAGCCTCTGTGCCTTTGCACAAGCTGTTCTCTTGGCTCAGGCTGCCCACCCCACTATTAGCCACCACCTGGAAAACTGTCTCTGAAGGGCTCAAATGTGCCCCTACTGCAAAATTTGCCCACCTGCGATGGGTCACTGCAGACTAATAATAATAGCAGCCAACATTTACAAACACTGATTAATATCTAGAAGGCTCTGAGCCGAGGTTTTTGCCCATGTGGTCTCACTTTTCTCCTCACATCACCACCCTAGAGGTAATGCATCTGTCCATCACCACCCAGCTACAAGGTGGCAGATTCAGGAATGAAACCTGGGTTCGTTAGCTGAGCCCCCGTGTTCATCCATCCCTCTACTCTTCATTCCTCTTCTTGCCAGTGAAGCTGGATCCTCACTATCACCTTTTGCCCGTAGATTGAGAAGCCTGAGAGCTGCCTGATTCATCTTGAAATCCCTCGCTAAGCACAATAGCTAGAATGGAGTAAACATCTGTTGAATGAATCAACAGATCCTGCAAAATGGCAGCCAGATGAGAAAAGCTAAATGACAGACTTCCTAGAGACAGGCCCATGCTGGACTTGAATTCCCAGAAATCAGCACCACCCCCTCCAGGCTGAGGGGCTTTCCCTGTCCTGTTAGTTAGAGGCAGAAGAGTTCTGACTTCCCCCAGACTCGGGGGGTGGGGGAGTGAGGGTGAGAGGGGGGGAACCTGTGAGAGCCCAATGCAAAGGAGGAAATGGTGGTGATGGTGATGATAATCATCTCCTGCATTCCTGCCCATACCAGGTGCTGCACTAAGCACTTTCTGTGCATCACGGGCTCACAGAATCCTCACAACCCCACAGAGCAGGCATTACTATTACACCCATTTTACAGATGAGAAAACCAGGAGTCAGAGAGAGTAAATAATTTACCTAGGTCACAGAGCTTTTAAGTAGAGACCTGTAATTTGAACTAGGCCTATCTGACTCCCTTGCTCTTTAAATTTTGTGGCTTTCTGTGGGAGGCAGTCTTGTCCAAGTCCTCCTTAAATCCCAGTGTCTAGGATGTACTCAGGATAAAGAAGGTCATCCTAGCCTCTGCTGGAAGAATGCCACTTGGGACCCACTGTACACCAAGTGCTTCAAGTCCTGGGTGCAGGGGGCATGGGGGTGGGGGTGGCTAGATTGGCAGAGGGGTCAAGATTGGGTGAGGTTCCTGATGGTCCAAACACAGCACAGGAATCCAGGTATGTGCCTTCCGTGATCCATAAAACCATTCTGGCTGCAGTCTCTGTTGGTTAGAGAATGTTGACGCTGGGTATGGAGCAGGTTTTGATAAGAACCTGGGGCCCTAGTTTCCAAAGAGTCCAAATGAATTCTGCAGAAGGTTACTGCCTTGGGGAAAAACCCACCTTTCTGCGTCAGCATCCTCTTAGCCCTGTGGCTCAGGCTCCCGAACAGACTTAACAGCTGGATTAGAAATTTAACCTCCACTCCAGCATCAATTACCAAAGAGAACGAAGTCTGAGCATGCACTGGGTCTTGCCTGCCACGTCCCTCCACGCCAGGGAAGATTCAGAGGGCGCAAGGATGCAAGGAGCCCCAACCCAGAGCCCGCCAATGAACGGCACAGAGGGAGGAGACCAAAAGAGGGGTAAGCAGGATCAAGTGGTCTTCCTGAAGGAAGACATTTCAGAGGCTGGCAAGAGCTGGGACCAGGAGAGGGGTCAGGAAGGTTCCAGGGAGGGGGATACTGTTGGGTAGACTCCAGTTCACAGGAGAGTACAAAGTTGAAGGTCCAAAGTGTCTGGTTGACATCTTGCCTCCAACATCCTGGCGGCAGGTGGGAGATGAGGGGCTGGGGGGTTGTGTGGGAAAGCCCCGGAGCAGGCTGAGAGCTGAAAGGACTCACCAGCGCCCACCAGCCGCCCGCAAGCTGCCTCTTTATGACAGAGCGGAGGGAGGAAGATGTGGAAACTCCCCCAGCCCCTGCAGAACCACCCACCAGGGCTCCACTTCAGCTCCTGCCTAAAAAGAGACACGCCCCACTCCAAACCTTTCTGAAAGGCGCTGGTATTAACACAGGAGCGTTCCCGCTGCCGAGCTCTGCTGCACCCAGCACCTCACACGGTCCTCTCCCCATCCTCCCACGGCCTGATTAGCCCCATTTCCTAGAGGCAACTGAGGCTCCGAGGCCAAGGGCCTCGCTCTCGGGCAGAGAGCTAGTCACTGGCTGAGCTAAGAAGCTTTATGACCAGTCTCGGAGGAGGCCTCCCTGATGGAGGGTTTTCCTCCGGTGCTTCACCAGACACAGGAAATGGCAGGGCCCACAGGGAAGTACCCCCGCTGGCCGAGGTGGCTAACGGCAGGCCCCTTCCCGGGGGCGCCCTGCGGGCAAGGGCGCCTGATACCTCGGGGGTCCGGGTCCTCCACAGAGGGCGATTCAGAGGCGGCACCTGGTGCCCGGGGCCGCTGAGAGCTGGTGGGCGCTTCTGACAGTGAGAACAGGGGCCCATTATGTGGAATCCAGTCACATGGGCGCGCAAGCAGCTCGGTTTTCGGTTCTGAGAAGCGCTTATGGAGCCGCGTCTCTCTCTCCTTGGGCTCCAGAGATGCCCGGGAGCACCGGGTCTCGGGCTTTTCGCGCCGCCCTCCCGGGAGGGCCAGATTCAAAGCTCCAATTATCCGCCCGAGGCTGGGAGCTGCACCATCAGCATCTCCCGCTAAGCCGGTCCGGACTGGAGAAGGGGGAGGCGGGGAGTCGGCCTCAGGGAAGGAGGCGGGCAGAGAACGCCCCCCCCCCACCCCTGGCTCTCCACTCGGGACGGTCTGGGCAGTTCAGCCTGGGCGCTCCGGGTGACCTTGGGGAGACCCCTCTGCGCGACCTCTCCGGGGAGGGCTGCACAGTTTCTGCCCATCCTAGGCGCTCGGGGGCGCTCCTCCGGCAGGAGTCGATGCGCGGGACTCGGGAGGATAGGAGCGCTCCAGGTGCGGGGGACCGAGCCGCGGGCGCACGGCTGCCCTTCGGAGAGGCCGGGAACAACCACGCGCGGGGTCTCCCCGGGGCCGCGGGGCGCTGTCAGCTGGATCCCGCAGGAGGCGGGTCTGCACGCGGGGGCGCCTGCCCTGGGGACCTTTCCCGCCCAAGCAGGAGTCCTCCCGGCGCCCTGCCACCGCCTGCGGGCACCAAGCGCCGCCACGCGAGGGGGCGGCGCCCCCGTGCCGGGCCCGAGGCTGGGCGCCGGGGCTGTCTGGTGCTGGTTGTGGCTCCTGCCCGGCATTGCGCCCCCCGGCAGACGGCGGCCCAGGAGCCCAGAACCCGCGGAGGAGCCCCCTGCCCGCCCCAAGATCCGGCCACGGCGGCCCCAGCCAACAGCCTGCCACTACGCCCCGTACCCCGGCCTCATCTCTGGCGCGCAAGACCCGGGAGAACGCCCCCACCCCAGCCCGACTCTCGGGTCCTGCGCTCCCGGTACCCGCTTTTCCAGGCTCCCCCCACACCCCCCAAATTACCTTCTGCCGCCAGCCCTTAGCCCGAGCTCCCCACACACCCCCAGCCAGACCCTCAGAGGCTGGGGCCGCCTCCTCACCGCGATCCTCATCCCCCGCCCTGTCGAGCTGCAGAACGCAGGGAAGCAGGCGGCGCCGCCGGGGAACTCACCCGCTCTCCCGAGCCCTGCCCCGGGCGGCTCCCGGCCGTGGCTCGGTCCGTCAGTCCCCGAGCCGCAGCTGCCAGTGCGGCGACAGAAGCCTGCTCCGCACGACCGCGAGCCTCCACCCCGCCCCTCGGCTCCTCCCCCGAGGCGGGGCCTGAGCTCGTGGGAAGGGAGTGGGCACGCTCTACTCTGCCTGGCCGACGAGGCAGCTCCAGGAAGGGTCCTCGCGTCTCCGGGTGCTCCCCACGCCTTCACCACCCTACCCTTTGAGCAGCTGGAAATTGAAGGCGGATGAGAAGCGACCAGGGTTCGGAAGAGTTTTCCTTACGGGCTTCCTCCCACCCTCCAACACTACTAGCTTGGAAAGGGGGAAGCCCAGGACTGGATTCTTGCTCCCTTTTGATGGAAGGGCATCAGGAAGCCCAGAGAGCCGCAGTAAACCACCCAAGGTCACACAGCATTAGTACAAGTGCTAGCAATTCAAGTCTCCTACCTTGAAGCCTGAGTCAGAAGGCTTCCTAGGACGTCAAGGAGCCCAACTAGGCCTTGCCCTGGGGGCAGGTTTGTGGGATCAGGTCCCCCAACTGAGGGGTGGGAGACGAGAGCCACACTAGTGGGAACATGGGGGCTGTGGCCTGCGACGTAGAATCGCATCATTTACTCTTTCCGGGAAGAAAGGAAGTGAAGCGAAGGAGGAAGGAAGTGGTCGTATCTCCACTGACGTCTGCCACTGTTTGGGAGGTACAAGATCTAGAAAGGGGCTGCCTCCCTGAGATAAAAAGTAATACACACCCGGTGGCTTCTATCATTGAATTCAATCCTCTTTCCGGGGCTGAAGACCCCTCCACTCAGCACCATCTTTTCTTTACAGGACAATGGATTTAACTATCTTTAAGTTGCTGTTGAGAAGACCCTTCTCTCCACCCCACCTCCACCCCCCAGGAAGAGGAGAGAAAGTTAACAAACAAAAGGGAAAAAAATCCATCCCCAAACATTCTCTGGAATCCACACTCACTGAACACGGGCTTTAGAACAATAGAATTCTCTTCTGCACAAAGGGCCTTGTTTCCTGAGCTTTCTCAGCCTCCAGACTAGAACCCTAGGCACCCCAGGGCCAGCCAGTGGGGCACAGAGAAGGTTTAAGTTTGGGGAGTTTCGGGGTGATACCCAATTAATTCAGTTCAATTTCTTGTTCAAAGAAATCCCTTACTCATTATTATCTGGCAACGTTCTTCTGAGGCTGACAGTATAACCTGAGTTTAGTGATTTCCTGTTTGCTGAGGAGACTCCGTGACCTTTCTTGGGGAAGTGAAAACCTCTGGATTGGGCTTATTCTGGGCCCCCAACCTCACCAGTTTCTCTGAAATCTCCTCCCCAATTTGACCCCTGGCTTCCTCTCAGTTCATTAATAATCCAGTTGTGAATGACACCGTTTCAGAAGAGCAATTAGAGAGCAGGACAGGTAGGGAAGACTTAAAGTGATGTTTAAAACAACCCAAGGGGATCGTTGTTCGCTGCAGAATGTTTCCACTGATTTATCGTGAAGAGCTGTGGGCTGAGAGGGCGGGAATCCGTCTCTCCAAGACATGCGCAGAACTTGGAGCCTGCTTCCTGAAATGATGCCTTGAGTATGGGCCCAAATCCCCATGCTGTGCTGTTCATTTACACTGCTCGCAATGTTTGATAGCCAAAGTTCAAGTATACTCAGAATCAGGTGGAAGACTCACATTTCCTGATTTCAAAACAAAGCTACAATAATCAAGACAGTGCAGTACGGTATAAGGATAGACATGGATCAATGGAATAAAACTGAGATTCCAGATATAAACCCTTATTTTTATGACTAATTGATTTTCAACAAAAGTGACAAGACAATTTAAAGACTAGTCTTTTCAACCAATGGTGCTGGGACAACTGGATTTCCATATGCAAAAGAATGAGGTTGGACCCCCTACCTGACACCATATACAAAAATTAAAACAGATAAGGCTGAAACATAAGAGCTAAAACCATGAAACTTGCAGAAGAAAACAGACATAAGTTGTGACCTTGGATTAAGTTGCGGTTTCTTAGCTATGGCACCTAAAGCACCAGCAACAAAGGAAAAAATAGACAAGTAGGACTTCATTAAAATTAAAAACTTTTGTGTTTGAAAGGACACCATCAAGAAAGGGAAAAGATAACTGTAATGGGCTGAATTGTGTTCCCCCAAAATTCACATGCTGAAGTCCTAACCCTCAGTACCTCAGACTGTATCAATAATTCTGTTTGGAGATAAGGTCTTTAAAGAAGTGATTAAATCAAACTAAGGCCCTGAGGGTGGGGCCCTAATCCAATATACCTAGTGTCCTTATAAGAAGAGGAAGAGACACAAGGGATGCTTGCACAGGGGAAAGGCCATGTGAGGACCCAGGAAGAAGACGGTCATCTACAAGTCCAAGAGAGAGGCCTCGGGAGAAACCAAATCTGCAGACACCTTGATCTTGGACTTCTAGCCTCCAGAACTGTGAGAAATAAATTTCAGTTGTTTAAGCCACCCAGTTGGTGACATTTTGATATGGCAGCCTTAGCAAACAAATACAATAACCCATAGAATGGGAGGAAATATTTGCAAAGCATTTATCTGACTTGTATCTAGAATATATGAGGAACTCTTACAACTCAGTAATAAAAAGGCAAATAACAATTTAAAAAATGAGCAAGGAATCAGAATAAACATTTCTCCAAAGCAGATGTACAAATGGCCACTAAGTACATGAGAAGATGCTCAACATCATTAGCCATCAAGTAAATTCAAATCAAAACTGCAATGAGGGAATTCCCTGGGGGTCCAGTAGTTAGGGTGTGGCACTTCCACTGCCGGGGCCGGGTTCAATCCCTGGTCAGGGAACTAAAATACCACAAGCCACACGGCCAAACAAAAACAAAAACAAAACAAAAACAAAAAAAGCACAATGAGATGCAATTTCAAACTCATTAGGATGGCTATAATCAAAAAGACAGGTAATAGCAAATGTTGACAAGGATGTGGAGAAATTGGAAACATGCATACATTGCTGGTGGGAATCTAAAATAGTATAGCTGCTTTGAAAAACAGTCTGGCAGTTCCCCCCAAATGTTAAACATAGCGTTTCTGGCTGACCCAGCAATTCCATTCCTAGGTATATACCCAAGAGAAGTGAAAACAATGTCCACACAAACTTGTACACAAATGTTCATGACAGCATTATTCATAATAGCCAAAAAAGGGAGACAGTACAAATCTCCATCAAATGATAAATGGATCTGGAAAACATAGTGTATCCATACAATGCAATGTTATTTGACAATCAAAAGGAGTGAAGTACCAATACATGCCACAACATGAACCTTGAAAACATGCCAAGTGAAGGAAGCCAGTCACAAGACCACATATTGTATGATACCATTTCTATGAAATGTCTAGAAGAGGCAAACCTATAAAGACAGAAAGTAGATTAGTAGTTGTCTAGAGTTGGGAGGGGTTATTGGGGGCAAATGGAGAGTGACTGATAATGGGCACTGGTTTTCTTTTTTTTTTTAAGTGAAATATAATTGACATATAACCAGTTTCTTTTTGGTGTGATGAAAATGTACTAAAATTGATTGGAATGATAGTTACATGACTATGAACGTACTAAAAACCATTAAATTGTATACTTTAAATGGGTGAATTATATGGTATGTGAATTACATCTCAATAAAGTCAGCACTGACCATGTCTAAACCTCTCTATTCTGCCCCAGGCAGGAAAGTCCCTCCTTTCATTTTTGAGGCCATCTTTGGTCCATTAGACATTAGGGTACGGTCTAATGCCAACGAACATTCTAATAGACTATGGAAAATGTTGGAGGACCTGAAAATAAATGAATTGGCTCCAACATATAAAATCTGAAACATTGATGTTTACAAATATAGAATTAAATATCTACACAACTTTGGATCAACCAGTCAACTGCAACTCATGCCAACTCATAGTTACATATAAATTATATGGAAGGTAGAATTGGGGTGAATTATATGGTTGCTGTGATGTGATGCAAAGTCTCCAGAAGAAGGAAGGTCTAGAGATTTCTGAGTGTGAAAAAATGAGCTAATCCAGCCTCAAAGGGATTCACTTTAGTAGTTAGTTGATCCACTGGTTCTTAATGTCAGCCGGTGGGCAGGTGCTGGGCTGGCTGCATTCATTCACTCAACAAATACTTAATCCAGTGGAGAACAGTATAGAGTTTCCTTAAAAAACTAAAAATAGAGTTACCATATGATCCAGCAATCCCACTCCTGGGCGTATATCTGGAAAAGACAAAAACTCTAATTCAAAAAGATACATACGCCCCAGTATTCACAGCAGCACTATTTATTATAGCCAAGACATGGAAGCAACCTAAATGTCCATCAACAGATGAATGGATAGAGAAGATGTAGTACATATATACAATGGAATATTACTCAGCCATTAAAAAGAATGAAATAATGCCATTTGCAGCAACATGGATGGACCTAGAGATTATCATACTAAGTGAAGACAGAGAAAGACAAATATCTTATGCTATCACTTTTATGTGGAATCTAAAACAATGATACATTGAACTTATTTACAAAACAGAAATAGACTGACAGACATGGAAAACAAACTTATGGTTACCAAAGGGGAAAGGGGAAAGTGGGGGAGGGATAAATTAGGAGTTTGGGATTAACAGATACAAACCGCTCTATATAAAATCAATAAACAGCAAGGACCTACGGTATAGCACAGGGAACTATATTCAATATCTTGTAATAACCTATAATGGAAAAGAATCTAAAAAGCAAAATGGGGACTTCCCTGGTGTCACAGTGGTTAAGAAGCCTCCTGCCAATGCAGAGGACATAGGTTCGACCCTGGTCCAGGAAGATCCAACATGCCACGGAGCAACTAAGCCCATGCTGCACAACTCCTGAGCTTGCGCTCTAGAGCCCATGCGCTGCAACTACTGAAGCTTGCGTGCCTAGGGCCTGTGCTCAGCAACAAGAGAAGCCACCGCAATGAGAAGCCGGCGCACCGCAACGAAGAGTAGCCCCCGCTCGCTGCAACTAGAGAAAGCCTGCGAGCAGAAACGAAGACCCAACGCAGCCAAAAATAAATAAATAAATGAATAAATAAATAAAAAATAGCAAAATGATTCTCAAATACACACACACACACACACACACACACACACACAACATTGTAAATCAACTATACTTCAATTGTCCAGTGCCTGGCCCAGAGTAAGCCTGGATAAGTGGCTGATTCTGCTGGTGAAGATGTTGGCTCCAGGCCAGGCCCAACCAACAGAAGTGCAGGAAGTGCAGAGGATGCCCCATGGGCTCAAGCGAAGATGACCAGGTGGGAGAAAGGCATCCCGGGTAGGAGTCCGGGCTCTGCCGTGAACTCGCTGGGCAGTCATTTCCCCTTCCAGAGTGTCGGTTTCCTGGTCTGTGAAACTCCGATTGTACAATACTTGCTTGTCTTTGTGTGTGTCTTTTTTCCCATGTTCCCGTGCTTTTGAGGGAAGTGACCTTTCTTTGACCTGTTTTGTAAGCACCCCAAAGAAAGAGCGCATAAGTGGCGTAGAGAGAACACCAGATGTTTTCGGCTGGCAGGTGAGCTCAGTCCTGTGTTGTTGTGTGTTCAAGGGGAATGAGGAGCAGGAGAAGTAGGGTTTTCATTTTCATATTCCATTTAGAGAGAACCGTCTTAGCCCAGCGGCTCTCAACTTGACAGCCCGTTGGAATCACTGAGGAAGCTTTTTCTTTCTTAAGAAATTTGTTTACTTAGCTTTAAAGTTAGGTTAACAATCCACACAGAATCAATTTCTTATATCACAGTGTGCAATTATTTTTTTCTATAATGGCTAATGATTTACATTTATTCTTTTTTTAATTCAATTTTTTATTCTATATTGGAGTATAGTTGATTTCCAATGTGGTATCAGTTTCAGATGTACAGCAAAGTGATTCAGTTATCCATATATAAGGAAGCTTTTTAAAAATTTCGATGCCCAGGCCCTCCCCCAGGGGGTTTGAATCAGATTCTGGAGGTGGGGCTCTTACTTTTAAACATACACACAGATCACAAATACTCCCCAGTGTTGTTAAAAATGCAATGTGCAGCCAGGTTAAGGATCACCCTCTAGGCCTGTGCTTCTCAAACTTTGGGGAGCACAGAATCGCCCCACGGAAGAAAAGGAAGAGGGTGTTAAATGCTGATTCCTAGGCCTGTCCTTTGCACCCCTCTCTCCCTCTTGAGTTTAGGATGGGGCCGAGGAATGTGTATTTGATGGATTCTCATGACCAATTTGTCTTAGTCAAAGCCTCCAGTTGCCTTGATAGCAACACCCCAGAGTTTCCCAAACTCCCTGAGTAGAATAGTTGCCTGGGGCACTTATTAAAAATACAGATGCGGGCTTCCCTGGTGGCGCAGTGGTTGAGAATCTGCCTGCCAATGCAGGGGACACGGGTTCGAGCCCTGGTCTGGGAAGATCCCACATGCCGCGGAGCGACTAGGCCCGTGAGCCACAACTACTGAGCCTGCGCGTCTGGAGCCTGTGCTCCGCAACAAGAGAGGCCACGATAGTGAGAGGCCCGCGCACCGCGATGAAGAGTGGCCCCCGCTTGCCGCAACTAGAGAAAGCCCTCGCACGGAAACGAAGACCCAACACAGCCAAAAATAAATAAATAAATTAAAAAAAAAATACAGATGCCATTTTACAACCACTTAATCATTGATTGAGGAGGCAATTCATCCACAAATGCTAGAGCCATTGGGTAGAAAGTTGGGTAACAGAATATTCACATGGTTCCAAAAATCAGATCATTTACTGATTAAAAAGGGGGAAAGTGTACCTTCACAATAGAAACACCCAGCAGTCTCCCCCTTAGCCAGTGATCAAACCCAGCATCGACCTGACATTGTGTGCCCCTTTGCGATGCAATAAGATGTACTTGACATCTTCTATGTCATATTCTTGCCAAAAATACTTAACCTGATTTTAATCATGAGGAAAATTTAGACAAATCTAGAATGTGGGGCATTCCACAAGCCTGGACTCTCTCTTAAAAAGCTAATATTTTCTAAGGTGGGGAGTTCTTCTAGATTAAAAGAGATGAAAGGGACATAACCAAAAACAGATATATAATGTGTGGACCTTGATTAGATCCTGGATTGAAAAAGTAAATAGCTATAAAAGCAATTTTCTGGACCACGGAGAATTGAACTGTTGTTTGTAGATTAGATGACATTTCTGAATTAATGTTAATATTCTGAGACATAATGGTATTGTGGTGACGGAGGAAAAGGTCCTTATCTTATTCTTAGGGGATGCCTGCTGAGGAGAGGGCTAAGGAGGGAGAAAGAAAAGCCTAAATGGGCCAAGATGTTAACAATCAGTGAATCTAGGTGAAGGGTATTCAAGGGTTCCTTGTACTTTTCTTTCAATTTCTCTGCAAGCGGGGTATCTTTTCAAAATAAAAAAAATCAGGATGTGGGAAGGAATGCAGGTTCCTGAGCCCCTCCCCTTGGAGATTCTGGTTTAGTATCAATAGATCCAGAGTGAGGCCTGGGATCTGTATTTTTTAAGGCAGGCCGGGTGTCGGGGGCGGGGGGCGGATTTTTATCTGGCCCAAAGATTCACCATCCCAAGAGGTGCCCCCAGCAACCTCCTCTTCTAGCCGCCTTTCAGTTCCTCCAATGCCCCGCCGGGTGCTACCATCTCTTGGCACATTCTGTTCCCTCTGCCTGGCCTGCTGTCCCCTCGTTCTCTGCTTAACCTCCACCCTTTTTTCAGGTCTCAGCCCAAATGCCACTTCCTCAGAGGAGGCTTCCTAGAAGCCCCTCAGTCAAACCCCCTGGTTTTGGTTCTCACGGTCCCAGAAGCCACAGCTGTAATTGTTCACGTGGTTGTGACTGTTGGATTCATGTCTGCTTCTCTCATCTGACAGTGTTATAGGCTGAATTGTGTCCCCACCCCATATGCAATCCATATGTTGCAGTCCTAATCCCCTGTACCTCAGCATGTGACTGTATTTGGAGATGGGGCCTTTAAAGAGGTGATGAAGGGGAAATAAAGTCCTCGAGCTGGACTCTCACCCAGTATGACTGGTGTCCTTATAAGAAGAGGAGACTTGGGAGTTCCCTGGTGGCCTAGTGGTTAGGATTCTGGGCTTTCACTGCCGGCACCTGGGTTCAATCCCTGGTCGGGGGAACTGAGATCCCTCAAGCCATGTGGTGAGGCCAAAAAAAAAAAAAAAAAAGATACTAGACACAGAGAAAAGACCACGTGAAGACAGTGGAAGAAGACGGTCATCTACAAGCCAAGAAAAAAGGCCTTAGAAAAAATCAACCCTGCTGATACCTTGATCTCAGACTTCTAACCTGCAGAATCATGAGAAAATAAGTTTCTGTTGTTGAAGCCCCCCCAGTGTGTGGTCTTCCTTTATGGCAGCCCTAACAAGCTCATATATAGATGGTGAGCATCTCTGATCAGGAACCATGTCTGTTTTGTTTATCGCTGAATTTCCGGGGCCTAACAAAGCTTGGCACACAGGAGGAGCACAGGAAGGACTTGTTGAATGAATGACGTGACCTTTTACAAGGCTGTTGAGGGAAAACATATGACGGGTTCTGGCTTACACTAGGGCTTCAGTAAACAGCGCTTGAAAATGCAGCTAGATAATATTTTGTAAATTATAAACTCAGGTTTAGTTTGTCTTCCCTCAATTGTTGTTTTGTTACTCTTTGCCTCTGGGGAAGGATAGACACCACCCAAAGGGAAAAAAGTGGTTCCTCAGTACTGAATTGCAAAGAGAGTCTGTAATATTCACAACCCAGGTAGTCACTGGAATTAATATTCTGTAATATTCACAACCCAGGTAGTCACTGGAATTAATATTCTGTAATATTCACAACCCAGGTAGTCACTGGAAAGCCAATGCGCTTTTCACATGTTGCTGCCTCCGACAAGAGAGGAAAGGTCTTTTGGAATTCTAGAAATCTAGGCTTGGAAGATAAAGACGCAAAACCTGAGGAAGAAGGCAAGATGTTTATCCCCAAATGACAGATTGGTTGAAGAGATGCTCAACTTCAGAATGATTAGGGAAATGCAAAGAAAACATCCAGGAGAGAAAAGCTGACAGCTGTCAGAAATGGCCACAAAAAAGGTCTTTCCATACTGGGGCAGGCTAGGACTATGAAACAGGAACCTCTGGGGTTAGGAGACCAAACACTGGTACCACCGCCTTGGAGAGGAACTTAGCATTATTTAGGAAGGCTGGCCCAGCAACTCCACTTTTAGGGTACTTGGCCTGGAGAAAGCCTCCCACCTGTGTAAGAACAGGTATTTCTTGGCAGCTTTGTCTGAAATCGCAAATGATTGGCAACGTTCTAAATGCCTGCCGATAAGGAAGTGGACACCAATGAATTAAGGGGTATTTTAATATGATGGAATTCTAAACAACAGAGAAAATGAACTGAAGTAAAGCTACCTGTATCAACATAGATAAATCTGGAAAACAAAATGTGAGTGGGGAAAAAAAAAGCAAGTTGCCAATGGATACTTTCAGTGTGATACTTTTATATTTTCAAAACAAAATAGCATCCAATTATGAAACTTACACAGGCGGTAGAATGGCCACTGCAGATCCATTCTCCATCCTTCACTCTGCTCTGCATCACTGGGGGTTAAGCTGTAGGGATTCCCTTGTATTCTGGCTTCTTTTAGGGTTTGGCCAAAGGGAGGCACCAGCAGGAGGTCAGTGGGCAGAAGAAACGAGACCATCTGAGTTGGCTGTGTCCCTCTACTGAAGACCATGGCTCCTGGTGGTGGCCCCCTCCAAGCTTTGGTAATTGCTCACTCCCCTTGACTCAGTTTTTGCATTCATAAAATGGGCATGATAAAAAAAATACCTACCTCCTAAGGTCATTGTGTGGAGTTGGTGAGGATAGGCTCCTGGCACAGTGCCTGGTAGGTTATAAACACTCAGCAAAAGTTAGCTTGGATTATTATTAATCACACCCTTTGTCCATTCCTTCAAAGAACATCTTCCCTCTTTCTTTTTTTTTCCCCCTCTTTTTTAAACATAAAATTCTCATGGCTTCCTTTAATATGACTTGAAATTTCAAAATACAGGTCCACAAGAAATCTCTCATCTGAAACCAAGGGAGCCAAATGTGCTTTGGAATTCAGAACTTTGGGGTTTTATAAATGTAATGTGTTGCATGTACTTTATATCAGTGATTCACATACTTGAACATGAATCAGAATCACCAGGAGGGTTCGGTGAAGCACAGAAGTCCGGGGCCCATCCCAGAAGTTTTGATTCCATAGGTCCGGGGTGGACCCTGAGAATTCCTATGTTTTACAAGTTCCCAGGTGATGCTGCTGCTGGCCTGGGGACCACACTTTGAGAACTAATGTGGTCTACTATATACCATCCCTGGGTCAGCACCCCATAATCAAACATTAATATTTCTGCTGTGAAATGTTAATGAAAGAATATAAATAGCCTTATGTCAGTTCAGATTAGGTTTAGCTACTCAGTGAGCTTTTGTAAACTGATGAAAAACCTTTCAGTTTTCTGAGAATTTTGGATTTTGGAAGAGAATGTAAGGAATTGTGGAGTTATAAATGAAATCTCATGACCAAAGATGAAAGCATACAAAAAACAGTAATGTTAGATTACGCTTTTTTAAAAAACTGCACTTGATCCACCACCAGCAGGAATTGTGAAATGTTTGTAGAATGAATGAATGAATGAATGAAAATGTTTCTCTTTAAAGAGAAAACAGTGCATGTTTTCTATTGGCCACCAGGTGGCAGCAATAGCTCTCTAGCAAAGTTGGTGGCGGGGCTGGGGGGTGGGTTGGGTTGTACTGGATGGAGAATGGTGCTCTTTGCTTTTATATGAGAAAGCCGGGCTGGTGGTAGCTGCTCTGGAAGAGTGTTTGGGAATTGCTGTTGCTGTGTTACACACTATCCCAAAATTTAGGGGGGTAAACAACCATTTTATCATACTCATGAATTCTGTGCCAAATTCCAAATTTGGAAAGGGCATGGCAGGGACAGCCTGTCTCTGTTCCACGTGTCTGGGGCATCAGCTGGAAGGACTCAACAGTTGGGAGCTGGAATCATCTGGAGGCATCTTCACTCACATGTCTCACGATTGGTGCTGGCTGTGAGCTAGGACCTCCGCTAGATGGTCAGCAGGAGCCCCTACATAGGCTCTCTCGATGCGGTCCCTCTGTGTGGGCTAGCTTGGGCTTCCTCACAGCATGACATCTGGGTTCAAGCATGAATGTCTCCACCCAGCTTCAAGGGGAGAGGACATAGACCTCCACTGGATGGGAGGAATGTCAAGGTCACTGTATTAGTTTGCTAAGGCTGCCATAACAAAATACCGCTTAAACAATAGAAATTTATTTCTCACAGTTCTGGAGGCTAAAAGTCCAAGAAAAGTTGCCAGCAGGTTTGTTTTCTCCGGAGGCCTCTCTCCTTGGCTTGCAGACGACTGTCCTCTTGCTGTGTCCTCACATGGTCTTTCCCATGTGCTCACACACCCTGTGTCTCTGTCTGTCCAAATTTCCTCCTCTTATAAGCACAACAGTCAGATGGGTTTAGGGCTCTAATCCCTAATGGCCTCATTTTAACTTAATCACCTCTTTAAAACCCTATCTTCAATGCAGTCACTGAGGTACTGGGGTTAGGACTTCAACATATGAATTTGGGGGACACAGTTCAGCCCATAACAGTCACACTGTCAGAAGGTTATGTGGGGTCAGAGATGTTACTACGGGTGTCTTGGGGAAACGCAGTGTGCCCTGGCACCCCTCCTTCAGTTGCCCCATGCACTCCAATGGCATCAGAGTTTGTTAATCACATTGTACTCATCCAACCCCTATGCCTTTGAATACACTGTGTTCTCTGCCTGGGACACCCTCACCTGCCATTGTCTAATGGGCACTCTTATTCACCCATCAAGAGCATCCCTGACCCTGTCCCCAGTTGACCACCATTATCTTTACCACCAGCCTTGTCACACTGGTCACAACCACTGCCATTTATGGACTGCTTCTTTGTGCCAGGCTATGTTCTACTGATCTTATTTAATTCTTACAACCACCTGTGAGGTTGGTTTTACAGATGAAGAAACCAATGGCCGGAGTGAGGAAGTTATTAGCCCAGTGCCACAGAACAAGTAAGTGGCAGAGTCAAGACTCAAACCCAGTTCTGCCTGCTCCAGAGCCTGTGTTTGTCACCTCTTTCCTTATTGGGCCTTTGATTACTTCCTCTGTGCTGCTCCCACTCCTGGTTCAACCCTCTCATCAAAGCACCAGTCCCCTGCAATAATTCGTATCGCACCAGCTCTGGTCCCATCTGCTGGTCTCACCTGCTTATGCCTGGGCTGTTCCAGGGAAGGTCTGACCTGAGCTTATGAACAGGCTGAGGGCCAAGCATGCCTTGCACATTACAGTGTATTTACATTACATGGTAACGCCATCACGCTAACGGTTCCCAAGGAACCACACCTCCCGATATCCACACCTTTTTGTAGCTCCCTCCCACATTGACTTGGGGTTTGTCTGTGTGACTTGCTGTGGTCAGTGGGACATCAGCAAATGTGATGAAAGCAGGAGCTTGAAAAGTGCTTGTGTACTGAGCCTGGCTCTCTTGGAACACTGCCACCTTGTGGACAAAACTGGGGTAGATCGAGGATGAGAGACCAAGCCCAGCGTGGCCACGCCTCCTGGTCCAGGAATCCCAGCTGAGGCCTAGATGTCCCATGGTCTTAAGCCAGTGTGCATGTTTTGTCTTGTTTTTACAAGCCTGTGTTTTTATCACAGATTTGCCTTCTTCACTGGCCTCCCAATCTTACTGATTGCCTTCCTTTGCCCAAATTCATACAGCTTGTGAGTGGAGGATCCAGAATTTCATCACAGATCTGTCTAGAAAGCTATAATAATAACAACTACAACAACAATAATGTCATTATTAAATAATGTTATTTATTAATTATTATAAGATAATAATAATTATTATTTTACATTCTTGCTCTAATCCTGTACTGTGTATCAAGGACATTATAGATTTTAACTTTATTTTAATGTATTTTAGAATTTTATCACCAAATTCTTTTCTATGTTTTTCATGATCGTAAACTATTCTTAAATTTCCTGGTTTTTCTCTTTATGTTGGAACGGCCATGATGTTGCCTCTCTGCAGTCCAGTTCTCTGCTCTATTATATCAATATAGTATTTTGCATGTTTTCTTTTTTCTCTTGTTCTTTTGCTCTAGAGCCAGTCTTATGGTTGGTCTGTGCATGTTTGTAGCAGGTATAAGCCAGATCCATGAGGTGCAGCCTCAAAACACTGCTGTCATCATGGAAGCACGGTCCAGCCCACTCCACCCCCAAATGTTACAACTCGACTTTTTTTTCAAATACCATGAAGGGAAATACAAAATTCCCAGAAACTTACTTAAACCCTCTTTTCTGCCCTGTCCACTTACTTCACATGCCCAAAGTCCTTGCCCTCTGCCCAGCTCCTGCCTCTCTCTCCTCTGACTCTCTCTCTGTCTCTCTCTTTTCCTTCAAACTTCTTCCACTTTCTTCCAGCGTCTGCACTTCTGTCTCCTTCTCCCCATTTCCTGCGTCACAAGACTTGCTTAATTACTTGTTGACCACATGACACTACACATGTCTGTGATTTTATACATTAAAAAATCCAGGGCTTCCCTGGTGGCGCAGTGGTTGGGAATCCGCCTGCCAATGCAGAGGACACGGGTTCGAGCCCTGGTCCGGGAAGATCCCACATGCCGCGGAGCAACTAAGCCCGTGCGTCACAACTACTGAGCCTGCACTCTAGAGCCAGTGAGCACAACTACCAAGCCCATGCGCCACAACTACTGAAGCCCGCGTGCCTAGAGCCTGTGCTCTGAAACAAGAGAAGCCACCGCAATGAGAAGCCCGCTCACAGCAACAAACACCCAACACAGCCAAAAAAAATAAGTAAATTAAAAAAAAAATTCCAGTAGTGGGACTTCTCTGGTGGTCCAGTGTGTAAGACTCTGCGCTCCCAATTCAAGGGGCCTGGGTTCGATCCCTGGTTGGGGAACTAGATCCCACATGCATGTCACAACTAAGAGTCTGCATGCCGCAACTAAGAAGTCCACATGCCACAATTGAGTCCACATGCCACAACTAAGAAGTCCGCATGCCACAACTAAAAAGATCCCACAAGCTACAACTTAACATGCCACAGTGAAGATCCCATGTGCTGCAACTAAGACCTGGCACAGCCAAAATAAATTTGAAAAAAATATTTTTAAAAAATCCAATAGATTCTCCATTCAGGTCATTAGAACTAATAAGAGTTCTTCAAGGTTGTTAGATACAACATCAATAAACAAACACCAATGATAAAAATCAATTATGTTCTTATATACCAGTAACAAACAATTAGAAAATGTCCTTTTACAAAAGATGCCATTTACAATAACAATAAAAGCTTACAAGGTGTCTAGGAATAAACCTGCATGATATCTTTATGGGGAAAATTAGAAAACTGTAATGTGAGACATTAAAAGAAACTTAAATGTTTCATAATTTAATAAAAGGAAAGTACACAAAATAAAGAACATATACAAAATCCATGTGAAGAAGATGTATATCCCATTATCAAACCAGGCAAAGGATGTGAATGGGGAATGTTCAAAAGAAATATAAATGACCAGAAATCAAAGAAGTATTCACTAAAGCCACAGTGTGATATAATTTACTGATTATTAGAAAGAGCACTTAAAATTGTAGATATGTAGGATTGGTCAAAGTGTGAAAAAATGGGTGGATACCTTTAGGGAGAGTGTAAATTGATATTGTTTTTGGACAGTGATTTGACAATATTTGTCAACATTTAAAATCTCCTTTGTTCTGGCAGTTTCACTTGTGGTTGTGTATCCTTCCTGAATATGTGTGTATGCAGGGATGTTTGTTGCAGCACTATTTGTAAGAGAATAATCTTGGAAACATTTATTAATATGCCATTCAAAAGTGGAATCATTAAATAAATTATGGTATGAAACATAATGGAATACTATTCAAATGTTTAAATGAATGGGTTGCTTCACAAAGAATGGAAATATATGAATGCAACTTTCGAAGTCTATTATGTGAATAAAGGAAAAAGGCACATTCCCATTTTTGGTTAGAAGATTCAATAAAGAAAAGATACCATCTTTCATCTTTCAATCTATAATTTTAATGGGATGCAAATAAGTATTCCGACAGGATTATTTTGGAACTTAACAAACTGACTCCAAAGATTATGCAGGAAAATCAAGAAAAGTCCTGGAGAGAGAGAGAGAAATTTGAAAAGATTAACTCTGCCACATCTCAAAGTGTATCATAAAGTGAGAGTAATAGTTCATTATGAATTCAGTAATAGACAGAGAGATGAATGGGGCAGATGAGTGAGTCTGAAAGTAGACCGAAAAAATAAGGTCATTTAATAAATAATAAAGATGGCATTTAAATCAGTGGAGAAAAGATGGATTACTCAATAAATACTGTTAGTACAATTGACTAGTCATCTGAAAAGAAATTCCACTGGAGCCCTACCACAAACCTGCACAAAGACGAATTCCAACTGGATAAATAAATCATGGTACAAGCACACAACAAAATACTATACAGCAATGGGAATGAATGAACCATGGCTATGTGCAACATGGATGCATAATAAAGACAATGTTTAGAGATGCATAATTGGGTGGTCAAACTATAAAGGGCACGGAAAGGAATACTATAGAAATTGGCATAGTGGTTTCCTACAAGGGGAAAGGAGATTTTGATCGAGAAAGATCATACTGGAGTGTCCTGGTGGGGAAGGCAAGTAGCAATGTTATGTTTCTTGACCATTGTGACTGCACAACTGTTCATTTTACAACTTGTTAGGTTGTCCATTTATATCTATGCCATTATGTAGTTTATTTTTTACATAAAAATGTTTACAATAACTAAGTATGTAGGAAGAAAAAGTAGGGCTTTGTTTTTGTTTTTGTTTTGTTTTTCATTTTCTCAGTGTGAGCAAGGCTTTTCCAAGGATGACATGAAACCCCAAAGCAATTTAAAAAGATTGCTTGATTTGAGCCCATAACAAATTCTGCGTGGAAAAACACCTCCACAAAGTCAAACAACAAACACCCATTATGGGAAAACGTTTGCAATTGTATCATATTTCTTAGTATAGAAGAGCATAGGATTAGAGGGTGGTTTTTCAGAATCCTGTGAATGCATTATTCATTAAACAGAATATAAAAATCAAGACAGGGAAAAAAGAATGTGGCAGCTGTTTTTGTATTGATGTAGGGTGATCTCCAAGGTATACTGTTATATAGTGTGCTAATATTTGTGTAAAAAGTGTACGTATATGTGGATATCCTGGATGCATTCTCCTGGTGTTTTTTATCATGTTTGTGGCAGATATACACACATTTTTTTTTTTGCACATATGTTTTTAAAGGATGGAAGAGAAGCAACTCCACATGCAGTGATATTGAGTGATGTCTACAACAAACCGCTACACGACAAACAAAAGAAACTAGACAAGAGTAGTGTTACTTTTGTTTCTTTTAGTGGAAAACTTCAAGCACATACAAAAAGTAGAGAGAGAAGTATAGTGCACCATTATGTACCTGTCCCCCCTATTCATGATAAAAACCACATGGCTATTCTTGTTTCATCTATACCTCCCTCCCACTCCCCTCCACCCCACTTGATTATTTTGGAGCAAATCCCAGACATACCATTTCATCTGCAGATACTTCAGTAGGTACCTCCATAAGCTCTCTCTCTCTCTCCATACCACTGTCATATCTAAAAATTAAAACCTATCAATAATTCTTTCATACAATCAAATATCCAGACACTGTTCAGCCTTCCCAGATTTTGCCAGGAGTTGATCTTCTTTACCAGTTGATTTATTAGCACTGGGGTCCGCAGGTCTACACTTTGTATCCATGTTATGGTTCAAATGTCTTTTAATACACAGGTCCCCTTCTTTTTATCCCCTTTGCAATTTATTTGTTAAGGGGAAAAATGTTTAATTTATAGGTTCTCCCACTTTGTCTCTTTCCTCCCTTCTGTGCAAGTAATTTGATGGAAGAAAAAAGAAGAAGAAGAAGAAGGTTGTTTATCCTGGCGAGTTCTCTGCATTCTGGATTTTGCTGATGGCAACCTTATGGTGTTATCATGTTTGTGACAGATTTTGCTCACTTGCCCCATTCAGGTCCACCTTCCACCCTTCTTCACATTGCTCTGCCCCAGTAGTCTTCATCATCCAGGCTTTCTTGCCCTCTGGTTTCAGTTGGCTTTGGCCAATAGGGAGCCCTGGTAGGAATGGGATGGAGGGAGAAGAATGAGGTCAGAGTGTTTATTTCCCCGACTCCCTCTGTGCAAGGCCACCTTGGGTTGGCTGTGCTTCTTGACTGAAGGTAACTGTTCCTCTCAAGACAGCTGTTCCACACAACTGCCTCCCCTTCCAGGTTCTGGTAATTCCTCCCTCCTACTGGCAAAGGCTTCTCTGTCCCTCATTCCAGGATCCTGCGCTATCCTTCACATTCTGCCTTCACCTTTGCAATAAACCCACTTCTCATTTTCCTAACCTGAGTGCACCATCTGCATCCTGTTGGGACTCTGATTTATACAAGGTTTCTCTGTCTCCAGTATTTCCAATAAACTGGCAGTTAAGTCTGAAGCTTGATCAGATTCAGACTAAACATTTTTTTGTAAGAATACTTCACGGATGATGTTCAATATGCTACATCGTATCACATCGGAAGGCACACAATATCCATCCATTACAAAGATCCCCATCAGCTTTTTGCCAAATGGTTTTCAGCTGTCGTTGACCTCTGTCTCTTGCCATTATCAGGAGTTAGAAAATAATGGTATTCTATCACTCTTTCTTCATTCATTAGCTGGAAAAACTCTATAATGAAAAATTCCTTTACCATCTACGTGGTTACCATGGGGTCCAGTTTGTACAGGAAAGGCAGGATCCATGCCTGTTTCCTCCCCTTCTTTCTCTTTATCAGTTTTCAAATGATGAGCTGGATCCTCCAAATGTAACCAATGATGAATTCATGGATTTCAATATTTGATGTTTTAACCCTTCATTTTTGTTCTTTCTGATGTTCAAGTTGCCCCATTTTTTGGTCAGTGGGTGGGAGCCACTGAGTTCTTTTGATGTGATCCCAGGAGTCTTCAGGAGTCTTTGATCGTTTCCTCACTTTCTGATGCAACAAGATATTCCAGGCTCATCTTGTATATTTCCTGCCCCAGAACTGGAATCAGCCATTTCTCCAAGGAGCCCTGGTTCCTTTTAATGAGAAATGGTATTTGAGAAGCCACATGAGGGATATTCCTTGATACTGGGCCGTTCATTATTTCTAGATCATATTTCAGCTAAGAAATTAATACTTTTAGAGAGAAAATACATCATGTGCTCTTACTGATATTCGTGATTCAAATTTAGGATTACAGGACTTTAATTTTTTGATTTTATATTTTTATGCCTTGTAACTTATGCTGAAAATCTTGGTTCCCAAACACATTAACATAATTATTTACATATATATACATAAATATTTATATCTTCACAGTAACTATACCAATGCTATTACTAACAACATAATTACTGAAAACAGTAAGATTTCTTTGCAGTTCTTTTTTGTTCTTAGAATATATCCCACTAAAGATGTACATTCAACTACTGGGTTTTTTTCTCTTTTTTCTAAAAGTCACTTAGTAAAGTCACCTAATTAAAGTCACCTAATTAAAGACTTAAAATAAGACCTCTCTGTGTGAGTAAGCTACCAACTTGATATCTAATAGTTAGCTTCATTTGTTTTACTTTGCTTCTGATTTTTAAGGCTTGTGCTTTTATCTCGATTGAAATTGGTTTGCTTCATAATTG
Organism: Eubalaena glacialis; assembly: GCF_028564815.1. NCBI lineage: Eukaryota > Metazoa > Chordata > Mammalia > Artiodactyla > Balaenidae > Eubalaena > Eubalaena glacialis. Next base: position 21,583,155 of record NC_083728.1, read on the forward strand.
TGTATAACATATACATGATTACAGAGTCAAATATAGAAAGCATGCACTGTTCATTTAAAATCATAGTCATAGGAGAAAGAAGGAAATTGCAAAGCTCTTCTAGCCAATACAGACAACTTAAAAACAGCTGTACCTTCATTTTTAAAAACAGAGCTGTCAAATAAAATGTTATTACTAGGGCAACATATAATTAAGCAAGGCTGCCAATTTTTTTTAAGATTTAAAAAATTTTATAGATATCAATTTTTTTAGGATTTTTAAAAAACAGTACATGATTACATTTCTCTAAAACCCAAGTGACTTAAAAGAATCCTTTGTTACATTTAACATTTGCAACCAAATTCAGAACAGGACGAGAGCGCGTATTTTATCAGAACAGGCTCTTTGGGCCAGTTTTCTACAGCTCTCAGGAGACTGCTTTTCCAAGCTGGCAGGGGAAGAGGGAACATCTTTCTTATCTGAGATACTCTTCACTAGGAATTGTCAATAAGGAGGACCTCCAGTCTCAAGGCCAAGCCCTGGAATCCTATTAAATAGCAGGAAGTGAAAAGAGCAAACTCAAACTCAGAATATGTGAAAGAAAAGGGCAATGAGAAGTTTTAAGATTCTGCCTCCAGAATTCACAAAGAGCTAAAACCAAGTTATTTCAGGTTCCCAAGATACACCTCTGCTCTGACTTTCTTCATCCAACCAGATTTCTCTGGAAACTTTTAAAAATTTGGTCCTTCTCCAAAATCAGCCCCAATTCAGAAAAGAACCTTTGGGAAATTTTGCATCTGTGTCATCGTTGATGCTCCCCAGAAAGCTGCTAGGTGGTACCAAAGAATCTGTTCCATAACCCATGCCTTGGCACACACAGAGGGGATGCTAGGATTAACTGGGTGTAGTTGGTAGGTCCCCAAATTTCCCAGTGTATCTCAATAATCTTGTAAGAGATTTCTACTGTCAGATCCAGAATGTGGGAAAAGCTGCCAAGAAAAGGGGAAGATCATCCTGCCCCGCACCCCGCCTGTTTTAGCATTTGGGCGTACCTTCTCACAATGGCTAAAGGGCTGTCTATGACAAAAGCTGACAGGATCGCTATCAACAAAAGGATTAGTTCATACTCTTGGAATGCCCTTTACTATGAATAATGACCAGGGCACGGATACTGCTGGACTATAAAGCCTTACAGATTTAAAACAATGATGAAATCCAATCCAAATTACTGCTGAAGTGTCCCAAGCTGGGGAATGATCCAGCACGTAAAGAGGAGCTTTACCTCCCTCCACCATTAAAAGAAAAGAGTTTCCAGAAGTCTGTCCAGGCTGGGGAATGCCCATCAACCCGACTCCCAGGCAATCCCCAGATGGTTGCCCCAGCTGGGAAAGGTCTGGCATGATAAGATATAGCCCACCCTCAGTCAGATGTTTATCAAAACGTTATGCAGGCTGGAGAGTGCCAAGCAGCTGAATTCATCCCCCAATTCTTGTTGTTCAGGTTGAGGAATGGCTGTCAGGAGAATCCCACTGCATTTCCTCTGGAACATCTAGGCACCAGTCAGAGGGGAAGCCCCCTCCCCTATCCTGTTCCGCATTCCTGAAAAGAATGTGCAGGCTGAGATTAGTGGCCAAGGAAATGTCCTCCTCCTGTCCCAACTTTCCTGTCCCAGGAAGAGCTGACAAGGAGGTAAACGTAAAAGACCATCTTTTTAGATTTCTCCAAGACTATTGACTAAATAAAACAATATTAACAATGTAATGTGGAACATAAGTAATAGTAAGTAATATAAATAAAACATTAGTAATAGTAATAAGAACATAAGTAATAGTAAAACATAAGTAGAACATAAGTAATAGTAAAACACATGATACCAAAGGCAAATTCCCAAAGCGGCAAAAGGAGTTATACATGGTAACATTCTTACATTGTATGTGAAGTGTTACTGATTAATTCATGGCAGACTGTAACAAATTAAGAATGTAGACTGTAATCTTTGGAACAACTACCAAAAAAATAATATAGAGAGGCACAATTAGATAGAGATGAAATGGAATACTGAGAAATTACACGTGGCTAAATGATGTGCCTTGGTCAATGAAAGTTGAGTAGGTGTGACATGTGTTACTTCTGGGTGGAAGCATTTCGGAGCCGGTACTTGACCCTGGATGATCTCTTTCTCTTGCTTTGTGTTGAGATGGCAGGATCCTAAGATGGTGTGTGCAGTGATTGTGCGCAACAATTCCCCCCAACCTACACACACGCTGACATTCACTGAACACACAACATAGGAAATAAACCTTGTGTTAAGCCTCTGAGATTTTTGATATTTGATGGATATACTTGCATTCCTGGAATAAAACCCATTTGGTCACCATATAGTATTTTTTTTAATGTGCTGGTAGATTCTGTTTGTAAATAATTTACTTGTGTTTACTTCATTGATATCTTTAAGTGAGATTGGGCTATGATTTTCTTTGTGTGTGTGTGGAACGGGGGTGGGGGGGGTGGTAATCTACCAGATTTTGATAACAATGTTATATTCACTACATAAAAATAATTTAGATGGTTTCTTCTGTTTCCTGCATTCTGAAAAAGTTTAAGGAACATTAGAAATATCTAGTCTTTAAAGGTTAATAGAATTCTGTGAACTTAATTGGACTTGGAGTTTTCTTTCAGGGGGTAGCTCTGGGGTACCTTTCTTTAGTTCATCTATGGAAATAGGTCTGTTTGGACTTCATGTATCTCTATTAGGACCAATTACATTTTTCTAAAAAATTAACTATCTCACCTAGATTTTCAAATGTATTTGCTGAGACTTGTGCAAGGTAGTTACACTTTTTTTCCTATTTTGATAATTGTTTCTTTTTTATTTTGTGTATTTGTGCTTTCTCTATCTTTCTAGTAGTTTTAAAATTTTGTTGGTTTTTTCCTAGTAGGTTTTCTAGTAGTTCTTAAACTGTGTTGAATTTTTTAAAAAAATAACAGCTGATTTATTTTACCATTTTTGTTTTTTAATTATTCGGTTTATCAACTTTCTGGTTTTATACATTTCTGTTAGAGTTGGATGCCATTTAATTTTTCTTTATTGTGTAAGTCATCTTGTGTTTTTTTTGCTAGAGGCCAGAGGATTTCTTTTTTTACCAGCACTTAGAGTTTGACATAATAATTTTGCTAGGATCTTTCTTAGAGTTAACACTTCTGAGTCAGTTTTCCCAACCATGCACATGGTGTGTCTTTACAGTATTTATATTCAGGGAGTTTTCCTTTCAGAGGGAGGAAAGTTTTATTGAATTACCATTTTATTTATTTTAATTTATTTAATTAATTTATTTATTTTTGGCTGCGTTGGGTCTTTGTTGCTGCGCGTGGGCTTTCTCTAGTTGCGGCGAGGGGGGCGCTACTCTTCGTTGTGGTGTACGGGCTTATCGTTGAGGTGGCTTCTCTTGCTGCGGAGCACGGACTCTAGGCACACAGGCTTCGGTAGTTGTGGCAGGCGGGCTCAGTAGTAGTTGTGCCTCACGGGCTTAGGTGCTCCGCAGCATGGGGGATCTTCCTGGACCAGGGATTGAAGCTGTGTCCCCTGCATTGGCAGGTGGATTCTTAACCACTGCACCACCAGGAAAGTCCCTGAATTACCATTTTAAATATTAATTTTGTTCCAACGTTTTTCTTCAATTCCTCTTCAATACAGGTCAATATAGTTGAATTTTCTTCTTCAACTATATTCAGTTTGATTTGATTTCCATTGCCTCTTTTCCTTACCTATAACTTTCTCTAATTTTCTTTCATTTTTTTCCTTTCTTTTCAGTTGGATATCTTCACCCTTGTGCATCTTGAATTTAGGTTTATGAGATACTTTTTCCTTTTTATTCAGTTTCTTTGCTGAGTCCTGCCAGTTCCCTTTTCACATCTACCTCTGCTCAAAGTTTTTCACTTGCTTTGTGACTTCATTTGCATTGGCTTGTCTAATTGTTTTTTAAGATTTTTTTTGATGTGGACCATTTTTAAAGTCTTTATTGAATTTATTACAATATTGCCTCTTTTCTACGTTTTGGTTTTTTTGGCTGTGAGGCATGTGGGATCTTAGCTCCCTGACCAGGGATCAAACCCACACCCCCTGCATTGGAAGGCAAAGTCTTAACCACTGAACCGCCAAGGAATTCCCTGGCTTGTCTAATTTTAATTCATGCTGGAATGCTGCATTACAGTTTTCTTTTGCCTGTAGTGGCTATTTCTTTTTGTTGTTGTTGTTGTTCTATCTACTAAAAAGTATTGGTCTCTTCTTACTGTATCCCCATAAGAGTGCCGCAGTTTTATTAATGTTCATATTTGGGCATGTTAAATTTACCTAAACGGCTATTAGCAGGATGTGGATGAGGAGCGGGGCAGGGAGAGGGTTTGGGTTTTCTCAAGGGCTCCCCCTCCTGGTGCTATAGGGAGAGACAAATTCTTTACTATTTGGCACCTTTTTGTGGTCAGGCTTCCTCTGATCCAAACTTGCTTTAGTAAGTCTCGAATTGCCAGCCCCTTCTGTGCTTCCCTTCACGCCACCTCTGGCTTCCACGGTGCCTCCCTCACCCCCAGAAGGGGTGCCTTTCCAAGACTGTCAGCTCTGGTCCTGTGTACTTTCCAAGCCCCTCCCTTTCTTCTCCATCATTGCCAGTGCTTACCGGGGAATAAACCTTTGTTGTTATCCAGATTCTGATATTGTTAGGACTCCTCCCTCTTATGGGCAACTTATTTGCTTCTTTATGGCTTAACAACTTCCCATCCATACTCAGATTCATTCCCAGACTCAACCTGGCCATCTCTGTTAGTTTCCCAGGGAGGCCATAACAAATTATCACAAGCTTGGTGCCTAAAACAACAGAGACTTATTCTCTCACAGTTCTGGATACCAAATCAGGTGTCATCGGGCCACACTCTATGAAGGCTCTAGGGGAGAAGCCATCCTCACCTCTCCCAGGCTCCTGGTATTCTTTGACTTGTGACGTTAACTCCCATCTCTGCCTCTGTCTTCACATGGCCTTTGTCCCTTTGTTGTCAAATCTCCCCCTCCTTCCTCTTATAAGGACACCATTCATTGTATCTGGGGCCCATCCTATATCCAGGATATCGTTATCAAGATCCTTAACTTAATTACATTTGCAAAGAGTCTATTTCCAAATAAGGTCACATTCACAGGCTTAGGGCCTGGACGTATCATCTGGGGGAAGAGGGGACACAGTTCAAACCACTACACACACCACCCTGACTTTCCCCATAGCACAGACTCATCTTGAACTCATGGTGACTTCGGTCAATGAAAATGTGGGAGACGTCTCCTGAGTCACCAGGACAATTGGATTCCACGGGGCTCCCTGGGCCCGAAAGGAAAACGGGCAGATGGGCGAGGGGCAGTGAGAAGAGTGCCCGGGCCACGGTGGGTGCTCAGAACCAGAAGTTGAATTGGGGAATAGAGGAGAGGACTTTATGGAAGGAAGGGAGCAGAAAGGGAAACACCAGAGTCTGTCTGTGTGACTTCCCAGGGCTCAGCTGTCTTAGTCGAGTTCTGACGCTCACCTGGCCTCCCTGACCTTGGCTGCTCCCCAAGGTGAGGCTCCTAGCCACCAAGCAGAGTGACAAGAGGACAGAGGTTTGCTGGGCAAGGGGAAATCCTGGGGCTGCCCTGGTTGCCAGGGGCTGCAGGAGGCTGAATGAGGGGAAGCAATGGAAACAATGAAGTGGGGGGAAGGGGAAGGCTCAAGTCCCAGAAATCCCCAAGTTACCAGAATGCACTTGAGGGAATTATTTGCCTGTTTTTCCTATTGGGTTTTATCCAGCAGCCTCTGCATATGCCTGCTTCTATAGGAATGGCCCACAGGGTTTTGAGGGCCAGAGGGGCCAGCAGAGAGGCCAGAGGGAGAAGAGGAGGTAAACCTGTTGCTAGAGAATGAAAGGATGTGGCTTCCAGCTCAGGGTCCTCCCTTCCTCCTGAGCACAGCCATTCCGAAGACCATCAACCCCCATCCCAGCATTTCAGTGAGCCCAGTCCTTGGGAGGGCCCTAGGGAGAGGCTAGGAGTCCAGGTACAGCTGCCTAGCCTAACGTTCTCCTTTGCTCTGCCAAAGTAACTGGACTTAGCCCAGAGGCTAGAAGTACCAGACCCACCCCATTCCTGGATCTCATCTTCATCACAGTTCCTAAATAATGATCTCCCAAAAGCCAGGCACTATTTGTCAATTTCACTTCATGATTCTGTTGATTTGTGCTTTATACACTTCGAGGCTATTTTATCAGGGGCATATAGGTTAGGTTCAGGCTCGTTCTTTTTGTGAATTGTTTATTACTAAGTAAAGTTTCTCTTTCTAATAATACTTTTTGCTCTAAAGACTACTTTCCTGATGTTACTATTGCTATAGCAGATAAGTTGCTCAGTGTTCAGTGTTCAGCCTGGTTTACCTTCCATCCCTTTACCTTTTATCTTTGTATGTTTTCAAAGCATCTTTTGCAAACAGCTTACAACTATATGTGTATTTTAAAACCAATCTATTTCTTTTGTTTCTTTTGATAGGCCCATTTATGATTAATACTTGAACTCATTTATACCATTTTATTTTGTACTTTTTATTAACTAGGCTACCTCTTCTCCCCACCCCACCCACTCCCAAACTTTCCTTCTACTACTGGATTTGGCTTTCCCTAATGTTTATATTTACTTGCTCTATTTCTAGTCTCGCTCAGGTTACCCTTGCTGCATTAGTATTATTTATTCAGGGAGTTTATCCCAGGTTCCTCATTTCATGAGGGCCCAGGCTACATATCTGGTCCCTGGTTAGGCATTTCAAAACTCGTGGTCCCTACCTGCCCTTACGGCTTATTTCTCAAATAAGCCCTGAAACCTCAGGCTTGCCTCAGTGCCAACTTTTGGTTACCAATCTGGCTATGATTTTTTCTATTCATTTCTGATTTCCAAGGTTTTCTGTGATATCTATGATTCTAAGCTCAGCATTACAACTTTTTAAGTTCTACTTTATCCCCTTTTTGCATAACTTCGTAGCAGGTGCAAGGGGGTCTTTCTGGGTCAGCTTAGTCTGCCATTTTCCTGAAATCCTTAAGTGATTTCATTCATTATCTCATTTAATCTTACTACAGGATAAAAGGAATTATTCCCATTTCCTAAATGAGGGGATAACTGTCACACTGTTCTCTTTGTTTCATATTATTTAAAAAATTTTCCTCCTTAACAAATCCCCAATTAACAAGAAGTTAATGGGTTTTATTTTTATTTATTTTTAACCTACACTTTTAGTTAGAATAATGCTAGCTGCTGTAACAGATTAGGCCAAAGCTCTCAGTGGCGTAACACAGTAAGTTTATTTCTCACGCACTGAAGAATCTGCAGGATCTCTGCTCCAAGCAGTCATTTAAGGATTCGGCTCCCTCCATCCTGTGGCCCCGTGCTCCTCTTGGGCCTTAGACGGCTCTCTATTCAGCCAGATGACGGGGAAAGAGAGGCTCTTGTGGGAGGTTCATGGAAGTCAGCCCTGGAAATGGTGTATATCTCTTCTGTCCATATCCTACTGGCCGGAAGTCAAGTGGCTACCTGTTTGACTGCAAGGGAGGCTGGGAAATGTAGTGCACCTGTGCACCCAAAGGAAAGGGAGATGGATTTAGTGAACAGCCAGTCTCTCTGCCTACATTTTTTAATCCTCTGTTCTACCGTTTTCTAATTATCTGGAAATGATTTAATTACAAAGTTCTGTAATGATAAACTTCATCGTAGTCATTTAATCCCTTAGGTAGGCATGAAATAATCTTTGCACATGGTATTTGTATGAATTCAGTTTCTCCATTTCTTGGTTTAGTGTTCTCTGCCTATATTTTAACACTTATATTACTCTTAACTTCTATTTTCTTACCTTTTCGCCTTCTTTGTTGCTTTGGTAAAACTTTTTATTTCCAGAAATGCCAATGGAAGGCAGGGGGGGCAAAAGGAGGGACACCCTTACCACATCTTAGCCGGGGAGAGAGGCCCTAATCACCCTAGGTGGCCACCCAACCTTCAGGGATGCTCTGACTCAAACCCAGAGCCGGGCTGACCCCCCATGCCAGACTCTCCCTCCCCTGGGCTATCTCCCCCTCCCACAACCCAAACAGAAGCCCGAAGCTGGGCTATGGGAATCTATTCCTTCACGGCTGCCCTCAGATCATACAGCTACAGTCACACCCACCTTCTCTCCACAAACAGTCCTGGCAGGGTCACAGGGAAGACTTGAGATGTCTCAATGAGTAGGGCTCCCCAGCTAAGGCGAAGCCCTCAGTGTGGACCCCTGATTTGTCCCTCTCAACAGAGCGGACAAGCTAGTCTCAAATTGTCTTTGTTCACAGATTTAGTCATTCATTTATCTACACAACCAGTTGGTCATTCATTCAAAATCCTGTGAGCCCACAGCACCCTCCAGGCCCAGCATTGGGCTGTGGATACTCCAAGCTGAATGAAACCTTCTTCCTGATCTTGGGGAACGCTTTGCAGTCTATAAGAGACCATCTGGGGGCAGAGAAAAAGCTCTCGGTACCGTGATGAGTGCTGCTGGTGGTCTGTATGAGGAAGGGCTGAGAGGTGTCAGCAGAGGTCACGGCAAGCTCAGTGTGAGGGCTTAGAGATAAAGCGGGAGAGCTCAAGGTCCAGCCTCACCGCAGCCCCAAACCTCCTCAGTTCCAGGCTACGGGCACCCCGACTAGGCCCGGCTTCACACTTGTTGTTGGACTATGCTGTAGCCCAGCTTACCTGCCCACCCAGGGTCCTTCCCCACCAAGGCTGGACTTCCAGGGCAATCCTTCCACCTCACCACTGCTGTTCGGGCTGTTTAAAATGTTGACTGTGGGAGAAAGACCCCTGTCTCCCCAGGCCTACGGCAGTTAGCTCAACTCCTCTTCCCAGAAACGTGATATGGAAACCTCTCCCATGAGGCGGGTCCTGCCTTCTTCGCATCTGTCCTTTCTTGGAAGCTCACGTTCACTCTCACCATCTCATCCGGCCTTGGGCCGAGCCATGGACGGCCTGTGGCTCCCCGGCAGGGCCGTGGGGGGTCCTGAGTCGGCCTGGATCTTCCGCTTCCTCCTCCACCACCACTGGTCCTTCCTGGTCTTCAGTATCGAAGCCCCGGAGAGCTGGCGACGCAGGTGACCATCCTTGCTGAACTGCAGCAGCAGACTGGTTCTGAGGTGGCCTCCTCAGAGGGGTGGGCCAGACATCCCGTGGGATTTAAACGTACGGATTCTGTGACAAGGACGCTAGCAGCGCTGGAGCCTTCTGGGCTCAAGTACTGGGTGTGTCTGAGAGTTAAAATTATCACCAAGCAATCTCTGTATAAGAGAGGGGTTATCTGTCTGTTTACGATGAGGCTGCAAAGGTCCAGGGAGTGTGAAGTTGTGGCGAAACTGAAAAGGCTCCACGGCTCAGCTTTTCCAGTCTGTTTCTTTCTTCGGAAAGACCTGAAAAGTTAAGCAGCCAACACACTCACAGGAAGAGAAGTTTTAAAAACTGTAGGAAGGTCTCACATCGTGGAAAAGTTTCCAGCAAAGAAAGTACGAACAAGAGTCGGGCCACTAGCCCCACACCTGCCCATTCAGAAGTGGGCACCGGGCAAGCCCTGACGGAGTGACTTCGTACTATCCGGTTCCCCTCTTTGGGCCCCCTTTTTCTTATTTCTAAGCAGAAATAGAAGAAGGAGGGAAATATTTCTAGCCCCTGAGAGTTCGTGGTTGATTGTTCTTAGGATATAAATGTTACCTTTTTACCTGTATATGAAAGAACTCCACCTGCTGGGCATTCGCACAATTTTGGAATAAATTTAGAAGACTACACTGACAATATAAAATTTAAAGGATTTTTTTAAAAAAACAAGAAAGGCTTTAAAATGTAGTAAGAAGGAAGCCTGTGCAGACTGTACACCTCCGTCCCCCACCCTGTCTTCATTCACCGCTGTGGGAAGTGAAGGCCACGGCTCATCCATGGCTCAGCAAAGAAAGCAGGCCACCTAAAGTCCCTTCACCGCCAATGCCCCCAAAAGAACACAGTTGCAGAGGGTAACTCCCAGTGGCGCTAAACTGTTCTCCCCAGGAGAAATCCATCTTGCAGCCAAATGTTCCCAGCAGACTCGGGCTGGACACAGCTGGCAGAGTCACCGTCCTGTCACACTGGCCAACATGGCCCAAGGTCCCTGGAGGGGCCCCTGTGCTATGCCTGCTCGCCGGCCCCGCCTCCGCTGGCCGCCAAGCCTTTGCCGGATGCCTGGGCTTCTGTGGAGCGCGAAGCCTGCTTGGGCAGGCGGATGGGGACGTACACGTTGGAAGCACAGTGCTCCTTGAGGTAGCCTCCTCCCTTCTCTTCATATTCCTTCCTGGTAATCCAGACGTCCTCGTTGTCCAGGTGGTCCAAGGCCCAGTCGCGAGCACCGTACCAGGCGTCCAGCACAGGGTTCGAGGCCAGCTGAACCTGAAACATGAGCAGAGCAGTCACTGGACGGGCGTCTCCCCTCAGGGTCCGAGGACTGAATGTTCAGCAAGGCCAGCTACAGCCCCTACATTTTGTCCCCAGAAATACACACGCAGGAGGGCCCCCTTTAATTCCAAGACGGGGCAGGACTACCTCTGCACCCCCCAAACAGAGCTGAGTGAAATGCCCCAGACTCTTCAAGAAATCACGCAAACTCGCAGAGCCCACCGGACACGACCTCACCGGATACGTGGTTATCAGCGACTTTACCAACACCAGACCTGCCACTCTGGGTGGGAGAGGGACCAGCTGCCCCGCCTCCTGCCCCATGCTGTAGACCACAAGCCGTCAGGTGGAGAGACCTGGAGGGAAGGCCTTCCTGGACCTGATCCCCTCTCTGCCAGCAGAGCAGAGGCTGATGCGAGGTGGCTCTGGCCACGGGGGCAAAGAAGCCTCAGGGGAAATGAGAGCAGAGAGGCTGACCTGGGCTCTCCATAATGCTGCCAGCGCTCGGTTTCCACTGCTTATTAGCGGAGCGAGGCCAGGGTCAGCAGCCCTGTGAGTGCCCCTCAACTAGGCGGAGCTGAGCACCGGGCGGACCACTCTCCAACTCAGATCGGCCTCCTCTTCTTTGGAGTCGCCTGTCTGACCTCCCACCTCCCTCTTCCCTGCCCCACCCATAGAAGTCCCAGGATGGAATGGTGGTTTTGGAACTTTCTGGAGTAAAGGGCAGGTGGAATCAGCACAGCTGGAGGAGGATGAGGTGAGACTTGCAAGAAGGGACCATCAACAAAATCAGGGTCACAAAAGCCCCGACTGCTCTGGCTTAGAAAGTGTGGGTGACAGAACGAGTGTAAGGCGCTCACTCTACTCCCTGCACGGGGGAAGGGCTCACTGTGATAAATCACGAGGAGGACTACATGTTGAATCCTGTGAGTCCTTCTAGCGAATCGTGGAACCTGGAGTGTTCTTAGGGACCCTCAGCACAACAGCTGACGTCTGTTTATCACACGCAGGCTCTGTGCTGAGCACCTGACAGGCGAGGCACGCTGCATGCTGGTAACAGGCACCAGGACGACCCCCTTCGTACTGCGGAGAAAACTGAGGCCTGGCAAAATTCAGCGACGGCGGTACCGGAGTCAGGACCGAAGCCCAGAGACCACCCCCTGAACGCACAGGACATCGTGCGGCACAGGGGGCCACAGCCGAGTCCCCAGCAGGACACAGAAGCTCTGCACCACGCGTGCCGTGCACACGGCCCTCCCCCGCTCCCCTGCACAGTCACAAGCTCCAGCCACACTCAGCTGCTCACCAACAACAAGCTTCCGGCCCGCGAGCCTTTGCTCCTGCTGGTCCCCGTCCGGAATGCTCTCTCCGCCCCACTCCCCTCCACGCTCTCTACCTGGCAAACACCTCCTCATGCTCAGAAGACTCACCTCCAAGAAGCCTGCCCTAGGTGCCTACGTCTGTATGCCCCTCACGCTGTGGGTTATCCCAGCCTATTCATCTGACTGCTGCCCCCTCAGGCAGCAAGCTCCTTGGGGCCGGGGCATCTGGTGTCTAGGACGTCTCAGCATCCCAAGGTGCCTGGTCCGCAACAGGAGCTCAGACTTGGTGATTGGGAACTTGGTAGATAAATTGTGGGGTTTCTTGGTGATCGGGAATTTGGTAGATAAATTGTGGGGCATCCACACCATACAGTCATTCTTTGAAGTATTTTAGAATAATGACACGGGAAAACGTTCACGACAGGTTAAGAAACTCAGGTTACAAAGCAGTATACACTCAAGTGTGCAGAAAATATGTGAAAGAAAGAAAACTCTCCCCAGCTAGTCTCCTAGAGAATGCCTCATTCTCAGTGTACACTCTTTTGTACTCTCTGAATTTTTACTATATGCAGGCCTTCCTTTGTCAATTAAAACAAAGAAGTACGTAAAATACAATTTCCATTCTGCTTTAAAAATTAAACATAGGGCTTCCCTGGTGGCTCAGTGGTTAAGAATCTGCCTGCCAATGCAGGGGACACGGTTTTGATCCCTGGTCCGGGAAGATCCCACATGCCGCAGAGCAACTAAGCCCATCGCCACAACTACTGAAGCCCGTGTGCCTAGAGCCCGTGCTCCACAACAAGAGAAGCCACCGCAATGAGAAGCCTGCGCACCGCAACGAAGAGCAGCCCCCCTCACAACTAGAGAAAGCCGGCAAACAGCAACGAAGACACAACGCAGCCAAAATTAAATAAATAAATACATAAATAAAAGTAAAAAAAAAAAAGAAAATTAAACATAGATTGAAGACCAGAAGGAAAGCCACAAACGTGTTAATAGTGGCTATCTCTGGATGATGGAATTATCAAGTAATTTTTCTCATTTACACTTTACTACTTTTGTAACCATAAAACAAATAATTAAGGCTATTTTCGAAACAGCTGGTTACACGGACAATTGGTACCTGAAAGGAAGACTGAAAGGGTCTCATCTCCAACAGCTCCTTCTCGATTCTGACCTTCATCCCAGGATACATCATGTTCCCGCCAGTGAGGAAAACGTTCTGAACCAGCAACTCCTGAACATCCTTTGGGTACCTGGGGACAAAACGATTCCTCTGCTCTAGTCCCTCCAACTTCAATATTGGAAGAGAATATGGATGTGGAAATGCAAGTTCTCAGTACAAAACAGAAAATGTCTACACAAAAAGTTAAAAAAAAAAAAAAAACTTCCATTTTTCATTTGTGTCTTTACAGAATGGCAAATAGCTAGCCAAAACCTTAATTTGAATGGTCGATCCATTTCCTTAGCATGATTAAAATATTATCCCTTTCCAATACATGTTTTTCTAAAAAATTGACTTTATTGAGGATTACTTTAAATACATTTGGATGAAGTCTGACAAATTTATATACCCATCAACAGCAGTAACCATTACACAGTAACCATCACCAAAACCAAGATACAGAACATTTCTATCACCCCCAGAAGTTCTGCCTCTCCTTTTGAAGACCCATCTCTCCACTTGTCCTTTTTTTTTTTTTTACTACCAGTTTTATCTTATTTGTGTTTGCTCACTTTCCCACCCACTGCTAGACAAAACTCAAAGCCACTCAAACTAAGTGGCTGCAATGGATTTTCTTCCTTGCTAGGTGTAAGTTTCCACCCTGTTTTAACCAATAGCAAGCAGAGTACCACAAAATCGTGTTCCCTACTTGTCCAACTTGTATTAGGAAAACTCACACTGCAGGAAAATACCTGTATAAATGGGTGTGGGGGAGGCATGTTCTTGTAGAAATGCAAACTCTTAAATAAATAAAATGCAAGGTGGGGAAAAAAACTAAGTTCTGCACGTTTTTAGGGTGATTTAGAATCACTAGTCTGCAATAATGTGAAGATTTATAGGAAAGCCAATGCACATATACCATGTTGCCCAAATTTTTCAAAGAAACTCTTAAAGCTCCCCAAATCAAGCATTTACACATTGAGGATTTACACGTTGAGTATTTACATGTTCAGAAATGAATTAGAGAGCCCTAACTCTGTGCCACGCTTGGTGAGAGAGAAAGAATACCATCTGAGTGCAGCAAGTCAATGAAAAGGAGATGCCTGGCCATCAAATCCACTGTTCAATTCAAAATTCAAGGAAATGGTTCAGGAAAATAGAAGTAAAAGAAAGAAGTTTCAGTCTCACCTGTCCAGAATGTACTGGAGGGTCTCAGCTATGCCGGCCTGCTCCTCCCCGATGAGAGACGGCTGGAAGATAATTTCTGGAGCTCGAATTCTTTCTGTCCCAACAAACAGCTGATGATATGCTGCCAAGTTAAACACGGGCTTTAAAAACCCAAGGTTTAGAAGATATTTTTAGGCCATGAGAACAAACATCCCAGTTGCCAGTTTCTTCTAACTGCATTTCTTATTCCAACATAGCTTCTGTCCTTTGTGCCAGAATAACCTCTCTCCAACTCTCTTGATTTGATAATTCAATTTTCTACCTTCTTCAATCTTTGGATTGTAAACCGCTACACATCTGCTTCATGAAATGGTCCCTGAGATGCAGGGAAAGAGACTTGGTGAAGAGCAGCTGAGAAAGGCTGGTACTGGAAGACCAAGTGCCTGGCTCAGTCCCCAGTGCCCGCAGAGCCAAGAAGGCCTTCTCCCAGGTGTGTCTCAGCCTCACGCCAGTCTACCTGGCTGCCATTGTAATGACAGAAACACAGACCCAAATGAGGATGAAGCATTATGACACTGGCCTAAATGTAAATAAAATCATTAAAAGCTGGTCTTCGGGTCTAAAGTCCCCAGTTAGTTGCCCAAATGCTTCCACCCAGGAGACTGTTTCTCACAGATGCATGGAGCTTAGTGCTGGAACCCCAAACAATCACCACAGGGGGGAAAAAAACCCTGACTTTGGAAGTTTTCGGTACTGGTACTCTCCCTTCTAGAAAATACAACTGGTATTTTAGGGAAAAGTATTCCTAAAGAAGCAGACTAAACCTGACTGGTCATTTATGTTAAGCTTCAAAGCATAAGCAAGGTGGAGGCTACGGGAGGCCAACCTGGACCGTGGTCACAGGCTTCTCCACTTCGGGCGTTTCCTCCGAAAACAAGGGCTCGAAATCGTTGATGTTTTCCACGTCTTCCAGAGATGGTTCGAGCTGCCCCAGGTCAGGGGTCTGAGAAGAGAAGAAACACAAGTTGACAGAACCTGTAATTCAGCGAGCCTTAGTTCTATGAGTTCACTGTCACCAAAAAGAACTGGGATCTTGCCTAATGTCCTAAAAGTACATCCACACATAAAAACTATGAAAAAGTTTCTAAACTGTTAAAAAAAGGAACACACATGAACACAAGATTAAAAGACTAAAAAGCCAGGGATGAGCTTCGCTCTTATCCCCTACCCTTCCCACTGAGACAAGCCTCATCAACTCCCACCTTCTCTGAAGGCTTCTGAGGGGCAGCTCCAGCCTGGCGCCCCGGGGAGGACTGGCTGCCCGCACCTGTCACACCACCACGCACAGAGCTCTGGGGGAGAGGGTGTGAGAGCTGGTATCCTACAAAGCAGCTTAGACTACGGGCAAAATCAAGTCAGTCTCTTAATAATTAATAAACATATGTGCCAACACTAACAGGCTTAGCAATCAGTCCCCTTGAGGGCAGGTCCACTGGGCTGGGGATGTGACTAAAGGCTCCAAAGACATGCCGGCACGGTTCCCAATTGAGGGTTTAGGACACCTTTAATTTTGACCTGAACAAATGAAGTTGGGAGGGTGGGGGGATAGTTCTCGATGATGTCCCCGGGCACCTGTCATCCTCCCACATGAAAGGCAGATGAGTTGTACCTTCCGGACTCAAAGGGGAGAAGTTTCAGGAAGGAACTCTGTTGCATTCCCTGGAAGGAGGCTCTAACAGTGGCAGCTATTGTAGAAAGGACTATCTGATGACACGGCGTCCTGGGAGGGTTCGAGCAGATTCAACACCAACCTCCAAGGTTGCCTGAGAGGAGAGCCCTCCTCACTCTCAGAAGCTATGACGTACGTAAATTACCGACATAATTCAGAGTACTTAACTACACTTCTCTAGAACCTATTCATATCAGCTGCAAAGGTAAAATGCAAAGTCACTCTTAAATAAGGCAATGCCCCTTGACATACGGTCTCTGGCTCCTCCCTCTCGGGAGCTCCCTCCTGGAAGTCAGTGGCCACGCTGAGAAGCCCCAAGCGCACGGGGAGGCCGCAGGTGGGTGCTCAGGTCTGTGGAGTCCAGCCTCTGAGTCATCCCAGCCCAGATGCCAGGGAAGTGAAAAAACCCTCCAGAGAGTTCAGTTCCCAATTGTCCAAGTCCTCCCAGCTGAGGTCCCAGAGATCCCCGCTCCACTCTGTCTGAACTCCTGGCCCGTCACATTCATGAGCACAATAACACGGTTGCTGCCTCACACTGCCGAGTGTGGAGTGTTTTTTATGTAGCAGCAGATACGTGAAACAGGCTTCTGGTGAGAGAGCCCCAGACCGCTACTAGGCCACCCCTTTGTCCCCGGTCAGCAGGTGTCTTAAACCTCTCCTTACGCTCTTCCTTTCTGCTCCACCCAACCCCTCAGCAGTGGCCTTCCCCAGGCATTCTTCTCTTCCCACTCCCTGTGTGATTCTAGGTCCTTTCACAGCTGGGTCCTGGACAGTCCTGCCTGGTGTCCCACAGAGACTCCAGAGATGGGGGGCTCAGAACCCAGCTCATCGTCTCCCTAAGCTCGGTCCCCAGCGCCACCTCCCCCTGCTGCCTTTCAACCCAGCCTCAGTGACCGGAGACAATCTAGACCCGGACTGCTCGGGTCTCTCAGCTGCGCTGCTCCTAGCTGTGCAACCTTGGGCACGTTTCTTTCCTCGCCTCAATGTCAGTTTCCTTATTCATAAAATGGGAATGAAGACAGTACTTACGGAATTGTGAAAATTAATCAAGATGATACTTGCCCAAGTGCCCAGCACAGGGTCTGGCACATGTTCTGTTATCATCAGCAACTGCCACTCCTGAATGACACCAGGATCTTTGGCTCCTACCTTGGAAGTGTGTCCTCCTCCACCTTCCACCCCAACAGCCACTGACCAACTTCAGGCCACTGACAAAAATCAGCTCTCTTCTGGATGACTACACACATTTTAATCCTGTCTTCCCACCTCCAGCCTTGCCTCTCCCTAAAGCCATCATCCTAACTGCCACCAGTTATTTTCCTAAAATAAAATCTCATCAGATTATTGCCTTGCTCAGCACACTTTGAAGGCTCTGTCTGAAGGATAATATCCGGACCGATGGATAAAGACCTTAATAGGTGGCCATGGCCTCCCTTCCAGCTTCATCTCCCACGCTCTCTGTGCCCGATGTGCCCTGCTCCCCGCACGTGTGTTTCTTTCCATCTAAAATGTCCTTCCTCCCTCATTTGCTATCTGCTGAAATCAAATAATCTTTCAGGGCCCAGCTCAAACACCCCAATCCTTTCTCAAAACTCCTTCTGTATTCCCACACACATCTACCACCACACTTGATAAGTTTTATTACAGCCTGAGTATGGTTCTATAGCCCTATTTTTTGAGGTACCAAGGAGGACAGGGATTGCATCTTAGTCACCTCTGTACCCTTAGTCACCTCTGTACCCCTAGTCCCTGGCAACCCTCAAATTTCTCTAGAATAAAGAGGATTGCAGAATGTCTGGGCTTCAAAAGGCTTCTTCAGTTGTGACAAAAGTATTATTATCCACCTTCATATCTAGCTATATTCAAAAGCATCTCACCTTAAAAATAAGATAACTTCTAGCTCCACTAAAAATGATAAAAAGATACTTTCCTTATCCCAATTCATATGATTCACAGAGAGGAACAAAGCTGGTAATTTCAATGCCGACAATACGCATCTAAGACAGAACATATTTCTCTACCATGGCTGGTTTCTCTCCCCCTAGGGTTTGCCAGGGTCTCCACGTGTACTGGGTGGCATGCGGGAACGTAAATATGACTGTTCTTTTGGAACTGAACAGAGCAACAGTTTGCCAGAGTCCCTCAGGGAAGATGCAGCATGGTTCCCTGGAACAGCCTGGAGCAGCATAAAAACAAGCAAAGGGCAGCTCTGATCTCAGCTCGTCAGGCCAGAGCACTTTCTGTATTTGGCCCATTGTCTTTTCCAACAAACAAGGGTGCTCGCAAGCAGTGCTCCCGCCTCCCATCCCCTTACGCTGCGCTCGTAGCGATGCAAAATCAGCATCTTTTAGTTTAAATACTTCATTAGGAGGTATTTTAAAGTATATTGAAAGTATTTAAAATTTTAAAAGTGTTTAAAATATTTTAAAAGTATATTAAAAGTATTCAAAAGGAAGCCTACTCCTTTACAACATCCTCGTCGAATACCTGCAGAATACCGAGGGCTGGCAAGGATTGGTCTGTAGGAAAAAATGGATTTTATTTTTATTTATTTATTTTTTTGGCCGCGCTGCGCATCACGTGGGATTTTAGTTCCCCAACCAGGGATCGAACCAATGCCCCTTGCATTGCAAACGCGGCATCTTAACCACTGGACCGCCAGCAAAGTCCCGAAAAAATGGATTTTAAAAAACACTGGAAGTTTAAAAATGTAGCTGTTATTAATCCAGTGCAGCCATTACTGCTTAGATTGCATTTCAATATGAACTGTGGTCCACATAAATCTGTTCTCTCCATTCTAAAAGAATTATATTGTTGGAAAATATAACAAATACTTTTTGAAAGGTAGAACTGGCTGGCCAGTGTCATGGCCAAATTTATTCCATGAATGTTACTGTAATGGATCTAATCTCTAACAATCACCCTGACCATTAAAGCTTTGGGGACAGATCGATTCATCAAATTTGTTGTACGTAGGGAAACCTTTTAAAGTACAACATTTCAAAATCACCCCAAGCCCAGAGAAATCTGAATATGTACCCTTAGAACACAGAACAAAGTAGGGACTTAATAAGTATCTGCTGAATGAATAAACAGAGTGATTGAATCAGGGCATGTAACAGATGCAGAAAAATGAAAAAAGAAAAGGAAAAACTGGTTCCCCGACTGTTTGGGAATCACATCTTCACAGTTGCTTGTTTTTTTCTTTTTAAATCTGAACTCCCCCACGTGCATGCGGCTTAGTGGTCCATCTCTGATATAAAGATGCTGACGTCCTGTGGACATGTTGATAAGCATGATAAAACTGAGTACTGATGAATAAACAACAAAGGCAATGTGGACCTGGATCCTAGGAAACAACAGCTCAAATCTGAAACACAGACCTGAAAAGGAGCAAACTAGGCAAGGCACATTAGTTCTCTGGAAGCTGATCTGGGACGCTGTGCGAGAATAAGATGGTGGTCAAGGCACTTCTACCCTGGATCTCAGTGATCCAGGACGCTGTGCCGAGGAAGCCTGACTCAGGATCCGCTTCATCAGTCACGCATGCTCGCGGCCAGTCACTATCCTCACGTGGTCTACAGCCTGTCGGAGAGGTGGGGAAGGTGAGGCTGAGAGCAGGAACTGAGAGCCAGCCTCCAGCTGAGACACAGTCACTGCAAAGCAGGCTGCCTGCCGAGCCAAGGATGGCCCTGAGGTCCCTGGTAAGCACCACACTACACCCAGCAGCAAACTGGAGTTTTCCACAAGACTGTTTCTTTCTAAAAGTATAGGTAAAGTTGATTTAAAAACAAAAATCAACAGTTGGACTGGCTAATCTTGCCCCACAAGTGTCATAAGGCAATGAACAAGTTCCTTTGTTTTAGCACTCTAGAGATGACAGATTCAGCAACAGTGTGTCCACTTATTAACACTTTCATCCAGTTCTAGAGACAGGAGCACCAATCAGTGACTTGGGGCCGAGGTGTGACCTGCAGGCAGCCCCTTCACCATGCAGGGCCCAGTGCTACAGTATGAATTACCCGGGATCCTATCTCAGCCCCGCCACCTGCCCTTTTGGCCACATCAACACTAACAGCCCACTGGCAGGGAAACAAAAAGGAGAGAGAAGATCAAAGAGTTAGTGTTTAGTAACTAACAAAAGGCTGATCTTAAATCAACCCACAAATATCTTATTGAGCATGTCTATTAGCGGCTGTAAAAAATTCCTAAACTATACATGAAGCACGATCCCTGTCCTTAGGGAGCACGGAGATGGAAAAAGGAGGTGCATGGAAGAGCAACCATGATATATTTAATAGAAGATCAGAAGAAAGTTAAGGGGGCATATGACTAACTGCCCAGGAACCATCAGAAGGGCAGGTTCAGGTTCAAGATGGGCCACACGATAGGCGTGTGTATGTCCTGCCTACTCTACTTGAACACATCCCCTTCCCGGGGGCCAGAGCTCTACCGGCTGAAACCCCTTGGGTCAGAACTTCACTTGGTACAAGGTCAGTGCCATCCCTGCCCCCACCCGTGTCCCCGTAGATATCACACACCACTCTGCTCTCTTTCCCCCCCGAGTCTGGTCACAACCCCTTTGATGTCAACCTTCTCCGGACACTCCTCCCGCCCTCTGAAAGGGCTGTTCTCTCTACACCAGTGGTCCCCAACCTTTCTGGCACCAGGGACCGGTTTCATGGAAGACAACTTTTCCACGGACGGTGGGGGGATGGTTCCAGTGGTAAGGCGAACTACGGGGAGTGGCAGATGAAGCTTCACTCTCTTGCCCACTGCTCACCTCCTGCTCTGCGGCCCGGGGGCTGGGGACCCCTGCTCTACAGCACCCCGCGGGACCTCCCTCCCGAGGCCCGCAGTACCTCTGGCTTGCTGTCCACCACGTCCACCTCGAGGCTGGCTTCTGCTTGAAGGATCTTCTGCTTCGCCTGCTCCACTGCGGCACTGAGCTTCTGTATGTAGGACTGCAGCTCTTCCGGGGAGTCCATGTTCAGCTCTATCAGGGCCTTGTGAAACTGATCCATCTGGCCGTCCTCTAGGAGCTCCTGCAAGCCGAGCAGTCACAATCCATCCTCAAAGATGTGCATTGGGGCAATCACGCACGGGAAGGAGAGGTGGAACTTAGAAACTGGACAGAGAACGATGGCGGGAGAGGGCTCCCCGAGCTCCCTGAGCCTGCCCCCCCATAGAACCCCCCCGCCCCCGCTGCCACCAAAGCTTCACAACGAAGCCCTCCTCCCCAGCCATCTCTGGGCTCCCATGCATCACCATCTCAGCACCACTGGAGCAGGCAAAACTCATCTATGGGGACAGACGTCAGAAATGTTAGCTTCTAGGTGAGAAGAGATGGGAAAGTTACTAAGAGGAGGCTGAGGGAGGCTTCTGGGCTGCTGGTAATGCTCTGTTTCTTGACCTGGATACATCATGTGTTTCAGTGGTGAAAATTCATTGAGCTGGACACTCAGGATTTGTGCGCTTTGCATCACGTGTGCTACATTTAAACCAAAAGTTAAAAATCAAACAAAGGGGACCACAAGGATAAAATAAATCAATGAGGCCACGTCCACAGCTCTCAGGTCCTGCTGCTACACCGTCCTCTACACGCACGATCTCTACATGGATGACCCCCCCCAGACCCCTTCTTGACCCCAGGTCAAAAAGATGCATGATGCATTTTATGGAGCGAGGCTGAGGTCCCGCCCTGGGGGGTCCGCTGTCACCTGCACGTAGAGCAGCCGGTCCAGCCGCTCCTGATCCAGCTGCAGCTTCTCCTCCCGCCGCCGCGCGTTGAGCTCCTGCAGCCGCCGCAGTTGCTGCTGCCGCCTCTCCTGCTTCTCCTCGGAGGTCAGGGTGCTGCCCAGGAGCTTGCTGGAAAACGGGAGCTGCATCTTGTGGACATTGTTCTCATAGTAATCGGGGCACCGCCATTTCTGCAATTCTTCAACAGAATGATTTTGGAAATTAGGAAACGGAAACACCATTAGCACTGAGATTAGAAAGTCGGCACCAGGGTTCCAGGTGCGCGTAAGATGGAGGAAGCACACTCCATCCCATCTCTGAAGCCACCCAATCGGCGAAATGCAGCTATAAGACCTGGACACGATGCCAACACACCTGCTCTGAGCGAATTGCTAAATAAAGTTCTTCAGACAGAAAGGATACCATCTAGAGCACCAGAAATGAAGGGAAAGCAACAGAAATGATGAAAATCTGATTAAACATAGTAGATTAACCTTCTCTTGAGCTCCTTAAAATACATTGACAATTGGAAGTAAAAACCATGACGACGTCTGATGGGTTTCCAATGTATGTAGATGCGACACAGAAGACAAGTCCGACATAAAGGAGGAAGGATAAAGGGGCTTCTGGGGACTTCCCTGGTGGCACAGTGGTTAAGAATCCGCCTGCCAATGCAGGGGACATGGGTTCGAGCCCTGGTCCGGGAAGATCCCACATGCCGCAGAGCAACTGAGCCCGTGCGCCACAACTACTGAGCCTGTGCTCTGGAGCCCGCGAGCCACAACTACTGAGCCCGCGCACCACAACTACTGAAGCCCACGCGCCTAGAGCCTGTGCTCCATGACAGGAGAAGCCATCGCAATGAGAAGCCCGCGCACCGCAATGAAGAGTAGCCCCCGCTCGCCGCAACTAGAGAAAGCCTGCAAGCAGCAACGAAGACCCAACACAGCCAAAAATAAATAAAATAAATAAATTTTTAAAAAAAACGGGGCCTCTGGCGTGCTGACATCTCCACGTTCCACTTGAACTGGTAAAACAGAGATTCTAAGAAGACTGTGAAAAGCCTATTTACTGTCATCTCTAGAGCAACAGCTAAAAAAACCTACACGAGAAATATACAGTGAAAAACACAATAGACAAATTAAAATGGAATACCAAAAAAAAATTTTCAAACGTTCAAATAACCCAAAGAAGGCAAGAGAGAGCAATAAGAACAACAAAGAGAAGGAATAACAGAAAACAAATAATCAAATGGTGGACCTAAACCCAAACATAAGAAGAATTAAATTAATTGGAAATGGTCTTAACATATCGATTAAAAGATAGAGACTGACAGAAGGGATCTTTTTTTTTAAAAAAGGACCCAACTATTAAGACACTTACTTTGAATATAATGATACAGGTAGATTAAAAGGCCGGAAAGACACACCAATCAAAAGAAAGTTGGAGTGGCTATGTTAATGCCCAAGCAGACTTCAAAGCAAAGAAAATTACAAGGGATAAAAAGGGACACTATATAATGGTCAAAGATCAATTGCCAAGAAGACGTAAGAATCCTAAATGTTTACCTAACAAAAGAGCTTCAGACACTTGAAAGCAAAAACTGACAGAACTGAGAGGAGAAATAGGAAAATTCACAATCATCCCTGGAGATTTCAACACCCTTAATAATCAATATGGCTTGATGGAAAATGAAGAGGGGTATAGAAGAACTGAACAACACCATCAACCAACAGAACCTAAATGGCATCACAGAATACTCCACCCAACAACAGCAGGATACACATTCTTTGCAAGTGTATATGGAATATTCGCCAAAGCAGATCGTGCCTGGGTCCTAAAACAAATCTTCACAAGTTTAACTGATACCAGACAACATAAGTTCTTTGACCATAATGAAATTAAACTAGAAATCAACCACAGAAAGATAACAAGGAAGTCTCCAAACACTTGGATATAAAACAATATATTTCTAAATAATCAATGGTTCCAAATAAAAAAGGCTTGAGCGAAATTGGAAAATATGTGAACTCAGTAAAAAAGAAAACATAACATACCAAAATCTGTGAAATGTAGATAAAGCATTGCTGAGAGGGAAATTCAAGCTTTAAATGCCTATATTAAAAAGAAGTTATCGTAATAATCTAAGCTTCTACCTTAAGAAACTAGAAAAAAAGAGCAAAATAAACCTAAAGCAAAAAAGAAGACACCAATGCAATCACCTAAATAGTCCTACTTCTATTAAAGAAACTGAATTCATTCAGAAAAAGAAATCCCCAGGCTCAAATGGTTCTACTGGAGAATTCTATCAAACATTTAAAGAAAAAAATAATATCAATTATTTACACAGTCTTTTCCAGAAAGTAGACGAGAACACTTTCTAGCTCATTTAATAAGACCAGCATTGCCATGATACCAAAACAAGACAAAGACAGTACAAAAAGTATAGATTAATATTCCTCATGAATATACACAAAAACCTCATAAAATTTACCAAATTGAATCCAGCAATATATTAAAAAATAATATACATGAATAAGTGGGGTTTATCTCCCCAAATCAAGGCTAGTTCAATATTTGAAAAGCAATCATGATACACTCCTATATTAACAGTCCAAAGCACAAACACCATAAGATCATATCAGATGCAGAAAAAGCATTTCGCAAAATTCAAAATCCATTCATGATAAAAATGATCAGCAAAACTAGGCACAGAAAAGAACTTCCTCAATTTGATAAAGGATATCTGTAAAAAAACTAGAGGTTAAAAAAAAAAAAACTAGAGGTAACATCATATAATTAATAGGGAAAGACTAAAGGCTTTCCCCACCACAAGATCAGCAATTAGGAACAAGGCAAAAATGTCCACTCTTAGCACTCCTAAAGAAACAAAGGCAAACAGATTGGAAAGGAAGAAATAAAAATGTCCCTATTCCCAGATGACATCTCTACCTAGAAATTCCCAAGGAATCTACAAAAAACTAGAACTAGTAAATTTCACAAGGTCACAGGATACAAGGTAAACACATAAAAATTAATTGCATTTCTATACAATAGCAATGAGCAACTGAAAACTGAAATGAAAAAAACAAGGAAAGAAATAATTAGGCATAAATCTAATAAAACATGTACAGGTCTATACACTGAAAATTATAAAATGCTGATGAAAGAAATCAATAAAGACCTAGATAAATGGAAAGACATATTATGTTCATGGATTAGAAGCCTCAACATAGTAAAAAAAAATGTCAATTCTCCCCAATCTGGATTTAACATTATATCTCAATCTACATTTAAAATGTTGTTGTCTTATATACAAACTGATCTACAGAGTTAATGTTCTTTCAATCACAATCCCGACAGAACTTTTCGGAGATATGGACAAACTGATCCTAATATTTATATGGAAAGGCAAAGGAACCAGAGTAGCCAAAACGATGTTGAAAAAGAACCTACATATGCAAGTTATCAATTAATTGAAAAAGTCTGTTAGGAAAACAAATACCAAAAAGGGAAGGGAATGCTAAAAAGTACTAAGAGTAAAAAAGTGAGCGAAAGAGTCACCCTGGGAACAATTTAAGGAACACCCCAAAGGTAGACAACATTCGAAAGCTGCAAGCAAACATCCTCTTTGTACCTTCCACATAATCCTCAGCGATGTAGCTGTGCTCGTGCAGGATCTCCTCCATGCGGCTGAGAGTGATGGCTGCCAGGTGCCCAGGATACTTCAGCTGCAGGAGACGCTGGAGGTAGCCAGCTGCTTGGCTTCCTCCCAGGTTGATGCGTTTGCAGTTTTTAGCATCCAACCTACAACCAAGGGATGGAAACAGCACTGAAATTTTTGGCAATGTGGAGGAGAGAATATGGAGCACGTGCACTAGGGCGGAGGACAGTTTGATGTAGACTAACAAGGAAGCAACTGACCAGCTGGGGGAAACAAAACCTAACAGTTAGAAGGAACTTTAAAGTTGCCTTAGTGCAACCTCTTACCCAATGCAGGCATTCCTAGACCACATCCAAACAGACACATGAACATCTAACTTCCGGCAAGCATCTCGGAAGGACTCATCTGCTCTGGGAAGGGCCTAGAAATATGCATTTTTCCCCAGGAATATGCATTTTGACAAGCTTCCCAAGTCCCTCTAGTGTAGGCCAGAGTTTGAGTACCCCTCCCCTAGACACTCCACTTCTACTTATGCAAACACATTAAGTAATCACATACACATTGGCTTACTGTAATCTCCTAAGAGAACCAGGTCCCTCTGACATGAAGTGAAGGGGAGGAGAACCAGAGTACCTTTATTTTCTCAATGTGAGAAAGTTAGAGGAGCACAGCACTAGGAACTTGCTGTGTACTAAAATGTCACTGCTGTATCACACCTCACCAGCAGATGCCAGCATAGAACATGATACGCCCCAATCTGATCATTTCTTAGCCTTTGGGTAAAATCACTTTCTCTCAATATAACATAACATAAAATAACAATATTATTTTTAATTTCTGCATATTCTGGTTACATAAGATAGAAAACTCTATAGCAGGAGTGTTTGGTAATGTCTAAGAATTACTTTTTTCTTCATAAATTTTTGTAAGAACTTCAAGAGAAATTACCACTATAGGGCTCAATAAATTCAACGGCATTTATTTTCACTTAAATATTCAGACTGTTTTACAAAGTGCCATCACCTACGTTATCTCGTTTCATTCTCAAGGTAACCCTGAGAAATCAGTTTTTCCCAAGTTTATATGTTAGGAAACTAAGTGAAGAAGTTAAGTACCTCATCCTCAGCAGAGCTGCAAACCCAAGCTTTCAATTCCGAAGCCAGGCCTTCTCTCACTACTTACACACCGTCTCTATCTCTATGCAAAGAGAAACCTTCTCAGGAGAGCATGATGCTGGCCTAGTCTCTCTCTCTCTCTCTTTTTAATTTTTAATTTTTTATTGAAGTATAGTTAATTTACAGTTTCAGGTGTACAGCAAAGTGATTCAGTTATATATACATTCTTTTTCAGTTTCTTTTCCATTATAGATTACAAGATATTGAATTCTGTGTGTATATAGTAAATCCTTGTTGTTTATCTGTTTTATATATAGTAGTGTGCATCTGTTAATCCCAAATTCTCAATTTATCCCTCCCTCCCCGGCCTAGTCTCTTTATCAGACAACGAAAACCCAGCTATAAAACGAGAAGATTTTAAACATGACAGAAACTACCCTCACCTTTTATAGAACTTGAAAACATCTACTAAGTACCTATTATGTACCAGGTACAGTAGTTAAAAAGAAAGGTCTAAATAATTGTTATTAAATAGCTTTAAATAAAAAAATAAAAAATCTCTTATTAAAAAGTGACTCCAGAACACGACAGTCTAAATTAAACCTATTTAAATAATTTACTCAGAACATTTTTATTGAGCACCTACTACCTACAGGTACGGTGTTAGCCATCTCACCACTAAGTCAGAACCATAAAGTTCTAGAATTATGGATTTGGACCTCAGGGACCATCTACCCCAACTCAATCTAGGAGGTCACAAAGGATGGACGATGAAGTGACATCTATACTCACACAGTGAGGGAGGTCAGAACTAAGCCCAGAAGCCAGTTCATGGTCCTGTCCTTGCTCTTTCCACTCCACCTTTAAATCAGGCACCCAATAAATGTTTCCTGAATGCTTCTCAAAACAGCACCCAAATGCCATAAGTGCAACTCACCTCCCTTCTAAGATGGGTAAAATATGTGTACACTGGTATCCAGATGAAATGATGAGCCCGCTGGAAATCAAGTTCTTTGGCTTATTGTGGTAGAAGCTGAAGAGGCTGTCTATTCCATAGGCAACCGTAGGAATCCCATAGCACTCAAAGAGAAGCTCGGACATCATCTGTCGTGAATACAGTGGGTTGCACACGGCTTCTGTCAAAACTATGGGATGATCGACACAGCCCTACTTGGAAAGAAAAGAGTAAATTGGTAGGTGCTAAGAGAATACTCCTTTTAAAGCCTAAAAAGATACAGAAATCCTTATTGCAAGGGCTCAACTGGCTTTTGGTCTCCAATCAAAAAACTGGATCAGAAGCAACTGTAAAACACCCATCTCTCCTGGAAGTTGCTTTGGAAAATATGAAAGTAGGGTCAACTTAAGTCAAGCCCCATCCAAACTGTCAGCCAATCACCTGGCTCTATCTTCAAAATATCTGCAGAATCCAACTGCTTCTTACCACATCCTCAACTCCTCCCTCATCTAAGTCACCATCATCCCTCACCTCCTAACTGCAACAGCCTTCTAACTGGTCTCCCTGCTTCTACCCTATGACCCCGGCCAGTCCATTCTCCATACAGCAGCTATCCTTTTGGAACATAAGTCACGTCCCTCTTTTGTTCAACACCCTGCAACGGCTCCCTATTTCACTCAGCGTAAAAGCCTATAAGGTGTGTGACTTGTCCCCTCATTACCTCTCTGACTTCCTCTTCCACTGACTACCCTCCCCCTCACTCCGGCTGCCCTCAGTTAGGATTAGGGCACACTCCTGCCTCAGGGCCTTTTTACTGGCTGTGCCCTCTCTCTGGAATACTATTCCCTCAGATATTCACAAGGATCGCTCCCTCAATCATCTCCTTTAGTCCTTGCTCAAACAACACCTTCTTCCCGAGTCCTCCCCCTAACCATCTTATTGAAAACATGCAACCCTCTCCTGTCCTTCTATCATGCCACAGAATATACTACTTAATTCTATCGTTTATTGTTTGTCTTTTCATGCTAGAGCGACTTTCCACACCCGCTCCATAAGCACAGGAGATTTCGTGTCACGTTCACGGACGTATTTCAAACACCTAGAAAAGTGCCTGACACAGAGTAGATGCTCAATACATATCTGATAATAAATTAATGTAGTAACAAACAAGCCCGAATATGTGCTCCAAGAGAAAAGGGCGTTGTTTTTGCTCACTGCCATACCCCAAGCGCCTAGCACAGGACTTAACACATGTTAGGCGCCTAATATTTGATCGACTGACTAAATCAATGACTAAATGACAATCAGAACTACTGGAGTGACTATTATCCCTCGGAGAGCGGAGTGAGCGGAGACACGACCTCATCCCTCCCCTCAAGCCTAACCCCACCCCGCCCTTCACCTGTGAGGAGACACCCAGATGCTGGAAGCTGTAGTCAAGCAGCAGCTCCTGCAGCTCCAGGTTCACCGGCACGTTGCGGTCGAAGGGCGATCGCAGCATCCAGCGCAGCGGCTCCAGGCTGCCCAGCGCGTTGCCTACCTGCGGACCCGCCCCGCCCCGAGCCCCGCCCCGCCCGCGGGCGCACACGGCGCGGAACTGCAGCCGGGGCTCGGGGCCCGGGTCCGGCCCGGGGCAAGCCCAGCCTGCGCGGGCCTGGAACGACCCGTTGTCCAGCACCAGAGGCACCGGCAGTGGCCCGTGCGCCACCGGACCGGCCTCCAACACCGGATCCGGCGCGGCGCGGGCATCACGGAACGGGAACACGTTCGTAGGCGGCCCTGCCGCACTGGCCGCCGCCATCTTGGAGCGCGCGCACTGGCCCCGCCCCTCGCCGCAGCGTCCGCCCAAACGCCGCGAAGCCCCGCCCCCGACGCAGCGCCCGCCCAGATCGCGCGAGACTCCGCCCCCGCACATCAGAGGGGGTTCTCCAAGCCTCCTCTCCTCTCTAAGCCCGGCCGGCCTTTCCACGTAACTCGCCCTTGGTGGCCCAGGCCGCCTTCGGGATCGCTAGGCCCCGCCCTCCCTGGCTGTGGCTTAACCTCGCCCCCACCATCCAACCTGACCACGCCCCTTCGCTGTAGCCGGGACTCTGGGCCAGCAAGCCCCGCCCCGAGTGCGTAACGCCAAGGGCCCAGCCCCTTCCTGGCCTCCAGAACTGAGCTCCGCGGGGCTCCCTTTTCCGCTTAGCCACGCCCTATTTGCCGGGTATCATCTTCAACCGCCCTTGGCTCCGCCCCCACATGATTACGTCGCCGTTAGCCTTGCTGTCAAGGAGCCAAACTCGGGGGTACCGATCGCTCAATTTCTTGACCAAGGAGCTTGCTACTCAGGCGGGTTCACTTTGTGAAAATTCATCAAACCGTCCTCTTTACGATTTGTGCACTTTTCTGCACGTGTGTTATATTTTATAACACAATATAAAGTTTTAAAATAGATTTATTTATTAAGACCTACAGACTGTACCCTCTCACAGACCTCAAACGCTGAGAAAAGGACTGCTAATTGTTACCTACTACGTGCATATTCTCTTTCTTCCTTTTTGTGGTATAATTCCCCTGCATGGTCATCTAGTTTGTTGTGATCATGTGACTCAGTTCTGGCCAATGAGGGTGGGAGTGGAGGTAATGTGACCGAGACCCGCCCCCCCCCCCCCCCCCGGCCTTAGTTTTAGTTCTAAAAGGACTGGGCACGCTCTCCCCTGCCCTATTTCCCCCTTTCCACCAGCCAAGGGGGTTGCAAGAATTAGAGCAGCTGCCTTGACTCTACCCTCCCAGCTCTGGAACACTTTGAGAGATAAAAGCAGGTTAATTATAAAAGGTGGTTGTAAATAAACATCCTTAGCAAGAGATGAGACCCCAAAACGTTCTCAAGAAACTCTAGGAGCACTTCTAGGCCAAATAGGGAGCCAGTTAGTGGCAAAACCAGATTAAAGATGTTGCCTTTCAACACAAGCCATTTTCTCAGACATCTGAAGGAATCCATCATTAAACTGAGAAAGTGGGGAGGAGCAGAACACAGTAAAAATAAGTGAATGTAAGTTTAAGAACTACACCTAAGTATACTAATACGGAAAAATCTCCAAGATAAATATTTAAAAGAAATAAGGCAGTGCAGTTTATAGGAAACTCCCTTTAAGAAAGGGGGTGGGGAGAAAATATATATGTTTTTGCTTGTATTTTCATGCAGATGGACAAGAAACTAAGAAAAGAGTTCGCCTGTAAAGGAAAGGGACAAGGTGAGTGTGTCAGGTGTGGGAGACTTTTTCACTGCATACTTTTTCATATACTTTTTATTTTTTAACCGTGTGAAAGTATTACCTTTTAAGGGGGGGGGGAAAGCACTATGTATAGGCGATGTAGATTGGATTATTGTTCCCAGTTCTTCACTCCTCTATAATAGGATTATAGAGGAGTGAACATCCATACCATCTGCCATGTAACTTTGTTGGACCTCTCTCACCGTAGACACTGATATTGGGCTTGGCCATGGGACTCACTTTTAGCCAGTGGACTGTTAGCCAGATGTGATCTGAGCAGAGGCTTCAAATGTGCTTGTGTGGCTTAGACTGCCCTCTTACTCTCCTGCTGTTAGTCATGAGAAGAACATGCCCTGAGTCTAAAGAGGATGAGAAACACATGGAGAAAACCCAACACAAACTGTAGCCTGGAGCCAAGTCCAGCCAACCTGCCACCTAAAGCTGGGCTGTTCCATGGATACCAAAAATGTTTGTTTTTATAATCCACTGAAATTCTGGGGTTGCTATGCAACATTATTGCAGGAAAAAACTGACTGATACACTAGACCAATGATGTTCAGTAGTTCTTTCTGTTTTGATGGGAATGTTCTACGATCTGCAATGTCTAACGCAGTAGCTACTAACCACATGTGACCACAGAGCAC
This sequence comes from Eubalaena glacialis, assembly GCF_028564815.1. Lineage (NCBI taxonomy): Eukaryota > Metazoa > Chordata > Mammalia > Artiodactyla > Balaenidae > Eubalaena > Eubalaena glacialis. Next base: position 21,614,380 of record NC_083728.1, read on the forward strand.
TTGAAATGTGAGCAGTGCGACTGAGGAATGGAATTTTTATTTAATTTTAATTTACGTTTAAGCTTAAATAGCCATATATGGCTAGTGGCTACTCTGTTGCACAATGTAGCACCAGACGAAATCCATGGCTGTATTTATTTGCCCATGGAAATGACTAGAAGATAGATCAGAAGCCTACTGTGTTAGTTTCCTAGGGCTGCCATAACAAAGTACCACAAAGTGAAATGGCTGAAAACAACAGAAATTTATTCTCTCACGGTCCTGGATGCTAGAAGTCCAAAATCAAGGTATCAGCAAGCCCGTGCTCTTTCTGAAAGCTCCAGGGGAGAATGTGTTCCTTGCCTTGCTCTCAGCTTCTGGTATTGCTGGCAGTCTTTGGCTTGTAGACCCAACCCTGCACTCTCTGCCTGCATTGTCATGTGGTGTTCTCCCTGTGTGTCTCTCTCTGTGTATCTCTTTTCCTCTTCTGATAAAGATACCAGTCATATTGGATTAAGGACCCACCCTACTTCAGTATGACCTCATCCTAACTAATTACATCTGTACCTCTGCAACAGTCTTATTTCCAGATAAGATTACATTCACAGGTACAAGACATTAGGACTTCAACATATCTTTTTGAGGGGCACAATTGAACCTACAGGGTCAACACTAAGTTTCGAGGGAATTGTATTGTCAAGAAACTACAAGCCTGGGCTCCAAAATTCTATATATATTTGACTTGTAAGGTAACCCTAGGATCCCAAACCTGCACCAGGAGGAAGCTGAGTGTGAAAGCTGTGCCACCCCAAGGAGGGCATACTCTCTGAGATCCCCAGGAGGTTCATGGATATGGAAGAACTTCTCAGAGGGCAAAGCCAAGAGCACTGAGAACAGTGGACAATGGAGTTCCCCCAGGAAAGGAGAGGCAGAGAGAGCTCTAACCCAGAAGTTAACTCCACTGCCAGGGAAGGAAATCCATAAATTCCTGACCAGCACATTTTGATCATTGCTGTCAACCTATGACTGCTGTGTGGGGAGCTTGCAAAAGTGCTAATGCCTGGGTCCCACCGCTAGAGATTCTGCTTTCATCCTATGTGGTGAGACCTGGGCATGGGGAGCTTTCTAATCTCCCCAGATGATGGTAGAAGGAAGCAAAATTTGAGAATCAGTGCTCCAGGGCCTTGCACCTCCAAGTGTGGATTGCAGCCCAGCAGCCTCACCATCACCTGGGAGCTTGTTAGAAATGCAAAACCTCCAGCTCCACCCGAGAGCCAGTGAATCAGGAACCTGAATTTAAAGAATATCCCCAAATGATTCACGTGCATATTAAAATTTGAGAAGCATGGGTCTGGACCTCTTACCAGCTCTGATTTTTATGTGAGAAGGAAATACAACTTCTGTTTTGCTTAAGGCACTCTCATGTTGGTCTCTGAACTCACACACACACACACACACACACACACACACACACACCACTACATATACACACTGCACATTTAGGTGATCAGGCAATGCATATGCTCTTATTCCTGAGGGAGTCTGCACAGCAGGACTCAGATGACAGAGCCATTAGAAAACTGTTCCAAGGAGATATGTGCTTCCCAGTCTGCCTGATGCTTGGCCAGGAGGGTGTGATGGGAACGGGCATCAAATTTGGCTGTTGAAGCTCAATATCAAAAAAACAAACAACCCAATCAAAAAATGGGCAGAAGGTCTAAAAAGACATTTCTCCAAAGAAGACAGATGGCCAAGAGGCACATGAAAAGATGCTCAACACCGCTAATTATTAGAGAAATGCAAATCAAAATTACAATGAGGTGTCACCTCACACCAGTCAGAATGACCATCATCAAAAAGTCTACAAACAGTAAATGCTGGAGAGTGTGTGGAGAAAAAGGAATCCTCCTACAGTGTTGGTGGGAATGTAAATTGGTGCAGCCACGATGGAGAACGGTGTGGAGGTTCCTTAAAAATAGAGCTACCATATGATCCTGCCATCCCACTCTTGGGCATATTTCTGGAGAAAAACATAATTTGAAAAGATGCACGCACCCCAATGTTCATTGAAGCACTATTTACAATAGTCAAGACATGGAAGCTACCTAAGGGTCCATCGACAGATGAATGGATAAAGATGTGTTTTGTGTGTGTGTGTATATATATATATATATATATATATATATATATATATATATATACATATTACTCAGCCATTAAAAAAGAATGAAATGATGCCATTTGCATCAACATGGATGGACCTAGAGATTATCATACTACGTGAAGTAAGCCAGACAGAGAAAGACAAATATCATATGATATCGCCTATATCTGGAATCTAAAAAAAGGATACAAATGAACTTATTTACCAAACAGAAATAGACTCACAGACATAGAAAACAACCTTATGGTTACCAAAGGAAAGGTGGGGAGAGGGATAAGTTAGGAGTTTGGGATTAAAATATACACACTACTATATATAAAATAGATAACCAACAAGGGCCTACTGTATAGCACAGGGAATTATACTCAATATCTTGTAATAACTTATAATGGAATAGAATGTAAAAAAAAAATACGTATATTTATATATATGTATAACTGAATCACTTTACTGTACACCTGTAACTAACACAACATTGTATATCAACTATATTTCAATAAAATTTTTTTTAAAAAAGGAAAAAAATTTGGCTGTTGAGCTGTGATTCATCATGGTGGACTAAGAGCTTGTGCTCAACCTGGCTCAGGGCTCCTTGAGCCCACTGCCTGGGAAAAGGAAGAGATATTATGTAGCTAAGGAGGCAAGCAGCAGACTTGGGCTAGAGACAAGGAACTTAGCACAGGGTTTCCAGCTTCTCCCCAGACTCTGCCAACCCACCAATAGGCTCATTGGATAGAGGTGATGCTGTGGCTTTTTTTTTTTTTTGGCCGCCGCACAGCTTGCGGGATCCTAGCTCCCTGACCAGGGATGGAACCCAGGCCCTCGGCAGTGAAAGCATGGCGTACCAACCACTGGGCTGCGGGGGAATTCCCTGCTGTGGCCTTTTAGTAGCCTGTCCCTTTGCACATACTGTTGACACAGCCTGAGATGCTCTACCCTGTATCACCTGCCCCTAGAATCCCACTCATTCTTCAAGGCCCAGCTCAAATGTTACCTTGGTTTTTCTTTGCTAGGGGACAGAGCAGAGCATCCCATAAGATGCTTGCCATGGGCAGGTTCCCTTCACCACAGATGAGTGAGAGCCCTGATTGGTGGAAATGTGATAGGTAAGTCAGTGCTCTGTCTTCCATTCAGCCCTCAGAACAAGGCATTTGCTCCAGCTGAAATTCCTGCTAAAATGACAAAGCCCAGAAGAGAGAAATAGGTAATAGGGTCTGGGAGATCAGCAGCCCCTTCAAGAGTTTCACAAGGGCTCAGGCAGCTTTGAGATTTTGAGGCTCCTTTCCATTACATAGGTCCTCTCACACTTAGATTTATCTGGTCTTGGGAAAACAGAGTTTAATCAAGATCAACATTTTTGTTGAGGGTGCCCTTGACCCTCAGCTAACATTGGAAGTCTCTTGAACTTGAGGCTTGGGCCAAATAACATTAGTCTCATTTAAGTCTCCAAGACCATCACAAGGGCCCTGCAAAAGATACTGTTGGAGCCCTGGGCACTCCCAGCGCCCATGCACACCAGCCCACTGGCTTTTATGTAAGCTCTGTGCCTTGCTGTATGAGGGCTTTCTATGACTGTAGGAACATGCTGGGGTTGGCACAGAGCAGCCTAGAAATGCTTGCAAGTTGCCCCCACGAGCCGCCTTCCACCAGTAACTGATGGAAATTGGGGAATAAATACCAATTAATTGAATTGAATTGAATTTATTATCCAATTACGCACAGGGGCTTACTTGTCCATAAAGTTCCCTTAATTTGCTTTCTTCCTTTCCTTCTCTTCCCCCACTTCTCCACTGTGCTTCAGTGCTTCCTGGTATCAGTTCCCACGTGAACTACTTGCATTCAAATTCTTGTGTCGGGGTCTGTTGCTGGGGAGACTCAACCCAAGGCTGCCATCTTTCAGTCCTCATCTTCATTGACCTGTTGTTGAGCTTCCTCTTTCTTCAGCTTCCCTTGGTCTGCCTTACTTACTGGTGTTCTTAGACATCCTCTCTTTATACATCCCCCTTTAGAGTGGAGCCTTCATTAGAACTGTTTCTCAGTCCTGGTCTCACTCTTCTTTGAAAAGCTTCTAGGTATGCTTCTTCTACTCCAAGCTCTGAGATTTAGAGACAAAAGATACCCACATCCCCATTCCTGGTCCAAATCAGATGCTATTTGTCCAGAGAAAGGAAACAAATTTTTGTCCTTTCCTGCATCTTACAACCTGTCCTTCTTCAACCCCAGAACATCATTGTCTTTATTCTTCCCCTACCTCTCTGACTATTCTTTATCAGACTTGAATTCTCCTCTTCCTTATCCTCCTTTGCCTGAACTTGAAATATTGCTGTTCCCCAAGGTCCTTGGCCCAGTGCTTTTCTTATTTTCATCCATCCTCCTGGTTGACCTCAGTTGGGCTGTATCCCGCAGGCCTGCAAGCCTTGTAAATGCCCCAGCCTTGAGACTAAAGAAAGAGCGCAGAGACAGCAACAGAGACAACAGTGTTTTATTGGATAGGGGATCTTACACATCTGAAGCAAAAGGTCCTGGAGTGATACCCCACCCCTTGTATGACAGACAGCAGGTAGGACATGGCAGCAATCTTCACTACTCGGGGGCGGGTGTGAGGGCGGAGAGAAGGAGGCTACGATTTTTTTTAATTTAATTTTTATTTTATATTGGGGTATAGTTGATTTACATTGTTGTGTTAGTTTCAGGTGTACAGCAAAGTGGTTCAGTTAGACATATACATATATCCATTCTTTTTCAGATTCTTTTCCCATATAGGTTATTACAGAATACTGAGTAGAGTTCCCTGTGCTATACAGTAGGTCTTTGTTGACTATCTATTTTATATATATTAGTATATATTAGTAGGGTGTATATTTTAATCCCAAACTCATAATTTATCCCTCCCTGCTACCTTTCCTCTTTGGTAACCATAAGTTTGTTTTCGAAGTCTGTGAGTCTGTTTCTGTTCTGTAAATAAGTTCATTTGTATCATCTTTTTTGATTTCACATGTAAGTGATATCATATGATATTTGTCTTTGTCTGACTTACTTCACTTAGTATGATCATCTCTAGGTCGATGTTGCTGCAAAGGGCATTATTTCATTCTTTTTTATGGCTGAGTAATATTCCATTGTATATATGTACCACTTCTTTATCCATTCCTCTGTTGATGGACATTTATGTTGCTTCCATGTGTTGGCTGTTGTAAATAGTGCTGCTGTGAACATTTGGGTGCATGTATCTTTTCGAATTATGTTTTTCTCTGGATATATGCCCAGAAGAGGGATTGCAGAATCATATGGCACCTCTATTTTTAGTTTTTTTAAGGAATCTCCATACTGTTCTCCATAGTGACTGTATCAGTTTACATTCCCACCAACACTGTAGGAGGGTTCTTTTTTCTCCACACCCTCTCCAGCATTTATTGTTTGTAGACTTTTTGATGATGGTCATTCTGACTGGTGTGAGGTGATACCTCATTGTACTTTTGATTTGCATTTCCCTAATAATTAGTGATGTTGAGCATTTTTTCATGCATGTTTTGCCCATCCATATGTCTTCTTTAGAGAAATGTCCTTTTAGATCTTCTGCCCATTTTTTGATGGGATTGTTCATTTTTTTTTTATATTGAGCTGCATGAGTTGTTTGTATATTTTGGAGATTAATCCCTTGTTGATCGTTTCATTTGCAAATATTTTCTCCCATTCTGTGGGTTGTCTTTTTGTTTGTTTATGGTTTCCTTTGATATGCAAAAGCTTTTAAGTTTAATTAGGTCCCATTTGTGTATTTTTGTTTTTATTTTCATTACTCTAGGAAGTGGATTAAAAAAATATTGCTGCAATTTATCTCAAAGAGTTTTCTGCCTATGTTTTCCTTTAAGAGTTTTATAGAATCCGGTCTTACATTTAGGTCTTTAATCCATTTTGAGTTTACTTTTGTGTATGGTGTTAGAGAATGTTCTAATTTCATTCTTGTACACGTAGCTGTTCAGTTTTCCCAGCACCACGTATTGAAGAGACTGTCTTTTCTCCATTGTATATTCTTGCCTCCATTGGTGTAGATTAATTGACCACAGATGCAAGAGTTTATTTCTGAGCTTTCTATCCTATTCCCTTGATCTATACTTCTGTTTTTGTGCCAGTACCATATTGTTTTGATTACTGTAGCTTTGTAGTATAGTTTGAAGTCAGGGAGCCTGATTCCTCCAGCTCCGTTTTTCTTTCTCTGGATTGCTTTAGCTATTTGGGGTCTTTTGTGTTTCCATACAAATTAAAAAATTTTTGTTCTAGTTCTGTGAAAAATGTCACTGGTAATTTGATAGGAATTGCACTGAATCTGTACATTGCCTTGGGTAGTATAGTCATTTTGACAACATTGGTTCTCCCAATCCAAGGACATGGTATATCTTTCCATCTGTTTGTGTCGTCTTCGATTTCTTTCATCAGCATCTTATAGTTTTCAGAGCACAGGTCTTTTGCCTCCTTAGGTAGGTTTATTCCTAGGTATTTTATTATTTTTGATGCAATTGTAAATGGGATTGTTTCCTTAAGGAGGCTACCATTTATAGGGGAAATTAACATCAGGTTGGCTCATCAGTTACCAGGGAAACTAGCGGCTGGGTCAGGGAGCAAGCACATAGGTAGTTACTGATTAAGCCCTATGATTAGGGTACAGGTGAAGCAAGGACTGGTCAAGCAGGGGATGTACAGAGAGCAAAAGAACAGCCATCTTGAATGGCATGACCATACAACCTCATACTTTCCTGTGACTCCAAAACTATTTATGTGTTGATGATCTTTTTGAAAAGAAATTACTTATTTACTTATTCATTTATTTGTTTGTTGAACAAAATGTATTAAGTACATTCTGCATATCAGATCCTGTGTTAGATAGTGGTGATACAGTAGGGAGCCCAGCAGAGACTATGCCCGCTCTTGTGGAGCTTACTGTGCTTAAAGTTTGTTGCCATAGACCCATTTATCCTTCCCTCTTTTCTTCCTTTCACCTATTGATCCATCCACTGATCCACCTTTTCATCTGTTCATCCCCTGACCCATTCTTCTGTCTATCCATCTTTTCCTTCATCCACTGATCCATCTATTAGTCAATGGCTCATCTACCAACCATTGACCTTCAAAGCACATACCCACTGACCCATCCATCTACTTGTTCATCCATCAATCCATTGACCTAACTTTCTCTATATTAGTGATCCCAAATCAGTGGCACATCAGGAACTTAAAAATCTGAATCTAGGGGTGAAGGCAGGGATCAGCAATCTCTGAAAACCTCCCTATTTGATTCTATTCACCTTGCCTGGCACCTGTCTAAGGATGTATATTTGGGAATCACTGTCCGAGATTAAAAGCACTGTGAATACAGGAGCTGTCTTAGTTTAGCTTTCTTGGAAAGCAGACACTGAGACAAGGACTCAGTTGTAGTTAATCATTTGGAAGGCGATCCCAGAAAGGACAAGTGAGGTAGTAGGGAAAGGGAGACAGGGAAGGGGAGGGGAAGCCAAATAAAAGGTTCTTTGATGAGCTTGTGGACACATGAGGTTCAATCCTGCTGGGAACCATCTGAGATACCTTGAGGAATAGACCACAAATAATCCCAATATAGGACAGGAGCCATTCATTTATTGCCAATTGACTGGGTGTTTGGGAGCTTTCAACTCCCCAGCAATTCCAAGTTGTTCTTCCAAGGTATTCTAGAAAGCCCTCGGGCAGAGGAGAGAGAGACAGATGGAGAGAGGCACTTTGTCCTGGTTCGCTGTCAGGTTCCTGAGAAGTGTCCACAACTTCTGGTGAACTCAGATGCACCTAAGGACATAGGATAGGGCATTGACCCCTACCACAGAGGCCATGTCTATCTTGTTTATTGCTGCATCCCTAGGGGCTAGAACAGTCCTTAGTCCAGTGGCCTATAGTAGGTGCTCAACAAATATTTGATAAATAAATCCTGTGCACCTACCAGAATTTGTGCCAGGTACTTGGAAACAATTCCTTTAATTGTGCTCTCCCTTTGGACTGTACTTCCTTCTCCAATCTAGAGTCTGTACCATCCCCTCTGCATCCTCAATCTCTCTACCCTGTTTTCACCCCATCCGCAGAAGGTTGCTGGGAGATGCTGGAAGCTCATATGGCTGGGCCCTCAGCACTGCTGGATCATCCTGCTGGGTGTCCCTGGCCAGAGGACCATCCTCGCCTGGCCCCTCCTGGACCCCATAACTGGCAGAGGTGGTACCCACAGCATCACTGTAGCATCAACTGTAGCCAGACTCTTGAAAAGTCTCAATCCAAACTTCCAGGGAGTAGAACTCATTTCCCAAGCCCTACCTCACACCCAGTGCTGGCACTAGTGTGAGAAAGTGAAGCATTTGTTTAGAGAGCAAAACATAAAAGGATGCCAAAAAATTCAATAATCAAGATCATATTTTATGCAATCTTTTTAAAAATCAAAATTCAAAAGTGAACCAGGTGTTCAAAATAACACGATGAACAGATAATAAAATTTAAAGACAGGATTGTATTGCTGATATTTCCTTTTGCCTCAGACTCCATATGGCCGAGCATTGTGCCACTACTGGTCCTGTGCTTATCTGAATGTCACGCTTACTGACCCTGCCTGCCTAAGTATTTGGGAGGGAAATATACTGAGGTCTTCAATTCTTCAAAGTTACATTGAAAAATGGATTATTGAATGGATTGATGGATGGATATAGGATAGATAATCCAACACCATAAAATGTTAATTGTTCAAGTTTTGTGGAATTCTTTCACCTTTTCTGTATGTTTGAACTTTTTTTTTGTGTGTGTGTAATTTTGGAGAAGAAAAAATAAAGAGCAGTGGGAAGGACCCCCGAGGCTGGCTCCCTGGGGTCAAACCAGCTCCACCCCCTTAACCCCTGGATGTCCAGGCCTGGCTTCCCCACCACACCTTAGCTTGCAGTGAGGACATAGCGGTCCAGCCAGCCTGCCCCTCCTTGACCTAAGCCTGTCTCTGGCCCTGCGTTTGAGATCCCTGCTCCCCACCAATAGAAAGGCCTGGATCCTCTCCACTTCCTGACTGGTGCCCGTGGAGTCCGGTTGACTCCCTCCTTCCCTCCAAGGCCCCTAAGTGGGGGAACATATTAGTCCCTGGGGTAGGGTTTGTCATTTAACAAAACATGTCCTATGATATAGCATCCTTCTATGTTTTGGGGGGGAAAAACCCCATCGAAATGTCACTTGAAATATGGAGGACCTGAAAGTAAAGCACTAGAGATAAGCAATCATTATCAACTGGGCGGGGAGGTGAGAGTGCGGGGTGGCAGGGAGGGAAGAAGCATTTAGAAATCTAAAGGGGGAGAACCTTCTCTCACCGCTGGGGAGCGAGACAGGGCTGGCTCGGGACAGGGTGGCGGCTTCCTCCGGGATCTTGGTGGTTCCCAAAGCACAGAACTGGGTCAGGGTCCGAAGGGCGTGGAGCCAGGATTCGTCATAAGAACAAATGGGAACTGAGGGAACCCTGGTGGGGGGGGGGGAGGGGAAGGGGCGGGTCCTGAGGTGGATTCCCTCCCTCCTCAATTCCTTCACTGAATGAACCTTGCCGGCCCTATCTGCCTCCCTCGAATTCGGATTGTGAACTCACAGCGGACCCGAGGAGAGCTCAGGAGTTCTTTTCAATTTCTACCCATGCACTTTGGTGTTGGGGGGTAGGTGTGGGAGATGCAGAGATGGGGCGCATCTTCTCCTGCTGCCTATTTCTCCCGTCGGCCTGAATGCGAGTCTGGGGATGGGTGTATTGCCCACGAGGGGGCAGGGTTTCCCTTGGGGCGCCTAGGAGCTTGGCTCTCCTGCCTCTGCCTTTCCGGGTCCGCGCAGGGTGACGGGTGGGGGACCCGGGCTCCAGCGAGCTGAGCACAAAGCCGGGAGCTAGGATGCAGTGCAGCAGCTCCAGGCGAGTCCGCGGAGATGGCAGCCGCTGTCCAGGGCCTGCCTGGTGTCTCATTTGTCCCTTTAAAGACGGGAAGGACGGAGCTGGTGCAGTGTGACGCTCCCTCCTTCCCTTCCACTGCAGAAGTCAGGGCTTTTTCTGAAGGCTACAGAGCGAGCTCCGACTCAGATTGTACCCGAGGCTGGGTGGACCTGCCGAGGAGCAGCGCAGGCGGGGCAAGGGCGATGAACGGTCAGTTCTCCCGGCCTGGGAGGCATCAGAGGGCGTAGAGGGGCGGGAAACAGAATCCTCTGGTCAGCTCTGGATCCTGACTCGAGACAATAGTGACAAAGGGGCATCAGGTGGATGACAGCAGACATCTCAAATGGCCCGTTCAAATCGTCAGGGCCGCAGGCGGCCGAGGGGACCGAATTTTATCCCCCTTGCGCTTCCACACTTGTTGGATGGCTGCAGAAGCAGAGCGGTGCGAGGTCACCTCTGTCTCAGGCACGCACTCAGGGAGGCTCTGCACACACAGGCAAGCACACGCATTCATCAAAGCTCTCACAAGACACAGATACAGCCTCCCACCCCCAGCCCTGCACATCTTCGTGTAGGCGCTCTCTCTCACACAAGCACACGCTCACCCACGCCGTGGCAGCGGGCAGGGAGAAATGGCCACCATGCATAGGCATTCTCCCCGTTCTTTCCTGTGCGCCCACTGCACCTGGAGAAATCGTTCCAAACGAGGCCTCTGCCTTGGTGGGAGAGATCAAGAACCTCCCACCGTGGCTTCTCTCCCAGTGAGAACGGCCTAGCCTTCCTGAGCTCCCAGATTCCATCTGGAGAGTCTGACCGTGATCCATTCCACTGTACCCAGGACTGGTGCCCCTGGAAGCAACAGGAGGGCTGCCCTTGCAGTAGGATCTGCATAAAAAAGGACAGGGTCCTCTGGGTAATTTAAGCAAACACATTCTCAAACAGGCTGCTCAAGAAAAGGGGAGGCTGGGGCATAAACGGCTCTGCCTGGTGAATCTAAACAGCCAGATCTCTTCACTGTGGCTATGTAAACCCCACCTTGGACTTGAGGGGGGTTCTCCAGGGTGAGAGATGCCTGGGATGCTAGGTTGGCAAACCCTGGGAAATACACAACGGCCCTGCTGACTTCCTTTATAGCTCCCTTCACAGCCGGCAGTCACACTGTGGATTTCAGAGTCCGGATCTATTGCCTGTCTCTCCTCTACTAGACTGTAAGCTCCAGGAGGGCGGGGCTGAGTTTGTTTCTCCTGGCAGCCAGCACGGTCCCAGCCCTGGTGGGCTGTCTATAAATATTTGTTGAACAACTCTGTAGGGCTTTTGTACATAAGCAAAACGTTTCTTTCCTTCTTTATTTTAGGATTGGAGTTCGAGAGCGTCCACCAAATTCTCAGATGGATCCAACCCCCGGGGAAAGATTTGGGGGAAAAAAAAAAAAAAAAAGCCTAGTCCTGGTGGCTGGGGAGCCAAGGCCACACTGAAACCGTGGGCGCACCACATGCTCCTTTGCCTGAGTCCCCCAAGCACTCAGAAAGCCTCCCCTTGGTGCTGACCACCCCTCACGTTCTCCGGAGCTCTCCAGGGACCCTTTAACTACAGCTGCTTCTCCATCCCCACTTGCTTCACGGGGCGGGCCAGAGTCGGTTCCCTCGCCAACCAGCGCCAGGATTCCGGCCGGTGCGAAAATGCAGAACTGAGACAGGGCCGCGAGCGCCTTTGTTTCTTCTTTATTTGCGGATATAATTATGCACCGCACTCTAAATTAGGGATAGATTTTTTTTTTCTGATATACATTTCATCTTATTCACCACGAGCACACCACACGCACAGTAGAACAGTTCCACAACCTGATAAATTGCACGAGATGAGTCTGGATTCCTGAAAACCGGCAGGCAAGCCGGCCCCGCCGGGGCTTCTCGCCTCCCCGCTTCGGCGAAGGAAATCGCCCACCCGAAACGGATTTCCCGGCCAGCCTTTCCCGCTGAAGGGTTGAAATGTCTCCGGAATGGGAATCGTTCTTGCTGGAAATGGCTAGACGCTGCAGATTCCAAGCACTGATGGCTGTGAAATGTGCCCGCAAGGTCAAGTTTCTGCGCCTGCGAGTTGCGCCCCCTCTCCCTCCCTTCCCACCCCCCCTCGGTGACAGGGACCAAAGTGTCGGGGCCCCTCCTGGAAGGACAGAAAACCCTGCCCACAGATGCGCCCCCGCCTCCCCCGAAACCAGGGTGTTGTGGAAAAGAAAGGACAACAGAAACGCAGACGCGATGGATTGTGGATCCCTATCCCCTCCCGCCCCCAACCCCCAAAATCAGAACCGGGGAACCAGAGATGTTTAAAGCTTGGCTTCCCAAGCGCGGCGGCAGGGCGCACGGGTTTGTTGGGGGAGGGGTGAATGGGGAGCGGGGAGAGCGCGGGAGGGCGGCCGGGGCTGGCCCTAGCGCCCTAGTCCTCCGCGTTGGTTCGGTAGGCCTCAATGAGGCCCTCCAGCGAGTGCACGAAGCCGGACACGCTGCAGATGCCGCCGATGACGAAGATGGCGACGTCGAAGAAGACCTGGTGCCACAGCAGCTTGCGCCAGAGCAGGCGCAGGTGGAAGAGGCTGGGCAGCAGGAAGCAGAGGCCGGCGCCCGTGAGGCTGCCGGTGAGGCCCATAAGCAGCGCGAAGTGCGGCACGTAGATGGCCATGAGCAGCGTGAAGACGACCAGCGCGCAGCGCAGCGTCAGGCCCCACGACTTGAGGCGCCCGTCGCCGCCGTAGCAGGCGGGAAAGAAGGCGCGGCTGCCTTCCTGGAAGAGCGACTTCTCCAGCACCTCGACAGCAGCGAAGAAGGGCAACGGGTAGGACAACAGTGCCTTGGCCACCAGGAAGATGTTGACCACGGCGCGGATGGAACCGGGCAGGTTATCCGTGATGACCTCCTTGGTCTCATCGGCCCAGGTGAGGTAGGCGACGAGCGCGAAGAGGCCTTTGAGCACGCAGGCGGCGATGTGCGTCCAGTTCATCATGCAGTGGAACTCGCTGGGCTGCTGCATATTGCCCTCCAGCGAAGGCAGGAAGATCTGCGACGTGTAGCTGAACACGATGATGCCAATGGAGATGGGAAACTTCTTGACGTCGATATAGAACTTGACCTTCTCCCAGGCCCAATCGCGCGCCCTCGATAAGCAGTAGGCAATGACCAGAATGTTGATGACGAAGTGGGCCAAAGTGCACAGCAGGCTGAACTTGGACACCGCCTTGAGGTTCTTAAGGAAGGCGCAGGGCAGCAGCACCGCCGTGGCGATGATGGACCAGGACTTCTGCGACACGGGCAGCCCTGGGAAGCTGTTGTACATGAGGTTGCCGCTCACCACCACGTACAGGATGCAAGTCATCACCAGCTCGATGATCTGCGCCACGTTCACTACGCGGCCACCCAGCGTGGGGAAGCGCGGAGCGCAGCAAGCGTTGGCGATGGCCACATACGAGTCCCGCACGCGTACCACCTCGCCGTCCTCGTTCTCCTCGTACAGGCATGCTATGAGGATCTTGCCAGTGTAGCAGCACACCACGGCGGCGAAGATGATGAGGAACAATCCCAGGTAGCCGCCGTGCAGGATGGCGTAGGGCAGGCCCAGCACGAACATGCCCTGCGGAACGAAAAGGCAACCAGACCCGGGAGCTCAGTGGATGCGGTATCGGAATACGGGGTCTGGGGGAGTGACTTAAGGGTGTAGCCGGAAGGGGGCGCTAAGTGCGAACTGGGCCTAAGCCACTGGGAGGAGAGGGTAAGGATAGGCCGGAGTGGAGCTGTAGAGCGGTCTAATGGGGAGCCTGGGTATTGAGTCAGAGGTGGAGAGGGGGGTGTTTAAGGACGGAACTGAGAAGGAGAGGTGTGCTTAATGGCTGGGAGGCAGGGAGGGGGCTGAGTAAGGGGTCAAGCCGCAAAGAGGGAAGGGGTACGAGGAGATACTTGGGGGTGGTTCGGAAAAAAGATGAGAAGGGGCTGAAGGGGGTTGACCGGAAAAGGACGAGGAGAAAGGTAGAGAGCTGGGCCTGAGCCACTAGGAAAAGGGGACGCAGAGTCTAAGGTGGGGCTGGAATGGGGTGCAAGGAAGCCAATGAGGGAAACGCAGGCGCCTAAGGGCCGAACTGGAGAAGGAAACCATTGAAAGCGGCAGCGGGAGAGAAAGGAGCCAGGGTAGCGAGGAAGGGGGGCTGAGCGTGGGGCAAGCGGCAGGGAGGCAAGAACAGAGGGAACGTGGGGTTTGCTGGCGAAGGGCTTTGGGTTGGGTGAGGCCAGAGGCGTGGGGACGGGGAGACAGGGTTGGGCAGTCTTAGGGCCAGGCTGAAACTGGGGCGGAGAGACCGATCCCTAAGGAAGGGGACTAAGTGGTAGAGGCGAGCAGGATTAGGGGCCTACGGGGAAAGCGCAAGTGCTTTGTGAACGCGAACTCAAGCGGGAGTCAACAACCAGAACCTGCGGGAGCGGGCGGGCAGAGCTGCGGAAGAAGGGTTTAGAATCCACACAGGGAAGCAAAGCTAACGAAATCCAGGGTTCCCGAGGCTTGCAGGCCTCCAGCCTTCCACCCTGGCCTCCATCAAGGCCTACGGAACGGGGCCTTTAAAGATGCCCCAGGTGAAGGCGAGGGCGGCAACCGAAGCTGGTGCGCTCCCCCCCCCCCCCCCCGGTCCCTGGTTGCGCTTGGCCGTCCGGCCCGGCCCTGGAGCGGAAGGCGCCTCGGGTCGGGTCACTTACTGAGCAGGGCCCCGAGAAGCCCCGCGGAGCCTGGGTCCCGGGACAACCCCATCTCGGCCTCCAGCTCCCGGGAAACCCACGTTCTGCGCCCCAACGACCTGTGCGCTCCGGGGACGCCGAGGGTGGGAGATAGGATGCAAGCCGCAGGGCCCGGGGACGCGTGGGGCGGAGGCCCTCTCTGCCCCTCGAGCTGCGGCATGCCCGCCTTCTCCAGCTCCCCGGGTCGTTGTGCAGGTTCCAAACCCGCTCCCGGCGGAGTCCGGCGCCGCCTGGTGGGGACTGAGGGTTGAGAGTAGGGGTGACGGGGTGGCGGGCCTGGAGACCAGAGGCGGTTCAGAGCATCTGGAGGCGGCTTCGCCAGGGTCACACGCGGAGGAGCTTTTTGCGGTGTAGCCGGGATTTCGAGCGAGAGGGGTGTCTGTGCGCAGGTAGCGCTGAGGTACCAGGGACCATACTGTGCCTGTGTGGTCATACGTATGTGTGTGTGTGTGCATGTTTGTGTATACCTGTTTGTCCCCGACAGGGCTGCACCTGAGAGAGCGGGTGGATCTTGTATGCATGAGTCTGTGCATGTGTGCGTGCGTTATGTTCAGACGGGTTTATGTGTGTGCCCTTGGTATGTACAGGTATGTGTTTCTGTGTGGGGGAGGTGTAGGGGTGTATGAAGGTGCATTTGAGGATAATTCTGTGGTCTATATATAGATGTATGTCGTGTGCACCTGTGACCGGCGTTTCTTCGGGGGAAGGGGGCTGTGGGCATGTGTGCCTGCCTATGTACGTGCGCTCTGTCTATGCGTGTGTGTCTTGTGTGTCGGGGGAGGAGACTCCCAGCTCAGCTCTTTCCCCCTCTCCTTTTCTGCCGAAAATGCAGCTGTGAATCCATTCCGGAGTCCCAGGCCATACTGTTCCCTCCAATCCTGATTTTCTTTCTCCCTCACCCCTCCCCACTCCCCCTCCTCCTGTTTCCCTCGCTTCGGCAGGGTCTCCGGGAAAGCGTCTCTGACCGAACCTCAGCCTAGCTGTCCGGCGGCCGGGGATGCGGGAGGCGGCCGGATGGGGGCGGGGGGGGGGGAAGACACCACCTGGGGGTGTAGATCCCCGCGCAGAGCTGGAAGGGATGGGGGCAGGCGAGATTCCTGGTACAGGAAGGGGTCTTGAGGCTGAGATCTCCAGGGCACTCTACTGCGAGTAGAGCCTGGTGCGCAGATCTGGGGGGGGGGGGGCGGGGGGGGGGAGGCAGAGCTGGGAATCCCGCGCTCACCTGGATAGCGTTGGTCACGTTCCAGCCCGCCTCCCACGCCGTGATCTTGGGCTTGTCGTGGCCCCCGAACTCGCCACCAGCTCCCAGGGCCTGGTCCTTGGAGCCCGAGGGCGGCAGGGGCGCGCCGCCGCCTCGCTGGTAATGGATGTCTCCCTCGACGGGCGGTTCAGCGCCCTCGTCCCCGCAGGGCTCGCCCTCGGTTTTCAGGATGTCCATCTGCAGGCCCTGACGGTGCTCAAAGTCGAGGTCGTCGCAGTGCGCGAAGCCCACCGCCTCCTCGTCGGTGGCCGCCTGAAAACCCATCCTGGCGAACATGCCGCTCACCTTGGCCTGGGACTTGTTGGACACGGACGTGGCCACGTTGGACAGCTTGCTGCGGAGCAGGGTGGCCATGGCGGCAGCGGGGCCCGAGAAAAGGACGGAAGGGGCTGGGGACGCGGGGGACGCACGGCAAGGCGGTGAGGGCCACGGGGGCGTGAGACCGCTATCTTCGCTCGCTTTCCCCGCGGTGCCCCGGGGCGCTCTGTCTCATGACCCCCTCGGCTGGCGTCTGAGGCTCGCTCAAGGCCGACCCGGCGGGCGGGCAGCGGGGCTGGCGGAGCGGCGGTGGCGAGTGCACTGCGGAGCTGCCGCGGGGCGCAGGCTGGGCTGTGGAGGGCGAGGGCGGCGGCGGCGGCGGCGGCGGCGGCGGCGGCGTCAGAGCAGCTACGCGAAGCTGGCGCGGCGCCCCCAACCGCGCGCAGCCCAAAGCGCTCCCGCCCCTCGGAATCAGGCGGGGGCGGAGGGGCTAGGGAGGGAGAAACTCCGGGAGGTAGGAGGAGTGAGGAGAGGGCAAGGAGAAGAGAAAGGGGGCACCAAGGGACTCCGGAGAACAGAGATGGGGGCAGGAGAAGGGCGCCCACGGAAGGGAGCAGGAGGGAGCGCGCGAAGGAGGGGTGTGGAGGGCGGGGTGGGGGCCGGAGTGCTGCATTTCTGGAGGAGGTGCTAAACTCCGATCCTGGCCCTTCCCACCTCGCCGCCGCAGGGAGGGAGGGGGCCGAGCGGGCAGATCCTCTTGGTCCCCTGTCCCTGGCTACCCCCTCCAGAGTTGGCGAGCCTTTCAGCCCCAGATCCTCTGGCCAAGGACTGGTCTAGACTCCCAGAAAGGCATCAGGACAGTTACCTGTCTCCGGCGGCCCAGGCCGTCTGGGCATCGCTCTGTCTCCCTGGCACCCATCACCAGCACTTCAACCTGGTCGCGAGCCCCCCTTGAAGGCAGAAGTGTCCGGCAGAAGTGGAGGAACGCTCTCAAGAAGGCTCAGCCCCGGTCTCGGTCACTGGGGCTGTCTCCTCCCGTCCAGGGACGCCGAGATGGAAGTGATTCTGCGGGATGTTCGCCACCAACCGTTCTCCAAACGTGTGCATAATGAGGGCGAAAGGTTGGCTGTTCGCTTTCTTTTCGTTTGGGGGTCTGGAAGGAGGAAGGACTGAAGACACCTGTCAACAGCCTCGAGGCGGGTCTGCGAGTGCCCGCGCCGCGGAGGGGCGCAGCTGGTGCCTGGCACAGAGGAAGGAAGGGCTCGCGGCGGGCCCGGGGTGGGGAGGCGCGCTGTGCGCTCCGGCCCTGCTAGCCCGGTGGCTGCCGGGGGCTGTGCAAACCTAGACTGTTTCTGTTGAGTGGGTTGCGTGTAGCTCGAGAGCAGGAGAAAGACCCAGAGACAAAGACCGACACTGTACCAGGTATTGCTACGGGCTGGAGCTGAGCGGACTCCGAGGGTGAGATTTGGTAACCATGTTTATTCTATAAATGCATAGTTTTGCGCGCATTTGAGCCTGTGTGTGCGCAGAGCTTGTGTGCTGGATTGGATGTGTATATGTATTCCTGAATGGGTTGCTTGCGGTTTTGCCTGTAGGAGTCCTTTTGCAGTTGTGTCTCCGTGCGGGTCTGCGGCTCGGTGTGTTCCCAGCTGGGCTCCTGCCCCGGGCTCTTAGGCAGTAAACAGCAGCGTCGGCGACCTGGCTGTCCCAGCCTAGGTGCAGGAGGACTAATGGCTGTGACTGGGGGTGGGATGGGGAGAATCTGAAGGAAAGGAAAAGAAAGGGGCTCCCAGTGACCCCCTTCCCAAGACCCAGTCTCTCTGAGGACCCCAGTCTCCTCCTCCCCTGCTGTATTTCTAGATTAGCTCAGGTCAGCGCACAAGTAGGACGGCCTGAGGGCTTTGACCATCAAGTTGGAGCTGCCAGGAGAAGACAGGCTTCCCCTCTACCTCCTACCCCTCCCTGCCCACACCCCCAGCACCTCACAGTCTCTGAGAAACTCCTCTCCGGATACGGAACCTCCACCACATTGGGCAGAGATGCTAGTAATCGCTCCCAGGTACCCCCTTAAATTCCCCCAAGAGCCTGCCTGGCAGAAACGAAAACAGAAACCCTCTGCCCTAGCGTGAAGCATTCCCCACCACCACTATGACAAGAAAACCTCTCCATAGAGCCTTCTCCCAAACACAGACCCTCCAAATCATGATAGGACTCAGAACAAAGACAGGACAGAGATCCTTCCCCCAAACACAGAGATTCACTCCTCCAAAGAGGCTTTGAAAAAAACAAAACAAAACAAAATAACTGATCTCCCATCCCGGAGATTTGCCCTAGAGACAGACCCTCCCCACCCCAAACCCCAGATGCTTGGGAGAGAGAGCCTTTTCCCTACAGATTTCTATAGACAAAGATCTCTATCTCCTAATCCTCATCCCTCCCCTTCTGTTCTTGGTGAAATTCTTTAGTTGCACAGGAGATAATCTGGGCAGAGACAAGAGTTCCCTAGTGCTCCCTTCTACCCCGAACATACCCAGACCTGAAGATGGTCATTGATGCCTTCTTTGACAAGTGAATCAATAACACATATGTATCAGTTGGTCATTGCCAATTCATGTGTGGATTTTATGAGGGTCCGGAGTGCTTATCCTCTCTTTCCTTTTCCCTACTGATGTTCACTGTTGTAGGACCCAAGGTGGGCTGTGAAGTTCTTGTAGTATTGAGAAATGAGGTCATTCATTCACTCATTTATTCATTCATTCAGCAAAATTTCTCAAAGCTTATTCTGCGTGTGACTCTCTTTTGGCTGAAGATGACACAAGCACGGTCCCTGTTTCTGCTTCTCACCCCAATTCTTGGGACTGCGGGTGGGGACCCCAGAGAGCACTCAGGCCAATCACCCTCTCTGCAATGCTTCAACCATCCCTAAAACATCCCAACACAGCCTCACTTTCATTCCCATTGCACAGAGAAGCAAACCCAGGCCCAGCGGGAAGGTGTCCTGCGCAAGGTCACGCAGAGTCCAGGGTAGAGCTGGGCTACGATGAAGGAACACTGATGCTCCTCCAGTGTGCCTTCGCCTCCATGACCTCATCTTGGAAAGTCCTGCTGCATCATGTACTAGCTGTGTGCCATTGGATGACTCACTTAACATGTCCTAGCTTCCATTTCCTCATCACTAAAATGTGAAAATAACAACAGACTCCTGGAGTTCTTGAGGGGATTCAATGAGATTGTTTATATCAAATTCTTAGCATGGGCTAAGGGTCCCAATACATGGTAGCAATTATTTTATTATTATTGTTGTTATCGCTATAACCCAATGGCCATTTTTCATTGTTTGGGGGAAAGTGAGTGTACGAGAAAAAGCCTGTGATCGGGGCTGAGAGTCGAAGTGAGTTGAATGCACACTCTCTGGCTTTGCCGCATCTCCCTGTCCTCACCCCTTCCAGTCCTGGGCTGACCTGGAGGGAAAAGAATGAAGGGCGGGAAGAGCACAGAGGGCAGGGGGCCTGGCAGGCAGCCCCAGGAGACGACCAGGACAACCTATCTATCTGGGATCGAGCTGGGCTGTGCTCTAGAGAAGGCATCAACTTCTGAATTCTCCTACTTGCTCCTCTAGGGGCACCCTCAGGAGGGGAATTTGCAGCTGTTTGGCCCCCTGAGTTGAAACACAACATGAGCATACACACATCCACTCACACACAGATAATGACAAGCCAGTTGACAGATGCACAAAGAAATGAGGACCAACACACAGATTCAAGTACATTAGCAGATTCACACAGCTTAACAGAGCAACACACACAGGTCAGAGACAGGCCAGCACATACACACACTAACAGACACCCAGACACAGGAACACACACACACACACACACACAGATTCACAATGAGACCAATCATCAGGCACCCACAAAAGCAAGAATACCCCTATGTGACCACGAAAGGGAAAAGAGGAGAGAACAAAGAGAGGAAAGTGGCAGAGGAGACATAAAAATGAACATGCTAGAAGAGGCAGCAGGGAGACAGAGCAGGACATGCCAGACAGAGACAGCAGCCGGGGGGCACAGAAGAGACAGAGTTGCCACAGCCTTCCACTTGGCCAATGTCAGAACCCAGATCTGTGACTAAGATGATGTGGATGGCAGGTGAGGGAGCAGGAGCTGCCCCTGCTGCCTGTCCTGGGAGTGGGGACGGGGGTTCTCCTCCCAGGGCCACACAAAGTCCCACCCTCCTGGGGGACCTGGGCTGCCTGAGAGGGAGCAGTGAAGGACTCCCAGGACTCCTGCCAAGTCCCATGAAGCTAAACCCGTATTCTGGATTGGTCCTGCCACCCGGACCAGGGTCGGGGGGGGGGCGGTGGGTGTCCCTCTTCCAAATGAGATTATTCTATTTTTGATGCCTTCAGTAGCCAAAGGGTTAAACGCCTGGCTAGCAGAGATGGAGAACACTTTGGGGGAATAAATAGGGTTAAATAGAACTGGGCTTATCTCCCAGAGCAGGCAGCACCATGGGGGTGGGGCATGGAGCCCTTGAATTAATGGCCTGGAAAGCCAACATCATGAGCATCGTTTCGGGGCTGAATGATCACAGACAGACCCTCCTCCTCTTCCTTTTCCAGAGCATATTCTGTCCGTGAGCCTTTTCCTGCTATGGGGACAGGCGCTGGCTCTATAAATCACCCTTCCCCTATCAAGCTAGTGCATTGGCTTGACAAAGTCATGCCCATCTTGCCTCAAACCAGAACCCAATTTCCTGATGCTGAGTCCATGGGCACAAGGGGGGAGAGGGGACAGCAATCCATGCCTGGAACAAAGACCCTGATTCTTCTCCCTTTGGTGAGACAAATCAGGGTGCACCATGGATGGTGAAGATGCTGCCTCTGCTAGCTCAGGGTGAAACATATTAAAATATATTAATGACTTTGTAAATATTAGCAGTTTTCCTTGTTGAAATAGAGAGCATGCCATCTCTGGAGGCATGCAGGCAAAGGCTGGATGTCCTCTCAGAGATCATGTGGAGTCCTGCCTCAGGGCAAGGGAGGCTGGATTTCACGAGTTCTGGGCTTCTAGGTTCACGCCTTTGTGTGCATGGCTCTGAGAAGAGACCAGGGAGCAGGGGACATTGGGGACCCAGGCCTGGCCCTTGGCAGCCTTTGAAACCAGAGGAAGCTGCCTGGAACTGAAGCAAGAGCCCTGGACTGAACCCTTAGACCAAGGGTTCCTGCCTTTATGAGAACACAGCCTCCTATTACACTGGGAAGCAGGAAGAATGACGACCTCATTCCCCACTGGGTCCCTAGCACACAGTAGACACTGAATAAACATTTGTGGGTTGGATTAAATCCATATCACAAAACCATTTCCCCCCATGAGCTTTTAGTATAATTGGTTGAGGAGACACACATAGGCAATGGCCAGAATTTAGCTCTGAATTCTGAGTTCTGTAGCTCTTCTAAACTGATTCATCTTTAATGCTCACATTACCTTCGACATAGTAGGAAGCCAGTCATACATACATGTGTGAGATGTGATTTTTGTTCAGAGAGGGCTTGGGGTACACACCCAGATTCAAAGACTCCTTGCAAGACCTCTCAGCAACCCTTAGGAATCTGTGGGTCACCAGTTATAACTGGGAGAGAGAGCTGTGGTGGAGGCTCTGACTCCAGGGAGCCCTGCTGCAAGGCCCTGGAACTCCAGGAGTGCAAAGGTGCTGTGGGTCTGACCTCCTGGACCTTCAAACCTGTTGGTGCAGAGCTAACCTTTATTGAGTACTCTTTGTGTGCCAGGCATTGTTGAAAGCACTCTGGGGATTGCCTCCTTAAATTCCCACAATCCTTAGGTTAGGCTACTGTCACCTTCAGAGGCTGCAGTCAGGGACTGGAGGAGATGGTGCTGGATGGGCACAAGCAGGGAAAAGGGGAAGGTTGGAAGGATTATGCAAGGTGAGGGATGTTAGATTTGGAGGGCCAGGGGAACTGGAGGTGATCCTTGCCTAGAAGGGTTAAGGGCTAGCCTCTGCTGGTCAAAACTTTCCCTCACCCAGATAGCCTACCTTCCTGAGTGATATGGATCAAATTGTGTCTGCTCAAAATTCACTATGCTGAAGCCCTAACCCCCAATGTGACTATTTGAAGATAGACCCTTTATGGAAGTAACTAGGGTTAAATGAGGCCGTAAGGGAGGGGCCCTGATCCAATAGGATTAGTGTCTTTATAAGAGGCACCAGATCTTGCTTGCTCTCTCCGCCATGTGAGTACACAGTGAGAAGGTGGCCATCTATAGACCAGGAAGAGAGTCCTCACCAGAAATTAATCCTGCCACATCTTAATCTGGGACTTCTAGCATCCAGTACTGTGAGAAAATAAATGCCTGTTGTGTAAGCCACCCAGTCTGTTGTATTTTGTTATGTCGCTCAAGCTAAGACACTGAGTGATCTGCCAACCCCTGACCAGCACTACCTCAGTGGCCTAAGATTTTTCTAGGTCACAACCTCTTTGAACATCTAATGAGGCTGAAGATCCTCCTTCCACAAACACACACAAAATGTCACACAGAGTTTCAAATCCTCTATTGTCCACTCATGATAACTCTATGGCTTCCAGTCTAAGGGCTAACTCTAGAAGTTTCTCTTCCAATTCTGCTGAGAGCTGGAGTCAGGTGAGATATCAATCAGGTGAGATATCAACATTAATATTTAACAAATGCTTATTCTATGCCAGGTTCTAGAGTAAGTGCTTTGTCTGTGTTCTCTCACTATTGCCTTAGAGCATCTCTCTGAGCTTGCGTTGGTTTCATGTCCATTACAGATGAGGACTCTGGCATACAGAGAAGTTAAGTAACTTGTCCAAGATCTCACAGCTAGGAAGTGGAGGATCCAGGATTCAAACCCAGGATCAGAGCTGACCTTATAACCTCCACACTCTAGGTGAGTCTGCCAGGAAGAGCTTAGGCCTTGGACTCCAGGGAGGGGCTGAAGTCCAGATCTGGCTCCCACTGGCGAAACAGATCTCCATGTCTGCTCTTGGGCATTCTTCCTGCACTGAGAGGTATATATGTCTACTTTGGTCACCCTCATCTTCCTCCTGACCACACAGGCAACTCCTTTGGGACAGGAGATTGGGAGGCACAGGGACAGGCATACAGTAGGTGCTCAGAAGAGCTTGTGGATTTCACTAAAGTCTG
Source organism: Eubalaena glacialis (assembly GCF_028564815.1). NCBI lineage: Eukaryota > Metazoa > Chordata > Mammalia > Artiodactyla > Balaenidae > Eubalaena > Eubalaena glacialis. The sequence goes on from NC_083728.1 coordinate 21,637,946, forward strand.
GGTGGCCTTTGAGGTCCAGGCCCTGTATCCTGGGCTTTCCAGCCTCAAGAGCACATGGCTCTTCCCCATGGGATGGCTTAGCCTAGTACAGCTGATAAAGGCTCCTGGGACATTGACTGTTTCTTAACTTGGGGTGTATGAACTCTCACCCAGAACTGGTTAATTTTATGTTGTATCATTTTATATCTAAAGTATCTACCAGCAAATTCTAGATCCCCTGGATGACCAAATACTGCTTTAATTGTTGTGGGCCTTATGACAAAAGAACAGAGGGGGGCTAAATGCTGAAGCATGCAGCACAATACTCACTGTGCAAGTGACGATTTAATTTCAGCGACACATCATCCATCACATTAAATTAATCGTGTCATTTTGCAATTTCTGATTTTGTAGCTTTGTTTGTATCATGTGGGTACATTGTGTTTGCTTTTCCAGTTGTATAAAGCTAAAAGGATACGGATTTATACTTAGCTTTATATTTGTACATATTTCAGTAAAATCATAATAAAGATAATTTGTCAGTTGGAGGGGGGGGCTGTGATTTTTTCCCCTTTGAAAAGCAGCTCGTGTATTAGTCAAGTGTGAGAAGCACGCGTTTAATTCATTCTGACCAAGTAGAAAATAAGCTTCACACATTGGTGCCCCCCACACACAGCCCCTGCCACCTGCATGGGTCCCCATCCTCCGTTCGGCTCCCCCACTGCTGCCTTGGAGGGGAAATATGACAGCGTAATGAACAGTTGTACGACGTGCTATAAAAAGGCAATTAAGGGAGCTATTGGACTGGGACAAGCCAGCATGACCTGGTTAATAGCTCTGAGCAGAGCTGGGCCGTGGGGAGGGGGAGGGGAAAGGGGGAAGGGGGCTTGCTGCTTTACAGTGAGGAGCTGAGCTGATCCGCCGCCCACTGCCTGCTAGGTACTGAGGGCATCCGGGCTGGCCTCACGACTAACGGGTCCAGGGACAGCCTGAGGGGGATGTTGGTTCAGAGCTCGGCTCCAGAGTTTACTCTGCCACTCCTGGTTGAGTGACCCGGGCCGGTGACTCAGGGTCTCTTAGTTTTAGTTTACTCATCTGTTAAATGGGAATAAAAATGATTGTCCTAGAATGATGTCCCGGCAGTGGGAGGAAGGAGTGGGTCATTCATTATTTAACTGGTCAGTGCTCGGAGCTGCCTAGGGAGTCCAAAGGAAGATGTGGAAGAGGTTTTACTTTGTGTTTAAGTAGGATCTTCGATACAACACGGTCCGTGTGTGTGTGTGTGTGTGTGTGTGTTTGTGTGTATTGTGATCAGCTCACCCAGGCTCTCCACCCTACACGGGATGTGAGTTCTTTGATTGGATCTCCTGGAGTCACCCATGTGGTCATGTATCATGCGGTCACCCCTCCCCTTTGGACCCTCTCTCATCTCCTCAGTCCCTCAGTCTCTGTACTCCCCACATGCCCCTAATTGTGAACCATCTTTGGCATATACCAACCTTTAGGATGGAGACAGAAACACTTCCTGCCCCATCCAAGCACATCCTTGACCCTACTTCACAGTGTTGGTGGAAGGATTAATGAGACAGTACATGAAAAGTAGGTAATGAAGCACCTGGTACATAGTACGTGCTCAATAAAAGCAAGCTATTCTCATAAATCAACTATATTTCAATAAGAATTAAAAAGAAAAGCTTATCTAAAAAAGCGAGCTATTCTTGTGGTCACGATGAGAAAAGCTCTGGGTTTATATTTAACACCTAGTTCAGTGCCTGACACATAGTAGGTGCTGAATAAATGTTTGTCGACTGAATTAATGAATGAAACCCCGCTTGGTCCCATTATCTACTATCTATGATTGTACACTAACCCCTCTCTGAGCCTCAGTTACTCATTAGTCAAATAGGGATGTGATCCTGCCCCCTGGTCAGAGAGATGCCTTGCAAACTGTAAAGTCCTGCCCACTGTTGGAACTGGTTCTATTCACCTCCACACCAACCCCCACTCATCTGTGTCTGGCACCTGGATTTCTGAGAACCCGGGGGCTCAGCCCCCCCAGCACACGCATTTATCCTAAAATAGGAAACCAGCACACACATTGGCTGCATGGCCCCCTCCCCCTCCCCACAGCCTCAAATGGAAGTGAAGCTGACAGCCAGCCAGCGACAAAGGAGCAATCAGGAGTCATTATGGCTTATTTAGGGTGGGCTTGGTGATTGGCTGAGAAGCCCCAGCTCGCTCCTCACTCAAGAGGAAGAGGGTCTGAGCAAGGCAGCTGGAAACCAGTCCCTCGGCTACTTCTCTCCAGCGCCCAGCCCCAAGGGGGGCTGTGAGAGGCAGGTGGGTCTCAGAAAGAGACCCTGTCCTCCAGGGAGGTGGTGGCACTCCAGGCCTATGCACCGACATCCCCAGCCACTGAAGGCTAATCTGTGGGCCTGATGCTGACTTGGTAGAGTTCTGAAGCCAAGTCTGGCCATCTCTGTCACCCACCTGCACTCACGATGAAGTGCAAACTCCCTCCCCTGCCCGCGCTTATAGGACCCCGTGTGTCCTGACCCCCGCCTGCCTCAACAGCTTCCTGTCCAGCAGTAAAACTGGACCTTCGTTTTCAGAGAGTGACCTTCTTCCTACCCCCACTCCCACTTACTCTCATTTCTGTGGCTGAGAACCCACACTGAAAGGCAGGCAGGGCCGCCTTCAAATAGAATTTCCACCACTTTGTAACTGTGTGGTCAGGAGACCCACTCCACCTAACAGAACCTCAGTATCCTTATCTGTCAATGAGGATAATCAGATCTCCCTCCCAGGGTGGCAGAGAGGATTACATTAAAGGAGATAAAGCAGCTAAAATATCTCACATGGGGACTTCCCTGGTGGTCCAGTGGTAAAGAATCCGCCTTACAATGCAGGGGACACGGGTTTGATCCCTGGTCTGGGAACTACGATCCCACATGCCACAGGGCAACTAAGCCTGTGCGTGCCACACCTACTGAGCTCGTGCGCCTCAAGTAGAGAGCCCGCGTGCAGCAACTACAGAGCCCACATGCTCTGGAACCTGCACGCCACAGCTAAGACCCAACGCAGCCAAAATTAAAAATAAATAAATAAATAGATAAATAAATAATATCTCACATGTAATACACCCTTCATGAATATTAGCTTGTACTATTATGCATTCTTAGGTCACTGCTTAGATGCCACCTCCTCCAGGAAGCCTTCTTCGATTCCCCAAGTCTGGGGTTTGCCCCTCCTAAGTATTCCGACCACCCTCTGTGCTTTGCCCTGCCCTGTGGCAGGCACAGACAGGTGTGGCCTGTGTCTTACTCGTCCTTGTATTCTGGAGCTCAGCACAGAGCCTGCCATGGAGGAGGCTCTCCATGGGCCTCTGGACAAACCACTGTCCTGACAGCCAGGACCAGGTGGGGATGCCAAGAACCCCTGACCCCCAAGCCCTGAGCCAGGGGGAGGTGGGGCTGAGTCCGCAAGCCACCAGTCTATGCTTCAGTGGGACCTGTCTCCTCATCCCAGCCCCTGGACCATTATCCAGACTGTACTCCCTGCCGGGATGCCTTTCACCCTCCTCTTGGCCTCCAAAGCCTGTCTTGCCCAAGGGACTTTCCAGGACCACCGACCACAAAGTACTGCGTAGAAAATAGAATTTGCCTGTCTGCCCCACACAGATGGATTGCCTCTCAGGGTGTGTATTTGAGCTAGGTCTGTGCCCTTTTAATAATAGTAATAGGAGCTACCACTTATTGAAGTCTTACTTTTTCCATCTAATGTGCTAAATGTATTATCTCATTAAATGTAGCATCTCATTAAATGTAGTATGTCATTTATCCTCAACCTCAGCCACTAGCTTAGTCTAAAGGGGCATTACTGGAAGGATGCTCGGGTCTCAGGTAATTATGGGAGGACAGGAAGCAGCATGGCCTCAGGGGATCTGGGACCAGGGACCCCCCCGCCACCCGCCCAGTTCCTTACTTCTGTTTCCTTAACATGTCACCTTTGTTTTCTTCTGCTGCAAATTGACTGTTTCCATGTTGAGGGAACATGACTGCCCAATAGCTCCCAAGCCTCCCATGTCATAGCTGTCATCACCAGAGGGAGACTAGCCGTCTGCCAGCTCAAGTCGAGTGTCTGCCCCGCTGGTAGGGTTGTTGCAAGGATTAAATGAGATCATGTGCATTAAAGTCTCGGGCCTTGTAGTAAACGCTCAGTAAATGGTGGCTGTGATTAATATTGTTGTTGTTGTTATTATTATTACCAGCTTTGGTCATATTCAGCTTAGGAGGACGTGACACTCATAGGCGGGGATGTGAGGTTGGAACCCATGAGATTTGGGTCTGTTCATCCTTGGAACAGACCCTGTTCTGAAAACGGCATTTGCTCACACCAGAGACCATGCCCCAGACCCAGCCTGTCGCCTCACCAGGGGGATGACCAGGCCCTAGGGCAGGGCTCAAAGGACGGGGCTCTCTCCAAGCCTGCTGGATGTCTCCCTCTGACCTTGATCCTGGCAGCTGCAGACCAAAACTGGGGCTGTCCTCTTAGGGACTCACAGCCTGGGCTACTTTGTCTGTTAAATGAAGGTCACCGAAAGGCAAGGAGGCCTCCTCCATGCAAAGATGTAAAAGCCAAATGAATGCGCTCACCAAAGGGCCTCCTATAGAGGGTGTCCCTCGATGTCAGAAATTCACAGGCCATAGGCCTGCTTGAGGCAGGAGGTCCTCTCTGTGGGGTCTCTGGGTCTAGATCCCATAGACAGGGAGAAATCCTTGTACCTGAACAGCACCCAAGGCCCTCGGAGTGGGGCCAGTCAGATCCAGCCCTGGCCTCCTCTCTCTGACTCCAGAATCAACTCTGCCCTCAGGTGCAGGTGCTTCAGGCTATGCCCTATCCCACCCTCCCACACTCCCTTCCCCCCACCAACATCCCACCACCACTCTGTTCTCCCAGCTGGGCCTTCAATGTACAATGCTGGGTAAAAGCATTGGTGCAACCTCCATATTGGGCTATTATAAATGTAACCCTGATTTCAGGGGATGCTCCCTGACCCTGGAGATCGGAGAGGGTGCCCACCTGATTCCACGGCTGGCAGAAGTCTCTCTCCAAGATATTGGATCTTTCGATGTTTCTCAGCAGGTGGGTCTGGGGGGAGGGGCAATGAGGCGAGGACGACGAGGTTTCCTTCTTTTTGCTCCTTGGCCTTTTGTATTTATGCTCTTCTCCTCTTCCCCTCTCTCCCCCTCCTCCAGGATAGCCTCCAATTCCCCCCAAGAGTTCTTCCCTGCCATCCGTAGCTACTACGATCATGTTGGGTGCAGAGGCTACAACAAGAGAGATGTGGAATTTAGGGAAACAATTCTGGAAAGCTCAGGGCTCCTGGGAATTCACCTAATGCTTTCTGGTCCAAGATCAATAGGTGAGGAGATCTCCAAGCCCTTAATTAAGCTAAGTCCTTGAGAAGACAAGCTGTAACTAGGTATTAACTAAGCGTTCTTTTCCCTCCAAACAAGGGAGTGACTTATTCAGCGTTTTCTTGGAGCAGATATTTCCTCTTTCTGTTGTTTTGCTCTCTTTTCTTGATTTACTTTTCGTTTTACATGGTTGCGAAGAAATATATATAAAATGTATATAGTGAAAAGTCTCCCTCTGACTTCTATTTCCCATCCGCCTACCTTCTGATTCTCCCCAGCCGCTGTTACTGGCTTCTTTCCATTTGCCTATACAACAAATATAAATATGCAAACAAGTACAAATATATATTCTTATTGTCCTTTTCCTTTTTTAGTCACACAAAAGGTGGCACATTCTACGCCCTGTTATGCTTTTGGGGTTAATTTTTTGCCCAATTTATCTTTGGAGATCTTTCACATCAGAATATAGAAATTACTCAGCATTCTAAAGGAGCTGAGAATAGCATTCTCTAATTATTTTTCCTTCCTTCTTTTCTTTATATTCTACCGCGTCCCCCAAATAGATATGCCATTCATTCATTCATCCGTTTATTCAGTGTTCACCAATCGTCTGCTCTGTGCAGGGTGCTGGGACAGCAGAAATGAATTAGCCCAGGCCCCCTTCCTCAGGGCTCAGAGGCTGGTGGGAGCCAAGTCACCCCCAGCAAGCTGTGAGTGGGGAGGGGGCAGTCCCGGGTTTACTCTAGTCGTGAGTGACTTGTCTTTTGTAGGCTACTGGTCTGGACTGGGTTTTTCTCTTTCTTACCTTTACTACACCATGGCCACACACCCGCCAATCTGGCTTTCTGGATGGCCAGAGGAGTCAATTTCCCCTATTCTGGAGCAAGGGTTTTTCAACTAGGTTTGGGGCGGGGTGGGTATTTCTAAGAATCTCTAGCACGGGTGTGTGTGTCTGAGTTTTACATTTATTTATTTATTTATTTTTGGCTGCGTTGGGTCTTTGTTGCTGCGCGCGGGCTTTCTCTAGTTGCGGCGAGCGGGGGCTACTCTTTGTTGTGGTGCGCGGGCTTCTCATGGTGGTGGCTTCTCTTGTTGCGGAGCATGGGCTCTAGGCGTGCGGGCTTCAGTAGTTGTGGCGCGCAGGCTTCACAGCGCAGGCTCAGTAGTTGTGGCACACGGGCTTAGCTGCTCCGCGGCATGTGGATTATTCCCAGACCAGGGATCGAACCCGTGTCCCCTGCATTGGCAGGCGGATTCTTAACCACAGCACCACCAGGGAAGTCCCTGCCTGAGTTTTAGAAAAGCAAATTCATCATCAGCATTTACATGGCTCCTCTGGAAACAAACAAAAATTCCCGTAATGTTCTTAACACAAAGCACAGAAAATAATACCCGACTGCGGTGTTGGCAGGTGAAGGATACAGAAGGCAGAGTGTGAAGATTCAGAATGCCCCTGAAATTTTGTGAATGAACAGTTCCTTAGTTCCTTGTGGTGTTTGTCATGTGCCTGGGGTGCAAATAGTATATATTATGATTCACTTTATGCCTCTGGTGCATTTACTATTTTAAAGTTATTATAGAACGAGGATATAATAGCAGCTACCTTCTAAAGTCACATGGCTGCCATTTATTAAATGCTTCACATGGCACACAGTCCTAGCAACCCTGTGAGGTGAAGATAACCATCATGGCCGTATCATAGATGAGGAAACTGAGGAACAGAGAAGTTAAGTAACTTCCCTGGACCGAATGAGTAGTAAGGGACATAAGTGGGTCTGTACTCCAACCACTAGATTATCCCATTCCCTGAGAGCCCATTTCACTTCTCTGGGCCTCACCTTTTCTCATCTGTAAAATGGGGATAAAAAATTACTTCAAAGGGCTGACCTGAGGATTTTAAGGTATCATGTCTGTAAAGTATGTAGGATACTCCCCAACACACTGCGATGAATATCACCTAAGATGAATGTCTACGGTACTCCTATACTCAGGCTGCCAGGAAGGGCTTACTTCTGAGCAGGGCCTTGAGAAGATGGTATTGCAGCCAAGAGTCAGGGAAAGGTGAGGGATGAGGTGCCCAACGAAGCTCATTGATTTAATAAACTCACCTCTGCATCTCAGCCCCCTTCCCCGGGTCCCCTGGAGCTCATCCTCTGCTGAGAGGGCCAGGGTCCCTCTGGGCAGGGAAGTCTGTTTTGGTCCCATTTCCATTACACACTTGGCTGAGCAGAGGGGGAGAGGAGCCAGCGGCTGCCAGGCAGTAATTAATTGCCTATTTGGACTCCTGCTGTCACCTAGATGGAGGATACAGGACAGCTCCTGCCTGGGCCTGGGCCTGGGCTGGCTGATGGCTGGGAGGGGAGTGTCCCTCCACATCTTGCCACCACTGTCCCCTCTGAATCCATGCCCAGGCCATCTGGGGAGGAACCATGGCAGAATAAAGGCACCTTCTGTCCACTTTGACAAAAAGACCTTGTGGTTCTGGCCAGCGGTACTTGAGACCACTGCAGGGTGCTCTGTCTTGGGTACTTTCTCGAAGGCATTAAGGGTCACTTTGCTTTAGTCTCTGAGAAGCGGCTCTTGTGAAGGGAAGAGCATCCAAGACCCAGAGTTTTAAGACCCTGTGTTCTCATCCTGGCTTTTCCATCCACTGGCTGTGTGACTTTGGACAAGGCACTTGCCATCTCTGAGCAACCACTTTCCTCCTCTGGAAAAAGGAGTGGGGGAGGAGGCAATCATACTCCTGTGGACTTGTGCTTTTTTCTGCCTCCAGAATCCATTCTCTTGGAGAATCACCTGCCCTGCCCCCATTTCATAATAATCCTCCTTGATGCCTATGGTATGGGTGGGGTCAACGCTGCAGGTCCCAGGGACAGAGATGTGACCCAGGGAATTTTCTTCGAGCACGTTTGAGAAAAAATCCTCTTCCTTCCAACCTAAAGAGGCCTGAATAATACAATTACCTATCCTTGAGGGTTATAGGGGTAAACTGTGGAAGTAATGTAGTTGATAGTACTTTGCAAGCCTCAAGGCACAAGGTGCATCTGCGAATAAAATCATTATCATCACCATTGTGAACATCATCACCATCATTGTCATTAACATCATTATCATTGCTATCACTTGGGCCCGAAGACCTTTGCTAGAATGAAATGGGTTTCCTAATCATTTGACAGTGGCTTGCAGGAGACTTGGATTCGGAGGCTCACTGGATCTCAGTGGGAAGGATTATCTGATCAATTAGTGTTGTCTGCCCTGAGTGTAGCAGGGAATAGTGCTATGTGTTTGGTCATTCTTTATTCACCTCTCCTGGGTTGGAGATGAACACTCAAGGTTAAGTGACATTTCTGGTATTATAAGCAAAAGCAGGTCCTCAAACTGGAGACCAGACAGGGGCCCATAGACTACAGGGGTGAGTTCACCCAGTCAAAGCCAGAGCTTATTTATGGGAGGCCTTCCTGCACCAAAAGTTTGGAGATTGGCCTGCACATGAGAAGAGAATAAGGAGAGATCCTAGGCAGAAGAAGCGGCAGGAAGCTCAAAGCGGACAAGGGGAGGTACGTAGGCTGGGGGTCTGAAGTTGAGCCCCCTCTGGCATGGGTACTACTCTGCCTACCCGGCCACTGCTGGTTGGTGGATGTCTCATCCTCCATCCTCATTTTGGAGTTTGTGTTTGGGTCAAGACTTATGGACTAAACATTCTGCTTCTAGGAAGAGCTCTGATGAGGACACCCACGGGAAAGGCTACAGCTGGAGGCTTCCCCTCTGCAACCCTGCAGCTAAGATTCCCATGAACCCCTCAGCCTCATCACCTCCAGGGTTTCCATGACCCAGGTCCTCAACACAAATCCCTGAACTGGCTTGTCCTGAGCCCCCCATGGCTGGGTCTTGGAGGATCCTGAGTCTTTACAAATCAAGCACGGTCAGGTCTGAGCAAAAAGTCCACTCCTGGCCACTGCTCTGGCTGGAAAAGTGGCAGAGGTTTTCTAATTGATTTGTCTCATGGTAATTATGTTTACAATGCTCTGACTGTATATATCAGGCATAAGCAAAGCATTTCCTGCTCATTACTTCAATGGACTCTCACAGCAGCCCTGCCAAGCAGGTATTAATACTTCCATTTTACAAAGGAGACAGCGAAGACTTAGAGAGTTGAAGTGCTTTGCCCAAGGTCACAGAGCTAGTATGTGGCAAATCTGAGTTTCCACCCCAGGGTTGTCAAACCCCACATTTCTAAGGAGCCCAGGGGCAGTGCCAGCCTCACCTCGCTCCCGTGCATGTGCCTCAGTTCTCATCCCCCAGCGTCTGAACGTCCAGCCACCCTTCTCTGTACCGGGCACATGCTGAGGTGGCAATTGGGGGCATGCTGGGCCACTTCTTGTCCACTGACCTGGGAAAGCTCCGGGCAAGGTCTAGGAACAGGGAATGTCAAGTGTGGAGGGAATTAGGGAGCAGAGAAAACATATTGGAAAGATAGAGCTGCAAGGCGGGATGTGATCACATTGTGTTCTAAATATCAGGAATCAGGAAGCCATTGACCGTGACCTGCAACAAGGTCATAGACTGGGGCTCACCTTAGGTAGCTTAGCTGTAGAGTAATGTGAGGGAGAGGTCCCCCAAAGAAACAGTCTCGTGACCAGAAGAACAAGGTGGGAAAAGGGATGTCCTAGCTTAAGGGTGCTCTCAGAGGCGTTCCGGAAAGAGGTGACACCTGGGTTGAGCCCTGCGGGCCTAGAAAGAGTTGTCCAGGTGAAGAGGGCGTGGGGAGGGCAATACAACAAGGCTCAGAGGTGGCAATAGGTGCGTTTGGGAAATTGCAAGTATTTCATTGGCTGGAGCAGGGGACACACAAGGAAAGGACACAGGGCCTTCAGTACATAAGGGAGGCTCAAGCAGCTTAGGCTGGTGAAGAAGAGGAGGGATTGGGGAGCTGACCTGGTACAGAGCCAGACGCCTCCAGTCAGAGGGGACTGATGGGCTGGGGCTCGGGGCGGGGTGAGGATGACAGCAGGGAGGGGCAATGTTGTGACCCCACCACATGGGGTGGGCCAGAGCTGGGGCCCAAAGGAAGCAGCCTCTAGGAAAAGAGGGGACCTGGAGAGGGCTGGGCTGATGGGCTTCTGGGCAAGGATCCAGACCCAGTAGGGTCCTGGAGGGCAGATGCCAGAGGGAAGCATGGGGGACTGAGGGCATACCTAACACGGCCCAAGGGGAGAGGGTTGCGGAAGACTTCCTGGAGAAGGAGAGATCCAAGAGTTTTGCGAGATTAAAAGTTGAGGGCTCTCTGGTACAAGTTTGCCAACTTGTATACTGGAGCACTCTCAGGGCAAGGCTGTGGCTCAGTGGGTAGGTGTGAACAATTCAGGCAGTAGATATAATGCCTTTCCATCGAGGTCAGAATTAGCCCCTTGCCCGGGGGAGGGGGACTGACTACAGCCACCGGGACCTGGGGGAAGCAGGGGTTGACACCAGCGGTTGGGCAGGGTGGCTTTGAGGAGGAAAGGAGACCAGTGAGGAGGCAGGTACAAGAATCCAGGTGAGAGGCAATGAAGTCGGACCTTGGGAGATGGCAGAGGGGAAGGGAAGGAGGTGCCCTCCATGCTGGAGACTGTCCCGTCACCAAAACCGGTCTGCTTTCATGGAACTTGTGATCTAACGGGGGAGCCAGACGTTTGGTCAGAAAATCAAACAAATAGCCCTGGGCTGTGGTGTGCGATGAAAGAGAGATTCCAGAGCTGTAACAGCCATGGGGAAGGGGATGTAACTCATTCTAGGAAGTAGGAGGTGAAGACAGTGCTCCCGGAAGAAGAGCTGACACTACATCGTGGATGTGGAGTACAAGGAATCATGCGCATCCTTAAAGCTCAGCCCATCATGTTAGCTTTTCCAGAAAGCCTTCGCTGGCCTCCTCGTGCAGAGACACATGCTTCCCTCCCCACGCTCCCCCTGTCCTGCATTACTTAGGACATCACTGACACTCAGGTGTCCACCAGCCCCAACAGACTGGGCCCTTCCAAGGCTGTGATTCTGACCCATTTGCCTTTCTCCGCCTCCCCATCCCCAGCTCCTGGCGCTGGCAGAGAGTTGATGCCACTAACTGTAGGTGTCACAGCCCCATTACAGGTTGGGGCGGGGGATGCATTTGCCATCACTCTTGTCTTAGTTCAGGTTCCCCCCAAAACGAGAACTTGGGTGCAAGTGGTTTAGTTGTGAGGTGATCTTAGGAAACTCAGTGAGGGAGTGGGAAGGGAGAAGGCCGAGGAAGGAAAGGGGTACTGACAAGTGGGTTGCCGCTGTGGACCACTGGGGTGCCATCCCATTGGAGACCCTCAGAGGAAGCGTGTGGAACGTGTCTCAGAATCTTCCCACCAAGAGACAAAGTGGAGTATTAGTCCATTGATACCCAGCACCCCCCTTGCAACCCCCAGTACTTCCAAGGTGCCCTGCGAGTGGGCTGGACCAACTCTCATGGCACCAGAGAAAGCCTTCAGGCTGAGGACAAAAGTGAACCAGCACTTGAGATGGGAAGCTGCCAGGGAGCCCTGGAACTGTCCACCAAGGCTGGAAATGAGCTTGGAGGTGGCCAAGGGAATGTAGGGCAGGGGACATCAACAGTCTGCTACCATTGTCCACTCCAGGCTCCAAGCCATCACCAAGCCCCTCCGCAATCATCTTCTGAGTTCAGACACAGCTTCGGAATCCTCACCATGGTGCCCTGGGCAGTCATCCATTCATCAGGGTAGCATTCGAAATGAAACATATTTGCTGTTCTAGTGAAGACGCATGGACCCACGGATCAGACCCAGAGCCCCCAGTTTCCAGCACTGGGGGAAAGGCTGGAACAGTACTGTGTAGACTGAGAAGTGCTGGGAGTTTGTCAGCGAGTGTCATTGAAATGACCTCAGAACAAAGTCCAGAGTCTCTGCTCACAGGGGCTGACCTTTGGGCAGCTGGGTCTCATCCTAGAGTGGTCTTTTTTTTCATGCAGTACATTCCTGCAGGAAATTTCCAAAGCAGATGGTGGGGCTACCCAAGGGAGACAGGCTGGGTCTACCAGAGAGCGGCAGCATCTGACAGCACAGGCAGCGCTTCTGAACAGTCTGAGCAGAGGCGTTCCATCCCGAGGGAGCAGGAAGGAGGCCCCCAGAACTGCAGCTGCTGGAGGTGTCAGCAGGTCCTGCCCAGGCCTCCTGCTGCCTCCCCAGGCCAGGAGCTAAGAGGGTGGCCCTGGAAGATGTCTTTGAGTGGAACTGCCAGGCCTAGGGATCTTACCCTGTGGCCTCAAGAATAACGTTTTGGAGGTGGAGACTTCCAAGGATCCATCAAATTGATCAGAAACTGCAAAGACCAGATGAGAAACAGGTATAATGACATAACCTTCTCTACCTTAGTCCTTGGGATTGTGAGCAGGCCGCTGTAGCCCCTCCCGCCAAAGCAGGGGAGGGTCTAAAACAGCCAGTGGGAGGGGAAGCCTGGGACTCCCCACCCCACTTGTATTTCCAGTGGGTCAGCTCCACCCAGCACCCTCCCTTGACTCTTCACACTGAGGAGATTTGGGGTTCCTTTCCCTTACCTGTCTTTGGCTGGGCCCCCAAGAGGCCAACCCTGAGACAAGGATGTGGGTGCTGGGAGTTTAGATGGCGGGTGATTCCAGGAACCTCAGTAGGAGAGCAAGCAAGAGAGGGAAGGGAAGAGAGCTAAGAAACAAATGGGAGGGGGTTACTGAGCAGGTTTTGCTGAGGGCAGCTGGGGACCCAGCTGGGGACCCCTGGGAGACAGTACAGAACACACCTGTGCTGCCCGAGGAATGAGAGATCAGGACATTTATTCCCCACTCCCAGGCATCATCCGCTGAGGGCAGCTCGGTGCAGGGGACGGACTCTCAGGCATTCCGGGCTGCCCCAGGCACCAGCTCAGGGGAAGAGCCCATAGGACACAGCGCAAACTGGGATGGGGATTTCTCATGAGATGTGGGCAGGTACCGATGACACCTGCTATATCACCCTTCTCCATCTTTCCTCCCCTTTCTCCTTTTTTCCCCTACTTTCCTCCTTTCACCTTGAGATTCTTACTGTGCCTCATGTTCTCAGCATCTTTTCCAAGAGTTCCTGGAATCTAATGTTTCTTAAAGTGTGGTCCCCTCGATACCTGGGATTTTTGTTAAAAATGCAGATAGAAAGGCCTCAGCCCTACTAAACCAGTACCTTTGATTATGGGCCTAGGAACCCGCATTTAAACAAATATCCCAAGTGAATCTGATACATGTGGACGTTGCTAGCCTAACCCCATTACAGCAAGGTGACAGCAGGGAATTTCTGGTCAGTTATGGAATCTCCAGGCCCTGCCTTTGCCCCCACCTGACCACCTGACTTCTTGGGCTTGGTTTCCACTGTCTGACTCCCTCCCTTCTCTCCAGGCTCCTTCTCTCGACCAGCCATTGGGATGGCTGCATCTTGGGTGTTGCCTCTGCCCTTGATGGGTCCTTTGGAGGATTTAGGGCTTGGACCTTCATTCAGCAGTCGAGAGGTGGTGCCCCACCCCATCTACCATCCAGTCACATCTGCCACATCTGGCCAGATGCTCCTGAGGGTATCCCTGGTCCACGGGGAAAGAAATCAGACGGAGGTCCTTCTGTTCACACCAGCAGTCACAACAAGGCGTCCTACTAAAACACACTGAGCCCCAGAGTGGCGCATGACTTCAATGTATGTAGCACAATCCCCAATTCCAGGAGTGTCACACAGGCTGACCACTGTTCATGTACCTGTGTGTGCACACAACACACACAGAGGAGAAATCTCACAGCAAACCACCAAATCACCCATAGTAGCACACCATCTCACAATAACATGTGGCACACAAATTGTCACAGCATGAAAAAAACACTTGAGTCTGTGGTGACATAGCCACACACCACATAATATAGTTGCACAGCAAGATGGTGTCACAAACACACACACACACAAACACACACACACAGAGTAACTCAAGCACAGCAGCAAACACAGACACTTACATACAGGCAAAAAGAAACCCACACAGAGCACAGCCTCAGAGAAGCACATGGTCACGGTCATGGTCTTAATGTAACATCACACTCTGTTGAAATAATAGACCATCCTACAGCCTGGGGCACGGGGAGGCAGCAACACACAACCCGACTCGACTGACTCAGCCACAGTCAGACGGAGCAGGGCAGACACGGGGTGCAGAGGAGACTGATGGTGAGGGGAAAGGTTGCCTTTATTTGAACAGATGTCTACTAAAGGAGCAGGGGTGTTATTTAGTTGCTTTGATGAGCTAATGGATTCCAGTAGCTGTGAGCCTGGGGGATTCACTACTGGCCCGAGGAGCAGTTGCTGCGCCTACACACGCTTCCACCCTCACTGATTTCTCACTTCCTTGCTAGCGTAGCCAGCCTCAATCCCCAAAGCCCAAGCCCTATTTGAACAAGAAGGGCAGAAGCCGAGCAAATATTTGTGTCTTCAGGCCTCGCTTGGCACTCACTGGGATGAGGTTTCCTTCTGGGATCAAGAACAAATTTTGCCAGACAGATTCTGCTCGACTTGGCCTGGGTGGGAGGCGGGGGCTCAGGCTGAGCTCTGTCCTGGACCCCTCAGGTCATGCTGGGATGGCTCTTTTCCCTCTCTCCCTGCACTCACCTTGCTGCCTCTCTCTTCATTCACAGCCAGCCTCCCTCTCCTAGAGGGGTCTACATCCACTGCTTTACCTCCCATTCACTCCCAGCCCACTGTAATCTGGCACCCACTCACCATTCTTCCAAACTGCTGCATCTGGAGCCTCTAACGTCATCCTCATTCTCCTTGACAACTCGGTGGCCTGTGCAGCTTTTGGCCAAATTCTATCCCCTCACATCTGATTCCCAGTGAACACCCATCTCCTGCTTCTTTCTTACCTCTTACTTTGCCCCTTCTCATCTCCTTCCCAAGCTCTTCCTTGGCTGCTGCCCTTATGTGTTGGTGCTTTCAAGCTCCCAGTCACTGACCCACTCTGAATGCTCCCAGGGGAACTTGGAAACTGCCCATGTCTCATGCAATCTATTACCCCTTCTGCTAGTGGTCAAGTGTGCAATGGTTAAGAGCACTACCCCCTAGATTTCCTTGATTCAAATCCTTGCTTTGACACTTGCTGGCTATGTGGCCTTGGGGAAGTTACTTTGCTTTTCTGTGTCTCAGTTTTCTCATCTGTAAAATGGGGACAATGATAACTTCTGCCTCATAGAGTTTTTTGATGGTCGAACGAGTTAATATATGTAAATTGCTTAGGACGCACCCAGCACATAGTAACTGCTACATCAGGGTTGGCTGTTATCATTACCTGCGACATGGTGATAATTTACACACCTGCATTTGTAACGAAAGAGAAATATGTTTTGTTAGTTGGTCTCATGGAGCTTGAATGCAAAGGGAGATAAACAATGAAAGACTAACAGATATTCCCCAAAGCACAGGCCGATATGACTGAGAGTCTCTGAACTTATGAACAAGCAGGTGGTCTCACCCTTGGGAACATCTCCCACTGTGGAAGCCAGCTTCCAGGATGGCCCCTAGTGATTCTCACCTCCTAGAATTCATGCCTTGGTGCAGTTCCCTTTTATAGTGGGTAGGGCAGATAAACCATCTGGAGGAAACTCTGTCCCTCTGCCACCCCACACACACTCCACTCCCTCAGCAGCCTCTGTGGGGCAGGGAGGTGGGAAGGAAACCTCTATTCTGTTATCGTCCTTTAACACTTGTGCTCTAGAAATAACATGATTAAGTCCAGAGAACGAGGATTGGAAAAGTGGGTGCATAATGGGGGCCAAGGATCCCTGGGTGACAGGAGGGAACTCTGGGGGCCTGCTGAGAGGAGTGAGCTGTGGCGAGGCATAGGGGTCAGAGACAAGCTTCACTTGCTGCTGCTTTGCCCTGTAGGCTCCCTGAGGACCCCTCCCTAGGTGGAGAGGTTGCTCATATTTCCCTTATCTCTGTGAGCCAGTGACAGCCTGTCCTCCAAGGCCACTGATCACATGGCGTTGTTATCATCCTGTGCCTGTCACCAGCCAGGGCTGTGGGGCTGTCGATTTCTGATGAACAGCACCTGAGCGCCAAAGGGACTCTGTTCTTGGCCTTATCTCCGGCCTGTGTATCCTGCTTGGGCTCCACGTTCACGGTCCCAGTGGAGCCATCACTGTACCAGTAGCAGCCCCTGGGGCACCCAGATAAGGCACTAGCTGTCTGTACCCTGAGCTCTGAAGTCAATGGCTGTGGGGAGGGGGTAACACCCAGACTGGCATCTCCAGGCCAGGTCAGTATCTCCAGGCATCTTTCTGGGGGCACTGTGGCAGTTCTGGCCATGCCAAAGGCACAGAACTAAGCTTGGGGAATGTCCCCAGCTTCAGCATTCACTAGCTGTGTGGAATTACACATCTTTTCACTTAGGTACAGTTTCCTTCCCCAGCTGAGCAAGGGAGGAAAAAGAGTCAGCACCAAGGACAGCGCATCGCAAGGCTTTCCACGAAAAGGTGGAAGGAAGAAAAGGAGGGAGGGAGGGAGGGAAGGAGGAAAGGAAAGAGGGAGGGGCGAGGGAGGAGGCAGAGAATGGTGAGGGAAGGGGAAGGAGAGTTCTTTTGCAGGCCAAATAATGGTGTGTTATTTTGGGGTCTGTACTTTTCAACTTGCTCAGTGGTTGAAGAAAAGGTTGACTATTTGGCCAAGGCAGAATGAGTGAGGCTAAGTCTTTCTGATGTTAGACAGGAAGGACTTGGGGCAGTTAGAGATTCCACATCAATATCGGCCAAAGAAGGAACTTGAGGGAAATGACAACAATAATCAGTTAGTTTACTGTGTCATGCTCTCTGCTAAGTTCTTTATGTGCTGCAACTCATGTAATCCACCCATCAACCTTGTGATATAGGTGCTATCATATCCCTCATATTACAAATGAGGAAACAGAATATGAGTGAGGCTTAATAACTAGACTGAAGTCACACTATAGAAGATGGCAATGCCTGGGACTAGGGGAGAAATCCCTGCTTATCTTCCCCTCCATTCCACCCCTTCCAGATCACCCCCCATCCTCTTTGAGTGTCTTGTATCTCTTTGAACTTTCAATACAAAACTGGTCTCTCCTTAACTCATTGGCTCATGTATCCTCATGTTTGCAGAAAGGGAGTTATGTTTTCCATCGTGTAACTTAAAAAGCTCTTTTAGATTTTCCTGGGCTGGAATCAGCTCGTGCATTGTTTGGTTCCCTATGTTCTGCAGCAGGGAGGTTGCTGATCAGGGAAGGCCCCAAGGTCTGACTTGCAGTCACTCTGTGGCTGATTCCCAAGGAGGGGTGATGTAAATGGACCTTTGACAGCATCAAATATAAGGTTATCTCAGGAAAGCTCCATGTGCCTTTGGCTGATCCAATGTGAAAGGAATAGCTAGGTGAAAAGCAGTATATACCCAAGGTCAAACTTTAGCTTTGCTGTCAACCTTCAGTGATTTTGAGCAAAACACCGCTTCTCTCCATAAATCATGGAGGCCCCACAATTTCAAACAGGGCAGATACTTGGCACATGCTACTGAATAGGTGTGAGTTTTCTCCATCTAATTTTCTTTGGAAAGTCAAGAAGGGCTTCACTGCCTTGTAGCATAGCCCCATCTCTGTGTCTGAGGCTGTGTTCTACACTGAGGATGAAACTGGAGGTGGAGATGTGAGGGGGAGCACCTGCTAGTGGGAGCTTAACCTTGGGCAAGTTGGGGGTAGGTGGACAGCAGATGGAAAAAGGTTTGGGTAGCCTGGATAAATGAGAGTTGTCACACACTCTAACTCTTTGGGGAAGCTCAGAAATCCTCCCTCATGCACATAGGAATCTTCAGGGACATAATTCCTGGTGATCTGGTAGATCTGACTTACAAAACTTCTGAGATCTTATCTAATATCTGGCTTAGTAAGCCAGAGAATGTAGAGGGATATTTTGAAGGGTGAATCAGTTAATAGATAGATAATGCATACCCAAGAATTCAAGCTTTGCAGACAAAGATCCAGGTTCAGATTCTGGCTCGGTGACTCCCTAGCTGTTTGACCTTGGGAAAGTCACTTAGTGTCTTCATCTGTCTGAGGACAGTTAAATTCAAGAGATCTGTTTAACCTCCAAGTTGACAGGTCAAGTAGACCATTGGATAAATAGGGCTGGACCTCAGAAGCGAGGATGGGGCTGGAAAAATTAACATGGGAGCCATTGTCTAAAGATGATATTAAAAGCTATGAGAATGAGTGAATTTCCTGCAGGAGGTTGGGAGAGAAATGAGTTACTTTTAACAAGTTGCTCAACCTTTCTGTGTCTGTTTCTTCATCATCAAAATGGGGATGATATTAGTACCTTCCTCATTGGATTGTTCTGAGGGTAGGATTTAGAAAACTCTTGGTCAAGCATTTAGGGTCTGGTATATGTTCAATATGGAGACTAATGTTATTAATCTTCACCCAGCCCTTCAAGACAGGTGTAATCATCCCCATTTTACAGACAAGGAGACTGAGGCTCAGAGAGTCTAATGTTTCATGGCAAGTATGCAACAAATCAATGTCTACATGCAAAGTCCATGCCACACTGCTTCTAGCCTCTGGGGGAATACCATATGAACACATTAAAAAAATTGAAGGGGTGAGTTTATGAGTCTTGCCAGAAAGGACAAGGCTGACCCTCCAAGTGGCAGTGGTAGGAGACTCTGGGCTTGGAAGAAGATGTGATTGGGTGGAAACTGCCATAGTCTTTAGGATGAATTCCCAAGACAAAACCCCAAGTTATGTGCACACTCAGTTTCCCATTTCACACGTGTGAATGCTTCCTTGGCAGTCAGTGTTTTGAGTGATTCCAGCTCTTCCCAGTTCCAGAAGCCAATGAAGCAATGTCCCTGCAAGGAGTGACTTAAAGCCAGTCCCATTTGCCTTCTCAGATGAGTCAGTGAGGCAAAAAATTTAGACAATAAAGAGAGTTAATGACAGGCCTCCCCAGCTGGCTGAGCTGGCCCTTGGGGAGAAGGAGTCAATGAGCTCCTGTCGCAGCTGTGCTGGCTCCTCAATTTCTCCATCTTCTCGCTCCTGCACAGCCCCCTTCCCTGCCTTGCTTGCTGCCTTGGACGCTGATTGCAGCAACTCAAGCAGCGAAATGAGACCATGCAGGCTCTGGGGTATCTCTAGGTCAGTGGCGTGAGAGGAGGGGTGGAGGGGGGAGGCAACTTGGTTCTCTTTGCAAATGATTGCACAACTTTCCTAGCTCCTCAAAAGAGGAACTTCCTCGGGAATACCATGGAGATGACATACAAACAGGATCCCTGGAACTCATGGTTAATAATACCATTAACAATAACTAACACTGGGGGGGGGTGTTATTATGTCAGGCACTGGACCAAGTGTATTACATGCAGTACCTCATTTAGTTCTTACAACAGCCTTCCAATGCTGGTACTATTAGTATTCCCATTTTGCAGATGAGGAGACTGAGCTCAGAGAAGTGACATTTTCCTAAGGTCATACAACATGTACTTGGTAGATTTGGCTTTCTTTTTTTTTTTTTTAATTAATTAATTTATTTATTTATTTTTGGCTGCCTTGGGTCTTCGTTGCTGCGCACAGGCTTTCTCTAGTTGCGGTGAGGGGGGCTGCTCTTTGTTGCAGTGCACGGGCTTCTCATTGCGGTGGCTTCTCTTGTTGCGGAGCACGGGCTCTAGCCACGCGGGCTTCAGTAGTTGAGGCACACGGGCTCAGTAGTTGTGGCTCACGGGCTCTACCTAGAGCACAGGCTCAGTAGTTGTGGCACACGGGCTTAGTTGCTTCGAGGCATGTGAGATCTTCCCGCACCAAGGATTGAACCCATGTCCCCTGCATTGGCAGGGGGGATTCTTAACCACTGAGCCACCAGGGAACTCCTTGGTTTTCCTTTTTAAAATTTATTTTTTATTGAAGTATAGTTGAATTACAATGTTGTGTTATTACTGCTATACAGTATCAGTTATATATATTCTTTTTCATATTCTTTTTCATCATGGTTTATCACAAGATATTGAATATAGTTCTCTGTGCTATACAGTAGGACCTTGTTGTCTAACCATTCTGTATATACCAGTTTGCATTTGCTAATCCCAAACTCCCATTCCAACCCTCTCCCACCCCTTTCCCCCTTGGCAACCACCAGTCTATTCTCTATGTCCCTGATTCTGTTTCTTTTTCATAGATACATTCATTTGTGTCATATTTTAGATTCCACATATAAGTGATATCCTATGGTATTTGTCTTTCTCTTTTTGACTTACTTCACTTGTACTTGGTATATTTGGGATTCAGACTCCAAAGTTCAGGCTGGATTGCCTCTCTCCTTACACTTTGTCATGTAGAACAATAAGTCAGTTTCACTAATTTATTAAAAAATTAGCCAGTCTGGTGTGGTAATGGTCACTAAAGCAGGTGTCTATTATTCCCTTATTGGCCCTATGTCTTTACCAGTAAAACCTTGGGTTGTGCATTTTCTTGATACTGGCTCAGTCACCTGGTTGACATTCTTGTGTTTGCGGTCAACTAGAACCTTCAAATCTTTCTCATATGAACTGGGATCGAGTCAGTATTGTCCGGCCTGAATTCATACAAAACACAATGATCTCAAGAGATTTTACTGCCGTAGGGAATTGGTTTCCTTCCCCTAAGTAGTCCAAAACAGGGGTATTACATTTAGATTGGATTTTACTTTTTCCTGTTGTTTTTTTTTTTTTTAAATCAAGGTATAACTAACACAGAGTAAAGTGTTCTAATCTCAAGTACACATCCCGCTTGGTGAATTTTCACCCAGATCAAAATAGAGAATATTTCCCCTATAGGATTCCCAGTCAATACCTCCACCCCAGAAGTGATTACTATGGGTTTCACTTTTAAATTTAAAACATCCACAATTACAAATTACAGCTTTTGCAAAATGAGATTTAAAAGTGTAATAGAATCCTTCCATCCTGGAAATTAAAATTTTTCAACTTGCCTTTTCCTCAATTGTTTCTAAGCTTTGAAAATCTATTTTCCTCCTGAGATTTGACAACTTTTCAATGTCATGTCTTCTATTTTAAAAGTACTTTATATGTTTGTATAGTTTGTATTTAGGTATTTAATTCATTTGGAATTTATTTGATTACTCCTCTGATGTGAAGGTTGAAACATATTTTTTTTCCTAACCAATTAACCTTATGCTATTTATTGACTGTTTCTCTCTAAATTGATCTTTGAAAGTTCTTTTATTATAAATTAAATAATTATATGTAACACATTTCCCATCCCCAAATTAGAATGCTAATGATACCCCCCTCACAAAATGAGAGTGAACATCAGATTTTGTGGAGTAAATTAAGTATAGGATCTGGTACAGTCACAGTTCTGGCACATAGTGGGTTCTCAACAAGTGGTAATTCCATCACCTCCCACCCACTCCCGTAGACACTCTCCTCCTCCATGTTTAAGGCTCTGTAACTATGGAAAGAGGAAAAAATTTCTTACAAGACTGCCCAACAGGCTAACCTGGAGGTCAGATGTGCACCTAGAAGGTAGAAGACCTCTGATTTGGATGTTTATAGAGATACTATTTATTTCCTGAGGGCCTAGATGTTGACCTGATTTGGATGTTTATAGAGATACTATTTATTTCCTGAGGGCCTAGATGTTGGATCAATTACTCCCAACTGACAGTTTTGAAAATGATGCCAGTGCATGATAAAATTTTCTGTGGCTCTTAGTGAAATGATTAAGATAAGTACAATGAAGGGAGTTTTTATAAATTCATTTTAACTAACTGTATTTTAGTCTGAGATTATGACCCTCCTACCTTTTCAGTTTTTAAATGTGCTGATTTTTATTAAAAGATGGCGAGAGTAGGTGATAGTTGATGTTCTTAAATGTCTTTTACTTGGAATTGTCCTTGATCTTTTTTAACTTTACTGGTTCACAAAATCCTTAAATCTTGGAATAACATCAACTTTGAGGTTCATTGCCACATCTGCAAAACAGAATTCAATGATTCTGGGTTGACATTTTTTCCATTCCTCAAAGCACCACCCACTATACATAGTAGGTAATCAGTAACTTTTGCAGACTTACTGAATGAATAATATTGTAGTATAACATCTGGCTGTGTGTTTATCATTGACTGGAAAGAAACTGTTGAAAGAGGCCAAACTTGGTGGACTGAGAAGTATGCACCAGGCATTTACCTCTGACAAGCTTTCCTCTCATATCCAGCCGTCAGCACCTCGGACAGCTCAGCTACAATTACACGGGTCTCCGAGGAAACCTATCTAAACACAGACAAAGGCATTTTTACATCATCTTTTCTCTACTTCATTATTTAAACAAGAACCTCTTGTTCATACACAAGCTTTCCTCTTTGCTCGTTTAAACCTCCCTCTCAGATTGTTTGCCTCATGATCTGCAATTCCCCAGCAAAACGGCCAGCTTCAACTCGGAGCTTCAGAAATGCCAATTTTAATTAAAAGTGCAATTTTCAAATCCACCTAGAGCTCAGATAGATACGGCACACTTGCTGCCCTGTGATCTTTCTGGCTTCTTTGTTGATTAAAATGGGTGCTGCTCTAAGTGCTTTGTCAAATCTTCACAAAAACGAGAAGAAATTGACACTTACACCTTTATACCAGCAAGAAAGTGATATATTAGATTCACCCCTATTGCCACAAAAGCTTGCTTTTGGCTTAAAGACAGCAAGAGGCCAAGAGGTCCCTAGTGATAACTCTGTTTCGATGTTTCAGCCTTAAAGGCTTTCTCTCCAGCTGGTGGTGGTGTAAGGAAGAGTTACTATGCCATTTTCCCATTGACTTCTCCACCCCTGTCTTCCTGGACAGTTCCCTTTGTGCCTATGCAAGGACTTTGAGCCTTTAGGGTAATGGTTCTCTAACTTTAGTGAATATAAGAAAAGCATTAAAAGCTCTCTTAGGAGATTCATTGGCTCTACTTCCTAGACATTCTGATTCAATAGGATTTGGGTATGACTCCAGAATCTGAATTTTGATGAAGCACCAGGTGATTCTGATGAAGGAAGATCATACTCTGAGAAAATTTGTTCTAGCAATTCCCAGAAAATTTACCACAAGGATCTAAGCTGTAGAGTGGGTGAGAAACCCTGTGTAGGGAATCTACAGGTGTGACCATGTCCAGCTCTGATATTTGCATTCTGGTGTTCTTGAGCAACTCATTTCCCCTCTGTGTTACCATTTCTCTATCTTTATAGATGAAGGATGCTGACTTCAGTTCCTGAGACCACCTCCAGCCCTCCCATCGGCAGGCTGGGCTTCTCATGGACATGACCAGAGTAGAGACCCCTCATTGAGGCTACAATGATACTTTCTTTTTCTGCCCTTTTTTAACAAAAATTATGAAATATACCACACATCTAGAAAAACTTATGACATAAATGTACACGGTTATTTAATAATTCTAAAGTAGACATCGGTGTAACTACCACTCAAATTAAAGAATGGAAAATTGCCTGAAACCACCCATGTGATCCTTTACAATCATGCCCCCATCCTTCCCCTAGAATAAGTCACTATTCCATTTGCTACGGTCATTTATTTCCTTGCTTTCTTTTATAGATTTACCACATTTGCATGCATCCCAAAACAGTATCTTAGTTTTGCCTACTATGAATTTAATAAAAATGGACTCCTGTTGTATGTATTCTTTGGTGTCAATATAAGAAAGATTTATCCATGTTGCTATGCATGGCTATAGTTCATTCATTTTCACTGATGTATAGTATTCTATTGTATGATTACACCACAATTAATTATTCTACTGTTGATGGGTATTTGGGTTGGTTCCAGTTATTAGCCATTACAAACCATGCTGCTATGACCATTGTGTATGAATCTTCTAATGTTATGTACATAACTGTCTCTGGAAAGTAATGGAATTGCTGGGTGATAGGGCTTGCATATCTCCAACTTTGCTAGATAATGCCCAGCTGTTTTATAAAATGTACCAACTTGCACTCCCACTAGCAATGACTGAGAATTTGTGGTACTCCTCCTTCTCTCCAGAATTCTATGGATACTCTCTCTTTTCAGAGTCTTTGAACATGCTGATCCTTCTTTTTAGAGCATTCTCTTTCCCTATTTTCTTATTTATCTTGCTAAGTCTAGGCAGTCATTAAGGACTCTTAATCCTGACAGCCTTCTCTGACTCCTCAGATCTGGGTTATGTGCCCCCCATACTCCCATAGCCCCCTCCATTGTCCTCTCCATAGTATGTATCACATGTATTGTAACTTCCTATTCACTTGCCCGTCTTAACCAACCCCCCACCCTCCCACTCATACACCAGACTGAAGGATCCATGAAGGCAGGGGGTGTATCTTGATCTAATGCAGTGCCTAGCACACAGCTCAATACATGACTGTTGAATGAGTAGAATCCATTTCTGCCCTCAACTCACGGCTCCCCTCAACCATTGAGAAGCCAGGTGAGCATTAAGGCTTTTCATAGAACTGTTGCCAAAACAACATAATAACTCTGGGGAAATTAATTGTTAGATCTGGCTCTTTCATTAGTAGCTCATCAAAGGACTGTGAGCCCCCAGGGGGACTCTTAAAAATAAGTAACCGATCAGCATGGAAGAAAGGGCATCCTCTTCCCAGCACATCCCCCCACTGCCACCACCACGAACACACAAACAGACACACCTCCTGCGAATTGCTGGGCCTGGCCATTTAACACAGTTATTACCAACACCCACTTAGTGAATTATGAGAAACAGCCTCGAGAGAGCTTTCAAAGATCTTCAAATGGATGTTTAAAAGCCTGCGGTTTCTCAGAAAGGCTCAGCTAATGGCATTTATTACTTGGAGGATAGGGTATTTACATAAAGCTGGATTTTTATTATAATGGTCAGATGGTTCCCGAGAGGGAGGGTGGAAGGGAGAAGGGAAGGTGAAGATACAAACCTTCTACTTAAATTTGATTTGGACAGATGCTGTCAAACTTAGGGTAGGGGTTGAGTGGGGTGATCCTGGGGCAGGAGAGGCCAGGTATGGAGAACAGAGAGTCAGCACCCTGGACAGCTCAAGGTGTCTGCCATTGATCTATTGGCACACTCTCAGACAGTTCTTTCCTACTAGGGTCCTTCCATCGATGATTTATGGGTGTCCCTCATTTATCCCAGCTATAGTCTGGAGTGAAGATAATCCAGGGTATTCACTATCTCCTGGCATCACCAGCGGTTCTAGGGATTCCTATGTACTCGTCTGCATGACAGCGGTGATGAAGATGAATTAAAGCCAGTTGTTGCTGACTTCAAGGAGCTTGAATTAATTGTCTATTTCTGGATAATGAACCACTCCCAAAACTTAGAGGCATAACACAACAATTATTTATTGTGATTCTGCTGATTGGGTGATTCTTCTACTGGCCTTGCCTGGGTAACTTACACAACTGTAACGAGCAAGTAGATCCTTTGGGGCTGGGGGATAAGACAGTGAGTACAGATTTAATGAAGGTGATTCCAGGAATGAGTCTGGAAATGTGTCTTCCAGGTGGCCAGCACTGAGAAGAATATTTTAGGGAGAAGAATCGGCATGTAAGCAAAGGTCTGAACTGGCTGGGGGCTGTTTGGGAGCCATGGAGATTGGGAAGTGGTTCTGAATGACCAGGTCATAAAAGGGAGAATGATTTCAGATGACTCTGGGGAGGTGAGTAGGGCACTGGATACCATGTAAGGAACTTGGCCATTATCTTGTAGATTTTGAGGAGACCTGGAGTGACAAATATTATTTAAAAGAATAATTACCAAATACCAGGCACATTACTGAGCATTGGAAATACAGCATTTAATCCTTGCTTTTATCGTCATTTTACACATGAACAAAGTGAGTCTTATCCAGAGTCGCATAGCTAATAAGTGGTGGGGATGTGATTCAGAACCAAGAACCTGGCTTTAGAACTGGTTCTTTTCATCGCTATATTCCATAGTTCTTCTGAGGGACCTTGGAGTTTGGAGTGTGAAAGGTAATGAGAAATGAGGCAAAATTAAATTTTCATTTCAGAAAAAAGGGGGAAGATTCCATAATTAAATAAATATGGAGGGCTTCCCTGGTGGCACAGTGATTAAGAATCCACCTGCCAACTCAGGGGACATGGGTTCGAGCCCTGGTCCGGGAAGATCTCACATGCCGCGGAGCAACAAAGCCCGTGCTCCACAACTACTGAGTCTGTACGCTAAAGCCCGCAAGCCACAGCTACTGAGCCCCTGTGCCACAACTATTGAAGCCCGCGTGCCTAGAGCCTGTGCTCCGCAACAAGAGAAGCCACCGCAATGAGAAGCCCACGCACCCCAACGAAGAGTAGCCCCCCTCGCCACAATTAGAGAAAGCCCGCGCGCAGCAACAAACACCCAACACAGCCAAAAAATAGTAAAATAAAAATAAATAAATAAATATGGAGAACACTGGATCAAACAAAATTTATCAAGCTTCTTTACTGCTGGCCTCAGAGAATACAAACATGAGAGTACAAATACGTGAGATACAAACATGTGCTAGAAAGTAAGCTCCATGAGTGCAGGGATTTTTTCCTCTCTTATTGACAGCTCTTTCGATCCCCAACACCCAGAATGGTGCCAGACATAGTAGACGCTCAATAAGTGTGCACTGAATTAATTAATATTGGGACTCTTCAAGGGCTTCCATATTCCAAAATTATTTAACTGTAGAATAGTCCTTTACCATGACTTTTTTTTCCTATTGAGTCCTCAAGGAACAATAATGCTTTTAGAACACAATTGAGAAATTTAGCCTGAGAGTACATGAAAATTAAATCTAATTTTTATTGTGTACCCACTGTGTTTCAGACACTTTCCTTTTTTCATCCATGCCTCCAGGAAACACAAACTAAGAGCTTGCCACTCATCAAGTCCCCTAGAAAGTACTAGGGGACAAAGATAAGAAGACATGTCTCATGCCCTCAGGAAGAGGGTCAGAGGGCATTTTCTCATTTTACATAGGATTTAATTTTATGGAATTTGCAACAATCTTGTGCAGTTTTCTAACTAATTAAGAGACCTGAGGCTCAGAGAGGTGAAATGACTTTCCTAAGGTCTTAGCACAGCCAGGTGAAAATGGCTGGCCCTTGTATGATGGACATCCCTCTCCTACTCACTGGTGGAGGAGAGAAGCAGTGGATGGCTTGGACGATACCACTCCATCTACACACTAGAATCCCGGAAAGTCTGGGGCCAGGGCTGCACTGTTTCTTCAAACAGGTGAACTGAGGTTGTCACTGTTTTTTCCTGATGTGGGAAGAACCTGCTTCTCAGTGGTTGGACCATGAAGGAGAATTCTGAGGCAGAGAAGCAGCTGACCCCAGATCGTGACTAGGACCTCCTGGGCCACCCAGTAGGTGAATCCTTGCTGCAGAAGCCCATTCCTTAGCCAACACACATCTTGCTGTGGGAGCAGGTGAGGTATGAGGAAGTTCCTCCCATCACCAAAGGGTCCCACCTCCTGTGGTCACACAGGCACACACATATATGACTGTGCACACATATGCAGAGACAGGCACAAACATGTGCATAAAGACTAAGGCACATAGGCGCATGCACATGCACACCCATAACAGGGCACAAAAATGCATGCACACAAAGAGCACACCCGCATAGACGCACACACTGGGGTCTGCACATGCATGCACAGTCACGTACCTAATAGCCATCTCTCACTCTGGGGGACTCCACGCTGAAGTCCCTCCCTGGAAGGAGGAGGTGACGGAGGATGAGATGAGGCAGGGAACCAAGGCAGAGTGGGCCCATGGGAGTAGGTGACATGCTGTCCCTAGACATGGCAGCTCTGGCCCAGGCTGGCTGCTTTCAAAAGTCTCTCCTTTCAGCCACAGGTTGCCCACTGGTTGTGAGGCCTCAGCACACCTGGCCTCTTGGAGCTGCCAGCTCTTATAACAAAGCAATCACCTTGACAAGGGGAAGAACTTAAAAGAGGTTCCCAGGATCAGGGGTACTTGTGCAACCCCATTTAACAACCCTGAAATAAGTTGAATTAACTCCATCATTTTGGGAGTCAGAATTGTCACATCACTTATTTCCTAAAATTAAATGTGATCCGTTTCAAATCCCCATCCAGCTGGCCAAGAAGAAAATTCAACTAGTCATATTGAGCTTCCTCCACCTCACCTCCGCCTCTGCCAGTTGAATTGAGGTCATAAGGGTTTACTCAGAGCAGGTCACTTGGGGAGAATCCTCTCGTTCTCCATTCCCACTGGTCGCTATTGAAATGCTCATTGTTCAAACTCATATACAGTCATCTCTCTGTATCTGTGGGGGACTGGTTCCAGGACCACCACCACCCTGGTCCATCCCAGGATAATAAAATCTGCAGATGCTCAACTGCCTTGTATAAAATGGTGTAGTACAGTCGGCCTTCTGTATCCACTGGTTCTGTATCCGCGGGTTCTGCATCCGCGGACTCAAACAACCTGCGGATACCGAGGGCTGACTGTAGTCCTTGAAGACATGTGGTTCTGAGGTCTGAATGTCAACCATGTACACAGGGACCCTTGCTGGGTCTGAAAACCCTGATGCCCTTCCTAGAGACAGGCTCCCAGGTGGCCTTCCTTAGCATTCTAGAGCTCTAGAAGTCGGTATGCAAATTGTCACATACAAACACTCCCTGAATGAGACTCACAATACTGTCCTGGAGAACAATCAGTTAAAAGGAAGGGAACCACTGAAATATGTCTTCCTTTATCAGCCCGATTCTCCAACAAAATTGATCGACTCCACCACGCTTAATTCAAATGAAATGCACGTTCTCAGCGCTATAAAAATAACTTTATCACAGTCAAGAAGAGAATGATTAAACGAAATGAATATGTGGGTGATTGAATACAGGATGTCCAGTGACAGGGGATGGAGGATGAGGATTGTTATCTCGGTTCAGCCTCAGCTGGGCTTATGATGCTCCCAGGGGCTGCCCCATCCCTGAGCAGAGACAGGATGGCCACAGGGTAAATGCTGCTCCAGACATACCTGGCAGCCATCACCTGGCATACCGACTGGTTGTCTGGGCTGGCCCGGCCGCACCCGGCTTCCCACTGCTGTCAGCACAGAGGAAGCAAGATTGTGGTACCTGGGGTCAGACTGACAGGGTTTGGATGCCAGCTCTCCCACGTGATAGCTGTGCAGCCTTAGGTAAGCTGGCTAACCCCACTATGCCCCCCTTTCTCCTTCTGGAAAATGGGGATAATGATAACAATGGGGGCTTCATTGAGTTTGCTGTGAAGATTAAATGTTGTAACACACCTAAAGTAGAGTGACAGTCCCAGTGGAGGCCAGGGCCAGCTGACTCAGTGCTGGTGTTTTCACTCACTCAGATCTATGCGGCCCTGGGCCTGGCTGGGGGCAACATGGAGCCTCTGATCCCTTGGGAAGGGGATCATCTTAGCTGGGAAGAGCCTTGCATGTGGCTGGGAGGATGCTTTCACCCTTTCCAACAAGCCAGAGCATTTACCTACTGTGCTGTGACGTGGTAATAGTGCAGCTTCTGGAGCCAACTTCTTGGGTTCAGATCCTGGTCCTGCCACTTACTAGCTATGTGAATTTGGACATGCTATTCCACCTCTCTGAGCCTCAGTTTCCTCATCTGCATAATGGGGGCACCAACAATCCTTGGTTCATGGGGTTGATGCAAGGACTAAATGAGGTAACTCATTGCCCTGGGGTGAAGGAGGCACTCAATAAACATAGCTATTACTCATCTATTATTGCGGTGGTATCTCATGGCACCACTTCTCACATTCTGCCTCTAGAGTTTATCTGCTAGGTGTTGAAGTGACCATTTATTCATTCATGGATTTCTAGAAGAAACTGCTATTGAGGGCTGGGCCTGGGATTCAGTGATAAACCAGCAAGGCCTGGTCCCTGCACTGCCTCTTTCATTCATTCAACAAATACCAGCCAGTGCTGCTCCAAGACCTGGGGATGCCGCAGAGAACAGAAGGAAACCCCTGTCCTTAAGGAGTTCACAGTCTAGTGGGGGAGACAGACAAGAAACCAACAGACAAATCCAAATACAACTTCAGGTGGTCATTACTGTGGAGAAAGAGTGGGCAGGGGCAGGGCATGGGGAGCCATGCGGAAGGTTCTGCTGAATCCAGCAACATTCCCTCCTTCCCTGCTTCTCAGGAGTGGTGCCACCTTCCACATGGTCACTGAAGTCACAATCCGGAGGTGTCCTCAGCTCCTCCTCCCCCTCTCCCTAAATATAACCAGTCACTAGCTCGGGAGATTTTACTTCCTAAATAGCTCTTCATGTCTTCTCTCTGTCCCCCTGACCCACCTCTCCCAGGTTTCACTACACCCTCTCCTGCCAGAACAACAGCAGTGTCCTGGTTCCTGGTGCCCTGGACTCCAGTCTCCCCGCCCCATCCCTCCAGCCCCCAAAGCCAGAGGGATCTTTCTAGAACACAAATGTGATCAAGACCCACTATCCACCCCAACCTCGTTTCCCTGCAGATCCTGTTGCCCTCAGTTACAGCCCCAGGTCCTTTGCCTGGAATTCAAGGCCCTCCAAGACCAAACCCCATCCACCCCGGCTCCGGGTATGTGGACTCGCCTCCTCCAGGAGGCCTTCCCAGATCTCACAGGGTGAGTTTGGGGTCCCTGCTCTGGCGCTCCCAGAGTGCCTGAGAACACCTCCCAGATCTTAAATAGGGATATCCGCGCTGAATGAAGAAGCAGGAGAGCTCTGGGCTAGGAGTGCGGAGACCCGGGTCCCGCGACTTGGCGTAGGACTGATCAGAACTCACCCCCAAACTCCCTTCCCACCCGCCACCCCAGTCTGAATAACGGGCTGGGCGGGGGGGGGGGGGCGGTGGCGCTCTCAGTCGGCGACCACGTGCCGCCCCCAGTGCAACGCTCGCCCGGGGCGCCCGGGAGCCGGAGAACAAAGAGGCGGACGCCCGCGCACTTGCCGGAGCCCGAGCGCCTCCACCCCGGCCCCCAACCCCGAGGCTGGCGCGCTCTGCGCCCGCGCGGGGCGGGCGCTCGCCACAGGACGGGCTACGGAGGTCGGAGGTCGGGTCCGGCCCTGGTTCTCCGGTCCAGAAGTGGGATCTGGGGGAGGACCGGGGGCGGGCCTGGACGCGAGATAAGGAAGTGCTCGCTCGCTCGCTCGCTCCGCCGCCATCCGTGGACGAGTAAAAAGCCCTGCTTTGCTTTTGCTGTTCCGCTTGGAGCCGAGCGGAAAATTGTTTGTTGCCGGGAAAATGAGAGCCCTGTGATTAAACAACGGCAGGAGGGGCGAGGACTCCGGTCGGGGGGGCCTTTAGCGTCCCCTCCCTCCCCGCCCTGGGAGAATTGGGGGCGGAGAGAGAGAGGAGCTACGCCTGGGGCTCCCAGCGGCTGCGGGGCCTGCCAGACTGGGCCCAACCTCGAGTGTTTCCGGACATACAGCGTCCTATCAGGGCACTGGGGTGGACCATCCTTTCTGACTCCCAGGGTTGAGTAAATCCTGACTCCTCACCATGGTGACGAGACCGTGTGGGATCGCCTCCCCCCCCCCCCCCGCCCCCGCTGCAGCCCATGCCCACCACGGTGCCCTTTAATGTGCCCCACACATCAGTGTCCTTTCTGTTTCCTGGACAAGCCAATCGCTTTCGTGTCCTCCGGTCTTTGCACGTGTTCTTCCCTCTGCCTGGAAAGCTGTTGACCCACTCTGCTTGTTGACTGGCTCCTTCCCTCTCGGCTAACTGTCACCTCCTCCAGAAGCCCTCCCTGAACATCCTTTAGGAAGTAGAATCCCACACTTCTGTTAGTCCCTATACCACCCTGTTGATTTTCATCTCTTTCAAGGCATGGCAAATTTTGTAATTAGACACTGATTGATTTAAAGCTTCATCAAAGCGGGACAGCCTCTTTCTCCCTCACTACCCCTTTCTCAAGTACCCAGCTGAGTGCCTGGCCTGTCTTAGGTTCTTCTCTTTTTCCTTCTCCTCCTCTTCTCGCCTTTCTCCTCCCCCTCCCCCACCTTCTTCCTGAGAAGTGAAGGCTCAAGGGAGCTATGATGGAAGAGAAGGTGGCAGGGTGGACAGATCAAAGAGCGCATCTCCTTGGCAGGTCAGGTCAGGAAAGGCGGGTGCTCATGGTGGGCGGGGCCTTCTCTGACCTGACTCCGGAGGCCCCCATGGCCAATCCAGCCTCAGACTCTGAGAACCTGGCGCTGAAGGGCTGCACTGCCCCGTACAGGAGCCGCGAGCCACATGGCTATTGGCCACATGAAAGGTGGTGAGTCCCACTTGCGATGTGGAGCAAACATAAAATGCAGACGGAACTTTGAAGCCTTAGTGTGAAGGAAAGTATGTAAAATAGCTCATTAATACCTTTTTATATTGATTCTATGTTGAAATGATACTATTTTGGATCCATTAAGTTGAATAAAATATATTCCTAAAATTAACTTCACCTGTCTTGTTATTTTTTAAAAATATGGCTACTAAAACATGTAAAATGATATATGTGGCTTACATTGATGGCTTGCAGTATATTTCCTTTGGACAGTGCTGAACAGAGTGTCTGATTTACTCCGTAGGTCTGCGCCCCGGCCCCTAGCCAGCAATATTCAAGGGGAGGGGAATAAACTCTACCTCCTGACAGGGAGTGTGCAAGAGTTTGGGGGCAAGTTTTAAAGCCACCCAGTATCCTTTGGCTCTCTACTAGCCAAGTAAAAACACTCTGGGATCAGGAAGATCTGGGTCCAGTTGGCTCCACCATGCATCTACTCGGTGCCCCTGGACAAGTCACTTCACCTCTCTGAACCTCAGTTTCCCCATCTGTGAAACATGGGTAATATTATTTGTCTCACAGTTTTTTGGAGGATTAAATGACGTGTGGATGGCTCTTGACACAGTGAGCCCTCATAGATAGCTGTTGGCATCATTATATTATTTAAAACACTCTGAAGATCATCTCGGGAGATGACCTCAGCCCCCCACCCCTCAATCTCTGGGCTCCCAGCGGAACTTCAACAAACACAATGGAAACTGAATGAGGACAAATGGGAGCTGGGGACAACGCCTGCACCCACAAACCCCAAGCAGAGCACAGGTGGTGTCTTGGCTAGCCTGAGACCCTCTCAGAAGCGACAAAGATTCTCTCCTTGACCAAACTCCAGCTGCTTTCCTGAGTCCTCTTCTCAGCCAGGCCGCAACCTTGGCCTATAAAGACTTGAACAAACACTAACATAGTTTCTAACAGCTCAAGGCCACTTCCCTAGGATACCTTAAGCCCCCCCCTTAAAGTGCCTGCCTGAGAAAACTCAAGGCTGCCTAATGAATTGACCGTTTCTTCCAACCAACACCTGAAAATGGGCCGCTGTCTCCCTGCCTCTGCGGGAGGGTGGGAGCAAACCCAGATGGGTTTCACATGGACCAACCCCCAATTCCCACTTCTTGTAAGTTTTCACTGACTCCACTGAGCCCCCGTTCACCACCCCCATCCCCTCATTCTCCCTTTGACACGACCAGTCACCTCTGTACAAATCAGGGTTGAGTTCAGTTCACACTGGACTCTTTTCCTTATTGCAGTAGTACGTTACTTGATTAAAAACCATCCTTACCACGTTCAGCCAGCGTCCAGCTTTGTTTATCTTTGACAGATGACACTAGGGGAAGTATGCAGTGGCCTGGCTGATCCCAGTTCTGGGTTCCATGGCTCCAAGGGCTACCCACAGCCCCCAGTCTCCTCCAGGCCTCTTTCTGAATGCTCAGGCTTCTTACCCTCCGGATTGAGGCAGAGTTCCCTGCTTTATTTATTTATTTTTAAATATTTTATATATTTATTTTTGGCTGTGTCGGGTCTTAGTTGTGGCATGAGGGCTCTTCATTGCGGCGTGTGGGCTCAGTAGTTGCTGCGCACAGGCTTAGTTGCCCTGAGGCATGTGGGATCTTAGTTCCCTGACCAGGGATTGAACCCGCGTCCCCTACGTTGGAAGCCAGATCCTTACCCACTGGACCACCAGGGAAGTCCCAGAGTTCCCTGTTTTAATCATCTACAAATCACCACCAAAAGTTATGCTTTATCTGTATGCCATCTGTACTATTAATTATTTACTTAATATTTTTCTTTAAATTGACTCAACTGGTACTATTTTACTAAATTTCAACTATTGCTGTTTGCTATTTTTACATTTATTTAATAGGGAATTCATATTACTGCCATAAATGGAAAACCAGTATCTCTGGCCATAAATGTAAAATACCTATAAACACAATGAAGCACCCCAATGCTACAAATCTCAAGTCAGACAAGGTTGCTTGCTTTCCCCTTAAAAAAAGGAGATTGGAAGTGCTAGGCTTGTGTTAAAGACACACTAGCACTAAGCTGCTACTTTCTTCTCTGCCCAAGCAAAATTGAAATATGACTAATGAGGGCATGTCCTTCTCACAACAGGATTTACCTATTTGAAGCCAGGACATAGCACTAAACTGTGCAGGTGGTTTAAAATCCAGGCCTGGAAGTGGCGTATCGGGTGAGTTCATTAAGGGCTGATCTTCTGAGCTAAATAATAACAGGACTAGTCACAATAATAGAGGTTACTCACTGTGCACTTATGTGCCTTACACCGTGCTGGTCACTATAAATATTAGTTTGTTTAATCCTCGCATCAACCTCAGTTTATCAGTGCTTTTAACCACTGCGTGGTATCTTGCCTCTCACATTGAAGAAGGATCTAGCATTTGCATCCAACATGGAGATGCTGGTGACAGGGGCTGCCGGGAGGGCTGAGAAGATGCAGGGCCTGCTGTGGGCCATGGCCACTTGGCTCCCAGCACCGGTGGCTTGACTGCATTCAAGACCAGGCTTCCCATTTACAAGTTGTGTGACCTCGGGTAAGTCATTTAACCTCCCTGAGCCTCAGTTTTCCTATCTGTTAATGGGGCCAGCTTGAGGCTCTCCCCTCCTGGCCTGACTCAGATTCAAGTGGAAACTAAAGGCAAGAAAGCCCTTTTTCTGTGGTCCATGTGTTGGTGACTGGCCTAAGAACATCTTGCTGAAGATCACTGCAGAAACTCCCTCCCCAAAAATGCAATATAGAAGCCATACAAGCGAGTAAAAAAAAAAGACGCCTAATAAGTAATAAGGGCAAACACCCAGTACTTACTGTATCTTAGCACTATTCTAGGTACTGCACACATATTGACCGATTGCTACCTCACAACAGTCCTACAGGGGAGGTGTTTGTTATTTTCATCCTCGTTTTGTAGAGTGGGAAACTGAAGCACAGAGAGGTTAAGCAACTGGCCCAAGGTCACCCTGTGGGAAGTGGCAGAACTGGATTTGAACCCAGGCAGCTGGGCTTCAGGATCAATCCCCTTAACCACGACTCTGCTGCATCTTCACATTTACAGTAGACAAACTAGATGATCCAGTAGTCAACACAGTTGGGGTAAATCCCCTGTCTTAATTAAGCCCTGATTGGTTTATAGTAAAAAAAAATCTTCTAATTATGCTGAGAAAGGGGAATATCTTTAGGCAAGTCTTGTTGACTCTCCGCTCATGTGATTGCAAGTCCTCTAGTCGTGGTTGGCAGGGAAAGATGAAGACTGATACAGCGGCGCAGGAGGAGCCCTGAGCTCGTTGCAGAGAAAACCTGAGTGCTACCGACTTGCAAATGTTTGCCCTCCCTGGGTCTCCAAACACAACAACAACAGCGACAACAAGCGCTCCCAAGTGTCAGGAACTGTGCCAGGCATTTTCCATGCCTCACAATGGGCCTCTGAGGTTTGGATCATCACCTTCACTCAGGGGCTGGAGCAACTGAAGCTCCCTTCTTGGGAGGGTGGGAAGGGGGTGTTCCTGGCCAGAGACGGAGGCCCAGGCATTCTCTGGGTAGGGAGGGGGAGGGCGGGGCCAGCCTGGTCTCTTTCACATCTATGAATAGTTAAAAGGCAATTACGATGCTAATTTGCAGAGCTAATGGCTACGGCCCCCAGTGAGGGGGAGCTGGGAGGTACTATCTGCCAGAGCTGCCAGCCAGCGCCCTGCAGGGACAGTTCCCTTGAGATCCCTGGACCATGGCCGAGTCTAGGCAGAGACACTGGCTCCTTGTCCCCAAAATGTAGTGGCTCCTGGTCCCAGACAAGACTCAGCTCTGCCAGGTCCTTCCTCAGTGTCCCTCAGAATGAAAGCAGTGCTGCTTGGACTTCAGGCCAGCAGTCAGGAGGGGGCTGCAGACTCCAGGGGCCATGAAGATGCTCAAGAAATTTTTTCATCTTCCCCCTCCCTGGAACGAAAACAAAAAGAACAATAATACTCACAAAACAAGATGTCGTTATCTATTGGAGGCAGGCTGCCTGTGACTCACTAGCTGTGTGACTTTGGGCAATGTATTTTATTCCTGTTCCTCGGTTTCCTCATCTGTAAAATGGGGATGAAAAAAATGCCCATCTCATAGGGCAGGTATCAAGTTTAAATGACACAATGCCCATAAAGCCCTTGGCGTGATACTGGAACTGGAATGGAGGTGACTGTGGGCAGGGTCCTGGGAATGTCATGCTGAGTAAGATGCACAAGATCCCAGCCTTGTGGTGGAGAAAGAGACAGTTAAACAAGTGATCACAGAACAGCATGAAAGGTGCTACAGTGGGGAAGGTCGAGGGGGCTGTAAGCTCATAGTGATGGAGGGGCATAATCCAGATGGGGGTGGGGAGTGGCAGGAAGGGAGGGCTTCATAGAAGAGAGGGCATCCCAGGAAGGCCAGGTGTGGGAATCAGTTAGTAGGTCAAAGACTGGGGTGAAGGAGTGGAGGATGCTTCCAGGGGATTCCTTCTCCATCACTATCCCATCAGCAAATCCATCAGTGCTTGGCAGAGACCTCGCCAGGCCTCACACACATGAAGTTGGCTCAGAAGTCACATTTCACTTGGAAGTCAGGGCTCGAGGACTGAACTGTAGGAGTGGTTGATATGATACTTGCACACATCATGGACATATCAGATAAGGGAATTACCCACAGTTACCCGTGATGACGTCATTGTGACTGATGCTGGAATACATGGCAAAAGTGTCCCTCGAGTGGGAGAGAGAGACAAAGACAGGGGCTGCCAAAAGAGAGTGAGGAAATTGCTTCTTCCACTGAGCTCTTGTCAAGGGGTCTCCAAGAAGGAGGAAAACTCTGGAGGCAGCAAGGGGGAAGTCCTAGACCTGCAAACCACCCGGAATCCCTCCATGTAACACAGAAGACCCTCCATGGCTCTCCCCTCTGCTCTTCCTAACCCAGGGCTTCTCAAATGTAAGCGTGCACCAGAACCACCTGAAGGGCTTGTTAAAACAGCCTCTGGCCCCAGCCCCAGAGTTTCTGATTTAGTAGGTTTGGGGAAAGACCTAAGAATTTGCATTTCCAAGTTCCCAGGCTGCCGATGCTGCTGGTCAGTGGATCACACTTTGAGAACCCAGGTCTCCAGCCACATCTCCTCCCATTCCATCTCACACCCTCTACACACCACAGCTTTGCCCCACCCCATGCCTGTTGGCCATGATCAGTGGCTTTTTGTTTTGTTTTGTTTTTTAATCTTTTGGCTGCGTGGCACGTGGGATCTTAATTCCCTGACCAGGGATCAAACCCATGGCCCCTGCGTTGCAAGCGTGGAGTCTTAACCACTGGACTGCCAGGGAAGTCCCGATCAGTGGTTTTGATGTATGGTAGGGGTCAAGAAATTCTGACCCAACCTCACAGAATGAGACAATGGAATTTTGAAATGAATTGAATACAAGACATGAACAAAACAAAACAAAAACTAAGCTAAAATGAACTCTCTGAAGTTGCCCTGCTAGTTTATGTGGAGCTCTGCAACTCCGGGTCTCAAAGTATGAGTGCACACGTGGGGTCCTCTCTGCTCCAGCCCTCCTGAAACCTGCCTGAACACCCTGTTTTCCAGCCTCTCTCCACACCCAAGCAGGCCAAGAAGAGTTAGTCACTGAGGCCAGCAGACAGTATGGGCTCAAGAGGCACATGTATGACACATAAGTCTATACTCTCCTTGCCTACCCACTGCAGACATCACTAATCAATCACAGCTCTCTGGAACTGACTTAGCTTCAGAATGTTTCCCAATATGGTCCAGACACCCATTTCCAAATAAGCAGAGCCGGTACCCAAATTTAAAACTATGTGGGGGGCTTCCCTGGTGGCGCAGTGGTTGAGAATCTGCCTGCCAATGCAGGGGACACGGGTTCGAGCCCTGGTCTGGGAAGATCCCACATGCCGCGGAGCAACTGGGCAACTGGGCCCGTGAGCCACAATGACTGAGCCTGCGCGTCTGGAGCCTGTGCTCCGCAACAAGAGAGGCCGCGATAATGAGAGGCCCGCGCACCGCGATGAAGAGTGGCCCCTGCTTGCCACAACTAGAGAAAGCCCTCGCACAGAAACGAAGACCCAACACAGCCATAAATAAAATAAATAAATAAATAAATATTTAAAAAACAAAAAAACAAAAAAAAAACTATGTGGTCTGGTCAGGAACCGAGATTGCCTTCCTCACCTCCTTTTTTGACCCCTCTAATTACAAATGACTTCTAGTCATTATCTGCTTCTGTCTCAGCTCCTGGTTCTATTCTCTTGTGTCTCTGCCATCTCTTGATACCCCTCAGCCCTCCAGCATTTTGGACTTCAGCTCTCTTGGGTGGCATTTTGCTTTGGAGCTTAGCACAGGGCCCAGCAACATCAGGTACCTAAGCCATGTTGTTGATATCTGGGAATCTATGAATGAAAAAAGTAAGTTTTCCTGGTGTCTCGCTTATTATTGCCTAACAAGCTGCTCCAAAACTTACTAGCTTTTGGAGAAACCCATACTTTGAAAAGATATGTGCTCCCCAATGTTCACTGCAGCACTATTTACAATAGCCAAGACATGGAAGCAACCTAGATGTCTA
Source organism: Eubalaena glacialis (assembly GCF_028564815.1). NCBI lineage: Eukaryota > Metazoa > Chordata > Mammalia > Artiodactyla > Balaenidae > Eubalaena > Eubalaena glacialis. The sequence continues at coordinate 21,677,311 of NC_083728.1, forward strand.
TCGACAGAAGAAGTGGTACATATATACAATGGAATATTACTCAGCCATAAAAAAGAATGAAATAGTGCCATTTGCAGCAACGTGGATGGACCTAGAGATAATCATACCAAGTGAAGTAAATCAGACAAAGACAAATATCAGATGATATCACTAATATGCGGAATCTAAAAAGATGATACAAATGAACTTCTTTACAGAACAGAAACAGACTCACAGACTTCAAAAACAAACTTATGGTTACCAAAGGGGAAAAGTAGGGGGGAGGGATAAATTACGAGTTTGGGATTAACAGATACACACTACTATATATAAGATAATAATCAACAGTAGATAGGACCTATGTATAGCACAGGGAACTCTACTCAATATTCTGTAATAACCTATATGGGAAAAGAATCTGAAAAAGAATGGATATGTGTATATGTATAACTGAATCACTTTTCTGTACACCTGAAATTAACCCAACATTGTAAATCAACTACACCCCAATATAAAATAAAAATTAATTTTAAAAAACTTACTAGCTTAAAGCGAGAATAATTTTATTTGCTTGTGAGTCTGTGGGTCAAGGATTTGGTAGGGTTCAACTGGATGATTTTTCTGCTTCACATGCCATCATGTGACTTTTTCATATGGCAAATGATACAGATTTCAGGAGAGCCTTTCCACATGGCTGCTTGAGCTTCCTCACATCATGGTGGCTGGGTTCCAGGAAGGAGTATTTCAAGTGACAAAGGCAGAAGCTGCTGATCTCTTAGGACCCAGTTTCAGAGTTACACAGTGTCACTACTGTCCCATTCTACTGGTCAAACAGGCCACAGAACCAGCCCTGATTTAAGAGGAAGGGAAATAGACTATACTTGTCCATGAGAGGGGTGGCAAAGAATTTGCAGCCACCTTTAAGCCACCAAATCTGGGGAGTTTAGGGTTATGGCATCCGGTATGTGCTCAATAAATATTTCTTCATGAATGAAGAAATCAATGCCATTGCCAGCACTGGCCGGGGCTCCCACAGTTCACACCCTATCACCCAGATCTCCGGCGTGCCCAGCATTCCCCTGCACAAACCCAGACTCAGCTCCTGGCCCAGCTGCATACTACTGTATTGGTGGATTCCTACACCCAGCCTGGTATGTGGGAGGCAAGAGGGAGGTGCAGGCCTTAAGAGTGGGAACCCCACCAAGGGGTATGGGTAGAAGCTCCCTGGAAATCAGTCACACTTGGGGGCAGGGAGTCAGAGCTGCCCCGGGTCCGTTTCCATCTCACTGATGTGGAATTGGAGAAAATGCTGATTTTTTTTTTTCTTTTTGAGCACTGGAGACAGAGAGCAATCTGGGTTGCTATGCAACCAGCGCCTGTGCCCAGCTGATAACACCAGAGGAATTAACTGTCCTTGTCCTGCTCAGGCTCTGGAGGAGGGGGCTGATACTGCTTCCCAGTGCCTCGGCCTCAGCCCCCGCCAGCTCAGTGTCTGGCCCAGCTATGGATGGGGGATTCCGGAGCCAGGTCCCGGCCTCTCTCTTGCTTCACAAAGAGCACCCAAGGGAGAGTCCCTTGCTTTGTGCCAAGGGCGGCACCTCACAGAGTATGAGGAGGGGGCTGCCTGAGGGACTCTTGGACACAGGGTATCTCTACTTCTTTCATCTGCTAATGAGCTGTGAATTAAAGACAAACAGAAACTCAGAGGGAGGCTGGAAAGAGGGCAAGGCTGGTGAGGGGTTGGCCCAGAGTGAGGATAAGATGGGCAGAATGAGGCCAAATCCTGGGGCAGAAGAGGAGCACGGATACTGCCGCAGCCGGGGGCCCAGCCAGCTCTGCCCGCACAACAAGCCCCCCAAGGCCTAAGGAGGCAGGCCAGGCAGGGGTAGGATGTCCTGGTGGGCAAGGGAGCCGGGGTCAGGCGTGGTAGGGCCTCGGCATCCTCAGAAGACCAAGGACTCTCATATCCAGAGTCTAAAGAGCAGAGGGCAGCCTGTCTGGGGACTCAGGGGAGATCCTCAGGGGGAGACCCAGGGAGGCATACTTAATGTGTTCATCTCCCCACGAGACTGGCTCTTTTTTTTTTAATTTTATTTATTTATTTATTTTTGGCTGTGTTGGGTCTTCGTTTCTGTGCGAGGGCTTTCTCTAGTTGCAGCGAGCGGGGGCCACTCTTCATCGCGGTGCGCGGGCCTCTCACTATCGCAGCCTCTCTTGTTGCGGAGCACAGGCTCCAGACGCGCAGGCTCAGTCATTGTGGCTCACGGGCCCAGTTGCCCAGTTGCTCCGCGGCATGTGGGATCTTCCCAAACCAGGGCTTGAACCCGTGTTCCCTGCATTGGCAGGCAGATTCTCAACCACTGCGCCACCAGGGAAGCCCCTAGAATGGCTCTTTAAGGGCAAGGAACATGTAATATAAGGGTTTCAGAGTCAGACCTGCATTCAAATCCAGTCACTTATAGCTGTGGGGCCTTGGGCCAGCCACTTCACCTTCCCAAACATCACTCTTCTCAGCCACAAAAAGGAGAATAACAATATCTCCTCTACAGAGGATGGAACGTGATCATGTATTTGGTTGAACCACAGTAAGCTGCTGTTTTTGGGAGTGAAAACCTGTCAAACATCTGCTCTTTCGTTTGGTTCAACCTAAAATGTCCAGCGCTGAGCAGTGTCCCGCACCCAAAACGCACTCAGTAAATACAAGCAGCTATTGATGCCTTTTGATGTACTGGGTAGTGGTCCAGTGTGTATGTTCAGTGGAGGAATGAATGAAAGAATGAATGAATGAAGAAAAGCAGGCTGGGGACAGAGCAGCGGCTGAGTTGTGGGTGGCTGGTCCCCGGGGCGCAGAAGATGCTGACAGGTGATGTGGGTTCCTCCCCTGGGTCAGCAGGGAGCGATGATCCCAGGGAACCAAGTTCACAGCCCCTGCTTGTCTGCTCTTCCTCTCCCCTCATCCCCCTCCCCCTGCCCTCCCATGTGTGCCCTCTGTGTTTATTTCTCTCTTTTGCCCCACTTATTGAGCAAAAGTTTTTTTTCCGGTTACCATGGTTACCATTTACTTACTCTGTGCCAGACTCCAGTCTAAGCATTTTGCAGGCATTAGCTCATCTACTCTGAACAACCACCTAACTTGAACCTTATTTTTAACCCTTTGAGGTAGGGTTTTTAATTTGTTGTTTTATTGAGGCATAATTGTACATAGAATAAAACGCACCCATTTTCAGTGTACAAGTTCAGTGAGTTTTGGCAAATGTATACATCCATACAGCCACCACCCCAATCAAGAGGCAACATTTTCAAAACCCAGAAAGTTCCCTCTTGCCCCTTTGCAGTCAAACCCCTCACTGACTCTCCCACCCATCCCTCCAGCCCCAGCTGCCACAGATGCGCTTTCCATGACTATAGACTTGTTTTGACCTTTCTAGCATTTCGTATCATGGGAATCACACAGTGTATACATTTTGTGTCTGGCTTCTCTTATGTATCATTAATTTCTTCCTTTTAATTTCTGAGTAGTTGTTATGGATTAAATTGTGTCCACAAGAGTCGCCCCCAAATTTCAGAGGTTGAAGCCCTAACCCCCAATGTGATTGGATTTGGAGATAGAGTCTCTAAGGGGGTAACTAAGGTTAAATTAGATCATTAAGGTCTGAGGTCCTTATAAGAAGAGGAAGAGACACCGGGGATGCACACGCACAGAGGAAAGGCCATGTGAGGACGCAGCAAAAAGGCAGCCATCTGCAAGGCAAGGAGAGAGACCTCAGGAGGAACCAAACCTGCCTCATCTTGATCTTGGACTTCCAACTTCCAGAACTGTGGGAACTGATGCCTCAGCTGGAGCCCAGTGGTCCATGCCAGGTGGAAGGAAGCAAGTCAGGGGGAGGTGCCTTGGGAGGTTCCTGCGAAGCCCCAGTGTCTTTGCCCTCAGACACCAGGATGCACTGACCTTCAGCAGGAGCCCAGCTGGAGGAGTGGTCAGTGCCACACAGGCTGAGGAAAACTGGGGACTGGAGAGAAGATCCACAGAGGGAGACTGTCCAGTGAAAGACCCTGCTGAGAACTCAGTAGGGCTGGCACGGGACTGGCTCTGCCTCACTAAACCTCAGTCTGCTTGTCAGTAAAACGGGCATGATAATTCTCTTACCGATCTCACACATGGGGAAGGAAAATGAGAGGAAGAGAGTCCCATCTTGCCATGCCAATGAAGTGGGGAGGAGGGACCGATCATCCCCATTTCACAAATGAGAAACCTGAGACCTAGGGAAGAGAAGGAACACCAGGGTCTGAGCCAGCCCACCAAGAAGCATCCCTGCTGCGGGCTGAGACACTGCCTCTAGGTCTGGGCTCTGAGAATGGCTCTGGGCCCTTAATGCCTCCGAGGCCCGCCTCCCCTCCAGGCTGTAAGCCCTGGAGTCTGGGATTGTGTCCAGTTTCCTCATCATTATATCCCCAGAATCTAGTAGGATTCCTGACACAGGGTACCCAGCCAATATTTGCAGAATTAGTAAATAAATGAATGAACGATAGCCATGCTTTTCAAAGGGGTATATGAGTAGTCTGGCAGAGTACCAGAGGATGCCCCTTCTTGGAATGTCCATTTTATTCAGCATCTGGGGGAAATAATCATGTAACAGTTAACATCATTTTGGGGGGTATTTTAAAATTGTGGTAAAATATATATATACCAGTATGATGGTTTCTTAAAAAATTAAACATAGAATAACTGTATGATTCAGCAATTCCACTTCTGGGTCTATACCCAAAAGAATTGAAAGCAGGGACTCAAACAGATACTTTACACCCCTGTTCATTGCAGCATTATTCACAATAACCGAAAGGCGGAAACAACCAAATGTCCATCAATGGACGAACAAATAAACAAAATGTGGTCTATACATACCAGGGAACATTATTCAGCCTTTAAAAGGAATGAAATTCTGACACATGCTACAACATGGATGAACCTTGAAGACATCCTGCTAAGTGAAATAAGCCAGACACAAAAGAACAAATGTTGTATGATTCCACTTACATGAGGTACCTAGAGTAGTCAAATTCATAGAGACGAAAATAGAACGGTGGTTACTGGTAGAGGCTGGAGGGAGAGGGGAATGGGGAGTTACTATTTAATGGGTACGGAATTTCTGTTTGGGAAGATGAAAACATTCTGAAGATGGATGGTGGCTATGGTTGTACAACAATGTGAATGTACTTAATGCCACTGAACTGCACACCTAAAAATGGTTAAAATGGTAAATTTTATGTTATATATACATTTTGAGTAGTGGTAAAATATACACAACTCCACAGCATTGAAATCATCTTCATGGGTGATCAGGGTCACCCTTCTGTCTAAGTGGGTGGGCCCAGGGGTCATGGTCATCTTCCACGCTGAGTGAGCCCCACCAGGAGCTCCCCAAAGTCCAGGCTGTAAGAATGGATGGAGAAGGGAGGGAGGAGATGGGGTGATTTAAGGGGGCCTGACCAGTAAGGTGATTTGCCCAGTAATCCACCAAACCTGCCAGCCTTACTTCATTTCCTTCACCAAATATCTCTTATGTGCCAAGAGCAGATTTACCAGGTGCGACAGGGCTGAGGGGCACAGAAGCAAACCACGCCCAGGGTCTGGCGTCTGGAGCATCTAAGCCAAGAGGAAAGGCACAACGCCCACATCTGTAAAACTGGAGCAAACCTGCTCCATGAGGTTGGAAGGGATGAAAGTTGAAAAGCTCTTTGCACAGGGCTTGGCCCACAACAAGAGCATATGAGATGCCAGCTGCTTTTTTTGTTGTTGTTGTTTTGTTTCTTTTAACTCTCATAGGAGGTAAAGACAAACAAAGTCAATTGGCCATGGGGTGCAGGGTTCTGTGAAAGGAGAAGCCAGAGAGAGGGTTTTTTTTTTTTATATTAATCAGTCATCAATTTTATACACATCACTGTATACATGTCAATCCCAATCGCCCAATTCAGCACACCACCATCCCCACCCCACCGCAGTTTTCCCCCCTTGGTGTCCATACGTTTGTAAGAGAGGGTTTTTTTAAAAATTTCTTTCCAATATAGGAGAAAAATCTCACTGAGGCAGCAAAGCAGGGTCTTGGCTAATCATGATTTCTCTGCATTTCCCCACCCCCACCCCAATCAAGAGCCTGGTCTAACATCAACCGCTGCCCCCTCCTACACTTTGTGCCCCCAACCCCATGACTCACACTCCTCAGAAGTGATTGTTCACCGGCCTCCTCAGTCCAAAGCTCTTGATGGATTTGGTAATTGGAGTAATTACGGTAATTTTACCTTAAAGACAGGCAGCTGCAGATTCCCTATTGAGACGCCCCCTCCCTGGGCCTCCTGCCAGCCAACGTTCAGGGACAATGAAAGTGGCTCCCCTTCCCCTCTCCCAGAACGCAAAGTGGCTGGTGTGGAAAGAGGGGTTCTCAATAGACGGCATCTCCCACCCTCTGAACAGCCCGAGGAGGGGGCAGGGGGCAGCAGGATGGGTTTGCCAGGAATCGTTTTTCGTTTCTACCACCCTAGCCGTGGTTCCAGGGACTTGCAAAGCACAGCAGTGGACCTTGGCTTGTTCCCCATCTAGACTTGAAAATCAGGACAGGAGACCACCCCTTCCGCCACCCGCAGTCTATGGACGAAGTCCCTTATAGATCGCAATTGCACGTGTCCTACAGAATCCAGGTGTGAGGAGCAGGCAAGGGTGTGGATCCCGGGATGTGCAGGAGGAGAGTTACCTGCCCACAGCCAGGTACCAGGCAGCACCCTCCCGCCCTCACCCCCCGCAGAGCCTGGGCTGCCCTTCCCCCAGCGGCAGCGAGGAATGTTCACCTTCACACCAGTGCCCCTAAGAGCCAAGGGCCAAGTGCGGGGAGGACGTGGGAGGCGAGATCTCTTCTGATTTCAGGGTTAGAAGGCTTCTCTGCGAGGAGGGACTTGAATGAAGGCCTCGAAGAATATACGAGACCCCTTGGGAGGGCCTGGGGCAGTGACGGGCACCAACCAGAGCCCAGAGCAGACCAACAGACAGTCCCATGCGAGGGCGTTTGGGGCCATATTTAGTTTTGCTAAGAGCAAACCTGGGGGCAGTCTCAGAATTCCCAGGCCGGTGGTTTGGTAGATTTAAACCCTTCCAGTCTTCCCAAACTTCTTTGGATCCATTTCCAGTCCCTGCCCAGTCTGCCCACTGCCCCCTTGCCCTCTCTCAACTCCAGCCACGCCAGCCTTTCAGTGTCTCCTCCACGCTCTGTTCCTCCGCTCTGAGGCTAACACGCTCTGTTCCTCCTGCCCAGAGGGCCCTTCCACCTCTCACCTGTTCATCTTTCAAGTTCAGCCTCCTGGGAAACTTCAGACCTAGTCCACTTCCCCTCTCTTTCGTTTCACTCCCCACAACTGTAATTAGCAATACAATGGTAAGTAGCAAATAGCAATATGTGGGATGAGTTATTTTAACATCATTCTTCCTTCCCTAGATGGTAAACTCTGAAAGGAAGGTCTGTGTTGATTCAACGCTCCATCCCCAGTGCCTGGCTCTCAGTAGAAATTTTTGCTGATTGCATGTTGGAAATTTTCAGCAGGCAGAAATGGGGTGGAAGTGCATTCTCAGAAGAGGGAAAAGCACAAGCTAAGGCTCTGAGGCCAGAGAAGACAGAGTAAGTTCAGAAAATGTGGTGCCAACATGGGGAGCAGAGGAGGAGCAAGGGGACAGGTGTGGAATGACTCTGCTGTAGGTGGGGACAAAGGGTGGGAGGAGCCTGGATGAAGGGGGGGGTTGGGGAATCTCAGGGAGGGAGCCTGATCCATCCCTTAGCCCAGCTGCCCCAGACAACCTCTCTGCCCTGGCACGTGATGCTCCAGCAACTACGCCATGGCTGAGTCCTTTCTGTTCCCTCTATCTGCAAAGCTCTTCTCCCAGCTCTTCTGCTGGCTGGCCCCTTCTCCTCATTTCGGTGTCAGTTCCATTGTCACCTCCTCAGAGAGGTGTTCAGTATCAGACACTCCGTGCACATTGGCTCCACGCACGCCCCTTCGCACCTATCACCATAACAAGGCTCCTTAAAAGAAACATGATCTCGGCCCAAGTCCAGATGGCAAAGAGCCTGCAGAAGCTGGGCACCCACTGTGAGCTGTGCTAACCCAGCAGCAGGGCTGGTGTGAGATCATCAGTCACCATGACGCCACAGGGTGGGAAAAGGTGAGCCCTCGTATAGCGCTGAAGATGAATGGGGAAACCAATATGCGATTAAACTGGGCTCCTCCGCTGATGGCTGATGGCCCTCTCTGAGTACAAAGTTAGCACAGCCAGGCCTGGGTACTCACCCACCGAGGCACATGCCCCTCCTCCTGCTAAGGTTAAAGGATTGTCCCTCCAACCACACAGCTCCCTGGGATCCCAGCCCTGTTAATGAGGGGGTGAGGCATGCCATGGGACCAGAGAAGGTGCTGAGAACCATGGGGGAGATAATATCATTACTCACCATTTCAGGCCACCTGGCTCTTGTTGATAATTAATAATAATAATGACAGCCCTGAATGAGCACTTGCTATAGGTCATTTCCTCATTTTCACACATCAAACCAGGGAGGTAAAGTCAGGTAGTGAGGACAACAGTTTCTGGAGGAAATAGAGGAGCAGAGAGGGATTCATGTATCTGTTCATTCATCCAGTGGATTTTTACTGAGCACCTACTATGCACCATTATATCCACAAAGGTGAGCAAAGTCCCACATGGTCTCTGCTTTCATGGGGCTACATATTAGTCAGGGTCACAGATGGGGAAAAACTAATTAGATATGATAATTTCAGGTAATGATAAATTCTAGGAAGAAAAGTAATTAAGGTGATGAGAGAGAGAGAGAGGAAGAGAGAAAGCAACTTCAAACAGTTCAAAGGGGATGGTCAGAGAAGGCCTCTGGAAGGAAGGGACATGAGAGCTGAGACCAGGAGGCGAAAGAAGCTGGCTGTGAGAGTAGCTGAGGGGAGAATGTTCTGGGCAGAGAGAACAGCACGTGCAAATGCCCCAAAGCAGGAATGAACCTGGTATGTCTGAGGAATGGAAAGGAGGCTCATGTGGCTGGCTCTGCAAAGTGACAGGCAGGGTGGGTGAAGTGTCATCAGAGACAGTGGATGGACCTCATAGGCCAGGGTAAGGAGTTGGGATACTACTTTAAGTGGTGTGGGATCCCTCTGGAAGGTTTTCAGTAAGAGGGCTTTTAATAGAATTGAATTTTTGTTTTACAAGGGTCACTATGGCTGCCGTACAGAGGATAGATAGGAGGGCAAGGAGAGAGAGTAGTTAAAAGGCATGGAAGCCACTGAGACTTTGTACCATCACCACCACCACCACCACCACTGCCATCAACATCACCACCACCATCATCATCACCACCATCACCATCACCACCACCATCATCACCACCACCACCACCATCACCTTCACCACCACCATCATCATCACCACCATCACCACCACCATCATCACCACCATCACCATCACCACCACCATCATCACCACCATCATCATCATCATCACCATCACCACCACCATCATCAACACCATCACCACCACCATCGTCATCGCCACCATCATCATCATCATCACCACCATCATCATCATCACCATCGCCACCACAATCATCATCATCATCACCATCACCACCACCATCATCATCATAATCACCATCACCACCATCATCATCACCATCATCATCATCATCATCATCGTCAAAGGCATCTAGATGACAGAGGCTTGGACTAGGATGACAGTAGGAGCAAAGGAGTGAAGTGGGGGGATTGGGGTATATTTTGGTGGGAGGTCCAGCAGGGCTTGGAGGTGGTTTGCAGGGGGCAGGGAGGAATTGGGGAACAGAAGCAGCAACTCTAGCTGAACCCAATATGGAAAATCTGCCCAATCTCCCTACTTCTGCTCTCGACTGTCCTCTCTCACTAGCACCTACCAGGTCCTTTTCCTGCTTCAGGCAATCGTGGTGTGGCTGAAGGAGCACTGGATTTGGAATCGGGCATCCAAGATTCTCACTCTCAGTGTGACTTTAGACACACGGTTTAGCCTCTCTGAACTTCAGTTCCTTCATATGTAAAATGGGACCATGGTAATACCTATTTCATAGGACTTTGGGGCTACTGCTGAGCTAAACTCACGCTTCATCCAGTCTATGCTCTTCGGATGGGGCTGCTGGGGAAACTGAGACCACTTAAAGGCTTGTAACCTGCTACAATCTCCACATGCCCCGCCAGGCAGTTCTAGGATTAATGTCGATCCCTTCTCACTAAGTTTTCTTGGTTCCCTCTTTCTGCTTCTGAGGGTGTTTGCATTGTGGGAGGTGGGGAGAGAGAAGGGGAGACTGACAAAGTGATTATCATGAAAATATTTTAAAATATAGATATTTAAGGCAAAATAGTGTGGATTTGTAGTCCAAAATAGTTTGGATTTGTAGTCTAAAATAGTTAAGAGCTTGCATCTTGACACAAGACTAACCTGCATTGGTATTGAATCCTGTCATTTATTGGCCATAATAATATTGTGTTTCAGAAGGTTGTTGTGAGGATTAAAGGAGCTAACATATGTAAAGCACCTGGTACATACTTAGTGCTTAGTGACCATTAGCTGCCGTCATCACATCCTCACTCAAACTAAAACACTGGATTATGGTGAAGATTAAGTTTATAAAACTCTCGGTATCGTCACTATCATCAGCATCACCATCACCATCGCCATGATGATCACCAACATCACCATCACACTCATTCTCATCACCATCACCATCATCACCTTACAGGGTCAAGCAGGTACTATCAATGCACCAGCAATATCCTTTCATCACCTACCATTTCAGTGTCCAGTGGTTAACTTCTAATTGCCAGCATCTACATCCCTTTACCTGAGGGCTATCTCTGGCTACCAGAGCAAACTATGCCTGTGCTCATGCTGGCTGGAAGTGCCAGGGAACGAAATGCCCACCCTTGTCAGGAGGAGCCCTCAGCCAATCACTCACAGGAGCTGATGAAGAAATACCCAGCTCCCTTGCCCTCTGGGTGTGGATAACTGATGAGTATCTTCTCCATTGTTTCTCAGAGTTCTCCAGGAGAATTAAGCTCTGGTGCCCACAGTGGTAACTTGCTTGATGATGCATCCTTTTATGGGCTGCCTCCCCTTCTTAACTTCCCACTCCCTTGTGTTTCCTGGGATCACTCCGTGCACTTGAATCATTGTTTCAGGGTCTGCTTCTGGGTGAACACAAATGAAGACCTGGATTACTGTGAAGATTAAACTTATAAAGCTCTTGGCATATATTAAGGGCTTAATAAGTTCATTGTTGAATGAATGAGGCTTCACCTGTCCCAAGGAGACAGACCCAGGGTAGGGGAAAGAGGAGGAAGAGACCTGGGACCATAGGAGAGGGGTGGGACAGGATCCCAGGGAAGCTGCCCCTGAAGCCCCCCGCCCTTCAACAATTGTCGTCATGACTCCAACCCTCCCCCTCTGATTCTCTTCCTGGCCCCTCTGGGTGGCTGCAGGTTCAAGGTGTGGACAGACCACGTTGAGAAACACAGCAAGACATCCTCATCACCAAGCTCCCATGTTAGCTCACTGGAAGGACAACACCCACTGAGAGCTAGACTGGGGAGAAAAAAACTTGAATGAAGTAAAAGTGACATTTAACTTATGCCCTTAATGTTCAAACAGAACTTAAATACCATTTTACAAAATGACATGATTGTCCAAAGCAATATTTAAAATATGGGCACTGTGAAGGGAGAGGTTTTTCCTCTTTCCAGTCCCCTCTGGGGCTGTTCCTGGCCACAGTGCCTGCTCCCCTTCACTGAGGCCCAATCCTCTCATCTTTCACAAGGGCTCAGAAAGGGCAAGAGGCTTGCCCAAGGCCACAGAGCTCTCCTGGCTTCTTCTCCAGTTCTGTCCACTATACATCATAGGGCCACTCTCAAAGCAATTTTTTCCTGGAAAAAAAGAAAAACCTGCCCCTTGATAGGGGTGCTATATTTTTTATTCTCCTCAGGGCTGGGAATCACAGACAAAAATCCATGCAGGTCTAAGTCCCCAAGAGGTGTTGGCATACAGCAAGCGTGGTGTAGAAGCCCACCTTGGAGTGAGGGCTCAATGTGTGTGGTTCTACGGGGTCCTTTGTGGGTTCTGAGAGGCATTTCAGAGATGAAGGTCACCTTGGAGGACAATCTAGACCTTCTCCCTAAGTAGCTGTGCTCCCAGGCCGAGTACACCCAGCCCGCAGCAGCAGGGATGTGGCATCCAGGCTGCTCCTTTGAGTCCAGGGGCTTAGGTGGGGTTCTGTTTGATGACCCCCACTCGCCATGGGGGTTGGTGTGATACAGATCTAAAAGGTGGGCATCTGGGTCCAGGCGATGCTCACCTGTGGGAAGCAGGGGTGAAGGAGGTTGAGGTAGGAAAGACCAGCCTCCTTCCCCGCAGCCAAAGGGAACCGCTCTGATGAAATTTGCACTCCAGAGCCCCCTTGTGGCCACGGCTGGACATCACCCCTTCTCCTCCTTCCCTCCCTCCCTCCCTTGTAAGGCTTTGCCTGAGGACACTCCCTCAAAGCATCACTACACCCAAAGCCTTGTCTTAGCCTCTGCTCCTTAGCTGGTGGCTCTCAAAGTGTGGTCCTTGTGTTAGCAGGACATGGAAACTTGTTAGAAATGCAGATTCTCAGGGCCCAGCCACCTGTGTCTTAATAGCCCTCTGAGTGATTCTGATGCATCACTCAAGTTTGAGAATCACTGCTCCAGAGAATGCAACTGAGGACAGCTGCCCATCCTCGGTCCCCACAAAGCTGGGGACTCTCAGAGCTGGACACATGTTTACAGAATTCCTTAAGGAATCCATAGTCACTGGCCCGGGAGGAGGTCCACTTCAGCTAAGCTGGCCCAGAAGCATCAATTTCACTGGAGGTACTGACAACTGTCACACTAAACAAAAAATTCTGCCCGCTCCATGTCTGATGCCAGCTCCAGGCAAAACTCCAAACTCCAGGATGGAATCCTAAGGCGTGCACAAGCTGACCCTTGACCTCACAGCAGGGTTCCACTTGGTTTCACGGAAGACAGAGGCCTGAGGGGGAGATTCATCCCAGGGTGGACTCTGGCCTCCCCCAGAGGGGTCCAGTGAGCCCTCAAGGTCAAAGAGCTCCCAGTGACCTGGGCTCAGACTCATTCCCCACAGGGAAACTTACTGATATTCCCTCTGACTTCGTGGAGGAGGATGTCGGCTGACTTCGTGGACCTGTTGCTGTAAGACAGAGAGAAGCAAGCCACTGGCTCTTCTAGAGGCAGCAAGACCAACCACTGCGTATGGAGCCCAGGACTGGAAGGGGCGGCCTCACTGGTTTTTGGTCACAGGTGGGAGATGAGACATATGGACCCTCCTGAGAGAGCCGGAGCTCAGGAAGGAGCCCAGCACCCAGAGGCTGGGAAGAGGCAGCTGGACGGCAGTAAGGGAGGACCAGCCATGGGTCCCCTGCCACAAGGCTCCTTCCTGCTGGGCATCAGAATGGAAGCTATGGGAGTGGTGGGATGAGGAGTGACAGATGAGGACAAGAGCCTGCAGTGAGGGGCAAATTCCGAGTCAAGGTGGATTATGAATGTTGTATGAGTATGTATGTTAATTATAATTAGTATATAAGTATAATATAATTATCATATGATAATTATGGATATCTTGAGTTCAATTCCAAAGTCTGTCCCCAATTTGCTGTGCGGCTCTGGGCAAGGCCCTTTCCCTCTCTGAGCCTCAGTGTTCCCATCTGTACAAGGAGGAACTGGACTAGACACTTGCTAAGGACCAACAGTCCAAGAGTCCTTTGTGCCAATTCCATCAAGGAGGCTCCTGAGAGTTCAAGCTGTTTCTTACATCCTGGAGTGACAGCTGCAGATCATCCCCATGGATCCTCTTCCAGCTCTTTGGCCACACTGACTCAGGACCTTTGCACATGCAGTTTTTGGTGCCTAGATGCCTTACCTCATTTCCCACACTATACCAGTTGCCTTGTTTTACATTCACATTATTCCCTGTATTTCTTATACAACCTAATACAGCTTGTAACTTGATATTTACTTTGTGGCTATTTGACTCATGTCTATGTCTTCCACGGGGCTGTGAGCTTGTAGGTCCAGGGCCCCTGTCTGTTCTTTTCCTTGTGATTCTAGCATTCCACATGGTACCTGGTCTAGAGTAGGCATTCATTAAATACCTGTGAAATGAATGAATGAATAAATGAATGAATCATGGCTATCACCATTACGATTTGGAGCCAAGAAGTTCTCTGAGAAGGCTGGAGAACCCAGCTCTGACCACCCCAGAAAGGGAAAGGTCAACAGCAGGCACAACTCCCCTCAGTGGCCTTCAGCTCCGAGGGGCTGACCTCTCCCTGCACCAGCACCCTGTTTCCTGCAGGGGAGAGGCTCCTGTAAGGGGTAAGGGGAGGTGGCCCGCACTCAGAATACAGGATGCACACACACAACACACCCACACCAGCTGCTTGTGCACGGATCATATGTCCACATACACAATGTCCCCTAAAGCGTGCATACATAAACACAGGCTATAGAAACATGTGTGCACATGCGTTCACCCTCACACACAACAGGAGCGCGTGCAGGGCACCTCCAGACGCATGCATCTAGGTTTACATAAATACACATGATGCACAAGGCGACACTGCCAACTTCCCCATTCTGGACTCCTCCTGGAAACACTCAGTATTCTTAGAAGTCCCTTCTCTTCTACTGCCCCCCTCCCCACCCCAATCACTCGACACCCCACAAAGCAAACCCCACTTTCCCAACCCTTGGCAAAGCACACAAGTGCTGCCTAAAAATGAGGCAGGGGTGATAGCTTCCAGAAGACCCCGCACCGCCCCACCGTTTCCTCCTTGCTCAGCCGCGTCACCTCCCTCGTTTCTGAGACCCCGCCTCCTCTCTCGCTGCGACGGGCCCGGGACGCCCCCTGGTGGCCACAGTCGGCAGCGCCGTGCCTGGCAGCCTAGTCGTGAGTCCCGGCTGATGCAGAGGATGCGAAGGCACGGCCACCAGGTGTCCTCCCGCCACCCCTTGCCCCTTTCTTCTTCCACCTGTGGGGGCGGGGCGGTGGTGCAGGGCTCACTAACCAACTCGGGGCCGTCCGTCGCCTCGTTCCTGTCTGCGTGCATCCTTCGCAGCCAGGTCTTGAGTCCCCCATCGCAGAGCTGGGGGCACCGGCGAATGCTGTCGTTCAGTTTTCACACCTGCGCCACCAAGAAAGGCAACCTGGCCAGAAAGAATCAAGTCTTAGCAGGGACGTCGGGCTGCTGGGGTGAGAAGCAGAGCCGCCAGGGTCACTGGGGCCTCTTCCCTGTCCCAGGTCCCAAACAGAGCTTGGCAATATGTATTTGTTGAACTTGGGGCTGAAGCACTAGTTTGATGGGAGGAGTGGGGCCATTTAGTCCCTAAAGGGGGCCATGGAGTAGGGGACTCTGAGAGCAGAGCCCACCCTTGGGCTTCCTGACAGGGATCTCCCAAGACAGAGGCTGGAGGGTACTGCACCTGCTGTGGGACAGGTGCTCATTGTCTTACCCAAGCAGGGGTGTCCCCAAGAACACACCTGCAGTGGGCTAAGGCTTTGAGAACCCCAGCCAGCCCTCACTGGCGGATCCCCAAAGACCCCCAGATCGACCCATACCCCTCTGTCGAATCAGAACCCAGCAGACAGTCAGGAGAATCCAGACTCCATGGACCCTGATAATAAAGGGCATGTGCCCTGGGCTCTGACAGAACTGGGTTCCATTCTGGGCTCCTCTGTTTACTGGCTGTGTGACACCCAAACAAGGTGACACACGTGAGAGGGAGAGGAAGAGGATTCTTCTATTTTACTTTATCTACATCTGTGTTGCCTGAAAGTTTTATAAGAAGTCATTAAGGTATTTCTTGAATTTAAAAAACTGCGTACAATAAAAAGTGTTTTAGTAGTCCCGTTAGCCCGTTAGTTTTCCACGTAACACTAATGTTCGCAGTGCCCACTCCGGGAAGCACCATTTCCTTCCAAGACCCATCTGCTTTCTTTAGGGAAAAAGTCTCAAGAAGACTTAGAGGGACTTCCCTGGTGGCGCAGTGGTTAGGAACCCGCCTGCCAGTGCAGGGGACACGGGTTCGAGCCCTGGTCCAGGAAGATCCCACATGCCGCGGAGCAACTAATCCCGTGTGCCACAACTACTCAGCCCGCACTCTAGAGCCCACGTGCCACAACTACGGAAGCCTGCGCACCTAGAGCCTGTGCTCCTCGCCAAGAGAAGCCACCGCAATGAAGAGTAGCCCCCACTCGCCGCAACTAGAGAAAGCCTGTGCGCAGCAACGAAGACCCAACGCAGCCAAAAATAAATAAATACATACATTTATTTAAAAAAAATGTCTTGGCCATCATGGTTGGTGACCATTGCACCCCAGCACCTGGCATAGTTGTGGAATGAATGAATGAGCACATTTGGAGCCGTTATTTTGGGTGTAGGCCGACGTGGTAGAGTGAAGGCAGCTGGAGGTAACTTTTCCTTCAGGATGTTTCTGCTGGGTTCCGGGAGGATCAGGACGAGCAGGTGAGGGCCTGCAGGCGCTGGGTCAGGTCCGGGATGTCTGCGGGAAGAGGGAGGGCTTGGTCTCCCGTCCCCGTGGGAGGTTCAGGAACCACCCCTCCCTGGGCTTGGAGGCCCCTTCTCGAGGAGGGGAGATTCTAGAGCTGGAAAGAACAGGAATGGCCAGGAAACCTTTCCTCCTTAGGCCTGGAACTGTTTCCCGGGCTAGTGTAGCTCAGACAGAGGCCCGGCCAGTGCTGGTCTCGAGGTTCACTCTCTGTACTGTGTGAATAAAAAGTAACACACATGTGTGCATGCACACACACATTCACATGCACTCACAGACATGTGCACACACACACACACACACATGCCCAGATGTGCAGCCTCAGACCTATGGCCCAGGGTCAGAAAGGCAAGGAACCAGCCATCACCTCTAGGAAGTGAATAGCTCCTGGAGACAAGGTTTAATGAAAACCTTCGTGTTTTGAGGGTTGGAAAGGAAAAGCTGTCCCACACCTGAGGTCAGGGTCTCTGGGGAGCAGGGGAGGTGCAGCTGTAGAATTCAGAGGAACAGTTCACCAGAGCCAGACCAAACCCCTCAGCGGTGAGCCAGCTGGAGCCCGGGGAACAGCTGTGCGGGGGACACAGAGGCTGAGTGGCTGGGGTTTCGTCCCTCAGATCCTGTGTGGCCTTCATTCATTCATTCACTCACTCAGCAAATACCGTTAAGCATCTTTTAGGTGCCAGGCTCCAGTCCGAGGACCCAGGACATTGTGGTGAAGGAAACAAAGAGGCAGGTTTGTGGAGTGTATGTTTCAGGGGGAGAAGACAGACAATATCAAGCAAAGAAATAACTAAGTAGCTTCAGACACTGATTTGTACTAAGAAGAAAATAAGCAGAGTATTATAACAAGTGGTGCCTGGGTGGGCAGGCTTACCAGGACAGGAGGGTCTCTTTCCAGCCCTGACATTGAGCTGACACATGAATGCCAAGATGCAGTCAGCCTAATAAAGGGGTGAATTTCCAGGCAGAAAGAGCAGTAAGTGCAGGCACTCAGAAGGAAAGAGAAACGGGCACGTCGAAGCAGGGGAGCCTGGCCGGGTGGTGGCGACAGAGAGGGGCATGAGATGGGTACTGAGTCAGAGCTTATTCCCAGTGGGTTTCAGAGGGTTTGAAGCTGTCGAGTGATCGGCTCTGATTCCATCTATATGAGAAGCAAATGTTGGAGAGGATTTCTCAGGGTCCCTGCCCTCTGCTTGGGAGTGGAGATCAGACTGCCTGAGCTCTGAAGCTTTTTGGAGAATCACAGAGAGGGAGAAAGAGAGCGTATCCTTGGGTTTCCCTCAAGGTCAAAAGCTTTATTCTTCCGCAAAAACCAGAAGTGACTGTGTTTACTCTCTATGGATTGGGAGGAAGTCCAGGCAGGAACTTATACATGTGGGATATAAACAGAGAGGGATCCATGTGATTCATGCCGGTCTGCAGACGGGCACACAGATGGACGGATGTGCACACATGTGCCCACAGATACACAACTAGACAAACCCAATAGGCTCGACCCCATGGATATCGTGAAGGGAAGAAAACTGGTCCAGTGGGGACTGATAGGGATGGTGGTGGGCAAACCCTTACCCTCTTCTCCTCCCCTGTCACACTGCACACACACACACACACACGTGCATACACACACAGCACATGCATGGACACACATCCACACCATACACATGCACACACTTGCGTGCATGCACACACATAGTCAAATGTGCACGCACTCACAGCTCGAGGTCACAGGGACAGTCCTGTCTTCCCACCACTTCCCCTCTCCAGCCAAGGCCAGTGCCATCAGACACTCTTCCCCCCAAACACAAAGGGCTGGGCGTGCTCACTGGGCACCACAGGGAAGGCCTGGAGGTACTCCGCAGTGAGCAGAGGCGCCGGCAGTGCCTGGATGGGCATTTGGAGCAAATCAGATGTGTCGTTGTGATTCAGCTTGTGTTCCAGCCCCTGAAGGAAGGAGGGGCGCTGATGAGAAGTTGGCTCAAGGCTCCAGTAAAAGTCACTCTGCCACTCCTCTGGGCCTCAGTTTCCTCATCTGCAAAGTAGCGATGAGAGGATTAAATGGCCTAATGTGTGTAAGTCACTCAGCACAGGGTTTTGCTCAATAAATGTGAGTGGTCTGACTCCAGGGCCCGCACTCTCAACCCCTCTGCTGTATTGTGCCACCTTCGCCCTTTCAAACCCTCCTGGAATTCCATGACCCAAACAGATACCAAAGACAGAACACTGATAAACCATGAAATGGATTCTCTCCTGGCTTAACGCACAGAGGAGGGTGCTGGGAGATGCAGCCTCAAAGAAGTGGGGAAGCCAAACCATAACTTTGACCCTGGCACCCTGAGAATGCCCGATGTATCCAGCCCTCTCTCTTCCAAACAGGACAGCAGCTATGGGAGAAAGAAACCAATGTTTAAACCAGCAACCATTGGAAAGCAGGATTCAAACATGTGTGTTTGTCTCCCATGAAAACCAGAAAGAAGAAAGAGTTTGGAGGAGGTTTCCTTCAAAATGAGAAGAACAGCTATCTTGGCCGCTGCCATGAGCCAGGGATTGTTCTGTGAGCTTTATGTGCATTGATCTCATTTCATCCATAATAAAAGGAGCATGCTGTTATTCTAACCTTCCTCTGTAGATACTGAAAGAAAGCCTCATAGAGGTTTAAAAATTCATCCCAAGGGTGACTATAAGTTACACGTGGACTAACCTCCGTGCTGTTCAAGGGTCAACCGTAATAATTTGACTCTCTTCCAATTGAATGTTAAATTCTGTTATTTGATTGTGCAAAAATTTTTAAAGTTTAAGACATTATTAAAGACTCCTACGTTAAAAATTCAAAAAAAATTCATCCCAAGTTTCTCAGCTACCAAATGTCAGAGACCGAATTTGAACCCAAGTCTCCCGATTCTATAGTCCACACTCTTATATCCCAGGCTAGAAGTCTCCCAATAATGGCTCCAGAGCCAGCCTCTCAGGGGCTAAATGAGCCCAATCTGGGGATAACTTCCGGCTTGAAGGACCAGCGGGACCTGGGTGCTGGGGAGGGATCTGCGGTCGGCTTCCAGCAAGGTGTCGAGGGACACGCTGAAAAGGCAAGTTTCTGTGGAAGTCAAAGAGCAGAAGGGGCATTTCACTTCCTGGAATGACAGCTGGGCTCCAACGTGCGAGATCTCGTGCGTAACTAGAATCAGACTCTTTTCCCTGCGTGAGGACTGAGCTCTCTGGAGGATGGTTGAGCTCAAAATTCTCCACGTCTCTCCAACAGAACCTTTGGCCTCAGTGATCATGAAAACGTTAGGTGCACCACAGAGCAGAAAATCTCAGCTGGATAAAGAGGTGTTCAAAGGAAAACGTGCTGCAGCCCCAGGGAGTGCTGGGTATGACATGTGACAATGGCCTGGGGTAGAGGGTCTAGGTCTGCAAGGACAGGCTGAGTTCTGAAGAAATGTATTTCCCATCCTGCCTTGCAGTCTTCTTCGGCAAATTCCTCCTTCCCAATCTTCTCTAATTTCCTTCCTTCTCCCTTCAACCACCTACGTGTTTCTCTGCAAAACCCCTACCCCTGGCCTTTCTTATCCCCCATCCTCTTGTCTTGGAAGAAGCAAACAAAAAAAATCACAGTGTGTAATGTTGACAGTGATGCAGTGAGATGAACACTCTCATACACTATTGAAGGCTAATATATACCAAGAACTGAATAAGTATATCCTAAAATAATCTAAGATGCATTCAAAGTTGTGTGTGCAGCCATAGTGATTGTGTTTTATAATAGAAAATCATGAAATAATAAATGTCCACTAATAAGAAATGGTTAAATAAATCACATCCACAAGGAGGGAAATAGTGCCCTGATTAAAAATCATGTTTTCAAAGAATGTTTAATAGTTGTGGTAAATGATAATACTGTTCCAAGCTCATTACCCCTCCTTGTATCCATATCCTTTGCCATGTGAATTTGCAATCCTTCCCATGAAAGAAGCAGAAAGTACTTTCCCACTCCTTGCTGGTCAGTCAGGTGATAGCTTTGGCCAGTGGAACAGTAGATGCCGTGATGCACACAGAGGTATAAAATGCGTGGTGTGGTAGGCTTTGCCCTCTCGTGCCCTCTTGCCATAAGGACAGGCTCCAGATAGCCTGCTGGTCCCAGGAGAATGAGAGAAATATGAAGCAGACCCAGACCCTGCCAACAGCCTAGATCAGCCAACTGACCCCCAGTTCACCCCCAAACAGAGTAAATAATTGTTTTAAGTCATGACTTTTGGGGTTCTCATTATGTAGCATTACTGTGACAATAGCTGAATGATACAGTGACTGGGAAGTGTCCATAATTCTAGACTATTTAGTGAAAAAAGGCTATACACATACATGAAAAACAAAAAGGAAGATGATACCCTGAAAGTTAATAGAGCTTATATCTGAATTGCGTTTTTCGTTTTTGTATTTTTGCTCTATTTCCCAAATGTCCTACAACGAGCAGGAATTGTTTTCACATGCAAAATTATATATATATATATATATATATATATATATATATATATATATATATATACACACACACACACACACACACACACATATATATATATATATATAAAAGAAATATCGCAGCTAAGCATGTTTTGGTGGAACATCCCCAGGCAGCTCCCTCGATGAGAAAGCTGGGACTTTAGCCTCGGGGTTTTCGATGCGCTGGGACCGCTGACCTGTCGCCTTCCGTTTGCCGGCCTTGCTCTTTTTCAGGTCCAAGCCCAGGACGTCACAGAGCGTGGTCAGCTCGATAAGGGCTAAGGCAGGGACCTTCTGATATCCTGTAAGGACAAGTCTCCTACCCTAGTCAGGCCAAGTCTGCCCTTGGGGATCCTAAATTTCTAGGGAGAAAAGGAAAAACACTCGTTCAAGCCATGCACCAGTATGTGCGTTGAGGCTCCCCCGTCCGCCCAAGAAACCAGGAAGAGGAAGCGCAGAGTGGAGAAGAGCAGGGGCTCAGGACTGCATCCCAGGTTCAAGTCCAAGCTCTACCTCTGACTGATGGGGTCACATTCTGAGCCTCTAATTCCACGTTTGTAATCATAAAATTGTGCCTACCTTGTGAGGTTTTTGTGATGGTAAAATGGGCTAAGGGATGTAAAGCGCTTCGGGTGCCAGAGGCCCCAGTGAATGGAAGATGCTTTTACTACCTGCATTCCAACAGGAGGGGCGGGAGGAAAGGGGTCACCCCACAGGCCTCTCCTCATTGTGTCTATTCAGGTCCTTTGTTGCTCTCTCTCTCACCCAATCTGTCCCTACGCTTGGCCGTGCCACGCACAGCTCCAATGCTCCTCTTCCGCACTCTGCGTAACGACAGAATATTAATTGAAAAATAAATGATGTTAGACTGCGCCACCTAGAGGCAATAGTAGGGATCTGCAGGCATTCCTGCTATCAGAGGTGAAAAATGCCGAGAGAGGGGGGGACAGATTTCTTTAGTATTACCAGAAGACTTAACCAGAATATTCCCCAGTGCCCCATTAGAGTGCTAAGAAAGGAAAGGAATCATGCTGTGGTTGTCGGTAATAATGCTGTGGCTATAATACAGCCTAGTGCTCGTTGTATGGGCTATGGAGTCGCACTCTCTGGGCTCGGATTCTGACTTTACCTGTGAGTTTGGGTAATTTTACCCTTTTGTGTGTCAAGTTTCTCATCTGTAAAATGGGGCTAATAATAGCATCTACTTCACAAGGTTGTTGGGGATATTAAATTAGATAAAGCATATAAAACACACTTCCGGAGGGAATTCCCTCGCGGTCCAGTGGTTGGGACTCTGCGCTTTTGCTGCTGAGGGCCAGGGTTCAATTCCTGGTCGAGGAACTAAGATCCCCAAAGCCACGCGGCCAAAAAACACAGCACCTGACATATACTGAGCACTCAGTCATTATAACTATTACTATTTCTTAATTTATTTATAGATAATTACTGTCAACATAACAGAATGAAATTCAATCATGTATATAAAGTACTTGGTCTAATAACTGATCCATGGTAAAAGGTCAGCAATATGTGGTACCCTTTAGCATTAATTATTATCATCATTCATAGTTGAATGGGGGAAATCAAATTACCAAGATGAGAAGATAAGATAATGTTGAACATTAATTATCTCCGATGCTTTAGGAATAGAAAGTCATTATTTAAAAATTTTATTTGATGAACTATGGTTACATAAGATATTAACACTGGAAGAAAGTAGGTGAAGAATACATGGGAAGTCTGTACTATTTTTGCAACTTCTTGTGAGTCTAAGATTATTCCAAAACAAAAGGTCTAAAAGAAGCTTCCATTCGAGGGAAAGACAGTGTTTTCACATTGGAGTGGGGTTCTTGTGGGGGTGGAGGGCAAATTTCCTAAGCAAGAGGGAGTAATGGTC
This sequence comes from Eubalaena glacialis, assembly GCF_028564815.1. Lineage (NCBI taxonomy): Eukaryota > Metazoa > Chordata > Mammalia > Artiodactyla > Balaenidae > Eubalaena > Eubalaena glacialis. The sequence continues at coordinate 21,700,349 of NC_083728.1, forward strand.
AATCTGCAAGGCTGTGGGTCAGGCTGCTGGGGGCTCAGTTAGCTCCATCACTTCCCTCTGAGCTTCACTTCTCTTTTTTCTGTCTATAAAGTGGGAGTACAATGACAGCACCCATCTCGTAGGGTGAGGTAAGGAAACAAGTCAGTGCCTGTGAACGATGCCTCTGGAGCAACTCCTGGGGCAGGGAAGCCCTCAGTAAAATGTTACCTAGGATTATCCAGCCACATCAAAATATGATCAATGAAGAACCTCTTCCTTCAGCAGCACGAGGACCTGGGAAAGACTCTTCCTGATGAGAGATCAGAAGCCTGGTTACCCTGGGGGGAGGGGGGATTAACTGGGAAAGGACATGGGGGAGCCTTGGGGTGATGGGAGTGTCCCATATCTTGATCTGGCGGTAGTTACCCAGGTACACACATCAAGATGTGCAAGGTAAATATCTGTGCACTTTACTGGGAGTCTGGGACTGTACTGGGACAACTGAACATTTGGAAAAGAAAAAAACTAAGAAGTTGGGTCTCTCACACCAGACACCAAAATTAATTTTAAAAACACAACTAGAAAAACACATGTAGGTGGATAGTTAGTTTGCTGGATGAGGGAGGACTTTCAATGCATAAAAGCAAAGAAGAAAAGGATAAATGAAAATAGAGAAGAGCATAAATGACTGTAGTTCCCTGCTTCCCAGTAAATATTTGTGGAATGAACTAAAAGAATGCGTGATTCAACAACTGTCTGCTGGGTGCCCGGCAGCATGGAAAGGGTGAGGTGGGAGGGACATGATGTGCTGGTGCGTAAAGGCAGGGCCTAGCCACCAGCCCTCTGGGCAGCAACATCACCGGCACAGGTGCAGGTGCCTCCGGGGGCCCCCTGCCTCTCTGCAGGAGCAGCACAGCTTGTTCGGAGTAAGCGGAGTCCATGATGAAGGTTTCCCTGGCCAGCCTGCACCTGCAGCCCTTCAGACTCTGCTGCTGTGGGGAAACAGGACAGAGAGGCTGTCAGGACTGCTGGCTCCCTACCTCCTCCAAGCCCAGAGCCCCAGGAAGTGATTTCCCAGGCTTGTGCCCATGCTCAGGCCCAGGAACCTCAGTAACAGTTGCCTAGGATACGGGGGCTGAGATCGTGACTCAGGGAAGCAAGTTCTTAGGCTGAGGACTGAGGCCTTTTGGCCCAAGAAGTGATTTCCAGGCTCAAGCTCAAAGCTCCAGGATCGAATAAAAAAGCTTAGAGCTGGGCTTCCCTGGTGGTGCAGTGGTTGAGAATCTGCCTGCTAATGCAGGGGACACGGGTTCGAGCCCTGGCCTGGGAAGATCCCACATGCCGCGGAGCAACTAGGCCCGTGAGCCACAACTACTGAGCCTGCGCGTCTGGAGCCTGTGCTCCGCAACAAGAGAGGCCGCGATAGTGAGAGGCCCGCGCACCACGATGAAGAGTGGCCCCCGCTTGCCGCAACTAGAGAAAAGCCCTCGCACAGAAACGAAGACCCAACACAGCCAAAAATAAAAATAAATAAATTAAAAAAAAAAAAAAAAAAAGCTTAGAGCTCAGAACCATTGCCCCAGGAAGTCATTTCCTAGCTAAGGTCCTTGCCCCAGGAAGTAATTTCTTAGCTAAGTCCCTTGCCCCAGAATGTGGTTTCCTAGCTAAGGTTCATTGCCCAGGAAGTGATTTTCCAGGCTGAAGCCCATGGGTCTGATGAGAAAAGTCCACTCAAGGGCCCAAGTTTTCCCCTCAGGGTCCCTTCCTACTGCCCTCAAGCTGGAAAGACAGACAGACAGAAATGCTCAGAGGTGTGCACGTTCTCTCACTTCACAGAGCAGCCCCTCTATGAAGCCTGGAGGATTCCCAGGGCCCTGGAGAGTGAAGGCCCCTTATGTGAAGGAGACTCAAAAGCCCCGGGACTGAGCTGGTTCCATTTCACACCCAAGTCCCCATTCTCTGGAGACATTTCCTTTGCAAATTACAGACAGCTTCCAGTTAGTCACATGGGAAGCAGATGATACTCACACACCCCAGGGAAATAGGAGCCACTCACTACCCTTTCTTCATAGATGGAGCGGCTGAAGCTCAGAGATCTTCCCAAGATCCCGTGACTGCTAAGTGGGAGGGTGGGCATTGGGACCCAGGACTTTCTGCTTTCAGTGCCTATCATTTCAATCACTGGGTTATGCCACGTCAAATCTATTCCAAGAAAGAAGATGCCCACAACCTATCAGGTTTCAAGTGCCAGCAGGATATATAATTGACAATAAAAAGTATGAGAGTTGCACTGATAATGACTATATAGAGAGAGAACCTAAGCTTTCAGGCCACCCAAGGACACACAGTGGCAACGGGCATATACATATTGGCCTACACAGCTGACGAAGACCTAATGTAAAATGGGGAAGTAGCGCATGCAAGCTATGCAGTTAAAGAAACCTCAGCTAGAATTGGAGTCGGAACAGGCCTGTAGGGGGAGCTGTCACACCCTGCCATGCATCACCAATTGCTCCGAATAGGAAGAGACCTATGCCTACAACTCCAGCAGGAAGGGGCCTCTACTTAATATCCGTCAGGAAGAAGAAAATTTCTCTCCACCCCACGGACAGCCCAGCCAAAGACTGTAGCAGCCCAACCAATAAGAAGCCTCCATACTTTGGTATTCCGGCTTCCTCTGATGGGCTGTTTGGTTATCACACCTTTTCCCAATTTCCAACTTTTCCCTATAAAAGCAATTTTCCTTTCCTTGTTCTCTGGATTTGCCTGTGGTCCCCCATAGTTGTGTATGCTTGGTCTGTTCTAGGCACTGAGGCTACAGCAGTGAGAAGGACAGGCAATGTCCCTGGCCTCATGAGTTTACATTCTAGTGGAGGACATCAACAAATGCACAAATAAATGCACTATGTGATGTCAGGTGGTGATAAATGCTCTAACAATAAACAAAGCAGGTCAAGGGGCTAGTGAGTGACAGGGCAAGGGTGCTGTTGGTGACAGCTTTCCAAGGAGGTGATGTTTGAGCCCAGTTCTGTTTGGAGAGAAGACGCCAGGCAGATCCCCTGGGGAAGAGCATTCCAAGTAGCAGCAGCAGTGAGGACAAAGGCCCTGAGGCAGGAGTGGTCCAGGAACTACTTCATGGTCCAGGAACAGCAAGGAGGCCTGAGTGGCAGAAGTGGGGAGATGGGGAGGGGGGTGGGAGGAGGGGAGGCAGAGCAGGGCACAGGGCCAATTCTGCAAAGCCTGGTAAGCTGTGATGTGGTGGTTTTACATGTCCCCAAATTCTTTGACTCTCACCCCATTAAGAGATGGGGGTCTAATTCCCCTCCGATCGAATATGGGCTGGACGTAGGGAAATAGGTTGTGGTAGAGTGATGCTGTCTTTCTTCCAAAGCTGGGTCATACATGGCAAGACAGCTTCTGTCTGGTTCTCTCTCTCTCCCCTGCCCGCCCCCTCCCCCAAACTCTTGTTCTTAGAACCCAGTCACCACGCTGTGAGGAAACTCAGGCCACACACAGAGGCCTAGAGTAGGCTTTCCAGGCGATGGTTCCAGGTGAGGCCCAGGCGATGGTTCCAGGTGAGGCCCAGCTGATGGTCACATTCCCCACCAGACACAAGAGTGAGAAATCCTTTGAGGCGACTCCAGCCTCAGCCACCATCCGACTAACTGCATGAGGGTCCTGGAGTGAGAACTGCCTAGCTGAGCCCTGTCAACCCCTGTAACAGTGAGATATAATAATAATAATAATAGTTGCTTTACACTGCTAAGTTGCTAAATTTGGGGTGCTTTGTTATGCATAATACGTAATGGGAACATACAGTTGTCTATTATTCTGAAAGAGATGGAGACACATTTGGGAATTTGAGCCTAGGACTGAGAATTCCACTGGAATGTTCGCTCCACGGGGGAGACTTTGGTTTGTGTTCATACACACAGGAATATTATTCAACCATAAAAAAGAAGGAAATCCTGCCATTTGTGACAACATGGGTGGACCTTGAGGGTATTATGCTAAGTGAAATAATTCAGACAAAGCCAAATACTGTATGATGGAATCTAAAACAGCTCACAGAAACAGAACTCATAGAAACAGGGAGTGGAACGGTGGTTGCTAGGGGTTGGTGGGGGGAATGGGGAGATGCTGGTCAAAGGGTAACTCCTAGTTGTATAACGTGTAAGTTCTGGGGATCTAATGATTAGCATGGCGACTACAGTTAAAATACTTACACATTGCTAACAGAGTAGATCTTAAATGTTCTCACCACACACAAGTGCTAACTCTGTGAGGTGATAAAGATCTTAATAACCTTTTTGTGGTAATCATCTCACAAAATATATGTGTATCAAATTATCACATGGAATACCTTAAACTTACACAATGTTATATGTCTATTATATCTCAATAAAGCTGGGGAAAACACACGTAATGTAAAAGAACAAAAGTTAAAAGTAAAAAAGATGGGCCAAATGTTGGGTAAATGTTAACACAACAGACGAGATATCAATAGTGCTTTCAGATTGAGAAGCATTCTAAGGAGGGAAAAAGAGTAAATCCACAAAGAACCTATGACCGTGAGGAACCTTTATGAGCTTCATAGCACAGCAAGAAAAATAAACAAGAACGGCTAGAAATGTGAGATTGACAGAAACACGTGGGCCTCATCATTTGCCATTTCCCCACGTGAACGTTGCTTTCCAGTTATGAGTTGTCAAGTTCTCCAGTTTCTCTTAGACCTCCGTGTCTTTGCATAATTTGTCCCCCCAGCCAGGGCTGGGTTTCCCCAATCCTGGCCACCGTATCCCTTTTACATGAGATCTGGCCCACTCTTACTGCACTAAAGGCAGTCTTACAACAAGAGCTTGGCGAGGTAAGGAAGGCATATTGCAGGAGGCCGTCAGCATCTCGGGGCCAGACGAGGACAAAGGGACATCACAACGTCACAAGTGAGCGGAGCACAGATGTGGTGGGCCTTGTGGCTGCCTCCCCAGCATCCTTCCCACGCATCCCCCATTATAGCAGCTGTGACCGCCCCCCGAGCCTAGTCACAGACGCAGGTCCAGGTAAGCTTGAATTAAGAACTGTTGTGTGAGGGCCTACCGATAGGTACAGCGTTTTTTTTTTTTTAATTAATTTATTTATTTATTTATGGCTGTGTTGGGTCTTCATTTCTGTGCGAGGCTTTTCTCTAGTTGCAGCAAGCGGGGGCCACTCTTCATCACGGTGCGCGGGCCTCTCACTATCGCGGCCTCTCCTGCTGCGGAACAGAGGCTCCAGACGCCCAGGCTCAGTAATTGTGGCTCACGGGCCCAGCTGCTCTGCGGCATGTGGGATCCTCCCAGACCAGGACTCGAACCCGTGTCCCCTGCATTAGCAGGCAGATTCTCAAGCACTGCGCCACCAGGGAAGCCCACAGCGTTTTTTTAAGGGGAGGAAAATGTTCTAAGATCGATTGTGATGAGGGTTACACAACTCTAGGAATAGACTGAAGACGGTTGGATTGTGTACTTTATAATGGGTGAACTATATGATATGTGAATTATAGTTCAATAAAGCTATTGTTTAAAAAAAAACAAAAACAGAAAAGAAAAGAACCATTGCGTGCATTCCTCCAGCCACAGGAATTGTTTCAAGAAGATAAAGCTCAGGACTTTCGTTGGGAATTCTGAGATGTAGACAACTTGCTGAAGACATGTGCGAAAAATAAGCCGCCTCCAGGTGTTGGCAGTCACCCAGCGGGGATCCGGGCTTAGAACAAAGTGGATACCATGCACAGCAATAAAAAGAAATTTTAGAAGCAGGGCCTTAGATAATATCTTGAGCAGTCAAATCATAAGAAGTTCACCCACAGTGCATTTTATTTGAAATAGCCTTACCTGGGGAGGTAGCTTGGTTTTTTAATCCATGCCCTTTTGACAGATGCTTGGATTGCTTCCATTGGGTCCAGATCATGAGTAAAAAGCATCCTCATATTTATTACCTTGTACCTTTGCGCAGAGGTAACAGTGGAAGAGAGTCGAAAGTGGAATTGCTGAATCAAAGGGTTTGTATAACATTTGGACACTTCCTGCCAAATTGCCTCCCCTCCCCCGGAATTGTTCTATTGGATTTTTCTCTTGTTTGTTGTTGTCGTAGTTGTTATAGCCTGGAACAGGGGGCCAATTTTGCTCCTGCTGTCTACCTGGCCTCTGCCTCGTGGGGTCCTGTGCCCTGGAGTCTCTGAGGCTGTATTTTGCCCTCAGCCTGACACCCCACCCATGGATGTCCCCCCAACTTCTGGAGGTGTGATCCAGTACCTAGGACCAGCATCACAGGTGTGTGACCTGGGTAGTCCCACAGGATCCCAGGCTTAGGAGGAGCCCATGCTGGGTTTAGTGCTCTGCTATCACCATCTTGAAATTCTTAATAATTTTTGAACAAGGGCCCCCATGCTCATTTTGCATGTGGCCTGTCCTGCCTACACCTTACCCACAGGCCCTGGCTTGTGCCTTTCCCCCAAGTGTCCTGCCCACAAGCTGAGCTCCACCCTCCCATCCTGAAACATCCTTGAAAGTGGTAAAGCAATGCAATCTCAGGTCTGCCAGTGCCCGAAGGAAGAGGCAGGGCACCAGCTCTCCCTGGGCAACCTCTTGGCCAATTTTACCAAGCAGAAGCTTAACTGGAGACTGATTCCCAGTTAATTATAAAATTGGCCGTTTAGTTTGATTTATGCTTTTTGAGACAACTGCCAGTCCGGGAACCTCCTGTGTCCGTTTGGAAACCCCTGCTGGTGCACAGCACGATTTCTTTAGTTGCTTTGTGATTTGCATGGAAATTACCGGCCTCTGGGTGTTTTCGTGACAATTTGATAACTGCGGTGACTAAACCAAAACAAAAGTCATTACCTTTGTCTCCGTTTTGACAGCTAAGCAGGGAGAGAGGAGTGATCATTTCTTTGGGTGAACTTTTTGAGGAGGTCAGATGGGATGCAGGAAGGGACAGAAATGAAATGAAACCCTAACAGTTCCAATGGCGTCACTGTCCCAAGGTCACATGACGCAGTGCTGCAGTGAGTCCCCCATTTCACCAGAGAACAAGGGCACTCAGCACATCCACAAAATTTGTTCTGAACATCACTAACAGCCGATTTTTTGTTTGTTTTATTTTCAGTGTTTTACTGATGTACAGTATATGCAGAAAAGTGCACAGATCCTCCGTGTACAGCATGAATAACTGTCTCCTGTTGTCATTTTGTTTCCAGTGTTTCCTGAGCACTTACTACATGCCCAGCACCAGACATGTGCAGCCATCAGTTTAATATTCACAGGTGGGTGCTATTGTCCCCAGTTTACAGATGAGGAAACAGACCCAGGAGTAGACGGCCCACCCATACATACCCAGCTGGCAAGCAGCAGAGCCAGGATTCAAACCCACGTTGCAAGCCTCAGCTCCAGTGCTCTCAACTGGTATGTGCTATGGTTTCAGGAAGCCCTTAGGTATGAAGGAAGTGATCTGAACCCATTCTTTCCCCACCATAAACTCTGATTCCCCTTCTGAATTCCTGGTCTCACCAGGTGTTACCTTCAAGCGTGCTGAGGGCCACTCCTGAAAATGCTTTCTTGTAATTCCCCACATTCAATTAACCACTAATTAATTCGGCCCTTCATACATCTCTTGCATCCACCCACTTACCCCCATTCCCACAGCCGCCATCTTGGTTCAGGCTACCCTCCTCTCTTGCCTGGACCACAGCCTCATCACAGTCTTCCTACATGGCTTCTAGGTACCCTTATCTGGTTCAGAAAGATCTCCCAAGCTCTTGAAGCTGACCTATCAGTCTCCTGCTTGAGAGTACCCTGAGGATAAAATCCAGATACCTTAAGATGGCATGGGTCTGGCCTGACTCCATTTCCAACCTCATCCCCCGTCCTTTCTTCCTCCCTCTGCCTGGAGCGTCCTTCCCTCATCTGTCAGTTCTTCCTCAGGTCCCTGCCTGAAAGTCACTTTCTCAAAAAGACCTTCTCAGATCCCTTACCTGGATTAGGTCTCTGCTATTTTGCTTTTGGATAACACTCATTCATTCTTCCTGGAAATATCGATGGATTGTCTTCCCTAGTCACTGCTGTCTCCCCAGTGCCTAGAACACTGCTGGCAAATAGTAGGTGTAGTGTATATAGTATACGGTCCCCGAGTTCTTTGACACCCTGCCTATGGAGAGGTGGGGTCTACGTCCGCTCCCTGTGAACCTGGAAGACTTGCAACCGCTACAACTGACAGAACACAGCAGAAGTCAAGCTCTGTGACTTCTGAGTCGGGTCATAAAAGCCCCTACCTGGCTCTCTCCCTCTGCTTGCTCCTTCTCGGTGGCGATGTTGAGAAGCCCAGGCCAGGTACGAGGTCACCCCTAAGCGCTCCGGGTAACAGAGCCGGTCGAACCATGCCTTTGAGTCATTTTGGTCTAGGTTTCTGACATATGAGTAGAGAAGCTTCTAGATGTTTCCAGTCCCCAGCTGTGAAGTCACCTGCAGCTGTTCAATCTTCCCAGCCAAGGCCCCAGAAATCATGGAGCTGAGACCAGCCATCCCCACTTGCCCTGCCCCAATCCTGACCCATGGAATCCATGAACAGAATCACATATTTGTTGTTTTATGCCACTAAACATATTTTACAGTGTTTGAAAAGTTTTCCCTACAGAGTCCTAGGTGTGCAGCTTGTGTTGTCCCTCTGTCATTTAAGTTAATAACGGATAAACCAAATTATTGTTATCAATTCATTACCCCTCCCTCTACTTAAGGCATCTGCCATTCCTCCAACAGAGGCAGGGGCTACTGTCCCCCTGGCCCATCCACTGACTTGGGCTTTGGGTGCATGACGTGCCTTGGTCAGTGGAACGGTAGCAGACTTGAGGCTGTGTGGTGGGGCTGGCCCTCTTGCACCTCCCATCACCATGGGAAGCGCTATCCCTGGATGGCTGCAGCCTGGGTTCCAGAATGAACTCATGTGGCACAGGCCAGAGTCCAGTGAGCACACACAGCTTGAGCCTAGGGCCAGATCAGCCAACCCTCAGCCGACCATCGACACATGGCGTGAATAAGTGTTGCTTTAATAAATGGTTGCTGGTGAGTTTGGGATCATTTGTTACACTGTCATAGCTGACACATACAGTGTATTATTGAACAACCCTAACAGCTTGCCCAGAAGAGCAGAGGGCCCACTCTCTCCCACTCACACACATTCCTAGATGCTAGACGACACACACCCACACCATGTCCCACCCTATCCCCAACCCCCAGATGAAATTACACATCAGGTTCTGAGTCATGTGAAGGGTGAGAATCAAGCCTCTGAGAGCAGAGGTTGAAAAGTCAGTCTCAGGGCAGGGCGTAGCCAAGTGCACATGCATGTGCCAGGGAATGTGTAGGCCCATACTCTCCCATGAACGTGTATGTGGTCATGTGTGCCAATAGGAGCTTCTGAAGGAGGATCTCTCCTCTGCTGCTTTAGGACTTTCCAGGAAGTCTGGATTCTCCATGCCCACACAGGTACTCTCACATAACTTAGTATATGACTATGATGTGGATGGTGCCCCTTTGGATGGAACATCTTTATGCAGTACACAACCTGAACAACAGTACACGGCAACACTGCCATCTATGAAGCAATCCCTGTGGGGACCGTGTGGGGGCAGGACAGGAATGAGATCTTATAAAAGGCAAATCCTCAGTTAACATTTTGAGTATCATCTTAACTGAGCCCCTAAAACCCCTATAAGGCAACAACTTTCCCCTTAAGACAAGAAGGTTTATTCCAAGCAGTGTGCTCATTCTTTGAATTGTCCAGTGATGCTCTCCACCTTTCTTCCACGAAGTAATTCTGCTAGAGCTGATGTCTGGGTTGTAAAATTTTCAAACATGACTATTTTGTGTTATAGAAAACAAGAATGAAAACATCTTGAAATAGAATCAATATAATTTAGCTTCTTGAATCCGATCTGAGGCTGGGCCAGGAGACAGAGAAAGGCACAGGTGTGGGTGTTCCCTTCAGCTGGTCAAGGCAGGTGAGAGCCAGAGAAATAGGAGACCTGCCGGGCCAAGAAGCCGCATTCTAGGTGTGGAGACCAGACCCACAGACCAGTGGTTCTCAACCCTGACTGTGCACTGGAATCACCCAGGCAGGCTTTCAAAGTCCCAATGCCCAGGCAACACTCCAGACCAATTGCACCAAAGCCACTGGAAATGGGACGTGGGCACCTGTATTATTTGAAGCTCCCCATTTGATTCCATTGTGCAACCAAGGCTGGGGAGCACTCCTGGAAGCATCATTATGCCACTTGGGTTCAGAGAATTGCACAGAAGTTTTCAAGAGTGGGGTGAAATGGATGGATTGCATCAAAATTCTCACACAGCACTTCTGGGAGGAGCCACCTGCATTTTTGAGATGGCTGGGGGAGATTACGGTACTGCCTGTGACCTCTGAGATGACAAATATTCCCAACCAGAAGATCAGGATCGAACAATCTCCATTCGAAGTAGCAGAGTGGCTACTACCCCCACTGGATGTTAACACATTTAATATAGCTTGCCATCGTTTGAACATAGGGAGGTCTCTCATTTTAAAATCCTCTAGCTCCAATCCTCTCCAAAAAAAATCAAAAGAGAGGATAATCCTGGGGCCCCATCCCTGAGGGACGACAATTTGCTAAAGCTGAGCGGTGGCTGCCCCTTCAATGGGCTTCCCTGCAGGGCTTGCCAGAGAGGCTCTGGAAGTTCCCCAGGGGGTTGAGGCTTGCCCTGATCCTTCCTTTGACCAAGGTCATAGACACTAGCCTGTCCCTGCCTGAGTCACTTAATCAGGCTATTTTCTATGCTGTGTTGGCCAGTGCAGTAGCCACTAGCCACGTGTGACTACTGAGCCCTTGAAATGTGGTTGGTATGACTGAGAAAATGAATTTTTATTTAATCTTAACTAATTTAAATTTAAAACTGGATGCTTGAAAACTTGGATATGCGAATCTACACTGCCAGTTCTCAGTCTTTGCCGGAGAATTATTGAATTAGAAACTCTGGTCGGGGGCAGCCATCTGGTCCTCAGGTGGAAATGAGGAGAGCAACGGGGCTCCCTTGCTGCAGGCGTGTTCTGAGCTACAGCATTTTTTGGAGGGCAATTGGGCAGGAACTATCAAGATTCTAACTGTTCCTTTAAAACCTACAATTACCCTTCTAAGAATGAGTTTTACCCACACAAATCCCCAAAGATGTTCATTACAGTATTGCTTAGAATGGTTAAAAATTGGAGCCAATCTATATGTCTAAATTAGCCAGGAACTAATTAACGAAAGGATACCCATAAAACTGGATTCTGGGAGACCATTAAAATGAATGAGTTAGATCGTTATGTTACTGACATGTAAAGATGTCCATAACATTAATTAAGGGTTGAAAGGAAGCGTAAAGGCACAACCACTACCATGATCGTATTTGCGTAGAACTATATAGGTACAGCTTTATATATGTCACAACATTCTCCCAAGGTATATGTCTAAACCTTAGCAGTAGTAGGTTCTGGGAAATAGGCGCATATACTTCTGTACTGTTTTAATTTCTGTCAGAATCACATTGTTTGTAATATGCTGTAATCACAGTCGAGGAGAAAGGACGTTTTAAAAATTCTGATCTGGGTAATTCCCTAGTGGTCCGGTGGTTAAGACACCGTGCTTCCACCGCAGGGGGCATGGATTCAACATGCAGTCAAAAAAAAAAAAAAAAAATGAAACCCACTCCACCCCTTGGCGGTAACCTTGGGCCATTTACTTGACCTCCCAGAGCGTCTGTTTCCTCATCTGTAGGATGAGAGGGGAATTCTTGCTTCACAAGTGTGTGGTGAGGATGAAGTGAGATGATTCACGCCCCCAGCACATATGGGTCCTCAACTTGGTCCCCTCGCCCCTCGGGCTTGGCCCTGAGACACCAGTGGCCCAAACCTTCCCTCTCCTCTCCTGGGATTCCTGTACCTGCAGCCCAGGTCTGCCCAGCACCAGGCACAGCGCCCCAGCCGCCTGGCGATGAGGGCCCGTGGGATCTGGGGACACGGTGAAGCCAGGGCCACCAGGGCCATCTGGGCAGCAGGGTGGACACACACACACGCACACACCCCTCCTGCCTTACCAGACAAAATGTCAGAAAGGGGGCCTCAATCCATCCCCTCAGAGGCCTGGGGTCTCAGCCTCCCACCCAAGCAGGGAGGGCATCTTTCCACAGACAACCCGTACACACACAGCCAACAATCCTCCAGAGCTGCTAGCCTTCCAGGGGCCCCAGGGAGCTGTCTGCCCTGCCTTCTGCTGCAGGCGCCCCCGCTCCTGCTCCCTCCCGCTCCCGGGAGCACGACCCGACGTTCTTCCTGCAGAGCCAGGCTGCGCCTGCCCTCCCTCAAGGCCTGGGCTCGTCCCAGGAGGCTCCTCCAGAATGGCTGGGGGCGGGTGGCGGACGGGGGGCTTGGTGGCTTTTCTGGGTCAGCAGGAAGCCGAACGATGCCCCAGCAGCCCCCTACAGACAGCAAAGGGGCAGTGGCACTAAACGGTACGTGGCACTCCACGGAGCAGGGCAGTCGGAGAAAATGTCAGACAAAGCCGGGGGGGAAGCTTCAGCCAAAGGGGAGGTTTGTTATTAAAAGTTGTTTATTCGATGCCAGGAAAGCCTCCAGAAAGCACAGCACTGACAGAAGCTCGTGACAAAGCATGTGTGGAGAAAGGGGCGTGTGTGTGTGTGAGAGAGACACACACACACACACACACAGAGACAGAGAGAGAGAGAGAGAGAGAGAGGGAGAAAGATAGGGATGGTGGGGAGAGACATGTTCTGATTTGTGTTTTGGATGGATTGTTCTAATAGGGCAGAAAAAAGCAGAGCCAGAGAGAACAAAGTCCAGGAGACCAGCTAATGATTCAGGTGCTAATAATTCAGACTCATTCTCTTGTCTTTGTTTAGAAATCTTATGGTGGCTGGTGGGATGTGGGGTGAGAGAGAAAGAGGGGACACAAAGATGACACCCAGGTGATCCCTGAGAGGGCCTGTTCCCTTCTCCAGCCCATCAACCCTGCTGCTTCCCCGTAGCCAGCGGGGGTACAGGGACAGGGGGTTTCTTGAAAGGTCAGAACATTGTGTCTCCTCCATATTCTCCTCCAACACCCCAACCTGGAGAAGAACTGGCACAGTGGATCGGGGACCAGGCGCTAGAGTCAGGGTCCAGGTTCAAATCCCAACCCTACCCGTGTGACTCTGAGCAAGTTGCTTGACCACTCTGTGCCTCAGTTTCCCCATCTGTAAACCAGGAATAACCAAAGACCCTACCTCACAGAATGCTTGTGAGGGTTAAAAACCATCATGTGGGACTTCCCTGGTGGCGCAGTGGTTAAGAATCTGCCTGCCAATGCAGGGGACATGGCTTCGAGCCCTGGTCTGGGAAGATCCCACATGCTGCGGAGCAACTAAGCCCGTGCGCCACAACTACTGAGCCTGCGCTCTAGAGCCCGCGGGCCACAACTACTGAGTCCACATGCCACAACTACTGAAGCCCGCATGCCTAGAGCCCGTGCTCCACAGCAAGAGAAGCCACTGCAATGAGAAGCCCGTGCACCGCAACGAAGTATAGCCCGTGCTCGCCGCAACTAGAGAAAGCCCATGCGGAGCAACGAAGACCCAACGCGGCCAAAGAAGAAAAAAAAAAAAATCATTTGTATAAAAAATGCATGGTGAAGCACCTGGCACACAGTAAGCACCCACCAAAGGTGAGCTCTTCCTATTGTAACTAGGCAAATGGTAGACAATGTACATAGTTATAAAATGAACATTTGTTATTAAAATCAACCTGAAGACTAATCAAGGAGTGAGTTTGAGGGAATTCCCTGGTGGTTCAGTGGTTAGGACTTGGCACTTTCACTGCCGGGGACCCGGGGTTCGATCCCTGGTCAGGGAACTAAGATCCCGCAAGTTGCGTGGCATGCAAAAAAAAAAAAAAAAAAAAAAGGATGAGTGATTTTGAGCTTGATTTCACATACAGTGAGTTTGAAATTAGAGAACAGAAGTTCAGAGCAAGATCCCCAGCCCTTTGAACAGGTGGGAAAGAGATTCCCAAAGGTCAGGATGGCTCAAGGTGGTGCCAGGGCTGGGCCCGGGCTGCACAGCTTGTCAGAAGAGTGGACTTGGTCAGGCCCAGCAGGTTTCTCAGGGGCCTGTCCTCACAGGCCTCTGAGTTCAGTCGGCAACTTCTCCCCAAGGGCCGGCTTTATACTGTCTTCACAGGCTCAGGCTCCTCCCTGGGGGGACTGGGAGGTGGTCTGTAACGGAGAAGAGCCGGGTCTCTGGAGGCGTTCGTGTGTCCATCAGTGGAGGAGACGAGTCGGGGGTCCCTGGGGAGCACCTCACTCGCCAAAGTCCTCTCCCCTCCCCAGCGAGTCTCCCATCCACCTCGGCCGCTGCCGCAGCCCCGCTGACTCTGGGAAAACCAGGCTGGAAAGCAGTGGAACATTGGACCTAGGGTGACAATGAGATGAAAGAGTAAGAGGGAGACAGACTCACGATGGGGCAGGAAGGGCTCTATATCAGCGTCCGAATATCTCCTTTTCTTACCCCATTAATTGTACGCAAACAGGACGGGCTATGTGATTTGTGGGGCCCATTAAAAAAATGAACAATGTGGGTCCCCTTGTTCAAAAACTAAGAATTTCAAGGGAATTCCCTTGTGGTTCAGTGGTTAGGACTCTGGGCTTTCACTGCCGAGGGCCAGGGTTCGATCCCTGGTCTTGGAACTAAGATCCCACAAACCACGTGGCACAGCCAAAAGAAAGAAAAAAAAAATTAAGAATTTCAAGACAGCGACAGCAGAACATTAAACGAAGCACGAGGCTCTTCTGAACATGTGACCTTGTGGGACTGCACAGGTGACAACCTGTGAACCTGGCCCTGAGCACAAAACTCTGAGTGCGTGTCCAAGTGTGTGTTTTCTGGGGAAAGGGCTCTTAACTGTCAAGGTCATGACCTGACAAGGTCAGTATGACTGAGGTTAAGTAAGGGTCCCTGCTTCTTGCCAGCACCTCCTTTCTCCACTCGGACAGGCAAGGGCTCCAAGAGTAAGACGTACGGGCAGACCTTGGGGGTAAGGCAGGCCATGGTGGCCCTGGGGACAGAGAGAAGTGGACGCATGAGAGATGGCATTTAGGACTTGCTGATGGACTGGACGTGGGTGGGAGGAAAAGAAAGGCATGACGGCTGACTCCCGGGCTTGCGGCTCAAGCAACTAAACCAACCAACGGCAGTGATGTTCATGGAGATGGGGACCAGCTGGCAGAAGATCGGGTGCTGTGTTTTGCTTTGTTGGGTAGCACAGGGAATTAAGAATCCCATTCTAGCCGTGAAAAGGCATCGAGGGACAGATGATAGAGCTCAGAAGGGAGATTAGAGTGAGATACATTTGGAGTCACTGGCATAGAAATGGCATTTAATCCCGTTGGGATGGATGAGGTGTCCTCGGTGTTCAGTGAGGGTAGAGCTCTGATACTTGGGCACATTATTTAACTGCACTGACACTCTGAATTCCCATTTGTAAAATGAAGATAAGAATAATATCTTCTTCGTAGGACTTCCGTAAATGAGCTTGTGAATGTTTGGCACGGGCTCTGGTACCTATTAAACACTCAATGAATATCAGCCATTATTATTACTATTACTATTGTTATCATGTCTTTCTCCTTCCTTTTACAAATATCTATGGAGCCTCCATTGTGCGTCAGGCATTGCTATGGATGCTTTGGAGACATCAATTATCTAGCATGTCAGGGGTAATAAGTGCTATGGTAAAAGAAAACGTAGAGCAGAGTCAGAGTGGGGAAGAGATTACAGTATTAAGGAGGGTGGTTGTCACTGAAAAAGTGACATTTGAGCAGAACCCTTCGAGGTGAGGCATGTGTGGGGAGAAGGGTTCCAGGCAGAGGGAACAGCCAGTGCAAAGACCCTAAGGAGGGTGATGGGAGGTGAGGTCATAGAGATAATGGGTACGGGGGCCTTTGTAAAGAAACTCTTCATGGCAGAGGTGACTGGTCCTCTAACGTGGCAAAAACAGGTCTCCCACACAATAAGGCAGAAGGTTCTCTGACATGGCAGAGACAGCAAGATTTCCAACATGGTAGAGGGAGCAGAGCTCCAACATGGCAGCCGCCCTAGGCTTTGGGCAGGCCCTGAGGCTCCTGTTTCCAGCCCCCTACCTCTTAGAGGGGCCTCACCTGGCAGAATAGGCTCACTAGCAGGGCCTCTCCTCCTCTTGGCTATGGCGTGTCTTCTGGCAAAACTTGGCGGGGCCTTTGCTCCAGGGCTCCCAATCAAAGCAAACATCTGAGTCATTTTCCTCTGAATCTGTGGAGGGACAAGACAAGGCCTCTTCGGTGGTCAGCATCCTATTTTCGATGCTAAAGGAGCCCCCTGCCGGGCCTGGGCATCCCCTGCAGCCTTATCTGAGGCCAGGGGGCCAAGGCAGAATCCTGGCAGGTGAGACAGCCCCAAGACCTCAGGAAGACTTTAGGGCCTTGAATGGTGACCAGGGACCAAGAAAGAAGGTTGGCCCATGACACATCCACCTTCTAGAAGAGGAAGGACCCTAGGGGTGAGCAAATGACCTACCTGTATTGAGCATGGTCCAGGAGGGGACACTGAGGAGACACAAGCCCACCCACCCACCTGTTCATCCATCCGTCCACCAGTTCATTCATTAACAAATGTCTGAGTATATGTGTCCAATGGTTTCCCGTACAGCACTGTTTTATGGGGAAACACACACACGTGCACACACACTAAAATACCCTGGAAACAGTGTGTGTGTCCATCATGAGAGGTCTGGGTGATGAAGTGTGGCACACTCACGTGTGGCATGTCATGAGGCTTTTAAAACACCCGCATTAGATCTGTATCTTTTAACTTGCTGGATGTCTATGGTATATTACAAGAAAGTTGCAGAGAAGTATATGGTAGAATCCCTTTCTTAAAAAAAAGAACGTCCCCTTCCCCACCCCAAACCCCCCCACCAGAGATCAAACCCAGGCCCTGGCGGTGAAAGCACCGAATCCTAACCACTAGACCACCAGGAAACTCCCTTGGCCTTTTCTTGGTCTGAAATCTGAGGGGCTGTCTTCAACCTCCTCTACTTCTCTGTAACCAGTGAAACAACTTGAGCATACTCAGAAAAATAATAATTTCCCCCTTCCCCCTCTTTTCTCACCTTGCCTTCCCGAGATATGCCGTGTTAGCAAGCTCAGGTAGCCATCTAATAACACGTGTAGGTTTTCCTGCCGCTGGGAGGTGGCAGCGCTGGACGCAAAAGCAGGTCCCGGCTCCACAGTCCCGTGCAGTTCCATGGGGGCCCTTGTCCAAAGGCAGGGAATTCGGAGGCTTCATCCTCCCTTCCTATGTCAGGCTGGGGACCAGCATAGCCCTCCCTGGCCGGCTTCTCCAGGGCTCAGCTGCCAACCATCTTTTCTTGCCTCTGCACCCATCTCAACAGGCAGCTCCCTCCTCCTCCCCACTTGCTCGAGCCTCCACTTGGAAAAGCGCATTGGCATCCTCACATCCTCATTGGCATCCTCACATCCTCGTGGGCCACGTGGCACTTGCTGCTCAACCTTCTGCCTTCTGGGCTCTGAAACCGCCCTGCTGAGCCAGGCCAGGTGGGGGTGGGGAGAGGGGAATCAGAGCTCCTCTTGACGGCTGTTCATACTGGATTTCAGGCCAGACTGATTCCAATCAAGAGATCCACGGCAGAATAGAAAACCCCAGGCCAGGGTGTCCCGAGCCCCAGCCCCCCAAACCCTGGCAGGTCCAGACCCTGGGTTTGAGCCAATTCTCAGCACAAAGACAGAACACAGTAATACTGAGATTTCCAAGAAGACGGGGACCCTGAGGGAGGGCTGCTTGCCTCACTTTAAGGACAAGTTTCTCTTCAATGCAAAATCAACGAAAGGACCTGTTTCAAACTGCCGCGTGAGATGTCGGTGGGTAAACAGCCTCTCAGGAGAAAGTCTGAGAGGGGGGGTCGGACAGGGCAGGTTGTGGATGGCTTAGAGATGGGCCTCCAAGGAGAACGAATTGCTGGAGGAGATTAGTGCCTTGGACCTCAGGGAAGGTGTCCCACCTTCCGGAAAAGCCATCCAAAGCCACGCCTACACTTCCTCCTACCTTGATAAAACCGACACTGCCTGGATTATTTCTCAGCTTCCAAGCACCTGCTATGTGCCGTGTGTGTACAGGTACCCTGCCCCTGACATGCATCTCTCCACAGCCCCAAAGGGTAGGGACCGTTATTATCTCCATTTTGTAGGTGAGAAAACTGGGGCTCAGAGAGGATTTGCCCCAAGTCACACAGCTGGTAGGTGTCAGAGCCCAGGTGAGACACTGGACAGTCGGCACTCTTAAGGGTGCGGCCTTGGACAGGTAACTTCTCTCCAAACCTCAGTTTCCTCACTTGTACGATAAGGATTATTTCACAGGGTTAGTCTGAGGATTAAATGAAATAAGGTACACCAAGTGTTTAGCACAAGGCCTAGCACAGTGTTCAAAAAAGCTATTGTTATGAATGATTAAGGGGCAAAGCTGAAACCCGGCCCACATCCCCTAGACTCTGGAGAAACGGGATTTTATAGCCACTGCAGGCAAGGGCTCTGCCTCCTACCCAACACTGGCCCTCAGGGAGGGCTGTCGTCCACCCTGGGAACAGAAGGAGAACACACTTTAAACAAACATTTTCTGGAAGCTCTCGCCGGGAACTCCTAACAGTTGCACAATTGCCAGCCCCTACGTGTGAGATCATGGGGCAAGTTGGGGGTGAACTGCTCAGCTTGTCTGAGCACCATCCGAGCAGAGCTGGCAGCACACTCAGTGCCCTCCCTGCCCAGGTGGTCAAAGGTCATGGGGCTGCTGAGCAGGAGGTGGGAGGTCAAGCAGTGCCCAGGAAGAGGCCCCTAGGTGACGGGAGTGCCGGGGGAGATGGGACACCTGAGGAGCAGAGTGTCATTCCTGCCACGTGGCCAGGCTGTCCCCCGTCCCCACCGGCCCACCGCTCCCAGCCTTCCTCAGGCCTGCTTCGCCCTGCCTCCCACTCCTCTGGGTGGCATGCTGAGTTCAGGACAGATGTCGGTCAGCTTCCGTGATGCTGCGTCCCACAGAAACCCAGATCTTCCCTGATGTGTGGTCTGGGCAGGAAACTGTGTGAGTGGTCTCTGGGCACCTGCTAAATGCTGAAGGCTGCTGTACCCATCGAGCTGGTTGTTGACTGCAAAAGCACAGGGCTGAGGGCCGAGAGGGGCTGAAAGCCAGCCCATGCTCTGTTCACCGAGCCTTGTGCCCTGGCTGCATTCACAGGAAGGGACATCTTTTACTAATTCATCTGCCCAGAGGGGCCACCTCTTTCTGATTTGTACCAAAGACCTTATGTGCTAGCTGTGGCCCTGAAGGGGCACCTCTTTGTGTGTGTATTTATTTATTTGTTTATTTTTTATAAAGATTCAATTCCTTCTAAATTAATGATTGGTCACAAAAACAGAAAGCATTTACTGCCATGCTGAAACATACATTTTACATTTGACACCATATTTCACACAAAAATTATAGTTCCATTATTCTGTATATATATATAGTTTACATACACATTTTGATAATAATAGCTTCTATTACCAGTGGTAAATGACTACTGCTTCTTCAGAAATAATATGAATTTTGTATACACGATAACCAATTCCAAGTACATTTCTGCTCCAAGTTTATTTTACCACAAATATATTTATATTATAGCGCAAAAGTAATAAATTGTTTTATCTTCTATCTAGAATATCTTAACTAAATTCGCAATCACATTCACAATAATTTCATATGTACCAAAGACCTTATATGCTAGCAGTGGCCCTGAAGGGACAGATGTGCACACATACATATTGTTTTCCAAACTCAGGATTCACTCTGGGACTCCAGGTTAAGAAACGCTAAACTACCAAGTCAATGCTTTCTCTTGCAGGTGACTGCTTGTCAACTCGGAGCCAGCAGGAAACCCCTCTGCCTGAAGGACACCCCTCTCTCGGCAGTTGTTTCGGGACTCCCACCCTATCCCACGCCCTGCCCAGGCTCCAGGATTAGGGCCCGGCCTGGGCAGCTCACCTTGGCTGAGTAAGAAGTGTAGCCAGACGATCAGCAAGAACAATAGCAAAGCCACGGGCAGACAGAGCCAGAACACCAGGAAAGAAAACGTCAGCTCGTTCACCAACGGCACCAGAGGGTACTTCATGGTGCGTGTGTGGCTAGGCCAGGCCGGCCTGGGCTGGGCTGGCAGGGATGCCCTGGGGAACTGGCGGGCTGGGCCACGCTCCGCTCTCAGCCCAATTGTGACTGAACGGGTGATGTAATAAGGAAACCATAAGGTCCCTCAGGCAGCTGAAGAGAGAGCTGTTTTGGACGAGTGGGCAGAAGCTGGGGTAGTGGGACAATTTGACTGAGAACAAAAGCCCAGGCTTCCTGGCCTGGGTTTGAATCCTTGTAAGATGCTGTGGGTTCACGTGACACCTCCCCGACCCTCTTGAAGAATGGAAATAATCTTTACCTCACCAAGCTGCTAAAAGTTAGAAAAGTGGATACAAATTGCCCCCAGGTGGGTGTTCATATATCTGAGGTCACATATTCCTTCTGGAGCCGGCAAGGCCCTCAGTAAATGACTGTTATTTAATCTAGAAGCTTCTGCATCTCTCCTTATTAGGGTTTTCAGTGAAGAGCTTCTAAGACTTTAACCTTGTTCCTTTATCTCCCAAGTGGGCAAGACACCCCCAAATGCTGAGCTTCTCTCTCCCCCTCGCCTCTGTCATTCTTTCATTATGGAGTAGTCAGTAAATCTCCACGTCAGGTCCCACGACAGGAAGGAGGCGCTGGACCTCCCAGGGCCTGAGAGCCCCTAAGCTGGAGGGAGACTCTGGCCAGGCTGGGAGCCTGGTGGGTGCAGGAAGTCCACACGAAGAGCGGCTGCTGCTTGTGGAGGGCAGGAAGGCAGAAGCGTGGTATTCTCCAACTGGCCCACCTGCCTCAGCCACTGCCAGCAGAGGGGCGGAGGGGACTGGACGGTACTTGTGAGACATGCCGATTGGCATGCTCACCCTGCTCTGCTGAGTCAGAACCTCCAGGGGGTGAGGCTCGGACTCCACACATCAATGGGCAACCAGTCTGTGGCCGACTTGATTTTGAGACCACGGCATCTCGTGGAGCATAGGTTGGAAAGTCAGGCAGACCCAGTTCCAGGCTGGGGGAGCAGCTGTAGGAAGTGGGTGGTAGACCTAGGGGAGACATGGAGTGGAAGGACCCCCTTAGAGGAAGACACTGGCCCAGGGAGAAGGGTAAGAGGGGTCCAGCCACAGTAAAAATGGGGGCGGGGACAGCTGGGGTTTGGAGGGCCAGTGTGTTTAAAGGGAGTCTTAGCCCAGCTGTGGAATGACCTGAGTCCCCAGCAGAGGAGGGTCAGGGCAGATGGTATTAGAATGTGCATCCATGAAACACGGTAGCCTGGCAAGCTGTGCCACTCAGGGCCCAGGGGCCAAGACCAAGAGCTGGGTGGTCTGGGTTGGGGCGATTTCTTGGCACTGTTGTTCGTTTGTTCGTTTTTGGCTGTGCCAGTCGTAAATGTGGCCCGCAGGATCTTTAGTTGCAGCATGCGAACTCTTCGTTGGGGCATGCAGGACCCAGTTCCCTGACCAGGGATCGAACCCGAGCCCATGCATTGGGAGCACGGAGTCTTAGCCACTGGACCACCAGGGAAGTCCCTTGGCACTGGGTTCTGAAGGGGCTGGGGTCAGAAAGAGCTGAGCAGCACAGCTGAGAAAGGCTCGAACACACATATCCTTGCCAGACCCCAAAACAGGGCCACCATGCAGTCAGCCCAGGGCTAAGCCCCCCTGGCCACCAGAACCCAGCAGCAGGTCCTGTGGTGAGGAGGCAAGCAGGTGTGGACACACACCTGCAGGGGAGGCAACTCACAGCCCTGGCTTCCAGTTGCACTTTGGGGGGTCATGCATTGTCACGTGGAGTCAGTGCCAGGCTGGAGGGGTGGCTCTTGGCAGAGTCATGCACCACAGCTGTTTGCTCAAGTGGTACCACCACCCCCCACGTGTGACCTAGGCATTAGGTGTTAATCTGGCCCCATGGAACCTTCTGCAGCCAAGACCCTACTCAAAGGGCCAGTGGGCAGCAGGAGGACCTCCCCCTGCATCTCTGCTTTCCTGACTGGCCAGCCCTGGCAGAGCTCAGATCTTCTGCAGGCAGGGAGCTCAGCTGGCATTTCTGTGTTCCCAGGACACAGAGAGCCAGCCAGCCGCTCAGCAATTGCTAGCCTCTGTAAGGTGGGCCTCTGTTGGCAGTGCTTTAGTTACACAAGCTCCTTCCAGTCTAGAAGGCCAAATAATTTTCTTTTTAAATTTATCAAATTTTGAGTATTTCATGATACTCTACAAAACCAGGGTGAAAGCCTACTGATCTAAATTATGAAGCACACCCATGCCAGAGACAAACCAAAAGCACACATGACATTTTTAGATAAGAATCTCCTTAAAATTTAATTGACTAAATGTATTACATTCAATATTCCATGGGTTTCTTCTGGACAAAGGGGCTGCATAAATACAAACAAGCCTCTGGGCCTTCTTCCCTAACTGACGAAGAGGAAACACAGGAGGCGAGGGTACACAGGACACCTTCATATTTACATTTCGCCTTTACTTTACAGTTCAGTGCCAGAAATATTTACAGAAAATACAATAAGAAAAAGATCATGTCTTGGCAACATACCAAAATTCATACAAATTGTGTATATGATTTCAAGCAAATAATGATACTGCTTATTTTTTTAGCCACAACTGCCAAGCCCTTCAGAGGAGAAAGATGTTCTTGGTCACTGCAAGAGACAAGGACTTGGGAAACTTGGTTTGCTTCAACAAATATTTATTGGGCGCCTACTGTATGCAAGGCACTGTGGAATCCCAAATTATACCTTTCCCTCACCATTAAAAAAAGAAAAGCATCTGAAAAACATGAGTTGATACTCCGAGAAAAACACTATACAGTACATGGCTTCTTTAGCTACTGAGAACCCACAGTTTGATTCCACATTGAACGGGTGGATTACCTCCAATCTCTCCATCTCGGGAAAAGAGGCTGTCATGGAAATCCCTAAAACAGACCACCTAACGCAACTTACCGTTTCATGTAAACATATAAATCAATTCTTTTTAGGAAGATATAACCTGAACGGGTTTTAAAATGCTGAATGGAGAACTACCAGCAGGAGTGTCAAATTACCTCCGATACATTTTTTACCACCTACATGTCTTTGAGCAAGGCTGACTCCCACTTTCTTTGGGTAAAATTCCACCTTCCAATATAAATAAATACTCTTGAAGACACTGCTTCTCTAAAAATCACTCTGCAGAGTCTGACAAATGCTTCCTCAGTGTATACAGGAAGTAACCACTCATGAAGGCCTCACACACACAACCTGTAGGGAACTGACATTACTGGCCCAGGATGTAGGTATTTTGTTTTTATAAATGAGTCCAGAGGAGAATGGGCGGCCTCAGGGGACCTGAAGACCTGGAAATGGAGGACAGCATGCATGCATGTTGTGTATATATTGCCAGGACGGGAGGGGGTCAAACCACCATGTAACTATCCAGGTCAAAGGGCCAACGGACAGGAGGGGGTCTTAGGAGGAAGCACTGGACAAAAGAGAGCCAGCTGAACAGGAAAAGGCAAAAGCCCTCCTCTCTGTCCTCAGTGCTCCCAATCAGAGAGGGGGAGAGAGCCCCTACCCCCCAAATGTGAGAAGGGACTACGAGGGGCTACCTGCCTCTGTCCCCTTCCTTGTCAACAAATGTCACACTCATCCACACCCTGGTGCACCTGTCACATGCAGCAACTAAACTGTTTAAGCCAAAGACCAAAGTGGTCCTGGTTTCCCCCCAAAGGTTCTGAACCTATTTATCAAGCAAATTTATCAAGTGGACCACTAAAGATTATTATTAGGGACTAAATATGCTCCTCTGGCATTACGGTACTCAACGTGACTTTTACAAAGGCAGTTGAGAGAACTCAGTGACCATGAACTCAAAGCCACACTAGTGAAAGGTCCAAGGGTCCTCACCGCACCCCCTTTTTAGGGAGGTGTGATTTGAGCAGGAGGGGTCAGCACCTGGCGAGGTGCGTGTGCCCCATACTCTGTCTGTGCTGTACACACTGGGGTTTCACGCCTTCGGGAGCAGCACAGCCCTAAATCTATCCCTCCTTCCCTGGGGGACCACAAAGTCTTCCAGATCATAAATGCATTCAACATGGTTGTTCACTGACTTATCAAAGCCATTAGAATTACAAAGAGTTGTCAGAAATTAGAGCAAACTGAAGCATCAGGAAGGCCACCCCAACACACACACCACCGTACATTTTGCTGACAGCAGAACTATGCCAAAGGTAAAAGTGTCATCTGAAGAGTCACACTGAAGAGGCACACCTACATCAGTTATTTTTAACCTCTGGAATGTTATAAGTTGCACATTAATTTATAGCCTTCTTTGTCCACATCCATCAGAACAAGGGCCTATTTTTTCCCATGAAATGTCAATCTGGAATTTCCATGAAAGTTGTTAAACCTCACTTCACACCTGCTGAGCTACTAAAACATTTTTAGGGTAGAACGTGCTAATCATACAACCCCCTCCCCCATGCTACCATCTGGAAACATCAATTTATTGCCCAGATTAAAAAGAAAATCAATTACTGAATAATATTATACCCTGAATGGAAACTGGAGTCATAGAAGGAGGAGGTTACTTTTACCTGAGCTTAAAACAAACACGAAGAAAAAGGTACGGCAAACTTAAAACCAAGAGCTACTATGCCGTTTCTTGCTCATAGATATCAACATGTACTTCTGGAATAGAAATATCTGCACAGGGAATTAGGTCCTATACTATTCCCCACCCTCTAATTAAACTACCAAAACATCAAACCAAACAGACCATTGTAGGCCTGACCTACAGAATCTACTGACATCAGAGTTCAAGTGGGAAATCACCCCTTATACAACTGTGATCACTCCTCTTTGGACTTTTAAATGTCACTTATTTTCTTAACATAAAATAATCTTAATAAAGAAGAAAGCACACAAGAATAGGAGAAATGAGCAGTGTATACGCTAGCACTGTAACAAGAATCCTTGTAAGGAGGTTCTGGGTCTGGCCACCTCAAAACATTTATCCCTGGCAGAAAAGTAGCAGCGAGGTAACAGAAGTATTTCAAAAACCCGGGCAGGGATTTGTTGTGCCTTCAGCCGGCAAAGTCCAGAAAATATGACAACAGCCATTTCTAAAAGCAAGCCACCCAAGGAGGTGGTCACTAATGTTTGTCAATTATGATGAAATCTAGTAGCTCTCTGGGAGAGATCTGAATTAGTAGCGTTGAAAGGCTATTTCCTGAACCCCAAATTAGAATCCTTCATAAACTACTGCAGTTTCCTGCTTGGTCCTGAAATAAGAGACAATGGATGAAACCAAATAATGTTTAACCTTTGCTGTGAATTTATATTTCTTAATATTTAACCAAGAAATTACCAAGGAATTACAAATGGTTAACCTGTCATAATGTCACGGAGCTAGACAACAATGGAGAGAGTGGAGGCATCAAAGCTGTCTTCTAACTTAACTCCACAAACTCCATTTGTATCCTCATTAAAGGACTGGGCCATGCTTCCATTTTAGATCTGTTCCTGGGCTGCCCAGAAACTGAGGCCTTCAGACAGACCTTTGCAGTGATGAGAGTAACTTTTTGAAATGTGGAGAGAGACTATGAAATATTTTAATCTCAGACTTCTTATCTGAGCAAAAAACACTTAAGTTCTTTTCTGTCAGTATGACATTTGGATGACAGCTGGATGACAAATGGACCTACGAGTGAGCAGAAAGTTGAGGTTTCCTTCCTTCTCCTCCATGCTATCAACACGAGTCTTTAAATGTCCTGGAAGATTCTGAGACAGATTTTACTTTTGAACACAACCTCCTAAAAAGTGAGGTATAAAACTATCTTCAACTTCTAATTTGCAAATTTGAAACTACCAATGCACATGTTTAACTGAGATGCATAAAAGCCTTTCTCCTCAAAAGGCTTATATTTAACTAAAATTGTCACTTTTAAAAGAAAGTTTATGGCTAAAACGTATATCATCATTACCAGCAGGAATATGACTGTGTCTGGGAGCCCATTTCACTAAAAAGCCGAAAAGTCTTCTCTCAGATGGGTTTATAATGTGTCTCTTCTATTCTGGTGATTAAACAGTAAGCTCTTGGGGAGTGATTTGTTTTATTGTTACAGTGATCACCTATCAAATTGTTTTGCTTTGATATTATAGCTCCAAACTAGAGTTCAATAGTCCTAGACAGACAGTGGTCTAAGAACTACAGTTCTTGAGTCCAACCTCCTGAAAAAGTGAAGTATAAAACTCTGGCTCCAACTGCTTGTTCCGGTACTTGTTGACAATGTCGGTGATCTTCTGTTTCCGGCGGACATGTGGTGGACTGTAGGAGTCACTTTCCAGTCTCTTTCTTCTACAAATGTTAATTACAGTCTGCCTCACCAGAAAACCTTGAAAACAGAGGGTTTTAGTCAGCTAGGTGAACTATCAGTATTCAAGTGAACTATTCTCTGCAAACTCAAACTATTTCATTCCATTTGCAAAACTCCTCGTCCCCAGAGAGACAGAGCTCTACTAAGATAAAACTGTCAGAAGAAACACACAATGACATGGAAAAACAAAATCAAAATGTAGCCTGACAACCCATTTCCTGCCCTGGACTGTAAACAACTATGCTCGTTTTGCAGTACTGCAAGTTTGTGAATTATAGTTGTGCTCGTACTTAGCAGATTAAGCACACTTCAAAACAGAGCCAAACATGCTTCCTTTTAACAAGAGCCACAGGATTTTCCACACGTGGGACCTACTAAGTAATATCACCATTTCCTTATTTATACTTCTTTTTGGTTCATGAAAATGTTAAAGAAAAAAAAAAAAAAAAAAGAAAAAAAAAACAAAGAAAACTCAATGGGACTTCCCTGGTGGCGCAGTGGTTAAGAATACGCCTGCCAATGCAGGGGACACGAGTTTGATCCCTGGTCTGGGAAGATCCCACATGCCGCGGAGCAACTAAGCCCGTGCGCCACAACTACTGAGCCTGTGCTCCACAACAAGAGAAGCCACCGCAGTGAGAAACCCACTCACCGCAACAAAGAGTGGCCCCTGCTTGCTGCAACTAGAGAAAGCCCACGCACAGCAACGAAGACCCAATGCAGCCAAAAATAAATAAACAAATAAATAAATTTATTTTAAAAAAAAGAAATGAAAAGAAAATTCAATCCTTCAGCCACATATGAAGCTTACCGAGTGCTCGCCTACTGACAATCATCCCATCCACAAGAGGGATGACCACGTTAAATTTTCCAGTGGCTCCTTGAATTTTAATCCGGAATAATCCAGTGTTTAAAGGGTGGATGAAGATGACAGGAACTTCTTTTTCAAGAGCAGTAGATCTTAAGACAAGAAAAAACTCTTTTTACCCCAGATATTCAAGAGCTGAAGTCCCCCATGTGTAATATAAGAATACCAAGGGGACTTACTGCCAGGCAGTATTTGAGAAGAGACAAGTGATCAGTCTGCTCAGAATCTTCTTTCTGGGAGCCCATGGTGAAGCTCCCCACACCAACACCTGACCCTAATTACCTATCACTGGGGTTGGCCTTTTGAAGCTGACCAAAAAAGGGGCTAAAAATTGTGCTTAGAAAACCACTGGGGACACGGGGTGGAAGGAAAGGCCAGAAAAATGTATGGTGGGGAACCATCAATAGCAACCAGCCATGGGACTTTTACTTAGTTCCTCCTTCTTGTAGCGAACAAAAGTGCGGCTGGCCAGAGGGTAGGGAATTCCACCACAGTCAATGCTGGCACCTCAGAGCAGAAGTGGGAATACAGTTTAGGCTCACTATGGGAATCCCTGATATGATTTTTTTTTAGGGGCTGGGGAAAGAGGTCGGGAGGACCTTAGTTTGGGTCAGTTGCAAGTGTCCTCCTCAGCAGAGGTGATAAATGGCTGAATCTTATCACAGTCAAAGCCCTCAAAGTCTCTGAACAGGTAACACAGCTGCCAAGGTCAGCAACTGTACCTTTAGAAGACTGAATTACACATCATGTGTCGGGGCTATGCCGATGCATCTAGAGGTACCCATGTTACTCTTCGATGCTATATGCCAGGGTTTTGGTTTGTTTTTGTTTTGCAACACAGTGAGCTTTCTTTCTAAAGTGATTTTGGCCAAAGGGACAGTGAGTCAATATTTTAAGACATTTAATAAAAACCAATCCTATACTAATTCTGTCCCCAAGACAAATTCTAAACTTTGCTAAACTACTAGTAAAACACAAATTTTACAGTCCAATCATATTACAACTTTTGACCTAAAAAGATTAAAACAACAACAAACAGTACAAGAGACTTAAAAGTTCTCTTCCAAACTAGTTCTAGAAAAGTACCCCTCATGAAATCTATCCTGGTCTCTTCAGCAAGTCACTGTCATGGACGAAAAAAAGAAAAACAGGACTGTTCTGTATTAAGAGAGATTGTAGGAATTAACACCAGATGGATGAAATGGATGCTGGTTTAAACAAACCAGCTATAAAGACTATTTTAGGGAAAATGGAGAAATTTAAATGTGAGCTGGCTACTAGATGAAATTAAGGAATTGCTACTAACTTTATTACTGTGATAATGTTATCTTTATCTATTTGAAAAGTGTTCTTAATCTTCAGAGGTGCATATTTAGAATGTTAGGAAATCTGTAATTTGCTTTAAAATACTTTAGCATAAAAAACATGGGGACTTCCCTGGCAGTCCAGTGGTTAAGACTCCGTGCTTCCACTGCAGGGAGCACGGGTTCCGATCCTCGGTCAGGGAACTGTCAATAAGATCCCGCATGCCACGCGGTGTGGCCAAAAAAAACCAAAACAAACATGGAAGTTTTAAGAATGACTTGCCCTATTCTAGAAATTTAATATGATGTTAAAATAAACCACCTTTACTGACTTCATTTCTACAACAGTAATCTAAAGTCATCTCACGTGCAATACAAACCAGATCATGGAAACAGAAGGAACTTATTCAAAGTTAAAATATCAAGTTTAGCTTGATATAAATTATTTGTTTAAACCAAAGACACGCAAGCAAAAAGCTTTGAAACGGTAAAAGCTGCACAGATACATTCTTACTATTCTTAGAATCATATTATTCTGTTTTTATCCTTTTTGTGCATGAAAAGTTAAAATAAAAATCTTAATATTATAATAAAGTTAGTATTATGTTTTACTTAGAAATATTTTTCCATTAAATAGCTCCTATGTGATGAGGATATTTTAACTGCTATCTATCCAGAATGTTTTGACCAATTTAATTCCATTATTTCTATCTAATATTGCTACTCTATTATCAGCCTTCATTAATACTTAATTGCCTCCACTTCTCCGTCTTTCTTTTTGCCTCAGATAAATTTAAACAGCAATTAATTATGCCATTTAAAAATCCTTGCTAATTTGATCACCTTGTGCATTAATCTACAAACTTCTCTCTTTGATTCTTTTCCCCTAATTATGTTTACTTCTTACTGCCTTCATCCCTTTTGTTTCATTAAAGTCTTTATCTCTTAATTAAACTGCAATCAACATATTGTAAAAAATAGGTTTCTCTATGCTTAAACACAATGCTGATAAACTTTAAGCAAGTAAAGAGCGTACCTCAGAGAAGTGCTACTATTTGCAGTAGTTTCCACACCAGTACTGATTTCTGTCATCAGGTCTGAGAGGGGAAAGTTTTCTGGAAGAAAATCATAGCATTACAATTAATATCTCCCTCCTAGGAAACCTATTTTCCTAATCTCTTCACATAGCAGGCAACAAATATATGGACTGCGCTATCCTAAAATATATAATCCTAACTATTCTTCACAAATTTTAAAAAAAAATTCTCCCTTAAGACATATTTTAGATAAGTTCATCTAAAGCAGAGAGTTTTTACAGAACATCATCTATAGTCTTGGAGGGCTTGGAAATAGCTTTAGAAGTTCTGGAAAGCAACTATCGCACTTTCTTATAAACTCTGAGCTGGATGAGATTCTAGGATAAATACACATTGCTAATGTTCTTATGCAGCTTACATAAAAATCATGAGAAACATATCCATAGCAGAATCCCTAAGGACAAATTAATCTTTACACTAAAATAAGACAGCAGGGTCTGTGGAAAGAGGGTGAGGGAGGTGTTCCCCCTTCTCCTTTCCAGAGGTTCTGGGGTAACTGGGGGCTACATGCAGTGGGACCAAGTGGCCACAAACCAGTAACTGTCATACCAAGAAGAGCTAAAGGCTTTTTGTAACCATGAGTCTCATCAAATCTTCACAACTATGAAATAAGTGCTGGATCACTCATTTAACAGATGAGTGACCTAAGGCTTAATGAAATCCAGGCTTGCTGAACTCCAGTCCCAGCTCTTGGCCACCATATAGGGCCTATGCTGCCACTCCCTTTAGACATTTAACAAGCCATCGTCATCCTATTATAATCTTATTTATGGACAAACTCCTTACACAGTACCTATATCATCATAGCGTTCCACCCAGACTACAGAAACTCTTGTCTCAGGTCCAAGGGGAGGCACAGGGCGCCCCTGAGGCAGCTTCTTCATTCTGGAACTGGGACTGAGCTATATGAGGCAGAGAAAAGCAGAAGAGGGGAAGAAAAACAAATAAAAAACACTGGCTTAATAAAACTACAACCATACATTCATCAAACTACCCAGTGAAATAAGGATCACGTCACGGGAAGTCACTTCTGGAAAAAAGTATAAAATACGTTTGCAGAAAAGCCCTTCTTTGGTTCCTCTGTTTATCAAGTCTCAAACTAGAACAAGGAAATGAAGGTCTAGAAACTTCAAATGAAAAAAAGAAAAGGAACACTAAACAATTATAGTTATAAAAATAAAATTTGATGCAATGTCTTAATGAGTGCTTAAAAAGGATCTGAGTCTATCTCTATGGTCAGAAAGCAGTACGATTTTTCCATTATAGCAACATCACTGATTTGCCTGGGGATCCTTTCAGTGTTGAATTCTTGTCAACAGCTTTTCCTGTATCTACTGATATAATGATATGATTTTTCTTTCCTTAAGTTTGTTAGTAGTCTGCAAAGTATGTGGTAAATAAAAACATGGTGCTTTAAGAGTTGTCATTCTTTGGATTTTAAGAAATAACCAAGCTTTATGTGTTTTATTTCTTTTTCTTATTTCCCTGCATAAAACCTCTACTATCTTGTGAATAGAAGTAGTGAGAGCAAACATCCTTGCCTCCATTTGGGGGGAAAGCTTTCAGAATAATGTGTAAGTATAATATTAGCTGCAGGTTTCTAGTAGAGTTCTGTTTCAGGTTGAGGAAGTTCCCTTCTGATCGTAACCACGTTGGCATTCAGAAAATGAGTAGCAATCCCTGACTATTAGATCTGACTAAAATTCTGCATTACCTGACTTGTTCTTCTCCAAACTGTGTTCTGTGAAACCTTTTTAAGGGTAGCAACTCATGATTTTCAAAATCAGTCTACTTCAGAGAGTTTTATATAAGTTAACTTTTTTTTCCTAAATCAATTTTAAAGGTGAACCTCTCCCATATTCTTTTAAGCAAATACTTACGTTAAAAATAATTTTAAGTGTAGAAAGAGCCAAATTAAACCCCTTTACAATGGAAGAAGGGCTTCAGAAAAGTTTACACTACACTTCATCTTTTTTATTATTTGTTCTAAATCAATTTTCTTACACCTGTAAACTGATCCTGTACTCTTGTTATCACTTACTTGGTCACTTTCCAGTAAGGATTAAGACATAACATGAGGGGAGGACACAGATAAGACATAACATCTGATAAGGTAAGAAAAAAGGATAAAAGTAAAATGCTGTCTTCTTGTAGTAGCTGCTGTGTTGCCTCACTCAGTGCATTTATTCAAACACTGGGCGATTCTTCAAAATGCTATCATCTGTATGTTGTCAGACTTAAGTTGAATTTTGCATGATTAATGCTATGAAATGTATAGTAACTGTTGTACCATTAGTGGATATTTTAGGGACCAAATAAAAACCTAGGCTTGAGACAGAATGGGTGAAAGAACCGAGCATGGAACTGAAATGGCTAAATCAAGGAAAAAAACAAAGGCTGAATTAGAATTAAATATTTGTTGCAAGCTGAAAAAAAGAAAATCATAAGAATTTGATTAAAAAAATTAAGATACTAATGAATCAGTACTGCTATAATTACTCTCTGGGTTAAAGTTAAAAGCTTTTCAGGTGCAATTCTATAATTACTTCCATTTCACTACAAATTTTTGGAGGTTTATCAACAAAGTGACTTACCCTCTGTGAGGAATTAAGATTGTCTGTGTGATTAGGGAAAAGCTCAAGCGTCAGGGATGGCTGTTTCAGAATTCCTGGCATAAGATCCATATTTGAATCACTATCTTGGTCTGAGAGGTTACTTTCCAATGAATCAGCTATAGCGTAAAGAAAAAAAATAATTATAATACCTACTACTTCTTTAGAGCAAATGTGTTTATTAAACTAGTTATGCTAACACTCCAACCTAAGTCACTTAAGCAAAGCATTGCTTCTACAGCAAGGGTTGGCAAAGTTTTTCTGCAAAAGATCAGGTAATAAATATTTCAGGCTTTGCTGGCTATACAGGTCTCTACTGCATATTCTTCTTTGTATTTTATTTACAACCCTTTAAAAATGTAAATACCATTCTTAGTGTTCTGAATTTTGCCTGTGTGCCGTAATTTGCTGGCTCTGGCTCTACTGAGTTGGTGCAAACAGGCTGGGCCAGAGACACCAGGCAGGGACTCAGTTCATAGAGGACAGATGGGGCCTGGCTTCTGGAATTCAGGTGGTAGATCACAGCCTTGACATGAAGGCAAACAGCTGCTAAGACACTGACCTAGACCATGGAAGGCGCCTCCTGCCAGGGACACAACTGGCCCCAGAGTAAGAGACAGAGACGGGCCTAGAGTGCAAAATTAAGGGTCCAAATACAAAGGTTAGGAGGCTGCCTAGGTAGGCTAGGGTACACAAAAAGTCATTAGCCTAGAGATGAGATCATCAAAGTGTGATGTGCAGCATCCTATCCTATGGATGGTCTCAATGAAGAAGCTGAAGTTTTCCACCTACCGCCTGGTCAGGCACAAAGAAATGAGTTTAATTTGCAGGAAGCAAAGGTTCTAGGCAAAATAAGACTAAGAATTCAGACTGAGAAGTAATGATCACTCCTGATCCTTGAGAAGAACAGGCTTAATCACCACCTTTTCTAGGCTGAAGTTTCTCCTCCTCAGTGTTAGAAGATCAGCCAGATGCCATCATGAGAGCCTTCCAATTGCAGTATTCTCTGGGGTTCCATATAAAGGCTCTCACATGGAAACAAGGAAGCAGGTGAGGGCTTACTCATAATTAGAGAAAGAAATGAATAAACTGGAAAATAGGGCTTCTATGTATTAATCAGATTAAAAAAAGTTAAAAAATGGGCCAAAGTGGATCTCCTTTATTTAAAAATTATTATTAGAGGGCCAGTATTCTTGTTTTTACCTACTTTCCTTTAGTTAAGAGGGGATAACATCCTGTACCTCTGCATAATCTAAAAGCTATCATGCTTTCGAAGCTGAAGAATGTCTTAGATGACTTCAGAATCTCCCCCAATGCAATACTACTGCACAAACAAGTGAATACAAAAATAGTTCCATACAAAAAAATGCCCTTACTTAAGGACTCCACAGAAGAAGGAACCACAAAAGCTATTTCCGTAAGGGCATCAGCATAATACAGCACCTTCTTCTGTCCGTTGAAAATGCTAGCCCCAGCATCTTCAGAGGAAATCACTTCATCTAGGAATGAGAAACACTACATTACTGCTCTAAAAAGTGGGGAAAACCAATATCATCCTGCTTCATGAAATTTTAACTGGTTAATAAAGTGATAATAAATAGAAGGTACATTTTCAACATGAACCAATTAATGTGTAAGAAGAATAAACCATAAATGTTCATTAAATGTCTTTATACTAACTTTATTTATTTTTTAAATTAGAAGTTGTATTTGTTAAAAATTTATTTTATTTATTCATTTTTGGCTGCGCTGGGTCTTCGTTGCTGCGTGCGGGCTTTCTCTAGTTGCAGCGAGCGGGGGCTACTCTTCGTTGCAGTGCACGGACTTCTCATTGTGGTGGCTTCCCTTTGTTGTGGAGCACGGGCTCTAGGCGTACGGGCTTCAGTAGTTGTGGCACACGGGCTCAGTAGTTGTGGCGTGCAGGCTCAGTAGTTGTGGTGCACGTACACTAACTTTAAATCATAAAATCTTAATTTCATACTTTCTGAAACTACTCTAAATCAGACCACTTTTGATTAGCAGGACCTTTAGCTCATCTGTATAAGGCGGATTTAGGGAACAGTCTTTTTGGAAGAGGTAACAGTAATCAAAAGGGAGAAGACTACCACAGTCCCTCTGAAGGGAAGAGGGACAGATGC
This sequence comes from Eubalaena glacialis, assembly GCF_028564815.1. NCBI lineage: Eukaryota > Metazoa > Chordata > Mammalia > Artiodactyla > Balaenidae > Eubalaena > Eubalaena glacialis. The sequence continues at coordinate 21,734,998 of NC_083728.1, forward strand.
CTGCGTGTGTGTACTCTTGCTTTCAAGGCATTTCCTGTCCCTGGTCTCTCTCTACTGCTCCTCAGCTTTGCTTCTGTTCCACTTTCTCCAGTGATCAGTGATATAATATGAAAGTGTACAGGCAGTTTAGTAATAGTATCTGCTCTAAGCCAGCAAGATTGAATTAACAAAAGTAACACTCCTGAGAGCTAGTATAGTTTTCAATTAAAATGAACACAATGCCCTGCCCGTAATACATAAAAGATCAACAACCTGACAAAAAACTGGGAAGAGGAAATGAACAAGTAGTTCTCAGGTAAGAAATAAAAATATGAGAAGATGCTGAAACTCAATCATAATTAAAAATAGAAAATTCCTCACCTAACAGACCGGAAGACACCTAAATTGGTGAGGATGTGGCAAACAGAAGTTTAGACCAGAGGTTAGCAAACTTTCTGCAAAGGATCAGATAGTAAATAAGGCTTTGCATGCCATATGGTCTCTGTCACGACTACTTAAGTCTGCCGTTGTAGCATGAAAGCAGTCAGATAATACATAAAGAAGCGTGGCTGAGATCCAATAAAACTTTATTTACAAAAACAGGCATGGGCTGTAGTTGCTGACTCCTGGTTTAGATGCTGGGCAGGCACTTGTGTCTACTGCAGTACACACTGTGGTTACTGCCCCAACATCCACTCCACCCTCCCCTCCTCTACCTTGTTTATTTCTATCAGGATCATTCCATCTCTCTTGCCACAGCGACAGGCTCAGGGTGGTCCAATCACTGCGTATCTCAGGATTTGGGGAGAAGGGAGGTTCTGAGACTCAGCTAATCTCTCCTCTTCAGACTAGTGTGATATGTGAATGTAAAGCCTAGAACTGCCTTATTTGCACTATGAGGAAAGCCAGGCTGGGACAAAGCCAACACATGGAGAACAGATCTAAAGGAAAACTGCAGAGAAATAGAACAGGACTGCTGATCAAATGGCAACAAAAAATGTACACTAATCTCTGGAGTTTTCAGTTATATGAGGCAATAAATGACCTTCAAAATCTAAGCCAATTTGGGTCGGGTTTTCTATTACCTGCAACCTTAAGCATCCAACTGATACATTTATCAAACTAAATCCTTTATCAATTCTACTTATGAGAACTTAGTCTATAAATACACTCAAGCACATATTAAAGGTTACGTGGCAATTAAAATTAGAGCATATCCTCCAATACTTTGATTCAACCTTGGTTGAAAGTAGAAAAAATTACAAGTCACAAGTCACAATGATATTCAATGGGAAACCTTGAGAGAGTATAATCTTGTTGACAGAAAAACTCTGCTAATTCAAAGCACGGACACAGGCATTACCCACTTGAGAAAGGTATTATTAACTTTCCAGTGATTTCAAGAGCCCCCAGAACAAAAAGCACTAGCCAGGTGGGGCAAAGGCCTTAAGTTTAAACTTATACTTGCTCTGGTACTTGTTATCCTGATTACAGTTCCTCAGGAGGATTTGCAGAGATGGGCATGAATCTCTCAGAGATAGTCAGCTGTTTACTACAAAGATTATTATGTAATATCCCAAGAATGTAACTTAAATGACAGCCACAAAGTCTAAAAAACACACCTGTTAATAGAAAACTATATTTATTAGACAAAATACACTTGTTAGGAAACTGTACTGTTTGCTATAATCTATTATAATATTGTTATAGAAAATGGAATTTGTTCACTCACACTCCAAAAAAGGAACTTATTAACCTTGTGATAATTAGGCCATTCATTTTATGTTAATTAACTCTGTCATTATATATGTATATAACATATACATTCATTTATATATACATATACATAAGTATTCCCCATATTAACAGAAAATGTCTGGAAGACTATACAATTATTAAGTGACCTCCTGTGAGGATTAGAGGAAAGAGGCTTTTCCATTCTATACCTCTGCTTGTTTTTTTTAATAAGACTACAAACTAATAGTAAAGGGGGAAAAGTCAAGAGTAACAAAACAAGAAAAAACAAATGAACATATGAGTTTTACCTTGTTCAGGTCCTTCACCATCATCGCAACTGTTAATAGACCAACTGGTGGAAACATGCCCAGTCCAGCCAGGGTGTCTGCCCACATCTACCGCCCAGCCAAGGGAGAGCAAAAATTCTAGGAAATGTGGCTGAACATTTCTGGAAGACTCCACATTCTTTAAAATCTGAAATACATACCAATCATCAGATATAATGAAGGAAACAAAAGAGCGTATCAAAATAAGCTTCATAAAAATCGATTCACTTTGAAGTGTCTGATAAATCAAGCCCAAGCTTAGAATAAACTGGGGACTATATATATCACTGTAGTTAAAAATGCATGCTTCCAAGTTAGATAGATTTGGGTTCAAATCCTGGCTGGGCCTTGGGCAAGTTTCTTAACCCCACTGCTTCAGTTTCTTCATCTATAAAGTGAGTAATAATGATGGTTGTGAAGATTAGGTGAGATAATACAAGAAAATCCTTTAGCTCCCTCCCTAGCAAAATAATTATTGAGCTAGACATATTTACTAAAAGTAAACAAAAAACACTAAGTCCCCGCCTTCACAGAGTCTGATTAGTGAAAAACATTACATAGGTATGTGATTATTTACTTACAAATCTTGACAAATGCTATAAAAAGTATAAACCTATTAAAAATTCAATAATTAATGAGTGGGAAAACATTCTTCTCTTAGTCCAAAGAAGAGAATGCAACCATTCCAGAAAAAAATGAAGTGACCAGAAGGGTCTCTCCTCTTTACCAAGTACCAAACTTAATCCCTGGGCCTCAGAAAGAAAAGTCCCTTGTTCTAAAACAGTGGTTCTCATGGGAGTGATTCTGCTCTCCAGGGGACATCTGGCAATGTCTGGAGACATTTTTGATATCACAACTGGTGGGGCACCGCTGGGACCTAGTGAGCAGAGGCCAAAGATGCTGCTATATGTCCTATTCTATAGAACAGCTCCCATAACAAGGAATTATCCGGCCCAAAATAGCAACAGTGCTTCTGTTGAAAACCCAATGCTAGAGGAAGAAAAAGGAGAAATCCTCTACAAATTAAAAATGAGATGGGGAGAGGGGTAGTGTATCAACATCACCTGGGGAATCTCTTAAAACATAAGATTCTCTTAGCCTACTCCAGAACTTCTCTATCAGATCAGCAGAGATAAGATCCTGGAATTACTACTTTTAAAAGCTCTCCCAAGTAACTTTTGATGCAGCCAGTCCACAGATCACTGATGTAGTTCATACAATGTTAATCAATGGCAAGACCATCTGGAGGCCTAATAAAGTCAAAATATGTGGTGTGTTACGTCGAATACTTCTCAATCCACTGGGCATCGTTGCCAGGCCATTATCTCTTAAACATATCATCTCTTAAACACATCATCTCCTTAGAAGTGTACCTGTTTAGTTCACCCATATCCCTTCATGTTCTTCTAAGTGCCAGGAAACTGATTTGACAGCCAGTTCTCGTTTTCTTCCAATTAAAAATTTTTTTCAGAACTGAAACGTTTAAATAAACAACTTGAAAATTTAGTCAAGATGCAATAAGTAAGTCAAATTCAACTTGCAGGCCACTGGCTGGCAGCTGGAAATTAATCTAAATCTTCCCTGTGGCTAGGGAAGGCAGGTCTCAGCCATTCTAAAGGAGGCCTCAGAGAATCTTATTGTTTTCTAGTCACACTCAGTCCCTAGAAAGCTAAGGAAACTCAACCGGTTTAAGAATTACCTCAAGGGTTTATAAAATTTACAGCATAAAAATTTACCCCCAAAATCCAGAAATCTTACCTCCTGGTTTGTTTTCTGACCTGGCTTCATATAGAAAATAAAAACTGTGTCGAAGGGACGACATGGCAAGAGATCCAGATACCCAATGTCATCAAAAAATCCAGGTATCATGGAGTCAAGGGCAATAAGGTGAGGAGGTAGACGACTATTTGCAGGTTCCTATCGCCAAAGGAAGAAAGGAGAAATTATTATCTCTCTTCATCATTCTAATTATAAAAGCAATACTTGCTCATGTTTTAATAAACATTAAGTAAAAAAAAAAAATTATAAAGTGGCAGCAATAAGCACAACCATAATCCCAAACTACAGAAACTATTTAACATGCTTGTGTACTTCCTTCCAGTTCTCTTATTTGCCTTTTTCTGTTGAAAGACAGTTGAAATCTTAATATGTATATAATTTAAAATCCTATTTTCTCTATAAAATATCAAGCTTTCTAGAAAAAAATTTTATATGTATTTTATTCTTATTCATTGCCCGTGTCAATGCAAAATGGTACAGCCATGCTGAGAGGCAATTTGGCAGTTTCTTGCAAAGCTAAACATAGTCTTACCATACAGTGAAGCAATTACATAACTTGGTATTTTCCCATATGAATTAAAAACATGTCTACACAAAAACCTGCACACAAATGTTTACAGCAGCTTTATTCACAATGGCCAAAACTTGCAAGCAACCAAGGTGTCTTTCTGTAGGTGAATGGATACGTAGACTGTGATACATCCACACAATGGAATATTATTCAATGATAAAAAGAAATGTGCTATCAAGTCACAAAAAGACATGGAGGAAACTTAAATGCAAACTGCTAAGTGAAAGAAGCCAATCTGAAGAGGCTACATACTATATGATTCCAACTATATGACATTCTGGAAAAGGCAAAACTGTAGAGACAGTAAAAAATCAGGGGTTGGGTGGGGGAAGGAGGAGGAAATATGACTAAGAAGATTACACTGGACTTTTAGGGCAGTGAAACTATTCTGTATAATGCTATAATGATGGACACATGTTATTACGCATTTGTCAAAACCCATAGAATTGTACAACACAAAGTGAACTCTAATGTAAACTATGGACTTCAGTTAATAATCCATCCCATACTGGTTCATCACTTGTTACAGATGTGTCACAACAATGCAAGATGTTACAATACGAGAAACTATGTGTGTGGAGGAAGAGAGGTTATATGGGAAGTCTCTCTACTTTCTACTCAATTGTTCTGCAAACCTAAAACTGCTTTAAAAAATAGTCTATTAATATTTTAAGGCATTTTTTGTTTTGTTTCCCCCCATCCCTTATCTTCTTTGAGACCCTGATCTTGCCCAGCAGGTTGGGCCATCCACGATATTTTTCAGGAAAGCATCCCCCAGAGACGGCAAGGATTACTCTCTTCTACAATAGCAAGGATCGTGAGCCTGGTCTTCTAGTCCATTATGTAACATTCCTAACAGGGGTTGAGGCAACACCCTATCATCAAAAACATTACTATTTTTGCAGTCAAACAGAAGAGTATTCACACTATGAAATAAGTAAGACTACAAATAGCCTCGCATCAATTCAGGTCAGATTTTTCCACTAAGTGAATTTTATACAAACATACAAAAGAACTTCTAGTTTTCATTTTTCACTTTGAAATCATGGATAAGGAACTGTAGACCTGCAGCATGCTATGATACACCTTATAGGACAAAGGCTCCTCATTCTTTCTTTTTTAAATACGCTATCTCATCAGCTTGTTCTTCTGGATGATCTTCTGATTCAGGAACATAACATGCGTATGTTTTATATCTCTTAACTCTGAATAACTTTATTTAAAGTTTTTCCCTCTAGGTCTGTGTTTTAATACATTTTCTTAGAATAACTTTTGTCAATATCGCAGTTGTAACTCAGGTATTTTGGCATCATATTTCTAACTGGATATTAGAGCCACAGACATTAATATCTGTACTTTGTGTGTAGTGATCTTAATTCTCATTTACTTTAAACATTCTATTGATTCTCTTATGGCTGTCTAATTAGAAATCATATTACCTGGGAACTGTCTTTTCCTTTCCAATGTTTTTTTTCCTCTTATTTAGTTTCTTTTAATATTTCACGGACCTTCCTGGTTTTGATACTATACTGTAGTTATGTAAGATGTTACCCATTGGGTGAACCTCCCTGCACATTTAAAAAAAATTTTTCTGTTAATCTATAATTATTTAAAAATTAAAATAGGGACTTCCCTGGTGGTGCAGTGGTTAAGAATTTGCCTGGGGCTTCGCTGGTGGTGCAGTGGTTGAGAATCTGCCTGCCAATGCAGGGGACACGGGTTCGAGCCCTGGTCTGGGAAGATCCCACATGCCGCGGAGCAACTGGGCCCGTGAGCCACAACTACTGAGCCTGCGCGTCTGGAGCCTGTGCTCCGCAACAAGAGAGGCCGCGATAGTGAGAGGCCCGCACGCCGCGATGAAGAGTGGCCCCCGCTTGCCGCAACTAGAGAAAGCCCTCGCACAGAAACGAAGACCCAACACAGCCAAAAATAAAATAAACAAATAAATAAATAAATAATTTTTAAAAAAAGAGTTACTTCTTCTCCAGTTATTAAAAAAAAAAAAAAAGAATTTGCCTGCATATGCAGGGGACACGGGTTCAATCCCTGGTCCGGGAAGACCCCACATGCCACGGAGCAACTAAGCCCACTCGCTGCAACTACTGAGCCCACGTGCCTCAACTACTGAAGCCTGCGTGCTCTAGAGCCCGCATGCCACAACTACTGAGCCCGCGTGCTGCAACAACTGAAGCCCATGCGCCTACAGCCCGTGCTCCGCAACAAGAGAAGCCACCGCAGTGAGAAACCCGCGCACCTCAATGAAGAGTAGCCCCCACTCGCCACAACTAGAAAAAGCCCACGTGCAGCAATGAAGACCCAACACAGCCAAAAAAAAATTTTTTTTTAAATTAAAAATAAAATAAAAATAACTTTCCATTAACTAAAAAACTCTCGGTGTTAAACAGTGGCCAAGGTAGATATCCTTCACCTCTGATTTTTCACAAAGGGTGGCTCTAGTTTCCTCATTCCCCATCTCGTTTCCTAAACAGGCTGCCATTTACTGAGATCTACATTACTGGCCCTGGCTAAGTTTTTGGTTTTTTGTTTATTCATTTTTTAAAAATCAGACTGAATATTATTCTACTGAATACTGACTGTTGTATTGACTGATCTGCTAAAATAGGATCAAATTATTTTCTTAATAACTTTACTAATATTTACCAATAACTGACTCTCCTTGAGTTCCTAGGATAAACCTTACTTGGTTGTAGAAGTTAATTTGTTTAACACGCTGCTGAATTTAGTTTTACTAGCATTCTCCTTAACACTTTTGCACATATATTCATAAGCAAAGACTGGTTTATAGCTTTTTCATATGTGTGTGCTGTCCAGTTTAAGTTATTAGAGATAAGCTAAGATTCATAAAATAAACCAGTTTACTTTCTGACTTTTTCGTATGTTCTCTCTCTTTTTTTTTTTTTAAATATTTATTTGGCTGTGCTGGGTCTTAGTTGCAGCACGTGGGATCTTCATCGCAGCATGCAGGCTCTTAGTTGCGGCATGCAGGCTCTTAGTTGTGGCATGTGGGATCTAATTCCCGGGATCGAACCTGGGCCCCCTGCATTGGAAGTGCGGAGTCTTAACCACTGGACCACCAGGGAAGTCCCTTTTTCCTATGTTCTGAACCAGGTGAGAAAGCATGAGAATTATTTCCTTGAAAGCTTAAAAATTTCAAGCAGAATAGATAACATGAAAGGAAAACTGCAATCTCAGAGACAGGGCTGTTAAGGCTCTTCTTGTCTCCCTTCAGTCCACAGAATTTAATATTTTCTTCTAGTATATTTTTATTTACTGCTTCTACTCTGTTCAATTTTCTCCACTAGGAATACCACTAATCATTTGTAGACCGTATCTTTGTTCCTGGCCTTCCATAGTTACCGCTGTATTTCTCATTATTTTCCTCTTTCTGTTGTTTTCTTCTGCGTTTTAAGAGTTTTTTACTTTTTACTCTCCACCACTAACTCAATTTTCTACAACATAAAATATTTTTCATCTACATGCTGAAATCCAAACTCAGTCAGCAATGTTCCCCTCTGCTTTCCTTAAAAGTTAAATGGCCTTTAACCAAGTAGCTGCTGGAGAGTAAGGGCAGGGGGCAACTTATGCAATAAGCAACTTCTTGCCTGGCAATCTTCAGTTGTGCTTTTCAAAACAAACAGGCCTTAGTACAAACTCTAAATCCACATTCAGGGAAGCCATTTCACATTTTTGAGGCCCTGTTTCCACATCTGTGAAACAGAGATACCATTACTTTCCTTGTAAAATTGTTTTAATGGAATTAAGAATAATGACATTATTTACCTTACAGGCTGGTTGACTTTGTACTACGTACTACATGAAGCACCTGATACGATCATAATGAGATGGATACCCTTATCACCCCTATTTTATTTATCTATTTATTTATTTTTGGCTGCATTGGGTCTTCGTTGCTGTGCGTGGGCTTTCTCTAGTTGCGGCGAGCGGGGGCTACTCTTTGTTGCCGTGCGCGGGCTTTTCATTGCAGTGGCTTCTCTTGTTGCGGAGCACGGGCTCTAGGTGCGCGGGTTTCAGTAGCTGTGGCTCGCAGGCTCAGCAGTTGCAGCGCATGAGCTCTAGAACGCAGGCTCAGTAGTTGTGGTGCAAGGGCTTAGTTGCTCCGTGGCATGTGGGATCCTCCAGACCAGGGCTCGAACCCGTGTCCCCTGCATTGGCAGGAGGATTCTTAACCACTGCACCACCAGGGAAGCCCACCCCTATTTTATAGATGAGGAACTAAGACTCAGAAAAGTTGGGCAACTTGCCCAAGATCACATAGCTCGCAAGTAGTGATGCCAGGACATAAACCTAGACGGTCTGATCTCAGGAACTGCACAACAAAAGAAATGCTTATACTTGTTCCTTTTTAAAAGTGGCATAAAAGGGCAGAGTAAATTGTAGGCCATACTTTCAGTAATAAAGTTTACTGGGGAAGAGTTTTAGCATTCTTTTTTCTAATTATCTATAGATTTCATTAATATGTGTGAAATGAGTCCTACATTACCTAGGAAAATTCAGAGGCGCATATATTATTATATTATAAGCAGTCCCCTCAGACAGAACTCTAAATACATTCATGGGAAAACTGTCTTGGAGCTCATATTATAACCTACAGCATCACAGAATTTCATTTCCTTGTATGAAGGGTAAGGTTTTAAACAGTTTTTGGTTTTTAAAATTCCTTCTATCTTCATAAAAATGCTTTAGCTATCAGCAGCTGAATGTTAATTTATGAATATACTTACTCATAAAAGTTTATAGAAATTACCTTCAATGCTTCTAAGGACAAAAATCCAAAGTGTGAAAGGAAAAGGCGTGCTGTTTGGAATTCCTGGGCAGGAGGTGGGGGCTTACAATCTGTAATCGGATCAGGAAAACTTCTCTTCTGCAATTCCTCCTCACTTTGTTGTTCAAGGTGTATTTCATAAGCAATCTGCTGGGCCATGCCATTCCTTAATTTTTCATGTCTCTCTTCTAACTGAAATAAACCGAACATTTCATTTTTTTGGAATTATCATAAAAGTAATAGAATTAATCTTAAGTTTTAAATGAAAATAAAGCTACAAGCAACAAAATAAATGAAGATAATTTTCAGTGATCAACACTGAGTTTCAATTCGGTACAACCAAGAGCATACAATCAAGCAAATACGTTACAAGGTTAAAACAAATACCCAAAACATGTCCCTACAGCCTCAAAAATTGCTCCTTCATCTCCTTGCTGTAAGTGAAACCACTCTATCTCTGCTTCCCTTCACATTGGCAAGACAGGGGGCAAAGCTGCTGCTCTCTGCCAGATCCCTGTCCATCTTCATCCTGCAGTGATCCCCTCATGTTTTGAAGTCCACAACCATATGCATTAGTTGCTATACTCTTGGAGCTATCTCTGCTTCCCTCTGATCCATCCTATTTAAAATTCCATCCTCTGTGGTGAACAGCCTGGCTTATATTCCTACAATCTCCTCAACCTTCACAACTCTGGCCATCCATGACACACTTTGTACCTCAGATGTGCTGTACTTTCAAGAGCTACAATCCTGAAATTCCTTTCCTACAGCTCACCCATACCCTTACTCCCCCTTTACCATCACTGAGAGGCAAACAACCCCTCCCCGTATTTCCCCAAGCCATTAGCATCCTTCTGGCTTCATCCACCTCCCAACCAAAACTAAATCCCCAAATGTGACATCTTAATACCCTCTTCTAAGCATATAACATGGCTATGTTGTTCCTTATTCTTCCTTATTCACCCAGCCAATCTCCACACCATTCAAATTTTTTACTTATGCCTATGGATACTAAGGACTTTTGAAGAAAGTCAGCAGAGTGCATTAAGTAACTTCACTACAGATGATGCTACTTAAACCTAGCTGGGCTGCCTGGAAATTTTAAGAATCATCTTTGTTTCCCTATTTCATTGCTAAGAACTAAGATTAAAATTTACATAAGCTGCTTCAATTTTCCTCCTTTCCAACTCTAAATGTCTCTGAACCTTCACTGACCCTCTCCTCTCCTGTCTTACCAGAAGTGTCCCTTTTCTAGACTCAATCACAGACTCTTGACCCTACTGCCTCCAGGGCTTTACTCTGTTACTTATCACTTCCCCAGCCCACCTTACAGTGTTAGCAGGTGCAGACCCTTTTCCACTGGCTCCTTCCACCTCTAATTCTTCTTGAGTTAAAAAAAAGAAAGAAAAAGAAAAACTAGCCTTGCCTTTCCTTAGCTAAGGCTATTTCCTCACACTATTTTTCACTCTGTACCCTTCCCTTTACTGCTAACAGTAACAGTGTAGTTTATATTCACTGCCTTTTCTTTCCTCTTTAACCATTCATTCCCCAGACCCTTACACTTTAATACTCCTTTGAACTTGCTCTCAAAGGTCACCAACATTTCATGACAAAATCCAGGGGCCTCTTCTTAGTGCTCCTTCTCCTTGATCTCTCTAGCATTTGAAACTGCAGGCAGCCTCCATTCCTACCCTTATATTCTCTCATGCCCTGACATACCTGTCTTCCATTTCTTAAAATTCTTCTCTCTTGACCTAAGCGACCAATTACTTAATCTAGTTAAGTATCTAAATTAATATAAAACCAAATAAATTTTTCCCATTTTCCCAAACCTGTCCTCTTCCTCATGTCTATATTTCTATAAATGGCACTGTTATCTTTGTCACTCAAGCCTGAAATCTAAAGTTCTTCGGCTCTTTTCCTTCCCTCATCAATCCAAGACTGTCTGGATCTACCTCTACAAGACATGCCATATATTTAAACTTCCACTATCAATGAGGTAGTCCTTCCCATCCCCTGCCTAGATTGTCATAACTGTCTCTGAATTGGGCTCCCTTCTCCAAATATCCTCCACTAGGGTCTGATCATATCAGAACACTATTGAAACCACAGACCAGCCCAGGCAGCCCAGTGCCACCTCTCTATAAGATATGTCCAGTTCCTTTCAATCAGCCACAATCTATATTTGTCTTACTACATGGTAACCTCCTGGATGACAAATACCCAGGTCATCTTATGAATCACCTCCAGGAATACCAAAGAAAGGCAGTGTCTTGACCACAGAAGTTGTTGAAGAATGTTAATAGTCATTCTCTTAACAACAGCTGATAATAATTTATCTTACTTCTTCAGTGACGATTTCATGCAAATCTGGAATGCTCAGATCTGCTTTCACAAAAGGAATCTTGTCCACCTCTTCAGGAAATGGTCGATGTTTCACAGTATATTTAAATCCAACATCATTTTTAGGAACTGGACGAGGTTCAGGCACAAAAAGCTGTTAAAATAAAACAAATAACATTATGTTTATTACATTTGGGTGCCATCTGAAATGACATGTATTTCCCTGGTCTCTTAGATGCCTGTGTTTCCCTAGGATTGCATAACACAGAAATTCAGTAAGAATCTGCAAATACTACTGTTAATGGTAAAGGTACCAATGTACTCTATTTTATTTTTATAAAAATGTTCATCAACTTATGACAGATTTTTGTGACTGATAAATGGGTTACGGACCTCCATGGCACCAGGCCTGAATCTTCCATATTCAGTGGTAAGCCAATAGGTAAGCCATTTCAGAGCTTAAGGCTCAAACTTCCTTCTTCCCTAAGGGCTCTCAAATCATTCCATGTAATAAGGTACAAGTTTACATCCACTGGGCATCTCTAGACAGTGAGTTCAATAATTAGAACCTTAGCATGGCTTAATTGAAAAGATATGGCACCGAATCTAGGTCTTCACGGCGCCAAATCCCTGCTTTAATATATATTAGCTGTGACTTCCGTTTTCACACCTGAAAAATGGAAATAATCCACCACAAGACTGTCATAAGGATTAAACAAAAAAATATATGGCACATATTAAACTATCAAACAGTTTTAGTGCCTTTCCTGATCTCCTTCTTCCTCAGTCTTTAATGGCATTCAGTGGCTTATACAGTGCTGCTGACAGAATGTGATTGGCGTGATGCCACCAGGAGCAAATAGGGGTGTGCTCCTCACAGCAAACACATCTCATCTAACAGAGACATCTGGAATGTTCAATTGTTTTAGGCATTTGCTCCAATTTTGTGAGTGTCTCTCTTAAATGCTGGTAAAATTTTATTAAGTTATGTTTTAAAGAATTTTTAGTAACGTAAGTAAAAGCTTACAGTGTGATAAGTGAAAAGAGCAGTATACAAAAATGACTAAAATTCTATTTAAGTGTTATGTACAGAAAGGAACAAAAAGATTGGAAGGAAATCCACTAAAATATTAACAGTGGCTATCTACTTCTGGAGAGTAAGAGTACAGGTGATTTAAAATTTCTTCTTTATTATCTGAATTTTCCAACCTTCTCCCGTGAGCAAATTTTATTCACATAATTACAACTGTTATAAAGAAAATAAACTGTGCCACTGCAAAGAAAGATTTCATTAAATTATACAGCACATTAAAAAATTATAGCACTGTTGCCAGAGACATCAAGGCTCTGGCAAAATTTTTTTCATAATGGCATGTACCTAAATTTTATTATATTAAACACTGCATGAAAAAAATTCGGGCCACTGTTCAGAACAGTAGTTGCTAATCATAAGTGGATGTCAGGGTCACCCGGAAAGCTTTCTGAAAATACACCTGCCTTGAAGACGTCTTTAAAGAGTATTTCAGTGGACCTGGAATTCTAGGCTGCTAAGATGATTCTGATGTGAACTCACTGACTGAGAATCTGGCTAGGATCAAAAATATTTATCTGTGATTTTTGTTGTAATATTATTTAACCTTTAAATCACAACACACACAAACACGTGCACACACACACTCACTCCTAGTCACTTCCCTGTAACTTCTGATGGATACCTTCTGATTTGCTTTTGCTCCTCTGGGTAAAAGGCAAAGTTGTTGTGCCCAAGCAAGTCTTCCAGACATTCCCCGGACCAGCACAGTGACAGAGGGGAAAAAATCATCTAGAATAAAATGTTGGTGGAAAAGTTTTTATTTCTGACAACATATAAAATACACCTATTGTCAATTTTAGAGCCTCTAATAATCAAAGCCCTAGCACAGTGCTTGCCCAACTTTTATCCTTTGTGAACCATCTCTGTGGATTCTGCCATATTCAAGTACCGTTATTATTATTTAAATTTAAACTTAAAATTTTTGAAGGAAATGATGTATTTCTACCTTAAAAGGAAAACCATGAATTTTGGTGTGCTAATTATATATTTTTAAAACACATGTTTAAAAATACATAAAATAATGTTCACCGATGTATCAACCAACATCATCTCACATACTTCCAGCAATACACATACACATTTTTGGGTAACACTATCCTAGCAAATACTCTTAACTTTCAGTGTTGGGAATGACCTAAGTGCAGAAGACAGGCTGGGTGCTTGCGGTGCTGATGTTACATTCACCCATGCCTTTGTGCACCACAGCCCACCACAGGCAGGCACTGTTTCATCCCAACACAAGTTCAGGGGCAGGAAGAAGGGAGGTAAAGAACTCAGGATGGACTTCCTGAGTACCCAGATCCTTCTTCCTATTCCCTTCTTTTGTCTCTGGTGTAGCAGTCAAACTTGTTCAAACTTCTCTCTCTTACTTCTGTTATTAACTATTACAATGAACCATTAAAATACCCTGTACTTCTATAAAATCCCAATTGTTTATATTTTTGGTAGACTTCTAATGCAATGAAATTGCTTAGAATGAGAGTAATAGAGTCCTAAAAAATCTGGAAAAGGGTTGACATTTACCCCTCAGGCCAGGAAACCTGGAGAGGATACTGGGATTTTATAGACTCTTTAGCAGGTGGCTTGGGAGTGGGAAACTAGAGGAATCATGAATAATTGGCACAAACCAGGGAAGAAAGTCAAGCAACACCCAGGTCTAAGGTAGAGAAGGATGAGGTGCCTTAAGAAGGAAAGGCTTGGGACCAGTGCCTCTGGAGTTGGGCAACGATTAAAGGCTCCATCCACTTCATATTAAAGTCACTGTATCTTCCCACAAGAGGAAGGAAACCTGTGATGGTATTCACTCGTCCCTGAACTACTGGGAAACATCTCATTTCATTTTATGGATTTATGAGATCCTACCTACATATACTCAACAGAATTTGCATGGGACTCTAAGATCCTTTTCACGTTTGCAAAAGTAAGAAGGTAAGTCTTTAATCACTGAGGAAATCCTATCACTGTGGGGCAACAATAACAAAGAGACAGTATGAGGTTCAGAAAATTTGGACTCTAGTCCTGGTCATACCATACACTTCTCAAGTAACCCTGGACAAGTCACATATCCTCTCTGAGCCCCAGTTTCTTAACCTGTAAATGAGGGAATTGCACGCTAGGTGATTCCCTGTATGCCCAACGATTCTGTAACCTTCACTTTCCTTTACCTTCCCAGCAATAAGGGTCTCTCGAAGAACATGCTTCCTTTACATACTGGCTGATTCCAATTATCATCAGAAAAAAATGTACTTTGAGGAGTCTGCGTTGCAGTGGGAATCACACACCTTGAGATGGTTTATAATTGGGGGAAAGAGGGGAAGAAAACAGTGCATGTTTTGTCAATGGAAAATCACTGAAGAATTTTCAGGAGGGCACTGGCATGGTCAGATCTGCATTTGAGGATGAATGCAATGGTGGCAGCAAGTAGGATGGAGGTAACGGTAACAAATTTTGGAACTGGAAGGAGGAAGAATCAGATCAGGTAGGAAGCAACTGCAATAATCCAGGTAAGAAATAATAAAGTCCTGCATTTGGCTGTACTGGGAGGAATGCAGAGAAAAGAAGATTCCAAAGTCACTAGGGGGGCAGAAACTTGGAAACCAACTACATAAGGGAGTAACAGGAAGGAGCAGGCAAAGATGACTCCTCCAATTTCCAGCCTGTTTGGGTGGCACCAATAACTGAAAAAGAACAATGTGGAGTGAAGGGCGGGAAAGGAGAGGGGCAGGGTCCAAAGTTCAAGAAGGACGGAAGAGTAATAATGATTTTTATACACAGTAAACAACAGAAATATCCCACTAAAGTAAACTTTTTATAAAATTATGGAGCTCTTTTCTAATAGATATAAAGAGCCTCTAAAAGATTCTATTTAATATGTATATTGCATTTTCTGACCCTCTATTTTTTAGTTGCTATTATCTCATCAGCTAGAAGGCTTTCTGACAAATGCAAAATTACTTAGAATTTGCAGTCTTTCCTTCCCCGATCCTGGAAACAGCTTGCTAATACTGATGAACATGTTGATTTAGCAGTGGAAAAAGCCCAAAGTGCTGAAACTTACTCTGTTCATTTCCAAGAGGTTGCTCCAGCATTGCCAGGACGACACTGTTATCCAAGACAAAGTACCGGAAACTATGCTTGTTTATGGTTGGCAGTCTGGAGTATTTAATCAAAGTGGTCTCATTCACCAGACTACAAGGAGAGGCAGGACCACTGGGTGAAGGAAATGCGCCAAGCAACTGCATAATACTATGGAGAATGCAAAAGATAACAGTTAATCCCCAAAGGGAAATCTTAAGTTCACCTCATGCATCAATCTGCCCTTCTGTTCTTTTGGATTTATTTGACCACAGCCACGTTTCCTCTTTGAGAGTCAGATTTACTCCCTGTGGCGGATGCTGTGGTGTACTGTCCAGATTCCCCTCTCCAAGACTGAAAGACCCAGTCCCCCAGATGCAGGGAGATGGTGGCCATAGCTTTCAGCTGAGTCCTGGAGAGGCCAATGAGAACCACTTCACTCAAGATCACAGCTTCCTCCTGGGACAGTTCTCGTCCAAAGAACTGTTAATGCAGGGGTATAAAGTCCCAGCCCCCTGGCCCCAACATGAGAGAATCCTGAAGGGCCAGGCCAGCTCCAGAGCTCTTTGTTGCAAATGCATCACAGTTTATGTCTTCCCTCTGCTCAATCCTACTTCCTTCATTCCCTCATAAGGGTTGATCCTGAGAGCACTTTCCAATAAACTTCCTGCAAGCAAATTTCTCTCTCTCGAAGTCTGCTACCCAGGGAACCTGACTAATCATACTTCCAAATCATGAAGCTCCTAAAGATATATTTTTAAAAATGTGTGTGCTCCAGGTTTCAGGATAATGCTAAAGCATTCTAGACCTAGAAAAGGATCCAAAGATCAGCCAAGCCCCCTCAATTTTTCAGACGGGGAAACTCAGGCTCAGAAGAGATAAGTGATCATCAAGAGACCAGAAACCAGGGCCTACTGCCTTCTCACTGTGTGGCCATGAAGAGATATCGTCATTTTACAGATAAGGAACTTGATGCACTAGTAGTTACATCTCACAGAACCACTGTAATTATTAAATGAGAATATATAAGAAAAAATGCTTTATAAACTGGAATTCAACTGATCAAGTCTTACCATTCTGAAATGTTTATATCCACAGAGATTTCTGCATACCTTCAATGCATAATAGTAATAACTTACATATACCACTTACCATGTGCCAGGCACTGGGTCTAAGTACTTTACACATTTTATTTAGTTATCATAAAAACCCTACGAGATAGGTATCATTATTATTACCATTTTATAATTAAGAAACTGAAACACAGAAAGAATCTTGTTAAGAAAACTTAAAGATTTTATCTTGTGGTCCTAATATCATCTGATCCTTCATATGTAACTCATTTGAAAATTAGTATTCCCCAACACCATTGCAATCCTCTCCTTTTCTCTTTCATTCTAATGCTTGAACCCAAATCTCTCTGATAATAGAAGGCAACACTGCTCAACAGATACTTTCCTTCCATTTTCTCTCCTCCTAGGAGGAGGACTATCTAAGAATTTCAAGGACCAGGAGAATTTCATGATGAGTTCAGGCCTAAGGATTTATGGAAAACCAAGAGATGAGTAATGGGAAAATGTGGGTTTTCTATAATATGGGACAGAGATGGTTGTCACAAAGCATATGGACCATGTGAGCTTATGTTCCATGCAAGATTCTAAGACATTATCAAATAGGTTGCTGGCGAGGGTACAGGTCACACCAGCCTAACCACATTTTCTCTTCTTGATGATTACTAGACTGGAAAGGCAGAGAAATATCTCTGAAATCAAGACATGCAAGTATTTGGCAGTGTATCATTATAAACTTATAGACAAGATTTAAAAACCTCTGTGAACCTGAAGGGAAACCTCTCATCATGTGCTTTGCGAGTCTTTCTCTGTTCAATATATATATATATTTTTTAAAGAACTAACCATTTATTTATTTTTTTGGCCACGCCGTGTGGCATGCGGGATCTTCCCCGACCGACCAGGGATAGAACCTGTGCCCCCTGCAATGGAAGCGGAGTCTTAACCACTGGACCACCAGGGAAGTCCCTGTTCAATATTTTTCTCAGTATCTATGATTAGGACACACAGGGCAGCCTCATTAAATCTGCAGTTGGGGACTTCCCTGGTGGCACAGTGGCTAAGAATCCGCCTACCAATGCAGGGGACATGGGTTCGAGCCCTGGTCCAGGAAGATCCTACATGCCGCGGAGCAACTAAGCCCGTGCGCCACAACTACTGAGCCTGTGCTCTAGAGTCCACGAGCCACAACTACTGAGCCCGCTCGCCTAGAGCCCATGCTCTGCAACAAGAGAAGCCACCGCAATGAGAAGCCTGCGCACCACAACGAAGAGTAGCCCCCGCTCGCTGCAACTAAAAGAAAGCCCGCACACAGCAACAAAGACCGAACACAGCCAAAAATAAATAATAAATAAATAAATAAATTTTAAAATAATAAATAAATAAAATAAATCTGCAGTTGACCAAAAGTTGAGCTGCAGAGTTAATATATCAGAGTAAGAGTTGGGATCCAAAAGAATCTTAAAAGATTAATAATAATGAGGTAAATCTTACATAAAGAAATTTCAAGTTTAAATGTAAAACTCTGTACATTACATATTACATCCAAATACCCCCCAAAAAATAAGTATAGGATGAGAAAGACAAAAGGTAAATGCGTTAAAAAAAGCCTCTAAGATTTTAGTTGACTTAGTACAAATCACCAGGTTCTCAAAAACCCAATGCAGTCTCTAAGTACACTTTAATGAAAATATAATATTCTACAATTTAAAGGTCATTGACCTTTAAAGAGGTACACAGCCAAACCTGCGCCATTGAAAGGAAAAAGATGAGGATGATAAAGGCACTCTAAATCCCTGTCATATGAAAAACAGTTGAAGGTACTGGCCGAAACAAATCAGAAAGAACATGAGCATTGTCTTCGGATATCACCACTCCTCGGAAAAAAGGGTTTCATTATTAAAAGTCTGAATCAGAACCAATGGGTGGAAGTTAAAGCGGGAGAGATTTCAGCTCAGTGTAAACTTCAAGTTTTTAACAATTAAAATGAAATGGGCAAACTTGGGGGTTAAAGTATCCCAAAATTAGAGGCTAAATAACTTGCTAAATAAGTCTTAAAGGTGACTAAGCAGAGGGGCTGCTGAAATGTCTTCCAAGAGTCCTAATGTATATTATACAACAAGGGGAAAAACACCAACCAGCTGATCTGCATTCCGTAACTATCTCCTGTGTGCTCAGCACTGTGAGGGGTGTGAAGAGGGAAATGTGGCCTTTACCCAGGTTGGGGAGGTAACACTAGCATGTTATCAAATATAACCAGGTGTGATCATGACACTGTAGAATTCATGCAGTGTGGTAAGGTCAGACTAATTGAGCACAGAGGTGTGGAAAAGAAGCAGAATGACCAAAGAAGGTCCATGGAAGTAGTGGATATGATGTGAGCACCGAACAATGGAGGATGTGGCCAAGAGGAGAAGAGGGAAGTCCTGAAACCCAGGGGAAGTATATAGACAGGTATGAACATGTGCACTTCACAGCCACAAGTGGCCTGCCAGCTGTAGCAGAAGGGATGTGCTGGGAAAGATCAGACAGTTTGAGTGGGGGACTCAAGGAGGGCCTTGAAAACGAGACCAAAAATTTCACACCATATGGCAGTAAACAGCAATCTATTCAGTTTTCAATCACTCAAGCAGCAGAATAAGCACAGTACCTAAGATGATGAGTTCAGCAACAGAATGCAAAATGAAAAGTGTGAGAGACTGAAAACAGGGAAATCAGGCAAGAAGTGATAAGGGCCTGGACTGGGAATGCTATCTGAGGTCAGAGCAAATGGAGGAAATACTTTCAAAAGTAAAGTCTATTGGACTCAGTCACTGGCTTCATATGGGAAATAATAGATAAAGCAGAGATAAATCAGAAAATGAGTCAAAGTTTTGTGTTTGCATAACTGGAAAACAGCAATGATACTGACATAAAGCTGTAATTGTGAGGGAACAGAGAAAATGTGATTTGGATATGTTTCATGATGACTCTTCAGGGCCCTCTTCAAGACTTAAAACTGAAGATGGCTTTTGTAGAGCTGCCAGCAGAGATAAGACAGATGAGCCACCTGGATAACTACTGGCTAGTCCTGGAAGCATCCCAGGACTCTCTACTTATTCCGAGCTCATATCCAATCCTCACTGCCAATCATATTCTCAATGGAATGTCCCATCCAGCCTAGGATGGAGCAAACTTATTTTTATATAATGCAGAGTCCCAGTGAGAAATGTCCTTCCCCCTGTCTCCATATTTCTTACTCTTCAAGGTACACACATCAAGTCTTAGTTTTTTAATAATGCTTTTAAGTCCGCCCCAGCCCACACATGGTCTTCTCTCTGGACTTTTATTATTTCTAGTACTCAATCGCATTTTTCTAATTTTCTAGTTATTAGCCAAACCTCCACAAAGTCAATGAAAGCCCATCATTAGCATAGTGAGGACTGAACTAAAGCAAGTGCGCTTCTAAAACTTTACTGAATGACCTAAGCCCGTGAGGAACTGAAATAAACCCAACTTTATTGTGCACACTTTACTGTGAAGCTTTCAACAGGTCACAGAACTCATAAAAGATTCTGGGATCTTGGTAAGGGCTGATTTACATACAAATCTACAAGCTGTCTTACCTACCACTTTACCAAGAAGACCAAGATGAGCCAACCCAGACTGACTTGACATTCCTCCTTCCTGTTTTTATGTTGTTCTGGGGTCTCATCCACATTTACCCTTTCATAAGCCTCATCTTTCCATCTGTACCAATTCCACCTAATCTTCTCCACCTACCTCTTCCTTTCAGTTGACAAACTGCCTTTCTTCCCTCTTTCTACTCTGCTCACTAACTGGCCAAACACACTCTTTCAATTCTCTAATACTTTTTCAAGATACCAACCTGTCTCTGTCCCTTCACTACCAAACTGCTCGACACAGGAGTCTTCTCTTGCTGCCTAACCACCCTGCAACCTGACTTATAGCTCAAACTTTATCCATTCTCTAAGAGTCAGGTCAATGTCATTTTCCTTAGGAATCTTATTTTGATTTCCCTGAATCTGGAAGTATTCATTTCCTCCTTCCAACACCCCGGCATTTCATTTGTACCTCTTCTCTTGGAGCATTTAATCTAACTAGCATTATAGATATTTGTGTTCACATCTTATCTTCCCTACTGGACAAGAAGCTCTTTGAGGGTGATAACTGAATCTGATTTATCTTTACAATCCTATTACCAGTTCATAAGAGGAAGTTTATAAATCTTGCTGAATGAACCTATAACATGTAATATAAATGGTATAGCAGAGAATACAAACCACTGAGCTGGCAAGTAGGAGACCTAATGGTGTGACCACGGACATACCCTGTCTCTGGACTCAGCCATCAAAGTGAGGGGGTGGGTAAGGCTCTCCAAGATCCTTTCCAGCTCTAAAATGATATGACTTGAATTAACTGACAACCAGCATAGAAAAACAAGGACCCAAACTCTCAGTCCCAAGTTCCTGGTTTCCTCTGGTCCAAAAAACAAGACATTTTCTTTTCCATTTTATTTCTGGAGAAAAAGTATCCTAAACGGGGTTGTGTCACTTAATGCTGAACAACTGGGGAGGAGATGAAACAACATAGGATCACATCTAATCCCATCTAACTCTTAGGCACAATCCCTGTGCAGTCACTTTCATACCATGTTAGGGTGGCTTCAGCAGCATCCTTTACCCTCATAGATGCAGGGTTTGGCTCCTTATCTCCTTTGTACTTGACCTCTTGCTCACTGTTCTTGGACTTGCTTCCTGAAATACCCAGTTCCACAATCTCCAGCACTTCCTTAAGACAGTCCTAGAAAAAGGAAAAGCAGATTAGCTTTTGTAATACACCTATCTTATGAGACGACAAGAAAATACATGAAAGTGTCAATATGGGTGTGTTTTGGTGGTGGGACTCTAATTTCTCATTTTCTTGAATAGGTATATATTAACTTCATAATAATTTATTAAAATAAACTTGTCCTCCCCCCAATTTCTCTTTAAAACACTAAATTTGAGTGTTAAGAGATTTAGATAATAAGTAATGATAAATTCAATTCAATTTTATCAGTCACAATTCTTGTAGAATTACCATGGACTGTAAATCGTGAAAGGCCGAGTGAAAGAGATGTAACAGTAATTCAGTTAAACCTAGATGGTGTAAAACATGTTACATTATCCAAAGGGAAGCTCATAGGTTATTGACATTTTAAAGCAATTTCTGGTATGATAACTTTACAAGTCATCATGAAAATGACTAAGAATTAATCAACAGTATTATTTTTTAAAAACTATATAAAGCTCTCTATAATTTTCCAATAAACCTGGTATCTCTTCTTTTATTTACACTGTGAATTCTTTATAACTGTCTGCCTTCCCATAAGAAAAGTATTACATGGAACAATGGTAGAGAAAGCAGCCTAGATATCTGTGTCTACTTGAAAAGAAAGACACGTGTGTGAAATGAAATTTTTAGATACAAGCAACCTTTATGAACAAGCAGTGCTCTAGGTTTGCAGCCTGGCTATCAACTGCCCTTCTTGGTTTGATGACAGGTGACCAAAGCACCTACTGGCCATCTCTTGACAGTTCACAGATAAATTATTCAAAGCCCCATCTTTGAAAAGAACTTCTCTATGGGTTAATTTGCAACCAAATACAGTTGACCCTTGAACAACATGGGGGTTAGAGGCGTTGACCCTCAGTTCAGTCGAAAATCCACATGTATAGTCAGCCATCCATATATGCGGTTCCTCCTTATCCACAGTTCCACATTCACGGGTTCAACCAATCAGGAATCATGTAATAGTGTAGTATTTACTATTTTTAAAAATTTGCATATAAGTGGACCCACACAGTTCAACCTCATATTGTTCAAGGGTCAACTATATAAGTACGATGACAGTTTTTGAATTATGCTCACTAGGACAAGTGTTCTCCTGAAATATAAAAAGTATATTCTGTTTAAAGTATGCAATGTTGTATTTACATTTAGATATTCTCTTTCAAAAGATATTTTCCAAACATACATTTTTGTTTCTGTTTACTGGTTTAAGATCTAGTAGACTAACCTTTTCATCAAGCATATCAGGGTGCTCTGTCAGCCAGACACAGAGACACTGAAAAGCTGCCACTATCATGGAGTGAAGATCCCGGGAGTGAAGAGGAGCTGGCCGACTACACTGGTACACAATGTAGCTGCACACGGAACTGATGGCTCGCTTCCGGTCACCTGAGTCAACCATCACCTTCACCTGAGCGTATTCGTACGGTGAACACAGTTAGCCAGGAACCACTGTACCAATGTCAAAGCCTCAATACTGAGGCCCAGCCTTTCTGAGAATATGACACACCACAGGAAGCCTTGCTTTTTAAAGTATTATTTATATAGAAGAACATAACATTTCAGATGTATTATCATATACTACTCTATAAAAATAGAGGGCATTTTTCAAACCCTAAAACAGTATTTCACTTTAGCATACTTTTTCATGCTCTAAAACCTAAACTCCTGGGGTGCAGCTACTCATCACTGCCACAAATCACAAGAATAGCTGGCAATGGAACATGTGCACATTTTTTAAGCCCCCTAACCCAACCCCACAGCAATGCTCTATGGGCTACAAAGTTCTGTGCAGCTGCCCAGAGGTATAATTAACATATAGTAAACTACACATATTTAAAGTGTAAAATTTGATAAATTTTAGCCTAAGTATACACCTGTGAACTATCACAACAATCAAGACGGTGGATATATTCATCACCCCTCAAAATCTCATGCACCTTTGTAATCCTTCCTCTCACTCCTTTCTGCCCCCTCCCTAGGTTACTGCTGATTTGTTGTCACTATAGGTTAACTTGCATTTTCTAGAGTTCTATACAAATAAAATCATAGAGTACTGCACTATTTGGTGGGGGTCGGGGAGAGAGTCTGGCTTCTTTTACTCAGCACAATTATTTTGACATTCATCCACATTTTTCTGTGTATCAGTTGTTCATTCCTTTTTATTGCTGAGTAGTATTCCATTATATGTATTATACCACAATTAATTTATACAGTCACCTGTTGCATTTGGATTGTTTCCAGCTTCTGAGTATTACAAATAAAGCTGCTATAAACATTCATGTACAAGTCTTTGTACACGTATATGCTCTTTTATTTTCCAGGAGTGGACTGATTGAATCATATGATAGATGCATGTTTATTTTTTTAAGGACCTGCCAAGCTGTTTTCTAAAATGGTTGCACCATTTAACATTCCCTTCAACAGTATATGAGAGCTCCAATTCTTCTATATCAACACCAAACATTTGGTATGGTCAGTCTTTTAAATTTTAACCATCCTAAAAGGTATGGAGTGGTATCTCACTGTGATTTTAATTACATTTCCCTAGTAAGTAATGATAATGAACATCTTTTCATGTGCTTATTTGCCATCAGTATATCTTCTTTGGTAAACTATTTGTCCAATCTTTTGCCCATTTTAAAATTGGGTTGTTTGTTGTATTATTGAGAGCTTTTGCTGTCATTGTTATACTGTCTTTTTAAAAGATTGTATTAAAGGTCTTTACAAAGCAACATCCAGACTCCAGATCAAGGTGCCAAGAAGACCATGTTATGCAGTGGGGACTGGCTCGAGCATGGCAGGTAGCTCTGGCTTCCTATCCTTCTGTCCCAAGATGGAAATGGTGGATAATATCTCATCCTTAGAGTCCACAATGTTCATGTGGTCAGAAAGGGGCTTCTTAGGGCCAGTCTTACCACTTGGATCCCAGGACAAGATGATCTTCACTCTGATGCCCAGCACAACGCTGACACACAGGGGTATCAATATAGTAGTTAATGGGGTCCCCACTGTGGATCATCACACCATCCAGAAACTTCATGGATTCAGCCCTCTGTCCTTGGAGTTTCCCTGACATCCATGACCCTGTAGCCCTTGGCCCCCCTCTCCATGATGAACTGCAGCACCCCACAGCAGGCTCTCTGCAGAGCAAGCCCTCCTAGCAGTTTGTAATGCAGAGATTCTGTCTGGGCAATGGCACACAGACCTCGTGTAGCCACCTCTTCAGCACAAAGCTCTACGTAGCCCTCAGAGAATCCACACTTCTTCTGAACTACATCAGTCAATTCCTGGATTCTTCTCACCAAGAACATTCTGCTCCTGAAGGCCAAGGTAATGATTTCTGTCCTGGTTGGTATAATTCAGACCTCAATTCCAGAGCAGTCATCTTCAGCCAGCCTCTGAGTGAGGAACTCATTCAGTTTAATTCTGAAAAAGCCATCAACAACAAACGTCCTATTCTTGGAAATTTTCACCACCATATTACTACTGCACACACCAAAACAAAAGGCTATTACTGAGTTTTGAGAATTCTTTATATGATCTGGATACAGGTCCCTCACCACATACATACTCTGTAAAGATTTTCTCCCAATCTGTGACTTGTCATCTCATTCGCTTAACAGTATTTTTTGAAGAATGGTAGTTTTTAATTTTAATAAAGTCCAATTTAATAGTTTGTTCCTCTATGGTGTAATATCTAAGAAATCTTTGTATAACCCAAATCTCTGTACAACCAATAAAGATTTTTCTCCCATTATTTCTTCTAGAAGTTTAGAGTTTAGGTTTTATATTTAGGTCTACAATCCATTATGAGGTAATTTTTGTACATAGTACAAAGTATGAATCAAAGTTCTTTTTTTTTTTTGGTATATGAATATCTGATTGTTCCAGCACCATTTGTTGAAAACACTATCCTTTCTCCTTTGAATTATCATGGCACCTTTGTCAAAAATCAGATGTCCATACATGTGTGGATCTATTTCTGGACTCCCTATATACTACGCTGTTGATCTAGTTGTCTAACCCTATACCAATACCAGACTGTTTTGATTACCATAGCTTTATACAGCAAGTCTTGAAATCACGTAGTGTTAGCCCTTTATGGTTTGTTAGGTCCAGAGAGCACTCCATCTAGGACTAATTATTCCTTACCACTGCAAGTGTACTGAAGGTCACAGGCAACAGTACCTTGCTCTCAAAGACAGTGTGGTCCTGCATGTCTCACAAATGGCTATTCTTACCTTCTGCATCAATACTGCTCCTCACAAAACTATGGCCATTTCATCTA
Organism: Eubalaena glacialis; assembly: GCF_028564815.1. Taxonomy (NCBI): domain Eukaryota; kingdom Metazoa; phylum Chordata; class Mammalia; order Artiodactyla; family Balaenidae; genus Eubalaena; species Eubalaena glacialis. Next base: position 21,760,899 of record NC_083728.1, read on the forward strand.
TCCTTGAGACTCTCTGAGGTAAAGGCAAGCTCTAAGTGGTGGTGAGAACATCTCAGGTTTTCTTGCCTATTTTGTCTCTCATAACTTAGGTAAGTCACACCCTCTGTTTACCTGTCCCCTCATCTGTAAAACGAGGGCTTAAATTTTATCTCAGACAATATCACCTTATGTGTGTACATCACCTTTGTGTTTACAAAGTGTTCTATATATTTCATTTCATTTCATCCTCACATCACCAGGTGTTATACAGAAGATAATCCTGCCCATTTTATAGATAAGAAAACATTTAGATGTTAGTGAAGATGTGGAGAAACTGGAACCCTCCTATATCACTGGTGGAAACGTAAAGTGATTCAGTCGCTGTGGACAACAGTTTGGCAGCTCCTCAAAAAGTTAAATATAGAATTACCATACGACCCAGCAATTCCACTCCTAGGTATATACCCAAAACAACTGAAAATTGGTATTCAAATAAACACATGTATGTCCATGTTCATAGCAGCACTATTCACAATAGCCAAAAGGTAGAAACAGCCCAAATGTGCAACAGAGGGACGGACAAATTGGTACATAAATATAATGGAATATCATTCAACCATAAAATGGAATGAAGTTGTGACAGACTCTACAACATAAATCAACCTCAAAAACATATTAGGTGAAGGAAGCCATACATAAAAGGTCATAGGTTGTATGATTTAATTTATAAGAAATATCCAAAATAGGTAAATCCATAGAGACAGAATGCAGATTGGTGGTTGTTAGAGATTAGGGGAACGGAGACCAGGAAACAACCGCTTAATGGGTACAGGGTTCTTTTTGGGGTTATAAATGTTTTGGAACTAGATAGAGGTGGTGGTTGCACAACATGGTGAAAGTACTAATAGGCACTGAATTGTTCACTTTAAAAGGATAATTTTATGTTATGTGAATTTTACCTCAGTAAAAAAAAAAAGAAAATACTTAGAGAAATGCAAATGGACACCCAGTTCTAAGGTTCCACAGAACTGAAAAAGAGCTATGAAAGAAATTTGAAAATATAGCCAATTTTCACTTATCTCTGATAATGGAAGATGGAAGAATCACAGGTAGTCCCAAATGGCCTATTTTAGGATAAGCGTTTCTTTTGTTGCCAAATCTGCATTTGTTCATTGAAGTTAGATGATCTTATAATGGCACAAAATGTTGTTGAAAATTTAAGGGTATTATAAGCAAATACAAAATCAACAGGTATAAATCAACAGGTATTCTATTATTATGTACAAATGAATAGCAAGTATCGAAATGTTTCCAGTAATTTAACAGCAAAAAATATCATTCACACTCTTTGAACCTATTAAACAAAACAGTAAAGATCATTTTGTAAAATCTCACTTGGAGGCTCATTTTTGCACACCTTGATATCAACTGCATTGAATATAACCAACACCCCAATACCCCAATACCCCAAGAAGGGGTCAGGAGGTACAGAAAAAAGAGCCATAGTCCAAGGCCGCCGGGCTAAAATAAAAGGATTGTCCTTCTCACCTTCGCCAGGCCAGAGAGGAGCTCTAGAGCTGCCAGTGATATGCTCATGTCTTGCCGCCACTGGGAATTGAGTCTTTGGGTGACGAGATGAATGCTGCGAATCAGGAGCCCGGCAGCTGAATCTGTATTAAGAGCTAGGATATAACCCCAATGCCACATCCCACAGGGAGGGAAAACAACTAAGCATTAGTAACGAGAAGCACAGCATTCCACTAGGCACAGACCACAGCAGCCACAGTGAGCATGATGGGCACCCACACAGCGCTATGCTCCCCGCCCCACTGGCCTGAGCGTCAAGCCTGACTGAACAACAGTGCACAGGGCATACACACTGGACCAGAGCAGCTTCTAGCTCCCAGCTCAGGTACTTTCATACAGACATCCACTGGGATTTGAAAGTTTCAATATCATTCTTATAACAATGTAAATCTTAAAACTTCTAAATTAAATCACAGAGTTACATTTAAAAAAAAAAAAAGCAAAACAATGAAAAGGCTATCAATTATTTCGTTGGAATTTTATAGAGGAAAGAATTCAAATTTTAGAATCTCCTCAGATGTTGGGAATTACCCTAAAGCATCTATTGAAATTATTTTCAGGGTTTAAACCACCAAAAGTTACATGCAATCCCTTTTCAAACAAATTTTAACATTGAATTCTCTAAGACAACTTTAATACTTCTAAAAAAATTAAATAACCAAGTTATTGTGTTTTTATTTAGCCTCCAATTCTATATTTAAAAGTAATTACTACTTAGTTAATAATAAATTAGGACAAATTAAATTGAATTTATAAAGGAAGCTTTAGGGACATTATACCTGTCGATCCTATCAGAAAGAGGGCAGTGACAACAAAAAAAGGAATGATCATTAAAGAGAGACATTCATGCAACACTAACACAAATCTGGATTTCTTAGGAAAAATACTTTATGACATTACAAGCAGAACTCACTAACACCAGTTCAAAATACTGAAACAAACAATAACCACTTCAAACATTTATATTAGAACACATATAATAATGCGAAAATTTCTTTAGTTTAAAAGTGTCTTAGAAACATGAAAAATAAAACAAATTTTCACCTACACTTAAATCCACAAGCATAATGAGTAAGACAGCAATTTAAATAACTTCTTCATAAATGCAATTATTTAAATGTGTTTAATAGCCACATAATGACCTTATGTATCTGACATGCTGAAGGATACTTAAAACAAACTTAAATCACTGAAATATGCCTGGACTCCTGGGCTCATGAACTCTCCAAATGATTAAAAAAATTAAGCTCATATCTAAGGAGCTAGATTTCATCCCAATCTAGCTGGATTAATACTCACAGATTCAATACACCATTAGTATTTATGTGTAAAAACATAAAGGCACCCATAAACTCACAGAACCCATAAAGTAACTGCCCAGGATAAAGGACATTATTGAATAGGATGCTCTAATGGCAAGTGTTTCCTTACTCTTTCTTACATTTTGTGACTGAAGAGTCTAACCAGATATAGTAGGGTATATAGCCTTCAAACACAAAGACAGACTCTCCTCTGGGTTGCCATCTAATGCATAAACCATCACCCACCCTTACCACACTGCAAAAACTGATATACTGGCTGACTCTGCCATTAGACTCTGAGGCAGAGCGTAAATCCTATTTGACTCTGTACTACTAGCGCCTGGTACAGAATTCAGAAATGTTTCCTAACCACACATTATAATCACTTATAAAATCTAAGAAACCACCCCAAATCTAACTACTAAAAGCTACAGAGCTAAATGTTTTCTTTTTCTTAATGTTTTGGACTAATAGCCTCTCTGTTACACTTAGATACATAAAAGTAATGAACTTAAAATCTGGTTTAAAATTTCTTTGCTTGTTTTGTATATCTGTGCATTAAAAGTTATTCTATAAACTTTAGATTTCAAAAAAAAACAAACATGGATTACCATAATCTCTTAGGAGAGCCTGAGCAGGTCTTTCACTGTCAGGAGTTGTGGGCTCCGTGCTTCCACCACTTGCTGAACTAATACCACTATTCGTGCGACTATGACTCTTCAAGTTATTTTCTCCACCACCCTAGTCAAATAAAAATGAATCAAATATTTGACAGCTAGACCCATAGTTTACAAGTATAGACAGAAGTCAATCACTAAAGCCATGTTGATAAAATGGAATGTGCCAGCTAAACAGCACAAACTGATACATAGATAAAAATTGACAAAGGATTAAAACTGCTGTGGTGTTTTCACATAAACACCACCTACTGGAGGTATCAAGGGTCTGATGATTAGAGGGTGCCCATTCTGGGGTTTTCTTTGCTGCTGTTTAAAAGGGCCAGACCTTTTCCATCTTCACTAGACTTCACTAGCTAATGACTCTGGGTCCTTAAAGAAATACTCTAGTGCCTCCCAAGCAAAACATCAGAACAGGAATACAATCTTAAAAAAACAAAACACAAATAAACAAACAACTTTCAAATGTAGTTATATGATAAAACACAAACAATAAAACATATGATTAACTCCTGTATGTATAGGGGCTAACAAAGGTATCTGTTAAAGACATTCCTCATTTTCTTCCCCTACAAACACAATTCATTTTATCCAGATAAGGTGACTGTTGTTAGCCACCTACTGGGACATGAACATAATTTCCTTAATAATAACTTGACCACCCATCCAACATCCACCCATCTCACTCCAGTATACTCTATTAATTCCCCACCCACCCACCGCCCCACCTCTACTCCAGGTAGAGGGATCACATATCTTGAAGACAGAAGCAGGGGGAACTGGGAGTCTCTGGAAAGTTTTTTTGATTTAGAAGCATTGGTGCTTTGGGGGGATCTTCAAACTTTGGTCTAGAGGGGCCAGAAAGAGCTGATGAGATAGAAAAGAATAAACTAGATGCTGTTTACAGCCAACACTAGATCTACAAGGGATACAAGGAATTATGGAGTAGGGGGCTTTTTCTAGATTATTCAAGCCAATTCACCAACACAGCAAAAGAAAAGCTTTAAGTAAACACTGTCCAGGAATAAAGACAGTGTTTAGCTGGAATTTCTCTCATGCAGAATCTCTCAGGGACCTGATGAGGCACTGAAAGGTAAGAAACCTCAAAATAGATATTTTAAAAAGGATCCTTTCTGAATCAGTGAGCTGAATTTACAAACAAATGCCTTTAAAAAACACAAGGACAGACATTTTGGAATATAATTTACATAAAAACAGAAGTTGATAGTCTCTGACAAATTACACGTTGTATGCTTCTTACCATCTCCATCTGGCAACCAATGGCTTCTAAAAGTGCTGAATCTTGAACAATATTTAACATTGCCCCTGAAACAACAAAAAAATACATTTAAATACATGACAAGAATACTAAAATGGCTAAAACATCTCCATTAATACAGAGATAAGAATATTACTTTAGCTGAGTATTCCTGAAAGTTCCATAAAATTACTAATAAATCCATTGGTTGGTCAGAAAAGATGTTCTTTAGAAATGACCTAATCTCCTGATCTCTCCCCCAAATTTTAAAATGACGTTTTCCTAAAATAAATCTGAAGGTCAAAAAAAAAACCAAAAATCTGAAGGTCAAACTTTGCTTTATATAAAAAAATGACCATTTTCAGAGGAGGAACCAAGATGGCGGAGTAGAAGGACATGCTCTCACTCCCTCTTGCGAGAACACCAGTATGACAACTAGCTGCTGGACAATCATCGACAGGAAGACACTGGAACTCACCAAAAAAGATACCCCACATCCAAAGACAAAGGAGAAGCCACAATGAGATGGCAGGAGGGGCGCAATCAGAGTAAAATCAAATCCCGTAACTGGTGGGTGGGTGACTCACAGACTGGCAAACACTTACACCACAGAAGTCCACCCACTGGAGTGAAGGTTCTGAGCCCCACGTCAGGCTTCCCAACCTGGGGGTCCGACAACGGGAGGAGGAATTCATAGAGAACAGACTTTGAAGCCTAGTGGGAATTGACTGCAGGACTTCGACAGGACTGGGGGAAACAGAGACCCCACTCTTGGAGGGCGCACACAAAATAGTGTGCACATCGGGACCCAGGGGAAGGAGCAGTGACCCTGGGGGAGACTGAACCAGACCTACCTGCTAGTGTTGGAAGGTCTTCTGCAGAGGCGGGGGGTGGCCCTGTTTCACCGTGGGGACAAGGACACTGGCAGCAGAAGTTCTGGGAAGTACTCCTTGGTGTGAGCCCTCCCAGAGTCTGTCATTAGCGCCACCAAAGAGCCCAGGTAGGCTCCAGTGTTGGGTTGCCTCAGGCAAAACAACCAACAGGGAGGGAACCCAGCCCCACCCATCAACAGTCAAGTGGATTAAAGTTTTACTGAGCTCTGGCCGCCACAGAAACAGTCAGCTCTACCCACCACCAGAGCCTCCCATCAAGCCTCTTAGATAGCCTCAACCAACAGAGGGCAGACAGCAGAAGCAAGAAAAACTACAATCCTGCAGCCTGTGGAACAAAAACCACATTCACAGAAAGACAGACAAGATGAAAAGGCAGAGGGCTATATACCAGATAAAGGAACAAGAAAAAACCCCAGAAAAACAACTAAATGAAGTGGAGATAGGCAACCTTCCAGAAAAAGAATTCAGAATAATGATAGTGAAGATGATCCAGGACCTCGGAAAAAGAATGGAGGCAAAGATCGAGAAGATGCAAGAAATGATTAACAAAGACCTAAAAGAATTAAAGAACAAACAAACAGAGATGACCAATACAATAACTGAAATGAAAACTACACTAGAAGGAATCAATAGCAGAATAACTGAGGCAGAAGAACGGATAAGTGACCTGGAAGACAGAATGGTGGAATTCACTGTGGCGGAACAGACTAAAGAAAAAAGAATGAAAAGAAATGAAGACAGCCTAAGAGACCTCTGGGACAACATTAAACACAACAACATTCACATTATAGGGGTCCCAGAAGGAGAAGAGAGAGAGAAAGGACCAGAGAAAATATTGGAAGAGATTATAGTCGAAAACTTTTCTAACATGGGAATGGAAATAGTCACCCAAGTCCTGGAAGCGCACAGAGTCCCATACAGGATAAACCCAAGGAGAAACACGCCAAGACACATAGTAATCAAATTGGCAAAAATTAAAGACAAAGAAACATTATTGAAAGCAGCAAGGGAAAAACGAAAAGTAACATACAAGGGAACTCCCATAAGGTTAACAGCTGATTTCTCAGCAGAAACTCTACAAGCCAGAAGGGAGTGGCATGATATACTTAAAGTGATGAAAGGGAAGAACCTACAACCAAGATTACTCTACCCGGCAAGGATCTCATTTAGATTTGATGGAGAAATCAAAAGCTTTACAGACAAGCAAAAGCTAAGAGAATTCAGCACCACCAAACCAGCTCTACAACAAATGCTAAAGGAACTTCTCTAAGTGGGAAACACAAGAGAAGAAAAGAACCTACAAAAACAAACCCAAAACAATTAAGAAAATGGTAATAGGAACATACATATTGATAATTACCTTAAACGTGAATGGATTAAATGCTCCAACCAAAAGACACAGGCTTGCTGAATGGATACAAAAACAAGACCCATATATATGCTGTCTACAAGAGACCCACTTCAGACCTAGGGACACGTACAGACTGAAAGTAAGGGGATGAAAAAAGATATTCCATGCAAATGGAAATCAAAAGAAAGCTGGAGTAGCAATACTCATATCAGATAAAATAGACTTTAAAATAAAGAATGTTACAAGAGACAAGGAAGGACACTACATAATGATCAAGGGATCAATCCAAGAAGAAGATATAACAATTATAAATATATATGCACCCAACATAGGAGTACCTCAATACATAAGGCAACTGCTAACAGCTATAAAAGAGGAAAAGCTTTAAATGACACAATAGACCAGATAGATTTAATTGATATTTATAGGACATTCCATCCAAAAACAGCAGATTACACGTTCTTCTCAAGTGCGCATGGAACATTCTCCAGGATAGATCACATCTTGGTTCACAAATCAAGCCTCAGTAAATTTAAGAAAATTGAAATCATATCAAGCATCTTTTCTGACCACAATGCTATGAGATTATAAATGAATTACAGGGAAAAAAATGTAAAAAACACAAACACATGGAGGCTAAACAATACGTTACTAAATAACCAAGAGATCACTGAAGAAATCAAAGAGGAAATCAAAAAATACTTAGAGACAAATGACAATGAACACACGACAATCCAAAACCTATGGGATGCAGCAAAAGCAGTTCTAAGAGGGAAGTTTATAGCTATACAAGCCTACCTCAAGAAACAAGAAAAATCTCAAGTAAACAATCTAACCTTACACCTAAAGAAACTAGAGAAAGAAGAACAAAACAAACCCAAAGTTAGCAGAAGGAAAGAAATCATAAAGATCAGAGCAGAAATAAATGAAATAGAAACAAAGAAAACAATAGCAAAGATCAATAAAACTAAAAGCTGGTTCTTTGAGAAGATAAACAAAATTGATAAGCCATTAGCCAGACTCATCAAGAAAAAGAGGGAGAGGACTCAAATCAATAAAATCAGAAATGAAAAAGGAGATGTTACAACAGACACTGCAGAAATACAAAGCATCCTGAGACTACTACAAGCAACTCTATGCCAATAAAATGGACAACCTGGAAGAAATGGACAAATTCTTAGAAAGGTATAACCTTCCAAGACTGAACCAGGAAGAAACAGAAAATATGAACAGACCAATCACAAGTAATGAAATTGAAACTGTGATTAAAAATCTTCCAACAAACAAAAGTCCAGGACCAGATGGCTTCACAGGTGAATTCTATCAAACATTTAGAGAAGAGCTAACACTCATCCTTCTCAAACTCTTCCAAAAAATTGCAGAGGAAGGAACACTCCCAAACTCATTCTATGAGGCCACCATCACCCTGATACCAAAACAAGACAAAGATACTACAAAAAAAGAAAATTACAGACCAATATCACTCATGAATATAGATGCAAAAATCCTCAACAAAATACTAACAAACAGAATCCAACAACACATTAAAAGGATCATACACCACGATCAAGTGGGATTTATCCCAGGGATGCAAGGATTCTTCAATATACGCAAATCAATCAATGTGATACACCATATTAACAAACTGAAGAAGAAAAACCATATGATCATCTCAATAGATGCAGAAAAAGCTTTTGACAAAATTCAACATCCATTTATGATAAAAACTCTCCAGAAAGTGGGCATAGAGGGAACCTACCTCAACATAATAAAGGCCATATATGACAAACCCACAGCAAACATCATTCTCAATGGTGAAAAACTGAAAGCATTTCCTCTAAGATCAGGAACGAGACAAGGATGTCCACTCTCACCACTATTATTCAACATAGTTTTGGAAGTCCTAGCCACAGCAATCAGAGAAGAAAAAGAAATAAAAGGAATACAAATTGGAAAAGAAGAAGTAAAACTGTCACTGTTTGCAGATGACATGATACTATACATAGAGAATCCTAAAGATGCTACCAGAAAACTACTAGAGCTAATTAATGAATTTGGTAAAGTTGCAGGATACAAAATTAATGCACAGAAATCTCTTGCATTCCTATACACTAATGATGAAAAATCTGAAAGAGAAATTATGGAAACACTCCCATTTACCACTGCAACAAAAAGAATAAAATACCTAGGAATAAACCTACCTAGGGAGACAAAAGACCTGTATGCAGAAAACTATGAGACACTGATGAAAGAAATTAAAGATGATACCAACAGATGGAGAGATATACCATGTTCTTGGATTGGAAGAATCAATATTGTGAAAATGACTATACTACCCAAAGCAATCTACAGATTCAATGCAATCCCTATCAAATTACCAATGGCATTTTTTACGGAACTAGAACAAATCATCTTAAAATTTGTATGGAGACACAAAAGACCCCAAATAGCCAAAGCAGTCTTGAGGGAAAAAAACGGAGCCGGAGGAATCAGACTCCCTGACTTCAGACTCTACTACAAAGCTACAGTAATCAAGACAATATGGTACTGGCACAAAAACAGAAACATAGATCAATGGAACAAGATAGAAAGCCCAGAGATAAACCGACGCACCTATGGTCATCTAATCTATGACAAAGGAGGCAAAGATATACAATGGAGAAAAGACAGTCTCTTCAATAAGTGGTGCTGGGAAAACTGGACAGCTACATGTAAAAGAATGAAATTAGAATACTCCCTAACACCATACACAAAAATAAACTCAAAATGGATTAGAGACCTAAATGTAAGACTGGACACTATCAAACTCTTAGAGGAAAACATAGGAAGAACACTCTTTGACATAAATCACAGCAAGATCTTTTTTGATCCACCTCCTAGAGTAATAGAAATAAAAACAAAAATAAACAAATGGGAGCTAATGAAACTTCAAAGCTTTTGCACAGCAAAGGAAACCATAAACAAGAAGAAAAGACAACCCTCAGAATGGGAGAAGATATTTGCAAACGAATCAATGGACAAAGGATTAATCTCCAAAATATATAAACAGCTCATTCAGCTCAATATTAAAGAAACAAACAACCCAATCCAAAAATGGGCAGAAGACCTAAACAGACATTTCTCCAAAGAAGACATACAGATGGCCACAAAGCACATGAAAAGATGCTCAACATCACTAATTATTAGAGAAATGCAAATCAAAACTACAATGAGGTATCACCTCACACCAGTTAGAATGGGCATCATCAGAAAATCTACAAACAACAAATGCTGGAGAGGGTGTGGAGAAAAGGGAACCCTCTTGCACTGTTGGTGGGAATGTAAATTGATACAGCCACTATGGAGAACAGTATGGAGGTTCCTTAAAAAACTCAAAGTAGAATTACCATATGACCCAGCAATCCCACTACTGGGCATATACCCAGAGAAAACCGTAATTCAAAAAGACACATGCACCCCAATGTTCAATGCAGCACTATTTACAATAGCCAGGTCATGGAAGCAACCTGAATGCCCATCGACAGACGAATGGATAAAGAAGTTGTGGTACATATATACAATGGAATATTACTCAGCCATAAAAAGGAACGAAATTGAGTCATTTGTTGAGACGTGGATGGATCTAGAGACTGTCATACAGAGTGAAGTAAGTCAGAAAGAGAAAAACAAATATCGTATATTAACACATGTATGTGGAACCTAGAAAAATGGTACAGATGAACCAGGTTGCAGGGCAGAAGTTGAGACACAGATGTAGAGAACAAACATATGGACACCAAGGGGGAAAACTGCGGTGGGGTGGGGATGGTGGTGTGCTGAATTGGGCGATTGGGATTGACATGTATACAGTGATGTGTATAAAATTGATGACTGATTAAAAGAAAAAAATAGAAAAAAAATAGTTAAAATGGTAAAAAAAAAAAAAAAAAGACTGTTTTCAGGTATTTTTTAATTGGTGTGAAAGACCAGATGTAAACATCTCAATTTCCAGGGTAATATAAACTAAGAAAAATATTATGTAATACTTTCAAAACCAGATTCTGATATTTCCATTCTCTTTTTTTAATAAATTTATTTATTTTTTAAATTTATTTTTGGCTGCACTGGGTCTTTGTTGCTGCGCGCGGGCTTTCTCTAGTTGTGGTGAGCGGGGGCTACTCTTCCTTGTGGTGCGCGGGCTTCTCATTGCGGTGGCTTCTCTTGTGGCAGAGCACGGGCTCTAGGCACGCAGCCTTCAGTAGTTGTAGCACGCAGGCTCAGTAGTTGTGGTGCGCAGGCTCAGTAGTTATGGCGCACGGGCTTAGTTGCTCCGTGGCATGTGGGATCTTCCCGGATCAGGGCTTGAACCCATGTCCCCTGCGATGGCAGGCAGATTCTTAACCACTGGGCCACCAGGGAAGCCCTGATCTTTTCAATATAAAATAACAAAATAAAAATCACAGCTATATCTTTCTGACCAACTGCTTTTTACGAATGGTTTAGGGCTCGCCCATGGCTGCATGTTCTGAAGGCAAGCTGTATGTATTTATTACCAAGGAACTCATAGCCCTAGAAAGACTAGGACAGAAACAAGATAGTGAGCCTAGCACACTGCTTCTCATCCCAGTGGGGGAGTGCTCTTGTGCACTATGGATAAAGAAAGGACAGACACAGCTTTGCTAATCTATGGCAAGACCGACAATTGATTCTTCCTTGGAACACACATAGGGAGCTTCTTCAGAAAAAGGATAGAGCAGAATTAAATACTCTATCAACTGTAGAAATTATCTGATTTCAAGTGATGTTATTTGAATAACCTAAAAAAGTATAATTTGGAGGCTCTCTCACATCGAGATTTAACCTCTGTTCCTTCAACTCCTTTCCAAAATGAAAGGATTTACTCTTCCCTGTTTATTCCCCTCTCTTGCTGCATAACATACTATACTTCCTGAGTACCCATTCCAACCACTACTGCCACCACCAATTCTCTGGCCTTGTCATCTCCTCTCCTGGAATGAAATCCTAACCTCACTGGCACCTATTCAAATCCTGCCCTACAAGATGCAATTTAACTTCCACTTCCCTCTATGAAGTTTCCTTGCTCTTTTGGTTTCTTCTTTCTCAACCCTGAAGACACTCAACATGACACGCAATCAGCACTGCCTTCTGCTGTTATCTGAGTACTCTGTGAAGATGTTCCAATCTCTGCAATGAGACTTGCTCAAGGATAAAAGCCATGCCATTCTCTTCTTTCTCCTTGGAGTACCTGCACATAGGACCATGCCCTTGGCTTTGATAAAAAACCAGAAGTACAGTAAGAGACAGCTGCAGTAACCAAGCTGAGAGGTGATAAGGGTTTAAAATATGTAAGTGGCAATAATAATAAGGAGCCACTTAAGACAGAGAGTCAGTATGATTAGAAAACCAACAGGAAATAAGAAGGAAAAAGGGAGGAGGCACAGCAACAGCTACTCCTCAATCTCCTCTTGGCTGTTCAAACATGGCTTCCAGAATTACACCCCACTCCAAACATTTTCATATGTACGTAATAGGCAGGAGGAAGAGGCAGAGGCAGAAGTAATGAGGGCAGAAAGGAAAGAGAAGAGAGGGAAGGGGAGAAGAAGGGGAGGAAAGGGGAGAGAAGGAGAGAGGAAGGGCAAGAGGGAACGTGAAAAATGAAGAACACAAATAAAACTAAGCCAACATGACCTACCAAGGCAACTAGGATGCTTTCCTTCCCTCATCTCACCCCTTCAAAATTTTTCACATATAAAAGCAAACAAATTCTGCCTCTGATTCAGAATAAGTAGGGCTATATTATGCTTAGGTTCCCATCCCTGACCCCTGCCTCCTCAACATGCCTGAGGTCAACATACCTGGGTTTTCACTTACAAAAAAACGTGTGAACACAAACCTAGTATCATTTGAGTGTTGTTGGGGTCTGTCTCCGTTTGCAAGGCACCTATTAGTATATTCACAAGTCTCAACTTCAGTGACAAAAAAGTTATTGGTTTATCATAAGAAGAGCTGTCATCATTACTAAATTTTCCTTCCAGGACCACCTACGGAAGAAACAAATAACATTTAACATCGTCTGCTGTGGTACGCTATGCCCATGTAGGAACTGCTACAGTGGACACACAGATCAGTCTAACAAGCAAGGCTTTCAGTCTGACTAATATTAGCCACTGTGCTAAGTGTGTCACTAACTCACACAACATATGAGATCAGACATCACCAGCCCATCACCGCTTGAAATGGTAGGCCAAGGGCATGCTGGCTCACTGACAGAAGAAATACCTCAACAAATCAACTTTGTTGATTCACTTGAAATAATTTGAAAAATTTTTTAAAAGCTCCTGTTCCATTTTAAAAAATTCAATTTGACTTGAATTAACACACAAAAGAGAATACAGAATATAAGAAACTTTAATAAAACTTTACCTCGGATTTGACTGTGCCAAAGTGATGTGGGAGGGGCAACAAAGAAAGCAGGATATTAATGGAAGATCTTCTCAATTCTGTTGGATTTACATAGCTTTTGAATTTTGAGAGTTCTCTGCCAAAAAAAAAATAATAAAGACAGTCATTAGTATTTCTGAACTAAAGTATGTTTTTAGCTATTGCCAAATATACATTATGCCAATTTTCCACAATACATGTACTGGGTTTGGTTTTATAAAGAATGCAGTAATTACTTTCCACTGAGTTTATATTCTGCAATTTGTGTGTGTGTGAGAGAGAATCTCTAGGTTAAACTGTTATGGAATTAAACTAGAATCTGATTGATTGATTGATTTTAAATGTAAGGCCTATTCCACAAAAGACCTCTGGGCTGGGGCTGTTCTTACCCCTCTAGACCAGACCAAGAAGGATTCAACACGCCCGTGGACAAAGAGAACTGAAAGACTTCAGGGACGAGATAGGCCTGGATGTTCTGCACTCAATTAATATGGCCTGAGTCCCCTTGGGCCATGAAGACAACTGGACAGGATAAATTGGGAAACTGGGGAGGAAGCACCAAAACAGACCAGGCCAAAACCGACAACTGACATACTAGTACAGAATGAAAGCTTACCTGTCAGGCAAAATGGTTTCAAGAGCTGAAATAAAGTAAGGAACCACAACATCAATCCCTTTCAAGTCACAGCAGAACAAAGGAGGGGAGTTTAGAATAACGCTGGCCAAGACAGGATGGCACACATAATCATTTATCTGCAAACCTTGAATTAAAAGCATGTAAAATCTAGGAAAGCAAGAAAAAAATTTTAAACAAACTGCTGATCAATTGTTTTCATAATTGTTAATATTTTCTACACAGTCATCTTAAAGTCTATTTCCAATCTTCACTACTTCTATCCTTTAAAAGGTATTACTGGAGTTAGAACAATTCAGAATCAAATACACTAAGAACCAAGTTATATTTCCTAATCAAAAGAAAAAAAAGATTCACGTCTATTACACTTTCTTGAAGTTTTAAGCCTTGCAACTCAGTTACAGGTGCCTGCAAATGAAGTAAGTATTGATAAAAACAAAAGGCTGCAGTAATTATCAATAAACTGGAGGAATTACTGAATTGATTTCCATGTCAGTAAAATTTTGTAGCGTTTCACAATTCCTGAAAAAAAGTGTGTTGTGTCCCTTTCCCCCTCCCCCATTATTTTTGGGGGCACAATGAAAGAAAGAAACCTCATTCGACCCTGTATTCACCACGATATGAAGGTCACTCTGAATAAGAATCCTTTTAGGAATGTACTTGAACATACCTTACTTTCAACATCCTCCCCTAACCCCCAATGAACTAAGCATTCAATCTTCCATCATTCAAGAGCAACTACACTAGTATACTCTTCTGCTACTGTAAGGTACCTTTCTCCACAAACCTCCTCAGAAACAACTTCCTCACCACCTGGTCACTGCTCAACCCATTTCAATCTATCTTCTCTTTCTAGAACTCAACTAAAACCATGTTATAGCAAATAACCAATGGCCTCTCAATTGCTAAATCCAAAAGACATGTCTAAGTCTTAACTTTGCCTTTTTAAAAAAGCATTCAACCCTTTGATTACTCCCTTCTGCTCTTAATTCTTCTCTGGCTTCTATGGCTAGTTCCTTTAACAGATCTTCTTACTCCACGTGCTTCCTAACACTGGTGTTCCTCAGGCTGCCAACCTCAGTTCTCTAAGCTATCTCTTCTACTAGCCTGGTTTTAAACACTACTTAAGCCACCAAACATAATCAGATCAGTCTCTAGCTCCAGATCTACTAACCAAAAGCATACTGGAGACCTGAGGGCAGGACATGTCTACTGATTACTCTAGTACTCCCTGTGCACAGTGACTGGCACAAAGTAGGAATTTAATAAATATTTGTTGATAAATAGCCCGCAGGCACCTCAAATTCAACAGGTTCAACACTAACCCAATCCCTGGCCCCCTCACAAATCCCCTCTTCGGTCACACTACCACCCACCCAATCTTATGGGCCAGATGGAAGGCTCGTGTTCACAGCCTTCTCCCTTACTGCTATTGATACCGTTTGGAGTATCGCCCCAACCCATCGTCTCCCTCCTAAGAAATGTGCCCCCACCACATGGGGTGCCAGTATCCAATGTGACCCACCTTCACAGCTGTAGCTGATTAGACCAGAGGTAGACACCTGATTAATCAGATCCTCTTTCTCAGGAATCTGAAATTAGGATTCAGAATGCTAATTGGCCCTGCTGGTCACCTAGACAAAGGTCACGGAAATTTGAACTTAGAAGCATACTACAATATAAGAACATGATCTGCAGGTAAGAGAAGAATGAAGCAGTTCTGGGAGACCATGATGACAGAGAAACAAAAAGGAGGAAAGTTGTTTTGGTCCCTGAACACTTTCTAGCTCCTGGTTCCTGCCCTTCGTGAGACCCTGCTGCACGTCCTGACCTTAGAAAGCATTCAATAGCGTGAGTTTCTCATAACTCATTCCCCTTTTGCTTAAGTCACATTGAAAGAGCTTTCTGTTACTTAAAGTCAAGTGCCTATTAAGATACTGCTTACTTCCCTGCATGTACCATTCTGTTTCATATCTGTATTCTTCTACACTTTTTCCTTCTGAGTCAGTTTAATCCTCTCTCCTGAGAACCTAGTATGTACAGACACCTGAATGTTCTTATTAATATAAGTATCACTTCAGCAGCTGTGTGAATGATCAGTTGAGGAGGGCAAAAGACAGTCAAGAAAAATAGGAGGCCATTACAAGTTAATTTAGCAAAAAAGTGACAAGGCCTGAAGTGTCATGGTGGGGACAGAGTGGAGAGATTTTCGAGGGTTAAGTAGCAGAAAGGCAAGAGTCAGTTGACCATCTAAAGATACAGAGGGAGAGAAGAGAAGCCTAAAGACTCCTAGTTTCTGGCATAAGAAACTGAATGGATGGCAGAGCCATTCAAAAAGACTGGTTGAAGTCATAAATTTGGATAGGATGACCCTACCCAACTTGCTAACATAGTCTAAATACTAGTCATCTTTTATAAGTCCAGCACAATCATCCAATCCTCTGTAACTCTCTCCTGAACCCCCAGGGCAAGTGTATGCTGCTGCTTCCTCTGAATGCCTATAGCACTTTTTCTGTGTCTCTCTCTTACCAGCTTCCTATTGCTATTGGATTGGTGTTACTTGTGTACATGGCTTTGCTCACTTGAGAAAATAAGCTCCTTAGAGGCAGGATTGACAGCTAACATTTCTGGACCATCTATAGTGTCTAGTACTGTGGTAAAAATGTATTAAAAATTTAGTGTGGCCCTTCAAATCTCTCTGTAATTAACAAACGTCATGTAAGATGGAATTAACAATACCTCTAAAATAAAAAGGGTGTTAGGGGTCCTCACCAAATCTGGTAAGGCAGGTAAAAAGGAAGAATTCAAGCAAAAAATTTCAGTTACTTACATACATTTGCAGGTATTTCAAACCAACATTTACTTATCAATTCAACCTACTAAGCCATGCTACAATAGTTTCACTATCACAACTATATAAATGGAAAAATAAACAAAAAAAATTCTAAGACCTGGATAAATAAGCTGGCAGAATCTCTTCTCCAGTCTTCTTGCTACAAAAAATCCTACACAGTGTCCCACAAGCCTCAGCTCTTCCTGCTTCATAGTTATCAGGAAATTCACTTGCATCAAACATAGGATTGGAAACCATGGTGTCTGTGGACATTTGTGACCCTTTCCGTCGAAACTCCATGCTAGCTTGTGTTGTAATGGCTGGGGAGAAAAAAGGAGGGTTTTATTATATTTGTTGATATGTAAATAGGCTCATGGGACCCTGGACACAAAGATCAAATGTTGGTGTCATTAAATAGCTACTTGAATAGAATCCAATAATGCTTTTGTTTAGCAATTATGTCTTAATTTTTTTTTTTTTTTTTTAAAAGGGCTCTCTGAAATCTTCTTTGAAAAGGGGTAACAATTTACAGTGGTACTGTCAGTTTAACAGATTCTACAAGATGCATTTTTCAACTGAATTTCTGATTAGCAGAGTACATTTGTATATATCTGTATTCACATACATACAGATATATAACACAGAATTTGGCTTTTCTATTATTTATTCTGTTTTTTTCCTCTCCCTAAAAAATGATGCTTAAACATTAAGAAAAATAGGTACTGCAAATTTACACATTACCCCAGACAGACATCATAATTGAATGGGTAATCCCATGCCAGGTTGTATACTTTAGGGAGAGGGCAAGGTAAGGATAAGAAATGGGTAGGGAGGAAGAGAGAGCATTCCCACCACCCACCCAACTCCAAAACACACACCAAAGAATCGCCCAACCAAGCAAAATGAGAATGAATTTTAACAACCACAGACAGCAGCTAACTTGAGGTTGATAAATCAGAAAATTAGATTGGTAAGAAAGATTATCATGGTCATTCGTTGTCACTGAAACAGAAGCCCTTCGAAAGTTGCTTTTATTTTTAACTAAAGATTTCACAGTGTATTGAAAATCACTCTGAAATCTTTTATCACTCTACATGAAATGTTTAAATTATTTGTAATAACAGATTTAACAGAATGCAGAGTCAAGCGTAAATCTTTATGCAACTTCCCATGAGCCATTTTTAGTCCTGAATAAGCTATCCAGCAATAATACATTTGAAAAACACTACATGCAGAATGCATACAAATCAAACACTAAATCTGTATAAAAATACGCTTAAAGCTTTAAATTAAAAAAAAAAAAAAAAAAAAGCCAAAACACAGTTAGTGCAAAATCCTGGAATTCATGACATGACCAGACTAGTGTACGAAAATAATGGGACTGATTCAGGCAGATTAATTTGCTTTTGCCAACAATCTTCCCCATTCAAAACACAGAAAAGTATTTTTCTTCCCAAGTGCAAAAACTACAAGAGACAATGACAATCAAAATTTTTAATGGAATTATGAAAAAAATAAAAACATGACTGCAATTAAGGAGAAGCTTCTGGTTCCTACTTACAAGATTTATAAGAAAGAAGAATTTGGATAAAAGATGCTGCAAGATAATAGAAATAAATGGAAACAAATCAAAGGACAGTAGTAATTATAAAATACTTTAAAGATGGTGAAATTTTACAATAAGTTAAGAAGCTTTTTAGCTTTTTAAAAGTTAGATTAAAAGCTTTATGATACCACAAGCTAGTTCAAAAACAGGAAATTGTGCATTCAGATCCAAAATTATGATTTTTGTATCATGCAAAACAATGAACGAAGAAAATTACACTACAAAAAATTGAGGTTTTGAACTGCCCATAACGTGCATTAAAATTTTAGTTCATTAACCCTTCCCAGCTCAATGTTACAATTACAAAGCACAGTGTACTGTCATGTAACTCTAAAGCTAACCAGTTCACAGAAGCAAACATTTTAAGTTAGAGGTGAACTACATGGCAGAATTCCTTGATGGCAGCCAGTACTTAGAGAGCAGACTAACAGAGTCAGTATTCTCAAACTTCCCACCACCCCCAAGACCTCAAGAGTAGCACCCAACAGCACTCTAACCCATTCAGCTATCTGGACACCTCCTATCTCCTGGGTAATACAACAGCCTTTCTCATCTCTGAACACAAGGTGGGGGAAGAAGAGCTTCTATCCTTTCCCCACCAAAGAAAATGGTAAGAGTTAAAAGTAGGAATTTGTAGCCCACACATGATTTGAATTCTAGTTTCTATCTTTTGGCACAAGAGGGTGAGAAAAGCTGTTAAAAACTCCCTAGAGAGTGGGAAGATCTATAAATTCCCTTTAAGCAAGCCCACCAAGGAAGCAGCAGGTTGAACCACTCTGGATTCAGGGATTTTAGTGTCAACAGCTTGATACCCAAAAGTTACACTGTAAAGAATTGTATCTTAATAAAAATAAAAAATAAAAATATGACTAACTCAATCTAGAATATACAATACAAATTAATAAATATAAACATGGGTCATAAAATTCAAAATATAAGGCACATGAACATAAGAAAACATAAGCCAAAATGTTTTTTAAATGTTTTCATTTAGTCATCAAATAAGTACATTTACTTATCCATAAGTCAAACTTGCAAATAAAATATGGAAATGGTAGAATATAAAGTGTCTGCATTTGAACAAAATAAACAAAGGAATCCCTAAACTCAATCATGCAATCTCAAATTATATTCCTGAAAACGCCTTTATATGCACTACTTTTCTAAATTATTTAAAGATTTGTAAGAACAACCAAAATAATTTACATGTATATAATGCTAACAGTCATAGACCCTTAGTTCCAAGATGATACATAATAACAAAGAATGCATTTCTGAGAGAAAGCAGAGACCCTTATGACCATTTTATTAGTTTTATCCTTGAAATTAACACTCTCCCTAGAGATGCATAATCTAATGCAATTAGGCATCCTTTTATCTCAAGTTATTTCCAATCCCAGTGGAAAAGTGCTTCTCTTACCAACCAACCAATATTAATTATATTATTACATAAAGCACAGTTAATTCATAAAGCATAGTGCCTGGCACAGAGTAACTGCAGATCAATAAGTGCTAGCCATTTTTATTGTTCAGCTCTATAAAACAGTCATAAATATTCAGTATATTCTGCAGTACCCCAGCCTTCCATCCTGCACCCTATGCCACTACTTCCATGTATAATGGTAAGATGACAAAAATCAGATTTAGATAGAATTTCATTCCTATAATAAAATCTAAATGAAGATATCAGGGTTGAGTTATTAATTCTTCACCAGTCTTATTTACTTACAGAGAAAATATATTTTTCAAAGTGTGCCCTTGAAATAAAGTTGTCTAGACTAAAACCTAAAAGGTTAGAGTCTTCTGTGAAGCAGAAATTTTCTGATATTTATATGTAGTAATGAGTGAATGGCTGTCAAAATCTAAGAAAACACTTCTTACGAATAAATTTCTGGTCAATTATGTTTAATTCTTTATATCAATATTATTATCCTGGCTGACATGAAGGGAACTTCCAGGTCACCTACTGAAAGGAATCTGGTTTAACAAAAAGTGGCTAACCTGAAGTGTTAGACAAAAGCCAGACAAAAGCCAAACCTCATAGAACAAACATAAAAAGGACAAGTAGGGAAACTTTCAAAATTACTTCAGCTGGAAGGGGTTAAGCACAAGACACTGCTTGGTCAGAGACAGAGAGCTTTTTAAGATACATATTAATCTTGCAGGTAGGAAAGATTAAAAAGAAAAAAAAGAAAAGAAAAAAATGACAACGTATTTCTTGAGCAATATTTACCAGTCATGCTGCTGTCTCTGTTTATCCCATTATGAAGTTTACAGTGAACAAATGCTGCATCAAATAACCATGATCCAAAGAGATTCAAGATGCTGTTAACCTTTGGTCTCTGTGGGGCAGGCAGTGGCCGGGGCTCTGAACTAGTCTGATTTGGACTTGACAGAGGAGAGGTGGAGGATGTCTGGTGCTGAACTTTTGAGGCGTGAGCAGTACTAACCTATTAGAAGAACACAAGAATATAGCCACACTCATGAAAAGTTTGAGAAAACAGCAGGATTTTTTAAAAGGAGGGCAGATTAAAAAGCCCATTTTATACAGTATAACAATGGTCATGAAAACTTACTGTGCTTGTCTTCATGGTGGCCTTATTCACAGTAACAGCCCGGTGCCTCCGGTTATGTGGTGGGGTGGTATTGACAGCAGTGCTTTGAGGCATACTC
Source organism: Eubalaena glacialis (assembly GCF_028564815.1). NCBI lineage: Eukaryota > Metazoa > Chordata > Mammalia > Artiodactyla > Balaenidae > Eubalaena > Eubalaena glacialis. Next base: position 21,782,132 of record NC_083728.1, read on the forward strand.
AATCTATTCACGGGTGTTGGAGGAGCACTGTCTGATCGGGGTCTAGAAATGCCTTTAAAGAAAGATAAATGGAGTTATTCTTCATAGTTCAAAATATGTGGTCAGTAAATCTTCCTCAAGCAACACCAGTGAAGGCTCACAACAGACTACAGCAGAGACTGCTAACTGCCTCCCAATATCAATTTGTCCTTTCTTCCTGAGTTACAAAACACAAATTTTAGCTAGACATGGCTACCCAGAATAAACAACTGCCCTTTGAAGGCTCCCTTACAGCCAGATGTGGCCATGTTCTGACCATAGAGAAGTGGGCAAATATTGGGTGGGTCTTCCCCAAGAAATCTCCTTAAAAGAACCAATCAAAGGTAGATGCTCCTTCCTTCCCAATTCCTGAACAGGATAGCTGGAACTCTTTCAGCCATCATGGCCCATGAGAGTGTGTACAAAGGATGAAGAGCCAGAAGATGGAAGGGCCTTGGGTCTCTGACAATGGTGGAACTGCTATAGCAGCCCTGTATACAGCTTAGTCCTGCACTTAACACGTGTGAAAGTAAACTACCTTGTTTAAACCACTAGTACTTTTGGCTAGGTGGCAGCCAAAGTTAACTGAACTAATATATTACCTCTGTAATATATTAATTGCACATAACAAAACGTTTTTGAAAATGATAGGTATTAAATATCGCTGCCTTTTAACAGGTTAAAAAAATTCTGACTTTTCATGTGAAAAACAGTTTAAAACAACGGTTCACAAAAAGTATAAACTGCTTCCTAATGATTCACATAAGAATGATACCTAATGCATTGTAATCTGTATTTTCTTGGATTACTAGTGAGAATGAACACTTTTCTCTTTTGCAAATTATTTATTCATAGTCTTTGTCCATTTATCTACCAGGTCTTATTCTTTTTCTTTGCATTATTTGATCTATTTATATAATAATAACAAAAACCCTCTAGCTATCACACTCGTTGCAAATAATTTTTCCCAGGTTATTATTTGTAATCAACTCTGTTCATCTTTTGCTTTGGGCTGTCCACAAAAGTTTCTAAAACTAGACTCTAGAGTTATCTTCAAACATCTAGCAACATACACAAAATTCACCTAAGAATGCATCCACCAGACAGCTGATTCCACGCATGGCACGAAAAAATATTTGAGGCAGATGTTTAAGGCAGGGATACTGATTCAATTCTTGCGGCATTCCGCTCACATTTAAGAACTGTTCCTGAAATTTGGGAGTAGAGCTTATAATGGCTGGGTTACTCAAATCCACGGGATTACTATCAAAAGAGAGAGCAAGAATTAATTATACATTTAGAAATTTCTTTAGCAATAAAATGCATGCAATCTAATTTAAGAACAGGCTGTTTGTGCCTGTTTCTTTGATTCAGAGAGGAGATTAATCTGTATTTAATAAACTAGGGACTCAAACATCAACACTACTTTACAGAAGACCTGCAGTGTGCTTACATGAACCTACTTTGCCTATTCAGAGAATGAGAATCAAAATAAGACTAGTTTTTAATTTTTTTAACGTATACATGGATATTTTGTAATATGTTTGGAATTAAGCAATGGAATGGTAAAACTATAAATAAATCAACAAGAACCCCAAGGAGAAAATCTTACTTTAATATTAACATTTCCAATTTTTTAAAAACTATGTGAAAATTGGGATTAGTGTTTGTGTTCATGTGCACATACTAAAGCCATACATTTCAATGTATTTATTTTTTTTCTGTTCCATATTTTTTTAATTTATTTATTTTAACATCTTTATTGGAGTATAATTGCTTTACAATGTTGTGTTAGTTTCTGCTGTACAACAAACTGAATCAGTCCCATGCCTCTAGGTGGTTACAAAACACCAAGCTGATCTCCCTGTGCTATGCAGCTGCTTCCCACTAGCTATCTATTTTACGTTTGGTAGTGTATGTATGTCCATGCTACTCTCTCACTTCGTCCCAGCTTACCCTTCCCTCCCCACCCCCGTGTCCTCAAGTCCATTCTCTACGTCTGCGTCTTTATTCCTGTCCTGCCCCTAGGTTCATTATATCCATTTTTTTTAGATTTCAAATATATGTGTCAGCATACAGTATTTGTTTTCCTCTTTCTGACTTACTTCATTCACTCTGTATTAGACTCTAGGTCCATCAACCTCAGTACAAATAACTCAATTTCGTTTCTTTTATGGCTGTATATATATGCCACATCTTCTTTATCCATTCATCTGTTGATGGACACTTAGGTTGCTTCCATGTCCTGGCTATTGTAAATAGTGCTGCAATGAACATTGTGGGACATGGTTCTTTTGGAATTATGGTTTTCTCAGGGTATATGCCCAGTAGTGGGATTGCTGGGTCGTATGGTAGTTCCATTTTTAGTTTTTTAAGGAACCTCCATACTGTTCTCCATAGTGGCTGTATCAATTTACATTCCCAATAACAGTGCAAGAGGGTTCCCTTTTCTCCACACCCTCTCCAGCATTTATTGTTTCTAGATTTTTTGATGATGGCCATTCTGACCGGTGTAAAGTGATACCTCATTGTAGTTTTGACTTGCATTTCTCTAATGATTAGTGATGTTGAGCACCCTTTCATGTGTTTGTTGACAATCTGTATATCTTCTATGGAGAAATGTCTATTTAGGTCTTCCACCCATTTTTGGACTGGGTTGTTTGTTTTTTTGACATTGAGCTGCATGTGCTGCTTGTATATTTTGGAGATTAATCCTTTGTCAGTCGCTTCGTTTGCAAATATTTTCTCCCATTCTGAGGGTTGTCTTTTCATCTTGTTTATGGTTTCCTTTGCTGTGCAAAAGCTTTTAAGTTTCATTAGGTCCCAATTGTTTATTTTTTTTTAATTTCCATTTCTCCAGGAGGTGGATCAAAAAAGATCTTGCTGTGATTTATGTCATGGAGTGTTCTGCCTATGTTTTCCTCTAAGAGTTTTATAGTGTCTGGCCTTACATTTAAGTCTTTAATCCATTTTGAGTTTATTTTTGTGTATGGTGTTAGGAAGTGTTCTAATTTCATTCTTTTACATGTAGCTGTCCAGTTTTCCCAGTACCACTTGTTGAAGAGGCTGTCTTTTCTCCATTGTATATTCTTGCCTCCTTTATCAAAGATGAGGTGACCATATGTGTGTGGGTTTATCTCTGGGCTTTCTATCCTGTTCCAGTCATCTATATGTCTGTTTTTTGTGCCAGTACCATACTGTCTTGATTACTGCAGCTTCATAGTAGAGTCTGAAGTCAGGGAGCCTGATTCCTCCAGCTCCGTTTTTCTTTCTCAAGATTGCTTTGGCTATCTGGGGTCTTTGTGTTTCCATACAAATTGCAAAACTTTTTGTTCTAGTTCTGTGAAAAATGCCATTGGTAGTTTGATAAGTACTGCATTGAATCTGTAGATTCCTTTGGGTAGTACAGTCATTTTCACAATGTTGATTCTTCCAGACCAAGAATATGGTATATCTCTCCACCTGTTTATATCGTCTTTAATTTCTTTCATCAGTGTCTTATAGTTTTCTGCATTCAGGTCTTTTGTCTTCTTAGGTAGGTTTATTCCTAAGTATTTTATTCTTTTTGTTGCAATGGTAAATGGGAGTGTTTCCTTAACTTCTCTTTCAGATTTTTCATCATTAGTGTACAGGAATGCAAGAGGTTTCTGTGCATTAATTTTGTATCCTGCTACTTTACCAAATTCACTGATTAGCTCTAGTAGTTGTCTGGTAGCATCATTAGGATTCTCTATGTATAGTATCATGTCATCTGCAAACAGTGACAGTTTTACTTCTTTTCCGATTTGGATTCCTTTTATTTCTTTTTCTTCTCTGATTGCTGTGGCTAAAACTTCCAAAACTATGTTGAATAATAGTGGTGAGAGTGGGCAACCTTGTCTTGTTCCTGATCTTAGAGGAAATGGTTTCAGTTTTTCACCATTGAGAACGATGTTGGCTGTGGGTTTGTCATATAAGGCCTTTATCATGTTGAGGTAGGTTCCCTCTATGCCTGGTTTCTGGAGAGTTTTTATCATAAATGGGTGTTGATTTTGTCGAAAGCTTTTTCTGCATCTGTTGAGATGATCATATGGTTTTTACCCTTCAATCTGTTAGTATGGTATATCACATTGATTGATTTGCATATACTGAAGAATCCTTGCATTCCTGGGATAAACCCCACTTGATCATGGTGTATGATCCTTTTAATGTGCTGTTGGATTCTGTCTGCTAGTATTTTGTTGAGGATGTTTGCATCTATGTTCATCAGTAATACTGGCATGTAGTTTTCTTTTTTTGTGACATCTTTGGTTTTGGCATCAGGGTGATGGTGGCCTCGTAGAACGAGTTTGGGAGCGCTCCTCCCTCTGCTATATTTTGGAAGAGTTTGAGAAGGATAGGTGTTAGCTCTTCTCTAAATGTCTGATAGAATTCACCTATGAAGCCATCTGGTCCTGGGCTTTTGTTTGTTGGAAGATTTTTAATCACAGTTTCAATTTCAGTACTTGTGATTGGTCTGTTTATATTTTCAATTTCTTCCTGGTTCGGTCTTCCATTGGAAGGTTGTGCTTTTCTAAGAATTTGTCCATTCCTTCCAGGTTGTCCATTTTATTGGCAAACAGTTGCTTGTAGTAATCTCTCATGATCGTTTGTATTTCTGCAGTGTCAGTTGTTACTTCTCCTTTTTCATTTCTAATTCTGTTGATTTGAGTCTTCTCCCTTTTTTTCTTGATGAGTCTGGCAGGTGGTTTATCAATTTTGTTTATCTTCTCAAAGAACCAGCTTTTTGTTTTATTGACCTTTGCTATTGTTTCCTTCATTTCTTTTTCATTTATTTCTGATCTGATCTTTATGATTTCTTTCCTTCTGCTAACTTTGGGGTTTATTTTGTTCTTCTTTCTCTAACTGCTTTAGGTGTAAGGTTACGTTGTTTATTTGAGATTTGTCTTGTTTCTTGAGGTAGGACTGTATTGCTATAAACTTCCCTTTTAGAACTGCTTTTGCTGCATTCCATAGGTTTTGGGTCGTCGTGTTTTCATTGTCATTTGTTTCTAGGTATTTTTTGATTTCCTCTTTGATTTCTTCAGTGATCTGTTGGTTATTTAGTAACGTATTGTTTAGGCTCCATGTGTGTATTTTTTAGTTTTTTTCCTGTAAATGATATCTAGTCTCATAGCGTTGTGGTCAGAAAAGATACTTGATACAATTCCAACTTTCTTAAATTTACCAAGGCTTGATTTGTGACCCACGATATGATCTATCCTGGAGAATGCTCTATGAGCACTTGAGAAGAAAGTGTATTCTGTTGTTTTTGGATGGAATGTCCTATAAATATCAATTAAGTCCATCTCGCCTAATGTGTCATTTCAAGCTTGTGTTTCCTTATTTACTTTCATTTTGGATGATCTGTCCATTTGTGAAAGTGGGGTGTTCAAGTCCCCTACTATGATTGTGTTACTGTCAATTTCCCCTTTTATGGCTGCTAGCATTTGCCTTATGTATTGAGGTGCTCCTATGTTGGGTGCATAAATATTTACAATTGTTATATCTTCTTCTTGGATTGATCCCTTGATCATTATGTAGTGTCATTCTTTGTCTCTTGTAACAGTCTTTATTTTAAAGTCTATTTTGTCTGAGATGAGAATTGCTACTCCAGTTTTCTTTTGATTTCCATTTGCATGGAACATCTTTTTCCACCCCCTCACTTTCAGTCTGTATGTGTCTCTAGGTCTGAAGTGGGTCTCTTGTAGACAGCATATATATGGGTCTTGTTTTTGTATCCATTCAGCCAGTCTATGTCTTTTGGTTGGAGTATTTAATCCATTTACATTTAAGGTAATTATCGATATGTATGTTCCTATTACCATTTTCTTTGTTGTTTTGGGTTTGTTTTTGTAGGTCTCTTCCTTCTCTTGTGTTTCCTGCCTAGAGAAGTTCCTTTAGCAGTTGTTGTAAAGCTGGTTTGGTGGTGCTGAATTCTCTTAACTTTTGCTTGTCTATAAAGGTTTTAATTTCTCTGTCGAATCTGAATGAGATCCTTGCTGGGTAATCTTGGTTGTAGGTTTTCCTCTTTCATCACTTTAAATATGTCCTGCCACTCCCTTCTGGCTTGCAGAGTTTCTGCTGAAAGATCAGTTGTTAATCTTATGGGGATTCCCTTGTATGTTATTTGTTGCTTTTCCCTTGCTGCTTTTAATATTTTTTCTTCATATTTAATTTCTGATAGTTTGATTAATATGTGTCTTGGCATGTTTCTCCTTGGATTTATCCTGTATGGGACTCTGCGCTTCCTGGACTTGATTGACTCTTTCCTTTCCCATATTAGGGAAGTTTTCAACTATTATCTCTTTGAAGATTTTCTCAGACCCTTTCTTTTTTTCTTCTTCTTCTGGGACCCATATAATTCAAATGTTGGTGTGTTTAATGTTGTCCCAGAGGTCTCTGAGACTGTCCTCAATTCTTTTCATTCTTTTTTCCTTATTCTGCTCTGCAGTAGTTATTTCCACTATTTTATCTTCTAGGTCACTTATCCGTTCTTCTGCCTCAGTTATTCTGCTATTGATTCCTTCTAGAGAATTTTTAATTTCATTTATTATGTTATTCATCATTGTTTATTTCCTCTTCAGTTCTTCTAGGTCCTTGTTAAACATTTCTTGTATTTTCTCCATTCTATTTTCAAGATTTTGGATCCTCTTTACTATCATTACTCTGAATTCTTTTTCAGGTAGACTGCCTATTTCCTCTTCATTTGTTTGGTCTGGTGGGTTTTTACCTTGCTCCTTCACCTGGTGCATATATCTCTGTCTTCTCATTTTGTTTAACTTACTGTGTTTGGAGTCTCCTTTTCGCAGGCTGCAGGTTCATAGTTCCCGTTGTTTTTGGTGTCTGCCCCCAGTGGGTGAGGTTGGTTCAGTGGCTTGTGTAGGATTCCTAGTGGAGGGAACTGGTGCCTGTGTTCTGGTGGGTGGGGCTGCATCTTGTCTTTCTGGTGGGCAGGGCTGCATCCGGTGGTGGGTGTGTTTTGGGGTGTCTGTGAACTTAGTATGATTTTAGGCAGCCTCTCTGCTAATGCATGGGGTTGTGTTCCTGTCTTGCTAGTTGTTTGGTATGGTGTCCAGCCAAGCTGGAGCTTGCTGGCCGTTGGGTGGAGCTGGGTCTTAGCACTGAGATGGAGATCTCTGGGAGAGCTCTTGCCTACTGATATTACGTGGGACCGGGAGGTCTCTGGTGGTCCAATGTCCTGGACTTGGCTTTCCCACCTTGGAGGCTCAGGCCTGACACCAGGCCGGAGCACCACGACCCTGTCAGCCACACGGATGTCTGAAATAAGGTCCTGGAGCAACACCCCAGCATGTGTGGCAGACAGGTAGGATAGGGCAGCAGACCCATTTCAATGTATTTAAAACAATGGGCTTGAGGTATATTTTATATATAAATAATTTTAAACATTTCCATTAAAAAATAGATTTAGGCTTCCACTCAAAATAGTCTGCTTAACTGTCCATTAAACAGCCTTTCCAACCCAAAGTAATATTGTTAGTCAACCTACAGCCAGCACCTGGAAAGAACTTCCACTAGCTTCAAGACGAAAAGAACTAGGCTGAGAAACATAAATCAGTGGTTTATAGATGCCCTGAGCCTTTGCAACCTTTCTCCATCTACTCAGACTCTGAATTTCACATAACTGCAAGTGGGGACGGGGCGTGTGTGTGCACGTATGGAAAAGGGGCTTCTAGTGTTAGTACACTGTATCCAAAGAACTGTGGTCCACTATGTGGCACAGAGAAGATAAGAAGTCTCTAGTAGCAGTACCTACTGGGGATTAGTTCTATGTTCAAAAATCAGAAAAATAAGCAGTAAGCTTGGAATGGACTACACCTCAGTCCAGCAGAGCTCTGCTAAATTCGTATCTGTTTGATACCGAAAACTGGGGAGGAAGAAACAGGGGTTCAGGGGGAGCCTGCCAGCGAAAGACAGCAGTGCATATGCCCAAGAGGAGCAAAAATGCCAAGAGACAGACAATAGAGCAGCCTGTCCCAAGGCTGCCTTGATCCCTCCCTATCATGATTGAATGTTCACTGCTTCTTGGAGCCCAGTGAGACCTCTCTATCATCACACAATAACCCCTCTTTTTCACCTGCATTTGTTTAAGTAAGTTCCTATTCTGTATATCAAAAAAAACCCTGACTAAAATACTAAAATCTTTCAGCTCAAGAAGAAAGACAGAGCCTGAAGAGATCAATTAATAGTGAAGGAATAGGAAAAGATTATCCAAGAACTACAAACTCTTAAGAAATATATAACTTTCATGCAACAGAGCATAGAAAAAGATAGGTAGTTTCCTATTTAAGTTACCAAAATATAAATTAGTCAAAAAATAGAAACGGAGATAATCTGGGAAAACATTAAAATAGCATTCCATAACCAAGCAGAAGTTTTCTCTAAACAAGGAAGGATGATTCAATAGAACAGCATTCCATAACCAAGCAGAATTTTTCTCTAAACAATGAAGGATGATTCAGTACTGGGGGAAAATTAACATACTATCAATAGGTAAAAGAAGAAAAAACATTTAATTGTTTAAATGGATGCCAAAATATGATTTGAAAATAATTCAGTACTATTTCTGATTTTACTTATATTTTTAAATTTAAAATTTTTTAATTGCTTAGGAAATCAGGAACATAAAAAAGAATAACCATCTAATATCAACAACCAATATCCCACTCAAAATTTCACGCAATAGAGGCATTCCAATGAAAATCAGAATGAAAGGATGCCAAAACAGTATCATTTTAACTCAACAATGTACTAGAAATTCTGCCTAATGTAGTAAAACACATACAAAAATAATTATAACAACAATGGCAACTTTTCAAGCATTAGACGTACTGTTTTACATACTTTATCTTCAATACTTATAACAAGATGGATACTATTATTATCCCCATTGTATAGATTAAAAAGAGACTGAGACTCAGAGAGACTAAACTGCTTGCTCAAGTTCACAAAGAAAAACGTAGCAGAACATGAACTCATATACAGATCTTACTGCAATCAAAGCACTTGTAATTAATTACCACAGATTCGAGTATGAATTACTAGAAAGGAGACATTTATTTGCAGATATGTGTTCATTATATCTAGAAATTTAAAAAGAATCAGTGAAATACTCAGAGCATTTTAAAATCCCAAACATATAAAAAATATACAAAAATAAAATAAGTAAAACACTTTCTTTACAGCAGCAATAGCCACTTACAAGATTTAACAGTAGAAAAAAAGTTAGCCTTTCACAACATCAGCAATAAATACATAGGAATAATGGTAAAAAGAAAAAAATTATGCAGATCTCTGTGAAGAAAACTACAAAACACTTCTGCAAGATATTTAAGATTCTAGGGGCTTCCCTGGTGGTGCAGTGGTTAAGAACCCGCCTGCCAATGTAGGGGACATGGGTTCAATCCCTGGCCCGGGAAGATCCCACATGCTGCAGAGCAACTAAGCCCATGTGCCACAACTACTGAGCCTGCGCTCTAGAGCCTGTGCTCTGCAACAAGAGAAGCCATGACAATGAGAAGCCTGCACACCGCAATGAAGAGTAGCCCCCGCTTGCCTCAACTAGAGAAAGCCCATGCACAGCAACAAAGACCCAACAAAACCTAAATTAATTAATTAATTAATTAATTAAATAAGATTCTAAAAAAGAAAAATACCTACTCTTAGAAAAGCAAACACAATATATTAAGATGTCAGCTGTTCCTAAATATAAATACAAGCTTAATGCAATTCTCATCTTTGGCAGAGTCTGGTTAGATGTTCACTAGCTTCTCTTTTCCTCCTATGTTCTCTTGCAATTAAGTGTGGCATATGTTTGAGTTCCAGCCAATGGAATATGGGTAGCAGTGATTTACATCACACTTCAGGAGCTGGTCCATGAAAACCTTCCACACAATTTTCCTGCTCTCTCTCTTTTCCATCTTCTAGCCAGATACAGAGGCACCTGCCTACAAAGTTAAGGCCCTAATAAAGCCACATGTTGAAGATGGCAGAGACTCTGCCAGCCTGGGTCCCTGAACAACTACCTAAGCAGAGCTGCTCCTTACCCAAGACTTTATTAAACATACTGTACTAAGCCACTAAGATTTTCAGGTTCATCTACTAAAGGAGGACATGTTCCTTACCCTAATTAACACACACTCCAAACCCCAAAAGGTTTTGTGAGGTTCTTCTGTTCACTTGTGTTTTGTAACATGTCAAACGGATTCTAAAATTCATCTCAAATGTTAAACAGGCAAGAAGAGATTTTAAAAAATATTCCAAGAAATGTTTTAGGGAAAAAGATATTAGTCCCACCAAATATCAATAACTATTATAAGGTTAAAATAATTAAAAGTGTTAATCTCCTATAAGAATGAATTAAAAGATCAATGGAATAATATGTGACCCAAAGACAAAACCCATATATATAAAGGAACTTAATGGCACAAAGGAAACAAAGTCAGAAGAAATCATAGGTGAATATCTATCTGATCAAAGAACACAAAGACTTTCTAATCTTAAAGGAAACAGAAAATAATCACAGAAAAAGACAGATTTAAAAAAATAAACTAAAATCACTGAAAGATGAAAAACACACAATACAAACTGAAAAAAAATGATAGAAAGTGGTTAAGATCCCTAACTTATAAACAGGTCATACAGAGTAATTTAGAATCACTAATACACAAATAGAAAAATGAGGCTCGTCAAACCAGAAAGAAAAGATATGCAAGGAAAAAGTTTACAAATCAAGACAGTATACAACAGAACCAAAGTTCCACAGAGCACAAGGATGGGGCTAGTAGAGAGAAAGGTAGGAAGCAATGAAATTGAATTGAATAGAATTACTATAAAAAAAGAAAGAGCATGAAGTATTACTTTTAGCAATTTGTCCCTCTGTGAAATTTTATGGTGTACCCTCAGTGAAATTTTAAACAACGCTACTGGAGGAGAGGTCCTGAGAGCCAGACTGACCAGTCAGTGCTGGTCACAGAGAGGAACAAGCTAGTCTCCAGTCCCCACAGAATGTGACAAAGTCCTGGGAGAGAGATCATCATCCAAGCTGCACCAACAGGCAAGAGAACAAATGCTGCAACTACTATAGGGAACAAGCCTCTAGAGAGTGTGGCCCAAGAGCAGCTGAGGACAGCCTGACCCTGCTGGGACGGGGAGAGCAGGGGCACATGATGTAGATGTGTGTGCTGTCCAATTTGGCTCCATCTGATGACTGGGCTTCACAGCCACACTGTGAACTCCAACAAGGAGTTATAGCACCGTTCCTGCCCTAAGACACTCACTGCGTAAAGACCACATGAAATACAACAACAACAGTACCTCAACATATGTAAAAAGCGAAACCATGTCTGTGCAACACACTCATTATCCATTTCAGGAGGGATCAGACTGGCATCTTCATCGGGAACTTTAAATGGAGGAAATGAAGGACCATATGTAAAGCGTAGCAATCTAGAAAATAAAAAAAATCACACCACCAAGTTCATTTTGTAACAGAATGGAAAATAACATTCAAGCATTAAAATATACTAAGAGAAATATGATAAGAGAAAATAGATGAAACTTGTATTATACCTCATTGAAGTGAATAAAATAAATGAAAACCCTTGTTTATAAAATAGATAAACTGGAAGAGGATTTCCAGTTTTGTAAAGGATTTTTTAAAACATGTATTTCTTTTTTTAAATAATTAATGTTATTTATAATTTAGTTCATATATTTTTAAGTTATATAATTTATGTTTATTTTATTTACTTATAAAATTTCTTTATAATTTTATAAATTTATGTATTTAATTGTAAGTTTATTTTACTTATATGATTTTATTATAATTATCATATAAGTGATTTTATAAATTAAATATTATATCTCATATAAATTTTATAATACATCTTGTATATAACATTATAATATGTATAACATGTAACATACAATGGTGTATATAATTATACATAATTTTATAATATATACTATAACATAAATTACAAATTAAATATTACTTTATAAAATTAAAAATTACCTAAAAGTTTACTTTATAATTGCAAATAACAAATCATATAATCATAATACACAATTATGCTTATGTTGATTATATAATTAGTCACGTAATATAAATAATAAATTCTTTAAATTACTTTTAAAAGATTCATCGCACTGCAAACGCCTTCAACACAACTAAGCTATAATTTATTCATAATAACTGCTACATAACTTTAAATGAAGTTTAGAATTTATGGTCTGTGTGCCATAAAATGAATTTGACAATTCAATTACTTAACTAAATAGTAATATTCCAAATGTATTAAAACTGTTCAAAGCCCTCTGACCCAATTATTAACCTATTATAATTAGAATAGATTATAATCTATTATAGTTATATAATCTAAAGATTATGTCTTAATAAAATAACCAGAATATACACAAAGACTATGTATAAAGTACTCACATATCAACAATATTTTTAAAATAAAACACAGGGAAAAACTTAAATATCAAAACAGCAAGGAAATTATTAAATGAATTACAATTCCATTTATAAAATGAAAAACTATAAAGCCATTAAAAAATGATCTTGAGATCTATTTAGGAAGAAAAAAGGCACATGTAATTACTGGGACAAGAATCAAACAACAGATTAAAAAAAGCAGATAATACTGTATCAAATAATCTCAAACAGATTTTTTAAAAAAGAGAAAACAGAAAAAATACATTCAAACTTTGGTTATTTGTAAGTGATGGATATTTCCCCCTACATCTTCCAAATTTTCTATTATAAGCATGTATTGCTTTTATAATCAAGATAAAAGGATGTATTATTTAAAAATAGATTCATAATATTGACATTCACAAAGATATACCAGAATCAATAGAATATTCCAAACCTTCATCTTAGTTTAAACGATGATAAAGAGATAAACATTTATTAACTCTCAAAACGACCAGTCTACCTTCTGATACATGACACCAGCTACGAATGATCTGTTCTCACCTCCACCACTACCCCACCCCCAATCAAATCTGAATCAGATCAAGTCTCTAGATCTAACCACCAGTGGACAGGAAATACAGGGGACAGAGGAACATGCTAATTAACACAACTAGGACATAATCAGAAAAATCCAAAATGTGAAGCATTCTATAAGACAAACAATCCAGTTCAACAAAAAAACTGCAAGGAAATAAAAATGAGAGAACAGTAACCTACAGTTTAAAATAGGCTTAAGAAACATGTCAACTAAATACAATGTCCAGACCTTGTTTGTGTTCTGATTCAATGGAATCAACTATAAAAAAAATTGAGACATTCAGGGACATCTGAACACTCAACAGCTAACCAATATTAACAAACTATTAACATTTTGTTTAGGTGTGGTAAGTGGTATTGTGATTATGTTTAAAAAAGAATGCTCAGCTTTTAGAGTCATATTAAAAGAAATGAAAAAAACAAGTCTGAAAAAAATGAAGCCTAACAGTTTACTCACAGAATAGTGATGGCATTACATATAAATGGTAAAAAAAAAAAAAAAAAAAAAGTTAAATTATTATAATAAAATACTGCCTACTTTGGTTACACAGGAGAACATTATAGTATGGTCCTATTTCTGTAAAATTATGTATAAACATATATAATAAGACTTCTGGTGAACTTAACTCTTTCTGTTATACCTTTCTTTGGTTTGTTTTTTTAAAATAATGATCACGAATATTTTAATAATCAGAATAAGAGTGGGATTTTGGGGGTGGGAGTGGTAGGGCTCAGAATTTATCTGCCTCTCCAAAATACCTGCTTCATCTAAAATGTTTTGGATTAGACAGGCACTAGCCAAACTGACACATCTATTTTTAAAAAGTGGTTTGATTCTCTATCTAAAGTACAGTAATAAGAGACACAGAATAGAGACTTTTTACCATGTACTCTGTGAATCCCAGAAAGACACAGAACTAGGGGAAAGCTACCCAAGGCCAGACGGATGAAGGAAGGCAAGTGGATGATGATAACTTACCTTGAAGTGAGCGCACAGATGACCTTGCTCCACTGCTCCACCACTGCCGGGTGGTGCCTCCAGTTAGCCACCATCTCCTTGGCTGTTTTCCAGTAAGGAGGTGTTGGGAAGCACCGAGTACAAGCTAGTAACCAAACCTCAAAGAGAACACCAATCAACTTCTCTGCTAGATTCTCAGCAATGCCACCTTACCAACAAAAAGAAAACATCTTTGGCATACTTATTTGTAAAGCAGAATCTTTAATTCACTGACTTGGGAGAACTGGTCAAAAAATTAAAATAACTGCAATGTTAAGTTTTGACTTTCAAATAACCACTTAACAGTGAGAACAAAAAACTATTCTTAGAAGCTCCTATGAAGGAAATCATGGATACATCAACCCATTATCACTTCGAAAGTTTTCAAGTGGCCCTGCTCGATTCGTATTGAATCTTCCAGCAGTGGGACAAGGAGTACAGAGGGAAGAAGGGAAAGGATGAGTGTCTATAATGAACGACTGCTATAAGTCAGTTTCTGTGCACACAGCTCATACACATTAATTCTGCAGGATAGGTGTTTATAATATCTCTTACCAATTATCGATTATACCCATTTTGAAGATGAGAAAACAGGTTCAGGAAATTTAAGTAACTTGCCCAAGTTCACACAGCCAATAAGTAAAGGAATCAGAACAAATACCCAAGACTTTTTACCTCTAAACTTTGCTATAAAATGCTTCAGGTGTTTGAAAGCTACCCTTCAAGGGAGAGGGAGGCAAAGAAGGGAGCCGAAGGACTGGTGCTGGGCAGGACAGAGCCTCAACCATGAAAACAGAGCTGCTCCTCTGTTCCAAGCCCTGGAACTAGGAAGAACAGCAGTGGTCTGTACTCTGCATAGCTCCAAAGGCAAACTTGGGACGAGAAGGAAAAGTTCTAAGGATTCCTATTTCAAATGTGCAAAAATGAAGTTTCAACAATAATAAGCCCCAGAAGTGGATGGATTGCCTGCCTCATGGTGCTGAAGTCCCTGGCATGGGGAGTGTGTAGCAGAGAGACACACTATCTGTGTCTGGCCAGCTATCATCAATACCAGACAGGGTATTCCTATTATGGGGTCCCTTGCAACACTAAAATTCTAGTTTTTTTTTAAGATATCTTCCTGGACACTGCATTTGTGTGAGAGCACAAGCACACTCACATGTGTTAGTAAAGAGACTGCACAGATGAATAAGCAACAAGGGAACTTGGATCTAGAATATCAACTTATTGTCTGTGTATACTGTGCATACAAAGCAGGATGTCTAAAATACACTCTAAAATCTTATAAAATTGGAGGCTTTTTAATGGCTAGGCAATGAATGACATACTGTCATACTTCCAAATAGAACACTTTAAGATTCTGTAGGGTTCATTTGCTAAACAAAATATCTTCTAGCTATCAAGTTTTCAGAGTCTACCTGGATAACTACTTTGTAATCAGGTACATTAGTTGTTTCATATATAGGCTCTATCCTAATATACTGAACAAGTTACTGTTACTGTCATTATCAAACATGCATTAATTCACTGAGTCCCTCCCTATATTAGCAAAATCATCACTGAAGGTAACATAACTTTGCATTGTGCCTTTGAGGGTTTTCCATTCTAAGAACTGTTCATCTTGGTTTGTCAACTGTAGTGCCAAAATTTAAATCCCCACAGAGTCTACTACTCATTGAGACTAAAAGTAAACAGCATTTGGAGCTCAGAAATAAATTAGAAAAAAAATTAACAAACCTTGAACGGTTGGTGGTGCTAGAAGTATGTCATTAATCTGCAGAAGAAACAACAGTAAGACTTCCCAGGTTTCTCGGGCCATAATGGATGACTCACGGGCCAGTTTCTGAATGGCTCTCAGGACCTGTAAGCATAGTCGGATCTGACTGGAGCCCTGTTCCTGTCTGAAGAAGACAGACAGACATCACTGACAAGCCTTGAGGAGAGAATGCAACAGTTAAGGACAGGCGACTTTTGGACACAGCAAGCAATGATCCAATGATACTCCCTAACAGCATCAGCAGACAGAATTAGGTGCACCCTCTTCAGTTCAAAGTTACTTCCTCGTCATACAGTTTGGCCCTCTGGGATCTCAGCCTCCCACTCTTAAAGAGCTTGAAGAGCTCCTGGGGAGATAGAGGATAATACAAAACAAACTTCACCGCTAGATTTTCGAAGTCTGAACTGCGCCTGGCACATACAACAGATACTCAATAGGTTTCTGCTGAATGAATGAGCAAATACCCACAGCCACTTCTGCTGCTCACACAGCAGAATGGCCTTTGTATTCTTTTTAAAAATTTTAAACACACATTTACAAGAATCCTGCACGTGATTTCATAGTGCTCACAGTCCCTCTGAAGCTAATGTCTGCTAGAGAAGAGCCTACAGAACGGAATATCCTAACAGGTCCCCAAAACTGACGAGATATAGAGGCAATTGCCTCAGAAATGAGCACCTGCTACTGCTGCTCTACAAAAAAAAAAGGCAACATAACCCAAGATGGGGGCTCCAAAGGTACCCAAGATACTCCCGAAGAACAGTTTTATAACGCTTTTTAGTCCACAGGACCATGTTTCTCCAACAGAATTAGATCAATATATCAGGTCCAAGCTCCAGCCCTTATCCCCACTGTCCAAAGTGGATCACCGTGAGAATTTCAAGAATCATAGTAAACCCACTGCATCAGCAAATGCTGAACTGCCCTCTGGAGTTCCCATGTGAAACCCAAGACAAGTAACTAATACTACTGAAATAAATCTTGAGCCCAAGTTTCTATATATTATGACTCATGTTACAAATTCATAAAACATGTCTGAATCAGAGTAGGGAATCGCAGAGCTGCCTCAAGAAATCCAGAAAATGAAGTGAGTGCCCTTAGAACTCCCATTACAACCTTAGAATAAAGATTCTCAGATTCTGGGCCATGACCCAGAAAACCAGAAACTTATACTGGAGTTGCCAAAAAATGACAACCTTAAGTTTTCCCTAAAGAAGTCAGATCTAAAGTAAAATGATGAGACATTCACTTAGGCAAAGCCAAGAGTCCCCAAGAGCAGGAAGATGTCCCATGTTCAGTTTGATCTGAATCCAGTCCATGGGAAGCCATGAGGCTCAAGCTTGTGTCTGTTGCTCTGGCTACTAAAGACGAGTAAGAAATACATAACAGCCCCAAACCCATGTAGCCATGTAAGAGGAAACCCAGAATAAGAAAAATACCACTAGCAGTCCTGGGGGTGACACTCTTGCAAGATAGCAATGACACTAGAAGCCTTCCAAATGGTAACCCAGGCCTACCTACCCTTTCTAGGTACTACCTGCCCAGTGGCAGAAAAGGAAACACCTGCTCCTTAGGTACTGTAGCCTCACTCAGACAGCCTAAATTTAAGAGCAGTGTCCAAGTTTCTACAGCTAAGAGAAACAAGGTAATCTTTACTGAAAAATAAACAGAAAGGTCTAAACACCAAAGATGTTCCTTTCCCCTTAATATTTTCAAAAGCAACTTGTGAACTTCAGAAAACTGTTCTAGAACATGGGGTGGTGAACTATGTATGGCCAATGGGTCAAATCTGGCCTGCTATCTGTTTTTGTAAATAAAGTTTTATTGGAACACAACCATGCTCATTTATTTATATATCATCTATGGCTGCTTCTCTACACCAGCAGAGATGAATAGTTGTGACAGACACCGTATGGCCCACAAAGGCTAAAATATTTACTATATGACTCTTCACAAAAAGTTTGCCGACCACTGCTTTAGAAGAACATCACATTTTCTAAAGAAGTTTATTTGAGCAATGAAAACACTAATCAATTTTAAACGATGGGTCACTCTTCACTCAATTATGCAAAAAAAAAAAACAAAACAAAAACTGATAGGCAAAAGAGAAAGGTTACATCCACTCTGACTTAATCTCTAGCAAAGTAGTAGAGGCTGTTTCCTCTATTCTGAGTGTTAGTTTTCATAAAAACAACTAATTAAGTAAACTTGATGACAATTTTGTGAACTATCTGAATCAAAAAAAAAAAAAAATGAAACTTCCAGTAATAGGAGATGAGATCACAACTCCCAATATTTAGCACTGAAAATATTCAGCTCCCTAAGACATTACTGGCCATGAGAACTCTAATACTCAGTTCAGCACCCACTTAGAAGTATGCACACACACACACTTTTGAGAAAATAAGCTACTTACCAAACAGTAAGATGAACAATTTATAAGATAGTCATTGTTTCTCAAAAGAGAAAAGCCAAAGCAAAATCCTAATTAACTCAAATGCCATTGATTTTTCTCATCAATACAAACTAACTAAGCACTGAGAGTTGGTAAGAGTACAAAGAGGAAACAAACACAGTGACTGTACTATCCATGAGACTGTCCCATGCACTAAGAAAAAGCCTAGTAAATTAGTCTCCTAAATGGGATGACAAGAAAGCATTAAAAGTATTATATCATTTTAGAAGAACCTGCTTAGCCACAAACAATATGCCACTTACTTCCCATCATTTCCTGTTATAATTCTATTTGAAATCAATAAATGTAAGCAACCAGCATTTTATTCACCCTAATGTAATACCAGTACTGCTCTAGGTACTGTGGAAGTCCAAACTACATATAACCTAGTTCCGACCCTCAAGTTGGTTAGATGGGGAAATGAGACACACACATTTTAAAAGATAAGCAATAAAACTGGAGAGATACAAGAAGTACACAGGAAGTACCCTACAGGGTCAAAGAAGGTGTGATCACTATGGGCCTGGATGATCAGGTAAGGCTGAATTTAAGATGAACCATCAAGAGAGAGATGTGGACAACTAGGACAGGGAGAGGAGGATGAGGATGGCAAAAGAGTAGGTAATGATGAGGAAGATCTTTAAGGAGTCTTGGGAGAACGTTTAATTTATGAGTCTGACCAAAGAGCAGGGCTCACGGAGAATTAGCAGCAGCCAACCTGGTTAGGGGCCAGATTACAGCAGGCATTCCACACAAGATAAGGAGTTTACAGGCATACCTCATTGTATTGCACTTCATTCTGTTGCACTTCACAGATATTGCAGTTTTTTTACAAATTGAAGACTTGTGGCAATCCTGCACTGATTGAGCAAGTCTATCGGCACCATTTTTCCAACTGTATTTGCTCACTTTGTGTCTCTGTGCCACATTTTGGTAATTCTCGCAATATTTTCATTATTATATCTGTTATGGTGATCTATGATCAGTGATCTTTGATGTTACTATTGTAATTGTTTTGGGGCACTACAAACCACGCCCATACAAGACAGCGAACTTAACTGATAAATGTTGTGTGTGTTCTGACTGCTCCACCGACCGGCCATTTTCCTGCTCTCTCCCTCTCCTCAGGCCTCCCTATTCCCTGAGAGATAGCAATATTAAAATTAGGCCATTTAATAACCCTACAATGGCCTCTAAGTGTTCAAGTGAAAGGAGAATCATATGTCTCTCACTTTAAATCAAAAGCTAGAAACAACAAGGACCTACCTTATAGCACAGGGAACCATATTCAGTACCCTGTAATAACCTATAATGGTAAAGAATCTGAAAAAGAATATACATATATATGTGTGTGTTTATATATGTATGTGTGTGTATATATATATATACACAAAAAACTGAATCACTTTGCTGTACACCAGAGTCTAACACAACATTGTAAAAAGGTAGAAATGATTAAGCTTAGTGAGGAAGGCAAGTCAAAAGCCAAGACAGGCTGGAAGCTAGACCTCTTGCACCAATTAGTCAAATTGTGAATGCAAAGGAAAAGTCCTTGAAGGAAATCAAAAGTGCTACTCCAGTGAACACACAAATGATAAGAAGAGAAACAGGCTTACTACTGATATGAAGAAAGTTTTAGTGTCTGGATAGAATATCAAACCAGCCACAACATTGCGTTAAGCCAAAGCCTACCCCAGAGCAGGCCCCTAACTTTCTTCAGTTCTATGAAGGCTGAGAGCAGTGAGGAAGCTACAGAAGGAAAGTCTGAGGCCAGCAGAGGTTGGTTCATGAAGTTAAGGAAATGTCTCCATTAGAAAAAAAAAAAAAAAAAAAAGTGCAAGAAAAAGCGGCAATTGCTAATGTAAAAGCTGTAGCAAGTTACCCAGAAGATCTAGCCAAGATAAAGTGGCCACACTAAACAACAGATTTTCAATGGAGACAAAACAGCCTACAGCCTTCTATTGGAAGAAGATGCCATCTAGGACTTTCATAGCTACAGAGAAGTCAACTCCTGGCTTCAAAGCTTCAAAGGTCAGGCTGACTCTCTTGTTAGGGGCTAATGCAGCTGGTGACTTCAAGTTGAAGCCAATGCTCATTCACCATTCTGAAAGTCCTAGGGCCCCTAAGAATTATGCTAAATCTACTCTGCCTGTGCCATATAAATGAAACAATAAAGCCTGGATGCCAGCACATCTGTTTACAACATTTTAAGCCCACTGCTGAGACCTACAGTAGCTCAGAAAAAAAGATGCCTTTCAAAATATTACTGCTCATTAACAATGTACCTGGGTCATCCAAGAGCTCTAAGAATGTCACCTGCCATTTCAGTAAACAAACAATATTGTGGCCATAGTCATCAGCTGCTGCAGCTGCCCCCCCACCCCCATGGTGCACCCTGAGGGGACTTCAGGACAGAGAGAAACAAAATAGTGGCCCTAGATAGTTAAGATGCATACCAAAGGAATAATTTCAATGAGCCCAAACTCTTGCACCTTCCCATACACAGAAAGGCACTAAAATCACTAACTTGAGATGTGTTTTTTGATTAGCAGTAATCTTTTGATGTTCCACTACACAGTTTTGTTTTTTTCCCAGCAAAAGTCCTATACATCCTCGCTCCTCCCTCACCTCTTTGGAACAGCCCCTCAGAGCTGAGAAACAGTATCCGGGCTACAGTCTTCAGTAAGTCCGCCGAATAAAACATAATTCTCAACTTTTCGACTGTGCAGTTTTTTCAGTCAACACTGAGATGTACAACAAGATTAATGTTTGCCTGCTAACCCAAAATCCATTCTGCTGCCCACGAATCAAGGAGCAATTTCGACTTTCAAGTTTTATTATTTAAGAAATACATTTCTTAAGACTATAGCTGCCACAGATAGCAATTCCTCTGATGGATCTGGGCAAAGGAAATTGAAAACCCTCTGGAAAGGATTCACCATTCTAAATGGCATTAAGAATATTTATGTCATGGGAAGAGATCAAAACATCAATATCAATAAGAGTCTGGAAGAAGCTGATTTCAACCCTCACGGATGACTCTGAGGGGCTCAAGACTTCAGTGGTGGAAGTAAACGCAGATGTGGTAGAAATAATAAGAGAACTAAAATTAGAAGTGGAGCCCGAAGACGTGACTGAATTGCTGCAATCGCATAATAAAACTTTAATGGAAGAGGAGTTGCTTCTTATGGATGAGCAGAGAAAGTGGTTTCCTGAGATGGAATCTACTCCTGGTGAAGATGCTGTGAAAATTATTGAAATGACAACAAAGAATTTAGAATATTACATAAACTTAGTTGATAAAGCAGCAGCAGGGTCTGAGAGGATTAACTCCAATTTTGAAAGAACTACTGTAGGTAAAATGCTATCAAACAACATTGCACGCTACAGACAAATCGTTCATGAACTGAAGAGTCAATGAATGTGGCAGACTTCACTGTTGTCTTATTTTAACACATCGCCACAGCCACCCAAGCTTCAGCAACCACCACCCTGATCAGTCAGCAGCCATCGCATTGAGGCAGGACCCTCCACCAGCAAAAAGATTTCAGTTCACTAAAGGCTCAGATGGTTAGCATTTTTCAGCAATGCTAGTATTTTTTAATCAAGATATGTAATTGTTTTTTTAGACATAATGCTATTGCATATTTACAGACTACAGTATAGTATAAAAACTTTTACGCACTGGGAAACCAAAAAATTCATGTGACTGCTTTATTTCAATGATCGCTTTATTGTGGTGGTCTGCAACCAAACTTGCAATATCTTGAGGTATGTTTGTACAACTGATCCTACAGACCAGAGCTCTTAATGGAGATTCCTCTTTTTTAATTCAGATTTTCCAAAGTAATCTTCCTTCTAAATTTAAAAAGTTAAAATCTACAGGGCTGGTTTTTGGATGATTCAAAGTCCTCATCATCTGACAGACCAAAAGCCCTAACCAGAACTTTTCCAAAAGGAGGGAAGCCCACTTGCCCCTTCCACAGACATAAAAAACAGCTGAAAACAGATTTTTCTCAAAGGAAATCCCTACAAACAGGCAACTAATGCTTTCTTCTCCATTATTTTCTATATTTCCAAAATCCTTTATAGTGACATATAATTCTTTTAGAATGGGAAAAAAATGTTTTAGGCACAAGTAAGGCAATCTTACATTACAATATTTAAGGTCTCTGCTGCAGAGATAGGGGAAAAACTCAGTAACAAACCGTCAAAAGTATTCTTTTGGCCTACTACAAATGTGCCTATAATTTCAAATCTGCTTACTTCAATGTCTTCATTCTCTCATAAGAAAGATTCATTTTAAGGTAGATGGCTTAGTCGCCTTTAGCTTAAGTGGAGACAAGAATTACGTTAGGCAAAAGTATGTTTTTTTTGACTGGAAGGGAAAGGGGTCACAGTATTTTAACATCTAATAGCTAACAGATCTTAGAAGCAAAGCCAAAAGCCGTTCAAATGAACACACACTTGTTAAAGAGTCCTAGTAAACATTATATAAGCCCATCTCTCTCATTCATATTAACATACGCTTTAACTGAACAAGTAATGAAAGTTACTGTTCAAAGGTCTAACAATGAAATCAGTTCCTATAATACAAAAAAGTAACATTGATGAGTAGTTTATTATGATCCTGATAACAGGCCAGATAGACTAGTATAGCTTACCTTGGTACAAAAAGATTCTGCAGGTGTTTTAGTATACTTTGAACATATAGATTAGGCTCTTTAATAACTGGCAATGGAATAGAATCTTTCGGCAACACTAAAGCCATAATCCAGTCAGTATATACATCAACACAATATTTTACAGTCTCTCCGTCCAATGGAAGGGTCAGTCCATAGCAAATTACTTCCATGGTCCATTTTACCTAAACAAAAGAAAATATACATATAGAATTATTACACATTCCTATCTCTATATCAGTAGACTGATTTAAAATGTTAACCTCTTTTATTGTCAAAAACCTCTCAACTGAAGTATATTCATCTCAACATACATCAGATTAATTCTACAGAATGTACTTTCCATGTATAAGACATACTCAGACAACGTTTCCTAAGCAAAAGATTTAAGAAGAAAATAAATTACTTATTTCTAATTATTAAGCCTATGTTGGCTTTCACCCCTTAAACATTATTATTGTTTGCTCTGTAAAATAAAAAGTAAGTACAGGTCATCTTGATTTTCCATAGAGATTGGAGGCACAGAAATAGAAAATTTTAGATATTTTTCTCCACTTAATTTGCATGCGGGTATGTGTGTCATTTAGGAAATCACTTACATAAATTTAATTATATTCCATTTCCAGATTATGCAACTTTAACAAACAACAGGAAGGAAGATGAACTGCCCCACTCTTATTTTGTGACTATTTTCACTGGCAAAGAAAACAATATTTTAAATGGAACGGCAAGAACAAACACAGGTCAGAAGGGACTGAAGCTGGGTAAGATCTTAAAAAGGCACTTAGCTGCACTAAACGAGTTCCAGCCTCCTGACCTGTCTGAATCATAGGGGCCGAGAGAAGTTGCCTAAGAGACTGCTGAACCACTGCTTGCGGTCATGAACGAATAAGGCACAATGAGAAAGGGGAAATGGCCTAATTTGCAAAAGAGGATGAAACTATATTCCAGATAATGTACACTGGAAAGTTTAAGTGAATTCCAGACAAAACTCTGGGACAAATTACTAAGCAGATGATCAGTGAGCACTTATGAAAGGGAAGCAGGGTCGCTGAGAACCAGCCTGCTCAAAAAGAACAAGTCGTGCCAGACAAGCTTCATTCCTTTATTAAGAGGGTTACTATGAAAGCAGCTGACAAATGTAGAAACCTGGCACTGACTTAAAACCAGTTTCTGAGGTACTTTCATAAATATTATCTAAACATCAAAATAACCGGTGTGAGAGGGTAAACTATCCTCATTTTATTTTTATATTTTATTTTTATTTTCTGGCCACACTGCATGGCTCGTGGCATCTTAGTCCCCCAACTAGGGATCAAACGTGTACCCCCTGCAGTGGAAACATGGAGTCTTAACCACTGGACCGCCAGGGAAGTCCCCACCCTCATTTCATACATAAGAAAACTGAAGTTTAGCAAATTAAGCAATTTGGCCCATGGCACTCGTTTGGAAATGCTGGAGCTGAAAACTTGATCCCTGGTCTTCCAACTAGAAATCTAAAGCTATTCTCACCGTGCCATTAACAGCCTTCTCTGGCAAAGGGGGATCTGGGCTTTAACAAGAAATTTGGTCCTCGTGGACAAGATGGAAAGATACAGTCCAGAAGGAGGTAGAATGGTTGGATTTGTAACTGGTCAAAATAACATGGGAGAATAGCAGTGGATTACTGTACCAAGATCATTTTGGAAGAAGATGCCCAATGGCATGCCAAAGGCTCTGCCAAGATTTTAACTTAGAGAAAAACAGATTACATGCTGACCATTTGTAGATATCACAAAGCTAAAAAAAAAAAAAAACTAACTTGTTAAATAGAAATTCAGGATTCAAAAAGATTATAACAGCTTTGGGTTTCCCTGGTGGCGCAGTGGTTAAGAATCCGCCTGCCAATGCAGGGGACACGGGTTCGAGCCCTGGTCCCGGAAGATCCCACATGCTGTGGAGCAATTACGTGTGCTACAACTACTGAGCCTGTGCTCTAGAGCCTGCGAGCCACAACTACTGAAGCCCGTGTGCCACAACTACTGAAGCCCATGCGCCTAGAACCCGTGCTCCGCAACAAGAGGAGCCACCCCAATGAGAAGCCCGTGCACCGCAATGAAGAGTAGCCCCTGCTCGCCGCAACTAGAGAAAGCCCGTGAGCAGCAACAAAGACCCAATGCAGCCAAACATAAATAAATAAAAAATTAAAATTAAAAAAAAAGATTATAACAGCTTAAAACTAAAGCTGAATCTAACAAGATAAATACATGTACTGAAATTTTTAACCTCAGAACTACAAAGGCTAAGGGTAGAAAATACATAACAACAATATAATATAATAGAAAGTAACATATGACAGCAATAAATGTTAAAAGTGACTATAAAAACAGTGAAGCTGTGACAAATGAGGTGGGAAGGGGCATGGAGGGGGTGGGATTTAGCTGAACAAGAGAAAGAATTTTAAAAGAGGTTGCAAGTCCCTAATTATCACAGGAAAGACCAAGGAGAAGATATCTTTGGTAATATCTTCACACAATAGTTCAATTGTATAATTCGAGAGGACACTGGATTCAAGACCTATTCTCTCATATCCTTTTGAGGGTAGGAAAGGAGAAAAAACAAGGGCTGCACTGAGCACCTTTATCTACTCACATGCCATCTCTTCCCAGGAGAGGGCAGCAAAGAATTACAGACACACCAAGAAGAGAGTGCGCCAGGACAAGTGCTGGTCCTCGGGGTAAGTCTCTGCCAGGGCACTCTGAGAATAAAATGCTCCTCAGTATGAGGGGCTTCCCCTTCGGCAACCCAGGCTCTTTGGCCTACAGAGGGTAAATAAAATGCTTCCTGAGCTATAAACCTTAGTCTCCTATCTAGAGTTGTCTTATATCTAGATTAAGTCTAATCTCTCCTTCACAAGAAATCAAAATGTAAGTGAAAAACAGTGCGGGGGGGGGGGTGTCTGAGAAATAGGTAAACCCAAAGCCTAAAGATTGTATGAATGTCCTCAAGCACAGGGGACAAGTTCTAATCCCGATCTTAGCCAGACCTCATACTAGCAAGCTCTGTATCACTCCATTCTCAGGGCCCCTTCATGACTCCCCACTGGCAACTTAACTTCAGCCCTGTCCCCTGAACCCAAGAACAGAGGACCAGCTCTAGGCCAAGCCACTCCAAAAGCTCCTCATCTTTAGGAACAGCAAACACAACCCCCACTCCAACCACGTGGGCTCACAGCCATACAGACTTAGCTGCTCTGTAGCACTCTTAAACCTAGAAGTCAGACAAGGGTAGACTGGGATGGAGACAGCGGGAGAGCCTAAAGCGCAGTGCACATGTGTAGCCTGAAGACAACACAGATAGGCCTTCAGTCAGAGGCCATCTAGAGGTAGGAATGAAGACCTTCCAAACACAACCTCTGAATGGAAATCTGAAGACTAAGCCTAAGACTTAGGGAAAGGGACCTGACAGGCAAGTCTCTGTCTCAGCTCACAGCTCAAGTGGAGAACTGGGTCCAGCTAGCAGGAAGTCCCAACAGCACAATGGTACAACCTATTCCTCATAACTCCCACAGACTCTGGGCCCCAACCCTCAACCCAAATACGGTCAAATTAAGACGTCACATTACACTGAGCAGAAATCCACTTAAAAAGACAATGTTAAACAAATTATTCTGTAACAAACTTATATTTTCACAGAGTAGAATGAAACGAAAAAACACTTACTTCTTTGTCAGTTTTCAACAAACTCTCACTACCAGCCGCTGAAAGGGTACCTAAGGCCTGCCCGAGAGGATGAACCACCGCATTGGCCACCTCTCGCCCAACGCTCTCTGGATAGCTGTGTAGCACACTGGTGTGGCCCTGATCATTCTGAATCACCAAATGCAGCGACCTCCACTCAGAGTACATTGTGCCGCTAAAGGACTATCCAAATGGCACCTGAAAAGACAAAAGAGAATTACAAGTCAAACTATATTGCTGCAAACTAATAAAACTTAGTAAAATACATATTTACCCTACATAGCAAGATAAAGAAGCTGTAAATATACTGCCTTGAGAAGACTGAGGAAAAAAAACATTTAAATGTCTTGAGAATGTCCTAAATAGCCTCTTAGTGAGATCAGGTAGGAAAGGCAGACCCTAGGACGCAGCTGTCTGAGCACCTCCCCAAAAGAGCCCTCAGAAGCCCAGAGTAGAGCTGGGGCAGATGGCCACCGTGCAAGGGGATAAAATAATCAAATTTGGTACACTCACAGCATGAGGGAACCTTCTACATTCCATGTTCCAGGATAGAAAAAGATAGAAGAAGGGTATGCTCTAAGTAAGAAAGGGAGACAAAGGAAAGGGTTTACTCTAGGCCCCAGATTTTTCAGTTAACAGTTTCCAAGCACCTATTACTTGCTAGAAACATACCCCTGCAATTTCCCACCAATGCCCTCAAATCAGACATAAAATTCTTTGAGAATATTTCATTCTCTACAGCAGTGGCATACATTCTTCTGGTAATGGAACCCCTGGAAGTCAATGTCCTTCAGAAAACATATAAAGACCTGCCACTTACTGAGCATTTACTACATACTACTCATGAAATCACACAACAGCTCTATGAAAATTAAGTAATGCTATCCCTAATTCACAGATGAAAAAACTGAGGCATAGAGAGGTCTGCTGCTTCCCTGAGGCTTCAGAACTATAACATGGTAGAGGTGGGTTTTGAGTCCACATCTGTTGGGCTCCAGGGACCATGCTCTTAACCACAGCATGTACTGCCCCTCCCTAACCTATATATTCTCCATGACATGTCCTGCTTTTCCCTATGCTGTATATTCTCCATGTAAAGATATCTAAGTCTACCATACAAATGAGAAACTTTAGCCACAGAAACATATCTATATGAATGCAATGTAAATATTACAATCATAAATGCCATACCCATGAGGAGAATCAAGGATGGTTAGTCCTTTCCAATTAACTTCTATTAACTTTCATTTTCTACTTGCTCTGAAATCTGTTTGCCCAGCCAGCAGAGTTTACGGATACACTTAAGCTTTAAAAAGTTCTATCCCTTAAACTAGTTTTTCTTCAAACTGGTAGCTTTGTTTAATTTTATCTTACAAAACCTCATTCCAGATCAGTAAGTATCAGTGTTTTTCAAGAGGATATGGTCCTCCTCTGAACCAAGAGGCCCTGAAAATGGGAAGGCAGAAAGGATGAACCAGAATCGAACAAAGTACCTACAATGTGAAGGATGGGTGGATGCGACTGACTGTTAAAGTTGCCTCAATTTCCTTAGGATTTATAAGGAACCCCCCTAAGGATATCCTGATGTTCCCCCCCGCCCCCGGCACCACCGCCCTAAAATAAGCACTCTCAAAAACGGAAGGGAAAATTTGTGGCCCTGAACCAAGATGGCGGAGTAGAAGGACGTGCTCTCACTCCCTCTTGTGAAAACACCAGAATGACAACTAGCTGCTGGACAATCATCAACACAAAGACACTGGAACTCACCAAAAAAGATACCCCACATCCAAAGACAAAGAAGCCGCAATGAGACGGTAGGAGGGGCACAATCACAGTAAAATCAAATCCCAAAACTGCTGGGTGGGTGACTCACAGACTGGAGAACACTTACACCACAGAAGTCCACCCACTGGAGTGAAGGTTCTGAGCCTCACGTCAGGCTTCCCAACCTGGGGGTCCGGCAATGGGAGGAGGAATTCCTAGAGAATCAGACTTTGAAGGCTAGTGGGATTTGATTGCAGGACTTCCACAGGACTCAGGGAAACAGAGACTCCACTCTTGGAGGGCACACACAAAGTAGTGTGCACATCAGGACCCAGGGGAAGGAGCAGTGACCCCAGGGGAGACTGAACCAGACCTACCTGCTAGTGTTGGAGGGTCTCCTGCAGAGGCGGGGGGTGGCTGTGCCTCACCGTGGGGACAAGGACACTGGCAGCAGAAGTTGTGGGAAGTACTCCTTGGCGTGAGCCCTCCCAGAGTCCACCATTAGCCCCACCAAAGAGCCCAGGTAGGCTCCAGTGTTAGGTTGCCTCAGGCCAAACAACCACAGGGAGGGAATCCAGCCCCACCCATCAGCAGTCAAGCGGATTAAAGTTTTACTGAGCTCTGCCCACCAGAGCAACAATCAGCTCTACCCACCACCAGTCGCTCCCATCAGGAAACTTGCACAAGCCTCTTAGATAGCCTCATCCACCAGAGGGCAGACAGCAGAAGCAAGAAGAACTACAATCCTGCAGCCTGTGGAACAAAAACCACATTCACAGAAAGATGGACAAGACGAAAAGGCAGAGGGCTATGTACCAGATGAAGGAACAAGATAAAACCCCAGAAAAACAACTAAATAAAGTGGAGACAGGCAACCTTCCAGAAAAAGAATTCAGAATAATGATAGTGAAGATGATCCAGGACCTCGGAAAAAAAATGGAGGCAAAGATCGAGAAGGTGCAAGAAATGTTTAACAAAGACCTAGAAGAATTAAAGAACAAAAAAACAGAGATGAACAATACAATAACTGAAATGAAAACTACACTAGAGGAATCAATAGAAGAATAACTGAGGCAGAAGAACGGATAAGTGACCTGGAAGACAGAATGGTGGAACTCACTGCTGCGGAACAGAATAAAGAAAAAAGAATGAAAAGAAATGAAGACAGCCTAAGAGACCTCTGGGACAACATTAAATGCAAAAACATTCGCCTTATAGGGGTCCCAGAAGGAGGAGAGAGAGAAAGGACCAGAGAAAATATTTGAAGAGATTATAGTCAAAAACTTCCCTAACATGGGAAAGGAAATAGGCACCCAAGTCCAGGAAGCACAGCGAGTCCCATACAGGATAAACCCAAAGAGAAACACGCCGAGACACATAGTAATCAAATTGGCAAAAATTAAAGACAAAGAAAAATTATTGAAAGCAGCAAGGGAAAAACGACAAATAACATAGAACGGAACTCCCATAAGGTTAACAGCTGATTTCTCAGCAGAAACTCTACAAGCCAGAAGGGAGTGGCATGATATACTTAAAGTGATGAAAGGAAAGAACCTACAACCAAGATTACTCTACCCGGCAAGGATCTCATTCAGATTCCATGGAGAAATCAAAAGCTTTACAGACAAGCAAAAGCTAAGAGAATTCAGCACCACCAAACCAGCTCTAACAACGAATGCTAAAGGAACTTCTCTAAGTGGGAAACACAAGAGAAGAAAAGGACCTACAAAAACAAACCCAAAACAATTTAAAAAATGGTCATAGGAACATACATATGGATAATTACCTTAAACGTGAATGGATTAAATGCTCCAACCAAAAGACACAGGCTTGCTGAATGGATACAAAAACAAGACCCATACATATGCTGTCTACAAGAGACCCACTTCAGACCTAGGGACACGTACAGACTGAAAGTGAGGGGATGGAAAAAGATAGTCCATGCAAATGGAAATCAAAAGAAAGCTGGAGTAGCTATACTCGTATCAGATAAAATAGACTTTAAAGTAATGTTACAAGAGACAAGGAAGGACACTACATAATGATCAAGGGATCAATCCAAGAAGGTATAACAATTATAAATATATATGCACCCAACATAGGAGCACCTCAATACATAAGGCAACTGCTAACAGCTATAAAAGAGAAAATAGACAGTAACACAATAATAGTGGGGGACTTTAACACCTCACTTACACCAATGGACAGATCATCCAAATAAAAATAAATAAGGAAACAGAAGCTTTAAAGGACACAATAGACAAGATAGATTTAATTGATATTTATAGGACATTCCATCCAAAAACAGCAGATTACACGTTCTTCTCAAGTGCGCACGGAACATTCTCCAGGATAGATCACATCTTGGTTCACAAATCAAGCCTCAGTAAATTTAAGAAAATTGAAATCATATCAAGCATCTTTTCTGACCACAATGCTATGAGATTAGAAATCAAATACAGGGAAAAAAGTGTAAAAAACACAAACACATGGAGGCTAAACAATACATTACTAAAAAACCAAGAGATCACTGAAGAAATCAAAGAGGAAATCAAAACTTACCTAGAGACAAATGACAATGAACACACGACGATCCAAAACCTATGGGATGCAGCAAAAGCAGTTCTAAGAGGGAAGTTTATAGCTATACAAGCCCACCTCAAGACACAAGAAAAATCTCAAATAAACAGTCTAACCTTACACCTAAAGGAACTACAGAAAGAAGAACAAACAAAACACAAAGTTAGCAGAAGGAAAGAAATCATAAAGATCAGAGCAGAAATAAATGAAATAGAAACAACGAAAACAATAGCAAAGACCAATAAAACTAAAAGCTGGTTCTTTGAGAAGATAAACAAAATTGATAAACCATTAGCCAGACTCATCAAGAAAAAGAGGGAGAGGACTCAAATCAATAAAATTAGAAATGAAAAAGGAGAAGTTACAACAGACACTGCAGAAATACAAAGCATCCTAAGAGACTACTACAAGCAACTCTATGCCAATGAAATGGACAACCTGGAAGAAATGGACAAATTCTTAGAAAGGTATAACCTTCCAAGACTGAACCAGGAAGAAACAGAAAATATGAACAGACCAATGACAAGTAATGAAATTGAAACTGTGATTAAAACTCTTCCAACAAACAAAAGTCCAGGACCAGATGGCTTCACAGGTGAATTCTATCAAACATTTAGAGAAGAGCCAACACCCATCCTTCTCAAACTCTTCCAAAAAATTGCAGAGGAAGGAACACTCCCAAACTCATTCTATGAGGCCACCATCACCCTGATACCAAAACCAGACCAAGATACTACAAAAAAAGAAAATTACAGACCAATATCACTCATGAATATAGATGCAAAAATCCTCAACAAAATACTAGCAAACAGAATCCAACAACACATTAAAAGGATCATACACCATGATCAAGTGGGATTTATCTCAGGGATGCAAGGATTCTTCAATATACACAAATCAATCAATGTGATACACCATATTAACAAATTGAAGAAGAAAAACCATCATCTCAATAGATGCAGAAAAAGCTTTTGACAAAATTCAACACCCATTTATGATAAAAACTCTCCAGAAAGTGGGCATAGAGGGAACCTACCTCAACATAATAAAGGCCATATATGACAAACCCACAGCAAACATCATTCTCAATGGTGAAAAACTGAAAGCATTTCCTCTAAGATCAGGAACAAGACAAGGATGTCCACTCTCGCCACTATTATTCAACATAGTTTTGGAAGTCCTAGCCATGGCAATCAGAGAAGAAAAAGAAATACAAATTGGAAAGGAAGAAGTAAAACTGTCACTCTCTGCAGATGACATGATACTATACATAGAGAATCCTAAAGATGCCACCAGAAAACTACTAGAGCTAATCAATGAATCTGGTAAAGTTGCAGGATACAAAATTAATGCACAGAAATCTCTTGCATTCCTATACACTAATGATGAAAAATCTGAAAGAGAAATTAAGGAAACACTCCCATTTACCATTGCAACAAAAAGAATAAAATACCTAGGAATAAACCTACCTAGGGAGACAAAAGACCGGTACGCAGAAAACTGTGAGACACTGATGAAAGAAATTAAAGATGATACCAACAGATGGAGAGATATACCATGTTCTTGGATTGGAAGAATCAATACTGTGAAAATGACTATACTACTCAAAGCAATCTACAGATTCAATGCAATCCCTATCAAATTACCAATGGCATTTTTTACGGAACTAGAACAAAAAATCTTAAAATTTGTATGGAGACACAAAAGACCCCAAATAGCCAAAGCAGTCTTGAGGGAAAAAAACGGAGCCGGAGGAATCAGACTCCCTGACTTCAGACTCTACTACAAAGCTACAGTCATCAAGACAACAAGGTACTGGCACAAAAAGAGAAACATAGATCAATGGAACAAGATAGAAAGCCCAGAGATAAACCCACGCACCTATGGTCAACTAATCTATGACAAAGGAGGCAAGGATATACAATGGAGAAAAGACAGTCTCTTCAATAAATGGTGCTAGGAAAACTGGACAGCTACATGTAAAAGAATGAAATTAGAACACTCCCTAACACCATACACAAAAATAAACTCAAAATGGATTCGAGACCTAAATGTAAGACCGGACACTATAAAACTCTTAGAGGAAAACTTAGGAAGAACACTCTTTGACATAAATCACAGCAAGATCTTTTTTGATCCACCTCCTAGAGTAATGGAAATAAAAACAAAAATAAACAAATGGGACCTAATGAAACTTAAAAGCTTTTGCACAGCAAAGGAAACCATAAACAAGACGAAAAGACAACACTCAGAATGGGAGAAAATATTTGCAAATGAATCAACGGACAAAGGATTAATCTCCAAAATATATAAACAGCTCATGCAGCTCAATATTAAAGAAACAAACAACCCAATCCAAAAATGGGCAGAAGACCTAAAGAGACATTTCTCCAAAGATATACAGATGGCCAAGAAGCACATGAAAAGCTGCTCAACATCACTAATTATTAAGAGAAATGCAAATCAAAACTACAATGAGGTATCACCTCACACCAGTGAGAATGGGCATCATCAGAAAATCTACAAACAATAAATCTTGGAGAGGGTGTGGAGAAAAGGGAACCCTCTTGCACTGTTGGTGGGAATGGAAATTGATACAGCCACTACGGAGAACAGTATGGAGGTTCCTTAAAAAACTAAAAAAAGAATTACCATATGATCCAGCAATCCCACTACTGGGCATATACCCAGAGAAAACCGTAATTCAAAAAGACACATGCACCCCAATGTTCAATGCAGCACTATTTACAATAGCCAGGTCATGGAAGCAACCTAAATGCCCATCGACAGATGAATGGATAAAGAAGATGTGGTACATATATACAATGAAATATTACTCAGCCATAAAAAGGAACGAAATTGGGTCATTTGTTGAGACGTGGATGGATCTAGAGACTGTCATACAGAGTGAAGTAAGTCAGAAAGAGAAAAACAAATATCGTATATTAACGCATATATGTGGAACCTAGAAAAATGGTACAGATGAACTGGTTTGCAGGGCAGAAATTGAGACACAGATGTAGAGAACAAATGTATGGACACCAAGGCGGGAAAGCCACGGGGGTGGTGGGGGTGGTGGTGTGATGAATTGGGCGATTGGGAATGACATGTACACACTGATGTGTATAAAACTGATGACTAATAAGAATTTTTTAAAAAATGGAAGGGTAAAAAGGGGAGACTCTGATAGGTTGCCATTCTCATCAGAGGATAACTTATACCCACACAACATTTTTTCTCACCTTTTTTAATAAACATATATATAAATACACACACACACACACACACATATACATATAGTATATAGTATAATATATATACACACACTATAATCTCTTCAATAAATGCACAAGAACATTATACTACAAGGTTTTTTGTTTTGTTTTAGTGTGATTTTTTACCCTTTATATTTGTCTTCATTCCCTATCCAAATAATTCACTTCCCTGAATAGATAATCCATTTAACCAACCTAACACTTCCTTGTGTATTTTGCTCCATCCTAACTCAAATCATATTAAAATAATTTATATACACACATAGCTAGGGACTATATACTCTTCTACATCTTTTTTCCATTCACCAGTACCTCATGAATATCCTTCCAATAAGATTCTTTTTAATGGCTGTGTACTATTCCATGATATGATACAATTTATTCAGTCTCCCAATGATTTACATTTACTTCATTTCCCATACTTTGTCACCAGGAAATAATGATGCAATAAATATGCTTGCTTATATATCCTTTAGTAGTGGCCTTTTAATTTCTATGGAACAAGTTTCCAAGAGTGAAACCACTGGATCAAGGAGTATATGTATTTTTAATGTTAATAGGTCTTGCCAGATAGATTCCCAAAAAGCTGTAACAACTCCCATTTACATTAGGAATGGATGAGAGCCCTTCCCTCCTCTCACTCCCAATCTTTTGCCAAGAATCAGATTTATTTACATATTTGTTTATTTGCCAATTTGGTAGGTATGAAGTGAAATTTCATTATTCTAGCCAAATATTTTTTTTTATTTTATAACTTCTAGCTTTGAGTCTGGCTTAGGTGATTTCTCCCTCCTATCCCCTGTATCAGTGTTTTTCAAACTGTGGGTAATAAAATAAATGAAATAGATAATACTTTTTAATTATATGGAATAGAATATACAATAAAGGCACCACACACAGTAAAGGTAAGCAATGTTCTGAGACTTGTTTCATTTTTTATATATGCATATGTTCTGGGTCATAATGTAAAATACATAAAATATTTACTATGCGTCTAGGTCCAGAAGTTTAAAGACATAACCCTGAAGTGTATAATGTAGTTACTAGATTTCCATGCAAGATAATTAATTCTTCACATTTAAGTTTTATATCATCTGGAATTTACTTCTACAAGTGGTATAGGAAAGATCCAATTTTATTTTCTTAGAGATGTACAGTAAGTTGTATCAACATCATCTATTAAAAACACATCCTTGCAACTAAGCCCATGTGCTGCAACTACTGAGCCCGCATGCTGCAACTACTGAAGCCCATGCACCTAGAGCCCGTGTTCCACAACAAGAGGAGCCACCGCAATGAGAAACCCGCGCACCTCAATGAAGAGCAGACCCCACTCGCCGCAACTAGAGAAAGCCCATGCACAGCAACGAAGACCCAATGCAGCCAAAAAACAAAAAACAAAAAAATAAAAGCACGTCCTTTCCCACTGACCTGAAATACCAATTTTGTCATATATTAAACTCTCATTTATATAGGAATCTATTTACAAATCTGTTCAGTTCAACTATTTGTCTATTCCTATGCTAATGCCATAACGATTTTTAAAAATTAATTAATTTATTTTTATTTTTGGCTGCATTGGGTCTTTGTTGCTGTGTGCGGGCTTTCTCTAGTTGTGGCGAGCGGGGGCTACTCTTCGTTATGGTGCACGGGCTTCTCATTGCGGTGGCTTCTCTTGTTGCGGAGCACGGGCTCTAGGTGCACGGGCTTCAGTAGTTGTGGCACACAGGCTCAGTAGTTGTGGCTCGTGGGCTGCAGAGTGCAGCCTCAGTAGTTGTGGCGCACGGGCTTGGTTGATCCACAGCATGTGGGATCTTCCCGGACCTGGGCTAGAACCCATGTCCCCTGCATTGGCGGATTCTTAACCACTATGCCACCAGGGAAGTCCAGCCATAATGATTTAAATTCAGTGGCTTTATAGAATGTTTTAACATCTGAAAAGGAAGCCCCCTTTACTTTGACTACTCTTTTTCAAAACTTTATCAGTTATTCTCAGGCATTTACTCTTTTATATAAAATTTAATATGACTTCATCCAATTAAAGAAAAAAACCTTGCTAAAATTCTAATTGAAATTGCTTATCCACATTCCCAGTTTTATCTTCTACGGCCACTTTCCCACCCCATCCTCCAAGCTATGACCCAAAGTACTACTGATGATTGCTCAAAACCGACAAGTTTGTTCATACCCTATAATACTGCTCATGCTGTTCCCCACCTCCATCCACCTTATGAAGTCTTCACACTTCATAGCACAGCTCAAATGTCCTCTTTGGTAAAACTTTTTTTGACTCCTCCCATCACCCCTCTTCACCAGCTCTGAGTGCCTACTACAGGTTATTCATATTAAGCTTCACGTTTGGTTATTCATTAGCTTTGTAAAGATATCTTCACCACAAGTGTGTCAACCTTTTTTGAGGGGAAACCTCACTTCCTGAATCTTTGAGAAGTCCTTGGCACACAGTGAATACTGAATGTTTCAGAATGCCAAGGTTTATCAATGGGAAAAAGGAAGATGTTAGAAGGTGTTATGCCACTGAAGGAAGTCCAAAATTTTGCATGTTGTATACATATAAAAATTGAAAATGTCCATTTGCTTTAAGCTATTTATTAGTATAAAAAAAGTAGTTGGATGGTTTTCAAATATTCAAGGAATATTTAAATAATATCTAGCGGCCATTTCGGATAATACATTGTTGGAGGGAAAAAATGTTTTAAGAAAAAAAAAAAAAGACAAGCTAGCTCTCAAACTCCACCGTATACATAAGAATCATTGAGGGGGGGGCCCCTCTGGTTTAAAATGTAGATTTCAAAACTCCATCCCTAAAAAGCTCAATTCTGTAGGTTTGGGTTAGGGCCTGGGAATTTGCATTTTTAAGAAACAGCTACCACCCTTCTCAATTCTGAAGTAAAGACAGGAGTATCTTTCTTGAAAAAACACTATGAAAGACCAATCAAAACAGGATTAATAGCTCTTAAATTCTTCCTAAAGTTTTTAAAAAGTTTTTAAATGTAAGAGATTTAAATTCTTCAAATCTGTTAATGTTTAAATGATTACATGGAAGAAAATGAAATAAATGCTTCAAGAAACATGTAAGGTAGGGACTTCCCTGGTGGTCCAGTGGGTAAGACTCTGCACTCCCAATGCAGGGGGCCTGGTTTCAAACCCTGGTCCAGGAATCAGATCCTGCATGCATGCCGTAACTAAAAAGTCCGCATGCCGCAACTAAAGACCCCACGTGCCCCAACTAAAGATCCCACGTACTGCAACTAAGACCGAGAGAGAGAAAAAGTTGAACTAAAATATTTAACGCATGTAATAGAAAAATACAGCTGCTAAATTTCAACCAAATGCATAAAAGACAAAAAATAATAAGACAAAGATGTACCTTATAATTACAGTTGTTCCTTGGTATCCATGGGGGACTGGTTCGAGGACCCTCCGACAATACCAAAATCACAGATGCTCAAGTCCCTTATATAAAAGTATGTGGCATATAACCTATGCACATCCTCCCATATACTGTAAATATCTCTAGATTACTTATAATACCGAATACAATGTAAATGCTATGTAAATAGTTGTAAGTACAATATAAATGCCGTGTAAATAGCTGCCTACATAGAGCAAATTCAGGTTTTTCTTTTTGGAACTTTCTGGATTTTTTTCCCCAAATATCTCTGATTCATGGTTGGTTGAATCTGCAAATGCAGAACCCACCAACAGAAAGGGCCAACTGCACAGGCAAATTAAACAATGAAGAGAAAATAAACATTGGAAACAAACATTAAAAAAAAAATCAAAGAAACACAAAGTAAAGTAACTAAGGCATCATTTTGTAAATATTAAACTAGCAAAATGAGTGATAAAAACTCACTCTGATTTAGGAGGTAAGGCCAACAGGACACACTCAAGAGTTTAGGGCAATGATTTTCAATTAAAAAAAAAAAAAAAAAAGACTGCTCCCCCAGGGTATTTTGGAAATATTAAGTGCACTTTTGGTTAACGCAACGATTGGGGCATGTTACTGGTATTTATGGTATTTATGGGCAGATCCAGGATATCTAGACATCCTGTAACACAGGTGACAGTCCTGCACAATGAATAATTTTGCTACATTTCACCTGACTTTCTAATGTCTGCCAGAAAATCATTCTGTTCTTAATTGTCTAAGGCTAAAAATTTAACTTCATTTTACTCATAAATACAAAATATTTTGTGCTATTTTAATATACAACACTTAATTTTCCAGTAACACAATTAACCATGCAAACCGAGGAAAGATTCAACTTTTTTATGTTTGAAACCTTAACCATACCAAGAATTGTTCACCATTTCAGAACAATCACA
This sequence comes from Eubalaena glacialis, assembly GCF_028564815.1. Taxonomy (NCBI): domain Eukaryota; kingdom Metazoa; phylum Chordata; class Mammalia; order Artiodactyla; family Balaenidae; genus Eubalaena; species Eubalaena glacialis. The sequence goes on from NC_083728.1 coordinate 21,820,809, forward strand.
TCACCAAAGGCCATACCTTTTGTGGCGTCTGAGTTGCTAATACCACACACTGCTGTCAGGAACACAATCACAAGAACTACATGCTACTTACTTAGCCCTTATTTCAAAATGTCAAATATAAAGTGCCATATTACTGTCTTACTTCTCAAGTTATAAGTAGACACAAGCATCTGACCACTTTGTATGTCCTCTAGTATAGCTCTACCTGAGCATTTTTACCGAAATACCAATTTTATTGGAAGGATAGTAATTTATGGTTTTCATTTGTTATTGTTAGTTTCACAGATTTTTTAAAAATTCTATGTGTTGGTAGGTTATATATTATCTGTTAATTTCAGGATAGTGAAGCGGTCATTAGGTCTGGGAAGGATGAAAACCTCCAGTCTAGGAAACCAAACATGGGGTGAAGTGGGTAGGGTGCACACTGGGGCAAATTAGAGAATTAAGGTTCTCTTTAAAGGACACAATCACTACTCAGCCCTAGCCAACTATTACCTTGAAGGAATGTAGACCCAGTGTTGCCTGATAATCCAGTTTTTCAAGAGACACAGAAAATCTGGACATCTCTGTGAAGTGCACTCTTTAAATGTTGGCAACTAATTCAAGTTTAAAAAAAAAACAAAACAGGATGTAAGCTAAGAAGAACTCATCTATGGGTCAATTTACGCCTCTGATCAAAGATAAAGGCAAATGCTAGTTTTGGTAACTGAATTAGCATGATTCTTGTGGAGGGAAGGTAGGGAGGCATACACTATGAATGAGCCACTGCTGCCCTGAAAGTCACCCTATCCCACCTCTGCTCCAGGGTCTGGGCTTATAACCCAACTATGGAAGTCCTATAACTTCATTTTGTTTCATGTTTGTTGCTGTTAGGGAAAAAAAAAAAAAAGATGAGGGAAGAGTGTAATGTCACAGATTTGGCAGGGTAAGTCCTGTTGGGTCCAGTTTTGTCAGTGGCCAGCCTAGTCTTAAACACACAAATAAGAACCTCCTCTTGCTGTTGCAGCTCAGGCTGTCCAAAGCAACCCAGAGATCTCAGAGAACATCTGTAGTTTCAAGAACCAGAATTGATTCACAGCCTAGGTCCTCCTGGGCAAAGATGTTCATATGCGCATCAACCTTTCAGTATAGCACCATGGCAAAACCCTGCTGGGCCCTGACTGCCTAGTTCACTTGCCATGGAATTGTTTGTAGCTCTATCCTGCCGATAAATTGACACACTTGTAAGGCACCTCAGGCTAATGCCATTTTTCTAACCATTCACCCAAGGATAGCACGAATGTTTTGCCAATACATAGTGGGAGACATAGTAATATCAGGTGCTTTGACCCAGTAATACCACTTAATTTATCCTGATAAACAACTCAATAGAAAAATGCACAAGGCATTCATTCACTGTAGTATTGCACATAAGACGGGGAAGTGATCAGAATTTAACTGTCCATCAATAATGGAATACCTTCACAATTAGGGCATATTAACTCTATATACTATAATGTTGCCATTAAACACAGAGATGAGAAGCATGAAAACAAATAGGAGACTGGTTAAGAGCCAGGACTCTGGAACTAGACTTCTTAGATTCAAATCCCAGTTCCACCACCTGCAAGTTGGAAAATCCTGCAAAAGTTGCTCTACCTCTGTGTCTGAGCATCCTCATCTGTTAAATGGAGATAACAGTAGGATAACAGCCTACTTTGGAGTTGTGATTAGAGAATCAAGACATGTAAGATGTTTGGAACATGTCCTATCTAGTCCATAGTAAGCAATCAACAAACGATAGCTCTTATGGAGGAAGAATACTATGAATCCTCAGATTGGAGATTTGAAATTAACTTAGTAAAAACTGAGGGCAGAGAATGAGAGAAAGTTTAACTTTATCATAGGAATAATACAACAGGAACTGAATTCCTATTAAGGAAATTTGACAAGTATCTAAGACAGGCTGAAGGGACAGCAGGAAAGCAGACTCCAGTGTCTCTAATATATTGAGGAAGGGGAGGGCAGGAAGGATGGGAACATTGCAGGGAGGGTTGGGCACTGTGGTGAGATACTGAAGTCAGACGGTTGAGGGCTTTGACTGCTGTGTTAGGATCCTATGAGTCTCCTTCCCAGCTAGGCTCTGTTGGCTATCAACTTGAGCTGCGAGCAGAGAAGTCTCCACTTTCAAACTTCAGAAGTGATAGGAGGAAAGCAAAGATGACAGTGCTACCCTGCAGATCACTTAATCTCCTTCCCAACTCTGCATGTATCCATTTTCTAGGTAATCTCTGTATGTTTCTACTATCAGGTCACTGTGTGCTGGGTAACAGTTTATGACTTGTAGGTACTACCACAAAGTAACATGAAGGTTTGGTCTAATTGACAAACTACCAAAATGATCAATACAGTGGTAGACACACTAAGACCACAGCTTGGCATTAATTACATCAATTAACTCAGCCAATATTTATTACACGCCTTCTATACACCAAACACAGGGACTATAATAATGAATAAACATCATCCTTGCTCCCAAGGAGCTTCAAATCTAATTACAGAGAACAGTTTTTTTTAACTTTGTAAATTCGTACATCAGTCATTTCATTAAACAAACATTTATTAAACACCCGCTATGTGTCAGGTATTGTCCTAACATGTAGGGAGGCAGGTATGAAGAGGACACAATGGCTGCCCAAGAGAAAGTTTCATAGTGAAGAAGACAAGAGAAATCCATGATGAATAAATCCATGTTACAGCAGTATTCAACATGGTAACTGACGTGATGAGTTACGAAGGTGGCATCCTACAACAGAAAAACTATTGCAGATCTTGCTTGATAACAATGTACCTTCGCATAATTGATCATTTTCAAAGAGCTTTCACATGTTACTTCATTTCAGTTCAATAACAAGCCTAGAAATTTAAGCAAGACAGATGTCACTAGCCTCTACAACTTGCTCAGGGTCACATCAAGTAACAGTAGAGCTGGGACAAGAAACTCCACCTCTTGCCTCGAAGTCCAATGCTCCTTCTTTTGTTCTGACTCCGTACCTCACCATATGACCTTGGACAAGTCACTTGTCATAGTTTCACTTATTTCTTTGTCATAGTTTCCTCACCTGTAAGACAGGGAGAATACCTACAGTACCTAGCTAAAGTGACTTGGGAAAAGGATCAAATAACATAAGTCAATATACTTTGAGCTGTACAAATGCAAGGTATACACTATCAGGCATGCCTTGTTTCTCTTAGGAAAAATAGGGTACAGGGTGCCAAAACACTGAATAAATGAACTGAGTAAATAAATGCTGGATTTTAAGGTGCATAAGTGCATTCAAGGTCATCCATATAACCTTTACAACTAATAAAGGCAAAAGGAACATATTTCATATTTCTGTGGTAGTCCTATTGACCCCCAAGGCAAATATCAATCAAGCTTGGCCAAAAAGGAATGTATTCACCTGTGCACCAGATTCTGTTAAGGATCCTATCAAACACCTGAATTACAAGAAAGGGAGACAGGTTCTGCCTGCATTCCTCCCCAAAAGTGAAAACAGGTAGTTTTTGCTAGTCTGTCCAAGAAAGTATGGATACCCTGCCTGCTCCCACCCCCACCACAGTTCTCATCTTTTATGCCTCAGACTTGCTCTAACACAGCAGCCATAACCACATGTTACTTAAATTTAAATTAAATTATAAATTCAGTTCCTTAGGTAAACTAGTCACATTTCAAGTCCTCAATATCACATGTGGTTAACTGCTACCATACTGGACAGTGCAGATATAGAACAGTTCCATCACTGCAGAAATTTCTATTTGACAGAGCTGCCTTAGATACTATACTTTTACTTTTATTACAACCCTGACTAGACTATAGATTCCTGAAGGAAAGGGGCTGTGTCTTATTTATCTTAGTATCCCCAGTTTATATAGCAAAGTACATGTCATACTACAAGCACTCATATCTAACTTAATATCTCAAACATAGCAGACTACTCTGTCCACTTCCCCCATCCCCAACACACACACACACACAACAACAACAACAACAACAAGAAACAAGACATCCTCTCACATGAGGGGCATGAGGGTGGAAGGGGATACTGAGTCCAGAGGAAGGAGACCTGCATTCTATTCTTAGATGTGCTACAGCCAACCAAGTAGTCTTGGGTAAGTTACCTATTTTCTGCATCTAAAACTTAAACTCCATGTACCTTAATTCTAAAACGCTTAATCGTCTTGCACCAAAGAAAATCATGTATTCTATCGAAAAGGCCTTTACACATGTCAGGGAACACATCTGCTAACACTGATGGGTACCTCAAATTAAAAAGAATCCATTTCTAAGTCTCAGGCTATCATGATTAGAGTCATTTTTGGTCTTTAACTGAGCATGTGTAGTTTTTCACCTTTTCTGGGGGATCAAACTAGAGACTTTAACCTCAGGCTTGAAGATTGAGTTTCTTCCATGTGCTGAGGCCAGAACTGGATACTCTGCCCATATCTGATCCGAGAAACAAGGGCAAGTTTCTTGAGTATCTGAATTTAACATAAATTATCCCATCAGTTTCTACATTAGCCTTAGCCTAAAATTTGAGTAAACAGTACAAAACAGAACCAAAAAAACTGTTTCTACAACAATCTGTATGATGTAAAGAATGTCATTACGTGAAATGTGTTTCTTATTCAGTCCACATACTTTACCATATTTAACTACTATAAAAAACTTTATTGTCCAAAAACCGCTTCATAATGACCTTCACACACATACTCACTCACTCACTTTTATAAACCTTACATGGTTTTAAGACCAGCCAAGAACAAATATAATCTGAATTACCAGGCTGCCTTCCTTTATAATTTGTAAATATGCTGGGCAACAGCAGTTCAGGCATTCTGTAATAAATATATACTAAGTTTGTCAATTCCTCTGACATCAAGGTTTTAATCTTTATTAAGTACTTCTTAAGTCATCTCTCGTGGTAACAGGATGAACTACTACCAACAGCACTTCCATCTACTAGTATTTACCAAGTACCAGCAAGGTAACAACATTTAGTGGATGACAACTAAACACTAGTTTGGACAGCATAGTGTTTAGTAGGGAACACATGCAAAGGCCTAAGGGCAATAAAAAGGTTTCCACTACAGAACTGATTTTATCTGACTGTGATAAAACTAGACATTAAAAATCAACCAATGCTGACTGCACATAGTTAGTCTTCCCTAGTGTCTCGCCAGTTGTAAGAACTCAATGTGTTTACTTAATTGCTGGATGGAAAAGTTAACGGACCTAACTAGAGTATTTTCAAGCAAAAAGAACAAAACTCTGTAGAGCAAGAACTACCAAACACCTTTTGCAAAACTGGAAATAGAGAAGAATCGGTTTGCAGCATGCAGTCTGTGACATAAAAGGGACACAAACATTCCATTCAGTAAAACCTTTGTGAGTCTGCATGTCAAAGAACTGGAAGGAATACAGAGATGAGGAAACATGGTTCAAGTCGCTCACAATCTAATAAAACAGACATAAATACAACACAGAAAAATCACTGGTAAATTCCATTACGATGATGCTAAAGAGCAAACAGGAAAGACCCAAGGTGGTTGGGAGTGAGAGGTGTGAGGGTCACAGAGGCTTCTTGAATGCTGAGAGTTACGCAGCCAGAGATGGGAAGAAAAGACTACGTGCATGTGTGTAAGAAACAGCAGAAGTGTGTGTGTCTGGGCGGAGCAGGGAGAAAGCACAGAGGACAGACTAGGCAGAGAACAGCATATTCAAACAAGACCCAGAGATCAGAGACGCTGTAACCATGAGTACTGTGTATCCAGAAAAATTGCAAACTAACAGTTTTGTATGAGATGCACGCACTTTAAAAGGTCCAGCTGACTCACAAATCCTGCAGAGAAAGTTACTTCCCACCCCCAACAGGCTTTCACAAGGTGTAGTAGTCCGTGGGCCTAATGAAAAGATCTCTGCGGCTGGAAACTGCATTTCAAACAAACTCCCAGAAAATTCTCCTACACACTTAAACTGGAGAAACACCGAAACGTTTTACTGAGATGCAGAATTATCTACGGTAGCAGTTCCCAAACTTTGCTGCACACTGAATTCATGTGGGGATCTTTAAGAAATACTGCTGTCTGGCTTCCCCCACCGACCCCACTCCCAAATACGGTGATTTAATTGGCCTGGCTCTGCTACCTGGGCATCAGGAATCTTTAAAAGCTGCCCCAGGTGATTTCTACGTGCAGCGAAGTTGGAGAGCCACTGACCTAATTGTTAAGAACTTGAATCTCGAGTCAAATTTACCAGCTCCGTGACCTTGGGCAAGGAAGTCACCTAACCATTCAGGGCCTCAGTTGCCTCGTCAGTAAGATGGGGATAATCATCCTCCCTTACCGGGTTGCTGTGAAGTTAGATGGGGTGAACGTAATGGTCTGGCACAATGGCCGGCGTATAGTAAGCGCTTAACAAGGGCTAGCTGTTTATTCTCATTATTAACTCTTCCTCATGCGACAGTCACCGTGCAATGGGCAGCATCGTCCCCAAAGGGAGACAGCCACTCGACCAACCTTGCTGCTGGACCAGATTCTTCGCCAGAGTTGTCTAGCTCCGCTCCAGACCCGCCCCCTCCCCCAGGCTGCCAGGAAAGAGCTTCGCCCGGCCGGGGCAGCTCTCAAGGGCCACCCCGGGTTTGAAAAGACCCGACAGAAGCCGCCGACTCCACGGCCAAGCTCCCCCGGACCCCGTGGGTCCCCCCCAAAATGAGATGCGCTTCCGAAGGGCCCTTGGAGCCACCGGGGCCGAGAAACAAGGCTTAGCCATCCCTAGACCGCCCGGAGGGGAGGAGAAGGGAGGGTCCGGTCGCGACGGGGAGGGCCGCCCGGTTACCTGAGGCGACGGGCGGGGCCCGCATTGCTGGGGCGGGCGCCGCCGCCGCCGCCGCCGCCGCCGCCGCCGGCCGCACTCGGCCTTCCGCCTCACGCCACCCGCGCCATAGGCCCGGCGCTTTCGCTGCCCCGGCCGGCTGTCCTCAGGCGGTCGCTCCGTCCACCCGTCAGCGACTCTCCCAGGGTGCCCGGGTCGACGAAGGCCACTCGGGCCGGCCGGCTGGGCTCTGCTCAGGCAACTTCCGACTGCCAGGGGCGGCAGCGTCAAATAACTCCCAGAACCTAGTGGATCACTGCGCGTGCGCGGCGCGCCTGATCAGAGTCTTGTGGGGGGGGGGGGGGGGGGGCCGAAGCGGCAGCGTCAAATAATTCCCCAGACACGGAGGCGGAAGCTGCGCGTGCGCAGCTATCCCAGATCGCCGCGCGCGGGGTATAGTCCCGCCTCCCTTTCCGGAGGAGCAGGAGGGGTGACGTGAGGGACGCTCCTACCTCATCGCAATACAGGCGTGGAGGCGGTCCACATGCGTCCCTACGAAACAGTTGGGACTCTGCGTGTTTTTGATGCGGACGGAGTAAGGGTCTTCTCTGCAAGATTCTGGCTCCCACTTAGGTTCTAGGAATTTCTCACACCATTACAGCACCCTTCTTTTGAAATGTTGTCCTTTACCCGCCCCCCCCCCCGTTATATTGATAGCATTATGAGCAATGTTCAATTCCAGGCCAGATGTGTGTCACAAAGATGAATCGGACATCAGATTCAGAGCCTGTCATTAAGGAGCTGAGTCTGATATAGGCGATAAGACATTATTAATAGCAGTAATAACAGCAAGAGCTACCGGTTTGAGCACCTACAATGCACCACACATTTCGTAAACAGTACCACTTCCAATCATTTGGTTTCAGCTTCAACGAAGAAAATTATAAATACCATTAGAGAGATACAGCTCAAGTCCCTTGGGAGTGTAAAGGAGGAAACTTGGGCTGAGAAAGAAGAGGAGGGAGAACCTGGCCTTGAGACTCTCCTTGATATTCAGAGAGGAAGGGATCAGGGTAGAAGTGCTGAAGTCACGGTGTGTGAAAAGAGCAGAATGGAGCAAAGAAGATGCTGACTCGTCCTCCTTACCCTCAGTTAGAAGAGACCATGGAGGAAGGAGAGACAAGGGAACTGGTATCCTCACGGAAAAAAAAAAAAGAGTGTTTCCTCAATATTTTGTCTCCTCCCACACACACACATACATACCCAGGAAAGTAACTAGAGGAGAGAAAAGGAAAAGGAAGAATGTTCCAGGACAAGAACAGGCTATATCCAGGATACTTTGTGGATCGAAGCAATACATTTCAATTAAACGCAGTGTGGCACATGTTGTAAGAGGCTCTCAATATTTATTCCAACCACTTATCCCTTGCCTTTCCAAACTACAGAGGCTGGAAAGCAAAGCACACAGTTCCCAACTTCCCTTGCAGCTAGAAGTGGCAATAAGACAAAGTCCTGGCCAATAAGATGTAGGCAGCAGTCCCAAGGGACAGCTTCCCTTCCAGAATAAAAAGGAACTCTTTGGAGAAGTTTGTGACCTTCACCCTTCCCCTACTTCATGCTTGGAACTAAGGCACAACACCAGAAGGTGCAGCAATCATCTTGAGACCATGAGGAGGATTGTGCTAAGGAAGGTGAAATAAAAGAACAAAAGAAGCCTGGTACTTTAGGACATACTCAAGTAGCTGCGCAAACCCTGGACTGCCTTCCTGTTTTATGAGCGGGAAAAAAAATATTTTTTAGACCACAGTTTGTCAAGTTACCTGTTACTTTCAACCAGACTCATTCCTAACGTAATAAATATGGAACATCTGTAATATATCAGACAGGTTAAGGAGCTGATAATGGAGGTGATGGCTTAGAAGAGCAATGGGTGATGGGAACTGGAAAAATGACAGACACAGAGGACTGGGAGGCTGTCAAAGCTTTTAGGGAGATGATGAAAGTACATCTATCTCCCACCTGATGACTTTAATTCATTGCTGAAAATTCTGCCTCTAAGTGAAAAGCTGATAAATGAAAAATATATATATTTCCATTAATTTTTTAAATTTTTATTTATTTAATTTATTTATTTTTGGCTGCATTGGGTCTTCGTTGCTGTGCGCAGGCTTTCTCTAGTTGCAGAGAGCAGGGGCTACTCTTTGTTGCGGTGCGCAGGCTTCTCATTGCGGTGGCTTCTCTTGTCGCGGAGCACGGGCTCTAGGCGCTTGGGCTTCAGTAGTTGTAGCAAGTGGGCTCAGTAGTTGTGGCTCACGGGCTCTAGTGCACAGGCTCAGTAGTTGTGGCACACTGGCTTAGTTGCTCTGCGGCATGTGGGATCTTCCTGGACCAGGGCTCGAACCCGTGTCCCCTGCATTGGCAGGCGGATTCTCAACCACTGCACCACCAGGGAAGCCCTTCCATTAATTTTAATGGGAAAAAGATAGGTGTTCAATTCCAACCCAAGACACCTAAATATTTTTAACAGACAAAAATGTAGCAATGGAACAATGGAAACAAAAATCATATAAGCAATAAATAAGTAATTTTAAATTAAGAATATGGCTTCTACGGGGGTGGGGGGAAGGATAGTTAGGGGGTTTGGGATTGATATGTACACACTGCCATATTTAAAATGGATAACCAACAAGGACCCACTGTATAGCTCAGGGAGCTCTGCTCAATAATATGTAACAACCTAAATGGGAAAAGAATTTGAAAAAGAATAGATACATGTATACGTGTAACTGAATCACTTTGTGGGACTTCCCTGGCGGTCCAGTGGTTAAGACTCTGCGCTCCCAATGCAGGGGGCACAGGTTCGATCCTCGGTCGGGGAACTAAGATCCCACAGGCCACACGGTATGGCCAAATGATAAATAAATAAATGAAACTGAATCACTTTGCTGTAAACCTGAAAATAACACAACACTGTTAATCAACTATACTCCAATATAAAATAAAATGCTAAAAAAAAAGAATGTGGCTTCTACATAAAAATGTAACGTATAAGGACTAATGTACTGACCAAGAAGACAAGATTTAATATTAGGTGAGGGGTGGTGGGTGGAGGAAAGATACAAGTGAGCAGTCATTTTTTAAAGGTGATACTATATTTCTGCATCTTTTTCTTTTCCAATTTTTAAAAAATTTTTCAGTGTTTCTCTTAAACCAACATAAAAATAAAGTTATAACACACACAAAACACCTTGAGGGAAAATTAAACATCAGAACACTTTGAAACATATGCGAAAAGTGTGCATGCACAATGGACTGAAGAGACATATGAAATGCTATACAGAATAAAACATTTGGATTCTCCAAACAGGGCACAATTCAAATCTGTTCTACATTGTAAATTCTAACTATAAAAGTAGAATGAATTGGGGAATTGTCTTCATCTGAAACTGTACTGTCAGAATAATCACTCTGTATCATGTACTTAATTACTGTGTATTAAAAGGTATTGCATTTGAAAAAGGAAAAAAAGTGGAGCAGTTGTATCAACCTTATGTGGCACTTTTTTCCTGAACTGACCTCACCAATATATATAATCCATCCCCCAGTTCTTCTTACAATGTAACCAACATCTTCCCGCTGAGAGATGGGATCCATATTCCCTCTCCTTGAGTCTGGTTGGCTGCTGTGACTGTTCTGGCCAATAGGGCAGAAGTAATGCTTGGTGACTTCTGGGGCTAGGTCATAAAGAGGATTCAGCTTCCACCTGGCTTACCCCCTTTTGCAATGCTCACCCTCAGTACCCAGTCACCATACTGGGAGGAAGCTCAGACCACATGAAGAGAGCATGTGGAGATGTTCCAGCTGACAACCTGAGACAACCTGTCTCAGCTGACAACATCAATGGCCAGACATGTGAGTGAGGAAGGCTTCAGATGATTCCAGTCCCCAGGCTTCAAGCCAACTCACCTGAAAGCAAGCAAAGCAGAGACAAGATAACCCCAGCCCGAATAGCAGATTCATGAGCAAAATAAATATTGTCATTGTTTTAAGCCACTAAGTTTTGGAGTAAATTGTGTGGAACCATAGTAACTGGAACAGTTTTCAAAAGCCATAATTGAGAAAAGTGTTTAACTGAACAGATGTATGAGAGGTATGTCATCTGTAGCCAGTTTTCTTTCCCTTTTCTTCCTTTTTCAGTTGTGCAGAACTAGCTTGGTGTGGATAATGGTTGAGAAGATCCGCTTCTATTTCTCCTGAACCTAACGCAACACTAGCACAGTGTATGTGCTCAACGAACATTTGCTGGATGGATGGGTGGGTGGCTGGAAGATTCATTGGCTCAGCGTTGAACCCAGTTTCTTGCTGGACCGTTAAGTCTTAGTGAATAATATCCAGTGGTAGAGGTAGAAAATATCATTAGATCTAGGTAAGAGGTCCCCTGCCCCAGACCTTGTGCCTCAAGTGGTACTGCATTTTGGATTGGTATTCCCCAAAATTTTCTGAGTGCCCCTCCAAGGCCACCAATGCCATCTTGGCCAGGTGCCCCAATCCAGACCAGGCCCCATGTGGGTCCTGTTGGCCAGAAATTTCTACCTTGAAATCTTCTAAGTCTCACTTCAGTGGTTGGGGCTGGCCAGAGGTGCCGTCCAGGAACAGCTACCCCGTCCCAGACCATGTCCATCCCCGGTGGGTCTCATTCTCCATTTCTTTTCTTTGAAGAACTCTTCAACCCTCTATCTTACCCCCACCCCTCTCTCACTCATGTGTGGGGTTGACCAGATGCCCTGAGATACTCCAGGACTCATATCATGGAGCCCCATAGCCAGCTCTGGTTCCAAGAGGACAGCCAGGCAAGGACCTCACTCTTGCTATCTGATACAGTAGTTCTTTCACCATTTGTGCAAGACTGGGCTGCCAAAATAGTTTTAGTATGCTGATTTTGATGATTCTCACTCACTTTGGAACCAGGCTGGGTTTAAGATTGTGAGCCACCAACAATCCACTGCAGATGCTTGAGCTGCAAGCGTGGACCCAGGTATTGGCTTGCACCTCTCTGTTCAGACCACAGTGCCCCTCTGACCTACTGCAGCCAGAGAAATGGGAGAAAAGGGCAGCAGATGTCCTTTACTCTGTGTGTTCTGCTATCCCTTCCCCAGCTAGCCCCCAGGGTGGTCACCTCACTCCCTTTGGCAGAAGCGGCCATGCCTGTTTCCTCCAAGGACTTCTGAGATGCTGATCTGCAATGCCGATGTGCTCTTTCCATTGATGTACTTTTCATGCCTCCAATCAGTGTGATGACATGGTGCTCTCATCTGTCTTAAGCCATGGAGAACAAGGGATGGATGTATCTTGTATGAAGGGGGCCGCTCTTCTCACTCTGCTCACAGGCCCCTTTCCTGTGCTCCCCGCTGGTGTGGTGTGTGGAAGGCAGGACTGTGGTCAGCATTGAAAGCAATCATAATTCAGGAATGCAGTGATTATGGCCTAAAGAGTTCAAGACATGTAGTCGAAAGGAAAGCTTCATTAGTGTTAGCTTAGTCTGAGTGAAGAGAAGACAAGAACCCAAAGTTGAGGTGAGGGTTCTTTTGCCCCTCGAGAGATCTGTCTGGGCAAAGGGGAGTTCCGGGCAGAGCTCTGGCCCCTGAGGCTTCTGAGGAGGGGCTGCTATCATCATGACAAGCATGGATTTCTGTACATGAGCCCCTGTGGCAAACTGGTGACACCTACAGACCTCTTCTCAGAGTCGTATTTTTAAATGCATCAAATGAAATATGTCAGATTGCAAGGGAGGCCAATTATATTAAAATAAAGCTATTAGAATATTTTTTAAACCTGCAATGTGGTAATATATGTGCCTCTTTAGTAATGCATTAAATAACAAGATCTAGCAGCAGGTCTTATAAGTACCATAATTCTGAAGTAGTTTTGAACTTGAAAGATGTTTTGAAATGTCTACAACGACTCCAGCATGATGTGAAAAATCCATGATTTGTATTGGCGACAAAGTCAAGGTCATGCTAATATTACTGTGATTTGTTGCTTACATTAACAATTAGAAAACATGCGAAATTTCAGTTAGAGATTAGTGAAAATAAAGATGTAATTTATTCCCATGCAAGTTCACAAACCCTAGGTTAAGAAGCCCTTCAATAAATTCTGATAGACCTGACAAACTGTGTGGCAAATTCTAACTCACTCAAAACTATAATCGAGGGGCTTCCCTGGTGGCGCAGTGGTTAAGAATCCGCCTGCCACTGCAGGGGACATGGATTCAATCCCTGGTCTGGGAAGATCCCACATGCCGTGGAGCAACTAAGCCCATGCGCCACAACTACTGAGCCTGCGCTCTAGAGCCTGCGAGCCACAACTACTGAAGCCCACGTGCCTACAGCCCGTGCTCCGCAACAATAGAAGCCACCGCAATGAGAAGCCTGCGCACCACACTGAAGAGTGGCCCCCGCTCGCCGCAACTAGAGAAAGCCGTGCACAGCAACAAAGAACCAAAGCAGCCAAAAATAAATAAATAAAATAAATAAATTTATTTTTAAAAAAAACAAACTATAATTGTTCCCAAATAGGTAGTATGTAGACCTTTAGAGAGGGACCAATGAGCTCTAGGAGCCAGTAAGGGATTCCCAAGAATAAGTTATAGCAAGTAATCCTATTTGGTTTTTGTGATAGAATCAGAGACTAATAGGTTGGGAAGGCCTGTGTGTAACCATATTATGCCTGAAAGGCCCTTGACCCAAACCCTCATGATATCTTTTTAACTGAGATAAAGAGATGTAAGCTGGACAATAACGCAGTTGGTTGACTGCCTAGCGAGTTCAGCCAGTCTCCAAAGGGTCAAAGCCAAGCTGGAGAGTGTGTTCCAATAGCATCCTAGAGGACTCAGCCCTAAGCTCTGGCTGACCCAACAGTTTCTTGCAGAGACTTGGATGAGAACCTAGAAAACCAGCTGAGCCGATTCTCAAAAGACATGAAGCCCCGGGGCTTGGTGAATACTCTGGATAGCAGAGTCCAAATCCAAAGCGATGCTAGGGAGCCAGAAATAAAAATGAACAGAATTTCTCAAGAAGGAATTTAATGAAGATGGATGCATTGGGATTGACATACATACACTATTGATACTATGTATAAAATAGATAACTAATGAGAACATACTGTATAGCACAGGGAACTACTTAATGCACTGTGGTGATCTAAATGGGAAGGAAATCGGAAAAAGAGGGAATATATGTATATGTATAGCTGATTCATTTTGCTGTACAGTAGAAACTAACACAACATTGTAAAGAAACTATACTCCAATAAAAATTAATTTAAATAAATAAAACCAGAATTGGAAAAAAAAGAATAAAATTAAAGAGAGAGAAAATATATATTACCAAGAAGCAGAATGAAATATTGACTTCAGAGAAAAGACTTGTAATAAAAAGAGAAATACGGTCTTCTCAGCAAATCTAGGCTTTTGTACAGTAGATATGTAAGCATCTCTTTTGTCCCTTTTCTGTTTGTTCATCTCTGTTTTTCTCAGACCTTAATCATAAAAATGATATCACTAGGTAACGTTTAACCTAACTCCTGATTTTTGCTTTACTGAATGTACACAATGCCTTGCCTAACCTGTTGATTCCTTTCCTGGATTAGAAGGAGTAATAATGAAGAATTAAGTAGTTAAAGAATGACTTACTATCTACCCCTAGCTTCCCCTTGGTAAATTTGCAGGCAGACCACACGGGCAGGAGAGCATCCAAAGGAAGATCAGGAGAAGTCAGCAGGTCTGCACGCAATGGAAAAATGACAAAGAATATGACCTCCTTAATATTTAACTGAGATTATTTCCCCCTTTTCCCTTTAAAAATTGTCATGGCTGAGCAGAATCTTTGGAGTTGTTCTTAGGACATGAGTCTACTTTCTCCCCAGATTGCTGGCTTTCTGATTAAAGCAACTTTCCTTTCTACCAAAAAAAAGAGAGTTCAAGTCATGATTGGAAGATGTATTACTCCACATTTACAAAACAATATTGCAAATGATAAATTTAACATGACCAGAAAATAAATCATCATTCTCATTTTCCTGCATACTCTGGGTATGATTTATATTCGTAGTTCTCATCAATGAGGCACAGTAAAAATCTTTGAGAGAGTCCTTGGAGGCCAGTATGTAGGGACCACCACCATGGATGCTGCAGCATCATGAGTAATGTATGAATTGTAATGTAATATATAAGTAAAGAAACGTATTAGAGAAATACAAAGTTAAGAAGATCTATATTGCTTCAATACTAACAGGTTCCAAACGGCATACCTTTTTTTGCAGTGGGAAGTAAGAAACTCAGCAAGAATGGCACATTTCACAATAAATAACATGAAGAGATGGTTCTTGGAGTTGAGGAGGAAGAGATGGTGTCTGGATATTACCAAGAATCTTCAGGTGCACTGATAGGACAAGAAATAAAGTCTCAGCACCTCTTCTCTACCCATTATCTAAATCTTCATCAGTAAATCACAATGCTCCACATGGGGCCCATGAATTTTTTTTTTTTTTTTTTTGTCGCGCAGCGTGGCTTGTGGGATCTTAGTTCCCCGACCAGGGATGGAACCCAGGCCCTCGGCAGTGAGGGCACGGAGTCCTAATCACTGGACCTCCAGGGAATTCCCTGTAATACATTTTTTTCCCATTTTTTTACAGTAATCTTTTATTTATTTATTTATTTGTATACTTTATTTTTTTGGCTGTGTTGGGTCTTCGTTTCTGTGCGAGGGCTTTCTCTAGTTGCGGCAAGCGGGGGCCACTCTTCATCGCGGTGCGCGGGCCTCTCACTATCGCAGCCTCTCGTTGCGGAGCACAGGCTCCAGATGCGCAGGCTCAGTAGTTGTGGCTCACGGGCCTAGTTGCTCCGTGGCATGTGGGATCTTCCCAGATCAGGACTCGAACCCACGTCCCCTGCATTAGCAGGCAGATTCTCAACCACTGCGCCACCAGGGAAGCCCTCTGTAATACATTTTTTAAAAAATATTTATTTATTTATTTATTCGGCTGCACTGGGTCTTAGTTGCAGGATGCGGGATCTTTAGATACACCATGCAGAATCTTTTCGTTGAGGCATGTGCGATCTAGTTCCCTGACCAGGGATCGAACCCGGGCCCCCTGCATTGGGAGTGCAGAGCCTTAGCCACTGGACCACCAGGGAATTCCCCTCTGTAATACATTTTTAAGAAAATTGTTTATATAGACAGGGGCTCTACAAAAAATATTTGCCAAGGCCTTGCACATACTAGGACTGCCTTGGCTGGTGTCCTCCTCTTCTCCCTATAGGCCCCTTGAGCTCCTCTGAGCTCACTTCCCCCACTCTTGAAAGCACCATTTTCCAGGCAGTCTTAATTGCCAACTTGGGCCCCCACTGGAGTGGCTGCCCCAGAACATCCCCTCCAGTCAAAAGGTCCAAATCACACATACATCTCCCACATGGACGGAGTGAGCCTACTCTTTTATTTTTAATACCAGGAAATAAATTTAGTGACCAACAAATATGGACAAGCCACTGAGAATGGACGGATGTCTGAATGCCAGGAGCAAAGGCTGTCACTACATGTTTATTTTGAGACCTCAATACACTGCCCTGTTTGCTGCAATCCCCGTTAGGTAGGCAAGGTCAACCTGGATAAGCAAACCCTCCATGGAACACCTTAACAACTGGCCATTTGGGGCAAGTTAAGGGGAAAACTCGGGCTTTTAGTGAGGATGCATTGGCGATGGAAATCTAACTTATACTTTAAAAAGAAATATTTATTGGAAAGCTTATGTCGTCAAATAAGGGGAGGGCAGAGGTCAAGTTGGGCCTTCAAGACAACAAGCACGGGAGACTGGAATTCCTCTGGGACTCCCTGTCCTGCAGCTCTGCCTCTCCCTGTGTGTGGACTTCTGACTCCACACTCACTCTGGTTTTTTGCATACAGTTAGAGACATACTCTAGGTTTATCCCAGGCATGTCTCCATCCACCTTCCACTGAAGGTAGGCAGGTTTGCCACATATGGATGTGCACTGTACCCCTCCTGGGAGCCATTCACATCACACTTCATAGCTGAGAAGCAGAGATGCTGGGGATGCTTGGTTGAGCCCATGCCATAGAAAATGCTTGACTGAAAAAGAAGGATAGGTTTTCTTAGTACATTCTTCTCTGGTGGGGAAGGGTGGTCCTCGACAAGCCCATTCCAAGGGAGCTCAAGGAATCCCACCCTAACCGTTAATGATCTCCCTGGTGAAGCTGCCAGGGAATAGCTCAAAGAATCGGCACTTTGAAGCTTTGTATTCCCAGGCTTGATCACCTCAAGTAGAAGACAGCTAAACCTATGAGAGCAGAACCCGCACAGGGTCTATTAGAAGTGGCGAGAGTTTTACAAGGAGGTGGCACATTCTGAAAAAGGTAGCACTTAAAGGCAATACCTGTGACGTCGGAGCAAACTTCGTTACTTAGAATTTTTTATTTTAAGAAGAGGTTAAACCTATATTCTTGTGTACTTTTTTCACTGTTGAGAAGCTGTCTTTCTTGCATTTGGAAAAGACAGCTTTTTAAAAAAATTATAAAACTCTTGCTCCCAACAAAACAATGTCTTTAGCAGATCTAAATCAAAGATAACGTAAACTCTGGTTTCCCTCAACACCTCTGACGGATATCACAACGGCAACTTATTTCACAAAGCTAGGGTGGGGAAAATATCTCATCCCTTTTCTTTTTTTTTTTTAATTGAAGTATAGTTGATTTACAATGCTGTGCCAACCTCTGCTGTACAGCATAGTGACTCAGTTATATACATATATATATATTCTTTTTTATATTCTTTTCCTTTATGGTTTACCACAGGATTTTTTTAAAATATTTATTTATTTATTTGGCTGAGTTGGGTCTTATTGCGGCAGGCGGGCTCCTTAGTTGTGGCATGCGAACCCTTAGTTACGGCATGCATGTGGGATCTTAGTCCCCTGACCAGGGATCGAACCTGCGCCCCCTGCATTGGAAGCACAGAGTCTTAACCACTGGACCACCAGGGAAGTCCCTATCACAGCATATTGAACATAGTTCCCTTTATCCTTTTTCTTTGTAGAATCGAATAGGAACTGTTCTGTGCCTCCATTTTTTGGAACTGGTGGGCCATTCAATCTCAGTGGTTCACTGCGGTTCTGATTCCCTCAGGGTTTTGCTAAAGTCCCGGAGGAGTGCCCAAGACCATAACACTGGGGAGAAACCCTCTGAACTCCTGTCCACACTGGTCAGTGGAGGTAAGTCTCCTGTGTGATGAGTCACATGCTCCCTTTACTGTAGGGAATTTCTCAATGAAGGCCTTCGAAGTTATAAACTTCTCCTTATGTACTGTTTTAGCTGCATTCCACAAGTTTTGATATATGGTATATTCGTAATAGTTCAAGTCTAAGTGTTGTCTAAAGTTTTGTTTTTACGTATCTTTATGTTGTAGTCATATTGTAATCTATGTGATACTGATGCATTGGTATTTGAGACTCGCTTTGCAGCAGATAATGTGGTCATTATTTGTAAATACTCCAAATGTGCTTGAGAAAGAGATATACTCTCTCACTGTTGGGCAATGATTTCCAAATATGTTTTCTTAAATATCTATTAAAATCAAGCCTATATTCCAAAGACTAGAGTATGGAAAGGGAAAAACAGTAACTTCATAGTGGGGAAGTCTGGCAGCCACCACCTTAACCAAGTAATCAAGGTTAATATCACTGGTGATAAGTCATGTTATATACTCCCTGATAGGATGTGATGAGAGGGGCTTTTCACCTCTGTGATATTCTTCCCCCAAACCCATAACTCCAGTCTAATCATGAGAAAACATCAGAAAAGCCCAAATTGAGAGACATTCTACAAAATATCTTACCAACACATTTCAAAATTGTCAAGGTCGGGACTTCCCTGGTGGCCCAGTGGTTAAGAACCTGCCTGCCAATGCAGGCACGGGTTTGATCCCTGATCCAGGAAGATCCCACATGCCACAGAGCACCTAGGCCCGTGTGCCACAACTACCGAGCCTGGGTCTAGGGCCCACGAGCCACAACTACTGAGCCCGCGTGCCTAGAGCCCGTGCTCCGCAACAAGAGAAGCCACCGCAATGAGAAGCCTGCGCACAGCAACGAAGAGTAGCCCCCCACTGGCCACAACTAGAGAAAGCCCGCGCGCAGCAACAAAGACCCAACACAGCCAAAAAAAAAAAAAAAAAAATCCTTTCAGCCTCTTATTCCAACCACTACTGCAGTGACCTTAAAAAAAAAAAAAAAAAAAAAGACTCCGTGCTCCCAATGCAAGCAGCACAGGTTCGATCCCTGGTCGGGAAGCTAAGATCCCACATACTTAGCAGCCAAAAACAAAAACAAAAGACTGTCAAGGTCGTGAAAAATAAGGAAAGACTGAGAAACTGTTGCAGATTGGAGAAGATTAAGGAAACATAATGACTAAATGTAATGTGGTATTCTGGATTGGATCCTGGCACAGAAAATGGACATGAGTGGGGAAACTGGTGAAATCCAAACTGAGCTTGGAGTTCAGTTAATGGTAAGGTACCAGTATTAACTTCTTAATTTTGACAAATGTGCTTATTAGGGGCACCTGGGTGAAAGATACATGGGAACTCTTTGTACTAGGTTTTAAACTTTTCTGCAAATCTAAAACTATTCCAAAATAAAGGGTTTATTTTTAAAAGTCATCTATTACTTGTACTGTTCAAATTTTCTAGTAAAAATAAAGCAAGGGAAAAAATAAAGGGTGGAGGAGGTTTCTGTCTCCACTTCTCCAAACACTTCTACTTTGGAGCCTTCTGAAGTCCCCAAGAGAAGGAAACAAACACAAAACTTGGCCATCTTCTTGATATGGTGCAGAAGAACCTTCAATAAATAATAACAAAGGTCAATAATTTAACAATGAGGTAGGGCATCTGCTATATCAAGAGTTTTCATTCATCACTCTGTTTAACCTTCACCACGTCCCTCTAAAGGAGGTAACTGGGGCCCAGACAGGTTGAAACTTGTCACCCAAGTTTCTGGCTGGGTTGGACCAGATCTGTGCGACTCCAAAGCTAGCGCTCTCCCAGCCACTCCAGGCTGCTGCCCTAATCCTCAGTGGTGCATGCCATCCCCACTGGCTGTCTTAGAGCTCCTCCCTGCATCCCCCACGCTGCTTTTGCACGTGGACCACTCCTCCTTTGCCCAGTTAATTCTACTTCCTCCGGGAGAACTTCTCTGACACCCAAAGAGGTCAGGTGGCCCTGTTGAATCTCACAGCACCTGTCATTTGTCCTCCATAGCATTTCTTACAGTCTTTAATGATTTCTTCATTTATGGGTTACTTGTTTATCATGATGGAACTGTGAGCTACCAACTGTCTATGTTCACTGGTGTGTGTTCCCAGTGCTTACTTAGCACTGAGGCTGGCACTTAGTAGGTGCTCAGTTAACAAGTAGTAACTGACTGAATGAACGCACTCCCAGCACACTAAGGTTAATTCTAGGAGGTGTGGCTTACGCTGGGCGAGCACTACGGAACTTGGCATCCTGCCTCCAGAAGGTTCTGGCACATGATGCAGGGATTCCATCCGGCACACCTGATATATACCTGGCCCTGCTCTGCCAAGATGGGGAAGAGGGATTCCAGGGGATGGGGAACCCAGGCTGGAGGAACTTCTTTACCAGATGCAGCAGCCTTCCTGTAAAGGAGGCATCCTTTACAGGCACTCTTCTTTCATGGAATTAGCCTCGAACCCCTCATCATCTAGATCTGTGTGCTGTCCAATAAGGTAGCCACCAGCCACACGTGCTACAAGCATAACCAAGATGTGCTATAAGCATGAACTGTACACCAGATTTCAAAGATTTCGTTTGGGGGAAAAATATAAAACATCTCAATCATTTTTATATTGATTATATGTTGAAATGACAATATTTTTTGATGTAGTGAATCAAATAAAACCATATTACTAAAATGTATTTCATCTGCTTTTTATTTCTTTAATGCAGCTAGTAGGAAAATTTTAAATTACATGTATGGGTTTATATTGGACAGTGCTGTTCTAGACTGTACACTCCATGAGGCTCCTCCTCAGCTTAGTTCAGGATTGTGTGCACAGCTTAGAGCAAGGCCCGCACATAGTGACTGTTCCATAAATATCTGGAAAGAGAACTTATTATCTATATACCTGTATGTGAACCCCATGAGGGCAGATCCTGCTTCTCAGCACAATGCCTGACAAATCTTTTTTGCATGGACAAATAAACCTTCATTCTCCCAGATGTCTGTTCTCCTGGCTTGATTATACTGTATATAAAACTCCCACCAGCTGCCTCACCTCTGGTACCAGGCACCAACTTGCTGATAGGATCATGGCCCTTCTTGACCCGAATCCTGGTTCTTGGGCCACCTCGGTCATACCCTGCCAAGGTTTTTGCAAGCTTAGAAGACCTAGGATGACACCTGCCTCAGACACAACCGTAATGAGATGCGCACTTGATACTTTGGCGTTGGCTGAAACATGCCTATCGTCTCTGTACATGTCAGGTTCACAAGTTCAGTCCTCAAGACTGGTGATTTAGATGGGGACTATTTTAGGAAGATTGGATAATAGGCCATAATTTGAAACAGATGGAGGGAATGGTAAAATATCCTAATTTCCAGTCTCCCAGTACAAACAAGCATCTGACAGCCTCGTATGTTTGTGCTATTTATGAAATCAGCCTGCAACATTTTTCACTACTTGATACACCAGGCAATGGAAAACCAGCTGAACCGTTCATTGGAAGGGAGACAGGTCCCTTCATTTCTCTGAGCCTTGGTTTCCTCATTTATAAAACGGAGGATAATCAAGTCTACCTCACCGGTTGTTGTGAAGATTAAGTGAAGTAATTATATATACAGGCTCACTTAGTACAGTGCATGGAATTTAATAAAAGTTCAATCAGTGGTAGGGATGATTAACACCAGCCCCACTGGGACGTCTGCAAATTTGCAAAGAAGTAAGTATTTATGGTGTCACGTTAATAGATGAGTTTGTCATAATGACATTTTATATTTGTTCTTCATTTTAACTATCAACAAGCTAGACATACTCGTCGAATAAAAATAGCTGATGTGTACAGAGCACTCAGTGTGGGGCACGTACTGTGTTATGCATCTAACAAGCATCATCTTATTTCATCATTACTATTTGTGGTAGGTCCTATTCTGATGGTCAAACTACAGAGCCAGAAACCGAGGCTCAAGGAGGCAAAAGAATGTGCTCCAGGCCCCACAGCAATTAAGGGACAACATCAGAATTCAACAGGCTCTTAACGATTTCTCTAGGTCGCTTCCTAATGCAGGCCGAGTTAGGTATCCTGGTGACATGGCAGTTGTAGTCATGGGGGCAGAGGGGCCTCAGTGAACTATTCCTGGTACCCATGGTCGAGGCCACCACTGGCTTCATCCCTCATCCTTAAATGCAGCTTGAGCTCCTCGCCTGTGTCAGCCACTACACCGGTAAGTAACACCTTGTAGGCTGTTATGAGCAGGGACTCATTTAGCTCCCTCTCCTAATGGTACAGCGATGGTGAATGTAACGTCTCTTAGAAAGAAAAGGAAGACAGGAATTTTGGTCACTTGGCCACGCCTTATAAGAATTCAAGGAAACTGAACCCCAGGCCTTGTAGCAAGTGCTGCTCAGACTCCATAGCCAGGCCTTGTACAGCAGCACAAACATGGTTTGGAAATTGGAATCTCATCCTCTCCCTGTAAAAATTCTAGAAACGGTTCTCTTGCCTACAACAGGAGCTCAGTGCTCTGCACCTCTGGACTCTGCTGTTAAAGGGACTTAATTCTTCCATCTCTTCCTGTTTTTGTTCCTGCAACCAATCACTCAGGCTCTTGACACGCTAAGAACTCCCCAAGAGGAAAACATGCCTGGTTTGGTTAGCACTGTTCTTGGTCCTAGACCAAGGTCATGGGTTAGGCCTGCCCATGGGTGATGGCACCGAGTCCACCGAGCTGTGGCTGCGGGGTGGGGCGAGGGGCTGCGCACTGACAATACAGTGCCTGCCCTCCAGATGTGCACAGCCTGGTCTGACTAGCTAATCCCAACTTGATTCAGCTACTGCCCTCACCACATGGCAGACGTTGCTAATTAGCCATCGCCCTGCAGAGGCCTCAAAGGTGTCTCGTCCCCCCCAGTTCCCTGGGCCTGGTATCCCAGAGGAAAGATTCCTCCCATCACTGGTCCGTGCTGTGATGGAGACTGCACAGGCTGCCATGAACGCCCAGAGGTGAGAGCTCCTCACTCTACTCCAATCACACCTCCTAGGTGAGGCCTTCTCCATCTACAGATTCAAAGGCCATGCCCCCTGCTTGCCCCCAGACTTCCTGTTTCTCTGCTTGATTATTTTTCTTCTCAGTCCTTCTCTAGCATACTAGACATTTCAGTACTTTGTTTACGGTATGTCCCATCCTCTAAAATGGAAGCACTATAAAGGCAGGGGTTTTCGCTCTTTTGCCTTCTTTTATTTATCATTTCCTAGAATTATGCCTATCCAAAATTGAACTTGATGTGAATGAAAGGAAGGGCAGGGGATCCAGTCTGGGTGGAGGTTTAGCCAGTGAAGGCTTCCTACAGGAAGTGACACAAGCTGAGTCAGGCGAGCATCTGAAACGGAAGGGGCATTCCAGGCACACGAAACGCAGGCCAGGAAAAGGGCAGCATGGTCAGGAACCTTACGTGGTAGCATGGCTGGGGCCTATGGTGCTTGTGAGGCGTGATGTGTGAGATGCGGGTGGACAGTAGACCATGGTCACAGGGGAGGGCCCTGCGTGTCTACCCTGGCGAGTGGGAAGCCTAAGCTGGGGCTGAGGGTAGCAGAGGGCAGGGGAGGGCAGACTTAAGAGGCTGGGTCAGGGGTGAGCATCATTTATAATTTGAAAGTGAACAGGTTAACGATCAGGAAGCGCTGTCCTCTATTGAGTGCTACGTGCGGGGCGGGCAGGCAGGATGGTGCAACCTGCACTTCTAATGCATTACTTCACCCACCCCCACCTCCAGTCATTATACCAGGATGCCACGGAAACAGGGCGAGGAATGAGTGACACCTCCGGAAAGTGACCAGTCTGGCGAATTACGAAGGAAATTTTGGTGCCCTTGGGCCCAGCCACGGTCAGAGATCACACCTCTGTAGGCTTGTGACTCCCCTCCCCTCCCCCATTTAACCAACCACAGCACCTCGCACCTCTCCCCTCTCCAGTGCTCCATCGCAGCCCCCTCCTACAGAACACAGACAAAATGGCATCAGGGGCCCCCAGGCTATAGGATTGAGGTAGGGGGGGTCCAGAAAACCATGAAAGAATAAACAGAATAAAGGGGAGGGGAATGGGGCATAGACACTGGTACCAAAAGCTGACAGGAATTTGCTTAGCAATGAGGGGACAGTCGGTGTTAAAGAAAGAGGGCTCCAAGTGTCAAGGCAACAACCAGCAGTGAAATCTCGCTGGAAAGGAAGGGGCTTTGGCTAAGTGGGCGGACATGTGCTCCTTTTTCACTAGAGGACTAGGGCCACGGTGGGATGAAACTGGCCCAGAGAGGAGTCGGAGCAGGTGGGGGTCTTCAAGAGAGCAAATGGGAGACTTCACATGGCCCTTGGGCAGGTACCAAGGAGAGGGGAACGGCAGAAACAAGGACCTCTGCTGCGGCTGCCCAGCAGCGTGGACCCTCCAGGCCCAAGAATGCCTCCCACTGACAGAAGCCATCAATTTGCTGACCTCACAAAGGTGGGCCTGACCACCTGGTTTCTACCTCAGCCCCAGTCAGGTGATTCAACGTCACTGGAAGGAATGGACAGCGAACTCCTCCGTTCTCACCAGGGCCTTTGGCAGAGTTCCCCTGTGTGGACACCTGAAAGGTGAGCAGAGTACCACGTACCCACAGGGTGGTGAAGCGCACCACTGCCGTTATTGTTACTGTACCAGTAACCCCAACACCTGGCCTTTGCCCACCACACCCCCAGAGTTCTCCCAAGGGCAGCTGTTCGTCATACATCCCTCTCCCAGCCCTGCTCAAAACCATCTCCCCAAATTCACCCCGTGTACTTTCACCCCCAGAGCCCAAAGCTCTCCTGCCTTCCTCGAGGACTTCAGCCCCTGACTGTCTCTACGTCCACCCCGCCCTCATCCTCTCTTCCAAAGCCCTGGAGCAAACATTCCTCCGCCAACAATTCCCGTCTCTGCTAAACCTGAGCCCCCAGAAGCACTTGGGAATATGTAACCCCATGTCAATTCTACATCCCATCCCCCATCCCTAGGTCAGGCCTCAGGAGTGTGCTAAGTGGAAAGTCTCAACGACTGAAACTTGGAAGACCTGCCCCTGTGACCCACTGTCTCTATACCCAGCTGTGCACATGGAAGCAAGTATTAAAAAGAGAAAACAAAACCATAAAAAGCGGCAAGGCAGTTTGAAGATTTACTGAAGTGGGTGAGAGGACACGATGCCCAGCACAGAAGACTCCAATGGGAACTCTTGTTTCTAAAAAGTTACACCAGGAGCAGACAAGGGAACACGGAGGCCACTGGATGACCTGGTCCAGACGGAAGGAAAGCAGTCTTCTGGGTCCGCGGTGCTCTGTGGCCCCTGCTGGGAAGGGCAGAGACAGCTGAAGGTCTCCAGTTCTGAATCCCAAGTCCCCAGAGTCCCAGGACTTTCCCTCTGCCCCGCTCACTGGGGCAAAGTCCTTCCATACTGTGCTAAGGCAACAGGAGAAGAAGGTCTGGTGATGATCAGCGGCAACATCCCTCTTCACTCTGCTACGCCAGCATCCGTGAACAGCCCCAAAACAACCTAAAGGAGGAAGTCACATGAGGCCGGCAGCTTGGAATTTCTATTTCAGAAACACAGGCCGACTTAGCACCTTGGCAGTTACTCACCATGAGGAGGCCCTTCCAGGGGAGCTGGGACCCAGGTCACCATCCTGAGAGGCCAGAGCTTCCATCCCTTGAGGCTTCCTTCAAGGCAGCACCCCAGAGTGATGAGGAGGCCACGGGGCAGGAGGTCAGGACCAGGGATAACTCTCCAATGTTATCTCGTCTTCCTTCAAGCTGACACACGTGAGAGTGCCCCCAATTAGTCAGGCATGAGCTGAGGGCTTTTCACACCAAACTCGGCTCAAAAAGGAATCTCGAAACTCCCAGAGAAGAGTCAAAATTAACACTGTCTTTAAAAAATGGGCCTTCTCACGGTGACAGAGCAAATGTAGTAACTGGCAGAGAGACGGCTGGAGAGCTTGCTCTCAGGAGCTCTTCCCACTCGGCCCCACCCCCTGTGGCAGGAGTGGGGACCGCCACCCCCAGCAGCTGTCCCCCGCACTGTCATTACTGCCTGTACACTGGACTCCCAGGTGCTCACGCTCACCCCAGCCTCAAATCGTCCTCGTGTTCCTCCCTTCCCCCCGAAGACCTTCCTACGGCCTATCACATCCCACTCCTCCAAAGGCCAGGTCCACCACCTCCAACAAGCTGCTTCCCTTTGAAAATCTTATGGCAACCACTATACACCACCCAACATCGTGCTTATTCATTATGTGTAATTCATCCTGGTTCCTTACACCCCCTAAAGTATCTAAACCTGACACAGACGTAGCCTGGCTCTGCTAACAGGAGGCCAAGCTGAGACAGGCCAAGCTCGGAAGTCTCCTGTCACTGCCTGTCACACAGCAGCCCCCAGTGCCTGACGGCTGGAAAGCACGGGCTGGAGAGAAGCAGGAGTGTGTGAAAGCGCCAGCATTTGAAAGGGACAGGTGTGGACCCTCCAAACACGGGAAATTGCTTTCCACAATTCCTCTCCCTGCATTATCAACGACCAGAGCACGGACAGCCCATGGTCACTTTTGAATGCAGGTGCGTACAAGGTAGAGAGAGCTCCAGGAACAGAAGGGAGTGCCAGTGGCCTACAGGGTAGACTGAGTCTGGGAAAACCACCCAACCAAGCACAGGACCCACGGAGTGGCCATTCTTTCCTGCAAAACCCCAACAGAAAACTTCTCCCAAGGGGAATCAAAGAGAAGTCACTTTGGGGCTTCCCTGGTGGCGCAGTGGTTAAGAATCTGCCTGCCAATGCAAGGGACACAGGTTTGAGCCCTGGCCGGGGAAGATCCCACATGCCGCGGAGCAACTAAGCCCATGCGCCACAACTACTGAGCCCGCGCTCTAGAGCCCACAAGCCACAACTACTGAAGCGTGTGCGCCTAGAGCCCGTGCTCCGCAACAAGAGAAGCCACGACAACGAGAAGCCCGCGCACCACACGAAGAGTAGCCCCTGCTCACCGCAACTAGAGAAAGCCTGCACACAGCAACAAAGACCCAACACAGCCAAAAATAAATAAATACATTTAAAAAAAAAAAAAGCACAGTAAAAAATCCACTCAAAACAAAACAAAAAAAGAGAAGTCACTTTGGACAAAAACGGGAAAATATTACGGTTGGAAATTACAGAAATCATGTGGTCTTAAGAACCACAAAGTCACCTCTAACACAGCTTTGGTTTTTCAAATGAAGAAAACAAGGTTCTGAATAGGACACTGGCTAAGACGGCAGCAGAAGGGGATTCAAAGCCAGGGGAGGAATCTCTGATGCCCAGGTCCACCCATTTTCCATCACAACATGCTTCTGCCCACACTCCAGGGAAGGACAGATACCCCACAACTCTCACTGCCCCAGTGGAACTCTAGAGGCTCCACCCCTGCAGCAGCTACTGCAGGGCCAGATGTGGTCCAGGATGCCCAGGGCTGGGGTGGCGAGCAGACCTGGGGACTCGTGGATGCTGCCTTCAGCTCACCTCTCGGCTCCCCTACATCTTCACCCAAAGCCCCTGGGAACACACACACGACTACCAGATGAGAGGACCCAACACTCCAGAGAATGGACCAGAGATCTTACCTCAAGGACACTGGGGTCTAGACCACTTCCGACATGACAACTTCCATGACACCTTTGCACACAGTGGACTCATCTGCAACAGACAAGAAGCCAAGGATGAGCACCCAGCTTGTTCCTGCTCACAGCAGAGCATGGCAGGCACCAGGAAAGGACTTAGTGCAAGACTTACCAGACAGTAAACGTTCTGCATGTGTTGGCTGTTATTATTTCCTGAACAGACACACTATTTCTTCATACAAAAAACAGTAGTTAACTCTAAAAAGGGAGACAGTGGATGGCCTATGGCAGGGTGGCCAACGCCAATCAACGTGTAATTGATCAGTGATAGGCGGAAAAGGATGCCACTGCCAGGTTTACGGGAACGTGCCATGGCCGACTGACAGCAACTGGGCATCAAGGGGAACTTAAGCAGCACACAGGGCCTGGTTCCCAACAGCA
Organism: Eubalaena glacialis; assembly: GCF_028564815.1. NCBI lineage: Eukaryota > Metazoa > Chordata > Mammalia > Artiodactyla > Balaenidae > Eubalaena > Eubalaena glacialis. Next base: position 21,849,056 of record NC_083728.1, read on the forward strand.
GGGGCAGGAAGCGAATGCCCCAACAATGACACTAATGCACGCATGATAGACCCCAAGACCCCGGAGGCCCAAGGTGTGGCAGGGAAGAAGCAGGAGTGTGTGGGAAAGCTCCCGGAACTGGAGGGTGAGGATGTGAACCCTCCAAATGCAGGACAACCCTACCACGTTTCCTCTGCCTGCACTACCAAAGTGCAGGCCACGGGCAGCCCGTGATCACTTCCAAGTGCAGGGTCAGGAAAGGACAGAGGGCTTGCTGAAAAAGGAGGCCAATGGCAGAGGCCTGGAGCAGTCAGCCTAACGGAGCACAAGGGCCCAGTATCTGCTTCTAATCCTGCAAAAAAGCCTTCCACGTGGCCCGGAAGGGAGAGACAAAGGGAGGACACCTCTGAAAGGTGTAAAAGACACCTTGTAAAAGACAGGGACTAGGTGATCTGAAGACAAATGGCCTCATTGTAGTCCTGCTTTATGGAGGATGAAACCAGCGATAAGAGAAGGTCCCAAAGTTAGGAGGAGGCAGAGAAGTGACTGACACCTGGGTACAGGTGGACATACCGAAATCCTTTCCCTGCCTCCGTTCACACATTCTGCTGCCAACATAAGTCTGAGGAAGGGCTCCCCAGGGGCTCTCAGAAACAAGCACATAAAGAGGAACCAGGTGTGTTCTCAAAGGCCCCAGAGAGGGTAAAGCTGAGGGCCGGGTCGAAGCCACTCTTGTCTCTCCTCTAGCTGCTTTCCAGACCACGGCGGGACCTGCGTGCACCTTGAGGGAGGTAAAGCCCCAGATCTCCAGGGAACAGAGCTCACCTCAGCAGCACGTGCTCCAGCCGCTTCTTGACAGGATGGGGACACCTCTCAAGGGTCTCCTCTGCAACAATCGAGAAGCCCTGGATGAGTAACCTAGATCCCACCTGGTCACAGCATGTCCTGGGAAGCCCAAGCAGAGTACATGGCATAGCGGCTAGCCACTTCACAAACGTGGGCTGTTGTTACCAACCCACGAGCCACGCCACCTACTCATGAACAGGACGGAAGTTATTACTCCACATGGGACAACAGCTCATGTGCATCTGAGGCAGAGGCCTTTTCAGATCGTCTTTTGTGCAAACTCTAATGACATTGTACAGTTTCTGGAAGCTGGATCTTGAACAGGATAAAAGTCCAGGACAGGTCTGGGAGCGTGCAGCACCTGACAGGCCGTGCCTGGCCTGGTCTGGCCTTGACCCGGGGGTGGGGTAGGAGGGGTGAAGGCACCTCAGGCTGCCTGCGGAGGTGAGGTCTGGTGTCTATTTAAGCCTTGTCCAATTGCAGTACTGCTCTGGTTCCTGCCACCATAACCGCAGGCCAGGGGGAAAGTCTCCCCTGGTGGACTGGGCTCCATCTCATGCCGAGGGACCTCCAAGGGATAAATACTGGTCAACGGGAAGAACAATTCCAAGAAAAGGAAACACAGGAAGTGCCCCCACCTCTCCCCCGGCTGGCTGGCTCACAAGCAGTCTTTCCCTGATTCTCCATGACATGATGGGCCACGCCACCTCACCGGGATGCGTCTGTCCTTTCCTTCTTTCCTGCTGGGCAGCTGTTCCACAGTTGCTGAGCACCGGACACCTGCCAGGCACTGAGCCTGTGGAGAGGCAAAACTCAGACACTGACCTTGAGATCAGAGCAGAGAGAGGCAAAAAAACAAGAGAACCAACGATTTCCATGAAGTATGATTAGTGCCCTCATCTCACATCAAGCCACTTCCCACACTACATCACACCAGGAAACATGCTTGACTAAGGACCTGGAAAGGGGAGAGCGGGGAGGCAGACCTGGCTTCCTGGAGGGAAGCCCTTGGTGAAAATTACCCGAACAGTGGCTCCACAGCCAGCCCATAGCTCCTTAGACACAGCCCATGCTTTATCTTCCTTTTTTTTGGTTAATTACTTAATTTATTTATTTATTTATTTTTGGCTGTGTTGGGTCTTCGTTTCTGTGTGAGGGCTTTCTCTAGTTGTGGCAAGCGGGGGCCACTCTTCATCGCGGTGTGTGGGCCTCTCACTATCGCGGCCTCTCTTGTTGCGGAGCACAGGCTTCAGACGCGCAGGCTCAGTAGTTGTGGCTCACGGACCTAGTTGCTCCGCGGCACATGGGATCTTCCCAGACCAAGGCTCGAACCCGTGTCCCCTGCATCGGCAGGCAGATTCTCAACCACTGCGCCACCAGGGAAGCCCTATCTTCCTTTTTTAAAAGCTTCTCTGCAACTAGCACTGGGCCTCGCATAGGGAGCACTCAGTAAGCCGGACACCAGGGGCCAGGAGGCAGATGTAAAAGGCGGCGGGAGGAAGGCCGTGTGGGACAGCTCCAGAGTTCGGAAGGGACAGGAGTGAACCCTCCAAACACGGGGAAATGCTTTCAACAACTCCTCTGCCGGCACTACCAGTGACCAGGGCACAGCCAGCCCACGATCACTTCCCAATGCAGGGGCAACAAAGGGCAGAAGAAGAGCCAGGCAGAGGAGCCCATGTTAACAGACGGCTCTCCGCCCAGGCAGGGGAAAGCTACCCAGCCAAGCCCGGGACCCCAACGCTATTCTCACTTCATGGAAAGACTCCATCTCCCCTCATCAACAGAGGCCACAGGAAGACCAGCTTCTCGTAAAAATGCCTCAAGTACTCATCCACCCACAAAATACCAACTAAGTACCTACTAACCACTTGCCAGGCACTGGGGGTTCAAAGCCACAGACCAGGCCTCTGCCCTCCCGGACTGCTTGCTGTTTCCCCCCGTGGAAGGAGAGGAAAGCTCAGGAGAATGAAGTAACTCACCCAAGGTTCCACGGCTAAGGAGGGGCTGCGTCAGCACCTGAACTCAGGCCTTTCTGGCCCCCAAACCCAGCCCCAGCCTCCTGCACAAGGCTTTGCAAGACAGTTCCCAGACCCCCCCGAGCCCAGGGACCAGCCCCTCTGCGGTGGGGCAGGAAGGCCACGGCCCCCAGTTCAAGGCCCTCAGGAGCAGCACTTGCCCAAGGGACAGCTCAGCCCCTAGACACAGTGGGGCGCAGAGGCAGTGCGGCTCAGGGTCCTGCAGGAGAGGAGAGGGCGCTGGCAGAGGCAGGCGCAGCAAAGCCCTTCGAGGGAGGGTCTTCAGCAGCGCAGGGCCCGGCCAGGGAACGGGTGCGGAAGGGCTTCGGTGCGAAGCAGGGACAGGAAGCCAGACTCTGCCCCTCGGGGGCCCCGGGGCGCCCTCACTTTAAAGCTCAAACACCCGTTTGGAAAATGGAGGTTTCAACACTTTCCCTTAAAACTTATTAAGGGGAAATGGGCTAACGGTCACCAGAGTATTTGGCCGGTAACCGACGAGCGGCTTTGGGGCATGAAACGCTGGAGTCGGAGGTGATGGGCAGTGAATCAGGGGCTCTGGCGCCCCTCGGGCCAGGTTCACACGGGCTCTGCACGATCCCCTGCGGGACCTCGGGCCCACGCGTCACCCGACCGGTCTCTCGACATCAGCGGGCACAAGTCTCCCCACGGGGCGGGTGAGACGGCGCCGGCCGGTGGCGCGGTGACCCGAGGCCTCTTTGTCGAGGACACGAGTCCCGAAAGGTCCACACGCGGCGGAGGGGACGGGCTCAGAACAGGGAGCGGACAAGGGCTCCGAGGTGACCTGCGGCCGGAGCTCCCCGCCCCCTCGGGCCTCAGTTTCCCCTCCTGTCGGTGGCGGGGAGACGGAGCACCGGCCTTGGAGGCCGCCGGGGGTCCCTGGGCAGCGCGGCCCCGCAGTGACTCACCCAGTGCGCCGGGACTGTCGGCTGCAGGTCATAGGGGACGACGTGAGAAGATGCTGCACAGTTCCCAGCGACTAGGACGCAAGGCCCAGCGTCCTGCGGTTGAGCGCCAGCGGAAATGCAGTCGAGGTGCGGGATGCCGCCTAGAGAGGCAGCTCCCAGGGCGGAACCCGCGCAAGCGGTTCCTTCGCGCCCCCTTGTGGATGAGAACTGAAACTCTGACCTCCCAAGTCTCCAAGCATCCTTTCCTCTTCCCAACCACCCATCTGAATATTAAATGGCTAGGACATCTGTAGTTTTGACCTGTCTACTCCTTCTCCCTGATTTTCTTGTGGCATTCACTTTTCCTGTTGAATTCAGTCTTGTTGGGAATATCAATTATGGTGTCCTGCCCTCTCCTGAGAAAGGGTTGGGCGTGGGACCCAAGCTGGGAAAATTATACTTTCTTCCTTAATTATGTATCTCCAGTGTGAGAGAGCAGGGATCCTAAAGGAGCTTGGAGGCTAGTTGTGGAGCTATGAGTGGAGTCATACTTCAATCAATTTCCAGACTACGGTGGTTTCTTGTAGGTGGTGTACCTTAGCAGGGTTTTGAAGGACTCAAACAGAAAGGGGGAAGGAGAAGATGTTCAGAAAAGGGAGGAAAAGGAAGATGCACAAGCTGATGTGGGGGAAGGGATGGGGGAGTGGATACATGTGTTGGGATGTGAAGAAGTTAGAAACTGGATAGGGCATCTCATTGCATGGCCTGTAATAGATGAATCTTTAAATGTTACAAGAGAAGAAAGAAATTCTCATTGTTGCAATGGGAGAGGCACTCACTTGATTCTGAAATGTAAGAAAAATTCCATGTGTCTCAGTCTGCTCTTGGTTCCTGAGGGCTTAAAAAAATGAGGAAAAGGACAATTGAAATGATCCAAATAAAGTAACATCAATAAAACAATGAGTAGAAACCAAAATGGCAGAAAATGAGCATAACCATACTTAGAGCAACATAGCCAAACAACTTTAGGAACGGGAAAAGGGGCTTTGTACAGTCAGCAGAGGGTGAAAAGTTAGAGAACAATATGTTTGACTTTTTGCCCATAAAATTTTAAATTTAGGTAAAATGAACACATTCCTGGAATATATTTAACAGAATTGCCTTAAGGAAAAATAGAAAACCTAAATAATTTCATAACACTTTAAAAAATTGAGGCTTCCCTGGTGGCGCAGTGGTTGAGAATCTGCCTGCCAATGCAGGGGACACGGGTTCGAGCCCTGGTCTGGGAAGATCCCACATGCCGCAGAGCAGCTGGGCCCTTAAGCCACAGTTACTGAGCTTGGGTGTCTGGAGCCTGTGCTCCGCAACAAGGGAGGCCGCGATAGTGAGAGGCCCGCGCACCGCGATGAAGAGTGGCCCCCGCTTGCAACAACTAGAGAAAGCCCTCACACAGAAACGAAGACCCAACACAGCCATAAATAAATAAATAAATAAATAAAAATTAAAAAAAAAATTGAATCAGTTAACTATCTTCCCACAAAGAAAACATCATACCCAGGTGTTGTTTTTTTAAAAAATAAATAAATTTATTTATTTATTTATTATTATTTTTAAAATTTATTTTTTTGGCTGCATTGGGTCTTCGTTGCTGCGTGCGGGCTTTCTCTAGTTGCGGCGAGCAGGGGCTACTCTTCATTGCAATGTGCGGGCTTCTCATTGCGGTGGCTTCTCTTGTTGCAGAGTACAGGCTCTAGGCGCGCAGGCTTCAGTAGTTGCAGCGCGCGGGCTTCAGTAGTGGCAGCACGCAGGCTCAGTAGTTGTGGCTCGCGGGCTCTAGAGCACGGGCTCAGTAGTTGTGGCGCACGGGCTTAGTTGCTCCGCGGCATGTGGGATCCTCCCGGACCAGGGTTTGAACCCGTGTCCCCTGCATTGGCAGGCGGATTCTTAACCACTGCTCCACCAGGGAAGCCCCCAGGTGTCTTAATAGGTAAATTCTACAAAGATTTGTAGCCTTACACAGTCTCCCAGATTATAAAGAGAGAACAGTTCTCAGTTCACATAATCCCCAAATTAGAAAAGGTTAATAAAAGTAGGGGCTTCCCTGGTGGCGCAGTGGTTGAGAATCTGCCTGCCAATGCAGGGGACACGGGTTCGAGCCCTGGTCTGGGAGGATCCCACATGCCGCGGAGCAACTAGGCCCGTGAGCCACAACTGCTGAGCCTGTGCGTCTGGAGCCTGTGCTCCGCAACAAGAGAGGCCACGACAGTGAGAGGCCTGCGCACTGCGATGAAGAGTGGCCCCCGCTTGCCACAACTAGAGAAAGCCCTCGCACAGAAACGAAGACCCAACACAGCCATAAATTAATTAATTAAAAAAAAATTACATTCACCCTTTAAAAAAAAAAAGAAAAGAAAAGTAAATTACAGGTTAATTTATTCAGTAATGTAGACCTAAACATCCTAAAAGTATATTGGTAAGTTTCAGGCGGAAGCAGCCTTGGTCAGTGATGACAGGTTAACAAAGGACCCAGCTCAGATTCGATCACCTTGAGGCTCCTCTTCCTTTCACCGTTGTTGCCCACCCTCTGCCCACTGCATCACTGGGTAGGGCCTGCCCAGTGAGCTCATCCAGGAAGGAGCTGGGTCTTGGCCAAGCATCCCAAGCAGGGCAAACCACAGAGACTCTGAAGTCTATGCATGCTTAACACCTATGCACCTATGCACGCTCAACACCTCCCAACCCACCCATGAGATGAGAGACCTCTGAGATGGGTGACTCCTCCCACAGCTATGAAAAGGTAGAAGGACCTATCCTTTGGCCTGGAAAGTAACTTTGAGGATTGAGAGTTCCAAGATTGTGGCGTTAAGGGCTGCATTTCTCAGAAGGCCCCTCTACTTCTTGCAAACATTTCTCTTATTCTAATGGACCTGCACGGGTTACACTGTCACAGGTTTAATTATCTTCTGCTTGTCCTCATGAAGCTTGTGGGAAAATTCCCCCAAAGTGTTGCCTTTTAAAGATATTCCCAAGAGTCTTCATTAGAAGGGCCCACCATTTAAGGATTAGAATGGAGATTTTTGAACCCCTCCCTTCAGGATGGTAGAACGTAGGGTGACTCTGCTAGACGAGAGAAGGATGTGCTAGGAAAACATCAAGTGTTTTCTATGTTCATCCAAGTATCCCTAACATCTCTGCTTTTCAGCCAGAGTCTATGATGTGAATGGCACGTCCATGAGTTGGGCAGTACACAACCTGCACAACCATATGTGGCGATCCTGCCTACCTACAGTGGAAGATGTATGGAGATGTACTTCAGGGCAAATGTAGCATATGTCCCCCCTACCCCATATACAAGAAACGGAGTAAATGTAAAGTCAGAAATCCACACACAGAGAGAGGGGGAGATGCAGGACAGAGAGTACTGGTGGAATTTCAGTCCCTGGTGTTTGTCATCTTGGAAGCCCAGTTCCACCTCTGCCTTTCCTTTTGTTCAGTTACATAAGCTTTCTAAGAATGTAATTCTTTTCTTTTTTTTTTAGCGTAAGTTAGGTTTCTGTCACCAACACTCCTGGCTAAATGCCCAAGTCTTTTCCTTAACTTATCCTAAATGGCCAGTTATTAAGGAATTCCATCAGTGGGGGTGAGAGGGGGAGGTTGGTATTTGCACGAGGCACTGCGTGTTTATCTCAGATGACTTTCCCATCTACGACGCTGGCCTACCTAACTGGAGATTCCAGCAAACAGGGCAGCATGTTGAGGTCTTGAAATAAATGTGTTACGACAACCTTTGCTCTTGGCGTTCAGACAACAGTCCATGCTCAGTGGCTTGTCCTTATTTGTCAGTCAGCAATGTGTCTGCAGACGTTAAAAGCAAAACAAAACTGCAGTGCACTCTCTGCAAGTTCCAGAAGGGATGGATGTTTCAAGTGGGTCTTTTGCCAGAAGGGGATGTGTTGGGGACTTACCCAGGCAGGAGTAGGCTGGTGATTAGGTCTGCCTGGACCAAGGCTCTTTCAGGAGTGGACACAGGGGGCTTAAGGAGGCTGTAAGGGGAGGAGGAGCCACCAGCTACTTGGAGCCACTGGTCATCAAGACAGAACAGTAGCAGCAAAAAGGGGGCAGGGGCACTGCTGAGCCAATGAACCTTCTATTCATTCATTCATTCATTCATTCAATACATGGTAAATAAGCGCTTCCGCTCTATGGGGCACTATGCTGGTGGGTGTGTCCAACAGATGTCAACAACAGCCTGATTAGCAGGAAATTGAGAAAGGAACAACAAAAACTACCACCTAAATAATTCCCCAAACAACTGTTCAAATTATTTTTCCCCATAAAGGCACTGGAAAAGCTATACCACTTTTCCAATACTGTTTTTTGTTTTTGTTTTTGTATAATGACTGGAGGCAAAGGGATGAATGAAAGAAGCCTATTGTGTCTGCCTTCCTCCAAGCTTAGAGTCTAATAATCCACTAATATCAAATAAGTTCTGTCCCATAAATGCAAGCATGGCTTTCTATTGGGAAGTCTGGTAGTTTATCACATTAAGAGGTCAAAAGTATGGTAAATATCACAGAATTTGGAGGAAGACAGATATTATGGATTAAGTTATGTACCCCCAAAAGGTGTTATGTTGAAGTCCTAACACCTGGTACCTGGGAATGTGACCTGATGTGGAAATAGTATTTGCAGATGTAACGAAGATGTAAATTAAGATGAGGTCATGTTGCAGGAGGGAGGACCATTAATCCAACATGACTGGTGTCCTTATAAGTGAGGAGAAAGACACCCCAGGAGAATGCCAGAGATTGGAGTGACACAGCTGCAGGATTGATGGACACCACCAAACACTAGGAAAAGGAAGACTCCTACCCAGAGTTTTAGAGGGAGCATGGCCCTGCTGACATGTTGATTTCAGACTTCTAACCTCCAGAATAGTGAGAGAATAAATTTCTGTTTTAAGCCACCCAGTTTGCGGTAATTTCTTTTCTTTTTTATTTTTTTAAACAGTGGTAAATTTTTTTTTAAATTAATTAATTTATTTATTTTTGGCTGTGTTGGGTCTTTGTTTCGTGCGAGGGCTTTCTCTAGTTGCGGCAAGCGGGGGCCACTCTTCATCGCGGTGCGCGGGCCTCTCACTATCGCTGCCTCTCTTGGTGCGGAGCACAGGCTCCAGACGCGCAGGCTCAGTAGTTGTGGCTCACGGGCCTAGTTGCTCCGCGGCATGTGGGATCTTCCCAGACCAGGGCTCGAACCTGTGTCCCCTGCATTAGCAGGCAGATTCTCAACCACTGCGCCACCAGGGAAGCCCTGCGGTAATTTCTTATGGCAGCCCTAGGAAACTAATTCAATAGACATACTTGAAATTTTTCTCTACCACATTTTACACATTAGCAAGCTATAATCCTTCTGAACCTCAAGTTTTCAACTTCAAAGTAGATAAAATATGCAAAATGGTGTGCCACTATGGAAAATAGTATGGTGGTTGGTCAAAAAATTAAAAATAGAATTGCCATAGGATCCAACAATTCCACTTACCCTCGAAACAAATGAACGCAGGGTCTTAAAGGGATATTTGCCCACCCATGTGCATGGCAGTACTATTCACGATAGCCAAAAGGTAGAAGCTACTCAAGTGTCCATTGATGGATGAATGGATAAACAAAATGTGGTCTATACATACAATGGAATGTTATTCAGCCTTAAAAAGGAAGGAAATTCTGACAAATGCTACAACATGGATGAACCTTAATAATATTACATTAAGTAAAATAAGCCAGTTATAAAAGGACAAATACTATATGATTCCACTTATATGAGGTACCCAGAGTAGTCAGATTCAGAGACAGAAAGTAGAATGGTGGTGGCCAGGGGCTGGGGATAGTGGGGAATAGGGAGTTAGTGTTTAATAGGTACAGCGTTTCAGCTTGAAAGATGAAAAGAGTTCTGGAGATTGATTGTACAACGATGCGAATGTACTTGACACTACTGAACTGAGTATTTAAAAATGACTGGGGCTTCCCTGGTGGCGCAGTGGTTAAGAATCCGCCTGCCAATGCAGGGGACACGGGTTCAAGCACTTGTCCAGGGAGATCCCACATGCCGCGGAGCAACTAAGCCTGTGCACCACAACTACTGAGCTTGCACTCTAGAGCCCGCGAGCCACAACTACTGAGCCCTCGTGCCACAACTACTGAAGCCCGTGCGCCTAGAGCCCATGCTCCGCAACAAGAGAAGCCACCGCAGTGAGAAGCCTGCACACCACAACGAAGAGTAGTCCCTGCTCACCGCAACTGGGGAAAGCCCACACGCAGCAACGAAGACCCAATGCAGCCAAAAATAAATAAATAAAATAAAAATGATTAAGATGGTAAATTTTATGTTATGTGTACTTTACAATTCAAAAATTTAAAAATAGGTAAAATAATGCATTGAAATACATGAATACCATAAGTGCTTTTTTTTTTTTTTTAGCTTTTGGCTTGTCGTCAGCTAGTAATACATTTTAGCTATCACCATCATCATCACGATTATCATAATTTGATAAAAATTACATTCATTCATAACTTTGAAAGATTCTTAGAATTCTAAAAATAGAATATACATCATAAACCATCGGTCAATATCACACGTAATGGTGAAATCATAGAAGAATTCTTCTATTTTTATCCTAGAAGTCCCAGAAAAATAGTCAGGGATGTCTGCTGCCCTTGGCCAGGACAACCCAAGGTCTTAAGAGTAAAGAATTGATATAGTCAGCTAGCATGGTGAGAGATAACGACCCAAAGTGAAATATTGTTATCCCGGAAGGCCCAGGTATTCAGGCAAGAAAGTTCATGATTCTCAAGGCAGGAAAGCTTAAGTATAATTAGTCACAAACATCTCAGTTATTTAGTTAGCAAAGGAGGTCCAAAGTTGTTGTTCAGGGAAACACAGGTTAATTAGCTAAGACCATCCAGATTCATTAGTCAAGAAGGTTGTTTTCAAGGATTGTCCACCACAGATAGAAGGAAAGTCTGATGTCACCAGCGAAGGTTATCAGTCTTTTGCTTGGACTTCGGTCCCCCAGGGCCCAGCCCTGCCTGTTTGGGAAGGGAGCGGGCCACCTCTTCTCCTTGTCTGTCCGCATGGCAGAGGCCTGAGCCATTTAGACTTTCACTGAGCCCACGTTGACCCCCCTCTCCGGAACCAGTGGCCTTCAGCCCAGGACAAAAATGAACCAGAAGCAGAACTACAGACAAAGAGGCTGTGGGAGTCAGAGGACCAGCGAGGGGACACAGGGAGGAGGGGATGCTGACACCTCGGTGGGAACTGACCCTGCTGGGGAGAGACCCTCTGTCTCATCTCAGTGTGTCTGAGCATCCAGTGAGGGCCTGGGGGCTGCTGGAGGCTCCCAAACAGGCCCAGACCCAGGCCATGGGGCAGCAGAGGCCCTGGGTGGCTGGACCGGCCAACGCTACCAATGGGCCTCAGTCCCAGCCTGCAGGAGCCCAAGCCTATTCCTCCCGAAAGATGCAGTGACAGATGATCAGTAAGACGGCGAGGAGGAAGATGAACAGAATAAGCAAGACCGCCAGCATGCTGATCATTCTTAGTGCAGGGACAGGGCTTGGAGATCCTGCGGGGCTCACCGGGCCAGCTGCTGACTTCCAGCCTAGACCCTGGGCATCACCTCCTTGGGACAATCTGTCTAGCCAGCCGAGACCCCATCTCCCCATCCCCCCCATCTCCAGGCTCCAGGAATCTCTCAGCCACTGTGAGGTCACAAACTCCAAGATGATGGAATGTTGGCCTCCCAGCCACATTTATAAATGTGACCAGTATGTTGAAAGAGGGACTTCTGGTATGTCATCATAAAAACATTTTTTTTCTGCCTGTCTCTTTAAGCTTTCTAAGTGGAAGTACCTTTTCCCTGCCCCCAGAAAAATATCAAGCAGTCATCAGTCTTCTGATCATTCTTAGGTAACAAGTCTTGTATTACTAAAAATGGGGAACATAGTTTTCATTCAATTATTTTAAATGTCCATCTCATGTATTAATCATGTTTTCAATGATCATTGATAGGTCAGACTTCTCTGCTCTCCACCAACTGGGGCCAAGCATAGGGTGGGTTGCTGTCTGCTGGGAGGGGATGGGAACCTTCTCCCCTTACTTATGCAAATGTGTTTCTCTTCACCAGGTTTCTGCCCACTCTCCCCAGCCCACCCCCACTCTCAATACCTCCAGGATCAGACGGAATGACGAGTGAGATGGGGGAACATTTCTCTCCAGGCTGGGCATGAAATTAATGCTGAGTATTCTCCCTCAGCCCCTATTTCAGGGGTTCTTCAGAGACCCCCCCTCCTGGTGCCCTTTGACTGTACCCCAGTGATGTGAACAGGCCCTCTTCTTGGGGTCCCCTCCCCCTAGCAGGCTCCCTGTAGGGCAGAACCTCTTGGGCAGCAGGTGGACAGTCCTATCCCAGATTTTACACCTGTTGAAGGAGACAATGAACTTTTGACTGAGGAGCGGGTTGGGCACGGGTCACCTGTGCTCCCCAACTCCAGGTGACATTTATCAAGTTCCCATGTGTTCCTGCTGAAGCTCCTGGTATGAGGATCACCAGAGAAAGGGGAAATTCCTCCTACTCTCCCTCTTGGGGGCAAGGTGGCGGGGGACTATTTTAAGACACAGAGTCCATAATTCCCTCTCTTTTTCATGTCTAACACTGTACTGTTAAGACCCTCAAATTAGAAGAGAGAACTGAGTCACAAGTAACCATTTTCCAGTTATTTTCTTCCTAAATTCTGCATCTGGTCCAATGCCTTCTTTAGAAGGCCGCTGCTATGATAGCAGGTGGAACCTTCAAAAACTGCCAAGATTGAACCACCTTTTACCTACCACAACTGTGATTTGTTGTTGTTCCACGGTTCATTCCACTATCTTGGTGCCTCCTTGGTGCTTTGGCTGAAATGTCCATTTTAATAGCCTGTTACACTAACAGCAAACATCAGCCACGCCTCTTAGATGCCCAGCCTCCTCTAGGCCCTGGGGATGCAGAAATGAACCAGCCTAGATCCCCTCCCTAGCATCACGGGTGCAAAGGGTACAGGAGATCATCTAGGTTGGAATTGTGGCTCTGCCCCTTCCCAGCTTTTGGAAGGCACCTTTCCCTTAATCTCCAGCTCAGAACAATGAGGCTCCCAACCTGAGTGTTGCAGGAGGCCCAGACCCCCTTAGGATGTCCCAGGCTCATGGGTGGCGGGGCCCTGTGGTAGGGACATGCTCTCAGCCTCCTGCTTGCTGCTTTTCTCCTCTGGCTCTGAAGGGCTGATCAAAGCCAGATGGCCTTAGACGTGTGCTGATATACAGCAGCCACCAGACACGTGCAGCCACATGCGGCACAGAGCACTGGAAATGTAGCCGGTCCCAACTGCAATGCACTCAGTATAAAACAAGCACTGATTCCAAAGACTTTGAACAAAGAAAAAGAAATCGTAAATATCTTATTAATAAGTTAAAAATATTGATTACACATTGAAACGTAATATTTTGGTTATCTTGGGTTAAATAAAATATACTATTAAAATTAATTTCACCTTTTTGGGTACCTTTTTATTTTTTTTTAATTTTAAAAAAATTTTTTGGCCGTACCTCATGCGGCATGCTGGATCTTAGTTCCCTAACATCGGTCAGGCCTGGATTTCCACACTGTGCTGACTTAGTGAAGTGCCAGGAATCTGAAGTGGGGAGACACTTGCTCGGACACAAGGGTGGGCTGTTTGCACTTGAGAATGTGGACCAAGTTAGTGGCGGGGTTGCCTCAGGTCTGAGAGATACACCCGGCCCAGGATGCAGGCAGTGTTAGTGCTTGTGGGATTAGGGGCCGTGAGCCCACCTCTCAAGCAAGCCTCTCTGCAGTGCCATCGGGAGTATGGGACCTCTGTCTGTCTTCTCTGGCACAATGCAAATCTGACCAGGTCCCCGAAATGCAAATTTAATCAAGTCCCTCTGCTTCAAGACTGCTTTTACTTTTAGGATGACGTTTTAGCAGAGCACCTGCCCACCTCTGTAGGCTTATCTCCTTGTCACCCTCATGTTCCAGTTTCAGGTCATCCGAACAATATTTTAGTCTGGTGATGTGTCCAAATAAGTATACGGCCAGAATTCATTCATTTGTTCAACTGTGCCAGCCACTAAACTGAGTACAATGGTCAATCGGACAAGATCCCTATTGTCCAAACTCAACACAATACATGAGTTCTTCAACCTAAATATCCATCAACAGATGAATGCATAAAGAAGATGTGGTACAGATACACAATGGAATACTACTCAGCCATTAAAAAGAATGAAATAATGCCATTTGCAGCAACATGGATGGACCTGGAGATTGTCATACTGAGCGAAGTAAGTCAGACAAAGACAAATATCATAGGATATTGCTTACATGCGGAATCTTAAAAAAATGATCAAACAAACTTATTTACAAAACAGAAACACACTCACAGACTTAGAGAACGAATTTATGGTTACCAGCAGGAAAGGGTGGCAGGGTAGGTATAGATTGGGAGATTGGGATTGACATGTACACACTGCTATATTTAAAATGGATAACCAACAAGGACCTACTGTATAGCAGGGGTAACTCTGCTCAGTACTCTGTAATAACCTAAATGGGAAAAGAATTTGAAAAAGAATAGATATATGTATCTGTATAACTGAATCACTCCGCTGTACACCTGAAGCTAACACAACATTATTAATCAACTATACTCGGATATTAAAAAAAAAAAAAGAGCTTTTGCTAATTAAAGTTCCTCATGTGGAAGAGTCACCATTCCTACAAATTAATGACAAATCAGTGACAACAAACAGAACACAGAGAAAAGCAAAACAGGTGAGGGAATGTTTTTTTCAAAATTTCAGACTGCTTCTGGAAATTACCAAGTCATCCCGACGCAGAACTCGGGCTCCGCTCCACCGGAGGTCGCTGCAGGACCGCGAGCGAGGGATCCGCTCCCGGCGACGCCGCTCTAGGCCGCAGGCCTGGCCTCTGCTGCAGTTCCGCCGCCGCTGCGCGGGTGGAGAAGGTTCCCGGCTCTGGTGGTTTTTGTTTCTCTTGGATCCACGCCATCTCCCAGCATCCGCGGACATCCGCACCTTCCCGCACTGTCTGCTGTGTCTCCGCCTCTGTCCCGCGCCATCTCTCACGGCGCCCCGGGTGCGTTACTGCGGGGAGCGCCGGGCACGTGGTCTGCTCCGCCCCCCCATCCTAAGGGGAAACTGAGGCCCGAGGGGGCGGGGAGCGCCGCATGTCGACTTCTCGGCCCTCCTGTCTTCGACAAAGAGGCCTCGGGTCACCGCGCCACCGGCCGGCGCCGTCTCAGAGCCTCACCCGCCCCGTGGGGAGACTTGTGCCCGCTGATGTCGAGAGACCGGTCGGGTGACTCGTGGGCCCGAGGTCCCGCAGGGGGTCGTGCAGAGCCCGTGTGAACCTGGCCCGAGGGGCGCCAGAGCCCCTGATTCACTGCCCATCACCTCCGACTCCAGCGTTTCATGCCCCAAAGCCGCTCGTCGGTTACCGGCCAAATACTCTGGTGACCGTTAGCCCATTTCCCCTTAATAAGCTTTAAGGGAAAGTGTTGAAACCTCCATTTTCCAAACGGGTGTTTGAGCTTTAAAGTGAGGGCGCCCCGGGGCCCCCGAGGGGCAGAGTCTGGCTTCCTGTCCCTGCTTCGCACCGAAGCCCTTCCGCACCCGTTCCCTGGCCGGGCCCTGCGCTGCTGAAGACCCTCCCTCGAAGGGCTTTGCTGCGCCTGCCTCTGCCAGCGCCCCCTCCTCTCCTGCAGGACCCTGAGCCGCACTGCCTCTGCGCCCCACTGTGTCCAGGGGCTGAGCTGTCCCTGAGGGCCTTGAACTGGGGGCCGTGGCCTTCCTGCCCCGCCGCAGAGGGGGTGGTCCCCGGGCTCAGGGGGGGGTCTGGGAACTGTCTTGCAAAGCCTTGTGCAGGAGGCTGGGGCTGGGTTGGGGGGCCAGAAAGGCCTGAGTTCAGGTGCTGACGCAGCCCCTCATTAGCCATGGAACCTCGGGTGAGTTACTTCATTCTCCTGAGCTTTCCTCTCCTTCCACGGGGGGAAACAGTAAGCAGTCCGGGAAGGCAGAGGCCTGGTCTGTGGCATTGAACCCCCAGTGCCTGGCAAGTGGTTAGTAGGTACTTAGTTGGTATTTTGTGGGTGGATGAGTACTTGAGGCATTTTTACGAGAAGTTGGTCTTCCTGTGGTCTCTGTTGATGAGGGGAGATGGAGTCTTTCCATGAAGTGAGGATAGCGATGGGGTCCCGGGCTTGGCTGGGCAGCTTTCCCCTGCCTGGGCGGAGAGCCGGCTGCTAACATGGGCTCCTCTGCCTGGCTCTTCTGCCCTTTGTTGCCCCTGCATTGGGAAGTGATCGTGGGCTGGCTGTGCCCTGGTCACTGGTAGTGCCGGCAGAGGAGTTGCTGAAAGCGTTTCCCCGTGTTTGGAGGGTTCACTCCCGTCCCTTCCAAACTCTGGAGCTGTCCCACACGGCCTTCCTCCCGCCGCCTTTTTATTATTTTACTTACGTATTATTGCACACCGCACGGCTTGCCGGATCTTAGTTCCCCGACCAGGGATTGAACCAAGGCCATGGCAGTGAAAGCGCACGGAGTCCTAACCACTGGACCGCCAGGGAACTCCCCCCACCACCTCTTTAGATGTCTCCTGGCACCTGGCGTCTGTTGAGTGCCCTCTGCCTGGCTTAGTGCTGGTTTCTCTGAGGCTTTAAAAAAGGAGAGTGGGAGTGGGTCTTGCCACAGCTGTGGTCTTCTGACCCTGGTCTCCAGTCTCAGCAGCCCTGTGTTCTTTTCTGCCTCTGGAGTTGAAGTGGTTACAGGCTGCCTGTGTCCTGGTCATTGGTAATATGGGCCGAGGAAAAGTTGCAAGATTTTCCCCATGTTCAGGGGACCCATACTTGTCCCTTCCATGCAGGACAGGCTTCAGTGACTAGCAGTGACCAAGCATGAGGCCGTCTGAGGATGGAGGGAGTCAGGCTGTAGTGCGTTCATTGCCTGAGACCCGAATCCCCCCAGCACACGCGCCGTGTTTTCCTGTCGATGAGCATGATGGTGTCCTGCCAGCTGGGCAGATCCCTGGACGGCTTCTTGTCCCCTGCAGGAGTGTCACGTGGCTCTTGTTGCATGAGACGCGTCGTCAGGGAGAGTGGGACTGAGTCCCGGGTGAGTGGTGTCCCGCCGGTTCTCTAGTACTTGGGTTGTGTGCAGGGTGTGAGGCCAGAGGTGCTGGGTGCTGAGGTGTAGAGAGTGAGGGTGCAGTGGAGGCTTGGGCCCCCTTCTGCTCCTGAGAGCCTGGATGGAGGCTGCTGTGATGTTGAGAGGACAGAGATTCACATCCAGTGACCAGCCAAGTGCTATTCTGTGAGGGGTTCAATCCTGGTGCCACTTACACACATTCCTTCAGTACCTAAGAGTTCTCAGTATTTCTGCCGTTAGTCTTCTCTTCACCTCTTGGCAGGGACTGGTGAATCATCGGGTGGTTCTGTCATCTTAGGCTGTATGTCTGGTCAGTGACCTGTCTGCTGGTCTGTTCCTAGGCCAGGCCGTTTCCCAGGATGCTGGCAGTGGCCTCCCTTCTCAGCTCCCTCACTGCCCTTTTCTGCCCCTGCATTCGAAAGTGATCGTGGGCTGCCCATGCCCTGGTCATTGATAGTGCAGGGAGAGGAATTGCTGAAAGCCTTTCCCCGTGTTTGGAGGGTTCACTCCTGTCCCTTGCAAACTCTGGAGCTTTCGTACATGTCTTTCTTCCCACTGATTTGTGTTGCTTCCTGGTCCCTGGCGCTGTGTGCTCACTGAGTGCCCCTTTTCCTGAACAGGGCCCTGCCTCAGCAGTTCACGGGCTGGCAGTGGAGGGCTCCCTCCGGAAGTTTTCTCTGATTCCCCATTGCACCCCTTCCTCATCCCACATCCTCAGCCCCGCCCCTCAGCACTGATCGCACCTAGAAAGTGTTGATTTGCTGATCGTGCCCCTTATGCTGTAATCTTGAGGGCAGTGCCTCCTTGTTTTGCGTGTGTCTGGTGCCTGATGCATAGCACCGGACCAAAAAAAAAACCCCGAAGAGGTGGAGATGACCCACCTGTTGTGAGGTGACAGGGCTCCTCCCATTGCAGAGTGTCAGGGAACCAAGCCCTCCAGCAAGCCAGCCTGCCGGGTCAGCCTCCTTTTCTCCACTGGAATTGTTGTTTCTGTAATGAAAGGTAGACTTACTGTAATCTGCCTTTAATCCTGGTCTTGAGCAGGGCCCGTGGTCCGCTGTGGGTGATCTTCTAGTGATCGACCTGGACAAAGCCCAGTATAGTTGAGGATGCATATATAAGTCGCCCTTATACTACGTAGCAGGCACGGGGCCCTCCCCCGACCTGTTACCCATCCTGGTCCATTCTAGTCATTGCCAGGCAGCCACAGCCTGCAGGCTGGTTAGCAGCAAATTGCTCACAGTTGGCACACAGGGTAACGTGGCTGTTATTCCTGTCGCAGATGACCTGCAGACCCCTTCCTAGGGCCAAATCGTCCTTGTTCCTGATACCGTAGTGTGGCCGTTCAGGTCCTGCAGTAACAGCCTGCCTTCGTGGGTGCTAGAAACTGCCAGCTGCTGTGCCAAGTGTTCCGTGTGTCCCCCAGGGCCTGCTGTGAGTGCCCGTTCACCGATTTTCCTTTGCAGCTGGGTCTGTGTGCGCAGAGGCTCCACAGGAGGTGTCATCTTCGTGTCAGCCAGGCGCTAGGCCCTGGGGCCCCAGGTAAGGCTTTTGGACCTTTCTCTGGAATTTTGTGTTTTTTGTAAAGTCACGTGCGTGTTTTCTGGGGCTTGGGTGATCATGTAAGGGGAAGTGCGGTGACAGTAGCATCCTGCTGTGGCGCAGTCCCCCACATGCCTAGGGGAGGGCCCTGTAGAAACCTGCTTGGGTGAAGGGCTCCCCGGGGCATCTCCCTTCCGAGCCCTGGGGTGTCAGTGCAAGTACCGTTGTGATGGAGACCAATCCCGCCTCTCAACCTGTCTAGCGCTGTGACCCCATCTCAGACTCCACATCTTCATCTGAAGAGCAAAGCTGGGATAGCAGCAAAAATTCTAAAAAATTTTTCATGGTGGTGCCATGACCACATACATGATCCTGATCTTTTTCAGCCCAAAAGCATTTCCAGTTTTTTATGCTGGAAGTGTCTTGACTCCCCCTGGCAGGGAGGTTTTGTGGGGTCTTGGCAGGACACGACAGAAGCTGCTGGGACTCGGCTGGGCTGGGCTGCTCTCCCTGACCCAGGCCCCTGGCTCCAGCCTCCCGTCCTTCCTGGCTCTTTCTGTTCTTTTCTGCTCCTGCATCGAAAGTGATCGTGGGCTGCCCGTGCCCTGGTCATCGATAGTGCAGGGACAGGAGTTGCTGAAAGACCTTTCCCCGTGTTTGAAGGGCCCAGTTGTCCCTTCCAAACCCTGGAGCTTTCACACACTAGCTTTTTGGTCCTGCAATTTCCTTCAGAGCACGGGCCTTTGCCGGCCCACATGTGATATGGTGACCGGGCTGGGCCCCGGGCTTGTGGAGGTTCACTTTGTCTTTGAAGTAAAGGAGCCTCCGGACAGAAACCAGTCCATACATTTGTATTTGGACTTCACACTGGAATAAGTTCAGATAATGCTGAAGGGCACATGGGAGAACTGTAAATCGTGGGTTCTGCTCTATGAACTTAACAGGAATGGAGGACAACCCATAATAATACATTATTCAAGGCAGCCCATGACCGACATGCTTGTTTGTGTGTTGACTTTGCTCCTTTACTCTTTTTTTGGTTTTTTTCCCTTTACTGTTTCTTGAGCACAATGTGTATTGCTTCTCCAGGAGGCGCCAGTAGTGTCGAAAATGTGGAGAAAGAAAAATAAAGGTGGGCCAGATGTAGGAGCAAAGAGGGGTTCCACCAATTCTGAATCATTCAGGAAGGTTCCATTCGTCACGGTCTGCCAGAAGCCCGAGGAGTTTTCTTGTCAGTCACTGGTGAGAGAAGAGTGCCTTGACTCTTTGTAGCCCCCACTTTTAATGTGTGCTTTTGTGGGTTTTCTTTTAAAAAGGGTGACCCCATGTGTTCACTAGAGAAGAAATTCCAGGCCTGTGGGTCTGTGAGTCTGTATCTGTAGACTCAAGGCTTGCTTTCTGGTTCATGTTAGGATGTTGTGTGGCAGGAGGAGTCCCCAGCCATGTAGTCAGCCGTCAGCAGGGGCTGCCCTTCTGCCTTTCTGCACTGCAGATGTGTTGGGTGGAGGCCGCAACCCTGCACCGGCGCCTTCACTTAGTAGACTCCGCAGGGGCAACATGGTGCTCCCAAGAGGCGTGTCTGGCTCCCAGACAACAGGTGAGGTCGGGTCCCACTCACCCCCCACTTTTGGCCTGAGGGCTCCTTTTCTTCCATCTACATTCGAGTTTCTTCTGTTTGATCCTGTTTTGCCAGATGTTTTTGTTCTCATCTCATGATGACGTGAAGGTAGTGAGACTAGTATTTGTGAACCACCTGGTCCTCGGTAGCCGTCTAACAAATCTGAGACTTCCCTTGTCTTTCAAACCTGCCCTCTGCCCCTTCGCATCAGAGGCTTGTCCTGTCCCACAGCCTAGTCCCTGGTCCTGGGGCTCCTCAGCCAGCCTGGAGGATTTAATGGCTGATGGTGACCGTTTTGAAAAGACTTTATCTCCCCCCATTCCCCCCCCATCCCAGACCTGGCACTTTAAACCTCTGGGTGCAAAGTCCCACACATTGAGTTGGGGGTCACTTGTGTAGTGTCCTCAAGCGTTAATGATATTTTCTCATTTATCCTTCAAATGGGCCTGGCAGTCTTGATTTTCACCCATCTGGGTACCTAATGAGTCTTTCTGGAAGTTTGTCTTTCATTTGCCTTTCTTGGGTGGGCATATTAAGTGGGTCTTTGCAGAACAGGATGACAGCTACTGGGGCCTTGGGACGGACTGGGCAGAGAAGTACTGACAGTGGTGGGAGAACTGCTGAGGACGGTAGTCCATCCTTTGATCAAGATGCAGTGGGAACTTGGTGTCAAAGTCTCTGACAGTGAGCTCAGACTGAACTCTGGTGTATCTGGCCAGTGCCTTGATCGGGAACTGCTTGAAAGAAAATTGTTTATTCTAAAAACCGAACCTTTGAGGTGTTTTCC
The DNA here is from genome assembly GCF_028564815.1 of Eubalaena glacialis. Taxonomy (NCBI): domain Eukaryota; kingdom Metazoa; phylum Chordata; class Mammalia; order Artiodactyla; family Balaenidae; genus Eubalaena; species Eubalaena glacialis. The sequence goes on from NC_083728.1 coordinate 21,870,020, forward strand.
TTTATTATCCCGTCTATTCTGGTGATATCTAAGGTCAGTTTTTTTTGTTTGTTTTTAATATTTATTTATTTGGCTGTGCTGGGTCTTAGTTGGCGGCATGTGGGATCTAGTTCCCTGACCAGGGATCGAACCCGGGCCCTCTGCATTGGGGAGCATGGAGTCTTAGCCTCTGGACCACCAGGGAAGTCCTATTCTGGTGATACCTAGTAGGGCCTAGTCTATTGGGACCCTCTCAGTGATGTTACTTGGGGAGAAGATGGTGTTGGAAATTAAATGCTTGTATGGTTCTTCTCCCTCCTAGGTCAGCATTAGATCTGGAGATCGTTGAGGAAGTCCCAAGGCCATGAGTCAGTGACTTTGGGGTGACTTGGGATCTGGCATTGCTGGTATTTCTCCCCAAGGTGAGTTAATGCCAGGGGCTGGGAACCCACCGCCAGAGGGTTGGCTGGTTTGAGTTTATGCAAATGGGAACTCCCAGCCGTTGGTCTCGCCTGTCCTTTCTTGTAGATTCCTTTTGTTCGTGGACACCAGCGGGGCAGAGAATGGAGAGTGCAGTCCACACATGAAGAGCTCCCCGCCGCCTGCTCGGAGTGTCATGGGAGAACTGTTCACTCAGCACGAGAAATCAGGGCAAAGCGCTGGGACTGGGGGCTTGGGGTCCCCTTCAGCTGGCTCTGAGTCCCGACAGCAGTGCCCTTGGACGCCGTGGACAGGGAAGGCCGGCCCCCGTCCCTCTGCCATGCCTGCGTGACTTCAGTGACCAAGAGTTTTTCTCTTGAGTTGGCAGCTGCTCATCATCATCACTTTTCTCTCCACCCATCCATTCAATAAACCGTATGCACCCACCCCACCTGTGTTTTAAGTCAGTAACAAGCCACGTGCCAGCGAGGCTGGGCAGGGAGAAAGTGGGTCACAGGCCAAATCCTCTTTTCACTCTGAGCCTTTCCGTCCTGCTCCTGAGTCTTGGCACACGGGCTGTTGTTTGAGGTGTTCTGTTAGGACGGGGGTGAACAAACGCTGGTGGTTGGCTCAGGTTAGGACCTGTGAGAGTTGAGGGCGTCGAGGAACAGTCAGGCCAGGGCTTGGGAAGGGTGATGGGGACCGGAGTGAGACAGGTGCTGATGGCATTGGGGAAGCTATGGGTGCCTGTCTCATGAGTACGTACCTGCTTGTGTGACCAACTGGCCTAGTTTGCCTGGAATTGAGGGGTTTCTCAGACATGGGAATTTTATTGCCAAAACCAGGAAAGTCCTGGGCAAACTGGAACAAGTTGGTCAACTTATCTGGGTGTAAAATACATGGTGTCAACTTGAGAGGACAGGTTACTGAGTAAAGGTGAGAATGGTGAACGTGGAGCTGCCATTGGCGGACTCAGCCTTTTGGAGATAATTGGGGTAAAATCAACAGTTGCACTGAGGACATGTATGTGAACTTTTTAATCTCCATTTTATAGATGGAGGAGTCTGCATGAGGAAGTATGTCCCAAAGGCTGTGATGAAAGGCTGGACTTAATTGTCCAGTTTCTGCATTTGGAATTGAAACCACCTTGGCTGAGCTGAGGCAGGATTCAGGCTGTCAGGCCTGCCTGGTGGCTTTGACACCCTGAAGGTCTGTGCAGGGGCAGGCATTCTTCATGGCTGAAATGTTCTGCCCTGCTAGCCATTCTTCATGGCTGAAATGTTCTGCCCCGCTAGCTAGTTCCTGGTAGAGGCATCCAGAAGCGGGAAGTCCTTTTTCTGTCTCACTCCCAGGACTATCCTCTGACTTCTGTTTGCCACCTTTATTCAGCTGGTTGTAGCTGCCTGGAAAGATGCGAAGAGAAGGAGTCTGGGTCCACTGGAGATAGCTGTGACTGAGCGTGACGTTTGCTGCCGTGCAGCAGCAGCAGGACACAGGCCAGTCCTTGACAAGTGTTCCTGGGGACACCGGGCCCTGGTCATCATGCCTGCCCTGTTCTACCGCAGTGTGTGAAGCAGGAGCCATCCCAGGTCTGTAGGACCTGAGGAGATCTGAGGAGAGCATTCGTCCAAGGTGACCCAGGAACCAGGCTTAAGGTCAGTAAGGCACAAACCTTGGCTGGGAAACTAGGCCTCACTGGAGCAGCTGGTGGGAGATTAACCAGACATCATACTAGACATAGGGGTACAATGGTGAGTAAGACAGTTTGTGCCCTAAAAGGGGTCACCAATAAATATATAGATAATGTCTCCCCACACCAAATGTTACAGGACACGCACTGCTGGGCACTGTAGGTATTGGGGATGCAGCTTTAAACAAAACGGGGTGCCTCCTAGAGCTTGTTTAGAACTGCTGTCCATTATGGCAAGCCACCAGACACCTGTGGCTATTTTAATGGATTTAAATAAAACTTTTAAAATTCAGGTCTTCAGTTTTATCAGCCACATTTCAAGTGCTCAGTAGCCACAAGTAGCTGCGGGGTTGGACAGTGCAGATACATAGAATATTCCCATCACTGCAGGAAGTTTAGACAGCACCAGTCTAGAAAATAAGGAGTTGAATTCCGTGAAAGGAGTTGCTGGGACACCTTTACAGAAAGGCTGTCATTTGAGGAGCCCAAAGAGGGCTGCTGTGCCTGGCGCTGCATTCCTGTGATTATGAGTGGGGGGGTTGGGTAAATCGGGGGCATCAGCCTGGAGGGGGTGTGAGAGCACTGGCTTCCGAGTCACCGACCTGGGGTCTAACCCAGCAGGGTGACATAATGTGAGTTTCCATCACCTGACCTCCGTTTCCCCTTGTGAAATGAGAACCACACCTCCACAGGAATATGGTGAGGTAAGGATTAAACAGACTTGTATGTGGAAGCCTGTGTAAGGTGTGGCTTCAGAAAGTGTTCAATAACTGATAGCTATTATTATTTATTGAAGTTTCCTCTTCAAGTTTTTTTTGTCTTTTTTCGGCCTTGAGGCTTTCAGGGTATAGCCTGTAATGCTGAAGTTTCCAGGAAAGCAAAAATAGTTCCCCTCCTTTTACAACTTAAGATATGTATAATGCAATGATTAATAAATATCTATAAACATATACCCCCAAATTAGAGGATATGTGCTTTTCTCAAGCACCTACATTTACAAATACTTTTTATGTTCCAGGTTACAAAACAAGTCACAAATACCAAAGAATCAGTTATACAGATTACATTTGTATCATACTACAATATAATTAAGGACAATAACAACAAAAATGGGTTTGGAAAAATCCATATATTTGGAAAATTCAAAACGTTTAAAAATAACTCGTCAAAGATGAAACCATAGGGGAATTAGAAAATACTTAAAACTGAATGATAATGGAAATTTCTACATACCAGTACTTGTGAGATGTAGCTAAAGTAATTCAGAAGTTTATGCCTCACGTGCTTATATTAGAAGAAAGGCTGAATAATTTTTATTAATAAGTAATAAAAAATAGAAGTAATGAGAACAAAAATTAGAGCAGAAACTAAAGCAGAAGGCAAAAATACAACAACGATCAACATGGCTAAGAGTTGGTTCTTTGAAAAGTCATGAAACTGATGAAGAAAAATAATTTCAGGAAGGGAAAAGGACATAGGACAGAACTGGGATTAAAAAAAATAGAGATTACTTTTCGCCTATAAAAATTTAAACTTTGGGAATTCCCTGGCGGTCCAGTGGTTAGGACTTGGCACTTTCACCGCTGAGGTCCGGGGTTCAATCCTTCCTTGGTCAGGGAACTAAGATCCCGCAAGCTGCATGGCGCGGCCAAAAAAAAAAATTAAACTTTGACAAAATGAGCACATTTCTAGGAAACATCCAAAAAAATTGCCTCAAGGAGAAAGAAAACTTGAATAGTCTGATAAAACCCATCTGATAAAGACCACAAGGGAACAATAAAGTCAGATTTATTCGCCTGTTGCAACATAAACTTTTTTGGTCACTGTTAAAGCTGTGACTTTCTCACAAGAGGAATTTTTGATCCTTTCTTGAATAGACATATAATGACCAAAACATATGTCCCATTGTTAAGGGACAATTGAATGCAGTCCATTTGGAGGAGGCTGAAGGGACCCTGAGGCTCTGGCTTCAGACTGTAGTTTTGTCAGAATTTGGTTGTAGACAGGACATGCATGAGAAACATCATTGGTCAGGCCTTTAAAATCTTCCCACCAATGTTGGCTTTTGCTTACAAGAACTTTCTGATCAAGTCTATTTTCTGCATAAACCCAGTCAAGCTGGATGTCTGTCAACTATAATCCAAAGCATCATCGATTCTTTTTCTAAGCTTGTCAGGTATGATGCTTCTTATTAAGGTATCCTATGATGGGCCCAGCCCTGGCATGAGGCCCAGCAGGTGTTGTACTTCTTCAGGAAGACTTGCCCGCTTGTGGTGCTGGCCTAGCTAACCCAGGAGTCCAGAAGGCAAGGGGACCAGCTGAACCGTTTAAATAAGTGTGTGTCAGCCGTCACTCCCAGCTCCCAGACAACGATCCGTTCTCAGAGACTCAGCCTTGTTTGTCAATCTGCCTACATGTCTGCTGACATTACAAATAAAACAGCAGGCATGCCTCCTGCCAGTGGGAGAAGTGTGTGTGTGTGTGTGTGTGTGGTGTGTGTGGTGTGTGTGGTGTGTGAAGTGGGCCTTTGTGGTTGGAGGGGACATGTTTCTACCCTGAAAATCCAGGAAAGTAGGCAGGGTTGTCCAATGACCTTGGTCAGGAAAACCCATGAGAAACTGGGGAGCCTATTGCTGCCAAAAGATGCAGAAACAGAGAAGGAGGGGCCAAGGAGACTGGAAAGTTTTTATAAGTTTTTTTCAAACAGCCCATGATTAGAGCAGTAGATTGGATACAGTAATCTGCAGGAAAAATCGTAACTTTCTTTGCTAACTAACCAAGCATTCCAGGATACTATTTGGCGTTGGTTCATTATCTTTCACCATCCTTGCCAAAAATCTCACGTCTTTACTCTTAGGTACCTCGGGTTTTCCTGGCCAAGGTCATCAGACGTCCCTGGCTAATTCCCTAGGCCTTCCAAGATAAAAACAGAACACTTCTATGATTTCACCAGAAGAATGACATTGGTTGATGGTTTAAGATAGATTTTTTTTTTAATTAAAAAGTGTCATCCTACTCCTAGTATATTAAGGAATTTTTCATAATTAAGAATGGATGATGATAACTATAATTTATCGATCTAGCTTAGTGTGAGCCAAGAATTGCCCTGAGCAGTTTATATACCTTATTTCAATATATTTGCAGATATAGATGCAGAACGTTGCATTCCCAGCTGGCCAATGAGAGAGCGGGCTACTTTGACAGGTGGCAGGCTACTGGATGCAGGGCACATAGAGACACAGGCCTCTTCAGGGGTGGATAGATGTGACAGACTCTTGAGCTTCTATTGGCCCCTTCGAGAGCCCTCTTTCATCCACCATCCAAAGAGGCCTGGGCTGGGACATGCAGTGTTTATATCCAAGGACTCATCCCCAAGGACCACCATCTCCCCCACTTTCTCTTTTCCCAGCCAGTTTCGCTGCTCTTATCTCTTGGTCATAAAAAGCAGATGGTGAGGCCAGTTGGAGAAGGCCCTGGCATCAGAGGAACCCACTAGGTTCACAAGCAGCGAGTGTCCCAAGCCCTCCTTCCATCAAGGTCACCCAGCAAGTCAGTGACCTAACCTGACCAGGACCCAAATATGCTAACTCCAGGTGCTCTCCACGGTGCCACCCGAATGCTCCTCCTCCCTTGGCCTAACTGCTGTGCTTTGGGAGTCAACATAGCCCTCACCTCCTGCAAGTCTAGACTGACCTCTAAGTCAGGTTCAGTGCCTCCTCCTAGCTCCTGCAGCCCTTGAGTCCCCACAATTTCCTTCCGCTGTGGCATTTATCTAACTGTGTTGTCATTTACATGTCTTCCTTCCCAACAAAGTGTGAACTCCATGAGGGCAAGGATCATGCATTGCCAGTCCCCCAGCCACCACAGAAGAGACGCTCACCCTGCTGAAGGAATGAAGGAATGAATGAATGAATGAACGAACCATGAATCCTACAGAAAGGGTAGAATTCAGCTTTTGCATGGGGCAGTCAGTAGCAGCTATTCTTACCATCGAGAGAGGGGTATATGATGTGGAGCGCATAGTAATTGTGGATGGATTCCATCAAATTCATCTGGAGCAGAGGAGGGGCCAGAGCAAAGGAATCAAGTAAGACATGAATAAAAACAGAAATCCAAGGGAAGAACATCTGACTCCCCACTCTGGAAACATCAACCTGTCATCCCATTTAAAAAACAGAGGTTGACAATGACCATCACCATGACACAATAAACAGCTCCTTACTCACAATCCCCAAATCCCAAATCTCTGAACTTCATTCCCCATAAGGGCCTGCAAGTTATTTTATGGCAAACATGACCTGAACTGTCATGGGACTATTTAGTGTTTTTCTTTTATTCTACTTTATGTGAACGTTTTAAAATTTTGCTGCAAAATTATGAAATGTGTTTTGATTATAGAATGCTGCCCCAGGTCCTGCTGGAAGTGTTTTATAACACAGGGGCCATGCCTCATATTACCTCTCAAAAATTCCCAATTCTGATACCCATCAGTCCCAAGGGCTTTAGAGAAGGGATTGTGCACCTGGGCACTATTATTACAATAGTGACATATATTGAGAGCTTAATATGTGTGAGGCATTTGATCAAAGTGTCTTACTGAATTCATTGCTCATCTCAAATTACAGCTCCCATTTGAGGTAGATGCTATTATCATTCCCATTTAATAGTCAAGGAAGCTGAGGCTCAGGAAGGTTTAAGTGATTTGCCCAAGGTCACACAGCTAGCAAGTGGCAGAGCTGATAGAAGAGCCCAGACCTATTTTCCTCCAATAGGTCTCATGCTCTTAATCTTCACGTCCTGTTGCCCCTTTAGCCCTTCTTGGATGGTTAACTTTCAGACGTGGTATCCTATTTCCTGCAAGACTACAGTGCGTCTTTATCTGGGACCTTGTCGCTTCTCCTGGAACCCTTCCATGAAGCTTCTTCCCATGAAGCCCTGCTTGGAGAAGACATTCAAGAAATGCTGAAGGAAAACAACTCACATTGAAGAAACCGATGTTGGAGTGCTTCAGTTCCAATTTCAGCTCACTGTGCGGAGAAAGAACGAAGCACTTGTCACTGCGGACCATGGCTGGTACTTTCTCCAAGTTTACCCCAGTGGGGTGTGTGGTGCTTAAGGGCACAGGCATTTCTGGGGGCTGGATACCCAAGGGTTCCTCTGCAATGTGGTGCTTGTGGATTTAAGGCTTTAAGCATGCATTGTGATTTAAGAAGTGACATTGTTAAAAATAATGTTTGCTGAGCCTCTTTGATAAATTGAAGAAGTTAGGATGATATAAATACTAACTGGAAAAAGTGGAATACAAAAAGTAATTTATGCCTCCAATGATATAAAAATGTATAAAAAAGGACTGGGGACTTCCCTGGTGGCACAGTGGTTAAGAATCCGCCTGCCAATGCAGGGGACACAGGTTTGAGCCCTGGTCCGGGAAGATACTACATGCCACAGAGCAACTAAGCCCGTGCGCCACAACTACTGAGCCTGTGCTCTAGAGCCCGCGAGCCACAACTACTGGGCCTGCGTGCCACAACTACTGAAGCCCGCGTGCCTAGAGCCCGTGCTCTTCAACAAGAGAAGCCACAGCAATGGTGCCCGTGCACCACAACGAAGAGTAGCCCCCGCTCACCACAACTAGAGAAAGCCTGAGCGCAGCAATGAAGACCCAACGCAGCCAAAAATAAATAAATAAACAAATTAATTAATTAATTTTAAAAAAAAGACTGGAAGAAAACATGCAACAATTAATGGTGATAATCTCCGTGTGGCAAAGTGATGGGTGATTTTGTTTGTTTTTCAATACTTTTGTAATTTCCAATTTTTTCTTGCCATGAGCATGCAATACTTTTATAATATGGCAATAGACAATAAAAATGGAAAAGAGAGGCACCACAAATGATGCTGGCATGCCGATTGCTGTCACTATAAAAGCCGAGTCCCAATTCCCCCCATTGATCTCCCTCCTAATGGACTTTCCCTTGGTTGCTGACCTGGTTCCCTTGTTCAGGAATTCTAATTACCCTGGACAGATCTCTTGGCTTTCCACTCATGGGGCAGAGGAGTATCATTGATTCCCTGGTAAAATCATTGTGTGAGATTTCTCACAAATCCTCCTTACTTTGTGGTCTCCTCATAGTCTAAGCCCTTGGCTGTCTTCCCTGACACTGCAGAGACCCCCAAGCCACATGCATAAACTCAAATTCCAGGACCTCCAAAAGCCCCAAATGCTCGTAATTACCTTTTCTTTTTTAAAGACCCCATAAGGAGATGTTTGTTTTAACAGGATCAGGGCATTCTATTAGCCAACAGCATCTAACCCTGAGACCAGGAATTCATTCCTCTGGTCAACCCATTGCACCTGTACCTCAGCAGGGAGCAGCGCCCAGAGTGGATGAGATGTGGGGCACAGGTAAAGGCTCTGGACAGAGGACACCGCTAGGACAAGTGCCAAACCATCCCATCCTCTCCCCTCCCCCCACCCATGGCCTCTTACCTTCCTGTGGTCAATGAACCAAAGATCCTGCTGGAGTTCACACTGATGGTGATGGAGATGTTGGTTCTCTAGAAAAGCAAAAGAGGATGACCCAGACTCTCAGCCCATGAAGGCATCCTGTTGGGTCCAAGTCCAGGAGACAAATCTCCAGAAATATTGGAGATACATACTACAGCCAGATGTGGGACAGATGAGAAGAGCAGCTACCCAAGGATTATGGACTGAGGATGCAGGATGTTGGTGGCTCCATAGCTGACTTTATGAGAGGTGAGCTGAGGTTTCAGAGGTCTCCACCTTCATGGAAGCATCAAGAAAGGGGAATAAGTCCAAACTAAAGATACAGAGCATTTGAATGGGGAGATCATCCACTTATAAGCAGGCTACCAAGGGAAGTTCAGAGAGTCCCCAAGCCCTAAGGACATTTAAAGACACCAGTAGTTGACATCTGTGTTTAATGATGAAGCTTGACCTGTTACAGGGGTGGGGTTGAACCAGGTGATTGGATTTGGAGGCCCCATACAGCCTGTCCCATCTATGATGGTTAGCTGTTCTACCTGAGTCCATTTCCTCTTTCCAGGAGGTGAGATCTTACCTGCAACACTTGAATGAATGCCTGTGGCAGCATCACTGAACAGCTCCACTCTGAAACCTAATTGATGTCCCAAAGGCTTGTGGAAGGAAAAAGGGAACATTATTTGTGTTCCAGCCAAAGGACAGAAAAAGGCTGGCTTCTGCTCAGGTATAGACAAGGTCATTATCAGTTTGAACAGTGGCCAAGAAGTATTGAAGATGAACAAGGAAGGTCCTGTGGCAGAGCCTGCTGCATGTTTTCTAAGACACTGAGCTGGACTACATTTCCCAGCTGCCTTTGAAGTTAGGTATGGCCACGTGACTGAGTTCTGGCCAATGGAATGTGGGCATAAATGTGCGTTACTTCCAGACTTTGTCTTGGATTTCCCAGTCTCCAGAACCGTGAGAAATAAATTTCTGTTGTTTAAGCCACCCAGTCTATGATATTTTGTTATGGGAGCCTGAGCACTTGAAAAATATTGTGTCACTTTCTTTTGGCCCCCATGGTTTCTGATGAAAAACATACTGCCGTTGGAAGAGTTTTTCCCTTATAGATAAGGTGTCATTTTTCTCTGGCTGCTTTCAAGATTTTTTCTTCACCCTTAATTTTCATAAATTTAATTATTATTTGTCTTGGCATAGATTTCTTTGGCTTTATCCAGTTTGGAATGTGCTCAGCTTCTTGAATCTGTAGATTTGTGTCTCTTGCTAAATTTGGGAAGTTTTCAGCCATTATTTCTTTGAGGATTTTTTCAGCCCCTCCTACTTTCTCCTCTCCTGAGACTCTGATGACCTGAATGTTAGATCTTTTGTTATAGTCCCACAGGTCTCTGAGGCTCTTTCCATTTTTTTTCTTCAGTCTATTTTTCCTCTGTAGTTCAGATTAAGTGATTTCTACTTTTCTATCTTCTAGTTCACTTATTCTTTCTCTGTTCCACTGACACCACCCCACCCCAGGAGGGGTGTTGGGGCACTTGTTACAGCTTCATGAGAGTGGAAGTCTAGGCTTTCCAATCAGTCTTTGCTGGCATGGGTGGGGTTAGGGCTACATTTCTTTTTCTCTGGTATTTGGCTGCAGTAGAGCAATTATTGTCTAAAAGTTTTCTATCTTACTAGGCTTCTCTTTTTCTGGTTCTTTGGGTGGAGAAAGGAGGTGTTGTTGTTGTCATTGTTGTTATTGTTTTTGTCTGTGCCTGTTGGCATTTCTCGGTTGCTGACTTCTTCAGCCCCAAATTGGGATATGCAGGAGGGCAAAAATAAAACTCAGAGAGCTCATGATTACGTTGTTGCATAAGTCCTGAGGTCCCTAGCTAATCTGCCTTCTTATTTCTGCCTTTCAGAGTCTTCTTATGTTTGTTTTATACATAATGAGTTTTTAGTTGTACTTAGCAGGGGGAATAGGGAAACGTACATCTCCTCCATCTTCCCAGAAGTGCTCTGCCCATTTTTAAATTGGGCTGTCTTTTTTTATTACTGAGTTGTAAGAATTCTTTAACTATTTCGGATAGAAATCCCTTATCAGATATATGATTTGCAAATATTTTCTCCATTCTGTGGGTTGTCTTTTCACTTTCTCAAATGGTGCCCTTTGAAGCACAAGTTTTTCATTTTGATGAAGTCCAATTTAGCTATTTTTTATCTTGTTGCTTGTGGTTTTGAGTTGTATCTAAGAAGGCTTTGCCTAACCCAGGGTCATGAAAATTTACTATCTTTTTTCTAAGAGTTTTATAGTTTTAGCTCTCACATTTATTTCTATGATCCATTTGGAGTTAATTTTTGTGTATGGTATAAGGAAGGGGTCCAGTTTCATTCTTTTGCATGTGAATATCCAGTTGCCCCAGCACCATTTCTTAAATGTTCATTCTTCCACATTTAACTGTCTTGGTCTCCTTATTGAAAATCAATTGATTTATAATTATGATAATTTATTTCTGGATTCTCAATTCTATTCCATCAATTTATACCAGTACCACATTGTCTTGATTACTATAGCCTTATAGTAAGTTTTGAAATAGGGAAGTATGAGTTCTACAACTTAATTTTTCATTTTCAAGATTGTTTTGGCTGGGACTTCCCTGGTGGCGCAGCGGTTTCAATGCAGGGGACACGGGTTCGAGCCCTGATCTGGGAAGATCCCACATGCCGCAGAGCAACTAAGCCCATGCACCACAACTACTGAGCCTGTGCTCTAGAGCCCACGAGCCACAACTACTGAAGCGTGTGCGCCTAGAGCCCGTGCTCCACAACAAGAGAAGCCACTGCAATGAGAAGCCCGTGCACCACAGCCAAGAGTACCGCAGCTAGAGAAAGCCCACGTGCAGCAATGAAGACCCAACGCAGCCAAAAATAAATAAATTAATTAATGAATTAATTTTTTAAAAAAACAGATTGTTTTGGCTATTCTGGGCCCCTTGAATTTACAACTGAATTTCAGGATCAGCTGGCAAAAAACCCAGCTGGGATTTTGATAGGGATTGTGTCGAATCTGTAAATAAATTTGAAGAGTATTGCTATTTTACAAGTTCTTTAAATTTTATACCTTCTTTAAAAAGGTAATTTGATGATTTTTATTTATAACAATTTAATTAAGTTTATGCCTTAAATTAAACAAATTTTTATAGTAAATGTAACAGTGAGAAAGCTAAAATTTTCCACCTCAGCTGGAGTAAATGACTTTTAAGGTTTCTTGCAACTCTGCCAGTGTGTGATTTGATTACCTGTGGCCTCAGGAAGGCTGGCTGTTCAGACCAGGAATGCAAGACCCACTCACCACGCTCCAGAAACAAACAAATAGCCTCCAGAATCTATCAACTGTGTACTCTCCCAGTCCTTCAGCTGAGCGAGGGGCTTCCACCCATGGCAAACATGACCCTTTATTGCCCTGGCCAGGTTCAGACTTACCGCCCTGAGTTGGAAGAGGGGCTTGCGGCCAGAGGAGTTGGGCAGGAGAGCGAAGGCCTGGATGTCCATCGCTGCCATGAGGGTCACATTTCCGGGGGTGAACATCAGGAATGGAGCTGATTCAGGTGACGTCTCAAACTCTAGCTCCATATTGGGGTACAATCTGGCCAGCTGGAAAAAGAGGGCAGAGACTTGGGGAGGACAGGAGACGGACAGAGGGACCCTTAGCTGTATCGGAGAAGGTCAGATGGGCAGAGCCCCAAGACTCAAATCTTCAAGGGCCCTAAAATGGTAGTAGAAAATCACAGGATGGTGGGAATTATATTTTTCAGAACTCCTTTTCAATGGACAGCTTTATGGTTGGAAAGGGCACTTTGATAAAATATCTGGGATGGGTGAGACACCCCAGTGGGCATCCTCCAATAACAGTGGATGGTCACCATACTGCATCCTACGTAGGCCAGCTTGTGTTGACTAGTGTGCAAGTTTGGGGCCAGAGCTGAATTGCCTGGTTCAAAAAAGAGGAGGCTGAGAGCTCTTCTCCACTTTGCTCCTGCCACTTTTCAGCTCTGCTCTACATAAACATCAAACAAATATCAATTATTGGTCTAGCCCCAATTATTAGCCTGCCCAACGTACCCCTATTTGCATCCTGGAAGGAGCCTGTGTATTTGCACTGGTTGAGTGTTACCTCCACTTGACCTCCCAGCAACCCAGTGGGGCAGGTAGTAGAGTCGTTCCCATTTGACAGATGAAGAAACTGAGGCCCAACAAGATCAAGTTCCCAAGACAGGAAACAACAGACCCTGGATTCAAACCCAGGTGATCTGAATCCAGATCCTGTGTCTTTATGCCACAAGGAGTCAGAGAATGATGGGAATTTTGTACCAAAAAAAAAAAATCACTTAATAACTTCTATTTTTATCTACTATGCTAGTAAGTAAGCTGTTTGTCTGGAGAAAGTTTATGCACCATTCATAGATGTCCACATACAATCTCCACATTTGGCCCACGTCAGTAGGCTTGTCTTGTCCTCTGTGATGAGCGGGCAGAGGTCTTACCTGAGGAATGATGGCCCGGAATGAGCTGGTGTGCAGCTGGATTGGAAAGTCCAAGGGAATCTGCAGCAGACGAAGCAGGAAGCTACTTGAGAATCAGGAGAGCAGAGTAGTTAGAGGTGTGGACTTGGAGGTCAGGCAGCTTGGGCTCAGATACTGCTTCTGCCATTTTTTGGCTGACTGATCGTTGATAAACTTCGTTAGGTTCTGCACCTGGAAAACAAGGATGAACGTAATAGCAAATTGTACAGGGTGTGTGAGGACTGAATGAGATATTATAAAGGTAAAGTGCTACGTGCAGGGCCTGGAACATAGGAAGGGCTTGATAAATGCCTGTTATTGTTATTTATCACTTCTCAGGATGCTCCCCTAAAGGGCCAACAAGAGCTGATAACCACCGCAATCTGGATTTAATGTGCTTCCAGATATGGCTTTCCTCCAAACTCCTTTTCTGGCCAGAAATCTTTCCTGGTGCTATTCTCTACCCAGGCCTCTGACTTGCTCCTCTTTCAGCTTGGTGAGCGCTGCCTACACCTGTCCACAGCCCACCTTCCTCCATCTCTTACCCCCGTCAAGATCCCCACTCTTCACCGGGACTGCTCATTATCACAGCGCTCGGCTGGGGGCTGTGTGTGTGCGCTGCTCAGACCTCCCTTCAGGGGATCAGCTGTGAGGAGGGCAGCGGCTGACAGCCTCCCCCCAGCACCCCGCATCCCCTGCCTCACACTCAGACCCCACATCGTTCACGCGGGGACCACCCTCTTCCAGACAGCTCCCAGCTCCAGAATGGGCACAGTCCGGGTGGTAGAGCTGGAGAATTTTGTCAGATTTCAGGATTCGAGGTGATTGGTTAAGACAATGAGCCACACTGAACGTCACAATTAAGGCTTCATTCGCTTACTGCTAGAGTGCAAGCAAGAGGCTAAACCGGAAAGGGCGTTGGCCCCCGCTGTGTTCTATACTTTTCCCTGTGGCAGGGCACAGGATATCATTGTGGACCCAGGGGGAGGAGGTGGAGGACATGGGGAAGGACCAGGAGGAGAAAAGTATTGACTGTTGAGTCAAACTGGAGAAAACTGTCTTCAAGGCCCCCAGTAAGGGGTCTCAGCTAAAGTTCCCCCTTCCCCATCCATAAATCAGCCTCTAAACAGAGGTGTCTAAGCTAGGAATGCAGATTGGCATAAGAGCATGGCCAGCCCCGGTTGGGAGCAGGGTGGGGGCTTGCGTCCTTAAGGGCAGCTCCCTCTGGAAACTAGCGAACACTGGCTATGAACCAAGTCTGGTCTGCCAGGTGAGACCTATCAGGTAAAGCTTATGTAATTGCCTACGGTCAGACCTAAAAGATCACGCATAGGATTTCACCTTGGAGCCAGACTCCTTTGATTTTTGCCTGATATGCACTCCTCTAATGAGCAAGCTTTGTGCTGTGGCTCCCCATCAGTTTAGCTGAGACTTAGAGCTACAGCAGCACTTCCTCTACCCCATCTGCCTGCCTTCCCTCTGCTTCTCGGGCATCACAGTCTGAGGGCTCTCCCCGCCTGCTCCATCCTCCAATCCCCATTATCTCTCTCGGGAGTTTCCCTAATAAATCTCTTACAAGCCTAAAGTTGTCTTGGCATCTGCTGCTTGGAGTACCTGATACAACACACCAGAGTCTGTCTTATTTTTAGAAATACTGCTAATAATAGCTAACATGTACATACGTGCATCAGACACCAAGCTCTTTACAGACTGTCTTTCATATAATCCCTGGGGAATAAGAATGATTAGGAACCATACACACAGATAGGGAAACTGAAGCACAGCCTGGATTTGAACCCCTATTTGGCAGGCTCCAAATTCCACGTTCTTCCCCTGGATCCTGAGAGCACCCACAATAGGTCTACCGTCCCATCTGATGCTCTCTCCTTGGGCCCCCACCCGCCTCCCTCCCCTACTCACATGCTTATTTTAGATGATGAATTTCATGTGCCCAGACTGCTGGTAAACCCTGCCGGCCATGTTGATGGCATATTCGGAGACTGCAAAGTAGATCATGCGGTTGTGTTTTGGGGGCAGCCTGATGGGCGGAGCATCACAGGGGACTGGGGAGCTCCAGTTTTGGCCAAATAATTCACCCTGAAGACAGAAGGACATATCAACCACCAAGGATCCTACCAGAGAGATTGTCGGGCAGAGGCATCCAAAGCCTGCCTGGATGGTGGCTGGGTTGGAGATTCCTCTCTAGATTGTGGATCAGGGTCCTGGAAGATTCCTCTGGCTCCACAATATGTAGGCCCTGACAGCTGCCTGAAATTCCCCTGTCACAGAATCTTCTCTTTGGGTGGGGAGCTGTGTCCTGTGTTCTTCCAGGCTCAGGATGCAGGGGAGGGAGCACAGCCCAGTGAAAAGTATGGACTCTGGAGCTTAACTATATGGTTTGGGATCCTGGCCTGCCACTTACTAGCTCTGGGACCTTGGGTAAGTCTCCAACTTCTTTGTGCTTCAACTTCCTCACCTATAAAATGGGGATGATGTTAATGGTTTCTACTTCATAGAGGTGGTATGAAATTTAAATACATTAACATTTGTACAAATACTTAAAACAGCATCTGGGGGACTTCCCTGGTGGCGCAGTGGTTAAGAATCTGCCTGCCAATGCAGGGGACACAGGTTCGAGCCCTGGTCCAGGAAGATCCCACATGCCGCACAGCACCTAAGCCCGTGCACCACAATTACTGATCCTGCGCTCTAGAGCCTGCAAGCCACAGCTACTGAGCCCGTGTGCTGCCACAACTACTGGAGCCCGTGCGCCTAGAACCCATGCTCTTCAACAAGAGAAGCCACCGCAATGAGAAGCCCGCACACCGCAACAAAGAGTAGCCCCCGCTTGCCGCAACTAGAGAAAGCCCTCGCACAGAAACGAAGACCCAACACAGCCAAAAAACTAACTAACTAAATTAATTTTAAAAAAAAGTTTAAAAAAAAAACCGAAACATTTGCCGACCTCATTTACATGCTAAGCACTGTTAGGTGTTGAGGGGACCTCATGAAACTCACATGAGGAACCTCACAGAGCTCACATGTGAGTCTAACCCACTTCCAGCCACAGACCACTCTGTGAGAATCGTGGTCCAGAACGGGGCGTGTCACGCTATATACTCACCTGGGGGTGAGTCTAAGGGGTTGTGGGAAAAAAGTGAACTAAGTTTGTGGAATCACTTCCGATAAAATTTTTTCTCCCGTAAAGTTTCCTTTCCCATTTGATGCTTGCTGATTGAATGATTAGTTATGAGTGTTATTTTAAATGTACATGTATTATAAACCCATGTGGTAAAATCGGACACAAGTATTTCTTGGGGTTCTGCAGAAAGCGTCTTGAACTTTCTGGGACTCTGTCCCCTGAGCAAGCCTGGGACTCACAGCCTGGCTGACCCTTGGCCCCTGGATGGGCCTGAGTGACCTTGGCCATAGAGACTGTGGCTGGGTTCCCAGGCAGCTGTGGTTGGGGTGTTGCTTCTGGAAAAGCTTGTCCCCCATGACGCCTATGGGTACCTCTCCAGCGCTGAGTCAAAGTATAAAAGATTGAAGCACTAAGAGACTTTCCGTGGATCACAGACTAAAAGTCATCCTGGACTGGTTCTTCCTCTTGTTTCCCCCACCTCCACTGCCATCACCTGTCTGGGGCATCATTGTCTCTCACCTGGACTACTGCCTCCATCTCCTCTCTGGTCTCCCTCCCTCCACTCTGCCCTACTCTAATCTCTTCTAAAGGAAGTGCTCTTTTTAAAAAGCAATTCTGATTATGTCACTGCCCTTCTTGAAATCCTCCAATGGCTTCCCACTGCCTACTATTAGGGTAAAGACCAAAATTTGACTCCTGCCTGTTCCCTTCAATTCTCCTAATTAATTGCTCCCCCTCCAAGTACACTGATCTCCTTTTACTTCCTGGAAAGCACAGGCTATTTCATGCCTCAGGATCTTTGCACATGCTTCTTCCTCTGCTAGAAAAGCTCTCCCTCCTCTGCTTTTGCTGGAATTCAAGGCTTGATTCAGATATCCTTTCCATGAAGAAACTATCCCTGCTCCAGAGGCTGGAAAATCCTTCTGCGTCCATAGCATCTGGACTTTCCTGATGAGTATGTTATCACAGCTATGTTGAAGGTAATTCAATATATATTAAAATATTTTATGGCTCTTTCTCCCACTAGAGTATACACTGCACCAAGATGGGGACCCTGTCTATTTTGCATCATCTTGTATTCCTGGCATTTATCTCAGGATCTGACAAATAATAGGGGATCAAGATATCTTTGTTGAACGAATGATTAAGTAAAGCTACTAAGTCCCCATTTTGGTCAAGAGCATGTGTGTTCATGTTTTCTGTGTCCATATCAATAGCACTGCAACCATGTAGCTATCGCCACCATAATGAAGTAGCTAAAACATTTTGCTGGCTCTACTCTGTCCATTTCCACTTTGTGTGTGTGTGTGTGTGTGTGTGTGTAAACCATATAAAATTTCATGGATTTGCTCCTGAGAAATGGGGTTATTATGCCCATCCAATTAAAACAATATAGTGGGGACTTCCCTGGTGGCGCGGTGGTTAAGAATCCGCCTGCCAATGCAGGGGACATGGGTTCGAGCCCTGGTCCGGGAAGATCCCATATGCCGCGGAGCAACTAAGCCCGTGTGCCACAACTACTGAGCCTGCACTCTAGAGCCTGCGAGCCACAACTACTGAGCCCATGTGCCACAACTACTGAGCCTGCAAGCCACAACTACTGAGCCCGTGTGCCACAACTACTGAAGCCCGCGTGCCTAGTGTCCGTGCTCCGCAACAAGAGAAGCCACCGCAATGAGAAGCCCGCGCACCACAACGAAGAGTAGCCCCCGCTCGCTGCAACTAGGGAAAGCCCGCGCACAGCAGTGAAGACCCAATGTAGCCAAAAATAAAACAAACAAAACACCAAAAACAATACAATGGTTTGAAGCTATGCAGGCTCAGCTAAAAGTTTTCTTTCCCAAATGGCAGCCTCAGGTTTAAAACCTCTAGTATTTGTGCAGAAAACATTTGTCAGTTGAATAAATGAACAAGGAACAGTCTCTGGGTTCCCCAAAATAGAAATTTCCCCGAAACTGACAAGATTAAGAAACATTTTTTCAACTCAACATGGTCACCCAACATATACATCTCAAGCAAAAAGTTAATTCACAGTTTATTTTATTTGCCACTGCTGCCCCTGCCAGCTCCATTCTGTTCTCTGTGTCCTGGAGGGCTGACACTTAGCAGATTCATCTCCCAAGCTCTCTTGCTCCCTGGCTGCTGGTTGTTTTGGCTAATGGGAGACACAGGCAGCAAGGAGAGAGGAGATGGGGTATTTACACCCAGGTGCCTCCCTGCTGGACCACTATACTCCTGCCCCCTGGCTCCTTCTCCAAGATTCCAGTTCTTTCTAGGCTCTGGTAACCCCCTTCCCTCCCCTTGTTGAACACCCCTTAATCTTAACCACACTCCAGTTAATATTCTCTTCATTAGACTCTTGTCAGTTAAGCCTTTTGAGTTGCCCTCTGTGTCCTGCCAGGATCTGAGTAATGCAGTGCCAACCCAAACTGAATGAGAGGCAGTCACCCCAGAGACCACCATCGTTCATTCCATATTCACTGAGGAGCCCCTCCAAGGAAGTCACTTTGAAATGCTGGCTTGCCATTAAAGACAATCTTGCCTGTTTCTTTTTTCTTTCTTTTTTTTTAGAAATTTATTTATTTATTATTTATTTATTTTTGGCTGCGTTGGGTCTTCGTTGCTGCACACGGGCTTTCTGTAGTTGCGGTGAGCGGGGGCTACTCTTCGTTGCAGTGCGCGGGCTTCTCATTGTGGTGGCTTCTCTTTGTTGCGAAGCACCAGCTCTAGGCGCGCGGGCTTCAGTAGTTGTGGCTCGTGGGCTCTAGAGCACAGGCTCAGTAGTTGTGGCGCACGGGCTTAGTTGCTCCACGGCATGTGGGATCTTCCTGGACCAGGGATGGAACCCATGTCCCCTGCATTGGCAGGCGGATTCTTAACCACTGCGCCACCAGGGAAGTCCCCAAACTGTTTCTTAAAGGGCCAAATAGTCAACATTTTTGGCACTGCCTGCCGTATGGTCTCTGCCAACTACTCAGAACTGCTGTTGTCAGACTAAAGCAGCCCCGGACAAAATGTAAACAAATGGGCGTGGCTGTGTTCCGGTGAAATATTGCTTACAAAAATGGGTGGCAGGTGGATTTGGCCCACAGGCCTTGGTTCACTGACCTCTGATCTTAATGAATCTTCAGTCTTGCTCTGATGTCCCATCAGAGGCATCCCCTGGGTGAGCTGGATGCCGAGGCCACTCTGACAATCTCCAGCAAGTGTGTGGGGTCACTTACCTTAGGTGTCCAGAAATTTCAATGCTGACATGGCCAGTGGAGTTGCTGCAGTGGGTCATGGAGGCAGTGGGTCGCCCAGACTGGTCCTTGCCCAAGTTCAAAGAAATAGAGATGGAAGTGCCATCCACACTCAGATCAAAAGTACCATATAAGGTGCTGGGTGGGAGAAATGAGAAGCAAAGGGTGTAGAACCAGTCACCTCCCAGAAGAGAAGCCAAACGTATGAAGACCCAGGTTTGTCTCCCAGTCCCCACTAACCAGCTGTGTGTCCTGTCTGAGCCTCAATTTTTTAAAAAAATTTATTTATTTATTTGGTTGCACCAGGTCTTAGTTGTGGCAGGCGGGCCCCTTAGTTGTGGCATGTGAACTCTTAGTTGTAGCGTGCATGTGGGATCTAGTTCCCTGACCAGGGATCGAACCCAGGCCCCCTGCACTGGGACTGTGGAGTCTTAACCACTGCGCCACCAGGGAAGTCCCTGAGCCTCAACTCTTAAACTAAAACCGCCGGTGTTGATTATTTGCTACGTGCCAGGCACACTGCTAAATGCCTTACATCTGTTATTTTATTTAAGCCGCAATTGCATCTATGAGGTGGGTTATTATTGACCCCATTTTACAGATAATAAAACTGAGGCTTAGAGATGGTCAGATCTGTGTCCTTTATAGACTGGAGGTTTCAGAACCCAGAAAGGGAATTCCAGTGGAAGAGGACATGCTCTTGCCCAAAGCCGAGAAACAGTCTAACGCCAGTACTACTCACGTGAAAAACACCTTCCAGTTCCCACTGACAGACACATAGTTATTGGACAGGGAGGCTCTGACACCCTGCCCTGGGTATAGACTCAGATTGGAGTTCCGGAGTAAGAAGCGACATATCCTCAGTCTAGGGAAGGAAGACAGATCATCAAACTCAGAAGAACCAGGGGCACATCAGTCCTCTGAATGAATCTTGAGAGTCCCCTTCAGCCTCTCACACTCTTTCAAATTTATTGACTTAAACTGCAAAGGACAATTAAATCATCTCATTCACATCCTTCAAGGTGTGCCCAGGCTCTACCTCCTCCAGGAAGCCTTCCCCAGCGTTCCAAGACTAAAGACCTTCCTCTCTCCTCGGACACCCACCCCCATTAGCTGCCCTTGTCCATCCTACTCATTGGGCTCTCACCACCGCAAGGACCCTGTTGATGGTCCTCCACGCCAGCCCCACACATGTCCTCCGCCTGCCTGCCTGTAGAAGAACTTTAGTCAAAGAATACATTTAATCAGAGAAGTGAGAAAATGTAGAAACAAAGGAAAACAGTCAAACGAGACCAAATAATAATTTAGTCATTCAATAAAGTCAAGGACCTTAAGTTCCTCCTCAAGGGCTATAGATAATATTATGAGCCATATCCTTTGAGCTGTTTTGTATATACTGAAACCCACACCTTGTAGAAGAAGTTAACTATCGATACATGATGACCAGACTGTAGCCATGACATAGGCTGCCACAATTCCGAGAACTGGTCTCCAAGAAGTGGGAACAAACCGACCCTGGAACTGAAGACTAACTGTACTTAAAACAATCAAGATGATGCTGATCAGACCACTGCATGACCAATTTCAAGATGGCTGTCAGAGCTGACTGTGCTGTATCTGCATGTAGCCCCCTCCCTCCACCTATACACCCTTGAAACTCTTGCCCACTGATTGTCAGTTCGGAGTTGGCCTTTGGACATGAGCCCACCCTCTCCCCTGGTTGCCAGCCTCCAAAATAAAGAAAACTTTCCTTTCTATCAACCTTGCCTCTCAAGTACTGGCTTTCAAGCTGCAAGGAGCCGGACCCCACTTTCGGTAACACTGCGAGCTGGCTTTGCATTATGTGTCCTGCAGCTTCCCTTTTGTACCCCCAGTCCCACCCCCACCCACTTTGAATACAAATAAAGGCTCATGATTTAGATCTTGGGACCTGTGGCACATACATATGACAGGTATGCTGTAGATATGCTTTTCTTTTCCTATAGCATTTAAAAAAATTTGAAATGGTTGCCAAATTTTAAAATTGGAAAGTTTCACACCTAAAATGTAAAGGAAAAACACCTAGATTTCTGGCTTCTCTTGAAAAAACAAACAAAACAATGTTCATTTTCCCTTACAGCATCAATCAACTGCAGGTGAGTTGCAGCGGCCCCTTTAAACGGGGCAGGTGCCTTCCAGGTAAACACTGCACTGGTCATTTGCTTATTTGTTCACAGGTCCATTCCCTGTCCTTCCCTTGTTCTGACCTATGTTGGATGGGAATGACGTGTGCAAACTACATTTCCCAGAATTCTTTGCAACTGGTTAGGACTGGCCAATGGGAAGCACTGGGGAGAGATGCGTGGATAGGAAAAGGGGAGAAACCAGGGTATTTCTTCTCCTTCTCTCTGCCTCAGATTGTGTCTTTGGTAGTGGTTACATTTCCACATTGGGACAGCTCCTGGCAGATAACCCATTCCTTCTTGATCCTAGCTCCTACCTAGAAATTCTGGATCCTGTGCTCTGCTGATATCTCCTCTCTTTGTCTCTCCAGCTTTTAGGGATGTTAGCAACTTTTGATTGTTGCTAATTTTGGGTTGCTTCATCATTCCCTATTTGGCTTTTCAACTCTTTTAACACCTTTGTAGCAAACTCCCTATACGCAATTCCCTCCATTGAAGTTCCTGGCGTGGGTTCTACTTTCCTAGCTTGTCCCTGATAGATATATTCACCCTGCCTGGTACACTCATCTTCATTACTCACTCCACTGTAGTTATTTAAGTCGGTGGCTCTTGTCAGATCAACACTCATTAGTTAACTCAACAAAAATTCTTTGAGATCCTGCTTTGTCAGACCTGGCTCCAGGCACAGAGGCCACAGAAATTCAAAACCCAGTCCTTGCCCTTGGAGAACTCACAGTTGGTGGCAGATCTGGATGTTAACAGACCACAGTAACCCACTGTGAAAACCAGGTGCAAGGGGTGCTCTAGAGCTGTGGGAAGGGGCATTGCCCTGTAAGTGGCATGGCCTGGATATTGTGTGTGTGTGTGTGTGTGTGTGTGTGTAAACTTAAAGTAGCTTCTCTTTGCCTACTGTCTTCAGGAAATTGTCTTGAGAGACTTGGGGAGGATTCCAAGAGGCAGGCTTTTTTATCAGTGATGGACAAATGATCCCCAAGGACCTATGCTAGATACTGAGGAGGCTGGGGAAGGAAAATTCATGCAACCAGAGAATGGATGAAAAAAGAGTAAGGGGTGAGGACTCTAAGATTGAATCTGAGAAAGCTGGAGGGAGATTAAGGTCAGTTAAGTCTCACAGGGAGGGAGATGAGGAACCAGGGCTGTTCACCAGGGACCAGGAGGCTCCCAGCTTTACTTCTCACTGGGGATATGTGTGGATGCTATCTTCAAGGATAATATGCAAATAAAATGTGGATAAGTTCCAGAAAGACTTAAAGTCCTTGATTACAACCCTTAAGAGGCTCTGGAGGGATGGATGGTATGTCTCAAGCAGGCCCCTAATCTGGGTATTCAGGAGAGTAGCCGGGGTCCCTGGCAGAGCAAAAATCTAGAGCTGGTCTTTGCAGGACTGACATAGGGACTGACGAATGGTTTCTAAGGGTTTCCCTTCCAACCAGATGATTCAAAAAACACACAGCACCTTCCCAAATTCCCACAGGAACTGGCCATGATCCCTCTGCCTTTAGTCCAAGTGATGATCCCATGTTTATCCCCCTTCCCCATGACCTGAGGTCCCTATTCTTCCCTCTCTGCTGCCCCCGTGGTGGAGAGCAGAGACCTCACCTGTTAAACACATAGCTCATGCTTCCAAGCCAACCGATTCTGAAGCTTCCCGAGAAATCAGGCAACTTGATGGCGGACAGCTCATTTTTCAGGGTGGCTACTCCATACTGATAGGCTGGGGGGAAATATAGAGAGTTAACCCATTCAGTCGGAGGTAGCTAAGTATAATAGTTGAGTGGCTGGGCTTTGGAATCACAAGGACTGGGATTAAATGCAGGATTTACCACTTACTATTGGTGTAATCCCAAGCAATTCCTTTAGATTCCCTGAGCCTCAGTTCCCCCATCTGTAAAATGGTAACAATAATAATAATGATGATACTAACCTGAGCCTGAGAATTAAATTAGATCATGAACACAAAGTGCCAGGTAAATGGCAATTACTCTTATTTATTCATCCAGATCAAGATCAGGGAAGCAATAATGGAATATAGTGGGGCTTTTGAGGAATCACTTACTGTAGTTTGGTCAAACCTTAGGGCTTTTCATTATTGCCTGGGCCATATGTTAATAATGTAGATGTCCAGATCCAACTTCATTCAGTCTTGGGTGGGTCTCTGGAATCTGTATTTTAACACGTGTCCCAGCAATTCAAATGTGGGTGGTCCATAGACCACCCTGGGAAAAATACTGATTTAGTCCTATCCTTGGCTTCTGTTATTCAAGATGAGGAAACTGAAGGCCAGAGGGTGACGTATCCAAGGTTTCTAAGCCAGGCAGTGGCAGAACCCCAGCTTGTGATTCCTTGACCTGATGACTACACCACTCTGGAGGGCAACAATGGGCACCAGAGGAATGACACCCCCCAGCCCCCACTTATCATATTCCATGCCTTTTCTGGTGATCCTGGCCACGAACCCAGGATTAGGTGTTCCTTCTCCAAACCTGGTGACCTCTGCCAGCAGCAGAAGGGGCACCACCCCACAGTATGGTCTGGCCATCATCCTGTCCTCAGCTCCTTCCTGGGCAGAGGTTGGTCAGAGTCTCTTTGTAGGAGCCTCCCTTAGTGAAAGTGACAGCAGAAGCTTAGGTGCTTATAAAGCCAGGGGCCAGATGAGGAACTGAGCCAGTTGGGAGGAGCTGAGAAAGTTCAAGGCTTTCGGGCAGCCCAAGTTCCAGCAATTTGCAATGAAGGAAAAGGTTGCTTGTGAAACTGAGGTGTATTTCTGGCCCGAGAGTACCACAAACTCCAACCTCTTCCTCTTGCAAGAGCTGCTGCTCAGGGCTGCCAGTGGAGCCTGCCTACCCACACCTCTCTCTAGCTGAGCACCCTCCATTCATTCCCCAGTATCTACAGACTGAAATCTAAACATCCAGCCTGGCAGCGAAGGCCACCACAACTTGGCTGTGATCCATTTCTCCAACTGGTTCTTACACTACCCCAGCTTGCTGAGCCTATACTCTGCCTCTGCTGGAATCCATTGTTCTCCACGTACATCATGCCAGACCATCTCAAGTCAGGTCACAAATACAACAAATGGCTTTCACAACTCTAGACCCCAGACACTTTTGGATTTTTTCTTGCCTATGTTGTTTGTAAAACAACCTTGTTAACATATAATTTACATGCAATAGTATACACACATTTTAAGTGGACAGTTCCATGAGTCTTGACACATGTGTACATCCCTGCAACCACATCGTAATCAAGATAAACAACATTTCCAGCACCCCAAGAGGTTCTCTTACCTCTTCTTAATCCCCTTCCCCATCTTCGATCCCAGAAAACCACTCATCTCCTTTCTGTGACCATTGATTCATTTCGCCTCTACTAGAGCTTCATATAAATGGACTCACTTTCTCTTTTCTTTTCTTTTTTTTTGACCTAGTGGTGACCTCTGGTTCTTTTATTTATATAGGCTGCGTTGGGTCTTCGTTGCTGCACGCAGGCTTTCTCTAGTTGCGGCGAGCGGGGGCTACTCTTCATTGAGTTGCGCGGGCTTCTCATTGCTGTGGCTTCTCTTGCTGCGGAGCACGGGCTCTAGGCGCGCGGACTTCAGTAGTTGCAGCACGCAGGCTCAGTAGTTGTGGCTCTTGGGCTCTAGAGCGCAGGTTCAGTAGTGGTGGCACACGGGCTTAGTTGCTCCATGGCATGTGGGATCTTCCCAGACCAGGGATTGAACCTGTGCCCCCTGCACTGGCAGGCGGATTCTTAACCACTGCGCCACCAGGGAAGTCCATGTATTCCTTTCTGACTGGCTTCTTTCACGCAGCATTATGTTTTTGAGATTAAGCCATATTATTTTGTGTATCAATAATTCATTCTTCTTTATCGTGGAGGAGTACTCTGCACAGCAGCTGGAACTATCCTTTTATTGTATTTTTAATTTCCTTCAAATAGGAAATACATTCACATGGTTCAAAAGCCAATTGATATAAAAAGATGTACAGTGAAAAATCTTACTCTCATTCCTCTTTTGCATCTTCCCAGTTCTTGTCTCCTCCCGATTAAATCAACCTACATTTCTACTGTGATAATTGCCAGGAAATATAGAAGGTGCTTTGAGAGCTTACATTCTAGGGCCCAGGGGAGCACAGAAGAAAAGCGATTAAGAGACTAGAGGTGCTCAAGCTTGGTTTTGAAGTACGCGTAGGAGTTTGGTAAACAGACACAGAGAGGGAAGTTATACCAGGCAGGGAGCACAGCACAAGCCAAGGCATGGAAGCCTGAGAGCACTGCATATTATGGAACCTGGAAGGCACAAAGAATTTTGGGAGAGTAAAGGGTGGGGGTGGGGATAGAGGAGAGAGTGACAGAAGAGGAAACACAAGCATCAGCGGGGAATCTCCTCTTGAAGGGCCTTGTCATCCAGTCCTTGTCTGAACATGGAATAGTTTTATTTTCCAGTAATTGATAATCCCTATGCTGTGTTAAATTCTCCATTTTCCCTGGAGAGGGGCTGCCTTCATGACATCTCAGTCCTGATTCCATCACTTTTAAATCATGTTTGGTTTAATAAGACTTAGTCCTGTTCACGTAAAATCTCAATCTCATCTTCTACTTAATGTTTTCCGTCTAAACTGGCTTCCGTGGCTCTCATGGCTTGGAGTGAGCAAGCATGTATGTGTACGTGTGTACATGTTTGTACATGACCATGTGCATGCACTTGCTTGCATGTGTGTGCATCTGTGTGTGCGTGGAGGGGTGGTCTTCTCTTTCATGTACCCCTCCCTCTTCCCTGCTCTGTTCCTGTAAGGAAGAGGGAGGGGAGGCTACCTGGGGGAGTTGGGAGTCCTCTTTGTTTATCTCAGGGGTGATGAGGTGACCCTTGCTGAGGGTCATCACCACTGACCAAGCTCAATGTCTGTCAGCTCCGGGTGGATAAACAGAGACCCTGTAAGCCCTGTCAATGAGGGACTCAATTCCAAGCAGCTGTGTAGGCAAGAACCAGCCCTTGGGAGACTCATTCTCTACGTGCAACCCCCAAATTTGTGTCCTCAACCCTAAGCTTGTGGCCAGAATTGAGTCCAGTTTTCCTTCCTTTTGGAAGATGGGATCATCTTGGGGAGGTGGTCCATGCCTCTTCTTTGTCTGCCCGTAGCACCATTGCATCCCTCACGGATGTTCTTTTTCCCTGCTCTGGGCCACTAGGGCTGCTCAGCAAGCCCTGGACTCAGCAGATAACCAATTAGGAAAGGAGATGTCAGTCTCTGCTTGTTTCAGAACCCCTACATTTCTAGGAGGGGTCCTCTTTGGGGCCCCTCTGCCTTGGCTTTGTTTAAGGGACCAGTTGAGAATCCTTTCCCCTCTCCCACAGGATGGTGGGGGGAAGGGATAGCTGAGTGTCTTTCTTTATAACTCCCAGGGGATAGTTTAATCAGGAGATTGGTCAGGTCAGGTTTGGCTTCTATGTGGAGGTCCAGCAGCAGTTGGAGAATGGAGAAGATCTGCATGAAGGATGTCCAACAGGTTTGGACTCCAGAATGATTTAGGGGACAGAACATGCTGCCTGTATTAGTTTGCTAGGGCTGCCATAACAGGGTACCAAAAGCTAAATGGCTTAAACAGAGATTTATTTTCTCACAGTTCCAGAGGTCAGATGTCTGAGATTGAGGTGTTGGCGGCATTGGTCCTTCTCAGGGCTGTGAGGGATAATCTGGTACAGCCAGCCCTTTCCCCTCACTTCCAGTGGTTTGCTGGCAAGTTTTGGCATTTCTTGGCTTTGCAAACGCATCACCCTGAATTCTGCTTTCATCTTCATATGACGTTCTCTCTGTATGCATGTCTGTTTCCAAATTTCCTTTTTTTTTTTTTTTAAATGAAGACACCAACTATATTGGATTAGAGGTCCACCCTAATGACCCATCTTAACTAATTACATCTGAAATGACCCTATTTCTAAATAAGGTCACATTCTGAGATCCTGGGGGCTAGGACTTCAACACATGAATTTTGGGGCAGGGGATACAATTCAACCCATAACATTGTCCCACCTGCTGTAAGGAGCAAGGATGGTAGTTAAAGTCATGGCGATGCTGAAAGTTGAGTCAAGGTCCTGTATGAATGTTCCTCCATGAGCCTGTGTCCCATCCCCCCAACGGGCACAATACTGCTGACCTTTCAGGGTTGTTGTTGGGATTAAATAAGATAACAGTTGGGGATGTTCTGAGTGACTGATACCTGTTGAGTCTGGGCAGTGAGGTCATCTTCATCGGGGACCATCCTCTGAGCTGGTTTCCTGAGATATCACATCTTGCTGAAAATGTGGAACCAGCAGTAGAGAAAATCTCCTAATCACAGCTTTCACTTCTCCTTTGGCTGAAACTTGAGGCAGAGCCAGGAAATTGGAAGCTCATGTTTCAGAACTCAAGGCTTAAAGCTCCTCATAAGCTGTGGGCTGAACACATGCCTTTGAGACATTTTTACAGACACTATCCTTTTTCTCGGGCCCTCCAGGGCATCTGGAAATGTTTTATTTGCCATCTCACGCTGGGACTGGTCTCCCCACTGCTCTCCACAAAAAATCCCTCTTCTCTCGAGGTCAGGGAGCTCACTCCAATCTGTGAACACCCATGGGTGGTCTGGTCTTGGCATTTTTTTCTTCTCCCTACAATGGCACCATTTGTCCTCTATCTTGGGTCCACTCCAGGACCACATAGACCTTGATCTGCAGTAAGGACATTGTGTCTGTCTTTGGTCCTTTATCCAGGCTCAAGTCCAGTCATCTACTTCTTCTAGGATTGGACTGAAGCTCTAGCTTACCTGATTAAAAAATACCTTCATAAGCAATATCTGTACATGATAAAAAAAAATAGTACAAATTGTACAAAAGGGTGAAAATAACTCTTCCTTCCTCCCCATCCCCAGTCCTCCATCTCCTTTGCCCAGAGGCAGGGTCTTTCTTATCCTTCCAGAAGTTCTTCGTGACAACATAAGCATACATGATAACACAAATTCTCTACACCTTGCTTTTTGCACTGAACAACAGACCCTGGAGATGGTTTCATGTCAGCACACGCTGATCTGGCTCATCTATTTTAGTGACCGTAGAATATTCTATTATATCAAAATTCAGAATTTATTTAACCAGTCTCCTTTTGATGGACATTTGAATTAGTTCCATTCTTGCTATGACAAACTATATTGCAAATAATATCATTGTGCAAATGTATTTGTGTGAAGTGTGAGAATGTCTGTGGGAATTAATCTTAGAAGCAAATATTCTGGCTGGCAGGATATTTTCATTTATAAGTTTTGCTAGACTTTTGCTATATTCCCTTCTAACAAGTTGAACTCATTCACATCTGTCTGTTTCATTTTGGAAAGGACTGGGGCTTTGCCTCTGAAACTTGAGCCAGGAGCTGGAACCCGCTTCTCATTTGTAGCCCATCACATGGAACACTTTTAAAATTGCTTTTCTTTCCCCTCTAAAGAAAAAAAAATTGGTGCTACACTGTCAAAAAATGCATGCTAAAATACATTTACTGTACAGAAAGACAATCTTCCTTATATTACTTACAACTGTATACCTACTTTCCAACACACTATTTGACACATCATAGGCACTCAATAAATATTTGATAAATGAATGAGTGAGTGGATGAGTGAAGGGAGATGAATAAACTTAAAACCTTGACTTTTCATCTCTCCCACTCAAGTGGGCCAAATGAGGAAACATTGACTAGTAGAGCTGATCGGCTGTCTAACCCAAAGCCATTTTCCTGCAAGCAAAGCCTGGGTTTTGTTCATGTCCATGCCTCCCGCATGTGATTGCTAGTAAATTCTGATATGTTTAAGTCAGTCAATACCATTCCCTTGCCAGTGATTAGCTTAGAAGAGGCATGTGATCCAATTCTGGCCACTGATAGGTGCAGAAGTCCCATGAGGAAGGTTTCCTAACTGACAATAAATAAACTGCATGGGGAGACATAGCTTCTCTTCTGCTGGAGGTTGTCATGTAAGTATGTGATACCTGGGACTCTGGCAGCCATCTTGGGATAGTGAGGGGAGCCAGCCAGGGACAGACTGACATGCTGAGGCTGGTGGAGCAGAAAGAGAAAGAAGCTATGTCTTTGGTTAAAGCTATGTCTTTAGTTAAGCCACTGAATGAGCCAAACCTGGAGCTGCTGACTGGGGTACTTGCTTGGGATAATAATTTATTACCATTTTCTCTTACTTGCAGTCAAAAGCATCCTAAATGAAACCTCTTGCCTTGATAAGTGATAAAACTCATATGCCTGAAGTGCATTTAGAATAGAGACAAGGGACGTTGGAAATGCCAGATGTCTTGCATATCATGAATTTGTTTTGCCTAACTAATGGAGAGAAAACCAAAAATGAAAGTGCTATGAATGTATTACTGAAAATTTGGCAATAAAGTCAAGCACAAAGAGAATAAAAGATTTCCATTTCCTTATTGTCAAAGGTAAGCACTTTCAACATTTTGAAATATATTCTTCCAATATTCGTTCTCTACTTCTGTTTCCTTACAAGTGAAGTACATATATATAGTAGTAAAATATATGATTTTTGTTGGTTGTATGCATTTTGGGGAACTGCTCTGCTGGGTTTCCTATTGTAATACCCTGCCCTTCAATTAGGGATGTCTAGTTACTTTGCCTTCCACCTCTCTGGTTGTCAATAATCTAACGGGTGGTAACCAAATGCTGCGGTGAGTCTGTGCTTCTCAAAGTGTGGTCCTTTAGTCACTGCAATAAAAATCACCCAAAGAATACTTTAAAATTCATATTCTGGGGTCTCACCACAACAACCCTAAAGCAGGCCATATGGGTGGGGTTCAGGAATCTGCAAAGATAACCAGCCCGCCATGTGATTCTAATGCACACTGAAGTGTGAGAACCACAATTCTCAGCTTTGATCACTTTCCAGGTGAAACCTGCCCACTCACACCCTGAATGGAGGCCTCTCTTCCCTAGCTTGGGTAGATTAGTTTTGCACCATTCTTTGTCTCTCACCTAAACAAATAGATGTCTTGTTTGTTCATACATCTTGAGTGTATTTTCCTTATGTCTTTGAGCATAGTTACAACAAGTACTTTAAATCCTTGTCTGCTAATTCCAATGTTTGGATCCTCTGGGTGTTGATTTCTTTTCATTGTCTTTGCTCTTGAGTGTAGGTTGTATTTTTCTGTTTTTCACAGGTTGAGTATTTTAGCATGTATCCTAGACTTCGTGAATAATATGAAAGCAATAGACTTTGTTAGGTTCCTTTGAAGAGTATCAATTTTTTTTTAAAGCAGGCAGTCACTTTGGTTGATTTTTTTTTTTAAGTAAATTTATTTATTTATTTATTTATTTATTTATTTATTTTGGGCTGTGTTGGGTCTTGGTTGTTGTGCGCGGGCTTTCTCTAGTTGCGGCGAGCGGGAGCCATTCTTCTTTGCCGTGCGCGGGCTTCTCACTGCGGTGGCTTCTCTTGTTGCGGATCACAGGCTCTAGGCACACGGGCTTCAGTAGTTGTGGCACGCAGGCTCAGTAGTTGTGGCACACGGGCGTACTTGCTCCGCGGCATGTGGGATCTTCCCGGACCAAGGCTCGAACCCGTGTGCCCTGCATTGGCAGGCGGATTCCTAACCACTGCGCCACAAGGGAAGCCCCACTTTGGTTGATCTTAAACTGAAAACTTGGTCTCCTCTATGTTGGGCAGCGGCTAAAATCTCAGCTCAGTTATTTTACCCATAATTGGGCTGTTTAGAGTCTGTGTTGTTCATGAAAAATTCAGGAGTTAGCAAGAGATTTAGGCAGTTTATACACAGAATTTGAGGCTCCTTTCACTCTGAGAGGTTTCTTCCCTCACTTTCAACCACTATGGTTGCCCCAAGTTCTGTCTTCAGGTTCTTTAAACCAGCAAGACTGTGGCCTTCCCTCAAATTAAAAGCCTTAAAAAATGGGAAACATCCAGCACTGATATCTTGTTTCAAGTTTTAACTTCCTTCCAGTATCTCCCTGCTGTGGATTGCTACAGCAGTGTGTTTAGATAGTTGTCTTCCCCATTTTGTTCAATGTTTAGAGCTGTTACATAAAAGAGGGTGGTCTGGTAGGAGCTGCTTGGCCGATACTTGAAGAAGAATCTCCATTCCCTTCCTTGCCCTTCATATTTTAAAATTATTTTTGATTATTTTTCATAGTCTGCCTTCCCATCAGACTATACGTTTCCTGGGGGGAGGCAGGGATGGTACTGTGCCAGTTTTGTTCATAATTGTATCCCCAACTCATGGTACAGAGCACATGGTAGGGGCTCAGTATATGTTTTTTGAATGTATTAGTGAAAGTATTCACAGTCCTTACCCTCATGGGACAGTCTGTCGGAGAAGATAAATATTAAACAAATAAATACAAGATTAGAAAAGGGAAGCATAGAGCTAAATAGTATAAATAAGGATGACTAACATTACTATGTGCCAGGCATTATGATAAATGTCTGACAAGCATCATTTCATTTAATCCTCACCATTACTTATAAGGTAGGTGCATTAGTTTTCTAGAGATGCTGTAAAAAATTATTGCAAACTGGATGTCGTACAACAGCAGAAATTTATTCTCTTATAGTTCTGAAGGCTAGAAGTCCGAAGTCAAGGTGTCAATAGGGCCATGCTCCTTGAAGGCTCTAGGGAAGAATCCTTCCTTGTCTTTTCTTAGCTTCTGGTGGTTGCTGGCAATCCCTGATGCTCTTTGGTTGCAGCGGCATCATGATAATTTCTGCTTTTGCCTTCACAAGACCATCTTCCTTCTGTGTGTGCCTGTGTCTCTGTTTTCTCCTATTATAAGGATATCAGTCATTGAAATAGGGACTACCCTAATCCAGTATGACTTCATCTTAACTAATTACACCTGCAAAGACCCTATTTCCAAATAACATCACATTCTAATGTTCTGAGTGGTTGTGCATTTCTGGAGGACACTTTTCAACCCAGTACAGTAGGTAATAACTTTTAACCCTATTCTGCAATAAGAAAATTGACGATCAGAGATGTGAAATGACTAGTTCAAGATCACACAGCTAGTAAGCAGTAGAGCTTGGAGTTGAGCCCTTAACAATTCCTCCTGCCACGTCTCCTACAAGGGACAATAACTTAGCTAGGGAGAGGGTGGTAGTAAGGGAAGACCTCCCTGAGGAGGTGATGTTTCTGTTTAGACCTGAAGGTGGGGATTCAGGGAGAGCAGTTCCAGAGTAAGTGGCCACCCTTTAGACCTGCAAAGGGTGATCATGCTTTCCCATCATGTACTCTTCCTGTCATTACTCTTTAGGAGGCACTCACCAATTCTGGCTGGTATCCCCTATAATCACCCAAGTTGGTCAATGTCCCTCTTCACAAGGCCTACCCAAGATCAAACATGATCCTTCAGGAGTGGTCCAAATAGAGTTGGTTGTGGGAGGTGGTAGAACCTTACTGGATCAGACCCATAAATGCAATCTGAGCCCACTCTTGCCATGATGCTGACTCACTGCTTTGTCTTTTGCACATAAACTGCTTCCTGTTGAGCTCCCCCTCCAACCTTTACCTGATTACATTCCAGCTAATTAGATTCAGCCCTTTGTTCCAGTTGGGGGGAAATCTGTATGTGACGCAATTGAAATAGAGCCATGTATGAGTGTTCGCAGATTTCTGTTCATGTCCCATCATTCACTAAAGAGAAGTTTGACCTTGTTTCCCAGATCTGTCTCTTGTAGTACCTGGGGGGAGTCCTATCTTTGCCAGATCCTTTTTTGGACATGTGGGTGGCAGGGAGAATGAGTAGAGATGGCTGGACCTGATCGGTGGAAGGAAAGGAGGAAGGAATTGGCCAGAGGTGCTAACCTGAGCAACAAAGAGTGAAGCAGTACAGAACTTGGAGAGAGGACCAAGTCACAGAAGCTGTGGCTGAAGGAAGATTGTGGCTGATGCTGCTGATTCCTCTGCACCAGCTCTCCCCCTTCTTGCTGAGGGT
This sequence comes from Eubalaena glacialis, assembly GCF_028564815.1. Classification (NCBI taxonomy): domain Eukaryota; kingdom Metazoa; phylum Chordata; class Mammalia; order Artiodactyla; family Balaenidae; genus Eubalaena; species Eubalaena glacialis. The sequence goes on from NC_083728.1 coordinate 21,903,703, forward strand.
GTCATGGTGCGTTCAGTCGTTCACCCTCTCCACGTAGACAGAGGAGGAGTTCAGCCCCGCTCATTCTGCTCATTTTAATTGGTTTAAGTCAATCATGGTACTTCCATTATTGATGGCACTAATCAGGAATTGGTACATGCATTCGTTTCCCAGGGCTCCGTAACAAAGTACCACAAACTGGGTGGCTTAAACAACAGAAATGTATTTTCTCCAAGTTCTGGAGGCTGGAGATCTGAAATCAAGGTGTCAGCAGGGTTGGTTCCTTCTAGGGATATGAGGGAGAATCTGTTCCAGGCCCCTCTCTTAGCCTCTGATAGCCTTAGGTATTCCTTGCCTTGTAGATGGCATTTTCTCTGTGTTTTCACATCGTCTTTCCTCTATGCATGTCTGTCTTTGCATCCAAATTTCCACTTTCTCCAAGGACACAGTTATATTGGATTTGGGCCCACCCTAACGACGTCATCTTAACTTGATCATTTTCAAAGACCCTATTTCCAGGGACTTCCCTGGTGGTCCAGTGGTTAAGACTCCGTGCTTCCACTGTAGGGGGCATGGATTCTATCTATCCCTGGTCAGGGAACTAAGATCCTGCATGCTGCGCGGCCAAAAAAAAAAAGACCCTATTTCCAAATAAGGTCACGTTCACAGGTATTGGGGATTAAGACTTCAATATCTTTTGCGGGACACAATTCAACCCATAATAATACGTGATTCACCTTGTAGGAAAATTTTTCCTCCTGATTAAAATACAAAAAATAAAATTTCATATATATGAAATATAACTATATTACATATACTAAATAAAAGTAAATATATAACTTACAAGTTATATATTATATATAACTTGTAAGTTATATATTTACTTTTATTTATATTATTTTATGCTCTCTATATATTTTCTCTCTCTACATATATATATATATATTTAGAAGGACTTTTCCTTAGATTTTATTTTATTCCATCCAGACTTAAGACAAGATGGGCTAGAACCCACTGAAATGCTCTTTTATCCAGCCCTCCTTTCTCCATCCTGGTCATAAGAGAGAGGACCACGTGCTTACCTAAAATCTTCCTTGGATTTGTCAGCCCAAGAGGAAAATGAAGGTGGTCTTAAACCTGTGCCAGCTCAATCTAACACACAAAGGCAGGGAGGAGAGCAGGGAAGAGGAGATGTTTAGCAGTGAAGAGGGTCATGTGATGTGCAGAGGACACCAGTTCTGCCATGACTCATTGTGGGATCTGGGGAAATCATGTCTCTTCTATAAATGTTTGCAATCATTTTATAAAACCTGGATCATCATGGTGACCTCCCAGGGTTGTGACAGATGAAGGAGGTAGAAGTTTTAAACCCCAAAGAAAGAGACACTGGAAATCATGACATCCTTATGAATGTGAGAAGAGTGGTGGCATGGGATCTTAAGGGCTGCTGGACTGTGCTTTCTTGGTTGGATTTCCCCTGCAGACTATCATGGTTGCCAGGAAGTTGTTGCTTGTATGTGTCATGGAGTTCTGTTGTAGTTCCTCCTCGGAGGGATAGATGGAGCTTTGTCCTCTCACTGCCCTGCAGTCCAAGGAGGGGCTTTTGAAGGGAAAAGTGCTTCCTCTTCTTCCCAGCAGTGTTGAACGTCACCCAGGGCAGATGTAGGAAACAGTGGCCCCAAGGCAGCTGCAGGACAAGGGAACTGGAGCAGGAGTTCACAGCTGGGTTGGGCATCTGCTTTTCCAAAGAACTTCTTAGGAACTTCTGGGTCCTGTCATGGGATAGTTCAGTGGGGCTGGGGCTGATCTTGAACAAAAAAACATTTTTAAAGCTGAACAAAGTGGGGCCATATGCACACACTGTTGCTGGAGTATAAATTCACGCATTTCAGAGTGGTGTGGTGGATCGAAGAGTGTGCCCCCAAATTCCTATTGAAACCTCATACTGTGACGTTATTTGGAAACAGTGTCTTTGTGGGTGTGATTAAGGTCAGGATTGAGATGAGGTCATACTGGACTTGGGTGAGCCCTAGATCCAATGAGAGTGTCCTTATAAGAAGAGAGGGGGCTTCCCTGGTGGCACAGTGGTTGAGAATCCGCCTGCCAATGCAGGGGACACGGGTTCGAGCCCTGGTCTGGGAAGATCCCACGTGCCGCAGAGCAACTAGGCCCGTGAGCCACAACTACTGAGCCTGCGCATCTGGAGCCTGTGCTCCGCAACAAGAGAGGCCGCGATAGTGAGAGGCCCACGCACCGCGATGAAGAGTGGCCCCCGCTTGCCGCAAGTAGAGAAAGCCCTCACACAGAAACGAAGACCCAACACAGCCAAAAATAAATAAATAAAATAAAATAAAATAAAATAAAATAAAGAAGAGAGGATACACAGAGAGACACATAGGGAAGAAGGCCGTGTGAAGATGGAGGCAGAGATTGGAGTGATGCTGTCACAAGCTAAGGAACACCAGGAGCCACCAGAAGCTGAGAAAGGCAAGGAAGGATCCTCCCTGGAGTCTTTGGAAGGATTGCTGCCCTGCTATCACCTTGATTTTGGACTCTGGTTTTCAGAACTGAGAGAGAATAAATTTCTGTTGTTGTAGGCCACCAAATTTCTGGTAATTTGTTACAGCAGCTCTAGGGAGCTAATACAGAGGGCAATGGGATAATATTTGAGTTTAAGACACTTTGACCCATTAATTCCACTGCCAAGAAATTATTGTAAGAATACGCTTTCGTATCTAAGCCAGCATATATGTATAAGGAGATGTTGGTCGGGAAATGGGGATGGAAATTTGCATATTATAATTCAACTTTGCAAAACTTTATGTTTTGGTAGCTAAACTAAATATAGTGAAACCATTAACAATTGGGGAATTTTGGTGAATTGTATATAGGAGATCTTTGTTCTGTTTTTGCAACTTTCCTGTAGGTTTTAAATTATTTATAATAAAAAGCTACCACACATAAAGTTACAAATTAATTGACTTTCTACTGTAAGGAAGAGTGTTTCCTTCGTATTTACTTATATATTTATCTGTTTATACTAGTGTGGATTCATGGATCTTTATTTTGTTCCCTGAGTTGTAATTCATTAATATCATTATTTATTTTGATACTCAAATTATCCCAGATTTGGGACTTCCCTGGTGGCGCAGTGGTTAAGAATCTGCCTGCCAATGCAGAGGACATGGGTTTGATCCTTGGTCTGGGAAGATCCCACATGCCGCAGAGCAGCTAAGCCCTTGCGCTGCAATTACTGAAGCCCGTGCACCTAGAGCCCGCGCTCTTCAACAAGAGAAGCCACTGACTGCAATGAGAATCCCACGCACCACAACGAAGAGTAGCCCCTGCTCCCCGCAACTAGAGAAAGCCCACGCGCAGCAAAGAAGACCCAACGCAACCCAAAATAAATAAATAAATACATTTATTTTTAAAAAAAATTATCTCAGATTTGTCCAGTGAGAGTCCATTCAAGCTGGCTCGCATGTCCTTTTGATGTGTCTCCATCTTTCTTTGAACACTTACTTACTTTCCGATGGAAGAAGATATTTCACGCTTATCTTATATTTTGTTTGCCCCAAACTTGGTATCTGTCATTTCTCCAAGGAGCCTGGTTCCTTTTAGGGAAGAAAGGTATTTAGAAATCAAGATCTGGACAGTAGGTGTGCTCATTGCACTCGAAAGATATTATGTAAGTCCTGATTTGATGCTAATAGGGGTACACAGAGACATCTATGAGTATTTTTGCCACAAACTCAAATCTGAATCTGGCCAGCCTCTAAATTTTAGTAGTTTACCGAAAATACACGGGAATGAAAATATGTTCAATGACTCCATAGGGATGCAATTAGAAAAATTTTTTAATGTGGGAAATTCCACGGGACAAATGATCTGGTTTCTTCAACCAAAAAAATGGCAAAGAAAAAAAGTAAATAAAAGGGACATTTAGAAACTTAAGAGAACTTGTTTGAATCCTGGTATACAAACAAACTGTGCAGGAAAAAAACATTTATGAGACAATTAGGGAAATGTGAACACCGACTATATATTTCGATGGAATTAGTCTTAAATTTTAAGGTGTGATAATGGTATTGTGGTAATGTAAAAAATTCTTACTTTTTACATCCATACTGAACTATTCATGGATGAATGTCCAGGGTGTCCAAGATCTTTAAAATAATCCAGTGGCAGGGGTGGGGAATGGGCAAGCAGGGGTTAGACGCAATGAGAGTGGCCATGAGTTAGGTGCTGAGGCTGGGTAATGGGTCCATGGGGGTTTATTATAACAATTCTCTCTAATATATCTTGAAATTTTCCATAATAAATTTTTTTAACAAAAGGTTCCCAGGTACCTGCTCAATTCTTGGATTATAACTTGCATAAGTCAATATCGCAACAGGAAATGGAGGACATATTTAAGTAAGGATGATTCAAAGAGAATTTATTTACAAAGAGACTGTTTTCAAAGGTATGGGCAAAGTTTAGGGGATCCACAGGGATAGTTGAAGAACTTGAAGCTAGTGACAGCTGAACTCATACCCCAGGCACAAAAGGAGAAGGGAGGAAGCACTTACCAGAGCTGGAAGAAGAGAGTTGTATAGAGGCCTCCTGTAGAGGACACCCCAACTCACTTCCTTCCTCCCTCCCACCTCCTGCCAGACACACTTGGAAGCCAGAGGATAAGGAGCCCACTGGTGTGGTCCATACAGGTTGGCCTCCCTGGGCACAGAGCAAAATGGAGAAGAGTGGAATGTGCACCAGGAAAGGGGTATAGAAAATCAGTGGCTCCTTTGTTGATTTGGTTGCATAGGCTCACTATCTCTTTCTTGTTCTTTTTAAAAAATTCATTAATTTATTTATTTTTGCCTGCGTTGGGTCTTCATTGCTGTGCGCGGGCTTTCTCTAGTTGCGGAGAGCGGAGGCTACTCTTCGTTGCGGTGCGCGGGCTTCTCATTGTGGTGGCTTCTCTTGTTGCGGAGCACGGGCTCTAGGCACGCGGGCTTCAGTAGTTGCGGCGCACGGGTTTAGTTGCTCTGAGGCATGGGATCTTCCCGGACCAGGAATCAAACCCATGTCCCCTGCATTGGCAGGTGGATTCTTAACCACTGTGCCACCAGGGAAGTCCCCTTGTTCTTTTCTAAACTCATGGTAATCAGGTTTCACCCCCACTACTCCACCAAAACTATTCTTGTTGAGGCCACCATTGGTCAACTCTCATTCCTCATCTTGGCCAAACTCATCAGTAGCATTTGACACAGTTGATTCCTCCCTTTTTGAAACATTTTCTTCACCTGCCTTCTGGGACGATACCTTTTCCTGGATATCCTCCTATCTCGTTTACCATTTCTTCTCAGGGCCCTTTGCTCACACCTGCTCCTCTTTCCAGCCTTTACATGTTGGAGTGTCCTGGGCTCCAACCTTGGCCTTCCTCTCTTCTTTCACGTCCTAGGTGACCTCATTCAGTCTCTTGGCTTTAAACATCTTCTATCTGTATAAGACCTCACATTACATTTCCAGTGCCTACCACTCCCCTGAGTTCCAGACTCATAGACCCAAATTTCTAACTAACATCTCCACTTGGATGTCTAGTAGGTGTCTCAAATGGCTCCATCACACATCCATTCAGTAATTTAGTCGAATACCTAGGAGTCTTCTTCCTGTTAAGATTGGCGTTGCTCTAAGGAGAGGTGAGCAAGAGTCATCACATACTCTTCGAAGAGAAAACTAGATTTTTCCCCTAATTTTTAATAAAAGTCCGTCCTTTTTGGTGGTTACTTCCTTATTGTGTGTACTTACAACACTTAATACAGTATTTCATAATCCCCAAATAACCTTAGCAAGGCCTAGAATGGTAGGGGTGGGCTTGGTGGGGAGAGGGCCATGTTTGGTTGGGTCTCTCCTTCTCAAAGGGCCTGTTGATTTAGACTCTCAGGAGGTTAATCCTCAAAGATAAATTTGTGTCTCTTTCCAGGACCAATATTGCCTCTGGTGCACAGTGAGTTAATATTTTGTTTATTTATTTATTTAATTTGGCTGTGCCGCTCGGCTTGGCTTGCGGGGATCTTAGTTCCCTGACCCGGGATTGAACCTGCGCTCTTGGCAGTGAAAGCGAGGAGTCCTAACCACTGGACGGCCAGGGAATTCCCTGAATTAATGTTTTAGAAAACACACCCTATACTTATTTTGTGAATGGCGCAGTTATTTTTCATGGTATTTTTATGTGAGTATTTTAATAGCATTTATTTGTTAAATGTAAATATCTAAATTTTAATAAATTTTGTAAATTGAGCCTGTAAACCTATTTAGGAGTTCTTCAGTTTTTAATAGTCTAGAAGCCCCCAAATGGGAAAGGTCTGAACTTGTCAGAAGGCTCAGAATCGTTGCAGGTTATACCCAGTTGCAGGTATTTCTTTGGTGGGTGATGCAATCATTTAGGAATGGCATGGTGATGATGGCTGTGCCACTATGGGAATATACTAAAAATCACTGAATTGTACACTTTAAAAGGGTGAATTTTATAGTATGTGACTCACATCTCAATAAAGCTGTTATAAAACAATGTACATAGAGCCTCTCACATGACTGGCACTTTCTAATATGTGAAGCCTCATACGGTCCTTGTCTTCCAAACCTCACAACTTTTGTTTAGCTCAGTGCTGGGCAAAAAAGAAAAAGTAATTCAAGCCACATGTGTAATTTAAAACTTTCTGTTAACCCCATTAAAAAAGTAAAAAGAAACAGGTGAAGCCAATTTTAATAATGTTTTATTTAACCTAATATGTATATCTGAAATATCATTTAAACATATAATCACTATAAAATTATTAATGGGATATTTTACATTTTTTCCATACTAAGTCATCAAAATCCAGTGTGTAATTTACACATACAGTTCTCAATTAGAACAACTCAGTTCTCCCTCCTTCCCTCTCTCCCTTCACATACGTCAGACCAAAATTGTAGTCTGAAGACTCTGTCTACTCCTGCTTCCTTTCCTCTCTATCCTTCACAGGCATTCTCTCTCATAAATCTCTTGCATTTCAGTTTCATCTTGGTGTCTGCTTCCTGGAGGAACCGAGCTGACAGAGTGCATATCGGCAAAGAAGTTACATCCTTGTCAGGGACATAATGAACAACTGAATAAACACGATAATTTTAGGTAGTGTCTTCGCCTGGATTTCTCCAGAAGCAGGTGTCGAGACAAGGATTTGAGTGTAAGTGGTTTATTTTGAAGATGGAGGGGACACGGTAGTGGGATGGGGAATCCATACAGGAAGGGAAAGCAGCTGACAAAAGATGAGATATTAAGCCAGAGACCACAGTGGGAGACTGGGGCTTAATCCTGGAGGGAAGCTCTAAGAAATGGTGCAAAACACATGCCTTGGAACTACGTCCCCCAACGTGTGGTGAGACTATTCCCAGGGTGAGGGAGTGTTGATTCCCCAGCAGTTGGAAACACACAGAAAGATCTGAGATATCTAGGGAATTCCCTGGCGGTCTAGTGGTTAGGACTCTGTGCTTTCACTGCCAGGGCCCAGGTTCAATCCCTGGTTGGGGAACTAGGATCCCCTAAGCTGTGCGGTACGGCCAAAAAAAAAAAAAAAAAAGGTCTGAGGGCTCTGGGAGGATGCTGACAATGTCTGCTATAGATCGTGCAGATTCTGCAAAAGAAATAGGGTGATAAGCTAGGACCTGAGCTGGAAGGAGGTCTACTTTGGATAAGGTGGTCAGGGAAGGTGTCTCGGAGGAGACTGAAGGGTAAGGAGGGTCTAGCTGGGGAAAGATTACTACAGGCACAGAGAACAGCAAGTGCAAATGTGCAAGGGCTCACGGTGTTTGAATAAGAGCGAGGATGAGGAAGAGTAAGATGAGAAGGGCCAGGCAGGTAGGAGATGGAGTCAGAAAGATCAGCAGGGGCCAGCTCCTATAGGGCTTTGGGGCCATGATGAAGAGTTTGGATATTGTTCTGTGAATGAAGAGTTTAAAGCAGGTGAGCCTGATGCTCTGGTTAACATTTTTAAACAAACGCCCCGGCCGCTGAGAAGAGAATAGACTGGAGGAGGCTGACAGTGAAAGCAGGAAGCCCTATTAAGAGGGTATTAGATCTGGGGAGGGGCGACTGTGCCTTGGATTAGGGTGGCAGTGTATGTAGCTGGGGATTTCTGATGTGTTGGATATGGGTGAAGAGGGAGGGGAATCAACAATAATTCTTGCTTTTCTTGGCTTAGGTAGTGCATGTTTAGTGGTTCCATTCATTGGGGTGGATAAGATCAGGGAGCCACCAGTTATGAAATCAAGATCTCTGTTTTGGACATATTTGGATTGGCAGGCCTATGGTTCAGTGGGGTGAGGCTGTCAAGCAGGAATTCGGATATATGAGTGCAGGGGAGTGATCTGGGCTGAAAATATATATACTTTTTTAAAAAAAATTATTTGGCCATGCCATGCATCACATGGGATCTTAGTTCCCCGTGCCCCCTGCCTTGCGAGCGCCAGAGTCTTAACCACTGGACTGCCAGGGAAGTCCCTGGGCTGAAGATATAAATATGGGAATCTTCTGTATTTGGATGGTGTTGAAAACCTGCTGGAGTAAAGTGGCTGGATAGTGTCCACTGGCCTCTCTATATCTACCCTCCGTCCTTCTCCACCCTAACTGTGCCCTGGGAGGTTGACCTCTGCAGATGCAGACTCTGTTGTTGAGGACGTTCCCTACAGGTTTCTTCTTCTTTCTAAAGAAATATGAGATGAGATAATGAACCATTGGGCTGGTGGAGTTGAGGAAAAATTATTTTTGTTTTTTAGTTCATTGGACATCTGAACCCCAATGCTTGAGCCCAGTGTTCACTTGACATATAGAGCCACTGGGAGGAGAGAGGAGAAAATGGAGTTGAGAGAGGTAATTATCAATAAAACAGAATCTCAAGGAGAGCAAGCTTTCTGGTGGAGGCATTTGCCTTGGAAAGACAGAATGATCTATCTGGTTCTTGTAGGCTATTTCATTTGGAGCAGGTCTTTATGCTGACGGGTTGACCATCCCCTTACCTGTACTATCCGGGCTGTGAAGTGAGTTGACCTTTTGTTCAGCCACTCATATCCTTGAACACTTACATTCAAGTTCAACCTGATCTGGTCCCCAGGAAATAATGGCACATACAACCACATCAGCCTTCCAAGGAGGTGGCTTCCATTCAATGGAAGGCACTGATTATGTAAGTATGTAGACATTGGCGACAACCGAACTTATATACATAGTTAAGGAGGGGGGATTGGAATTTCAGAACAGTAGGAGTTGAAATGCAGAGGAGTGGAGGGACCAGAGAGGAACCAAAATGAAGAGGAGATGAGTGTGGTGAAAATGTCAAAGAAAACTCAGGCTGCAAAGTGGCCACAAGGGACCTTTCAGAATGGCAATGCTGAATGTAGGTTAGAACATCTTTTTTCTGGGTGGTGCATTACACGATCTCCTTTTTACCTCCCTTAACTCTTTGGTAAGGTCTGAGATATTTAGGGATCTTTATTTTAGTGTATTCCTTTGGTGGAAAGTGGTGAAGGAGCTGCATTAAACATTAAAAAAAATTTTTTATTGGAGTATAGTTGATTTACAATGTTGTGTTAGTTTCAGGTGTACAGCAAAGTGAATCAGTTATACATACACATATATCAACTCTTTTTTAGATTCTTTTCCCATTCAGGTCATCACAGAGTATTGTGTAGAGTTCGCTGTGCTATACAGTAGATCCTTATTAGTTATCTATTTTATATACAGTAGTGTGTATATGTCAATCCCAATCTCCCAATTTATCCTTCTGCCTCTTACACCCTGGTAACCATAAGATTGTTTTCTACACCTGTGACTCTATTTCTGTATTGTAGATAAGTTCATTTGTACCATTTTTTAGAGTCCACATACAAGTGATATCATACAATATTTGTCCTTCTCTGTCTGACTTACTTTAAACATTTTTTATTGCAGTAAAGTATATGTTTTATATAACATGAAATTTACCACTTTAACATTTAAATGTACCACTTACACATTTTTAAGTGTACAGTTCTGTGGCATTAAGTACATTCACATCGTTGTGCAACCATCACTGCCATCCTTCTCCAGAACTTTTTCATCTTCCCAAACTGAAACTCTGTACCCATCAAGCACCTCCTTCCCATTTTCCCCTCCTCCCAGCCCCTGGTAACCACTGTTCTACTTTCTGTCTTATGCATGTAACTAATCTAGGTACCTCATATAAGTGGAATCATGAAATATTTTTCCTTTTGTTACTGGTTTCATTCACCTATCATACTGCCTTCAAGGTTCATCCTTTTATAGCATATGTCAGTTGTATTCACTGAATAATATTCCATTGTTTGTATATATCACATCTTGTTTATACATTCATCTGCTGATGGACATTTGTGTGGTTTCCACCTTTTGGCTATTGTGAATAATGCTGCTATGAACATCAGTGTACAAATAGCCATTTATGTTCCTACTTTCAATTCTTTTGGATACATACCCATAAGTGGAATTGCTGAATGACATGGCAATTCTATGGTTAATTTTTTTTTGGATCCAAGGAGTTACTTTTATGTTTAGGATTGAGGCTATATGTGTGGCACCACTGGATACAGAGGGAGCAGGTTACTTGCTCACGAAATGTAAGTTGAGTGAATAAGTGAGAATGTAAGCCCACCAGGATTTCTCCAAAATTGTAGGGAGGAGATTCTGCTTCCAAAGACATAGACATCTGTGGTCAGATGTATTCAAGTCAATTTTTCCAGGTGCCCCAGATGAATTCTGGGCAGTAACACACACCAGGCTCAAAGTGTTTTTGTGTCTATAATCAATTCACTTAAATAGGCTTTAAAGCAACCTACAGAAGGAATAACACTATGATAAGCTGAAAATAGATAAAGAAATCAAGGCTGATGGAAAATAAGGGTAGAAGAGTGAGGTGAGGTTGGAAGAAAAGTTCACATGTAGGTTATTAGAGGTAGATGCTGAGCTTCCCTGCAGCCAAAGCAAAGTGGCAAACAAGACTTATGGCATAGAAAAAAAATACCAATTGCTCATAAGAAGCAAAGCATTCCCTGGCTGCAGCCTTGAGGGACTTTTTCCCCCTGGCACTCACAAGGGGAAACAATTGGTGTAGGGGGTGATCTCTTCCATTACTTCACTACTAGGCTGAAGACTTTCCCCATATGCTTCTGCGGGCGGACTGTAGGCATATGCTCAATGAAACTTAGCAGGAAAGGGAACTGCAGGAGGGCCAATTACTCCCTTTTATTCAGGCTACCTGTATAACTTGCTTGCCTGGAAGTGAGGGGAGATTTTAAAAAATGTAAGAAAAAAAATCTCTAAGGACTTCCCACATATATGCTGAAGTTTCCCCCAAGGATGCTTGGGGGAAAGTGTAGAGGTCCTTTCCCTTAAAGAAGGAGGAAATAGAACAGAAATGAGAAGTGTGGGAACATTTGGACACATGTAGCCTCCCGCTTCTCAGAGTATTTCCAGAGGCTCTGACACTCAGAATCCTGGGCAGTGATTTCTCATCCAGCTTTTATAAGGAATTTTCCCAAACCCACGAACTTGGAAATGTTTCCACTGTCTCCATCCAACTTTCCTTCACAGAGTATCTGAAATTTAAGTACTGGGTTGGCCAAAAAGTTCATTACGGAAAAACCCAAATGAACGTTTTTCTTCTATTGGCCACCCCAATAGAAGACTGTGGGAAGAGAACTCAAGAAAAGATTAAGCAAGTGTTTGTTGAGAAGACTCCAGGCCAGGTACTGGCCTGGTGAGGGGGAGATAGAGCTGGGAATGAGATGAGTCCTGCTGTGTGGTCCAGTGGGAAAGGCAGACAAGCAGTACAGAGAACAGACATATGTGTTTCCTCATGTGAATAGCTACGGGTCCTACCAGAAGGATGGGGACAGGCCCGGTGAGGAAGGAGGGCTGTGGGTGGAGGGAGGAAGCATGTTGCAGGTAGAGGGGATAATATTTACTGTCTTTCAGGGGAATCTATCTCCTGAGCAATTACTCACACATATATCTTATTTATGGCTTACCGAGAGCTTCTCTGTATCCATGATTGTGTTCAATTCTCATGACCATCTGATGAGGTCACAGCCTCTTCATTTCACAGATGAATCCACTGAGACTTAGAAAATATGTGTCTGCTTGAGATCACACAACTAGTAAATGGCAGAGCAGAGGTTTGAAATCAAATTCCCTGATCCCCAAAACAACATTTTGTCCACTCTATTCTTGCTATCCAAATCTGACCTGCCATCTTGATGATATCTAAGTTGGCTCTAGACCTGGGGTTGGCAAACTATGACTTGTGGGCCAAAGCTGGCCCACCATCTCTTTCTTTTATAAATTTATTTTTTTTATTTATTTATTTTTGGCTACGTTGGGTCTTCATTGCTGCACGTGGGCTTTTCTCTGGTTGCGGCGAGTGGGGGCTACTCTTCGTTGTGGTGTGCAGGCTTCTCATTGTGGTGGCTTCTCTTGTTGGGAGCTCAGGCTCTAGGCATGCGGGCTTCAGTAGTTGTGGCACACGGGCTTAGTTGTTCCGTGGCACGTGGGATCTTCCCGGACCAGGGCTCAAACCCATGTCCCCTGCATTGGCAGGCGGATTCTTAACCACTGCATCACCAGGGAAGCCCAGCCTGCCTGTAAAACTTTTGATCTCTCCATCAAGTCTGAATGAAAAGAGCCTTGCTGGGTAGAGTATTTTTGGTTGTAGGCTTTCCCCTTTCATCACTTTGAATATATCATGCCATTCCCTTCTGGTCTGCAGAGTTTCTGCTGAAAAGTCAGCTGGCATTCTTATTGGAGTTCCCCTGTATGTAACTAGTTGTTTTTCTCTTGCTGCTTTAAATATTCTCCCTTTAATTTTTTCCATTTTAATTACAATGTGTCTTGGTGTGGTCCTCTTAGTGTTGATCCTGTTTGGGACTCTCTGCGCTTCCTGGACAGATGGCTGAGGGGTCCAAGGTGTCTCTTCTGTGGACTTTGGCTTGCAGGGGGAAAGGTGCATTAGAGGGAACACTGAGGACAGGAGGGAAATCATTTACTCTGCTTCCCATTTAGCAATCTGAAAGAAGCCACTTCTTTTTTTTTTTTTTAATTTTTTATTTATGGCTGTGTTGGGTCTTCGTTTCTGTGCGAGGGCTTTCTCTAGTTGCGGCAAGCGGGGGCCACTCTTCATCGCGGTGCGCGGGCCTCTCACTATCGCGGCCTCTCTTGTTGCAGAGCACAGGCTCCAGACTCGCAGGCTCAGTAATTGTGGCTCACGGGCCTAGTTGCTCCGTGGCATGTGGGATCTTCCCAGACCAGGGCTCGAACCCGTGTCCCCTGCATTGGCAGGCAGATTCTCAACCATTGCGCCACCAGGGAAGCCCCAAGAAGCCACTTCTTGAACTATCCCCTGTCCTACCCTGTAGTATATCCAGGACAACTGGACAGCCTGGTGGGATCAGACAGAGGGAGCTATCTTCATTATCTTGGGCTGTCAAAACAAAATACCATAGACTGGGTGGCTTAAATAAAATAATTTATTTTCTCACAGTTCTGGAGGCCAGGAAGTCTAAGATTATGGTGCCAGTCAATTTGGTTTCCGGTGGGGTCTCTCTTCCTGACTTGCAGATGGCCACCTTCTCACCATGTCCTCACATAGCAGAGACAGAGAGAGACAGAGTGGCCTCCCTGGTGTCTCTTTTTGTTGTTGTTATTGTATTCATTTACCTGTTTTATATTTTAGGTTTCACGTATAAGTGATAACATACAGTATTTGACTTTCTCTGTCTAACTTATTTCACTTAGCATAATACCCTCCAGGTCCATCCATGATGTTGCAAATGGCAAAAGTTCATTCTTTTTTATGGCTTAGTAATATTCCATTGTATATATGCCTGGTGTCTCTTATAAGGACACTCATTTTACCAGATTAGGGCTTCATTCTTATGACTTCATTTAACCTTAATTAGTTCCTTACTCCAAATACCAGCACACTGGTGGTTAGGCTTCAACATATGAATTTTGGGGTTACATAACTCTGTCCATAGCAGGAGGCTTTAAAATTTAGTTTCCCTGAGCTGCCTGGGATCCTGAGTGGTCTAAGTAGACCTACAGATGGCTGTGGAGCTGGCTGGAGAGCTTACTAGAAGGGACCACGGTACCAGAGTGAGGTACCAGATCTGCCCTCTGCCTAAAATTCAGCATGTGCCATGGTGAGTTGCAAATGTTTATTAAAAGAATCAGTTGACTGTGCCTTCTTTTTGTGGGTGTCACATGAGTGTCCCAAGTTCTCCAGCCTTCAGGAGTCACCCTTTCCTTGAACATCCACTGAATATCAGCTCCCAGATCTGCAGGAAATCCATTCAAGAGCCCAGTACATGCTGATGTGTTTCCATAGATCCATCCTGTAGCTGTTGCATTTTTCTCTGAATGGCTCCATTGTGGCAGGCCTCTTTGTGGTCACCTACAGCCGTTTCTTCACCTCTTCTCCCAGTTGCTGTTCTTTACCCGAGCTATTTTGCTCTGAACATCTTCTGAGCAGCCATGGCTGGCTCCAGGACAGCACAGACTCCAAACTCTGGTCTGATCTTGTTTCTGCCTCAGAAGCATGTGGTGCTGTGGTCTCAGATGCCATCAAGGCGTCTTCTAGCTCATCCAGGCAGGCCTGCTCTCAAACGTTCAGCTGGGAGAATGTGACAATTTTCTGGAGTTTGATAATCTTCCATCTTTCTTGATGATCCATGGATGGTCTCACAACCCAGCTGAGTACTTACATTCAATCCCAGGAGATTCTGAGAAGGTGTTGGTTTGTAGAGGAGAAAGGATGGGAGATGATGGGGAGGAAGAGAAGATGTGGGGAAGCCAGAGAAGACAGAAAGAGGAAAACATATTACAACTTAACCCAATTTAACTCAAACTTGAATGTGCATCCAAATCACCTAGAAGGCTTGTTAAAGCACAGAGTGCTGGATCCCACCTCAGAGTTTCTGATTCAGTAAGTTTGGGGTGGGGACCAAGACTTCTCATTTCTAACAAATTCCCAGGTGATACTGATGCTGCCAGTCAGGGGACCACACTTTGAAGACCACTGACTTCATCCCAAAACCATATGGAAGGCAGTGCACCCCCTTCAGACACAGCGTTTTGCTTCTCACAATGGGTAGGCAGATCTGTTCCTTATTAAATATCCTTGTGGCCAACAGCCAAGTCCATCTGCTTGTTCACATAGTAGCAAGATGTCCAACAAATCCCTAAAGAAACTAATGAGCAACTTGGATCCAACTCTTTATTGTCTGCCAGAGGAAAGGCATCCATGCTTGGTAATGAGCCTTTGGTCTCTCTGCCAGGCTCTGTGGCCAGAATTAAGCACTTTGTCATCTGGCCGGTAAAGGACTTTCTTGATAGTATTGAACCAGAAAGCCTAACCAAGTCACGTACTTACATCCCATTATATTGGGGGGACAGTGGATGGTTTCTACTCTCAGAAACCTGTTTGTTTCCATCTTGGTGGTGTGCAGGACAGGAGAGGGTGTGTGTCCCACATCATGCAAAGTCCTGGGACGTGATGGCCGCTACTCCCGTTCACACATTCCACCAGCATTTTGTAGCCTCCTGCATAGTCTGACTCTGAACTAAGTCAGAACAGGGCACAATGACAAAATACACCCAGGATCTGCTTCAAGGCTAGGCCTGTGACACAGCTCCATGCTGGGTGTATAGTGAACCCTCACGAAATGTCAGCCTTGATTATTATGAGTTTGATTAAGAGAAAAGTGTTCCCATCACGATCTGGTATAGAACTCTCTTGCTTGATGCAATTCACAATCTCCTTCTGGGAGGAAATTAGCATTCTTGATAAATGCTTAAGCAATTTTCTGATAAACTCTAACAAGATTAAAACCTCCTTGGAGAAATCAGCTACCCAAACACTTAGCTGATTATCAGACATTCTTTATCTTGTATTCAGTTTAATAATGCTTATCCAACCATTCTCTTTTCCTGGGAAATGTCCTTAACACAAGGGGACTCTGACTTGGCTTTGTGGCATGATCAAAATAAAACTTTGACACATGCTTATAACTAATTTATCTGAAAAAATTTAAAACAGTCATTATGGAGGTAGGACACAGGAATAGTAATTAACATTTTTAAGTACTTGCTGCTTGCCAGATATTATAGGAAATGTCTTGTATAGCTCATCATTCTTTCTCTTTATAATGAGTTGGGTTATTGTAGCTCTGTTTTACTTATAAGATGCTCAGAGAGGTGAAGTGACTTGCCCAAGATCACACAGCCAGTAAATGGCAGAGCCAGGTTTCGAATCCAGGTCTGTCTGAGTGCAGAGCTGGAGCCAGCAATAGCTTCTGTCTTCTGCCTCTGTCAAAGGATTATAGCGGGAGATGGAGAATAGGATATTCTCTGAGAGAAGGACAAGTATAGGGCTGTGGGACTGCAGAGTGGGGACAGGTCCCTCCTAGGTACAGGGCTTGGGAAGGAACTATGGGGGAAGAGGTTTCTCAGGCCAGAAGAGGATGTAGGGGAGGGACATCTAAGACAGCAAAAAAAGCAGTCAGGAGCAATGGTCTGGACAGAGGCAGACCATGTTTGGAGGATATGGTAGAGTTCAATCTGGCAACTGCAGGAGTGGTCCCCAGTCCTTTCAATAATGAGAACCATGTCTTCTAGTGTTGTGGATCCTACGTGCTGCTAGTTGGATTCTTATGACTTGGATTGAGAGAGCCCATCCCAGTTCTATCACCTACTGGCTGTGTGATCTTGGGCAGATTACTTCACCTCTCTGAGGTGAAGCTTTCTTCATGTGAAAATTGGAGGGTAATAGTAGCATTTCTCTTATAGGATTGCTGTGAGCATTTAATGAGATAAACCATGAAAAGCACATGTCCAGCACCTACTAAGGGCTCTGTAAAAAGGTGAGGTTTTAATGTGTAACTGATTTATGGTGGCATTATGTTACTATTTTCTCAGTAGGGCTGTGAAAAAATTTTTCTTATTTTAGTATAATTTCAGACTGCTAAAAAGGTTGCAAAAAGAGTGCAAAGAATTCCTGAACACACTTCATCAAGATTATACATATATATACCTAAATTTCCCTCCTAAACTGTTTGCAAGTCAGATGCAAACCTGTTGGCCTTTTACCCCTAAACACTTAAGTGTGTATTCCCTAAAAGCAAGGACATTCTCTTATATAGTCATAGTACAATGATTAAAATCATGAAATTGACACTTATACAATACTATTTTCAGCAGACTATATTCAGATTTTGTCAACTGTCCCATAACATCCTACATAACGAATGAAAATCTTGGATCATATATTACATTCAGTTTTCCTTTCTCTTTAGTCTCCTTGTAACAGTCTCCTGGTAACAGTTTCCCAGTCTTCTTGTCTCTCATGACCTTGACATTTTTGAAGAGTATAGGCCAGTCACTCTCTTTAGGTTTGTCTGATGTTTCCTCATAATTAGATTCAGGTTAGGTGTTTTGGGCAAGAGTGCATTTCAGTGCATCACATCATTGTGAATATTTTTGTTCATGCCTTAAAATAAGGTCCCCTCATGGGAAGAGGTGGGGGGCACTGGACCACCTGCACAAGAATCCACTGAAAGACTCGATAAGCATGCAGACACCCCAGTACCCCTGAGAGTGTGGGCCAGGAATCTACGTGATTAACCAGCAACAGTGTGACCAGTTGTCTACTTGTCTACGTTCCTTCCAAGACATGGCCAGTAGATGGCGGTGCAGTCTGCACTTTCAATGCAGCTTCTGCATTTCTGGAAAGATCTCCCTGTGAAACTTCCTGTGAATTCAAGTTAACATCCACCAGGAGAGCTTGGCTGTTTAAGCTGCTCTCCCCTGCTGTTCCTTCAGAGTGACTTCTCTTGATGCCCCAGGACCTCAAAGTGGTCAGAACTCACTTGGAGGTTCCTAAACTCCTCGAGGTGAGAGACCCCTCTTTCTGAAGAGCTAGCCAGCAACTGTAAAATAATAATACCCCAGCTAGCATTTACTGAGAACTTACTGTGTGACTAGCAAGACTCTCGCTTTCTCATTTAACGCTCGCAGCTACCCCTGGGAAGGAGATTGTTAACCTTCCCACAGTCACACAGCAAGTTCCCATCACTACCTCCTGTTTCCTTCTTGGCTGGAACTTGTGCTTGAGTCAGAGGAGCAGACGGGGAGCAATAATATCTGCGTCCCAGGCCCAGGCTCTGAGAGCTTGGGGAGCGTCCTGAGAAAGGAGAGGATGCCCTTCCCTGCCTTGGGAGCCAGGGTGACTGGGCTGGGAGCTGCAAGGGACAGACACAGGGTCAGTCCCCCTGTTAAGGGGGCTTCAATTGTTTAGGGAAGCAGACACGACATGGGTCACAGCACATGGAGGGCCAGTGGGCAGGCTGTCTAGACTCTGAGAGGCTGGAGGGACTGGGGGGCTTTCAAAGACTGGGGGTGAAACCGCACAACTCAAATTGGGATTTGAACCCATGGGCTGGAACTCGAACCTGGTCAAAACCCAGATGGGGACTTGAATCCACTGTCTTTTAATTAAAATCACACATCTGGTCTCAGGACCTACTAAAGTTCAGGGTCTTTATGTCTCAGCAATTCAGTGAGAGACAACGCAATAGGTAAAAAGTGGATTTACTTAGAGGGATACACATTCCATAGACGGAGCATGGTGTGTCTCAAAAGGCGAGAGTGGCCCTGGGAGAAACACCCTCCACAGACAGAGTGCGGGCCATCTCAGAAGGCGAGAGGCCCCGAAATATGGGGTGGTTAGTTTTTATGGGCTGGGTAATTTCATAGGCTAATGAGTGGGAGGATTATTCCAACTATCTTGGAGAAGGGGTGGAGATGTCCAGGAATTGGGCCACCGCCCACTTTTTGGCCTTTTATGGTTAGCCTCAGAACTGTCATGGCCCTGGTGTCATTTAGCATATGCTAATGTATTACAATGAGCATAAAATGAAGCTCAAGGTCTACTGGAAGTCAAATTTTCTGCCATCTTGGACGTAGTTGGTTCTAACCAGTTTATGTCATATCCAAAGGCTATGTCATTCTTTTAAAGGTTGTGCCCTGCCCCCTTCCCACCTGTTTCAGGGGGACACTGTGGGACATTCAGTCTGTGTAATGCTCATAATAGAGCAAATCATACTTGTTGAATTTGTTTCTGCTTATTTAATCCTTTTCTAAGAGGACTGAGGGGATTTTCAAGGGAAGGTATCCATGGTATCGGGGAGGATGGTGTAAAATGAGCCTGGAGACGTGGACAGGTAAGAATGTTTACCTGGAGACGTGGGCAGGTGGGGATTTTCACCAATGGGTGTGGTCAAGGGAATTGTCCTAGAAAGCAGAGAAGTTTGACTGGAGATCTGGAAGGCATCCTTATCAATATGTACTTCTGTTGAGGTCAACGCTGCACATTGTTTATGCAAGACCTCAACTCCCCTTCTTCGTTGTTAGCAGAACCCTGGATTAGTTGAAGTGGCCACCTGCCCAGCTAAAGAGCTACATTTCCCAGCACTGGCAGCTAGTCCTGGCCAATGAGATGTGAGCCAACAAAGCTGGGCTGGTGTATTAGTCTGGATTCAATCAGGAGAGAAAAACCACATGGTAATTTGAATAGGGAAAGTGTAATATAAAGAATTATTGACTATAACAGAGGACTGAAGTAATGAGGGGTTGCCTAGTAAGAGGTAAAGAGAACTCTGAAGAAGACAGGTGAAGTAGCAGATATAAGGAGCAGTGATGACTCTCAGGGCTGAGATAGAGCTTCCCCTCCCCTATGCCCTCCCCCCAGGGCTGAGGTCCAGACTTTGTTGGATTGGGCACAGCTGTGGTTCACTGAACAGCAGAGAAGTTACTGAGGTCTGCCCTGGTGGAACCTGCCAGAAAACTGCCCTCTATCATACCAGGGAAAGCTATCCTGATACCACTGAGGTATCTCAATGGAAGCACTTGAATACAAAATTGCCAAAGGTGGGGATGCTGGGGGAAGCTACTGGCCTTTCAGTGCTTCTGGCTGCTGTAGACTGTAGGAACGGGTGCTGGAGCAGCTGCCTGTGCTGTAGGAGGCTGCTGAGTGACCCACCCGAACCAGGAAAGGGTGGGCTCCTGGAAAAGCCCTCTAAAAGGGATTAGATTTGGCTAGTTTGTCCCTTTTGCCCTTTGATCTTCCCTTTCTTCCTGCATCCTGGATCCAGAATGAAGAGGACTTGGCAGAGAGCTGCAACTGACATGTCACGTGAGTGAGAAATAAACCACTGTGGTGGTCAGCCGCTAAGACATTGGGGTTGTTTGTTCTGCAGCACAACCTGCTGAAACCTGACCAATACACATGAAGAATGTTTATATAATAATTGCCAGTTACAGTAAATAGAAATTTCCTGTTTTGTAAAATACTTTGAGGAGGTGAGAATTATGGTTAAAGAAAGAGCCAATAAGGTCTAAAGCAAAGGAAAAGAGTTGTAAAAATACTTCCTGGACATTAGAAACACTGATGCTTTCAAATTTATTACAGGAACAGGAGAAGAAAGAAAAAAGAACAAAATGGGAAGGAGAAAGAGAAAGGTAAAACAGTAAAGAAAAAACAAAGAAAATTTGAGAATACTGTGTTTATAGACAGCTCAACTGACTCCTTGGTATTGCTCAGGAAAATAAGAGGAATATTATTAAACCAGAGCAGCCTGGTTGCTGCTTATCTAGAAGCCACTTCGAATTGCCTGTGGGAGACACAGTAGGGAGCATCTCTCCGTCCTCAAGACATGTGATTGAAGCCATTGTGCTCTCTCTCAAAGGCACCTTAACACGCCTTGTCTGTCCTCATCAGCAAGCACATGGGCTTCCCACTGAACTCTAGTTTCAGAATGACCTTTGAGGTGTCCCCAAGGATCCATAAAGTTAATAGCTTTTATTTTGAGTCAGACACTTCAGCACACAGTCTCTCAATTTAGTGAGGATCCAGCTATTGGCTTTCATAGAAAGTGGCAAGAGACAGAAGCAATTGGCTTTGATGGGTATGAGGAGGAAAAGGTGGCAGAGTGAAAGCCCCGCTGACCCTCTCCAACACCTTTCAGGTGAACAACAGCAGCAGCAGAGACAAATTGACGGAGCAAGTAACAGAAGAACGTGTCATCTGAAATGAATGTGGCAGAGTTGAGCAAATTGGCAAGAGTACCCTTCCAGACGCACAGAGATATCTGTAACACATTTAAGGAAGACATGGAGAGTCCCTGCCTATCTCCCGGATATTAAGTAGGTACAGGTTTCCTAAAAGTAAGTAAGAGGGTCTGGAAGGGTCTGGCCAACATCTTTACTTGGAAAGATGAGAACTCAGAGCAAAAGAGGACTCAAGAGTGTTAGTGAAGGTCACACCTTGTGACTGTCTTCAAGCCCCGGGGTGATAGGAACCAGGGCTGTAAGGATGACCCTGTAACTTTACCACCCTTGTAATTCTCTGAGCTGGGCTCCTATATCAAACCAACAAGCTAAGGGCAAGGTGAGGAGAGAGAGGTGAGAATCACACTCTGATATCACCTTTGTACAATGCCAGCTGAACAGAGGTGAATCAGCTCAACCACACTGGCTAAAGGGCTTTACCAAGAGCCACAGGTCACAAAGGGATACAGAGGATCCGAATCAAACAATGAATCAGGTTGATATTAGTGATAATATGGCATCGTGCAAACAAATGAATATGTAAACAGCTAATATGTCTTCCATTGAAACACCCATGAGAATATTTACAGAACTTGACCATGGCTATAAAGAAAATACCAGTAATTTTCCCCCAAATAGAAATAGTAGAGACTTCTTTGACCACCAAGTAATAAAACCAGAAATTAAAACAAAAAGTAGAAATGAGGGGCTTCCCTGGTGGCGCAGTGGTTGAGAATCTGCGCGTCTGGAGCCTGTGCTCTGCAACAAGAGAGGCCGTGATAGTGAGAGGCCTGCACACCGCGATGAAGAGTGGCCCCCACTTGCCGCAACTAGAGAAAGCCCTCGCACAGAAACGAAGACCCAACACAGCCATAAATAAATAAATAAATAAATAAATAAATAAATAATTTAAAAAACAAAAACAAAAAAACTAGTATATACATTAAAAAAAAAAAAAGTAGAAATGAGACAAAAACCCAACCACATGGAAAAATTAAACCCCCTCCTTGGGACTTCCCTGGTGGTGCAGTGGTTAAGACTCTGCACTCCCAATGCAGGGGGTCTGGGTTCGATCCCTGGTCAGGGAAGTAGATCCCACATGCATGCGGCAGCTAAGGGTTTGCATGCCACAACGAAGGAGCCAGGGAGCTGCAACTAAGGGGCCCGCATGCCGCAACTAAGACCCAGTGCAACCAAATAAATAAATAAATAAAATATTTTTTAAAACCCTCCTCAAAATTTATTTACTTATTTTAAAATCGAAGTATAGTTGATTTACAGTGTTGTGTTAATTACTGCTATACAACAAAATGATTCAGTTATACACATGTATACATTCTTTTTTAAAATATTCTTTTCCATTATGGTTTATCATAGGATATTGACTATAGTTCTCTGTGCTATACAGTAGGACCTTGTTGTTTATCCATTCTCTATATAAAAGCTTACATCTGCTAACCCTAACCTCCCACTCCATCCGTCCCCCAACCCCCTCCCCTTGGCAACCACCAGTCTGTTCTCTATGTCCATGATTCTGTTTCTGTTTCATAGATAAGTTCATTTGTGTCATATTTTAGATTCCACATATAGGTGATATCATATAGTTTTTGTCTTTCTCTTTCTGACTTACTTCACTTAGTATGATAATCTCTAGTTGCATCTCCTCCTCAAAATTTAAAACTCCATTTGAGAACAAAAGGAAGTCAAAACTGTAAGTTCAAACAAGATTGGAAAACAAAGATGAAAACACTATGTGTCTAAAGCAATGAGATACAGCTAAAACCATTATGAGAGGGACTTCCCTTGTGGCCCAGTGCATAAGAATCTGCCTGCCAACGCAGGGGACACGGGTTCGAGCCCTGGTCTGGGAAGATCCCACATGCCGCGGAGCAGCTAGGCCCGTGAGCCACAACTACTGAGCCTGCGCTCTAGAGCCCTCGAGCCGCAGCTACTGAGGCCCGTGCGCCTAGAGCCGGTGCTCTGCAACAAGAGAAGCCACCGCAATGAGAAGCCCACGTACTGGAACAAAGAGTAGCCCCCGCTCGCTGCAACTAGAGAAAGCCCGCGCACAGCAATGGAGACACAACGCAGCCAAAAATAAATAAAATTTAAAAAAAAAAAATTATGAGAGGGAAATTTCTTCTTAAACACTTATATTTCTGAAAAAGAAAAAAGAAAGACAAATATAAATGAATCAAGCATTCAAAGCTGGAAGATACAAAATGAGCAACAAAATACATCTAAGGAAAGAAAGGCAGAATGAGGACAAGCAGAAATTAATGAATTAAAGTACGAAATAAAGGTAGAATTGGTAAATGGAAGAGCTGATTCATTGTGGAAAAAAACCCTACACAGTAAAATAGAGAAGCCACTAGCCAGCCTAATCAAGAGGAAAAAGACCACATACAGAGAACACATAATTAGGATGAGAAATGAAAGACAAGCATGATAAAGAACATTTTAATATGTATTTTTTAATTACATAAATAATGCATGGATACATAGGCATTAGAAATAAAGTCAAAGAAGAAGAAAAAAATAGAGTAAAAAGTTAAAGTCAGCTCAGGCTGCCAGAACAAAATACCACAGACTGGGTGGCTTAAACAACAGAAATTTATTTTCTTATAGTTCTGGAGGCTGGAAGTCCAAAATCAAGGTGCCCACAGGGTTGGTTTCCTCTGAGGCCTCTCTCCTTGGGGTGCAGACAGTTCCCCTCTTTACACGTTCGCCCTTCTGTACATGAGCCTCTGGTGTCTCTTTGTGTGTCCAAGTTTCCTCTTCTTATAAGGATACCAGTCAGTTTGATTAGGGCCCAGCCTAATTTTAAGTTCATCACCACATTAAAAGGCCCCATCTCCAAACAGAGTCACATTCTTAGGTACAGGGGGTGGGGTGGGGTTTTGGGCTTTAGTATATGAATTTTGCAGGACACAGTTCAGCCCATAACACCCTCTCTCCTTTTTCCCCCCTCAAGTTCCACGTCTCTCCCAGAAGTAATATGATTAACCCCATGACATTTGCGGGGCCCAGGACAAGAGTCAAACCAAGGCCCACATACCATATATCTACATATTTTTTGTAAATCCAGCTAACAAACTGTTAAATAGAAACATTCTATCCTCCTACCTGGACAAATATACCTTCACATTGACCTGAGAAACCACGTTTGGATGTAGAATTCCTGGACTCTCCAGAGTTTCTTCTAGAATGTGGTGTAGGGCCTCCCTTCTCTTCCCTTGCCCGGCTCCGTCTACACCACCAGGGCCTCATGCATACATAGATGGAGACTCCAACCTGCACATCCAGGTTTCTCCACACACCCCTCAAACAGGACCTAGCTGTGGTCACAGCAGTGGTACACTCCATCCTCAGGAAGACATACCTGAGGCAAGGTCCCCACAGACTCTGAAAGGAATGCTGGGGTCCCAGGAATAGGAAGACTGGTCTAGAAGAAAGGTTCAGACTCTAGATGGGCATGTCCTCTGTGGATGTGGTGCATCTGGAAGGAGGATGAGCAGCTCCTCTAAAGAGCAAGCCCAAGGGAGAGGTCCCTCTTGCTCAGGTCTAAGGGGAATACTGCTACAACTAGATATTAGTGGGTATCTTTTTAGACTATTTTACATCCATTTAATGTATAAAAAGGAGATTCTAATTCCAAAATAAAAGCTTATTTTAAAAAATGGATTCTCTCTTTTTCTGAGACTTGCTTTCTTTCCCCATTCTATCTTGTAGATCTTTCCATGTCAGCATATATAGATCTACTTTATTCTCTTTAATTGTTGCATGATATTATACAGTATAAAGGTAAGGGGGAAATTATGAAGGCCCATTTAACACAATGCAATGTTAATCCTCTTGAAAATTTGGATGATTTAAAACCAAAATAAATTTAAAAAATAAAAATTCCCAAGACTGGCTTAAGAAGAAATAGAAAACCTGAACAGACTAGTAACTATGGAAGTAGCTGAGGAAGTTGTCCAAGACAACCCCATGGTTTCTTTCAAATCTACAAGTGACAGGTAATTCCAAAGCTCACCAAACTCTTCCAGAGCAAAAAGAAAGAAGGAAACTGCCCAGTGATTTTTTTTGGAAGGGTATTAATATTGATACGGATTGTATTGTGTCCTCCCCCCAAATTCATAGGTTGAAGCCCTAACTCCCAATGTGATGGTATTGGGAAGTGGGGCCTTCCAACTGGGTGGTAGTTAGGTTTGGATGAGGTCATGAGGATGGAGCCCTCATGATGGGATTAGTGCCCTTATAAAAAGTGTCCTGAGAGACATCTCCCTTTCTCTTTGCTATGTTAAGACAGCCAGAAGATGACCATCTGTAAGCCAGGAATTAGACCCTAACCAGGAAGCAAATTGGTGGGACTTTGATCTTAGACTTCTCAGCCTCCAGAACTGTGAGACATTAGTTTCTGTTGTTAAAGCCACCCCAGTGTTTTGTTATAGCAGCCTGAGTTGACTAAGATAAATATCGAAACCTGACAAAACAACGAAAAGAAATTCACAGACTAATTTAATCTATGAATATTGAAGCAGAACTTCTTCATGAAAGATTAAGAGGTAGAATCCAGTAATATAGTTAAAGAATAAAAAACTATAGTCAAGGGACTTCCCTGGTGGCACAGTGGTTAAGAATCCTCCTGCCAATGCAGGGGACACGGGTTTGAGCCCTGATCCGGGAAGATCCCACATGCCGTGGAGCAACTAAGCCCGTGAGCCACAACTACTGAGCCTGCATGCTCCAACTACTGAAGCCCACGCACCTAGAGCCCGTGCTCTGCAACAAGAGAAGCAACCGCAATGAGAAACCCACGCACTGCAAGGAAGAGTAGTCCCTGCTCGACACAACTAAAGAAAGCCCGCACGCAGCAATGAAGACCCAACACAGCCAAAAAAAAAAAAAAAGCATACTTGGAACAGCTGTGCTTATTTTGCAAACTCAGTGAGAAGCTGACTTTTGCATAACTAATTAAAAACCCACTGGTGGGACTTCCCTGGTGGTCCAGTGGCTAAGACTCTGCACTCCCAATGCAGGGGGCCTGGGTTTGATCCCTGGTCAGGGAACTAGATCCCACATGCCTTGAATAAGAGTTCGCATGCCGCAACTAAAGATCCCGCATGCCACAATGAAGATCAAAGATCCCGTATGCCGCAACTAAGACCCGGCGCGGTCAAATAAATAAATAAATGTTTAAAAAATAAAAATCCACTGGTATTTTTATCTCAGCAAAAAGCCTCCCACTCTTGTGAGGTTGACATTAGGTGCCCATTTTATGGATGGGGGAAGGAAGCATGGAGAAGATAAGTGTGTTAGTTTCCTAGGGCTGCTGCAAAAAAGTACCACAAACTGGGTGGCTTAAAACAACAGAAATTTATTGTCTCACAGTTCTGGAGACCAGAATTCTGAAATCAAGATATCTATGGGGCAATGCTTCCT
Organism: Eubalaena glacialis; assembly: GCF_028564815.1. Classification (NCBI taxonomy): domain Eukaryota; kingdom Metazoa; phylum Chordata; class Mammalia; order Artiodactyla; family Balaenidae; genus Eubalaena; species Eubalaena glacialis. Next base: position 21,930,320 of record NC_083728.1, read on the forward strand.
CAGAGATTCTGGGTAGTATCCTTCTTTACCTCTTCTTAGCTTCTGGTAGCCTCAAGCATTTTTTGACTTGAAACTGCATGTCTGATCTCTGCCTCTGTCATCATCTTGTCTCTCTGTGGGTGTCTGTCTCTATGTCCAAATTTATAAGGACACCAGTCATATTGGGTTAGGGACCACCTGAATGACCTCATTTTAACTTAATTATCTCTATCAAGATCCTATTTCCAAATAAAGTCACATTTTGAAGTACTGGAGGTTAGGACTTCATCGTATCTGTTTTGGAGGACACAATTCAACACATAACGGTAAGTAATTTTGAATCATGGAGTATTAGATCTAAAAGGGACTTTTTCTATGAAGCCACCCCACTCTATACTTCCTCTTTGCATGACCTTAACCACGCCCAGGCTCTCCTAAAATGGAAAGTCACCAAGGAAATTCACCAAAATATTAACTATGCTAACCCCTGCAACCCTTGATGACCCTTTAAAATGTAGGCCTTTCAGATCCTCTCTTGTTTCCTGCTGACCTGGGTTTCCACACTCCTGACTTAACATTTCATGGCTCATCTACCTCCCGAATACCTTCTGGAGCCCCAACAGAGGACTTAGACCTGTCAGAAAGAGCGAGAACTGGGTGAGATATCTTTTGGGGAGCTCTGTGATCTGAACAGGAGTGATATGAAAGTCAAATGCAGGGGCACTGAGCATGTGCAGCACAGCAGAGGCAAAGATATGGAGACAATTAACAGCAGACTCTAAATTGGAGGAGCTATGTGAAAAGGGCCTGGGGCAGCCCATAGCTGGGGAAAAGATTGGAAAATTAGGTTAAGTGACAAGAGACTTCAAATCAAATCACCAGATACATATTAAGTGCCCAACTCAGTACTGCAATGAGGCATGGGTGATACAAAGACATATAATATCTGTTTCCTGCCCTCAAGGAAAGTATAATCTACTTACAGAGGTTAGACATAAGACTCAGGAGAAGTAAGATAACAAGATATCTAAATAGCAATTCACAGTGCCATACAATCATTTGCTAAGTGAACTGTAGAGCTGATGACAAGCTTTTAGAATTCTGAATCAGGAGAGATTATCTGATTATTTATGGTCTAGATAGGCTGCATATTTTCTTGCTGGGGGGAAACGAAGGGTTAACTGAGCAGGGCAAATCAATGAAACGAAGAGCTGCTTTTTTACAGAGATCAATGAAATTGATAAACTTTTAGCTAGACTTAAAAAAAAAGAAGATCCAAATAAAATCAGAAATGAAAGAGGAGACATTACAACTGATGACACGGAAATAAAAAGGATGATAAGAGACTACTATAAACAATATATGCCAACAAATTGGGTAAGCCAGAAGAAATGGAAACATTCCTAGAAACATACAACCAAGCAAGGTTGAATCATGAAGAAGTAGAAAATCTGAGCAGACCTGTAACTAGTAAGGAGATTGAATCAGTAATCAAAAATCTCCCCAAAAAGAAAAGCCCAGGACCAGATGGATTCACTGAGAATTCTACCAAACATTTAAAGAAGAATTAATGCCAATACCTCTCAAACGCTTCCAAAATACCAAAGAGGAGGGAATACTTCCAAACTCATTTTACAAGGTCAGTGTTACCCGGATGTCAAAACCAAAGTCAGTACAAGAAAAGAAAACTACAGGCCAATATCTCTGATGACTATAGATGTAAAAATCCTCAACAGGCTTCCCTGGTGGCGCAGTGGTTGAGAATCTGCCTGCCAATGCAGGGGACACGGGTTCGAGCCCTGGTCTGGGAAGATCCCACATGCCGCGGGGCAACTGGGCCCGTGAGCCACAATTACTGAGCCTGCGCGTCTGGAGCCTGTGCTCCGCAACAAGAGAGGCCGCGACAGTGAGAGGCCCGCGCACCGCGATGAAGAGTGGCCCCCGCTCGCCGCAACTAGAGAAAGCCCTCGCACAGAAACGAAGACGCAACACAGCCAAAAATAAATAAATAAAAATAAATAAATTAAAAAAAAATCCTCAACAAAATACTAGCAAATCAAATTCAACGGCACATTAAAATTATCATACAACATGACCAAGTGGGGTTTACCTGTGTGGGGCAAGGACGGTCCAACATATGCAAATTACACACCACATTAACAGAATGAAGGATAAAAATCACATGATCATCTCAATAGACGCAGAAAAAGCATCTGACAAAATTCAACACCCTTTCATGATAAAAACCCTCAACAAACTAGGAGAAGAAGGAAACGACCTCAACCTAACAAAGCGCATATGTGACAAGCCCACCACAAACATCATACTCATTAGTGAAACATTGAAAGCTTTTCCTCTAAGATTAGGAATAAGGCAAGGATGCCCACTATTATCACTTCTGTTCAACATAGTACTGGAAGTCCGTGACACAGAATGATTCAGGGATCCAGGTTGCTGGAGGCTCTGTCATCGTCAGTACATTTATCTCAAGTTACCTTGGTGTCAAATCCAGATGGGGGAGGGGAGAGAAAGAGAGAGAGAGAGAGAGAGAGAGAGAGAGAATGAGACTCAAATAGGGGTGTTTATGGGCTACACCCAGAGTGGCACACATCACTTCTGCCCACATTCCACTTGCCAAAGCTCAGCTACATGGTCACATCTAACTGCAAGGGAGGCTGGGAAACAGCTGTGAGCCCAGGAAGAAAGAGAAATGGTTTTGTGACTAGCTATCTAGTCAGACTCTTTCATACCTGCTCTTTTTCAGGTGAGGGAACTTAGGCTCAGAGAGGTGCTAGGTCACAGTGAGTAGAGAAATTGAGAGACCCTAGCTATATATAGTTGATGGAGCAAAAAACAAATGTGCGAACGTAGTATCTGAAATTATAAACTGACGAACAGAGAAGCCAAAAATATGAAGTTACATAACTATTTTGAGAGAGGGACTGTAAGTGGGGCGGGTTAATGAAGTCAGTAATTTTGTTTAATATTGGTAAATAAAAAGAGAGAGAGAGAGAGAGAGAGAGAAATAAGAACATTACTTAATATTTGGAGGTATCCAGAACTAAAAACAGAAACGTTTAAGGAATTAAAAGTTGTTCCCTCTGAGACCATTGCTGCTTATTATGGACCCTTTTGTACATTGATGTTTTGGTTCTTTTTTTTAGTTTAATTTTTATTTTATATTGGAGTATAGTTGATTTACAATGTTGTGTTAATTTCAAGTGTACAGCAAAGTGCTTCAGTTATACATATACATATATCCATTCTTTTTCAGATTATTTTCTCATATAGGTTATTAGAGAATATTTTTTAAAAATATTTATTTATTTATTTGGCTGTGCTGGGTCTCAGTTGATGCATGTGGGATCTTCGTTGCCACGTGTGGGATCTTTAGTTGTGGCATGCGGACTTCTTAGTTGCGGCATGTGGGATCTACTTCCCTGACCAGGGATCAAACCGGGGCCCCCTGCATTGGGAGCGGGGAGCCCTAGCTGCTGGATCACCAGGGAAGTCCTTATTACAGAATACTGAGTAGAGTTCCCTGTGCTACACAGTAGGTCCTTGTTGATTATCCATTTTGTACATTGATTTTTTTTAAAGCATGTGCCTAAATTTGCTTTGATTATCTTAAAATTTTTATTTTTAAAAAGTAATATTTGCTTTTGTAAAAAATATCCAAACTACAAAATGGCACAACAAGGAAAATGAAAACTTCCCAACCTAATGAACGCTTTATTTCCACTCTTCAGAGGTAACCTCTGTTTCCAGTAACCGGTAACCTCCTAGAAATTTCCTGTGTACATATAAGCATTCATATGTCTATATCATCTTAAATAAAAGGAGATGATACTGTACCTACTGTTCTATAGCTTAGGCTTTCTACTTAATAACGCCTTGACGTCTCTTCATGTCTGCATATATAGTCATTCTTCTCAATGACTGCATAGTATTCCTTTGTGTGGATGCACCATAATTTATCTGTTAGTCTTTATCAAGGGCCACAGGGGTTGCCTTCAGTTTTTGTTTCGTAGGGTTTGGTTATTGTTTTGCTATCACAAACAATGCCACAATAAACAGCCCATACAGCTCTGGTATAGTAGATGAATAAACCCAGAAAAATCGAACTTTGTTTATGGGGAGCCTACATAATAAAAGACACTATAAGAAGTCTCATAAATACAGATGGACTCATTTTATGTACACTTCTTTGAATACATGCAGAAAAGTGTACAAATAATAAGTGTGCAGATAGATTGATGTTCACAGAGTGAACTCACCCATGTAACCAGCACACAGATCAAGAAGTAGAATATTATCAAACCCCCTTAGGAGCTCCTCGTGTCCTTTTCTGGTCAGTCCTCCTCCCAGGCAGCATGGGCACGCTCCTGCCTTTTGCTTCCAGGAATTAGATTCGCCTGCTTTTGAACTTTGTGTCAATGGACTCGTACAGCAGGTACTCTTTTGTGTCAGGTTTCTTTAACGCGGCATTCTGTTTGTGGGAGGTATCCACGTTACTGTATGCAGTTGAAGTTCTTTTGCGCTCCTTGCTGCTTAATATTCTGTTGTGCGAATATTCCACCACGTATCCATCCACTACTGATGGACATTTGGGTTATTTTCAGTTGGGGGTTATGATGAAGAGTGTATATGAACACACCAGTATGTGTCTTTGGTGAACATAGGTGGGCATTTCAGTTGGGTGTCTGATTGCTGGGTGATGGGGCACATCCATGTTCAACTGTAGCAGATCCTTCCAATGGCTGTACCAATTTACATTCCCACCAGCAGTGGACAAGTGTTCCAGTTACTCCACATTCTTGATAACACCCGGATTTTGTCAGGGGGTGTTCTTAGAGAGGCACTCTTGATTGAAACGCAGGTCCTAGAAAGCTAGCTGGGGGTGGAGGGGTAGGGCTGAAAGAAAGCTGGGCTTGATTGGGTCTGGGGGATGCCAGTGATGGCCCTGGGACTAGCCCTGCACCCCAAGATGAGATGGCAGTGGTGAGAGCATCCTTTAAAAACAGCCTACCTGTCCCTGGGGTTTGTGATGATAGGTCTGCACTAAGGGCCCCATGAGATCACTTGAGGTGGGAGGAAAGCCTTCTCTAAGGGATGGAGAGAATCCAGCTCTGGGTTCTTTAGTGGCCATAAAGCAGCCATCTATCCTGCTGTGTTTTAATCCTCTGTGGGCTGGGAGAAGCCGGCCCACGTAGGTGTGCTGTGAGGGAAGTTATGTACCAGACTCCAAGGGAAATCCTCAGGACACCTTGACAGATTCCTTTGTCACATGAGCCAGGTGCAGCCCCCTAATCCAGTCAGCTGGAGGTGAATGTCAAGCTTATAGTTATGGGACAGGTCGGAATCTCAGAAGAGAGGTCTGGACCAAAGGCATACACTCGGGGCTCATGGCAACCACTGATGGTCTTCAAATCCTTGGAGACTGAAACCTCCTCTTGCTTATATTAACCACAGTGGATTCTGAAGTTTGCAGTTAGGGATCCTGACCAGTACAGGACTTGTAGCACCAAAAAGAGCAGAGCTGGGGATGAGTCAGGGGGGCAGGAGACGGGGGCCCTCCAGGCCTGGTCAGACCACAGAGAACAGATATCAGTGTCATTGGCCTCGTGCTCTGTGTCTGAGGCCAGCAGTGTTTCGGAGCCGGAGAATACAAGACCCCTTGTGAAGTTAGAGGTAGCACAGTCACAAGACCACCCTCACTTCTGATATCAATTGCAAGTTTGAGGGTCCCCAAGACCACCCATAAGTTCTATAATTGGCTAAAAGGACTCTAGAACTCACGGAAATCTGTTACACTCCTGATTACAGTTTGTTAAAGGGAAAGGATATCAATTAAAGTCAGCCAGTGGAAGAGGGGCAGAGAACAGAATCCAGGAAAGTTCCAAACACCGAGCTTCCAGTTGGCCTTTCCCTGTGGATCCGTGGATGGCCTTACTTTCTTAGCATCACAGGGTGACAATATGCACAGTGTTGCCAACTGGGGAAGCTCACCCAAGCCTTGGTGTCCAGTCTTTACTGGGGCTCCATCTGTAGACATGGCTGACCACCCACGTGGTTGACCCCCATCTACAGCCCCTTTGGAGGTCCAGATGGTACCATGTCACCCAAAGCCCCCACCATAGATCACACCGTTAACTGTCGGGCATGTCCAGTGCCCCCAGCTAGACAAGACACTGATCAGGCAGGACTTCCCAAGGGCCTAGAGATGACTTCTCAGGGGCTGAGGGCAAAGACCAGCCCCCTCTCTGAGCCAAGCTGAATTCTTTACTACATAACCCTCCCCAACGCCACTGCCGTGATACCACATGAGCCCCCTCCCCTGTATACTCAGGAGGAGGGGGGAGGGTGAAAGAGGAGAGACTGAGAGCAAATACCCCATCGCTAAATTGATGGAAGGGTCTCTTTAAATGATTGGATTCCATTTCTGGACATTTATTTCACAGATGTACCTGCTCCTATGTTTGTATGGATGCATGAATAAGAAATGATGTATGGGTAAAGTTTTTCAAATATGCAGAGGAGACCAACCCACAGCTTTTCCAGGCAATGTGGCAAACAGTCTCATATCACATCCAGAATTTTGAGTTGGTGAACTCCTACCACATTGTACAGCCATGCGCGGGCCCCGCCCATCTTACCAGTCAGCGCACGCCAACCTGAGTTCTACTTGCTGGCACTTGCGTTTCTTTGCCTGAGAGGTTTCTACAGCTGCTAGAGCCCGCCCTGCCCAGAGTAGAAGAACCAGAGAACTAATGTCCCCAGGAGCTCCCCTCAAACAGTGGCTGATGGGAGATGATGTACAAGCATCCCGGCAATCTTAGCCCTTGGGTGGATACTCTGAGTGTTCTACACTGGCTCCCAGAGTTTCCCGAGTGGGATTAAGGTGGTAATTGGTTTGATCATGAACACTTTAAAGGCTGCCTGCCCTTCCCCATCACATTTCTCTCCTCTACTGGTTATTTCCCTGGGATCCTCTTCCCAGTAAACTACTTGTACCCACCTCCTTGTTTCAGAGTCTGCTTCTGGGGAGCCCAAAGGAAGGCAGGTGATAGTCGCATCAGCTGTTTACCAGGACCTGGTTATGCCCTATCCTCCCCTTACCCCCAGAAGCTGGACGTGAACCCACTGAGTCCCTAGTCACTCTGCAAGGAGGTATTCCCAGCAAATTTGACAAGGGAGGACACTACGGCTTTAGAGAGGCCTTTCCCAGAGGCCCAAAGCAAGTAAGTTGGAATCAAGACTGGCTCTTCCCACGGTGAGGCAATGTTCTGAAAAACAGACATAGGAACTGGGTCTGTGCTGCCTCTAGTTCCCCTGTGCTGACCAACTCAGTGCCTGCAAACAGGAGGATGCTCAGTAAGCACGTCCAGCCAATAAATATTGAATTCCCACTAGGGTTAAATAAATCCTTTTACATGGATTACCTAATATCATCATTATAAGAGTCCTAGGACATGGCTACTATTATTATCATCCTTATTTTATAGGATAAAGTGGGGGAAAGGGGGAAAGGGACCGGTCCGAGGCCACGTGGCCAGTGCTGGATGAAGCCGAGCCCTTCACAGTCCATCACAGGATGGATGATGGTGGCAGACTAGTGAACAAAAGGGATGCGGCGAAGCCATGGCTCACCCCGCCTCCAGCTGGGGGACAGTGCATCGTCCCATCTTGGAATGCATCTCTGTCACACACAGGGTAAATGGGTCTATTCCCTGTGAATTATCTGCTAGCCGGCAGCTCCATCCATCCGCTCATTAACACAATTAAGAAAGCATCCAATGAGCCTTCTGATTCCCAGTCCCCGGGGGCCCAACCACATAACTTGGAAATGACTGTTTGGTAAAGTCTGATCAAAGGCTGGTTGTTCAGTAATTAGAAATCACGGCCTCTTCCTCCAGGCTTGGGGCTCATAAACAACAGTTGGATGAGTTTTTTATTCGGGTCGGACTCAAAACCTAGACAGATCCATTTCCTCCTAATTTACACCCGTTTCAATGGGGAGAGCAGCAGGAGGCTGAATTTTTGCTGCCGGAGACCCACTGGCTCCTGTGTCTGCAGCAGACGGAGAGGGAGGGAGAGAGGGAGCATGTACTGAAATGAGCCCATGAACTACCCATGAACTGCCCCCAAACTGAGACGGACAATTGTCTTAGAGAGCCAGCATCAGCACCAGGTCCAGGGCTGAGCAAGGAGTGGAATCCCACGTTCTCTCATTGAGGTTCCCACAGCAGCAGCGCTGAGAAATGGGAATGTGGTCAGGGTTCATCCTTGAAGACCACAGATAGAGCTGACCATCCAAGGACCCCTTAAGTAAGAGAGGGTTGGCAGTAGGGAGGTTCAGCTAGAGTACCAGATGGTTCCTTCATTGAGCCATTCAATAAATATTTATTGAGGACCTACTAAGTGCAAGCACTCTGCTAGGCACAGGGATCCGATGGTGAATAAAAAAGACAGTGCCTGCCCTTAAAGATAGTACAGGCTAGTGGGGGAGGACGGTCCGTCCTGGTGGGAAAGTAAAGTCCAGAGTTAGAGGGGGTGTGGGTATACGTGCTGAAAAGGAGGAGTGTGAGGACCGAGGCCAGGCCCCCAGAGCTGATAACAGAAATGGTCTTCATCCTCCCAGAATCTCCAGGAATATGCTGCACATCTGGAAATGCAACTTGGCAATCCAGCTGTGGCCCCCAAGCCCTGTCTTTCGCCCTGTCCTCAAACTCTCAGGTACCGGACGTTGGTGCCCAAAAACAGGAAGTCCTAGGAGAGACAAGACAGGACAGGATGGTAAAAGCATCCTCTACTCCAAAAAGATGCATCTCTGATTTAAAGGGAGGCCCACGTCTGGGGAAGCACAAGCTCTGCCAGAAACCAGGTCAGTGCATAAATCGAGTGTGTACCTCTGTCCCCAAGGTCTCCATAAAGCACAGCTTTTGCCAGCTACCTTCTCTAAGGTGGCAATTTATCTGTCATTTCCCAAGCTGCTGCTTCCTGGCAGACCTCATAAATGTCCCCTGTGTCACCTAAATTCTCTCTCCTTGGTGAACAAGACAAAACTGTGAGCTGCTGGGGTTTATTCTCCTACTTCCTCGTAAGTTTCCATCACCAAAGGGGTGGGAATTCTGAACTCAGAGCAAAATCCAGTTCTTTCCCACAGCAACCCATCCCCTGCCTTTGGGGGTCAAACACATGCGCAGAGTTGACCTCAACATTTTAATGAATATGATAGTATATACAGTTGACCATTGAACAACTGCGGGGTTAGGGGCGCCGATGGGTGGAAAAATCCACGTATAATTTATAGTCAGCCCTCCATATCCGCGGTTCCTCGCGGCCGCAGTTCCTCATACACAGATTCAACCAACTGCGGAGATGGTGTAGTACCATAGTATTGTATTTATTATTGAAAAAAATCTGCGTATACACGGACATGGGGCCATTCAAACCCATGTTGTTCAAGGGTCAATCTAACAAATCTTCTAATGACTTCCATTGTGCCCAACTGAGCTAGAAGCTCTAATCTTCATAACTGCCCAGTGAGGTTTGGGCTACACCCCACTTTACACAGGAGAAAACTGAGGCCAGCTGCGTGAATTGTCACTCAGTCCTTGCTTTGAACAGTGATCTGTCTCACTCCTTATAAACTCTCAACAATAGTTGGGTGTTGAGGACCTCTGGTCGCAAAAGGGCTGTGGATATTTGTTTTTCAAATGTCTCAGTTGATCCCTGTTTCAATGTCCCTGACCACTCTGCTGCCTGGCCCTCTCTTTAGTAGCTGTTGTTTGCTGGATGTTGACTATGTACCAGGCACAAAGCAGCATCTCCTTTAATGCTCACAAGCCTGCCAACCCAGTCATCCCACCTTACGGATGCTCTTCTAGAAAGATAACCTGAACCGTGGGGCACAGATGGCGCATAAAATGCTTGGTCAGAAGAGTGGAGAGTCTGGTGAAGAATCAGACATATTCCTTGGTATTCAAATAGTTCAGTAAATTATGGTCCCTTGCATGCTTGGGACAGAATTTAACATTGGTGGGGGGGAAGGGAGACTAGATTGCAACCAAAAGAAAAGAAAGAAAACAGGTCTGAGCGCTAGCAAGGCAACTATTCAGAACAAGAAAACAATTTCAAAAAATGCTTAAAGGAGACAAAAGGCTGGAAGGAAGTACACCAGAAGTCAAGCTATGAGTGTGGTGGGGCAATGGGTCTATGAGGGACGGCACACCAAACATGTATCTATTAATACATCAAAGCTCTTCCACTTAAGAAATTAGAAGAAATTTTATTTTACTTAATTAATTAATTAATTTTGGCCTCACCACACGGCTTGTGGGATCTCAGTTCCCAGACCAGGGATTGAACCCGGGCCCTCAGCAGTGAAAGTGCCGAGTCCTAACCACTGGGCCACCAGGGAATTCCCAAGAAATTAGAAGAAATATTAAAAACTTACAAATGGCTTTCAAAACCTGAGCTGTTGGCCTGGCTAGGATTGCTGTATTTTTAAAACGAGCTGTTCTTGAGGTTCTCCCAGGTCACCCACGGTCGGGGGGCAGGGGGGTGGGGGGTGGAAAGTGGTGACACAGGTTGTGTCAAATCCCTCCTGCCCCCATAGAGGTGTCACTTCTAAAGGACACGTGGACGGCTTCATGGCATCCAGCTGACCCTGAACCAACCCACCCCCGGTGAGGCTTTCCCAGCTGCAGGGTTGGGCTGTGTCCCACCCACTGAGTTATAGCCTGCAAACCAGGAAAGCTAACCAATCCCCCTCCCCAATTCCTCAGAACCCCGCTGAACCCACTGACCTTGTGGATCTGGAGAACAGGGTCATAGAGCTGAATACGCTTTAGCAGAGGGAGGGGGAAGCCTTCTGCCAACTTATCTGGAGGTTGAGGCAGAACATCAAGAGAGATTTGTTAATAAATAATTACAGAGAAAATTTTACACCAAAAAGTTCCTCTCTGCAAACTCTATACACAGTATATTCCCATTTAATTATCACCAAAGATTGGGATTATTATTCCCATGTTACAGATAAGGAAATTGAGGCACAGAGTGGCCAAGTAACCTGTCCTAGGTTACATAGCTAGAAAGTGGAAGAACTGGGATTTGATGCCAGGCAGACTGACAGGGGAGCCTGAGCCCTCAGCCATGGTGCTCTGTGGAGACAGTGGCAGGGATGGGGCAGCGTCTACTCATGATAAGAATCCAGTGGGCATTTGTTCTCTGCCCCCCACCTGCATCCTGCTTTCTACTGTAGCCAAATGAAGCAGGGTCTCATGGAAAGAGGGTTTAGGTCTTTAAGCTTTATTTTTTGACCAGGGAGATGGCAACTAACTGGGGAATGTGATTTTAGAGGTGGGCTGCCTTGTACCCTGTATATTAACTTGGTTCTCAGTCTCACCTGTCACTTCAGGGTGTGTGTGGGCACTTCTGTGAGCCCCTCTTTCTCTCTTAGGAGGAGGTTTACTGTGTTCCAAAAACTGCCCCTATCCTCAACCCTCCTTAGAGGCCTGGAATGAGGTGAGACCGACTTCAACACTCCCATCTCACAGACAGGCCACTGAAGCTCAGAGAAGTGACTCGCCCAAAGTCACACAGCCTGCAGGAGAGCCCTGGTCCCAGCTTTCTTTCCCCTAAAGAGCAGTGTCCACTCTTGACTTGGAAAAATCCATAGTGGTACTTACCATTGACCTTGGGGTAGAGGGTGTTGAGAAGGTAGTAATTGAGCAGCGCCTCCAACAGCTCCACCTGGTGGAGAATAGGAGAGGTACACCATAACCACATGTACCATCTTTCCCACCAACAAACCTCCACAGAGGCCACCCCGTGGGTGGGGTGGTTTTGTATGCGCTGACATGGCAAAAGGCTTGAAAAAAAGCAAATTTCAGGTAGATACCTACATCATGCTACTACTTTATAAGATAAAACTATTTTGAGATGCACATTTATATGTGTACAAAGGGATAGAAAAATTTGGAAGACTACACGCCCAACTATCTATCCTCCAGGAAGAACATCAAGGTTTGGCTTAGCCTTATTTTTAGTATTTAATTTTTCTTTTTACAGTGGAAATCTTTTCCCAAGTTACTTATATAATATAAAAGATTTTTAAGTCAAAACAAAAATTATGAAACCCAACTTTTAACACTCACTATGTGCCAGGTATAGGGCTCAGAGCATTACATCTACACCTGATTCAATCTTCACTATAACACTTCGAAGTTAATATTAATGTCCCCATTTCACAGATAAGAAAACTGAGGCCCACAGAATTTAAGTGACTTGCTAGAAATCGGGCAGCAGGGTCTGAATTTGAATCCAGATTTATCTGATTCTACAGGTCTTATTTTTTACAGTCGATGTTCTGAAAACATGATAGGATGTCTTTTTGTGACTCTTTTTTTTTTTTAAATCTGAGAATCGGGTCCCAGACTTAATTAGTATGTTGCAGAGCAGTTTAAATTTATTTATTTATTTATTTATTTATTTTGGCTGTGTTGGGTCTTCGTTTCTGTGCGAGGGCTTTCTCTAGTTGTGGGAAGCGGGGGCCACTCTTCATCGCGGTGCGCGGGCCTCTCACTATCGCGGCCTCTCTTGTTGCGGAGCACAGGCTCCAGACGCGCAGGCTCAGTAATCCTGGCTCACGGGCCCAGTTGCTCCGCGGCATGTGGGATCTTCCCAGACCAGGGCTCGAACCCGTGTGCCCTGCATTGGCAGGCAGATTCTCAACCACTGCGCCACCAGGGAAGCCCTTTTTGTGACTCTTTACATATGAATAATTTACTTCATAGAAGATTTTTACATGCCATGCACAGATACAATATTAGTGTGTCATTATTCACTTTAGCCTTCGTTCTCTGAAAGGAGTCATCCTTCAGGGTCCCTGTGGGCAATGTTTCTCCCCACACTTGATGTATTTTTTCCACTTCTACTTGAGGGAAAGTCTGGGAAGTGGAGGGCAGGTAAAGTGTGGTCAGAGGGAACCAGTATCCATAGGATGGTAAAAAGGAAGCCAACTACTATAAAGTCTTTCCATCTCCTCCTTGGCTTGTGAGCAGCTGCCATCACCCCACCTTCCCTCTTTTCAGAAATCTCTCCTCGATTGTTTCAGCCCACACAAAACTTCCCATTCTTTTTCCTCCTTTAATATGGCGCCATCTATTTCACCACTTTTTCCTCTTTGTGGAAATCATCTCTTGGTTTTGGCTGCCCAGCACTCAATTCCTTTTGTTTTAATAATAGTCCCTATTTTCTCCTGGGGAACACTCCTCAGTCCATGTGGTTTGGGACTGCAAACCCTGGCTCTGGGAGTGTAGATTAAACCCATGCTCAGCCAATTGACCTTGTCCAATTTCCGACCACGTGATTGGCTAAAGAATGGGCACATGACTAAGATTAATCCAACGAGGGCTTTTTTTTTTTTTTTTTTTTGGTGGGTTAAAAAAAAAAGAAACTACAGGAAATTTGTGAGTTTTCCACCAGTGGGAAGAACCTGCCTGAGAATGAAACCAACACAGATGAAAGCAGAATGGAGAGATAGAGATTCTTTTTTTTTTGGAATATATTCTTTTTTTCTTTTTAAAAAATTGAATGAAAGATTCGTTAAATTGTGTAGTGCTCTACAATTTTCAAAAGTTTCACACACGTGATTTTATACAATCCCATAATAACCGTTTTCCCCCTATCCCTATATCGCCCCTCTCCCCTTCCCTTGGAGAGAGATTCTTGGTGTACTAATTTGAACACCTGGATCCAGCTATGCCTGAAACCTCTAGCCTTAGCTTTTTTGTTTTTGTTTTTTGGTTATGATCCTATACATTCCTCCTGTTTGCTTAAGACACTTTTAGTTGGCTTTCTATTCTTTGCAGTTAAAAGAATTCTGTCCAATAGATGATTTAATTATATTGTCTTATATTGGGAGGTAACTCTTCCTCTGCCCTATGGTTCCTGTCCTCAAGAACTTCTATGTTTTTCTAGGGCAGAGAGTAACTCTTCTCCTTTTCTATTTTCTATTACAGGTGCCAAAGCATTGCTTAGTAAATACTCTAAATTAATTATTAGCCTAATCATTTCATAAATAAAAACAATAACAACTTACATTGAATACTCCAACTTTAGATTCTTTCAGTTCCACTTGCATCCTATAACAAATCAGAGAAGATTAAGAGATGTGGGCATTATGTTCAAGGGAAACCTAAGCAATGTAGGGATCCCCAGAAAGGAGGAGACACCAGCTTGAGAAGGTACAGGGCCAAGGGTGTGGTAGCAGTGAGAGTGAAAAATATGATTGAGGAACCAAAAACAATGATACAACCTTATTGGGAAGACTTGCAGAGGGGAAGTGTGTAGCATAAAAGAACTCAGTCTCTATAATTTCAGGAAGTCAATATTGCTGATGTCTAAAATTCATAGATTAAGAAAAAGCAGCATTAGTAAATTCTTTAGAAATTTGGAAGTAATGGGGGTTAGGTGAAAAGGAAGTTTATGGAGGCAGATCCAGTTGGCCCAAGAAATTGGGCCAACTGGGGTAAAATTTAAGTTTCCTTCCCAAACCATGGGCCCCTAACATTGACAGGGGGATCTGGTTACATTCCACCTCCAGCTACAGGGAATCAGCTACAGTGTCAAATGGAGCCCAGTTGAGCGCCCCCCATGTAAGTCACAAGGCTGACTTACTTTGCTGGCTTCAGGAATCCAGTGATCTTGCTGGCGTTGAAGGTCAACATGACAGACACATTAGTGGCCTGGTAATTCCAGTAGAAAGAAACAGGTCTAAATGAAGGAGGTTGTCATGTACAGAATGGATAACTATGAGGACTGGCTGTCTCCTCTAAGTAAACATCTCACTGAGTTAAAGCAGGAACTTGCCCACCAGATTAGACTCCCAGGAAGCTCATCATGGGTGCTCAACAAACATTTGAACTTGGACTTGAACATTTTTACTTGAAATTGCTGACTATGATAGCAATTAAACTTTGAACATACTACCTAGAGAAGGTATAGAGGCCTATCCCTGGAGATCTCTAAAGGGACCATTTCCAGCTATCTCAGGGCCAAGATTCAGCCCTAGTAAATAATAATAGTAATAATAATAGCTTATGTTTTAGTTTAAAATATATTGGGGACACATAGTTTTTCAAGGCAGAAGTCTGGTGTGTTCCCCTTTGCCTGGCAAAGCAATAAAGCTATCCTTTTCTACTTTACCAAAATAATAAAAATAAAAATAATAAATAATAAAATAAAATATATTGACAACAATTTTGATAACAATAACAACAATATCAAATTGCAGATATAACATCTGGGAGCAATTACTCTTCTAGAAATTTGTCTTGCTGAGTTTCAAACCTGGAACAAGAGAGCAAAGTTCTCCATCCTGTGAGCAGGACCCCAAAAAAACTCAGAATCCCTTCTCTGTTTGACAGGGTCCATTGAGAAAGGAGACACAACTCTCAATATTTAACCAAGAGGGAATTTCATACAGGGGATTGGTTATACAAATGATGGAATTGCTGAGAAGTTAAAAAAGAGTTGGAGAGGCAACTCAGAGATGAGCAGAGGTGGGAAGCTGCTTCCACCCCAGGACTGGAGGAACAGAGAGAGGAATTGGGGAGGCACCCTGGAGGAGACACAGTCAGTGCCTGAGTCTCTGTCCAAGATAAAGAGAGAAGAAGAAATACTCTGGCTTCTTCCTTCCTCCCACCCTCTGTTCTCCTGACAGTGTCTTCCGTTGGCTGACCTAGCTGGAAGTCAGTGCAAGGAAGCCTGGGAAATGTAGTCTTCAGGGGTCAGATATAGATACAGAGCAGAGCAACAGGTCAAAGATCCCCTATGCCTTCCTCCCCACAATAGCCCAGACTCACTTAGTTGGGCAAACATACATTAAGCAAATAAACCTGCAAACAGCTACATTGGTATATTTACAATAAGTCCTATGAGGAAAAATAATAGGGTGCCACAAGAAAAAAAAATGACAAGGGGCCTAAGGTAGATCAGGGGTAAGGGCAACCAAGAAAGGCCTATCTGAGGAAGCGATACTTAAGTTGAGATCTATCTTAAGGAATTAGCCAGGTGGGGAGTGGGGGAAAAAGCATGTAGGAAAAGGGAACAATGTTTGCCAAGCCTTTGAACCTTACCACACCAAGCCGGAAGACAGGCTCCTTGACGGAGTTGGGCAGGAGCACAAAGGCCTCAATCTCCAACTGGGCAGCTGAGGACAGATTCCCAGGGCTGAAGTTCAGGAACGGGGCAGAGACCACTGTGCCTTGGAGCTCTAAGTTCATGTTGGGGTACAGTCTGGCTAACTGAGGGCAGAATGAAGAAATTATGTCAAGAGAAGGAAACATGCAGGTTTGCTGGGAGAACCTTGAGGGAGTCAGATCAAGCTGAGAACACTTCTTGGTTGGTTTAATTTCCACAAAATGCTCTGTGCCTTTTTCTCTTGAAGGTATAACTGGACATCCTTCCACGTCAGACATATGGAGTCTGTGTCATTTATCTCATGGCTGCATTGTATTCCACTGTGCATGGGTACTGCAATTGATCTAACATTATTGCACATCAAGTTGTCTCCGAGGTTTTGCCATTTTAAAGACCACTCTCTGTATACCCTTGGCTATTATTTTGGGGGATACATTCCTAGACATGGAATTGCTGAGTCCAAGGGCAGGGATATTTTTAAAGCTTCTGCCAGTTACTGATTGCCAAACTGTCCTCCAGAAAGATTAGGCTGATTTTTTTTTTCACTCCACACCCCTCCCTGGGCAATGGGTGAGAGCTATATTTTTCTCTATACCCCCATCACGCTCAGGTAACTGCACACGCAAAGACCAGACACCAATGTTTTTGAAGCACAGCACACCTAGATCCCACCATTTCAAAGAGCTGGCAATTTTCCTTTTAATTAGAATTTAATTTGGGGTCAAGACTGTTCCTTTTACGGGGGAAGTTGGTGGAGGAACGACAGTCCCATGAGCCTTTTGGTTATGCAAATATAAAATCTACATTCAGTTGTAAAAGGGAGATCTTTAGAAGGTTGAGGAGGTAAACCACTTGACTAAGAAGGTGACCTGAGCTGCTTCTGTGTCAGGTTGATTATGATGTGAGCAGGAAGGGAGAGGGAGAGTTTCCTCCTCTTTCTGGGCAAAAGGGATGTTGGAACCAGGATGAAGCCAAGGTCCCTCTAAAGCTAGCGCCGACAACATGGTGGAAGGTTGGGCTTTTGTGGGGCTCTAGGGAGAGAAAGGGCCTGCTGTGAGGGTATGTTATGGAAGGACGTGACCCAGGTACCGCAGTATTTAAAGTTCAACCATTTTCCCACCATTATAATTCCTCTCAGCCATCATCAAGCCTTCTGCAAGGAACTTAAACACTACCACCTGTCTGAGCTGTGTCTTGGGGGGACTCAGAAGGTAGGGGAGAGGGGACAGGACAGGTGGATTTCTGTGGGATTAAATGAGATATTGAACATGAAGAGCTTAGTCCAGTAAAGACCAAGCTACAGGGTTATTCACTGCAACACTGATGTAGCAAAAGACTGGAAACAACGTAAATGTCCTTCCATGGGGGACTGATTTACCCAAACTATGGTCCATCCATAATACAATGGCAGACTGGATTCCCAAGAAAACAAGAGTGAGGAAGCTCTTTATCTACCTACATGGAATCATCTCCTGGTATACTAAGGGAAAAAGTAAGGTACAAAATGGAGTGTAAAATATACCTCCATTTGTATAAAAAAATGGAGGAAAGACATACATTTGTTCACATATACATAGAATAGCCCCAGAAAGATGTGTACGATCTGATAATATTGATAGACTCGGGGTGTGAACTGGATGTTTAGGCGACAGGAGTGGATGGGACTTTCCACTCTATAACCTTTTATATCTTTTGAATCTTGAACAATGAGAATTTATTATCCATTCAAAAAATAATTTTTTAAAGCACCAAGAACAGTGCCTGACCCCTAGTACACCCTCTGTAATTGCTTGGTGTTATTAATTAGGATACATTTTGTGGGACATGTTGGCATTCCTTGGTATTGTCAGAGATCATCAGCAAAAGACTGGGCAGCCTGTGGTCCCACGAGACACAGGGCTCAGGCCTCTGTTATCTGGGCCTTGAAGGGAAGGGAGTCCCCAAACCTGCAGCGCCATGGCCTTCACTGGGGGTCCCACTGCTGGCCTTCTGACTCTTGGTCAAGCTGAGAGGAGTGTGGAGGTTTTAAAGAAGACCCCTGAAGTATTGGGGGCTCAGCCTGCACCCTGAGGGCTGAGGGAAGCCTTACCCGGGGGAAGAAGGCACGGAAGGACTTGGTGGTCAGTCGGATGTTAGAAGTAGGCGGAACCTGCGGCAAAGGGACACAAAGAAGTTTTAGGTGCTCCGGCCAGAGCCGAAGGTCTGAAGAGAGATGGGGAAGTGGGGGGATATTCAATAACGTAGCTTCTTGACTGCTCAGGGTTACCATGGCAACGGCGAGATGCCCGTTCTGCATTCACCATGAGCACACGAGTCCTTGGGATCCTGACTGCTCTTCTTGGGCCATAAGTGACATGCAGGACTCAATGAGAGGATCCACAGGGGTGAGATTTGCAATCATGCAGATCTAAGTTTGACTCTTGGCTTCGTGACTATGTGATCTCAGGTGAGTGCCTTTACCTCTCTGAGCCCCAACTTCCTCACCTATAAAATGGAGATAATTATAGTCCCCACTTGTTGGGTCACTGTGAGGGCTAAGTGAAATGGTGGGTACAAAGCATCTAGCCCAAGGCCTAGCACACAGTGAGCGCTCAATAAAACACAGCTACCGTGATCCCACCCACTGAAAGAAAGGACTGTACCACAGGTGGGAAGGGTGACTCAAACATGGCAATAGAAGCAAAAGGCCTGGGTGTGGGTGAGTCAAAGGACAAATGTCACCCCATCCATCACTGCTGGTCCTCAATTTATTACCAGGGTAGGCTGGACCATCCAATTTGGACTGCGTTGTGTTTCCCCCACCATCCCTACATTGTTCACGAGGCCCAGCTTTTACAAAGAGCTACAAGAAACATCCATCTAAACCCCAGAAATATTAATGAAACTGAAAGAAATATTAACCATGTGATCCACTCTCAAATTTAGTAACCTTTATACGAAGCCACATCTGAGACAGTTATTTTAGAGCTAAGTGCTCGGAAGACTTCGTCTCTCCTTTTTGCTGTGAATCACTAAATCATGTACCCTTTCCATTTTGGCTACAGGAAGCTCCTGCACAGATTCGTGATTTTTAAAAAAATCAATTTTGGGGCCCAGTGTCTTTATAAAATTGTGCTTTACTTTTAACTTGGTCTTTATTTTCTAATCTATGTAACTTTATGCATTTATCAGTGTATCTATTGTCCTGCTTCATTCACTAAAATCTTTTTTTAAACCTCCACAGACCATCAGGATGAAAGAAAGTATGAATTAGAATAACAGATCTAGTCTGAAGGGAAGAGTAAAAGACAGACAAGCAAGCCACAAAGTCTTCCACAATTGTTCTAAGGGAGAAAGAACTTTGACTTTGAGCTTTCTGGCAGCCAAAGTGAAAAGGGAAATCGTGCTAACTTATATTTTCCTGCTCTTGATCTTTCTCCTTAGTCATAATTTACTATTTCACTGATGTAAATGCGTGGAAAGGAAAGAAGGAAGGAGACAGTGTCATTTGTGGGAGCTATTGTGCTATGATTCTCACCATGTCATCTGTGATGGAAAAGTTCAGGTATCCCACTTTGTGATAAACTAGGCTGGCGGTGTTGAAGGCATAATTAGAGATGGCAAAGTAGACCATTCGGCTGTGTTCCTCAGGAAGGCTCATGACAGGAGCAAGGAAGGCAACCGGGGAGCGGTGATCACGGCTAAAAATTTCACCCTGGAGAGAGAGATAGAATCCATTTGAACTTTTCTAAGTCTATCCCAGGGCTGGACATCTGAGCTAGGTAGTTGCCTATAGAGTCTGATGAGGGAACATGGACGGGAGGCACTGCCTGAAACTCCACCATTAAATAAGTTTTCCTTGGAATCTAAAAAAAAGGGTACAAATGAACTTATTTACAAAACAGAAGTAGAGCCACAGATGTAGGAAACAAACTTATGGTTACCAGGGGATAAGGGGGGGAGGGATAAATTGGGAGATTGGGACTGACATATACACACTACTATATATAAAATAGATAACTAATAAGAACCTGCTGTATAGCACAGGGAACTCTACTCAATGCTCTGTAATGACCTACATAGGAAAAGAATCTTAAAAAAAAAAAAGAGAGAGGATATATGTATATGTATAACTGATACACTTTGCTGTACACCTGAAACTAACACAACATTGTAAATCAACTCTACTCCAATAAAAATTAAAGAATAAAAAGGATGTTTTCCTTTGGATCAAAGTGTATATCCAGAATCCCTTAATGAAACGATCTGCAGAAGCTTTTGGTCTATTAACCTATAGGACCTCCTGGCTGGCTCCTCTACACCACTGAGGGCCAGCTCTGATTGACCTCACCTGCATAGTGGGAAAGGTGAAAGAGGGGAGGGAGGGGGAAGGGAAGTTTCAAGGCCTAAGTGATGTAAGACAGCCTGGGAGGGCTTCCCTCGTGGCGCAGTGGTTAAGAATCCGCCTGCCAATGCAGGGGACACAGGTTCGAGCCCTGGTCCGGGAAGATCCCACACGTCGCGGAGCAACTAAGCCCGTGCGCCACAGCTACTGAGCCTGCTCTCTAGAGCCCATGCTGCGCAACAAGAGAAGCCACCGCAATGAGAAGCCCGCGCCCCACAACGAAGACCCGGATCCTGGCTCTGGGAACACCCCGCAGCAATCCATATCGCCCTGCCCTTGACACAGTGCGAGCCACAGGGAGATGAGGACAGATCTGAAGCCAGGAGAACAAGAGGCCCCAGGAAGGGCTGACCCTGAGGCGACAACACACCGGGTCTGGACCCACCCAAGCCCCCGCCCCAGACCCCTTTTACCTTAAGCATCACGTCCAGTATTTCCGCTGTTGCCTGAGGGGCCTCCATTAAGCTGTAATCAATCCCAGCGAAAATGTCCATCTCCATGGTGACTGTGAACGGGGGGGGGGGGGGGGGAAGGGCAGAATTAGGAGGCCGGCGAGGGAGAAGGGGTGAGGGCTCTGGCTGACCCACACTCTCTGTGACTTTCTTCAGAGCCCCCTGCCCCTCCATCTTAAGCCCCTCCACCCAGCCCAGTGCTGGGGGCAAAGAGCTCCTTTGCCAAGAAAGAGATGACATGGGTTCTTCGGTTCCACTGGTGATTTAGCCACAAGGGGGCTGGTAAGCAGTTTCCGGAGTCTCACATACACAGACACACAGTCACACACACACATACCCTGAGGGCAGGAGGAACTCAGGTCTGGTCGCCCTTCCACACCTAGGAAGCCACACAATAGGAAAAACTCTCCAGCCGAAGCTATTGCTCCCCAAGTTTACAACCGAGACCTTGATCTTCCGGGAAACCAGCCTCCTACCAGTACGAACCAAATAACCAGGAAGGCTGGGCCATGTCCAAAGGGCCCAGAGACTCCCCTCCAAGGCCCTGGAGGGACGGGAGTTTTCTGTCCCAAGCACTTGGGTGTCTGTGCCTGCCTGGGTCTCTGCCGAAGGGGAATGTCAACAGGTGAGTGTGGAGGACCTGGGGGCCAAGGCATGAGAGAACACCTCAACAATTTGCCAGGGCCTGTTTCTGCCAACTTTATGTGTGTAGCCTAGATCCGGGGCCTCCACTTGCTACATGTGAAGGGGAAGAGGTGGTGTGAGGCGCTCCCTGCCCCACTGTTGGCAATAGCAAAGGACGGCAGCAAACCTACCTATCCAGCAGCTGGGGACTTATTAAATAAATGGAGACATCCGTTAAGATAGAACACTATGCAGCTATTAAAATGAATTCCCTGGTGGTCCAGTAGTTAGGACTCTGTGCTTCCACTGCAGGGGGCACGGGTTCAATCCCTGGTCAGGGAACTAAGATCCTGCAAGCCACGTGGCGTAGCCAAAAAAAAAAAAAAATTAGGTCTATTAAAAGCACTTTGGAAAACTGTTTGGCAGGATCTGGTAAGGCTGAACCTATGCGCACCACAAGAACCTGTAATTTCTCTCCTGGGTATGTACCCAAAGACGTGCATCCACAGGAGCTAGAATGTTCACAGCACCTACCCACAATGGTCTAAAACTGAAACTACCCAAATGGTCTTCAATAGTACAATAGATAAATAAATGGAGAGACGTGGACACAGTGGATTACACAGCAGGAGAATGAATGAACTCACGATATGCAACAATATGGATTGACCTCATATTTTAAAGTTGAATAGGGCTTCCCTGGTGGCGCAGTGGTTAAGAATCCGCCTGCCAGTGCAGGGGACATGGGTTCGATCCCTGGTCTGGGAAGATCCCACATGTCGCGGAGCAACTAAGCCCGTGCGGCACAACTACTGAGCCCACGTGCCACAACTACTGAAACCCGTGCACCTAGAGCCCGTGCTCCGCAACAAGAGGAGCCACCGCAATAAGAAGCCCGCGCACGGCAACGAAGAGTAGCCCCCGCTCGCTGCAACTAGAGAAAGCCCGCACGCAGCAAAAAAGATCCAACGCAGCCAAAAATAAATAAATAAAATAAAAATAAATAAATAAGTAAGTAAATAAATAAAATGTGTATCCTTTAAAAAAAAAAAGTTGAATAGAGAAAGCCTCCAGCTCTTGATAAAAGACTCTGCTGTATGGTTCCATTGATGTACAAAGTGCAAAACTAATCTTTGCTGGGAGAAGCTGGGTTAGTGGTCACCCTGAGGGGTGGGTAGTGTCAGAAGGAGACACGAGAGGACTCTGAAAGGACAGTCGTGTTCTGTATATTGATCTGGAAGCTGGTACGTGCGTGTGATCAGTTCGTGAAAAATTTCTAAAAACTCTTCACTTATGATTTGAGCACTTTTCTCTCTGTATTAACTTCTACACAAAAGTTTTAAAAAAATGAGATCAATTTATATGTGCTGATGTAAAAAGATCTCCAAAGTATACAAGTTACAAAAGAACACTGTCTCTATTATTATAGACTAATATATATATTCATAATTATGCATATTCATGAACAAAAGGAATACATATGTGAATGTATAGTCATATGCTTATGTATGTGTATATTTATATTTGTACATTCAAAGGAAATATCTGAGAGTATACACCCAAAACAGAGGTTACCTCTTGGAAGAAAATTTGGGGAGAAAAGAGGATTTTAATTTTAACTTTCAACACTTCTATTCCATGTAAGGTTTTAAAAGGTACATGTATGCACTTATAAACATTAGTAAAAATCAAGTATCCCAGGGATGGGTGGGGTGTCCTACCTGGTAGAGTTTGGAGATAAGGCTGTAGGTCAGAGGTCACCGAGTCCTGGATTATTTTGCAAATCTGAAAAATATGGGAAGAGAAAGCCTGAGTGAGTTCCCTGGCTTTGGTCTGGCCCTGTGCTAATTGCTTTAGTTCCATTATTTCACTTATTTGCTAATTGGTCATTGATTCTACAAAAATGTATAAGTGCTTATGATGTGCCAGGTACTGAGAAAGGAGAAATGATCAAAAACATGTCGGCCCCCATGTAGACCCCAATAGGGTCCAGTTGGACCTGTCAAAGTCCATCCCAGGACTGGAAATCGGAGCTAGGTAGTCACCTAAGCAGCGGATGAGGGGACATGGCTAGAGGCACCACCTGAAACTCCATCATGAAGGACCTTTTCCTTTGGGATGCCCTGGTCTCCCAGGGTCTAGAGTTGAAATAGCAGAACTAGACAATAAGTAGCAATAGCCACACAAATAAGTGTATACTTAACGCAGATACTTCTTAAATGTCATCACTTAACAGGTTAGCTGGATTGATCATTAGTCCCCATGTCCCCTGCTGCCCATGGAAGACGGAACCCTCCCATCCAGCAGACTACCACACACACTAAGCACTCAGAATTTTTTGCCCCAGTTGAGCTGCGTGCTTCTCAAGAAAAGGAAATGTGTGTTCTCTAACCTGTTTGCTTTCCTTGTTATTGCAATCACTCAAATTATTTCTTATGTAAACCCATGAAATACGACTGAGACAAGAGTTGTTTCTCTGAAAACCTATGTTTTCTTTCCTTCTTTTTTTTTTTTTTTTTTGGCCATGCCTCATGGCTTGAGGAATCTTAGTGCCCTGACCAGGGATCAAATCTACACCCTCGGCAGTGAAAGCGCGGAGTTCTAACCACTGGACCACCAGGGAATTCCCAAAAACCTATGGTAAGTGTTTTGGAAAGGTGAGTTGCTTAAAGAAAATGCTGGTAAATTGGTGTGGACCAGAAAAGCTTACAAGGAAGACAATCATAAAACTCGAGAAGGATTCTGCATTGGGATTGCTTTGCAAATGTCTTTAGATTCTCATTGCGGTTAAAGAAGTCTGAGCTGGAATTTGTAACAGATGCATGTTGAATGAAAGAGGGACAGTGCAATGCCAATCAAGAGACTGTTTACAAAGAACAGTTCTGGGCCTAGGTCAACTGAATTTACATTTACTGTATCTTAAAACATTTGGATTCATATGTAAATATTTTCTTTGTTCAGGTGTGTGTGAGTGAGTCCGCACTTTAAACAGCTTTTTTGATTAACCAGCTATCACCTGTGGTGCAAACGGAATACAGCGGAGGGAGGGGCACGTGGGCAGGGGTGTCCAAGAGCATGGATGGGGCCCTGGCCTAGTGAGGGGGTCACCGACGGCTCCCTTGAAGAGGTGGCATTTTAAGGGCAAGCTAAACGGTGAGCAGGCATAAACCAGGCACAGGGTTGTGGGGAAGGACTAGGCTGGGGGTTGGGCAGACAAGGGGTGAAATCTTCACCTCCCTTTGCAGCTGGCCCAGTTTCTGGGAGAAGAGTTTGGTAGTGGGGAGCTGCCAGAAATAAAGCAAAGAGGTGGTGAGGAACCTTCATGGTTGGTTTCAAAGGAGCCAGGAAACCCTGTCGACCTCACCCAGTGGGGGAAGGGAGGTCTTCAGGTGCTCCGGCTCCAGACACGCAGTAAGGTCTCCCAGAGAGGCAGGTTGGGGCAGTGGTTAAGGGTGTAGCAGGGAAGTCTGAAAACCTGGGTTCAAATCCTGCTAAGTCTCCACTGGCTGTGTGACCTTTGTAGAATCTCTCTCTGCTTTGGGGTCCTCACCTCAGGATACAGTGACAAGGCCCAGTGCTTTCCAGGGTGTTTGGCCGGGGGGGGTGGGGTGAGGTTATGAGATGATGAGTGTATAGCGCCCAGAGAGTAAGCACTCAGCAAGGACTCATTATGCTTAGCCCTGCTAGTCAGATACCACATCCCTCCCTGAATGGGGAATCCGAACGGTACTGCACCAGGCTCTTAGTTGTCCTGGGAGAAGATTTCTGAAACCCTATAAAAATCAGGGGTCAGGACTTCCCTGGTGGCGCAGTGGTTAAGAATCCGCCTGCCAATGCAGGGGACACGGGTTCGAGCCCTGGTCTGGGAAGATCCCACATGCTGCAGAGCAACTAAGCCTGAGTGCCACAACTACTGAGCCTGCGCTCTAGAGCCCGCGAGCCACAACTAATGAGCCCACGTGCCACAACTACTGAAGCCCGTGCGCCTAGAGCCCGTGCTCCGCAGCAAGAGAAGCCACCGCAACGAGAAGCCCGCGCACCACAACGAAGAGTAGCCCCCGCTCACTGCAACTAGAGAAAGCCCACACACAGCAACAAAGACCCAACGCTGCCAAAATTAATTAATTAATTAATTTTTTAAAAATGATCAGGGGTCAGGGGAGATCTCCATCTTTCCTGAGACACCAGCCCCTGCAAGGCCTTTGGTACAAGCTGCTCCAAGCTCCAGGAAATTCAAATCCTGATCTAGCCTCTTGTCAAGGTGACCACTGAACAAGTTACTCCACGCTCAGAGCCTTCTCCGTCAAATGTGGGAAATGGTATCTCCTTCAGAGGCTGTGGTTAAGATCCAGCGGCATTGCCTACGTGAAGTGATTAGTACAGTATTCTTAGCCAAACCACAGGCTCAACAAATAGCCACCATTATTATTATAAATAAGAATAGTTATACAGTGACACATTCTGTATAACATTAATTATATTAATTCATCAAAATAATAATTATCAGAGTAACTTATTACCCTGATAATTATTATATTATTATTAATTATAATATGGTACTATTTTATGCATTATTATTATTAATCATTATTATCTCCATCATCAACAGGGGAGTATAAATCCAAACCACTGAAGAATATTATGTCCCACTCAGAAAGGCATGGCAACATGGCAATGGGGTGCTTGAGAAGGAGGCTGGCATATTTCCCAAGCTCACCTAGACCCCAGGACACCAGGATAAGACAAGGAACAGAAGGCAGCTTGCTACATCCAATCTGTGGGGTCTGCATGCTATTCTCTCTTCAACCACCAGGAGGCACTCAAAGCCAAACCAGATGTTGAACCGAGAGCGGTGTGTGCGCGTGTTTTTTCCTCCTTTGTTACTTTCTCCTTCCCAAGCACACACAGCTCCAGCTATATGATACCCCAGAAATGGGATCTTGGGGTGAAGTGAGTGAGTGGGAGAACTGAAAGTTAACATGAAACCTCTTTCTTTGAGCCAGAGATTCCAAAGTTTGGAGATTTCACATAATTTTTTAATGGGAAGAACTGACACTCTGTTGCTGCTTCTGCGTGTACAAAGCAGGTGCTCATCGCCCAGGTAGGAACCAGAACTCCCACCTGGTCCACACACTCCCAAAGTTTCCTGCTTAGTCTCTGCAGGCACCTAAGTGTTGATTTTCTTTTTTGCGTTTGTGGCCTGCAGGGCCGGGGCGGGCAGTGAGCAAGTCCAAGTAGGTGTCTCCATTTGGCCCCTGCTGTTTTACCCTTGGCCAAGCATCTAACCATTTTCTGCCTAACTGGATAGACTCGGAGTCCAGAGACCTACATTTTGCCCCCAGCTTTGCCGCACACCAGCTTCATGACCTTGATTTGTCCTCTCTGGGCCTTGAGCCCAAGTGTGCCTGGGCCAGCCCCTAGGGCTGTTCAAGGCCAGAGCCCATTAAGGACTTGGGCCCAGCCCCTTGAGTGGCTCGGCAGTGCCAGCCACTTGGACATTCTTACCTTGCTCTCCAATACTCTTCGGAACTTGGACTCGATCTGATGGTGGAAGAGATTCAGCAGCCACCTGGGGAGAGAAGCACAGTGGACGATCAGCTGTGTGCCACTGAATGCAGGGATAGTGGGGCAGTAGGGAGAGCCAGGCCAGTCCCCAAGGGAGCCCTCCCCACCCCACTCTGGTCCCCTGCTGGGTCCCAGAATCCTGGATGGGACGAATATGCAGAGTCCCAGTTCCAGCACACTCACTGATTCAGTGCATCTGGCATCCCAGCCCCCTGCTGTGCCCCAAAGTCAGTAGATTTGGGGGACGGGCTGGAGAATCCATGTTTTTCTAATCAACAAAACTGAGACTTGAAGAGACTTGCTCAAGGGTTTATATATTTTCCACAAACTCTCCTTTGGCCAAAAGCCTTTGTGTTCCTTCAGTAGCCAAATTGCACTTGCCTGTTGGTGGTGAAGTTTGTTTTTTGGTGGAAATGGCACACCAATACTCCGAGCTTAAATCTGCTTCTGTTAATTTCAGCAGGTCCCCCAAAGAATTACCTCCAAGTGCACGTGATATACCCATGCATTACGCCTGGACCCTCATGCTTATCGGTGGCCAGGCCTTGGGCTGGATGGGCCTCTGGCTGCAGCCAGGGGTCAAGCTGGTCAGTGTCCCGATGGTGACCTACCCCAAATCTCCCGACATGTGCACCTCCACATCATGGATGGGGCTGCTGCAGCTAGAAACAGCGACCTTGGGTCTCCCAGAGGGCTCGCTGCCCAAGAGGAGATTGACTGAAATGGTGATGCCCTTGACCTTCACGTCAAAGGAGCCGTCTAGTTTCCTAGAGGAGATAAGAGAAGTAGTAATTGATTCCTAGACTAGGGTCGACCACCATTTGGGGGGAAAATATAAATCTCAATTCTTACCCCCAAATAAGTGAAGCTGCAGTAAAAATTTAATTACAAAAATTATTACAAATATTTATTACAAAGCAAAGATTTATTACAAATAAGACCATAAAAGATCAAGAAGAAAGCTTGGGTTCTTTTACTTATGGTCAGGGATGGGCAAAAGCCTTTCTCGGTTAGATCCAGGTCTCAGAAGCCATAAAGGAAATGGTGGATAAACTTACCAGCACTGAAAATTAAAACTTTAGTGAACAACAACAAAAAAATGCCATATGCAAAGTAAAAAAACAAATTGCATCTTGATCCAGGCAAAGAGCTAATTTCCGTAACATGTGAGCTAATACATGAGTTAATTTCCTTACTACACAAAGAACAAGCCTATACAAAGAAATAAGGAAAGGACAAAAGGAAAAAAAAGAGATCAAAGATAGGAACAGGAAGTTCAATTGCAAATAAGCACATGAGAAGTTATTAAAAATGAAAATAACAAAGATGCCAGTTTTCACCTAACAGGTTGTTAAAAAGTTTAGAAGTTTTCATACCCAGTGCTTGTGAAGATATGGGAAAACAAAACACTGGTTGGGAAAGCACATCTAGAACACAAACTGGTGGGATCTATCCTGATTTTAACTACAAATCTTTGGCCCAGTAATTTTACTTCTAAGTCTTTACTCTATGGCTCGTCCAGTCAAGATATATGTGTGGGGCAGCTCACTGAAGCATCATGGCTAATAGCAAGAAATGAGAAAACAACCTTAAATGTCAGCTAGTTGGGATAGGTTCAATAAGTTGTGGGCATCTATGCTATGCAGCCTTTAAAAAGAATGAAGCCAAATGTGGTCTAGTTATACAGTGAAATATTACCCATCCATACAAAAGAATAAAGCACTAATGCATGCTGTAGTGTGGATGAACCTCAAAAATATTATGCTACATGACAAAAGTCAGAAACAAAATGTCACATACTATACGATTTCATTTATATGTCCTGGATTGGCAAATCCATAGAGACAGAGGCGGGTCGGTGGTGGCCCAGGACTGGGGGAGGGGGAAATAGGGAGTTAGTGCTTAATAGGTATGGAGCATATTTTGGGGTGATGGAAATATTGTGGGACTAGGTAGAGGTGGTGGTTGCACAATCTTGTGAATGTACTAGATGCCACTGAATTGTATACTTTAAAATGGTTAATTTCATGTTATGTGAATTTCACCTCAATAAAAATATTACAGGGACTTCCCTGGAGGTCCAGTGGTTAAGACTTCCCCTTCCAATGCAGGGGGTGCAGGTTTGATCCCTGGTCGGGGAGCTAAGATCCCACATGCCTCGTGGCCGAAAAACCAAAACATAAAACAGAAGCAATATTGTAACAAATTCAATAAAGACTTTAAAAATGGTCCACATCAAAAAAAAATCTTAAAAAAAGTTACATTAAAAAAAAGTTTAAAAAAAAGAATGAGATAGATAGTCATATGCTCATATAAGAGATCTTGAAGAGTATGGCCTGATTCCTGTCATGGAAATTGAATAAATATGCAAATATAGGTGACCTATATACTGAGCATCTTTCTAAAGCAGTGTTGTCCAACAGAAATATAATGTGAACTACATGGGTAATTTAAAATTTTCTAGTAGCCACATTAAAAAAAGCAAAAGGAAAAAGGTGAGAATCATTTTAATAGTGATTAAAATGAATCATTTTAATGATTCATTAAAAGTGAATCATCATTTAATATGATTATCATTTCAACATGTGATCAATGTAAAAATTATTAATGAGATTTCTTATGTTCTTTTTTGTGCTGAGTCTTCAAATCTGGTGTTTTACACTTACGACAGATCCCCATTTGTTCCAGCCACTTTTCATGTATTCAGTAAGGACATGTGGCCAGAGGCTACTGTGTAGGACAGGGCAGGTCTCCAGTGTCAATATGGCCAGGTCGCCCATAGTTGCCCTCCTGTTATGGGCTGAATTGTGTCCCCCCAGATTCAAATGTTGAAGGTCCCTCAGTAACCAGAATGTGACTGTATTTGAGACAGTGATTCAGTTAAAATGAGACCATTAGGGTGGGCTAGAGTCCAATCTGTCATTCTAAGAAGAGGAGATTTGGACACACAGAGAAGCACCAGGGATGCAGGCTCATGGAGGGATGACCATGTGCGGACATGGCAACAGAGCAGCCATCTGCAAGCCCAGGAAAGAAGTCTCAGAAGAAACTAAACCTGCCCACATCTTGATCTTGGACTTCCAGCCTCCAGAAGTGTGAGAAAATAAATTTCAGTTGTTGAACCCCCTAGTCTGTGACATTTCATTATGGCAGCCCAAGGAGACTAAGCCACCTTCCATCCAAGGACCTCAGAGGTCAGAGAACAGTTCAAAGTGCTGGAGAGGTCATGCCCCTGAGAGCTACCCCTGACCAATGGCAAACAGGAGGTTGGGGTACCTCAGAGGTGTGCTCTGCCTACACTGTCCCCAGGGGTCCCCGGGAGGGTTGAGCTCCAGTAGCTGCCAAGCCGACCCCCTTCTTCCCCACCTCACTTCTGCACACCCCCTCTATGTTTCCTTAGGTCGCTCCCCAGATAAAGTACTTGCACTTGAATTCTTGCCTTGGGGTCTGCTATGGGGGAAGCTAGGAACACCTTGGACCCAAGAAGGGTGGAATGAAAGCCAAAGCCAAGGTTCCGAGGGCCTGGAAGCAGAGTCAACTTACAGTATCCGCTTGCGCACCTTCCACTTGCCCTTGACTCTGATGAAGGAGTCGGAGATGGAGAAATGCAGGCCGTGGCTGGGGAGGGGCTTCAGAGCAGAGCCGAGCAGCTCACAGCTGTGGATGTCCAGGCTGGAGAAAGACCCACAGAAGCGGCATCAGCCCGGAGGCAGAGGCAGGTCCAGCCTCAGCAGGGGTCTTGCTCTCGCCCCCATCCTACGGGGACTAGGCCAGCTGAGCCTGCATCAGACAGGCTTCTGGCTCCCCACACTTACCTGCTGTGTGCCCTGCACTGACCAGGCAGCCATGTCAAGTATTTTACATGCATTATGTCAGTTTGTCTCACAGAGGGGTTCAGCACTGTTCAGGCTCCCTTTTCACAGAGGGGGACATAGAACCTCTCAGAAGGGATGCATTTGCCCAGAGCTGCACAGTCAGGATCAGAGCTCATGTGCCCCTGGCTGGGGTCCTGAGTAGGGTGCATAGATGCACCCCATCATCCCTTTCCTCCACACCTCCAGGTGGGGGAATCAGATTCAGAGAAGGCTGAAGGCAGCCTCAAGAAGAGACACAGAAGGGCTGGGAGAAGCAAACCAAGATGACATGTATTGTGGAGCCATCAGTGGGAAAAGAATGGTCAAGTTCCATCTTCTTTGCCCGGTACACAGTAGGTGCCCAATAGATGTTTACTGATGAACTGAATAAAAAAAGGACTGAATGAAGCCATCAGTGGTGAGCAGAGAAGTGCGTGATGAGCTGTGGGCTCAATTGCCCCCGCTCCATTGTCAATCCTTCAAAAAAGTGTTTGATGCCTTTTTTTAAAAAAGCATCAGCTGCTCAGGTCTAAATATCCTTTGAAGACTCAGCTCAAATGCCACCGCGTCCAGGAAACTTTAGCTGACTCCTCCAGATGTGCCAACCTCAGGGCTAAGAGGGCTACTACATCTAAAATTTAAGGTTTATTTAAAACAATGTTTAAGGTCTATCTTCCCTTCCAGGCTACATCCAGTGGCCAGGCCAGAGCCTGGATTATCCCTCCAAAGAGGTAGCAAGTTATCCCCATTTTACAGATAAGGAAGCTGAGGCTCAGGTCACACAGCTAGTGGGTCTTCATTAATATTTGTTGTATGAATGAATGAAGGGGCCCAAGTTCCTCCCAGAACTTCCCTCTGAATTCTGCGAGGAACCATCCCACCATCTGCCCCAGAGAAGTCCTGAGCCAGTCCTGGGGCTCTCCCTCCCTTCCTCTCCGGACCCCCCTGGCCCCTGCCCAGTCACCTCAGAGCCCCACCTGTGGAATTCATAGTGCGCATTGCCGATGTATTTGATCTTGACGTCCCCACTGAAGTCGGGCAGTGTGATATCATACAGTTTACTCTGCAGAGTCACCAGCTCCTCTTGGGCCACTGTGGATGGGAAAAAGCTGGGAGTCAGCTTAGTCAGCCTGCCTCCCTCTAAACCCTTCAGTGGCTCACACCTGCCCTGGGGAAAGAGGTCGACTTCCTGATTAGCATTAATTACAGTTGCAGGTTATTGAGCCCCTCTAGAGCACCAAGTAGCAAGAGAAACACTCAGGAGCATCACTGCATTTCTGGTGGGGTAGTTACGTTCATGCCCATGTTATGGATGAGGAAACAATGCCTTTGTCAGCAGCTCCGAGAGGGAGGGGTGCTGTGTGCTTGGTGGGTGGCCCTCTTTCCTGTCCTTCATGGCATCTAGCCTGTGTAGAAGCGACTGTAAGGATTTTAGGGCTAGGATTCTGGTGTTGGCACCTTTCTAGGTGGGTGACCTTGAGCAAGTTTTCAACCTTGGTGTTCTCTGTCTGTTAAATAGCAATGATAATAATACTTTCCTCACTGGGGTGGCATGAGGGTTAAAAGAGATCATTGCAAAGCAAAAAGGGGCTGACAGGATAAAAAGCACCCTTGCTTATCCTTTTTGACCCACCTCCTAGAGAAATGGAAATAAAAACAAAAATAAGCAAATGGGACCTAATGAAACTTAAAAGCTTTTGCACAGCAAAGAAAACCATAAACAAGATGAAAAGACAACACTCAGAATGGGAGAAAATATTTGCAAATGAAGCGACTGACAAAGGATTAATCTCCAAAATATACAAGCAGCACATGCAGCTCAATATCAAAAAAACAAACAACCCAGTCCAAAAATGGGCGGAAGACCTAAACAGATATTTCTCCAAAGAAGATATACAGATTGCCAACAAACACATGAAAGGCTGCTCAACATCACTAATCATTACAGAAATGCAAATCAAAACTACAATGAGGTATCACCTCACACCAGTCAGAATGGCCATCATCAAAAAATCTACAAACAATAAATGCTGGAGAGGGTGTGGAGAAAAGGGAACCCTCCTGCACTGTTGGTGGGAATGTAAATTGATACAGCCACTATGGAGAACAGTATGGAGGTTCCTTAAAAAACTAAAAATAGAACTACCATACGACCCAGCAATCCCACTGCTGGGCATATACCCTGAGAAAACCATAATTCAAAAAGATAAATGTACCACAATATTCATTGCAGCTCTATTTACAATAGCCAGGACATGGAAGCAACCTAAGTGTCCATTGACAGATGAATGGATAAAGATGTGGCACATATATACACTGAAACATTACTCAGCCATAAAAAGAAACGAAATTGAGTTATTTGTAGTGAGGTGGATGGACCTAGAGTCTGTCATACAGAGTGAAGTAAGTCAGAAAGAGAAAAACAAATACCGTATGCTAACATATGTATGGAATCTAAAAAAAAAAAATGATTCTGAAGAACCTAGGGGCAGGACAGGAATAAAGAAACAGACGTAGAGATGGACTTGAGGACACGGAGAGGGGGAAGGGTAAGCTGGGACGAAGTGAGAGAGTGGCATGGACATATATACACTACCAAATGTAAAACAGCTAGCTAGTGGGAAGCAGCCGCATAGCACAGGGAGATCAGCTCGTGCTTTGTGACCACCTAGAGGGGTGGGATAAGGAGGATGGGAGGGAGACGCAAGAGGGCGGGGATGTGGGGATATATGTATATGTATAGCTGGTTCACTTTGTTATACAGCAGAAATTAACACAGCAATGTAAAGCAATTATACTCCAATAAAGATGTTAAAAATAAATAAATTAATTAATTAATTTAATTTAATTTTTTTTAAAAAGCACCCTTGCTTGGTGCCTGACACATCAGGTACTCAGTAAATGCAGGGTTTATGTCATTAAAAATATGGAAAGGACCAAAATGTCCAACTCTGGAGGACTGGTTACATTTACACAGTGGAAAGGAGCCAAAGGCAAATTTTGCCTGATCTAGGGTTTAAATATAAACAGCATTCGCTAGGACCTTCTGTTTATTTGAGGTATGAGAGACCCAGGATTCTGCCCTCAGGGAGGGTGTGTGTACACAGATGACCGGGGGTCTCCCCGACTCCGCCTCATTCCACTTTGCAGTCCTCCCTCCAGCAAATGCATGAGCCAGTCTCTCTGCCAAAATGCTCTCTCTTGTCCCTGGTTAACGTATCTTTTCTACCTCACCTCCTCCAAGAACCCTTCCTTGATTTCCCTCTCTGTCCCCAGCCAATCTGGGCTCCCAACGACTCTACCTGAGGGAATGTTATCACCCCAGTGAACAGATAAGGCAATTGAGCCTCCATAAATGTGAGGAGCAGCCCTCCATCTAGTACTGAGGGGAGCGGTATATAAATACCCCAGATCCCTTGCCCCTTGGACAGATTATTTCTGAGGCTTTGTTTTAGCATCTTTTAAAAAAATACTACAAATGAATCTATATACAAAACAGAAACAAACTCACAGACATAGAAAACAAACATGGCTATGAAAGGTGTGGGGGGAGGGATAAATAAGGAGTATGGGATTAACAGATACAAACTGCTGCACGTAAAATAGATACGCAACAAGGATTTACTGTATAGCACAGGGAACTATATTCAGTATCTTGTAATAACCTATAATGGAATATAATCTGCAAAAAAAAAAAAAGCCTGAATCAGTTTGCTGTATACCTGAAACTAACACAATATTGTAAATCATCTATATTCCAATAAAAAATAAAATATAGTCCTACTTTTGCCCATTCTTTAAAACTGAGGTATAACATCCATAGAGGTATAACCTAAAGGGCACTAATCTTAAAGGTATTGCCAGGTAATTTTTACATGTTTATGCACCCATGTAGCCACCGCCCAGAGCAAGATGCAGGGCATTCCCAGCACCCCTTCAGGCTCCCTGTGCCCCTTCTGGGTGGTAACCACCATTCTGACATCAATTTTTTTAAATTAATTAATTTATTTATTTATTGGCTGCGTTGGGTCTTCGTTGCTGCACGCAGGCTTTCTCTAGTTGCGGTGAGCGGGGGCTACTCTTTGTTGCAGTACGCGGGCTTCTCATTGCGGTGGCTTCTCTTGCTGCGGAGTACGGGCTCTAGGCGCGCAGGCTTCAGTAGTTGTGGCGTGCGGGCTCAGTAGTTGTGGCTAGTGGGCTCTGGAGCGCAGGCTCAGTAGTTGTGGCGCACAGGCTTAGTTGCTCTGCAGCATGTGGGATCTTCCGGGACCAGGGCCCAAACCCGTGTCCCCTGCATTGGCAGGCGGATTCTTAACCACTGCGCCACCAGGGAAGTCCCTGACATCTAGTTTTAAGGCATATGTTTTCAAACTTGAGCAAAAATTTTCCAGCGGAACTGTTCCCATCACTGAGGCGGTAGCTGGTTTAATCATACGCCTCTCCTGGCCACCTTGCCTTTCCCATCTCACATCGCTACTCTCCTACAGTGTTTCCTGGAACCATCTCCCAAATCAACTACTCGCACCCAAATCTTTATCTCTGTTGGCTAGTGGGGAACCCAGCTAAGACAAGTAACGTGCCCAAGTGGCCCAGGGGTTGGGTGACGAGGCTAGAACCCGAGCCAGGTTTGCCTGACCGGGAAGTCTGCACTACGCGAAGGGAGAGAGTCCCCTCTGTGTCCCCCGCCGTACCCAGAGCAGCCTGGGGCCAAGCGGGTCAGCCAAGTCCAGCCAACAACCGCAGCTCCTTACCATACTCCAAGCCCTTGTCAGTGATCCTGGCGACCAGGCCAGGGTTGGCACCCAGGGCCCCGGGGGTGTATGTGAGCATCATTCCCAGCAGGAGGGAGGACAGGGCCCCAGCCGAGGTCCCCATCCTGGGTTCCCAGAGGGCTGGGCCAGGTCTGTCGCAGCCTCAGGCTGGGCCCAGCTCCCTTAAGTAACTGAGGCCTGAGGCCTGGGGCGGCTCCTGAGTGGGGCGGGTTCCTGGAATCCGAAGGGGAGGCCTAGTGACTGGAACCTGCTTGCGACACTGTTGGGGTCATGGGTCATACTTAAAAGCCTGTTGTCGCCGTCCCGGGTGAGAGGATGGGTTGGCCTGGGCCCAGGTGACACTCTCTGTCCCCCGTTCCCACAAAGAGACCCCACGTTCATTTCCAGGAAGGCCCGGTTTTATAGACAAGGAAGCTGAGGCTCAGAGAGGCCACGTCACCGGCTCAAGCTCACACACCCGGCAGGTGGCAGAGCTGGGAGTCCAAGCCAGCTGAGTTATACTCACCTCAGTTTATGTAAAAAAGAAATCTCCGTCCCACCCCCACTCCCCAACCCCGATGGGAAAACAGGCTTCTCAAGCCTTGCTAGTGGTAAAATTTTCTGGAAGGCAACTTGGCAAATCCTTAAACACCTGCATGCCCAGTGACCCAGTAATTCTACTTCTGGAACTTGACTCTAAGTACAGAATTAAGTCAGTGTGGAAATATGTCACAGCAGTAGGATGCCCTTTGCTGCTCCGTGTGACATCAGCAAGGTCGGAGTGGGACCCAACCTAAGGCGTTCAAAAAAAGTGCACTGGGTATACTAACTATCATACATTTAAAGTGAGACTGCAGAAATAAATGTATTTCTTGATATTTCAGGAAGATGCTTATGAGGGGCTCATTGTCAACGGCATCATAGGGTGAAGTTCTATTTCTTTGTTCTATTCTCACGTTTGCCAGTCTAGAAAATTCTTAGCAAGGAGTTATGAGGGATTGTTTCTGGTTGGATGGGCAGGATTATGGGTGTTTTGAAAACCTTTTTGTTTGCTGGTATTTCAATTTTTATTTTCTTGGGATATATTGTATTTGCAGTAAGTAAAGAAAATAAAATTTTATTTTGGGAAACAAAATTTATAGTAGGGATTGTGCTTAATTTGTAGGGATCTCTCCCCTTCCAAGGACTCCCTATATTCGTGAGTTTTGTTTTGCCCCCACCTCCAGGAAGCCTTCCCCGATCACCTCCATATTTCCCTGGATTAGAGGAAGGTCCTCCTCTGAGATCCCAGAAACCTTTGCACTTTCTCCATCATAGCATTAACCGCTCTCTGCTTTTCTGTAATTGTGGTACTTTAAAAATATGTCCACAAATTCTTTGATACTCTTTCCATCGAAAGGTGGGGTCTCTGTGTCTTCACCTCGAAATTGGGTGGGTCTTTGGACTGCCTCAACACACTGACTGTGGCAGGAGTGACAGGGTTTCTTCCCAGTGGGTCATAAAAGGCACTGGATTTGGGGCTGGGATCAGAACTTCCCACGCTGAGCGCAGGGAAGCCCACACTGGGGCCTCTCTGCTCCTCTGTGTCCTATTGTTTCTGTCCATCAGGCTGAGGTTTTTCGGGTCCTGTGTCCCAACCCCCAATCCCCCTGCAAGCAGCCTGAGTGCTCCTGAGGGCAGGGCTGAGCCTTGTGAATCCTGTGATCCTTCCAGCTTCGGGTGGGAACTGGCAGGAAAGCAGCATCTATTGAGCGCCTACTATGTGCGGGGCACCATGCTGGTTACGCCACACACCCCCTCTCGGCCCTGCAGCAGCCCTTTATGGTGAGTACTGAAGTCTCGTTTTGAGCTGAAGAAACTGAGGCTCAGAGGGGTGAAGTGATTAAGCCATAGTCACCCAGCAGGGGTTTGAACCCGGATCTGTGAGATGCCATTCCAAAGCGATGGTCAGAGAAGGCTTCTCTGAGGTGACATGCTGAGCTGGGACCCTAAGGATGAGGAGGAGGTGGCCTTTGGAAGAGCCATTCCAGGCCAGCAAAGAACAAGGACAAAAGCCTGGCAGCAGTGTGCCTGGGGGCATCTGCTCCCTGGACTCTGCCTGCGGAGGTAGGGAGGGGCGCTGGGCTGGGAGCCGGGAAACCAAGGTTCCGATCTGGCTTCTGCCAGGCCATGGGGCCCTCAGCAAGCCTTGTTTCTTCCTGTGCCTAAGTTTCCCTCTGTAAAATGAGGGGGACAGAGCAGGTGACTCCCATGGGCCCTTCCAGCTTGGAGACGAGGGAGGACATTCTAGAGAGTGGGGATCTCATGGGGACACAGATGTCACTCTTCCTCTGGCAGAGGTCTGAGAATGTCCAGGCTGGGGGCTGTTTACAGGGGCGGGAGTTCCCATAGCAGTGAGCTTTGGACCTTAGAACTTCCCCGGCTGGCCAGCGTGCCCCATGGGCCCAGGCCCGGCCTCCACCGCCACAGGTGCCCACCCCCAGGTCAAGGTCCCTGCTGGTGACCCAGGACCCAGCAGAGGCCCCTGGGAGCAGCATGAATCCAACACTGGTCAGAACCCCTGGACTTTTCTCCTACCACTCTGTCCATCCACCTCCACGAAAGCCAAAGCCGCTGTCACTCCCTCACCATCAAGTCCTACAGCAGAGAAAACGCTCTCCCTTTTAACAGGAACGGTGTTTACTGTGTTCTGATTACAAAAGTCTCGAAAAGAATTTGGAAAACCCGGAATTTGGAAACCACAGTGCCTGGAATACTGAGCAGCACATAGTAGATAACTGAGTGAATGAACATAAATCGGAAAAGTGAAAGGTTAAGGGCATGGATGCTGGGACCAGGTGGCCTGGGTTTGAATCCTGGCTCACCCACTGGGTGACCTTGGGCACGCTGACTCAGTTTTCTCACCTGTAGTTGGGCTCAGCCCAAGGCCAGCACGGCAGGAGGTCGGAGGTCAGGAAGAGAGCAGGGTCAGGGCACTTCTCCCTGCTTCCTCCTTGCTTTGGATTTTAGGTCTAGCCGTGGTTGCATCACTCTTGACACTCCTCTCGCCCTTGGCTCCAGCCTCCCCATCTCCCCCCCAGGCTGGGACACCCCGACTGCTTTCTTTGCGGCTTCAAGCCTAGGGAGGCTGGTTCCTGGGGGCCTCCCATCCTTCACAGGTTTCCTTAAGCCTGTCCCCCAGCTCTATAAATAGCCCCTTCATTAGAATCCCAAGAACCATCTGAGCTGGATTCTGATTTCCTGCCTAGACCCTGATTGACACAGTTGGTACACTGAGTATTTCTTCTGTTATTGACCTTTTGTAGCAAATGCCTTCCTCTCCTGGAGAGCTCTGAATTCTTTTCCAAAGTCTGAACAGGTCTTGTGCGGGAACAGTAGCCTGTGAGACAGAACTAAAAGTACACAGCAACCCTCACTCTGCCACCAAGGATGTCTCTGGGGGCCACCTTCCATAGGGAGGTGACATCCTCTTGGATCTTGAAGGTCACACGTGGTTTTGCAGAGGAGAGAGCCAAGAGCCGTCCAAGAGAAGGAAGCAGGGTGTGTCGAAACACAGAGCCAGAACATGTGACGCACTGGCAGCAAGGAAGCCTGGGTCCCTGTCTAGGCTCTGCTCCTGATGGGCTGTGTGACACGGGGTAAACCATGCCCCTCTCTGATCCTCACTTTGCCTCCAAATGCAGATGAAGGTGTTGGACAAGGACAGTGTTCCTCGGATCCCAGGGATCTCATTTATTTATTTTATTTTAAAATTTATTTTCATTGACACATAATTGACAGGTAAGTTTAAGCTGTACAATGTGTTGACTTGATGTATTTATATATTGTATTATGATCACCACTGTAGCATTAGCTGACACCTCTATCACAGCACACAATTATCATTTCTTTTTTGTGGTGGGAATAATTAAGACCTAGTTTCTTAGCAACTTTGACGTTTATGATACAGTATTGTTGTCTGTAATCACGATGCTGTGCATTAGACCTACAGGACTTATTTATCTACTGGTTCCAAGTTTGGACCCTTAAATATCATCTCCCCAGTTCCTCCCCACCCCAGGCTCCCAGTAATCACCATTCTACTCTCATTTTTATGAGCGCAGCTCTTTTAGATTCCACATATAAACGATATCGTACAGTATTTATCTTTTTTTTTTTGCTTAGCATAATGCCCTCAAGGGCCATGTTGTTGCAAATGACAGGATTTCCTCCTTTTTCATGGCTGAATAATACTCCATTGGGTATAGATATACAAATGCCAGATGTGGAGATAAGGGAATGCTTGTAGACTGCTGGTGGGAATGTAAATTGGTACAGCCACTAGGGAGAGAGTATGGAAGTCCCTCAAAAGATTAAAAATAGAACTGCTGTATGATCCAGCAATTCCACTTCTGGATATATATGCAAAGGAAATGAAAACAGGATGTTGAAGAGATATCTGCACCCCTGTGTTTATTGCAGCGTTATTCACAATAGCCAAGACATGGAAACAAACAAGAGTCCGTCAACAGATGAATGGATAAGGAAGTTGTGGTATGTATATATACACCAGGGATCTTGTTAAATACAAATTCTGATTCATCACGTTCCTTTGGGAGCTGAGACTCTGCTTTTCTAACAAGCTCCAGGTGGTGCCAATCTTGGACCGTACTTTGAAAACAATGGACTAAGTGGGCTCCAAGTTCCCTCCAAGCTCAGTGATTTTATACCTCTGTTCACTCTTATTTTCGGGGCAGTTTTCTATGATGGTGCCTGCACTCCTGAGCACATTGGCTCTAGTTGAAGAGAAGGATGTCGTGAAGACCTGCCTTTTTGGAGCTCTGTAGGCACTTTGGAGTTTGATGTCTATGGCTGTCCCCTCTCCCAACCCAGTCACCTGCAGATCTGTGATGTGTGTGCATGAACACACACACACACACACACACACACGCATGCATGAGCCCTGAGGCATGTGGATTTACAGGAAAAAAAATAGTACTGTCAGTGCCGATCCAATGTGGTTTGAGATTGTGTCACCTACTTGGGATGCCAGGAGATGTCACCTACTGAAGCAGGGCTGGCCACGAGGGCACACAGCCTCTCACCCCAGGGAAACTCTAAGGAACTTGAAAACCCTCCCATGTCTCCCTCCACCCCTTCTCTGCCTCTGCAATTGGCAGCATCTAAAATCCGAGCCATAGCCTCATTTCACCAGGTCTTAATAGCTTTGGGGACCCTAAGGAGCTTCTGTTAAAATGAAAATGTCTCAGCAAGAAAAGATTCTTTAATATTTGCCAGAGTTCACTTTATTGGATTCCTTTCCTGGAAGTCCAGAGGGCCCTTGCTTTTACAGAAGGGGAGGCTGAGACGGAGGGAGGGAAGACCAGCCACACAGTGAATCCATCACTGAACCCAGATTTCTAGCCAGGCAGTAGTTCTGATTCTTGGGGTCAGGCCCATCCAGGCAGGCAGCCCTGGATCAGACTTTGAAAATCATGACAAAGTGGTTTTGGATTCAAATCCTAGATCATTTAAAAAATAAATATTTATTGAGTGTCACCCGTACGGCAGGCATTGGGAAGAGAACTGTGGCAAGCCAGATATAGTCCGTACAGTAGAGTAAGAATTAGTGGGTTTATTAATATTTAGTGCCAACTTTGATTACTGCCTGTCAGATACTGTACCACAGATTTCACATAGATGTGATTCTCATAACAACGCTTTGAGATGGGTATTATTATGATCCTAATTTTACAGATGAGAAGACTGAAGGCCAGAGGCTTAATGGCTCAAGGTCACACAGCTGGTAAACAGCAGAGCAGGAATTTGAATCCACAGTGTCTGGGACCACAGCTTCTGCTTTTAACCACCATGGCATGAGCTCATCAATGGTACCACTCATTCCTCACAACGACCTCGCGCCACAGAGGAGGGCAAGGTTTTACCTCTACTTTTCAGAGGAGGAAATAGAGGATTAGAGAGGTTAAGTACCATTTGGAAAGTTGTGCAGCCCAAGAGGTGTTGCGTTAACACCTCTTCTTCTCTCCCCCTGTAGGGTACCCCTCCTTCATATTTAAGTCAGCATTGCCAAAAGGAACCCCAAGTGGGCAATGCTTAACCAGAAGTGAAGCTGCTCTGATGATGAGCTTTTAGGCAGTCCAGAGTGGACAGTTCAATTCTTTTTTCTTTAACACCTTTATCAACATATTTCACATACCATAACATCCACCCATTTCAAGTGTACAGTTCAGTGGGTTTTAGTATAGGGTTGGCCAAAAAATTCGCTCGGGGTTTTAATGGGAAAACCTGAACGAACTTTTTGGCCAGCTCTATATATTCACAGGGTTGTGCAACTCTCACCATAATCTAATTTCAGAAGATTTTCTGCACCCCCCCCCCCAAAGAAACCCTGTACCCATTAGCCATCATTTGGAGTGAGCAGTGCTTAGCCTG
Organism: Eubalaena glacialis; assembly: GCF_028564815.1. Lineage (NCBI taxonomy): Eukaryota > Metazoa > Chordata > Mammalia > Artiodactyla > Balaenidae > Eubalaena > Eubalaena glacialis. The sequence continues at coordinate 21,972,570 of NC_083728.1, forward strand.
AAGGGAGAAGCTGCTCCAATAGTGGTTTTGTAGGCAGCGCGGCAGATAATTTGGAGTGTGTTGGGGGGATGCTCCGCACATCAGACCTCCAAACAACTGCCTATTTCTCAGCCATTAGTAAGAGGTCTCCAGGGCGTACTGTGTTCCACTCACCAGTCTTTTTTTTTTTTTTTTCCGTTGCTGTGCATGGGCTTTCTCTAGTTGCGGCGAGCGGGGGCTACTCTTTGTTGTGGTGCACGGGCTTTTCATTGCGGTGGCTTCTCTTTGTTGTGGAGCACAGGCTCTAGGCACGCGGGCTGCAGTAGTTGTGGTGCACGGGCTTAGTTGCTCCGCAGCATGTGGGATCTTCCCGGACCTGGGCTCGAACCCGTGTCACCTATATTGGCAGGTGGATTCTTAACCACAGAACCACCAGGGAAGTCCCACTCACCAGTCTTTAGATCCAAGAAATAATTGCACTTTTTTCTATAGAAAGTGGGGCAGGGGCTGCCTGAATGTTTTGGAAAGTAGAGGGTAGGTGTGGGAAGGGGCTGACCATCTCCAAAGAGACGAAGTGAGGGTGGGAAAAAGCAGGGTTATGTCCCCTTACTTATCTGTTATGCTCCCACCCCAGCCAGAGGGGTCTTTAAAAAGTGTGAATTAGATTGTGTCCTTCTCCTGCTCAAAACTCTCCAATGGTTTCCTTAATTTCTGGAACAAAATCCAGAGTCCTTAACAGTCTTCAAGGCCTCCCAGCCTCATCCCATGCTGTGCGCCATTCGCCCTCTTCCAGCCTAACAAGCTGCTTTTTTCTGTTCCTATTCAGTGCCTCCATTAGTCTTAGGCAAACAGAAAAAGTGCACCCTCTTGGAGGACAAATAAGAGAAAGGGTTTTGTTCCCTCAGCCTGGTGCCTTTTTACAGTGCACGGCCTAGGCAACTGAAACCAGTAGTCCTGCCTTCAACATGCCAAGCCCCAAACAGGCAAGATTTGGACATCTGGGAGGAGTGGAAAGAGCATGGGCTCTGACGACATAAAAGGCAGGAATCCCAGCTCTGCCACTGACCAGATGTGTAATCCAGGGAGTGACTCAATCTACAAGGACTGAACAAATCTCACCCTGCGGGATGGAAAGTGCTGTGAGGATTAAATGAAATCATTAGTGTGCTATGCTTGATCAATGTCCCTCCCTTCCCCTGTGGGGCCCCAGAGTCTCTACCTCCATTTAACAGAGAATCAATGATGTTAGCAGAAGCATGTACATTTTTCTTTTAAAATTAAAAAAAGTTTTTTATCTGCTTTTCCTCACTGCAATATTTCTCTCCATTTTTACTAGCACCAGCCTGGATGAAGTCTGAAGGACAACAGACTCCTAATTTGTGCCCACCCCCTTCCACTCTTGCCCTTCTAATGCTTTCAGAAGTCACAAAAAAAACATTTTTAAAACGAAATCTGGTCATGTCATCCATACGCCACTGCCTGCTTCAAGCTCTTTTTCATTCTTCTGGTCTCAGACCAAATGTCAACAGCTAAGGAGGCTTTCCAGGAATGTTCAACCAGTTTCAAGTACAGCACTATTAGGACCCGTCTAATGGCCTGAGATAGCCACACCTGATGTTCCATGATAGGAAATGGCCCTAAGTCCCCAGGGAAACTCACCAAGAGTCCAGCAACAGTCTGGGCTGGTGATTGGGCTTCCACACCAGCCTGGAGAGTCATGGGGAAGTGTTAATTGCAGCTGAGAATGTGACTGACTAAAAACTCCAAAGGGCTCTGTCCCCTGGCTCAGTGCTCTGCTTTGGGCCCAATGGCTGGGCAGGAAAGCATGACTAAGAGAGCCATCAAGGTGGAGCCCAAGTGTGGGGCAGAGAAAACGGGCTGTGCAGGCTAAGCGCTCAACAGCGACCCCGCGTGGTGGTGACAGGAGCAACAGCCGCGGTAGATGACTACACAGGAAGACAATGGGCGGTGCGGACTCACTGTTCAACAGCGACACCATGTGGCAGTGGCAGGAACAACAGCCCAATGGACAGAGCCACTCTACAGACCTCTGCCTGACGTTAGGAATCAAGACCCACTCCCTTTGGACAAAGTAAACCCCAATTATTCTTGGGGATTGTGGAATGAGGGATGCCCTCAAAAAGGGACAGTGGGAGTTTCTGCTAAGGAAGGCATGTGGGGGGCTCAAGAAATTAATTAGAGAACTAAAAAGAGGTGATTGTATCTTGGCCATACTGGGTACAGCCAATGAACGAATGAATGGACATAAAACAAGAAGAAACCATACCATCACACAGAATTCCACAGAAAAAACAGGGTTTTTGTTTTTTGTTTTTTGTTTTTTTAATGTTGTGTGAAGCACAAAGAGAAATATTGTGATTACAATTGAAATGCAATTCCTGGAGGAAATGTCCATGCAGCCTTAGCCCTTGAAAGAAATTCATAATCCCTAAAATACACATCACACACTTTTCCAAGGAACAAGGTTCCCATGTTTAGATCATTTCTGAATCTGAGTTCAGAGAAGTTTGCAAGAGTCTCCGAGTCAAGAGCTAGAGAGGGAAGCCTGGAGGGAGGCAGCCCGTGCCCCATGGGTCCTGTCAGGAGCGGGTGCTGACGGCCCCTCACCTCCTGATGTGATTGACAGCCCCCAGCACCCATGGGGACTTCAGCTGTAGCGGACATCTGCACCGAACAGCAGGAAATCCTGGGGGAGAGATGAGAAGGCCGTCATCAGCCAGAAGAGTACCCCTCATTTGTGAATATGGGGATGCTGGGTTTTTAGAAGGAAACTTTGGGAGCCTGTCTGTTGGGAAGGAGAGAGCAGAGCAGGCCTGTCTGCTGACAGAAAGGCAGGGGTGAGTGGGGCGGGGGGCACCTGGCATCCCACCCCTGGGGTCTGCACATCAGTGGCTGCCAAGGCCCGTGAATCTGTCAGCAGCTTCTCTGCCAGCTGTTCTCTTCTCAGACGTGGAGACCCCCAGGCTGCTGGGAAGGCCTCCACTTGTCATCCCTGCCTCTTGGCAGCTCCAGGGAGCCCTCCTTGCAATCAAAGTTGCAAAACCACTTCTCTTTTTCTCCTTCTTGCCCTTCACTCAGGATTTTCAGAAATGAAGGAATTAAATTGTGCCTATGGGGTCATTTTTTTATTTTAAGGATGAACTTGGTAAAATGTGGGGAACGTGGGGATGTGTTTCCTCTGCTCGCTCAGCTATTTCTCTACTGTCTCTTAGCCCTGGTAGTTCTCCCATTAAGTTGAAAGAATCAGGGATTGATGGGCTGGATGTTGGGGGTGAGGGAGAGGGAGGAATCTGGGTGGGGGTTTCCCAGGAGGGCCACCAGGTCATCAGGAAGCCATGGACAGCGGTAAGGAATGTAAGAGTGGGTGATGCTTTCCTTGCAGAGTTATCAGCTTTGTTGGGACATAGTGGGTTTAAGGATGGAGGCACCAAGGAAACCAGCGTAGGTACACTTCGGGCACGTAGAAGAGACTGGAAGCACGGCCGGGTCACTGGGCGGCACAAAGGTGGCTGTTGAGCCTGAGTTGATGGAAGTGACCAGGGAAAGCAATAGTGGGGGAAGGGTGGAGGCCGGGGCAGGAACCCTGGAGAACCCCCACTGGTAGGGGAAGGAGGAACCAGCAAAGGAGACCAAACAGCCCAGTGAGAGGTGGCTGGAAAACCAGGAGAGGGAATCTTCAAAGCTAAGAGAAGAAAGCATTCCATGGATGGGGAAAATAGTGTCAGATGCTGTTGGGGGTCAGGCTGAGGGAAAGGGAAGAGGAGGCCGTCCATTCCGGTATCTTAATCTGCCAGACCCTGCACTTTATACCCCAGGGCCTAGAAGGATGCTGGATGCAAAGGAAGGCATGTGACACCTACTTGTCAAGTATTTAAGTGCATCCACCTTATAAAAGAGGCTTTGGGGCCACCACATGAGTTCCATTTTTACCAAGTGGAGGGTGGGAGTGGTGCAGCTCATGGTTAAAAGCAGGGACCTGGCTTTGACTTTGGACTTCATGTAATGGCCTTTTCTGAGTCTTAGCCTCTGTTCTCTGTTTAGTAACAGCGCCCACCCTCTGGGATTGTTGTAAGGGTAGAAAGCACTTGATCCAGAGCTGACATGGAGGAAGGTGGCTATTGTGATGGGAGATTTGGCAAAGGAGAGCTTGGGGACTCACCTGGTGAGGCTGAAACACCAGGTTGAAGAGCTGGATGGAGGCGGGCAGCGGGAGAGGGAAGCCTTTCTGCAGCTTCTCTGCATTGGAGGTTAAGGTAGAGGTTAAGGTTAAGGTACCTCCTCTGTAGGGAAGAGGGAGGTAGAGGGAGGGAGGGGCAGGGATCCGAGACAGCCAGCCCGGCCTGCCGGCAGCTCCCCTGGCCCGGCATGCCTGGCTCTGGGAAGAAACCTGTGAAGAGGCTGCCTGGAGTCTCCCACTCTCTCCTCCACCGCGCTCCAAGCACCCAGGACTGGTGAATTCCCGCCCCCTCAGCCCCAAGACCACCCTCCTGAGGGTGGCCGGCACTGCTGGTGCACGCCCAGCCCGAGTGACAGCCGGAGCGGCTGCTTGCTGGGCTGTGGAGGCCCCCCGGGGACATGTGATGGATATGCACATGAAGCCCCTCGATGTTTAGGATGAAACCGGAAACGGGCTGTGGTCAGGGGCCAGCTCCCCCATCCCACCACATTCTGGTGTGAAACTCTGGAGAATTCTAAACTCCAGCCTGGTCCCTCAGGTCATTATGAAGCTGCATTTGTCAAGGTAGGAGGAGAAGCCAGAGTCTATATGTAATAATTTGTTGTCTTCATTTACAATTTCTAAGTGTTCTAGTTACACAGCATGTGGGCCTCTATTTGTGCCCTTGCCCCTGGCTCTGCAAAGGTCAGGGGTTTCACCAGTGAGTGAGCTGAGTGGAAGCGTTAGCCCAGGTTCGCCCTTCTTCCTTGGTCCTTCTCTCTCGGAGTTGGAAAAAGACCTAGGGCTCTGGCTTCAGGGCTGGGATCCAATCCCAGTTCCATCTCTCACCTTCTCTGTGACCTGGAACAATCACTTAGCTTCTCTGATCTCCCATTTCCTCCTACAAAAACTGATGACGTTGCTATCCCCTGTCTCTAGGGGCTGGATGGGCACATAGGAGGAACTCAACCCTTTTTCCCGTCCCTTTTCTGGGTCAGGTGCCATTTGAGGTTCATTTGAGGGCAACACCTCCAGCTACCACAACTGGGGCTGGGTATTCGGTGGCTTCAGGACCGAACCCCACCCCACCCCCCGCCCCGCCTCTTCCCCAGGACTGAAAATCAATCCTTTCTCCAAACTCCTTACTGTTAATCTTGGGAAGCACAACAGTGGGCACAACGTAGTTCATGATAGTCTGCAGCAATTCAACCTGGGGATCAGGAGGAGGATGGGACGCACATCAGGGCACTGTAGCATCAGCTGTCCTCCGTCACCCTCCCTCCCACCCAGGGCAACCTCGCAGCTGGGAAAACCGCTGAGAGATGGACACAGGGGTGACGCGAAAACTCTGCAGCTCGATCAAGGTCACCAAAGTGATCCCTTTTGCTTTAAAGGTTCCAGATGCAAATCACATTCTAGGCTGTAGGGGGCAAGGCTGAGGTAAGGAAGGTCATCACAGAGTATTTAAATATGAAAAGCTTTGCATAAGAAAATGCACCCGCTCAGACACTGTGGGCTAGAGAGCAAATTAGTTCAAACTTTTGGAGGGCTATTCGGCAATGTTCATCCAAAGCCTTAAAAATGTGTGTGCATGGTGGGCCAGCAAACATGCCTCTAAGGCATTTATCCTAAGGAAATGAAGTAGTGCAATAAATAGAACCAAATCAATAAATTAACAGCAACCTACATATCCAACAATTGGGGAATCATCTGGGGAACATGGTGGCACTTTGATACTAAGAGATACTATGCACCTATTAAAAATGATATTGTAGATATATAATTATCAGCACAAATTTTTCGTGATATATTTTTGAGTAAGAAAAAGCAGGCTAATGTATAACTGATTCACTTTGCTGTACAGCAGAAACTAATACAGCATTGTAAATCAACTATACTCCAATAAAAATTTTTTAAAAAAGAAAAAGTAGGTTACAGAAACCATGTAATTCCATTCTGTTATTAAATATTCATAGAAAAAAGTCAGGAAGGATGTACTCCAAATTATTAATTAAGTGGTGAAAACAGGAATGGTTTTTTATTTTTTTTTGTTTTGCAAATCTGTAGGGTCTGACTCTTCTATAATGTATATGTTTTGCTTTTGCTATAATAAAAAAAATTCAAAAATAATGTAACACCCTCAAGATGATTGCCTGTAGTGGTGACATTTATAACTTGTAAATATGTACATTTTTATTTCTAGAACAATTGAGTTTCCTTCCCCAGACTGTAATTCCCTGGGCTCATCAAATGTGGTGCCCTTCTTCTCATGAATCTGGGAACTTTAAATTTTTATTTTCTGCGGAAGCAGAAGTTAGTTACTGACTGAGTCCAGCTGCCACCATGAGAGCCTTGGCACCAATAAATCCATGAAAATACAATGAGGTTGCTTTGGGCCCTTCTGTTTGTTGTAATCTTATCAGATGGAAATGGCTGGCTGGATTTCCATTGGATTTGGAGGGGATGTTGGGACTGACTTCAGGGCTGGGTGGCTTATAAGGCACCCACTCGGTAGAAATCTTGGGGGGCATTTCAGAGATCAAAGGAAATGTTCTCCAGAGGTTTAGCAAGAGGCTCTCTGTAAGATTCGGGCCATGTGCTGTAAAACACTGTGGACAGAATTAGCACACTGTGGCTTCTAATGGAAGTCACAAGAGCGATGCTCATTCAGGTCGGCTGTTGAAGTACACTTGACCTGCTATCTACAGGGGCAACTCCCCACCACTGCCAGAGGGTGGTGATGGGGGAGCAGCAGGGGTGAGTCTATTTGATGACAGTCTGTGATTCCAGGTAGTGGAATCATCTACTTGGGCTGGCAAGACACCTGTCGTCTCCCTCCCACCTGCCCTACTCAATCTCTAAGTGACTCTGCCATTCATTCACCCAGCTGCTCAAGCCAAAAATCTAGGAGTCATTCTTCATTGCCTTTTCCCCCGCCACACACATCAAATCTCTCACCAAGTTCTAGTTCTACTTCCAAAGTGTGTCTCCAATCCACCATCTTTCTCCTTCTTCCTGGCCTAGACCCAGCCTCCATCATCTCTCACATGGGCAAATGCACCTGCCTCCCCAACGATCCACATGGTCTGACTCTCGTCCCCTGTAATCCATTCCCCCCATACCAGCCAGAGGCATCTTTTATAAAGTATAAATCAGATCATGTCACTCCATGCATGAAACGTTCACCAGCTTCTTGCTGCCCTTTGAACACAACCTATTCTAGTCCAGAAAGCTCAGGCGAGCCAGCCCCTGCCTGCCTCTCTACACCCCCTACTTGCTTTTTCCAGCCACACTGCTTCTCTGCATTCCCCAAACATTCCAAGCTTGTTTCACCACAGGGCCTTTGCTCCTGCTATTCCCTCTGCCTGCAACAGATCTTCACCTTGCAGGTTCCTTCAGCCCAAATATCACCTCCCCAGAGAGGCTTTCCCTGATCACATGGTCTAACCCTTAACCTCCCCCATCACTTTCTACCGCACCTCCACTTAGTTTTTCATAGCATTGATCTTGACTGAAATGATCTTCTTCATTTCTTATTGTCTGTTTCTCTACTACAATGTAGGCTCTAGAAGAAGTCACTTTCTTGTCTAATTCATCAGCACATTCCCACACCTGGGGAACAGTGCCTGCCACATAGTAGGTATCAATAAAGTAATTAACTTGTTCATTCAACAAACATCTGTTGAGCAGATTTTCTGTACCTGACTGTGCACATTTAAGCCCATTTAAAACTCACCACACTAACTCAGGTGGAAAGGATTATCCCTGATTTGTGGGGAAGATATAAAGTTCACAGAGGGGAAGTGACTTGCCCAAGGCCCACAGTTAGTAAGCTTGGAGCAGCAATTCCAGCTCGGGTCTCTGTGCCCACAAAGCTCCCCGCATCATTACTTCACAGGCAAATTATATGCAAATGAACCAGTGGTCTGTTGAAATGATGCTATGAGCCCAGGTGCCCTCAGGACAGTTATCTCAAGATCAGAGGAAGGAAGGAGCCACCAACGGCCTCAGACTCACCGGGAAGTGGTCGATGTCCGAGTGCTTCAGTTTCAGGAGCAGCCTGTGAGAAGAGGAGGGGGAAGTTGAGACCACCATTAGCCTGACTCATATTAGAGTTCAGTTGCTGGGGAGAAGGGGCCCACTCTGGTGGATACTGTGTGGTTTTCCCATCCTGTATCCATTCCCCCTTTCTATGGTGACAGCCCCCTGATTTTTCCTTTTGGACGGTCACCCATTCCCTACATTATTAATGCTGGGTTCTGGGGTGGGCTGGCCAACGGGCAGAGTCTATCTCCCCTGCCATGGTGATTGCTTCAAGGATTGACCTCTAGCCCATGCTGGTCCAATGAGAGCTGGTCCCAGGACTTCTGCTGGAAATATTGGAAGTGAGGTATTCTCTTTTCTCCAGCAAAATTAGGGAGATGCTGGTAACAATTTTTGCCGTCACTTGGTGACAGCCTGCTGGGAAATGAAGCCAGAATAAGGGATAGTAAAGCCAAGAGATCAAGAGAGTCAGAGTTGTAAGGATATCATTTGAGCACTTGGATCCACCCTTGCCTGAAACCCTTGGACTTTTCGATTATTTGAGCCAATAAACAAACCCATATTTACAGACTTTATGGCATCTTAACAATGATCTAGGAGATAGGTAAATAAATGGCTATTTATTGAACCCCTATCATTCACTATGTTGGTTGCTTTATCCCATTGAATTCCTGTAATACCCAAGAGCCAAGGGCCATCACACTCCCATTTTACAGATGAGGTCCTTGACACTCAGAAAAGTCAAGCAATCTGCCCAAGGTCATACAGCTAACAATCAGCCAAGTAGAATTTCAAACAGGTCTCCCTGATGCCAAAGCTTTTGTTGTCTCCAATACCCTACAAAGTTTGAAAACTCTTACCCTATGGACTCTCACCACCCCCATCCCTGCATGTTTTAGAAAGTCTGTGTTCAGCCATCACCCAGCTCTATTTTCCCCAGCTCCTCTACTTGAGAGGCCCATGGGTGTTTCCAGGAAAATTAAATCCACATGTTTCTAAAGCACTAACACTTGTCAAAATGATGCCAGGAGAATTAAGCAGCACGTAAACCTCAGGAGCCAAACTCAAGGTTAGGAAGGACAGCTCTGTGCCAGAGAGAAGGCAGAAATGGGGAGGAATGCGGGTCAAGACTCAGTTTAAACAGTGTGAAAGTGATGAAGATGTAGACGCCAGGTTGGAATGCGGGGGTCACCGCATCGACTCTGTGCGTCTCCCTCACTCTTGATCTCTGTGTATCTCCTTGTCTCTCTCTCCTCTTTCCTCCTTTTGTGTCTCTCTGTCTCTCCTGTTAATGTGTCTCTCCATCTGTCTGTCTGTCTTGCTCTCACTCTCTCTTTCTCTGCGTCTCTCCCTCCCTTCCTTTGTCTCTCTCTGTCTCTCTGTCTCTTTCTGACTCTCCCTCATTTCTGTTTTTTTTTTTCTTTTTCTGTGCGCCCCTCTGTCTTTCTCTTTTCCTCTTGCTTACTGAGTGCTTATTGTATCCCTCGAAGTGTTCTAAGCACTGCAACACATATTAATACCTCATTTCACCCTCAAAATGATGCTGTTGGCAAAAAACAGTTATTGGGCTTATTTTACCAGCCAGGGAAACTGGCTGAAGTTTGGAGAGTTCAGTGCTTGCCAAAGGTGAGCTGCGTTTCCAAGGCAACAGGCTCAACCTCAGAGCCCACATCCCTAACCACAACCTCCTCTGCTGGGATTCCAACCCAGGCACGGATTCCAGGGTCTCCCAGCAGGAGATGGCTGATGAAGTCCCAAGGAAGGGTGTGAAGAAGTTGAAGTGTTTTCCAAGTGCCAAGGAAGGCCAGGGACGTGGAGTGGCTGGGGGCTGGAGCACATTCATCAGCTGGCACTGCCCAGCCATGAGTGGGCCTAGGATGGGGCGGGGGGTGACCTGGGCTGCAGGGCTTTCAGTGCTAAAACTGGGACACTGCAGACAAACTGAGATGGTCGGTCACCCTATAATGTGTGGTCTCAGGTCACTTCATCTCTGAGCATCAGTTTCACTGCCTGCAAAATGCGGATATTGTGCCCACCATGCACTGTTTGAGGCTTAAATGGGATGGATGAACAGGAAAGCTTGGCACACTGTAAGGTCATTGCTAGCCCACAGGCACCAAGAACAGATGGGCAGCCCCCTCCTCACGTGCCCACAGGCCCACTTACTTGTCCAGCTTGAGCTCTCCAACAAGTCTGTTGGACTTGGCACGAATATCCACAGAAACGTTCACGTTCTGCAAAGAAACAATCCAGGAAGTGAAGGCCCCTGACCCAGGGGCTGGGGACTCTGCGAAGCCTCCAAGACCGGAAGGTAAGCTTCACAAAGGCTCGGCAGAGGAGCCCTCATTGTTGGGTCAGACCTGTGGGACCCACGGAGGAGAGGACTCTTCCTTTTGCAAACTTTGTGCTTGTTGATGAGTCCTGGCCTGTCAACCAATTACCATTTTCTCCCCCTGCTTCTGAGACCATTTCAGCGTTCCCAGGCCACTCCCGTGGACTGTGGGAGACAGGCTGTGGGGCTGGAGTCCAGGCCAGCCCTATTCTCACAGACATTCATTCATTCATTCATACAACGAATGTTTACTGAGTCAGGAAACCACGACTCCCAACCTCGGCTTTCCTGCCCACTGTCTGTGTGGCCTTGGGCAACCCCCTCAGAACCCACTGAATCTGCAAAGTGGGGAAAACGGGCCTCAGCCTGAGACTGGGCAGACCTGAGTACCTCCTGGTGGGGAGAATCTGGCCCTCACCTTCAGTTGCCAGAGTGGGTGCCACCAAATGTTTGCGGTGTGACAGAGTGATCAAATGAATGAATGCACAAGTCAATCATGGAATAAATACTTGAATAAGTGAAGGATTAAACTCACAAAGGACAGAATAAAGATATGCATGGATGAATAAATGATAAAGGAATGAATGAACAAACAAATATACAAATGAATGATCAATTGAACAAAGGTATAAGTAAATGAATGATGGAATAGATGAATGTATGTATGAACCAGCAAAGATATAGTATATTTCAAGATAGCAGTCAAATGAATAATTGATTGAATGAATAAATGAACAAATCCACAAATACATAATTGAATGATCAAAGATACAAGTGAATGAATTGGAAATAGTACGCCTATTTCAAGCCAGCGACGGAACGAACAACGGAATGAATGAATGCCAGTAGAAGTCAGAAGCAGTAGGACAGTGGCGCCAGTCTCAGGCCCTGGAAACACACAGTCCAGGTTTGAGTCTGGGCAGGATTCACACTGGTCCCTCTGACTCTGAGGGCCATGCTCTTGGCCCTGTCCAGGGCTCCCCATCTGCTCTCACCCGGGAGCAGCTTACCACCTCAAGCAGGAAGAGGGGGGCCAAGGAGGAGTCTGGGAGGACAGCAACGGCCTGGGTATCCAGGGAAAAAGTGAGGTCAAGGCCGGTGGGGCACACGGCGACGTTCGGTGGGGAGGAGGCCCAGATGAGGAGCTGCATCTTCATGTCAGGGAACATCTTAGCCACCTGCAGCCCCCAGCAGGGACAACCAACAAAAGGGGCAATTTTATTAAAATGTTTCTAAATCCAATCTTGTCCTGGTCCTGCACAAACACCACCAATGTCTTCCCATTGCTTTTGGAATAAATCGTAAAGACTGCATAATTCAGCACTTGGTACCCTGCCAACCTCACGCCCCGTGCTTCTGCCTCTTGCCCTTTAACTCCAGCCACAAGGAACTTCTCTCCCTCAAATATGACCTGCTCTCTTCCCATCTGAAACCCTTTGCACTCTCTGTTCCCTCTCCCTGAATGCTTGTCCTGTATTCTTCCCTAGCTTCGCTCTTTTCCTTCCTTCAAGTCTAGAGAGCAGTGGTGGCTTCAAGGGGGAACAGAGGAGAGCTTTGGCAACACCCCCATCTCAGCTAGCCTCCAATCCTCCCCCAGGTAAACTCACAGTCTGAGTAAAAAGAATGCCATTGTTATGCAAATGAAGCTTCAAGACAATTCCCCTGGCCCCCTACCAGTCACTCCTCCTCTACACCAGTACCTCCTGTATAGAAATTTCTGGAAGTGCCACCACCGAAGAGGCCATTATGGACTGAAAGTTTGTGTCTCCCCGCCCCCCCACCGCCCCCTGCAAATTCATATACTGAAGCCCTAACCCCCAGTGTGGTTGTATTTGGAGATGGGGCCCTAAGGAAGTAACTAAGGTTAAATGAGGTCATCAGACTGGGGCCTGGTCCAACAGGATTACTGTTCTAATAAGAAGAGACACCAGAGCTTTCTTGCTCTTTCTCCATGTGCTCAGAGGAAAGGCCATCTGAGGACACAGCAAGAAGGCAGCCATCTACAAGCCAGCAAGAGAGCCCTCACCAAAAACGGAACCTGCTGGCACCTTGATCTTGGACTTCTTGGCCTCCAAAACTGTGAGAAATAAATTTCTGTTGTTTAAGCCAGCTGGTCTGTGGCATTTCCTTATGGCAGCCCAAGCAGACTGAGAGGCCTTCCTCCGCTGCCTTGTCTGAAGTGACCTCATCAACTTCAGCCAATAAGTGCTGGCTTCACTTATCACAGTCTGCATTTTCTTTTTTATTGTTTTGGGTGTCTGACAATAATTTTCTCTCTCCACTGGACTGGAGCTCCAGGAGGGCAGGGATATGGTCTGTTTTGCTGGATGCCCAGCACAGGGCCCCAGAAGTGGGGTGGGCCCTCAATGAATATTTGCTGAATGGATGAGCCCTCAGCATCTACCCTCACACCTGGTCACGTGGATGCCTGGAGCCTTTCTCTGTACTGGGGATGGGCTGCACAAAGCTATTTCCATACTCTCGGGCTGGGTTGCCTCTGGATCTGGAGAGGGGCGCTCTCGGCAGGCCACTCAGCAGAGGCCTGTCCTCCTCAGCTCCCCCAGGCCTGCCTAAAGGGGAACAGATCCTTTCTTACCTGGGGTAGGAGGGTTCCAAAGAATTTTGTCGTCAGGAAGAACTTGGATTCCTTTGGAAACTGTAGCGAGAGAAGAAGAGAAAAGGATCTTGGAAGATTATGTCATAGATTCGGGGGCAAATTCCATATGAGGGGTGAGAGGCTGAATATACAAACAGACCATGGCCAGACCACATATGACAATAGAATGCTGACCCAGAGTGGTCAGGGCATGATCAATGACCACCAGCTTCCCTATTTTTTGTATTGAAAAAGTCAAATATGCTCCTCAAACCAATCACATAGGATGCCCGGCTTCCGTTAGCCCACCTCCAGCTTCCCCGCACCGACAACCTCCATAAGAGCCTACCTGAAGCCCTCCCTTTTTTTCACTATAAAGCTTTCCTGCCCCCTGTCTGCCTTTGAGTCTCTGCCAAACGCAATTGATAGAGGTTGACTCCCTTGCCCTGAAGAGTTCTCATTCGGGTGGTCTTTCTTTATTTCCACAGGGGGGGACATGTGGGGGTCAGCATCCCTTTGGTGCCTCTACAGAGAGGGAGGATCTGGCATCCCTTCAGGGAGCAGTGTAGGAGGAACCCTGTGTGGGTGGTGACCAGGGTGGGATCAGGTTGCCCCTAGACTCTGGAGAAGATGGTCATTTCCTCATTTTACAGATGGGTAAACTGAGGCCCAGAGCAGGACTCAGCCACAAATATACAGTGAGGATGATGACGATAACGGTGATATGATGATAAGGCTGGATTACAGACCAACACATGGCAAGTATTCAGTCAACGTTGGCTGTTACTGTTAGTATTCAGAGGACTTCCTCCATGCTGATAAACCTGTGCTGGGGCTGCACCAGCATTCATATCTCATTTAACCCTCATTACACCCTTTGGAGGAAATAGAGGAAACCGAGGCTCTGAGAGGCTGAATAACCACCTAAGGTCACCAGCTGGAAAAGAGGGGAGCCGGGATTTGAACTCAGGTCTGGTTGACTCTAGAGTCCAGACCTTGATCTCCCCAACTGTGAACCAAGACTCAGATCCAGACCGTCTACTGCACTCTGAGCCCAGAGCTCTTCACACATCTACCTCCACCTGGCCTTACCATGTCGTCGCTGAGGGTCAGATTCAGGACTCCAGCCTCTTGATACACGAGCCCGGCCGTGTTGAAAAGATATTCGGAGATGCCCAGGTACACCATGAGGTTGTGGTCGGTGGGAAGGGTCAGCGCCGGCGGGGCAAAGGGAGGGGGCCTGCGGTGGGCCAGCCTGAAAAACTCCCCCTGGGGGTGGAGGCGGCAGAGTGAGCCTGGGCATCCTTCAGGAATTACAATTCAATGTCTCCATTTCAAGAAAAAACGAGCTAAGTATACCAATCACGTATTCACAAAGGAGAAAGCCATGGCCAGAAACTAACAATAGCATCTCTCCTGGGGCTACTTTCTAAGTGCTTTTCCCACCAACCCTGTGAGGTAGGTGAGATTATACTCATTTTACAGGAGGGGACACTGAGGCTCAGGGTGGTGAAGTGACTTGCCCAAGGTCACTCAGAAGGGTAAGTGGCAGAGTCAGGAACTGAACCTGGGCAGCCAGAGTCCGGCAAGCACACTCCCAACCACGCCGTTGGCTCTGCCTCAACCTTGCAAAGAAGCGCAGAAATTCTCCTAAGAGAACAAGGAGGTTCTGTTTGTTTGTTTCCATCTATCAAATTAGCAAAATTTTCAAGAGAGAGGTAAACTGTTTTAAGTGTGTGTGTATTTTAAGCTCATACGACCCAGTTTTTGGTGAAAGTATTCACATGCTGCTGGGGATTATATGTTTATGTTTCTGAAGAGCAATTTGGCAACACATTGCAAAAACAGATCACTTATTTAGCTAAAAAAATAAGAATGTTGAGTTATAAAAAAGCAAATTGTAGATGGATACATATGTTAGAATACCATTTATGTAAAATTTAAAGGCCTATAAAACATACTATATGGAGGATTACTGGACTGAATGTCAATATTATGACATAGTATGAGTGTGTTTCGTGTTTGGTAATTGCAATCATTGTTGCTTTTGTTGTGGTCATCCATTTACAATGCTTGGTGTCAGTCTATTTATCTCTTGTAAAAATAGAATACAGTGTGTGTGTGTGAAAAAAAAACATACTATATAAGAATTATTGACACACACAGGCAAGAGGGACACACAGGGACGTCATCCGTGTGATTCCCTGGAGGGTAGAGGGGGCCTCAGCTATTTATTTCTACAATGTTTCATTTCAAAAAAAATCAGAGGTGAGTATGACAAAATGTGTAACATGTCTTAAATCTGGGTGGTGGGTACATGAGAATGTGCAATATTCTCTGTACTTTTGGATCATTTCATTATTTACAATTAATGACTGTGACACCCATACTATAGAATAAATACCATATGCAACTCTTAAAAATATCAGGTGTAAAAAAAAGACAAAAAAAGAAAACATAAAAGACAAAAATAAAAGAAACAGGTGGACCTATGTACCAAACAGGAACCAGCTCTAATATATATAATTAGGTGAGAAAAGCAAGTGAAGAACAGTGTGTATTCATACGTGTGAACAGATTCTCAGCAAAACTAGATGGGCTTTCACATATGTATATGTGAATGCTTAGGACCAGGAGACTGGAGGGCTAAGACCCTCCACGGCTGACGGCCATTACCTCTGGGCAGGAGCCCCGAGTGGGGATAGGGGGCAATAAACAGGACATTCTCATTCGTTAGGGATAAATAGGAATTGTTTTAATCTTTTATTCCATCGTATCACTTAGATTTTTAAAAACTATACTATTTGGTCCAGCAATTTCACTTCTAGGAAATAGTCAAAGATGGGCAGAGATCCAGCTATGAGGATATTCGAGGCAGCTCTGGTTAAACTTGTGGGAAAAATGGAAAGAGCACAGACACCCCAGGAGCGGGCACTGTCCATGTACCTTACCACAAGCTGTTCACTGAGAGACCCAAGAGCCAGTAAAAGGGCTACGGGAGGACATTTCATTGATAGATGTTCACATTATACTGTTCTGGTTTTAAAAGTTGTAAAACAGCATGTAAAATATGACTTGTATACATGCATGTGCGTGTATGTACTTCTATGTCTATATATGTGGTTTATGTGTGTATTTGTTTCTGCCTCTGTTACGCATGTCTGTGTGTGTGTGTGTGTGTGTAATTTCCTGTGTCTCGGCAGAGACAAGGATTGGAGGGTTGGAAGACTGTAACTTGTGTGTCAACGGTGCATATCTCTGAGTTGTAATATGAGGGTAATCTCTCTTTCCTTCTTCCCTTCCTTCCTCCCTTCCTTCCCTCCTATTTATTTCTCTGCTCCTTTGTGGTTTCTACATTTTCTTTTTGACATCAAATGTGTTTTAGAACAAACAAGTAAATAGTAAACAAACAAGCCAATCACCGATTGTGGAGGGACTGAGGTACATCCAGAGGGGATTCAGGGAGTGGGACTTATTCCAGCTGAGGAGGTCCGAGAAGGCTGCTCAGGGAGCGACAACCCAGCCCACATCCACTGGAGGATAAGAAGAAGCCAGTGGGGTAGAGGAGGGCATGGGAGGGAGGGGAGTCCAGGCAGAGGGAATGGACAGGACGAAGCCCCTGAGGTGGGAACTAGCTGGATATGTTGAGGAAGTGCAAGGCCAGTGAGTTTGGCTGGAGGCTGGGGAGTGAGGGGGAAAGTGGCATGAAATGAAACTAACTCCATCTATCCATCTATCCATCCATCCATCCATCCATCCATCCAATACATATTTACTGAGCACCTATTATATGCCAAGCATAGCTTTAGGTGCTACACATACAGTAAAGAACAAAGCGGGCTTCCCTGGTGGCACAGTGGTTAAGAATCCACCTGCCAATGCAGGAGACACAAGTTCGAGCCCTGGCCCGGGAAGATCCCACATGCCGCGGAGCAATTAAGCCCGTGTGCCACAACTACTGAGCCTGCATTCTAGAGCCCACGAGCCACAACTACTGAAGCCCGCATGCCACAACTACTGAAGCCCGCGTGCCTAGAGCCCGTGCTCCGCAACAAGAGAAGCCACCACAATGAGAAGCTTGCGCACCGCAATGAAGAGTAGCCCCGCTCGCTGCAGCTAGACAAAGCCCGTGTGCAGCAACAAAGACCCAACACAGCCAAAAATAAATAAATTAATTAATTAATTAAAAAAAAAAAAGGAACAAAGCAATCACAGCCCTTTTTCTTTCATCACATTGAGGGAGACAAGCTTGCGACCGTGTGTACTAAGTGCTGCTGAGAAAAATAAAGCAGGATATAGGGGAAGAGGAGGGCGCTATTTTAGCAACAGTGGTCTGGGAGGACCTCTTTAGGGAGAGGATATTTGAGCAAAGACTTGAAGGAGGAAAGGGAGAGCTTCTGTGGATATCTGGGCCAGAGCCTCCTGTTTAGAAGGAGCAGCAAGTGCAAAGGCCCTGGGGAGGGAGCAGTCGTAGTGCATTTCAGGAATAGCCGGAAGGCCAGTGTGACTGGAACCGGGAGAAGATGAGGAGAGTGGACTGGGGAGAGCAGTGAGGATGGATAGGAAAGGGGTGGAGTCATAAGATCTGTCTCCAGGGATGATGGGGAGTCTGGCGGGGAGGTGGTCTGAGGCAAAGGTGTGAGGGTGTATGATTCTTGGTGTAAGTCTTACCTTCAACAGCCCATCCAGGCTATCAGCTGTGGCTTTTGGAGGTGCAACCAGAGAGTAATCGATCCCAGCCACGTTGTCTATTTTGGTTGTCACTAGGGGGAAAGAAGATGGACCATGAACTGGCTCCCCATGGCAGCATCTTTGGGGCCTGGGATGCAGGGCCAGCATCCCCTAAAGTTGAATCAAGACCTGCAGTGCTAATTCCATTCCTACCTCCTCCAGGGAGCCCTCCCTGAGCTCTCCTTAAAGGAAAATGAGCCCACACCCCACATTCAGAGATATCATCTCCCTTCTTCCAACAGCCTGGAGACGTGGCTAAAACACAGAGTCAAGGAGCAGAAAGACCTGGGCTTGAATTGAAATCTATGTGACCTTGGACAAGTCCTTTCATTTCTCTGAGCCACATTTTTTCATTTGTAAAATGGGGTACTCCTAGTGACCTTGACGATGCCCTGTACATGGTAGGAACTCAAAAGCCAGAAGGGATCATTATTAGCAGTGATAATATCCCAGGCTGAGCCCAGACTGGCTTCAGGTCTGAACGGTTTCTCTGTTTCCCAGCAGTAATCAATGAGGATTAAATAAATATTGGTTCCTCCTTTAGCCCTTCCTTCCCATGTTAGAGGGGAATAAACCGAGTCTCAGAAGAGGTAACTAGTCTAAGATGGCAAAGCTGGTGAGTGACAAGGCTGGGACTCAAGCCAAAATCTTTTTCCTGCCTGGTGAGGCCAAACCTTGGACACTGCAACTGCACTGAACACGCCCAGGAGGGGCCCTGCACCTGGAGGGGCTGGGGTGATGCCTGGGGAAGGGAATGTATCTGAAATGGACATGTGCCATGTGCCAGCCAAACCAGCCTCCACAGGGAGGCAGCCCAGGCAGCAGTTTGGGGCACAGGCTTACGATCCTGTTTCTGTATCTTACTGCCTCTTGACCTCAGGTAAGTCTCGGCTCCTTTCTGAGCCTCCGTTTCCTGGTGGTAAAATTGGGACAAAACAGTGATGTCAGTGGGATGTTAGGAGGCCGAGGGGAAACCGTTCTGCTGGGTACATGACACATGGTGAGCACTTGGCCATACGGGTCCTCCCCCACCTACTGCAGCCCTTCACCGTTTACCAAGCATTTGGGGAAAGAGAAGATTGTCCCCATTTTAAAGATATGGAAACTGAGGCCCTGAGAGGGGAAGTGATCAGCCTCAGATCTCAGGCCAGCTATGTATCTCTGGCTCCAGAGAGCTGCAGGTATTTGCTGTTTGGCCCCTGCAGAGCTGCTTTTCCATTAAACTTCTGGATCTGCCACAGAGACCTGGCCCAATAGGGGATCTGATGCCAATTGCCATTTGAAAATAATCTGTGCTACCCATTCCCACCCAAGCCCAGGCCTGCCTAGGAAAATTCCTGGCTCCATCACACTCTCCCTGTGTCCCTCACCCCCTTCTACCCCAGCCTCCTTACCTGGCAGTGTCTGGAAATAAGGTTGCAGCTTGGAGGATACGGCACTAGTCACTACCTCGCAGATCTGGGGAGAACAAAAGAACTGATCAGCAAAGTTTTCCTATAGTGGAAAATGTCCTCTGAGAATAATTATCCGGACATGTTTCCCTCTTCTTGAATGTTTCCTTGAAAATCATGTAACTACTCAATTTCCCTTTTCTCTTTGGCCATCAGGAAGCTCAGAGTTCAACATGTAACTTTATATGACTGTATGACCAGCATGTCTGCATTTTATTTCCTACTCTGGCATGGAGCTTTCTTGATGGGTATTTATGTTTTCTATTTTTTAATGTGAGATTTTGTTTGTTTGTTTGTTTTTGTTTGCACTCAGACCCTTTGTGGAATAAGGTGGTGAAAAACGAACAGGAGGTGGTCAGATGTCAGCCTTGCCCTGTGTGTGCTTCTAGGAGCAGGGGGCAGACCCTCTGCTCAAGCCTGGGTGGGCACCCTCACCTTTGCTTTGTGTGGCCAGAGAAGACTTCCCAGCCGTCCCCCTCCCATAACTCATAGGGGAACAAGCACTGGTTTGAGAAGTCCTGGATCACATGCTGATTTTGCCACTGAGGAAGTTACTCCATTTCTATGAGAAAAGAGACCCTTATTTTCTCATCTGTAAAATGGAGCACTGTGGGTTATATTTTCCATTCCATTTGCTCTTCTGGAATGTGGCCCTGTCACACCCATTGAGAGGTGGAGTCTGTGAACTCTCCCCTACAATCTGGGTGGGCGGGGTGGCTACTTGCTTCTAACCAATAGAACACAGTGGAAGTGACATTGTGTAACTTCCCAGGTGAGGTCATAAAAGGCTGTGCAGCTTCCACTTTGGTCTCTTGAGATGCTCCCTCTGGAACCCATTGATGAACTGTGCAAAGCCCCAGCCCCATGGAGGGGACATGGGTAGATGCTCCAGTCAACAGCCCTGGCTGAGCTGAGCATCACGTCTTCCCAGCCCAGGCACCACGGACATGAGAGAAGATCCCGCTGGATGACTCTAGCCCCAAGCTTTGGAGTTTTCCCAACTGAGGCACAGACGTCATGGAGCAGAGACAAGCTACGCTGGTCCCACTGTGCCTGTTGATTTCCACAGAATCCGTGAACATTATCAAATGGTCGTTGCTGGATGACGCTGTATTTGGCGCTATTTGTTTTGAAGCAATAGCTGGAATAGAGGATTAAAATCACAGGCTTCCTTAATTTGACCCATTGGGGCTGATGGGGTAGGTGGTGCAGTAGGTGGTGGTGGTCAGATAAGCCCCGCCTTCACGACGTTGCTCTCCCCACGTCTTGAATGACCTCATTCATCCAACGGAGTCTCTCCAGTCCTTGCCTTTCTTGACTGTTGGGCAGCCCCTGGCATGATGGGCCACTCTCTCTGACTGAGGACCCTCCCCGCTCTCCGCCTGGCCCTCTACTTCCTCTTCCTCGGACACCCTGTGAGCTCCTCTTCCCTCGTGAAGATGTTGATCTCCTGGGGCTCCCCGCTCCTTCCACCCACGAGCCCCTCTGGAGCCTGCCATACATGCCCATGGCCCCTGTGGGGCATTGTTGGTCCACCCCGGGGATCCCCTGGGCTTGGTGTGACAGCTCCTTACACACCCAGCAACTCTCCCTGCCTGAGGACTTTAATACCTGGACCTCGCTCCGAAGTGCCCAGGAGTTACAGCAGCCAGAAAGAGGGGTGAGAGTTGGTGGATAAATGCCCAGCTTTCCCCACCCCTTTGGGACAGTTCTGAGGTGTGTGCCCCGAAGTCCCGCAGGACTGGGCCCCAGCTGTCCAGAGCAGTAGCCCACTCAATAATGTTCCTGTCCCCAGCTCCCTTCCCCACCCCTCGCCCGGGATCCCCGCCCAATAAACCACTCGCACCTGAATCTTTGTCTCAGCCATGCCTGGGGAGATGGGGTGACCCTGCTTGGGTGCCCCGCTCCACGTTCCCAACCTGCGGCCAGCACCCAGACCTTGGTTTGCAGCCAGACATCTCCCCTGAGCTCCAGCCTGAGGGTCCAGCTGCCTCCTGGACCAAGTCCCTGGATGTCCCACAGGCCCCCAAGGCCAGCACATCTCAACCAAACCTGTCAGGTTCCCACTCCTCCGCAGTGCTGGTCCCCCATCTGCCCAGAGGGCAGATAGGGCACCTCCACACTTCCCTCCCGCCTTCCCCACTGTCAATCAAGTTATTTTATCTAGGGGGTGGGAGGGAGGAAGGAGAGGAAGGAAGGAAGGAGAAATTTTGGTTTTCCTGGAGTGTGTTTCTATCACATAAAACTCTGAATGTCCCAAGGAGACTAAGAATGTCACTCTCGGAGAAACCCGTGCTTCTGCTCCAAGTGGCCCAAAGGTGAGAGCGGGCAGCACATCTGGCAGCGAGGGGCCAGCTGGACACCTGGGCTGCCTGCCCTCCGCTACTGCCCTCCAATGCCACTTACTAATGAGGGCCACCAGGGGGCTCCAAATCACAGCAAATCACACGGCAGCCTGGCGCCTGCCTGTCTGCTGCCACCCTCCTCCGCCCCCACCCCCATCCACACCCTATATAGACCCTTCCTTCCCTCAGACGCCCACTCTTCTCTCTGTATTACTGGGGAGTGGACTCCCAAACTCACTCCTCGCCATTTCCAGGCCTTCCTAACATCATGGACACCCTGACACTTCATTTATTCATTCATTCATCCATCCATCCATCCATCCATCCATCCATCCATTCATTCATTCATTCAGGCCCATACTCTCTTCTAAACAATATCTTGGACTGATTAAGAGCTTCACCTCTGAGGTGGGGCGGCCTGGGTTTGAAGCCCAGCACTATCACTTCCTCTATCTGTGTCTCAGAGTTATTATTGTTCAGCTTGGCTGCTCTCAAGGGGTCACTCTTAAGGCGTTAACAAGAAATAATCTGTTTTAATAGTTCTTTATGTTAAATACATGCTAACACTCCCCTCATACTATTACTTAATTACAAAGACGGTTGAGTTATGGTTGAGCCAGGCTGGTGGGGAGCCTTCACTATTTTAGTAATCCTTACAATGGCTTGGTGAAGAAGGTATCAATGTCCCCATTTTACAGACGGTGAAACTGAGGCTTGGAAAAGTCAAGTGATTTGCTCAACATCACACAGCTAAGCCCTGGAGCCACAATCAAAACCCAGAGACTCTGACTCTAAAACCTGTTTTATAATCTCCTCTGTTATGCATTTTGACCACCAGGCATGGATTTTTTTTTTTTTTTAAACTTTTGACAGAGTGCCTTCAGATAGATGATCTCATTTGATCGATGTCTCCCTACCCATGTTGTCAGTGCCTTTCACTGGGAGACCAAGGTCTCCCACCTGGAAGGCTGCACAAGCCTCCTCAGAGTCCCTGAGACTCCTGCCCCTGCTCTTGGTCCCTCCAGCCATTCTCACAGCAGCCAGAGAAATTGTTCTAAAGCACAGATCTGGCCAGGTCACCCCTTTGCCTAAAACCTTCAATGGCTCCCCATTGCCCTTTGAGAAAACTCAAGCTCACTTGTCTTGGGAGACAGGCTCAGGGGTTTCCTGGAGACTGATAGTTTATTAATGGAAAACTAGCCCAAGGAATGGCCCCTTTTCTCAGCTGAAGAGGTTGGCTTGTGTGGGGAGGGGGTTAGGGTGAAGGTAGGGTTGGGAAGCTCTGGTCCGTGTCTGTCTTTCGTACCAGTTCCAGCCTCCAGCCTCAGGACATAGTTTGACCACACTCTAGTCTAGCAGCTTCATCAGCTGCACATTTTCCGGGTGGGTATCACCACCAAAGGGGTTCAGGGGGGGTATGGGGAAGGAGGCTGGAGGGCTATGAGGACAGGGGCACAGTGCGAGAGAACGGTAGTTTCTCTGCAGGGAAGAATGATGGGGGAAGAGCAGAGGTGGTCCAAGCACGGGGGAGTTTGCTGTGGGTGTGTCACATGACCCTTTCTTAGTTTCTCACTGGATCCCCAGGAAAATTGACATGACTGATTTTTAGAGCTGGACATGTGCTTTCCAAGGGTTGTGGGGGACTGCTGAAGAGGTCTGGGTGAGAGCAGAGATAAACCCACACACGTATGGTCACCTTATCTTTGACGAAGGAGGCAAGAATATACAACAGAGAAAAGACAGCCTCTTCAATAAGTGGTGCTGGGAAAACTGGACAGCTACATGTAAAAGAATGAAATTAGAACACTCCCTAACACCATACACAAAAATAAACTCAAAATGGTTTAAAGACTAAATGTAAGACCAGACATGAAAAACTTTTAGAGGAAAACATAGGCAGGACACTCTATGACATAAATCACAGCAAGATCCTTTTTGACCCACCTCCTAGAGTAATGGAAATAAAATAAAAAAGAAACAAGTGGGACCTAATGAAACTTAAAAGCTTTTGCACAGGGCTTCCCTGGTGGCGCAGTGGTTGAGAATCTGCCTGCCGATGCAGGGAACACGGGTTCGAGCCCTGGTCTGGGAAGATCCCACATGCCACGGAGCAACTGGGCCCGTGAGCCACAATTACTGAGCCTGTGCGTCTGGAGCCTGTGCTCCGCAGCAAGAGAGGCCGCGACAGTGAGAGGCCCGCGCACCGCGATGAAGAGTGGCCCCCGCTTGCCACAACTAGAGAAAGCCCTCGCACAGAAACAAAGACCCAACACAGCCATAAATAAATAAAATTAATTAATTAAAATGTTAAAAGAAAAATAATAATAATAATAATAATAAAAAAGCTTTTGCACAGCAAAGGAAACCATAAACAAGATGAAAAGACAGCCCTCAGAATGGGAGAAAATATTTGCAAATGAAGCAACTGACAAAGGATTAATCTCCAATATATACAAGCAGCTCATGTAGCTCAATATCAAAAAAACAAACAACCCAATCCAAAAATGGGTGGAAGACCTAAATAGACATTTCTCCAAAGAAGATATACAGATTGCCAACAAACACATGAAGGGATGCTCAACATCACTAATCATTAGAGAAATGCAAATCAAAACCACAATGAGGTATCACCTCACACCAGTCAGAATGGCCATCATCAAAAAAATCTAGAAACAACAAATGCTGGAGAGGGTGTGGAGAAAAGGAACCCTCCTGCACTGCTGGTAGAAATGTAAATTGATACAGCCATTATGGAGAACAGTATGGAGGTTCCTTAAAAAACTAAAAATAGAACTACCATATGACCTAGCAATCCCACTACTGGGCATATACCCTGAGAAAACCATAATTCAAAAAGATAAATGTACCACACTGTTCATTGCAGCACTATTTACAATAGCCAGGACATAGAACCAACCTAAATGTCCATCGACAGATGAATGGATAAAGATGTGGCACATATATACATGGGAACTCAGCCATAAAAAGGAATGAAATTGAGTTATTTGTAGTGAGGTGGATGGACCTAGAGTCTGTCATACAGAGTGAAGTAAGTCAGAAGGAGAAAAACAAATAACACACATATGTGGAATCTAAAAAAATGGTGCTGATGAACCTAGTTGCAGGGCAGGAATAAAGACGCAGACATAGAGAACGGACTTGAGGACACAGGGGGTGAAGGGGAAGCTCTGACGAAGTGCGAGAGTAGCAGTGACATATATACACTACCAAATGTAAAATGGATGGCTAGTGGGAAGCTACTTCATGGCACAGGGAGATCAGCTCGATGCTTTGTGATGACCTAGAGGGGTGGGATAGTGAGGCTGGGAGGGAGGCTTAAGAGGGAGGGGATATGGGGATACATGTATACATATAGCTGATTCACTTCGTTGTACAGCAGAAACTAACACAACACTGTAAAGCAATTATACACCAATAAAGATATATATTAAAAAAAGAGGTCTGGGTGAGAGCAGAAGTGTCCAGCGATGCGTGAGGTATGTGGACATAGAAGGCCCCACCCGCTCTGACAGGAGGTGAGACTCTTGAACCCCTCGTACCTTGCGGTTCATGCTGTTTCGGAGCGAAGACTCGATTTTTTTGTGGAAGAGTTGGATCAGCCACCTGGAGATTGACACGTGGGGACATGCATGAGGCTTCCCAGGTGTCCCTGGGATGCATTCCGAAGGCTGCCTCATCTGGGAAGCCTTCCTCCCTTTTCCAAATAAACCTAAACTCCCTCATCCCTGGGCTCCAACTCTGTACACCCCCATCAGACACTTCTTCCCCTGTGTGCAGTGACCTGTTTCTGAGGTTATTTCTTCAATAGGTGCACGGCTGGACCCCCATCCCATCTCAGCCTCATTCCTCACCACTCCCTCTCTCTGTACTCCAGCCACACTGCTTCGCCGTATCCTCCTGTGTCCTGTGCTTCCTCTCACCATAGGGCCTTTGCACATGCTGTTCGCGCTGCTTAAAACACCCATTGTCCCCAAGTTAATTAACTCCTACTTATTCTTTTCATCTCAACTGAAATGTCATTTCATCAAAGAAAATGAAATGGCCAGCCCCCAGACTAGGTCAGATCCTCCAGTTCTATGTGTTCATCGCACTTTGTACCTCTTTTTCTCAGTTCTTATAGCCTTTTGTAATTCTTTGTGAGCCATTCATTAATGCAATGATTTGATTAATGTTTGCCTTCCCCACAGGCTGGAAGCTTCAAAAGAGCGGGGACTGTGTAGCTAAGACTCTGGGGCCAGCAAGTCCTGGGCTGAATCCCAATCCTTTCTCAATACTCACTAGGTATGAAAACTCAGGTTATTTCCTATTCTTTCTGTGCCTTGATCTTCTCCTCTGAATATGGGGTAATATTTGACTAACTGCACAGAGTCATTGTGTGGATTGAATGAGACAAGGAACATGCTTGAAACAGTGCCAGGCATGCAGTAAGCCTCCAATCGCTGTTAGCAAGGCCAAATTTTTAGTGACCACTGCTATTTCCTGAGCACAATGCACAAGCCTGGTGCATAGCAGATTCTTAGTCGATATTCGTTGGATGGATGGAGAGATGAATGTTTGCAGGCTTGTGGTAAGGATTGTATAACTTGGTGCACTTAAAGTGTTTAGTGCACAGCCTGGAGCATAGTAAGTGCTCAGTAAAGTTTGCTGAATGAATATTGAATGAGCAAGTGACTCTTCAAGGCAGGGATGTTGTGTGTTCCATCTGTAGACCCCTGTCCCCTTACACCTGAGGCCTGGCATAGAAGTGGCATTTGGGATGTGTTTTCTGAATACAAGAATAATTAGGACAGGGACTGCCCTGGTGGCACAGTGGTTAAGAATCCACCTGCCAATGCAGGGGACACGGGTTTGAGCCCTGGTCCAGGAAGATCTCACATGCCGCGGAGCAAGTAAGCCCGTGCACCACAACTACTGAAGTCCGCGCGCCTAGAGCCCGTGCTCTGCAACAAGGGAAGCCACTGCAATGAGAAGCCCGCACACCGCAGCTGAGTAGCCCCCGCTCGCCGCAACTAGAGAAAGCCCATGCGCAGCAAAGACCCAATGCAGCCAAAAATAAATAAATAAATTTATAAAAAAAAAAAGAATAACTAGGACAATCCTGTCCCTCCTCCCATCCACAGTCCCAGGAGATCATACCCCAGGCTGCTGCCCGAGATGCGTACGCGGACACTGTTGATGTGGCTGCTGCAGCTGGGGCAGGCGACGGTGGCGTGGCCCGAGGTGGGGTCATAACCCAGCTTGAGAGCAGCCGAAATGGAGATGCCCTCCACACTCAGGTCAAAGTTGCCGCTGACTTTGCTGAAGGGAAACAGAAAGAAAAGACTTGGAGCAAGCATTTTCTTCTCGCTGCCGTTCAGACTTCACACCAATGCTGGAAGGCAGGGTTTGCTATTGTCTCCACTCTGGGTGAGGAGATGGAGTTCAGAGAGGGAAGGCAGCTTGCCCAAGGTCACACAGCAGCTGAGTGAAAGAGCCAGGATTCCAACCTGAAGTTTGAACCCATGTCTGCCTGGCAGAACCCTGTTCTTACCCACTGCCTCAGCCTCTGCCTGTGTGCTGTGTGGCACTGAGAGTGTTTCTCAACCTCTCTGAGCTTCAGTTTCCTTACCCAGACCCTGGACCAGCAGTGGGACACCAGCTTTGCCACTAGAAAGCTGAGTTTGGGGGACCAATGACTTTAATTAATGCCCTCATTCATTAAATGGCGTTAATAACTCCTCCCTCAGGGATGAAATGAGTTTGGGATAAGACAGTGGGTGTGAATGTAGTTTGTCAACTCTTCTATAATGTGAGGAAGTATTGTTATTATTTTGTGTGTGTGTGTGATCAGTAAGTGACATGATAGATGTGAAAGAGCCCAAGTGAAGAATTAAGCAATTCTTGTTGTGGGGAATGGACAGACCCAGCAGTCCTTGTAACGGAAGGCAGACCCACGCCCCTCTCCTCACCAAAGTGTCTGTTTTCTCCCTGGATTCACCACAAAGGAGAAGTTGATAAACTGACACGTCAGTCTGAGCCACTGTCACTGCTGCACAGAGTCACTGCAGTGAGAGCCCAATATTTAGATTCAGAGCTGTAGTTTGGATGATCTGCCCCAATTTTCACCCCTCCCTGCATCCATACCCTCACCATTGCCTATCTTGGGGGGATATGTGTGTATCTCCATGTTCTTGACCTTGGACTTGACCACATGACTTGCTTTGGCCAATGGCATATGAATAGAAGTGACCATGGGCCAGTTCAGTGCCCCCCAGGCCTTAAGGGGACCTGCATGTTTCTGGTTGCCCTTTTTGCACCTCCACCATCACTAAGAATATGCTCTGGGTAGCCCACTGGTCCAGGGAGGAGGAGGAGATACATGTATAGCAGGGCTGCCTCAGCTGAGGTCAACCTACATCAGGGAACCCCAGCCAACACATAGATACGTAAGTGATGATATATGACTTGTTTTAGGTCACTGAGTTTCGGTCACTGATGGTTTGTTACAGAGCGATAGCTAACTGATAAAGGGGTAAACCAAAGGTCCCACTTAGCCTTCCATCCTAAGCCACATGCACCAACTCAGCCTTGCCCATGCCCTGCATTGAGACGTGGGAAAATTCTCAGCTATTAACCAAGGGTTATGTTGAAAATTCTTCTGTGAAAAGTTCCCCCAGGAACTCTGAGGGGGCAAATGGTAATGGACCAGGCAAAAATTGATCATTCGTGACACCTTGGCTCTCATCTCCTCCAAATATCACCAAGAGCTCACCCACACACTCAACAACACTGAGCTTGGAAACGCACATGAAACTCTTTCGTGCCTTCCATTTTCCACTCATCTTGATACTGGCATCTTTGATGGAGAGATCAAGGCCTTGATGGGGCAACGGTCTTATCTGGGAATTGGGAAGCTTGAATCCATGAATAACCAAGCTGCAAAGAAGAAAGGATCAGTTAGTCTCTAAGTGTCCCCACAAGGACTCATTCAATGGTCAGTACAGACTCATTCCCCTCCATCCTGGCCCTTTACCCCAGTTATTCCAAAAGAACCCAGAAGCTATGAGAGCAGCCTGGGGAACTCTGTGGCTAGGCTTTGAAGTCAGACAAATCTGCATTTGAACCCTGCTCTTCAGTTTACTATTGTGTGACCCTGGGCACATCCCTTAATCATCCTGAGCCTCAGTTTCCTCATGTTGTAAAATGAGCACAGTAACCTCTATCTTGCAGGGTGTGTGATGATCAGTGAAGATAACAAATGTTATCCCAGTGACTACAAGTTCTGTAAAGGGTGGAATGTGTCTGCCTTTTTTTCACTATTGTAGCATAGCCTGATGAGTCAGACACATAGTAGGTGCTCAAAAATATTTGTTGAATGAGTGAGTGCATAAAATTCTTTAGAGGACATTTATGGATTTTTCTCCCCAGCACCCGCACCCCTCTCTTGTGATAACAGAACTGCCATTTTACTTTGGAGGAACCCTTCCCCATATCTAGTCCGTGTTGCTCCAAAGAAAGTTGACTTCACCGCCATCTTCAGGGGGTGGAGCTTGAGACTTCAGCACAAGCTCATTCGTGTCTTCTATCCCCCTGACCACAGTGATTGGTCCAGGAGTGTGTACATAACCTAAGACGGACCAATCAGAGTGAATCTTAGGAGTTTTGCTTGAGCTGTAAGGAGAAGGTGCCCTCCTCCCACAGGGCTGGGAGTGCTGTGAAGATGCCGGTGGCTGCTTCGCGGGGAGCCCCTACCCAAGAATTAGCCCTCCCGAGGGAAGCGGTGCTGAGAGGTGGCAGGAGAGAAACAGGGTCCAGTGACATTTGAGCCTTCCTCAAGCTGAACCTGAAGCCAGACAATTCCAGGGACTTGTGAGCCAATACCTTCTGGTTTAGGCCATTTTGGATTAGGTTTTCTGTCCTTGAAACCTCACCCCCACCCCTAATCCTAATTAACATGTGGGCTTGGCACAGAGTTTGGGGGTTCGTGACATCCCCACAGGAGTCATGGTGAGTGCCTGAAAGACCGTTTGTGTGGTTTCCTCCACATGCAGCTTGGGGGATTGGCTCCCCTCGGGATGGTGTAAACATTAGCTTTGGGATCCTAATGTCTCTGAGTTTAGGAGTCTGTGGCTCTGTGAGTCTAGGTCTTGGTGGCCCCAACACACTACAGTCCTGCACACTGAGAACTGACCTTGACGGACCTTACCTGTAGAAGCTATACTTCCCTTTCCCAAGGTGCTTCACCTTAAAGCTTCCTGACAAAGTGGGAATTGTGATCTTCTCCAACTCCTTCTGCAGAGTAGCCACTCCCTGCTGGCAGGCTGAGGGGAAAGAGCGGGGTCAGTGGTCAGAGGTGTGCAGCCTGTTCATGGCAGGGACGTTGGGATTGGAAAGATCTAAAGCAGGGCTCAAGCTAAGGTTTTTGTCAAGGGCCCCAGAGCAAATATTTTCTGCTTTGTGGGTCTTACTGTCTCTGTCACAACCACTCAGCTTTGCTTTTATTGCACAAAAGCAGTCGTAGACAATACGTCAATGAATAGGTACGGTTGTGTTCCAATAAAACTTTATTGATGGACACTGAAATTTGAATTTCATATCATTTTCACATGGTGTGAGATAGGATTCTTCTTTTGATTTTTTCCAGCTGTAAAAGCCATGCTTAGTTCCTAGGCCATGCAAAAACATGTGTTGGTCCAGATTTGGCCTATAGGCTGTCATTTGCCAACCCCTAGTTTAAAATATCACCCCCTCCAAATACCCAGTCATGCATCCTGCGGGTGTTATTGAACTTCTGCTCTGTGCTCTGCCCTCACAGATACTCTATCTCTCTGGCTTTCGGACTCTCTCGCCACAGGACCTTTGCATGTACCATTCCTGTTGCCTAGGAAACCCTTTCCTCTCATCTTCACCTGGTCGTTCTAGTCACCACTTCCTCTAGGAACTTTCTCTGACTCATCAGATGAGAGCGACCCCCCTTGTTATCATTCTCATGATGCTGTGGGCATCTCTTTTGGAGCTCCCATTACCGTTTGTAATTATGCATTTATTCATGTGATTTTTTTATTACTATCTCTCTTCCCTACTAGATGTAAGCCCCCCAAGGTCAGTGGTAGATGTCACGGACGTCCCCTATCTTTACCACAGTGACTGGAACTTAATACCTGTTGGAGGAATAAATGAATGAATGTTGCAGGGTCAGGAATTCTGCCATCAGTTATTACGTGGTTAACAGCATCGAAAAACCAGTTAAAAGGCAAACACGTTAAATGAGAAGAGAAGTAGTAGGATGAGGGATCCCAGGAGCCAGTTAGGAAGTAGTAAGAATAATAATAGTAAGAATAATAATAACAGTTATCAAGCTCTTACTCTGTTCCAGGCACAGTTCTGGGCTCTATACACATATTAATTTACTGAATCTGAACAATCCTGGGTAGTAGGTCCTGTTACGACTCCCAGTTCACAGATGAGGAAGCTGAGACTCAGAAAGGTGACCACACAGCTGGCAGGTGATGGAGGCAGGATTTGAATCCAAGCCTTCTGGTCCCAGAGCCTGTGCCTCAGGATAGGCCTTCTGGGAGTTCAAAAGTAAACAATGCATAGATTGTCACTGCCCGGAGGGAAAAGAAAATGTGGGATGGCCACGATCTGTAGGTCTGCAGCAGCCAGGTCTTGAAGGGTCTCTAATGCCAAGCCCAAGACATCCACTGAGGGCACTAGGGAACCACTGAACAGTGTAAGTAAAGAGGGGGAATGAGCAGCTTTGCTGTATTTCACAACTCTCACTGGTTGCTGCATGGGGTGTGAGTAGAAGGGGGAACCGAGGCTGCTGTGACAGAACATGAAGACTTCCAGGCTTAAAGGCCGAGCCCAAGCCTCTGCTCTCTGGAAGACTTCAGGACCACCCCAGCTCTGGGTATAGAGCAGGGACATAATCCTTTCTCCTAGCTCATGGGGAACCTTCCGTCTGCACCCCTGGGATTCAGAGGTGTCCTGCCTGGGCTGGGGTAGGAATTCAGGGGTGGGATACCAGGTCCCTTTTGTCCTGTCCTGATTCCCCAGGGGTCCACCGCGGCTGTGGTTCTGCCTTCTGGGTCTGATTTCTCTGGCACTGGCTGTCCCCCACTGTTCTGCAGTTCATCTCTCTGCCACTGAGAGGCAGCATTGAGCAGCCCCACCCTGGTACATCTGACAAGACCAGAGCTCAGATCCAGGCCGCCCACTTCCCAGTCCCTCCTCCAAGTTTGTCTGCTCATCTGTAAAGGTCGCTAGTAACAGTACGTCCTTTTAGCACAGTGCCTGGCACCGATCTGAGCAGGTCAGGGGGCTGCTTCATGCCAGTCTCTCCTCTGTCTGGGCCTGGATGCGTGGCCTGGGGGACCCTCTCTGGGTCACCCAGATGGCTAGTGTGCACAATATGGCTGCCAAGCCCCTGCCCTGGGGGAGGGCCTCCCCACACTGAAGACTGAGCCAGGGACCTTGAGACAAAAATCAGGGCTGAGAACCAGCTTGGAAGGAAGTGAAAGGCCTAGAAGCCCGAGTTGGGTATCGCGTAGAGGGAGGGGACCGTGAGGGACCTGAGCACTGGACTCAGAGTCCTCCAGGCCAGGGCTCCAACCCTAGCGCTGCCGCTTCCCAGCCCTGTGACCTTGGGCAGCTCACCTTACCTCAGCTTCTTCATATGTAACACAGGGGTAAGAGGGCCTCCTTGGAGGAGCTGTGAGCAGGCCATACACTGGATTTAAAGGGCTGCACACAGCAGGTGCTCAATCAGTGCTCCTCAGAGGTTGGAGGGGAGAAAAGGAAGGCATCCAATTACCGTAGTCCAGGCCCTTCTGGGTGATCCTGGCCACGACGCCGGGGTTGGTGGTCGCTGTCACAGCTGTGCCCAGGGCGGCCAGCACCACCAGGGTCGCCCACCTCCACGTGTCATCAGGGCCCCTGGCCATGTCTTCGTCCTGCAGAGCTGCCAAAACCTCGAGGCCTTGGAGGGGAACCAGGGACCTATAAATGAGGCAGCTGGGGAAGCACAAGTCAGTGGAATGTAGAAAAGAGGAAGGAACACGAGCAGGGGCGGGAGAGGGGGTGGACGGCCGCCTGCCTGCGGTCCCCCACCATGGTCGGGGCCACAGCCCCAGGGCAGCCAGCAGTGGAGCCCGGGAGCCCTGTGTCTGTGTGTGCGGTGTGGTATGCTGTGTGTGTATGTATGGTGTGTGGTGTGTGTGTGGTGTGTGGTGTGTGTAGGTTGAGACTTCTGGCTCTGGGCATCATTCTCCTCTCTAAGCACCCCTTCTCCCTCCCTGAACCCTCACCCCAATCCCTTTATCTAAGGACTTCCTGGAAGCTGGGTGGTAGGTACATCAGTGTTCATTATATTTTTCTTTTCTTTTTTTTTTTAATGCTTTATTGAGGTATAGTTGACAAATAAAATTATATACAGTTGGCCCTTGAACGACACAAGTTTGAACTGCGCAGGTGCACTTATGTGGGGATTTTCTTCAATAAATACATACTACAGTACTACACCATCTGTGGTTGGTTGAATCCACAGATGTGGAACCTCGGATATGGTGGAACCGCATATACGGAGGGCCGACTCTAAGTTATACGTGGATTTTCGGCTGCTGTCGGGGGGGTCAGTGCCCCAACCTCTGCATTGTTCAAGGGTCTAGTGTACATTTAAAGTGTACAAGGTGATAATTCGATAAATGTGTGCATTGTCAAGTGACTGTCACAACCACGCTAGTTAACTCATCCATCACCTCACGTAGTTATCATTCTGTGTGTGTAGTGAGAAGGTTGAAGATTTACTCTCTTAGCAAATCCCAAGTGTACAATAGAGTACTCTTAGCTATAGTCACCATGCTGTGCATTAGATCCCCAGAACTCATTCATTTTATAACTGAAAATTATATTTGTCTTTCTACTTTTGATTTCTTTGATGTTTTCTATAGTGAAACATTTAAGGAAACAGAACCTTTAGCATTTTCTTGTCCTGAGAGGCAAAAATGGTAATAATTAAATGCTTGAATTTTGGAGTCTGGTATCTTAACTGTGGTTTTAAATCTCAACTCTGCCACTCTGTGGTGGTTTGACCTTGGTCAAGCCCCTTAGCCTCTCTGAACCTCAATTTCCTCTCTGTAAAGTGGGGATAAACAGAATACCCTCCCTCCCTGGGTTTTTGTGAAGACATAAAGGGCTTTAAACCACGTAAAGCACCTAGCACAACACCCCTGCATGATAAGCCCACAAATGGTAGCTATTAATGTCACTCTGGCTTTAAAAGTAATCCATGTTCATTGACCAAAATTTGAGAAAGAACCAAAAAAATAAAAATTACCTGCAATCCCTAATTCCAGAGAGGACAAGCAGAAGTGTATTTTAGAGTATTTCTCTCCCCTCTCCCCGCCTTTTGGTAAGTGTAGATAGAGTGTGTTTTTCAACAAAGAAATACGGGATCACACTGGTCAGTTCTGTAAAGTTCCCTTTTTTCAATGAACGGTATGTAGGGTTCTGTCTCCTTCTACCTGCACTGCACGGTATTTCATTGCTTCCTCATCCTACAGTTTTCTTCACCAAGCTTTTGTTTTTATTCCTTTTTACCCCTTCCTTTGACAGATGTGGAACCTGAGGGTTCGAGAGGGGAAGTGTTCTTCCCACAGTCACGCAGCTAGCTGCTAGCAGAGCTGGGATTCAAACGCAGATGCATCCCACACCATCCTGAGTCCTTCAGTGTCTTGGGGGTTGAGGGGGGCGGTGACCAGCACACACTCCCCATCTCCACACCAGCTTTCCAGAAGGATCTCTCTCTGCTCGGCCCCTGCCCCTCCCTTTGCAGCAGCCTCAGGCCCAGTGTGGGCAGGAATCCCGCTGGGCAGCCGCACCATCTCCATGGTGATTAGAGGAGGGGCGGGGCTGCAGAGGGGGAGGATGGCTTCTCTTCCGCTGAGTCCTCATCAGCCCCCTGGCGCCCTGTCTCCCCAACTCTGATTTGTTGAAAGCCTAATGAAGCCCATTGAGCCAGGAGGACATGAGACCTCCTGAGGTTTTTTTGTTTTTGTTTTTTTTCTTTCTTCTCTTCCTCTGTATCTAAAAGGGTCTCCCTTCCTGCCCAAACCCGCCACAACAAGAATCCTTCTGGCTTGCTTAAGAATGAAAACAGTGACCATGTACAGAGCATCTACTATGTGGCAGACACTTTACATATATTGTCTCCAAGCCTAAAAACAACCTGTGAGGGTGGGATGATTATTCTCCATTTTGGAGTTGAGGAAACTGAGTCACAGAGCGATTATGTCCCTATCAAGGTCACACGGCCTTTCATGGAGAGAAGAATTCTCCCCTCTACCTTTCCAAGAGGACTTGTCACCCTGGGTCCTCACCCTAGCTCTACCTTCCTGGGCCCCCAGACTCACATGTCTGTATCTGTACAAGGAAGATAGACGCCAAAACACATAGATTCATGACTTGTCAGAAAATTAGATTTTTGAAGAGTTATCTTACACAGTTTTGAACACCTGCAGCTCTAACTGCCCCAAATTCCTGAGTCGCCTGGGTCCAGGCAGATGTTGCGTCTGTGAGGGTGTCAGACAGGAAAGAAGGATTAAGAAGAAACTCACATGACGATGACTTACACTGCCACTACATCAGAATCTTAAAACCAACTGGCAAGTTTTTGAAGCAGCCAGCCCCACTGGCTTCCCTCTGATGCTCGTGTTCAGTCAAATCCAGATGAGTCCATCAGCGACCCTCTGGCCTCCTTTTCAGCTCTGCCACTGGCCATGGAGGTGTCCTACTGCTTCAGGCCTGACTCTCTACTCGGTATGAGTGACAATGTCTTCAACCCAAGGAATAGAAATCCCCAGCTCACGTTGGCTTCAACAATAAACACATATAATATCTCAGAGACGAAGTCCAGAGAGAGGGCAGGTTTGAGGTTCTGATTAATTCAACCGCTAACAGGACTTCCCAGAGGTCCAGTGGTTAAGACTCTGTGCTTCCACTGAAGGGGGTGTGGGTTTGATCCCTGGTTGGGGAACTAAGATCCCACATGCCGTACAGCCAAGAAAAACAAAAACAAACAAATCTGCAATAAAAATGGGAATTAAAAAAAAAAAATTCAACAGCTAACAGACATTTACCATCTCTCCACACCTGTCTGCTCTGCCATCCTAGTGTCTCAGATTTACCTTCACACTGGCTTCTTTCATGGTTGTGCGAAATCAAATTCACATTTAATGGCAAGACAAGAAAATTTAAACGTAAAAAATTTTCTCTGCCCTTTGGCCTCCTCTCTCCCCTCTACTGTGCATTGTGCATCTGCGTTAGGCATTGACCAAAACTTCGCCGTTGGCAGAAATACCTGCTCAACCCTAAAGAGTAACATTCTCCTAGCATCACCAAGACAACTCCTTAAACATAACATTCCTTCTTGATCTTGAAAGGGGATCACATGGCCCATCACCTTGTACTTGCATATCTGGATTGTGTAAAATGTCAATAATACATCATCTAACGTACAGCCCTCTGTCTCAAAAAACTTATGTAACTGTGTTTTGACTTCTAATGGGTGGAACAGTTCTCAGAGCTTTCTGAGATGCTGTTCCTGGGCTTTTTTTTTTTTCATTTTTTCATTTTGTTTTGTTTTGTCTTAGATTGAAACAATACAAGCTTTATTCAGTGGCCAGAGAATGGAGAAGCAGGAACTAAGTTCACAGATTAACTTCTCTGGTTCCTGGGTTATAATCCTCAATTTGGCGTGAATAAAATTTTTCATTTCTTTCTTAGATCTACTGATTAATTTTTCATTGACAGTTGCAAGATGGTTGCAGCAGCTCCAGCCATTGCATCTAAACAGGCTTCTTCCAATGTCTCCTCCTCCTTTTCCTCCTCTTCTTCTTCTTCCTCCTCTTTTTTTGGTCTTTTTATCATTATTGTAAAATACTTCAAACATATAGATAAGAATAGACTACCCAGGTTTATAAAATCTTAACATTATGCCATATTTACTTCTCATAGTTTCTTTTAGTTCTATGAATTGTAATGCATGTATAGCTATGTGTATGTAACCAGGATCACAATAAGAATATAGAAAAATTCTGTCATCCACTCAAATTCTCTCCTGCTATACCAACTCAACATGGCTTAAATCATAGGAAAATATATTACCTCAGCAGGAGTTTAGAGGTGGGATGGGTCAAGAGTGGTTAATTCGGGGGCTGGTTCTGTCCACCTTTCTAAGCCGTGCTCCTTAGGATGTCGAGTTTTTCCAGAGGCAAGTCCATTGGGCTTGGAGCCCTGGGTTCATAGTTCCAGCCAGGCTACCTGCTCTGGTCAAGTTATTTGACCCTTCTGAAATTTGGGTTCCTCATTTAAATATGGGGAAACAATGCCCATCATGGGGGTTGTTCTGAGGATTAAATGAGATAATAGGTGTGGATCAATTTGCATAGAGAAGGTGCTCAACAAATAGTCATAACTTAACCTTCATGGCTAGCTGGCTGGAGAGTCCTGGAGCCCCCAGGAAAACACACTAGGGGTACAACATACTGAGCGCTCGGTCCTCGGGTCTTTGGGTTTGGGCTGGACATGTGCAGAGGGAGAGGAATCCAGGGCTCCCATGGCCTCTGTGAGCCTCCACTCCTCGGCCAGGTGCTCTGGGGAGAAACACCCACTCCCAGCACAGCAAGGCAGTTAGGAGCAGGAGCTGAAACCTTACTGATCTGGGTGCAAATTCCAGCTTGCCACTTACTCACTCTGTGAGTTTGACCTTGTCACTTAACCTTGCTGAACCTGTTTCCTCATTTGTCCCCACACTCCATCCTCAGGGGCAGCTCTTCATCAGACCTCGATGCTCAGGTGTTACCATGAGGTCATCCCTGCGGTCAGTGGAGGCCCCATAAACTTCTCCCTCCCCCTCAGCCCCTGATCCTCCAGCTCTTTCCCTCCTGGTCCCAACTTCTCTGTGTGTCTGGCTTCTGGTGTATGTTGTCAGTTATTTTCTGATCCTGGATTGGGGATGCAGGAACAGGAAGGGGCTCATGGTGGGTCCGAGGGGTGGAGGAGAGGAGAAGAATAGGACCTCGTGGAGATCAGGCCTCAAGGTGTGTAGTATCTAAAAGGCAATCAGACTTTTTGTACCATGGAGAAAACCTCTTGAGAGGGTGTCTCCCTTACCTTGTTATGCTAAAAGAAATGTCTCTTTCTGAGCCTTAAATCTCAGAAAAAGACCCCTTTGGGTACCCTGGTCTTGGATGTGAGGGCAGGTCTTTCTCATGGTGCTGTTATTATTATTTTTTTTTTATTATTACTAGTGCAGTCCTGGAGTAGATCACAAGATATATTCAATAGTGAATAAATGAATACAACAAACTAGTAAATATAATATAAAAGAAGCAGACTCATGAGAACAAACTAGTGGTTACCAGAGGGGGGTGGGGAGACAATATAAGGGTGGGGGAGTGGCAGGTACAAACTATTGGGTGTAATGAGGCTCAAGGATGTATTGTACAGCACAGGGAATATAGCCAATATTTTATAATAATTGTAAATGTAAAGTAACCTTTAAAATTTTATAAAAATTAAACATTTAAAAAAACCAATGAATAAATGAAAGAAGGGTCAGAACCCAGAGCATAAATTCCAGACAATAAATGTATGTAGACTGAGAAGGACAAGCTCAGCCTGACAATCCCCAGAGGCTTCCAGGAGGAGGTGAGAATTGACCTTGGCCCTGGGGTGGCAGTCTTGGGGTTGAGAGAAGGAGGGCCACTTCTGAGTCTGAAGGCATTAGCTTTGCAGGAAGGACAGTTTCTGGGGAGAGCTGAAGGCTGAGGGAAAGGGAAACAGAAAGCAATGTTGTTCTCCCAGGGGGCAGAGGGGAGAGAGTGTCACTCTTGCTTCTCCGTTCTCTCTGGAAGCTGAGAGTGTTGGCTCTAGCAGGCTGGGCCTCCTCCAGCCGCACGGCGGATCACAGGAAGTAAAGCAACACACAGTTGCCAAATGTCCAAGGAGCACCCAGAACCATTTTCCCTCAGCCACATTAGGAAATAGGTGTGTGCTCAGCCAGCCCTGGGGGACTGTGGCTGGTAAAGAGCAAACCGCTGCCAGCCTGCCCAATAGTGGTAAGAGCACGGAGATGGAGACACAGGCGGGCTGGGACCACGGAAGGCCAGTGAGGAACGGCCTGGCTTTGAGCCCTGGCTTGCCTCTACACGGCTATGTGAACTTGGACGAGTCTTTGCTCCTCTCTGGGCCCAGGGTCCTCAACCATAAGAGCAGCCCCCTCTTTGGAGGGTTTAAACCACACTGGCAACCAAGCCAAACCCTTGGCTAACATTCCCTTTTAATAATCCTCACCCATCCCTGAAAGTAGGTAGCACTGGCTCCATTTCACAGGTGAGAAAATTGAGGCTCAGAGAAGTTAAGTAGCTTGCCCGAGGCCACACAACTGAGGAATGGCACATGGGTGTTGAGGGCCTCAAAAAGAGGGGAGGGAGCACTTCCTGTTGGGTTGCATGATGGAGTTGACTCTGCAATGTCAGGACTCCCTGAGAAACACATCCCCTTAGCCCCTTGAACATCTTCCATGGACCGTGTGGGGGGAGGCCAGGTGGAGGGAACAGGTAAGCAAAGGCATGTTGTGGTCTTGTTCTCAAAGCCCACTGACTCCCAAGTTTTTCAAGTATGAAGGTCCTCCATGATAATAGTTAACGTTTGCAACCAGGAGGTTGAGGAAAAGCCAATGCAAATTTAGCCACTCTTTTAAATGAATTTGCATTTTTCGAGCTCAGGGTTTACAGACATTTGAGATGAGGAGCCAGAGGCACATTCAGATGATAGTTGATAGTTTGGCAAATGGACCTCTAAACGCCTAAAACTTCTGCTGCCAGCTCCCCGCCCCCTGGCCCCCACTACACCTGGGGAGCTGAACTCAGAGACTGTCAAGCTCAGAAACAAAGTACTGATTCATTGTCAGCTGGACCAGTGGCCACTGGCTGAGCCTGGCCAGGAGCACGGAAGCCAGGGGGACGGGTCTCTTCCCATGGCTCATCCCATCCCCTGCCAGCCTTTGACTGACCATATGGGGGAGAAATCCCAACAATGGCTGGCTTGCGTGGAGAGAGAGGGGGGAGAAAGCCAGAGTGAGCTTGGGTTTGGCTTACTGGTCACAAGGCACAGAGCAGAAGAACAGAGAAAGGACACTTGGGTGTGTGGCCCTGTAGCCCCAGAGACTCCTGCCCACCAGCAAACAAGAACCCATCAGCGTCCTGGAATCCAGCCAACTGGAGTAGCAATTCCAAATTCCTAGGGGAGGGGGAAAGATGGCGAGAGTAGGGAAGCTGGTGGGGCTGAGAGCATTTCTTATCCTCCTTGGGGATGTGAGCTGGCTTCCAGACAGCGCTTCCTGACTATCTGGGTTCACAGATCCTTTGAAAGAATTCAGATCCTCCATCCCCACCTGCACCACAGCCCGAGGCCAGGACTACCTTGGTGACAGTAGGAGCCATTAAAGGATTTTGAGCAGAGGTGTAACATAAGATTATTCTTATCTTAGATAACATTTATGGGGCACTAACTCTGCGAAAGGCACAATGTTATGTGTACCTCTCAATTCATTTTAATGAAGTTCATTCTGCCTTCACAGTAAAGGCCTGGAGATTCCTGTGATTCTGTGAAGCAAATTTTTTTTTTTTTTTTTTTAATTATTAGCACCTTTAATTATTATTTATTTATTTATTTATTTATGGCTGTGTTGGGTCTTCGTTTCTGTGCGAGGGCTTTCTCTAGTTGCGGCAAGCGGGGGCCACTCTTCATCGCGGTGCGCGGGCCTCTCACTATCGCGGCCTCTCTCGTTGCGGAGCACAGGCTCCAGACGCGCAGGCTCAGTAGTTGTGGCTCACGGGCCTAGTTGCTCCGCGGCATGTGGGATCTTCCCAGACCAGGGCTCGAACCCATGTCCCCTGCATTGGCAAGCAGACTCTCAACCGCTGCGCCACCAGGGAAGCCTGGCAGGCGGATTCTTAACCACAGCGCCACCAGGGAAGCCCTGTGAAGCAAATTTTTATCCTTTCCATACATTTCTTTTCCTGCTCAAATCAGCCACAGTTGCCTTCTGTTGCTTGCTGTTAGGATCCCTGGTTAGAACAATATCCATAATTGCCTCGTGTGTGTGTGTGTGTGTGTGTGTGTGTGTGTGGTGTACACAAGCTTGCATGTATGGATCTGCAGTGACCTCAGTGATAAGAACCACGAGAAGCAGTGCACTGGGTTCTGTTCCCGGGTGTCTGATAGTCTGAAGGTGGAGGCTTTTTCTGAGAGAAAAGGGCAGACCAACATTAACAAAATGCTTCTGTGTACCACCTTTCACTGAATCCTCTCCACCCAGGAAGGGGTTAACATTTGTATTTTTTTATAGAAGAAGACACTGAGGGTCAGGAAGGTTGTCAAGGCTTCAGCGCTACTAAGGGTGGAGCTGAGGACAAGTCCAAACCCTGGCCTCCTCCCACCGTCCCCACTGTCTGTCCCCTGGAGCTCACAGGTGTATCCTGAGGACTAAACGTGTGGCAGACTGGCCAGGTGGGGTCTTCAAAAGGGGCAGAGTGCTCTGCCAGCGTGGGGCACTGTGATTTCTGTAAGTGCACAGAAAACCCTGGCTGGGCTGGTGAGTCCCACCCCCTGCCCCACACACCTCCCCAGCATATCAGTGGATTCTGACGCGGGCCATCCATGGCCTCTGAAAGAGATCTGTCCATGGGGTGCCCTACAGGGCCCCGTTGGCCACCAAGAGCCTACTGAGCGCCTTGCCCTGTGGTGTACCTTCCCCGAGGAGTGAACAGCAGTGGGCCCTGTCCTGGAAGTTGCTGTCAGTCCAACTGGGGTTGAGATGACCGCTGTAAAATGAGGCCACCATGGCTAAGCCTTTCCTGTGTGCCCGGCCAGGGCTGGAAATCTCCGTCTGTAATGGACATGGCTGTTGATGACTGGAGGTGCCCAGGCTCTGCTTGAGCCCTGCCTGCTAAAGAGAGGCTGGCTCAGCTTTTTCCTGTCCTCTGCCCTCTGAAGAGGGAGCTGCAGGGATCTGGGGGTTCTGAGTGGCAAAATGATGAAGCAAGGGTGGGGGAAGAAAGAAGGAAAAGACCAGGTTCCAGGGCTAGCTCTGGGGGATGGCTCTGTAATCTACATATGGATAAAAGGATTCTTATCTGTTTTGCTCCTAAGTACCTAGACTGGCTTCTGGCACACAGTAGGTGCCTGTTGGCTGAATTCAGGGAGTTTGGAGAAGGGAGACCTCCAAAGAGATGATAGTGATGGTGGTGAGGGGTGTGAACCGTTGAGGAGAGGGAAATACTAAGAAGTATCTCAGGAGATTGTGCCTATTCCTTTCTGGGTGCTCTAAATCACAATGAGTTGTTTAAAAATTATTTGGGGGATATCAGGACAGTGACCCTGTGAGCACCACGTGCCCTGAGATGGGGCCAGTAGGCTCATACATCTATCAGCGGGATTTTCACAGCAATCCTCCTAATCATTTGCCGAGCACTTAAATGGTGCCAGGCATCGTTCAAAGCCCTTTGCACATGTGTGCGTGCTCATATGCACATACGACATCCTGATGAAGGAGGCACCATCTTTATCCTCACGTTACAGAGGAGGACAAAGAAGTTGAGTACCTGGCCCAGGGGCACACAGTTGATAAGTGATTAATTGGGAGTTGATCCAGGGGGCACCAGAGCCCACCCTCTTGACCTTATCCTCATGTACTAGAGCCCAGGGTGTAGGGCCCCTGCCTGGGAGACGGTCAGGCTGCCTTGTGGCAACTGAAGGGGGCTTCTGGGTCTGAAGTTCTGCCCCCCTGTCCCAGTCTCCTGCCTTGTCTGCTCAGGGAGGAAAAATAAACATTGACAGGACGGGGCTCAGGGTTCCTGTGAGGGCTGCTGTTTTCCCAGCTGTGGAATGGCCGCATCCTCCCAGCCTCCTGGAGCCAGCCCTGGACTCCAGCGGTTCCAAGGAGCCAGGACAAAGTGTGGTCATCGTGGGAAAATCAGCAAAAAGAGGAGCAAAATAAAATAAAGATCAGCTGTGACCCCTCCACTCGGAGAGATGTGGACACCATTTCTGGTGTTGAGCCAGCAGTGTGTCTTCCTACCAGTGTGTGCGTGTGTGTGTGCATTTGTGTGTATACACATTTGTGTAGACACACATATACACACAAGCAGATGGAAGTCTATTACTTAGTTGTGTGCCATGGATATTCATTTGACAATGTTGGGAATGTTTTTCCATATCATTAAATGTTAATGATCACATTATACGCATCACCTTTTATACTTAGCATTTTTTTAATTGAGGTGTAATTTGCATACAGTTAAGAGTCACCCTTTTTAGTGTTTATGTCTGAGTTTTGACAAACCCATAGCTGTCTAATCACCACATAATCAGCATACAGAACAGTTCCTTCACCCCCAAAAGTTTCTTTGTACCTTTTTGCAGTCAGCCCCTCCCACCAGCCCTACCCTGGCAACCCCTGATATTTTCTTCTTCTATACACTTGCCTTTTCCCAAATGTCGTAAGTGGAGCGTATAGCCTTTTGAGCCTCGCTTCTTTTACAGAACGGAGCATGGAGGTATATCCATCTAATAGCAGTGTTTTGTTTTGTTTTTAATTTCTGAGTAATATTCCATTGTATGGATGTATTACAGTTTGTCCATTCACCAGATGAAGGAATCTGTTTGTAGTTTTTGGTGATTATGAGTGGATCCGCTACAAACATTCACATACAGGCTTTTGTGTTTAATTTTTTATTTCTCTTGGATAAGAACCTAGGAGTAGGATTTCTGGGTCCTACTAACATATGAAACATTATTTATTTTTTAACATGGGAAAAGCTAATTGTGTGTTATTTATGTTTGTCTGATAGCACTGTGAAAAACTCGAACAATACACATAAACTGCTGGTATTTTAACAGAAATTCTTCCCCTTCTTTGAAATGTATCTATGAACAGATTATATAAAGAGAATTATACTATATATGTGGTTCTACAGTCTGCTTTTCTCAGTATTTCTTTCCATGTGTGAACGAAAAATGTCACCTGCCATATCAGTGAACAAAGGAGGTTGTGGCCAGCAAGCCATCAGCCACTGCAGCGCCCCCAGCTGTGTACCCTGAGGGGCTTCAGGATGGAGAAAAACAGGATATTGGCCCTAGATAGATAAGGTGCTTATCAAAGGAATGATTTCAATGAACCCAGACTCTTGCATCTTCCCATACATACAAAAGCACTAAATTCATTAAGTTGAGATGTTTGTTCTTTCTTTAATTAACAGTAATCTTTTGATGTTCTGACTACCTGGTTTTTGTTGCAAAATCTCCTATAAATCCTGGCTTCTCCCTTACCTCTTCAGAGCAGTCCCTCAGAGCTATCTGAGAGGCTGCCTCCCGGGCTTAAGTCCTCAGCAAGTCTGCCAAATAAAACATAATTCTCAACTTTTAGGTG
Organism: Eubalaena glacialis; assembly: GCF_028564815.1. Lineage (NCBI taxonomy): Eukaryota > Metazoa > Chordata > Mammalia > Artiodactyla > Balaenidae > Eubalaena > Eubalaena glacialis. The sequence continues at coordinate 22,016,720 of NC_083728.1, forward strand.
GTGCATTTTTTTTTCAGTCAACATATGTCACCACATTAAAACCTACCACATCTTTTTAGATTACTATACAGTGTTCCAATGCATGGATGTACCATAATATATTTAAACAATCCCCTCTTGTTGGATATGCAAGTAGATAGTTTTCTTTTCTTTTTTTTTTTTTTTTTTAGGTCTTATGAACAACATCCTTGAGCTACGTGTTCTTTTGCATTTATAGTTATTCCTTTAGGATAAATTCCTAGACGTGGACTTGCTGGGACAAAGACTTGCATGCCACTTTATTTCATTCTACTTTTTCCTTAACACTTTTTTTTTCCTCATGCATATATGAAAAGTTGGTATACAACACAACCTGCATTGCAAATGCAGAAGGAAATATTGGTCTTTCCAATAAAGTGCCAGAATAATTGGCTATTCATAAGGAAGAAAATGAAAACGATTCCCTACCTCATGCCATATATTAAAAACCCATTCCAGATGAATTAAGAATTTAAATGTAAGTGGTAAAGCTTACAACTTTAGAATAAAATGTAGGAGAGCATCTTTATGGAAAGATCCTTTAACCAAAGCTTTTAAAAACAAGATACAAAAGGTTTAAACTGTAATGGAAATATATGATACGTCTGACTACATGAAAATTGAGAACTTCCATTCATCAAAAGACCCCATTAAGAGAATGAAAAGACAAGTCACAACCTGCTATATTTGCAACACACATAACTAACCAAAAAGTAGCAACTATAATATGTAAAAACACCTATGAATCAATAAGAAAGAGACTAATAAATAACAAAATAGAAAATGAGCAAAAATATGAACAGAAATTTCAAAAAAGAAGCAGAAATGAACCATAAACATGAGAAAAGACACTCCACCTGTTTTTTGCTCATCTCAGTCTATCAATAAGCAATGTGGTTGGACCGGCCTTTGTGGTTCTTATTATAATTACAAGATGTCCTTCAGAAATAGCCATCAGGAAACTGTGAGAAAATAAAGGTTTATTACTTACGGGATCTGAAAGTACACAGCACACCTGGGGCCACACAGCAAGGCTGCAAGTAGCAAGAGAGAGAACACATGTGAGGGCCTGGGGTTCTGCTTTTATTGGGGTAGAGGGTGGGGGCTTCAGGGCTGGGCTCTCTCTCTATTGGTGAATTTAAAACATAAGCGCAGGAATGTAAAGTGCAGGAAGAGAAAAAACAAGTGGCCCATATGGTCAATTATTGAAATTAACCAGGATCTCTAAAACAAAGGAGCCTCAGTAGGGGATGTGGGCCTTTCTCTTTATCTAGTTTATTCAAGATAGCCCTCTTTGAAGTGGGTGCTTGGGCAGTCACAGCTTGTCAGGCACTTCCATTACAAAAAGAAAAGCCAGCTGTCAAGGTTTACACTACAATGTGTGTAGTGTAATGTGGTGGAGGCAACAGAGTCAACAATGAGTCAACTAACTGCCTGGATAGCTGGATGCTAAAAGTCAGGGGTAGGGCATGTTTCAACCTAGAAATTACACACCTAAATAGGATTATAGTACCAAATCCTACAATAATTATACAGCCAATAGTCTGAAATCCAGTTCGTGGCCATTGTCTCAAACTTGAAGGGCCTCATGATGGAACTAAGTCAGTGATCTGGGAGCCCTAGCAATCCGTTCAAAGATTTGAGTAGTATTATGAAATATTTTAACATCTTGGGCCATTTGGTATAAGTAGGTTTGAACCTGTCCTGATTTGGTAGATTGCTCCATATCTAATTGAATCAGTCTCTTAGTCCTGACAATAGGTTGCTTCAGTTAAAGGGTTGTGTCTTCAGTTGGCTGTGATGCAGGTGAGTTCTCCAAGTTAGGCCAACATGGTGCAAGTACTTGCATAAGAGGCATTTCTATGGAAACAAAAGATTCTGAGTTTTGAAGGCAACCAGTTGAGAAGATTTCTAGATGCTGAGCTTGAAGCATCTTCAGATGGAGTGAGGGCAGGCGGTGGTGATCTGACAGATTTTCCTAGTTTGCAGTTTGAATGCCTCTGGTGATCTTTCTAAGGGGCCCACATAGCAACAGGCATGAAGATCATCCATACATGAACTGGTGTGGTGATTTCTCTGAAGTTTATTTCAAGTTGTTCCACTTTAGCTTTTGCGACTTTGGGAAAGGGCAGTTTTAGTTCTCAGTGGTTCCAAGTCAGAAAGAGGGAGAAAAATTGGAAACATTCGTTTGGAGAGTTGGAGCCAGATATCAGAGGAAATGAAAAGGGTTCAGTATCCATTCCAGTTTACAGGTAGAAAACAAAACCACAAAGACCACTAACAGAACTAGAATCTAGTATCCACAAGTGTGTATTATAGTTTCTACTGAAACATAATTTTTTTCTCTACGGTCACCCCTTTTTCCATCAGAGACAATCAAAGTAAGACTAATTTGTTCACAAAAGAAATCTAGTCTCATTAAACTTGGCCTTATTATTCACATAAGTGCAGCAAGAATAGTGATTGACCATACAGACTCTTTTACGTCTGATTTGCTGGAACTTTTCATAAGGAATCTCAGATTGAACTCTTAAAGGCTAGGAAGCCAAGCCAAACATTTACCATCAGACTTTGCCTGCAATACCTATAGATTTAGATGAATTCCTCTCTTCTCGAGGTCTCCCAAATATCCTGAGGTTCCTGGGCCTGCCAGGAAGTGACCTTTCTTACCCACTTGGTAAGGCTGCCAGAAACCCTATAAGAAAGGTGCCAGGCTGATTTTCCAAGGGGCTGTTACTGGGCAAGGGCTCATGTGCCCCTGGTGCAGAAAGCCAAACTCTAACAGTGAGTGTTTGCAACAAAATAAGGGTTTATTTGTCAGGCACCAAGCAAGGGAGTGGGAGACAAGTCTCAGATCCACTCCAACTTGGTCTTTGAGTTAGGGATGTATTAAAGGGGAAGAACAAAGAAACTGGGATTAACCATCATGTTGGGACATTTCTGTGACATTTCTTAATCATAGTTTTGGAAGTCAGGATGCCTTTGGTTTACAATTCTCAGGTCAGGTGGTCCATGGCTTGGGGGTCTGTTAGTTCATCTTGCCCTGGAGAAACAAACTGAATTTGTATATTAATGATGATACTATAATGGCAATTTTAGTACATTAATGATGTTATTGACCACAGCAATCTTAGTCATCTGACTCTTGTTGATTAGTGTTTGGTTAGCACCGGATTGAAGTTAGAGGGGACGAGAAAGGGGTTGAGGTCAAAGGAGACAAGCAGGGGAATAAAGTTTTGGATAGAGAGATTAATCATAAACTCAGTAAGGGCACTCAATTTTAGGGAGACTTGGTATCGGGCTTTACTGGCTCAGCCTTAGTTCCTTAAACCTGGTCGTGTGTATTTTTATGCATATTCTCAAATACGATGTTCCAGCCAAAGCCTTGGTAATACAACCAATGATTCCAATTGTATCCTGTCACAAGGAGAACAGATTCTTATTGAACTTATGCAAATAATTATACTGCTATGAATGTAAGAATACTCAATGAGAGTTTCTAAATTCTGGAGGGATCAGGTAGTGAGAAAAAAAAGTACAGTTGACCCTTGAACAACACGGCTTTGAATTGTGTGGATCCACTTATAATCTTAAATTACCTCCTGGGGTTTTAAATTTCAAAGACATGGGGAGATTTATATCTTCAAGAGACAGAGAAAGAATGTAAGTTTTCTTCTATAAGTTTTAGTGTCCTTTGGATGGTTTTGACAGTCCCAATAAAATGTAGTAGCATTGCCCTGCAATTAGGGAAGGCCCCTGTAAAAATAATTCCTTGGATTCAAGGTCAAATGGGGCCTCTTCAGGGTTGGAAGTGAAGAGGGGGTCTTTTGGCTCACGGTGGTCATGGAAATGATAAATCCATTGGACCAGGTCAACTTTGTGCACCAGGAGATAGGTCTCATCTTAATGTTTTTCATTCACTGTGAGCCTTAGCAGTGATCCTCACTGGAGGCCTCAATAACCCTGTCAGCTTTTCCCTTGGTGGCAGGGACTCCTAGTGAGGCGTGTTTTTTAGTTTTGCCCCATTCAAGGGAAAGCCGAGGGGATTTAGGATCTGTGGTATCTTGAAGACAATGAGCATGTAGCCTGGATGGATCTTTAAGAAAATTATGGAATTTAGGGTCCTCAGAGATACAAACCAGTTGATGCATTTTAGCAGCCATGAATAATAATCCAGAGCCCGTTTCAGACAAACAAACAAATAAAAACCTACAATAGCCAATTAGTTCCTCTCTCTACTTCCTGTTGCATAAAATCTTTAAGAAAGGTTTGAATTTTGATTAAGGTACAGTTTCTGATCTCAGTTTCTACCTCTTGATTTCTCCTGTTACCTTAATCTTTTGTGTTGTTACTGGCAAGTTTTGGATGACGTCACTGTGAGCCCTCTTTCACTTCTTTTTTTCCCCCCTAGGGTATCCCAAGAGACCTCTTAGGGATTAGCTTTTGCCAGCAACATCCCGCCAGGGATTGAATCCATAGTAAACTGAAGAGCAACAGTTGTGAGTGAAGTGGTGACACAGAGGCCATAGGCCTCTGTTGTATGTTCCCCCTGGTGTTAGCATTGGTTTCTGGTTGCAAGGCTACTTGACTCCTGGGGTAGGACACGTAGTCCAGGCACAACCCACTGACTCAGTGGTTGCAGGCTGAGGTCTCCCACCCTCTTTGTCCTCCTTACTTTTTCTTGGTGCCTTTAGCCCAGAGCATCTCCCTGGGCAGTGACAATAGCCTTGTGATCCAATCCACCCTCCTTAGCTCCCCTTAGTCTTGAGACGTGGAGGACCCTTATGCACATTTATAGTCAATTAAAGCCTTTATAATGAGTTGTCTTATTGTCTCTTTAAACCATATGTCCTTGATCACGCTGCTCTGGGGAGATCTTTGGATTATTATGGTGGCCGTTACCTTTTGGGTTGGATACTGCAGGCAACACACCACAGAGGCAATATGCAAAAGCACATAGCAGTGCAACAAGCCCAGCAAGCAGTGCTCTTTCCCAGATGGAGTCCCCACCTGAGTTAGGTGGTTAGTAAGAAGGTTGCAGGTAAAAGGGGCATTCCCCTTGATTAATTGCAAGGGCAATCATAGAATCCAGCCAACTTTACTAATTGTTGTGTGCTGATCTCAGCCCATCAGTAAACTATGTTTGGGGTGGACCGGCCCTTGTGGTTCATATGATTGCAAGATGCCCTTCAGCATGAAAAAGTAAAGGTTTATTACTTACAGGAACCAGAAATTACACAGCACACCTGGGGCCACACAGCAAGGTTCGAGCAGAGAGAGAGGGTGAGGACCTGAGGTCCTGCTTTAATTGGGGTCAAGGGTGGGGACCTAGGGTTTCTCAGGCTCTCTCTTTATTGGAAAATTTGAAGCATAAGAGTGGGAATTTAAAGCACAGGAAGAGGAAATAACCAAAAACAAGTAGCCCAAAAGGTCAATTACTGAAATCAACCAAGATCTCTAAAACAAAAGAGCCTCAGTTGGGGCAGGTGGCCAGGCTCTTTACCTAGTCCTGTGGCCAACAATGTGTTTATTTGAGATAGCCCTCTTGGAAGTGGATGCCCGGGCAACCAAAGCTTAAGTCAGGCACTTCCATTACAAAAAGAAAAGCCAACAGTCAGGACTGACACCTGATTATCAATCAAAGAAGCAGAGATTAAGACCCAATCAGATATCCTTACATACCCACTAGATTGGCAAAATTTTGAAAGTCAAATGGCACCAAGAGATGATGAGGGTCTGAAGGGAGCTGGCAGGCATGTAAACTTTGGAAAACAGTTTTCCATTATCTTCAGTAATGCTGAAGATGCTGTACTTTGATGTGAACATATTTGTAGGTTCCCTTCCACTCTGCTAGGTTTACCCAAAAGAATCACATCTGTATATCAGCAATATCTGCAGGAATACTCAGAGAAACGTTGTTCACAACAGAAAAACAACAACAGCGAAAACCTGGAGAAGATGCAAGTATCCATCCACAATAGAACATACATGCATTGTAATTTGCATTGTACAATATACATTGTAATATGCAGACAATGAAGTACTATACAGCAGTGAAGGCAAATGAAACTGTCTGCTGCTTGTGTTCACATGGATGAATCTTAAAAGCAGAAGGTCCGGGGGGATTGGGAGGAAGCAACTCACAGAGGAATGTATTCAGTATGACTCCTTTTATATAAAGTTTGAAAACAGACAAAGCAAAAGAATATTTTGCTTAGGAAATTATATATAAAGAGTAAAACTATAGCGAAAAACAAGGGAATGGGTTTTCTGAGATGAGGCAGCAGGAGCATGGAGGGAGGGGGGCATATTAATCGTTTTGCTTTCGTTTTGTTTTGGCCACGCGGCACAGCTTGTGGCTTGTGGGATCTCAGTTCCCGACCAGGGAATTGAACCTGGGCCACAGCAGTGAAAGCCCAGAATCCTAACCACTAGACCACCAGGGAACTCCCTTAATTGTGTTTTTTATTTTCTGTTATCTTACGGTGTTTTGACATTTGGAAAATCTTGCTGGCCCAAGAGAGATGGCACTGCAGGGTAGCCAATTCTTAGAAATAGCAAAGGGTTTCTCCAGGAGTGTGCTTTTTATATGCAAACCAACGCATCCAGAGTCCATACCCACTACTACCCACTTTATCTAACTCTCACACACCAAACCAATACTTCCCTGCCCTAAATCATCCAGCTAACCAGGCAACTAGAGACCACCCCTACAGCCATGGAAACCCCAGTAAAGGACCTTAAGCTCCCTACATCCTTGCTTCTGCCTCCAATTCACCCAGATGTCTTTCTCATGTGACCCTGAGTGGCCTGGGGCAACCCCCTTCCCTTGGAAAATGTAAGTAATCAATTCTTTTTTCAGTGACATTAGCCTCTCTGAGTCGTCACTCAGTCACCTCCAGAAATTAAAATCTGTGGGTACAATCATTGAGACCGGGGGATTTGATCGGGGAGGGGCATACAGAGATCTTCAAGGTAACAGTAAGGTTCTATTTCTTAAATGGACTCGTGGGTTCAAGGGCATTATCTTTATTCTTCAAACTGCACGTATATGCCTTTGTATTTGTGGTATATTCCACAATAAAAATGAAAAAATCCATAAGCATTTTTATTTATTATAAAAGTAACGCATCGTTGCACCAACATTAATTTCTTAGTTTTGATAAGTGTACTATAGTGAGGTAGGATGGCAACATTAGGGGAACCTAGGCAAAGGATATGTTGGAATTCTTTATATTGTCTTTGCAAGTCTTCTGCAAACCTGAAGTTACTTCAAAATGAAAAAGTTTTTAAAAAGTACTATAGAGGGACTTTCCTGGTGGTCCAGTGGTTAAGACTCTGCACTTTAGGGACTTCCCTGGTGGCGCAGTGGTTAAGAATCCGCCTGCCAATCCAGGGGACACAGGTTCGAGCCCTGGTCCGGGAAGATCCCACATGCTGCGGAACAACTAAGCCCGTGCGCCACAACTACTGAGCCTGCGCTCTAGAGCCCGCGTACCACAACGACTGAAGCCCACGCACCACAACTGCTGAAGCCCGCCCGCCTAGAGCCCGTGCTCCACAATAAGAGAAGCCACCGCAATGAGAAGCCCGCGCAATGCAACGAAGAGTAGCCCCCGCTCGCCTCAACTAGAGAAAGCCCGCACACAGCAATGAAAACCGAACACAGCCAAAAATAAATAAATAAAATAAATAAATTAAAAAAAAAAAGACTCTGCACTTCCGTTTCAGGGGACGTGGGTTCAATCCCTGGTCGTGGAATTAAGATCCCGCATGCGTGATGTGGAAAAAAAAAAAAAAAGTACTGAAGAAGCCAAACCATGCAGGGCCTTCCTTGGAGGCCACTCTGAAGTGTTTGGATTCTGTCCTCTGAGCAACAGGGCGTCACTGGAGGGTTTTCAAAAGGGGGGGCAGAGTCCAATGGATGTGAAAAGACAAAACACAGCTTCTCATAAAAATTGAAGACAAAAAACCCCAAAAACAAACCACCGCACAGCTTCTTAAGAATTTCTGAATTGTCATAATGTGGAGGCAGAGCTTCCCTGCTGCCAGATGAAGATGGCCTTGACTGACCCTGGGCCATGTGGTCCCTGTGACGGTGGACACATGGTGGGGGGAACGCCAGAGAGAACACAGCATCCATTGATGGAGTGGACAGTGGTGGGGAGGGAGTGTCCCACAGCCGTGTCATAGGAGGGTCCTGGGGGAGATGGGGAGGAAATGGGAAGGACAGAGGCTGCCGGCGCTGGTGGGGGATTGGGAGGGAGGCCTGTGAACAGAGAGGGCTGGGGAGCCACCACCCTCAAGCTTTCTGTGTCCCTCAGCCAAGCCCTCAGCCTTCTCATACCCACCCTGCAGCTCCATCAGCTGGTCCCCTGCTTCAGCTCCCTTCCTCCCCTCCCTGACACTCATGCTGATACACCCGCCTCTTCACTCCCTCCCTCCCTTCCTCATAGCTCCCAGAAGAGGCCCAGCTCTCCACCTGGGGTCCTGCCCCCCTTTCCTGAATTTCTTTGAGTCTTCTCAGCTCATGAAATTCTTCCTCGTAAAATTAGATAAAACTTCCCTTTGATCCCAGGCCTCCCTCCAGCTATCATCCTCCACCCCCTCCTCAGCCAAACCTCCACAAAGCCCCATTTGTCTCCTTGGCCCAGACTCCCACTTCCTGCCCTCAGGCCACCCCTCCCCACTCAGCCCCTGGAAGCTTCCATCCCACAGATAAGAGCCACACCTTTCCTTTGGCCTACTCATCCCCTAGTGCTGCTGTCTCTCTCTCCATTACACCCCTCACCTCCTGAGGAATCATATGCTTATTGGCTTATCATCTGTCTCTCTCACTAGATCATAAGGTGATGTTATGAGCTGAATAGTTCTCCCTCCAAATTCGTACGTTGGAGTCCTAACTCCCGGTACCTTGCAGTGTGGCCTTATTTGGGGATACAGTCTTTAGAGACTGTAATCGCTTTAAAATAAAGTCATGAGAGGGGGCCCTAATCCAATATGATGGGTGTCCTTATAAAAAGGGGGAAATCTGGATACACATATACACAGGGAGAAGGCTTTGGAACATGAAGATGGCCATTCATAAAGCAGAGAGAGAGGCCTGGAATGGTTTCTTCTCTCAGAGCCCTTGGGAGGAACCAACCTTGCTGACACCTTGATTTTGGATGTCTAGCTTCCAGAGCTGTGAGAAAATAAATTTCTGTTGTTTTAGCTCCACAGTCTGTAGTATTTTGTTATGGTGGCCCTAGCAAACGAATCAGCTGATGACAACAAGAACTTTGGTTTGCTCACTTCACTGTTTCTGGTGCCAAGAACAATGCCTGGCACACAGTAGGAACTCAATACAAGTGTCTGTTGTTTGAAGGAATGAAAGAACTCCTTTCCAAACTCAATGGACACTTCTTCCAGTCACCTGATAATTATTGTTTAAAATATATTTATTAGAATAGGGGAAACATGGAAAAGACACAAAGGGATTAAACAGTGAAAAGCATATCTGCCCAGAGATGTTCTATGAAATAAGCATCACATGCTTATGTGGATGGGTGGCCTTTGAAAGACTTCCACAAATCATTGTGTACCAAACACGCTGCTGGGCACTTGATGGTCTTACTGTCTTCACCTTGTGAAGCCAGCCTCCAAGATGACCCCCAGTGACCCCTGCCTTTATGTAGAGTCCCCCTCCCACACTGAATAGGACGGACTATGATAGGATATTGTGGAAATAACAGTGTGTGACTTCTGAGGTGAGGTCATAAGATATTGTGGCTTCCACGTGCTCTCTTGGATCACTTGCTGGGGGAGGAAGCCTGTCACCACGTTGTGAGGCTGCTCAAGCAGCCCTGTGGAGAGGCCTGCTGGGTGAGGAACTGAGGCCTCCTGACAGTAGCCAGCACCAAATCATCAGCCATGTAAGTGCGCCAACTTGGAAGCAGGTCTGTCAGCCCCAGTCAAGCCTTCAGATAACTGTAGCCCTGGCCACCATCTTGACTGCAACCTCATGAGAGACTCTGAGCCAGAACAGGGCAGCTAAACCTTCCCAAATTCCTGATCCACAGCAACTGTGAGACACAATAAATGTTCACTGTTGCTTTAAGCTGCTGAGTTGTCAGTCATTTGTTACCCAGCAGTAGATAATGAATACAGCCTTGAAGACAGCTCCACATCAGCCCATTGAGAGCAGTGTCATTCTGTTTAATGCCTGACAAAGATCCCATGGGCATATTTTAGTCCCTGATTGAATGTGTCTCTCAGCGCCCTTAACATAGCCTGTCTTTCTCCCATTGAAGCATCCCCTGGCTTTACCCAAAAGACTCTCTCCTCACTTCCTTGGGTCCCAGCTCTCTGGTTCTTATTCCCTTGTAGGTGTCTATTCCACCCCTTAAACGCTGGGGCTTCCTGGGGTTCTGTTCTGGGCCCTCTTTCCTTCCCATTCAACATTCATGAACCATCTCAAATGACCAATCTGTCCAGCCTCTCCCCAGCCCCTCATTATGCTGCCAACTCCCCAACCCCCCTCTCTGTCTCAGATCTCTCTAGAGCCCTAGATCATCCTCCCTCTGGACAGGGGCATCCCACAGGAACGCCAGGCTCAGGAGTTAAAAATTAAATGTATCTTTTTCCCCAGTCCTGCTCGTCCAGGTCCAAGTATGCCTCCAACTAAGGGATGGTCATGCCTCCCACCTATAACCTGATGCCATCCCGGACACCTCCTTCTCTCCCAACAATAGCAACCAATCCAGCCTTGTGGATTTTGCTTCTTGGAGACTTAGTTTAGCATTTCTTTTCTCTTCCTCATCAACCCCCTCAGTCCAGGCCACCATCTCCTCCCACCTGGACAGCCATAGCAGCCTCCTCACTGGTCTTCCTGCTGCCACCTGCTCCATTCTCTAAATGACAGTCAAAAGGACCTTTAAAGTCTACATTTGACTTTGTCCCCTCCTCTGCTTAAATCTTTTGCTGACTTATACTTTCCATAATGAAGAAAAACAAAATTCTTAACATGTTGCATAAGTTCCTCCTTGAATTGGCCTGCACCAACATTTCTCCATCTCACTCCTGCCTCAGGACATTTGCACTTGCTACTCTCTCTTCCTAGAACACATTCTACTCAGATACTTTATGAGTCACTGCCTTGTTTCCTTTAAGTCTCCACTAATGCCCATTTTCTGCAGGAGGCCTTCCTGTCTGCCCCTCCAGGAACCCCCAGCCTCTTACCCTACTTTATATTCCTCCTCAGCACTTATCACCTCATGCATGTTATTTGCTTGTTTGCTTACCAGTTTGTGTTTTTCCCTCCTTCCCACTAGAATGTAAGTCCCATGAGCGCAAAGATTTTGTCCACTTTGTTCACTGTGCCCAAACCCAGTGCCTGAAAAAGGTCCAGCATACAGCAAGCACTCAATAGATATAATCAGTGAGTGAAATTCTTACTTCTTCCTCCCTCAGATTTTGGGCTTCAGCAACACTGAACTGCTTTTGGCTGCCCAAGCACACCATGCTGTTTATCACCTCCAAGCCTTTACTCATGCTGATCCACCTTCCTGGAGGGCCCTTCCTCCGCTACATAGATATTTCATAGAATTCCTTGAAGAGTCTGCTTGGGTTATCACCTCCTCCAGGCAGCCTTCCCTGATTACTGCTCCTTTGCCTGGTTAAGTACCCTTTCCTGGGCTCCTGCAGTATCTTGGACATCTCAATGGTCAGACTTATCATTGTGCTTTTGAAGGACCCGTTTGTTGCTTGTTTGCTTATTGTGAGCATCTTGTTAGCAAACCTTCTTTCTGGTAAATCCTTAACATACAGTCTGGTAGAGTCAGCGCTCAGTGAATGCTTTTATGACTGACTGAATGAGTTGGCTTGGGTCTAGCCATAAAAATCACTCTGTGACTGTGAGCAAGTCCACTGCTCTCTGTGGACCTCAGTTTTTCTCAGTCTGTGAAACCAGGTGTCTCACCAACCAGCTGTGTTTATGAAAATATACAATTTCCAGTCCCAGCCCTGGAGGTCCTGATTCTGGAGAAGAAAGGGACTTCTGCGTGTAATATACCCCATGGGTCATTCTGATGTGGCGACAGCTGGACACCATGGCTTGTGAGACCCCCTTCTCACTCTGCAGACCTGAGATTCTGCTTTGACAAGAAACCAGAAAGGGAAAGTGGCACTTGATAGCCCCTGTAGAATAGTCCTGGGGGATTCCCTGGGGGTGGGGGGTAGAACACAGGCAGGAAGAAAGCGACCTTCCCCCCTCCCCTGTCAGCACTGCAGATTGAAAGAGGAGGAAAAAAACAAGCACAGCTGCACAGGACAATTTAGCCCTTTCATTAGGAGCTAAGTTCTTGGCTGGCTGGTGGGAAGAGGCCGCAGTATGACCCTGGCCCCCTCCCTGTCGCCATTGCCATAGCACCATCTTCCCAGTTTTTTCGCACTGCCCAGGCCTTTTTACCCCAGCAAGAGGCCTGGGGTGTCCTTGGGTGGCCCTAGAGCCTTGAAGTGGGGCCACAAGGGGAAGGGGCATTCTCATGAGAAAAGAGGGAGAAAGAGCTAGAGATTTGGGGAAGGAGACATTTTAGGGCTGAGAATTCCAGGGATGAAGGTAAATCAGGCTAAGCTGTGGCTGTTGGGGGCATACATAACTTGGGAAGCCCCACATCCTATGTTTTTGCAGCTCTGCCACTCCAAGGTGATGCGGGAGAAATTCTACCAGCCCCTCGAGCCCCACTTACCTTCTCTGTGAAATGGGTGTCCCCGTAGTGTCAGCTTGGGTAATATTGTAAATAGGCCTGTTGTGTGCCTCCCATTTCCAGCACTCTGGAATTTGGGGGTAGATTCCTGGGCTAGAGGTCAAGATAGAGGGTTTGAATCTTGATCTGCCATGGACACTCTGTGTGTCCTTGGAGAAGACTATTGCCCTCTCTGGGCATTTTTGCAAGGTAGGTGGGAACAGAATCGAGGCTGTCTAAGGCAGTTTGTACCTCAGTTACCTTATCCTTGCCCACATATCAAGAGTATTTACTACCAACAGGATTTATCACTGTTGTTGTTGACCTTGATCACCTGGCTGAGGTAGTGTTTGTCAGGTTTCTCCATGTAAAGTTACTCTTTTTTTCCCTCTCCATACTGTGCTCTTTGGAAGGAAGTCACTATGTGCAGCCCACACTTTAGGAGTGACAAGTTACGTTCCATCTCCTTGAAGGTGATGCATCTACATAAATTATTTGGAATTCTTCTGCAAGGAGATTTATCTATTTTCTCCCACATATTTATCCACTCATTTATTTATATCAGTATAATGCTTTATTTTCTTGCTCAAACTGTCCCAGCTTTGGTCATTAGAAGCTCTTTCAGTTGGTTCCTGTGTCCCTTTGACATGCTGCCATCATTGCGGGTTTTGTTTGTTTTTTAGCACTTCCTTACTTTCTGGCACTGCAAGATGATCCAGGCTCATCTTGTGTATTCCTATCCCAGTCGTAGAATAAGCCACTTTTCCAAGGAGCCTTGGTTCTTTTATTGGAGAATGGTATTAGAAACCAAGATGTGGATGCTAGGTGGGCTCATTGTTACTGGGGTGTTGTTGTTTCTAAGCCCTCTCAGCTGATGGAGCAAGGAAATAAGTGTGTATAGGCTAACTTCTGTGTACACACATATCCATACATATTTTTATATGTATCTAACAATCTACCATCTACATCTGTATCTACATTAAGCTAAGCATGATGAGTTCATGATGAGAGTCTCCAGCTCTAACCCATTACCACATGGATCAGTCTAGTCCCTTGCTTGTCTGTTAACTTCTTACTCCAGTAGTGAGAAACCTGCACCATTCTTCTTCTGATGATCAAATTGTCTGAACTTTGGCTGGTGGAAGTCCTTTTAAGCTGGCTCCTTTCACTTGGCTTCACCATTCTTTGAAGGCTTTCTTGCTTCCTGACACAAGACATTTCAGGTTCACCTTACACCTTCCCTGCACAATCCTGGAATCAGCCATTTCTCTAAGAATGTGGGTCTCCTTCAGTGGGGAATGGTATTTAGGAGCCGAGATCTGAGCACTGGGTATGCTAATTGCTATGGGAGTGTTCCCTAGGCCTCTCAGTGGGCAGAGCTAGAGAATATGTGTGTGTGTGTAAAGCGTGAGCTCACACCGATGTCTCCAAATAAAACTCATAGCCACAGACCCTTCCTCTGTTCCATATTTTAAACTTTCATTTCCCATAGTGAGAACCCAGGTTCCCAAATCATCAGTATATTCACTCATTTCTTCTATCAGACAACAGATAGTAGTTTCAGAATTATAACACCAATACCTTTGCCAAGTACTGCTAATTAAAGTTTCTTTGTAGTTCTCTTTGTTCTTAGAATATATCCCACTAAGAGTCTAGGAATAAGAGTTCTGTGGCCAAACTTACTTAAATTAATTGTTTTCTTTGTGTGGTTATATTATGAATCTGACATACAATTAAGCTCATTTTTTTCTCTTTGTTTTCAAGCTTAGGGTCTAGGTTTTCATCTTCTCATTTAATTTTATTTTTGAAAATGTAAAATGTTTACATGGTTAAAAAATCAAAACTGTATAAAAATATATTCAGAGAAGTCTCACTCCCATCTCTTTATTCTCTACTGCATTGCCGCAAACTCCTTACGAGTAACCGTTTGGTGTTGGCCAAAAAGATCGTTTGGGTTTTTCCAAAAAACCCAAACGAACTTTTTGGCCAACCCCATAATAAGTTTCTGATTTATCCTTCCTGGGTTTCTTTTGCATGATCAAATAAATAAATACATGCGGAAATATATAATTAAAAATTTTTTCCTTACATGAAATGTAGCATACTATACATAATCCTTTACACTTGTTTTTATTTTATCTTTTGGTTTAACAATGTATGTTTTAAATCACTCCATACAGGTTCATAGAGATCTTCCTCCCAGCTTTTATGGCTGCATAACATTCGTTGTATGGTACCAAAATTCATTTTGCTATTACAAATAATACCTCAGTGAATAATCTTGTATATAAGTTTTAAAATATTTGTGTAATTATAGCTTTAGAATAAATCCTAGAAGTAAGAATCCTGGGTCAGAGGGCACAGCATGTCATTCTGCTGATATTACCAAATTCCCACCAATGATGTATGAGAGTGCTTATTTGCTCAAAGGCTCATCAACATGTGTTGTCAAGCTTTTGAACTTTTGCCAGTTTGATGGATGAGAAATGGCATCTCAGTGCAGTCTGATTTGCATTGAAACTTCTCATATGTGTCAGTCCCATTCGTACATACATTTCCCCAGAAGTGCTGGGCCATTTCAAACAACCCCAGTAGGCTGGATTTCAGGGTTGACCTAACCCCATGTTTGGTTGGTGGCCATGGCTCCCATCATGCCCAGGGCCAGTGGGGTCTCCACAGAGGATCGCAGCTCCTCACTCCCCCTCTCTGGTTCCTGAAGGCCACTGACCCTACCCTCAGCCCCCCACCAGTCAAGGGAGAAACTGCTTCCTCCACACAAAGAAGACTCTGAGTGAGAAGGATGACTAGGCCTCTGAGAAATGCTGACGTCTTGACCTCCTCCACAACTCAGAGGGCCAGCTGGGGCCGAGGAATGACGAAGCCAGGACCTCAGGGTGCAAAAGACTGGGGTGGGACTGCTTTTCGAGGAAGTTGGATTTGGAGACACAGGGCACCCAGTCTCCCCAGGATGATTGACACAGCCTCTTGCTTATCTCTCAGACTTAAGGCTCTCCCACTCCATCCTCCCCTACCTGGCTGCCTGTGTGACATGCCTAAAACTTAGAGATGACTATGGCACTCCTGTATCACAAACTTTTTTCTGATTTCTAGTTCAGATCTGACCTCTACTCACTTTCTGAATAGAATCTCCTTCCCTACCTATATACCCTATATCCATCCATCCATCCATTTATCCCTTCATTCATTCATCCATCCATCCATCTATATTAGTTAGATGCACAACAAATTACCTCCAGCTCGGCATTTGAAACAAAAATAAATCCTTATTTTTTTACACAGTTTCTGTGGATTAGGTGTTTGGAAGCAGCTTAGCTGGGTAGTTCTAGCTCAGGGTCTCTCATGAGGTTGCAATCAAGTTGTCAGCTGGGGCTGCAGCCACCCAAAGGCTTGTCGGGCTGGAAGGTCATCTTCCAAGATGGCTTGCTTGCATGGCTGCTAAGTTGAGCAACATGGTTATTGACCGAAGTCCTCAGTCCCTCGACACATGGGCGTTTCTGTAGAGCCTCTTGAGCGTCCTAACAACATGGTGGCTGGCTTCCCCCACAGCAAACGATCCAAGAGACAGCAAGGTGGAAGCCACAATGTCTTTTATGACCTAGTCTCAGAAGTCACACACCGTCACTTCCTCCACATTTGATTCTTTCAAGGTAAGTCTCTAGATCCAGCCCACACTGAAGGGGGCTCCACTTTGGGAAAGCAGGAGTGTTAAGAAATTCGTGGAGACTTCCCTGGTGGCTCAGTGGTTAAGAATCCGCCTGCCAATGCAGGGGACACGGGCTCGAGCCCTGGTCCAGGAAGATCCCACATGCCGCAGAGCAACTAAGCCAGTGCACCACAACTACTGTGCCTGCACCCTAGAGTCCGTGAGCCGCAACTACTGAGCCCACATGCCACAACTACTGAAGCCTGCACGCTTAGAGCCCATGCTCTGCAACAAGAGAAGCCACCGCAATGAGAAGCCCACGCACGGCAACGAAGAGTAGTCCCCGCTCGCCGCAACTAGAGAAAAGCCCTTGTGCAGCAATGAAGACCCAATGCAGCCAAAAATAAATAAATAAATTAATTAATTAAAAAAAAGAAATTCATGGGCATGTTTTAGAATCACCATGCTATCCATCCACCTAGCTAACAAACATTAATTGAGCACCTGTTGTGTGCCTGGCCTTGTGAGCAACTCATAGTCCAGAACCTTGAAAAAAGCATATTATCTGGATCAGGGGTGCAAACTCAGAAGTCCGCAGGGTCCAGGAAGTAGCATGAACAAGTAAAGTGAACCAGGTGGGGACTCTGGTGAGCTGGCTACCAAGTGCCTCAGTGAAGGGAGAGGTTGCTGCCCAGCTTCAGAAGTTTATGTAAAGCCTCCTTATTTTTAGACATTGACAACTGATTTGCTTTGGTTTTTTTTAAACCTTCTGTTTGCCTGGTTTGGCTCATATGCCACCAGTTTGCAGCCGCATTGAATTTTCTCAATGTTCTTCCCAAACATTCATTTATTCATCACAAACATTTGTATGCATGGGGCCCCTTTCACACATTACAGATATTACCTGCCATCAGCCCCTGCACACCCTGTTTCTTTCTCCCCACGGTGAACTCCTATTCTTCCTTCACAACCCCAGTGCCAGTGTCCCTCCTCTGGGAAACCTCCTTGGACCCCACCTCTAGGGGGTGTTACTGGTTCCCTCCTCTAGGCTCCTAGCATATTTGTGTCCACAGCTCCATTCCAGCACTTTCCTGCTTCCTTTACCAGAAAGTGAGCTCCTGAGGGATGAATGAAAAGACAGGTGCTGCTGAGCAGAGCGGGGAAGATCGCCTGGGGCCACCAGGCAGGGCTTCCCGGAGGAGGTGGTCCTGGGAGGACGAACAGGACTTGCAAAAAGGGGATCCCCTGGTGAGGGGAAGAGGATGAGCAAAACCACAGAGGCAGGAAGGCATAGGTCATGCCTGAGGCTGACAGAGGCCCAGCTCCTTCCTCCTTGGACCTCCCCTCAGCTGGGGGGCTCTTGGCTGCCTCCCCAGATGGTGAGGGGCGAGGTCTGCAGGCCCTGAGGAGCTCCAAGTGGCCAGGGACGGGGGAGATGGCTGGAACGAGAAACCCAACTCCTGGATGAGTCATCCATGGAGTCAATCCTACAATAACAAGAAAGGGCTGAACTAGGAGGAAAAGAGACGGGGGGTGGGGGGCTAATGGATGGACTGAGGGAAGCAGGATGGCCCTCAGTGCCCCCTGCCTTGGGGTCTCCAGCCCCAAGTTCCCCTGGGGCCTTGGCTCCTGGTTTCCACTGCCCTTGGAGCTAGATACTTCTCCAGCCCTCCATAGCCCCCTTCCTGGTGGGTTTCCCTTCGGCCCCTGCCTTCCTTCTACTGTGTTCTCTACCCAGCAGCTAGAGGAATCTTGAAAAAAAAAAAGCTGATCACATTACTCCCTCTTTAATTCCCTCCATGGCTTTTCAGGGCTCTAAGGAGACAATTCAAACTCTCTGTGATCTGCAGAACCCTGCCCACCTCTCCCACTTCCCGGGTCCCTGTCCCCCTCACTCTGCCTCTTTTGTGCCTTCAACCTGCTGCCACAGGACTTCTGCATGAGCTGTTGCCTCTGACTGTAATGCTCTTCCCTGCCTTCTTTCATTAGTTAATGCTTCCTCTCTTGTCAGATATCAGCTTAAGCCTTCAGGGCACCTCTCCCAGACCCCTAGAATCTACTGGGTTCCTTTGATATGTACTCTTTTTTCCCTTTAACAACAATACCCCCATTTGTATGAAGTGTTCATTATTAAGATTTGATCCCTTACCACACTGTGTGCTACACGAGGGCAGGGACTCTCTGTTATGTTCACCCTGCTACTCCAGCTCCCAGTACACATGCTGTCCCTGGAATAGAGTGGGCAATCAATCAGTGCATCTCAGGAACCACTATCCCATGCAGGACATGAAAAGTGCTTGTGGCTATTGCCTCACAGCAGGCAAGGGAGGGAGCCAAAGCAGAGGCTACTGGTTCCATTGTACAGCCGAGAAAACTGAGGTTCAGAGAATTTAGGCAAACCCCCATGATCCCCCAGGGAAGTAGTGGGCAGCCAGGGACTTGAATTCAGGGCCCTTACATATATATCATGGGCTCCTCTACCATGAAGCAGTTTTAAGAGCAGACCAAGTAAGAAAGATAGTAGTCCTGGCTGGGCAGTGTGACATTGTGTGAGTCACCCCTCTCTGGGTGGATCTCCCTGCTGTAAATTAGGACAGTTAAACAAGTTAAGTTCTAAGTTTCATGGGCCCTGAGAGGTTTTGTTCTCATGGATTTCCTTCTCTGTCCCTGTTACCAGATTGTGGGCATCCTAGGAGAAGTTGGGACAGTGTCTAAGGTACCTGTGTGTCCACAGGCGTCCTCCACTCCCAACGCAAGACCTGGTATCAGGGAGCTCACTTAAGCATCATGTTTTCCCCTGCAAGAAGAGAAGGTCATTGAGGGAGAAAACCATGTCTTTTCTGTCTTTTTTCTTCCTACTATTTATGAAGTGGGCAATGATCATCAAAGCTTTTGTTGGCTTAACCTGCATTTCCATCTCCCTCCTTCTGGTTTCTTTGAGAAGTTCTCCCCACTCCATGCAGTCCTGGTAGAGCTACCACCATGTGTTCCCACCTGAGGGGTGGGCACAAAATCTATTCTGACCAATCAGATTATCCTTGTTACCCTGACCATAGTGATTGGTTCAGGAATAGACATGTGACCCAAGCAAGGCCAATCAGGATCTTCCCTAGAATTAGTATATAGATGTAGGGGAAAAAACTTGTTGTCATTGTACTAGGACCTGAGTAAGCCTGGAGTTCCTTCTTCCTTGGCCACAGGGAAAAAACCACCAGAAGAATGATGACAGAGCTCTGGCACCAGTTCTCACTTTTAAGACCCTAAATCCCTTTTTTATTTAAGCTAGGTTGAGTTGAACTTCTGTCATTTACAATCAAGAGTCCTTGATGGGTAAGGCCAATTTCATCCAAGGGAGGCCATGGGTTATGTTACTGTGCCCTTCAGCCTCCCTGTTCTGAGTCGCTCTTGGCCCCCAGCCTTCACAATCATCTCTGTGCCACCCCCTACTGTCACCATCAGAGAAGAGAAGCAAACCACTCCTTTCCAACCCAGACTTAACGCAGCTCAGTGCTGTGTTAGTTGCAGCCTCTGAGAAACAGAAGCCAGAGACAGAGTTAGAAGTGCAAGGGATTCATTGGGGGTGATGCTTGTGAGGAGGATAAAGGGGAGAGGGAGCAGGGAGAGTCAAGGAAGAGCCTTCAAACCATGCCACAGGTTCGACATCTGTGAAAGGAAAGGGGAAGGAAAGAAGGACTGGGTAGAAAGAACTTCGGCCTGTGCTAGAGCACTGAGGAAGTCTCAGCCAGCCCAATGGGGAGCTCTGGCACAGAGGCTGTTTACAGAAGAGTCCCATATCAGGCAGAAGGGGTAAACCCTTGTACACAGTGTGCTCAACCAGGGGCTGCCCAGGAAGCATGTGGCCTCAGCCACAAACTGTATCTTGAGTCATCCACAGCTCACCGAACTTCCTGCAGCAGGCTTTCTGTTGAAGGGACATGTGAGTGGCACACTCCATGGCTGATACAATACCTTGGAACCTACTCATTTTAATAAGGGCGTGTAGGGGGCAAGATTCAAACCAAAGCCTTCTGTCTGCAGAGCCTGTGTCTTCTCCAGTGTCAATCTTCCTTGTACATTAGGGACCACAGATGGTAAATAAGCCTTGTCTGTAACGCCAGCTCATATTGATTGGTAGCAGCTGCCTGGGCTCTGTGTTGAGGAGGATTCTGAGGATGCTTTTAGGTTCAGCAGGAAGTTCCATGATTGATTAATGATGTCTACTGTGGGTAGGAGAGGCGTGAATGTACACATGTGTGCCAAGTATTTGCTATCCTGATAGTAGGAACAAATAAATATTTATTGAATGAATAAATTCTGAATCCCGTGACATTTTAAAGAAATTAGGCAACTGTCTTCCCCCAGGTAAGACTGTCCCCTGATGACATGTCCTGGCATCTGGCCCTGGGAATCTCAGAATCATAGGTAGAGCTGCCACTTGCCAGGGACCTATTATACGCCAGGCACTGTGTGAAGCCCTTTCAATGCATTATCTCATTGGATTCTCACGAAAATCTCATGAGGAGAGGATTATAACCTCCATTTTATGCTGAGGATACTGTGGCCTCAATCTGTGCAAGGCTACTCAGCACATCAGTAGCAGAGCCCATTTCCACATCCCTTCCCGGTTTTCTCCACTCTACCATACGTAAGACCGGTGATGGATTTTGTTATTTCTCCAAATTCAGTGTAGCAATTGGAGCAAGATTCAGTTATTCATTTACCAAAGAGAGAGGAAATGAATACTTGAATAGTCCTTGGAAAATCCTTTGGAAATTTCCTGAGAGATGAACCAAATCCAATCCAGCAGTTAAGCCCGTGTATTTAGAGGCTGATTTCACAACCATTCATCCCTAACATAAACACCACCATTTTATGTGTTGTATATTAATTCTGCTGTGTACCAGACACAGTGCAAAGCACCTTACACTCATTAATTTACTTAATCCCCACCATGATCCTATAAGGAAGTAAATATTATTCTCTCTGGCTTACAAAGGATGAAGCTGAGGCTCAGGAAGGTGAACTTATTTGAGGTCACACACAATATGAGGCCAAGGGTGTATGGATATGTATGTGTGTGTACATTTTTGGTTGGATGTGGAATTGAACCATCTAAGTAGAAAGTATTTTTGGAAGAACATGTGACAGTAATAAAGTTGCAAAGAATGTCAAGAGACCCAAGGAATGGACTTTATAATGAGCACTTGTGGTTTATATGCAATTTCAGATCCATTCCCACCCTTCATATGCAAACTAATTTCCTTTTGGATGACCAGCTGTTCCAGATATGTTCAGGGTTAGTGGAACCTTGGGCACGTGGCCCAATGAGCATCTCTCTTTTAAGTCTTTGAACCTGTCAAGGAGAGACGCATAGCTTGGGATTCATTGTGGTAGCACAGGGAGGTAGTTCGTACCATCATTTCTAGAAATGGATAGCCTTGTCCAATTTTGGACTCCACAGTTAACTCCTATCCAACTTTAGGCAAGCTACATAACCTCTCTGTGCCTCAGTCTTTTCCCTTCATCTGTAAAATGAGGACAATAATAGAATCTTCATCATAACTCTGTATTACACACTTAGAGAAGTACCTGACACAAGGAAAGTTCTACTTTGGTGTGTTTGTCTGTCTTGATGTAATTCCATCGGTCATCAAGGGTTTACAACTCATTCCTGCCAATGAGACTCCTGGAGCATCTCACTTATCTGGTGCTTTTCAGAGGATGGACCCTAGCCTTCTCGCTGATTCTGTGAGCACCCGATACTCCACCAGTCCTTCATTTCTCTGCCTAACTAACTCACACTCAGTCCTGCTGCCTGCAAACCCAGAACACTAGATGTCATGTCAATTCTGTCTCACTGCAAAGCTGGAACTCTAGAACCTCCAAGTTATGATCCCCCCAACTCCCAGCGGAATTCTGCACCTGACATCAACAAGTCTATTCTCTCGAAAACTCGGGTCTGGAGTAGTGATACCAAAACCATCCAGACCGGCTCTTGCAGGTTGGAGAAGGTTTATTTGATTGCTGAATACGTACCATCGAGGGATTCCCCCAGGCTGAATGGCACTGTGAAGCTAGTGGGGATTCTTAGTCCCGAATTAACAATGAACAAATGGAGGTCCAGGGATGTGAAGGGACTTGTTAAAA
Source organism: Eubalaena glacialis (assembly GCF_028564815.1). Classification (NCBI taxonomy): domain Eukaryota; kingdom Metazoa; phylum Chordata; class Mammalia; order Artiodactyla; family Balaenidae; genus Eubalaena; species Eubalaena glacialis. The sequence goes on from NC_083728.1 coordinate 22,039,274, forward strand.
GTTACTTAGCAAGATGGAATGGCTCCTAGCTCCGGTTCTATCTGCTAAAAGACTGGTTAACCTATGTGGGTTGGGAGATGGGCTGTGAAGGTTGCTTGGACTTTGAACTTAAACCCTTACTACTATACTCTGCTTTCAGTTCTTCACTTACTCCCAATTTTTTTAAGCTTAGTACCACCTCGGGGCCTTTGTACATGCTTTTTTTTTTTGCCTGGAGCTCTGATTCTCCCCCTTCATCCCCCACTCTTCACCTAATTCCTTCCCCCTTTAGATCTAGGTTTCTCTCCTCCTTCCTAGACCACCAGCTCTAGGCTGATCCCCCTACTGTGCCCAATGCTAACATTTGTCTGTTTCCTTATTAGCAGTTCCCACACTCAGGTATTACTTTTTTGTTTTTCTGTTTCTTGACAATCTTCCCCACTAGGTTGTACATTACCTGAGGGCAGGGGCTCTGTCTTGCCCTGGCTCAGTGCTTCGTACAATGTTTGATAAAGTAATGGGTGAATCCGAGAGTCATCCAACCAGAAATAACTTTAGTTACCGTCTAGTTTCCCAGTCTCCCTCCAAAGCTGAGGCCTAGCAGGGAACAATGGCTTGGCCACAGTCACACAGCCAGTCACTATTTGAAAGAAACAAGACCAGAACTCACAAACAGCCGCCATCATCTCTAAGCCACGAGTTGGGTGGTCATGGTGCGGTGTAGGTGGGCTTCACAGGGGAAGGGCGTTGGGACATATGCTTACTCCTCGCCACCAAATCTAAGAGGCAGGTACTATCATCACCATCATCACCATCACCATCAGCATCCCCATCTTACAGATGAGGAAACTGAGACTTATAAGAGTTGGTGACTTGCTGGAATGCCCCAACAGGCAAGTGCATGAGGAAGAGATTCGACCCCTGTTCTGAATCCGAAGTCAGTACGCGCTTCACCCAGTGTCTGGACTGCGCTGGAGCCTCGCTCTGTAAAATGGGCGCTTCCCGGGGATGGACGGGCTGCGAGACAAGGGAGGCGGGAGCGCGGGGAAGGAGAGAAGAGCAGCGCCGGCTCGAGTTCCCCTTGGCAGCCGCGCGGCCCTGGGCCGGGAGGGGGGCGTCTGGTTCTCATCACACGCCGCGGCGGGCGGGGTGGGGGAAAGGCGCCGGCTCCGAGGGGCGGCCATTGGCCGCCGCCGGGTCCCACGCGGGGAGCAGCCCCCGCCCCTGCGGCCGCCCTCGGTGATGGCCCGGCCGGCGCCGCCCGCGGCTCTTCCCGTCTCTCCCTGTCTCCAGTCTCGGTCTCCGCGCGTCTCTCCCGCACCCCTTCTCTCTGTCTCTCTCACCATCTCCCAGCTCCCTTCGGAGATGAGGCAGGGGTCGGCGCCCAGGGCCAGCCCGCTTCGCCCGCCCCAGGGCTAGGCGGGGGGCCGGGGGCTGCACCGGACAGACCGACGCGCGGACCGGACCCAGTGAGCCGTCGCCCAGGAGAGGAGCAGTCGCCGCCGCCGCCACCGCTTGTACCCCGTCACCATGGTAACGCCTGCCAAGGCCTGGACCACCTTGCTCTGTCCCCTTTTGATGGGGCAGAGCCCTCGAGGGGGTGTCCAGGGCAGACCCCCTACCTTTGACACTGAGACAACCCTCAATTCCTGGCTAGGGGTCTGTGCTTAACTGCCTCCACCAGCAGGGGAAGGGTGGAGGGTGCAGGAATCCACCTCTGGCAACGATGTCCTCGCCATCTGTCCGTGTGTGAAGTGGATGGAATAAGATTGGATGTCCGGTAAACTTTGATACTGCCCCATCCCATAGCACAGATCAGAGCTGGAAACCTACCTCTGGACCTTGGACAAACTTGGGGTGGTGTTGCATTTCAGACTTGGGGCTGAGGGTCAGATATGCCCACTGTTGCCACATGAGTTTGGATGGGGATGGGGGTTAAAGTCCCCTCTCAGCCCAGTCAGGCAGCACAGGGCAAGGAGGGTTAGGGTACAGAGTGGAGAGGAGGGAATTGTTCACCAAAACTTGGGGTGGTGTTGCTCCTTTAGACTCAGGGCAGCAGTGTCAGATCTGCACATGGGCCCGACATGAGGTGCTCCCATGGGAATTGGGTGGGGAGGTAGGCCTAGGGGAGGGGGAGGATAGAAGGCAATACCCCACACCATGTCTTCCTGGGCTGGCACCTCAAGAAGGTTGCGGTGTTGTGTGTTTGTGTTTGTGTCAATATCTGGTAACAGAAAATGAAAGAAAAGCCTGTTAGCAGGGAATCTCAGCCCAGCTCCAGCCAGGCCGAGGAGCCCCAGGCCGGTTCACAGGAACAGTAGGGATTTGGAAAAGGGCTGTGGGGACAGGTCGTGGCTTTAGCCCCTTGACTGTGATCGACCAGGTTGAATTTGTGTCGGTTGAATTTGTGCACACGCAGAATTCTATACAGACATGTTCACACATACACACAGAGAGCATCCAAACATGCTCCCACTGACTCACACGGCTGAATACACGTGCCCTCTCACACACGAGCCATGTTCACCTGCTCTCCCAGATTGCTGGAATATGAGCATACACCTGCATACATACTACAGACATACTGCAAAACCAGGCTCCTAAATCCGTGTACCGCAGGGCAGGTGTACACACACACGTCACTCTTGGAGCTGCTGGGCAGTAATCATCATAAGCTAATGGTTATTCACCTCTCACCACAGGCAAGGCTCTGAGCTGGGCAATTTACATGCAGGAGATCACGTAACTCACACCTACTCTAACAGTAAACCTGCTGGTGTCTCCACCCAACAGATGGAGACCCAGGGCTCTGGGAACTTAACTGGCTGCCCAAGGTCACTCTACCAGGAAGTGGCAGTTAGGATAGCCTGAATTCTGAACCTGACTCGGCTGTCATGGCCACCCCAGAGCCACCTGCACCAAGTGGTGTTTGCCAAACTATGCCTGGCTTCAGACTTAACCCAATTATTAGCTTTCGAATCCAGAAATTCCTTGCTGAACCCCAGACCCCTCAGATCAAGGGTCAGGCACTGGGTGGCTCCTCTCAAAGGGTGAACAACTCTTTTCTGAATGGGAGTGAGGGACAAGTTTTCCTCCCACCTTTGTCTTTAAATATTAAAGGTTGTCACCTGCCCATCTCTCTGGCATCACCTCTATACTCCAGCCACTCTGACTTTGGTTCAGAGCCTCTTGTGTTTCGTGCTCCCTCCTGCCACAGGGCCTTTGCACATCCTGTTCCTGCTAAGTGGAACACCTTCCCTTAATGAATTCCTATTCATCCTGTGAATCTCCACCCAAATGTCACCTCCTCAGGAAAGCCTTTCCCGATCCCCCGACTTTCACTCTAGCATGCTGTATATCTCTCCTTCATGGTACCCATCACAGTTGTAATGTTTGTGGGGCAATTTGATTAATGGCTATTTAGTGTTCTGGGGCAGCCCAAGGTCAGAGCATCTTATGACAGGGATGTAGGGTTTATCCCATCCCACATTTCTGAAATTTCAGTATCATCATAACAAATTTTGCATATCCACTTACTGGATAAGGTATTATAAAAAAGTTATAAAATTTACTACTTATTATTTGCTTAATATTTTTCTTTAAATCAACTTACTTTATAAACTGAAAAATATATTTAAATAGGAAATTTTATATCATGACCATGAAAAATCAGTATTCATTGTCATAAATAGAAAGTAACTGTAAAAATACATACAATGAAGGCAAATATATGTTAGAAAATTCTGGCTCGATCAAGTTGGCTATGGATGATTCTAAGCCTGAGGACGATTTTCTTTTTCTTAAAAGGAGTAATAACTAAGTGTCTGAGAGGTGTTCAGGATATACTGGCACTGAACTTTCTCTTTGGTGTCATCAAGAGGACTGGGAGAGAATTGAAGTAACTTTCTTACTGTGATTTCACGTCAAGTTCGTGGCCTCCCCACATCGTCTTGTGGGCCACCTGTGATCCCATCGCATGCTTTGAGAAAAACTGATTGAGTCCAATTCAGTTCATTCAACATTGCCAAAGTACTTACCTCATGGTGGTCCCCCAAAGTACCTACTGTGTGCCAGGCCCTGTGTAAGGATCAGGGCCTGGAGATGAGTCAGCCCTGCTCCCTGCCTGGGGGGCTTGCAGTCCCTGGTGAAGGCAGACCATTCATTGAGAATTCTGTGCTGTATGATGGGTAGTGGGAGTCCGTCCCTTTGCCTAGAAGCACATGTACCATGAAAAAGAGATGCGGGTCCAGCAGGGCTCTGAAGGGTGGGAAGGAGCTCACCCAGTCTGGAGAGGGGTGAGTGGGAGCTCAGGCAGTGCTTCCCAAAGTGAGGAACCCACCATGGGTCCTAGGAGGGGAGACTTTTGATGGCACTTAAATACACATTTTTTATATAGCTTTTCAACTTAATGGGTGTTAGGAAGTGATTTAAACAGCACAATCACATGATAATAAATACAAATAAATTTAAGTTGAAAATGAAGTGACAAAAAGACTAACATGAAGTAAAGAATTAATATTAAGGAAACAATAAATTAGGTTAGGTGAACAGCAAGAAAAACTCATGAACGCGACGCATGGGTCTTTGGGAAGCCCCAAGCCACAGTGTTGTGTGTATTAGACATAGGAAGGGTATGCTGGGTGTAGATTGATGGGCAACTAATGCCAGGCTGAGTTGCTCAGGCAATGGGGAGCCACTCAAAATCGTTGAGCAGTAGAGGGTCACAGTTGGATCTGTGTGTTAGAAAGACTATTGTCGTGGCCAAAGGGGAGCCTGGCCTGGTGGCAGGGAGGCTGGGGGAGAGGCAGAGGAACTGGGAGTTATGTGGGTAGGTTCATACCCCAGCTCTACCATTTACTTGGGCTCAGTTTCTTAATCTGTAAAATGGGAATAAATATACCCATCCCATAGAGTTGTTGGGAAGATGAAATAAAAGAATGTACAAAAAGTTCTTAGGATAAGGCATGCCACAGAAGCCTTGCCCAGTAAAAAGAAGCTCTAGTAAAATTGTTATTATCCTTATGTGGTTTAGGTGGGGGATGGTGAACCCCAGGGCAGAGGCAAAAGGGATAAGAGGGAAAGGAACAAACACAAAACTAAGGCCCAGAGAGGTGAACTGACTTGCTCAAGGTCACACAGATGATACATAACAAAGCTGGACTTGAATGTGGGTCTTCTAACGCCCACCTGCTTCTCAGTTCACTGCATCTGGGTTGTTTTGCCAGTTTCTGAAAGGTTTTATTAAGGAGCCAATTCTCACTCATACTTCCACCCACACAAAAAAGGATTTAAAGCAGGAGAAGCTTTAGTTGGATGTGAGCAATAACTTCCTGGCAGCCAGAGCAACAGAACGCTGGGTTTAGACTCTCCATCCTGGAGAAGTTCAAGAGGAGGGCCCCTGGTAGTTGAGCCTGGTGGTCGCAGCTTGACACCCACTGGGCTGCATCTGGCTCACAGATGTGTTTGGTTTCGCCAACCTTTAAAATTTGGGGAGGTTTTACTAAAATTTCAGTAGACCTGGCAATGCTGGGCAAAGGCAACTCTTGGCTGGAGCTGATGAGATGCGGTGTGCGCCCCAGGCCCCACCACTCCCTATTGTTTCCCTGACACTGAGGCCGACTGTCAGGGGCCACTTACCAAGGGGCTAGAGGGGTTATTTTCTCACACTTGGACCAATTCCGTCTTCCATGTCAACTCTCAGGCCCCCGTAGGTATTTGTATTTGTGGCTGCTGGTTTAGACCCTCCCTGGACCTGAGTAGGGAGATGGATGAGACAGACCTTTGTAACCTTTCTCACCAACTGTGGGTTAACTGATCCCATTTGGGAACCATCACAGCTCCAAACCTTCCTGAACCTGATTGTACCTTGAATTCTAGAAAGGCCCCGCTTGGAAGGGCCCTTAGAGATAGATAAGCCCAATGGTCCCATTTTACAGATGGGGAAACTGAGGCTAAGATAACCCAGTGAGTCAAGGGTGGAATCTCACCTTCCCTAGGCGTTTCTGCCACGGAGGAGAGCAGGGGTTGAAGGTAGTAGCCCTAGGACACTGCCTACCTCAGATTTCCTCAGTTCTCTCTCTTCCCAAGCTAGGAGGTGTCGATGCTAAGTGATGCTAAAATCTTTGCCTGTTGGAGTAAATGGATAAATCTGGACCTTTAAGAAGAGTTCAGCCCACCTCTCAGAAGGCCCAACTAACAACATCTGGTGAGACGATTTAAAAAGGGAACCAGACTTAAAAACACACACACACAATCACACTTTTATATCCCCACCCCCAATTATAAGAGCTCTACAGTCTGGTAACAGAACGTTTGGAAAATCCAGCAACTATGAGGAAAATTAAAACTGTGACTTACAAGGCCCCTGTCCCTCACAGCCCTCAGGGGTAACTGCAGTTAACACTTTATTTCATGGCCTCTCGGCTTACACACATTTTTACACAGTGGAGATCACACTGCATGGGAAATTTTTTAAAAATTCCAATGGTCAGAAGAGTAGTTACTGCTGGACTGGGGGCTTGGCCTGGGAGGGGGCTTCTTTCTGGGGTGGCGGAAATCTTGTCTGTCCATCTGGGTAGTGGTTCCAAGGGTACATGCAGAGGTAAAAATGCATCAACCTATGCACTTTATACTTGTTTATTTTACTTGATAAGACTTAAGATCACAATAATAATAGAGGCTCATTGCAAAGACATTGATCAGAAATTTACAAACACCTGTACTCCCACTCCTCCCCTGCCCAGACAGGACTGCTGGGAACAGACACTCTTCTGTGTCCTTTGGCACCATACAAGTTTCCTTGGGTCAGTCCAGAAGGTCTGTGAGCATCATATAGGCGCCAGCCCCCTTGGTGGGCTCCATCTCTGGCCCTGAGTCACAGGGGAGGGGGCTGAAGGGCTTCAGATTGGCTCTGGCCTGTGGCACCCTCTTCTTTCTCAGCTTCACACCATCTCCTGCCTCAGCTCCTGTCGAGGAACAGTTAAAGTCCCGGCTGGGCTGCGCTCATGCGGGAGGAATGGAAACATGTCGATTAAGTTTCACGGAAATCATTTTGAGGGGCCCACGTCTGGCCGATGGTGTTTGGGTTCCTGTGGTCCCAGGCTGGGCTGCCCGTTTGATTTTGAGTGGAGAGTAGCCAGCTTTCCTCCCTGCAGCCGCCTGGGCCTCGTCACCGTGTGCTTCCCCCAATACTTGGACAGCTTATGAGCCCCTGGGGCTCAGGCCTGTAGCAGGTAATGCTCTGGGCAAGAGCTCGGAGTCCCGTTGACTTGGAACATTCTTCCTTTTTACTGGCTGCCCCTTATATGGTTACAGTGTGCGGCCCGCTGAGCCAGTGTGCGAAAGCCAAGGCGTTCCAGGCTGCAAGCCTTGGTCTGTGAGAGGTAAACATCATTATTGGGCCCCACTTGAAACAGTGAAGGATAGACAGCTGGGAAGGCTGCCTCCAAGGCTGGTGGCTGGTGGTGGCCCCAAGGCAGACACCCAGGGACAGAGGCAAAGGGTAGACTTGACCCATCCAGACCTGCATTGGATCCTGGCTCTGTCTTTCTCCCCTTCTCTGTGATCCTGGACCAGATAAAGAGTCTTAGTTTCTTTATCTGCAGAATGGGATGTTCCTGCTTTGCCCCTAGGATGGTTGTGTGGCCAAGAAAGAGAATGTGAGTAGAGGGCCTGGTGAATAGCAGGCACCTAGAAACTGTCATTATTATGGGGGTGACCCTTGTGGATTCAGGAAGGGACCAGGAGGGGAAAGATGTCTTCAAACAGAGGCTGAGACTTGAGCTTTGTCCGACAGGATGAGTAAAAATAAATAACAACAGCAAAAACAACAGCAGCAACAACTTTACTTTTCTTAAGACTCCTATATCTGTTATCCCCTTCTATCTCCAGAATAGTCATCTGAGCAAGGCAGGATGGGAACTAGAATCCCCATTTACAGATGGGGAAACTGAGGCAGGTCACTGTTTTCCGGAAGTTGGAATGCAGACCAAAGTTGAGACACAGGTGGTCACAGACCAAAACCAAATAACATGGAATCGTGTGGTAAGAATCAGTCTCTTTTGAACTCTCCTCTGATCTTCTGAGGACCCAGGGAGAAAGTCTCCCTCTGGTGAAAAGATGTCTTTAACACCTTTCTAGGGTGTGGCAATCTCCTTTTGGAAGAAAGAGAGATGTCTTCACTTTCAGGAGATCACCAGATGTCCCTACAATTTAATGGTAGTATTTCTTTTCATTGTTTACTTTTTCTTGTCAATATTTTTTTTACTGAAGTATAGTTGTTGTGTTAATTTCTGCTGTACAGCAGAGTGGTTCAGTTATACATATGTACACATCTTTTGATATTCTGTTCCACTATGGTTTACCATAGGATATTGAATATAGTTCTCTGTGCTATACAGTAGGACCTTGTTATTTATCCATTACTTTTTCTTTTAAAAATAGTTTATTTTTCTAGAAATTGAATGGTAAAAATAGATTTTATATAATAAATGTGTAATTATTTTATAGTTCTATATTAAATTATTTATATAAATATATACTTACATAAGATATATACATAGCTATTATAATCATACATATAAATATACTTATGAATAAATATAAAAATATATATTTAAATAAATTTTTAAAATATAAATACATATATTTAAATAAATAAAAACCACCCAATGCATCATTGATTTATTTTTGGAGTTACATTCTATTTATGCCAATTGATACTGATTTTTCCATTTAAAGTAGTGATATCCATATAATAGTAACTATAATCTGACTACAAAAATAGAAGTGATGGCTGTTGTTTAAAGAGCACCTACTAAGTGCTAGTCCTGTGCAGAGAATCTACATGTATTCTCTCACTCAACCTCACTCAACTCTTTAAGACAGGTACAATGACAGTCTCCAGGTTTTTCTTTGTTTTATTTATTTATTTAGCTGCGCCGGGTCTTAGTTGCAGTGTACAGGATCTAGTTCCCTGACCAGGGATCAGACCTGGGCCCCCTGCATTGGGAGTGTGGAGTCTTAACCGCTGGACCACCAGGGAAGTCCCAATCTCCAGGTTTAAAGATAAGGAAACTGAAGCAGAGAGGGGCAAGTAACTTGCCAGGTCACATGACCAGTAAGTGGCAGAGCCAGAATTTGAACTCGGGCAGTCTGGCCACATTCTCATAACCAGTATGGTGACATAGAGTCTCCATTTGAAATGCAATTATGTACATTTTTTAAAGTAAGTGGATTTGGGGAAAAACAGTAAGTGATAATAGTACAAAAGGTATTCAGCTATGCTAACATTCATGAAGGTGACAGTGAATGATTAAATTTCCAAAAACAAAACAAAATAGAGCTAGCCCAACTCCATGTGCACACGAGGAAAGAGGCCCAGAGAGGGAAAGCGCTTACTCAAGGCAGCACAGTGAAGTAGAACCTAGGAGAGGGGAGGGATGTGGCAGGGGAGGGGTATTGGCCTAACTGACTTAGTGTGTCTATGTATTCACGGATGTCAGAGATGTCAGATAGGGTCCCCCAACTTCCTCTCCTCACTGCTGTCCTCAGTACTACATGGTCGGGAGGGGAGGTGGTATTGGGCATGCTTGGGGTTTGGCCTTGCTTGGAGGGAGGTGAGGCATTGGAAGAGGTCACGAGACCAGATGAGCCTTTCCCTGTTCTGCCAAATTGAACCCGCACCCCGACTTCAATGTGAAAGTAGCCCCTCCTGGGCTTGTACACTTGTGTGTGTGTGTGTGTGTGTCCCCTCTGGGCTTACCAGTGACAGTGCCAGGACACTCTTTCCTTCAGAATGGGGGCTGTAGACATTCATTCATTCCTTCATTCATATATTCATTCTATAGATAGCGATGGAGGGCCTACCTTGTGCGCAGCTCTGTGTGGGTGCTGGGAACACAGCAGTGACACCAACATCTGTCTAAATGCCCTGGGCTAGCGTCTCCTATTTTACAGCCTCCTGGCATTAGAATCTTTCTGGGATGGAGACATGCTCTCTTCCTCTCCCTCAAAGTCTTTATTTCCCTGTCTCCAGGGGCCTCATTTATAAAAGTGATTTTTCTGTTCTAAATAAGCTCCCTTTATGCTGGATTCTTGTTTATTCTCATCTTCCTTTACATCCTTCAGCGATAGATAGACTCAGAACTTGCAGCCAGTCTGGGGCAACCAGAATGGCTTTCATCAGGCTTTTTTAAGAGTCGAAAATCACAACCCTTGGATCCTAGTACCATACCTGGTTGGGACCCTCTGGCCTTGTCCCACTTGCCTATTTTACAGATGGAAAAGGTGTGATTCAGAGAGGGACACTTTATTTATCCCTCCACATTTACTGAGCACCTATATTGTGCCAGGCACTGAAAACCCTAGAAGAATAGGAGTCAGTGCCAGCTGTGTTAGTTTCCATTGCTGCTGAAATTAATGACCACAAATTTAGTAGCTTACAGCAGCATAAATGTGTCATCTTGCAGCTCTGTAGATCAGCTGTCCAACATGGGCCTCGCTGGGCTCAAATCAAGGTGTTGATGGGCTGCATTCTTTTCTGGAGACTCTCAGTGAGAATCTGTTTGCCTTTCCCAGCTTCCAGGAGTCGCCCACATTCCTTGGCTTTGCCTCCGTTTTCAAAGCCAGCAGCATTGCCTCTCTCTGATACTTCTTCCACAGTCACCTTTCCTTCTGACTCTCGCCCCTTCTGCATTCTCTTCTACTTTTGAGGACCCTTGTGATTGGATTGGACTCACTTGGATAATCCAGAATAATCTCCCTACTTTAAGGCCAGCTGACTAGCAACTTTTATTCCATCTGCAACCTTAATTCTTCTTTGCCATGTAAGGTTCCAGAGATTAGGATGTGGGCATTGGGTGGGGGGAGGATTATTCTGCTTACCACTCCTGTCCTCAGGGAGCCCGGGGTCCACTGAGGGAGACAAAAATCAGCGTGGGATTTGCCATGGGAGCCCAGAAATGGGGACACCTGATCCAGCTAGGGTGGGAGTGGGAGATCAGAGAAAGTCTCCTAGAAGAGACGAAGGCTGACCTGGATCTTGCAGAACGAGAAGGAGTTAGCCTGGTGGGAATGGAAGTAGAAGGCATCCCTGGAGGAAGGAACAGCATGTGCAAAGTCCTGGAGGCAAGGGCGGGAACGTGTGTGTCATAGTGGCAGAAGCCTAGGGAGAGCAGTGAGGCTGGAGGTGAGGCCGGGTGCTTTCTGAAGGCAGTGGCGAACCTTTGAGCAGGAGACTGACAAGGCCAGGTTTGCATTTGAGAAAGATCACCCAAGGGTCCTGGTGGAGAAATGTTGGAGAGGAGGGAGACTAGAGATGGGAAACCAGTGAGGAGGTGATTCAGTTGAAGAGGTGATGGGGGCCTGGATCTGGGCGGAGCAGGCGAACAGAGCGGAGAGAGTGGGTTGGTGAGCTGATGGAGGCGAGAAGACTGTATAGGATGTGGCTGAGGGTTGTCTGTGGGCAGCGGAGGCAGGAGGAAGGGGCGGGATGATGAGCAGATTTCTGGTTTAGGAGTCTGACTGGATGGGGAGGCAATCACTAAGGTAGGGATGTGGGGGGAGGAGTAGGCTTAGGAGGGTATTGAGTTAGATTTATGTATTGATGGTCTGTGCCCCATAAACATCTAGAGGAGGCATCCTGGATAGATGAAGATGGAGCTCGTATCAATCATATCAACTTGTATCAGTTAGTTACTGCTGTGTAACAAACCACCCCAACTGAGTGGTATAAAACAGCAATCACTCATTATCACTCATGCGTCTGCATGTGGACTGGGGCTTGTCTCATCTAGGCTGGGCTTCGCTGGTGGCTCAGCTTCAAACTGCAGGTCTGCAGGTCTGCAGGTCAGCCAGGTGGCGAGATTTGGGCATGCTGACCTCTCCTTTCCCTCTGGCCCTGACCTGGATTCCTTCGCCTGTTCCTCTACTCCACCTTGGATCAGCAGATGACATTTGAGCAAAGATCTGCAGGAGGTGAGGGAATGAGGATGTCTTAAGGAGGAATATTCTAGGTAGAGGGAACAGCCAGTGCAAAGGCCCTGAGATGGGATTGTGCCTGGTATGTTTGAAGAACAGGAAAGAAGGCCAGTGTGGCTGAAGGGGGTGTGTGAGTGGTAGGGTGTAGCAGAGGAGTTCAGAGTTAGCAGGAGCCTTAGTTATCTGAGGCCAGGAAGGTCAGGGGAAGTGGCCCCTACCCTTATTATTATTGCTACTATCACTTTTCATCCTCTCCTCCTTTCCCCCACAGGACCCCCCATCCTTGGATGCAGCCATCCAGCATGCCCTGGCGGGCCTCTATCCCCCTTTTGAGGCCACAGCACCCACCATCCTGGGTCAGGTGTTCCGTCTCCTGGATTCTGACTTCCGGGGCGATGGACTGAACTTCCTCCTGGATTTCCTGATCCCTGCCAAGCGCCTGTGTGAACAAGTGCGTGAAGCAGCCTGTGTAAGTCAGAAGGGATGTGGGACCGGGGTACAAGCTCTCCCAGAAGGCCAGGGGCTGGAGGTGAGCAGAGAAGGAGGTGGGCTGGTGAGTGTGTTGTTGAAGAGCATGAACTGGGGACGTGGGATGGCTTTCAGGTATCACTGCTTGCTCCAAAAAAGACTTCAGCCCCACAAATGGACAGGAAGGTCACTTGGCCCTTTACCCTCTGACATCTAGGAGTCAATCATGTTTGCACTTTGACTAACAGGGAGGGAGGCCAGCCTTGTGGGTTCTCTGGCCCCCCAGGAACTGGCATTGTGGGCATCATCTGGCTGTCTTGGCTGAAGTGGTGCAGCTTCAATGGAAATAGTAGAGAATGTCCCAGACCTTCCCTGGAGCCCTCGTGGCATCAGGACTCTCACTTTCTTCCCTGGAGACTCCTTCAACCCAGATCTCAGGGAGGCCTCTCCTGAGGCAAAGGGGAAAGAAAAGTGTTTTAGGCAGGACTCACTGGCTGCAAATGACAGATCCTTACTCAGACCAGGACAGGGTGATTTGGACCAAGGCCCGAGATGTTCCACGGATCAAACTCCTCGAGGACTCTTTCTGTCTCTTGTCTCTGCTTCTACTGCTTGCCAGAATCATTCTTACAGGCTAGGTGTTTCTCAAGGCTGGAGCCCAGGGCAGCACTAGGATCAAAATCCTACTCTGGAGAGGAAAATGAACTCCTCCCCATCAGTTGCAGATAGAAAATCACAAGGAAGGATCCTGATTGGCCAGGCTCGGGTCCTGTGTCCCTGCTTGGACCAATCCCTGTGGCAAGAGGAATGGGGTACCAGGATCGGCCAGGCTTGGATCCTGTGTCCATGCTTGGACCAATTATTGCAGCCAGAGGAATGGGATACCAGGATTGGCCAGGCTTGAGTCATATGCCTACCTCTAAGCTCAGAGGGTGGAGACTGTTTTAAGAAAGGGTGGGGAGAGGCCTTTGGAGACCAAAGCCTCAGATGCCCACTGCTAGAACTTACCCACACCCTTCACAGAGTTGCTGACTCTGCCCTACTCTTCTGTTATTCAGTGCCCACCCCTACTGCCCCAGCGTCAAGCATCGCTAACAGCATCTTAGGTCCTACTAGCCTTTCCTGAGTTGGTCATGCCTGTCGGGGACCTGGCACATCAGGAGGACAAATAAGCAGAGGGACCATGTGCGTCATTTCAGTGATAGAAAGAAATTGAATGTAACAGCTAAAAGCTCAGGCTTAGGAGCCAGAATTAGAGATGATTGGAACTGGAAGGAATAGATCATTCATTTAAGCTACTTAGCACAGTGCCTGACACACAGAAATAGCTCCATACACATTTGCTGTTCTTTTAGGAGAAGGAAGAGTCTCACTGAAACATTGCAGCCAATTTCCACACATCCATGTTGACATTATTTAACCCATATCCTCCCCATCCTTATTTCTTCTCCCTGACAAGCTGTACAACTGCCTGCTTCCTTTATTTGGCCATTAAATCTGCATTTGCACTGTCTCTTTCCCCATTTCTTCCAGGGACAAGGGTCACAACATTTAGATTTCTTTATTTTCAATTATCTTTAACTTTAATCATAATTATAGGTGAATTCGTGTCGCCTCAGAGCAGGGGGTAGTAGTGTGGGATTAATGTATGCCCTCAGGAGTCAGGTGCCCCAGGTTCAAATCCAGTCTCCATCACTATGAAGTTGGGGGATCTATGTCACCTCTCTGAGCTTCAGTTTTCTTATGTAGGAAGTGGGAATGTTAATAACACAGGATGTATGTACCTCACCGAGATGATACACACAGCTTAGCCCAGAGCCTGGCATGAAGTAATTGCTCAGTAGCTGCTGGCTGTTACTTTCCCACTGTCTCCTTTCTCCCTCTGGAATAAGAATGTGCCAGCCTCAAAGTCTGCCTTTATAACCACCAGCACCCAGAAAGACAGCCACCATCAATGAAGTCTAGAGGGACTAAGGACAGATACAGCCGACTCCAAATGTGAAAGTCTAGGCACAAGTCCTGCTTTTGCTACTTTTCAGCTTTGTGACTATGAGGCAATTCTTAAGCCTCGGTTTCCGCATCTGTAAAGTTGAGGAACTTTCCTGAACTGCCTGCACCACTGAGTTACTGAGAGTCAAATAAGATGATCGCAACAGTCATTTCTATGGTGCTTTGCTATTTGCAAAATACCTCTGGGCTGTTTCGTCTTGTTCACTGAGAAGGTGATGAAAAGGATGTTGTAAAACAGCAGAAGGCTATGTGAAAAGGCTGGAGTAACACAGACTCGTGGGGTTTATGGATATGAAGCTTCTTGGAGACAGCCGAATCTGCAGTGTAACTGAAATGAACTGGTTTATCAATATGGTAGGTACAAGTATGGTCAGATCACATTATTTCCCCAATTAATAATTCCAGGAAACACCTGCTTAATTAACAGGAAGTTTAGTGTCACCCTCTGGAGGTCTCCTGTATACACATCCAAATTATATGAGATTATCCAGGGCTTATTCAATCTGTAGGAATCAGATCAGACTCTTTTCCAAAAGTCAGGTAGAGAAAGACCTGTTGTCAGTCTGGTGGAGTTGTTGTTTCTGTTGTTGCCACATGGTGTCACTGTTGAACACTGGGTCTGCACAGCCCTGACAGCCCCCTGGAGAGGCCCCAGGATGACTTGCTGTGTCTACCTATATAGAGAATTGCTGGCACCTTGTGTTTAAAATTTTTTTTTCTTGTTTAGCCTCACCTGCCGTGTTGTTAACTGCTAATGGGAAATAAATAAATAATAAACAAACAGATAAATATTCTGGGTCTGACTTTCAGACCCAGAAGAGCAGAATGATTTTTCAGGGCCAGCCAGCAAGTTCATGGCAGGGTCAGATTTCCTAACTAACTTCTCACTTAGTAGCATTTCTACTTCACTCTGTAATCTCTCTACTTTACAAATTAGAGAATGGAATAAAGGCAGTAAGTAACCTTTTTTAAAAACTGGAAATCATACAATTTTTCAAAAGGTAAATATTGTCAAAGGGAGAGGGAAATAATATTTATTGAACATCTACTTATTATATGTTATGCATTGTGTTGGTTTTTCAAAAAACATGAATGTATTTATAATCTAACTTAATCCTCATACCAACCCGATGATACCACTATGTATCATTATTCCTATTTGCAAATAGGGAAATGGAGACTCAAAGAAGTTAAGTCATTTGCACAAATTAGTGATTCAGACCTTGGAAGCCATGTCTCCCTGGCTAAAGGGGAGGGTTTAGCTTGAGCTGGGTTGAGAGAAGTTTTGATAGGTGGAGAGGAGAAGGAAGCCAGCAGGACGATCCTCATGGGAAAGGCGCTTGCTAACTGGTGCCTGGCACTCAGAGCTTTTCTCCTTTGGCGCAGTAGGCTAGCAAGTATTTTCAAGGTCAGGACCAGGACTAGGGTGAGCCAGAGGCGTGGAAGGCACAACATTTAAGGAGGCGCTCCCTCTTGGGGCTGTGTGACTTGCAGGATGCTGAGAGTGGGGCCTCCTTGGATGCTGTGTCCTAGGCACCTTTCTTGCCTCACCTGAGTCCCCGACCTGTTCAGGGTTCCTTCTGGGAGAGGGAAGGAAGCAAACCCGTGGGCGGGGTTTTCAGGGCCAGATTCTCTGATGCCATCCCCTTCTCTTTGCAGACCCCCTACTCACACCACCTCTTCCTGCATGAAGGCTGGCCGCTGTGCCTGCGGGATGAGGTTGTGGTCCACCTGGCATCCCTCAATCCCCTCTTATTGCGCCAAGGTGACTTCTACCTCCAAGTTGAGCCCCGGGAGGAGCAGTCCGTCTGCATCATGATCAAGTACCTCTCTGTGGACCTCCACACAGTGGACACGAAGCCTGTTCCTGAGTCATCCTACCCTATACTTTTCACCCAAGCCTGGCTGGAGGCCATCAACAGTGACTTTGAGGGCAGTCCCCTACACAACTGCCTGGTAGCTTCAGAAGGTGGGATTGCCCCTGTGCCCTGGACCAAAATAACCAGCCCAGAGTTTGTGGATGACAGACCCCAAGCAGTAAATGTCCTCTCCCCAGCCTGGAGATCCCTTCAATTAGAGGCACTAGATTTGAGCAGCCCCCAAGAGCTGCACCAGGCCAGGTCCCCAGGCAGCCAGGTGCTACTTGCCCAGAGTTTGGCCAAGGGCAAGGGCAGGACCCATGGGGACAAGTATCCAGGACTCATCAAAGTGGAGCAAGCTGGGCCTGGGGAGGTGGGCTTCAGGATGGACGAAGTGGCCAGCCAGGACTTGGAGGGAGATTATGTGGCTCTCCTGGACTTTTCCCAAGAGAACCGAGGAGGGTCTCCCAGTAAGGAGGTGGAGACATCCAGTGGGTATCCTTTTGGGGCACAGAAGGAAATCCCTTTCTTTCAAAGGATACTGCCTCTCTCAGGGGCCAATGGGGGGCCTTCTTTGGAAAAATGGACTTGTGAGAAGCCAGCAAGTTCGGGGGAGAAACCCTGTGTTTGGGACTTGAGGAGAAAGGTTAATCGTAAAGTTCCCACCCGAGACTCAGAACACCAGCCCCAAGAGCCCTACCTCAGCGTCCTTGTAAACCCACTGCATTGTGCCTCTGGCCTCGGACCCGGTGTCTCAGAAGAGCCAGCTCCCTCCGAGACACAGAGACCTCTGGGAGACTCAGAGAATATAGTCCAGTTCAATCCGGGACCAAAACAGGCATCCTCTGCCCAGCTGCGCCCAGCTTCCCCTCCTGCTCCTCCAGCCCCTGAAACCAAGATGGAAGAGAGGACCCAACAGGAAAATGGGAGACTTCCCAAGCCTGTGGCCAGGCCCCAGCAAAACACATCCCCCACTCCTGGGCTCAAATTCTCTTTCTTAAAGTGGCAGAGGCAAGGCCCTGTGACCCAGGAGAAAGCCTCGTTCCAGCATGACGGGCCCTGGAAAGTCTTGTGTTCACTCTACTCTCCCAAACCCAACCGAGACAAGTGCTTGGGGAAAGGTAAGTTGCCCACTCGCTCAGCTGGGCAGGGGAACTGTTCTCTGCATGTGATCAGGTGACAAGGTGGCACAGGCTGTCAGGGACAGAGACCAACCTGGGCTGGCTCAGTCTCAGGGATTTAGAGCATGGGGTGGCATGTCAAAAGGCTTGAGGTCTCATGGGCCTGGAATTGAGCAAGGTTCTGTGATTGTGTTGAGATGGCCTGAGTCTACACCCCAGCTTGGCCACGCACTGGCTGGGTGACCTTGATCAAGGACGTAACCTCTCTAAGTCCAGGTCTCCCTGTCTATACAATGGGGATCTCGTCGGCCTCCTCAAGTTGTTTTGAGGGTCAAAGACACACCAGAAGTAAGGAGCTTAGCACGATGCCTGCCCCATAGAAGGAGATCAATATTGTAAGCTGTTACTATTAGAATGTGAAAGAGAAAATATTTTCCCTGGGAAAATCCATCTTCTGCTTAACACTCTTTGTTGTTTTCTTTCCCCAGCTGGAACAACTCAGACCAAAACATCTGGCCCAGACGCTGACTCAGACCCACTGACCGAGGAAAAGCCTGGCTTCCCAGAAGCTTCTGCAGGCCCTCCAGAAAAAGGCCCCACTCTGAATGAGGAGCCCCCAGGGCCTGAGCCCAGGTTTGGGGCTCTGAGCATGGAGATCTTCCATTCCAGGATAGCATGCCTGCCAGGTCCTCAGGGATTGTAGGGGCAAGTGGAGGTGGAGGGGAAAGAGCTGTGGGGATGGGGAATGGGACTGGGGTCCCTGAGTACCCTCAGATGCGGGTGGGTATACGGGAGGCAGGGAAAGTCCTAGAGACCTGTGTTCTGGATCAAGCCTCCCTGGGACTCAGATTCCATATGTTTCCAATGAAGGAGGTTAAAGCAATTTCTAGCAATCCATCCATCCATCCATCCTTCTATCTTACTTTCAGCGAGGCCATCAAGGTGGATGTCTTAGTTCAGGTTCCCTAGAAGCAGAGCCTAAGACAGGGATCCTTGAAAAAGTGATTTATTTTACTGAGGGTTGCTCTCAGGCGAAGGGGAGTAAGGGAAGCAGGGCAGGGCAAGGGAGGAGCTAAGCCTGGATGTGGACTGATTCCCCGGGGCGGGGGATGGGGGATGGGGGGTGGTTCCTGTAGCATGAATTCCATCACAGAGATGGTTCCATCTTAAGGTTCAGGGGCTGACTTTTGTACCCCTGGATCTGTCAGTCATCAACTGCAGCCTGATCCTGGGATGGGGATGCAGGTGAGCCCATGATCCAGTTCAGCCGAGGGCAATGCTTCAGACAAGGGGACATCTCTAAGCCAATTTACAGCCAATAATTACAGTCTCTGGGGGATGGGTGCTCTGGCCTGATGAAGGGGTCTGGTTGGGCATTAACATCATCCAATACTGAGAGCATTATCACTCCTGTTTAATATTTATTCATCTTTGCAATTAATATTTATTGAGCACCGCTGTGTGCCACACCCTGGGCTTAGCACTGAGGATTCAGCAGGGAACCAAGCCTGCCCTCAGGAAGCCTGTATTCTAATGGTGGAGAAAATTCAACAGGTTATTACAATACAGTGTAAAAAAATTGTGACTGTGGGGCAGTACAGGGGGCTGTGGGAGGACAGATGAGTCCCCTGGCCCAGGCTTGGGGTGGAGGAAGCAATGTGAAGCTCAGTCCTGTAGTATGAGTAGGTGTTATCCATGTAAAGTGGTGGGAATGGTGTTCCAAGCTGAGGGAACAGCATGTGCAAAGTTCTGGCAGCAAGAGAAACCACCGTGCTTTCTGGGAACTGACTGTTCTGCAAGTCTGTTTTATTTCATAGACTTCTAAATCTCTGCAGGACACGTCTGTGGGGACATTGCTCTGTCATTTTGAAGCTCCTGGGGAGCATTGTCTGTCATCTTCTTGGTCATCATTGTTGAAGCTCATGCTGTTTATTCCCATATTAATGTACACAGAATCTCACAATCCTTTTAGGGCTGTCATGTTACAAGAGCTTAGATTTTATACATCAAAGTCCCTGTTCTTAGAGGCTGGAGACCTTCATTCTAGTTCCAGCTCTACCCCTAGCTCCCTGTGTGACCTTGGAAGAGTCACTTGCCCTCTCTGAGCCTCATGCTCCTCCTTGTGTAAGAGGAGAAGGAGAGGAAGCACATTGGACTTGACTCGCTGTCACTCTTTCCACAATTACTCTCTTGTAATTTGTTTGGCTTGCAACATATACTGATGGGTCCCAAGTGCCCAAACAGTGCCTGGCACATAGTCGGTGCTCAAAAATATTGGAGTGAATGAACATTCTCCACATGGACGTTCTTTCCATTCCCTTCCTTGACTTCCTCTTCATCAGCGATCTTGTCCTCATTACCCTAGCTACTCCTCCCATGGCCGTCCCGCATAACTCACTGCTCCCTCCCTCATTACAATGTCTCTCTTCCCAGATCACACATTACCTCAATTTCAATAGCCCTTTTGTCCCCCAGAACTCTCAACCCATTGATCCAACCACCTTTTCACTGTCCCTCCCCACCCTCCATCATGTCCCCACTTCCTCCTTCCCAGCCTCCATTCCATGGCTCATCGATGTGATCACTTCCTTTTAAACACTCTCACGTCCCTTGCCTTTCTCTTCTGCCTTCGTACTTTCCTGGAGAAATCCCAACCTCAGTTAAATCCAACTCTCTGCCTGCTTTCCCCCCTTGCACCTTTACAGCTGAACAAAGCCAGAAAATCCACATAACCACACCGACTGGTTGCCCATTTGATTCCTGATCACTGGCCTCCAGTGGGTACCACTGGTGCCCATGGATCCTGTTACTCTTCCAGAGTCTTGAAAGGTGCCCCCACTGTCCTTCCTGAATGACGATTTCACACCTGCTCCCTCCTCTGACCTTCACCACCATCTCCCTCAGCCTTACTCTCAGCTGATGACCTTCCTTCTTGTTTCACTGAGCAAGTAGAAGCAATCAAAAGGAAAGTCCACAAACTCTGCCACCCCATTTAGCTACCTACCTGCATCGGTACCCACCCCCTCAGCATTCTATTCCAGATACAGGGAACAATCCCTCCACTGGTACACTGCACCTCCCCACCTACTCAAAGACATCCCTCTGGCAAGATTCTCCTCTCTTCTCTACATAATCACCTTTCCTCCTCTCCACTGGACCATTTCCATCAGCATAAGAGCATGCCCAGCTTGGAATGACCCATTCTAGGCCCCTATTCTCACCTTTCTTTTACATCAAAACCCCACATAGGAGTTGTCTGTGCTCTGTATCTCAGTACCTCCTCTCCTTTTATTCTCTCTTCAACTCACTCTAATCAGAGTATTTCCTCCACCTTGACATTGGAGCAGGTCTTTTCAAGGTCACCAATGACTTCCATGTTTCTAGATCCAATCGTCAATTCTCAGTCCTCATCCTCCTTGACCCGTCAGCAGCATTTGACACAGATGACTACTCCCTTCTTACTGAAAGGCCTTCTCAACTTGTCTTTCAGTCTTTACTCTCACCTGGGTTTCTTCCTATTTCACTGGCCACACCTTCTCAGCCTCCTTTGCTGCCGCCTCCTCATCTCTCAACCTGGAAACCTCGGAGGCTCCCCAAAGCTCAGTCCTTGGACCCCTTCTCCTCTCCCCCTAGACTCACTTCCTTGGCGATCTCATCCTGTCTCACTGGTGAATATTTGTTTTAAATGTTGTCTCTACACTGATAACCCCCACATTTATTTTTCCAGCCTGGACTCTGCCCATGAACTCCATACTCATCCATCCATCCGTGTACTTGATGTTTCTACTTAGATGTCTAACAGGCATCTCTAACTTAACATGACCAAAGATGGACTCCTGATTTCACACCCCCCTGCACCCTTCCCAGCCTACTAGTCTTTCCTAGAACACTAGATCCTGGAGGACTTTCTCTTACACCCTACATCCAATTTGTTAGCAAGTCCTGTCAACTCTTCCATCAAATTATATACAGAATTTGATGACTTCACACCACCCAGGGCCAAACCAGCATAGTTGCTTGCCTATTACAGTAGTATCCTCACTGGTCTCTTTGCTTCCATTGGAGTTTCCTTGTAGCGGAAACAGTCCCCAGTCTGTGCTCCAAGATCAAGATCTGCTCCAGGCCAGCCCGTGTGAAGCAGGCATCCCAGGCTCCCCATTAGGATCTTTCCCTCACCTGCTTTCCTCCTTTCTTTTCCTCAGGTCCCTTCAGCTCCAAACTTTCCACAAAGATCTGTTCTCAGGAAAGAGACTAATCAGCACTAAGGTGTGAATGACTGCTCCCATTCTGAGGGTGGGAGTTACGTACTCATTTCCAATTGTGGTCATAGCAAATTACCAGAAACTCAGTGGCTTTAAAAAACGTAAATGTAATATCTTACAGTTCTATAGGTTAGAAAGCCCAGATCTCGCTGGGCTGAGATCAAGGTGTCAGTGGGCTGTGTTCTTTTATGGACACTCTAGGGGAGAATCCATACCTTGTATTTTCCAGCTTTTAGAAGCTGCCTACCTTCCTTGGCTTGTGGTCCCTTCCTTCACCTTCACATCCAGCAACAGCACATACCTCTGACCCTTCATCTATCTTGATATCTTTCTCTGACTGGCTGAAGCCAGGAAAGGGTCTCTACTTTTAAGGATCATGTGATTAGATTGGGCCCACTTAGATAATCTAGGCCTAGATTATCTCCCCATCTCAAGGTCCTACCTTAGTGACATCTGCGAAGTCCCTTTGCCAGGTAAGCTAGCACATCCACAGGCTCTGGGGATTCCAGAATGGACATCTTTGGAGCCATGAGTCTGCCAGCCACAGGCACAGAGCCTCTGGAGAGGGCTTTTCACAAAAAGCCCCGATGCAGAAGAGAGGGAATAGGGTCCCAGGGGTTGAGACCTCACCCTGAGCTTTCAGTTGCTCTGTACATATCTTTAAAATCTTTGTCTTTAAAATTTCTATACATTATTATAATTCTTATAATTAAGAATTATATTTACACTTTCATATAAAAATATATATTTCAATATTTTAAAAATGCTTTAAATTGCTTGCCAATTAAATTACTAGCATCCCCGCCCCCCGCAAGACTTGGAGTGAGTGCTTCAGAAGGTACAAGAAGTTTTTCAGTGCCTTTGGGTAACACCACCCACCCACCACCTCCCAACCTGCTGTCTCCATTTCTTCCTGAGATCATAACCCAATGTGAACAGCGCAGCTTCCAGCCAGGCTCTGAGATGCTAACGATGGTATTCCTGGCACCAGCTGTCAGATGAGGGCAGCATCTGGGGCCAAGGGGCCTCCCAGGTGAAAGCAGGTCAGGTGGACAGCTGTCCATCACTCCAGTGCACTCAGCCAGCATCTGTGTGCTCAGCCGGCCCTGGCTGTGTGCAGGGCCCTGTGCCAGGCAGAGCTTGGTGGGGGACCAGACACTTGAACTGGTCACTGTGTCCCAGTATGGAATGTCCTGAGTGCTTGAACCCTTTGCTACTCAAAGTGTGGTCTGGGGACCAGATACATCAGCATCACGTGGAGCTAGAGAGAGATGAAGAATCTCAGGCTTGCTGGACCACAGTCTGCATTGTAGCAAGATCCCTAGCACACCACAGTTTGAGAGGCCCTACTCTGACCATTTATTGATTGGTCAATTCCTGACATAGATTATTGGCTCCCGTCCTGTGCTGAGCACTGGCATATAAAGAGTTTGACCCAGTGAACACCCTTAAGGAGCCCTCAGTCTTGCAGGATCTAAAAGAGGCCTAGGTTTGCTGGGGGAACCTGGGGTGGGAGAAAGGTCTCTATAGAGGGCAGGGGGGATGTCTTCCTGGATGAGGTGGCATCTCAGCTGGACTTTGAAAGCTGAGGAGAGTTTCACCAGATGGAGAGGGGAGAGGGAAGGGAACCTCTGGCAGAAGGAACAGTGTGAACAAAGGTGGGGAGGTGGGAAAGGGTCAGGCTAATTTACACGATGACGGATGACTCATTCCAGCTGGGCCATTGGTGACAAGGAGAGACGTAGTGCATTAGTCTGCTAGAGCCTCCCTAACAAAGTGTCATAGACTGGGGGGCTTAAACAACAGGAATTTATTTTCTCTCAGTTCTGGAGGCTAGAGGTCCAAGATCAAAGTGTTGGCAGGGCTGGTTTCTTCTGAACCTCTCTCCTTGGCTTGTAGATGGTCATCTTCTCCCTGTGTCCTCACATGGTCTTCCCAATGTGTGTCTGTGTCCAAATTTCCTCTTCTTACAAGGACACCAGTCAGATTAGGGCCCACCCTAATGGCCTCATTTTAACGTAATCACCTCTTTAAAGACCTTATCTCCAAATGCAGTCACATTTTGAGGTATTAGGGGGTTAAGACTTCGACATATGAATTTGGGGGGAGAGGACACAATTCAGGTCATAACCCAAAGTATATGAAATGAGGCTGGAAGAGTGTGCAGATCCTGGGGAGACTTAAGTGCCAGGTTGAGAAATTTGTGCTTTCTGCATGAGGCCATGAGGAGCCATGGAAGGTTCTAGAGCAGGGGAGTAGCACCACTGGAGCTGTGATTGAGCTCCAATACAGCAGACAAAAGCTCATCTCTCGGTGTGGTCCAGGGTCAAGGGCTGAATCAGGCATGACCCCCACCTTAACTGGCAAGTTGGGTACTGTGGCAGATGGGGAAGCTGCTTCCTCTCTCCAGGCCTCAGTCTCCTCATCAATAAAATGGGCCCAGGGACATAATGTAGCATTTCCTGACCTGAGGGACCCAATGGCTCTGAGAGGATTTCAGAGGGATATGTACAAACATCTCTAACTTAGCAAGTTATGTAATTTTTTTCATGATTTAATTATTTCACTTTTTAAAAACTTTCTTTTATGAATAATTTCAAACATAGAGAAAAGTAGAGACTATAGAATAATGAAAACCCACATACCCATTACTCAGATTTAATAAATCTTAACATTTTGGCATGTTTCATCTTTTTTTTTTTCCTGAAGTATTTTAAAGTAAATTACAGATCTTCATATTTTACCTGTAAATATTTTAATGCGCATCTCTTAACTACAAGGACATTTTCCCTAATAACCACAATGTCATTAAGCACACCTAAAAAAATTAAAAATAATTCCTAATACTACTCAATATCCAGCTCATATTCAAATTTCTCATATTGTCCCCAACAAAATGTTTTCCTTTTGGAATTTAGTATAAATGAATATTAGGAAAAATCAAACCCATGATATCAAGAGGATATAAAAAAATATATATACATATATATGCACATATATGTACAAATATATATATTCGTATATATATACAAATGTATATATTAATGTATATATTTTTGCATAAAATGTATATACAAATGTAGATTTTTAAATTTTTTAATTTAAAAATTTTCAAACATATGTGAAAGAAAGAATGCTCTAGATGGTTGCACCCCTATGTAAGGGAGCACTTGTGAAGGTGGTTAAGTTTGTCCAAGGCTTCATGAGCTACAAAGGGTCTCACACACTTATACACTGTGGAGGGTTGTACCCGCATGCAGTAGATCTTGCTCATTGCAGGGTGGCCTTGAATGAGGTGACTCTGGGGGGCAGGGCTCCGAGCCCAGGGTGCAGGACAGGCTCAGTTTCCAGAGGCCTGGGACTCTTTCCCCCTGTACTTCCCCTTCCCCGCAGCGTAGACAGGCTGTGCTGACCCCCTGGGACTCAGACTCTTGACCCCTGTGGGGAGCACGGGGCACCCTGTCCTGATTCCTGGAACAGGAAATAGCCGGTGCAGAACTCATGGCTGGAAGTCAGCAAGAATAAATAGTGAGCTGGCAGCCATGGGCTGCACACTCACCACACGGGGGGCTGAGATGAGGACAGAAATGATGATTGTTATAACGACTGCTCTTTATTAGGCCCTTGCCCTGTGTCAAGTGCTTCTCAGGAACTGTTTCATTTAGTCTTCAAAATACCTTCGTAAGTTCAGTATTGTATTCTCCCCACTTAACAGATGACGAAACTGAGACTCAGAGACACACTGACTTGCCTAAGGGCACACAGCAAGTCAGTGTGTCCCTTAAACATGGGTTTAAGCTGGGACTTAAACCCATGTCTGTGTGACCCCAAAGCTCATTCCATGAGCTTCGTTTCCCAGGTTGCCCAGTACAGAGGGTGCCCAGAAGAGGGTGAGGCTGCTTCTGCATGGAGGAGTGTTTCAGGGATGACTTTTCTGAGGAAGTGTCTTTTGAGCTGGGTCTTGAGGGATGAATAAGAGTTCAGAGTTCACAGGGGGAGGAGAGAAAGCATATTCCAGGCAGAGGAACCGGTACAGGCAAAGGCTTGGAGACCACAGAGCAGGTTCCCGTAGAGGGGGCTCCACCAAAATTCTCAATGTGTGTGCTTTCTCCTGTAGGAGGTCGGGACAGGGCAGGGCGGCCCCTGCTTCTGGTGTCAACCACCAAGGGGCCCTGGGAGGCACCATGGTGCACGGCCTCAGAGGTCACCAAGCTGTTCTCCTACCTGTGCACCATCCCCAGGTAAGGGGCTGGGCCAGCCTGACCACCCCATCCCCCCTCGACCTCTCAGCCCAGAGCCCAGCACCAGGTAGCAGATGGAGAGATCCTTCCATCCAGTCATCTGTTTCCAGAGCTGGTCCTGAGCCAGATGCTGGGGGGAAAGCAGGACAGACTTGGTGCCTGCCATCAGGGCATTCACAGGCTGGCGGGGGAGGTGGATGGTGTGCAAGAAACGGACATGGACAAGCAGCTCTCAGGGGTGTTAATGTGGTGAAGAAAACAGGGATGTTGTAGATCAGTGGTTCTCAAACTCAACAGGCATCAGAATCATCCAGAGGTGTGTAAAAACAGATGGCTGGGCCCTACCCCCAGAGTTTCTGATTCACTAAGTCTGGATAAGGACTGAGAACATGTATTTCTAACAAGTTTCCTGGTGATACTGATGCTGCTGGGCTGAGGACACATTTTGAGAGCCACTGTTGTAGAGTGAGAAGGGGGTAGGGGGCAGCTAATTTCAATTGAGAAATCAGGGAAGGCTTCTCTGAGGAGGTGATAATTGAGCTGGCATATGAATTATAAATATCTGTTGAACAAATGAAGGAAAAGGTGAATGAATGAATAAGTGAGAGAGTAAAAGAATGAATGAGTGATGAGTGACCAGGCTGATTTCTAACACCTCCCCTTCCCTCCACCCCCCCATTCAGACTTCATGTTGGACTGGCTGGGGAAGAGGCACTATCTTTCCTCTGAGTCCCAGCCCCCAGCCAGAGCGGTCTCAGAGGTGATGTTTGCTTGGGACTGTGGCTCTAGATCCCAACCTAGAGGTTCTGCTGCTGGGGTAGGGGGTGGAGGGACTGATGGAACCCTTTGGAACCTTCTCCACCCCACAGGAGCCATCACCACCACCTGCTGGCCACTGAGATTTTTCTTCTTGTCCAAAGTGGAGTGGCTTTTCTGGTCTGAGGAGGAGATGGAAACCCCCATTCTGTGCTAAGTGGCATGGTAGACAGAATGCTGGAATCCCACCAACTTGCTGTGTTACCTGTAGGTGGTAACCTCCCCTCTCTGAGGCTTCCCTGAAAAAGGGGGATGACTAAATGTGCTCTGAGGACCAAGCATGGTCACAAGAGGTGGGGGTGAGGTGCAGTGTGAACTATGCATGGGGTTCTCATACGCTGGGCTGGCTTCTCCACTCCATTGCTGGGCACCTGCCCTGGGCCAGGCTTCATGCTGGGCCATGCTAGGGACCCAGATACTCCTATATTGGGCCTTGACCTCTAGGGCCATCCAGGCTGGTAGTGGAGGCAGGTGTAGAAATAAACCTCTCTCCCAGCATGGGCATAGCTAGAGGCAGGTGAGGTGTGGGGCACGAAGTCAGAGCCCTGGCCTCATCTCCGAGAGCCTCCTCTCACTGTCTGCTATGGCACCGCCGTGTACCTCAGTTTCCCCCCCTAGGATAGTGATGACAGCAGACATTGACATGCCTGTTACTCTGCGCGGTCCCTGAGTACTTTACAGTAATGAATCCATCAGTCCTCAGCACAGCCCCCTGAAGCCCGCACGATTATTATCCTCCCAGAGAGGTGAAACAGCGTGCCCGGGTGACTGCCATAGCTCCACCCCCCCCCCCCCCCCCACTGGCCACCTCTGGTTTCGTCTATGAACTGGGTGCTTGTAAGGCTTGAAGGCGGTTGGGGGCTATTTTCCCAATTTGGCTGAATGGTCAGGGCACTTGTAAGTGTAGACTCCCTGGCTCCACCTCCAGCCTGCTGGACAGATTTCTTGGGGGGGTGGAGCGGGGGTGGGGGTGAAGAATTGGTATTTTAACAAGTCCTGCAATTGGGCCACTTTGGGAAATCCTAAGGTAATCACTGAAAAGTGCACTGTGAACCCATGAGGGTGTTTTGGCTGCAAGTAACAAATTCCAATTCAAAATGTCTTACCTGCTAAGGAAATGTATCAGTCTATGTCTCTGCCTTATATCTCTTTGTAAGAACTTTTTAAAGGAGAGATTATCTTTCCCAAAAGCCCCCAGCAAACATCCCCTCACATCTCATTGGCCAGAAAATGTCACATGTTCCCTATCTAAACCAATCATTGGCCAGGGGAATTGGGTCTACTGTGGGCCTCAACCAATCAGAAACCAGCCCCTGGCGGAGGGGGGACATGATTATATGGAGGGAATTGGATTCTTGAACAAAATGAACCTTCTGCCCACACAAAAGGGGTGGATGAAGGTTAGGTGACTCCTACTGCAACTGGGATAGTAGCTTATAGTTCATGATTACTAGGGTGTAAGAGAGAGCTGTGTGAGGCACTGGGAGCACCGAAGAGGGAATAATGGACTCTGCCTGGAGAAGAATCATGGAGGGCTTCCTGGAAGTGGTGTGTGTCAGGGGCACAGGGAGGCACTGGAACTTTGTCCCATGGGATGAAGAGTTCACCAGTAAATCCAGGCTTCTAGCAGTCAGTTTCCCTCAGCTTCCACTAGGTCCTTCCCCTTCGAGGGCCCTAGTTCATCCAGCAAGACTGCCAATTCTGTTTACCACCCACAGGCCTGAAGATAAAACCAAGGGGCTGGCGGTCGTGATTGATGCCAGGAAACAGCCTCCACATCCTGGTCTGGTCAGTGCCTTGCAGGCCACCCAGGTGAGTGGGAGGTGGGCAGCCTCAACCTCTCAAGTCTTGGGAGCACCGGGGGCCTTAGGATATTCACAGATCCTGAGGGGCTCAGAGCTGGGACCAGGAGCCCAGGTAGGGAGTCTTAGCTGCACGTAACAGAAACCCCAGCCCAGCCACGCTTAAAGACAAAGGTCATTCATTGGTTTATCTGACTCGACTGTCCGGGAGTTAAATCCAACTTCAAGTGTGGCTTGATTCAGGGGCTCAAATATTGCCACCAAGATCGGGTTTCTATCTCCCTATTTCTGGCCCCATTCTCCTGGGAGAGTGCCGTTCTCAGCCAGGTCCCCCTCTTGGTGGCAGTGTGGTTCCCTGCAGCTCTAACTTCATATGGGTTTTCATTTAAGTCCAGTAAGAAAGAGTGATTCTTTTCCCAGAAGTCTCAGCAAAAGTTTCTTTGTGTCTCCTTAGCCCAGGTTCGCTCAGCTGTCCATCCATCAGCCAATCTCTGTGTCAGGGGAATGTGACATACTGATTGGCTTAGGCTTAGCTCATGCACTGAGAATGGGGGAGGGAAGAGATTGCTAACTCACCAGTATGGGCAGCAACATAAATGGAAGTTTGGCATATGCTCACCTCCCTCCACCCCCTCTTCCTCTTCCTTCTCCCTTTACAGATGGGGAAACTGAGACCCAGAGGGGGTGGGGCACCTGGGAAGTTTGCAGTCCAGCTTGGACCTGCTGTTCTCTTGACTTCCAATGACTCACCCTCCAAATAAGGATCCGAGCCCTCCATACCACATAAGGGTCCCAGCCATGGGGAACCCTCACCCCATCCGTGTGGCCCATTTGCCTATATCTTAGCCGGGAGGCTCAGTGAAAGCCTAGGCAGATCAGCTCTGAAATGATTCTCTCTGACAGGCTCTGGTCCCAACCTCCATCCGTGCTATGTTCGTCCTGGGGGAGCAGGAGGCCGCTCTCCAGCTGGAGGCATTATCTGACATCCAGGTGAGGGGGAGGCAGCATCGGCTGAGGCGGAGGGGAGGCGGGCTGGAGCTGAGCTGGGGTGAATAATGGCAGAATTCACGAGCTAGGAGAGGCCCTGAAATAATCAAGTGTAAGTCCATTAGATACGAGTCCAGGATGCTACAACTCTTCTGCCCAGCCCCCATGGCAAGCATTGCCAAATCAGCCCCAGAATTATTTCTCCCTGGCAACCCTAGCAGCTCCCGGTGGGCACTACCACGTGACTGAGAGCTGCACACAGCATGAAACCCACTTGAAAGCTTCATCTTGTCAACCCCTCCCCCCTTCTTCTCAGATGGGGAAACTGAGGTCCAAGGCCACACAGCAAGCTAGAGGGGCCGTTTCCACACCTTACCTGGCTCTTCCTGTATCTCTCTCCCTAGTTTCTCTCAGCATCTCCAACTTAGATGCTAAGTTGATTCGGGACTTCACAGGAAAGAGCACTGCAGCTCCCTTTAATCAGTGCCATGTACCACAGTCACGAGCGTGGGCACCCTGCCCTCTGCCCTGTTTCAGGAAATGATTTTAAAGGTCTCACTTCTACCTCCTGGTTAGCAAAGAGGCACATTGTAAACTAGAGATGTACTTTTCAAGCTTTTAGGCGCCTATGAGTTTCTTGGGGATTGTCAAAGTGCAGGTTCTGATTAAGTAGTTCTGGATGGGAGCTGGGATTCTGCATTCTAACGTGCTCCTAAGTCATGCTGGTGCTGCTGGCCCGTGGACCACACTTTAAATACCAGGCATGAAAAATGGGCTCCAAAACGCCACAGAATTCTCCCCATCCCAAGCCTAGGTATCTGGAGCCATTCATAGCATAAGCCTCAAGCATCACTGCCTGGGAGATGCGGTCACCTAGTCCCTGCTCCATATCTTAGGGGATACTGTTAGGATTTGGTGACCTTTCTCAACAACCCCAAGAAGATAGTACCTTGATGGGTCTCCAGAGAACAGTACAATGATTACAAAGAACTTACATGACATGGGCCAGCTTCAGTCGGTTTGTTTGATTGCCTGGACAACTGAGCTGGGAAAGAGCCCAGCTCAGAAGGAAGGAGTGCCGTGATTGATTAATATCTGCCTCGGGCACAGGCTAAGAGAGTGGCAGTACACATGCTGTTTATTTGCCATTCCTTACCCAGGGTCTGGTTCTCAATTTTGATTTGTCAGAGTTTCCAGAGAAGATCCCTTGCCCAGAAAGCAGCTCTTAAAGCCAGGGCCAGCCTTACCCGTGGGAAGTGGAGTGGTGCTGGGGCGTGGGTCTGGGCAGGACCTTCTCAAACATCTGCCTCTACACTGAGTCCCCTGGCCCTTCTGACTTGCTTCTCTGCCTGCAGGTAGAGGTGCTGACCTCACTGAAGGCCCTCAGCCACCACGTGGACCCCAGCCAGCTGCCCATGGCCCTGGAAGGCCCCTTCCCCTACTGCCACGGTGAATGGGTGCAATTCTTCCAGGTGTCTACCATCACAGCCTTCACCCTACACCCTCACCCCTTCTGTTTCTCCCTTCACCGTCCTGCCCCATGGATCCACTGAACTTATCAGGTTCAAAGACAGTCATTCAACAAGTGTTTATAATGAGGGTGCAGAGTGGAGTGACTAAGAGCTCAAGCTCTGGGGCCAGAAGGCCTGGGTTTCAATCCCAGCTCTGCTGTGTGACCTTGGGTAAGTTATACACCTTCTCAGAGCCCTCTTCCTCAGTGACAAAATGGGGCTGATGTGAGGCTTGAGTTAAGGTGTGTAAAGAGCTTAGAAGAATGTCTGGCATATGCTAAGAGTGATGCTAGTGTTAACTGCAAATAAATTTACAGACATCTGCTTTGTGGACACACACAACTCGGGGAGCTTGGGGTCTGGTGAGGGAGGCAGATGTGCTCCCTCCTGTAAGAGGGAGGAAGTAAGGAAACTTCCAGGGCTGGGCTCCTTTCCTGTGTGACCTCAATCCTTCCTCACCGCAACCCTGCAAAGGGGCACCTCATGCCCAATTTAACACGTGAGGATGCATAGGATGGGCACAACTTCCACGGCCACACACAGGAGCTTATGGGCTTAAACCGCACCAGGACCAGTGCCCGTAGTTGCCCGCCCAGGGCTTTCTCTAGACCAGGGCAGCTCGACTTCAGCACTGTTCACTTTTGGGGTCAGATAATTCTTTTCTGGGGGCGTTGTTTGTGCACTGTCGTGTGATTAGCACCATCCTTGGCCCCTACCCACTCTGACAATAGCATCCTCCAGATTATGACAACCAAAAGTGTCTCCAGACATTGCCAAATGTCCCCTGGGGTACGAAACCATCACCCACGGAGAACCACTGGTCTATAGTCTAACGTGGCTGTTTGCTTATTTGCTTTCGGCCTGGTGCTCTTCTTTTTAAGATTGGGTCTATTTTTTTTTTTAATCAGTCATCAATTTTATACACATCAGTGTATACACGTCAATCCCGATCTCCCAATTCAGCACACCACCATCCCCACCCCACCGCGGTTTTCCCCCCTTGGTGTCCATACATTTGTTCTCTACATCTGTGTCTCAACTTCTGCCCTGCAAACTGGTTCATCTGTACCATTTTTCTATTCTTGAATAGACCCTATGTTCAAAATTCAAATGGTACAAAAGGGTATATACTGAAAAAATCTCTTTTCCTATTTGTCCCACAGGCCCCCAGTTCCCCTATCCAGAGGCCTCCAATTAATCCAGGGGCTTTTGAACTATATTTTTGCTTTAAAACCTTCCCTTTAAATGAAATCTTACCTATAGAGCCAGCATATAAAACTGATAATGAGGATGAATATTGGTGCTATTCTAAGTGTCTGGCACAAATAAACCCATTTAGTCCTCCCACAAGCCTCTAAGGCAGGAAATGGGGAAATGATCCCATTTTACAGAAGAGGAAGTAGAGGCACAGAGAGGTTAAGAAACTTGCCCAAGGCCTCAGAGCTAGTAAGTGGTGGAGCTGGGCTGAAGTGGGACCCAGAGAGGATGTCCTCTACCCCTGCCCTCTCACCCCCTCCTACCATTCCCTCTCCCACAGGCCTGGGAGCAGGTCAGGCCTGTCTTCTCTCTTTTACTCTCTCATTCCCAGTATGAGTGGTTCTCAAACTGTGGTCCCTGGGCCAGCAGCATCAGTGTCACCTGGGAACCTGTTAGAAATGCACACTCTCAGGACCCACCCCAGAGAAACTAAACCAGAAACTCAGGAGGAAGGCTCAGCAGCCTGCTTTTTAACTGACTTTCCAGGTGATTCTGATGCAGCTAAAGTTTGAGAACCACCACTCCGCATGTCCTTCTGGTGGGAGGAGGGGAGAGGCACCCTCTTCACTGGCCCAGGCTAACATCCCCACTCTGGCCTCCTTTCCTGCAGAAGCTGGACCCTTTCCTTGCTGACCTCCGCCAGGCCTCCTCGCTGCTAAAGGCTTCCATCAAGGAGTTTGAGAAGGGTGACCCCCCTGGAGGGGTGCAGGTGAGACAAGAGCCTGAGGTGGGGAAACCACACCACATCCCTTATTTCATGGACCAAGGGCTCAGCGAAGGGGCTCTGTTTTCATTCATTCATTCAACCGATATTTACTGGACAGTCACCATGTGTCACGGCCTGGAGACCCAGCCTGGGGCAAATCGACTTGTCCCTGCCCTCATGGGGCTCATGGTACAGTGCGAGAGGTCATGATTTAAAAACTAAACAGAAATGGACATGTCGTTACAAGTGATGCTGAATGCTGTGAAAGTAAGATTGAGAAAAATGGGAAAGGAGGGTATAGAAGTTGAGCCTTGAAGGATGAGACAGAGCCATGGGACTTGGTCTGTGCTTGGTCTGTTCAGGAAGAGCAAGGAGGCCAGTGTGGAACAGAGTGGGGGAGGGGAGGATAGAACGAGAGGATCTTCTGGATCCACGGGGCTGTATCAGGGAGGAGTTGGGTTGGGATTTGATTCTAAATGGGCAGAGAAGCCGCTGGAGAGTTCTAAGCAGCGGCACTGGGATGATCAGATTGGCACTTTGAGATCCATCTGGTTGTCATTCAGAGAACAGACTGCAGGGGGAGCCAGAGTGCCGCAGAGAGATCAGTGAAGAGGCTGGGATGGGCGTCCCAGCAAGAGATCATGGTGCTTGGACCAGTGAGGTTGCCACGGTGATGAGAGGAAGCTCGGCTTGAGAAGATGTTTTACAGATAGAAAGGAGAGACTTTCTGTAGAACCTTGAATGCCAAACTGGGGGAGTCAGGCGTGACTGGGGTGTGGGGAGCCCTGGAAGGTTATAGAAGGAAAGTGGGGATTGAGCCTCAGGCTACCTCCCTACCCTGGCAGGAGGCCTCCAGGTGTCTGAGCAAGTCCAAGGAGCTGATGGAGGCTGTGCTGAGGGACCCAGGCCTGTTGGGCCTCCAGAGGGAAGGCGGAGCTACCCTGGCCAGGCTGCGACAGGAAGGCAGCAGGCTGAACTTCAACCCGGACGTCAGGTACGGACACCAGGCTTTTCCTTTCCCACCCCATCCTGTTCCCCAGGCTGGGACTCGGAGCTGGGGTCACTTCGCTGAGGGGACACATAGGGTGGGCTCTGAAGATGCCCAGGATGGGGTGTTTGCCGGGCCCATATCCTGGGCTGAGGCCTGATCACGGGTCCCCAGCCTATACCTTGGCAAGTCCCTTCCCTGCTGCCCCTCCTCAGCCCAGGCATCAGAGGACAGCACCCCCATTTCTGGTCACTGTCATGGACCAAGGACGCTCTCTGACCCAGACACTGGGCTGAGCCCCTTTAAGAGCCCACCTCTTATTCCTCAAAAGACCATGTGAGGCTCACTTCCTCCTATTTGGCTGATGGACACCTGAGGCTAAGCGAAGGGAAGTAACAGCCAGACCAACTGAGCACTAACCCCTGCACTGCCCTACCCTTCGTGGCAGGGGCCAGGGGAACCTCGTGGTGTGCCAGGGTCACAGAACCACGGAGCAAGAAATACGCATTCCTAGAAAGAACCAATTTTCTTAAATTTAGGGGTGGGGTGGCGGAGGGGTGCAAATCAGTAATTAAATCAGCCGGTAGTTGTATGTATTTTATCTCTGTTAGAATGAGCACAATTACAAAGTTTGCATAAGCTTCCAAGAACATTTTATTTATTTGACCTCCTCCTCCTCCTCCTCCCAATAGCACTTAGTATGAACACAGCATTGTTCTGAGGGCTTTAAGAATATTAACGTGGTTAATTCCCACCCATGAAATGGATCCTAGTATTATCCTCATTTTACAGTGGAGGAGCCTGAGGTTCAGAGAGAGGTTAAGTGACTTGCCCAGGGCCACACAGCTGGGATGTGGTGGGGCTGAGACTTGAACCCAGGCAGCCTAGCCCAGAATCTTGAACACACCACCCCTGAGCTCTGCCCACAGAGAGATTCATGCTGTTGTGAGCGCTGGGCAGCAGTGGACCCTAGTGCTCGGTGTGGAGTCGTCCTCACTGCGCCTCACACAGCCTGGTGGGGCTGGCACTGCCTTTCCCAGCATGCCCCTGCCTCACTGACTGGGCCCCCAAGCCCCTTTGGTCCAACCTAGGCCCCTCCAGACCGTTGGCCACCAGCAGCTCCACCAGGGGGCGCTGTGGTCCCACGTGAGCCGCTGCGTGTTTCTTAGGCAGCTCCTGCCTGCCCGCCCGTTTCTCCCTCCCTTTGCCAGACAGACTGGCATTTTCCATCCCGTTCACGCACCCTGGGTGCTCACCCCTTCCATGGAAGGGCAGTGACCTGTGGGAAGCTACAGTCAGATAAGGAGGCTTAGGGCAAGGCTCCCTCCAGGAAAACGGGCTCTCCTTCCATCTCTTCTTTTTCCTTTTCCTTCTAAATGACCCCAAGGGCAGAGGAGGGTGGGGTGGGATTTGAGGGGTGTTGGGAAAGCCCTGAGATTCCTCCCTTCACCCAAGTTTCTCCTGAAATCCCATCCGCACCCCCTCATTTATGTCTTGCTGGCTTTGATCATTTTTTTAAATCATGTGCAGAAAAGGCCGTGGACTGAGTTCCAATTCAGACTGCCATGCGTGTGAGTCAGAACCTCTCTCTGGAGGATCAGTTTTCCTACGTGTAAATGTTTTCTTATCTGTGAAATAGAGGCCAGAGTGGAGAGGTGTGTTACAGCCATTTGTCATCATTACAATAGAAATAACAAGCGCTTTGTAAATAAGTTCATTTGTACCATTTTTTTAGATTCCACATATAAGCAAATGAACTTATTTACAAAACAGAAATAGAGTCACAGAAGTAGAAAATAAACCTGTGGTTACCAGGGGGAAGGGGGAGGGAGGGATAAATTGGGAGATCGGGCTTAACATACACACACTACTGTATATAAAATAGATAACTAATAAGAAGCTACTCTATAGCACAGGGAACTCTACTCAATACTCTGTAATGGCCTATATGGGAAAAGAATCTAAAACAGAGTGGATCTATGTATATGTATAACTGATTCACTTTGCTGTACAGCAGAAACTAATGCAACATTGTAAATCAACTATACTCCAATAAAAATTGATTAAAAAAAAAAAAAAGAAATAACAAGCGCTAACAGCACCGTGGGCCAGGCACTGTGTTAAGTGTTTTGAGTGCGTGAGGGCGGGTTTGCCTGAGGAGCTTTGGAAAGCGCTGAGGTCCAGGCCACACTCTGAGCGGGACTCCAGTGGGTCGGGGAGGGGCCTGGGCATTGAGATTTTTAAAGCTCCCAGAGCAGGTTCTAATTGTGTTGCCAGGGTTGAGAGCCAAGGGGTTAGATCATTTAATTCTCACAACCCCGCTGTGAAATGGGTTCTGTTATCCCCATTTTTTATAGCTGAAGAAACGGAGACACAGAAAGGTTGAGAAATTTGCACAAGGTTCTGTTACTAGAAGGTAGCAGGGCTGGGATTTGAACCCAGATCTCTCCAGCTCGGTTCATACCCTCCTGGGGAAAAGGAGGGTCATTTGGTTTCTCGCTGTGTCCTCTGGTCCTCCCAGTCCCACGGAAGGCCAAGGCTGAGGCCCAGAGATGTGTAGGGACCTGCCCAAGCTCACACAGCAAGTCAGCAGCTGAAATACCCAGGCCAGGGCCACAGAGCTGGTGGGAGCCAGGGAGTCATGCCTGTGCTGGGCAGGAGTGCTGGGGCTCCAGGGCAGGGGGTCAGCATCTTGGGTTTTCTCTCACACTCCTCGGCCTCCCAGGAGCCATCTGGCCGAAGCTGCTGCCCTGTACAGCCTCGTGGATGAACAGCTGCATGTCCTCGTCACTGTGTCCAACCACCTCCTGAGGAGGCTGGAGCTCCGCGTCCACCTGGGCCGCCTGGAAGCTGCCATCCACCAGGTGAGAGAGGAGGAGGAGGCTGGCCCTGGGACGTGAGGGGGGGTGGGCGGCTCCTGCCTCTCCAGGCCCCACCCCAGCCAGGCGCTTTGCTCTGGTATAATGACACCAGGCTGGCACTTCTTGGAGCACATGACAGGCACTCCATAGTGCTTGATAGGTGAAGACATAACTCCAGAAGCTGCATTTCTTAAGCACCAACTTTGCGCCAAGCCCTGGGCCAGAGCCTTTGTGTCCATCGCCGCTTTCCAACCTCATCCCTTACCAGTGATGTGGGGAAGATGCTAGGATTTCTCCTACTCATCGATAAGGATACTGAGACTGGGAGACATTATGTCATCTGCCCGTAGTCGCACACTTGGGGGTCTGATCCTGGAGCCCACACCTGGCACCACTCTGTCCAACTGTTGATGCCTAGAACCAACGCATCCCTTCATGCTCTGGGCCATGGAGCACAGTGTGCCTGGAGCCAGACGGCCTGGTTCCAATGCTGGCTCTAGCACTTACTAGCGGTGTGACCCTAGACAAGGTATTTAACTATTCAGTGCCTCGGTTTCCTCACCTGTTAAATGGGGGATAATATTAGTGCCTGCCGCATGGGGCTTTGTGAGGATAAAGTGGGTGATGCTCTTTTAAGACACCCCAGAATACGAAGAAGACTTCTGCTCATGGGATCGAGAGCCATCTTACCCCCTCTGTCCTTCCATGAATCCTCACGTCTACCCCATTTTGCCACTGAATAAACTGAAGTCCAGAAAGGGGAAGTGACTTGCGCAGTTCACACAGGGAGTTCATGGCAGGTCCGTGCACCTTCCTCTGGCGCTGTTTGGATTCCCCCAGGGACGGGGACCCCTTTGGATATTTGAAGAACATGACAGTGTGACCCACACCCCACCCCCACCCCAAGCTGTCTCCTCTCCTCCCCAGAATTGGGAGGGTTTCAGTCTAGGCCGGTGGCATAGGCCCAGCCCCCAGATGACTGAGGACAAGACTTCAGCTTCCCAGGAAGGCGGCGAACTGGCCTAAGGATGTCTCCTCAACAGCCCCTCATGTCCATACCTCCCTCCCCTGCCCCAGGTCAGCAACTGGATGGAGCAGGAAGGAAGCCAGTGGCTGCAAGTGCTGACCCCCAAGGACGGAAGCTTGGAGACAGTGGAGAAAGCCCACGCAGAGTTTGAGGACTTCTTCCTTCAGGCTGCGGTGTGTTTCTAAAACTGAGGGGTGGGGGTGGGAGCAGATAGAGAGGGCAGGAGATGGGGGTGGCACTACTGGGGAGAAGTTGTGGAGGCGGGAAAGTGCAAGAAAGCTTCCCAAGACAGTGAGGAGAGCAACTTGGATCACAAAGCATTCAGCTTAGATATTGTCTCCTCCAGGAAGCCTTCCCTGACTACCAAGTCCAAAGATGACACATCTCAGAATGCCTGGAGGGTTTCTTAAAATACACATTCCAGGGTCCTACTCTAGCCCTACTGAGTGAGCCTCAGAGAGCTGGGGTGGGGGGAGAGAATCTGCATCCTTGATGTGCTGGGCCCTGGAGCACAGGGTGATTCAGCCTCTGTTTCAGCCCTTGGGGAACTTCCAGGCCAGTGGAGGGTGGAGACAGGATGGGGGGCTGGGGGCAACAGGGAAATAGCCAGAAAGGGAGAACTGTGGGGACACAGATGAGGAGCCTGTAACCCAGACTCTGGGGTTGGAGAATTTTGCCGGAAGAGGGTGACGCTAAGCAGAATCCCAGCAGGCAAAGTAAACCCTGGGTTCCCATTTTATAGATGAGGAAACTGAGGCTCAGGAAGTCTCATAACCCGGTAGTAAGGCTGGAGCTGAGTAGACACCCCTCCCCTCCCTGCTCAGGCCCAGTACCGCCGTGGCCTGGAGCTGTGCAAGCAGGCGGCCCAGCTGGGAGCTGCAGCCAGGGCCAGGGAGGCGGGAGGAACAGAGCTCCCGGAGCTGGCAGGCTTCACCTTCACCCAGCGGGCCTTCCAGGCTAAGCTGACCCACTTCTACATGGCAGCCGAGCGGCAACGCACAGACCTGGAGACGCTGCTCCATCTCCACCACTTCTGCAAGAAGGTGAGCCTGGCAGCCCACCTGCATAGACTCCCCCCCCCCAACACCTAGGACGTAGGGTGGGGGCAGGGAGCAGCCTAGACACAGCACTAGGCTCTTTTCATTCCATAGTCCTGTGAGGGGGAAAACGCATTACCTGCATTTTCCAGAAGGGAAACAAGGTTTGCAAGGTTAAGTTACCCTCCTTAAACCAGGTCCGGCTAATCCCTGACCCCAGCTTGTCCCACTACACAGGCAGTCTCCCAGTGACCCGGTTATCACCTCTCAAAGGAAATCACCTGCTTCTTAAATGTTGGGATTAGGGGAAGGATCCTGGGGATTTCTGAGAATCTGATCAAAGCCATAGACTTTCCCTCCACACATAGACCTCTGCAGGCAACTTCACAGGGTCAGGACCAGGCTCAGAACCTTGATCTCGTCCCACCCCTCTATTGCAGTGTTAGGGAAACAGGATCAGAGAAGTGCCATCACTTAGCCAAGGTCACACAGCAAGCCATGGCACCATTCTTGTGCTCTTTCCCATGCCCCACCTTGCCCTGCACAGATGGGTTGGAGGGGGACAGCTGGGGAAGGAAGGAGGGGACAGTTGGCTGAGGGTGGGCCCAGAGGCTGCTCTGAGCATCCTCAGAACAGAGGCCTCAGTCCTCACCAGGAACCCAGCGTTTGGCCAGGAGGGAGGAGGAGGGGGTAGGGCTACTGGGGCAAGGGTCGGGGGCATGGGCAGAGGTGAGTTAGGAAGCAAGAATAACTCCATAACTTTGCATCTGTCATCTCCTGGAACCCAATGTGGCAAGGGTGACCAGCTCCATTGTACAGACGAGGAAAGTGAGGGCCCAGAGAGGGGCAGTACCTTGCCAAAGGCCACACAGCTAGAGAAAAGAAGAGCTGGAATTTGAACCCAGATGTGTCCATGTGCTATGTTCTTCTCCAAAGGGGAGGGAAATGACAAGCAGTTCTTGTGTCCAAGCAGACGTGATGACGATGGTGATGAGGGTTAGATGACTATTATGGGGTAGCCCACATTATTGACTGTGTTCTCCACGCCAGACCCTCCTAAAGCACTTTGCAAACCTTGCCCGATTTAATTCTCATCATATCTTTGTGAGGGAGGGGCACCAACATTGTTTCCATTTTACAAATGAGGAAACTAAGGTCCAAAGAGGAAAGTGGCTTTCTCCACATCCCCTAGCCCGGTTGGTCAAGCAGGATTTGACTTCAGAGCCCCTGCCCCTCCTAAATCCATTTAGCCAAATCCCTCGTTTTTCCGATGGGGAAACTGAGGCCTAGGGGGAGCAAGGGAGCAGCCTGAGAGAGCTGTAACCCAGATGAGACAAGAACCCACACCTCTGGCCTGGGCCCAGTGCCCTCAGCTGCCCCTCGCACTGGCCACTGAGGATGGAGCATGGGAAGAGCCTGACCCCAGCCTCCCAGCTGTCAGGCCAGCCCAGCACACAGGGCACCAAGAACGCAGATGCTTTGGGGGCAGCGGGAGGGACTCGGTCAACTCACACCTGGGGCACTGGGAGGACAGGCCACTCTCTGGCTCCCTCAGGCAAGGGAGGTAGATGTGGGCAGAGGCAACGCCCAGCTGTTCAGAAGTTAGAGAGCGAGACAGCAGCAGGATCTGAGACTTAGAGTCAGGGCTACGCCTGCATGGGCTCTGTGATCTCAACAGTGGCCTTCACTGCTCTGGGCCTCAGCTCCTTGTCAAGAATAATGATGATAATAATAATAACCAATGCTTACGTACGGAGTTCTTATTGTCTGCAGGCCCTGTTCTAGTCATTTCACATATGGTTTTATTGTCACACCAACCCTGTGAGGCAGGAAACACAGAGAAATCAAGTCACTCACCCAGGGTCACACAGCTAGGAAGTGGCGTAGTTGAGATTCGAACCCAGGTCATCTGGCTCTACTGCAGAGAAGTGAGAATTAAATTAAACATAAGTAACCCCTCCCCCCGCCCCTACACCCGACTTTGCTCAAATCTGGAATTATTATTTTTAACACTGATATTATTATTATCATTAGTAGTAGTGGTAGGAGGAGTAATGCCTCATGGATTAAGGGGATCTGGAAGCTTCTCTACCTTGTTTACTAATTTTAGCTGATTTCAGCCCCATCGGCCTTCCCTGGAGGAAGCAAACTGGCTCCAGCACTGAGGCCTTTGCACTGGCTGTTCCCTCAGCCTGGAAAGCTCTTCCCCTCTACAGCCCCTTCTCCTCTCTGGCCCTGAATTTTAATCTGCAAAACAAGGGGTGGGGCAAGATGATTTCCGAGGTGTTCTCCACCTCTGTCCAGCTTGGCCTGGAATATCTGGTCCCAGACAGACAGACGGACAGACAGGATGGCTCAGTGCTGGGCTCAGCCCCAGGTGGGGAGCAGGCATGCGGCAGCTTTGGCACTAAATAATAATAACACGATTGTGTCGCTAACGGAGATTTATGGAGCCCTTTCCCAGCCATGAGCTCGGCGTGCTTCTGCAAATATGAAGCCATTTATCTAAAGACAAGTTCCCTTAATCCGCAGAAAGATGGTTTCCTCGGAGAAAATGGTTCTCCAATCCCCACCGCCTAACAGCTTGCTGTTGGCTTCTAAATTAATGGAGAGAAAGATTATGTTTTTCACGAGCTGCTGGGAACATGTTGGCTCCTTTGCAGCCTGCAGACATTTTGCGGGTGAAGTGGGGACAGGCAGGATCCTAAAATGCGGCAGAGGCCCGGCCAGAGTGAGGGGGCCTCCGGGCCTGGGCTGGCTGACAGTCTCACTGTGTGACTGCAAGGGCAGGGCCCTGCCTGGGCCAGTTTCTCCTGTGCAAGGAGGTGCTTGGAAGATACCCTCCTGAGGGCTGGACAGAGCTGAGTTTGAATCCCAGCTCCTCCCTGACTTGCAGCATGACCTGGGACAAGTGATTTCACGTGTGTGAGCCTCAGTTTCCTCCTCTGTAAAATGGGCTGCTGGTTCAGTGTGATCCTACATGAGATGCACAGAGCCTGGCACATAGTCAGTGTTCAATAAATATTAGCCAGACTCCTCCCTCAGCACCACTTATGAGGGGTTCATACAACCTGAGAATCCAAATTTTCAGCACTCAAATTTTCATGATTATGTATCACAACCTCTACTTTACTGAGGGGGAAACTGAGCCCCAGAGAGGGGTGAGTCCTTGCTGGCCCCTAAGTCTGTAAGACTGTGCCTGAAGATCCCAAGGGTGCTGGGGACTGTTTCCCGGTGGGTAACGGAGGGTGGTGTTCCCTGGGGAAGAAAGGGAAATATTGTCGTCATCAGCAGTGGAGAAAATCACAGCTGTGCTAAGAGAGGCCCTAACACTGATTGGACATTTTTGTATTAATTCAGTCTAGCTATATTTATTCTTTAAGCCTCCTCTTGGCTCAGAGAGGCATATCCCTGCCCTCATGGAACCCCCATCTCCCTCTCTTCTTGTCTCCCAGATGACCTGGTTCCACATGGACTGCCAGGACCTGATGGCCCAGCTCAGGCTGGGCAAGGCCCAAAGGGCCAGCCCTGGGGACCAGCGCCGCCTCCACCGCTACCTGCAGCGCCTGGCGTCCGAGTTCCCTGCTGAGAAGCTCACGGCCATGCGGCTGCAGGTGGCCTCTCTGAGC
This sequence comes from Eubalaena glacialis, assembly GCF_028564815.1. NCBI lineage: Eukaryota > Metazoa > Chordata > Mammalia > Artiodactyla > Balaenidae > Eubalaena > Eubalaena glacialis. The sequence goes on from NC_083728.1 coordinate 22,081,814, forward strand.
TGGGAGGGCCTGGGCCAGGACCTGTGGGAGGAGGCCCGGGAGAGGCACGAGGAGATCCAGACCCTCCTGAAGAAGGCACTGGCCCACTGTCCATGCCCAGCAGGTCCCCCTTCCCACCTGGCGGGCGGGGAACTCAGAGGGGCGGCCGCCAAGGGCCAGGGCCTGAATGGAGAAGTCACTTACAAGGGAAGACGGGACCTGCCCCTCCAGGACTCACTGGGTCTGGATCGTTCGCCAATATCCTGTTGGCCTCCTTGGGCCCCCAGACGCGTACAGAACAGAAATTTCCAAGCAGCCCCTCCACCCCAGGAAGCTGGCCAGGCTTTTGAGGCTGATGAAGGCAGAAGCCCGCATGGACCCCTGGATCCTGCCCCTGAGCGTTTTCTCGCCACCCTCTTCTCCTGGCAGCGGCTCCCCAGGCAGAGTCAGATCCCCCGGCCCACTGGGGGCAGCTTCTCCTCGGAGGGGACAGACTCACAGACGTCTCTGGAGGACTCACCCCACACAAGTCCCCCTGCATCCCTCTAGCTGAGAGTTCCCGTCAATCACACGAGGCTCCGGCAGGGATGGGTATGGTTCGGGTGGGGCCCAGCTAAAGACAGAGCTGGGGAGCCCCGGACCATCCGTCAGGACGTGGCTACTGAGTTTGGCCCGTGCTCGGTGGACAAGAACGTACGGCTGCTCCCGGCCCCAGGAAGCTCTGGGAAGACGCGACTCACACATTCAGAATAGTGAGAGTGGAGGGCAGGGCAGGACGCGGAAGAGCGTGAGATTGGCTCCAAAACCCTGCAGTCTCATCGTGGAAAGATCTGTTGGTACAGATCCTTCCAGAGATCTCCGACTTAGGCAGGCCAGATGCCCACCTGGGGTTCAGGGGTATGTAAGCTTCCCCTTGGGGCACAAGGGGCAAAGTTGCCCTCATAATAGAACCCAGGGTGGGGAGATTGGGGGAGTGGCTTCTTGTCTTAGGGTCCTACGAAACAGATCCCACAAGGATTCGAGTGCGCATTTATTTGGCAGTGACCCCAGGAAACACTGGCGGAGGAGCAGGGGAGCGAGTCTGGGAAGGGAATAAAGGGGGTGCTGTCAAGTGAATTACCACATGTAATTTATCCACTGACGCCACTGGCCTCGGGCAAAGAGAATCACCTGCTGGAGGCCAGTTAGTGCACAAGGAAGGGGTAAGGGAGGAGGACCGTCTGCTGCACCTCTACTTTGTCACTTGGCTCCTCCAACAGACATGAGCATCAGTCTCAAGTTCAAGGAACCCCAGAGAAGACCACCTCCCTCTCCCATGATCTCTGACTTCTTCCCCTCCCCACCACAGCTCCTCAGACCCACCCCCAAGCCCAACCTCTCTTTGGGCACAGCCTCTGGTGCCTGGCGTCATCGGGTTCTGCTATGGTTGGGGCTGGAGGGTAAGGAGTCTTTTCCCCATCCAGCAGGTGGTGCGGGAGGACAGTGGGAAGAGGCTTGAGATGCTCTCATTTCAGATAGAGCATCTAGAAGACAGCCCAGAGTGACCATGGCTAGCGCCTCCCCTGAATGTCATTATCCTGAGAAAGTGCTCCCATCTCTGCCCTGAGATGCATCACCAAGATGGCCTCTGGTAGCCCAGCCCTGGAATTTTCCTGGCTCCAGGAAGAGGGTGGGGTGCACATCCTCCCACAAGATGAGGCTGTGGAAGGAGAGGGAGGCAGGACCGGAGCAGGCCTGGGAGGACAAACAGGGTTTCTCAAGAGTAACCTCGGGCTTCCCTGGTGGCTCAGTGGTTAAGCATCCGCCTGCCAATGCAGGGGACACGGGTCCGAGCCCTGGTCCAGGAAGACCCCACATGCCCCGGAGCAACTAAGCCCGTGCGCCACAACTACTGAGCCTGCGCTCTAGAGCCCACAAGCCACAACCACTGAGCCCACGCGCCACAACTACTGAAGCCCGTGCGCCTAGAGCCCTTGCTCCGCCACAAGAGAGGCCACCGCAATGAGAAGCCCACGCACCGCAATGAAGAGTAGCCCCCGTTCGCCACAACTAGAGAAAGCCCGCACGCAGCAATGAAGACCCAACGCAGCCAAAAATAAATAAATAAAATAAGTAAATTTTTTAAAAATTATTTAAAAAAAAAGAGTAATCTCAGCAGAGAGAGCCACACAAACCTCAATGCCCAAAATGCCTTTGGGAATCTTCCAGGACTTAAGATTTCGTCAAGAGTGGTCTGGGGCCTGTCTGCCTCAGAACCACGAGCAGAGCTGATCAAAGGCAGTGTCTTAGGGGATCCCCCCCCAGATAGTTAAAACCAGACCCTTGGGGCAGGGGTGGCTGGAGTCTGCACGTGTAACCAAGTGCTCATGCAACACAGTGAGGTGGGGTGCTGTTGGGAAACCCTTGTGGCTGAGAACTGAGCCGCCCCCAAACCCCACCCCAAGCCAGCTCTGATTCTTGCATTCCAGTCTCCTGCCTTCTGTCCAGACAGGCCTGAGGATGCAGGAGGCATTTGATCAGTCCATCTCCATCCAGGCCTGTTGCCTCAGAGGGGGGCCGAAGGCTCTTAAAATGCTGTTGCCATAGCAACAGCATCCAGCCAGTAGGGACCACAGGCAGGGAGCCAGGGTACCCGGGGTGCAAGGAAGAAAACTGACTTCTGAGAGACTACAGCTACTGCTAGTGCTCAGCGGGGCTGAGGAGGGGTATGGATCATCCAAGAATCCTTGGGAGGGAGGGGCCCCCAAAGCCATCTTGTACATCCCTCTGTCTCCAGAAAGAGCCGAATGCCCACAACTTGTCTACTCACCGCAGCCCAAAGGGGAGAAGGGAATGCAGAAATGAAATATAATAATGAATAATAATATTACTAGCCAACATTTATTCTGCATTTTCTTTGTGCCTGACTTGGTGCTAAGCCCTTTAAAAGCTTTGCGGGGCTTGTTGAAATGTTCACAACAATCCAATGAAGCCAATACTAGTTTCACCCCATTTTACTGAGGAGGAAACTGCTTTTCAAGCTCCAGGGGTTGGTGGGCAAGAGGTGATAGGAGGAGCATGGCCTGGGAGTCAGGGACCTCACGTGACACTTCCGTCCTGCTGCCAGCTGCCTGTGTGACCCCGGGCAGGTTGCTTCCCCTTTCTGGCCCTTGGTTTACCCTATCTGTACAATCAGGTCATTGAATGGATAAGGATCTTTCTTGTCTTTGGAATCAGAGAGGCCAGCCTTTGAATCCAGGCTTAATAACCTGGTGACTCTGAGCAGATGGCCACCTCTCAGTTTTCCCATCTGTCCAATGGGTTTGTCAAGCCTGCTGGGCCAGGATAATAAGATCCTGGGATCCCTGAGCTCCACACCAGGCCTCTTCCTCTCCAGAGGGGTGGTCATCTTGTAAAGTCTGAGAAACCCACTGGGGCAGTGGTAGGACTGAACCCAAATTGTAGTCTAGGCACTTTACAGATTGCGGTGTATTTTTTGTCCATCCATTTCTTCATCCAATATTCCCTACAACCCTGAGGGCACAAAAGTCACACTATAGGATGTCTCCATTTTACAGATGAGAAGACTGAGGACTGGAGAGGGGAGGTGACTGGCCCAAGGTCACACAGCAAGGAAAGGAAGGACTAGAGAAGGGGAAACCTCAGAATCTGGACCTAGTTCTTGTCCATGCCTAATCCAGGAGAGCAGATGTCAACCACTCTGAGGTGGGCACCCCACACCCTCATGCCTTCAAGTTACCTACATCAGACCCTGACAGGGCAGCAGGCAGCACAGGCTGCCCTCCTGAAACAGAGATGTTCTGTTCTCTGCGAGCTGTGAACTGGCTTCCAGCCCAGGACAAACCCATCAGGCCCGAAACCTCCCAGCTGCAAAATAGCTCTCTGAGGCCAGAGCCAGTGGGCCTCCTGGAGAATAAACAAGCCCTCTGGCTGGGCGGCAGGATCCTTGGATCCCACCCACTTCAGTCTGGGGCATGACGGGGACCTGGGTGAACCACCGCACTTCCTCAGGCCTCATTTTCCCCGTCTGTGAAGTGGGGGGATTGGGCAAGACCAGGGATGGCAAACGGGTGTCGTCTGGCCTGTGGAACTCCTGATCTGCCCTCCCAATCCTGCCTCCCTCTCTGTGTACTGACCATGCATCCAGGTACCCAGGCTGAAAACCTACAAGTTGTTCTTGAACTTCCCCAGAGCTCCCAGATCCACCCCCCTTATCTCTCTCTAATCTTCTTCTTCTTTCTCCCTCCACCTTCCCATCCTCATCCCAGTCTCCATCCTCTCTCCCCCTGGACAGTTGTAACAGTATCCTCAGTGGTCCTCCTGCAGCCACTTGGGCCCTTTTATCCATCCTCCACAGAGAGGTTAGAGGGACCTTTGCAAAATGTAAAATAATGCCACTCCCTGCTTAACAGAGCCCAGTGGCATCCCATGGCTCTCCAGATAACCCCCATCCTGCCCATCGCTGTAATCTACAAAGCTCTGTGGGGTCAGGCCTCTGCCCACCACTCTAGCCTCACCTTACTCCCCAGTCTCCATGTTCTCTGAGTTCCAACAACACTGACTTCCTTTTAGTTCCTCAGCCATTCCAAGCTCTTTCAAGTTCCCCTAGAAGCACACCTGGTGACAAGGATTCAGGTACAGGTGATTTGCTGAAGAGGAGATCATGAGAGAAACCACAGGAAGGGGAAACAGGACAGAGAAGGGAAGGAAACCAATGTACAATTTCAGATCAAGGCTCAGCCTCTGCCTGATCACATGGGGAATGCTGGAGGGTATTTTTACACCTCCTGAGGCACTGCAGGCCTCTGCAAAAGCCTGCCACACAAAGCAGGGTCCAGGAACCCTAGGGCAGTGCTTGCTTGGAGGAGGGTTGCTGGTGTGGGCCCATAGAAGATAATATTCTGTATTACAAATATATAGAATGCTCTCACAACTAAATTATAAATTTTTAAAACTCCAACTTAAAAATAGGTAAAGGATCTGAATGAGCATTTCTCCAAATAAGACGCACAAAATTCTAATAAAGACATGAAAAAATGCTCAACCTCATTAGCCATCAAGGAAATGCAACTCAAAACCACAATGAGATATCACTACACATTTACTAGGATGGCTAAAATTTAAAAGTCCAATAATAAACGTTGGAAGGATGTGGAGAAATTGGAACCCTCATACATTGCTGGGGGAATGTAAAATAACGCAGCTGCTTTGGGAAACAGTTGGGCAGGCTTTCAAATGGTTAAACATCCAGTTACAATATGACCCAGCAATTCCACTCCTAGGTATACACCCAAAAGAAACAAAACTATATGTCCACACAAGAATTTCTACATAAAGGTTTATAGCAGAATTATTCATCATAGTTGAAAGGAAGAAGCAACCCAAATATTGGTCAACCAATGAATGAATAAACGAAATGTAGTATATCCATACAATAGGATGTTATTCAGCCATTAAAAGGAATGAAGTCACTTCCTAACTTATTCTATGAAGCAAGCATTATCTTGATACCAAAGCCAGATAAATATATCACAAGAAAAGAAAATTACAGGTCAATATACCTTGTGAGTATAGATGTAAAAATCCTCAAGATACTAGCAAACCAAAGACAATAGCACATTAAAAGAATTATACGGTGTGACCAAGTGGGATTTATCCCAGGTATGCAAGGGTAGTTAAAGATAAGAAAATCAATCAATGTGATATACCACATTAATAGCATAAAGGGAGAAAAACGCGATCATCTCAGTTGTCTCAGAAAAGACATTTGATAAAATCCAACAGCTTTCATGATTAAAAACAAAGCAAACAAAACAAAACAAAAAAAAACAAGAACAACAGGAAAAAGTACTACTCTGAAAACAAGGAATAAAAGGGAACTTATTCAATGTGATAAATGGCATTCATGAAAAACCCACAACTAAGATCAAACTCAATAGTGAAAGACTGAAAGCTTTCTCCCTAAGGTCAGGAGCAAAACAGGATGCCTATTTTCACCACTGCTATTCAACATTGTACTGGAAGTTCTAGACAAGAAAATTAGATAAGAAAAACAAATAAAAGGAATCCAATTAGACAAGAAAAAGAGCAGTTACCCTGCAAAAGAAAGAAAAGGCATCCAAACTGGAAAGGAAGGAATAAAGTTGTTTCTATTCACAGATGGCACGATTCTGTGTATAGAAAATATGAAATAATCCACAAGAAAGATACTAGAGCTAATAAACAAATTCAGCAAAGTTGTGGGTTACAAGATCAACACACAGAAATCTGTGTTTTTACACACCAGCAATGAACAATCTGAAAAGGAAATTAAGAAAGCAATTTCATTTCCAAAAGCATCTGAAAGAATAAAATACTTAGTAATAAATTTAACCAAGGAGGTGAAAGACATTGTATTCATAGGTAGGAAGACTTAACATTGTTAAAATGTCAATACTATCCAAAGGGATCCTCAGATTCAACATAATCCCTATCAAAATTCCAGCAGCCTTTTTTTGGGGCAGAAATAGAAAAGCCGATCCTCAAATTCTTATAGAATTTCAAGGGGCCCCCCAAGTAGCCAAAACAACTTGAAAAAGAAGAACAAACTTGGAGGACTCTCAGTTTCCAATTTCAAAACTTACTACAAACCTACAGTAATCAAAAGAGTGTGGTACTGCCATGAGAATGGACATCTAGACACATGGAATCAAAATAAACCCATAGGTCTACAGTCAATTGATTTTCAACAAGGCTGCCAAGTCCATTCAATGGGGAAAGAGTAAGTTCTTAAACAAATGGTGCTGGAACAACTGGATTTCTTCATGTAAAAGAATGAAGTTTGATCTCTGCTTCACGCCATATACAAAAATTAACTCAAAACGGATCAACAACCTAGATTTAAGAGGTAAAACTATAAAACTCTTAGAAGAAAACATAAGGGTAGATCTTCATGAGCTTAGATTTGGCAGTGAGTTCTTAGATATGACACCAAAAGCATGAGCAACAAAAGTAAAAGTTGATAAATAGGACTTCATCAAAATTAAAAACTGTACATCAAAGGACATTATCAAGAAAATGAAAAGGCAACCTACAGAATGGGAGAAAATATTTACAGATCTTATATTTGATGAGGGTTTAATATCCAGAATATATAAAGCACTGCTACAACTCAGCAAAAAAATACAAGCAACCCAATTTAAAAATGGGTAAAGAACTTGAATAGACATTGCCCCAAAGAAGATATACAAATGGCTAACAAGCACATAAAAAGATGCTCAACATAATTAGTCATTAGGGAAATGCAAGTCAAAACCACAATGAGACACCACCTCACACCTACTAGGATGGGTATAATCAAAAAAGCAGAAAATAACAAATATTGGTGAGGATGTAGAGATTTGGAACCCTTGTACATTGCTGGTGAGAATGTAAAATGGTGCAACCCATGTGGAAACCATTTTGGTGGTTCCTCAAAAAGGTAAACATAGAATGGCCCAGCAATTCCACTCCTAGGTATATACACAAAAGAATTGAAAACAGGGACTCAAACATATACTTGTACACCAATGTTCACAGCAGCATTATTCATAATAGCCAAAAGGTGGAAATAATCCAAATGCCTATCAAAATGTGGTACATACATACAGTGGAATATTATCCAGCTGTAAAAAGAATGATGTTCTGGTACATGCTACAGTATGGATGATCCTTGAAAACATTCTGCTAAATGAAATAAATCCGACAAAAAGGACCAATATTGTATGATTCCATGAAATATCTAAAATAGGCAAATTCATAGAGACATAAAGTAGGTTAGAGTATATCAGGGGCTGGGAGGAGGGAGGAATAAAGAATTAGTATTTAATGGGTCCAGAACAGGCAAATCTATAGAAACAGAAATTAGATTAGTGGTTGCTTAGGGCTGGGAGTGTGGGGTGGGAGGAGATGAATCCCTAAAGAGCAAAGGGTTTCTTTTTGAGGTCATGAAAATGTTCCGAAATTGACTATGGTAAATGTTGCACGTATCTGTGAATATAGTAAAAGCTATTGATTTGTATAGTTTATTTTTTATTTTTTTTAAATTTATGTATTTTATTTCGGCTGCATTGGGTCTTCGTTGCTGCACACGGGCTTTCTCTAGTTGTGGTGAGTGGGGGCTACTCTTCGTTGCGGTGTGAGGGCTTCTCATTGTGGTGGCTTCTCGTTGCGGAGCACGGCCTCTAGGCGCGCAGACTTCAGTAGTTGTGGTGCACGGGCTTAGTTGCTCCGCGGCATGTGGGATCTTCCCGGACCAGGGCCCGAACCCGTGTCCCCTGCATTGGCAGGCAGATTCTCAACCACTGCGCCACCAGGGAAGCCCTGATTTATATACTTTAAATGGGTGAATTGTATGGTATGTGAACTATATCTCAATAAAGCTTTTTCTTTTCTTTAAACAAACAAACAAACAAAAACAGATAGAAGCCAGAGGAGGGATGCACAGAAACAAAAAATCATCATAGGGAATCTAGTGTAGCGCTGACAATTTCTGCTTACAAGCTCTTTCTTGTCTCAATACCTGGAATGTCCTTCCCCTATCTTTTCAATTAGTTAAGCCCTCTTCATCCTTCAGATATCAGCAACAGGGTCAGGCTTTCCTGGTCACTCTGAAGGAGTCAAAATCCCCCTTTATAAAGACCATGTAGTTCTCTTTCATAGCACTTATCTCAATTGCCATTTTGCAGTATTTTATTAATGCTCATAACCCCCACTAAACTGTGAGTTTCACAAGAGCAGGAACTGAACCTGCCTGTTCAATGTATCCTTGGCACAGGGAAGAAAATCAACAAAATTTGTTAGACGAATTGATGAATGAATAAATACCAACTTTGATTGATTAGTAGGGACTTCCTAGAGCACCTGGCTGGCTCAGTAAGAAGGAATTCTATGACTGATTAATGATCTCTGCCATGGAGGAGGGCCGCTATAGAGATACTAGCCTTGTCCCAAATTTGCCATCCCTGAATTACAGAGGGCCATCCCTCAGGGTACCCCATCAGAGGGCGCTCTACAAACAGTCTCATCTCTGCCAGCTCCCAGGAGAAGAGTGCAGTTGTCATCCCAGCTGGCCTTGATAATCAATCACACAGCCATGCGGCGCCATTAAGATTTGTCACTGAGCAACATCCAGGTGCACCAGGCAGGAGCAAGCAAGCTCATTTGCATTTCATCTGCATGGAAATTTGCATACGCCTCCACAGCTCTGTCTCCTTGCAATTTTCAAGTTAAAATGTCATTATCACTCCTGTGAAGCCTGTTATTTCTTGATTTCATTCTCCCTGCTCCTCTAACCTGACTCCCTCCTAAGCCTCAGACACTCAAGCCAGGGCTGGGAGAAGGAAATGGTTTGAGCTTTGGTTCTTCTGCTGATTCACTTGTGATTTCCCTCTCTGGGCCATGTCTGTGCCACTAGGCACAGAGACAGGGATGGTCCTATGGGAGCTGCCCTTTAAGCAGTCACAGGAGGGCTGTCACAAACTTAGCCACTCAGGACTGTCCCCATGAAGCCTCCAATTCCCCACCTCTAAGCCTTTGACCTTGCTGTGCCCTCCTCCTGGAAAATCCTTCTCCCTTTCCTACAGGGTGAATGTCCAACATCCGCCCCTTTCGTTCTCTGCTTATACCGTGCCACAGCCCCTCAGTCATAAACCGGTTGGATGAAAAGATAGACATGTGACCCAAGCTCACCAATAAGATTCCTTTTCCAGGATTTGGATTTGGGAATCAGAGATGCTAGGCAGTTTCTGAACTGAGCATGTGTAAACTTGAGTTCAGAGGGCCACTGTGTCCAGCTGTGTACATAGAAAGCAGAAAAGTAGTCCTGGGGGTGGAGGACCAAAGCTGATGCACCCAGAGCCAGCCTCAAGAGACCGAGAGGTAGCAAAGGCCCTGGCTCCCAGTCTAGCCCCCATCCCCAAGCCCCAACCCTGAGGCCTGGCTGCCCTGCTCAGTACTGCTTCCAGCACTCACCACCTCTGCTCCCTGTCTCTTTTCATGCTTCAGCAAGCCCTAGGGCCTTGTGTTCCTTGCAACTGGGATGAAGCAATAGAAGATGAAATGTGAGCTCAAGGATCCCAAAAGGAAGTTTTTTAGAAAATATTTATTTATTTATTTATTTAGCCTGCGCCAGGTCTTAGTTGTGGCATGCGGACTCTTAGTTGCCACATGCGGGATCTAGTTTCCTGACCAGGGATCGAACCTGGGCCCCCTGCATTGAGAGCGCAGAGTCTTACCCACTGGACCACCAGGGAAGTCCCCCAAAAGGAACTTCTGAGGGAAAAGAATTTGATACTTGACGTCTCAAAAAGAGCATGGAAGTTGTTGTGAAGATAGAAAGCAGAACTTAAACGAACTTTCTTTTTTGGTGTTTATACCGAGAAAAGGGGGCATCATTAAGTTCTTTAGAAACAGGAGCAATGACTTTTTCTTTCTTTTTTAAAATTTTTTATTGAGGTATCATTGATTTACAGTATTATATGTTTCAGGTGTATAACATAGCTGTTCACAATTTTTAAAGATTATACTCCATTTATAGTTATAAAATATTGGCTATATACCCTGTGCTGTACAATATATCCTTGTAGCTTATTTATTTTATACATAGTAGTTTGTACCTCTATGCCTATCTTGCCCCTCACCCTTTCCCTCTTCCCACTGGTAACTGCTTGTTCTCTATATCTGTGAGCCTGTTTCTTTTTTGTTATATCACTAGTTCGTTACATCTTTTAGATTCCACTTAAGTAATATCATACAGTATTTGTCCTCTGTCTGACTTATTTCACTTGCATAATACCCTCCAAGTCCATCCATGTTGTTGCAAATGGCAAAATTTCATTTTATTTATGGCTGAGTAGTATTCCAGAGACGCATGTAATGCTCAGCATTGGAGGGCTATAAATGGGAGGTGGCATCATTATTGATGATCCATTTGCAAGGGACTCTGAACCCTAAGAGACCTCTGCTGGACCACCTCAGTGGAAGGAGATGGGGCCCCAGGTTCAAGTCCCAGCTTGGCCACTGGTTTACCATGAGACCCCAGGCAAGTCCCTCCCCTTCTCTAGGCCCCAGATTCTCCTCTGGTTACTGGGGAGAGTATCAGATGGTGGAGGAGGTGGAAGTCTGGAATCATCTGGATCAGGGAGCTGTTGCTAATCTACCTGGGGGCTGGCCTGGTTCTCACATCTTGCCTCTGAGTCTCAGCAACGCTGATCTCAGTGATTCTTTCTCTGAAATCTGTTCATGACCATGTAACCCAGGGGTGCCCTTGGCCTCTTAAAGGGGCCCTATTTCTACCATCTGCTCTCCAAGGGTCTCTGCTCTGTGGGTCCAGGCCAGGATCCCAGCTCCATCCTCCAGCCCTCAACACATAACCACGTCCTGTGGCTCAAGGAAGCATTTCCCAGCTGGTTTTGTCTCAGCATTTCCCTACCTGCTTGGCCAACCATCCTGCAAAGCTAGGGTCACCAGGGCTGTTGTGTGCGTGGAGGTGGCTGTTCTTGTTTCCTTCGTTGTTTGTAAGAAAAAGGCTTAGCAACTCTGGCTGTTAATACGTTCCCGCTGAGGAAGAGACCCAGGATTAGCTCTGGAAGAAGATATAAGACTGAGCATGAGCTGGGTTTGACCAGAAAAGGCATGATGTGGTCTGAGGAAGGGGTCTGAGCCATATGGGCTCCCAGTGACAGTGCCGATGCTGCCTTGAACCAGGAGATCTTGGGCCCAGACCCCACTCGGGGGCCCTCACACCATGTGTATGGGGCGGGTTGCATTTCCCAAAGGCGGCCGCGAGAGCCCCTACCATCTCATATGCTTTTCTTTTCTTTTTTTTTTTTTTAAGATATGGAAATTTTTTTTTTTTAATAAATTTATTTATTTTTGGCTGCGTTGGGTCTTCGTTGCTGCGCGCGGGCTTTCTCTAGTTGCGGCGAGCGGGGGCTACTCTTCGTTGTGGTGCATGGGCTTCTCATTGCAGTGGCTTCTCTTGTTGTGGAGCACGGGCTCTAGGCGGGCAGGCTTCAGTAGTTGTGGCTCGCGGGCTCTAGAGCGCAGGTTCAGTAGTTGTGGCTCGCGGGCTTAGTTGCTCCACGGCATGTGGGATCTTCCCGGACCAGGGCTCAAATCCGTGCCCCCTGCATTGGCAGGCGGATTCTTAACCATTGCACCACCAGTGATGCAAAGTTTAGTCTAGGTTGACAAAATCCAGGCATTTAGTTGAGTGAAATCACGAGGGTCAGCAAAGGTCAGTATCTTCATTCCTTAGGCTCCAGTTAGTCTGGTGGTTGAGTGCTCGAGGGAGGTTGGATCCTGCAAAACAACTCAAAAATGTGCTTCAAGCTGATCTCTACCTTTGAAACAGAACTGGGAGTCTTCACGATTGACTTACTACCTTTGCTATAGTTACTTCTCTTGCCTGATCACTGTCGTTTGTTCCTGCATTCTTTGTTCTTTTTAAAATCATTAATTACTGAGACCTATTTTTGTTTCCACGTGAAGACCTATAGGAGGCTATAGTTCACCTTTCTCCCAATCATCAGTAAAGAGAACACAGAGGGGTTCTGAAATTCACACTCTGGTTCTTAATTTAAGCTTGTCCAGCTCATGTTACACTTTCTCTTATTGCATTGTATTCTACTTCCGCAAAATACAATGTAGTCTGGTTTAACCCCATCCTTTCCTTATAACTGTCTTGCTAACATCTTGGAACTCAGCCACCAGACTGTAATGCAGTCCAAAATTGTCCACATAGAAAGGACCACCAGGAGGGGCCCTATGTAGGTGTTTTGGCGACAGCCCCGCTGAGCCCCTAGCTGACAGCCAGCATCAATCTCCAGACGTGCAAGTGAGGATGCTTCCGTGTGATTCCAGCCTCCAGCCACTGAATCACCCTTCGAGTGTTCCCAGCTGATAACATGGATCAGGGAAAACTGTCCCTAATTGTGCCATGTCCAAATTCCTGGCCCACAGAACCAGGGAGTATCATAAAATGCTTGTCTTAGACCATGAAGTTTTGGGTGGTTTGTAATGCTGAGAGTGTACGAGAGCAGTGGCCTTGCTAGAGGGTGCCCACCCAAAGTCCTGAGCCCTCCCCCACCATGTGGGTCTCATCTCCCTCTCCTTACTGAACCTCACCCAGAACATCCCCTCTTATTCAGGTGAAGAAACAGGTTCAGGAGGACCAGGGACTTGCCTAGGGTACCACAGACTTCAGTGGCTAGCTGCCCTGCTGCGGGGAAGCTCTGATTAAACAAGATCTCTTAGAGCAATTGCAAATGACAGCCATGGGGTTGGCCCACTGCCTGTTTTTATAAATAAAGTTTTATTGTAACACAGCCATGTCCATTTATTTACATATCTCCTGTGGCTGCTTTAACACTACAGGGGCACAATCAAGTATGGGCCACAAAACCTGAAATATTGACTGAGCTCTGCCCACCAAAGCAACAGCCAGCTGAACCCACCACCAGTCTCTCCCATCAGGAAACTTGCACAAGCCACATAGATAGCCTCACCCACCAGAGGGCAGACAGCAGAAGCAAGAAGAACTACCATCCTGCAGCCTGTGGAACAAAAACCACATTCACAGAGAGATGGACAAGATGAAAAGGCAGAGGGCTATGTACCAGATGAAGGAACAAGATAAAACCCCAGAAAAACAACTAAATTAAGTGGAGATAGGCAACCTTCCAGAAAAAGAATTCAGAATAATTATAGGAAGATGATCCAGGACTTCAGAAAAAGAATGGAGGCAAAGATCAAGAAGATGCAAGAAATGTTTAACAAAGATCTAGAAGAATTAAAGAACAAACAAACAGAGATGAACAACAAAATAACTGAAATGAAAAATACACTAGAAGGAATCAATAGCAGAATAACTGAGGCATAAGAACAGATAAGTGACCTGGAAGACAGAACGGTGGAATTCACTGCCGCAGAACAGAATAAAGAAAAGAGAATGAAAAAAAATGAAGACAGCCTAAGAGACCTCTGGGACAACATTAAACACAACAACATTCGCATTATAGGGGTCCCAGAAGAAGAAGAGAGAGAGAAAGGACCAGAGAAAATATTTGAAGAGATCATAGTCAAAAACTTCCCTAACATGGGAAAGGAGATAGCCACCCAAGTCCAGGAAGCGCAGAGAGTCCCATACAGGATAAACCCAAGGAGAAACACGCCAAGACACATAGTAATCAAATTGCAAAAATTAAAGACAAAGAAAAATTATTGAAAGCAGCAAGGGAAAAATGACAAATAACATACAAGGGAACTCCCATAACATTAACAGCTGATTTCTCAGAAGAAACTCTACAAGCCAGAAGAGAGTGGCATGATATACTTAAAGTGATGAAAGGGAAGAACCTACAACCAAGAGTACTCTACCCGGCAAGGATCTCATTCAGATTCGACGGAGAAATCAAAAGCTTTACAGACAAGCAAAAGCTAAGAGAATTCAGCACCACCAAACCAGCTCTACAACAAATGCTAAAGGAACTTCTTTAAGTGGGAAACACAAGAGAAGAAAAGGACCTACAAACACAAACCCAAAACAATTAAGAAAATGGTCACAGGAACATACATATCGATAATTACCTTAAACGTGAATGGATTAAGTGCTCCAACCAAAAGACACAGGCTTGCTGAATGGATACAAAAAAAAGACCCATATATATGCTGGCTACAAGAGACCCACTTCAGACCTAGCGACACATTCAGACTGAAAATAAAGGGATGGAAAAAGATATTTCATGCAAATGGAAATCAAAAGAAAGCTGGAGTAGCTATAAAATACTCTCAGATAAAATAGACTTTAACATAAAGAACGTTACAAGAGACAAGGAAGGACACTACATAATGATCAAGGGATCAATCCAAGAAGAAGATATAACAATTATAAATATATATGCACCCAACATAGGAGCACCTCAATACATAAGGCAACTACTAACAGCTATAAAAGAGGAAATCGACAGTAACACAATAATAGTGGGGGACTTTAACACCTCACTTACACCAATGGACAGATCATCCAAACAGAAAAGTAATAAGAAACACAAGCTTTAAATGACACAATAGGCCAGATAGATTTAATTGATATTTATAGGACATTCCATCCAAAAAACAGCAGATTACACTTTCTTCTCAAGTGCGCATGGAACATTCTCCAGGATAGATCACATATTGGGTCACAAATCAAGCCTCAGTAAATTTAAGAAAATTGAAATCATATCAAGCATCTTTTCTGACCACAATGCTGTGAGATTTTTTTTCCCTGTAATTGATTTCTAAATCAATTATAGGGGAAAAAATGTAAAAAACACAAACACATGGAGGTCAAACAATCCATTACTAAATAACCAAGAGATCACTGAAGAAATCAAAGAGGAAATCAAAAAATACCTAGAGATAAATTACAACGAAAACATGACGATCCAAAACTTATGGGATGCAGTTCTAAGAGGGAAGTTTATAGTTATACAAGCCTACCTCAAGAAACAAGAAAAATCTCAAATAAACAATCTAACCTTACACCTAAAGGAACTAGAGAAAGAAGAACAAACAAAACCCAAAGTTAGCAGAAGGAAAGAAATCATAAAGATCAGAGCAGAAATAAATGAAATAGAAACAAAGAAAACAATAACAAAGATCAATAAAACTAAAAGCTGGTTCTTTGAGAAGATAAACAAAATTGATAAACCATTAGCCAGACTCATCAAGAAAAAGAGGGAGAGGACTCAAATCAATAAAATTAGAAATGAAAAAGGAGAAGTTACAACAGACACCACAGAGATACAAAGCATCCTAAGAGACTACTACAAGCAACTCCATGCCAATAAAATGGACAACCTGGAAGAAATGGACACATTCTTAGAAAGGTATAACCTTCCAAGACTGAACCAGGAAGAAATAGAAAATATGAACAGACCAATCACAAGTAATGAAATTGAAACTCTGATTAAAAATCTTCCAGCAAACAAAAGTCCAGGACCAGATGGCTTCACAGGTAAATTCTATCAAACATTTAGAGAAGAGCTAACACCCATCCTTCTCAAACTCTTCCAAAAAATTGCAGAGGAAGGAACACTCCCAAACTCATTCTATGAGGCCACCATCACCCTGATACCAAAACCAGACAAAGATACTACAAAAAAACAAAATTAAAGACCAATATCACTGATGAATAGAGATGCAAAACTCCTCAACAAAATACTAACAAACAGAATCCAACAACACATTAAAAGGATCATACACCATGATCAAGTGGGATTTATCCCAGGGATGCAAGCATTCTTCAATATACACAAATCAATCAATGTGATATACCATATTAACAAATTGAAGAAGAAAAGCCATATGATCATCTCAATAGATGCAGAAAACGCTTTTGACAAAATTCAACACCCATTTTTGATAAAAACTCTCCAGAAAGTGGGCATAGAGGGAAGCTACCTCAACATAATAAAGGCCATATATGACAAACCCACAGCAAACATCATTCTCAATGGTGAAAAACTGAAAGCATTTCCTCTAAGATCAGGAACAAGACAAGGATGTCCACTCTCGCCACTCTTATTCAACATAGTTTTGGAAGCCCTAGCCACGGCAATCAGAGAAGAAAAAGAAATAAAAGGAATACAAATTGGAAAAGAAGAAGTAAAACTGTCACTGTTTGCAGAGGACATGATACTATACATAGAGAATCCTAAAGATGCCACCAGAAAACTACTAGAGCTAATCAATGAATTTGGTAACGTTGCAGGATACAAAATTAATGCACAGAAATCTCTTGCATTCCTATACACTAATGATGAAAAATCTGAAAGAGGAATTAAGGAAACACTTCCATTTACCATTACAACAAAAAGAATAAAATACCTAGGAATAAACCTGCCTAGGGAGACAAAAGACCTGTATTCAGAAAACTATAAGACACTGATGAAAGAAATTAAAGATGATACCAACAGATGGAGAGATATACCATGTTCTTGGATTGGAAGAATCAATATTGTGAAAATGACTATACTACCCAAAGCAATCTACAGATTCAATGCAATCCCTATCAAATTACCAGTGGCATTTTTTCCAGAACTAGAACAAAAAATCTTAAAATTTGTATGGAGACACAAAAGACCCCGAATAGCCAAAGCAGTCTTGAGGGAAAAAACGGAGCTGGAGGAATCAGATTCCCTGACTTCAGACTCTACTACAAAGCTACAGTAATCAAGACAGTATGGTACTGGCACAAAAACAGAAATATAGATCAACAGAACAGGCTAGAAAGCCCAGAGATAAACCCACGCACCTATGGTGAACTAATCTATGACAAAGGAGGCAAGGATATACAATGGAGAAAAGACAGTCTCTTCAATAAGTGGTGCTGAGGAAACCAGACAGCTACATGTGAAAGAATGAAATTAGAACACTCCCTAACACCATACACAAAAATAAACTCAAAATGGATTAGAGACCTAAATCTAAGACCAGAACTATAAAACTCTTAGAGGAAAACATAGGAAGAACACTCTTTGACATAAATCACAGCAAGATCTTTTTTGATCCACCTCCTAGAGTAATGGAAATAAAAACAAAAATAAACAAATGGGACCTAATGAAACTTAAAAGCTTTTGCAAAGCAAAGGTAACTACAAACAAGACGAAAAGAGAACCCTCAGAATGGGAAAAAATATTTGCAAACGAATCAATGGACAAAGGATTAATCTCCAAAATATATAAACAGCTCATGCAGCTCAATATTAAAAAAACAAACAACCCAATCCAAAAATGGGCAGAAGACCTAAATAGACATTTCTCCAAAGAGGACATACATATGGCCAAGAAACACATGAAAAGCTGCTCAACATCACTAATTATTAGAGAAATGCAAATCAAAACTACGATGAGGTATCACCTCACACCAGTTAGAATGGCCATCATCAGAAAATCTACAAACAACAAATGCTGGAGAGGGTATGGAGAAAAGGGAACCCTCTTGCACTGTTGGTGGGAATGTAAATTGATACAGCCACTATGGAGAACAGTATGGAGGTTCCTTAAAAAACTAAAAATAGAATTACCATATAACCCAGCAATCCCACTACTGGGCATATACCCAGAGAAAACCACAATTCAAAAAGACACATGCATCCCAATGTTCATTGCAGCACTATTTACTAGGTCATGGAAGCAACCTAAATGCCCATTGACAGGCAAATGGCTAAAGAAGATGTGGTACATATATTACAATGGAATATTACTCAGCCATAAAAAGGAACGAAATTGGGTCATTTGTAGAGACATGGATGAATCTAGAGACTGTCATACAGAGTGAAGTAAGTCAGAAAGTGAAAAACAAATATCGCATATTAACGCATATATGTGGAACCTAGAAAAATGGTACAGATGAACCGGTCTGCAGGGCAGAAATTGAGACACAGATGTAGAGAACAAATCTATGGTCACCAAGGGGGGAAAGCGGCGGGGGGTGGGGGTGGTGGTGTGATGAATTGGGAGATTGGGATTGACATGTATACACTGATGTGTATAAAATGGATGACAAATAAGAACCTGCTGTATAAAAAAATTAATAAAATAAGATTCAAAAATTCAAAAAAACCCCCCAAAAACCTGAAATATTTACCAACTGGTCCTTTACTGAACGTTCGCCTTCCTTAAAGGCCTGAGGAAACTGCAGCCCCTCCCAGAAGCTCAAACCTCCCCAAGGGATGAAACGGAAAATTTTCAGCAAAAAGCTCTAAGTTTAACCCCAGGAGACCTGGGTTCTAATCTCCTCCTTCTCTGCAGACCTCACTTTTTTCTTTTACAACATAGAGCAATAACTGTTCCTGCTCCTGACAGGTGCAGGGAGGATGGAGGAAAAAGGAGGGTAAAGACCCTTTGCCTACAAGCCCAGCACATGGCGCACGGCAGGCCCTCAGTCCTGTGAGCGGCTGCCTATCCTCTTCCCTTCCACCCTGAGAAGTTTCTGGCTTGCAGGGAGGGGCAAGAATGGAGTTGGAGCTCCCAGAGAAATTAGTTCCTTGGCCCCCGTGGCTTCACCTCATTTGTGATGTTAATTGCATAGATTTGCATAATGTGCTCACTGAGGTGTTATTTTACTTGCACATTTAAATCATTTAATCATCTGTCTTTTCCCCCCTCTTAATCTTGAGATGCCAAGATGAGGAGGGGGAGGTGAAAGAAAGACAGGAGACTGTGAGTCTCTAGGTTTCTCTTTCTCTGACTGCATCTCTGTCTCTGTCTCTGTCTCTCTCTCTCTCTCTCACACACACACACACACACAGACAAACAAAGTGAACTCCCAGATGCAACCCTGATGTTTAACACTCTTTATCTCCATCACTGGACTCCAGCCACACTGGCTCTTGCCCTTCCTCATACACTAAGTACATTCCAGCCTCAGGACCTTTGCGCTTGCCTTCTCCTCTGCTTGGAGGAGATATCCTTTCTCCAGATATCCACACAGTTCCCTCTCTCACTTTATT
The DNA here is from genome assembly GCF_028564815.1 of Eubalaena glacialis. Taxonomy (NCBI): domain Eukaryota; kingdom Metazoa; phylum Chordata; class Mammalia; order Artiodactyla; family Balaenidae; genus Eubalaena; species Eubalaena glacialis. The sequence continues at coordinate 22,101,310 of NC_083728.1, forward strand.
CACATCTTGCCGCTTCAGGTAATACTTCCTTGACCTCCTTGTCTTATTTAGTAGCTTCTATCCTTTTTGCATTTTTCTGCAAAGCACTTGTCACCACTCAACATTGTGGTCCATTTTTTGTCAACTCCTTTAACAGAATGTGAGCTTCACAAGGGCAAGGGTTTTATTTGTTTGTTTGTTTTGGCCCTGCAGTGAGGTATGTGGGATCCTAGTTCCCCGACCAGAGATTGAACCCATGCCCCCTGCAGTGGAAGCATGGAATCTTAACCACTGGACTGCCAGGGAAGTCCCAGGGCAAGGGTTTTGTTTTTGTTTTTCTGCTTGGTTTTTGTTTACTGCTGTCTCTCCAAGTGCCTAGAACAGTGCCTGGCACATAGTAGGTATGCAGTAAATATTTGTCAAATTAAGAAACATACACCGAAGGTTTAAAAGCCCTAAAAGGATAAGATGTGATGACTGTACAGTCACAGGCTTCCAGGCCGTTGTCGGCTCTGAGTCCAGGACCCAGGTTTGCTAGCACTGAGCCCAGGCTTTCTCCAGAAATGGAGCTGTTTCTGGAAGGTCCCTTAAAGCAATGACCCCAGGTTAGCCTCCCCTGGGGGCTGACATTTCCTGGGCAGTAAGAACAGCTGTCTGGGGTTTGGGCAGAGTGAGTCTGAACTGGCAGCCTTCCAGAGAACTGGGCAGTTGTTTCACAACTCCAGGCGTCATATGTGGCGGAACTCAGCGGTCAGACTGATAAGTCCAGAGGTCACGGTCTAACCATAGAGGGCACAGGGAGGAAGGCTGAGGGCACAGGGAGGAAGGAGAGAGGTCACTGAGAGTCCTGAGAAGGCTGCTATTCCCACTTCCCAGTGGATGTTTTGAACCAAGGATCAGAGCTGGATATCCAAGCCTCCTCTGCACCATTGTAGAGATGAGGAAACTGAGGCTCAGCCTAGGGAATTGGCTTGTCCAAGTGTCCTGAGCAGGGCCCATCTCCCACAGGAGCTCCTGGGTGGAAAGGCCCTGATCTGGGAAGTGCCAGGCACGGTTCCCACTGCCTGTATTGTGCCCCTTCCTCCTCCAGATCCTCCTCAGATGTCAATTCCTCCAGAAAGCCCTCACTGATACCCTCAGTTTAGGTCAAGTTCCTCTGTTCTCAGAGAGTCACACACTCTCCCTTCAGAGCCCACATCTATTTGCAGTGACAGTCTGGTGTCTGTGTCCCCAACCAGGCTCTAACCTCCACCAGGCAGGGACCATGAGGTGCTATTCCAGTCACCTCCGTTTTCAGAGCCTAGCACATGGTGGGTAGGTTACAGGGACTCGATGCCCATTGGTTGACTGAACACACACACAACACGTGCAGACGCTTAGACAGTGCAGGAGCATATTATAGACGACAAGGCGGCCACAGGGGCTGGCCCAGGGACTGGGACCGTGGCTCTGCTCCCTCAGAAGCTCTCGGGCTGTGCTCTGCCCACATCCTTGGATCTCTTTCCTGTTTTCTGCACACCAGCTTCTGGTGTGCGCTCATTTCCGCAGCCTGCACCTGGGTCTCTGTCCTGGGCTGCCTCGGGCTGCCAGAAGCCCCATCGCCTATGCCGGGGGGGAGCTGGGAATACCTGGGAACTGAGGCCCCCTGCCCACTCCTGGGGTGTGCCTCCTGCGTACAGGGTAATAAAGACTCCAGCTCTCTGCCCCATCTGCCCGGTAGGGCACTTACCTGGTTGGTGCACCTTTGCTTGACTTCCTACCTTGCCCTGTCCCACTTCCCCACTCAGCCTCTGGTGTTTCCTGGAGACACTCCCTAATAAACCACCTGCACGCAATCCTGTCCCGGGCTCTGCTTCATCTCACTCAGGACCCCGTTCACACCTGGCAGAAGCTTGAGTCAGACACTCCTGGGTCCAGCCCCGACTCTGCTTCTGACCAACTGTGCAGCCCTGGGCACCTTCATCCGCCTCCCCAGCCTCCTCTGTAAGACGCAGCAGCAAGAATTAGAAACGGTGTTTGTGGGGTGCCTGATCCAGGCCAAGTCCATGTTGGGTCTCAGTGACAGTAAGTGTCCATGTCTGTCACCAGCAAGTTCTAACTCTAAACATCCTGGATCCCACCACCTGTTGAAGCCTCAAATGGGATATACAAGTTCAGAAAAGCAGCCACCCTGGCCCTGAGCTGTGCATGTGTCAGGAGCTCAGGGGTCTGTTCTATAAATTTCCAAAGAAACAGCCTGGCCTGCAGCTTCCTGTCCCTGCTGAGTGTCGTTGGCCCAGTCTCCAGCATGCCCACAGCATCCTCCTGCCCCTTGTCTGGGTCAGAGCAGGTCTTGAAGTACTCAGAGACCTAAGCATCAGGGATCTGCATGGGTTCCCCAAGCCTCACTTCAGGATGCCTGGCCTCCTACCTGTTCTTTAAAAAGCTGCACTCTCCTGCTCCTCCAGGTCTTTGCACCTACTGTTATCATATGCCTGTCCAGTGAACTCCTACACATCCTTTAAAGCCCAGCTCCAATGTCACCTCCTGCTGGAAACCTTCCCTGACCATGCTGTTCCCCAGGTGGGGTTTAACGCCTTCTCTGGGCACCCACATCTCCCGTTCCTGACCCAATACAGAGCTGGCCACATATGTGCCTTTTTGTAATTGCCTCTTGACTTGTCTGCCTCCAGGAGAATTGGGACTGGTTTGCTCATTACTGAATCCCAAACGCCCAGCACAGGGCCTGGAATACAGTAGGAGGTCAAACAAATGTTTGGTGAATGAATGAATGAATGAAGACATCAAGCCACCGCCAGATTTATCATGTAAGTTTGTAGCTCAAATGTCAGGGCTGGGGGTGGGTCTAACTGCTCATTGTGGGTTTGTCTGGTTTTGGATTTCATTTCATTTCATTTTTGGTTTTTCCTTTTCTAAGGAAACGGTTTCAGTCCCGAGGGGCCCTGTCTTAACTCTCTCGTTTCCAGGAAATCATGGGCCCTGGCATCACGGGAGCATCTGGCAAGTCCAGGGGTAGCAACTGACGCCTTCCCCTTTGGGGGTTCCCACACACACTGTACCCGCCCAGCCTCTTCCCACCTCCTCTGGGAGGCCCTGCGGTGTGTGGAGAGCTGGACTGGAGAGTCAGACAGACAGATGTCTGGCTCCTTTGCTAGCTAACTGACCTTGGGGAAGTCACTTCCACACTCACTGCCTCAATCTCCCCAGTTGTAGAAGTCCTTGTGGGAGTTCTGGGGCTCCTCTCCCTGTCTCTTGGCCCTGGGGAAAATGAAGGGCCAAAACATGTGCTCAGGGAGGGAACAGGAGTCTGTTTTCAGAAGAGGAAGCCGGAGCTCAGGGCAGGGCTGGGAGCCTCAAACTCTTGGGGCTGAAAGTCCCACCAAGCGCAGCCTCAGCCCAGAGGAGGGCAGCTTTGCCACCAGGCCCCCAGCAGGGCTGGGAAGGCTGAGCTGGCAGAGGGAGGAGGCTTGTTTTTCAGGGCCTGGCCTTCCCTGGGGGCGTCCTGTCCTTAGCCTCAGGGCTCAGCCCAGCCCCTGGCACAGCCAGGCCTCAGCTGGGGCGGGAGGTACCAGGGGGCAAAGCTGGCCTGGCCCCACGTCGGCAGTTCCTGCTTTTCAGCCTGGGCATATCTCCCCTGGAAGCCACCCTCAGGGGCCTGGCTCTCCCACACCAGAGACCAGCAGCGGTGAGGGCCAAGGGGGCTGCCTGTAGCAGTGACCATAGGGCTTGACCACGGTGAGATTTCTGGACAAGCAGAGCATGGTGGTTAAGGGCCTGATGGCTGCTTTTTAAAATCCCAGCTCTGCCTTCTAACTTTGCTAGGCCTCAGTTTACTCATCTGTAAAATGGGACTAAGAATAGTTTCCATCTCTTGGTGTTGCTAAGAAGATTGGATAAGCGATATTATATTAGCTTGGCACACACCATAATAAGTTTGTACTTAGATTCAGGGACCTGTGGGAGACCCGAAGTTCAGACCCTTACCTGAAGGTCTAGTTCCTGGAGACCTGAGCAATGCCAAACAGATGGGCAGCAGGACAGACAGGGAGAGTGTCCAGGGAAGGAGGGGGGAGAAGAGAGAGAGGTTCCAGGGCAAGGTAGAACGTGTGGCAGGTGGAGCCCATCTTTCTTTGACTGGGAAGATGGACTGCTTTACTTTAGGTTAAGAGACCCTGAGGGTGTGTGCATGTGGTGGGGGGGGGGGTGGGTAGGCTGGGGTAAGGGCAATGCCCTGGACTGGGGTCAGGAGAACCGGGGTCCCAGCTCCAGTTCAGGCGTGTGCTGCTGGGTGACATAGGAAAGCCACTGCCCATTTGTAGGTCCTAGATTTCTTAGAGGCTGGGAGCTAGAACCATATGGTCTTGAAGGGTTGCTTCCAGTGCAATTGACGGTTGGGGCTGAATCCCAGAATCCTAACTCAGGAGGCTGTCTAACCCTGAGCTAGTGACAGGAAGACACGGTTCTGAACCTCACTGGGATTATTTCTTCCCTTCCACCCAGGAAAGGACATTATGGCCATTTTACAGATGAGGAAACAGGCTCAGAGACTCAGCAGCTCACTAATAATTCCTCACCTTTCAGCAGCAGGAATGGGTTCCAGAGCCCTTCTGCATGAACTACAGCCCACTTACATAAACTGTCTGTTACCATATCACACGAAAACAACTGAGTGGATTTTCACACACCAGGGAGGGTATGTTTGGGACAGTCTGATGCTAAATATAGGCCACGCTAGAGTATTCAGAACTCACGTTGGGGTTTCCAGGTCTACTCGGGGCATCTCAGGGAGAAAGCAGCTACCATCTAGCAGGGCTGGACCTGAGGCACAAAAAGAGACTGGTGGGAATTGAGGCAAGTGTATCCAGGCGCCAAGCAGAGAGAGCAAACAAGCAGGGGAGGAGGGGTGGATGCTCCAGATACAGACACCGATTTTTGACCAAGCTACCATCACAAAATCAAGTGCACACTGTCAGAGTCAAGTGTCTCTCTGGGAGAAGCATCAGGGCTTACTTATGTAATGGTGATCAACTTGATATTCCCACTCGAAGCAACTCAAACTTCCCACGTCCCAAATCAAACTTCTGGCCAGCTCCTCCCACAGCCGTCCCATCACAGACAGTGAAAACTTCCTCCTTCCTTAGGTCAGAACCTTTGGAATCATCTTTTCTTTTTTTTTTTGGCTGCACCAGGTGGCATGTAGGATTTTAGCTCCCTCCGACCAGCGATCGAACCCATGCCCCCTGCAGTGGAAGCGTCTTAACCACTGGACCGCCAGGGAAGTCCCCCTTGGAATCATCTTTGATGCCTGTCTCTCACAATCTGTTAGCAAATCCTACTGGCACTACTTCAAGTTATATCCAGATAGGGACTTCCCTGGTAGTCCAGTGGTTAGGACGCCACACTTCCATTGCAGGGGTCACAGGTTCGATCCCTGGTCGGGGAACTAAGATCCTGTAAGCCGCGTGGTGCAGCCAAAAAAAATATATATATATATCCGAATATATCCAAGATCTATCCAGATATATCACCACCTCCCGGACTACCACCATCATTTCTCGCCCAGATGTTGCGGTAGCCCCCTCATGCATCTATCGACTTCAAGCTTTCACCCCTGCAGAATCCAGAACACCTGTTAAAACCTAAGTCAGATCTCTTGTCTCCTCTGCTCAAATTCCTTCAATGGCTCCCATCAAACCCAGAGTAAAAGACAGTGTCTTTGGAATGTTCTAGAAGGCCTAAACAGTCTGGTCCTCCTTGTTGGCTCCTTATAATACCCCTGGGAGGTAAGCAAGGGAGGAGGGATTGCTCTCACTTTACAGATAGGGAAATAGAGGGCTGAAGGATGGAGACTCTGCTTGGGTCACCTGTCCTGGGACTCTGTCCACCACTCTGTCCCGGATGCCTGAGCAGGCGGCTGCTGGTGTCTGTAATCTGATGAGTGTTCACCCCACACTCTCCATGGAGCGCTGGCTCCCTGCCCATTCTCCAGAGACAAGCCAGATGCCAAAATAGACTTGTGGACACGGTGCCCTTGGCTGGGAGAGGCCCCTGGATTCCACCCCTTTTTAGGCCAGATCAGAGCAGTGCACGGTCCACCCTGGGCTGCTTAGTAGCCATTAGAGGAATGTAAATCTTCTGGAGCCTGGAGTGGGTCAGCCCTGGGGCAGCCAGCTGTACCCCGGCTCTGACCCTCATTTGCCAAGTGACCTTGGGCAAGTCAATTCTCTGTTCTGAGTTGTGCTCTTTCCACTCCTAGGAAGTTGTAAAATGTAAACGTTCTAAGAAGAAACTGATGCGATGTGGGTTGCATCCTGTGAGACCACAAATAACCAGCAGCCAGAAGATGTCAAATATCAGCTCACCTCTGGCCTGAGGTCTAGAGTAGATTGTCACAGGGTTCTGTCCCAGCCCCATCCTGTTCAACTATCTATCCATCATTTTAAGATGGAAAGATGGCCCTTTACAGTGTGGCTGGGAAGGGCAATAGGACATTGAGTATCAGAACAAGAGTGTCCAAAGACCTTGACAAGCAGGACCAATGGGCTGAATATAAGAAGATGAAATATAATAAGGGTGAATGTCAACCCCTGTACTTGAACCCAAATACCAACAAATGAGTTTGGGATGAAGAGGACAGGATTGAGATGAAGCAGATTTAAGCCAGTAGTTCTCTAGGGGGCATTTTACAAATTCATGGGGTCATTTTGGGCTGTCACTAACAATTGGGGGGCCCTTGTGACATTTAGGGGCAAGGGCCAGGGATCCTGGGCAACTCACAATGCACAGAATAGTCTCACCCTGTTGGTAATTGCCCTGCATCCTTCACAACTTTCAAATGTCCACCCGATGAAAACTCAAGACAAATCTAAATAGGTCAGGCTTTAGTGCATCACAATACTGAAAGGTTTTCATGAGACATCATGTGAAAAACTCAGTAACTTAGGAGAAGGTTGTTATTGACAGGGAAGCGTAAATGGAATAAGGACAGCAACTCAGTTATTGAATAATTTTCTCTTTCGGCAGTCTGTCTAGTCAATGTATTAGACTATCACCAATTACATATTAAGAGGAAAAGTTTCCAGGGCATGGATGCAATTACAGCAAAGACAGTGAAACCAACTGTAAATACTGAATAGAAGAGATATGTAGCTCTTTTTTTTTTTTTTACAGGTTTAGAGCCAAATATTAATAAATTAGAGATGCAAGAAATCTGAGTTTCTTTAGGGACAGTTGCTTTGAATCTATGTTGTGAAAACTACACATTGAGATGATTTATTTGGGGGTTACCTGTTGTTTTTCAGTCTTACTCAGAAACTGTCCCCATGGATGCACCACATGGTTTCTCGATAACATTGAATGGAAAGCTTCCTCTTGTGATCCATCTGCTAATCCTTAATGAGGGATGTGGTAGTAAAAGGCTTTTTTTTTTTAAAGTTCTGAAGGCAGAAAGCACCCCTCTGTTGAGGAGTGAGATTCTATGGAAGATGTGTTTTCTGCGTGGTCACACCACTCACCTGTCATGTGCCGTAAAATGGGAATTACTTATCACTACACTTAGATGTTCACCCTCCTTTTTCTCTCCACCTGACAGGTTGCGATGTGTCTTGGTGTGTTCTCCCTACTTCAATTAAGGTTATTTCTCTCTTTCTCTTATCGTATACGAATGAGTTGGGTCTGTTGTGTCTTGCCCTAACAACTGTTTTTATTTTAATTTTCACCTGCACCTCCTGCCCTGTCATTTTTCTGCACTTCTTGCGTTTATGGGTGTCTGATCTGCTTACATCTTTGGAATCCAAACTTACTCATTATGAATAGATATGGGTTATTATGTCTTTTTGGGTAGTTGTGCCCAAGAACATATGGAGATACACATGATTTTATTATAAATGACTTCTCTTTTATACCTCCTTTATATTACAGACTGGGCATCGTATTGATATACATGTGTTTCGGTAGATTATCCCTTGTGAATTTCATTTCAGAAAACTAAAATGAAAGGAAGCATAAAATATTTGCTATGAAAAAGAGGCTTTGGCAATTATACTTTTGGGTTTATATCCTACTAGAACATTACAAGTTTTCACCAAAAGACATGTGCAAGAATGTTGGCAATAGCACATTCTTAATAATCCCTAACTGGAAACAACGGAATATCCATCAAAGCTGGATGGATACATAAACTGAGGTGAGCCACACAGTGGAATCCTCCAGAGCAAAAAGAACGAGCTATTTACAAGTACACACAACACTGCAGATGAATCTTACCTGAACATGCAGTTGGGTGAGAGAAGCCAGACATAAAAGGGGTTGTCCTGAGCAATGCCGTTTCTATAAAGTCCTCAAACCAGCACTAACTGATGCTATTAGAAGTCAACATACTATATATATAATATAGACTAATCTATGCTATTAAAAGTCAGGATAGCGGTTACCTCTGGGGGGTTAGTGACTGGATGCAAGACAGGCAGGAAGATGGTCGTGTCCTATTTCTTGATCTGTCATGTTCAGTTTGTGAAATTTCATCAAGCTGTACCTTTATGTCCACTTTCTGTATATATGCTTGTATTAGAGTTTTCCAGAGAAAGAGAACTAATAGGATATATATATAGAGAGAGAGAGAGACAGAGAGACAGAGACAGACAGACAGAGACAGACAGACAGAGACAGAAACAGAGAGAGACAGAGAGATCTATAAATCTATATTGTCTACATATATTGGGGGGGGTATTTTAAGGCATTGTCTCATACAATTGTGGAGGCTGGCAAGTCCTCCATCTGCAGAGGAGGCTGGCAGGCTGCAGACTCAGAGATGAGCTGATGTTGCAGTCCGTGTCCAAAGGCCATCTGCTGGTAGAGTTCTCTCTTCCTCAGGGAAGGGCAGTTGTTTTCTATTAAAGCCTTCAACTGATTAAATGAGACCCACCCACATTCTGGAGAATAATCTGTTTTACTCAAGGTCTACTGATTCAACTTTTAATCCCATCTAAAAATATCCTCACAGAAACGTCTAGAATAATGTTTGGCCAAATACCTGGGTACTGTGGCCCAGCCAATTTGACACATAACAATGTTTTACTTCAATAAAAAGCTATTGGGGGCGGTGTCTTTGGACTGACAGGGTTGAGAGCCACTAATTTAGCTGAAGCTCATAAAGAAATCCACAATATGACTACAGTCATCAATCATAAAGCCAGTTCTACATTAAGTTCCATGAATAGGAGTATTGTAACTAGATCAAGGGAGGTGATTCATTCAGTCTCTCTCTCTCTCTCTCTCTCTTCTGATTAGTCATCACCTGGAGAGTTCTGGTCATTTCTAGAGGTTACACCTTGATAGTTACTCAGGTTTTCACTGGAATGTTGTGGCCAAGAGAGTAGCCAATGAAAAATGATTGGCATGTCAATGGAGCATGATTCATATAAAAAAGCAGAAGTCTTAAAAAATGGGTGAGTCCTCAATCTGATAAAGGGTATCTATGAAAAACCCACAGCTAACATGATATTTACTGGCAAAAGACTAGATGTTTTCATTGTAAGATCAGGAACAAGACAATGATGTCTTCTCTTGCCATTTCTATTTAATATTGTACTGGAGTTTCCAACCAGAGCAGTCAGTTAAGAAAATAAAATAAAAGGCATCCAGATTGGAAAGAAGTCAAACTATGTTTATTTGTAGATGACATAATCTTATATAGAGAAAATCCTAAGGAACCAACTGGAAAATTATTAGAATTAATAAATGATTTTAGCAAGGTTCCAGTATACAAGATCGATATACAAAAATCTATTGTATTTTTATACACTAGCAATGAACAAATGAAATGCAATTAGGAAAATAATTCCACTTACAATAGTATCAAAAAGAATCAAATATTTTGGAGTACATTTAACAGAAGATGTGCAAGATTTGTATACTGAAAACTACAAAACATTGTTGAAAGAAATGAAAGATCTAAATAAATGGAGAGACATTCCACGTTTATGGACAAGAAGACTTAATACTGTTAAAATGGCAATACTCTCCAAATTGATCTAAAGATTCAGTGCAATCTCTATCAAAATTCTAGCTGGCTTTTTTTTTTTTTGCAGAAATTGACAAGATTATCCTAAAATTCATGTGGTATTGCAAGGGACACCAAATATTAAAAACAATCTTGAGAAAGAAGAACTAAGTTGGAGGATTCACTCTTCCCAATTTCAAAACTAACTACAAATCTACAGCAATCAAGACAAGGTGTGCTGGCATTAAAGACAGACATATAGATCAAGAGAATAGAATTGAGAGTCTAGAAATAAACCCTTACCTTTGTGGTCAATTGATTTTCAACAAGGATGCCAAGACTACTCAATAGGTGAAAGAAATCTTTCAGCAAATGATGCTGGGACAACTGGATATCCACATGCACACCATACAAAAAAATCAACTCAAAATGGATCATAGATCTGAATGTAAGAGTTAAAACTATAGGGACTTCCCTGATGGCACAGTGGTTAAGAATCTGCCTGCCAATGCAGGGGACACGGGTTCGAGCCCTGGTCTGGAAGGATCCCACATGCCACGGAACAACTAAGCCCGTGTGCCACAACTACTGAGCCTGTGCTCTAGAGCCCATGAGCCACAACTACTGAGCCTGCGTGCCACAACTACTGAAGCCCGTGCGCCTAGAGCCCATGCTCCGCAACAAGAGAAGCCACTGCAATGAGAAGCCCACGCACCGCAGCAAAGAGTAGCCCCCACTCCCCACAACTAGAGAAAGCCCGCACACAGCAACAAAGACCCAACCCAGCCAAAAATAAAAAAATATAAATATAAATAAATAAATACATTTATTTTAAAGACCCAAAGGGTTAAAACTATAAAACTGTTAGAAGAAAATACAGGAGTAAACCTTCATGACCTTAGGTTAGGCAAAGCCTTCTTAGATATAACACCAAAAACACAAATGGCAAAAAAAAAAAAAAGATAGGACTTCATCACAATTAAAAACTTTTGTACTGCAAACAATATCATCAAGAAAGTGAAAAGACAACCCAAGAATGGGAGCAAATATTTGCAAATCACATGTATTATAGGGGATTTGTATCTAGAATATATAAATAACCCTAAGAACTATATAAATAATGAAAAGATAACAATTTAAAAATGGGCTAAGGATCTGAACGGACATTTCTCCAAAGAAGATATGCAAGTGACCAATAAGCACATGAAAAGATGTTTAACATAGTTAGTCACTAGGGAAATGTAAATCAAAACCATGATAGCCTCTAATGGCTATATTAAACAAAGAGACAATAATAAGTGCCAGGGAGAATGTGGAGAAAATAGAAATTCAACCATTGCTAATAGGAATGTACAATAGTGAAACAACTTTGGAAAGAAGTTTGGCAGTCTCTTAAAAAATTAAAGAGTTACCATGTAATTCAACAATTCCACTTTTAAGTATATACCTAAGAGAAATTAAAATATACATCCACACAAAAACATGTACACGAATGTTCACAGATGCATTATTCACAATAGCTTAAAACTAGAAACAACCCAACTGTCCATCAACTGATGAATGATATAACCACTGATGGAATATGATCTGGCAATAAGAAGCAATGAAATTCTGATATATGCTACAACATGGACAAACTTTGAAATCATTATGCCAAGTGAAAGAAGCCCATCAAAAAGACCACATATTGTATGATTCTATTTATATGAAATGTCCAAAATAAGAAAATCCATAGAGACAGAAAGTAGATTAGTAGTTGCCTAGGATGAGAAGGAGTGTAGAGAATGACTGCTAATGGGTATGGAGTTTCTTTTGGGAGGTGAAGAAAATGCTCTAATATTAGATTGTGGTGATGAATCCACAACTTTGAATATATTAAAAGCCATGAAACTGTGCACTTTAAATGGATGAATTTTATGGTACATTAATTATATCTCAATAAAACTGTTTAAACAAAGATTGAATCCTTGATTCCATGATTAGAAATTTATCCTGAGGCAATCATTGTCAACAGGCTCAAAAGCATAGTTTATATCATTCAGAGCTCAGTTGCAGGAAGCAGAAACCACATTTTCTGCTTTAAACAGAAAGAGACTTAATACTGGAAGTTGGGTTCTTGAAAAATTATTGAAAGACCTGGTGAGTGGGCTGTGTCTCTGGGAATGACTCTCGTAAGTCACCACTGTACTGTCTACCTATGGGAGCTGCTGCCTCTACCACATCCTGGAAGCTTGGTAACTGCTGTCTTCAGAAATTTGTCACTTCAGAGAATTCTCTGGCAGTCTAGTGGTTAGGACTCTGCACTTCCACTGCAGGGGACATGGCTTTGATCCCCGGTTGGGGAACGAAGAACCTGCAAGCCATGCAGCATGGCCAAAAATTCTTTAAAAATGAAAACAAAAAGGAATTTGTCACTTCAGCTTTAATCTAGGGATCAGATGTTGCTGTTGCCCCCATCACCATCTCTGGACACCCATGAGCTGGTGACAACACTGAGACCACAGTTGCAGAAAATCTTAATGCCTTCACAACCAGCAGGAAACAGCCAAAGCAGAAAGAGAGTCTCCACCTTGCTTTGTCTTTAAAATCTCACACATGTGCGTTTAATGGGTATGACTGAATTGGTCTCCAAACCCTAGCTGTAAGGGAGTCTGGGAGATGCAATCTTCACCCTTCCAGCCCCTGCAATACAGGAAGGCACATCAAAAGAAGCTGAAATGGATGTAGAATGAGCCAACCCACCATAACCAATGGTTGCAGGGATGACCACTGTTTGCAATAGTGAAAACATGGGAAAAAAACTAAATGTGCAACAATGGGGGTTTGATAAATTAGGCTTCATCTATTTGATGAAATTCTAGACAACCAAAAAATGTGTTGTAGAAATACATGTTGTGATCTGAAACATGTTAGACAAAAATGAAAAAAAGCAGGTGAGTAGTACTTAATAGGCAACTTTTATGACATTAGGAACCACATCTGTTTTGTCCTCCTGTGCATCCCACTGACTGGCACATAGTTGGCACAGAGTAGGTGCTCAATAAACCTTTGTTGGATGATTAAAAGTAATTCCATTTTTAGAAGTTAAATACATATTTATATGCATTCATATATACACACATACTTAAATATGGTATAGTAAGCCTGAAAGAAATACAGCAAAATGTTAACAGTTGTTCTCTCTGGTGATAATATTTGAAGTGACTTTTACTTTCTACTTTTGGCTCTTCTGTATTTTACAGATTTTGAACAGTGAACATGCATTAATATCAATTAAGGAAGAAAACGCAGATGTTCTGTTAAAGCCACAGAAAGAAAACATGCCTGCTTCATTTTTCTGTCTCTCACAGGGCCTGGCACAGGGGTGGGCCTAAATCTATGGGTGGAGACCAAGTGACTGCACCTCCATTTGCTGCCTGAGTGATTTCTGGGTATTTCTCAAGCAGCCTGAGGGAAGAATTGGGCTTTTAGGAAAATTCTGACTCTAACACAGTATGCTTCCTTCAGCTAAAACTGGACAAGTGCCAAAGCCATGGCACTCTCCCCAAGTGCCAGTCTTGAGTGTTGCAGAGGCTGTGCCAGAGTGAGGTCATGTTCAAGAGTCTTAAAGGGCTAGACCAATGACTCAGTCCTGCCCTTCCCATGCACCCCTCAGGCCCTGGAGCCATTGATGCTTTGGCTTGCCAAGCCAGCATCACTGCTACCAGCTGGGCTCAAGCAGGAAAGCTCTGAGGGAAATGGAAGAGGGTTGTCTGTCCTTCTCCAGGACTCTCCCTCAATTTCGTGAGGAGTCCATCAGAGAATGGGTTTTATCACTTTCACTTACACAGCTATTGAGGTCATAGGTCACATTAAGAGGAGTATAGGAACCAGAATGAGAAAAGTGAGAATTCAGCTGGCTCCGTGCAACCCAGAACAACACTTGGGCTAATCATATAAATTATCAACCTTGTTTTCCCCATCTCACTAACAGCAACCTTCTGCCTCACACTTTTTGCCAGTGGTCAGGAAACCTGGTCATGGCTGGCCTTCTTCCTCCTTGGGGCCTTAGTGAGGGTTGGCTTGGGGAGGCCCCAGAATGTTTGATAGTTAGCACCAGCCATCACTCCATTTATTATACCCATTAGCCAGATGGAAAAAAAGCAGAAAAGGAACATATAAGAAGAGGCTCCCTTATCCGCCATGGTCTTTGGAGAATCCAGGGCAGGACCAAAGAAGAGAAACAGAGAGAGAGATATGTCACAGAAGGATGGGAATTTGTCCTGTTTGGGAAAAGCTTATCTCATAGGACATGCAAACATATCCCAGCCTCAGGCTCAGCTCACCTACAGATGAGGTGGGAGAAAATGCTTCTGCCCCCGACCGGCTGTGGGCACCATATTTTGGCTTCAATTTGCTCATCTTTAAAATAGGGCCCAGGGGAGAGGGTAGACAGCAGAAGAAAGAAGAACTACAATTCTGCAACCTGTGGAAGGAAAACCACATTCACAAAAGGATAGTCAAAATGAAAAATCAGAAGACTTTGTACCAGATGAGGAACAAGATAAAACCCCAGAAAAACAACTAAATGAAGTGGAGATAGGCATCCTTCCAGAAAAAGAATTCAGAATAATGATAGTGAAGATGATCCAGGACCTCAGAAAAAGAATAGAGGCAAAGATAGAGAAGATGCAAGAAATGTATAACAAAGACCTAGAAGAATTAAAGAACAAACACTGAGAAGAATTAAAGAACAAACAGAGATGAACAATACAATAACTGAAATGAAAAATACACTAGAAGGAATCAAGAGCAGAATAACTGAGGCAGAAGAATGGATAAGTGACCTAGAAGACAGAATGGTGGAATTCATACCGCAGAACAGAATAAATAAAAAAGAATGAAAAAAAATGAAGACAACCTAAGAGACCTCAGGGACAACATTAAACGCAAAAACATTTGCATTATAGGGGTCCCAGAAGGAGAAGAGGGAGAGAAAGGACCCGAGAAAATATTTGAAGAGATTATAGTCAATAAACTTCCCTAACATGGGAAAGGAAATAGCTACCCAAGTCCAGAAAGCGCAGAGAGTCCCAGGCAGGATAAACCCAAAGAGAAACATGCCAAGACACATAGTAATCAAATTGGCAAAAATTAAAGACAGAGAAAAATTATTGAAAGCAACAAGGGGAAAACGACAAATAACATACAAGGGAACTCCCATAAGGTTAACAGCTGATTTCTCAGAAGAAACTCTACAAGCCAGAAGGGAGTGGCATGATATACTTAAAGTGATGAAAGGGAAGAACCTACAACCAAGAGTACTCTACCCGGCAAGGATCTCATTCAGATTCGACGGAGAAATCAAAAGCTTTACAGACAAGCAAAAGCTAAGAGAATTCAGCACCACCAAACCAGCTCTACAACAAATGCTAAAGGAACTTCTCTAAGTGGGAAACACAAGAGAAGAAAAGGACCTACAAACACAAACCCAAAACAATTAAGAAAATGGTCACAGGAACATACATATCGATAATTACCTTAAACGTGAATGGATTAAGTGCTCCAACCAAAAGACACAGGCTTGCTGAATGGATACAAAAAAAAGACCCATATATATGCTGGCTACAAGAGACCCACTTCAACCTAGCGACACATTCAGACTGAAAATGAAGGGATGGAAAAAGATATTCCATAAAACGGAAATCAAAAGAAAGCTGGAGTAGCAATAAAATGCTCTAAGATAAAATAGAGTTTAAAATAAAGAATGTTACAAGAGACAAGGAAGGACACTACATAATGATCAAGGGATCAATCCAAGAAGAAGATATAACAATTATAAATATATATGCACCCAACATAGGAGCACCTCAATACATAAGGCAACGGCTAACCGTTATAAAAGAGGAAATTGACAGTAACACAATAATAGTGGGGGACTTTAACACCTCACTTACACCAATGGACAGATCATCCAAACAGAAAAGTAATAAGGAAACAGAAGCTTTAAATGACACAATAGACCAGACAGATTTAATTGACATTTATAGGACATTCCACCCAAAAACAGCAGATTACACTTTCTTCTCAAGTGCACACAGAACATTCTCCAGGATAGATCACATCTTGGGTCACAAATCAAGCCTCAGTAAATTTAAGAAAACTGAAATCATATCAAGCATCTTTTCTGACCACAACACTATGAGATTAGAAATCAATTACAGGGAGAAAACCGTAAAAAACACAAACACATGGAGGCTAAACAATACATTACTAAATAACCAAGAGATCACTAAAGAAATCAAAGAAGAAATCAAAAAATACCTAGAGACAAATGGCAACAAAAACACGATGATCCAAAACCCAAGAATAATGATAGTGAAGATGTAAGAAGAGGCTCCCATATCCACCATATTTTTGAGATGCAGCAAAAGCAGTTGTAATAGGGAAGTTTATAGCAATACAAGCCTACCTCAAGAAACAAGAAAAATCTCAAATAAACAATCTAACCTTACACCTAAAGGAACTAGAGAAAGAAGCGCAAACAAAACCCAAAGTTAGCAGACGGAAAGAAGTCATAAAGATCAGAGCAGAAATAAATGAAATAGAAACAAAGAAAACAATAGCAAAGATCAATAAAACTAAAAGCTGGTTCTTTGAGAAGATAAACAAAATTGATAAACCATTAGCCAGACTCATCAAGAAAAAGAGGGAGAGGACTCAAATCAAGAAAATGAAAAATGAAAAAGAAGAAGTTACAACAGACACCGCAGAAATACAAAGCATCCTAAGAGACTACTACAAGCAACTCTATGCCAATAAAATGGACAACCTGGAAGAAATGGACACATTCTTAGAAAGGTATAACCTTCCAAGACCGAACCAGGAAGAAATAGAAAGTATGAACAGACCAATCACAAGTAATGAAATTGAAACTCTGATTAAAAATCTTCCAGCAAACAAAAGTCCAGGACCAGATGGCTTCACAGGTAAATTCTATCAAACATTTAGAGAAGAGCTAACACCCGTCCTTCTCAAACTTACAAAAATTTGCAGAGGAAGGAACACACCCAAACTCATTCTATGAGGTCACCATCACCGTGATACCAAAACCAGACAAAGATACTACAAAAAAACAAAATTAAAGACCAATATCACTGATGAATATAGATGCAAAAAACCTCAACAAAATACTAACAAACAGAATCCAACAACACATTAAAAGGATCATACACCATGATCAAGTGGGATTTATCCCAGGGATGCAAGCATTCTTCAATATACACAAATCAATCAATGTGATACACCATATTAACAAATTGAAGAAGAAAAACCATATGATCATCTCAATAGATGCAGAAAAAGCTTTTGACAAAATTCAACACCCATTTATGATAAAAACTCTCCAGAAAGTGGGCATAGAGGGAAGCTACCTCAACATAATAAAGGCCATATATGACAAACCCACAGCAAACATCATTCTCAATGGTGAAAAATGGAAAGCATTTCCTCTAAGATCAGGAACAAGACAAGGATGTCCACTCTCGCCACTCTTACTCAACATAGTTTTGGAAGTCCTAGCCACAGCAATCAGAGAAGAAAAAGAAATAAAAGGAATACAAATTGGAAAAGAAGAAGTAAAACTGTCACTGTTTGCAGATGACATGATACTATACATAGAGAATCCTAGAGATGCCACCAGAAAACTACTAGAGCTAATCAATGAATTTGGTAACGTTGCAGGATACAAAATTAATGCACAGAAATTTCTTGCATTCCTGTACACTAATGATGAAAAATCTGAAAGAGGAATTAAGGAAACACTCCTATTTACCTTTTCAACAAAAAGAATAAAATACCTAGGAATAAACCTGCCTAGGGAGACAAAAGACCTGTATTCAGAAAACTATAAGACACTGATGAAAGAAATTAAAGATGATACCAACAGATGGAGAGATATACCATGTTCTTGGATTGGAAGAATCAATATTGTGAAAATGACTATACTACCCAAAGCAATCTACAGATTCAATGCAATCCCTATCAAATTACCAGTGGCATTTTTTCCAGAACTAGAACAAAAAATCTTAAAATTTGTATGGAGACACAAAAGACCCCGAATAGCCAAAGCAGTCTTGAGGGAAAAAAACGGAGCTGGAGGAATCAGACTCCCTGACTTCAGACTCTACTACAAAGCTACAGTAATCAATACAATATGGTACTGGCACAAAAACAGAAATATAGATCAACGGAACAGGCTAGAAAGCCCAGAGATAAACCCACGCACCTATGGTGAACTAATCTATGACAAAGGAGGCAAGGATATACAATGGAGAAAAGACAATCTCTTCAATAAGTGGTGCTGGGGAAACCAGACAGCTACATGTGAAAGAATGAAATTAGAACACTCCCTAACACCATACACAAAAATAAACTCAAAATGGATTAGAGACCTAAATGTAAGACCAGAACTATAAAACTCTTAGAGGAAAACATCGGAAGAACACTCTTTGACATAAATCACAGCAAGATCTTTTTTGATCCACCTCCAAAGTAATGGAAATAAAAACAAAATAAACAAATGGGACGTAATAAAACTTAAAAGCTTTTGCAAAGCAAAGGAAACTACAAACAAGACGAAAAGATAGCCCTCAGAATGGGAGAAAATATTTGCAAACGAATCAACTGATAAAGGATTAATCTCCAAAATATATAAACAGCTCATGCAGCTCAGTATTAAAAAAACGTACAACCCAGTCCAAAAATGGGCAGAAGACCTAAATAGACATTTCTCCAAAGAGGACATACATATGGCCAAGAAGCACATGAAAAGCTGCTCAACATCACTAATTATTAGAGAAATGCAAATCAAAACTACAGTGAGGTATCATCTCACACCTGTTAGAATAGCCATCATCAGAAAATCTACAAACAACAAATGCTGGAGAGGGTGTGGAGAAAAGGGAACCCTCTTGCACTGTTGGTGGGAATGTAAATTGATACAGCCACTATGGAGAACAGTATGGAGGTTCCTTAAAAAACTAAAAATAGAATTACCATATGACCCAGTAATCCCACTATTGGGCATATACCCAGAGAAAACCATAATTCAAAAAGACACATGCACCCCAATGTTCATTGCAGCACTATTTACAATAGCCAGGTCATGGAAGCAACCTAAATGCCCATCGACAGGTGAATGGATAAAGAAGATGTGGTACATATATTACAATGGAATATTACTCAGCCATGAAAACGAACGAAATTGGGTCATTTGTAGAGATGTGGTTGGATCTAGAGACTGTCATACAGAGTGAAGTAAGTCAGAAAGAGAAAAACAAATATTGTATATTAATGTATATATGTGGAACCTATAAAAATGGTACAGATGAACCGGTTTGCAGGGCAGAAATTGAGACACAGATATAGAGAACAAACGTATGGACACCGAGGGGGGAAAGTGGTGGGGGGGTGGTGGTGGTTGTGGGATGAATTGGGAGATTGGGATTGACATATACACACTAATATGTATAAAATGGATAACTAATAAGAACCTGCTGTATAAAAAAATAAAATAAAAATCCAAAATTCCAAAAAATAAATAAATAAATAAAAATAAATAAAATAGGGCCCAGGGATCATGATAATCACTCAATTCAAGCTCTAAAATTCCATGATTAATGATTACCTCATTATCTTCCCCAAACTCAGCCCTAACCACACCACTCCCCCATTTAAAAGCTTTCCCATGGCTCCCTTTGGCCTAAACTGAGCCTGGAATTCAAGGCCCTTCCATGTGGTCTGGGCTCTTCCATGCTTTCCAGCCTTAACATTCCTTCCAAGTACCCCTAAACTCCAGCCACTCCGTTTGACATCCCCTTCCCATGAATTCTCCACACTCTTCCTCACCCCTATGACTTTGCCCCGGTATGCACAGATAGGTCCCTTTGCATGAAATGCTCCTCTTTACGGTATCTGCCTGACAAACTCCTATTCATACTGCAAAACCCAGATTAAGTGTTACCTCTTCCATGAAGCCTGCCCTGATCTGCCACACGGAGAGACTCTCTCTCCCATCTGGGTTCCCTGAAGCCCCAAGCTTTCCTCCACCACAGCCCTGAACACAGTACATGGGAATTAATGTTTACACAGTGAGTGTCTTCTAACCTGTTTCCCCCACTGACCTGAGAGTTCCTTGACAGCAGGAACTGTGTCTTATTCATGATTCACCCCATAGTAGGTGCTCAATAAATGTTCAATAAATAAAGTATCCCATAAGTAAAGTAATCACTTTTAAAAAAACCCACAGCTTTGTCTCTAATGGTTTATGGGTCTCAAGACAATGAGAGCCCTCTCTGGGCCTCAGTGTCCTTAGCTATAAAATGACAAGGCTGAACCGGTTGGCTTCTGAGGACACGACCTCTCTCTCCCCACAAGCTGTGATGAGCCAGAGACCCCAGTGATGCTGTCAGCTCACTTAAGAACTAAAGAGGAATTGAGACAGAAGAGAGTTAAGCAATCTCCAGGGTCTTACAGCATCTAATGATGGGTTGCGTTTAGGGTTAGGGTTAGGGTTAGGGTTAGGGTTAGGGTTAGGGTTAGGGTTAGGGTTAGGGTTAGGGCCAACTCTTCACCCCTTCTTTCATTGAGTTTCCTCCAAGCTTATCACCGCCCCCCATTCAGATACAGCACACCTTTCTCGGCACCCATATAGTGCCCAGGTCAGAAGGAACAGCCAGTGCAAAAGCTCTTAGCTGGGAGCATGCCTGGCAAGCTGCAGGAGTGGCAGGGAGGCCAGCATGATGGGAGCTGAGTGAGCAGGAAGGGAATGGAGATGGTGGATGGAAAGCGCAGGTCCCTATACACAGCGAGCGCTTAGCGAATTATGGCCATGCAGATGTTGATGTGGCAGCCATTGTTGGGACATGTGACCCTGGGGTAGATGTGAAGGATAGACAAGCACAAAGAACAGAGGGCAAAGGCACCAAGGCGTGAACAGGGCCCCACAACCTCCCTAGCCTGGGCCTCCATCCTCTCCTGCCTGGACTGTAACACCAGCCTCTTCTCTGCTCTCCCCACGTCCTTGCTCCCACCCCAGTGAGCAATTGGCCCCTTGACAGGCGAAAGGTATTTTGCAAAAAGCATGGGTTTCAGAGCTGGGCAGAGCTGGTCCTGGGCAAGTGCATCAGTTTCCCCATCGGTAAAAGGCGCAGCGGGGTGAGGGGCTGGCACTGAAAGGCTTTAACAAAAGCCATTGGAGGTGTCTGAGCTGCTGAGCAGGTGTTGGTGG
Source organism: Eubalaena glacialis (assembly GCF_028564815.1). Lineage (NCBI taxonomy): Eukaryota > Metazoa > Chordata > Mammalia > Artiodactyla > Balaenidae > Eubalaena > Eubalaena glacialis. The sequence continues at coordinate 22,122,558 of NC_083728.1, forward strand.
CTCCCTGTGAACCTGGGAGGGAGGATTAATGAAGGCCAAAGTCCTGCTGGCTTCTGACTCCTCAGGGCACCGCAGTGAATGCCCTGTCTGAGCTCCAGCAAGGCAGTCCCAGTGGGTCTTGGAGCTGCTGGTCTAGAAAGATGCACTTTTTCCAGGGCTGCCAGATGGCAGCTGAGAAAAGGTGGGAGTGGGGGGTGGCGCGTGGAGGTGGTCCATTGTGTTCAGCTGGCGGGATGTGTCAGAACGCAGGGCTGGGGGACTTCCCTGGCAGCCCAGTGGTTAAGACTCTGTGCTCCGCGCTCCTAATGCAGGGGGCACAAGTTTGATCCCTGGTCAGGGAACTAAGATCCCACATGCTGTGCGGAGTGGCAAAAAAAAAAAAAACATGGGGCTGGGATCCTGGGATCCACAGGGAATGGGCAGACCAAGTGTGAAACCACCCGACAGACCCCAGGGTCCAGCCCAGCTCCAGAATTTCCATCCAGTGACTGCAAGCAACCTTGCTGCTCTCTCTCAACCTCACTCTTCTCATTGGAAATTGGCGGGTGGAGCCATTCATCATGCAGACAGAGAATTACCGGAGAGAATGACAACTTAGGGTCTTTGTGGGGCCAGATGGGACTGCAAACAAATCAACGAAAAGCAAGAACATGCATAAGTCTTCTCCACACAGAGCTGGCACACAGTAGGTGCACAAGATGCTAGCATCCCCTCTCACCCACACCCCAGAGCTGACTTGCAGGAACAGATGGAATTGAGGCACCTGAAGCCCTTGAAAATAATAATGAGTCATTAAAACAGCCAACACTTGTGTAGCTCTCGCTGTGACCTATGCTATCACATGCAATAGCTCATTTATTCTCAAGTCTGGGAGGCTGGAACTGTCATTATACCCATTATCTGGGTGAGAAAATTGAGGTGCAGAGACATGAAGTTACTTGCATGAGGTTGGGCAGCTATCGCACCCGGAAGCTCTCCATCACTCTGCCTCTGGGCTTCCTGATAAGCCTGGGTACCACCCAGGTAGAATGGGGACCTGGGAAGAAGGTGGGTCTTCATGCAGGACTTGATCGAAGATGAGGCATCAGCCACTTCCCTCTTCCCACCTCTCCATCCCCCCAGCAAAGCCAACGGCCTGACTGTCGCTTAGGAAAGGACAGGGTTAATCTAATTTGAGCCTCCAGACCATGCACAAGGTGATTCATTTTATTTTTAAAAGCTTAAAAAAAAAAAAGAACTCAACCTGTCGGGTCTTGTTTAGAAACCTGAACGTTCCGAAAATATTGACGAAGAGAGGGGACTGCATCCACGAGAAGATTCTCAGCGAGAGGCGTGATGCTAATCCAATGTGACAGGGGTATTTTTTTTCTCAGGCCAGAAAGGCAGAGAGTGCAAATTGCTCTTCTGGGGGTCAGCTAGCTGGTGTGCAAGCTCAGGAAGCCATCTGGGGTGGCTGTTGTGGGGTGAGCACTGGGCTCCGCTCCCCTACCAGCTCCATTTCACAGGAATGGTTTATCAGACGACCCCATCTTAGTCACAGCATGTCAAAATCACAGAATCTAGAGCATCAGAAATTCATTATTGGTCCAACCTTGTCATTTCTCAAATGGGCAAACTGAGACCAGAGAAAAGGAGTGAAGCATTTATTCTACCAACCATCGGTCAATCAACAGGTGTTAGAACCTGCGTTATGAAACTGTTCCCCTCCCACCAAGGTGACCAGGGATTTAGAAAGGCAGCTATGGCTCCCTTCATGACTTTGATTTGGATTCAAGTCTCTGCTCCGTGGTCCAGGGCAGGTTATTTAGGCTCTCTGAGCCTCGATTTCCTCCGTAAAATGAGGACAACAATCCCTAAACCCCATAGAGTCGTTGGGAGAATTAAATAAGAGAAATGTCCGTTCCAGTCTTTGGTTACATGAACAGGCACAGACTCAGGGCAGCTTAACAATTTCCCAAAAAATCACTTGGAAGGACATGGGAATGGCTTACAGGTATTTACACAAAAGAAATGAAAATATATGTCCACACAAAGAGCTGTACCTCTATGTTTATAGCAGCTCTATCTATAATCACCCAGAACAACCCAAATGTCCTTCAGCTGGTTAATGTAGAAATAAACTGTGATGTATTCATTCAATAGAATATTTACTACTTAGCAACACCAAGGAAGGTATGGTCAATACTTGCAACAGCTGGATGAATCTCAAATGCATTATGCTAAGTGAGAGAAGCCAGACTCAAAAGGGTATCTATTGTATGATTCCATTCATCCAGCATTCTGGAAAAGACAAAACAGTTGGAACAGTAATCAGTCAGTGGTTGCCAGGGACAGAGGAAGTGGGGAGAGAATTGCCAGGAAAAGGGCAGGAGGGAAATTTTGGGGGTAATGGAAATGTTCTATATCACGATTGTGATATAGTAACAGGACAATATATGTTTGTCAGCTCATTGAACTGTACACTCAAAAAGGTGAAATGGATTACATGTAAATTATAACTCAATAAATCTGACTTAAAAAAAAGTCAAACAAAAGCTAAAAAGCCTAGCTTCAGAAAAGACAAAAAGTGAAGTAGTTTTAGGAATGAACCAACGAACTTTAACCATCATTTAGAACTTGTGTCAGAGCCAGAAGATTCAAAGTCCCAGGAGAGCACCTGATTGGCTGAGTTTGGGTCCCAGGCCCACCTTAACTAGAGTTGGGCAGGGCCATTTGATTGACAGCCCCATCAAGCCTGTAGAAAAGGGCAGTTTACCCAGAGGCAGATGAGCTGTGTCTACAAAGAGGACTCCATCAATTGCAGAGGCCTGTAGCCTTGGGGTTTATTATCCTGGATACTGAGCTCTGCCTTTGCAGGAATGAGACTAAAAAACTTGCATCTTCTGTGACGATGGGACATGGTGACGGCAGACTCCCCTCAGATGTGAAAGTTGGGCTTCAGACTAACGGGGTCAAGCTGAGTGCTGCTTCAGACCTACAAACACTGGGTTCGGACAATCTCTTGAGTGGCTCATCAAACAGATGGGAGAAACAACGATTAGTTCAGCCACACAAGTGTTCAATTTAGCTGGACAAGCTCAGCCACTGCCCTAGACAGTCATTTATTTCCATGAAAGATTCATGTTTGATTCTTATTGACTGAGCGTGGTGTGTCAAGCAGACACAACCAATGACCTAGCCTAAGTGGGGGAGATGCAGGGTAATGCTACAGAATCCAGTGGTTCATCCCCCATGTCTTCACAGCCCCAAAGGGCCATGGGGGCTTAACCAGGCCCCCATGCCAAGGCTTAACTCCCCTGGCATGAAGTTCCAGCAGTATGGATTACAGGTATGGACTTCAGAGCACTCGCTCTGCCCCTTCTAAACTGTGTGACCTTGGGCTAGTCACTTCGCCTCTCTGACCCTCCTTTTAACACAGTAAAAATTTTTCAAGCACTTTCTTGGATTTCACTGGGATTAAGCGCTCCAGAAGCATTTAAAGACATAAACAGGATTGTGAAGTAAACAGAAACTCAGTGTACCATTCTCAAAATTCCGAATTTCAGATGTGGGAACATTTGTGAATTTCTTCTTTACTCATGTGCTGTGATCGTGGGTTTGGTTTTATAAGATTGTGCCAGTACTAACAAAAGTTGTTTTCTATGGGCTGATTGTGGATTTTGTTTGGTTTTTTTTTTGGGGGGGCGGGGTGCGGGCAGATTTCTTTTCTTTTTTTTTTTTCTCGGTCTATATTTTTTCTACCTTCTTTGCCAGAATTTCTTTATTTTGGAGTATTTCCATTTTTATAAAAGCTCAATTCTAAATGTAAACAGGTTATTCTTTTTCTCTTGAAAAATTAATCTTTAATTACCAAAGGGATACATAAAAACACTTCCCTGCTTAAAACTTTTCCACCTTCCAGGAAATACTGAAACCACCTTTAATCACCACTACCTACCCCCTAATTATGGCCACAGTACTCCTCCCATCACCGTCAGCAATTTGGAGAGAATTTTTCCAAACCTTCTTTTGTATACTTCTGTTTACATATTTTACATATATTTACTTATTTGTTCTCATGGGAAATGAACAGTCTTGTGGAATCATAACCTACGTAATGTCCTGCAATTTACTTTCTTTGCTCAACATTATGACTTGGAATTGTTTTCATGTCCATACACAGAGGACTACTTCGTCTGGTTTTTAACTGCCATATAATATTGCCAGGCATGGCTTATTTATTCATCCCCCTTTGCTGGGCACTTAGGTTGTGGCCAGTTTTCGCCAGAAGGAATAATAAGGTAAAGACCCTCCCTTTACAGAACCTTTGGGCACACGTGCAAGTATTTCTCTTCGGTTTAATTTGAAAATGGGACAATATTTGCAAAGGCTTTCAGAGCTTTATTCTTGTGTTTTGTTTTTTAAATCTACTCTCATTTTAAAAACCATGTTGTTGAGATATAATTTACACCCCATAAAATTCATCCATTTATAATGTTCAATTCAATGGTGTTTAGTATATTCACATATTTGTGCAACCATCACCGCAATCTAATGGTAGAACATTTTCCTCACCCTCCCAAAGAAACCCCAAGCCCATCAGCAGTCACTCTCCATCGCCCCCTCCTTTCAGTCCCTGACAACCACTCATCCACTTTCTGTCTCTGTGGAGTTGCCTATTCTGGGCATTTCATATAAATGGAATCACAGAATATGTGGTCTTCTGAGATTGGCTTCTTTTCCTGAGCGTAATGGTTTGGAAGTTCCTCCATGTTGTAGATGCATCACTACTTCATTTTTTTAAATTGTCAAATAACCCTTTTTTGAGTGTTTATTCTCTACCAGGCATGGTGTTAATCCTCACAAAAAAGCCTGAGAAGTAGGCACGATTATTATCATACCCATTTTACAGATGAGGAAACTGGGGCTTGGAAGTGCTGTGACTTAGCCAAGATCACACACAGGAAAGTAAATGGCAGAGCTGGCTTTGAACCCAGGTGTGTTGAGCCCCCATACCTGTGTCCTTGCAGCTGAACTGCACTGCTGCTAAAAGAAGCAGGGAGGGAGTGAAAAGTGTCTCAGGGGCTCAGTGGGCAGAGCACAAAGTCCCTTCTACTCATAGGATGCCTCTGGGTCACTATCATGACCGCTGATGATTGCCGCATGAGGCTGGACTATTTACCCAACTCCAAATGGCCCTTAGACTTTACCAATGTCAGAGCTCCTGGGCCTGCTTGTGCAGCTTTTCTGCCGTCCCCCTCTCTCTCGGCACTTCCCACCTCTAGTGTTTCTTCTCTCCAGTCCTAATGTCTTAACGTCTAACCGTCAGGGGCTGTTACTTCTGTGACGGTGTTACATCTCTGTTAGGATTGTATGCCAAGTAAGTGATAACTGGTTGTGAGTAAGGGTCTGAAGTGGGTTTTCCTATGATTAAAGCAAATCTTGCTGCCTGAAATGGTAGGACTCCACTCTCCAAAAATCCTAAAACTCTCCACTCCCCGGGGTGTCTGGAGAGTTAAGAAGTGTAACCACATAATGGTGACAACAATAATAGAATCAAGTTACTCTCCTTGGGAGGGGCTTTCACATCTCTGGGTCTCCTCCTCTGGGCCCAGTGAGCTGGGGGTGGAGGGGAGTTGTCCCTTTTTATAGGAGATTAAGACTTGAGGCCACATAGCCAGTAAGAGGGAGAGCAGGGTTGGAGCTTAGTGCTCTCGGACCCCACGTCAGCCCCTGCCACACCAACTCACCCTGGTTCCGTTGTACAAGTCTCATGTTTCACCCCATTCCCAGTTACAATGCAATGCCCTATTGCCAAGTTAAATAAAAGCAGCTTTCTACCTTTTCAAAATTGAGAGTAGAGGTACAGGCCAGGACTTGTTTTTCTATTATGTTTGGAGGTCCCACCCTGACTCTGCCCTAACTTGCTGTGTGATCTGGAGAAAGCTATTTGCCCTCTCTGAGGCTCAGCAGTGAGTCTGCCTACTCCTGGGATTGTAGGAGATATGACTGGAGAGTAAGTTGGGCCCAGACCTCTCATCTCTGGTGGAGGCAACAAGAATTGAAAGATGACTCAGCACCATGCCCTGGCTCCTGGTCCTGCCCCAGGCACCACAAATCCTGCCAACCAAGGCTCTGGGGTAACCCCCTGAGCCTGGCCCAAGCTTGAACAAGTCTCTCTCTCTCTGTCTCTCTCTGTTTCTCTCTCTCTGCCGCAGGTCACTTATTCATTCAACAGACATTTATTGAGCAGCCACTAAGAGCCAGGTGGGCAGTGGGAGACAGACACACACAGACACACACACACACACGCACACACACACACACACATTGGTCCTTATACAACGCAGACTGTGACTGTGTCCTGCAGGTACTGGGCATGAGGGAAGGGAAATCCTGCTCTAGGAGGAGGTGGCCTTTGGAGGGGCGTAAAGCCTGGGTGAAATTTTGATAGGTGAAGAGCGGAGGGCGTCTCAGACGGCACACCTTGAGCAAAGGCTTGGAGGTAGATAATTGCAGGGTACATTTGGGGGCCGGTAGTGTGTCTGGTGAGGCTGGAGGATACAAATGTGGGAGATGCGATTGGAGGGTAAGCTGGGCCAGAGCTGCAGGGCCTCGAATACCAGGCTGAAGAGCTCATACTTTCCCCCAGGGGTTTCAGAAGGAGAGGGACAAGCTCAGATCACTTCTCAGAAGGCTCCCTTTGGCCCCATACCTCCTCTCATTCTCACATCAGCCCCAGGAGGGCTGGGTTGTGATTCCTGCTTTTACAGAAACAGAAACTGAAGTTTCAGAGAAATGAACTAAAGTACTCACGGTCCCTAGAGCTTAAGTGGCAGAGTTGGGGCTGAGACCCTATGCTGGGGGCAGGGAGTTGGGAGGGGGGCACATTGTAAGGGTGGAGCTGAGGACACCATGGCCAGGTCAGTTTTTCCATCTGCAAAATGGACACATTGGGAGGGCCCTCCCCAGTCAGGTGCCCTGCTCTCTGCTCCCCACAGCCTGGGACACCCAGGTCCTGCCTCGGAGAGGCCACCCACCATACTCCCTCTCAAAGGGCCTAAAATGTCATGCCTGCCCCTTGACATTTTCCCTAAGTCCCCTGTCCTAACACCCCTACCTCAGCCCCTCCCATCTCAGGGGATTCTGGCTCTGCCCTTCCTGGGCTTCATGCTAGACGCTGCTCATTTGCCATTAGTCACCAGCTGGTAGAAAAGCTGAGACCATGTCCTTATTACGGTCCCACCCACTACCACCCAGCCCTCCCTCCCCTCCCAGCTCAGCCATCCAGGGCCATCTCTGGTCTGGGGGTCCCTTGTCCTTAGGGAATAGCTGAGCCCAGCTGTGCTGTAACCTCAGGCAGTTTCCCCAACCTCTCTGAACCTTAATCCTTTTCCTTTTCTTCCCTTCCTTCCTTCTTTCCATCCTTCCTTTTACTCTGACTCATCCCTCCCTCTCTCATGCCATAGACATTTATTGAACGTCTACAGTACACCAGACACCATGGGTCACAAGCATGGACCACTGCTCTGACCTCTGAACCCTGGAAGAGCCAGCCCAGGCTTTTGAACCAAGCCCAAGTTCCATGCCCCGACTTACTGACTGTGTGACCTCGGGCAAGTCACTTCACCTCTCTGAGCCCCAGTTTCCCCATCTAATAAATGACTAAAATCATATTGTGATATTTAAACAGAATATCTGACTGGTAATGGGTTATTCCAAAGTTGTAAAAATTCACCTTTGTCTCCACCTCAAGGCCTGGAAATCCTTATGGAATGAAGGACTGACCCCTCGAATGGGGGAGTTCAGGCATCAATCAGTGAGCCTGGGTCCAAGACTTACTTACGAGGCAGGGAGTTCTTCTAAGAAACCCCCAAATATTGTAGAACATGCAAATATTCTACCTTGTTTGCAACCTGCTTCACCTACGCACGTCAGAATCTCCCTTTTGTGGGTGAAGGGGAGCCTTGATTCTTGATGACATCATCATAAAAAAGTTTTAGGTGACATTTACTGAGCACTTACTATGTGCCCCCCACTGCACAGACATTATCTCTAATTCCCAGAAGTGGTGATTCTTATCATACCTGCTTTATAGATGAGGAGATTGAGGTTTGGACAGGTCTAGTAATTTACCCAGGATCACACAGTCAAGAATGACCTCAGCTGTGCCCTGCCCTGCACTTCCCCTGTAAGGGATGATGAAGGGTCACCTCCTGCACTGTCTGGGGACCTTGAGCTCACAACCACCCTCCCTGGGCCTCAGTTTCCCCCTCAGTAAAATGGTTTTGAATTTTTACTTGCACAGTGAGGTAAGACAAGGCAGGGTTTCCCAACCCCTCTGAGCAGATGGGAAAACTGTGGCCCAGAGTGAGGCAAGGGCCCCCTGGTCACCAGGCCTGGAATCCAGGTCTTTGGGCTCAGCCTGTGGTCTGGTCTTTATCTGTCACTTCTTGGAAGCCAGTTCTGACTCAGACTGCCCTGGGATTGCTCAAGAGCCTTAATCACTTAGGTGGTCATAGTTCTACAGAAACAGGGAGAGGAAGGAAGAGGTGGCAGCTGGCGTGGTCAGGGACGGGTCTGGGGCTCTGTACCAAGCCCCATGCAGGGCACCAGGAACAACCTGATGGGTAAAAAGCTTCCAGTGGATTCCTGCCCTCCAGGGAGCTCCCAGGTGGGGGTGATAAAGGGAGATTAGTGCCAAGTGGAGAAGAAATGTCATTTCCAAACGGAAAAGAATGGACAAAGGCAAAACCCATCCTTTCATGTGGGGCAGGTCTGACTCTTGTAGAAACGCTGAGCCTGCAGCCTTCCTTCTGCAGAGCCTGGCTGTCCCCGGGCCTCCTGTTTCTCTTTGAGGTCCCTACTCTCAGGGCCAGGTTCTGGGACACATGGCATTTTTGCTCCAAAACTCAGAGGCCCCAGTTATTGAGTGCTCACTATGTACTAGGTGCCCAAACTCAGTCATTATGGTTGAGTCTTACTCCAGGCCTGTGAGGGAGGAATTCTTGTCCTCATTTTGCAGAGGGGGAAACTGAGGCCTGGAGAGCCAAAATACCTGCCCATGGCTACATAGTGGGATCTCAAACCCTGGCTTCTTGACTGATGTTCATGCACCCCACTCCTTCCTTTGAGCTCTCGATAGCTATAGGGAACAGTTTCTACAACAATCTATAAGATGGGGCAATGACAAGGTTCACCCATTGGGCTATTTTATGGGTCAGCAGGGCCCAAAACTGTTGTAAGTTTGTTCACTAAGACCTCAGGCAGGGTCCATTTGACTCAGAGACAAACATCTACTAAAACAACACAGGTTTGTTCCCTGCGCTGTGTCACACAGGAATGGAAACTGGGGCCAATTTTGTAGCCTAAATCCATCAATAGATATGGAACTTATTCTGGAAAAAGGGCTGGAGGAGGCTCACAGGCCCCTGCCTCTCCAAGGACCCTCCCTGTTCAGGACTTGTGGTGGGTAAGAACCATAGGAGGCTGGGGGACCAGAGGGAGAAGAATGGGTGATCCCCCCACCCCCTAGGGTGCTAGGAGTGAGAGGTCAGAGGTTGAGTCCCTGGGACGTTGGCTTTGTTTCCTTCTGGCACAGGCTGGACCTGAAGGAACATCATCAGTAGAGGGAGGGAGTGGGCGAGGGGTAGGTGGATGGATGGATGGATGGATGGATGGATAGATGGATGGGTGAGTAGACGGATGAATGAATGATTAGATGGATGGACGATTAGATGGATAGAGGGATGGATGAGATAGAGGGATGTCTCTGGATTTTGCGACAGAGACAGGTGTGTTGTGTCTGTCTTTGTGGGTGTGTCTGCATGTCTGTACATGAGGCCATGTCTGTCTGTGTGTCCGTCTCCCAGTATCTGCACCTTTGTGTGTCTGTAAGTGCCCCAATCTGATTTTGTGTCCACCTCTGGTGGTGTGTGGTCTGTGTGTCTGTGAGCTGGGTGCATCCGGACACCTGCTTATTTGTGTGTGGCTCTTGGTGGGTACCTGTCCGTGTGTGTCTGGCTGTGTCTATGTACAGGCATGTCTCTGATTTTAATCTGATATTCTGTCCACGTCACCGTGTCTGTGTGTCCAGGTTTATTTGCAGTATCTGTCACAGTGTGTCTGTGTCTCTGTGCGTCCACAACCCTACGTCCCTGATTGTGTGTCTGTGTCTGCTCCATATGTATCTTTATCTGACGGTGTGTGTGTCTTCTTGATCCCGGGTCTGACCTGACTGGGGGTCCATGTCTGTGTAACCAAGTATGTCTGTGTGTCCTGGTGCAACTGTGTGTCTGTATCTGTGTGTGTGTTTCTGTATCCAGGTGTCTCTGTTACCCAAGATCTGACTCTGTGTATCCAGGTGTGTCTGGGTGTCCTGGTCTGTGTGTCCCCGTGGCTGCCGTCCCAGCCCTGCGCTGTTTCCCCAGGGGGCGCCCTTGCCCAACCTTCACTTCCTCCCTCGTCTCCTGACCCCCGGGTACGCCCCAGCCGGCTGGTGGAGAGGAGCGTGGACTCAGACAGGGCACCGCCGCCCCGCCAGGTCCCCGCCTTCCCGCGAGGCCCCGCCCCTAGCCCGCCCCTAAGCGGGCTATAAGTTCACCGTCGGTCTCAGCCTCTGCATTGCCCGTCGCTAGTGGTCTGCACTTGGAGAGTCCTGCCACCGGTCTGAGGAGTACAGCCACCACCCGACCATGGCCGAGGGTGAGTATCAGGGTCAGCGCCGCTGCGACCGCTCAGGGGCCCCGGGTCCAGCCATCCTTACCTGGTCTCTGTGGTCCCACCGGTGCAGTGGGGGTCAGGACCGGGCTGGGCTCAATCCCTAAGTCCCCGATTTGGAGCTCAACAGGTGGGCTGGGCTGGGTGAGAGGTGCTTGGCTCCCAGTCCTGGCTCTGCTTGGGGCCTCAGCTTCCCCATCCCCAGGGCATAGTCATTAACCTCTGCCTTCCTGGATCAGATGAGGCAATGGAACGCGAAGGCGTGTTATGAACGGCAAAGTACTGTGTTAGCAGACCATTGTCACTTGTCCTCCGTCAGTTAGTGGGAGCTGCCTCCCCGCTGCGTGCCAGGCGTGAAGCTGTACAGAGGGTGCTGGCCTGGACTCAGGTACTTAGTTCTGGTTAGTCCGCGGTGATGTGCAACCCAAGCCTGGCTGTCTCCTTGGCCTCGGGGGCCAGAGAGGAGCTCCCAGCATCCTATGGAGGAGAGGCCTGAGAGCACACTTGCTCTCCTAGGTCCCTCCCTGCCCTCAAGTTCTGCAACCCTGGTCCTTGGCCACTGGTTGAGTCTCAGTTTCCCCTCCTGTAAAACATGGACAGTAATGCCAGTCCTCGGTACATCTGTGAGGGGACTGGAGAAGGGGCTCAATTCATTTCCTACACACACACACACACACACACACACACACACACACACACGGACAGGGCTACCATTTCAGAGGAGGGATTTCTACGATGGGGGATGCGCCTGTACTAATGCTGCTGGACTCAGCATCCTGGCTGACTCTTGGGTCAAGTCCATTTGGAGGTGGCCTCTGCACCGCCTCTGCAGCCCCCAGGAAGCAGGGTGGGCAGAGGGAACATGGAGAGGGACCCGGGGCACGTGGGGCAGGAACAAGCAGGAGGAACCACCGACGTGCCTGACCTGCTGTGTGATCTCGGGCCATCTTTGTCCCTCTCTGGGACGCAGCTCCCCAACACATGCGATCGAAAGCCAGCTCAGGGCTGGCTGTGACGCGTCACCTAGGTGGCCACTTGTGCCCCATGCAGTTTCCCACCCTGTCCCCAAGAGTGGGGCTCAGTAGACCTGGGGGACTCTGGAGATGCCAATTATGATGAGCCCCCTGCCCCATTGCCAGAGTGGCCACTTCCTACAGGGGTCCCGGTGGCCTGGAAGACCTTGGGTCCTTTCACAGTGCAGAAATCCTAAGATCCTAGACCCCAGTGTTTCTGCACCTCTAGAGCTGGGCATGATTTCTGGAAATCTTTCTTCAGACAATAGAGTGAGAAAGCACTGCATCTGCCCCAGACCAGGGACTGACCATCTCTCTAAGGTCCCCTAGGGGGACAACAGTGGCCTCTTTCTTGCATAAGCTCTCTGGAGTTGAAGTTTCCCAAAACAGTGTCTCTTCACCCCAGCAGGCCAGCAGGAAGTTCTTCCTTGTGGCTAGCGGAGGTCTCTCTTGCTGTGATTGCAGGGGCCTCAACTTCCCCCAGGTCTCCTCCTAGGCTTGAAACAACACAGGATGTGGGCGGGGAATGGGAGGAGTGGAGGGGGGCAGGGGGATGGACAACAAATCCTGAGCTGTGAGTGAGGTGGTTACCAGTGTGGGCTCCCGAATCTACAGCCCTGGATTCAAACCCCAAAGCTTCAGTTTGTGCTTGCCATGAGACCTGGGGCCATGTGATGTCTCTGTCTACAAAGTGAAGATAGTGATAGTAGCTCTGTAGGTGGGTAGTTGTGAGGTTTAAGTGGAGATAATCCATGTCAAAGCCATCGGCAGTTACTGGGCAATTTGTTTGCACCTCATTTGGGGGATATTCCATGGCGGGAGGGAGGAGACCTGCATGTATGTCCCTGTGGAAGGACCCACTTGCTGGGTGACTTTGGCAAATCCCTGCCCCTGGGCCTCAGTGGGACCACATACTCTTAAGGGTCCCATAGTTCTGAGCATCTCCCTTGCCCACTCCTCTCACCCTACGGTCCCCCTAATCTTGACCTTGATTAGGTCAGATTGAGCTTGCCAAGGTTTATGAGATTTGACCCTCACTCTCCCATCACCCCAATCCCTCCCCTGGTCTTCAGCTCCCTCTGAAAATATGGGAAAAGAGAACTTTCACATATCAAACTTTTGCCCTGGGCTCGGCCCTGGGGAAAGGGTGTCCTCTGCTAGACCTCACAGCAGCCCTTTGACGCTTCAGAAAAGGAGGCACAGAGAGGGAGAGACACCTTCCCCGGGATCACACAGCGGCACAGCAGAACTAAAACTCAGGTCCAGAAGACTCCAAAACCTCTGTCACTGAAAAAAATTTTTTATTATGGAGAATACTGAACATACATAAAAGTAGAGAGAACAGTAGAATAAATGCCTATGTTCTCGTCACCTGGTCCCAACTACCACCAACTTATGGCTACTGTTGCCTCCTGCCCTCACACCCCCCAACCCATTATTTGGAAACAAATCCCAGGCAGCACATCATTTCATCTGTAAATATTTCAATATATCTTTCCAAAGAATAAGGACTTCTTTTTAGACATAAACAAATTAAAAATTCCTTAATATCACCATTATACATCAGTATTCAAATTTCTAATTGCCTCATGCATGTAATAAGTAGTTTTTAAAATCAAAATCCAAATAAGGGTCACACAGCACAGTGGGTTGTAATGTGTTTTAGGTTTCTCTTAGTCTATAGGTTATGCCTTCAACTTTTTTTTCTTGTCTTTTCTTTCTTTTTTTGGCAATTTATTGGTTAAAGAAACCGAACACTTTACCTATAGTTTCCCAGAGTATGAATTTTGTTGATTGCTTCCTGGTTCTGTGTTTACATCTTTCTCAGTCCTCTGTATTTTCTGGAAATTGGAAATTGAACCTAAACGGCAAAGCCTGTGTAATTAATTGATACCGAATACCACCCCCCTTTTTACCAAAAGAGCCCTCCAATCATAATAGACTAGCTCGTGTTTAGTAGGCATTTATTATGTGCCAGGCACCAGGCTAAATGGCTCACCACAGCCCTGTTAGGTGGGTCCTGCTGTCCCCACCTGTGGACACATGGGGAAAAGTGAGGCCCAGAAAAGCTGAGTTGCCTGAGGGCCCATGGCTGGGAGGTGCAAAGCCTTCCCCACTTGCCACAGTGCGCGCAACCTGTGATTAAGAGCTGGGGAGGGAATTCCCCGTCGGTCCAGTGGTTAGGACTCCGGGCTTCCACTGCAGTGGGCCCAGGTTCGATCCCTGGTCGGGGAACTAAGATCCTGCAAGCTGCGCAGCACGGCCAAAAAAAAAAAAGAGTTGGGGAGATTCAGGCCCAGTTAGCCCCCGGGTGACCGGGGGTGTGGGGATTGGGAAGGCTGGCTCCCGGGGGCGCCCTGACCCCCTCACGTCCAGGGAGCTCAGGGCTCACAGCTGGCTGAGGGATGGAACCACGGCTCAAGCCCCTCACTGTCTCCACAGATCTTGTTCTGGAGAGATGTGACCTGGAGCTGGAGGCCAATGGCCGTGACCACCACACGGCTGACCTGTGCAGGGAGAAGCTGGTGGTGCGACGGGGCCAGCCCTTCTGGCTGACGCTGCACTTCGAGGGCCGAAACTACGAGGCTGGCGTGGACAGTCTCACCTTCTGTGCCGTGACCGGTGAGTCCCACGCCCGCACCTCCCTGTTCTATGATTTCGTTGTCCCCTGACAGACCATGGGACAGGTGACGCCGTTCCTCTTCGCCCCCTGAGAAATTCCCAGCAGTCATACCCCATTTTACAGATGAGGGAACTGAGGCCAGAGAGTGCAGAGATGTCTCCGCAGGCCGCTCAGTCTTGTAGATAAGTCTGTGCTTCTGGATGCCTGGGTTGCTGACCACCTGTTGTCACCAGGGTTGAGGAGGAGGTTTGCTGCCACACAGGTCCATCAAGGTCCTGCCTGCCTTTTCCCACATCAAAACAACTTCCCAATTCTTATCAACAGCCGCCCCCGCAAACCCAGGCAACCTGACGAAGCCTCTGGGATCAGGCCCAAAGAGGATCTGGTTGGTGGAGAGAACCCCAGCTGGCTCCAGCCCTCTGAGTGGGCAGTTTTATGTTCCCCTAGTTCTTTCTCTAAGCCTTGGGAAGCTGCCTCAGGCTCAGGGGCTGGACAGACAGACCTGGGTTCTGGTGTGGACCAGACTGCCTACCCGCTGTGTGACCTTGGGCAAGTTGCTTAGCCTCTCTGAGGTAAAGCACTCCTTGTGGAAGGTCGTTAGGTGAGAAGGGCCTGACATGAGGGAGTGCTCTGCAGATGTTAGCAGCTGTTTGCTGGTCTTGCTCCAGGGACTCCAGTGATGGATGAAGGGACATTGAGGCCCCAACCACCCCATCCCCAGATGCCCAGTGTCCAGTCTTCTTTGCTATTCCCAGGAAAGTGGCCTTAAATGCCAAATCCCTGGGTTTGGCTTCTGATGGGAACCACTCCCTTGAGGTCAGAGAGGGGCCGCCTGGCTGGGACTCTGGCCCAAGGGTGGGAAAGATAAGCTCTAGCTCTTTCTGAGGTCTCTGAGGCCAGAGAGCAAGCAGGCTGAGGCCCATACTACCTGGGAGGCCGTTTGATAAAGCTTATCACAGCGCCTGCAGACCGGCCACGGATATCCCCTTCATCCCTTTCCTCCCTCCCCCTTCCCTTCTGGCAGGAACACACCTACTAGCCAGGGCACCCCCCCCCACACATACCCAGCATCCTTGGGGTTCTTCCAATAAATCTGAGGGGCCTCCTGCAAGTCTCTGATCTTTCCAGCCTCAGTTTCCCCCTCTGTAAAGTGGAAGGCTGAATCCATGGCAGTTAAGGGCTGGGTGTGGTGCCCTGAGAAGTGTCAGTCTTGGCTTGATGAAAATCACATCTATGGTGTATGCATACTCATCCTGAATCCTTCTGTTCTGGAAGCGTAACTAGCACCCATTTTACAGATGAGAACTCTGAGGCTCAGAAAGGTCAAGTTACTTGCCCAGGTCACACAGTAAGTTAGGGACACAGCAGGATTGAAACCCTGACCCCAGACTTAAGGCTTTTCATTGATGTGATCTGAGAGCAGGGACATTTACTTGTTCACCACAAGTGCCTGCCGGCCTTAGTTTATTCCTCTGTGAAATGGATGGTCGATGAACTGCCAGCTTGGGTATTTCCCACCTTGTTTTCCTTCTTTCACTTTCAAGGTGTCCGAATTTCTTTCTCCTTCTTCTCCATTTGTCTAGGCAGCCTGACACTAGGTCATGAGGCCCCAGGTTCAGGGTTGGGGCCACGGGGGAGGCAGGCAGCTGACCTTCTTACCCCAGCAACTAATCTCTGTTCTCCAGTCTCTGCCAACTTATCTCAAACCATAGCCAACCTGCCCTGGTAACATCCACAGCCCCCGGGGCAGCCACAGAAGGCACTGTATCTCTGGGTGCACTCGGCCTCCCTGTCTGGGCTACCAAGACCCTCCTGTGGGCTGGGGAAGCTGAGAAACAATACCAGGAAGCGGGGCCTTCTGCCTTGAGGCCTGGCTTTGGTCAGTCCCCGACCCTGGGCCTGGCCTGGGCACCCTGCCCTAGTGCTGGAACATTCTAGCTTATGATCAGCCTGTCCTACCTCTTCAGGGAAACTGAGGCCCAGAGAGGGGAGAGAGCTGGCGAAGGTCACTCAGCAAATGGGGTGTGTAACCTGACCCCACCCATGCCCAGATGCCATGCATTTCACCCTGACAGTTCGAGGCCGGACAGGCTCTGCTGTGGGGTACAGACCACAGCAGACAAGCACCATCCTTGTTAAGGAATAAAGCTCTGCTTCCCCGCAAGGCAGGCCAGGGTTGGGAGGGTGGGTCGGGTGAGAGTGAGGTCAGCCTGAAGCAGTGAAAAGAACCCTTATGCAGCTAATAGAAGGCTTGACTCTGGAAGGTTCCCCTCATCCACCCCACCCAGCCCCTCACTGCCATGGTCGGGGTAGTGGCCAGGACCCCTCAGGTCTCCAGGGTCATTTACCCAGAGGGGTCTCTGCGGTGCCTCTAGCCCCACAAAGAGTACCGTGTGGAACCGGAGCCAAGGAGTTTTCTAAGCCAGCTTATGTGAGCAGCACTGGGGCCAGGGGCAGCCCGTCCTCATCTCATCCACCAGGACCCCTCAGAAGAAAGGGGTGTGTAAGTGCGTGTATGTACACTGCTGCCGCGGGACAGAGAGAAAGGGAAATGTGTTTCCTGGCCTGTCCCCGAGGGTGGTGTATCAATAGTGACGGTGGCTATGGTACCTGGCCCAGACCATTACCATGGAGACCAGATCATTGATCATCCAGAGTCTTTTCTGAGAATGAAAGGGGTGCCATTAAGAATTATGCTGAAAAAAAAAAAGAATTATGCTGCGAGAGGGAGGAGATATGGGGATTTATGTATATGTATAGCTGATTCACTTTGTTATAAAGCAGAAACTAACACACCATTGTAAAGCAATTATACTCCAATAAAGATGTTAAAAAAAAAAAAAAGAATTATGCTGGGACCACAGGCATAAAATGGGACTATCCTGGGAAAACTGGGACGTATAGTCACCCCAACTTTACCCCTTTCAGTCTCAGTTTCTGTATCTATGAAGTGATTCAAATGAATCAGACACTTACTGCATTCCACTCCAGTCTCAAAATCTGTTATTTGGCCTGAGAACTCTGATCTGTAATGGTCTCTTTGGATGACACTGGGGATAGCTCATATTTACTGCATAATTACCATCTGCTAGTCACTGCTTTAAACTCTCACTGGTTCCTCTAAACAGCATTAGAAGGTGGTAGTGACAATAATAAATAATAACTATTATTTATTGAGCAATTACTATGTGCCAGGCATCTTGCAATGTGCTTTACAAGGGTCACCTTCTTTGAGCCTCACAATGACCTTATGAGGAGGTACTGCAATTGACCCCATTTTACAGATAAGGAAACTGAGGCACAGAGAAGCTAAATAGCTGGTCCAAGGTCACAGAGCCAGTTTCAGACCTGGAGTCGAACCTTTCAAGGCATGAAGTCTAAGCCTGTTTTCTTCTTTGATGAGAAAATCGCAGCTCAGAGAGGCCTGGTGACTTAGTCCAGGTCACACAGCACTCAGGGTCTAAGTGGTGGAACCAGACCTAGACTGGCTCTCGGGCCCCAGTGCTGCCCAACTTCTCCCCTAAATACTGACTCTGGAAGACAGGGAGAATTTAAAGGCTTACAGCTGGCTCCTGGCACTCAGACAGGGCCCCAGAGGCCTGTGTCATGCCTGTTAGTTCATAGTTATATTTGGGCCTGGGAGTGGGTGGGGCTGGCAGGTAGCCCCTCAGTGAGCAGGCCCCTATCTTGTCAGTAGTGGGGGGTCAGAGCTGCAGGGAGGGAGATGCAAGAATAAACAGAAACCCTCCCGAGAAGCCGCCCAACCAGGCAGAGAAGGTTTTGTTTCTTCTCTCCGCCGCCCAAGTCCAGAAAGGGTGACCAGCCCCCCTCACCCTCCCCATGACTCAGACCTGCCTGCATGGGCTAGGCCTTGCCCTCCACCTGAAAAAGAGCCAGTTCAAGGTAGGCTCTCACCACACTGAGCCCTGAAACTCCCCCACTAGGGAGCATCCCTTTTGGGAATGAGAGGCACCATGGGGGGCAACCCAGGGCCTAGAGATGTGGACTCGGATGTTAGCTTTGCCGCAGACCCCTGGGATGTTCTTGGGAGAGCCCTTCTCTCTGAGCCTCAGTTTCCCTCACCAAGGGGTGTTGGGGGAAGCAGGAAGTGCCAAGGTGCTTTGTAAAGTGTAAAAGGCTGTAGGGAGGTGAGGGATAGTTCTGGCTCTTCGTGGCTGCCTATGGAGATACAGAGGCAAAAAGTTGGAGGGTCCCTTGGGAGATAGACACCTAGACCTGCATTGGCCAGCACCCTCTGCTAGCCAAGAGCAAGCAGGCTTTCAGACAGGCCACCACTGGGGACATCAGAGGACCAAGGTCCCGTTCTACTCAGAGTCTCAGCTTCTTTTTCTGAAAGTTAAAGGATTTAGGCAGGAGAGGAGGACCTTCGGGGAGTATCTTGCCTAATTCCTGTCCATGTTACAGATGGGCAGACTGAGCCCAGAGAAGAGACTGGTCTTCCCCAAAGTCGCGCCAGTCCAGAACAGTGTGACTGTGACCCTGTCCCAGGCCACACTGTCCCCTCTCCCAGGAGGAATCTCCCAGGAGATTGAGGACGTGCTGTGTGCCTGCAGTTTTTCATGTAGTCCCACAAAACCATCCTGCACATTTTGGGGTCTGATCCCCATTTTACAGATGAAGAAGCTGAAGCTCAGAGAGATGAAACCTGTCACCAAAGTTCCCTCAATGGTTAGTGACAGAACTAGGCCTCAAACCCAGGCCCAGGGGACCCCAGACATGTGCTCTGCTCCTGCCAGCCCTGGCGCTCACCCTCCCTCACCACCCCTGGCTCACGGCCCCTGCTTTCTCCCTCTGCAGGCCCAGCCCCCAGCGAGGATGCCGGGACCAAGGCCCGCTTCGGGCTGTCCGATGCTGTGGAGGAGGGTGCCTGGGCGGCCACGGTGGTGGACCAGCAGGACAGTGCCCTCTCGCTGCAGCTCAGCACCCCAGCCAGCTCCCCCATTGGCCTGTACCGCCTCAGCCTGGAGGCCTCCACTGGCTACCAGGGCTCCAGCTTCGTGCTGGGTCACTTCACCCTGCTCTTCAATGCCTGGTGCCCAGGTGAGCTGCGCTTCATCCGCAGGCGGGGTGGGGAGATGGGCAGGGCTGGACCCACCCATGGGAACCACTGAGGGTGGGGGGATGGGGTGGAAGAGACATCCAATTGAATTGAGTGAGGCCTACTCTATACAGTTCCGTGCTCCAGCCTCCCAAAGACCTTGTGATGTCAGAACTCATTATTCCCATTTACAGAGGAGGAGACAGGCTCGCGGAAGCAAAATGACTTGCCCCAGCCTACATAGCTACCAAGGGATTTCACCCCGTGTCTGAGGCCCTGGCACTGTGAGCTGGGCCTGGAGGTGGCCCGGGTTCAGAAGCCCCGTTCAGGAAAGGGCTGCCCAGTGGATGCCCAGGGCCGTGGCTTTATGCCTGGTTGTCTTTCGTGGGGCTCTGTTTTAAATCCCACCAGACTGGCTTGGGGAAGGGAAACAGGGAGGTGGAGGGGCGGGGTACCCAGGAGAGGTGGGCAGGAGCAGTTTGGTCACCTAAGTGCCTCCTTATACACTCTTTCAATGATGTCTCTCAACAATCTCCAGGGGGAGAGGTTAGCATCCTCGTTTTACAGACGGTAAACTGAGGCTCAGAGATAAGTGGCTTTAGGCAGGTCCTTCAAGAAGCAAGTGGGTGATGCTGGACAAAACTAGAGAGTCAGGGAGAGGGCTGAGTCTGTCTCGAGCAGATGGGAGGAGACAGGGGGGCGCCACAGGCCTTCCCAGGCCTCAGTTTCCGCATGTGACTTACAAGACAGTGGGCTCTCTTTCCTTCCTGCTCCTACGTAGCCCAGCAGAGAGAGGGGCCTTGTGGGCGGGCCCAGCCTGGGAATGGGCTGTCCCTCCTCAAAGCCCCGGCCCAGGGCAGAAATTCTGGCCTCTCCAGCATCAAGACAACCACCTTCCTACTAGGCCACTGCTTTCTTTCTTTCTTTATTTTTTCTCCATTTTGGGGCATTTTATTTGAACAAAAAGATTTTTTTATTTTCTCTTTTACATACTTTGGCTTTTATTTCTAATTATAACAGTAAGACATGAGAACACCCTCTTTATAAAAGCTTCAACCACTACAGAGAGACAACCCCCCCTTGACTCTCTTCCTTGGGAAACACCATTATTAGATGTCTTTGGGGGGTTTATCTCCTTAGATTCCAATGTATGTGCCTGGAGACGTCGCTGTCTTTTTTTTTTCTTCCAGTTTTATTGAGATATAATTGACGTACAGCACTGTATAAGCTTCAGGTGTGCAGCATAGTCATCTGACTTACGTACATCGTGAAATGATTATCACAAGTTTAATGAACATCCATCATCTCATATAGATACAAAATTAAAGAAATAGAAAAAAATTTTCCTTGTGTTGAGAACTTTTAGGATTTATTCTCTTAAGAACTTTCATATGTAACATACAGCAGTGTTAATTACATTCATCATGTTGTACAAGACCTCACTGCATTACGGGTTTCCCCGTCTTTCTTAAACATAAAAGAATCTTACCATATACATCAGCCTACAACTTGGGTTGGTTTTCTTCTTCCTCTACTGTACATCTTGAGGCTCTTTCCGCATCAGGCTGCAGACATCTGCTCATCCTTTTTAAGAGCTGGGAGTGCCCTGGGTCTTGCCGGGCGGATGGTTCATTAGTCTGGCTCCCCCCCACAAGCATGAGTTGGTCCCCTGTGGCTTATCAGAGGGAGGAGCACCCTTGATCACATGCCCTGTGGCCACACGGAATGGTTTCTCAGGACAGAAGTGGCCTTGCTGGACCCACTGTCCACTCATTTTTTTTTTTTTCAAGCTATAAAAAAAACTTTATTAAAAAAAATAGACAACATATGTAAACATCTTTTTCAGTCACAAAGCTTCATAATACAGCATATCAGGCCCAGGCCTCAAATCTCTGCAGTGGGAGCACCTTAACTGTTGACTAAGAGTAATCAGCTTAATTTATCTTTCAGTGAGCTATTAAGTCTATGTGAAAATAAATAACCAGATTCCGCTAAGTATACCTATACACATAGAAAATCGCAAATGTACAACAGATCTCAGCAAAAAATAACTATCTGCAGTAACATGTGAGATTGAGTCCTTATATGACAATTATCTTTTCAATATAACTTCATTTCTAACTTCATCATAATGTAGAGTTGACTAAAATAAAGCTAAACAGGAACAGAGTAGAGGGACCAGACAGACGGACACCCATCACTCCCCTACCCTCACACAAAGTGCCATACACACACACACACACACACACACACACACGATGTTTTGGTAGAAGCAAAACTGAAAACACAGTTTCTATATTTCGTGTTTCATGTATTACTGTAGGCATGTATTTCGTTTACTTTGAGCTGGAAGTTACATGCCCTCAAATGACTGAGTATGAAGTAGCCAACCATAGTTTCAAATGTGATACAATTTTGAGGAAACCAAATCTCTGTTATGTAATTCAACAACCACCCAAAAGTGAAGCCAAATCATGGAATGGACCATAACACCACAAAATGTAATTAATGTCCACTCATTTTGATTTTAGTCAATGTGAACTTACAGCTAGTTGGCAACCCTGCCCGCAGGGCAGGAACGTGGCAGTGCCCCTCCCCGACCCCAACACCGTGGGGTTTCAGAGTTCAGGAACGGGGAGTGAGGGTCTGGGGGATGTCCCCTTCCTGTGGCCTTGGCTCCTCCCTGCCTGGAGGGTTGGGCTGACAGTCAGCCAAGCAGCACAGTGACTAAAGGGACCCACATCCCAGGCCAGGAACTGGTGATGCGGAGGCAGGAAGTTGGGCTCAGTGGGGGTGGGCGCGCTAGGGGAGGAAACTGCTCTCCCTCTGGGGGGAGGGGGATCTGCCCGTGACCTGGGGGCCTCCCGTCCCTGAGCTCCAACATGGTCGGGATCGGGATCTAGCGGCCCCAAGGCCTCCACCTTTACCAGCTAGAGACCTGAGCGGGGACATAGTCCCGGCTTCCTGGGCTGCGGTGGGGACAATTCAACATGTGCTGACACTTTCACTGGATGTGAAAGTACCGTGGGCTTTTCCTTCTCTTAAATTCTTCCTCCCACGCTGCCCGCTGATTTACAGCCACATAGTTCATTTATCTGAAGGCTGATGTTTATTGCGCAATCTTCAGAGCCACAGGGCAGGACGCAAAAGACACCCAGCCACTTTCACATTTGCTTCCTCCAAGCTGTAAGGTTGCTGGTCACTGTAGAGGAGCCCAGGGGTCTGAGGGGCCGGGCAGCTGCATCCCAGGCACTGGACATGTTTCCCCAAGCTGATTTCAGTAGGCACGCTGCCTGGGCCCGCCATACTTTTAGGGACCCATGAAAATGTGTTAATTTCTTTTAAAATCAGAAGAAACAAAATGAATGTTCAGGCCAGAGAATGTGTTTTAACATATAATATTAATATGTTCATCATTATACCAATGCAGTCATAAAATATATTTTTGGTTTTTTATTTTTTTGTGGAGGAAGGAGCCCACGGAGGCAAAAATGCCCAGAGCTGACCAAAGTCATACCATGGCTCTGGATTTCCCCTTCCCAGCCTCAATTTCCTCACTTCTGAAGTGAGGATTAGAAAGGCCAGGCTAACCTTTGCCTTCCTGTCATCTGGCCCCACCACCCCAGGTCCTTTTCTGTCGTCGCTAGCCACAGGGAACTAAGTGCCCTGCGTTTTCCAGCAGGCGCACCTCTGCTCTCTCTGGTCCTCTGCTTAGAATGTCATCCAGGCAACCTTCAGATGCCAGCTGACCCCCAAGCTGGACAAGGACCCTCCTCCCCTGAGCTGCAGTGACCCTTTCTCGGCTTTCTCTCCACCTGAATGATGCTTCTTCCTCGCACTGGCTCTGGGCTTTAGCTTGCAAAGCACCTTTCAGATCTGGGATCACATTTTACTCTTAGGGAACACAGTCAGGTGGCAGGAGAAGAAGTGACCTGCCCAGGGTCACACAGCAAAGGAGACTCAGAGCTAGGGGGTTCCTGACTCGTGGCCCAGCGAGTGCGCCTCTGTCTCTTGTTTTGGCATCAGTTTTCCCATCTGTAATATATTCTTGAGCCTCAGTTTTGCCATCTGTAAAATGGGGCTTCCAAGGATCCCTTCCACATGGGGCTTTTGTAGAGATTAAACAAGTTAATATATGTCATACATTTATCATGGGTCCTGGCACGTGGCAAGTGTTGGATAAAAGACAGACATTGTTGTCACTGATAATACCTTATCTCACCGACATGGGATTATTAATTGTTTTTTTAACTTTTTTTTGGGGGGGGATTATTAATTAATGATTAGTTTTTCTGATTAAAAGAGAGAAAGGCCTCTGAGAAACTGACCTGGCCCTGGGGAGTTGGCACCCCGGCTGCCATGTCAGTGGGGAACCTGGGCCTTGCCAGACCTAGAGTTGAGACCCTTTCCTTTTCACCCACAGCGGACGCTGTGTACCTGGACTCAGATGAGGAGCGGCGGGAATACGTCCTCACCCAACAGGGCTTCATCTACCAGGGCTCAGCCAAGTTCATCAAGAGCATACCTTGGAATTTTGGGCAGGTAAGGCCACACCCTGCCCCTCCCAACCATCTTAGGCCCACTGTGTGCTGGGTCCTGAGTCTGAGACAATCAAAATCAAAGTCAGAAGTGTGAGCAGGTCTGAGTCACCCATGCCATGCTGTCAAAGATTCAAGGGCCCTGAAATGGCTAGAGGCTCAGAGAGGGCCCAGGCCAAGCCTGAGGTCACACAGCAAAGGGTGGCCCTATCCACTGTGGGAGCAGCAGCTCTGGATTCAAGGTGGGAAAGAATAGGAGGGCCTTTGAGAGTTGTGGGGCTGGCAGGTGCTCCACGAGGGAGAAGGGGAACATTCAAGGCCATATATCAAAATAATGGGCAGCATTCGAGAAAGCTTACGATGTGCTAAGCATGTGCTGAGAGGGGCTTTAAACCATTATCTAGATCAGTGGTTCATAAACTCGAATATATGTCAGAATCACCTAAAAAAATGGGTTAAAACACAGGTTCCTGGGTCCCATCCCTGGTTTCTGATACAGTAGATCTGGGTGTGGGCTGAGAATTTGCATTTTTAACAAGTTCTCAGGTGATGCTGATGGTATTGATCCAGTGATACTTTGAGAATCACTGTTGTATCAGCTAGCTACTGCTGACTAACAAACAAGACCAAAACTTGGAGGCTTGAAAAAACAATCATTCATTATTTCTCATAAATCTGTGGGCCAACCAGGACACGGCTGTCTAGGCTGGGCTTGCCTGATCTCAGCTGGTTGGCTTATCACTGTACCATGTGATTCCTCCTCTTTCAGCAGGCCAGCCTGGGCTGGTTCTCCAAATCGATGCTCTTATTTCCTCTACTATCCAGCACCCCATAAAAATTCTTGAGATATTGCTGAGAAAACTCATGAAGCAAGAACCATCACACCCCTCGCCCTTCAACCTCCTGATGTATTTGTGAGTGTTGGCCTCCTGGGGTAGGGTTCACCTTGAGACTTCTCTTAGCAGCCCCTGGATCAGGGTCCATGTTCAGGACTAGAGAGTCCTGCCCTGGGATCATAGGATGATCCCTGAGATCTGGGGCTCTGGCCTCAGTTTCCTCTTCTGAATATTGGGGATAATAATTGCAAAACTATCTGCCTCCAAATAACTGCAGAAACCCTGTAGCCCTCTGTGGGATGTAAATGAAATGGTGATATGACTGTGATGCATAAAATACATCAAAAAATGAATTGGTTCTTATTTCCCAGGGCTCTGTATTCTCCCCTGAGAAAGAGAACAAAGCCTACTCCTCCCTTTCATTTTCTGAGTTCCTGGTCTGTGTCCAGGTTGTGTGGGGCCGTGGGACATGGCCTTGCAAACTTCCGGAAGTCATCACTAGCCAGGATGATAAGACCTAAAGGAAGGAAGGAAGGGAATCAGGCAGTTCCTGAAGTAGGCAGCATTTGAGCTGAGCTTTGGAAGAGGTGGGTGCCTGGTATTCCAAGCAAAAGGAACAGCATGAGCCGAAGCTCAGAGGTGGGAAAGTTTATGTTGTACCTAAGAAGTATGTTACAGTTTGGGGAGCGCTTATATGAGAAGGGGCCCCAGGAGATGACGTGGGAGAAGTCAGCAGTGTTCAGGTTGTGAACAGCCCTGAATGTCAGGCTGATGGCAATAGGGAGCCACAAAATGAATGGTTCAAGCCAGGGAGGGCTATTCTGTGTCATGGAGGGAGACCTGCAATAAGGCCTGGTTTGGGACAAGACCACAGAGACAGGGAGCAGGGGGCAGACAGGAGAGCCCTTGAACGTGACAGATGGGTGGTCCGATGGAAGGTGACAAGGAGAGATTTTGATAAAGATAACATCTGAGTTGCAATGATGAGAAGGTGTGCGTCACACAGAGAGAGGCAGGAAGAGCATTCCAAGCAAAGGAAATAGCAAATACAAAGGTCCTGAGGCAGTGAGCCTGGAGCAGGATGAGTATGGGTGAGAGCGGTGAGAGATGAGGTCAAAGATGGGGTGGGACACAGATCTTTTTTTTTTGAATTTTATTTTATTTATTTTTTATACAGCAGGTTCTTATTAGTTTTATCGATTTTTTACACATTAGTGTATATATGTCAATCCCAATCTCCCAAGTCATCTCACCACCACCTCCCTTCCTCCGCGCCCCCTGCCACTTTCCCCACCTTGGTGTCCATACGTTTGTTCTCTATGGGACACAGATCTTAATGGGCCTTGCAGGCCACAGGGAAAAGTCTAGATTTTACTCTGGGTGCAGTGGAAACAGGAGTGATGAGGTTAGATTTACATCTTTTCAGTCTATACTTTGGTTCCGAATGGTGTGTGGGGATGGGATGGGGAAGGAGGGGAGGCTCATCAGCTCTGCAGGGTGAGTCAGGCTTTAGGGAAGTGAAGACTTGGCGGTGGGGGAGTGCAGTGGCTGGGCCTGAGGTGACTCGGAGGGGAGGGAAGCTCCAGGGACGCTGGGCTCTACTCCAAGTTCCCAGGACCCCCCAGCCTGGATGCAGTCACACCCCCTCCCCTTTTCTCACACACTCAGTCATTGTCCCACCTCACCCCCCCCTTTCCTGGGCCAGGAAAAGCTGGCACCACAGAGATGTGACAGACCCAGCCCGAGCCTCCGAGCCTCCGATCTGGTGTGTGAGACAGAGCAGAGGGGTCCCACAGCTGCTGGACTTCAAGGCAGGCTTCCCTGAGGAGGTGACTTCTCAGCTCCCTCATTCTCCCCTTGTTTCCTCTGACACAGTTTGAAGACGGGATTCTGGACATCTGCCTGATGCTCTTGGACGTCAACCCCAAGTTCCTGAGGGACGCTGGCCGCGACTGCTCCCGCCGCAGCAGTCCAGTCTACGTGGGCCGGGTGGTGAGCGGCATGGTGAGTGAGTAGCAGGCCCGCCCCAGGGGCCCTCCCTTCCTGTGATGATGGAGGCCAGGCCCCACGCTGGGCACGGTGGGGGGACCCAGGAGATGGGTGAGTCCCAGCTAGGAGACCTTGTATTTGGAGAGACAAGGTACAAATGCGGGTAATGCCATGTGGTCCCTCAAAGCAATCCATTCATTCATTCATTCACTCACTCATCCAGCAAGTATTTGTCAAGTGCCACCCACATCCTAGGCACCAGGGAAAAGCAGGTGTAAGACATGAATGGTCTCTAACTTCATAGAGCTTCCGTTCTAGGGTGTGTGTGGGAGGAGACAGGCGGAACCACGGTATCACATGAGCGCACAGTCATAAGTTACGATGCACTTGCCAAAGGGGCCAGATGTGTGACAGTGTCTGAATACAGGGCCTAACCCCAGCAAGGGGCTGGGGGACCTCCCTAAGTGATGAGTCCCGAGGTGACGTAGTAACTGGGAGGAGAAGAGCATCCCAGGCAGAGGGGACAGCTTGTGCAAAGGCTCCCTGAGGAGGGACAGCTGTGGCAGGTTTGAGGAGCAAAAGGGGGGCCAGTATGGCTGGAGCAGAGCACAAGCAGGAGGGGCGGGTGCAGGTGGGCTGCAGAGGGGGCAGGGCCAGACGGTGCAGGCCTCAGGGCCACGGTCAGGAGGCTGCATTTTATTCTCGAGGTTCTGGGAGTCTGGGGGCAAATGACACAATCTGGGCAGGGGCCAGAGGGGGTCTTTGTAAAACTCAGATCACGCCGTGTCACTCCCCTGCCACCCCGTGGACAAATTCACATCTCCAGCATCACCCTCACGACCTTGACCCCTCTCTACCTCCTCCCTCCCACTTCTCTCTCCGGCGCCAGCCATCTCTAACCTCCCAGTCTGTCACACCTTGGGATCTTTGCACCTGCTGTTCCTTCAACCTGGAACACCCTTCCCTGCCTTTTCACCATGTGCTGAACTCATGCCCACCCTAGTGCAGCCATCACCATTTCCCCAGGCTTGGCCCCTCTGACGCTCTCGCTGGTTGCAGGTCAACTGCAATGATGACCAGGGCGTGCTGCTGGGACGCTGGGACAACAACTACGGGGATGGCATCAGCCCCATGTTCTGGATCGGCAGCGTGGACATCCTGCGTCGCTGGAAGAATGACGGCTGCCAGCGCGTCAAGTATGGCCAGTGCTGGGTCTTTGCTGCTGTGGCCTGCACTGGTGAGTGGCACACGGGATGTGAGAGGGCCTGGAACCGCCCTTGGCTTCTGTGAGCCCGGGTCCCTGCAGCCTTCTCCCAGGCCTGATGTGTAACGGAGCCAGGGAGATTTGGTCAAATAAGGGGGCGTCTGACCCCCGTGGTCACGGGGTTTCTGCAGGGAGCCGGATGGTGGATCGGCCCAGGGACTCGAGACGGACTGCCCGGGTTGAATCCCAGCTCTGCCTCTGACCCCTGGGAGGACTTGGGCAAGAGAACTGGTGTCTCCAAGCCTCAGTTTCCTCACATGTAAAATGGAGACAGCAGTAACTGACCCAAGTCCCAGGGAGCTCTTAGGACCCGGGGAGATGTCACTTAGCACAGTCTCTGGTTCAAGTTAGGTGGGGTTTGTGGGTTTCCGGGGCAGCTGGGATTCCTCAGCTGGATCCTGGGGCATTTTCTCTGTGTCCATAAGTCGGCTGACAGTGATTGGATGGACGTTTGCAGGGACGGGCACAGTGACACACTTTTCTGTTCGGCCAGACTGCCCATACCCATTCCTCTCTGAATCATTACAAGATCCCGACAAGCTGCTATTATTAGCTCCTCTTAGAGGAGGAAATGGAGGCACAGAGAAGAGAAGTGGCTTGGCCAAGGTCGCACAGCTGGTGAGCGGCACAGCCAGGCTTGGAACGAGGTGGGCCCGGCTCTGGCACAGCCTCCTGGCCTTAGACTGTGATGATGAGGCCTCCCGGGACACCATCCCTGGGACAGGAGTGGAGCCTTGCTCCCTGGGCAGCGGGGACAGGCCTCCCCAAGCCTCAGGTCTGTACTCTGAAGCCTGTCACATGGTGGGGCAAGGCCTGGGGTTGGGACATCAGCCCTCGCCACGGGCAGCAGAGCGTCCAGACTCTGGAGGGCACAGGAGCCAGGCAAGAGGTGAAGGGTCACAGCTGCTCCTTCCTTCCTCCTCCCAGTGCCCTCACGTCTCCCGGCCAGAATCCAGGGCCATCGGGGAAGCTCTTGCCCTGGTTGATGGTGGGCACAGGGCAAAGGTCACATCCCTGCCCCTCCCCCGTCTCAGAGACTCAACCTCAATCAAAACTAAAAGTAAAACAAAGGTCCTACAGGTTATATTTAGTAGGCCTTTCTGTTTCACTTCATTTTTTAGATGTTACTTTCTTTACCTTACCCTGAGAATATGTTACTTTTACATTTTACATAAAAAGTAACATAAAAAAATGAAGGAGGAGAAACACCCATAATTCCCTCTGTCAGGAGCACCTAGCATCACCATTCGGGCAGGATTCGTGCCCGGGGTCTTCGTCCCTCCTCTGCGGTCTATAGATGCCACTTGACATCCTGCCTCTTTGTCACCTATCATTCCAACACCAGTCCCTTTCCCAGTTACTCCGGGCTCTCTGTAAACTGTGCTGAGGCACAAATGCAGGCCCTCCTGGCCCACGATGGAGTCCCAGTGCACCTGAACCCCGGGCTAGAGAGGAGGAAACAAGGCCCAGAGAGGCGAAGGGACTGGCCTCAGGCCACACAGCCCGAAGCAGCTGGGGCTGGAATGGAAGGGCTCCTGACCTTTGTCTTCTGCTTGCCCCGCTGTTCACTCCTCACTCTGAATCTCTGTCATTCCTTCTTTCCTTCCCTTCCTCCTTTTCTTTCTACTTCACCCACTCCTTCATCCCATTTGACAAATTAGTCTGCGCCAGGCCTGTGCTGGGCTCTGGGGATATAAAATAAGACAGCTCGCTCACTGCCCTCAGAGGACAAATTAAAGAATCCCTCACACACTTGTATATTGAGAATGATGATGAATCCCCAGTTTTGCTATGAATGCAAATGATGGGGTAATCTAAACCCAGCCGGGTGGCCTTCCTGGCCCAGGGAACAGCATATGCCAGTGTCCTGGGGCTGTTGGCAGCATGGAGTGCTGGAGGAGCCGCGAGGCCGGTGTGGCTGGAGCAAAGTGTGCAGGAAGTGGTCAGGGGCCAGACCCTGCAGGGCAAGGGCCACGGTGGAGGTCTGGCCTTGACCTCGAGGGCTGTGGGGAGCCATTGAGGGTTTAGCAGAGGACTGTTAATGTCAGATTTGCATTTAGAGTCTTTTGTTAGCTGCGATGTGAAAGGGAAAGAGTGGACATGGGGCAACCAGCAAGGTGGGTGCCACTGTCCGGGCAAGGGGATGGCACACCCTTACCAGTGTGCAGTGCTCCCTGGGGTACAGATGGGCACGTGGAGGCCCAAGCACAGCAGATGTCTCCAGGGCCTCAGCTCACCCCCTAAGCTCTCTCCACTGTGTCCCCCGACCCAGTGCTGCGGTGCCTCGGCGTCCCCACCCGCGTCGTGACCAACTATAACTCGGCCCACGACCAGAACAGCAACCTGCTCATTGAGTACTTCCGCAACGAGTTTGGGGAGATCCAGAGCGACAAGAGCGAGATGATCTGGTGAGGGGGGCGCTCAGTGGGAAGGATCCCCTGGAGAGGAAACTTGGGGCGATTTCTCAGAGGAGGTCACATTTGAACTGGGTTTAAAAGTTGAACAGTATTTGGACAAAAGGAAGCGGGCCTTGGAGAGGCTCCGGGAGGGGGAACAGCAGGAGCAAAGGCCAAGAGGAAGGAAAGTCAATGCAGGGAGCATGAAAGGGCGTCAGGGAGAACACACCGTCCGGGGTCTGCACTGCCAGCCTGGGGGTCTGGTCTTGATTCCAAAGGCTTCAGACTGGAGAGGGGTGTGCTGATGACCGTGGGGACAGATCGGAAGCAGGGGGCGGGGCTGTGGTCCAGGCGGGTGGTGGTGGGGTCTGAATCCAGGCAGAGCCTGTGAGCTGAAAAAGAAGGAAGAGTCGAGAAATTAGGAGGTCAGGTCAGCTGGGCTTGCAGAGCAACTGAGAGGGGCAAGGAGGAGGGGAGAGGGGTTGAGGACTCCCAGTGTAGAAGGGAGCACCAGACTGGGGCCCCCAGGGGAAGAGCAAAGTGTCGGGGGGGATGTTCTGGGGTCAGCTTAGGACAAGGCGAGTGTGGACAGCCCGCAGGAGGTGACCGTGAACGTCTGCGTGAGAGTCCTGGTCCACGTTTTGCTTTGTTTCCCCAACAGGAACTTCCACTGCTGGGTGGAGTCGTGGATGACCAGGCCTGACCTGCAGCCGGGATACGAGGGGTGGCAGGCCCTGGACCCCACGCCCCAGGAGAAGAGCGAAGGTGGGTAGGCAGGTGTGGCCCCATTACCGAGATGAAGAAACAGAGGCTGGAGGGGACCCACCCAGCAGAGGGGCTCCTCAGCTGGAGAGGGACAGAGCTGGGATGCTAACTCAGGTCTGGCTGACTCCAAAGAACATTGAGTGTTGGGGGACCTCATTGATATTTTATAAAACACCTCTTTTATAATTTGAAAAGTAATTCATGCACATTGTGGAAAATAGAAAATATGGAGAAGCACAAAGAAAAAAAGTCAAATAGCATCTTTGTCCTCTTCCCCCCAAGAAATTTCATTAACATTCACACACAGCTTCCAATAATTTCAAATGAAGCCTTCCTCAGAATAATATTTTAAATACACACAATATAACACCTAGGGTTCAATTACATTGCAATATAGTTATCAAAATTTTTTAAATAAATTTGTGATATAGTAATATATGCTTTATATAACAAGATTTATTAGTAGAGTCAATAAGTTCCATAATTTCGTGGTAGAGATGAACATAATCTATATTTCCAGTTATCTGTAACAAATATAAAGAGAGATAAAAATATCTGTGGTTCTTATGAGTGACAAGTCATAAGTGCACCTAAGACTGTGGTTTTTGGTCTTCTTTCACATTCGAAGGAAGTGAAAATAATGATGTAATTTTTTCCCATCCAAGTTTATGAACTCCTGAATTCTATTTGCTGCGCCTCGGGGGTTCCATGGACCTCAGGTTAAGAACTCTTCCTGCACGTGGCCTTTCATCCTGGCCCTGTCACTTCTCCATATATCATTAGCATTTCTCTATCAGATAGTTTTCTGTGATTTTAATTTTAATTTAATGTTACCACATTCCATCAAATGGACGCACTGTAATATAGCTACCAAGCCTCTAGTCCTCAACATTTAAATTTGTGACCAGTTTGAGGAAGTTGTAAACCACACCCAGATAAACACCTAGCTCTCTTGTTCATTTCGTTAGCACACACTCCCTGAGTCAGTGTCCGACACTGACTGCTACTCTCAGTCTGGGCAGGAAACCAGACAGACACACACCCTTGTAAAGTATTGCCTACAGTTGGCTCCCTCATTTCCTTAAGTGCCTTGGGATACATTTCTGTTTATCAAACACATAGCCGTAAGTGTTTGCCAATCCTCATTAGGTAGGTACAAATATCCCCACGTGAAGCCAGGACTCAGAGAAGTTAAGTGACTTCTCCAAGGTCACACAGCTAATAAGAGACTGAGCTGAGATTTGAACCTCAGAAGCTGGGTTCCAGGGTCCCCTGGAATTCTTTTTTTTTTTTTTTGTCTTGTTGCATGCCTTGTAAGATCTCAGTTTCCCAACCAGGGGTTGAACCCCAGGGCCCCGGCAGTGAAAGCGCAGAGTCCTAACCACTAGACCACCAAGGAACTCCCTCCACTGCAATTCTTAATTCTTACCTGATGCTGCCTTTTTAGAAATGGAATCCCTGAGTCAAAGGCTATATGGTCTGTAGGTTTTCGGCTACGTGTGGTTGAATTGTGGAAGATTTTGGAGGTACCACCCTCCCCTCAGCCCAGGCTCATCTCACCCTCCTCCTACTCCCAACCAGGGACATACTGCTGTGGCCCGGTTCCCGTTCGTGCCATCAAGGTGGGCGACCTGAGCACCAAGTACGACGCCCCTTTCGTCTTTGCCGAGGTCAACGCCGACGTGGTGGACTGGATCCGGCAGGATGATGGGTCCATGCACAAGTCCATCAACCACTCCCTGGTCGTGGGGCAGAAGATCAGCACAAAGAGCGTGGGCAGAGATGCACGGGAGGACATTACCCACACCTACAAGTACCCGGAGGGTAAGGGCCCTCGGCTCATCACTGCCTTGCAGATAAGCAGCTTGTTTACCAGCCCAGAGGGCATATGTGTGTGTGTGTGTGTGTTTTCTGGCAGCTTGCAAACAACAGTGATCTGTAGGTTACTCTCCATTTCAAGAAATTCCTTAGAATCAGGTGCAAACTTGACAAACACACTGGGGGCAGGGGGA
Organism: Eubalaena glacialis; assembly: GCF_028564815.1. Classification (NCBI taxonomy): domain Eukaryota; kingdom Metazoa; phylum Chordata; class Mammalia; order Artiodactyla; family Balaenidae; genus Eubalaena; species Eubalaena glacialis. Next base: position 22,155,751 of record NC_083728.1, read on the forward strand.
CAGTGGTAAAGGATTATTCATTTAGGAAAAGAATTCTATATTCCACAAAAAGATTTCATTTGGTTTTTAAGCCTCACTTTCTTTGTTGGTTTGACTCAATAAAACTGAAAGGGATGGCTGTTATACAAGAGAGGCTTTCATCTTAACAGAAAAATCATGATGTCCATGTTGTTTAACAGAGCTTATTAGTGGTGGGAGCTCCAACAATAGATGGTCAATTCCATGCTTTTTTTTTTTTTTAATCTTTATTTATTTATTTATTTGGCTGCACTGGGTCTTAGCTGCGGCATGCGTGATCTTTAGTTGTGGCATGCGGGATCTTTAGTTGCAGCATGAGGGATCTAGTTCCCCGACCAGGGATCGAAGCCGGGCCCCTTGCATTGGGAGCACGGAGTCTTAACCACTGGACCACCAGGGAGGTCCCTCCATGCTTTTTTATTGCAACGTATTTGTGCTGAAGAGGCTTGGAAGTCCAGGGGGGCCACGGAAGAGAAGTTCCTGGAACTCTGTAGTGTTAATTGTTTTAGCATTTCACACACAGGTGGGGAAGTGGGCATGAAGGTAGATTGGAAAGGTTTAAAGAGAAATGGACCAAAAGAAACTTAAAGATAATAAGATGGGCTCAATCAGACACAAAGATGAAGCTTCTTTCTGCTACTAATATTAAATCAGCAGTGGGAAAAAGATGTGGTTTATTTTAAAAACTGGATTTGAGCACATCCAATGGCCAATTCAATAGACAGATATTTTCTAAGCATCTACGATGTGCCAAGCACAGTAGGGTTCGCAGAAGTGACTAAGAAACCACAGCCTTTATCTGACCCCCGTTGACTCTCCAGGGCTGACTGGGGATTGGGTATTAAGTGGCCGTGCTCTAGTGGGAAGGGCTAAAACAGAAGGAAAAGATGCTTTCCCTGGCCTCTGAAAGGTCTAGAGCTGATGATTTGATAGAAGAAATAAATATGTACCCAACAACACTGGGGACAAAAATAAAAGGCACATGGGGAGAAGTAAATGGAATATAAAGCAGGGGGCAGTCATTCCTGCTGGAAAGCTCAACAGGTAGAGAAGGGAGGGAAAGGATTTCAGGTAGAAGTGGTCCCTGTGCAAATGCTTAGAGGTGAGAAAGTTCTCATTGTATCAGTGCCTACTAGGCACCAAACACTGTTGTAGGCATTGGGTATGACTTAAGATTAAGTAACACAGTCTTAGTCCTCAAGAGGCTTGAGAGTGTAAGCATATGAACAGAAAAAAACCTGGTGGGCCAAAACACCATGACAGGCAATAGGCAGCTATGAAACTCCAAAAGACACTGTGACTCTTTCATCCTGGGAAAGGAGGAGTCAGAGAAGGCGTCCTGGAAGAGGGGTCATTTGGGGATGGGTCTTGAGGGATGTATAGGAGTTCACTTGTGGAAAGTAAATAAAATACTCTTTCCTCCTCCTGGCACAGTAATGTAAAGAAGGGGCTCCCTCAGGGGTGCTCTGAGTCACCAGGACTCTGAGAAGCCAGCTTGCCCTGCTTCCAGCCTCCTTCTCATTGATCCCCCTTCCAGCTGTGATGACGCTCTCTTCCCTGTCCCCACAGGGTCCGCAGAGGAGAGGGAAGCCTTCGCAAGGGCCAACCACCAGAACAAACTGGCTGATAAAGAGGAGACAGGGGTGGCCATGCGGATCCGTGCGGGCCAGGGCATGAACAGGGGCAGCGACTTTGACGTCTTTGCCCACATCACCAACAGCACTGCCGAGGACCACACTGGCTGCCTCCTGCTCTGTGCCCGCACCGTCAGCTACAACGGGATCCTGGGACCCGAGTGTGGCACCAAGGACCTGCTCAACTTTTCCCTGGAGCCCTTCTCTGGTAAGGCCCTGTGTTCCTGGAGCAGCTGTTGACCACCCTGACAACATGCTAGGTTGTGCCCTGAGAGCTGAACGTGTGCCATCTACCTCACAGACACTCCCATCGCCCTCACTGTGGGTCAGGCCCTGTCCTCGGCACTTTATAAATAGCAACCCAGTTCCTTCTTATAACAAAAGTAGGAGGTGGATTCTTTTATGGCCCCATTTTCCAGATGAGAAGACTGAGCACAGAGAGGTTAAGTAACTTTCCCAAGGCCACACAGGAAGTGACAGGACAGAGACTTGAACCTGTACTCGCAGCAACTATTCTATTTCATTCCATCTCATCTTCGCAGGACCCCTGACTGATTTCCCAGACTCTCTGCTGCCCCTTCCAGCAAATTCCTTTCCTCCGTCTCCAGCAACTCACACTACAGGTGCCTCTCCCCAGAGCCCCTTTGAGAACCTCTCCTATTTCTCTGGAGGTTCTCAGGCTTAGAGAGAAGAGATTCAAGACGAGCACTACCCAGAGAACTTTCTGTGATATAAGGATGCCCTGTATCTGCGTTGTCCAGTGCGGCGGCCACTAGCTCCATGTGGCTATTGTGGGCTTGCAGTGTGGCTGGTGTTAATTATGGGACTAAAGTTTTAATTTCACTTAAACAGCCGCATGTGGCCGGAAGCTGCCATACTGGACAGTGTGGCTCTAACAGTGATAGGAAAGGAAAGGCCCTGATCTTCTCCTCTTCCATGGCTCCAGTGCCTGGTCCGGCCTCCCTGGGAGCAGATCCCCTTCCCCGTTTGGGGCTGAAATAATGTCAGTAGCTCACCCAGCCCTCAACCCTGGGCAGAGCCTCTGTCGCTCTGGCTTCTTGGTCGGACGCCTGCACAGTCATCGTCCCCTTGATCCCTTTCACTGCTGTCTTTGTCACCATGCCTGGTTATCTCCCTAAAATTAAGCTGGAGGCCCTGAGAGGACTTGCAGCTGCCGAGGTCACTTAGGGAGGCAGCACGGAGCCCAGTCTCCTATCCCCCCCAGCAGCCCATTCTCCGTTCCTGCACTTGGAGCCTGTGGGCATGGGGAGGGCAGGGGGGTCTTCGAGTTGGGAGAGGACCTGTGGTCAGCATGATCTGAGTAGAACATCAGTCAACCCTGGGGCCTCTATCTCAGGCCCACCTCAGGCACCCTGGAGCCACACGCCAGGACAGAGCAGACCCTCTGTCAGGGTCCCTGAGCAGCGGCAAAGCTCTAGGGGCAGAGCCACGTGGCACCAGGGCTGGGGCCCCAACACTTATGCTGCTAAAAGGCGTGTTCGGAGGCCAGACTTGGCTTTGAATCTGGCCTCTCCCACCTTCTGTTATTATTATTATTATTAATTTTGGCCACGCCATGTGGTGTGTGGGATCTTAGTTCCCCGACCAGGGATCCAACCTGTGCCCCCTGCATTGGGAGCTCGGAGTCTTAACCACTGGACCACCAGGGAAGAACCTCTCCCACCTTCTAGATGTATAACCTCGGGCCTTGAATCACACTCATCCATCAAATGGGGCATTAGCATGCCCCTCATGGGCTGCGAAGGAGATGTGTGCTCAGGAAAGATCTGGAAAGTGTATAATGGTGCCTGGACACGGCGGGGCTCTTCACTGTTCACTGAGCAAGTGCCGACAGGTGTGCGGAGGCCGAAAAGCGTCTTTCCTGAACCCTGCTGTGCCAGGCAATGGTCTCAGGGCCGGGCTCAGTGCTTCCTGAGTCACTGCCAACCTTGCTGGTGTGCAGAGGACTCAGCTCTCATCTCCACATCCAGGCCCCGAGTCAGGGGCAGGGCTCCATCCCTACAGGTGTGTGGGGTGGTCGGGATACCGAGGTCCTAGTTCCTGCAATTCTGCCCACAGGCTGTGGGCTCCTGGCTATTTCTCTTCTCCATTCCAGGCCCCGGGTTCCCCATTTGTACAAAGGCTGGTTCATCTTTGAAGAGCCCTTCCAGCCCCTTTGTGTGAATGCACACGTGTCAGTTCTTCCTCACGCTCAGAACTGCTTCAAAGGGAGGAAGTGTCTTTCCTGGAATGTGTATCATAAGGTGAACTCCAATCTGAACCAGGGATGCCAGAATAACTTCCACCCAGGCTGCTGTTGAGTCACCCTTTGCCTCCCAGATACCCTCAGGCCCTTCACAGCATTCTTCTGCTTCAGCCACAGCCCCAGTGTTTCTTCCTGGGGATGTGTTCACAGCGGAGGGGTCCCTCCTGCTACGGAGACTTCTGAGGGGCACAGCCTGTTGGGAGAGGGCAGAGGAGAGCAGTGGTCCTGCGTGTTGCCCTCAGGTGGGGCTAGGCCAGGATGCCCTATTGAGGCCTCCAAGGCCAAAGTCAACCTGAGAGTGATTCTCCCACCCTGTGAGACCCTGAACTTTGGCTGAGTTGCTGGTTATTCTTTGATGATGAGATCTGGGGGATTTCCATGTGCTAGCGGACAGGAAGCCAGGCCTAGGACAGCGGAACTGAATCCAGCTGTCCCCCACCCCGCCTCCTTGCTCTCTCCCTTCCTGCCACCCACCCCTTCTCTCTCTCTCTGGATACCCTCACCCCTCCAGGTGGGTCGTGAGGAATGCAGGCAGCGTGACCTCTGTGATGATCAAAGGAATCATCTAAGGAATGAATAGACACTAACCGCAAATGTTTCCCTCTTTCAGCCAGCATCTGGCCCGAAGCCAAGGCCAAGGCCCCTGGCCTGTAGATGGCAATTCTCAAAGGTCCAGCCCCACGCTGACCTAAGCCTCCTGGAAAAGTTAACAGCTGGGGCCACCTCCTCCAGGCTCCTGGAGGACAATGGTTTCCTTCTTTCCTGTCGAGCTGGTCAGAGTTTCCACTCTGCTCCACCAGGTCCTGACCCAGGAATTTTCACTCCTTTTTGTCCTTTTTGGCAGAAGCTTTGGTTTTTTTTTCCCCCCACGTCATCTGAGCAGAGGTTGGGGCAGATCCACCCCAGTAATGAGTGACTAGAGGGCTGGGCACACATTTTCCAGAGAGTGGGACGGGGAACACCAGTGTCCCCAGCCAGGACCTGGACCTTGACTCATGCAGAGAGAAGGTGACCGTCTGCTCGGGCCTTCACAGCCCTAGAGATGACCTCCCAGCGGGTGCTCACTGGCCCGGGCACCCCAGATCCTTGCTAATCTCCCTCTTTAACAGTAAGCTCAGGTCTCAAACTCAGAGCCCTCAGCAGATGAGAATATCGGCCCGAATTGAATAAACATGACTTTGTTTGCTGGTGTTTGTTTTTACCAGCTTCCTTCTACTTATGGTAAATGAGACAGGTTTTCTGCAAATAATGATGAAAAGTTTCCCTAAGCAAAAAAGGTTAAAAAGTGTAAAGCAAGGGGACTGAAAGAAAATTATTTAATGAGGAGTTACTCAGATGTGTGGAAAATCACATGAATGGCTGGAGTTTGGGAAACGCTGGTCTAGTGCAGGGATGGAGGGGACAGATGGCAGAAAAAGAAGAAACAGCATCTCCCATCATGGCACTGGGACAGTGAGGAGAGATTGGCTGGGCTCCATGGAGCCCCAGGACCATCCCTCCAACATTGTTGTTTGATGGGGGGAAGCCCGAGGAGCAGAAGGGATTTTTCCCAAGGTTCCCTGCGACCGAGTGAACAAGCAGGGCCTGTGGAGAATCAGTCCTGTGCCCTTTTCACTGCTCCTTCCTGCCTCCTGTAAGCTGACCCCTGGTGCCCTAAGGCTTCAGTGTTCTTGTCAGAGAAATGGGGCTGCAATCCACACTTTGCTTCCCTGCAGTGGGAGGGGTTGGCCCTGCCGGCTTCTTTCTCACCCCTATCACTTGTGTGGCTTTTGCTCTGAAATGACCTCTGGTCTTAGCTCTGCCCAGCGGGTGCCAGATGTCCCAGGGAACAGAGAGGGAACAGAGGAGAAACAGAGAGGGGAGGTCATCTTCCCAGGCTCACACAGTCAGTCAGTGGCCAAGCAGGGCCAGCTCTCCTGATCAGAACACTTACTGGCAAAAGTGTTTCTTCATCTGTAAATGGGTACAATTCTACCGACCTCATGGGGGGAAATGGAGGTCCTGAGAGGACCCAGCATCCCCAGTTAGCAAAGGGCAGAGGCAGGATTAAAGCCCAAGCCTCCCCTCCCCACTTCCTCCCTGGGAGCCTTGGAGCCAGGGCAGGTGAGGGAAAGTGCTGGGACATGCACATCCATTCACCAGCTGTGTGACCTCGAGTTCATTCCTTGCCCTCTCTGTGCCTTTTGGAGATGCCATAGGAGAGGTGGGGGCCACGATTCAGGTGTCATGAGTGCTCTCCCCTCTCCCCTCCTGCAGAGAAGAGCATTCCCCTTCGAATCCTCTACGAAAAGTATTGTGACTGCCTGACCGAGTCGAACCTCATCAAGGTGCGGGGCCTCTTCATCGAGCCAGCTGCCAACAGCTACCTGCTGGCTGAGAGGGACATCTATCTGGAGAATCCAGAAATCAAGATCCGGGTAAGGGCTGGCTGGGTCCCTGGACAGGTCCCCACACGTGCATGCACCTCCCTCCCTGCAGCCTGAAGATCTCTGATGCCCCAGGTTCCTCAGATCCTAGGTTCATCAAAGAAAAGCATCATGAAGCAGAAAGAATTTGGGACTCACAGCCTCTAGGAATGAATCCTAAAATCCCAGAGTAGTAGGATCATGGCACTTAGGGATCTCAGACTCATGGACCCTTAAAAGCTAAACTACTAATGCTAGAGTCCCAGGTCCTGGGGCCCTGGTGGGGCAGGAAGGGATGTGTTGTTAAGGGCACAGACTCTGGAGTCTATTTATTCATCTATAAAATGGGTGTTGTAATGATTAAATGTGCATCTACAGGAAGCACATAGAACCATATCCAGCACATTATGAGGGCTCAATAAAAACTGACTATTCTTATCACCAACTTCATGGTCATCATAGTGATTCACCTGGAGGAGTCACAGCCCCAGATCCCCAAACGCTGCAGTTACAAATAAATGGTAAAGAGCAGAGCAGGAGGGAGTGGGCACTGTGTGCCAGACAGTCTGCTAGGAGCTTGCACGTATTAGCTCAGTTAATCCTCATGAGAACCCTGTGGTCAGGCATTTCTCTCCTATGAAGAAACCAAGGCTCAGAGAGGGTAGTAACTTTGCCAAGGTCACACAGTGAGAAAGGGGCAGAGATCAGCCTGGCTCCAAAGACTCTGATCTTTCCACCCTAGACCCTAGAATGAGGGAGGCACTTTACACATCCTGTGGGTTGCGTGGAGCCTCACTTCAGCTCCATGAAGGAGGCCTGGGCAGGCGTCATCATCTGTGTTTTCCAGATGAGGCGAGGAATGTTAGCGGCGGAGCTGGGCAGACATTGGGCCAAATTGCAGCAAAGATGGAGATGGCCCAGTTGGGACCCTGCATGCCCTTGAGGGGCTGTGGGCTGCTCTCCCTCCGTGCTGCCCCTGACATCTGCCCCATGCCTCCTCTAGATCCTGGGAGAGCCCAAGCAGAATCGCAAGCTGGTGGCTGAGCTGTCCCTGTGGAACCCGCTCACCGTGCCGCTGTCAGGCTGCACCTTCACCGTGGAGGGGGCGGGCCTGACCGAGGAGCAGAAGACCGTGGAAATGTAAGTGCTGGTCCCTCCAGCTTGGGGGCCTGGGAGCAGAGGGCAGATGCTGCGGGGGGAAGGGCGCCCTCCAGCACTGAACCCAGGCCCGTAACCCCCTCTTCTCCCTTCCCACACACCCACCCACACACCTGCCTAATATTCCCCCGTGTCTACGCCCAAATACCCACACGTTAGCTGCGTTGTGTGCACATGTGTTCACAAACCTAAACAGGTACACATTCACTAAGCACCCACCTCGGGACACCCGAGTCCTCACATACACGCAGGTGTACATGCGTGCCTGTGTGGTGTACCCTCATGGGTACATATTTATATATACGTACACTTACGAGCATACACACTTCTTCCTTTTCACTTTTTCATTGTAATGTAATTTACATAGAGTAAAGCATACAAGTCACGTATGTACAGCTCAATGCATTTTCATGCATGTGGTCACATGAGCATCCACACTCTTACCCCCAAGCACACCATCCACTTTCATGTACACACACACAAACACACCAACCCCTCTACACATAGGAGGGCAGATGGCCCAGGCCTTCAGCGAGTGGTGAGCGGGACCCATTTTATTCTGTCGGCACAAAGCTATACATCCATGGAGTTTCTGGGCTAAGATCTCAGTAGTCACGTGTCATCCTGGCCTGTCCCCATCGTGGGGACCAGGCCAGGGCCCTGATCTCACCCTCTTTCTCTCTCTCTCTCCCAGCCCGGGCCCCGTGGAGGCGGGGGAGGAAATCAAGGTGAGGGTAGACCTGCTGCCCCGGAACGCGGGCCGCCACAAGCTGGTGGTGAACTTCGAGAGCGACAGGCTGAAGGCCGTGAAGGGCTTCAGGAACGTCATTGTTAACACCTCCTAAGGGCCCCCGTGCCAGCCCCACCTGAGCCAGCCGAGGGCCCCCAACTTGACCCCAATCTTTATCCAAAGCTAATGAGCAAAATTTGCCCCTTCTTGGGCCCCAGACCCCAGGGCAGGGTGGGCTGCCTATGGGGGCTCTTTGGAATTGAATGTACTTCCGGCCCATCTGGTCCCCCTGAGCCTGGCTCCCCACCTCCCTCACCTGTGAGGAATGTTTTGTGCCTCCATAGTAGGAGCCCTGACCTTGGCTGACTGGGCCTGGGGGGTGGGCCGGGGAGGAGGGACTCCCGCCTCCCTTCCCAGCCCAGATGCCATTTGGAAAGCCACTGACCACCCGCCATATTGTTTGATCAACTCCAGAGCCCCTTCCCTGGGAGCAGGTGAGAAAAAGTGTGCCCAGTGACCAGATCAAGGAACTGAGCTCCCTAGGGTGTCCTGAACCCCTTCCCCAGATTGTGCCCAGGCCCCAGGGGCCGTTGGCAGAGCCTGAGCAGGTGCAGATCGGGAGGGTCCCAGGAACAGTCCAGACCCAAGCTCCCCCCACATCCCAGCAGCCCCGGCCCAGTAGTACCCCCGCACCCCACAATTGTGAGGCACCTACTAAGTGCTTCCTGGGCTCACACGGCCACCAACCCATTTAATTGCCATGGGAAACTGCAGAGTGGGAGCCGCTTTCTCGATGAGAAGACTGCAGCTTGGAGAAGGGAGGTGGCCCGCCCTGCACCACTGGATATTTGCAAGGCTGCTTAATATGAAGGTGCAGGAATGGAGCCAGGCCTTCTGGCTCTGAGTCCAGGGCCCCGTTCACCACACCAGCCCTGACCTGACTGTCAGAGAGGCTATTTGGGGCCTGATCAAAAAGGATCCAGTTAGGATGAGGAGGTGGGGAGGAAATTGGAGGGGTTAGAGCCCTGGGTTTGAGCCCCAAGTCTGGCCAGCCACTGCCTTCCCCTCTCTGGGCCTCAGTCTGCTTCTCGGTCACAGAGTGGTGGAACCAGCTCATCTCCAAGGCCCCTTCAGCTCTGCACTGCTGGTGCCTCATATGACTCAGCCTTGCCAATGACATTGAGTCTTACTCCCTGGCTTCACAGAACCTTAGGTCACAGGCCAGGATGTTTCGGAGAATGAGACCATGACCATGACCACCTTCCTGCCCCCAGCCCTGTCTGAGTCCCCCACCTGTGCCCAGGCATCTTCCTTCAGAGCCCAGTTCTAGGGGAAAAGAGCCCCGGAGGCCCCTGTCCTACCCATGACCCCACCCACCACAATGCGTAGACTTCACAGGAGCCTTAGTTGCCTGTGCTGGTCACTCACCAACAAGGCTGGCATCTCAGCCACCCCCTCTTTGAAGAGCCAGGGCCCTGGAACACAGCCCTTGCCCCTGACTAAGCTCGGGGACCCCACAAGTTGCCATCTCTGACTTTACCCCTCGCTCTCTCCATGTGACTGGGCCTCCCTCAGCCTGGAAGAGGGAAGCGGGGAGAATTCTGTATCTGGAGTGGGGTCAAAGCCTCCAGAGTCCCCCAAATCCCAGAGAGGGATTTGGGGAAAGTCACGCTGATGCACTTAGAACTTTCTGCTTTGCACAGGAAGAAGCACTTGAGCCGAAATATATATGTTCTATATAAATATTGCTCGACTTCTCTATGGTTTTATAAATACTTCTGGGTTCCAAGCAAGCAGTAGATGTGCTTTTGAGCCACAAAGAGCAAGTACTGAAATAAAAGAGTTTATTTTTCACATTCAAACCAGGTCTGGTCTGTTCGCTGCATGCTTTTGAGGAGGGTGGGTGGGTGAGCTCACTTAACATCTGGACCAGCCACTTCCTGCCTAAGAGCCTTTCCCTAGCCTCAGTGCCTCCCTCAGATCTAAACTTTACTGGCATTCAATGCTCTACAACTGTCCAGCTCCACCTCCAGCCCCTTCTCCAAACAAACCATGTTCAGACCAGAATGAACTGCCTGTGTCTCTTCTAACATCCTGTGTACTTGTCAACCTCTTAGCTTGGAGTGCCCCTCTTTTTCCTTACCCAGCTTGTGAACTCCTATTCATCTTATAATGCTTAACACTAAAGTTACCTCTTCTGTGAAGCCTACCCAGATTTCTTCTCAGAACCCTGGAACATGGACAACTCAAACATTTATCACAGTGACTTTTAGTTCCATGTTGATATACTTGTCCCCCTCCCCATCCTGTCTGAAGTCCCCAAGGGCAGAGACCAAGAATCTCTTAAACATACACTAATAAATGCTGGATCAATGTGTTTCAACTCAGCTCCCATAAGACCAGTGCTGTCCAGTAGAAATATAACGTGAGCCACAAATGCAAGCCATATATGTAATTTAAATTTTCTAGTGGCCATATTAAAAAGAGAAAAAGAAACAGGTAAAATACATTTTAATAATGCATTTTATTTAAACTAATATGTCTGAAATATTGTTATTGCAACACATAATCAACGTAAGAATTATAAGTGAGATATTTTACATTCTTAATTTTCATACAAAGTTCTTTTAATGTGGTGTGTATTTTACACTGACAGCCTGTTTCAATTCGAACTAGCTGCCTTCAAGTGCTCCATGGCTGCAGGTGGCTACTGGCTACTACATTGTGTTACCAAGCAAGGGCTCATGTGCCTGCCACACAGAAAGCCAAACTCTGACAGTGGGTGTTTGCAGCAAAGTAAGGTTTTATTTGCAGGGCGCCAAGCAAGGAGAATGGGTAGCTCATGCTCCAAAGACCTGAACTCCCCGATGGCTTTCAGGGTAAAGACAGTGTGAGGGGATATGGTCTGGCTTTCAGGGGAAAGACAGTGTGAGGGGATATGGTCGCAGGATGCGTGATCAGCTTGTGGACCTTCTTCTGATTGGTTGGTGGTGAGGTAACAGGTGATGTTTCAGGAATCTCAACCTTCTGGTTCCAGCCAGTCCGGGGTACGTGCTTGTGGTCAGCATGTAGCCACCATCCTCCACCTGGGCGGGGGGGGGGGTCTTAGTTTCTACAGAACAACTCAAAGATATGCATCAGATCGTTATCTATATCCTTTCAGGAGGAACTGGGAGCCCTGTGACTCTATGGTCCTCATCAGTAACTGCTTAAATCTGCTCTTTGGAACTCAGGGAAGGCCTAGGAGACTAAAGCCTTTTTTTTTCAAACAAGAAACAGGGGACACAGAGGGACTTTTGTACCTGGGAAGTCCCCACAAGGTCCTGCTTGGTTTCAATCCCCTCTTTTCGTTGATACTCTTCAATCCTTAGGGGAACAGAGGTGGGACAAGAAAGTGAATAAAGTTTTGGACAGAGAGAGATGACTCATAAACTCAGCAGGGGAACTCAGTTTCAGGGGACTCAGTTTCAATTGAATGGTTCCAGGTCTACACTGATTCCAGGAGTGTGGGGATTTGGTCATTCATCTCATTCCCCACCAATGAAGCACTAATCAGTGTTTGTTGATTGAATAGATGATGGAAGACAGTCTCTGCCTTCAGGGAACCCATGTTGAAACATCTGACATGCATGCAAAAAATAAATCAAACTCAAAGCGTGACATCACATTTTCGGGGTGCTAAATCCTTCTGTTCCTTAAAAACTACACCTGGGTCTGGTCTTGATGGCCTGAGCATTTTATCAATTAGTGACCAGCAAGAAAATAGAAAACACTCGGCTATTTCAGGTGGAGAGGGAGTTTACAAGGGAAACTGACTCCAAAAACATCTGAGGTGCTGGAAGAGCAGAGGGAGAAGGAGTTGTACCCAGAAATCGGGAAGCAGCTGCCACCCAGGATGCTCAGGAGCCCAGGAGCCAGGAGCCAATCCCCACCACCCAGCTGCTGGAGGCACTGTCACTCCAGCTCTGGAACCAATAGAGCTGCCGAATCTACAAATCCTGCTGAAGTCAGCCCTGGTAGGAGCCAGAGGCAGGCTGGCATCTCTCATCCTCCTGCCTTCTCCCCACTGGCAGATCCTCACCAGAAATAGCTGGCAAGGGGCTCTGGCAAATATCATTTTCAGGCTTCCAGCCCCGAAAAACAGAGATGGCAAGGCAAGGGTTGGGGGGCATGGAGCTGAGTGGCCGATACCTATGGCTGCTCCCTTTGTAAGAACACCCTTCCAATCATCTCCACCTAAGGAACTCAGCTTCCAAAACCCTGCTCCAGAGAGACGTCCTCTGTGAAGCCTTCCTGGACTGCAGCCAACTGCTTCAAGCTCTGTTCCCCTTGGCATATGGTAGAGAGCCCTTTACAACACTCAGGTTAGCCTGGATTAGGACCAGCTGCTGATATGCCTGGCCTATGCTCTGGAGCACCCCAAGAGCAGAGTCAGGGCACACCTCACACAAGGGGGTCACCAAGTGGACGCGGTACTGCCAACTCTAGCTCCCAGGCCTGACCGCCTCGCCTCCTAAAGAGAGACAGGGCTGCCCCGGCCAGGTCTGCCAATGCTGGACAGATTTGGAGGCCCCTCCTGACCACCCCCTAGGCCTGCCCCACCCCTGAGAGCTCACTAGCCAGGAACGCAGGAAGGAGGAAGGCTTTGCTGGTCACGTGGGCCCATTAGAGACAGGGGAAAAGAGCCTGGGCTCCTTCTCCACAAACCAGAGGCAAGGGTTGAGTCTGGGGCCCTACACAACAGTGCTGGGCACAGCTCCACGGCAGCTCAGAGCTACTGGGCCCACACCAAGGCTCGGCTCATAGCCCGGGTGTCAGGGGCCTGGATTCTGGAGCCAAACAGACCTGGGATCAAATCCTGGCTCTGCCACGGGTTCACAGTGTGGCTTCAGGCAGGTTCTCAAACTCTCTGTGCCTCTGCTTCCTCATCTGTCTAATGGGGATGATTTGGTGTCTACTTTCATGACTGGTGTGTAAGTTCAATATAACAGTGCCCATAAAGTATTCAGCTGGCTCCTGGCACATTCTAACCACATCAGCCAACTTTCCTCCAGGTCAGCAACATTTATATGCACTGAGTTATTCACTCCTGAAACAATACTATTCAGTTTTTCCCCCCCATTTTACAGCTGGTAAGGTGCAGAGTGGGGAGACTTGAACCCAGGCAGCCTGCCCTCCCCAGGGCACGGCCTAGCCTAGAGGAGGCCCGATTTTACTGGAACCCTCCCTTCCCACCAAGTGCTAGGGTGCACGGGGCAGAGGCCTCCACAAAAGCCCTCGTGGAATGGAGGTCTGATCAGGTCTATCTTTCCACCCCTAAAAGTCCCTCTCCTTTCCAGCTGCTCTCGTTTACCTGGGATGCCTGCCAGCTCCGCCCCTTGGCCTCAAGTCAAACCCAGAATAACAGAACTTTGACAGAGTCCCAGAGAAGAGGCTTAAGTGGGAGGGCCAGGCAGGGGCCTCCTAGAGGCACATGTGCCTTGGGGCCAGGACAAGGTCATCCCATACACTTTCCCAGCCTCCCCACTTCCCTCCCCGACAGGCCTGAGCACACACACAGAGATGCACGCCCACGAGACCGTGAAGCCCTGTGTCTTGTTTCAAGATGCAAAGTCCAAAGGGTTCCATTAAAAGCAGAAGGAATGACAAAAAAGGTGGTGCATACAGCCTTGAGAATGCAGGATCTCTAAACACCTGAAGTTGAGCAAGAGAAGCAGACATGAAAGACCATGATCCACATAATTCCACTCGGACAAAGTTCATGAACTCATCTGTGGTGTTAGAAGTTGGGGTCGTGTTTTCCATGGCAGGGGAAAGACTGGACAGAAGCACGAGGGGGCTTTTGGGGCACTGGGATGGCTTTGATTTTTTACATCTGGGTGCTAGGTAAACAAGTACATTCAGCCTGTGAAAATGTGTCAAGTTCAAAAAATATAGTACTTGAAGTTTCTAAAATTAAGTCCGAAGTGGGGTGGAGACTTGATCCACAGACCCTGGCCACTGGGAGTAGCAAGTCTCCCATCAGCACCCCCCAAGGTCTGAGAAAGCCAGAGCTAAAAGGCGGGGCTCATAAACATAGTTACCATATGACCCAGCATTTCCATTCCTAAGTATAAACCCAAGAGAACTGAGAACATATAACCACACAAAAAGTTGTATGTAAATGTTCACAGCAGCATTATTCATAATAGCCAAAAAGTGGAAACAAACCAAATGTCCATCAGTCAATGAATGGATAAATAAAATATGGCATATCCATACAATGGAATATTATTTGGCAAGAAAAAGGAACGATGTACTGATACATGCTCCACCATAGATGGACCTTGAAAACATTATAATCAGTGAAAAGAAGCCAGTCACAAAAGACCACATTTGTATGAGTTCATTTATATGAAATGTCCGGAAGAGGCAAATGTATGGAGATTGAAAGTAGATTAGTGACTGTCTGGGGCTGGGGAGCTGGAGGGACTGGGAGGGGGTGACAGCTAAAAAGCATGGGGTTACTTTCTGGGGTAATGAAAATGTTCTAAAATTGATTGTAATGCTAGATGCACAATTTTATACTAAAAGCCATTGAATCGTACACTCTAAAAGGGTAAGTTGCAAGGTATATGTACTAGATCTCAATAAAGCTGTTTAAAAATAATTAATAATGAACAAGGGGAAAAAGAAGAAGGCTGAGCCCCAGAATCTGACTTGATTCAGATTCAGGAGGTCTGCCTGGGTGTGCTGGTGACCTTGGGTAAAGCTCTTCCCTTCTCTGGGCCTTAGCTGGCCCTGCTGTCACAGGGGGAGAGGAAAGAGTAGCAGCCGAGGAGTGCTGAAACGCCACTGATGTGGGCATGACATCCATGACCACACAGGCTCCTGGCCCAGCCTGTGGAGTCTGGGGGTCCCCCAGGGCTAGTAAACCCCTAATCGTTCATGAGATCTTTGCACTCTGGTCACAAGTGCAACGTTTCCTCAACAGCCTTTAAAAATGGGAGAAGAGATGCTTTTCCAAACATTGCTTTCAGCCACTGCTCCATGTCAAGGATACCAGAGGCGCAGCGGAAATCCCAGTTTCTCTCTAGGCCCTTAGTCAGTTCCCAACTCCACGTCAGCTCATTCCAAAGTCATCTGGAGTAAACATACAGAGAGACCAAGGAGAAATGCCAGCCAGACCAGGTGAGACAGGGATCCGCCTTCACTTGGTAAGTGAAGCCCATTTACAGATGGGGAAACAGGCACAGATGGGGCAGGGGCAGGTCCATGGTCCCAGATCCAAGGCTGAACCCAAGGACTTTCCTCTTTCCACTTGTCTTGAGCAAGCCTAAGAGCCTACTATGTGCTCAGCCTGAGGTGCTCTCCAGAAGGGATGAGTGAGAGAGGGCCTCCAACCACGTGTGGGCAGCCCCTCCCCAGGAGTCCTGGGCCTGTGTCCCATCTCCCCTCTCTCTCTTGCTGTGTGACTTTGAGGAAGCCACTTTCCCTCTCCAGGCCTTTGTCGCACTGGAGCTCCCAATTACTGCCCTGTCACCCAACCCAGGGTTGTGACTATGATGGGAACAGGTCTTACAAACTGTAAAGGGCTGTAGAGGTGGAAGCCAACAGGAACTCCAGCCATGCCTGAGAAAGGCAAGATCAAGGCGAGCGACTGAGGCTCATTTATTTAACCAGTGGCAGCTATGGGGTCAGCAGAGGTGGCTGCTGCCTGAAGGGAAAGGATGAGGTGGCCTGGACCAGGGTGTGGCTGTCTTGGAGTCATCGGAATGGATTTGAGATACATAGAGGAGATTCATTCACTCAACAACATCTTTTTTTGCCCCGACTGTGGGCCAGGTGCTGCGTTAGGCCCTGGGGATACAGTGGTCACCATGGCAGGCCTGTCCTACAGAGCATTCAAGCAGATCACCAGTGTGAAGTGAGATGTGTCAGAAAAAAAAGACTAAGGCTCAGGATAATGGGGCCGTCAGCACAATCATAAGAGCAAGGGTGCCAAGCACCCTTTTAAATACATCACATGCATGAACTTGCTGGGTCCTCACAACACCCTGTGAGGCGGGAGCTAGTATTACCTTCTCCACCCTGTGGGCAAGGAAACTGAGGCCCAGAGAGGTTACGTGACATGTCCAAGGTCACACAGCTAGAAAACAAGGAAGCTAGGACGCCAACCAGGAAGGCTGGGTTCACAGCAACTGCTCCTAACCTCCTGCTCTGTTGTCATCTGTCTTGTGATGTGGACTTACAAAACAAGAGGGTCTTCTTCGACAAGGAGGTAAGGGAAAGCCGTCTGAGAAGCTGATGTGGAAGCTGAAACCCTAGGGAGGAGGAGCCAGCCCAGGGAAGGGTTGAGGGCAGGTTCGGGGGTGGGGGGTGGGGGCAGAGGCTATTTCCCAGAAAGCTGATGCTCTAGTTTCTGGGACCCTCACTTGTGTGGGGCCTTGTTCACACAAAGATCACAGGCAGCTGTGGAGTATTGCAGGCAGGGAGGGGAGCCAGATTGCTATCAGGAAGCATTTCAATGTAAACATTTCTGGGAAATAGCTTGAAAAACGCCCAGAAGAAGGGAATCTGAAACTAGCAAGTCTCCAGCAATTTATGATGATTTCTTTTCACATTCTTCATAAATAATCACTTTTGTACTCAATTTTATATTTGTAATTTTATCTTATATTCTTTTTATTAAAGATGGTCCCCCCACCCCAAATTAAAACTAAATCCATGATGTGATAACACAGCCTTCTCACCAGAATGGTTAAAATGCAAAGCAAAAGAAAAAAAAATTCGAATTGTTGGTGAAGATATGGAACAATAAGAACTCTCTTATGTGACTGTGAGGGGAATGTAAATAGTTATGACCACTTTGGAAAACTATTTGCCATATCTTCTAAATGTACAATCATTTATCTTTATGAGGCAGCAATTCCACTCATGGATGTTTACCCAACAGAAATGAGTCCATATATTCTCTGAAAGACATGTGCAAGAATGTTCCTAGCAGTCTTTTTTTTTTTTTCTTCATAATATCCCAAAGCTGAAAACAGCCTAAAAGTCCTACACTAGCAGAATGGATATATAAATTGGTATAGTCGTTCAAAGTAACACTACAAGAAAGAATGAGAAAAAAATAAATGACACCTACATGCAACAACTTAGTTGAACCTCACAAGCATGTTAAGGAAAGATGCCAGATGCACGGTACACTGAATGATTTTATTCATATGAAGTTCAACCCCAGGCAAAACTCATCTATGATGTGAGAAGTCAGATAGTGGTTGCCTTTAGGGAATGGTTAGTAACTGGAAAGGGGCACCAGGGAGGCCTCTGGGGTGCTGGTGCTGGGCTGATTGTTGAGCTGGGGGCCGGTTTACATGGGTGTGTTCAATTTGGGGGAATTCATCCAGCCATACGCTTATGACATATGCTTTTCTATATGCATGTTGTACTTTAATGAATGCTTCCCTCTCCAATGGTATAAGCTTCAAGCCCTTTGAAACCTTGACTTGACCTTGAGACCAGAGAAGGGTTTGGAATTTATTACCATGCAGTGGTTCCCACAGGACGGTTGTGAGCAGCAGGTGATACGATCTCCTTGATGCTTTAGGAAGCTCCCTCCAGCCACCCCAGGGATGGAGTGATAACGCCAGGGTGGCAGAGGGGAGGATTGGGAGGGGCTGCAGAGATGCCCAGTGAGGGGGGAAGGGCAGAGAATTCTTCCTGGGCGGGACCTCAAAGGCAAGACAGGGGCGGAGGAGGTGGAGGTGGCTGGGGAGGATATTTTGGGCAAAGACAGGGAGACTGAAATAGAACAGGGGCAGCCAGTGTGGGGGGCTGAGGAGGAGAGGGAGGGCTGGTCTCTGATCATTCCAGAATGAGCTTTCTTGCCCCCTGCCTGGCCAGGCTCAAGCTCCAGCCCTGCCCAAGCCTGGTACACCCAGCTCCACATGGAAGCCAAATCTCTGTCAGCCAACTCCCCCTTCATTCCTTCCCAGGCCTGGCCAGCTCTGCTCATGGAAACTCTGAGGGGCCCACAGCCAGCTCTTGGCAGTCACCCAGATGCTCACAGCGCTGACAATTTGTCTCTCCTCAGTCATGACTGGTTTTATTTCCCCTCTTCCCTGTTTTATTGATTCAAACCTTCGTGAGGGCGTCCTTGGGGCAGATTTAAAGCTCGATGATGTTGTATCTTGTATCATTGAGGCACCTGGTGGCCCTGGTGAAGTGGGTAGTACTAACCCATTTTACAGATGAGGAAAGTGAGGTCTGATGAGGTGAAATGACTTGGGGCCAAGATCACCCACTCAATCAGGGGCAGAGCTAGATTTTAACAATGAAAGAACAATAACAGTTGCCGTGTATTAGCACTGAGGGGAGCCAGATGCTGTGCCGAGCACTGTGCAGGCATTTGCCCATTTGGTCCCCACGATGACCCAGGGGAAGAAGCTGCAATTATTATCACCCCTTAACAAAACCGTTTATTGAAGCCTTAAGTACATGTGCAGAAAAGTCCACAAATCATAAACTGAACCCAGCCATGAAACCAGCATCCAGGTTAAAAAATAGAACAACTGACACACTACCAAAAGCACAAGTGATAAAAGAGAAGATTGATAAATTGGACTTTATAAACATTTAAAACTTTTGTGTTTCAAAGGATACCATCCAGAAGTGAAAAGGCAAAACACAGGATGGGGAATATATTTGAAATCATCTCTCTGATAAGAGTCTAGTACCCAGAATATATAAAGAACTCTTACAACTCATTAATAAAAAGTCAAATAACCACATTTTAAAATAGGCAAAGGACTTGAAGAGACATTTCTCCAAAAAAGATATACAGATGCTAATAAACAAATGAAAAGATGTTCAACATTATTAGACATTAAGAAATGAAGGTTAAAACCACAAAGAGATGCCACTTCAGAGCAACCAGCTGGCTATAATCAGTAAACAGATAATAAGTGTAGGCGAGGATGTGGAGAAGTTGGAACACTCATACACTGCTGCTGGAAACATAAAATAGTGCAGCTGCTTTGGAAAGCTGTTTGATGGAATTCATCAATTCCATTCCTAGTGGAATTAGAGAAAAAAACCATATGTCCACCCAAAAAATTGAACATGAATACTCATAGCAGCATTATTCATAGTAGCTTAAAAGTAGAAACAACCCCCGCCCCCCCGCAAAGTAGAAACAACCTAAATGTCCACCAACTCATGAGTGGGTAAATAAAATGTGGTATAGTCATACAATGGAATATTATCCAGCAATAAAAAGGAATAGAGTACTGATACATGCTACAACATGTGAAACCTGAAAACACTATCTTAAATGAAAAGACCATATATTCTATGATTCCATCCTATATGACACGTCCAGAATAGACAAATAGACAGAAAATAGATGAGTGGTTGCCTAGAGTCAGGGGATGGGGAGGGGTGGGGTCAAGAGGATAGGGAGTGACTGCTAATGAGTATTTTCTTCTGGGGATGATGAAAATTGTTATAAAATTATATTATGATGTTGGTTGCACAACTCAAATATACTTAAAACTACTGACTTGTACACTTTAAATAGATGAACTTTATGGTATGTAAATTATATCTCAATAAAGCTGTTTAAAAATAAAAAGATACTCCATGCCTTTTTTCATGCAATATCTGGATTGCCCCTACCTTCTCCTTGCTATCTGAATGCCCCCAAAATAGGTGATTGCTAAGGCCCAACTCAAATGTCATTACAAAGATTTCCTTGATCCATTCCCATCAGAAGTAATTTCTCTCTCCTCTGAATTGCCACATTAACTCACATCGTTCACTCAGAGATAATTTACAAGGCATCCATCATGTGTCTGGCACTTATTACATTTCACATGATTATTTAAGACCTCATTTCATCTCTGCTACTACACTGTAACCTTTTGGAGGGAGGAGATTGTATCTTGTTCCCTTCTGTGTACTCAGAACCCGCCAAGTGACTGGCACACAAAAGGCATTCAAGGAAGGTACGTGGATTTCATTCTACATTTCCTTTTTCTCATATCAGCTTCCTCCGAGGACACAGCTTCGCAATGGCAGGTTCCAGGCCTGATGCATCATTGTATCCCCCATAGAAATGGCCTAGCACTTAGTAGGTTTTTTTGTTGAGTAAACACAAAATGATTAAATGATGAATGTGGCTTTAATTTCCATCGTAACTGTCCGCCAAAGTTTTTGAAAGGAGGTGAGACTTACCTCCAGGTGTGGAGGATGGGTAGGGATAAGTGAGGATTTGCAATCCAGATAGGGAACAGCAAGAAGGAAGGAGTACGATCTTGCAAATGGCTGCATGGTACAGGAAACCATAAATGGTGCCTAGAAGAATTAAAAGAGAACCAAACAGAACTTACAGAAATGAAAACTATTAATAACTGAAACTTAATACTCAATGATTGAGCTTGATAACAGATTAGACAGAACTGAAGAGAGAATTAGTGAAGCAGAAGATAAATGATCCAGAATATAGCACAGAGAAATAGATAGATGTAAAACATGAAAGAGAATTGGGAAGGCATTGAAGACAGGGCGAGAAAGTCTAAAATACGTTTATTAAGAGTTTCAGAAGGATGTAAGAGAGAAAAAGAGGCAGACACGATAACTGAAGAGATAATGACTGAGAACTTTCCAAAACTGATGAGAGCTAATAATCCACAAATTCAAGAATCCCAACAAACCCCAAGCTAAATAATAAGAATAAATCCATGTCTAAATACATAATAGTAAAGCTGAAGAACATCAAAGACAAAGAGAAAAATCTAAGGAGCATCTAGAGAATAAAATAAATTACCTTCAAAAGAATGACAGGTGATGCTGACTTCTAAATAGCAACAATGGAAGCCAGGTAATGGTGAAATGCTATCTTTGATGGGCCAAAAGAAAATAGCTACCCAAATAAAATTCTATACCCACCAAAATGTACTTCAAGAACAAAGTTTAAATAAAGACATTTTCAGACAAACAAAATCAGAACTTTCTGCTCATAGAACCTCATTAAATTCTAAAGGATATACTTTGTGTAAAAGGAATATTAACCCTGATGGAAGGCTTGAGATAAAAGTAGAAATGAAGAGCAAAGAAACTGATAAATACATCTGCAGGTCTATTTGAACATTAACTATATATAAACAATAATATTAATGTCTGGTAGAATTTCTTTCTCTCTTTAGTATTTGATAAAATTATAATACATGAAAACTATGGCATATATGTCAAAGTAGCATTGCAGTGGCTGGGAAAAGATAAAAGGTACTGATTATATAAATTTAAATATTCATGTTGTAATTTCAAGGACAACATTTAAAAAATAGAAAAAATGTATAATCTCCAAGCTGGTGGAGAAGGGAAATAGAATTAAAAAATAATCAATTCAGAATAGCCAAAAAGAATAGAAAAATAACATAGAAAGGGTGAGATGAAGAGAAAACACAAAATAAGCGAGTGGATTTACACCCATATACATCAATAATTATATAAAATATCAAAAGACTAAATGCTCCAGTTAAAATATAAAGATCGTTGTATAGCTTGGATTTGAAAAATCCAACTATATGTGGCTTACAAGCAGCATACAGGAAACATAAGGATATATAAAGATTGAGAGTAAAAGGATGTAATAAAATATAACTTACAAAAGAATGGTGGTGTGACTATATTAACATAAAATAAAAGAGACTTTATCATTAAAAGTATTACTAGAGATAAGAAGGCTGCTGTATAATGGTAAATGTTTTAATTTATAAGAATATATAACTATTTTAATTTTATATACACCTAATGACATAGTTTCAAAACATACAAAACAAAAATTGATAGAATGATAATTCAATACATCTCTCTCAGTATTTGACAGAACATGGAGACAAGTCAGTATGGATATAAAAGATGTATTTATCAGATAGGGATAGGTTATGCCTCAGTAACAAAAAAAATCCGAAGTCTCAGTGGCTTGGTACAACAAAGGTTTATTTGTCAGTCACACAAAGTCCAGTAGAGTCAGGCAATTCTCAGGACAGTTCTCCTCCAAGGAGTGACCCAGAGATCCAGTCTGCTCTTATCACATGCCTCTGCCGTCTCACTCTGTGGTTCCCAAGATGCTTCTAAAGAAGAGAAAGTGTGGAGGAAGCACACTGGCTCTTAATTGCCTTGGCCCAGAAGTTACACATATCATTTTCATTCACATCTCTTTAGCTAGAACTGGTCACATGTTCTCTCCCATCTCTAAGTATACTGCGAAGTGTAGTCTGCCTATGTCTCCAGAAGAGAGGAAAACCAGGCAGGAGTGAGAATCTATAGTCTCTACTCAGAGGATTTGAACAAAACAGTGAAAAAACTTGACCTAATAGAAACACATAGATAACTCTGTGTCCAACACCTTATCTTCAGACACATAAGACAATTTACAAAATTTGACTATAACCTGGGTTATAAAGCCAGTCTCACCAAATTTCAAAGAACCAAAATCATATAGAGCATATTACTTAACCAGCTATTTCTTATAACTAAGGTATAAATCAATAATAAGAGATAATTAGAAATTTCCATATGCTAGGAAAATTTTAAACACTTCTAAATAACCTATGGGTTAAAGAAGAACTGATAAAGGAAGCCAGAAAATATTTTGAATGAACTGATAGCAAATTAATTCATATAAAAATTTGTGAGTATAGGTAAATCAGTACATAGAGGGAAATTTATAGTCTTAGATACATATGTCAGAGAAGAAAAGAAGCTGAAAATTGATAAAATAAACATCGACTCCAAGAAGTTGTAAAAAGAATGTTAAGGCATGGGACTTCCCTGGTGGTGCAATGGTTGGGAATCTGCCTGCCAATGCAGGGGACACGGGTTCGATCCCTGGTCCGGGAAGATCCCACATACCACGGAGCAACTAAGCCCGTGCGCCACAACTACTAAGCCTGCGCTCTAGAGCCCATGAGCCACAACTACTGAAGCCCCCACGGCTAGAGCCCGTGCTCCACACGGGCAAAGCCACCATAATGAGAAGCCCGCGAGCTGCAATGAAGAGTAGCCCCCCGCTTGCTGCAACTAGAGAAAAGCCTGCACGCAGCAATGAAGACGGAACGCAGCCAAAAAAAAAAAAAAAAAAGGAATGTCAAGACAAATCCAATAAAAGTAGGAAGAAGTAAATAATAAAGGCATGAACAGAAAATAATAAAATAAGAAAGCAAAGATTAAAACAGAGCCAAAAGACGGTTCTTTGAAAAGGTAGTAAAATTGATAGACCCTTGAAGGAAATTGGTCTAGAGAAAAACAGAACTGGCACCAAAAAAACAATATTAGGAATAAAAAGTGGGACATCACTACAGAGGCTGCCAGCATTAAAGAAAAAAGAGGGTATTCCGAACAACTTTGAGTCAATACATTTGAAAGTTTAAACATGGAAAGGTGTAATATACCAATTTTGACTCAAGACAAAATAGAAAACCTAGAGAATCCTCTAATAATTAAGAACACTGAAAATCCCTTTCATTAAGAAAACTTTAAGTCTAGATGGTTTCACTGGCCAGTTCTATCCAACATTCAAAGAAGAAACAATTTTAGTCTTCCAGAGAATAGAAAAACAGTAAATAATCCCCAATTCATTTTATGAGATTAACATAACCTGCCTACAAAAAACAGCAAAAGGATACAGCAAGAAAAGAAAGTTACAGGCCAATTTTATTCATAAATATAAATGAAAAATCCTTAATAAAGTGTTAGCCACAAAAATCACTATATAAAAGGATACCACAAAAGTGGGCTAATCCCAGGAACACAAGGTTGATTTAACAATAGAAAATCTATTCATACAATTCAGCACATAAACTGATAAAAGGAAAAAACTACACGCAGAGAACCATGTGATAAAAAATTAATATTTAGTTATGATTTTAAAACTAAAAAAATGATAATCTACAACATTAGGAACAGAAGGGAATTGCCATAATTTGATAAAGATTATGTCTGTGGCTACCATAATTAATGGTAAAATATTGCAAACTTTTCCTTTTGAGATCAGGACGTCAAGGATGCCCACTGCACCCATTTTATTCAGCATTTTACTGGCAGTCTTATCCAGTGCAGTGAGGCGAGAAAAAGAAATAAAAGATGTAAGATTTGGAAAAGAAATAAAAGTCATCTTTCAAAGGTGCTATAATTAGTATGTATAGAGAAACCCCAAATGATCTACAACTATGTTATCTAAATTAACAAGAAAATTTAGCATTTTTACTGGATTCAAAATAAACATATTAAAAATATGTTTCCATATAATCACCCACTGAATTATTGAAAAAAGCTACTGGGGGGAAGATTTGCACTTGGGGGACAAGAAGGTCTTCTGAACGTTCAGAGATAAACCTGTCGGAACAGGTTACCCTGTGTGTGAGTGAGCTTCCCGTCACTGGAAGGGTTCAAGCAGGGACAGGATGGGCTGCGTCCAGGGGTGCTGGAGAAAGAAACTGGGCTCAGAGCGAGAGGCTGGTTCTCCCCAGGCTGGACCTCAGCTCTTCCCACACTTGTCCCTGGGAGGCAGCCTTTCTCCTTTCTTCTGGTTCCTCTCAGAATCAACTTAATCCTTCTGGTAAAGTGGGTAAAATAAACCAGGATTTACGGCTCCAGAACATGTTGTAACAATCCCTAATCTTATCGCTGCCCACTTCCCTCTCCTAGGCTTTCCTTTCAGAGAAAACCCACAACGGCATTTCTCTTGCCCTGCCTCCTGCCCCCGCCCCCCGCCCCACCAGACTTATCTACCAAGTTCAAGTTCTGCGGCAAACGGAACAGCTCCCCCGAGGGCTGTAGGTGCCGGCCTAGGGGCTTCTCCACAAGCACAAACTTGAGTGGGTTCACCCTGTTCAAAGCCTTCAAAGTCTCCCCGCTGCCTAGAGTCATGTTTTTTTTCCAACACCACAGACCCCTTTGATAAAGGCAAATCTTTCCTTGAAAATAGCACCCCACTGAGTATTTACTCGGTGCCCAGTACCGTGCTAAGGCTTTACGGGCTTGATTCATGGAATCCCCCATGAGTCCCCATGAGGTAGGACCTCTTATTAGCTCCCCAGGTCACTAAGTGGGGACTTGGGACTGGGACTTTCTCAGTTCAGGCCACACACTCTGAAACACCATGCCATGTGGTTTGGTTTGGTTTGGTTTGGTTTTTGTAACTGTTTTTCAAGTGAAATTTAACATAGTCCCTTAAAGGCACAACACAAAGGCACAACACGGAACAGTAGAGCCGCTTTCACTGGAGCAGGGATGGAGGGCCTGGACTTCTCAGCTTTGCCACCTTATCCCCCAAAGCAGCTCCCCCATACCACTCAGCCACCAAATCCATAATCCTCACCAGAGGGGCCCAGGAGGTAGAGCACATAAGCATGCAGACCTGGGTCAGTCCTGTGCTCTCTAGCTACCTGACCTTGAGCCTTGGTTTTCTCACCTGCAAAATGGGGCTAATAGGCCTTCCTACTTTCGCAGGGTTATTGTGAGGATTAAACGAGATGGTGAATGTAAGGGCTCATCATCCAGAAGGTGCTGCATACATGTTGTCTGCGATTATTGGCGGTCTCTGGGGATTGGGGTAGCCCCTCGGCACCTCCCTCTGGACTCTCAACACGGCAAACCAGGGGCCATGAGCTCTGGAAGATGCCGCAACCCCGGTTCACGTCACCTGTTGAAAACTCATCCTCTGGTCATAGCACTTTGCCGGGCCCACTGTGCCTTTATCTGATTGGTCGCTGTCTGTCTCCCCCCAAGACTCTAAATGCCATGAGGACAGGGATTGTATCTGGTTTTGCTAGCTGCATCCATAGTGCCTATCACCAGGGGGTGCTTAAGAAACACCTGTTGAATTAAAAGAAAATTAAAGTCCCTGGGAAGATGATAAAACTGTAACTCTGAAACATAATTTGTTAGAATCACAGAACTCCAGGGCTCAAAGGGGGCTCAGAAACCAGCCAGCCAATTTCCTCAGAGGAAACTGAAACCCAGAGACAGAGAAGGACTTCCTGGGATGCAGAGTGAGTGAGAACAGGACAAGAAGCCAGGCCTCTGTGTGACCCCCTCACCTGCCATTTCCCATCTGTCATAAACCCCACTTACCTTCACCATTGGCACTTGACGAATGCTAACAGATCACCTCCATCAGCCCTAAGATCTTGGCACAAAAACTCCAGAAGCTGCTGGCAAAGCCTCCTTTCCAGTAAATTCTTTTCTTAGCTCTGGAACTACTGGTACCAAAGATGCACAACCGGTCCTGAAAATAGCCATTTCACCCCAAATTAAGAACAAGCCCTGTTTTTGAGGATTCTCAATTTGGGGTTCCTCTCAAGCGGAGCTCTAGACCATTTGAGTTGGCAGGGACCTGAGATATTCTGGGCCAATTCCAGAAGGGGAAACCGAGGCCAGAAAAGGACAGAGACATTCCCAAGGTCACACAGGGAATCAGTGACAGGGCTGGGACCAGAACCCGGGCTCTCCACTCTCTGACCAGTGCTCCTGTCTCTACAGCAGGCTGTAAGTAGTCGGACTGGATTAACTTGAAGGTACTTGCAGGCTCTGATCTGAGGCTAACAGATTCTTCTTCGAACAGGGGTGTGGTTTTCTTCAGACTGTGGTCAGCTGTGCAAACTCCTGTCACAGGTCCTCAGCACAGAGTAACTTTCTACGTGCAAAAATGACAATATGGCATTCCAAAACAAATTGGCATTCCAAGAACAAACTGATATTCCAAAAAAACAAAATTCCAAACTGGTATTCAAATTAGTTGCCAACATTAAAAAACTAAAGTATTTTTACATGCAAATCCAGGATTCCACATTCTCTTAGAAAAATCAGACAATCTGGTAATACTGATCTTCCCTTCCGGCGTGCGACACTTGGCTGAACTACACAGCGGTTGTCACACATTCGCCTGCCCACAGCTGGCCAAATTGCCTTCTTCCTATTGCCTCCCCAGGTGCTGAAGGCATTTGAGTTTGCAGCCCCTGTTCTATTGAGATTTGTGAATCCCCTCTGTAACTATTCCCCAGATAAGGGGTCACACAGGCACTGTTTGTTGCCTCCAGGGAGTTTGCTTCCAGTCTGTTCCGTGGTTGGCCACGTAGATGGTGGTGGGGAGGGAGAGCTTGATTTGAACCATGGCCGATCTGAATTCATGTATAACAGGTCATGCTGTAATGTACTTCCAAAGCCTAATGAACTTTAATTACCTCAGAACCAGGACTGAACCTGCTTGTTTTGGCTGAGGCAGATAAGAAGGCCCCTCTTGGAAATGACTTCATAGACTGTGAAGCCATCGAAATGAAATCCAGATGCCATTGCATTCTGGGCAAACTAGGGGTCAAGTCTGGATGGCCCTTTGGAAGTTTTGAAGGCAACCAGTGCCGATATCAAAAGAGGGTTTGGAGGTCTGTCTTCAGGTTCGTGAGCAATGACAGCACTCAGAGAAATTGCCTTTCTATGACCTTGCCAGGAGCTGTCACCACCAACCCATGTTTCATAATCCATGGAGGTGGGGGAGGTTTAGAGTAAAGTCAGGTCGCTGAGCACTCCATCAGGAGGTGGCCCAGGGAATCTGGGCAGACACTCTTGGAGAGTTCTTGGCAAGCTTCAAATTTTGGAACTTTAAAAGCAATGGCTTTGCTCCTACCACACGTATCAGCAGTCAAATCTCAAAGCCAACAGAAATATCAGAGTCCAGGACTATTCGATATGGGAGAGCCCTTGTATGTTTCATCTCGTCTAACTCTCTACCTTAATTGAGAAGTTCCCTACAGCACCCCGGACAAGAAGGGTCAGCCAGCCTTGGTGGGGCAATGTCTTCCTGATAATTGGTCAGAAGCTGTCCCCACTGAAACGTCCAACTGCTGTCCCCACTTTTATCCTCAAAATAAGAACCATTTTTATGCCTGCCTTTATCTATGTACATTGAGCACCACCATATTTGCCCTCTCATCTGCAGGCTAAACTGTTCCAAGTCATCCTTCCTGGGAGGCCTTGATTTTGAGGCATAGCTACTGTCCTGCAATTGGCCAGTGCCCCTTTTCAGCATCTTTTCACCACAGCTGTGACTTTAAGAGGACACAGTTCTTGCTCTATGACCTCCAGAGAAGAACGGCTGAGTCCAGCTGTACCACATCCCAGGCTCACATGCCCAGAGTTTGCACGGATTGTTCCACATCAGTAAACAGCTTTTATTTATTTAACAAATACTCATGTAGCTCAGCTTACTTTAGCAATATTCATTAAATCCTCATAACCCTCGGAGTTACGAGTCTATTATTGTCATCCCTGGCGTACAGATGATGAAACCAAGACACAGGGAAGTAAAGTCACTCAGCCAAAGTACCAGTTAAGTGGGGAGACTGGGGGGCTTCCCTGGTGGCGCAGTGGTTAAGAATCCACCTGCCAATGCAGGGGACAAGGGTTCGAGCCCTGGTCCAGGAAGATCCCACATGCCGAGGAGCAACTAAGCCGGTGCGCGCCACAACTACTGAGCCTGCGCTCTAGAGCCCGCGAGCCACAGCTACTGAGCCCGCACGTCTTGAGCCTGTGCTCCACAGCTACTGAGCCCGCACGCCTCGAGCCCGTGCTCCACAACAAGAGAAGCCACCACAATGAGAAGCCCGTGCACTGCAACGAAGAGTGGCCCCGCTCGCCGCAACTAGAGAAAGCTCTCGCACAGCAATGAAGACCCAACGCAGCCATAAATAAATAAATAAATAAAATAAAATTTAAAAAGTGGGGAGACTGGGACTCAAACTCAGATCATTGGAGTCTGGAGCTGGTGCCTGTAACCTCCCTGTGCTGCCTCTCTGTGCAGTTGTTCATGTTAAGCACGGGGATGAAGATCTCCAGGGAGATCTGGAAATACTATGTCTCCCTGATAAGTCAGCCTCAACCTGAGATGTGAAGTGACTTGTCTTAAGTCACTCCATTCTGCAGTGATGGAGTTGGGACTTCACCTGGGTTCCAAGTTCAGGGCTCTTTGCTCTAGCCTAGAGCATGCCGAGTGGACTCATCAGATTTAATTGAAGGGGAATCCTCCAGGGGAGCAACATCACAAAGATCCTACCCAGGGAAGTGAAATGCATTCTAACCTGGCTTCGAGCTCACATGCATATCTAACAGTCCACAATTACCCAGTGGGTTCCTGGTCCAGGGAGATGAAAACTAATTAACCTAAGCAACTGATATTTTGAAAGTGCACATGTTAGGAAATACATGGAGACCTCATTAATTCATACCCCAATAATTCAGCAGTCATCATGGTCTCTTGTTGGGCTGAAGTACATATTGCATTAATCCAGAGATGGGCAGACTTTTGTAAAGGGTCAGATAGTAAATATGTTGGGAAGGGTGGTCATACACAGCCTGTTGACTCTTGCACAGTTGCATGAACGTGTTCCTGGGGCCTGAAACATTTCCTTACAGGAAGGTAAGGAGCCCTCACAGCTAGTGCTGGGCATATCACCTTGTTTGCAAATATCTTTCCCCTGCTAACAGGTTTGATGTATATGTCTTTGTTCTGCTTAAGTGGCATCTGGCCAACCCCACTGCTTATATCTGTTCCTGGGGAGAGGGAACAGGGTCTTCCTTCTGCAGCACAAGAGGGGCGCATGCAGACCATCTTCCTGTGTCAGCTGCAGGACAGGACCCGCTGACCATGGGGAACCAGTGCTCACTATTAAAGCAGGTCTTGCTTTCTTCTGTGAGTAAAGCATCATTCCATCTAGTGCCTATGGGAGCTGTGTCTTACTTGGTGACTCTGACACCTGAAACCATGCACCTTAAATTTCTTACTATCTCTGCCTTTTAATTGAGGTATTTAGACATTTAATGTGATTACTGATAGGATCAGATTTTAGCATATCATCTTGCTATTTGTTTTCTACATGTCTCATCTATTCTTTGCTCCATTTTTTCCTTTTTCTGCGTTCTTTTGGAATAATTGAATAATTTTTATGATTTCATTGCATCTCCTCTGTTCACTTATTAGCTACAGCTGTTTGTTATTTTCATGGTTGTTTTAGACTTTTTAGTGTATATTTTTACCTTATCACATTCTACTCTCAAGTGACATTATAACACGTCACAAATTCTATAAGATCCTTATAATAATACTTCCATTTCTCCCCCTTCTGACTTTATGCTTTTGTTGTCATATATTTTGCTTTCTTGTATGTTATAACTCTAAGTACATTATTATTTTTGTTTAAACAATTATCTTTTTTTTAAGATTTTCTTTTTGATGTGGACCATTTTTAAAGACTTTATTGAAATTGTTACAATATTGCTTCTGTTTTATGTTTTGGTTTTTTGGCCGCAAGGCATGTGGGATCTTAGCTCCCTGACCAGGGATTGAACCCACACCCATGCATTGGAAGGCGAAGTCTTAACCACTGGACCACCAGGGAAGTCCGTCAATTATCTTTTAGAGACATTTAAATTATAAGAAAAAAATTATATACTTCCCCATGGAGTTATTTTCAGTGCTCTCCATTCCTTTATGTAGATCCAGATTTCTACCTTGGTATCATTCTTCTTCAGTCTGAAAAACTTCCTTTACCATTTCTTATTGTTCAGGTCTACTGGTGATGAATTATTTCAGCTTTTGTTGCTTTGAAAACATTTTTCTTTCATCTTCATTTTTTTCTCTTTTTAAAAATTAAAGTAAAATTGACTTACAATATTAGTTTCAGGGGTACAATATAGTGATTCAATATTTTTATACATTACAAAGTGATCACGAGAAGTCTAGTTAACATCTGTCACCATACAAAGTTATTCCAATATTATTGGCTATATTCCCTATGCTAAACATTACATCCCATGACTTATTTATTTTATAATTGGAAGTTTATACCTCTTAATCTCCCTCACCTATTTCATTCCACACTATCCCCTCTGGCAACCACCAGTCTGACCTCTGTATCTATGAGTCTGTTTCTGTTTTGTTATGTTTCTTCAGTTTGTTTTTTAGATTCCACGTATAGTGAAATCATATGGTATTTGTCTTTCTCTGACTTATTTCACTTAGCATAATACCCTCTAGGTCCACCCACGTTGTCACAAATGGCAAGATTTCATTCTTTTTTATAGCTGAGTAATATTCCATTGTGTATATACACCACATCTTCTTTATCCATTCATCTGTTGATGGGCACTTAGGTTGCTTCCATAGCTTGGCTATTATAAATAATGCTACAATGAACATAGGGGCACATGTTTCTTTTAGAATTAGTGTTATTGTTTTCTTCAGAAAAATACCCAGAAGTGGAACTGCTGGATCATATGGCAGTTCTATTTTTAATTTTTTGAAGACTCTCCATACTGTTTTCCATAGTAGCTGTACCAATTTACATTCCCACCAACAGTGCACGAGGGTTCCCTTTTTCTCCACATCCTCACCAGTACTTGTTATTTCTTGTATTTTTGCTGATAGCCATTCTGACAGGTATGAGGTAATAACTCATCGTGGTTTGATTTGCATTTTCCTGATGATTAGTGATGTTGAGCATCTTTTCATGTGTCTGTTGGCCATTTGTGTGTCTTCTCTGGAAAAAAAGGTCTATTCAGGTTCTCTGCCCTTTTTTTTCCCTCTGCCCATTTAAAAAAAAAATAGGGTTTTTTTTTGATATGAGTTATATATTTTGGGTATTAACCTCTTTTCGCCAAATTGTTCACACACACCTTCTCCCACTCAGGTTTTTGAAAAATTTCCTCTTTGATTTCTTTAACAATCCATTGCTTGTTTAGTAGCATACTGTTTAGCCTCCATGTGTTTGTGTTTTATGCAGTTTTTTTTCCTTGTATTTTATTTCTCATCTCATACCATCATGGTCAAAAAAGATGCTTGATATGATTTCAATCTTCTTAAATTTATTGAGACTTGTTTTGTGGTCCAGCATGTGATCTATCCTGAAGAATGTTCTATGTGCACTTGAAAAGAATGTGTACTTTGCTGCTTTTGGATAAAATGTTCTATAAGAGGGCTTCCCTGGTGGCGCAGTGGTTGGGAGTCTGCCTGCCAATGCAGGGGACGTGGGTTCGAGCCCTGATCTGGGAGGATCCCACATGCCGTGGAGCAACTGAGCCCGTGAGCCACAACTACTGAGCCTGCGCGTCTGGAGCCTGTGCTCCACAACGGGAGGGGCTGTGGCAGTGAGAGGCCCGCGCACCGCGATGGGGAGTGGCCCCTGCTTGCCACAGCTGGAGAAAGCCCTCGCGCAGAAACGAAAACCTAACACAGCCAAAAATAAATTAAAAAAAAAATGTTCTATAAGATATCTACTAAGTTAATCTGGTCTAATGTATTGGTCAAGGCCAGGGTTTTCTTACTGATTTTCTATCTGGGTGATCTGTCCATTGATGCAAGTGGGGTGTTAAAGTCCCCTACTATTATTGTGTTACTATAAATTTCTCCCTTTATAGTTACTATTTGCCATATGTATTTAGGTGCTCCTCTGTTGGGTGAATATATATTTTAAATTGTTATATCTTTTTGTTGGATTGATCCCTTTATCATTATGTAATGTCCTTCCTTGTCTCTTGTTACAGTCTTTGTTTTGAAGTCTATTTTATCTAATCATTGCTACCCCAGCTTTCTTTTAGTTTCCATTTGAATGGAATTCATTTTACCATCCCCTCACTTTCAGTCTGTGTGTGTCTTTAGATCTAAAGTGAGTCTTTGTAGGCAGCATATACATGGGTCATGTTTTTTTATCCACTCAGCCACTCTGTCTTTCATAGAGCATTTAGTCCATTTACATTTAAAGTAATTATTGATAGGTATGTACTTATTGCCATTTTGTTTATTGTTTTATGGTTGTTTTTGTAGTTCCTTTTTGTTCCTTTTTTCTTCTTTTGTTGTCTTCCCTTGTGATTTGATGACTATCTTTAGTGTTGTGTTTGAATTCCTTTCTCTTTTTTTGGTGTGTGTATTATAGATTTTTGGTTTGTGGGTACCATGAGATTCATAGATAACTATGTAAATATGATTATTTTAAGTTGATGATCTCTTAAGTTCAACACATTCTAACAACGAAGCATTTTTATTCCTATCCATATTTAATGTTTTTGACATATTTTACATCTTTATGTTTTGTTTATCCCTTACTTATTGTGGATATAGATGATTTTACTACTTTTGACTTTTAACCTTCCTGCTAGCTTTATAAGTGATTGATCTACTATCTTTACTATATGTTTGCCTTTACCAATAAGATTTTTCCTTTTATAATTTTCATATATCTAGTTGTAATCTTTTCTGCTTAGAGAAGTCCCTTTAACATTTCTTGTAAAGCTAGTGCTGAACTATTTTAGCTTTTGCTTAACTGTGAAACTTTTTTTTAATATTTATTTATTTTCTTTATTTTTTTGGCTGCGTCAGGTCTTAGTTGCAGCACGCAGGATCGTCACTGAGGCATGCGGGATCTTTCATTTTGGCATGCAGTCTCTTCGTTGCGGCGCTCAGGCTTCTAATTGTGGCGCGCGGGCTTCTCTCTAGTTGTGGTGTGTGGTTTTCTCTCTCTAGTTGTGGCATGCAGGCTCCAGGGCACATGGGCTCTGTAGTTGTAGCACATGGGCTCCAGAGTGTGTGGGCTCTGTAGTTTGCGGCACGTGGGCTCTCTCACTGAGGTGCGCGAGCTCAACAGTTGTGGTGCGAGGGCTTAGTTGCCCTGTGACATGTGGGATCTTAGTTCCCCGACCAAGGATCGAACCCACGTCCCCTGCATTGGAAGGCATATTCTTTACCACTGGACCACCAGGGAAGCCCCTGTGAAACTCCTGATCTCTCTTTCAAATCTAAATAATAGTCTTGCTGGGTAGAGTATTCTTGGTTGTAGGTTTTTTCCTTTCATCACTTTAAATATATCATGCTATTCCCTTTTGACCTACAAAGTTTCTGCTGAAAAGTCAGCTGATAGTCTAATGGGAGTTCCCTTCTGTGTAACTGGTTGCTTTTCTCTTGCTGCTTTTACGATTTTTTTTTTTTTTTTTGCCAGTTTAATTATAATGTGTCTTGGTGTGGACCTTTTTGGGTTCATCTAGTTGGGACTTTCTGTGCTTCCTGGACCTAGATGTCTGTTACCTTTCCTAGGTTAAAAAATTTTTCAGCTATTATCTCTTCAAATAGCAACCCCCCTTCTCTTTCTGGGTCCCCTGTAACGGAAATGTTAATATGCTTGATGTTGATCCAGAGGTCTCTTAAACTATCTTCATTGTTTTAAATTATTTTTTTCTTTCTTCTGTTCAGCTTGGGTAATTTCACTGTGTCTTCCAGTTTGCTGCTCTGTTTCTCTGTATCATCTAATCTACTGCTGCTTCCTTCTAGTGTATTTTAAAATTTCAGTTATTGTATTCTTCAGCCCTATTTAGTTCTTTATATTTTCACACTCTTCATTAATCTTCTCACACGTTCATTCATTCTTCCCCTGAGTTTGTTGAGTGTCGTTATGATCATTACTTTGAACTCTTTAGGGCGTAGACTGATTATCTCCACTTCACTTACTTCTTCTGGAGTTTTGTCTTGTTCCTTCATCTGGAACATATTCCTATGTCTTCTCATTTTGCCTAACTGTGTTTATTTCTGTATATTAGATAGGTTGGTTATGTTTCCTTATCTTGAAGAAGCGGCCTTATGTAGGAGATGTCCTATGGGGCCCAGCATCACACTCCCCTCTGGTCACGAGAGCTGTATGCTCTAGGGGTGTCCCCTATGTGGGCAGCATGGGCCCTTTTGTTGTAACAGGGCCTACTACTATGGGTGTGCTAGTAGCGGGGTGCTGGGCCCTGGTCTGGTTGGCTGCCAGGCCTTGACTTGTGCAGTGGCTGCTGGTCCACTGGTGGGCAAGGTTGGGTCCTGGGGCAGCTGACTGCTTGGTTTGGGGGGTCCTGGGACTGGTGCTGGCCTGCTGGCGGGTGGGTAAAACCCTGGCACTAATGGGTTAGAGAGAAGATTGCAAAGTGATGCTTGCCACCACCAGTGTCCTCGTGGTAGAACAAGCTCCCCCAGATGGCTGCCTCCAGTGTCTGTGTCCCCAAGGCGAATCCCAATTGCCTCCTGCCTTTCCAGGAGGCTCTCTAGAGTCAGCATGAGGGTCTGATCCAGGCTCCTTTCAAATTACTGCCTCTGCACTGGGACCTGGAACATGTCAGATTTTGTGAGCGCCATTTAAGAGCGAACTACTTCCCACAGCTCTCCAGCTCTCCTGTATGCAAGCCTGCTGGCCTTCAAAGTCAATGTTCTAGGGCTTATCTTCTCGGTGCAGGACCCCTAGGCTGGGTAGCCTGATGTGGGGCTCAGATCTCTCACTCCTTGGGAAGAACCTCTGCAATTGTGATCATGCTCTCAACTGTGGGTCACCTACCTGGGTGTGTGGGTCCTGGCTTTACCGTATCTTCACCCCTCCTACCCATCTTGTTGTAGTTCTTTATGTCGTTAGTTGTGGAAAATCTTTTCTGCTAGCCTTCAAGTTGTTCTCATAGATAGTTGCTCTCTAAACAGTTATAATTTTGGCATGCCTGTGGGAGGAGGTGAGTTCAGGGTCTTCCTACTCTGCCATCTTGGCCACACCCCCACCCATTTTTTAAGGACATTTTTGCTAAATACAGAATTCTACATTTCCCCCCCCCCCCTTTCAACACTTTAAAGGTGTCATGCCACTCCTTTCTGGTTTGCATAGTTTATGATGAGAAGTCTGCTGCTACTCTGATCTTTGTTCCTTGGTATATGTTTCTTCTTATTCATTATCAGTGGTTTAGCAATTTCACTATGATGTGTCTTAGGATGTAAGTTTTTTTCATGTTTGTTCTTCTTGAGGACTACTGAGTTCCTTGGACCTATGCCCCTTTATCATTTTTATCATATTTGGGGAATGGCCATTATTTCTTCAAATATGTTTTCTGTCTCTTTCTCTCTTTCCTCTCCTTCTGGTATGTATTTTTGACAGTGGGTATTGTTTCACAGGCTACTCTTTTCATTCCTTTTCCAGTATTTTCTCTTTGTGCTTCATTTTGAGTAATATCTATTTCCGTGCCTTTAATTTCACTGATCTTTTCTTCTGCAGGGTCTAATTTCTTCTGCTGTTAATCCCATTCAGTTTATTTTAATTTCAGATAGTCTATGTATCATCTCCAAAAATTTGATTTGGATTTTAAAAAAATACATTCTATGTCTTTCCTCATTATGTTCATGTTTTCCTTTATATATCCTTGAGTATTTATAATGTTAATAATATCTGTTTAAAATCTTTGTCGGCTAATTCTATCATCTGTGTCATTTTGGATCTGTTGAATTATTTTTCTCCTGGTTCTGATCATATTTTTCTGCTACTTTGGTGATTTTTTTTGTGCCAAACATAATAAACTTTACATTGTTGAGTGCTGTTATATTTCTTTAAACAGTGCTGGACTTTGTTCTGCCAAGCAGTTACTTGCAGATCAGTTTGAGGATTAATACTGAGCTTGTTTTATGGCAGGCTAAAAGCAACATTTACTCTAGGACTACTTTAGCCCCACCACAAAGGCATGACCTTTTCAGGATTCTATCCAACACTGTGTATTACAATGTCTCTTCTCTGGCTAGCAGAAACTTCAACTATTCCCTGATCTATGTGAGCCCTGGGAATTACTTGGCCCTGGGAATTACTGCTTTCTGTTTTTTCTTTCTCTGGTGGCATGGAGTTTCATCCCACACATGTCCTGATCAGAACTTACCTAAGGGTCAAGGGAGCCCTCTGCAGATCTTCTGAGCTCTGCGCCTCTATGAAGCTACCTTCTCTGTTATTTCTCCACGTAAATTTTAGCTGCCTCAGCTTTCCTGAACTCTGACCCCTGTCTCCCAGTTCAGTGATACAGTGGGTGTCTGGTTCCCCACCTCTGTGAAGACTGGAAAAATCCTAAATGAGTAAGATGGGCGATCCACCTCTTCCTGTGTGTTTTCCTTCTCTCAGGGAGTCACAGCCCTGAGATGTCCCAATGCTTCCTGATGTCCAATGTCTGAAAACGTTTGTCTCATTTATTTTGTCTGCTTTTCTAGTTGTTTATGGCGGAAGGCAATTCCCACAGCACTTAATCCTTCAATGGGTGGAACTGAAAATCTCTATCCTAGTTGTTTCCACCATTGGTTTACACTTTAAAATATCATTTAACTAATAGATGGTGACTTCATTAAAAGTTGTTAGAGAAAATTGTGTTGGGAGTTAGTTCATGAATATTTTTGAGTTTCACAATTCTACCAGGAGGTTAGGCTCTGTCAAGATTTTATGAAAACTTGAACTAGGAAAAGATCTTCAAGGTTAACTCGAATTGATCAAGACACAACCCATTACTTAACCTTTAAATTCACTTTTTAAAGTGTTCAAGATTTTGACAAGGGTGCCAAGACCACTCAAGGGGAAAAAATAATCTCGTCAACAAATGGTGCTGGGTGAGATAACTGAATATCCATAAGCAAGAATGAAGTTGAACTCTTACCTCACACCGTACACAAAAACTAACTAAAAAATGCACCAATGCCCTAAATATAAGAGCTAAAAGTGTAAAATCCTAGAAGAAAACATAGGAGTAAACTTTCATGACCTTGGATCTGCAGTGTTTACTTAAATATAACAACAAAAGCACAAACAGCACAAGAAAAAATAGATCATAGACTTCATCAAAATTTAAAACTTATATACATCAAAGGACACTATCAAGAGAGTGAAAAGACACCTACAACATAGGAGGAAATATCTGCAAATCATGTATCTGATAACAGTCTAGTATCCAAAATATATAAAGAACTCTTACAACTCAACAACAGAGACAACCCAATTCAAAAATGGGCAAAGGACCTGAATAGACATTTCTCCAAAGATATACAAAGAATATTAAGCACATGAAAAGAAGCACAATGTCATTAGTCATTAGGAAAATGCAAATCAAACCCACAATGAGAGAGCACTTCATACCCACTAGGATAGCTATTGTTATGGGTTGAATTGTGTCCCTTCCCCTGCAAAATATGTTGAAGTACTAAGCCCTGGTATCTGAGACTTTGAGCTTATTGGGAAATAAGGACTTTATAGATGTAATCAAGTTAAGATGAGGTGATTAAGGTGGGCATCAATCTAATATGACTGGTTTACTTATAAAAGGGGGAAATTCGGACAAAGGCACAGAGGGAAGATGGTCATGTGAAGATGGAGTCAGAGATTAGAGTGATGCTACCACAAGCCAAGGAATGCCTGGGGCTACCAGAAACTGGAGCAGGCAAGGAAGGATCCTCCCGCAGTGACTTGGAGGGAGCATGGCCCTGTGAACACCTTGATTTTGGATTTCTAGCCTCCAGAACTGTGAGACAATGAATTTGCTGTTTTAAGCTACCCAGTTTGTGGTACTTTCTTATGGAGCCCTAGGACACCAACACAGCTATAATTTTAGAAATGGAAAATAACAAGTGTTGGCAAATGTGATGGTTAATTTTATGTGGCTGGGCCACGGTGCCCATATATTTGGTTGAACATTATTTTGGATGTTTCTGTGGTGTTTTTAGGATGAGATTAACATTTAAATGGATGGACTTTTGAGAAAATCAGATTACCTTCCACAGTGTGGGTAACCCATCAAAGGTCTTAATAAAACAAAGACTGACATCTCCCCTTGAGCAAGAAGGAATTATGCCAGCAGACTGTCTTTGGACTCAAACTGCACCTCTTTCTTGGGTCTCCAGGTGCTGGCCTACCCTGCAGATTTTGGACTTACTAAGCCTCCACAACTGTGTGAGCAAATTCCTTAAAATAAATCCCTATCTATCTATCTACCTACCTACCTACCTACCTACCTAGCTACCTACCTACCTACATATATCAATATCCTATTGATTCTATTTCTCTGGAAAACCCTAACACAGAAAGGATGTGGAGAAACTGGAACCCTCATCCATTGCTGATGGAAATATAAATGGTGCAGCCATTGTGGAAAATCATTTGGTGGTTCCTCAATTAGTTAAACACAGAGTTATCATATGACCCAGGATTTCCACTCCAAGGTATGTATCTAAAATAATTGAAAACAGGTGTTCAAACAAAAATTTGTACAAGAATATTCATAGCAACACTACTGACAATAGAAGATAAAAAAAACTCAAATGTCCATAAACTGACTGATAAATATTGATGGATAGCCATACAATGGAATATTGTTCAACCATTAAAAAAATAAAATTCTGATAAATGCTATAACATGAATGAATGTGGAAAACACTATGGTGAATGGACAAAGCCAGACGCAAAGATCACGTTGTAAAATTCCATTTATATTAAATATCGAGAATAGGCAATTTCATAAAGACAAAAAGCAAATTAGTGGTTGCCAGGGGGTTGGGAGTAGGAGTGACTGCTTAATGACTATGGGGTTTCCTTTGGAGGGGATGAAGATATTCTAAAACTAGGTTGTAATGGTTGCACAACATCGTGAATGTATTAAATACCAATGAATCGTACACTTTTAAAATGGCTAAAATGGTTAATTTATATTGCGCATTTTACTACAATTTAAAAAAGTGTTCAAATACACAGAGAAGGATAATTCTTGAACTTACTAATTAAGAAACAAATTGAAGATGTGGAAATGGAACTTTTTAAGTTAACAAAAATAAAACAATGAATCAAGAATTAAAGGTTGGGCTTTCCTGGTGGCGCAGTGGTTAGGAATCCGCCAGCCAATGCAGGGGACATGGGTTCGAGCCCTGGTCTGGGAAGATCCCACATGCCGCGGAGCAACTAGGCCTGTGCGCCACAACTACTGAGCCTGTGCTCTAGAGCCCGCGAGCCACAACTACTGAGCCCGTGTGCCACAACTACGGAAGCCTGCGCGCCTAGAGCCTGTGCTCCACAAAAAGAGAAGCCATCGCAATGAGAAGTCTGAGCACCGCAACGAAGAGTAGCCCCCGCTCGCCGCAACTAGAGAAAGCCCGTGCGCAGCAACGAAGACCCAAAGCAGCCAAAACTAAAATAAATAAAATTTAAAAATTAAAAGAATTAAAGGTCATAAAATAAATATGTGTAACCATTGCGATAAAC
The DNA here is from genome assembly GCF_028564815.1 of Eubalaena glacialis. NCBI lineage: Eukaryota > Metazoa > Chordata > Mammalia > Artiodactyla > Balaenidae > Eubalaena > Eubalaena glacialis. Next base: position 22,196,049 of record NC_083728.1, read on the forward strand.
AAGTAGGCTTGTGGAATTACAATCACAAAGCAACTTTTTGTCTCCTACCGTCTCCTGAAATCCAACTTGTGGGACTAGCGTATCCCTCAGTTCTAGAAGAAAATCAGGCCTCTACAACTTCTCTAGTCAATCTGATATCACCATCATCATATCATCCTGTAGTCACACTTAAGATGCAAAACAGTCTCAGTTCAGAAATTTAAACGTCCAATTCCATTAAAATCAAAATGGCTTATCATTTGAAGTTGAGGCCTTCTCTGGGCCTGCTGCAGGCCAGAAGCCAGCATCAGGGAAGTGAGGCCTTCTTTGTGTATTAAGGTTTCTGACCCTCCAGGGGTAGGGCCGTGGGAGTAAGGAAATGAAGGCAAAGCAAGAAAACATCCTTAGTTGAGGCTTTGTGGTGACTGGGCACTGACTTGGCAAGAGTTTAACTGTCTTTCTCATGTGGGCTCCTCCAACGCTCCTCAGGGTGGCTCATCCGTCCTCTCTTCTCTCCCTGTCATGCCATCTTCATGCCCCAGGGAGCCCTCAGGGGTGACGACTTCCCCCATGACTCTGCTTTTTGATCCTTCATCAGCACCACGAGTTGGAAGTTCATCTCCTGGAGGAAACCCTCGCCTCTTGCTCAGGCTCTGAGATGACCGCGTGCCAGTTCGCTTGCACGCAGCCCACATCTGGTCCTCAGGAGGCAGAGACACATCCCCGGCCCAACAAGCTCTGGGAGTGGAGGCTGCACCCACCTCTGCCACCTCTCCTTTGCTCTATCATCAAAGCACCCAGCCAGCCACTGGTATCTCATCCTTTAGATTTTTCCAGGCCGGGGTCTGTATAGTTTATCAGATTGTCGCCCTACAGGGGATGCACATTAAGCTCCAGTGAGGCCCTTTTCCCTAGCCTTGAGGTGAGGGGCAACTGGCAACCACTACTCTTGCTGAGGAGACTCCAAACACACAAATGGCTCTCTTCAAAGAAATCCCCACCAAAAATTCTCCTTCTTCAACTCTTAACTCTTCTTTTATATCCTTGATGTGGGTGAGGGAGTTTAAGATGGCTACAGGTTTTCGACCATCTCCATTATAAATACAGCATATGGTATACTTATGTGGTATCTATTGCTGCCTTGCAAAAAACATCTATTTTAACCTCTTGTTACATGTGCATTTAAATAACTACAATCATTTGAATATAGTAACAGCTACTACTGAGCCCCTACTTTGTCCCAGACATGGTACTAGGTCCTTTTTACAAACATCTCATTTAAAGTTATTAATAGGTATGCTTACCTATTAAGCATATCGATTACCTTATCGATTTCATGAGTTCATACAGATAACTGGCATTTAAAAATCTACAGAGTGAGGTATTATTAATAAGATTCTCAATAGGAAGAAATATTCTGAAAGCCTAGTCACAGAACTTGAGATCTGGAAAGGACTTCATAGGTTAGTCAACCTCACTCATTTCCTTTAAGCAGCAGCTGAGGTCCTGAAAGGCTGAGGGACTTGCCCAAGGTCATCACAGTGAGAGGAGATCAGAAGATGGGGGTTATCATTTGCTACAGCTGCCTCTTATTTGTAAAAAGTATTAGGTAAATTCTAATGCATACTGCTAATTTTAAGATTTATCAAACCAGGGGTAGAAGTGAATTCTTAATGTAAAATAACTGTCTCAGAGTCTTAAAAAACTGAACAAACTGGGCTTTCAACACTAGATAAAGCTGTGCGAATCCTAATATACTGTACAGGAGAATAAAGGATTCTTAATTGAATCTGTGCCTCAGAGTGGAAAAATGATTTTTAAATGGAAAATCCCACAGAGGTGGCGATGAGAAATGAGTTTAGCTAGATGAATGATCTTAAGAGAAAGCAAGACAGCAAACCAGGTTGGAGGGTGGCTTTTTTTTAAAGATCTCAAATAAACCAAACGCAGACTGTTTGTCCCCAGACAGTGAGCTACTGTGTTTGCTCTCATCTTCCTAGTCTTGGCACTGTCTCATGTTCTGATCCTCACAGTCTCCAGGATTTCATGTAAACTTTTTAAAAAATAAGCGTATACAGCACAATGATGATATTATTACTCTATCTATCAAATACTATTGAGAACCCAGCAAATGCCATCCAGCATTCTCAGACTTCAGTCCTGCATTCTTCTCCTGCAAGACAACAATCATATGCTTTAGGGCTGGCGGGTGTCCAGAAACAATTTAGTCCAATACACTTCAAAGATAAGAAAACTGAGGCCCAGAGAAGAAAACACCTTGCCTAGGAAGGTCACACTGTTAACGGCTCTAATCACAGAGGTTAAGCATTTTGACAGATTCATGAACTCTTAGGTAGTTAGTTCCATCCTCAGCTCTGAGGACCTCAGAGTCACATTTTGTAGCCTGAAGTGCTAATTAAACCAAAGGAATTATGGACTTACTATTTATAGGCAGGAGTGAAGACATTAACTAGGCCATGAAACCTGGGGACACAGAAGGAGATCTTGTCTCCTGAGATTCACATATTACATTCAACCTTTATATTTTAAGACAGAACTTGGTTAATGCATAGTCTCAACTTCCCAAATCTGATCTTCATCTTGGGCTGCATTTAGCCTTGAAGGACCAGGGCTACAGCAGTTTTTTTGCGTCGTGAGATAAACGGGATAAACTGGTAACTGTACTTCTTTTGGTAAATGCTGCCCTCACCCAGTAAGAAAGGTTAAAATCATCCTTCTAAACATATCAGTTGCTTCAAAGGAAAGTATTTCAAACCATTTTTTGTTATTTTGAGTTTTAACCAATAATAGTCAATATGCTCTCACTGAATTTAAAAGTGAAAAGAAACCCACAAAAAATGTTTTTAAAAGACATACCACTTGGGTTTGCAATTATCTCACATGTTTATTTTACTGTTCAGAGTGGTTTTCACTGTACTGCCAAAATCAAATCTCTCTTAGGAGGCCTAGTGGTACGAACAGAAGTGCTGAAATCAAAGAACTTACAAGTTTTAATCTGTCGGAGACCGTGTGGTACTAGGGAAAGAGTCATTTAACCTCTCTCCATCAATCCCACTTCTGTACAATGAAGATAAAACTATGAAGGTACCTCTCCTGTGTACTGTGTGAATTGGCTAATTAAAGCTAATTAACCCCCTGGAAAGAACCAAAAAATACTATCTAAGTGCTGAGTATTTATGGGCTACTAAACAGTCACAAAAACTCCTAAGAGACAAGACTCTGCACAGACAGCACAATCTCTATTGATGATTACTAATTACCCACTGATTACAAACAAAGCTTTGGGTGTTCCCTAACAGGGGAGGGAAAAGAAACATTACACAATGTCATTCAACAACACCATCTTTATTCAAAAATATATATCTATGAGACATTTCAGAATATACTGCTACCGCCAATGGCAGCCTATACTTCTAAATAAAGTCCTAAATTAATATACAAATTTAAGCTTTAAAAATACTCTTTAAGAAAAAAAAACAGAACAAAAAACAAAGGAAGATTGAAGACTTTCTGAGGAAGAAGACCTAAAGGAAAGGTCCTGGAGGCCAACGGATGCCCTAAGTATAGGAGAACACAGAACAAAACCCACCCACCCCGCCCTGCCAGATCACCTCACACATACAAGGAGAAAGGTTCATTTAAATTAAACAAATGAAGTAAAAAGCACTCCTGGGGAGGATGTGGGAGAATTAAGAGTTAAAAAACAAAAGCACATTTTGTTGAAAAACAAAAAAACAGAACTTCCTTCCTTACAGGAAGTCCACTAGTAACAGGTGTTAAGAGGCCAACACATTCATTTACATAATTGTTACAGTTTCATTTCTTGCTCTTGCTGTAATGATTATGCACCAATTTCTAGTCAAAGACTCAATCAGATAAAACAGAGCAGTGGGCAAAATCCATTATGTTGTAACATTTTCACCTAGCTGATGAGAGCAGATATCCACTACACCTTTTTGGCTGGTTTGTGGCTGGTAAGACTTTGCTTCCCTGGTGAAAGAAAGCACAGAGTCTGTGCAAGATGGGTCTGTTCAGAAGCAAGCTCCTCTGCGGGGCTGAAGCAGCACACCACGCGGGGAGGGGGCTTATATGTAGAAACAGCAAAGACTGGAATTTATTTTGCAATTTTAGTAAAAGTCATTTACTGCCCTGTGGCCTCTGGGAGAAAAACTTTATATAGAGACTCATTAATTTAATAATGACAGGACAACAGGCAGTGTCAATATGCAAACAACACACAGACCGTATTCAATCTGAAAAATAGCTTAAATGCTACTAGGTTCTACACAGAGTTAAACTGCGTACCTGCTATGACTTTTTATCATTTTCACTTCATGGCAGGCAGGAGAGCTTCTTGAAGGGAAGCCTGTTACACTTTTAAAAACAGACGTTATGTTCTAACACGCTGAACATGTAAAATTACATGTAATTGGCTTTTTGGTAATCCTGAAAAGAGCAACTCAAAATAATGGAGATTCTGAAGCCCCCTCCACTGAATTCCTTTTTATAGCTTTTGGATTTCAGCCTCTGGGCTATAATTCCTATTACACTATTGGGGCAAATTGTTTTCTGCCCTTTCCAATGTCAAAAATAAGCCTGCCAAATTAGAATGACTTACAGTCAGCAGGCCTAACCTTTACTAAAAGCAAGGTAATAATCCTCTCTAACTACATTATATAGTCATAATGTCAGCTGGCATGATAATGGAATTAAGACCCCCAATTAATATCCCTCACTTTCCCCCTTCCCGAGATGAGCTATTCAGTAACATCTGACACAAAGTACTCCTCCTCCTAGCAGCACAAGGACACGTGCAGTGGTGTGAACTGAAGGACAGACAAGTGTGCACAGAGTGTCATATTTGCAGGGGAGATTTTCAAGTTTAGTCACCATGCTGTGGACATGTGCCCACGCAGTGAATTAAATGTTAGTGTGTGCCCAACTCCCCAAAAGAAAGGGTCAAAGCAAAACCCACGCAGAGCCCGGACTCCCAGAATGCCTTTAGCCTTGGGGGCCCACAGTGCCATTTCTAACAACCGCCTTCACAACCAACTGGGGCAAAGATCATGTTTCTAGGAACGTGCTCTCTGACCGTGGGTGGCACCCTTGATAAGTGCAGCCTGGGAAGGTTGTTGGATAGGAACCTAAAGCAAATAACTTATTTTTAATTCATGCTTGTGATCCCTGTTAGTCGTTCTCTGAACTGACTTGATGTCCCAGATCAGCTTTGAATCTTATTGCTAGATCCTCTAGTCTGCTCACAAATGCACCCAACCTTTGACTACTCATTGCTTTAAGTCACAGTAAGGGAGGATCCGAGATTTGGCAAACTCTTTGTGGCAAAGCTGCTCAACAGTTGTGCCTCCAATCTCTGGGGTGGATGGCAGCCAGGAAAGCCAACGACTCCAGAATTGAGTCCCTCAGTGGAAGTTCAAGTGGACTTGAACAAGCCCAACTCAGAAAAGAGAAGCTGCTTTCATGACACAATGCTGTCGTGAGAGACAAGATTCTTCTACACATGATTTTCATAACTTCTTGGGTGTAAAGAGAGAGCTAAGAATGGAAAACCAACAGGGGCATGGAAACATGAAGTGAGTTTGTATTCTTTCCAAATATAAATCTAAACTGGATTCCATTCGCCACTGTCCTCAATTGTGCTCAACAGGAGAGGCTGGAGAGGAGAATCAGACCCTGCGGTTCTTTCTTGAGGCTGGGGGGGCCGAGCAGAAAGAGGGATAGAACCAGGGGCTACTAGGTTATTTCCAACCATGACTTGCCCTCTTCTTTCTGCTGGTACAGATGGAGTCTGGGGCATGACACCTGCCTTAGTCAGTTGAAAACAGGTCACCAGCAGAGGGCAGGGGGGCCAAGCCCCCTGTGACGTTGGGCAGCAACGAGAGGTCTGGCAAGCTCTGAATATGGGACTTGAGTTCCTTGCGGACCTGGGTTACCCGAGCAAGCTTCTGTTTATATTCCTAAGGAGACAAAGAGAACACAGTGCAGTTAAGTCTGTGTGTGCTGATGGCCAGGTTTAAAGAGCAGATACAGATACTCTCACCTTCTTGCTCTGTGTGCTCCTCACCAGACAGCCCCTCCCCCATTCAGCTAAACATTCATTCAAACTCTCAAAAGGCAAAACTTTAAAAAAAAAAAGGAAAGCTCAAGAGTTCAATACTGGCAACAGTGAATGAAATGGTATTCAACTAAGCACTTGAGATTTGGAAGTAAAAAGTGATGTTTTATATTTGCAGTGTCTTTGGTTCTTATCTATTTCAGAATACTTTATAAAATAAAATAAAGCCTAAGCTTTACAATCATTTTGAAAACTCCACCTAGACACGGCTAGGAAAACCACTATAAAGCTATATTTTGTGTGTTAAACTTAGATTAACCCAGAGTTATTATCTTCTTAGAAAGGACTACAGAAGCACAAAATTCCCACCGCCACCGCCTGTGTCCAGGACTTCCTTGTTCCACACCTGAGAACTGCAGCAAGGCCCAGCTGACGCCTTCTAGTAGACTCCCCTGAATAGACTTATCTTCCAGAAGCCCAGCTTTCAAGTCACTCCTCTGAGAAAGGGAAGCATGGCACGGCACTATCTCCATGACTGCTCCCAGCAGCAAGATCTTCTAAAATTAGCTCCTGCCCAAATGTTACTTCTTATAACTTCCCAACCCCCCATGCACATGCCAGAGCTTGCACAGGCCGTTTGCTCAGGATTCCCCTCAAGCCTGAAGGGATCTCTTTCTTCTCCTGGTCCTGGCAAAGTCCTGACTCCACTCCTTCGCCTACTTGCTGAGTCCCACTGCTCTAGAAAAATCTTTCCTCCTTATCCAAGACATTGGTCCCCATCTCCACTGGCCTTCCTGTGCACTGCGCCCCTAACAGACTGCTCTTAGGTACTCTCTCCATACATACAAGACCTCTATGTTTCCCTAAAATATGACTCCCCTGATGACAGGAACTGAATATACTATTTTCTTTCCTCAGCTCCCAGCTAAAAGGTCTTCTTGGTAAATCTGTATGGAGTAACAACTCTGGGCCATGGGAGATCTGTGGTTTACAACCCCTTTGGGGCTTGACTTTTTCCCTCTAACTGTGTCACCCTCCTTGGTGTTTCTGCAAAGACAAGGAGGTTCCTGAGGCTGGGCCCTTGGTGACTAAAGCGTCTCCTGCAGGAAGGTAACAGAAAGCACTGGGCTGAGACGCAAAGCCCTGGGTTTAGTTCTGGCTCTTTTAGTTTCTGTGTGACTGTGGACGTGTTCCCTCCTTTCCTTCATCCTTCTTTATCTGAAAACTGAAGGAACTGGACCACCCGTAAGGTTTTTCTTCAAGTTCCAGATTCCTTCATGCCAGACACCTATGCACACTTGGAGAGGCAAAGGGTTTGAGGGCATAAGCTTAAGCACTCCTAGGAAGAGTGATAAGACAGGAAAAAGGTTAAATGAAGAACACTTACTTTGAGTTGTAAAGACAAATTCCAAGCAAGGAGTGGAAGAGGGGAATGGGGAAATGGGCAGGGAGGCTCCACCCCTACATGACTGGTGGCGGTCAGCCTTCCACCTGAAATGAGAGCTGCTCACACAAGCCATCAAACGAACAGACAAGGGACAGGTTAAGAAAGTAAGCTCTCCTGCACCCCATTTTTTACCTTCGTAGACTTAACACAACTAAAAAAATGACTTACGTTAATTATTGATAGTGACTCCTCCATCAAACTAGTAAGCATCGAGAGGCTAGGACCAGACCTATATGCTTCACCCAGCATCCACCATGCCCAGCAGTGCCCTGTAAACAGTAGGTGTCTACACAGCTGCCCAATGAATTAACAATATATAAAAGATAATATCACGCACAAGCACACCACATAAAGTAATCACCTTTCATTCTTGAAACTGAAAACTACTTTCAAATTTGAGGACCTAAAATGTGAAGGTTCTCTGTCCTTCCCTCCACAAATAGTTTTCTTCTTTGGTTTCACAGACTTCACAAGAAATTAATAGAGAAGACCAATTCTCTATTACTGGATATGGATTCATTTATTTAACTTCTCCTGAATTCTAGGTACAAAAAAGGTAAAATAGTTACTGAATAGTTACCCCTTGCTCCCTGCCCAAATCCTCTGACCAAAGCTGACAAATGAAAGCCACCTCAACTCAGAGCCATCCAGTCTTGGTAGCTACAGAGCACTTCAGTTGAAGGAATTCCTCAAGAACTGTTTGAAAATCACGGAGTCTCTAGTGAGCTGCCCTGAGATCAGAATCCAAGGGTCCTCACTCTTGGGTAATCCTTAGACTAATTTAGCAAGTCCACCTGAAGTCAAAAGGAAAGGTGGCTGGGACTTCCTTGGCAGTCCAGTGGGAAGACTCTTGCGCTCCCAATGCAGGGGGCCTGGGTTTGATCCCTGGTCGGGGAACTAGATCCCGCATGCATGCCGCAACTAAGAAGTCCACATACTGCAACTAAGACCTGGTGCAGCCTAAATAAATAAATAATAAATAAATAAATAGTTTTTAAAAAAGGAAAGGTGATTGATCTGATAACACCCCCACACTACCTTAAGTTCAAATAACTCTCTTCAAAGGCAATCTTAAAAAAAAAAAAATCCCATTTATTTCTGTTTAGGAGAGTGCAGAGGTATCTCATCATGCTTAGGCTGCTATTATATTCTAGATATCACCACAGAAACTTCATTTTAATAAAAGGAAATATGTTCCATATTAAAGTCCTCTCTTCAGGCCACTCTGAAAGTGGATGGATCATGCCCATACCTCCTTGTGCCATGGGCATTTCTTCTCGTTCTCTTCCTATAGGAATTTCTATTTTAAGAGCAGTTGCGTGAGCCTAGGAGGAGGGCATCACTAGAGAAAGGATGAAAGTGGGATTCACTGAAAAGGATTAAAAAACATAGAGTTGCAAGATACAAGGTTAATATATAAAAGTCAATTGCTTTCCTATATATACCAGTGATGAACTAGTGGAATTTGAAATTAAAACCCAATACCTTTATATTAGCCCCAAAACAATGAAATACGTAAGTATAAATCTAACAAAATATGTGTAAGATCTATAGGAGGAAAATTACAAAATTCTGATGACTGAACACAGAAGTAAATAAATGGAGAGATATTCCATGTTCATGGATAGGAATATTCAATACTATTAGGATGTCTGTTCTTCCCAACTTGATCTACAGATCCAAGGCAATCCCAACAAAACCACAGCAAGTTATTTTGTAGATACAGACAAACTAATTCTAAAGTTTATATGGCGAGGCAAAAGATTCTGAATAGCCAACACAATGTTAAAAAAGAAGAACAAAGTTAGAAACTACCTGACTCTAAGACTTACTTTAGGGCTTCCCTGGTGGCGCAGTGGTTGAGAATCTGCCTGTCGATGCAGGGGACACGGGTTCGAGCCCTGGTCTGGGAAGATCCCACATGCCGTGGAGCAACTAGGCCCGTGAGCCACAACAACTGAGCCTGCGCGTCTGGAGCCTGTGCTCCGCAACAAGAGAGGCCGCGACAGTGAGAGGCCCGCGCAACGCGATGAAGAGTGGCCCCCGCTCGCCGCAACTAGAGAAAGCCCTCGTATAGAAACGAAGACCCAACACAGCCATAAATAAATAAATAAATTAATTAATAAATTAATTAAAAAAACGAACAAAAAAAACAACTGATCACTTAAAAAAAAAAAAAAGACTTACTTTAAGCTGTGGTAATCCAGACAATGCAATACTGGCAAAAGAATAAACAAATAGATCAATGCAACAGACTAGAGAGCCCAGAAATAGACCCATATAATCAACTGATCTTTGACAAAGGAGCAAAGGCAATACAGTGGAGAAAAGATAGTATTTTCAACAACTGGACATCCACATGCAAAAACCAGATCTAGACACAAATCTTACATCCTTTACAAAAATTAACTCAAAATGAATCAGAGACCTAAAGGTAAAACACAAAACTATAAAACTCCTAGAAGATAACACAGAAGAAAATCTAAATGGTCTCTGGTTTGGTGATGACTTTTTACATAGGACACCAATGGCATGATCCATGAAAGAACTGACAAGCTGGACTTCATTAAAATGAAAAATTTCAACTCTGCAAAAGACTGTCAAGAGAATGAAAAGACAAGCCAGAGACTGGGAGAAAATGTTTGTGAAAGACATCACATGTCATCAGGGACATGCAAATTAAAACACTGTTGAGATACCACCCCACACCTATTAGAATAGCCAAAGCACAGAACACCGACAACACCACATGTTGGTTAGGATGTGGAGCAAGAGGAACTCTCAAATACATTGCTGGTGGGAATGCAAAATGGTACAGCCACTTTGGAAGACAATTTGGTGGCTTCTTACAAAACTAAACATACTCTTACCATATGATCCAGCAATCATGCTTGTTGGTATTTACCCAAAGGAGATGAATATCTATGCCCACACAAATACCTACACGCGAACGTTCAAACAGCCTTATTCCTAACTTCCAAAAGTTGGAATCAACCAAGATGTCCTTAAGTAGGTGAATGGATAAATAAACTCTGGTACATCCAAACAACAGCATATTATTCAGCACTAAAAAGAAATGAGCTATCAAGCCATGAAAAGACATGGAGAAACCTTAAATGCATATCATTTAGTGAAAGAAGCCAATCTGAAAAGGCTAACTACTGTATGAATCCAACTATATGACATTCTGGAAAAGGCAAAATCATGGAGACAAAGGTTGGAGGGAAGTAGGGAGGGATGAACAGGTAGAGCAGAGATGATTTTTAGGTTAGTGAAAATACTGTAATGATAAATTATACATTTGTCCAAACCCACAGAATGTACACCACCAATGTGAACCCTAATGTAAACTACTGACTTTAGGTGATTATAGTGTGTCAGTGTAGGTTCATCAACAGTAACAAATGTACCACACCTGGAGAATGTTGATAGTTGGGAGACTATACATATCTGAGAATAGGGAGTATATGGGAAATCTTTGTACCTTCCTCTTAATTTTGCTGTGAACCTAAAACTGTTCTAAAAAATAGCCTTAAAAAAAAATGACCAATGGGACAAGAGGTTAAAATGTATCAGCGAGAGTGACTAGATATATACTCTAAATATCTAAATACAGGTAAAGACTGCTTTTAAAACTGTTAAAACAGGGACTTCCCCGGTGGTCCCTGTGAAGAATCTGCCGGTCGGGTCACGGCACTCCCTTGATAGCTGCCTTTCCAGTTATTCTCTTAGGTTCTGGACGGGCAAAGCAAACAGACCTCAGGAGAATCCAAGAATCTTTTATCTCAACCTACTAGCCTGCCTTCTGACAACTGTGGTCCACAAGCTCTGCTGCTACAAGGTCCCAAACCATGCCCTCAGCAACTCCTGTGCTCAGCAGAAATCCAGGCTTCCTTTCATGATACCATGAAAACCAACTTCAAAGTGATGAGACCCATTCAAGTTCTTTTGACTCATTTAAGTGTGCTGCATCCCACAATCACCAAGTACCATTCAGACAAATGATGTGGCAAGGTGGTCACATGCTCCTTGTTTAAAATGCCTTACACTTGTAACAGAGGACTTAGCCTTTAATCTAAGGCTCATGCCCCCTTGCCTGGTACAGGAATTCGAGAGATCAAGCCCTGTACCATTTACACCAGCAGATGACGCCGCTGCACCGCTCCTGCTCATCAGTCTTCTCTCCGTACCAGCTAACTCACCTCACCCACACTTCACACGGCTCTTTTTCGTACTCTTGTCTTCAGACACTTGCCTCTTCCTCCACTACCTACCTTAAGCAAGAAAAGACAAGGCAAACCCAGGCAGCTGTTGCTTTTCCTTCCCTGCTCATGCATAATTTATACTGGGGTGGTGGCAGAGGTGATGGGTTGAGCTGAATCCTCCATTCTGCTACAGGCACCTACTGCAGCAAACCCCACGCCACCCTAGAGAGGCCATGGGGAGCCATGAAACAGGCAGGAGTTCCACCAGATTTGCTGCTACGGCTGCCCTGTTTCAGGATCCTTGAGGAGAGGAGATGGAGGGGAAAGCAGGCACCTGTGAGGAATTGCCTGGGTTTATCTGACTGCCAAGAAATGTTTAAAACATAGAAGGTAAAGGCCCAATGCGTAGTTCTAAGATAATGCCGAGGATTTATGGTCCTGACAACGCGCTGGAATCTTGCCTCACAGACTCTTCAAACCAGAGGGAGAAAATGTGTCCAACGTCCCCCTGCTTCCTATGGATCCAGCTGACTCTGTGGGAACACAGTCCAGCATGGAGTACCAAGACAACTAGCTGAAGGAAGCAAGGCTGACACATTCTTTGCCTTTTTTGGTTAGAGCGGTTAAGCCAAATCTGACACGCTGCAGATGAGCTTGCGGATAAGATGGTTAGAAATGACAGGGTCCAACATCACAGTGACCTTTCGACAGGAATTTCATTTTCAAAACAACAAAATTAGAAGCATCTCCTCTAGCAACTCATGTAAGAAATACCGATCAAAATGTAAACACTGTCAAACCTACTTTTTTCTTGCTAAGAAGTATTTACATAAGAAATATTATGTTAGAAATAACACCACAGGCAGGGGCTTGATTTGATAAGATTTCCAGTAACAAGACTCATGTGTTCCTTTATCTTGCTCTGTTGTGCTATAGGACATACGGTATATAAAAATCACCCACTGCTTGGCTACTCCCAATTAAGAATCACAAAGGGTTATTATGCATGAAGAAGTTTATGAAGGGCCCTGTTCAGAGGACGCCTTCAAATCAAAGAACGGCTTCATCGTATGAAGGGTAAAGAGAGCCCGGCAGAAAGGGGAAGCTGATCCTCGCCCTAAGATTACTTAACGTGCCCACTCAGCCCCCTCGTCCTGCCAGGAGGCTCACCTCTTGCCACTAAGGCTCACAGGATCTACACGTAGAAGTCACAGCTTCTACTTAAACCCCAACTAGTTAATTAATTTCTCTTTATTTCATTCATTTTTTTTTTAAGGGAAAATACAACCTATAGATCTTTGGACTGAAAATAAGAATGCTGTTTTTAATTTTTCTTCAAGGATCTACACGGGAACGCTGAAAACCCATCACTGACTTGCACCTCTCTCTCACCCAGCTCCATGCTCCATATGACTTAGTGGCAGCGGAGACATCTCAAAATGATACATTCTGGGGTGTCACAGCAGGGCTGGAGCTGCTGAGTAAGATGCAAGATACAGGGAAAAGAGGAAGTCGTGGCTCCGATCCCAGTATTCAGGGCCTCGCGGCTCCATTACTAAAATCAGTAATAAAGGTATTGTTGGGGCTCAGAGTGGGCTGCCCCAAAATATGCCACCATGGCATATTGATTATTTTGAATTGAAGCTGCTTAAGAAGCCGCTGATATAAGGAAAAAAAAAGACTCTGACCCTCCTCTGTCTCCCTGAAAAGCAGGAAATAAATCTCTCACATGAAAGGTTCACTCTCTGCATCTGGAGGTAGAAGGACACACTTACTGTCAGAGACAAGGAATTCAGAGCCCAGAAGCCTGTATAAAGAAACCTTGTTACTTTACTTCTTTAATTTACTACCCCAAGCTTAAACTCTGTTTAGATTCTTTTCTAATTAAGCACCCAAAGCCTAAGTTTCTTTGTGCTGTCAATTCCTCACAAATTTATTGTTTGTCTAAAAAGTATAAAAGCTGCCTTCTCTGGCTACTTCTTAGGTCCCATTTTTATGAGATTTCCATGCACATGATTAAAATTTGTTTCTTTTTCTCCTCTTAATCTGCCTTCTGTCAGTTTTATTCTTAGTCCAGCCACAAAAGCTCAGAGGGGCAGAGGAGGAAATCCCTCACCCCCACCCCCTTCCAACAGAACACACAAGGTACTTCCCAGAAGGGAAAATGACAAAATAACTACAATTAGGAGTATTCTCAGAGCCATCCCAGAGCGATCCAACCATCCATTGGAGGAATCAAGTGGGAACAGGCTTCTTAAACTTGAAATCATACCACAAAGTGTTTTCAGGGTATTTCCTTCTCCCCAGAGGACCCTCTACACAAAAGGTTTAAGGGAGCTTCTACTATCACCACAAAAACCCCCTTCTGATAGGGAATTGCAAAAGCAAGGGAAGAAGAATGAAAAGTCATTGTATATACATAACTAAACTAATAAAAATGAAACTAACAAAAATAAAATCAATTTTAGGACTGGGCAAATTTTCAAACCTTAACGTAATCATAAAGCTAATATTTACAATTTAACGGATGTCTATAAAAGTGCTTTAAAAAGAGACTTATTTAAAAATGACCTGGGTCCTTCAAAAATGCTTACACCATTTATGAAATGGATCCCTCATACAAAACCAGATAAAACCAAAATACTAATGTATAGGAAGAATTATTTATAATTAGTTCTTTTTTAAAAAGTTAACCTTCAAATATGCAAGTTTTATGCAAATAAAGCCCCCACAAACTGACTTCCTTAATGACTATTTTAATAAAGAACCAGGTTATTGATGCTGTGCAAGCATCAAAGGTGCCAACTTTTCACCTGTTTCTCCTTTTAAGGCTAATACTGGTGGAGTCAAGCATTCCTAGAAGGCAAATGAGAAGCAAAGGGTAGAAAGAAAAAGGACATTTTTCACACAAAATAATTTTAAGCAATGTTTATTATAATTTTAAGTGCTATACGGTCTGCCTGAAGCAGGCTAGCCTGTAGGTTACTGCACAGTATTTGGATACAGCTCTCTCTATAAGCAATAAAAAAAACATCAGTTCCTTCCCATTAGCAAAAAAAGGAAGAAAATGCATTTCCTAGCTCCTCCAAAAGACTGAGGGTATATCACACTCCCACTGGAGGGAGGTCTCTGTGGTCGAACAGAAAAAACTCAGAGTCATAAAATCCAAGGTTCAGATCCTACTCTACCTCGTCTGTGGTATGACATGTGACTTTACCTTGCTGGGCTTAGCATCCTCCTAAGATGGGAATGGAAATAATGCCTATATCCTGGGGTGATGGTGAGTTCTAAATGAGACCAAGCACTTGTTAAAACTGTTCAATGTCAATGAACAGATCTGAGAGGGGAAAAGAACAATCACCCCTCCCATGTTTATTATTTTATAAGTAATATTTAATCTTCCTGATTTATATGTTAAAGATGTACAGAATTGAAGAAAAAGAGAATTATTAATGGGATACAAAATCCTTCCTCCCACAAACCATTTGAGTATGACCTGAAAATTTAGCACATTTACTAGAAGCTGGCTTGAGAAAATGAAAAGGCCCATGACCTCCAAGATGAGGGGAAAAAAGTCACAGAATTTTTAATTAGGTGGCACCATAGTCCAACCCTATCAATCTAAAAGCTGAGCGAGAAAAAGAATGTGTCTCAGGAGTAAAGCCTAGACCTCGTAGGAATGTCCTCAACCAGAAGGAGTCCCCATTGAAGACATCCTCTGACCGCACCTGGAGATGAACCGAACTGCAACCATATGTGCCACCTGAGGTGAGACGCTGAGCCAAGCATCAGGATAGGGTTGGGGATGAAAGAATGACAATACAGCCAGGATTTTATGATCTGGTCAGAGAATCACCAAATAATCCCTAAACAGAATGACAAACTATGTGGTGCTCTAAAGGAAAAGGATAGGGAGCTACGACAGTATATATGGGGGGTGGCAGCGGGGAGAGACCTGGCTTTATGGGGTGGAGATGGGGTTTCCGGGAAATACTGTTTGACTTGGGATATAAACGATGAATGGGGATCAACCAGGTAAGGGTAACCAGTGGGAAGTAAAGGAGGGAGAGAGTGTTCTAGGCAGAGGGAGCAGCACATATGAAGCCAGAGACAAAAGAAGGCCAGCACAGACAAAATGCAATGGAACACGGCAAGAGATATGGCTGATGAGGTCAGCAGGGGCCAAGTCCTGGGGTGGGGTGGGGGGACGGCCACATGCGAGGATTTGGGCCTATATTCTAGGAACAATGGGAAGCCATTTAAATGTCTGAGCAGAGAATGACATGCCCAGAGCTGCATGCTGAAAACATCACAGGGTGCCATGCAAAGAATGGATCACAGGGCATAAGAACAAACACAGATGGACCAGTAACGAGGCTACTGCAGGCGACCAGGTGAGACATGGTGACAGCCTGAACTAAGGTGGTGGAGGTGGAGACAGAGATGAAGAGAAGGGGGACAAATTCAAGAAAACTTGAGGAGACAAAGATCACAATGGCTTGGTGACTACTCCAATGTGGAAGACAGGCGACGGGAGCTTGTCTGGCAGAGGTGCAGCAGAGGAGCTGAGGGAGAGACTGGGACATGAGGAGGGTGAAATGACTGGCGTGGGAGGTGGGAAAAATAGGGGGAGAAACATTGGATGAGGTCCAGTGTCTGGTTTTGATGAACGGCAATGCTCTTCTCCAAGAGAGGGTAAGAGGAGGAAAGGAAAGGTTGGAAAGGAAGAGATGGTGTGGTTTGACCATATTAAGTAAGAACTGTCTGTGGAAATAAGATAAATGGGTCTTAAGTACAAGGAAGGGTCTAGGTAAAGATTTAGATTTAAGCCATCAGCACAAAGGTGGTAGCTGAAGCCACTTTATGTCACTCAAGGAAAAGGTCTGGAATAAGAAAAAAGCTAAAGGAAAACCCACATTTAAAGGGCAAGGATGGGGGCTTCCTTGGTGGCGCGGTGGCTGAGAGTCTGCCTGCCAATGCAGGGGACACGGGTTCGAGCCCTGGTCTGGGAAGATCCCACATGCCGCGGAGCAACTAGGCCCGTGAGCCACAGCTACTGAGCCTGCGTGTCTGGAGCCTGTGCTCCACAACAAGAGAGTGCCGTGACGGTGAGAGGCCCGCGCACCGCGATGAAGAGTGGCCCCCACTCGCCGCAACTAGAGAGAGCCCTCGCACAGAAACGAAGACCCAACACAGCCAAAAATAAATAAATAAATAAATTTATTTAAAAAATAATAATAAAATAAAGGGCAAGGATGGAGAAAAGCTGATTAAAGGACAAAAGTCCTAGAACCAGCAGAAGGTGGGATACAGAAACCAGAGAAGGAAAACACATAAAAATTATTAAACAGTATAAAATGCTATAGAGAGGGCCAAAAAGAGAAAAGGAGATGAGAGACAGAGACTGAAAAGTATCTTTTGGCTTTTGAGATTAGACTACTGGTGGAAGATTCTAAAGACAGTAATGGAGATACGCCTGCTAAGCTGCAATGGGGTAAGCAGAGGCAGCAAGGAGAGACACGAAGTTACAAAGGGATAGTGGTAGTGGTGCAGGGGTGTGCTTGTGTGAATGTGATTTAAAAAAAATATTAGAGAGGCAAAGCATGCTACACGTGCTGAGAAGGACCCCTTCAGCCAGCCTACTGGAGACTTCTTCCACAGAAAGGAAAATAACTTGGCCCTAAAGATCCTGTGGGATAAAGAAAGGCAAACACTAACAACTTAGGTTAGACAAGTATTGGAACCTGTTTGCCCCAGGTGAGGGTAAAACTGTTATTTTATAAATGAAAAACCACGCCAAAGACAAGAGGCTGCAAAGACCACTGGCCTCAGTAGAGAAAGTCAGAAAGAGCCTGGAATGGGCACTTTAGGTCCTCATCACTAAATCCTAACTGGGGCAAACGGTATCTTTCTGGGAATAACTCCTACTGAGTTTATGTCCCACGGAGCAGAAACACTATGGGCAAAATAAAAGGACTCAGAAAAGCACCAAACACATCATACCAGACATCATGAAGAAAAAGTGGGATGTGTCTATACATACACTATCCAAACCCCAAGAATGCTTAGAAGGCTGCTGGCAAATTTTTGCTGAGTTGAAATTTGCAAAGTTACTCTGCTTAAAATTCTCAAAGTACCTAATGACTGGAAGAAGCAAGAGAGTGGTCCACACTTTTTCCTAAAGATGCTGAAGAACCTGAATAAGGAAGAGAACAAATAAGGAGGCTGGCAGAGTCATAATGACATTTGGCTGGTACCATAACTTCTTTACGTGAAGCATGCTGTATGTACCTCAGGGACTTTGTAAAGGTTTCAGGTTGGCTCATTATAAGCATGCACATTTTTGCCCTAATCATGGAAAAAGACTCTTTCTGACCTTATTTCAAGTCCTACATTTTATAAGGAAAAACAAGTCAGAGATATAACTTAGAAGATTGCAGAGTATGCCACAATCCAATTTTACTTTCTTCAAAAATCACAACTTGAAGTGGGAGTAGAAGACCCACCTTAACAGGAGTAGGAACATTCATAAAGACTAAAATAGATCTTTGCTCGAAATAACATGTACCCATTGGGTCAAATAGACACCTAGACACAAGAGCTCAAATTTCTGTAATCAGAACTCTGCTCTCAAAGTTATGCTCACTCAAGTCAATACTATAATAAGAAGTAATTGCTATTTTCCCACAGCTGTTCCAAATGTAAACAGATAAAACCTAGAAGAGAGCCCTATTTGTCTAATTAAACTATTCAATGTTCATTCCTTCATAAAACGAAGATTAATCCTTAACCTGTGGATATATATACACATATTATACATATATATCTTCTGTCTGTCTATAAAGCTCAATAAAGTTCTAGACTGCCTAAGATGCTTTGAAAAAGATCAAGAACCCTTAAGACAGAAATGCCTACTGGTGGCAAAGACCTTAAAATGCATATGACCTGCAGGGTACTTAGAGACAAGCAGACATCTGCACACATACAGAATCAATTTTTAGAAATTTATAGGAAGGAAATAATCCAGACTAAAAGTTAGCCCAAAGTTGGGGGGGGGGGGAAGAAAAAAGAAACAGTACAATAAAAATAATCATTGAATAGCCAACCACAGATATTCAAGCAGCCATTTAAAATGTTTATAAAGTTTTTGTCAATAAGGGAAAATGATCACGTAAAGTTTTAAAAAGCATGACATTATGATTATTTTAATTTTAAAATAGGAGGAAAAAATAAAAGAAATATACCAAAACTAAAAGTAGTTATCTCTGGGTCGTGAGATTACGATTTTTTTCTTTATACTTAATTTTTCTACGTTTCCTATGATGTGCTTCTTTTATAATCAGAAAAAAAGAAAAGAGAAAGAACTGAATATTAGTTGAATAAGAATGAATGTTTTCAAAGACAAGCAGTGACATGGGGCCTGGATGCTGTTTTGACTCAATATGTATATGCACTTTATAAATAAATACGAAAAATTAGTGCTACATACACCAGCTAAAACTCAGTGGAGCTGTTTCAGGAAGGAGGAGGATTCATCAAAAGTTGAACTATAAATACAAAAACAACGCTGTGGCTAAAAGTATGGAATTCCAGGGACTTCCCTGGTGGTCCAGTGGTTAAAACTTTGCCTTCCAATGCAGGGGGTATGGGTTTGATCCCTGGTCAGGGAGCTAAGCTCCCACATGCCCTGCAGCAAAAAAACCCAAAACATAAAACAGAAGCAATATTGTAACAAATTCAATAAAGACTTTAAAATTGGTCCACACCAAAACAAATCTTAAAAAAAAAAAAGTATGGAATTCCAGCTGGGAGAGCTTTGAAATCACATCACTTTTTTCAGTGTAAAGTCTCAAATGTCAGTGAACCATGCCCTTAGGTCACCAAGTAAGTGAAGTACATTATATGGGGCATTTTCCCCCCTGAAGTGACAAGAGATTAATATAGAAAGAACACACACACACACCTAAGCGCACACACCGATAGATAAAAGTTCCAGCTGCAAATCTGGCCTGAGCTATAATCAGCACCTAAAATGAATGGAAGGAATCCAAGGACTAAACACTGCCTCCAAACTCCAAATTACTCACAGAACCACACCACTCAAGAAAAGTCCCCAACTATTGGAGGGAAACCTATTTAAAAAAAACAAAAGAAAGGGTCCCACATCAAAGGGATGAAAAAGCAGTAAGCAAGCCAAGGCCTGCTGTGTGGGGAAGGACATGAGTACAACCCCCCTGATCACTTGACCCATGTGAGCAGACTGACCTGCCTCAACAACTATTCTACAGCCCGTGGTGCTGACAGCACTGCTAGTCTAGGGAGGAAAGAATGACATGCTGAGGAAGGGCAGTGAGTGTAGAAGACTGCTTAGTGGGGGACCAGGCAGGGCCTCTCAGTTCCCAGGGGAACACAGTAGATGATCACTGGAGTCAGGTTTCAGGAGAATGGGGTTCTGGTCCTCACTGACTTCCTCTGTGACCTTGAATTGCTCATATAAATGCTGAGCTTTGTCTTCTTATCTAAAGTGAGGATTAGGGAATTCCCTGGTGGTCCAGTGGTTAGGACTGAGAGCTTCCACTGCAGGGGGCTCGGGTTCAATCCCTGGTCAGGGAACTAAGATTCCGCACGCCACACAGTGTGGCCAAAAATTTTTTAAAAAACAAAAAAACAAACAAAAACCCCCTCCGATTATAAAATGAGGATTAGATCACCTGCTCCCATCTGCCCTCACTATAATGGATGACGAGATACTGGCTTTCATCACCATGGGGAAAGGGGAGAATTTACTCCAAAGCTGACAGAAAAGGAGCTCTCTATCTCCACCTACTGCCTATCCCATTACAGGAATGAACACTTCTAACCACGTGCTCCCTGCAGGGAGGTGGGGGATGCTGCCAAAAACAACAGACAGCCAGCAGTTTGGTTTAGCGCCCCTCAGCTACAGTCAAAGACTTTCTGAAGTCTGTTATAACCAAATTACAAACAGATACATGAAGAATCACAAGACAATGCTGGATTCCGGGCCGTTTCCCCCTTCCCAGCTGTGTTGCCTGAAGTAGAAAGCTGTGCTCCTGAATTCATTACAGCTGAGGGGGAGGAGCCAAGCTGGGGAAAGAGCAGCAGGCCCAAGTTCCATGAACCAATTTCTCCCTTCCTCTCAGAGCAAGAGCATGCACAGTTATAGCAGGAGGGTACTCAGAACCTTTGTGGCAAAATGGGCTCTCTCAAACTCAGAAAGGTTTTCTCGAGGGCCACTTTAGAATGCTTTCATGCAACCATTTTAATCCCTCTACATAAGATGTCATGTCTCTGAAACAAGATTCTTGGGATTGCTGAAATGATCAACTCTGGCTACTCTTCTGTGTAGAGTGTCTTTCTGCTGTGACCTGACCTTATGAAATAAATAAATTAATTTTAAAAACCCACAATAAACAAACAAAAACACAAACCCAATAAAAATTACAAGATGTCTGCTTTGAATTGTATTCCTGGTCTGGGCTAACTCTGGGTCTGAGTTTCTTTACCAATTCAGAAGCTGGACTATACAATCTCTAAGGTTCTGTCCAGCTCAGTAATCCTGTTAACAACCTTACCTAGACATCCAGGCCTTTACTTTGCAGAGTGAAGCTGGCTGTCATTGACCATGCCCTGGTGACTTTGTTGAGTGCGCACGCATACATTTGCATGCCTTCTAGAGGTGCATAAGACACTGCCTACTGAAAGGAGGCGCATACTGTCTTCTACTGTGGTCCGTGATACCCAGGGCACCTAAACAGGGCCTTTGTAATATCAAATGCATCAGTAAGTGATACTCTAGCATCTCTTTTAAAATCCTGCAGCAGAAATTAAAGCATACCTAAATAACTGGGACGACATCTCATGTTCATGGATTAGAATGCTTAAGATTGTTAAAATGGCAATAGTGCCCAAAGCAATCTCCAGATTCAATACAATTCCTATTAAAACTCCAACAGCCTTTCTTGCAGAAATGGAAAAGCTGATCCTCAAATTCACACAGAATTGCAACAGGCCCCAAATAGCCAAACAATAATGAAAAACAACAACAAAGTTGAGAACTCACATTTTCTGATCTTAAAACTTACTATGAAGCTACAGTGATCAAAAGAGTTGTGATACCTGCATAGGACAGACACACAGATCAGTGGAATAGAACAGACAGTCCAGAAATAAACCCATACATCTATGGCCAACCGATTTTTTTACAAAAGTGCCAAGTATTCAGTGGGGGACAACAAATGGTGCTGGGGCAACTAGATATCTATATGCAGATAATGAAGTTGCACTCACATCCCCCTGCCCCACCTCACGTCATATACCAAAATTAACTCAACAACCCAAATGTAAAAGCTAAAACTACAAAACTCCTAGAAGAAAACACAGGAGTACATCTTCATGATCTGGGATTTGCCAATGGATTCTTAAATGTGACACCAAAACACAAACAACACAAGAAAAAACACAGTAGAACTCACCAAAATTAAAAACTTACTACTTCAAAGGGCATTATGAAGAAAGTGAAAAGACAACTTATAAAATGGGAGAAAATATCTGCAAAGCATTTATCTGGTAAGAGTTTAATATCCAGAACATACAAAGAACTCTTACAATTCAAGAACAAACAACCCAATTCAAAAATGGGCACAGGCCTTGAATAAACACTGCTCAAAAAAAAGATACACAAATGGCCAACAAGCACATGCTAAGACGCTCATCCCCGTTAGTCGTCAGGGAAATGCAAATCAAAACCACAAGATATCGCTTCACATCCACTAGGATGGCTAGAATTTAAAAAGGACAGACAGTTATCAAGTGCTGACGAGGATGTGGAGAAACTGGAACCCTCATACACTGCTAATGGGAATGTAAAATGGTACAGCTGCTATGGGAAACAGTTTTGGTGGTTCCTCAAAAAGTTAAACATAGAATTCACTTTATGACCCAGCAATTCTATTCCTAGTTATACATATACCAAAGAGAAATAAAACGTTATGTCCCCACAAAAACTTGTACACAACTGTTTACAGCACCATTATTCATAATGGCCAAAATGCAGAAACAATCCAACTGTCCATCAATAAATTAATGGGTAGACATTTTTTCATATCTATACAATGGACAATTCAGCCATAAAAAGAAATGAAGTACTGATACATGCTACAACGTGGATGAACCTAAAAAACATGCTAAGTGAAAGAAGCCAGACACAATTATATGAAATACCCAGCACTGGCAAATCCATGGGGATAGAAAGCAGGCTGGCGGTTGCCAGGGGCTGGGAGGAGGGGGCGCAAAGGGAATGACTCGTTAATGGGTACAGGGTTTTCTTTTGGTATGACGGAATGTGAAATGTTTTGGAACTTGATATAGGTGGTGGTTGCATAATACTATGAATGTACTAAACGCCACTGAAATGCATACACTTTAAAATGGTTATTACTTTTATGTTCTATACATTTCACCTCAATTAAAAAAAATCTGCAGATAGGAACACATCTCCCCAGAGCTCTTCCCTGTGTGGCATATAGTCTGTGTGTGTACCAAGTGGCATGTGTATCACAGAACTGTCTTTCAGTTCTACAGCACTGCTAGTCAAACACCATGATGTAAAAGAAACCAACTGATGTGTTAAGGTGGTAAAATTTTGGGTACCTTCCCCCTTTTGATTTTTTTTCTTCAATGCTTGTACAAATAGATTTCCTTCTCTCTTTCTGCTTTTCACATGCCCTGATCAGTCAGATGGAACATACCACATCATACTTTCTCCAAACTGACAAGACGGGGACTTTGTCCTACTCTATGGCTTGTAAGCTTCTAGCAGTCACTTGGGGTAATGGTCACCTCTGTCACCCAGAAACAAACCTTCCTTTTGCTCCAAGAACTGAAGTTTAGAGGCTTTTCTGGTACCTTTGGCCTTTTCCTTTTTGAATT
This sequence comes from Eubalaena glacialis, assembly GCF_028564815.1. Classification (NCBI taxonomy): domain Eukaryota; kingdom Metazoa; phylum Chordata; class Mammalia; order Artiodactyla; family Balaenidae; genus Eubalaena; species Eubalaena glacialis. The sequence goes on from NC_083728.1 coordinate 22,219,723, forward strand.
CACCTTCTTCTGTATCCTCCACATTCCTTATCCTCACTTTGGGGCTGCTGTTTGTGCTTCCTTCTACATGCCTTCTTTCCCATTTCTGTGTTTCCTCATGTTCATGACAAAAGCATGACAAATATTAAGCAGCTCTCCTTCTAACCCTGCCTGGAGTTTAAGGCCAATGTCTACCATAACACCCAAAAGGAAAAGCAGAAAAAAAAGAAAAGGTAAAAAAAAAATCACCTCAAAATGAATCATGATTCTACTTCAAGGAAAAAAAAGAAAAGCAACACAAAGGAGGAAACCCACAGTTTCCATCAAATACTCACCTTTCTTTACTGATATATTCTTTACAACCAAGAATTAATTTTTTAATGCAACCTAGAAAATCCTCTTCTTTATGAAATAAGGTTTCATCAGGTGATGAATTTCACTCACAGAACAAATATTTACTGAGGAACAATTATGTTCCTGACACTGTAAGAGCAGCCAAAGAGCACATATTTTAATGAACTTTGGAAGACCTGCTGAAGGCACTATGTTGCTCAAAAACTGCCTGTGCATTTTATAATTCTCTTATATTTTAAATAAACTTCGGATCAAATTAATGTTAAACAATTAACATATTCATTTTTCCTTGGTCTATTTTAACTTAGACACAGTGAGTTAGGATAGTCCCCTTACTTAGAACATGTCTCCCATTCTCCTTTAACTCCTTTTTCGCTGTTTTTCCCACACTAGAGTGGAAGCTCATTGAGGGGAGAGCGTACATCATGCTCCTCTCCGATTATCTCCTGCCTGGCATGGGCTTTGTTGACTTCATGGCTGAATAAGCAGCCCTTGAAAGAGTATGGAGCCTAATTCCCACAGGAGGGCTCTGGCACCCCGCTCCCATACCTTCTGTCTTTGTCTCCTTTCATAAATCTGTGTGCTCCAGTCTGGCTGTTCTCCATTTATAAGTATATTTCCCTTCTTCAATTGCTACTTCCTTTTAAGAAAAGGCTTTAGTGCCTGCCAGGAAGTTTGGACTTAACCATAAACCACAATCACAATGGCCAATTGTCTCCTTGATCTATATTATGTACAATCCCTCAGTTTGGTTTTATGTTCACCCATGCTGTTTACGCAAGAATATGATTTCCTTGAGGGCAGAAACACAATCTCTCTGTGAGCCATAACTCTGTCTTCTACATCCCAGGGTCTGAATCATCCTAGGCTCTGAATCATTATATTCCCTACCCCAAACTTTAGAAGCCACTGAGAAATACAACATAAAATTCTCAAGTGAAAGAATAAAAAGGTATGATTATTACGTAAGGAAGATATAAACTTGAAGAAAAAAACCTTACGTGTTAACAAATTAGAACTTTGGGAAGAAAAAAGAGACTCTCAAGCAAATAATTACATTTCCAGAGTTCTAAGAATTCCATATTCTACACCGACAGCAATGAAAAGATTAAAAAATAAAAGCAGACTTCATGATGTGGCAGTTTTAAAACAAGGATTGGCAGTATTAATAAAAAATAAATGTTAAAAAGGTAGGTAACTTTATTTACTGTCCTCATCAATAAGAGACTTTTGGAAGATTTATAAGAATTCATAGTAATAATGCACCTTTCAAGTGGCACATACTTAGCAAGTTTTATCATCACTGTAAGGATATAATGGAATTAAGACCAGTCTATTATGGGATATGAGAGAAAAATCTCAGATTCTAGGGAGCAAACCGTTCATATTTTTAGCAAACATGGATAAAGAAAGAACTAAAACCATCTTTCAACATCTTATGTTATATCTAGTAGTTTGTTTTTTTAAATGTAGCAAATTTAGCTCCACTTTTACAATGAATAGTTTTGCTCATGTGGCTGAGAGACATGGTTTGGAATAAGAACTGGCAGTTCAGAATCTGTACTTTCCAGTGGTGGGACATACCTGTTCTGATTCTTAAAGCAATGGAATTCCAATGCCCAGATGAGTAAAGAAATTTGGGCTGGAAAGCAACAAAACATACTCAAATCTCTGATCCATCTCTCTGCCTTAATGACCTCTTGTGGCATCTAGCAAACCACTGGTTCTACAGAAACCAGAATGATCCCCCAAGAAATATAGGGAGGAAAGTGCAACTATGAGGAAGGGAGACGTACAAAGAGTTAATTCACGCTACCAACCCAATCTCCTTCTCAAAGACTCTGTCCTCTATGGTAGCGTGCCACGTTCCACCCGACAGCAGCTGCTCATGATAATCAACGTCTGACAGATCAGAGAAAGCCCTTAATGTGTTGCCAAGGGGCAGTTCAACAGATGGCATGGTGACTTACAACCAGAATCATTAATTACACTCTCTTATTAGTCCCAGGGCACAGTGCTGAAAATGCTTCCTCAGTGAAAGATGAGCATTTCAGATAAGTGACCATCTGGTACTGCCTGTGAAACTCCCTTTAGGATTTCTGGTCAGTGTTGATTTCTAAATCTAAGCCATACTATTTTTTATAGCCGTTTCCCATCTTCCACTTTCAAGCTGGCTAGGAATATGAAATTTCCACCACTACTACCCATCATAGCTCCTGTAGTCATTGCAGGTAACAACATGGTAAAGAGCGCCCATCCTTCGTTTCCCCGCACAAGTCAGCTGACTGTGTTGAAAGGCAAACACAATCATGTCAGCCACAGGGCTAGCTCACTTTTCCCTCCCTCTGTGCCAGAGAATGTGTTTCTTGAGTACAGGGCTGGGGGAGGAGGACTATCCCCTCCCTCCCCAATCTACTCTGTTTCTTGTAGTAAGTGACTGATTCTCCAAGTCAAAACTGTCTTCCCTTCCCAAACCACTGGCTGCAACTCTTCTCCACGTCTCTTTGAGAAAAAGAAGGGTAGACACTCCTGAAAAGGAAGCCTAGCAGCTGGAAGCAAGCAAAAGTTCCCAAATGTCCACACTGCCGGTTCAGTTATCTCAAAGGACTGAGGATAAGCCACCATGTATTTAATTAAGAAGCCAGACAAATGCAAACTAGAGAAACTAGTTCTGAAGGCCCTCTCCAAGGGCACTCAGGCAATGGCAGCTCAGGGTGGAAATTAGTTCCTTCTTAACAGTATGAGAACTGGGCTCCATAAACATTATTATGTTTACGTGGAATTTTAGAACAGACTGCAGACAGAACTTAGAGGCACACTACTTATTGGCCTTAGCAAGGATACAAATTGGAAACAAATCTCAGTATAACCCAAAAGAAAGAAAATTTCAAGCATTTCCCAAATATTACCAAACAAACATTCTTTGGTTTTGCTGAATGCCTATTCTTCCTGTACCTCAATATACGTTTTTTTTTTTTTTTTTTTGGCTGCGTTGGATCCTTGTTGCTGAGCGCGGGCTTTGTCTAGTTGCGGCGAGAGGGGGCTACTCTTCGTTGCAGTGCGTGGGCTTCTCATTGTGGTGGCTTCCCTTGTTGCGGAGCACGGGCTCTAGGCACGCGGGCTTCAGTAGTTGTGGCTCGCGGGCTCTAGAGCACAGGCTCAGTAGTTTTGGAGCACAGGCTTAGTTGCTCTGCGGCATGTGGGATCTTTCCGGACCAGGGCTTGAACCCGTGTCCCCTGCACTGGCAGGCAGATTCTTAACCACTGCACCACCGGTGAAGCCCTACAATTTTGTTTTTTTAATATGAGTTCAAACTAAAGCAACAGTAGTACCCTAAATGCTGTTATTTAAGGCTTCATTGTTTGTTTTCTGCATTCCCATTTGTTCTTTTCTGGACATATAAAAACATGACTTTGATTTTTAACTAGGTTCAGATAATTACAATATCTGATAGGGACTTCCCTGGTGGCGCAGTGGTTAAGAATCTGCCTGCCAATGCAGGGGACACGGGTTCGAGCCCTGGTCCGGGAAGATCCCACATGCCGCGGAGCAGCTAAGCCCGTGCGCCGCAACTACTGAGCCTGCGCTCTAGAGCCCGCGAGCCACAACTACTGAGGTCCGTGTGCCTAAAGCCCGTGCTCCACAACAAGAGAAGCCACCGCAATGAGAAGTCTGCGCACTACAATGAAGAGTCGCCCCCGCTCGCCGCAACTGGAGAAAGCCCACGTGCAGAAACGAGATGCAAAGCAGCTAAAAATAAATAAATTAATTAATTTTTTAAAAACCTGATGGATGTTCTCATCTCATGAATTTTTTTAAAAGGAAAAAATAACGTGTTATTTAAGGCATAATAAAAACCTCCTAATGTGGGCTGCAGGAAGGGAAACTTGGGAAGTTTGGGTCTGCCTTGCAATGTACTCACTTCTAGTTTTTTCTCCTTTTCTGACAAAACATCTTTCTGGTTCTGGGTGTACTCCACCAACATCCGAGCCAGCTGGCGTCGGTCTTCCAGTTCTGCCGCCAGGCGCCCGTTATATTCGGCTAGTAACAGACATGCTTCATCTACTGTTTTTGAAAGACGTTCAGCTGCCTCTTTGTCTAAGTACAAATGAGATTAAAAAAAAAGAGAGACAATATACAACGACACAGGCATAATTGCAAACATTTCTGGGGGAGGTTAGTTTCTCCCCTAACATTCAAGTCCAAGAACAGGCCAGAACCTGTAGACAAACAATGGACTGGCTGACAGAGAAATCCAAAGGTACTCACTCCTGTCTACAAGACGGGACATTTCTGAATTACCTGAAGTGAGGCAATTGTACAAAGAGGGGAATCTGGTAAATGATTTCTAAATGCCTCTACCAAAAAATGAATAAACGTAAATAAATAAATAAATATCTATAGCGACAAAAGCTCTACAAATAAACAGAAAGAGATATTTAAGGTCATTTGTGAAATAATACTTCCCTGCCTCTGAGAATTTCAAAGGTGCTTTCATTCATATTATTTCATTAAATATTCTTTGCATATCCCTCTGAAATACAAAAGCAAGCACTCATTTCTTGGGTGTGGAAACTAAGACTTAATAAAAGTGACAGGTTCAGTAGCAGGTTCTTTGCTGAGGAGCTGGGACTCAAAACCACATCTATAAAATGGACCTATAGGATTCTACTTCTTAAACTATGTAAGCCTTAAACCTCTTCTTCTAGTCAACAAAATATAGGGTCTGATAAGAAGCTTTCAAATGCTTTTGAATGTGACCCACGCTAAGAAATACACTTTATATAAATATACAAAAATAAAAGAAAGTTTCATAAAACAATACTTTCCTTAGTGTGTGCAGGGTGTTCTATCTTCTAACCCATTAAAAAAAAAAAAAAAATGTTGGTCATTATCTACCAGACTGATTTCAGGTCCAATTAATGGGTTGCAACTCATTGTTTGAGGAAAAAATTGTGCGGAAGAATCAAAGTATAAGAAAGGGTATCCTTGGAAAGAAGGGGTGAACAAGGCTCAACGTTAGGAAATAAGAAAAGACAAAGGACTATTTGTATTTCAAAGAAGTGATGTAATTAATTACGTGTGGGTATGGTGAGATTAAAATTTTTAAGTAGGTATACCTCATTTTAAAAGGGCCTTAAAGGATCGAGAGAGATCGGTGCTTTGAAACAAAGCACTAGAGACTCCAGTAGTTCCATGGGACAAACTCAAAGTGAGATACACAGTGATACAGATCCGTTGCTTCCTATGAATACAGGTCGTCAAGGTGAGAGACCTCAGCATTGCCATACGTTAACCGGGATTTAAGAATTCCAACACAGTTTCTCTGGCAAACAGTCTGCCTGACTTTTAGATGCCTTCTCTACGTGAATACTGGAAGATGGACTGTTGAGGGATTCCAAATTAGGCCTGATGTCAAAGATCAGGTACTTCTATGCTCCTCGGGGACAGGGAAACAACAGGATGTTCTTGGTGGAGGAGGACTGAGCCAAAGAGAACACAAAAGAAAGAGACATTCTCAGTCGCTGAGGGTGAAGCAGACAGTGACACTTATTCTTCTAGATTGGTGGTGCGGCCTGGGAGTAAGCTGCCGGGGTGGTTAGGCTGCTTTAGCTTTGTCACTGCTTAGCTATTTTTTGTAATGGTTAATTCATTAAAATGTTTAAGTGCCTGTGGCAGAAAAAGGCAAGGAAAACACTAATTTTTGAGATTAAAATAAATAAATAAATAAAAACAATTCTTTTACACTCCAAGAAGTGTACAAAGGAAATAATTCATTCACATAAATAATTACAAACCAGAAAAAGAACCTGTAATAGTTTTATGAGCTATAGAAGAATATGCAGCCAAAACGTAGCGGCGAGATGCTCACTTCGAAGAACTTACCTGTGGCTGTCCTCACATGCTCTGCCCTCCCAGCCACACAGACGACGGCTGTGTGCCTCTTTTGGCCAGCCCTTCACTTGCGCATGGGCATCCCACCCCTTCCTGCTTACTCCAAGACTCAAGTTTCTGGGTCTGTCCCCTGTGTTTCCCCATGCCTCGTCAACTTCTCTCCCTCCGGAAGCACCCACCAGCACACACACACGTTGCTCTATCTTCTGACTGTGTGTCACTCTCTAGCTATTGCTCCACATCCCTACTCCTCTTAAAGCAGAACTTCTCAAGAGAGCTGTCTATCCTCCTGGTACCCACCTCCTCCCCTACTGCTGTCACTAAACTCACTCCAATCAAATTTTACACTCCAAATCTTCCAATTAGCCTGACGAATATGTGGGCTCCTATTGTGTGTCCAACACTGTTCTAGGCTCTGAGCCAACAGGTAACACAAAGGACAAAAACTCTCTGCCCGCAAGTTTACAATCTCAGGGAGGAAGAGAAATAAATAATACACTATATTTTAGTTATTTACCAGCTGAAGGTAAGAACTCTACAGAAAAATAAGGCAAAGGAGGAAAAATGGGGCATTCAGAGGGAGGAAGGTAATTTTAAGTAAGGTAGCCAGGGACTTCCCTGGTGGTGCAGTGGTTAAGAATCCGCCTGCCAATGCAGGGGACACGGGTTCGATCCCTGGTCCGGGATGATCCCACATGCCACGGAGCAACTAAGCCCAGGCACCGCAACTACTGAGCCTGAGCTCTAGAGCCTGCGAGCCACAACTACTGAGCCTGCACGCCACAACTACCGAAGCCTGTGCACCGCAACTACTGAGCCCACCCACTGCAACTACCGAAGCCCGTGCACTCTAGGGCCCACATGCCACAACTACTGAGCCCGCATGCTGCAACTATGGAAGCCCGTGCGCCTAGAGCCTGAGCTCCGCAACAAGAGAAGCCACCGCAACGGAAGCCCACACACCACAATGAAGAGTAGCCCCCGCTCGCTGCAACTAGAGAAAGCCTGTGCACAGCAACAAAGACCCAATGCAGCCAAAGGAAAAAAAAAAAAAAAAGGTAGCCAGGGTAGGCTTCACTGAGGTGATACAGAAACCAAGGGCTGGAGGTAGTGAGAGAACAAGTCACATGACTATCCGGGGAAGATCATTCCAGGCAGAGGAAACAGCCAAGTAAAAAGGCCTTTGGAGGGGAAAGTGCCTAGCAAGGAACCCATATGACTAGAGTGTTCTGAGCAGAGGCGGGACATGATCCAACTTCCATTTTAGCAGATCACTCTGGTTACTATGTTGACGACAGAAAGATGACTGGAGGACAAGCAGGCAGCAGGGAGAGCAGATAGGAGGCTACTGTGATAATTCAAGTGAAGGTGGTGGTGACTCGCACCAGGTGGCAGCAGCGGAGGTGGTAACAAGGTGTCAGATACAAGTTGTAGCCCAGATCAACAGGAATTATGAGGGGGTCATCTACTGAGATGGGAAAGACCGTGAGAGAAATTTTGGAGGGAAGATGAGAAGTTTGCTTTCGGACAGGTCAAATCTGAAATGTCTTTCGAGCTATCCAAATAGTAACACTGAGCACGAGGCTGGATACATGGGTCTCAAGTTCAAGGGAGAGGTCAACACTAGAGATGTAAATTAGGGGATCATTAGCATAAAAATTGTTATTTAAAGTCATCGAACAGAATGAGAGGAACTGTTCGTGAAACTAACTAGGAAAGAGGGCTAATTACTCAAAATTAAGAGGTGAAGGAGAAGGGAAGAAACCAGCAAAGGAGACTGAAAAGACACAATCAGAGAGAGGAGGAATGCTAGGAGAATATGCGGTCCCAGCCTCCTTCTGCTGCTCTAACATATCACCACAAACCTGGCGGCTTCAAACAACATAAATGGATTGTCTTAATATTCATTATCATGGCCCCTTCCTTCATCTTCAAAATGCATCTCTCAAACTTCTGCTTCCACAGTCACATCTCCTCTGACTCTTGCCCTCCTACCTCCCTCTTATAAGGACCGGGCCCACTTGACTAACCCAGGATAATCTCCCCACCTCAAGATCCTTAACTCAATCACATCCACAAAGTCCCTTTTCCTATATAAGATAATATAGTCACAGGTTCTGAGAATTAGGACATGGACATTTTGGCAGATCATTATTCTGTCTACCACACCAAGTGAGAAAGTATTTTCAGGAAGAAGAAATGATCAACTGGGCCAAATGTTACTGAGATCAAGTTAAGATTGGGCAAAATATTCACCACTGAATTTTAGCAATATGGAAGTCATCAGCAACACTAATAAGAGCAGAGTCAGTGAAGTGGAACCAAAAGAGAACGGGGCAGGCGGGTGGGGGAGGTGGGGCATGGATGGAGACAGATGAGCATTGGCGATCTATATTAGAATGTTCTGCTATAAAGAACAGAGAAATGAGATGGTAGCTGGAGGAAGATATGGGTCAAGAAAAAAATTTTTCCCAAATGGGAAAAAGAATACATGTTTTTATGCTATGGAGAATGATCCAGTAAAGGGGAAAAAAAAACTGGAGATGCAGGAGAATAGGGGAGAATTGTTGGAGCAGTGTTCTTGAGTAGGTGAGAAGGAACAGGTCTAACAAGCAGAGGGGCTGCTTTAGAAAACAGCATGCTCATCCACAGAAGTAGGAAGAAAAGTCAGCCAGTGTTTATTTGTTCTGCCCAGCCACATTCAGTTGTGAATGGTGACCGCCAGGAGCTGGGGGTGGGGAAAATGAGTTGTTATTTAATGGTATAGAGCTTCAGTTCTGCAAGATGAAGAGAGTTCTTGAAATTGGTTGCACAACGTGGATGTACTTAACACTTCTGAGTGGCACACTTAAGAATGGTTAAGACGGTAAATTTTGTTAGGTGTATTTCACCATAATTAAAAATCAAAATAAATAAATAATTTTAAAAAGCCATATAAATCCTTTAAGTCAGTGAAAACAAATGAAATTATATACACTGCTAGTTTTACATTAATTTGCTTCCAATTTTGCAGATTGCGATTCTGACAGTAAGAATAAATGATGTGGTCCTTATAACAACAACAAAGTTGGATTTAACCAGGAGAAAAGTTGGGTTTTTGCCACGAGACTAGAGTGAAGGGAAAAAAGAGCAAAAGGGGCTGAGGGTGTGTGTGAGAGAGTGATTATAAAGACTGTAAGTGTAATGACTCCAAGCTGAGTAATGAAGAAAACAAGGCCATAAGGGGAGTAAAGGCTGGGAAAAGGTGGAAGGATCGACAGACTGTGGGATCAACAGGCTGTTATATCCAGTGGGTTTAATTGCTGGGGTGAGGGATGGTGGCGGTAGAGATAGCGAGCCCAAGAGGCCTCCGTGTTGTCTTCTCCAACTAAGCACACTCCTGCCTGAAGGTCTTCCCGGGTACCGCTCCCTCCACCTGGGGGGCACTGCCTTCCCTTAGGTCTCCTCACAGCTTGCTTCTTCATCGGGGGGCCTCTGATCAAAGCCCATCTCATCAGGAAGACCTCCTTGGGCACTTTTAGAACAGCGTCTCCACCCCCACACCTCTGCTTTCCTTTCCTTTGGGGCACTTAACCTGTGACGGGATGTGGGTGCGGCCCCTAGAGCAGATGCCACACGGGGTGCCTCAAACGTCTGTTGAGTGAAGGAAGTATTTCATGAGTAACCTTGATTTCCTTTAAATGGATATGGAGGAAGTGAGTGAAGCAGCCAAGGTAAGGGACTGGAAGGAGAAAATGGTGGCCCTCGGACGAGAGTGGAACAAAAGGTCCGAGCTTTTGTAACGGAAAGAACACAGGCTCTGCAGCCTAGGCTGGAAGAAGCACCTGGCACAGAAAATACTCTACATGAGTTCGCACTTCACGCCTTCCTCTCAACTGCCCACGCATAAAGCGGGAAGAATGCCAACTGCTCCTCCCTGTTTAATTGGGGGTGATCATCAAGAGGGCAAAATGACATGACTAACAATACAAACCTGGAGTTCTTGGCACTGAAGGCACTATCATCTATGGGGTATGTCAGTGTACAATGTAGAAGTCACAGCACTGAATCACAATTTTTTTTTTTGGAAAGGGTCATGAGTTTAATGCCTTCACCCAGTCTGCCCCCCGCACACATAATTTGCACTGTGGTTTCAAAAGACCTTACTTGTACTGAGTACCACAGGCTATGGCATGCTAGCATTTCTGCAGTAATTCCTAGAGTCACTATTCAAGCTCGGACTATTCCAGCAGCTTCTTTGTTCAGCATGTGAGTTATGTTTGCAAATCCCAAGATGACAGAGAACCCAACACCATGTGGAAGGTCTGTATTTGCAGACATAAGCATGTCCTGGGGTTTCATGCATTGGAGATATGTCTCCCTCCCCTCATCTTTCACCCAAACTACCTTCTCACCTGTTATTTTTTCCAAAAGAGAAACATCTTGCACTTCCTGGGGTAAAGAAGCAATTTTCTGTCGGACAGTAGCATCCCCTGATGCAGCATTTTCCAGGTCCTGCAAAGCTTTGATTAGTTCCTCAGTCTGTACAATGAAAACACAAACAACACTATCCATTAAGACATATGGGGATATGGGGTTTAAAGAAACTTAGCTGGAGTTAAACGAGGTGGAGGCAAATTCTAAAAATGATCATCCCTGACATTTAAAAAAATCATTGTTCTTATCCCAGAGTATATGCTGAAGTCAATGATACAAATTCTAAGAGAATGTACATAATTTTTCGAAGTCCATGGTAGAACACAAATGAAATTCTACATAACTGTGAAAAAGAATTTTTTTAAAGAACATGTTTTTGGCAACTTAAGAAAATGGAGTCTGGTTCATACTGTTTAGTTTCAAAGGATGCATGATCGCTAGTACAGAATGGCCTCCAGTTTAGAATAAAAGTATACATGTCAAATGCTTAGCAATTTGTGTGTTGACTGATTAAATGAAATGACACTACCTACTTCAATTCTTTCTTGAATTTGCTCTACAAAATGAATATCACAGAGATGACATTTTTGATTTTGGCAGTCACTCCCAAAATTAAATGTGTCAAGCTCATCAGTTACAAACAAAGAGGGAAGAAAACCAAGAAGAGCAAACCAAGAATGCATCTTCTGTGTATACCAGAAAGGGGCTTTTTTAATTGTCAGGAAACACACAACGCTGACAGGTTAGCTAGTCCATAATGACCCTAAGGCTACCATGTAGACGGTAGTCAGGTTATCCTGAAAGTTGGTAATTCAGGCTGTTCTCTTGAAAGTTTTTAAATGCAAAGATATATGGCCTAACACTGCTTTCATTTGACCCCTGGACTAATTCAACATTTTAACATAACACAAATCAGACATGCTTCCTATTTACACAAGCCTTAAACACACCCATGTGTAATAAAATAAAGCTGTTTTCGGCAAAATGAGAGGCAGTGCAACTCAGTGAAAAGAGCATGGGCTCTGAAGTCAGTCAGACCCAGATTCAGTTAAAACACTGGGCAAGTTACTTAATCTGTCTCCTTGAGCCTCACTTTCTTTGACTGTAAATGAATAAATACATAAACAAACAGCTAAAACCAACCACACAGAGTTCATGAACTAACTTACACAAAGGGTCAAACAATGCAGATACATGGCTAAAAACTCAATAAATGCTAGCTCCCTGTTTTAATATTTAAATAGGTTATAGTGTAGTAAATTTGCTACTGCTACAGAGACTGTCCTTAAAAACTACTATGTTGTTTACTTGTAAGAAACAACCATGCTATTGGAGACAAGCCATGGTAGAGGACTTTTGAAAGCCTTTGTAACATTATCTACCCCTTTGCAAAAGTCTATTTTTTTAAAGAATAGTTTCAATTTCTAGGAGTGAAAAAACCCAAATCCAAGTACTCTTACAAATCCATCCCAGATTCAGGGCATGCAAAGACAAAATCAAGCCTGCTGTCCGGCAAGCTTCACTAGGTGGATCTTGCACCCAGTGCCAAGAGCTGCCCGCTGGTGATTCCATACTATTGGTCACTGGCGCCACCCTGTGGCCAGAATCTTCAACTAGCGGTCACTTCAAGCCACTCTGCCCTACTCTCTGGGGGTCAAGACATACCAAGAGGGGTCCTGCAGAAGGATCTTGGGGAGAGTAGCTTCCAGGGTAGTCGTCATCCTCCTCCTCTTGTATTTGCTGAAAAGTTCGCTTTAGAGATTTCTTCTCCTCTGTTGCTAGAGGAAAGAAAAAAGTGACAAATTTGCATCACCACAGCCTGTACAGGTAAGAGTCAAATGCTATGCACAATGGGTCGCAAGTAAGAAAGGGTAGAAGGGGTGTACATTTCCAGAGATGGCTTAACATTAACCTTTAAGCCACTTATTTTCAATTGGTGGTCATTCCCTACGTTACTGAAAAGAGTCAAAATGGCCTCAGTCTGTCATCTCAGATTGACTCACTGGAAAAATACTACTGAAAAAAAGCATCTAAAAGTGAAATTTACCAAACTAACACATTTTGTTAAAAACGTCGTTATCAGTTCCTTAAAAAACTACAAATAGAACTACCATACGACCCAGCAATCCCACTACTGGGCATACACCCTGAGAAAACCATAGTTCAAAAAGAGTCATGTACCAAAATGTTCATTGCAGCTCTATTTACAATAGCCAGGACATGGAAGCAACCTAAGTGTCCATCATCGGATGGATGGATAAAGAAGATGTGGCACATATATACAATGGAATATTACTCAGCCATAAAAAGAAATGAAATGGAGGCATTTGTAATGAGGTGGATGGAGTTATAGAGTCTGTCATACAGAGTGAAGTAAGTCAGAAAGAGAAAAACAAATACAGTATGCTAACACATATATATGGAATCTAAGGAAAAAAAAAAAAGGCCATGAAGAACCTAGTGGCAAGACGGGAATAAAGACACAGACCTACTAGAGAATGGACTTGAGGATATGGGGAGGGGGAGGGGTGAGATGTGACAGGGTGAGAGAGTGTCATGGACATATATACACTACCAAATGTAAAATAGATAGCTAGTGGGAAGCAGCCGCATAGCACAGGGAGATCAGCTCGGTGCTTTGTGACCACCTAGAGGGGTGGGATGGGGAGGGTGGGAGGGAGGGAGATGCAAGAGGGAAGAGATATGGGAACATATGTATATGTATAACTGATTCACTTTGTTATAAAGCAGAAACTAACACACCATTGTAAAGCAATTATACTTCAATAAAGATGTTTTAAAAAAAAAAAAGTCGTTATCTAAAAAAAAAAAAGTTAACAGGAGAAGTAAAAAGGTAAGAAACCTCATCAGAAAATGTAATGTGTAATGAAGCAAGCTGTTGTGTGCAAGGGTTTGTAGGGAATATACCGTGTACAAAATGAGATACTTTACGCTTTCCAGGGTCATTTCAGAAAATAAGTAGTAGAGAGAGACTCATCAATAAAATTGTGTCAAAAGCTCTAAAAACAAACATCCTTTAAACTATCCCTTTAAGAACAAAACAAACCTAGTTTTACCTTAAAATTTAAAATAACCATTACTGAGCATTATGACATATTACTGAGAGAAATTATATAAGTCACCATTTTAAAATTAACCACTTCTGAGGCTAACAGGTTTCATTTTTTTATTATCCATACCACATGCTTTTAAATTGTTAGGACAGATGTGTTAATTCCAAAATCATTCCTTTTGCATTAAATTGGACAACACAAAATAAATGCCAAACAACTGAGGGACATAAATCTAAACGAGAAATTCAGGTTTGGAAAGTAAAGAAACTATTGGATGCCTAACATGTGCCAGGCACTGCAATAGCTTCTTTACATTTGATCCTTCCAACAATTCTAAGATGTACAGTAGTATCTCCACTTTAGAGGTGAGAAAATGAAGACCCAGAGAGGCTAAATAACTCATGTAATGGTATGATTTCAAAATCTGTGCTCTTTCCACTGAATTCAACTTACTTAGCATCACACAATTTCCATCTCATCTGTCAAATGAGGGTCGCCATGCACCTGCCTCAGAACTCTGTGAGATATAAACAGAATCATGTACACTTCCTGCTTGATTCAACATTTTCTTCTGGAACCCAGGATGTAGTTCCTGTTCTCTACCTTACATATTAACTGACCAGGCTATGTTTGACGTGAAAGCCAAGTCAATATCGTGGATTTTATTTTTTCTTGATGTTTTTGTTTGTTCTACTAAAGAAGAGAAACAGCAGCATTTGCATTACCGGCAGTCCTGTCTTTGCACTATTCAATTATGCACAGATTTATTACTACAGTTTGGTTAAATGACACTATTCCCCCAACAACAGAGTTCAAATTTCAGTTACCACGGCATATTTACTCTGTGTAATTGCATAAACAACAAAACCTCGCTGCTAACTTTAGTCCACAAATCACTACATAAATAATAGAAGTGCATCATGATTACTGACTGCATCACTTCTCCCAAGGTCAGTAATTGGTTACTGCACCTCCGTTATTCAGTTCACACATAGACAACAAAGTGTTTAGTTGTGTTGTTAGTCTCCCAGTGACAAAATCCACGTGACATTTTATAAAAATAAATAATCAAAACAGGGAACTGACTGACAAAGATGAAAGAGCAGCAAAGAAACTAAAACTAAAATGAACGCTGGAAATGAAGTTCGCACGGAACACAAATGGGGCTGTAGAAGAAACAGCTGGCTGTGGGGATGCCGGCACTGCCATGCTCTTCTAGAGGCGCTGGATTCGCAGCCAGAGGAATTTAGTGAAGGCCAACTCATCAACATAAATGAAGAATGTGGTTGTGATGAAAAGGATGACAATGTCCCAGAGGAAGTGATGCTGACAAAAAACTTCACTTTAAAGGAACTCTGAGATACTTCACAACACTGAAAGCACAAAGGATAAAATGTTGGAAGCTGATCCAAATTGAGGAAGGAGTATGACAAAGATGGAAAAGATGCAACAAGCTTTGTTCAAACCGCTCTTGATAAGTTTGTTACAGAGAAATAAACACTTTAACTCACAATGTTTCTAATTTATGTTACAGCATGCTAAATAAGTCTTAATTTTACTATATTTTTTGTTTTCCTATACAATTGTAATCAACAGTGAGTTTTTAATTCTTTGATAAAAAATTTTAAGTCACAGAATAATTGTAATTTTTCCCATTGATTATTAAGATCACTCTGTACGGTTTCAGCTTGAATGGTCATTTTTACAGTCCTGCACTCCTATGCAAAGCAAGGACGTCTGTATTTTTCAAACAGAAAATCTATAAGGATATAATCTGCATATGAAATATCTAACAGTACTTTGCACACAGTGGCTGCCTAATTAATGTGTAGTGTGTGGTATGACCCATGTAAACATTTAGCCATTACAGCATCAAAGTGGCCATGTTTGATGAGTAGCCACTAGAGAATGTAAGCATAAGAGCAAAAAAAAAAATTTACAGTATTGTTCTGTTCACTTCCAAACACCTAGAAGAATGCTCAATAAATAACTGTTAAGCACTAAAGAAGGCAGAAAAAAATATAAAATTTGAATCCTTCAGTTTTCCAACTCTCATACAGAAATTATTATATATAAAAACCACACATCACTGAACATCTCAGGACACTCAGAATCACTGAATTTTGGCACTGGAAGGCCTTAGGCAGACCTATGTATTTGCTTTCCCCACTGCCCCCACCTCAGTTTTCATGAGAATGTCAAGGTCCACCGGCTGTGGTGTGTCCAGAGCCAGAGAGCTCATTAGTCTAAGTCTGGGTCCTACAGCAAAAGTCTTCTGTCTCCTAATCTGGAGTTCTTTTTACCACTTCATGCTGCCACTCACTTCTAGCAATGCAAAACCGAAATCAAACTGATGACAATTTTAGGGCCATTTCTGTCCTTCGCCATCCTGATGGAAGAGGGTATAACAGGAGGTAACCGTTATCATCCTACTTTTCCAGTTCTCTCGTATCTCCACTAGAGGACCTACTGGAAATAAATTATTCTTCATTTCCTCCACAGGGCTCCTCCTTTCCTGAGCTACCTATTACCATTATGAACACTGCCACTGGCCCCATCTTCCAGGTACAATGCCTTGGAGAACAGTGGAATCTTTCCCAAAGTCCCAACTTCTAGCAGATTCCACAATTGTGAGGAATTCTTCCTTACATCCTCTTTCTGCTCCTTCCCAAAGCCTCTTATCAGCCCCCTGTCCTTTCGCATGCCTTGTCCAGACCGCTGTCCCAGCTGGGCTCTCTGCCTCTTCTAGTCACTCTTGCAACGTACACTACACCATCTTCCTAGAGCTGAGCTCTCACCCCATCATGCCTCTACTCAAAAACCTGAAAAGGCCACCTAAGTTCAAAGTCTCCTTGGTGATGGTCACGGCAGAACCACCTTGAGCACTCCCTTCCGACTGTCATCCTCTCCCTCCAGCCCCCACAGCATCGGGGCCTCTCTTTGAAAGCGCTGGGCCCTTGCCACTTTGCATGGCAACTGGCAGGCACAGGCCTTACCTCTCCAATCGCAACAGCAAGTGTCTTATTCCTTTACATCGCTATAATACCCAGGAAAGTGTCAACACACCTGAGTCTGAAACTTCTTGAAGGCAGAGGAAGCACAGCGACTGCAAAGCCCTAGTGTTGTGCCAGAAATGACTATCCCTGCTTCCCTTTACACAACCCAGACTCTCCCCTGCTCACGTGTACAGAATTAGCAGCGAGAAGGCCCAGAATTCTCGATCGAGTCGGACAACCATTAAAATGACCCGGGAAATCTGCCAGTCCTGTTCCTGTGTCTGAACTTCAGATCAGGCACCTTCCGCTATCAATTCGGCTCTGACCACAGGTGTTACACTCACTCCTTTTTTCATTCCCTCAACCGCTCTGTTTATAGGCAGGGCAAACACTACAGGGGCCGAAATCCTTCCGTCCTTATTGCACACCTTCTGTTCTATCCTTCAACACATCCCTGTGTCTTCACGGGGCCTTGTACTCAGCTAACCTTCAAGTAATCTGGTTACCTAAGGGTTTATGGTATGCCTCTTAGAGACCTGTGATAGAATTTCAGACACTATGGCAGACTGTGAAACTAATTTTAAGGCAAAAAGTTAGCCTGAAGGATCCCAAATCACATTACAAAATGCAGTCATCTACCCGTAAAGCTGGATCTTCTAAATAATCCACTTGAAATTTCCAGGATTGAAAAAAGAAAAAAAGGAAGCCCCCCCGCCACAGATTTTATATTACTTTTTTTATAACATCTTTATTGGAGTATAATTGCTTTACAATGGTGTGTTAGTTTCTGCTTTATAACAAAGTGAATCAGCTAGACATATACATATATCCCCATATTGCCTCCCTCTTGCGTCTCCCTCCCATCCTCCCTATCCCACCCCTTTAGGTGGTCACAAAGCACCGAGCTGATATCCCTGTGCTGTGCAGCTGCTTCCCACGAGCTATCTATTTTACATTTGGTAGTGTATATATGTCCATGCCACTCTCTCACTTCGTCCTAGCTTACCCTCCCCCTTCCCTGTGTCCTCAAGTCCATTCTCTACGTCTGCGTCTTTATTCCTGTCCTGCCCCTAGGTTCTTCAGAACCTTTTTTTTTTTAAGATTCCATACATATGTGTTAGCATACAGTATTTGTTTTTCTCCTTCTGACTTACTTCACTCTGTATAACAGTCTCTAGGTCCATCCACCTCACTACAAATAACTCAGTTTCGTTTCTTTTTATGGCTGAGTAATATTCCATTGTATATATGTGCCACATCTTCTTTATCCATTCATCTGTCGATGGACACTTAGGTGCTTCCATGTCCTGGCTATTGTCAACAGAGCTGCAAGGAACACTGTGGTACATGACTCTGTTTGAATTATGGTTTTCTCAGGGTATATGCCCAGTAGTGGGATTGCTGGGTCGTATGGTAGTTCTATTTTTAGTTTTTTAAGGAACCTCCATACTGTTCTCCATAGTGGCTGTATCAATTTACATTCCCACCAACAGTGCAAGAGGGTTCCCTTTTCTCCACACCCTCTCCAGCATTTATTGTTTGTAGATTTTTTGATGATGGCCATTCTGACTGGTGTGAGGTGATACCTCATTACCGTTTTGATTTACATTTCTCTAATGATTAGTGATGTTGAGCATCTTTTCATGTGTTTGTTGGCAATCTGTGTATCTTCTTTGGAGAAATGTCTGTTTAGGTCTTCTGCCCATTTTTGGATTGGGTTGTTTGTTTTTTTGATATTGAGCTGCATGAGCTGCTTGTAAATTTTGGAGATTAATCCTTTATCAGTTGCTTCATTTGCAAATATTTTCTCCCATTCTGAGGGTTGCCTTTTCATCTCGTTTATGTTTTCCTTTGCTGTGCAAAAAGCTTTTAAGTTTCATTAGGTCCCATTTGTTTACTTTTGTTTTTATTTCCACTTCTATATTACTTTTATAATGAAAAAAGAATCAGGAAATACTGTTTCCAACAGCTCCCTCATTCTTTGTCCCCTCCCTGCAAAATAAGGGAGTTTTTTTAAAAAAGCACATTTACCTTTACTTGTAGAGAGAAAAAGATGTGCAATAAAGGGCTGACACTTGAGGCACAGTTCTGAAAGCACTCTACCCATATCATCTCACTGAAATGAATGGCCAGGTCCAGACCTGAACCTGGGAAGCTGGGCCTAGAGCTTGTGCTCTTAACCACCATGCTCTCCAGCCTTGCACAAAATCTGGGGGGCTGAACATGCTAACATGACTCCTCCTACTTTTGCTATTGGTTTGTATTTAGAAACTCAGAATATTAGATATTAGAACTGGGAGGGGGTACCAAATAGAAGTCATATGATCACATTAATAACATCTTACCTTCACTATCTCAAGTAATCCTCACACAACCCTATGAGGTATTATTACTATTAATAGCCATACTGTACAGTGAGAACCTGAGGCTCAGAGAGGTCAAATGCCATGCCCAAGGTCACACAGCTTGGAAGTGACAGAGCTGGGATTCATACTATGGAAGTCTGATTTCAAACCCTTGCTCTGAATAGCTAAACTAACTATGCTAAGGTCCAGGAAAGTTGTGTGACCTACTCATGAATTCATACCCTCATTCAAGTCTACTGAATCCATGTGCTTTCAGGGAAAAATTATGGTGTGAAGAACATAGGCTTTTAAGTTATATAGACCTGGGTTTGAATTCTCTACTTATCAATTGTATCTACTTGGACAAAATTACTGTACCCTTGCGAGTCTTAATATCTTCAACTGAAATATGAAAATAATACCTAGTACATAGAGTAGTTGTAAGGATCTAAAATAAATTAACATGAAAAGCAGCCAGCAGAAGGGCTGGTGCTGAATAGGTGTTCAATAAATGCTATTTCCTTTGTATCTACCTTTCCTTTCTAAAGCCTACAACTATAGGATACTGTGTGATTTACGTGGGACTGAAGTAAATAATGAAGTTCCACTCAGTCAAGCAACAGCATGAGTATTCCCAAGAATACAGAGACAACTTTAGAATCACTGGGTCTTATACCTGGGATTGAAAAAAGGAAGGAAAAAACCCCACAGATTTTATATTACAGGTACACAAACTCAAGAAAACTCCAGTTCTAAAACAAAATTCCTAAGCTCACACATTCTCCAACATTAGAAATGTCAGTTCCACAGGAAAATTTTTATTCCAAAAGTAAACTCTGTAAAGTTGTCTGAAGACAAAGAATTAGCCTTGAATTAAGGTTGAAATATAAAAGGACTATTTAAATTAGGAAATAAGCTTCTGGAAAACTCATCAATATTTTGAAAGGATTGTGTAAAATATTCTGATAACTCAGGTCCAAAGAAGACAGTGAGAAGACAGAGTGAGTTAGCTGAGACAAACACATTGGAACCTTTTGATATGTGTTTTCATCTTTACAAACTAGAGAAAGAGAAATGATCTTTAGATCAGCATTATCCTCTACATTAGAGGAATACTGCCTCTATTGCTGTTAATGTCTAGACACTCAAAAAAAAAAAAAATCAGAAACCCAATGGAGCTATTTTCAAATCTGCCACTGCCACAGATTCCCCAATTTGTCTGACTGCTTCTTGAGTGCAAAACTATTTTTCACTCCTCTCTTGCTCTTTCCTATACTGTCTAGCATAGTTGTTTACTCAAAGCATATGTTTGGCAAATGCTTGTTTAATTGAAATTCAACACTTAGCTTCAAACATCATCTTTCAGAGCTCTCCTACTTGCCCAAAGGTGTTTTTAAAAAATCAGCACTGTTTACCAATGGACTTCAAGTCAGAGGAGAGAAAAGAATGCTGGATAATTCCCCAACACTGTGTAGAATACTTCCAAAGGACACAACACAAACACTGGCAGAATCCAATCCAATCCCGAAATTGTTTTCTATCAATTCCAAGTAAAACAACAATGACCTGCAGACTGAAAGCACTTATGTCATTCTTAGAAAGCCTCTAACCTCCAGTTTCACAGGAAAGTTACTCCACCTTAAAATGCATATAAACTCAGACCTGGAAGAGATCGTGAAAGGTATACAATAAAAAGAGTTGCTGAATGAATGATATTATCACATATGCTAATTGTGGTTAAGTTCTATTGCAGAGGCATGTACAAAGTCCCAGAGGAAGATGGAGGGAATTGGTTACATGTGCCCAGACAAGCTAGCAAAGATGTCAGAATGTGAGCAGCATTCTTAAAGAATAAGTTCACCACACAAAAGGGGCATAAGGACATTTTGGGCAGAGGTAACAGCAGATGCAAAGGAAGGGGTACCAACAGGGCATCCAGAGGGGAAATTGCTAGGTATGGCCAAAGAATATGGTATATGTGAGAAAATGGGAGAAGAATCTGCAAAAGTAGACTAGTTCACATTATAAAGGGTCCTAAATACAATGTTAGTATTTGGACTTAATCCTCCAGGCAATGAGCATGTGTACAGTCAGATCAGATCTGCAGCTCAGAAATGCGTCATGCCAGCTAGAATTAAGCCACAACTAACTGGAAGCCAAAGAACCAAATAACGTTTGATCTTACTCCTCTTTAAAAGAAAAAATAACATAGCTTTTAAGAAGGACTTGTTAAATTCACACACATACATGAACACACTATCTCAGGATATTCTGGGTTCAATAAGGACCAAAACCAATTTTAGACAGCAGCTGACAACCATCAAAAGTATGTCCCCAAACCACATCAATATTTAATGAAACCAAGTTCCAAAAGGGCTGAAGGACTTATCCAAGATCCTATAGTAGTTAGCGGCAAGGCTCGGACAAAATCTTAGCCCAGGGTACTTCCTAGTTCGCCATAACTCTGAACAATTTTGTTGTTCCTTTCCCTTGTGCAAGGAAAGTCTCTGAAAGGCATAAGCGTGCCAAGAAGAATACAGATCAAAAGGTAGGATATGAGATGATGAATAGCATGAATACTAGAACCAGGCTTACACACTGCAAGCACTACATAAATTCTCACCATCGTTTATGATCATCTCTCTCTGAAGAATCATATAATCGCTGGTGGTTCACAGCAACCCCCACTGCAGCTTTTCATATGTGATTCGAAAGTAGGCAAAGACCAAGAGCTGTAAACATGTGGTGATGTTTCTACCTTTGGGGGGAGGGCTCTTGGAGTCCTCCATAGACAGCTTCAGCTGCTGTATGAACTCGCCGCCATACACACTTCTTTCTTGCCAGATGTTCAGCAATCTTTCTAAAGGTTTTTTACAGCCTTCATCTGCCTCTCTGCCCAGAAAAGACGAAAAGATATATATAAGCTTAAGATTTTTTGCTTTTAATTAGGACAGATTTACTTTAAAAAAAAAAAAAACAAAAAACCAACAACTGACTAAATGATTTACATATTTAAAAACAGAAGGAAGAGTAAGGTACATACTGTAGTTAATGGATATTCAAAACTTGACCAGAAACTACATTCTTCCTGTGGTGTGTAGGGAAGAGAGAGGGATTATGTTACAGAATTAATCTGTGTCCTTTATCCTCTTTGAGAGATGGGGCAAATAGGGCAAAAAGCCAAAGGCTGATTTTTACTGACAGAGAATTATCAAAAATCAATCATATCAATTGTGACAGCTTGCTTTTTACAAGGCATTAACTGAAATCTAGTGCCAGATATACTGCTGGAAATTAAAGCAGGCCAAAATTTTTAAGGACAGGGAAAAAATGATTAAAACCAAATGTTTAAAGTGGGGAAGAAATTCATAATAACTCATCAATGCTAACACACCAACACCTCTAATATGTATAAATACAATCGTACACACATATATGTCAAGACTGATCTCAACTTTAAACTCACTACTTCATAATTATTTTAATTCCAGTCTAGGTCTGTATTCCAGATTCACACAAAGGTGTCTAGCAGATAATCTTAGAACACACCGAGCATAATACAGTCCTTTGTAATTTATATCTGAATGAAAGAAGCTAGTTTTTTTCCTGACATATTACTCTCTTAAAACATATCACTCTCTTATTTTTCAGTGAGATGACCATAACTCGCACTCAGGGTGAAACAGTTGTTTACCATAAAGTGTCAGACGGCAAGTGGAAGCATGGGGGAAGACTTTCCAAAAGGAAAACAAATTGCCTCACCATGTACTGTGTTACTATGAATTGTTCTGTTCTGTGAGGCTGTGACCTTACACTGAGGAACTATAAACAAGAAGGGTTACCCTGACATCTTAGTATCTAAGTCAATATCTTTAGTAGGAACCTCAAGAAGAAACCATATAAAATTCAACTCAGATGGGAATTTCACTCACCCCCAGCCCTAACAGCACTTTTCTAAAACTTATGTTAACACTCAAGATGAGCTGAGTTTCTGGCCTAATCTGGTCAGATTGTATTACTTACGAATTATTAGTGGTAAATTTCACTAAATTGGGGGTTAAAGTACTAACTAAATCAGGATACATACAAATTAATTAATCTATTGGTAAAGCTTTTTTTTTTTTTAAGTCAGAGGTCAGGGTGAGGGGGAAAAGGGGGAAAAAAATTTCCACTATTTATAAAACTTAAAGATATGACCTTGATATTTATAATAAAAACATCTCTACTCCATCTTCAAAATATATCTAGAAACAAATTACTTCTCACCTCTTTCTCTGCTCTCACCCTGATCCAAGCCACTATCATCTCTTGTCTGATTACTGCAACAGCCTCATTACTAGTCTCCCTGCTTCCACCCTGTCCTCCAACCATCTATTCTCAAGTTTTAAAAATCCAATCCTAACTGTTGTGTTAAGGTAGATCATGTCGCTCCTTTGCTCAAAACTTCCAATGGTTCTTCCTGGTCTCCCTCAGAATAAAAGTGAAAGTCCTAATGAAGCCTACAAAGCCTTTCTCAGCCCAGCCCATTACTTCTCTGACCTCACCTATCCTCACTCTCCCCTCCCTCCTCAACAGCTCCCTGCCCCTCCTGCCATAAAGTGTAGGACCTCTGCACTTAGCTTGGAACCAAGGCTCAGGCCAGGCAAGGATCCTTTGCTCTCCTCCTTCAGGTGCGTATATTCACACAGCACCTTTTCAGTGAATCCTTTCCTAATCTCCCTACTTAAAATTACACTCCCTACTCCTACTTAATTTTTCTCCACACAATTTATCTTCTGATGTGCTATATATACGGTTTCCCTGTTGTTTATACTCTCTTTCCATTTGAATGTGATTTTCACAAGGGCAGGGATTTGTCTTTTTCCCCCACTGCTATATGCCCTAGAACAAGCACAATAAATATTTAATTGCAATGTTTTTTTTGAAAAATGTTAGAAAGGTTTCAGTAGGCCATACAATTAGTTAACTTTCAACGACCATTTTACCACATCAAGGTCATTCATGTCAGACATCAATTAAGCATTCATCTGCGCATTAAGGTTTATGAAATACTGTGCTTGGAATACAAAGAACAAGGCCTAGGTCCTGACCTCTAGGTTCTTGACCCAGCAGCCCCTCACCTCTCCACACCCTACCTGAGGCTTCATGTTCTAGCAACACTCAACAGTTAAGTATTTTCTACTTAGCACTTGCTGCCACTGGTACGTGTGCTCATGCTTCCTCCTCTCGCTTGAATGGAATCCCCAAAACAGAACAAGGTGAAGAGCAAAAGGTTCTGAGTAATTCCGGTGGCTGAAGTACTATATGGGGGTGGGGGGGGGGTGGGGGTGGAAACAGCAGAAGAATCTGAAGGGATACAGTGGAATTAGATTATAGAGGACCCTAAATGCCATACTAAACATGTGGCCTTTATCCTGAAGGCAATGGGAAGTCCCTAATGTGATCAAATGCAGGCTTTAGAAAAATAAAGTCATTATAACTACTGTAACAAAATCACAGCTAATCAGAACTTAACTGGTTGGTACTTTTAACATAAAATCTGTTCTCTGCAAATTCTCTTAAAAGAGAAACCAATCATGAAAACAAATTCTTATCAAGGATTTAGTTAAAAGGGTTGGGAGGGGCACAACACCCATCCAACCACCATCCACCATTCCTGGGGCTATTTGGGGCTTGATTAAGACTGATAGTGAGTACAGCTACAGTCATACTACTATACAGTGGATACTGATGCTCAAACCTGTTGTAACCAAAAGATTTTCAAAAGGCTTTCACCACTAAAGGCTACAGCCAAAAGGATGCTCCACTTTAATTAGTGAACATAATTAACCATGATAGGCTAATTCTTTGAGCACTACAGTAAATCAAAGTTTTGCCAGCTAAGGTCTAAAGATATAGACACAACAGTCAAGAAATCTTTTTACTGATGAGGTTTTGCCCTAAGTAGCTCCAATGAAGTGGAAGTCACTTTAGCACCTGAAATTGGATACAACCAAAGCAAAAAAGTCATTTTATGACAGAAGGAGCTATCTTTTCAAGTTGTACTAACTCCATTCTAACTTGAGAAATCTTTAAGTGAAAAAACACAAAAAATCTTTGCCACTTATCAATGAATAAACTGAAAGATGATAAATAAGTACATATGTAACTTATTTTGCAGAACACAACTTAGTATCTTAATTCTAAATATTTATAAATTCAACCACTGAAAATTTGATCTAAAAAGTGAAAAGTATGTGTTATACACACGTAGCACTACTGCTTGAAGTGTCAGCTGGATACCAGAGGGCTTGCCAAGCCAGCGTGGGGGC
The DNA here is from genome assembly GCF_028564815.1 of Eubalaena glacialis. Lineage (NCBI taxonomy): Eukaryota > Metazoa > Chordata > Mammalia > Artiodactyla > Balaenidae > Eubalaena > Eubalaena glacialis. Next base: position 22,245,094 of record NC_083728.1, read on the forward strand.
CTTTTCTTCCTCTGCAGCTCTAATGGCACTGCCTTGGTACACCCACTATAATTTGTGTACTTCTCTCTTATCCCATGCACAGTAGGCCTATGGCAGGCCTACTCAGGGCATAAATTCTTTCTAAGTATCCTCAGCACTTCCAACATCACCTCATGTAAAGGTAAAGCAGAAACAGTCCTTTGCAATTGTATAGAAAAGAGTTAACATAGCAGGCCTGAGACTGCTGCCCTTAGAAAGGCCTGCTCACAAGGTTGGCCCTTGACTGGCATCTCGGAACCTGGATTTCAGAAGTGTTCCCATCATTTCCTAACTGATAAGGGTGGTTTACTGTGCTTAAACTGTTTATACAAACAGTATGGTTTATGCTGAACACCTGCTTTCCTTCTGGGAGCCTAGAATTTTGGCAGAGTGCCTGTGACCAACCCTAACAAAATCCCTAGGTACTACATCTCTAATGGGCTTCTCAGGTAGAAAACACTTCACATGTGTTGCCACAGTTCAAAGGGGGAGGAATTAAGTATGTCTTGTGTGACTCCACTATGAAAGGACTCTTGGAAGCTTATGCCTTGTCTCCTCTGGACTTCATCCCCTGCACCTTTTCCCTTTGCTAATTTTGCTTTATATCCTTTCACTGTAATAAATCATAGCCAGGAACACAATTATACCCAAGTCCTGTGAGTCCTCCTAGCAAGTCACCGAACCTGGAAGTGGTCTTGGGGACCCATGACTGTTGTAACAGGAAATAAATATGTATATGGTGATAATTCCAAATTTATGTCTCCAGAAATCAATTTCCTACTGAGCTTCAAGACTGTTTCATCCATCCGCCTATATGGCATCATCCTTTGGAATATCTATTAGCCATCTCAAACTTAACATAGCCAAAACAAAACTCTTGATTTCCTCTACCATATCTTTACCTCAATCTCCACCTCGGTAAACAGCACCATCAGCCATCCACATACTCATGTCAAAAACCTAGAAATAATCTTTGATTTCTCTTTTCCCTCACTACCAAGCTCCCACTAATCCTATCAGTTTTACATGGGGCGGGGGGGGGGGGGGGGGCACAAATCTACCCATAAAGTAAACATTCAACAAGTGGAAGCTATTATCTCCTCAATGCTCCTGGGTCCTAGCCAATGTCATCTCTAGCCTACACTAGAGCAACACCCTCGACCTCAGGTCCCTGCCTCTCCCTTGGCCTTTATAATCTATTCTCCACCCCAAGCTGGAGGGATCTTTGAACAAGGAATTTGGAATATATCACTCCCCTGCTTAAAACTCCTCACTGACATCCTATCGGAACAAAATCCTAACTCTCTCCCAAGGCTTACAAGGCATATGTGACTGTCACCTGCCTGCCTCTCTGATCTCACCTGGATGCGACTTTCCCTCTGTTCCTTGTGTTCTAACCACAATGGGCTTCATTCTGATCCTCTTAACATGCCAAGATTATTTGTACCTTAGGTTCTTTTTAATAGCTGTTCCTATTTCGCATGATTACCTCAAATGTCACTTCCTTAGAGAGGCCTTCCTTCACCACACTAGAAGAGATCCCACTCAAGAACGTCATTCTATTTTGTTATGTCCATATTATCACTCTCTGAAAGTATCTTATTCATTTTGTCCTTGCCTGCCTTGTTCACTGCTTGCCCCCCTAGTATCTGGATCAGTACTTTGCACAAAGAAGGCACTTAAATACATCTTGAAGGAAAGATTAAGTGCACAACTATCTCCAAACTGAGAAGAAAACAAGAAGGCATTTGTGTGGAAAATAAGTTTAAAGTCTGGTTACTTAAACTGCTATTCAAATTAAATCTACCCTATGAGCTTGGCAGCTTTCTCTGACTTGAGAGGTTTGTTGTTTCTTTCCTAGGGGGTAGGGGGTTTGAGGGAGGAGGTAGGAAATTATCATAAAGAGATTCCTAATCAATTTTAGTCAATATTAATGGGTCCGCTATCTTTGTTCATCAATTGGCCACAGAAAAACTGTACAGAGAGCACTTCTTACGGTTGATAAGGTGCATCAGGACTGAAGTGGTGTGGCTGGACTTCCTATTCTAATAATGGGGGTGGGGGTGGGGAGGGAGCTTAGAGACATGGGGATCTTGAATATAATACCTGAACGGGACCTTAAAAGAACTAGAAGAATGCAAAAAAGAAAGGTAATAGAGCTATCTTTTTTTATTTAAAAGGATCAGGTCTATTTTCCCCATAATGCCACAGAATTCGCCAAGACATTTTTACAATGCCTCCTAGATAGGTTTTAAGATGATACCAAGTAGAAAAATTTTTAATCCTGGTATTGTTCATCCCCCCTCTCCCACCCGCTTTTCTACTTACACTTTTCTGATTTGGGAGCAGCTTATGATTACTGTTCAATTTTTAAGGAAAAATGTTATGTTTACTATCCCTATAGGGAATTTCTTTAGTCAATTCCTTATACCCTAAATTTATTAACTTATTCAACAACTACTTATTGAATCCCTACTCTGTGCCAGGGCAGACCACAATGTTGCTCAGCTCCTGGGACACCATTCACATCAAGACTATCTAAATGGTGTTCCCAAAGGTACAAAACCCAGTAGCTCTGTGCCAGATACTCTATTAGGTGTCTGGAATACAGGAAAGAACAAAAAAGAAACAGTCCTTCTCTTCACATAGTTTATAATATAGTACACTCCCATGAATGGGCAAAGACTGTGGATTGAGCATTGTTGTTTTACTTTAGCCTCACAACTCGAATGAGACAGGTGGTGACATTCCCTTTTAACTAACCTGGAAACGTGGGCTCAAAAAGCTACATAACACATCCAAGGCCACTCAGTGTTGGAGGCAGAGCTATAGCCAACGTCTAAGAAACTGAACTGAATCTCCTCAAAACAAGAAAATGCCTGTCTCCAATTTCAGAGGGCTACTCGAGTAGTCTGTTCTAAGCTTATTCTCTGTTATGACGACTCAATATTTTTTCAAGTTCCCAAACATTCTGCTTTTTCAGTATCCATGTTCAAAAAAAAAAAAAAAGCCAGTTGACTAACAAAAATCTTTTATCCATCTCTACAAAGCTAGATGTCATTTCTTAAAAATCTTTTGGAGTTCTCATTTCACTCCTTCAAACTTTCCAAATCCTTCACGGAATGCCAGACTTACTTTCACACTTAAGGTCTTTCACTTACACTCTAGGCCTTAGAACAATTTTCATTTAACCCACTAGTCTCCTTCTCACCCTTCCCAGTTTCCTTTGGCAAAGATGTTTTGTTTGATTTGCTTACTTATTAATATTCTAGTGAAAAATAGTTTTTCTTTGCTCCTCCTAGACAACTAACTTATATTTACAAAAAACAGTTTGTTTTTAAATAAATAAAAGTGATTTGTAAAACTTTTAATTAAATGTATAGTTTCCGTGATATCAGCTATAAGTATGCTCTACCCACCCCCGTCCTCTGTCACAAAACACAATAGTGGCACACACTTAATATGACAGAGCCAGAGCAAATATCTACTTTCCACACTAACAATTACTATCTTTGCAGGTACAGTAATGACTACTATTTTTAGTAAGTTAGACATGTAGACATCCAGAAGTAAGTAAAAACAAAGGCACAGCAACTAATTTCTTGCTATTAAGGTTTTGTTACTGGAAAGTTCCCTTGTACTATTTAGCTTTGTTTTTTAACCATAAGCTAATATGACAACTCAGCCAAAACAAGGAAAGTACCATATTCAAGAAGTGAATTCAATAGTGAATACATCTAGGAGAAAAGATGTGCTTCAAGTGCTAGACTGAGTCCCTTCAATGCATCAAAATATTTACTTGTCTGAGATAGTTTCTCAAGGGTTCAGGCAAAATATAAAACCACAATTTGGCCTCTGCAACTCTCTATAAAGTACCTCTCTTTAAAGTATGAAGCTGTCAAATTACAAAGGCTATCACACACAAAAAAGAAAGAACAAAAAGGAAAAGGTAATGCATTCAAAAACAAAACAGAACAAAAAACCAGAAAACATACCTGGCAACGTGAGAAAAAGCATCCACAAGGACAGATTCAAATTCTCTAGTGAATTCAGGTCCTTTCCTTTTACTGTTTTGAATGACATCATTGGCTAAGTACAGAAAAGTAAGCTTTCTATTTGATTTGGCTGGAAAAAAAGAAAAGAAGATAATTTAGCTTACACCAAGGAAATTCTCAATTCACAATTCTTTTGCCCTAAGCTACTCCTAAAGAACACGAAGACAAGCATTACCTACTTGAGGTCAAGACTGCTATGTTTGAAAAAACAATTTAAGGGACTCCTGGAGGTGTCTAGTAAAACAGGATTGAGAATACAATTTTGAAAAAAATAAAAAACAAGAATACGCCATCTTAATTGATTGTGGTGATAGTTGCATAACTGCGAACATACTAAAAACCATTGAATTGTATATTCTAAAAGAGTGACTTGTGTGGAATGTGAATTATAGTTCAATATAATTGTTTTTAAAAAAAAAAAGAGAATACGCCATCTTAATTTCTGTGTTATTTTAGTCAGGGTAATTAATTGGCAGTAAAAATTAAGATAATCCAAAGAAAATTCCTAAACCTTTAAGCAGTCAATATTCTCCCGTCAATTCCTAAAGGATAAGCTGTCAATACATCTCCAGAAGACATGTTAAAACCAAGGCTTTCATTTATTATATTGCAAAGATGAGCATTTCTTACTCACTGTTAATTATCAAATACCACAGAATGAAACACTGAGTTAAGTTTCAATTTTAAAAGATACTTGTAATTTATGCTCCTAGACCAAGAATTTCTCTTTGAACATTCCAATAACCATAATCAGTCAATGATATCAACTCTACAATCCAGAGGAATCTCTAGATGCACCAATGGATATTTATCTCAAAATACAAATATACATTAATGTTACATGATCACTGAAAATTTACACATGTCTGAAATCTGGATATGCAAAATTATGGCTCCCACAAAAAATATAATTCTTCTCTCTTATACCTACTAAATGTAGTATTTCCTATTACTCTATATGGTAGCATGCATTAAACCATAAAAACCTCACGCAATATGTCTGAGTTACAGTTGCTTGGGGGAACATTACTGAATTTCCTGGCTTCTATGCACATAACTTTTCAACCGTAAAGTTACATCACTACCATTTTTGGTCCCAGTTTTCTTTTAAAAGAAAGAAATAACAACACAATCAGATAGTTCAAAACATTAAGTTTTCTCCAATGCCGAAGTGCCCAAAAGACTCAAGCAAGCCCTATGTCAACCTTTACACCTGAATTACTAGTCCTTACTCCACTGCTCTCAGAAACCATTTCTGTTTCTTTTGAAATGCACACAGCATGTATAAATTCTGACACAGCAGGCTCAAGATCTGACATTTTAAAATGTAGCTACAGGAGAATAACTCAAATTTAAAACAAGATTTTTAAAGCATGTTATAGTTGAAACTGATGACTTAAAGTGCTCATAAAATTAAATATGGATATCCTGAAATGTACTAACCTTCTGATAATAACCTAGTTTAGATGGCCAACTGATAAGAATATTGAAAACCTGGAGCTATCTTTAACTGTTCTAATTATTATTCAAAAACAGAACAAAAGTGTCAATAGTTTCAATATCCCACTGTTGCTACAAAGGTATGATTACAGCAAAAAGCTTTTTTTTTTTTTTAAAGCAAACCTTGTTCTAGGATGTTGCAGCAAGTTAAACTAATAAGTCTATAACGCCATGAAAGTTAGATTTAAAAGTAAAAGAGGGCTTCCCTGGTGACGCAGTGGTTAAGAATCCGCCTGCCAATGCAGGGGACACAGGTTGGAAGCCTGGTCCAGGAAGATCCCACATGCTGCGGAGCAACTAAGCCCGTGCACCACAACTACTGAGCATGTGAGCCACAACTACTGAGCCCGCGAGCCACAACTACTGAAGCCCACGCACCTAGAGCCTGTGCTCCGCAAAAAGGGAAGCCACCACAGTAAGAAGCACGTGCACCGCAACGAAGAGTAGTTCCCGCTCACCACAACTAGAGAAAAGCCCGCACGCAGCAACAAAGACCCAACGCAGCCAAAGATAAATAAATAAATATTAAAAAAAAAAAAGTAAAACAGAACTTCTACAAAGCAAATCGGACAATATACTTTATGTTAAAAAACCCAGAATCCATATTGTAAAATGTCAATTTGGCCATTCAAGACCTGATACATTTTGCAGTATTACCAACATGATAGCTAAGACAGAGAGACAAGGTTTTCACCATCTACAATGCCAATTAATTCTCATCACCCTCAAACTTAGCAATAGGAATTTAGGATAAAACTTTATCCCTCCACATCCAGCATCCTGAATAATCAACATGAGCACCATGTGTGTAAAGGTAATATAACAAAGCCCTAGAGGGAATTCCCCGGAGGTCCAGTGGTTAGGACTCCTCGCTCTCACTTCCGAGGGGCCGGGGTTCAATCCCTGGTCAGGGAACTAAGATCCCACAAGCCGCGCAGTGCGGCCAAAACAAACAAACAACAACAAAAACCCACAAAGCCCTAGAGCACTTGAACACACACGGTCATAATACACACGACACACACACCCTCTACTCCAGCCCTGGGTGGTAACTCACTTGTGCAGATGTCTTTCCAATATGTCAGTATGGATTCTTTCACTCCCTACCGAGGCCCATTCCAAATTGGTTGAAATAGTTATTGAGCAAAGTTTAAATAACTGGCTGACCAAAATTTTTCACTTGTCTGGCTGGTTTTGACATCTAGAGAAAGTAATTTTTTTTTAAAAAAAGGCCTATTTACCTGCACTACTAAAGGTAGTAGTAGTACAAACATAAGGTACAAAAGTACTACTAAAAAATGTTCATCTTAGGGTATTTTACACCAAACTGCTCCAAAAAGAAAGGGAGAAGTTCTACCTAGAACAGAGCCCAAAGGGATAAATTAAGAATTATTCCTAGGGAATGGAAAGAAAATAACACATCATGAATAGAAGTAGTACTTATGCAGGAAAAAGAAAACTTTTAAAGTCTCATAAATATTTGGAGGCAAAACAGAGATGGTTTGTGAATGTCTTAAGGAAATGACTTGACTATAGATAGAAATGTCCATTTTTAAAGATTCAGGGTGGGCTAGAACCTAAAGGGCTAGTCAATTCCAACATTAGGGCACAAAATCTTTTTCCACTTTAGTGCGGGGGCATTTTCAATTCATGAAGGAAGGCTGGGTATTAGGAAACTGTACACTGATGCTTGGAAGAGCATCCTCTAGTTCCGCACTGTCCAGTATGATAGCCACTAGCCACATGTGGCTACTGAACACTTGATTCGTAGCTAACAAAACTCAGGAACTGAATTTTCAATTGTATTTATTTGAAAGTTTACTTCCTTAGTCACACGTTTCAAGTGCTCATGGCAGGAGGCTACCTTGTTGCACAGCACAGATATAAAGCATTTCTCTCATCACAGAACGCTCTATTAGACAGTGCCGCTTGGATCCTTTACTCAGCCATGAAAATGATGTCAAGAGACGACAATTTAACTCCTAAACTATTTTTTAACTGTGTTAACAGGCACCATGCTAAATGTTGTGTACATTACGGACAACTAGAAGAGCTAGTTTCTCCCTCAAAACATAATCCAGTGAAAGAGACATAACTAGTAAGAATGAAATAAATGCAGATTACTTCTAATAATCAAAAGCACTACGGGTTTGGTTGGAGTAAGATGATCACCTTCACTTATTAAGTGCACTGATGCACCGGGTACCTAAAAACAAGTTTCGGCGTCTCGGAGCTCTGGGCTAATGTCCCAGCTGTACACTCATTAACAAAGCACTTCATCTCTTCATATCTTTATCTTCTCATCTATAAAATGGGGATAATAATGCTGACCTACTTACAACTTAAGGTTTCATCATATGAAATTAGGGTTAAAGGAGATTCATAAACGAAAGTACTCTTTATTTTCTGTATCTCAAATAGGGTGAGGTGAGGAATCAAGATGGCTTCACAAAAGTGACATCTGAGGTGGATTTTGACGTGCCTCTGAGATCCTACCAGATAGGATCCTGTAGAAAGCAATTCGAATTTTTCCGCCACATCTCAGACGACAGAAATAATATCTGAATGGCACAGTGGGGTACATGAATGGGGCTCTGGGAGGCCCAGGCTCTATCCCCCAACTACCCTGAGGGCTGAGGGGACCCCCATCTCAGTACAGCACATGATATTTGGGGGGCGGGGGGTCTCTGCCAGAGGACTAGAACTGGGTCTCCTGAAAGAATCCTGGATTTTGGTGTCTGCCAGTCTGATGTAGTCCGAGCCTCACTGGTTCTAAGGCCTTGAAAATACCACTTAGCCACTTCAGTTTCCTCATCTGTAAAACAGAATGACATCCTGACCTCACAGATAGCAGAGAACACATGTAGAGTTACTTCCTATGCTATAAAGGGCCTACCACATACAGGCTGTCCAAAACAGCGCTAAGCTTCATTTGCTCAGCTTTCTGCTATGAAGCTCACTGGGGTATCAGATAGCTGTGTAGATGCCCATCTTTCCCCAGCAGACTGTAAGCAATTTGAGGCAAAGAATATGCCCCACACTGAGTAATCAGTATCCCACCTCACCATTATTTATCCAGTGCCTACACTCTGCCTGACACCATGCTAGATGTTCATGTGGATTATCCTGTTTACTCTTCACCCCAAGTTGTTTGAGCCTCCGTTTTATTCTCATCTGCTGAGTTCCTACTTCACAGAACTCTGAGACTGTAAAAAAATGACAATGTATGTAATGATATCAGTACTGCACTTGGCACAGAACAAAGGCACAGTAAATATCAGTTATCATTATCTCTATTTTACAGATCAGGAAACTGAGGGAAAGAGAGGTGAAGCTGCGGGGGCTCAGTAAATGGCAAAGTCAGGCTCCAGAGGCACTTGGCCTCTGGAGCCAACATGCTATCAAGCTCCCAACCCAGTGCCCGGCACACAACAACAGGCTGAGCTCAATCAATGGCTGCCAGATGCTGAGCAGGGTCTAGAACCAAGGAGAGCTGCATGAGAAGAGGAAACTGAGAGGCAAGGTCTAGGTGGTGTGGCCCGTTGACTTCTCCGCAATGGCAGTGACTGTACCCACTTCCAGGGCAGTGCTGAGGACTAAGTGCGAGGATATACATAAGGTCCTAGCACAGTGACCGGCACAGAATAAAGGCTCTGTAAGTGGCAGTTACCCTTGTCCTCTTTTGACAGATGCGAAAACAGAGGCTTAGAGAGAAGAAACTTGCCCGGTATCACTCAGCTAGCAAGTGGCTAAGCCAGGGCTCGATCTAGGTAATCTTACTCCGAATGCCCAGCAACCGCCTGGCACACAACAGGCTAAGGCCTGTACCCTCCACCAGGCGCTCAACGCTGCCGAGAGAATAATGGTCACAAGTGTCAGGAGGAGCCGGAGAGGAAAGCGGCTGGGTTAACTGGGAGTCCTGAGCCCCGGTCGGTGGAACCTCAGACAAGTACCTTAAACCCTCCCAGGCCTCGGTTTCCTTCTCCGAGAAATGGGGATAACACTGTCTCCAACCTCAGAAGCGCAATCAATCAGAGGCCCAGGCCTGGAAAGCCAGGCTCAGCTAAGAAGCTAGAGGGGCCTCGGGAGTGGGTGCGGGAGAGGGCTACCCAGGAGGAGGACCCATGGGGGTAGAGGGAGTGTTTACCTTTGCGGAGCTCGCGGTGCCACACCGAGACGATGGGTCCCGCGTGCTTGCGGTGGTGGATGAGCCACAAGGAGAGGGTCTGCACGCTCTGCTGAGAGTTGCTCAGCTCTGAGAGCTTCTTCTCCAGCGCCGACTCGGAGAAGGAGGACATGGTGGCGGCGGTGAGGCCCGGCAGGGATCGGCCTGGGCCGCCCAGTGCGGCGGAGAGAGCGACGGCACGAGGCCGGGACCTCACCTGGCGGCCTGCGGGACTCTTTATGACTGACAGATGGCCGGGGGGGCCGGGGGGGCCAGGAGGGGGAGGGGATGGGTCTCCGCAGTAACAGCCGCCCGCGCCGCCGCCACAAGATGGCCACCTACCTCTCACCCCGCCGCGAGAGCAGGGTCAAAGGGCAAGGGCCGGAGTGGCGGGGCACCAGGGGGAGTCAGAGTGTAGAAAAACACCCCTCCGGTGGCGAAGGCCTTTTTGAATCTCGCTCGGAGCACTCCGAAAGCGACAGACAGAGAAAAGGGCGCACTTCGGCGGCCTCCGGAAGGCGCTTTGACCGCTCGCGCCCGCACGCCGGCGCAGTGAGTGTCACCGGAACCCTTTCTCCCGCTCCCGCAGAACCTTTCTGGCGCGGCGCGGCGCGCGAGTTACGCGTCACTTCCGGCGCGGCGGAGGAGGTGCGAGAGTGAGGGAAAGGCTGGAAGACGAGGTAAGGGAAGAGTGGCGCGAACGAGAGGGAGACAGCAACCGGGAGCCCTTAGAGGGGGATCCTGAGGGGATGCTGAGGCTGAGAGATCATGACCTGGGAATGGAACGGGACCTTTCTCCCTCACCTGGCAGGCCCCAGCAGCACTCTTCCTCCGTACATGCCCTGCTCTCTGGCCGGCCCTCGCAAAAAGCTTTTTTTGGTTCTGCCAAGCCACCCACGTGCACTTTTCACGCCTCCACGCCTCGGCTCTTGCTGTTCTTTTTCCAAAGGTGACGCCCCCCTTCTCACGCGGTGGGCTCCTACTAGGCCTCCGGGACCACCTTTAGTGGCCAGTTCCGATGTTTAGTCTGTGACAGCACCGCCGTCAAACACACCCTTGTGCCTCCAGCTCTTAGTTGGTTGTTGTATTCAGGGAATTACAGGCTGCCTTCTGGGGGTTCATTTGACTATTGCTCAAATTTAAGTAATACATGTTAACTTTGTGGGGGGGTGGGGTAAAGAAGTCAATGGGTTCGTTGGCCTCCTTTAAGAAACACTATTTGAGACTCTATCCTTTAACTATTTTTAAAAAGTTTTAAATTCCAATTATCACATCAGCAGAGAAATTTGTTCTTCTAACTGCTGTGGGGTGGTGGTAGGGAGTTAGGTTATTGTAGACATAGTAGAATTTTTAAATGTCCTGATCATAGTGGAACAGACCAGTTGTGGGCAGATTCCAGTTAGGAGGCACTGTGCTAGTTGATGCCTGTTTTTGCTCATACTGCGCTGTTCTTTGCTTAGGTGCTTTTACTCCTCCTTCAGAATGGAATCATCATAATCATAGCCAACATAATGTGCTGCTGCTATGGGCTAGACACTGTGTTTTCACATAGTGACTCATTTAATACAACAAAGCTGTGCAATAGGTATTATGTTATTCCCATTTGGCAAATGAGGAAACTGAGGCTGAGGGAGCTTGGGTGACCTACCCAAGATCACATAACTAAGATTAGAGGGAAGGGACTCTACTTTATCTATCTTTTTTACCCCAGCACCTTATTCGTAGCTGACTGAGTGAATTAATATAAAAGAGGTGAATAGCCTAAAATCACTGTCAATATCTAGTCATAATTACAACCTAGGGCCTTTGAGTCCAAATCTAGGCCATCTTTCTGTATTAAGTAACAGTGTCATATACTGAGCACTTTTATACCGAGTCACTGTGTATTAAGCGCATTACGTACATTCTTTTATTTAATCCTTACAGCAGTCCTGTGGGGTACGGGTTATTATCACTATTTGACAGATGAGCAAACATTAAACATGGGTGAGTCATCAGTGTCACTTGGACACAAGAAATGACAGAACCAGGAATCAAATCAAGGTTATCTTATCCCAAATTCTTCACTCCCGAGCCAGTGGTTGATTTATTCATTCAGCTGATAATTTTTGAGAACCTATGTCTGAAGCACTATTCTAGGCAAACAGACAGAATCTATGTCCTTGGAAGCTTACCTTCTGCAGGGGAAGGTAAACATGTGTAAAATGAGCCCGAAAGTTATAAATGCCTTGAATAAAAATAAAGGAGGGTAAGAGGTATGAGGAATGCACGTATGGGCGGATTGGCATGTATTATATATACTGGTCAGAGAAAGCCTCACTGATACGGTGACATTTGGTCACAGCCTTCAAAAAAATGAGAGAACAAGTCCTATGCTATGTGGTGAATGTTCCAGGCAGAGGGAAAACCAAGTGCAGAGTCCTGAGGTCAGACCATTGTTGGCATTTTCAAGGACCAGCAAGGAGGACAGCTCAAGTGATGTGAACCAGAAGGCTAGAAATGAGCTTAGAAAAGTTGCCAGGGACCATATCATGTGGGGAACTATAGGCAATAGTAAGGACTTTGGATATTACTCGGAATGAAACAAGAGTCCATTGGACCATTTTGAGCAAAAGAGGAGCATATGGCTGTTAAGTAGAAAATAGACAGTAAGGGTGCAAGGGTAGGAGCAGGAGGACCAGTTCAGCTGCTGTTGTGATAACCCAGGTGAAAGGAAGACTCAGACCAGGGTGGAGGTAGTGAGAAAGGGTCAGATTCTGGGGATATTTTAGAGGAAGAGATCACAGGATTTACTGACAGCATAGATATGAGGTATAAAAGAAGCAAGAGCTTATATGGCCCTAAGGGTTTTAGCCTAAGCAACCGTAAGAATGGAGTTTGCATGTATGTACTGAATTGTGGGAAGAGCTGGTTTGGGTAGTAAGAGCAGTTTAGATGTGTATGTGTCTAATTGGAAATGCCTGTCCAAGTAGAGGTATCTCATAGGCAATTGGGTTTATGGGTCTGGAGTTCAAGGGAGAGATCTGGGGTAGAGATATAAATGTGGGAGTCATAAGGGGGAATAGGTATAGAAAGAAAAGGGGCCCAGTGACTAAGTCCTAGGACACTTCAACATTTAGAGGTCAGAAAGATGAGGAGGATATAATCATGTGGTTTATCTTCTTTAGCCTGTTAATATTAATAACAGTGATTGATTTTCAAATATTGAGCCAGCCTTACAGCCCTGGAATTTAGTCCTACTTTGTCATGGTGTGTAATTCTTTTTACATACTGCTAAATTATATTTCCTCATATTTTGTTTGGGATTTTGGCATCTATATTCATGAGGGAAATTGGTCTGCAGTTTTAAAATTTTTTTATATTTATTGAGTTTTGGTATCAGGGTAATACTAGCTTCATAAAATGGATTGGAAAGTGTTTCTTCTTCTTCCATTTCTAGAAGATTGTGTAGAATTGGTGTTAATTTTCTTTAAATGCTTGGTAGAAGTCTGCAGTGAAACCATCTGGGCCTGAAGATTTCTTCTTTCTTTTTTCTTTGATTTTGGGAGTCTTTAAACAATAAATTCAGTTTCCTTATAAGGCTGTTCAGTAATCTATTTCAGAGTGTGTGAATTGTGGTAGTTTGTGTTTTTTGAGAAATTTGCCATTTCTTCTGTCAAATTTATGGGTATAAAATTATTTGTGGTATTCCTGTATTATCCTTTGATATCTGCAGTCTGTAGTACTGGTATTGGTAATTCCTCTCTCTGTCTCCCTCCTTCCCTCCTTCCCTCCCTCCCTCCCTCCCTCCCTCCCTCCCTCCTTCCCTCCTTCCCTCCTTCCCTCTCTCCTTCTCTCCCTCTCTCTCTCCCTCTCCCTCTCCCTCCCCCTACCCCCATCAGTCTAGTTAGAAGTCAATTTTATTGATCTCTCTAAAGAACCATTTCTTTGGTTCATTGATTTTCTCTATTGTTTTTTGTTTTAAACTTCAATTCCTGCTCTGATTTTTATTATTTCTTCCTTCTGCCTGCTTTGGATTTATTTTGCTTTATTTTATTTGTCTTTTTCTAGGTTTTTACTGTAGGAGTTTAGATTATTGATATTCATTTAAGAGCTTTCCTCTTTTCTAATATATATATTTAGTACTATAAATTTCCCTTTCAGCATGGCTGTACCTGTGTCTTACAAATTTTGATATGTTGACCTTTTATTTTCACTCATTTCCATGTATTTTTAAAAAATTTCCCTTGACATTTCCTCCTTGATCCGTGAATTATTTAGAAATGTGTTGCTTAATTTCCAGGTGTGTGAAGATTTTCCTGTTCTCTATTAGTAGTTTCTAGTTTGATTCCATTGTGGTTGGGGAACACACTGTATGATTTTAGTTCTTTTAAGTTTGTTGAGGTTTATTTTGTGGTCCAGGATATGGTCTATCTTGGTGTGTGTTCTGTGGACACTTGAAAAGAATGTATATCCTACTGTGGTAGTATTCTGTAAATGTCAGTTATGTAAATGTTGGTTGGTGTGGTTGAGCTCTTGTGTTATAATTGATATTGTTCTATCAGTTGTTGAGAGAGGAATGTTGAAGTCACCACCTATACTTGTGGTGACCACCTGTACTTTTCCTTTCAGTTTTATCCATTTTTGCTTCACACATTTTGCATCTCTGTTTTGTGCATACACACTTAAGATTACTATGTCTTCTTCATAGATTTACCCTTTAATCATTATATAATGTCCTTCTTTGTCTCTGGTAATTTTTTGCTCTGAAGTCTACTTTATCTGATATTAATATAGCTAGTCTTGCTTTCCTTTGATTAATATTTACATGATAATATCTTTTTCCATCTTTTTACTTTCACCCTGACTATATCATTATGTTTGAAGTGAATTTCTTGTAAACAGCATATAGTTAAGTCATATTTTTTAAGCAACTCTGACAGTCTTTTTTTATTGGTGTCTTTAGACATTTTACATTAATATAATTATTGATATGTTAGAGGTTAAGTCTGAAATTTAATTCTTTTGTTTTCTGTTTTTTCTGTTTTTTGTTTCTCCATTATCTTTTTTTCTCCAGACTTCCTTTACTTGAACATTTTTTAGAATTCCATTCAATTTATCTGTAGTGTTTCTGAGTGTATCTCTTTGTATAACCATTTTAGTGGTTCTTCTAGGTATCATATTATGTGTATATAACTTATTTTTGACAGGTCTAGTGAAGTATATGTACCTTACTTCCTTTATATCTCTTTACCCTTTCCTGTTTATATTTGTCTTAAATATTTCCTCTAGATACATTTAGAACCACATCAGTCAGTGTTACAATTTTTGCTTTAACTGTCAAACACAATTTATAAAATTTAAAAGAATAAGAAAAACCTATTGTATTTATACATATTTTTATTTACCATGTTCTTTCTTTCTCCTTGATGTTCCAAGATTCTTTATTTATTTATTTTTTTTTAACGTTTCCTTTCCGTTTAGAGAATTTCCTTTAGCCATTCTTTTAGAGTAGGCCTGCTGGTGACAAGTTCTCTTAGTTTTCCTTCATCTGAGGATATCTCTCCAGTTCATTCCTCTTTTTTTTTTTTTTTTTTTCTGATGGACATTTTTGCTGGGTATAGGATTCTGTGTTGACAGTTCTTCTTTTTTTTTTTTTTCAGCACCTGAAAATTATTGTGTTGCTTCCTTCTGGCCTACATGGTTTCTGAGGAAAAATCCAGTGTCATTCAAATAGTTTTTCCAATATAGGCAAGGTATCATTTTTCTCTGGCTGCTTTCAAGATTTTTTGTCATTTGTTTTCATGAATTTTAATTTTTTTTTTAAATTTATTTATTTATTTATGGCTGTGTTGGGTCTTCGTTTCTGTGCGAGGGCTTTCTCCAGTTGCGGCAATCGGGGGCCACTCTTCATGGCGGTGCGCGGGCCTCTCACTATCGCGGCCTCTCTTGTTGCGGAGCACAGGCTCCAGATGCGCAGGCTCAGTAATTGTGGCTCACGGGCCTAGTTGCTCTGTGGCATGTGGGATCTTCCCAGACCAGGGCTCGAACCCGTGTCCCCTGCATTGGCAGGCAGATTCTCAACCACTGCGCCACCAGGGAAGCCCTAATTTTAATTATAATTATAATTGGTGCAGATTTCTTTGGGGTAATCCTGTTTAGGGTTCACTCAGCTTCTTGAGTATATAGATTTATGTCTCTTGCCAAATTGGGGGAGCTTTCAGTACTTTGAGTACTTTTTCAACCCTGCCCTTTTTCTTCTCTCATTCTGGGATGCTTAAATCATTTGTTATAGTCCCATAGGTCCCTGAGCCTCTTTTCAGTCTGTTTTCTCTTTGTTGTTCAGATTGGGTAATTTCTCTTATTCTGTCTTCCATGTTACAGATTCTTTCCTTTGTCCCCTCCATTCTCCTGTTGAGCCCATCTGCTGAGCTTTTTATTTGTTATTGAATTTTTCAGTTCTAAAATTTCTGTTTGTTTCTTCTTTGTATCTTCTATTTCTTTGCGGAGGTTTTCTGTTCTTTTGTTTTAAACAAGTTCATAATCACTTATTGAAGTATTTTCATCACAGCTGCTTTAATAACTTTGTCAGATAATTCTAATGTCTCTGTCATCTTAGTGTTAACGTATATTGATTGATTTTTCTTTTTTTATTCATTTGGAGATCTTCCTGGTTCTTGGGTATGGTGAATGATTTTTGACTGGACATTTTTGTATTATGTTCTAAGACTCTGGACCTTACAGAAGTCTTCTTTTTAGCTGGCTTCCTCTGAAACCACTCTGGCAGGATAAGGCAGGGGTGGGGGGACCAACCTTGTTACTTCCAAGTGTAGGTAGAAGTCCAGATTCCTCACTCAGCCTCCTTTGACACCCATGAGGGAGGGCTCCTAATTACTGTTAGGTAGAAGTGGGAGTCCTGTCTCCCCACTCCTACTTAGCCTTCTCTTTCTTTTTTCCCCCCATCTTTATTGAGATAGAATTGACATACAACATTGTAAAAGTTTAAGATGTACAATGTAATGATTTGATACACATATCAGTGTATATATATTGAGAATGATTACCACAATAAGGTTAGTTAAGACCTCCATCACCTCACAAAATTACCCTTTTGTGTGTGTGGTAAGATCATTTGAGATCTTCCCTACTCTCTTAGCAATTTCATGGATCATCAGACTGACCTTGCAAAATTTTAAAATAGATTCTCAAAGCATACCTGTTCCACCCCACCCCCAACATAGATTCTGATTCAGTAGATCTGGTGTGAGGCCCAGGAATCTGTACTTACATTGTTTCCCCTTGGTTCTGATAAACAGTTGGGTTGGAAGCCTCTGGTGTAGTGAAAAGAGTGCATACAGCCTTTGGAGTCACACAGGCTTGAGGTGAATCCCACTGCTTGCTGTGTAACCTTGGGCATCACTTAATCTCTCTGAACCTTGTGTTACTCAGCTTGTAGACGAGCAATTTATGTACATTGCCTAGCATATGGTGGGTTTTTCCAACAAATATTAATTCTCTTCTTTCTAGTCAAGAACTTGTGTTGGCAGTTCTTTTATTTAAACTCATATTTCTGGGGTCTAAACCCAGTCTTTCTACCATGTGCTAGTTAATTCAAAGTTAGAAGTTTTAGAGATCATCTTATCCACCAAGTTTATTTTATGCTGAAGAAACTAAAATTCATGGAAACCACACAGCCAGGTACTGTCAGAGCCAGGACTGTCACCCAGATTGTCAGATTCCTGTTCTCATACTCATTCTGTCTGGAAACACCCTAAAAATGGGCTGGCATGCAGTCAAAATCTAGAACTATGATTGCCGCCTGAGAGTGAATCTAGTAAGATCCTCCTGTAATGGATGAGATCGACTACCTGTAGGAATAACTCACCCCAGGAGAAGAAGAGTATGGTGGTTTTTACCCAGACTCCAGTTCACACATATCTGATATCAAAGATCCACCAAAGAGAGAGCCAGACCTTGGTCTATGGCGATTGATTCAACAAGCATTTATTGAATGCCTGCTCTTTGCCGGAAGCAATAAACAAAACTGTCAACTATTACTGCCCTCATAGAGCTTATATTTTAGTGGGAAGAGAGAGACAATAAACAAATAAATAGGTGGATAACCTAGTTTGACAGATGGTACTAAATGCTATGGAGGAAAATTTCAAAGGCAGGGGAAGGAGATTGGGAGTGCAAGGCAGGGGAGGAGTGAGGATGGGTTGCAGTTTTAAATTGGGGTGATCAGAGAAGGCCTCCCTCAGAATTCACGTTTGAGTAAAGCCCTGAAAGGTGAGAGAGCAAGCCGTGAGGATATATCGTGGAATAGCAAGTTACAAAGGCCCCAAGCAGGTGGTCTCATGAGAACATCACCCCTGTGTGAGGCATGGCTCACTTGCCATGATGGTGTCTCCCTCTCGCCTCTGCCTTTATTAGGGGCTACAACTTTTCTGCTTTCTGGCCTTTGGTTGTGAGGTATTGTTCCTTGAACAGCCCTCCCATGCAGCCCCAAGTGTGTAGTCCCCCCACCCCAACATAAATCCTCCTCCGTCCATGAACCCTTCCCTTTTGGTGTTCATTCTTTTTCTAAGTTCCTTTTGTACTTCTCCGGGGTTTTTTCCTCCCTTTTTCACTTTTTAACTATATGATACAATAAGGACCTTGTGGTCTATCGTCTTATCTTTTAAGTGTCTGTAAAGTATAGCACCTACAGATTGTCCCGTTTGTCTGCACCACCTGGACGCCATGGCCCAGGGATCTTACACAGCCCATCCCTGTGAAAAGGCAGAAAGAGATGGGAAGGAGGGGAAGAAGCTGCCGGGGGAATGGGTTCACTCAAGCACTCCGATTGCAGATCTCTTCCCCCACCTCCCCCAGTGACTGCTTTCTATGACCGCAGAAGGGGTACACTGAACTCAGAAAGGGTTAGAGTCAAGAACTGGTTTATATAGTCACTGTCTGCCACAGTTGAACTCTGGGTTGTTTTCTCTGCTCACCCCGAGAATCAGCTTGTTCTGAATGCCTCACCCCAGTATCACTTTCTGGGCCAGAATGCCCCAGTTGCTGTCAGTTATATAAACATCAAACTTTGCAGTGCCACTTTAATCAGTGTTGCATTTTATTGGAATAGAATCTAGGACTTCTAAGCTTCTAAATCTCTGAGCAGTTCCTTCTGTAATCGACATATTGTCACACAGGTGTGATTTCATGACCATCCCATAAAGGTATATGATTGCCTTTTATAGTCATGCCATAGTAGCAATTCGTTATACTCTCTTCCTTACAGAAAGCTGGTTTATGTATTTCTTAGCCTGTAACCCATTCTTTTGAAGATCTCCGATTGTGGTAAGTCTTCATCTGTATAGTATCCCATTGGGAGAATATACCACAGTTTATCCATTCTACTATAGATGTGCATTTGGGTAGTTTCTTTGTGGGGACAATTGTGGATAGTGTATTCCAGAACACATCTATTGGTAAATTTATGTATGCATTTCTGTTAGGTATATATCAAAGAATGTGATTACTAGATCATAGAGCATATGTATGTTTACCTTTAGAATAATAGATATTGCCTAAGGATTTTCCAAAGTAGTTGTATCAATTACACTCTTACCAGCCTTGAATGAGAGTTTTGGTTGTTTTATATCCTTGCCAACACCTAATATTTTCTTTTCCTTTTTCTTCTTTTCCCCTTTTTTTTCAGCTTAGCCCTTCTGGTGGGTGTGTAATGGTATTTTGTTGTGGTTTTATATTGCATTTTCTGGAGCAGTGATGTTAATGTCTTTTCATATGTTTATTGGCCATTTGGATATCCTCTATTGTGGTATGCTTGTTCAAGTTCTTTTCCATGTTTCTGTTGGATTGTCTTTTTCTTAATGATTTATAGAAAATCTTTTATATTAATTTCAATGTAGTCCAATTTATCATTTTTTTTATGGTTAGCTCTTTTCTGTGTCCTGTTTAAGAAATCTTTGGCTACTCCAAGATTACAAAGACGTTCTTTGTTTTCTTCAGAAAGCTTTATTATTTGACATTTCATGTTTAAATCTAGTATGAGATGTAATCAAGACCTATATATTTTTTCATATGGATAGCCAGGTGGCACAGTACCTTTAATTGAAAAGACCATTCTTTCCCAGTTGATTTCAGTGTCAACTTTGTCAGGTATGTGAGTCTATATATGGAGTCTCTGTTGTATATGTAGGGGCTATTTCTGGACTCTATTCAGTTCCACTAATCTGTTTGTCTTTCTTTTTGCCCTTTAATTATTGTATCTTTACAGTAAATCTTGAAATCAGATAGTGTAAAACTTACACCACCAAAATTTACCAATTTAGTTCCCCTTCTTCAAGATTGTCTTTGCTATTCTAGGTTGTTTGCATTCCCATATCAATTTTAGAGTCGTCTTATAACTTTCTATAAAAATGCTGCTCGGGTTTTGATTGGGATTATGTTGATTCTGTACCAGCGGTTCTTATCCGGGCGATTTTTGCCCTACACAGGACATTTGGCAGTATCTGGAGACATTTGTGGTTGGTACTCTTGGGGGAGTGCTACTGGCATGTTGGGGACAGAGGCCAAAGATGCTGCTAAATATCTGACAATGCACAGAACAGCTCTCCACCAACAAATTATCCAGCCCAAAATGTCAGTAGTGCCACTGTTGAGAAACTCTGAATTCATGTGATCAGTGTTTCAGTTGGGCTTCTGTCCACCATCTTATTAAGTATTTGTTTTATGTTTGACACACCAGTTTTGCTTCCCTTTTTCTCATTTTTCACCTTTTGGATCAATCAAAAGTACTTATTATCCCATTTTTACTACTGTCTGAACTTTTATAGCTCTTTTGGAGTTTACCCTATAGATTTCAACATGCATTCTTGACAGTCTAATACAGATTTTTTTAATCACTTCCTGATGCTGCTAGACTCTTAATACACTTAACTCCTTTTACACTATCCATGCACCCTTTGTGCTTTATTGTCTTGCATTTTACCTTCAGTTGTGAAAGATTTTTATAGGGTGTAAAATTCAAGGTTGGCAGTTACTTTCTTTTCACACTTTAAAGATGTCATTCTGTTGTTTTCTGGATTTCATCATTTCTTTAGAGAAGTTGCCTGTCACTTCTGTTGCTGCATTACTTTTAAGATTTTTCTCCATACTTTTGGTTTTTCAGCAGTTTGACTATGATGTGTCTGTGTGTGTTTCTCTTTGTATTGTCAACTTGGGCTTTGCTGAGCTTCTTGAATCTGTGGGTTGATCTCTTTCATTTGTTTGGACATTTCTCAGCCATTTGTCCCCCAGCAGCGGCCTTCTCTCAGAAGTCATGTATTTTGAGATCCCTGAAGACTACGGTTTTGCATATAGGACTCCAGTCCTATATGACCACATTAAAAGCATCGTGGTTTCTTTTTCCTCAGTGACAGCCCTCGGACTGGACCTCTTCGTAATCCTGAGCCATGTCCAGGATCAGCAAATGGAAAACAAACAAACAAACAAAAAAACCCAACTATTGATTGTTGACTCACTGTGAACTTTCATCCTTCACTGGAGTATTAGTTCATCTGGTCTTTGTTGCTTCTGCAACTATTTGATGCTTTAAGAAACGATTTTTATAATTTATCTGGTTTCTCTAGTTGTCACCAGGAGTATTGGCCTGCCACACCCTACTATATCCTACTTGAAAGGAGAATCTGTATAGATGTTTCTGAGTGCTTGTCATATGCCAGATGCCCTTGTAGGTTCTAGGTGTAGGATTGCCCAGTCTAAAGTAGATAAAACAGGCATATACAAAATAATTCAGCATGCTAAATACTGTAATAGCAGTATGTACAGTGGTGGGAGAAAGGAGGAGAATATGAAATAGCACTACCTGTTTAGGAAATTGCAAGTTTTATAATTTCACATGGTTGCAGTTTCAAGTTCAAGGGGTGAAGCAGTGCGAAATGAGGTTGATGAGACAGGCAGGGGCCTGATGGTGCAGGGCCCTGTATGCCATGGTTAAAAGGTGTTTGTACTTTAGGCAGGCTACAAAGAGCAGGTGAAGGATTTTAAACATGGAAAAGAGTGATCCAGATTTTTGTTTTAAAAAAATTACTTACATGTCAGTGTGAAATATGGATTCAAGAAGGGCAAGCACACAAGGCAAGGGTGGCCAGAGAAGAAACCATTACGGTCAGTCCAATATCAAATAGGTGATTATCATTATCAACAGCTTTGAAAGATGTTGAAGGGGTAGAACTGATGAAATTTAAGGGAACAGTGGAATTAAGAGGGAGATGAAAGAAAGCAGAGAGGCTAAGGCGTCTAGCCCAGGTGTGGACCATAAATCACAAAGGGAATACAGAAAAAAGCAGATAAGTTCAGGTTGGGACAGGTTGTGTGTTCTCACTTCACTTGCTCTATTACAGTTTTTGTCATATTATCTGAGAACATAGTTCAGGGGACCCCAGGTTATTGTCTTGAAACTCCTGAGATAAATAAGAGAGATGCAGAGCCCCCGGCCATCGCCTTCACCCCAGCTTTAACCAGACCCTCTGATCTTATCTGTTGTACATGCTGGGCTTCCACTTAAACGTTTTATTTGAAGAAAGTTTTCCATGCTAAAAGAAAAAAAAAGTTACGCAGCAATGTTTCCTTCTTCATTCATCTTCCCGTTTTAGGTCTGTTTCGAGTCACTTCTTGTTTGAATGGAGTCCTCTGGTAGGGCATGTGGTGCTACCGTCTCTGAATCCTTGCATACGGCTCTTTCACCCTGACAGCTGAATATCTTCGCTGTAAGTAGGGTTTGGGGGCCACAATCCTTTATTTGCAGTCAGTAGATGCTCTACCACTGTCTTCTATTGCAAATGAGAAGTCCAAAGCCGGTCTTTTTCCTTTATAAGTTATTTGTTGTTTCTTCCTGAAGGCATATGTGATTTTTTTTTCCCTTTATCTTTTAGTGTACAGGAATTTTACCACAATTTGACTAGGTGTGTATCCTTCAGTCTTTTCAGTCTCCAGATAAATCCTTTTGCAGCTCAGGGAAATGTTTCAGTTATTTATTTGTTTTAGCTCCTCCATCTGTTCCTTTTTTTCCTTCCAGAATTCTCAGCTATTTATATGTGGGTTTTCCCAGATCTGTCCTCCAAGTCTCACATTTTCCATCTCTTTGTATTTTTGCTCAGAGTTTTAAGATAGCTCTACTTGATCTTCCCAGCCACTAATTGGATCTCAGCAATTAACCGCCTTTTTTTTTTTTTTTAATCAATTGAGCTTTTTTAGTGTGGAAAGACATGTTTTTAAATTCTAAGAAATATCTTTTGTCTTGTAATTGAATTTCCTTATTGGTCTTATTATTTTTCATATTCTTGTCTGTCTCCTTTAGCATTTCTGTTAAACTAAGGTTCACCACCTCAAGGGTGCTCTATTTGCATTTCCTGCTCCTGACTGTTGGGTCCCATTAAGTGGTTACTTCCTTTGCTTCTGTTCTAACTACTAGTACCTTGGGCAAGGGGTGGCACAGTAGTAGCCTCTGGGTCATCAGTGTGTGAGCTGGTGCTGATAGGGTGTCAGTAGTCCCTGGCCCAGCTTTCTGGCCTCCACACCTGGCATTTTGCTAGTCTGGAATAGGGAAGATTTGAGCTTCTTCCTTTCCCTGGCTTCTTGAGGGTCACAGAGACCAGGAGATATCCCCCCAAGGACCCTCACAAACCAGCATTGCCCTTCCTCTCATGGAGTTCTGTGGACCAGACTCTGTCCAGGGTCTGAGAGCCTGATTGTTGCCCTGGAGCCCTCTCCTGACCCACGGAGGAGATCCAGCACCAGCTCTCTCTCTGGGCTGAGCAGGTCTTGCCCACACCCACCAGGCACCACTTGCCTGCCAGCACTACTGGGGACAGCGAGAAGCAGCGGACACTTTCTTGTCATCATCTGTTCAGAAGCCCCCAGCAAACAGAGCTGAGACAGAGAGAGAGAGAGGGAGGGAGACACCACCAGACTAGGTGATCTCTAAGCCTCCATCCAGTGCCAGCATTTTACAGTTGTGCACGTTTAATGGTCTCCAGCTTCAACTCAGTCCTCAGTACCCTTGGGCCACACTTTTGTGTCTTCCCAGCATGCTCTGCTTCCCCAAAGGAATATTTGAGAATTTTATTTCTCTCCTCAAGCCCTCTGTTTACCCGCCTGTTATTCGCTATCAGTCCATGACTTTGCATTTCCCCTCACAGAGAAAAGAGCCTCTTCTCTGTGAGGGGAAATGCAAAGTCATGGGCTGATAGCCCATGTGTAAAGTCGCTCAGCTCCTTCACTTACCTATAAACCTGTCTCCTTTCACTGCCTGCCTGCCTGCCTGCCATCCACCTCTCCATCCTGCTCAAATCTCTCTTCTCCCGTGGTCTCTGTGGTAGTTTGCGCTCCTGGTTTTCCCATTTCTCTGGCCACTCCCTTTCATTTTGTTTTGCTTTCAGTCTCACCCAGCTCTGAGTGTTCTCCTGTATTACTGGCTGCCAGGGGGTCTTTCCAATGCATAAAGGTGTTCCTATCACCCTCTGCTTGAAATCTCTCCATGACAAGAACAGGCAAAATTAGTCAAGGCTGATAAAAGTCAGAGTAATGGTTACCTCTGGGCAGGGGAAATAGGAATTGATTGCAAAGGGGCATGAGGGAGCCTTCCAGGGTGCTGGAAATATTATATATCTTATTTTAGGTAGTGGTTCTATGGGTCTCTGCGTACATTAAAATTCACTGAGCTGTTGTTATGTTAAGACTAGTGCCTTTCGCTCTATGTATATTATACCTCAAGTTAAAAAAGACAAAACCTTCAGTGGCTCTCCATCACTACCACAGGTTAAAATCCATACTCCTTAGAATAGCCCACAGGTTCCAATTCACTCCTCCCTTGAGTCTTGGCTCAAGCATCTTCCTCCTGTGAAACCCACCCTGGCTTTCTGAGTGTTATGACGCATACGTCTTCTACACTCATGTAGGACCATAAACACAGGCCTAGCCTAATTCTTAAGAGAGTGTGTTGTAACTGTACATCTGCTTCCCTCCCTGGACTGGGAGCTCCCTAAGACTAGGAACCGGCTCTTTTCCGTTCCATCGCTCCCCTAGCACCGCGTGGAGTGACTGGTACATAAGCCCCCACTGAATGTCTGTTGAATGAATGAGTGCAAGTTCACTTTGTATTTGCTTTGAGCTTGGCCTTCTTTACTGAAAAGTCTCCTCCCTCCAGCCTGCAGGGTGTTTCCTCAGAGAGAGGAAGCCTGTTGCACAATGGCGGTTTTTGATACTCCAGAGGAGGCCTTTGGCGTCTTGCGGCCCATCTGTGTTCAGCTCACAAAGACCCAGACAGTGGGGAATGTGGAGCGTCTGCAGGCACAGTTACAAGTCGTGAGTGACTCTGCCCTTCAGGAACTTCAGCAGTACATCCTCTTCCCTTTGCGATTTACCCTGAAGACCCCGGGCCCCAAAAGAGAGCACTTGATCCAGAGTGTGGTGGAATGCATCACCCTCGTCCTCTCTTCAACGTGTGTGAAGGAACAAGAACTTCTCCAGGAACTCTTTTCGGAACTCTCTGCTTGCCTGTATTCACCCAACTCCCAGAAACCTGCCGCTGTGTCAGAGGAGTTGAAATTGGCTGTGATCCAGGGCCTCAGTGCATTAATGCACTCGGCTTATGGGGACATCATTCTGACTATTTATGAGCCCTCCATTCTGCCTCGTTTAGGATTTGCTGTATCTTTACTGTTAGGCCTAGCAGAACAGGAGAAATCAAAACAAATTAAAATGGCTGCCTTAAAATGTTTACAGGTTCTACTCTTTCAATGTGAGTGTCAAGACCATCCAAGGTCCTTGGATGAACTTGAGCAAAAGCAGCTGGGGGATTTGTTTGCTTCTTTTTTACCTGGCCTCTCAACTACACTGACCAGGGTCATCACAGGAGACTTCAAACAAGGGCACAGCATTGTCGTGTCTTCCCTAAAGGTCTTTTACAAGACAGTGAGCTTCATTATGGCTGATGAACAGCTCAGAAGAGTCTCAGAGGTCCGAGCAAAGCCTGCCGTGGAGCACAGAGTAGCGGAGCTGTTGGTTCACAGGGAAGCCAATTGGGTAAAAAATACCGGCGACAGGTTGACTGTCCTTATTAAAAAGATAATTGAGTGTGTTTCAGTTTACCCACACTGGAAGGTGAGGCTGGAACTGATAGACTTTGTCGAGGCCCTTCTCTTGAAGTGCAGTAAGTCACTGATCGAATCGGCTGGTCCCCTTCTGAAGGCTCTGGTGAGTCTGGTAAATGATGAGAGTCCTGACGTCCAAGCCCAATGCAATAAAATTCTGAGACGTTTTGCAGATGAGAAAGTAGTGGTGGGCAGCAGAGCCTTTGCTGACATCTTGTCAGAAAACCTGCACTCCCTTGCCACGTCCCTTCCCCGCCTGATGAACTCCCAAGACGATCAGGGCAGATTCTCTACTCTCTCCTTGTTACTCGGGTACCTGAAACTCTTGGGCCCCAAAGTGAACTTTGTCCTCAACTCTGTGGCCCATCTCCAGCGCCTTTCCAAAGCGCTTATCCAAGTTCTAGAATTAGACGTGACCGACATCAAAATCGTTGAAGAGCGGCATTGGAACTCTGAGCATCTGAGCACTTCTCCAGAGACTTCAGCCTCGCGGCCATGGGCTCAAATGCAGAGGAGATATTTCCGCTTCTTCACTGACGAGAGGGTTTTCCTGCTCTTGAGGCAGGTTTGTCAGCTTCTTGGTTTCTATGGGAACCTCTACTTGCTCGTGGATCACTTTATGGAACTGTACCACGAGTCTGTGGTTTACCGGAAGCAGGCCGCCATGATCCTTAATGAACTGGTTGTAGGAGCTGCTGGGTTAGGGGTAGAGAATCTTCATGAAAAACACATTAAAACAAACCCAGAGGAACTGAGGGAGATCGTGACATCAATACTTGAAGAATACACAAGCCAAGAAAACTGGTATTTGGTCACTTGCCTGGAAGCTGAAGAAGTGGGAGAGGAGCTGACGATGATGCGGTCAGGCCTTCAGGCCCTCGCATCTGGTGCACACACCTGCCAGGCTACCTCTCCTCCCACCTTCTCAAAGCCAAGTCCCACGATCTGCTCCATGAACAGCAACATCTGGCAAATATGCATCCAGTTGGAAGGGATTGGCCACTTTGCACACGCACTAGGGATAGACTTCCGTTTGCTCTTGATGTCAGCCCTCTATCCAGTCCTGGAGAAAGCTGGAGACCAAACCCTGCTTATCAGTCAGGCGGCCATCAGTGCCATGATGGACATTTGCCAGGCTTGTGGCTACGACTCCCTGCAGCAGCTGATCAATCAGAATTCAGACTATTTGGTAAATGGGATCTCTTTAAATCTGCGTCATCTGTCTCTCCACCCGCATACCCCGAAGGTCTTGGAAGTCATGCTACAGAACTCAGATGCTAGCCTGCTCCCTTTGGTGGCAGATGTGGTTCAAGACGTCTTGACTACCCTGGACCAATTTTACGATAAGAGAACAACTTCCTTTGTCAGTGTACTGCATGCCCTGCTGGCAGCATTAGGTACATTGAGAGCCCTTTTTAAATGCTGATTGGAAGGAAGGACTAGTATCCTTGTTCGCCTAACTGTTTTTTTCTTTGTTTGGGGTTACGCTGTGGAGGATGTTATTTGAATAGGTGTCTGTCTGGTCCCACATGTTACGGTAGAGTTCCATTGCTTATGTTTTTATACTTTTAATAATCTCTACCATCTATTGAACCCCTGCTCTGTCCCAGGGACATAAACCCTGCAGACTAAATGTAAACATTATTTTTATTTTGCAGGTAAGGAAAACTAAGGCTCAGTGAGCTCTTACTTAGCCAAGGTTACACAGTTAATAAGGAGGAAAGTCAGGATTTATGACAATTTTGTTCTTTTCAATATACCAGACTGCTTCTGACAATATTTAGAGTTAGCAGTATCTATGCTAATGGAGAACAGGACTAACGTCAATTATTCAGTCCACAGATAATCTAGAACAGTACTGTCCAATAGAACTTTCTGTGATGATGGAACTGTTCTCTATCTGTTCTGTCCAATACGGTAACTACATGTGGCTAGTGCAGCTGAGGAACTGAATTTTTTATTTTTATTTAAATAGCCACATGTAGCTAGCTAGTGACTGCCATGTTGGACAGAGCAGGTCTAGAAACTTTCTTTTAACCTTTTAATTGTATGAGGTGGTTTGAATTTCTCTACTTCCCTTTCACCCTTTTGGGTGTCTGTTGGAGGTGTTACCCACCATTAAAATGGCAAAGTTTTGGACTATAAGAAAGAGAATCCCTCCACTGGATAGTCAATCTTCGAATGAAAAAAAAAAATATATATATATATATATGTATATATATATATATATATATGAGCTATATACATGAGTTCCTTTTATCCAAAGAGCATACCTCCAGTATTTATTTCAGTACTTCTAATAGCCACCAAAGTAGGTGGAAAGGTCGCTGACCTCATTTTGTCAGCTGAAAAAGCTAAGACCATGTAAGAAAGTTTCTCAAGGAAGGTGACTGAACAGGGACGGTCCTCTGCCCTGTAGCTGATACCACTTCCAGTGTTCATTCATTCATTCATGAACGTTCACATGCAGTGTACATGTTGTTTTATTCATTCATTCAGTAAAGATTACCTGCCATATGTTAGACACTGCTAAGTAATCAGGATTCAGCAGTGAACAAGATGAATAAACTCAAGGAGCTTTCCTGCTACTGCAAGAGAGTAACAGGACAGTAGCAGAGTGGTCAGGGGACTTGATCATGGCACCTCCTCCCTGAGGAAACGGCATTAGAGCTGAGACCTGAAGGCTGAGAAGGGCCCATCAGTACATATGGAGCTGTCACATCCTTTTTATGGTTTTTAAGAACATTCAGGCAAAGGGAACAGCAGGTGCAAAGGCCTGGAGGGAAGAAAGGGCTTGGGGTCTTTGGAGAATGGAGAAGAGATCATTGTGGAGACAGTGACACAAGATGAAATTGGAAGGATGGGTGAGGATGAATCCCACGGGGCCTTGTAGACCAAGGGAAGGAGTGGGGGTTGTATTTTGCAACCACTCAGAAGCCTGTGTGCTGGACTAGTCACTGGGATGGCAATGGTGACCAAGGAGAACATGGAAACACTCCTAAGACTGGCTTACTGCTTATAGGTTTTAGACTACGAGTGGCTTCCATGGCCCAAATATACCCCAGGCTTCCACCCTTAGTGTTTTGAGGAACTCTACTACATGTCAGTTTGAGTTTTAAAAAATATATTAACAAAAGGCCTATTAAATATATCCTTTCAGGAGATATCTCCATTTGGGCCATGAAAATTGAATTGCCTTGGATTGCCAGTGTCTTTGGTCATCTGTAAAGAGGAATCCTGTGTAGCACCTTTTCTCTAAATTGCAGAGAGGAAAATGAGGATGGTTAAGCTTGACTTGAGAGCATCCTAGGAAAAGCAGCAAAAGTGGGGATAGCTTTTCTGAAAGTTTTGAAATAACCCAGACTACACTTGCATTTTGAATGGTAAGCAGTACTGTGGAGAGTGGATCAGTCCCACACAAATCAAAGTAGCACTGTCTGCTGGCGTTTCCTCTTGTCATTCGAATTGTCTAACTGATGGTCACTCTTTTAAGATGGGAGTGGAAGTGTGGTCTCAGAGAAATTCCAAAAGGTTTTAAAAGAACCCAGTATGTCTTTTAGGAAATTGAGTTACCACATACACAGTGTTTCACAGGCATTGACTAAAAAAGCATTAGGTTCCGCAGTGAAGGCAAGAACCATCAGTTAAATTACTGCTTAGCACCAACTACTGATTCACTGATTA
The DNA here is from genome assembly GCF_028564815.1 of Eubalaena glacialis. Taxonomy (NCBI): domain Eukaryota; kingdom Metazoa; phylum Chordata; class Mammalia; order Artiodactyla; family Balaenidae; genus Eubalaena; species Eubalaena glacialis. Next base: position 22,274,655 of record NC_083728.1, read on the forward strand.
TTCATAACAAGAAAAAAATTGGGTAGCTTTGAAAATGAGAAAGCATCCATACCACATACCTCAGCACTCGGAGATCGTGCCACATCCACACATACAAGGCCGTGTTTTGCTGGCCACATAATGTTCTATTGTGTGGCTGTACCATGATTTAAGCAGTCCTTTCTTGGTGGACATTTTGGTTGCTTCCAGTCTTTTGCCCCCTCCACCCCCAAAATGCTGCAGTGTACTCTCTGTAGGTCATTTTGGACATGTCTGAGTATACCAGTAGAGTATATTCCTAAGACAGTTGCTGGCTTAGAGGGTATTACATTTAAATCTGTGATAGAGAAAGAGTTTCAAATTGCTCCGTAAAGAGGTTGCACCAATTTAAACTCCCATCAGCAATGTAAGAGAGCGCCAATTTTGCCACTCCCTCACCCACGCTGTATATTACCTAGCTTTTTGATCTTTGCTAATCCAGTAGGAGAAAAAGTGCACCTTATTATAGTTTAATTTGCATTAAGAGTGAGGTCGAGCTGCTTTTCATATGTTTAAAAGCCATTTGTGAGCAAAGACTTCTTAATGTCTGGCACTAGCCTTAAATCTAGAAAATAATCTTTGCAGCCTGTCAATTTTCTCAGTGTAAATGCTGGGCCCTGGCTTTAACCCATTGGGAATGCAGTCCCTCAGAGTACATTAAGGACAGATTTATGTCTGGGCACTGAAGAAATGGCATAATCGATCCCTTCATGTAGGAACCTCCAGGTACTGGACCGAAGGCTCTCTCGTCCAGCATTTGCTCTCTGCTGCTCCCAGTTGCCTGGCCCTGGCATAGCCCATCTGCTGTTGCTGTGGCTCTGTGCAGATGCTCCTTGATAGAAAAGAGATTAGCAGGTGCTAAAGGTCATCAGAGACTTCTCCCCTGCTGTCTGCAAAAGGAGGGCAAAAATTCAGGCCATAGGGTTTTCTTGTTGATTCATTCTTTAAGTATTAAGAGCCTTTTTTGAAATGAAGCCCTGGGGGACCCCGGTATACAAAAAGAGTTCAAATTAGAGCAGGGCTGGTGAAAGAAGGCATAGAAACCCTGTTCCCACCCTTTAAACTGCTGTCTCTGGGTGCCCTCCCTGTTGTGACCCTGAGACATTTCTGCAGAGCCCTAGGGCTCCTCAAGACACAGTTTGAAAACCACTGGTTCTGTAACGTTTAAGGCTTATTCTGCAGTGACACGTCAGAAGTATTGGAGCATCACTAAAAAAGGAAAAGCTTTGGAGAGAAAATGCCAGCCTTCTGAAGCATTTTATATCAAATACCTATGTGAGACTGTGTCCGTTCTCAAGGCTCTGCAGAGCCTCTCTTCCGCTAATGAGCAGTGTATCCTGCACTCAGAATTTTGTCACTGGTAGCTTTCCTCCAGTCTAGCATATTTATTCATTCAGCATATATTTTGAGCACCCACTCCATGCTGGGCATATTGGCTTTCCAGTGGTGATCAATGGAACACAGTGTCTAATGGGAGATTCAGACACTAAACAATACATACAAAGTAAATACAGTAATTACAAATTACTGATGAGTTGAAAGAAAAGAACATGGTGCTGTATAAAAGACCTAAGTTAGATTGGCGGGGCGGGGGCGGTCAAGGGATAGCTTTACTAGGCAACGTATGTTTGTATTGAAACATGAAAAGTGATTTGGAATTAACCAGATGTTACATAGGAGGTTAAAGTATTCCAGATAGTAAGAACAGCATGTGCAAAGGTTCTAAGGCAGGAGGATACCTGGCGCATTGGAGGAACCAGAAGATGGTCGGTGAACAGGCAGCCGGGAGTGGTTAGCAGAGGAGGTTGGAGAGACAGGTAGGGACTGGATCCTGTGGGCACCATGCAGGCCATGGCAGAGAGCTTATTCTACTTAGAAAGTACTAATGCCTGTTGTCAATGACCAAGGTGATCATTATAACACTTTATTTATAGCCCAGTGGTTCCCAGACACAGGTCATCTCGGGCAACTCCAAGAGCAAAGTGTAGGGGAAGAGGGAAGTCATTTGAGCCAAAGACCAGCAAGTCTTGAGAAAGGACTTGAGAATACCACAACAGCCGAAGACATTGAACAGTTTGTGCTGAACTACCTCAAGGAAAAGGATGTAGCAGATGGAAATGTCTCGGATTTTGATAATGAAGAAGGTAACTATTATTTATTTTGGCCTCAGCTGTTTTTTACTTTTGGAAGCAGATTATTGTAAAAACAATGAAACATCATGATAGGAAGTTTGGAAATAAGAAAGGTCAAATAACCCTGCCATGCTAACATAAGCATTCTCACTTTGTTTGTAGTCTTTTTCCATCCTTTTCTATTGCAAACCTGTTTTTGTTTGGTTGCAGCCACAGTTTAAATGCATTATACCCTTTTTGCATTTAGTTATATAATAAGGAACTCTTCATGTTGCTATGGGGTTTTCATAATTAATGTTTTAATAGCTGCCACTAAGTATACATTCCCCTTGGGAAGTTTAGGTTGCTTCTAGCTTTTCACTCTAATAAACAGTGCTGCAGTGCATGATTCTATGCACGTGACCTTTTCCTTCTTTTTGCATATTTCTGTATAAATCTCAGAAGTGGGATTTCTAGGTCAAGGATATGAACATCATGTTATGCTTGCCAAATTGTCTTTCAGAAAGGTTGTGGCAATTTACACCTTCTCTTCTGCAGTTCAGGATTAATACTGGTTTCACCACAAGCTTGCCAACATTGACTATTACCAATTTTACTTCTTGCTAAATTAAAATGGTTCTCGTTATTTTACTTTGCATTTCTTTGATTGCTAGAAAGGTTGAACATCTTTCTATATGCATCTTTCCTAACAATTTTTTCTTATGCCCATTATCTTTTCATATGCTTTGTCCATTTATTTTATTTATTGGTAGGAGTAGATTCCAGTGTTTTTCTTACCAATTTATATGATAAAGGAGAAGGGAGTTCAGGCTAGTTGAAGCTCTGGCCTATTGTTTTATTCACAAGCTCAATCTGGAGCTTCAGGTCACGGAAGGATTAATAAATTATTAGAATCTCCTCTGCAAATATAAAATGCCAAGTCATAATGAGCTTGGTGGTCTCAGAACTATCCTAAATCAAACTGAGTCCCAAATTAGTTTGTTAGGTTGGAATAGAGCAGATTTCTTTCCTTTTTTTTTTTTTTTTTTTGGCACTGTACTCTGAGACTCTGGTGAACTGAAGCCAATACCTCCAGGATAACAGGAAATAGTAGTTCAATGCAACTAACTGCAACAAATTCCTTCTAAATAGCAGGGAAGCATCACAAGGCCCAAATAATGATTTGTGCAGAGTTGAGTTGTTATTCTCCCCAAGAACAGAATTTTCTAATCAGAAATCTATCAGGCTTTTTCTTCTCAGTTTTGTTTCTTGAGCCAACCCAATCCTTCTCGTAAACTGCAGCCCTTGCTCAAGCCTAGAAACCGTGAAGAAGAGGCATCTTGATCCCTCGTAATCCAGATTTGCCATTCTTGTTTGAAATTCTAGCATTGTCACTGAATCCATTCTTTCACGATTAGGATCTTCTGGTTCTAGTTGATGTTCGCTAGGAGCAGACTGAATGAATCAAATCTTTCTTCCAATAGCAAAAATCCACATCCCTCAGATAACATTTCGCAGTAGGTGAATTTCAAACAACAAATCCTCCTCTAGAAAGAAAAGCACAGCCTTATCATTCTTATAATTATCATTCATCAAGTACACACCACACACCTGGCATTATAAGGAATGTTTGGATTGATGTTGGTTTGACATGGGTTTTTTGTTTTAACCACAGTAAGAGCACCTTGTATATCTGAGGTCCCTTCCTCCAAGAAATCCAAGCATTCTACAAACGCATTTTCATTTATCTTTTCAGCGTCTGTTAGAGACAGGTGTGGACTCTACTGTAAGGTTCTGTTTTACCAGCAGAGGAAACTGAAATGGCAGAAAGTTAGGGGAGCAATGCTTAGCTCAGTGTAAATGAGCACAGCTGGTATTGAGGGTGTGGGGAGACTGGAGGCTATAAGCAGATAGAGGAAAACCTTCAGGGGAGGAATTTTGGCCAGGGTTTCATGCAACTCTCAAGTCTTTTTGTTGTTTTAATTTACAAACTTACACCTATCTCATGCAATGCAGCACTCCAGGCAATGAAAAAAATGATAATAGCTGGTGACATTCATCTCATTTAACTCTCTCAACAAGCAGATGAGGTATACATGCTTTATCCCTTTTTTTCAAATGAGGTGTTGTGGGATGAGAGGAGTTGCTAATAGATGTGGAGGCAAGACTTTGGTCCTCTGACCAAACCCCATCCCTGTATATTGCACCAGGCTGCCCTGGTGTTGTCCCTCATACCAAGATGTGTAAGGCTTCATCTTGGCCCTCAGAAGATCTTACAGGCTGGTAGAGAAGACAGACATGTACCCCCTGTAGTCAAAAGATAAACCAAAAGGAAAGGAAAGAGAGTAAAGGGCCAGAGGCCAGCCAGGAAACTGCCAGCCTTGGGGCTCCAAATTAGAACCTTGCCCTCTTATGTTTTTATTTTAAATATTTATTAATGGCAACTTAGAAAAGACTAAAGATATAGGGAAAAAATAAAAATCATCCGTTAACTCATGACCCCGTCTCTGTTAATATTTTGAACTTCCTCCTGTCTTTGTATAAAACTTTATATAATAGTGCTCACACTGTGTATGCAATTTCGTATCCTGCCTTTCTCTTTTTAACACAATGTTATTTCATAAGCATTATCCCTTGTCATTAAAGCCCTTGGTAAACGCAAATTTTCAGGCCCTCATAATGTGCCATTCATTGTACGGATATAACATGGTTTATATAACCGTACCCCCTTGAGTGGACATGGAAGGTTTTCCCCCAGTTTTTAGCTGTTACAGGTAATGCTTTGGTGAATATCTTGACTCATAGCTTGACCCAAATTTTACATGGTTTCCTTGGGATCAGTTGCTAGACATTTTCCCTTGTAAGTCTTACTCCTGATCTGAAGTTGGGAGATCAAGTTGGGGTGGGGCATCTCTCGTAAAACACTGCCCCCAGTTACGCTCTTTTTCCAGAGGAGCAGTCAGACCCTCCCGAAGTGGATGAGAATGACACTGATCCCAGTGTGCAGCCACCACTGCCAGTGCAGATCCAAATAGCCACGGACGTGATGGAGCGCTGCATCCACTTGATGTCAGACAAAAATCTGAAAATCCGCTTGAAGGTCAGTGTGCGGCCCTTTCCCTGCATTCACAGAGCTGCGGGACTGAGGTTTGGTCTGTTGGCAGTGACTACATGGATGAGCAAGGAGCCCCCCCCCCTTATCTCCCAGTGCATGTGCAGTGGCCAAGAGAAGGCATCAGGAGGAATTTATCTGTGGGATGCCAGTCTTACGTCTTTCTGTAACAGCCCAGAGGCCAAAAGGGATCTGAGTCCCCTTGGTAGAATTACAAACCACAAAGTTTTGAAGCGTTATTGCATCTCCAAGGGGGAAAAAGTCATATGATTTGGAAAGGATATCACTTTCTGAGCTGACTTAATGTGGGACACAGGTTTTAATATTTTGAAGTGGTCATTCATCCAAGCCTGATGCTAGCCCTTGTCTCTGTTTCTGTTTCCATTTTCATCCTAGGCCTGGCACCAACACTTTTCTTAATCTTACATCCTTGTTTGCTAGCAGTTTCCCAAGCAGCCTCCCCATCAGCAAAGACTTAAACTATACAGTAGTGACTCCGATAACAGGACAGTGGGGCGGGGTGGGCATGGGGGACACAGCTTTCAGAATCACCTGGGGGCAGATCTTACACCCAAAGGAAAGCACAGCCTGACCCATTCCTCCCTACCCCCAAACAGGAGTGAGAAACAGCCGCCTCCGTGCATTACTGATAGTGATGAGAGCACTTTGCCCTGGTCATGGGTGGTGGGCTGGGAAACCCTGACCCACAGATTACCTCACTCAGCATCTGGGTTTTGCGGAATTTATTTAGTCTTCCCAGAGAAACTTCTTAGCATTGTCGGTTTTTCCACTCAGGAGGCACTCTTCAGGAGCCTTTTGTTGGTGGTGTCTGGCTGATACATTAGTAAAGTGTCTCCCCTCTTCTGGAGGCTTTGTAGCAGCGTATGTACACTGTAGCTATTGAGACCATCAGCACTGGAGTCGGATCTGCACACCCGAGTCCCAGTCCTGGCTCTGCCCCTCACTAGCCATGCCACCTGGAGTATGTCAGTTCACCTTTTTGAGCATCAGCTTCTTTATCTGTAAAGTGAAAATGATGGTACCTACCTCACTGGGTCATTGACTATAAATATAAAACAGTTAGCATCAGGCATGGCATATACACTCAATCACTTATTTGCTTATTCACTAAATGCTTATTGAGGACTGCTATAGGTCAGGCAGAGGGTATATAGAAGGAAACGAAGCAGACATGATCCCTGTCTTCATGGAACTTCCTGTCTCTCGAGGGGAAAGGGGTGATACACAAATACATATACGTGGAGGAAATGCTATGAAGGTAATAAGAAGGTTCTGTGATAGAAAATTCACCCAGGTAGTAAACACATTTTGGGAACCTACTCTACCGAACCCTGTTGAATAAGAGGGAGCTACATTCTGATTTAGACCAGTTGTCGGGTGATAATGTTTAAGTCGAGACTTAAAGGCTGAGAAGGAGCCAGCCCTGCAGGGGCAAACGGAAGGGGAAGAACATTCCAGGCAGAAGGGGAATGATTCACTAAAGTATGATGTAACTTATCCAGTTAGTGACAGAACTCAAATCCAAAGCCAGTCAGCGATACCAAAGCCATTTCCACCGTACTACTCTGCTCTCCTGAGGTTTCTCTTATTCCCCTGCCTCACTATTCAGCCCTCAAGGGCAGGGCCTGTTTTGTTCTTTGTTTCTGTTCCAGTAGTCATCAAATAAGGGTTTACTGCAGACCTCACTCTGTCTTCCTGACTCAGACGTGTACCTTCCCCTGCTCTGGGAAGGCTGGCCCATCTGTGTGGGAGGGAAGCCTGTACTTGGTTATCATGGTGACCACTGCCTGTGACACTGAGCAGGTTGTCTGTCTTCAGTGAGCTTTGAGACATGAGAGATCAGGAAACATATTCTCAGGGAAGGTAAAAACCCCAATTTACATCTAGTCTACCCCAGGCCTTTTCTTCTGAGATTGACCTGTGTCCCAGCTGCCTACTTGACCTCTCCATTTAAAGGTAACAGAACTTGATCTCACCCACCCTCCCGGCTTCCTCCTCCTCCTTTGTTCCTATCTCATTAAGCTGCACCTGCATCTATTCAGTTGCTAAGCCTGAACCCAAGCAGCTCTTTTTGATACCTCTCTTCATCTCCCCAGGAGCGAGTCCTGCAGCAATTTAAGCCATTTCGTCTCCAAAACAGATCTCAAACCCTTCACTTCTCTGCCTCGGCCACGACCATGTAGCCGCGTAACTCCCCGCCTCCCATGTGGACGTTTGCTGTGGCTCTCTCAAGGGCCTCCTCACTTCTTCTCACTCCCACTTCAAGTCCCTTCTCCACTCAGCAGCCAAAGTGACCTTTTAAAACCATGAATTGTATCATAGCACGTGCCTGAACATTTCCATGGCTCCCCACCGCATTTAGTACAAAATTAAAAAGTCTTAATGTGACGTCTTCGAGGTCCAGCCCCATCTTACCCCTCCTCTGTCATGCTTCACACTGCCCTGCTTTAGTTTTCTAAGCACTGCAAGCTCTCCCTCCTCTGGGTCTTCCTCGTTACTGTTTGCAGTTCTAGGAACACTCTTCCACTCTTGATGTGACTAGCTCCTCCTCATCCTTTATGCCTCCTTATAGAAGTCACTTCCTCAGAGAAGCCCTCCCAACAGTTTGTATGGTGTAGATCCCTCCCTTTAGTGTCTTTGCATTTCCCCCTTGACTTTCCTTCCTTGTACTTGTCACAATTGGTAATCATTCATCCCGTTATTTCGGTGTTATCTGAAGTCTTTCCCCAGTTGACCATAAGCCAAGGAAAGGAAACATAAATATTTTGTCCCTGTGTGCCCCCCACCCAGTACCTAGCCAGTGCTTGGCATGTAGTCAGGACTCGTAAATATTTCCTTGACTCATGAGTTTCTAAGTTTCATTCTTTTAAAATGGTGACTTGATCCCAGGTATTTGGTTTCAAGCCTTTACTATCTGCTGAGATAGTGTCCTCTTTTCTTGCAGGTTTTGGATGTGCTGGATCTATGTGTGGTTGTTCTGCAGTCCCACAAGAACCAGCTCCTTCCCTTGGCTCATCGGGCGTGGCCCTCACTCGTGCACCGACTCACAAATGATGACCCCCTGGCAGTGCTCAGAGCCTTCAAGGTACTGCACTGATGCCCCACCGCCATCAGTCATGGGGATGGATGGAAGTGAGCATGGAGCTCAGTGGTGTCTTTTGGCGGTAGTTCTCTTTTTATCCGATTGTGACCTACTATACCTTGAAGAAAGTATAGGCAAATAAGAAAAGCACAAAGAAGAAAATAAAGTCAGTTTCCTTTTGAATTTGAAGCAGAGAGAACTAGTAGATGAAAAGGGCCACCAGTATTCATTGAGCACCTCCTCTGTGCCAGGCAGCATGCTTGGCACTTCACACATGAGCTCATCTCTGTACAACAACCTTATAAGGAAGATACTAGTATCCCCATTTTTGACAGAAGAGGAAACAAGCCCAGAAAGTTAAGGAACTTTCTCAAGATCACACAGCTAGGAAGTGATAGTACCTGAATCTGAGTTCATGCCCATGTTCTGTGCACGGCACAAGAGTCAAGATGAAGACTGACTAGGTTCTAGCAATGGGCATCCTCTGTGCAGCTGAGCGACTCTGGGCAAAGCCCATGACCACCTATCCCACCTTTCTCATAGTGGTTGTCAAGGATAAAGTGGGGCTATTTGGTGAAATGCTTTGAAAAGTTAAAAGCCCTCTGTGTATGTAAGGTATTATTCTCCCTGACTTAGTTTGGCTTATATTAGCACACAGATTTTGGCTTATTTATTTATATCCTTCCTTGTTCTAAAAAGCACTTAAGGCAAGTTACAGAGATACATTTACCATAGCAAGCTAACATAAATTAGAAGTGGGTGAGCAAGATGAGGCAAAGAAAAAAGATGCGTAGGATATAGAATGAAGCCAGGAATGCAACTAATATACTTGGCTAAAGTATTTTGTTTCTGTAAGGTTCTTCAGCATATACTGGACCAAAATGCAAGCTTACATTTAAAACATATAAAATCGTTAATATTTTTTTCTAAAGCAAAATACACAAAATGACACACACACGCACAGGCACTTGTGGGCGTTGGGGGGAGAGGGAAGGAGGGAGGTCTTGCTAAATCACTCAGATGTGCCGTTTTCCTTTATGAAAATTAATAGGTTATCTGAAATGACAGCGAGTGTAGAAAAATGAAAACATATAAAGATACGTGCACTGTAACTGAGACTGCTTTTCCACTCCCAGACCCATTAGTGACCCTTGAGGTCCATAAGGCCTTGTGCAGTCCTGCTGAAGGCCCTGAAATAAGTGCCTTGTTCTCTACAAAGTCGGTAAATGTTCTCTGTCCTGGATATGCCTTGCTTACCAATTTTTTTTCTTAATTAATTTATTTAACTTATTTATTTTTGGCTGTGTTGGGTCTTCATTGCTGTGCGCAGGCTTTCTCTAGTTGCAGCGAGTGGAAGCTACTCATTGCTGTGGCTTCTCTTGTTGAGGAGCACAGGCTCTAGGCACGCGGGCTTCAGTAGTTGTGGCACGTGGGCTCAGTAGTTGTGGCTCACAGGCTGTAGAGCGCAGGCTCGGTAGTTGTGGCACACGGGCTTAGTCACTCCGTGGCATGTGGGATCTTCCCGGACTAGGGATCGAACCCGTGTCCCCTGCATTGGCAGGCGGATTCTTAACCATCGCACCACCAGGGAAGTCCCTTGCTTACCAATTTTTAAAGAAATTCTTATTATCCTGTATACTCAGTCTTGTGCAATGGAGCAAAACGTTTCAATATGTTCTGCTTGAGAAGGTTTAAAACAAGACATGCAAAGAGACTGCCTGTCGTGAAAGATGGAATGAGGGTGATGTACATAAGAGATTGTGCCGTGGAACAGAAGGAACTCTGACTCGGCTCTGCCCACTGGAGACCCTGCCCTGACCCAGCCAAGGACCTCAGCCAGCCACTGCCCTTTTCGATGCCTGCACGTGGCAGCAGCTGAGCTGGGCCTCAGCTACTGGGCCTGTTTATGTTTGTTCAGCTAGCTGGAGTTAAAAGCACAAGTCTTTCCTCAAGGGATGTTAGGAAGATTCAAGAGATGATCTATGTGAACTGCTTTAAGCTCTTTTTTTTTTTTAACAAAAAAGGGAGGGAAATCCAGGTATTAACCATACTATTCATCCAACCCAAGATTCCTTTGAATTATTCTCCATGTAATCTGTATTTATGGATAGAAGCAGCCATGCCTCGGGAGCAGAGACCTCCAAATTCATAACTGTCAGAATCACAAACCGTGGGCAAGGAATTAACAGCAATAATTCTATTTTTCTTTTTCAAGCAGAGACGTAGATGAAATTGAATTAGCAAACATTCTTTTAGCGCTCTCGCTGCCTTGGCAACGTTCAGTCACCGGGTTGGGGTCTGTTTCCACAGGTTTTGCGTACCCTGGGAGGCAAGTGTGGCGATTTTCTGAGGAGCCGGTTCTGCAAAGATGTCCTGCCAAAGCTGGCTGGCTCTTTAGTCAGCCAGGCTCCCGTCAGTGCCAGGGCTGGACCAGTTTACTTCCACACGCTGGCCTTCAAGTTGCAGCTGGCCGTCTTGCAGGGCCTGGGCCCCCTCTGTGAGAGACTGGACCTAGGTAGGTACCAGCCAGTCTCGCCTGGGCACACACACTGTACACTCTGTCTCACCCCCATCCTTGCCCTCCTCATTAGCCGTGCTCCTGTCATCTCCTGTCCTGTGCACATCCTTCCATCTCACTTTGGCCTCATTTATCCATTTACCTTGCTGTGTTTTGTGACTTAGGGATGGAGCACAGAGCCCACAGCATCTTGCCTAGCTGTTCCAGTTTCATCAGACAGCAGTTGGTTCCTGCTCATCCCCACTGAAGCCTGAGGGCCAACGCTTGTTTTGTTTTTCCTCTCTGCAGGTGAGGGTGACCTGAATAAAGTGGCTGATGCCTGCTTGATTTACCTCAGTGCCAAACAGCCCGTGAAATTACAAGAGGCTGCCAGGAGGTACGTCTGCTTGATCACCCGCATCTCTTTACGTTTGTCCTAAATTATAGATGATTTGCTAATGGGGAGCAGAGTTGAGGCATCTCTGTTCTTTTCTCTTCTCTCTCTTCTTGCCAGGTTAAGATGATTTCTTTAACTGTGCCAACATCTAGAGATGGTATTTTTACTGGACACATTTCTCTTTGAAAGTAACCTTTTCCGCTGCTGCAGCATCAGCAACAATTCCAAAGGGGCAAAAAGCAGAAAGGTGGTGTCTTGTAGGGGACAAAGCACTCTCCTGCTCAGAGGGTGATCGTCTTCTAGGCCCTACTCTTCTGGTGACCAGGTGACCCTGGCACCTCTCTCTCAGCTTCCTCATCCACAAGGTGAAAGCATTGGGTTATTGATCTAGCAAACCTTGGCTCCACAGAGCGTCTTAATGGGTGTCAGGTGCCGTGAACCCTCACAAATTGTATGCAGAATTGTGTGTGTGCAAGCAGACATGTGCGTATCTGTTTCTAGACAGATTCCACATCATTCATCCGATTATAATAGGAGTCTGTGAACCAAGAAACGTTCAAAACCACTGGACTAATGATTTAAAGGGCCTTTTCAACTCTGAAATTATGTGATTCTAATTTCTAAGAGTTTTGCTTATTAGAGAGTAGCTGTACCACCTCTAACAGGAGAAGCTATGTCTGGTTCCTAGAGTCCTAAAGGCTATTTATCAAAAGCTAAAACTCTGAGCACAGGAGCATTCCCCAGACTTGAGACCCAAAACGTACCCTGACCCCCTTTCCCCAGCTCTCCTTCTAGCCAGGATCAGCCTGTGCCCTGCAACTGCCATCCCTGGACATCTGCAGCTGGGGCGAAAGCCGGCCGGTCTGGCCTGGCACTGCCTGCCACTCTGGGCACTGCAGCTCCACCTCCCCGGGCAAAGAAACAGTCCTTCCCACTTCATCAGCTTCTGGAAACGTGTCCCTGATCTTCCTTGGTGGAGCAGGCGTCATCTTACTCCCTGAAGGGCTGAAAGGCTGCTCTGTCTGTGAAATGAGGAAAGCCAACTTGCTCCCTTATAAACCTTGCACTCTCTTGGAGCGATGGAAATATCTCTTTGAATTGATTTATTATCCTTTGCAGTTTTCTGCTCTTGATTTCCCCAGTTCCGTTTTTTCTTTCTGTCCCTTTCCTGTCACATCCCCTAGGCCCAGAATCCATCATGGTTTCTCAAGCACAGGGGTGCATGCCAAAGAGCTTCTTGTCCCTGGACAGTCTTATTCCTTAAAGAACCAACTTAGGATGAAAATAGTCCTCCTCCAGGCAGTGTTCCTGAAGCTAATTGTGCTATGATTTAAAAGACAACTCACAAACATGATGAATCCATCTTGAAGCAAATTCTTCTGGGTGCCTGTTACAGCCAAGAGTCCCAAAGATCTGGTTTTCTCATTCCCTGTCCCATTCTACTCTTCCTACACCTGCCCCATACCCATCCTTCAAGTTTAGACCCATCAAACAAGCTAATATTCACAATTCATTATCTTTTCATTTCTAATTTTCTTTATTTGCTACTGAAAGCAGTTAAACCCGAATTGGACCTTACTGACTCTTGAGTTGGAATTCCAGGTGCCTTGCGGGGAGGAGATTGCAGCCAGACGGCCTGACTGCGGCGCCTCTTTGTTCCACTTGAGGTTGAGTCAGATGACCTCCCTCTGACGGGCTGCGCGGGGAGGAAGTGCAAGGTTGACTGCTTTACATACACATCATCTGCAAACTTATTTTGAAGTCAGGGAAAAAAATATCTGTGTTGTCCTTGATCAGGAGCTGATTTGGCATCTTGATTCAGAAATTAATAAGCTCTCTAAATGGGAGAAGCCGTCTGAGACAATAGGAAATCTGGTCTCTTTGTGAGTCTCATTACAGAGCAAAGAGAGGGAGATGGGTGGGCCGATTAGTATGAAAACAGTCAGACCTCCGGGAACTAATGAATAAGGTCCCCTGAGTGAGACAGAGTTCCCAGCTCAGCAAATGGCCGCACATCCATCCGGTTGTTTGTCCTGAATTCTTCTCTTTCCATCACACCCCACATCCATTCCAGAAGTGAAGCCTGTCTACCTAACTTGTGAAATCTCTCTTCAAACTGCTTCTCTTCACCTCCAAGCTGCCAGGGCAGGCCAGGTCACCCTCATCTCTTACCTGATCCCCTGCAGGAGCCTCCACCCCAGCCCCCCGCTTCCACACGTGCCCTTCAGTGTTCCCCACACAGCTGTCAGTGACACCTCCACCCACTCAGGGGAGAAGAGAAGGCTGTGTGTTCTTTGCCAGGGCCCAAGGGGGAGATCTGTAGCCAGAGGGTTACAAAAACTCAAGCTTCAGCTCCATATTCAAAAGAACTAGTGAAAGCCAGAGCCGCCCAGAGACGCCCCAGCTCCCTCAGAAGTAGTGACTTTCCGACACTGGGCAGATGACCAGCTGGCTTTGGATCGGGCGGGGCTGGTGAGGAAACCTGTGAGGGCAGGTGGCTGCTCTGAGGCCTCCTGCAGTCTCAGAGAGGTGGATGAGCAGCTGTGTCTGTAGGTCTGGCAGGTGGCGGTGGGGACCTCTGCAGGGCAGCCTCCCTCACGTTGGAATGGAGGCAAACTCCGCAGCACCGTGAAAGTTCCTCTTTGTGTGCATTACAGTTGGATTTTTCCTTCCTCCTGTTTGCTTCTCCTGGCTCCAAAGAATGACCAAGCCTGTGTTTGCTTTTTTAATTTGTCATATTAAATAGAGCCTTTGTGGCAGGCTTTTACATCCAGGCTGTAAACTCTAGAAATGGAAATTGATCAGGGGGTGGTTGATATAACCAAGGCTGTAAATGCTAAGAACGGAGATGCCATTCCAGTTTAATGCTTTTATCTAGCAAATGTGCCTTGTAAGGAGGGACATAAATCTTGCAACTTGGTTGGGGGGGGGGGTGCGGCGGGTAAGAGCGAGGTATAATCTTGCCATTTGTTACCACCAGGTGTCACTGTGAACTGGCCATGCAAGAAAAAATACCGACTCCCCCAAAGTCCACCTAGTTAAATGACTTCAGTGGATAACAAATGAGAAAACCATATTTGGGGTATGGGAAGAGGGGTCAGCATATCATGAGCTGTAAATAAGGCCGAGTCCCTGAGAATAAGCACTGGATTACAAAATAACAGGTTATATCAGCCACGCCCGCATCTCAGCCTTGGCGGACTTAGCTGATATAAATTCTCCAGTGGCCCTGGAAGCCTCTGAGATACCTCCCAGCATGCAGTGGGCCTCCACAGTTCTGTGCCTTCCTGGCCACGGAGCTCTTCCTTCCTGCATATGAAAGGAATTTGAGATGAGAGCACATTCCCCAAATTTCTGTGTTTTTCCTTCCAACCAGTACATGCTCAACCTGGTTCAACTCAACTCCATTAAAACCACACTCCTTGGGCCTCTCTCTGAGCAGCCTCTGAGGCTCCCTCTCTTGTGCATAAATCAGTCAGTCTTCCACCCTGGGGCTAAACGGAACAAAACTAGGCAATATCTATTTTTTAAAAGTTGAAGTCCATGCCCAACAATGCTCTTAGGCCACATGGTTTCCACCCCCAAGTCCTACCTCCACCTGTTAACCCCAGAACCCAGGTGGGGACGCAGGGTGCCAGCAGGTAGTGACCAGCCTGCTGCACCTCCTGGTTGTACAGGTGCTGAATGCTGTGGTTCTTGATGTGTGTGGTGGGGAAGGGAGAGGGCCCTCCCATCTTCCTCTCTTAGCCATTGTATGTGCGGGCAAAGGGCACCAGTCTTGGAGGTGGACAAACCTAGGTTCACATCTTACTGGCTCTGTGACCTTGAGCAAATGACTTCATTTCCTTGCACCTCATTTCCTTCCTCTGTAAACTGGGTTTGGTGCTAACACCTTCCTCCAGAACCATCATGCGGATGAATAGCGTTAATATGTAAGAGAGTACACTCGGCGTTCATCCATTCTGCCGATTGGCTGAGAAGCTGCTGTGTGCCCGGCACTGTTCTAGGCACTGAAAATAGAGGGGAGCAGGAGAGAGGAGGCCTCTGCCCTCGTGGTGCTTACGTTCTGGAGTTTTATTTATGTGTGTATACACACCCTTATGGGAGATATATAAATTTGCCAAATATATAATGTATATATGTTACATGTACACATATACACTTGGGCATGGTATTTCTTGTTGGAAGCCTGCTTCATCTTGACTGAAATCTAAACTGGGGTTTTCATCTCAGAAGGATCTTTTTCATGTTAATTGTTCTACCTCCCCCTACCGCCTTTTGCATGAGAAGCCAGGACAAAGAGTTTGAAGGTTCATTTACTGACTGACTTCCCCGCTTTCTTTCTAGCAGTAGGATCCCAGCCCATCAAAAATGCAGCCGCTGCCTTCAAACCCTGGAGGAACTCAGACTGGCAGAGGCTCTTTCATTTCATCCCCGTCAGAGCCCCAACTCCTCGCTTTACCCACACATGGGCCTATTATATTTGAATGGATCAGGAGCCGCAGAGGTGATCCAGTAGTTCAGCTGAGCTTGAAATTAGTAGCTCATCCCCTTAAATGGTGTGGGCAGTTTGTCTGAGCTTGGGCTGCAAAGCTGTTTCCTATGGAAATGAGGGCACTCCTAATGTTTTCCCTTTTGCCATTCGATTAATAGTTGACAAATCCAGACCCAAGTAGTTAGCTTTCCCATTATCCATCTTTTGACAGGCATTGCTGCTTTTCTCTTCAAGACTCATTGTTCTAAAAATACACTTAGATCTGAAGCTGTTCACTGTGCATATATAGGCATGATTTCCTGGTGTCAAAGATAAGAGACATCTGCCATGCAGATTACAAACAAAGTGAGTTGCTGGGTTTCAGATCTGAAGGCAGGGACCTCTGTGCTACTTAAATCAAATGCAGCCAGTCCTTCCCCTGCTTCCTTGGTGTTGTCATGTGATTGATAATCTGCCAGGGTCATCCATTTCCCCACCCAGTTGGAAAGCCAAGTGTGGGGCGTACATGCACTTGTATATGCCATACTGGGTCAGGAACCACGATGCTCTTGACGGGAGATCGAGCCTGGTAGGTGGACCACGTGCACAAAGTAGATTTCAAATATCGGAAGCCTTGGCCGACCACAGGGTGGTCATTTCATCCCTTTGCAGGGGAGGCAGGAGTGAATGTTGATGATCTCAGTACCAAGTAAAGTAGCCAAGGACATGGCCTCAATTGTCTTATTATATGTGTATTTATTTAAAAGATGCTTTAGAGTCTCTTACTAGCCACGTACTGTGTTGAGAGTTCTAAGGTGAAGACCAAGGTAGAGTTGGCCTCACATCGCTGTTCAGTAGTGGTATACCCTTGGGCAAATTAATTTCCTTCTCGAAGTCTCAGTTTCCTCATCTACAAGACTAGAATAAGCATATCTATTTTTTCCACCTAATAAAATTATCACAAAGATTCAGTAAAGTCATGTATATTAGTCTTTAGCACAAAATGTCAGCCCAGAGTTAAAAAGTCAATCAATAGTCGTTGTTATCAGTATTTAAACTTCCTCCTTATTCCAAAAAAGACCTAAAGCATCTTATAAACTTAAGTGTATGCAGCAAGGTAAATAAGAAGTGAAGACATTTTTTAAGGGAAAAATAGTAAGAGGGAAAACAAGGTGAAGCCAGGGTTGAGGTTAATATATAAAGTGCAGGCTTTGAACTCTTCACCTCCGCTAGAGATGAGCCTGCAGCGTGGCTCTGGGCCTCCTAACAGACAAGGCAAAGAGGGAAACGCATCTGCTGCGCAAATTCCAGTCATTACTGCAATAAGAAAAGAAAGCTTTTAGAAGGAAGCATAGCTCTGGAATTCCCTTGGTGCTGAACCCTGAGAAAATTTCCCCGTGGGTCATCTTAGAAGAACACTAGGTACCATTGTGACTGATTATTCCCAATGTCCTTGCAGTAAATACAGAAGTACATTTCCTAGAGCTGTTTCTGATGGCTCCATCAGTGGAGGCTGCTGGCTTAGTGCCAGAGCGTGGGTTACAGGAAAACAGTTCGGGGGTGGCGGGCAGGGGGGCGCAAAACAGGTAGGCTGCCACAAAGATGTCTTTATCTGCAAGGGTGTGCATCTTCCAGGGAGGACCAAGAAACACGGCCTGCGGCCTGAGAGTGCAGACGGCCGGGGCCACTTTGAAATCTGCGCCCAGCAGCGTTGTCATCATGGGATCTAGGCCAACGGGGCGGGGGCCTGGAGCGGGGAGAGCTGGCCAGATGGAAAGGGCTGCTTTTAGATCCTGCCCCAGTGGGATTTAAACCCTTCTTGGTTCTGGCTTATTTTTGAATTGTCAGTAACAGATTGGGCCTCTCAGTGCCATATCCTTTTAAATATGCACAAAGCAATGGAGTCATTCCACAGCATCTATGGTACTTTGTCTTGTGGTACTTTAGGGACTCGATTATCATCGTAAGCTTCCACTGGTGTTTATGGTTTTAAATCCTGTCCCCGTTGCATTTAAATATTTTTAATATTGGCCTCTGTGTGAGTGTGTGGGTTGGCGATCGATAGGTGAATGACTGTGAACAGGTAAATAGAGTTAAGTCGAATGAGTATGTATAGCTGCAGAGGTAATTGGTAGTATTTATTTGGAGAGTAAATTGTTGCTTCAAGTCATAATCCTCCATTTCCAACATTTAGAAACAAAAAACGGCCCGCGTGCAGGGGAAGATAGCTAAATTGAATAGCAAGAAAGGACAGGCTTGAAATACTGGTTAACCGATGAACCGAGACCCATTAGAGTAAATTACTGAGTATGGAAACATCGCCCCATTGCTTGCTGGCTCGGACACGTCGACACCCTGAGCATCCGTTTATTTAAAAGGAAACACACAGCCTCACTTGTAGCATCATCATGTACGGAGTCATGGGAGAAGAGATGGCCAGAGGAAGAAAGAGTGTGGAGGCTGTTCTGCCAGAAGGGGAATGACAGGGAAGCCAAAGTAACTCTGCACGTGTGCCTGCTTTCCAACAAGTGAGTTTACCCTCTGCTTGCATTTAGTTGTGCCCACGTAGAGATAGCCTGTATCATGTCTCTAAGGAGACACCCTGAATAACTTCTTTAGATGCCCCAAATAAATAAATAAATAAATAAATAAATAAACATCACAAAGCCGCAAGTTCTTTACCACCGGCGTTTACGCAGACAGCTCACAAGAGCATTTTATAAATCCAGAAAGAGACAAGGAGCAGCAGATCCCTCAAGCAAGTAATTGACAGAGAAAGAATAGCCTGTCACCCAGGAGAGCTGGGAGCTCTGAATTTCAGTTAAGTTTATTTAGCTTTGCTGGGTCTCGATTGGCTGGTGGTTTTCTAGAGCTCCCCTTGAGCAGGTGTTGTCTAACCCAAGATGGTGAGGACATACTCTGTAATATTTGCATCTTCAACAGAGGGGTGTCTTTTTGCCGCATTTGGGGTGGAAGGGCCCATGATCCAGCCCCCATGCTTGAGAACTGCTGGGAGTGTTGGAGCTGGAAGGGGGTTAGAACCGATCTGATTGATGTACAGAGAAGTGACTTGCCATGTCCCCACCTCAGGAATCCTTCCCCGACTCCGGCCCACCCATGACTTGAGCCTGGCCCTCTTCACATTGCATCATGGGCTTCTGTGGTCAGTCTGTCCTCCCCACCAGACAGAGAGCCCTAAGGCCAGAGCCTTTGTCCATCCGTCTTTGTGTCCCACGCACCTGACGCAGTGCCTGGGCTGGACCAGGCGCTAGTAAACATTTGGCGAACCATGCAGAGAGGGAACCAGACCCGGCCAGCCAGATTCTAGCAGCACATTTCCCAGCTCCCCAGGCGACCTCGCCCCCAGCTTTGTCACTCGGAGCACCTGATGTTGATCATAAAGGAATGAGTTGCTTCTATTGGTTTGGTGTCTGGAGTTTATTAGGTACTTACTGATACCCGTCAATTGTAGATAGGGCTGAAGTGCAGGGAAATGGCTGCCTGCATGAAGTGAAATTCAATAAAACCGCATTTTAAGTGAAAAATCAGTATAAACACCAGGCTTCTTTGCCATGGAAACAGAGGTTGCTTAGAAACTGCCTAACGGCGAGTTCTAAATTTTTTAAAGTCAAGTTATCATTTAAGCTACACGGCCCTACCGGTTATTGAGAGATAATCACTCGCCTCAGGACACTCGGAGGCAGGAGGCACAGCTGAGTGCCTGCCGAAACTCTGGGGACCAGATAATCTCTTGATAACTGTGCTCCCTGGAGCCACTGATTCGGGCCTGGGGGAAAGAGAAAGAAATTTTTGTTCAGGAGTTAAATGGTGTACATATATTTTTTTAAAGTGTTTCTCTTTGGGTTTGAAAAAAGATGGAGTCGACCACTTGACATGTTCAGCAGCCATCTCGGCCACGTCTCAAGATGTATTAGGGACATTTTCCAGGCAGTTAACTCCTATCGCTTCAAAGCAGAGGTCTCCCCTTTGTCTTTTGTCTTTTGATTATGCAAAAGGATGCCTTCGAGGTCTTCAGCCTTCTGCCCTTCATTGTCTGGGAGCCCCTCGCCCCAGCTCAGGAAGGGCAGGAACTGGTCCCAGGACAAAGCAATACTGGAGTTTGGGGGAAAGCTGGGCCTCTGAGTACTCAGACAAGACCTCCTGGGTCTCAGGCTCAGCTCCCAGGGCCTCAAAGTGAACAGGGGTCCAGGTTCGGAATTTTTCGGTGTTTAGAGTTCAGCGGGTTGCATGTCTTTTGCCAAGCAAGAGCACAGCTATGCCTGCCAGCCACCTGGTTGCATGGCACGGCATTTGCTCCAGACCTCAGGCATGCAGAGGGCAAAGAATATTACATTCGTTTCTTCCTGAAAGTAATGGACAAAATTACAACCCCAGTGGCTGAGAATTGGGACCCCTACCAAGTCAGTATGAAGGAAATTATGACTGAAACAAAAGACAAATGTTCTGCCCTTTTCAGAGCATCTGAGAATTTTCCATGGTATGGCAGTGCTGTCAGGGTTGCTAGTGATAATTATTCCTTAGACACACACACACTCTTTCTGGAAGGAACAGTGTTTTCATTATACACTTCAAAGTGTTTTCCTGCACCTCATCTCCTTAGAGCCTCAGAACAAACCTGTGAGGAGGGTGGGGCAGGTGTGATTATTTTCCTTTGGAGAAGGAGGAAACAGGTTCACAAAGGCAAAATAATTTGCTCCCAGCCTCAGAGGTGGGGAAGAAACTTGCGTTGCCACCTGCCATTCTGGGGATTCTACCTCTTTAAGAGCTCAGAAGTGAGACCCAAAATAATTCTTCCAAGAGTATGGCTCTAGCTTACTAAAAGAAGATGAACTTTGCACACGATTTTTCCTTTGCCTCCCTGTTAGCATTTTATTTAGGGATCTCGAAGGGCAAAGAGAGTGGCTTCCTTCCTTTTCCTTTCCTGCCAACGAGCACAACACCCGCATTTAGTAAGTTAAAAAGGAGACCAAAAATGAACACTGCAACGTTTCCATGCCTTGTAAGTCAGAGCAGAGCTGCGACTGAACTGGGCCACAGCACCACTTCGCTGGGTGTCGCCCAGATCAAAATACTCCTTGAAGCTGAGAGTGCGCCCATGCTGTAGCTTGTTCCAGTTCTTGAAGGGGAAAAAAAAAAATCAAATGAAACCAATTGCATTCTAACAGTCTTTGGCACCAGGGAAAACTGTCAACTGTGTCACGTGTAAATAGAAATCTGCTTCCCATTTTTGGTGCATTTTTTCATAATTTCCCTTGCCACTCTAATTATCAAAGATATTTTTGTTTTTAAACAAAACTTGTCTCCCACGCAGGCCCCATCTCCTTTCTGCGGTGAAGTGGAAACGATGAATTAGAATATTCTAATCACTTCTCCAGCAACCACCGCTGAGGTTATAAACTCAAGATTATCCTAAGTAAAGAAAACTTAAATTGTTCGGGCACAAAACAGGCCAGAAAATGTGTCAAAGTGCCGCCTCCCCCTGTCTCCCTTGCCTCCTTAGCATATGTCTGTTAAACCCAAGGAAGAAAGCAAAACTGGCTTCACCGAAGTAAAACCCAAATCCCCTGAGGGCACAGGCTTTTTAGATTAACGAAATTAAACACCAGAATTTAGCTCTGTTTAGCAAGCATTTACATTCCTATCTATCTGATGCCCAGCAGTACGGGAGAGGCTCCTAGGAATGGTCATCAAAAATAAAATGTGATCCATCAAATAGATTCTATCTGCTGTTAGTTGGTAGACGGGGATCACATGTGGGAGGCCCTGTGTAGGGCTGGATCTGTGTTTTCTCATTTAAACCACAGCAGAACCCTGGGTGAAGTACATCCCCAGTTTTAGACATGAGGAAACTGAGACGGAGGCAAGCCGTACAGCTAGTGACATCTGCGGTAACGTGACTCCTGTTAGTAACATCCTTGGTCCTTCCTTGGTAGTGAGCAGTCGATCTCTCCTTTAGATCATTTTACAGAATGTAACTATTTCAAAGAGGGATGCCATCTGAAGTCATTAGTGTGCAGCATAATAAGTCCCTTATTAAACATGAAACCTGTTTGATCAAGTATTGGTTGAGTGCTAACCATGTGCCGTGCTAAGTGCCTGAGATACAGCAGTGAACCAAACAGACATGGTCCCTGCCCTCAGGGGCTTGTGCTGTGAGGAGGAGAGATGGGAGATGGTCAATAAACAGGCAATTGATAAATGCTGGGGAGGGTGTCCGGAGAGAGAAAAATAAGGGGCAACCACTTAGGCGACATGGTCAGGAAGGCCACCCTCTCTGCACAGGTGATACGTGAGCTGAGATGGGCAGGGTGGCTGAGAGAGAGCCGCCCAGCTAGCGGAGGGCCTCATCCTTCCCAAGATTGAAAAGCCAGATCCGAATCGCTGAGTCAGCCAGGTATAGGAAGTCTACACTTGGATTACCCGGCACGGTGGCCTGGGCATCGTTCAGAAATGGGATGTGAGCAGATACGAGGCAAAGGGTTGTGACCCCACGGTTCAGACCAAGATAAAGAACCTCACCCGTGGTGGGTGTCTGGTGCTGGGTGGCCCCGGCCCTTCAGCTGTGTTCATGTCGTGTATAGGGCACCAGTGCTCTGCCTCTGCTAAAGGTCCCAGAGCCAGGCTCAGCCGATCCTGCCATGGGAGAATAACTGCATCTGATCCCTCTATGGGATCCAGACCACCGAGAATCCATGGCTCTCAGGGGCCAGAAATGGGCCAACTACTGAGTTCAGCAGCGTGCTGCAGGGTCAGAGATAAGGGTCTGAGACTCAGGAGTTGAGGGTTTGCCCAGGCTCCCCAAGCAGGAGAGGGAGTCCCTGCACTGGGGCTGGTCCTGTGAGCGAAGTGGACTCTGTAATAAGGGGTGGGCCCTATCCATTTTCTTCCTTCTGAGAGCTGTTTTATAGCCCAGAATTTAACCGGTTTCTTTGCCAAGAGCTTGTTTGATGTCAATATTGTTCTGCTCAGACTAACTACTTTCCTTTCCTCTATGTCAACGGATATGAAGCTCTTTACCTCTCTTTCTGTTAGGCTTTGGGACCGTCCTAATGGCCCTGTATTAGGAACGAAAGTGGGCTTTGTTCTGCTGTGCAGAGTGATGCGATGATCATTTTTCTCTCCAAGAGCCCGCTAAGCAGCCTCTGGGGTGGAGCACCAGCAGCCCTCCCTCGTGCCCTCACTCTCTTTCTCCGTCTCTCCACAGCCTTTTCCTCCACCTGATGAAGGTAGACCCGGACTCCACCTGGCTGCTCCTGAACGAACTTTACTGCCCGCAGGAGTTCACACCTCCCCACCCCAGCCTCCACCCGGTGCAGCTGCGGGGGGCCACTGGGCAGCAGAGCCCGTTCGCAGCCAACGTGCTCCGCCTGCTCCAGGAGCTGCAGTGACCCCGCCCCTCCCCCCTAGTCAGGCAGGCGCCAGAGGAGGTCCCCTGCCTCCCTGGCCGAGGATGTGGGGCCCACCCCACCCTGGCCGAGGGCGGTGGCGTCGGCCTCAGAGAAGACTGCCAAGGTGGATTAGACAGCCAATCGATTTATAAATTGATCGATCACACAACTGCTTAGAAACTGGATTGAAGGAAAGCAGCTGACTGTTACTTATATTTCATACCTGGTATTTTCAAATGACATTGTCTGGCAGCTCTAAGGGCTTAGCTCCTTAGCTTACCATCTCTGCGGCCCTAGCTGCCTCACAGGCCACCCCACGCACCCACCCACACCCAAGAGCTTGAGGACACGTGGGGCGGAGGCCTGTACTACCCATCGTGTGTGACCGCGGCGCCTGAGGACCACGTGGAAGTATCACACATCGGAGAGTTTTCAGATCACCGGCCTGCAGCATGGACTCACACACCTCCCCCTCCTCAAGTAAGGAGATAAGAACCTAACCTGTTCTTTGGAAGAAAATGAAATAAAGGCACTTCTTGGATGAAAAGTACGATCAAGAACTCACTTTGAAGTTTGTTATTTAAATTGGGTGATTTTTTTAAAATGAGTTTATGGGGAATTCCCTGGTGTTCCAGTGGTTAAGACTCTGTGCTTTCACTGCTGAGAGCCTGGGTTTGATCCCTGGTCAGGGAACTAAGATCCCGCGTGCCGCAAGGGAAGGCCAAAAAAAAAAACAAAAAAAACTGAGTTTATGTTCATCAATGGGTAATACAAAGTCATGGTATAAAATCCAAGCAGTACAAAATAATGAAAAGTCAGTCTCCCCATCCTCATTCCCTAGACATCTAGTTTCCCTCTCCAAAGGCAAACACTCATGACAGTTTTTTTGGATACCTTTTAAGTATTTTTTAACTTTCCATCAGGGATAACGGTACTCTGAAGGCCCATGTGCCCATAACCCAGCTGCACCCAGTCACCAGCACGTGGCCAGCCCTGCTTCATCCCGCCCCTTCCCAGTTACCTCCACACCACAGCCAGCCCCTGGGTTATTTTTAAGCAAACTCCAGATGTCATATCCAAACTTCTTTTTTTTTAAATAAATGTACAGCCAGAATAGCATTATCACACCTAAAAAATTTAACAATGGTCCTGTGTGTTTGAATCAGGATGCAAATAAGGTATGTACATTGCCATTATCGATATGTCCCTTAATAAATCTCTTTTAATTTATAGATTCTCCCTCCACCTCTCTTTTCTTTTCCCGGGAAGTTTTTTGTTGAGGAAACAAGGTCATTTATTCTACAGCATTTCCCACAGTCTGGCTTTACTGATTGCATCCCAGTGGGGGGTCATTTCATGGGCTGCTCCTGTCACCTGTGTTTCCTATAAATGAGGAGGCAGAACAAGAGGCTTGATCGGGTTTGATTTTTTTGTTTTTGCTTTTTGGCTGCACTCCTCCATGGGTGGTATTATTTTCTTCCATCAGGAGGTACATGATGTCTGAACTCTTCTTGTGAAGTTGGCAGCCATTGGTAAGGCTCACCTGGACCCTCTCGTTCATTAGGGATTGCAGAGCAGCGCTGTTCCAGCCCCGCCATGCCAGCTTGCTTATAGCTAGAGCCTTGGTCCCTTCATCAACCATGTGGTAACCTTGAGGGAGTTTGTTTAGAAAAGGCAGGATAAACACTTGATTTTTCTAGCTGGGAGACTTAAACCCCACAGATTATGTAAATTCAGGTACTCAGCCACATGCACACACTCACTCACCCATGCTGAAAGATGCACATTCGAGAATGATGAATGCTTCCTCCCCAGATGCATGGTGAGGCACTATCTACATAACTCCTCCACTGACATAGATAATCCCCAAGCTCTAAAAAAAAAAAAAACCAAAACAAGATGGTTGGCATGGGGACTTACTGGAGCAAGGGTCCCCAGCCAGTTCCAGAGAGTCCCCACTCCTTTCCTTTTAGGACCTTCCCTGCAAGGGCAATGGGATGTCCAGCTGGCTTCTGGTCTGGCTCTGTCAGTGAGTCATCACCACCCCGCTTCGGCCTTCAGTTCTCCCACCTGTAAAGTGGAGGGAATGGGCCAGAGAGAGAGTTCTTAAGCTTTGAGGATTCTGCACTCTTCCAGGAATCAGATGAGATCTGAGGACCCACTCCCCCGAAACATTCCTCCTCCCCTGTCACTCCCAGGAGGGCGCTGCATCCTCCAAGCCTACAGTCACGCACCATCTCCACCTCCCTCTAGGTCTGCTTAGCTGACCTCCCAAAATTCTGGGTACAATTTCAGAGACTTCACCTATGACCCCAGAGGAACTCCAAGTTAAGAAGTCCTGAGAGAGATAGTCACTTAACTCTCTTCCAGTTTTAAAATTCTGGGATGATTTCCTTTGGAAAAGGGAGGAAATGCCCTCTAACTGAGGGGTTTGTAGAAGGATTCACAGAGCATTGTTCCTAATTCCACTGGGGACACAAAGTGATAGACTAATTCAATCCCTAGGTCCTGACAAATGAAAAAACAGGTAAGGGGTGGCGTGACTTGTGGAGCATGACCTAGATCCCAGGGAGGTTAAAGCAGCCTGCCTTCCTTCCCCAGGTGCCTGGGTGTGGCAGGCCGTGATGGTGTGCTGAGAAGTGGGGGGGGGGGAACATGCACACCCACTCTGTGCTGTAACAAAACTCGCGCTCTGGGGAAGCCCTCCAGGAGATCATCCGCGTGGGAGGACTTGCCGTGATGTTCCAAAAACCCACCTCTTCCTCAAAGAGTCAAGACATCCCAAGTCGCTCTCAGATTCCTGCAGGCAGATTGTTGCACTTGATTTAAAAACAAAAAACAAAAAACTAATTAGAGTGCCTCTCCGGTTATTATTATATTCAGGCAACTTTAATTTTGAAGCTGTCCAGCTGACTCAATCTAGTCTTTGTTAACGCAGGCTTTGCAAAGTGATCGTTTCCCCTGTTAAAACTTGCTGGTGCAGTGAGGGTTCCTCCTCTCATTCGGGGTGCACCCTGAGTACTCTGAGTATCAGTGTGGCTGGAGACGGGTAGGGGAGGGATTAACCGGCAGATACTGAAAGGCCTTGCATTTCGAGTTGAGATGTTTGAGGTCTGATCTGCAGGCAGTGGAGGCTCCTGGAGGATTCAGGGAAGTGTAGAGCTGGATCCAGGGGATCCCGAGAAGAGCTGGATGTGGCCCTCAGGGGGCACCATACTGTGGAGAGAACATGGATGTAGAGTTCATCAGAGCTGAGGTTGATTTCTGACTCTGCCTCTTAGTAACTGCGTGACCTCGGTGAGTCACTTCACTTCATTTTCCCATCTCTAAAATGGAGCTGCTGCCTCCCCCTCTTTTGACGGCTGCTTCAGGGGGAATAAGTGCTGTAGTGTTTATGGTGTTTAGCTAGTGCCCGGGGTCCGACAACATGCTTTCCTTCCCCCATCCCTACCCCATTGCTCGTGGCTTTGTTAGGGATGCAATACCTACTCTTCCAAGTCAATTATAGCTGAGGAAGTAGATGGTTATGTCTCAGAACGAACTACCCAGGAACTACAGAGGACCACAGCGGAGGGGAGGGGAGGGCGGGGCAGGGGATAAGATCCTGGCAAGAGGGCTTCCCTGGTGGTGCAGTGGTTAAGAATCCGCCTGCCAATGCAGGGGACACGGGTTCAAGCCCTGGTCCAAGAAGATCCCACATGCCCCGGAGCAACTAAGCCCGTGTGCCACAGCTACTGAGCCTGCGCTCTAGAACCTGTGAGCCACAACTACTGAGCCCACGTACCACAACTACTGAAACCCGCGCGCCTAGAGTCCATGCTCCACAACAAGAGAACCCACCACAATGAGAAGCCCGTGCACCGCAACGAAGAGTAGCCTGCGCTCACTGCAACCAGAGAAAAGCCTGCACGCAGCAACAAAGACTCAACGCAGCCAAAAATAAAATAAAATAAATAAACTAAAAAAAAAAAAAGATCCTGGCAAGACAAGCAGACTTTTTGGCAGGCAGAGAGGATAAAGGGCATTCCAGACAAGGTAATAACATGCCCAAATGCATCGGCCATACCTGCCAGTATCTGTACTCATCATAACTCCTTCCCTTGCAGCTGACAGCAGACCCAAGTCAAACTGGCTTGAGTTGAAAGAAATGTCTGGGCTCGCACGACCAACCGGCCCAGCTGGCTCCAAGTCCCACAGCCAGTCTGTCTTTTGATTCTGCTTCCCCCAGTGTTGCCTTCCTTCTCCAGCAGCCTCTTTCTGTAAAGTGTCAAAGACGGCCACCAGTAGTTCCAGGCTTATGTTCTTTCTGCTGAACAAAGTTAGGAGAGTGTGCACGTCCCTCTGACGGCTCCAGCTCAAGTCCTAGGACTTGCTCTCCTCAGCTCAGCCCCTCCGTCGCCCCGCCCCAAACCAAGCATTGTGCATTCAAGCAGGTGTCGGCAAACTTTCTCTGTAAAGGGCCAGATGGCAAATATTTTAGGTTTTGTGGGCATAGGTTCTCTATGGCATCTTCTTTGATTTTTTTTTTACAACCTTTTACAAATGTAAAAATTACTAGCTCAGGAGTCTTTCAAAATAGGCTGGGGGCCATTTTTTTTTTTTGCCCTGGGACCTTAGTTTGCCAAGCCCGGATCTACATTCTCATGAGCAGGCCTGGAGGCAGGTGTCAGGTCAGCTCACCCAAACCATATGGAGAGGGAACTGGGGTGGGGTGGTTTCCCCCAAAAGGAAGCCCTGCATCCGGTTACCAGGAGAAGAGTTGCAGGGTGGAGAGGGGCCAAAATGACAGGCATTCACCACCCCATATTTATGGCGGGTGACGAGGGTGGCTTGGTGGTCTAGGGATGGTGGGTGTGAGAAGGTTGTGGTCGCTGAGGCCACATGTACGAAGGGCCTTGACTGTCAACCTGGGGTTCCCGGACTTAAGAGATCAAGAGGGGAGGTCTTGGACGGTTCTTGAACAGGTGAGTAATGCACTGAAAGCGTTTTAGGAATATGCATCTCATGGCAGCATACAGGAGAAATTGGAAGGGAGAGTGCCTGGTGATGAAATTGTGTTTCTGAAAGTCCCAGGATGAGAAAATGTACCTCTTCCATCAACCCCAAACTGTTTGACATGCCATGGTTCATGGGCAACTTGAGGCACATAAATATGTGCTTTAAAGTTTAAAAGTAAGAAGTGAGATGAATGGAACCTCTGATGAAGCTTCCTCCAGCTCATTCGCAAGAGTTGAGAAGCCCTAGAAATGATTTTCCGCAGCTCCAGCTGTGATGAACAGGGCAGGGTTCCTCTCCCTTTGTGTGACTTACCCCAGCCTCTGTGTAAGCAAAGTGCCCATGTTGCCTTTCCTCCAGAGTAAGGAAGAGAGGCCAAATTTCAGAAAATAATTCTGAGTGATGGCTGCCTCTGTCGAAGCATTGATTGCTTTATAAATGGCATTCTTCCCTCTGCCCCCCTGCCTCCCCCCGCCACTGAAGTTTGGAGGCAGCGACTTTTCAAATTACACTTGAAAAGCAGCCTGATTTCCCAGAGGAATCATCTCCTAGATTAGGAGCTGTTCTACCTTTTCTGACACTTCTACCCAGAGTACAAAGCCCGCCTGCAAAGGGCAAGGAGGGAGTGGTGCCCACCACCCTTCAAAGCCTTAGGCACAAGCCATTTATGAAAACATCTCTCACTGCAGCCATCTCCCAGCATCTGGGGCTGCCCGCTTTTGCAGCAGGAAAGGGTTAAAAAGCACTGATGAATGGCTGCCTCCACCACCCCCTTCCGTTTTCCCTCCTTATATAATTTTCCATTCTTTTCGCACAATGGCTCCTGGGTCTCAACCTGCTCTCTCAGTCAGTACCCTCACGTCCTCAGCTTCCTCCCACACAGGCAGGCTCTGAAGTAAGGAAAGCTCCTTTCAGAATCTCTGAGGCCGTTTCCAAGGGAAAAGACGCTGGGGGGTGGGGTGGGGGTGGAGACAGGGAGAAGTAACGGAGAAGAGTCAGAAGTTTCTTCAAGAAATAAAACATGGGACTTCCCTGGCGGTCCAGTGGTTAAGACTCCACACTTCCACCTCAGGGGGCACGGGTTCGATCCGGGGTCAGGGAACTAAGATCCCGCATGCCTCACGGAGCAGCCAAAAAATAATAATAATAAAATAACAAGAAATAAAACATGTTACATTCCCCAAGGCAGAGGTGTGCAGTGGACCCAGACCTTGGTGCACCCCACCTCCCCTCCACCCCGTTTTCACATCCTTTCTTACCTCATGGACCCCACCTGGTGCTCTCACACATTCCACCCTGGACACTGCCCAGTCCCCTAGAAGAGGACGGAGAGGCCAGAAATGGGAATCTAACTGTGCCACAGTTCACAGGTGACCTTGGGCAGTCCCTCCTCCTCCCCAGGGTCTCAGTTTCCCTGTCTGCTAGGGTTTGAAACTGTTGGTCTCCAAAATTGCTCCACCTCCTAAACTGTGGTTGGATAATAAAGTGTTGGCAAGTATTGGGGGAAACGGGTATGTAAGTTGTTACAAGCTCCCTGGAGGTCAGTTTGGCCATATCTCCCAAATTTAAATGTACACACCTTTTGACCAGCAATTCTGCCTCTAATAATTTAATACTCACATGTGCACAAAGGAGTACATGCACAGGCAAGTCACTGCAAGGTTGTTCCTGATTTACAGAAACTCACAAATAGTAAATGCCCAGTATGTATCAGGCATTATGCCTAATGCTTTACATGAATATCTCAAGAGACTGGAAGCAAAAGATAGGAAGTAACCTAATCATAGGACTTAAACATCCATCCAGAAGAGACTGAAACACCCCCTTGCTCCCCCCCAAAACAGAAATTCTAGTGAACAATACTGAACAAATGGTACATCAAAAGTCATGAAATGTTGACTATTTCCTAAAAGTAAATATGGAATTAAAAAGAAAGCAGGAGGGCTTCCCTGGTGGCGCAGTGGTTGAGAATCTGCCTGCCAATGCAGGGGACACGGGTTCGAGCCCTGGTCTGGGAAGATCCCACATGCCGCAGAGCAACTAGACCCGTGAGCCACAACTACTGAGTCTGCGCGTCTGGAGCCTGTGCTCCGCAACAGGAGATGCCACGACGGTGAGAGGCCCGCGCACCGCGATGAAGAGTGGCCCCTGTTTGCCGCAACTAGAGAAAGCCCTCGCGCAGAAACGAAGACCCAACACAGCCAAAAACAAACAAAAAATAAATAAATAAACTCCAATCTCTTTAAAAAAAAAAAAAAAGAAAGCAGGAGAACGGGTTGGGGAAGGAGGGAAGGAGGGAGGGAGGGAGGGAGGGAGGGACTGGTTAAATGAACTATGGTCCATCCATATAATAAAACGAATAAAACAACAATGGCTACCAGAATTTTAAATGCACATACTCTTTGACTCGGCAGTCCCGCTTTTAGGAATTTCCTTGTCCACATGCAAAGATGATGAACAAAGAGTTCATCGAAGCAGTGTTTGCATTAATCAAAGTTTGGAAACAACCTAGAAGTCCATCCAGAGAGTTTTGGATGGACTTCTAAGTGTCTTACTAACGTGTAATGTGCCAAGTAGCCTTTAAAAAGAAAGAGCTAGTTCTCTGTGTATATCTCCAAGATATGTTATTAAAGAAGAAGGCAAGCAGAACGATGCTACTATTTATGAGGGACAGGGGTACTTTATGTGTGGAATTTTCTTAAAGAACACTCAAGGGGCAGCCTCTAGGAAGGGTAGCAGGATTAGTGATGAGAAATTTTTTCACATTGTACCCTTTATACTCTTCACTTTTTTTTTTTTGGCCATGCCACATGGCTTGTGGGATCTTAGTTCCCCAACCAGGGATCAAACCCGGGCCCTCAGCAGTGAAAGTGCCGAGTCCCAGCCACTGGACCACCAGGGAATTCCCTTTACTCTTCACATTTTTTTTTTTTTTGAAAGTAGTGAAACAAGTAAAGTTTATTTATTTATTTATTTTTTATTGATTGATTGCTATGTTGGGTCTTCGTTTCTGTGCTAGGACTTTCTCTAGTTGCGGCAAGCGGGGGCCACTCTTCATCGCGGTGCACGGGCCTCTCACTATCGCGGCCTCTCTTGTTGCGGAGCACAGGCTCCAGACGCGCAGGCTCAGTAGTTGTGGCTCACGGGCCTAGTTGCTCCGTGGCATGTGGGATCTTCCCAGACCAGGGCGCGAACCCGCGTCCCCTGCATTAGCAGGCAGACTTTCAACCACTGCACCACCAGGGAAGCCCCTACTCTTCACATTTTTAAATCATATACATGTGTAACTTATTCACTCACAAAAAAGTTATTATTAAAATATAAGACATTTGTGAGTCTATAATTCTATGGTAAACTCACATTTTGGTGATAGGAGTCTAACATCATCTGGGCTCCCTCTCCAGTGCTGTGCATGTCTCAAGGGAAACCAGGCTGGGGGGAGAGGAGGTATTGCTTAAGCCAAATAAGAAAAGGGATCTTAGAGAGGATCCCTTCAGGGGATGGGTTGTGTGCTGTACAGACAGCCACCCCACAGCCCCTGTGTGCATGCAGAAAAACCATCTCCCATCCGTGCCCCAGCTCATCTGAGCCCTCAGAACCCCAAGAGAAGCACGTCGAGCCTCAGAGGCTCTCCTGACTACCCAGACAGAATTTAGGGCTCACACTCAGTGCTCTCAGGGCATTGCACAGTGCCCTCTGCCCCAGCCCCCAGTGAGGCTCTGTCCAGCTTGCAGCCTTTTCCCTCGTGGAGGGGTTGCATTCATGACTGCATCTTCAGCACCTTGGACAGGGCTGTGGCTTGTGCCTTCCTCTCATTGTTAGGATGACAGCTGCCCAGTGACGGGCCCAAAGGCACCAAATAAAGGACAAAGATAGGATTCAAACCTGAGGCTGCCAACATCAAATGATGAGTTACATGATCAGTTACATCAGGTTTATGCAACAGAATTCAAAATCTTCAGGTTGTAAACTTCAATTCAGTTCAACAAGCATTTTCCGAGGCTTTTTATGTGCCAGGCCCAGAGACAACAAGACATAAATTCTGTCTCCTAGGAGCCAGGTTCCAAGGAGAGCTAAACAAAACAATCATCATGAGAAGGCAGCAATAAAGTTTGGATTGGGAGGAGGTTGGGAGCAGCAGTTAAGAGCATGGCCTCTGGACACAGACAGCCTGGGTTTGACTTCTGACCCTGCTGCCTTGGGCAAGTCTCTTCATTGCTCCGAGCTTTGACAAAATGGGAATAAAAATAATACCTCCCTGAGAGCATGGTGAGAATACAGTGCTAGACTCAGGGCCTAGCCCCTGGGCAGTGCTCTGTAGGAGTTGGTCATCATGATGACGATACCTTAGAGGTATGAGTGGCAGCCCAGAGGTAGAACTGAAAGGAAACTGGGAGGCTTCATGGAAGAGAGGCTGTCCAAACTGGCTTTGCAGTATTTGCCCCTCAGACGCAAAGGGAAGGATCCCCTCTGGGAAGAGGGAACAGCACGTATGGTGTTTGGCTCATGTGAATGGGAGGTGGGAACAGTAAACAACAAGGCTGAACAAAAGCATGAAACTTTGGGAAGGGAGGCTGATCTGTTCGATACCCAAAGGCAGACACAACTCTACTACCAGTGGGCACACAGTAGGTGCCTAAGGAATGGGTTGGTAGCATTGCACCAGGGAAGTTGTTCTCTGTGGCTTTTCTGCGGGGCTCTGACAGGATGGAGGGCTGGTCTCGCCTTTGCCAGGCTACCCCCAAGCCCTCCTCTCCACCGTTCCTGAGGCCTGTTGTGAGCGCAGAACAGTCCTCTGTGGGGTGAAGTGCAGGGGCTCTGAAGGCAGCCTGCCTTGGCCATTTATGCACTTTCCAGCCCTGTGACCTCTGACACATCAGTTTCCTCATCTGTAAGATGGGGGTAATAATAGTAGCTCAGCCTGTAGAATTTTGGTGAGTACTCAGTGATTTAACGCAGGAAAAGCACTACTGAGCACTGAGGCTAGTATGTAGTTGATGCCCGGACCCAGGGAGATGTTCCATTTCTGCAGAGCATCAGGTCCTTGGGAACAGGAGGATGAGTAAGACCCAGGACCAGCAGACACACCTGATGAAGAACAGACTGGGGAGAGCCCAGTCTGCCTCGAGGCAGAGGCGGCTTCCTGGAGGAGACAGCCCAGCGTGGGGAGGAGAAAAGGCCGTGTGCCAGCGCCTCTGCTCTGCAAGCCTCAGTTTTCACATCTGCAAATGCAGCTAATAATGGATTTGCTGTGCGAACTAAATGAGCTAATGCAAGGCCAGGGTGAGTACATCATGGCCTGTGAGCCTCTAAGCTGGGCTGCTTAAGAGGAGAGAGGAGCCTGGTTGTTAACTAGAAGGAAAGAGTTCAGGGCAGTCGGGTAGCGGCCATCAGGGAGGATGACACCAAGGTGTGAGCAGACACTCCTGGCGCCACAGCTCCCTCTAATCTTCACAATTAGC
Source organism: Eubalaena glacialis (assembly GCF_028564815.1). Classification (NCBI taxonomy): domain Eukaryota; kingdom Metazoa; phylum Chordata; class Mammalia; order Artiodactyla; family Balaenidae; genus Eubalaena; species Eubalaena glacialis. The sequence goes on from NC_083728.1 coordinate 22,308,233, forward strand.
CATGAGATACAATGTGCCCATTGTACAGGGGCAGAAACTGAGCTCAGAGGGCTGAAGAAGCAGGTTCCTAAGGTCCCACTGTGAAGGAGGACTCAAGTCCTCTCCCAGGGTAATTACAGCTTGGGAGCACTTGCTTTCCTGACTTCTGGGAAGTCTATACAAAGTCGGGGGTGGGGGGTGCGGCCCTAGAATTTACACTCCAGTGTGGGAGGCCAGACTTCCCTGAGAAACGTTTTCATTTACTAATGGATTTAATGAGTGCAGAACTTCCTGTTTTAAACAAACAAGTGATTAGCACTGACTACAGAAGTGAGAACGGATCCTAATGAATTGCTAATTAGCCTCTTCCTCTTCCTGGGGTCTTAAGCTGGTGAATTCTCTCTCTGGATACTGGGAGTCCTAGTCAATCGGACTGGAATTCAATCATTCATTCACTCATTTTTCATTCATTCACCTCACATATATTTCTTGAGGACCTACTATGTGTCACTGTGATTAAGACAAGCAAGATCCCTTCGTTACAGTTTGATTGGAAGACAGTGGTAATCAACTAACCTCGCGAATATATAATGACGCACTTATAGGACAGGGAGCTGGGATGGTGTGCAACAGGACTTGTTCTTGTCCTGGGGTGGGGGTGGGGTGTCCCTCAGAGAAGGCTACCTAGAGAAAGGGACATTTGAGCCAAGATCTGAAGAATAAGTAGCCCTTGACTAGATGAAAAGGGATGGGAAAGAGTAGAAGAGTGCTTAAGACATTCCCAGAACAGCATATGCAAAGGTCCTGTGGTGGGAGGGAGCAGGGTGAGTCTGAGGAAAAGGAAGAGGCCAGCATGATGAGAGATACGCAAGGAGTGTGAGAGAGAGAGAGAGAGAGAGAGAGATTGAGAGATGAGGCTGGGGGTTAAGGATGTTGGTCTTCTCCGGGTGCCCAGCCCATATCCTTCAGGTCTTACCGCCTCAGTCTGCTCCAGCCAACTGCCAGCTGCCCCATGTTTGCATCTCTTTGCCTGAGGACTTTCTACAGGTAAGGAAGGCCTTCTGTCTCCATACTTAGCAGACCAGAAGTCTTAGCAAATTAACACCCTGGGAGCAGCCTTCAGCCAATGACTAGTAGAAGTTAATGTATAAAAACCACAGCTCCCCAAGCCCTTGGGATGACTTTGAGGTACATGCTCTACACTGGCTCCCAGAGCTCCCTGGTAGGATGGAGCCCCACTTGCTCACAGTGGATGCTTGCCTGACCACTCACACTTTCCCTGTCTCATTTCCCCACTCCCCTTCTGGTACTTTCTGGAATCACCTCCCCAGAAAACTACTTGCCATTAAACCTTTGTCCCAGCATCTGCTTCTGGAGGAACGCATACTAAAACATCCTTTAAACAAGACACAGATACGTTTCCAGCCCCCTCTGCACCCTTGCCTGGACACCTTCCTCTCTCTCATTTGCTTCCCTCACAGAGTGTGGGGCCCATGGACCATGGTGGCCCAGCTTGGGTCTGCCTGACACAGTGTAGATCAGACCCATCACCTGCCTCTTTCTTAGTACTCTTCCTCTATAATTCAACCTGAGATGTCTCTCCTCTGGGGCAGCATTGTCCAATAGAACTTTCTTCAGGGATGGACGTGTTTTATGTCTGTGCTATCCATTATGGTGGCCACTAGCCACAAGTGTCTACTAAGCACTTGAAATGTGGCTGGTACAACTGGGGAACTGAATATTTTATTTTATTAGTTTAGATTGAAATAAATACATGGGGCTAATGGCTACTGTATTGGACACACAGCTCTGGGATATACCCTACCCTCTGTAGGCTGCTAAGTTTCCTGGACACCAAGTCTGATGGACCGTGGGAAGGGCAGCTGAGTGGACCCAGCTCTCTGCACCCAGCTCAGCCATTGGGCCCATCAGAGCTTCCTCAGGTAGGTCACCAGAAGGCAGACACTTGGGTCCCAGGGTGGTCAACAATGTGGGCCTGTCTACAGATTCCATTATTTTATTTATTTATTTATTTATTTATTTATTTATGGCTGTGTTGGGTCTTCGCTGCTGCACGCGGGCTTCTCATTGTCGTGGCCTCTCTTGTTGTGGAGCACGGGCTCTAGGCACGTGGGCTTCAGTAGTTGTGGCACGTGGGCTCAGTAGTTGTGGCTTGCGGGCTCTAGAGCGCAGGCTCAGTAGTTGTGGCGCACAGGCCCAGTTGCTCCGCGGCATGCGGGATCCTCCCAGACCAGGGCTAGAACCCGTGTCCCCTGCATTGGCAGGCGGATTCTCAACCACTGCGCCACCAGGGAAGTCCCTACAGATTCCATATTAACTCCCCCTTCTCTGAATGCACCATCCTTCAACTGCTCCCTACCCCCTGTAGCTGGATCAGAAAACCTTGAGGGAGAAGCCATGGTGGCTGGTCTGGTGGCAGGGGGTGAGGCCTGGAAGTGCTGACTGAGACAGCTCCTTACCCACCAGCGTGACATCCTTTTGTGTAGTGAATCAAAAAGTTCTCCCTGGAGTTGAGGAATAAACATATTTTTCGACTAATACAGTATATTGAACTAGTGCCTAGCATTCAGGACAAAGGCAGGCTCAGGGTAGGCCCTGCTAGAAGTCATCAGTATCTAACCTCCTCTTCTCCTAAGTAAAAGAACCGCTATTTATCTAGGCACACAGCTGGTCAGAATAAAGGTCACACTTTCCCACCTCCCTTGCCATGTGGCCATGTGGCTTAAGTTCTGGCCCATGATAGATAAGCAGAAATGATCTTCAACTTCAAGCAAGTATCCTTAAAGAGAGGGTGTGTGCCCTTCTCTCCCTTTTCCTCCTTCCTCCTGGTTGCAATGCAGACGCAGTGCTGGGGGGTAGAGTGATCATCTTGGGCTTTGAAGAGAAGCCTGGCTAAAGGGATGGTAGATCTCACAGAAATGGGGTAGAAATGCCAACTAGTTCAAAACAAGGGTCTTGTGAAATTTAGGGAAGGAGAAAAGAGGGCTCCAAAAAACTTCCTTTGCTCACATAGGATGCAGTAGGTCCAAACTTTGACCCAACCTTTAAAAGCTGTTAATGTCTGACAGGGGCAAATCTTTATTCATTGATTCATTTATTGAGTGCATGCCATGAGCCAAGATCTGTGCGAGGCATTGGGGACTCAGCAGTACACAGGACACTAAAACGTTTGTGCCCTCACAGAGCCTTCATTACCATTCCTGACATTTTATCGCTCAGTGTACCTTCTAAAGTGTTTTTACAGTCACCTTCAGTGAATATGGCCTTGAGCTCATACTTTAAAAATAACCTGCTCCTCAACCAGAACTCTCATACATTGCAGATGGGAATGCAAAATGGTGTAGCCACTTTGAAAAACAGTTTGGAAGTTTCTTATAAAGTTAAACATACATTTACCATACTGCCCAGAAATCCCACTCTTAGATATTTACCCAAGAGAAATGAAAACATGTCCACACAAAGATTTGTGTATGAATGTTCATGGCAGAGTTATACATAATAGCCCCAACTAGAAACAACCCAAATGTCCATCAATAGAAGGATGGATAAACAAATTGTGATATATCCATACAACAGAATACTACTCAACAGTAAAAATGAATGAAGTACTGGTATACACAACATGGATAAATCTCAGAATCATTACACTTAGTGAGAGAAGCCAACCACAATAGAGTATATACTGTCTGATTCAATTTATATAAAATTCTAGGAAAGGCAAAACTAATCTATAAAAGTAGATCACTGGTTACCTGGGGCTGGGGTTTGGGGAAGGGGATTGATAGCAAAGGGGTACAGAGGAAGTTTGGGGGTTGATGAAAGTGTTCTTTTCTTGATTGTAATGTGATTATATGACTGTATTTGTTTATCACATAATGGTGATTGTATGACTATATCAAGTTATACACTTTAAATGGATGCTTTTATTGTGTATTAATCATATATACCTAAATAAAAATGATGTAAGAAAATTTAACCACACCATCTATGAATTAGTGAGAAAAATAACCTCCGCTTATACACTGCAACAATAGATAAATTATTTTTTTCCATCAAAAAATTTTTTTAATACATCTTTATTGGAGTATAATTACTTCACAATACTGTGTTAGTTTCTGTTGGACAAGAAAGCAAATCAGCCATATGCATACACATGTACCCATATCCCCTCCCTCTTGAGCCTCCCTCCCACCCTCCCTATCCCACTCTAGGTTATCACAAAGCACCGAGCCAATCTCCCTGCTATGCTGCTGCTTCCCACCAGCCAACTATTTTACATTTGGTAGTGTATGTATGTCGATGCTACTCTCCCTTCGCCCCAGCTTCGCCCTCCCACCCCAGGTCCTCAAGTCCATTTTCTGTCTCTCTTTTTTTTTCAGCTTGAAATATTTTTATTCAATAATTTTTCAAGTATTTTTAAATTTATGTCTATCTCTTTATTCCTGCCCTGCAACTAAGTTCATCAGTACCATTTTTTTTTTTTTTGGATTCCATATATATGTGTTAGCATACGGCATTTGTTTTTCTCTTTCTGACTTACTTCACTCTGTATGACAGTCTCTAGGTCCATCCACCTCACTACAAATAACTCAATTTCGTTTCTTTTTATGGCTAATACTCCATTGTATATATGTGCCACATCTTCTTTATCCATTCATCTGTTGATGGACATTTAGGTTGGTTCCATGTCCTGGCTATTGTAAATAGTGCTGCAATGAACATTGTGGTACATGTCCCTTTTTGAATTATGGTTTTCTCAGGGTATATGCCCAGTAGTGGGATTGCTGGGTCATATGGTAGTTCTATTTTTAGTTTTTTAAGGAACCTCCATACTGTTTTCCAGAGTGGTTGTATCAATTTACATTCCCACCAACAGTGCAAGAGGGTTCCCTTTTCTCCACATCCTCTCCAGCATTTGTTGTTTGTAGATTTTCTGATGATGCCCATTCTAACTGGTGTGAGGTGATACCTCATTGTAGTTTTGATTTGCATTTCTCTAATAATTAGTGATGTTGACCATCTCTTCATGTGCCTCTTGGCTATCTGTATGTCTTCCTTGGTGAAATGTCTATTTAGGTCGTCTGCCCATTTTTTAACTGGATTTTTTGTTTTTTTGATATTGAGCTCCATGAGCTGTTTGTATATTTTGGAGATTAATCCTTTGTCTGTTGTTTCATTTGCAGTTATTTTCTCCCATTCTGAGGGTTGTCTTTTTGTCTTGTTTATGGTTTCCTTTGCTGTGCAAAAGCTTTTAAGTTTAATTAAGTCCCATTTGTTTATTTTTCTTTTTATTTCCATTACTCTAGGAGGTGGGTCAAAAAAGTTCTTGCTGTGGTTTATGTCAAAGAGTGTTTTTCCTATGTTTTCCTCTAAGAGTTTTATAGTGTCTGGTCTTACATTTAAGTTTTTAATCCATTTGGAGTTTATTTTTGTGTATGGTGTTAGGTAGTGTTCTAATTTCATTCTTTTACATGTAGCTGTCCAGTTTTCCCAGCACCACTTATTGAAGAGGCTGTCTTTTCTCCATTGTATGCTCTTGCCTCCTTTGTCATAAATTAGGTGCCCATATGTGCATGGGTTTATCTCTGGGCATTCTATCTCGTACCATTGATCTATATTTCTGTTTTTGTGCCAGTACCATACTGTCTTGATTACTGCAACTTTGTGGTATAGTTTGAAGTCGGGGAGCCTGATTCCTCCAACTCCATTTTTCTTTCTCAAGATTGCTTTGGCTATTTGGGGTCTTTTGCGTTTCCATACGAATTGTAAAATTTTTTGTTCTAATTCTGTGAAGAATGCCATTGGTAGTTTGATAGGGATTGCATTGAATCTGTAGATTGCTTTGAGTAGTATAGTCATTTTTCACAATATTGATTCTTCCAATCCAAGAACATGGTATATTTCTCCATCTGTTTATGTCATCTTTGATTTCTTTCATCAGTGTTTTACAGTTTTCTGAGTACAAGTCTTTCGCCTCCTTAGGCAGGTTTATTCCTAGGTATTTTATCCTTCTTGTTGCAATGGTAAATGGGAGTGTTTCCTTAATTTCTCTTTCTGATTTTTCGTTGTTGGTGTATAGGAATGCCAGAGATTTCTGTGCATTAATTTTGTATCCTGCAACCTTACCAAATTCACTGATTAATTCTAGTAGTTTTCTGGTAGCATCTTCAGGATTTTCTATGTATAGTATCATGTCATCGGTAAACAGTGACAGTTTTACTTCTTTTCCAATTTTTATTCCTCTTATTTCTTTTTCTTCTCTGATTGCCGTGGCTAGGACTTCAAAAACTGTGTTGAATAAGAGTGGCGAGAGTGGACATCCTTGTCTTGTTCCTGATCTTAGTGGAAATGCTTTCAGTTTTTCACCATTGAGTATGATGCTTGCTGTGGGTTTGTCATATATGGCTGTTATTATGTTGAGGTAGGTTCCCTCTATGCCCATTTTCTGGAGAGTTTTTATCATAAATGGGTGTTGAATTTTGTCAAAAGCTTTTTCTGCATTGAGACGATCATATGGTTTTTATTCCTTAATTTGTTAATGTGGTGTATCACATTGATTGATTTGCATATATTGAAGAATCCTTGCATCCCTGGGATAAATCCCACCTCATCACGGTGTATGATCCTTTTAAGGTGCTGTTGGATTCTGTTTGCTAGTATTTTGTTCAGGATTTTTGCGTCTATGTTCATCGGTGATACTGGTCTATAATTTTCCTTTTTTGTGACCTTTTTCTGGTTTTGGTATCAGGGTGATGGTGACTTCGTAGAATGAATTTAGGAGTGTTTCTCCCTCTGCAATTTTTTGGAAGAGTTTGAGAAGGATTGGTGTTAGCTCTTCTCTAAATGTTTGATAGAATTTGCCTGTGAAACCATCTGGTCCTGGACTTTTGTTTGTTGGGAGATTTTTAATTACGATTTCAATTTCATTACTTGTGATAGGTCTGTTTATATTTTCTAATTCTTCCTGGTTTAGTCTTGGAAAATTGTACCTTTCCAAGAATTTGTCTATTTCTTCATGGTTGTCCATTTTATTGGCATATAGTTGTTTGTAGTAGTCTCTTATAATCCTTTGTATTTCTTCAGTGTCAGTTGTGATTTCTCCTTTTTCATTTCTAATTTTATTGATTTGTGTCCTTTTTTTCTTGATGAGTCTGGCTAAGGGTTTATCATTTTTGTTTATCTTCTCAAAGAACCAGCTTTTAGTTTTATTGATCTTTGCTATTGTTTTCTTCATTTCTATTTCATTTATTTCTGCTCTGATCTTTATGATTTTTTTCCTTCTACTGACTTTGGGTTTTCTTTGTTCTTCTTTCTCTAGTTGTTTTAAGTGTAGGGTTAGATTGTTTATTTGAGATTTTTCTTGTTTCTTGAGGTGAGATTGTATTGCTATAAACTTCCCTCTTAGAACTGCTTTTGCTGTGTCCCATAACTTTTGGGTCATCACGTTTTCATTGTCATTTTTTTCTATGTATTTTTTAATTTCTTCTTTGATTTCTTCAGTGATCTCTTGGTTATTTAGTAGCACACTGTTTAGCCTCCATGTATTTGTGTTTTTTACAGTTTTTTTCCTGTAATTGATTTCCAGTCTCATAGTGTTGTGGTCAGAAAAGATGCTTGATACGATTTCAATTTTCTTAAATTTTCCGAGGCTTGATTTGTGACCCAAGATGTGATCTATCCTGGAGAATGTTCCTTGTGCACTTGAGAAGAAAGTGTATTCTGCCACTTTTGGGTGGAATGTTCTATAAATATCAATTAGATCTATCTGGTCTATTGTGTCATTTAAAGTTTGTGTTTCCTTATTTATTTTGTTTGGATGATCTGTCCATTGGTGTAAGTGGGGTGTTAAAGTCCCCTACTATTATTGTGTTACTGTTGATTTCTCCTTTCATGGTTGTTAGCATTTGCCTTATGTATTGAGATGCTCCTATGTTGGGTACATAAACATTTATAATTGTTATATCTTCTTCTTGGATTGATCCTTTGTTCATTATGTAGTGTCCCTCCGTCTCTTGTAACAGTCTTTATTTTAAAGTCTATTTTATCTGGTACGAGTACTGCTACTCCAGCTTTCTTTTGATTTCCATTTGCATGGAATATCTTTTTCCATCCCCTCACTTTCAGTCTGTATGTGTCCCTAGGTCTGAAGTGGGTCTCTTGTAGCCAGCATATATATGGGTCTTGTTTTGTATCCATTCAGCCAGTCTGTGTCTTTTGGTTGGGATATTTAATCCATTTACATTCAAGGTTATTATCGATATGTACGTTCCTATTACTATTTTCTTAATTGTTTTGGGTTTGTTTTTGTGGATCTTTTTCTTCTCTTGTGTTTCCCGCTTAGAGAAGTTTCTTTAGCATTTGTTGTAAAGCTGGTTTGGTGGTGCTGAATTGTCTTAGCTTTTGCTTGTCTGAAAAGCTTTTGACTTCTCCATCGAATCTGAATGAGATCCTTGCTGGGTAGAGTAATCTTGGTTGTAGGTTTTTCTCTTTCATCACTTTAATTATATCCTGCCACTCCCTTCTGGCCTGCAGAGTTTCCACTGAAAAATCAGCTGATAACCTTATGGGGATTCCTTTGTATGTTATTTTTTGTTTTTCCCTTGCTGCTTTTAATATTTTTTCTTTGAATTTAATTTTTGTTAGTTTGATTAATATGTGTCTTGGTGTGTTTTTCCTAGGGTTTATCCTTTATGGGACTCTCTGTGCTTCCTGGAATTGGGTGACTATTTCCTTTCCCATGTTAGGGAAGTTTTCAACTATAATCTCTTCAAATAATTTCTCAGACCCTTTCTTTTTCTCTTCTTCTTCTGGGACCCCTATAATTCGAATGTTGGTGCATTTATTGTTGTCCTAGAGGTCTCTGAGATTGTCTTCAATTCTTTTCATTCTTTTTTCTTTATGCTGCTCCTCAGCAGTTATTTCCACCATTTTGTCTTCCAGCTCACTTATTCGTTCTTCTGCCTCAGTTATTGATTCCTTCTAGTGTATTTTTCATTTCAGTTATTATGTTGCTCATCTCTGTTTGTTTGTTCTTTAGTTCTTCTAGATCTTTGTTAAACATTTCTTGTATTTTCTCAATCCATGTCTCCATTCTATTTCCGAGATTCTGGATCATCTTTACTATCATTACTCTGAGTTCTTTTTCAGGTAGATTACCTATTTCCTCTTCATTTATTTGGTCATGTAGGTTTTTACCTTGCTCTTTCTTCTGTGACATATTTTTTTGCCATCTCATTTTTTTCTTTTTTTATGAGTGGGATTGTGTTCCTGTCTTACTGGTTGTTTGGCCTGAGGTTTCCAACTCTGGGGTTTGTAGGCTATTAGGTAGAGCTGGGTCTTGGTGCTGAGATGAGGAACTCCATGAGACCTCACTCTGATGAATATTCCCTGGGGTCTGAGGTTCTCTGTTAGTCCAGTGGTTTGGACTCAGAGCTCCCACTGCAGGAGCTTCAGCCTGACCCCAGGCTCGTGAACCAAGATCCTGCAAGCCACCCAGGGCAGCAAAAAAATAAAATAAAATAAAAATAACAAAGTAAAAAATAAAATTAGACTAGGAAACTAACAGATATGTTAGGAAGGTTATAAAAATAAAAAATTTTTTAAAAAATAAATAAATTAATTAATTAAAAATATAAAAATAAAAATAAAAATATTGATGAATCAACAACTGGAAAGTACAACAGTACCACAATAGTAAAAAAGAGGAGGAGGGGAAAAAAAGGGGGGGGAGGGGAAGGCCTTGGCTGTGTAGGGCGGGGTCTAAGCAAGGGCGAGGTTTGGACAGTGGGCAGGGCCAATGCTCAGGACCCACAGGGCTGGAAAAGGGCTGTGGGGGGTGGGGCTTAGGCTCAAGGAGCAGAAGGGGCCCAGGTGTGCCCCCCACCCCTGGTCTCAGAGGGCAGGGGACCTCACCTGGGAGCCCAGCAGGCTTCCTGGGCTCAAGTGGGCGGGGCAAACGCCCTCCTCTCCTCTCCTGCTCCTCCAGTCTGGGAGGGCTCCTCCCACCTGCCTCTAATGATCTCCCTGGGCTCCCTCCTATGCCCCCATGGACCCTCGCAGCCTGGAGGGGGCTTTGGAGGGCAGGGGATTGGCCTGGGAGCTCAGCATGCTCCCCGTGCCCGAGTGGGCGGGGCAATCACCCTCCGCTCCTCTCCCACTCCTCCAGTCTGGGAGGGCCCCTCAACCTGCCCCTCCTGTTCTCCCCTCGGCCTCCTTCCTATGCCCCCAAGGACCCAGGAGACCTGCAGGAGGCTTTCGAGGGCAGGGGATCGGCCTGGGAGCTCAGCAGGCTCCCCAGGCACTAGTGGGCGGGGCAATCGCCCTCCGCTCCTCTCCCGCTCCTCCCGGAGGGCCCCTCCTGCCTGCCTCTCCTGATGTCCCTGGCCTCAGGGGTGCTGATCCTGTGTGGCGGCTTCCACTTCTCCACCCCCCCTCAGTCCCCTTTCATCCTACTGGTTCACTTTGGGGTTCCTCCCGTCTCCTAGGGTGTTAGAGTTCCCCACCAGCAGCTGGTAGGCGCCCTAGTTGTGGGGAGATGCTAACTCCACGTCTTCCCACACTGCCATCTTGACCCCGCCTCCCTATATTTTTAAATAAATAAAACTACATAACCACACTCACAAATATGATAACTTAAGGGAATAGAAACACAGACATAAATGGAGGCTGAAGCCTCAGACCTGCCAGGCTCTGGGTCTGGAAACAGGCAGAAGTGACCAGGAATTCAAGACCAAAAGGGTTCTTCAAGAAGTGGAGATCAGCCTCTTGCTTGAAACCACATCTTAGTAACAGGGGGGAGCAGATGCAGGGCTAGCAATTGGGACCTGAGCCATGCCACCTTGACTCATTAACTGCATCTGTGACATCTCTGATAGCACCCAAAACTGGGAATCCTGAGCTGCCAACAGGAAGCCCAGTTTGGGACTAGGGTCCTGAGGATTTAGGCAAGTGCAGAGAAAGAAAATGGACAGAAAGATTCCTCTTCAAAATAAGCTTGCAAACCAAAATTCTAAAGCACTTGAAGTAAACTGACAGAGAGATGGCCAACAAACTCAACTCTTAACAGATGAATTTGCTCATGATAAGTGCAAATAATAGAGCAATCTGAAAATTCCGTTACAGGTTTAGGATCCTAACAAAGGTAAAGGAGTGAATAACTTGTAAAAAGAAAAAGAAAATTTATGAAACAAAGACAAACAGATTTGACTGTTGCTGTGAAAAAGAAACAATTAGAAATCCTAAAAATGAAAAGTATCATTATTGAAGAGAATTCAAATGGAATAGATTCTAAATAAAACACAGTTGAAGAGACAATTAATGAATTGAAAGATATTTCTGAGTAATTCACCCAGCACAGAGAGATAAAGAAATGGAAAATATGAAAGAGCAGTTAAGACATAGTGAGATATGGAAAGAGTCCAACATATGTGTAATAGGAATTCCAGAAGGATAGAATAAAGGATGTAATGGAGATACAATATTTAAGAGATGGTGACTGAGAATATTTCAGAATATATATATTCTGAATATATTTCAGAATATTCAGAATATTTCAGAATCAAAATGAAGGTCCTCAGATGAAAAACACATACCGTGTGCGAAATATTGATAGAATGGTTAAAAATAAATCTCGGGAATTCCCTGGTGGTCCAGTGGGTTAGGGCTTTCACTCCTGAGGCCTGGGATAGATCCCTGGTTGGGGAACTAAGATCCCGCAAGCCACGCATTGTGGCCAAAAAAATAAAATTTTAAATAAATAAATAAATAAATAAATAAAATCCCAACAAGAAACATTGTAATGATAGAGTAGAATATCAAAGATAAAGAAAAAAATCTAAAGATTTACAGAGAATAAAGACAAATTGCCTACAAAGGAAAGGAAATCCAGTTGAGCTGACAGCAGATTTCTCATCAACAGCAATGGATGACAGAGACAGAGAAATAATATCTTGATCATGTAGAGGGTAAAATATGATCAGCCTACCTCAATACACAGCTAGATGGATACTGAAAAAGGAAATCAAATTACAGGTATTTTCAGACTTTCATAGATTAAGAGAGTTTACCACCTATACCCTCACTGAAAGGATTGCTAAAGCAAGTACTTCAGCAAAAGGGAAAGTGAAAGAAGGAAGACATTAAGTACAGAAATTAGTCAAATATATTGGTGAATCTAAATAATTTCTGATAATATAAACATTCATTTCTGTAATAAACAGTGGAACTAAGATTCTAGACAATAACAAGAATGATGGGGAGGGGGGCAATTCAGTTGGCAGTTACATGGTGTTAGAGGGATTGTCTTGTTAAGAGGAAAATAGATACTGAAAAACTTTATACTGTTAGGAAAATATATACTTAAGTAAGTATGTTAAAAATTAAAATGAAAACACTATAAGAAATGTGATACACAGCTTTTTAATCAGTGGGGAGGAAAAAGGATGGGGTGCTAAAGAATGCTATCCATCAAAGTCAAAAAAGAAGAAAAAAATTAAAGTAACCATATGTGCTCCCCCCTCAAAAAAAAAAATCTCATGATAACAGAAAACACACACAAACATACACTCAAAATAAGATGGTAGAAAATAAGTCCAAATAAATCAGTGATCACAAGAAATGTAAGTGGATTAAACCTACCTATTAAAGACAGAGACTATAAGATAAGATTTTTAAAAAATCAAAATTCAGCATAAGCTGTGTATAAGAGATATACCTAAGACAATGACACAGAAATGATGAAAATAGAAAAAGATATACCAGGCAAATACTAACCAAAGAAAACTCATGTAACGATGTTAATATTGGGCAAAGCAGAATATAATACAAAAAGGACTACTAGGGATAAACTGAGTCATGATATTTATGATGAAACCAAGAATCCCATCAAGAAGGTGAAAACTCATGAACCTAAAGCTTTTCCTAGATTTCAAGGGAGTCCTTTTGCCACTACACTTATTCAAGGATTGATCGTTCATTAAACTGAATCTTCATACAGGCCTAAGTCCCTTAATGTAAAAAAGAGTGAGGCATGAGGACAAAGGGAGATTAAAAAATAAGGTTGTCTACTAAATTATTAACTATAAAGCTCTGGGCTAAATCAACATAATGGCAACTAGAACAATAAAGGCCCAGCACATCCTAAATAACTTGTGGTACATTTGCATATTAAATTGGAACATTTATGTAGCTGTAGCCTAGAAAATGGCCTTTATTAAAATGTGCCCACAGTAAGATGGGAATAAAGACACAGACCTACTAGAGAATGGACTTGAGGATATGGGAGGGGGAAGGGTAAGCTGTGACAAAGTGAGAGAGTGGCATGGACATATATACACTACCAAACATAAAATAGATAGCTAGTGGCAAGCAGCCGCATAGCACAGGGAGATAAGCTCGGTGTTTTGTGACCACCTAGAGGGGTGGGATAGGGAGGGTGGGAGGGAGGGAGATGCAAGAGGGAAGAGATATGGGAACATATGTATATGTATAACTGATTCACTTTGTTATAAAGCAGAAACTAACACACCATTGTAAAGCAATTATACTCCAATAAAGATGTTAAAAAAAAAAATGTGCCCACAGTTAACACTTTCAGAGACTAAACTCATATGGCTCTAAATGCAACTCAGCAAACTTAACCTTCTCTTTAGGGCAGCAGTGAGGGCAGTGAAAGGGCTGAGTTGTGGGTGAAGGAGATACTCAAGAAACCTGGGGCATTTGACAAAAATCACATTAGATGACCTTGTAGACAAGAAAGAGAAATGAGCTAGATGAGGCACAATTAGGTAAATTTGTCTTGGGCCCCAAACGGCAGCTGATTAATTGATGCTGTTAAGACGGAGGAGAGTTCTTAATTGTAGAGTTCTATAACCCAGGCTCAAATCCTGGGTCCCTCACTTATTTACCTGGGAATTGTTTTTCTTTATTTCTCTGGGCATCAGCCTCCCCCAAAGAAATAGCTGCCCATTTCAAGGGTTGTCGTGAGAATTAAATGTGATAATTCCTTAAAGCACTTGGCACACAGTAGGCACTCAACAAAGAACAGGGAGAGAGTTTGGGAGCCAGATGTGTGATACAGGTTTCAGAGTTTTGGTGACATAGAGTTCAACAGTATGAAAAAGCAGTTTGTAATTTGGGCTGCAGTAATAAGAACATGCTATTGGTATTGAGGGAGGTAATAGTTCTGCTCTGCTTAGCACTAGCCAGACCCCCGCCTTGAGTAGTGGTTTCATTTTTGAAAGCCATGTTTTTATACAGACCTAGACCAGTGGTTCTCAAACTGTGGTCCCCAAGTGCAGCAGCATCAGCATCATCTGGGAATTTGTTAGAAAATGCAAATTATTGGGATCCACTCCAGCCCCACTGAATCTGAAACTCCAGGAGTGGGACCTAGAAATTTGTGTTTTAACAACCTAATGCTGGGGCTTCCCTGGTGGCGCAGTGGTTAAGAATCTGCCTGCCAATGCAGGGGACACGGGTTCGAGCCCTGGTCCAGGAAGATCCCACATGCCACGGAGCAACTAAGCCCGCGAGCCACAACTACTGAGCCCACCTGCCACAACTACTGAAGCTTGCGTGCCTAGAGCCTGTGCTCCGCAACAAGAGAAGCCACCACAATGAGAAGCCCACACACTGCAACGAAGAGTAGCCCCCGCTCGCTGCAACTAGAGAAAGACCGCGTGCAGCAACGAAGACCCAACGCAGCCAAAAATAAATTTTAAAATAAAATAAATAAATTTATGTAAAAAAAAAACAACCTATGCTAACAAACATTAGCATGATTCTGATGCATGCTAAAGTTTGAGAACCAGTGATCTGTATAGACATGTGTGTTAGTGGTAGAAAAAGGTCTCAAAACCATCTCACATGTGTCCAGTTGAAGGACCTGAAGATGTTCAGCTTCGAGGAAAGAAGATCTGACCAATCGTAAGACTCAGATGGAACAAGGAGCTGACTTCTTCTCCATGTCACCCCACTGATTGTTAGGACCAAGTGTGGAAAACATGGGGGAACAAAAATAGCATGGTGGATTAGAGAAAGTGCTCTTGTCTGCAAGTAAAAGAAAACTGACCCAACGGCCTAAATCTTAGGGAATTTATTGATTGATAACAGGAGTCTAGAAGTAGGGAGGTTCCTATCTGGCTAATTCACCAGATCAACCACATCCTCAAAAACCCAGGCTTCTCCCATCAGTCTTTTCTGCATCTCAAGTGGATCGGCTGCTCTTCACACGGCTGCCCAATGGTGGAAGAAATTCCCAGCTCACACGCTCAGACACTAAGAAGCAGAGGAAGAAAGTATGACTTCCTTGTGTGTCCTCTTAAGAAACCTTTCTCAAGAGGGTCTCCACTCTCCCTCCAACAGATGTCCCGTTGCATCTCATTGTGAATGTGACACACTAGGTCACATGACACTTCCTAAGTAGTCTCCAGCTCGGATAATGGAATTGCCAGCATTGGCTTAGACCAGGGTTTATTCACCTTTTCTGTGCCATGGGCCCCTTTGGCAGTCTGGTGAAACCTAGGGACCCCTTCCCAGAATACTCTATTTAATTGCATAGAATAAAATGACCGGATTACAAAAGAAACCAACTATATCAAAAAATATATTTTTAAGCGATATAGGAATAAACTTGCTTCTTTATTAGTGCACTAAATAATCTAGCGGCAGATCTAATAACAACCATAATTTTTAAGTAGTGATGAAAGTAAATAATGTTCTGAGATACCTGTAATAACTGTTTTGTGATATGAAAATATTTGTGATTTCCATTGGTGACAAAGTCACAAGTTACTGCTAATGATACTGTGTTTTGTTGCTTACATTCATAATAGAAGGAAATGATAAATTTCAGTTGGAGTTTAATGAAAAGAAAGACATAGTTCTTTTTTTTCTTTTTTCCCAATGCAAGATTGTGAATCCCATGCATTCCATCCACAGACCCTTGGTAGGGGTGGTCTGTGGACTACATTAAAAGCCCCTATCTTAGATTAATTAAGATTCACATACTGAGTCTGGGAGTGGGCAGGTCTTTACTGAGACAAGTGGCTTCAAAGGAGTGTGGATATCTAAACTAAATCAGGACTAACTCAAGCAAAAAAGAAGAGTGTGAAGAGGGTGGGAGAGTAGGGTAGAGGAGGAGTGGGGTGAACTTGACTCCAGGGTCTGCTCCGTGTAGGGTCAGCAAGGGCTTCCTTCAGAGGGAGAACAGTTCTCATCACTGGAGGAAGAGACCTCGTCAAGGGGACTCAGACATACTAGGATTCCTGCCAACCTTGGCATCTTACATATCAACCCCCCCCCGTTTTATTTACTTTTGTTTCTTGGTTGGTTTTCTTTAAACATTTGTATGTATTTCAAGGTACAGATATAAAACTTGCCCTTTACAAATATTCAGCCTACTGGAGTATATCCCTTCTATCCCACTCCTTAGAAGTGACCACAGCTCTCAGCTTAAAGGATGTCTTTTCAGACTACTTGCTATGCACATGTGATATCCCACCAGCTTACAAACTTTCTTGTGTTAGCAATGCAGAGTCCCAGGCCCAATAACAATCAAATTCTTTTTAACTAGAGAAGTTGATTCTAAAGTTCACATGGAAAAGCAAAGAAGAATCCAGGCAAGTTCTAGAAACAAAAATTAAACAGAAAGGGAAGTAGAAAACAGCCTTAGAATATGCTAAAATATGTTATAAAGCCATAACAATTGGGAAGTAGAAAACAGCCTTAGAATATGCTAAAATATGTTATAAAGCCATAACAATTGAAACAGTATAGTACTGACCCATGAATGGGGGGGGGGTAGAAAAGAAAGTTGAGAAGTGGTCCATATATATGTGGGAGTTTGCAATATGATAATGATGACATTTCAAATCAGTGGAGGAAAAATAGTGTTGAGATAAGCAATAGCCATCCAGAAAAAAATAAAATGGGAAACTTATCTCATACTTTGAAGCAATTTAAATCCCTGAAGGGTAAAATTTACATTTATAGAAATGAAACATAATACGGAAATGATAAAATAAAAGATTAATAGATATATAGTACTTAACAATTTTTTTTAATTTACTTGGGAGAAAAAAAAAACACCAAAAACAAAGCCAGATGACAAACAAAAGACTGAGAAAAATATTTTTATCTCACAAAGAGCTCCTACAAATCAATAAGATGGCAACCAACAAACCAACAGAAAAATGGGCAAAGATTATGAGCTGTCAGTTCACAGAAAAGGGAGTACAAATAGTTCTTTTTCTTGTTTTGTTTTGTTTGTTTATTTATTTAGGCTGCGTTGGGTCTTTGTTGCTGCACGTGGGCTTTCTCTAGTTGCAGCGAGCGGGGACTACTCTTCATTTTGCGGTGCACGGGCTTCTTACTGTGGTGGCTTCTCTTGTTGCGGAGCTCGGGCTCTAGGCACACGGGCTTCAGTAGTTGTGGCACGCAGGCTTCAGTAGTTGTGGCTCGCGGGCTCTAGAGCACAGGCTCAGTAGTTGTGGCACACGGGCTTAGTTGCTCCATGGCATGTGGGATCTTCCCGGATCAGGGTTCGAATCCGTGTCCCCTGCATTGGCAAGCGGATGCTCGACCACTGTACCACCAGGGAAGTCCCCAAATAGTTCTTAAATATGCAAAACGATGCTCAGTTTCACTCATAAGAAAAGTGCAAATTGAAACCACCATGAGATCCCATTTTAACCAACAGATTGACCAGGATCAAAACATGAGAGTGGGGGAATCAGGAAACAGGTCACTCTCTCACAAACACAGCTTGCAGGAGTGTAAGTTGGTCCAACTTCTGTGGAGATCAATTTCGCAATATTTACCAAAATTAAAAATGCACAGGGCTTCCCTGGTGGCGCAGTGGTTGAGAATCTGCCTGCTAATGCAGGGGACACGGGTTCAAGCCCTGGTCTGGGAAGATCCCACATGCCGCGGAGCAACTAGGCCCGTGAGCCACAACTACTGAGCCTGCGCGTCTGGAGCCTGTGCTCTGCAACAAGAGAGGCCACGATAGTGAGAGGCCCACGCACCGTGATGAAGAGTGGCCCCCGCTTGCTGCAACTAGAGAAAGCCCTAGCACAGAAACGAAGACCCAACATAGCAATCAATCAATCAATAAGTCTTTAAAAAAAAAAATGCACAAACTCTTTGACTCAGCAATTCTAACTTCTAAATGTTTATCCTACAGACATATTTGCATATGTACGCACAGATTTATACTCTAGGAAATTCACAATAAACATTGTTTATGATAGCACAAGATTGAAAACAACCTCAGTGTTCATCACTAGGGGACTGGCTACATAAATCATGGTTCATCCATATAACGGGCTATTCTACAGCCAATAAAAATGTGGAACCATCGCCAAGGTAGATTGTTAGGTGGAAAAAGCAAGATGCAGAACTGTGTATATCACACTATCATCTGGGTATTTAAACACATACAAACACACACACACACACACTATAACGGGAAAGAGAGTTAAGAACTTCCTAATGGTAATTGCCTCCTGGAAGAACTGGGAAATGGTGGATGGGTGGGAACAGAATGTAATTCTCTATAAATACTCTTTTGAACTTTTAACATTAACTTATTCGAAAAAAAATTTTTTTTAAGATAGTCAAGGTTGCTTGAGGAGAGCAATTTGATAGAATATCTGGTGCTAGCAATTCCATGTTTAAGGATTTCCCACACACTCTGAAATACCCCAAGAGTGCCAAGCTGTTCATAGAGCCATACTCAGATAATCATTACCTGTAATAGCAAATCATTAGAAATAACTTAGATGTCCATCAGGAGGCAAGTGGGGAGGGTAATTGTGGTGCATCCTCTGCTGAAATGCTCTCCAGTTAGCAGCAAAAATGAGATGTCTATATGTGGCAAGTGGTTAAGTGAAACAAACACCCACTTTTATAAAAAGTATTATTTTTTTAAAAGTTATCTGTGTCTGTTTCTTTAAAGAATCATATAGTACAATATTTCTCCAACTATACTGCACTGGCCACCTCCATCAGAATCCAGTTGGACATATAGATTCCTGGGCTCCACTTTAGAATTACTGGGTCAGAATCTTTGGGGATAGAGCCCCAAACCTGGGTTGCTCACAAGCTGCCATGACTCGGATGGCCCTGGGATTAGGTGATGTATGGGCCCCAAGAAGGCAGCGGGCCTCACCCATTTCCAGGGATCCTGATGGGGCTCCTGAGTTCCTTCCCCCTCTCCCTGGACCAGGCCTCCGTTATCCCCTGCCCCAAGTTGGCTTCTTACTGAACTGCTGGGATGATTCTGCACGGTCCCTGCCCTTCTGGTTAGCTAATCATACAGCTAGCGCTTACTAGCGACTCGGAGCGCAGTCAGTCCTGCCCTGTGCTGGGAGGGTCCAGCCCCTGGGTTGAAACTTACTGGACCCTCTCTCACCTTCTGAAATGGGGTGCCCCTGCCTCACACTCTGAATCCTAGGATGAAGGATCAAGAATAGGGGGCGGGGCAGACGGGACTTCCCTGGTGGTCCAGTGGTTAAGACTCCATGCTCCCAGTGCGGGGGGCCTGGGTTCAATCCTTGGTCAAGGAACTAGATCCCACATGCCGCAACTAAATATCCTACATGTCGCAACTAAAAGATCCCGCATGCCGCAACTAAAGATCCTACATGTCACAACGAAGATCCCGCGTGAGACCCGGTGCAGCCAAATAAATAAATAAATAGATATTAATTAAAAAAAGAATGAGGGGGCAGAGGCCTGATCCTTGCTGTCAGTTTCCCCCATTCTCACCCAGCAGGGGATGCAAAGGGAGGTTCTGGGGTACAGTTGAAAGGGGAGCCCTGTGAGGGTCCACACCTGAGGGCAGCTGGGCAGGCAGCGTGGGTAGGGTTTGGACCAGAATTCAGGGCCTTGGAGACCAAGGGAGCTGGGGGGCTGGAGTCACTCAAAAGCATGAGAACTGCCAGGGGCACTAGCTGTAGATATGGGTGCGTGTGGGTATGAAGGCCAAGAGGAGGCCTGGACATCTGAATTTAGAACAAACACCTCCCCTGGGTTATTCTTATACCGGGGGACAACTAACCTGGGGGTGTGAGGGGGTTTTCTGAGCCTTCAGGGCAGGGCCTGGGAACCCCCTTTAAGAACTTCCCTCTCCCAGGTCTCCTGTTTCTCTGCTGCCCCCTGGCCCCAGCCCCCAGGCTGCCACCTCCAGCTCTGCTCTGAGGTCAGCACACCTTGGCTTTGGCTTCCACAGAAAAATCACAGCAATATTAATAGCAGCCAGAATTTTCCAAGTGCCTCCCATGTGCCTGTTGTGGGCACGTGGGCACTGGGCTGTCGTTAAGAGGGTCCCATTTCCCTCAACAGCTTTACTGACATATAATTCACATCCCATTCAATTCACCCACGTAAAATGTACTATATTAACATTTCATTGGTTTTTTGTTTATTTACAGGTTGTGTAAGTCAATTTTAGAACACCCCTGATCAATTTTAGAACATTTCCATCACCCCGAAAAGAACCCCATACCCGCTAGTAGTCACTCCCCACTTTCCTTTCCCCCAGCCCTGGCAAACACCAGTCTGCTTTCTTTCTTTCTTTTTTTTTTTAAAGGGGGAGGGGTCTTTTTTTAAAAATTTATTTATTTTTGGCTGCTACTCTTCGTTGTGGTGCGCGGTCTTCTCATTGCGGTGGCTTCTCTTGTTGCGGAGCACAGGCTCTAGGCATGCAGGCTTCAGTAGTTGTGGCATGTGGGCTCAGTAGTTATGGCTTGTGGGCTCTAGAGCACAGGCTCAGTAGTTGTGGTGCACGGGCTTAGTTGCTCCGTGGCGTGTGGGATCTTCCCAGACCAGGGTTCGAACCCGTGTCCCCTGCATTGGCAGGCAGATTCTTAACCACTGTGCCACCAGGGAAATCCTGTGCTTTCTGTGTCTATAGATTTTTTTTCTATTCTAGACATTTCATATAAATGGAGTCCTACAATACATAACCTTTTGCATCTGGCTTCTTTCACTTAGAATAATGTTTTGATTATCACTTAGAATAATCCACGGTATAGCATGTTATCAGTACTTCATTCTTTTTTATTGCCAAATAGTATTCTATTGTCTGGACACACCACATTTTATTCATCCATTCATCAGTTGATGGGTATTTGGGTTGTTTCCACTTTGGGGCTGTTATTTATGAATAACACTGCTATGAGTGAGTATTCATGTACAAGTTTTTGTGTGGACATGTTTTCAGTTCTCTTGGGTATATACCTAGGAGCGGAATTGCTGGGTCATATGGTAACTCTATGTTTAACATTCTGAGAAACTGCCAGACTGTTTTCCCAAGAGGCTGCATCATTTTATAATCCTACCAGCAGTGTATGAGGGTTCCAATTTCTCCACATCTTTGCCAACACTTGTTATTCTCTGTCGTTTTGATTCTTGCCATCTCAGTGTGTGCAAAGTAGTATTTCTTTATGATTTTGATTTGCATTTCCCTGGGAGCATTCCCATTTTACAGAAAAGGAAACTGAGGCTCAGAGAGATGAAGAGCTTTGCCCGGGGTCCTGAAACAAGAGTGGGCAGAGGCAGGATTCTAACCCAGGCACTGTTCTTTCCCCTGAGCTGCATTCCCAACAGAGCAAGAAAAATCTCTCCAAGGAGGCGGGGACCCCTCTAAAGGGGGAGGGGACCGGAGATGAGACACAAGCCCTTGGGAGGGTGAAATGAGATCCTGTGGAGCCTCAGGATTTCCTGTGGAAAGTCTTTCACTAGTTCATAGGAGGTGCTCAAGACCTGTAAGTATTATTATCACTCTAGCATGAGCCTGTACCCTCCAGACCTTCCCAGAGGGACCTGGGCTTTTCAGGGTCTGCCTTGCACTTGTGCATTTCTAGAAGGGACCGTGTTCATGGAATAAAGACTGGCTGCTGGCCTGAAAGGACCACAGGTCATAGACCAACCAGCCCAAGGATTCTGCAACCGGTCCAGAGCCCTGCCTGCTTCATAGCCTGGTTTATCCATGTCCTCATCCAGCCAGCCAGCCAGCCTCCAACCCACTCTTCTCTGAACTTCAGTTTCCTCATCTCAAAACTGAGGATACATGCCTCCCTTTGGGGCTGCTGTGGCGGTCGGCACAGTGCCTGGGGCACACTTAGTGCTCAGCCAATGTCAGTCATCATTTCAACAGTTCCCGGTCCCTGCCCTTGAGGGAGGCTCGCTCAGTCTGGCTGGCAGGGGAGCTCAGGGACAGGCAGATGCCCCAGGCTCAGTGTGGGTGATGCTCGTGATTTCTGTAGATGCACAAAGGAGGCGCCAGCTAGCCATAGTGGCTACCAAGGCTTGACTGACAAGCCCTCAGGCAGATTCTCAGCAGGACCATGGCGGGTGGGACTCTAGGCTGGAATGAGCCAGGGGGAGTCCAGAGCCCAGGGCATGATGGGAGCAGGGGCTCAGCTTGGCAGAGCAGGGTTCGATAGCTGTGCGACCTTGGGTGAGCCACTTAACCTCTCTGAGCCCATTTCGTCAGCTGTAGTGTGGGGATGGTGATACCTGGGGAGAAAATGAGACCCCTAAAGTGCAGTGCCTAAACCTCCAACCTAGCCAGTCCACCCTCGTGCTCACATGCTCGAGGCAGTGCTGTTAATTATTGTGCACCCAGATGGGACCACACATTTTTGTCACCAGTATAATGGATAAATAAGTTGATAAGTTGTAGATAGTCATGCAGTAATAAAAATGGACAAATTACAGACACATGAAACAACATGGATGAATCTCACAAATACAGCAGTGCGTTAAGGAATAGATATGGTATGACTCCATGCATATAAAGTTCAAAAAATGTAGACAAAACTCAACTATATTAAGATGATATACATATAGGTAGTAAAAGTGTAAAAAGAACATTGAGAATGGGATTACCTTAAAGATCAGGGTGGTGGTGACCTCTAAGAGGGAGGAGGGGGGTGATCTGGAAGACATGGGCTGGGCAGAGGGTTCGGTTATGGGGTGCTGCTTGATAAGCTGGTAGCTCACCCCTACTTGCTTTATGATTTATTTATTCACAGAACAGTGTAAACATATTTTATGCTCTCTTCTGTATGTGTAGTTATCTCAAAATCTGAGACTAATTCAAGTGCCTGGTAATTGGATTGGCGCTGGACAAAGGCTGCTTTTCCTTTGACTTCTTGTGCCCCCACCAGTGCTTTTTTTGTGCTTGGGGGGCAGAAAGCAGGAGCGAGAAGATGCTGAGTGAGGCGTGGGCGTGGGCTGGCCAAGCCCTTCCCACCTGCCCTTCTCCGGTGGCACTGCTCCCAGATACAAATGCCCCAGAAAGACACTGCCCAGAGGCTTTTTTAAACCGCTTTATTCAGGTTGGCTGGTAGTCACGGACTGGATCATGTGTACAGGGTAACCCACACACCCCTAGGCAAAGCCTCTCCCACATCCCCCGACTCCATCGCTGAGGTGCGGCCAGAGGTTTGAGCCAGTTCTGAAGGGGTGTTGGGCCCAATAGAAATATTTACAAATCACCAGGGGGTGGGTGCCCCCCTGATCAGGAATTGTGAGGGGATTGGTATTGGGGGGCCCTCGGCTCCCAACAGCCCGAGGCCCTTGGGTGGGTTCGGCATGGGTCCTGGGAGGCGGCTGGGACATTAGGAGCTGGCAGAGGGGGGCTCCTGGAGAGCCTCGAAGCCCCTCGAAGGGGTCCTGCTGGTGCAGAGCTCTGCATGGGGCCATGGGGTCAGAGAGGAAAGGCCCTCCTTCCGACTTGCCATGTGAAGGGGCAGATTCCTGCCCCGGGGTGGGCAGGGAGCTGTTTCTTAGTATAAGGAGGCTGAACATGAAGGACGCACCTGGAGACAGTGGGGTCTCCCTCTCCTCCCAGGGCCCCTGTGAGCCACCCTGCCAACCGACCACAGCTCTCCTGGGGGCTCTGCTCCCAGTTCTTTGCCAGAGGAGAGGCCCCAGTTCTGCTCAGAAGATTCAAGTCCAAATTTGGGGAGGGGTCACTGTCCGCACCTCCAGGTCCAAGCAGGGGATGGTCGGAAGGAGGGGGAGTGAGGCTGGGAGGCCCCGGCTTGGGACGGGATGGGGGACAAGCAAGCAAAGCGAAACACTGGACTCTACTGAAGCTGGTGACAGAAGGCGGCAGCCCGGCCCCGGCCTGGTGCCCCACCCCAGCGTACCGGGGCGGTTGTCCCCTCGGTGCCCGGGCCACCTTCTCTGAGCCAGGTCACGGGGAGGGTCTGAAGGGGAAGGGTTGGGCGGGCCTTACATGCTGAGCCAAGGGGTGGTGGGAGGAGGGCCGACGTGGGGGTCACGGGCGGTCTCGGGATGGGGAGGCAGCTGGACACGGGCAGTCCCGTCCCCAGCGGTCCAGCGGCTCCTCATGCACTCGTACAGCCGTAGGGGCGCAGGGCGGGCCGGCGGCGCGCTGGGCATCAGTCTAGAGGCTGCAGGCCTCCTCATCCACCGAGCGCTTCCGCAGCTCCTTGCCCGGCTTGGGGGGCGGCGGGGCGGGCGCTGCGGGCGGGGCCTCGGGCAGGTGCAGGACGGAGTTCTCTCCCGGCTGCACCCGCAGGTAGGCCTTGACCTTGTGGTGCCGGGCCTTACCGTCGCTGAAGTCGATGACACGGCACTCGTAGGTGCCTTCGTCCGTGGGCTTCACCCGCGACAGGCGCAGCTTGTGGGAGATGTTGCTGCCCACCACCTTGACCACCTGGGGGCGACAGAGAGACGGTGACCTGGCCACGGGAGCCCACTCCGTGGGTGGGGCCCCAGAGACACTCCCACGAGGGCACGCGGAGTTCAACAGCAATAGAAGCAACTTCAATGGCCATCAACAGATCAGATAAATAGGCAGTAGTCAGTTCATTCAGTGGACTATTGCACAGCAGTTAAAAAAAATGAGCTAGAACTAGGCGTGTTAGAGCTCAGGGACATGCAGGAAGTGAAAAGATCTCATTGCAAAACTCCTACATGCAGTGTGATGCCATTTCTGGAAAGAAACAAAGGAAAATACTCTACACTGGTTTTGGTGACTTGTGTGTGTGCAAGTTTGAAAACAGATGGGAGGGAACACAGTGGCCTCACAGCCATGGTTGTCTCTGGAGTGGAGCCCAGGGAAGGGCCGAGGACCTGGGGTAGACTGCAAAGTGAATCCTTAGCTTTGTTTCTCAAACAAACAAACAAACAAATAAATGCTGATAACAAATATATCAGGATGCTAACAACTGTTCAGTTGCAGGGGAGCAAGAGTGTGACATCTGTCTTTGTACTTTGGCTTTTTGCTCGTTTATTTATTTGATGTGGTTTTAAAAATTTTACTTAAAATTAAAATATAATTTATACAGAGTAAGGCACACACAGCTTAATGAAATTTTACTCACATGTACACTGGTGTGACCACCATCCAGAGCAAGGCATGGCACGCTTACAACCCTCTGGAGCGCACCCTTGTGGCCCCTCCTTGTCAATACTCACCCCCCAGGGGTTACCCACTAGTCTGATTTCTATCACCATAGATTAGTTTTCCCTGTTCTTGAACTCCTCCGTGTGTGGCTTCTTTCACACAACATAACATCAGTGAGATTCCTTCATGTTGCACGGTTCAGTTTGTTCTTTTTTATTGCAGTGTAGTATTCCATCATATGGATATACCACAATCTGTTTACCCAGTCACCTGTTGATGGACATTTGGGTAGTTTTCAGATTACAGCTCTTATGAATAAATCTGCCACAAACATAAAGCTACTGTGAGTTTTTTTCAATTAAGAAAGAAAAGGCAGTTGGACAGTCATATAAGATAAATCATTGGGGAAGCTGGGTGAAGGGGACAGGGGACTCTGTGATCTCTTTTTGCAACTTTCTATGAGTCTGCAATTCAAAATAAAAAGCTGGAAAAAAAGAGAGGAGTTGGGCCTATAGAGTGGGGGGGGGGTGGTAATGGGAGGGGGCTTCCATCCTTCCTTGTCCCCTTATTTCTTACAACCAAAAGGAGCCTTGCCCCACCTCCTGTAGCCCCTGCCCCACCTACACAGAACAAGGGAGAACAGTCCCCAACCGCCAGCCACGGACCCCCTGCCCAGTGATCTCACCACCAGTTGGCATTGCAGGCTCGCCAGGGCCAGGATGGAGCTGAGTGGGATTCAGACCTGTGGCCCCAGTTCTGAGCCCATCTGGTCCCTCTCCCCTTGGGCGGGGTGGGGGCAATGGGGACAGACAACCAGCCTGCCTATTCTTGCCACACCCCAAATTCTGGAGGAGGACACCCCTGCCGATCACCCTTGCAGTAAGGAGGCCAGGATGAGGAAGAAGACGGTCTCTGAGGGGGTGCATTCACTGTGCAGCGGGCACTCACACACATGACTTCTAATCACCCCACTAATCTGCTCTGGCTTCCCTGGCCCCTTCCTCCCAGATGCCAAGCTCCTTCTGGCCTCACAGCCTTCTGGTCTCTCTGCCTGGGTGCTGTCCCCTTGACTCCCATTCATTCTCAAACATC
Organism: Eubalaena glacialis; assembly: GCF_028564815.1. Lineage (NCBI taxonomy): Eukaryota > Metazoa > Chordata > Mammalia > Artiodactyla > Balaenidae > Eubalaena > Eubalaena glacialis. The sequence goes on from NC_083728.1 coordinate 22,334,715, forward strand.
ACCTCCCCCAAAAAGCCTTCGATCACATCTCCCTGTCTATTTCTTTCCTAACAGTCATCACAATTTGAGAACCATTTTGTTTACTTGATTTTTGTTTCTCTCTCTGGCTAAACTATAAACTCCACGAGGGCAGGGATGATACCTATTTTGTTCATCTTAGTGACCATCACAGAGCCTGGTACCCTGCAAATAATAACGATAAAAACATTTGTTAAATCAATGGCCTCACTCTAGCTCCTTCTTTCTCCAAATGAAGTGGTACCAGATATTACGCTTTTTGATTTTAGGTCATGTATATATGATCCTACCCACTTTACAGATGGCGAAGCTACGGCTCTGAAAGAAGCGACTTTCCCATGGGCACTGAGTCAGTGAACGGCAGAGCGGGGAACTGACCCCAGGCCTGAGTCCATGCACTCAAACCCTCCAAAGGCGTGACAGAGGCCCACAGAGGGCCACGCAGAGCTGGCAGGGCCAAGGGCGGTTTCCCAGGCTCCAGAAGGGAAGAGAGCAGTGGGCAGCCACAAGGAGCCTGGCCCGTCCTCCCTTATTCTGAGCCTTCCTGGCTGGTCATCATCCCCCCACGAAGCAGGAAAGCACGGGCTTACGGCACAGCAGGAGGCAGGAGGTGAGACAGAGGCAGAACTTCCCACCTTCCCACCAGAGCAAGCAGCGGGAGACTCTTCCAGCTGCCCCCCTGGGCAGAGGACCCCTCCTCTCCCAGCTGGAGGCCATCAGCCCTGCTGATTCCATCACCTCTGGCCAAGGGCACGGAGAGGCCCTGCGGCCCTGCCAAGCTCTCAGGAGAGTTAGGAGATGCTGCTGCAAATGCGCAGCGGGGAGCGAATTACCTCAACATCTGTTTCCCTCACGGATATTAATTATCCTTCATTTGTCAACCCTACAAGGCGCTAATGGAGTAATAATGTGAAGGCTGGGAGCAGCGCTAGGGAGGGAGCGCCGAGCCCAGCCCACCCCTCCGCCCAGCTCCGGCCCAGAGGCCAAGGCCTGGGCACCAGCTCCCTCCTGCCCTGTCGCCCCTCTGTGTGGCCTCCCCACTCAGGGAGGAGGAGGGAGACAGGGAGCACAGCAGACGGTGCTGGGAGGCTGATTCTGACCCTGACAAGTCACCAGCACCCTGGCCTTGGTTTTCTTGGGCTAGATTCATCCATCCATCCATCCAGCTGACGATTAGCGAGCGCCCACTCCGAGCTGGGCGCTGGGGATACAGCTGTGAATCAGCCAGACCCCAGCAACATCCACACGCGGGCTCCAGGTCTAACGGAAAACCCAGACCTCACACCCGTAACCAAGCACCCCGGGGAGCTGGTTTCCAACAGGACGAAGGGAGGGGACACACATCAGAGGCTGCTCCCTCCCAGCCCCAGGGGTCTGCGCCTTTAAGCACCGTCCGGAGAAGGCAAATAAGAAAAACAGTCACAACAGTAATGGTATTGCTGGTAGCTAGTGTTTATGGAGCGCTTGATCCCTGTGAAATGATGCGCTAAATAGTCTACACCTTATTTAAACCTCATAATAACCCCGTGATGTAGGCACTGCTGGGATACCCACTGTATGGGTCAGAAAACGGAGGCTCGGAGAGGGGAAGTGATTTGCCCAAGGCCACCCAGCTGGTGACAGAGACCAGGCCTTAACCACATCTCTGGGGAGCCTCCCGGAACCGGTAAACCACAGGTCTTTCTACCCCCTCCCCCGTCATTCCATAGGCCCCCAGCCCTCCATGTCTTGGGGGAGCCCAGTCCCTCCTCAGAAGCACCTCCTGTGCGAGGGGGCCCATCATCCTACCCAGGCTTCTTGTGGGTGGTGGAGCAGCCTGTTGGATTTCAACATTCACAGACTGGGCAGAAAAATCCTGCGGCCTAGCCTTCCAACACAGCCGGAGAGGCTATGAGGGGACGAGACCCCCAGGCGGCAGCTGGCTGTAAATCATAATCACCTCGGCACAGGCATCGACAAGCCTTAGCAGTGCAATTAAGTACCTAATTATGGTGAAAGAGACAAGGCCAGTCCACACCAGGACCAAGCTCAGCCTCCTCCCTGCTTGCCCACGGCCCAGGCCTTTCTGGACACGGCAGGAGCCCACAGACCATCAGGTGGGCAGGCTGGGATCTTCCTCCCGAGCTGAGCCAGGAAGAATGGGTGATGCTAATTTGCGTCCATGGTGCCAGACCTTTCCTCCACATGGCCTCAGCCTAAGAGTGACGCGGTGGTCCTGGGAAGGTGCTGGGTGGGGAAGAGGGGTCAGAGGGTCCCTGCCCCAGGCCAGGGCTTGCTCTGAGCTCCGCCACTCCCATGCCTCCGTCAGCAGCACCCAGCCACCTCATCAGCCCCTTGGCATGTCCAGAACCCAACCCAGAGTCTCCCCAAATCTGGGCCCCAGAAGGCTTCACCCATTCCAGCTAGACCTTCCCAAGTCATCATCCCCATTGCTCCTTTCACACTCTGGCACAATCCATCTCTGAATCCCACTGATCTTCCCTCTAAACATCACTGGGCCCCCTCCCCTTCTCTCCAGAATCCAGATCCCCAGGCACTGGCCAGGACAACACCGCAGCCTCTTCCAGGGTCTCCCCAAAGCCACTCTGGCTCCTTCCAATCCGTCCTCCCGTGACAGCCAGACAGATCTTCCCAAAACGCCCCCAACTTAGAACGCTTCCTTTGATGGCTCCCAGCAGTGGCTGCTGGGGGGACCTTTGGGGTCTCATCCCCACCTTCCCCTCAGCCACAACAGCCTCCTGCAGTTCCTCCAACACACACACCCAGAGAAGTTCCCCCTACTCCTAGTCAACCTCTCTACACTTCAGTGCTCACTTCACCTCACTCCACCTCCTCCAGGAAGTCCTCCAGACCCACCAGACTAGGTCAGGTCCTCTGTTACTGGCTGCGCTCCTTCTCATTTTGATGGTCACAGTTGTAATTTTACTTTTTTTTTTTTTTTTAATTTATTTATTTATGGCTGTGTTGGGTCTTCGTTTCTGTGCAAGGGCTTTCTCTAGTTGTGGCAAGCGGGGGCCACTCTTCATCGTGGTGCACGGGCCTCTCACTATCGCGGCCTCTCTTGTTGCGGAGCACGGGCTCCAGACGCGCAGGCTCAGTAATTGTGGCTCACGGGCCTAGTTGCTCCGCGGCATGTGGGATCTTCCCAGACCAGGGCTCAAACCCATGTCCCCTGCATTGGCAGGCAGATTCTCAACCACTGCGCCACCAGGGAAGCCCTGTAATTTTACTTTTTATCATGAGGGATTATTGGATTAACATCCATCCCCCACACTGACTGGGAGTACCGTGAGAGCAGGGACCGGGAGTGTGTGACCATGGCCTTCACACAGTAATCTTTGCAGTCCCAGCCAAAGGCCGGCTGCTCTATGGATGTCTCAAGGGATTTCCAAGATGGATGGAGTTATTTTTGACTCCACATGAATCTTGCCTCCCTTTCAGACTTCAGAGTTCCATGCCCTTTGTATATTGTGGATCACGGCAGGAATTTCAAGAAAATATAGAAACGTCTACTGCAGAAAATAAAGTCATAATACACCATGACCCGCCGCTTGGCCTGTTAATCCTTAGTGAAGGATGCAGACCTCGTGTGCTGCTCCGGTGGTCCCAGCCCCCATCCCCTGCACCAGAAAATATGCGGTATCCATATGTGTATCACACCTGTGGGGCAGCCAAGCGGGGTAAACAGGGGCTTGACCTATAGGGCCACTTGGCTGATCTGACCAATGAAGCTGCCTTTTAACCATTTATGGAGATTTGGGGACAGGGGGCTGCAGTATGCTTCCTGAGGCCACTTTGGACGTACCTGGCTTTTAGGGCTTAGCTGGAGAGGAGGCTTAGGATAAGTGGGCTGGAGCACGAGGCCACACGTATGTGGGGACCCAGGCTGCCCACGGCTATTTTGGACTGAAACAGGTTACATGAACTGAATCTACAGCACAAACGACTTTGGTTAGACCGAAGGACGAACTAACAGTAATGAAGGCAGGTAAGCCCCCTGGGAAAGAAGATGTGTGGAGAATTTCACCTTATTTTACAATTAGGAAGTCGGGGGCCATCTCAACTTGCAAAACTGGTTAAGGGGAAATTAACCTAAATTCCAAAAGACAGAACTTCAGTTAGGTCAAAAGAAAAGTTTCCAGAACTTGAAAATGGACATAGCAGAATTTACCTGAGCCACAGGAATAAGGCCCTGATGGTAGAATCCTCAGCATATACAAGCTCCCAAGGGAGATATTTTTAAGGCCACGGGGTCCTTTCCAAGGCCCCAAGTTAAATGAGATAATTCATGTAAAGTACTCATCATGGTTCCTGACATATGGTGGGCATTCAATAAATGTTAGCTGCTTTATTATTACTATTATTATGATTATCATCATCATCATCACAGATGCCTGTCCTCCCATATAAATGATCTCCCAATGAGATTCTGAGCTCTTTTCATTCCCTCCCATTTCCTGTAGAGAATCTGGGCCTCCTTTCCCTGCTCCACACATGCTAGGAACAGGAGTCACATGATTCGAATACTCATATTAAGTTTCCACTCTAGTACCCACTGTCATTCACACGGCCAAATCCAGAGGACTTTACAGTTGCCGAAGTGTTTTCATATATTCATTAGACAGCAGCGAGGGGGGAAAGAGAGGCCCAGGGAGCTGGCAGAGCTGGACCAGGACTCAGGTCCTATGACATTCAGTGCTGGCTCCACTGTGTCCACATTGTCCCACCCCCGCACTCAGCACTGCCATATCTCAACCTTCCCAGGGCCACCATGGCGGCCCCAATGGGTTACAGAGCCCATCATAGAGCCCTGCTGCCACTAAACTCCCAGAAACTCACTGTACTTCCTCCTCCGAACCTGAGGTCCCCCAGGTGCTGATGCTACCAGCAGGGAGACTGAGCCGTTTGGCTTTCACAGTTTTTCAAAAATCAGATTAGGTCCCAACAGTTAAAAATTGGGAGATTATTCCATGGAACTCGGGATTTTTAGGTGACATGGGACTATGGGGCCGGAATTCCTGCCTGGCTCATCTAGCTCCTACAGATACAGGGCCTGCGGTCCCCAGGTCCCATAGTTTCACACAAGCCCCTTCACGGCTGCACGTCCCCTGTACACATACAGGCACAGGCATGATGCACATCGTGTTGGCATGTCCGTTTATCAAAATCTGTGTCTGGCTTTACACTGCCATTGGCCTGGGGGTGTGTGTGTATGTGTGACAGTCACTTGATAAATATTTATTGAGCACTAACTACCTGCCAGGCACTGTGCCAGGCTCTGGAAATGTAACAGTCAATCAGGCAAGCACAGTCCCAGCCCCACTGTCTCTGGGGAAGACAGGCCTGAAACAAATGCTCACAGGCATGGATAAGTGCAGACAGAAATGCAGCCAGCAGGGAGAAGCAAGGGGTGCCGGCTGAGTTCCAGGGTCCAGGGAGGCTTGCTGAGCTGAGCTCTGAAGGAAGAGAGAGGAACAGTTTTCTAGGCAGAGGGACTGGCCTGTGCAAAGGCCCAGAGGTGGAAGGAATGGGGGGCTGGAAGGCAGCGGGTGGAAGGGGGCGGTGTGAGCCGGGTCAAGCAAGACGAGATAGCCCAGAGGGTGAGCAGAGCAAGTTGCACAGAACCTCGAAGCCCGCAGAGAAAAGTTTGAGCCTTCTCCTAAGCTGCGGGAAACCGGGGTGTGCCTCTGCTTACAGGTGTCCACTAACTGCGCGTCTGTGTATTTAAGAACGGTCACGTGCAAGACGCTGTCTGCACAAGGAACTGGGTCTGTGCTTGTCTGTGAGTTTCCTAACCAGAGTCCCAGAGCCCCAGCTGGTGCAAGAATCGCCGGGGCTAGGATGGGGTGGGGGGGATTGCACAATCATGGTGAGCACATTTATTTTATTTAACCAGTTAGCACCTTCGCATTCCCCTCACGTGGGGCCCAACAGCCTTGAATTCTAATCCTCTAAGTCAATTAGATTATTCTCTCCTTTGCCTGAGACGCTCCTTAAACCCCAAACAAAATCATCGGCGAGAGAGTTGCCATGAACGGCGTATATTAATACACACACAGATTTCTACCTTCCTGGGCTTAACTGATGGGTGTTTGGGCAAGAAATGGGGTATTACGTATGGGTGTGCCCTTGGCAGAGGGTGAGGGTTAGGGTGAGGGGCTAGGGATTTAGAGAGGGTGGACCAGCAGCCGCCCTGAGCTGGAAATGCCTCAAATTTCCAGATCGCAACTCAGAAAGGCCCCGGGGCAGATTGCACAAATGAGGCTTTGAAGGCCCTTGTCTGTCATCTGCCTACCTCCTGCTTGAGCTTCTGTGGGAGCCTCCCTCCTGGCCTCCCTGCCTCCGTTCTGCCACCTCCAGTGCCTGGCACAGCACCTCATGCCTCCCAATGCCCACTCTTTACACTGTGACTTCTGCTCAGGGAGCTCCTCTGCATCTAACTGGCCTTGGGGTCCCGAGCTCCCCCGCAGGTCCTTGAAGGGCTTCAGAAGGAGCAGCAGAAAAGAGTGATTTTGGAGGTCACTCCCACACATGCGCATTCATACCCCGGCGGGCACCTGCATCTTCTACGTATGTGTCCAGTGGACTTCTAACCTCCTGCCAGGCTGACCGCATGCCCTGTGCACATACCCAACCTGGTCCCATGGCCACATGTGTCACCAGGCCGGTCCCCTCTACACAGTCTCTTTTCTCGATCCTGCCTGCCTCTTCCAGGCCCTGCTTTGGGTGCCCTCCTCTACAAAAACTGTCAATCCCTGAGTCCCCTGGGTGCCCCACCTCACTGGGCTCCAGCATAGCCTGGAGACAAAAAGCTGGAGGCAGCTCAGCCAAGTCACGACCTCCAGCAAGGCTTTGACCCCTCTAAGCCTCAGTTGCCCCACCTGTAAAATGGGTGAAAGCTTGCCCTTCCCCATAGAGATGGAGCAACGATAAAATGAGTCAATGCATTAGAAGTCCCGGCCAGTCTTGAAATCCTTCAGCTGTAGTTTCCCTGTCCCGCCTCATGTCCGGAGCCAGATGACCCAAGTGACCATGAGATGCCATAGCAGTCATTCGTGATGGGCCAAAAAAAGCCGGCTCAGTATCATTATACCCTGTTGGTTCCCCAAATAAAAAATACTGCTGAGACAGACATGAAGCATCAGGGATGCACACAGCCTTGGCCCCAAGAGGAGAGAATGCGTCTTCTCTCCTTGTCATTTGTTTGTGCCTGTCATTCAATGAACTTGAAAAATCTCTGGCTTTTAAAAAACAGAGCCAGGCCAATTTTTCCCCCTTCTTTTTTCCTTCTCCTCCATCTTCTTGCCCAAGCTCCCTGCTTAACTGGATTTTTTTTTTTTTTTTTTTTTTTTTTTAAATTACAGCTGTGTCCTCCATTAGAGCCCTTGTGAGAAGTCATTACCAAAACTCACACTTATTTTGGTTGCGTCCTTCCCTGCATCTTCCTGCTGAGATGCTTTTAGCTGTTGGGAGCGGGAGGGTGGAGAAAACAGAGACAATGTGTTAGGATCAGGGGGTGGGGATACAAGCAATGGCTAAGATTCTCGCGACCGCAAGTGATGCTCTGGGGACTACGGGTCTAGAGGTTGGGGTCCTTCAGCTCTATGTCCACTCAGGGGATGGAGGTGAGTCAGAGCAAAGGAAGATAAAGGAGGTGCCTATAAAACTGTGCATGTGCTACGCATTCTGATATGTAGGGTATTTGGAGATATACAGGGAGGGTACGTGTGAACAGGCAAAAATGTGATTCGGGCTTGGTGTGTCTGTAGGAGTGTCTGTCTGTACACTTGCATCTCTCTATCTGTGAATGTGTTGTGTTTTCAGGAGGGTTTGCAGCAGATGCTGTCGGAGCCCTGCCCACATACTATCTCCCTGCAAGCTGACCCCAGAGGCGTCCAACTGCAAAGCCTGCAACTCTTTGCCTAAGGGCTTTCTCTGACTACTGGAGTCCTTTGAGCCTGTGTGCTGGGGTTGACACCTCCAGGAGCTAGATGAGTTTAATATATATGTGTGAATATGTTAGAGGCCATTTCATGAAACATGCAAGAATGTGTGAGCATGCCCGTGTGTGCATATGAAGGTGTGTCATGTAAGTGTTCATAAGTGAACAGGTGGGCAGATACATATGTGTTTGCATAATATTTACATGTACACAAGCGTAAGAATGAGAGTGTCTTAGTTTGTTCCCCCAGAAGCAGACCCTGAGACAAAGATTCAGGTGCAAGTGGTTTATTTGGTAGGTGATCCCAGGAAACATCAGGAGAGGAATGAGTGAGTGAGACAAAAGAGGGAAGGAAGTCAATAATGGGTATGTCATCAAGCCAGTTACCACCCTGGGCAACTGGAACTTACTCCCACTGGGCACCTGGGGGAAAGGGAGTACGATGCCCTTCAGTTATCCCAACTGAGGAGCAAGGGAGCTGGGGTATTTACCCTCCAACTCCCGTCAGTCATTGACGGAGCGCTCCTCCAGCCTGCCTTGCTGGCCAGCAGGCGCTGTTGTCCAGAGAAAACCCTCAGGCAGTGTTGCAGGGGTTGGCAGCGGGGCTGGTGGCAGGGGATGGTGCTTACCCGGCACGTGGGCGGGGACACCAATAGCTTCTGCACCCCGCCATCCCCTCCCCCCCTCCCCGCCGCAGGCTGGCACAGTGTGTGCGTGGGAGCGTGTACGAGTGCAGAGTTGAATGTGTGTGCCGTGACTGGGCTGCCTCGTGTGCCTGCACGTATGTGGAAAGGCATGCATGTACACGTGTGTGTGACAGCTTCTGTCCCTCTGGCCTGCTTCCTCACCTGTACATGAAGGGAGGGACTCTACTCCTTGGAAGGCCCTTCTTAGTGGGCCCATCCCAAGCGCTCAGCCTGGCTTCGCCCCCTGCTCCTCCCCACAAACAGGCCTCCGTTCCGGGAAAAAGGGAAGGAGACAGCCGGGGGCTTCAGAGGACGAACAGAGCTGGGGCCACGCCCCTCCGAGGAGGTGAGGGGCAGAGACCAGGGCTCTCCCAGCCCCACTCGGAAGTCTCCCCAGGGGCGGTACCTGGTTCGAGGCCCATCCCTGCTTGTCCGTCCAGTCTCTGTGGCTCCGCACGTACCACCACTGGATCTCCAGCGAGTAGGAGGGGGAGCCGCTGCCGCGGAAGGAGCAGGCCATCTCCACGTCCTCGCCCGTCCGCGCCGTCATGTCGTGGGGCGTCTCTGTGAACAGGGCTGTGCGGAGAAACCGGGGAGGGGGGGCCAGGGCTCAGGATACAGCAGGGCCGGCGGCCCGGGGCTGGTGCGGGGGCTGGAGCGGAGAGAGAGGGAGCGGCCGGGCCTGCGGGGGGGCGGGGGGGCGGGGGGGCGGCCTGGCTGCAGGTGGGGCACCTGGACGAGCTCCGCGAGGCTGCGCAGAGGCCTGTGCGGCGGCAGCTGACCAGACCTGGGGATGACGGAGTAGGCCCCGGGCCCCGGAGGCCCCACACAGCTGGGCCTTGATCCCGGAGCCCGCGGGCACCAGATTCTCGAGAAGGGAGCGATGGATCCGAGGAGGCCTTGGTTGGAAGGTGTGAGCAAGGAGGCCAGGGAGGAAGCTGCCGTTTTCATCAGTTCTTCCCGATTTCTCCAGTTGCCCCCATCCTGGGTTATTCCCCACCCCAGGGCACAGCGTTCAGCACCGTCTTTGCAAAACCAAATCAGACCTACCCCCCGGCCCCCTCGGAACCCTTCCTCGGGTCCCCTCTGCACCAGGTTGGGGGGCAAGCCCTGCCCACCTCCCCCTGGTCTCCATTCTGTCCTGTGAACATGCCTCACTTTCTCACCTCACTTTTGCCCTCGCTGTTCCCAATGCCTGGAATGTTCTTCCCTTGGTCCCTCTTCATCCAGCAAGTCACTCAAAGCTCAGCTGAAACTTGGCCCCCTCAGAGAGGCCTTCCCTGGCCACCTGGGTAGGTTCCCCTCAACCGCCCACCTCCCACCTGCCCGGGAAATGGTCACGGTCTTGCATCGGTTCACTGCCTGCACTGCCTGTGCAAGCTGCATGAGAACAGGGACCAGCTCTCCTGTGGCTACACATCTCCCGGCACCTCGCAGGTGCCCCGAACGGGTGATACATCCTCCATCCTCTCAAGAGCCCCAGGAGGCGGTGGGAGACACATGTGCCTCCCATCCCTCCAGCAGGGTCCGGCTCACCCACCAAATCCCAGAGCAGGCGGTTCCTGGGACCCAGCAGGAGCCCCACCCACTGCCATGCCCACCACGCTGGCAGGTAAACAGAAAACAAATCCCCGCTCAGTGCAACCCAGCACCGCTCCCCACCATATGTTCTGACTCTCATCTCTCCAAACAAGTACTGTCCTGAGATGTAATTAGAATCCTTTCCTCTTCTCAGGAGAGATTTTCTCGCCCTGGAAAGACGCCTGGCAACAGGCAGGTCACCCAGGGAATGCTGCATCCATCAGTGCCCCCATCCTGTGCCCACCTTGCTGCTGCAGCCCGCCAGACACCCCCCACCCAGCGGGCAGACAAGCCCACCTTGCAGCCCCGGTGGTCCCTCAAGGCACCGCTCAGCTCAGGGCAGGAGGAGGACAGAGTCTGACTGGGGGCGGGGGTCCTGCTCTGGGGCCACCTCCCTCCACCCCCTCCCCATGATCCCGAGGGCTTTGGGAGGATCGGGATTGATAAGTTGCTTTTTCTGCTCTGCACACAGGGTTTCCAAGTGGAGCCTGACTCCAGCAACGAGTCTCTGGGCTAAGAGAAAGCCTGTGACATCCTTGACCTCCACGGTCATGGGTTCGGGCTGCCCACATCCTCTGAGGTTCGGGAGGGACCTTGTTATGCTGTTGCATAACAAAGCCCGTTTGATAAGAATGGGTGTTGTTGGAGTTACTGAACACAAGCCAGGCGTGGTGTGCAGTCAGCTGAGAGCGGGGCCTGTCTTTATTCCCAATGGGCAGCAGGCTCCTGGAGGAAGGTACCCGCCCACCCGCCTCTGCCTTCCAGGTGCCCTGGCCCCAAACTGTAGAGTTGCCCTTGCCTCCCTCGTTCTTCCTCTTACACCCCCTTTCGGTCACTGGGGAATCCCATGGGTTCTGCCTCCAGGACATCTCCTGAATCTGGTCCCTTCTGCCCACTTTGACTGCCCCATGCTGGGCCAGCCGTCACCACCTCTCACCCGTAACAGTGGGGGAGCCTCCTCACTGACCTCCCTGCCCCCTCCCCGACAATTTATTTTCAACACAGCAGCCAGAGGTAATTTGGCAAAACACAAATCAATCCCTGTCTCTTCTGTCCTCAAGCTACTTTTCCACTTGCTCATTCCATTCCTGACACGATGGCCTCCTTGCTGCTCCTCCAACATTCCAGCTGAGATCCTACCTCAGGGCCTTTGCGCGTGCTGTTCCCTCTGCCTAGAAGGCTCTTCCCCCAAATTCTCACATGGCTCCCTCCTTCCCCTGCTTCAGGACTCTGCTCAAATGTCACCTCCTCAGCAAGGCCTACCCTGACCACCTCACTTAAAACTGTATCCCTGGGAATTCCCTGGCAGTCCAGTGGTTAGGACTTGCGCGCGTTCACTGCCAGGGCCGGGGTTCGATCCCTGGTCGGGGAAATAAGATCCCACAAGCCGCATGGCCAAAATAAACAAATAAATAAAAATTTTAAAAATGAAAAGAAAATAGCAAAATTGAATTTGTATTAAAAAAAAAAACAAAAAAAAAACTGCATCCCTTGCCTCAACCCAGTGCTTCAAATCCCTCTTCCCTTCCCACATACTAACAGTGCTGTCCACTAGAACTTTCTGTGACAAGGAAAATGTTCTATATCTGAGCTAATACAGTAGCCACCAGCCACATGTATCTATTGAGCACCTGAAATATGACCAGTGTGAATGAGGAGCTGAATTTTAAGTTTTATTCCATTTAAATTCATTTAAACTTAAATGTAAATGGCCACTTGTAGGTAACGGCTATTGTATCAGGCAGCACAGCTAATACACTTATTTTATGTATGTTTATGGTCTGCTTTCCCTTCCAGGAGGCAGGGGCGGTGCCTGTCTTGTCTACTGATATATCCCCAGCCTGGCACATAGTAGGTGCTCAATAAATACTTTTTGAATAAACGAATGAGCAGACCTGGCTGGTCAGTGGTGGAGCAGCATCCACAGGCAGGAGGGCCCCCGTCCGAGAGTCCCAGGCCAGGCCCAGCCCTCCATGCCTGCTCTGATGCTGACTTGCCAACTCGAGCAGGGCTGAAGGGGGCCGCCGAGGACCGAGCCACCAGGAGGGCTGGGAGGTGATCAGAGCGAGCCGTTGGCTCCCGGTCCTGGGACAGCCGAATCCGGCTTTGTTCCAGGCCCCTGCCCACCCAGCACCCTTTGCAAACAGGGGAAGGAGGAGAGTGGTGAGGCCCCCTAGTTGGATCCGAGGTAACCGGCGGTGTGACCCTGCTGACCAAGAGACAGCGGGAGGGACACAGCTGTGACCCTCTCCAGGTGCCACTGCCTGAGCCACGGGAATCAGAAAGTACCCACACTTTTCCCTCCTGCAAATGGAGAAAGGGGGTCCAGAGCTACCGGGGAGTGGGGGGTTTGCTCATCCCAGGATCACAGAGCTAGGAAGGGCGGAGCCCGCCCTGGAGCCTGGGCCTGCGTGACTCAGCCACGGCCCTTCTCCTCCCAGAGATGGCTGAGTGGGGGAAGCACATCTGTCCTACAGGAGGATGGGAAATGGTACATCTGGGTCTCATGGGTGGAAGGAAGGGCAGAGACGGGCTGTCCTTGGGTGGGCTTTCCATGAGGGTGACCCGGGGAAGGGCCAGCCTCCATCCACCCTCATTCAGCCTCCCCCTGCCCACAAGCTCCCCCAGCTGACTGAAAACCGTGACCCTGGCCCACCAGCTCTTCTTACTGATGCAGAAGATGAGGTTCAGAGAGGGCAGCGTCTGGCCTGGGGCTACTCAGCAGCCAGGGGTCAGCAAGGTCAGGCTTCAGGCCCGCTCACCCCCAACACACAGCCCCTATCCCCCAACCCGGATCCCAGTAACTGTCCTCTAGAGGGCGCTGTCCAAAAGACACCAAATGCAAGCCACGCAGGCAAGACACATACGGCATTTTTAATTTTCTATAGCCGTATTCTAAAAAGTAACAAGACAATTTTTTTAAACAGGTGAAATTAATTTTAATCATTTATTTTATTTAACCCAAGATATCAAAAAATTATTTCAACAGGTATAAAATTATTAATGAGATATTTTACATTCTTTTTTGTGCTAAGTCTTGGATATCCAGCATGTATTTTACATGATTACAACACATCTCAATTTAGACTAGCCACATTCCCACTGCTCAGCTGCCACCTACGGCGGGTGTCCTGGCAGGTGGTGACGCTGTGCCAGCCTCAGCTCCCCTCCCCCTCACATGTCCCCATTGCTCAGAGGAGGTGGCCCAGGCCCAACATAGGGCGGTAACCCTTCCAAGGCCATGCGGCGGAGCTTGGATTTGAATCCAGGACTGTCTGACTCCCAAGGCCATGCTATTCCCAGAGAATTCAAACTCTTTTTGGTGGTAGGGCTCTTTCTTAAAAAGGAACAGTCCCAAATGGGCAACCCTGCCTTGGAAGGTCCTGGAGAGGACCCTTCCTCTGGGACGAGGTGGGCAGTCTGTTTTATTCTGAGTGTAAAGGCCTGGGTGGGTACAGAGGAGGCATTTCACCCAGGCTGAGGCAATCAAGGGAGGCTTTCCAGAGGGGTTGTTGCTCCCCCTATCCCCAGGTGGGCCAGATGTCCTGAGCTGGAGTGGGGAGGGGCACTGGCTGGGAGAATGGAGGGAGACCCCAGCTCCAAGAACTCCTGGGAGCCAGGAGAGATGTCTGCAGGTGTAGCCACAAGCTCTTCCTCGCCACAGTGGGCTCTGATCCCCTCAGACCCTGCCTGGAGGCACTTGGTGGGATGGGTTGGGGGAGGTGCCCTCAGGATCCCATTGACTCCAACCTCAGTGGTGATGGGGGCAATGCATCCTCAGGACAAGTGGGGAAACCGAGGCTCTAGACATTTGACAGCATATCTGAGTCTTCCTGTTCCAGAGGCAGCAACATGAAGGTTTGTCTGGGCTCCACCCCAAGGAAGCCCCTTCCCCCCAGGGAGAAGCTGTGTGCAGATAACTGCCAGGAGCACAGGACTGAGCTGGGGAGGAGGGACTGAGCCTGTTTCTGCCAACAGACTTGCTGTGTGACCTTGGGAGAATTTCTCCCCCTCTCTGAGCCTCAGATTGCTCCTCTATACAATGGGGGTTGTATCTCATGGTCTGAGACCCCCACCAGCTCAGACAGCCTGAGGGAGAAAGTGATGTATGCCCTAAGAGCCATGGTTTGGGCATTAGAAGGGGAGGGGTCCCTCCTACTTGGGGGAGAAGGGGACTCTGGAGGGAGGAGGAGGTGGCCTGGCCCTTCAGTCAGGCCCCGAAGGAGGCATGGATACTGACAAGCAGAAGAGGATAAAAGGGATGGTGTGAACCAAGGAGGAAAGGAGGGAAACCCAGGAAGCTTTGTTTAAAAATGATAATAATAGGGACTTCCCTGGTGGTCCAGTGGTTAAGACTCAGCTTCCACTGCAGAGGGCACGGGTTCGACCCCTGGTTGGGGAACTAAGATCCCACGTGCCGCGTGGCGCGGCCACAAATCATCATCATCGTCCACCATTTACGGAGCACCTACTGCACGCCTAGCATGGTGCAGACATTGTCTCTAACAGTCTCTAATCCACTCACTCCCATTTGACAGGTGAGGAAAATGAGGCTCAGAAAGGTGACATCATTTGCCCAAGACACACACAGAGCTGGAATTTGAACCTGGGTCTGACCAGCAGGTATGACCAAGACCCAGGGGTCCATCAGCTCCCATCAGAATTTGTTCTGGGGCTTCCCTGGTGGCGCAGTGGTTGAGAATCTGCCTGCCGATGCAGGGGACACGGGTTCGAGCCCTGTTCTGGGAAGATCCCACATGCCGCGGAGCAACTAGGCCCGTGAGCCACAATTACTGAGCCTGCGCGTCTGGAGCCTGTGCTCCGCAACAAGAGAGGCAGCGATAATGAGAGGCCCGCGCACCGCGATGAAGAGTGGCCCCCCACTTGCCGCAACTAGAGAAAGCCCTCGCACAGAAACGAAGACCCAACACAGCCATAAATAAATAAATAAATAGATAAATAAAAAAAAAAGAATCAGCTGGCCATGATAGCCTCTATTTAAAAAAAAAAAAAACACAAAAAACCACTGTCCACAAATTAGGATTCTACAGGAGAATGAGAAAGGGGCTTCATTGAATGCAACATCTCCTTCCTTTCTGCTTTTAATTGTATTAATTAACCCCAGGCCTGGTTATCAGGGCGTCATCTGCAGGAAACAGCTCGTGGCCCTGGCCTGAGTCACTGAGTTTGGCTTCTGGGAAAGGCAGGGGATGACCTGGAAGATCTCACCCGCCCTTCAAGGGCAGGACCCTAACCTTCTTCCTAAGCTTTCAAGCCCGGGTTCAGCACACACGCCCAGGGCTTGGCCTCAGGTCTGGATTCGAACCCTGTTTCCTCTAGTCCCTAGCTGTGTGAGCTGGACAAGCCCCTTTACCTCTCTGAACCTCAGTTTCTTTAGCTGAAAAAAGGGGTGAATGAGAGGACAGGGAGAGGGTTATACAAGGCAACATATGCCTCATGCCCAGCACATAGTAGGTGCTCACCAAATAGCACTCCCTTCTCTCACCTTCTAGCTCAAAATTCTACCATCACCAGAAAGATTTTTAAAGATGCTTCTGTGTAGCCTCATCAGACTATACGGTGGATGCAACATCTGTATTTCATTCACACCTGGACCACAAGACCTCTCATCCATCAGTCCTGTACCTCCTCTCCTTCCTCATTTGCTCCCAACAGCCGTCCCCCCGCCAAGCCAGGGGGATTCACACAGGTCCTGGGGGGCTTGTCAACCAAGGTGACCCCAGCTCAGCCCCCATCTCCCTCCATCTCTGAGCTCAGGTTCCCCATCCCAGACCCTCTGGTCCAGGAAGCCTGCAGGGACTGGACCCTAGCCCACCCATAAGTCTTTGCCAGAGCGACAGCAGGATTCCCCTTGGGGACTGGTGGTAGGGGCATCCCCTAGTCAGGGGAACCAAGGCAGAACTGGAGCTAGAGAGAGACAAAGGGGGCAGAGCAGAGAGAACCAGTGCGGCCCCAAGGGCCCCTTGGTCATCCCTATCTCAGGCCCCATCTCTTGCCAGGACATACTGAGTCACTGCTTGCTCAGAACCTCCAATGATGAATGGATAAGCAAAATGTGGTCCCTCCATACAGTGGAATATTATTCAGTCTTAAAAAAAAGCAAGGCGATTCTGACACACGCTCCAATATGCATGGACCCTGAGGACATTAGGCTAAGTGAAATAATCCAGGCACAAAAGGATAAATACTGTATGATTCCATGAGGTTCCTAAAGTAGTCAGACTCACGGAGACAGAAAGCAGAATGTCGGGGCTGGAAGAGGGAGGATGGGGGAGTCATTGTTTAATGGGTACAGAGTTACACTTTGGGATGATGAAACATTCCCAGATGTGGATAGTGGTGATGGCAGCACAGCAACCTGATTATATTTGATGCCACTGAACTGTACGCTGAAAAACAGTTCAAATAGTGAAATTTACATTATGCATATTTTACCACAATTTTTTAAAAAACAGCTCCCGTGGCTTCCCAGTCCTGCAGCGGTGGTTTTCATGCAACAAAAATTTCCCTGGACTGGTGGCTGGAATGCTCCCCACAGCCCCACATTCTACAGGGCCCCTCGCTTCTTTCAAGTCTTTGTTCTAATGTCACCTCCCGTGTCTTCCCTGCCCTCCTCTCCTTACTTCTTACTAACATATTATATTCTCACTGATTTTTCTCATGTATTGTCCATCTTCCACCCAGAGTGTAAGCCCTTCAAAGGCAGGAGATTTTGCTCTGTTTTGCTTACTGCCGCATCCTGGCAGCTAGAACAATGCCAGGCACGTAGTAGGTGTACAAGGAACACTCTGCTGTTATTATACAAGACATACGCAGCAGCTCTGGTGGAAAGCAGAGAAAGGATCCCATCCTCCCTGCCCTGGGCCACTTGGGAGCTCCAGGAAGTCCCCATGCTTGGGATGCCCCATTGGGAAACTGCCAGCCTTCCTGGTCAAAGTCAGGCTCCCAGGGCTAGGCATCCAAAGCCTCCAGCTCTGGCCCTGCCCGGACCCCAACTGCAGCCCCTCCTGGCCCTCTGGGCCATATGAGCGTGTCTCCCCGGGGGCACAGCCTCTGCATGGTTCCTGGAATCCCAGCTCATAAGTAGCCGTCTGCCTGGAGATGCCCTCCCTCCCCAGGCTAGGGCAGAAGTCCTCCTTGGTGCCCCCGATGGTCTCCAAGTCCTCCCCGCACTGCCCCACTGGAGTGTGTTAGATGGCAGGTATTAATTAGGGTGTCTGTGTCTCCCCCAGCCTGGAAGCTCCCCCAGGGCAGGGCTCCTGCATTGCCCAGGATGGAGCAGGCAGACAGGAGATGCTGCTGGACATGTGCTGAATGAATGAATGAATGAATGAATGAAGTGAGAAACGAAGGTTAGACAAAAACGCAAAGGACTTAAGTTAGAAACTGTAAGAATAACAAGGAAGGTTAGACAAAAACTCAAAGAACTTAACTTAGAAACTGTAAGAAGAAAACAAAAGATGTAGACATCATTCATTCATTCATCCTGTCATTCATTCACGCAACATTTATTGAGCACCTACTATGTGCCAGATTAGTGTTTTGGGGGGACGGCACCCATGAGAGCAGATGTATGGACTCAGGCAACCAGGAGATCCTGAGTCGGGCCCCAGCAAGCCGGCCCTCTCCGCATCCTCCCTCCCTTTGGCCCTCACAACCACCGCTGGTGCCCAAGCCCAGCCTGGCCCACTGGGCCCAGCCGAGGGGTTTCCCAGCCAACTGACAGGCAACCTGGAGGCTCCCCGAGATGACCCATAAAGTTGTCATGTGAAATGTGACCAAGAGTGAATAGGGCAATAAAGAAAGGCCGACAATGCCAGGAAGGGCTGTGGCCGCTTCACCGGCAGCTCCCCCGCCCTTGAGGCCCAAGGACCAGCGCCATCAACCCTGTGGAGTCATCTTTCCAACTGGAAGCCCACAAGGAGCCAGAAAGTTGATGTGCCTGCTCCCAATAATCTTCACAGTGACCCTGCAGGGCAGGGTCACAGTCCCTTTATTATAGGTGGGGAAACCAAGGCTCAGAGAACCTGGGGGCCATTGGGGCCAGTCCCCTGCCCTGGTGTTGAAGGGAACCCCTCTGTGTGTCAGGCACTGTACACAAGACCCCACTTCATCCTCCCAGAGACTTGATGAGGTGGTTCTATTTATTATCAGCCCCATTTCACAGAGGGAGGTACCCAGGCTCAGTGCCTACAGAGACAAAGTCAGATTTCAATCCCAAGGCTGACTGCAGAATTTCCCAACCCAAACCCAAGTCCTCTCTAAGCTCCCTCTCCCCATTCAGCTCTAACAAGTGTGACTGGGGCTTCCCCGGTGGCCCAGTGGTTAAGAATCTGCCTGCTAATGCAGGGACACAGGTTCGAGCCCTGGTCTGGGAAGAGCCCACATGCCCCGGAGCAGCTAAGCCCGTGTGCCACAACTACTGAGCCTGCGCTCTAGAGCCCGCGAGCCACAACTGCTGACCCCACACGCCTAGAGCCCGTGCTCCACAACAAGAGAAGCCACCGCAATGAGAAGCCTTCAATGAAGAGTAGCCCCTGCCCGCCGCAACTAGAGAAAGCCCACACACAGCAACGAAGACCCATTGCAGCCAAAAATAAAAAAATTTATTTTAAAAATTAAATTAAATAAAAAAATAAAAAGTGTGACTCTCTGAGGGCCATTTCCAGAAAGGCTGCTCTGTGCCCAGCTCAGCAGGGCGCCGGGGCCAAAAGGGTGTGTGACACAGGGTCAGGAAGGCCTGCAGCCCCCAGAACTCCCAGCTGGGAGGCAGAATAGGGAAAAGGGCTGCAGAGGGAGTGTTTACAAGGAAGCCCCAGCTCACAGGCGAGTCTCACAGAGCTCCTGAAATCAGGGGATGTAAAATGTCCATAAGAGGAAAACCTAAATAAATGGGATGAAAAAGCCTCCAGGGAATGAGAAGGCTGGCAGGGATGGGTGCAGGGCATCCGCCCTGGGATGGACCCAGGGGAGGCACCTGAGGGTTCTCTTTGTTTCCTCCTGGGCAGCCCCCAGCTTCTGGCAGGCGGCCTGCAGCAATAGGGATCGAGGTGTGAGTCAATGAAGGCTGTTTCATCTTGGAGTGGACAGGTTTCCTCTTCTCAAGAAGTGACAGGGAATGCATTTTGTACCAAAGCTTGAGGAACTGCAGTGTGCCTTATTGGGAAAATGGGGGGCTGGGCACGCAGTAGGGGCTCAAGTGCTCCCTGCAGAAGGAATGAAAGAGATCAAATTTCATGGACTCCTACCCTGAGCTAGGCCCTGTGCTGGGCTTCCTAAGATGCTTAGGCCAGGCCCTGACTCTCAAGGGGCCCACACTCTGCAGGAGTGACAAACACACAGAACAGTCTGGACAACAGCTGGGACTGAGCCTGGATCGGCACGTACAGTTGTTCAGGGTGTGCACCATTCACAGAGCCATGAATCATAGTGCACAGAGATGTGCAGGGCACAACCGCATGCAGAAGCTCTGGATGGAGGTGCACGTGCTAAGAGAGGAAAGGGCAGGCCCATGTCTGCCTGGAGAGTCAGGCTTCTGGGAAGTGGGGACATGATTGGACTTAAACACTGATGGGGTTTGCACAGCTGGGGGTGCTCAGGACAGGAAAGGGCATACCAGAAATAGAGTTTCCCAAGTCCAACCTTTGGGGGACCACCTTTACCATTTCTGCAGGATCCCGGTACCACCTGCACTATCATTTACTTAATATTTATTTTTGAAAGCATCTTTCCCTTTTTACTAAATAAATTCAGCTTAAAAGGAGACTTTTATTACTGCCATAAATGGAAAATCAGCATCACTTGCCATAAAGAGAGGGTAACAGTAAAAATAAACACGACGAAAACCAAACAGCGTTCGTAAATCCTAGCCAGGGGAGGTTGCCTGCTGAAGGCTACGAGCCTCAGTCCCCATTCCTGTCATTAACAGGGGAGATTGGCGAGAGTTAGGCATTAAATTCAGAGCAACGCCGAGCAGAAACTTTCTTCTTGATCAGAAGGGCCTGGGATGCAGGTCCAGCTGACGCCAGTGGGCATCAGTGGGCAACCACCGCCACCACTGTCACCGGCTCTGGCTTCCTTGGCCGCTGGCCCAGTCCCACGATTCACCTTTAGCTGGCACCTCCAAGACCTTGCTCACTCTGGCCCATAGACCTGGAAGCCTTTCCTGCCACTCACCTATACGGGGCAGCATCCTGTCTGATTCGCTGTAAGTTTCCCTGTGCCTTGCGCGTGGGGAAGACTAACACCCGTTTCAGGAATGAGGAGGCCCGAATATGTGCTAGTAGAATGAATGACCAAAGAAATGAATGGAGGGCTCCCTTCTGGGCTGTGCTGCTCAAACCAGGGAAGTGACTTCCTGAGATATTGGTTTCCCTCCCCACAAATGGGGAAAGAGCATTGTTTTTGCATTAAAACAAACATGAATATATTATGGCATAGAATACAGAACTCACGCATTTTGAATGAAATAGGAGACATCAAAGAAATATTGTCCTTGGTTGGGAGCTGTTTACTCTCAGCAGGGGGAGAACCCCTTGTCAAGGGCCTCCATCCGATCCAATCAGAAGCTGCCTTCACCTCTACAGCCTCAGGCTCCTCAGACCATGCTCTGCACACTGGAGTGTTGATATGTCGGCAAAAGGGGCAGGGGACCAAGAGGAAAGAGAGGGGCTGGGGGAGGGTGAAGCCCAGGATTTACACATGCAGATGCAAGTCGCGGCTCCACCCTGACTTGCTGTGTGGCTTCATGTAAGTTGTGCACTTCTCTGGGCTTCGGTTCCCACATGTGTCATTGCTTAAAGGCTTATTTTGCGGATTAAATGAACTCACGCAGGTGAAGAGGCTGTTTCAGTGTTCGGGACACAAGAGGGCCTCAACGCCCACTCACTGCTGAGTTTTAGGGACACACAAGCACATTCACCCAGGTGGGGGCCCTGCCCAGCCCTGGCTGATGACCCGCCCAATAACAATTAAAATAGCTAACACTTTTGAGCACTGACTATGTGCTAAGTGCCTGGAGATGCTGTGCCTCAGTTTCCTCATCTCTAAAATGGGGGTAATAATAACCACCACCTCATAAGGCTGTTGTAAGGATTAATTGCGTTAACATTTATAAAGTGACTGCCTGACACCAAGTATGTGCTTATAAAGATGTTTCCTTTTTATTTATTTATTCATTTAGTTGTAATTGAAGTGAAATTCACATAACATAAAATTAACCATTTTAAAGTGTGCAAGTCAGTGGCATTTAGTGCAGTCACAATGTTGGGCGACCACCACCTCTACTTAGTCCCAAAACATTTTCATCTCCCCAAAAGGAAACTCTTTACCCACTAAGCAGTCACTCCCCCTTCCCCCAGCCGCTGGCAACCACCAATCTGCATTCTATTTCTATAGATTTGCCTATTCTGGATATTTCACATAAATGGAATAACAGAATATGTGGTCTTTGGAGACTGGCTTTTTTCACTTAGCATAATGTTTTCGAGGTTCATCCACATTGTAGCGTATATCAGATTTCACTCCGTTTTGTAGAGGTGTTTCTTTAATAAAATATCTCACTGAATCCCCAACACGACCTGGGAAGTAGCCACTATCACCCTCGTCTTCTTACAGATGAGGAAACTGAGGCACAGAGAAGGTGGGGACTTGCCCAGGTCCCCTGCCAGGCGGCCCCAACACAGCCAGGTGGGCAGTGCTGGCACCTAAGGCCGGGGGCAGAGTGCCTCCCAAGGCCACCAGCGCATATTGAAGGAGACAGCAGTGGAATTACAAATCTAGGGAGATTTAAGGAGAGTGAAAATATTCTGGCACTTGCAGGATTGTGCGAGTTGAGCAGGTTTCCCCAGTGGAGGAGAAGGCAAATAGGCATCCTGATGTCTGTGCAGGTACCATTTCTTTTCATCCTTACCTGTACATCCTGCAAAGCCGGTGGGGTAAGCCCATTGCACCGATGGCTAGTGAGGCTCCGAGAGGTTGAGTGGGGGCCAGAATTTGAGCCCAACAGTGTCTGATCTCAAAGCCCAGGCGTGTACCCATCCCTAATGCCTGTCACAGGCAGAGAGGGGGCGAATGGAGGAAGCATAGGGAGATTGCATCAGCCATAGTATGAGTGGTTACCCCAGAACCCCAGAAAGGAGCATCCCCAGATCCACTGAGAAGAGGAGAGAAAAGCGAGCAATGTCTGGAGGCACCAAGTGTGGAGCCAGGGAGGCCAGGGCCATGCAGAACAGAGCAGAAGAGGAGAGGCAGAGACAAGGGCATCTGACAGCCAGGTGCAGAGACCAACCGGAGAGGTGAAACTGAGGCAGCCCCCAGGGATGCTCCAGAGCAGAGCTTCTCGGGGTGCCCAGCAGGCAGGGGCAGAGAGCAGAGTGGCCATGCTGCCCTCTCCTCCACACCCTCCCTGCCAGGGCCTGGCCTGGGTTAAACCTGGCCCCACTTGGGACCTAGTTCCTGACCCCGTCCCAGCCCCTCCTACTCCTGCCCAACTGTGTTTGAGAAATCCAAGAATGCAGCTGTAAACATGTGGGCTCTGGAGTCAAGCTGACCTGGGTTTGAACCCCAACTACACTTCCTCGAGGTAGGCAAATCTCTGAGCACCAGTTTCCTCATCTGTAAAATGGGTATTGTGGGCACTCAACAGGATCATACATACCTGTAAATGTCTGGCACACGGTGGGCTCCATGGAGCATTATCATGACGGCAATGATCAGGCTGCTATTCACACTGCCTCTCTCAGGGGGTCTTGGTTCACCTCCTGCCTCCCTAAGGCTCCCACCTCCCTTTTCCTCACCTAGAAGACTACCCTGACCTGGCCTTTTAAACACGAGGACTATTCTAGAACCGAACAAGTCCTAGCTGAAGGGGTTCTGCCCTACCCCAGGGCCTTTGAAATTACTGTTCCCTCTGCCTGGAAGGGGACTTGATAGAAAGCAGCAGAGCTGGGATGGGGCTTGGGGCACCCAGCACCTAGCTGGAGTTCAGTGACCACTGCTGGGGGTCTCTGGGGGACATAAGGAGACCAGCTGGTGAGTCTCAGGGTCCCTGCCCCCCGAGGCCCCCCTGTCAGCTGTCAGCCAGCCTGCCCTCCCCCTCCCTCTCCTCTGCCTGCCCGAGACCATTAGTGTGGCTTTGTTTTGAGCGCTATTTCCACTACCATGTGCTCTGGCCGCCAGGCCTCCATTAGGGACCCTTTCCTGGGGCCGATGACAGGCAGTCAACAGCTCCCCAGCGAGCCAGCCGTAATTGCTGCCGCCTTGAAGGTCGGGAATGATTTTTTTAAAACCTCACAAAGCAAAACAGACACCCTGCCGTCTGCTCTCGCCTTCCCCGCCCTCAGCCGGGAACCAAGCCTGAGGTTTCCGAGAAAGGGGGGTTCAGTTAAGACCCCCCCAACCCCAGAGACACCCTTAACATGCCAGGCTGGGGGAAAACAAAGTTTGGGCTCTGCTCCCTTGCTTTGAACTAGGTGGGGGGCCCCAGACACCTCTCTAAGCCCCAGTTTCGTCCTGGTCAAGATGGGCATGTTGATGGTTGCCTGGGGTGCCTGCTGGGGTGACCACGATGAGCTTCTGAAAGGAGGTCACGGGCCTCTCTGAGGACGTACATGAAGCAGAGAACCAGGAGGCAGGAAGAGAGCCTGCCAAGGGGAGAAAATCGCTGGGGAAAAGATTCTGAGGAGGGAGGAGCTTGGGTGTTCAAGAAAGGAAGCAAGTGTACTTTCTCTCTCTCT
The DNA here is from genome assembly GCF_028564815.1 of Eubalaena glacialis. NCBI lineage: Eukaryota > Metazoa > Chordata > Mammalia > Artiodactyla > Balaenidae > Eubalaena > Eubalaena glacialis. The sequence continues at coordinate 22,358,699 of NC_083728.1, forward strand.
CTCACACACACACACACACACACACACGGGCTCCCATCTCCTTTCGAGCCCACAGTCCCATCATTCCCTGGACACCTGGACCAGCCCCATCATCCTATGAGCCCAGAAACTCAGCCCCCCAGCCCCCGGCAAACAGCCTCTCCTCCTTCGTTAGCCCCTCCAGCCTCCAAGTCCTGTTTGAGCCCCCATTTCAACTCACAGGGCCATCCCCACCCAAACGCCAGCCACGCCCTGTGCCTTCCCCACTCAGAAACCCTCCAGGGCTGCCTCTGCCCTGGGGATCAAAACCAAGCTTCCCAGCCTGTTCTCAGTGCCTCCAGCTACAGCCTGCTTTTCTGGATATGCACACACAACTCTCCAAATGAAGCCCCTCCCAGACCCAGGCAGTCAGGCAAGGCTCCCTACTGACCAGCAGAGTCTCCTCTCAGCCCTGATGGTCCCTGGATACAGGCAGAAAAGGAGTCCACCTCCCCCAGGAAGTCGTCCCTGACTGCACCAGGACACAGCAACCACTCTCGCTGGAAACCTCCAGAGACCTTCCTCCAATGGCTCACCTGCCCTGTTTCCTGGGCTCCCACCTCTGGTTGACTGTCCTCCATTATCTCTCCCAATACTCATCCCCTGAAGACACTCACCAAGGACTTGCCAGGAAAGTGAATGAAGCTTCTTCCAGGTCACAAGAGAGCACTGTGTGGGGGAGTGGGGGGAAGGACTCCAAAGCCTGGCTCTGCTACACACCGGCCCTGTGTCTTAGGGCCAGCCCTGGCTCCTGTCTGGACCTCAGTTACCTCCCCGGTGAAATGAAGGCTGCTTCCCTGGAGGACCACAGGTGGGCTTTGGGGGCCTCAACAAACCCTCTGACGCTGGACAAAACCATGTGGCATTTTTCTGAGGAAACAATCCAGTTTTCATCAACATTCCAGCTCTCAAGAGGATCACGATCTCCAAAAAAATTAGGAAGCACTAGTCTAGACAATGTCCAGCGTCCCTTGTAGCTTCCCCACGTGGTCATTCACTCGTTTATTCGCTTCATTCATTCAACCAACATTTCTTGGGTGCCTGCTCGGTGTGGGTGTCATCATCATGCACAGAATCTGTGTATGTGTAATCCTGAGATGTCACCTGAAGAGAGGAGCGTACGTGTGTGTGTGTGTGTGTGTGTGTGTGTGTGTCTACAGAGAGACAGAGGGAAAGGGAGGACCAAGGTGGGAAAGATGAGAAGAGGGAGGGAGAGGGATAGAGCAGACACAGGGAAAGGGACAAAGAAAGATGGAGAGAGATTGAACAGAGATAGAGATCGAAAGAGAGAGAGAGAGACAAACCCACGGAGAGAGATCTGGAGGAAGAGGGGCAGGCGAGCATGTGCCACCGATGGGCAATGCCAGCCCCCCTAATTGATGGCTCTGAGCGAGGCCCCCCTCCTGGCTCCGGCTCTAACCTTCCAGATGCTCCCAGAGCCTCCACGCCTCGCATCCCAAGGGCACCAGCTTGGAGGGGACTGGGGAGGCTGGTACTGACGCAAAGGCAGAGGGCACCCGCCTGGCCCCTTAGGCCAGTCCACTAAAGGACCTCCCAGGCCCCTTCCCCCACTGCCACAGCTCCTCCAACTGCACGCGAGCAAATACCCTACCCGAACACTCACTCTAGACTCAGGCTCAGACAAAAACAGCAGCCCCCCAGTAGAAACTCAGGCAGGCGCGCCCACACTCCCACTGCTCCCCACTGACAATGCTGGACTTGGATCCTGGAGCCTAGACTCTCAGCCCCGGGCTCTTTCAGCCAGACCCAGGCCTTCTCGGCATTTTGGCATCACGGACCCTGAGAGAATCTGACGAATCCAGGGCGCCGCTGCGGAACAAAGCACCTGCCCACAAGCTCAGGCGGTTTGGCAGCCGGGAGAGGACAGATGAGCAGGTTAAGAGCCACAAGCTGGGCTCAGGCCTGGCTCTGCCATCCAATATCTGTGTGTCCTCAGGCAAATCGCATCATCCCCCAAGCCTCAGTGTCCTCATCTGTAAAATGGGAGTGCCCTCCTCATAGGGCGGGTGAGGATTAGATGAGAGGAGGTGGGGGAAGTGGCAGGCACGGAGAAAATCCCTCATGAGTGCTGGCTGGTGTTTTGGTTCATAACCCACCCCCTGTGTGGGACCAGGCATCCCCGGAGTCCGGAGCTCCGCCCACCTAAGCCCTTGTCCCAGGCCCACCACTAAACTGCTGGGTGACACATCCTAATTAACCGCCCGTGTTCTGGCTTCTCTGCCCACTTCACCAGTCTTTGCTCCTTCGGGAAAGAAGGCAGGAATCCCCCCGTGACATCCCCAGCTAATAACTGGTCCAGCTTATATACCTTCTGTGATGGGGAGCTCACCATTGGGTACCTTAACTGCTCCAGGGGTGAGCGCCCTTCTCCAGGCTGAACATCATCCCTGCTTCTTAACTCATCACAATTTATACTTATATGTATCTTATAAGTTTAGTTGTCTGAGCAAGAGCCTTATCTGTCTTCTTCACTGATATGTCCCCAGTGGCTAAAAGAGCTTGGTCCATGTCAGGTTCTCAACTGATATTTGTTGAAGGAATGAAGGAAGGAAGGAATGATCAAGCTTCCAATAAATGGCAGCAGCCCCTGTTAGGCCAGAAGTTCCCAGTATGAGGAGTATGGAGTATGAGATGGGAAGGGGTGGCCTGCAGGCCAGCAGCCCCCAAGTCCAGTCATCCCAGCACACAGATGGGCCTGGGTACCACCCGTACTAGTATGTCGTTTGTGTTTTTCTATAAACTAACCCACTATGTTTTAGTATCCCCGTTAGGCTCATCCTAAGCAATCATATCTGTGAAATCACAGTTTTGATGTGCTGGTTATATTTTTCCAATCCACATTAAAATAAATGCATAACTGTTAAAATGTAAGAGGTTTGTCTGCGTTCTTCCTAAAACCATCTCTCAGGTAGGACCCAATCTTGCTGAGGGCCCGGGGGCTTCTTAAAGAAGGGTTTCAACTGGGTATGGTGGAGCTGAGTCCTCTGCTGGCTTTGAGAAAGGGGAGGGGACACAGCGGTGGGCAGGGGGACCCGGAGGAGCAGCAGCCCCTCTGCCCCCCCATCCCCACTTCCCTTCTCCACAGCAGCAGGTACCAGAGGGATCCCGGGGTGACCAGCTGGGAAAGGAGTGGACTTATTCCCCCAGTGAGACCACTGCCCCTTTTTCTGTTGGAAGAATCTCACTGGGGTCTGGGAGAAGAAGATACATCCTGGGACCCCATTACCCTCAAGGCTGCAGCATCTCATATACACCCCAAGGGACTGGGTCTGAGTCTACCCACTGCAAGGTGAAATCAGCCTTACCCACCCCAGATGTCCTTGTTGTGGTCAGTAAGGATGAGGAGGGGTTCCAGTTTTGTGATTTTTCTACTAATAACATGGATTTCTTATGAAATTAAAATTACGTGAATGTTTAAAACAATATTGACTTGGAATGAGCAAAAGTTGAAGAATTCAGACCTTAGACCTCTGCCTTATCCTCCTTGCCACCCATTCAGTCTTTCCCTGCCACCTCCCTAGGCTGGGCATTGTGGAGGGTACCAGGATACAAGGGAATCTGACCCGTACCCCCAGTCATTACAATGGGAGTGGTGAGAGTGGCCGGATGCCGGCCACTGTATAGCCAGCTGGCCCCAAATTCCCTTCGGGGCTGAGAGACTCTTCCCATAACCCCCTCAACAGCTGGTTCAGTCCCTAAAGTCCAAGGTCATGGCCAAGCACCAGGAGGTGGGGTTGCTTCATGCCCCCTTTCCCCTCTTTCTGACACCTACCCCTCACGTGGGTGCCAACATCACTGTTCACACCACGTACTTCCTCTCCTTATGCATATGATTTTCTCAACCTCCAACAGAAGCTGGAAAGTCACTGAGGCAGGGTGCTGGTCTGGGGGTTGCCATGTCTGCTGCTGCACAGCTGGGGCATGGAATGTGGAGGTCACCATGCTCACTCCTTCCACCACAGGAAGTCTCGTGACCTTGGGCCTCTCCCTCGTCCTCTCTGGGACACAACAGCACTGTGAGCATGGGCCCTGGAGCCACCTTCTGGGCTCCACTCTGGGCTCCAACACTTGCTAGGTGCGTGACCTTGGGCAAGCCTTTAACCTCACCACGTCTCAGTTTCCTCATGAAAACATCGGGCCAGGGAAAGTCCCCTCCCCTTAGGGTTCTTATGATGATCAAATGAGACAATGCCATTTACAGCCCTGGCATGACAATAAACATTTGCTTGCGTATAATTTTCACTCTCTTTGTATCGAGTTGGGTCAGGTGATCCCAAAAGCCCAGCACTAACCTCCCAGGCAATTTGGGCACACGGTCTCTTGCCCATGGCCTTGGTCTTCCCCTCTGTTAGATGGGTAGAAGGAGATGGTCCCAGAGGTCCTGCTGGCTTGGCCTGAGCCTTAGTGATTCATTCCAAGCGCTCTATCTCCTGCCTCGGTGGCTGGCGGGTGGGAAGGGACCACTCTCCTGGCACCCCCAACCCTGCCCACTTGTTTGTCAACAGGAGACTTTCCCCAACACCCCTGCTGTCAGGGTGGCAGTGAGCCAAATTCCCCGTCCTGCCGCCTGTGGCTCCCCTTGCTTGGGGAAAAGGCTGAGGCAGCCGCTGATAGGCAAAGTGTCAAAAGCAATTGGTGTGAAGGACTTGGGGAAAACCGCTTGCGAGGGTCAATTCCCTACCAGAGGCCGGGAAACCCTCAGCCCAAGGCGGAGTGTTTACGGGCGTAATTGATAGAATAATCACCAACACCCGAGACAACGGCGAACACATTTTTAACATCATAACCTTCAGAAGACAGCACTCAGTTTTCTCCATCTCCCAGCCACCAAACTAGCCAGCTTACTGATGGGGAGATACCAACAGTTCGGTAAGGAACGCGAGAAAGCCAGAGTCATTTTTCAGTGCACAGGCTGTTTGCCAAATGGCCCGGTGGCCCCCGCCCCCTCCCCCAGCGCCCCGCTGCTCCCTCCTGGCAACAGAGAAAACCTCAGGACAGTGAATCACTCAATGGACAAAGCGCCAGGCCAAGCCAGGATCTTTGTCTGCAGCAGGGTGTATTAATATTTGAAGGTGCTGGCCTAGGGTTTGTGTGTGTGTGTGTGTGTGTGTGTGTGTGTCAGGGCAGGGGCGGGAGGATGGATGTTTGCTGCAGTGTAAGGCTTCCTGGGGCTCCTCTGAGGGTCCACATACCTGTTCCAGCCTGGACTTCTTCCTCCCTTGCAAAACCAGACCAATCCAGCAGCCCCTGGCACCAGACAATTTTCCATCCCTACATGTCTCATCAGGTTTGAGTGAATACTTAAGGCAGTGGCTCCCAGACTCCAGGCTGCTTGGTAATCATCTGGGGAGCTTATTAAAATGCAAATTCCAGGGTCCCATCAACAATCATTTTGGCCAATGGATCTGGGGAGGACCCCAGGATCTGCATATTAACAAACTCCCTGGGTGATTGCAATGCAGGAGGTCCACAAAGATCTTCATAAAGATCCTGCCTTCCGGGGACTTCCCTGGCAGTCCAGTGGTTAAGACTCGGAGCCTCCACCACAGGGGGGCATGGGTTTGATCCCTGGTCTGGGGAAAGTAAGACCCCACATGCCGTGCAATGCGGGCAAAAAAAAAAGACAAGATCCTGCCTGCCGTGGACAAGATCTAGAAAGCGTCCTGGAGAAGGAGGCTAATCCAGCTTCCTGCTTCTAACTTGCATGTGGCCTCAGCAAGATCCCATCACCTTTCTGAGCTACTGGTTCCTCCCGGTGGAACCCACTGCCTTACCAGTTCTCTGGGGAAGTGGAAGGCAGTCCCTTGGGCAGAGCTGGGCAGAGGAAGGAGTCCCATCACACGACTGGCCAAGTCTGCCTCAAGGCTGTCCCGGAGGAGGCAGGCCCAGAGCAGAACCCCCAGACACACCTTCAGTGTAAGCACAGCTCCCCAGCTCTCTGTACAGACTCAGTGACCTTGGGCAAGTCACTGGCCCTCTCTAACCTGTTTCCTCATATGTCCAGCACCAGCCTGGCACGAATAATGTCAGCCTTAGTGAGTTAACACTGGCAAGGGGTTTGGTAGCACCTGGCATACAGTAGGCAGTTCATAAATGTCAGCTCCTGTTCCTCCCACCCGCTGTGCTCATGGCAATGAGCTAACCCTGTCTGATGAGGAAAAATCAAAATAGCTGCCATTAATTGAATACCTACTGGGCATAGACACTGACCATCACCCCCCTGCCTCCCACTTCCCTGACGTCTCCCTAAGAGGCAGGCACCACTCACTCCCCATTCACTCCTCATGCCTTTAAAAAGCCCTCTGCGAAGCGGGCTGAGTGGAGGTAGCAGGGAGAGGGGAAGCAGACAGATGTCCTTGCGGACCCATCTGACCGCGGGCTTTCCCTGTGACAAGCCCCGGGGCGAGCGGGCGGAAGGCATTAGCCTGGCGGCTGGGCTGGGCTGGGCTGGGACCGAGCTGGAGAGGTGAGCAGCCATCAGGCGGCTGGGGTCAACGGACTCCTCCCCGGGAGCCCCCGCTTCCAGCCTCCTACCCCCACCCAAGACGCAGAGACACCTGCCTAACCCAGCCACGTTTCCTGAATCAGCTGAGGACACGCGGCGCCCAGGAATAATGAAATGATCAGGCTCCAATCTGCTAAACAGCAATTTCTGGGCTTTTTCAGCACACATAGCTTTTATCAAATTGGTATTCTCCTCCTGAACACAAACGGCTATTAGACATGACCCACTTATCCGCCGTGTCTCACTATCATTAATAACAGTTTCTTTTTGTGATTAAGTGAGTGGCTCCAAACCCTTCCCGTGGTTTCGGGCGTTTGGCCTGGCAGAGGGGCAGCACTGGGGGCTCCTCGGCATCTACTACTTGGTGACTTTGAACCTGGCAGTGTTGGGAGATGGCAGTCTGGCCCCTGCAGAGCAGCCTGGCCTCCTCGCTTCTTGAGGGACAGAACGAGCCCTAGAGGGGTGACTCACTGGCCCAGAACTGCATGGTGGGTCAGTAAGAGAAGCCAGGTTCCCCCGCAGCCAGTGCTGTGTCCTTGACATCCAACCCCTCCTCTGGGCCTTCGCTGGCCCTCCCCAGGGTTCAGCAGGGACATTACAGCTAGTGGGGCAGAGCTGTGCCCTAAGCATGCCTGGCACCAGGGGGCAGGTGGAGACTGCCACACAAAGGGCAAACCCTGCTTTCCTATGGGGGGGGTCACCTTGGGGCCTCAGGAATGACAGAGTGGCACCCAGATCCTAGGGGTCTGGTGCTCCAGGGACAGGATGATGGTAAACCTCAGAGCCCCAGTCCTTGTATGTCTCGGGACCGCAAACTCAGGAAAGCCCTTCCTTGGAAAACCCTCCTAGTGTAAGCTCCAACTGTGCCAAGGAACTGAGCGAACTGAGCGGAGCCAGGAGGGGAGCGGAAGGAGGAATTCCCAGTCTCCCTTGAATGGGAAGGAATCTGACAGGGAGATGAATGTCCTGGAAAAAGCAGTGTCTGCCCGACAGACCCTGGGGCCAGTCTCAGCTCAACCACTCACTCACTGTGTGACCTTGGGCGAGTCCCTTCACCTCTCTGAGCCTTGATTTTTCCATCTGTAAACTAAGGATCAAAATAACCCTTCCCCTATTTACCACCACTGCAGCCAGGTCGGTAGAAATTAGATGAGGGATAAGAAGGGTGCGTAAATGGTACACAGAGCGGTTTCTATTTAACATGGTAAGGAAGAAGGGTGCAGGGAGGCATGGTTCCCAAAAGCAGAGACCCTGAGAAGGGCTTTGGAAGCGCCCCCTACTTTCCGAAGCAATTCCACTCATGCGTCATGCCCCAGCAGCCTTCTCTGATTACCTACCACCATGGCCCTCACTCTCTTCCATCAGAATAAATCACCCAGTTCTCTGCCGTTTGTGCAAACCTCTCCCCAGCCCTGGGCATACAGTGCCCAGCATTGGTGCTGCAGCCTCTCCTACCAGATTGGAAGCCTTTGTAGGGAAGAGATGGACGGACAAAGGGTCTCCATTTTCATCTATGCCCTGGTCCCCATACCGGAAGGAGCCCGGCTCATGGGGACAGGGGGAGCCCCCAGAGCTGCCAGCTTCAGACAATCCAACTCTACTGCCAACTTGGGCTCCTCTGGGGCTAGAAGGAGCTTCTGACACTCAGGCAACCAGTGCTGGGAATGTTCTCTTGCTCCCCGGCTCCCACAGTGGCTGAGTTGAGATTTCCCACCTTTCAGTCCTCCAGGGTCAAAGATGAGGATGGGTGGGTACCCTATAGAAGGACCGCAGGGGCTTCCTGTCCCACCCCCCCTCCCCAGAGGCAGACAAAAGCTCCTGGCTTCTCTCTTCCCCTTCCATGCCTCTGGCTGGAAGCAACAATGCCAACTATTCCAATGTCTTCGAGGGGCTCTCACCAAGCCTTCGTCCCCAAGATGCCACCCACCTGACAGGGGTGGCTGCAGCCCAGGCTACCAGTTCTCAAGACGTGGGGTCTTCTGCCCCCCAGGACCTTTCCCAGTAGGGGAGGTGTGGAGAGGGAGGGGACAAGGACAGCTGTGGGGTTAAACCCACAAAGGGGAAAGGCAGATGGGCGGAGAGGGGTGGGTGAGCAAAGTGTGTTCCCAAAGTGTTTGTATATGCCAGTGTGTCTGCAGGCAGGCGGGCAGGCAAGAGTTGTGCGCCTGGGTGCCAGCTGGCAGGGTGTGAGTCCTCCAGCCCTAGTGCCTGCTGCGTGTGTAGTGAGCACATGAGTGAGAAGGGGAATCTGAGACGGTGTCTGGAGATGTGTGAGGGTAGGAGTTGTGAGTGTGAGAAAGCAGTGAGCGTGGCTGTGTGTCCGTGGCTGTGAATATCTGTGTGGTCGTGGAGGTGTGTGTATCGCAGCGAGTGGGGGTGGGGGTGGGAGGAGAGAGCCCTCCGCGAGAGGGGCATAGGGGGTGCCCTCGGGGTGCCCCCTCCTCCGCAGGGGTGGCCAGAGAGCCAGGGCCGGTCCATAGACCCGGTAGGGGGCGCCCCGGGACGGGACTCCCGCCACCGGCAGCACGGGTTCGAGTCCGTGGACGGCCAAGTCGGAGCCGCGCGGCCCAGGGTGGGGTTTGGCGTGGAAGTCCGCGGGGGCGACGACCCAACTCACCGTGGCCGGAGATGTGGTTGTCCCAGGGCGCGTGGCCGGCGGGCCGCGTGGCGCCGCCGAGTTGCAGGAAAAGTGCCAGGTAGTGGAGGGCGCCCAGCGCCACGCCGAGCGGGGCCCCCATGGTGCGCGCTCGGGCCGGGGACGCCGCCGCCTCACATCGGGGCTCAGGAGACCGCAGACACCACGCCCGCCGTCCCCTGCCCGGTGCGGCCTGGTTGCCCCGCTGCGGCTGCTGCCCCTCGCCCGCTGAACCCGGTCTGGCCCCGGCTCCAGTCCTCGCCCGGCTCCGGCCCAGCCCCGGCTGCGGGTAGCCAGCGTACGCCCTGCCGGCCGCCTCCGACTGCGGGACTCTTCCCTTCCGCGGAAGGCCACTTCGCTCGGTGCCGCTGCCGCCGCACCCCCTCCCTCCCACTCCCTCCCGCCCGCCCAGAGGAGGCGGCGGCGGAGGGATCTGTCGCTTGATCTATCATCAAAGTTTTGCCCAGGCTGGGATTTTTAAAGCGGTACCCGCAACTTCCCCCGCTGGAGAGAGAAGGCGGGGGCGAGATGGGGTGGAGGAAGCCACCCCAGGGACCCGGTTCCTGCAAAGCATAACACCGCTGGCTTCAGAAACAGAAATGCTCTCCATCGGGAAAAGGAGAAAAACCAGTCGACCAGCCGCCAGACCCAGCGCGCTCAGGAGGGACTCCTCACTTTGCTAGCAGGGCGGTGCCGGGGTCAGGGAGGCACGTGGGGGTGGGGTGGAGGTGAGGTTGAGGTAGGATGGGAACCTGGGCTGAGGCACAGGAGACCTGATTAGACCTGGTTAGACCTGCCTGCCTCAGCCTTTGGCTCCCAGTGTGATCGTGTCCGGGTGTCTACCCCTGTCTGAGCTTCAAGGTCTTCAACTGAGAAGTGGGAATAATAGCTGCCTTCAGGGATCCTGGTGAGGATTTACAAAATCGTGTGTGTAAAGCGCTAAGCATAATGCCGCCCTCGTGGTAGGAGCTCAATAGTTATTACTGTTGTTGTTCCCCTCTCTGGGACTCAGTTTTCGTGTCTGTAATAGTGGGCGTAAGGCAGGCTAGTTGCTGGGTCTCCTTCTAGCTTAGAGATGCTGGGCCCTCGCAGTGGATTGGATCGCCCCCTTCTGGACTGTAGGGCTCCCTTCCTCGGACAGATGGGCATAGTGGAATGTTGGGCGGGTGGTGAGGGGGAAGGAGGTGGTGGTGAATGAAGCCATTTTCATTCCCAAGAGCAGGAATCCAACGAGATCCTCCGATTCCTTCTCCGACTGCTTAACTGGGGCTGCTGGGACAGACCTTCAGTACAGACACAAGGCGGACCTACTGTGGCCCCATTTAAAAGAAGATTAAGCACATTAAATCAGAGAAGTAGCTTCTCTGGGCCCCCACAGCGAGTCTGGGGCTAAGTCCCTGATTCCCGGGCAGGGTCCCTCCTGCTCTCATCCCTTGTGCTTTGCCAGGCATCATTCCCGACGGCCCTGTCCGCCGCTGTTTCAGCACCACGGAGGAGGACAGCGTTAACCCCGCACCCATTTTTTTTTTTTTTAATAAATTTATTTATTTGTTTTTGGCTGTGTTGGGTCTTCGTTGCTGCACACAGGCTTTCTCTAGTTGTGGCGAGCGGGGGCTACTCTTTGTTGCGGTGCGCGGGTTTCTCATTGCGGTGGCTTCTCTCGTTGTGGAGCACGGGCTCTAGGCGCGCGGGCTTCAGTAGTTGCGGCCAGCGGGCTCAGTAGTTGTGGCTTACGGGCTCTAGAGCACAGGCTCAGTAGTTGTGGTGCACGGGCTCAGTTGCTCCGCGGCATGTGGGATCTTCCCGGACCAGAGATCGAACCCGTGTTCCCTGCATTGGCAAGCGGATTCTCAACCACTGCGCCACAAGGGAAGCCCCACGGACACCCATCTTTTCAACCTCACCGAACGCACCTCCACGGGCTCTTAAATGGGCAGGTTCAGCACCAAGGACAGACCTTCTGATTTCCTCCCTCGCCCCCGCTGAATGGGAGTCAGCGCCTAAGACAGCCCACATCCGTCTCCAGACCACACACAGGTGGATCCAGCATTGTGGACAGCACCCCAACTTTGAGAATGAAGTTAGAGCCCGAAGGACAGCTTCTCCCTCCGCCCCTCCACCCCCGTCTTTACTCTGTCCCGCACACCCCTTTACAATAGTATGGCGGGCAGCACACCAGTTGGGGCCTGTGGTCACCAGCAACAATACAGTTTATTTGAAACTACGCTCAGCACCTTGAAGTGTCGCGCACTTACAAATACTGTTTCTGCACAACTGACAGCCCTCACAGGACCGGTGGCGCGGCGCTGCCTTCAGCACCGCGGAAGGACAAAACCCCTGTCCTAGCTCATTCCCGCCCATATTATCTGGAGGAAGTGACCTTTTATTTATTTATTTATTTATTGCCTGATTAACTTACTTCTCACTTCCTTCCCACTCAGAGGTGGTATTTAGGCTATCCTGGGTTCACCAGCTGTCTTGGGCCCTACGAAAGTATTTCCTCATTCATTAATTCGCTTGACTCTCACTCCCAGTGAAATGGGCTTCATTGCCCCCACTATAAAGACGGAGAAACTGAGAATCTTCAAGAACACATAGCAGGGACTTCCCTGGTGGTCTAGTGGTAAAGAATCTGCCTTACAATGCAGGGGACGCGGGTTTGATCCCTGGTCAGGGAACTGAGATCCCACATGCAGCAGGGCAACTAAGGCCACCTGCCACAACTACTGAGCTCGCCTGCCTCAACTAGAGCCCACGCTGCAAACTACAGAGCCCACGCGCTCTGGAACCCACGTGCCACAGCTACAGAGTGCACGCGCCCTGGAGCCTGCGCACAACTAGAGAGAGAAAACCCGCATGCCACAACAAGAGAGAAGCCTGCACGCCACAACCAAAGATCCCGCATGCCTCAACGAAGGTCCCGCATGCTGCAGCTAAGACCCGACACAGCCAAAAATTTAAAATAATAATAATAATAATAAATAAATAAATCTTAAAAAAAAAACTGATCACATAACAGCACCAAGACTGGAACCCAGGATTCTTTCAATGCCAGGCTGAAGCCTCTCCAGGAGAATGTAATGGCAGAAATGGGGCCCAAACCCAGGGCTTTCTCTTCTTAAACCTCAGATTGGAGGGAAGGGGGCAGAGGCAAGGGGACAGGGAGAGATCGGAGACTAGAAGAGACAGGAGAAAACAAGAGACTCTGCCTGCGGGCTGCAGAGGAACGAGGTCAGGGTGGGACAGCAGCTCTGCCACTAACCCACTGACTGACCTTCAGGAATCCTTTTTTCTCATAGTCTGGGACAGGGTTAAACCCTGTAACCTCTGAGGTTCCTTCAAGGACAGACCTCCAGGGATTTAATGAGTTTGAAAAGGCTCATGCTGTAATGGCTCTGCTCAAAACCCTCCAACGGCCTTGTTTATCACAGAAATCTTGACGTCTCTGGTTTGCATTCAAGGTCCCAGCCTCACCTCCTGCACATACCAGACATCATTCGCCCCATGTTCTCTCCCTGAACATGCCCTAGCTTCATCACGTCCTTACCCTTCCCAGGGCTTCCCCCTCCACATGCATGCCTTCCCCTCTGTCTAGCTGAGTCTTCCATTGGCCAACGTCCAGTCTGCATCCCCCACAGGAAGAAATGCCTGCTGCCTTCTCCCAATCTCTGAGCCTCTGTTGGCCCATTACTGTCTACCCTGCGCTGTGCTAAGAACTTTACTTATCCCACTTAATCCTCAGAACTACCAAGCCGTATAGGGTAGAATAGTGTGGTTATAAGTATGGGCTCTCATTTTGAATCCTGCCAACTGCTAGCTGTGTGACCTTAGATAAGTTACTTAACCTTTCTGTGCCTGAGCTTCCTTATCTGTAAACTAAAGATAATAATACCTCCATCACAAGATTTTTGTGAGGATTAAATGATTTGCTACATGGAAATCACTTAGAACATTGCCTGGCACATAGTAAATAGTAATACACAGTAAATACATAGCCATATACATGTTGGCTATTATTATTACTGTTATTATTATTATTTACAGATAAGTAAACAGATGCTCAGAGAGGTTAAGTATCTTCCCCACTGTCTCACAAGACAGTGGTAGAGCCGTGATATGTTTGACTCCAGAGCCGATGCTCTTGGCATAATACCTAAGCACATCTAGTTCAACCCACCCAGCTTAGGAAACTAAGACCCAGAGAGGTTGAGTGAATTCCTTAGTCACAGAGCCAATCATGACAGGACTAGATCCAGGACCTCTGTCTCCCAGCTCAGGGCTCTCCCAAAATACCATACTGTCCCATTTGTATTTCTTACAGCACCTAAAATGTACTTTACAGTTTATGAATCACATTTACATCCACTGGGTTTTATTTCTGGCTGCATTGCTGTGTGCATGTTTTCTCTAGTTGCAGCGAGCGGGGGCTACTCTTCGTTGTGGTGCATGGGCCTCTCATTACGGCTTCTCTTGTTGTGGAGCACAGGCTCTAGGTGCTTTGCAGGCTCAGTAGTTGTGGCTCGTGGGCTTTAGAGCACAGGCTCAGTAGTTGTGGTCCATGGGCTTAGTTGCTCCACGGCATGTGGAATCTTCCCGGACCGGGGCTCGAACCCGTGTCCCCTGCACTGGCAGGCGGATTCTTAACCACTGAGCCACCAGGGAAGCCCGAGGCTGCTATTGTTACCTTCCTTCTTTTACACATAAGGAAACTGAAGCTCAGAGAGATGAAGTAACCTGTTCAACATGGCACAGGGAAGCAGGGCAAAAGCTGGATGTGAAAGGACGAATCCTCAGCCCATATTTCTCCTCTGTGTAATTTTGCCTCTCTTCTGCTTTGCGATCCAAGTGCAAACAGCAGACACTGTGGAAGCTAAGAGCTTAGTGGAGGCACAAGGTAAACGAAAACTATTCCAGGAAATAGTCTCTAGGAATTCACCAGGGCGGGTGGCTGTTGTCACTCATTTCACTCTGGGAATCCTCTAGGAGACAGTGAGCTTCCCATCCCTGGAGGCAATTAAACAAGCATCTAGTGGTCACGTGGATGCCAAGAGGCAAATATCACTGTTATTTCCATGATCCAAATGAGGCTCAGAAGGCGAACATCATGTTAAGGATTTCAGTCAGGAAAGACGATCTTTTAAAAGTTCCCCTCAAGCAGGGGATCTCGCACTGTCCCCTGCCTCTGACCCAAGCTCCCTGGAGAGTCCCCAGCCTCCCCTTGACTCAGGGAGGCCAGCCTCCCTTTCCTCCTTGAGAGGTGTCACTTGAGCGCCATGGCTCTGTGGTAACAGCCATAAGATTTGTCCTTTTAATCCAGGACCAATAACAAATTTCATTTAAAAATAAATTAAACCGGGCATTGGAAATCATTCACCATGTGGGCCAGGGCGCTATACAGCGCCGTCTAAATGGCTTGCTTCTGCTCATCTATCAATGCCAAGAGGGGGGAAATACCTAAGCTGCCTGACTCATGGAGAAACTACCTGAATGTATCATCTCCTAACAATGAGCAATTGAGCCCCGAGTTGCCCCTTTTAACACACCAGTAACTTGTGGAGCGCGGCTTCATGAGAGCTTATCGGAGACCCCACGGTCGCTGGCTTGGAGGGAGCCCATTTATAAGGGGGAACAATGGCTTCAGTATGTAGCCGCCTAATTTCCAGAATGCATTACTGAGCTCAGAGGAGCAATGGAATTCTATTAAACTCTCATCTGCCATGGGAGGGTATGAAACCTGCGGGGAAATCCAGACTTAGCAGAGACATGCCCAGAAAGGACTAGGGCTGACCCTGGGAGGTGGGTGAGCAAACCCAGAGGGGAAGAGGGGGCAGGCGGGGCCCTGGATGGGTAAAAATATGTGCGTTAATAGAGCTCTGGTTTCCAGCGATTATGTTTACATCAGCGAATAAAACTTGGCAATAAAACATCGGAGCTGTGTCTCAGACAGCATTTCCTTTTACAGCCTGGTGTATTTCACTCACTATAACAGGAGGCAAGGAGCTTGAGGTGTCCCCATTTCTCCCCCTTTAATTAAATTTCCTAAATTACTGCCCAAAATTTGGATAAAGCAAAAGACTTACAGCTCTCCTAATCTGCATCACGGGTCCCATCCCATCATTGTGGTGGCCCTGACTGTACCAGGATCCAATATTATTAAAGTGAAATACTGTGGGCATTGCCTGCCTGGGCTCTGGTTTGTAAAAGGAGATGCAGCCTCAGGAGAAAAATTGGCCCAGGCTCAGAAAAGAGGCCTGGGTTCTGGGACTGGCTTTGCCATCATCTTGCTGTGTGACCTTGGGCAAGTTACTTCCCCTCTTTGAGCTCGATGAGTTCCCTTTTTCTCCAGATGTTCATCTGGAGGCTTTTAGAGTTGATTGGGGTCTGGGGTACC
This sequence comes from Eubalaena glacialis, assembly GCF_028564815.1. NCBI lineage: Eukaryota > Metazoa > Chordata > Mammalia > Artiodactyla > Balaenidae > Eubalaena > Eubalaena glacialis. The sequence goes on from NC_083728.1 coordinate 22,374,269, forward strand.
CCTTTGAATGCACACTGGGGTGACTTAGGGAGCTTTAAAAAAATAATAATGTTCAGACCACACCCCAGAGATTCTGACCCAACTGCTTTGGGTGAGGCTAGGCCTGGTATCAGGCTTTTTCGAAATTTCCCAGGTGATCCCAGTGCACAGCTGGGGTTGAACACCGCTGGCCTAGACACAGAGTTATGAGATGTTAGTGGACTTCAGACTCTCTGGGGAGGCTGGTTGTGTCTGCAGAGACCCACGCCCCACTCCTGGGGGGCCTCTTCCAGTATGGCTGGGGGAGATATCTGGGAATCTGCCGGCTTACCAAGCTTTCAGGTGTACCTCGTGCATGGATCCGGTGGGCCACAGTGAGGACCCAGACAGGATGGGAGGACAGGGGCTCCTCCTCTTCTGGTCCTTGAATTGCGCCCAGCCAGCCTCTTGGGGCGAGGAGGCCACCTGCCCCAGCTCTCATGTGCAGGGCAGCACAGGGGGCCGAGCTGTGACCCCCTCCCACCAAGGTCTGGGACGCTCTTCTCCTCTGATGACTGATTTCTTTATCTGTTCTCCCACAAGCTGGGCAGGAGCCGTGACTGGCCTCTACAGTCAGGCCATGTCTCTGTCACATGAGCCTCCAGGTTTCCTTCTGCCCAGGTGGCTCACCCATGATGCAGACCCAGATCCTCCCATCTTCGTGGATTCTGAAACTTCATCTGCACTCTGCCTCCCTCAGAACTCATGGGCCAATGAGGAAGCCCCTAGCTAGGCTGAGGGCCATGCCTGGGCCAGAGGCCAGGGACAAGGGGTGGTCATCCAGGCTGGCCCCTGTCCCTTCTAGGCTGAGTAACCCCATGAAGACCTGTGGTGCCACTCTGAGGTTTTCTTTCTGGATTGCAGCCTGGGTGGACCACATAGAGTGAAGACATCATCTAAAACCTAGAATTTAAAATAACTCTGTTTTTTAACAGAGAAGGGTCATCAAGGATCAACCACGGTTGCCCCATTGTATAGATGGGGGAACTGAGGCCCAGAGAGGGGTGAGGACAAGCCTAGGGTCTCAGAGGGAGGAAATGGCAGAGCCAGGCCAAGGACCCAGGTCTCCTGACTCCAGCTGGAGTCTTTCCTCCACATGTCATGGGGAGAGCAGACAGAGCCCATCATCAACTTCGCGGCCAGGCAGCTACTCCAGAGGCATCTCACTCTGGGGTTTCTCAAAGGGGGCACCTCTCTGAGGTCCAGAGAACCCCTCTAGGCCTTGGTTCTCAGGTTTGAACCCAAGCCGATAAATTGCGCTCTACCAAGGCCAGTGAAACGTGCACGAGCTGTGTATTTGTGTTGTCCCAGCAAGGAGCCTAATGATAATCCCCATCAAGGGCAATTAATTGCATCAGAAAGATGGGGTTCCCAGGGCCCTTCACCCTGCCAACCGGGTGCTTATTAAACACAACAGGACAGCAGGGTCTCTGCCAATTTTGAGGCTCTGCTTGTGGGAGTGTTTTTAAAATCCTGAAATGACGTTAATGGTGTGGTTAATGCCAGTCTAAATATTCCATGGCTGTGAGTAATTAGCTAGACCGACGCTGTCCAGTAGAAATCAAATGCGAGCCTGCATGTGTAATTTAAATTTTTCGGGAGTTCCCTGGCGGCCCAGTGGTTAGGACTCCTCGCTTTCACTGCCGAGGGCCCGGATCAATCCCTGGTTGGGGAACTAAGATCCTGCAAGCCGCGTGGTGCAGCCAAAAAAATAAATAAATAAAAATAGCTTCTAGTAGTCACAATAAAGAAAAGTAAAAAGAAACAGGTGAAGTTAATTTAATAATATATTTGATGTAACCCCCAAATATTGTCATTTCAACACATAGTCAATATAAAACATTATTCATGAGCTATTTTACATTCCTTTCATGTATAAGTCATCAGAATCTGGTGTATATCTCACACTGATGGGACATCTCAATTCGGACTGGCCACATTTCTGTTGTTCAGTAGCCACATGTGGTTCTTTTTTTTTAAATTTATTTATTTTATTTTATTTATTTTATTTATTTTATTCTTGGTTGCGTTGGGTCTTCGTTGCTGCGCGCGGGCTTTCTCTAGTTGCGGTGAGCGGGGGCTACTCTTCGTTGCGGTGCACGGGCTTCTCATCGCGGTGGCTTCTCTTGTTGCAGAGCACGGGCTCTAGGCATGCGGGCTTCAGTAGTTGTGGCTTGCAGGCTCTAGAGCGCAGGCTCAGTAGTTGTGGCGCACAGGCTTAGTTGCTCTGTGGCATGTGGGATCTTCCCGGACCAGGGCTCGAACCCATGTCCCCTGCATTGGCAGGTGGATTCTTAACCACTGTGCCACCAGGGAAGCCCCCACATGTGGTTCTTGACTACCCTAGTGGACAACAAAGAGCTGAACCAGTCCAAGGGGAGGCTGGGGTATCTCCACAGACCCCACACAGAGGGAGGGGACAGGAATCTAGTGAGCACATACTATATGCCAGGCACTGGGACAGATGTCACTAAATCCCCATGACGAGTCTGGAAGGTAGGTGGTGTTCACCCTATCTTATAGCTGGGACAACTGAGGCTCAGAGAGGTGAAGTGACTGGGCTGAAGTCACACAGTGGCTGGGACCAAGGTCTGCTGCCCCAGACTTCTGCTGAGGCTCAGCGAGGTGGCCTTACATGAGCCTGAATCCTCAGGAGTTATTTCCCTCTCGTTTCCCCCTCAAACATCTTTTTGAGATTTCTGGCTGCCGAGCAAAGGCAGCCTGTGGAAGGGGTTTGCCCAGCCTCGTCCTGAGCTTTGGAGAGGGAGCAGGGCACCAGCACCAGGGTGGCAGCAACGACAGAACCCGTATCACAATTTTAATTAACTAATTCGTTGTACAACTAGCTGTTTAGTGTCTGTCTCCCCTCCTCGACTGTGAGCTCTTATAAGGAAAAACAATGTGATCTTTATTCCCCACTATATCCTCAAGGCCAAACAGCCTGCCCCAGCCAGCTGCACCTGGTAGGCTCTGAGTTCGCTTCTTCTGGAACCTCCTCCATCACAAGGAGCTCCAGAGGAGGGTCCTTCCACCTCTGAAGGGCATGATCTGTTTGAAAAGGCAGCCCCAGGCCTGGGCTCAAGCTCCTGCTCGGCAATTTACTTACATGTGGCTTTGGACAAGTCACTAAGCCTCCTGAATCTCAATTTCCTCACCTGTAAAATGGGAATAAAAGAGCCCATTTCACGGGGTTGTTTTAGGACCAGAGGGAAAGGCACATGAGACGCACTTTGTTCCCTGCTGTGTCTGTGTCAGTTAACACTGGTGCCTTTATTAATGTCATGGGACTTACGTCACATCCACAGGTGGGCCCTCGGTGGACCCTCTGGGCCAGAGAAGAGGGCTCTGTGCCTCTCAGATGTTTGAAGACAGGGACCAGGCCCCCATGTTTTCTTGTCTGTGCCCAGGTATCCCCAGCCCCTTCTACCGCCTGAGTGCCTTTGCTTGTTTTCTTTCCTTCTTTCCTTTCAAGCGTGTCTGGAGTGCCTGCCATGTGCTCTGCACCAGAGCTAGACCCGAGGGGTCCCGAGGCTGGTGACTCTCTTCACAGTGCTCATCTTGTCACTCAGGCCAAGACCAGGTGCTCACCACACCTCACAGGACCCACCGTGATCTGGGCCTGTCACTCGTCACCTCTCTGCCCTTATCTTCCTTGCTGTCCCCTCGTCTCCCCTGCTCCAGTCACACTGGCCTCCTTGCTGCTCCTCAAACATTGCAGGAACACTCCTGCCTCAGGACCTTTGCATTTGATGTTCGTGTTCTGTGGAACACGGTCCTTTCAGACCCCCAGCCTCTGATCAAATGTTGTCCTGACCATCTAATATAAAACCGCGGTCCCCGCCCCTCTGAAGCCCCTTACATTTCTGTTTTTCTGAACTCTGACCATTATCTGCCACATTATATGTTTATTTCTTGACTCTCTGTTGCCCTCACTACAATGGAAACCTCATGAGAACAAGGGGAGAGGCTGTCTTGTTCTCCAGCTTGGATCCTGGCACAGAGTGGGTGCTCAAGAACTAATTATTGAATGAACACACAAATGTGGTTTTTGAAACTTGTTTGTGCCGGTCTCCCCCAGGGACTGGGATGTCCTCGAGGGAGGGGCCGAGCTGGTTTTGCTCATCACTTTGCTCCTGCAGGGCCAAGCACACAGTGGGCCCTCAGCTGCTACTGGCCATGTGGAACTGGACACACCACACTCCGGGAAGGGTTATGACTTCTGTGTTACCATGACTCGCAGCCATCATTTGCTGAGGGTCTAGAATGTGCCAGGTCATATGTCAAGCGCTTACCAGTTTTTTCATTAAATCCTCACAACACTGAAAGGTAGATATTTCATGCCCATTTTACAGATGAGGAAACTGAGTCCTGAGAGGTATCCAAGGTCTTCTAGCTGGCAAGTGCAGATCCGGGGTCCAGCTTGGCTCTTCCTGACTCCAAATAGGAAATAACACTCCCTGCGTTGGCCCCTCTGGGCACTGAGCTGAGTGCGATGTCCACTGTCCTCCTCGCAGCCACAGTGACCCCATGAGGTCCCACCACTGACATCCTTGTTTAGTGATGAGCAGCCTAAGATTTAGAGGGATCAGATGTGTGCTGAAGATGACACAGCTTGTGGCCACCGGGTGACCTGTCTCTAGGGCCTGAGCTCTTGATCACAAGAAGGGTGTTGTTTGGGGCCAAAATCTCTGTTGACTGGAGGGGAGAGGGTCAGCCTGGCCCACTCCTGATGATGTTGGGATTTTGTCCCCCGTCAGGTGGACCTGGGAGTCAGGCACGCCAGGCCCTAATCAGGCCCTCTTCCCCTGCATTCTAAGTCACCCCTAGTAGCCATCCTCTTTCTGCACTACAGCTTTTCCCATCTCGAAAAAGGGAGGGTATAGCTTGATCATCACTGCAGAGCCCTTCCAGCTCAATACCGTAGAAGGAAATGAGGGATAATGACTTGACCAAGATATACAAGGTTTCCAACATAGATCTTTAGACACCTGGGCCATTGTTCTCCACCCTGAAGAAAATGCCCTTTAAAGCCAGAGCTGTAGTGTTAAACCAAAGGAATGACATTCTATTGGTGAAATTTCAGGCAAGGATGGGGGTAGGGACAAGTCTTGACCAACTTGACCCAGGCTGCTGGTCCTGGGTGGGGGGAGAGGGGTTTCCCCAGGGGTCCCTGCTGAAGTGAACACATCATCGGGCATCCTGGGTCTCTCATATTAATAATGATCTATTGGGAGAATCCGGATGGAGGTGCCGGGTAATTATATTTAAACGGCTGGAACCTGCTGCAGAGTTTCATGCCACTTGCCAAGGCCTGTAAATCATGCCACAGCAGCTCAGGGAGGGGATAAATTCCCCTCTAATTCAGGAACACCTCCAGCTGTGATCTTGAATGCAGCACAGCACCTTGGGGTGGGGTGGGGGGGAGGTGTGTGTGTGGCTTTCAGAGCCTCCCCACCCCCAGGGGAAGGCAGCCTTCCAGGAGCAGAAGTAGGCGAGGGACACAGCAGGCTGAGCAGAAGCCCATGATCCTGGAGGTGCAGCCCTCCTACCCCCCAGGAGAAACCTGGTTAAGAACCACAAGGCAGCTTCAAAGGTTCAGAGGGAAGAGAGTTCCCAGGACTATGTGCATGTTTTCATTTTTCTGTCCATCCATCCATCCATCCAATTTTGATCATCCATCCAATATCTCCTCTTTGCTAGTGCGGTGTGTGCAGTGATGAAAGGTCACCCACTGGCTTCAAATCCTACCCTGTGTGACCTTGGGAGGGTCTCTTCACCTCTCTGAGCCTTAGTTTCCTCATCTGTGTACCTCCCCTCCCCCAACCGTAGGGCTGTTGCAAGAGCAGATGAGACAGAATCTCAGCATCCATTTTACCAACAGGCACTGTGCCTATGGCTTTAAATATATCATCACATTTAAACCACCCAGGGAGGGAGGCCAGGATTATCCCCATTTCACGATGGAGAAACCGAGACTGGAGGGGGTAAAGAAACTTGCCCAGAGTCACACACTGACTTATTCTTGCTAACTTCTACCCACGTTCACCACACTTTTCTTTCCATACTCCCGTCCACCCCTTTCCCCCAAACCCCACCTGTTTCAACACCCTTGAGGGTGCAGTTCCGATGGGACACACGCTCACAACCCATGTGCAGGGCTGTGTGCAGTAGAACAAACACTAGCCTCGTCTGAAGCCAGTCAGAGGCAGGCTTGAAGTTGGTCTCACCCCATCCCAGCTGTGTGATCCTGAGAAAACTACTCAACCTCTCTGAGCCTCAGTTTCCTCATCTCTAGAGTGGAGATAGTGATCCCTATCTTACTGGATTTCATAAAAATTAAGTGAGATAAGCATGAAAAGCCCTTCTTCAGCACACAGTAGAGGCGCAATAAATGTTAGCTCTTGATTTGTCTGTCCTCACTCTCTCTAGGATAATCTATAGCTGTCAGGGTCTCTGGATGTCATCTTATTGCCCTAGTTCATTGTACAGGTGGGGAAACTGAGGCCCAGGGAAGGGCAGAGACTTCTGAGACCACACATCCCATGAATAGGGAGAAAGAGGCCTGCATCCGGGGCGCCACCCCCCTCCATCACAATCCTCCACCCTGTGCCCCACTGGCCACTCATGTTCGGAGGAAGCAGAAGCCCCAGCACTGACCAGGCTGGAAGGCCTGGGTCCTCATGGAGACCACCTCTGGCCATGGGTCAAGTGTGTGTCCTTTGGGCCCCCGTTCCACCTTGGTCTCAGCGTCCAATAATCAATTGCTCTTCCTGCTTCCCTGGTCCCCGGAAAGGTAATTTCTAAGGATCACTGTTCTTTTCTCCTGTGCCTGTCCCCTCAACCAAATGTGGTGTGCGAGGCCCCACTGCCTCTAAGCAGGGGCTCCGTCCCACTCCCCACCCCCACCCCAATGAGGCTGGGAAGGCCCCGTCGATCTCTCAAGAGGCAGCTGGCACTGGGTTTGGATCCTGACTCTGCCTCTTCTGGGCTGTGTGACCTTGGGCCCTTTCCCTCTCTGAGCCTCTGTTTCCTCATCTGTAAAATGGGAATAAAAACCGAGCTTAGCACAAAGGATCATTGTCTAGCCAAACACCCATCACTCACTGCAGCACCTGGTGGATGGTGGCTCAGGCTCAGGAAAGGTAGCTGTGAGGCCCGACTTCCCATGTCGCTGGTATGGTTCAGTGGACGTTCTCCAGGTGGGCTCAGCTCGGGTCTGGAGGAGTCTTGAGGAGTGAGGAAAGCTGACCGTCAGGCCTCAAGGCCCTTGGGAGGCTTCCAGCTCCACTGACACCAGTAGGGTGAGGCCAGTGACCAGGCCACGTGGCCACTGGTAGCGTTGACAGGAGGGTACAGCCTAGAACAAGGGAAGGGATGGCCTGCCTTGCTCTGTCCAGCCCTGGCCTCCCCCAGCCCTCCCCCAGCCCTCCCCCAACCCTCCCACCCCTTTTAAGAGGGACACTGACTCACTGGCAGGGAAGCGGGTGTCAGGACCGGGCGGGCCTGCAGACCACATATTTTCACCTGGGTGAGTTCATCAGCCTCCGGGGGACTCGAGTCTGGCTCTGGTTCTGGTCAGCCCTGACTCCGGTATCCCCCTGCCTAGAGCCCATCTCCTTTTGAATGGCTCTTCAAACCCAACACGCCCCATCCCCACCCGAAGTTCTATCTTTCCCCTCCAGTCTGGCCCTCATCTGGGCTTCCCATCTCAGAAGCGGCCCCTGTCCATCCACCTATCCTGTCCCTGAGATGGGATCCATCCCCAAGCCCCCTCCCCGGAGGGAACATCTTCCGATCAACCTCCCCTACTTAAAACTCTAAATGCTTCTCACACTTAGCATGAAATCCAAACAGCTTCCTTCTGGGGCCTCGCCTCACAGTGGCTCCCCTTAACCCTCACTTCCAGCCACTTGGCCTTCTGGCGGTTTCTAGAATGTACCCTGCCCCCTCCCACCACAGTTCCCTCTGCCAGGAGCACTCACACACCTCTCGCAGAGCTCGGCTCTACAGCAACTTCCTGGAGGGGCCCGCTGTCCCTCGGGAGGCCTCTCCTTAGCCCCTCTCCCCTCTCCTTTGTAGCCCTGCCACCCTCAGCTGGGCTTGAGCACCCCAAGGGATCAGCCCGACGCTCCTCACTCATATTCTCTGAGTTTAGCACGTACGGGGGCCTCGGTGAATCTCGCTGATTGAATGAGCGAGGGAAATAATGGATAAAGAAATGAAGACCTGACTCTTCAGCCTGGGGAGCAAAGGATGTGGGGCAAGGGGTGGGGGGTGGTATTGCAGCCACAGGGGAGCCTGGGCCCTGCACTGACACCCCCTCACTGTGTCACTCTGGGGTTTTGCTCCCTCTCTGCGCCTCAGTTTCCCCAGAAGAAAGAGGGAGTTGGGTGAGGTGACCTCTAACGTAGAGGGTAGCAGGTGGGTGTGAAGGAAGCGGGCAAGTGGCCGAGCTGGGGCTCGGAGGTGGGACTGGAGGGAGTTCGACCAGGTCCACATAAGGACAAATGTTCCCACAGTCAGAGCTGTCCTGCTGCTGGACCGGCTGCCTCATGAGGAAGTGAGCTCACCATTGCTGGAGGTATGTAAGCAGGGGGGCTGCGGGGAAAGACCCCCACACTGCCTGGGCAGTTGGACACATGACCAGGCACACAGCCTGGAATTGGGAAAGACACCGACTCCAGAGGTCAGTCTCAGCTCCATCCTTATTAACTGTGTGACCTTGGGCAAGTTGGTTTAGCTCTCTGAATCTCCAAGGGCACCTAATCTAGAAAACAGAGATGCAGCCTTGACCTTGCAAGGTTTTGAGAAGCTGCACAGGGCCTGGAGCCATGTAAGTGTTTGGTAAGTGCCAGCATCTTCCCCCGCCCAGCCTGCACATCGAGGATGCAACTTCTGGCCGTTCACAGGACAAAGCAGCTGCTTCATTCCAAGCCCAGCAAGGGCCTGGGCCCCATTTACAGGGTCTCATGGAGTGCTTACCTGGGCCCTCGTGCCCAGGGACCCTGGTCTTGACCCTGGAGCCTAGGAGAAAGGGCAGCCTTGAGTGGGCCCCTCACCACGCTGGGTGCCCCCTCCAGATCCATGGGCCTGTGAATTTTTTCCTCCACCCCCCTCTCCCGTCGCCTCCGTGCAGGGAGGCCCAACCTTTCCACGCCTCCCAATCACGGCAAACTGCCTCATCAATCATGTTCTCTCTAATTAACTTCTAATTTACCTCTTTAGTCAAATCTGTTTACAATCAGAGACAAGAAAACAAGCAGCATCTCAAGGTGCGGACGTGGCACCAGCTCCAGGGAGGTGGAGGATCAATCAGCCCTTGACCGGGGTGGGAGCCCAGTAAGGGGTCTACAGGGCAGGGGCAGGGGTACCACTTGGCCCAGTGCCCTGGCCCCCAGCAGCCTGGCATCCAGCACCAGACCCGCATCCCCCAGAAGGCTTTCCTGCTGGGGCCCCCAGCCGCAAATCGCCAGCCGCAAATCGCCAGCTGCCACCTGCCCTCCTCACCCTTGTGTTCCCCTCTCTCTGGTTTTTCTGCCTCACTAGGTGGGGAGCGCCCCATGGGCATGCATCCTGCCCCTCACTGGCTGTGTGGCCTCAGAAAATGACTGGACAACTCTGAGCTTCTGTTTCCAGGTTTGCAAAGTGAGGGGTAAAGTCACATCACCCAACTTGCTGGCGGCAGCCTGGCCAGCCGTGCCTGAACACCGAGCTCAGGGTGGAAGGAACACAGGCCTTGTTTGTTTGGTTTTTGTTTCTGTATTTTGGATGTTTTAAATTTTAAAAAATTTGAACTAATCTCCAACTTACAGGAAAGTTGCAAGCATGGTATGTGATATGCCATTACCTCCAAATTTCAGTGTGCATTTTCTAAAACAAGGACATATTCTTACATAACCACAATATAACCACAGGGATAGGGACATTTGTGTGGAAACATCACTGCTGTCTAATCTCAGCCAGGGCCTGAGTTTTAAGCCCACTGCATCACTTGCTGGCTGTGTGACTCCGTCCAAGCCACAGGGCCCCTCCTAGGCCTGGCTTCCACATCTAAAGCAGGCGGTCAAGGTAACAATCTTATCTCTATCTTGCTGGATTGCTGTGGGTGTGGATTCAACGAGCCGCTGGGTGATGGGTGGGAAGCAATGTGGTAGAGGGGGTGCGGGTACTGCCCCCCTCTCCGTGTTCAAGGCGGAAAGGGAGGCTAAGGGGGACCGGTAACCTGTTCTAGGTCACACGACATGAAGGCCAGAGTCAGAGCCCTGGAAGAGCCTGGCCTGGAAGAGGCCGAACCCTGGGATGGGGGACCCGAGACTCAGACAGCCCAGTGACTTAGGCCCTTTGACCTACGTTAAGGTGGAAAGTAGGGAATTCCCTGGCGGTCCAGTGGTTAGGACTCGGCGCTTTCCCTGCTGGGGCCGGGGTTCAATCCCTGATCGGGGAACTAAGATCCCACAAGCCACATGGCACAGCCAAAAAAAAAAGGTAGAAAGTGAACAGCAGGGAGGCAGTTGAGGGTTGATGATTATTAATGGTGCACCAATAATACTCACAGTAACCAATGAACAAGTCACCTTGGAGGAGGCCTCTCACGGGGGCTGCGGGAGATGGAGGGCGGAGGGAGGACGCCCTGACGGCGCACCAGGCCAGTACGTGGGACTCTCGGAGGGGCCTGTGAGCCATCGAGGATGCGGGAGCCGATGGGGGGACACCTGCTTGGCCCTGGCTCCCAGCCTGTCTTCTCACAGGAGACCCCCTCCTCCTCATTCACATGTACATCCACTCACGGGTTCATTCTGTTCACACTCGCTGTTCTCTCTGCCTGGAACATTCCTCCAGCTCTGCCCTTGGCTGCCCTGCTCACCTTTCACGTCTCAGCTGGAGCATCACCTCCTATGAAAGGACCTCCAGAACCATCTTATCTCAAGTAGAACCTCTCCACTCCCATACAACACACTCTCTAATTTGCTCTTTTTTTAAAAAAATAAATTTATTTATTTATTTTTGGCTGCGTTGGGTCTTCGTTGCTGCACGCGGACTTTCTCTAGTTGTGGCGAGCGGGGGCTACTCTTTGTTGCGGTGCACGGGCTTCTCACTGCGGTGGCTTCTCTCGTTGCAGAGCACGGGCTCTAGGCATGCAGGCTTCAGTAGTTGTGGCACTAGGGCTCAGTAGTTATGGCTCACGGGCTCTAGAGCGCAGGCTCAGTAGCTGTGGTGCACGGGCTTAACTGCTTCACGGCATGTGGGATCTTCCTGGACCAGGGCTCGGACCCGTGTCCCCTGCATTGGCAGGCGGATTCTTAACCACTGCGCCACCAGGGAAGTCCCTCTAATTTGCTCTTTACCTCATTTACCTTATTTTCTTCATCTCACCTATTTCTATCTGAAATTATATCATTTCATTCTTCTTCTTTTGATTGGTTTAGCTTGCTTTGTGCCTGTCTCCTTCTACTCATGAGTTCCTTAAGAGCAGGGATCTTTGGGCTTCCCTGGTGGTCCAGTGGTTAAAACTCTGCGCTTCTACTGCAGGAGGCATGGATTCAGTCCCTGGTTGAGGAACTAAGATCCCACATGCTGTGTGGCCAAAAAAAAAAAAAAGAGCAGAGAGCTTTGTTTTGTTCCTTTCCATCTCCCCAGAGCCCAGCAGGAACACAAAGCTCAACAAATATGGCGGAATGAACTTTGAATTCACCCGTTCGTTAGTATCTGCCTTGGTGCCTGTCGATGTGGGGGACGCAGAAATGGAATTAGACTGATGTTCTGCTCTCACATGCTCACAATACTGCCCAACATGTAACTGCAGGATCTCAGCGAAGCCCAGCCCCCTGCACCTAACACTACTGATGGGATAAAACCTCCTGGGACAGCCCTCTTGGGGGGTTGGCCAGATGAGGGGAAGTGTGCCTGGGGCAGCGTGCCTGGGGCAGCATCCAGACAGAGCCCTGGGTCCTGTCTAGGTCAGAGCTCTGGGGCCAGGCCAGTGTGGGCTCCATCCCAGCTCTGCCCAATCTCACCCGGCCCCACTGGCCCCGGCTGGAGACCTGAAATGACACCAGTTGTCCGTGGGGCTCTGGAGGAAGCTCTGAGAGGGGGAACGGCTCCAGTCCAGCGTGCACAAGCTCCAGTTTGTCTCTTCGTCTCTTTGGGTGTGTGTGTGTGAACCCTGGCTGGGGAGCCCCTTCCTGGGGAACAGGCATCTTAGTCAAGGACTGGGAGATGCATCCTGTCTGGAAGCCTCAGGGAGATGATGGCTTCGGGTGACGGAGAGGGCACCTCAGCTGTCTCCCTGCACTGTTTGTTCATATTTCTATTCCCTGCCCGTGTTCCTCGTTTTGGCCCGTGTAATTAGGTGTCCAGGGGTGTCTCTGATTCTGCTCCGATAGAATGTGCCTTGTTTAATCAGTAACAGGACGGCTGCCTCTGACAGCTGTTTTTCCCAGAAAAAACAATGCTATTAGGGATGGGGTGAGTTGGGAAGCAGCAAGAATGGGGCCTCTTGGCTTAAATTTACCTTAGCCACAGATTTGTGGGCGACCCCGGTGCCTGTCTCTTCCTGTCCCTGGACCTCAGTTTGCCCATCTGTAAAACGAGGGGAGTCAGACTCTGTGACCCCTCAGCTGGGACTTTGAGACGCAAGGGTTGGAGGTGGTGCCACAGTGGAGGGTGGGCTGAGCTCGTAGAACATCACTCACTCGGGTGCCGGAGGAGAAGAGGCATTTTTATCGCTGTGTTCTTAATTGTAATTGCCATTTAATTAGATTAATGGTAATTAATAACACTCATAATGTACTGTCCTTTGTCTGGGGCAATGACATTGCAGACTCACCGTCCCAAAGTGGAGCTGGGCTGCGCTGAAGCTCCTCCTCCTCTTCTCTCCCCCCCAACCCCACTTCTCCAACTTCGTCTCCCTTTTCACACGTGCTCGGCACACTGGGTTGTGACCATTGCTTGTCACAATGATCTCCCTATTAGACCACGAAGTGCTCCAGAGAGCTGGGGACCGGTCCAGGCATCTCATGCCCCGCTCCACCCCGCAAAACATAGAGGAATCCTCCCAGAGAGGGGACTGATACCTACTGGATGGAAGGAAGGGTAAGTGGGCGGGTGTGTGGATGGATGGTTGGAGAGATGGATAAATGCATTAATGAATAGCTTTAGTCTCGGGCCAGGGAGGTGACAGCGCTATCTGACCCCCAGAGGGGACCCACCTCTGCTCTCAGCCCCCTTCTCCCTGACAGAGCCCGGCCCACTAGAACTCCATAATAGCTCTCAGATACGTCTCCTCCTCTCCATCCTCAAGGTCACGGCCCTGGCTGAAGCCACCAGCACGCTTGCCTAGACAACAGTACCAGCCGCTGCCCGGCTCTCACAGCCTCCTGACCTACCCCTTTCTATCCATTATGTGCAAAACCGGAGCGTCTTTCGGACTCATATATGTATGTGACCTGCCTCTCTCTGGTTCAGAACACTTCCAGGGCCCCTCTGGGCCTTCCAAAAAGAGTACCAACGCTTGGCCTTGGCATTGGAGCATTCCTAATCTGGCTCCTGCCCACCTCCCTGTCACCGTCTCTACTACTGCCCCGCTCGCCTCCCTGCCCACTCCTTCTACTCACACACGTTCTGGCCACCCTGGAGCGGGCACACTTCCTCCAACATGCTTTCCCCCTCTGGGCCTTTGCCACGCTCTTCCCTAGGCAACCTCTCCCCTCCTGCCCCGCTCCCTCCTCTCCACCCAATTCTCCACCCTTCACAGTTGAATTCGGATGCTACCTCCTCCACGATGCCCTCCATGATGCCCCAGGGAGAAGGAGCTACTCTGTTTGCCCATGAGTGTTTTTGTGGGTCTTTGACAGTATCCTCCCCTACTCCCCACTTGCTTTCCAGGTAGAATCCCCATTTCCCACAAGAATGTGGGGATGTATTTTATTAACCCTTCTTGGGCTTTGAGTTCAAGTCTCAGCTCTCACCCGCAATAGCCTATGACCGTCCAGCCTCTTCGTCTTTCCGACACTTGATTTTCCCATCTATCAAATGGGGACAGCAGCTTGCCCTTCACAGGGCTCTGGTGACAACTAACTGGATTTGGGTCTGTAAGGCTCCCGGCTCAGAGCTGGACTCTTTCCTGCCTCCCCACCTCTGCCTGCTCATTTCTGTTCCTGGAAGCCCCTCCTGTCTTCTTACCTGCAGAAATTCCACTCTCCCTTTTATTCCTGGGCCAGAGCAGCCTCCTCCAGGAAGTGGCGGGGACCTTCCCAGACATAATTCAGTTCAGATGTTCCCACTGCTTCCCACCCTGACTCAAGACGCTTTTGTGGCTGTCGCTCTGACCACTGCGAGCCCAGGCTGGGCGCCGGCCCCTCCAGACAGTGGGCCAGAGGGACACAGAGGACAGGAGGGGAACAGATCCTGTCCCACACGGTGGTGCTTCCTCCATGCAGGCGGCCAGAGTCTCAGTCTCCACCCTTCACTCCATCATTCATCCTCTCATCCTCTCATCCTCCCTCCCCTCACCCATTCCCTCCCTCCCTCCTTGACTCAGTCATCGTATTCCACACATTTCTCTTCTCTGCGTAAAATCCTCCAATGGCTTCCCATTGCATGTGGGAGACAATCCAAACTCCTTACTGTGGCTGACAAGGCCCTGTACGGTCTGGTCCCAGCCCCGCTCTGCAAACTCATCTCCTCCCGCTCTCCTCCTCATTCTCATGGCACATCTGGCCGTTCCTCAATAGGTAAACCACAGTCCTGCCCCAGGGCCTTTGCACTTGCTATTTCCTCTGTCTAGGATCTTATTCCTAATTTTCCCTGGCAGCCGCTCTGTTCAGCAGTCCTGTCTCAACTCCAACATTACCTCCTCAGAAAGGCTGGCCATCCAGACCAGAGTAGCCACCCTTCCTTCCAGTCTCTCTTTTATTTTCTTTATAGCTCCTAAGCGCCATCTCAGGCTGCCTTGCTGGTTTATCTCTTGCTTGTTTACTTCTGTCTCCTCTGCTTGGAAGGCAGCAGGGCAAGGAGCATGTCTGCCTTGTTTGTTCTCTATTCCCACGGGGTCCGGCACAGAGTAAGTGCTCAGAACGTATTTGCTGAAGAAATGTTGCAGGAGCACCACCTGGGTGGCAGGCCCTGCGCTGGGCACAGCAGAGCAGAAATGGATGAAACGCGGCTCCCACCCTCAGTCAGCTCATAGGGCAGGTGGGGAGAAGCGGGCTCAGGGAAAGCTCACTGGGGGTCTGGGGAGGGCAGAGAGCGGGTGGAAGAGGCGCTGGGGGGCCTCAGGGCTGAGGGCAGAGTGTGTGGGGTTCTCGGCACCTCTGCTTATCACGCTCTGGCTGATGGGGGTTATATCTGCCTCTGTCTCTCCTGTGAGGCTGGGAGCCCCCCGAGGGCAGGACTTGTGCTCCTGCTTCCCAGATAGAGAGCCAATCTCAAGGAATGAGTAGGGTCAACAGGGGTTTGGGGAAGTGGGAAGTGGGGCAGGTTACAGAGAAGGAAGGGCGTGGACAAGGGCCTGGGGTGGGGGACATCAGTGCGGGCTGTAAGCAGTGGCTGGACAGTAGTTCAGGCCCACCCATGGCACTTCGGTTCAATTCCCCAACCCCTTAAAGAGCACTTGGGACTTCCCTGGTGGCGCAGTGGTTAAGAACCCGCCTGCCAACCTAGAAAAATGGTACAGATGAACCAGTTTGCAGGGCAGAAATAGAGACACAGATGTAGAGAACAAACGTATGGACACCAAGGGGGGAAAGCGGCGGGGGGTGGGGTGGTGGTGGTGGGATGAATTGGGAGATTGGGATTGACATGCATACACTGATGTGTATAAAACTGATGACTAATAAGAACCTGCTGTATAAAAAATAAATAAAATAAAATTCAAAAATTCCAAAAATATAAAAAATAAAAAGAATCCGCCTGCCAATTCAGGGGACACGGGTTCGAACCCTGGTCCGGGAAGATCCCACATGTCGCGGAGCAACTAAGCCCGTGCGCCACAACTACTGAGCCTGCACTCTAGAGCCCGCGAGCCACAACTACTGAAGCCTATGCACCTAGAGCCCGTGCTCCGCAACAAGAGAAGCCACCGCAAGGAGTAGCTCACGTACGGCAATGAAGAGTAGCCCCCGCTCGCAGCAACTAGAGAAAGCCTGCAAGCAGCAATGAGGACCCCCCCCCCAAAAAAAAGCACTTGTATAAAATACATTGCTCACTCTTTGTTCCTAAAGGACCTTGGCTTGGGTGTTCGCTGACGGATGGATTGATGCCCTCATGGGTTTCTCCTTCATTCTGGAAGGTATAAACAAAGATGAGTCAGCTCCCAGTCCAGTGGGGAAGGTGAACAAGAACACCCAATAAGATAAGGATATCAGGGAGGATGATATGACCACTGATCGGCACATTATAGGTGCTCAAGCACTTCCTGTGTATCACCTTGTTGCTGGTCTAGACAGTGAGTAGTATTGTATAGTATGATTGCCCCATTTTATAGATGAGGAAACTGAGTTAGGCAGGTGAAGTGACTCACCCAGGGTCACACAGCTGGGGAGAAGCAGGATTAGATTTGAACCCAGGTAGCCTGTCTCCAGCATCCATGCCCTGTGTCCACTGCCCGTGTGGGTCCATGAGGCCTGCCTGGTGAAACTTGTCTGTGCATCTTTTAATCTTTCCCAATTACAGAGAGACTTTTGCTTGCAGCTGCTAAAAGCAAGAACCTGTCCTCAGGCCTTGCTCCCAAGAGGGCCGGAGCAAGGTTGGGGGTAGGGAGGAAGGCAGCTGGTACAGGCCATGTCCTGCCATGGCCACTTAATGAGCTTAACTGATAACCACGGGCCCAGGCAGGCTGCCGGCTGGGTCTGTTCATTTGGCCAGGCTTCCTGGCCTTACACCCACTGGCTGGGGGAGGGTGGCATTGGGGCCAAAGGAGGGGCCTGAGGATCTCCAGTTGTTTGAGTGCTGGCAGCCATGGCCAGCATCAGTGACACGGTTGTGTGACCTTGGGCAAATTCCTTGATCTCTCTGTACTTCCTTTTCTTATTTGTAAAATGGAGGTGAGCGTGGCACCTTGGAGGATGCTACAGGGATGCAGCAAGGTGCTGGGGACAGTGGCCTTCAGTTCAGAGACTACCCAGCATGTAGTAGGCACTCAGCAAAATTTCCACCCCAGTCCTTCAAAGCCCTCAAGAAAACAATCTCAGCCCTACCACGCTTGAATAAAGCAGAAAAAGCCTGCGGTTAGAGGCTGGAGAACTGGACTCTCATCTGGCTGTCTCTAACTGAAGGGGTGACCCGGACCCTAGCTCTCTTTGGGCCTCAGTGTTCTCATCTGCAAAATGGTATAACGATAGTCTCCACATCACATGAATGTAGGGAGGATTCAAGGAGCCAGGCATTTAGTTGGTGCTATAATGTAGCTGACACTAGGGTAGTTTTGGATGGCTGGATCTGCAGATCCTGTGTGATTTTAGGACAGTCACCTACTTTCTTGGGGCCTCTGTTCTCTCATTTGTAAAACATCTGACCCCAAGTTCTGCTTCCCCCCAGCTCTGTCGTTCCAGGAGTTCAGCAGTGTTGATTACTGCTTCCTCTGAAACCCACCTAATCTGCTTTAGATGAGGAGAGAGTAAAGTCCTCGTGTCCAGGGGAGGGGGGAAAAATGGGGGCCGGAATTTTTGTGCCCATTTCCCAGCTAAGGAGAGTGAAGCCCCTGGATTTTAATGGCAAGACACATGTCCCTGCCCACTGCTCCTTCTTGCCTGTTCAAGCTGTGGGGCTGGCGCAGGGAAGGACCAGACTCCCTTGGGCCCCAGGAAGGCCTGGGGACAGGGGTCTGGGTCTGGATTCTCCAGGGCTTGGGGCTGCATCAGCTCAGAGTGGAGGTAGGGCCTGAGGGTGGGTGGGCACGTTGATTGCAGCCATTCCTCTCCCCCTGCAGCGCCTGCTTCTGATGAAATTTTACGGCAGGTGGAAATGATATGACTCCGTCAGCCCTAAAAGCACTTCTATTTATTCATTAAAGATATTTCTAACTGAGCAGCCCTCTGCCGGCCCCACCTGACTCCTGACGGGCCCGTGAACTTGCTCCCAGTCCTCAGTGTTGGGGAAAGCCTCCACAGGGCAGGGGGCCCCTCCCTATAGAGTGACCAGCTGGCTCTGCCTCAGCCACATCCCTAACCCCCTGTCTCTAACCCACTACCTCCTCCCGGTCCTAAGTGCCAGTATCTCCTCTTCTTGGGTCTCCTGCTTCCATGCTGGGCTCCGCAGTGTGAGCTCCATCAAGCCGTCAAAGGGATCTTTTCAAAACCAGATCACATCCCTTCCATGCTCAAAACCTCTCCGTGGCCCTCCAGGCCCAGCAAGACCTGGCCCCTGCCCACCTCTCTGGCCTTATCCCCCATCAGCCTTGCCTCACGCATGGGTCCACAGTGGCTTCTTTTGGCTATTTTCTGGAGAATGATGGTGCTCTCTCTCTGCCTCAGGACCTTTGCACCTGTGCTTTTGCTTAGAACCCTCTTCCCTCAGCTCTTGGGCTGCCCAGCTCCTTGACATCATTCAGAGCTTAGCTCACAGGCACCTCATTGAAGAGGACTTCCCAGACCACCCATCCTCAGGGTCCCCCATTAACTAGTCTCTATCACTTTGCACTGAGTTTGCTCCTTGACAGTAATCACTCTACGTATCTGTTTACTTGTTTATTGTCCTTCAGTCTGTCCCATGAGGATGTGAACTCCTGGAGAGCAGGGACAATGTCTGTTTTGTTTCCAGCTCTGGTGGGTGTTCAGTAAATGGTGCGGGGGAGGTGGGTGATGAACTCCCAGGTACCATGAGCTGGTCACAGGTGTGGAGTTCCCCGGGCTGGGTCCTCAGAGACCCTCTCAGTCCCCAGATGAAGGAGAGCCGAGATTCCTAAAGGGTGAGGCTCATGCCTCACAGAGGGTGGGCTGGGGGCTCCTGCCCCTGGTCCCCTGCCCTCCTGCATCTGGGTGTTTCCTGGATGGGCGGGCTTGCTGAGGCCTTAGGGGCTGGAGCCAGGCTGGAACCGGGCTGGAACCTTCCTCAGCTGTGGCCAGACCACAGCCTGGTTTCTGAAGACCCGCCTCTGGTGGCTCTTCCCCAGCTGCTCTCCAGGGCTTCAGAGCAGAGCCTCTTCCCAGGGGCTGTGGGAAGCTTCCTGCAGCCTTCCCGCTGCCTTAGGGGTGGTGGCCTTGCTCCTTGCTCAGCTAATATCAGTGTATCTGGGTCCTGGGCACTTTCTGCATGACCTGCGAGGCCGGATCTTGCTTGAGGGGTCAGAATGGAGGCTTCACCAGCATCCAATGGAATCTGTTTCTCCATCACTCAGGGACTGTGGAGATTTAACTGGAACAAGCTGTGACTCTGGACAAACGTGACCTCCGAACTCCCAGGAAATCACCACATATGTGGTTCTGTGAGGTTCTGCCACAGCCAGAAGCTCATTCAACCCTGGCCTCGCTGACCTCAGGGTAGCCAGGGCATCCAGTGAGGTAACTGTGAAAACCCCCTCATCTCCAAAGGCCCCCTGCATTGTCATGGCCCCGTTCCTTTGCCTGCGCAGTTCCCTCTGCCTCAAATGACTTTCTATTGATACCTCTTGGGTGTTGAGACTCACGGCCATCCTAAGGCCCCCGTGAAAGTCACTCAAGACACAGTTAACGGTGCCGGGTCCCGTCTGTCCCAATCTCTCCTGCTAGGTTTGGGGGCCCCTCTCTGCCCCTCACCTCTGTTGAAGCCCATCATCGCTCTCTCGTGACACCCTGTTTGGCTACCGTGGGGGGTGGTCCACACTGCCTTTCAATCTGGGGTGCACGGTTCCAGAGCCCAGCATGGGGCCTGGCACAGAGTGGGTGCTCAGCAAACGTTTCCCGGGAGACGACTGGAAGGAGGCAACGTGGGACGAGGAGCAGGGAGGTGCTGGGTGAGGGGTGTGAGCTGGTGGACGGGCAGAGGGGGGGATGACGGGAAAGGCAGGCAAGGAGCCTTGCTCCAAGCGTGCTTGAAAGTGGCTTCTCCTCCTCACTGCTGCGGTGGGAAAGCCTAACCTTCTTCCAGGGAAGAGCAGCCAGGGAGCCTGGCCCCGGGGCCCTCACGCAGGTGAGTGTTGCAGCCACTGCTCAGATGTGGCATGAGAGACACAGGGAGAGAGCAGGGACCCTGCAGGGCCGCTGGGGGCTTCAGTCATGAGGCTGAGCGGGCTGCTTCTCCGGGGCTTCTGCTTTCAGTGCGATAGGGTGGAGCCCCTTCTCTGCCACGTAGTTGGGGGACAGTGTGGCTCTGGGGTCAAGAGTGTGGGCTTTGAAACCGCTTTGCTGTTCCCCTCCCAGCTCCGTCACTTTGTAAGCCACTGACCCTCTCCATCTGCTTTCCTCATCTGTGAAATGGATTGATAATAAAAGTACCTACACCTCACAAACGAGGGTTAAATGCGCTAATTTGACGAGCTCATAGCAAGAGCTTCAACGACTATCAGCTAATATGGCACACACTCAATAAATCCATTCTTCCGAAACACTGAATGACTTCACTCATAAGAGAAATGCAAATTAAGACAGTAAACTCCATTCCCCGATCAGAGAGGCAGAGATGAAGACGGCTAACACGGCCACGGAGGGTGTGGGGCAGCCCTCACATACACCACTGATGGAAGGAGGGCAGCGTGACAATATGCATCACAGTGAAAACTGCACATCCCCTCTGACTTAGCAATTCTGCTTGGGAATTTGAACTCACACATGTGTGAAATGACGTTCTATACAAGGATGTTCACTGCAGCATTGTAATAGCCAAAGACCGAAGACAACCTAAATGTCCATTAACGGGATTAACTGAATTATGGTACCGCTCTGCAATGGAGCTTGGCTATTAAGGAGTAGGGGGAGGGACTCTGTGCGTTGGGTAGATGTAGAGTGAAAAGCAAGGTGCAGACCAGAGACCGGGAGATGCCACCGTTTGTGTTGACTATATTTTATTCACTTGAAGACACTGAAGACTGCCTCCGAAAGGATACTGCTGCTCATTACCACTGGCTGCTTCTGGGGAGGGGCCTGGGTGGACCGGAGACGCAGCTGGCAGGGAGACTTATGCACTGAATCTCCTTATGTACCTTCTGAAGTTTATGCCAAGGGCGTGTGTTACCTATCAAGGGAAAGGTGACTGGAGGAGCGCTTGCCATTTTCTCGGCACAGATAACGAAGGCCCGCCGCTGTGATACCAACCACTTTCCATGTGTACCAGGGAGCAAGACAGATTGAAAAATGTGGCGCCGCTTTTCTCTCTACTGTGGAGTAAGAAAATCTAATCAAGAAGTTTTTGCCTTTAGGAAAGCGAGTCTGGTCTCCCTGTTGATACTAAATTGACGCTCTTGGTAATGGCAGGAGATGCCACCTGGGCACTGGTGCTGCTGTGAGGGTGACTGAAGGTTGCCTTCCAGCTTCCCTGACGATGCATTTCCCCCAGATAAAGAAGGAATGCAGCCTGCATGCAAATCTCTCTAAATTAGACATGGCCCATCTTGACGCCGCTGAATTCAGGCCGACCACCATGAGCAGAGCAGCAAGCTGCAAAGGAAGAGGAAAATGAAATCCTCATTTCCCTCATGAAGAAATTCTGGCTAATAGTGCTGAAAGGCTATTTTATTGCCGTGTTTAGATAGGAAAAGGAATACCGCCTGGCTGGGGTGCCATGTCCTGGACTCAGCTATGGACACAAGGATGGACATGAAGGGGCTTTGTTTGAAGGGGAGAGCTTGGGAAGCCCACGAGTGGCAGACACAGAAGTCACGTTCAGAACCACAGGGCAAATGGGGCCTTTATTTGAGCCCAAGAAGTCCTCCTGGAGGGGTGGGGCTGCTTGGTGAGGCAGAATCTCAGCCACGAGCAGACGCAAGAGGTAGGCCCACACCCCTCGAGCCTAAGGGTGAGCAAGGTTAATGATGAGGATCTTTCCCTTGTTCTTAAAGCTTTTGTTAGCCTTGAGCGGCGGGTTGTTAAAGTTAGCTGAGTTTAGAGATTTCTCCTCATCCCGTCTCCTTGGTCTCCGAACCCCTGGAACCGTACACTCTTTCTGAATCCTAAGGGATTGTACCTCACATTCCCCCCAAACCCTCCCATCACAAAACTGATGGAAAAGGGGACCTCATCCTCATTTGAAAGTGAAGGTGTGAGTTCAAACTTGCTTTTAGTACAAGGACTTATTGGAAAAACAAACTCTCAGGAGGCAGTCTAACATAGGAAGCAGGGCAAAGCAGGGGGACTGTAGTTGAGGGGGTCAGTGGCCTGGAGCCCTACCTGCCTTCTCTTCTATGTTGGCTTCTGATGCACTTGTGGGAAGCCTGGGGCTCAGGTAGAATACAGCTGGAAAACTGCTGGACAGAACTTCTCTGGATGGATAATCAGGTGACAGCAGTTGCTTCCGGGGATAGGGAGGCCTGGGGGCGGGTGGGAGATGGGAAGGGAGACTCCTCTCTGCATACCTATTGTTAAAATTTGAACTTCTGTACCATGTACAAGCATTACCTGGGTAAAAACAAAATTTAAAAAGAAAATAAAGCTGAAGGACTAATGATCTAAGTACAAACCTTAGTTCAAAAAATTTAAGATTCTGAACTTATTTATGAAACAGAAACAGACTCATAGACATAGAGAACAGACTTGTGGTTGCCAAGGGGGAGGAGCGGTGGGGGAGGGATGGATTGGGAGTTGGGGATTAGCAGATGCAAACTATTATATATAGGATGGATAAACAAGGTCCGACTGCACAGCACAGGGAACAATCATTTTGCTGTACACCAAAAACTAACACAACATTGTAAATCAACTATATTTCAATAAAAAATAAATTAAAAAAAATTTAAGCTTCTATAGGTTACATTCGTTGTGAATTCATTAAATCCCATATGGACAGTGGAACAGATCGAAGTGGACTGTATCAGTCAGGGACCTGTGATTGTCTCCTGAACAAGGCAGCTCAAGGGAGGGCAGAGCACGGGCTGTGGAGTCAGACCTCGCTTTGAATGCTGGCTCCGTGCGTACTGGTCCCAGGGCCTTGCACAAGTTACTTACCCTCTGGGACCTCAGTCTCGGCTTCAGTAAACCGGGGATAATGATGCCAGCAGGGCTGTTGTGCAGGTTAGAAAGAAGGGACGTAAAGTGAGTAGCACATAGCAGGTGTTTGATACATGGTCGCTATTATAATTACAGAAAAGTGAAATTAAAAAATAACTAAATCCAGGGGCTTTCCTGGTGGCGCAGTGGTTGAGAATCTGCCTGCCAATGCAGGGGACACGGGTTCGAGCCCTGGTCTGGGAAGATCTCACATGCCGTGGGGCAACTAGGCCCGTGAGCCACAACTATTGAGCCTGCGCGTCTGGAGCCTGTGCTCCGCCACAAGAGAGGCCGCGATAGTGAGAGGCCCGCGCGTCGCGATGAAGAGTGGCCCCCGCTCGCTGCAACTAGAGAAAGCCCTTGCACAGAAACGAAGACCCAACACAGCCAAAAATAAAAATAATAAATAAAAAAAAAAAACAAAAAAAAACTAAATCCACAATGTGACTGTAGGGCAACTCTGATTCTGTAACGGGCCCTGGAGCAGGCTCAAGATGCCTCTCTGGGGAGCGCTTACCTCATGGTAATAAGAGGCACACCGTCCATCTTCCCGCCAGGCTGGACGTGAGCACCGGGAGGGTAGGGCCTGCCTCACCCACTGCTCCGTCACCAGCCCAATCCGGGGTGATACAGGTGCCATCTTATTCCGAGTCCCCCTGGGGGGCTGCCTGGGATGGCGAACAGTTTCTCCCGGCATGTCAACTCTGGCCAGATGGTAGTGGCCGCCTGGAGCCCTGCCCCTGGGGGCTCACTGAGCAGCCAGAGCTGCTCTGACTGAATGGTGGCCACGGGCACAGCGCAGAGCATGCGGTGTCCCTCGTAGCTGACCTGCTGACCCTGGGCTAAACACTTCATTCTAAGTCGGTTGTCCTCCCACTCCTCACTCACGAGGACTCTATTCTCTGTGACAGAATAAAAACACGCTCAAGGACCGCTGACTTCTGTAGAGGAGGAGACCAGCTTTCTCACAGTCCCTGTAAAAGGGGTGAGACTGCAATTCTGAAGCCACAGACGTGTGAGGGAAGGACAAAAGAAATCACCAAATGGGTAT
Source organism: Eubalaena glacialis (assembly GCF_028564815.1). Taxonomy (NCBI): domain Eukaryota; kingdom Metazoa; phylum Chordata; class Mammalia; order Artiodactyla; family Balaenidae; genus Eubalaena; species Eubalaena glacialis. Next base: position 22,398,449 of record NC_083728.1, read on the forward strand.
TATTACCCCCACTCTGCAGATGAAGGAAGTGAGATTCAAGAAGGTGAAGTCACTTATCCAAACTGCCACAGCTGGTAAACACTGCAGCTGGATGTGGACCCCCTGTCGACTCTGAAGTGGTAGCTCTCACCCTAACGCTAGGAACCACCTGGGGCCTTAGGACAGTACCAGCACCTGGGCCTCACTGGACATTCCGATTTCATCATTCTGGGGTGGGGCCCAACACTGATATGTACTTTTAAGCCCCCTTCCAACCAGAGCGACTCTGACGTGTGGCCGGGGTTCAGACTGCTGCTCTGAGGACTGTGTGCTCTGCGGGCGCTCTCGCAGTGCCAGGAAGCCCCCCCAGGGTGCTTCTGCACGAGCCACGTGCCCCGTGTTACACGCCCAGGCTCTTCGTGTCGGGGCTGGAAGCCCCAGAGGGGTCCCCGGTCCATGCCTTCCCCTTCCCAGCTGCAGATGGGCAGCCTCACCGCAACCCCCAGGGCAGCCACAGTGGCCACTTTATCACTCATCTGCTCGCAGAGCCTCAGGTTCCTCACTGGAAGCGGGAGGCCAACCACTAAGCTTCCTCAGACGCGTTCCGTGAGCACTGCTGGGAAAGGTGTTGGGTAAAGGTTAGAAGGTACAGAGAACACCAGCCCAGGAATACCAAAACTAGCTTTTATTTGTCCAAAAGTCACATCGAGCTCCGTAAAAACTGTTTCTGGGGGAGGCCCAGAGAGAGTCCCTGCTGCCCAGGGCCAGGGGCCGCTAGAAGTTCTCCAGCAAGCCCAGGATGCGCTTCTGCTCGCTCTCCCGGAACTCCGGGCTCCGGCCGTCCCCGATGTTCTCCGCATACTCTGGGGAGACAGAGGCAGGGTTAGGCATGAATCTGAGGCGTGGGGGCCTTCGTGGCCGGGTCACATCATACCTCTCCCTGAACCCCAGCTCCCGTGGGGTGTGTGCCGTTCTAATGCCTCCAGTGGCACCCATGGTGGCAGTTGTGTGCAAACTCCTTGGTCTTGCATTCAAGGCCGATGGTGGAAAGGGCCCAACTCCCCTGTCCCTGCCCGCATTCCCCTCCTAGCTGCAGCCTTTCTTCACTTAACACACACAGTGGACGCTATTATGGGCAGGTGCTGCCCCAGACCCAGTGGTTCTCAGAGCAGGGACCCCAACCAACAGCAGCAACATCACGGAGGAACCTGTTAGAAATGCAGATCTGGGGACTTCCCTGGCGGTCCAGCGGTGAGGACTCGGCACTTTCACTGCCAGGGCCGGGGTTCAATCCCCGGTCGGGGAACTGAGATCCCACAAGCCGCGTGGCGCAGCCAAAAAAAAAGAAATGTAGATTTGGGGTTCCAATTCAGACCTACTTATTAGGAAGCTCTGAGGATGGGGCCCAGCGCTCTGTGAGAACAAGTCCTCCAGGCAGTGCGGATGCTGCTCCCATTTGAGAACCACTGTTTGAGGCAATGGGGATAAAGTCCTGATCAAAACAGGTGACAACCTCTGCACTTGTGGAGCCTACTTTCTAGTGGGCGAGACAAACCGAAAGGTAAGTAAAATATATAGGGTGGCTGTCAGAAGGCCTCACAGAGATGGGGGATTTGATTGAAGACCTGAAGCAGGTGTGTGGGGGAATACCTGGGAGCGAGTGGCAGAGGGGCAAGCAGAGCAGGGGCTGAGAGGGGAGCACGCCTGGACCCTCTCAGGTGAGCACGGAGCTCAGAGCCGGGGAGGGGCGGGGCACAGGTCGTGTCGGGCCACTGTCAGGACTTTGGACTTTCCCCTGAGATGAGAAGTTATAAGAGAGTTTTAAGCAGAAGAATGACATGATTTGACTTTAACCAGCTCACTCTAGCTGCAGTGTGGAAGATACCCTGAAGGTGGCAAGGGCAGAAGGAAGGAGATGTGATTTGATTGGTGGTTTGGGCCAAGAAGGTCATGGTAGAGGTGAGAAGTCTTCAGATTTTAGATGTATTCTGAAGGTGGATCCAGCAGGATTTACTGAGAGACTGGAAATGGGGCGTGAGAGAAAGAGATGTGGATAGTGAAGTTGCTAAGAAATACGACAGGGTAGTGGAGAGGGTGACAGGGACCTTGGAATTCCTCCAAGGAATAAGGGGAACAGGTGTCTGCACCACCAAGGAGGGGGGCTGGGGTACAGTCCACTGACATGAGATTGAAACAAATTGGTGTTTTTTGGAAAGAGGGAGGGAGAAAGAATGGTCTAGAGACGCCCAGGAGGAGCGTGGAAGGCCCCCTTCCCCGTCTCCAGTGGTAAAAGGCATGTGGGAGAAAGTAGGTACCACTTGAGAGGACCCATCCCTGGTAGAGACAGTTTTAGTTAGAGCAGGGAGATAAAGGAAATACGCCTAAAGAGGATGGGAATACAGGACATGATGTTGTTGACAGGACATAATCAAAGAGTTGTAAGGTGGGTAAACATATGGTCCCGTTTCCTCTGTTCCCCAACAGAGTACTTAACACACCTCCATTTTATTCTCAAAAGTGTCCTGGCCCCCCCAGATTATGTGGTCAGCTGGTTTTAGGAGGCGGGAAGGGGTGCGATATGGCACAGAAATGATGTGTGGAGCTTAGGGACGAGAGTGCAGGGCCTGAGTGGTGAGTGGGGCCCTGGGCTTCCTGCGGTGACTCCCAGGAGCAGGTGCACAGAGCACAGTGGACAGGGAGGGGAGACGGAGATCCAACTCCTCTGTGTGCTGAGCGTGCCCTGCCCCGCCCTCAGACAGGAGATGGTGCAACATTGTGGGCTGTGTTTGTATCCTGACTCTGACTCACAATCCTAGGTGGCCTTGAGTGGTCTCCCCCTCCACAAATGCATGTAAAGAACCTATAATAACAAGATGTTCAAGATACGCTAGTTCCCTCCCTGAGCCTGCTTTGCTCAGGCCAGCAACATCTCTGGGGGGAAACACCACACATCCTTCAAGGACACCTTCTCCACGAAGCCCCGCCCGCTCACCTCTGACTCCTGTTCCTGTCCTCAGGTCTCTGTCTCCACCGCAGGCCTGACTTCTAGATCATCCTCTACTTGTCCCCTCTCTCCCTCTAGACTGACAGATTCATGAAGGTAGGGGCTTTCGCCTTACTTTCAGCTAAATTCCCAGCAGAGCCGGGCTGAGAGCCAACTACCAGTCTGGTGCTGTGAATAAGCTCTCAGGGCAGTGGATCAGGATGAGTGCCTGCGGGTCTGCCCCCAGCTCCCTGCCTGGGGTGGCCTGAGATGGAACAATAGAAAACTCTCTTGCAAGAGGCTTCTGCATAATAAAACATCTGCTCATCCAAATCAGACAAAGAGTGGAGAAAGGCAAGAAAGCCTGCAAACCCTCCCCTACCTCCCATCCCCCACCATGATGGAGAAATAACCTTGCCCCTGCCACTTCTTCATTTTTCCTCCGTCCTCTTTATTACTTTGGACATGTGCCGGAAAACGGGACTTGGGATTCAGACATGTGCCAGCTGTGTGTCTCCCCCCTGGAAATCATCCTCTTCTGTTAGGCCCATCCATCACCACCAACAGCAAACGGCTGTGATCCCTTCTATTAAGGATCCTTAAAGGGAGGGCTGGGGTGATGGGAGAACAGAAACTGGGCTGCGGGAGAAGGTTAGGGGCTTTATGTAAGTGGTATCTCTTACTCACAAGTGAATGATCTAGTTGCTGCCCCAGGAGAGAGAGAAATGACCATTATAGCATTTAATACCCTCAGAGGCATGGTCTGAAAGCAAGTCTTAATGGATTGAATTAACACTATGTTCTCCTAATGTATTCTCAGACCCAGGAGAGAGGGAAGTGGAGAAACAGTCTGATCCTTTGGGGCAGTGATTTTTTTCCAAGTAAAGCCAACTTCCCTGGAGGGACCTAATCTCTTTCTAGGGATGCGCAGAGTACAGGACCAAAGTCTGTATCAATCCCCTGCTGAATCATCCCTACCAAGGACTTAGAAAAACACATGCCACCGCTGTACACAGAGCACCCACCCAACGGACAAATCTCCTCTGTTGCTCCGCATGCGGGGAAGGAGGAAACAGTCAGATTACCTGCTCTCTGGAGATGGGCTGTGAAGGAAGTTAGTAGGATCTGGAAGAGGGGCTATCCTGTACAGAGTGGAATGGGACCTCACACGTGGTGAACACTGTTTACGTGCCAGGCATTTATCTATATTGTCTCATATAATCTTTGCAGCAATCCTATAAGGCAAAGAGCACCATCTCTGTTTACAGAGATGAGGAAACTGAGGTGTATTAGAGAACTGAAGCAACCTGCCCAAGTCTAGGATGGTAGAGGAGCTGATATTCAAACCAAGAACATGTGTCAGAAGTGAAAAAGGCACGTCAAAAGCCATGGGGGTGGGGCTGGGGAGCTGGTCCCCAAAGTGGCATCCTCTTACCTAGGCAGTATCTTACCCTGCCTGTTCCCCATCCTTTGGGGAAAAAATCTCCAAAGCAGCCCAGCTGTGGCAGGGCATCTGGCTACAACGTCCTCATAAAAGGTAAGGCTCTTCAGTGCTTTGTGACCACCTAGAGGGGGGGGATGGGGGGGTGGGATAGGGAGGGTGGGAGGGAGCCGCAAGAGGGAGGAGATATGGGGATATATGTATATGTATAGCTGATTCACTTTGTTACAAAGCAGAAACTAACACACCATTGTAAAGCAATTATACTCCAATAAAGATGTTTAAAAAAAAAAAAAAAAAAGGTAAGGCTCTGGAGGGAATGTCCTGGAGTAAAGGGGCCTCAGCAGCCAGAACAGATGTGGAGCGGGTTGCTGGGGCCATGCTCCCTCATGCCAGGTCACTGAGTGTCAGGGCTGGCAGGCCTCTCAGAAATGTACTGCAACTGGATGGACAGGTGACTGGCCAGGGTCCCGCAGCGAGCCAGCCACAGGGCCAGGCCCAGCGGGTGTGACAAGCCCCGAGCGCTCTCCCACTGGCCGTGGCAGCTGGTACCAGCTGTGCACCTCACCTCTCACCCTCCACCCCTTACCCCAACTCATTCTTTGTTTCCAGAGTAGAATCCTGTTTGGAGCAAGCCTTGGTGGCGCCAGCTACCTCTGGTTATTAAAGCTGCTGCAGCAGTTTATAAATATTGAACGGATTCCTCCCAGAGGTCTTGGGAAAGAGTCCTCTTTGCTCTGTGCGCGCGCGTGCGTGCGGGTGTGTGTGTGTGTGTGTGTAAGAAAGGGAGAGAATGCAGGAAAAAGAGAGACACTAGATAAAGGGAGAACTTCAGGGTGGGGGAGAGGGAGAGGGGAGACGGGAAGAGCGTGAGTCGGGCTGGAGAGTGAGAAACACGGTGTACACATAGACTCCCTTCTTGACTTCTCCAGCATTTTCAAATGCTCTTACAATAAAGGCTTTGATGGAGCTTAAAAACAGGCAGCAGTGCTGAACGCATAAATATTAAAGCAAACTTTAGACAGCAGGTTTACTATTCAGACATGGAATACAAGCTGTTCTGTGTTTGGTAAGAGGAAGAGGGAGGGACACCGGGGCTGGCGGATGGGGAAGGACTGTCTTCGAGGACAGAGACTGGGACCAGCGCTCATAAGCCTGGTTCAGATCCCTGGACCTTAAGCCTTAAACACTCACCCTTGAAAAAGTGCAGGAGGAAGGGTGAGTGGGGAGAAGCGGAACGCCAATATTTTTACACTGAAAACGCTTGAAGACATAGAAATAATCACAAAATAGAAACTGGGAAAGTAAAATCCTTTGAGGTCTAACAGAGAGTCCTTAACGACAAGGATGAGTGTGGAGGGACTAATGTTACTTCTCTAGGAGGAGGAAGTTGTGCTGGGGCTGCAAGTGGGGATATAAGCTTCATCAGGGATCCGATTAAAATGAAACCTACTTAAAGGAGGAGGAGAAGGAAACTTACCCTTTATTTACGGCGCTAACAGGGTCACATCCCCATAGACCATTTTCCCACAGACCTTTCGGCTGCTTGAAAAAGCACCACCTACCCCTTCCACCCCCACCAGGCCCTGAGGAGTATGGCCTGGGTGCTGGTCCATGGGCTTTCCTGCCAGCACCGGTGAAAGGATTAAGCCAAGGAAGGGAAGGAAGGAACCTGCATTTACTGAGCAAGTATTCTGTCCCAGGCCCCCAACTGCATCTCAACCTCAGCCTTCCTTGGGGCAGTATTCACTTTCGGTTTGTTTCTTACAGAGGAGTAAAGGAAGGCTCAAACAGGTTATCTACTAACTTACCCCAAGTTACAGAGAGCCAGAATTCTTGCTGGTCTGTGCCTCTCAGTTCTGCTTATTCCTGCGTGAGCTGGGATGCGAATCACAACGGTGACGGTAGCTACCATTATCAGGCACTTATTACGTGCCAACATGTAGGCACTTTACCTGCAGCACCTCATCTAATTCCCACAGCAACCTTTTGAGGCAGATTACTCTCATCTTATAGACACTGTGGCTTAGGGAGAGGGCAAGTAGCTGCTTAAGTTTAAACAACCCCTCCGGGGTCCTTTCCTGCCTCCCAACCCTAGAGGCCACAGCAGCCATGGCCTGGTGCAAGTCACACACATCAACGTGTCACCGGAAGAGAAACCCTATCAGCTTCTGCAGCTTTCAAATCACAGAAGCAAAGCTCAGGTTACCAAGAGCTGAAATCAATATGGAAATACATGTTTATGAGCTTCTGAGAGAAGACTTCAAGCCATAAAGAACACAAGCAAATCAAAGGGCCGGGAGCCAATCTCTGAAAGCATTCTGAAGTCTTTGGCTCAGTCTTTTCGCCACCAGTGACAGTTTTGAGTCAGTAATCCTCTAAGCTTTCCTCTGCCAAACAGCCCAGCACCACCTGACCTTCCAACAACTTTCACCAGTGACTAAAACATTCAGGAGACTCACCAGAGGCTTCCATGGTAACCCTTGGCACAAGTATTTATACTAAGAAGTATTCCCAGGTCACAGCTCCTACTCCATATCCAAGGAGAGGACCAATCAATGTACATCTGCATCTGCCTATGGAGGTCCTTCACAGGCTTCAGGAAGCCATCTCCTTACTTACAGTCATCAACCTCACAGGAACGGAATATACAAGGGTGGTTGCCAGGGGCTGGGGGAGGAGGGAATGGGGAGTAAGTGTTTCATGGGTACAGAGTTTCAGTTTTGCAAGATGAAAATAAGTTCTATGGACAGGTGGTGGTGATAGCTGCAATGGTTAAAATGGTAACTCCTATGCATATTTTACCACAATTAAAAAAAAAAATCCCAAGCACCTCCTCCTCTGTGCAGCCTCTCTGGATCTTCAAGCTCCTTTTTAATCTCCAGCAGAATTAACTGTGCTTTCTTGAGTCTCACTCCATATCTTAGCACTGACTTCAATCTGCTTTGTGTTGTGCTTATTTATTTCACATGTGATGGCACTGAATTGCCCTGGGGACAGGGCCTCCTAAGTGTCTCACTCATCTAAGGAGCCCACCTAGTGCCCTGTGATGCCAGTGGGTACTCTGTAAAGGTGGATGCCCTGAATTTTCTTTCTTAAAATGCAGTAGGAGTGTATCAGCCAATTGGTACAGTTAGAGCTCTCCTTTCTGCCAGATGGAAGACCGACTGAGTCTGGATCCAGTTTCCAGCATTAATAATGACTTGGGTAACATCCCTTAACCTCCACAAGTCTTGGTTACCTTATCTGCAAAATGGAGACTGTAATCCTGCTTTTAGGACCGTCGTGAGAACCAGAGAACATACATTAAAAGCCTGGCACAGAGGACATGCTCGGGAGTGACCACTCTACCTACTGTGGTCCCGGATTTCTGGAACAGCACAAAGAAGCCTGAAGCACCACCTCAGCAGCACCCTCAATAAGCATTAGCTGAGCCCCTTCTCTGCACCAGGCGTGGGCCAGGCACCGGAAGATAAAAGCCAGGACGACTGTCACTGCCCTTTCAGAGCACGTGGTCCTTCTCTGGCACAGAGACCACCGTCCCCTAGGCGGGCAGCAGAGGTCTCAGGCCAGAGCTGCTGCAAGTTCAGGGAAAGCTGGACTTTGGGAGCACTGAGTAAGCAGTCTGCAAACCAAGGGACTTTAATGAGCCATCAATTATTCCCAGCTCTCTTGGCACCCCCAACAGAACAGGAGGGAGGAAGATCGTGAGAAAGGGGACTGAAATATAATGGGAAGAGTCCCCTGCTGGGCTTGCCTCATCAGCATTTTCCTGAGACCTCAAGGGATACATCAGCTGTCATCCTGCCAGCAAAAGTTAGGAAATATATAGGCCATAAAATCAAAGAAAAAAGCTTGCATCTAATTAGCATGTTAAAAAAAAAAAAAAAGAAGCAACCCAAACTGAAAAACAAAATTAAAATCAAAGAGGACAGACTGATGCGCTGGTTTTCTTTCTGAGGCTCTGTTTTTTCCGCACACTGTGATGAAGTGAAGGGTGGAGGCAGGAGGGGGAGGGCGGGAAGGCTTTTAGGAGGTGGGCCTGAGCAGAGCCCAGATGCCACCCCTACCCAGCCCTGCGGTAGCCTCGCCCCTTTCCAACCTCAGCACTGCCCGGAGGGTGCTCACTGCACCACTTTCAGGGGCTGCTGAGAGGCAGCCTGTGGCACAGCTCCACCACCCCATACCGCAGGCAGATGGGCTTCCTGGGGCCAGCGTGAGCCCTTTATTATAACCTTAACCTTCCATCTGGAGAGAACTCTTTCTTTTGTTTGTTTTCAGTGGTCAGCGTCCTGTGAGGACTTCTTTGACCTGGGCAATGACATCTAATTTCCTGGCTTTAAATATCACCTCCATACTACTGACTTTGTCCAAACAAGCACCTCTCCTGCCCCAATGAGAATGTCTACTCTCTGCTGGCCAACAAAGGGATGCAGGCGCTACCCGTACCCCAAACTCACTGTGTACCCAACAGAACTCGAGAGACTTGCCCAGCAATACTCCCAACCCCACCCAATGCTCCAACCTCCCTCACCCCTGCTTGGCCTCCACTGATGCGGCAGAGTCCGTATGAAGGCCGCTGATGTCCTGTGTTGGATCTCTGCTCCTTCTGCCTGGGACGTGCCTTTCCCTCTAGGACACCATTCCCAGTCCTGGGAGGAGCCTCTCCTCCCCTGGGATTCCTTGGTATGGCCTGTGCCTCCATTACTGCCCCCTTATCACTCCCTTAACGCTGTTCACAACTTTAACGCAGCACCTAGCACATCATGGTTAGTTTCGAGTATCTCTCCCAGCTAGACCATGAACCCTCAAGGATAGGGATCTTGCTTATTTATTCTTCCTTGTATCTCTAGTACTGGATACAGAGCTTGGCACCCAGCAATGCCAGCTGAGTAGTTGCTGGAGTGTGTATTTCACTTAGCTTGATTATGGTTGGGCATTTCTACATCTATGTTCCCCAGAAGACTATAAGCTCCACGAGGGCAGGTGCTGTGTGACACCTTAGTAGCACAGTATTAGCACTGTGCCGAGCCCTGAGGAGAGTCTCAGTAAACATCTGCCAATTTAAATTCACACAAGGGTAGGGTTTAATTCAACAATGTTTAAAATATTCACGGGGTGTCCATTATGTGCCTGGCATTGCTCTAGGTGCTGAGGAGACACGGGGAACAAACCAATGTTCCTACGTCACGGAGCTTACATTTTAATGTATGAGACACACAAACCAAGGAAACAAAGACATAAATAAAAATTATTACAGACTGTGATAAGGGCTAGGAAGGAAATAAACTGGGTGCTATGATGGGAAATAACACATGGAGAGAAGTGGATTGATTCAGGATAGAGACTGGAGGCAGACATGGCAGCTTTACTAATGGATTGGCTGTGAAGGGCGATGGCGAGAGAGCTGAAGGGCCGGACCTGGGTCTGGAAGGATGGATCTGAGAGTCTGAACAGAGCGGGAAAAGAAAGCAACAGGGGAGAGGAACAAGAGTGGTGGGAATGAACGCAGCATCTGTGCAGGCTACTCACCTGCTCACCTGCCCAGACAATCAACAAATGTCTATTCAGCACCCAGTATGCGCCCAGTGCTTTAACAGGCACTTGGGGAATAAACTGGGATCTGAGGGAGACAGAGGCTGGCTCACAGCAACTGAAAATCCTGAATAACCTCAGGTATATGTGTTAGGATCTCTGAAAGAAAAGCATCCACCTACTACGTGTCAGCACTTGTTAAAAACACTTTTCCTTTCTCAGATCACTGTTTTGATCACAGGAATGGAGGTGCAGGGAGAAGCCTAAATGCAGGAGAGTAGAGCTGAGAATAATAAAAAGTTCTAATTGAACATGTGGGCGTTGAAAGTAAATGCCATTTAAAGGCTGGAATTGCAAATCACCACAGCTGCACCTTAGGGAGGAGGTGGCATGACACTCTGAGCAGTAACTCATGTGAATGTGACACTGAGAAAGAGGAGGGAGCACCCATGATGCCACTGTGGAAGATGCTAGGCTAGGCTCATGAACAAGTTCCCCCTTTCCTCTTTCTGAGGGAGAAGACAATAAATTCCAATGCCTTGAAGGCTCCATCTGCAAAATGGGCACGACGGATTTACCATCCCCACCCTCCTGGGAGGGCTGTGCTGATCATGTGATTTCCAGTCCTATGTTTTCACTCACACTGTTCCTTTGTTTTGGAATGTCTAAGACCCAGCTCAATGTTACTATTCCCACAAGGCTTCCCACGGGGTTTTAGCCATGCCTCACTTATAATGCTGCTGATGATAATCATCATCATAATAGTTCATAATACTCATAATGGCTAACATTTGCCAAGAACTTATTAACTTGAGATATTTTCCATATATCATCTCATTTAATCCTTTTACCTAATCTATGAGGTCCCAGAGCAATTGGATACCTTGCCCAAGGTATCACAGTAAACAGCAGAGCCAGGATTCTGTTTCAGAAGCCAGATCCCAGAACCCATGGCTCTTAACTTCTCTTCACTTTATTATATGTATCATTTATCTCCACATTTCATCTCCCACGTGTAACGGGAGTTATAAGCCACTTACAGGCAAACCCTTTGAGTAAATCTAGCCTAATCTCTCATCTTAGAAGTGGGCAGGACAAGGGTCAGAGAGAGAGAGACGATGTGCCTGCAGTTACGTCCATCACGACTCTCTCTCTGAACTCTGGCATTATCAGTACTGTAAAGGCCAATACGGGCTTCTAGCCGCCATGTGTGTTCGTCTGTGCTAAGTGGCCCGAGGGTGGAACTGCACCACAGAGATGATTGAGAGCGTGCTCACCGACTGGAGGCCTCTTGGGAGCCACTCCAACTGAGTCAGGTTCAGCCAAAGATACAACAGCATTTGAGAGACCCGTTGGGGTAGGTGAAGGAAATTCGCCCAAGCACTTTCTGTGTGCCAGGCACTACACTGGATGCTATCATGTAAGTATCTCGTGAACTTTTGCAAAATTTCTTCTAGATCATGCTCACACAGCTGGGGGAAGGCAGAGCTAGCACTGGAAAGCAGGCATGCTTTTTCTACTACACTACACTGCCTCAGATTCACTTCCTTCTGCCTTAATTCCAGGTAGTTCTTGTTTCTTCCTTGTTTTTTTCCCCTAAGAAAGCAATTTCCTTCCACTACATGCAGTTTGGAACTGGATTTTTTTGTTTATTTCTTGTTTGGTGTTTTTTTGTTTTGTTTTTAAATTTCCAACCCCTAGTGCTTCTTGTTATGTGTTTTTAAAATTCTGGAACTAGAGGGTCAGAGGCAGAGAATAACTAGGTTAGTCTTCGGTATTGTGACAAGATGACCTGGACACACACTGAACTGGACAACACACTTAAGCCTTCAGTGCAGAGAATGCTATGCACCAAATTCCAGGGATATTGACAGAGACAGAAAGAAAGCATCGTCTAATTCCCTGGAGCCCCAGACACAAGCAACGTGCAACTCACCTTTGATGATGTGCCTGACAATTTTGATAGAGCTTCCACGCATATTTAGGATTTGGTGAACCCTCTGGCGAATCTAATAAGGAAGGGGAAGAGTGGAAAGAGAAAGAAAAAGCATCATTTGCCCTGGTAGACATCAGAATACGTCATATTGAAAGTATTCACCTCACCCCATCCCTAAAAAAGAGGGCCCACATAGAGTGAAGGAATTCAAGGAGAGTGTGATCCACTCCATTCTACCTAAGCAGGTGGCAAGCAAGGAGGCAGGGAAGGAAGGGCCCATCCAGGGGCAGCCCCCTCCTACCTGGGGCACATTGGCATTGCAGATCTCTGCCATGATGTAGCAGATGTGCTGGAGAACAAAAAGCCCTGCGTCCAAGCGCCGGAGGTAGAACTCATCCTCAATGTCATTGTCTATGATTTCTCCACGCCGGACCATGTCCTAGAAATGAATGAACGTTTGGGAATAAAAGCCACACAGTGAGTGAAGGAGGAAAGAATAGGTTTCTAGTCCACCCATAATACACAGAAGAATAGTAATTACAACTACAACAAAAGAAAACCACTCTGCCTCGATTTCCCTCCTGCTTCTCCCATTATTCTGAAGTATCTTATGTTCTCTTGTTGGCCCAGGGAGTCAAGATTAAAGTCCATTTTTCCTATACAGTGACTCAGGGCCAAAATGATCTCATCGACATATTCAACCTGAAAAAATAAGCTGATGGGGACACAAATCTATTCATCTGCTTCTACTCATTCTTTACTCTTTGGTTCCAGCCTCCATAAATAACCTCTCTACAGATATATTTAACTCTCTTTCCCTTCCAAATCAAGTTAACCTAGGGAAGAGAGGTCTGCTTTCTCTACGATTCTGTCTTGGTACCCTGGTGATGGCACAGGTACCCAATCTATGTGTCCCTTTTGGCTTACATTTTGTTAGATGCAAAATGCTGCCCATCTTTCCATTTCGTCCCACAAGTTCAATACTCCCTCAAGGCCAAAGTCCTAATGAGTGATGGGAGTCTCTTTCCTAAACTTTTGTAACCCCAGACCTATCTGACTTGCTGTCCCCATATCTATTCCTCTCAAGCAGATTCTTTAAAAAAAACAAAAACAAAAACAGCTTTATTGAGATACAATTGACATAGCATACAATTAGTATAGTCAGAGTTGTGTAACCACCATCACAATCATTGTAGAGTATTTTCATTCCCCTCCACCTCCAAAGTCCCTCATCCAGTGGATTATCACCACCTCTGCCAAGAGGGCTCTTCTTCCCAACTCAGGGACTTTAGGGCCTTCCTTCCTAGGGATTCTGGGGTATCTCTCAAGCCAACACTATTTTTAAGCTACCTCTCCTACAGAGCCTTCCCTGATTATTTAAAGCTAAAAACTCCTCCTTTCCAAAATTCCTGACAGCACCCTTGCAGGTCACTCCATGACACGACCTCTTCTGGCACATCGTATTCACACTGATTTCAGTTATCATCAGCTCCCTGTTTCTATAACTCCCTTTATGTCATGAGGGTGAACTGTGAGCTCTGTGAAAGTGGGGACTGAATTCTGTCTTTACATCCCCAGCTCAGTAAACATCCATGCAGTGAATGAAAGGAAAAAGACATCTCTGTTTTAGGCTCTCAGCTCTCAGGAGTCAGAACTGGATGAGGGACTCATTCTACACGACTAGCGATTGGTCTAAGAAGACAGGTGCTTGAATACATGCTCTTGATGACAACAATCCATTTCTTAATTCCGTCAGTGGTTTTATGGCCATGGTTCCCTCTGACAACTCAGGCTCCTGTCACTGACAGAAGCCCTTGGGACCCTGCTTTCCACTCTCCCAAACTCAAAGGACTTACCACTGTGGTCATCAATCTCCAACCAGCATCCTTCAGAGACTATTTAGACGCAGATAACATGCTTCTTTATTTGCCCAGGGGGCCAGCCTGCAGCTACACAAGGCTACTTTTCATCTCACTCCCAAAGGCCTCTGTCTGTGAGGCAAAAGAGGGCTCTAGATTTGCCAGGCCTTGCACTGCCCAGTAAATCACCACCACTAATTCATAGTTTCGTTTAGTAGCAAATTCCTTGGTAATCTGGTAATAGTGCTAATGTTCATGAGGTAGTCATGGAGCACTGGACTGATGTCCAAGGAGTTTAAAAGTAGAAGGGCCTCTTTAGTTTCTCATTTGCTCATAATCATAACTTCCTGCTCCAGATCTCCTAAGTGTTCAGCAGCTGGGGGCCCAGGAAGGAAAATTACTCTTGACTTTCACTCATGCAAAAAGCATTTGCTGCTAATACTTCACATTTCTATAATGCTGCAGAGTTTAAAGTGTTATTATGTATATGGTCCTTATTACTAAATTTAAAGAGAGCAGGGAAGGGATTATTAATCCCACTGTACAAATTAGAATCCAAGGCACACAGAGGTTAAGTAAGTTGCTCATAATTACCAGTTACTAGAATATGGACTCCCCGGGGCCAGGAATCCTGTCTGATTCACCTCTGAGGTGGAAATGAATAACATGAAGCACAGTGTTCAGATCTGGACCCTGCTAAGTGCCTAGTAGCAAGAACACCTTTCTAAGCATTGAGTTAAGGCAGAAAAGGAATGAAAATGGAGGTAAGGGGATGCCCTGGTCTTAGTCACCAAGAAGCTGACTGTCTATCCGGGAAGGTCACAGTAACACAGAAAATGACCAAAAAGTAAAGGGATACAGTGCGCCCACAAATTTAAAGTAATTACAAGTGGTGGTGCTAATCAGGGCTGGTTAAGATGTTAGGGCATTGGGAAGAAGTGACTTTTAGATAAGGTTTCAAGGCTCCTGACTGGCAGACATAGCAGAATGAATGCCTTAAGAATGAAGGCCTTCCTGTGGTCCGAAGCCTTATGCAAAATGCCTTATGCAGTTCATACTTTCTGCTCACTAGCCCCTGACCCATACACACAGCACAAACAGGCCTGCCCTCCCTTTTCTGGCCCCTTCACTTTTGCTTGTAATGTGGGTACTCTCCCCAACCCCCAATCTCTATCATAATGTATTTAAAGTCTAAAACATGATACTCCTTACAAAACTTCTCCTGAGATCTTTAAAAACTTCTCAATGTTTTCCAACTTGCTATGATTTTCCAATCCTCAAAACCCCCAAGTTTTGGATTTGTACCTCTTTTATGGCACCTCCCATGCCCTGTCCTGCAATAGTTAATCAGATGTGTGCCTCTTTCCTGTGTAGGTTCCTTGAAAGCAAGAGTTGTAAAGTTTTAAATCATCTTTGTACCCTAGAAAGCACCTTGCATGGTACTTTTTTGCATAGCAGACTCTTGAAAAGCCATTTGTGAAACAGGATTGGAAAAATGCAGGTAGAAGTTCAGCGGTATCAACGAGCTGTGTGTGCTCGTTGTTAGAGTGTGTGATGGGGTAGGAGGGGAAACATTAGGAAATGGCGAGGGACAGTGCCTCGGAGGGCTAGCTGGTGGGAGGCTTGAATGCTGGCCAGAGAAGTGAGATATGATGAGCTGCAGACTACACTGTGCAGGAAAGTGAATGAGGATGTGCCAACACCTCTATGACGGACACATCGGCTTAAAGTGTTGAGAGGCAGGCAGAGTGTACAGCTCGGAGGCCACAGTATCAGCCTATGTGAGAAGTATATCAGATGGGGAAGAGAAGAGGGGAGGGGAAGGGAGGGGAGCAGAGGAGAGAGAGACCAAACCCTTAGAGGTTTGCAAACATGGGAACTTGGAGAGAAACATATTCATTCATCTACCTGGTAAAGATTTCCTGAACACCTAACTATGGGCCAGGTATTACATGATGTACCAGGGGCAGCAAAGATAAATAAGACAGTCTACATAATCAAGGAGATTAAAGTCTAATGAGGTTAACAAATATGAACAAACTTCTTTTTGAAATGTAGTAATGGCTATTATGAAGGACCTCTCAAACTGTACTGAGTGCCACGGGACTCCAGAAGAAGGACAGACTAAGTTTGTTTTGAGGAGTCAGGGGAGTTCAAGGGAAATGTAACATTTGAGCTGGATTTTGAAGGCATTTGACAAGCTGGAAAGAACATTCTAAACAGAGGGAACAATAGCATGGGTCAACTCAGCTAGGGTGGAAGAGAACAAGAGTGGAATATCACTGTCATTAACAGAGAGAAAGAAGAGAAAGAAGGGAGTGTTTCTTTGCTTATTAGATCCTAGCTACCGGCAGATCATAGTTTTTGATTGATTGCTACATACCAGGCGTTGTGTGAGGCAGTCTGAATAACAGCCATTGCTACCACCATCTACCCACCTTGGAGGAGCATCTAATGTCTACTGGGGGCTTATTATAGTGCCAAGGGCTTTACCTATACTGACTCCTTTACTTCTCACAAGTATTACGCGGTAGGGATTGTTACCCCCATTTCAGATGAGGAAACTGACTCAGGCAGAGCAACCTGCCTAAGGCTAGTGGGTAGGAGAACTGGGATTCAAATCCAAGAATGGGCTCTTTTCATACTACCACGGTTGTGTAGGTATATGTTTTAGAGCTGTTTGGAGAACAAAGGAAGATACTGAATAACAGAAAGGCTTAAGAAATAGAGTTTAGCAAAATTAAATTTCTCCAATTACGTCAGAAGTGCCCCTGGTGATTTTTTCTTTTTCACACTCTTCCCCACAATCTGATCTTCTTTTAACCAGACATAATGTACTTCCAACTTCTCTAAAAACTGTCATGTGGAAAGGATGGACCCAAGAGAGCATTGCCAAATCCTAATTTTTCCTCTTTCCTCAGAACTTCAAGATTCTAACAACGTTCAATTCGACATTCTACTTTTAGACACAAGGCCACATGATTTGAAAGTGAAATTTTCGAATGTAGATCTGAGATATGATTACAGTTCATCTCCAAGAGAGGCATCACCATCACCACACTGAACAGGCACAAAGATGAAACACAGACTGGCTTCTAAGATGGAGTTTTTGCCCTGACAGATTTAGAAGTATCATAGAAACCAGCACACAGAGAAGGTGACTGCTGTCAGGATAGTCCCTAATCTAGCCTGTTACAACTCTGTGGCATGGAATATTTACTGCTGAGTGGATTCACGGAAGCTGAGCACAAATGTGTACTCCATGTTTAAAGGGAAATTAAAAAAAGCAGGGTGATTATGTATTATTCTGATAGAAAATAAGGAAGTTTGGGTACAGTTCTTTTAGGCTTCTCAAGTTCTGGTCTGTTTTAGAAAGAAGAAGGATGGTACGTCACCTTTATTATCCACCCCTGTCTTACAATGTGTGAACAGAGTCAACTTCTTATAAACGGATTAACGCATTTTTGGCTCCTTTTCTCCGTTTCTAAGACACTAGATAAAAATTTGATCTTGAGATAAGGGCTTGATATGGTTCTTTGGATTTCTGTGCGTGAGGAAGACCTAGACAGCTGCAAGAACTAAGCAAATGGGATCAGATCCCAACTCTGATACTAACTTACTAGTGTCTGTAGGCGAGTCATTTAACTTTTCTTGGCCTTGGCTTCTTTGCTTGGAAATTAGAAGCCTAAGCTGGATCAGGGAAGGGAAATAGGGTTCCTGAGTGCCAACTCTAATTCACTGTAATGGCTGTAGATTACCATATTGGAAAAGCATTGTGCAGCCAAGTTGGAGCTTAGTAGGGGAAGAACACTGAAATCAGTCAGCACTGTTTACACCAATCACAGGTTGGGGAGTGTATGGGGCTGACCTCTGTCTTCCCTGATCTGGCCTTCTTGAAGGTTCCTTTTAGCTTTGATAACCTGTGGCAAATCTAGGACTGAAGCACCTTCATAACCAGGTGCAGTGAGTTTCTGCCTGCATATGGGTAAATGGACAGACGGGAGCTGCTGACTGACAGTGCTCCTAGACAGTCAGAAGAGTCACTGGGAGACATGCCTCAAGTAGAAGACACAAACTGTCACCTCAACAGGACATGGTTAGCACTGACAATTAGCTCGTCCTCTCATCAATAAATTAAACTTCCCTGTAAGAAAGAGACAACCCCTGGATCTGCTATTATATTAGACAGGCTATTTTAAAACAATCTGGGCAGGCAAATCAAGTGCTCTTAAAATGGGAATATGATTAATACAGATTAAAGAGAAATTCCAAAAAATCAGTAACCTCCTTAAGTATTGTAAAGATATCGTACTTTACAAAATTTCAAAGTGAAAATCTATATATACATTGAATTGTATTTGAAATACGACAGGAGAGTTATGATTTAAAGGATGTCTTCCACAAATTAATTCATTCAACTCTCAACTTTGAGAAGAGTGAAGGTGACCGTCTCCTCTGTGAAGCAATGACAACTCAACAGCCACATACAGCATTTTTTACTTTTCAAAGCAGCGGATCTGCATTAACCTCACTTGTTGTATATGCCCGGTGTTGGGTATGTACAGCAAACACCATTTTCAGATTTCACAGATGGAAAAATTGAGATAGATGTCAAATGACAGTCACTGAGTTTCGGCTAGAGACTTGACTGAAACATGATTTCCTTGGCCAAAACCTTTTTCCATTAGTCCTTTCACTCTGACAAGGGATGGGCAGCAAAAATGGAATAATAACAGCAAAATTTCCTGAGTCCTTAGTGTCTGCCAGGCACTGTGCTAATAAGCACTTTCATGGATTTCTCATTTTTCCTTAAACCCCAAGAGGTAAGAATCATTACTATTTCCACTTTCAAATGAGAAACTGAGGCTTAGAAGAGTTGGAGAACTCTCCAAAGGTCACAAAGCTCAGAGCTGAGTTAAGTGCTGGAGACAGGATAAAAACCCACACAAGTCTGGCTCCAAGCCTGTGAGCACTTCCATAGTTCAAAGAAGGAAAAAGTCTTTGTTTTATAGACCTTTTCTGGTATTAGCATATGAGTTCTTTATGCCGTATCTGGGAACTACTGCAAACCAGCAGCATTAAATGTAAGGTCATCTGGCTCCTTTGCCTGTCTTTTCCTTATAAATTGAAGAAACTTTAAAAAAAAAGAGGGGGGTGGGAATCTACAGCTAGACCAGCAAATTCCACCCGCAACTTGGGAGAGTTAAACCCCCCAAAAAAAGGCACTCTGAAAGGTTTTATTTTGTTCATTCCATAAGAGAGGGCTAGAATAAAAAACTTAGATGGTAATTCAGTGAATAGCTCATTAAGTAGAACAGATTGCAATTCACAGCAGCATAAGCCTGTTTGGGGGCTGCTAAAATAAACAGCTTCGTCTCCAAAGACACACAAGGAGGTGGTACGTGCGGCATCAAGGTGCCATTTCTGCAGGGCTGTGTGTGTGTGTTCTAACCCTCCTCCAGCCACATCCTCACTTTAAATGTTAATCTGTCTTCGGGAGCACTACCAAATCACTACCTTTCCAGGTGCCTCTATCTCTCTCCGCAGGCAAGTCGCAAGCCTCCAAATGAGCGTGTGGATGCTACTCCTAATCTGCCCCTGACAGGCAGCGAGCTGCCCCTCGCTGATGGAAGAAGACAGTCATAAAAGAAGCTGCTATGAAGCCAACAGGAATCCCTCTTTTCTTAATAAGAGAGGACATGACTCAGAAACCCAGCGGGGGTCACAGTTACTGTCTGTAGTCATGGGCAGGAATTGCCCCACCATTGAGAAAAGGCCAATTTCCTTTCTTCTTCCAAAGCAAAGGGAGAGATAGGTATGTGGAGATGGGGGAGGCACAAGCAACAGCAAAACAGAATCTTCCTCCAAGAGTTTCTGAAATAGGGCAGACTGTTAGAGAAGGATCCTAGGACTGCAGGTCACTTTCAGCAGGGGAAACAGAG
Organism: Eubalaena glacialis; assembly: GCF_028564815.1. Lineage (NCBI taxonomy): Eukaryota > Metazoa > Chordata > Mammalia > Artiodactyla > Balaenidae > Eubalaena > Eubalaena glacialis. Next base: position 22,418,124 of record NC_083728.1, read on the forward strand.
GCTGGAGAATTAGTAAAAGGGATTTTTTTTTTTTTTTTTGAGAATATACAGCTGATAGCAGCTCTAATAAGAATCCAAGGATATCAGGCCAGAGTTTGCCCACAAAGGGAAAACTATGCGTTAGGCCAGCCTTAACACGTGAGCATGTGCCAGGTTTTTACAAACAATCTCATTAATCTTCAAAATGACCCTCTAATAAAACTATCATGAAAACTAATACACATACACACACAGGGCAAGGCATTTCCCCAAAGAACAGAATTTATGCGTGGCAGAGCTGGGATTTAACCTTTCTTTGGCTGTATGACCCCTGGGTTCATGTTCCTTCTATGGTACCATGATGCCTCCATCACAGGTAGGCCATCCATTTCTAAATTTGCTAAAAATAAACAAGCAAACAACTAGACTACTAGAATAGTCATCTGAATTTTCACAACATATAAGCCAGCGTTGAGAGAACCAGGGCTTCTGTGAAGTTGGGAGAGACTGTGGACCCCACTGAGAGAGGAGGACAGAGAGGATGAGAAAAGCAAAACGGAGTGCCCAAGGCTACACTGCAAGGTAAGAGTCAGAGGTGGGGGGCCAGAACTCAGGCCCCCAACTTCTCCTCCAATGGTAGGAAGGATGACTGTGATCGGCAAGGGCGCGGGCAGGGAGGCAGGAGAGAGCGGGTGAAGGGGCATATGGCTAAATCTGCATCTAGGAAAGAGGGAAAAGCACGATAGCATCCCCTGCCCCACCACCTCTGGCTTCTACTGACTGTAAGCTGTGTTCTGCCAAGTTCATAGACTGAGAAGTCTGGGAACCACTGTTTCAAGAACAGCTGAGAGGAACCTCAGCAGGACTCCCTTTTTTTAGGCTTGCCCAGGAGCTGCCAGCAGTTAGCAGAAGACTTGACGGCAGTCTCACACTTCCACTGTCTACACACCTACCAGTGCTTTACGATCACCAATCCCACTCATTCATTCCTGCGCTTTATCCCCTTTGTACAAATCCTTAAATGAGTTTCAAATGCTAAGGAAACAGTCAAAGTCTGTTTCAGACATCAGGGCCTGTGGATACTGTTTCATTACAAGGAGTCCCTCTTTCTCTTTCCAGGATAAAGCCTGGGATGATTTAACTGTGGCAAAATTAGCATGCAATTTGTAAGTCATTATGGTGCAAAGTATATGGCGAGAACACTATTGAATAAACCTGCTGAGAATAATTTTCCTAGGAACTAAAAAAAGGAAAACCTCTCTTCAAGGCTCTCCTCCTCCTTTTAAAATCCCTGCCAGTATCTATATAATTATGTCTTACTTCTGACACTCAGAAGCCTGGCATCTCTGTACATTTAACCAACAGAAGCCAGAAGGAACCCATGAGAAGTCAGGATATCTTCCCAACAACAGGGACCTTGGCATTTTCTGGTCTTCTTGTTGCTTGGGGAGTCAGGTGAAATCTGCTGAGACAAGCACCCTGGGTATTTATAGATCACAGAGAACTGCTGCTCACTAGAAGAGTCTTAAGAATTACATGCCCTTTCAAAGGTTAACCAGGAAGCCCAAGGGTATGTTCAGATACAGTGTGGCCCTGAAGTCGCATGGACACTGAATATAACGTGAAAGCACTGGGCAACTGCCCAAGACGTGAAAGCCTTTCCTAGTTACAGATTATTGTAGGTAATGTGATTTGAACTGAGTATGTATACAATTATCAGTTTGTCCTATAGACTCTTCTAAATAGGAGTATCTTTGTGTGTTTAATATAGCTACAGGTATGCCACAGAATTTACACAGTTGTAAAAAATATTTTTTTGATGATGGGGCTATTCAGAGAAAACAAAAATTAGGGTTAAAATGAGAGTTTAGATGAAATGTAGAAACTCAGGACCCTCTATCTTCCTTAATACCCATGGACAAATATTAATTTTATCTCATGAGTAGTTGTCCTTCATTTACTGCATGTTAACCACTATGTAGGTCCTAAGAATATGATGAACAAGAGATTAGAGTTGCAGAGACAGAGAGTAAACAAACATATAAAATAATTACAGGTTACGAAGAAGCACTGGCGATGGGGACACTACTTTACATATGGGTGTCACTGAAAAGCTCTCTGAGGGGGTGACATTTAGGTTGAGACCTGAAGGTAGAAGGAGGCACCAGCGTGAGAAGAGGCAGGACAGGGGGAGAAGCAAATGCAAAGGCTATACAGCTGGAAGTTAATGCACAGCAGCAGGAGAGGAAGTGGGAGTAGAGGGGACTCAGATCACACAAAATCTTGCAGTATTAGGGAAGGAAGAAAATCATGTGTGCAGAGAGGTGGTGGTAGAAACAGTGCTCACAGAGAAAAGAAAACTAAAGGTTCTCTGACCACCTCTACAGGCCAGGACCTGTGGAAGCAGCTTTCACGTGTGTTATAGCTATGTCACCAAATTCCTAAATATGTAATTCCTCACAGACCCACAGGTTGGGATGTATACCTTAAAAACAAAACACCAGAAAGGAAGAAAATAAAGCTGGGGAAGTTAGGCTATTTGTCCGCAGTTGGAGAACCAGAAGAAGCCTGGCTCTAAAGCCCACGCTCCCCCCTCACAGCTTCTGCCTTGGAATATAACTTATCACTCGCCCCAAAACTTAACTTGGCTTTCCACTGCCCCTCCTTTGCTCCTGTTCCTCTCTAGTCTGGAAATGCCTTATATGTCTCCTCCTTTTGAGGTTCAGCTTGAATTCTGCCTCATCCACAAAACTGTTAGGGGTGACTCGAGGTGCAGATGGCTTCCCCCCTGCTCCTTGGCTTCTTCCAGCCCTCAGCAGCGGCAGCAGTACTCCTGGGGCCCATTCTTCTTTTGACACTTGCACCTGTGCTCGCCCCAGCCAGTGCCTGGCTTAGTGCCTTGCACAGAGCAGGTGCCTGAGAAACATCTGCCAAATGACTGAATTCTTTTCAGTGAATCTTGGTCAACTGCAAACCATGGACACTTGCACCGTGCCCACGGGAATCTGAAGTTTGCAGGGAAGATGGTGGCTCCGAGACACTAAAAATGTCAATACTTGATCCCCCTTCTCTTGGTCGATACCTGACCCTGTTACTTAAGGTGTTTTTTGTTGCAGACTTGGCAGAGTATATGAGATATTTATTCATTATGGATCTGACAGTCAACGTTATCAAATGCCTGAGAAAAAAGTATTCAATTCAGGTCAACAAATATTTGCTGAATTCCCAGTAGGTGCAGGACATTCAAGTTTAACGGGGGTGGGGTTGGGTGAGGCAACAAATCGTTTAAGAGAGACTTAAGAGAGTAGACTGCATGAAGGAGAGACGAAAAGAGGTGGTTTGTTCCAGGTCACTTCATACCTGTGAGGCGGCTTCATCTGGCAGGATGAGCCTGAGCGCTGGCAGAGAGCGCTGCTCACAAGCACGTCCCTCACCCCCCACCCCGCCACGACTCTCCGAGCAATACTGAGGCTGCTGAGCACTAATAGCCTTGGAATGTTTGCCAGTGCCCAGCAAAACAGCCTTGGCATCAAGGAGACAGGTGTTTGTCAGGGAATGGCAGGGCCCGGCGCCTGTGGTACACAGAAGCACTGTGAGTGCTGGCGAGAGTGGCTGCAGCCATTACTCTCCGTCAGTGCTAATCAATTTCACACCCTCTTCAATGCTGATAATAGATAATCTTGTGGGAAGCAGCCCAAGTTTCTAACAGCTACATGCAAGCTGCTCCCTGATGCCCAACAGCTTACTCTGGTCTTTCTCAAAAAACAAAACAAAAGAAAACAACACCCTCCCCCCCCCAAAAAAACAAACAAAAACCAAAGTCTATTGCAGCTTCACCTCAGATGAAGCATCTGATGGTGCCCATGCTCTGGTCTGCTAGGACAACTCCTTCTGGGTTATCTGGTAAGGAGGACGCTCTTAGGAAAAGGACTGCCTGGCATACTTAAAAGTTACACGGGAGGGAGGGGCAAGATGGCGGAAGAGTAAGACGCGGAGATCACCTTCCTCCCCACAGATACATGAGAAATACATCTACACGTGGAACTGCTCCTACAGAACACCCACTGAACGCTGGCAGAAGACGTCAGACCTCCCAAAAGGCAAGAAAACCCCCACGTACTTGGGTAGGGCAAAAGAAAAAAGAAATAACAGAGACAAAAGAATAGGGACGGGACCTGCACCAGTGGGAGGGAGCTGTGAAGGAGGAAAGGTTTCCACACACTAGGAAGCCCCTTCGTGGGCAGAGACTGCGGGTAGCAGAGGGGGGAAGCTTCGGAGCCACGGAGGAGAGCGCAGCCACATTGGTGCGGAGGGCAAAGCGGAGATTCCCGCACAGAGGAGCGGTGCCGACCAGCACTCACCAGCCCGAGAGGCTTGTCTGCTCAGCCGCCGGGGCGGGCGGGGCCTGGGAGCTGGGGCTCGGGCTTCGGTGCTAGCCGGGAGGGAGTCCGGGAAAAAGACTGCAGCTGCCAAAGAGGCAAGAGAATTTTTCTTGCCTCTTTGTTTCGCGGCGCGCAAGGAGAGGGGATTCAGAGCGCCGCCTAAACGAGCTCCAGAGACGGGCGCGAGCCGCGGCTATCAGCGCGGATCCCACAGCAACAGGGACGCAGAGGGAAAAACGGAGAGATTCCCGCACAGAAGCTCGGCGCCGAGCAGCACTCACCAGCCCGAGAGGCTTGTCTGCTCACCCGCCGGGGCGGGCGGGGGCTGGGAGCTGAGGCGCGGGCTTCGGTCGGATCCCAGGGAGAGGACTGGGGTTGGCTGCGTGAACACAGCCTGAAGGGTCTAGCGCACCACAACTAGCCGGGAGGGTGCACGAGAAAAAGTCTGCAGCTGCCGAAGAGGCAGGAGACTTTTTCTTGCCTCTTTGTTTCGCGGCGTGCAAGGAGAGGGGATTCAGAGCGCCACTTAAACGAACTCCAGAGACGGGCGCGAGCCGCGGCTATCAGCGCGGACCCCAGAGACGGGCATGAGACGCTAAGGCTGCTGCTGCCACCACCAAACAGCCTGTGGGCGAGCACAGGTCATTCTCCACACCGCCCCTCCCGGGAGCCTGTGCAGCCCGCCACAGCCAGGCTCCCGTAATCCGGGGACAACTTCCCCGGGACAGCGCACGGCGCGCCTCAGGCTGCTGCAACGTCACGCCGGCTTCTGCCGCCGCAGGCTCGCCCCGCCTCCTCCGTACCGCTCCCTCCCCCCGGCCTGACTGAGCCAGAGCCCCCGAATCAGCTGCTCCTTTAACCCCGTTCTGTCTGGGCGGGGAACAGACGCCCTCAGGCGACCTACATGCAGAGGCGGGTCCAAATCCAAAGCTGAACCCCAGGAGCTGTACGAACAAAGAAGAGAAAGGGAAATCTCTCCCAGCAGCCTCAGAAGCAGCGGATTAAAGCTCCACAAACAACTTGATGTGCCTGCATCTGTTGAATACCTGAATAGACAACGAATCATCCCAAATTTAGGAGATGGACTTTGGGAGCAGGATATATTAACTTTTCCCCTTTTCCTTTTTTTTGTGAGTGTAGATGTGTATGCTTCTGGGTGAGATTTTGTCTGTATAGCTTTGCTCTCACCGTTAGTCCTAGGGTTAGGTCCGTCCGTTTTTTTTTTTTTTTGGCTTAAAAATTTTTTTTTCCCTAATAAATGTTTTCTTAATAATTTTTTCCTTATTTTCTATTTTTAAAAAAAATTTTTAATAAGTTTTTTCATATTTTTTATTTTAAAAAATTAAAAAATTTTTTTTCTTAATAAATTTTTTCTAAATAATTTTTTTCTTATTTTTAGTATAAAAAATTAATAAATCTATTTTTAAAAAATTAAAAAAAATTTTTTTTCTTAATAAATTTACTCTTAATAATTTTTTTTCTTATTTTTTATTATAATTGCTTTATTTTATTTTATTTTATCCTCTTTTTTTCTTTCTTTCTATTTTTTCTCCCTTTTATTCTGAGCCGTGTGGATGAAAGGCTCTTGGTGCTCCAGCCAGGCATCAGGGCTGTGCCTCTGAGGTGGGAGAGCCAACTTCAGGACACTGGTCCACAAGAGACCTCCCAGCTCCACGTAATACCAAACGGCGAAAATCTCTCACAGATCTCCATCTCAACATCAAGACCCAGCTTCACTCAACGACCAGCAAGCTACAGTGCTGGACACCCTATGCCAAACAACTAGCAAGACAGGAACACAGCCCCATCCATTAACAGAGAGGCTGCCTAAAATCATAATAAGGCCACAGACACCCCAAAACACACCACCAGACGTGGACGAACCCACCAGAAAGACAACATCCAGCCTCATCCACCAGAACACAGGCACTAGTTCCCTCCACCAGGAAACCTACACAACCCACTGAACCAACCTTAGCCACTGGGGACAGATACCAAAAACAACGGGAACTACGAACCTGCAGCCTGTGAAAAGGAGACCCCAAACACAGTAAGATAAGCAAAATGAGAAGACAGAAAAACACACAGCAGATGAAGGAGCAGGGTCAAAACACACCAGACCTAACAAATGAAGAGGAAATAGGTAGTCTACCTGAAAAAGAATTCAGAATAATGATAGTAAGGATGATCCAAAGTCTTGGAAATAGAATAGACAAAATGCAAGAAACATTTAACAAGGACGTAGAAGAACTAAAGAGGAACCAAGAAACGATGACAAGCACAATAAATGAAATTAAAAATACTCTAGATGGGATCAATAGCAGAATAACTGAGGCAGAAGAACGGATAAGTGACCTGGAAGATAAAATGGTGGAAATAACTACTGCAGACCAGAATAAAGAAAAAAGAATGAAAAGAACTGAGGACAGTCTCAGAGACCTCTGGGACAACATTAAACGCACCAACATTCGAATTATAGGGGTCCCAGAAGAAGAAGAGAAAAAGAAAGGGACTGAGAAAATATTTGAAGAGATTATAGTTGAAAACTTCCCTAATATGGGAAAGGAAATAGTTAATCAAGTCCTGGAAGCACAGAGAGTTCCATACAGGATAAATCCAAGGAGAAACACACCAAGACACATATTAATCAAACTATCAAAAATTAAATATAAAGAAAACATATTAAAAGCAGCAAGGGAAAAACAACAGATAACACAAGGGCATCCCCATAAGGTTAACAGCTGATCTTTCAGCAGAAACGCTGCAAGCCAGAAGGGAGTGGCAGGATATACTTAAAGTGATGAAGGAGAAAAACCTACAACCAAGATTACTCTACCCAGCAAGGATCTCATTCAGATTTGATGGAGAAATTAAAACCTTTACAGACAAGCAAAAGCTGAGAGAGTTCAGCACCACCAAACCAGCTTTACAACAAATGCTAAAGGAACTTCTCTAGGCAAGAACCACAAGAGAAGGAAAACACCTACAATAACAAACCCAAAACATTTAAGAAAATGGGAATAGGAACATACATATCGATAATTACCTTAAATGTAAATGGATTAAATGCTCCCACCAAAAGACACAGACTGGCTGAATGGATACAAAAACAAGACCCATATATATGCTGTCTACAAGAGACCCACTTCAGACCTAGAGACACATACAGACTGAAAGTGAGGGGATGGAAAAAGATATTCCATGCAAATGGAAATCAAAAGAAAGCTGGAGTAGCAATTCTCATATCAGACAAAATAGACTTTAAAATAAAGACAATTACAAGAGACAAAGACGGACACTATATAATGATCAAGGGATCGATCCAAGAGGAAGGTATAACAATTGTAAATATTTATGCACCCAACATAGGAGCACCTCAATACATAAGGCAAATACTAACAGCCATAAAAGGGGAAATCGACAGCAACACAATCATAGTAGGGGACTTTAACACCCCACTTTCACCAATGGACAGATCATCCAAAATGAAAATAAATAAGGAAACACAAGCTTTAAATGATACATTAAACAAGATGGACTTAATTGATATTTATAGGACATTCCACCCAAAAACAACAGAATACACATTTTTCTCAAGTGCTCATGGAACATTCTCCAGGATAGATCATATCTTGGGTCACAAATCAAGCCTTGGTAAATTTAAAAAAATTGAAATCGTATCAAGTATCTTTTCCGACCACAACGCTATGAGACTAGATATCAATTACAGGAAAAGATCTGTAAAAAATACAAACACATGGAGGCTACACAATACACTACTTAATAACGAAGTGATCACTGAAGAAATCAAAGGGGAAATCAAAAAATACCTAGAAACAAATGACAATGGAGACACGACGATCCAAAACCTATGGGATGCAGCAAAAGCAGTTCTAAGAGGGAAGTTTATAGCAATACAAGCCTACATCAAGAAACAGGAAACATCTCGAATAAACAACCTAACCTTGCACCTAAAGCAATTAGAGAAAGAAGAACAAAAAAACCCCAAAGCTAGCAGAAGGAAAGAAATCATAAAGATCAGATCAGAAATAAATGAAAAAGAAATGAAGGAAACAATAGCAAAAATCAATGAAACTAAAAGCTGGTTCTTTGAGAAGATAAACAAAATTGATAAACCATTAGCCAGACTCATCAAGAGAAAAAAGGAGAAGACTCAAATTAATAGAATTAGAAATGAAAAAGGAGAAGTAACCACTGACACTGCAGAAATACAAACGATCATAAGAGATTACTACAAGCAACTCTATGCTAATAAAATGGACAACCTGGAAGAAATGGACAGATTCTTAGAAATGCACAACCTGCCGAGACTGAACCAGGAAGAAATAGAAAATATGAACAGACCAATCACAAGCACTGAAATTGAAACTGTGATTAAAAATCTTCCAACACACAAAAGCCCAGGACCAGATGGCTTCACAGGCGAATTCTATCAAACATTTAGAGAAGAGCTAACACCTATCCTTCTCAAACTCTTCCAAAATATTGCAGAGGGAGGAACACTCCCCAACTCATTCTACGAGGCCACCATCACCCTGATACCAAAACCAGGCAAAGATGTCACAAAGAAAGAAAACTACAGGCCAATATCACTGATGAACATAGATGCAAAAATCCTCAACAAAATACTAGCAAACAGAATCCAACAGCACATTAAAAGGATCATACACCATGATCAAGTGGGGTTTATTCCAGGAATGCAAGGATTCTTCAATATACGCAAATCAATCAACGTGATACATCATATTAACAAATTGAAGGAGAAAAACCATATGATCATCTCAATAGATGCAGAGAAAGCTTTCGACAAAATTCAACACCCATTTATGATAAAAGTCCTGCAGAAAGTAGGCATAGAGGGAACTTTCCTCAACATAATAAAGGCCGTATATGACAAACCCACAGCCAACATTGTCCTCAATGGAGAAAAACTGAAACCATTTCCACTAAGATCAGGAACAAGACAAGGTTGCCCACTCTCACCACTATTATTCAACATAGTTTTGGAAGTGTTAGCCACAGCAATCAGAGACGAAAAAGAAATAAAAGGAATCCAAATCGGAAAAGAAGAAGTAAAGCTGTCACTGTTTGCAGATGACATGATACTATATATAGAGAATCCAAAAGATGCTACCAGAAAACTACTAGAGCTAATCAATGAATTTGGTAAAGTAGCAGGATACAAAATTAATGCACAGAAATCTCTTGCATTCCTGTATACTAATGATGAAAAATCTGAAAGTGAAATTAAGAAAACACTCCCGTTTACCATTGCAACAAAAAGAATAAAATACCTAGGAATAAACCTACCTAAGGAGACAAAAGACCTGTATGCAGAAAATTATAGGACACTGATGAAAGAAATTAAAGATGATACAAATAGATGGAGAGATATACCATGTTCTTGGATTGGAAGAATCAACATTGTGAAAATGACTCTGCTACCCAAAGCAATCTACAGATTCAATGCAATCCCTATCAAACTACCACTGGCATTTTTCACAGAACTAGAACAAAAAATTTCACAATTTGTATGGAAACACAAAAGACCCCGAATAGCCAAAGCAATCTTGAGAACGAAAAATGGAGCTGGAGGAATCAGGCTCCCTGACTTCAGACTATATTACAAAGCTACAGTAATCAAGACAGTTTGGTACTGGCACAAAAACAGAAATATAGATCAATGGAACAGGATAGAAAGCCCAGAGATAAGCCCACGCACATATGGTCACCTTATCTTTGATAAAGGAGGCAAGCATATACAGTGGAGAAAAGACAGCCTCTTCAATAAGTGGTGCTGGGAAAATTGGACAGGTACATGTAAAAGTATGAAATTAGAACACTCCCTAACACCATACACAAAAATAAACTCAAAATGGATTAAAGACCTAAGTGTAAGGCCAGACACTATCAAACTCTTAGAGGAAAACATAGGCAGAACACTGTATGACGTAAGTCACAGCAAGATCCTTTTTGACCCAGGTCCTAGAGAAATAGAAATAAAAACACAAATAAACAAATGGGACCTAATGAAACTTAAAAGCTTTTGCACAGCAAAGGAAACCATAAACAAGACCAAAAGACAACCCTCAGAATGGGAGAAAATATTTGCAAATGAAGCAACGGACAAAGGATTAATCTCCAAGATTTACAAGCAGCTCATGCAGCTCAATAACAAAAAAACAAACAACCCAATCCAAAAATGGGCAGAAGACCTAAATAGACATTTCTCCAAAGAAGAGATACAGATTGCCAACAGACACATGAAAGAATGCTCAACATCATTAATCATTAGAGAAATGCAAATCAAAACTACAATGAGGTATCATCTCACACCGGTCAGAATGGCCATCATCAAAAAATCTAGAAACAATAAATGCTGGAGAGGGTGTGGAGAAAAGGGAACCCTCTTGCACTGTTGGTGGGAATGTAAATTGATACAGCCACTATGGAGAACAGTATGGAGGTTCCTTAAAAAACTAAAAATAGAACTACCATATGACCCAGCAATCCCACTACTGGGCATATACCCTGAGAAAACCATAATTCAGAAAGAGTCATGTACCAAAATATTCATTGCAGCTCTGTTTACAATAGCCAGGACATGGAAGCAACCTAGGTGTCCATCATCGGATGAATGGATAAAGAAGATGTGGCACATATATACAATGGAATATTACTCAGCCATAAAAAGAAATGAAATGGAGGTGTTTGTAATGAGGTGGATGGAGTTAGAGTCTGTCATACAGAGTGAAGTAAGTCAGAAAGAGAAAAACAAATACAGTATGCTAACACATATATATGGAATTTAAGGGAAAAAAAAAAAAAGAGGTCATGAAGAACCTAGTGGCAAGATGGGAATAAAGACACAGACCTACTAGAGAATGGACTTGAGGATATGGGGAGGGGGAGGGGTGAGATGTGACAGGGTGAGAGAGTGTCATGGACATATATACACTACCAAATGTAAAATAGATAACTAGTGGGAAGCAGCCGCATAGCACAGGGAGATCAGCTCGGTGCTTTGTGACCACCTAGAGGGGTGGGATAGGGAGGGTGGGAGGGAGGGAGATGCAAGAGGGAAGAGATATGGCAACATATGTATATGTGTAACTGATTCACTTTGTTGTAAAGCAGAAGCTAGCACACCATTGTAGAGCAATTATACTTCAATAAAGATGTTTAAAAAAAAAAAAAAAAAAAAAAAAAAAAAAAAAAGTTACACGGGAATTCCAAAGGAAGCTAGGAAAATCTAACAGCAGCAGTAGCTTTTACTTGTTGAGCAAAGTAAATACATAGCTTAGGCTTAGTCTTCATGATAGCACTGAAAGGGAGGTGTGATGGCCATTTTACAGATGAGGAGATCACAGCTTGGAGAGGTCAACTCATTTGTCCAAGGTCTCAGAGCTAGGAAGCAGCAGAGCTCAAATTCAAATCCAGGCTTATCTGACCCCCTACCTCACGCGCAGCTTTCTACTAGGCTGCTGCTGGCACTCCATGAAGAAGACAACCGCTGATCGACCTCTCATTGTGCTTTTAATCCATTTCATTTTCAAAAAATGGCAATTACCAAAGTATGCTCACCTGAATCTGAGGGAAAACGTTAAGTTGGAGGGGATTTGAGAGACCGCCTTTGCTGACGCCACGTTATGGCTAAGAATCTGGGGCTATACAAGGCGCAGTGACAAGGTGTGGCGAGGCAGTGATTTTGAGGTGGGTGCCCGCACTAAAATCCTAGTCCTCGGACTCCCAGGTGCTCCTTCAACCAGCCCTTAAAATCTCCTTCAGCAGATAACTTGGGGAATTCCGTCAGAGCAGGAGTTCTAATTGTCCCATGGCTGTTTCCCTACAAAAGTCTAGGGAAAGTTCAATTTGTTTCTAATTATCATTCAGTCAAAGACGAAGAATATGTACTTTGGCACTTTAACAATCACTAAGTGTCGACCATGTACAAGTTACTGTGAATGGAAGAAAAGAGGGAAGAGGAAAGTTTAATCAAAGAATAAAATAAAGGGGGTGAGGTGTGTGGAATGAAAGGACTGTGTGTGGAGCATGCTGGTATCTGAAGTCCAGCCTCAAAATTCAGAGTCTCTGCCATTTACCCTGTAATAGTATCACATTAAAGAAGAAAGTCCCAGTCAATCAATTCAATCAATCAACAAACATCTGAGGACTTACTAGGTTTAGAGAGCACAGGGAAATCACAAGAATGATACATATGGTTACCTATCTACTGGTATTCATAAATGAAAGTATAGTTTGTGAAAGGGAATGGGTGGCTTAGAAGGGCACAGCAACAAGGTCACTGTTTTCCCCAAGCTCTAGTCTCTCACCCTGGCCTGAGGCACAACTTGAGGGAAGATGCTAGTGTAATTCCCAATGCACACAGCTCTGCCTCATGGCTGGCCTGCCCCAACACAGATGGGAGGGGTGCTGAAACAGGCTCTCCCACCAGTGAGGCTCAGAAGCCTCCAGTGTGTCTTTAAGGCAAGAAGAGTGAAAAGAAAATAGAGTGATATAGCAAATCCAGATCACGAAGAAAATGGGCTCTACTACAGACTTTGAAAAAAGCAAAAAAAGGATCATTGTGCAACATGACCATAGACTGAGGGTACTTCCCTGGTGGTGCAGTGGTTAAGAATCTGCCTGCCAATGCAGGGGACATGGGTTCGATCCCTGATCCGGGAAGATCCCACATGCCGTGGAGCAACTAAGCCCGTGCACCACAACTACTGAGCCTGTGCTCTAGAGCCCACGAACCACAACTACTGAGCCTGTGTGCCACAACTACTGAAGCCCGAGCGCCCTAGAGCCCGCGTGCCGCAACTACTGAGCCCACGTGCTGCAACTACTGAAGCCCGTGCTCCACCACAAGAGAAGCCACCGCACCACAACAAAGAGTAGCCCCTGCTCGCCGCAACTAGAGAAAGCCCACACGCAGCAACAAAGACCCAACGCAGCCAAAAACAAAAAAGAGAGAGAATACAAATCAGACATTAACCAATATGAAAACCTGCCCCGATTAAAGGGACAGATGAGAAAGCTACAGAGGCCAGAGACAGCAGAGAACAAAATAGAAGCAGATGAAAAATACAGGAGGTAGGATAACACCCTAGGTAAGTATGGCCTGTCAAGAAAAAACATCTAGCAGGTTTCATCTCCCTCAGCAACCACCGCATCAGACAATGCGGCTCAGTCACTCTGACTCTGTGTGCAGGCCGTGCTGCAGAGCTTTGAGCTCCCTCCTCTAGGTCTCCAGGTTTCATCTGCAAATGCGGGAACTGGATTCAATGACCTCACAGTTTCCTTCCAGTGCCTCCCTATGACTACAGAAGCCAGCAAGTGTGTGTGCCAAGACACCCTCTGCCACTGTGGTACCAAGTCACAGCACTGTGCTTTGGTCAGATTTTCAAAGAGAAGCTCTTGTCAAGGGTACTTGTGCTACCACCCAGACTCCCAGGTCAGACCAGGATCAATTGTACACATCCATCCTCTTCAGGGACTTCACTCCTGTTAGAAGAGCAGTTATAACCGCTGGCGGACTGTCATCTGCTCAGCTCTTACGACATGTTAGGTGGCACATGAAGGTAGATGGCACCTTTGCCCTTGCCTGTCCTGTGGGGAGATACAAGGTGCACAAGGGACCCAATGGAATGCAAGTCAAATAGCTGGCAAAAGACAGGCAGGGATACGTACGTGTTTTTCCCCTTCAATCTTCTTGTCGGCCACCTGCATTGCATCCAGATATTTAAAATGCAATTCCATCAGCCTGTCAACCTGAAAGAGAGATACTTCACAGGCATGAGTGAGAAAGAAAGAGAATACCAAGGCAAGAGAACAGTGGAGCTCCTATTCGTCTTACTGTCACTCCCCACAAAGGGAGAACCACTCTACCACTTCTCACTCTGGATATGAGCTTTGCTGCGGAACACATCAGGTATGGATCAAACGGCTCGGGCAGAACAAAGCAAACACTTAGCATGGATGCAGTTTGAACACAGGCCCATTCCCGAAGGACACTATGCATTCCCAGCCCTTCTAGGACTCCCCTGAATTCACATTGTTAAAAACAAACAAATAAATAAAAATTCAAGTCCCTTCTTGCAAAGAGAAGAAGCATGAAGTTACATACTTGATATTCACTTAGAACTTTACGGAAATTTCCTTTTTCAAACTGAAACCTTTCATGTTCAGATTCTGCCCCAGAGCTGATCTTCTTTTTAAAAAGGTCTAAGTAAAATCTCTTTAGTTGCTTTTCAGTCAGAAGAGAGTGCAAGAAAAACTCCTTCACAACTTAAAAAAAGCCCCTGACTTTTGCTTAGCAATAACCTAAAAATCAGTTTCAAACTTAGCAAAAGTCATGCTTCAAACATGGCCTGAGGAATACTGAGTGGGTTTGAAAGTTTCATTTTTTCCCTAAGACTTCCGAAAGATTGAAGGAACACTGTGAAGCCAGCCTAAACTTCTAACCTCTCTTTTTACTGGGTTGGCACCACTATGGTTCTTGGCAGCCCTGGTATTTACCCAGGAGCTGGTATTGATTAATAGTAGATGTTGCTTCAACACAGCATCAGACAGTCAGGAAGACTGTGCCCAAACCCTCCCTGGTTAACAATTATGGCCCTAAGATCTTATATATTCCAGTTTACAAAGTATTCTCATATCCACTATTTCCTTAAACATTAGAAAAACCTGATAAGGCAGGCAGGGAAGACAGAGAGCAA
This sequence comes from Eubalaena glacialis, assembly GCF_028564815.1. Lineage (NCBI taxonomy): Eukaryota > Metazoa > Chordata > Mammalia > Artiodactyla > Balaenidae > Eubalaena > Eubalaena glacialis. The sequence continues at coordinate 22,433,230 of NC_083728.1, forward strand.
CCCTAATTTTAAAGATGAGGAAGCTGACGCACAGACATTAGATGATGTCACCAGGGTGACATGATTGCTAAGATGTTCTGTGTCCTAACCCAATGGCCTTTTCTTTTTTTTTTTCTTTGCAAACAACAATTGCATTTATTTGTATTACTTACATGGGAACAAATGGTTTCATTGCATATAAAGAATTTTTAAAGCACTGACCTGATCTTTTCCTCCTCATCTTAATGATCCATAACAGTACACTGTTGCGTACAGAAATGGTTTCAAAATATTTGGGGTCAAGGGTAATCCATTAGGAGGTGAGAGGCAGAATAACCAGAAAAACCTTTGAGATCCAAACCAATGGGGCCCAGATGCTGGAGAAGATATTTTAGGGCAGGAACACTTAACCCAGCACTCCTCAGATCGCATCAGGGAGATAGTGATTCTATTCCCGCTGGTCCCGGTCCCATCTTTACAGTCCAACAAGCACCCACCTTCTCACTGTCATTTTCAGTGAATTTATTCAGAAGCCGGGTCCGCTGCTGCCCTCTCAGGTTCCGCAGGAGGGAAGCCAGGATCGAACAGACATGCTCTGGGTTGGGAAAGAGAAAAGAGAACATGCTGTGATCAGAGCAGTAATTATTCCCTCTCTTCAAGCCTGGTCTGGTTCTATTGAAGGAGGAATAAGTAGGTCTTCCCTGATTGCTATTGATTAATAAGACAAGAACCTAAATTGTGTCAATGGAAAACTGAACTGATTTTCACATACGGTGCAAGAAACATATTCCAAAGGGATTATATCCCCAAGGACAAGTTGAGCAAGTGAATCAAAACTAAGTTAGAATTTCTGTTCTGCCTATAATTAATTGAGTTTTATTGTCCACAACAGAACCTCAAACTAATCCTCCCCATTTATAGAAACAACCTGTAAATAGAGTATGAATACTAACCATGAGGTGAGCACATAATGAACAAATAAGACATGTTCTACCATATTCTCAAATTACCTTATAACTTTCCCAGGTAAATATCTGAGAATTAAAAAGAAATATGATAGGGTCCCAGTGCTATCACTTACATTCTGGTGCACCTAAAATCCCTACCTCAAGTTTAAAGAAAGCAGGACAGTAAGGACTTCAAAAGGATAACAATGTTTTTTCAGTCCACATAACCTATAGGCTTCTATTATGAGATACTATTCTTCTAGCCAGGGAAGAAGAGGGTATATTATAGACTTCAGCTGTAAAGAGGTTCTTTTCTTTAAAAAGAATTTTTAAAAACCAAGGATAATGACGTTGAAAAGGAGATGGCAGAGTAAAGTTTGTTTTGAAATAAAATGCTCACAGTGTGGGCAACAAACATTCTGTTTGAAAACTGACTGAACATCTTCATATGCCAAAGTTTGGGTTCTCAAAAAGTCACTTTCCTCACTTATATCAGAGAAGCATTCCTCACCACTTCATTTCCCCAATCTCTTAATGCTAGAGTTATTCAGTCTTTAGACTTCTATTTTTACCTCCTATACCTTCTTCTATCTACTTTCACCTCCCTGGGGATCTCATCTAGTCCCACAGCTTTAAAGACCATTTACGTGCTGACAACTCCCAAACTTGTGTCTATAGGCCAGTCTTGTTTTCTGAACACAGGTTCATGAATTCACCTGTCTACCTGCTCTCTCCACTTGGTTGTCTAACAGGTCCTTTAAACTGAACATGGTTTTGGAACCAAGCTCCTGACCTCCCTCCTCAGGCCTGTCCCCAGTTTGTTCCACTGAGTTAATGGCAACCAGGTTCTCCAGTTTCTCAAGCCAAAAACAGTGGCGATATCCTTGATTCTCTTCTTTCTCACACGTCCCACAGAAACCTTGTCAGCTGTAGTTTCAAATTACACCCAGGACTCCATGTCTTCTTACTGCTACCCCCACTGCCATTACACTGGCCCACAGCACCATCACCTCTTGCTTGGAATACTCAGCAGCCTGCTTGTGGGGCTCTCTGCTTCCACCCTTGCCCGCTTTGGCCTGATCTCCATAGAGCAGTCAGAATGATCCTTTAGGTTAAAACCTAAGTCAGACCCTATCATTCTTCTGTGTAGAACTCTCTAACGGCTCCCAACTCACTCAAGACTAAATGCTGTTTCTAACATCAGACAGGCTTCTGCCCTGGGGCCTCTGTACTTACTGTTTTCCTTGCCTGAGATGCTCCTCACCAGACTATCTGCATGGCTCAATCTTCAAGTCTAGTTCTACTCAACTGTCATCTTCTCAATGAGGCTTTTCCTTGATCACCGTATTTAAAAATGCAGTGCTCCAACACCACCGATTTCCAAGTCTTAACTGCTTTATTTTTCTCTTCAGCATGCATTATCTTCTAAAATACTGTATCATTAATTATTTGTTTTGTTCACTGCCACCCTTCAATTAGAATATAAGCTCCTTGAAGGAAGGGATTTTAGTCTGCTTTGTTCATTGGTATATCCCTGGTCCCACAACAATGTCTAGCACATAGTAGGTGCTTTAGAAATACCTGCTGAATAAATGGGAAGAAAGCAGGCTCTCAATACAAGTTTTTGGTGGTGGTGGTGGTGGAACCAGACAAACAAATCACTCTTGAACTCTGGGTATTTTTCAAATGCCTTTGAATAGCTTTCACCTTTTGTATATAGTGCCTATCCCAAGTTCAGAGTAATAGCACCCTTGCGTTGGTAATATGCTCTCAAACCATCAGTTACAAAACGGTCCTTAAAGATATTTTGCATTTGGGAGTAAGTGGATGACTTTCTCTTAGGGAGCCATCAGTTTGAATAAAATATCTCTAATCAGTACACTCACTTTTTTAAGTATAAATTTTTTCTTAAAATATGCTGTGGAGAGAGGTATTATACCTTCTCAAGACCCCAAGTTCACCCCAATATCTTTCTTCTAACTTCTGTTGTGAAGCTGGGATTGAGGTGGTATAAGCTCCACCTTGAACAAAAGGAAGGGGCAGGGAACAGGAGTAGGGTGAGATGAGGGTAGAAAGTGGCAAGTGGACAGAGCAGGACCTGTCTTCACAGGAAGGCAAAAACCATCATGAACCTAGGGTAAGGAACCAAGACAGCTCAGCTCAGGGTGACAAAGTAGAATAAGAAGGGACGTCTTTGGAGGCTCACATCAGGCAAAAACAACAAAGAAACAAACTTCTGTGTATGTCAAGGAAAGAAGATCAGGGGAAGGAAGAGTGGGGGACGTAATCAGTTCTCCAATCTTGGGCTAAGCAACTGGATGTGGCTCTGATCTCTTCAGTTGGTGAACAGATGTGGGACAGGCCATAAAAAATGCAGTGAATTTTAACAAGCTTAGTTCTGAAACTTTGAAATTACTCAGCATGACAACTGGTAACAACCTCCATGTATATATATGACAATCTGACAACCATAGAGGAAGAAAAAAAAAAAGATCAGCCAGAGAGTTCTCATAGATTATCTAGGCCAAATCTCTTATTGTACTGATAGAAAAATCGAGGCCTAGAGAGAAGTGACTTGTCCACACAGCTAATTGGTGAAAGAGGTAGAACCCAAATTTCGGATTACTCACTCAGTCATTCACTGACCACTTACCTCTGTGCCTGGCAAGCACTTGGTTATCAAGGCCTCCAAACAACATAGTATCCCTAACCTTAAAGAGCTCTGTATTTAGTGGGGAGAACAAAACAATAATTACAGTGCAGTGTGACAAGTTCCATCACTGAGGTAGGCAGAGGGGATCTGGGGAACACAGACAAGGTATAGCTGACCTACAGGAATTCCCACTGGAGGTAACAAACAACTGAAAATCTTAAAACTAAACAAAACTAAAAAGCCATGGCTGACAACTAGATAGAGAAGATAGAGCACTCCAGACAGAAGGAACAATATATGCAAAGGCCGGTTTGGATGGCGTATCACATACACATGGGGGAGGAGAGGCCAGTCAGGTGGGAAAAGGCTGGAGAAAAAAGTGACAAGAATCCACCAATGAATTTTAAGCTGTAGACAGATAAGACGAGATATGAGTTTAGACCAATCCTTGGCTGCTAGATTCCTTTTAGAGATCAAGATAATGTTTCTCTTTCCTGATAAATTTTTTGTGTTTTTTAACCTGAGTTACCTCTTCGCCTTGGCTATTAAGAAGCTCAAAGGTGAGTCCATGCTCAACCACAGGAGTCAATTTCTTTTACTACTTTATTATTGACTCTCTCCATCCTCCACCAATGGATTTTAAAATAAAAGCAATGGATGCATATGGTAAAAACCAAACTATACAAAAAGGTATGAATGTCCTCAACAAATATTTATTGAGCACGTACTAATATTTTTCTTTTCCCATACTCCTCTCACTACCCTGTTCATCTCTCCCAAAGGACAAAAAACTACTAGTATCTTGTGTACATTTACAGGAGGGGAAAAATATATATATATACATACATACACACATGTATGTATATATACATACATGTGTGTAAATATATACACACATATATTCTCTACTATATTTTTCCATATCAGCACATACTTTTTTTTAATGGCTGTCAGGAATTCCACTGAACTTATTTATCATAATTTAACTAATGCCCCAGTCATGGATATTAGGTGGGGCCCAGTTTTGGTTGTTTGTTGTTTTTGCTATTAGAAACAATGCTGCAATGAACGTCCATGTACACATATTCTGGCACGTATACCTTTATTTCTGGCATGGATACACTTTTGCACATATATTCTTATGGCAAATTCCTAGAAGTGGAAGTGGTGAGTCAAAAGCTATTGACATATAAAATGTTGAAAGACATTGACAAATTATCTTCCAAGAAGGTTGTACCAATTAACTTCCACTCTCAGTATGTGTATGTGTGTGTATTTATGTGTTTTGTACATACAAAAAGCTTTGATGATTACCTTTTATATGTGGGAAGCATGTAACTTAGTAGGAAAAGCTTACATTTTGGAGTCAGACAACATAGGTTCAAATCTAAGCTCCTACCACTTGCTCAAGGGCATGACCTTAAGTTAATTAACCAGAATGTGCTGGGAAATACCTACATGCACATACACATATATCATACATACACACTGAGAGTGGAAGTATAATTTTACATACATAGTGTAAAAGAATATCTGTTTTCCCATATCCTCACTCAGATTGGATATTATCCAACTTAGAAATTATAACAACCTTGTAGGTGAAAAATGGGATCTTCTTTCAATTAGTATGTTTTTATTTTTATTATGAATAAGGTCAAACACCTTTTCTGATGTTTACTGACCATTTGTATTGCTCTCTGTGTGAATTGCCCGGCGTTATCCTTTGCCCATTTTGATTTCTATGAGCTCTTTGTAAATTAAGAATATTACCCTTTTGTCTTCTACACTGCAAATATTTCCCCCAGTTTGACATCTGTCTTTTGACAAATTCTTACTCAAAGCTAAGATTTAGTATCACCATATTGTCTTGCTGTCAGTTGCTTCAAATTCCGGTATGAAAGTAAGCAGGGTACAATAATAACTGTCACCAATTTATTGTGTTATCAATAACAGTAGGCTTGAGTCTGTACACAATTTTCTCATTGAATCTTCACTACTAAGCTATGCAAAAGGTACTATTCTCATTTCTGATTTATTATGCAGAATCCAAGTGTCAGAGAGGTTAATCAATTTACTTAGTAGGTCATGTCCTTGAGAGAGTGGTGGGAACTTAGATTTGAACCCATGTTGTCTGGCTCCAAAATGGAAGCTTTTCCTACTAGGTTACATGCTCCCACATATAAAAGGTAACCATCAAAGCTTTTAAAGAAGAAACTTTTATGATAAAAGAGATCAGAAACTAAACCATGCAAAGCCTGAAAATGTGCTTCATGGGGGCGCTCACTGTGTCCAAAAGACAGGCACTATGTAAATGTGGATTAACAAAAAAGTCAATAGTTTTAACAAGAGGAAAGTGAAGCGAAAGGCCATATGGAGGTAAGACATGAATAACACCCCTCTTTTCTCTTTTACTGAATTACTCTTTCCAGAAGCAATTTCTAGCAGAGTCCAAACAAAGAAGTGACTTTGAGTTCTGGGCAGTTCCACAAATACTAAACCAAAACTTCTCAATAGCTCTCCCATTTAATCTTCCTGATTAAGATGGATGAGGAGTTTCAAGAGAATGTTCTTTTTTTTGGGGGGTGGGGGCTACGCTGCGCGGCTTACGCAATCTTAGTTCTCCGACCAGGGATTGAACCCAGGCCCTGGCAGTGAGAGCGCAGAGTCCTAACCACTGGACCGTCAGGGAATTCCCAAGAGAATGTTCTTTATATACCTCAACAAGATGGGATGTGGGGTGCTGGTGGCACAGAGAGGGTGTCAGGAGCTGTAATTTTCAAAGAGGAAAATACAATATAGAGGAGAATCATTTTTTCTGGAACTAGATCATATTAGCATGTATTTCCACAGCTCATCCCAGCCTGGAACAGGAGATACCTTGATCAATTGCAGTGGTATACTAAGAACAAATGACATATACCTATTAGTTTGGGATTTTAAGTAAAGGACAGGTTGTCATAGGCAGACCTGAATCTGCCTATGTTCTTTGCATCTCTCTCTCTGGGTGCTGTGGCTGGTCGTAGGTCACTGGTGCCTGCCAGACAGGAAAACACTTCATTCACCCAAAGTTTTGCGCATACACGTGAGTGCAAACACACACACACACACGCTTTCATTAGCCACTAATAAATGTAGCTTCCCTAGGAACAGATTTCAGCCCAAGGTGGTGTCAATTTCTCACGCACCAAGGAGATGGGGAGAGCTGCTGGCACGGAGAGCAGGGGAGATAACAGGTTTATCTGCTGGCCAACACCGCTCAGCTGCTCTGTCATTTCGACAGGATAAAATGGAGGTGAAGGATGGCTATGGAGCTGTCAATATAGACAGGGTGGATGTGGTGGCCCCACTGCAGAGAACAACCTCTAAGGCAGGACCCAGGAAGAGCAGAACACACGCACGCACGCGCACACACATTAAAGGAATCCACAAGGCTCCAGAGAGGGGAAGGTCACACAAATCTACACTTTGAAGTCACTAGGTAAGGAGGCAGGGGTCTTGGTGGAGAATTAGAGAGCCAGTATTGAAACTGTGTGCCAGTGTGAGTCCCTGCCTGCTGGGTGCCTTGCTCAACAGTCAGACAACTGGCTGCCTCAGACATTAATTAGTGAAACTGCCTAGAGGAGTCGTTCTGGCCCATTCTTCCCCCAGCTCAAATCCCTTCAGGGCCTCTCAAGAGTGATCAGCAATGGGTTAGACCCCCCTGGATATATGCAAGGGGGGCTAAAAGTTTGATTCTCTAGGGTCAATTAGAATTCTGTAATTTTCAGAGCTGAAAGAATTAGAAATCTTTGGTTCAACTCCTCTGGGATTTCGAGTATAGAAACAAGAGCCCTGATAAAGGATGTGATTTGCTGCTTCCAGTCAAAAGTACCTTTCTAGGCCACTGAAATCTAGATCTGCAATTTGTCCCCCCCCCCTTATTTTTTCCTTCTTAAAATCATGACAAACACTTTTGAGAATCTGATGAACCCTTATGCATGCTATTCCCTCCCGTATATATAGATACAAATGTCACATTTCCATGAAGTTTCAGAGTGTTCCCATCTCTTAGGGATGGCTCTTGGGTAAAGAACCCAAGATCTAGTATACCCAGATCAGAGGTCTTTCCAGAATGGCACAACCAGACTGTGGCAATCACTCTAACCAGCCTCCTACAGTATGTGCCACTTTTGTAAAGAATGAGATGGAAGTGCATTTCCCATCCTCATTGTTAAAAAAGTATGGTCCAAATCCCAATAGGCTAACGCCACCTCTCTCTGTGAGGAGAGTTATTTATCCAGACAGGCCTATAAACAACTAGGCCTATCAGTGTCCTACTGCTGAGAGGCACACTGAGAGGACTAACTCCAGGGACCTCCTCCAGAAACGCCAAGTGAATTAATTAATTAATTAAATATGTGGGGCTTCAGGATCAGACAGACTTGGATTCAAATCTTGCCTCTGACACTCACTAGCTGGTTAAACTAAACCACTGGCATACTGTTTAATCTCTGAGCCTCAGCAGTTCTCTTATTTGTAAAATGGGGCTGTCCCTTCTATCTATTAAATCCATTGTATCAAATGAGATATGTTCACAGCAGGCACTCAACAGACATTAGTTTGAGATCTGCTGCATTGAAAAAGAGCATCACAAGAGATCCTCTCACCGAGGCACCTGCCAGAGATCGCCACCTCACTCCTTCCGTACTGCATCCTGATCACATGTTGGCCACTGAACATGTTTCAGTCGGTCTGGGCTATTCTAACTAGCCCCTGCTGAGAAAAATAGGAACTTAGATGGCTTGACTTTCTCAGCTGGTAGGGCTATTTTCTACAACTAGAGATTTGTTCTAACTCTAAAATGGAACAAAGCCAACTTCACTCAGACTCTTTAATCCCACAATAAATTAAAATAAAGACCTTATGTGTGGTTGCCTATAAAGCCAAATAATACAAGATTCTGGGAGACCTGCAAACAGCCCTGAGGTGGGCAGTGGCTATTTATCAGTAAGCTGAAGGACACAGCACATCTAAGCAGAGATGGTCCTTGCCTTTTGATCTTGCTGCAAGAACTGAAAACACAACACATGATCTGCAGAGGAAATGAAAAAGACGCTCTCCTTTATGAGTTTTATAACCACAGGACAAGTAATTACAGGGCACAAAGTGGTACATACACCAGCCATTCCTTTACTCAAACTTCTGAGTACCTACTGTGTGCCAGGCAATGTACTAAGTACTGGGACTATAGAGATGAAAGAAGATAGTCCACTCTAGAGAAGCTCATCCTCATCATCTTATGAGCAAGGCTGGAGGTGTTACCCTGGGAAGTAAATGTCTGTGAGCTCACAACCCCAAGTTTTCTATGGCAAAGCTGGTAGACAGAAGCTAGAATTTTGGGTTCTAGGAGCACATTTAATTATTGAAGCACAAATTTGGACCACATTTTCGAATCCTGGGACAAATGGACTACTATTTATATTAGCAAGTCTCCCAAGGTGAGGACTGGGGTGGAGGTGAGGAACAGAGGGAAGAAGGTGACAAGGTACACAGTAATAATCCCCAAATGTGACTTCCTCATCCTTCTGTGCCTCTGGATTTCAGAGGTATCCCGCTTGCATCTCTGTTGGAGTTTTGGTCCCATGAGGCAGGGGAAGATTATATTTACCAGAAAGGAAAAGGAGGCATTAACCAGCTGAGCTGGGCCACAGGACTATCTTTGGGACAGGAACTGACACTGATTTATTCATTTATTCATAAGACAGAATCCTACAACATATAAGATACAGTGTTTGGGGACTGAGACAATCAGACAATCCCGCCCTCTAGGTGACTGAGGTATACTATGACTAAAATTACTTGACAGAAAATGATAGTGAATGCGAAAGGGGCAGCTAATGAGGCAAATACTCTTCCAGTGAGGATATCTGGGGAGACTGGTAGGCAAGATGGCACTTGAGCTGAGCCTTGAAGAAGAGAAGCAGGCAAGAGAAGAGCCTCGGCAGGAGAAGGGGCAATGGGAACAACAGTATTCCAAACAGATGGACAAGCATGAAGCAAAGGCATTAAGTTGAAATGTACAGGGTAAAGGCAAAGAACTGGGAGGAGATCAGTGTGGTGGGAGGGAAGGGGGACAAAAGGTGATTTGGTTGGAAAGGTGGGGGAGGGGTGCAGATAATGGATAAATGTACATGCTGGACTATGGAAAGTGGACCCTAACCAACACCCCAATGGCCTGGCATTTAAATACTGGCCCAGCATGGCTCATTGGGGAATGAATTCAGGGCTGATCTGCCCACCCAGCTTCAGAGCCTGCACCTCCTTCCAGCAGCCTAAATGGTTAAGAAAGATATGGGTCAGCCAGAGTTCTATTCTTAGGATGGAAATGGTCCCTGTACTTCAACCAGCAGGCCCATGTCATGGCAAGATCTTGCAGGGCCACTTTAAAATTCAAGGCCATGCTGAAGAGCTGCCTTTGTTTAAGGCCATTAGCTCTTTTGTTTTAATGAAATCATACAGAAGTGATCTTCCCACATTTCTAAAATTAAAACCACCTCGGTTTTATTGCTGAACCTTGCTGCCCACCTCCCCCTGAGCTCCCCCAGATGGAGAGACATCCTGCTTTCTGGTGAGACTCTAGATGCAAACAGGATGTTTAAAATATCCTAATTAGATCGATCTTGACTTCAGCACTGGTGTGTTGGAATACAGATTAATGTGTTCCATGCCTGGCACTGGCAGCTGAAGTAGCAGGAGGCCCTGTCAAATCAGCCACAACATCACACTGCTCTGCCTTTATTATTATTTTTTCCCTTTTTACATTTCATTATAATGGACATCTGCCTAGCAGGGGATGTGGTAACCCAAGAAGAGTCATGCATGTGCACTCAGCCACTCCAGTTGAATATTGATGCAAGTCAAATCAAACACTCTTTTCAAGACAGATGGATCTGTGTTAAGCATCTATATATAGTCCCTTTTAACACATACACAAAATACATATATTTCTGTTCTTCACAAACATTTACTGAATCCTGGCAGGCACTGGGCTAGAGACTGGGGACTTAAAGAGGCAAAATTTATTGTGAACCTATTATGTGCCTATGTGTGCTCTGCATGTATTACTTTATTTAATTCTCACAACAATCCTTTGAACCATGTTTATTATCCTCCCCATTTTACAGAGAAGAGACTAGAGACTCAGCTAGGAAAAGAAATTTGCCTCCCAGGGTTTCACAGCTAATTAGGAAGTAACCTCATTAGTTCCACTATAATAAAACTTGATTATTTTCCTCAAGAGTTAAAAAATACCCAATAAGCATATTAAAAAAGCATTCAGCCTCAATAGTAATACAAATAAAATCATGAGATAGTTTCATTTGATAAAGTTTTCAAAATACCTGATGCCTGGAAGGCTGTGGGGAGCTCCCGTAAGCTCTCCTACACTGCTGGCCCTATGACTACTGATGACGCAGTACTGAAACCGCTCTTGCTATGTGAATCTCCCCAACAGATGGTAAGCTCCTCCAAGGCAGGGTCCATCTTACTCACTGACACACCTCAGTGACTAGCCTTGTGCCAGAGGTTCAACTAATACTGAATTTGATATCCTAACTAAACAGCATGGTAAGAGTTAGCTATAAGAGACACATTTGTATAAAAAGGAATAACTGACTCCCTGAGAGGGTCTGGATGAGCCAAACTCTGAAGAATGAGAAGGAATTTATCAGAGAGACAAAGGGGGAATGGCATTCCAGACAACACACAAGAGGTTTAAGGGCATAGAGATATAAAGGAGCACAACACAGGACAGGCCGCTGTGGGTGGGTGAGGGGATGGCAGATGAGGAAAGAGAGGTGAGCAAGAACCTTGCACACTCAGCTAGAGTCTGGATTTTATCCCACAGGGCCTACAGAAGAGTTGACAGAAAATAGGCAACATGATCAGATTTCTGTCCCAAAAAGATCATCCTGGAAGATTTATAGGAATGTACACTGGAGGAGAAGCAGGACCAGATCCAGAATATTACAGAAACGTACGTGACAAATACACACAACATATTGCGTTTGGGTATATCTAACAGGTGATTCTCCCTAAGCAAAACCTGAAATAGTTAATGATCTTTCAGAAAGAAGCCAATTTCCTTGCCCCCTTTCTGGGGGAAGAAGGGAAGTACAACATAAAGATCACCAGAGTAAAGAGACATGGGTTTCTAGTCCAAACTCTGAGAAAAATCTTCTATGTGACTCTAAATAGGTCTCTTCTCCACCTACTCTCTGGGCCTCAACATCCTTGATTGTAAAAGGAAAGAAGTGGCTTGGACGATACATCGGGTCCTCCCTTAATTCAATGACAAGATTCTAGTTATCAAAAAAATGTGAACAATTACCAAATGACTCAGCAATTCCACTCCTTGGCATTAAAGACTTATACAAGAATGTTCACAGCAGCTCTATTCATAATGGCCCCAAACGTGAAACAGTTTGTCAACAGGAAGAATGGAAAAATACATCCACTCAATGGAATACTACTTCATGGATAAATCTCAAAAACAGTATGCTGAGTGAAAGCTTTACCCCCAAAGAGTATACATTGCCTGAGGCCACTGATATGAGGTTCCAGATGAGGTTAATCTATGGTGAAAAACTGAGAACAGTAGATACATTTGTGAGGTGGGAGGAGGGATCTGACTGGGAAAGGGCATGAGGGAACTTTCTGGAATGGTGGTAATGTTCTGTATCTTGACAGAGTATGTATTTGTTCAAATCCATCAAATGTTGCATTCAAGATCTGTGCATTTCACTCTATGCAATTTTATTTTTAAAAAAACCCTGAACTCTAGGTTAATGATATTCATGCTCAAGTGCTTAAGGGTGAACTGTTCTGATGTCTGCAACTTACTTCATGCATCAAAAAATAAAATGGATGGATGAGAGAGAGATGGATAGGTACATGACAAAGCAAATATAGTAAAATGTTAACTGTAGAATCTAGGTGGTGGGGACATGAGCATTTGCCGTACAGTGCTTTCAACTTTTCTGTAGGTTTGAAAATTTTCTTTAGGAAATGTTGGGACATTTCCTAAAGAAAAAAAGAGAGATGTGAACTTGGAATATAAATGATGAGACACCTGAAGCCCATTTTTCCAAAAAGTAGTTTTTAATATGTTTGTTGTTTGAAATTTTGAATGCATTTTCCACTGAAACAGGCCCACTGAAACCCATTTAACCTGACATACAGCCAAAATTAATTCAGTATTCTCATTTTTCAGTTGCGGTGAGATTCTACAAAGTGTCTAAGCATCTACTGGGTACAAAGCAATATGACAGGTGTTGCTTTTTAAAAATTTAGTTCCACTTTCCCATGGGATTTCTTTCCTTCCTTTCAGAGTTCCAGTAGCACTATGGATTTAAGAAAGTGTTTAAGTGCTAGCTTAACTAATTTACGGACTTGAATCTGTGGGAAAATGGGCCTTACAGCAAGAAAGGGATATGTATGCCCAAGAAATGTTTCTTTCTGCTACACAATTATTCTCCAAGGACTCAGAGTGAAAATAAAAAACAAAAACAGAGGGATGTGGCATCTAATTCTCCCAACTCAGGGCTTGAGCTGAAAGCATGAAGTTCCCTAAAAGTCTAATGTCCACATGTCAGGGAAGGCCCATATCTTAGATGGGCTGAAGGAGAGGTCCATGAAACTCTAAGTGTCTGCCACGTGCGTACGCAACTGTCTCCTTGGAAAATGATTCCAATCTGTAGTTTTCTATGGCTCCTACAAGGTGCTTTGTCAGTGAAACCAACCCTATCACTCCAGCAGCGGCAGTGTGGATTGGGGAATGATGCTGGTTCTGGGGAGCACCACTCTGAGATGGCCTAGACAAGCTCTGCCCAAGAGAGATGTTCTATACCAAGTGGCAGCATCCTGACTGGTTGAGACTGCCAGCTACCTACCCAATTTCTCCTCTTATTTCTTACTAATAGAACCTGTATTTACTTGGTAATATGCCCAGCTTAAAAAAACAAACAACAAACAAACCACCACTTCCCTTATAGCTAGGTATGACTGTGTGACTAACTTTGGGTCAAGACTTAAGATGAACTGGTATTTGGGACTTCCAGGAACGGCCACGACCCCTTCTGCCCTGCTCCCTTCCCCTTTTGCTCTTCTGTGCTTTGGAATGTAGACATAGTAACTAAAACTCTAGGAACCATCTAAGACCATGAGGCAATCCTGAAAACGGAAGCCAGGCACTTTATAGGTGCCTGGGGCGCCTTAACAAGCGAGCAAACATTCCTGGCCCTGTGATAAGGAAGAGAATGACAGAAGGAAGCTGGGCTCGGGCTGACACTGTGAAAGTGCCAGTCCAGTCCTGCTGACCTCTGGGCTGACTTTACATGAGAGAGAAATAAACCTCAATGTGTTCTATTTTGTTTAAACCACTGTGATTTCGAGTCTCTGTTACTAGCAACCAACTGCAATTCCTAACTGATATACTAATTCAGTAAGTTCTTTTCCAGGAAGTCCAAAGACAGACTGCATCCTGAGAGTCAGATATTTACCCCAAGAAAGCTGAGTGTGCAGTCTCACTCATTTTTGGAACCAGCCACACATCCCAGTGGGGAAAATCCTAGAACCAGGAGTAACTGCTGGTGAAAGGTACATTCCCCTCTTTTCATCTGTCTTGAAGGATCTCCTCAGGACACTTTTCCATTATATTCTGGAGAACCTGGCTGGAAGGACTGATACAACTTTTTTTTTTTTTTTAATTAAAAAAATTAACCCTCATCCTTGTAATGGCAGAAATGCATGCCTGGAGTTTCAGCACCTTTGTTTTCTCTCTGCATTCCCACCAATACTCACATAAGCAGCACTCACACCCAGCAGTATTTTGAAGAACTGGTAAGAGACGGCTCAGACGCGTGGTTTCTGACTCACCGGCCTGAGTCCCTTAGGGAGCCCCCTTGATGAAGCCATCTGAATGTCAGCTGTGGCTGGTTAGAGTTTACTTTCCTTTAGCACATCACTTAGGAGTATTTCATCTAAATTAAACTGACTCTGTGGGGCCTAAAAGCTCTTTCAGGTTTAAAAAGGTAAATTATACAGTTACCACTCCTCTCCCCACCCACGCCCTACAAAAAAACATTAAAAAATCTTTAGATCCTAAAATGAGACAATCACTATGAGTATTTGTAATGTGATTTTTTTTTTTTTAAAGAGTCCTTTTCAATGGTTAGCTTACTGTATTCTCAAATAAGCCTAAAAGGTTAGGGAAGCACAGCAGAACCCTGTCATAACATGGATTCGGATATACTCGAGGTTAAACCTAAGTGCCAGAATTCTCCCACATTCTCCCCTTCCTCAGTGATTTCTTCGCTATTCCAATTTCCCACTTTCCAAGTATCAACCTGCCTTGGCTCAGGAGAGCTGATCATCACAGCCCCAAAGCAAGGGAGGTATTTTCACACTCCTCTGAAAGCCATCCCTGGATGCCTGCTTTAGATCAGAAATTCAGTTTAGGGGGAAAAAAAAAGAAAGAAAGAAAAACCTGTTTCCAGGGCCTTCAGAGAATGGTCTAAACCTACCTCTGCACGACTTTCATCTTATTCACCAGTCCTGCCTTTGCACTCTTCTAACAGCCACTGCTCCTCCTCCTATTCTTCCCACATTTAGCAGTAAAGTCCTCTTTTAAGCTGCTGCAGCCTCACCAACTGTTGGGCTCCACACACTCTTCCTCCAGACTTCCACAGAAACCAGAAAAACCTGCTCGCAGACCCAAGGCGGCCTTATGTTCATTTCCTTGAAGTCTGACTTCTTAACCCTTTTTCCATCAGCCAGTAATACAGCAGTGAAAGTACAGAAGGAATTTCAGTGCTGCACTAACACAGTTCTTTCATTTCCATTGTGACACTAACGAACTAAACTATTCCATAATCTTGCACACACAAAAACTACCGGGAAAACATGCAGTCATCTCTGCGAAGTTGCTTCAGGATCATATTCTAACAGGTATTAGACTCATAATAGGGAGGAGATAAAGGCACCTGGCCAATCCTAAAAAACACACGGCATTTGGGAAGACAGAGTCCACATTCTGTTTTACGAACAAGATATAATCAACAATTGGCAGCTATATGGAGTACTTTGCCATCATCATTTTCTCACAAGCTAATTTTTCCATATACTCAGTGCAACCATTTTACAGTTGTACAAATAAAGAACTAAGGGTCTGAGAGATTTACGTGCCTTTCCCAACGGATCTTCCTCCCTTCCTCCCTCCCTTCCTTCCTTCCTTTCTTCCTTCCTTCCCTCCCTTCCTTTCTCTCTCTTTCTTCTTTTTTTTCTTTTTTGCCTGCTCAGCTTGTGGGATCTCAGTTCCCCAACCAGGGACTGAACCCGGGCCATGGCAGTGAAACCCGAAGTCCTAACCACTAGGCCACCAGGGAACTCCCCAACGGGTCTTTCTTAAGAGGAAAAAAAACATTTATTAGTGTTACATGCCAGGTTACTGTGCTAGGTGTTTCACATACTCTTTCTCACTTTATGTTCATGACCACACTTGGAGTGAATTATTCTCCCCATTTTACAGATGAGGAAAAGTAAGGCCCAGAGAGGTTATATGTTTTATCCAAGTTCTCAGAGCTAGTAAGAGCCAGAGACTGATCTGACCAGTTTTCTCTCCACTGCCCCAAATCTGCCTTTTTAGTGGTAAACTAAATTTACTAGCACCCAAATTTCTGGGGTACTTCTTAGAAAACTGAGCTGTAAAAAATAAGCAGGGAGCCCATTTTGAACATAGCTATAAATTGAATGCCAATGTCCCTTTGCTTTATACAAAGCAGATGGTTTCTGGAAAAAACTGACTTCGAAGTAATTTCTGTGAAACAAATCCTACTTGTTTACCACTATGGAACCCAAGATGCATTCCCAAGGAAAGAATTCCCCAGCCTGCTTCATCATAAATATTTGGTAAAGGGGAATGATAAGCAGCCTTGGCAGATGTTGGGCACGGCTGCAGATTAGCAGCGGTGTGTCCCTGCTGGCAGTGGTATCCCAGAACTCCCCTCAGCCTGGCTTCGTGCTTTTCCCTGCTCAGTGAGACAGCCCCATGAGGACTACAGGAAGTCTTCCTGCTCCTGGGAAGCCTCTGACCTCACCCTGGTAGCTCCTGGAGACTGTGTGTAAGATAGTAGGACACATGTTGGCACAGGGATTGGAAAACAGAGATTTTATTCTCCAGCATGACACGAATAAGCACAGTGATAATCAGAAAGGCACTCTTCCTTTCTGGCACCATTAGGTATTCAACAAATAATTGCTGAAGAAAACTTTAGAGTGAATGAACTCATGGAAGAGGTCAGTCAAGGATTCCTTTGAAAGGCCACCTTACAAAGGTTTTCACAGACTTCCTAGATGACTCCTAGTTCTGGGCGAACACCTCAAGATGACCTCCTAAGTCATCAAGCTATGCTCAGATGTGGGCACCTCTCATTTTAAGGCTTAATCCTAAGTTTATTACTTGCAAAATGTCTTCTGTAGCCTGGAACTTTGACAGAGATAAGACGTGTTGGGAATACACATTTCCAGAAGTACTTCTTAAATAAAGGCCGTGTTGGAAGGAGAAGGGAAGAGGGCTAACATTTGTTAAGCACCTACTATATGCCACAATGAATCTGAGAGACAGATAACTTACTGAGCTCACTGGGCAGGATGTGGGTCTCATTCCACCATTGTTTTATTGTTTTGGGGCATGTCTCATGCTTCTGTTGCACGGTTTTGTTGCTAAGCAAGCCTGCTTGGTTTTGTGGGTAAGCAAACCTGCTTTCTTGAGTGATCAAGGGGTCTCCCATACTTTTTCTCTACTTACAGTCCCCTAGTGGGATTAACTATTTAATCACCTCCTTTGTCCCTTTACCCTGTCCCTGTCAGTTTTATAGATCCCTGCTACTCAAAGTGTGGTCAGAGGACCAGCAGCAGCGGCACCACCTGGGAGCTGGTTATCAACACACAATTTCAGGCCTCACCCTAGACCTACTGGAGCAGACTGTGTTTTTAAAAGATCCCCAGGTAATCTGTCTGCAATATAAACACTGAGAAGCACTGTTGTAGATGCAGTATATCTGAGATCAACGAAGTTAATTAATGTGCCTAAAGCTACTGTGATATTGTGATTTATAATAAGAACTATTATATTTGGTCTTTGTCCCCATTTCTGGCAAAGAGCTCCTAAAACCCTTGGAATTTTCTAAGTGATGAAAGCTATAACGGTGTCTCTTGTTATGTTAATGTTATGTTGCTAGGAGAACCAACCAAGAGATTAGAGTGATTGGAGGATTGCAACTTTCAGTCCCAACCCCAGACCTGGGAGGGGAGAGGGGCTAGAGATCGAATCAATCACTAATGGCCAATGATTTAATCAATCACGCCTATGTAATGAAGGCTCCATAAAAACCCCAAAAGGATGGGGTGTGGAGAGCTATCGAGGTGCTGGGAGACCGGCGTGCCTAGAGGGGAGGCACGGAGGTTCTGCGCCCTATCCCCATGCCTTGCCCTATTCATATCTTACATTTGGCTATTCCTGAGTTATATCTTTTTAAAATATACTGGTAAGTAAAGTGTTTCTCTGAGTTCTGTGAGCTGCACAGAACCCAAGGAGCAGGTCTTGGAAACTTCTGGTTTATAACCAATTAATTGATCAGAAGTACTGATAACAACCTGGGCTTTCGAATGGCGTCCAAAAGGAGTGGGAGTGGGGCAGTTGTGGGACTGAGTCCTCAACCTGTGGAAAATGCTCCTATCTCCAGGTCTATAATGTCAGAATTGTGTAGAATTCTAAGACAGCCTGCTGGTGTTCGAGAACTACTTGTTGGTATGCGGAAACCACCCTCACCTTCACGTTGGAAACTGAGTCTCAGAACACCTAATTTAGTTACACAACTGGTATAAGCTGGGATTTGAACCCCAGTCTGCATGTTCTATAAGCTTTTCCCCCTACACTGCTATTAAGAACTATGCCAAGCTTACAGCTTAGAAAAACACATCTAACTTAATATAAAACATATAGAAAAAACTTTATAACAAGATTCATTATTTCAAAAATTTAGGTTGATGTTATAAAAAATGTTCACATCCCAAATTACGAATATGCACCCCCCCCCAAATTCACATCCTACATAATACAAAAAAACTTAGTAATAGAGCTTTACTGCCCTGCCTTGCCAGTATTATAAATTTTCCTGTTTTATTTCTAGAAATAACTAAAGGTTGCTTTGGTGATGATTAAAAGTCATTTAACTCTGGTTTTCAGTTGTCTCTTTAAGAGACTAAAGCATAGGATCAAGAACATAGGCTTTAGGTTCTAGCAGACATTAATTTAAACTGCACGATTTGAGAAAGTGCTTAACTTCTTGGGGGCTGTTTCCTCAGTAATAAACCAGGCTAATGATACTCCACAAAGGGCTGATGTTAGGGGTAATGACATCATGGATATACTGGAACACAGCAAATACTCAATAAATGTGAGACACCACCACAGCCATCATTGTCAACAGTAACCTCAGACTGGCTGGCACATCATCAGGAAAATCAGCCTGCTAACGAGGCAAGCAAGCACTGTTACTCCACGAGTTTGCCAGCCAGCAGGCATACTTAACAGAGACATGACTTATTAGTAATCAATACTTTTAAGAAAGTTGTAGGCATATTTTTAGTGATTATCAAAATGATACGCTTAATTTATTTTATGGTAACCCTGCAGCAAATATGGAACAAATTAACCATCATTTTCTTTCTACTTTGGAGCCAGAGACAAGGAAGAAAAGTGTTACAAGGGAAAAAATGTAAGGAATGTAGAAGAGACAAGGGAAAAACACTGAATGTAATACATACCACAACCATATTGTACATGTGCATAATCTTATAGTATATAAAAGCACTTCCCCATACACCATCTTACCCAATTCTCACACACTGTCAAATATTATTATCTCCCTCTTTAAGGGTGGGGAAACTAGGTTCAGAGAGTAAATGACTTACGGAAGTCACAGAGCCTGGGTAGAAACACAAATCCAAACCTTCTGAACCCAGCCCAGGGCTCCTTTCTAATAGGCTACTTAAGGGATTTAAAGCTACTACTCGCAAACAGAGGTGCTCAGCTGCAGAAAATCACCCCATGACGGTTACAGCATCCCCAGGGTGACCTCCCCAGCTCAACACATAGATCCTTTAATAAACCTGAATCTTAAAGAGAAAAGAGCTGCTTCACTTTAAGCTGTTACCTGAGAATAATTTGTTTGGGGATCCTTTGTTTGGCTACCAGAAAAGAATAGTCAACATCTTTTCAACCTCCTTCTTATGCTTATTATATTTCATCAGCATCTGGACACCCATAAGCAAAATCAATCTGACTATAAAAGCAAGCCAAAGACATTTTCTTACCATAAGAGAAACAAACAAGACTGCAACATGATTAAATACACAGAGCATTTCACCAGCAACCTGCAAGCTGCTGTGTATAAAAATCACATCCAGTATCACAAAAGTCCAGGAAGGTGGACACTAACAAATATCTCACACATGTAACTGTATTCTTTATGAGCAGTGAAATGTATACAGGTTTATTTTCAGTTTATCTCCTTCTACCTTATATCTACTGTTAGATGCCAACATGTCTAACACATTAAAATATTCACACATTTAAAAAAAAAATGTGAAAGGCATCTTCACTTCCCTTATACTATAACCAAGTGAACTCAGACGTATTAGCCTTCAGTCTGCACCTCCTTTCCTTACCATCCTGAAGTCCCAGCACATTAACAATACTTGGAAGAGCCAACATCACCATCCAAGCACAGCTTACCTTTCCAAACTACTATCACCCTTACAACCTAATCATTTAACCTGAAATCTATCCTGCCTTCTAAAAATATACAGTCCGGTTTCCTAATTGTATTAAAAGACTCACCCCTGTCAAATATGCCCAAGACACACTGAGTAAAAACAGCATATACACCATGGATCCATTTATACAAAATTATATGCACATATATCCAACCCCCACTCGTAACACAGATGTTTGAATGGATAGTGTCCACGATGTTTCTAGTCATTAACTCTGGGTGGTGAGATTGTGGGTGATTTTAACTTTCCCACCCTTCTTTTCCACAATGCTTGACTTTTCTACATTAGGTTAATTATTCATACTCAGAAAAAGCAATAAAGATATTTTTAACAAGCCTTCCCCTAAGACCCACCATGTCAACAATCTTCTCTTGGCCCAGAGAGAAAGTAAAAAGTATGCTTACCAAGGCTTATGCTCTGAGCATTCGGGCTAGTGCGTCTCAGCACTAGCTGAGCAACAGGCTCTGGAGCTTTTAAAAAATACAGATGTTTGGCGTTCTGATGCTCAGAATTCCTGGAGGTGGGGCCCAGGCATGTGTATTCTGTCAAAGCTCTTCAAGTGATACTCATCAGTGAGGGTCGAAAACTATGGATTCATGTCTCATTCTCAAGGGGGCCAACAGAGGGAGAAAATAGGCCAGAGTGCTGAGTGAAGTGTTTAAAGGCAGGCAACTGCAAAGTAAGCAGATGGGAATGTTTAGGAACAGAAATTGAAGGCTGAAGCAGTGCTGAGCTTCAGGCCTGAGAGGCCACCGAGAAGAGAGGAGACTATCAGTGGACAGATACACCCTAAAGTCGGAAGCCAAGAAGAGGTGAACAAAGTGTGGCAGGGCAAAATGTTTGGAATTGAGAGAGTTTATGCAGTACTGGGTGCAGGACTACTGATGACTTAAAAGAAATCAAATAGGAAAAGACACCAACCAGTTTAAATTAGGCCCACTACTACTAAGCAACACTCATTTATGATTAAAAGAAGAAGAATTAGAAGAGTACTGCAAATGATTTAATTTTCAGAAACCATGGAAAAATCTCAGCTTAAAATCCTAGTAAGGCCATGTACTAGCTGTGTCTTCGGAAAATGACAACTTCTTTATGCCTCAGTGTTCTCACCTGTAAAATGTAGGTAATAATCCATGGCTCACGGGGTTCTTGTGAGGATTAGGTGAAATGATATAATGAATGCTTTCAACTGATAGGTTTTTGCCTATCAGAGTACTCAACAAAAAAAGCTCCCAGTGGTAACATTAGGAAGCATATCATAGTAAAGATTACGTGTTGAATTTTAATAAACCAGGTTATTATAAACCAGGTTTAATAAACCAGTTAATTACTGTCTAGCCCCTAAGTTATTTCCTCATTTTGGCACCACCTAATGCTAAAGAAATAACCTAAAAAGGTTTGGCTATTTCTCGACTGCTGCTTCAACATTCCTGGTATTTGTTTTACTTCTATAAAGGAGATACACTGCACACTAAACTATTTCTATAAAACTTAATCAAGATTATAAATGAAAATTAACAGAGTTATATTGACAAAATAATAAATGTACCAGTGGAAAACTCTATATCCAAAATAAGAATTCAGCTAATGCTACCACTATAGAACTAAGTTTCTACCTGGCAAAATGAAAAACGCAAAAGAAAAATGGTGATAGATGTTTCTCCTACATCCTTTCCACCCAGGCCTTCAATATCAAAATTGAGTTTGTGCTAAATTAGCTGAAATAGTCAAAATAATTAAAATTAGTACTCTACCTATGACCTATAAAAATTTGGGGGAGTCCTTTTTTACTATAACACAATAAAATAACTGTAAGAACAGCAATAACTATTAACATTAATGAATGCTTACCATGTGCCAGGTACTGCCCTAAGCACTGTACATATATTAACTCAGTCAATCCTCACAACAGCTCCGCAGGGTCCTTCAAGGTCTGGCTTCTGCTTAACTAATCTAATCTTCTGCTCCATGCTCTTTTTACCAAGGGTTGGTGCCAGACTGGTCTCAGAGGGTACTCACGGCAAGCTTAATAAAACTACATATCCACCAGCATTATGCAGACTGGTGGAACCAGAAACTCTGAGAACATGTCCCAGAAGGCTACATTTTAAATGAATTTCCAGATGATTCTGAGGGGCAGCTAGTTTAAGGCTCACTGTAGTCTGTGCCTCCCACCTTTTATTTTATACATGCTGCTTTTTTCACTTGATATTCCTTCACGTGGCTAACTCAGACTTAAGGTTTGGCTCAAGAGCCACATTTCTAAGGTGGAGCTGTTTCTAACCTCCACCTGTTCTCTCACCACCTAGGTTAGATTAGGAGCCCCTGCTCCGTGCTCTCTTCTACCACTTTACCTTGTAACATAAATACAGGTTTCCATGTCTCCCTAGCTGCACTGTGAGCTTGTTCACCTTCCATCTACAGCACCAAGCCTGGCACAAAGAAGGGGCTAGTGGTTTGTTTAATGAAAGAATGAATGAAGCCTCACTGACCTACCTTTAGGGCTCTTATCCATAGAAACAGACCCTCGGCAAGAGCATCAAACTGAAATAGAAGGGTATAGGGCCTCATTCAAGACGTGATGAATTTTGACAGGACCAGCACAATCAGGATTGTAACTGAGGGTCCAGATTAGTAGGCCATCATGATAAACTGGCTGTCCCATCTCTTGGTAGCTCCTGTTATGACCCAGCCTCTCCACATATGCAGTCCTGGTGCACAACTGGGCTTCATACCCACGAAAGCCAAGGATTTTTGCTCCCTACATGTAAACATGAAAACTGAGAGAGGTAATTAAGGATGACTATTTTTGAAAGGAGGCTGACATGCAGCAACTATTTTACCATTTATTAAATGTCCACTTGCTAGAGACTATGTAGGATGCTCATGATCATTATTCTTCACACAACAATTTGAGAAAGGTTTTATCTGCCTTGTTGATTGAAGAGGAATTCAAGGTCCAGAAAGAATAACTTGTCTAAGGCCACCAGCTATTTTGGGGGTAGAGCTGGGATTTGAAGCCAGGTTTGTCTCCTACAAAGACAATCCTCCTCCCCCTACACTGTGCTGCCTCTGGATACCAACCAGAAGACCACTGGAGCCACCTTGGTGTTAGAAGAAGCTTTAGAAGCAAACCTAGGCTCAAATTCTGCTTTTGTCACTCACTTGCTAGAAGGTATTTGGTAATTAACAAACTCTTTGAGACTCATCTATAAAAAGACGATAGAAATGCCTAATTCATAAAGTATATACACCGGTAAAGCCCTCAGTATACTCGTAGATGCTCAATAAAATGTGAGTTGGCCACTAACCTCCTCCCACAAAAGAGAAGAGCAGTTTTCCAGGATGGTAAATACATACTTTGTTTCACCGTCTTCCTCAGTGGCAAACAACTACGCTGTGCTCTACTTGGGAAAGGCCTGTGGGTTAATCCTTATATGACTGGAACCAGTTAGCAAACCAGATGTGTAACAATCAAAATCATCCCCTCAAGCCTGATGAGAGGAACCCTAAGTCCAAACACATTGCTTATTTCAGCATCCTTATATTTTGTCATCTGAGGTCAGGAATGAGACAAACAGCTGGAGGGAGAGAAAAGAAATTGATCCAGGAACTATTCAGTTATACGGTTTTCAGATAGTGACAAAAAACAACAGCCAGACATTTCCATCCTTGTTTAACATAAAGTCCCTGGTAGCAGATGGCTTAATGCTACTCTTAAAATTAAATACCATTTACTCTTCACTTGTTCATTATTCTGAGCACTACAACCAACTCTTTGGGATTTTTAAGCTTGGGGAATACAAAAGGAGGGGGCGAAATCTTTGAATTTCTGTTTACATGATGTGGAGAAGTGGGGACCTGGGGCTCCCTAGTACATCCTCTATGGGAGAGGTTTTTGTCTTACATTCCACATAAGACTGGCATGTTTACGGTCTACCCCTATGAATGGCAGATCCAGGGAGAAAAAGGATTTTTTTTCTGTGGGTACTTCTAAAACTACCAATAAAGTAGAAGGAAGAGGAACACAAATGGGAAACCTATCCGCATCCCAGCCACTAATATTAATGAAGCAGGCACTATGCTAATCATTTGATCTGTATTATTTCATTTAATCCTCGCATAGCAGCCTTATGAGATAGATTCCAATATTATCCCAAATTTACAATTGAGGAAATACAGGCTCAGGGAGGTTAAGCTACTTTTCCAAAGTCATAGAGCTAGTAAATGGCAGGACCAAGACACCAACCCAAGTCTTGTCCTGTGCATGTGGGGAATATTAGAGTTAAGCATGGTGTGTTGATTTCTGCCTTGGGTGCCATTTACCAGGACAGGAAAAGCAGAAGAGACTTGGGTGATGAAGGAATGAGAAAGGTTTTGAATGAGCTGAATTTGAGTATCTGGTGCAGTTGTCTTCTGGTTAATTAGTTGTGCTGATTAGAGCTTGTGAGAGAGACAAGGCTGAAGAGTTGGGAATCAGTGGCAAAGAGATAGAGGTTAAAGCTACAGGTAGTAGATGAAATCAAGGAGAGTATGGGGAGTAAAAAAAAAAAAAAAAAAGAACTGGGGGAAGACACCGCCAATCCAGACAAAAATGAATGCTTGAGGGACAGGCTGAGGCAAAGGATGTGGAGATTCGGAACACTGGGAAAGAGCAGCTCCCCCCAGGACAGGCATTCAGTTTTATTCCTGTCACATGCTAGGTCTGTTAAATTTTGAACATAGTAGGAGCCCCAGTAAAAGTTGGCCCCAAACGATGACCTGTCATTACCACAGCCCACCATGGACACATTAAAAATATTTCTTTTTTGCCTATGTTGGCTAAACTCCCTTCTTTTCTGACTGCAGGAAAGGTTTTGCTATTTCCCTCTCCTAAGCCTGGTAGGTGGTGGGAGCTCTGGTCTGCAATTCCTCACTGCAGGAGTCCAAGAAGCACCAGGCAACTGTATACCTCCTGACTTGAGGAGTCCACAAGAATCACCTACAATTCTCTGCAGATGACAGAAAAGTATTCTTTAAAGCAGTGACCTGTTATCAACTGCTGTCATTGTTGATGAGGTAAAATGTGTGCATATGCCTAGCATGCACACACACACCTACACACTGCTTGGTAGCTCACCCCCTTAAAGCTCATAATAGCCTCTAGGGGAACCATGTTGAAACAGTGTAATTAACTAGAACTGCTATAAACTCAATAACTCACCTACCTAATGAAGCAATACAAGGAAAATTGGACCTATTTTAATAAGAATTTTTAAAAGAGACAAGAAGTAAAGGTCAAATGCCATTTCTGGATCCCAGCTCTTTTCCTCCTCCCTCATACTCTGAAGCAGTTAATGCCAAGGAGACAATATATACTGTGCTATTCTTTATAAAACCAAGGAGGTAGCCAATCATGCTATTGCACCCAAGGGCAAATTTTTTCCTTCCAACCCATCCCCCAAGCTAAGTGCCTCCCCTGATCTATTTCAGAAGGTTTTATTATGCAAAACTGAATGGATTTCAATTACGGTAATTCTTTTCCTTCTCCACCCCAACTCACAAAAGAAGAACTACATTACCCACAATTCTAGGTTATAAGGGTGGTTTCTGCTTCTTCCCTCCTCTCTAGAGTCAGCTTAATCTAGAGACTGTCCTCTCTCAAAGCTCTTTTGTTGGCTTTAGGAACACGTTGTTTTTATGCCGCCCCACTATTTAGCATATCATGACTCCCGACATTCCCGTCAAGAATGAGTTTGCCCATTCTCATGCAGCAATCATACAGCAATTAGACCGCAGGCCAATAAAACCCACACTCTCCCAATCCTCCCACACCCAAGGTGTAGGCAGTCTCTTTGCCTGGCTTCCCAGTGACCTCTTAGAAGAATGGGTATGTGTGACTAAGGTCAGGGTGGGCAGAAATGGAGACAGATTTAGTAGAGGAGAGAACTTACACTTCTTGAAGTGCCTACTCTATTCTAGCGTCTGTGCTAAGTTAATATCTGTCACCTCACCTGACCCTCACAACCACCCTATGTGGTAGATCTAGCATTTTACATAAGGCTCAAGTAAGGCTCGGAGAGTTTAAGAATTAACCCAAGATCACGTGGTTGACAAGCAGTGGATCCTTCTGTACCACACCAGGCTATATTGCTACAATAGGAGTTTGGGGAAGATTCTAAGCGATGACAGGGGCTGAGACTGGACCAGGATGAACTTAACCCTGATATGTGACAAGCCCCTAAATCGACAAGAAAAGGAAGCTTACAGGGCAGCCCTCCAGAGGTTCTGGACAGGCAAGCTGATTCCCAGCCCATAGTGCTTTATTAGGAGTTGCTGGATTACCAAAAGAAGCTTGTCATAGGGTGGCCTCACCTATAAGGAAGTTCCATCCATAACATGTCTCTTAAAGGCATAGCTCTAAAGGAGGGGGGAGGAGTTCTGCCATAATTTCTAAGCCCATGAGACAAAGAAAAGCTTAAGGCTAGGAACCCACTTGTTTTTGCTTCCAAACAAGCTGGTCACCCCAGGTGTATGACCAACAACTGTCAACTGTATTGACTCAACCTTGCAAGGTTCTGGGGAGAGCCCCAAATCCATGTCTGTCTTTAATGAGCAGTCTTTTAGGGAAGCAGTTATCCATTCATGCAGTCAATAAATACACACTGTGTATCCACCACATGCCAAGCACGGGACTAAGTCCTGGGATGCAGAGGTGACAAGGCTATTGGTTCCATAATCTTAAGGGCTAGAAGTCAAAGTCCTGGGTCCAAGAGTCCACTTAATAGGAGGTTCTATTCAAGCCTAGGAGCTCATGTTATGTTTCCCTGAGAAAGTGACATCAAAACTAAGGACTTGAAGGATGACTATAAGGCAGGCAAGCAGACAGGTCAGAGAAAATTGTTACAGATGGAGGCAAGAGCATGGTAGAAACCTGGGGCTGGGCATGTCTGCAAATGCTCCTGATGGTCTGAGCTACCGTGCTCTAGCTTACCACACAAACCTGGTCCACTTCCTTCAGAAAGGTCAGCACATGGAGAGCAACCCAGAAGACAGGACAAAGAAACCTTGCACAAGGTGCCCCTGCTTTGCCCTGCCTCCATTCTCACCCTACCTTTCATGGCCAGGAGCAGGAGCAGGAACAGGAGCAGTAGCAGGGGTGGGAGAAGGGTCAGGGCTGTGTTTTCTCCTTGGGGGGTCACTCTTTGGGTGCCAGTGTATTCAGGATGCAGAGCTCATCCTCACCAGCCATTACAGTCCAAACATGCCTTCCAGGAGCTGTCTTCCTAATCCACTGCCCTCACTAATATAATGTTATCAAATTCCTAATGTGGGTACTCTAAAGCAAATGTACTGTTACCAGCACGCCACCAGGCACATTTTTCAGAAGGAAAACAGCTGCTCACTGAATCTGTCATTTCTCTTCTCAGCGCCATGCACACAGAGCAAGAGCCTGCTAAGGGCTGTTTTCCTTCACTTTCTTCAAGCATGCTCAAAATGTAGCATCAAGCCTCTCAATACAACCCAGCAGGTCAGCCACCCACAGTCGAGGAGTTTCCTGGATTATAGGACAAAGTCTTGACAACTAGGGCCTGTGCCTCAGGATCTTAAGGTACAGATATCAGAACTTCTAATTCACTAGTCTAGTTTCCGCATCTTACAGAGCAGGAAGGAAAACGCAGTTGAGAAAAGTTAAGCAAAGGGTCTAAAGTCACACAGCTATTTAGCTGTAGAACCACAGCTTGGTTCCTTTCTTAGCTGATTTCCTTATCTTAAAAAACAAGGATACCACCATCTACTTCATGGGTAAGGCCCAACTAAGATAGCATATAATGCAACAGCACTAGGAATGTGGCAGGTTTTCAATGAATAGTGACTGTCTCCAAAATTTTATCTCCTCGATCTCCAATACCACCCATTCCCTCTCCCATGGCCTCATTTTGCTGAATTTCCATTGAGGAAAGAAAAAAGATCAGCAGTAGGCTTCACAGCTGGTGTTTGGTCAGTATCTGGTTTGAGGTGAACTGAACTCTCTACATGTTCTCACATCTCTAGTCCGTAGTTCTTCCTCTGCCAGACTTCCTGCTGTCTCTGGAGA
Organism: Eubalaena glacialis; assembly: GCF_028564815.1. Classification (NCBI taxonomy): domain Eukaryota; kingdom Metazoa; phylum Chordata; class Mammalia; order Artiodactyla; family Balaenidae; genus Eubalaena; species Eubalaena glacialis. The sequence continues at coordinate 22,461,761 of NC_083728.1, forward strand.
GCTGCTTTCATCAGAGAAGATATCACTGGAGGTGACCACTGAAGGCATCACCTTCACCTTTAGCCACTCCAAGTTGGTACAGACTAAGTCAAGTCAATTTGAGAAGTGATAGACAGGAACTCCCAAACTTTTACCTAGGAGGGTAAGGAATGCAAAAGATCCTGCAGATACTTATGCCATTCTACTAATCATGATGAAAAAAAATCAAACCATGGGACAGATGTTAACTTGTGACAAGACAACCAAATTAGCCAGCCAATCAGCCCAGGTCCTCGTCCTTCACACACACCACCTCCTCGTCCCCCTCTTAGCACCCTCCCCATACTTTAAAATAACCACCCAACCATGTAAATTCCCTGGTGCAAGTATCTGTTAGCCTCCAACAGAACCGTCAATGCTCATAAATCCAGAGCCTTCCAGATTGCACTGCCGCTATTTACTGGGGAGAGGGATGCAGCAGGCCACTAGACAACAGCAGGAAGAGACTGGCCTAGCAGTAACTACTCTGCTTACCGCACCGCAATTCATGGCATTTTGCTGGGAGTATGCACCATCAGGGAGGAGAAACATAAAAAGGGGAACTTGGGCTGTAAATTGTTTATTTCGGCAATTCCTGATGGTGGCTGAATCACACTTTAATACAGAAATACATGAAAGCACTACTCTGGCAGTGACATGTGTTGCCACCTCATTACTCTTTTCAAAAGGGTCTTCCATCAGAGAAACTTCTCGCTACAAATTATAGTGAAGAAAACAAAACCTTCACCCACAGACTTATTCACAGGCCAGAAGGGAATGGAACCACTAGGATTCAAACAAGCAGAGAACCAGTGCAACAAAGGCCATCAGTGATCAGGGGTCTCTGGGTTGCTTTTCCATGCATAGAAAATAAGCAGATAAAAAAGAAAAAGGTAGCACACTTCCGCCTAAGAGTCAACTCCTCAGCTGCATGACAGAGTTTTTCAAAGTAGCTCTCACTGCCCCCCATTTCTCCTAATGCATCTTCATTAGGCTGACTTCTCCAGTGAACCCTACCTTCATGCTCCTTCTCAGTGGTTCCCACTTTCTTGATCTTCCTGGGAGATTTCATAAAAAGGGGAAAGATGGTTCGTAAGCCAAGAATATCAACAAACTTATGGCAATTGTCTGTGCCCTCGGGTCCAATCATGGCATGGTCCAGCACTTTCAGGGCACTGCTCCGGGAGATCTTCTTTTCTCTGGGAACAAAAGAGGTTTTCATGAGTGTGTTCTAGTCTTAAAAAAAAAAAAAGTGTATTTACTGCAATACTCATTACAATGGAAAAAAGAAAAATAAAAACAAAACAATTAAAATGTCCACCAGTAAAAACATTATCACATTATAGTATATCTACATGGAATATTACACACTTGTTAACAATTAGGAGAGTATGTGGTAGAATGAACAAGTTCTTATGGTCAGAATGATAAGCACAAAAGATAATATTCAAAATTCTGTATGAAGCATTACCTCAATTATGTAAAACATATGTATTAAAAGAGACTGGATAAAAATCTTCCAACAAACAAAAGCCCAGGACCAGATGGCTTCACAAGTGAATTCTATCAAACATTTAGAGAAGAGCTAACACCTATCCCTCTCAAACTCTTCCAAAATATTGCAGAGGGAGGAACACTCCCCAACTCATTCTACGAGGCCACCATCACCCTGATACCAAAACCAGACAAAGATGTCACAAAGAAAGAAAACTACAGGCCAATATCACTGATGAACATAGATGCAAAAATCCTCAACAAAATACTAGCAAACAGAATCCAACAGCACATTAAAAGGATCATATACCATGATTAAGTGGGGTTTATCCCAGGAATGCAAGGATTCTTCAATATACGCAAATCAATCAACGTGATACATCATATTAACAAATTGAAAGAGAAAAACCATATGATCATCTCAATAGATGCAGAGAAAGCTTTCGACAAAATTCAACATCCATTTATGATAAAAGCCCTGCAGAAAGTAGGCATAGAGGGAACTTTCCTCAACATAATAAAGGCCGTATATGACAAACCCACAGCCAACATTGTCCTCAATGGTGAAAAACTGAAACCATTTCCACTAAGATCAGGAACAAGACAAGGTTGCCCACTCTCACCACTATTATTCAACATAGTTTTGGAAGTGTTAGCCACAGCAATCAGAGAAGAAAAAGAAATAAAAGGAATCCAAATAGGAAAAGAAGAAGTAAAGCTGTCACTGTTTGCAGATGACATGATACTATACATAGAGAATCCTAAAGATGCTACCAGAAAACTACTAGAGCTAATCAATGAATTTGGTAAAGTAGCAGGATACAAAATTAATGCACAGAAATCTCTTGCATTCCTATATACTAATGATGAAAAATCTGAAAGTGAAATTAAGAAAACACTCCCGTTTACCATTGCAACAAAAAGAATAAAATATCTAGGATTAAACCTACCTAAGGAGACAAAAGACCTGTATGCAGAAAATTATAGGACACTGATGAAAGAAATTACAGATGATACAAATAGATGGAAATTACAGATGATACAAATAGATGGAAATTACAGATGATACAAATAGATGGATACAAAACATGGTATATCTTGTTCTTGGATTGGAAGAATCAACATTGTGAAACATTGTGAAAATGACTCTACTACCCAAAGCAATCTACAGATTCAATGCAATCCCTATCAAACTACCACTGGCATTTTTCACAGAACTAGAACAAAAAATTTCACAATTTGTATGGAAACACAAAAGACCCCGAATAGCCAAAGCAATCTTGAGAACGAAAAAGGGAGCTGGAGGAATCAGGCTCCCTGACTTCAGACTATATTACAAAGCTACAGTAATCAAGACAATTTGGTACTGGCACAAAAACAGAAATATAGATCAATGGAACAGGATAGAAAGCCCAGAGATAAACCCACGCACATATGGTCACCTTAGCTTTGATAAAGGAGGCAAGCATATACAGTGGAGAAAAGACAGCCTCTTCAATAAGCGGTGCTGGGAAAATTGGACAGGTACATGTAAAAGTATGAAAATTAGAACACTCTCTGACACCATACACAAAAATAAACTCAAAATGGATTAAAGACCTAAGTGTAAGGCCAGACACTATCAAACTCTTAGAGGAAAACATAGGTAGAACACTCTATGACATAAATCACAGCAAGATCCTTTTTGACCCAGCTCCTAGAGAAATGGAAATAAAAACACAAATAAACAAATGGGACCTAATGAAACTTAAAAGCTTTTGCACAGCAAAGGAAACCATAAACAAGACCAAAAGACAACCCTCAGAATGGGAGAAAATATTTGCAAATGAAGCAACTGACAAAGGATTAATCTCCAAGATTTACAAACAGCTCATGCAGCTCAATAACAAAAAAACAAACAACCCAATCCAAAAATGGGCAGAAGACCTAAATAGACATTTCTCCAAAGAAGAGATACAGATTGCCAACAGACACATGAAAGAATGCTCAACATCATTAATCATTAGAGAAATGCAAATCAAAACTACAATGAGATATCATCTCACACCGGTCAGAATGGCCATCATCAAAAAATCTAGAAACAATAAATGCTGGAGAGGGTGTGGAGAAAAGGGAACACTCTTGCACTGTTGGTGGGAATGTAAATTGATACAGCCACTATGGAGAACAGTATGGAGGTTCCTTAAAAAACTACAAATAGAACTACCATACGACCCAGCAATCCCACTACTGGGCATATACCCTGAGAAAACCATAATTCAAAAAGAGTCATGTACCAAAATGTTCATTGCAGCTCTACTTACAATAGCCAGGACATGGAAGCAACCTAAGTGTCCATCATCGGATGAATGGATAAAGAAGATGTGGCACATATATACAATGGAATATTACTCAGCCATAAAAAGAAATGAAATGGAGGTATTTGTAGTGAGGTGGATGGAGTTAGAGTCTGTCATACAGAGTGAAGTAAGTCAGAAAGAGAAAAACAAATACAGTATGCTAACACATATATATGGAATCTAAGGAAAAAAAAAAAAGGTCATGAAGAACCTAGTGGCAAGACGGGAATAAAGACACAGACCTACTAGAGAATGGACTTGAGGATATGGGGAGGGGGAGGGGTGAGATGTGACAGGGTGAGAGAGTGGCATGGACATATATACACTACCAAATGTAAAATAGATAGCTAGTGGGAAGCAGCCGCATAGCACAGGGAGATCAGCTCAGTGCTTTGTGACCACCTAGAGGGGTGGGATAGGGAGGGTGGGAGGGAGGGAGATGCAAGAGGGAAGAGATATGGGAACATATGTATATGTATAACTGATTCACTTTGTTATAAAGCAGAAACTAACACACCATTGTAAAGCAATTATACTCCAATAAAGATGTTTAAAAAAAAGAGACTGGAAATAAATAGATCAAGATACAAACATGTTCAAGGTGGTAGGATTATGGATCACCTATTCTTCCTTTTTCTTTCTTTTTAACAGCTTTATCAAGATATAATTTACATACCATATAACTTACCCATTTAAAATGTACAATTCAATGGATTTTAGAATATTCACAGATATGTGCCACCATCACCATAGTCAATTATAGAACATTTTCACCACCCTGACAAGAGATCCTCTACCCTTAAGCTACCATCCCTCTACCCTCCCCATTCCATCCTAGCCCTAAACAATCACTGGTCTACTTTCTGTCTCTATGGATTTGCCTACTCTGGACTTTTCAATTTAAGTGGTATCATAGTCTTTTGTGACTGACTTCTTTCACCTAGTATAATGTTTTCAAGGTTCATCTATGTTGTAGCATGTATCAGTAGTTCATTCTTTTCTATGCTTGAATAATAGTCCACTGTATGGAAATGTCACCATTTATCTATCCATTCATCCATCATGGACATTTGGGGTGTTTTTACCTTTTGGCTATTATGATATAATGCTGCTATAAACATTCATGCACATGTTTTTGTATGAATATATGTTTTCATTTCTCTTGGGTATATGTATACCTAGGAGTGAAACTGCTAGGGAATATGGTACTCTATGTTTAAACCTGTTGAGGAACCATCAGACTTTTCCAAAGTGGGGCTACATCATTTAAAATTCCCATTAGCAGCATATAAGTGTTCTGATTTCTCCACATCTTTATCAACACTTATCATCTGACTTTTTGGTTCTAGCCACCCTAGTGGGTGTGAAATGGTATCTCACTCTAGTTTTAATTTGCATTTCCCTGATAACTAATGATGTCAAGCATCTTTTCATGTACTTATTGGCCATTTGTATATCCTCTTTGGAAAAATGTCTATTCAGATACTTTGCCCATTTTTAAATTACCTTAACTATCTTTATTATTGAGTTGTAAGAGTTCTTTATTCTGGATACAAGTCCCTTAACAGATAAATGATTTGTAAATACTTTCTTCCATTCTAGGCGATATCTTTTCACTTTCTTGACAGTGCCCTTTGAAGCACAAAACTTATTTTTTCTTCTGCTGTTTGCGCTTTTGGTGTCATAGCTAAGAAACCATTGCCAGGGAATTCCCTGGTGGTCCAGTGGTTAGGACTTGGTGCTTTCACTGCGGTGGCCTGGGTTCAATCCCTGGTCCGGGAACTAAGATCCTGGAAGCCATGTTGTGCGGCCAAAAAAAAGGAAACCACTGCCAAACCCAGTGTCGTGAAGATTTACACCTATGTTTTCTTCTAAGAGTTTACTAGTTTTAGTTCTTACATTTGGATCTTTAATTTATTTTGAGTTAATTTTTGTATGTACTATTAAAGTGTTAATGATGACAAAGCATGCTATCCTGGGTCAGAATAGCCAGCCAGGACTGGGTCCCAGTGAGTGGAGGAAAGGAGAGTAGATAAAAAGCTTGCTGACAGTGCCTTTGGTGCTAGACCATGCTGGCATACCTGAGACTGTTCCATTTTTAGCACTGAAAAGAAAGTACAACATCCTGGGAAATCCCTCAGTCCTGGGCAAACCGAGATAGTTGGCCATCCTACTTGGTGCCAACCTCAAAAGATCAAGGATGTATTGTGAATATTCCTACCTTTATTCCCCTTGCTATGGGGAATAAACAAATCAATCAAAACAATCCAAGATACTCACAAATGACATTCAACCCAACTACTGAGTTTAACAGAAAAAAAAAAAGGCTTCTACTAAGCACTTGCCTCCATACAGCAGGCACTACACTAGCTGCTAGGAATTATAAGCTTCCTGTCTTTAGCCAATTTAAGAACAGGTAAATAAAAATAATTTCAAAAGCCCAAAGCAATGGAAATTTAAGTCCAAGGAGGTGAGAGGTAGAGATAATTAACTTTATCAAGGAGAAATCTGTGAAGGTGTCACATGAAAGGTGAAATATGAGTGTTTGTCAGGCAGAGAAGGGAGAGCCATGACATTGGTGGCAGTGGTGGGTAAGTGACCCGGGCAAAGGTACAGGAGGCCTGTAAGAACACGCCACTTGGGGGAACTGGAAGTAGCTCTGAATGACCAGGGGTTAAGAAGATGACTAAGGGGAGGTGGGCAGGAACAGGTCATGACAGGCCCTAGATGTGCTGCCAGGGAACCTGGGCTCCATGCTGTTGACATTGAGAAGCCATGAAATGTTCAAGAAAAGGAGGACTCTACACAGGTAGATTTTAGAAAGCTTAACCTGGCAGTAGTGTGATGAAGGGACTGGAGCGACAGAGCTTGGGGTCAGGAAGCATATTTAAGAGAATATGACAAGTGTGTAAGTGAAAACGACAGAGTTCTGATCACCGCAGTGGTATGAGAAAGGCATATTTGTGAGACATGAAATCTTAAATATCTGGAGCAGGGTAAATAAATTTCTAAATTCAATAGGAAGGGTTTTTTTGCACCAAGATGAAATTCTAAAAGGAGAGTAGACAAATAATATATTTGTTTTCACTGTAGCTGGACTTGAGCATCCTACTCTACAAACTTAAATTTACAAAGGTTATGGCTAGGGCAGATAACCATGTGAGCAGAAATTAGGAAACTGAAATATAATATCCTTACTGTTTAGTCACTCAGAAAAAGTCCTCTTGAAATGAATTACAGTCATGTAACAGGGCACCTTCTGTTACCATGCAGCATACATTCAAACCATTTCATATATAACAGAATTGTATGAAATGCTAAAGGTAAATGACGCTGGTTTCGCCAAGTCTCTTTTTTTCCCTGCCTAAGCAAATTCAACAAACATAAGATCTTAAAAGTAAAACCCTTCTTCAGGTAGGCAGTGTAAGACACGTTTAAAGGTGGCAGTAGTTGCATATTGATCAGGCAAGCTGCATGGAGGTGAACACTGGAATACTCACTGGGCTCAAGTTCAGGCTTTTAGCAATCAATAGCTGTTTGGCCTTTCTTGGGTTGACTTTATTTGAAATATTTATTCTACTCGAGGACAAGCAGTTTATCTTAGTCTTGGCTGGGTTCATCAGGTTGTCGATCATGCCAGGACCAATGTGAACGCTGGCCTCTATAACATGGGTGGTTGTGGGAAATGACTGAGAGTCACCTACTGCTCCCTCTTTTGCCCAGGTGAGCCTTCTGATGAGAAGGAAAGGTGAGGAGTGGGAAGTTTCCGTTGTTGCTTTAATTAGCTTATTCTTCTTTATTATACAGAAATACTTTTGTAATGAACATGCATTCTGAGTATAATTTTTTTGTTCTTTCATCAAATATAATATTTATGAGGCATCTAATAGGTGCCAGTTATTAAGCTGAGGATGTAGAGAGAGGCACAGCTCATGCTTCTGAGGAGCTCAGTTCACAGGGGAGACAGATGTGCAGACAATGAAGAGCCAAGTACTACAATGGAGGTGTATACAAAGTAGAACATGAATGCAGGAAGGAGGGCTGACTATGCGTCAGGGAGGCTTCACAAAGCAGATGATGCCTGAACCAAGCTTCACTGGATGTCTTTCCCAGACAGGCAAAAAAGATAAGGGTATTTCAAGCAGAAGGAAACAACAGCACATGCAAAGGCATGAGTAAGCATGGAACATTCAGGGAAGTGGTGCATGGTACTGCTAGAATATAAAGAGCACGAGGGGCAGCAGCAAAAAATGAAGCCTGCTGATTTTGTGTACTAGAAAGATCACACTTGCCACAGTGGGTTGGACAGTATTGGGGGAGGAGAGGGGAAGAAGCAGAAGAAAGAGGGGAAATGCATTAGAGGTAGAGACACTGATAAGAAAGGCAAAGTAACAGACTATGAGTGAAAAGAGTTGAGTTAGATTGAACCTGAGGTGCCTGTGAGACGTGGCAGTGATGTCCAGCTTAGACTTATGGGTCTGAAGTCCAGGAATGAGATTAAAAACAGAAGGAAATGTATAAGAATAATTATATCTATGGTTAGTAATTGAACCTATGATGTGAAGATTACCCTGAGAGGGGGCAGAAAGTATGCAGAAAAGAGGGATTAAACCTTGGGGAAAACTTATTTGAAGGACAAGTAAAAGAGGTAAAGTCTACTCCCTCCCCGGCCAAAAGAGACTGAGGAATTAAGGAGGGAAAAAAAGTGATAGGCATTCTTTAAAAGATACTGTGAACCATAAACTTATTCTGGTAAAAAATTTGGATAATGACATATGAGATCATTTTTGTTTGCTTTACAATGTACATGATTAAGTTCCTTTTAGCTCCCAAAATATAATATCACTTTCCGGGTTCCAGGATTTCTATGAATTTGGCAGTAAGATCAATATGACTAAGTTCATAGCTGCTCTCAAACTACAGTGCCAAAGAATACTGGTGCTATAGCAATGCTAAGAGATATTCCACCACTAAAATAGAATAATGGTGGTCTTCTATATTGCTTGATACATTTTTTCAATTGCTATTCCCATCCATTTTTTATAAACTACTGGTACCAACCATTACTTGACTGCCTATGCTAGAAAATGAAACAAATATGTAGAAAACAGAGGTAAGATTTTTGTTTTTAGCACTATGGTGAGCTAGATATGCAGAGAAACCTTGCACAGAATGGCTGAGCAGACAGTGAAGTAAGATAAATAATCAGTGACCAAAAAACCAAGACTCTAGAGAGCACAGGCTGGCAGGTTGGCAAATTTTATGTAAAGGGTCAGACAGAAAATATTTTAGGTTTCACTGGCCACGTATGGTCTCTGTGGCGTCTTTGTGTTTGTGTGTGTGTTAAAATATTTATAACGCTTTTAAGGTATAAAAACCATTCTTAGGTTCTTAGCTTACTGGCCATAAAAAAACAGGTCTCAGCCAGATTTGGTCTACAGGTCTTTAGTTGCCAAACTCTAAGAAAGAGGATCAACAAAGTCCAATCTGGTTCTTTAGAAAGACCAATAAAATTGACAAACCTCTAGCAAGAATGATCAAGAAAAAAAGAAAAGGCACAAAAAAGTAATAATGGTAATCAATAGAAAGGGAGAAAACTACAGATATAGCAGACATTAAGAACAACAGAACAAAGGAATAATTCTATGCCATAAACTTGGAAAACAGGTGAGATGGACAAATTCCTAGGAAAATATTTCCCCAACTCAAGAAAAACAAAAAAATCTGAATGGAGAGCTAGTTAAAAATCTCCTCCCAAAGAAAACTCAAGGTCCAGAAGGTATCACTATCAAGTTATACTAAGCATTCAAGAGCAAAATAGTTCCAATTTTACTTAAACTCATATAGAAAACAGAAAAATAAGGAACATTATTCAACTCATTTAATAAGGCTAAAACAAACAATTAACAACCTCTGACAGCAAAACTTTTCTGAGAGAGTAAAATTACAGGCCAAGCTCATTCATACATATAGGTATAATATTCATAAATAATATACAGAATCCTAGAAAACATAAAAAAAGATGGGCTCATTCCAGGAATGCAAGGTTAGTTCAATATCAGAATATTCATTAATGCAATTTTCACTATATTAATATTAAAAGATCATCTCAATAAATGTAGGAAAAGCATTTGATAAAATTGATTGATCAATTATGTGAAATCTGTGACAATTAGAGAAGTTTCCCTAATCTGATAAATGCTATCTCCAAAAAACTTAGAGCAAATACTATACTCAATGGCAAAATGCATTTCCTTTACCACCAGGAACAAGACAAGTTTGCCCCCTTTATCACTACTCATACTCAGTGCTACACTAGAGGTCATAGCTAGTAAAATTTAAACACACACACACACAAGTTAACAAATTACTAAAAAGAAATATGATAGAAAATAATCTTGTTTCCAACTATTAACCGCTACTCTCTAAAAGAGGCATATACCCAGTGGTTTGAAACTAAAAGTTCAGCTAGCTCTCCAGAAAAAAAGTGCTGATTTGTTGTGTTTGCCAATTTACATGGTGTAAATACTCCCATCATAGTATATTTCAAGTCACCAACATGATCACTAAATGCAGTGTTGGAAAGAGAGGTGTACAAGCAGCTTTCATGAGCCTATATGAGCCAGCTCTAACACATCACTGCTTATACATCCTCCTCCCACCACAGACATCAGGTTTGGCCATGTGACTTTTTATGGCCAATTAGATGTGAGTGTAAGTAATATATGTGTCTTTAGAGAAGTTTTAAGATTTATTGCATTATCCAGTCTTTTCCCTCTGCCATGAGAGAGTCATGTCCCATTAAACACTGCTCCTTCAGCCTGAATCTCCAAATAAAGATGTGAAGCAGAGCTTCAGATGGCCAGTGATAGATGTACCAGGAGTAAAAAATAAACATTTGCCATTGAGAGTCCCTGAGATTTGGGGATTGTTATTGCAACAAAAGCTGACCAATACATGACACAGAAAAGTTGTAAATAAAAGATCAAAACACAAAAGTTAATTGCATTACTATCTACCAGCAATAAATGGTAAGAAAATATAGTTTAGAATGTATTTTTTTTTTCAGTATATAATATACTGTGAGACTTCCACTTTGGGTCAAGATGGAGTAACAGGGACTGGATTTACATCCCCTCCCATGCCTAACACAAACAAATGAAAGGATAAAATATGCAAAACAATGGTTTTCAGATACTTTACATCAGGTAGCACAGAAAGTAATCCCTGAGAGAGGGAAACACATGCAATGAGCCCAGTTGGCTGGTAGGAGAGTTTCTATGTCTCAGGGCAGGGAGGAGGCACAGTGAGGAGTCTGGGGAGACCACTGTGGCTGGAGTTCACAGAGCAGGGTACCAGAAACAAGAGCTGCACAGAGATCTGCAGAGGGTACCCGTTGAGTCTTCAGTTGAGTATTGATTAGAATATGCATGAGGAAACTAACCAAAGCTGTAGAAAAGAAGCACCTTAAAGAAGAAGGGGGAAACAATCCCTAGAGCTCACCAAGGGCCAGGAACAGTTTGTGTTCCCACCAGTTGCAGTGGAAAAGCTTGGTGAATTCCCAGTGCAGCAGGTAAAGTACTCAGAAGGGTACTGCTTTAGTAATGAGTTAAATTTGCCATAGACTAAATGCTAGTCTGGTCCCACCTAATAGCAAGCTTAGGTCCCACCTAATAGCAAGCTTAAAAGTAAGCCTCAAAAGGAACAACTATTTCCAATTAATTTAACTAGAAGCTCAATGAACACCAAACACGAGAGACATGAAGAAAACAACACCAAGGGACATCATAAATTATTCAAAATCAATGATAAAGACAAAATCCTAAAAACATCCAGAAAAAAAGACACATTACATACAGAAAAACATATAAGAATGAAAGCAGACCTCTCATTGCAAACTAAGCAATCCAGAAGACAGTGGAGCAACACTCAGAGTATTGAAAGAAAAAAAAAAGCCTATTAACCTAGAATGCTCTATCTAGTGAAAATATCATTCAAAGGTGAAGGCAAGTAATTTTTCAGACATACACAAGTTGACGGAAATCATCACCAATAGACCAGCACTACAAGAGATGTTGAAGGAAATCATTTGGGAAGAAAAAAACTGATACAAGATGCAAATCTGGATCTACACAATGGAATGAAGAGCACTGGCAATGGCAAATATGTGGGTAAATATAAAAGACTTTCTTTCTTACTTTACAAAAAATCTCTTTAAAAGATAATTGACCACTTACAGACTTCCCTGGTGGCGCAGTGGATAAGAATCCGCCTTCCAATGCAGGGGACATGGGTTCGATCTCTGGTTGGGGAACTAAGATCCCCCATGTTGCGGGGCAACTAAGCCCGTGCGCCACAACTATGGAGCCCGTGCACTCTGGAGCCTGTGCACCACAATTAGAGAGAAGCCTGTGAGCCACAATGAAGAGCCCATGAGCCACAACGAAAGATCCCATGTGCTGCAATGAAGATCCTGCATGCCGCAACTAAGACCCAATGCAGCCTAATTAATTAATTAATTAATTAATTAACGAACTAACTAATTAAAAAAAACCCAGGGGACTTCCCTGGTGGCACAGTGGTTAAGAATCCGCCTGCCGATGCAGGGGACACGGGTTCGAGCCCTGGTCCGGGAAGATCCCACATGCCGTGGGGCAACTAAGCCCATGCGTCACAACTACCGAGCCCGTGCTCTAGAGTCCGCGAGTCACAACTACTGAGCCCACATGCCGCAACTACCAAAGCCCACGTGCCTAGAGCCCATGATCCGCAACAAGAGAAGCCACCGCAATGAGAAGCCCGTGCACCGCAACAAAGAGTAGCCCCCGCTCGCCGCAACTAGAGAAAGCCCGTGCGTAGCAACGAAGACCCAACGCAGCCAAGAATAAATAAATAAATTAATTAATTAAAAAAAAAAACACCCAAAAGATAATTGACCACTTAAAGAAAAAGAGCAACAGTATATAATGGGGTTTATAACATATGTAGAAGTAAAACGTGTGACAACAGGAGCACAAAAATCAGGAGGGAGAAATGGAAGCTTAGAGTTGTAAGGTTCTTACACTATAGCTGAAATGATGTAACACTACTTGAAGACAGACTGTGAAGAGTTAAAGATGTACCCTATAAACCTTAAAACAACCACTAAAAAGGCAAAGAGGAAGAGCTAATAAGCCACCTAAGAAAATAGTATGGAATAATAAAATATACCGTGAATCTAAAAGAAGGCAGACAAAGCAAAAATCGGAACCAGAAAAAGAGATGGGAAAAATAAAAACAACCCACAAGAAGGTAGATTTAAACTTAACTATAAACCACCATGTTAACAATCACGTTAAAAGATATACTATACTAACACTAATCAAAAGAAAGCTGTGGTGGCTATATTAATATCAAACAAAGTAAATGTCCACCCAAAGATTTGTACATGAATATTAATAGTAGCTTTGTTCTTAAAAGCAAAAAAACTGAAAATCTAAATACCCATCAACAAGTGAATAAACAAACTGTGATATATTCATAAAATGGAATACTACCCAACAAAGAAATAGGGACAAACTATTGATACACGTGGCAGAATCTCAAAATAATTATAGTGAGTTAAACAGGCCCTACTAAAAAAAGAGTAAATACTATAATTCCATTTCTATAAAATTCTAGAAAATGCAAACTAACCTATAATGGACAGAAAGCAAATCAATAGTTGCCTGAAAACACTGAAATAGGAGAGAGGGGTTATGGATTACTAAGGGGCACAAGGAAACATTCGGATATGATAAATATGTTTGTTATCATGCTTGTGGTGATGGCAGGATGAGTCTAAGCTGATGGAAGGGCTCAAAGATAGGTCCTACACCATTTCCTGCCAGGTAATCTTGCTTCAGTTTAATCTGCCTTCTCCGCCACGGCACTTTCCCATTTATGAAGAGGTAACACCAGCCTGGAGGGCTGCTGGAAGCATTACTTTGTACTTTTGAAGCATCTTTCTGATTCCTAGAGATCAGGTGCAGACTCCTGTTACTCATCTAAGTGAGAATGGCAATATTCAGTGAGTGGGGAAAGGGATGTTTGCTGGACAAACAACAGCAAGATCTGTGTGTGCAACTTGGAGCACAAACTGGATACGGCCCCATTAGGAAGCACAGCTGAATTCTAAAAGATCTGCATTATCATTTTGCTCTTGCAGTTGAATCTGGAGACTGAAGGTCAGAAGAAAAGGTTCTAGAATTTAAAGGCACCACCACCACCACCACAGCAACAACAAAACCTTTTGTAAAGGATCACAAGAATAAAACTGCGATAGAGTTTGGATCTTCACACGTTCATTACGAACAAAACCAATAAAGAACAAAACCAAGGGAATAAAATTTCAAGGTTAAAAACAATTCCCCAGGCTGGCCTACCCACCTATACGCTTTGGTACAAACTTACAGCCCAGAATTGGGCCTGCAAAGACTTACTTTGCAAATGGTATACCATCACCATTTTATTTGTTTTCTTTGTCAGAGACAATTTTCTTTAGATTAAGGAAAATCTTACTAAAAAAAAAAACTCATAGGAAAAAAGAATTGATGGCTTCTGAAATGGATTTATCTATGTACCCTTCTCTTTCCTCTTTTTTTTTTTTTGCCTATACAGTTAATAACCAGAATGGGTTCACTGTTATTTCTGTTACACAACCCCAAGCTGCAATTGTACACATCCCTTGGGATCACGGTGGTCTCTTCTTTTTCTAAATGGAACAGGGTTTTACAACAGAAGTAATAAGCTTCATGTCAACATTTCCAAGGAAACTGACAATGTAATTCTTCTGTCTCTCACTGGCTTTGTTGTTTCTTAAAGAACATTGAACCATTTGATACAAGGACATACTGTTAAAAAGTGGTTTGTGGAGGCAAGAAGCAAACATTTGGAGTACAGTCTATAATTAAGCCCAGTATACTGAAATCTTCTATTTGTAGCAAAATCTTACCAAAGATAGGCATCTGTAACCAAGTACAAAGAAATGGCAAACCAGTCCCCATCCAGGGGCAATGAGGGCATTTTTATAGCTCCACCCTCATTTCCTGCCAAATTCTAAAATGGCTATACCCCCATAGGTATAATTTAGTCTTATTAATACCACTTGGTTCATGTTCATATCTTAACTCTCCTGCTGCTAGCTAAAGACCATCCAAATATCCTCTCTGTACCATAACTCTTGACTACCAAACGAAAAGAATGAGGCCAAGATGCCTGACACACACACAGGGACTCTGGCTCTCTCTTCCTTTCAGTACACAGTTCTCCACTGCCTAAGAGGCCCTGCAGGTCCCACCCTCACCTCATCTTTTCTCTTTCCTTATCAAAACGCTACAGCCAAATGAGAAATCTTTTTTTTTTTTTTGAGTTCCTATACTCTAGGATGGCTACCTGCTGCTTTTTCCACAGCATGAGTTCCATTTTAAAATATCACCTCAGCAATCTTTTCTTCTTTTCCAAAATGTCTTCATCTATCCTTTGGCAGAGACAGAGAAGAAAACAAACAAAAAAAATAGCCCTTTTTTCCTTATTGATTCTGTCAGGCACTGTGAAATCCAGGCACTCTTAACACAGGAATGAAAAGAAGTCACCTGACAACAAAACTAACACCGGGGTGGAAGGGTAAACCAGAGGGGAAAAGCTTGTGAGGTAAGGGCTAAGGGGTACTAAACCTCCGAACAGTCCCCAGAAACAAAAGCTGAAACTCAACTACAAATCTACATGAAGGACTTCTTTGAAACTTCAGTAGAAAGGTTATAAGAAATGAATAACTAAACCATAACCCTGAAACACCTAGGAGTATAATGGAAGAAGAGTTGAGAGGGTGAAGTATTCCAAAGGGGGATAAACTGAAGTGCGGGCACTTGAGTTGGCTTCTGCTCTGAAGCCCAGCATGGGCACAGGCCAAACAGGGCAGTGAGTCCAGGACTAGAGCTGATGCCTGGCTTCCCTGGAACCGTGAAGATCAGGTTCACAACCATCCTGTAGACTGTTTTATGTTCTTCACACACTAAAAAATTTCACATGGGAAAATAGGACTAAATATCTCTTGGCAGGAAATTGTGTTCTCAGCTACATGGCTTTTAATAAGTCACTCCTCATTCTTTGGGTCTATCTATGGGGTCTGCCAGCAATTCTATGACCCAATGACTCTAAACAGCAAAAATATTTCTCAGATTTTTCTTATTCATTTAGAAAATATTTACTGGGAGCCTAAAGTATACTGTTGCTAGATTCTGGGGATATAAAATGGAAAACCTGGTCTCTGCTCTCAACAGTCTTATAGTGGGCTTCCCTGGTGGCACAGTGGTTAAGAATCCACCTGCCAATGCAGGCGACATGGGTTCGAGCCCTGGTCCAGGAAGATCCCACATGCTGGGGAGCAGCTAAGCCCGTGAGCCACAACTACTGAGCCTGCGTACTACAACTACTGAAGTCCGTGCACCTAGAGCCTGTGCTCAGCAGCAAGAGAAGCCACCGCAATGAGAAGCCTGCGCACTGCAACGAAGAGTAGCCCCTGCTCGCCGCAACTAGAGAAAGCCCACGTGCAGCAGCGAAGACCCAATGCAGCCAAAAATAAATGAATAAAATAAATAAATTTATAAAAAAAAAAAAAGTCTTATAGTACAGCCAGAGACAAACAGATGCTCACCACACAGGGTGGTAAGTGCTCCCACAGAGGTATGCAAGGGATATCACAACCTAATCTCCACAATCTAGGGGGTGGGTGGGGGTGTAAGGACAGGCCTAGGAGAAGTGATACAGGGGCAGAAGCTTCTTAAAGTAGTTTAACCTAAACATCAAGGGTGAATCACCCAGAAAAAATACAGCAATGTGTTAAGGAATCTAAAGTAGTTTGGTTTAGACAGTAGAATGTAAATGTGTGGAAAAGGGAGAATGAGAAGACATGGTCACAGGAGAATTAGGTAGAGACCAGATCCTGAAGGGACTTGGTAGCGTTTCGAATGTTCATAAACAAATAAATAAAGCTTCATTTTTTAAAAAGTAAATTTCACTAATAGAAAAGAAACAGAATAATTTCCATATTTTCACAGAAGAAGGAAAAGGATGAAAGAACTAAAAGACAAGACAAAATAAAATAAAACCATGAAGGAAATCATCAGAAAAAAATAAACAGAAGAGGGACTTCCCTGGTGGCACAGTGGTTAAGAATCTGCCTGCCAATGCAGGGACACGGGTTTGATCCCACATGCCGCGGAGCAACTAAGCCCGTGCGCCACAACTACTGAGCCTGTGCTCTAGAGCCTGTCACAACTACTGAGCCTGCGCACAACAACTACTGAAGCCCGCATGCCCTAGAGCCTGCGAGCCACAACTACTGAGCCCACGCGCTCTTGGGCCCACGTGCCACAACTACTGAGCCTGTGTGTCACAACTACTGAAGCCCATGTGCCTAGAGCTTGTGCTCCGCAACAAGAGAAGCCACCGCAATGAGAAGCCTGCGCACCGCAACAAAAGAGTAGCCCCCACTCGCAGCAACTAGAGAAAGCCCACGCGCAGCAATGAAGACCCAACACAGCCAAAAAAACCCCACTATGTTTAAAAATAAATAAATAAATAAACACACAAACAGAAGAAAAGGGCCAAACATAATAGTCATTGTAATAGAAACAAGTACATCAAATTCATCTACTTAAAAACAAACTCCCGCATTGGACTAAAAAACCAAGAAACAGCTATATGCTCTTAACAAGAATCACATATAATATAAAATGACATAAAAAGTTAAAAAGGACCTTCTCACACCTGTGGCCAGGGCTAAGAAAAGCTCCCTCCAGGGCTGACCTTCTGGCGCCGGCTGCCAGGCGCTAAGGCTGGATCTATCACTCCCGTGGCCTCTGGCTTTCCCATGCACCTGTCGCCACCAGGGCCCCTGTGACCCAGGCAGTCATGCCACCTCTGCACCCTGTCCTCACCAGGGCAGACCCAAGTGCTCCAGGGCAGCCTCAGGAGGAGACTCCTGTGGGTGGCTCACATGCAGAGGTGAGGCTAAAACCACAGCTGAGCCCCAGGGCAGGGCGACTAAGGAAGAGGAACAAAAGTCTTCCCGTGAAGCTGCACAAGCCTCAGATTAAGTCCTTGCGATCAGCTTGGTAAACCCTGCATCTACAGAATACCTGGATAGACAACGAGTGTTCCCACAAATGAAACTGGTCTAGCTCTAGCAGCTGCAGACTTCGAAGACTAGTACGTGCAGGAGGTAGGCCAGGTCAGAGCCTGAGCTGCCCCCACAGTGCCCACAGTGGGACCAGAGACCTAACTAGAGGTTGTGGAGGGCCTCCTGGGGAGGCAAGTGCTGGCTGTGACTCATGGTGGGGGCAAGGATGCTGAAAGCTGAGACCCAGAAAAATATAATGATTACTATTTTTTTACATGTTTTGTTCTGTTGTTGTTTTATTATTATTGTTTTAATTTTTATTTTCATTTGAGTTTTTAAAAACGTCTAAAGTATATTTTAATTTTTTTATATTTCTCTTTCTACATTACTTTTTTGTTCTGTGTTTTTAATTAATTAATTTATTTATTTATTTTTGGCTGTGTTGGGTCTTCGTTTCTGTACGAGGGCTTTCTCCAGTTGCGGCGAGCGGGGGCTACTCTTCATCGCGGTGCGCGGGCCTCTCACTGTCGCGGCCTCTCCCGTTTCGGAGCACAGGCTCCAGACGCGCAGGCTCAGTAGTTGTGTCTCATGGGCCCAGTTGCTCCGCGGCATGTGGGATCTTCCCAGACCAGGGCTCGAACCCGTGTCCCCTGCAATGGCAGGCAGATTCCCAACCACTGCGCCACCAGGGAAGCTCCTTGTTCTGTGTTTTTTCCTTTTCTTTCCTTTGTTCTGTTTTGTTTAAATCTTTTTTGCTTTGTTCTATTTGTTCTTATCTTTATCTTTTAAAAATTATCTTTGTTTGTTTTGTTTTCTTTGCTTTTTCCTTCAGTTTGCATTCTGCTTTTGTTTCGTTTTTTATTTTTTATTTTATTTTTTTGTCAATTTTGTTTTTAATTGTTCGATTTCTTTTTGGGGTTCTTTTGTTTGTCTGCTTGTTCTCTTGTTTTCTGTTTTCCCTGTTTTTGTTTCTTTTTTTGTACGTTTTGTGTTTCTTTGTTTCTTTGTTTTTGTTTGGTTCTGCTTTTACCATCTGTCTGGGGCTTTGTCTGTTTCTTCATTTGTTTGTTTGTTCTTAGTTGTTGTTGTTGTTTGCTTGTTTTTATCTTGGCTATCTGTCTTCAGTTTTTCTGTCTGTTTTCTTCCTGCCCTTTTTTTTTTTCCACCCTTTTATTGCCAAGCCGTGTGGCTTGCGGGGTCTTGGTTCCCAGGCCGGGTTTTGGGCCTGAGCCTCCGGTGTTGGAGCGCTGAGTCCAGAACACTGGAACGCCAGATAATTCCCAGTCCCAGGGAATATTAAATAGCAAGAGGTCTCCTGGAGGTCTACATCTCAACTCCAAGACCCGGCTGCACCCAAATGCCTGCAGGCTCCAGTGCTGAATGCCCCACACCAAACAACAAGCAAGACAGGAAGACAAACCCACGCATCAGCAGACAGGCTGCCTAAAGTCGTACTAAGCCAACAGACACCCCAAGAACACACCACGTGATGTGGCCCTGCCCATCTGAGTGATGAGATCCAGCTCCACCCACCAGAACGCAGGCACCAGTCCCTCCCACAAGGAAGCCTACACAAACCACTGGACCAACCTCACACACTGGGGGCAGACACCAGAAGCAAGAGGAACTACGACCCTGCAGCCTGTGGAAAGGAGACCCCAAACACAGTAAGTTAGACAAAATAAGAAGACAGAGAAATATATTGCAGATGAAGGAGCAAGATAAAAACCCCCAAGACGAAATAAATGAAGAGGAAATAGGCAAGCTACCTGAAAAAGAATTCAGAGTAGTGACAGTAAAGATAATCCAAAATCTAGGAAAGAGAATGGACAAAATACAAGAAACGTTTAATAAGGACCTAGAAGAACTAAAGAACAAACAAACAGTGATGAACAACACAATAACTGAAATTAAAAATACACTAGAAGGAATCAATAGCAGAATAACTGAGGCAGAAGAATGGATAAGTGAGCTGGAAGAAAGAATGGTGGAAACAACTGCCACAGAGCAGAATAAAAAAAAGAGAATGAAAAGAATTGAAGACAGTCTCAGAGACCTCTGGGACAACATTAAACGCTCCAACATTCAAATTATAGGGGACTCAGAAGAAGGAGACAAAGAGAACGGGTCTGAGAAAATATTTGAAGAGACTGTAGTCAAAAACTTCCCTAATATGGGAAAGGAAATAGTCAATCAAGTACAGGAAGCTCAGAGAAATAGGAAATATGAATAGACCAATCACAAGTAATGAAATTGAAACTATGATTTAAAATCTTCCAACAAACAAAAGTCCAGGACCAGATGGCGTCACAGGAGAATTCTATCAAACACTTAGAGAAGAGCTAACACTGATCCTTCCCAAACTCTTCCAAAAAATTAGAGGGAGGAACACTCCCAAACTCATCTACGAGGCCACCATCACCCTGATACCAAACCAGACAATTTATCACAAAAAAAGAAAATTACAGGCCAATATCACTGATGAACACAGAGGCAAAAAACTAGCAAACTGAATCCAACAACACATTAAAAAAATCATATACCATGATCAAGTGGGATTTTTCCCAGGGATGCAAGGATTCTTCAATATATGCAAATGAATCAATGTGATACACCATATTAACAAATTGAAGAATAAAAACCATATGATCATCTCAATAGATGCAGAAAAGGCTTTCAACAAAATTCAACACCCATTTATGATAAAAACTCTCCAGAAAGTGGGCATAGAGGGACCCTACCTCAACATAATAAAGGCGATATATGACAAACCCACAGGAAACATTATTCTCAATGGTGAAAAACTGAAAGCGTTTCCTCTAAAATCAGGAACAAGACAAGGGTGCCCACTCTCGCCACTATTATTTAACATAGTTTTGGAGTCTTAGCCACAGCAATCAGAGAAAAAAAGAAATAAAAGGAATCCAAATTGGCAAAGAAGAAAAAAAACTGTCACTGTTTGCAGATGACACGATACTATACATAGAAAATCCTAAAGATGCCACAAGAAAACTACTAGAGATAATCAATAAATTTAGTAGTGTCGTAGGATACAAAATTAAGGCACAGAAATCTCTTCATTCCTATACACTAACAACGAAAGATCAGAAAGAGAAATTAAGGAAACAATTCCATTTACCACTGCAACAAAAAGAATAAAATACCTAGGAATAAACCTACCTAAAGAGGCAAAAGACCTGTACACAGAAAACTATACGACAGTGACAAGCCTCTTAGATAGCCTCATCCACCAGACGGCAGACAGCAGAAGCAAGAAGAACTACAATTCTGCAGCCTGGGGAAGGAAAACCACATTCACAGAAAGATAGACAAAATGAAAAGGCAGAGGACTTTGTACCGGATGAAGGAACAAGATAAAACCCCAGAAAAACAACTAAATGAAGTGGAGATAGGCAACCTTCCAGAAAAAGAATTCAGAATAATGATAGTGAAGATGATCCAGGACCTTGGAAAAAGAATGGAGGCAAAGATCGACAAGATGCAAGAAATGTTTAACAAAGGTCTAGAAGAATTAAAGAACAAACAGAGATGAACAACACAATAACTGAAATGAAAAATACACTAGAAGGAATCAGTAGCAGAAAAACTGAGGCAGAAGAACGGATAAGTGACTTGAAAGACACAATGGTGGAATTCACTGCTGTGGAACAGAATAAAGAAAAAAGAATGAAAAGAAATGAAGACAGCCTAAGAGACCTCTGGGACAACATTAAACGCAACAACATTCACATTATAGGGATCCCAGAAGGAAAAGAGACAGGAAGGACCCGAGAAAATATTTAAAGAGATTATAGTCGAAAACTTCCCTAATATGGGAAAGGAGATAGCCACCCAAGTCCAGGAAGTGTAGAGAGTCCCATACAGGATAAACCCAAAGAGAAACATGCCGAGACACATAGTAATCAAACTGGCAAAAATTAAAGACAAAGAAAAATTATTGAAAGCAACAAGGGAAAAACAACAAATAACATACAAGGGAACTCCCATAAGGTTAACAGCTGATTTCTCAGCAGAAACTCTACAAGCCAGAAGGGAGTGGCATGATATACTTAAAGTGATGAAAGGGAAGAACCTACAACCAAGAGTACTCTACCCGGCAAGGATCTCATTGAGATTTGATGGAGAAATCAAAAGCTTTACAGACAAGCAAAAGCTAAGAGAATTTAGCACCAGCAAACCAGCTCTACAACAAATAGATATTCCATGCAAATGGAAATCAAAAGAAAGCTGGAGTAGCAATACTCATATGAGATAAAATAGACTTTAAAGTAAAGAATGTTACAAGAGACAAGGAAGGACACTACATAATGATCAAGGGATCAATCCAAGAAGGAGATATAACAATTATAAATATATATGCACCCAACATAGGAGCACCTCAATACATAAGGCAACGGTTAACCGCTATAAAAGAGGAAATAGACAGTGACACAATAATAGTGGGGGACTTTAACACCTCACTTACACCAATGGACAGATCATCCAAACAGAAAATTGATAAGGAAACACAAGCTTTAAATGACACAATAGACCAGATAGATTTAATTGACATTTATAGGATATTCCATCCAAAAACAGCAGATTACACTTTCTTCTCAAGTGCACACGGAACATTCTCCAGGATAGATCACATCTTGGGTCACAAATCAAGCCTCAGTAAATTTAAGAAAATTGAAATCATATCAAGCATCTTTTCTGACCACAACAATGTGAGATTAGAAATCAATTACAGGGAAAAAAAAGTAAAATACACAAACACATGGAGGCTAAACAATACGTTACTAAATAACCAAGAGATCACTGAAGAAATCAAAGAGGAAATCAAAAAATACCTAGAGATAAATTACAACGAAAACACGATGATCCAAAACCTATGGGATGCAGCAAAAGCAGTTCTAAGAGGGAAGTTTATAGCAATACAAGCCTACCTCAAGAAACAAGAAAAATCTCAAATAAACAATCTAACCTTACACCTAGAGGAACTAGAGAAAGAAGAACAAACAAAACCCAAAGTTAGCAGAAGGAAAGAAATCATAAAGATCAGAGCAGAAATAAATGAAATAGAAACAAAGAAAACAATAGCAAAGATCAATAAAACTAAGAGCTGGTTCTTTGAGAAGATAAACAAAATTGATAAACCATTAGCCAGACTCATCAAGAAAAAGAGGGAGAGGACTCAAATCAGTAAAATTAGAAATGAAAAAGGAGAAGTTACAACAGACACCACAGAAATACAAAGCATCCTAAGACACTACTAAAAGCAACTCCATGCCAATAAAATGAACAACCTGGAAGAAAAGGACACATTCTTAGAAAGGGATAACCTTCCAAGACTGAACCAGGAAGAAATAGAAAATATGAACAGACCAATCACAAGTAATGAAATTGAAACTCTGATTAAAAATCTTCCAACAAACAAAAGTCCAGGACCAGATGGCTTCACAGGTGAATTCTATCAAACATTTAGAGAAGAGCTAACACCCATCCTTCTCAAACTCTTCCAAAAAATGGCAGAGAAAGGAACACTCCCAAACTCATTCTATGAGGCCACCATCATCCTGACACCAAAATCAGACAAACATACCACAAAAAAGAAAATTACAGACCAATATCACTGATGAATATAGATGCAAAAATCCTCAACAAAATACTAGCAAATAGAATCCAACAGCACATTAAAAGGATCATACACCACGATCAAGTGGGATTTATCCCAGGGATGCAAGATTTCTGCAGTATACGCAAATCAATCAATGTGATACACCATACTAACAAACTGAAGAAAAAAAACCATATGGTCATCTCAATAGATGCAGAAAAAGCTTTTGACAAAATTCAACACCCATTTATGATAAAAACTCTTCAGAAAGTGGGCATAGAGGGGACCTACCTCAACATAATAAAGGTCATATACGACAAACCCACAGCAAATATCATTCTCAATGGTGAAAAACTGAAAGCATTTCCTCTAAGATCAGGAACAAGACAAGGATGTCCACTTTCACCACTATTATTCAACAGAGTTTTGGAAGTCCTAGCCACAGCGATCGGAGAAGAAAAAGGAATACAAGTTGGAAAAGAAGAAGTAAAACTGTCACTGTTTGCAGATGACATGATACTATACATAGAGAATCCTAAAGATGCCACCAGAAAACTACTAGAGCTAATCAATGACTTTGGTAAAGTTGCAGGATACAAAATCAATGCACAAAAATCTCTTGCATTCCTTACACTAATGATGAAAAGTCTGAAAGAGAAATTAAAGAAACACTCCCATTTACCATGACAACAAAAAGAATAAAATACCTAGGAATAAACCTACCTAGGGAGACAAAAGACCTGTATGCAGAAAACTATAAGACACTGATGAAAGAAATTAAAGATGATACCAACAGATGGAGAGATATACCATGCTCTTGGATTGGAAGAATCAATATTGTGAAAATGACTATACTACCCAAAGCAATCTACAGATTCAATGCAATCCCTATCAAATTATCAATGGCATTTTTTACAGAACTAGAACAAAAAAATCTTAAAATTTGTATGGAGACACAAAAGACCCCGAATAGTCAAAGCAGTCATGAGGGAAAAAAACGGAGCTGAAGGAATCAGACTCCCTGACTTCAGACTATACTACAAAGCTACAGTAATCAAGACAGTATGGTACTGGCACAAAAACAGAAATATAGATCAATGGAACAGGACAGAAAGTCCAGAGATAAACCCACACACCTATGGTCAACTAATCTATGACAAAGGAGGCAAGGATATATAATAGAGAAAAGACAGTCTCTTCAATAAGTGGTACTGGGAAAACTGGACAGCTACACGTAAAAGAATGAAATTAGAACACTCCTTAACACCATACACAAAAATAAACTCAAAATGGATTAGAGGCCTAAATGTAAGACCGGACACTATAAAACTCTTAGAGGAAAACATAGGAAGAACACTCTTTGACATAAATCACAGCAAGATCTTTTTTGATCCACCTCCTAGAGTAATGGAAAAAAAAAACAAAAAAAACAAATGGGACCTACTGAAACTTAAAAGCTTTTGCAAAGCAAAGGAAACTACAAACAAGACGAAAAGACAACCCTGAGAATGGGAGAAAATATTTGCAAACGAATCAACGGACAAAGGATTAATCTCCAAATATATAAACAGCTCATGCAGCTCAATATTAAAAAAACAAACAACCCAATCCAAAAATGGGCAGAAGACCTAAATAGACATTTCTCCAAAGAAGACATGCAGATGGCCAAGAAGCACATGAAAAGCTGCTCAACATCACTAATTATTAGAGAAATGCAAATCAAAACTACAGTGAGGTATCACCTCACACCAGTTAGAATGGGCATCTGGGGATGGTGGTGTGCTGAATTGGGCGATTGGGATTGACATGTATACACTGATGTGTATAAAATTGATGACTAATAAGAACCTGCTGTATAAAAAAATAAATAAAATAAAATTCAACAATTTTAAAAAAATAAATAAAGAAAGAATGGGCATCATCAGAAAATCTACAAACAACAAATGCTCGAGAGGGTGTGGAGAAAAGGGAACCCTCTTGCACTGTTGGTGGGAATGTAAATTGATATAGCCACTATGGAGAACAGTATGGAGGTTCCTCAAAAAACTAAAAATAGAATTACCGTATGACCCAGCAATCCCATTACTGGGCATATACCCAGAGAAAACCATAATTCAAAAAGACACATGCACCCCAATGTTCATTGCAGCACTATTTACAATAGCCAGGTCATGGAAGCAACCTAAATGCCCATCGACAGGCGAATGGATAAAGAAGATGTGGTACATATATACAATGGAATATTACTCAGCCATAAAAAGGAATGAAATTGGGTCATTTGTAGAGATGTGGATGAATCTAGAGACTTTCATACAGAGTGAAGTAAGTCAGACAGAGAAAAACAAATACTGCATATTAACGCATATATGTGGAACTTCGAAAAATGGTACAGATGAACTGGTTTACAGGGCAGAAATTGAGACACAGATGTAGAGAACAAACGTATGGACACCGAGGGGGGAAAGCAGTGGCGGGTGGGGGTGGTGGTGTGATGAATTGGGAGATTGGGATTGACATGTATACACTGATGTGTATAAAATGGATGACTAATAAGAACCTGCTGTATAAAAAAATAAATAAAATAAAATTCAAAAAAAAAAAACCTATAAGATACTGATGAATGAAATGAAAGATGACATAAACAGATGGAGAGATACCATGTTCTTGGATTGGAAGAATCAATATTGTGAAAATGACTATACTACCCAAAGCAATCTACAGATTCAATGCAATCCCTATCAAATTATCAATGGCATTTTTCACAGAACTAGAACAAAAAATTTTACAATTTGTATGGAAACACAAAAGACCTCGAATAGCAAAAGCAATCTTGAGAAACAAAAATGGAGCTGGAGGAATCAGGCTCCCTGACTTCAGACTATACTACAAAGCTATAGTAATCAAGACAGTATAGTACTGGCACAAAAAAAGAACTATAGATCAATGGAACAGGACAGAAAGTCCAGAGATAAACCCACACACCTATGGTCACCTAATCTATGACAAAGAAGGCCAGAATATACAATGGAGCAAAGATAGCCTCTTCAATAAGTGGTGCTGGGAAAATTGGACAGCTACATGTAAAAGAATGAAATTAGAACACTCCCTAACACCATACACAAAAGTAAACTCAAAATGGATTAAAGACCTAAATGTAAGGCCAAACACTATAAAACTCTTAGGGGAAAACATAGGCAGAACACTCCTTGACATAAATTGCAGCAAGATCTTTTTTGACCCACCTCCTAGAGTAATGAGAATAAAAACAGAAATAAACAAATGGGACCTAATTAAACTTAAAAGCTTTTGCACAGTAAAGGAAACCATAAACAAGACAAAAAGACAACCCTCAGAATGGGAGAAAATATTTGCAAATGAATCAACTGACAAAGGATTAATGTCCAAAATACACAAACAGCTCACTCAGCTCAATATCAAAAAAATAAATAACCCAGTTAAAAAATGGGCAGAAGACCTAAAGAGACATTTCTCCAAAGAAGACATACAGATGGACAACAAACACATGAAAAGATGCTCAACATCACTAATTATTAAGGAAATGCAAATCAAAACTACAGTGAGGTATCCCTCACACCAGTCAGAACGGCCACCATCAAAAAATCTACAAACAATAAATGCTGGAGAGGGTGTGGAGAAAAGGGAACCCTCATGCATTGTTGGTGGGAATGCAAATTGATACAGCCACTATGGAGAACAGTATGGAGATTCCTTAAAAAAACTAAAAATAGAACTGCCACATGACCCAGCATATACCCAGAGAAAACCATAATTCAAAAAGACACATGCACCCCAATGTTCATTGCAGCACTATTTACAATAGCCAGGACATGGAAGCAACCTAAATGTCCATCAACAGAGGAATGGATAAAGAAGATGTGGTACATATATACAATGGAATATTACTCAGCCATAAAAAGGAACGAAATTGGGTCATTTGTAGAGACGTGGATGGCTCTAGAGACTGTCATACAGAGTGAGGTAAGTCAGAAAGAGAAAAACAAATACTGTATATTAATGCATGTATGTGAAGCCTAGAAAAATGGTACAGATGAACTGGTTTGCATGGCAGAAATAGAGACACAGATGCAGAGAACAAACGTATGGACACCAAGGGGGGAAAGTGGTCGGGGGGTGGTGGTGGTGGGATGAATTGGGAGATTGGGATTGACATATATACACTAATATGTATAAAATGGATAACTAATAAGAACCTGCTGTATAAAAAAATAAATAAAATTCAAAAATTCAAAAAAAAGGATTATAAAAGAGACGTAAAGAGGTGAAAATGAAAAAGATGAAATGAAATGGAAGATATAGAAAAGAATGATACAAATACAAGGACAACATATTAATAAACTTGAAAGTCTATGTAATTGAAAATTTCTAGGAAAATATAAAGTATCAAATTGTCTCTAAAAATCAGAACATTGATGAAAGAAATCAAAGACCTAAGTAAATGAAGAAGTATACCACGTTCATGGATTGGATGACTCATTATTGCAAAGATGTCCATCCTCCCCAAAAGAACCTATAGATTCAATATGATACCAATCAAAACCCCAGCAGAGTTTTTCTAGAAATTAACAGGCTGATTCTAAAATTTATACAGAAAGACAAAGAAACTAAAGAACTAGAATAGTTAAAACAATCTTTAAAAAGACATTAAGTCAGAGGATTCACACCATGTAATTTCCAGACTTAACCATAAAGTCAAAATAGGGTTGTGTTGGCAAAAAGATAGATACACAGATCAATGGAGCAGAATAGAAAGCACAGAAATAGACCCACACATATATAATTGATTTCTGACAAAGGTGTAAAGGCAATTAAATGGAACGTGGACAGTCTTTGCAATAAATGGTGCCAGAACTGGACATCTATATGCAAAAATAATAAATAAAACCAAGAACCTCAATTCATACCTAACACTACATATAAAAATTAACTTAAAATGGATCACAGACCCATAAATGCCTAAAACTGAAAGTTGTAAAAGAAAATATGAAAGGAACACTTTGAGACCTTGGGTTAGACAAACACAGTTTATATACCATAGCAAAAGCACAATTTAAAAAATATTTTTTACAAATTAGACTTTATCAAAGTAAAACATTTGCTCTTTAAAAGACACTGCTAAAAAATGAAAAGGCAAGCCACAGACTAGGAAAACAATATTTCTAAAACATGTACCTGACAAAGACTTCTATCTAGAGTAAAGAACACTTAAAACTCAATAAGACAACCCAAATAAAATTTAGACAAAAGGTCTGAACAAAGGTTTGACTTTAACAAAAGATATAAGAAAGGTCAATATGAACATGAAAAGATGCTCAACAACATGAGTAATCAGTTATATGCAGATTAAAGCCACAATGCACACTCACTCAAAGGGCTAAAACTAAAATCTGACAATACCAGGTATTAAGGAGGATACAGAGCAACTGGAGTTCTCATGCCTTCCTGGTAGGGATATAAAATGATACAATCATTTTGGGAAACAACTTGGTAGTTTCTAATAGTAAATTTTTATTTAATATATGACTCACTCATTCCACTCCCAGGTATTTACCCAAGAGAAATGAAAATATATGTTTATCCAAAGACTTTTAAGCAGCTTTATTCACAACAGCAAAACAATGGAAACAACCCAAATGTCTACAACAGGTGAATAAATAAACAAACTGATATGCTGGAATGCAGAAATATAATTGAATACTACCAAGCATAAAAAAAGAATCACACTACTGATACATGCAAAATAAATGAACCTCAAAAACAACCTGTTGAGTTAAATAAGCTAAACAAAACACATACTGTATGATTCTATTTATATGAAATTCTAGAATGACAATGTTTGACTGGGGTCAAAGGTGGATTGGTGGGAAGTGATTGCAAAAGGGATCAAGGAAATTTTGGAGGGTGATAAAAATGATCTACATATGCATTGTCCGATATCATAGCCACTAGCCACATGTAGCCACTGAGCATCTGAAATATAGCTAAATTTCAGATTTAAATTGAGGAGCTAAAATTTAAATTTAATTTAAATAAATTTAAGTTTAAAAATTGATACTTGATTCAGTTATTGGGAAACAGTTAAGTATGTTTAGAGAAACCTAAGTATGGGAATCTACTTTTTCAACTGTAAATTTTATGAAATCTAAATACAAATTAAGTAATGTAATGAAAATTTAGCATTGAATTCAGATGTTAATGTAAAATACACACTGGATTTTAAAGACTTAGTAGGAAAAAATAATGCAAAATGGCTTAATAATATTTTTTATTGATTACATGTTGAATTGATTTATAATATACGGCATTAAATAAAACCCATTATTTTGTTTCTTTTAAACTTTTTACTGTGGCTACTACAAAATATAAAACTATGTATTGCCAACTGAAAGTTGTCACTTGCCATCTGCCTCTACAAGGATTAGGTCACTAACCACAGCAGTCGCTGACCTTCAACACACCCTGAAAGGAGTTCAGGGTGGAGATATCAGGAATGAGGCACACTGTGCTCTGGCAAGAACTGGCAGAACAGGCCTCCAGAGAGTTAGGTATTTTCAGAAGATTTTTTGTTGTTGTTGAAGTATAGTTGATTTACAATGTCGTGTTAGTTGCAGGTGTACAGCAAAGTGATTCAGCTCCATTATAGATTCTTTTCCATTACAGGTCATTACAAAATATCAAATACAGTTCCCTGTGCTATACATTAGGTCCTTGTTGTTTATCTATTTTATATATAGTAGTGCGTATGTGTTAATCCCAAACTCCTAATTTATCTCTCCTCCCAACCCTTTCCCCTTTGGTAACCATAAGTTTGTTTTCTATGTCTGTGAGTCTATTTATGTTTTGTAAATAAGTTCATTTATATCATTTTTTTAGATTCTACATATAAGTGACATCATATGATATTTGTCTTTCTCTGTCTGACTGAGTTCACTTAGTATGATAATCTCTAGGTCCATCCATGTTGCTGCAAATGGCAATATTTTATTCTCTTTTATAGTTGAATAATATTTCATTGTATATATATATATATATATATATATATATATATATATATATATATATATATATATATATACAGCATCTTCTTTATCCATACATCTGTTGATGGACACTTAAGTTACTTGCATGTCTTGGCTATTGTAAATAGTGCTGCTATGAACACTGGAATGCATGTATCTTTTCAGATTACAGTTTTCCTCTTTTCTGGATATATGCCCAGGAGTGGGACTACTGGGTCATATGGTAACTCTATTTTTAGTTTTTTAAGGAACTTCCATACTGTTCTCCACAGTGGCTCCACCAATTTACATTCCTACTAACAGTGTAGGAGGGTTCCCTTTTCTCCACACCCTCTCTGCATTTATTATTTGTAGACTTCTTGATGATGGCCATGCTGACTGGTGTGAGCTGATGCCTCATTTTAGTTTTGACTTGCATTTCTCTAATAATAGCAATGTTGAACATCTTTTCATGTGCCTGTTGGCTATCTGTATGTCTTCTTTGGAAAAATGTCTATTTAGGTCTTCTGTCCAATTTCTGATTGGGTTGTTTTTTTGATATTGAGCAGTATGAGCCGTTTGTATATTTTGGGAATTAAGCCCTTGTCTGTCACATCGTTTCCAAATATTTTCTCCCATTCCGGAGGTTGTCTTTTCATTTTATTTATGGTTTCCTTTGCTGTGCAAAAGCTTATATGTTTGATTAGGCCCCATTTGTTTACTTTTGCTTTTATTTCTTTTGCCTTGGGAGACTGACCTAAGACAACATTGTTATGATTTATGTCAGAAATGTTTTGCCTATGTTCTCTTCCAGGAGTTTTATGGTGTTGTGTCTTATATTTAATTCTTTAAGCCATATTGAGTTTATTTTTGCGTATGGTGGAAGGGCAGGAGACAATTTTATGAGCCTAATTTCTTGCAACCTCTCATATCTAGAAAAACAGTAAAATCATTAATCTGCTCCTCGTGACTAGCAGCAACCCTCTGCCGAAATGTGTGCTTGATTGCATGTATTCCCCTTCACCAAAATCATATATGTACTGACCTCCCCCTTTACCTCTTCAGAGCAGTTCCTCAGAGCTATCAGAGAGGCTGTCTCCCAGGCTACAGTCCTCATTTTGCCCCAAATAAAACTTAACTCACAACTCTCATGTTGTGCATTCTTTTCAGTCAGCAGTATCTTGCATCTTCATTATGGTGAAAACAAAGGTATACACATTTGTCAAAATTAAAATTAGTGTTTGACTGCATATAAATTATGCCTCAATAAAGGTGATAAAACTATTAAATTGGGTAGTATTGGGTTGGCCAAAAAGTTCGTTCGGGTTTTCTGTACAATGTGACAGAAAACCCGAACGAACTTTTTGGCCAACCCAATATATATGTATGTGTGATAATTTGTGCATATAAATGTACAAATGACTATCTTGTTGGTGACCTTTCCTTATCAATAATCAGAAACATAAAAAAAAAATTCTGTGGACATGCAAAATTAACTGTTCCTCTCAATAGTTAACACATTAAATTATATTACGGTTATTTAATGTTGGCCTCCATCACTAGCAACTGAGTTTCTTGAAGGCAGGAATCCTGTCTTGTTCATGTCCGTATAAGCCTAGCACTTAACACAGTAAGTTAACATAGCACTTTACCAATGTTTTAAGAACTGCTGAACTGTCCCAGCCAATTTATATATATAGTCTAATACCCACAAAGATCCCTGCAAATTTGGCATTATTACTCCCATTTTTCATATGAAAAAAGTGAGGGTCAGAGGACAGAAAGCTTAGAGTAACTCACCAAATATCCAGAACCAGTAAGTGAAAGAACTATGTTCCAAACCCACATTTGCCTCAACTCCAAAGACCATTCTTCCACACTACACCATACTGCCACCTCTCCAGGTGGCCATTTCATAACTGTTTGATGAACGCCTAAATCAAAATAAAGATTAGTATTTAGCGGCAATGGAAGCACAGAAATTTTCCTGAACTTCTAGTGTTACAGCTTTATAGTCTTCGAATGGGTTCCCTTGAGACAGAGAGCAACTTGGCAGCTCTTGCTAGAAGATCAGGAAGGATGAATCTAGTAGGAAAAAAAATTCCCTCCCAATTAAACTTTCCATTTGGGAGTCTGAAGAAGAAAAATAACACAGAACAAAGAGCATAGGAAAGAGAAAAAAAGAAATGCTGAATCTGCTAATATAGTTAATTAATGTGAAAGAATTAATCTAACAGTAACTTCACCATTCAAAAATGAAAAGTCAGGAGATCCTACAAAGGTACAGTTTCTAAGTCTTTTGGAGCTCCTTTTTAATTAGGCTCCCAGAATCTCAGCATTCCTGTTTGAATAATCCATATTTCTGGTTATTTATTCAGCTCCCCACTGCTGCACATTTACAAGCCATATGCTACAGGAATACATCACCTCATATTTGCACTCAAATATCCAAAGACACTGGCAGTTCAGACCTTTAAGAAGCTTAGAGAAAAGTCCCTGCAGAGTATAGTTTTAAGGTTAGAAGGTCCAGGAAGCCAAATGCATCTTCTTTATATGCTATTTGCTTGAGAGAAGGTGGGTCATTTCAACAAAAGGACAGGCAATTAGAAGGGTAAAGGAGATAAACAAACAAAAGACTCAAGAGAGTAAAGCTAGCAAAAATCAGCTGAACACTAAAGGCCTCTGAATAATTCCAATGCCCCTCTCTGCACTTTAAAATAAATTTTTAAAAACAGTTCCACAAAGGAAGATTCTTCAATCAATCTAAGGTCTGGTACACACCGGACAAACCAAGAGGTCTACTGTGCCCCTGGGCCTACACAAACCTTTAAAGAGGAGAGGTTTTAGTAACATATACCTTGATAATCTTAAATACAAAAATAGTTTAAACACAAAAATTTGTAGAATTTGTCATTGGAGAATTTTTTATAACAACAAAACATTGGAAATACCCTCAATATCAATAACAAAGGAAGACTAAGTTATATTCCCTTCGAGTCCATTATTCAGTTATTGAAAACTCTCATGAAGGTTATGTCAAAACATGGGAAACAGCATGTTAAGTTCAAACAAACAAACAAACAAAAAACAGTATAGAAAATTACATGTGTGGTAGGCCTAAAAAGCTGTTAAAAAGAACAAAATTATGGGAAAAAAGACTACAAGGAATATGCATCCAAAGTTGGGCTGTGTTCAAGTGACAGAGCTGTTTTTTAGCTTCTTGGAGGCAGGAATCCTGTCCTCCAATTCTGTATAAGCCAAGCACTTAACATAGTACCTTATAAGTCCTACTACTAACAGTAGTTTTGCATGTCTATATTCTAAGCTATCAAATTTATTAAAAATTTTTTTCCATGAAATAAATTAACAGAATTTTCAGTGTACCTGAATATGTTTCAAGACAGCAGACTCTGGCTCAATTTCTTAAAGAATAATCCCATGATTAGAGTCTCTAGCATCTCTCAATTGAAAAAACTGACCATTGATACTACAACCCCTTCTCTGGTTACCCCTTCACACCATTTCTCTATTTCCCTTCCAAGCCAGATTTCTCAAAAGAGTTATCCATGACAAGCTATCTCCCATTTACTTCCAACTTTAGGATTCTGTGAATTATACTAACATATTTACTATAAATATTTTAAGAAATTAAAGCATAAATAATAAGATATACAAGGAAAGTACTATAAAGAAAAGTTCTAGAACTGTCTTGCACATTTTCATATCTCCTATGCTAGCCACATAGCACATGCACAATGCATTACTGAAAATAACACATAATGAAAAATATGTATAAGAGAAAAATATGAATTATATTCTGCTGTCAATAAAAATATGGACAAACATATGGCATAGACAGGTCTATGTGGAATATAAAGAAAACTGGGCTAAGTTTAGAAATTAACATAGGATATGCTGAGAAGTTAACGACTAGATTTCCCAAAACCAACACACTATAAGGAGGAGCAAAAAAAAATTTCCCTTTGATGGAGTGGTCCTATTACCAAATGACACACAAATGACATAGGGCACAAACAGACTGAAATATACTTTTTATTCATCCAATCTAACTTTAGAAAAGACCATACACACACTTGAAGACTTTACTGTTTTATATATCGAGGAAACTCAATGGAATAAAAGACCATAGCTACATGTTCTTGAATCCAGGCTAACAGTGAGGAGTTGGGCAAAAAAAGATGGAGAGCTAGGAGATAACAGGAGATAAGAAGCATACCTTAGCATGAGATTCATCAGTTGAAGACCCTCACCCTTCAGGAAGCGCTCACGATTGGAACTGAGCATTAGGCAGGAACAGAGTGAATCAAACAGATTCTCCATCATCTCCTGCTCCTCGGCTGTGCTAGGATTGTGTCTTTTAAACACCTGTCAAGTAAAGATATCAGAAAGCACAGAACCATAAGAGAATGCCTTTTCATCAACCAGCACTCAACAGTTTCCAAAGCCTATCTACTCCAAAAACCCTACAACTGAGCAAACAGAAGCTTACCAAACAAAATTCTCATCAGTTTCCATTATAGAGAAACTGGGCTTTCTGATGCACAGGTTAAATAAATGGCTATCAGTTCATGCAAAAAACCAGAACACTCAACTGACCACTGAGTCCATGAATAACTGATAGTTCCAAGGAGGCAATTTAACAAAAACCAACAAAACCTTTTCATTGTGAAATATATTAACATGTAGAAAATTCTATAAAAGACAAGTATAGCTAAATGAATAAGGTGAACACCCCTGAAACCAGCATCCAGATCAAGAAACAACTTTGCCAGCTACCCCCCAAAGCCCTCCACTTGCCCTACCTAACCACATTTCTTTCCCTTCTAAAAGAAACCACAGTCCTGAAGGGCAAATCTTGGCTCAATATAAGGAACAGTTTCCTAACCATCAGGGCTACTGAACTGCCTCATAGACTAGTTGTGGCTCTAAATCATGGGAACAGCGAAAAGCAGTTTTATCTTTGCCAGAAATATATGGCATGTTAAGAGGAAAGCCTTTTAACAGTGTATGCGTACCCATACAGTCTACTACAAAATGATCAATAATCTTGCGGGAACAGGACTAAGCACTTTCCCAGAATTGGGAACAGATTCACGTTTCAAAGCTCTATTTTTTGGGGTGGAGGCCAAGCCACTCAGGCTGCTGGCACCAAGACGAAAGCTGTATGCAAACTGACATCTCAGACACTCCCAACACTCTTAAGATTTTATCCAAATGATCTATTTTCAGTCCTGGTTTTGGAATAGCACAGATGAGATCTGTTAGAAAAAAAATCTTAACAGTATTTTCAGAATGCCAGTAGAACAACATTTCAACAGGATTTACATTTCTTACAACGAGCAAAATGGCAATTTCTATTTTCCAGCCTCCAGTGCCACATCCTTCCCTATCCTCCTCTCTGACCTCTATCCCATTGTATTGGAACTTGTACTCCTGAAGCTTATCTGAATCCTAAATGAATAGACTCCAATTTAGTGGCAGACTGACAGGAAAGCAAGTGAATAATCTTGGGAGTGGGTCAACTAAAAATAATTTGGCATTCTTGGCTCAAGAATATACACTTAAGCAGGAAGCACACCTCTTTTGTATTGATAAATATCAGAAGACTGAGAAAGTCCACACCAGATACACAGTGATATCTGGTCATAAAGAGCTAATGACTAAGAAAAGGAGGCAAACCATGTACCTCCAATGTGACCTCAAACCTGCCAACACACTCCATATGGCTTGCATCACATGGCTTATTCCTTCCAACAATTTCCAGCTCCACCTCCCATTTAAAGCAAGCCATGTATCTTCACGGCAGACAGGAAGCATAAGAATTACTCACGGATAACTGCTGAAGAAGCACATCGATTCCGTCCAGTTCCCCAAGCAATTCCCTGTTTTCTAAAAGGGGAAAAAAATAGAAGGAGAAAAAAAAAATGAAGCTAACTGTCAGATTTTACAGCCGTCTAACACTGATACATCAGCAAACAAAATCAATACAGCTTGACAGAGTACAAAAGCTGCAGAGAGCGAGAGGGAGAGCAAGGGGATGCCAAAGGCAAGAGAGCTTGCTGTCATGATCTGAAACAAGCCTGGCTCCTATCCTAACAGAATATCAATACCGAGAGGGAGCCTTACCATCATTGTCCTGGAGCAATATGGCCAGCACTTCACTACAATACAGTTTGTTGGCATCAAAAGGCATCTTTGCCTGTTGGGAAATAGGAGAAACGAGAAAAACGTTAAGGGGCCTTGCTTCCTTCCCCAGGACAAATTTTTTCACAAGTACTAGGATCCGAGTTAGAGAGAAGCAGAAGTTAGAAAGGGAAAGGGCAGGTTAAGGGTAAAAAAAAAGTCTGCCTCTGCTCTCAAGAGACAAGACTCAAGCACTGCATAGTAAAACCATAAACAGTAGATGTACACAACAGCTCTCACACTCCTAAAGCCCAGGTGCAAATGTCACCTCCTCTGTGAAGCCTTCCCAAATTCCCCATTTTGAGTCTAGGGACTATTGTCTAGCACATAATACATACTCAAATGTGAACTAGATAAATGATTGAAAGTTTTGAACATTTAAGACTAAAATCCATCATGAAGCTTCATTCACAAGTTACAATCATAAAATTAGGCTGTAAATTAGCTGATAGATGATCAGAGAAGCTGAAAAGAAAGCAAGCTCTTGTTTTGATTAGTTGAATGTCTTTATAACAAAGTAGTTCCTTTTGGATTTTTTTTTTTAAATGCTTAAAATTTAATTTGAAATCATAAACCTATCTGCTCGTGGGCCATAATCTGTCTACTATTTAAAAAGGAAACCACATTAAATATGCAGAAATGTGTTAATATTTTAATACCCAAATTACTACCCACAATTCTTTCCCTGCTGCATGCTCTGCAGGGAAATTTGAAATGAAACTGGTCCATTGTTACGTCATTTAAAAAATTACACTGAATTAAAGTTAAGAGGAGACACATCTACTGCAGAGCCTATTTTTCATGGTCATCCACATTGTTGCCCCAGTAGTGAGACTCAAGTGCCTCATCATTTACAATGCCCCTTGGATAAAGGTACACAGAGAGGAGCGCAAGCCTCATCGATGTGTTTTTATTTACCACACCCTTGATCCTTAAAATGCAGCCACAAAGACCATGACTGTTAATCAGCAGCAGCCTTGCTACCTATCCAGGTTTTTGAACTAACAAATAATTACTGTACCTGGAAAGGACAGGTGAAGTGTTTATACTGAAGCTAATACCTCCATCCCCTTAGCGCCATTCACAGCTCTGTTTGGACACTGATTCTGCACTTAAGAAGGAAGAGTGGCCCCTAATGAAGCAACACCCGGCATCTTTTCAGTTCTCTCTGCATGTCTTCCCCATCAAGCCTAAGTGCACCCCATAGGGTTTCAGAAGGCTGACCAGGTATGACCCATCTTAGGTTAAAAGATCTGTAAATACAAGGTCTTATGTGTGCTGACTGCAAGTTATGCTCCCTGGGCAAGCTTAAGTCCTTGTTTCAAGAAATTCAGTACAACAACCAGGGTTTAAATGCAATCTGTGGCATTTTTCACTTTAAGAAAAACAGTTTTATACAAATCAAAATACAAAAGTGAAAAGCCAAGGGGTGAGCATGTCTATCAGAATGAAGGATTCGCTAATAAAATCACTTACTCAAATGATTTAAGTTCAAGTATTGCTAGTTTAAATTATTTAAGCCACACCAACTTATATGCAGCTTTTTAAGGGTCAGGATTCTTGTTGCAAACAAGATACACTCAACTGAAAGAAGCCGAAAGACATCAGGCCACTAGAGCAATAGCCTTTCTGTGGTTCCAATGCCTCTTGTCTTTCATTTGATTTTATAAACTCCTGTCTCTAAGGTAGGAGAGAGGTTTCCTCTTTTTTTCCAACAAATATTTATTGGGCACCTGCTATATGCTAGACACAAAATTGAACGTGATAGCAAACAGAGGTGAATTTGAAATGAAACTGGTCCATTGTTACGTCATTTAAAAAATTACACTGAATTAAAGTTAATTTTATCAAGTAATACATTTACGTTAAAAAAAAAAAAAAGGACATGAACCTGGGATGAGACATACCTAGATTTAACTCATAAGCATGTACTACCTATGTGACACTAAGTCTGCAGTTCCCAAACTGTGTGCCAAGGTACCTGGGACATCATATTGAATTCACAGGGGATTGCAAGGATTTACAGGATTTCCAAGAAAAGCACAGTGACATCTCACATCTGCTGATTAGTGAGCACGTTAACCACTAGCTTCAGGTACATTTCTTTTTTTTTTTTTCTTAACATCTTTATTAGAGTATAATCGCTTTACAATGGTGTGTTAGTTTCTGCTTTATAACAAAGTGAATCAGTTATACATATACATACGTCGCCATACCTCTTCCCTCTTGCATCTCCCTCCCTCCCACCCTCCCTATCCCACCCCTCTAGGTGGTCACAAAGCACCAGCTCATCTCCCTGTGCTATGCGGCTGCTTCCCACTAGCTATCTATTTTACATTTGGTAGTGTATATATGTCCATGCCACTCTCCCATTTTGTCCCAGCTTACCCTTCCCCCTCCCCGTATCCTCAAGTCCATTCTCTAGTAGGTCTGCGTCTTTATTCCCGTCTTGCCCCTAGGTTCTTCTGACCGTTTTCTTTTTTTTTTTTTAGATTCCATATATATGTGTTAGCATATGGTATTTGTTTTTCTCTTTCTGACTTACTTCACTCTGTATGACAGTCTCTAGGTCCATCCACCTCACTACAAATAACTCAGTTTCGTTCCTTTTTATGGCTGAGTAATATCCCACTGTATATATGTGCCACATCTTCTTTATCCATTCATCTGTTGAGGGACACTTAGGTTGCTTCCATGTCCTGGCTATTGTAAATAGAGCTGCAATGAACATTTTGGTACATGTCTCTTTTTGAATTATGTACATTTCTTTTGATGACATCTTTTCTTTGTGAAGCTGGGTTTGGGTGGTTGCTGTGATAAAAGAACTATGTGAAAATCAATGTGGAACAGGAATGAAGATGGTTGTGTTCAATCTGATTCCAAGGTTTTAGAAGTTGTGTAGTACAACTATACAAGAGGCACACACATCTACTGGTAAGTAATTGTGGTATTTAAGAATGAAATAAAAAATATATTTTATTTTAATTCATGCATATTATTTTTTTGAACAGCTACTAAAGTCTTAGGACATAAATATGTATTAAATTTGTTTGGACCTAACTACTTTAAATGGGACTGGTAGGTCCTTTTTGGCATAGAACCCTGTAAAAACAAAATTACTGAGATACTGATGGCACCATAAATTAAGAATGTTCATCTATGACCGAAGTAACATTTCCTGGTCTCAAGTTTCTTTATCTGTAAAACGGAAACAATAAAATAACATCTTCCTTGGAGAGTTACTCTGAGAATTAAATAATATGGAAGTACCTAATACATAATAGTTGCTGTTAAGTTTTTCTGATGATTGGGATCAGAAATATCCAGGTTAGAATCTCAGTTCTAACAGTTACCAGCTATGTGATCTTGGCCAAACTACTCTGCCCCTCTAACCTGATTGATAGCTCTTATGTTGAGTGAAACTGGGCTAGATGGGAAAGCAGGAGACTAATCTTTCATGCCTAGCCAAAAACAAAAGTCACCAAGGAAGTTTTACTTCTGTCTAAATCTCAGCCAGAGATGACAGCCTCCAAGCCTGCAAAATACCAAACTGCCAAATTACAAGGACATTTAGTCAAAATCAGGAGGAAGGAGAATTCATTTAGCAGGTATAGTCTC
The DNA here is from genome assembly GCF_028564815.1 of Eubalaena glacialis. NCBI lineage: Eukaryota > Metazoa > Chordata > Mammalia > Artiodactyla > Balaenidae > Eubalaena > Eubalaena glacialis. The sequence continues at coordinate 22,502,231 of NC_083728.1, forward strand.
TTGGATTTTGCAAAGTTAGTCAATGGGAGTTGGAGCTTTGGGGGCTCTCTTCTATCCAGGAGCCTGGTGATCCTAAATCTTTCAGCTGTCAGAGTAATTACAGAGTCAAGCATAGGTTTGTACTCAGCATGTACTGGCCTTGAATAAAATTAAACTTCACCTTTTTGGGAGCTGCTGCTTTTTTGGAAAGTACAAGACATTTATGCTACCACCCACAGCCAGAAGCTGCAGATTATTTCTGCAGCTCACCTCTGGTACCTGGAACACATGGGGCAGGTTCAGACACAGCTACAGCCCTGGACAATAGTCAAAGCAGATTGTGCCCTACAAAAATCCCATCTCCTGGTCATAAGAGGCTACAGACGTAGCATCAACCAGTTGTACATGTAGTATAACATAGCCAATTCTCAATTCATTAGCTCAAACGCCAAACATTGCAACTGTTTTTGAAGCAATGATTTAATTGGGAAACAAAAAGGAATCTCAATTTTGTTTCTTTGGAAAAGAAAAAAGTTTTGGTGTTATTTTCTATAGTACACGATATCCTAATAAGTTTGTATTCCCCATTAAAAAGTGAACTATGGTGCAGTGTCTCTCATACTACTGTTATCTGCTTACCTGTTAAACCATTTAATGTAATCCTCCGCAATGGGTTTTATCCTTATTAGCAGCACAAATGAGTGAGGTTTCATTTAGTGAATGAAGAAATCCACGAGTATCTCTGTATACTGCTAGGCTACCAGTACATAAAGGAGACTCACCAATGTGCCACTCACTTAGTTACTCAAGGACTACTGAATAAACAGGGGATGATCAGTTAAATAGCAGGGTTTTATCAAGCAATGTAAACATAAGTACTCTAGGATGGGGGTTCTCAGACTTCAGCATGCATCAGAATCACCTGGAGGGCTTGTTAAAACACAGATTGCTGGCTCCACCCCAAGCTGGGCAGATTTAATGAGTCTGGGGTGGGTTCAAGAATTTGCATTTCCAACAAGTTGCCAGGTAATTTTGATGCTCCCCATTGGGAACCACACCCTGAGAACAATCGGGAGGAGATGCACATATGATGGAGTCCCAGTCCTTGCTCTTAAGGAGTTTAAGGACATTGGGAGAAAGACAAGGAGCACACATAAAAAGAGGAAAGTCTGCCAGGTGATGAAGAAAAGATGTTCCATGAGGGTAAGGGTCACACAGTTATAGGCATATGTTACAACCCAGATCTGCTAACTCCCAGAAGAGAACCAGTAGAAAAAAAATAAAATGATTGATATTCAGAAAAGAAAGAGGGCAATATGGGCTGGGGGCAAAGTAGTGCTATGGAAAGGGTGCATGAAGAAAGTCTGGAGGCTTGGGTTTTAATTCTAGCTCTATTTCTAACTAGCTGCATGAATTTGGGCAAGGCACTTAATCTCTACAGGTCTTGATTTTTAATTTTTTATCTGCAACAGAACTTATAAAATTCCTTTCAGTTCAAAAAATGATGGAGGCAATGTGGAAGAGTAGGGATTTAAGTTGGTTAATGAAGGTGGTGTATAATTTAGAATTACATAGGCAGGAGTCATTCCTGGGGGAAGGGGGAACATGAACAAAGACAGACACAGAGGTCAACACTGTTGACCCTTGTTGACCTTTGCAAAGGGGGTAGGTACAAGAGATGTCTGAACAGTAATAAGGCCAGTGTTTCAAAACTGAGAAATGAAAGGAAAAAGGAAAGAAAAGAAAGATCAGGCCACGTTAAAGGGCCTTGAAAAGTAGGCAGAGATGGTGGGATCTGATGCAGAGGGCAGTAGCATCACTCTAGGAAGGTTCTTGAATAGGGAATGGCATAATGAAAAGGGAGTTTTAAATTAGTTTGGGAGCAGTGCGGAACAAAAATGCTCACATTTCTAGAGACCAGTGGATCTTAGTGAGGGTTGTACATTTATAATCACAGGTGGAACTTCTCTAAAATACACCAAAGACAGAGGCTTGAGACAGTAAGTCTGGGAATCTGTATTTTTAAAAGTTCTACTGGTGAAAGTAAGGATCTGGGTCCAGCACTCATTCTGATTCACCATGATATTTATGATGGTGAAGATTAAAATAAGCACTTTCCTAGATTATGAGAAATAAGAGAAAGGCATTGGTTTTAAAGACATGCCTTCTTACTGGTCTCGCCCTTAAGCAGAACCTTCTTTCATTAATGTTCTGGGCAGCACAGGATTTTTCTAAGGGCACTTGCTTACTAGTAAAATAACCAAATAGCATTTTAATGTTTAGACACCCCAAAACCTTGAAAAACTGTTTCAGAGACAGCAACAAGGCTATTTATGCCTTGAGGATTGCGTAAACACTACGCCTAAAAGGCAAGAGTCAAAAGCTTGCAAGACTACCAAATGGACCTCTTTATTACTCTCATAAGGGTAATGGAATCCAAGCCAAACACCCAAAGGTCTCGATTTCCCTTCCTGTTACTAATTCAAAAAAAGACTGGCAAGTTTAAACACCTTTCAAAAGGCAGAAGAGGCTTTACATTCTGGTTTAATGAAGAATCCCTGATTCAGTATCAAGTCTCAAGTAACTGGGAAAAATTGGTCCTGATTTCAAAAAGACAAAAACTATTGGATTATTTTGTATATTTTAAGGTTAAGGCCCCAACCTATGGCCACCCCATCAACAACTCAGGTCTCTGCCATCTATCCTACCCCCTTAACTCCGTGTTTTACTTTCCTCTCCCCTACTCCTCACCCCCAAAATGTCTCAAGGCTTTGGAGAATAAAGATTTGTTGAATATTGAGGAAAGAAGAAACTGAGGGAGATGTGAAGGTAATTACATGGGGAAACCAAAGGACATCAAAACTCATGAGAGGAGGTCAAAAGGAAGCTGCAAAAATGACAATGAATGAATTAACCAGACCTGATTTTTCCTGAAAGGAAAGGCGAGGGCGAGGGTGTGTGTGTGGGTAGGAAGTTGCAGTCTACTGAACTATGCATTAAGTTTATACTCTGCCAGCAAATGTGCCCATACCCACTGATGATAATATACAGCAGGCTAGCTGAATATCCTCAAGTCATGTTATATAAGTCTATGTTACAGATTTAATGGGAACAAAGGATTAAATAAGAAGGATTGGGGAAGACCTAGACTGTCAGAGAGGGAGGGAACCGTGGGGGCATATGATATCTTAGGCAGAATCTTCTTCCTTAGCCTTACCAAGACAGTGGGGGACAAATCGGACCTGATGCACCTCAGACTTTTCTGCATCTCTATGACACTCTGAAGCACAGCAAGGCCAGGACTACTTAAAGAATCATACCAGCTACAAACACGTCTTCCTCTTTCTCACTGAAAAGTTGGGAACCCTTGCTTGCCGAGATTATTTCAGTAGCACAAAGGCAGTTCCAAACTGCCTTCCATCATACCTCTGGTTAACACTATCCTGAGAGAAGCTCTTACCTCTCCCTTTCCTCATTTACTCTCTGTGACAGCACTAAATGTTAAAAAGATGGTCAAAAGGACTATGCTAAGAAGGAAAGAGAATGAATAATCCAACAGAAATATGAACAAAGGATATAAATAGGAAGCTAAAAGAGATGAATACAAATGGCTAATAAACAACTGAAAGCCAATACACTGTCCTCGATTTTAAAATTCCAAATTAAAATGAAATACCCGTTTTCACTTATCAGATTAACAAAATTTTAAGTTTGGTAATACCCAATGTAGGTAAGGGAAACAGACCCTCTCAACTATTAGATTTTGCAATATCTACCAAAAATGTTAATGCACATATCCTTTGACCTATCAATTCTATTTCTAGGAACTTATCCTGCAAATAAACTAACACTAGCGTTCAAGGAAAAGAAAATGTGCGTGTGTACATGGGGATATTCACTGCAGCATTGTTTTAACAGTGAAAAACTATTATAAACAGGGGAATGGTTAAATTGACTTTGGTACAACCGTAAAATGGAATACTAGGCAGCCATTAGTTCAGCGAAAAGATCAACTTGCAAAAGAAAATAATGTATAATTCTATTTGTGAAACACACACAAACACACACACACTCACATACTCCTATTTACACAGAAAATTTCTGGAAGGATAGATAAAATATTGTTAACAGAGGCTGTCTCTGAGAAGTGGAACTAGAAGGAATCAGCAGAGGAGAACTTTTATTTTCAGTATAAACCTTCTGTACCACATGAATTTCTGTTGACACCATGTTTATATTATTTTCAGGGGCATTAAAGGGTACTTTTAAAACAAACAAAAGAAGAGAAGCAAAGAAAGAGGCAAGAGTTGCCAAAAGATTCCCAAACTAGATCACATAGCCTAGGAATAACAATCTGTGCCGATGACCCAGCATGAGCTGTGCCCAGAGCAGAGAGAGGTTTGAGCTACAGTCCCACAAAGCCAAACTTACCTTCAGCCTCTTCAGCAGCCACTGCAGAAGACCCTGCTGGGCGGCCTCTGTGCACATCTCAGGCCGGAACTCGGCCATGTTCTCTACAATAGCTGAAGGGAGACAGACACCAGTAATTTGGGAGGGCAACTTTGTTTCCATCTTCAACAAGCTTGCTTCCCATGACAGACATTTTATTCCTCTTTCCACTTCCCTGTATTCCTCCCAGCCAGATGCTGTGTTGTCATTTTCAGATTAACCAGGGAGATGCTATGGTTTTTTTTTTTTCTTCAAGTTATGTTACAAGTAAAACTCATAACTGAATGTGATGGAATTCACTAAAGGAATAGTGAAACATTTTCTGTGTTAACAGGGAACAACACTACAGCAGAACACACAAAGGTGTGAATATCTGCCTAAGAAGGCCCTCTTAATCTCACTGTACTAGAGTCCCTGAGACCTGTGACTAAAGAAACAGGGGCCTAGGCAGAAGCCTTAAGGAAAAACCAGGGGATGAATTCAGAGCCTCTTCCTCTCCTGATTCATCCATTTTCAGATCTCTTTCTCTGGATACTACAAGGGAAGCAAGCATGATCTTAACTGAACAAAATAATGTGCACAGAGGGGAAAGACCGCGCTGGCAGAGGTAACCGTCAGGTGCTCAGAAGCAAATATAATTGGTCCTGCTATCTCCTACAACAACCAAATTGCTGTTTAATGGGAAAATTTTAAATGAGGAGGCAAAAAAAAGTGATTGTATGATTATGATGCTAAAAAAAGGACATTAAAAAAAAAAACCCCAAACCTATAGTCTCATTCTATTGCATCCAGTGCTTTCCTTCCTTCAGGGCCCCATCCGCTCCCCATCCCAGGATATGTTATTATCTATCATAAAGCAGATCAGAGTTCTGTGCTCTTTAAGCACAACGCCCAGCGGGTCTGAGTCTTGAAGAGAAAGGGCTGAAGAAAGCACTACACCTCCTATCTGCTTCCTCACTCACGCCAGCCTCGCCAATGGCAAGTTAAAGAATGACCAGGCAGCCCCTCAGGGAGTGGATACAAAGCTGTGGGAGCAGAGTAGCAACGAGACCCCTGAGAGATGAAGATCATTTTAATAGCTTAATTACTTTCTCACATTTTCTAAGAAATCAGCTCATTCATTTTAATCTCCAATGCCTTTATCTTATTCTGCTTACACTTTAGATGGCTTTCTATTGTCCACTAGGATAAAATCCAAACATCCTGCAAGGGTTTAGAAGGTCTTCCATAATCTGGACAAACTTACTCCTCCGGTCCCATCTCCCACCATACCTACCTCACACTGCCACAGTACATTTCTAGTCTTCTCCCAAAGCCCTTGCCCATTCATGGCTTTACAAATGATACTGCCTTGCCCGTCTCACATTTCTCCGTCAAAATGCCCCTGTCGGGACTTCCCTGGTGGCGCAGTGGTTAAGAATCCACCTGCTGGGCTTCCCTGGTGGCGCAGTGGTTAAGAATCCGCCTGCCAATGCAGGGAATACAGGTTCAAGCCCTGGCCTGGGAAGATCCCACATGCCATGGAGCAACTAAGCATGTGCGCCACAACTACTGAGCCTGCGCTCTAGAGCCTGTGAGCCACAACTACTGAGCCCGCATGCCACAACTATTGAGCCCGCGTGCCACAACTACTGAAGCCTGTGTGCCACAACTACTGAAGCCCGTGCACCTAGAGCCCGTGCTCCTCAATAAGAGAAGCCACCGCAATGAGAAGCCCGCGCACCGCAATGAAGAGTAGCCCCCGCTCACCACAACTAGAGAAAGCCCGTGCGCAGCAACAAAGACCCAACGCCGCCCAAAATAAATAAACTAAATAAATAAAAAAAAAAAAAAAAAAAAAGAATCCGCCTGCAATGCAAGGGACACGGGTTCGATCCCTGGTCCGGGAAGATCCCACACGTTGTGGAGCAACTAAGGTCGTGCGCCACAACTACTGAGCCTGCGCGCCTAGAGCCCATGCTCCACAACAAGAGAAGCCACTGCAGTGAGAAGCCTGTGCATCGCAACGAAGAGTATCCCCTGCTCACCGCAACTAGAGAAAGCCCGCGCGCAGCAATGAAGACTCAACGCAGCCAAAAATAAATAAATAAATGAATTTTAAAAAATGCATCTGTCTTCATATTCAGCCCTAATCAGCTACCTGCTCCTACCCAGCAATTTGGAGACCCTTCCTCTTCACTTCCATAGTGCTCCCCACTATTATACCATTTGTGACCCTGTATTACCTTTCCTTTCTGTTCAAGACTTTCCCATCAGCCTGCCTCTTAAGAAGAACTGTGTCTAATTCATCTTTAATTTACCCAGTGCCTAGAACAGTGCCTGACAAACATTGGATGCTTAATAAGGGAAAGAGGGATTAATCTCCTGAGCTGTTGGTAAGGGACCAAGTTGAAACTAGACAGATCTTCATAGACTGCCAGGCCGGTGCTTTTCCCATTACATCAGGCTCTTTTTATTAACTGTCAGTTAAGACTTCTGATACTCTTTCTACTCAGCAAAATTCAGCATTAGGCTAACAGATGGCAATGCCGAATTCTGGCTCTAGACTAGAGCCAACCCCCAAATCACAGATTGTTGTGTTCTCTCTTCTCTTACTCCCTAGGTGCCATGTCTTCCTCCTTCTTTATGATAATCTTCACAGTAGAGAGTATAAAACTATAAGAGAAATCTGTGGTAGACACAAAGGAGCTGGGAGAAAATCTCATCTCATCAAAATTTCTACTTCTGCTGGGCCTTGTTCATTTCTCAAGCTCTGCTTACAGATATGTCACCTTTGGTTTTACAAGACAGTGACCAGTGATAAAGAGGACTACCCAAAAGCACAATTTTAAATAGGCTATTGGTTCAGCAACTTTGCAGGGGGAAAGACTAGAGAGACTCAAGGAGAAGGAGGAGGAGGCGAAATATTGCAGAGGAATCCACTTAAATGAACATACGATAAAGGGGCAGCCAACTTAACAGCAATATTTCCACAGTTTACACAGCAAAGTACACATAAGAAGCAAAAGAAATACTAACTCTTTTTCAAATAAAATGTCCTATAAAGGTACAAGCATACCTTGGAGGTACTGTGGGTTTGATTCCATACCACTGCAATAAAGCGAATATCACAATAAAGCGAATCACATGAATATTTTGGTTTCCTATTGCATATAAAAGTTATGTTTACACTATACTGTATGTAGTCTATTAGGTATGCAATAGCATTATGTCTAAAAAAATGTACATACCTTAATTTAAAAATACTGTATTAGTATATAATGCTAACTATCATCTGACAATGCAGGGTTGCCATAAACTTTCAATTTGTAAAAATGTAATATCTGCAAAGCACGATAAAGTGCAATAAAATGAGGTATGCCGGTATACAGTTGTTCAAAAGTTTGTAGTTCCACTGAAGGGAAATGTGAAGAAGAACCAACAGAAGGGGATTCAAAAACTGTAAAATATACACTTTCCAAAGCAAAAAAAAAAAAAAAAAAGAATTCATCCTGCATAGACTTCATCCTAACTTTTGGAGGCAAAGGCAAAGGCCTGCTCAAAGAAGCCAGCAGTTTTTGTCCAGGAAGGATTTCTGCTTTTATTACCACAAGCCAAACCAAAGCAGCAGTTATATGAAATTTACACAAGGGTCTTCATTTCTGAAAAGGCAGTTTGGGAGCAGAAAAAAGGAAAACCCTCCTGCTGTTGACTCTATAATGAAGGAGGAAGGAAATGAGTACCAAACCCCAAAACAAACACAAAGAAACTCAGAAAATGCTGGCACCCTTCCCCTTACCCAGAGTGTTGTGGACGCCATCTGCCTCTTCTTTCACAGACTCATCCAGACGCTCCAGATTCTGCACAAGCAGTGCTACCACTTGCCCGTCCACCTTCAGCAACAGGGGAGCAAAAGGAGAATGGGATACATGTCACAAACAGTCTCCAAAATGTTGTCATTCCCATACTCCTCTACTGAATGAACAAAGTAAACAACCTGCCACTTATGGTTTACAGTATGCTCTCCCATCCCAATACCTCTTTTGAGGCTTGAAGTGACCCTGAGGCAAAGAAGGGGCAAGCACCATTATCCCTAACTTTATTTTATTTTATTTTTTTTTAAGATTTATTTATTGATTGATTGATTGATTGCTATGTTGGGTCTTCGTTTCTGTGCTAGGGCTTTCTGTAGTTGCGGCAAGCGGGGGCCACTCTTCATTGCGGTGCGCGGGCCTCTCACTATCGCGGCCTCTCTTGTTGCGGATCACAGGCTCCAGACGCGCAGGCTCAGTAGTTGTGGCTCACGGGCCTAGTTGCTCCACGGCATGTGGGATCTTCCCAGACCAGGGCGCAAACCCGTGTCCCCTGCATTAGCAGGCAGATTCTCAACCACTGCGCCACCAGGGAAGCCCTATCCCTAACTTTAGATTGAAGCTTAAGGGGACAAGGTAAAATTCAAGGTTACATATTTGACTGAGTGACATACTAGCACTTGAACCTAGGCCTTCTGAAATCAAGTCCTGTGCTCTTTCTACTTCTATGTGGTATTTAAACACCTTACAAAAATGCCATCTTAAGTCAAGTCACAAGTTCATTCAAGTCAAAAGCACATTTCTAGACCACAGCACCAGGAGATATTCAGTTGGAAAGTTTACTTGCCATATTTACACTGACATCAAAATTTAGGGTTAAACTCAAAACATTCCTAAGTTTCTACATCAAGCTTTTATGAAACTATTACTTTTGATGAACTTCTGACTCCTTCTCGAAAAGAATATTAACAGAATAAAATATCTTATGTTTGTATTACACATAATGCATAAGAAAGCAATTACATTTCTCTTATTTAATTTGATTCACATAACACTTATAGGAAAATTTTAGTAGCCACATCATATAGATGATATTCAAGAGATTAATGACTTAGCCAAGACCACACAGCTACTAAGCAGTGGCAGCAGAAGCAAAAACCAAGCTTCCTTCTTAGGTGAAATAATGCTTACACCGCTTCACACTACCTTCTGGCCACAATGTGTGCCCCTTACAGAGACTGCCTTGGGGAACCCTGAGGCACACCAAGGAAGATAACTAAGGAAACACCTAATAATCAAGAAGTGATTATCTGTCTGGTAATACATTTCTAAGTCATAGCCAATAAGTAAACCTATACTGGAAGATAAGATTTGCTGCATACCCATGGTGTATCCTCTCTCTCACCACCTCAGTTTCTTCACTTAGGAAATGGGAATAAGTTGTAAAGATTAAATGAAATTATATGGCATACTTTACCCTGGGTCTGGTTCAAAAATTAAGTAGAGAGTTTGAATCTAGCCCTTTACTTCTTCTGACACCTGATTATGCACTGTTCATATCTCCCACGGGCTAAGAAAAACTCAAATTCTTTGAAGGCAGGCACTGCACCCTCATTTATCTTGGTACACTCCTCAAAGTCAAGTGCAATACTATACATAGCAGACAGTCAGTAATTTTGCTAAATTTAAATAAACTGACAAAACACTTTACTTTGTGTACTGTAGTCATATTTTTATATACATTGTTCCATTTACTCTCATGTAATCCTCACAACTTTTACAGGTGAGAAAAACAAAGGTCCAGAGAGGTTAATTAGCCTGGTCAAAGTCACAAAGCTTGTGGCAGAAGTGACCAACTCCGAGACTATTTTTTCCCATCATATCCTGTCACTTCAATGAGGGGAAAAGAAAGGAGAGGAAAGAAAGGAGAGAGAAGGAAATGATCTCATTCAACTGATGGCCTCCTGAACACTTGTGTATAACGTGCTCTATGGACAATTCAAACTGAGCCTGAGGATGGAACAGTGGCAAGAGAGACATCTTCAAAGAAGGCCTCTTTACTCTTTCTGGGTGAGACTTAATGGAAGCATCTGGATGGGGGAAAAGCTGAAGTTGTTGACTAATTTGGGATACCTGAATCACGAATGAGGCAGATTTTTCTAGGCTCTCCTTTATGCCCTGGTGTGAGAAGCAATGAAAGACACTAGTTGCAGATTGGAGGGGATACTGATGCCAGAATTGAGAACTCCTGTAAATACGAGAAAGAGCTGTTTCCCTCTCTTATATCAAGGAGATATACAATCTTGCTCTCAAATCTCACAGCCAGCAAAAGCTTCACCAAAGAAATCCACTGCAATATTTTCCTTAATTAATTGGACAATTTGGGTATGTGAGAGAAAACAGAAAAACATCCGGGGGAAAAACATGAACCATGTCACAGTTTGTTTTTCCCTAAATCACCCTGATTGACTTATAATCTCCCTGAATCCTAAAGCAGCAGACACTGCAACTCCGCTGGGTATCACACTGCTTGTCGGTTCTGCAAACTGCCTCACCGGTTTCAACTGCTTATTGATGCTTTATGTGCATTATCCCCCTGTCCCCTTTCCTTGATTCTTAGTTATGTTACCCATGGTCTGCTGTCTGGAGAGTGGTGGGGACAGTGGCAGTAAGCAACACATTCATATCTCAGAACTGAATGGTTATTGGTAATGGGTGTCTGGCTGGAGGAAATCTTTTTTTCTTGCTACAAAAATCTAACTTCTAACAGACAGCCTTTTTAAGCTTGCAAAGTGTGAAACTTTATGTTTAGCTGGGTTAAATGCAATTTTATCTGACTGCAGGAGGGTCAAAGCAGTCAAAATACATTTAGCTGAGAAAACCCTCAGGAAAACATTTATATTATGCATAGCTCCAGATATCATCTAGTAAGAAGCACAAATTAGCATTCTGTCCCTCTAAACTCTTGGGTCTACCACCTTCCTGCCTGTTTTGGACCTGTGACTAACTCTGAAACTAAAACCAAATCCTGCTTAGGGATTAAAGCATCAGCTAGAGCAACCCTGGCCTTGGAAATCATGACCGTCTTAAGCCTGATGTTTTCTGATAAGGCATTGGCTTTTTCCGCTTGTTACCAGGTCTCCCAAACAATACTCCACCAGGTCCTACTGAGACAGGGTTCAAGGGCATGATCAGTCATATTTTTCCAGTTGACCAGAGAGGGTAGATACAAGAGAAGATGAGGAAATAAAAAAGGGATAGATGAGGGGAGATGAGAGGGTTTGAAGGATTCCTTTTCTATCTTGCACAATCTGCCAACAAGGTTTCTCAAGAGCTTGACTGGAGTTTTTCTACCTACTATGAGCTCTGGAAATTTCATATTTAAAAAACAATAATAAACCCTCCCCCTGCCCTATACACACACCCACTGAATCTTGACCAAGCAGTAAGTTTTGAAAATACACATAGTAATATGGTCATAATGTAAAACTTAGGCCTGCTGCAACCCAATATATTCTAGCTTCCACTCTTGCCCCTCCAATCCGTTATCGACACAGCTCCCAGAGTGGTCTTTTTAAAATGTTAGGTCAGACTATGTTACTACTCCCTTGCACACTGGCAATCCCACCCGAACTTACTACAAGGCCTACAAAGCCCAGTGTGGTCTGGCCCTGACGGTGCTCTCTCCCTTCACCCCAGCTGTGCTCTAACAGTACCGGCCTTTTTTCTGTTCCTTGAGTATGTCAAACTCACTCCTTGCCCTTGGTCATTCTGAATGGCTGGCTTCTTCTCATCACCCAGAACTCAGGCCTTTCCTGACTATCTAATTTGATGTGATTCTCCAGTTGCTCTACAGGACATCATTCTATGTTAATTCTCTATGTAACAGGGAGTCATTACCTGTTTTCTCGTTTACTTATTTACTGTTTCTCCCGACACTAGAATACGAGCTCCACAAAAACAGACTTTGTCAGTCTTGCTCACTGTTACACACGCAATTCTTAGAATCCAGAACACACTAAGCATTCAATAAACAATTAGTGAAATGAATGGCCAAATGAATTCTGCTTGAGAACGAATACACATGAAGGTGAGGACGTTAATAGAAATGGGAGGGGATAAAAGTGGTAGCATCCAGAAATTTACATAAGTACCCTTAGAACAACCGAAAACCTGCCAACTTCAGCCTCACCTGAGTAGCACAAATGCATTGCCCACCAGCTCAAGCTTCAAAATTTAAGTAGGGTTAATTGAGGGCAAGAATGGGTATAGGGCAATCTCCTGGCTCTCCACATCAAAGCCACATTGTGAAACTATAGTAAGTGGTGGCTCCCAGCCACATTTCCACCTCCTCTGGCTGTGACACCTCCAAGCACCCTCAAATTGAAGCCTCCCTACAGGGGCCATGGCCAATACCTACAGCTCTGCCGTCCCTCCTGGTTCTTCCCCATCAGAAGGGATGGATCTCTCCTCCTCATTTCCAAAGAAGCTTGCATCTCTCACAGTCATTCTTAATGCTCTGCCTTGTATTATCATTACTTATTTCATCCTCTTGTTTTTTTTTAAACTAAACCATCTATCCCCCCATGTCTCATTTAGGTCCACACCCTCCAGATGTTTTTGGGTATGTGTTCAAAATGTTTTTTGAACATTTGCTGAAATGAAAAAAAATGTTTGTTGAAGTCAACAAACATTCACAAACATTTCACTGTGTGGCATGTGATATATATCATTTTAACTTGACATTTACTAAGTACTTAATATGTCCCAGACATTTATACCTTTATTAAGACAATGGCCAACATTTATTGGGTGTTTACTCTGTGCCAGACACTGTTCTAAAGACCTACTAAGTATCTCATTTATTCTTCACTTCAGCTCTATGCAATAGGCACTACTGTTATCCCCATTTTACAGAAGAATGAACTGAGTACAGAGAAGATAGGTAACTTTCTCAAGGTCACACAGATGGTAAGTGACAAAGCCACCACTTTGGCCACTCCCCTGATCGGGATCACATCTCAGGGAAGACAAACTTATAAACAGTGCCAGGATATACACAGTGGTAGGGGAACACAAATTCTGCTGAAGTGATGAGTCTGAAAAAAACTCAGGAGAGACAAGGTTTAAGTGAGGCTTTAAAGAATGAGTAGGAGTATTCCAGATAGCAAGGGGAAGCAAGCCTTGCCAAGCTGAAGGCAGATGTGAGCAAAGGCATGGGATTGCCAAGCGCATGGCAAATTTTGGGACTGGTAAGTAGGGAAATGACTGTAATCTAATCATGACTCTCAAGGAGTCCAATGTCTTCTTTAGAGAGGCATGCCAGAGAACTGCCATCAAAGCAAATACCCTGTGTTCCCACTCCTCAGAAAAGAGTCTATTTTCCAGGCTACTAAATCAACTTGTTACAAAGCACAAATATTCGCCTTTTGCATAAGTAATAGCAGTGGATATAAACCAAACTTTAAACCCGAAAGATCCCTGAGAATACCAGGACAGCACTCTCTCCCCACAAATGTGCTATTCTATTGCTTAGGACTTCCAACTGAGAAAACGACCAAGGAAATAACTGCAAACTGAACATCACAATAAATTCTACTACATGTCCTCTAGCCTCTGCTCATGCAATTCCAGGCCTCCAATATTGGCCCCAAATTAAAACTACGAAGACAACTCAACCCTTGTAATATGAGAATACTTATCAAACTTCTTCCTGAATGTAGCACAAGGGTAGAAAAAAAACAGATGAAGACCACCTACCAGTTCTGCTCTCTGATATTTACTGATGGCTCCTCACTGGCTGCAGATAAGCAAATAATATATGGGAGTCTAGAAATGTTCAATTGTTTGTGATTCACACCAGCCCCACCAGTATAAAGCTGTAAGAGTCAAAATCTTAAAGTAATATAATAAAAAAGAAACTAAACAAAACAAACAGAAAACCCTGTATAGCAGCTACCTAATGGCTCCCCAGACTGAGGATGAACTGTCTCTTCCCAAACAAACAATAAAATCTGCAAGATCCAGCTTTTGTTGGTGGGCTTGGCAACACAGAAAACACAAAGGGGGCTTTTGTGTGAATTGCTGTTTCTGGGTACGTTTTACAGGCAGCAGACCAGCTAGCTGTTCCTTTCTTGTTTCCTCTATTCACACAGGCAAAGGATGATAATTAAAATCAGCCCAGAGTCCAGGCAGGAAGGCTCATTCAGGGCCACTGTAATTAACCTCTGAAAGGTAAGACTACACAAATGACACCGTGGGGACATGGAGAAGGAGCAAGTGCCACAGCCTTCCTTCAGATGCTCCTCCAAACAAAAGGACACCCCGACATCACCCTCTTCTGTCTGCACAGTGGTTCAAAGGAAAAATAAAGGTCCTGAATTCTACAAAAGTGGCAGTTCGCTCTAGGAAGGAGCTTGAAAGAAAAATGGCCATAGAAATTTTCATCATACTCAGTCACAAATGGCCCTGCTGGACTCCAGCCTCGCTCTCTCTAAGAGACAGTCCTTCATATCCAGTGGGTTCACAGCCCCTTCTTTCACACCAAATGGTAGCTGTGAGCATGGCACATGGGAAATTTCTTGTGTCAAGAACCTCGAGAGAGAAAGGGTGAGGAGGGGGTGGGCAGTGTAGCAGTGGGGTCTCAGAATCATTTGGGGCCCTAGTCCCAGCCATTCTGATTCAGCAGGTCTTGGATGGGGCCAGAAAGCAGCCTAACAAGCACCCCAGGTGCTTCTGATACAAGTGGCTACATGGACCTTTGATAAACTCTGCAAACTGCATCAAAACCAGTACTTATTAACATTCTTAACCAGAGAGAAAAGACCAGACAGCAGAAGACAACAGAAAGGATGGAAAATCAACAGAAACTTGAGGAGGGAGATAGCTTGGTGGGTGGACAGAGCTCCACAGGCAGTATCAGGGTAAGAGGCTGGAGTAGAGTCACTCCTGCCACTGGCCAGCTGTGGGGCCCTGGGGCCCTCTCCCATGCCTGGTAAGAGGGAAACCGGTGCTGTGGGACAGGACTGCAGTGGGGATCACAACATGCAGAAGCTCATCTTTGCTGTTACAGGGACTGGCTGAGAGTGATGCAGTGGAAGGCTTCACTTCTGCATCTGGGCTTCCTCAAGGATAAAGTGAGTTGATGAGATTACATCAGTTCACCTCACATATAAATTCTTTGGATTGGCTGATTCCTAGAATAATACCTGAAGAAGATTCTGAGGCCTTGCCTAGGCTCCACAAAAAGGAACACAGAAATCAGCTGACCCTGTCTTCTGCAGTCAGTGGCTGCTACTCGGACCTGTATGAGCTAGAAGGTTTGTTCTTGTTTTTAAACATTCTCCGATTCCCTACCTGTATACCAAATAATAATGATACCTGTCTTTACTAGCGCTTGGGATTATAAAGCCCAGAGAAGAAAAGAAACTCTTTTCTGCAAAAACTCTTTGTAAAAAGGTCAGAAGCAACACAGTGAGGGCGGGCGAGCAGGAACGTGGAGTCAAAGAGAACACAGGTTCAAATCCCAGCCATGTGACCACGGGCAGGTTGTTTGGCCTCTCTAAGCCTCAGCTTCATGGCTATAAATGGGAGTAATAGCGGTAATACCCTTCTGAGAGGATACAGTGAGGATTAAATAAAGTGTAAAAAACAAGAAAACGCCTGCCTACAGCACATATTTAATAAATACTAGGACTCTACAACCCCTGCCCTAACACAGTTCCAAAGAATAAAGTACCCCACATGTTGCACTTTACTTTCTTACTCTCCTCATTCAATCCAGCCTTGCCACAGAGCTCTTCCTGACACCCAGCCCGTGCCCCTCACAGAGACAATGGTGGGGAGGATGCCAACACCGTACACACACCTGCAAAACCCCAGAGGGACGTGGAACTTACCAGAGCGTCAATGAGTACTTCTGCTCCTTCTTCACTCTCATGGAGGGTGTCTATATCTGTTAATTCCTGAAGCAAATCAACCACAGCTATGGACACATGTGAAAAATGTTAAGGGTAACACATACATATGAAAACCCAACTGACATTTTATTAAAATATTTGGTTCCCTTCCATTTCCTGGTCAATCGCTTCATCACCATTTACCTTTAATACACTCTCATTTTATTAACATCTCTTCAACAAGGTTCTACTCACAGTGGGTGTTCAATAAATGTTGGTAACTGCTTCACTTAGTTCCTTTCCTTATGCTGCCTTCCTGGCAACTTATTCCATAGGTTCAGTGCATTTTCATAAATTTCAAAACTTCAAATAGATCACTTGGGAGGTCACTTTTCCAGTGAGAAACAGGCCAACACCCTTAACCTTACCTCATAATTTAAATTCTTGGAACTCAGTATAATCTTAACTACCTTCTACACTTCACCTTCAAAGACAGTAATGATTTCTTCTGAGATAAGATGGCTGGTGTTCACCAAGGAGTCTTCAGAAATCAGGGCGTGACAAAATAGGTTTAAAATGTAGAGGGAAGGATTTACATTGGACTGTGCTAGACCCCACCAACCTCCCTTCCTCTTAAATACCATGTTGCTTTGGACATAAAAGGAAGGTGAAAAATGATGATTAAACACAAGGCAAAAAGAGAGAGACAGGGACATATAGGAGAAAGAAAACATGAAGGAGAGAAAAAAGGAGTTATGTTTGGAAACTGGAAGCCCAAACTAAACTAAGTTTCCCTTCCCTCACCTTGGACACATACATACACACACACACACACACCACTTGCTCTGTCAACCAGCATTTACTGAATGCTTATGATGAGTAAAGCACTGTGATAGTGACAAAGGCAAATCTACTCACGCTGGGCCTCAGTTTCCTCATTGATAAAATGAGGAAGTTAAGGTAACTAAAGACATTTAAAAAAATTATATACCACAGGCAATTACCAACATGTAACAAATGAGGAATACAGACAACCTGAACTACACACATCCTGAAAAAGGAGCAAACTGAACTGGGACATAAGGAAAGATTTGCTAGAAGATGACTGGTCAGAAAACAGGCCACTAAATAGATGAGGGCAGGTAGGCTAGAAAGCAAAACATCAGGAATATACACAGAGAGATTAGAATGTACAAAGGTATATGAAGAGAAGAAAGAGGATTAGGGAAGAGGGAGGGGAGAAAATTATAACTAGACTCATATGAAGAAAATAATATCTTGAAAGAATAATATAATACCTGTGTGCAGGATGCACTAAAGCACTGTGAGTGTTGGGTTTGGGGGTGGGTAGATGGGGGGTATGGGGAAAAGCCAGGCCTGAAGGAGGAAGACCTGTTCCGAAGCTACCACACACAAAAGAGTGCAGAAGTGAGACGACAAGGGTCAGAATCAGGGCAGTTTCAATGCAAACTGGAAAGAAAAAATAAAAAGAAAGATACAGGACATATTAACAAGAATGATAGGACTTGCTAACTGCCAACTGATGTTACAGGTATTTTATGAACATCTTTTGCTAAAAGAAAAATTATTCAAACGTTTGTTTTATTTATCTATACCTGACCAGCTGACCATCATGAATAAGTAATTAAGCTTTCCGTGTCTTATTCTTTCACACTTTAAAGTAATATATACACAAAACTTGGGTGTACTATGAAACTCTATGTGTACAATGAGAGTAAAGGTCTTTGGATAAAACTCCTTCATGGGTATAGTTCGCAGTCTTTATTAACAAAGTAACCAGAAAGCTCTTGACACAAAAGACCATGTATCAAACATGATGTATAGTAAACTAAAATACTTAAATTGTTTGAATTAAAAAAAAAAAAACAGCCTAACCAAACTAACATCTAGAAATTCTGAGTAGTAGGAATTAGGAGTTCTCCCTCTCTAAACACTGCTGTAGATGCCATCATAATAACTACCATTTTTAAAAAGTCATCATTATGCCAAGCACTGTGCTACTGAATTCTCACAGCAGCATTATAAGTGTGATCCCCATTTTACAGATAAGAAAGCGAAAGCTCAGAGTGGTTAATTAACTTATCTAAAGGTCACTGCAATAGTAAGGGAGAATGTTAGGTCCACCTGATTCCAAAAACAATACCTTTGCCACTACTCTCCATATTAATGCACAGGGGAGTATAAACCAGGTTTAAAAACAGCTAGATTCAGGTATATTCTAGGTATTGACCCTACTATAATAACAGAGAAAAGGACTGTCACTTACTTCCATCATAAATTATTAAAATCCCAGGAAAAAGAACAAAATACTAACAACTCCTCATTCTCCTCATCTGAGAAGCTCCCATATTTATTCTCTTGAAAAGTTCTTACATATGAGATGTAAAAATCTTATTATTTATCCACCTGCTTATTTAATATGCATGATGACATTTCATCCATCTATCCATCCATCCACCATAGAGTCAGATGTCTATAGGACAAGGATGTGAATCGGGCATGCGATAAGTACTATCATTACATCCCCTGAATAACATCATGCCCCACTAAGTACTTACTATGATTATTAATTAAACATTAGCCTCAGGAGACAGGTGGGGCATATATGAAAGAACAATAGATGAAGAGTCAGGGCAAACTCGAGGACAGGGGTCATATCACATTTATCTTTGCTTCCTATCTTTAGTGAACCAAACTGTCCCCAAATTGTTAACACTATGGAATCTTGCTCAAGCTCCTTTATTTCTTTACAGCTTAGTTTCCTCATCTGTAAAATGGTGGTAATGATCTCTGCCCAGCCTATCTCACCCAGTAGCTATAAGGAATAAATGACATCATGTATGTCAAAGGGCAAGTAAATCCAAGTACTGAGAAAATAAGAAAGCACTATAATAAAGATTGCTGTTAGTCAATTCTTCCCACAGAATGGCCAAACCCTCACTATTGCCTTCATTTTTTCTAAAACCTCTAAAATCTAAAATTTAAGCTAACGACAGCATGATCCTCCCTTTCTGGGTCACAATGGGTTGGAAGATCTAATTTTGTATTTCAGCTATGCCACAGAAATTCAGATTGATCAAGTCCTTTTTCAGCCTCTAAGGTCTTATGGGACAGGTATCATATTTTTCTTTGATTATTCTTATACCATGCTCACAAATGGGTCACATTAAACCTGGGGGGAAAAAGGAAAAGAAAATTTGACAATGGTGATCATTTTATATAGGAACAGAATAAATGTCTAACTTTTACCAAGAAAAGTCATTTCTTATAATGGTCCAGTGGATATCTCCTTGTCTACTACACTCCTGCCTCAGTTGAGAAGTCAAACAAGAAATCACTTACCAGCTACCAGGTCTGATAAACAACTCATCAATCCTACCACTAACTGATTTTACATAAATTCTCAACTTTCACCAAATAGCATTTCAGCAAGGCAGTAATGAGTCCATAATTGTAATCATCAACTCCCGAGTAATATAATATGATCCAGAAGATAGAGGTCATTTGAAGACTAGAAAGAGGAATAAGAAGTGAAACTAAAGATAAACAGATGAACTCTCAGTCTTAATGAGAAAATTCAGCATGGTCTGCCACCCATCCAGCATTTCTTCACAAGCAGACTCTGGGCATGGGTGATAGGTTTTTCCACTGTAGTTACAATTTCATTTCACAAGGTGAAAGGCTCTCCCATCCAAGTGCAATAGGAAAACAGAGAGCCTGTCTCTTTGCGAATTACTAAAAACACAGTTTCTGATAGCCTATTTTGTCATGTCGGGTAGAAAGGCCACCCCACTCACTCCCTCTGCACCTGTCCACTACTGGGGCAATAAGCCAGTATAATAAGAGGTGAAGTAGAAAAGACCAGCTGGGTACAAAATGGCCCACAACACAATGGCTTTTAGAAAAAGAGGCGTATTTGCTTTTATTTTGGCTTTAGATATTTGTTTTTTTGGCCTGATCTCAGGTAGAGTCTTGGGACAGAAAGGGAGCATCAATTTCATTAATCTCCAGTGAGATGTGACCATAAGGAACAAAATTATTAAAAGAAAAAAAAAGATAAAGAGGAACAAAATATATTAAGCAGATGGCTTTTTTAAAAAGTCCTTTCAAAAATGCTTCTTTAAGAAAAATGACCAGTCTAGATTCACAGTATGTAACTGATTTAATGGAAAAAATGTGGGGTTTTTTAGAAGTCTTTTTTTCTTTTATTCCTAGATTAGAAGAGTGATTAGATATAGCTCAATTAATGCAGATGAATTTCTAAACAGACAAAATGGTCTTTTTCTCCTTTTAAAATAATGGCACAGAACTACCTAGAATGAATCTAGATCCTTAATGTTACCCCAATCCTTAATCAAAATAATGAGGGAAAAAAATATCCTCATTCAACATTTATTAAGTACCTACTAAATGTTAGTGGGCACTATTAGGCCACAGGGGAAATGTCCAAAGCAGGCTACAACCACCCTAGCCTTCCAAGGACATGGAATTCACCTAAAACTCATAAGCAAGATCAAAAGTTACATTAAGAGGTCCTTTTCCTAGATTGCCATTTTGGCACTTTTCTCCTAATCTGACTTACTTCAGAGCATAATTAAATGGCTCCAAAAAATGGGTGGTTTATCAGTACAGATTATCAGGGAAGTTAGACTACCAATGAGGAAAAGAAGTAAATTCTTTTCAGTGTAATTTTGATTCTAGAAATATCAAGAAAAGAATAGCTCTTAGCAAAACAACAGCTTGACATATAAAGTCTTGTTAGACAGTGCTTGCAGGAAAGCACTGGAGCAATAGCCAACTCCCTCCCAGTCCAATTAGAAGAAAGCCCTTAGGAGGCGCAAACCCTTCCCAGCCCTATTCCTGCTCATTAGCGCTGGGGCTCGAACACAAGGCACCCCTGACTGTTGTACACACCCTCTGGGATAATACGGTGTGTCGTATAGACCCAAACTGCTCAAGTGCAATTGATCCCTGCTGGTCTAAAAAAAACCTGTCTGCCCTTTATTTTCCAATTCCCACAATAATTCTTCACAAAATCCAACGGGACAACTTTGCAAGTTCTCCTGGCTTTCTAGAGTTTGAGAAAACTAAGCAGTAATTTAGAAAATAGTGCTAACGACTACTCCCTATTTCAGACAAAATAGAGCTGTCCCATCAGGACCAATGATCTACTCTGTAACTAACAAAACAAATCTCTCCCTTCCTGCATATTAGCATGCAACCAACTGTACTGATGCCCTCAGTTAACAGTACAATGAGACCTCATTTTTCTGAATCACAAATGGGTGGAGAGAAAGCAGATTTGAAAAAATCTGGTTTATATTATTCAATAGTTCTTATTAAAGAATAGGGCACTTAGCTGGGAAGCAGTGGTCATGATTTTAAAAATAAATAAAGCCATGGACCTGATATCCCTATAAGTTTGTAGTGACTACGTGAGCACATCAGCTTCCAGCACGTGAGGAATGGCAATTTCCATTGCCATGGTAGATATCGTGAAAATAAACTTGAAATGCACACTAATCTCCACATCTATCAAAAGCTTACCCATCTCCAATGCCCAATTCCCTAAACACTGCCAAACCAGAGATGACCTACGTTTTCTCAGAACACCAATGGTACTTCCTGAGCATAACACTCCAAGGGCACTTACCACACATAGTAATGTGAGTGTTTTTGCTATCAACTGGAGTTATTTTTTAATTAATTAATTAATTTATTTTTGGCTGCATTGGGTCTTCGTTGCTACACCCACGCTTTTCTCTAGTTGCGGCGAGCGGGGGCTACTCTTCGTTGCGGTGCGCGGGCTTATCATTGCGGTGGCTTCTCATTGCAGAGCACGGGCTCTAGACGCGTGGGCTTCAGTAGTTGTGGTGCACGGGCTTAGCTGCTCCACAGCATGTGGTATCTTCCCGGACCAGGGCTCGAACCCGTGTCCCCTGCATTGGCAGGCAGATTCTTAACCACTGCGCCACCAAGCGCAGTGCAACTAAGCCTGTGCGCCACAACTACTGAGCCTGCGCTCTAGAGTCCGCAAGCCACAGCTACTGAGCCCACGTGCCACAACTATTGAAGCCCACGTGCCTAGAGCCCGTGCTCCACAACAAGAAAAGCCACTGCAATGAGGAGCCCGCACACCGCAACGAAGAGTAGCCCCCGCTCACTGCAACTAGAGAAAGCCCGCAGGCAGCAACGAAGACACAACACAGACAAAAATAAAAATAAATTAATTTATAAAAAATAAAAATAAATAAAATAAAATAAAATAATAAAATACCTTTAAATGTACCTTTGATTTTATTTTTCTGTAGAAACACTCCAAAAGGGTCACAAAAAAGGGCTCTAAACATGTTTAAATGATTTATTTTAAAGGAAAAATTGTTTTAAAAAGCAATATTTCTAAAGGCAGCAGCTGTTGAATCCCACCTTGTGTTCCCTCCTAATGCATTCAGAGTGACTCTTCAATCCATGTGCGGGGTGTGCCCCTCCCTCTCTGCCCCTCACCCCCAGAGGTGCTCTTCACGGACCAGAATTCCTCTCCACAGCCAACTGATGGCTGAGTTCCAGCCTCTCAAGGGGGGAGATGAGGCACAGAAGCGCTGACAAGCCCTCACCAGCAGCAGTGATGCAGAGCGCCAGAATAAACTCTGAAGCTGCTTCTCACGGTTGAAAGGACGAGGCACAAGCTGTTTTCTCACATCCTCTGCCTCTTAAGGTTACAACAAACCAGCCTCTGATCCAATTAAAGTCCCTATAGTTTATGTTTTCTCAGAGAAGGACAAAGCAAAGATGACCTGTGCTTGCTGGGACCATAACCAGCCATGTATGGTTTTGGTTGATAAACGAAGAGTTAAAAAAGATTAAAAATTTAAGTCCTGACTGCCACGAAATTGTTTATTCACGGTAAGGTGTTTCGGGCAGTTACAGCTGTACAACAGTAAATTGTTAACAACCGTTTCCCGAAGAAAAATTTCCATTATAGATCACAGATAAGACAAGAAGCAGAGTGCAATGCTACTGGGAGATCAACATTCCAACTGATAGAGGATATGTAAGATGCAAGTCAAGAGGGCCTACCCTTTCTTGAAACCACTTTCAAGAAAAACGGTACTTTGAATAGGATGACATTTACCCTAATTGCTGCATCTAATTAAAATGAGGTAATTTAAAAAATTTCAAATGCACTTTAAACTTGATGTAGGGCATAATTAAAAAATTAGATTTAAAAAAATATCATTAGGGCAGCAGGGTGAAGGTTAGCAGACAAGAAGGGGAAAAAACAGTTTAGCTCTCAGAAAACAGGAGGGAAATGGCAGTCTGTCAAAGTTATTATAGGGGGACTTGTTTTTTTCCCTTCTTAAAGACCAGAACGTAATAACTTGGAACATCTGTGCCGTTGTCTTTCCCAAACATCCTGATGTCGAGCACACTTCTTGTGTCAGTCTTCTCCCCAGCAGGAACCAGGCTGGTGAATCAGCAAAGTGTCAGCATCTTCAGAAAGCTGCCACTATTATTTTGAGTTAGCAAGAATAAAAAAAGAATAAGAGTTGTGTTTCCAGAAACAAAATAGGTGATTGCTGTATAAATACACAAGGTAATGGGTGACTATACACCTCTGTCAGGGATGTAGTAAATCCTACAGGGAAAAGACTCAAGGTGCATTAGAAATGACACTGGACTGGAAATCAGGGGCCTGGAGCACCAGCCTCAACCTCAACAGCTAGTGGTCCAACATCTAGACCTTAGACTTGTTACTAACTAAACAAATAAGGCCCTGGACTAAGTCACCTCTAAGGTCTGTTTGGATTCTGAAAATCTACCATTCTTAGGTGAATTGAAATGTGAAGTCACAATTAGAACTCTTGGTTACTAACTCTGTGAGGACCAGTTAGTACCTTGAATAGGGCTATTCGTATGCTAGATACTCAATAAGTTTACTGACGGATGCTGCTTGAGCATCAGTGCAGCCTATGGTTCCTGGGGGTCTAGCACAGTGCCTGATAAGCACTCAAAGCCACGTCTACCAAATGAATTCATGAGACCCATACCAAACTCACCCAGAGACAAGCTAATTGACTAGGGTCCTCGTACAACCCAGAACCTCCCAGTGATGAGTATGGGGAATATACTCATCAATCTAGGGACTGACAGCAATTCTCAAAACTGTCTAACATTCCGTGAAGTATCAGAAATGGCTTAAAAGATCACCTTTCAAGAAGCCTGCATTAAGATTATTCACTGATTTATTTCTATGAGAATTATCAGGCAGGAAAGAACCTAGTCAGACATGCTCTCAGGAGAGAGATTACCAGAAAGATGAAAATAACATGAAGCAGCAGCAGATTTCCCATGAATATCACTCAAGCAGACTAACTACATTTGTCTCTTACCTTCAGAAATCTGGTTTCAAACAGAACTATTGGAAGAGAATTTGCTTTCATGACCGTAACCCCAACCACAGGTACATCAAAAACCTTTTCCACTAAAGCTGTTTCACATCTGATAGCAAAGACAAAGTATAAAAAGGTTTGAGTCATGATTCAGCTTCAGTTAAAAGTAACATTTACTAAATACCTACTATGTATCAGAAACTGCTTAGCACTTATATGAACTCCTTTGATCCTCTCAATAACACTGAAAGGCAAAAGTTTATATATATATATATATATATGAATGTTTATATTTTTTTCCAGTAAATGCCATCCACGAATATACACAGTATCATTCCCACAGATGAGTCTATAGCATTTAAGTCTTGAAAACAAGGTGACAACTGAATTCACAATTTTTAGATCCTTCGGTAATTTAATGTTCTATGCCCTTAAGGCTGTTAGACCTTAAGGTATCCAGGTCTGGTTACGTCCCAGTGACATAACTCATCTACTTTTGCAGATGAGAATACTAAGGGCTGGAGGGGCACCAAATTTCATACAGGGAATCAAACTTAGACCGTCTGTTTAGGTCTAATGCTGTCAACAAATACTAAATGTTATTGCGCACCCAGCCTCTTTTAAGGAATTGGGAATATAGCAGTAGACAAAGTAGATAAAAATCCCTGTCTTCCTGGACATTCCAATGTGAGACTAGAGGAGGGTTCAACTCCACTGGGCCATCTGTTAGCAAAATGATGTCTAGATCAACAGATAAAAATCCTGTCTGGTTTTGCCTATATAATGGGCCCCCAAATCAAGATCCTGAAAAATTAATGCTGTTAATGTATGAACAGGATACATCACGATGAATTCTAACACTAGTAAGAGCAAGTAGGACAATTAAGGGTTGCCCAAGATTTATTAATAGATAAAAACCAGACTTTCGAATGAGTAAAGAGCAGCGTGTGATTCAAGATGGGAGAAAATTAAAATGGAAATAGAAAACCAAACGTGACAGCAGACATCAGCAGAGACAGACAGGAGAAGAGAGTAAACAGCATTCCCCCACCACGTCTGCCTTCCTACTGAGGACAGCTCTGAAAGGATATCTGTATTATCATGTCCAAGCAACCCGAGGAGAGACTGAACAGCATTCAGCTCTACCAGAAGGTGGTACAGGTCTGGCATGGTGGCCACCACGTGCATCTCCTGAATGATGTCATTTAGGTCCAGCTCGGATTCCATAAACCTAGGAAGGGAAAACAAGACAGCATTATTGAAAGGGAAGGGGTACAATCAGTACTGAGGAGCAAACAGCAACATAATCCAGACAGAGAGACAATCTGTCAAAGTGTCTACAACAGACCAACCAAGAAGTATGCTCATCCAAAAATCATACTGTCACACAATTTCCTTGGGAAATCGATTTCCTCATTACAAAAATCAATCTCAGATTCAGATCTCACTACAGGGTTCCCCTTACTCTTGCAGTCACAAGTTGCCTTTTAGAGGCTTTGAAAGCATTTTGCAGCATTGGATGATCTATCTGCCCACCAGTCCTGTGGATTAGCTACCATTACCCCTTGGAATGGCAATTCACTCTGTTGCCCTGAACACAGTTATCCTACTGATCCAAAAAGGGCTTCTCTTACCTACCACTTCAGATCAAGAGCCAATTATTCCCCTTACCCAAAGGAAAGTACAGAGATTCTGCTGCCATCCAGAAATACCTTCCCCTCCCCCACACCCCTTCCAATGAGCTGATTAAGAGAAAGATCCCAAAGTAAAGTCTGGCATCCTGTAATCACCACCATACCTTAAGTAGCATGATACTTCACTCACATTTCCACACCTGAACCTTTCCGCAAACCTATGCCCAGGCACAAAGAACAGAACCGCTTTGCATTCACCTCTGCATGCCCTCCCCCAGTGTTTGACACAGAAGAAATGCCCACTAAGCCTTTGATGAACAAGACAGGAAGGTTTGTTCTGAGAAGGAAATGAGCTAATCCATGTAAAGCAACTGAAAAAATAACTGGCTGAGAGGAGTTAGTGGTTAAACACACTCTGGAGCCAGACTGCCTGGCTCTGAACCTCACTTCGCCACTTACTTAGCCTCTCTTTGCCTCAGTTTCTTCATCTGTATAATAAATGGGATAATAAAGTTACCTATCTCGTAGGCTACTGTAAAAAGTAAATGAACAAATACACATAAAGCACTTTAAAAATGTCTGACATGCAAAAAGCACTATACATTTGCTCTCATTTCTATTACTACTACTAACACATATGTCTATCTTCCCTTCCAGAATGTAAGCTTCTTAAAGACAGGAATTATATCTTTTGTCTCTATGTATCCACAGATGCCTGCTTAACTGAATTGAGGCCACAAAGAAAAGGAACATAAGCAGGGACTCCTGAAGTCATAAAGGACTCATCAACTTCCAGATGCTGAGGAGTTGGGCAAATACCACCTCTTCAGAACTCTGGAGATTCTGTAAGAACAAAATCTGGAGACTGTAATTTTTTTAAAACATGTCCATAATTTAGACAATATCTTACCACTGTTTTTCTCCATTACTATTTTTAATCATAACATTTATGTATTTTTTTTCTGATTATAAAACACCACTTTTTGTAGAAAACTGGGAAAAGGAAAGGTAAGCCCTCAAAAAGTAAACCGAAATCATCTATAATCTTATTAACCAGAAATAACCATTGATAATACTCTGGTATGTTTAAGTCATTTTTTCTCAACTCATAGCCTTCCCCCTGCCCAAAAGTAGCCTACACAGTATACAGTTCTATATATAATTTTTGCTGTTGTTGTTAACATAGTCCGAACAATTCCTCTTATCATTAAACATTCTTCTACAGCAGGAAAAGCCAGTATCCAACAGGGCTGTCAGTCCTTCTTCTCCCTTGGCAAAATCCCTCACTGAGCACAGCATCTCCCCTGCTGAGCCCAGACATGGCTTCAGAATCCTTCTCAACATAGTGTTCCAAGAAAAGACTACCAATCAATCACGGAGAGGGAACAGATTAGGCCTATCTGAAAGTCCTATTCTAAATAATACATTTTAAATAGCTACATGGTGTTCCCTTGTATAGATGTTCCATAATTTATTTTACCAATCCCCCTTTGTCAGATATTCAGATGGTTTCCAATTTTTTCCCTTATAACAAATGACACTAAGATGCATGTATTCATAACTATCATGTTAGGATAATTCCCAGGAAGGAAAGTACCAAGTCAAAGAGTATGCATAACTTAACAGGTTTTGATATATTCTGCCAGGAAGGCACCAATAGTGTATGAACTCCTTGTTTCCCCTCACCCCCTTCAAAAAAAAGTATTATCTATTTAAAATCTCCTAATTGAGACGGGAAATGTAACTTTTTAAAATTTTGCATTTCTGATAACCACCATGGTAAAAATTTTGTTAATGTTTACTAGCTATTTGTATTTCTTCTTTGCCTATTTTTATATCAGGGTGTTCATCTTATTATTGATGTATAAGCACTCTATATATTAATGAAATTAATCTCTGTCATATATTGCAAAAAAAAAAACAAAACCCAGAGAAAAATATTTGTCCTTTAATTTGTACATTGTGCTTTTTGACATAAAGGTTTTTAATTACCTTTGCCTTATGAACTCTATTTTACCTGTATTCTGAGCAAGGTTTTTTCTATGCTAAGATCAGATATACGGTGTACTTTTATGTTTATACATTTTTAAATGTTTAGGAGTAATAAAACTAAAATCTATTTCAGTGTATAATATAGGGCAAAGATCTAACATTATATTCTGCAAATGTCTGGCCAATTGCCCCAATACTATAATCTATCTCTTTTCCACAAATTTGAAGAAATGCCACCTCTATCATACACTAAATTTTAATGTGTACTCCAATCTGTTTATGGGCTTTTCCCTCCATTTCATTGATTTGTCTGCAAATTCCTGAGCCAGGACCATACTTTCATAGTGTTACAATATATTTTATATCTGTTATTGCAAAACACTCCTATGTTAGCTTTCTTTTTGAATGCTTCCTTGTCTATTCTCACCTGCTTATTATTCCAAGTAAACTTCAAAATTATTTTTGTCAGGTCCCCCCCATACCACTTTTATTTTTTTAAGTCTCCTTCCACAGTGCTTACAAATAGATTACCTTTTAAATCACTAGTTCCCCATCACCTAAAGTGTGGAAACCAAATCAGAATCATGACATGGAAGGGCTGGTGCAGACTTCAGATATTCCATGGGGCAGTAGGTCTATATAATCTTTGAATCTAATGGGCTCAGCAAACCTCTAAGGCTTATTTGCCTTACATGGGTAGTTTAAAACAAAACAAAAAATCTGATTTCTTGAGAGTAACTTGACAAAAGATCTTTGCAGCTCACTGGGAAGAATTAGCAAGGGAGACTGGGCACTAACTAGTAATAAACAAAATCATCTTGCACACAAGGAAGAGATTTGGGGAGTTGAGTGATAATTAGTGAAAGAATGTCAGCCTGGAGAGAAGCTTCTGGTGGTATCCTGCAGGGCTCCATCCTTAGGTCTATTTAGATCAACTATATTATTTTATTTTTATGTTTTGATCAACAACTTGAGTGAAGATATATAAAAGGCAAACTTAACAAATGTCATGTAACACAAAGCTTATAGTGAACGTAGCAGCTGACAGAATCAATTCAAAAAGTTTCTGACAGGCAATGATGATGAGCCAAATCTAACAGGAGAAAAATTACCTAGGGTCTACGTGGAGAACGCATTGAACCAAAAAGTCAAGTATAAATACATGGGGCAGGAAAGACACAGTGTAGTAAGAGGACATGTGTAGAAAGGACCTGATGGTTTTAGTCAACTGTAACCACAATACAAATCAGACCACGAAACAGTTCTGCCAGGACAGAGACTACTTCTCAGTCATCTCTGGACACCTAGCACTGGGCACACTCCCTGGTCCACTGCAGAAATTCAGCAGATGCCTTCCAAATGAAGGAGCAGAGGAAAGTAGCTGCCACAAATGCTGCTGTGGTTTTAGGCTGCTTAAAAGAAGACAAGATAGTTATGCTGATTAGATGACCATAAAAGTCTGTGACATCTGTTATGGGAACCATACTTTAGGAGGGATATGGAAACTAATTTGGGGAAGCAACTGAGGTTATAAGGAGTCTAGATATCCTCTCACAGGAGGATTTGTTGAAATTCTTTTTCGTTCAGAGTTGAAATCTTAAGAGTCAGAGCTGCCAAATGATGAAATAGGTTTCTCTGGAAAGTTAGATCTTTGTCACTGGGGGGAATTAATAAAAGGTGATATAAAAAAATCAATGATGAGAAGGGAGAAACGGACTGTACCTTTCAGTCCCTTCCAACTTTGAAATCCTTCTTCCAAATATGCAATCTTAACCAAATATCTTTAAGTTTAGAAAGTCAGAAAATTATCAAAACAAAACGAGCAGAAAGTCAACTGTGAGCAGGGAAACAGCATAAAAATACCACTGGGGTCCCATGTGACATGAGTAACGAGATATAGTGGGAAATGCCTGGAGGTAGGAATGAAATTGACCTGGGTCACACCCCAGCAACATTATTTACTGGCTGTGTAAACATTAGCAGTGTGTCAGTAAGTATTTATGGGCACATACTAGGTGCCAGTCACTGTGCTAGGTACTGAGGACATAACAGATAGCAAAGTAATCCCAGTTGCTGTCCTCACCGAGCTCCTAGCCTAGCACAAATACAAATAATCTATTACATACAATTCATTGTAAGGATATCCAGCATTGCCCAAGAAAATTGCCATTGGAACACAGAGCACTTGGCTCCAACCTTGTCAAGGGAGACAGAATATTAACTAACCTATCTCTAAAACTCAACTTCCTTAATCTTCCTATCTGAATTATAGTGAGGATTAAAAGAGATAATAAAATGCCTAACAAGTGTTGGCACGTAGTAGGTAGTCAATGAATCTAGATACCCTCAAGTTTGCTACACTATAACAAAGAAAATTCTCTTTTTGCTGACAAAAGTACAAGTCTACTCATTTAAAAGCACACACTACAGTATTTGCAGACGGCTGCCTAGGGATTAGGTATACCTTCAGCAACAGATGACTCACAGCTGGGGGGAGAGGATCAAGCTAGAGGTCAATGGGAAAGCAACAGAGCAACATATTAAAACAGTAACCCAGGCTGAGATGGGGTCACTGATTCCATCTGGTAGGACGGAGAATATTCTGCTAGCTTGCCCATGTACATTTCCTTCAGACCAGCAGGATGTTCTCCCTCAACCACAAAAGTGAATTTTAGCAAGTGATCAGCAATGTTCAAAAACACTATAAGAACAACAGAAACCAATGAGTCCTCCTGCAATCACAAATCCAGCTGTAAGTGCACAGAGAACATGATGCTTCCTTCACCTTGCTAAATCAGCAGTTCTCAAAGTGTGGTCCTGGGACTGCAGGTGGTGGCTGGAGATCCTTTCAGGGGTTTATAAGATCAAAACTATTTTTACAACAACTCCAAAACATTATTTGCCTTTTTCACTCTCATTCTCTTACGAGTGTACGGTGGAGTTTCTCAGACAACTATACAATAATGTGATGATACCATTGCCCTAACGGCTAATGAAATGTGTACTTGAATATTCTAGAATTTTCTTAGATAAGTACTTTGGGGTACTCAATAATTTAAGGGCACAAAGGGATCCCGAGACGAAAAAATTTGAGGACCACTAAACTAAATAATTCTGCCCCTGCAAAAATGAAGAGAAAAACTACTAAAGGACTTACTAGGGAAACAGCACACTCTACTAGATGTGATGTTTGGGAGAAAGATCACACAGTGCAAAGTAGAGGCTGCATAAGAGAATTGTCAATTGAATCTGAAATGCAGCCAAATGAAGAGAGGCATTTTTTGGTATGCAATCAAAATGACAATTGCATATATGGGAAAATAAATTTGAATGTTTCTGATCTCAACCAGAAAGTTTCATTCAAATATGCTCTAGCAATTTTCATCTTAATTGCACCTTGCTGGTCTAGAGAATTATAAAAGACACTGCACCGGTAAGAATTCAAGAACTCAAGGTTAAAACACAATGTAGTTTCCTAACTGCTTTTGGACATAAAAAAAAAAAAAAAATGTTCTTTGTGCATAATTTCAATTTTCAAATGTTTAGATTTTAAAACTAAAATAGTATATAAATTTTGTGTGAATGGAAAACACTGTTGATATTTTTAAATAAAATAACATTTTCTTAAAACCAGTTCATGAATTGTAACAATATAGCATCTGTGGTACCTAAGATGTAGATGGTGAACATAAGCTGCAGAAACTCGCTGCTCTAAAATGACAAGTATACCTACCAAGTGGGCAAAGGTAATACTGCCATTCCAAGAAGTAAATTGGATTTCTTAAATTTCCAGTGTCATCAACCTGTGGCATAGCTGCCTCATAATGTATCCTTGGGTTCCAAGCAACAGGGATGTAGTAAATATGACATCAACTATATAAGATCTCTCTTGTTTACTGAGTGCCTACGGTATGGCAGGTACCGTGCTAGGCACTACAGAGACAAACAATACACACCAACTAAAAGGAACACAGAGTCTATTGCAAGAAGACCGCTGAGTAAAGAAATAACAATAAAACAAATGGCAAAGATGTTAAGAGAGATCAAATTCATTATGAGCAAGAACGTAGGGAAAGAGACCTGCTGGTGACAGAACTAAAGGATATGGTGGGGAATTTGGCAGTAGCTATCAAAATTTAAAATGCACATGCCCTTCAATCTGGGAATTCAACATTTAGATGTGTATCCTATAGAAATACATGTACACTAAGACACATGTACACAGAGGTTCACTACAGCATTATTCATAAAAGCCAATATTTAAAATAACCAAATGTCCATCTATAGAAACATAATAAATAAATCATGGTAAATTAATTAATAAATCATGGTATCTCCAAACCATGAAATGTTATGCACCAGGCACAAAATATAAGGTAAATATGCATGCACCAACACTGAAAGATCTTCCGTTATGTGACCAAAAAAATCAAGGTGCAGAATATGTACAGTATGATTTAGGTAGGAGAAAAATATTTGCATATTTATATATATGTAAATAAGTGTACAGAAAACAATCAAAAAGGATACTCACAGAAGTGTTCACAGGTGCTATCTCTAAGTAGAGGAATGGAAAGGGGATCAGTGCAGTGAAGGACAGCTTTCATTTTTCATTCTACTATGCACTATTGGTATTTTTTACGATGACAATCTATTCGTGTATTACTTATATAATCAACACACACACACACACACACACACACACACACAGAGCAGTATGACAAGTGCAATTACTGTTGTACGGTAGAGGTCAGCACAAAAACTGATAGCACTCTGGTGCGGGGAAAGCTGAGCTCTGATCTAGCTACTCCTACTGTCAAAGGGGGCTGTGGCCCTAGGTCCAGTAACCAGGTTCTCCCCTCTCCACCTCCTCATCCACAGTACAGAGAGAACGTAGTGGACCACAATAGCCTTACCAAGTTGCCATGAGAACAGGATGCCCTCTGATACCTCTGTGCCTTTGTTCCTGCTAGTCACACTGCCTGGCATGCCTTTCCATGTTTTCTGCCTAACTAAAATCAAAATCATTCTTCAAGGCCCAGCTCAAATACCACCTCTTCTGTGAAGCCTTCACTAGCCCCCGACTTGGTATTCACTGCTTCTTCCTCTTTGCTCCCACAGTACTTTGCTTGTATTTCTTTTAAAGTATACTTCCTTCTACCATGCATTTATAGTCAGTCTCCCTAGTAACCTTTAAACTTGAGTGCAAAGACTATACTATTCAACTCCTAATTGCCTAGGGGCCTTAGGCATATTAAGATTCATTAAAAGTGTATGTCCTAGGAAGGAGGAAGGGAGGGAAAGAGAGATTTAGGACATTAAAATCTGTATAAATATGAAAATCCATTTACTTAGGATTCAAAACTGATGCAAAGTTATCAGATTCCTCATTATAGCACTTCACAGTGCACTGAGGAGCTGGTGTAGTAACAACCATATTAACTATCATTTCATGAGCACTTACTATGTGCCAGATACTGAGCTAAACACATGCCATTATTCTCATTTATTCTTCACAACCACCCTGTGAGGAAGGTACTATTTCTTTATACAGATGAGACACCTGAGGCTAAGAAAGGAGAAATGACTTACTCAAGGTCATTTGGGAGTCACACCCATATTTGTCTAACCCCAAAGCCTTTGACATTTCTCAACAGTAAAGCTATCACTAATGGCAGCCATGGTCAGTCTTCCTGGGGCCTTGAGAAGAGTAATGCAAAAAAGAGTTAACATAACAGGCCTGATCCTTAGAAGGGCCTGGTCCGAGGCTGGCAGCTGGGAACCTGGCTTTTGAAACAATTCCTAAGTGATAAGGTTGATTTGCCCATCTGGGGCACTGAACATCTGCTTTCCTTCTGTGAGCCTGGAATTTTGGTAGCTGTTGCTGGCAGAGAATGCTATGATCTGTCTTCAATAAATACCCTGGTCTCAGAGTCTCAAACGGGCTTTCCTAACAGAAACACTGCACATGTGATGATGTATTTCACTGCTGGAAAAAGGAGCATGTTGACCCCTCCCAGTGGAAGGGAGAAAACACAGGAAGCCTGCACATGAATTTCTCCAAACTGCCTGATGTGTCTTTTCCCCTTGTTGATCCTATTGTGTATCCTTGAGTACCACTGACTCCGAGTCCTGTGAGTACTTCTAGTGATTTCCCAAACATGTGGGTCATCCTGGGAAGACAAAACACACAAAGAGCAAAACAAAATAGCAAACAAAACATCTCAGAGGAGAAAGGGCAAAAACAGCAAAACAGAGCCTTACTTCTCTGGATTGTCTGGAAACTTGATCCGCAACTCTTGGTTTTTGTATGATCTTTTTTCAAATGTAAGGATCATTTTCTTCACTGAGCTTTCATCCAATGGTTCTTCCTGGGGTAAAGAGACAAATGCAACAATTTCAGTCCAAAGGGATTTCTTATTCACTAATCACTACTTCTTTCCCGTGGCTCTTACATGCCATTCTGCCCCTCACCTTTCTGGATTAACTGTACAGTACATACTTTATCTCCCTCATTAGAATGAGGGTTAAGGGTGTACATCACATGTTACTTTGTATCATCACTCTGTGTGTCTCACATCTAGCACAGGAAGTTCAACTTAAGGTATTAAAGACTCACTCATTCAACAAATATTTCTTGAGCATACCGTATGGCATGGAGTAAGCAACGATATTAAATGAATATTGTTTAATATTTATTTCGTCCTTCTCTTCTGTTGTACAGGTAAGATAACATTTAGAGGTTTAAAGAACTTGCTCAAGGTCAAACCCTGAGTCAGTGACAGTGCCCCTCAATCTTTTCCCTACACCGGGGGTCAGCAAACTATGGTCCATACGTCAAATTCAACTTATAGCCTATTTTTGTACACCCATAAGAATGGTTGTTAATTAGCAATAGTCACTGCTTTGTGTTTCTTATATTATACATTACTGTATCTAGTCCTTACTAGCTACTGAGAAGGGTATCAGACAGGTACCTGGAATCCCGATACAGCAACAAGAATTTAGTAACCTCGCTCAGAGGAAGCATTAAAAAAACTAGCAGACCATACAGAATATTCTTACTTCATACAGTGGAATAATACCTACAAAGGTAAATAAAGTGAATTTTTGAAAACAGAATCATTCGCCCCCCCCCAAAAAAAATCTACACTAAAGTTTCAGAAATGTTTTTTCCTCAGTTTATTTCCCAGTTTAAAGTAATGTGCTGCAGTACACTCTGCCTCTCTAACACTCTCCGAACTCCTAGCTTCGTAACTTTGTAGTCATTGACCAAAACTCGCACCTAAAGGCAATAAAGAAACTGCTATTAAGAGAACCAGAAATAGATCCTTTTGGAAAGCACTGAATCATCTCATAATTTTTTAAGTACCCAAAAATGTTAGCTATTATGTTATTAAATTTAGATTTTGGCATATTGAGGTTTTTTTTTAAATTTACTTATTTTATTTTTGGCTGTGTTGGGTCTTCATTGCTGCGTGCGGGTTTTCTCTAATTGCGGTGAGCGGGGGCTACTCTTTGTCGCGGAGCACAGGCTGCAGGTGCACAGGCCCCAGGAGTTGTGGCTCGCGGGTTCTAAAGCGCAGGCTCAGCAGTTGTGGAGCACAGGCCCAGCTGCTCCGCGGCATGTGGGATCTTCTTGGACCAGGGCTCGAACCCGTGTCCCCTGCATTGGCAGGCGGATTCTTAACCACTGCACCACCAGGGAAGCCCCAACATATTGAGTTTTAAGTGGGAGATACCTATACATTCATTTTGGGCATGACACCTTTCTTAGATTTTATCAATGACTCCTGGACCCTGAGGTACTCTGTTGGAACCCCACCCACTCCCCAGTGTCTACAGCTTTAAGGAGAGGTACCCTGACTTGGTAAAAAAAACTGAAGTCAGTGCCCTGGCTCAGTCAGGACTCAGAGCTTAGCTTCACTACTTACTACCCACGTGGCAACATTACTTTGCTGAATATAATCTTCAAACCCTCACCAAGTCTAATTGATTCTACCTCATAAGTGAATTCATCCACTTGGCATTTAGAATAAAGTCCCAAATCCTTCACATGACCTGTATAAGGAAGGCCTGACAGGATTTGGCCCAGTAATCTCTCCAACACCAAACCTCTATTAGTGGCCCATGTCTGCTTATTCACTGTTGACTCTCCAGTGCCCATGATAGGGCCTGGCACACAGGAGACATCCAATGAAGATCTGTTCAAGGAAGGAAGGAAGGAAGGCAGGCAGAAAGGGGAAAACTATTACCTGTATCTTTCAAGGTCATAGAGATGACCTAAAGACATGAGGTACATAAACTTGTTTTATAAACTATATGACACTCTATTAATATAAGCTGTTATTGTAACTATTAGCATGATTGTTAATGTACCCAACTTATCACTGGGATTTAACTAAAATAATTTAAGTTGCTAGGAAAGGGTTAAATCACTTTCAAGCAATCTCAGTACCTACGGCTTTTCTTTCCCTTAGCTAACATCCTGCCAACCCTGTAGGAAAAAACTTTATTAGTGTTAATAATACAGCTCTCATAGGATTCCCAAAGTCTTAGCCTCTCCAGGGTTTGGCCTTCCCTCCTTTAATTTCTCTCCAACACTGGGGGAAAACCGAATTATCAGTCTTAGTCATCGGCCACAGCAGTATCTCCAATAGCTCAACGTCAGAAACCAGAGGGAGATTTCAGAAAGATGAATGCTGGTGATGTAGCACAAAAAGGACAATAATATTTTACAAGTTCACGTGACTTTACAGGGGCAAACAACACTTGTTTTTCATCAAATGGGACTTTGGTGGCAGTGAGAAAATAACTCCTGGACTTGTAGCCTTCCATACGTCATTTTTACAAAGCGACCTCTTTTTCCCTGTCCCTTAACAGAAGGGCTGGTCCCACATCCCATTTCTGTCTCCCAGGCTAGAAACCATTTACCCATGACAGCTACTATCCTAATCCTCCAGTACCAGCCTTGCCCGACACGGGAATTATACCTGCCAATTAACTGCCGCTGCAGGGCTAACAGATTGATCAGAAGCTAGTAAGGAGGGAGGGAGAGAGGGAGGATGTGCTACACACACTGTTTGTCTAAGGCTGGCAGGGCTGCTGCCCTCAGAGAGGAAATCCAGGACTGTCTCCCACCACAGATTTCCAAAGTGTCACCATCTCTTAGGGGCAGACCCCCGAATTACCACTGGTAGAAATCCTAATGAGGAGAGAGTTACTGTCATAACACAATAAAGACCTTTTTGGAATATGAATCAATTTTTTTTTCTTCTCAGATTCACACTCCAGCTTCATTTTTAAATCCAAACTTAGCATCAAGTCTTTGAGGGAACCAAAAAACAGCTGGCTCTTAAGAATCTATTTCTATAATTCATACTGAACAAAATGCCAGAGTGAAATAACATACAAGTTAACACTTAAGGATTTAAAGAGACACAAAAGGTAAGGTCACATTATTTTTAATCACTGATATTTTACCTCTATTCTTTTCAGCTTCATTCATTTATTCATTCAATAAATATTTGTTAAGGGCCTACACCAAGTTCTAGGCATTGCTCTGAATGCTAGAGATACAGCTGTGAACAAAACAGAGCCAGTCCCTGTTTTCAACAGAGGTTGGGGAGAGGATAACAAATGAGTAAAATAACAAACAGGAATTTCAGATCATGATAAGCGCTGTGAAGACAGTATACAGAATAAAGTGATAAGAGAATAAGAGAACGACTTGCAGGGCTACCTCAGAGACAGGAACGACTTCCCTGAGGAGGAAACGTCTGAACTGAGACCTGAATGAGAGGAAACCAGTCATGTAAAAAGCATCAGGGGAAGAAGAGCATGCCAGCAGAGGACACAGAAGTAAAAAGGTTCAGAGGCAGGAGTCAGTGCAAAGGCCCTAAGGCACCCTGAGGAACAGCAAATAGAAAGGGCATTGGGTAGCTCTTTCCCTAAACCATATTTTTTCAATCACATCTAAATACCTAATCCCCTGGCTGCGCCTTTAATTTCTTCAACCTTGTTGCTTTGCGAAGGCCATTTCAACTGCCTGAAAAGCCCTTCTTCCAGCTGTTTGACAGAATTCTACTCCTCTTTCAAAGACTATTGACTGTACTTAAAAATGAGTGCCCTCTATGTGTCCTCAGTACTGGCTAGGAAGCCTCTCTGACCCTCCTCAGTCGATACTAATTGCCCCACAGTTCAGTGCTTGGGCCTCGATTATAATATATAATCCAGAATAATTTAAAAACTCTATCTGTAATGTTCTTTACAGTTTGTAAAATGCTTTCCCAACTCCATTATTCCACTTAACCTTCATGTCAACACTGTGAAATAAGTATTCTTAACCCCATTTTACAGATTAAGCTGGGAAGTTCAGGGAAATTAAGCATTTAGCACTGAATTACACTCTACAGATGCTGTGTCAGGGCCGAGCATCTGAGCTCCAAGCCCAACTCTGCCACCTTACCTCTTCCTCTTCCTCCTCACCCTCTCTGTCAATAATTTGAAGCAGCCGTTTTTTGTCATCATCTGCTTCTTCGACCACAGTCATTTCCTCCTCCCGAAAGCGGCCACGCTCTCGAGTACCAGCTTGTCTCCGACGTATCTTCAGCTCTTCCTCTTCATCATCCCGGGGACGTTTTGTGCCCCTGTTGGGCTAAGAAAGAGAAAAAAGAAACACAGGATTTTAGAGCTGGAAAATATGTAGAAGGGCATACATACCAAGCATTCTAAAAGTTTTCGAGAATTCCCTGACTGAAAAACACCATAGCATACAATTTCTCCCACAGAATGAAGTAAAGCTCTAAGTGGTTATTTTTCAGACCCGCAACGATTCTATAAATACATGATTACAGTCACCTACAAGGTAGCTGGCTTTTGTTACAGGTATTTTTCAATATGCAAAGTTTAGCACTTCACAAAAGTTCCTGTATATACAGAAATCACGGGGAACAAGGCTACTTTGAGAAGTGAACGCTGGGTTAAGCTCAATTTACTAGTTAGGACTCAGTCCCCAACACCAATCCCTTAGTACCTGGTTTTAATTCAGATTTTAAAAAGATTATAGTCACTCACAAGTAATTCAAACAGAGAATATTACATACATAACTTCCAAGGGTCTACAATGTTCTAAATTCCTACTTTACAGCAGAGTAGAGTAAGGTCCAGAGGTCAAGTATTACCCAAGGTCACAAAACCAGGAGCGGCGCTGAAAATAGAATGGTACTTCCTGACTCCTAGTCCAGGGCTTTTCCCACCACACTGGTAGGGTCTCATTCTGCCTCTGACAGTGCAATCCATGGAGGAGTTTTTACAATTGCTTGCCATTCAGCTGGAATAAAACAGGGCACTACTGAAACGGGCCTCAGAGCTGAGGAAAAAGAGCACCGCACTAGATATCAAACAGCCCAATATCTCCATTCAGCTTGAGTTACTACTGTGCAACTCTGGGCACATCATTTAACCTCTCTAAGCCTTACTTTCCTCATCTGCAAGTGGAGATTATCACCCTTTTCTCCCTGTGAACTTCAGAAAAGATGTTTTTGTGTGTATTTTTAAAAATTTTTTCAGCTTTATTGAGATATAACTGACATACAACATTGTGCAAGTTTAAGGTGTACAACATGATGATTTGATTCACATATATATTGTGAAATGATACCACAATAAGGTTAGTTAATACCTCTATCACCTCACATAATTACCTTTCCCCACCACCACCGATGGTGAGAACATTTAAGATCTCAGCAACTTTCAAGTATACGACACAGTATTATTAACTACAGTCACTCTGCTATCTATACATTAGATCCCCAGAACTTATTTACCTTATAACTGGAAGTTTGAACCAAACGGTGGCAAACTGTAGTGAAAGAACACTAAACTATAACAATACTAAACAAATATATAAAATTATTACTATGAGTTACTTAATCCAAATGATTCTGTCTTCCCCAACACAAAACATTTGTGTTAGGCGGCTCTTCAACGAGCTTTTCTTTATCGGTTACAATAACTGCACACACCAACAGTGTGCTAGGTGCAATGTGGTATGTTACTACCAAAGTGAAGAAAATGCTACATTCACTGCCAGCCTGCTAAGTTGCTTTTGGTGATAACAGACAAATTTCTATTATACATGATACACATCTCACCCTGTGACTTAGAACCCACACTGTTACTGAACTCTGCTACCCCAGTGGTACAAAGGCATTCCCCTCTGTATTCATGTACCCTGCTGGTTCCACATACCAGGTACTTCAGTAAGTCTAAGCATATGACATTGCTTAGAAAACTCACATTAGACAATTCGGCTTGTGGGGTACCACCTGCTATTTTTCACTCTGTTCCTGAGTCTCCCTGGGATGGATTATAATTTCATATGATCACACTCTATTTCCATAAATATAAAAATTACAAAAATCTGTTGTCATCGTTACTAGTCTACACGTTAAAAAAAGAAGAAGAAAAAGAAAAAGAAAACGGAAATCAACATGCCAGTAACCAAAGAGTACAAAAAAAGGAGGTGGTGGTTTTCATGTGAGAAGGAGAAGGAGGTAGCTTGCTCCTAAAGGAGGGCAGGCTTCAAACTAGGTAGCTCCACAGCAGGTAAGGAACTTCAGCCCCCTGGGAGCACTAATTCTTTCAGGCTCATAAAACAAGCCCTGCTGCG
This sequence comes from Eubalaena glacialis, assembly GCF_028564815.1. Lineage (NCBI taxonomy): Eukaryota > Metazoa > Chordata > Mammalia > Artiodactyla > Balaenidae > Eubalaena > Eubalaena glacialis. The sequence continues at coordinate 22,543,058 of NC_083728.1, forward strand.
GTTCTGATTAGCATGAGCCTATTGCAGCAGCCAAATCAAAGCATGAGCTCCATAGTCCTCCACGGAGAGGAGATTTCTGGATTGTTTATCTCAGCGCAGAGAGAAAAGGCAGTGGACCACAATTAAAAGGAGAAAGCTAAATACTGCCACAGTTAAGAAATGCAAAAAAAAAAAAAAAAAAAGAACACTGGCAATGTCTCTTTTGAACATATCTTCCAATCCACTTATGTAAAACAAACATTTCAGAGGTCAGGGAGGAGTTTCATTTTTACCACTAATAATTTCCACTGAAATAGCACTTTCCTTCTGCAGAACTTAAAGCACTCCTTTTAATCTTTACCCCATCTCTGGGGATGAGAAGTAGTTAACAGTTCTATCTTATAAGCAGGGAGACAGGATGCCTGAGATCCTTTAATAAACTCTTGCAAAGACAACCTGGTGCCTTCTAAAAGTTGAAACTGATCTCTGGGAAGTTTGCCAATTTCCATGATTCCAGGACCCTAGCTGAGACAGATCTGAGGGACTTTCAGGCAAGAACATATACCCATAAACATAAGTCATACAAGATGTTAGCCAAGTTAAAATAATATTTGTTAAACCATTCATTCAACAAATAATTTATTAAAGAATTCCAAGGCTTGAAGGATCCTCAAGTAATCAGCCTGGCCTAGTACCAGTCCCAGGCTTCCATTAGGGTAATGTCTAAATGGGGACACAGGGATAGACAGGGCTAGAACGGATTCTTGAGACAAGAATAGCTTTGCTAATCTTTATGAATAGTCTAAGCACATTCCTAAGAGGGCAACCTTTAGGTTTACCCACTGTATCTCCAATTTCCTTCCCCCTCATACAGGGTATTCGGCTTTAGCTCCCCTCATGGAGGACAACTCTGTAGCAGAGCACAGCACAACCCATCCCACTGGGAGGCTTTGACATGGTTCCTTGACAAACATAACAGCTCCCACCTCCCTCTCCAACAGATGGATAAGCCTCCCAAAGGCCCTGATATATTTTATTTCAGCATTTTTCTCTCCCAAGGCAAAATTTTAAAAACTTCTGTTCTTTACTTCTCTTCTCAACTCTCAATTCTTTTTCAGATACTAACCCTCCAAATAGAGAAGTTCCTACTCATTTCTGAAATTTGACCATTCTGAGTAATAAAGGTTAAAATTCATTTCTTTAACAAATATATAATAAGTGCCAACTATATATAAGGCACTGTGCTGGGGACTGGAGACACACGGCATAAAGACAAACATTGCTTTGCTATCAAGGGGCTTAACAATCTAGGACATAGCAGTCCAATCAAAATATAATGCAAGCCATAGATATAATTTAAAATTGTTTTAGCAGCCAAATAAAAAAAGAAACAGATGAAATTAATTTCAATAATATATTTTATTTAATCCAATATATCTAAAATATTACCATTTCAACAAGTAATCAATATAAAAAATTACTAACAAGGTATTTTACTTTTTTGTTTTAAATACTAAGTCTTTGGAATTTGGTAGATGTATTTTACACTCGTGGTGTATCTCAACACAGAACCAGCCATATTTCATGTGCCCAACAGCCATGTGCAGCTAGTGGCTACCATACTAGACATCCCCGGTTTAGGGAATTTTCATCTGAGGGGTTCCTGTTCCCTGATAATGTCAAAATGAAATTGGATTTCTGGCAACACTGAATGAAATAGGGACTCATATAAAGCTGAAGTCCTATTTGTAAAAGATCCCCATTAAAATCTGTGAAGCTAACAACACCCTGCCCCAGAAATAAACTTCTAGATTATATTTACCAGTATTCACCACTGAGAGAGTGATCAGTTATACAAAACAAAGCAAGAATATGTAAGTGGGGAAGAACCTAGGAACTGCCAAACTGCTTTCACTACAGAAGAGACAAAGGACTCTGGATCCAGAAAGGGAGCACTCACAGCCTGTCAGAGAGGTCATCAGCTCAGGCCTGAGCTCTCCTTGCGTTTTACACAACCAATCCCAAGAGGATTAAGCCAGTCTTACCAGTCACCTTTGGAGATTAATTTGTTTTGGTATCTGAAAGGTGTTTGGAATCCCTCAAGATGAAGGAATGACAAAAGAAATTGTTCTTAATAAAGTCATTTCTCTGCTTCTGCTGCCCACAGCAGAAAAATGATTAACTCTTAACTTCTGATGTACTAGAACATCAGCCTTTAAGGATTTTTACAATCTTCTACATCCCCTGCCTTATTCCCAATAGGTGGTGAGCAGAATAAATGCTCACTAAGCATTTGCCGCCATCCAACCACACAGCTGGTACCCTTTCTAGGATACACAAAGGATTCCCACTTGCTCAAAGCTTATAGGAAGCTCCAAGAATATATATATAATATGTCTTTACTTTCCAAAACTCTTGATGCCTTGTGTGTGTTTGTGTGTGTATGATGAATGATATATATACCCATCCCCCTAGAAATAGAAATCAAGACATCTCCATGAAAGCTTTGAAAGAATTAAAAAATTAAATAAGCAATCTGCCTAGACTAGTCCCTGCATACCCAGACAATACCCAACCTAAGCTTTAGGTTTCATTTCTCTTCCCCTCTCTCTCTCTTTTTAATTAAAAAGCAGTGAGAAGCTGTAGCTATAATGAGGGGCTGTGGGAAAATGCAGTTATATTGGGCTCAAAGTAATGTACCATAGGAAGAGGCTACATCACCAGAACGAATCCTAAATTAAAAATCCACTATGAAACCAACCCCATTTCCTCTGAGCATGCAATCTATATTATCGCATTTATGGTCTGTCTCGACCTCAATTAAACTTGAGGGTGGGGGAGAAGAAAGGGGACTTCTATAATAAGCAATAATGGTATCATTATGATAAATTATGAAAACACACAGTGCAATTATTAATGTGAAGAGCACAGTTGTACCAGGCTATAACAATGTAGATGTATACTGCGGGGGAACATCTAAATATAGCTCAGTATTCCAAGTTACCTGGCTAAGAAATGGAGTACTTTTCATAAAATGTACTTTCATGTTAATGGAAGAAAAATTTGTTCACTTTTATTAAGGAAATGGAAAAAATTCAAAGGAAATCTTCTATTAACTTTATAATAAACCAGGAATTCTTCACCTAGCATCAAGAAGGTCACATATCTTCAGAAAAGGGCCTTCCAAGTGGGGGCATAAAGTGCTGTTTCCTAAATATCAAACAATGGGAAAGACTCAAATGTGAACTGAACGAGATAATCTAGTTTATCCCTCTTTTTACAGAAATAGGGAAACCTGAGCTCGGTGGGTTTAAGCACCTTGTCTGTGGTAGGCAATAATATAAGGCTTCTAATTCCCAATATAGTTCGTCTCCTCCTTCGCTATACTAACTAGTCATTCCTAACCTGTGTGCAATGGTGATATCCTGTCTGGAGAATGAATTTTGGAGTCAGATTTTCCTAAATTCAAATCCTGGTCCCTCTACTTAGCAGCCCTGGAAAGTAACTTACCCATTCCAGGCTTGAGTTTTCTCAATCTATAAACTAGGAACAACCCGCACTTTCACACAGACTTTTATATATATATATATATATATATATATATACACACACATATATATATGTGTGTGTATATATATATATATATACACACACACACATATACATACATAAAGGCCAATGTTTCTAAAGTGCTTATCACAGTTTAGCCCACAGAAGACAATACATGTATCTCTCCTGGACACACCTGACTCAGAATCAAAGAACCTCAAGGTTGGAGAGGGTATTGACCATTAATAGGTGTTAAAACAAGGATCCCATTTTTAACATCAAAATATTTGACAGACCCCACCCCAGCTGCATTTTTTTAGTATCCAGTGATTGAGAAAATACACAATGACAACAAACAAATACATTTCTATGTATTTGGTAATAATTTTCATTGAATTTGTGGTTTTAACTCCCACATTTACGAGAGAGAGAAGAGAAGAGCAGACAAAGAGAACCAGAAAAAGAGAGACTGATTAATTTTGAGAGAGATTTTGAGAGATTGAGATTCATTCTACAGAAAATGCTTGTGTATACCTGGATTCAAAACCTCTTGCAATAATTCTGAGTCACTAGAGACAATCCAGACTTTAGGAATCCTTGATCTAACTCAATTATCTTTCTGAGGTTTGAAAACCCTTTAAAACATTTCTGCTAGGCATAGGCTGGGGTTTCCTAATACTTCCGGTGACCAGAAACTTAACCTCCTCCTCAATTGCACCCCCTCCACCTCTGGATCACTCAGAGAGTTCATTCAGTTAAGGGGAAACCTTTCAACTTCATAATTTTCTTCCCTAGTCCATAATCTTTCTCCTTAAAGCAATATAAAATAGGTTTAGTCTCACTCTCACATTAAAAAAAAAAACCACTTTATATTATTTTAAGAGAGTAATCCTATTTCATTCTTCCTCTCTCATTGCCTTTTCTTTTTCAGAATAAACACTTTCAATATGAGATGGGAAAAATGTATGCAACACAGTTAAGGGAGGTGTACACGTAATTAAATTCCTTCCTACCTTTATTTGGGGATTTCATAATTTCAAAGCTTTCTGATACCTCTTCAGGTGATTAGACATATGGAATGTCACAAACCCAAGCTTGTGGACGGATTGCTCTAACCAATTCGAAGTGCTCAGAAATCATCTGCTGTTAACCTCACCTGATTACATTTTGTCAGAATGAAAAGGAGTTTCCAAACATTCATTTTTACCAGATGGTAGTAAGTGGCCTGACCCAGAAGTTACAGATGAGCTGCAGTAATGAGTTTTCCCTTGCCTTTGCTGGCTGCACATTGACTGGTGACATTTTACAACTAGGGCTTCTGGCTCAATCAATATTTGCAGGCATGAAACCTGCCAAAGTTAACATCAGGGCTCCCTTGCAAATTTGCTTAAGGCATCAGAACTGAAAAAGCTCACAATCTCTAATGCTGCAACTATCATCAGCCAAAGTTCATAATTAGGGATCAAAGTCATCAGAGACAGAAAATTCTACCCACTCAAAGGGTTGTTGTGATGGTTAAAACATCTTACAAAGGGGCCTTGTGTAAGCTATAAAGTGCTATGTCAATGTAAGGGAATATCATTATCATGTTTTTAAGAAATATCTGAGTGACTAGAACAAAAAATCTCACAATTTGTATGGAAACACAAAAGACCCCGAATAGCCAAAGCAATCTTGAGAAAGAAAAATGGAGCTGGAGGAATCAGGCTCCCTGACTTCAGACTATACTACAAAGCTACAGTAACCAAGACAGTATGGTACTGGCACAAAAACAGAAATATAGATCAATGGAACAGGACAGTAAGCCCAGAGATAAACCCATGCACATATGGTCACCTTATCTTTGATAAAGGAGGCAAGAATATACAGTGGAGAAAAGACAGCCTCTTCAATAAGTGGTGCTGGGAAAACTGGACAGCTACATGTCAAAGAATGAAATTAGAACACTCCCTAACACCATACACAAAAATAAACTCAAAATGGATTAAAGACCTAAATGTAAGGCCAGACACTATTAAACTCTTAGAGGAAAACATAGGCAGAACACTCCATGACATAAATCACAGCAAGATCCTTTTTGACCCACCTCCTAGAGGAATGGAAATAAAAACAAAAATAAACAAATGGGACCTAATGAAACTTAAAAGCTTTTGCACAGCAAAGGAAACCATAAACAAGACCAAAAGACAACCCTCAGAATGGGAGAAAATATTTGCAAATGAAGCAACTGACAAAGGATTAATCTCCAAAATTTACAAGCAGCTCACGCAGCTCAATATCAAAAAAACAAACAACCCAATCCAAAAATGGGCAGAAAACCTAAACAGACATTTCTCCAAATAAGATATACAGATTGCCAACAAACACATGAAAGAATGCTCAACATAATTAATCATTAGAGAAATGCAAATCAAAACTACTATGAGATATCATCTCACACCGGTCAGAATGGCCATCATCAAAAAATCTACAAACAATAAATGCTGCAGAGGGTGTGGAGAAAAGGGAACCCTCCTGCACTGTTGGTGGGAATGTAAATTGATACAGCCACTATGGAGAACAGTATGGAGGTTCCTTAAAAAACTACAAATAGAACTACCATACGACCCAGCAATCCCACTACTGGGCATATACCCTGAGAAAACCATAATTCAAAAAGAGTCATGGGCTTCCCTGGTGGTGCAGTGGTTGAGAATCTGCCTGCCAATGCAGGGGACACGGGTTCGAGCCCTGGTCTGGGAGGATCCCACATGCCACGGAGCAACTAGGCCCGTGAGCCACAACTACTGAGCCTGTGCGTCTGGAGCCTGTGCTCTGCAACGAGAGGCCGCGACGGTAAGAGGCCTGCGCACCGCGATGAAGAGTGGCCCCCGCTCACCGCAAGTAGGGAAAGCCCTCGCACAGAAACGAAGACCCAACACAGCAATAAATAAATAAACGAATGAATGAATGAATGAATAAATAAATAAACAAACAAATAAATAAAGAGTCATGTACCACAGTGTTCATTGCAGTTCAATTGACAATAGCCAGGACACGGAAGCAACCTAAGTGTCCATCGACAGATGAATGGATAAAGAAGATGTGGCACATATATACAATGGAATATTACTCAGCCATAAAAAGAAATGAAATGGAGGTATTTGTAGTGAGGTGGATGGACCTAGATAGAGTCTGTCATACAGAGTGAAGTAAGTCAGAAAGAGAAAAACAAATACAGTATGCTAACACATATATATGGAATCTAAAAAAAAAAAAAGAAAAAAATGGTCATGAAGAACCTAGGGGCAAGACGGGAATAAAGACGCAGACCTACTAGAGAACGGACTTGAGGATATGGGGAGGGGGAAGGGTAAGCTGGGACAAAGTGAGAGAGTGGCATGGACATATATACACTACCAAATGTAAAATCGATAGCTAGTGGGAAGCAGCCGCATAGCACAGGGAGATCAGCTCGCTGCTTTGTGACCACCTAGAGGGGTGGGATAGGGAGGGAGGGAGGGAGACGCAAGAGGGAAGAGATATGCGGATATATGTATATGTATAACTGATTCACTTTGTTATAAAGCAGAAACTAACACACCATTGTAAAGCAATTATACTCCAATAAAGATGTTAAAAAAAATAGATGCTCAATAAATATGTATTAAAAAAAAAAAGAAATATCTGAGTGGCAATTCCAGATATTCATATATAATTATATATTATGCCTTTGCAAAAATCATGGCAATATGCCACCTTTTTTTTCTGGAAGAAAAACCAGGTACCAAAAACTCCTCAAAATCTCCAAGCAAAGTCATTGCAAATATTAAACAGAACCCTCATGTACTTATTAATTCCCAATTTAAAAAATTACAGGTACTAAGAGTACAGTAATTACTGGAGAATGTGGGTTTTACCAATGTCCACGGTGGCAGGAGGGGGTGGTGAGGGGGAATCAATGTATCAAAAATTAACATTACCAAAGGTCTCACTTATGATCTGTAATCTGACTGGCTGACAAGTAACATGAATATGATTTATAATTTAAATCACTAGTCATGAAGACTCTACTTAATCAATTTTTCCTACCAAAAAAATTCTTACTCCTTGTTAAAGCCTGAATATATATCCATCTCGTTTCCAAAGGGTGTGTAGATTTCTTTTTTGGAAGTACGGACTATTCTTTAGCATTCATGATTTACTTTGACATTTTCTCGATTAATTCTACAGCTGCATCAGTAAGCTGAATGTTGATTCTGTTTCTTTATCAAGCCTAACAGGCAGATACTTGTAAACTCATTGTAAGGTAAACTACCTCCATTTTAACAGACATTATGAATGTTTTGTCAGCTACATCAGAACCATGATCATTCACTCATTCACTCAGGAAGTGTTTACTGAGCTAACAGAACCTGAACATCACTCTACTAGGTGTTGGAGGGAATATTAGACATCAAACCAAGAACAACAACAGAACTGCACTGACCTAAAAAAAGCAACATAGTATGCAATGCAAAGAGCAGTGGACCAATAATCATAAAAATCTGGGTGCTAGTGAATCACTTAAAAGTTACATGACCTTAGATAAGTCATTTGACTTACCAGCACTGCATTTAAAAAATGCTCTGCCCTTGCTCTGCTACCTCACAGCATTGTCTTTAGTAAGATAAGGGAGAATAAGATTAAATAAAATAAAGATACAGCACTTTAAAGAAAAAAGAGCCTAGGATTCAATTTCTTTTAATGACAGCTAACTGCAAAGTCCTATATATACAACAGACTTTTAGAATTACTTAAAATCAGCTTTTGACAAGGAATATAATTACAATTATGATTTCAAAAGAAAAAATACTGAGTAGCCCATAAGCATGTAAAAAGGGACCCAATTTCATTAGAAATCAGGGAAATGCATATAAAAACCATATAATATCATCCGGTTGGCAAAAATAAAAAAACTAAAATCTGGCAATATCATGTGTCGGTGAGGATATAGAGAAACAAATTAAAACTTGCTGATAGAAGAGTAAATGAGTACAGAGCTAATTGGTGATACCTAGTAACACTGAAGAAGCATATATTCTACGGCTATCCCAGCAATTCTACTCCTAGGTATACACATTAGAGAAATTCTCAGACGTATGCACAAGGACATATTTAAAGAATGTTCACTGGAGCATATTTGTAATAAGAAAAAAGAAAATTTCAATGATCACCGGATGCATACATAAGCAGTAATCATTAAAAAAAAATGACTGGGAATAATAATCACCAAATTCAGGATAGTGATCGCTTCTAAGAAGGGTAATAAAGAAACTGGATTAAGGACGGCTACACAATGAAATGGGACTAGGGAAGGGTACACAGGACACTTCAACTGTACTTATAATATTTTATTTCTTAAAAAAAGATCTGAAATAAACTTGGCAAAATGGTATGGTTATGCACATATTTAGGGGGGGAAAAAAGGAGACCACTAGAAGCTAGCAGGGAATCATGCAGAACAAGTCACGCCCAACTGGTTGTAGTCCCTTGATATTGTTACTGCTGATTAAGGTTAAGGGTTTACAATACCTACAGAGCACCTTTATCTCAACAAGATCTTTCACAACGTCACTCAAGTGGGCAGACGGAGAAATGTGGGTGAATGGTAGTATAGAGAGATAGATTCATAATAGGTTAAACCAAAAGAGTATAAGCAGTATAAAGTCCCTTGTCTAAATTCAAAATAGCAAATATATAAAGTCCCTGCCAGAGGAAATATGACTTAAAAATAATTCATTCAGGAAACAGCTGATGGTTTTAGTTAATGTCATTTTCAACAGGATGGCCAACTTTAATTTTTTAAAAATCTAATGCATATTAAGGGTGCACTATTAGAAGCATAACATCTAATTCGACTACAGTCCCGTAGCACTGAGTTAGCTACCACACTTGAAAAGAGGCATTACAATCTCAATATTGCATGAGCAGGATAGTACAGGGTCTGGAAACCTTGCCATAGAAAAAAACCAATAAGGGAATGAGAGAAGAATTAGGGAGGGACCCAAGAGTCACCTTCAGTTACTCAAATGATGCCTTGGAATGGAGTAAGCACGTATAGTGCTACCATGAAGAGCAGACCACCTTCCTTTCCCCTTTTGTTCCAGCTAGAAAAATCCTACTCAGCCTTAAACTCCTGCTCAAAGGCCACCTTCTCTAGGAGTCATCCAAATGCTCCAGTAAGACCTCTGAGCTTCCTCAGCAGTGTATCATATCAGCACACAACACATTATCAGCACACAACACGTGCATTAATAAATCTCCATCTCCTCTACTCAATCATATGCTAGGTCCTCAAGGGTAGGTGCCCTGAGATCTGACCCTTGCTGCTAACACCTCAGCACCCCACAGTGCCCAGCTCATAGCAGGTACTTAACCCACATTGCTAAATCAATGAGAGACAAGGGAAGAGGGCAGCTAACCAATGAACTACCCAGGAACCATAATTCACTATTAGCAAATGTATACAATGTATGCATATTCTCAGAATTTCTTGGATCATTAGATTACTGCAACCAGGCAGAATTCATCTGTTCTATGTGTTCTATCTACATATTTAATCATTTTATGCCACCCTGGGCTATATAGCTTAGTAAATTTTCTAATGGTGGCACCAAGTGATATTCAGAGGGTAAGAAGAGTAAAACTCAGATTCAGACAAAGTGTATCCATACAATCTCATAATTTACAGATGAATAAACTAAGACTCAAGGATGTGACAAGACTTGAGCCTGAAGCCATAGAGCTGGGTCTGGAATCTAACTCTCACTTTTACAGCAGCAGTATACACAACCCCCCAGTCAGCTTTCCTTAGTCACAACTTCAGAAACTATCATCTAAAGGCATAATTTGCATCATCTCTCCCTGCTGCCATCATCGTTCAACCAACATCGAAATCCCTCCTGCCACTTTTCTGCCCATGCCGTTAGCCAGGAAAGCTCTTTTCTGTAGTTGCTTCTTGCCTGTTCGGAAGCTCACTGGCCAGAAGCGCTTACTGTTATCTGTCTATATGGAGATTTCGGTAAAACTCCCTCCGCCAGATCATCTGGGGAACCCACACTGAGCCCAGGGGTTACCCACCTTGAACACCAGTCCACTTTGAATCTTTAAACATGAAATAACAAATTAATATGGCAAAGCTATTTTAAATTATTTAAACTATTTCCAAAGGCTCAGACACAAGAAATTCACTTTATTATTTAAATATCTAACACAAAGGTTAGATATTTTATAAGTGTATGTCACAGAGGCTGGGGGAGGTGGAGTACGCATTCAGCAACCAGGAGACCCACACAATGGCTTTGCAAGTTACATGGCACACCTGTTACATGTAATCGTGATGACAGAGACGTCGCCAGCCAGTGGACTACTGCCTCTAGCAATGCACAATTCCATTAAGACTAAAGTGGGGAAGGAAATCTTTAACTACTTTTTCTATAAGTTGCCTCTAAGGTCATTGCCAAGACTCAAAACTGCATTCCACTTTCAAACAGCAGGAGTGACTGTGGCGGGAAGGCGGGGAGGTGGGGAGGCGGGGCGGCGTATACTAGCAAGAAGACAGACAGCAAAGAAAAAAGTGGAGATGTTTTGAGAAAATGGAAAGGGGGGTAATATTCAGAGCCTACTGAATGGCCTGGGACTAAATGAGTGAGAACCAGATCATAAGTGAGAAACGAGTCACGTTATTTATTTACAAAATCTAGGTCTTTCACAGTTGCTTATTAATTCCTTAAGGGTTCCAACATGGTTTTGATCTCTAGAGCCTAGGACATCAGCTATTACCATTATTTCTTTTAAAGCTTAAAACTTATCCACATAAGTCTGTTACACAATAGCTGCCACATTTATTTCAAGGAAGACAGAACTCACATGAAACTGTACCCTGAGTATCTTGTTAAAAAGAGTATTTTTCAACATTATGGGTAATACTTTAAAGTCTGAAAATGTAGCACGATTTTACAACACACTTTCCAGCCCTGGAGTGCCGATTTACCTATCTCTCTCAGCTTGAATGAAGTATCTAGTGTTATGGCATCTGTATATGCCTGTTGATGAGTCCATCAAAAACAATGAAAAGAGATGGCTTCATGTCTGTTTTCTTCTAAGATGCATTTTATTTTCCTCAACCCAAAGGTTTTACTATTTCTAGAAGCTTTACAAACCACTAGAGTTAGCAAAATACTTCTGTTCCCAATAAAGACAAGGATGGTAAATGAATTATTCTTAGAGTCAGAAATATCTCCTCCACCAGAAAACAGAGGGCACCCTGACCACCTGGCCATGTGGAATATGATCAAAAGGAATTCTTTGGTAGCCTAGGTAGCCTCTTGCCCAGCTACGAATTCCCTCTACAAGCTCTATCTCCACCACAACTCTCTCAGGAAGGCTATAAAAATCACTTCAAAGTGAATTCAAACTAATAACTGCTCACTCCAAGAACATTTTAGGGTACTCAATTTCCTAGCAATAGCATCTAATAGATCAGATAAGCCAAAACACACACCTCACTGGGCAGGAAGAAACTCTACCAAGGGTTAAGGTAATTAAGTAAGTGTCTTATACAGAAACAAATTAAATAAATAGTAGAATAAAATAATTGTTTTGAATCATCTCTTTCCTTTTTAAAGTTTTCTTTGAAGCCTGGTAGGTTTTTGGCATCAAAAAAACTTTAGAATTGACTGCCTTTTGAAAAAATTACCTTAAAACAGTGCAAAGACAACTGTTTTTTTTTTTTTTGGCATCATGCAAAGACATCATTACATGTTATAATACCTTTACTTTTTTATAAAGGAAAGCAAAGTGAATTTTCATAAGCATGTTTCCTCTGTGGGTGAATCTCTAGTTGGTTACAACCAACTCGAGAGAGCCATCAAGGCAAACTACCCATTAGCTGTCAATTTAGAATGACTCTAGAAAGCTAGCCCCAGAGCTCCACCAGTATCTTTTCAACAACCTCTTAATCTTGTTTATAACACCTGTGTTAAAGCAGCCTGACATCAATCCTACTCACTTGTCTCAGACTGAAATTACTTAGAAACTTGAGAATTCAGGTAAACATATTAAATACCAGAGAGTCACTGGCTGAAAACCCTGTACACAAGGGAATTCGGCCACCTCTTTTAAACAAAGTTGCATAAATAAGCCAGGATGGGCCTCAATAGGCAAAGTCAGATATAAATCTTACAAAGAGCTTCTCAGCAGGCACTGAGGTCAGAGAATCGCAGGATTTAAAGGAACCATGAAGAATTCTTCCTACAGCTTCCTCACCAAGCGATTATCCAAGCTTTATAACAATGACCAGTAACTGTGTGCTTATTATATACCTGGAACTTGACATTTCATTATCTTTTCAATCCTCACACAACTCTGCCAGGTAGGTAATACCATTTTCTGTTTCTTCAAGTGAGGAAACCAAGGCTCAGGTAGTGGCTTGCTTAGCGAACTGCCTAAGGTCAAAGAGCTAGAAAACAGTGGAGACAGGACTCAAACGGTCAATCTAAGCCCAAAGCTCTTGCTCTTACCAGGACACCATACTACCTACGACCACGTGATTGGGAAATCACCCCACCTTAACTGGTTTCTGGGCTTACTACTAATCTGTTTCCCAAGGCTACTTAAACTTAAGGGTACTTTTAGCAGCTCTACCACTTTCTGTTTTAGAAACCCATGTGTGTCCCAGGCCTGTACAAAACATAATGTACATAAGAAATGATGGTAAAGTAATCCCATTTATATGGGAGCATAGTGCAGGGAGAAGAAAATGGATTTTAGTGGTCAGACACTTAACTTTGTTGTTACCAGTGTGTGACCTTGGTCAAATCACCACACGCTGAGATCATCCTTGGAAAAAGCTCTCACAGAGAGGAAGTGCCTAACCCAGAAAAAGTACTTAATAAATGTTTAAGAAAAAAAATCAAACGGAAATGCATGTGCCAGATATAACCAACATGAAATAAAAACTAACCTTGTTAGTTTTATCTTTTGCCTATAAGGTTGGGTAAAGAGAAAACAGCAATTATGGCCCACAGTAGAGTTGGTATAAATCTGGCTAATAAATGATTAATCTCTTGTTTTGGAGTCAGAGACAGCTCTGGTCTTTAAAACAACTCCAGTCAACTCTCGGGTTATTAAAGTACTGGAATCGGACTTTTATCAAGATCATCAACTGCTATTTAAGACAAGTTTCACCCAACCCACTGTCTCCTATGACTAGGGCCACTGTCATTCACAAACACAGCTTAATCTCCTCTCCATCAAGATGTAAGAGACAAGAAAGAGAAGACAACTGTGGAGGTGCTAAGAGTTAACATAAAAAGATACCTGGAAGAAACCCAAATTCAGCCACCTAATCACTGATTCACTGCTTCATTCATTCATCCCTCGTTCTTTCCTTTCTTCAGTCAAGAGACATTCATTGAGTATTTACAGCAGGTACTGAGCTGGTCACTGCCCTAGAGGAACTCAAAGGCCAATGGGAAGAAAGATACGTAATCAAGTAATTCCAATACAGAATTGTTGGGAAAGGCAGTCTCATGCATGCAGTATTTCAAACCCCACTCAGTCACATAAAAATGGGCCTTGGGCCTGGAATACTTCCGTACAAGAGATAAGGAGCCCATACAGCCTATGCCTGGCTTATCACTTTGTATAGGAATATCTTTCCCTGTTTCAGGCTCAGCAAGTGTTCCTTTGTTCTGCTTAAGCATGTATGTCAATGGCCCTTAGTCATGCCACTAGCTTTCAGGTCTGGGTCCTTCTGCTGCTGCAAGAAAGAGGGGTGCACATAGGCCAACTGTCCAGCATTGGAAGGGGGAGGGCCCTGCTAGCCACAAGGGACTGACGTACACTACTGGAGCTGATCTTGCTCTGTCTCTTCTCTATGTGAGTAAAGCATTGTTCCATCCAGTGCTTGACTGTGTTGTGTTTTCCTTGGCAACTCCAATACCAAGATGCAATGGACAGTGTTTGAAGTGCTCCCCTGGGATTGGTAACTGATGCATGGTGTTCTGCTTCCCTGGATTTGATAACCAGGGCATGGTGTTCTACTGGACAAGAATGATATATATGGTAGACTGGAGGCAAGTACAAGGTAGGGTGATGGTAGCAATCTGCTGCATTCTACTCTCTAGTGTGTTTCTTTTTTTAAGCTACCTTCATCCACTGGAGCCCTCTATTAGGAAAAAGATTTTACCACCTACTTCTTGGGTGTCTTTGGGCAAGTCACTAAACCTCTGTGAACTAACTTTCCTCACCTATACAATGGGAATAAGAATACTGACTTCCCAGGGTTGCCTTTAGGGTGAGACAGAATAACATATCAAATCAAATAGCACAATGTCTGACTCTCAGTAGGCTTCAATACCTGGTAGTTCCCAGCCTTCTATTTTGTTCTTTTGGCTTGGTGACATAGGGAGGAGAAAACACATATTCTTTTATCTCATTAAAAGTATGACAATTCCAGGGCTTCCCTGGTGGCGCAGTGGTTGAGAATCTGCCTGCCAATGCAGGGGACACGGGTGCGAGCCCTGGTCTGGGAAGATCCCACATGCCGCGGAGCAACTAGGCCCGTGAGCCACAACTACTGAGCCTGCGCGTCTGGAGCCTGTGCTCCGCAACAAGAGAGGCCGCGATAGTGAGAGGCCCGCGCACCGCGATGAAGAGTGGCCCCCGCTTGCCGCAACTAGAGAAAGCCCTCACACAGAAACGAAGACCCAACACAGCCAAAAATAAATAAATAAATAAATAAAATTTAAAAAAAAAAAAAAAAAAAAAAAGTATGACAATTCCTACAAGCTCCTCTATGAGGTGTTTTTCATTCACTGCAAATCAGGAACATACTAAACCTATCAGTAGCCCCTTCTCCCGCAAACACAAAGATAATCTGTCAATTGAAGGCATATCTGCCATTAATGCAGAGGCAATACTTCAAGCCCAGCTGCACACCTACCTCCTGATATTATCCTGTTAGGCTTGGTGTCATGCTCCTGAAAAAAGCTATACTCACTGCACTCAGCAATCAAAGTGCCTCTGCCTCACACAAGATGAACCATGGCTAAAAATTGCTTTTTTTAATTAAAATAAGACTTCCTCAACCTCTTGCCAACAGCACAACTAGAATGTGGAGCCCAATATCAGACTGTCAACCAGTCTCCATCTTGCTCTAATGGTGGTCTGAAGCACACAGAAAAGGTAGAGGGAAAATTACTAATTTAAACAAAATGTTTAATCCTCTAATTATGGAACAGGCTCCAGGAATATGGAAAGTGATTTGCAATCTTCATTATGGAATCCCCACCAACCACTAGCACAAGTCATGTCAGCCAGAAGGCAAATGCCATCTCTTTTTCCCCCACTGGGCCTTCTGTGTCCTTATAAGTTCTGTGGGGATGGAAGAAGAAATCTTTGGAAAAAGAAAAAAATGAGGTACAAGAATCAGAATTTCTGTCTCCCCAAGTTCACTATGCTGAATGAGGTGTAAGGATCCCCCAGTGAGAAGCCAGGGAGATAATATTCAGTGACTACATTGGCAGGCTAAGCAGACTGAGGGCCTTTGAAACTCTCAAGTCTTGTAAAAACTGCCCAACTCAAGTGGTGCTTAAGTAATTCTTTTTATTTGCTGAGAAGTCCTGTCATCAGTGGTAAGAGATGCACAGAAAATTAGGTGGTGCCCACCAATGGCACCTCTGGTCAGAAGGAAATCTGTTCCTCTGCGGATATGCTTGTACCATTGCTAATTTGTGTTAATCTCTGCCCGTTCGGATCTCTACGTGCTAACTCAGGAAAAAAAGTCCCTACCAACTAACTCTGACAAGTCTGATAGCAGAACTCCCACTGGAGAATCAGCAGACAGCAAAGGCAGGCAATTATTCCCCTTCATTAGAGAGAGTTCTTTTTAATTTTTTTTTTTTTTTTAATTTTGAAAACAAAAAGTAGCCATTCACAGGCACTGCTCACTGCAGTCACTTATACAACTGGCAGAAACTGAAATTTCCCCCAAGCCAACTGAAAAAGATGTCCTGGAAGTAACCAGAAATGACTGTGCCCCTTTAATTACCCACTGTAATGTAAAACCAGACATAGAGAGGATGGCCACAGCAGATCTGGGCAAAACAGTGGTGATATTTAATCATCAGTCCAGACCATCTGCAACTGTTTTGCAGAAGCACATAAAGTTTATGGATTCCAAAGCTTCCTACAAGTTACCAGGTGCTGAGGGTCAGCTGCATTGTCCTCAGGTCCACCAGAGGCTGCTTTCTTCATTCTCTCCAGGCCAGGGTGCTCAACAAAAGGCACCAAGCCCACATTTTCTGTGCCAAGCCTGGCACTAGGAGAGTGTTGCTTCTTGATTAAGCCAGAACCCAGATTAAATGTTTAGAACTGGGAGATTCTGAAAACAACCTAGGCGGGAAAGCAATTATTCTAGGGAGAGCACAGCTTCAGCTGCGGCCCTCCGCAGCACAAAGGTGAATTCTATCCCCTTTGAACGACTAAGCTGGCCAGATTGCTCCCCTACAATCTATTCTCCATTCCGCAGAGGCAGTGATCTTTTAAAACTTAACCAAACTGTGTCAGTCCACAGCTTAAAACCCCTAATGGTTTCCCAATGTACCAACAATAACATCTAAACATTTTAGGGCTTCCCATCCTCCCCACAGCAGACCTCTCTGTCCTTATCTCTGTCCCTGCCTCACTCATCATGCTCTAGGCCATACTGCCTCAAACATGACAAGCTTCCTCCCACCTTAGGACTTTTGCAGTGGTTTTCCCCTTGGCTTACATTGCTATTCCCACAGCTCTTCATGTGGCTGGATCCTTCTCAGTATTCATTCTCAGCTTAAATGTTACCTCCTCAGAGAGGCCTTCTGGAACCTTCTGATGATCCCCAATCATTCAATTACATCAGCCCATTTTTCCCTTCATATCTCTATTTAAAATATCTTGTTTTTCTTTCTCTAGTACTATTTGTTTGCATGTTTAGGTGTTCTTATTTATTTGTATTTGTTTTTCTTGTATATTTTCTGTCTTGCCTCCCTGGGTATAAGTTCTATAAAGACAAGGGACAGCAACTGTCTTGTGTATCACTCTATTCCTGATGCCTAGTATAACATCCTGCATTTAGTGGGTGTTGAATAATTTAAAAATGAAAGGCTCGATATGGATTACTAATCTGAATGAAGTTTACTAGCCCTTGGAAATCTGGATTGGCTCACAGCCTGACGGTGAGCATGTGTCATAATGCCCTAGAAACATACAAAACACCAGCAGAGAACTGATGTACTATTAATGGTTAAGTCTATTAAAGATTCCAAAAGTAATTTTAAACTTAGTTGCTCTTAACTGGAGGGGGGGGGTCAAATAAAAATGTAATTAATCCTCAATTTTATGTACTAACAGAATAAGCACATGAATAATGCCAAAGTGTTCAATAATTGATCATACCTGCCTTTGGAATATAGTCAGACACAGTCAGAGAGAAGCATCATAATACTCTGTGCTTGACTTCAAATCCTTCTCAGTTCAGTCACTGACTTTGGACACTGCTGGGTAGTTGAAGGGAAGTCTAAGGAGCCAAAGTAGACAATCTGCTTACAGGAAACTGATAATCTAAAATGAGTTAAGAGATGAAAATGCACTGTGGTAGTCTCACTAGATCTTTCACTGAACTCAGGATGAAGGTAATCTAGTTTCTGTTTACCAACCCACAATGGAGCTGGGGTTCCAAAGTTTAGGCCAACACACTTTCAGATCACTCACTCCTGGAACTCTGTGGAAAAGAAAATGTTCTTGAACTATTCAGCTGAAATACTAGAATCAAATGGCTGGCCTTGGAGAAGGTAAGAGTACTCCTGCTATACTTTCTCCTAATTCCATTTTCCCTACAGCTATACAAGACTCAGACCAAAACCAGTCACTTCCTTCAGGAACATTAAGGGAAAAAAAGAAAAAGAAAAGAGTAATTTGTAAATGAGATTCCTGGCACTAGAAAAGAGGAAAACTGAGATATCTTAGTAATATTAAAGCGACCTGGGGAAAAGAATTACTGTGTTGATGACATAATCCTTGATATCAATGACTGTTAACTGTGGTAGAATAGGGTTATACTTTAATCTATTGAGAACAGTTCTATACTGTGGAATGTGTGCGTGACAAACTGTTCTCATTTCCTTTTATAGCATTCTAAACCTTAATCTCCAAGACACCAGTGACCTCGGGAATACTAAGGCAGCTTTGCGAAATTCGAGAAAAACAATTTTTCCTTTTGCTATACCATATGTGTTGTTTATAATTATATCAATAATAAAAATTAACAGCTAGCATGTACTGGGCACTTACCATGTGTCAGGCACTATACTACTTAGCGCTACCCACACTGTCTCATTTAATCCTGTTATCTTTAAAAAAAGGATGGTAAAGTGGAGATTTTTAAAAAGATGGTGGGGCAGAGACAGACCCTATTATGTAATCTGCATTTTAAAGATGAAGACCTGAGGCTTACAGAGGTTAATTAAGTGACCCAAGGTCACAGAGCTACCAAGTAGCAGAGGTGGGATTCAAACACAGGCAGCAGTCTGCCTGACCCAGAGTTATTGTTCATCCACTACACTAAACATTAAAAGACGTCTAAAATGGGCACACTCAGAAGGGCATGTATTTTGAATTATTTTCTCCAACAGTGCTGACAAGCTATCTTGAACCATCTACATTCTCCAATGTAGTCATTTATACATGTGAAAACTTCTCTACTGGGGTCTTATAAATGCACCACCCCCAATTTAAACAGTGACACCTTGTGAGAGACTGCAGAAAGGTATGGCTGTCTTCCTCAATTCACCTCCAAAATTAGGCATCTCAATAAGACCTATCTCCAAGGAAGCTGAAATAGGTAGGACTGGAGTCTATGACCAGAGAAGGGTGTTCTGTTGGCACACAGAGGAAATAAACCCACATTCATCGTGCCAATATGAGATCCACAAAGAAAAAAATGAAGACAAACTAGAAGGCTAATTATTTGACAAAGTCCCAAGAGTCTAAACTAAGATGGTGGCAACTGAAATAGAAAAGAAGGGATAGACAAAAGGCTCCCGAAGAAGCAACAACTCCCCTGCAAAGCCTTTCCAAGTTCCCAACGGCAGGGCTGCTCCTGCCTCTATGCCACCACATCTTATTCATGCAATGGCACTGTGTACTAGATTATCAATTCTCAAATCTGTGGGATGCTCCCCCTTAGACTGTAAGCTCCATGAGAGCAAGAACTGTGACTTATGCATTTTCAGATCCTAACACCCTCTTGACTCCTGAGAAAAGAGCTAGCCCTCTGCTCAAGAGTTTGTATTTTCCAAGAGGAAAAGAACCTTGCCTTTCATCTTTAAGCCCCTTCATCTTTGAGAACTAGCTCCAGGGCTTTTTTCAAGTCTGCTGGACAGCTACACCCTTGACTAAAAGGCAGAATTGGGGGTAGGTGATAAGGGGGCGGGTGGAGAGATGCAGAGAATTATGTGATACCAGAGCATAT
The DNA here is from genome assembly GCF_028564815.1 of Eubalaena glacialis. NCBI lineage: Eukaryota > Metazoa > Chordata > Mammalia > Artiodactyla > Balaenidae > Eubalaena > Eubalaena glacialis. Next base: position 22,563,120 of record NC_083728.1, read on the forward strand.
GGTCAGAATGTTCAGTAGTCACATGAAACCTAAATCAGGACTAGTGAGCTAAGAGTTTACATAAAGATGCTGAAAGACAAAAGAATGGATGATTCCTCTAAGATGAGGAACCAGGTTATAGAATAAAATTCTAGTGAAGAGGCTCTAAACAAACACATGAAAGGATGCTCAACATCACTAATCATTAGAGAAATGCAAATCAAAACTACAATGAGGTATCACCTCACACCGGTCAGAATGGCCATTATCAAAAAATATACAAACAATAAATGCTGGAGAGGGTGTGGAGAAAAGGGAACACTCTTGCACTGTTGGTGGGAATGTAAGTTGATATAGCCACTATGGAGAACAGTATGGAGGTTCCTTAAAAAACTAAAAATAGAACTACCATACGACCCAGCAATCCCACTACTCGGCATATACCCTGAGAAAACCATAATTCAAAAAGAGTCATGTAGCACAATGTTCATTGCAGTTCTATTTACAATAGTCAGGACATGGAAGCAACCTAAGTGTCCATCAACAGATGAATGGATAAAGAAGATGTGGCACATATATACAATGGAATATTACTCAGCCATAAAAAGAAATGAAATTGAGCTATTTGTAGTGAGGTGGATGGACCTAGATAGAGTCTGTCATACAGAGTGAAGTAAGTCAGAAAGAGAAAAACAAATACCATATGCTAACACATATATATGGAATCTTAAAAAAAAATGGTTCTGAAGAACCTAGGGGCAGGACAGGAATAAAGACGCAGACGTAGAGAATGGATTTGAGGACACAGGGAGGGGGAAGGGTAAGCTGGGACGAAGTGAGAGAGTGGCATGGACATATATACACTACCAAATGTAAAATAGATAGCTAGTGGGCAGCAGCTGCATAGCACAGGGAGATCAGCTCGGTGCTTTGTGACCACCTAGAGGGGTGGGATAGGGAGGATGGGAGGGAGACGCAAGAGGAGGAGATATGGGGATATATGTATTTGTATAGCTGATTCACTTTGTTATAAAGCAGAAACTAACACACCATTGTAAAGCAATTATACTCCAAGAAAGATGTTAAAAAAAAAAAATGAGGCTCTAGAGGTTATCATACTAAGTGAAGTAAATCAAAGACAATACCATATGATATCACTTATATGTAGAATATAAAATATGACACAAATGGACTTACCTACAAAACAGAAACAGACTCACAGACATAGAAAACAAATTTATGGTTACCAAAGGGGAAAGGGGGTGGGGAAGGGGTAAATTAGAAGTTTGGGATTAGCAGATACAAACTAATATATATAAAATAGATACACAACAAGGTCCTCTGTACAGCACAGAGAAGGACAATTCAGTAACTGAAGTAATGGATTTGAATCAAACTTTCTTGAAGTCTAACATGAAAGCAAAGAGATACAAGCCAGCAAGCAGACAAGATATTAGAACAAAAGCTTTCCAAAAGAGCATATTTGAAGGCACATACTGGTTCATTCACTCAATCATTAAACAATCATTTATTAGGCATCAACTAGCAGAGAGACACTCTCTAGGTGCTGGTCCCTGCCTCTCAGTTCACTGCCTAGGGTGCAAGGGGGCACATAAATACAATGTATTTTGCGAGTATGAAAAGAACTCATCACGGGAAAAAGAGAAGATAAGGTTACAAAGGGAGGAAGTGAACTTAAGAAAAAACATCACTCAGAAGATGAAACAGAAAACACCCTGAAGTGGGAATATCAATAAGAATAGCAATTTATTTGTTACTTATAGTCCCACTAACAATAAGTAACTTCAAAAAGCACTAGTCTAAACTGTCATGCAAGAAGAGCCTATTTCATGATGCTGTAAAGTGACATCATGATTATGACAATATTCTCAGAGTTAGAGGTAAAATGGGGCTACCAAAGAATGAAAGATATATTTGAGCACAAGTGTCCAGGCTTCCAATAATGTTTCTTATACACACACCATCAACAAAAAAACAGAACAGAAAAGCTCGGTTATAAGCTACAACACAACCCTAAGAAAAAAAAGCAGATAATAAGAAGTACAAACAATAAACACATGCAAGGCAAAAATGCTTATTAAAGCAAATGAACTAACACTTTATATACCTACTACATTAATGAGAAAAAAATAAATTATGACAACTAGTAGTATCGAGATTGCAGTAAAATTGGAACACACACTACCATTAGCGCTGTAAACTGCTAAAGGATTACTTCCACATGAGCACTGTGTATTGCTTAACATACCTGCAGCTGAGGCAACCCCATCATCTCCTGCCACTCCCCTCCATTCACTCAATGCTCTGAACATTTCACTCCCATGCTTTTGCTGTCACTAATCCTAGTCAAGAATGACTCTCCTCAGCCTCCTTCAGTACCCCCAGAATTTCTATTCATTCATCAGGGCTGAGATTCCAATGTCATCTCCTTTTCCTCAATGACCAAACCAAATCCATTCCCAGCAATACATCCCCTCTCCAGGCACATCCAATCGTTCCTTCCATTGTGCTCCCATAATAGTTTATTCATACAGTTAGTTGTTGAAAGGTCTGTCTCGCTCCTTAACTATGAATTCTTTAAGGTCCAAGACCATATCTTAATAATTTTAGCCCATGCAATACTTCGCACAGGAGATGATGGCACATGATAATTACTAACGACAGATGTGAGGGGAAAAATGCCACATGAATAAAGAAGTTCACTGCAATATTATCTCCAAGAACAAAACCTGGAAACCACCTAAGTACTCGATTATAGAGGAGCAATTTAGGGGAAAATGGTTGGTCTATCACTTGAGCAAAAAGTATGAAAACATTAAAAACAACATGAAGACTATGTAGAAACACAAAATATTTCTGGCAATGTTAAATTAAAGCACAGAACACAAAACAGTATATATACAATGGTTATAGCCATGCAAAATACACAAGGACTGTGGGAATATAAAAATATTTTATTGGATTAGGGTAGTAGTTTCCCTTTTCTTGAATACTTTAATACTATTCCTGTCAGATTACTGTCATTAAAATTTTTTACTTCAAAAGAAAGAAATAAGAAGGAAAAAGGAGAAAGATTATAGATTCCAATAAGCCCCTGCAATCCAAGGAAATGCTATATTACTGACTGATAGGTGACAAGAGGAGTGGGTGTCTGCAATATTGCCAAAACCAAGGGTCCCTGACCCCAATGTGCCTCAAAGAGAATACTTCTCATGTCACAAAATAAGTCATTCCCAATGAGCCAAACTGCACTAAATGTGAATTCTTTATTGCAAAACTTCAAAGGTAAGAACTTTTTCCAGACATCTGTGGAATCAGTATTAATGAGAATGCCCTGGAGTTCATATACGTGCCTATGCAGCAGAAACTGCTCAGCCAAGCTGGGCACACTTCTTGATGAGATGTCTAAGCCTGAAGGCATCAAAAAAGTACATTTCCATATTGGGAACATAACTGGTTTCCTCTTTAAGACTTCTTCCACCACCACCTGTCCACATTGTAATTCTCCTGTCTTTTCAAATGAATAGTTAACATATGTCAAGGATATAAGGCATATACTGAGGCACTTGCTGCCCAACTCTATTAATAGAAGAACCAAGCTCAGCAGAAAATTGGAATCTTCCCACCAAGTTGCCCCAAAAGTGAAATTTAGTAAGCATCCAAAAAAACGTCAAATACTTTTAATAAACATTTTTGGCATTACATATTTTCTTTATTTACCTTAGTCTCTGAATTTTAGGAAAAGAAAGAACCAGAAGTCATATAGCTCAATCTCCTCATTTTACAGTGATTAAAAAAATGATGTACAGAGAAGGGAAGTGACTTATCCTGAATCACCCAGATAAGTAATGATAAAGGTAGGATTAAAACTCGAATCTCCCAGATTTTCAGCCCCAATTCATTCTTCTACATCAAGCTTTTCTTATCCCTTGAAATCTCTGGAGCTCTGCGCCTAAATAATCAGTATCACAGAATTTTAAAGCTAGAAGGACCTCAGAGAAACTTACCTAATCCCCTCAGTAGGCATATAAGGAAACTGAGGCCCAGAAAGATTAAGTGATTTGCTCTCAATATCTGAGATGGCAGGGGGAAAGTATAACTTAAGCTCAAAATACTGTGAACTAATGGCCATGAGAAGGGAGGTGAATGTCTCAGAGAAGATTTTAAGAGGAATGTAGATCATTCTAGACCAGGGGTGGGTCTCAAAGTGTGGTCCCTGGACCAGCAGCTTAAGCATCATCTGGAATCTTGTTAGAAATGCAAATTCTAAGGTCCCATGGGAGACTTACTGAATCGAACTCTGGGGGTGGGGATGTTCAATCAGACCACTTTGTCCCTGAGAAATGAACTTTAGTGGTCATATTGAGTCTACTTTGTAAATGACAAGCATAATCAAAAGCACTTAAGATTTATGCATTCTTCTATACCTGTATTATACTTCAACTTTAAAAGTTTTTAAAATTGGAAAACTAGATTTGGGTATTCGGTTGGTTCCAGTTCTGGCTCTGCTCCTTACTGGCTGTTTCATCTTGGGCCGGTAACTGACCTCTCTAGCTTGAGTTTCCTTTTCTATAAAATAGGCATGCCACCTACCTCAAAGGGCATGCTGAGAATTAATGTAAGAACATATCTGAAAGCGCTTTAGTTCAGCACAGCACAGTGGTTAGGAACTCCAACTCTGAGGCAGGCACTTTTTTGTACCTCAGTTCCCCCATCTGTACAACAGGGATTTAAAACAGTACCTTCTTCATAGGGTTGTTATAAGGATTTAGAGAAATGATGAAGGCATGCAATACATCTTTCATGTCGATAAAAAGTTAGTTTTCAAAGAGCTTTTGCATCCATTAACTAAGGTAATCCTCATGACTTTCCACAAGAGGATGGGAGCATTTATTATGGACTAGATTCTAGACTGTACCATCTTTTAGGAACAGGAAAAGTGGACACTGGTCTTACAGAAAGAAAAGTGCATGAGTAGTGCACGTGGGGAATGAACAGAACTGGAAATAAGATCAGGATTCTGGTTTCAACTGTTGTCACTACCTTGGCCCACAACCTCAGGGAAGTCCCTTACCAAAATGGAGTTCACTTTTCATTTATAAATATGTGGGCTGAATGAGGTTATCTATAAGATTCCTCAAAATAAAATTCAAATTCCTTATCATGGCCCACAGGAAGGCCTACATAGTCTGTCATCTGCCTACATCTCCAACCTTATCACTTATCATTCCCCTGCTCATTCACCAAGTTCCAGCTACGTCAGTCCTCTTCCTGATCCTCTGACAGGCTGCACCAGCTTCTATTTTAATACCTCACAGCCTATGTACTTGCTATTCGTTCCCTCTGCCTTGATTATTCTGCGCTTTTCATGATTGGCTCCTTCTCAACCATTGGTCCTTTAATGTCCATTCCTCAAAGTCCTTCCTAGACCATATTATCTAAAATAATAGGTCCTGTCTCCTGCTCCCAGCGGTTATTTTCTTTAGCAGCTCTGTTCAATAAAAATATATTGAGAGCCACAAACAAGCCACATATGTAACTTTAAATTTTCTAGTAGCCACATTTAAAAAGTTTTTAAGATGATATTAATTTTAATAATTTTCTTTAAGCCAACATATCCTAAGTATTATCATTTCAGCATGGAATCAATATAAAAATTAATATATTTTACAGTCACTTTTTTCATAGTAAATCTTGAAAATCCAGTGTGTATTTTACAGGTGTAGCGGATCTCAATTCTAACTAGCCACATTTCAAGTGTTCAAGAGTAACATGTGACCAGTGGCTACCACACCAAACAGCACAGCTCTGTAGTATACCCTGTGTATCCTTCAAAGCACTTATCATGATCTGAATTTCTCATTTGTTTACTTTCTTATCTTGTTACTTCCCCACCAGATTATAAGCTCCACAAAAGCAAGAACCTTGTCTGTTTTGTTCAATGTTGTATGCTCAGTAGATGCAGTACATATTCAATAGATATTTGTTGAGCAAATGAATGAATCTCTTCTAGCTTTAATATTCTATGAGTCAATGGGCTCATATGTAGGCCAAACAGGCATATAACCACTCATTCAACAACGCTCCTATTTCCTTTCTTCTTTCACATCCTATGACTGTCTTAAAAAGGAAATCACCTGGCTATATACCTCCCATTGCTTACAAGTTCTTTCCCACAATGTCTAGTTTCCAAGGTCAGTTCTATGTATACCGGCTGAGGGAACTGCATGAATATAATTGCTAACGTTTTTCAAACGTTTACTCTTTGACAAGCATTGGGCTAAACACTTTACATTTCACAGCAGCTTCAAAACAGACTTATATGATAGCTACTTTCATTGCCCCCATTTACAAGATGAGGAAACTGAGGCATAGAGAGGGTAAGTATTCTGCTCAAGGTTACAGCAGCCAGTTGGCAGCAAAACAGAGATTCCAAGCCATAGGGCTTCAGACTCATGGCTCTTAATCCCCTATTCTCTACTGCAGAGCTGTCCAATGGAAATGTAAGGCCTGCTATACATGTAATTTTAGTAGTGACACAAAAAGGCCACTAGCTACATTAAAAAGTCAACAGAAATAGGTAAAACTTATTTTGAATATATTTTATTTCACCCATTACCCAAATATGATTAATATATGGGTAATGGGTGAAATATATGATTAATCAGCATGATCAATAATCAAAGTAATCGACATGATCATGTAATCAATATAAAAATTTTACTTTTTTAATACTGAATCTTCAAATTCCAGTGTGATTTGACACTTAGAGTACTTCTCAATTCAGACTAGTCCCATTTCAAGTGTTCGATAGCCGTATGTGGCTAGTGGCTACCATACTGGACACTTAGGAAGTCAAAAGTGGGGGAAAAACGTTGAGCTGGGAGCCAAAAGATCTCATCTCTAATCCCAGCTCTTACTTGTTGAGTGACTTTGGACAAGTCCTTTCTACCCTCTGGGCCACTGTTTCCCCACAAGTACTCCGAGCAAGTGGGACAAGAAGATTCCGAGGTACCCATCCCATGCTGGAATGTCAAACATCTGTCAACAACTGCAATTAACATGGGTCCAGCTTTCCACACTTTAAAATCCGCTTTCACATCCATTGGTTGATACAGTCCTGAAACAAACCTAATAGGTAGCTATTACTGTCTCCACTTTATACATACAAAAGCTGAGGCTCGAAGAGGGCGACAGGACTTGTCCCAAAGCCACAGAGCCGGTCAGTAGAGAAGCTGGGGCTCAAATGCAAGAAGTGCCAGTGCTCTCCCACCACGACCACCAACTCAATGACTGGAGAAGAGAGTTTAAGGGGGATGGTTGTGAAGATAGTTTGGGGCCTTCAGAATAGTTGAAGGCAGCCAGGCCCCAGGGCAGGGTGAGAAGGAGCCCAGCCTGAAGTTGAGAGGAAGGGGCCCGGGCCTTGGGAAGGAATAAACTGAAAGAGCCCAGGAGAAATTCGAGGGAGTTACATGAAATGAGAGGCTAGGACCCGGGTGACAGGAGACGTGAGGTGACCCGGGGCTGAGGTGGGAGAAAGTGAGATGAAGGGACTCTGGTCCTGCGACTCCTGCCCGGGTGAGAGGACGGTCCCCCCAGCCCTCCTCGTCCCTCATACCTGGTAGCTCAGAAGTTCGCCAACGTCCATGGTTCCAGGTTCAGTCAACACCGGCTACTCTGATTCACTCTACTCACGACCAAACCACGGTCCCCACATAGGCGGCTCCAGCCACACTGCTGTAAAGCGCCTTGAGCAGGGGCCGCAGAGCCAATGAGGTAAAAGTGCGCGCGTCGCGCGAGCCGGCCACACTGCGGTAAAAGTGTGGCTTTACGGCCGCACTACCGTAGAGCGCGCTGCATTTGACAGTACTACTTCCTCCCGGAGCCTGAAGGGGGCGGGGAAAGGGGGCGGAGACTTGATGGAGGGCGGTGCGGTGAGAGAAAAGACGAAAGGAACCAAGGTGTATCACGCGCCTCTGGCGTGCAGGGTGTTTCCCTTGCGCTCTCACAATCCATTCAGTGACCTAGGCAATTTTATCCCTCATTTTATCCTCAATTCGCAGATAAGGAAACTGAGGCATTGAACTGCACTGTCCAGTACTATACCCTCTAACCACATGTGGCTACTGAGGGCTTGAAATATGGCTAGTCTGAATTAAAATGTGCTATAATTGTAAATAAAATACCCATCGGATTTCTAAGACTTCTATTGATTACATGTTGAAATAATATTTGGGGTATATTGGGTCAAATAAAATATAAAATTAATTGCACCCATTTCTTTTTACTTTTTTAAATGTGGGTAGTAGAAAATGTAAATTACACGTGTAGCTCCCTTTGTAGCTTCCATTGTATTTCTGTTGGACGGTGCTGGCTCAGAAAGTGTATTGTCCAAGTCCATAACTATTACTGCCCCATTCAAAACTGTTGGTGATCACCCTTCCCTGTCTGGACTTCTGTTTATTCATCTGTGCAAAGGCCAGAAACTGGATGATCTTGTTTCTACCCAAGAGATGTAAAAAGGTTTTCTGTAGGAGAAAGTTGCCCATCATTGGAAGAGAACCATTCAAAGAGTGCATCTGAGCTCCTGGGATTTAAATAAGGCTCTGTCTTCAACGGGGCCTAAGCCTCTGCCTTAGTCCCCTTGGCCATTAGCCCCCTGTTTTACATGTTCATGGTATTTGTCTTAGTCCGTTCAGGCTGCTATGAAAAAAATACACTGGCTGGCTTATAAAAAACAGAAATTTATTTCTCACAGCTCTAGAGGCTGAGAAGTCCTAGATCAAGGCGCTGGCAGGTTCCTTGTCTGGTGAGGGCCTGCTTTACTGTTCACAGACAATGCCTTCTCACTGTGTCCTCATATGGCAGAAGGGGGTGAGGGAGTTTTCTCCCACCTCTTATATAAAACCATTCATGAGGACTCTACCCTTAGGACCTAATCACCTCCCCAAAGCCTCACTTCCTAATAGCATCACCTTGGGAGTTAGGATTTCAGTTTATGAATTTGGGGGGAACACAAACATTCAGACCATCACAATATTTATAATCATCCTCCCCATCCCACCTCCACTGTCTCCAATGATAACAGAAATTATTTGTATTCCTCAAACTGCCAAATTCTCTCCTCTTCTGCCTAGCCACTAACCCCACACCTCGACCAACTCTTTCTCATCCTTCAGGTCTCAAATGTCACTTTCTTAGAGTAATCTTCCTCTACTCACCTTCGGTCCAAGTTAGGAAACTCTCCTCATTATTCTCTTTCCTAGCACCTCCTCTACTGAACATGTATCTCAATCTGTGCTTAATGGTTAATTACTTGTTTATTGACAGCCTCATTTACTGGACACAGGCTCCATGAGAGCAGGAACTGTGTATGTCATGTTCACCATTATATCCTACAACAAAAACCCTAATACAGTGCCTGGTACAGGGGGAGGTTCCACAAATGGGCCTCATGGGTCATGGTAAGGAGATTGGATTTTCTGCTAAGAGGAAGATATTGAAAGGTTTTAAGCTGGGGAGTTTTGTGATTGGGTTTATGGTTTTTAAGAATCACCCATGCAATCTGCTTTGAACCGAGTTATTTGAGTGTCTTTTCCACTCCTATTGAGCTGTGAGTGTAGACTGTGCCTCATTCAGGGAGGCAGGCTGGAGTACCAATGATGGGAGTGTACCCTTTGGAACTGTATACCCTTTAGAACTATGTCCTAGTCCTTGGTATCTGGAGCCAGCCTGTAAGACAGGCGTGCAAGATCCTATGGTTAAACTTTCAGGAAATTTGCGAGCCAATTGACGTCAGGTTGGTTGCTTGAAATCCGCCATGGAGGGGGTATTTACATCATGGAAATCAACATATGCTACAAATCAGGGTTATTGGTTTTTCAGAGAGCTGGTTGTTAAACATTTACCAACACGCCACTGATTCTGGTTCTAGCCAAAGTTCCACCACAACTACCTGTGTGCCCTTGGGCAAGTTACTTTCTCTCTCTCCAAGTTGCAGTCTCCTCATATGTAAGGTGACTTATTCATTCATGCAACAAGTATTTACTGAGTGCCTACTCAATGCCAGACACAATTCTAGGCTCTGAGAATATCGAAGTTTATAAAGAGAAAAGTTCCTGCCCTCTTGGAACCCACACTCTAGTTGGGGAGAAAACCTTAATGAGGAAGATAGTGTTATCATCTTCATTTTGCAGATGTGGAAACAGAGGCAAGTGACTATGTGCCTGATTGCCTCCCCTGCAAAATGGAGATTCAACTGGATTTACATCATAAGATTATGGGGAATTTATATGAGATGCTGCATGCAAAGCACTTAGCTTGGTGCCTGGCACAGAAAAGTACTCGATCAATATTTGAACTTAATAATACGAGGAGTTGAGTGGGAATTGGGGGAGAGGGAGGGTGGAGAGGGGAAAAATGAGCTCATCCCTTATACCCTTTCCTTAGCAGGCATTCAATCATGTCTGTGTGTTTGTAGATGCCAGGCCTTAAAATATACAATCATAAGGCAAAACCCTATGAGAACCAGGTTTGGGGAGCATCCTGCAATGAGGATAATGTACCTGCCAGGGAAGGTTTCCCAGAGGAGGTGCCATTTGGACTGGGGTTTAAAGGATTAGAAGAGTTTGCCAATAGGACATGGGGAAAGACGGGGGATCTGGGCAGAAGAAACAGCACGAGCCAAGACAAGGAGCTGGACAGGGCATAGGGTGCGTGGAGGAAATGGTGGCAAGTAAGGCAGGAGAGGGTGGCTGGGGAAGATCATAGACTTGCCACACTTAGCACATAAAAATATGACACCCAGTTATGTCTGAATTTCAGTTAACGAAAATTTTTAGTATAAATATGTTCCATGCAATATTTAGTAACATACTGAAAGCTTTTGGTTGCTTATCTGAAATCCAAATTTAGCTGGGCATCCTGTATTTTATCTAGCAATCCTCATCATGGAGGATCTTGAATACCACATTAAGATATTTCGATTTTATCTTGATGGGAAAGGTCTATTAATAATTCCTTGGGAACCTCCCCGGGGATGAAGCTTGGGGCCCTCATCCTTCAGGTCTCAGCTTAACGTCACCACATCACAGGCATCTTCCTTGACTGTGAGATCTATGACAGTCCCTCCCTCCCCACAAGGTTCTCCATCAGCATTCCTGACCATTATCTTCAGAACACTTGTGACTTGTGTTTCTCTATTTATTTTCTTTTCACTCAGTGAGGGTCTGTTTTCCCTTCCATATTCCAAGCTCCAGAAAGCCAATATTGCTGCATTGCTCACCATGGTAACCTGAGAACCTAACACAACACCTAGCACTCAAAAGGCACTCCCTAAATTTGTTGATTTAATAGATGAGCCAGGGAATCCCTGGCAGTCCAGTGGTTAGGACTCCGTGCTTCCACTGACGGGTGCCCGGTTTCGATCCTTTGTCAGGGAACTAAGATCCCGCAAGCTGCATGGTGCAGCCAAAACAAAAAACAAAAAAACAAACAAAAAATCAGGGGCTGAGAAGGAAGACTGTTCCCTTCTGATGACTAAACAGCTAATCTACATAATGGGCATTAATTTTAAAAATAGATAAGCCAATCAATCTGCTAACTGATTGATACATTCCTGGCAATAATATTATCAAATACCTTTAAATCCTCACCCCAAATCCTAACAAAATGCTTTTCCAATTTTAAAGATGAAGAAATGAAATTTCAGAAGAGATTTGTTTATGCTAAATGAGCTAAGTCAGACAGAAAAAAAATAAATACCATGTGATTTCACTTATATGTGGAATCTAAAACAAAACAAAACAATGGAAATAGAGAACAGATTGATGGTTGCCTGAGGCAGAGGGTGGGGAGTGGGCAAAATGGGTGAAAGGGATCAAAAGGTATACATTTCCAGTTATAAAATGAATTAGTCATGGGATAGTAATGTATAGCATGATGGCTATAATTAATAATACTGCATGCATATTTGAAAGTATCTATAAGAGTGGATCTTGAAAGTTCTCATCACAAGAATAAATAATTTTTATAACGAAGTATGATGATGGATGTTACCTGGACTCATTGTGGTGACCATTTTGCAACATATACAGATAACGAATCATTACATTGAACACTAACATAATGTGATGTAAATTATGACTGAAAAAAAATAAGGGGAAAAAAAAAAAGAAGAGCTATGTGCTATGCACCACGCAGTCCAAAACATGTGATAATGATGATGATTTGAGAGTGGCATCCACGAGAGAGATGGGAGAAGGGCACCACCCTAGAGATCAACTACTGGGCTGTAACCTTTTAAAAAAAATCTTACGTGGAAGAATCATCCCTTCTAGAAATTTTTAAATAGCTGTGGGCTGCCTAGTTTCCTTAAACTTCAAGCTTTAGATGCTCCAAGATGTAATCAGAGTCGCTTCCTCCATCTTTCATTGCCCCAGTAAATTATTTGTGGGAACAGTCTTTAAGAAAATATCCTCAGAAAAACACTCATAAAGTATATTTATCACCAATATTGAGCTCCTATGCTGCCACCATGGACTGATTGGAAACATATGACAGTGCCGAAGAAATCCAGACTCCTCCATTTAGGCACTGCTTGAGGGGGGGAAGAATTGCAAGGTAGGCAGTGGAAAGGGAGATATATTTTCCTGGAGAGCAGAATGCAATTATGCAATTTCTGGGGTTCAAGAGGAGTCCCTGTTCCCTCTGCCTCTCACTCCCCAAATCCAGGTCTCCAGATCCTCTCTAATATTTTTAAATAGTGAAAACTGAAATGTAGAGTGTTTAGTTACTTGCCCACAGTCATAGTATAAGTAATTGGCAATATTCCAATCCAAGCCTGTCTGACTATGTACTGCACAGTAGGGATTTGGGCTCAGTTAACCTTTCAAACAGTACTGACACTTGTGATCCAGGCACAGCTGATTATTGAATGCTGAAGAGTAATTATCTCTCCCAGCAGGCACTGGTCTCAATTAGACACAAGGAGAATTTACTTTCTTAGATACACTGTGAGCCAAGTAAGAACTCAATAGTCCGGGATATGCAATGAAAAGGAATTATTTGGGTTTTTTTTTTTTTGAAGTATGATAATAGAATTGAACTACACTGTCCTAATCTTTTAAAGATACATACTGAAATCCATGTATGAAATAATATTATGACTGGAATTTGCTTCAAAATTATCCAAGGTTGGGTAGGTGTGGGTGTGGGTAGAAACATGGATGAGAGGGTTATTGGTGAGTTGATAATTGTTGAAGCTGGGTGATGGATGCATGGGAGCTCATTTTATTACTCTCCTGGCAACAGAATGTTTGCAGCATTTCCAGGCACAATAACATCAAAAAGAATAAAAAGGATTATCTTTTCCTGAGGCTTTCTCTTAGGAGGGAAGGAGAAGGAAGAAAGGATGCCGGTAGGGACCAACTTTGTCTATTGCACAAAAAAGGATTCTCCAGTCAAGTATGTAGGGCTGGAAAAGCCATGAATGCCAGTAGTCACAATGGTTCGTAAGAATGTAATGAGTCTCATAAACACTTAATTCTGAGGGGATCCCCTCATCAATGCCCCACACCAATGAGCCTCATGACTCACACCTTCCATAGAGGCTTTCATAACAAGGGCTGGAGGGAATTCTTTCTGCAGTCACTATTTGGGGTCAGTGAAAGGACATTGGTCAAGACCACTTCTAGCTCAAGAAGTAAGCAAACTCTTTGCCAGCGAGCTGAAGCAGCTGTTTATTACCCAGCCTTAGCACTAAGGACGTGGATTAGTTATCTATTGCGGTGTAACGCGTTACCTAAAAATGTCGTGGCTTAAAACAACAACGAACATTTATTATCTCACACGGTTTGTGTGGATCAGGAATTTTGGAAGCAGCTTAGCAGGATAGTCAAGGTCTCTCTTGAGATTAAAGTCAAGATGTCAGTCACTTCCGAGATGGGTCAGTCACATGCCCAGCAGGTTGATGCTCCCTGATGGCCAGAGACCTCCATTCCTTACCACGTGTACCACGTGGATCTATTTGGCCACCCAAGTGTTCTCATAACATGATGGCTGGTGTCCCCCAGAGCAAGTGATCCAAGAGAGATCAAGGTGGAAGCCACAATGTTTTTTGTGACCTAGTCTCAGAAGTCATAGTCCATCATTTCTGCAATATCCTGTGGGTTGCACGAGTCAGAACTATTCTTCGTGGGAGGGGACTACACAGGGCATGGATGCCCGGAAGCGAGACTCATTGGGTCCATTTTGGAAGTGGAGCCGCCAATGCCAGTCAAGCTTTCAGATGATGCATCTCACGTCTTCACTGCAATCTCATGAGACGTGGGGCACCAGAATTGTCCTTCTAATCTGGTCCTAACTTCCTCATCCACAGAAACAGTGAGATAATAAATGCTTTGGTATTTTAACCTCCTGAGTTTTTCAGTAATTTGCTATGCAGAAATAGATACACAAAACTGAAGCAGGTTAGGTGCCAAAGAGTGACATTCCCATCATTGACTGCCACTGTGAGCATCTGATTAATACCCATTAGACTCCCCAAACCATTCCTGGCAGATATCAATGAAGGCAGAGAATGGCCCCGCACCCCAGGTCGACTGGAGGGGCAGCTGCTAAGTTTACATCTTCTCTTAGAGGATCACAATGCACGTTAGTATATTAAAAGCTCCAAGCAAGTCTTGTAGGGGAAAACCTGTTTAACTGTTTTACTCAATGTTTTCCAAGCCTATTTGACTACAGAAGCCATTTTTCATGGAACATCTGTGGAAACACACCTTAGGAAAAACTGTTCTATGTCAACCTCCTCAGAAGTTTCAGAAAATCCTCTACTCAGAGTGAAATCTCAAATTTTTACTTCGAAAAATATCTATGCATATCCATATATATATGTAGTCCCACAGACTCTAAGCCCTATTAGATCTGCTGGGACACCCCCTTCTTTGAATCTTACATGAAAAAGATGCAAAGGCTTTGTGATGTTAGTGATGATGCTCTCTGAGTAGTAGGCTATGAGTGACTTTAATTTTCTTCTTTTGGTTTATTTGTATTTTCTCAATTTCTATCCCGAACAAGTATTACAGGAGTAAATAATGAAGTAAATATACAAAATATATAAGTATGTATAAAGGTAATAAAATAAAACCATTTTTAATCTCCATGCTATTTATTGAAGTTATTTGTAAAGCCACACCTTGGGCTTTGTAAAATTACATAGATCTGTTCCTTTTGGATGCACGCTGTTCCCCTCCCCCAACACACCTCTAATCATCCTGTTTCTCTCCACGATAAATAACCACTGTTGGTATTTTAGGAATAGGTTTTTAGAGAGCTTGTTACATTTTCTATTTACATTTATGTTATATGTTTTTGTTTATACCACCACCTTATTCCAGAAAGGATTTAAGTTGGCTTCAGAAGATACATAAAACACAGCAAGGTAACATAACTTAAAAGAAGGTGTAAGAAAAAAGAAAAACATGGAGAAGAGCATACCATGGAGATAGAAAGGAAGCTAATACAAAACCACACAGAGTCCTGCTGGCTTGCTCCAGGGAGGTTACTAGCTGGTTTTAAGCAGCTAACTAGTAAATATGGAAACAGAAACTTGTCCATTAATTAATTGGTCCCTCCTACTCCAACCAGCTCATCTAGCAGTTTTCAAATTTTGCTCCTGTGGAATACTTCCACGAACTGGACCCAGCTGTTCTAAAATCCAGTTGTGGAGAACTGCTGGTTGTAGGCCGATTCATGGAGGGAAGGGTTAATAGGTAGAATTGCCTTCATTGGTAATTTTCCCCCAGTGCATGTCCTCCGACTTTAGCACCTGCTTCTACTTTTTATGGCAGAGCCCAGTACAAGAGTGTATTTGATTTTAACACAAAATTATTGGACTTCCCTGGTGGTCCAGTGGTTAAGAATCCACCTGCCAATGCAGGGGACACGGGTTCGATCCCTGGTCTGGGAAGATCCCACATGCTGCAGAGCAACTAAGCCTGTGAGCCACAACTACTGAGCCCACATGCCACAACTACTGAAGCCCACACGCCTAGAACCCGTGCTCCGCGACAAGAGAAGCCACCGCAATGAGAAGCCCGCGCGCTGCAACTAGAGAAAGGCCACACGCAGCAGTGAAGACCCAGGGCAGCCAATAAATAAATAAATAAAGTAACATCCAAGCTGTCCTTTAAAAAAAAAAACAAACACAAAATTATATATTTACTCATTTAAAACATTAATTTGTCACTATTTCATGATATTTTGCAAGAAGGACAATGATTTCAAGGTATTTCTCCACCATCTGAAAAAGTTGGGGAAGGCCAGGTTTGGGGAAGGTGCTATCTACAAGAATTCAATTGAGTGGCCTTGCTCTGACCACTAGAACAAGCTTCGCACCTCTGTGGAGCAGGTGCCAGAGGTGCCAGAGAATTAACAGCCCACCCCATCCTCCCACTCCAGAAGAGTCCTCAGCCTGCTAGGACTTAGTAGATAAATGCCCAGCTCCCTCACTCCTCAGGTGGGATAACTCTGAGCTACGTGTTTTTCACTGGCTCCCAGAGGTCCTGCCGGTGGTTCCTAGGGTCACTCCCCTAATAAACTCTGTATATCTGAATTCTTATCTCAGGCTTTTGGGAGATCCCAAATAAGATAGTGTATCATAAAGACATTGAGCACAGCAGGGCAGGATGGGTATACCAGTTGTACAGGCAGGAGATGCTTGGGGCTTGGACTGAGTGACACTGGGCATGGAGAAAAGTGGAGGGAAAATCAGCGGGACCAAGATATACACTGGATGTGCAGGAAAAGGAAGAGGGAGATAGGGAGGCTGCCTCCTGGGCTTTGTCCTCCCTAGAAGGGAAGGCAAGGGGAAAGGTCGAGAATACATATGTTAATAATTTTGTGCGTGTCAGAGAACAGCTTGAAACCATCAGATTTTCTGGAACTCTCTGCTGTCTTCTTGCCCTGCCTTGACTCATCAGACTCTAGGACAACCTAGCTGCCATCGTCGGGGGAAGCCTGTGTTTTCTCCTTCAGGGCAGGATCCACTAACAGTGCTCTCATCCAATAAAGGAGGCTGGCGCACAGGGACAAAATATTGAATTAAAAACAATACCAGAGCCGCTGAACTCGCGCCACCCCCTGAACTGCCTGTGCGTGCCTTTGCTCTGCAAATTGGTAACGGGAGCCCCAGGGAAATACTGTCCAAGAGAGCAAAGAGGAGGGAAGGTGGGGGAAGTAGAGTCAACTCTCAGCGAGAGTTGGCTGAGCCAGCGCCCGGGAGCAAGGAGTCAGCTGCCAGAAACCCAGCCCTGGGCTGCAGGCTCTGGCCTTGGTCCTGTCTCCATGAAGCTACCTTCAGGGAGGAACTCAGATCCTCTGAGATCAGGCATTCTTGGGTTTGCAGCCTGACTCCACCATACTGCTTGACTCTGTGACCTCGGGTAAGTCCTTAGATACTCTGAACTTCAATTTGTTGGTGGTGTTGTTTCAAGGCCCAGCACATGCCAGCACTGTGCTTAGCACTTATTTAATCCTAACAACGACTCTATTCCCATTTTACAGTTGATGGAACCAAGGCTCAGAGGAGTTAAGTAACTTGCCCAGGGTCACACAGCCAGGTGTAGCCAGAATTCAGATAAAGCGATGTGAACCTTGCACATGCCCTGTTAACCATTACATGTTACTCTCCTTCAGATAAGAAATCTCCTATTTTCAAGGTGTTGGGGGATCCCCATGCCACTGGAGGGAGGGGGCTCTCTCTGTCCTTGATATAGCATCTAGACTCACACATTGTTGTGTTCTCTCTCTCTCCCTCCCCACCCCCAAACTCTTCATTTCTTTCCTCCAACCCTTCACTAGCCCAAATTACAAATTCCTCCCCTTGGCCCTTAGCCAGCAGTTTCCCATAACCATACCATCACCATCTAGCCACCTCACTTGACATCTTAGTGCTTGCTCACATCCATGCCCTAAGGGGGCTCACCTGCCTCCAAGGAAGCTTATCAAGGTATCTTCCCAACCCAAATAGGTGTTTTCAGGAAGAATTCTGATGCCCACTGTTTCAGTGAACAGTGCGTCTCCACCATGTTGCAAAGCCTGAAGCTCAGATGGAGCTAGGGGTTTGGACATTATAAGTGTACTGGGGCTGTCGAGGCTGTGCTATAGAAGTGAATGGGGCCTCCCAGGGAGAGTGAGCGGGGTAAGAGGACAGAAGCCCTGCCAGGGCCTCAGGGACAAGGTTGGAAATGAAAAGAGGGAGGTGGTTGCACAAATCCATCGTCAGGGCAGAGACCCTGAAATGTGAAGGGCAAGCCAGGCCCTGGGCAGCACAGGGGCTTGGGAAGGTGTCAGGCAGCAATCTTGTCATTGGGACAGAAATTCAACTTGAACTAATCAAGGCAGAAAGGAGAATGTGCTGGTTCCTGGTATCTAAGAAAGATTGGCTACTCTAGGTTGAGGCCAGGCAGTGGTGCCCTTGGGCCTCAGCAAATCAGGCACATGGGCTCAGAGGCTGCCAGGACCGTCTCTCCATCATTCATTTCTGCTTTCCTTGTTCTCTCACATTGCATCCTGACTCCTTCCATATAATGGGAAGCATGACTACCTGTAGCCTCCAGATCTAAATCCCACAACTTGTACCTTGGAAAGAGATTGGCTCTGCCTCTAGGTTTAAAAATCCAATGGAAGTTTTCTGATTGGTTTAGCTCTAGTCCAGTGTCCACCTATGATCCAATCAACTATGGCCAGAGGGGTGGAGCCAAGTTAAAATATGCCCACTCCTTCGGGAACCATATGGATAGAGGAAGGAGGGAAGCGGGGGTGGGGTGTGGGGAAGGGGAGCAGGTATGGCAGGATGAAAGTAGGCCCAATATAGCAATGGATATCCTTGACATCAGGAACTAGTGATTTCAGCATTAAGTCCAAGGGGTGCCACTCAGCAATGAAAACCACAACGGTGGGGAGCCAGAGAGTCAAACAGATCAAGGAGGGAAAGCAAAGGCTCAAGCCAAGCCAAAGAGAACCAAACACTGTGGGGCAGGCCAAGGGCTTAGCTTTATTGTCTGCTGGCTATGCGCTGGGTAAGGCCCAGGCTGCGATGGAGATGCTGTCCATCTGGGGCTGACCTATGGCCACAGAACCTCAATCCCACCCATGATAACTCCTGCCAGAGAGTGTCTTGATCCAGCAAGTGCCATGACCTGACCCCAGTACCTCCCTTCTCCTCCTCCAGATTCAGGAATGCAATTCTAAGACCTCAAAACCTACATAACCACCAGTGTTATGGGAACTGGATTTGGGCGAATAGAGATCAGATGAGTCTAGTCTTAGGGTGAGTATGGGGAGAGTGTAGAGGCTTCCATAGAGGCAAAAAATTCAGTAATGACCGTAGCAATAGCCAGGGCCAGTATGAAATATCGAATAGTTATTACATACCCTGCACTTGTGCTAAGCAGCCCTTTTTGTGCATTACTTTATTTTACCATCAAAGTCCTAAGATGTGAGTTTTCTCCTCCCCAGGAACTGAATCTCACGGACATTAACTGATTGGTCCAAGGTCACACAGCTAGGTAGCAGCCAAGCTGGGACTTGAATTGTCTCCATCTGACTGCAAAGCCTGTACCTTAAGCTCCCACAAGCCTGAGCGGAGAAAACAACCACTTGGCTTGGCATCCTTTTTACTTCTTGTGTCAGTCAGAATGCTTTGGGCTGCAAAAATGAAACCACCAACTTAGTTGACTAACAATGAGAAAAATGCATCAACTCAAAGATTAAGTTCAAAATTTTGATGGCTGTAGGAGTCATTAATTCAGCAGCTCAGTGATGTCCCTTCCATCTTCCCATGGTGTCATCATTAGTGTGTTGGTTCATCCACCTGGTCACAAGATGGCTGCTACACCTCCAGGCATCACGTACAGACATGACCACATCCTGCAAAAGAAGAGGTACTTTCTCTTTCTGAGCAAGAAAACCTTTCCCAGAAGCCCTTGAGAAAACATTCCTTATACCTTATTGGCCAGAATTGTTCCCACTCCTGTTTCCAAACCAATCATTCACAGGAGAAATGGAAACTTCATGAATAGTTTGATAGAGCCCATGGCCATTTGTAGGAGGATGGATTACCCCAAAAAATCAAGGCTCTGTTAGAAAGGAGAATGAGGGCAGTGACCAGTTTGGGGTAAACAAACAAAAATGTATGCTACTCCTCTCTTTTTTCTTCCCAATCTCCAAAATTCTCTTTCTCTACCGGTTAACATTTTATTCACCCCTCAAGAATCAACTCAAATATTTCTTCTGGGCAGTCTTCCCTGACTTCTCCCCATCAGATTAATTGCTCTCTTTACTGTGCTTTCAAGGAACTTGGCACATGCTACTTACGTGGTCTTTACTACATCCTTATGCAGAGAGGTCAGGCTTTGGAGCAACTGGACCCAAGTTCATATCCCAGGTCTGCCACTTCCTTCACAGGGAACTTTGGGTACATTACTTCCTCTCTTCAAGCCTCAGCTTCCTTGTCTGTAAAGTACACATTCCTTTTTAGGCAGTTTTGAGGATTAAGGCAGGTAATGTGTCTGGGATTATTCAGTAATCTCCTTGGAAGGAATAAAGGGAGGAAGAAAAGAAACTATCAGGCCGGACTAGGCAAAACTCAACTCTCAGCAAGAAAAGCAAAAATCATTCCAAGTTGCCAACCACACGGTCCCTTTCCCCTGAAGTTCCCCTCCCCCTCGTTCTCCCAAGAAAGTCATTTTTCATCCCCAAAGTCATTTGGTTTAGAGAGAAGGGGGAGATGCAGTGGCAGGGTCTGTATTGTGCCTGCCCTGTCACCATCCATCACCTGGCCGACAGGAACTCACCTCCCACAAATAAAATTATGACAAGCATCCCCGACCTATCTTTCAGCCGTCGCCTCCCTGTTTCCATCATCTCTGACATTATAAGCCATCAGCCAAGCTGTTTGTCACGCCTCTGACAGGGCCTTGGCATCGCAGGCAGGAAGGCTGTGCTAAGGTACAGCTGGACTCAAGGGTGGGTGTCCTGCCCACACCTGCCATTGGTGATCTCGAGCTATTTCACACGTGCTCTCAGAAAGCGTTTCTCCCCTGAGGGAGAGAGGCAGGGGTCCAGAGGTGGAGCAGAACTGGAGGGGAACATTCATTCATTTATCCAAATTATTTAGCAAACATTAATGAATATCTCTACTGTCCTGACCCTGTGTTAGGCACAGCTGCAGCCACAGAGAAATTATGCACAGGCCTTGCTCTTGAGCAGTGCCCAGTGCAGTGGGGGAGTGGAGAACAAGCCGTTTCAACAGACAGTGCCCGCACAACTGTGGCAAAGGCAGTCTAAGGATTATGGGAGCACAGAGAAGGGTAGGAACATTGGGAAGGCTTCCTGGAGGAGGTGGCATTTGAGCTGAGACCTGCAGGATAAGAAGAAAAGACATGTGAGGGTACAGTGTGAGCAACTCCTTAAAAGGTTCCCTTTCTATCTTCTCTGCAGGTTTGTCTACTTATACCCCAAAGGGCAGAGTGGAGTGGAGATCTGGGGAAGAGAATCATATTCCAGGCAAATGGAATGGCATGTACAAAGTTCTGTAGTAGTTTCTTAGGGCTGTCGTAATAAATTACCACACGCTTGGTGACCCAAAATGACCAAAGTTTACTCTTTCACAGTTCCAGAGGCCAGAAGTCTAAAACGAAGGGATGGGCAGGGCGGGGACTTTCTGGAGGCTCTGAGAGAGAATTTGTTTTTTGTCTCTTTCTTAGCTGATGGCTGTTTCAGGCAAGCCTTGCTGTTCCTTGGCTTACAGATGTATCATTCCAATCTCTGTCTTCACATGGCTTCCCCTCTGTGTCTCTGTCTCAAATCTCCTTCTCCTTTCTCTTATAAGAACATGTCACTGGATTTAGAGCCCACTCCAAATCCAGGATGATCTCATCTTGAGATCCTTAAGTTAATTATATCTACAAAGACTCTATTTCCAAATACGTTCACATTTGCAGGTACCTGGGGTTAGGACTTGAGCATATCTATTTTAGGGGGACACCATTCAACCCAGTACAGCCCCAGAGGCCAGAGAGTATTCAGGAGACAGAGAGTGGCTAAATGTGGCTGGAACATTTGAGACTGGGCCAAGTTCAGATCCCATCTCTGCCACTAATGAGCCAGATTACCTAGACCAAAGTCCCTTAACCTTTTTGAGCCTCGGTTTGCTCACCTGCAATGTGAATTGCCCCCCGGACCTCTCAGGATGCTGGTGAGGGTGAAATGTAGTCATTCCATTAAAGGGCCAGCTCCTCAATGGGAGTATATCAATAAGGGACCTTCTGGTTGTAAAAGACAGAAGCCAACCCACAGTGGCCTAAGCAAAAGAGAGCTTATTCGCTTATGTAGCTAAAGAGCCCAGGAATATGCCTGCTTCAGGCTCTGCTGGATTCAGGGGCCCAGAAGACATATGCAGGATCCAGTTTCTTTCCACCTAACCTCGCTGCCTTGTGCTGTCCTGTTTCATTTTCAGGTTTCCCAAGGCCAGCCCTTCGTGCTGGCTTTCTTCCTTGGGCCCTGCAGATCTGCTCTCTACCCTGGTCCACTCTGCTGTGTGGCGTGGAGGCCGACTACATCAGCAAGGTCCCTTGCCCTCTGGCTTCCGATAGGGTTCGGCCAATGGGAAGCAACGGCAGGCAATCAGAGGAAGGGAGAAGAAGAAGGCAGACTGTTTCTCTTTCCTGGTTTCCTCCCTGTCAGCTCCCTCTACCAAAGGCCCCAGCTCCTGCCAGGCAGAAGCCTCTTGGAGCCACAGCTACTCTCCCTGCATTCCAGTAACCACACACTGTTCTTGCCCTTCAGACCTAGGGGTGCCAAAGGCTCCCCACTGTCTAGCCCAGAGGAACTGCACCACCATTCGTTGGATTCCCTAAACACTCCTGTGATTCCCTAAATACCTTTGTAAGTAGCCCCTTTATTACACTCTCCTGAAATTACAGCTTGAGTGCCTCTGTTTCCTTCAAGGACCCTGCCTGATACACCCCGGCAGCTCACGGTTCTGCGTGATCCTCCTCTCCTGGCGGTAAGTAAGCCCCATGTGGTAGACTGTAACATGGGTGGCCCTTGGTGAACTATGCCTCCCAGTATTTGTGCCCTTCTGAGTCCCCTCCTACAGTGAACACTGGACTTGGCCACGTGACTGGCTTTGACCAATGGAGTGTTAGCGTAGGTGAGGCAAGAAGATGCTTCAGAAGCACTTGTGCATTTGTGCTTGACGTCTTGGAATGCTCCCTTTTGGAATCCTGATGCCATGCTGTAAGGAATTCTAGGGTATCTTGCTGAAGAGGAGACACCATGCAGAAAGATCCAGGAAGATGACCTGCCACATGGAGAAAAAGACGACACAGGGGAGAACTGAGGTACCCCAACTAATAGTCACCACAAAGTTTCCAGACCCTAAGAGAGATGCCTTTGTAATAAGGGGGGAACAGTGATTTGCCCTAGAGGTGTGAGGTATTTAACTCTAACATCATTTAGAATTGCCAACATCCGGTGATAAAAAGCAGACTGACTTTTAGTTAGTGTTATTATCATTTTTAAGCTTTCTGAAAAAAATGCTTCTGCTTATTGCCAGCACCTGGAGTGGACCACGCCCCACCCCACACACACATACAACTCTATTGCTCCCTGGCCCTTGCAGTCCAGCCACAGCTGAATGCAGCCACTTGACTGACCCCAGCCAACATCATGCGGAGCAGGAGCACCGCTGTCAACCTACAGAATCTTGGGAAATAATAAATCATTGTTGCTTTAAGCCACTAAGTTTTGGGGTGGTTTGTTACACAGCAGTAAATAACTGAAACATACCAGCAGCTCCAGCTCTACATTGTTGCAGGTTCAAGGGCAACTGGAAAGAGCCCTTTCCGGCAGCCCCTGCGTAAGTCCTGGAATCACTCTGATTGGTTTCCCCTGGGTCATGTGCCAGCTATGAAATAATTGCCTGGCCAGGGGAACATAATACACTGACTGGCTCAGTCTGGGTCACATGCTTTATCCCGGAGCAGGAGGCGGAGCCACACTTGGACCACTGGACTGAGAGTGGGGGATGGAGGGGCTCCTAAAGGAAGATGAGGGAACAGGAGGCTGGCTGCTAAGGACACTTTATGGGGGTAAAACTCGGGGAAGATTATTCTTGGTGCTCCCCATCCAGCTACCATTTGTGCCTATAAGAAACGGATAGGGGAATTCCCTGGCAGTCCAGTAGTTAGGACTCCGCGCTTTTACTGCTGTGGGCCCAGGTTCGATCCCTGGTTGGGGAACTGAGGTCCCGCAAGCTGCGCTGCACAACCGAAAAAAAAAAAAGGATAAAAATGGATCCCCAGTGTAAAAGTGTAAAAGATCCCCTATGATGCGCTAAGAAGACCATAAAACTTTGGCCATGGACAGACCTGGCTTCTCTCACTTTCTTTTTGGAAGCTGCTTTGGGCAAGCTGCTCAACCTCTGTGAACTCATCTGAAAAATAGGTTAGTTAATTCCTGCACAGATGCGTGGTGGGGGTAAGGGCGGGGTTCAGTTAGATCATGGCTGGTGTGGTGGACAAAGAGAGGGGCTGCCCATACACCCCTTCAAGAAAGGGCTTGCTGCCCAGCGTGGGGCGGCAGCAAACAGCTGTCAGCCCTTCCAGGTCTGCCTCAGCCGCAGACAGCCACCTGGCCTGAGGTCACACCCTTCCCAGGACAGCCTGTGTTCGGTCAGTGGGGGAGCCAAGGTTTAAAGGCTTGATGCAGAACCACTCTGCCAAAGGAAACCATAAACTAGATGAAAGGACAACCCTCAGAATGGGAGAAAATATTTGCAAATGAAGCAACTGACAAAGGATTAATCTCCAAAATTTACAAGCAGCTCATGCAGCTCACTATCAAAAAATCAAACAACCCAATCCAAAAATGGGCAGAAGACATAAATAGACATTTCTCCAAAGAAGATATACAGATTGCCAGCAAACACATGAAGGGATGCTCAACATCACTAATCATTAGAGAAATGCAAATCAAAACTACAATGAGGTATCACCTCACACCGGTCAGAATGCCCATCATCAAAAAATCTACAAACAATAAATGCTGGAGAGGGTGTGGAGAAAAGGGAACCCTCTTGCGCTGTTGGTGGGAATGTAAATTGATACAGCCACTATGGAGAACAGTATGGAGGTTCCTTAAAAAACTAAAAATAGAACTACCATATGACCCAGCGATCCCACTACTGGGCATATACCCTGAGAAAACCATAATTCAAAAAGAGTCATGTAGCACAATGTTCATTGCAGCTCTATTTACAATAGCCAGGACATGGAAGCAACCTAAGTGTCCATCGACAGATGAATGGATAAAGAAGATGTGGCACATATATACAATGGAATATTATGCAGCCATAAAAAGAAATGTAATTGAGTTATTTGTAGTGAGGTGGATGGACCTAGAGACTGTTATGCAGAGTGAAGTAAGTCAGAAAGAGAAAAAGAAATACCGTATGCTAACACATAAATATGGAATCTAAAAAAAAAAAGGTTCTGAAGAACCTAGGGGCAGGACAGGAATAAAGACGCAGACGTAGAGAATGGACTTGAGGACACGGGGAAGGGGAAGGGGAAGCTAGGACGAAGTGAGAGAGTGCCATAGACATATATACACTACCAAATGTAAAATAGATAGCTAGTGGGAAGCAGCTGCATGGCGCAGGGAGATCAGCTCAGTGCTTTGTGACCACCTAGAGGGGTGGGATAGGGAGGGTGGGAGGGAGATGCAAGAGGGAGGAGATATTGGGATATATGTATATGTATAGCTGATTCACTTTGTTATACAGCAGAAACTAACACAACATTGTAAAGCAATTATACTCCAATAAAGATGTTAAAAAAAAAAAAAAAAAACCACTCTGCCAGGCAGTGTTCATTCCAGAGCTGCCTGCTGGGCTGGCTGAGGCTTTGTAGAACCTGCATCAGTTGATTTCCCCCCTTCCCCGCACCATCCAATCCTGCTTTCTCCCCTTCCTTTCACAGGTGTTGATCCCTAATAAATAGCTTGCATCCCAAACTCTGCTTATGGAAATCCCAATCTGTGATAGATGTTTCAAATGCTTAACCCAGCACTCGGTGCTTAGTAGTCTGTTGATACAGGTCTACGGAGTGAAAACTGGCTCCTTGCTCAGGAGAGTGAGAAACGGGAAACAGTTGGGGCAGGCGACAGAGGCTGGTGTGGGGACTGCCAGGCGTTAAGCAGCTGTTGTGGAGGAAGGGGCCTGCGGCTGGCAGAGGCAGCTGCTTCCTCGGAGAGGAGAGGAGGGTCTCTCCAGGGGCACCTGCTCCACCCCCATGCATCTGCAGCCCCCTGCTCGCCAAGCAACTGGATCAATTATGAATGAGGCCTAACACGTGCTGGCAGGCCTGAAGACAGGCAAGTCAGGGCTCTCCTCCAGGCTGGGCCCAGCCCCAAGTGGCCTGTCTGGGGTCCTGAGGCCTGGTGGCCCTTGGAGAGGTGGCAGAGACCACTCAAGTCCTAAAGTAGAAGCCCCCTCCTCTTTTTGTAGAATCTTAAGAGTTCTGGAATCTTGGAAGGGGAGATTCAGCATTCCAGGACTGTCATAGAACTGGAAACAATGCTATAGAGTCTTGGAATAAGAAAATCTCTGGTTTAAAGGATCCTGGTATTTTGAGGCCAAAGAGGCCAGGAAGGCTCTTCATTCGAGCGTTTCTCTCTCTGAGAACTCTGAGTGCAGACCTTAATCCTGTGGCCTGGAGGCACTTACCACCTTCCTCTAGGTGCACAGGAGAAAAAAACAGACCCTACAGGAAGCGGAGAACTTAGATGAGAGGGAGGGTATCATAGCTGGAAAGAACGGTGTGTAGGGATGGCATGAGGAGAAGCAGTTGTGTGGGAGGACTGTCTTTATGAAAGTGAGGGCTTCAGATGCAACAACACAAGGAAATCATCTGACCAGCACATTGTAGGTAATAAATGTTACCTCACTCCCCTTTCACTTTTGCTCACAATTCTCTGTTTTCTACATTTCCAAATTATCCACATTCACACTGAGGAGTTTTGGGAAAATACAAGGTTATCTGGAAGGGAGACTCTGAACTGATTCCACCCTCTCCCCCCAAGAAAGAATCACCTATCACAATGTATGGGGACCTATGCTCAGTACAGGCCATGACACGCTTCTGTGGGAGCAGGAGCATGGATGACTGATCACAGAAAGAAACCCAGGAGGGGGATATCTGAACAAGGTTTTGAGAGTAAAAGAGGAGTTCACCAGGCAGAGGGGGTGGTGGTGCGAGGAGGGGAATTCCACGCACTTTCCGTGCCTGTTAAATGAATTGGTAAGGTCTCCCCTTTCTAATCCATACCTTAGGTATGAATTCAAGCAGCTACCCACTCTGACTTTACAAATGGAAAAACTGATGGACATGGGCATATCCAAGCAATCTTCACATCTATTTCCTGTTTCTAAAATCCCCAAGCCAAGAATACAGAGGGAATAACAGTGTGTCCTGAGCCCAAGTTAGACCTTGAAATGGAGAGATGTTTTCAAGGGTCGGGGCCAAAATGAGGGCATTTTTGATAAAGCTAAATTTATTTCACTTAAAGGTCTGTCTTTATTCCAAGATCATGTCCTTCCTACTTTGGGGGTGTTGAAAATGGCCTTTCATTTACGAAATTAGGTGACAGTAAATGATCATCGCAGGTTGAATTTTTTTAGTGTTTTCACTTGGCAAAATAAAAAGTTAATAACCCTACACTCGTTCTCAAAACAAAATTTTCTTACATCATACCACTCCCCAAAACCTCAGATTTTCAGAACTGCCGAGTCAGAAGCCATTGGTGGTAGAAGGTTCCATCTCATCATTTGGGCTCTTCCTTCTGTCACCTCCCCAGAGTGACCCTTCCTGGCAATCCTGCCTAAAATGGGTCCTCTCCCTCTCCCCATGTTTTCTCTCTGCTCCATCTCCTTGTTTCTTCCATTCAGAACACTTACTCTTTGCAAGCATCTTGTTAATGTGCACACACACTTACTTATAGTGTTTTCTCTATTTGAATGTAAGAAGCACATTTTGTTGGGTCAGGAGCCAGGTCTGTCTTTTCCACACACTCTCCCCAGCACCTAGCACAGTTTTTAGTGTATAGTGGGTGCTGGGGAAGTGTTTTTGGAAGGAAAGAAGAGAGGAAGGAGGAAGGGAGAAAGGAAAGGCCATGGAGCTTGGGCACTCAGGCTGGAGAACATCAGGGGCAGTAGAAGGTGGGAGATGCTGTGGGTACCCTGTGCCAGAGCCTTTCATCCTACCTTTCAGCCTCAGCCATGGTGCACAGCACCCATGCACACTGACAGCATCCTCCCTCAAGTGCCCGCTTAGTCTCTTAGCTTTTCCACCTCAAGGCTTTCTTGGGAGCCCTGATCCCTTGCTCAGCCCACCCATAGGCACAGCCCAGAAGTACAAGGGAGTTCATGCCCCCTGTGGCGATGCTTAACACCTAGAGGGAATGGGAGTTGGTGTATAAGTGCCCCAGCCTCCCATCCTTGGGGTGAATGATTCTACATAATACTCAGAGGGTCTTCCCAGGACTGAGCCCCAGTTGTCCACAGCAGCAACCACCTCCTTCCCTGTCTCCCCACTCCCTCACTCCTTGCTGTGCTCACCTCCCAAGTAAATTACATGTACCAAGTCCTTGGCTCAGGCTCTGCTTTGGGGGAACCCAGACCCAGGCTGGGTCACTCCCTTGCATCTCAAAACTTCCCTTTTGCTCATTCTCCTCTCTGAACCCCAAGTTCCACCTGCCCTGCTGTTCCCAGGTGACTTCTAGAGAATCACTCCCCCTTCCCCCATCCAGCAGACAAGCTGGCAGGTCTTGACCATCTTCCAACCTGGCCCTCATTCTGAGAAGTTTCAGTGAAGGGGCTTGGCACAGCACTTGGAGTTCCACATGCTTTGGAGACAGGCAGGGAGGAAAAGCCCTCTCTAAACAAGTCTGTAATGACTAAATCATCTGCTGTCCCTGTGCTCCTCCCCGCCTTTTGTGCTTTGGCTGAGATGTTACCTCCAATCCATTATCTTCCCTTTCTTCTGTCAGCCTCCCCAGCCCTCAGCCACCTCAGCAGGAAGACTGAGCTGGGCTGAAACAGGACAGCCCAGTGTGACTACAGAACTTTATAGTTTACCAAGAACTTTACAGGCTTAGAGCTGTTTATAAAGCCTTTTCTATTTACAAGATAATTCATTAGTACTATTATTGATGTTGTTTTAATACAAACATTTATTAACCTCAGGGAGAAATTCCCTTCATCTTGCCAAGGAAGAGTAGAGCCTGGCTAGAAAAGTCATGTAATCGAAATTCATTTCTTTCATTCATTCATTCATTCATTCTCCTTTTGTTTTTAAATTAATTAATTAATTTATTTATTTATGGCTGTGTTGGGTCTTCGTTTCTGTGCGAGGGCTTTCTCTAGTTGCGGCAAGCGGGGACCACTCTTCATCGCAGTGCGCGGGCCTCTCACTGTCATGGCCTCTCTTGTTGCGGAGCACAGGCTCCAGACGCGCAGGGTCAGTAGTTGTGGCTCACGGGCCTAGTTGCTCTGTGGCATGTGGGATCTTCCCAGACCAGGGCTCGAACCCGTGTCCCCTGCATTGGCAGGCAGGCTCTCAACCACTGAGCCACCAGGGAAGCCCCTCATTCTCCTTTTGATTGCTTCTTTGTGTCCAGGCCCTGGGAATACAAGATGGAGCCCTTCCCACCAGGAGCTTGCTGCCTGGTAGGGAAGTATTTGAGTCTGAGTCTAACCAGGAAACACTCGAATATTTACAAAAGAAGAACTTTAGGAAATGGAAGGCGATGGAAGAGCTGAGAAGCCAACTGGACATAGTGAAGGAGCCCAAAGACAAGTAACAGCCGGTGGCTGCCACCACCCCCAGACCTGAGGGACGGAAGGCAGATGTAGTGCCAACAAGTATTTGTGGAGCATATCCTCTGTGCTGGCCATTGCTAGATGCTGGGGATACAAGGATGACGAGGACAGCCGTGGGACTTGCCCCCATGGAGCTGGCAGTCTACTGGGAGAAACAGACCCTAAAAAACTTATTAGAAATGATTGTGTGAACACCTGTAATGGGCAAGGTGCTGTGACCAAGCCCATACTCGTTGTAAAAGGAGGTGTGTAATAAGAGAAACTAACCTAGTCTGGGGGGCAGGGAAGGCTTCCTGGAGGAGGTGATGGTTAAGCTGAGGGTGAATGATGAACAGGCATTATTTAGATTCCATATCACAAACTCTCACCTCTACGGGGGCCTGTGATCAAGTGCTTGGCCATGTTGCATGTCCAGCTTGGGCCAATCTCCCAGCATCCCCCAGAGACCCCACCTCTGACCATCCACGCATGGACACACTCTTGGCTGAAATGATGGCCTGGCCCACTACTGGGCCTGACGATACCTCCTAGGCCACCGTTGATGAGAGATTCCTGCCTGGGCTAGAGCACCTGGAATGCATTCAAGCCCAGCACAAGCCAGTGCCTTCAGGAACAGCCTGACCAGCACTGAAGCTTGTTCTCCAGGCCCTGCCGGCCGCCTGGAGCCTTGGCAGACAGTCAGGAGGAGGCGGCTGGGAGAAAAAGACAAAGAGAATTTGATTTCCATTTTGCTCCTGGTTCCCTGTTTTCAGTCCAGATGCCTCCAGATCTAATTCCAAATAAATAATTGTACCGAGTAACCCAGGTCCCTTGGTGATTAAGTAAACACGCCGAGGCGGTAGAAATTGAATTAGTGCAGTGTGCTCAGCCATTATTACCCGCCCCTTCTCATGAATATTAATGAAGGTTTATTAAGAAATGTAAATGCTGCCTCAGGGGGTGGGAAGATGGGGGGGCTGGTCAGGGCAAGAGGACAGACTGTTCAGAAGGCAGCGTGATTGAAGGCATTTTAAAAATTATGTCAGATCTTTCTCTTCCGCACTGTGGCCATGTTTCCGGATGCTTCATTTTTATTAAAACGAGGATAAAGGAACAAATTTTAATTCGAAGATAAAATTAGCATTTTCCAAGCAGCGTTGGCAGCAGCAAGAACATATTTTGCCAGGAAATGGACATTCGGGCGGGGTGGTGCGGGGTTGGAGGAGCTGTGGCTGATGGACGATTAGTTCTCTCAGTTCATCTCCAGGCAAGGGAGTAAACAAATTAATCTCTGAATGGGGGGCCGCCTGGAAGATGATGGAAGCCTGGAGGATCCAGCAGTGTCTTTGCTGGGAAACCAGAAGGTGTCATCCAGGCCTAGGATCTCCTTTACTGCTTGTTCAGAGAGGTTAGGCACTTGTGTGAGGTCACACAGCGAGGTAGGGTGCTCCGCCTGGGTTCTATGGGCACGTTGGGAACGGGGCTGTGTCTCTGAGACAAGCTTTGAGCAGAGAGGCAGACTCTCCTCCCACCCTTATCGCTTGACCTCCAGGACCCTCTGGTTGTCTCACCTCTGTGGCTCCAGCTTCTGCCCTCACCATTCCTTCCCAGTCTGTGCTGTCAGGTTCATCTCCCCACTTTCACTACATTCTGTTTCTGCTCTGCAATCTTCAATGGCTCACTATTGCCCTTTGGCTGAAGATTAAACTCCTTCTTCTGACATTTAAGTCCCTCCAGGATCTGACCACAAATCCACTTTTCCAATTTAAGTACCCACTACCCCTCACAGCTGCAATCAGATGCATCTAGGAAGGTGAGAAGGTGAAAAGGAAGGAGAAGAAAGGAAGGTGGGAAGACAGGAAAGAAGGGAGAAAGGAAGAAAGGGAAAGAGGAAGGAAGAGAAAACTAGTGTTAAGTACCAAAATGTTCCGGATTTGCTAAATATTTTACCTAATAATAATGGTGATGATGACGATGATTGTAGTAATTGCTATCATCTACTGAGTGCTCCCTCTATGTCAGCCCCCAGCTTAACACCACTAATCCTCCCACTGTCACTGTGAGGTAGGTATTGTTATCTACATTTTACAGAGGAGGAAATAGACAACACACACACTGTAAATGACAGAACCAGCCTATTGGACATTGAAATCTGAATTCTTAACTATTGCACCTCCCACCTCACCTGGCAGTCATTATTATCCCCATTTTACAGTTGAAGACAAGGAGGCTCAGTGAAGTGATTTATCCTACAAATACCCGAAAGAAACAAACAAGCAGAAACAAGAGGAATCAAAATTCTTCAAGCCAGCCTTGCTCCATTGTCATGAGCACCATTCCTGGAGAATCCAGGTAAAATGCACTGAACAGCCTGGTCCCTGCTTCCCACAGCCAGTGGCATCAGGCACTCCAGAGGAAACTCAAAAGGTCTCAGAGACACAGCCGAGCTGTGCCCCCAACAATGTCCACCAGATGAAGCCTGCAGGTTGGTCCTCTTGGTTCCCAAAGGTGTCCTCACCCAGGGCCACGAACCCCAGGCCTGTGGAACGAAGCCCAGATGTGAGGTCCAAGCACTCAGCTCCCAATGCTCTGCTCTGCTCAGGAAAGAGTGAATCTGATCAAACTCATGCATTTTAACGACTTCAGCATGCCTCACTCCATGCGATCGCAGGAATAAAGGCTGACAGGTGCAGCTGAGTTAATCAGAGTGGATAATAGAGGAAAAGACAGGAATCACTGGCCAAATTGCAGCAGAGAAAAATGGGGCAAAATCATGAGACGTAAGTCAAAGGGATCCAATTAAAGTGTGATAATGTTTAAAGGGCAAGAACCGCATTCTCACTCTCCTGGAAGTTCTAGTGCAACACTTACCATGAGGATGTGTGGAACAGTGGTACATGAGATAATTTCTGGCAGTACACAGATGAACAATTTTTTAATTTGAATTAGGGATGTTTCACGTGTGTTAGAAAAGATATAACTAGCACATAACACCTATAACTAGCACATAAAATTTGATGTCTAGAATGAGTCTGAACCTCACCCAAGGAAGCCATTTAATTGCCAGTCAATTAAAAG
Organism: Eubalaena glacialis; assembly: GCF_028564815.1. NCBI lineage: Eukaryota > Metazoa > Chordata > Mammalia > Artiodactyla > Balaenidae > Eubalaena > Eubalaena glacialis. Next base: position 22,596,121 of record NC_083728.1, read on the forward strand.
AAAAAATATTTTAAAAAATAGTATAGATGGAAGAATATGCAAAAAAATATGAAGTTGGCACTTATGTGACTGAAGTTTGGGAAACAATATTCTAGTTCTTTATTATTCCAAGTGGGGTCCATGTATTAGCAGCAGCAGCATCACCTAAGAGTTTGTGAGAAATACAGAATCTCAAGACCCTCCCTAGACCTACAGAAGCAGCATCTGCATTTTAACAAGATTCTCTGGTGATTTATATATCTGTTCATGTATACGTTGTTTTAAAAGCACTGATCTATCTTATTTATCACTGGGAGCAATGAAAACCTTTTAAGACTTGGTCCCAGGGAAAGAGCACTGGACTGGGATTCCATTCCAGACATGAGACTCTTTGTCTCTGAAGAGTTTAAAATCTTATAATTACAGAAGAGGAGATTGAGGTCCAGAAAAGGCAATTTCAAGATTGCAATGTGTGATTTTTCTCAACTTTGGGACCAGTCCAGGTCTCCAAACATATTGGCTGGTTCAGGAGGAGATTGTTGACAACAAAATTGCTGTCAACAATGTGATGTGACTTTTTAAAAATTGTTTGTTACAGACATCACAGGGAAAGAAAACTATAGAACAATATATTTGATAAATACAGGTGTAAAAATCCTCAATAAAATACTAGCAAAGCATATCTAGCAATAGATTAAAAAGATTATACACTATGACCAAGTGGGATTTATCCCAGGAGTACAAGGTTGGGTTAATACATGAAAATCAATTAATATAATACACCATAGCAATAGAATAAAGGAAAAAAACCACATGATCATCTCAATAGATGCAGGAAAAGCATTTGACAAAATCCAACACCCTTTCATTATAAAAAAAAAAAAACACTCAACAAATTAGGAATAGAAGAGAACTTCCTCAATCTGATAAAGGTCATCGACAAAAAAAATACACCTAATGTACTCAATGTGGCCAAATGCATTTTCTTCCTAAGATCAGGAGCAAGCAAGGATGCCTGCTCTCACCACTTCTATTAAAGATTATACTGGAGGTTCTAGCCATGGCAATTAGGCAAGAAAAAGAAACAAAAGCATCCAGACTGGAAAGGAAAAGTGAAACCATTTCTAATTGTAGATTACATAATCTTATATATAGAAAATCCTAGGAAATCCATATTTTTAAAAAACTTTTAGAACTAATAAGTGAATTCAGCAAGGTCACAGGATACAAGATCGATTTTCAAAAGTTAATTTATTTCTATACACTGGCAATGAACAATCCAAAAATGAAATTAATAAAACAATTCCATTTTCAATAGCAGCAAAAAGAATAAAATGCTTAGGAATAACTTTAACAAAAGAAGTGCAAAGCTTGTAGTCTGAAAATTACAAAATATTGTTGAAATAAATTAAAGAACATCTAAATAAATGGAAACACATCGCATGTTCATGGATCAGAAGACAATATTTTTAAGATGGCAGTACTCCCCAAACTGAAATACAGATTCAATGCAATTTCTACCAGAATTCCAGCTTTCTTTCTTTCTTTTGCAGAAAATGGAAAGGTGATTCTAAAAATCATATGGTATTTCAGGGGGCTTCAAATAGCCAAAACAATCTTAAAAAAGAGCAACAAAATTAGAGGAGTCACACTTTCTGATTTCAAAACTTACTATAAAGCTACAGTAATCAAGACAGCATGGTAGTGGATAGACATAGATCAATGGAACAGAACTGAGAGTCCAGAAAGAAACCGTTACATTTATGTAAATTAATTTTCAACAAAGGTGCCAATGGAAAGGAATTGTCTTTCCAACAAATGGTGCTGGTACAACTGGATATCCACAACCCAAAGAGTGTAGTTGGACCCCTACCTCACACCATATGCAAAAATTAACTCAAAATGGATTATAGCCCTAAGTATAAGAGCAAAAACTATAAAACTTTAAGAATAAGTCAACCATAGGAGCAAATCTTCATTACTTTGTTTTGGTCTCTTAGAGCACCAAAAGCACATGTGACAAAAGAAAAACTAGATAAATTTCATCAAAACCAAAAACATTTGTGCTGTAAATGATACCATCAAGAAAGTGAAAAGACAGCCCATAGAATGGGAGAAAATATTTGCAAATCATAAGTCTGATAAAGGACTTGGATCCAGAACATATAAAGAACTCTTACAACTCAATAATAAAATGATAACTAACTCAATTTTTTAAATGGGCAAAGAATCTGAATAGGCATTTCTCCAAAGAAGATATATAAATGGCTAAAAGCACATGAAAAGATGCCCAACATCACTAGCCACTACAGAAATGCAAATGAAAACCAAGAGATACAACTTTATGCCTACTAGATAGTAACTAAAAAAAAAAAAAAAAGAAGAAGAAGAAAGAAAAAAAAGACTGATAATAACAAGTGTTGGTGAGGATGTGGAGAAATTAGAACTCTCATTCACTGCTAACGGGAATGTAGAATGGTGCAGCTGCTTTGGAAAACAGTCTGGAGGTTCCTCAAATGTTAAATACAGAGTTATCATATGACCCATTAATTCCAACTCTACGTATACATCTAAGAGAAATGTAAACATACATTCACACAAAAATGTGTTCACGAATGTTTATAGCAGCATTATTCATAACAGTCAAAAAGTGGAAACAACCCATCAAGTGATGAATGGATAAATAAAATGTGATGTATGCATGCAATGGAATATCATTTGGCAATAAAAAGGAATAAAATACTGATTTATGTACAATATTACGCTAAGTGAAAGAAGCCAAAGTACTGCATATTGTATGATTCCATTTATATGAAATGTTTCCAATTGGCAAATCTATCGAGGCAGAAAGTAGACTAATGGTTGCCTCTGGCAGGGTCAGGGGAGGGTTTGTGTGGAATTGGGAGGAAATGAGGGTGACTGCTAATAGGTACAGTATTTCTTTTGGGGGTGATGGAAGTGTTCTAAAATTGAAGTGGTGACGGTTTCCAATCACTCTGCGAATATACTAAAAACCATTAAGTTGTACTCCTTAAATGGTGAACTGTATGGTGTGGTAAGCCCTCAAAGATGTCTGTGTCCTAATCCCTGGAACCTGTGAAAGTTAGGTTACATGGCAAACAAGAATTAAGAATGCAGGTGGGATTAAGGTTGTTGATCAGCTGACTTTAAAATAGAATAGAATAAAATACAAAGAAACCAGGGAGATTATCCTGGATTATCCAGTGGGCCCAATGTAATCTCAAGGGACCTTAAACATCGGAAGAGGGAATCTGAGGAGAGAACCAGAGAGATGGCATTGTGAGAAGGACTCATCCCAAAGTTGCTGACTTTGAAGATGGAAGAAGGGAACCACGATCCGAGGAATGCAGGCAAGATCCAGAAGCTGGAAAATGTAAGGAAACAGATTCTCCTAGAGCCTTCGGAAACACAGTCCTGCTGACACCTTAATCTTAGCCCAGTGAGATCTGTGTCAGACTTCTGATCTACAGAAGCGTAAGAAAGATAATACATTTTTGTTAAGTCACTGAATTTGTGGTAATGTGTTGCAGCAGCAGTAGAAAACTAATACATATGGTATGTCAGTTATATCTCAGTAAAACTGTTTTTAGAATGATTATTATCTTAGGCTACATAAATAGAAACATGGTGTCTAGAAGGAGGAAGGTGATGGTCTGCTTGCGATCTAAGCGAGGCAGACTCCATCTGGAGCTCAGCTCTCAATGCCACACTAGAAGAGGAACGTGGGAAAACCAGGGTGGGTCCAGAGAAAGGTCACTGCGACAGTGAAAAGACTCAAGATGATGTTGGGATGTTGGGTGAGCAATCATCCCCTGAAGTGGGATGAGTTTAGTGGGGATGAGAAGACAGATCCTGGGACAATGGGGCGTGTTACCTACAGGCAGGGTTCAGCTTGAGATGAAGATGAATTTTCTTCTTCTTTGTTTTAAAAAAATATTTTGTTTCACCCAAATACATGTTTACTTAGAAAAATTAGAAAATACAGTTAAGCAAGAAGAAGGAAAAAACCCACATAACACAAACTCAGAAGGAAAATATTCACATAACATTTTGTTGCAAGTTATTCTTCTAGATGACCTGCCTGGGAAGGTAAACCGTGTCTGTCTTTTATTGTCATGTTCCCAGAGTAGGTAGATGATCATGGACTGCTTATTGAGTGAATCCATAATTCACACACACACGTTTTTAACTTACAGAAATGGGACCCGACTGTACATATTGCTTTATAATCTTCTCTTCCCCCATTACCAATATATTATGAGCTTCCTTCCAGTTCAATAAATATACATTTACATTAGGGATGTAATAGATACTGCCAGACTGCAAATACAATTCAGGAGGTCTGTGAATTTGAATGGGAAAAAAATTATATCCTTATTTCCACTAACCTCTAACTGAAGTTTCTCATTTCTTTCAACCTGAATGTAGGCAACAAGACATAGTAGCATTAGCAGTATCCTTGCCAGCGGTAGTGATCATAGATGTTTTCATAGCAAATTACCATTGTTGCTTGAAATACTGTTTACTCTCATCACTCTTTGGAAATGCCAATGGTTATTACACCTGCCACTAGATCTTGTTAGTGAATGTAATAAAGAAACATGAATACTACTATATCAGAAATTTTTAAATATTTAAATAACTGTATTCAAATATAATCGGTCTTCTTAGAAAGCTTAAACATCTTATTTTACATGTTTAAAGCCATTATTCTTGAGAAAGGGTCCATGGGCCTCACCTAAAAGGTCCATGGCACAGCAAAGGTTAAGAAACTTTGATCTACACTGTCACATTTTTTTCTTAATTTTTATTCTGAAATAATTTTAAATTTACAGAAAAGTTGCAAAAATAGTACATGTACTCCCCACCCAGCTTCTCCTAATGTCAACATGTTACATAATCATAAAATAATTATTGAAAGCAGGAAATTAACATTGGTATAATGTTATTAAGAAATCTTTAAATTGAATTCGAATTTCACCTGTTTTTCCACTAATGTCCTTTTTCTGTTCCAGGACCTAATCCAAGATCCTACATTGTATATAGTTGTCACGTCTCCTTGGTCTCCGCTAATCTGTCATAATTTCTCAGTCTTTCCTTGTGTTTCATGATCTTGACACTTTTTTAAAAATGTTGGCCAGTTAATTTGTAGACTGTCCACCAATTTGGATTTGTCTGATATCTTCTCACAATTAGATGCAGAGTTTGCATTTTTGGTAAGAATAGCACAAGAGTAATATTGCGACCTTCTCCAGGCATCACATAAGGGGTACATGATGTAGACATGTCTTATTCCTGTACATAATGGCTGCAGTGTATCCATTATATATTTAATTGGATGTAACATATAACTTACTTAATTGGTCCCCTTCCAATGGACTTTTGCTTATTTTCAATTTAGGGCAGTTACAAATAGCACTACAATGAAAAAAGAAGTACAGGGCAGGGCAGCCTGAAGGAGCAACCAGCAGTCAGGGGTGGTGATGAGTATCCTGTCCCTGGAGGCATGCAACAGCAGAGTGGCACCAGATGCCATTTCCATTTCCCCAGCAAAGAGCATCTGGTGTCCCAGAAGACAGACAAAATGCACAGGGGCAATAACAAAGGATGCTCCCCTCCCTTGGATCTCCACTCAGGCGCCCCATCAGCAAGGCGAGGCCTCAGCCCAGGTGGAGGGTAAAAAATGCTCCCCAGAATAGCCCAGGTCTAGTTAGTATTCTGAGCTCTCTGCTCTACTGATGGCTAATTGCCCCTAAGAGCGGAGATCAGTGGAGGGGAAAATGGAAGGCAGCCTAACCTTTGCTGGGCTCAGGGATCCAGCCAGCCTCCCAGCAGAAAGGTCTGCACTGCCACTCAGCTCGACCCTCCTTTCTCTGCTATGATTGCTAATGGAGCAGGGTGGCTCAGAGGCCCAGCATCCAGCAGAGGAGTAGCTTTGTGACCTACCCAATCTCAGGAAGTTTGGGGGCTGCAGGGGAGACAGTGCTGAACCTTCTAGTTGCTGGGTTCCTAAAATGTACAAGGTACAACCATTTTGGAAAACTGACAGTATCTGGGAAAGCTAACTGCATACCTAGTCTGCTCCTAGGTACATACCCAACAGAGTAAGTGCTCACGTCTACCAAGGGATGTTCATATAAGATTTATTCACAATCACTAAAACCTGGAAACAACTCAAATGCCTATCAGCAGAATGGATAAACAAATCATGATATATTCATACAATGGAATCCTACACAGCAATAAAATAAAATAACAAGCTACTGCTACAAGCAGCAGCATGGATGAATTCCCAGATGTTGTGTTGACTGAGACACAAGAGGTCATACTGAATGAGTCCGTTTACGTGAAGTTCAAAAACAGGCAAACTATGGTGATAGAAATGAGAATAATGGTTCCCCTTGGAAGGGGGTGGTATTGACTGGGAAGGGGTCCATTGTGAGGGGGCTTCTAAGATGCTGTTCTACATCTCAGTCTGGGCGGGGGTTCTGTGAGTATATACCTAAGTAAAAACTCATCAAATGTATGCTTAAGCTTTTACGGCACATAAGTTATGTTTTAACAACAACATCAACAAAAAGATGGGCGAGGGCCAGGGGCAGGCTCTGCTGGCCCAGGGGTGTGGGAGAGGGAGTGACAGGTCCCAGCTTTGTCAGGACTTGCTATGTGAACTGGACCACCAGATCAAGTGCTTCAGGTTCTTCCACTGGGGAGGGGCTGATGCCTCCAGCTGCCCTTGCCACGTAATTGGGAGGAGAATTTGGGGAGATGTGTCAGAAACCAACTTCTAAATCAAAAACTGATGTGTGTATTGACTCCTCCAATACGTATTAATCACCTCGGACATGCAGGCAGATTAGACCCAGTCCTGGCCCTGGCAGGAAGTCTCAGACTAAGCAGGGATAAAGGCAACCAACCCCCAAACAAACAATTACAACCCACAATGAGGGTTATAGAGAGGCCATCGGGCCTCGAGATGGTAAATAATCAAGAGGTGGGATGGGGATGGCGGGTCAGAAGAGATGACTTAGCAGCAGGGAATTAAAGGACAGGAAGGAGCCAGGCCTGCAGGAGAATATTTCAGGCAGAGGAATCCTTGATGGCAGAGACCTCGCAGCTGGGAACAGCCGCGTGGGCTCACAGGGAGGCCTGTGTGGCCAGAGAGGGCAAGCCAGGGAGTGGGGTTCATGGCAGGGGCAGACCGTGCACGGGGTGGGCAGGGTGAGGGTTTGGGGTTTTACTGGAAGCTTACCGGAAAGACACTGGAGGACTTTTAATCAAGAAATGACATGATCTGATTTGTGATTTTAAAAGATGACTTCAGTAACTAGCTAGGAGCCAAACACAAAAGATTACATACTTGATAATTCTATTTATGTGAAATCCAGAGATCTCCCCAAACTAACCAGTAGTGACGGAAATCAAAATACTGGTCAACTTTGAGAGTTGTGGTCTTGGAGCTGAAGGGTTGGAAATGTCCCATGTCTTTTTTTTTTTTTTTTTTTTAATTAATTAATTATTTATTTATTTATTTATGGCTGTGTTGGGTCTTCGTTTCTGTGCGAGGGCTTTCTCTAGTTGCGGCAAACAGGGGCCACTCTTCATCGTGGTGCGCGGGCCTCTCATTATCGCGGCCTCTCTTGTTGCGGAGCACAGGCTCCAGACGCGCAGGCTCAGTAGTTGTGGCTCACGGGCCTAGTTGCTCCGCAGCATGTGGGATCTTCCCAGACCAGGGCTCGAACCCGTGTCCCCTGCATTGGCAGGCAGACTCTCAACCACTGCGCCACCAGGGAAGCCCCCATGTCTTGATGTAGATGGGAAGTACGAAAATGCAAAAAGTTGTCACAATATATACGTAAGATTGGTGCACTTCATGGAGTACAATACTATCTGTATGCTATACCTCAATAAGAAAGCAAAATAAAATTTAAAATTGCTAACATTTTTATTGGCTAACATTATTTTTTAAAGTAAGGTTTATTGAGATATAATTTCCATGCAATAAAATCCCCCCTTTTAAAGTATGCAGTTGGATGAGTTTTGACAGACGTGTACACCAGCACAACCACCACCACAATCAAGATATAGAACATTTCCATCCCCCCCCCAAAGCTGCCTTGTGCCCCTTTGCAGTTGCTTCCCACCCTCCTCACCCCCACCCCCAGCCCTAGCTCCTGGCAACCACTGGTTTCATTTCTGTGCTTATAGGTTGGCCTTTTCCAGATTGTCATTAAATGGAATCATTAAGCATTTCACCTTTTGAGACTGCTTCTTTCACGTAGCAGAATACTTTTGAGATTCATCCATGTTGTTGTGGATATAAGTAGTTTGTTTCTTTTTATTGCCAAGCCATCTGCCATGTATGGATGTACCACAATTTATTTATCCATTCACCAATTGATGAGCCTTTGAATTGTTTCCAGTTTGGGTCAGTTATGAATAGAGCTGTTACAAACACTTGCAGATAGGTCTTTGGTGGACCTAGGTTTTCATTTCTCTCGAAGAAATATGTTAGGATTGGGATTGTTGGGATACACGATAAGCGTACGTTTAATGTTGTAAGACACTGCCACAGTGTTTTTTGAAGTGATTTCCAGGTACTAAATACATTATCTCATTTTCTCCTCAGAATAGGTGAGGAATGTGAGGCCCAGAGAAGCTAAGTAATTTGCCCAAGGCCCCACAGTAAGTAGGTGATTGTGCTGGGCCCCCAGATCCCGCACAGGAAAACCCTGCTCTCAAGCTCCTCCAGAGGGGCTGCTCTCATGAGCAGGGCCAGTGGGTGAGGGCTGGTTTGCCCAGAGCCAAACTCAGACAAGTTCCAGACTAAAAATTAGGACCGTGACAGAGGAGATGACAGTGGACCATGTAACCCCTCCAAGTAAGAAAATAGTGAAAGAAGAAGAAGAAAGTAGAGCCAGGCGACATGAAAGCGGAGAAAATTGCCAGCTACAAGCCAAGTATTAATTCATTTGAAGTCAGCCTTTTCCCTCTGCTCCCAATGTCCCTTGGTCCCCTGGCAAGTTTTCAAATTAAAGTGCTGAACACTCCCCTGTCTCCTCTGACCCCGAGATGACGAGGGCTGGCAGGGCTGGGGGTTATGGCCAGAATATTGTCTGGAACCAGCAAACCAGAACGCCCACCCTACTCCCAACCTCAGACAAAACCTGGACCCTGGCTTGCTGGGAGGTGGCTTCCCCCAGTCCAAGACAGGTCTGACGCCCACAGGGGCACAGGGGGAATGGAGGTTAATGAGATTTTGATGAACCTGCAGTTTTCATTTTGCGAGGGAAAAGGCTCAGACCCTCGCTAATTAAAGGGAACTGACCTGTAAAATGAGTCTGGGGATGAATGGCAGGGCAGGAGGGCCAGCAAGGGAGGAAGGGAGGAGAAGTGGGACCCCAACAGCCTGGTCAACACAATCTAGTCTGATGGGGGAGCAGGCCCAGAGACTGGAAGGGATTTGCCCAAGGACACACAGCAAATCAGACTAGACTTGGGTCCTGAAAAGAGGTGGGGAGTATGGGGGGAAAAACTGAGAAATAGGAAGATGGACAAAGGGATAGATTGAAAGAAACAAAGAGAGAATTCCATTGACTGCATATTCAATAATAACATCTAACTTTCACTGCAGGCTATGCTAAGTACCTGTCATCCCATTATCTCATTTAATCCCCACAACTCTAGGAGGTAGGTATTATTACGCCCATATGTGGAAACTGAGGTTCAGAGAAGTTAAGTGACTTGCCCAAGGGCACTCAGCCAGCTAGTTCTACCCGACCCCATGCTTTTAGTCACCTTCCCCTACACCTGGGGAGACCCTGGGCTCCAATTTACACATGCTGTCCCAGTTTAAGTATTAAAATGCCTCCTTTCATTGTCCAAAGTGACTCAGTTTAAGCCAAATATTATATAACTACCCTACCTAGGCTGCATCTTATAAATTGCTTCCTGTGTGACATGCGTAGCCCAGGATCCAACACACAAATTGTCAAACCTAGACACAGATTCTATTTTGTCATGTCTCAGAAATGAGGCAGAGAGCACAGTGGTAAGAAACTTTAGCTCTGGAGTTAGCCAAACTGAGGCTCAAACCCAGCGATATGACTTTGGATTAGTCACTTGACCTCTCTGGGCCTCAGTTTGCTCATCTGGAAAGTGGGGATAACCATGGCTACTCCACGAAGTTATGGAGATGATATAAAGAAAGGGGTATAAAGTGCCCGTGCATGTTTGCTATAATTACATGGCTGATGTAATTACAGGATTTTAATGTAAATTACATAAGATTTTAGCCTATGCCCTTTCTGCTGCACCCTGTGGATTTCCATACTGTGTACTTGGTTTGTGTTTGCTGAGCTTGTTTATAGACCTTTTTCCCATGACTCACTTTGCAGTTCCCTGCCCCAGAGCCTTTGCACATAATGGGGCTTTTTGTTTGCTTGTTTAGCTAAAACTCGTGTGCCAGGCATCATTCTAAGCATATTACATATGCTAACTTATTTAATCCTCACCATAAGCCTATGTTTACAAATGAGGAAACTGAGGCGAGGAGAGGTTAGTCAACTTGTCCAAGATCATACAGCTGGTTAGTGGCAGAGCTGGGATTTGAACCCAATCAGCCTGGCTTGAGGGTCAACCCTATATAGTACTCCGCTCTGTCCTGAAGGTGCTACCCCACTCCTACTACTGACCCCTCCTCTGCCTTTGCTGAAATATCACCTCCTGCAGGAGACCCTCTGTGACTGCCCAGCCTAAATTACATTTCCCACCCCTGCCAGAGGAATAATCACTCACCCTACTCTTTACTGCCTTTCAGAGCTGAATCCAGTTTGTTATTCTCTATTTATTTGCTCATTTGTCTTCCCCACTGGGCAGTGCATTCCAGGAGGGCAAGGACCATTATCCTATCCCAAGCATCTAGCAACAGACACATGGTAGGTCTTCAATAAATATTTGTTGAAGGACAGAATAAAGGAAAGGAGGAAAAGGGGGGGGGATTAGAAGCCCCCTAAGGACAGGAGCTGTCCCTGACAGTGTTTTATTGTCCCAAGAGCCTGGCCCAGGGTCTCCAGGCATACAAGAGGGCTCTCAGTAATTGTTGACTGACTACATCAGCAGCGTGGCTGACCTACACCAGTGGGCCCAGGGCTGTGGACAGCCAGGTGGAGCAGGGCTGGGACCCAGCTTTCTACAGCCACCAGCCTTTCCTCTCCCCCCACACCTGACCCCTCCCTTCTCCCTTCTTCTTCTCCTTTCTGAGATGAAGCAGTGAAATGATTTTTCTACTTGAGCAGTTTTCAATTTAGATTAAGAAAAATGTGGTTTGAAGTCACTCGGCAAAAGGCCCTGGCAGCCCCGTCCCTTCAGGGACTGGGGGTTTCTCAGCCATTGACAGCAGAGCTGGTTCTGGAGTGGGGGAAATGTGGAGGGGACTTCCCAGTCCCTCTGTGTCTCCCGCTGACATTCATCCTCACAACTTGGCCTCCTCCTGCCTTCTTGCGTAAGGGACCAGGATCTGGAATCAGACAGAACTGAGTGGGTTCAGGCTCTGACCCATGTATACTGTGTGACCTTAGGCAGGTTCTGTACCTCTCTGAGTCTTCTTGTTTCATCCATAAAGTGGGTCAACGGTAAGCCCTCTAATTTGGTCCCTGCCTCCCACCAAGATCAAAAGGCTCCCTCTTAAACTTCCAGACTGTAAACAATAAATAGAAGGACAACACAAGGACGTTTAGCTGGGATATGCCAAGGTGGGCAGACCCTCAGAAACCCCAGGGCCAGAGCAGAAAGCAGGAGAGACAGGCTGATGGTAAGGGAAGCTTGACCAGCCCAAGAACAGATGGAAGTTTCCAAAGAGGCCCTCAAGGAGCCAAAGGTTAACTAGGGCCAAAGACAGGGGCATCCATGTGGGGCAGGGGGCAGAGGAGGAAGGAGGCAGAACTCTGGGACCACTTAACTCCTTCCTAATTCTGAAATCTTTATGCCTGGGATAGATTTCATCCTGTTTGTTAATGTTGCCTTTCAAAATGGAAGTGCTTTTGTTCATGTGGGTAAATAAAGGGCATGTATTAACCCTAGTTAATGGTACCAATTCTGGAGTCAGGCATACCTGGGTCTCATTTCCTGCTCCTCCCCTCAGTAGCTGTGTGATGTTAGGCAAGTTACTGAACTTCTCTGAACCCCTCCAAAATATTCAATACATAATTTTCACACTGCTCTGTTTCTTAGGTTTTGTGGGGGTTTTTTGTACATCAGCTTTACTGAGGTGTAACTTACAAATGATAAAATGTACCCATTTTAAGGGTACATTTCCATGAGTTTTGACAAATGTATACACCCATGTAACCACACTATGATCAAGAAACTGAACATCTTTATTATCCTAAAAAGTCCTTTTGTGTCCCTTCTCAGTCCTTCTGTTGTTTTTAATGTAAAAATAATAGGTTCTCCAGGCCCCATGATGACAAATCTTGGCATCAAAATAAACATCCCAGGATGGTGTGCGGTGTTTGCACTGTGACTCTGCCTACCCACTCCTCACCGCCACCCTAATACACACACTGTCAGGTAGACCCAGGGACGCTTGATTCAAGCCCAGCACCACAGGATTCCAGGTGGATTCCCCCCACCGACTGGCAGTGATGAGCCACTAGACAGCCCATCCTCCCTCCACAGACAACCAGCTGGCAGCTGGCCTCCCCGGGGCCACTCGCATGTGTCTTTCTAGCTGACACCTCCAGGAGTCGTGAGCTGCTCCAGGGAGGGCATGTGGCTGCCACCTGTCATCCACCACTGCGTCTTCAGTGCCCTGGAAGGGACTGGCGCACAGTAGGTGCTCAATAACTAGGTGTAGAATGAATGAATGAGAAGGGGGGCTGCCAGCCGGAGGACCCCCCTGACAAGTGAGGATCACCGTTCACCTAACCAAGTGCTGCCCAAACATCTTCAAGTCCGACTTTCACAAATACCAGGCACTATTATTTAATATTCGTTAAATTGGCTCAATTAGTTTTTATTCTCTCTGTGTTTGCTTTGCCTTAAGCTACCGTGAAATCATGGTTTGATTTGATATGTATATATAACTTTTAATTTTAATATAATTTTTTTTTTTTTTGGCTGTGCCGTGCGGCTCGTGGGATCTTATTTCCCTGACCGGGGATTGAACCCGGGCCCTCAGAAGTGAAAGTGCGGAGTCCGAACCACTGGACCACCCGGGAATTCCCTAATATGATTTTAAACTTTACGGAAAAGTTGGAAAGAACATCCATACAGATTTTTTTCACACAGATTCACCAGTAATATACATTTTGCCCCATTTGATTTATCATTCTCTCTCTCTCTCTCTCATATAGAGTTATGCATACATAAGTATATATACATATATACATACATATGCATAGTTCTGTATTTTTCTAATACACCTTAATGTAAACACTATACTACATTGTATCAAAAAAAAGATACTTGTTGCCCTCATTACCAGGTGCCTCCCTGCAAAGGGTTGTTCCTCCTACCTCATTGCCATCAGGTTTGGCCACATGGCTTGCTTTGCCTAATGAAATGTAAGCAGAACTGTGTGAGTCTCCTCTGAATGGAAGCTTTAAAGCTCTCATGTGGTTCTGCCATTGTTCTTTTCCTGCTGCCATGTAACCAGCAGCATTGTAGGCAGGGGTTGCCCCTTTAGCCTGGTCCTCAGAATGATGATACAGAGTAGAATCAAAGCAGACCCATGGCCGACACGCAGTGTGAACAAAAAATAAAACCTTATTGTTGAAAGCCATTGAGATTTGGGGGAGGGTCATTTGTCACCACAGCACGACATTATTTAAGCTGACTGATATAAATGCATCACTATTAAAATGAAAAATGTTTCTGTACCACCTACAAATACACAGCAAATTCAAAAAATGTCGTGTTGGCCCTGGTGACCCCAAATAGCCCATGTAATAAAGAAGGAAACTGAGGCTCATGATGGCTAAGTAGTTTGCCTAAAGTCTCTCAGCTAGGGAAGGTGGAAGAGAAGATTCTGGGTACTGCTGTCTGGGGCTCAGTTAAGGGAGAGGCAATGGAATTGTCCTTTGGCAAAACAGCTCTGTCAGGGATATCTCTCCTGGACAATCTTCTCTCCTTTCAGAACCCCTTTCTTCTGCTCCTTGTGCCCCAAGACCACCAGGAGCCCCTCCTGGCCCCATTCCTGGCCCCATTCTTCTCACAGCTGAATGCCAGGTGATTCCCTTTAAGGAGTTAGCTGCTAACTAAAGGTGTTAACTGCTAATGAAAGTGCCAGCACTAACTAAGGTATTAGCTAGTAAGCATTAACACCTCTCGAGGTGTTGGCATATTAATAAGGAACTTCAGGAAGACCCAAACGATTTCAAGAATCAGAGGAGCAAAGCTCAAAAGGTGGCACAATAATTTGGTTCTACAATTCGTCCTGCCCCTGTTACAAGCTGGGTCCTGAGCTAAGAGCTGCAGCTAACACGTTGCATATACACAAGGCTTTACAGTATACACAACACTCGACAGTCTGCAAAGCACTTAACAGTTTACAAAGCATTTCCTTATCCATCATCTCCCTTGCTCTTCACGTCAGCCCAGTGAGGTAAGCTTTGCTATCCCCAATTTGCCAATGAGGGAGCTGAGGTTCAGAGAGGGGGAGTGGTTTATTCAAGGTCACAGGCTGGTGAGTAAGGGGACTGGGCTTGCCTCCAGGACTGTCAGGCTCCCAGCATGGTGATCCTCCCATGGACCCCAAACCCCTAACACAAGTGAAGCAGTAACAAATGGGAGCCAGAGCATTTCAGTTCACATCTGCCTTCCTCCTGGGCCTGTGGTTGACTGTGACCCCAAGGAGTCAGGGCCAAGGCCAGGCTAGTTCTTGGAATACTCATGCCTATAGGGGCCCTCTTTTCTGCTAACTTCTAGTTCACCTTTCAAGTCCTTTCTCAAGCATCACCTCCTCCTGGAAGCCTTCCCAGATGGTCATGGGCAGTCTCTCTTCAAACTCCCAATATATAGGGCATATCTTGATCCTACACATTGCATTAGAATGATCTCTTTACAGATTGGAGAAATCTCTGTATCCCTGTGCCAGGCATGCAGCACAGAATGGAGGAAGATGACATAAATGGTTGTTTTTTTGGTTTGGTTTGGTTTTTTAGTATGTATGTATGTATGTATGTATGTATTTTGGCTGTGCAGGGTCTTAGTTGTGGCATGCAGACTCTTAGTGGCGGCATGCAGGATCTAGTTCCCCAACCAGGGATCAAACCAGGGCCCCCTGCATTGGGAGCATGGAGTCTTACCCACTGAACCACCAGGGAAGTCCCCATAAATGGTTGTTGAATGAATGAATGACTCCCATGGTTGGTAGAGATAACTGACGAAAGTGAACACCATTGCCCACCCTCCTAGGAACAGATTTACACAAAGTGTGGTCATTTTAAAGTGAAACAAGAGATGAGCTATTCTCAATTCCTTAAAGCCTGATTAATATTTTACTATCCAGCAGTAGTAGTTATTTGTATCTTTGTGTGTCTCTGTGTGTGTGAGCATGTGTACAGGCTATAGGGGAAAAAAGAGAGGGAGGTTTCAAGGCCAAATAAGTTTGGAAAGCCCTGGGTTTAAGAGGGGTCTACTGCCAGACTTTTCAGAGCCTTTAAGGGTAACATTTATTGAGCATTTACTATATGCCAGGCACTATGGCACTAAGTGCTTTACATACATTACCCTATTCATTTATAGTCCAATCAATCTGTTAGCTTATATTCTACTAGACTGTAAACTCCTTGAGGACAGAAGTTCGTTTGTTGATTAATTAATTAATTACTATGCCCATTTGATAGATGAAGGAACTGTCTGACTACAGAGCCTGGGCTCTTAACCACTGACTTGCTACTAGTCTTCAATGTGGTAACTAACGAGCCTGGCAGATCAGCAGGACACAGTGCTTGCACTTAGCATTTCCATTCTTGATTTGACTCTGAACTTTTTTTCAAGAAGTGTCTGGAAGGACAGTATCTTGAGGAACATACTCTATGAAGTAATACTCTATGCTCTGTAGGCTTTAAGGGCAGGGGCTATCTTCTTTGATTTGTCACCCCAGACCATAGCACATAGAGATTGGAGGGCAGGAGGGAGGGAGAAGTCAGGGTATTCTTTCTGCTCTTTGTGCTTCTTTCAGGAAGGAAGGAAGGAGGGTGCTGAGAGAGAGAGAGAGAGAAAGGAAGAAAGAAAGGAAGGAAGGAAGGAGGGAAGGAAGGAAGGGAGAAAATAAATAGATGGGAGGGAGCAGGGATGGGCATATGGATGGATGGATGGATGATGAGAGTATGGATGAATCCTTGGATGAGAAGATGGATAGATAGAAAGATGGAAGGATGGGAGGATGGATGGGTAAGTGAATGAGCGGCTGGGTGAATGAATGGGTGGATAGATCGAGTATACAGGGACCGTGAGGTGCTGTGCAGTGGATGCCCAGTAATTTCTATGTGGGTGCAACAAACTGGTTGGGAGAGGGACTTGACGCTATATTTGAAGAACACATTACAGAAGATTGAGAAACTATCAGCTGTCCATGTGAAAGAAAGGAGAAAGGGCTAATGGAAATTAAAGAGTTAAAGCCCCACTAAGCCACCCCTTAGCACTCTCACTGCAGGTGTGACTGTAATAGTCTATAATAGCGAGATTCTGAAAATCCATGTCCCTAAGAAGATACAAAGGTTTTAAGTTCTGTGTCTCTAAGACCGAGAATTTGAGACACTGTGTCTTTAAGAGCTCTTTATCTCTGCTAACATAGTGAGAGATGTACTATGTGCCAGGCAATGTTCTAAGCACTTTACAAAGAGTAGCTCCCTTAATCTGCCGCCCGTGGTGTAGACATTATTATCATCCTCATAATGAGGCACAGAGATATGAAGTAATTTGCCTTAGATCACACAGCTAGTAAGTGGCAGGACTGGGATTTGAACCCAGGAAGGCTAGGCAGCATCCAGAGTCCATGCTTTCAACCACCACACGATCTTGCCTCTAGGAACTGAGGATTCTATGCATCTAATTTTCAAAGATTCAGTGCTCAAGGCTTGAAGAGTCTGCAGTTCTGTGGCTCTGAGTGTCTCTACAACCAGGAGGCCGAGCCTTCCTCCTGGGGAAGGCAGGAAGGAGTCTTCAAAGGCTGAGGGAGAAAGGGGGGGCCTGGCTGGCTCCTGCAAGCCCCAGCCCTGCTGATGTCAGGTGCCTTGCTGTCACTCTTCCTGTTAACTTTGGGGGAAAAACACATTTGTGGCAGATACCAGGCACGAGGGTGTACCGGCCCTCCGCCCGCTCCTGGGCCTGATGGATGGGCTACATGGGGCTCCCCTGACCTGTGTGTGTACTGTTATCTGTTCGGCCAAGGGAGGCTGTTCATCATGCCGACAGTTTGGCAAGGCACACCTGCTGGGCCTGCATCAGCCAGAGCTGCCAGCATCCCAGGAGGAGAGAGGAGGGGTTATGGGAGGGGTGGGGCAGGACAGACACAGAGAGGAGGACCCCATGCCAGCAACATCCCTAGGCCCAGGATTGGCCCAGAGGGTGGCACTGACTGCCGGGTGTGATGCTGTTTCTGGTGGTACCATGGATATGCTGTGTGACTGTGGGCTAGTCACTTAACCTCTCTGGGATGCAAAATGAGATTAAGATTTGCCAGAAACCTGAGGCTCCTCTTTTTTTCTCCTTCTCCTCATGCTCCATATCCAATCACTAGGTTCTGTTGGTTCTACCTCTGAGTCTGTCATGATCCTGTCCATTTTTCATCATCATTTCCACTGAGACCACCCTGGTTCAGGTCACCATCATCTCTTGCCTGGGCTCCCTTCTTCCTTTCCTGCCCCTATACTCCACTGTCCACACAGGAGCCAGAGGGATCTTTATTACAGAATCAGATCATATCACTCCCCTACTTCAAACCCACCAATGACTTCCTTCACACTTAGAAATAAATCCAAACTCCTTGCCAGGGCTCTGCAAATTCTGGTCTCCCCTCCTGTCCATCATCACATCGTACCTTCTTGCCCACTTGCTCACCAGGTTCCAGCTACACTGCCAAGTCCTTTCCCATCTCTTGGTCTTTGCATATGCTGTTCCCTCTGATGGGAAAGTTCTCTCCCCAGTTCCTTGCATGTCCAGCCAGCTCCTTCTCAACCATAGGTCTCGGCTCAGTTAACACCTTGTCAAAGAGGTCTTCCTAGCCTGAAATAATATCCCAGCCTCTAAGTTCACTCTATCACAGCACCAATGTATGCCCTTCCCAGCACTTATTACAGCCGTAAATTATGTTGTTTATTTATTTATATATTTATTTATTGTCTGTGTTCCCCACTAGACTGTAAGCTCCAAAAGGTCATGGATTTTTGTCTCATTCACCACTGTGATCCTGAATGTTTCCTCAGTGCCAGGACAGATAGTGTCCTCCACCCCAGGGTCTTTGTACTAACTATCCCTCTGCTTAGAAACTCTTCTCTCTCTTCTTCCCCTATTTAACTCCTACTCATCCTTTAGATCTATCGAAGAGTGTATTTTTCAAAGATGGTCACATCCTACATGTTGTTCATAAAATATAACCTTGACACTCTCCCCCTTCATTTGGGGTGGGCTTATGACTTGATTATAACCAATAGGATGCAGCAGAAGTGACACTAGAACACTTCTGAAGAGGCTGAGGACACCGACTCTGGAGCCCTGAGCTACCAGGTAAGCAGCATGACTGTCTGGAGGACACCATGCTACGAGGAAGCTCAAGCTAGCCTATGCAGAGAGACCACATGGAGAAGCCCTGAGATTACATGCAGAGAGAGAAAGGGATACCCAGCAGCCCCCAGGTGCTCCAGCCCCAGCACCATCTGACTGAAACTCCTTGAGAGACCCTGAGCTGGAACTGCTCAGTAGAGCCCTTTCCAAATCCCTGAGCCACAGAAACCAGGAGCAACAACAAAATCATTGCTGTTGTTTTAGCCACTAGGTTCAGTTGTCATGCAGCATCAATAACCAGGACAAGATCTCAGCTCAGGCGTCACCTCCTCAGGGAAGCCCTCCCTAACTAAAGGCACTAGGTCAGATCCTCCTAGTTCCATTTTATTTTTCCTCATGACACGTATCACAGTTGGTAATTATGCAGTTATTTATGTGATGGTTGATTTTTGTCTCTCTTTCTTCCACTAAAATATGAGCTTTGTGAAGGGGGAAGGGATCACTGTCTTGATCACTGCTGTGTCCCCAGCACCTTGAATAGCACCTGACACATAATAAGTGCTCAGTAAATACCACTGAATTGATGATTTCACTAAAATATCACATTAACCCTGAAAAGTGGGCTTTATTCTCTCCATTTCACAGCTAAAGGAACTGAGACTCAGAGATGACAAGTCCCTGCCCAAGGCCACACAGCAGAGCAGGATCCTAGCCTGATTCTCTCTGACCCCGAAGCCAGAGCCCATCTCTGGATAGGAAGAGGAATGAGGTACTGGTTTGGGACCCTGGAAGTGGGAGCCAACAGGGACCACAAATGTCCTTTTGTTTTACACTTGGAGGAAGAGAAGCCCAGAGAGGGGAAGGGACTTGCCCAAAGTCACACAGCTCATCGATGTTCAAGTTGGGACAAGACCCAGAGCCCATATTCCTAGCCTAGAGCTCTTCTAGCTACATGCTCAATGCTGCCCTGAAGACCTACCATGCAAGGCCAAGTCTAGACTCCAGGAGGTGACAGAGACAGGAAAATAAGTTGTCCCTTTAAGGAAAAGAGAACCCAAATTCCTATGTACAAAACAAAGGGGACAAGAAGAGCAATTCTATATGGAAATCTACTGTGTGTCAGACAAGCCTAAAAGATATTTCTCTCAACACACCTATAAGGTATTCTTATCACTGCCTTTCATAAGAGGAAACTGAGGCTCAGCGAGGTTAGAGGACTTACCCAAGTCACCAAGCTTGCCAAGTGGCAGGGTCAGGATTTGAATCCAGATCTGTCTGTCACCAAGACTCCTTCCAGGATGCCATCCTTCCTTGACAAGAGCTAAGGGAGCCTTGAGGTCCCATAAGAACAGGGAATCAAGGAAGGCTGCATGGGGGAGGGAGTTGGGTCTTGAAGGAAGCAGTGTGATTTCTTTTTTAAAAAATATTTATTTTATTTATTTATTTATTTTGGCTGCACCAGGTCTTAGTTGCGGCACGCACACTCTTAGTTGCAGCATGCGGGATCTAGTTCCCTGACCCAGGGATGGAACCTGGGCCCCCTGCATTGGGAGCACAGAGTCTTACCCACTGGACCACCAGGGAAGTCTTGCAGTGTGATTTCTAAAGACTGAGCTGGGGAAAGCATTCCAGGTGGAGAAGGGGAGTATGGGAAAGGGTAGGGGTGGGACAGGCAGGCAGGTGTGCTGGCTGAGGTTGGAGGATCCTGCTGTCCCTGCCTCTCATCGCCTCTGCAGCCCCCAGTCACCTTCCCCGGCACCCGCCCCCCCAGCCCCCAACCTCAGCAAGAGTGAGGGCTGGAAAATAAATGCATCTGTTTATGAAGCCCATAATGTTGCCAGCAAAACAAGGCGCTCAGCAGAGCAGCTCGGCGCCTCTAATGGGATATTATTTATGTCATTTTCCCCCTGGCGCTGGAACCATTACCGCACGGGATGGCGTTCTGTCACCCTCCACTCCCCCAGCGATGTTCCAGTGTCACACTGAAGGATGTGCGCTGCAGTCGTCACGGCTGGACCTGGGGGAGGGGGCGCTGAGTGGGCGATGGGGCAGCCCCCGACTCCCCGCCAATGGGATCTAGCTTGTCCTGAGTTGCTCTTGGTGCCAGCCATCCAGCCAGGCATTCAGGATGCTCCCATGGCTCCCCACTGCCCTGCAGATCAAGTCCCATTTCTCCAGTCAACCAATAAGGCTTCTGGGCTTTGGCCCCTGCCCACCTCTGCAAACTCAGCTCTGGCCACTTGTGCATAAATTCCAGAATCAGGCAGACCTGGTGCCCCAGACCCAGTTTATGCCTCTTCTCTGACTGACTCATTCCCACCTGAGCCCTCTTGTTCAATGGCGAGCCCTGCCTCTGCCTTCGCCTCATCGTCTAAGCCAGCCGCCTGAGTCTCCTCTGGGTGAGGACCAGCCTTCCCTTCAGCATGGGCTCCGTCAAGCTTGCCAGGCTGCAGTAGCTGGCACTTGGGTCCAACCCAATCTGAGGGAAGCTCTGGCTCTTTCACATTCAGATAAAGAACCATGGGCAGGGCATGGGATCTGGCTTCCCCAGTGGCTTCCCAGAGATGCCAAATAACAGCACCCCACGGAGTAAGCTGGGAATACTAACAGTCGGGAGAGAGGATGGAGCCACAGATGAATGGACTCTTCCAAAGAATGGAGGCTCACATGGCTTGTGGACGTGCCACCCCACATGACCTAGCGTCCAGCTGCATTGACTCCAATCTGGGGCCAGCTTGGAAACATATCACTGTGTGTTTCCCTCCTTCTCTACCTCACTTCCCCTTCCCCTTCATTCTTGCTGCCCCAGAATCACACCCCCATGAAGTATGTAAGCTTTGCCTCAGCCTTTGTGTTCAACCCCTACTTCATCACTTCTTGCTGAAGTATCTGAGGAAAGTTAAGGAACCTCTCTGAGCCTCAATCCCCTCAACTGCAAATGGAGATAATAATAGTCCCTACCTCACAGGGTTGTTGTAAGTACTCAGTGAATGTCAGGAATGCTTGTTTTTCCTTCTGGGGCATAACTTGTCTTGCATCAGACACTGCTACTTGCTGTTTTCACTGCCAGAAACACTCTTATGACAACCCCATTTATCCTTTGTTCTTACCTTAGATATCAGCTCCGGGGAGAACACTTCATGCTCCCTCTGGACTCCTCCAGCCCCCTTTGCTTCCTCTCTGATTTCACTAGACATCGTACGTGTACTGCTTTTGCCTCTTTCATTAGACTGAAAACTCCCTGAGGGCAGGGCTGTGTGCTTTGCTTCCCTTTGTCCCCCTAGTACTTAACACAGTGCCTGGAATACAGGATGTGCTGGACATAACAGTGTGTGCCACGCACTTTTCTTGAGTGAATGAATGATCCTATTTCATTCACGCCACAGCTCTACTCTGTAAGGGTTATCATCTCCATCTCATTTTCTGATTTGTCCATTTCTGCTTTGATCTTTTAAAATTCCTTCCCTCCATTTTTTATGGATTTATTTTCTACTACCTTGAATGGAAGATTTAATTAATTTAATTTTTCAATCTTGCTTTCTAACAAATGCATTAAAAGCTATAAATCTCCCTCTGAATATTTTCTTGTCTGCATGCCACCAGTGGGGATATGACACACTCTCATTGCCTTTCAGTTCTAAATGGCTTGTATTTTATTTCCATTTTAGATAAGGAAACTGAGAGTCAAAGGGGTAAAAAGACTTGCCTGAGGCCACAAAATGAGAAAGGGGCAGAGCTGGGATTTGGACCCAAGACACTCTAGACCCCATTCTGTGTGTGTGTGTGTGTGTGTGTGTGTCTGTCTGTCTGTCTGTCTTTGTCCCTCAGTTTTCAATTAAACCTTTATTTTGAGATAATTGTACATTCAAATGAAGTTGGAAGACACAGTACAGAGAGATAACATGCACCCTTTACCAGTTTTCCCCAATGATGACATCTTGCAAAACTATCATACAATATCCCAACCGGGATATGAACATACAATCCACTGACCTTATTCAGATTTCCCCAGTTTTACTTGTATTCACGTGTGTGTGTGTGTGTTTCATACAATTTGATCACATGTACCAATGCTCTTTGTATTGCAAGATGGCACCTCCTAATACATCAGGTTCCTGAGCATCATTTCTGCCAAGCTAAGGCTTTCACACTCTGTTCCCGGGAACAAAGCCACATTCTGTTAACCGTGTCCTTTCCTTTTCCCCTGGGTCTGAGCCTCAGCTGAGCTTCCCTTCAGGGGCCCAAGCCCTCTATAGTTGACTGTACTTGGAGCCCAGCCCTACACTTGGAGCTCTGGTGGCTGACAGTCAATGTCTCTAAAATCCTCTCCTCACTCACCTGTCCGCCTCTCATCCTCCCCTCCTGCAGACCACCCCTAAGCCAACCCTTCCCTTTGCAGGTCACTTGTTCGTGGAAGGATGAAACTGGGAGCCTGCCCAGGGTGGTCTGGGGACACCTGAACAGTCCTGCCCACATCAACAGTTCTCATGGGAGCTGAGGGTTGGACTTGACCCTCCAGTGAGACATCTTCTGGTGCCACCTTCTTGTTTTACAAGTGGAGAAACAGTAGCTGGAGCTACCTTACAGCGCATCTACTATATACCTGGCACTTTCACACTCATTACCATGTATTCTCATTGCTTTGCAATGATGCACAATTTATGGGTGAGGAACTAAGGTTCAGAGAGGGAAGGTGACTTGCCCCGGACCACAAAACTAATATATTGTGAAGCTGAGATGAAAGCACAAGGTTAGTGTAATTCCACAGGCAATGAGGTTTCTACTACACTTAATTTTAAGATAGAAGTCAAGAGCATCTCAGACCCTGGAACCAGACTGCCTGTTTCCATCACTTCACGTCTCTTCTCTGAGCCTCAGTGTCCCGATCTGCAAAATGGGAATAAGACTCCCTCAGCAAGGATTAGCCCCATATAAAGCTAAATAGAAAATGAGGACTCCAAGAGGTAAAGTGGCTTCTCCAAAGGTTCTCAGGAAGGGGGTGGCAAGGGTGGGACTTGAACTTCAATCTGCCTGAATCGGGGGCTGAGTAATTTGACCTCCCTGACCCCTTGGCCCTTTGAGGAGTCATTGGGGCCAAGTCTGTAGCCCAGGGAGGTTTAAGTCGGGACTGAGGGAAGCACTGGCTGGACCTGTGGCTGCTGGACAGGGCCTGGCTCCTGATGAGACTTTGCCCCCAAGCCATACTCCAGGTTCCTGGGAAGGTCTTCAAAGTATACAGCAGGCACCTGTTGGCTGCCCAGAGGGTCCTCCTGTGCTTGAAGAAGCCAAAGGAAGGCCAGCAAGGAAGCTCGTTGGAGAGGGGGCTCCAGGGACAGAGAGGAGAAGCCAGCTGGGCTGTGACCCAAGGACACTTGGCCGGGCCCAGCCCTGACCCCAGGCAGAGCTCTAACCCAAACAAGGCCTTTGCACACAGCTGTCCCTGCCCTGCTTCTCCTCCCCCACCAACTGTGGCATCCCTGTTACCTGGACCACCAGCCTCCTGCCCTTGGAGGGACACTTTGGCGCAAGGATTCATGCAGCTGTGGGGCTTGAATCTCAGCTCTTCCTCCCCACCCCTGACCCCGGAGCTGGCACATCTCTGAGCCTTGGTTTCTGCATCTGTAATTGGAGAGAACAAGTCCCATCTCACAGAATCCATCATAAAGATGAGAGAGAAGGAATGTAAGGAACGTGGCCCGTAGCAGGTTTCAAGGAATCCAGGAGCATCCCGTGACACCTTCTGCCTGTTTACACACACGCCTAGGGGGAGATACTTTGGAGGATGGAACCACAGCAGATGGGCCCTGTCTTCAGGAAATCCACGTGCTGGGGAGGAGGCAAGGTTTAAGGGAAAACACTTTGGGTTTGGACCAAACAGTCCTGGGTTTGAATCCTGTACGACCTTAGGAGAGTTGCTTAACTTCTCTGGACCTGTTTCCTCATCCATACAATGGAGCTCAAAATTCCTCTGATATGGAGCACCCGGTGAGCTAATGGAGCTGAAGATGCTGTGTAAACTATGAAGTGCTGTCCAGACGATAATGCTCTCATGGGCCAGATATTCCAGAGCAGAGAACTGAAAACAGAAAACCTCTTTGGAGTGCTAAGGAAATAAGAAAAGGGGGTGGGGGAGGAAGGGAGGGTGCTGACTGAGCCCCCACTGAGTACCAGGTTCCTTCTGGAGGCTTCATGTGGAATTCTTATAACTACCCAAGAGAAGAGGCATTTCCCCTGAGAGTGGCGGGCCTGATATAGAGTAGGGACTCATGGGTTATTCCCTTCTCAGCCTTCCCCCCTGTTTCAGGTAAAGGAGCAGAGCCAGAAGGGAGAAGTGACTTGCCCAAGGTCATGCCGCTGGTAGGTGGAGGAGCTGGGATTTCCACCCACCAAACTGGGTGGATGACTTGGGTATCTGAGGGTCATAGATATTTCAGGAGGGGAAAGGGGACGTAAACGCTAGGTTTTTCTCCTCTTTCCTTCCCTGGTACCCTCTTGGGGATTGGGGTGGACATCAGGGTGGGCATCCCAGGTGGCAATGCCCATCAGCAGGGAGCCTGGGTCTGGGTACCACTGCCAGCCCCCAGCAGCTCCCCTGACATTCTGTTTAAGCTTTAGCATCTCCCACCCGGAATACCAGCCCTCTTGTGGAAGCCCTCTCTGCCTCCTGTCCCCCTAACCCCATCCAGGCCACTTCAGAAAGATGTTTTAAATCCCAGTGGCCACACCCCACCCTGCTCAACCCCCTTCAGTTGCTCTCACATCCCTGGGACCGGATCCGAACTCCCCCCCTCAGCATTCGAGGATTCCCTTGATCTCACCCCCTCCACCTCCCCTCCCTCCTCGTCTCCCACCCTACACACACACACACACACACACACACACACACACACACACACTCACCAGGAGCCTGCAGCTCCTCCCACACCTCTGTGCCTTTGTTCCTTCTGTCTCCTCCACCAGGAACGCTGGGCTCCTGGATGCCCTGATCACATGCTGCTTCCTTGGAGACTATACCCTTGACCTTCCATGTCAGGATCACTTGCTCCTTCCCAGCAGACCCTCAGCACGTGGTTTCTTCCTCTATTAGATCTCACATAGTAGGAATCGTAGATCAATGGCCATTGTTCACTGAGCACTCCTAGTACCTGACGCTATGCTAAAGCACATTTCAGTGCATGCCCTCACTGACTCCTTACAACGCCTTTGACCATCCCCATTTTACAGATAAGGAAACTGAGGCTCAGAGGTATAGGAAATTCTCCCGAGGTCACACAGGCCAGGCATTCTGACTCCAGAGTCAGTAATCATAACTCCTCTGTTGTGCCACCTTGCTGTGAGTCCCCCCAATTCAAGGGCACGGATGGGGGCTGTGTGGTTCATTTAGATGCCACCAGCGCTTCACCCGGTACCTGGAACTGATAGGTTCATTTATAAGCATCAATATGCTTTGAATGAAGTATGAGATAACAAAGAGTGGCCAAGTGCATACGTACGTTCCGCACTTTTTGAGAACCGACTAAGTGCTGGGCGCTGTTCTAGGTGCTAGGAATAGAGCAGTAAGCAAAACACAAAATCTCTGCCCTCAGGGAGTCTGGTGAGAGGAGACAGTCTGCTGGGGAGAAACAGGCAACAAAAAAATAAGTAAATAAAGGATCACTATGTCACATGGTGAAAAGGGCTATAGAGAGAAGTAAAGTCGGGGGCGGGGCGGTGACAGCATGAACACATGTGCGTCTGTAGTGGAGGACAAGGGTCCCTCTTCTGAGGTCCACTGGGAGAAGTTGATGTAAGAGGAGACAGATCTCCATTTGGGGGGTGAAGGGCAGCATGGAGGGGTAGGGTGGGAGAGCCCCTGCAGCCTCGCTGTGATGGTGGCGGCACTAAAAGTAGCAGCGTGACGGGAAATGGCCACCCAGTTACTGCCTCCTCGTTGGCCTTATTTATGGCCCTCACTGTCTTCACTCTTGCCCTCTAGTGTGGGGCTGGAGGGAGGGAGGGGGCGCTGCTCTCTGCCTGCCTGGTGCAAGATGACCTTGGGGACAGTGTCCCCCTAGAGGAGGGGTGGGTTTTGGAACCTGGGTCACTGCCTTTCATGTGGCAGCCCCAATGCTAGGGTCACATCCTCTAGGGAGCCTCAGACATCTCAGCTTTACTCAAGACGGGGCATGAGAGGAGTCTGACCTTTACTGAGACCTCTGTGCCAGGCATTTCATGCACACAGTTTCCCTCAACCCTCACGATCATCCTATTGCTCCATCTTAGGAGAGGAAATTGAGGCTCAGGGAGGTTAATTAATGGGCCCAAGGTCACACAGCAAGTACAAGGCAGATCAGGATTTGAACTCAGGTTGGTCTGATTCAAAGGCCTTCATTTAGAACTCTGGTCCTCAAGGTCAGTTTTTATTTCTCTTGCAACTCCTGGCAAAGTCCACCGCAAAGCATTAGCAGGCTGCAGACAGGGTAGAGCAGGGTCTCACAGCAGCGTGGACTATGAGACCAGAGAAGCTTTGATTTCTAGTCCTGACTGTGCCACATCGTAACTCTGAGACTTCAGGCAAGTCTTCTTCCCTCTCTGGGCCTCAGTTTCCCCATCTTTAAAGTGGACATAATAATAGCCTTCCTCTTGACCTGTTGTTTAAGGGTGGATGAGATGTCAGGCAAGATAGTCTTTGGATAAGGCACTGTTTAGAGATAGTTCAGTTATGGTGCGGTCAAAATCCAGGAGAGGGTTAAGGAGAAAGGAGCTTTTATTGTTCCAGCAGTGGTGGCAGCATCTTTGCA
The DNA here is from genome assembly GCF_028564815.1 of Eubalaena glacialis. NCBI lineage: Eukaryota > Metazoa > Chordata > Mammalia > Artiodactyla > Balaenidae > Eubalaena > Eubalaena glacialis. The sequence goes on from NC_083728.1 coordinate 22,623,630, forward strand.
GCAAACTTCACCTGTTTACAGTCCATTAGAAGGCATTATTTCTGTGTCTGGGGCAAATGCACACCCCTGACCTAGATGCGTGTCTGACAGCCGCAGGCAGCAATCTGGGGAGCAGGAGTCATTTCGCAGCACTTAAAGGACCACAAGAGGCCGAAGGCCTCTTCCAGTGCCCTCCTCCCTCCCAACTCCTCTGAGAGCCAGAAGGCTGAGAAAGGGGCCCAGCCTGGGTTCCAGGTGCTCTGGCATCCCCCAGCCCTCTAGGCAGTCCCCAGATCACCACCTTGAGTTTGCAATCTTAGTAGGGCAACAGTGAGTGAGGAAGAAATAAACGACAGCTAGGGCTGCAGGGACCTCAGAGAAATTGAGTCCAGGCCTTCCCTTGTGTGTAAGAAAAGAAAGGACATGCCCAATGTCAGAAGAAGAGAGCCAGAATGAGAACCAAGCTCCTGGCACTAGCCTAGGCTTTGAGATGCGAATGGTGGGAATTTCAGGCAGTGACCAGTGGCAAGTTGGCAGCAAGACTGGGCAGAGAGGAGGATTTTATATCATGTTGCATAGGCGGCTGCCACCTCTGGCTTCAAGCAAAGCAGACCCTGGGCATGGGTGGCTCCAGGCTAAGCTTCTTCCCCCCAGCTTCTAAAGCTTGCATGAGAGAGGGAGAGAAGCTATACAAGAAGGTGGGGCAGCTGCACGATGCAAAATCAAGCTTTTCTCAAAGCTCTTGCTTTCCTTTTCTGCCCAACTCCCCTTTTCTGTTTTTTTAAAATAACTTTTCTCCTAAGTATTTATTGCCCCAGACTTTCTCTTCATTCCTCTTCAGCAAACTCTTTTCTCAGAAAAGAATTAAAATCTCATCCATACTCAAGTGTAAATGATTGACAACAGCTCTAAGGCAGTGGCAATCCCTCCAATTTTAGTAGGACTGTAAGAAAGAAGTAGGAAGAGAGCCACACATCCCCCCTTCCCCACCTAATTACAACCCCATCTTTCACTGGTAAACTCATCCTTCAGACCTGTACTCAAAAGTCTCTCCTCCAGGAAGCCTTCCTTCACCCCCAGGCTGACCTGGGTCCCTCTGTTATACATCCTCACAAAACTGAGTTCCTTCTCTTCAGAGACCTTTGTCTTTTGGTGTGATTATTTGACGACCATCTGTCACTTGCCCTTGACTATGAGGTCCCTATGGGCACCTTTTGCTCTCCAGGGTTTTCTCCAGAGCCTAGTAACATCTCTGGAACGTAGAAGATGCTCAATAAATACCTTCAGAGTGAATACATGAATTATTGAGTGAATGAAACTTGAGGCAGCTATAAAGTCTGGACTCCGCCTTCATTCCATGAACAACCTCTCAGTCCCCTGAAAGCAGTGACTCTCTCCTAAGCTGCTGTAGTGGGTCTTTTTGGTACCCCGTCCAGACCCCCTTTCCCAGGCAGGCATACCCATCCCCCTGCTGCTGTAGGGTTGGATGCCCCCTCAACAGCTGCTCCCTTCTCTGCAAAATTGCCCTCACTGGCCAGACCACCTCTTCTGGGAGGTTACACCCTCCATCTCCCTCCCAGAGGCAGCTCACAGCCAATGATGGGTGACAATGGGGTGTATGCTCCAGAGCCCCCCGTGGATAACCTGAGATGACATCTGTGCTTGTCCTCTTTCCTTTCCCTCTTCTGCTTCCCTCCCTCCTTTACTGGTTTTTCTTAAGAGCACTTCCTCAGTAAATCCTGTGTACTGAATCTTTCTCACGCTCTGTTTCTAGGACTCTGACCTGAGACAGGCACTTGCCATCTTCCCTGGGCTCTAGCTTAACAACATCTCCCTACCGGGCAATTAATATTTATTAAACATCTACTGTGTGCCAGAGTCCATGCTAGATAAATTACACCTAGCATCTAATCCTCAAAACCACCTGATGAGATGGGTCCTATTATTATCCCCATGTTATAGAGGAAAAAACTGAGGGTCAGAGAGAGTACACAACTTGCTCAGGATCATACAGTTGATAAATGGTGGAACAGGGATTTGAACCTAGTTCTAGCAAGTGAGGTGATGACGGCTACCTATCACTGTACTACGGGGTGACTATAGTTATAATGGCACGGAAAAAAGAGAAATCAACATTGTCAGGAGTTGTGGAGGATCGTAAAGAAAGCTTTCTCTAAGTAGAAAACATTATAGAGTCTTGAAGAAGATGAAGAGGAGGGAGGGCCCGCAAGGCAAAGGGAACAGCACATGCAGAGGCAAGGAGGCAGAGATCCACATGTGTTTCATGTATTGATAGTTCCAGCAAAGAGTGTGAGGTACATTGAGGGGTGTGCTGCAGATACAGGCTGGGACCAGATCTTAAAAGGCTTGGGTACTAAGATAAGGAAACTGGACTTTGTCCTAGAGGAAGTTAGATGCCACGGTTGGGTTTTAAGCAGAGGAGGAACGTGTATGTTTCTGTTTAGGAAAATTACTCATGTTCAAGATGGAAGATGGATTGGAGAGAAAAACTGGAGCCCCAGAGGTTATTTAGGGGAAAGAGGGCGAGATTGTATTTTAAGGCCATGGGGATACAGAAAAGTAGGTGAATTCAAGAGAGAGGGATTCGGGACATAAAAATAGCAAGATTGGGGTCTGGACATGGGAGATGAGGAAGAAGGAGGAGTCCGGAATAATGCCCAGGTATCTATCGTGGGTAGCACCACTTGCTGAAGTGAGAAAAAAATGGGCAGATTTGGGTAGAAGGATGATGAGTTCTGTTTTGGACATGCCAAATCTGAGGCTTCTCCAGGGGCACTGTTCAGGAGGTAGCAGATAAATGGCCCATCTCTCCTGTAGCTCAGGGGAGAGGTGGGAGGTAAAGTCCTGTATCAGAAACTCTGATTGGCTCTTTGTGACATCATAGAAATGGGGAGTGGGTAGCAAAAGAAGCCCTTGACCATGAAAATATTGAGAGTAACTGGTCTAACCCAGTCTTTCGTGTTAAACTTACTGTCCCAGGTGAGATTGCCAGAATTGAATTCTTTCAACTTAAGCTCTTTGGACTTTTTCACATTCTTTAGGATCATGAGCTTCCTGCTGTCAAGCATCCCCCCCACTTTATCCACTCCTCCCCCACATTGCCTTTCCAAAAAAAGAAAAAAGAAAGAAAGAAAGAAAAAAAACCGGTGGAATGGATGATTTGGGAGCTGAAAACCTCCAAATGGGGAGGTTATATCCTCTAGACAGCAGCATCAATCACCACATTTTCATTATTAAGCAACATCGAGGTATGCAGGACTGATTCTGCACCTTATCTGAACCTAGCAGCTGTGCCCTAAATTCCAGCCGTGGCGCCTGTCTGCAGGAATTCAGTTGCCTGTGTTTAAAATGAGTGTTAGCATCTATCATTTCCCCACACCAAATGGTTTTGTGTCGGTGGTTGGCAGCACTAATCCGTCACCGGGGTACTCCACTGCCCGGCTCAATACCCTCTTCGTCACTGTTGGGAGGAGAGGAACGGGAGGCCCCCAGGAAGGGGGAAATGTCACTGTGAGGACAATTGCAACATTTGGGACTCTTTCACAAAAAACAGGAGGGAGAGGAAAAACCATTTGTATCTATTACAAGCTCTGACTTCTTATCTCACCGATTCTGGGTAGTCAAGGGTCTTCCATCATCCATTCTTTGGGTCAGTGTAAAAGTTGGTGGGACCTTGCCGCAGAAGACGGCGGCCTGTGGCTCTGTCCGTGGTGCTGAATAGCTTTGGGCTGTGATCTTTCAGCTCTCAAGGGTGCAGAATTGCAGCACATGTGGGTTGAAGAGGACCTTAGACCATCCAGTCTGGTATGTCTCAACCTCTTTGGGGATTCAAAAACCTTTTAGGACCCTCTACCCAGAAATATATACAAGTCCAAAATTTTGCTCATATATACCAAACTTAGCCTATTAGTTCATGAGGTTTGTGGACTCCTGGTTAAGAATCTCAGATTAGTTTAAATCCCTCATTTTGTAGATGGAGAGGCTGAGCCCCATGGAGAGGAGGCCATCTGTCAAAGGCTTCAAAGTGAACGGGTAGAATTTTGGGCGGGGTGAATGAATCTCAAGCCAGTGAGATGTAGTTGAAAAAGGAAGGGGTTAAGAGCCAAAAAGACCTGGGTTTGAATTAGCTCCACCACTAATAGTTACTAGTTGTGTGGCTTGGGAAAAGCCTAGTAGATACATTCTCCAAAACTCAGTTTTCTCATCTGTGAAACTAGGTAATAGTATCTATTTTGTAGGATTGCAATAAGGATTAGTGTTAATGGAAGTAAGTAGCAAGCTACATAGGATGCTGTGATGCACACCCAGGTCCCCCTTCAGAACTGAAGGATTTTTTCCACCAATGGGGGTGCCATCATCAGAAAGTCACCAGCTGTCAGTACCCTACACGGATTGCCTCAGCTGAAGAGAGCTGCTTCACTCAACATAACACATTTTCCTGGGGCAGGCTACATCAGTAACTGATTTATATGGCAGTGTAAAGACCCGTCCCAACTCTGGACAACTGAAATGTCATCCTAGCTTCAGAATCATCCATAGGGTTGGCTGAGACCTCTGTGGAGGCTGTATTACAGCTCTACTTTCCCTCTGCTCAATCCCAATCCTTTCCCTTCTCATGACGGGTGTTGACCCTAAGAGCACTCCCTAATAAGCACCCTGCATACTGAGCTCCATCTCTGAGTCTGCCTCCTAGGAAACCCAGTCTGAGATATAGGACTATATCAGATCCTATTGGTTAGCAGGCCCTTGGGTGTTTTCCTGATGTTCTTGTTGCGATTTGAGTTTAGAAGCCAGGGCTCCTGACTCCCAGTCAAGTGCTTTACTGGGCCAAAAAGCTATCGGTTCCAGTGTTTCCATTGTCCCATCCCTCTTCTCTCAGTATACTGGCTTGGTGCCCCTTGGAAGGAGATGATACTTGGGCTACTGTCATTCTTTCAATCCAGCCCTCTGCCTCCCATTATCAAAATGTCTCAAGTTGACCAGGTAGAGATGCCTGGGCTACTCAGGTGCCCCCACTTCCTGCTCCACCCTGGAGATGCCCCCTTCGCCTCTCATATGCACTTGGTCCTCAAGAGATACCTGGGCAGTAGCAGCAAATCTGCAACCAGAAAACTCACATATTCAATATTCAGCCAATGGTTGACGAGCATATGCTGTGCTCTGGGGAAAATCGTGTCTAGTCTTTATCTTAGGGGGCTCCAGGAATAGATATACTCATTCATTAAGTTGGTTGTTCAACAAATATTTATGAAGTCAAGCCCTCTGCCATGCCCTGGGGAGATACAGTGAACAAGAAAGATGTGATCCCTTCCCTAAAGAGATCACAGCTTAGTGCCTCCCATTCCAATAGGGTTTTCCCAGGGTTTTGTTCTCCCTTAGTTGTCAAGGACATTTCCTTCTGCTAATCACAATCCTCTGACTTTAATTTAAATTTGTCATGTGGTTATTTTCCCATTCACTGTGTCTTTTATCTCACCTTTGAGGAGACTTCTCCTCACTAGGCCTTGCCTTCCTCTCAGCTTCTCCTTTTTTAAAAACCAGAATCATCTTAGGCTAAGTCTAGGCTGAATCAGACTGACAGTAAAAAGGCCAAGGTCAGAAGACCATTCACCACAGTGGTTCATTGGCATCACTTGGTGACCAGATGGTGCTTGCTCCTAATCTTTGCCCACCTTCCAGGCCCAAACCCAGAGGGTGGGTGAGACTGCCCATCACTGGTTGGAAGCATCATTTTCCTTTACGAAGGGCTGTCTTGCTATGCTTAGTGTCCCTCTGCAAGGAATAATTATACTTCCTTTTATGAAGATTGGAAAGCTGAAGCACAAAGCTGAAAAATGACTTCACCAAGGTCATACTACTCTCCTGAAGTTGAAATTCTGCACTGAATTAAAAGTGAGACACTGACACATGCAAACACACAGTCAGGAAGAGCAAGCGACTGGTAAGTGGAGAGGCGAAGACAGGGACTAAAAAGAAATGTAGACGGGCAACAGAATGAAGGGGAGGCAGAGGAAGTGAGAGAAAGAGAGAGAATTCAGCCCAAATGATGACTTCTTTGCTTTCCAGAGGCATTTATTTTTCATTTGACCTTATAAGAGTCTATTTGTGCTGAGATTTTAAATTGAGGATTTTTTTCTTTTTAAAAAGCATCACTGCACAGTTAGCACGATTCTACATTAATTTTTATTCATGCCAGTGGCTTCGGTATTTATTCTCCTCCAAAATCACTGAGTTGGAAGGGACAAAGTGAAAGTCATTTGGCTTCATGTTTGTTTGGATTCAGAGCCTGAGGCCCAAGGGGTAGGGATGAGGTGGGGCGGGAGCTGGGTGTTGGTACATCAGGCTGGAAACTAGAGGGGGGGGTGCCTGACAGTGTTATCAGGTACCCTACTTCAGTCCAAACCACACTGTATGCTGCATTGTCAGCTGTGAAGCCCCTGGGTGAGGGGGCTGATGGAGAGGCCAAAGCCATGAAGCCCCTAGGATTCCACTATTCAACATTCTGGAGATGGTGTCTGAACTGGATCTTGAAGCTTATGGCAAATTGAGAGTCAGTGTGGCCAAGAGGTCAACTTTGGGCCTGGGCATCTGACTGCCTGGGTATCTGACTGCCTGGGTATGTGTCCCAACTTCACCACTTACTGGCTGCATGACCTTCACTTCACCTCTCTGGACCTCAGTTGTCCTCATCTGCAAAATGGGATCAGTAAAAATGGTGACTGCCTAGGGCAAGTGTGAGGATTAAGGAAGTGACTGCTCCTGAAGAGCTTGGCTTAGTGCTTGGCACCAAGCAGGTGCTCAAAAAATGTTTGTAGGTTGAAAGAATATAGTTCATGCACTTGCATAGGAAATCTGCAGGCAGAGGAGGCATGGAATAGTGACTAAATACATACGCCCTGGAAACAGAGAGACCTGGGTTCAAATCTGTTGTCTATTTTCCTGTTGACTAGGAGTCAGACTGCCTGGATTTGTGTCCTGGCTTCACCACTTTATAGCTGTATAACCTTGAACCAGTCAATTTACTTCTCTGGGCCTCTGTTTATTCATAATTAAAATGGAGTTGATAATAATACCTACTTCATCATGCTGCTGGGAAGACTAAATTGGAACACACATATAAAGGATTTAGCATGGTACCTGGCATATAGTAAGAGCTTGACGAATGTTAGTTAAAAACAAAACACACTCTATAGATGGGAATTCACAAAGCAGAGAAATGCAGTGGCGGACTTTGAAAACAGATGGAACCGCAGGTGCAAAGACCCAGAGGCATGAACAAGCACAGGGTGATAAGGAAGCTGACTGAGAACCATAAGTCATGCCTGGAGCAAAGAGTGAGTAGGAGGAGGCAAGCTGTAGATGTGGGCAGGGGTAGTCATGGAGGGCCTTGAATGCCAGTTTAGGGAGCTTTGACTTCTCTAAGGTCACAGGGAGCCACTGAGTGTTTTAAGTAGGGGAGGGACATGGCTATATCTGGACAGACTAAGATCTTATTCCTTGTGGCTATAATCTATGAGGGGCTTCACAGTCAGGAGGAGATGTCTCACTCTATGGATGGGAAAACCAAGACCCCACATGGGGAAGGGTTTGCCCAGTGCCTAGGATGAGGGTTTGGCAGATTCAAGGCCAGAATCCTGGGCTTCAGCCCAATCATCTTTCTTCCCACCCTCCTGGGCTTGGGTGAAGGCAGGAAAGGCCCAGCATCCAGGGACAGCACTGCAGCAAGGAACTGGGTGTTGCATAATAAACAGCGGGGGGAAAAATCTCAGTGGTAAACAACAACAAGCATTTAATTAGCTTGCAAATCTATGGCTCAGCTGGGGTGGCTCTCCTCTGCCCCCACCTCCTCCCAGGACCAGCAGGCCAGGCTGGGCACGTTCTTGTGGCAATGGCAGGAGAACAACCGCACAAGTGCTTTTCAAGCCTCTGCTCGCTGCACCTCTGCTGACATCCCACTGGCCAAAGCAAGTCACACAGCTGAGCAATGTCAAGTCAGAGTCACAGTGGGAAGTCATTGCAAAGTAATATGGCAAAGAGCAGGGACCTATAACTGGGGAAGTACTGAGGGATGTAAAGATTTGGAACCATAATCCAGGCTACCGCAGGTGCTTTTGGAGGCTGTCCGGGGATCAGGCTCCCTTCCTGCCCTCAGATGTCCATTTGTCCCTCCAGCCATCCCCCCAAAAAGAGATGGGGGAAAGCCACAGCATTTCCTGAGCACATATGCCAAGTGTCCTGCCACGTGCTCTGCAAGCCCATGGTTCATCATGTACCCCTTCCTCCCCAGCCTCTCGTGTCATGCCCCACTCCCCCACCTGACCCTCCCCAGCTTCACTGTTACTCCAATACACCAAGCACTCTAGGTGCTTCCCCACCTCAGGACCTTAGCCCATGCTGTTCCCTCTGCCACATTCCTCTCTCTCCCCACCGCCATGCCTTCAGATGTCTGAGATACCATCCCCAACCACTGGATCTGAGACTCTGGTGATTCTCCATCACCGAAGCTTGTTTATTTTCTTCCTAACCCATCATTGTTTGCAACTGTGTTATAATTTATTGGTCTGAGGCATGTCTGTCTCTCTCAAGACTGTAAGCACCTTGAGGGACCTTATCACCAGTACCTGTACAGGACCTTCTACACAGTAAATATTCAATAAATATCCATTGAAAGAAAGGAAGGAAGGAAGGAGGGAGGGAGGGAGGGAGGGAGGGGGGAGGAAAGAGAGAGACCATGAGGTAAGAGTTCTTTATGCCCATTTTACAGCTCTCAAGAGGCTCAAATAAGTGAAGTCCCTTGCCCATAGGCCCATAGCCACAGCTCTAGGAAGCTGTGATATACACCCAGCCCCAGCAGAATCCCAAGTCTGCTCCTCCCTCTAGACCACTGATGACCGAAGATGATCTTGACCTACAAAATATAGAGTCAATTATGTAGCAAATGCCCCCTGTGCCCAGCAAGTAGCTTAAACAATAGAACATCATGGAGACCTTTGAGGTTCCCTAAATTTTCCTCCGGAACTCCATCCCTCCCTCCCTGCCTCTCCAGAGGTAACCATCATGCAAAATTGACTGTTTAGCATTTGTATCCATGTTTTTAATACTTTTACTCTGGTGCGTATGTTTAAACAGTACCGTTTTATACACTTTTAGATTTTATATAAAGGGCGTCATCCTCTGTGTATCTTTCTGCAATCTACTTTTTTTTCACTTGATATTATGTTGTGAGCTTCATCTTAACAGCTCTATTTCATTCATTTTTGCTGCTGCGTATCGGTCCCCTGTATGAATAATCCACGGTTTATTTATCTATTCTCCATATTGGTGGACATTTAGGTTGTTCCCAGCTTTCCGCAATGTGTAAACCTTTCTTCAAAAGAAATATTTTGTGGAAGCTCAACAAAAAAGCAGATAAAAGCAGAACTGCTTCGTTTGAGTTGAGGAAGGGGCTGTCCTGAGGGCCTAGGATGGGGTTCTGCTGCCAGGAGGTCTGCAAATATCCCTGGGGCTTCCCCCCCAGGCAGTAGGCAAGCGAGAAGGCAAGAGGAGGCAGGACAGTGAGAAAGAGGTTGACTTTGCCTCTGATTTACATCTGCAGATTCAGAGGAGGGCCAGACATCCTTGCTGAGTCTTTTCTGGGTCAATTCAACCTTCTCCCCAGATGAACACACATGCGCACACACAGCTTTCCGTGATCCTACGCCTGCACCATGTTTGTTCCCGCCTCTGTGTCTTGCTCACACCTCCTGCTGTGCCCTCCCTCCCCTCCTCAAATCCTATCATTCAGGTCCCGGCTCCAGTCTCACCTCCTCTATAAAACCTTCCCTGATCGTCCCAGCCTAGGTCATCTCTCCTGGACAGCTCATTACCATCTGTGAGTTGAGACAAGTAAAATTTAGGCCTGTTTGGATATTTGTTCCTGGTAAGTTGAGGCAGATGAATTCCAAGCTGTACACCCAACAGCTTACTAGACTGCTCCAAGTTCAAAACCAAATACTCCAACGTCCCTCCAAAACTGCTGCTCTTCCCCGTCTTCTGAGACCTCAGGGCCCAGCCCACTACCTGCCCCATTCCCAAGCCCCACACCTGTCCCCTCCCTATGCCCCATAGGCAAGGCACCCCGCCTCCTGGCGCTTTGCCTCCTATTTCCCCTTGCCCCCCCCCATATCCAAAACCCTAGTCCAGCCACTGCCCTCTCTCTCAGGCTACTACAAACACCTCCTTTTTGGTATCTCTGCTTCCACGCTTGCAGCCCCATAATCCACTTTCCAGACCTCAACCAAAGAAATCTTTGCAGAATACAAATCAGTGCTGTTGCTTCTCTGTTAAACCCCTACAATGGCTCCCCATTGCTCCTGGGATGGAACCAAACTCCTTCTCGTCACCTGCAAGTCCTGCGTGCTCTGGGCTCTGTTCATCTCTCCAGCTTCATCGTGCTCCCCACTCCTCCTCTCTATCCTGCAACCGCACAAGCCTTCTTGCCCTGCCTCACCTGTGCCTGGTCCCTCCACCCCCATCCCCAGCAGGCCTTGGCCATGCTGTGTCCTCAGCCTGGACCACTCCTCTCTGGCTCTCTGCCCAGTTAACTCCTACAGCCATCAAGACTCCACTCAAAGTTACCTTCTTGGGTCAAAGTGAGGCAGGACAGAAGGAGGCAGGGCACACCCTTAAAGGATGACAAAGGCATTGTGGATACAATACAAACTGGTTAGAACCAACTAGGTCCAAGATGGCGGAAGATTCGACTTCCAGTAGACCTTGAGCCTCATTATACACTCATTGTATCACATTAGCATATGCTAAGTGACACGCCCACAGGTGCCAGGACAGTTCCAAGGCTAACCATAAAAGACCAAAGAGTGGGCGGTGGCCCAATACCTGGAAATTCCCACCCCTTCTCCAAAATAGTTGGAATAATCCTCCCACTCATTAGCCTATGAAATTACCCAGCCCATAAAAACTAACCACCCCATATTTTGGGGCCTCTTGCCTTCTGAGATGGCCCACACTCTGTCTGTGGAGGGTGTTTCTCCCTGGGCCACGTGCCATTCAAGATGGACTGCATTCTGTCTCCGGAATGTGTATCTCTCTAAATAAATCCACTTCTTACCTATCACCTTGCCTCTTGCTGAATTCCTTCCACGTTGAGACATAAAGAAGCTGAGCTTCATTAAGTCCTGAGACCAGGTGTGTGATCTCAGTTAAAAGACAGTGGGTTCAAGGGATTTCCCTGGTGGTGCAGTGGTTGGGAGTCCGCCTGCCAATGCAGGGGACACGGGTTCGAGCCCTGGTCCAGGAAGATCCCACATGCCGCGGAGCAACTAGGCCCATGCGCCACAACTACTGATCCCACGTGTCACAACTACTGAAGCCCGTGCGCCTAGAGCCTGTGCTCCACAACAAGAGAAGCCACCTCAACGAGAGGCCCGCGCACCACAACGAAGAGTAGCCCCCACTCGTTGCAACTAGAGAAAGCCGGCACACAGCAATGAAGACCCAACGCAGCCAAAAATTAATTAATTAATTAAAATTTTTTTAAAAAGTGGGTTCAAGTCCCAGCCCGTGGGTTCAAGTCTCAATCTGGGTTTTGGCTGGGTTTGAGTCCCATCCGAGTTGTGCGGTTCCAAAAGCAAGTCCAACTCCTATGACTGTGTGCTAAGCACCCGTGGACCTCTCCTGCATGGCACCTGTCATCATTGTAATTGAACATTTCTTTGTGTGATTCTTGGAATAATGCCTGTCTTCCCCTCTAGGATGTGAACTCCACGAGGGCAGAGGTTACACCTTGTTCACAGATTTCTCCTTATAGTTCAGTTCAGCATCAGGCTCAAAAATACCTGTTGAACAAATGAGTGATGAGAGCTGTAGTAACTATTTGTGCAGAGGCGTGCCTCACGAAGCTCACAGAGATTGTGGAGGAAGAATTGGCAGGACTGGGATACTGGTTGGATGGGGAGGGAGGAGGGAAGGAGCAAGGCAGAGGAAGGCAAAGGCATGAACTCGAGCATCATGGAAAACCTTATGCTTTCAGTAGGACCAGAGTTTGAATCCCAGCCTTGCTACTTGCTGGGCCATCCTGGGATAGTAACTTCATTTTTCCGAGCTTTAAAACAAAACTCTTAGTTGTCTGTGCCAGTGCTTCCCAAACTATCTGCGGTGAAGAATCAGATTGTTTTTTTCCAGACTGTCGTGGACATTCTTTTGGTCTATGCTCTGATCACACATTTGGATGTTGCAACAGCATCGAATTGCTGTCAATATTTCTAGACACCTACTCTCACTGTCTGTCTGCTCATCTCATATCAGATCAAGAACAAATGGTTCTCAGATCAGCACTGGTCTACAGACCACAGTTTGAGTAGCACTGGTCTATACTTGCTGTCTCCAATTGCCCCCACCCCCAATTCCCTCGTTCACTTTTTTAAATAATTTATTTAGAAATCATTTCAAAATTACAAGAAGAGTACAAAGAATTGCATATCCCCTTAATCAAAATTCCCCAATTGTCAACAGTTTACCACATTGCTCCACTTCTACACACACACATACACATACCATTTTTTTTTTCTGAATTGTTTGAGAGCAGGTTGAGGAAATCACCTCTAAATATCCTAGTGTATGTATCCCCAAACACAAGAACACTCTCTTATGGAACCTCATAAGACCACTTTCTGATTTTGTCAGTGGTCCCAACAATGTCTCATTTTCTTTTCTGGTCTAAGACCCCACATAGAATCATCCATTCCATTTAGTTGTTGTGATGGTGAATTTTATGTGTCAGCTTGACTGGGCTAAGGGATGCACAGATAGCTGGTAAAACTTTATCTCCCGGTGTGTCTGTGAGGATGTTTCTGGAAGAGATTAGCATTTGAATCAGTAGATGAAGTAAGCAAGATCACCCTCCCGTGGGCCTCATCCAATCCACTGAGGGCCCAAACAGAACAAAAAGGTGGAGAAAGGGTGAATTTGTTGCCTCTGCCTCAGCTAGGACATCCATCTTCTCCTCTTGGACATCAGCGCTCCTGGTTCTCAGGCCTTCAGACTCAAATTGGGACTTACACCACTGGCTCCCCTGATTCTCAGTTGTTGGGCTTGGACCAGAACTACACCACCAGCTTTCCTGGGCCTCCAGTTTGCTTGCAAATGACAGATTGGGGACTTCTCAGTCTCCATAATCATGTAAGCCAATCCTTCATAATAAATCTCTGTCTATCTATCTATCTATCTATCTATCTATCTATTCTGTTGGTCTGCTTCTCTGGAGACCCCTGACTAATGCGGTCATCATGTCTCTTTAGTCTCCTTCAATCTGGAGCAGTCCCTCCGTCCTTTCCTAACTCCCATGACCTCTGGAAGAGGAACAGGCTTTTAGCTTCCACTGTGACATCCACCTGACCAGCCACCACCATGAAGGTTGCCAAATGGAGATCCTCTATTTCCATCATTTCTTCTACACTGATGAGATATCATTCTACCATAAGGGAGAGCTTTCCCTTCTAATCCTATTTATTTGTTTTGTTTCCTGGGTTTGGGTTTGTTTGTTTTACTATTTACTTATTTGTTTGTATCAGTATGGACTCATGGATTCCTATTTTATTTGATGGATTGTCATTTGTTACCATTTGTTATTCATTTTGAGGTTCAAGTTGCCCCAGTTGTCAATGGGAGGCCCTTCAAGTTGGATCCTGTGTTTCTTTAGTGTAAGATGGTATTTAAAAAACAAAATGGGGGACTTCCCTGGTGGCACAGTGGTTGGGAATCCGCCTGCCAATACAGGGGACGTGGGGTCGAGCCCTGGTTCGGGAAGATCCCATATGCTGCAGAGCAACTAAGCCCACGTGCCACAGCTACCCAGCCTGTGCTCTGGAGCCTGCGAACCACAACTAGAGAAAGCCCACGTACAGCAACAAAGACCCAACGCAGCCAAAAATAAATAAATTAAATAAATAAATTTTTTTTTTAATGGGGAATTCCCTGGCAGTCCAGTGGTTAGGTCTCTGCGCTTTCACTGCCGAGGGCCCGGGTTCCATCCCTGGTCAGGGAACTAAGATCCTGCAAGCCGTGGGGTGCAGCCAAACAAACAAACAAACAAATAAACAAAAAACCCAAAATGACTGAGTGTCATTGCTTACAGGCCCTCTCAACAGAGCTAGGAAATATTATGCCACATACACACACACACCACACGTAACTATACATGAATACCTATATCCACATCTATAACTATCTGTAACCATCAGTTCTTGTCGACACCTCCAATTCCAGCCTAATACCTCAAGTTTCTTTCTAGCTTGGGACACATCATTCCCATCATCCTCAATATATTTATTTGTTTGCTCAGTCCCCCTATATGTAAACCATGCCCCGACCATGTCAACCCTGTCCTTGGCCCTGCTGCCTCTTTGGTCCCGCTGTCATCTTATAGCCCCTGGCAATGCTGTCCCCTCCAAGAGAAGGGAAGGAAAGAGAAGGGGGGAAAAGGAGAGGGAGGGAGAGGAGAGAAAGAAGAGGAAGAATCTTCCATTCTCTCTTGAGCTCCTCCAAACAAGCTAAATCTCCCATTATTCCTCCAAAACTGCTTTGGTCAAAGTCACCAATGACCCCCAGACTGCTAAATCCAATGGTTAAGTCTCAGTTCTCATCTTCCTTGCTCCAAAAGTCACGATAGATACAACTGATTATGATCTCCTTCTGGAAACTCTTTCTTCACCTGGCTTTGCCTGGTTTTCTTTTCCACATCATCGGCTGCTACTTCTTTGTACCTTTTGCCAGCCCCTCCTCAAATCCCCATCTATTCAGTTTGGGGACCCCAGGGCTCAGGCTTTGGTCCTCTTCTTTCTTCATCTACCTTCACTGCCTTGGTGATCTCATCCAGTCTCATGACTTTAAATATCATCTATGCCCTGATGTCTCCCAAGTCATATCTCTACGCAGAACCTCTCTTCCAGACCTTTATATCTATATTCATTTCCTGGGGCTGTCATAACAAATTACCACCAACTTGTTATTCTCCTACAGTTCTGGAGGCTAGAAGTCCAGGATCAAAGTGTTAGTAGGGTCGGTTCCTTCTGGGGGCTCTGAAGGAGAATATGTTTCCTACCTCACTCCTAGCTTCTGGTGGTGGCCAGCACCTTGGCATGCCTTGGCTTCTGATGTAGCACTCTGATCTCTGCCTCCATCTTTACATGGTTTTCTCCCTATGTGTCTTCACATCATCTTCACTCTATGTGTTTCTCTGTATCCAAATTTCTCTCTTCTTATAACACACCAGTCATCGAATTAGGGGCCTGCTCCAATCTATTATGACCTCATCTTAACTTGATTACACCTGCAAAGACCCTATTTCCAAATAAGGTCACATTCACAGGTTCCAGGTAAACATGAATTTGGGGGAGGGGGACACTATTCAACCCTGTACAATACACCACTCAACATCTCGCTATGGGATGCCTCAATACATTTCAAACTTAAGATGTCCAACCTGAACCCCAATCTTCCCTTTCTGCCCCCAAACCTGCTTCTTCCTCAGCCTTCTCCATCTCAGTAAGTGGCTACTCGTCCTTTCACTCATGCTGGCCAAAACCCTCTGAGTCACCTTTGATTCCTCTTTCTTTCATTCCCCACATTTAATCCAACAGGAAACCCTCCTTGCTCTACCTGTAACATGTGCCTAGAATCTGACCCCTTCTTCACCACCTGCCCCGCTACCACCCTGGTCCAAGCCTCCATCATCTTGCACCTGGATCATCTGTAACAACCTCTTTATCAGGCTCCCAGCTTTCACCATTACTCCCTTTGGTCCACACTCCCCACACTAGCCAGAGTGATCCACGTGAAACACAAGTCAGACCATGTCACCCTTCTGTATGACACTCTCCCATGTTAGGTTGCCAGATAAAATATGGGCTGCCCAGTTAAATCTGAACTCCAGGTAAACGGCAAGTAACTTTTATTGTAAGTATGTCCTATGCACTATATGGGACAAACTTACACTAAAAAAATAGCTGTTCATTACCTGAAATTCACATTTAATCGGGCATCCTGTATTTTTATTTGGTAAATTAAACGGTCATATTCCCACGGCTCCCATCTCATTCAGAGAAATACCCAGAGTCCTTACACTGGCCTCCAGGGCCCTGCATGTTCTGGTCCCGCCCCTCACTTCCCGTCTTTCTACTTTCTTGCTTTCTCACCCTGCTGCAGCCACACTGGCCTCTTTACCAAACCTGAGAGACACCAACCTTACCCCCACCTCAGGATCTTTGCCTGGTATGCACTTCCTCTGAATATTCACACGCCTTGCTCTTCGCTTCCCTCAAATCTTTGCTCAAATGCCTCTCAGTAGGGCCTTTTCTGACTACTCAGTTTATTCGGCCTTTCCTGCTTTATTTTCCCCCATAGTCCTTGTCATCAGCTGATATATTTTACTTATTTCTCTTGTTTATTATCTATCCCCTTGAGTAGAATGGCAGCACCATGAGGGCAGAGGCGTTTGTCTGTCTTGCTCATGGCTCTATATACAGAGCCTGGAACAGGACCTGGCCCACGGGGAAGCTCAATAAATACTTGTTTAATGAATGGGTCTCAGTTTCTTCATCTGTAAAATGGAAGTACCTCCCTAAGTCATGGAGTTATTATGACAATCAGATGAGTTAATAAAAGTAAAATGGTGCTTAATAAATGCTCCCCCCTGCCCCCCACCGCCATCTAGGTTCCCGGCCAACTCAGAGATTCTATAAAAGGTCGCTAAAGAGTTCTGTCTCCTGTGAGTTGGCTATCCTTAAAGTCGCTGCTGTCCTCCTAGTGGCAACTGCTGGAATTACAGGCATCATGCCCTGGAAGGACTAACCTGTTATTAGGGACCAAGCCCAGCAAATCCCCTTTTTAGGTTAGCAGATATGCTCAGAACTCCTGATCAAGGCTCCCAGGAACAGAGCAGCCACCACGTGTCTCAGAGACAGTTGCGTCTCTTCCCCAGGCCCACATCTACCTGCTGCAGGCTCCCACTTTCCCCAGCACCTGCCTCTGCTCTTTCCTGGGTCTGGTTTTTAACTCCGTCTCGCCGTCTGCCTTTACCTTCATTATCCTCTGCCTGCCATGGAAGGGTTAGTTAAGTGTTGGAGCGATGTCATTTACAGCCTCCTGTTGCTAAGCAACGGACCCAGGTGAGCCCTTGAACTTCTTTCTTAGCCACTAAAATGTATCTGGTGGAGTGAAGTATTTCATCACCTGGGACAAGCTGATGGCCTGATGGCCCTGTCCCTCTTGGGCCCTGGACAGGACTGATCCAGGCCTCTGGGTCCCACTGCCCTCAGCCTCCCCTAATTAACCAGCACTGCTCAGGGACTCCTGGGTGTCCAGCCCCAGGGTACATATTCCCGGCAGAAATGAACCAGATCTGGCCCAGCCTTTGAGAGTCTCTCTGTCTCAGTGCACAGAGATTCCCAAGGAGGTCACTACAATCTGGGGTGAGTCATATTCACTCTGCCTGCCAAGAATGCTCCAGAGAAGATGACTCTTTGAGTCTCAAAAGAACAGGAGTTGGCCTGGGACAGCTGGGCGAAAAGGGCTTTCCAGGGGAGGGCACAAGCTATGCAAATGCCTAGAAGCAGGAAAAGCCCTGGCTCCTTTGGGCACCAGCTCATGCCCCAGAGTGGTGGCAGCAGAGGGAGGGTCTGCACTTAGCCTCAGCACTTGCTCTGTGTGACTTCAGCTGCATCCCTGCTCCTCTCTGAACCTCGATTTACATCCCTCACGATGCAGGGGGTGGGGATTAGATGAAATCAGTGTTTTGCAAAGTACTATGTGCATGCTGCTCGGGGTATACACTAGGTTTGGGGGTGTTTCAGAATAATACCTTTTTATTTGAATAGTTTTGAACTTACTTTAAAGAGTGTTAGAAAGATATACAACTAGTACATCAAACAACTGATGTGACATAGTGCCTTTAAATACTTTTATTTAAGTTTTTTAAAGCAAGTTATTTTAAAGAAAAATATTAACTAATAATACAGGTGGTACCTAAAGGGTGATCTGGGAATGTCCAAGATTTCGGAAACACTAAAGCAGTCTTTCTAGGCTCTTTCTACTCTGCCGTCCATGCAAGGACTAATACCGAGTGCTCTCGGGCACTCTTAAACCACAGCCCCCGGGGCACGCCAGGTGAGATTATCACCTTCATTTCACAGATGGGTCACTTAGGCCCAGGGAGGCTACTAAGCAAGCCTGTAGCTAGGAGAGCTGGGCTCTGACATCACTCATGGGTCTCTCCCAGCTCCCATCCCCAGCATATGTGTAAACTGTGAATTTTCCCTGAAAGCATCCAGGAGCCCATGTGCAAAGTCAGACATGCTGGAGAAAGCCCACCACGAGACTTTGGGCCAGTTGTTTCTCCCCTCCAGACCTTGGTTTTGCCATCTGTACTATGGGAGTGTGCCCAGTGAGATTGGGTGAGGGTCAAGGTCTTTTCCAGCTACGAGTTCTTGGAGTCAGAGTTTCTGAGGGCCCCTGAATGTTCAGGAAACTAGGGAAGGGTGTTGAGGGAAGGAGGCAGCTGCCGCATCTCAGGCCTCCTTACTGTGCAAATGGCTCTGAACTGCAGAGGGCCCAGAAACGCTTCCCAGCATTGCCTTGGGCAAGACTCCTCCATTGCTCTGAGGGATCTGGCTTGCTTGATCCTGATCTCTGGGGTCCTCTGAGGACACTCTTCCCTCCCTGCTGCCAGATGTGGGTGCCTGCCTGATAGGGTGACCAACCATTCAGTTTGCCTGGGATGGAGGAGTTCCTGGATCGTGAGACTTTAAGTTTTAAAATCAGGACGGTCCCAGACAAAGGGGGATGAGTTATCTCCCTGCTGCCTCTGCCAGGCCTTGTGCTGACAGCTTGACTCTCATCTCCTCCTGGCGTCCTTGGTATAACCCAGAAGGTAGGGCGCATTGTTGCTGTTATTGTCTCATTTTCCAGATGAAAAGAACAGAGGCTCAGAGGGGAAATGACTTGCCAGGGTCAGAGCTGCCAGTGGTAGAGCTGATTTTCAAATCCAAGTCTGGAGTATCAGAGGTACAGGTACTTGACATAAATCCTTTCAGTGGTCCAAGAGTCTCAGCATTGGTCATGCCAGGGTGAGTCAGAGAGGAAGTGGGTCACACGGAGCCAATATCAAGGCATTGTTCTCTGGTGTCTAAAATGACATTGTCTTCTTTTCCATGAAGGTCAGAGACTTGGACTACGGTGCTAACCCCACACCTAACCTGGGTAACCTTGAACAAATCACTTGCCTCTCTGGGCCTCAGTTTTTCCTATCTAGAAAATGGGAAAGTTATCTTGGATTCCCTTTAAGACTATAAAGCTATGAAGGGGGCTTAGAGATCATCAGATGGAATTGCCTCTTCATTTTACAGATGAAAGAAATTGAGGCCCAAAGAGAGAAGAGACTAAGTCTTGTGAATGCACTTGCCTATGGTAGTAGAGAATGTGGTCAAAACTCAAAGAGAAACAGAGTCAACATGAAGAGAAATATACAGAGAGGGAGGGAAGAAGAAAGGGAGAGGAAAAGGGGAAGAGAGGGAGAGGGAGAGAAAGAGACAGAGAAAGACACAGAGAGAGAAGCAAAGAGAAGAAATGAGTGAGCATTTACAGCTGACTTTATTCTGTTTCTGGATCTAGCCATGCCTGAAGTCCACTTGGGCATCCTAGTGATGAAGCCAATAAATTCCCTCTTTTACTTAAGCCAGCTTGAGACGTGCTTCTCTGATTTACGACCCAAAGAGCCCTAAGTAATTTATACCAGTTCCTTTAACCTTCCATTCAGGGATCTGGGGATATGTGTATTAAGTGATTAATTCATTCATCCATTCAACAAACATTTATTAGCACCCACTATGTAATAAGTACTGTGCAAGGGGCACAGTGTGGATACAGTGATAAACAAGATACATGGGAGGCCTCAAAGGACTCACAATCCAGTTGGGAAGGCAGATAGGAAAATAAATTAGTGCAATGAAGTGTGATGGAAGTCACAGAGAGAGACTGCATGCCAGAGAGAGAGAGGTGAGGCACTGTAGGGGAGGTGGGGTGCCCAAAGAAGTAGGCTAAGAGACAGAAACAATGGCCGGCCCCCGGGACATGATGTAAAATGGTTGGGAGGGGGGGTGGGGAGGTGGAAAGGAGTGAGAGAGGCAGAGGGAAGAAGAGGGATCTGAGTGCACAGCCGCAGCCGATTTGAACATGGATTAGTGCCTCCTCTGTTACTTAGTCCCCGGTGGACCTGGGGGTTTCCAAGATGAGTAAGACAGGATCCTTCCCAGGGTGGCAGGGGAGCCAGAAGCCCACAAACAAGAGCACGGGGATAGTATAGAGGCTGGGACTAGAGGTCTGTCCACTGAGATACTGAGGGGGTGGCCAATTCTAACTGGGGGAGGGGATGTCAGACAAATTTTCTTATAAAAATCTATCTAAGTTGGGTCTTTGAAATGAAGGTGAGGTGATCAGGGATGGACAGCGTATTCCAGGTAGGGTTTTAGGGGTAAGGGTGGGCTAGGGCATGCGGCTGTGAAACAGAGTAGCCCCAGGCAGACAGACTGAGTGCAAATCCCAGTCTGAGGCTGCTTCGTGTGGGTTTTCCTCAAAGCAGATCCTGAGACAAGAATTTACGTGCAAGCGATGTATCTGGGAGGTGACCCCAGCACAGTGAGGGGTGTGAGACCGGGAACGGAAGGGAAGGAAGCCAGTGCAGGGAGTGTTCATGAGTGGGCAGCTGCTGTGGGCAACTGGACCCCAGTCCTGCTGGGGACCCTCGAGAGTGTGTGCAGAACAGGCTGCAGAACTGTCTCTGGTGGGTGGAGCGAGGAAGCTGGAATCCTGCCCTCCCTGAAGTAGTGCTGTCCCAGAGGTTCTAACTCCCTGCATGTCCTGCCTGCCCCTGCGTCCACCGCTCGCCAACCGTGTGAACTTAGCCTCTCTGTGCCTTGGTTTTCTGATCTGTAAAATGGGGCTGATAATGGTACCTCCTGCACAGGAATCATGTGGATGTAAAATGCTTAGCACAGGGCCTTGGAAGTGGCTCAGACAATAGTCACCATTATCATCTTTAGGGAACTGTGAATGGTTCGCAGGGCTGGAATAGAAGGTGGAGGGCAGGAAGAAATGAGTCAGGAGGAGGAAGCAGTGATGGAACGGGACTTGTCAAGGGCCTTGATTATCAGCACAGGTGTCGAAGCCTGAACCAGAGCTAATGAGGGGAAGGGGCAGGACTTGGAGGCAGACAGGGCAGAAGGAGTTCAGGAAGGCTCACCGAACATGACCTGGGCCAGGCGTTCATTTACGTTCATTCACAAAGAATGGCTCCATGACTTCTCTGTACAAAGCACTCTCCTGGAAGGTGAGTCCTGGCCTGCAACGATCTCTGAGTTTCTCTTGAGCAGAAATAATAAGTTGGGTAAAAGCCATCAGAACAGCCATCAGAACGGGACAAATGAGCTGAGGGACCTTGGGGGAGGGAAGCGTCACTTCTGGGAGGAGAGGTCAGGAGATGCTTCTTGCAGGGAGAGGGGGTGGCAAATAGGACATGGGCCTTATGGGAAGGACAGAGCTATGGACGGGTGAAGTGAGCAAAAGCCTAGCCTAAGTGAGGGCAGAGAGGTGGGAATTTACAGGCAGCGCAGCAGGAGGGGCATGTGGGTCAGTGTGACTGTACCTCTGACATGCAGACCTCACTGGGTAATCCTCTTTGGAATCAGAGTTCTTTTGTCATGTCCAATTCGAGACTATATTTGACTTTAAGAGTGTGGTAGCACATGGTGTTGATGAGGCTGTGAGGGAAACGGCCCCTCTCCCCTCCAAATACCGACAGTGGACATTGTACAAACCCTATAGGGGTGGGTGGGTTGGTTTCCTAGAAGCAGACAAGGATTCCTGTGCACATGACTTATTAAGGGAGTGCTCCCTGGGAAGACTGGGAAGGATGGGGGGGAAGCAAGACAGGGAAGGGAGGAAGCCAAGCAAGATGCATGTATCAGTTACCTATTGCTGCATAACAAATTTCCCTAAATTAGAATCTGAAACCATCAACGTTTATTATCTCATAGTTTCTGTTAGTCAGGAATCTAGGAATGGCTTAGCTGGATGGTCTAGCCCAGGGTCTCTCAAGAGGATGCCGTCAAGGTGTTGGCAAGGGCTGCAGGCATCTCAAGGCTTGACTGAGGGAGGATCCACTTCTAAACTCATTCCTGTAAGTGTTGACAGGCCTCAGGTCCTCACTGGATGCTGGCCAGAGACATCAGCTCCCTGGCACGTGGACCACTCTGTAGGGCTGCTCAGAACATGGCAGAGTGAGAGATCTGAAAGAGAGCAGGGGCAAGAGAGAGCTCCCAAAACAGAAGCCACGGTCTTCTTATAACCTACTCTTGGAAGTGATGTCACATCACAGTCTAGACTCAAAAAGTGGGGCTCACACAAGGGTATAACTACCAGAAGGTGAGCATTTTAGAGGCTGCCTGCCACAGTGAGATTTTAGGCAAAATTCCAGCCTTAGCCTGGTCCCATGGGGAGCTCTGGAGTATAAATTACATGTCAGAGTGTGTCCAGCCTCAAGACACAAGAACTGGGCTTTCATACTCCTGGGCCAGTCATTGACTAGTCCCTCCAGGTGGGACTTACATCCAGGCATTTCAGTTGTTTTATGGGCAAGGCAGCTCCAGTTGCCTATGGACAGGCCACTGAAGAAAGTCACAGGTGTGAACTATTAGAAGCAAAGCACACAAAAGTTGGGGCACTTACACCAAACCAGTAAAAGAGATCCAAGGAGATCATGGTAGAGCGCCAACAGTGTCCCCTACAAGGGGATCCTTCGGAAACATTTATCAACATAAAGAATGTCTGTCCCCTTTAACTATCAATCTCACATCTAGGAATTTCTCCTACAAACACACTGAAGAAAGAGCCAAAATATTTATTAGTAGGGTCTGGTTAAGTAAATTATGGTCCATTTACACACTGGATTATTATATAGCTGTTAAAAGAACTAATATGAAAAGATCTCCCAGACACATCATTAAGTGAAAAAAGCAAGGTGTAAAATATTGACTGTGTTGGAGAGAAAGGAATTATTTGTACATATCCGTGCTTGCAAAGGGATGGATGTTTTCAGGTAAAATAAACAATAAATTATTATCGGTGAGAGGGAAGGCTGGGAGCCTGGGGTGGGAGAGAGACTTTTTCATTCTGTGTCATTGGTAATAACTGAATATTTAACTGTGTGCCTATATTTCTTTTGTAATAATTTTTAAACTAGTTTTCAAACGAAAGAGAGTGAATCTGGAAACTCAAGTCCCTGGAAGCCACTTGTATGTTTATGACTCTTCTAGTCGCCTGACCCTGATGCTCTGAGGACCCAGAAGAAGTGGTTTCCACACCACCCAACGCTGTCAATGGGAAATGTCTGGTTTGGTTCAATGAGATTGTATCATCTATCTAATTTGTTTCTGCTTCGTGTTTTGTAGCTTACTCCGAAGATTAGATTGTATTCTATATTTCATTCTAAAATTTTTATAATAGCCGTTGGCCAAAAGCATGAAAGATCTGATTTTGACAGCTTTGTAAATTACCAGCCTGTTCCTGTCTTGCTCTGTCCAGGTCATCCTCCCCACAGCCACCTCCAGAGCTCTAAGGAGCAAATCCAATCCCACGACTCCCACAGCCGCTGAAAGCTCCCCAGGACCCCCTGCTGCCCTCAGCATAAGTAATAATAACAAGGGCATCCACTGCCTGAGCACTGACCATGGCCCAAGACCTGCTTTACATGGATTCTCTCTCTGAGTTTTCACAATGACCCGGGGAGGCAGAGATCAGCTAAACCATTTGAAAGATGAGGAAATGGAGCCACAGAGAGGTGATGTCATTTTTCGAGTTCACACAGCCAGCGTCTGGCTGAGCCCAAATCCAAAATCCTATTTGGCTTAAAGGGCTGGATCTGGGTTGAGAAAGCACAATCAGGGCTGGAGAGGTCAGTAGGACCAGATCATGAAGTGCCTTCAGTACCAAGGCTGGGGATAATGGGAACCAAGGAAGGGTTGGTTCCTCTAGTCTTTGTTTAGAATGAGCTTAGGTGCCCCCTTAAGGCCTTCATGGTCACTTCCCTCCAAAAAGTGTTTCCTGGTTTTCTAGCCTGTAGGTATTCATTCATTCACTTATTCATTCATTTATTCATTCATTCAACAAATTAATGTGCCAGAAACTGTCAAGTCTAGGGACACAGACCCACATCAGATATGGTCCTCCCTCTAGAAACTCAGTGTCAATCAGCAGCGACAACTCAGGGATGCATGTTTTGGGCTGGAGGAGGCCCAGGGGGTTGCAGGAGCACAAAGGAAATACCTATACAGTCTAGGGGATGGAGTCAGGGTCTAGGAAGACTTCCGGAGAAGGCGTTACCTCACTGAGCTCTGAAAGCAGCAGATAATGAGGTAAAATGAGGGAGCATGGTGGGAACCTGGGAAGAAAGAGCAAAAGGCACGGCATCTGCAAAGGCCTGGAGGAGAGATGAAGGGAGAGACTTTTAATTGTTTACTATCCATCCCCCCACTGTGCCTAGAACAGCATTAGGCACATAGTAGATGCTTAATAAAGATCTGTTGAGTAAATAGAGCATGGCACGTTCAGAGAACTGCAAGTGATTCAGGGCAGCTAGATTATAACTTGCAAGGCAAGGAGAAGTCAGGCACAGGCTGGAGGGGTCAGATTAGGAAAGGTCTTGAATGTCAAGTTAAAAATTGTGAGCATCAGAGAGCCATTAAGGGGTTTTAATTAAGGGGGAGGAGATTGCTTGGTTGGATTAGTTTTTGAAAGACCATCATGTGCAAAATAAACTGGAAGGGACAAGGCTGGAGGCAGGCAGACCAGAGTGGAGGCTGGTGCTGTCATTCAGATAAGAAAAGATGATTTAGAATCTTACCTTCTAACCAGCTACTACACCGTCCACCAGCCTACTCAGGTTTATTGAGAACCCCAGAACCTTGTCCAGATCAGTTCCATCTCCAGGTTGGACTTTTGAACAGCACAGAAGGGATCTAGACATCACCTTCCTAGATCCAGGCACTATACTCCTAGTAATGCAGCCAAGGATGGCACTCATGTCCACGTAAGCATGAGGTCTTTTTCACGCGTTTCTAGTTAACCGAGGTGTAAACAGAAACTGCTCTAGGTATTTCAAGCAAAGAGGAAATTGAAGGCATGAAATTTATAACAAAGGTGCTGGGATGGGGGAGCAGAGGAAAAAAAGCTCACCCGAAGCTGCCACCACTTGGAGTTGAGTAGCCACAGGTGCTGTCACTGTCACCAGGCAGAAGCCACCACCATGGTCACTACTGAAACTATTGACACTGCTGGAGCCCATGTTTGTCAGTGGTCGACTGAAGTTGTCTGTTGCTGCCACTGCTACGTTTAATCTCCTGCTAGGACCTCCCATTAACAGAACCTACTAGCCCCAGCTGACGAAATCATCTGAGAAATGTAGTTTGCAGGCTTCTAGCCCTGGCAATAACAAGAGAGTAGAGAGGGGTGAGGTGGGACTGAGAGCCAACAGCAAATAATTGGCCCACAAGACCTCTTCAGCCATCAAAGCTAATAACATAAGAACCCCTCTGATAACATCAAACAGAAGTGGATGGATTTATGTCAGTTATAGCACCAAGGTGGCAGCCAGACAAATCTTTGATATGGGGGAGTCCTTAGGACCAGCATTTTCTGAAGTTTAAGGAGCAGCAAAACTCTTTTCCCAGCTGTGGCAGCTGCATGTATCCCAGAGAGCGGCTCTAGTTGAGGTCGAGAGGGGACGTGTCCCCCACACATCCAGTCCCCTCTCTGCAGCCGGCCCCCTCCTCACCATAGTCCTCCTGCCAAGCCCCTCAAGGGGCTTCACATAACCACCTGACTCTGAGGAACTGACTTGTGTCCAGGTCTTAATTTATAAAGATGACGGAGTGACGGCATGCCATTGAAAGAAGAATTTATTACTTAAAATTCCCGGGAGCAGGGAGCACACCACACCAGGGGTCCCCAACCCCTGGGCCGCAGAGGGTACCAGTCCGTGGCCTGTTAGGAAGCCGGCCGCACAGCAGGAGGTGAGTGGCGGTGAGCAAGTGAAGCTCCCCATCGCTCCCCATCTCTTGCATGAACCATCTCCCCCCACCGCATCCCCTGCCCCTGTCCGTGGAAAAATTGTCTTCCATGAAACTGGTCCCTGGTGCCAAAAAGGCTGGGGACCGCGGTACCACACCACACGGGGCTGCACGAGGAAGGGCCAGGTTTGGTCAGGAGGCGGGAGCAAGGAAAGACAGAGGTCACAGCCTTTACTGGGACTTCTACAGGAAGGGCAGGTGGCCAGAGTAGACAGCTTATGACTGGTTACTTTGAATAATTCCAGTGGGCTTTGGGGCATAGGGGCTGTCCCTAGTTGTCTGGTACTTGGCCCTGGGTGGATTTAGGGCAGGGGAAATACTGGCTTGTTGTGTGAGGGCTGGCTAAAGGAGGTAGTTCAGAGTATGGGCTCTGGATCCCAGAGGAGCTGTAAACAACTTTGGCCATAGTTTGGCCCTGCGACTAATGGATGCCAAAAAGACAAATTCACAATCTCAGAAAACGGATTTAGAAGAAAAACCCAGTAGAAAACCTCTGATCTTGTCTTGTTTTCACACATACACCTATTTTACAGATGGGAAAGGGTAAAGGACCTCCCCAAAGTTTCACACTGAGTTTGATTTGAGACGAGGACTTGGGCCACCCGTTGTCTCTCAGTCCATACCCTCTCCCTGACTCCTTCAGGCTGGTAAGTGTTGGGGTGTATCTGCAAGGCTAGATAAATATTTCCCCGTACATGGCTTGCCCTTCCTTCCCCCTGCCAGCTGTCTGCACTGAGCCTCCAGCCCTGTCAGCTTTCTTGCCCCTCCCCAAACTAGCTGAGTCCCGCTGGGTAGCAGATGAGAAATCACCTCTGCAGTGGTGGGTTCTGTATCAACATGGCTCCATCTCTGGGACATCTGAGTCCAAACAAGCAAGTTGCAGGGACGTGCACAATACTGGACCACTGTTCATCAGGCCTTTCCCGCCCACCTCTCCTGGAGAGGTGGTCTTCCCTTGACCCCTTCACACACATGCACAAACGCGCGCACACACACCCACACACACAGCCCACCCCCACTGT
The DNA here is from genome assembly GCF_028564815.1 of Eubalaena glacialis. Classification (NCBI taxonomy): domain Eukaryota; kingdom Metazoa; phylum Chordata; class Mammalia; order Artiodactyla; family Balaenidae; genus Eubalaena; species Eubalaena glacialis. The sequence goes on from NC_083728.1 coordinate 22,650,823, forward strand.
GTTCTCATCCCTCAGACCTCAGTTGTAACATCCCTTCCACAGAGAGGCCCCCCTTGACCACCCCATTAGGAATGCTGTCCTGCAGAATATGTCTCTCCCAGCACCTCTGTCTGTAGTAGTAAATACTGGTTGGTTGGTTGGTTTGTCTCCCCACTGGCGTTTAGCTTCCAGAGGATGGGACCGTGTCTGTCTGATTTCAACTTCATCTCCTGTGCCTGAAACACATCAGGCGCTCAATAAGTGTGTTGAGTGAATGAGGGAATGAATGAATGAGTTGAGTAGATGAATGAGATTGGGGCTCGAAGAGGAGAAAGTATTCGGCACTGGCCGCCAGCTGCTGGAAGAGGCAAGGATAGATTCTGGGCTATTTCCCCTGCCCCCTCGCTCTCCAGGAGCTCAGGCACCAGGGATGGGATTCAACCTGGGTTGGGGGGGCTCCCCTGTCCCCCACTACCCCCCACCCCGCCTGGAGTGTCCCATTCCGTTGGAATCGGAGGGCCCCCTCAGCGTCCCCCCTCCACCAGGAAAGGAGGGGCGGGGTCGCTTGCCCCCCACTCCGCCCCGGCTCCACACCCGGCGCTGCAGCGGGAGGGAGAGCGCGTAGCCCCCGCGCCCACCGATGCAGCAATTTGCAGCCCGACCTCAATTAGCCCGGCGCCTACGCTTGCCAATTACCGCGTCAATCACTGCGCCGGAGGCAGCGGAGGGAAGAAACGGAGGGGGAAGAGCGAGGGGAGAGGGCCAGGCTGGAGCAGCCCGCTTGCCCTGGACTGGCTGAAACCGGTCCGGACTCCCAGGGAAGAAGCTGCAGAGTCCCCTTCCCCTCCGAGCCCACCTCAGAGCTCCGGTGACCTCTCTCATCACTATTTTGGACTCCCCCAGATGGAGACTGGAGGGCCTCCTCCTCCCAATCCCACCCACCTCCCCATGCCCCACTCCGCTCGGCCTCTGCCAGCCTCAGTTTCCCCATCCACTAGATTGTAAGCTTCGTGAAAGGGAGCCAGTATCTTGCCTGTCTTGCACACCCTAGACACTCGATAGCAAATAAATAGTGACAGAAATAAAAGAGCAAATCTGTTATATGGAAATCAAAATACTACCACAGAAGACAGTTGTGAGCATAAAGCAAGATGTCTAGAAAATTATGGAGAATTGGCACACGGTGAATGCTTGAGAAATGCTGTTATCATCCATTTAGTCAACAACATCTGAAGGCACCACCTTTGTGCCAGGCTCTATGATTCCATTCCAACAAAGTTCAAGAACAAGCAAACTGCGTCTTTGGTACTAGAAGTCAAAAATGTGGTTAGCTGGTTAGCCGACCACAAGGGAGGTTTCTGGATTAATGGAAACATTATCTCAATCTAGGTAGTGGTATACATATGTAAAAGTCATTGAGCTGTACACTTCACGACCTGTATATTTTACTGGGTGTATGTTAGACCTCAATAAAAATTTTTAAATAGAAAAGTAACATATTGGACTTCCCTGGCAGTCCAGTGGTTAAGACTCTGCACTTCCACTGCAGGGGGAACGGGTTCAATCCCTGGTCTGGGAACTAAGATCCCACACGCGGCGCAGCCAGAACAGAAAGAAAGAAAGAAAGAAAGAAAGAAAGAAAGAAAGAAAGAAAGAAAGAAAGAAAGAAAGAAAGAAAGAAAGAAAGAAAGAAAGAAAGAAAGAAAGAAAGAGAAGGAAGGAAGGAAGGAAGGAAGGAAGGAAGGAAGGAAGGAAGGAAGGAAGAAAGAAAGAAAGAAAGAAAGAAAAGTAACATATTCATATCTCTGGGCACCTTACAGCTCTACAAGTCCCCTTCATTTAGCCCACTATCCCACACGAATTTTATACGGAAAATAAGAAGTCTTTTCTTCATCGAGATTCTGAAACACAACTTAAAACAATATAAGTTAAACATTAAAATAATTAAAGACAAGATCATGGGGACCCCAACCATCTCCTTTCACTTCCTCTGGAAAGCCTTTCTTCCCTGCTGAGCCCTCCAGGTATTCTCACCACCCCCGGGGTACTTTCTCAGATTAAGATGTGAATCAGAGTCTGGTAGATTCAACAGAACTGCATCCTCTTAGAACAAAGAACAGTCTGGCATTTGGAATAGAAAAGCCTTGCTTTCCCAGCAACTTTGCAAAAGTGATTTCTAGTATTAATGGGTGGAAACTTCTCCTGGATTGACCCCCTTTTCACAGGACTAATTACAGATTTATTAATATTTATGCACCTCTTGTCACAGCCAATAGCTCTTGTTGGAGGACATTAAGCCTTATCTCACTACCTCCAGGAAGGGGCATTTGAAGCCAGCTCTAATTGGGTGACCCGCAATCAAGATAGAAGGGAAAAAATGACAATAGCTCACCTGTTGCCATATATTAAAATACCATCTGCCCAGCTTAATGATTATCTTTAGAATTAATAATATTGCTAGCCCAGGTTTGGGCCCTAATAGCAGGAAATCGTATTAAATATTTTGCTAAGAGCAATCAGCTTTTTGATAAGGCTAATGGCCGTGCCCCTGGCTGTTTCTCATCTCTGAGCTCTCTGTTTTCCTTCCCCAGCAGAAGGCCACTTTGTCCATATCACTTGTCATCTAATGTCAGCATCACCTGGTGCTGTCTCCTGATGGGGCTCCCACTGCCTCTCTCACCCTCATCCAATCCATCTTAGGTGCTGCAGTGAGATTTATCTTTGGAAGACGCAGCTCTGGCCCTGTCATACCCCTACTCTACAATCTTTAGTGGCTCCCCATTGCCTACTGTATGAACTGCATGAACGGGCATCTAGCCCTCCACCATCCAGCCCCAACTGCTCCATGCTTTGTTCCCTTTAAGGATCCAAATCTTTAGACACACTAGACAATCACTTCTCTGTTCCCAGGGCACACGCCTGATTTCTGTGTTATTCAGAGAAGTAACATGGGTTTGGGATTTGGACGACCCAGACTCAGATCCCAGTGCTGCCACTTTCTAGTCTGATCTTGTGCAAAATGCTCAACTACTTCGAGCCTCAATTGCCACATCAGCAAAATAGAGATAAAATGTTGTCTACCTCATACGGCTTGTTATAAGGATTGCATGTGATCAAGTAGGCCAAGTGCTTAGCCCAGGGTCTGGCATACCTCCAGAACAGGTGTGCAATTAATGCTTGCACCCAGCCTTTTTCTAATTCTGCAACTTTACATCCCTCTACCTGGAGTGCAGAGGAGTGTGGGGCTTCAGAGCTCAAGTAACTGAGAATTCAAATTCAGGCTTGAGTGATCTTGGCAGGTGTCTTAATCTCTCTAAGCCTCAGTTTCTTCGTCCATGAAATGGGTACAATAGTCCTAACTAATTACTACTATTATGAGCTTTAAATAACATAAAGCAGGTAAAACACAATACTATTGGCACATAGTAACTGCTTGATAAACATTAATTACATTGTTGTTGCATTTCCAGTCATCAAAGCACCAGTCCAGTCAAAGTCCTTCTCCTCCAGGAAGCCCTCCCACGCCTCACCTTTTTCTGACTCTCTCTTGTAATGTTTTATATTTTCCACGGGTCATTTGGATGCCTCCATCTTTCCCTTCTGCCATCTCCCAAGTGGACTGAGTGCTCAGGGACTAAATCATGTCCAGCTCTGCACTCTCTCCCAAGACCCTTGGTAACTGGCATGAAGTTTGGCACAGAGCAGGCACTCGAATGTTGACTCAGTAATGACAATAATTATAGCTAATAAGTACTGAGCGCTCACTACCTGTCAGGCACTGTTATGGGTACTTTAGAGCAATGAATTCTTACAGCCATTAATTTTTAACATTCATAGCAATTAACAAGTAGTTCACTCCTATGGCAACTAATAGCGATTCATTCTTACAACCAACCTCCATTTGTTTGTCTTCTATTAGTATCTCCAGTTTATTGGGCAGGAAACTGAGGTGTAGAGAGGTCATACATACAGTTAGGAAGTGAAGGACTGAGGGGTCAATTGCAGCCTGAGGGCTGCCTGGAGCCCTTGCCCACCAACAATAGGGAGCTAGAGTTGGCACTATCTCCCTAACTTTTCTCGGGCAACCCTCGTAGGCAGAGCTGTGGTTTTCTTTCCCCAAGGTAGATACCAGTGCTTGCTATGTGCCCATCTCTATGTGGGGCCCTCCCCAACATCATCTCCTTATACTGAGTACTGTTATCTTCATGTTATAATGGTGGCAACCGAGGCTCAGAGAGGTGAAGCCACTTACCTAAGGTCACACAGCTGATAAATGGAGGAGATGGGATTTGAACCCAGGCCCAGGGGGCTCCAGTCTACTTCATGATTGGTGGGCTCAATTAGAAGCATGAGGTTTTCCCTCCAGTTTTTGCTGGACTACAGCCCTGTCCTGACCTCTATGCCTCTTTCCTGGGACCCCGACACCGTGCTGTGTGGTCTGCAGCCCCTACTCTTGAGAGGCAGGAGGGCTCTGGGCCCTTCTCTATGCCCTCTACGCCTTCTCCTCCCCACCAGCTGGTGGTCTCATTTTAACACCAACAGAGTTGCCTTCCTGGGGTTCAGACGCTGCCTTGCCTCTGGCCCTTGTCCTTTTGGACTAAGGGCACCTGAGCCCGCCTGGTCTCCCTCCTCGAGCCTCAAACATTGGGATTGGGAGTCAGAGGCAGGTGTCCACCTTGTCCTTCCTGGCAACTAATATGTATAATGGCAGAGAAATGAGCAAAGAGCTGGGGGTGTCTGGGGAGGAAGCATTGGCCTGGGTGAAGCAGGACAGGCTGTCTGAAAAAGAAGATTGTGAGCTGGCCCTGTAAAGGGTGAATTCACCAGGCAGAAGAGGGAAGCCAAAGCCTTGGAGGCAGATGGAGAGGGAAACACAGGGAGGCATAACATTAATGCTGTCTTCCAAAAGGAGCAGGAGTGGAGACCATGGATGGCAGAGGCCAGAGTCAAAGCTGGTGAGGTCAGTCCTTTGGTGGTGGAGTGGGAGGGGGTCTGTGATTCCAGAAGATGTACAGGAACTGAAACCCACCCTTCCATGTGGAGGGGTCAAGGAGCAGTGAAGAGCACCCAGACCCCAAGAATAGCTGCCCCATATCACCTTTCCACTCCCTCCCGGCAGCCGTCACCAGGACGGTGATTAGGTGCTGCCGACAGGTGCCAGGCAGGCTGCTGGCTATCGCCAGCGAGGCCCCTGACAGCCGCTCCAGCTGTCTCCCATCAGAGAGAACACACATCTGATACTAGCCTGATGAGGCTGTCTCTAGACAGGCGGCTGCAGAGGGAGAGAGAGGTGGGAGACAGTCTGCTATTACAGTGCACACTCTGGCCAGCTCCCCAGTGCCGCCCGACAAGAGGCTCTTAATCACCAGAGAGCCTCTGGGGGCCTTTCTCAGGCTCCTTTGACCTCGTCGGCACATGCCTGTGCACAAACATGCCCTGAAACAGGTCTGAGAGTCCATCTACGCACCATACGACAAATACCTACACGTGCGTGGACACTGACGGGCAGAGTCGGCAGTGGCTGCATCTGCACTGGAGTGTAAACGTGCACAAACATGAGGACGTACGTGTACACATTCACACCTGCTCTCGAACAGAAAAGCTGCCATGGGTGCACACATACACACTTTCATGCCTGGATTCCTACACACTCAATGAACACGAACACGTGTGCACCACATTCACACATGTACACTCAGTGTCTAAATCTGGGTTCTCTCCAAAAAAAGACTCTAAGACAGAGATTTGGAGGCAAGTAGTTGATTTGATATTCAGTTGATGGCTATTTGTGTTGTTTCCACCTTTTGCTGTTATGGATAATGTCTCTATAAACATGCATGAACAAGTTTTTGTGTGAATATACATTTTTATTTGTCTTGGATATCCACCTAAGAGTGGAATTGCTGGGCCATATGGTAACTTCATGTTTAACCTTTTAAGAAACTGCCAAACTGTTTCCAAAGAGGCTGCTCCCTTTTACATTCCCAACGACAGCGTATGAATATTCCAATTTCTCCAAATCCTTGCCAACATCTGTTATTGGCCTTTTGTTGTTGTTGTTGTTATTCCCATCCTAATGTGTATAAAGTGATATCTCACTTATTTCCTCTCTAGTTTTTATTATTTACTTCCTTCTGCTTGCTTTGGGTTTAGTTTTTTCTTCTTTTTCTAGCTTCTTATGGTGGAAGTTTAGGTTATTGATTTGAGAGCTATCTTCTTTTCCAATATCAGTGTTTACAGCTATAAATTTCCCTCTTGGCACTGCATTAGATGCATTCCATAAGTCCATAAGTTTTGTTGTGTTTTCATTTTCATTCATCTCAGAATATTTTCTAACTTTCTTTGTGATTTCTTCTTTGACCCATTCATTATTTAGTGGTGTTGCTCAATTTCTACGTTTGTGATTTCTTAAATTTCTTCCACCGTTAATTTTTAACTTCATTCCATGTGTTCAGAAAACACACTTTGTATGATTTAAATCCTTTTAAATGTATTGAGACTTATTTTGTGACCTAACATATTGTCTGTCCTGTAGAATGTTCCATGTGCACTTGAGAAGAATGCTGTTGTTGAGGGGGAGTATTCTACAGATGTCTGTTAGGTCAAGTTAGTTTACAGTATTTTTCCAGTCTTTTATTTCCTTGTTGATCTTCTGCATAGTTTTTCTATCCATTATTGAAAGTAGAGTACTGATGTCTCCATCTATTACTGTTGAACTATTTCTGCCTTCAGTTCTATCAGTTTTTGCTTCATATATTAAGGGGCTCTACTGTTATGTGCATGTGTGTTTATAATTATGTGTTCCTGATGGATTGACCCTTTAATCATTTTAAAATGTCCTTCTTTGTCTCTAGTAACAATATTTGTCTTAAAGTCTATTTCTTCTAATATTAGGGTAGCCTCTCCAGCTCTCATTTGGTTCCCCTTTGCATGTTATAGATATTTTCATCTTTTTACTGATAGAGTCTGTGTCTGCCATTTTGCTTTGTTTTCTGTATGTCTTATGTCTCTTTGTTCCTCTATTCCTCCAATACTCCCTTCTTTTGTGTTAAATAATTTCTAGTATATCATTTTGATTCTCTTGTCGTTTCTTTTATTATATTTTTGAGTTATTTTCTTAGTGGTTTCCCTGGTGATTATAATTAACAACTTAAAATAATCTAGTTTGGATCAATACCAACTTAGTTTCCATAGTATACAAAAACTTTGTTCCAATATAGCTCCATTCCCTGCCTCCTTCTTTGTACTACTGTTGCCATACAAATTATATCTTTATATATTATAAGCTCATCAACATAGTTTTATAATTATTGCTTTATGCAGTTGTCTTTTAAATCAGGTAGGAGAAGAAAAAAAGTTACAAACAAAATTACATTTACACTGTCATATATTTGCCTATATACTTACCTTTGCTCTTTATTTCTAGACTCTTTGTTTCTTCATGCAGACTTGAATTACTATCTAGTGTCCTTTCATTTCAGCCTAAAGGACTCCCTTTAATAATTCTTATAAAACAGGTCAGCTAGTGACACATTCTTTAATTAAAAAAAAAATCTGGAAATATTCCCCCTTCCTTTTTGAAGGATAGTTTTTCTGGATAGAGAATTCTGAAAGTCAGTTCCCCTCTCCAGGGTTTGTTGTTGTTGCTGTTTGCTGTAGTCACTGCTGCTGTTTGTTTGCTTAGTGACATTCCTGGACTACTTCTGTAAAGCCTGTATTCTTTGTCATGTGTGGTCATTGACGTCTCTGCTCAGTTAATTTAGTGGTCAGCTAATGATTGGACATTTAAGGCTTTCTTAAATGCTGTGAACCAATAAGTCTCACAGTCTTTGCCACAGGGCTGCATGTTATGTGTTGGGGAATTTAAAACTCTGTCTTCACTTCCTGCTTACACAGAGCCTCAGGTCAGCCACAGGTAAAAGACTATGGCCTTCTCACATCTTTCCTAGGCATGCACGTGCACATGGACTTCTAGATTCCCAGGACTATGTTAGAAATTTTCAAAGTCCCTCACTCATTCCCTCAATTTTCTTTTAAGATTTTTGGTTAGTCTTTTCTTAGCTCTAACTGAAGTAATGCTGCCTCAGACAGCTGTGATGTTAAACAATTGCCTCTGATTGTTGTCACAAAAGCCCTTGGAGGTAGAACTTTTGCACAGAGAGGCCTCTAATTCAGGACAAATAAGGAAATGAAGCTTTTGAGCAAGCTGCCAGGCAGGTCAAATAATGACAGTTCTCTGGGAATGGAGCTTTTGGGGACCTCCAAACCTGCTCTGTCCTCTCTAGTGGCTGCTAGGCTGTTGGATTACACAGTCACTATGGTTGCAAGGCTGTTGGTTTTCAAGGCTACTATGGAGCTGGGAGAGGGGATGGGATTAAAGCAAATTAAAACATCATAAAACTCACTGTTCTTACCAAGATTCAGCCATTTTTCTTGTTGTATGTCTTTAGTTAATTTCCAACATTCAAAACAAGTGTATTTGAGAGTTTTTCCAGTGTTCTCATTGCTTTTATGGAGGATTAGATTTTTGGAAGTCTTTCGTCCATCATTCCAGAAGTCAGCCACTAGGACACTGACTTTTCCTATGTATCTTTTGCACTGTATGAGGTTTTTACCACGTTCAGGTATTAGCCAATCAAAAAATTAATATATATAAAAGCAAAAAATGGCATTTACACACATGTACATGTGCACACACATTAATGCAGGCACCCATATGTGTAAGCATATTAATCTGTCTGTGACACATATTTGTTCATCCACATGGGGGAGTGAGAGAGTCAATTTTGTGCTTCAGAAAGATCTCCCCCACTCTTGGTTCAATGTGGAGCATGGAGAGGATGAGATGGGAGGCAGAGAAGCCAGGAAGAGGCTGGGAGTCATCCGGCAACAGTGATGATGTGGCCCGGACTTGGTCCAGGGGGAGCTACACATGTCCACAGCTAATTACCCCTGGGCACCCCATGTGTACACAGGCCCAGGCATATACATATGTAGGTACATGGTCCATGTATTCAGGCACACATGCATCCTGGAACATGCTGCTGAAGTTAAAGAGGAGCTGGAGGACCGGACTGTAAGCCATAAGGGGACTTGGTGAGAAGAAGAGGGTTCTAGAGGGGAGGGTATGAGGGAGGTATGGTATTCCAGGCCTGATACCCAGGGCCCACCAGCCTCCCCTCTGTCAGGCTGGACCTGTACACCACATTCTGCTCTGGAACATCCCTTTCCAGCTATGCAGACCCCATCCTGGTTTTCCCAGCAACCCATCTCTAGGGCACAGCTTTAACAGTCGCTGGGGGCCCCTCCTTGGTCCTCCTGATGTGTTATCAACTCCTCTCATATCACCCTAGGGCACCTCTCTTCCCTGTGAGCAATTTCTGCGGATGAGGGTTATGTTTGTTTCTTGACCTCATCCACCCCCGGAGTTCATTTCATCTTCAGTTCCAGGCTACTCCACTGCAGGGAGCACATAGACAGAGGCTGGATGCTAGCTGGGTGAGACCCCGGGTGTTACAGACACACTAGATCATCTCGAATCCCTGCTGACACCAAAGATTACAGGTCTCCTAAGCCCAGGATACTGAAATTTCGGATTTTTTAAAATAAAATTTCTTCAGACTTCCCTGGTGGTGCAGTGGTTAAGAATCCGCCTGCCAATGCAGGGGACACAGGTTCGATCCCTGGTCTGGGAAGATCCCACATGCCGTGGAGCAACTAAGCCCATAGGCCACAACTACTGAGCCTGCGAGCCACAACTACTGAGCCCGCATGCCACAACTACTGAAGCCCGCGCGTTCTAGGGCCTGCATGCTGCAACTACCTAGCCCGTGTGCTGCAACTACAGAAGCCTGCGCACCTAGAGCCCATGCTCCGCAACAAAAGAAGCCACCGCAATAAGAAGCCCGCGCACCACAACAAAGAGTAGCCCCCGCTCGCCGCAACTAGAGAAAGCCCATGCGCAGCAACGACGACCAAACGCAGCCAAAAAAAAAAAAAAAAAAAAAATTTCTTTTTATTATGAATTATTTCAAATATCTAAATAATAATATAATGAAGATCAATGTACTCACTACCCAGTTTTTTTTTTAATATCTTTGTTGGAGTATAATTGTTTTACAACATTGTGTTAGTTTCTGCTGTATAACAAAGCGAATCAGCTATACACATACATATATCCCCATATCCCCTCCCTCTTGGGTCTCCCTCCCACCCTCCCTATCCCACCCCTCTAGGTGGTCACAAAGCACCGAGCTGATCTCCCTGTGCTATGCAGCTGCTTCCCGCTAGCTATCTATTTTACATTTGGTAGTGTATATATGTCCATGGCACTCTCTCCCTTCATCCCAGCTTCCCCTTCCCCCTCCCCGTGTCCTCAAGTCCATTCTCTAAGTCTCCGTCTTTATTCCTGTCCTGCCCCTAGGTTCTTCAGAACCTTCTTTCCTTTTTTTTTAGATTCCATATATATGTGTTAGCATATGGTATTTGTTTTTCTCTTTCTGACTTACTTCACCCTGTATGACAGACTCTAGGTCCATCCACCTCACTACAAATAACTCAGTTCCGTTTCTTTTTATGGCTGTGTAATATTCCATTGTATATATGTGCCACATCTTCTTTATCCATTCATCTGTTGATGGTCACTTAGGTTGCTTCCATGTCTTGGCTATTGTAAATAGAGCTGCAATGAACATTGTGCTACATGACTCTTTTTGAATTATGGTTTTCTCAGGGTATATGTCCAGTAGTGGGATTGCTGGGCTGTATGGTAGTTCTATTTTTAGTTTTTTAAGGAACCTCCATACTGTTCTCCATAGTGGCTGTATCAATTTACATTCCCACCAACAGTGCAAGAGTGTTCCCTTTTCTCCACACCCTCTCCAGCATTTATTGTTTGTAGATTTTTTGATGATGGCCATTCTGACTGGTGTGAGGTGATACCTCATTGTAGTTTTGATTTGCATTTCTCTAATGATTAGTGATGTTGAGCATCCCTTCATGTGTTTGTTGGTAATCTGTGTATCTTCTTTGGAGAAATGTCTATGTAGGTCTTCTGCCCATTTTTGGATTGGGTTGTTTGGTTTTTTGATATCGATCTGCATGAGCTGCTTGTATATTTTGGAGATTAATCCTTTGTCAGTTGCTTCATTTGCAAATATTTTCTCCCATTCTGAGGGTTGTCTTTTCGTCTTGTTTATGGTTTCCTTTGCTGTGCAAAAGCTTTTAAGTTTCATTAGGTTCCATTTGTTTATTTTTGTTTTTATTTCCATTTCTCTAGGAGGTGGGTCAAAAAGAATCTTGCTGTGATTTATGTCATAGAGTGTTCTGCCCCACTACCCAGTTTTAACTTATATCAGAATGACTTGCTTCAGTTCTTACCTCTTATTTTTTCAAACTAATTTTGTCAGCAAATGAATGCCTTCACCCACTCTCAGGTTGATGAGTATTTGGATTTGTTTCCAGGTTTTTTGCTATCGTGGGCAGTATGATTATGAGCATTCTTGTCATGTTTCCTGTTGTGTACGTGCAAGAGTTTCTCTTGGGTATATACCTAGAAGTGGAACTGCTGAAAATTCAGCTTCATGAGATACCGCCAAACTGTTTTTCCAAAGTAGTTTTATCAATTTGCACTCCACCAGCAGTGTCTGAGAAGTCTTGGGGGTCCACATCCTCTGGTATCCTCACACATCGAATGCTATCCAGCAGTCAAAATGAATGAACAATAGCAACAAGCAGCAATAAATATGAATCTTAGCAATACAATAGTAAGTGAAAGAAGGATGCATAGAGCATGCCACTCTAAAAAAATCTTTATAAACGACTTACACAAGCATGTACATTTCTATATATATATATATAAATACATAATTTATTAGTTATGACCTTTTAAAAGAAATAAAATGTTACAGCTACAATTGAAGACCCCTGTATATACCCCTCCCCAATTCAATCCCTTTCTCTTTTTCCCCAGCCCAAGGAAACACTCTCAGGGAATCCATCTGCGTTGTGTTTTAACTGCTTATGAACGTATCCATACTGTTGATGAGGTCTTGATACTTACATAAATGGTATTAAATCACACATAGTCTTCTGTGACTTTTTATTTTTTTTCACTCACCATTATAGCTTTGCGATTTATCCATGCCAATACATGTGGCTGAAGTTCATTACCTATAACTGGTAAATTCAATTTATACTAATTTGCCACACTTTATTTATCCATCCTCCTGTGGACGGGAATTAAGTAATCCTGGTTTTTGTGATTTTGAGATTCCAAGATCCCCAAATTATATCATTCTAATATTTCTATGTAGTTGAATGATGCTTTTGAAATATGAATCCATTTTCTTTTTTCAGTTGGTTGTCCTCCTGGTCTTGAGTTTGCAAAGCCGCAGCTATGAGGGGAAGAGGAGTGCTTGGGGGCAGAGACAGTAGAGGGGGAAGAGGGGCTGATGGCCTGGGGAGTGACCAGGCTCTCAGTCACCCCTGAGACCCCAACACCATCCCCTTGGCTGGGCTTTGGGAGAGGAATCGGAAGGAGCCTTGCAAGCTGCAGGCCCCCGAGAAAGGAGTCCCATCCCGGTTCCAGGGCTGAGGGTGATTACAGACCCACAGCCAGGTCTGGAGGACCTGAGAGCAGGGGTGACCTGTGCCCTATTCCAGGCTGAACCCCAGAGAAGTCTGGGTACACAGGCCTGAGATGGCCTCACAGAGGCCCCCGGGCCTGGCATGGTGCAGGAGTATCAGGGAGACTCCCCAGACCCAGAGGGGCCTCTGGACCGCAGGAACCCAGGGTGGCCAGCAACAGAGAGAGGAGGGCAGCACGTCTTGATGGCGGACAACAACTGAGGGTCAATTGTCCTCCCCCACAATGCATGTCATCCCCAAAATGTCTTCCAGACCCATGAAAAAGGGACCCCCCCATCACCCTGAGTTTCTCCCACCATGGCAGAACAGGGCCCCCAAATGGAAATGACCTTGCACTATAGAAAAGCAAAGGAAGCAACATTCCTTGTACACTTGCTGGGAGTGGAGAATTACACCCACTGCACTTGGCATTGAGGAATCTGGATTTCTAGGAAAATGTGTCCCAGGTTCTAAGATTCCAAGCTTCCCAAACCTCAGGGTTCAAGGACAATTTGGAAGTAGGGAAAGTCTAGCACTGGGCCTCCTGAGACCTCTGCAAGGATTGTGTCCATTTTCCTGACTCTCTAGCCCCCCTCCAGGCAGCTAAGGAATAAAGAGGTTTGGTGGGGAAGCCCGTGATCTTCTTGGCCCTAGATTCTGCCAGGCCTTGACGAGGCAGGGTACAGAGACTCCCACCAGTCAAAGCTGTATGGCCTTCCCTTGTAGAGTCCTTGGTCCATTCACTGGGCCAGAGGGGAAACTGAGGCCCAGACAGGAACTGATTTGCCCTGGTCACGCAGCCAGCAGCGCAGACCCAGGCCACCTCACACACACCCTCCTGCCCCTCCCCTGTCATGACTCCTTCCCCACTCCGGGCTGCCTCCGGCCCTTAGAGAAGGAGAGCAGCCTGCAGTGGGAGTCGGAGATGGCCTGGGAATGTGTTCCCCTCTGCTTGGGCAGTCATGGCCGGCTCCCCCGGCCCCAGGCCTCTCACTGCCAAAGGTTGCCATCCATTTTCTGTCCACCTCATTTGTCTGCAAACCATGAAGAAAAATCACTCCCGGTCTCTCTGTCTTAGCTGCCGCTGTGATGTATGGCCTCCATCAGAGCCCCCTACCCCAGCGGCACCCTCCTTCTCCCCCAAACTCCCCAAGGCTGGGGTTCGGAAGGCTGGAGTGCTACTGAACCAGCTGACAGCATGCATTTTAAGAGATCATTCAGGACACGATATCCCTGCATTGTCTTTGCGGAGGGAAGACATTACTGATCACTGCTGGGCGGCCTCGGGCAATTCATGTCACCTCTCTGTATAATAACCCCCTCCCACTTCTTCTCCCAGAAGCCACACAAGGTCTATTTACAGCTCTTACTACATCTGTTCTTTCCATCATCTCTGCAGGGTACCTGGTGGGAATAATCCTAATTTCTATTTACCCTTTGTGCCAAGCCCCACGCTGAACACGGGGGACCCACGCCACTGCCCTTGGTAAGCCTTGGCCTCTCGTGAGAGAGCCAGACATGCAAAAAAAATAAGAGCAAACACCCCAGTGTAGAAGTGCAGTAATCAAAAACTTCCTGGATACATAGGTGTCAGAGACAAGGAAGGGGGTCCCTCTGCTGGGAAGGGGATGTGTGTGTATAGTTGAGGGTGTGCTCTGAGGAGGTGGTCTCTGCGCTGGGTTCTGAGCCTCTGAGGTTGGGAGCATGGGCTCTGGAGTTGGGCTGCCTGCACTGGTATCCTGCTGTGTGACCTTGGGCAACTTGCTTGGCTTCTCTGAGCCTCTCCATTGAATTCTGGAGAGCTGGTAGTGGGAATCCTTCTTGGGGGGCTGTGAGGGTCAAGTGAGTAAGGCATGAGAAGTGCTAAGTATAATGCCTGGTACAGAAGGCTAGCTGATGTTCTCACAATTTGTGGAGTGCTAAGAGTTTGCCTAGAGGACAAGGTGGAGGCAAATGGTCTGGACAGAGGGAACAGCCCATGCACAGGTGTGGACATTGGGAAATATGAGCTGCTGGGAGATGCTGGAGCTTAGGGTGTGTGGCAGGAAGTGCTGAGAGAGGAGGCTGATGTGGACAGGGCTTGAAAAGCCAGGAACTTGTAACCAAGCCTGAGGGCAAGGGGGAGCCATGGGAGGGTCTTGAGCAGGAGAGTGGCATAGTCAGACTGTTAGAAAGATACCACTGACGGTGACTGAGGAAGAGAGGTTGGAGGGGTCAAATTGGGGTTCAAGTCTGGTCTCCCTTCTCAAGTGCCCCTGCATGTTTCCAGTAGGGTTTCAAATTCTTTGTGAAAACCAGAGCCTAATTTTCCTAAAGGGCCCAGGTGCTGGTGAGGGTCCCATCTCAGATATGCCTACTGGGGTGCGGGGAGTGGAGAAGTCCAGCTCCCAAGCAGGAGGCGCATCAGCCAGATTCTGGCTGGGGGTGGGGAAGGTGTGGGGAGCAGGGGAGCCTCCAGCTCACCTTCCACTGTGGGGTCGGTCAAGCGTTCCTCCCTCTGAGGAGCGGTGGCTGTCAGGCGTGTCCAAACTGCGCTCCTGGCTGCCTCAATTTCGCATCCCCCAGGTAGGGCAGACACCGTGAATGGCCCGGAAATTGAATGCAAAATCAAAATGCAGCAAATAAATGGATGCAAACGTCATTTGGAGCCAATAATAAGAACCAATTCCGGACTCTGAGGCCGCGAAAGTCCCGCGGAGGCTGAGCTGCCTAGAAACACCCTCCCCCAACCTCTGCTGGCCCCAGCCCTCTTTCCACTGACCTGCGTTACTGGATGATCTCCAAGGTCACCCCCGTTCACCTCCTCAGCGTACAGGTAGGGAAACTAAGGCTGGGAAAGAGACGACAGGTCGAACCCAATGTCTCCAGAGAATTAGGACCCTCGAGTCAGACAGATCTGAATCTTGATCCGCGTCCTCCGCTTTCTAGCACGCATGACTTGGGGCGGGTGGCCTGATGCTCAGTTTCTTCATCCGGCAAATGGGGAGGAGAAGGCCCTCCTCACAGTTCGAAGGGGCAGATTGAAAGTAATGCTGAGGGTGGAAGGGCGCCCAGCCCCGAGCACAGACAGACCGGTGGGAGAGGGGAGTGGCCATGCCGGGCTTTTTCACGGCTTCCCCCAGCGCCTGCGCAATGCCCAGCACACAGTAGGTGCTCAGTGAGCATCAGCTGAATGCATGGAAGGTGGAATGACCGCATGGGAAACAAGGAGCAGGGTTCTGCTTTGTTTGCTCACAGAGCCTGAGTCTTAACCAGTGCCTGGCACACAGTAGGTGCTCAATAATTCACACATGAAAGAACTGTTTTACACTTCGACTTCCTTCTCCCCCCAATCCCCTCACCCAAGAGCCCCAGCACCCCAAGTCTCGCAGTCTGGGTTCCTGGAGGCGGAGGGGTGCAAATCGGCTTTTATCCCCTCAGTGCTCGGATAGCAGAAGAAAACGTGCTAACATCCGATGGTCACAGACACCAACAGGCACTTTACGGTTTACAGCGCATGCTCTCATCAAATGTCTTTGTCGCCCCTGCCCCCAGCCCGGCCCCGTCAACTTCACAGATGGAGAAAAAAACTCAGAATTGTCATGACTTGCCCAGGGTCACATGGTGCTGAGCGGGGATGGCAGGAATTGGAATGCCAAATCCCTTTCTCTTTGTGTCACTCATTCCTTCAACAAAAGTACAATGAACACCTGCTGGCTGGGTCAGGCTTAGCATTTTGGGGCCTCAAATGGTCCCTGGTCTCCACTCTGGGCTGCGAGGGTCCTGGGTCAGCAGGCTGAGAGCCAAGGCCCACCCTGCGTCACCAGGAGCTGTGGGGACCAGGTGGCAGGAGGATAAATGAAAGACAAGAAGAGGAGCCTCAGGCTGGGGCAAGCGGGCAGCCAGGATACAGCAGAGAGGAGGAGGAGGGGCAGAAAGAAAGGCAAAACACAAAAAACATCTATTAAGCACCTCCTGTATACCAGGCACTGCGGATACAGCAGTGAGCAAGGCAAAAGCATCCATGAAACCTACACTCTGGTGGGGAGATGGAGACAGACATTAAATAATCACCCTGACTTGTAATCATTCATTAGAAATAGAGGTAAGGGCTCTGAAAGGAAGGAACACGGTTCTAGAAGTGTGTGACGCAGGGACATAAGCTGGGCCTGGGGACTTCCCTGGCGGTCCAGTGGTTAAGACTCTGTACTTCCAGTGCAGGGGGCACGGGTTCAATCCCTGGTCAGGGAACTAAGATCCCCCATGCCGTGGAGTGCAGCCAAAAAAAAATTTTTTTTTAAATGGGGAGGTGGGTCAGGGAGGGCTTTCCGAAGGAGGTGATGCTGGGGCTGAAATCTGGAGGATGAGGCGGGAGGGAGGGAGGGAGGGAGGCAGAGAGAGAAGCAGAGACAAAAGGAGAGGGAGAAAGGGGTAGAGACAGAGAGACGGAGAGGGGAAAAGACAGAGTTAGAGAGTTTGAGAGAAGATGATGATCAAAGAGAAGGAGACAGAAATGAGAGAGACAGTTGGAGGGTGAGGTAGAGAGTAGCGAGCCAGACTCAGCCAGCTGGACAGACTGAGCGCTGGGGAGAGAGGCGGTGAACTGAGAGACAAAGAGCCAGAGAGGAAGGGAGGGTTGAGAGAGACGGCAAATTACTCCCAGCTCCTCACCCTCCACCGCCTGGACTTTCATCTCTGACACAAGAAGAACCCGAGCTCCCCTTGAGGGAAGCTAGGGCCGTGTAGGCTGGAGCTGAATAATGCATTTCACGTTCCAGGGCTATTTTATCTTTCCCTTTGTAAACCTGGGTTCTGGAGTGGAGCCTGGCTGCAGGCCGTCGGGATGTGGAGTGGGCAGGTGAGGCGCTGCTGCAGGAATGCAGGGCTGAGTTCCTGCCAAAGAATCAGCTGTTAGTTAAGGTGCTTGTTGTTGAGTGTTAACTGTTAATGATGGTGGTTGACGGTTAACCAGAATGTGTTCACTGCAGACTAGCGTGTTCATTGTCAACCAAGGTTTTTGTTAAGTAACATGTTTGCAGTTTACTAGGGTGTTAACTGTTAATAAAGATGTTTGCTGTTAACTAGGGTGTTCACTGTTAACTAGGATGTTCAAAACAAGAAAGGTTTCTGTTAAGCAGAGTGTTTGCAGTTAACTAGGATGTTAATAGTTAATGAAGGTATTAGCTATTAACTAGGGTGTGAAATATTAACTAAGATGTTTGTTAATAGGATGTTTGCTGTGGCCCCAGCCTTGGCGCCTCAGTTTACATTCTCCTCCCTCCTCCTTCTCATTACCTGATTCACTGGAGTGCCTCCTTTCTCCCAGCCTGGGGCTCTTCAGGACCAGTACAAGGAACTGGCTTGGCCTCAGAGCACACCCCTGCCACACCTTGAACTGGCTCCACAGATATTCCCACCCAACCCCCTGACCCCAATCTTACCTGACAACCAAGATGGAAAGTAGAACACTTCCTGAAAAGACCTACATTTATTAAAAGGAACACTTGAAATATACACACAGCCAAATGACTGACTCGATAATGGTGGAAAGACAGGTGGGCAGGTAGAAAAACTGTTTCTTGGTCCTGAAATCCTAAAGAATGGACAGGGTGGGAGCGATGGTGGTGGGATTCCTATGTCATTTCAGGCTTTGAAGGCAGCCTGTGGATCTGCCAGGATACGAGGGGCATTGTCTATCACTCCTGTCCCTTCAGGCTGAAGCATTCTGTTGCGTGACATCTGGAGAATGGGAACCCCGGTGCTGGTGTTCCAGGATTCCTGAGAGGGCCCTGGCCCAGGAGGCCAAAGGAGGCCTGGGGTCTGACCTCCAAGCAGTCACTGACTTGCTGGGCAACACTTATCAAGTCATTGCCCTCTCTGGGCCGTGGGTGTAAAGTGGGGTTTGAACCAGCAGATGTGGGAGGGTCCAGTCACCTTCACCTTTCGGGGCTGCTCATCAAGGCCCGTTTCACAGACACAGAGGCCCAGGGAGGCGGCTCTGTCCTAGGTGTGTAACCAGCCTCCTCCAGGCCCATCCGGCTCCACTCATCATCCTTGTTCCCTCCAGCTCGGCCCCTCCCCAGATCCTGCGAGCCTCCTCCAGCCCCGGGTGATGGCACTGTCAGGATGGGGTCTGCAGTCACCATCCCTCCTGCTCAGTCAGGAAACTAACTACTGTGAATGGGTGCTTGAGAGGATGCCAAGGCTGCCCCGTCAGGCCTCTGTTCTAGGCCTCCAGCCCCTCTGCCACCCCAGCCTGCTGGGTTTGGGCCAGACACACATTCACACAAATTTGCAAACACACATTTGCTCTTAAAGGCAAAGACCAAACCCTGACAGGCCCATTGCCCTCCTCAGCTCAGCCCCACTCTCCAGCCTCACCGGCCTCCTCACCGAGCCTCCTGAGGCCCACACTGCTCCAGGTCTGGGGCTTTGGCATACACTGCTCCCGTGCTGGAATACACGCCCCTCACCCCCTCCTCTTTGCCTAATGACCGACTCTTACTCAGCTCAAACACCAATTCTCTGGGAAGTCTTCCCTGAGCCGCGGTCCAGCTCAGATCTCCCTGTTTTATGCTCTCCTTGGAAGCACTGGGCAGAGTTGCAATGACGAGATATGTGAGTGTGTGATGTTTTTCTCTCTCGTCTCCATTAGGCTGGGCACTCCCTGAGACGGTGTCAGTTTTGGCCTCCTTCACATACATCCCCAGTGCCTGTCATAGGGCATGGCACTGGAGACATTTCATATGCATGTATGCAATGAAGGAATAAGTAGATAAAGAAATGAATGAATAATGGTCAAGTCTTTATATATACACACCCGGAGAGAGAGAGAAATATGCAAACACGCAGGACTTGGAATTAGGAGACCCAAAATCAAATCCCACTTGCTCCTTTCTGACTAGGTGACACAGAGAAGTGACTTGACCACTCTAAGGCTCAGTTTCCCCATTTGCAAGATCGGGATAAATAAATAATCCCTGGAGTGAAATGGGTAATGAAATGCACTGGTGAGTGGAAAGTGCCCCAAGCTGGTCCCACCACAGGGATGCTGCCCAGTCCTCACACACATACACTCAGCCCTGGCACCCCCAGGCCAGAGGCAGAGCTCTCATCTGGCGCCCAGGCTGGTGCCCCTTAACCAGGCAGAGAGCACAGCTGTGGTTGTCAGTCTACACAGTGGGCCACCCTGACAGAACACTTGACGGGCACTTTCTTATTTAATTCTCTCAACAGCACCATGAGAGAACAGGAACCTCTACTCACCCCATTTTACAGAGAAAAAGACTGAGGCTCTGAGAACTGGTTTAGGATGTTTGTGGGAAGGAGAAGGAGGCCCTGTGTGAACCCCGTCTCTGCAACCCCACCTCCGTACTTCCTTTGTAGCTCTCTCTCTCTCTCTCTCTCTTGCTCCCTCTCTCCCCTGCTGCTGGCATCTTTCCCCACCTCTGGGCACCCTTCTCATCCCTCACCAGCCGCCATCTTCCTCTCCTCCCAGAAGAGGATAAAGGGAGCTGGGGACAGGCTTTGGCTTGGTCTGGGCTCTGCCCAGCTCTGCCACTCCCTAGCTGTGTGATGCTGGCCAAGTTATGCCTCATTTTCCCTATCTGCAAAGTGGGGGGAATAATAATACCACCTAGGGTTGTTGTAAGAAATAAATGAGCTGATACAAGTGGAATGGACACTGGATGCCCCAAACCCCTTTAACCTCTTCTGTGTGTCCATACCTCACCTGCTATGGGTTTGCAAACCTTATTCAGAGGCCTGACCTTGCACTGAAGTGCCTGAGTTTATGTACCCCTGGAGGGGTCCATAGCCAATGACTGACAGATACAGGAGTATGAAAGCCCAGTTCATTTGCTTCCAGGTAGGACAAACTCTGAGGCATTCCTCACACTCCAGATCTCCCCATGGGATCACGCTGCTCCCTTACCCATCACCTTATCTGGAAACAATTTCTTACTAAATTTCTTGCAAAGAAATCTTGATCTCCAGGTCTGCTTCTGGGGACCCTGGCCTAAGCAACAAGTCAAGCTGTTCAACCTGGGCCTGGCTCAGAGTAAAGGCTCAATCCATTTTAGCTACTATCATTTTAATTTTTGGCAACTGGAAACAAATACCTTTGTCTCTCGAGGTCTTAATTTCCTCATCTGTAAAATGGGCACATTGATACCTGCTCTGCATAAACCTGCAGTGAATAACTGAGCGAACAAATAAACACATGCCCCACCTTAGCTGAGGGGTAGCCCTGGGTGAAAGGACAGTTTCTGCCCTTCTTTGTCACCCCCCACCTCCCAGCTGCCCTCTTAAGTCCCAGCAGCTAGGAATCCCCGCCTCTGTCCCCGCCATGCTTCCCTGACCCAGAGGAAGAAGCCTCTGATTCCCTCCCTTATAAGCAGGAAGGCTTCCCATCAGACTCCAGATATGCTGAAATCAGCTCAGCCCTCATCCTATTTGAACAACTGCCTTCATAGCCACAACCTCCCCCCAGCCCTTCCAGATGCAACTACAGCGGCCTGGGCAGCCACCCCATCCCAAGATGTGCTACAGCCAGCTTTTGCTAGGTCATAAGAGACAACTGGTAAATTGTTGGGAATTTTGAGAACTGGTGGTTAAACTGTTGGCAACTTGAATTGGCCACAGTGGGAATATTTCCATCATGGAAATTGGCAAATGCTACAAACCAGGCTTTTTTTGAAGAGCTGGTTTACCAGCACACAATGAACTCTATACCTTTAGCAGACCCCCACCTGAGCCCCAGTGCTGTCTGGACGTATAAAATATTTTGTATATTTCTCAGTTTAAAAAGCTAAATTACTTTGCTTTCTGCATGTGGTCTTTTCACAGATTTCTTTTCTGTGGGTAGATGGTTCACCTTGGGAACCAAAAAAAGATTTCATATCTCCCTCTCGGCACCTCCACCTTTCCATATATGTTCCTCATAAAAAAAGGCCCATCTTGACCTCCTCTTTAAAGATTTCTTGACTCAAAGGGTCTTAAGAATGTTGACTCCCAGAAACTCCAAGTTATAGAAACTTTAGATTCTGGAATCCTGAAATCTTTGACTCCTGATCTTAGACTTGGAGTATCCCATTTAGGGGAGTCACATCTTATTTGAGGATTTGGTTCCAGAGTTAGCAGGTGAGCAAATATTCCAACCCAGGACAGTCAAACTAACCCCCTCCCCCTGTAAATTCTTCAGGAGACCCCATGCTGGAGCCATCCACTGCTCAGTGAGTCCAGGGATGGAACAAATCCCTGCCTTTTCAATTGAGCTGAAGATCAAGTATTTGGTGTGAGTTTAGGGGCTATGGTGTACTAAAGTACATATCTTGAAACCCTGGAATGTCACTCAAGGTGGCAAGATGCTGCAACCACCATGAGAGGTACCTGGAGGCAAAGCTACATTCCTGCCATTTTACATTCTCGTGACATATACGGAAACACCAAACTGCTCTCTCCCTCTCTCTCCCTCCGCAGTCATAGTTGAAGCTCTATATAGCCTTCAATCAAAGGAAATTAAAATCACAGACATTTGGGGGTGGAAGGGACCTCACAGCCAGGCCCTGTCAAATGCTGAAGTCTCCTGTACAGCATCCCCCCAAAGAGTTCATTCGGCATCTGTTTGAATTCCTTCAGTGGTAGGGAGTTCACCACCTTGCAAGATAAGCCTTATCACTTTGGCTCACCTTTAATTATATTGTTGGGACAAGATGTACCTATAGCTCTGATCATTATTGAACATCTCAAAGCTCCTCCCCTGCAGCAGCTGGGACGCGGAGAAAATTAAGCCCCGCCAGGATGGGAAGCCCTAAAGTGCCAGTGTTGAGATAGAAATGATGCTCTGGGCACTCGGAGAAGGACCAGTCACTCTAATGAGCCTGATGAGCCCCTTGAAACCACTCCCCCCAATTTTGCATGTAATTTCTGAATATTCATGGACCCCTAAAGTCCCATGAGCCAGTCCAAATCTCTTATAATATAGATGAAAAACTTGCAGCCCAAGATCAAGGTCACACAGCACCTAAAGGGCAGAGTCAGCATCCAAACCTGCATCTTCTGCCTCAAATCCTGCCGACTCCCCCCCACCCCACTCCCGCATCAGGACCCTTTTCCCAGCCCAGCCTAGACAAGCCCAGAATCTGATATCTAAAGCAGAGCCTCCCCGCCACTGCTCTCCCAGCACCGCCCCCATCACTGGGGTTGGGGGTGGGGGGACAGGTTAGATCTGCATGGCAACCCTCAACCACAGGAGCCACAGGAGACCTTGGTGTGTACCCAGGCCACCGAAGGGGCGGACAGCTGGGCCGGGTGATGGGTGGTTTTAATATTTAAACACAGTTTGCTGCTGCACAGCCAAAGGCAAAAGCAGCTGCCTCCTTTTTCTTCTCCTTCCTCTCCTTCCTTCCTTCCCTTTTTTTAAATCTTTAATGTCTCCCGCCAGCCCACCAGTGGGGGAGGTGTTGTTGGAGTGTCATATTTCAAAGGGCTGCTACAGCTGGAGGGCTATTTAGAGCATTTTCAGCCAATCCATTGTGTATAAATATATATATATATATTTCATTATCCCCTTCGGGGCTGCCGGAGAATATATTCTTTTAATATGTGTAATATATTTGAGCTGCTACATGACTCGTAGAGGGGAGGGAGGGAGGTTGGCCCACAACTGACATTTTAGAGGCATTTCCAGGGAAGAGAAACAGCTGACTTTGGGAAAGGGGAGGGCTCCATTCAGCTGAGGTTGGCCTCTGGGGTCCTGTCGCGGGGAGGGCATGGAGCCTAAAGTCAGATCCCTACCTTGTGTCTGAGCCCCGCGTGGATATTTATTTGGTCCTTTGAGATGGTTCATGTGATCCTTTTGGGTCTCCATAGCTTTCCACTGTTCAGTAGTATTCAGCTATAACAAAGGATTTGGGGGCAACATTTCCCAGATCTGCTGCAGCTGCAGATGTTCAAGGCTATATGCTAGCTGTGTGACCTTGGGCAAGCTGCTTAAACTCTCTGAACCTTAGTGCCTTCGTCTGTAAAAGGAGATTGCAGGCCTGCCTTGCAGGGTGAAATCAGATGGTGTATGTGAACATGGAAAGAGATTGCCAAGAGAGTGCTCACAACTGGGGATGTGACCCAGTTATGGGGGGGGGGGGGGAGCGATGAGAGAGGCCTTCCCTGGAGAAGTGCCAGAGACCTAAGGGATGACTCCAGATGAAGAGGGTCAGGGAGAGAGAATATTCCATTCTCTCCCAAGCCAATATTCCATACCTCCCAGGCCAGCAAGGCAAGGGATCTTTAGACCATTTGAGACCCACTAGCGGGATGAGTACAGAATGAACTGGGCTGCCCTCAGCTGGCAGGCTTAGCTTGGAATGAGCCTGGGGACTGAGTGGCCCTCAGTGCCTCAGCCTCCCCCGCCTTAACCTCTGCAAGAGCATCGTGCAAGGACTTGAACCTCCATATCCTGTTTTGCTTGCCAGTTCCTCTTGGTGATTCCCCCAATCGCTTCCCAGGAAGCAAAGTAATATCTTCCTTGGTAGCTGGCATCATTTAGAAACGAGGTCAAAATTAAAAGGTGGCTTGTTTTTCCCTGGCATTTCTCAGCATCTCAGAATCTCCAGAAGCCTCTGCCCATTTGTCTCTCTCAGGGCTTCCTCCTCATTCTCTTGCCACTGCCTCTTCCCTCACCTGGGTAGAGTCACCTGGCAGAGGAAGACAGGGGTCACCAGGGTCCCAGTGGGAACAGAAACCCTGAGCTCTGGGGCAGGGCCTCCCACACGTAGACCCAGACCAGCTGAATCAGCACCACCTGGAAGCTTCTGAGTCAGTAGATTTGGGGCCCAGGGATATTTCCCAACACTCCAGAGTGATGCTGAGGCCAGGCCAAGTTTAGGAGCCTTAATCCTTGAGTTCAGAACCACAACCCACCCCCAAAGGCAGGGGAATACAGAGGCAGGGCTGGACTCCGTTCTGGGATCACTAAGTTTCTGCCAGCAGTTCTTAAATTCTGGAACTCTCTCCACCTGCTTTCCTCACAGCCTCCCCCATCTCAGCAAAGGGCACTTCCAACCACCTAATTTTTTAAGGCATCATCTTGGATTCTTCCCTGTCCCCTACCTCTCATCTAACAGAAGAACCATCACCCCTGCTTTAAAATATATCCAGAATCCACAACCTCCCTGGCTACCACCCTGAGGCACCAGCATTTCTCCCCTGAATTATTGCAACAGCTTCTTCTCTGGTCTTCCAGCTTCCATTCATGCCCTGCCCCAGCCTGTTCTCCATCCAGCAGCCAGAAGGATCTTTTAAAAATATGAATCTGATCATCTTCCTTGCCCTATTTCACCCTTTCCACTTGCCTCACCTTTGCATGACTGGCTCCAACTCATCTTTCAGCCCCCCTCCCCTGACAGTTCCAGCTAAGGGCAGCCTCTCCCTCCTCAGTTATTCTTTTTTTTTAAATTTATTTATTTTATTTATTTATTTTTGGCTGTGTTGGGTTTTTGTTGCTGCGCGCGGGCTTTCTCTAGTTGCGGCGAGCAGGGGCTACTCTTCATTGTGGTGCGCAGGCTTCTCATTGCGGTGGCTTCTCTTGTTGAGGAGCACGGGCTCTAGGTGCACAGGCTTCAGTAGTTGTGGCACGCGGGCTTCAGTAGTTGTGGCTCACGGGCTCTAGAGCGCAGGCTCAGTAGTTGTGGCGCGCAGACTTAGTTGCTCCGCGGCATGTAGGATCTTCCCGGACCAGAGCTCGAACCCGTGTCCCCTACATTGGCAGGCGGATTCTTAACCACTGCGCCACCAGGGAAGCCCCTCAGTTATTCTTTATCTCTGCCCTTTCTTGGTTTCCTTCATAGCACTGATCCCAATTTGTAATTATTTGTTTGTTGTTTACTTGTTGGACAATCTGTCTCCCCACTCAGGATGGTGAGGTCCCTGGGGCAGGGCCTCATTTTCCTGTTTACTGCTGTCTCCCCTGGACCCAGCACAAAGCCTGCTGCCCTGTGGGGGCCCCATATACATTTCTGGAAGAGCAGACACTTGATTGGCCCAATTCATCATTTTGAGTCAGGCTGCTTAGGTAATAAAAATACACACTCTTGGGTCATATGACCATCCCATTTTCCAAGTGAGCAGGGTCCAGGAAGGAGCAGGGTGGTCTCGTCCAGAAGTGGTTGTCAGGACACTGGTCCAGCCACCTCTTAAGCCTCTAGCCTGAGCAAGGATGAAGCAGAAAGGACAGGAGAGAACTGGAGGTGCTGGTTCCCTACATACCCATTTTACAGATGAGTAAACATCTCATCTTCAACCCCTTCAACCCATCCCTTATATTGGGCAACCTCCAGAGGGGCGCCTCCCCAGCCTTGCCCTCCAGACCTCACCCCTGGGCTCACAGACTCCCCAGCAGCTAATGAAGGACTTAGAGGGGATTGAGAGTTCGAGTCCATCCCTCTGTCTCAGAGCAAGTCCGAGCGGCCCAGTTAGACAGCAGTACTCCTACCCTATCTCCGAGAGACCCCCCCCTCCTTTCCCACGCTAAGTCTGAAGATTTGGGACTGGGATTTAGGAGATCTGAGTAGCCTCCCTCCCCTTTTCTGGGCCTCAGTTTCCCTTTCTGGACTAGGGGAGGTATTCTGAGGCTGCGGGAGTCTCACACCAGGCCGAGCGCGGTCTCTCCAGGTCCCAGTCTGCCCTCCGCCCGCGGCAGCCGAGCGTGGGTGGGGCGCCGCTTCTCCGCGGAGCGCTGGCGCCCCCTGCTGGAGGGAGGCGGGAGGGCAGCCCTGGCCCCGGCCGCCGCGGGTGCTGTCTGCAGGCGGAGGGCCGCGTGGCCTCCCGGGTGGACAGCGCCCCCGGGCCTGGAACCACGGCTGGCTGCCGAGAGATTCGGACACATGGAGACACAGATACATTCTAGGCCCACCCTAAAACATGAGCCCAATACCACCCGGGCCCTTCCCGTGGTCCCAGGAGCCCAGAAAAGCACCTAGTCACCCAGTGGTGGGAAAAATGCCCCCCCTGCAGGGGGCAGGTTGAGTCCTAAGGGAGAGGAGAGTCCCCTGCCGCAGCTCAGCGTTACAGGAGACCCTCAGGAAATTTCGGGTGTGGGGTTTGAGACCCCTGGAGCCACCATGTCATGATTTCTCCTCTCCTGTGTACACTGTTCCCCTGCGGGGTTCAGAAAGTGTCAGGCTCCCCCAGGGACCACAGCAGGAACCTGCCTCTTGGGAGGAGGACCCCAAAATCCAGCAGATCACTGGCTCAGAGCCCTTACATTTGGAAATCAGCCCTGCCGGCTTCTTATTCATTCATTGTGGACATGCCACGTGTTTGCTGGGCACTATTCACATCAGATGGTGAGCAAAGTCCTGCCCTGATGACGCTTAGAGGGGAAGATGAACCATATACAAAAAGCAAGCAAATAGGTAACATAATCCCAGTTGATTATCCAGCAGTTCTACTTCTCGGTATACCCAAGAGAAATGAAAATATATGTCCATATGTCCACACACACACTTGCATGTCAATGTTCATAGCAGCTTTAATTCTGATTGTTGAGAACTGGACACAGCCCAGGTGTCCTTCAACAAGAAAGTGAACAAACCACCTGAGGTACAACCATACGATGGAATACTCAGCCATAGAACTGCGTGAACTACCCATACGCACAACAAAGTGCGTGAATCTCAAAAACATTACGCTGAGCAAAAGAAAACGAACGCAAAAGAGCACGTGCTGAATTATTCCATGTACGTGAAATTCTAGAAAAGGAAAAGCTGAGATACAGTGACAGAAAGTAGGCCAGTGGGTCCCTGGGGCAGGGAGAAAGCCATCTAACTGAACTTGGGGGGGTGGGTGATAGAAACGTTGATTCCAGTGCTGGTTACGGACATACATATTTGTCAAAACTCATCACACTGCACACTTTAAATGAGTGTCTTGTATGTAAGTTATACCTCAATAAAGTTGATTTTTTAAAAGATGCAGTGCCAACAGCTATAAAGACAATAGGATGAATGGAGAAAGGGTATATTTAGGATAATGTGGTCAGAGATGCCTCTCTGAGGAGCTGATATTCAAACTGAGAACTGAAATAGGCAAGCTGGACTTGGCTGTATCTTAGGGGAAACATCTCAGGAGCAAGACCAGCAAGGGCAAAGGCCCTGAGGCAGGAAGGACCCTCCCTTCATGCCCCAAATAACTGACACAAAGCTTATACCATCACATACCCAAGGGCTGCCAATTTCTGGCCTAAATAAAACAATAAAAAGGGGGCTTGCTCCCCCTTCATACTGGTCTTGGTTTTCCGGTTGTGCCCACAGACTGCTGTTAAGTGGTGTGCTAATAGGGCCCACTTCAGCTCTGGGTTTCATCTGGGTGAATGAAACCTGCAGCTCCACGGCAGGAGGGGGAAGTAGGGGTGTCCCTGGCATTTCTTGCTTCTCTGTCTCCCTTTGGGTTCCCATGAAAGCAGACTCTGAGAGAAAGATTAGGATGCAGGTGATTTCTGTGGGAGGTGGTCCCAGGAAGCACAGTTTGAGAGCAGAAAGCGAGCCTGGGAAGGGAAGAAAGCCAGTACAGGGTTGTTAATGAAGAGGTACCTGCTGTGTGCAACTGGGGCTGCTCTGGCTGGAGGCCTCCGGGACACCGCCTGGAGCACATGGTCGAGAGCCAGTCCTGGGGCATGAACTCCTTGGCGAGTCCAGCTGCCTGGTGTGTGTGGGCTGACCTGCTTCTGGCCAGAGAATGCCCTCAGGCAGAGAGACGCAGAAAGATGTCAGTGAGGGCAGTACTGTCTGCGGGCCAGCTCCAGGATGGGGCGAGGGAGGGGTATGGGCAGGGCACCAACCACATCTGCTACAGCATCTGACTGGGGACACGGGGCAGGAGCTATAGAGAGTTCAGCAATTTTTATTTCATTGCAGGTTATATAAGGATCTGCATCTTATAAGGTGCAGCCGCTCTAACATGGCTGACTCTGGCACCTCCTGCTAGAAGCAGCCTGGTCCCTTCAAGCCAAACACCAGGGCTTCCCCCTACTCCTCACCTTCTTTACTCCCATATCCAATCAGGCCCCCAGGCCTGTGGATTCTGCCCTCCTCCCTGTCTTTTAGGCCCTGGCCTCATGTCCTCCTTATCACTCCCCAGTCAATCCAGGCCAATGAGGTGTCAGAGTAAACCTCAAGGTTCCGGCTTTGCCATGCTCCTCCCTCGCTCCGTCCTTGCTGTGGCTCCCACCAGCCTCAGCAGCATTTATCAATCATCTATCCCTGACCCACCTGCATTTGTTACTTACTTAATATTTTCTTCAAGTTGAGTTGCCTGTTTGATTTATGTACATTTATCTTCAAAACTAAACTATTAAAATCATATACTATTTTAAAATTCTTGTGAAATCATTAACTTGATGTCCTATCTCAAATCATCCAGTCTCTTTCCTCTTTCCTTCCCTGGTATCCTCTTGAGGATCAGGAGTGGGTGTCAGGGTGGGCACCCCAGGTGGCCTATGCCCATCAGCAGGGCGACGGGGTCTGGGTACCACTGCCAGCCCCCAGCTGCTCCCTCGACATTCTGCCTAAGCTTTAGCATCTCCCACCTGGAATACCAGCCCTCTTGTGGAAGCCCTCTCTGCCTCCTGTCCCCCTAACCCCATCCAGGCCACCTCAGACAAACATTTTTTTTTTTTTTTTTTTTTTTTTAATTTATGGCTGTGTTGGGTCTTCGTTTCTGTGCGAGGGCTTTCTCTAGTTGCGGCAAGCGGGGGCCACTCTTCATTGCGGTGCGCGGGCCTCTCACTATCGTGGCCTCTCTTGTTGCGGAGCACAGGCTCCAGACGCGCAGGCTCAGCAGTTGTGGCTCACGGGCCTAGTAGCTCCGTAGCATGTGGGATCTTCCCAGACCAGGGCTCGAACCCGTGTCCCCTGCATTGGCAGGCAGATTCTCAACCACTGCGCCACCAGGGAAGCCCCAGACAAACATTTTAAATCCCAGAATTGGCCACACTCCACCCCTGCTCAACCCCCTTCAGTGGCTCCCATACCCCTGGGACAGGGTGCAAACTCATCCCCTCAGCATTGGAGGATTCCTTGATCTCACCCCCTCCACGTCCTCTCCCTCCTCATCTCCCACCCTACACACACACACACACACACACACACACACACACAGCTAGAGCAGCACTTACCTGCTTCCAGACTTTTAGCTATGCTGTTCCTTCTACCTGACATTTTCTTCCCACATCCTTATATACCTGACGCTCTCTTATTCATCCTTCAAAATCCATTTCAAATAACATTTGCTTTCTACATTTTCTTCCCTCTCTGAGTTCCCAGAATAATCAATTTCTCCCTCAGCTGGCTTCCCATACCCCTCTGCTCACCTACCTGTTATAGTATGAACCATCTGGTGCCATAGACGCAAGTCCAGATGCTTCCTTTCCTACGTGGTTGGGAGTGTTTGTTTTGAGGAGAAGGGTCTGGGGTATGTCTTATTCATATAATGTTCACAAGCATTTCTTTAGTAACTTCTGTATGCCAGGCACAGTGAAGGATATGGTGGATACAGCCATGAGCAAGACAGACTCAGTCTCTCTCCCCTGAATCTTGCAGCCTTAAGGGACTAAATACACAGACAAACAAATGAGTATATAATTTCCAAACTGTGGTAAGTGCTATTAAGAAATCACTCTGGGTGTTTGAAGAGAGAATAATGAGGAACCCGTTTGGTTAGGGCAGTAAGAGAAGGCTTCTGTGAGATGACATTTGAGCTGAATCCTAAAGGAGCCAGCAAGAAGAAAGGCGGAGGGCAGTGTTCCAAGCAAAGAAAACAGTCGTGCAATGGCCCTAAGGTGGGAAAGTGATGTGTTCCCTGATGAGAATGGAGGCCAAGGTGGCTGGAGCAGTGTGGTAAGAAGGAGAGCAAGGTGAGGTTACAAGGGGGGTGGTGGCTATATGACACAGGGTGTAGGAGACATTGACGGTGCTACAGCTAACAGCACCCTCACACCCTGGTGGCTTCCAGTGTCTTTCTGCCTGAGGGAGTCACTTACCCACAGCCCTAGGCTTGGCTGGGTGCAGAGGAAAAGTCTGGAGAGTTAAACCCCAAGGGTGACCCTTGATCAATGAGGATCAGGGATTAGAAGATAAATACCCCATCTTCCCTCGGGGCCAGGATGAGGCCAGGATGTGCCCCAGGAAGGGAGACATCTGGGGCACGAAATGTGAGATACTCTCGGGGTTGTGCAAGCGTTGAGTCAGCACCCAAGAGCAAGCACCTTCTTAAATGTTTTTATAACAGCTTTATTGAGATGTAATTCACTTACCATAAAGTTCACCCTCTTAAAATGTACAGTTCAGTGGTTTTAGTACATTCACAAAATCGGGCAACCATCACCACTCTCTAATTCCAGAACATTTTCCTGATCCTGAAAGGAACCCTGTACCCATTAGTCACTTCCTAGCTCACATCCCATCCCACCCCACCCCCCAGCCCCAGGCTGCCGCTCATCTGCTTTCTGTCTCTGTGGATTTGCCTACTGTGAACATTTCACAGAAATGGAATCATACAGTATGTGACCTTTTGTGACTGGCTTCTTTCACTTAGCATAACGTTTTCAAGGTTCATCCACGCTGTAGTGTGTGTCAGTACTTCATTCCTTTTTATGGCTGAATAACATTCCATTGTCTGGAGAAATCACATTTTGTTTATCCATTCCTCAGTTCATGGACGTTTGGGTTGTTTCTACTTTTTGGCTATTATGACAAATGTTGCTATGAACATTCATGTATAGTTTTGTGAGGATGTGCGTTTTCATTTCTCTTGGGTGAATTACCGGGTCATATGGTCACTCTGTGTTTAACCGTGTGAGGAAATGCCAGGCTGTTTTCTACGGCAGCGGTACCATTTTACAAGCCTACCAGCAGCGTATGAGGGCCCCAGTTTCTCCACATCCTCGCCAAACACTTGTTCTTGTCCGTCTTTTGGATTGGAGCCATCCACGGGGTGTGACGTGGTACCTCGTGGTTTCTCTTTAGCTCTGGCACCCTAGGTGCCTCGCTTGCCTCACCTTAGTCCCGGCTCCTGATTCCTCGGCCTTCTGATTCAGATACCTTTATCTCCACATAGTCCCTCTGAGGGTCCCCTGAGGGATTGAGCCCCTGGCCTACAACAGGAACACATCCATCCCAGTGTCCCCTGTTGGCCCTCCCTCTCATCTCGCTTCCCATCTCCCACGTGTACTTCCTGTGATCACCTCTCATAGAAAGTTCTTGCACCCAAATCCTTGTCTCAAGGTCTGTTTGAGGGGAACCTGGGCTAAGACATATTGCCAGGAGGGTCACAGTGAGGAATTAAAATTGAAACTCTCCAAGAGCGACGGGCGGAGCCTGAAGAGTTTTAAGCAGATGGGTGACGGATCCTGATCTCTCTTTTAAAAGATCACACTGACTTCCCTGAGAGGAACAGAGTGTGGGGCGTCCCAAGTGGGCGGGAAAGACCAGGGAGGCCCAGTTGCCGTCATCCGAGATGGACTTAACAGGACCACGAGGAGCAAGTGGTCCAGCATGGTGCCTGACGGGAACTTGGTGCTCGGTAGCTGCTTGTGGAATTAAATGGAACTGGGAAGGGACAAGAAAACCTCTAGGTCACAGTGGTGTCTGGGATGGGATTTGGGGGCATTGTGAGATTTCAAGAGATGGGGCTGTGTGTGTGGCATCCCTGTGGAGGGCAAAGTGTGAACAAAGGCCAGGAGGCAGGATTCTAAAAGAACAGAAAGGAAGTGGGTTTGCCCAGAGCCCAGAGTGCCTGGGAGGAGCAGGGAGAGACTACGTGAAATAGCTGTGAGAGGGTGTCCCTGCTTCTTGGAAGCTTCTTAGAAGCTGCAAAATGCCAGACAGACCTTAAATAATGGAAAATGAGACTGTGGCAAGAGTGTGCATTTGAGGGCTCAGAGCAAGGGAGGGTCAGGGTCAGGGTAGGGTTGGAGGTGGGAAGGGCTTGTCTTTTTATCCTTTTCACCTGGTCTTTCATGGAGCAAAATTCATAATGAGGTCAAAATTGATGAGGTCAGTTTTTCCTTTTATGGATCATATTTTTGCTGTCATGTATAAGAGGTCTTTGCCTGGCTCTAGATCCTGAAGATGTTCTGCTATGTTTTTTTTCTGAAAGTGTTTTCTGTTCAGCATCAGTGATATCCACTACTCTGTCTTCCAGCTCGCTGATCCATTCCTCTGTATCATTTAGTTTATTGTTGATTCCTTCCAGTGCATTTTTCACCTCAGTTATTGTACTCTTTATCTCTGTTTAGTTGTTCTTTATATCTTCTTTTTTTTTTAATGTTTTTTATTTTTATTATTATTATTTTTAAAATTTATTTATTTAATTTATTTTTTTTGGCTGCTTTGGGTCTTCGTTGCTGGGCGCGGGCTTTCTCTAGTTGCAGAGAGCAGGGGCTGCTCTTCTCTGCAGTGCATTGTGGTGGCTTCTCTTGTTGCGGAGCACGGGCTCCAGGTACGCGGGCTTCAGTAGTTGTGGCTCGCGGACTCTAGAGCGCAAGCTCAGTAGATGTGGCTCAGGGGCTTCGTTGCTCCGCGGCATGTGGGATCTTCCCGGACCAGGGCTCGAACTCGTGTCCCCTGCATTGGCAGGTGGATTCTTTTTTTTTTAATAAATTTATTTATTTATTTATTTTTGGCTGTGTTGGGTCTTCGTTTCTGTGTGAGGGCTTTCTCTAGTTGCGGCGAGCGGGGGCCACTCTTCATCGCGGTGCATGCGGGCTTCTCACTGTCACGGCCTCTCTTGTTGCGGAGCACAGGCTCCAGACGCGCAGGCTCAGTAGTTGTGGCTCACGGGCCTAGTTGCTCCGCGGCATGTGGGATCTTCCCAGACCAGGGCTCGAACCCGTGTCCCCTGCATTGGCAGGCAGACTCTCAACCACTGCGCCACCAGGGAAGCCCCTGGCAGGTGGATTCTTAACCACTGCACCACCAGGGAAGCCCGTTCTTTATATTTTCTAATTCTTTTTTTTAAAGTGCTAACATCTCACTCTGTGCATCCATTCTTCTCCCGATTTCTTTGAACATCTTTACAATCATTACCTTGAGCTCTTTCTCAGGTAGATGGCCTATCTCCAGTTCATTTACTTCTTTTTCTGGGGTTTTATCTTGTTCCTCCATTTGGAACATGTTCCTCTATCATCTCATTTTACCTAACTTTCTGTTTTTATTTCTATGTATCTGATAGGTTGGTTATGTTTCCAGAATTTAGAGAAGTGGCCTTTTGTAAGAAATGTCCTAGGCATCCCAGCATCACACTCCCCTCTTGTCACCAGAGCTATATGTTCTAGGAGTGTCCCCTGTGTGGGCTGCATGGGTCCTTCTGTTGTGGTGGGCTGACTACTGAGGGTGGTCTGGTAGGCTTGGTTGGCCCCCAGTCCGGTTGGTTGCCAGGCCCTGCCTTGTGCAGAGGTGGCTGGCCCTGGTTGATGGGGCCACGTCACAAGGTGGCTGGCTGCAGAACCCCAGGGGGCCCCAAGGCTTGTGCTGGCTCACTGGTGGGTGGAGTCAAGGTCCAGGAGATCGCAGGGTGGTACCCACCCACCGGTGGGTGAAGCCAGGTCCTGGAGCTAGTGCCAGCCCACTGGTGGGCAGAGCCGGGTCCTAGGGTCTGGCTGCAGGGCCCAAGGGGCACAGATCTGGTGTCAGGAGGCTGGTGGATGGGGCTAGGTCCTGACACAGCTAACCGTGGGGTCCCGAGTGTCCCAAAGCTTGTGTTAGCCTGCTGCTGGGGGGGTGGCCAGTGCCCAGCTGGTCCCAGGGCAGATGCTGGCTTGCCGTGGGTGGGCTGGGTCCACAGGCTGGGGGGCTGTTATTGTTCTGGGGCTGGTGTCACTGGTGTGTAGAGCTGGGACCCAGAGACTAAGGCTGCAGGGCCGTGGGGGTCCTGGGTCTAATGCCTGTGTACTGGTATGTGGAACCAGGTCCTGGGCCCTCTGGTGAGCAAGGCCAAGTCTAGGGCTAGCTGTGGGTTAAGAGGGTCTTAAGGCAGCCTGTCTGCTGGTGGGTGGGACTATGTCCTCGCCCAGTTAGTTGCTTGGCTTGAGGTGTCCCAGTACTGGTGACTACAGGCTGTTGGACAGGGGCTGGGCTGGCTCCTGAGGCTAGTAAGCTTGAGGGAGGATTCCAAAATGGCACTTGCCAGCACTAGTGTCTATGTGGTAGAAGGAGCTCCCAAAAACGG
This sequence comes from Eubalaena glacialis, assembly GCF_028564815.1. Classification (NCBI taxonomy): domain Eukaryota; kingdom Metazoa; phylum Chordata; class Mammalia; order Artiodactyla; family Balaenidae; genus Eubalaena; species Eubalaena glacialis. Next base: position 22,685,629 of record NC_083728.1, read on the forward strand.
GAGGCAGTGTCTGTGTCCCCAGGGGGATCTCCAGTTGCCTCCTGCCTCTCTGGGAGACTCTCCAAGATCAGCAGGTAGGTCTGACCCAAGCTCCTTTCAAATTACTGCTTCTGCCCTGGGTCCTGGAGTGTGTGCAGCTTTGTGTGCACGCTTTAAGACTCCTGAAAGTCAGCCCTGCTGGCCCTCAAAGCCAAACATTCTGGGGACTCATCTTCCTGGTGCAGGACCCCCAGACTGGGGAGTCCAATGTGGGGCTCAGGCCCCTCGCTCCTTGGAAAGAATCTGCCTGTCTTGTTGTGGTTCCTTCTTTGTAACGTCTGTCATAGAAGATCTTTTCTGGTAGGTTCCAGTCTTTTTCGTCAATGCTTGTTGTACAACTAGTTGTAATTTTGGTCAATGCTGTTGTATAACTAGTTGTGATTTTGGTCAATGCTTGTGGTATAACTAGTTGTGATTTTGGTCAATGCTGTTGTTTAACTAGTTGTAATTTTGGTCAATGCTGTTGTATAATTAGCTGTAATTTTGGTGTGCCTGTGAGAGGCAGTGGAGTTCAGGGTCTTTCTACTATACCATCTTGGCCAATCTTCCTATTCACTTTAGTTATTATACAACTTACTTAAATTTTTTTTATTGTGGTAAAATACACATAAGTATTTTATTCTTTTTGGTGCTATTGTAAAGGAAATTGTTTTCTTAGTTTCCTTTTCAGATTGTTCATCGTTTGTGTACAGAGATGCAACTGACTTTTGTGTGTTGCCTTTGTATCCTGCTAATTTGCTGAATTCATTTATTAGTTCTAACAGTTCTTTTGGTGGAATCTTTAGGGTTTTACATATAAGATCATATCATCTATGAAGAGAGACCACTTTACATTTTGCTTTTCAATTTGGATTCCTTTTATTTCTTTTTATTGTCTAATTACTCTGGCTAGAACTTTCAGTATTGTGTTGAATAGAAGTGGTGAAAGCAGACATCCTTTCATTTTTTCCTGATATTAGAAGAAGAGCTTTCAGGCTTTCACCATGAAGTATGATGTGCGTGTGGATTTTCATGTATGGCTTTTATTATGTTGAAGTAGCTTCCTTATTCCTAGTATGTTGAGTGTTTTTCTCATGAAAGGGTGTTGCATTTTGTCAAGGGCTTTTCTGCATCAATTGAGATGATCATGTGGGTTTCTTTTCCCCTTCATTGTGTTAATGTGGTGCATTTCACTGATCTATTTTTGTATGTTGAACCATCCTTGTATTGCAGCAATAAATTACGTTTGGTGATGGTGTATAATCTTTTTAATATGCTGCTGAAGCAATACCTTTATGGATCTAACTCCTAGGGTAATGAAAATAAAACAAAAATAAACAAATGGGACCTAATGAAACTTAAAATCTTTTGCACAGTGAAGGAAACCATAAACAAAACAAAAAGACAACCCACAGAATGGAAGAAAATATTTGCAAACCGAACAACTGACAAGGGATTAATCTCCAAAATATACAAACAGCTCATGCAGCTCAATACGAAAAAAAAAACAACCCAATCAAAAAATGGCAGAAGATCTAAAAAGATATTTCTCCAAAGAAGACATCCAGATGGCCAAAACACACACAAAAGGATGCTCAACATCACTAATTATATGAGAAATACAAATCAAAACTACAGTGAGGTATCACCTCACACCTCATATGGTCAGGATGGCCATCATCAAAAGGTCTACAAATAATAAATGCTGGAGAGGGTGTGGAAAAAAGGGAAACCTCCTACACTGTTGGTGGGAATGTAAATTGGTACAACCACTATGGAAAACAGAACGGAGGTTTCTTAAAAAAACAAAGAGTTACCATATGATTCAGCAAACCCACTCCTGGACGTATATCCTGAGAAAAGCATAATTCAAAAAGATACATGCACCCCAATGTTCACTGCAGCACTATTTACAATAGCCAAGACATGGAAGCAACCTAAATGCCCATCAACAGAGGAATGGATAAAGAAGATGTGGTATGTATATACAATGGAATATTATTCAGCCATTTAAAAAGAACGAAATAATGCCATTTGCAGCAACATGGATGGACACAGAGATTATCATACTAAGTGAAGTAGGTCAGACAGAGAAAGACAAATGTCATATGATTATCACTTATATGTGGAATCTAAAAAATGATACAGATGAGCTTATTTGCAAAACAGAAACAGACTCACAGACTTCAGGGGCAGGCTTGTGGTTGCCAAAGGGGAGGGGTGGAGGGGAGGGGTGGAAAGGAGGGATGAATTGGGATTAACATATGCACACTGCTGTATGTAGAATGGATGATCAGCGGGGACCTATTGTGTAGCGAAGGGAGCTCTACTCAGTATTCTGTAATGGCCTATATGAGAGAGGAATCTGAAAAAGAATGGATATATGTATGTGTGTGGCTGAATCATTTTGCTGTGCACTTGAAATTAACACAACATTGCAAATCAACTATACTCCAATATAAAATAAAAAATTAATTAAAAAAATAAATAGAAACAGTTATAGAAAAATAAAAAAATAGGCTGCTGAATTTGGTTTGCTAGTATTTTGTTGAGATTTTTGTGTCATAGTTCATAAGGAGGTTGGTCTGTAGTTTTGTTTTGTTTTGTTTTGGTTTTTTTTTTTGTAGTATCTTCATCTGGCTTTGGTATCAAGACTATAATGCTGGCCTTATAAAATAAGTTAGAAAATGTTCCCTCCTCTTCAATTTTCTGGAAAAGTTTGAGAAGGAGTGGTATTAGTTCTTCTTTAAATGTTTGGTAGAACTCACCAGTACAGCCATCAGGTTCAGGGCTTTTATTTGTTGGGAGATTTTTGATTACTGATTCAATCTCCTTATCAGTTATAGATCTATTCGGATTTTCTATTTCTTTATTATTTAGTTTTGGAAGGCTTTGTGTTCTAGGGACTTGCCCATTTCCTCTAGGTTATCCAATTTATTGGTGTAGGATTATTTTAGTATGATCTTATAATTCTTTTTTTTTCTCTAGAGTTGGTAATAATGCCCACACTTTCATTTCTGATGTTAGTATCTGAGTCTTCTCTTTCTCTCTTAGTCCATGTAGTTAAAGGTTTGTCAATTTTGTTAAACTTTTCAAAGAACCAACTTTTGGTTTTATTGATTTTCTGTCTTGTTTTCTATTCTCTATTTCATTTATCTCTGATCTGATCTTTATTATTTCCTTCCCTCTGCTGGCTTTGGGTTTAATTTGTTCTTCCTTTTCTAGTTCCTTCAGTTGTAAAGTTAGGTTATGGATTTGAGATCTTTCTTGTTTTTTTTTTTTAATATAAGCATTCATTTTCATTCATCTGTAAGTTTTTTTTTTTATTTTTTTTTTAATTTTTTTTATTTTTGGCTGTGTTGGGCCCTCGTTTCTGTGCGAGGGCTTTCTCCAGTTGAGGCAAGCGGGGGCCACTCTTCATCACGGTGCGCGGGCCTCTCACCATCGCAGCTTCTCTTGTTGCGGAGCACAGGCTCCAGACGCGCAGGCTCAGTAATTGTGGCTCACGGGCCCAGCTGCTCCGCGGCATGTGGGATCTTCCCAGACCAGGGCTCGAACCCATATCCCCTGCATTGGCAGGCAGATTCCCAACCACTGCGCCACCAGGGAAGCCCCTGTAAGTTTTTTCTAATTTCCTCTGTGATTTCTTCTTTGATCATTTGTTGTTTTAAAATGTACTGTTTAATTTCCACAAGTGTGTGAATTTTCCAGTTTTACTTCTGCTACTTTTTAAAATTTAAGAATATAGCATGTTAGTATATATGCTCCTCAGTAAAGAGAAAGAAATATTTATGATCAATCAGAACAAGCCCTTCATTTCAATGCTTCTTAGTTTGGGGTGAAGATAAAGTTCTAAACAATAAGGCAATTATATGATTCTCATTTTCAGAGTTTTTAAAAATCCAGCAGTGAGAATCCCTCTTCAGATATATATATATATATATACACACCTCAGAAAGTATGCAGATTCTTTCATTCAACAAATATGGACTATTTCACCAGGTAGTCTGCTAGAAAACAGGGTTACATCAGTGAATTAAACAGGCAAACATCCCTGCCCCCCAGGAAGAGGAGGAGACAGATAATAAACAATAAGCATATTAAATGAATCAATTACATAACATGTTTCAAGGTAACATGTTACAAGGTAAGTGCTATGGGAAAAAATAGAACTGAGTGAAAGGGATCTGAGTGTGGGGTAGGTTGCAGTTTCAGATAGGATGGTGAGGTCAGCCTTGTTTAATAGATGATACTTGAATATAGATTTACATGATGTGAGCCGTGCAAATATCTGAAGGAAGGACATTCCAGCAGAGGGAACAGCCCATGCAAATTCATAAGGGGGTGGTGGGGGGAAGATGTGTAGAATCTGCAAAGAACAAACATGAGGCTGGAGTGCTGCAGAGGTGATGCCCAAGGTGTAGCAGGGAGGCAGCTCAGGGAGAGTCTTACAGGATTTAGAATTTAACTCTGGGAGAAATAAAGGGACATTGAGGATTTTGAGTCTTGACATGATCTGATTATTTTATTTTATTTTATTTTAAATTAATTAATTTATTTATTTTTGGCTACGCTGGGTCTTTGTTGTTGTGCGCGGGCTTTCTCTAGTTGCGGCGAGCAGGGGCTACTCTTCGTTGCGGTGCACGGACTTCTCGTTGCGGTGGCTTCTCTTGTTGTGGAGCACGGGCTCTAGGCGCGCGGGCTTCAGTAGTTGTGGTGCGCGGGCTCAGTAGTTGTGGCTCACAGGCTGTAGAGTGCAGGCTCAGTAGTTGTGGCACACAGGCTTAATTGCTCCAAGGTATGTGGGATCTTCCCGGACCAGGGCTTGAACCCGTCTCCCCTGCATTGGCAGGGGGATTCTTAAGCACTGTGCCACCAGGGAAGTCCAATCTGATTTATTTTTAACAAAATCACCATGGCTGCTGGGTCTTGACCACAGCAGAGCTAGACTGGAACGAGGAGGCCAGTAAGAAGGCATTTGCAATAATCCAGGTAAGAGATGATGGTACCTTGGATCAGGATATTAGTGGCAGAAATAGTGAGAAATGGTTGGATTCTGGAGCTCTTTCAAAGCATGAGTCACAGAGATTGACCAGAGGTAAGGAAAGTGTCAAGGATGACTCTAAGGAGAAAATGGAGAAAAGGGAAGGAGGGCCTTGCCATCAGCTGAGATGGAAAAGACTGCAGGTAGAGCAGATCTGGGGTGGGGGAAGGGTCAGGATTCCTGTTTTGGACATTGAGTTTGAGATGCCTGCCAGATATCCAAGCGATGGTATCCAGTCAACAGTTCAGAAGAGTGATATTAACCCCCTTCTCTGGCAGGGTCAGACACTGAGAATTAATTCCTTATCAACATGTTGTCATGACTTTTGCACAACAAACTTTTGTTTCTGGAAACCATCTGAAGCAATCTCCAGGATCAGTCTTTCATGGAGTGTGTCAAGTTATTTACCAATGTCCGCAAAGTGATGGGAGAAGTGTTCTTAGCCTCTCAGGGCTGCTTTCCAGCTTGGAAAAATACTCACAATCTTTTTGTTTTGTTTTGTTTTAATGTATTTATTTATTTATTTATTTTTGGCTGCGTTGGGTCTTCGTTGCTGCGCGTGGGCTTTCTCTAGTTGCGGCGAGCGGAGGCTACTCTTCATTGCAGTGTGTGGGCTTCTCATTGCGGTGGCTTCTCTTGTTGCGGAGCACGGGCTCTAGGCGTGCGGGCCTCAGTAGTTGTGGCACGCAGGCTTCAGTAGTTGTGGCTCGCAGGCTCTAGAGCACAGGCTTAGTAGCTGTGGCGCATGGGCTTAGTTGCTCCCCGGCATGTGGGATCTTCCCGGACGAGGGCTCAAACCCGTGTCCCCTGCATTGGCAGGTGGATTCTTAGCCACTGCGCCACCAGGGAAGCCCACTCACGATCTTTTAATTCAATTTTTAAGTGTCTCTTTATCTTGTGCAAAATACTTTCAGCGAGTCCTTGAGCTGAGTTTATAACCGGATCACTGAGGCCACAAAAAGGTTTTCGGCATTTGTCTTACGGCTGACAGACTGTGTGGGATTGGCGATCTCCCTCCTATGGCACAGGGGGTTGTGTGGGGTCCCAGAGATCATCAGGGCAGCGACTGCTTCCTGAGTGTTTGCGCCTTGCTTTCTGATCACACAACTTCTATGTTTATCCAGTTCTAATATACAGTTTTTTTCACATTGCTAAAATTAGGATTTTGATGAAATATAGGAAAAAAATGAGGAAACCATGATTTTTAAAGGGTTTTCTTTTTCATTTTTAACTTTTTTTCTGAAATAACTTCAAACTTAAAGAAAAAGTCACAAGGGCTTCCCTGGTGGCGCAGTGGTTAAGAATCCACCTGCCAATGCAGGGGACACGGGTTTGAGCCCTGGTCTGGAAAGAGCCCACACGCCACGGAGCAACTGAGCCCGTGCTCCACAACTACTGAGCCTGCGCTCTATAGCCCACGAGCCACAACTACTGAACCCGTGTGCCGCAACTACTGAAGCCCACGCGCCCGTGCTCCATAACAAGAGAAGCCACCGCAATGAGAAGCCCCCGCTCCGCAACGAAGAGTAGCCTCCCCTCGCCGCAACTAGAGAAAGCCCGTGCACAGCAAAGAAGACCCAATGTGCCAAAATAAATTTAAAAATAAATTTATAAAAAAAAAGTCACAAGAATAGTGGAATGAACTACCATATGCCCTTGACCCAGAATCACATATTATTAACATTTTGCCACATTTACTTTAAAATTCTCTCTCTTTCCTGTTCTCTCTCTATGTCTCCCTCTCTCTCTGTCTCTCTCTCTATGTCTCTGTCTCTGTCTCTCTGTCTCGCTGTCTCTCTCTATACATACATGTATACTTGAATCATTTGAAAGTAAATTACAGACATCATGCCTTTTCTCCCCCTAAATTTCCCAAGAACAAAGATATTTTCTTACATAATCATAGTATAACTATGAAAATCAGAAAATTTAACATGGAAAAATAGACCATTATCTAATTCATAGTCCGCATTCAAATTTTGCCAACTTCCCCAATAGTGTCCCTTATAGCCATTTTTTTCCAGAGCAGAATTCAGTACAGAATTTCATGTTGCATTTAGTTGTTACATCTCCATATCCTCCTTTAAGTTCTTTTCTTTCTCTTTCTTGACATTGACATTTTTGGAGAGTCAGTTACATTGTTGACCGTCCCAAATTTCAGTTTGTCTAATTGTTTTCTCATGATCAGATTCAGGTTCTGCCCTTTTGGCAGGAAGACCACATAAGTGGTACCCTTCTTGGTGCATCTCATTGAGGGGTACACCTGTCGGTTTGTCCTGTCACTGTGACGTTAACCTTGATCCCTGGGCTAAGGTGGGGGTCTGCCAGATTTCTTCACTATCATCATTTTTTCCTTTGTAACTAATAAGCCATTTGGAAAGAGACACTTTGAGACTGTGAATATACTATTCCTCATCAAACTTTCACCGAGACGTTCTAGCGTCCATTGATGATTCTTATTCTTATTCATAGAGTATTCGTATTTTGCTATTATGGTTGCAAAATAGTGATTTTTCTAACCCCATCATCCCTTCTATACGTATTAGTTGGCATTCTGCTGTAAGAAAGAGCTCTCCCTTCTCTCCCATTTATTTCTTTATTAACAGTATGGACTCATGGATTCTTATTTTATTCCATGGGAAATAATGTATTACTGTCATTATTTAAGCTGATGTTTTACTGTCACAAGAGGCAGAGTTTGAACCCAGATCTTTCTCATTCCAAAGCCTATGTCTTAACCACTCTTCTCTACTCCAGGCTGCTCCTTAGCTGTTACCTTGAGCAAATTGCTTAACCTAAGACTCAGTTTTACTATTGGAAGGATATACGAGGCATGTGTGATGACTGACAGAGATCCCAAAGGGAGGGTCTGTGGTCTTCCCACTCAGCTGACTCCTAGGACTAACCCCCATTTCCTGCCAGGACCTCAGCACAATTCTACTCAACCAACTTCAAGTGGTACCACCCTTTTGCCTGGTCCTGTGCTAGGGTCTTAGCACACACAGATGAGTCAGATCTAGTCCCTGCCAGTATGAGGGTGCTCCATCCGACTGGGTCCCAGAGTGAAACAATCTAGAGCAGAGCCACAGCTGAGCCACAATGGACATGAAGCATGAATGAGAAATAAACATTTGTGGTCATCAGCTACCCAGGTCTTGGGTTGGTTTGTCCTTGCAGCATAACCTCATATATCACCCCCGTCTTAGGTTCTGGAAGTACAACAGGGACCAAGACAGACTTAGTCTCTTCCCTCACGGAGCTCACACTCTACTGGGGAAAGCAGACGCTAACCAAATGAATAATTATTTAGTCAATATTATGTTAGGGGTTACAATGGAAAAGTACTTGCCACTGGGAATAGCATCTATAAGGGTACCTGAATTCATCTGGAAAACCAGGGAGACATCTGATGAAGCAACAGTAAAACCAAGACCTTAAGAATGAGTTTGAGGGCTTCCCTGGTGGCACAGTGGTTAAGAATCCACCTGCCAATGCAGGGGACACGGGTTCGAGCGCTGGTCTGGGAAGATCCCACATGCTGCAGAGCAAGTAAGCCCATGTACCACAACTACTGAACCTGTGCCCTAGAGCCCGTGGGCCACAACTACTGAGCCCATGCACCACAATTACTGAAGCCCGCGTGCCTAGAGCCTGTGCTGTGCAACAAGAGAAGCCACCACAATGAGAAGCCTGTGCACTGAAACGAAGAGTAGCCCCATTCACCGCAACTAGAGAAAGCCCGCTCACAGCAACGAAGACCCAAGGCAGCCCAAAAAATTAAAATAAATAAATAAATAATTTTTTTAAAAATTAAAAAAAAAAAAAGAATGAGTTTGAGTCAGCCAGATGAAGAAGGGGAGGGGAGGTATTCCAGCAGAATGGTAGAGGGCATGGCATGTGCAAAGGCCCTGGGGCAGTAAGGGAGGTTTTGACGCTTGCTTCTTCAATTGCCTCTCAATTCCGTGAGCCCCAAGATTCTGCTGATACATTTCTTTCTTTACTTAAAGTAGCTGAAATTGCACTGCTTTCCACCAAAGGAGTATACACTTCAAATTGTAGGTGGGAATTTTTGGCCACAGTCTGCACCCTTTCCTCAGAGTCACATCAACTTGAGTCTCAAATAAATCCTCACCTCAATGGACTCATTGGTCAGAAAGAAGTTCCTGTGCTAATGGACATGTGGGCCCATCTATCTACTCCAAGGAAAAGTCAAAAAAGTATTCTTTTGTGCAACTAAGTATGGAAAGCATTCTGATTTCCTTTTCTCCTTGCATTGATTCTTCAGAAGAAGTCATTGGCACGATCCTATACACACCAGGGCATCAGAGCCCAGCGGTCTCTCTCAGCAACACTTCTGGCACCCATTACCTCCTCCCATCCCTGTGTCTGGGGCAATGTCACAGCATAACCTGAGTCAAAACAACAACGACAAAAGGAATCTCTACCTGCTGGGGTAGATCTGAACTCAAGATAGTCTCCTCAAGTCTGCTATTCCCTCAGTCTTACCCATTTCAGTAAATCCATCCATTTTTCAAGCCCAAATCCCAAGAATCATCCTCAATTCCTTTCCTTACCCCCTCATATTTAAGCAACCAGTCAATTCTGACAGCCCTGCCTCCAAAGAAACAAACTAGTCCACCTCCCTGTATCACCATTGCCTCTACCCTCCACGAAGCCACCACCACCACCCAGACATCGGCCTCAGCCTCCCCTCCATCTCCACACAACCTCTCTGGCTCTCAATCCATTTACTTCACCTAGAGTGATCTTTTAAAGATACAAATATTCTGCTTAAAGCCCTCCATTGGCTCTCCATTGTCTTAGGATAAAATCCAAACCCTCTCCTTGGCCTGTAAGACCCTGTGTGATATGACCATGACCAGGTCAATCCCCTCTCACCCTCAGAGATCCAGCCACGCTGACCCGCTTGTGTTCTCTGGACCAGCCCTAACCTCTCACTTTTAGGCTGTCTCAAATTCTATTCTCCTTCCCTGTAATGCTGTCACCCACATTCATGATCCAGAAAACTCCCTACTCATCCTCAGTGTTCAGGTTAGATGTTATCACCTTCAGGAAGTCTTCCTTGGCCATCCCCACACTAACTTAGGTTCCCCTGTATACGAGTTTTTGCCATGATACAGTGACATGTTTATAATCTCATGTTCCATGTCTGGCTCCTCCGCTGTCAGACTGTGAGCTCAGTGAAGTCAAGGGCTCTCTCTCTTTCTTGTTCACCCCTGTATCCCTAGAGCTTAGCACGATGCCTGGCTTACACTAGGTACTCGATAAGTGTTTGTTGTAGGCTTGAATGAATGAATGACAACTGGGACTCTGGAATCTAGGCTTCATAGATAGTCCTTGCCAGGATCCCATAATCTTCTGGGATTGACTTGGTCAGTTGGGAAGGAAGAGCTCCCTAGGTCCTAAATTCTCCAAGGAATATTAGGGAGACATTTTACAGCTTATTCAAACATGGAAGTCTAAGTTTCATTTATTCTCCCTAAAATAACTATAGATTATAGTTATGTTCTGCATGAGGCAGGAATATAATTTTTCGTGTTTTCCCAGTACTCATGCAGGGGCCTGACATAGAGGGATTAATAATGCAAACCTCAGGTCCACATGGCCTGAATTCAAATCCAGTTCTGTCACCTATAGCTGTGTAGTCTTAGGCAACTGACTTCTGTAAAATAAGGTTAATAACAGCCTATTATTTATAGAATTACATTTAAAATTAACTAATACAGCTCATGTAACACTCAGTGTCTAGCATAGGAAGAACTTAATATACTGTACCGTTATTGTTCATATCATTAATAGGTTGAAGACACTTTAATAAGAATGTTAGGCATTTCCCCATATTACCACTAGATGTCGCCACGGACTAGGCTAAAACAACAGCACTAACTTCCCAAATGTAAAAGCCCTAAGGCTGGAACAAAAGGACCTTGGAGAAACTGAAGACAGCGACACAGGGACCTCTCGAGGTCGTGAAAGCAGGGCCGGGATTTGAACCCACTTGTCCTGCCTCCTTAAGGATGGCAAACTTAAGGGCCATGGTTGGGAGGGGCCTTCCCCTTCTGGGTTCCCACAGCTCATCCAGCCCTTGGGATAGCCTGTTTTATCCATTTGTACTAATAGGTAGCCCGCTGAGTGCTAACTTTGTGACAGGTGCTATTCTAAGCTCTTTAAAACATGAACTTACTGAATTCCCAGAAATAAATATTTGGGGTAGAGTCTCAAGTTTTCCTCATTATACACATGGGAAAAGTGAGGCACAGAGAGGTTAAGTAACTTGCTTGAGGACACACAGTTAGTAAATGCAGAGTGGGATTAAAACCCTGGCATTCTGGGGACTTCCCTGGTGGTGCAGTGGGTAAGACTCCGTGCTCCCAATGAAGGGGGTCTCGGGTTAGATCCCTGGTCAGGGAACTAGATGCCACATGCATGCCTCAACAAAGAGTTTGCATGCTTCAACTAAGGAGCCTGCCTGCCACAACTAAGATCCCACACAACCAAATAAATAAATATTTTTTTGAAAAGAATGGCTAACTATTAAACCAAAAAAAAAAACAAAACGTCATTCTGGCTGCAGTATGTACTACCCTAGAGCTCACTTCTTTGGTCACCTTGGTAACAATGTTTCTTATTACATTTTTTTAATTAGAGTATAGTTGATTTACAGTATTAGTTTCAAGTGTGCAACATAATGAGTCAACATTTTAATAGATTATATTCCATTTAAAGTTATTACAAAATAATGGCTGTATTTCTCTGTGTGGTACAATATACACTTTTTAAAAATTAATTAATTAATTAATTTATTTTTGTCTGCGTTGGGTCTTCATGACTTTGCCCAGGCTTGTTGCTTATTTATTTTATACATAGTAGTTTGTATCTCGTAATCCCCTATCCCTATCTTGTCCCTCCCCTCTTCCCTCTCCCTACTGATAACCACTAGCTTGTTTTCAATATCTGTCGGCCTGTTTCTGTTTTGTTATATTTGTTCATTTGTTTCTTATTCCATTTTAAATCTTTTGATATCGCGTAGCTTCTTTGCTGATTTAACACATAACTATTGTTCTATTACAGTTAAATTTCCTGAACCTAAGTCTTGGTAAGGAAATAATGTTGATCTTCAAAAAACATAATTGTTAGGGACTTCCCTGGAGATCCGGTGGTTAAGACTCCAGGCTTCCAATGCACGGGGCGTGGGTTCGATCCCTGGTCGGGGAACTAAGATCCCACATGCCGTGCAGTGTGGTCAAAAAAAAAAAAAAAAAATATTGTCAAATGGAGTGATGATGTAGGAAAGTAGGTATTATGGCTTCACAAAACCTTGCTCTATAAATACCAACCTTTTGTTGATTCTTTATCATTTAGCTCCAAATTTGCCATCCAGTTCCAACTGAATTCCATGGACCTGGTTACCAGCTAAATTGGAGGCTTGGAGGAAAGTGAAACAGGGAGGAGTTTGGCCTAGCTTTTCATTCATTCATTTACATATTCATTCATTCAACAGTTACTGCCCCCTCCTCCCTGCCAGGCCCTCTACTGGACTCTGAGGCCAAGCAGTGACCTTAGAATGAGCCCTGCCCTCAAGGAGCTCACAGCCAAGTCAGAGTTAACAGACACAGGGAGTGCACACACATAGGCGTTGCTTGATTGCCCGTCTCCCCAGACTGTCTACAGACCGCGTTTGTCTTACTCACTTCTCTATCCTCCATGCCTAGCACAGTGCCTGGCCACATTTTAGGTGCTCAGTCAATGTTTGCTGAATGAATGCAAAGGCATCATGGAGGAGGTGGCGCTGACCTGGGGCTTGGACACTGGAGAGGCTATTGACAGGGGAAGACAGGGGAGAGGGGACACTCCCTCAAGAGGAAGAGTGACAGGATCATTTTAGGAAGATCATCCTGGCTGCTGTGTGGAGGACATTGGTTCTGGGGGAGATGCGGGGGGCAGGGAGACCAACAAGGAGGCTGGTACAGGGCCGAGGAGAGAGAGGGTTGCGGCCTGGACCAAGGTTTTGGGAGTGGGGACAGAAAAGGCCCGAAGGGGGATTCTGAAGGGATGGACAAGACATGGGGAGCGCAGAGCACGAAAGGGCAGGAGTCATAGGTGCGTCCAGCTGTCTGGGGGAGGGGGCAGGCTGGAGACGCCTTGACAGGAAGTTAAGGTCTGTTGAACAAAACTGTAGGGCAGAAGGAACTTCCAGATCCCTCAAGTCAGAGCTCAGCTCTGGTGTCATTTCTCCCACCTGGAACGGAGTTGGGGGCGGTGGTGGAGCAGTCTTGTGGGTCCAGGGGAAGGGAAGAGAAGTCAGCTCCATGTGAATAAGAGGCCCTGCCTCACCTTCTCCTGTTTTCTGGGGCCCTGAGGGGGAGAGGGTTGGCTACCACGACTTTGTCAATGCGCAGACCTGGCATGAAGTTTACTGGAGGGTGAAGTCCCTCCAAAAACAGACCTTCTGATTCTTGCTCAGCAGCACACATCACACGCCATGGATGGCAGGACCTCCTCCTCTCTTATTATATTTTATTTTTCTCGGGGTATAACATATATAAAGTACGTAAAGTCCTCTAATCTTAAGGTACAACTTGAATTTTTGCCCATGTAATCACCAACCAGACTAAGATATAGACCTTTTCCAGCACCCCAGAAAAGTCCCTCTTGCTCCTCCCCTATATCTATGCCCCCTCCGACCCAGGTGACTTCTGATTTCTAGAACCATAGATTAATTTTGCCTGCCCTTGAACTTTCTGTGAATGGAATCATACAATATGTACTGGTTTTGTGTCTGGACTCTTTTAGTCCACATACCATATGTGAGTATAATCTATAGTGTCACGTGTGTCAGCAATTTGTACTTTTTTTTCTTATGCCACGCCGGACCACTTGCGGGTTCTCAGTTCCCCGACCAGGGATTGAACCCGGGCCACGGCAGTGAAAGCCCGGAATCTGAAACACTAGTCCACCAGGGAACTCCCAGCAATTTGTACTTTTATATGTAAAACACAGTAGTCCATTGGATGGACATGCCATAATTTGTTTATCCATTCTCCTGTTGATGAACATTGGGCTGTGTCCACGTTGAGCTATGAATAAATCTGCTATGAAAATCCTTGCACAAGTCTGTTTGTAATAGCCACTTATTTCTCCTGGAATGAAAAGCTAGGAGTGGAAATTCTAGGTCATAGCGTAAGTGTCTGTTTACATTTAGTAGAAACTGCCAGTTTTCTGAAGTGGTTGTACCAATTTCCTCACAGGCAGTGTGCAAGAATTTCCACATCCTTGCCAACGCTTAGCCTTTCTCTTTTCCAAACAAGAGTTTCCACTATGAGACGCCTCTTCTCCTCCAGTGTTGGATATTGGGTGTGCCTGGCATGAGTGCATAGATCCCTCAGCCCAGAAGCAGCAAGACAGAGGTCACATCTAGTTTGTTTGAGTCTCAGCTACAGGAGGAATGGTCATCTCCTTGATGCGGATGAGACCCCAGGAACTGGGGTGGCAATCTTATGACCATGAGCATGAAACCAACATGAGGACAGCACAGCAGAGATGGAATGAACCTAAGAGACGGAATGTTTGTGATGACATGGTCAAGCCACTCAACTAACCTGCCACTGAGTGGCAGGGTACTTATTTTTTTAAGCCAAGTGATTTAGGGTCTTGTTTTTGGAACTTGAATCATAAAGGACACAGTCCATAAGCCCCCCCTTGTAACCAAACCGAATGGTGCCATTTCTGTCCTCCATAGCAGTCAGCTCCACCGAACATTCTTTCCTTCCTGAAACCTCCTCTCTGGGATCCCATGCTCACCTGGTCCTCCTCCTACCCCACGGGTCACTGCTTCTCAGCCTCCTTTCTTGGCTCCTCCTCCTCTGCCTACTTACTAATCTACCTTCACTTTCTTGGGACCTCATCCAACACCGTGATGTGTGTACTGTGTGCTGATGTTACTGAGATATGTATCTCCAGCCCAGATCTCTCTTCTGAGCACCAGTCTCATATAAAGCTGCCTATTGACCCTCTCCACCCAATCATTGCCCAGGCTTTTCAAACTTACCTTCTTAGCCAAACTTTGATCTTCCCCCTCAATTTGAGACTTCTGCAGGCTTTACCACCTTAGTCAAGGGCTCTTTCAGTCCTTCATACTCAAGGCAAAGATCTAGGTGTCGTTGCCAATGCCTCAGCACCCACCCACATTCCATCTTACATTCTCTACTTCTCCACCTTCCCAAGCCACCGCCCTGCCAGGGTCACCATTCTTTTGCACTTGGAAACCTGCAACAGCCTTCTAGCTGGTCTCCCCACACCCACTCGAAAGTGCTTTCCAAGCCATGTAGGGTGGTTTTTCAGGAACCCAAACCTGGTATCATTCCCCTGATGAAAATGATATAAAGATAAAGATAAAATCCAAATTCATTAGGTAGCACTAACTGCCCTACTTGCTCCTTCCTCACCCTCAGCTGCTCCTTCCCACCTCCACATCTGGGACAAGTGGTTCTTTCTGCCTACAACATTTCCTCTCTCACTCTTGCCCTACAAAACTATCTTCGTTTTTTAAGTCTAAATGCCAGCTTCCTAAGGAGTTTCCACCCTTACCCTTCGCACTACATGAGGGCTCCATTAATTTTTTTTCTTGGCCAGACTGCGCGGCCTTCAAGATCTTAATTTCCCAACCAGGGATCGAACCCACGCGCTCGGCAGTGAGAACATGGAGTCCTAACCATCAAACTGCCAGGGAATTCCCCTCCATTAATTTTTCATAGCACTCTTCATCTTCCCCCACAGCACTTCCCATCATGCATAATTATATATTGATTTGATTAAAATTATTAAGATAGTGGTCATTTGATTAAAATTTTTATTTTATTGACGTATAGTTGATTTACAATGTTGTATTAATTTCTGCTGTACAGCAAAGTGATTCAGTTATACCTATATACCTATATATACATTTGTATATACATATGTATACATATATACATTTCTTTTTCATATTCTTTTCCATTACGGTTTATCACAGGATATTGAACACAGTTCCCTGTGCTATACAGTGGGACCTTGTTTATCCATTCTATATACAGTATAATAGTTTGCATCTGCTAATCCCCAACTCCCAATCCATCCCTCCCCCACCCCCTCCGCCTTGGCAACCACAAGTCTGTTCTCTATATCTATGAGTCTGTTTCGTACATATGTTCATTTGTGTCATATTTTAGATTCCACATATAAGTAATTTGATGATTGTTTTTCCACCCCTCCCCCACTCTCCCCCAGTAGCCGAGCATCGCCTTGAATTAGAACAGTGCCTATTTCTCGCTCCATTCTATCCTCTTGCCTTTAGCACTGCATTTACACATAGTAAGCACTCAAGGAATGTGCTTACTTAGCTAATAAATCGATACATTGACTCATTTAATCCCTATAACAACCCTGTGAAGTAGGCATTTCATCAGATTCGGGGAAGCTAACAGTCGGGGTGGGCAAGTGGCTCGCCCAAAGTACAGGGCAAGAAGAAGAGTCAGGTCCTGACCCAAGTCAAATCCTAAATTCTGAGCCGGAATATTTCCGCTCCTGACCTTTGGCCTTGGTAAAGGGGCCAGGGAGGAGGCGGACTTTGAGCCACGGGAACGTTTTCACAGATTACACGGGTCATCCACGAGAATCAAAGCGAGCAAACGTTCACTTACAGAGACTAGGGTACGCCCCCTCCGCTCTAAAAGTGTAAAGATCACAATCTACTGCATATGTATGAGGGGACCAAGGGGGGGGGGGGCGTGATTCGGGGCTGTCCTGGATGCGCCTGATCAAAAATTCTTCGGATTTGAAGACTTCAGAACCCCCAGATTTCTGAACACGTTAGCAAAAAGTCTTCAAATGGTCATCTGTGGCACATGTTAGGAGGATATCGGGCATAGAAGACGCCACCAATTTAGGTCGTATTATCAGGCATCTGCCGTAGGCAGCCCGATCCCAGAAGGGGTCCTCGGTCGGCTCAACTGGAAGACGAAGGGGGCGTCTCCCCTGCTTCCTGCGGCGTCGGAGGCGAGTTGAGGCGGAGGCAGGCTGCAGCTGCGAAGGCGTCAGCGGTGGCGGCGGCGCCATGGCAGGGCTCGCAGGTACCGTGGCGTCGGCCTCCTGGGGGCGGGATGAGAGGCCCTCAATGCGGCCGCGCCGCCATGTTGTCCCTTCGGGGTCACCTTAGGCGTCGTCCGGTCCCTCTCCGGGGTTTTCCTTCCGCGCACCCTGGGGGCCGCCCCTGTCCGGTGTCACGTGATTGCCCTGTTTGGCCCCCAGCCTGGGCCTTGGGGGTCTCTTCCTGGCCCGAGGGCAGGTCACTGGACTCCTGGGTTCTCGTTCAGGCCTCCAAGGTCAGCACTCGCCTGTCTGCTTCTGGGATGGGGCAGGCAGACCTGGGGAGCTCGGGGCTGGGGGTGCGACAACCTCTCCGGCCCCGGTACCCGTGGCAGGGGGCCCAGCTTCTGAGATGCCTGTCACTCTGTCCCCGCCACTTAAGTTGCTTTTTTTTTTTTTAAACCAGAAGGGGCGTGGGGGAGAGGGGAGAAAAGGGTCTCCCTCCCTGGGTCCTCGCCTTGGTGTCTGGGGTGATAGGTTGACGCTCTGCTTTGGGTCGCGGGTGCTTCTTACTCCCTCTAATTTTACACCAAGTCTGGACACCCGTTCCCTTTCCTACAATATATGTGGGGAGTGGCCCTCAAGGGCAGCTGAAGGAATGGATTGCCTGGCACACTAATGGCCTGGAGAGAAGAATGGGGGATGGGGGACAGTTGCTTTTTCCTTCCCTCTTCCACACATTATTTAATTTCCTTCCAGGCCTCCGTGTCCCTTTTCAACGCTAAATGTTGGGGCAGACTGGGGTCTGTCCTGGGAAAGAAACGGCCTTTCTGTTTATGGGTTCGGATTATGTTTTATCCCTTTCAGGGAACTGGTGTTTTGGGGACAGCTTCTGTTTGCCCTGCCTGACATGGTACAACCATCCCCTCAGCCTTCTGGACGGCAACACCAAAGCCAGGACACACACACACACAAAGTTCTAGCTTAAGTGCTAATGCCAAGTGTTAGATCTTGTTTATTTGTTTGTTTGTTTTAAATCAGAGACTAATTAATGTCAGCAAATCTGTTGAAAGATTGCCGAGCCCTGGTCGGTTTCCAGTGACCAGATCGCTTCCATATCTGAAATTGGTCTTGTTAGAATTGCTGCCAAAAACAGTTTAACCTTTTATCTGTAACATGTTGTTTCAAAGAGGAATCTGGAAGTCTGGATTTGGCTGTCTTTTTCTGTTGTTGTTCTCTTATCTTTGAAACATATGCATTCCATTTCAAGCCTGTCGCTGTGTGATATACCAAGGACCATGTGTTGCCTGCCTCTCTGACTTCCTGTTCTGGGAATGCTCTGGAATCTGGATCCTGCTGGGGAATGGGCCCCGTGGGAGGGAGAAAGGGAGGGGGAGGGGGAGGGGAGCAGGATCATAACCAGAGAAGATGGTGCCATGTCTCTGGGGCATATAGAGGAAATCAGAGGTCTCCAGGGAAAAAGAGACTGTTGTTAGACTAATGTTTTGTATATGTGTGCACGTTTAAATCTCTGGGGGTAAAACTCACTGCAAATTCAGAATCTCACTATAGGGTACTGGCTTCTGAGTAGATAGAAGTTTGAAAATAAATGTCTAGCAAATGACTCACAGCACACCTGCTCCCTCATCCAATCCAACCCACATGTAATAAGCTGTTGCTGTCCTGCAGCTGAAGCTCAAGAAACTTGTCCTTCAGTCGCAATCCAAATATTCCACAGGTAGAGGTAACAGTGTCACATAGCACCACACACTTCCGACAGTCATGGTACCTAAACTCCTCTGCGGTTTAACCTCAACTGGTTAGGCTAAGAAACTAACATCCTTTGGGGGCATTAGTCCCAAGAGTCTTGCCTGTTGCTGGAGTCTCACAAAGCCATTCCAGTTCCCTCATAACTCAACTGCTCTATCCTTGGCCTCGTGGGGGCAAAGTCTTGAGGATGTGGTAGAGAAAATTTAAGCAAAGGGGGGGTCTGTGGACTAAGGGCTTTGCAACAAAACTGTAGTCATTTTCAACCTTTTTGTTGCTCTCTGTCAGAATAAAATGTTTTAATGGTATTGCTTCTGGAAAAAATTTTATAAACAAGATGTGTTTGGACTAGACTTCTAAGCATTGCACAGGAATAGAAAGTGAACACATTCCTTCCATCTTCTCTGGTGGACTGTGTTTCCTGCCATAACATGAGGGTTTGGATGGGGCACAAAAGGGGGGAGTGGACATTGCACATTCAAGCCACCCATGTGGGTGCAGCCCATCAGGGCAGCCCTTGCCTGGAAGTCTGTCATCTCATCATGCCACACTCAGAGCCCTGCTGATGGAGGGATGGAGAAAGCCCTGCAGTTGGGCTTTGCCAAGATCATCTGGAAAGCCCTGGGGCTGCCAGCAGCCTCCTGCCTTTTAAAAGGGGGCCTACAGTGTCGAGAGCAACCAGACATTCCATGCTGCTGCAGCCTGTCCCCCTGAACCCAGCTACCTTATAACTGGGCTGAGATTAGAGCATCTGGGGCAGTGGGGCCGTGGGCACGCCCCTTGAGGGCTCTGAGGGGCGGGGCACCCTTTATTGAGAACACATGTTGAAATATGTTCATGGTTCTCTGCATTTAGTGTGGAAAACCACAGAAACCCCCAGTCTTGAGGCTTGCCAAGATACAGGCTTCAGAAGGGAGGTGTGGGCATTGCCTGCTGCTGAGTCACCCTGGGGCAAGAGGAGACCTACCCCACCTACAGGCTACGGTAGGGGCTGGAACCACCCAACCTGAGGAGGATGAGGCTCCGATCGCACATCCGCACCCTAGTCCCATTGAGTCCTGATTGCCACTTTGATGGCAGAATGTTTCTAGTGTGTTGGGGTTCACTGGGATCTTAGCAGTCCTTTTACAGAGGGGAACCGAAGGTGGCTAGGAGTGACCTGACCAGGTTCCCTGGGCTGACTGATGGCAAAGCCAATAGTGGAATTGAGGTCTACACCCCCCACCCCCATAATTCTCTTATCTTGAACTGAAGTTATAGGTGCCTCTAAAGGTGCTAGTGGTTGGGCTGAGAAATGCTAGGGTCTGGCGCAGGGGCGGGTAACATCAGGCTCAAGGGATTGAGGTCCTTTGTGCTCCAAAATTGTTTGTGACAGCTGTGACTAAGGGATTTGAGGAAGTGGCAGAAAGATTTATAGCCCTCCAACTCACTCCCTGGATGTTGACCCAGGAACAGGTGTGTGGTGACAGGGACACATAAAGCCAGAGACGAGGCTGAACAGGCGGCAGGGCCATTTGGTGAGGCAGTCAGCTGACCCCACGTAAAAGAAGCCTTGACTCACTGAGGAGTGGGAGAGAGACCTTGGGAGCCGAGCAGCCAGCCCACCCCACCACCCTGGCATGATGGCAGGGGAGAGCCCAGGGCCGGGGACCCGGTAAGCACCCTTAAGGATATGGAGGCTAGTGCTGGGAGAAGCACAGGACCCAGTAGTGGGGAGAGTGAGCTGGAGAGAGGTTCGTGAGAGTGGGGGAGGAGACCCTGGGAAAGTAGGCGGGCCTGGCAGGATGCCCTTGTAGTGGTCCTGGTAGAGGTTATAGGGCCTGGAGGGATGAACTGGGCGGGGGAGGCACCACACCACACCTTTTACCCCATAGTCATTGTCCAAACCAGTGCCCCCCCAACCCCCCATGCTCATTTCCTTGGGGATCCTGGATGGAGATAAGACTGTGTTCTGAATTCCTGATCACCCTCTTGGTCCCTAGTACCTCCATTTTGAGGGCTCTTCCCACTTTTCCCCCTCCTATCTTTTCCCTCCTTCCATCTTTCCCACTGATTACTTGCCAAGGCCCCTTATCCCAGGAAAACTGAAGGCACCCACACCTTTGGGGAGGTATAAGTGGTCCCTTATTCCGAGACCACAAGTGAAGATGTCCACCTTTTTCTTTGGGTGGTGGTGCGGGGATGTGGTCCTTTATCTCAGGACAGTGTTGAGATGGAACTGGGTGTGTGAAGGTTTATTCCCATTTTGTTGCTTCCCCTCCGTCCCTCTCCCAAGTAGAGTGCCCACTCCACAATGGGCACATCAGCCCAGTCTTAGAAGTATGTGTTGAAGCTGGAAAAGAAGTCACAGGAGACAAAACTTTTTGGTGCGCCTCCACCGCCCCGCAGGGTCCTGGGACACTGTGCGAGACAGGGGAGGAACTTTTTTAATTTTTTTGTAGAGGCGGTCCCTGTCCTCCAGGAGCTTACAATCTAGCCGGGGAGACACAACTAATGCACACTTATACAATCATTACAATTAGCGATTACCACAATATTGACCACAATTGCGTGAGACCTGGGGGATGCAAGATCAGTGAGGGGCTGGGGGCTTGGAGGAGGTGTTTTGGTAACGATGGGATTCGTTTTCTTGTTCAGTAGGTCCAAATTGAGTGACACATTTCTTTTGGGTGGGAGTGGGGGGAAAGAGGAACTGAGGGAGCAAAGGCAGCAAGGCTGGGATGCACATGCCGTAGGCAAGGGACAGTAAGAGGGCCCTGCTCTGTTTCTTAACCCTCCTCCCTCACCCTCTGCCCTCCAGTCCCGCCACACAGGCACGCAGTTGTCACTTGTCTGCTGCACGGAGATTCAGGGCTTTGGCTGGTGAAGTTGGAATGTCCATTCTGCCGGCTGGTGTGGTTGTCTGGATCTCTGTGGTGCGGCCTGCTGGCATGGCCGTGGCTGTGGGGCTGGGATGGCGCTGTCCCGACTTGGTCCAGATCTGAATGCGTTGCCTGTGCCCAGATCTCAGGGGTCTGCTCCCCCCATTCCCCCCTCCTCCCTCTACGCCACCCGCAGTAGGACGGGTGCAAAGGGGTGGGGAAGGGATCTGGTGTTGTCGTCATTGTCGGTGCTGCTTCTCCGGGGGCCTACCAGCCCCTCACTGACCTTGGCAAGTGCTCCTCTGGCGAGAGGGCACAGGGGACGCCCCATTCCTGCGCGGCACTGGCTCCCATGCTGGTGGAACTGCACAGGAGCACCTGGTGACACGGCCGCCCAGGGGAGGGGGCTGGAGCCTCAGTTGGGGGCCCTCTGGCGGCGCTCTCCCAGCACGTGCCGTCCGGTTCTCGACACGGTGTACGCCAGCTTCTGCAGGGAGTACCTGAACACCTGTGGCGAGAGAGACCCAGGACCTGCCCTTAGAGGCGAGCACCCGCAGCGTGTCTGTAGTGCTGCCTTGCCCGCCCCCGCCCCGCCCCCTGCCCCGCCCGCCTGTCCAATGAGGAGAGGCGGGTGCGGGCACAGCTTGTCCACGAGTCAGGGCAGCTGGAGCTTTTCCAACTGTGCTGAAGGCTGCATGGCCGCAAGCTGATTGGACCCACAACTTAGGTATACCTCACTTCTCGCAATGGGCTGTGTCCCTGGAGGATTTCGAAAAGCGAATCCTACCCAGTAAATGCAGCATTCCAGGAACACCTTGAAGGAAATATGCGATTCCTTTGGCAAAGGATTCCTTTAGCAGGGAATTCTTCCTGCAAGGGGTGCTTTTAGGGTAGATGATTTTATGGGCAAAGCAATTTCTTCTGATTTATTTCTTTTTACACAAAGCGCTTTGCCTGTATTTGATTTTTTTTTTTTTTAATAAAGCGAACTGTCCTTTTTCGGAAGCGCTTTTTTTCTGTTCTATTTTTCCTGCAAAGAACCTTTTCCTCTAATTGTTTTCTTCAAAGCGCTCTTATCGATTCATAGTTTGTTAGCTCCTTTGTCTAATATTTTTTCTGCAAGGCGCTTTTTATCTAATGCATTTTTTTCTGCCAAGTGCTTTTGTCTGATTTATTCTTCCTGCAATGCGCATTTTCTCTAATTCATTTTTTCCCGCGAATTTTTCTGATTTGTTATAATCTTGATGGCGGAGTGCTGGGTTTTTTTTTTTTTCCCCCTGAGAAGTGCCTTTTTCTAACTTATTTTTTGTCCCACCCCCGCAAGTACTATATTTTCTAAAGGAAAATTTCCCCGCAATGCGCAATTTTTTTAAGGCGGAAAAATTCCGCTGTGTGAGCGGTAAAGTCTCTTTTCGCAAAACAGAAGTGCCCCGCCTCCCTCCTGGGGTCGAGTCTCACGTAGCGGTATTTTCTTACCACGTTGGTCGCTAAGAGCCTCGGCGATCGTCCGCGGCTGGCGCCCGCCGCGCCCCAACTCTTTGTTCCCGGGCGGGCGCACTGGGAAGGGTCTACGCAAGGAGGAGGGCGCAGGGGACGGGCGGGGGCGTGCGGTGCCGGCCGCGGCACTTGGGTGGGCAGGGATCGCGGCAATCAGGACAGGACGGGTCGGGATGCGGCAATTGTGACGCGGACTTGCCGGTTCAGGGGGCGCACATCGCGACCCTCTCCCACCCAGAACCCGGGCACACTTACCTGCAGCAGCACGCGGAAAATGTACCAGCCGATGATGAGCAGTTCAGCCGAGGCTGCTGCCACTGCCGCCATGGTTCCGAGAGTGGTGGGTGGGTGGTTGGGAGCGAGTGCTGCCGGTTCCGAGGTCCGTTGGCCTCTCGGAGTCCGCTGTTGGGCGCACTGCCGCAGCCGCGGTGGCCGCGCCTTAAGTATCCGCCCACCGCCCAAGTGCGCATGCGCGCTTTTGGTGGTGGGGGGGGGGTGGTCCGTGAGGAGGGGTGGCCGGGGGCGCTCCTCATTCGTCAGGAGAGGAAAAAAAATAATCCATCTGCTCTTTCCACACCGACCCCCGCCTCCTGAGTTCATCTTAGCCCCTTTCCAGAAGATTCCGCTGTGCCCGCGTTTGAATTTTAATGTAAAATAGAGGGGAAATGCAACTCTGAGTTAGCGCACAGGGTAAGAGTAGGGGTGCGCGCCCCTTGGTAGCGGAGCCCATCTCTCCGAGCCCGGGCCTGCAAATTCGAGCCCAGTGTCCGGTGCCGCGCCAGATCACACCTGGGCAAGGATGGAAAAGAAGGGGGACCTAATTTAGAGAGGGATCATCTGCCCCGCGGAGCAAAAACAGGTGCCCCTTCCAGAAGCCTTGGCTTCACAGGCCCCCCGCTCAGCACTTTTTCTAATATTCGATGTATTAGAAGACCACGTCCTCTGCTTTGCGAGAGCCTCTGAGCGCGGAACCTTTCCCTGATGCCCGCATCCCGCTTCTTACGGTTGCTAGATCTACAGCGGTGGCGGCTGTAGGGAGCCGAGCCAGGGCACTGAGCCCTAGGTGCAAAAGCGATAGTCACCGGGTGTCTACCCTGTAGGAGGGATGGCGCCTTTGTATGCGCGGAAGGGATGGATGAGCTCTCCAAAGAAGTGGTCTGAATGCGCTCTGGGATAGTTTTCTGCTAGGCGGGTAATTCAACCTCTGCTCCCCTACCCCCCAGGCGCTGGTAGGTCTTCCTCAGCCAGCGAGGTTCTTTGTACCCGTTGCGCTGGGCGTCTGCAGCTTGGAGGAGGGTTTTGCTACCGCTGCCAGAGGGTCGTGGCTGCCGCCGCTCCGATTCCTGGCGCGGCACGAAGAGCGGAATGCGGTCTGCGAGCGCGGCCCTGGCGCACCGGTGGCCCGCTGCTCGAGAGCACTTCTTCTCTCCAGCACACTGCCTGGCACAGGGGCCAACTGGCATTTGCCCCTATGTGGAAAGAAAATTAATTTTGATTAAAAGCTCATAGAGGTCAAGTTCTGTACAGTGCCGGCAGCAGATGGAGAGCGCAAGAGAACCCAGAGAGGTCAGTTTGGACGAAGTAGCATGGTGATTTTTTTTTTCCCCCTACATTGACTTTCGAAGAAGTTGGCTGATTTTGGCAAAATGACGCCGGATTATTTGAAAAAGGCAAGCTCATTCTAGGCTGCCATCTTAAAACAAAATATTCGGTGATGCTGCCGCGGCGGCTTCCCAGAGCTTGCAAGGATCCGTTGCCGGCAATCTCCCGCCGGCAGTGCGCCGCTAACTACTTTAGCTCTCCACCGAGCACCTGCTGTGAGAGATACTAGACACAGAATCCTTTTCTTATTCCTCAGGGGTCACAGCATGGAGTCCATGGCCGTCCGGTGGCAACCACAGGGCGGTATTGTGAGGTCTGGGTCCCTTGAGGACGGGCCGCAGCCCCAGGAGGCGATACATGATCTCTGCTGGGCAGGGCCCAGGCAAAGCCAGGCCACTGTGCCGGACCTGCCTAGAGCCCTCTGGCCTAGCCCCCAAGAAGGGGAGACACCCAGGATGCTTCTGGAAAGGGTGACTTGGAGAGGAGTAGACTTCCATGGGTGGGCAGGGAGGAAAGGGCATTCACATTTGCTGTTGTTAACCATGATCCATTTTTCCAAATAAGTATACATTCTGTTCCTGTTTTTTTTTTTTTTTTTTTTGTCTGTCTGTCTGTTTTGTGTCTGTTTGTCTGTTGTGTTGACTTTTCTCTTCAGGATCCCTGCTGCCTTGGTGATCCCGGGCTGACAGCCAGAGACCACAGCGGCTCAGCTCCTGGAGAGCGAGGGTTGAAGAAAGCAGAGGGCAGCCGCCCGCGCCCGCTGGCTCCCATTAGGTCGGTTCCTGCAGCGGTGCCCGGTGGCCTTGGCGAAGGCCCTGTCCAGCAGAGATCATGTATTGCCTCCAGTGGCTGCTGCCCGTCCTCCTCATCCCCAAGCCCCTCAACCCCGCCCTGTGGTTCAGCCACTCCATGTTCATGGGCTTCTACCTGCTCAGCTTCCTCCTGGAACGGAAGCCTTGCACAATTTGTGCCTTGGTTTTCCTGGCAGCCCTGTTCCTCATCTGCTATAGCTGCTGGGGAAACTGTTTCCTGTACCACTGCTCCGATTCCCCGCTTCCGGAATCGGCACACGACCCCGGCGTTGTGGGCACCTAACAGCCAGCCCAGTTAGCTTTCCAAGGAAGCAGAAGACGGGAGGGGAGGCACTGACATAGGTCATAAAGCATTGGAGTTTCAAATCCCGCGGCCCTGCGGGTGCCACATTCCTAATGGCGCCTTTTTGGCCTGTGACGTTTTATCCTTATAATGTGAATAATAGCACTGACCGGTGCTTTTATCGTAGAGTCCTGTAGTCGTGGGTGGTCTTGTGGTTGTGTGTGTTCTGTCCCCATCTTGGCCCCCGACTGGCAGGATGGCCACCCCCCTCGCCTCATTCCCACGAGGAGCCTGCACCCATCCTGGTCAACTGCCCCAGCATGATCCGGGCAGATAAAATGCCAGTCTCATTGTCACCTCTGTGACCCTTCCTTGTCAGGGGTTCCTCCCTTCTCAGAGTGTTACTGACTCCTCCGTCCCTCTCTTGGCTTCCTGTTAGTTCTCTTTAGCCCTTTCCTTTTTTGGGGAGCACCTGTCCAAGACAGGGCTCAGTTTTGCACTTATCTCGAATATAAAGAGATTGCTGATGCCCGAGAGCCTCGCTTTTTCATCCTTCTTCCCTGGCCGGCAGGCTAGACAGAATTGTGTCTTGACTGCTGTCCACAAATCTTCAGTATTTTCCCCACTTCATTTTGAAGGAAGAAGTAACAGATACATGTTGCTCTTTCACCTGGGGGTCTGGGCTCCTGCTCAGCAGCCCAGCTTCGCTTCCTTTGCCCTTCCTCCTGCCTTTCTCAACTGTCGCAAGGAGGGGGCCTCATTTTGTCTCCCATGCATGCTCTGCAGGATTGACGTGTGGTGTGTTTACGTAGATCTAGCGGTCCCCAGCCGAGTGAATGGGAGAGTATTGTGTGTTTCATAACAGCCACGATCCCCTGATAGGTGTTTGGATATTTTTTGGTGTGGTGTGCCGTGCGTGCGCTTGTGTGTATACGTACGTGTACAAGTACATGTGTAAATCCTTTTTAAAGAAGCTTTATCGAACGTGTTCTGATTTTGAGGTGTAGCAATAGCTAGCTTGTAGGGGCCGCTACAGTTGGTATTTAGTATGGGGATTGCAGAGTGACCAGCACACTGGACTCCGAGGTGGTTCAGACGAGACAGAGGGGAGCAGTGGCCATCGTCCTCGTGCCAGGAGCTTCTCCGGTCCCGCGCGTATAGACTGTATACGTTATGAAGAATACACGGGAAGACTTTGTGACTGTCACTTGCTTTTTTCTTTTTCTGCGCTTCAGTAAAAGTGTTGGCAAATGAGACTGTCTCCTGGCCCCTGCCCGCTGGGGATCAGCATGATTGTCCTTCCAGTCTAAACCATCCATCTTTCTCTTGCCTGAAGGGGGAGGGAGGTGGGCCAGGCAGAGGACAGAACTGGAGGCAGTCCATCTAGGGAATGGGACTGCGAGGCCACACTTGTGGAACATTTGGACTGCTATTCTGGAGCTTTTATTTCTGGTGTGTTCATTGCACAGCTGTTTGAAATGTTTAATAAAGCTTTATAAACTTTACTCTGTGGTTTTATGTGGCTGCAGTCCATTTGGGTCGTGGTGTTGGATTTCTAAGTTGGTGGGGGGCAGGGGGTAGCATGGAGGGGCTGAGTCCTTGGCGCCACAGTACCGTAGGCTGAAAATTTGATCTGCTCTCTGGAGAGCAGATGGTGGGATTGGGGGAGGGGGAGCAGGGGGCAGGCCAGGCGGTGAACAGGAGGGAGTCTGAAAGTTTTCAGAGATGAGACATTTGCGTTTCTCAGCTCCCATGGCTTCTCGCCTGAAACTGTTTCCCTCCGTAGGAGATTTGAGTAACCGATCCCTTGACAAACAACTTAAGACAGCTGGAGCTCTAATCATCAAGAATTTTTATGGTGCTGCATTTGAAGTAAAAATAAAGTGAAACCCCTTATGGCATTTCAAGTGGAAAAATAAATAAGGTTGGCCGTCCACTCAGGGGTCTCCGGGCGATGGCTGGAAGTGCGGGAGTGGCGTGGTTCTGTGCCGTCAATGTGCACATGCTCCCGTGGCCGTGACCTTTGAGACAAAGCTGGGTGGCTTGCCAGGGCCCTGTGCTGGGTGTCCACCTCTCCATCTCTTCTCCTTCTAGAAAGCATAACAGGAGCACTGCCTGTCCAAGGCACAGGGCTGTTGTGAGAGTTTATTGTTGTAAAAGGGCTTGGGTTGTTTCATAAAAGGTCATCTGTTATACCTAGATTGGTAATTTATTGCTATGAAGTTTTGTGTAGTTTTTCCTGCCCTTTGCAATCTCCCCATTGTCAGTGTATCCCTTTTTTCATTCCTACCATCGCCTATCAGTGCTTTTCCTTTTCTTGGTCAAAACTTGCCAAAGGTTTGTTCATTTTAAAGGTATTTTCAGAGAACCAAACTTATTGATTATATCTGCTGGGTATTTTTCCTTTCTGATGCTTTTGTGTTTTTACCTCTGCATTCTTTTTTGTGTGTGTGTTTCTGGATGTATTTTGTGGTTCAGCAAAGTCTTGACAAGTTGAGGAGTGTTACACGTGGAAAGGATGGTTTGTTCAGCAAACATTGAGCCCCTGTACTGGGCTTGCTGGGGATTTCAGGGGCAAGACCCAGGCCTGACTCTCCAGGAGCGCATGACTCTAGCCTAGTGGGAAGACTTAAGAAAATAGACAACTGCAAATTCCAAAAACAAAACAAACAAACAAGGCTTTTGTGGCCACGCTCTCCCGTGGAGGCACCTGGATGATAAATGAAGCCAAGATTATTGCTTACTTTGCTCTCCCTCCGAAAGCAGCTTTCTGTCATAGGTCAAGCTCACTAAAGAGTCACAAACAGGCCTCCCTCTGAAAGATTTGTGGCCCTTTCCAGCAGGGAGCCTGCAGCCCACCCTTTCCCAAGGTGATGCCACATCAGCATTCTGTCTGCCCAGTGCTGCTTTCCACCTGCCAAGGCAGCACCAGCAGCACCCTGGCCCCTCTTCCTGAAATGCCTTTCAGGAAAATGAGAAGTGGATACCTCTTCTGGAAAAGAGCAGGGTACCAGGTCTTAGAAAACCACACCCTACAATTCTGCCAGTCGCCGTGGCTCCTAGTGTGAAATGGTTGCTCATGTGGCACCTGGTAACCACAAGATCCCATGAGGCCTAGGTCTGGGCTTCTTTAGGAACTGGTCTGTGCACTGCTCTGTGCCTCAGTTTCCTTGTAGGTAAGATGTGCACTTTGGAGCAAACACAGTCTTCCTACCCCTAATATACTGGGAATCCTTTCTCCGAGGATCTTCGGGTCCTCCTGGATACATTTGAGGAAGGTGATTGAGCTCTGGGAAGGTGGCACTGCCCTTGCAGGGCAGCCTGCGTATGCTTTATGCTTTAATGATTGTACCACATTAGCCTGGATATGCCTCTGTCAGGAAGCCTTCCTGGACTCTTCCCTCTCCCTAGAGATCCAGTTGCCTAGATGACTTCACTCAGCCCTCTGTTGAGTGCTAGCGCTAGTGGTCATGCAGACTTTCTCTTCCGCAGTGATTGGGCTCCCCCCACCTCCCTAGGGGGCTTGCATTGTTGTTTAATCCGAGGTGCTTGTCAGAATCCTGTACAGGACCAGGCCTTGGGGTCACACAGTGGACAGGGTGGAGCGTCTCTGCCCTCAGGGAGTCATCCAAGCTAACGGGAAAGGGGGTGACCTTGGGCAGGTAGTCCCACAGATAGATAGAGTATGGACTGTGGCAGGTGCCCTAAGAGGAGTCTAGGGGGGACCTGGTGTGGCTGGGGAGGATTGATGTTCAGGCTGAGACCTGAGGACAAGTGTAAATGCTGGAGCAGTGAAATAATAAATGAGATGTTATTTCTCACCATCTAATCAAGCATCTCTGCTTACAGCTAAAGAGACTGGGCTGAAAGTAAAATGAAGGACCACCAGTATCTGGCTGCCCTGGAGGGCTGTACTGGGAGATAGTGAGGGGGTTTAAGGTTGACGTGTTGGTGGCGGGCCCCCAAACTCAGTCCTGAGTGAGCAGTCTTCAGTTTCCAACTGACTGGAGCCATCACAGACAAGGATCTGATGGGAGCAGGGGGTGACCCAATCAGAGCAGCACTTAATTTAAGGTGGGATTTTTTTCAGTAGGGAACGGGATAGCGTTTGAGCAGTAACAGCAGCGGGACTGTCAGGAAGGCCACCGGCCTGTCTAGATCACTGGGAATGGGGAGAAGTAGATCCAAGGAGCCATGGTGGGTGAGGAGGGGAAGGCAGGAGAAAGAGCAGGCTGGGGAGGGAGGACAGAGAAAGATGAGAGACTCCCGTTGAATAGCTGCAGGAAGTGAGGTCAGGGAGGGGTCGTCCCTTGTGTTCAGTTGGCTGCCGGAGCCAGAACCCAGTCTCCTGGCGTCTATTGCGAAGCTCACCCCTCATCCCCCAGCCCCCTAAAGGGAGAAAGGGTCACTGCTCTGAAAAGAGGGAGGAACTGAGCAGCGCTCTCAGCAAGCCAGGGAAGGTGGTCCTGACTAAAAGCAGAAGAGGGGCAGAGTTTGGTCTGCCAGGCTTCAGGGAGAGAATTCCATATTGCGAGAAAAACTTTGATTATAGAGCGGGCCCAAGATGAAGGGGAGGAGCTGGCTGAGCGGCAGCTGGAAGCTTCAGACAGAAGCCCTGGGTCTCCCTCTCGGGACTCAGTGGGCGTGGGCTTGGGGAACAGTTTAGGACCGGCAAACCTTGAGAGACGAGGTTTCGGGGAGCCCAGGCCCTACACCCCCGCCTCGTTGACCGCACATCCTTGAGCCTCAGTTTCCTCACTGGCAAAACAGAGATGGTAACACCCCCTGTAGCCTGGCTCAAGGCCAGGTCTTCACAAGTGTTACTGCCTCTCTTCTGTGCCCTACCACCCTGCACCGAGCCTTATTGGGCTCAGGCTTCATAGGGATGCGGTCTGATCATCCAGCTCTCCCGCTCATTCATTCCTGCAGGGAGCATTGCCAGGCCCTGTGCCCAGCCCAGAACCTGATAAGACCATGCCCTCTGTGAGGAGCTCCTGCAGCAGGGGGAGGGCCTCGAGGCAGGCCTGCAGGCGCATGATGACCGTGCTGTGTCATCGGGGCTGTGTGGAGTTAGGGAGAGACCTCATTTGTGAGGCCGTATGTCAGCACCTCAACATGAATTCCCTTAATTATTTTTTACAAGCCCCAAAATGACAAGATCCTAAAAGGGAGAGGAACACCTAGACGGTGCTCTTTCCTGAGAGGCCAGAACCCTGGCTTTGCATCCCTGCTTGGCCACCAGCTCGCCTAGGACCGTCCATGGATTTTTCCCTCTTGGAAAGAAATCACTGCCTGTTGGGCCTCCTCCTCATGAGGAACTGGTGCGGGGATGTTTGAGAGTGCCCTGTCAGGTACGGGGTAAGCACGAACCTTCTCCACAGACTAACCCTTTGAGTCGTTCTGGCCTCTCACCTCTTTTCCTGGACAACTTGTGGAGAGTCTACAGGGGGACGCCTCACCGCTTCTTCCAAAGCTAAACTCTGCCAATCCCCGCCCCACACTGCTCGTGGCCGCCCTCTAGGGCAGGGCGGGGAGCTGCGGCCCTGGGCCTGATCCCCACCCCCTTGCCATGTGACCTTGCTCTCCTCTGCTCACTCTTCTCCAGACACCGCCCCCCAGCGCCCGCCCCGTTTCCCCATCTGTTCACCTAGGAGGGGCTGGCCCAGGAAGTCTTTAACGTTTCCAGAGCCATCTTCTCTGAAATATCAGTGAACTTTATCCTTGTTACTTCGGTCTTAAAGGTATTGGTTGAAAGAAGGTATGTTAAAACAAGCAAGCATTTAATCAAAGGGTTTTTTGCATTAAAGAATAAACTTTACATCTCTGGGGCGCAGAAGTGTCAAGAATCTTAGAGTCAAAGCAGACTTGGGAGGGTCTCTGAGGGAGGAAGACAAACACGGCCCTTCCGTGGTTCCCTGTTGCTTGTGGTCCTGACTCAGCTTGGCTGTCAAAGCCCTGCACCACCCTTGAGGGTGGGGGCTTGATCTCTGCCCCTTGACCAGGCACAGTACCTGCCTGGCCAGGCCTGGCATAGAACCTGCTGGTTGGCTGGCCAGGGGGGTGGATGGGTGGAAGGCTCAGTCAGTCAATCTCTTGACTCCCTAAGGAATTAAGTGGCCCTCACTCTCCCAGAAGTGAGGGAATTCAGTTTGCCTCCCAAGTCTCCTCTTGGCAACTCTGAAGTGGCAGTATTTTCCAGCCTCTAGACTAATATTTTACACACAGATATCACCGACACTAATATGTCACAAAAGATACGTGAGAAGAACCTTGTAAACGGCTCCATAGCCTGGTATCCTGCCTGTGGCAACAGGTGGCTGTGAATCACCTCCCCTAACTGGGCCTCAGTTTCCCCATGTGTAAAATGAAGCAGTTGGACTAGATAATCCTTGAGTTCCTTTCTAGCTCTAGCATCACCCTCAGATGCCCCGGTACCCAGAACAGTAATTGGACAAGGGCCATGGTGACCCCAGGATCTGGGTCAGTCCACATCTTGGAGCATGGCGGAATCGTGGTGATGGCTGCAGCCCCCTGGAAGCTGAACGTGGCAGGAACTGGCTGAGATTTTTTTGCTGATGGTGAAATGTCCTGGCAGAGTCTATGCAGGTAGGTTGATGCAGGTGAGGGGAGGGGTTGGGCTCTCCCTCCCTTGTGGTCCCCGAGTAACATTTCCTTGCAGAGTCAGAAGCTTCCAGGACTGTTTGTTGGGTGCCAGCTAGATTCAGCCACTCATATTGGCAAAGTGGGTGAACCATCTTTCCGCACACTGTCCTGGCAGGGCTTGCAGAAAGGCTTTCTGCTGCCACCCCTTAAATGCTTCCCTGCATTTCATTGTTATTGTGTCTAGAATCATACCTTCCCATAGCCTTTTGGTTCCCTGTCCAGGTGGCATATTCTCTGAGGATGTTGTGGTCCTGATGCCATAATCAGCCAGGAATAACTTAGCTCAGTGTCAGAGCCACAAGGGGAAGACTTGTCCAAAGTTGGAACTCTGACTATTGAAAGAAAAATAATAATCCGTTTTCAACCTCACCTCAGAGCACACCCCCAAATTCAAAAACTTTTGATCAGAAAAGAGACATAAACCCATTAAAAACCAGAGAGAAAAGGAATTGGATATTTAACGTGTCTGAAAGGGGGAGCCCCTCTAAGCTAAAAAGCAACAAAATGCAAGAAGGCAAAGACCAACCAATTTGAATACATCAAAACTAAGTATTTCCAAAGTCAAACAATATCACAAACAGAACCAAAAGGCAGAGTGGGTAAACTATTTGCAGATCCATACTGTGTAAAAGATCACACACAAAACCTTAACAGTAAAAATGCAACAGATAGGTATGTAATTCATGTAAACAGTTTACAGAAGAGGAAATAGAACTGACAAAAGTTTTTGAAAAAATATTCAATTTCACTAATATCAGAAGATCAACGATAAAAAACGAAAAAGCACTAGTTTTCACCAACAAATTAGGGGGAAAAAATTTAAGAATACTCAATGCTGATGAGGATACAGTGGAAGAGGCACTAAGTGCGAAGGGGAATGTGAATTGGTGTAACTTTTTGGAAAGTAATATAATCAAAGAGAGGAGAGAGATGACAGTTTCA
This sequence comes from Eubalaena glacialis, assembly GCF_028564815.1. Lineage (NCBI taxonomy): Eukaryota > Metazoa > Chordata > Mammalia > Artiodactyla > Balaenidae > Eubalaena > Eubalaena glacialis. Next base: position 22,719,202 of record NC_083728.1, read on the forward strand.
AGAAAGGGCAAATGGCCTATATATTTATACAACATTTATTGAGTGTCTACTTTGTGTCAGGCATGGTGCTGGGTGTTAAAATGTGAAGATAAATAAGATATATTGTCTGCTCTTGGGCACACAGTCAAAGAGGTAGAAAAACACACAGATTCTAAAATGATATGTAGTAAGAAGGCCAGAGATATGCTTGGGACACATGCAAAGCATGGAGCAGCTGGGGTGGGTGGTACAAGTGTGAAGCTTTATGGGAGTATCCAGGGAGGTTCCTAGAAGAGGTGCCTGGATGAGTAGGAGTTATTCAGGTAGAGGGCAGAGACAGAAGTGAGAGGCATCACGGATGAACTCATAGACAGGGTTGCCAAAGTGTGAAATAAGAGGCAGGGGATGGAGAAGGCGGGACCAGATCACCTAGCGCCATGACTGTCTAATTGAAGAGTTTGGTCTTTTTCCTCTTGACAACAGGGAGTCACTGAAGCATTTTGAGTGGGCAGGTGCCATGGTAAGATTTCTGTTTTAAGATGATGACTCTGGTTACTTGGAGACATTTGGAGGTGTGAGAACCAGTGAGGAGATGATTGCTTTGGTCCAGGTAGAGAGGGCAAGGCCTGAATTAGGGTGGGGACCAAGAGGATGAAGAGAAGGTAAAGTTAGGAGAAGCTGCTGACTGACTGTTGCTGGGGTCAAAGAAAGAGAGTCAAGGATGCCTTCCCTGTTTGTGTCTTGGGCGGATAGGAGAATACCCAGGAGAAAGAGCAGGCTTGGGGGGCTAGAAGAGGATCGTTGAGCTCAATTTTGGACAAGTTGAATGAAAGGTGGGCATCCAGGTGGAGATGGCCTGTGAGGAGCTAGGAGAGAGCTTGGATCCCAGCAGAGATTTGAATGAAAGATTTGGGTTGCGACTGATGGCAGTTGTAGCCGTGGACTTTTGTGAGCTGCCCTGGGAGAATGTGGCAGCTGAGGAGAGAAAGGGGGTCTAAGACAGAGAACCTCTCCCCCATTTAAGGGTGGGCAGAGAGAAAGAAAAGCCCACAAAGGCAAAAGAGAAAGCAGAAAGAGATGGAAAAAGCACCTGGAGCCTGTGTTGGCATGGAAACCCAGGGATGTGGAGCATTTCCAAGAGAGAATAATCAGCCAACAAAAGAGAAAAGCCAGTTGGGTAGGGACTGAGGGCCCCCTGGATGGAGCAATTAGGGGCCCCCTAGATCCTCACAGGAGCAGTTCCTGTGAGAGATGGGTCAGAAGCCCCCACAAGGTGGGCAGAGGAAAGTGAAAGAGGGAGGGAAAGCAGGCAGCATGGCACCTGTCCTGGGGAGTTTGGAATATGGGGGAGAAGCTGCTAGGGCTATGATTTGGGTCAGGACGAAATTCTGGGCTGGGCTGAGAGGAAACAAGGATAGACTTGATGGAAAAGAGGTTGAAAGGGCTGTCACCTAAAGTCCTCTTGTCTGTATAAATCAGAGGCAAGATCAAAGGGCATGGGTGGTAAGGAGGAAAAATGGCTATTGGTGACCTTGACTAGAGCTGTTGTCAAGAAAGTCTACATGCCAGTTTGGAGCTCACAGAGGAAGTGTGGACATCTCCCTAGGGGGTAGATGGAGAACTAGGGGAAGGTGCAGAGTTCATGGAGCAGGGCTAGACTCTGAGCTGTGACTGACACTTTAGGGACGGATGCAGGAAGAGGATGCTGCTGAGGAGACTGAACAGGAGTGGCCGGAGGAGAGGACCGAAAAAGTGGAGGCCCTAGAAGCCCAGGGAGGAGAGAGTTTCCAGAGGTCAGGGTGGCCATTTATGTGCCAGATGCACAGAAGTCAGGGGAGGTGAGAGCATCCCGTGGACCTGGTCTTTGGGGACCCCTGCCATAGCAGCTTTGGGGGAGGGGGCAAAGCCCAACTGGGTGGGGGTGATCTGGAGACTGGCTGAGAAAGCAGGAGGGAAAAGGGGGACCTGAGAGGACAGAAGTTTCTAGAAGGTGCTGTTTCTTACACACTGACATTTGGAGGGAGGAGGGCTATGCGAGGACAGAAGAGCAGAGACAGGTAATGAAAGGGGCCCCCGGAGCAGTGGGATTAAGTGTATAGGTGAAGGGATTAGTCGTGTTCGTGGAAAGGGGCAAAATTAAATCATGTACATTTTACCAAGTAACCTGATCTCTGTGTTTTTCTGGAGGTTTTTCTGCCCTCCGAGTACTGACTACAGCTCTAATTAGCAGTAGTTTCATCCTGCCTGATGTCTGGGGCTGTGTCTTATTCATTTTTGTACCTTTCGGTACCTAGCAACAGGCAGCGAGCTAGGTAGAGACAGAATAATTATTTTCTGCTTGAAATCAAATGTCTGAAATGGAGGTTCAGAATTTTTTAACCACAAAGATTTTGTGATAAATACCAAGGAATTAACAAACAGGGAAATAAAAGTCAAGCTGTCTGTATGTGAGGCTGTCTGGGTCTCAGGAAATGCACTCTGCACTCTGGTGTGGGCACAGCTCTTTATAGTTTTTATGGTGAGGTTGTGACCATTGTCTCATCTGGTCATGGCAAACCCACTCTCCTTCCCCTAGTGAGGCAGACAGCTACCGTTAGTCCCATTTCGCAGGTTAGGAAGCTGAGACCCAGAGAGGCAGGATAGAAGGAAGGAATGATGGGCATTGAAGTCGGTGGGGATAGGGCACAGTCTTGAATGCTTCATTCAGGGTCTTCACCACCACTACCTGGTGGTGTCTCCTAGACATCGAGTAATTCTATTTCTTCCAAAGTCAAGAGGGAGCCTTGGTCTAACTGGCTGAGCTCGGGCCTCATGCCATCCTCTGACAGGACTGGGGTGGTGAGAGGCAAGACCTGAAGGAGAGGCCTGTGTGGCTTCTGTGTGAGAGAGCATCCCATGTCCCACCACAGCCACGTAAAATAGGGAACAGGAAATCTCCCTAAATGTAACAAGTGTTGTTAGGGTGGAATAAGGGATGCTAGAAAGCCCAACCCCCCCAGACATCCATTATAGGAAGTAACCAGGCAGAGGCCTGTTAGGAGGCCAGGGTCCAGATAAGAGAGGGAGAGGCCTGAACTAGACCAGTGGAGATGGAAATAGATCCAAAACTTGTAGAAGATAAAAACCAGAAATGATGGATCATTAGCTGTTAGGGGGAGAGAGAGGGTGAAGACAAAGACTCCCATGTGTCTTGGGTAGACGGTGGAGAGACCTCTGGGAAGGGGACCGCAGCATGGGGAGCCAGTTTGAGGAGCAAGACAGTGGTCTCAGATACAGCCAAGGGGTCAGGGTCATAGCCAAGTGGAGCCCAGCAGGCACTTGGATCAAGGGTCTGGGGCTCAGGAAGAGATTCTACTGGAAGTACTGGCCCAGGGCCATGACCACTTGAGTAATGGGAACCCGGAGAATGAGTGAGATCACCAGAGAATGGGGCAGGGCCCAGGGCAGAATCATGAGTTACAGTGACATTTGAAGAACCAATCAAGGTGTGGGTAGGCGACAAAGGAGAAAGAAAAGGAAAGGCCTGAGACGTGCGACAACCAACCAGAAGAGTGGGTTGCCATGGAAACCAAGGTAGTGAAGAGTTTCAAGGAGAAAGTAATCAACACTGTCAAATGCAGCAGAGAATTCCAATAAGATAAAGACAGGATTTTTTTCTTTAGATTTGATGATGAGTAAGCTTTTGATGACCTTAATAAGAGCATTTTGGAGGAGTGATGGGGCATAAGCTTAAATAATGTTGAGATGTGAGGGAGAGGTGAATCTGTCGCCAAGAGTCCTTTGAGGAATCTGGAAAGAAGACTTGGAGATGTGAAGGACAGGGGTGGGAAAGTTGAGCATAGGAAAGACAGGAGCAAGTTCATAGGCAGATGTTGACGCTCAAATGTGACGTGTTGTTTAGTGACGACAAAAGTTTATTCATTCTGCATAGTCTAGTTTACCACCTATTTTGTGCCTGGCATTGTGCCTAGCACTGTGGATTCTGTGGTGAATGAGTTAAAATAGGCAGATTTGCCTGTTCTCATGGAGCTTGTATGGTAGTAGGGGAGAAAGACGTGAATCAGATAATCACACACATGAATGTATAACTTTTGACAGCACTCCAAAAGAAAGGTACCAAGTGCTAGAGGGTGCACAACAAGGGGACCTGCCCTAGGCCAACTCCAGGAGGCTTCCCTGAGGAGGTGACACTTGAACCAAGCTAAGGAGACAGTTAACTGGACAGAACAAATTGGAGAAGAGCGTTCGGGGCAGAGGGAACAGTGTGTGCAAAGCGAGGTGCTGTGAGACCAGATAGGCAGGCAGTGGTGGCTGGGCAGAGCTTTAGAGGCCAGGGCTGAGCTCCTGTGTCCATCCTGAGAGCGAGGGACGCGTGCCTGAGGCCTGCCCTAGTATTTCCTGTCATCTGAGACTCTGGCTGGTCCATGGAGAAGTCATTAGAGGAATCACGGGTAGACTTAGGGAGACCAGTTAGGAAGCTTCTGTCTGTTTGGACACAACACATTCTGGTCAGTCTTGGTGCTGGATGGATTGAAGAGGGGGAGGGAAAGGAGGAGGTATTCCAGAAGTCCCCTGAGTTTCTGGCTTGCCTTACTGGTGGCGTGGCAGTGCTTTTCTACAAAGAAACTAGGCCTGTGAGGCAGCCCCCAAGTCTGGTGGTAGACAGCTGAGGCATCCAAGCTGGGAGATGGGGAGGAGGTGGTTGAATGAAATGCATGGACCTGGAACACAGAGTGAGACCGGTTCAGAATTCCTGAGGGATCCTGAGTGGAAATGTGAATTGAAGTGGTATCAGGTTTCTGGAGCATTCTGAAGGGATGAGGGAGGCTGAGGAAGAAGAGGCAGGCACCAACAAGTGGGGCCTGTAAAAGGAAAGAACGATCCTCCTAAGGTACATAAAAGAAAGGGCCAGAGAGGTCTTTCAGCAGAAAGATGGAGTGGTCATCAGTGGGTATGTGCAGAAAGGTCAGGGGTCAAGGGCACATCCACAAGCCCCTCCGATGTGCAACTGCACAATCACCATAGTGCCCCTGTAATTGGGCAGCCTGGTGTCCCTGCTGATTGCCACCCCCAGGGCCCATGGGAGACCTCTGGGGACCTTAACGGAGGCAGCTTGTGCGGGGGGTGATTAAGGAGAGGAAGGAGAGAGGCAGCAAAGTCTAGGCCCTTTAAATTAAATTTTAGTCTTCAAGGAAAGAACAGTGCTGGCATATGAATATTCTGAGGGAAGGGAGCCTGAGTAATGGAGTGATTAAGGATGGAGACAATTAGTGAAATGAGTTCCCACAGGGGTTGGGTTCAAGTGTGGTGATGGATAAATTAGTTTGGGGCAATAATGTGTATTTGACTGAATGGGGCAAAATTTAATTATTTACCTTTTAGAGAGTAACTTGATCTCCATGTTCTTTTGGGAGCTTTTATCTGACCTATGTACCAACTACAGCTCTAATTAGCACCATTTTTATCCTGTCTCATGGCTGGGATCCTGTCTTCTTATTTTTTGTGTTTCTCAGCACCTAGCAACAGGCAGTAAGCTCTTTGGGTGCTGAATCAATATTATCTGCCTTGGAATGAAAAATCTGAAGTCAACATTCACACTTTTTGACCAGAAAGAATCTGTGACGATTCTCCGGAATGATGATGCAGGAAAGAATTGGGGTATTAAGTCATGGTGGCAGGGGTTTGTGCGGGTGAGTAGGTGGAGAAAAAGTAGAGAAGTCGGCTCTCCTCATCCTTATAAGCTCTGTGCCATTTATGCATGTTCACATTCATCATCTCATGTGAGCTTCACCTTCCCCCACAAGCAACAGAGCGTCACCCTACATCATAGAGGAGGGAACAGAAACTGGAGAAGCAAGTGCCTTTCTGACATAGAGCCCAAGTAGCAGGAGCTGGATTCAACCTCAGCCCATCCAGGATCACAGTCCTTCTTCCCAGGACCAGGCTGAGCTGAGAGGAAGAGGAAGAGGGGTCTGTGAGGTCCAGGTGGAGACTCTCCGCAGGCACGTGTGGGAGGTTGGAGGTACGGTCCGACTGGAAACAGGATATTAAAGCATCATATCAAACTGCGGTGATAACATCTGCAGTGCTAGCACTAGAGCAGGTAGCACTCTTGTCTAAGAAACCTCCCCCCCACATGAATGATACATACATTCTGTATTTACATTGAAGCCCTCTGTATTTTTTTTAAATGTTTTTCTTTAACCCATCTGAAACGGATTTCCGTGTATGGTGTGACACAGAGATCTAATTTGATCTTTTTCCAAATGGATAACCAGTTGGCTAAGCACCATTTATTGTCCCAACACTATCTTTTCTCCCAGTTCCCTATGTCTACACTCTGTTCAGGTCTGTTGATCTGTTTGTCTACTTCTGGGCCAATACCAGATTTTAATGAGCAAAAGCTTTATCTTACTACCCAGTAAGTTAAGCACCCCTCCCTTCCTTGCCCTTTATTCTTTTTTAAAATAACCTTGGTCGTATTGCACATTTACTTTTTCATATACGCTTTAGAATCAGCTTGTCAAAGTTCCATGAAAAAAATCCTGTGGGAATTTTGTGTGGGATTTCATTGAAGGGAGAAATAACATCTTTAGGATATCAGTTCTTCCCATCCGTGAACATGGTATCTGTCTCCATTTAATCAAAGTCTTATTTGTTTGGTTTGATTTTTAATGCCTTTTAATAAAGGTTGGTCACTTTTGTCATAAAGGTTTTTCACATTTCTTATTAGGTTTATTCCTGAGTACCTTATCGGTTTTGCTCCTTTTGTGAGTGTAAAAGGTTTTTCTTTTTTCTTTTTGCTTTCCAAATTTTAATCAGTTTACTAATCACGATGCTTCATTCACAGACACACACTCGGAGTAAATGTGCTTTGTCCCTGGGCACACAAATGAGAGCACAGCACACATATAAAGTAGAACTAATTGGCTGGAAATGAATTAGAATTTTTGAATTAAAATTTAATTATGCAAGTAATACATGAATACATTTTCCTTTAAATAAAATTAGAGTATTACAGATAAAGAAGTCTCTACTGAACACCCCCCCGCCCTTAGATCCCTCTCCCCCTCCCGAGGTAGCTGCTCTTAGGCTTTTGCTGTTCATCCAAAATGTTTTCCAATGCCCATTGAAACACATCTTCTGTTCTCTTTTCGTGTGTTTGTTTGCACAGACATGATGTGTACAAGCTGGAGGTGTTGCTCTCAGCTTAGTGCGCCCTGTGGGACTCCTGGTGTAGCTGACGTGCTCTGCCGCAGTGTTCCTTGCAGCTGGCGACTGGCGGCCTTAGGATTACACCATGTTTGATTTTCTTGTTTCCTATTGATTGACTATTAAAATGTTTCCAGTGTCGTTCCATTAAGACAAACCTGTAAGAGCAACTTATAATTGTTCATTTTGCACATGTACAAGTATTTCTCTGGGATAGATACTTAGAAATGGAACTGATGGGTCATAGGGTATTCATATCTTAAATTCTAATAGAAATTTCTAAAGTGTTCTCCAAATTGCCTTCTAGTGTAATCTCCTGCTAGCAGCGTGTGTGTGTCCATTTCCCCAGACCATGTCCAAGTTTTCCATTTTTAACCAGTCTGATGAGTGAGAAATAGTATCTTGCTTTAGTTGGCATTTTTCTGAATTACCTGCAAGACTGAAGTCTTCATGTGTTTACTGTCCATTTTCATTTCCTCCTCTGGATTGCTTGTGCATATCCTTTGCCTGTTTCTTTTTTTTTTAAGGTTTTTTTTGTCTTTTTGCTATTGATTTTTAAGAGTTCTTTATTTGAATATTAATACTTTGTCATGTATATTGCAGATGTTTTCTACATTGTGATTTGTGTCATTTAATTGTGTAGTATCTTTTTGTCTTAGAGAAATTTTAACTTTGATACGATCAAATTTGTCAATCTTACTTTTAGACCATTTTTACAGTCTTATTTAAGAAAGTGTTCCCTGTATCAAGGTCATAAGTATTTACTGTATTTCCTTCTCTAAAATTTATAGTTTCTGTATACATACATATTTAAGCCCTTATACTATATACAAACAATAAATTCCATATGCACGAATCTTCGGATCTAACTTTAATTCCTCCCCATTCCCCCCACATGGATAGGTAATTGTCCCAACACCATTTATGGAATAATATATCATTTCTCCACTGATTTAAAACTGCTGCCTCTGCCTGACACTAAATTCCAATGCGGGTCTATGTCAGAGCTCTTTCTGGTCCACTGATCTATTTGTCTACTCCTGAGCTTGATAATATGCTTTGCTAACTGGCAGGACAAATCCCACCCTCTTTGTTGTTTTTGTAAAATTGCCTTGATCATCCTTGCATATTTGTCCCACCACATGAATTTTAAAATAGCCTGTCAAGTTTCAGGAAAAATTCTGCTGGGATTTTAATTGGGATCACATTGAGTTTTAGGTAAGTTTGAAGAAAATTGGCACCTTTATCATATTTGAGTCTTCTGCCAATGCTCGTTGCTATTGTCTCTCAGTTCCGGTCACTCTCATGGCTTTCAGGGAAGTTTTATGGTTTTCTCTAAAGTCTTGCATATTTCTTGACAAATTTATTCCTAGGTTTATTACAGGTTTTGTTGTCAACTGTGAATAGGGTCTCCTCTCCCTTTATTTGTTTGGCCCTTGTTTTTCCATATTTCATTTCAACCTGTTTACCGATCAGTGGGCTTGACTTGCAGACACACAAGCAAAGTGAACATTCTTCCTCCGGGGGCACAAGTATGCAAGCACCACCAAACACACAGAGCCGGCATAATTGCCTGGAAACAAATTAGAATCTTTTCAGATTATACTTTAATTAACGAAGTAAAGCATGAATACATTTTCCTTTTGAAAGTAGGACAATATGAATGTAACTAAAGTTTCCTTTGGTCACGTGAGATCCTGGTGCCTTCCCCCTCCAGAGAGTGGCCACTGTTCAGAGCTTTATGTTTTGCCTTCCATAGTAAATGTATAGATAGTATTTATGGAGGTATTTTGAATAAATTATACCATGTCATAGGTTTTAAACTGTATCCTGTGTTTTTCACTTAATCTTATATTTTTGGGATCTACCCCTGACAGTGATGTAGCAGCTCTTCATGCTTTTTAACAGCCGTACAGTATAGTACTCCTTCCTGTGACTGTACCATGTTTCCCCTTCTCTGACATCCATAGACCCTGAGCGGTTCCTCCCCTCCACCCCCTATAATGAAGAATGCTGCTGGGAACATCTTGGCACCTGCCTGCTCCAGAAATGTTTCTATAGGGTAGGTACTGAGAGTGGAACTCTGGTCTCTATGGTGTCCACTGTTTTAGTTTCAATAGACACAGCCCAGGTTGTCTTCTGAAGTTGCAGTGCCGGTTTAAGCTCCTTCCACAAGTAAATGTAAATCTTCCTTTTTCCAGACCATTGCCAGCTTTTAAAGGTTATGGATCTGATGGATGAAAGAAAGTGGTTTCTTCTTGGTTTCATTTGTGTTTTCCTGGTCACGCTGTGGTCTCCTCCTGGGTATCCTGGCCATTTATATTTCTTCTCATTGGGATCATCTGTGCATCTCCTTTGTCCATCTTTCTTCTGTGTTGTTTTTTTCTTATTGATTTACGGGATTTCTTTATGTATTTTTTATATTAATTCCCTGTCTACTCTATGCATTGCACATAATTCTCTACCATTCTGACCCTTGTCATTTTAGCTGTGTTGTATCTTTCATTACAGAACTTTTCATTTCTTTGTCAAATTTAGAATCTTATCTTGCCTTAAGAAGGCCCTCCTGGGGACTTCCCTGGTGGTCCAAGGGTTAAGTCTCCACGCTCCCAATGCAGGGGGCCTGGGTTCGATCCCTGGTTAGAGAGCTAGATCCCACATGCATGCCGCAACTAAGAGCCCGCATGCTGCAACTAAGAGTCCACATGCCACAACTAAAGATCCCATGTGCCGCAACTAAGACCCAATGCAGCCAAATAAATAAAATAAATATTTTTTAAAAAAAGAAGTCCCTCCCTGTACTAAGATCACAACCATTTTTCCTGTATTTTTTCTAAAGCTTTCATAGTTTTCTTTCTTGCATATATATTTTACATTATTTTACTATTTTCACATTTAAGTCTTTACTGCATATGAAGCTGATTTTAAGTGTGATATCAGTGCTTTATTTTAATAAATTTCAAAACTGATAACCAATTTTTTCAATACTGTTTATTGGATAATCTGTCATTTCTTCAGTAATTTAAAATTGCTGCCTCTGCCTGACACTAAATTCCAATGCAGGTCTATGTCAGAGCTCTTTCTGGTCCACTGATCTATTTGTCTACTCCTGAGCTTGATAATATGCTTTGCTAACTGGCAGGACAAATCCCACCCTCTTTGTTGTTTTTGTAAAATTGCCTTGATCATCCTTGCGTATTTGTCCCACCACATGAATTTTAAAATAGCCTGTCAAGTTTCAGGAAAAATTCTGCTGGGATTTTAATTGGGATCACATTGAGTTTTAGGTAAGTTTGAAGAAAATTGGCACCTTTATCATATTTGAGTCTTCTGCCAATGCTCGTTGCTATTGTCTCTCAGTTCCGGTCACTCTCATGGCTTTCAGGGAAGTTTTATGGTTTTCTCTAAAGTCTTGCATATTTCTTGATAAATTTATTCCTAGGTTTATTACAGGTTTTGTTGTCAACTGTGAATAGGGTCTCCTCTCCCTTTATTTGTTTTTGGCCCTTGTTTTTCCATATTTCATTTCAACCTGTTTACCCATCAGTGGGTTTGACTTGCAGACACACAAGCAAAGTGAACATTCTTCCTCCGGGGGCACAAGTATGCAAGCACCACCAAACACACAGAGCAGGCATAATTGCCTGGAAACAAATTAGAATCTTTTCAGATTATACTTTAATTAACGAAGTAAAGCATGAATACATTTTCCTTTTGAAAGTAGGACAATATGAATGTAACTGAAGTTTCCTTTCGCCACCCTCTGAAATCCTAGTTTCCCTCCCTCCCTCACAGTTTTATGTGTCTCCTTCCATAGAAATGTAAGTATCGATGGAGGTATTTTGAATGAATCATCCCACTCTATAAAGATTTTACTGTAAGCTGTGTTTTTTCATTCCATCTTATATTTCTAAGATATACTGATACAAATAGCTCTTGCCAGTTCCTTTTAGTAGCTGTGTTATATTCATTCCCATGAATGTGCTACATTTTTCCTTCCTAAGATCCATGGACATTTAGTTGTATCCTTTTCTTTCCTCCATCATAAGCAGCGCCACAGAAAACAGCCTTACACGTGCTTCTTCTGTAATGTTTCTCTAGGGTAGTGATTGAGAAGTGGAATTTGTGTTCTCAGCGTTTCCATATTTTTAGTTTTAGACGTTACCAAAGTGTCCTCCATAACTTCTGTACCATTTAAACTTCTAGCCAGAGGGTATGGGAGGACTCCCCACACCATAAGCGATTGTTTTAAATGTTTGCCAATTTGCTGGGTGAAAAATTGAACCATTTTTTAAAGTTTATACATACCTGTTTGCTAGTGAGATTTTCATATGTGTTTTAGGCATTTGTATTTCCTCTTCTGAATGATCTGTTTATTTTTGCTCATTGAAAAAATTAGGTTGTTTGTCTTTATCTTATTGATTTTTGAGTTTCCTAATATAATCTGGATATTAATCTTTTGTGTGTGTGTGTGTGTGTGTGTGTGTGTATATATATATATATATATATATATATATATATATATATATATATATATATATATATATATATATATATATATATATATATATATATATATATATATGGCAAATGTTTTCTTCCAGCTTGTCTGTTGCCTTCAATTTTTTTTTTTTTTTTTTTGGTTTTTTTTTTTTAATTAATTTATTTATTTATTTATTTTTGGCTGTGTTGGGTCTTCGTTTCTGTGCAAGGGCTTTCCCCAGTTGTGGCGAGCAGGGGCCACTCTTCATCGCGGTGCGCGGGCCTCTCACTGTCGCGGCCTCTCCCGTTGCGGAGCACAGGCTCCAGACGCGCAGGCTCAGTAGTTGTGGCTCACGGGCCTAGCCGCTCCGCGGCATGTGGGATCCTCCCAGACCAGGGCACGAACCCGTGTCCCCTGCATTGGCAGGCGGATTCCTAACCACTGCGCCACCAGGGAAGCCCCTGCCTTCAAATTTTGTAGGGGCTTTTGTTAGACAGAAGTTATCAATTTTGACGTAATCAAATTTATCCATCTTTTCCTTTATTCCTTGTATTTATATATCATGTTTAGGCCTTTCTTACTCCTAAGGTTTAAGTATACTCTGTATTCCTTTCTAGTAATTTTGTTTTTATTTGGGTCTTGAATGCAGCGGGAATGTATGTTTATGATTGAAATGAGATATGATCTAACCTTTCTGCAAACATACAGCTGATTATTGCAACATGACGGACTGTCTAGTTCCTTCTCTCTCCACTGATCTGAAGTGAAACTCCCTCATATACTGAATTGCCATGTCTAGGTAGGTCTGAGGCACTGGTTCTCTTTCACGGGTCTATAGATTTCTGTCTTCATCAGACTGTTTTATCCGCTCTAGCTTGAGACCACCTTTTGATATCTGTTAAGTAAAATGCTCCATTTCATTGTGCTTCCTGTTCAATGAACTCAGCTATTACTGCACGTTAACTCCTCCACATGAATTTTAAAACCCGCTCGTCAAGTTCTGTGAATTTAAAGATTAATTTGGGGAAAATCAACATCAATACAATCCGGAGTCTTTCAACACAGTGTAGCCCTACACTCGTTCTGATCATCTTGTCTGCCCTTTAGTCCCATTTTATGGTTTTCTCCGTAACGAACCTACCAATTTCCTGATGGGTTTATTCCTATAGTTTTTATTGTTGTTGTGAATGAGTTCTCTCTGCACCCCCTGTTTTGTTTTTCTTTTGCTTGCTACATTTTTTTTTTAATCCACTAATCACTGTACTTCATTCATAGACACACACAAAGTAAACGTTCTTCCTTCCTGGACACAGACGTGCAAGCACTGCCAAACACACAGAGCTGGCATAATTGGCTGAAAATGAATGGGAATTTTTTCAAATTAAAGTTTAATGACACAAGCGCAACATGAATATATTCTCCTTTTTAAGAAATAGAACATTGCAGATGAATCTAAAGTCTCTTTTGGCCACCCACTGCCATCCCATTTCCTTCTTACCCAGAGGCTGCTACTGTAATGGGCCCAATGTACACTTTTCTAGACTTTCTAAAAATTTGTAAATACATAGGTAGGTACTCACAGGAAGTTCCATGGTATATTTCACTTTTCATTGATACTCAATTTTTGTATTGACCTGGATTTTATTATGGTTACAGAACGGAATGTCAGTATTATCATCCATCACGATGTGATGACCAGTGACCTTCTGTAGCCAAACCATAGGCAGATGTGAAAGTAAAGATGTAGAAGCTGGGAGATAGCAGTGGAGGGAAGGGGTCGGAGGACTGACAGGGACGGTAATGGGAGGCACAAGAGCGCCTGTGGACACACAGTGGAGTCAGGAGTGAAGGGGCAAGTAGGTTTCTTAAAATTAAAAAGATAACCAACAGAGGTACTTGACAACTGTGGTGGGAGAAGCAGGGATGGAGGGGAGTAGTTTCCAAGTGACCCAAAGCTTAATCTGCCACATGGGATATCAGTGGGTCTTATGAACTATTTAGAAATAGGGTATCCTAGATGCTGGTCAGAAAACTCTCATGACCCGATTTTGACTAGGATCTTGTGGACGTTGTCAGGCAGCTTCAAGGAAGCACTTTCCTCCCTGGTTAAAGAGATGCATCTGGAGAGCTTTATTGGTCCTGCCCCTCCCTTTCTGCCTAAGTGCTGTTGGGTGAAAACGTGATACTTGGAGCTCTGACAGCCATCTTGTGACCAGGAGGGGAAGGCCAGGAGATGCAACTCTGTGCTGACTCAGTTCGGACACCTGGCACCACTGACTTCTGGACTTTCTTTGAAATAAATAAAATGGTCTTACTGTTTAAGCCACTCTCGGGTGTTTTGTTAGATGCTGGTGAAAGCATCCTTCCTAATGCAAGGGATCTAATTGTTTCTTAGAGCTGAGAGGTGACCTCAAGGAACAGATCACATACTCTGGGGTGAGAGTTTGGGGATGGGGAGAAGGCAGAGAAGGCTGCTCTTCTATCCTCTTGGTTTTTTTTTTTTTTTAACTGTGTATGTATTACATGGAAAGAAACAGAAGACTTGTTTTAAAACAGTTCTGATAAGAAGTGTATCAAGATGTGAACAGTGGTTGCCTCTGGGTACTTTGGGTACTTAGCAATTTTCTAAGATGTCCACAAATTATTTTTGCAATTAAAAAAATGCAAAGACCCAAGTTCTTAGGAGATAAAACATGAGGGAGGTAAGTTTTTTGGGTTTTTTTTGGTTTTTTTTAATAAATTTATTTATTTTATTTATTTTTGGCTGCATTGGGTCTTCGTTGCTGCTCGCGGGCTTTCTCTAGTTACAGCGAGCGGGGGCTACTTTTCGTTGCAGTGGGCGGGCCTCTCATTGAGGTGGCTTCTCTTGTTGCGGAGCGCAGGCTCTAGGCACGAGGGCTTCAGTAATTGTAGCACGCGGGCTCTGTAGTTGCAGCTCAGGGGCTCCAGAGCACAGGCTCAGCAGCTGTGGCGCACGGGCCCAGCTGCTCCGCAGCACGTGGGATCTTCCCGGACCAGGGCTCGATCCCACATCCCCTGCATTGGCAGGCGGGCTCTCAACCACTGCGCCACCAGCGAAGCCTGAGAGAGGTAAGTTTTGATATAGGAAAAGGAAGGGCCCAGAGTTTAGAAGAGACTGCCCAGGTGAAATCCTAGGTAAAGACTTGGATTCAAAAGACTTGAGAGCTGCGAGATTGGGGGGAGGTGAGGGGAGCAGGCAGAAAAGGCGTGGATCTCATCTCTCACCTGGTCCCCATGAGGCCAGCAACCTCCATGGGATACACCAAGGACAGAAATGAGTCCAGCATGTGTGGGGCACACAGGTTTGGGGCCTGGATGCAACACGAAGGAGAGCAGTGACCTGTGCATCATGCCGAGGAATTTGGGCTTTTATCCCAAGGGTAGTGAGGAACCAGTGAACGTGCTTAAGCAGAGAGACCGATGTGATCACATTTTCATTTAGTCATGTTTCTTTGCCAGTGAAAAAAAACTCACACCAGCTCAGACAGAAACAGAACTTGATTGGCTTCTATAGCCAAACCATAGGCAGGCTAGTTGGGCGTCCAGGTCCCCTGAAGCCAGAGACTTGACTGTGAGACCCTTCCTCTCCCATCTCCATGTCTCCATGTCTCGCCGCATGCCAGCCTCACCCTCCCAGACCTGCCTCTCCACATGCTGGCATTCATGGCTACCGATGTTTTGCATCCCTCAGGTTCGTGACCAAAAGAGCCCAAGGTGAGAGTGCAGGGATTTGGTTAAGAGTCAATCAGTGATGGTCAATAAGGTGGGTAATGTAATAAGAAGGTGAACTTCATTCAAAACGGGACAGCAAAATGATTTTCCAGGAGAGTTTGCACTGGTCTAGGTAAAGAAAACAATAAATATGTCCTGTCACCCCTCTGGCTGCCTGCAGAAAAGGGTTTGAAGGGGCCCCCCACAAGCCTGGAGGCAGGGAGAATATCTAAGAGGCCACCACAGCTGTCCAGGTGAGAAGGGATGCAGTGCTGAGCTAAACAACGCGGCAGGTGGCGAGGAGGTGGATTGAAGAGACGATTAGAAGTAGAAATAGGAGCCCCGGGGCCAACCAAGCACAAGAGATGAGAGAAGATGAAAAGTTGAAGATAGCCCCAGTTTGCTGGCCCAGAAACTGCCACAAACAGATACAGCTGTATTGCCAAAATACAGTTTCTTTATTTCTCCATGACTCAAGGTCACTCTTACCACCACCCCCCCTTTTCTGTTCAGTAGCACAAACTTAGTCGGTTTGAGGTAAATGCAGTCGCATCTGGACGTTCCCTGAGTCTCTCTTCAGTAGATTCTTGGTCCACTTCCAGCTTCTCCGCTTTCCACCGCTGCTTCCCTTCTCCTTGAGGGTGGTCCATGTTCTGGGCTCTCCTATTTTGCCCTGGTCCCAGGGTGTACATCTGATTCTGGATCACCAGGCTCTATCTACTGCCATCCACTGAACCAATACGTCCCCACCGAACCCTTGCCCTGACCACAAAGCATTTCCAAGTCTACCAGCTACACTCAGGCTCTACCCTATACCCTCATCATGATCACCTTGCTACAGGGACACAGAGGACTGTGTAGGACACCCCCAGGCCCATCTGTCAAACACCTACTCCCATCAGGGCTCTGAACCTCTCCAGCCCTTGCTGGGAGGTGTTGGTCTCCTGGGAAACACCATGAGGAACCAGGCAATATCCCCTTCTACTCTGGGATACCCCCAAATTTCTTTTGTGAGATCTAGCATCTACTGTTAGTTCTGTCTCCATGTGATTCCCCTCCTCCCTCTAGGTGGTCAAACTTTTATCCCTTACAGGCAGAAAGACAGCTTCTGCATTCTTCCCTATTTCCTGTTCATGGGATCAGTTTCAAGTTCTGAGTCTCTTTTCTGTTTACAAAAGACCAGTGACCACAACCAAACACCGTGTCTCTGTTGTAGGTTTCAAGAGACTATTTGAAACTACTGACTGTCTTTCTCACTGCCTTCATGCTGTAACAACCCAAATCCTCCCCCAAAGCTCTGACTGAATGGGGAGAGAGTGACCATGGTAGCTAGTCTCCAAAGATGGCCACCATCAATTCCTGCCCTCCCTGTATGCACATACTACTCCTCACATCAAGAGGTAGAGTCTATATACTTTCCCTCCCTGTGAATCTGGGCTGCCCTTAGTGTTTACTTGGCCATTAGAACATAGAGCCAATAACAAAAAAGACATTCTGGGACTTAGGAGACTAGGTCATTGGGAGCCTTGTGGCTTCCGCACAGGCCTCTTGAAACACTTGGTCTTGGGACATTCCCTCTTGCAATCCAGCTGCCATGTTGTGAAAAGTCCAACCCCTATGGTGAATCCACATATAAGCGCTCCGATCAACAGCCCCGGCTGCCAGCTGTGTGAATGAGCCATCTTGCACAGTACGCCCAGTTGAGCCTTCAATGACTCAAGCCCCAGCTGCCTTCTGACCGCAACTGCATCAGTAACTTTAAGCAAGAACCACCCAGCTGAGCCCTGTCAACACCCAGAACCATGAGAAATAATAAATTGTGTTTTTAAGTCACTAAAGTTTGGACCTGTTTGTTACGCATTAAAACAGTGACAGGCAAGGAAGTGGGGGGGGGGGGAACACACTGAGAAACATACAGAATAGTGTCCTACTACACAGCATGTAAGTGGACCATTATAATACAGTATGGTAAGTGCAATAATGAAACATAGATATGTACAGAACTTTCCAGAGCAGGTGACCACTGGTCTGATTTCTTAAAGATGAGTAGGAATAAGCACGGTAGAAGGGACTGGAAGGACATTCCAAGCAAAGGAAGCAGCACAAGCAAAGCCCCAGAAATGAGGAGTAGCAAGAGTGAGCTTCAGGGCATTTGGTGTTCCTGGAATACTAGAGAAGAAAGATGGAATGAGAAGAGTGGATTGCAGAAGTCGATAGAGATCAGACCCTTCAGGGCTTTGGATGCCCTCCGCATCAAGGAGTTTGGACACCATCCTGCAGTCAGTGGGTGCTATTGTTACACCAGCGATGTGTTCGGATTTGTGGTGTGGGAAAATCACTGTGGGAGCCAGTGTGAAGGCTAGATTTGGAAAGTGACAGTCTCTGGGTAGGGAGATCAATTAAGATACTCTGGTTATGGTCCGCGTAAGATAGGATGAGACCTGACCTGGAGCAACGGCAAGAGGGATGGACAGAACCCAAAAACCTTTAGAAAATAAAGTCAGAAATGCATGGTGATGGTGGGCTGTTGGGATGAAAGAACCAAGGGTGATTCCCATGTGTCTTGGATGGGACCCTCAGTGGATGGTGGGGAGGTGCTTGGGAGGGGAAGCACAGCATGGGGGGCAGTTTGAGGGGGGCAACAATGGGCTCAGTCTCAGGTAGAGCTGGGCTGGGGGCACAGCCAGGTGGGGCCCAGCAGGCAGCTGGATCCCAGTCCAGGAAGAGATTTGACTGGAGGGGCTGACCCAGGGACAGAGGATAACAGGAACTCTAGGAGTGAGTAAGATCTCCAGGGAGAGAATGGGAGAGGACGCAGGGCAGAATCGTGAGTTATGGTGACATTTGAGGGGCTGACTGAGGTGTGGGTGGTCGACAAAGGAGAGAGAGAAGGAAGGACCTGAGGGATGAGATAAACGACTAGGAGAGGGGGTTGCCAAGGCAACCAAGGTAGTGAAGAGTTTCAAGGAGAAAGTAATCAACACTCTGATATGGCCCAAATCTCAGAAAAATAAGAAGCAAAGCCCTTTGAATTTAGCAATCAGGGGGCTATTATGAACCGCAGCAAGTACTGTTTTGGGGGGTGAAGGGGTAAAAGCTAGTTTACAGGGGCAATGGAGTGAATGGGTGGAGGAGATGCAGACCTCTCCTGAGGCTGGATGACTAGGGGAGGAGTTGGGTGGCAGCAAGAAAAATGCGAGTGATCAATGGAGGAGTTTTGAAAATGAGAGACCCTAGAATTTTCTCTTCTTGAAAAAGGGCATCAGCAGAGAGGGAGAGGATGAAAAGAGGAATGATTTGTGAGCTGGGATCCATCTTCTGAACCCAGCTGAAAGGAAACAAGTGGGTATGATTGGGGATGTCTCGAGGGAGGAGAGCGAGCCATGGAGAAGACTCCCTGTGATGCCCTTTCCGATCCTGAAAAACTTGATGGCAAGGTTGTCTACACTGTCAAATTCTGCAGGGTGGTTAAGACTGATAAGAAAGGGAAAAGGTGCATTGAACTGAGTAGCTAGAGGGTCATTTGGTGACTGTTCTGGATATTCTTCACTGGCCCCTCCAGAGCCATCCTCTTTTTGCATCCTGTTCCGTGCCCTGGATGGCCAACCTTTATACCACCCATGCTTTCTGCCCTCTGGTTTCTAGTTGAGTTTGACCAATGGAGGAACCAGTGGGAGAGTCAAGGGGGAAGGAGAGTGAGGTTCTCCTGGCTGCCTTCCTACGGGCTGTGGGTTGGCAGTGACTACCATCCTTTACTCATGGCCACAGGTGGGGTCCCTTTCTTAAAGCCACAGCTTTCTCTCCAGGTTCTGAAATCCCACACCCTCCTCTCATCTCTTTAGGCCTAGAGGTACTGATGGCTTCCAACTGTTGCTCATCTCTGGGTCCTTTGTCATCTCTTGGAACCCTTAATCCTGCCACACTTTGTGAATAGTCCTTTCATTAAAATAATTTCAGTTAAATCCTTTGGGTGCACCACCCTACCAGAATCTTGACTGAATCAGTGGTTCATCTAAGCACTGGGACAGATGCGTGGGAAGGTACACAGTGCTGAGCAAAGACAGACCTTGTCTCTCCCCACATAGAACTGCCAGTCCAGTGAGGAAGCCAGATATTAATCAAGACAATAAAGAAATCCCTAATTTTAAACTCTGATAGATGCCATGGAGAAATCTTCCTAGATCAGAGAAGTAATATTTGATCAGAGGGGTGGACGTTAACTAGAAATGAGAAGAGCTTTGCATATAAGGATACAGCATGTGTGAAGCCCTGTGCTAGGAGGGTGGTACGTTCCAGAAACCGGAGGCCATCATGGCTGCAGCACTTATCAGGAAGAACGATTTTGACACAAGTGACAGAAAACCCAACTCAAAAATGGTTAAACAGTAAGAGATTTATTATCACACATAATGAGGAATCCCAAGGGAGGCAGCTCTAATGTCATCAAAGACCCAGTTTCTGTCCATCTTTCAGTTCTCCCATCCTCTGCTTATGGGCTCCTGTCCCCATGGTCACAAGATGGCTGCAGCCACTCCAGGCATTGTATCCACGATACCAACATCCAGAGATGGATGAAAGAAAGTGGTTCTTCCTTAAATTGATACTTCTTTTTGAGGACTAAGAAACCCTTCCCAGAAGACTCTACCAACACCAACTCTTATTGATTAGATTTGCACCACATGCCCACTCAGAAGCCAGTCACTGACGAGAGAAATAGGCCTGCCCTTCCTGACTCTCATAGATCAGTCCATATCACCTGGAGTGGTTTCTGTTAGCAAGAACCAAAGAGAAATGACTCTCAGGTAGGAACAATGTCAGAGAGCGAGGGACCGTGGTGTATGGTGAAGCTGGAGAAATCAAAGTCGATCTTTCTCTAAGAGCCATTGAATGATTTCAAGTAGGAGGTGGGCATGAAAAAGGTGTGTATTCTTAAAAGACCCCTCTGGCTGCTCTGTGAAGATTGGATCATTGGAAGGAAGGGTGGATTTGAGGACACCAATTAGCAGGCAACTGCAGTGGACCAAATGAGAGATGATGGCTTGGACTAAGCTACTGGTGATGATGATGGAAACAGTTAGGAGGTAAGATACACCAGCCTCACAATGGGATGTCTCAGGTGAAGTAGGAGGAGATTCTAGGTGACTGCCAAGTGTCTCCTACCATAGCGGCATTGTCATTCTCCAAAATAGGTGGACTTCCCTGGTGGCGCAGGGGTTGGGAATCCACCTGCCAATGCAGGGCACACCGGTTCGATCCCTGCTCCGGGGAGATCCCACATGACGCGGAGCAACTAAGCCTTTGCGCCGCAACTACTGAGCCTGCGCTCTAAAGCCCGCGAGCCGCAACTACTGAAGCCTGCACGCCTGGAGCCTGTGCTCCACAACAGGAGAGGCCACTGCAGTGAGAAGCCCCTGCACCACAACGAAGAGTGACCCCTGCTCGCTGCAACTAGAGAAAGCCCGCACGCAGCAACAAAGACCCAACACCACCAAAAAAATCTTTTTTATTTTTTTATTTTTTTTTAATTAATTAATTAATTTATTTTTTTAAATACATTCACAAATAATCAGATTTGCTTTAAATTATTGCTCTACTTTTATCAGGTAAGTTCTTTTTTTTTTTTAACTTTGGGTTTATTTATTTATTTATTTTTGGCTGTGTTGGGTCTTCGTTTCTGTGCGAGGGCTTCCTTCAGTTGCGGCAAGCGGGGGCCACTCTTCATCGCGGTGCGCGGGCCTCTCACCATCGCAGCCTCTCTTGTTGCGGAGCACGGGCTCCAGATGCGCAGGCTCAGTAGTTGTGGCACACGGGCCTAGCCGCTCCGCGGCATGTGGGATCCTCCCAGACCAGGGCTCGAACCCGTGTCCCCTGCATTGGCAGGCAGATTCTCAACCACTGCGCCACCAGGGAAGCCCAAAAAAATCTTTTTTAAATTAAAAATTAATTAATTAATTTTTTAAAAAGTAGGAAACAGCAAATGAGGATAACTGGGGGAAAGAAGGATTAGGAATTTGAACTCAAAAAGGGTAATCAAGTGATTCAAAACAGACCAGGAGTTTCGTTTCGGTCACAGGGTTGAGATGTCTGAGATGTTGGTAGATGTTTGGCTCTCGGGTTCTGGAGCTCAAGGTAGAGCTCTGCACTGCACATGGGAGGGTGGTCATTAAAGAGGAGGATGGATGTGTTGGTCTAGAGCTCAAAGGAGGCTTGGACTGGACAGTTTGGAGAATCAGCTCCCAGGAGGTCTGCAAAGCATTAGGGATGCATAAGATTGAGGGGAAAGGTACTCAGTGAAAGAGAAGACCGAGCCCTGGACAACACTGACATTGGACAGGGCTGGTCTGGACATGGAAGTGGAGTGTAAGAAAGGGAAGATAAGGAAAGACGGGCTTCAGAAGCCAATGAAGGAGAGTTTCCAGGACAGAGTAGCCACTGGTGGGCCAGGTGCACAGACATCGGGGGAGGTGAGGGCACGCCCTGGACCTGGACTTTGGGGACCTCTGCCACCGCAACTTTGGGGGAGGAGGCAAATCCCAGCTGGGTGGAAGATGATCTGGAGACTGACTGAGAAAGCAGGAGGGAAAAGGGGGACCTGGGGGGGGGGAAAAGAAGGTTCTAGAAGGTGCTGTTTCTTTCAAGTTGACATTTGGAGAGAGGAGGGCTGTATGAGCCTGAGTTTGAAAAGCAGGGACAGGTAAAAGGGGTCCCAGAGCAGTGGGATTAAGTGTATAGGTGAAGGGATTAGTTGTGTTTGTGGAAAGGGGCAAATGAAATCATGTACATATTACCAAGTAACCTGATCTCCATGTTTTTCTGGAGGCTTTGTCTCTGCTCTCTGAGTAGTACTACAGCTCTAATTAGCAGTGGTTTCATCCTGCCTCGTGTCTGGGGCCATGTCTTTATTCGTTTTTTTTGGTGCCTTTTGGTACTTAGCAACAGGCAGCGAGCTGGGTAGAGGCAGGATAATTATTTTCTGCTTGATATCAAATGTCTGAAATGGAGGTTCCGAATTTTTTCTTTCTACCAAAAAGACATTGGGAGAACTTCTGAGGGAGTGAGATTAGAGGCAAAAGAAGCTGTTAGTGTAGGTTGGGGTGGAAGGGTAGGGGGTTGGAAATGTCACCAGGTTAGTTCCATGGCTGGACGCTGGGAGAGGCTCTCAGAGGATGTGCACAGGAGGAAGGACTGGGACTTCTCCTCCCAACGTGGACCCAGCTCTTCACAGGTGATGGCATTGCCCACTGGCCAGGTGTCATCCCCACCTGCTCTTTTCAACAACTCCCATTGCCCGATCCAGCTTTTCTCTCCTTACATCACTCAGCCTCGTGGCAGCAACTGACCCAGCTGATACCCCCTCCTGAAAACACCTTTCCCTGGCCTTCATGACACCAAGAACTCCCAGTTAACTTACCCCCTCACTGTCTATTCTTTGGCTTCGTCCACCCACCGCCTAAGTGTTGGGTTCCCTCAAGACTCACATCTGGGCCCTTTCCATCTTCCTCTATCTTCTCCCCCTGGGTGGGCACTAATGACCCCAGCCCTGCCCTTTTAAGACTGGCCTGCCCAACTACCTGGCTGACATCTCGACTCAGGTGTCCTTCACCAACACCCCAAACTTGCCACAGCCAATCAGGATGCTAACTTCTTCTCCCCAAAACTTTCTCTCCCCACTTGCCTTACCCTTCTCTGCCAAAGGCCCGGGCTTCAACCCGGTTCCCCAAACCCGGCCCTTCGAGTCAGCCTCGAGTCTCCCCTGCCCTCACGCCTCCCATGGAGTCCCAGGAAATCCTGGCCGTTCTGTCTCCAGAATCATCCCCAGTCTGACCCTTACCTCCGCCCATCCCCCCCACCTGCTTCCGGCCACCTTCCGCCTCCCCCCGCCTCCCATCTCCTTGCCGCAAGGGCCTCACAGCCTTGTTTCTTTTTTTTTTTTTTTTAACATCTTTATTGGAGTATAGTTGCTTTACAATGGTGTGTTAGTTTCTACTTTATAACAAAGTGAATCAGTTATACATATACATATGTTTCCATATCTCTTCCCTCTTGCATCTGCCTCCCTCCCACCCTCCCTATCCCACCCCTCTAGGTGGTCACAAAGCACTGAGCTGATCTCCCTGTGCTATGCGGCTGCTTCCCACTAGCTATCTATTTTACGTTTGGTAGTGTACATATGTCCATGCCACTCTCTCACTTCATCCCAGCTTACCCTTCCCCCTCCCCGTATCCTCAAGTCCATTCTCTAGTAGGTCTGTGTCTTTATTCCCGTCTTGCCCCTAGGTTCTTCATGACTTTTTTTTTTTTCCCTTAGATTCCATATATATGTGTTAGCATATGGTATTTGTTTTTCTGTTAGAGTCTGTCATACAGAGTGAAGTAAGTCAGAAAGAGAAAAACAGCCTTGTTTCTTTTTCCTCACCTATCCACTTATCACACAGAAGTAAAAGCAGATGCTTAAAAAGTAAAAGAGATCGCGTCATTTTCCTCCCCATCAGCAGCCCGCAGTGACTTCCTGCGCCCTTAGAACAAAACCCGGGCTCTTTCTCGAGGCCAGCAAGGCCCACTCTGCCCATCCATCTCTTCAATCCCCTTGGCTGCTCCAACTCACCATCCTCAGGCTACAGCGAATTCCTCCAGTTCCTCTCTTGCAGACTTTGCTCACTTCGTCCCTCGTCCCAGGAAAGCTCTCCCCTACCTCCTCTCAGCCTTTTGGGCTTAAATGTCCCCTCAGAGGAGGCCCTCTCTGGCCACCTGTCCAGAGAAGGATCCCTGCCCCACTTCCTCCCTCAACGTTCCATTCATTTCCCTCATGGGCCTGGTAACCATTTCTTCAGTAGTGGCCTTTTTCCTCTGTTTTGAAAGGCTCTCCCCTGAAAGAGTCCTTACTCTTACTTATTCTCCTAAAAGCTCCCTGAAGGCCATTTCTTCAGAGACCATTTCTTCCCTGCCCATTCTGGTGTTCCTGCTCCTCACACACATTTGTTGAGTGGAGAATGAAGCTATGTTGATGTTCTCCACCTCATCTGGTTATGGCAAGCCCATTTTACAGAAAAGGAAACTGAGGCGTCCAGAGTCACAGTGCCTGACTGGCAGGGGCAGTGCTAAATCCAGATCTCCTGACCCCGCCTCCAGATTTCAGGGCCGTACCCGCCACTGGCCTGCCCCTATGGAGCACAATGATACAATTTGACTTCCAGGGAGAAGTAGCTAGAAAAACGTGTATATGTGTGGACAAGTGGTGTTGTGGGAAACCCAAGATGAGATACCCAAAAGGAAGTTGGACGTGGGGGTTGGATGCTTGGGCAACTGATCTGATAATAAACAGAGATTTCAAGGGTTCTAACCCTAACAGATATTGCAGTATAAAACAAAATAATATTTTTTTCAAAAATGGAAAAACATCTCAATGGAATAGAATAGAAAACCCAGATGGAGATCCCTAGAATATCACTGTGCCTTCTGAGAAGGGCAGAGGCATCACAAATTAATGGAGAATGGAAGGATTTGTCACTAAGTGGGGCAGCAAAATGATCTTTATTCTATTTAGGAAACCCAGAGCAATTTTTACCCTCCCTCTGTCCTAACGATCAAAATCAATGTCAGGTGATTTAAAGAGTTCAATGCAAAAAAAAAAGGAAAAATTATACTACTAACTAGAAAAAAAAGTAGAAATGATTCATTATCTAAACTGTGATTGAGGGAAGCCATTGTAGCCTTCACAGCCATAGAGAGAATTATAAAGGAAAATACAAATATAATTGACTATAGGAAATGTTAGGTTCTGTGTGTTGAAAATTCTCATAAATAAAACATTCACAGAGCAGTAAGAATTTTCATAATGAAATGTTGGGGCAATAAAAGGCAGCAAGAGTCCATTTATGAAAGATGAAGTTCAAAAGGCAAATTCAGTTGAAAATGTTGAACTTAGTCATAATAAAATAAATGTAAATTAGGATGGAGAGATACCACTTTGGGCCCATTGAAGGAGGCACTACAAAACAAGAGGCTGGCAGTGCTGGCTCGGTCCTAGTGGCATGGGACCTCTTATGCACAGCTGGCAGGACTGTGAAGTGGCAAAACCTTTCTAGAAGGCAATTTGCTTAAGACGTGTGAAGAGCCTCAAAAAGGTTCATACTGTTTGGCTCAGGAATTCCATTTACAGGAAGCTCATCCCAAGAAAATGATCTAAAGGAAAGAAAGATTAGTGCAGAAAGATTTGCACTGTGGCTTTATTTATGAGAGGGAAAAAAATAAAAAGGAAAGAAAAAAAGAAGCTATCAAAATCTCCAACCCCAGGGGAATGGTTAACCAAATTATGTTTCATTCATTAAATAGATTATTAGGCAGCCATTAAACATAATAATTACAAAGAATGTTGACTAACACAGAGAAGTGCTTAGCATATAATCAGTGTAAGAGGATGGTGCAAAATTATATATATAATAAAAGTATTTATTGTAAACAAATGCGTAAAAAGGCTAAGAAAAGATGTGTTTTTCAGATGCATTTTCACAGAACATGACTGTGGGTGCTGGGATTCGAGATGTTTCTGTTCTTCATGCTTTAGTCACTGTACACATTTTCTGCAATGATCAGGTATCACTGTTCTTATGATAATAGATTTCAAAAATACAGACGAGAATAAGAATAGCGTAATGAACACAGTATACAATATACTCACCCTCCAAGATCATATATTACTTTTATAATAGGAAAACCAAGAAAAAAGAAAACAAAAACCAAGAAAAAAAGAAAAAAAAACAAGTCTTAAGGGAATGGTACCTGCATCAGACAAGTTTTGAAAGTAGGGAGGAGGGATGATCAGAAAAGGAAAGAAAATGGTCCAGCGTGAAGGAGGCTGCTTGGGAGGGCCCCTTTCAAAGAGTTGAGGAATGGGGGCTTCGTGCTCCTGGCAACCAATGCCCATCATTTGAAATGCCCGTCCTAGAATATGGTAAGAACTCTTCAGTTCTATAGATCAATGTGTCTGTTCCTGGCCACATTGTTTAATCACTGTTGCTTTATCCTATGCTACCTAGTAGGGCAAACTCAATCCTTTTCCTCCTACTGTGTTCCCACCACTTGTTTTTCTTTCTCAAAATTATCTTGGCTATTCTTGCCCATCTTGTCTCCCTTATGACCTTTAGAATCAGCTTATTAAGTTCCCATTAGAAAACCCTGGTGGGATTTTGATTAGGAAGGCATTGAATTTGTACATTAATTTGGAGAAAATTGACATCTTCACAATATCGAGTCTTCAGGACCCTAACATTTCAAGGGTGGTTGAGTCAGAGGCTCTGATTAATGAGACTGGGAAGGAAAAGGCGTCATAGAGACGGGTTAAAAACAAGGAGAGGGTGTTGTCATGGAAACCAAGAGAGCCGAGCGTTTCAAGAAGGCGAGGGTGATCAACAATATCAGACCCTGCAGAGAATTCCAATAAGACAGGGATGGAAAAACACCCACTGAAGTTGGTAATTAGGAGGTTATCAGAGCCCTCAGCAAGAGTGGTTTCAGGGGTGAGTTGGAGCAGAACCCTGACTGCAGCGCCTGAGGATAATAGATAGTTGGCGAAGACGCCCCTTTTGCCGAAGTTTAGATAATTAAGTTTAGATAATTAGAAAAGTTTCGAGGATCGTTTGGGAGCTAGAAAGTGAAGTGTGGACTCAGGGGAAAGTTTTCAACTCAGGTCAACAAATATTTTCTGAGTATCTCCTTCCTATGTGCTGGCTGGCTGTTGGGAAGACGGTGTGAACAGGGCAGACACATGCCTGCCCACGTGGAGCTGATCATCTAAATGGGGAAACAGACATGAATCAAGCAGTCATAGGAGTAAGTGGATAATAACAAAAATGATAATCACAAAGGGGAGGTGCCTGGTGCCAAGAGCAGCCCGGGGGCCCGAAGTCAGGGATGGGAGGGTCTGCTGATGTATCCTAGAGAGATCTGAAAGATGAACAGGTATCAACCACTAAGGGGAATCAGAATGAGTGTTCCAGGTGAAGGCCCTGCAGTGGGAGGGGCAGGACTTGGGCGAAGGGAAGGGAAAGAAGGCGGGTGAGTGATGGTGAAGAGGGTGAGAAATCAGCTGGAGAATTCAGCAGGCTGGGAAGGTTTGAGGCTTGATCCCAAGAGTGATGGGGGGGTAGTTTTGGAGGGGTTCTTTTCTTTCTTTTTTTTTTGGCAACGCCATGCGGCTTGTGGGATTTTAGTTCCCCAACCAGGGATAGAACTCGGCCCTGAGCAGTGAGAGCGCGGTGTCCTAACCACTGGATGGAGGAGTTTTAAAACAGTGATGACATGTTCCCACTTGCATGTTGAAGATATCACTCTGGCTTCTAGTGAGGAAAGGATTGCAGGGGTGCAGGGAAACCTGGTAGAGGGCAACTTCCCGTCCACGGTCCAGATCAGGGCTGTGGCTTGGACTAACACGTTGGCAGTAGACTTGAAGAGAGCTGGAAGGATTCAGGAGCCATTGGGAGGTCAAGTCTCCAAGGCACGAGGCCAGCCTGTAGATGGGGGACAAGTGCAAGTAAGTGGGAGAGGAAGAGCCCAGGTGTCTGGTGGTGTCTTTCCATGAGACGCGGGACTCTAGTGAAGGACCAGATTTTGGACAAACAGAGTTATCTGTTGAGTATGTGGAGTATGAGGTGCCTTTGGACTTCTGGATTCTGGAGATTGGGCTGGAGGTGAGGACTGGCAGGGGGCTTCCGGCATGCGGGGTGCAGGGGTACTGAAGCAGCTCGGGCAATGGGTGAAATTAAAGACTAGGGTATGGAGGGAACGAGCAGAGGACAGAGGCTGAGCCCCGGCGGGCATCAGCATTTAGGGGGCTGGATATAGAAAAAAGAGGCTGAGAAGGAGGGACAGAGGGGGAAAAGCAAGATGGGGGGAGTCCCCAGAAGCCCAGGGAGAAGAGCTTCCGGAAGGACAGAGTGGCTGCTCATGGGCCACGGACAGAGGGTCAGGGGAGGTAAAGGCTGATTGGCTACTCTGGACTTGGCCTTTGGGGCCCTTTGCCAGTTTTCTTTGGGGGGGGGGTCAGGGGTGAGGGTGATCCAGGGTCTACCTGTGAAGGAGGAAGGGTAGATAAAGTGTGCAGGATTTTTCATTTGGCTTTGGTTTTAATAGAAGAGCAATATCCGCCTATTAATTTTCCCAGAGGAAGGCACCTGTGGGATGTGAGCCATTGCAGAACAGGGCAATTAGCTAAATGAGGCCTCCGAGGAAATGAGGCCACGTGGACAAGAGGGATCCATCCTGAGCAATAATGTGCATCCAACCCCTGGGAGAGAATTCAATACTCAGCCTTTTACATGCATCCCACTTTCTTTCAGGGAATTTGTATGTGACCTTTGTGACTTAACGGTGTCTCACATTAGCAGGAATTTTTCATCCTGCCCATGGCCGGGACTCTGTCTCATTCATTTTGGAATCACCCCCAACCTGGGGGCTGGGGGCTGCTGAATAAATTATTTTCTGACTTGAAATAAAATGTCTGAAATGGAGGATCAAAACCTTTTAGCCAAAAAGAGTTGGTGATCAATGGAACAATCAGAAAAACATTTTTGTGTGTGTGCTGAGTTCCGCATGGGAGAGTGAATGAGAGGTTAGGAGAGGGTTTTTGGCAGGGGGCGGGGGAGGAATGGATGAGATGGCTGGCACAGGTCTTTACAGTTTACACAGTGGGGTCGTAGCCATCATCCCATGTGGTTGCTACAGACGCTGTGAGGCAGATAGGGATGGGTCGCCGCACATATTACAGAGAAGGAAGCTGAGACCAGCATGGGACATTTGCTGTGGAAAACCTCAGAATGTGTTGTTGGCCAGCTGTCCCTGCCTCTGATTCCAGCATCCCAGCCTCTCTCCATCCCAGGATGAGCTCCGACAGGAGCTGCTGTTCAAAAGCTGACTGCTAGCAGAAATCAAGTCCAGAATCAGAAGGAAAAGTTACGAAAGATGAACAGAGAGTTTGTGGATCATCAAGAGAGGACATTCAGCAGAAGGCTTCCTGAAGCTTGAGGTTTGACCAGCCCTCTTGGACATCAAAACATAACTCAAAACCACATCAGTGAAGCTGCGGTGGCCAAGTGTGGGTCCAGGCCCTAGACTCAGGGAATGTCACGTGATTGCAGGCCGGCCAAATAGGCAGCGCAGCTTTACCCGGCAGGACCTCACCTGTCCTGGGCCCGTCCTCACATGCTGGCAGCCACAGGCCATTGTCTCCACGAGTTCTGCATCTTCCCCAGCTTTCCCTAACTTCCCCGGCCCACCAGCTCACTCGGCCCCTCTAGTCCCTTTGTGGGCACCCCAGACACTCTCAGATGCCCCCCACGAGGCTGCACCAGGCGCTCTGCCAGTGTTCTCTGTGATGTAAGCACCATGTTGGACTTAAGACTTCTGCTCTGGGATCCCCCAGACTTGTCTGGGACCCCATCTTATTCCTCCTTGGGACTCAGCTTAGGGGCTGAGCCTCTCCTGGGGCCAAAGTTCTGGTCAATCCCCTTGGATTTCTCTCCTGCCCACAGGTTGAACCCTTCGCCCCCCTCATGGGGCCGAAGCACAACCTTGTGAATTGTCTTTTCAATCTACCATCTATGCATAAACTTTTGCCTCTTCCGTTAGCCATTTTCTTTTTTTATTGAAGTATAGTTGATTTACAATGTGTTAATTTCTGCTGTACAGCAAAGTGACTCAGTTATACCTATATATACATTCTTTTTTATATTCTTTTCCATTATGATTTATCCCAGGATGCCTCTTGCATTAGCTTTGACTCCAAATCCTCTAAGCTGTGTGGAATCCAGAGTCTTTCCTTTCTCAAGCCTCAGCTCTCACCCTGAAAAGCTATGGCTCTGGTTCTGTAGGCTCCCTTGTAGACAAAATTCTGCACAACCATTTTCTGTGCTGTGGGCTTACAAAAACCCACAGCACAGAAGCTAAAAGCCAAGTCAGAGACTCTATATAATGTCACCCAGGACCCCCACGAGCAGTGCACCCAGAAAGCTTGGACAGTGGGGTGGGTGGTGAGGTAGAGGGAATTCTACGCACACACAGTACAAGAGAAAAGTATTACCATACACCACACAGTTAAAAACGGGCACCCTGAAGCAGTGAACAAAGAAGGGCTTAGTCAATAAAAGGTGCTGGAATGATCACTAAGCTGTTTGGAAAAGCAAATCCACCTTATTCTCCACTTCATGTCATACATCAATATCAAGTTCAGATGGATTAAAGATTTAAATTAAAAATCACACTTGAATAAAGTAGAAGTGAATATTCATCCAAAACTCTGGATAAGTGCTACCTTCTAGGTTTAAAAGCAAGGGAAGCATTCACAAAGAAAAGAAAGAGAAAACAGGTTTGAAATTATAGACTTAAGTATACGAACACTGAAAGCAACTTTTAAAGATGTCACGCCGAGGGTTAATATCCTTGGTGTTTAAGAATCCATACAAATTGAGTTTTAAAAATTCACATCACTGCTGGATAAATGTGAAGGGAGAGGGACACTCAATTAACAGAAGATTAATTTTTTATGGCTCATAGGTTGAACCTATTTTCCAATATCTAATTATTTTTTAAAAAGTAAATTAAAACAACAGTGAGATAACACTTTTTGCCCATCACAGAGTAAAGAAAAAAATTTTAATGAGAATACCCCATGCTGGCAAGGGTGTGATGAAACCGACAATACTGCTGTTGGGAATGTAAATTACTACAGCCTTTGACCCAGTAATTACACTTACGGCACTCCATCAGAAGAAAATAATCTCAAATTGACAAAGATTTATGTACAAAGAGATGTGGTATGGCCTTGTTCATGACAAAAAAAAAATTGAAACAACAAAAATAATCAACTGTTGGGGAAATGTTAAGCAAATTATTTTATATTCACTCAATGGACTATTATTCAATTAATCATGAATTTTACCAAAAGATCTGGAAAATTTTTATGATATGAAAGTGGAGCAGCAAGTGAGAAACCAGAGTGCAAAATGTATGCCAGATATGATCTCAGCTATGGAAACAAACAAATAACAGAGAAACATTTTAAAAAGACTAAAAGGAAATGTGCTGGGACCCTGAACCCAAAGGCATGGGACTCAGGACAATTTTGATGGAAGACAGGGAAATAAATAGTTGACCCATAGAACATGGCAGGGTGGGGTCCTGGTTGTCTTCTCAAATTCAAAGAACTTTGTATCTGGAGAAGCAGGAAAGTGGAGTCTTGCTTCAGCCTGGTTATCTGGTTCAGCCTGCCCTACAGCTCAAAGAAAGGGTTGCACTGGCCATTGAGCTCAAGATATTGCCATTTGGGGGTGGGGTGGGGGAGAGATGGACTGGGAGTTTGGGGTTAGCAGATGCAAACTATTAAATATAGAATGGATAAACAACAAGGTCCCACTCTATAGCACGAGGAACTATATTTGATATCCTGAGATAAACCATAATGGAAAAGAATATTTTTAAATGTATATATATATATATATATATCTGAATCACTTTGCTGTACAGCAGAAATTAACACACCATTGTAAATCAACTATTCGTCAATAAAAATTTTTTTAAATAAAAAAATAAATCACAATTTGTTCAGTACATCTAGAGCAAAGGACCAAGTTCAGTGGTAGGAAATCACCACTGAGCCATACCAGAGGGGTTAGGATATTATCCTAAAGACAATCAGGAGCCTTTGAAGATTTTTAAGCTTTTCCTTCTAGACAGATCACATTAGCAGGGATTCTGTTCTTTGCAATATCAAACACCCAACATAAACTAACTCAGGCATAAAAATAGAAGTAAAAACTAAAAGAGTAAAATCTAAAACTATAAAACTTCTAGAATAAAACATCTGAGAAAACCTTTGTGACCTTGGGTTAGGCAAGGTTTTTTAGATATGATGCCAAAAGCATGATCATAAAAGAATAAACTGATGAGTTGGACTTCATCAAAATTAAAAACTTATGTTCTTTGAAATACACTGATGAGAGAATGAAATAACCAACCTCAGACTGGGAGAAAATATTTGCAAGTCATATATCTGACAAAGGACTTGTATCTAGAATATATAAAGAAGTCTCAAAATCAATTTTCAAAACCCAATTAAAAATGAGCAAAAGATTTGAACAGACACTTCACCGAAGAAGATTTACAGATGACAAATAAACACAGGAAAAGATGCTCAACATGATTAGTCATTAGGGAAATGCAAATTAAAACCACAATGGGATGTCACTGCATGCCTATTAGAATGTCTAAAATTAAAAAGACTGATCGTACCAAGTGTTGGTGAGGATGCAGAGCAACTGGAGCTCTCATACGTCGTGAGTGGGAATGTTAAATGGTACAAACACTTTGGAAAATAATTTGGCAGTTTCTTAAAAGGTTAAACACACACCTATCGTATGATACAGCCATTCTTCTCCTTGATATTTACCCCAAAGTAACAAAAGCACGTATCCATACAAAGCACGGTACATGAATGTTCATAGCAGTTTTATTTGTAATAGCCACAAACTGGAAACAGTCTGAATATCCATCAATAGACGAATGGATAAACAATCTGTGGTCCACCCATACAATGGAATACTACTCAGTATTAAAAAGGAATAAACTATCATCAATACACAACAAATTGTATGAATCTAAAATAATGATGCTGAGTGAAATAAGCCAGACAAAACAAGAGTATATTTGTCTCCATTTACATAAAATTCTGGGAATTGCAAATTAATACATAGTGACAGAAAGCAGATCAGTGGTTACCTGGAGAATAGAGGGAGAGGGTTAGGTTGGAAGGGAAGAAGAGATGACAAAAGAACACAAGAAATCTTTTGTGGTGATGGTTATGTTCATTATCTTGACTGGTGATGGCTTCATGGGTATATACATAGGTATAAACTTTCCAAACTGTACACTTTAAGTAGGTGTAGTATTTGTATGTCAATTATACTTCAGTAAAGCTATTAAATAAATAAATAAGAAAATAGGACTTGTATTGGATGCAACTTGCTATCAGGGACTTTTCCCCAATCTCTCGTCTCTGCATTCAATTTCCCTGGAACCCAGATGAACCTTTGCCCTCCTTCCTGAGCCAATAAATTCCCTTTTTGCCTGAGTTGTTTCAAGCTAGGTTTCTGTTGCTTACAACCAAAGTGTTCTGAATAGCATGGAGATAATGCCTGGAGTGTTATAAGAACAGATGAAGGGAACTGTAACCCTCACTTGGGGACCCAGAATTGGGAGGTGGTCGCGAAAAAGATGCCTAGAGAAGGTGACACTTCAGTTGATTTCGCAAGGATTCGGGACCAGGGTAAAAGAGACTGCAAAAGTTCTTAGGCAGAGGGAGAAGCGTGAACTCCATGGAGGACAGAAACTGTGAGATGTGTGCTTGGGTGCAGTTGGGTGTCCCAGGAGTTTGGGATGATAGAAGCACTGCTGGAAAACGAGACTGGAAAATTCAACAGGGAACAGCTTGTGCCAGATTTTTGTTTTGCAGAGATCTCACTGGGACTTGGAGAAGCAGGTGGACCAGGGAGGGGTCATTGCCACAGTTCAGAGTTGACTTTGAGGAGCCTGTGGACACCTAAGGGAGATGACCAGCAGGGAGTCAGGGCTAGAAGTCTGGTTCTCAGGTGGACATCTCACCTGGAGGCGCAGAGCAAAGGCGGTCACCATGTCAATGGCTGTGGCTTGGGAAGACTGAGAGGTAAAGAGAGCCCACCAGAGTCTGAGGACCCCCAACCCACCATTTCAGGGGCTGGCAGAGCCCGGGGCACCTACAAAAGCAGTGGAGAGAAGGAAATGTCAGAGCCACGTGGCCACATGAGCAGAGCCAAGAGCAGGTTGTCATGGAAACTGAGCCAGTGAAGCATTTCTAGGAGAGAGGGATCAGCAGGACCAAATGTAGCAGAAAATTCCAAACCAATGAAGGCTGAAAATTTTCTTTTGATTTGGCAATTAGTAGGACATTGATGAGCTTAATAAGAACAACTTCAAGGGATCGTGGGCCAGTGAGGGGGTGGAGATGGAAAGAGATTTAGGAGGTAAAATGGACCAGAGTTGGTGATGGGGTGCACACTGGAGGAGGAGGGGGCAGTGTCAAGCAAGACCCCCCCAGGATTCTGGCTTTCTGAAGGGACTGGACAGCCGTGGAGAACACTGAAAGAGGAAGATCAGGAGTTCCGTCTGGGACATTTTTATCTAACAAACACATTTTGGCTTTGACAATGTGCTGGACACTGTTCTAAGAGTTTTACTTATATTAATTCATTTATCCTTGTAACTATCCTATAAGGTAGCTACTAACTCTTTTATATCACCATTTACACATGAAGAAACAGACACAAGAGGTTGAGAAAGTTGCCCACGGCAAGGAAGGGCAGAGTGCGGATTTGAAGCCGGGCAAACTGGACAAGTTGGTGTGAGCACCCCGCCCCTTCCCCAAGATAAACAAATGGGGATCAGGAGGCCAGTGGATCTAGGCTGGGGGTAGGGTGGGGGGCTGGGTGGGGAGGTGTAGAAGCAGCCGCAGGCAGGGAAGTGCCCTGACTTGCCTCAACCCGGTGCCAGTGGGGGGTGCACCCTGGGGATCACCGGGTCCAGAAGGGGGTTGAAGCTTTAGGGATGGGTGATACTGTGGCCCAGACCACGCCAGCATTAAGAGGGGCCCACCAGGGAGATTGAAAAGGCAGGGCCAGGGACTTCCCTGGCGGTCCATTGGTTAGGACTCCATGTTTCCACTGGGGGGGCGGCCCGGGTTACATCCCTGGTCGGGGAACTAAGATCCCGCAAGCCACGTGGCAAGGCCAAGAGGGCCAGAGGGCAGGTGAGGAGAGGAGTGTCACTCCCAAAGGTGGAGTGGCCGACAGTGGGCCCTGTCCCCAGGGGTGAGGGGAGGTGACTTGACCGTGGGGATCTTTGTCAAGCAGCCTCAGGGGAACGCATGGGAACACCGAAAAAGGAGGCAATCAAGGGTCTGCCCATGAAGGAAGGAGGGACGAGGGGAGCTAGGAAGACATGCAGAGCCCAGGAAAGTATTATTTTTTAATGGAAATTGGGTTGTTTTTTTTTAATAAATTTATTTTTATTTTTGGCTGTGTTGGGTCTTCATTGCTGCACGCGGGCTTTCTCTAGTAGCAGCGAGCGGGGGCTACTCTTCACTGCAGTGCATGGGCTTCTCATTGCAGTGGCTTCTCTTGTTGCGGAGCATGGGCTCTAGGCGCGCGGGCTTCAGTAACAGTGGCACACAGGCTCAGTAGTTGTGGCTCGTGGGCTCTAGAGCACAGGCTCAGTAGTTGTGGTGCACAAGCTTAGTGCTCCGCGGCATGTGGGATCTTCCTGGACCAGGGATCGAACCCGTGTCCCCTGCAATTGGCAGGCGGATTCTTAACCACTGTGCCACAAGGGAAGTCCCAAAATTGGGGTTTTTTTTAATTTAAAAAATTTTAATTAGAAAATGCATTCACATGGTTCAAAATTCAAAACCTACAAAAGGATGCCAGGTGAAAAGTCTCCCTTGGGTCCCTCTCCCCCTGTCCCCCAGGTCACCTCCGTAAAGGCAACCAGCATATCCTTCCAGAGACAGAAAAAAAAGTCACTATGTGGAATTCTGGAATGCTACAAATACACAGAAAAAAGAAATTTCAGAGTATTGAAGCTCTTAGGGGAAGGATGCCTTGCAGAGTGAGCGATGGAACAGAGGGACACAGGAGCTGGGGGCCCGTGGGGTGTAGGGAAATTAGTTTTGGATGAGAATGTGTGTTTCATTGAATGGAACAAAATTAAATCGTCCTCCTGCTGCCAAGTACCGTGAGCTCGGCCTTCTCCTGGGCCCTCTGGGCGCCCGGGCCCGGTGGCAGCTCCCGCTCTCCGGAGTCTGTCCAGCCCCACAGCTGGAGCCCCGGCCCTGCCTTTGAAACGCTCCACACCTGGCCGCCGAATTAATCCCGCCAGCTGCTCTAGAAACGTTTTCTGACATGAAATGAAATGTCTGAAATGCAGCTCAATCTTCTTTTTTAATTACTGGAACCAATTGGAGTGTCAAGGGGACGTGAAGGGAACCTCTAGGACTGAGGGATGGGAGGCAGAGGGGGAGGGGGAGGGGGAGGCAGAGGGGGAGGGGGAGACAGGACAGAGACCAGGCTGCCCACCCGTAAGGTTCCTGAATCTCTGGCTGCCTGTGGCCTCAGAAAGTGAGGCTGCAGCAGCAGGGCCATCATTCCCAAGGCCACCGGGCCCCTCTCACAGTTGGTGGGGGGCGTTTGCTCCCCTCACCGTAGCAGCGCCCCTCCCCCATTCAGCAGAGGCAGGGGCTGGACCGAGAGGAGGCCCAAGGGCTTATGAGATGGGCTCAGGGTCAGGGGCCACTGTGTCCCCCAGTGCCTTCCCCCAGCCTCATTCTGTGACTCCAGGCAGGTGGCCCCTCTCGCTGGGCCTCAGTCCCTCTGGCTGTAGAAACAGCGGGTAGGGTTTTGAGGAGAGCTTGCACTGGTTGACCTTTCCTTGCTTCCACCATTTTCGGCCCTGACCATGTTGGACTCTCAGGATCCATGGGCCACCTTCTCTATCTATAGTGATGCCCGGGAGGCCACCAGGACCCAGGTCGCTGTCCATAGGACCCCATTGTCCAATACACACCAGCATCATGGAACCAGAGCAAGGAGGCTTTTGGGGTCAGTGGGCATCCCCAAAGACAAGCTTCTGGTAGGTTGGAGGGGTGAGGACTGGGCCCAGGGTTCCTCCTGAACCGGGGGTGGTGCATCCTTGGGGAGCCAGGTAGAGTCCATGGGTTCAGGGGTTCACAGGGTGGCCTTACACCACCTCACAGTATGATGGGAGCGCTGGCCAGTGCAGTCCCTGCCGCCCTCACGATGCCGGTCCCCCTTTCCCGCTGCCTCGGAAAGTGGCTTTCGAGGGCCTCATTAAGTGCCATGGCCCCTGAGAAGGAGGAACCTGGGAAAATGTTCTAAGACACTAACACTCTTTACGTACATTTTAGTATTTGTAGTTGAAAATGAATACATCTACGGGGTGAGTGCCCCAGGCTCCTTCCACAGAGGCCACCCCTGTCACCTGGCTGTTGTGAATCTTTGAGGCCCTCATGGGGCTGAGGTCAGGCTGGAGGGGAGGGACTGGAGGTGTACTGGACGAGCTGGCCCGCCGGAGGTGAGGGTGCAGGAGGGAGAGCACTGGGATGCCCCCACCTGGGAGACCCGGTGGGTATCTTCAGTGCTCCCTGCGAGGACCATTTATAAAGAGCGGTTCTCACTGGGAGACAGTGGATTCGATGTAGGATATCTTGGGCTCCAGGAGGCCCGAGGGACAGGAACGTCAGGTGGGGGACATTGCCTGACCCAGCAGACTGGCCCCATCCCACCAGGAACAAATGGCCTTTCACCCTTCCCTGTCCCTCTAGAAGCTTCCCCTCCGTGTTCCCAGCCACTATGCCATACACTCTCCACTTTCCACAAAACACTGACCTTCCTCCCCGCCCTGCTCCCTTCCCTTCGGGTGGTCCTGCCCCTGCTCCAGGGTGGGCACCACCTTGCCTCTGAACCCTTCCACCCGATGTCAGCAGGTCTTCCCCAGGCTCACCCCTCCCTCCTGGATCTCCAAGCCCTCACTCCCTGGGCGAAGGACCCCAACCCCATCCAAACATGCTTGGGTAGCTGCTCCCTGGACCCCACGCCCTTCCAGCTCCTGCCTCTCTCAACATCGTGGCAAATCTCCCATTTTCTCCCACCCTGCAAGCCGGGTCTACTCCCACTAAGACCCTGAAACCCTTCCCATCCAGGTCCCGGCAAATCCACAGCCGCCTCTCAGCCCTCACCTTACTGGCTTCTCAGCGCCTTTGGTACCATCGACTGTTGTCCCTTCTACAGCCTTGTCTGGGGTCCCTGGTGCCACCCTCTCCTGGCTCTCCTCTCACTCTCCATGTCCCTTGCCAAGACTTCTTCTCCCCTCAGCCCCGCAGTGTTGAAGTGACCCAGAGCCCTTTGCTCACTCGCACCCTCTCCACACATCATTGTAAAGACCATCTACACACTGCTGCCGATTCCCAAACACCCAGCCCACCCAGCCCGGCGCTGGGCTCCAGACCCATGTAACATCACCCACCTGATCTCACCTGTCTCGCTTGCCCTAAAGTGTAGGGGTCGTCACCGACCCCACTCCTCTCACACCTCTCCCGACAATCAGAGCCAAATCCAACCTGTTCAGTCTTGCTAATATTTCTCAGACCCACCCCCTCATTTCCAACCCCACTGCCTGGTCCAGGTGTTATTCTCACTCTGCCCGTGACTATAATAACCCCTGACCTCTTCCCCCAGGTCCACTCGTGCTTAAAACAATCTCCACTGCTTTGGACAATCAGTGGCTCCTCACTGCTCTTAGCATAAAATCCATACTGCATGATTCTGACCTCTGACCTCTCTTCCAACCTCATCGCCCACCACTCTGCCCTTCACTCACTGCACTCCCACCACAAAGGCCCATTAAACCCTCACATGTTAGCCTCTTCTTCCTGCCTCAGGGCTTTTGCACATGCTCTTTCTACTGCTTGAACAAACCTCCCTTTGTGCATGCCTCCCTCTGCTTCAGCCAGCTGACGCCCACGATGGTTCTGCCTCAGCCCAAACATCACTTCTCACGGGGAGCCTTCCTTGAAGGCCACAGCAAGCACCTGGTCTGTCTCCTTCATATCTTATTTTTTATAAGATTGCTTGTTAATATGGGTCTTTTCACCTGCACATGGGGTTCTCCATGAGGACTGGGACCGGGGCTGTCCTGTTCCCCAGCATAGATTCT
Organism: Eubalaena glacialis; assembly: GCF_028564815.1. NCBI lineage: Eukaryota > Metazoa > Chordata > Mammalia > Artiodactyla > Balaenidae > Eubalaena > Eubalaena glacialis. The sequence goes on from NC_083728.1 coordinate 22,758,416, forward strand.
CACTAAGTATTTTCTTTTCTTTTTTTTCTTTTCTTTTGGCCGTGCCTTGTGGTATGTGGGATCTTAGTTCCCCCACCAGGAATCGAACCCGTGCCTCCTGCAGTGGAAGCTCGGAGTCTTAACCACTGGACCACCAGGGAAGTCCCTCTCACTAAGTATTTTCTGATTGGCTAAATGTATCCAAGTGGAGATATTAACCGGCAGCACCCACGTGCCAGGCAAAGATGCAGGAGATACAGGTGAAGATGCCAAAAGCCCTTGACCGCATAAAGCTCATAAGCAAGTAGAGGAGACAGGCAACAGACAGGCGCACAAATAACTACATCCTTGGCCTTCAGTGATCATAGGTGTGATGATGAAATGCAGGACGAGGGCAAAAGGCTGAGAGTGGCCAGAGATCTTCTTTGCTGGTGAGGTGGGGGAAGGGTCAGGCTATCTAAATGGGATAAGCAGGGAAGGCCTCTCTGAGGAGGTGGCATTCGGTCAGAGATCTAAATGACACAAGGGAGTGAGTCATGTGAGGACCGGGGGAAGGAGGCATGCCAGAAAGAGGGAGTGTATTAGTTTGCTAGGGCTGCTGTAACAAGCAGAACAAATTTAAACAAAAGGAATTTATTAGCTCACAGTTCTGGGGGCTAGAGGTCCAAGACCAGGGTGTTGGCAGGCTTGGTTCCATCCAAGGGCTCTGAGGAAGAATCTATCCCACGCATTCCTCCTAGCTTCTGGAGGTTTGCTGGCAATCTTTGGCATTCCTTGGCTTGTAGACAGACATATCACCCCAATCTCCGCTTTCATCTTCACATGGTTTTTTTCCTGTCTGCATATCTGTATCCAAATTTCTTATAAGGACATCAGTTGCATTGGGTTAGGGACCCACCCTAGTCCAGTGTGACCTCATCATAATTAATTACGTCTGCAGTGACCTTATTTCCAAATAAGGCCACATTCAGAGATAATGGTGCTTATGACTTCAATATATGAATTTGGGGGGGCACAGTTCAACCCATAAGAGAGGCCCTCTAGAGCAAGGGCCCTGCAGTAGGACAAGCTTGGTGTGTTCCCAGAACAGCAAAGAGGCCAGGGTGGCTGCAACAGAGAGCAAGGATGATGCGGGGACAGGCAAGTACCTCAAGCTTGTTGAGCTTATTATTTATTCTAAGTGCAGTGGGGAGCATCGTGGGTCTGAGATATGACTTCCATTTGTAAAGATCCTTCTGGCTGCCTTGTAGAGAATGACTGGCACAGGGTTGAATCTGTATGTGGGAGCCCTTTCAACAAGAGAGGGGGTGAGGAGGCCCAACAAGAGTGCAATGGGAGACAAGACAATGTTACAGAAAGGACAGGCTCCAAACGTGAGCTGGAGGAGCCAGAAGGCCAGCAGGATTTCTGGAGTCAGTGGCTCTGGGGACCAAGGAAGAGATGAACAGGAAGGCCTGAGCCATCTGTGTGCACCCAAGCAGAGAGGGGACCGAGAGGTGTCCGGCACGGTTGACATCCAGGGAGCTTTAGGTGGCTGGGTCTACAGCTCAGAGACCAAATCTAACCCAGAGCTCGGGTGGGGAAGGAGGAGACAGTCCACGAAGGTGAGGACACAGTCCACGAAGCTGAGGACACACTGTGGAGAGGAATCCAGGGGCCTTGCCCTGGGCCTCGCTAGAACAGGGTGCTGGATGCAGGGAGAGAAGCCCAGCAAGGTGACTGGGGAAGGTCTAGATGGGGTCAGGGGGACAGGAGAGGATGATGTGCCAAGGGAAGGAGGAGGGCGTTTCGGGAAGGTGGGAGCCGTCACCCGTGGGCTGTGAGCAGAAAGGCTGGAATGGAGGAGATGAGGAAAGAATGGTGCCCCTTGGGCTTGGCAGCTGGGAAGCTTTGGGGAACCACTGTGAGAGGAGCTGGTCAGGAGAGGGAGTCGGGGGGACAACTGGTTGGGACCCCCCCTGCCACCCCAAGAAGGGGAAGGCAGGAAAGGGAGAGGTGGGGAGGTAGGGGCCAGTGGGGACCTGATCTCTGGAAAGGGAAATTTGAGATGCTAGTTTTCCGAGAAGACACATCAGGGACATTGAGCAAGTAGGGATGTGATAACTAGGGACCAGATGGGGCCAAGGGTGTAGGTAGGGGGATTATCATTGGACATGTGTTAAGTCCAACACCTAATTAAACCGCCTCTCTTCCTGGAAAGCTTGATCTCTTCTATGTTCCTCTCCATGGTGATGGGGTCCCACATAGGTACCGGTTCCATCTAGCGTCATGGCTGGGGTCATGCGTTCCCACCTTCTGTCACCCTTGCCCACTTGCAACAGTCGGTAAAACCAATGAGTGCTGAATATATTTAGTTTTGTATTAAAGCTTAGTACACAAGAAGTACAGCGGGCAAATCTGAAGTGTGCAGCTCAATGATTTTTAAATTATGAACACATCCGTGAAACCACCGCTCAGATCAAGACAAAAACAATTTCACCCTCCTAGAAGTCTCCCAGTTAGCACCCACCATCCAGAAGTAATTATTATCCTGACTTCTATCACCCAAGAGTGGTTTTGCTCATTCTTGAACTTCACATGAATGGAACCGGTGTATACAGTTTTGACAAATGCATATAGTTGCATAACCGCCACCATTTCATCCCCCACCCCTCAAATTCCCTCAAGCACCACCAGCCCCTAGCCACCCCTGATCTGTTCTCTTCCTGCCTTTTCCGGAATATCATATAAATGGAATCACAGAGTGTGTAGCTTTTTTGGGTCTGGCTTTTTTGCTTATCATAATGCATTGGAGATTCATCCATGTTGTTGTGTGTTTCAGTATTTGTTCTTTTTTATTGCTGAGAACTGTTCCATTGGATGGATGTACCACAGTTTTTGTTGTTATCTTTTTAATCTCTTTACCAGTTGAAGGATACTTGGGTTGTTTCCAGTTTGGGACAATTGTGGATAAAATTGCTATAAACATCTATGTAGAGGTGTTTATGTAGAAAAAAGTTTTCATTTCTCTAGGGCAGATGCCCAGGAGGGGATTGCTATGTTATATGGTAAAGTATATGTGTAACTTACAAGAAACTGTAAACAGTTTTCAATGGCTGTGCCATTTTGCATTGACCCCAGGAATGTGTGAGAGTTCCAGTTGCTCCTCATCCCTGACAGCACTTCATATCATTAGGTTTTGTTTTATTTTGTTTTGTTTTCATTTTAGCCATTCCTGTCGGTATGTAGTGGTTCATGTCTTTTGTCCGTGTCCTTATTGGGTCGACTGGGAGGGTTTTGAGTGGAGGAAGGGTATGATCAGATGTCAGATGTGTGTTCGAGGGCTGGCTGGAGGGGACCAGAATGGATGAGCCTGAATCCTGGGATATGGGAGGAGTGGGTGCATTGTTTGGCCACACCAGGGGTGACCCCGAGGATGCAGAGAGTGAAAGAATCTGAAAGGGGCTGCAAACGTGTTCAGGAGGAGCTGGTAAGCCTTGGCTGTTGGGTTTTTTTTTTTAATAAATTTATTCATTTATTTATTTTTGGCTGCGGTGAGTCTTCGTTGTTGCACACGCTTTCTCTAGTTGCGGCCAGCGGGGGCTACTCTTCGTTGCGGTACACAGGCTTCTCACTGCGGTGGCTTCTCGCGTTGCGGAACACGGGCTCTAGTCCCTGGGCAGTTTTAACTAAGGGTCTGGTGCTCAGAGCTGGGCCCAGAAACTGGGCGTGGAGAGAGGAGAGAGGAGGTGGAAGGAAGAAGACTTAGAGGCTTGGAGCGCAGGGAAGGGGAGCCACAGAGGGTGGGGAGAAGGTGGCCAGAGACGGGGAGGGAAACCAGGAGACAGGTAGGCGCTGAGGAGACCCAGGGGCAACATACTTGAGGAAGAAAATGTGGTTGGCGATCTCGGATGCTGCCGAGTTAAGCCGCTGACTGTGACCTGGCCGCACAGGCTGATGAAACTGGCCAGGAAGGTTTCAGTTGCCCGGAGGACCTGGAGCAAGACCGGAAGGGGCAGCCCGAGAAGGGAGACTGCGGGCAGAAGGGGCGGGAGGAGAGAGGGAGGCTGTTGTCAGAGGGAAGAAACAGGCCGGGAGCGGTGAGGGCGTGGGGAGGGGCTTGTTGACGGGATCCAGGCCAGGTGGCAGGATTAGTTTTAAACAATACCTCAGTGTTGGGCTGAGCTGCCTGAGGTGAATTAATTAAGTTCTCAGCGGGAAACTTTATCCCTCTGTCCTGGGTGAACCTCCTGGGGTCCCGAATTCTCCCCGGGAAGGGCAGGTTGCATCCTGCCTGGGGCCCCCACTAGCTGTCCCGCTTAACTGTGGCCAACATCGAAAGCCCCCAAGAGGGCGAGTGGGCAAGCGAGCCCCTGGGAGCCCTTGGGAACACCAACTTGGGGGTAGAAGGTGAGGATGGCAGGCAGGGATGGAGGCAGCTTGATGGAGATGCTTGTCCGGGAAGGTGAGGAGAGGGATCTGCTGAAGGCAGAGGCGGTGGGATGGGAGCCGCTGAGAATTTTTATGGGCAGAGAGGAAAAAGCCGGTAGAGTGGGAGAAATCGGAGGAAGAAGAAAGGAGGTGTGAGGCCCAAGAGGAGATGGGCAAGGGACAGCTGGCCTTAGACATACGAAAGTGCTGGCAGATGGCTCCAGAGACGTTTGGGAGGGGAGTAGGGGGAGCCGGTGCCCCCGCAAAGGCCTCTGTTTCCTCCATGGAGCGGGAGCCCAGGTTGTCTGTTGAGCCTGGGGGAATATGGGGCACGGGACGGGGGAGCTCAGGCAGAACAGCTGTTGCAAGGGTGGAAAGGGAAAGAGTTTGGGGACCACTTGAGGGGTTGCTGAGCTGCATTTAAGACCCAGCTGAGGTTGGAGAAAATTAATCTGTGTTGGCGCCAATCAGCATGGTGATGTGATTTTCGCCTGCCGAACTTGGCAGCCCAGAGGTGGAATGGAGAAAACAGATGGTTTTCTTAGCTTCTGCTCATCCACTGTCTAGTTTAATCTGCCGGCAACCCTGGCCACCTCTGATTTACAGATGGGGAAACTAAGGCCCAGGGAGAGGAGACCACGTGCCCAGAGTGTTGCAACATGGAAGTAAGGTAGGGCCGAGCCCAGGGACCTGACCCCTGCTTGGGGCAGCCGCCATGGCCCTGCTACCTTCTGCTGGCTTGCAGCTCCCTGCCTCCCAACCCAAATACTCACTGAACCCACTCCCTTGTGTGCCCAGAACTGCTCAGCTCAGCTTTGCCTGCTCACTAAAACCTCTCCCCCAGGGACCAGGAGGAAACAGAGGCTCAGAGATGATGCGTGATTGGTCCAGGGTCACACAGCATGTGAATCAACATTGTTAAGATGTCAGTTCTCTCCAAATTGGTGTATAGATTCAACACAATTGCAATCAAAATACTAGTAGGCTTTTTGTAGACATTGACAAATTGATTCTAAAACAATACAGAAATGCAAAGAACCTAGAATAGTCTAAACAATTTTGAGAAAAAAAGAACAAAGTAGGAGGACTTGCACTACCTAGTTTCCAGACTTACTATAAACCTATAGTAATCAAGACAATGTGGTATTGGCCTATGGATAAATGGAATAGAACCACATATATATAGTCTATTGATGTTTGGACAAGAGTGATGAGGTAATCAATGGGGAAAGGATGATTCTTCTCAAATGGTACAGGAACAATCAGAAACCCATATGAAAAAAAATTGACCTCAACTCTTACCTAACACCATAGCCAGAATACATAAAGAACTTTTACAATTCAATAATAAGAGAGTCAAGCTGTTTTTGTTTTTAACTGGCAAAGATTTGGACAGATATTTCACCAAAGAAGATATATGAATGGCAGATAAGCACGAGAAAAGATGCTCAACATCATTAGTTATTCCAAAGATGCAAATTAAAACCACAGTGAGATACCACTACACACCCACTAGAATGGCTAAAATTAAAAAGACTGAAAATATCAAATGTTGGCATGAACGTGGAGCAACTGGAACTCTCATACACAGCTAGTGGGAGTACAACCACCTTGGAAAACATTTTGGCAGTTTCTCATAAAGTTAAACATACACTAACCATTCAATCCAGCAATTCCACTCCTATATGTTCACCCAAGAGAAATGAAAAACATGTGAATAAAATGAAACACACAAAGACCAGCTCTCAAACATCATAGTAGATTTATTTGTAATAGCCTAAAACTAGGGGGAAAAAAAACAAATGTTTATCAACATGCAAAAGGTTAAGTAAATTTCTATATATTTACACAAAGGACTACTACTCAGCAATAAAAAAGAAAAAACTATTGATACATCCAACAACATGGATAAAATCTCAAAAACATTATGCTGAGCAAAATCAGTCAGATGCAAAATAGTACACACCACATGATTCTATTTACATGAAACTCAGGAAACTGCAAAGCTAATCTATAATGATGGAAAAGAGATGATTGGTTACTTGGGGTGGGGAATGGTAGGAGATGGTTACTTGGGGTGGGGAATGGTAGGAGACTGACTGTCAAGGGGCATTGAGAGGAATTTCTGGGGGGATGGAAAATTCTATACCTTTTTTTTTTTTTTTTAAAGCTCCTCCCATCTCCCTTTTTCTTTTTTCTTTCTTTCTTTCTTTCTTTCTTTATTTTATTTATGGCTGTGTTGGGTCTTCGTTTCTCTGCGAGGGCTTTCTCTAGTTGTGGCAAGCGGGGGCCACTCTTCATCGCGGTGCGCGGGCCTCTCACCATCACGGCCTCTCTTGTTGCGGAGCACAGGCTCCAGACGCGCAGGCTCAGTAATTGTGGCTCACGGGCCCAGTTGCTCTGCGGCATGTGGGATCTTCCCAGACCAGGGCTCGAACCCGTGTCCCCTGCATTGGCAGGCAGATTCTCAGCCACTGCGCCACCAGGGAAGCCCCGGAAAATTCTATATCTTGATTGTAGTGGTAGTTACATTGCTGTAATAGTTTGTCAAAACTCATCAAAATGTACACTTAAAATGGATACATTTCAATGCATGTAAATTATACCTCAGTAATTTTATTATACCTCAGAAATATTATTCAAATTGTCAACATGAGAAAAATTAGAACTCTGTGGACCTCCCTTATACTTACTTTATGATTTATCAATTGTTTTTATTTATTGTTGGGGTAGAGGAGCCATAATCTTGAAGCCTCTGAAGGCCTTAATCCAGCCCTGGAAGGCTTGTGAGGGCCAGATGCTTGGAGCTTGGCCAGGCCTTCCCACCTCTTCCCCACCCTAGCCTAGACCAGCCCCAGCAGTTGCTCCAAGATGTATTGGACACCTACAGAACACCACCTCAACTTAAATCCACCATGAACCCCATAGTTGTGCTGGCCCATCCCCACTGGGGGTGCAGAAGTGAACAAGCAGGCAAAATTCCCTGCCCTCATCAAGTTTTCATGTTGGTGGAAGGAGACAGGCGACAAGCAAAATAAAAAAGTAAATATATCATAGAGAGAAATATACAGGGTAATGAGGATTACAAGTTGTGACTCTAAGTAGGCGCCATCTACTTAGAATTCACTGAGAAGATAAAATTTGAACAAACACCTGTGAAGTGAGCAAGTTAGCTACATTGATATCAGTCTTCCAGTCAAAGACTGAAAACAGTCTTCCAGGCAAAGTGAAGGGCCAGTACAAAGGCCCTGTGGACAGATCATGACTATCAGCACCTCACTAACAAATAAAGAGGCTTCATGCAAATTAGAAAAAGGCATCCTGAATGAGGAACAAGGACTTGATTCACCCTTCTGCCAGAATCTAGACAAAATTTTAGAAAAAATGATTTTCAGATATTGGACAGCAAGCGACATAAGACAGTGATCCCTGAGAAAAAGTTAAGCAAATGAGGTGAGCCCTGCAACTGACCCAGCTTTCTGCCTGGACACATCTTGAGTGTAGAGAAGGGAAACCCAAATAGAGCCCGTGGTACTGCTGAGCTGGTCTTTGAGACAGAGATCAAAGTTCAGGTAGGCTAATTTGTAAATTGAGGCTCAGAGTACCTGACGGGAGGAAGCTATGCAGAAAAATAGCTCCAGAAATCTACCTAGGCGTCCCCTTGAATCATTACTAAGTGCGAGGTTTGCATATGTAGAGTGAAACTCCATGAGGCCAGGCAAAGAAAGACAGGGAAATTTTCAGCTGAACAAGGCCCAGATCTCATACAGGGTGGGGGGACCTTCATGCGTAGACCAGCCAGAGCTTGAGACCTCAATGATCCAATGGAGCATTCGATCATGCCTTAGTAGAAGGGATAAACTATCCCATGAGTGAAGGCTACCCACCCTGAAAGAGCTTAACAATGAACCTCAAGATGATCAAAGTAATTAACAGGTAATGTAATCGCATGCCACATCTTAAAGGAAGACAACAAAAACCCAGATCATCAACAGTGTAACATTCACAGTGTTCGGCATCCAATCAGAAATTCTTAGATGGGCCAAGAAACTGAACAACATGTGACCCATAACTAGGAGTAAAATCAGTAAATAGAAATAGATCCAAAAATAACACAGATGGTGGAAGAGCAGGCAAGAATGTTAAAGGGGCTTTTGTATCTATGTCTTTAAAAGAAAAAGGCAACCTTTCTTCTAGGCAGAGGGAACCCCAAACCAGAGCTCATGGCTTGGAGAACAGAACAAGGGCTGGACACCCTCAGCCAGGTGCCCTCATGAAGGGTGCGTCTTAACCTCAGGTGACAGCCCTGGCGTCTCTCTGTTCAGGGGACACCAAGGAGGCTGGCGTGGCTGGAGCAACATGAGCGAGGGGGAGAGGAGGAGGGGATGAAGGCAGAGGTAAAGAGCAGATAGACTAGGGAAGGCCTGTGGGCCACCGTGAGGATATCGGCTTTTACTCTGAGTGACACGGGAGCTATGGGAGGACTTGAGCAAAGAAGATTCACGATCTCTCTGGAAGTTAATGGGGGATGAAGAGGAGGGGGTGACAGTGGGGACTAGAGGACCACGGAGGAGGCCTATTCAGTGATCCCGACACAGGTTGCTGGGGCCTGGCCAGACCTGGGGGCTAAAGGGGTTGGGATTCGAGGGGTCTTGGAGCAGCCCCGAGGAAGGAGACTCCACGGGAAGAGGGGACAGACAGCTGTGGGCAACCAAAGGGGGAGGAACCAGAGACGACTTGGGCTCCTGGCTGCTGGTACAGAAGCGAAGAGAAGTACCTCCCAGGGGTGAAGCTGATGCAGTGGGTTTGCGGCACCTGGGGCGGGTCCGGCCAACGCTGGCTCCAAGTCTATGGCTTGAGAGATAGGGAACAAAGGATGAGGATCTTGGCTGCAGGAGCAGGTGGGAGATGTCAGCACAGATGGCAGGGAGTCAGCTCCCCCGGGGAGTGTGCAGGGGTGAGAGGAGGGGGAGGGAAGGAAGAGACAGGACAGAGAGACAGACAGACCCTACCCAGAGCTAACACGCATGCTGTTGGCGGATGGATGGTTGGATGGATGGATGGATGGATCGACAGACAGATGAAATGACCGTGACAGTGACAGCGAGGGTGGGAGCCAATCCCAACCAGACCTTGGAGAGACGTGACCCACTGGCAGGTACACACATGTAAACACACAGAGACACACGCACAGTGAAACACACACACACAGCAAAACTCTGCAAACTCCAGAAACAGAGAAGGAGTGAAGGAAAGGCCGCAGACGTGCGCGCGCATAAACACACACACACACGCACACACACACACACACAGCAGGAATGACTCACAAACAGCAAATTCAATAAGGCTCCTCTGGAGAGCAGGAGGGAGAGAGTGTGGCTGAGTGAGGTGAAGCCAGAGGCAGTGAAAGGAAGGGGCAGAGGGAAAGGGGCTCAGAGAGACAGACACATGGACAGGCAAGAGACTGACACAGCCCAGGGGGAGGGCACACACACAGACCCACATATGCAAGCCCTCCCAGGCTCCAACGCCTGGAAGATGCTCGGTGTCCAAGCTGGTGGATGAATTGATGGGAGGGTGAGTTTGAAGTCACCCAGCAAATTAGAATTAGAATGAGAAAAATGGTAAAGAGGAACCCACAAGTGTGCCCTGTGGTGAGAGACATGGACACAATTGTGACACAGTGTGAGGACCAAATCTAGAAGGACAATGCAACAATAAGAGAGACAATGGGAAAAGGAAGGAAACTCGGAGTCAGAGATCCAGAGAGGAAGAGGTGTGCACACAGAGACGGATAGAAGAACAGGCACTCCACAGCCTGACATGGGACCCCAGACAAGCGAGATGCAGAAAGAGGCTGTGCATGGAAGCTTTCCTTCTTTCCTCCCTTCCTTCCTTCCATCTATCTACCTGAATAATACACACCAATCTAATAATGTGGATCCATATGGGAGAATAAGTTAGAAACCAGGATTTAGGGTAACTTTAGTCCTTCCTGTAATGTTTTACTTTTTTCAAGTTGAATGTATTTACACTATCACTTGGATAATTAAAAATTAATTTTCCAAAGGAAGAGGACGAAAAAGACAACAGAAAAGGGGATAAGAGACAGAGAGTAGGAGAAAGAGAAGATACCCACAGACAGACATGTCTTCTGTTTGTCTATCCATCCTCCCCTCCAGCTACAAACATTCCTCAGCCCCTTCTTTGCACCAAGAGCCAGAGAGAACTCAGATTCAGTCCCTGCCCTCAAGGTGCTCGTGGTCTGGTGGGAAAGAACCCCATCACCACCACACCCATGTACCTTGTTCCCAGAGGCTCCTACGTTACCATGGAGGCTCTCAGAGGAGAGGGGCCACTGGGCTTCCTCAAGAAGGATTAGATGCCTGAGCCAGCTTTGCTGGGTGTCTGACAGACCAGGAGAAAGGTCATTTGTGCTTGAGCAAAGATGGGGAGGTGAGAAACAACCCGTGCTTTCCTGCCACTGCAAGAGGTTCAGTGGGGCTGCAGATGGGGCAGAAGGAGAAGTCACCAAGAATGAGAGAGTTGAGTCTGATCCAGAAAAGCCTTGAAGCACGACCAATCAACTTGAACTTGACCAGGAGGGCAGTGGGGTACCAGCCGAGCAGGGGTCAAGCCAGTAAAGGGTGAGTTGCCGAATGGGAGATTTAGTAGAAAGGTGGCTTGGGCAGCTGCACCAAGTGTGAATGGGAGGGGTAAGACTGGAGGCTGGCCGCCAGATAAGACAGTGGTGGTTGGCCAGAGGAGGGTCCCTGGTTGTTACGGAGGGGATCCGACAGCCCTATGGCAGTACTGGGTGTGGCCAGAAGGACTCAAGAAGATGGCTGTGACTTACACAGGGGTGAGGAGGTTGGTAGAGAAAACCATTGTGGGAATGGCGGGGTAGAGTCTTTGGATGTCCATAGGGAGCCCCTGTCTCCTACTTTCCTGCTCAAGTACATGGATGAGCAGTTCCCAGCTCAGGAGAACTGAGTTCTGGAGAGCATCAGCACTGGGGGGTGGGAGGATGGGGGGAGATGGAAGAGAAGTGGCCCAAGGGATGGGAGGAAAGCCAGGAGCATCCAGTGCCCTGAGGGAGGAGAGAGGGTCTGGAAGCAAAGATGGGCATCACAATCAGGGCCCCTGATGGGCCAGTGGACGTGAGCAGACAAAAGGGGTCACAGGACTTGTCAAGCAGGAGGTCTATGGAGGGCTCACTTGAGAATCACGATGGACTAGGGGCAGCTGTGGTCAAGTGCAAAGGCTTGGGTGGGGTGGGGCAGGAATGGAGGCAATCAGATCTGAGGGTTCCTTTCCCAGCTCTTGTGTGGATGGAGAGAGAGGATGGAGTAAGAGGGAGAAACAATGGATCACTGGAGAACGTCTCTCCTAGTGTTTTGGAGAAAAGTGGACCCCAAAAGAGGGGAAAGGATGGCTGTTGCCAGGGCAAACGTACTGGCCATGGGAAGGAAGAGGAGCCAAGGAAAGATGAGAAATTTTGGAGGAAGAAGCAGCACAAACTTGAAGGATGGAGTCAGGGAGAGAGTGATGCCTGGATTCTTGTTCCTGGAGGTGGAGGAGGGGGAGTGTAGATGAGGGGTGGACAGAATAAAGTTTGGTCTAGCTTGGTGAGTCTGTGATGCTGGTGGTATGACGGAGTGGGGCTGAGCAGGGAACAGCAGACGCACAGGGCTGGAGCTGAAGGATCTGGGAGAGGGGGAGGCCAGCACAGAAACAAGGGCATTGGTGTGGAAGGAGTCTCTGGAGTCCTGGTGTGGACAATGTGGTGTATGAGAGCACATGGAGGAGGAGGCACAGCCCTGGGGAGCACTGCTAGGGAAGATCGGGAGGAGAGAGATGGGTCTGAAGAGGTGGCCAAGGCAGACCACACACTCGCATGCACACACACACACATACAGCGATGCTGAGAGTGACTTAGAGACTTTAGAAGTCCCCATCACTCCGTCTTCTAGTGGGTGATAACTGGTTTTTCTTCCCCCTGGACTCCTTAGAACTCAGCCTGGGGCTTCAGAACTCCCATCCTCAGGGCGCCCAGGTGCCTGATGGATGTCTGCTGGTGGATGGATGGATGGATTGATGGATGGATGGATGGTACAGTCATCCACTCATCCACCCACATCATGCCTCAGCAGGGGCTGAGAGGATGGGGGTCTCCAGCAGTCCCTTAGAGGGAGAGTTGGCAGGGAGGGGGAACTAAACGGGCCATGGGTGGCTAAACAGGAGTATTCAGAGACAACTCAGGGCTCCTGGCTGCAGGATGACACCGGAGAAGCAGTGGCATTCTGCGTTAATGAGAACAGGAAAGGGGCTGGTTGGGGGCGTGGAGACGATGGGATGAGTTTGACGCACCTGTGGATGGGACCAGTCCACACTGGCTCCAATCTGTGTCTCAAGAGAGAATGGGGGTGGGCCAGTTCTGAAGTGCAGGAGGAGACTGAAGTGTCCTCACAGAGGGCAGTGCGTAAGTTTGTGCACAGAGCAGGTGGTGTGAGAGGAGAGGCATCACGGAAAGAGAAGAGAGAAAGGACAGACAGAAAGACCCTGGTCCAGAGCTCACCAGACATTCTGTGGACAGATGAATGGATGAGCCATCAGATGAAGAGTCCATGAGAGTGATGGAGAGGGTGGGAACCAGCCCTGACCATGCCCCGGAGAGACGTGACTCACATATGTGTACACACAGGTACACACACACTCAGAGAAACACAGAGAAAGAGCAAAACTCCACAAGTTTCCAGAAAGAGAGAGAAGGAGCTGGAGGGGAAAGTAGCAGACACACACGCGCACACACAGGCACACATACACACAGAGCAGGAATGACGCACACACTCGAAGCGAAATTCAATAAGGCTCCTCGGGAGAGCGGAGCGAGATGAAGACAGAGGCGGGGGTGGGGGGCACATCAATAATAAAGTCAAAAAATAAAATGAAGAGGACGAGGTAGGAGCCTCAGGGAGACACAGGCAGGCAGATGCAGATGCAGGCACACATCACGTGCACACGCGCGCACGCGCGCACACACACACACAGAGAAGAGCGGGAGGGGGTGGTGGGGGCGGAGTGGGAGGGAAAGCCTGCTACGGAGCCTCAGAGAGAGGGGCCCCCCTGTGACCCACGGTCCACACAGAAGCAGACACCGCTTGTGACCCTCAGGGCAAGGGCCAAATCTGGAGGGAAAAAAAATGAGGCAGAAAGGAGGGAAGGAGAGAGGCAGCCCCGCAGACCTCTGCACAGGCAGCTATGTGAACACTCAAGACAGACAGACAGAAAAGAACCACATACTTGGGTTACAGGGACACATTCTGAAGGCCAACCTCGAACCCAGAAGAAGAGAAAAAGGCAGGAAGGGATGTCCGAGCACGGACATTTGTGGCAACTCTATCTGTCATAGTGAAAAAGAGAAAACAGCCTACGTGTCCATCCACAGGAGGGGAGCTAATCAACCACATGTATTCTGGAATGTGCTCCGGAGCAGATTTTTAAAGCAGGGTGCATCCTGGGCTGGGCTGGCAGGCTGGCTCTCTGGGGGGGAAATTCCCTATTTGTAGCTTTTGTTGATTTCTGTGGTGTAAATACAACCACCAAAGTCAATTTCAAGCTACCAAGGTGCCATCACTAGACAGAGTTGGGAAGAGATGGCTGCCGTTGGCTCCTGCAGCTGGAACAAGCCGGCTCCATCACAGTGACCGTGGGTCGGCGTGTTCACCAAAGAGCTCGAGGACTTGCCACTGGGAAGAAAGTTTGTTGGCAAAACCTGCGCACAGTAAATAGCATGTATATTTGAAACACCCCCCTTCAAAGCAACTCCATTTTATCTAAATAAGATGGACAGGCTCACACAGACTGGGTCCCCCCCCCCACCAAAGCAACTCCATTTTATCTAAATAAGATGGACAGGCTTACACAGACTGGGTTCCCCCCCACCCAAAGCAACTCCATTTTATCTAAAGAAGAAGACGGACAGACTCACACAGACTGGGTCCCAGTGGTTCCCCTGGAGCGGGGTTGGGGATGAGGAGAGGCAAAGAGCTCTCAGTCTTTCCCATCACGCTTTAAGTTTTTGCATAGAAGATGCCTTCACATATCACATGTATAATTAAAAACTTTTTTTTTTTTTATTAGAAAAGGAAGAAAATTGGAGAGGGAAAAGGGATGCATGAGACGGAGGAGAAGGAAGAGGCCTCCAGATCTTTGGTCTGTCTGTCCATCAACCCCCTCCTCTGTGCTGAGACAGAGAGAGAAATCAGATGCAGACCCTGCCCTCACGGAGCTCCCAGCCCCTGGAGGCAGGGGGAGTGGTGTGGGAAGTAGATTGGGGGAGATGCCCAGACACACGTACTCCTGGGTGCTGCGGGTGTGTGGAATCCTCACCCGATAAGGTGGGGGTCCCAGGGAGAGGTGGGCAAATACTTCTCTGAGGAGGGCATGGGCTTCCTGGAGAGCACCCAAGACCCTGCTCAGCAGAGCTCTAGCAGGGAGAGAGAAGGGTGCTGGGCATGGTCAGCATGAGGCAGCTTACCCAGGGCAGCAGACAGAGAGGGAAGTGGGAGAATGGGGCCCTAGGAGAATGGGCACAGAGGGGTGGATGAAGCAGAGGAGGCTGCAAAGGAAAGAGAAGAGGGATGACCCCAGAGGTGGGGGTCAGGGAAGTAAAGGAGGTCCAGACACCAAGATAGACCCCCATCATCAGAGACCTTGGATGGATGAGAGAGGTGAGGGGAAATGAGCCATGGGGTCTGGAAGCCTCATCCAGCCACCCCAGTGAGCACAGAATGGCAGCCATGGGAGGTTACAGAAGACCAAGGATTGGGGAAGGAGTGGGTAGACATGGCCAGAGCTGAGAGTCCCTCCCCAACTGTTCTGTGGATGAAAAGAGAAAGGACAAGAGGGAATCGGGAACAAAATGTCAAGGGAGAACATGACTCTTCAGGTGGGAGAGATGTGAGCATGTCTACCTGCTGAGAGAGCCCAGGGGAGGGAGAGAGAAGGGGACAGCTGTTGCCAGGGCAACCACATTTACTGGGAGGATGGAGAAGATGGGACTTTGGGGGAAGAATCAGCCATGGGTTGGATGTGGGAGGCAGGTAGAGGGGAAGGGGCTAATCTATGTTTTCAGTCCTGGATTTGGGACATGGAGGGAACACAGAGCTGATAGCAGACTTGGTGAGTCTATGAGGCTGGTGGGGTCCTCAGTGGGGTGCATGGTGCTTCAGAAGAGGGGCCTGGAGTGGACTCAGAGATGTGGGGACATCTCTCTCTTTCACATACAAAACCACATACACCGATGCTCAGAGTGACATAAAAACATGAGATGAACTTACCCCTATATTCTCATTACAGATAACTGCTTCCCTGTGGGCTCAGCTCCACCAGGATGTAGCCTGGGCTGTGGGGTCTGTGTCCTCAGCAGAGCATACAGTAGGTGTTCAGTGCATGCTTGTTGGATGGATGGATGGATGGATGATGGATGGGTGGGCGGAAAAGAGGGAGGGAGGGAGGAAGGAAGGAAGGAAGGAAGGAAAGGGAAAGAGGGAGCGAAGGAGGAAGGAAGGAAAGGAGGGAAAGAGGGAGCGAAGGAGGAAGGAAGGAAAGGAGGGAAGGAGGGAGGGATGTAGGAAGGAAGGAAAGAAAGGAAAGAAGGAAAGGAGGGAAGGAAGGAGGGAGGGAGGAGGGAAGGAAGGAAGGAAGGAAAGGAGGGAAGGAGGGAGGGACGGAGGAAGGAAGGAAGGAAAGGAGGGAAGGAGGGAGCGAGGGAGGAAAGAAGGAAAGGAGGGAAGGAGGGAGGGACGGAGGAAGGAAGGGAGGCAAACAGATGGGTGGATGGGTAGAAGAATGAATGGAGTGGTTGATCCATGCCTGAGTCATGACAGGGGCTAAGGAGTTGGGCTGGGGTCTTGAACAGCCACTTGGAGCGAGATTCAGCAGGAGGGGGAGACATTTGGGCATGGGTGGCAGGAGAGGAAGGAATCAGAGAAGACTCCTGGCCTCTGAGCCTGAGGAGGGTGGCGATTCAGTGCTAGTGAGACCACGAAGTGTTTGGTTGACCCTGGGAGGTGATCACTTGGGGTGTGAAGATGCCTTGAGAAGCTCTAGGTCTGCATTGGCTTCAAATATGAGGCTGCGGTTGGGGCAGAGTCCAGGCTGTGGGGCAGAAATGGGGGTGTCAGCCAGAGGAGCAGGGCCAGGACAGAGAGCAGGGACGTCATGTGAAGGCAGAGGAAGGAGGTGGCCAAGAAGGAGAGGAAAGGACAAGGACTGACCGTGCCTGGAGCTCAGTGAGCACTGTGTGGGCGGACGGGAAGATGGGTGGACAGATGGAGGTTACACGAGGGACCTTGACCACGCCCCGGAGAGAGAAACACGTTTCAGACATGTATGGACACATACGCATACCACGTACACACAGTGAGGCTGACATACAGTTAGAGAAAATGCCACAGATCCAGAAAGAGGGGGCTGAGGGGATAGGTGGCACATATGGACACTCACACAGCAGGGATGACATGCAGACTCAGAACGAAATTCACAAAGGTCCCTCTGGAGAGAAGGAGGGAGCCCGGCTGAGAGAGATGAAGATGGGGCAGAGAAAGGATGGGGAGCAGAATCCTCAGGGAGGCATAGACAGAGGAGCACATGGTGGATGAACAGTTGGGATGACAGGGGAGACAGAGTGACTTAGAGACACAAGTGGCTGACATGTGAATGCTCAGACAGACAGACAAAAAGGCCAGGCTAAGGACAAACGCTGAGAACTGTCTAGAACTATGCTGTCCAATAGGGGAGCCAGGAGCCACATGTGGTTCTTGAGCACTTGAAATGTGACTAGTCCAAATCGAGATCTGATGCAAGTGTAAAATACACACAAGATTCCAAAGACTTCGTACCTTAAAAGAAATAAAATAACTCCTTACTAAATATTTATATTGATCACATGTTGAAACAGTGATGCTTTGTATACTTTGGATTAAATAAAATATATTATTAAAGTTAATTTCACCTATTTCTTTTTACGTGTTCTTTCTACTTTTTTAGTGTGGCTATTACAAAATGTAGAATTATACACGTAGCTCCCACTACATTGGACAGGACTGGGCTAGAACCTAGAAGAGGGGGATGGAAGAGGAGGCAGGGGCCCTGGAGGTTGGTATGGAGCTTCCATCAACTACTCATTGATGAGTAGTTAGCTTGTTTTCACTTTTTTCACTTTATCACCGTTGTTTGGAACGGTGTATGGAACGGTGATAAAGTGAAAAAAGTGGAAACAAGCTAACTACTCATCAAACGAGGGATCAACTAAGTAAACACTCATGTCAGAGTCCTCTGGCCACTACGCCTCGGATCAAAGAATGGCAGAGCTTCCCCATGAGCTGCCAGGGAAAGTAATCCAAGCTGGATCATCGAGTGAAAACCCATTACAGAACAACACACACTTACAGTAGCTTTTTTTTTTTAGCCACACCATGCAGCATGTGGGATCTCAGTTCCCGACCAGGGATCGAACCCGGGCCCCTGCCGTGGAAGCACGGAGTCATAACCATTGGACCGCCAGGGAAGTCCCTACAGTAGCATTTAGATTTAGGAGGAAAAAAAGAACTAAAAACACTGCATTTCTATGAGTACCTAGGAAAGGAGGTGCAGAGGACTCACCCCCCACGCTGATCCCCTCAGTTCCCTCCCGGAAGGAATCGGGGGTTGTCCAAAGAAAACTTAGTCTTGTCTGTAACATGTTAGTATGTAAACAAAAACTGTTCCTGTGTTATTTCTGTAATGAGAAGTTTTTTTTTTTTAGAAAAAGAGAGAGAAGGCAGAAGAAGGAGGGAGAAACTAACATAGAAAGATGGAGAGCCACAGACAGATACAACATCTGTGTGTCCATCCGTTTATCCTTCTGCCCAAACATCCCACAGCCTGTTGAAAGAATCACGCACCCTGCTCTCAAAGCTTACAATCCAGTGGGGAAAAGACCTCCCCACACTGGTGTCTGGCCTCCCCTAGGGGGTGATCATGTGGGCTGGTGGGTGTCCCCAGAGGAAAAGGATCAGCAAGGCTCCTTCAGGGAGGACAGAGTGCTGGGTCCCGAGAGAAGCCCAGCTGTGTGTCAGACCAGAGGGAAAGGCATTCCTGGCCAAGATCCAGCACAAGGAAAGGCCTGGAGGTGGGAAACAGACTTTCTAAGAACCTCAGGTGGTTCAGGGGGCTGGGCTACGGGAGGAGTGCCACCAAGAGAGAGACGGCTGGGGGAGTTGGCAGCAGCCGGTGCAGAAAGACCTTGAAGTTGGACCAAGGGCCTGGGTGCAGTAGAAGGCCACCAGGTAACAGCCAGGCTGGGGAGGAGCAAGCTGGCCAGGCATGGTACTCAGTATTCACAACAGCCAAGACATGGAAAGAACCTAAATGTCCATCAACAGAGGAATGGTTAAAGAAGATGTGGTACATATATACAATGGAATACTACTCAGCCGTAAGAAAGAACAAAACAATGCCATTTGCAGCTTCATGGCTGCAACTAGAGATTATAATACTAAGTGAAGTAAATCAGAAAGAGAAAGACAAATACCATATGATATCACTTGTACGTGGAATCTAAAATATGACACAAATGAACCTATCTATGAAACAGAAACAGACTCATGGACATAGAGAACAGACTCGTGGTTGCCAAGGGGGAGGGAGTTGGGGGAGGGATGGAATTGGAGTTGGGTATTAGCAGATGCAAACTATTATATATAGGATGGATAAACAACAAGGTCCTACTGTATAGCACAGGGAATTATATTCATTATCCTATGATAAACCATAATGGAAAAGTATATATACATATATATATATATATATATATATAACTGAATCACTTAACTGTACACCAGAAACTAACACAACATTGTAAATCAACTATACTTCAATAATAAAAAAAGTTTTCTAGGAAGGGTGCTCAGGCAGCTAGGTGGGCATGGCAGGAGGAAGCCGGAGCTTGTGTTCAGGGATCAGCCTGGTGGCCTGCCTGGGGGCAGAGGCCGGGCAAAGTGGGAGAGCTTGGAGTTAGTCACTAAGGAGGCAGAGGGGCTGAGCTGCAGTGGGATGGACGGTGTGAGCGGAGGGGTAGCCTGGCATTCTGTACTGAGCTGGATAGTGTTCCCCCAAATCCATATCCTTCCCAGAACCTCAGAATATGACCTTATGTCCCAGAGGGCAGGTGGCCATGTGAAGACAGAGGCAGAGATTGGAGTTTGGTAGCTGCAACCACCAGAAACTAGGAGAGAGGCATGGAACAGATTCTCCCTCTGAGCCCCCAGGAAAAAAACAAACCTGCCCACACCTTGATCTTGGACTTCTAATCTCCAGAACGGTAAGAGGATAAATCTTTATTGTTTGAAGTCACCCAGTTTGTGGTACTCTGTTATAGCAGCCCTAGGAGACTAACATAGGTTCTGACCTGGGCAGGTGGGCAGGTGGGAGGGAGCAGGAGGGCACGGATTTGGGAAGAAGAAAGGATGAGGCCTGTGATGATCACACCAAGTGTGAGAAGGTGCCCGTGGATGTCCACGGCATCCTTCAATGTGCCACTGGGGCTCAGCAGAGCATCTGGGTCCAAGAGAGAAGGAGCACTGGGAGGTTAGCGTGTGGACAGGTAGTGCCACCTAGGGGGCGGAATCTCCTCCAGGGGATCAGGCAACTCAGGAATCCGAGAAAGAAAGGACCAAGCCCTGGAGAGCAACACCTATGAGGGGTGGATGGAGGCAGAAGCGGAAGCAAAGGAAACTTAGGAGGGACTGCCCAAATATGGTCAACACGTTGTCAATACAGGTGCCAAGACAATTAATCAGGGAAAGAATAGGCTCTTCAACAAACGGTGCTGGAACAACTTGACATCCACAGGCAATAGAAGGAACTTGGACCCCTATCTCATACCATATACAAAAATTCACTCAAAATGGATCATAGACCATAGCTCATGAGAGAGCTAAAACTACAAAACTTTCAGAAGGAAACATAGGCATAAATCTTCGTGACCTTGGACCACAGTGATTTCTTAGATATGACACCAAAAGCACAAGCAATGAAAGAAAACATAGATAAACTGGACGTCATCAAAATTAAAAACTTTCGTGCTTTAAAAGACATCACCAAAAAGTGAAAAAACAACCAACAGAATGGAATAATATTTTTGCAAATTATATATCTCATAAAGGACTTGCATCTAGAATATAAAAAAAACTATTACAACTCAATAATAAAAAGACAAATCGCCCAATTTAAGAAATGAGCAGAGGATTTGAATAGACATTTCTCCAAAGAAGATATACAAATGGCCAATAAGGACATGAAAAGATGCTCAACGTCATTAGTCATCAGGAAAATGCAAATCAAAACCACAATGAGATATCGCTTCATACCTGCTAGAAGAGCTATAATCAGAAAGATATATAATAAGCAAGTGTTGGTGAGGCTGAGGAGAAATGACAGGTATCAGTGAGGGTGTTGGAATCCTCAGCACTAGAAGGAGTGCTGCTTTGGAAAACAATCTGGTAGTTTCTCAAAAGATCAAACATACAGTTATCATCTGGCCCAGCAATTCAATTCCTGGTCTATACCCAAGAGAAATGAAATACATGCCTACACAAAAACTTGTACATGGATGTTCATAGCAGCATTATGCATCATCGCCAAGAAGTGGAAACAACTGAAATGTCTTTCAACTGATGATGGATGAATAAAATGTGGTCTGTCCATGCAATGGAATAGCATTTGGCAAGAAAAGGAATGGAATACTGGTACATGCTACAACACAGATGAACTTTGAAAACACTAAGCTGAGTGAAAGAAGCCAGTCACAAAGTACCACATATTGCATGATTCCATTTCTATGAAATGTCCAGAATAGGCAAATTCATAGACAGAAAGCAGATTAATGGTTGCCTAGGGCTGGAGGGGATGGGGAAGGAAGGGAGGTGATGGCTGAGGGGTGGGGGGGTGTCTTTTATGGGGTAATGAAAATGTCCTAAATTTGATCATGGTAATGGGTACACAATTCTGTGAACATACAAAAAGCCATTGAACTGTAGACCTTCAATGGGTATATGAATTATATCTCAATAAAATTGTTTAAAAAACAAAAAGAGGGGGTGCTTGAAAGGTGGGAGGAAAATCCTGAGTAGAGGGTGGCCCATGAGGAGAGTAAGAGGCAAGAAAGGAGGGGGCATCTTGAAGTGAGGTGAGGGGCCCCCAGTGGGCTGGGAGATGAATAGGGAAGCAAGGCCGTGGAATCTGGGAAACAAGAGGCCAGTGGGGGCCTCCTCCCTCACTGGGGTGGGCTCAGGACTGACTGGGTGCGCCGGGCGCAGTGGGAAGGCTGAGGGGTGGATGCATGCGATATCCCATTCCTCCCCAGCTCTTCTGGGACTAGGGGAAGAGGAGGACAGGTGCTGGGTGGGAGTAAAGGGTCCAGGGAGAAAATTTTGTTTCTCTGGGAGAGAGGTGACTGTTCATCTGGATGCTGGATGTTGCCTTGAGGAAGGAGAGGAGAAAAAGGACTCTGGGAGAGACAGCTGAGGGAGGAATCAGGAGGAATTGGTAGGAAGATTGGAGGTGGGAGGTCAAGGTGTAGGGAGGGGGAGGTCTCTGGATTTCTTACCCCAGAGATGGGGCCACGGGGAGCCTAAATGAGGGATGGGAAGGTGAGGAGGCCGACCCTGCACTGGTTTGCACTGCTGGGGCTGAGGAAGGCACCGTGGATGTGTGGGTCTAGCGCTTCCTCAGCAGGGGCTGGAGTAGATGCAGAAATGAGGCAGCCGTCTACAGGAGGGGGCCTCTGAAGCCCTGGGGATGGATGACGTGGCCCCGGAGAGAGAGGAGGGAAGAGGGCACAGCCCTGAGAAGCACTGATGCCAGTGTAATGGGAAGATGGGGAAGGATCCAGCGAAGAAGGGACCAAGAGAGGAAAGAGATAGGCAGATTCCCCATTTTCTCTCCTTTTCTCTCTCCCCATGTGCACGTGCACACACGCGCACACACACACACACACACACACACACAGCATGCAGCTCAGAGTGACAGAAAGGTTTGGGACTGCTCTATCACTGTCTTCTCATGGCATGTTAACTTACCTGTCTCCCCTGGGGCTCTGAAGTCCTCAGCAAAGAGCCCAGTGGATGCTCAATTAGGTTAGAAGGATGGAATGGTGGATGGATGGATGGATGGATGGATGGATGGATGGATGGATGGATGGATGGATGGATATGGCCCAAGCATAAAATTCTTATATCTGAGCAGAGGCAGGGGCTCAGGGGATAGAGAGGGAGTCTTAACCTGTGCTTTGGAGGGAGAAGCAGGAAGGGAGGAACAGGTGGGCCATGGAGATAAGAATAGGAACAGTCAGAGATGACTTGGGGCTCCTGGTTGTGGAGACCTGGGTGGTGGTGATGCCCAGTGCTAATGAGAATGGAGACAGAAAGACATCGAGTGGGTGTAGAAACAGTGCAGTGGGGTTGAGGAGCTGGGTAAGGGCTTCCTCAAGTTCAAGTCTGTGGCTGGAGGGAAAGAGAAAGAGGTCTGAGCTGCGGAGGCACGGTGGGGAGATCAGCACAGAGGACAGGGGACAAGCGTGTCCAGGAATGTACGTGTAGTGAGCAGAAGACCTGGGAGGTGTCAGAGCAGGAGGAGGAGGAGTTGGGAAAGGACAGGACAGACAGACACTGAACTAATTAAGCTGTTTACGAACATGTAGAGGAGCCGGTAGATAAACAGGCAAGGAGAGCAAGAGAGAGGGTAGGAGCTCTAATCACGTCTCAGCAGAAAAGACGAGACACACACGTGTTCACACGTGGAGAGATGGAGCAAAGAAAGGACGTGGGTCCTGGCACCTGCTGCTGTGTGTTTGTGGATGATGGGTGGATGGATGGATGGAGAAATTCAGGGAGTAATAATAAAATCAGATAATGGGACCCGAAAGAGAAAGACTCATGTGTGACCACTCTGCTGGTCACCTTCCTGATAACAGATTTCCTGTGAGGAAAGGGGGTGGTAACCAGGATCAAGGGAATCAAAGAGAATTTCAAGGCTTTAGAACAAAACTCCACAAGCCCCCAGAAAAGAAAGAGAGCTGCGGGGGAAGGGCAGTCAGCCCAAGCACGCACACACATATACGCAGCAGGAATGACGCACAGCCTCAGAGCAAAATTCAATAATTCTCCTCTGGAGAGAGGGAAAGAGCAGAGATGAGCAAGACACAGTCAGATACAGGAAGAGAAGGGGGATTAGACGTCAATAAGAAAGTTGAAAAGAAGCGGGGGCGGCAAGACACACGGGCAGATAGATGGAGGCAGGCAGACACTGAGGCACAGGCTCATGTGTGCTCACACGCACCTCATGAGACACCCCACCCCGCTCAGGGCACTGGGAGAGGCTCCGGCTGAAATGCTGGATGGATGAGTGGACGGATGGATGTGTGGAGAGGGCTGGATGGATGAGTGGAGAGGGATGGGCAGATGAATGGAGGGGGATGGATAATCGATGGATCGATGGATGGATGGATGGATGGATGGATGGATGAAGCAACCCAGAGACTGGAAACAAAACCTGATAAAGGGCCCAGACAGAGAAAGTTCTAGATGTCTATTACTGGCTCCTCCAGTTCCCACCTCCACGCGTCTCCTCTGCTCCAGGAGACTGACTGCACTGACTACCATCAGTGGGCTCCCTGCCCTCTGGCTTCCAGTTGGGTTTGGCCCATGGGATGCCCTAGCAGGAGACAGGTGGGGGAGGAGAGAGATTCCGTGGGTCACCTCCGGCTGGCTGGTCCCTTGACTGAAGGTCACTGCTCCTCTCGGGGCAGCCCTCCTCCACGACTATTGCCTCGAGGTTCTGGTCATTACACCCACCCCTCATCCCCTATGTAGCAGAGGTGGTCACAGCCTTACCGCTATCATCCCCAGGTTTCTGCAAAATCCGTCAGGGTTCTTCTATTACCACACTTGACGGCACCGTGCCTTTGTAAATAAACTCCTCAAATGTTCCTAAATTCGAATGTTCCATCACTTTCCTGTTGGGATCCTGACTAACACAAACCCACAGTGAGAAGGACAGACAACACATACTTGTGCCTACATGAACACACACACGCACACACGGGGACACAGAGTAACGACCACATCCAGAAAGAACAGGGACATTGGAGAAGCTGAGCGAATGAGGAAAGCAAGGAGAGACAGAGTGACTCAGAGACCCGGAAGGCAGCATGAGAATGCACAGGCAGAGTAGAGAAGCGGGGACACGAATGTCCATGGCAATCTTGTTTTAACGGCAAAAAAGTAGAAATCATCTAAATGTCCATTACCAGAAGAAAGGCTAAATAAATTATGGTGTGTCTGTTCTCTGGAATACCATTCAGCTGATAAAAAGGCTGGTGTACACCCTTACGTGCTGAGAGGAAAAGAGATCCCCAAAAATTGTTCAGTCAAAAATCTCGCTGGGAATTCCCTGGCGGTCCAGCGGTCAGGACTCAGCGCTTCCACTGCCATGGGCCCGGGCTGGATCCCTGGTTGGGGAACTAAGATCCCACAAGCCACACGGTGCGGCCAAAAAAAAAAAATCTTGCTGAACAATAGTCACAACTCAATAGAATTTCTATGGAGGAAAACACCCTAAACCAAAACCTACCAAAAACATTTTCTATTTCCATAGGAAAAAAGCATACGTGTACGTGTATGTGTATATATGTATGTGTAAGGATCTATGAATGTGTGTGTGTATATGTATCTAGTATGGAATGATTCCTGCTAAAGTAATGACTGTGGTTTCCCCAGAGGAAGTGGCTGGAAAACAGGATGGGAGGAAGGTCAAAGGACCCCTTAGCCTTTTTTTTTTTTTTTTTTTTGGAATTTTATTTTATTTATTTTTTTATACAGCAGGTTCTTATTAGTTATCAATTTTATACATATTAGTGTGTATATGTCAATCCCAATCTCCCAATTCATCCCACCACCACCACCCCCGCCACTTTCCCCCCTTGGTGAGGGACCCCTTAGTCTTATCTGTGATACTTTCTTTTTCATACAAAGATGATGTGTTCGTGTGTCACTTAGGTAATTAAATACTGATTTTAACAGGAGAGGAGGCAACAGGGGAGAAGGAGAACAAGAAAGTTGAAATAAGAGATCCTCTAGACAGACACAGCTTCCATCCATCTATCCGCCCATCCTCCCCTCCAGCCACGGCTATTGGTCAGCCCCTCCTCTGTGCTGAGACACGAAGACCCTGTCCCAAGACATACAAACCCACACGTGTCTGGGTGCTCCAGACACCCCTGGGGGTACTTCCCTCCGGGAAGGGTCAGCCGGCATTTCTTGGGAGGACACGGGCCTTCTTCTGGATAGACAATGGGAGGGGGAGGGGGAGGCCCGTGATGGCCATGCCAAGGAGAAGCATCCCCTCCGGCCAATGGATGTGGAGGTCCCGGCTCAGCAGGAAGAGGCTGGACCACAGACACAGTCAGACGTGGCCAAAGTGCGAATAGTCCCCAGGCCCTGGGAGGGGTGGAACTGACCTGGAGGAAGCAGGCAGGGCAGGTGAGGGAGGTAGGGAAAGGTTGTGGAGAGCAGAGATGCTGCAGCCCCGGGAGGAAGAGAAGCCTCCAAAGGAAACAGAGGAGAGACAGCTCAAGAGGTGGGAGGAAAACCAGGACCCTCAGCGTCCCCGGAGCTAAGGGAGGAGCAGGGGTCCAAATGGCAGAACCAGTCTGCAGAGGCAGGGTCCCTATGGACCAGGGGAGAGGGGGAGAGTAAAGACCTGATTCTGTTTAAAGGTCAGTGGAGGCCTCAGTTGAGCACCACGATGGGCTCAGTTCAGCTGCAGGTGGTCGCAGGCGGGTTGGGGAGGATGGGGAGAAAGTCTGAGCCTAATGTTTTCTCCCAAGCTCTTCTGTGGACTGAAGCAGAGAGCAGACAGGAGGTACTGGGAACAAAAGGTCAATGGAGGGAGGTGAGCGTGTTTGTCTCAGAAAAACCCGGAGAGGGGAAACATGGCGTTGCCAAGGCAACCACACTGACCAAGGGTGATGGAGAGAAGTGAAGGGGAAGATGAGGATGGGGGTTCAGAGGAAGAATCAGCCAAACTCAAAGGTGAAAGTCAGGATAGGAGCAGGGGGCCTCGATTTCTGTTCCCGGAGATGGGGAAACAGGGATGAGGTATGGAAAGTCAAGGATTTCCTCCCAGACTTGGTGAGTTTGCAATGCTGGGGACACCTAAGTGGGGATGGAAAGATGTTTAGATACACGGGCCTGGGTAAACACAGGCAAGAATGAGGGGGGTGTCAGTAACCCCCAGTGTGGATGGCATGGCCCAGGGAGAATTGGTGAGTGGAGACGAGCAGAAAGGGGAGAACACAGCCTGACAGACGCTGATGCTGGAAGGGCGAGGAGGGAGACCGTCTGCAGAAGTGGACGTACAGAAAGACCCCACGCACACCCTGAGTGTGAGACTCAGAGACCACAATCTAGGGAGCTTTTATGCCTCTCCTCATCTTCTCATGACGTAATAAGTGGTCTATCTTCCCCTGGACTCTGAGTTTCCTCAGGACACAGCTTGGGACTTTGGGCTCTTGACCCTCAGCAGAGCACATGGTAGGTGTTCCACGGCATTTGTTGAATGTCTCCTGGATGGGTGGGTGGGCAAGTGGACGGGTGGGTGAGTGGATGGGTAAGTGGGTGGATGAATGTCGTCCAGGTACAAATTTCTGGGTCCTTGCTGAGGCAGGGCTGAAGAATCAGGCAGGGGTCTTGAGCAGTCTCTTTGAGGGTCACTTGACAGGAAGGGGAGCCGTGTGGGCCATGAGTGGTAGGGGAGAGAGACAGAAATGACTCAGGGCTCCAAGCAGCAGAGTGATATTCAGCGCTGTTAAGAACAGAAAGCGATGCCCACCAGGGGTGTGGAGAGGCGATGGGGGTGACGTGATGCTCTGGATTTAAGACACCTGAGGGGGGTCCCAGCCAGTGTTGGCTCAGAGAAGGTCACATCTCCAGGAGCATAGTGGGGGACACACACATAGAGGGCATGGGCAAGACGGTCCATGGAATATGTACGGAGTAGAGAGAGTGGGCACAGGAGGGGACCCCAGGCGCGCCCAGGTGTGAGTGGAGGAGGGGCAGTAGTTAGGGAAGAGCATGCAGAGACACAGGACAGACACATAGATCCTGGCCCAGAGCTCTCCAAGAACCCCATAAATGAGTGGGTGGGTGAATGGATGAATGGATGGATGGATGGAAGGACGATGGACAGGCAGGGAGACAGATGAAGCAGGATAGAAAAGGTGGGAATCAACTTTGACCATGAACACACCTGTACACACACACACACACACACACACACACACAGAGTGAGATATAGAGAAAGAAAAACTCCACAAGCCTCAGAAACGAGAGAGAGAAAGCTGCGGGGGAAGCAGCAGCTACACACACACAAACACACAGACACACAGAGCAGAAATGACGCACAAACAGAGGAAAATTCAATCAGGATCCTCTGGAGAGCTGAAGGAGATGAAGTTAGAGGCAGCAAGCGAGGGAGCAGCACGTCAAAGTTTCAAAATGCGAAGAAGGGGAGCAGAACCCCAAGGGAGGCAAGGGGGTGGAGGTGTGGTGCATACACGGTTCAGCACAGACACGACCCGGCCCGGGCCGGGGCGCCGAGGAGACGCTCACGTGCGTTTGCAGGTGGATAGATGCAACCAAAGGGCCAAGAACTAAGCCCGAGGAGGACCCCAGAGACAGATAGACCCTGGGGCGCCCCAGGATACAGACAACTCCCCGCAGCTCCACGCTCCACCCTCTGCCTCCTCCCAGCTCTCAACCCTCAAGAGGCTGGGCTGTGCGGACCCCCAGCCTGAGCCCCCCAGCTTCCCGCAGAGCTTGGTCAGTGGGATGATCAGAGGGAGGGAGCAGTGGGGAAGGTCAGTATGTTTGGTCCCCTGGACCTCAGGCTGCTGTGTCCTCCTCCTCTCGAGGCGGCCCTCTCTACACGATTCTGGAAACTTCTCCCAGTGGTGGTAACAATTCACGGCCACCATCCGTGGCTTCCGGTGGTCCCCTAACCCACACCTCAGTACCTATGTCAACAGACCCTCCTCAAAGTCCCTGCATTGTGGAGAGTCCTGTTGGGGCCTGATTGACTGAGGCTAGGATGGGAACAGGGGTCAACGGAGACCTCAGTCTTATACAGAAAGCCTTAATTTTTTTTTTTTTTTTTACAAATATAATCGGTTCTTATATCTCCTGTGGAATTTAAAAATTATTTTCCAAAAGGAGAGATGAAGCCAGAGGGGAGAAATACCAAGAGGGTGCAAGAGAAGAGACCCACAGACACCTACTTGGCCAGCCTCCCTCCAGGGCAGACCCCAAGAGAAGGTCAGCCCAGCGGGAGAAAGATGACCACCAGCGCGGTGCTTGGTGCTGCCCGGGGAGTGCTTGCTGGGTCCCACAGGGCCCCAAGGGAGGGGTCAGCAGAGGCTCCCCCAGGGAGGACCCCGGACCCAAGGCCTTTTTCTCTGCCCGAGGTGGGGGTCTGGAGAAGGAGAGGGGCCTGTGGCACCCAGTCCAAAGGGAGCCTCCCTCATGCCAACACTTGGGGTGCAGGCTGGGCAGAGTGACCTGAGCCTGAGCCGGGTGGAGCTCAGCATGGCTGGGGAGAGGTGGGAGCCAGGAGACCCCACGGAGACTGGCGGGGTAGGGGGGGAACCCTCCAAAGGAAACAGAGGAGGCACGGCCTGAGAGCTGGGGGTAAACCAGACATCCTCGGTGTGCGCAGTGCTGGCCCCCAGCATCAGGGGCCCCTGGGGGGCAGAGGGAGTGAGGAGTGAAATGGGCCGGCTGGTCATCACCGAGCAGGTGGAGGAGGGCTTGCTGGAGAGCTATGGGGGCCTAGGCAGGGGGCCTCACTGCAGAGGACGGGAGAGAAATAACCAGTGCCTAATGTCCCCCCACCCCAGCTCGTCTGTGGACGGAAGGAGAGGGAAGACAGGAGGGAGACGGGAACATCTCTCCTCAGGTGCGAGGGAGGCGAGCAAACCCACCAACCCACCAACCGAGAGGACCCGGGAGGAGGGAGAGAGGACAGCCGTTGCCAGGGCAACGACACTGGCCGTGAGGATGGGGAAGAGCAAGGAGGAGGTGGGAGAAAGCCTTTGGGGAAAGAATCGTGAAGAACTGGGGGCAGGAAGAGGGGAACGGTGGTCAGATTTCTGGCTCTGGAAATGGGGGATGGCCCTGGTCGGGGGATGAAGAATTTGGTCCTGGTTCGGGGAGTCTATGATGCTTGTGGGACCATCAAGTGGAGCCAAGGAGGGAACTGTGGATATTTGGGCTCTGGAGCTTACACCGAACAAAGGGCCTGGGTTGGGGGTAAGGGGGGGACATGAGATGGGGCAGCATCTTGTGGAGGGGGCCCTTGAACCCCCAGGAGTGAACAACAAGGAAGTCTAGGAGGGAGAGAAGGAGGAAGGTGCAGCTTCGAGGAGCATCATTGCTAGACCAACACCAGGAAGAGGGAGAAGCGTCTGGAAAAGTGACCAGGACACACACACACACACACACACTGATGCTCAGAGTGACATAGAGTTGTGAGAATCCCCTATCACCCATCTTGTAGTGCAGTCATACTGGTTTCTGAGCTCCTGCAGGATGTGGGCCTGGGTCCTCAGCAGAGACCCAGTGGGTGCTTGGGGCAAGTTTATTGGATGGATGGATGGATGGTCCAGGCATCAAAGAGCTGATGACCGAGCTCTGAGAGGCTGAAGGGATTGGGGTCGGCGGTGGGGGGAAGTGCCAAGCAGCCCCTCAGAGGGAGTCTTGACAGGAAGAGGGGACCGCTGGGGGTGGACGGCAGGAGTGAGCGGAGTCAGAGGTGACTGACCCCCGGCTGCGAAGCCCCAGGTGGTGGTGATGTTCAGCGCTAATGAGAGCTGAGAGAGGAACACATTTGGAGACCTGAGAGATGATGCACTGGGTTTGCTTGCGAGCCCAGAGTCAGTGGCAGGAGTGGGAGAGAATGAGTAGGGTCGGGGCTGAAGGAGGACACTGAGGTGTCAGTGCCAAGAAGTACTCTGTGAACTCATCCAGGAAGCAGGTGAAAAGTAGGAGAGGGAAAGATCCAGGACAAAGAACTAGGGGCCCCACGATGTGAGGATGTATGAAGCAGGAGGACTCGGGGAGGAATGATGGTCAGGACAGACAGACCCTAGTACGCGGATCAGCAACAGTGCTGTGGATAGACAGAAAGGCATATGGACATAGAGTCATGAAGGATGACAGAGAGGGTGGGACCCGATCGTGACCCTGCCTCCGAGAGAGAAGCATTATCCAAACACGTGTACACTTGTGCGTGTTGCACACCCACAGTAAGACATGGAGAAAGTAAAAAGCTACAAGCTTGAGAAAAAAAGAGACAGAGCTGAGGGGGCGAGCTGTGCGCGCACACGCGCGCATGAACACACATAACACTCGCAGCAGGAATGACGCACAAACACAGAGCAAAATGCATAACACTTTCTCAGGAAAGTGGGAAAGAACATGGCTGAGCGAGAGAGATCAAGGCAGAAGCAAGAGGAGCAAGATGTGATGTAGATTAAAAAGTTAGAAAAGAAAAAAAAGAAGGGAGGTGGGGCCTTCAGGGGACCCACAGGCAGGCAGGTAGAGACATGGGCACAGGCACAGGCACACACCCCCTAACACACACACACACACACACACACACACACACACACACACTCTAAGCTCTTCTCCTGGAACAGGCTCCATATGTCTTTGTTGGTAGGTGAGAGGATGGAGTAGCCCGGGGGTGAGAATAAAACCTGAGAAAGTGCCCAGAGAGAGGAAAGCTCCTCAGATTATCCTAATTTGATTGTGACATCGATTTCCTGATGGGACCTTTACTGATCCACATACAGGGTGGGGAACAGGCAACACAGAAACACACACACACACACTCAATAACTAGGGCCAAGTCCAAAAAGAACTAGGAAAGATGAGGGACAAACTAAGAGAGAATGAGGCAGGAAAGGAGATACACAGAGCTCTCAGGGAGCCAGGAGACGGATGAATGCACAGACAAGGTTTGGAGTGACCTTGGACCCAAAGAAGAGGGAGCCAGAAGGAGACAGCATGTGTTTGCTACAGCCTTATCTGTAACGATGAGAAAGTAAAAACAACCAAAATGTCCATCCTTGGTGGGGAAGAGCTAAATAAACTCCAGTTCAGCCCTTCTCTGGAATCCTGTGAGCAGAGGAAAAGAATTGACTGCAATATATGTTCTAATAAGGAAAAGGAGCCCTCAGAGAACTGTTGAGTGTAAAAGCTCACGAGAGAATAATATACATAGTATGAGGCGATTTCTTTTAAAAACAAGAACAACAACAGTATTTTGAATACTGTTTACCAAACCACATTCTGCATTTTCTAGGGGAATATATACGCTACCATTTCCAATTGCTCATTGATTTTTGTAGATTGACTTTGTATCTTGTGACCTTGCTAAACTCACTTAATAGTTCTAGTCTTTTTTGTAGATTCTTTAGAAGTTCCTATGTAGACAATAACGTCATCTGCTAAGAGAGAAGGTTTTATTTCTTCCTTTCCCGTCTGTATGTTCTTTTACCACTTTTTCTTGCTATGTTGCACTGGCTAGGACCTCCAATGTGATGTTGAATAAGAGTGATGAAAGTGGATATCCTTGCCTTGTTCCGATCTTAGGGGGAAAGCAGTCTTTCACCACTGGGTATTATTTTAGCTGCTATTTAGGTGTGTGTGTGTGAGTGTGAGAGATGAATTTTTTTGCACTAATTTGATAATGCTAGTTTCTTCTTGGGAAAGGAATTGAGGAACAGGATGTAGGCTGAGGGGGACAGGGGAAGGGACTTTAGTCTCATATGTAATGTTTTAATATTTTAAGATAATATATTTGTATATCACAGGTGAGACCAAAAAGTAATCTTTATTAAAAAAAGAGAGTTTAGGGTCGCAGAGAGGGGAGAAGGAAACTGACAAAGAACAAGGAGAAAGAGGAAACCCACAGGTACAAATTCCATCTGTCTGTCCATCCCTCCTCCTGCCCCAGACCCAAATATCCCCTAGCCCCTCCTCTGTGCTGACATCGGAGAAGAAATCAGACACAAGGTTCAGTCTGGTGGGCAGAAAGGCACCCAAACCAAGGCATGCCTGGATGTTCCTGGGATATGATGGGGATATAATGGGATATTGGGAGAGAGGCTGTCAGGGGCTTCATCAAAGAGGATATGGTGCCTTATTCTTGAAAGATGGGTTTGGAAGGGGAAGGGAAAGAGGCCATTGCAGCCTTGCTGACAGAGAAGAGGGGACATCCACAGGGGCCTCTCCATTGGGCAGATGGATTTCTTTTCACAATGGGATAGAGACTGCTGAGCTGGCGAACAGGAAGTCGGTAGAGGGATTTGCCGAGCATCATGGCGGGCCCAGAGGAACTGGGGGCGGCTCTGCTAAAGCCAAGGCTTCTGCAGATGGATGGAGAGAGTGGACAGGAGTGAGACAGGACAAGATGGAGTGCTTCTCTACAAGTTAGAGGAAAGCGAGCACGTTCCCCTGCTGAGAGGAGCCTGGAGAGAAGGGAGAGCATGGCCGTTGCCAGGGCAACCATATTGGCCATGAGGATGGTCAGGAACAAGGGGGAAGACTGGAGAGAGATGTTGGAGGAAGAATCGGCAAAAAATTGGAACTGAATTGGAAATGGAGGGCAAAGGAGAAGAGAAGGTGATGTCTGGGTTTCTGGTCTTGGAGATGGGAGGTAGGAACCTCCCATCTGGGAGGAGGGTGGGGATGATGGGGAGTTTGATCCTATCTTGGTAAGTCTGTGATGTTGCTGGGGCATCCGAATGGGGCTGAGGAAGGGACAGCGGATGTGCACGAGGGAGTTTCTGCACAGTGAAGGATCTCTGAAACCCTGGGCACAGACAGCTCATGGAAGGAGAGGAGAGAAGCAGGAGGACGCAGCCTTGGAAAGCACCGATTCTGGAGGGTTGGAAGGAGGAAGAAGGTCTGAAAAAGTGGCCAAGGCAAATAAGACAGATGTCAACCCCCAAAACGCACACAGTGTAGTGACCAAAGTGACAGAAAATCTTGGGAAGCTCCATCACACATCTTGTAGAGCAGTGACGACTGGTCTGTCTTTCCACTGGACTCTGATGAGCTCCTGCACGACGTGGGCTAGGGCTTTGGGGCCTGTGTCCTCAGCAGAGATCCAGTGGGTGCTTGGGGCAAGTTTGCTGCTTGGATGGATGAATGGATGGATGCAGTGGTCCAGGCTTCAATTTTCTGGGCCGGCTGCGGGAGGGGCTGATGAGACAGTGGGGGCTGGGTGCTGAGCAGCTTTTGGAGGAAGATTCTACAGGAAAGAGAACAGATGGGCTGTGGGTGGCAGGAGAGTGGGGACTCAGAGATGACTCGGGGCTCCTGGCTGCGGACCCAGGCAGGCAATGACACTCTGTGCTAATGAGAACAGGGAGAGAAACCCATCAGAGGTGCGGAAATGATGCGATGAGCTTGTCGTATGCTGGGTTTGAGGTACCAGAGTCAGCTGCGAATTGGCTTTGAGTTTTCAACTTGTGAGCGAAATGGGAGTCTGGCCTGCAGGCTGCAGGAGGAGCACGCACAGAGGAGCGGGTAGGGCCCAATACACACACTGGGGGCCCGGGCTGTGCAGGCAAGTGCAGGGACAGGAGAGGGGGAGGCAGGGTGGTGGACAGCAGACAGCCGTGAGCTCACACCACACACCCGCACAGCCCGGACCAACCCAAGTCCTGGCAGGAAGCAGGTGTTTAATAAACTTCTTGTGGATGAATTAACAAATAGTTGGACAAAGCGTGAATGACAGTGACCCAGAGACTTGGAACTACCTCAGCCCAAGCCCTAGAGGGAATGACGTGAGAGACTGACAGATGTTCACACACACACACACACACACACACACACACACACAAACACAAACACACACCACGAATGGCTCACAGACTCAGAGCAAAAATTCAACAAAGCTCTTCTGTAGAGAGAAAGGGAATGTGGCTTTGGAGTGAGATAAAAAGAGAGGCAGTGAGGGAGGGGGAAGGGGCCCTCAGACAGCAGGACACAGATATAGGCACACTGTACACACACACACACTCACAGTCTCACTGACTGGCACAGAATCTGGCACTTGTTAGATGATGGCTGGCTGGCTGGCTGGCTGGATAGATGGATGGGATCAATAGGTGGATGGATAGGTAAGTGGAGGGATGGATGGATGGATGGATGGATGGATGGATGGATGGATGGATGGATGGACGGATGGACGGATGGATGGTTGGAAGGGTAATCCAGAGATGAGAATAAAATTTGATAAAGGGCCCAGAATAGGAGTGATTCACATATGTCCACGTACACACATCACACACATACACTCCCTAGCATAGCATCCACCACAAGATATTTAAAGATGGAATAACTGAATAAACTAATAAATTAACAAAGGAATGAATGAATGAAGCAAACTAGAAATTAGGTCAAAACCCAATAAATGAGAGGGACAGAAGTATAACCCACAGTGAGACAGACACAGATGCACACACCCAGGCATGTGTGTGAGTTCACACACACACACAGGATGATCCACTCACAAAGGGAGGGCCAAATCTGTGAGGGCTCAGAGAGAGAACTCAGAAGCTAGGAGAGAATGACGAACACAGCAGAGCAAGGTAGGGAGGCAGAGGGGTGAGCTGGAGTGGAGGGTACAGGAGGAGAGATATGAAGAAACAGACTTGAAAGGATGTGGTCACCATTCAGATTCATGCAAGTAATCCATGAGCATTTACAGAGCACCTACTATGTGCCAGACACTGTTGAATGAGCAGATTACAACAGGGAGCTTCTGTTGTAGGAGATTCAGCTCCTCCTCTCCCAGAACTGATCTTCTAGTACAGAAGACAGAAAAAGGCCAAGTAAGTTAGGAAGATAATTTCTGATATTGATAAGAATTAAAAGGAGGTTAGTGCAGGGTGGTGAGACAGAGCCCAGGGGGAGGGGAGGCATGATCAAGGAAGGCTTCCCTGAGGAGGTTGCATCTGAGCTGAGAACTGAGTGACAGAAAGGGAGGAGGCAGCCTTGTGAATTTCTGGGAGAAGAGTCTTCTCAGGCTGAAAGAATTAAAATGGCTAGAGCCCTAAGATAAGAATGAGCTTGCCATGTTTGAAGAGTAGCAAGGAGGTGGGCAGAGCCGGACTGAGTGAGTGAGAGGAGGAGAATGCAAGAGATGAAGCTGGCAACATGGTCAGGGCCAGATCATGTTAGACTTTGGCACAAAGCTTGGGTTTTACAGTCAATGCAGTGGGAAACCATTGGAGGGGTTTAAGCAGGCAGTGGCCCGATCTGATTTATAAGATCCCTCTGGTTCTGGACACAGGAATAGAAGCAGGGATCCCAGGGAGGAGGCTGGGTTATTGTTCCAGAGAAATGATGGGGGCTTGAGTTAGGATGGAGCAGATGGCGTGAAGAAAACAGAATGATTTGGAAGTTCAGTCGGTGAGACTGGCCAATGAATTGACCATGAGTATGTATGAAATGATGAGGGTAAAAAGGGACTCCTGGATAACTTCCAGGGTTTAAGGGTGGTGTCATTTATTGATCTGGGGAAGAATGAGGAAGGAACAGGTTTTCGAGGAAGATGGGATGATTTCAGCTTTCGGTGTAGTGAGTTTGAAATGCGTGTTGGGTATCCCTGCAGAGAAGCTGAATGAGCGGTAGAGTCTGGAGTTCAGGGAAAGGTAGAGTTTGGGCGTGGTCAGAAAATAGAGAGTACGCCAAACTGTTGAATTGGAGGGATTGTGTAAATGAAGAAGAGGAGGGGGCCATTTAGAGATTGGGGGAAGTGGGAGGATCCAGCAAAAGAAATAGAGAGACCAAGAGGTAAAATCAGAGAGATGTCTGAGAGCCAAGAAAAGTGAATGTTTCAAGACTGAGGAAGTGTTCAACCACATCCAACATTACTGATGGGACAAGGAAGATGAGGACTGAGAACTGAGCGTTGGATCTGACAAGACAGAGGTCACTGGTGACCTTGCCAAGAGTAGTGTCAATAGTGAGGTCAGGGTGAAAGGCTAATTAGAGGGGTTAGAGAAAGAATGGTGGGGGCTGACTTCCAAGGTCTTGCTGAGATCCAAGACATGCTCTAGTAAATGAGGTGGAATGACAACAAGCGATGGCTTGGGAGTAGGATGGCTGGAAGTTGGGACTGTGGAATTGGAGCTGTTGTTGCAAGGTCAAAGATACGATCATGGTTGAGGTCGAGTAGAGAACAAGATTGTTAGCACTTGGGAGGTCAAGAGCATGGTGTTGGCTATACCATCCATGTGGGTGGTGAAGTCATCAAGGATGGCCACAGGACTAGGAACAGAGAGAAGAACCAGGAAATACAATCTTCAGTGATTGAGGGGACATAATGGGAGACTGGAAAATGACCATCCCAACAAGCAGTGCTGGTGGAGTGAACAAAGCAGAGTCAAGAGTGATGCGGAGGTACCACCCTCATGATAGGGCACATCGTGGTCTTGTTTACCGACCCAGGGACCCCAGCAGGAGGAGTACCTGTAGGGAAGATGCTGAGTCCACTTTGGGACACATGGAGTGGCAGGTGCCTGGAGGGATAGCCAGGTGGAAGCATCTAGGAAATGGCTGATCATACAGGTCTGAGGCTCAAAATAATGATTAGGCAGGATATAAAAACTCAGGAGTCATGGTATTTGAGTGGTTATTGAGACAGGGGGCAGGGAAACAAGTGGGAAGAGAAATGAGAAGGGCTGGGGACAGTCTAGGGATGAGGGAGGGCAACGCTTCATTGTTTTAGGTTCCGATGCTGGTTGTACCAGGTACTTAAGTGAGGGAGGCGAGGTGGGGGTCAGGCTTGGGGACTGGACGTTAAGGGCTCATTTGGAGCATGTTAGAGTTGAGTTGCCCGTAGACTCCCACGTGGAGATGTGGGCGTAAGAGTCTAGGGTTCAGGCTGGGAGTCATCAGCATAAGGCTTGCTGGGTTTTCAAGTCATAGGACTGGATGAATCAAGATTCCCAAGGAAGTAAGGAGAGAGAGACCAGAGGGACAGAGAGAGAAGATATGCAAAGACTGAGCCATTGGCTCACCAATATTTCATCAGCACCTACAACGGGTTCTCCAGCTTTTCTTCAGTGGCCAGTCATGAAAGACAGGAGAGAGATGGGGATGAATGTCCTGGAAACTGAGAACAGCGTTGAAATGCTGCAAAGACTAAAATTAAAATGTCCGTTAAATCTGGCAGCATGGAGGCCACACCAATGACCTTGATGGGGGGGGCTGCTGATCACAGCGCGGGGAGGTAGGGCTATTTGGGGTGGAGGGCAACTCTTCCCCCAAGCTTTTCTGAGAAGGGAGGAGAGAGATGGAGCTGTAGTTAGGGGAGAGATGGGGTCAAGGGGAGGATCTTTTTCTAGGATGGGAGAGATTTGCATCTGGCTGGAGGGATCCAAAATTTTTTTCAGAGGGTAGCCATCCTTCCAAAAGTACAGCCTGTGAGACAAGGAGATGGAAGCGGGTACTGAGAGGAGGACGAGGAAGAGAAGAAAGGCGCACCCACTGGGTCATTCATTCATTCATTCAGAAAATCTCTAATAACAGCTATCCATTTAATCCTTAATAACAGCTGCGGATGGTGAGGCTGGCCCTTCCATAACAGCTTTTCAAAATTCATCTAATCCTTGTGATACCCCATGAGGAACGTGCTGTCTGTGGCTTCATTTACAGACGAGGGGACTTGGGAAGGTGACAGGTGTTGGAGCAAGAAGTGGAGGGATGAGTGCAGAGGTGGGGGGCCTGGGGGGGCTACGCTGCAGGAGGGGTTGTGCAGGGGCTGCTGAGGGGCTCTCGGAGGGAGAGTCAGCAGGAAGCCAGACAGATGGCTGTGGGCTGCGGGAGCTGAGGAATCAGAGATGACTCTGGGCTCCTGGCTGCTGCCCCCAGTGGGCGCTAATGAGAACAGGAGAAAAACATGTTTGGGGGCTACAGAGACAAGGTGGTGGGTTTCAGGCATCTGTGGAGAGGCCCAGCTGGAGACACATGCTGGCATCATGTCTTTATCCT
Source organism: Eubalaena glacialis (assembly GCF_028564815.1). Taxonomy (NCBI): domain Eukaryota; kingdom Metazoa; phylum Chordata; class Mammalia; order Artiodactyla; family Balaenidae; genus Eubalaena; species Eubalaena glacialis. The sequence continues at coordinate 22,796,977 of NC_083728.1, forward strand.
TGTGGACTACAGGAGCAGGGGATGCACTGCCCGGGGAGAAGGGGCAGAGTGAGGAGACAGCAGGCTCAGGGTAGGACAGGAGATGCCGAAAAGAGAAAGACTTCAGGGCCCTTGACACTTTGAGAGAAAAATGCTTAATACATATCACCTTATATCACTTAGAGGGTGACTCTAGAGCCAGACATCCTGGTTCAAAACCCACCTCCACTACTTACTTGTTGTGTGAGCTGGGAGAAGTCACTTAACCTCTCTGAGCCTTGGTTTCCCATCTGTAAAATGGGGATAATAATAGTATCAAGAATCATATTGTAAGGATTAAATGAAAAATACAGGCAAGGCACTTAGGACAGTTTCAGACGTGTAGTAAGCCTATATGAGATTAGCTGTTGTTCTTGCTGCTGTGGTTATGTTCTGTCTCACTCTGCCCCGAATACCCACAGCCTTTAGGAAGGCAGATATACAAAAAGAGAACAGTGATATGACCTGAGATTTGTTTGAACAGCCACATTTATGAGAGAGCCCAGGAGGAAGCCATTTACTAATGCGGGGTCAGGAAAGACGTTAGTGAGGAAGGGTCATTTGAGCTGGGCCTTGAAGGATGCATACGAGTCAGCAGGTGGAGGAGAATGGTTTATTCATTCTTCCAGCCGCTCTCCAGCATCCCCCGAGTGCCTCGCTCATGCCTGGCCCTGTGCTGGGTTGGGGTGGCCAAAGCTCCAGAGAGGAACTGAGCACCAGACTGGTTCCTCCTTGTGTCACCCCCAGTCTCGTGGGGGAGACAGACATGGGAGAAATAGATTGTTATAGGAGAACATGGTAACAGCAGCAACAGGGATATGCCCAGGAAGTTATGGGAGCTTCAAGGCAGGATGCCCCCTTGGGGGTGACAGGAGGGGCACCATAAAGAAGCAGAGGAGGGAGCCAGGTAAAGAGAATGACAAAGGAAGGAGAATTGCATCCCAGGCCAGGCACGGCCATAGCCAAAGCCTTCAAGGTGGGCACTCTGTGTTGTGAAGGTCATTCATGTCCCCAGGCTTCCCAACCAGCCTTCCCTCCCCCATCCCCACTGCCCACAGGCCTCCCTGATTTCCCTCGCTCCCTAATTCCTTGAGTATCTATTGGACACCTCAGAGGAGCCACACCTGGGTGGGAGGGAGGAAGGAAGGGACCTGTGGGGTAGGGTGAGCTGTGATTGAGCCAGAGAGAAGAGAGGGTGCCAACACGGTGGCAGCAGCATTAACCAGCGCGCACTGGGCACTGCTGCACGACCGCACCGTGCATCCTTGACATGAGCCGTCCCACGGAGCCTCAGAACTCCTATTATCCTCATCTTGCTCTGAGGACCAGCATAAGATGTGAACAGGTGTTGGGCACCAAAGTCCAGAGGCTTGTTTGTCTACTGCGTCTCCGTGAGAGGCAGGAGGCACAGGCAGAACCAAATGGAGAGGAGACGGCTGAGTTCTCTGAGCAGGAGGCCACCTGGGCCATGGGGAGAGGCTGGGAGGGTTCAGACCACCCCACTCCTGCTGCCCATAAACCACGTCCCACTTCCCGGCCCCCAGCCCTTATGAGACTGAAACAAGAGTGAAGCCACTCCATGCCCAGCCACCTGGTCCTCTGCCACCCTCATCTCCCGGGCTGCACAAGGAAAGTTCCCAGAACCTCTGTCCCGTGTCCCGGCTCCACTGCGTTACCCACGAAAGCCCCACCCGCACCCACCAGCTCTTCTTCATTCTTAAGCAACCCAAGAACAAAGTGACAAGGGCAGAAAAAGGGATGGTGGGACACGGAAGGCACCCAGCATCCTGAGGGAAGCAGCCAAAGAGAGAGAGGGAAGGGAGGGGAGGGAGGATGGGGTCTCTGTCTCTCTCTCTCTCTCTAACCAACCCCCCTCCGCTATTTTTTTCTCTGGATTTCTCTGTCTAGCTTCCTCTCCTCTCTCTCTCTCTCTCTCTCGCTCTCTCTCTCTCTCAACACACACACACACACACACACACACACACACACGTCAGATAAAGCCCCAGAAGGAGGAAGGGAGGGACGGAGGAGACTGTCAGACAGACAGAACTTCCCAGACAAAGACATTCAGACCATTCAGACAGGCTGACGAAGACACATAGGGGTGTCCCGAGTGGAGACGCCCAAATGCTCCTGAAGGAACAGATAAGTAAAAACAGTGAAATCAAATTTGCAGAGAAAAACTCACGCCGAGAGAAAAGGTTCACAGATACAAAGAACATTGCAAAAAGATCTCCAAATATTAATAGTGATTCCTTTCTCTCTGGGAGGTGGGATTACAGGGGATTTTTATTTCATATTCTTCTGCATGTTCTTTCTGGTATTTTCCACCTTCTCTGTGGTGAACACATATTACCCCTGAAACCAAAGGAAAACAATAAATGTCATTTCTGAGAGAAAGAAAACATCCGCGGCAGGGTGGGGGACAAAGCCTGCCAAAGCTGCAAAGAAGCAGCGAGAACGTAGAGCACACGCACACACACACGCCTGCACGCTCACGGGCTTACACGTTCACACACTCCTCCACGATCACAGTACTCCCGCTCACACGCACACACACAGGCCCATTCTTTAGGCACACAGCATGAACAGCCAGAGTGAAATTCCAGAAATCTCCAAGGAAGGAAAAGGATGGAGAGGAGGAGGAAGGAGAGGCAGACAGGGAAGCCTGGAGGTGGATGGACAGACACACACACGACCCTCTAGCCCAGGGCATGACTCAGCACAGCTGCTGACAACGGGCCCCTAATGCCCTCGTTATTCTGATGGTGGATGTGGTTATCACTTTCATGGGTTTTTCTTATTACAAAGGTAATAATGCAACTTGTGTTCCTGGCAGACAATTTAGAAAAAATGATGCTCTGTTTTTTGAATGAGCAAAAGAACTTATGAATGGGAGTGACCGACAGAGACAGAGGGAGAGCAAACTGTGAGGAAACCACAGAGAGGAAGTGAAAGAGGCAGAGAGAGGCGAGAGCCTGTGGAGGGACACACACACACACACGCATGCACACATGCACACAGGCGCACACAGTGGGGCAAGAGCAAGATGGCAATTTTGAAAGGCTGCAGAGAGAGGGAGGTGGCAAGCAGACAATCAAGCAGATGGGTGTCCAGGGAGCCAGACACATGGACACAAGCCCAACATGCACCCCTAGAAGCTCACACAGAGTGGGGGGCAAAATTCAGGGAGGCCTGAGTGGCGGGAAGGAGACCTGCCATCCCACAGACACACACTCCTGGTCTGGGCATCCTCAGGACCGGCTTTATGAATGAATGAATGTGGATGTCGGTGAGACTCCCCCAGGGGGAGAGCAGAGCCCATGCAGACAGAGACAGGCCCCCAGAGACAGAGGCACAGGCTGAGAGAGACGCAGAGAGGGGCTCCGAATCAGAGAGGAGACAGTGACAGAGACTGAGAGGGGCAGAGAGTGCGAGACAGGAGGAGGGGCGGTGGGGGGGGGGGCACGAGGGGCACTGCGAGGTGGGGCCCTGGCCACAGTCCAGCCCAGGGTCCGCTCCCCAGCACGCTCCCAGGGGCCCCTCCTCCAGGAAACGGGATCAATAGGGGACTTCCATTGTTTTCTCTGTGCTTCTCTGTATTTTCTAAACGATTTATCATGAAGATGGATGCATTACTTTTCAGATCAGGAGAAAACATGTGCCTTGAAAGAAAAAGAAAAGAAAGAAAAATGGTACAGAGATTGAATGGAGATGACGCTACAGAGAACAAGCAGGGGAGTGATCAGACACGTCCACATGCGCACACCCTCCGGGACTGAGGGCAGACCTGAGGAGAGGGAGCAGGGAGCAGCGGGGGGCAGAGGAAGTAGGCAAACTGAGGCTCCGAGCCCCAGACTTCCAAACATACCCGCACTCACATAAAGAGGACAAGCTCCTGGAGGAGACTGGGGTGCATTTGTTGATCACCTAGTGTGTATGGGAGCCTAGGGTTAGGTTGCCTACTGCAATCTTGGGTGGCAAGTCTGGGCTGACCCAGAGGCCCGGGCAGGGGACGGTCTCCCAGAGAAGGGTCCCAGAGCCCAAAAACTCAAAGCAGGGCCCGTGGGGGGGGGGCGGGGGGAGATGGGGAAGGAAGAGGAGTTTGTCAAACAGATGGGGAAGAAGGCACGGGGCAAAGGGGGAAAGCTTGAGCACAGGACAAAGGCTTGGAGGAGCAGAGGGCGTGGTGAGAGAGACAGAGGCAGAGACAGAGGCAGAGACAGAGGCAGAGACAAGCGAAGGAGGCTGCAGGGCCCTGCAGCCAGAGCCTGAGGGCCTGGAAGAGCTCAGAAGTTGGCTTTGTTCTCTGTACAAAGAGAGTTAAGGGATTTAGGGCCTGGGGGTTGGGTGTTGTTTCTGATCCCTGGGAGGAGGGAGGAGAAGCAGGAAGACCAGAGAGGAAACCAGTGGAGCCTTCCGGGGAGAGATGGGGTGCCCTGACCAGGGTGGGGGGAGAGGTGGGTGGGTGCTTAGGGAACATCTGCAGGGCAGGTTACCGTGGGGGTGGGGGGAGGGTCAGGCTGACCTGAGCAACTAGAGGAAGGACAGGGACCCCCAGCTCAGCGGGGTCTCAGGAAGAGAGGGTGGGGTTAGATCTGCGGCTCCTGCCAGATGTGTGGTGGGGGTGTGAGGACCCCTCAAGCCTGATGCCCCAAAAGGGGATGAAGTCACAGCTGGGGCGTGCCATTGGGAAGACAAGCCTCCCCAGGCAGGGAGCCCCTGGGAGTTCCAGCAGGTTAGGGGCAGGTGAAGGGAGTGGAAGGAGACCCGGATGTGAAGATACACTCACAGACACACACAGACACACTCACGGACACACTCAGAGACACAGAGGCCGGGAGGAAGGGGAGCCCGAGAGAGGAGGAGGGACTGAGGGAAATACGTGGCATGAGACAGAGTCAGACATGGACACATCTGGAAAAATCGAGGAGGAAGGATAGGGAGGCCAAGAGACAGAGAAAAAGGGCGAGCGTGGCAGGAGCGGAGAGACAGAGATGGAGACGGTGCCGGGCAGAGAGGGAGAGAGGGATAAAGAGCCCGTGACGGGGAGAGAGAAGGAGAGACCCAGAGTCAGAGACAGAGCTGGAGACACACACACACACACACACACACACACACACACACACGGAGGCTGAGAGGTGGAGAGTCTGACAGAAAGCCCAGAGAGGGAAGGGAAGTGGGGAGGGGGCGCCCCTCTCCTCTCTCCTTCCTCCTCCCTCTCCCAGAGCAAGGGCAGACTTCAGCAACGCCTTAGAGACAGAGAGGGAAGGGGCTGGAGGGAGGGGAAGAGCAGAGAGTCACACACACACACACACATACACACACACTCACAGCCCAGCGCACAGGAGACTCACAGAGTGAGCACAAAAGCAAGAACCCCACAGAGAGGGGGCCAAGGAGGGGGCTCCTCTGTCTGTCTCCCTCTCCCTCTCTCATTGTGTGTGTGTGTGTGTGTGTGTGTGTGTATGTGTGTGTGTGTGTGTGTGTGTAGAACACGTTCAAAGAATGACAATGACCCCCAAGGCTGGAGCAGAGAGAAAGCAAGGAGTCCAGTGTGGTGGACAGACAGACCAGTACACACGCACACACACACACGCACACGACAAAGCATTTGATGCTTAAAAGGATCACAAAGCCACCTAATGCTCCAGAGAGGAAGGTGGGAGAGAACACGGGGCAGAAGGCTCTCAGAGGAGGTGTGGGGTAGGCCCTCTCCAGACCTGCCTGGGGGAGGCACCATCCTGGGCATGGGTGACCTAGAGCCTGAACTGACAAAGGGATGCCATCAGCACACAGTGGGGCAGGAGCTATTCTGGAAACCCCTTCCCTCCAGAAGCCACAGGGGAAAGACACTCACTCTGCTTGTGGGAGAGGGAGTCCGGGAAAGTGACTCTGAGGCAGGTCAGGAAGGGACACTAGGGGCAGAGGGGTGAGAATGCCAGGGGAGGGGTCTGGGCGGCTGGCTTGGGGGTGATGGAGGAGGGAGGAGGCTTGAGAGGCAGGCAGTAGGGGCTGAGGCCTGGACTTCGTTTGGGGTAGGGGTGGGGAGCCAGGGAGTGATGCAGTGGGTAGACAGACGTGGTCAGAGGCATGTTTGAGAAGGTGCTGGTGTCTGGGGAGTTTGATCTGGGGGAAGCGGGGATGGCCGGCCAGCCAAGGGGCAGCAGGAAGCAGGCTGGCAAAGGGGAATGGCAGTGAGATTGAAGAGGTGGTCATGGTAGGTGGCTCAGGAAGGAGGGAGACGCAGCCGTGGGAGTCCAGGGTGTGCAGCCAGCCAGGGGTGGCCCAGATCATCCCAGGAACAGGAGGGCCAGGAAAGGGAGGGCCCAGTGTCCCAAGACAGGAGGGCTTTTGAGACTCAAAAAGAGGCAAAGTGGACAAAGTGTGGTCTCTCCTTACAACTGAATATTATTCAGCCATAAAAAGGAACAAAGTCCTGACACACGCGAGTACGTGGATAAACCTCAAAAACATTACGCTAAGTGCAAGAAATCAGACTCAAAAGGTCACATATGGTAGAACTCCGTTTATCTGAAATATCTGGAATAGACAAATCCACGGAGACAGAAAGCAGATTGGTGGCTGCCGGGGACAGGAAGGGGGGAGGGGAAATGGGGAATAACTGCTTAATAGGTAGGGGGTTTTATTTGGAGTGATAAAAAAAAGTCTTGGAACTAGAGGTCGTACAACATTGTGAATGTACTAAATGCCACTAAATTGTTCACTTTGAAATGGTTAATTTTATATGAATTTCACATCAATAAAAAATTTTTGTTTTATTAAAAAATAAAAACTAGTTCACCAAGCAGGCACATGAGGAAAGGGATTTCCAGGTGGAGGGACCAGCACCTGCAGAGGGGGTAGCGGCATGCAGGCACGTGGGCGGGTGGGAGGGGTGTGGCAGGGGGAGGGGCTTGGAAGCATGAGGAGAGGAGATGGGAGGGGAGTGTGCTTGAATACTTCTTGGAGATGGAAGCCTCGGGGACCTATGAGGTGGGAGAGCTGTGGCTGGTCCCCAAGTGGTGAAGGGGTCCATAGCGTGAGATCAGAGACCGGAGACCAGAGAGGAGGCAGGTGTCAGCCACTCAAGTGGGGGCTGGTGAGGTGTGAGCAGCGGGTGCTGGGGTTGAGGGGTGACTCAGCCAAGACCCCGGGACTTCCGAACCAGTTAGGCACAGGTGAGAGCAGATTGGGTAGCGAGGCGGGAGCTAGGGACTGCCTCCCTGGGGACTTGGTGGGCAAGAAGAGGCACTTCCCTGCGTCCTGGCCAGGCAGGGTTTAGAAATTAGGTTGTTCAGTCAGTCAGAGAACATGTACTGAGTGCCTTCCACGGGCCGGGCAGTGTTCTTGGAGCTGGAGACACAGCACTGAACAGACACTCCATGCCCTCCTGGGGCCTACAGCACAGTGGCAGAGAGGATAGTGTGACAGATGGAAAATAAACCAAGAAATCCACATATAAGATGATAGCTGGGGGACTTCCCTGGTGGCGCAGTGGTTAAGAATCCGCCTGCCAATGCAGGGGACACGGGTTCGAGCCCTGGTCCGGGAAGATCCCACATGCCGCGGGGCACCTGGGCCCGTGCGCCACAACTACTGAGGCTGTGCTCTAGAGCCCGCGAGCCACAACTACTGAAGCCCGTGTGCCACAACTACTGAAGCCCGTGTGCCACAACTACTGAAGCCTGCGTGCCTGGAGCCCGTGCTCCGCAACAAGAGAAGCCACCGCAATGAGAAGCCTGCACACTTCAACGAAGAGTAGCCCCTGCTCGCCACAACTAGGGAAAGCCCGTGCACAGCAGCGAAGACCCAATGCAGCCATAAATAAAATAAATAATAAATTTATAAAAAAAAATAAGATGACAGCTGGCAGGGAAAAGTGCTTTGAAGACAAAGACAGCAGGAGCAGGATAGGGGTAAGGAGAGCTAAAACGGAGGATGCTGTGTTAGACTAAGTCACCAGAGAGGCCTCTCTGAAGAGGGGACTGTGGAGCGGAGACCTGAGGAGGTGGGCGGGCACACAGATCTCAGGAGAGAGCTCCAGGCAGAGGGGACTGCACGTGCAAAGGCCCTGGGGTGGGAGCAGCACGTCTCATTCAAGGAGAGGCAAGGGCGGGGTGGCTGGAGCAGAAGGGGTGGCAGGCGGGGGCTGGGGGTGAGGAGGGAGCAGCAGAGCCCTGCCTGGAGCCAAGGCCTCCCGCGTGGGTGATGGTGAGTGCCTGGGTTCTGCAGGGGGAGCCCCTCAGGGAGATGGACCCTAATAAGGACAGGGGGACTAACAGAAGGACAAGTAGGACCTGTCAGGCCCAAGCGCTGCCCGCTCTGCCCCCCGCAGGGTTGGTTGATGGAGATTTGATTAAACCCTGAAAGTTTCCCCAACAAACTCACTCAGCAACCGAAGAGCAACAGGAGGGGAGAGAGTGAGGAGCTTTGGACAGACTTACACAGAGGCAGGCCTGACGCATGAAGAAAGGAGAAGAAAGCTTGAGAAAGCCTCCGAGGGAGAGTGGGAGGGGCAAGGGGAGAGCGGGAGCGGCGAGGCGAGACCCCCATGCCGCCAGGGGCTGGGGATGACGCACACACCCGGCCCACGCGGGGCTCGCGGGGTGTGACACACCGCCGGCTCTCAGGCTGGCGAGGCTGCCAGGCGCAGACAGTGACGTGCGACCCCGACAAAGCCCCCAGGAGGGGGATGCAGAGAAGGAAGAGGAGGGGGAGGGAGACACGTGAGCCAGATGGGCAGGCGGTGGGGGGATCTGTGGCCAGACAGACAGACAAGGAGCCCCCAGAGAGAGAGGGAAGGACACACAGACAAAATCACCCAGACAGATCCCTCCACTCAGAGAGACACAGCCAGAGACACAGTGATCCTCGCAACACGTGGAGACACGGCCAGGAGGGGCCTTCCCTGAGATACACAGACAGACATCCCGCATACACTCAACACTGCGCACAGACAGGAGACAGAGACACACGCACACACAGACACATAGACAGACAGCTGCCACACAGCAGAACACACGCAGAGACCAGCAGACGCTCTCATTCACACGGGCAGAAACAATCAGAAACCCAGGTCAGGACACACAGACCGTCGGATAAACACACAAACATATTAACACAGAGAAACACATACATACACACAAATACAGACAACAGACAGTCAAACATACACACAAACGCATCCACAGACACACAGAGACTAGGACCAGATACTCACACGCACTGGTGCACAGGGACAGACAGACAGACAGACCTCACATGGACAGAGACACACAGCCCCTCACCCAGAGTCCGACAGAAACACACACACTGACATGGGGGGAGAGACGGGCAGGAAACCCACAAGGGCAAGATGGAAGGACAGGGAAGTTGATAGAAGTGAGAAGATGAAGATGAGAAGACGATGTGAGGCCAGGTGCCCACCCACCCCCTGCCCACCAGGCTCGGGGTCTCCCCTCCACACCAGGGTGCCCAGTCACGGATATGCTTTTGACTCTAAGGCCTGCCGCACAGCAGGGGATGTTTGTCCCCCGCATGGCCTCCCACCCTGCTGTGGGGCAACAACTATGTTTGTTGACTGAATGCACAACCAAATTTGCCTGATGTCAGAGGGTCACTCTGGGGGGCCAAGTGGAGGCCGGAGCACTGCAACAGGTGACCGATGACAGGGAAGCCGATGCAGGGCAAGACACGGAGAAGGAACCGGCAGGGAAGTAGGGGGAGTGTCAAGGGGACGGTGTCCCCGAGGTGCAGCGTCAGACCCCGGTTTGCTGAAAGGTGGGAGAGGCCACGGTGAGAGCCATTTCAGGGGGTCAGGAACAAAATGCCACCGGACAGGGAGTGAGAGGGAGGGGCCGACATGAAGACAGCCCTAGGATGGGATGGGAAGACAGGTGGGGGCCTGGAGGGGGTGCTCTGCAGGTGGGGAGACAGACCATGGTGGGTGGACAGGTCTGGGGCTCAGCTTGGCTAGAGACCCCGATGGCAGCGGGTTGCCTGTGGACCAAATAGAGTTTGCAAAGGGGGCTGGGGAGCTGCGAGGGGCAGGAGGGGGAGGGCCAGGCCGGCACACACACACACACACACACACACACACACACACTGCCAGCCAGCGCTCACCCACCCTCAGAGACAGCGAGGGAAGAAAGGAGGAGAGAGAGAGAGAAATAGAACCAGGCTCACCTGGAAAATTCTAGATGGAGCCCCCAGGAGCGGGAGAGGAGGAGAGAGAGGCAGAGGTGGAGGAAGCAGGGGCGAGGGGGAGGTAGTGGGTGAGCAGGACACACACAAACACACTCTCACGCACACATACACCCCTGCAGTGACGCACAGAATAGAAGCAGAATTCAATAATGACTGGGAGACCGCGCAGAGCGGAGAGAGCAGAGCGGGAGTGGAGCAGCGGGGGGCGTGGGGGGGGGGAGGGAGCGAGTCAGACACACACAGCCCCGTCTCAGGAGGTATTCAATAATTGTTGATCGAATGAAGGAACAAAGATGAGGGACTCTCAGAAGGGAAGCTACGCCTAAGAAAGTTCCAAGACGGATAGACAGAATGTCACACATATATACAGCGAGAAAAAAAAAAAATCCCGATCAACTTTTGGATTTAAAACAATGATAATAAACAGTACCAGAGTCAGAATAACTGTTCCCTTGAGGAACTGAGGCTGCTGAGGGCTGGGATGGTCTGTTTCTTGCTCCAGGATGTGTATCCACAGGTGTAGACATGGGTAAAATTCATCGAGGTTTTTCACTTCAGATGTGTGCATGTTATGGTATGTAAGTTATACCTCAATTGTTTTTACTGAGAGAAAGAGGATAAGAAAGGGAAGGAAAGATGAATGTCAGGTGGCGAGAGAGGAACAGATGCACACACACACACACATACACATGCACACACACACAAATGACGTAACAGTGTCCAGGTAAGAACAAACCCCGACAAAGTTTGACAAGAAAGAAGTAAAAAGCTAATGTGACCAAGAGAGAAAGCCTGATGCCTAGACCCTCACATGGAAAGAGAGAGAGACCCCAGAGAGACCTGAATTGGGAGGGGGGTCCACAGGGCAGGAAGGAAATCGCCAACATTGGCCCCTTGAGCCGGAGGCACCGAGGATGGGGGCTCCTGGGGCAGGCGTCCACCACCAGCTGTGGAACGGCCTGGCCAGGGTGACCCATTGGAGGTGGGGGTAAAGCAGAAGGGGAGAAGGGGGCTGGGAAGGTGCTGAGTCTGGGGTGGACTTCAGAGGCGCAGGGGCCAGGCTTGGTTAGGGGCCCGGGAGCAGCCGCGTGCTCTAGTCTGGAGCTCATAACCCAGGGGCAGGGGGCGAGAGAGGCGGGCGTGGGCACCGAGACGGCCCAGAGGGCAAGGATGACAGTGCACCCAGGAAGGGGGGTAGGAAAAGGGCCCAGAAATAACTCTCGGACAGACAGGCGGATGGCTAGATGGATGGAAGGATGCTCATCTGCAGAGCGAAAGCAAACGCTGGACAGAGCCTTGGAGATGGATGTGGAAGGATAAAGAGAGCCTTAGGGGGAGGTGGGGAGAGAGACAGACTCCAGTGTGTGTGGAAAAATGAAAATGGAGCCGGAGAAAAGGAGGGCGAGCAGAGAGCAAGAGGTGAGAGGAGATCTGTCACACACACACACTCACACACAGACACACTCACAGGGGGTGTTCAATGTGTGCTGACCGAAAGAAAATACAAAGGAACTGCCCCCCAGAGTGCGAGCAGAGGCTTTAGGTAAAGTGATCGAGTTGACACAGTGACAGACAGCTTGTCACACACAGATACACACACACGCACACACACAGCCTTTCGCTGTGAATCCAGGCACGCAGGGCCAGGGCAGCTTTCAGAACTGCCTTGGAGACAGGGTGGCCACACACAATCACCCCCAGCACAGGAGAGGCTCAGGGAGTTGACTGAGCATAGGGACAAATGCAAACGACTCAGAGAATGAGCACGACAGCCGAGGACCCCAAAGAGAGGGGGTCCGGGCAGGGGGCAACTGTGTCCCTGTTAGTCACTCTGTGTCTCACACACACACACACACACCAGCCGGGGAAGGAGCAGCTGCTTCATGATGAGTGATCTAGGAAGAGCCGGGGGCGTGAAAGGAAACAAAGCCCCCAGCCGATGGCAGGCACCCCCCAGACTGGAGCGAGGGAGGCGCCGGCTGCCCACACTGGGAAATCGACAAGCCACAGGGACTGGAGAGCCGGAGCCTCAGGGGTCAGATGAGCCAGACCCCGGCTTGGCCACACGGACACACGCACAAGCCTGAGGACCCTGCACAAGTGTTGGGGGGGTGGGTAAGCGAATGGGGGGACATGTTTTGGGACACAGACACACATGCACACAGATGACTGTGCAGTCACATGTTGGCGGAAAAAACGAATTCATGCAGGTAACACGTAGAGTCAAGCTAAAACTGAGAGGCAGAGACGGAAAGAGACAAAGAAAGAACAGAACAAAAAGAAAGCCAGAGACATAGACACAGAGACAAAGAAAGACAGGAAAACAAAGAGAGAGAAAAGGAGGAAGGCAGCGGAGGGGGGGATGGAGAGATGACCGACAGACACGAATGCAAGAAAGACACAGACGTCTACAACCAAAAGAGCGACGATGAGAAGGGAGTTTGGAAGGAGAAAACAGAGATGGAGGCCAAATGACAGAGGGAGAGAAATATGAGCAAAGGAAGAGAGAGAGGCACCCAGGCCACCCAGGGCTGCCTCTGAGGACCGGCTAGATTGGGGTTTTAAGACACACCAAGCAAAGGAATGAAGGAAAGAAAGAAAGATGCCTGAGTGGATGGGAGGGACCCTCAGCACAGCCCGTGCTGGATTCAGGGAGCAGCCAGGGGGTCAGCAAGGGACCACATGCCATAAACCCCACACCACATGCACCACACACACACCACACACACACCACACACACACCACACACTCACCACACACACACCACACACACACACCACACACACCACGCACACTCCACATACACCACACACACACAGCACACACACACCACACCACACACCACACACCACGCACACCACACCACACACCACGCACACCACGCACACCACACACACACCACACACACACCACACACACACCACACACTACACACACACCACACCACACACCACACACACTACACACAAACCACACCACACCACACACCACACACACCACACACACACACCACACACACACCACACCACACACCACACACACCACACCACACACCATGCACACCACACACACCACACCACACACCACACACACCACACACCACGCACACACACCACACACCACGCACACCACACACACACCACACACACACACACACCACACACACCACACCACACACACCACACACACACCACACACACCACGCACACACACACCACACCACACTACACACACACTACACACACACACACCACACACACCACACACCACACACACCACATACACTACACACACACACCACACACCACACACACTACACACACTACACACACCACACACACACCACGCACACCACACACACCACACACACACCACACCACGCGCCACGCACACACACACACCACACACACCACACACACTACACACACACCACACACACACCAAACCACACACCACACACGCACACCACACACACACCACACACACACCAAACCACACACCACACACGCACACCACACACACACCAAACCATACCACACACCACACACACACACACCACACACACCACACCACACACCACACACACACCACACCACACACCACACACACTACACACCACGCACACCACACACACCCCGCATACACCCCCCCACACACCACACACACACCACGCACACCACACACACACCACACACACCACACATACACCACATACACACTCCACACACACTATACTACATGAACAACATATACATGGTCCATGCACGCCATACACAAACCACACAGGTGTGTGCATACATAAACAATTGCAGGAAGCCCAGAGAAAAGACAAGGTTTCAGAAGCCCCAGAGAGAAGGGGGAAGGAGCAAGCTGGAGAGAAGCAGGGAAAGCGGAGTTCTGTGCACCTCTCTCGCCCTCTCCCGGTGTCGGTCTGTAAGTCTGTCTGTCTCCCTCTCGCTCACTCCCCCGCACACAATCACACCCCCTAGAAAAGGGGAGAATGGGGGGTGGGCAGAGAAACGAGGGGATGTGATAACTCGGTGGCTGTCCCACCCCAGCCCGCTGGCTCCCACCTCCTGGCCTTCGCATGGCTGTCCTGCTGCCTGGAGTGTTTCCCGCCCGGCCACAACTCTCCCTCCCTACCCCCCCCGCCCCCCCCCGCCCCCCCCCCCCCCCCCCCCCGCTTCTCCACTTGCTGCCCTCGGGCCTCACTCAGCCCACTCCTCAGGGGAGCCCTCCCGGACGCTCTGTTCAAGCTCAGGACCCCGTCTCTACTCTACTGGGACCGTGGGCCTTTCTGCACCTGTTCTGCTCATCTGTCCTTCTGGACACTAAGTGCCTTGTCCACGGCTGCTCCCCAGCAGATTTTTCTCCCCGCTGGCCCCCTAACCCCCAACCGGGGTCAGGCATACAGTAGGTGCCCACCGGAAATGTGTTCAATGAATGCTTACACACCTGAGTGAGAGCAAAGCTGGAAGGTATTTAGGATGAATGTGGAAGGAAAAGGCTGAGGAGGGCGGAGGGAGGGAGAGCCCTGGAGGGGGAAGGAAAGATGGGGCAGTCACAGCTGGAATAATCTAGATGGAGGTATGGGGGTGGGGCAGAGCCCTGGGAGCTGGTGGGTAGTCGGGGGGGCTGGGGGGGGCGGTGGTGCACTTCGCGGATACAGGCAAACACACATGCACACGCACACACGGCCGGGCAGGGGCAGCTGCTCCGTGACGAGTGCTTTATGAAGAGCCTGAAGAGCCCAGGGAATGAAATGAAACACCCACCCCCAGCTCATGGCAAGGGGAGGGGGCTACAGGGAGAGAGCCCACATTGGAAAGTCAACAAGCCCGAAGATCTGGGAAGGAGAAGGCCTGAGAGAGAGACAGGGAGCCAGATCCCTGCTCCCCGGCAGACACGCAGACACCAGGGCCACGCATGTTTGTTGGGGGAATGAATGAATGAACAGGGGACCCCAGAGCAAGGGACAAACCTGTTAGGGTGAGAGAAATGGACAGAGAAGGACAGAGACTCAGGAGGCCGGGTGATACACACATCATGTGGCTTTGATGCACTCACACGGAAGTCAAGGGCAGTCCGCAGGGGGCAGAGTCGAGAGGAAGAGAGATTCAGAGAGGGTGGAATGTGCAGAGGACACACAGCCTGCCCCCAACAGCCATTGCCCATGGTCAGCACAGAGAAGGCACTCAGTAAATCTACAGCCCACCATACCTTTAGGTGCCCATGAAAAATGTTTTCTTTTAAAATCGGAAGAAAAATGAACTTTAACTCAAAGAAAATGTTTTCATATATAATGTTAATATATTCAACTTTATATCAATGTTGTCGTAAAATAGAATTTTTAAAAATATTTTTTATGGAGAAAGGGGTCCATGAAGGCAAAGCTGACTAGGGCCCATGAAAGTCATAATGGGGCCCTGGTTGGGTGCCCAGCCTGGGACTGCATAACATGAGGCCAGGGTTAGGAAGGACCCTACTGCAGGGAGTGCTGGAGCCAAGGGAAGCCAGGGAAGGGGCAATCAGGAGGCCTTCCCAGAGGAGGTGGATGTCCAGGCTGAAGGAAGGAAAGACGTGTCAGGCAGTCAGGGTGCCACGGGCAACTGGAGCCAGCCTGGCAAGGTCTGGAATGGCAGGTGAGGGAGATGGGGCTTCCTCCACTGGAGACAAAGGATTCTGAGCAGGGCCAGAGGTGGGAAGAAAAAAAGGAAGGCCACGGCAGAGTGAGGGTGAGTGATGGTGAGTGCGGCCCAGGGCTGGAGGCTGAATGGTGGGGCCCTCCCCAGAGGGGACAGGAGCAGACAGGAGGTGAGTTGAGTTTGGAGGGTCAAAGGTGAGGTGTCCAGGGGATAGTCGCCAGGGAAACTGTCCAGGAGGGAGGCCTTGAGGCAGAGGCTGGAGGGAGCATGGGGCTGAGTCTGGGGCCAGGATGGGGAATGAGCAGAAAGTGACCCCAGAAGCCAAGTCCCAGGAATCCCGGGGAAGGGGAAAGGGGGTGGCCGAGAGGTTCATTCACAGACATGCATGTACACAGATGCACACACACCGAGAGGGCGGCAAGAAAGGGAAGAAGAAAGAGAAGGATATTTAATAAAATTGCAGGAAGTTGGAGGTGGGAGGTAGAGACAGATCCACTGGCATAGAGATCCAGCCGCAGACACACGCACCCACACACACACACACGCGCAGGACAATCAGAGAAAGAGAAAGGCATTTAATGAGACCACAGCAAGGGGGAGGCGTGGCGCCAGAGGCAGACACACAGACGCTTGGACAGATGGACAGAAGGCAGAGCCCTGGATCCCACGGGACACACTCTGAGGGAAGCACAGCCCAGTACTGGGTGGGAAAAGCCCCAGGGAAGGAGGGCTGGGGAGACTGGGATGGACAGATAGATGGACAGAGCTCCATCTCCCGGCCTGATTCCCCCACCCCCATGCCACCCCCGCATCTCCATCTCTATCTCCGTGTTTCTGTCTCTGTCAGTCTCTCTTTTTCTCTCTGCAAACCACAGCTTTTTGGAGCCCCCAAGAGAAAAATGGGAAAAGAAGACAGAGATGAGAGAAAAAGACGAGGGACCATGTGTGTGCATGTGTGTGTGTGTGTGTGTGTGTGTGTGTGTATGTGTCCAGCACAAGGTCTAGCTGGAATTTTAGGAGGGAGGGAGGAGATGAAAGGAGCAGAGGATGAGCAAAGAGACCAACAGCAGCACGGAGCCGCAGCCTGGAAGGATGAGGAACACACACGTGCCCCGAACACTGCACACATCACACACACGTTGCACACACTAGAAGTGCCACTGGTGGAAGGGAGGTCAATGAAACCATGGAGAAAGGAAGGCAGGGAGGGGGCTGAGAAAGAGCCGGCACAGGGCGCCTGACACAGATCCACAGGCGAGCGGGTGCACTCACACGGGCGAGCAGGGCTGCAGCAGGATGGGGCCCAAGGTTCACCTTTAATGTAAGTTTTACATATGAATATCTGAAAAAATCGATCGGCCAGCAACTCAGAGTGGCAGCCAGTAACTATGGGCCAGAGGATGGAGGGACAGAGAGACACACTCAGAGAGAGACAGAGAGGCAAGGAGACACTGAAGTCAGTGGGCAGAGGACAGGCGACAGGCCCAGATGGACACACACCCAGAAACATGCCCCATCCTTTCTAGGTGGGAGGGAGGGGGTAGAGAGCACAAATTACTGTCTTCTTGTATGTGCTTTTCTGTATCTTTCCTACCCTACTATAAGGAATTTTTTTTTCCCATGGGGGCAAACATCATCTGACTTTTCTCAAAAAGAAAAAAAAAATGCACGTAGAATGAGAAAAACCACTGAAACAAGGAAGGGAAGGCAGAGGGGACGAGGGGGTCCCAGGGTCTCCAATCGCCTGAAGTGGGCTGGAAACTGAACAGGGCAGCAGGAGGAGCAGGCAGAGGGGCAGTGAGATGGTGGTCCCAGCAGAGTAGACGTCACTCGCCTTTTCGCTCTGTCTTTCTCTTGAAGAGTCGAGCAAAAGCAAACTGAACAGAGACCCAGAGTGAGGAAGTCAAAACCAGTGGAGCCAGAGACAATAGGTGGGAGAGACAGAGCAAACTCCTGCCTCCCTTCTCTGATCAGACAGCACCCGGTGGGCCAGATCTGGGTGCATCAGCCAGAATTTCCCCAGCCCCTCAAGCTCTCATTCTAGGCAGGGAGCTGTGTGAACAGCCGTGACCACCCTTGCAAGTTCCAGGGGGTCAGGGAAAGCACCCAGAGGTGGTCTGTGGCCTTTGAGATGTTTTGAAGGATGAAGAGGAGTTTGCCAGGTTGCAGAGAGGAAAGAAAGGGCACTCTCAGTCGTGGAAACAGCCTGGGCAAAGGCACGGAGGTGTGAGAGGGTCTGGAGGAGAACCAGAGGCGTACAGAGATTGATAAGGAAAAAAAATCTGAGACAGAGACACAGAGAGAGAGAGAGACTAGAGAAATAGAGACGGCCACGAGGCACAGAGAAAAAGAGAAACTAGCAACAGTGAGAAACAGACACATACAGAAACGGAGACAGAAAATCAGAAGCACACAGAGAAAGACCAATTAGTGCGGGGGGAGGGGGTTTAGGGAAGAGGAAAGAAACACAAAAAATTGTGAAGACAAGAGAGCCAGGGCCAGAGAGCCAGAGAGAGAGCTGAAGAGGCACAGATAGACAAAGAGAGACAAAGACGGAGGAGGCAGAGAGAGACACACGCATTGAATCACTTGGTGAGACCGGCGAGAAATGGAGATAAAGGGGTCTCTGGGCTTCTTCCCCGGCTCGACCCGCCGCTCAGCGCCGCGCAGGCGCACTCGCGACCCGCCGCGGTAGCGCGGACTAGCGCTTTGTCCCCGCCGTGGCTGGGGTGTGTCCCCCGGCTGGGCTGCTCGCACGTGTCCTTGCGCCCCCGGGTGCATGTGGGCCCTGGCGGAGCGGCCGGCGCCCCGTGCACGCCCTGAGACCACAAGCATCCACTCCGACACACACACTACCCCGCGCAGACAAGCAGAGCCCCGCCACACACATCGGGGCCCGCGCCCCCGGGGAGCCCACAGATTCAGGCAGAACCACCTAGAGTGGTGTCCCCGCAGTACACACAAATCTCTGCACACAGGGCCAGAAAAAACAGGTTCACACATCTGGGCATCCAGACTCACAGGCCACCTGGACACGTGTCCACACACCAACGCAGACACCCATGAGCAAGTAGGGCCACACGCATACCCCAGTGAGCACAAAGGCACACACCCACGAGTGCAAACTCACACCCATGCTCCTACCTCTGCTCCCAAGACACATGTACACCCATGGGGTCTCCAGGTGTCCATTCTGACCGGACATTGTGGTATTTGGCTTGTGAAAATAACAGTGAACAGAGAAACATCCCGATTTTGAAATGTTTTTAATTATACAGATTAAACAGTGTTATTACGACCAGAGGTAACTTACATGGATCGGTGTGTGATCTGATATAAAATAAATTTCTTCCTATAGACTGCTGCAAATGAACTTCCCAGATTGTGTGCCTTGGTGGAGGGGAGAATGGAGGAGAGGAAGGGTCTTTGGATTTTTCTCCAGAGTGCCCAGGGCTTTTGCTAACCCAGACTCACCACCCCCCCACCCACCCAGCCCAGCACTCCTGGGAAACACACAGCAGGCACACAGTCACATCTCCCTGTGAGGACGCCCACAACTCCACAAGGGCCTGACAGCCCTGCGGGGCCCCCAGAGTGTCAACTGCCACCATCCACCTAGGGCAGAGGGTCTTCAACTGCTCACACTTCCTGCTCACAAGCCCTGGGCTTCGCCTGGTGCATCTCAGACACAAGCAAGGCTTCTGCCAGGCACAGTCACTCCCCAAATTCAGGGATGGATGTGCACACACAGCCGCATTCCAGAGATCTCCAATCTGATTACGTCCCTCCCTGGCCTCAAGCCCTCCAGTCACCAATGCTGCCTGCACAAAGGCCCCTCTGACACAGTCTGTCCTCGCATCCCACCCCCTCTCACTCTCCAGCACACAATAGATACTCAAGAAACCGCTGACCAAACTCTGAGGTCTGTTTGTGTTTAATCAGACAATACGCAAAGTATTTACAACCAATTCCAAATCCCCCCTCCCCCCACAGGCCTCGGCCATGGAACGCAGGAACCCCAGGCCCTGCCCAGAGCCGGGGGTCCCCTAGGCCTCTGCATAGTCGTCTGAAATCTACAAAACAGTTTGTTTAAAAAAAAAAAAGACAGTATTAGGACACCTTATACAAAGGACACTGGGCAGTCGGAAGGGGATTTGGGAGCGCGCTGGGGTAAGTGAGTCCAGATTCGACTGGGACGGAGACAGGACAGGAGAAGACTTGGGTAATAAACATGTATGAAAGGAAAAGTTGAAATTTCATAGGCAGGCACCACTTGGCCTCCCTCCCCACTGGCAGGGCCTGGCTGGCTCAAGAACCCCTGGCAGCGGGAACGTTATTGCTATGATGGGGGGCTGTGGGTGAAATGTACAACAGGTCTGGGGGACAGAGCAGGGGGCGTTTTTACATGTTAAATATGGACACACGTGGAGGAACATACACGTGCACACGCACACACACACACACACACACATACACGCACACACACACACATACACGCACACAGGGGCCCTTGGCAAGATGCCTACAAACTGTTGGCTGCCCCATTTAAGAAGGACACACTGAGGTCCAGGGAGAAGCCACCACATAGCCCAAGGGCCAAAACACGGTCTCCTGATGCCATGGGCTGAG
Source organism: Eubalaena glacialis (assembly GCF_028564815.1). Taxonomy (NCBI): domain Eukaryota; kingdom Metazoa; phylum Chordata; class Mammalia; order Artiodactyla; family Balaenidae; genus Eubalaena; species Eubalaena glacialis. The sequence continues at coordinate 22,817,478 of NC_083728.1, forward strand.
CTCACCACGTGATGCCAGGCCACAGGGTCTGGACAGGAGTGGAGCAGTTGCAGAGGCCATGGCCACATATGGAGGCAGACACTGCAGCCCAGAGAAGGAAGCAGGGGCTGCCCGAGGGCACATAGCCAGTCCTTGTGTGTGGCAATAGACACCCCAGTCCTCTCTCCTCACCCCAGCCTAGGCACTCCTTTCCGTACTTGTGAGTTAAGGGTGCCAACTTGGGGAGAAGAGCAGGGGCCGGGCGTTGAAATGACACAGGACAAACTGGGGGAAGGAGGACCTGGGGTTCCTTCCTGAGGCCAGGGCCTCCCAATCACTTGGATCTTCTATTTCTGCTTGATTGCCTCCAGAGCCTGTGAGCTCACTCCCTTTCACGATTGGCTAGCTCCAAAGGTCAAAAACCACCCACCTTCTGATTGAAACCTGCCTCCCTACCCTTGTACCTTTCATTTCTAGCTCAGCCCCACATCTACCTCCACTCTCTCCCCCCACAATAGCCCACTGAGCAAGCAGTGGCAGCAGGACTCTCTCTGCTATCTCTAACCCGTCCTTAGGCCCCTTGTCCCCTGGGCTGCCCCAGTCTGTCCACAATGCCTCCGAGGACAATCTTGTTGGTTCCTGAGGAAGACAGAGGGAGCACCAGGTTCCAATCCCGCCTCAACCCTGAACTGCTCTGTGGCCTTGGGCAAGTCACATCCCCTCTCTGGACTCAGTTTCCCCATGGGTAGTATGGGGACAAGAAACTGAAGATCTCTAAGGAACCCTCAGGTCTAAGAAGGGCAGGGTTGGAGGGGGGTGTCCACCCCACCCACCAGCATCAAGTCAAGCTAGGCCTCACCAGCCTGGGAGCCACAGCAGAGGGGGCTGGACCCAGCAGCCTCCACCAACAGGCGTTTCAGAAATGGATGGCAAGGGGCGGGGTGGCAGGCAGGCCGAGGGCCAGTGGCCCATCACTCCTCTTTGGAAAGGCTCTTTGGCTAGCTCCGCAGACAGACCTGGGGTGGCGTGGAAGTGGGAAAGGGCCAGTGCGTGCAGTAGGTTGAGGCTAGGAAAAGGGTGCCCTCAGCCCAGCCCTGCCTCCCAGTTCCTCCTGCTGAGACGCGCAGAGCTCCAGGAGGGAACGCAGGGAGGAGGCGTGCGGCTGGCCAGGGGCCCGGGCACAGTTGCTGCGCCAGCCTTGGACCCCGCCCCCAGGGCGGCCCCAGGCCCCAAGCCCTTCCATGCCACAAAAGAGGGAGGGGCCTCGTCACTGGCAATTCAGCCCCACAGAGAGGATCAACGGGGGGGCGGGCAGGCAGAGGCAGGCAAGACCCCACGTCAGGGGCCACCCAGCTCAGGATCCAAGCCAAGAAGGCAGTCTGGCCCTGTAGCCCACGCCCTATAGGTTCTCTCCGGGCTGGTACTGGGGCTCGGTGGATGTGAAGTAGTCCTCCAGGAAGGCCTGCAGGTACTCGAAGGTGGGCCGTTCCTCTGGGTCCTTCCGCCAGCACTGGCACATGAGGTCATGCAGAGACTCGGGACACTCGGGCGGGCAGGGCATCCGGTAGCCCCTCTCCACCTGGTCCAGCACCTCGCGGTTCACCATCCCTGTGGGCAGAGGGAAGCAAGAGGCGGCTGGCTCCGCTGAGGAAAGTGGGGCAGAGGGAAGTTGATGGGGACAACGAAGAGGGCTTCCTGCCTAGGAGAGGGTGGCTGTGACCGTGGGTAAGGCCCTCCCCAAGGCTGGGAGCCCTGACCAAAGACAGAGCCTAAGATCAGATGGTCAACCTCTTTGTTATACAGATGGGGAAACTGAGGCCCTGGACGGGGTTTGACTTGCCCAAGGTCACCAGGGCAGGGGCAGAAGAACCAAAGATGGGCTGTGGGGAGCCCTCTTACCGGGGTAGGGCACCCGTCCCTTTGTCGTGAGTTCTGTCAGCAGGATCCCAAAGGACCACACATCTGACTTGATGGTGAACCGGCCATAGAGGGCAGCTTCTGGAGCCGTCCACTTGATGGGGAATTTGGCACCTGCAGGACCAAGAAGGGTCGGGGGAGCTCAGGAGAACATCATGACTGCTCTGCCAGATAGGCACCATTCTTATCCCCACTTGACAGAGGACGAAACTGAGGCTCAGAGAAGGGGTGTGACTCCCCACGGCCACACGGCATCTGCCGGGAGCCTGCCCACCTTGCCGGGCTGTGTACTCATTGTCTTCGATGAGCCGAGCCAGCCCAAAGTCAGCCACTTTGCACACGAGGCTCTCTCCAACCAGGATGTTGGCAGCACGGAGGTCTCGGTGGACATAGTTCATCCGTTCCACGTATGCCATGCCTGAAGCGATCTGTAGGCAGAACCCAGGAGCCTGGTTCAGGGGCCACCCCTTGCCCTTCCCAGATCACAGGGCACATGCCCAGGGGTGGTGTTATCCCCAGGAGTGGATAGCCAACCAAATTCCCCACCCTTCCCAGTTCTTCAGGCAATGAAGTCAATTTACAATAAATACTGTTGGCACAAAAAGCAGGACCAGTGCCCAGCAGGAGGAGGTAGCATAGGGCAAAGGGCCAAGGGGAGGCACAAGACAAGATGCAGCCAGGGAAGTGGGGTGACCACGCAAAAGAGGCCCCAGATGCTCCCAGAGACACAGATGAGTGTCAGGTCCTGCCTGTTGTCCCAAGTCCCCTCTCTGAGCCTCAGTTTTCTCATCTGTCAAATGGAATAATAGCCATCTCTACCGCCTGATTGTATTAAGGATTAAATTAAAAAGTAGTTGTTGAGCACCGCCTACAGCAAGCAAGTACTAATACATGTTTGATGAGTGACTGACGTTGACAGAGAAGAAAACTGAGGTCTGAGGTCCCATAGCAAGTCAGTGACTCCTGATGCCCAGGTAAGGGCTCTTTCTCTGCCCGAACCACCACTCACAGCACCTGTAAGTGGTCCCAGTAATACATGGGATGAGATCAGTGAGTGTGGGGCAATCAAGACAAGTTCCTTGGAGGGGGCACTCAAGAGGCCTGACATGGCTGAGCCAGGTGGGTCAGAGAACTCAAGGCCAGGTGTGGGAGCAGGGAAGGGCTGACTCACCTGAGCAGCCATGTCCACCAGCTGAGGCAGCCGCAGGTACTTGCCCGTCTCCCCCTTGAGAAAGTCCAGCAAACTCCCTGGAGAGAGAGAAAGCAGCTCTAGCCCCCGCCCTGTCCTCCCTGAGCCAGGAAGCAGTGATTCCCAGATCTTGTCCACCGGGGCAGGCCGGCCTCACTTTAACCACACAGCAGACTTTGTGCAAACCCATCTCTGAATAAAGTCTGTGTTTGTCACTCAGAAGGCAAGCAGGATGGGAAACAACCAAATGTCCGCCTCTAGGCAAACAGAACTGTGGTACAGCTATACTACGGAATACCACTCAGCAACAAAAAGGAACAAACTACTGATACACACAACAAGAAGGAAAACTCTCGGATGTAAAAGATTTAGCTATACGAAATTCTAGAGGAAACAACTCTATGAAGACAGAAAGCACATCAGTGGCTGTGTGGGTTTGGGGCTGGAGAGTACTATCTGCAAAGGGGTCAAGGGCGCTTTCTGGGGTGACGGTGATCTATAACTCGATTGTGGTAAGAGATACACAGCATACCCATTTGTTAAAACTCACCGAACTGGACACTTAAAATGGGTGTATTTTATCACTTGTAAATTATACCTCCCAAAAGTGGAATTTTGAAAAATAATTAATTTCAAAACTAAGTAAAAGTCAAGCCAGGAACGTGACCCAGATGTGGCTCAGCTTGGAGGATTCAGGGAGTTCTCCTTCCAGCCCCAGAATGGCAAATGGCTTTACAAAGCCAGCAAACGGGGGGACATAGATGCATTGTGGGAAATCATTAAAAACAAAATGAACGGAGAAAGGCAACCTTTGGTTTAACTTTCCATTGACATGGGAAGTTGATTCTTTCCATTCATTCCACCTTTAAAGGCGTATGCTCTAGATGTGGTGGGAGGTGAAGCACATCCCACCTGCCCTTTTGTGAGGACCCCAGCCAGGGGCCACCCATGTGTCCGCGCCATCACGCAGGCCTCACCCTTGCTCATGTACTCCGTGACGATGTAGATGGGCTCCTCAGACACCACCGCGTACAGCTGCACCAGCTTCTCATGCCTCAGTTTCTTCATGACCTGGGCCTCTTGAAGGAAGGCCTCCGGAGACATTGTGCCAGGCTTCAGAGTTTTGATGGCCACCCTGGTGGTGCCATTCCAGGTCCCTGCGTGGAAAGGGGTGCAGGCTGCCTCAGGGGAGGACCCCCATTCCCACCCCACAGGGACCAGGATCTGCCTGCCCGGGTACCAATTTCAGCTCTGGCCTCCCAGGCCACGTGAGAAGCCCAGCCAAGGCCCAGCCCCTTTCTGGACCTCAGTGTCCCCATCTGCAAATGGGCAGGATGCTCCTCACACAGGGCACACTCAAGAAACAAGAGCTGTTGTTCGGACGCTGATTATTAGAAATGTCCCCCAAAGCAGCACACTCATCTGAGAGTTGGGGGACCATGGTTCCAACTCAACTGCCCTCTCCTGGGTAGTCATGTTCCTTCTGGGTGGCCCAGGTGTTAGCGGATGGAGCATGTACTCGTGGGGGCAGGGGGTGAGGCAAAGCCGGCCTCAGAACAAGGCCACTAGAACAAGAGCTTGTCTCAAGCCACACTCCCCAAACAGTAAGGCAACACACTAAGTAGAAGGGCTCGGAGGTCAGTCTGGCAGGAGTTTGGCCCCCACCTCTGCCTCCTCCCAGCAGTGAGACCATAGGTGAGTCAGTTCCCCTCTCTGAGCCTCGATTTTCTCATCCGGAAAATGGGGATGCTATAGTATCCACCTGTGGGCTGTTTGAGGATTAAATGAGATTTTAGCCACTGGGCCAAGCCCACTGTAAGGACACAGTTAATAATAGCTGCAGCTGTCATTTTATTATTATCTGGTTTTTAAATTGTGAGGCCTTGGGGGAAGCTGTGTTCTAAACCAGTGTGTTTAATCTGAGTTTTGTCCCAGCCGGGCCTGAGGCGCCTTGGGCCCATTCCTGCCCATCTCTGGGCCTCCAGGTGCGAGTTGGGGCTCGGGCCCCCGTCTGTGGCCTTCCCGGCACAGGCCCTCTGGGCATGCGTACCAGGCACTTCGTGAGTCTACCTGGATCATCCAGGGAGGAACGGGAGCCTCCCCCACTGACTGTTCACCACACGCCCAAGCCAGGAATGAGTTTTGCAGCCACAGGAATGGCTGACGCCATGGATTTTTCAGGTTTTGCTCATGTCCTCTTTTTGTGCCTGTGCCTGGGAGCTGGCTTCTCATCCCCCTCCCCTCTCCCCAGCTCAAAGCCTCCCCTTTCCTGACTTGGCCTGACCTCCAGCCTGCAGGCCTCTGTCCCTGCAGTGCTGCCACCCAGGAACCCCCTCTGCTCTCCTCCATCATCCCTTCCTCTGAAGGGAGGGAAGTGGTGGCGGTGACGCCAAGTGAATACTGCAGCTCAGATGAAACCACCTTGAAAACAGCACACGGCCATCCACCCCCCCCACCCCCACTGGATGCGCAGGCTCACGACAGCCAGGCCTGCCTCACCGCTGCCTCCGCAACTCCTGTGTCAGCAGAAACCAATCAGCAGAAGGGGGCCTGGGTTTTGTCAGGGCTGCGTGGCATTTGTTTTCAAGGACGGTTTGGCTGTCTCTCCAGAGTTAGACAGGAGATCGTTAACAGGCCTGGAACACGCCAGACCCTGTACTCCTTCTGTGAGCGGGGGCTTCTCTTCCCACAGCTGAAGCTAACGTGTGGACCCACACGGGGCCAGCGTTCTCTCAACCCCACTAGGGGGTCCTATTATCACCAGCCCCATTTTACAATTGGGAAGATCGAGGCTCTGTCCACGAGTGTGACAGAGGAGAGCTGTGCGTGCAATAGCAGGTGGGCTGGGTGGCATCCTGGAAGGCTTCCCAGAGGAAGTGGCACCTGAGCTTGGATCCGCAGGAGGGTGAGTGGTTGACTCGGGAAAATAGCCCTCCAGAGTGAAGCCACCCAGCCCAGGCCACACGGCACGTCACCGGGGAGTCGCGATGCCCAGCCCTGAGTGGTTCTGGGTAAACAGGTACCACGGTGTGCGGAGGTGTGGCGGTCTACACCCCAGCTTGCTGTCAGCCACCACTGGGGGAGCTCCATGTTGAAAGTAGGGCCCACTGTTCAGCAGAGGTGATGGGACTCGTGGAGGTGAAGGCTGGGGGACTCATGGGGCCTCGAGCTGCCACTTTGGACAGACATCTGCCTGGTTCGCAGGTGGGCACATGGTGGGGTGTGTGGGGCCGGGGCAAGGCCTTACCCATCCACACCTCTCCGAAGCAGCCCTGGCCCAGCTTGACCTCCAGCCGCAGCGACTCCCGGGGGATCTCCCAGGCGTCCTTGGCCAGGCCCTGAGTCTGTGGCTTGGACGTGGGGCACACAGTGGTGAGGCGGTGGCACAGGCCGTCAGCGTGTTCTGAAGACAGAGGCAGGGAGGTGGAGTTCAGGCCCGGCGTCCGTGCTGGGGTCTCCGTGTCCCGCGGTGTGTGTGTGTGCAGACTTACACACTGTATGCGCACAGGCTTCGGGGAGGCACAGGACACCCCCAAGGCCAGGCGTCCATACCTGTGTGTACACAACCGTCCCCGACACAGGCCCACACTGCCTCATGCATCTGCTCCCTGAGTCATTCATTCATCAGACTTTAAGCGGGGGCTACCTAGGCAGGTGCCAGGGACCCAGTGGAACCCTGCCCTCAGGGAGTGCACAGTCCAGGATGACACCCAACTTCCCTTAATCACCTCCCAGGACCACGAGTGTGACAGAGGAGAGCTGTGCATGCAATAGCAGGTGGGCTGGGTGGCATCCTGGAAGGCTTCCCAGAGGAAGTGGCACCTGAGCTTGGATCCACAGGAGGGTGAGTGGTTGACTCGGGAAAATAGCCCTCCAAGCAGAGGGCACACTGCTTCATGCATGTGCAAAGGCCGTGAGGGAGAAATAAGCCCCTGGGTTGGAGGAACTGAAAGGAGGCCAGGCGGCTACTGGAGAGTGACTGGGGGAAGGAGGGCCCCAGGTAAGGCAGGGAGGCCAGCCAGGTTTAGACTACCCAAGGCCTCGGAGGCCACATGGGGGCCTTTATCCTAAAATTCCAAGGTAACCCCTGGAGGGTTTTGATCTGGGGGAACGGGGTTCAGAATGAACCCTACAGTGGTGGCCAAGGGGACAGAGCGGGGTGGCAGATCCTAGAGGGAGTTGGGAGGCCTAGCCAACAGAGGAGGAGTAGCGGGCGCTCTCAGGAAAGGCCACGCCTGCATGCCCAGGCCACGGCCACATGCCACAGGCCCACAGACACCCACAGAGAGCTGTCCACATGGGAGCACCCAGGCCATGACGCTTCAGTCCACCCGGGCAGCCCTGAACATCCAGATGGATCGGCCACACTCTTGCACACTCAGCCTGGCCTGCGCTCACGACCTGCGCATGTGAGCTCCCCGCCTGCCACTCTCTCTCCCGCTCTCTGCTACAATCCAATCGATAGAGCCGCCCCCTCCTTGTCTCCCGGTAACCAGTTCTAACCGGTCCTAAGGCTGCAGGGACAAATGACACCGGCCTATGCCCCCTCCTTCCTGGCTCACTCCTCCAGGCAGCCCCCTCCTCACCAGGCAGCTGCGGAGGAGGAGAGAGGATAGAGGGGCAGGTTGGGGGGTGGGGGAGGGAAGAGGGGAAACAGGGAAGAGAGGGCACAGGGAGGAGAGAAGGAAAAAAGAGGGGGTGGGAGGAGGGAGAAAGGGGAAAGGAAGAAGGGGGGAGGGGAACGGGAGCCCGCATCCTCAGGGTGACAGAAGTCCTGGCCCTTCTTGGCCCCAAAGCCCCCCTCCTCAGGGTCTGCAGATCATAGGGTAGGCGGAGACCCCCCCATGCTCTCCAAGGGCCTACTCTCCCCTGCACCCAGCTGGCCGCCCGGGAGGCCTGCCCGGCACTCACTGGAGTAGTAGGCCACGAGCTGCTGCAGGCTGTTGAACTGGGTGCGGGAGGTGATGTAGAAGCCGCCGCTGTCCAGCTTGCGGATCTTGTAGTGCTTCACGTTGAGGCCCTTGGCGTTGTCGAAGTCAGACACCGAGAGGCAGTAGGCGCCTGCAGGGCAGGCCAAAGAGGAGCCGTGACCACCATGCCGGCCCACCCACGGGCCACGGCACTGAGCACACCTACCCAACACGGGACGGAAGGGAGGCACAGGCAGAGCCAGGTTTGGTCCAGCCTGTCTCTGAGCACCCAGTTCTGGGGCGGCCACTGGGGCAGAGCCAAATGACAAAGGGGCACCTGACCAGAGAGCCTTTCCATGAACCCTTGGCCCTAGCAAGACCTCTGAGGCCCAGGTGTGCGTCCCAACTGTGTGACCCGAGCAAGTGGCTAGCCCTCCCTGGGCCTCGGTTTCCTCCGCTGCACAATGGGGCTACTTCCCGGGCTGCTGGGAGATTCACTGAGACTACATGTAAGAGGGCCTGGCACACAGTAGGTGCTCGATAAATGTTGGCAGGGAGCCTAACAGGAATGGTCCCAAGTGGCTGTGTGTCCCTGGCCTAGCTGCCTCCCCTCTGTGGGTCTGCCCACGGGCACGCTGTCCGGGCCCTGCCCCTTCCTGAAGACTCCAGGCTCAGGCAGAAGCCAGTGATTGGCTGAGGCTAGGGCGATCCTGGGCAGAAGACCGCGTACCGGGTGTGGCCTGAAGGCTGCCAAAGCTAAGCTGGGCCAATCCCAATGGCCCCCTCCCTGTTTCCCTTGAGCCTGGAAGAGCTCTGGGCTGGAAAAGTTTCCTTCTGCCCAACAGGACTGGCTAGGCCTGTTAACCTGAGCCTAAGAGATACCTGGGGTGGCATCAGGGGACAAAGCTGAGCCCCAGGGGTAGGGGAGGAGGCTCCAGTGGCCAGAGAAAGCCTTTCTCGGGAAGCAGCACACAGGCATCATACTAGAAGCCCAGTCCCCACAGCCCACAAAACCTCTGGACAATCCTCAGGTGGGGGTTACAATCTCCAGTGTAAAGAAGGGAAAATGAGGCCCAGAGAGGGAAAGCAGCTAGCCTCAGGTCACCCAGCAAGTCAGGCACAGAGCTGGGACTTGAACCCGTACCTGGATCTCTAAAGCCTGTATTGGACAACCATGACTTTCTACAGATGGCCAGGCCATGTGCGTATAGAAGTCACAGGCCTGAGTCTAAGGCCAAGCCCTGACCACATGTGCACACACGCAGGCATGCCTGTGTCCAGTGGCTGCATGATCACACAGGTCCACACTCCCTAGGCCCCTAGGCACAAGAACAAACCCATAACAATTCACTCCCACACAGCAACCCACAGACAACTCCACCCCCCACGTGTGCACACACATGCCTGGACCCACACACGGCATGCACAGCCACATGACCTCTCATAAATGCACACACATGACACAGATGCTCTGCTTTCCCATCTCCCACTGAGCCCCAGGCCCACAGGAAGCGGGAGCTTCGTAGCTATGGTGATGGAGAGTCTGCAACCCACGTGCGGAGGGGCTGGAGAGAAAGGGGGTGATCATTTTCTGGTGGGGGGAAGGGACAGGAGAGGAAGAGAGGCCAGGACTGTTGGGGGAAGGGCAAAGCCAGGTCCCAGCACCCAGTCCAGCCCCTGAGGCCCCTGGAGAAGGGGAAGGAGAGGGGCCCGTTGCATCAGCACCCTCCCTGGGAACAGCCTTTTGCTCTGTGACCCTCAGACCCCCTGACAACCTGTGCCCATTCCTCACCTGAGGAACCTGAGGCCAGAGAGGCTGGCCTCTTTTGCTGTACTTGTTGCTTCATCTTTTGCTGCATCTCTGGTCACCCCAGAGTGACTCAGTGTTCCTCAGATGGACCTCCCTGCCTTTGATCCTGTCTTTTTCTCTAGCTGGAGGGCTCTTCCCACCCCACTCCATATACCAAACTCCTATTCATTCCACAATACCCAGCTCAAATAACCCACAAAAGGCTCAGTTCCCACTGGTCAGCAGAAGCACTCATACCTTTCGTGGTCTCGCTTTCTCGCACTAGGAAGGTCCCTCTTGGGTTCTCCGCATTGAGCAGTAACCGCTCTGACTCCCGTCTGGTGATCTTGCCAAAGTACCACCTGGGGCGGGAGGGAGAAGGATGGTGCTGGTGGTCCAGGCTTCCGACCACCCACAGTGCCTCTTCCTGGGATGTGGCTGGGGCCCTGGGCAGCCAGACCTCCCACTCTAGCCCAGGAGAGAAGCTCTGAACTGGCAGCGATGGTAAGCAAGCAGGAGGCCAGAGTCGATACTCACTCCTCGGCCTGGATGGAGTCGGAGGGCGCCACGTAGTTGCTGGGGATGTAGCCCGTCTGTCCTGTGCTGAGTGAGTGGGCCAGCCACCAGTCTCCCTCTCTGAGCAGGGGGAGAGGGAGGGAGCAAAGGAGAAGGGAACCATCAGCAATGGACCCCGATGCCTGCAATCTTCATAGGTGCAGTGCTGGGGGCTCTTGAGGCTGAGTGAGGTGCAGGGAACAGTGAGATCAGGCCTCTCACAGCTGCCAGGCCGAGGTGGCCTGGGACTCTTCCCCTCCCTACCCCAGATGCCTCTTGGCCAAAGCTGACTCAGACGACGAGGCCCGAATTCATGGGGCAGAGTCCTGGGACAGGAAGTGATCTGCTTTCCTTCAGATAGACCAAGCAGTCTCAAGATGCCAAGAGCCGCCTTGGAATCGAGGGAGGGAGCTCCCTGTCTCTGGGGAGCAAGCAAGTTGTAACAGGAGAAGATTCCTCCTGAGATGGATGTCAAATCAGACCTTCAAAGCCTCCCCAAGTCCTGAGATTTGGAAGCCCAAGCCTGGGAGCTGGTGAGACCTGAGTGGAGGCAAGGGGTGGCTCTTTGGGGGCTTGGTGACAATCCAGGCACCAACCCTGCAAACTAGAGCAATGCTTGCCTTTGTCACAAATCATGGGTCACACCCACGGGGCTCCTTGACTGAATACTACAGGCCTCCTCCTGCAGCCTACCCATCTATGGGGGAAACTGAGGCCAGAGGGGTCTGGGACTTGCCCAAAGTCACACAGCGACAGTCACACAGTCGTGTCAGAGGGAGCTGAGGTGGCAGAGCCCCAGTACCCAGGGCCCTTCTACACTAATTGCCCCATGAGGAGGAGGAGGAGGAGGAGCAGGAGGTGATGGGGACAGGGTGATGGGCAGGAAAAGCCCCCGGTAGGGCGGGTCCCCTGGGTCTGGGTGGGAGTGGGGAGGGGGCAGAAGTACCTTTGCAGCCATCTGAATGTGAACCAGGTCTGGCTGGAGCGGGGGTCCAGAGACACAGAGGAGGGAGGAGAAAGCGAGAGCCCAACAGGAAAGAAGAGGCAGAAATGGGGGTGGTGAGAGAGAGAGAGGCAGAAAGAGCGAGGGAGAGAGCGGAGCGCCAGGCGGTGCTGGGGACGGGGGAGAGGGGACAAGGCGGGGCAGCCACTAGGGCCTCGCATCCAAAGCAATCAAAGGGGACAGGAAGAGGGTCGATGGGAGGGAGGAGAGGCCAATGGAAAGGGCTGCCTGGGAAATAGGGTCCAGCCCCCTCCCATTCCCACTGTGCAGATGGGAAGACTGAGGCTAGAGAAGCAAAGGCCTCTGCTCAAGGTCACGTCACGCAGCCAGGCCCAGGTTCCTAACTCCCAGATGAGAAGGAAGCCTTCCCTACAGGGTGCAGCGGGGCTTGATACCTTGCTGAGCTTCTCAATCCAAGGCTGCCTTTGACCTCATCACAACCCTGAGAAGACACACAGCAAGCAGGATGTGTTCCCCCACTCCCCATCACCGGGACACAAAGAGAGAAAGGCCCTTGCCCACAGCCACAGTCTGCACTTGAACCTGGATCCCTGGCTCCTGATTTTTCTGAGCTGCCTCTGACCCATATTCTTCAGCCCATTTTAAAGATGGAGAAGTTGAGGCCGGGAGAGAGTGGGGCTGGGGGAGCTCTCTGAGAACAGGTGAGTACAGGTGAGCATCCCAGAGCCAGGGGCTCAGCCAGGTGGGCCAAGGCTCAACCAGAGAGTGTGGGTCCCTTCTGGATGGAGTGAGGCGAAGAGAGAGAGATTGGGGCTGTGAGGTCTGACTTGGCTGTGAGATCACCGCACGCATGCTCAGGCAGGGGCACGAGCTCACATGGGGGTCTCTGCGGGAGAGGGAGGGCCCTGGAGTAAGAGGGCGAGGCCCGCCTCAAGGAAAGAGCCTGAAGATGCCCAGGCCCTCCATCTACCTCTCTGTGTGCACCCACATGGGGTGGGGGATCCACACTTGTGTGTCCCATTTGACCCTCAAGGCCACCCTGCTAAGTAGGAAGGCAGGCCTCAGCCCCCCAGATGATGAAACTATGGCTCAGAGATGTCTAGGGACCAGCCCAAGGACACACAGCACCCAGGCTGAAGTAACCCAGCACTTTCTTTGTAGAGTTGGGGAAACTGAGGCACAGAGTGGGGCAGAGACTTCCCAAGGCTACACAGCAAGGACTCAAATCACAGGGAAGAGCTGAGATCTTCCAGTCCCAAGTCTTCATTTCACCAAGGGGGAAAATAAGACATAGAGAAGGGCGGTGATTTGCCCAAAGCCACACAGCGAATCAACAGCAGAGCAAGGGTGAGAACCAGGGCCCCTGTGTGCCCACAGCCAGACACAGCAGGCCTCCTGGACCCCTGCACCCTCCCCAGGCCTCTCAGAGGCTCAGAGACCCTCAGGAAAACCCGGGGAAGATGGAGGAGGAGGCAGCAGGACTGGGCCAAGGTCTAGGTCAGAGACTACAAAATGAGGCAGATTGACAAAGCAAGAGTGTGCAAGCTGGCTGGCCTCTGGGAAGCCCCCAGCCACCCACTCACAGTGGAAGGCCGGCAGGAGCATGTGCCCAGGGGCCAACCAAGCAGGGCCCCAGAAGCAAGGGTGAGGGTTCAGCTCTGCTGACACTACCCAGACTTCTGCCAGCAGAGCCTCCACCTGCCTAACATCAGCCCATGTGTGAGTCTGGGCTCACAGTCCAGTTTGCGGGTTTTATTTCAAGGGCAGGGATGGAGGTGCACTGCAGTCTCACTAAGGATCCAAGGTCCACCTTCAGCCTGGCCCCAGCTTGAGAGGTACCTCAGAGCCTGAGCGCCAGAATCAGAGCATCCTGGCGCCAGCCCAGCTCACCACTTGCAGGCTGCATTACCTTGGCCCTGCAGGACCTTGGTCCTCATCTGCAGGAAGGGGGTACTCATGCCTCCCTCTGAGGATGTAAAATACCAGCACAGGGCCTGGCACATAGTAGGTGCTCAGCATGCATGAGCTGTTAGTATCTTGATTTGGCTAAAAAAAGAAAAACAATTAAATCTGCAACTCTATGGTACTCCTCCCCACTCTCCAAAATGTTTTAAAAAACCAAATCAGCTCAGTTCCAGTCTCCAATAAGGATTTGCTGTGTGACCTTGGGCAAGTACCCTGTCCTCTCTGGGTCTTAGTTTCCTCATCTGTAAAAAGGAGATAATATTCACAAAATCTCCTGTTCAGGCAAAGTGTGTAAATCAGTCAGCATCAAGCCAGGCTTTGGGTAAGCTGATTACTGTGATTATCATCTGAGCCTCAGTTTGCCCACCTGTGAAATGGAGACATCAAGCCCCATCTTCCCATGCCAATGGTCTGGGAGGCTCAAACCTGCCTCAGGTGGCTGTGAGCTGTCTCAGCCAAGGATCGGCGACTGCCCTCACAATGAGGGGCCCCATAGCTTCTCAGATCAGTCCAGTCTGGTGGGGATACCGATCTGCGCCCGGCTCAGAAGTAACAGCGGTGTAAACCTAACAGGCTGAGCAGATGTACTGCATCTGGCACCTTCCCTGGGGCCTGGATCCTATCAGATAGGCAGGAAGAGGGAAGGAAGGGAATCACACATTCCCTGCCTGACCCCTCACCTTCCCACATGTGGCAAGAGGAGAAAACACTGGACCAGGAGTCCCCGAGCTACAATTTTACATCCCAACTGCTGTCACTAGCTGTGTGACTTCACGCTACTGATCTCACCTCTCTGAGCCTCAGGATCCTCTTTTTGGAGCCTAATCCTTGTGGCTAATTCAGGCTGGCGTGTGGATTGGGAGTGTGGCAGCTTTGGAACCTGGGATGTTATGCCAGTTTGGGTCCTTCTATTTAACTCATTTGGTCTGTTGGGACTGGCCAGAGAAGCCGTTTGGGGATTACAGGCAAGCCAGGGCAGCTGGGTATGGCCCAGGCAGTCAAGTTTCCGAGCCCTGAGTCCTGGACCCATGGTTGGTGGGGAGAGAGCAGGGTGAGGCCAAGGCAAGTCGTGTGAGGAGGGCAGGAAGGGGTCCCTCACCCCATGGTGGGGAGTAGAACTGGAGTGCCCAGGGCAAGGGGGCAGAAGTCAGTGGCTGCTGGAGCACTCCCCCAGAGAAGCTGCTGGAATAATCTGGGTAGGAGGAAAGGGCAATTTAGGAAGCATCCCAGAGTCAGACCCAGAGGGGCTCTGACTCCTGGAGACTCAGACACCGGGGCAGGGGCTCAGGGCAGTCACACCTCAGACCCCAGTGGCTTCCTCGGACCCAAGGCCACAGAGCACCCAGGATTCTCGGAGCAGAACCGTTTGGCATGGAGATCCAGGGAGTGGGAGCTCCAGGCTGCTACTGTGAGGACCCCAACCGAGCCAGCCCTGGCCAAACCCCAACAGACAGGCTCAGCCTTAAGCTCTCCCTCCCCGACTCCCAGCCTAGTCACAGGCTAGACTCAGAAAGTCCCTCATTCCTACAGGGAGGGGGGTTGGAGCAGGGGGTTCACAATAATAGACCTTAAGCAATGACAGTGGAAGGACATGCAGGGTGGTCCCTGGGTGAGGTATGAGACATGAGCACCTCAAATGTGGGTGGCCCATCTTCCACTAAGCCTCTCCTCCCCATCCCATTATCCCTCCTCTTCCTCTAATGCCAGCCCCCAACTCACCCAGAGGAGCAGCTGAGCTTTGTGATGTGAGGAAGGGCTCCCCATCCACTCCCACCCTCCCCCACCCTCCAATCGGGGTGCCTCACTGCCACCCAAGGGCTTCCCACGGATGGGACTCCATCACTTCCTGGCAGCCCCCAGCCCATCGTGGAAGGCAGGAAGAAGGAAGGGAAGGGGCTGGACAAAGGAAGAAGTGAGGGCTGCCCTCTGACTCTGAGTGAAAGAGGCAGAATCAAAGTTTTGAGAGCTTTGCTCAAGCTGTGACCCCCTGAGACACTCTTCCCATCGTTGCTGGTTGAGATCCTCCAGTACTTCAAAGCCTCTAACCTGAGGCATCCTCCCCAGCTCGGGCCCTTCCCTCCTCCTGGCTCCTCTGCACCTCCACGGAGCTCCTCTTCCAAGGGCTCGGGGTCATGCCTACCCCTCCCAGCTCTGCCACTACTAGCTGTGTGACCTTGAGCAAGTCACTTCACCTCTCTGGGCCTCAGTTTCCTCATCTGTAAAATGGAGCAAGTAAGCATTTCCACTTCCCAGGGCCGTGGTGCTGTATAAATAAAACAACGCAACCGCTCCGAACGAGAACAGGTCCACACTCAAGGCACAAGAGACGGTGGCTATTTTATGACTGTTCACTCATCTCGTGCAAAAGCACCACCCGGGCACCCACAGTGTGCTGAGCAACAGGTGACGGGGGACCCAGAAATATGGCAGGCCCAAGAAAAGCCCTCAAGGAGTTCCCAGTTTGGGGGGAGGGAGATACAAACAGCTGGAACCATAAGAGAACTGGAGCGGCACTGGGACTCAGACAGAAGGGGGTGGGGGGAGCTGGGAAAGCCCCCTCGCCCCGGGAGAGCATCGTAAGGAAGGGAGAGAGCTGCTGCCCAAGTTCCAGTCCTGGCTTTGCTACTTGGTAGCTGTGTGACCTTGGACAAAGGCCTTCACATCTCTGAGCCTCAGTTTCCTCATTTGCAAAATGGAGATGGCCCCTCCCCCATCACTACAGCCCTGGTGGGATGGCAGCAGAGCAAATACAAGGACATGGGTAAAAATGCCTGCTACCTCTATTCCCCTTTGCCTCACAAAGGGGGCAGTTCTGAACTGGATCTTGAGGGATGAATAGGAGTTTGCCAGGCAGAGATGGGAGAAAGGGCGCTTTAGGCAGAGAGAACAACATGCACAAAGGGCAGGGAGGCATGAAGAAGCAAGAAATGCTTGGAGACGGTGGAGACGTCCAACCTCCTTAGCCAGGCCTTCGAGGATGCTCATGGATCGATTCTACTCTACCCTCTAGAACCTTCTCGCCCTTCCGCAGCCCTGAAGGCAACCAGCCCCCTCCAGCACTGCACCCTCCCACGAGCTGCCTTTCTGTGAGGGGAACCGCCTTCTACCACTCCCTCCATCCCCTCGACTTCACTGTGTTTCCTTCAAGGTCCTGCTTGAAACTCCCAGCCCCTGTGGTCACCATCAGAGGGGGGCACACAGCAGGGGCCCTAAGGCCTGAGCTGACCCCGGCCCCGCCCTCTGCCTGCCACTTGGCCTGGACTGGAGCTGCATCCCGGCCACACTCTGGCTCCAGGAGGGCATGGCCTTCTCCACCGAGGGCTCACTGGGCCCAGCACTGGACCCTGCATGCAGCTGGCACTCAGTGTGGGCTGAACAGGGAGGGGATGAGTTAGCATGAGGTGGATGGGGAGGAGGTGAGATGGGGAGTGACAGGGGTGACGGGAGGACCCTCCCCATTCTCAGCCTGGGATTAAGGTAGGGATCTGGTCAAACTATTGGGGGTGAGGACAGAAGCTGGGGAAGCCGGAAGGGGTGCAACCAAGGGAGCCAGAGACCATATGAAGCACATGCCGGCGGCAGCCCACCCCCACCAGTGAAGCGCCCCTACCCAGCCCACCGCCCACAGAGTGTGTACACACCTGACATCCACCTTCCTCCTAGGGCCAGCGAGAGAGAAGCAGAGAGGGAGAAGCTGAGAGAGAGCTGGAGGGAGCAAGCACGGGCCAGGAATGGGGAGGGGGTTCCCCGAGGCTGTTGGGGGGATGGGAGGTGGCGGAGAGGGGACGCGGGCCCTCCGAAGGCAGGAATGCAGCAGGCGTGGAGCTGTACCCCTCTGTTGGCAGCTCCGCCCCCAGTGGGATCACCCCAGCTGTGACCACCCCTGGGCGCATGACCCAAAGCCTGCACCCCCCCACCCGCCATGACAGGTGTTGCACCTACCCCACTGCACTCTCGGCAAGGAAAGGAGGGGAGTGGGGAGGAGGGGAAGGACGCCACCCCATGGCCAGAGCCTCACCCACCCCTCGCCAGTTCACTATCCCTGCTCACAGGGGCCCCCATCCCCCCCATACGCCAACTTGGCCCTAGGATGCCCCACCCCAGGGCTGGAGTCCCTGGAGGTGAAGCAGAGATGCCCACCAGGGTACCCCGCCCTCCACACCCTATCCCACCATCTCATCCCCATGCCCTATCCTGACCCCTCTCACACTGGGTCCCCAGGATGGGTCCCCCAACCCTCCCAGTGAGGGCCCTCCCTCTACAGCTGGAGACTCTACTGGTTGCCCAGGCTCTCCAGCACCTCTGTGGGCACAGCCTCCAGCTCCACAGGCCCTGCTTTTTGTAGTCCTGGGTCCCCGGCCCAGTCCTGCGCTGATCACACACCCCTGTGCGGGTTCTGGGATCTGGAGTGCTGTGCTCTGCTGTCCAGTTACTGCACCCAGATCCCTGTCCCTGGAGCTGTCCCAGACCCCCGACCACCGGCGCCTGCCTCATCACCCCCAGAGGCCCCAGGACGGTTCCCTGCACCTCAGCTGCCTGGACACCCAGCTCTGCCTGCTGCCCATCAAGCTGGCCCTGGGACGCTCAGAAGTGGCTCTGTCCCAAGACCAGGCCCAGGGCTGGGGTCCTGAGGGGCAGTGGGGTAGGGGGGCACTCACGTGTTGTTGACAATCTGGAGCCGCTCCCCTTTCTTGAAAGACAGGTCAGTCTCTGTCCGCGACTCATAGTCATAGAGGGCCACAAAGGTGGTCACTCCGCCTGCACAGAAGGTGGGGAGTGTCAGAACGGCCAGAGCCATGGCTGGGGGGAGAGGTGGACAAGAGAGCCTTGCACCCTGGGCGGGGGTGGGGTTGGTCTCCCACCGCCAGCCCAGAGGCCTGGTCCCATTCACTGGGGGTGGGCCTCTACGCATGTCCCCCTGTGTCTGTGTGTCCCACACGCTTGTGAGGGCGTGTAGGAAGCACGTGCGTCTCTCCACCTCTGAGTGTGCCCACTGGGCTTGAGGGGATGCTGGGTGTTGGCTTCTCTGTTTGCTATCTGTCTTCCCCACAGCACCAGAAGTCCCCAATAATAGACATCTTTGTTTTGTTCCTAGAGCCTGGTGTATAGTACGTGCTCAAGAAACAACCATTAGATGAATGAAGCAGTGAATGAAGGAAACTGCACCTGGGGACGCAGCTCTTTTCTGGGGAGGTGTGACTCTGGATGCTTCTGTTTGTCAGGGAAGATCTTGGCTGCAGGTAACTGTCCCCTCCGAAGCCCTCTCTGTCCCCCCATTTGAGGTTACAACCTCCAGCCACACATCCACCAACACCACTCCCTGCCCGTTTTGCTCTTTCACAGCAGTTACCACCCACTAACACCCTGCACGGTTTACACACCTTGCTCTTCGCTTCTCTCCCCCACAGGGGTTTTGTCTGTTTTACACGTTGCTGTGACCCCAGCACCAGAAGAGACCTGGCACACAGGAGGGGTGCCACAACTATCTCTCAAACAAACGAATGGGTATGTTTGTGGGTCTGTCTCACTTGGGTGTGTGTCTGTGTGTTCTCACTGCACATATGTGCATCTGTGCATCTGTGAGTCTGTGGGTCTCTGGGATGGCATTTCTAGCTGGGCACGTGTGTGCTTTTGAAGGGCTTCTGACCACATGTGTCTGTCTCCATCTGGGAGTATGAGGTTTTTTGCGTATGTGTGTTTGTATTTGTGTACATTTGCATTGGGTGTGTGTCTGTGCCTGGAGGGTGCACATCCATGTGTCCCTGAGTGTGTCTCTATGTGCATGGCTTGTCTGTTTACGAAAGCATCTCTAGCTCAGCACGTGTAAATGTCCTGTATGGGTGTCTCTGAATGAGTTGCTGACTCTGTGTGTGTGTGTGTGTGTGTGTGTGTGTGTGTGTGTGTGTGTGTGTGTATGTGGGGGGGGGCTCTGTGTGAGGGTGTCCGGGTAAGAATGCACGTGTTTGTGTGAGGGTCTTATGTCTGTGTGTCTCCAGGACCACATGTGCATCTCTAAGCATCCTTTGCCTGGCGCTGCTATACCCCCAAAGCGCCAGCAGAGGGTGCAGGGGCGCATCTCGGCATTGGGCCGGGCCTCTGAAGACCCCAGTTCTCTTTCTCGCTTCTAACCCGCCCCGCCCCCTTAGCCACTCACCGCCTCCTGTCCTGAGCCATCTCTGGGCTGACCAGAGCAAAAAGCAATGCCTCAAACCCGTCCCCGTGCTTCCGAGAAACCCCCCCGGCTCTCTGGGCCTGTTTCCGCCTATAGTCCTATATCTCTAGGGCCCTTTATACGCTACATCGGATTCACCCCTAAAGGCAATGGAGTGTGCGCCTCACTTTCCAGTTTATAAAGCCTCCAGGAAACCCCCAATAGTCCCTAAAGCCAAGTAACTCCCAGACACCTCCCCGTCACTGAGCGAAAGAAACAGCAGCCCAGAGAGGGGGCGTCGCTCCCCCAGGGCACACAGCCCTCCTGGGGGAGGGGCCAGGGCCACCCGGCTCCCACACTCCCAGGCGCACTGACCAGCCAGGGGCCCCGCCCTCTGCGGGGAGGTGACTGTGTCGGAGGAGTTGAAACCTCCGAACAGCTTGGGCTCGGCGGCTGCAGGGGCAAAGGCCGTGCTGGGGCCCCGGTGGCCATCAGCGGAGGCCGGCTTGCTGGGGGTCTGTGAGGTGGGGAAGGCACCCCCGCCGCCGCCGCCGCCGCCGCCGCCGCCGCCGCCATGGGTGTTATCAGCAGGTTCCAGGCTGCGGCGCCGCTGGCTGGCATCCTTGGGCTTGCTCTTGTTGCTGCCCATGGTCCTGCTGGAGACGAGAGAGGACCCTGGGTGAAGGGCTCTGGGAGCCGGCAGGGTTGCCTAGGCCCCTTAGCCTGCACTCCCATCCATTCTACAGATGGGGAAACTGAGGCCCAAAGAGGCCTCTTTGGGTAAGTTACCTTTCAGAACCTCAGTTTCTCCATCTGTAAAATGGGAATAGTGATGGCAACCATAAAGGGCTTCCTGGGTACAGGGCCAAGCACAGAAGAAACACCTCATAATCAGAAGCTCTAACCTTCCCCACCTTCCTCTGAGTCACTGTTTCCGTCCCTCGTGGGCAGGGATAGTATCTTGAGTCATGTCTACGTCCCAGGCATATAGGAGAAGGTCGAGGGTTTGTTGAGTGAATACATGACTGACTGAAATTGTCTAACACCAGTGGGAAAGGTGCTGAAAGTTGCAACTAGGGCAGGGATACAGCAGGCAGCTGAAAGGAGAGATGGCTGGGAGCTCACTCCAGGCCCAGGGCCTTTGCACATGCTGTTTCCTCTGCCTGAATGCTTTTCCCTGACCACTTGAGCAGAGTAACTCATGCCTCCTTCAGTTCTCAGCCCAAACATTGCCTCCTTGGAGGCAGCATGTGGGGGGTGGGAGGGAAATGTTTAGGGGTGATGGATTATCTTGACTGTGCTGATGGTTTCATGAGTGCATCCACGTGTCAAAACTTATCAAACTGCACACCTTAAACATGTGCAGTTTATGGTATGTCAATTATACCTCAATAAAGCTCTGAAGGAAAAAAAAATCACCTCCCTGGGAAGTGTTCCCCAACTTCTTTCATTGGTTTAAGTCCCCTTGCCTTTTGTGCCTCTCCTTGATAACATGTGGCCCAGTTTTGTGTGTGTGTGTGTGTGTGTGATTACATGATTATCGTCATGGGCTTTTGTCTAGTTCACTGCTGTGCTCCCAGTACCCAACACAGGGTATGGCACACAGTAGGTGCTCACTAAACAGCTGAATGAGTGAGTGTGAATGTGTGACTATTCAGTAGTTAAGAGAGTTCTGAGCCAGAAATCTGGGAGGGCTAGAGATTGGGAAACACAGAGAAACCCAAGTTGCAAACTCCCCAGTGACACCCATAGCCCTGCGACCCCCCTTTGCTCCCCACGTTGCCATCCGCAGGTCCTCATGGAGCCTAGCCAGGGTCTCCCCACACACCATGGCCGCCCCTCCCAGCTCCCTCATCTTGGCAGCCCTGATGGGTCATCACCTCACCTGGTGCAAGGCAGGGGCTATCCCAGAGGACCTGGGAAGCAGCCTGAGGTCTCAGCACGAACAACAGGTGTAGAGTCGGCGGTCTCGGACTAGAAGCCCTGATCTACCTCTCCTTGCTGTGTGACCCTAGGCAAGTCACTTCCCCTCTCTGGGCCTCAGCATCCTCATCTGCAAAGTAGGGATAAAACAGATTTCTCAGAACTGTTGGGAGGATATGACTAGAAAGAGAAATAATCAAGGTTCTGTCTCTTGGGTCATGATTTATCAGGCTCTGACTCTGGCAGGCCCGATACTAAGAGCTTCCCAGACCTGAAATATCCTTCACTCCCCCAAAAGCAAGAGTGAGAGTGAGGCCGTGTATGGCATGGCAGTTAAAGGTGGGCTCTGAAGCCAGACTCCCCAGACTCAGATCTTGGCTCTGCTCCTAATCGGCTGTGTGACCTCAGGCAAGTGACTTAACTTCCCTCTGTGCCCCACTTCTTCATCTGGAAATGACTGTGACAACTGAAGGAGGCAAGGCAGAGTGCTGGGAACACAGTAGGTCACCCTGCCACATCAGCTATTACTGATACTGTGATTCTGGACACACTGGCGATATAAGCTCCGATTATTCTCCAGGGGATGCTGCAGGCCCTGAAATCAGTCCAGAACTTCCTCTGGGACCCCGTGAATGGGGAAAAGTTCCCTTGACTGGCTGGGGCCTCAGGCAAGACTGTTTGCCCTGAGCGCCAAGCCCAGCTCTGTGACACCCCTCCCTATGTGAACCTTAGCCAGTCCCTGTAACCCTCTGGGCCTCAGGCTGCCCATCTGCACAATGGGGGTGTGGCCTGCATGCTCCCTGGGGGCCATCCAGATCAGAGAATGTGGGGCTGGGGAGGCCCTGGGGAGACCTGCTCAAGGGATATGCCAACAGGCCTGGGAAGGCCAATTTCTACGGCAACCCAATCCGTTGAGGTCACGATGCCCATCAGCGCTCATACAGTTGGTGTCCTGTGGGATCTACTAACCCGGTTACCCACAGCCCCAGGCTCGATGGAGGCTGAGCCTCAACCACCACATCCCCACCCACCTGCTCCCTGGTATAGTATTCACAGCACCAACTGTACAGCAAGCCCTCTGCCAGTCACCACAGGGGGACACAGAGATGAACTGGCCAGGTCCTGCCTCAGAGTGTGCATGCTCTAACAGGGGACTTGTTTGTGGGACTTTGAGAGGAAATAAAAGTTATAAAAACACATTAAAAATATTTTTAAAATTTTAATGAAGAACTTTCTAAGAGCCGAAACTTTCTTTAGAATGAACTAAATGATGAAGAGTGAGCCCCCTGTCACTGGAGGTAATCAAGGACAGGAGAAAGTATACTTGGCTGATGTGCCATGGAGGGGGAGGGAAAGCCAGGGCTGGAACATGAAAGCCCTTCCAGCACCAAGAGGATGCATGTGCCCACTTGGGAGGGGGCAAAGAAAAAAGCTCTTGACCCCTAAGCTCTTACACTAACCAAGAAGACCGCTCCCCACTGAGACACTCAGAAAAAACATAAGAGGTCCTTCAAGACCAGACCAAGGTGGCCCAGGGCCTCTGCTTGCAATGTTTGTTGGTTTGTGGGGTTTGGGTTTTTGTTTTGGGTTTTTTGGGTGTTTTTTGTCCCTGTGGTTGATTCTGATTATACAAGTACCACCTGTTTGTGGAGAGGTGGGCAGGTCGAGGTTAAGGGCCAGAGTACCGAAGCAGACTACCTGTGTGTGAATCCCAGCCCTACAAGCCCAGTGTGGGACCCTGTGCCTCAGTTTCCTTCTCTGTCAACTGAGGACAACAACAGTACCCATGTCATAGGGCTGCTGGGAGAATCCATGAGGAAGTACACGGAACATGCTTGGGATGCTGTGGCACGCTGGCAACCTGCCTCCAGAGGACAAGCCCCTGGGCATGGCAGTGCGTTTCCTTCCAGCGTCGTATGAATATAGGACAGTATATTGGGATCCATCTAGTGCCCTTGACTCTAAGCTCCCTGCGGGAAGGACCGGGTCGGGCCCATCTCCATATCCCTACTAGGTGCTCTGAAATATTTGCAGAATAGACAAAAGACTAAATGAACACAGACATGATTTGCAGCCTGCTTTGTTCCTGGAATGCCATGTTGTAGAGACCAAGTATCATTCTGCAATATTCAAACACTCCCAGAGCCTGGACCTTGTACTGGGCCCTGCTCTGAGCACTTTGCAAATATTGACTCATCAAATCCCCATGATAATCTAGGAAGTAGATACTAACAGTGTCCCTATTTTACTGATGAGGAAGCAGAGGCACGGAAAGGTTGAGGCACCTGCCTGAGATAACACAGCGAGGGTAAGAATGAAAAAAAGTGGGGACATGAAACCACACTGGGCGGCAGGAATCAGGGGCTGCTCACAGGGTCCACCTCCTGCCCTCCGGACCTCTCTTTCACATGAACAGCAAGATGGGGTGTGAGTGGATAAGGCAGCCTAGCCCCATTCCTAGAGAAAGCCCAAGATTTCAAGCTTTGCCATAGCAGAGTGTGCTAGAGGAGGGACAGCACATTTAGGGTGGGGTCTAGTCCCTGCAGGGCTGCCGCAGTGCCGTGTGACCTTGAGAGAGACCGCCCTTCCGGACCATGGTCTCCTTTCTTGAGGCAGGACCCTGTCTCAGAGCCCAAACGCTAAGTCACCATGAGCTGCCCATTTGAGAAGGGACAACTCCCCACATCTTTTCCGCCACTTGCTCACTCCAAGGCAGAGATAGATCCTTGGGGTCCAAGAGGAAGTTGGGGGGGCTCCATACTCGGTGTGTCTGAGGCTCCCAGAGGAAGGTAGCCCCTTTCCTCTGGGGAGCTGCTCCTGACCACAGGCTCCGGACAGAGGGCCTGCGCTATCGCTACCGAGAGAGGTACTGGGATGCCCTATAGCACCTCCCCGTCAGTGCCCCCAGCGCTTCGTGCTCAGCGGGTCCCAAACTAACTTGGCATCTCCCTCTACGACTTCCCCTCACCCCACGTCTCCATCTCAGGGCTGGTTCGCCCGTCCTCCCCACCAATCTTCCTCAAATGCATCCCTCCCCCCACCCCATCTCCACTCCCTCAGGCCAGGCCCCTGTCGTCCTGACCTGGGACAGCAGTGGGGGCCCCTCCAGGGCGCCCTCGTCCAGCAACCAGAGGCATCTCTGTAATGCACACAAACAAATAGGGCCCCTGCTCAACACGGTCCACGGAAAACTGGAAAAGACCTATGTGTTTATCAGGGGGGGACTGGACAAATAAATGATGGTCTGTTCATCAAGCGGACAGCGGTGCAGATAAACAAACAGAATGAGAGCTCGGGGCGGCCTGGGAAGATGCTCACGACACACTATTAAGTGAAGAGGAAGATGGCAGTGTAGAATGTCCTCTGGGCCACTCGGGGCCCCAGTTTCCTCATCTAGAAAATGGGGGCAATAGTGCTACCTATGTCAAAGGGTTGGTGGGAGGATTAAAGAGAATGCAGACAAGGCCTTAGTGGGGTGCCTGGCACGTAGTACACATGAACTACAATTATTTCTGTAAAGGAAATTAGCATGTGAATGTGTATGTGTGTGTATGTGCAGACGTGCACACACATGTGCCGTAAGGTTTAGAGAAAGTTCTGGAAGGAGTCCAAATTCTTCACAATATTTAATCCAAAAGGTGTGAAAGAGGGAAAGGAAAATCCCTTCTTTACTTTACATGTTGTGTCACTTGACATTTAGAAATTACCTTGTCATGATTTTTTTTTCAATGAGACTTAAACAAACATTCAAGAGCTTCCCATCATCCCCCTCTGGATGAGGCCTAAACCCTTCAGCTGGGTCCACGTGGCCCTGTGGAGCTGGGGCTGTGGCCTCCTCCCATGGGCCCCCTACAGGAGGGCACCACACTCTCTCACCTCCTGGCCTTTGCCTAGGCTGTGCCCCTAGGCATAGATACTTACAACATCCAGAAGAGTCCAGAAAAAACTGTAGTTCAGTCAGGTCATACCCGCTCCTTCCTTCCTGACTCTGAAGAAGGTCACCTCCACCTCTTCTAAGAGTGGAGGGGAGGCCAGGAGCTTAGGAGTTGAGAGTGAGGACTCCAGTCAGACCTGGGTTCAAATCCTGGCTCCACTACTTACTAGCTAAATCTTCTTGGGCAAGTCACTTCACCTCTCAGTTTCCTTATCTTTAACAAGTCACTTCACCTCTCAGTTTCCTTATCTTTAAAATGGGCGTAATAAAAAGGAATGAAATTCAGTTATTTGTAGTGAGGTGGATGGACCTAGAGTCTGTCATACAGAGTGAAGTAAATCAGAAAGAGAAAAACAAATATCGTATGCTAACGCATATATATGGAATCTAAAAAAAAAAAAAAACGATTCTGATGAACCTAGGGGCAGGACAGGAATAAAGACGCAGACGTAGAGAATGGACTTGAGGACACAGTGGGGGAAGGGGAGGCTGGGACGTAGTGAGAGAGAAGCATTGACATATATACACTACTGAATGTAAAAGAGATAGCTAGTGGGAAGCTGCTACAAAGCACAGGGAGATCAGCTCGGTGCTTTGTGATGACCTAGAGAGGTGGGATAGGGAGGGTGGGAGGGAGGCTCAAGAGGGAGGGGATATGGGGATATATGTATATGTATAGCTGATTCACTTTGTTGTACAGCAGAAACTAACACAACGTTGTAAAGCAATTATACTCCAATAAAGATGTATAAAAAAATGACAATAAACAGATTAAAAAATAAAAAATAAAATGGGGGTAATAATAAACTTAACATCTGAGAATTAAGTGAGAGAGTCCATGTGCCAGGCGGAGAATAAGTGCTTGATAAACAGCACTCACTGTCGTTTGCTGTTATTACCGTTACAGGTGACGAGAGGAGCAACGCAAGAGGAAGCAAGAGTTAGTGGCAGGGCCTTGAATGCCAAGCACAGAATTGAGCATGTTGCATGCAGTCGATACTCAATTGTCCCCACAGCACAGTGAAGTAGGGACTACAACTACATCCACTTTACAGATGGGACCAAAGTTCAGAGAAGCCAGAACCTTGCCTAAGGCCATACAGCAAGCGAGTGCAGCAGATTTGGGATGCTCGGGGATCAGGAGAGTACAGTCAGAAGGCACCTCTGGTGCCCCGCCCACTGTGCTGATACCCTCCCTGCCCCAGGCACCCCCACCATTCCACCATCTCCACCTCCCTAACACAGAGGCAACACAGGTCAGAGGTCAACCTCTGACATCACCATCCATATCTCTGGACCCTCCAAGGAAGAAGAAGCATCATGGAAAGCCTGGAGCCAGAATGCCAGGTTCAGATACCAACTTGCCATTTCCTGGTCATGCAGCCTCCAGGGGGCCTCAGTTTACCCCTTATCAAAAATGGGAATCTGTGTAATTGCTCCTATATGACTGGGCTTGAGGGGAAAACATGAGGTAATACTGATAAAGTACCTGGAACATAGGAAGTGCTCAATAAATAATAGCTATTATTATCATCACTGTGGAAGACTTCTCTTCAGATCCTTGCTCTCTTTTCTAACCACTCTTACAATTAAGCAAAGGCTTCCAAAATTCCAACTGTGTGTAAAGCCCTGTGCATGGCCCTGGAGAGATTGTCTGGTAGAGTTGATTGGAACCAAGGCCTACAAAAGCCACTTCACAGGGAAAGAGTCCAGAAAAGACAAGCATGTCCACTAGTTAACCTTGCTCTAAGATGCTTGCCAGTGCGATGAGCTAAGAAAAAGAAATGGATGGAATAAAATGGAATTGGAAAACAGATGATGAGTATCATCACTTGCAGCTGTTATCAATATAGATCTGAGAAATCCAAGAGAATTTTCCATAAAACTATTGAACAAAAAGTGAATTAAGTAAAGCAGAAGGAAATTAAATGTAATATCCAAAAATCAATAATGTAGCTATATACCAACAGCAATCAGGAAATAAAATGAAAGAAAGCTTAGCATGGGAATTCCCTGGCATTCGAGTGGTTGGGACTCTGAGCTCTCACTGCCGAGGGCCCGGGTTTGATCCCTGTTCGGGGAACTGGGGTCCTGCAAGCCGTGCGGCGTGGCTGGAAAAAAAAAAAAAGGAAGCTAAGCATTGCAAAAATATCGATTCTTCCTAAGTAAATCTACAAATTGAATGTGATCCCAATAAAACCCCAACAGGATTTTTTTCTAACTAAGCAGGTCAATTTTCAAGTTTATGAGTAAATTATAAGAATAGCCAGGAATGGGACTTCCCTGGTGGCACAGTGGTTGAATCCGCCTGTCAATGCAGGGGACATGGGTTCAAGCCCTGGCCCGGGAAGATCCCACATGCCGCAGAGCAACTAAGCCCATGCACCACAACTACTGAGCCTGCTCTCTAGAGCCCGTGAGCCACAACTACTGAGCCCATGTGCCACAACTACTGAAGCCCACGTGCCTACAGCCTGTGCTCCGCAACAAGAGAAGCCACCACAATGAGAAGCTGGCGCACCACAACAAAGAGTAGCCCCACTCACCGCAACTAGAGAAAGCCCGCGCACAGCAATGAAGACCCAACGCGGCAAAAAAAATAATTAATTAATTTTTTTAAAAAAAGAAAGAATAGCCAGGAAAACCTTAAAAAGAAGAGTAACGAAGAGAAAATAGTCCAACCAGGTAGTAAAACTTACTATAAAGTCACAATAGTTAAAACTGTGTGATATCAGTACAAAAATATATAAATTAATGGAGCAGAAAAGAGGGTCCAAAAATTGTCCCAAAACATATGGAAATTTAATATATTATGAAAGTAGCATTTCATAACAGTGAGAAAAAGGTAGACTATTTTTTTTTTTTAGACTATTTTTAAGACAGAGTTGGGACCAATGATCTGCCATCAGGAAACAAAGTTGGATCTCGATCTCACTCCACATGCCTATAAATTCCAGATCAATCGTATTTAAACCACACAAAAATAAAACCATAAAGCTCTAAAATAAGGTGGGAGAATAAGTTTTCTAATCTCAGAATGGGAAAAGCATTTCTAAACATGACCAAAAAACCTAAAAATCTTTTTTAAAATAATAAATCAATCTACATAAAAATCTAAAACGTCTGCATGGCTTGATAAACATCATAAGTTCACAAGACAAACCAAAAACTAGGAAAAATATTTGTAACTCGTAGATAGACAAAGGTTTTTTTCCCTTAGTATATAATGAGCTCCCATAAAATAAGAAAAATAACCACAGATAGTTTACAGCAAATGAAATGGTACTTAAACATATGAGAAGATGCTCAATCTCACTTAGAAGATAAATCACATTAAAACTACACAAGCCACCCAGCAACAGCAGAATACACATTCTTCTCAAGTGCACATGGAATATTCTCCAGGATAGACCATATGCTAAGCCATAAAACAAGCCTCAATAAATTTAAAAGGAGTGAAATCATACAAAGTATGTTTCTGATAACAATGAAATGAATTAGAAATCAGTAACAGAAATAAATTTGGGAAATTACAAATATGTGAAAATTAATACACCTAATAACCAATGAGTCAAAGAAGAAGCCACCCAAAAAAATAGAAAATACTTTGAGATGAATGAAAATGAAGACACAACTTATCAAAATGTATGGGATGCAGTAAAGTAGAACTTAAAGGGAAATGTATAGCTGTAAATGCCTATATTAAAAAAGAAGAAAGATCTTGAATCAATAACCTAAACTTCCACCTTAAGACACTAGCAAAAAAAAAAAAAAAAAAAAGAAGAAGAAAAAGAAGAAGAGCAAACTAATCCTAAAGCAAGTGAAAGGAAGGAAATAAAGATTACAGCAGAAATTAATGAAATAGAAAATAAAAAACAATAGAGAAAAATCAACAAAACCAAAAGTTTGTTCTTTGAAAAGATTAACAAAATTGACAAACAAGAAAATTGTTCCGAACAAGAAAAAAAGGGAGAAGACTCAAATTACTAAGACCAGGAATGAAAGAGAGGACAATTACAAATCTTACAGAAATAAAGAAGATTTAAAGGAAATGCTATGAACAATGCCATGCCATGCCAACAAATTAGATATCTTGGATAAAATGGACAACTACGTAAGAAAACACAAACTACTGAAACTAAGAAGAAATAGAAAATTTAAATAAAGCTAAAACAAGTAAAGAGATTGAATTAGTAATTTTAAAACATGTCACAAAGAAAAACTCAGGCCCAGGTGGCTTCACTGGTGAATTCTACCAAACATATAAATAAGAATTAATACCAATTCTTCACTTGGGAACACTTCCCAACTCATTCTATGAAGCCAGTATTACCCTAACACCAAAGCCAAACAAAGACATCATAAGAAAAGAAAACTACAGACCATTATCTCTTATGAATATAAGATGTAAACATCTTCAACAAAATACTAGCAAACTGGATCCAGCAACATATAAAAAGAATTATACATCATGACCAAGTGAGATTTACCCCAAGCATACAAGGTTGGTTTAACTTCTGAAAATCAATCAATGTAATATACCATACCAATAAAATAAAGGACAAGAACTATACAATAATCTCAGTAGATACAGAAAAAGTATTTGGCAAAATCCAACACCCTTTCATGATAAAAACACCCACCAAACTAGGAATAGAAGGGAATTTCTTCAACCTGACAAAGGGCATCTATGAAAAAGCCATATCTAACAACATACTTAATGGGGAAAGACTGAATGCTTTCCCCCTCAGAAACAAGACAAGGATGTCTGCTCTCACCAGTTCTATTCAACATTGTACTGGAGGTTCCAACCAGGGCAATAAAGGAAGAAGATGAAATAAAAGACATCCAGATTGGAAAGGAAGAAGTAAAATTTTCTTTATCTGTAGATGACATAATCTTGTATATAAAAATTCCTAAGGATTCCACTAAAAAAATTATGAGAATAAACAAGTTCAGCAACTTGCAAGGTACAAGATTAGTATATAAAAATAAATTGTATTTCTATACACTAGCAATAAACAATCCAAAAATAAAATTAAGAAAATAAATTACAATATCAAAAGAAGACTTAGAAATAAGATTAACAAAAGAAGTGCAAAACGTATACTCTGAAAACAACAAAAATTGTTGAAAGAAATTAAAGAACTAAATAAATGGAAAGACATCCCATGTCCATGGATTGGAAGACTATGCATTATTAAGATGGCAATAGTCCCCAAACTAATCTATAGAGTCAACACAATCCCAAACAAAATCCCAGCTAGCTTCTTTGCAAAAATTGACAAACATCCTAAAATTCATATGGACAGTCAAGGGACCCAGAATAGAAAAAACAATCTTGAAAAAGGGAAACAAAGCCTGAGGGCTCACACTTCTCAATTTCAAAACTTGCTGCAAAGCTCTGGAAATCAAGACAGTGTGGTACTGGTATGAGGATAGACTTATAAATCGATGGGAGAGAATTGAGAGTCCAGCAATAAACACTCACATTTATGGTCAATTGATTTTTGACAAGGGTGCCAATATAATTAAATGGAGAAAGAAGAATCTTTTCAATGAATGCTGCAGGAATAACTGGATACACTCAGGCAAAAGAAGGAAGCTGGGCACCTTCCTCAAACCCTACACAAAAATTAACTCACAGTGGATCACAAATCTAAATGTACAAGGTAAAACTTTAAAAATCTTATAAGAAATTACAGGCATAAATTTCCCCACTTTGGATCACAATAGTTTCTTAGTCATGACACAAACAACATAAGAAAAAATAGATAAACTGGACTTCATCAAAATTAAAAACGTTTGGACTTGCCTGGTGGCACAGTGGTTAAGAATCCGCCTGCCAATGCAGAGGACACGAGTTTGAGCCCTGGTCCAGGAAGGTCCCACATGCCACGGAGCAACTAAGCCCGTGCACCACAACTACGGAGCCCGTGTGCCACAACTACTGAATCCTGCACACCTGGAGCCCATGCTCTGCAACAACAGAAGCCACCGCAATGAGAAGCCCACACACTGCAATGAAGAGTAGCCCCCGCTCGCCACAACTAGAGAAAGCCCGTGCACAGCAACGAAGACTCAACGCAGCCAAAAATAAATAAATAAAATAAATAAATTTATTTAAAAAAATTAAAAACATTTGTGTGTCAAAGGACACCATCAAGAAGGTAAAAAGAATCCACCAAATGGGAGAAAATATTTGCAAACCATATATCTGATAAGGGACTTGTATCTAGAATATATAAAGATCTTTTACAACTCAGCAAACAAAAAGAGAAATGACCCAACTTAAAAATGGGCAAAAGATCTGAATAGACATTTCTCCAAAGAAAATATATGGCTAGTAACTGCATGAAAAGATGTTCAACGTTATTAGTCATCAGGAAAATGCAAATCAAAACCACAATGTGATACCACTTCACACCCACTAAGATGGCTGTAATTAAAAAGATAGAAAAAAACAAGTTGTTGGCAAGGGTGTAGAGAAATTGGAAACTTCATACATTACTGGTGGGAATGTGAAATGGTGTAGCTGTTTTAAAAAAACAGTCTGGCAGTCCCTCAAAAGGTTAAATATAGAGTTACCATATGACCCAGAAGTCCCACTCCTAGATATAGACCCAAGAGAAAAGAAAACATATCCACATAAAAACTTGAACATGAGTGTTCATAGAAGCATTATGCATAATAGCCAAAAAGTGGAAACAATCATATGTCCATCAATTGATGAATGGGTAAATAAATGTGGTATATCCATATAACAGAATATTATTTGGCAAGAAAAAGGAATGGAGTACTGATACATGCTACAACATGGATGAACCTTGAAAACATGCTAAGTGAAAGAAGCCAGACACAAAAGACTACATACTGTATGATTCCATTTACATGAAAGTTCCAGAATAAGCAAATCTACAGAAACATAAAGTAAACTAGTTATCACCTGGGCCTGGGGGAGGAAGGTCTGAGGGGCAGTGGAGACTGACTAAATGGGTTACACAGTTTCTTTTTGGGGGTGATGAAATTGTTCTAAAATTGATTGTGGTGATGGTTGTACAACTCTGTGACTATACTAAAAACCATTAAATTGTACCCTTTGGGGGAGGGATAAATTGGGAGGTTGGGATTGACATATACACACTACTATATATAAAATAGATAACTGGGCTTCCCTGGTGGCGCAGTGGATAAGAATCCGTCTGTCAATACAGAGGACACGGGTTCGAGCCCTGGCCTGGGAAGATCCCACATGCGGCGGAGCAACTAATAAGCCCGTGCGCCACAACTACTGCAGCCTGCGAGCCTAGAGCCCGTGCTCTGCAACAAGAGAAGCCACCGCAATGAGAAGCCCGCGCACCACAACCAAGAGTAGCCCCTGCTCAATGCAACTAAAGAAAGCCCATCTGCAGCAATGAAGACCCAACGCAGCCAAAAATAAATAAATAAATTAATTAATTAATTAAAAAAAAAAAAAATAGATAACTAATAAGGACCTACTGTATAGCACAGGGAACTCTATTCAATACTCTGTAATGACCTATATGGGAAAATAAGCTAAAAAAAAGTTTACATATGTATAACTGATTCATTTTGCTGTACAGCAGAAACTAACACAACATTGTTAATCAACTGTACTCCAATAAAAATTCAAATAAATAAATAAATACATACATAAATACATACAAAATAAATAAACTGTACACTTTAAATGGGTGAATTGTCTGGTATGTGAATTCTATCTCAATAAAGCTGTGTTTAAAAAAAACAAAAACAAAAACAAAAACACTACACCAGAGGCCACTGTTCATCTATTAGATTGGCAGATCCCCAAATTCTAGAGCAACCTGTGTCGGTGAGAGCGAGGGGAAGAAGAGGATGTGGTGTGAAGGTACATCAGTGCCACCTCCGTGGTCCTCCGAAGGACCATCTGGCCATATCTAATAAAATTACAACTGCACACATTCTGGGACCCTGCAATTTGGGATTAATCTTAGAGGTATCCTCACACATGAACACTAAGCATACGATGGAAGATATGCATTGCAGAATGGTCTGCAATAAGCAAAAGGCTGGAAACAACCAAAAGTAGTCTTCTCTAATTAAATAAAGCATGGTCTCCATCCACACAATGAATACTATGCAATCAGGAAAAAGAAAGAAGCAGCACAAAATGATCTCCAAGGCACACTGTCAAGAGCAAACAGTCACATGTAGAGCTGAGTATACCATGCATGATCACTTGAGGTTTTAAAATTATTTTTTCTAACATCCATGCTTACATATGCCTGGACTCCTTGGAAGAACACACCAGAAACTCCTCCCCATGGCTGCCTCTAGCAAGGAGACCTGGGTGCCAGAGAGGTTTACTTTTCCCTGCCTTCTTTTGTACTGTTTGAATTATTTTTTTACTGTGTGTGTTAATGCTTTTTCTTTCTTTTTTAAGAAAAAAGTTGACATATACACACTACTATATATAAAATAGATAACTAATAAGAATCTACTGTATAGCACAGGGAACTCTACTCAATACTCTGTAATGACCTATATGGGAAAAGAATCTAAAAAAGAGTGCGTTTATATATATATATGTATAACTGATTCACTTTGCTGTACAGCAGAAACTAAAACAACATTGTAAATCAACTATACTCCAATAAAAACTAATGTAAAAAAAAAGAAAGAAAGAAAAAAGACAGGTTTACCTGGTATCAGATCCTGGCACTCTCGCTCATAGCTGGGAAGTCACTTCACTTCTCTGAGCCTCTGTGCTCTGCAAAGGGAGGGATAATAATAGTATCTGCCTCGCAAAGTTGTTGTGAAGGATTAAATAAGACAAGGCCCCGCACGCACACACGCGCAGGGCTCCCCCCCGTGTCTGTGTCTGGCTCCTAGCAGTAGCTGCGTGGTCCTACTCCATGTGGTAGGTGCATGGCTCATGCTGGTTATTAATACGTTACTACGTACACCAAGGTGGATTGTAACAAGTGCCACCAGAGAGCCTTGGACCAAGTGTTGAGAGCATCAGCAATCCCCTCCAACTGGGAGGAACTGGGAAAGGATTCCTGGGGGAGGCAGCATTTGAGAAGGGCTTCAAGGTCGAGAAGGAGGTCCACAAATAGAGATAACTGGGGGCTGTGCCTCTGGCAGAGGGAGCTGTGCAGGCAAAGACCTGGAGGTAGGAAAGCCCTGGGTATTCGCTCAGTCGTGCATTCCCTGGCTCCTTCAACAAAGCTCAGCTGAGCACCGACTATGCGCCAGACACTGTCATAGGAAAGACAGACAAAGCCAAGTAGCTGGACCATCGAAGGGAGGAATTACAGAGAGTGTGAAGACAACAAGGGGCTGGGGCAGAGCCTCACCCAGGTCCAAGTGTTCATAGAGCAGACCAGGAAAAGGAGGCTCAGAGAGGGAGAGAGGCTGCCTAAGGTCACACAGCACCTTCTCAACTTATGGAAAGGTCTACTCCCAGCTCCACCCTTCCCATGACCCACGAGCCTGGAGAAGAGAAAGCCCACAAGGGCCGTCCCAATGTGCACTCATCAGAAGGTGCAGAAAGATGCCGTCTAAATTGGGGGCCCCAACAAAGAGGAGGGACAACTGGTTCTCAGATGATAACAGCACCTGGTTGATGGGTAGAGAGACTCCTGTGTGCCAGGCACCATGCTGAGAAGTGCACTACATCTCTGAGCCCAGGTGAACCCTCTGCAGCCCTGTGTGGTCAGCCCCATTTTGCAGATGAGGGAACTGAGGCCCAGAGAGGTCAAGTTACTTGACTAAGGTCACAAGGCTCATAAGAGACAGCATCGGCAGGCAGACTCGGATTGCCTGGGCTCCGTAGCCTCAGGTCCCAGGGCCCATCCCCCAAGGGAGCCACTGCCAGGGCCTGTATCAGCAGTCACATCCCTTCTCAAAAGCACCCAAGGTGGAAGCTGTTCTCAGCCAGTCCAGGAATGTTTCCTGATAACAGCGGCCCAACCCAGGGTGGGAGGAGTGGGTGGTGGTGGTTGTGTGAGGAATTGGGGGGGGGGGTGTGTGGCAGGAAGGACACAGCCCATTTGAGTCCATCTGTCCTGCCTCTGGAGAGGAGGAAGCAAAAAGGCCCCATCAGGCACCCATCAGAGTCAGGTGGGTTGCAGCATCCTGGTTAAGGGGGCTCCTGCTGTGGCCCATGGGAGAACTCTGGGCAAGTCAACCAAAGCCTCCTTCAGTACCATGGAGACACCCATAATCACCCCAGACAGTTGCAAAAGCAAATGAGCTAACCACGTGTGCCCTGGGCATGCAGGCCATGCTGGATAAAGGGGGGTGCGACCACCACTGCTACCTTATTATTTCCATTGTTATTGTTTAGCTCTCCAGTTCCCACCAGGACCCTGCTTCACAGGGACGATTAGGCCCCATCTCCCAGAGAAGGCAACAGAGAGAGGCTCAGAAAAGCCAAGTCAGGTGCCCAGGCCACCATCCAAGACAGCAGAGGACCAGCTGGGGATCCTGACTCTCCTGGCCCCAGGCCACTTTGGCCCCTCTCCCCAGGAGCACCAGTCCCAGCTGGGCTCTCGCAGGGAGTTATTACACCAGGGACTAAGCAGGGCCCTCAGCCAGTCCATTTTCTACTAGGGGAATGGAGGCCAAGATAGGGGGGAGTGGCTGGCCCAAGGCCACACAGCCCAAGAAGGACCACTTACGGAATGAACCTGTCACCCTTCTGAACCTCCAAGGCTGGGTCCCCAGCTGATGCCCCGCCCTCCTCGCAATAGCCCTAGGGGGCAGGTACCACCAGCACTGGCCCGTGTCCACAGGGGAGGAAGCTGAGGCTGGAGGAGCGCAGGAGAGGGTGCCGGTCCATCACGCCCACCCCAAAAGCGGGGGCTGTGACCCTTTCCTGCCTCCCCTGGAGCCTCCCACACGTAGGCAGGAATCTTCTGATTCCCTTTCTTCCTTCAGACTCTCAAAAGAATGACGTGCTCAACTGACGTGTTTTTCTACAAGTGGTTTCGGAATATAGAAGAGAGTCCTGCTTCAGAGCAGGGGAATATGAATAATGACAGTAATAAGAATAACGGCAGTAGCAACAGCTAATATTCATTTAGCACTTTTTTTTTTTTTTTTGGCCGCACCATGTGGCATGCAGGATCTTAGTTCCCCGACCAAGGACCAAACCCGCATCCCCTGCAAGGGAAGCACAGAGTCTTAACCACTGGACCGCCAGGGAAGTCCCTATGTGCCATTCTTATCACCCCATTTTACAGAAGAGGAAACGGAAGCACAGACAGGTTAAATGATGTGATTAAAATCCCGCCTCTTAGCAGCTAAGTGCCAAGTTCCTCCCTCTCTGAGCTTCTCCCTGAAGGGGGGCTGCCACCCCTTGGGCCACTGGGAAGGACCCAAGGAAGAAGTCAGGGCCAGGGCCAGCTCAGCCCCCTCCCCAGAACTCAACACCATCGGCTGCTCCAGTGCAGGTTGGTGGGGTGGAATGGGGTGTGCTGATGGCGGTGTGGAGACCTACACCTTTCCCCCTCATGCCCTCCCACCTGGGGTTCACACTACCCCTTCCATGCTCCCAACAGCCCTGGAACAAGCTATGGCCACAGTCATTTTACACATGAGCACACAGGGCTCCAGGAAGCTGCCCCAGCCAGGAAGTGGGGTG
This sequence comes from Eubalaena glacialis, assembly GCF_028564815.1. NCBI lineage: Eukaryota > Metazoa > Chordata > Mammalia > Artiodactyla > Balaenidae > Eubalaena > Eubalaena glacialis. The sequence continues at coordinate 22,854,407 of NC_083728.1, forward strand.
CAAAGGCCCTGAGGCAGGAAGGTCAGATGTGCAGGTCTGGACTGAGTGGGTTCCAGCTTAACTGGGTCGCTGCAGGCTTTTGGCCCAGGCACGAGGAGGTCGGAGGGAGGCCCCGAGAGGGACCTGTCCAGCAATTTAGGTCAGAAAGACCTGAAAATTTGAGAGAGAAGCCCATGAAGATTTTCTCAGGCCCCTGAGTGTGCTGGGAGGGACGGGGGGAGGTTACTGAGGCTTCATCCCACAGTGATCCTGTCAGAGCACAATGATCAGCTTCAGAGGAGACACCTAAACCATGGTGGACTTCCCAGAGGAGGGGACATCTCAGCTGCGGTCCAAAGGCTGAGCAGTTTGTGAAAAGAGGAAGGGGAAGCATGATCCAGGCAGAAGGGATTACTTGGCCAAAGGCCCAGAGGTGGAACCATTTAGAGAAAGGCAAAGAGCCAGGTCAGTTTAAGTCATGTAGCCTCAGTTTCTCCAGCAGCAAAATGGGGGGAAAGAGGCACACAGTGGGTGCCTCCATCTCCCCCACACCCACTATTTCCCTTCTCCAAGGCCCCCCACCCAAGAGGAAGGGCACTGGGAAGTTGGCTGCTGGGTCCTCCTGCCATGGAGCATCTTTGGGGCTGGTGAGGTTGGCAGGGTTGGGAGGTTTCACTGACACCCCCCGACACCCTCTACCCCAGAATCCAGGCCAGGCAGCCTGGCAGGTGGATGGGGAGGGCAGCTCACAGGCCAGGAGGCCACAGCCCTGATCTTAGAGAGCTTTGTGAGATCTCCCCCTTCACAGATGTGGAAGTGGAGGCTCAGAGAGGGGAGCACTCAGCCTCAGGTCACACAGCAAGGTGGAGGCCAGCTCTTGAATGAGGGTGTGGGACTGGGACCCGGACTGAAGATAAGATTCTTGGGGCACCAGGCCCAGGAGCGCTGGGCTGAGGAGGAGCTAGAAGAGGAAATGCTGGCCCCAAAGGACCACAGACCAGGCAAGTCCCAGGGACCCAGCCAGGTACCACCTGGCCCGGCCAGATGAGGGCTGGCCACCATGTGGCTAAGTGGAAGGCCTCCATCAGAATCTCCATGTGACCTCGGCAAGCCACGCCCCCTCTTGGGCCTCAGCATCTGCATCTGGACAAAGGCCCTGGCATGCCAAGGATTCCTTAACAGACCCCCAGCATCAGTGGTGACCACAGGGAACACTGAGGTGACACGTTTTGCTCTCTCTCAGCCTCTCCAAGGTCATGTCTCCCAGGCCCCGCCCCTGTGGTTCCACCCCCGCTGGCTGATGGCTGACAGGCCTTGGGGGACAGATGCCAGCCGGCCCCTGCCCACGGTGCCCGCTATTCCTGCCAGCAGCTCTGGCTGCTTCCCTGCTCTGGGAACACACAGTGCCCCCTCGTCCCCGCCCCCGCCCACACCCACGCAGGAGCTCCGTCCAGGGACACGGGTGGGCAGAAGCACCTGGCGGCCAGGCCCCTCCTCACTGTCGGCCCTGTGCTCAACCCCCCACACTCAAAGCTCGCAGGTGCCACCCTGGACATGTGACCTCGGGAAGGTCCAGGCCTTCCTTTATTCATCCATGAAATGGGGGCTCTGGCAGGTCTCTGAGGGAGAAGGCATCCGAGCCTGAGGCTGAGGACAGTGGTCAGCAAGAGAGCCGAAACCCTTAAAGCGCCTACGGGCTGTTCATGGGATCAAGGCCAAGCGTGGAGGGGAGTCAGCTGCACGCTCCCTCCTCCCCACCACTTAACCCTCCCTGGACTCGTAATTACCCTCTAGCCTCCAGCCCTTTGCACATGCTGTTTCCTCTCCTGAGGCTTCACCACCCACCTCCCTGTGCCCCCCATGAACTCCAGTGCACCCTATGGGCCTGACCACAGGTCATACTTGACCTTGCCTACCCTCCAACTGAGAGAGGTGCCTCTCTTTTTCTGGGCTCGCATAGCCTCCATCACATGGGGACTAAGAGTTATACTGCTTGGGGACTTCCCTGGCAGTCCAGTGGTTAGGACTCGGCGCTTTCACTGTGATAGCCTGGGTTCAATCCCAGGTCGGGGAACTGTGACCCAAAAGCTGTGCGGTGCAGCAAAAAAAAAAAAAAAAAAGAGTTGTACTGTCTGGGTTCAAAACCCAGCTCTGACCCTTCCTAGCTGTGTGACCTTGGAAAAGTTACTCTACCTCTCTGTGCCTCCATTTCCTCACTTATAAAATAGGGATAAAAATAATAATTACCTCCAAGGATTGTTGTGAGGATTAAATGAAGTCATATTTGTAAAGGGCTTAGAACAGAGCCCAGACCCTAGCAAATGTGCCGTAAGTATTTGCCAGTAACCAATAAGAGTAGCAGCTGATACTTGTTGAGCACCTACTGTATGCCAGGCCCGGTGCTCAGTATTTTACCTGGATTATCTCACAACAGCCTGGGAGGAGGGGCCGTTATGAACCTCGTTTTAAAAGGGCAAAGACAGGGAGGCCCGGAGGCATCAGCTTCATCTCAAAATATATCTGGGGACGAAGGGGATTTTGCTGATATTAAGGAACTATTGTGCATTTCTTTCAGGTAGATTATGGTTTTGTGGCTACTTCCTTAACATGAGTCTTATCTTTTAGAGATACATACTGAAAGATTTGCACATGAAGGAAGACATGCGTGCAGGATTTGCTTTAAAATGACCCAGGAGGGGCTTTCCTGGTGGCACAGTGGTTAAGGATCTACCTGCCAACGCAGGGGACATGGGTTCGAGCCCTTGTCCGGGAAGATCCCACATGCCGCGGAGCAACTAAGCCCGTGCGCCACAGCTACTGAGCCTGCCCTCTAGAGCCCGCGAGCCACAACTACTGAGCCTGCGTGCCACAACTACTGAAGCCCGCGTGCCTAGAGCCCGTGCTCCGCAACAAAAGAAGCCACTGCAATGAGAAGCCTGCGCACCGCAACGGAGTAGCTCCCACTTACCACAACTAGAGAAAGCCCTCGTGCAGCTATGAAGACCCAAAGCAGCCAAAAAAAAAACAAACAAACAAAAAAATGACACAGGAAGGGGGTGGGACGGAACAGGTGTGGAGGGGACAGGCCAGGCCATGGGTGGTGCTTGGGGCTCAGTGACAGGTTCATGGGGTTTGTTATACTAATTATGCTTCTATAACAAAGAGTTTAAAAAGGAAGATGAAATAAAATAATGCAAAACAACGTTTGACCCTCTGCCGCCCCACCAACTGCCCCAGCCTGGGCCAACCACTGTCACCCCTTCCCCTCGCTGGATCAATGCAGTCGTCCCTCTGGTCCGCCTGTCTCCACCCTCAGCCCCCAGTCTGCTTTCCACACAGCAGCCAGATGCTCTCAGAAAGCCTCCTGCGGTCCCCGCCTCACTGGGAGGTAAGAGCCAACATCAGAAGGGTCCAGAGGCCCTCCCTGGACACCCCCGCATCTTTCGGCCCTTTCCTCCTGTCATTCTCCCCGCGCTTGCTCTGTTCCCCTGGCCTCCTTGCTGTTCCTCCAACACTCCAGCCTGCCACTACCTTCCGATCTTTGCACTGGCTGTGCCCTCTACCTGGGTTCTCTTGCCCCAGGGAGCTACATGGCTCCTCCCTCCCTTCCTAGGAGGTGAGCTTCTGGGAGAGGTCTCCCCTCCCACCCCCAAACCCCCCCACCCCCAGGTCCGCCATCCTATCTAATCACAACCATTCTGTACAACCCAGCCAGTCTTCCCAGCTTTACATTTGACCCATGACACTTATCACGTTCTAACAGACCACGTGCATATTTTCCTTATTTGTTGTGTTTTTGTCTTCCCCACTAGAATGTCAGCTCTGTGAGAGCACAGATTTTTGTCTGGTTGGTTCTTTGCTGTATCTCCAGCCTCTAGAACATTGTCTGGCACATAGTAGTGTTCAGTAAATATTTGTGGGAGGGAGGGGTAGATGGAGGGAGGGATGAAGGGAGGGATGGAAGGAGGGATGGAGGAACGGAAGGAGAGAGGGAGGGAGAAAAGGATGGTGGGATGGATAGAGGGAGGGAGGGAGGAGTAGAGGGAGGGATGAAAGGAGAGAGGGAGGGATGAATGGGTCCTACCCAGGGCCCCAGGAGATAAAGAGATACAGGCCTCAGCCCCAGGTCTGCCCAGCCCCACAGCCTATGCCCCGACCACTGCACTCTCCTGCCACTGCCTGGCATGTCCCCGTGGCAGAACCTCTGACCACCCTGGTTACATGGGACACTGTGCAAGTCTGAGAGAGCTGTAGACCCCAAGTCTCACCCGGCACGGCCTCAGGCACGGCATGGGTACCGGGGATGCCTGCTGCATGAGCCAGGAGTGAGTGAAGCGTGAGCCAGGGGCCGTCCGTGGGCCAGGGTATCCAGAACGTGTCTGGTCCCGTGTTCCCGGTGCGAACACACTCAGGGCTGGCAGGCCTCAAACCGGCTCTGCCAGTGTGGCCAGGGTGGGGCGGGCGCTGCAGGCTCAGGCTGGCACGGCGGGCAGATGGAGGGGTGTTGCCGGAGCCGGGACCCGCAGCTCAGGGAGGGAGAAAGCTAAGCAAGCGGACGGTGCTGCTCCCACTAATCCCAGCCCCGTGGAGACGGAACTGTTCCAGCCCGAGTGGCTCTTGGGTTTCTTCCTGGGCAGTAAGGGGATCCCTTTCCAGACCCCAGGCCCTGACCTGCTCTGTGAAGGGCAGGATCCCTTCCCGCTAGGACCCGTCCACAGCCTAGAAGCCCAAGACAGAAGGGCAAGGCCGGGAAGTGGTCGGCGCCGGAGCAGACAAGGCAGCAGGGAACATGGTGTAAAGCCTGGCTCTGCCCCACGGTGCTGCACAGCCCTGAGCCAATCGTGGCCCTTTCAGGACCGTTTCCCCAGGTGGAAAGCAGTGCTGGGCATGATTCCAGGGACCCTCCATCCCAAGGTGCCGATTTATCTAGAAGAGGCCACCTCGGCGACTCCAGCCCTGTCCCCAAAGCCCACCTCTGGGGATAGACATGGCCAGAGCCCGGACTCACACACGTCCTTCCTCCCCACAGAAACAACAATAATAAAAATACCTGCTGAGGGCTTCCCTGGTGGCGCAGTGGTTGAGAATCCGCCTGCCAATGCAGGGCACACGGGTTCAAGCCCTGGTCCGGGAAGATCCCACATGCCGCGGAGCAACTAAACCCGTGCACCACAACTTCTGAGCCTGTGCTCTAGAGCCCGTGAGCCACAACTACTGAGCCTGCGTGCTGCAACTACTGAAGCCCCAGCACCTAGAGCCCGTGCTCCGCAGCAAGAGAAGCCACCACAATGAGAAGCCCACACACTGCAACGAAGAGTAGCCCCCACTCTCCACAACTAGAGAAAGCCTGCGCACAGCAATGAAGACACACAGCCAAAAATAAATAAAATAAATAAATTAAAATAAAAAAATACGTGCTGATCACTGAACACTTAACTCTATGCCTGGCATCCAGCTTTACATGCACTGTTTCACCCGGTCCTCCCAACAACACTGTGAGGTAGGGACTGTTACTGTGCCCATTTCCCAGCAGAGGAAACTGAGGCCTAGTTGAGGCAAGCTGGAGCTCAGGCCCCCCACCCCACCCCTGGGCAACCTCTATCTCCCCAAGACAGTTCAGGGTAGGAAAGAAATCTCAGGTACCCCCTGAAATGGCAGGGTCCGTATTCCCCAAATCCATTGATCTTCCTGAGTCCTTAGAGGCCAAGCCCCAACCCTGCCCCCACTGTGTAACCCAGGCCATGGGTGTACGACTCGGAGCCTCAGTTCTCTCATCTGTAAAATGGGTAGGATCCCGCCAGGTTTGCCTAAGGGATACCGCTGTTTAAAGCCGCGGGAACTGGAAGACTCAGTCCAACCCTCAGGACAAGGTGGAGAAGCTGCTGGGCCTACGTGCCCCAGATGGATTAGGGGGAGGGGGAGTGAACATGAACCAGAAGCCCAGTGGTCTGTGGCGGAGACTCAGCCCCTCATCACCAGCAGCCCAAGAGAGGAAGGATGATTCTTCCTGTGCCCCATGTAATCCAGTTCCAAGCCCTGTCAGTCTCACCTCCAAACACATCCTGAATCCACCTCCTTCCCTCCCACCACAGTCACCCCCTCGTCCAGCCCTCCAGGCTGGCCAATTGTAGGCAGAGAGCCTTTCTGAAATGTCCATCTGAACCCATCACTCCTGCTTAACACCCCTCACAGCCCACACTCCAAGACAAAAGACAAAGTCCTTGTGGGGGGCCTCCAAGGTCCTACAGTGGACACTACCAGCCCCACCCCCTTCACTCCTTCTGCCCCACCCACACTGGCCACTTCCCCTTTCCCTGAGAACCCAATACACATCTGCCTCAGAGCCTTTGCACTTGCTGTTCCCTCCACCCAGAGCATACTTCCTCCAGACAAATGCCTGACTCCCTCACTTCCTTCAGGTGCTTTACTCAAATGTCTCCTGCTCAGAGAGGGCTTTCCTGACCACCGTTTTAAATAGCAACACGCCCAGCCAATTCTGCTCTCTTTGAGTCTCATTTCAAAAGCTACCTCCTCACAGGAGGCCTCTCTGACCTCCCCCAGCCCAAGTGAGAACCTTCAACTTCTCCTTCCCAGCATGGACCATGGCTCTGATGACATAACATACTGTATGACTACATGTCTGATGAGGACAGGGGCCACTTCTGTCTCACTCATAGCTGAATACTCTGCAGTGGGCGTAATATTCAAAATAGTTAACAGCTGGGATGCTTGGGCACCATCTGGTCAGAATAGACACTGGCCCAAAGTACAGGGCCTAGCATGGAGTGGGTACTTGGTAATTACTGAATGAATGAACAAATGAACAAAAGGATGAATGGAGGGATGGATGGATGGATGATAGATGGATAGATGGATGGATGGATAAGTGAACAGGGCACACACAGTGGGCCTGGGACTTACCAGGGATGCCCGGGGCTCTGAAAAGGTGGCCTGGAGAAGGGAAGGGTGCATCCAAGCTCACCAGCCAGGCTCTGCAGCTGCAGCCTCTCCTCCTGCACAACCCGACTTTCATTTCCCATCCTCTCGGTCTGAGGAAGCTCTTTCCCCCAGGGGAACTGGGTGAGAAGGCGGGGCAGATGGCCCCCTGGTCCCAAAGCGGGGGGGCTCCCAGACTCCATCTGTCCCACCACAAAGGAGCTTTGTCCTCAGTGCTGAGAGCCCGGGGCAGACCGGAAGCTGCCCCTCAGCCTCCCAACAGGTCCCAGCACCCCCGGTCAGCTGGGCCAACAGCTCCAAAGCCAGATCCCCGGGACTGACACTGTATTGGGCACAGCCTTCTAAAATCTCATTAATCCCCCCTAGGAGCCCTAGGAGGGAGGTTCTAGGACGACTCGAATTTTTACAGATATAAAAACTGAGGCAAAGTTATTTGGCCAAGGTCTCCCAGCCAGCAAAGAGCAAAGCTGGGATTCAAACCCAGGCCCACCTGGCACCAGAGTCTTCAGCCACAGCTCTCAACTCACCAAGTCTGGAGTATAGATCCTCTGGGTTCAGCAGGGTGGAGGGGCCTTTTGGAGGTTCAAGTGGGCAACCATGCCTGACCCTTCACGCTACCAGGAGACTACCACCCTGGCGAGTTTACCCAACAAGGGAAGGAGGTCGGGCCCTGAACCCCGGAGCCCTCGCCCCACGCCCAGCCGGTGCACCAGGTGCCTTTGGAGTCTGCCGGCCCCAACACGTCTCCACCGCTTCCTGCCAGGCAGGCGTCCACAGGGAAAGGCTGTGCGGGCAGGCAGACCAGGGGCAGACATCCCCCGCCCCTCACCTGCCACTCCCCTGTCGGCCCCAGACCTGCCACCTGCCTGGCCGCCACCCACCTTCTCTCCAGGCCCATCTGCTCTCAGGGCAGTCACCAGAGCCACTTCACCAAAGCCACACTGCTGACGGGGCACCTACCCTCAGCTGGGCACTACCCACAGCACCAGACAAATAAGTTCTGCACCCCCCCTCCTCCGTGCCTCTCCTCGCTGCCCGAGGGCAGTGTGTAGTCTCCCCAGGCAGGTACTCCCAGCCCTCCATTGATTGGCACCAGCCACCTCTCAGGGCCAAACTCTACCGCTCCTCTGAGCTCCAACAAGAGCAACTATTCACACTGCATCTTCAGGCCTTTCTGAAGCTCCAACGGCTCCCAGAGAACCATTCCATTCTTCCAGGTATGTCATATGTACCGCTTCCTCCAGGAAGTCTTCCCTGACCCACTCCCTCCAAGACCCCAGACCAGCCCCTACCTTCTGTCCCAGGTAGGGGCTCTTGATCCTTATCTTGAACCCCAGCCTCTGTGGGCTACCTTCACTTGGCAACAGTAACTGAGCACCTGAGCCCGGCCTGATCCTTCTCTCTGTCCTCTCTTTACACCTTCAGCGGGAGGCCTGCCCTGCTCCCAGCAGCCCCAGGCCAAAGCCTTGCCTGATCAACTGAGTCATCGTCTAAATACCTTGTACTTGACCTGCCACTCCCCACCTCCCCAGGCTACTTGGACACACATCAGGCTCTTTCCCACCTCCAGATCTTTGCTCATGCTGTCTCTTCTTCCTGGTAGGCCCTCACCCTTCTTTTCCTCTCATGAGCTCCTGCTCACCCTTTAAGCTTCAGGCCAGGTATCACTTCCTCTGCAAAGCCCTTCTGGCATCATAATAGCTGCCCCAGTCCATATGGCGCCTACCTCATGGTAGGGCAATGATCAGGGTCTGTGTCTGGCTCCCCCAAGTTGTAGGCTGCTCCCAGAGTGAATCTTTGGGGTCCCCGGCACCCAGCACAAGGCCCAGACCTCACCAGCAGGTAATCAAAAGTCCAGCTGCCGACTCCCTGCCTGGAGAGCCCAGGGGCAGAAGCCAGGAGCAGCTCCCAAAGGCAGTACTGAGTCTGATTTTGCCCACACTGCCCACAGATCTAAGGTAGGGGCGGAGTGGGGGAGAGGGCTTTCCACCAACGGCCAACTGGTAACCAAACCCACGTCGTTTCTGAAACTAGGGCACAGGAGAGAAACAGGAACAGCAGAATTGTCCCCAAATAGAACTGTGGCTCATCTGGTTCCAGGGCCTCCGGGAACACCTGGCAGGGGTGGGGGTGGGGAGGGCAGGTGGCTGCTCCCGAGGCTGCGAAAGGAAATCTAAAGTTTGGAGGGTGGGGAGGTCGACACCACCGCAGTCGGCACTGACACCCTGCCCACCTCCCTCAGGGCTGGTCCAAATCCTGGAAGGTGGGGGGTCCTCTCCCACTTTCCCCCACCCACCCACGGGGTGCTCCCTAAACCATCCCACCTCCCAGCCTTTGCTCAGCCGGGTCCTCTGCCTGGAATGCTGCTCCCCTTGCTGCTAGTCAGAACCCTGCCAATCCTTGCAACCGTAGCCACGGACTGGGCACTTTCTACAAGCCCGACATGGGCAGGCATCTGGGGGGAATGAGCTTATCACATCTTCCCAACAGTCCTGTGAGGAAAAGACTCCTGCCCCCATCTCACAGATAAGGAAACTGAGGCTCAAAAAGAGAAGCCATTTGCCCAGGACACAGAGCAAAGGAGGCAGGTGGACCAGGTGATGTGGTGGGACCTGGGTGGCGGCAGCCAGAGGGCACCCAGAAGGCCTGGCAGGGCCCGGTTCAGCTTCCTAGGCAGGCCCAGCCTTGGGGACTTGGCATAACTCAGGGCCAGAGAACACAGGGCACAGCCCCACAGAGCACAGGGGACAGAACAAGAGCCCCTACATCCCTCTGACCCCCACCCTAGGGTGGCTGAGGACTGAGGAGCCACATTGGTACAATGTGATGGAACTATCTCCCCCCAAATATGCACAGACCCACTGCACAGATGAGAAAACTGAGTCCTGGAAGGGGACAGTTTCCCCATCTGGAAAGTAAGATGTGCCACAGGAACCTTCTGGCTGTGACATCCCCCTGTGGCCTGGTGGGTGCTATTTCCTTTCTCTGGGTCTCAGTTTTCTTATCTGGAGAATGGGGCTGTGATTCCCTTCTCCCCAGGTTGAAACAAATTATAAAACAGCTAACATTTATTGAGCGTTTACTATGTGCTGGCATTGCTCAGAGCATCACGCATAGTGCCACACTTGATCCTTAGAACAAGTCTGTGATGTGGATACTGCCATCAGGCCTGTTTTTCAAATGGAGAAGCTGAGGCAGAGAGAGGTGAGCTGACTCACCAAAGTCACACAGATAATATGGAGGTAGAGGAGAAACCCATGGGGCTAGGGGCGGGGTGGCTTCCCAGAGGAGGCTCCTGGCCTTCACGCTGCCCAGAGAGGAGCGGTGGGGAGGGGCTGGAGGAGGGGTCAGGGGTCAGGCAGGAGGCAGAGTGGGGCTCAGCCCAGAGGAGGCAGGGCAGGCCTGAGGTGCTGAGGAGGCCCTGGGTCCAAATCCATGCACTGGGTGGCTTGGGCAAGCCTTTTTGCTCCTCTGAGCCTCAGTTTCCTCTTTGGTAAAATGGGGCCAGAACTGCTGCCTCGCAGGGATGCTGTGGGGACCAGACACAGCCATTCGCCTGGCACTGGGCAAGGGCTCAACTATGTGCTCAAGGAATGGATGACAATGGAAGGAATCCTCAGGGCTGGGCCACTGGGTCACTGTTCCTTTAGGATCCCGGTGGTATCTGACTCTCCACTCCGAAGGGGTGGGAAGGGGGGCACAACCTGCCTCTTCTCTAATTCCTAGACGGAACCCTCCCAGCTCTGCCAGCTTTCCAGGCTGTGTGACCTCAGACAAATCACTTCACCTCTCTGAACTTCCGGATCTTCCTTTTGATAATAAGTTGAGGCTTCCACAGGGCTCTGAAAGAGGAGTTCCTCACTGGAAGGACTAAGGGCTTATGCGGGGAGGGTGGTTCAGTTCCACCTGCCCAAGCAGAGAGAGTAGTGTCTGGCATGACCCTGCCTTGAGGCCTCAGTTTCTTCATCTGCCAAATGAAGGTTTTTTGTTTTTTTTTTTGCCATGCTGCGTGGCTTACGGGATCTTAGTTCCCCGACCAGGGATCGAACCCGCACCCCCTACAATGGAAGCACAGAGTCCTAACCACTGGACCGCCAGGGAATTCCCCAAATGAAGATTTTTATGATGGTCTGTCTCCCTCCCAGCCCTGCTGGGGATGGTCAGAGGTGATTGAGGAAAGTGCTTTGTAAACTGTAAAGTGTGGCACCCTTGGGAGTGATGACTATCACCGTACTCCCTTAGAGGCAAAAAGAATCCTATGACTTGCCATCTAAGGCAGAACGTGCTAGAGCCATGAGGGGGGGCAGAGAATGGGCAAGACAGGTGCAGAGGAGGGGAGCGTGGAAAGTATGGACTTGGGTTGGGGCAGAGAGGATGGTCAGCAAAAGCTTTCCGGAAGCAGAGGCATCTTAGCCATGATGGGTGTGGAGAGGGAGGGCACACCAGGCAGCAGGACCCGCAGCTGATGGTTCAGAAAGGCTAACGGGTCACCTGAGTGAAAGGGAAGTGTGGGAGGTGACAGGGTGAAGCAGAGGGAAGAGCTCGGCCCAGACCACCAGCACCTCCAGGGGCCCTTGCTGGGGACCTTCCCCAAAACACAAGAGCAGTAACAGCCCCTGCCTCCAGGCCACGTGGGCAAAGACGCAAAGCACCCAGTGCTCAAACGGCAGCCACCTTCAGAGAGATGGACCCATTCAGTGAGGGGGCCTTGAATGCCAGGGCTCAGGGCACTGGGAGGCCTTGACAAGCCACAGGAGGGCAAGGGCTGAGGCGGGAGGTGGGCTCAGGGAGGCTGGCTGGAGCTGGCGGCTTCCAGTAGGTTCAGCCACCAAACTTGTCTGTCTCTAGTTAACCTCCCCCCCAGCCCCACCCCATAGGACTAGCCTGGACACAGGCGTCCAGTCTCAGCCCTAGCGTTCCTGGATCAATTGACCTGCAGAGACCCAGAATTCCCGCCTCGTCAGGGAATTACCGTCATAATCACAGACACTCAGAAATCGTAAACACTTACTGTGTGGGGCCCCTGCGCCGGAGCAGACACAAATTCACTCACCTGACCCTCACGCCACCCTGTCAAAGCTGTACTGGCATTGTCATCCCCACTTCAGAGGTGGGGAGACTCAGGCTCAGAGCAACCATTTTCCCACAATCACACATAGCAAACAAGTGGCAGAGCCAGGACTCGAACCAGAACCTATTCGCTCCAAAGGTCTGGCTACTTCCACCCCCTTTAGTCCATGAGCATCCATGGAGCACCCATTACGTGCCAATCCTGGAAGCTGGGGGATCCCTGCAAGAACCCAGTCCTCCAGATCTGAGTGGAGATCCACCAGCCAGAGGTGGAAGCCCAGAAAGTCAGGATCACCTGCCTGCCCAGCAACACATCCACCCTCTACCCAGGGAAAGAGCTCAGCCACGCTGAGCGCACACTCAGTGGGACTCAGATGCCTCACATCAACCAGAAGCCAGAAGTCTGGGCTCACATCTCACTCCGCTGGGTGATTGTGGCCCCAGCCCTTGGCCTCTCTGAGCCTCATTTCCCTCTTCTGTGTAATAGAAACAAAAATTCCACCCACCCCAGGGATGGGACAAAGAATGGAATAAGTCACCTTGCTATGACCTGGCCGGAGAGGGCACAACGTGAGGACATCGACATCAGACAGAGTAAAAGTCAAAGCCACAAATTTGGATAAAGCAGCGGGAGAAAAGATAATCAGACCTTGACAGGGAGGCTGAGCTTCCCGACACCACCCTAACCCCAACTTCCATCCCCCAGCCGGGAGTCACAGCCCAGCAGGTCTGAGGACTCCAAGGACCCATCCCCACAGTCTCTCAACAGCCCCCCACAGCCCCGCTGACATCGCCAGGCTCACGCGGCATCAAAGAGGACTCAGCCGGGCCAGCCCCTGGAGAACCCTGGCTAGGATCCCTATCGCAGAGCCTCAGGAGGGAAGATCCCATGCCGGACAGATGAAGAAACTGAGGACCAGAGCAGGAAAGGACTTGGGCAAGATCACCTGGCTTCTTCTCCTCTCTTGCTTTTCATTTTATTCTGGAACTTCTCTGGGTAGTTTCAAGAGGAGGGGAGGTACTGGGGTTCAGGTTGGAGGGGTAGTCACTTGCTCAAGGTCCCACAGAAAGGGGTGGGGAAATCAGGGTTCTGGCTTCCACCTCTGGGATCTTCCCCAATCATCTACTCCTTGACTCAGCCCCCCACCCCCTGCACTGTATTGTGGGAAGGAACAGGCTGGCTGGGTGGGGAGAACCCTGGATGAAAAGATAGGAGATGTGCGTTTTCCTCCCTGCTTGGACAATATGTCCTGGGTCTTTCTGGCCTCAATTCCCCCATCTGTGAAAAGAGAAGGTCAGAATAGATCAGGAATGACAAACTCATGGCACACATACAGTGATGCCTAATCCTCTGCCTGGGGCAGACATTACTAATCTATCACAGCACTTTTTCCCATGAAGCCAAGACTGGATCTCAGAAGGTTTTTCAACACAGCAATCTAGGCCTGCGTTAGGCCTAACCCTAACCCTAACCCTAACCCTAACCCTGGGCCATCCCTAGACTGGGTAACATCTGAGTCCCCGCAAGGGAGGGGAAGGGGAAAAGAAAGACGTAACATTTACTGGGCATCCAATAGCTTCAAGCTGCTGGGAGACATTCTCTGATTTAATCCTCACAAGGGAGGTGTGCAGAAGCTGAGGTTCAGAGAGGCTGAGTGATTTGCCTTTGGACAGACAGCTGGGAACAGGGCCTTGAACACAGGGGAGGTACCTACTGGGTCACCCACCCCAGGAACAGTGATGCAGAGCCAGCTACCAGGTGAGAGCCTAAGGTACAGCTTCACCCCATCCTCCTTTTGGCTGTACTAAGTGCAACCTCCATGCCCATTTTACAGCTTCAGAAACTGAGTCACAGGAAGGGGGTGTCAGCTGCCAGAAAACAATGGACTCGAGCAGGTGTCTGGCTGTTCCCCACCCCTATCTATCGAGCTAATGTGTGCTAAACGCTTTACTTCAGTCCCCTTGGGACATCCTGGGAGCCATGACTCATACTATCCCACTTCATAGATGAGGAAACTGAGATGCCCCCAAAGGAAGGGGCCCCCACCCCTCTAGGGGCTCGAGTGGAAACCAGAGTGGTTTACCATGGAGATAAGGTGGTAGGAGCAATGGAGGGGAAGTGAAGGGCTGGGGGAACCCAAAGGGAGATAGAGGCTCGGGGGCCACACAACTCAGGCAGGAAATGAGGCTCTGGTCAAAAAGCCCAGGGTAGAGGGGTGGAGGCCTTTGAAGGGGCTGTAAGGCCTGCAGAGACACGGGAGGCCCAGCCCTGGACTAGGAGCCCAGAGCCCCGCAGCCTAGGTGTGGCCCTGTCACTTGGCAACTGGGAGACCCTAACAAGTGTCTTCCCCCTCTGGGTCTTAGTATTTACATGTGGAAAATGGGGCTAATCTCACCAAAGGCAAGCTTTCAAGAAGTTGGGACGGGCTACACCAACAGAACTCTCCCAGCTCAGCCTCCTCACACACAGAGGGCAAGGCAGGACACAAGTCATCCAGTATACGGGTGGCCTTGGCCGCCAGCATCCTTTCCTAGACCAGCACCTTCAGAATCAGTGGGAATCATCCACTCAAAGCCTTCTCCGGACAGCTGGGGAGGCCAGACCTACTGGACGAACTGACCCGCCCAGTGTCACACCATACAAGGCAGGTCCCATTTCCTGAGCACCTGCTGGCTCCAGGCACTGGGCATACGGCCCTCCTTTAACCCTCACCTGATAGGAAGATATTTACTGTTCCCATTTTCAAGACAAGGAAGCTAAGTCTCAGAAAGATAGAATGAATGACCCAAAGACACACAGCAGGCAGGCATGGTCAGAACTTGAACGCAAGCCTGTCTGAGTCCTGAACCCTTACCCTACCTTTGTCTCCATCTCCCCAGCCGACCCCTCCCTGCTCCCCACCTCACTCCCAGCCTCCAGCCACCCTGCGTGGCACTGCCCCAACCCCTGGCTCTCACCCTCTCCTGCCTTCCTGCTACCGAACTCCTACTCTACTTTCAAAGCCCAGCCTCAAATGCCTCCTCCTCTTGACATCTGATCTAGGCCCTCACAGAATACCTGGAGTCCACCCCCACAGATCTTTTTCTACCAGGTGCCTTGGTCACCTCTGCACCCCTGGTCTCCAACATGGGGCTGTTAACACCGGGGACACCAATCAGCCCCCTGTGTGAAGATGAAGGCCAAGCTCCTCCTCAAGGCCCACATGGCCCCACATGGCCCAGTCCTGCTGACAACACCCCCTCATTCACCTCTCACCCACTCCCCTTAATTTTCTACGCTCCAGACTCACAGGCTTTCTCATTGTTTCTCCATAACAGCACACGCTCCCCCACCTCAGGACATTTGCATGTGGAGTTCCCTCTGCCTGGTAAGCCCTACCCCTAGCTCCATGCCTGGCCAACTCCTCCACGCTTCCTTCGAGATTCCTCTGCACCCCACGCCTCTCCCTCTGAGCCCTTATCACATCTGTGATTATATATTAATTTATTTGGCAACCTGTTTGCTACTTGGCTCACCCTCTAGACTTAAATTTCTGGGCAGCCAGGAACCTGTTCACAATTCCCCAGCAAGGACCCACCCAGGCTGACCACTCCCCACAACCCCAGGGGCCCTGGGACGCGTCTGAGCTGAAGGGAAGAAAGAGCGCTCTGCCCCTTCTTCGCTGAGGGAACCGCTGTTCCCTCCTGCCACCACCTCCTGGAAGCCTCCTGAGGCCTCCTACAGCTCCCACTGCTAACCCATCACCACACTGCTCAGCCCAAGTTCAAAGCTCCTAGAACATTGTAGGCGCTCAATACAGGGCAATGGATGCTTGTATCTCGGCAGGTGTGGGGAAACGGGGTTGAGGACCAGGGGATGGGCGGTCTGTCAACAGGCCACTGAGCCATCTCCTCCCTGGCTCCTGGGGCTTGGGGGAGCTAGACAAGCCCCCCTCCCCACCCTGCCAACCCCCGGTCACAATCAGGGAAGAAGCCAAAGCAGGAACTAGCTATGAGTTGGGGATACTTCATGCTCTGGGAAGAAGCTAGGGGAGAAGAGGAGAGAGCTGGGGGGCCTTCCTGGGAGAGGTGGGCCTTAAGCTAAGTCTTAAAGAGCAAGAGCAGACCAGCAGCTCTTAGAGGAAAGGGCACTCCCAGCGGGGACACCTTCAGGAGCAAAGGCCCAGGGGCCGCACAGGAGGGCCTAGGCAGGCAGTCAGCTGAAAGAGGTGACACACTGTAAATCATTTCCCTGGGTGGAAAGACCACATCACCACATCACCAAAAGGGCCTCGTGGCTTCCACCCAATCACTCACTCATCAGTGGAGTCTTTTCCAACACTGTCTCGTGCCTGGTCCCATACTGGGAAACCCCAGTTCCCCCGTCACTGGAAGGGTGCAAGGGCAGCCAGACCAGGGACTCTGAGGTCTAAGCTCTCATTCCAGCTTCAAACTGTGTGGCTTGGTCAAGTCACTTCCCCTCTCTGAGCCTCAGTTTCTTCACCAGCAAAATGGAGATACACAAGAGTCCCTACCTCATAGGAGGTGCTCAGTAGATGTTAGCAGCTATCATTATCATGGGCCCATTTTATACTTAACAAAACTGAGGCCAGAGGGAGCAGTGAGTTGTCTCAGGTCACACAGCTGCTGGGTGGCAAGACTGTGCTGGGGCTGTTTCTTTCTCAAGGGGTTAGGAGGTGGCTTTTGGGGCACCAATCCATCCCACTAGGACCAGCCACCTCACCTCCCACCCATCTTTTTTAGGCAATTCATCCAGTGAAGTGCTCATTTATTGAACACCTACCACATGCTAAGCCCCTCGCTGCAGAAGTGCCTACAGTCTTCCCCTGAGGATCCCCACTGCACACATGTGGACTCAGAGGGGTGGTCCCTTGGCCCAGGTCACCCAGTGAGACGAGAAGCCTAGGTCTTGTCTCCCCAGCCAGGAGGCCAAGATGAGGGTCAGCAACAGGACCAGCCTGGTCCATTCTTGAAATCGTCTGGTCTCAGCTGCACTATGGCTGGGCCTGGACTCACCCCAGGTGACCCAGAGAGCACTGTCCCAGTTGGACAGAGTCCCTGAAGCCCGGGAAGCTTCACCCAGGGCCACACACGGGCTCCGTCCACTCTCAAGTCTGCCTGAAGGCCCCAGAGGCTGAACTGCTACCCCACAGGTGAACCCCTTCTGTTCACCCCATCCTTCCACCAGCCCAGTAAGCCCAGCCAGGCCCACAGTGGGGCCTGATGAGGACCCCTAGCTCAGAGAGGGCAGGCAGTTGTTTGAGGACACACAGCAGGGCAAGTAAGTGGTGGCCCCTGTCAGGACTCAAACCCACCACCAACCCCAGCCCAGATGGACAAATGGACCCAGCCTGGTGGCGAAATCCCAAAACTTTTGCCAACTTCTGAGCAGACAGGCGGCTGGGCCTGTCCAGAGGCGAGGCTGGGGGCTGTGGGCAGCAGGGACCAAGCACAGTTTGGCCAGTCCCTTCCAGGCCGGCAGCACCAGGCCCTACCCGAGGCCCCACGAAGACAGGGAGATCCTGGTGCCCCGGCCCGGCACCCCCAACCCGGCGCCCCCAGGCCCACCCTGCCCGCCCCCTCTCCACCTCCCATCCAGGGCTGGGGGCGCCAGGCCCGGCAGCCGCGGCCAGAGGCGGCGCCGACTGGCTCAGATTTCAGATTTGGCCTAGACCTGGCCCGGGGGCTCAGGCCCGGCTCGCTGCTGGCTCTCAGGGGGCCCGTAGAGGGACGGTGAGCCGGAGGGGGTCCCCGCGCGGACCGGACCCCTAAGCCCCCCCCACCCAGCCCCCTCCCCCCGCGGCATCACAACAAAAGGCCGCGCCAGACAAGTCCCGGTGCGCCCGCCCTGCGCCCCGGGATCGCTGCTCGGCCCGGGGGGGTGGCGGTTGGAGGGGGGGCCAGGAGCCCCCGCGGCCCGGCGATCCGACGCCAGGGTGGTCCCCGGGCGGGGGCTCCCTCACGCGGGCCGGGACTGGGGGCCGGCGGAGGGCCGGGGGGCGCTCACCTGGGCCGGCGGGCAGGCGGACGCACCGGCAGACAGACGCACCGGAGGACCGACCGCCGGATTGCCAGGGCTTCGGGCACACAGCGGCCTGGCCGCTCCGGCTCCCAGGCCGGAATGGATTCCGGGCCGGGAGAGACAGATCGAGAGAGAAAGGGAGGAGGAGGAGGAGGCGGCGGCGGCCTGGGGAGGGGAAGAGGAGGGAGGGAGCGCGCGAGCAGGGAGGAGGGGCCCGGCAAGCTGCCGGGAGGAGGAGGAAGGAGGAAGCGCGCCGGGACAGTTCCCCGCCGGTGACCTGGTAGAGACCCGTGCGCGGCCTCCCCACGCCAAGGGTCCCGGCGGGCCGGGGAATGGGGGGCGGAGGCACCGGGCACAGAAGCCCCGCCCCCACCCCGCCCTGAGAGCGCTCCCTACCCTTGGGGCACCCATCAGCCCTCAAGCCAAAATGCCCTCCCTAACTCCCCCACAGCCCACCCACCCTATTTACCCCAAATCTACCTCTCCCGAAATTATTAGTAATAATCAACAGCAGCACTGATGGAGCGCTCACTTCTTGCCAGGGGCCAGGCTAAGCGGTTCAGGTCAATTTTAGGATCTATTCCTACCAACCAACTGGGCTGGGCGGGCCAACGATTATCCCCATTTTACAGATGAAGAAACTGAGGCACAGAGAAGGGAGTCACCTGACAAGAACCAGGTCTTGGACCCTGGCCTTGACCTGAGTTTCCCAAAGTGGGGACTGAAGCAGGAAGGACGGTGTGGTAAGGAGCAACATTTATCTAAATAGATATGCATTCATTTTAATGTGTATCAGAAAAAAGAAAAGTAACTAAGGCAGCCCATCCGAAGTCAGCAAGTTCCAGATACTGCTGCTTAGGAGGGGGCTGAAGCAGGTATTTAGTGGAAATTACACTTCCAAGTGGATAAAGAGGCTGAGTACATCTGGACACAGGAGGCAGGGAGTGCAGCAGAGAAAGGAGGGGACATTGAGGAAATGCTGGTTTAGCCACAAAACCTCCCGGCACCACTATCTGACCCCTCCCCCCACTCCCACCATCTCCCGACCCAGGCTTCAGGACTGCCCTATTGGGGGTGGGTGCCCCACCCTTGGCTCTTCACATGTCCTCCTGGAATTACGGCACAGGGGAAGGTGAGCCTGAATCCAGCTTTAAATGCCACCATCTGCCTCTACTTTCCTTCTCTGAAAGTTCTCCCATTTCACAGATGGGAAAGTAAGGCCCAGCCGGGCCAAATGGTACCAGCCTGGGCTTCTCCGGAAAGGAGCTGGGAGGGGAACCCTAGAATATGGGAGGCAAAGACCTCAGGGTACAATATAGTATCCAGGAGACCAGGAATGAGCAAGGCCTTAAGCCAGACTGATCTGAGTTCAAATCTAGACTAGTTGCCTACCCACTGTAACCTGTACAAGTCCATCAACTTCCCCAGCCCAGGTCCCCTCACCTATGATACAGGAGTGAACATGGCCACAGAGGACTCCTGGGAAAGTTAAAACTGACAAGGGTGAGGGTAACTGAGGTTGTGCTCAACGAAGCGTAGCTCTTATGGTTGGTAAACTGAGGCCAGAGGGGGAAAGGGCTGCTTGAAGCCCCACAGCAAGTCAGCAGCAGAGCCAGCACCAGAAGCCAGCCTGGGCTGGTGAAATGGCTGCACATTATTAGCAAGGCTGGCTTAAAGATTAACCGCAGCTTCCCCTAGCTGGAGAAGCAGGTTTCTCAGCCCTCATTCACTCCTCAGACAGGCCTGAAGGCCTTTACTGGAGGCCTGGGCTAGGTGTGGGATGTTCATCCAGTGGTGTGCTGGAGCTGGCTCTTCCGACAGATTGTGTTCATCTCTTCCCAACTCCAAGTTCAATGATGTCATGTTGGTACCTTGACATCAGCCATGGTGGAAGTATTAACACCTTGGAAATCAGCAAACACTACAAATCAAGGCTTTTTTCCTTCCAGAAAGCTAGTTGTTAAATATTTACTGTCATATCTCTAGATTCATCCCCAGGAGTTCAACTGAAAGTTCTGAGCTTCTTCTAGAGCTGGGATGACAGAGGGCTTAAAAGCACAGACTTGGGACCCACAGACCTGGGTTCAAGTCCCATCTCTGCCCCTTTGTGGATATGTGACCTTGAGCAGGCCATTTCTCTGAGCCTCACTATGCCAACCTGCAAAATGGGCTAAAGACAGTGCTCCTCTCAGAAGGCTCACGTGAGGATGAAATGAAGTAATGTACGCCCAGTACGTCTGAGCCTTTTTCATACCCTACCCACTCTCTTGGAGGAGTGGGGGCAGCTGGGACACATCTTGGCTCTATGAGTACAGATGCAGCCTTCCACCTGGAGCCACCACTGGCTCGGCTCAGCAGCTGAGGTTCTCAGGAGGTCGTTCAGGAGGATGTGGCCAGCACAGTGGTTTCATGACTGAGCGTTGGAAGAGTTCGTTATTTTCAACCACCCCTCTGGGCCTTCACTCAGGCTGTAAACCCCTACCAGGAATGCTTACCCCACATCTCTAGCTGCCCAGCCCTCCCTGTCCATCAGGGTCCTAAGTAAGTGCCACCTCCTCCAGGACATGCTTCCTGACAAACCTCTGATGGAGACACACCCCAAGCCATTCAGGGTGCATCTGTCCCCACCCAGAGGGCAGGGACTATGGCCTGGCCCGTGCCTGGCACAGGGCAGGCACTGCCCAGTTGGCCAGAGAGAGCACTCGGCCTAGGGATCCACATACAAGAGTTCCAACTCTTCCATTCATCGACTCTATGACCCCACCCTCTCTGAGCCTCAATTTACTCATCAGTAAAGTGGGAGCAACGATCCTACCACCTTCCAGGATTATGCAGATGCAAGAGTTGACAGTCTGGCCTGGTGGATCAGTAAGTGACTCTTGGTGCATTATTTTGCTTAAAAGATAGTTAGTAAAACAGAAACTCATTGCTTAATACCTGTAAATCATTCATCATCATTAATGGACAGCAAACACTTATTGACCACCGATGGTATACACAGTTTGAGCCGGGCCTGGAACGCCAAGAGGGATAATTTCCCAACCCAAAACGCCCAGCAGATGACAGATGTTATTGATGTCAACATTGTGGAGATGGTGAGCACCAGCTGTATACAGTTCTCTGTCTCTGGAAACTTCCTCTCCCCTCCTTCTCCCCACATGGGTCAAAGTCACAACTGAGGGCAGGATGGAGCATGGGGGTTGAGGCCTGGCCCGCCACAACTGGCAGCAAACCTGTGGCGAGAGCTTTCCCATGCCACGGGATCAGGGGCACCGCCTGCGCCTCACCCAAGGCCCTGGTGGCTCTGGCTCCCACCCACCCTGAGCCTAGCTCATCCTTGGAAAGCAACTGGGAAGCTGACCCATCACAGGCACTCGGTGGGAAATTCCAGACCAGCCCTGTCATTCCCCAGATGGTTTGCTGTGAGTTGTCTATTCGAAGATCTGGGCTCAGGGCTACAGGATAAGGTGGAAAAGTGGGCAGGCTCTAGCTTGAGGCTGTGGAAAGGGCTTGGCACCTCTCATGGCACTGCACTTTACAGTTTACACAGAGATGCCCAGTGCCTCAGTGCATCAGCCTGATCTGGCCCTTGCGAACTGCTCAGGCTTCGCTTGCGAGCCCTGGTCCCCTTCCCTCCTAGTCAAGCCTGCTTCCCTGCTGTCACTCCATCACAGAAGCTTATTCTGCCCTGAGGCCTCTGCACTGGTCCCCCTGCCTGGAATGCTCTCCACCCACCAGCCCCTGGCTAAGCCTGACTCTTCCTTCCTCTGGTCAGTCAGTATTTACTGAGCATCTACTATGTGCTAGGGTCTGTGCTATATGCTAGGGATACAGCAGTGAACAAACCAGATCTGGTGTCCGCCTTGGAGTTGCTCACAGCCTGGAGGAGCAGGGAAGAGTGACAGTGTGCTAGGCACAAGCCTCAGCGGCTGGTGGGGCCTGGAGGAAGGGGTTCTAACTCAGCACGTGTGTTGGCGTAGGGGGGCTGGTGAAAGAAGGAGGTCATCTATGGAGAGTATAGAAGCCGGAGGAAGCAGTTACAGGTGAAAATGGGACAAAAGAGAAGGTGTTCTGGGTGGGGGAACAGCATGAGCAAAGACACAGAGGCCAAAAACACTGCTGTGTTTGGAACCACGACCAGGAAGTACTAACTGGTCACAACATGATGGGCGGGCTGGGGTGAGGGAAGGGAGGCGGGAAGGAAGGCTGGGGGGAGCTCTGAAGATCCTTGAATGCCAGGCTTGGCTTCTGTCCTGGAGGCAGTGGGGAGCCATGGAGGGTTGTGAACAGAGAAGGGCCTGGGGAGAGGTGCTGTCACTGAGTGGGGGGCAGATTGAGGGGCAGGGAGGGGCAGTCTGGAGGCCTCTGGGCTGATGGCAACCACAGCTGAGGACCAGCAGAGGTGAAGCCCCCGGCTTACATCGGTGTGTGTGCATGGGCACCTACCTATGATCCAAGGAGCGAGGCCAAACTGGCCCGAAGGCCTAAGACACAGGACACTGGGGAAGCATGCCCAGCCCCATGAGAGTCGAAAGGAGCTGGGAGCAAATGAGCATGTGCTTCCTCAGAGGCCGGCCTCCAGCAGGGGTGCTCAGACGCCAGCAGGCTCCTCCAGCATCCTTCCACCTCCAGGGAAAGGATGGAGACAGTGGGCACCTGAGCAGGTGGAGCCCAAGTGATGACAAACAAATGACAGTGTTGACCTCTGAGTGCCGCCACACACACTCACCTCCTGGGGCTGTACGGCCAATTTACAGATGGGAAACGTGCTGTTCAAACATTTTTCTCAGCTGGGAGTCTGGAGACAAAACAGGGGGGTGTCACAGGAGGAAAAGCCCTGTCCACGTGAAAATGGGGGAGACACCTGGCTGCCCCCCCAAGAAACTCAGCCATTCATCACATCACTCCCCTCAGGCCACAGTAGAGGCCCAGAGCGGGACAGACACTCTCCCAAGGTCACACAGAGAGTCACCAGCAAGCAGAGCCAGCCCCCCTCCAGCCCAGGCCTCCTTCCGCCGTATCTCAGAATGTTTGTGAGAAAGGATAAAAGGAGCCAGGGCCCTTGATCTGCCAGGCCTGGCAGGAGGGCAGAGGGCAGGGCGGAAATCTGCAGCCAGAGCTGTGACCCTACAGATCAGAGGGGGTTAGAAACCTGCTGAGCAGAGAGGAGACAAGTCTGCAACAGGAGGTCTTCAAAGAATGCTTGTAAAAATAATCATCGTCGCAACAGCCCACAGTCACCGTGTGCGGAGCTTCCTGGGCAGGGCCCTGTTCTGGGGTCTATGTGTAGCAAGGTGTTTGTTCTTCACAGCACTACAATGTAGGAGCTATTGTTATCCCCATTGTACAGATGGAGAAAACTGAGGCTCAGCAAGACTGTGTGCCACGGCAAGGGAGGGCAGGACCTCAATTTCAAGCCTTCCTGAGTCTGGAGCTCAGACTCTGCAGTCCTGTCCTGCCCAGACCTTGGACGTCTTTCACATCCAACAGGGAGAGGCAAGACCCACAGAGCCTGACCCAACCTCTGATCCCTCCCACCCTGAGCCTCTGCTTCCACCTCATGGAATGTCTCTATCTCCCACATTTCCCAGGCCTGTTGGGAAGATGGAATGTAGCAGTGTTTTGTGGGAGTACTTGAAAAGTAGATACTAAAGAAGAAAAAATGCTAATACTATACTCCACTCTCAAGGAGGGGAGCATAACTCCCGGCTCCTTGGGTGTGGGCTGCTCACAGCGACTTTCTTCCTTCCCAAGAGGACAGCATGGGTGGGTGGAGGGGTAACTTTACCTTGGAGAGACCTGACAAACACTGCCTCCACCAGGTGGTCAAGGTTGACATCAACAGGGATAAGTCACTGTGATAATATGTACCCTTGATATGATGTGGTGAGCATAGCACTTCACCTCTGTTGTTTTCCTCCCCAGAACCCATAATCCCAGTGTAATCACGAGAAAAACATCAGACACATTCCAGGAGAAAGATACTCTACAGAATAGCTGACCAGTTCTCCTCAAAACTGTCAAGGTCATCGAAAACAAGGAAAGTCTGAGAAATTGTCATAACCAAGAGGAGCCTAAGGATACACGATGATTAAATGTAATGTGGCATCCTGGGTGGGATCCTGGAACAGAAGAAGGACATTAGGGGAAAACTAAGGAACTCTGAATAAAGTATGGACATTAGTTAATAATAATACATCAATATTGGTTCATTAGTTGTAACAAATGAACCATATTGATGTAAGATGTTAGTTATAGGGGAAACTGGTTGGGGGGTATATGCCATATCATGTTCTAGAGCAAAGGACAGAATTTTAGGACAGACAAGAAGCCAAGAGAGCTGTTGCTAAATATTTCCTTTTTCTAAAAATTAATGAATTAATTTATTTTTGGCTGCGTCGGGTCTTAGTTGCAGCACGCGGGATCTTTCGTTGTGGTGTGCGGGCTTCTCTCTAGTTGTGGCGGTCAGGATTCTCTCTACTTGCGGCATGCGGGTTTTTTCTTCTCTAGTTGTGGCACGAGCACTCCAGAGCACATGGGCTCTATAGTTTGCGGCACGTGGGCTCTCTATTTGAGGTGCGAGGGCTCAGTAGTTGTGGCGCGTGGGCTTAGTTGCCCCACAGCATGTGGGATCTTAGTTCCCCGACCAGGGATTGAACCCGCGTCCCCTGCATTGGAAAGCTGATTCTTAACCACTGGGCCACCAGGAAAGTCCCTAAACATTTCCTTTTAAAGCTTGGGAAACTGAGGACTGGGGAATGAAGAGATTCGCCCATGGTCATATGCAAGTTTATGACAGCCTGAACTAGGATCAAGGGTTCTCAATGTCACAAGTATTTATCAAATGCCTGCTGTATACAAGACACCAGTCTAGGTCCTCCTCATGAGGAAGGCAGGTTGAGAGGTTCAAAGATTTGTTCATGGGTCAGTACCTCCCCTGAGACAGGTGTCCAGGGACACAGACCCTGCCCATTGGGGGCTCTCAAACCAGAAGGGGAAACAGATGCTGAAACACCCTGAGCAGGAGAGCCAGAGAGCCATGAGCTTCCGTGTCCAGAAGATTCAGCCCCCCCATCTGCAGCCCATGTGATCTTGTTAAGCCTCACTGTGCTGCTGGATGAAAAGGAGCTGGTGATGGAACCTTCTCTCAGAGATGCTGAGAGAATCCAATAAGGTGTCAGGGCCGTGAGGCATCCAGCACAGCGCCTTGGGCACTGGAAGCACTCAATAAACAATGATTCTTTTTTTTATTCTTAAGGGCAGTCTGAGTGCTGGAGAGCTCAGAGAGGGAGCGATTTGTCAATCTGCTTTGGTGGGGATTTCTTGGGGGGCTTCCTAGATGAAGGACATTTGGGTTGGGTCTTGAAGGATGGAAAGGCGTTTGCCAGGCAGAGAGGATGTGGAAGCTGCAGCCCCGGCCTCCAGAGTTCACCAGCTGGTCTGGCAGAGAAGGAGATGCATCGGGCCGCTCTCCCAGGGCATTCCCACTCCAGGGGACTTCCCCATTTCTTAGCCTTGATGCCTCCTTCCCAGCCTCCGTGGGCTTTGGGGTTCACCATTGCCTGAGTCAAGGACAGAGGCAGCAGGGGATGGGCAAGGGCGGGGGCGGCCACCAGAGCCGAAAAACTCCGGGACTGTCTGGAAATGAAACCCAGCCCTGCCTCCCACTCACCAGCTGAGTGTCGCTTATACAACTTCCTCCTTCTGTTCCTGTTCAGGAATTACCCCGGGCAGGGCTCCGTGCTGGTTGGGGGACTGCCCCAGATGCTGAGCCTGGAGCCTCCTGGGGTCTGCTCTGGTCTCTCAAAGACTCATAGACACTTGGTCTCGCGTCCCATTCCTGCCCTCCAACGTAGACTTTCTCCTTCCCCGCTCCGTACATCTGCCCTTGCAGTATCGCCCACCATCTCCCCTCAGCTTGTGCAAACCCCGCTTGCCCTCCTCGGCCCATCCGCCACTCCTCCCGGAAGCCTTCCGCAGAGACCCCTCTTGGTCCTTGTATCCTCTCTACTCATTCATGCCTCCTGCATGCCGGCCCCTGTGCCAGGGTCGGGGACGGATGTAGCAGTGAGCAAGACTGAAACGGACCCTGTCCTTCGGAGCTGGGGCCTCTACCCTCTATGTCCTGTGCATCCTGCATGCTTTGTCCACCCCCTGGGTAGGGAATCGGAAGTCTGGTGCAGCCTCTACACCGTATGGTCTTGGGCAAGTCCCTTCCCCTCTCTGGCCAGCGTTGTTTCCATAGCTGCTGAGGGAAGAGGTTCAATGTCATGTCCAGGGAGCCTTAAGGGACAGGCAGGAGAGATGGAAAGGATCGCCCCCACCCACACTGCCGACTCCAATACAAAGCTTCCCTCTAAGTGGAACAGGTAAAAGCATACACAGTACTTCAATTCATCAGAATATCTGGGTGGAAACGAACATGGGGGCCCGGGAGAGGGGACTTACCAGGTGGCCAAACATCATGGTTAAGAGCAACTATGGAGACAGGGCTTTGAATCCTGCCTGGATAGCTCTGTGGCCTTTGGCAAGGCACTTGACCCCTCTCACCCTCACTGGTCTATTTGTAAACTGGGGATAACTGTACACATCTCCTTTGGTTGTTCAGTGATTAGCGTGACACACACATGCTAGACGCTCAGTAAATGGATATTGTTGTTGTTATTATTATTATTATTATTTCTGGTGTAGCCAACCTAAGGTTCCATTAGAAAAGCGGAAAACTGTGACAGTCTTAAAATTAACAATGTACATCTATATGTTTTGCCCTGAAAAGAGTTCATACTATACTAGTAAATTTAAATGTTATAGTATTAACAATGTAATCCCATTTCTGTTTTTAAAAAAATGTGGGAGTAGGGAAAATAAAAGGAATAAACACTACCATGTTTCTAGCAGTTGTCACGGGGATGGGGGGAGGGGGAGACCCACAGATGAGCTTAATAGTTTTTTCTTTTGTGCTTGTCTTTATTTTTTAAGTTTTTGAAAATGAGGTCATGATACAGGGGCAATAGAAAGGGATAGAGATTATTTGTGACTCTGATCTGCTCCCTAACTGCTCTGGAGGCCCAATGCAAGGCCTGGTCATAGACTCCACAGCTCAGGGCTCCTGGGGGGCCAAAGTCCACGAGGGTGAGCTGGCCATGCACTTGGCCACCAACCCTCACCCCAACCCCTGCCCCAGGTGCCTCTGCCTGGGATCCTGGCCCTGCCTGATGAGAAAGAGAGAGACTCCCAGGGGAAGTGCCCACTTCTCTTCCATGACATCCTGGGGCTCTGCTCTTCCCCTTTCCCTCAACCTTGGCTCACCTTGTTTACGCCCGCACACCCTTCCAGGATGGGGCAGAGGCAGGTAATGAGGAGGGGGGCTCCTCTGCCCGGGGCCTGGGTTTGGGGCCGAAGACACAGCCAATAGTAGCCCAGGAGGAGCCCACAGTCTGGTGGCTCCCGCTCGACTTTATCTTAGTCGGGTTCTCCCAAAGCAGAGCCTGAGACCAGTACTCATTAGGGAAGTGATCCCAGAAGCTGCAGTGAGGGGTCAGGAAGAGACAGGGAAGGAGAGAGGCCAATAAAGGAGGCTTATCCAGGTCACTGCCAGAGGCAATGGGAGCTCCATTCCTCCGGGACCTCAAATGAGTTTCAACATGCCTCCCACAAATGCCCATCCTACGGGGCCTTTCCCCCACTCCTGACCCTCTTTGGCTTCGGGATGCCCGCAGGGCTGTTGACTCCCTCACATTCCATAACCAAGCCTGCTCCCTGCCCCCAGAGAGCCAGAGGGAGACGATCTGAGAAGGGACCACCCACCCAGCCTCACCCCAGTCCCCCTCCCACGGCCTGGCCTCTCTCTAGAGCTCTGGGTCCATCTGTCCGTCATCCTCCAGACCTTTCCCCAGGACACTCTCCCAACCCCCATTCTGGCATCCTGGATACTCTACTTACCCTAAGTAAGTTCCCTGAGGCCGGCCCTCTGTTCCCTGAGGCCGGCCCCCATCCTGGGTCCCCAGCTTAGGAATAGCTCTTCCACCTTCTCAGAAACGCAGCACCCTCAGCCTCCCCAGATACCCACACGCCCAAGACCGACTGCCTCTACCACTCCCTCCGTAACCGCCCCCTCCGTGGGTCCCTCCGCCATGCTCAGCTGGGGCCTGGTGCATCCAGACACCAGCCTGGCCTCCTCCTGATCTCCCGGCCTCTGGTCTCCCCATCCCTGACTCATCCGCTAACAGCCTTCATGTTCCTCTTTCCAGGACACAGCTCTGGTCCTTCAGGGGCTCCCCTGTGGCCTCAGGCCAAAGCCCGTAAAGAAGGCCACAGAGGGCGGGACAGCCTCTCCACTGCTGTCTGCATCTTCCCCCAGGGCTGAATTCCTGGTCACTCCCCACCAGCAGCACTGTCTCACCTTTGCTCTTTGCTCCACTTGGGATGTACCTCTCCCCACCTCTCCTCCCTGGTTAATCCTGTACATTCTTTGGCCCCTCCCCTGACCCTCCCCCCCCCCCCCCCCGCCCAGTCTGGGTCAAAGCTTCATGGACCCCCTCTGCACTTCTCACAAGGAATGTCAATTTTACCCATCCATTTCCCCCACCGCAGGCCAAGAACTCCAAGGCGGTATAGTTTGGACCTGGGTCATCCTTGTGCCACAGCACTGCCCCCACCAGGGCTTGACGCTGAATAGGCCCCGTGCTTGTTGGGACAGCAATCTCAGACCTGGATTCCCCAGGTCCACTGGAACAGTGCAAGGCCTGTCCCAGCCCCCGCCTGAGGCTAGCACATTCACTCAGTCTTCCAGAACAAGAACTGAGCCAGCCAGCCTGCCCCAGGACACAGCCTGTGTCTGGCCTCACCTTCTCCCCACACCCCTGCCAGCTCAGGGAGGGACTCAGGGGGTTTGGGATCCTAGCAGGAGCCAGGAAGGAAGCCAGCCCCTGTGCTGGTCCAGGCCTCAGCGCCCCCTGGGACCATGGTCCCTGGCTGAGACCTCTCCCATCCAGATGGTTGGATCTGGGGAAGTCACCTCCCTCCAACCCCAATTTGAACCAGGCCTCTTGCCGCCTCTT
Source organism: Eubalaena glacialis (assembly GCF_028564815.1). Taxonomy (NCBI): domain Eukaryota; kingdom Metazoa; phylum Chordata; class Mammalia; order Artiodactyla; family Balaenidae; genus Eubalaena; species Eubalaena glacialis. Next base: position 22,883,495 of record NC_083728.1, read on the forward strand.
GCGATTTGTGGTCTATCCTCGACTTCCACCACAGCTACCTCCCAATAATTAAACATATTTAATCATCCAATAGGTAAACGAGCTCCCTGGGCCTTGAGCTACCTCCCCTGCCGTCTTCTCATTCCTGGAGGTTCTGGCATCTGTGTTTCCAGGACCTCGGTGCAGGGCCATTTGACTCAGTTCAACTCAGCAAACACTGTGGAGCGCTGTCTGCAGCAGGTGACAGGGCCAGCCTCCCTCCCGCCTGCACCTTGGGCCAGGGCGAGGAGGAGGAGTCCATCAACAGCCAGGCCCCTCTACCTGCCAGGCACAGGAAACTCAAGGCCCAGAGAGGGTGAGAAACTTCCCCAAGGTCACAGAGCCCAGGGGTGGAGATCTGGTTAAGGTCTTGGGAGTTGATGAAATATTTACCATCTTGTGGGTACACACTGGCTGATAAAGTACACACAGTTCCCACCTTCGTGAAGTTCACAGGTTGGTGTGAGGAGTGGTGGATAAACCAGAGAACAAACCTGTTGATTCCGAAAGGCAGACTGTGCTACGTGCTAGGATGGGAGGAAACCCGGGATGTGATGGGGAAGAGTGGGGACCACTGAGGACAGGAGGTCAGGGAGGGCTTCTCGGAGGAGATGAATTTTAGCTGAAGTTTGAAGGATAAAAAGAGTGGCCATACAAGGATCTGGGGGGAAGAGCTTTCAGGCAAAGGCCCTGAGGTGAGAATGGGCTTGTCTGGGTGGAACAGTGGTGTGGTGGGGGCAGTGGCGGGAGAGAATAGTGGGAGGTGAAGCTGGAGCCTGGAGCAGGGCCTGGAGCCTCCTGGGCTGTGGTGAGAGCCTTGAACTTTACTTAAATGCACTGGGAAGCCTGTAGATGTTAAGCAAGAGGGGCGACAAGATTTGATGTATGTTTTTGAAATATCCCTCTGGCAGCTGCCTGGAGGGGGATTAAAGGGGGTCAGGTAGAAGCAGGGAGGTCAGCAAGGAGGCTGGGACACCTCCAGGAGGGGGTGAAGGAGGCTTAGCCCAGGCAGGGGAGGTGGCGGGGAGAGCATGATTCAAGTGCATTTGAAGGAAGCACCCACCGTCCTTGCTTGGATCGGGAGCGTGGGCGCACACAGAGGGCGGAATCGAGATTAATTCCCAGGCTTTTGGTTTGAGTGGAGGGAGTTGCGATTTGCTGAGATGGGTAGGAGCCCGCTGAGGGCAAAAAGTCACGAGTTCAGTTTTGGCTGAATTATGTTGGAGAAACCTTTTAGGTATCCATGGTAATGTTGAAAAAATTAATACTTCAGCCAATACTTATTGAACACAGTCTGCATCAGACACATTTAATCCCTTCATCAACCCCTCAGAATAGGTGCCATTATTATGCCCATTTCACTGATGAGGAAACTGAGGCTTGGAGTAGGATGTTGTATATAGGATGAGAAGAAAGCCAGGCAGAGCCCCAAGGAGTGCTCACATCTAAAAGACTGCAGGAGGAGGCCTCCAAAGGGAGCTCTGGGCTTCCTGGAAGGGGGTTCTCCTGGGTCAGCCTGATGTCACCAGGGGTCACATAAGAGAAGGCAGGGGCAACAAAGTCTCCAGGGTATTGAGCCACAGAGCGGCTAGGGCTGCCCCTGGGCAGCACGGTGGCCGAGGAGTCGGGTGGGGGATGGCAGGATCACAAGAGGTCAGGAAGGAATGGGAGGGGAGGAGGTGGACAGAGCAAGTGTCCCCACACTTTCCAGCATCTAAGCCTGGCTGGGAAGGGCAGAGAGAGACGGGAGCAGCTAACAGGGATCTGAGGGTCCTGGGATGCTGCCCTGGTCATCTGGATTCAGGGACTCCAGCCATTTGCCAGAGAGATGGAGACCTCAGAATACCTTCCTTTTTGATATCGTCCAGCCAGTGGTGTGCCTCAGTCCTGTGTTAGCACGGAGAGCTCTCTCCCGCCTGCAGCAATTCTCCAGTGGACTGAGGACAGGGCATGGGGTCAGGGGAGGCAAGAGTGACTCACTTTCACCTCTCTCAACCCCGGCCATTCCCACACAAACCGGGACTTGGTTGGAGCCGAGAGGTCTGTAGGGCGTGGTGCCCTGATGCTCCCCGGAGGCTGTGGGCCTGTAGGAGACCAGGAGGGCCAAGGACTCAAATGCCAGAACAAGAATTCTCTCCTGGCTGCTGGACCAGGTGCCCTCCACGCTCAGAAACTAACATCAACACTTTCCCCACCTCAGAAGTCCAGAGTGGGGTGACCACGACCCTCAGCTGAGTTAGCCATCCCCCGCAAGTGTGCTCTGGGGAGACTTAGGCCCACAGTGGGGAAGGGGCTTGCCTAATGCCTCATTCCACTGGTCATCTCCTCCTTCATCAGTGCCACCAGATGTTAATCCTCTGGCATTGTCACCTCCCCCTGGAAGCCTTCCTTGACTCTCCTCCATCCCCAAAGCCCCTCAGGCATAACATCACCAGGTTTGCCACAGTCTATCGGATTGTCTGTGTGTCCATCTGGCCCCACAGATTGAAGGCAGAGGCCACATCTGATCCATCTTGGTGTCCCCAGTGCCCAGCTCAGGGTCTGGACAGAGCGAAGGTGTGGGTGTGTTTGTTGAATGGATCTCATCTGAACTGAACTGAACTGATTGTTGGACAGGCCTTGATCCTTCTCTGGCTCCCGGGCAGAGAACTACATTTCAGGTTAAGCGTCTCTACCAAGCGGCTGTGTAGATGCACAGTGCCCCTGAATGATAGGAAACCAAAAGGGACATCAGGCTTCCCATCCTCATTTTCCAGAGGAGGAAGCTGAAGCTCAGAGCAATGAAGGCACAATCCATGGGCTGGCGATCAGAGCGGATGAATCACACTCAGATGGCCTTGGCCCTGTTCCACGGCTCCCCTCCCGGAAATGCTAAAGCTTAGGTTTCCTCATCTGCAAAACCGGGCTGGACGCAGCAGTCTCTGAAAGCTCAGCCACGGTCCAGTTCTATGAACTCACAGGCCCCAGGCGCCACGGTCGGGGGAGGAGGGATCACTTAAGAGGCTGTTTATCATCTTGTTGTACCCCCTTGAGCTCTTGGAGCAAAACATTCCCAAGAAGCAGGGTGATTCACTCACGGCACCATTTGCCAGCTCCAGAGAAAAGGCAGACCATGAAATACATTCTGCAACTTTTAAAGAGGAGACAAAGAAATTTCAAGATGAAGATTCTCTTTAGTGGACAGAAACCAAGCTGGGACATATATATTTTTCCTCCCAGAGATTCAAGTTTTTGGGGGAGGAAACTATCATGGTTTGAGCCAAATTCTCCTAAAATGCAAGGTGGTATCCTTAACGAACACCAAGGACAACGTTGCTTCATAAACAGCGCAATGGACTGAACCTGACAACAGCCGTTCTTAGGGTTGACTGATTGGTTGTGGGTTAAAACCAAATCAGATTGGCTGTTTTTGTTGTTCTTGGTGCTAATCCATTCCAGAACCCTGACCGTCAAGGGGAAGATGAGAAACTCATGCTTGCTGCTCTTAAATTAAGCAGAGGGGAGCTTGCTGCATGTGTTGGAGAGTTTGGACATCTTGCAACCCAAGAAGACATGGAGGGAGGTAGCAGGTGAGTCTGGTAAGGGGACCTAGGGGGGAGCAGGGTTTAACTGCAGGGAGAGTGAATGGTGAGCTTCCACCACTCACAGAAAACCACGGGAACTACTCCAGCAGTGCAAAGACAGATGGAGAACTCGATCTCTCATTTTGAAGTCACAGGATCTCTATGCCCTGAGTGTGGGTCTCTTACAATATGAATGTTATACTCAACTCTTTAAAAATGGTACTTTTCGCTCCCAAGCCCCCGCTGGGCAGAAGTGGGAGTGAACTTGACCACTTTGCCCAAGTGAGGATGCGTGAGGCACTAAGAAAGTTCCAGAAATTTGGGTTCTCGTTTGATTCTGATGCCAAAGAGCTAAGTCTCCTCTCTGGGACTCAGTTTCCCCATCTGTAAAATCACAGGGCAGAGAATGGGTAGAGGGAGAAGAGGAGACCCCAGAGGCATGGGCTTTGGGGTCATACTACCTGGGTTCTTATCTCATTTTTCTAGCTGTGTGTTCTGAGGCAAGTTACTTAAACTCCCTGAGCCTCAATTTTCTCATCTGTAAAGCAGAGACAATAACATCTACCTATGGGAATTGTTGACAAGTTAAATAACATGTGTACAAAGCACATAGCTTAGTGCTAGGCCCACAAGAAAATTTTTTATTAAGGTGTGGTTTACACATGGTGAAATGCTCAGATCTCAAGCATTCAATTTTGATGATTGCCTATCAAGATACAGGACATTTCAATCACCCCAGAAAGTTTTCTCATGCCCCTTCCTAGGCAATCCCTTTCCCAGAAACAACCACTGATCTGATCTCTATCACCACAGGTTAGTTTTGTCTGTTTTAGAATTCCATATGAATAGAACCAGACAGTATATATTGTATTTGTGTGTTTGTGGGTATGTCTGGCTTCTTTCCCTCAACGTAACAGTTTTGAGAGTCATTCATATTATCGTGTGTATGAGTAGGATGCGTCCTTTATGGCATGCAGTATTTCATCGTATAAACGCACTACAGCTTATCCACTCTGTTGATGAGCATCTGGGCTATGTCCAGTTTTTGCCTATTGTGAGCAAAGCTGCTATGAACCTTCTAGCTAAAATTTAGTCAAGACTTTCAAGGACAAATATTTTCTTTTCTCTTGGGTAAATACCTAGGAGTGGAATGCTGGGTCATAGGGTAGATATATATTGCACTTTTTAAAGAAACTCCCAAATGGTCTTCTAAAGTGGTGGTACCATTTTACACTTCCACCAGCGATGTATGAGTGTTCCAGTCACTCCATACCCTGCCCAACATTTGGTGTGGTCAGTCTTTTCAATTTTAGTCATTCTGGTATCACACTGTGGTATTAATTTGCATTGCCCCATGAGTAATGAACTCCTGTCACGTGCTTACTTAGAAGTTTTTAAAGGTAGTTCCTCTCCCCTTCGTTGCCATGGAGCTTTCAACCTCCATGATTTGAAGGACTGTTGCACATATAAGGAAGGGAAAAACTGATGACAGAATCTACTAGAAATGTAAAGAGCTCTACAAATACAAAATCAAACTTGAGCTCAGCCCTGGAACCCTCCCGTTGACTTGGGTTTCCCAGGACTGGGGGGCTAAGGACTCGTTTTGTCTTCCAACGAACGAGTTGGGGGGCAAGATCATGGCTGACTTGAGGTCAGAATGTTTTAATGATAAACTTGTCCCTGATTGAATAATCATTTTCACTGCTGCCATTTACATAAACTGCCTGCTATGCTCCAGGTACCTTATATACACACAGTATATATAGCTTTACAATAGCCCTGCAAGGTTGTTGTACGATCTCTATTTGGTGGACTCTGAACATCAAAGATGTGAATTCTCTTGCCTAACACCACACAGCTACATCTCCTTGAGATCCAGATTCAAAATGAGACTGTCTGGATCCAAAATTTCCTTCAAGTTGCCTTTTATTCAGCTATAAAAAGGAATGAAGTGCTGATACATGCTACAACATGGATGAACCTCAGAAGCATCACGCTAAGTGCAAGAAGTCAGACGTAAAAGGTCATGTACTGTGTGATTCCATTTATACCAAATATCCAGAACAGGTCAATCTCCCTAGAGACAGGTAGTGAATTGGTGGTTGCCTGGGGCTGTGGGGAGAGGGGAACGAGGAGAAACTGCTTAATGGGCATAGGGTTTTCTCTTGGGGTGACAAAAATGGTTTGGAACTAGATGGAGATGGTGGTTGCACAACACTAATAAATGTTTTAAATGCCACTGAATTGTATACTTTAACATGGTTTATTTTATGTGAATTTCACCTCAGTAAGATTAAAAAAGCAAACACTTCACCCTGCAGTCTCTTCCTCATTAATGAGCATAATTTTACCATTAATGATTTAGTCCTCTGGTTAGTAAAGCCCCCAGCACCTGGGCCCAAGCTCTTCTTTCCCAGAGAACCCCCCCCCCCCCGCCCCGCTTGAGAATTCCAGGGAGGAAAGAGCAGCATGACCCAGAGAGTGGGCCCTGGAGTCAGCCTGCCTGAGTTCAATTCCAGGCACCTCCATGTCCTCATCTTAAAATGTGGGTGCTAATGCTACAACCTTGTGGAGTTGTTTTGAGGATGTACCGATATCAGACGTGTAAAGTGTCTGGGCACACGTAATGTTTATTCTCTAAGCTGTATTGTCAGGGCAGGCCAGCTTCTCCTACTATCACCTGTGCTGCAAATATTTACTGAGCACCTGCTATGTGCCAGGCAATTTTCTAGCCTCGGGGATTCATCTATAAGCAAGAACAGCAATAAAATTCCTTTCTTCTTGGATCTAACATTCCAATTGGGGTATAAGACAATAAATAAAGTAAAATACATATGTTAAATGGTGGTAAATACTAAGGAGAAAAAATAAAGGGTGAGGGGTAAGAAGTTTTGGGGAAAGTTTAGAATTTTATTTAGTTATTTTTTTAAAGATTTATTTATTTGGCCGTGCCGGGTCTTAGTTGCGGCATGCGGGATTTTTTTAGTTGCCGCATGCAAACTCTTAGTTGCCGCATGTGGGATCTAGTCCCCTGACCAGGGATCGAACCCGGGCCCCCTGCACTGGGAGCGGACCACCGGACCACCAGGGAAGTCCTGAAAGGTTAGAATGTCAAATTGGGTGGCCAGAGAAGGTTTCCCTGAGTGACGTTCTGAGGGCGGTGCGGTGCTTTCATTTCCTCTTGCTGCTGTAGCGAATTACCACAAACTTGGAGGCTTAAAACAACACAAATGTAGTATTTCACGTTTCTTGAGGTCAGGAGTCCAAAATGGGTCTCACTGGGCTGAAATCAGGTGTTGGCGGAGCTGCGTTCTTCTGGAGGCTCCAGGGGAGAGCTCATGCCTTGCCTTTGCCGCTTCTAGAGGCTGCCCACATTCCTCGGCTCATGGACCCACATCATTCCAACCTCCGCCTCCCTTATCACATCTCCTTCTCTTTGACTTTCCTCCCTCCCTCTTTTCCTTATAAAGACCCTTGTGATTATGCTGGGCCCACCTGGATAATCCAAATAATCTCCCCATCTCAAAATCCTTAATCACACCTGCAAAGTCCCTTTTGCCATGTAAGGTGACACAGTCACAGGTCCTGGGGATTAGGATGCGGACATCTTTGAGGAAGCCATTTTTCTGTCCACCACGTGAGGCAGAGTATCTAAAGGACAGCAAGTTCAAAGGCCCTGAGGCAGGGCTTGCCAGACTTGCCTGAGGAAGATGGAGATCAATGAGGATACAGTAGAGTGGGCAAGGGGGGAGTGGTCTCTCACGAGATCAGACAGGTGAAGAAGGTAAAATGGTTCTTACAGGCCCTTATGGGTCCCAGTGAAGACTCTGACCTTTACCTGAGTGAGATGGGATCAGGTGAGGGATGTGATCTTATGGGTTTTAAGGATGCCCCTGGCTGCTGTGTCTAGAACAGACTAACCGTGAGCAGGCTGCTGCAATATCCATGAGACGATGGTGGCTGGACCATGGTAGTAGAGAGAAGTGGTAAGATGGGTCTCATTCTGGATTTTGAAGGTCAAGTTGCAAGGAACCACTTAAGGATCAAAACTGGAGTGTCACAGAAAGAGGGGAGTCAAGGATGACTCCAAGGCTTTTGGCCTGAACAACTGAAAGGATTAAGATGCCCTTTAAGAAGGGAAGACCTGGGACGTCCCTGGTGGCACAGTGGTTAAGAATCTGCCTGCCAACGCAGAGGACACGAGTTCAATCCCTGGTCTGGGAAGATCCCACATGCCGCGGAGCAATTAAGCCCATGCACCACAACTACTGAGCCTGCACTCTAGAGCCCACGTGCCACAACTACTGAAGCTCGCATGCCTAGAGCCCGTGCTCCGCAACAAGAGAAGCCACTGCAATGAGAAGCCCGCGCACCACAACAAAGAGTAGCCTCCACTCGCCGCAACTAGAGAAAAGTTCACGTGCAGCAACGAAGACCCAATGCAGCCAAAAATAAATAAATAAAATAAATTTTTAAAAAAAGAAGGGGAAGACCACAAAAATCAGACTTGGGGCTGCTGGTGTCAGGACTTTACTTTGAGATGCCTGTTGGGTATCCAAATGGAGATACCGAGTAGGAAGTCAGATATTTATGAGTCTGGAGTTTAGGAGAGGGGTCTGGTGGGATTTCTTTGGGAGACATAGGCATGTTGGTGGTATTTAAAGCCATGAGCCTGGATGAGATCTCCCAGGGAGTGTGGGCAGAGAGATCAAGGACTGAGACCTGGGCCCCCTTTGATGAGGAGGAACCAGTGATGTAGGAGGAAAACCAGGCAAGGGTGGGGTCCTGGAAGCCAGAAGCGCCAAATGCTGCAAACTCTGTCCAAAGCAAGTGTGGAGTGAGGGGTTGGTGGAGCAGAGGGTGACCACCTTTACTTTCCTAGGGCTGTTCTCTGGCAAACAGCCTCTACAGGAGACAATTTAAGGGAGTCAGACCTACCAAGGCGGCCCTGCTCCTGTGATTCCAGAGCTGTCTCCCCTCCCAGAAGCTGGACGGGTCTGCTCTAGAGGTCTGGCCCCTACTCTCCCAGCATAATTCCCCTCCGGTCTCAACTCCAGCTGGGCCCTTAAGACTCAGCTCAGTTACTCTCCTCTGCCAGGCGGCTGTGCTGCCTGCCTCAAGGCCAAGCTGGGGGCCCCCACCCGGCTCCCACAGCACCCACTGCTCCCTCGCTGGACAGCTCTCCACACCCAGGCTGTGTACATGTCTCAGTCTCCCACTGGGCCAGGCTCACTTTGGGCTTCTGGGAGGCCTCCTTATTTCTGCATCCCCTGCCCTAGCGTGGCATAAGGCATCTAAGAGACTCTGAGTAAATGTCTGTGAACAGAAAACACTCAGCAGAAGCCCCTTCCGCTAGGATCTGGCTGTGCCTGGCCCTTTGTTGTGCAGGCACTCCAGTCCCCGGGCTCCTCCTGAAACCTGGGGTGCTGGGATCCTGCCAGGCCCTCCGTGGCAGGCTGGCCCCTCACAGCACCAGCCTGCTGACACTCACTGAATATTTGTTAAATGTCGGAAAAAGGGCCAAGGACTGGGCCCCAGTCCGAGTTCCGGCATCCTCAGGTCGTCAGGACCTCAGTCTCCCGTCTCTGAAAGGGAGACGACACACGCTCATCCCTTAAGCTCCACCTCATCAGTTGTGACAACATTTGGGAAAGTGTTCGGCAAACTGTAAACCAGCCAGGCGTTCAGAGGTACCACAGATCGAGGCTTCTCCTTGGTGGCTGATTCAGGGCACGTGACAGGACCCGTGTGACCCACCCCATGCCACGTAAGGCCTCCAACTCAGTTTTCCTCAAGCTGCTTTGAAGACAAGCAGCGTCTTCCTCAGGCAGCAGGAACCAGGGACTGAAAGGGGCCCGGCCCCGGTGGAAACTCTGACACACGCACGGACGTTCACCGCATTTCCAGTGACTAAGGGCCACACGAAGCAGTTGGCTGGACCCTTCCTAAAATTCATCCCGGAGCTGCTCTGACCAGATGGCCCCCGCTCCGGCCATCCCCGGACCCACTGTCCCACTTCCCTGGGGGTGCGCCCTTCCCGCACCCCGCAGGGGAGGGACCAGCGCTCCCCCTCAGCGCAGGCGACACACAGGCAGCTCAGCGTGTGGGGCCGTTTATTAACGTTTACTTCCCCAAATGACTTTTCCTCACGGGTCAGGGCCTGATAGAACTGGGGGGTGTGGGAGGGGGCACAGACAGAAGCCAAAAGGTACACCTTGAGTGTGCTGTGATGGGCTGAAAAGAGGTTGGCCTGAGATTGACAAGCCCTCCCCCATTTCAGATGCTCAGGAAGTCTGGGCCCAAGAAAACACACTCATTCGGTCAAATCCCTTCCATGTGCTGGAGGAGGATGGGGCATCACCCTGGCTGAGTCTTCCACTGGCTCTCACTCCAGGCATCTTTCAGGCCTGGCTGTTGCACTAGTGGGACCACTAGCACTGCAGTGGCTTTGGCACCTTGACCTAAACAAACAGGGGAGGCCTGGCCCGGCTCCATCTGCACAAGCAGAGACAAAGGGGACTGATTAGCAGATCTGATCTGCGGGGCACAGATAATGGGAGATGGGCGGGGCTTGTCAGCATTAAATAATGACTCGAAAATGTAGTGTAAATCTACAAGGTGGGCTTGTCAGCATTAGATAATGACTCGAAAATGTAGTGTAAATCTACAAGGTGGGTGACTAAAGGCAGGACACGAGGATTCAGTAAGAAAATGCAACTCTGTGAGCTGACCCAACTTCTGAAGAGACTTCCAAGACAGTCTCTGCTCAAAGGGTGTTTTAGTCCCCTTGGCCCTAAACCATCATGGAAGCAGAAGGTAGAGGAAGTGCTGGTCTGCCCACTGGGGCCTGGGAACTATCCTGACTGTCCAGATCTCTGTGGTCAGAGGGTGTCCCAGCCACCTCAGACCCTTAGCCCGGGACAAAGTGAGGGAACAGAATGTTGAGCCCCGGGAGGGCTGCCCCCAAGGCCCTTGCCCGCCCACCGGGCTCCACAGGCCGCCTCTTCTACCGCTTCTTCTTGGCCTCCTTCTTGGGTCTCTTGTTTGCAGAAGGAGCAGTGGCCTTGGGCTTCCTCGTCACCTCCGCACTTCGGGGCTCAGATGGTTCTGCCTCCTGTGTGGTGACAGAAAGGAGAGTCCTGCTTAGACAAATCAAGCCTGACACCAGCAAAATGAGATCATGTCTGAGGGGACTTTGCAAACGGAAGCGTGCCGCAGAGACACAAGGGATGGAAACCGTCACTGCCAGGCCCCAGGATCCACATGTTTTGGGACTGTCCCCGGGGAGCAGGTGAAGGATAAGGGAGGAGGCCCGAGGGGAGGAGGCAGCCTTTGGAGTCTCACAGTCCTGGGGGAATCGAGGCTCCCCCAGTTCCAGTCAAGTGACCTTGTGGGCAACTCCCTTCCCCTTTCTGAGTCTTGGCTTACCCCCCTGTGATGTGGAAACAGTGGTGCGCAACTTGGAGGGCTAATGTGAGGAGGCAAAAATGCATGGAAAGCCCCCAGTAAGTGCAAATGCACCCAGCGGCCGGCTGGCCACCGTGCACAGGGACTGGACAGAATGCGGGCAGGGAGCCGGCTCTGGGCAGACCTACTGTGGCTTGCTCTCCTGCCGGCCCTGCTACTCTCCTCCGCCCATTCAAGCACAGACGCCGGGGCAGGGAAGGGTGGAAAGCGCAGCCGGGCGGCCACCACACAGAGTTCTGTGGCGCCTGGCAGAGATGCCCTGTGGGAAAGGGCAAGGGCAGCCTCAGGGCAGAACTCCAGATTCTCCCTACATCTGGGGCAGCTCTGGTTTTTATCTGTCATGTACATTGTGATTTGTTCCCTGTAAGATTTGGTTTAAACAAAGGTTCTGCCGATGAAAAAAGGTTCAAAACCACAGAGCCAGCCCTGGCCTTCACTGAGCTGATAAAGACAGTGGACTCTGGGGAAGGGACTCGGCCTGTCACAGCCTCACAGGCTTATGTCAGAGGAGACTCTGGAATGGCCTCAGTCCCGTCGGGTGTCCCCTCCTCCCTGGGTGATAAATCACACTGTGCCACAGCCAGGCAGGACGTTAACAGAGTCCCATCTAGCCCAGAGAACACGAACCGCAGTCCACAGGCCTCGCCCGGCCCACAGGCAGACTTCACTTGGCCTGCAGTGTTTATTTTTAAGAATTTGAGCCAACTGGGAGATTTCCCATTCGATCTGGAGTCCTTGCTTTCCTTGAAAACATTAAACATCCAGTGACACTGGCCCCGAACCCCCTCATGGAAGAAACGGGCTGAGCAGTGGCTGCCCCTTTATTCAGGTGCCCTGCCCCCTGCCCCCGCTGTCCCCAGCACTAACAGTAAGGAAATGTTTTCGGTACTTGTGTTCTTTTATTAAAAATGGGAAAACAAACAGCAGACTAAGAATACGAGGAGGGAGCACGCTGTTTCTAGAAAAGTATTTCTTTGTGTTTAATTGGCCAGCTCCGAGCTGCCAGCTTGCTTTACTCTCTGTCCTTCCCTGCTCACCGTCAGCCCCTGGCCCCAGCCTCGAGTCTCCGTCAGACAGAAGAGGCAGGACCATGGCTGTGGAGGGGCAGTCCCCACCTAAGGCCCAGTCCAAAGGTCTGTCAGCTCCCTCTTATCGGCCATCATTGTCTGCTCTCCACCCTGCCCGCCTGCCAGCTGAGACACCAGGTGTAAAGGCCCAGCTCAGTCCCAGGCACCCATGGGGGATCTTCCCAAGATAACCAGGGGACCGGCCCCTCCCCTGGCCAGGTCTCTGATTGCGCTCTGGACTTCCCCAGCCTGTCCCCTTATGCTGATACTGTTTTTGTAACTTGGCAAAAAAAAAAAAAAAGAAAGAAAAGTAAAAAGTTAGCCCATTAGAAAAACAAACAGACAAAGAGGAGGAGGAGCCAGTGTGTCAAGTGCACAGGCTGATGGCTGCAGAGCCCAGCAGGAAGGCTACTGTTTAAGGCAAACCCCACAGGGCACAATGCCTTTGGAGACTCTGGGAGCTGGAAACCATCCCCAGCGCAGTACCTGTGCGGCCAGTGGAAACCAGTCAGTCCCTGCATGCCCTGGACAAACAGGGCCTGATTAGACAAAGGGTTTATGCACAGCGAACTTGCCAAGGCCCACCAGGATCTCCAGGGATGGAGCCCCCCTCTGAGCTCAAGCTGGGCGCCTCCTCTGGTTTCAGTGGGGCCAGTTCAGTATCCAGAGATGAGGACGCCCAGCTGTGTCCCCAGTGCTTCCCTTACTTCCCTTACGCCACAGACCTTCTCTCATTCGCCTCATCCTTTCTGTCACCTCCCAGACCTCTCCCCTGACCCAGCTGTCTGTCAGATGACTGGAACTGGCACCTCCCAGGCACCTCCAACTCAACTGTCCCAGACAGAGCATGGCCCCATCTCCATCTGGCCTGGCCCTCCTCCCCACCCATGGTCTTAGCAACCAGAGTCCTGGCAACCCCACCCTCCCCCTCCTCCCCTCCGTCCAATCAGTCGCCAAGTCCTGCTGATTAGACCTCCTCCACCTTGACCTGGCCACTCTCTTGAGCATCAAAGGCCCTACTTCAGTTCCCCCACTGCCAACCAGCCTCCCTGCTCTCTCTATGCCATGCCTTGTGCACCTGCCAAAAGAATTTTTCTAAAATGCAGATCCCCCCACCTTACACCTTCCAGTGGCTTCCATCACCCACAGTCTCATGTCCTGCTTCTGGGATGGCAGCTTAAGGAGACCACCTCTCCAGCCTCCCTTGGGCTCTCCTCCACCCCCCACACTGGGCCAGGCCCCAGGGCTTCTGCTGCTCACCCCTAAACAAGAGGAGCACCCTTCTTTCCTTGGCCACCCAGTAAACCTTTCCCCATGGTTTGGCCCAGCCCAAGGGCTGCTACTCACTGTCTAGCCTTCCTCCTCTGCTCCTCTTCCTCCAGCAGGTGCATCCCCTCCTCCACCCCTACGCCCCAGGCACCCAGGAACCTTACAATGCCACTCATTTTACCAAAGCTATATGTGCTCATGATGATCTCCCCTACTAGTCCTTGGACAGCTTCAATTGCTCCTGAATGAATGAATGAATGAATGAATGAAATGAAAGAAAACACAAGATCTCCCATAAGCATGGGAACTTCACTGCTGTTCATCATCATGAAGATGTAACACTTTAGACTAAGCCTCACTTTTCCCATAAGTAGAGAGGACACAAGCAGATTTTAAACCCAATATTCATACTCTAAAGCATGGCTAGATATAGCCACCAATAAGAATACTAATAATAACAGCCACAACAGCTGCTAATATTATTTACAACATGCCAGGCCCTGTGTTCTGAGGCCTGGATATATCTTATTTTTGCCTCACAAAGTGCCATAAGGAGCCCCATTAGAGAGACGAAAGAAGAGACACTCAGAGAGGTTATGTGACCTGCCTAAGGTCTCAGCTGGCGAGCGGCAGGGCCAGGATAATCCTAAGCTCTCAGTGGCTGTATGGTATAGCCTCTCCCGGGTTTCCTAAGGACCTCGGCGCTGATGGCAACCAAGAATTAGAGTTAACTGTGACATCTACTTTCTCCCTAGTTAGCAGCGCCTGGAAGCACAGGTAACTGTGGAATGACAATAACAGTTTGTTCCGGATCCTGCCGATGGGTCGTTCAGAACCCCCTTGTTTGTGGCAGGAGTCAGGGAAGTGGGTTAGCACTCCTCGAGTCAGGCTTTGCTCCTACAGTTGAGAGCAGCTCTCTGTGGGCGCGTGGCCAGAGCACAGTCACTGAGTCATCTGAGCGCATTATCTGTCTCCTCCTCACCCCAGACCTCCTCCCCTCTCCCCCAGCTCAGTTTCTGGCATCGTCACCCACCCAGTTACCCAAGCTAGACACTGCCGAGCCATCTCTGAGTTCTCGCCATTCCCTGTGTGCCTCCACATCCGATCTGTCCCCGTGGCCGGTCCACTCTGCTTTCCATGCGGCTCTCAACTCCGCCCGGTCCCCCTCTGGACACACACTACTGAGCCGGTTCAGAGCCTCCAGTCTCCTGCCTGCCCCTCCCAAGGTTTTCCTCACCACCCACCACACTGCTTTCAGAGCCTATTCTCCTAAAACGACCGCCCTGACCAGTCTGTTTTCTGCTTTAAACATGTTGCTGGTTCCCTCTTGGTATAAGACAGATTCCAAGAGCCTCCAGGTGTCCCTATTTGTATAAATCAGATTCCAAGAACCCCCGAGTGGCCTCCAGAGCTATTCCACTGCAGCCTTGGCCCTGTCCCCGGGCATGCCCTCTCATGCAGCCCACCCTGTCACTTCTGGGCTACTGGCCAGCCAGTATCTCCCAGATGCTCTGTTCTCTTTCATGCTCTGCACAGGTGCTCAGCACCTGTCACCAATCTATCTGTGCCCAGTGCATGCAGCCTCTGTGCCAGGCAGTGCAGGGTAATGAAGAAAAGGACGCACACTTCATGATGTGCACCACGTGGGTGCTTCACAAACATCAGCTGCTCAGCCTCCCATCAACCTGATAAGCCCATCTCCGTGAGCCCCATTTTACAGGCAAGGAAACTGAGGTTCACCAAGACATACCAACTAACCCAGCGGGGCACATCTGCCTTCCCCACAAGGGACAGGGAAGCAAAGGCAGCTGTTACACACGTGATTCGGATGCTGGGGTCCTAGCCACACAGAGCTGTAGCTCCTAATTCTTAGCTGGTAAGAATGACTCAATAAATGGCTGACTTAATTTCTCTTCAAATGCACGCTGCTGGTACAAGCCAGGCAGACGGCAGACCCCGAACACTACGGCCCCACCTTTCCATCACGCTTCCTCTGAAGCAAATTTTCAGTTCCCTCAGCAATCTCACTTTGGGGAGTAAAAGAAACCACCCCCCACTCCCCCCCCCAGGTGGTTCCTGGGTCTGCGGAGGTGTCCTCTGTGACACAGGCCTCATCAATAATGAAGCAGCTCCACAGCCACTTACAAGGCCAGAAAATTGCTGCTATTCATCAGATTCAAATAATCAAATCTGTGCCACAATGCATCAAATCTCTTCCAGCAGGGAAAGCACACAGAATTTTATGATTTCCGCTATACAGTTCAGTGTGTATTTAGTCCAATAAATCAGGACAAAATGTCATTCTACACAGACTGAAACTCTTCTCTCCTCTAAAATGGTCCAGGGAAAGAAGACCACTGTGCTATGCTCAGGTAGCCTCACGCACCTTGCCTCACTTGATCCTCAAGAATGGCGTGGGTCGGGCATGAATGCCCTCCTGTTCTAGCTTGGGACACGGGCTCAGGCAGGGGAAGGCACCCAGTGCTGAAGCTCTGGCTCGTCCTGCTGCACGCTCTTGCCCGAGGCCCTGGGCAGGGTGGGAGCTGGGAGACCTTGCGGGGCTGGGACTAGCACTGGCCTTGAGAGGAGGACAGGACTAGCTGAAACCAAGCGGGGGAGGCCGTCCATGTGGGCTCCACAAGGCGAACGGAGACAGAGTCCAGGATGCGTTTGGCAGGCGAGGAGAACTGTAATTAGAGAGAACAGCCCGGGGAGCTCATTCCAGACACAATTCAGCACCACTGCAGGCCCTGCCCACCGGCTGGTCTGCGGCTCCGTGTGTATTCCGCTGTCTCTCCCATGAGCCGGTACACATCTCGAGACCATGTTTAGACCTTCACCCTGCCCACCGCACAGCAGTCTCTCAAGAACTGCTTGTTAAGCAAAAAACACCCTGCCGCCCAATTCAACTGCAAATGCCTCCCAAGCTTAAAAAAAAACACAGGGCAGAACTGCAAAGTTGGTTAGACTGTCTCCTGAGGTGTTGAGAATGGGTGTACACCTGCCCAAGTTAATTATTTACTACGGCAGCCTTCGCTGGCAATCGGGGGTCTAGTTTAAAATCAAGACCCCCTGAACATCTAGGCCACTGCCCCGCTGCCCCCGGGAAGGCTCCATCCCTTTCAGGGCTCCAAACACTGCAGAGCTTTCTGGTTGACAGTGAAGTCTATGTGGGCATCACATAGAAAGCCACCACTCCTGCCATCAATTCTGGTGAGCTCTCCTCTGCCGGATCACAGTGCTGGGCATCAGCTGTCTTTGTCTGCCCAGCACCCACTCTCCGTCGGGGCCATGCCCTTTCCCTGTCCCATGTGGTTCTGGGGGACTCTGAGTCACTGTGACCACAGGAGTGGCCAGTTAAATGTGGCCTGGCCAGAAATGGACCCAATGCCCCTTCCCACCTATGGGGCAAAGTACAGACATGTGGCCAAGCCAGAGCCAAGCAGAGGCCTTCCATGAGATCTGGAAAGTGAGCAAAGGCAGAGAAATGGCTTCTCTTGCTTGTAAATCATGAGCGATAAGGACACAGACTGGGGCTGCTGTATCCTCCTGACACGTGGCAAGGGCCTCAGAATGAAGCCAACACTCCTAGAGAGCCAGGAGATGGAGAGACAGAGCCCTGAAGACCTTGCGAGCTTCCGAACCCAGGTGTGCCTTGAAATTCCCAGTTCTAAGAGTCAAAACAGTCTCTTTCTAAGGAAACTGATGGAACCAAGTTTCTGAGCTTTCAACAGAAGAGACTGAGGCAATCACGCAAAGACGGCAGGGTGGAAGTGAAGGTACCTGCCCAGGGGCTGGCAGCTGGCTGGGCAGATGTGACATAAACCTATGAAGACATGAGAACAGTCAGCATTTAAACTACTAGGAACGACTAATTGCCCGATGAATTAATACTACCTGCTACGTGAGTTGCTGAACTAAAAGTCAACACCCGCTTGCTTAGCGTTGACTGGATCAACATTCTGGGCAGAAAAAGATACAAAAGAGGCTTGGGAGGAAGCTCAGGAAGGCTGTGGGGAAGGGGTAGAAGGGTTCCCTTTACTTCCTCACTACCTACTCCTTCACTCCTGGAATTTGGCTCCCACCTCATTAAAATTGCTGCTCTCCACTTTGAGAAAAGCAATAGACTATCTTCCCAGAAAATGTGCCTAAGCATGAAAACATCACGTTTGCACACAACTGCAGGGAGCTCACAGACTTCTGCAGTCTTTATCTAGGGATGCCCTAGGGATGCCCTAGGGATCTGGGACTCCCTAGTAAGAACTCAGTTCTCCTGAAACCAAACTATGAAGAAGAGCAGCCTGAACAGGGCATCACTGTCACGTTGAGCAGCCTTTCCTCCATCACTCAGCCGTTGCTGCCCAATCTCTGTGCCCTCCTTGAACCACTCGGGGGTTTTCAGGGAGACCACAGTCTCCTAGCCCTCTGCCCACTAGTCTGCCCATCTCCAAGAGAGCGAAAGGAATGGAGACCCCCCGTTTTGTCTGCACAGCACTCCTGTTCCTTTGGGAAATGACCTTCCCCTCCACCCCTAGAGGTCACACCACAGGATGCTCCCCTCCCCCACACTGGCCATAGCAGTCCCAAGCTGGGTCAGCTACAGTTCCTTCTCTAGGGAATTTGGAACTGGGACCAAGCAGAAAGGCAGCCTCCAGATGCTGCAGCTGAAAGATGTAAACTTTGGGAGCTGTTAGTGGCCATGTTCCATCTTACCCCAGGGGCAGTGAGCAGAGGAAGCAGGGCAAGAGAAGTGAGAGACAGGAGATGAACAGAAGGGGAGGCAGAGGGGATGTAGACGGTGAGTGATGGGGCCCTGGTGCCCACTCCTTCCAGAGGCCCAGTTGCATCCCTGCTCTGGGAGAGCACCCACATCTTTTCAGTACCTCTACATTGCACAGAAACTACCTCAAAGTTGGGCGTGCCCCAAGTTCAGGCCTTCCCTGAATCTTCATTTCCCCTGAAAAGCTTAGCAACTCATTCTTAGGGTTTCAAGAAATAATACTATGTTGGTTAAAATAATTCCCAGGTCTCCATCCCCAAATTCTCACTGGCTCTTTCTTTCCCATTTGGATGTCATGCTATTATTACAAACTTAACACACGTAGAACGGAACACCTTCTGTCCTCCCCAAATTGGTTTGTGCTTCAGGGAAATGGTCTAAGGACCAGACCAGTGGCTACATAACAGAATCACCTGGGCACTTTAAGAAAACACTGATCCAAGGCTTCAGAGAACAACTGAATCAGAATCTCTATAGGTACAGCCAAGGCCTTTGAAAATTCCCCAGGTGGGTGCAGCCAGATAGAGAATCATGCACCAGCCCAAGGACAGGCAATTCATGCTACCACTCCCCAGTCCCTTGCTCAAGGCAGACATCAATGAATAATTTCTTTACTCTGGAGCCTAGAAGCAGCCCCCGAATCCTTTCCACCATAGCCACCATACAAACAATCAGACTGGGCATGAGAGATGAAACACAGCTGCATTCTGGAATAGACAGAAACGGTACAAGGATCTACCTTCTTGTATTTTAGAACCTAGCCTACAAGAAAATGCTTGGATTAAGTGTGACCCAGGCCTCAATCAGGCTCAAACAAATGTTTTTCTCAGGTCTTAGTTTAATGAGGTGTCAATGAGAAAATGTTCTCATTTGGCTTAGGATTCTAGGGACTTTGGTTTCAATTTTATGAATTAGTTCTTGCTCCTACTATGGAAAAGAAAGGGGGTGGGGTGGGAAGCATTTCTATGTGTTCCTTTTTTTCCTCCCTGATTACCCCCAAAAGAACTGTCAAATAATCTGCTAAGTATTGAAATACTGAAGTCATAAACTAGTTGCAAAAAATCAGCTCACTAGAACAACAGGAAAGACATTCTTTTGCTTTTCAAAGCCTTTCCCATCATCTGGAGCCAAAAATATTATCTTCTGACCCAAAAAGCCACTAATAAACCTTGCTTCTATAGGCTAAGCAAGAGGGGTGATTTTGCCCTAAGTGAAGTGACAGAGAGAGCAAGATTGTTCTCTGGCTCCACCCTCTCCCACCTCCTTGCCACCTTCCACTTTCAGGGACCTCCCACCTGCCTTTAGGCTGCCTAGAGTCCCCACAGCTGTCCCCCTCTGCCATAAAAGCTCCCCAGCCCCAAGTTAAAATCCCTTTCTTTTCCCCTCCCCATCCAAATTCCAAATCCCAGCTTGCTACTAAGCACAACCTCTAAGCACAGTCTTAGCACTCACCCTCTCTTTGTAAGACTGTTTATACACACAGAATACTGTTTTTCCTGTCCATTTATTTAATAGTTCCGGGAGTGAGAAAAGGCTGCCTTATGGGGGCATGCAGAGGAAAGCTGGCAGTAGAATCCCTGCATAATTGAGGACCATTTGCTGGGGTGGTACATCAATAAAAAGTTAAATTAATGGTACTGTATTTTTTGCTACTGATCCATTGAAAAACTAACAAACAAAAACAGAAACAAAAACAAAAAAATGTAATACAGTAACCTTCAGTTACAAAGACAATTCACTTGTGTGAGCCTTACTCCTCTAAACTTCAAGATAAATGAAAATGAGATATTCTGTACCACACTTATATTTTAAAAGATGAGGCTGTTGATACCAAAACCAGACAAAGATATCACAAATAAAGAAAATTACAGGTCAATATCACTGATGAACATAGATGCAAAAATCCTCAACAAAATATTAGCAGACCGAATCCAACAATACATTAAAAGCATCATACACCATGATCAAGTGGGATTTATCCCAGGGATGCAAGGATTTTTCAATATCTGCAAATCAATCAATGTGATACACCACATTAACAAACTGAAGAATAAAAACCATATGATCATCTCAATAGATGCAGAAAAAGCTTTTGACAAAATTCAACATCCATATATGATAAAAAACTCTCCAGAAAGTGGGCACAGAGGGAACATACCTCAACCTCATAAAGGCCATATATGACAAACCCACAGCTAATGTCATACACAATGGTGAAACACTGAAAGCATTTCCTCTAAGATCAGGAACAAGACAAGGATGCCCACTCTTGCCACTTTTATCCAACATAGTATTGGAAGTCCTAGCCACAGCAATCAGACTAGAAAAAGAAATAAAAGGAATCCACATTGGAAAAGAAGAAGTAAAACTGTCACTGTTTGCAGATGACATGATACTATAGATAGAAAATCCTAAAGACACCACCAGAAAACTGCTAGAGCTCATCACTGAATCTGATAAAGTTGTAGGATACAAAATTAATATACAGAAATGTGTTGTATTTCTATACACTAACAATGAACTATCAGAAAGAGAAATTAAGGATTGTTATCCCATTTCCCATCACATCAAGAAGAATAAAGTATCTAAGAATAAACCTACCTAAGGAGGTAAAAGACCTGTACTTGGAAAACTATAAGACACTGATAAAAAAGATGGAAGATGACACAAACTGATGGAAAGATATCCCATGCTCTTGGATTGGAAGAATTAATATTGTTAAAATGATCATATTACCCAAGGCAATCTACAGAATCAATGAAATCAAAATACCAAGGGCATTTTTCACAGAACTAGAACAAATAATTTTAAAACTTGCATGGCAACACAAAAGACCCCGAATAGCCAAAACAATCTTGAGAAAAAAGAACAGAGCTGGAGGAATCACACTCCCTGACTTCAGACTATACTACAAAACTGCAGTAATCAAAACAGTATGGTAATGGCACAAAAAGAGCCACATAGATCAATGGAACAGAATAGACAGCCTAGAAATAAACCCACACTCTTATGGTCAATTAATTTATGACAAAGGAGGCAAGAATATATACAGGAGACAAGACAATTTCTTCAATAAATGCTGCTGGGAAAACTGGGCAGCTACATGTAAAAGAATGAAATTAAAGCATTCTCTGACTCCAGATACAAAAATAAACTAAAAATGGCTGAAAGACCTAAATGTAACATTGGAAACCGTAAAACTTCTAGAGGAAAACACAGGCAGAACATTCTTTGACATCAATTGTAGCAATATTTTTTTACATCTGTCTCCTAAAGCAAAGGAAATAAAAGCAAAAATAAACAAATGAGACCTAATTAAACTTAAAAGCTTTTGCACAGCAAAGGAAACCATCAACAAAATGAAAAGACAACCTACTGAAAGGGAGAAAATATTTGCAAATGATATAACCAATAAGGGATTAATATCCAAAATATATAAACAGCTCATACAACTCAACATCAAAAAAATAAACAACCTGATTAAAAAATGGGCACATTTTTCCAAAGAGGACATGCAGATGGCTAACAGACACATGAAAAGATGATCAACATCGCTAATCATCACAGAAATGCAAATCAAAACCGCAATGAGATATCACTTCACACCTGTCAGAATGGCTATCATCAAAAAGAACACACAGGGCTTCCCTGGTGGCACAGTGGTTGAGAATCCGCCTGCCAATGCAGGGGACACGGGTTCGAGCCCTGGTCCGGGAAGGTCCCACATGCCGTGGAGCAACTAAGCTCGTGTGCCACAACTACTGAGCCTGTGCTCTAGAGCCCGTGAGCCACAACTACTGAGCCCGCGTGCCGCAACTACTGAAGCCCGCACGCCTAGAGCCCGTGCTCCACAATGAGAGAAGCCACTGCAATGAGAAGCCTGTGCACCGCAACGAAGAGTAGCCCCCACTCGCCGCAACTAGAGAAAGCCCGCGTGCAGCAACGAAGACTCAACACAGCCAAAAATAAATAAATAAAATTAAAAAAAAAAAAAGCACACACACACAAATAAGAAAAAAAAAAGGACACAAATGACAAATGTCGGCAAGGATGTGGAGAAATGGGAACACTTGTACACTCTTTGTGGAAATGTAAATTGGCCACTGTGGAAAACAGTATGGAGGTTTTCTCAAAAAAATGAAAATAGAACTACCGTACAACCCAGCAATGCCACTCCTGGGTATATATCCAAAAAAAAAAAAAAAAAACATTAATTTGAAAAGATACATGCACCCCAGTGTTCATAGCAGTATTATTTACAATTGCCAACATATGGAAGCAACCTAACTGTCCATCAATAGATGAATGGATAAAGATGTGGTATATAAAATATATATGATGGAATACTACTCAGCCATGACAAAGAATGAAATTTTGCCATTCGCAACAACATGCACAGACCTGAAGGGTATTTCGCTAAATGAAATACGTCAGACAGAGAAAGACAAATACTATATGATATCACTTATATGTGGAATCTAAAAAATAAAACAAACTAGTGAATATAACAGAAAAGAAGCAGACCCACAGATACAGAGAACAAACTAGCAGTTACCAGTGGGAAGAGGGAAGAAGGGAGGGGCAAGTTAGGGGTAGGGGATTAAGAAGTACAAACTATTATGTATAAAATAAATAAGCTACAAGGATATATTGTACAACACAGGGAATATAGCCAATATTTTACAATAACTATAAATGGAGTATAACCTCTAAACACTGTGAATCACTATGTTGTACCCCTGTAACTTATATAATATTGTACATCAACTATACTTCAATAAAAAAGTAATAATAAAAAAATAATAAAAGATGAGGTTGTTGTCCAAAATTAACCTCTAAATGTCTAAACGGCAGGTTTGGCTGGGGGGAGGGGGGGCGGAGGGGGCGAGGCATACTGTGGAGCCCTTTGTCAACCCCCTGCCTTGAAAGACCTCAACCTAAGATGTCACTAAAATCCTCAGAGATCAGTAAAGGGCACCCCTTTTTCTGAAAGTTTGATAAATGGACCTGGGCCTCTATGGCTAGCCTCAAAGGGTTAAGAATACAACAGGAGGTGAGCTGTGGCTCTCCGTAAGGCCACACACCTCTGACTACATCTCTGCCTGTAAAACAAGAACATTCACCACCTCCCTCCCTCAGGACTCTTGGCAGGCTTCATCAGTGGCCAATGACGATAAAAATGTTTGTTATTTATAATGCCCAGTAGCACGCTGCATCTGTGAGGACAGAGCCACAGAGCACAAGGATTACGTCTTTAGAGTGTGACACAATTGTGGGCAGAAAAACTCCAATCACGACTTCCTTCTCAAAACCCCAAAATAAGAAATGTAGATGAACAGAACAATCCAGAGCCCACGTGCCTATCTATGTTCACCAAGGTTTTCCCCACCTTTGCTGGTTGTTCCTCCCTGCTGGTTCCCTGAATGCTAGAGCTCCTCGAGGCTCTCCCCATCTTATTCCACATTCCCTTTTAAGAGACCTCATCCTCTCTCATGGCTTTAATTACATCTTATTGACTCTCAAATGTTGATCAACACTCAGCACAGACCCTCCTCCCGATACAGACCGGCAGATGCAACTACCTACTTGACAGAATCACGTGGACATCTTAAAGACACCTGTTTAAAACTGAACCCAGCATGCTCCTTCCCCATCCCCACCCCAAGCCTGCCCCTTTGCCAGGGTTCCTCCCAGTTACACCAGCAGGATCTCTGGGACATAGTCATCTCCAAGATAGGTATCTTCAGAATATATTGTATATCGTTAAGTAAAAAAAGAAACATGTAAAACTGTGTTTAGTAGGATGCTATCTTTTGTGCATCAAAGGGAGAAAATAAATATCACACACACACATATCCATTTGCGTACTTCTTCAAAAAGAAACAAAGGAGGGATAAATCAAAATAAAAATGGTTGCCTATCAAGGGAGAAAGGGAAAAGGATGGAAGATATTGAGATTAAAGGAAACTTCTGTGACTCTATCCTGTCACGTAGTTTTAACTTTGAGAAATGTTGTATATAAAAGTTTTATATAATTTTTAAATTAAATCAAAAGGAAAAACCTCTAAAAATTAAAAACAAATTGAAGCAAATTAATGTATGTCTGGGTGGGAGTATACTTATGTGAAGAAAAGACTTTACTAAACATAGTACTCTGAACTATGGGACATATTTTTGGGCCCAAAAAGAACCACAAAGAAATCATAAATTTCACTCTGAGTCTTACTGTTAGTAGAGAAAAAAACACATAATTATTTGAAAACTGTAATAAGTATGTTGTAGATGTGCAGAATAGAGTTTACATTAAAAAAAAAAAAGAAGAAAGAAAAGAAAACGGCTATCCTTAGAAAAGCCAGCTTGCAAGGTTGGCCTTTGGCTGGCATCTGGGAAACTGGATTTTGGGTGGTTCCCACAATTCCCAGAACTGATAAGAATGGTTCACTATGGGACTTCCCTGGCAGTCCAGTGGTTAAGACTTCGCCTTCCAATGCAGGGGGTGTGGGTTCGATCCCTGGTCAGGGAGCTAAGATCCCACATGCCTTGTGGCCAAAAAACCAAAACATAAAACAGAAGCAATATTGTAACAAATTCAATAAAGACTTTAAAAATGGTCCACATCAAAACAAACAAACAAAAAAATCTAAAAAAAAAGAATGGCTCACTATGACTAACCTGTTTGTGGAAACAATATGGTTTATGCTGAATACCTGCCTTCTTGCTGGAAGTCTGGAATTTTGGTTTGTGCTAGGCAGAGGGTGCTTATGTGACCTGTCCCCAATAAAACCCTAGGCAATGAGTCTCTAATGGGTTTCCTTGGTAGACAATATTTCATACAACTTGATGGGGTTCCCACTGAAAATCAAAGCTTTATTGGTCAAGATTGGAGGTTGCTAGAGCCCAAACTCACTGTTCTGAACACTAATAAAGGGAAAGAACCAAGCATTTATCCTGCCTTTTACTATGAACAGCATTTCAGAGTAACCATATAGGGATGAGGAAAAGGTCTTCTTCATTGAAGAATTCCAGCTAATAAAGGCCAAAGGAAATAATGGATCTAAGCAATGATCAGTGGATGCTAAAACCATTCAGGTGAAAGAGTTATAAAATGAAGATTTTATAACAGAGGGATCAGCTATTACCACCTGAACCCACAGATATCTTAGAATCTCTGTGTGACAACCAGACACCAAGTGCTGATTGATGACATGGAATAAGAAGTACACAGCACTAGCTATGAGGTGTTCTCACTAAATAACTTGATCTGAATCGAATCAAGCCTCTAATCTGAATTTCTTGTTGACAGGAGATATGGGGAACAAGGCAACATGTCAAATGACACCACAGAGAAGCAATCAGCCAAATCCTGGATGTGGATGTGGCAGATGACAATGACCTGCTTTCTCCAGCAAACCAAGGTCGTGAGAAAATTGGGAGTGGGGTGGTGGAAGGAGGGTACAGAGCTACAGAATACAGAGACCTATAGAACGAGAGTCAAAACAACAAGAAAGCCAATCTGATCATGTCACTCTCTTCCTTAAAACCCCTGGGGACCCGCCACTCCTCTGGCTGTTCTCATCGTGTCCTTTCTGTGCTCTGGCCACAGTCACCTGCATTCAGTTCCTAGACCATTCCTTCATTCCTCGGGTCCTTACACATGCAGTTCCCTCTCCTTGGGGGAGGGGGAACAACCCAGGCCCTGCCCCAGTGTAAGATTAGGTCCTTCCCCCTTGTTATACACCCTCACAGTACTCTGTACTTCTCAGGGAAACATGTGTATTTGTTTCATATCTGCCCTTCTCCCAAAGACTAGAAGTTCCTTGAGGGCACACACCACATCTTTCAGCAGAGTCTGACACACAGTAAGTATGTGCTAAATAAAAACCTGCTTAACGCACATGTGAACAAATAAGGTATGAACGATATGGCCCAATGCCACCAGGTGGGAATTTAGGGACACTCTAAATCAATAAAGCCCCGCGTAATCCCTGCTAGTCTTCATTGCTGTGATATCTATTTTCAGTACCTAGAACCCGGTCTAAGGAGCGGAGGCTCACAGGGAAGGACTCACCGCCTCGTGGGACTTGGGAATGGGTACAATGATGGCCAGTACACAGATGAGCTGGAAGATGGCACCCAGGAAGAGTCCATATCGCAGCAGGTTCTCCAGGAATGTGGGTTCGGGCACCTCGGGAGGGGAGAAGTCCAGGTCGGAGGCCATGGCCCCAGCTTGCTGCCTGAGGTCCCCTCCGATTCACCACTCTCCAGAGCCAACTTCTAAATGCAAAGAGTTAATGTCATGTTTCTACAACTGACGTTTAAATGGTTCCACTTCCACAAACACACCCACATACATGCAAGAATATATAAAGCAACTGCGATGAAATGTTAACAATTCTTGAACCTAAGTGGAGGATATATGGAGAGTCATTGGACCATTCTTTCAACTTTTTTGTATGTTTGAAATTTTTCCAAAAATGAAGTTACAGGAGATAAATAAATAAATGCAAACATTTCAACAAAAATCTCAAATCAACATACATTTGCTGAAGGCCTGCTCTGTTTCAGGTTTTATTTATTTGTTCGTTTATACATCCAGTCACTCATTCAACAAATACTTATTGAACACCAAGCACTGAAGAGTGAGTAAAACAGACAAATCCCTGCTCTCTTGGGGCCTACCTCTCAGGACAGAGGGACAGAGGCGGACAAAGAACACATCCAGATGGGACATGCCATCTAGTGATAACTGTTTTGAAAAAAGCTTCAGAAGGGCATCATTTTATTTTGTATAGGGTGACAGGAAGGGCCTCTCTGAAGAAGAGACAGGAATGAAGTGACAGAGATAGGAAGTATGAGACTGAGCCAGTGGAGCATCTCAGGGAAGCATATTCCAGGCAGAGAGAAAAGCAAGTGTAGAGGCCTCAGGGCAGGGATATGAGTCCAAAATGGCCAGAGAGGCATACAGGAGGGAGAGTAGAAGAAGGTAAGATCAGAAGGAATGGCGACTGACCTTGTAGGACCCTAACACTTCTGATTTGATTGAGTAAAATGTAAAGCCACAGAAGGGTTTTGGGCAGAAAAGTAACATAATCTGATTTACACTTTTTTTTGGCCACGCCACATGGCCTGTGGGATCTTAGTTCCCCAAGCAGGGATCGAACCCGGGCCCCTGGCAGTGGAAGCACAGAGCGCTAACCACTGGACCGCAGGGGAATTCCCTGATTTACATTTTAAACAGGGTTGGGGGGTGCAGAGTGGACACAGGGAGACCAGTGAGGGAGCTACTACCAGTAACCCAAATAAGAGATGCTGGGGACATGGATGACAGGGGCAGTGGTGCCCAGTGGTGGCAGGTCCGGCCTCAACCCACCTCTCTAGCCTCTCACTTCACCAGAGTCCCCCACTCCTAATACACTGGTCGAGCTGAAAGACCTGCCTGTAATTCTCCAAGAGCACTGAGCTCTTTCAAATCCTGGGCCTCTACCCAAGTGGCACACTCTGCCAAGAATGCCCTTTCCCATTACGACTGCTTGGCGAAGCCCCTACTCTACCTCCAAGGCTGAGCTCGTGCCCCACCCCCACCCCCAGCATGCCTTTCTTACTGCCCTCCTCCTACCCTGGTAGGACTGAACTGCTCCCCCTCTACCACAGCACCCACGAGTGGCTTCCTTTGGCCCACCCCAATGAGAAAGGGGAAAACTTACTTGGGAACTAGGCCCACCTGACTCCAAAGCCCTTTGTGTTTTCAGGGATCTGTGCCACAAAGCAACTTTCCACTAAATCTGAGCTGTCCAATATGGTGGCCCTGAGCCACATGTGGCTATGGAGAGTTGAAACACAGCTAGTCCAAACTGAGATGGCTGTTCAGTTAGGTCCACACTCAATTTAGAAGATAGTATGAACATAAGACTGTACCAATAGGGCTTCCCTGGTGGCGCAGTGGTTAAGAATCTGCCTGCCAATGCAGGGGAACGGGTTTGAGCCCTGGACCGGGAAGATCCCACATGCCACGGAGCAACTAAGCCCGTGTGCCACAACTACTGAGCCTGCACTCTAGAGCCTGCATGCCACAACTACTGAAGCCCACACGCCTAGAGCCCATGCTCCGCAACAAGAGAAGCCACCGCAATGAGAAGCCTGTGCACTGCAATGAAGAGTAGCCCCTGCTCGCTGCAAATACAGAAAGCCCGTGCGTGGCAACAAAGACCCAACGCAGCCAAAAATAAATAAAAATAAAAATAAATTAATTTTAAAAAAAAGAACGTATCAATAAAATATCTCGTTAACAGTGTTTTATACTGACTGCATGTTGAAATAATATACTGGGTTAAATAAATTATTAATTTCATCTGATGTTGAAAAAGAACTAAGTTGGAGGATTCACTTTCTGATTTCAAAACATAGTATAGAGCTACAATAATCAAAACAGTGTGATACTGGCACAAGGATCTAGGCCAATGGAACGGAATAAAGAGCCCAGAAGTAAATCCTCACATATATAGTCAACTGATTTCTGAACAAGGGTGCCAAGACCATCCAATGGGGAAGGATAGTCTTGTCAAGAAATAGTGCTGGGAAAATTGGATATACACATTCAAAAGAATGAACTGGACCCTTATCTTACACCATATTCAAAAATTAACTCAAAATGGATCAAAGAACTAAACTTAAGAGCTAAAACTATTAAACTTATAGAAGAAAACATAGGAGGAGTCTTCACGACATTGGATTTGGCAATGACTTCTTAGATGTGACACCAAACCACAGGCAACAAAAGAAAAAATAAATTGGACTTCATCAGAATCAAAAACTTTTGTGCATCAAAGGGCACTATCAAGAAAGTGAAAAGACATACTGGAAAACAGTTTGGCAATTTCTAAAAAAGTTAAATGTAGAATTACCATATGATCCAGCAATTCCACCCCTAGGTATATACCCAACAGAACTGAAAGCATGGACTCAGATACTTGTACACCAATGTTCACAGCTACACTATTCACAATAGCCAGAAGATGGAAACAACCAAGAGTCTATCAACAGATGAATGGATAAACAAAATGTGGTATAGACAAAGGACAAAGGACATTCACTCAGCTACTAAAATGAATGAAATTCTGATACATGCTACATGGATGAACCTTGAAAACATGCTAAATGAAATAAGCCTGACAGAAAAGGACAAGTATTGTATGATCCCACTCATTAGGTACCTAGAATTGGCAAATTCATAGAGACAGAAACTAGAATATAGGTTACAGGGGCTGGAGGAGGGGCAATAGGGAGTCATTGTTTAATGAGTACAGAGTTTCAGTCTGGAATGATGAAAAAGTTCTGGAAATAGTGGTGATGGTTACACACACTGTACACTTAAAAATGGTTAAAATGGTAAATTTTATGTTATGGATATTTTACCACACACACACACAAACTGTACCTGTTTCTTTCTACTTTTTAAATGTGGCTACTAGAAAATTTTAAATTACACACATGGCCTGCATTATATTCCTATGGATGGCTCTGGGTTAAGAGACTATCCTAAAACCTTCCTCCACTTTGGCTCTGCGGCTTCACTGCTTTGCAACATTTTTCCAACATGAAGGAGGAGTGACTAAAGGATGACAAAAACAACCTTCCAAGTGAACAGACTGGGGTTTATGCAAATGCGCATTGTCTACCTTTCAACCTAGTCACTTAGGAAGGTGATGTGCCCGAGCCGACAAGGTGGCCACTGTTTCCCACCACTTCGGTCTCCTTTGGGAATGGCTTTCAAAGCCTGAGGCTCACTTCCCCACCCCCCCCCAAAATCCTCAGAGCTGGCAGATCTTCATCCTCCCAGGAAGGATTTGACTTCTGGAAGGAACCCAACATCATCTGGATCCAAGTGTGGTGAATCAGGTGGAGCCTCAAGCCCAGGAATACCATTTTTGGTCAAATACAAGGTTATGACGCTCAGACCCTAGGCAGATTGTTTGGGGTGGCTCAGAAACTGGCCCTGAAGTGAATTCCAAAGCTGCTGCAAGAACAGCTTTACTGGAGGAAACGTACAGCCCAGACAGGACACTATATCCTTACACCATGTGAATAGCAAGGTATAAAAATGTTCTCTCATTTCTTCACAGTTGCACCTCATAAATATACACTTTTTTAAAATGCCCTTGGCCCTAAACTTTACATTTAAGGCTGTAACAAGCCTAGTGGGCTTATCAATACTTAGATTTATTAGTGTTACTCACAGCAACATTGTTAAGAATATTTGTAGTACAATAAAAACATGGGGCCAAGAGTCAGGCGGGGGCACAAACCCTGCTTCTATCAGCAATTAGCTACACTTTGGGCCAATCTCTTGACCTCCTACAGACTTGATGTTCTCAGGAGCCAAACAACAACAATAATATCTATTCAAAGCTATAATGCATTTAGGCTTTTTTTTTTTTTAATGGCAATTAGGCAATATAACAAGAGCCATAAAAGTGATTATATCCTTTGACTGAATAACTCACTTCCTAGAATCTACAGTAAGGAAACAATTCAAAAGAAGAAAAAGGCTTCAGGTACAAAAAAGTTCATGGCAGTGCTATTCATAATACTGAAAAGCAGGAAGCAACTGAAGTGTCCAACAATAAAGAAGCAGTTAACCCAGTTATGGTACATCATGGGATATTCCCCGTTGGCTAAAATGGCAAGTACGTATGTGGTGTATCAGGTCAGCAGAAAGTCTTTGCAAAATTATATTAAATGAAAAAAGAAAATAATTACATAAACACTGACTGCAGCCATGTATAAACTATGATTTCACTGGCTAAAGATCAAAAGAGGCCATAAGAAAATGTAAATAGTTGCTGTTAAAGTGAAGGGCTCATAAGTTTTAATTGTGGGGGGAATATCATTGAAAAAACTGAATACAATCTAAAAGAAAAATCCATGCCTATCTACTCCTCTCACAAGGCTATTATAGGGTCTAATGAAACGCTGCCCAAGAGAACTTTCTGCAATTACGGAAATGTTCTATACTTCTGTTCTCCAATATGGTAGCCACCAGCCCCATGTGGCTATTAAGCACTTAAATGAGGCTTAAGGAACTGAATTTTTCATTTTCATTTTACTTTATTTGTAAATAGTTGCATGTGGCTAGAGGACTCCCACATTGGACAGCGCAGGTACAACCAGAGGGTGGTTGTAATAAAGTTCTGGAAAACATAAAATGCTCTATACATCTTGTGTCTGCTTTAGAACTCCTGTCTAATTTTCTCTGTACCCCTATGCTTTACTTCCCAGTCTGCCTGCCAGGATTTCTGGGTTTTCCTTTCCTGAATACAGAAGTCATTAGAGTCCTACTCATCCTTCAGCTCCCAAAAAGGAGGCTCTTATCCCGCAGACTCCTTGAAAGGCTTTGCTCCCCCCACCCCACCCCTGACACTGTCACAGCAGTAGCAGTAAGCGAATCATTTGCCAGATGTGCACAGCACTTTACAGTCAGCATCTCATTCATTTCACAACCACTCTGGGAGGCGGGTATTACTAATGAGGATGAGGAAACCGAGGCTTGGGAGAGGTTACGTGGCCTACCCTGGGATTACTTGGCTGAGAAGTGGCAAAGTTAGGATTCAAACTGGCTGGTGGGTATGACTGAAACTTAGCTGGTGGTCAATGGTTTTCAAACTGCAGGCTGTGGCCAATTTGTGAGCCATGGAAACCATTAAGGGGGCTGCAGCTGACATTTTTTCCTCTTTAATTTTATTAACCAGTACTTTAATTAATTAAGTAAATGACAATAGAAAATATCATATCAGTAAGGGTGAGTATTGTGTCCTGAAGCTTTTTTTTTTAACCAGTTATATCCATCTACATCCAAGCGAGGATGTTCTGGGTCAAAATTCAAAATGTATTTCTTATTGTCTGAGAACTACTACACAGTCTAATGTTTTTACTTGCTCCACTATAAGCTCCCGGACAGCAGGGACCCAGGGTCCATCTTGAGTTTCTTCCAGGGCCTGACTCAGATATTTGGTAACTGATGAAACCTATGGTTGTTTCCCACCTTTAAAGTAAGAGCAGATGCCCCAACCAACAGCCTCATTTAACAAGGAGGAGGGGGAGTGGAGAGGCACGGTGCTTGCTTAGGCTCTACCAGTGAGTCAGGGCAACGCTGAACATCCTGCTAGGTTTCTAACCCTGTGATGCTCCAGACTTGCTTAAGAACAAAGGTTTTTACACATGGGGGGAAACTCATACCCCCATCAAAATTTCATAAAAAGTACAGAGCCATTTATTATCAGACATGGCAAATAATTTCATAAGGTTATCAGACCCCTTGAGGCTCATCTGTGAATGCCAGATACCAGTGGTCTGAAGCTTTCATTCACTGGATACATATTTACTGAGCATCATTCTAGTTCCTGCCATGGAGTTTTCATCCAATTGGAGGCACTCAAACACACACATATAGATATGTAATGGCAGCAGTATTAGCAGAAATATAAACAGGGAGATAAGGGGTGCTATTTTATATGAGGTAGTCAGGGAAAGGCCTCTCTGAGAAGGTGTCATTTCAGCAAAGGCAAGAAAAAAGTGAAAGAACAAGTCATTTCAATTCCTGTTAGGTACCCCAAGGTGGAGAAACAGCAAAGGATAAGGTCCTGAGGCAGGAATGAACTTTATGACCAAGGAGAAGAGAGTAGAGTGAGCAGCTGTGTAGGACCAGTAGAACTCTGGGTCAAAGGGGAGCCACTGGAAGGTTCTTAGCAAAGAAACAACATGATCTGACTCATTTTTAAATGGTCCCTGTGGCTGCTGTGTTGAGAACAGAATGTAGAGGGGCAAGAGTGGTAATAGGGAAACCAGTTAAGAGGCTACTATATAATAGTCAAAAAGACACACTTGCACCAGGTAGCAGTAGAGGCGGTAAATTCTCAGGTTGTAGATATATTTTGAAGAGAGGGCCAACAAGATTTCTGAGATGAAATCTGAAAGAGAGAAATTAAAAATAAGACCCGAAGGTGAAACTATTCTGTATGATACTGTAATGGTGAATACAAGACATTAATAAGCATTTGTCAAAACCCATAGAACTGGACTTCCCTGGGGTCCAGTGGTTAAGAATCTGCCTTCCAATGCAGGGGACGCGGGTTCGATCCCTGGTCGGGGAACTAAGATCCCACATGCCGCAGGGCAACTAAGCCCGCGCGCCACAACTAGAGAAGCCTGCGCCCTGCAACTAGAGAAGCCTGTACACCACAACGAAGAGCCTGCGTGCTGCAACTAAGACCCAGCAAACTTTACAGCACAAAGAGTAAACTTTAATGTACATGAATTAAAAAAAAAAAAAATCATTTAGGTATCCAGGATGGAATGCAGAATGTGACATTCGGAATCTAAATGTATTAGAAATGGATGAAGCTATTTCACTGAAGGGGTAGGGGGAATCAGGTGCTGGCTGACCTCAGTAACTTTGGAAATGGATGGAGTTTGTAAGACTAAAGGCAAAAGGAACTGTATATGTCACTGTACTCTAGTTAATAAAGTTGTTTCCCACATGGGATATAGGTTACCAATTCTGAAACAACTATACATATACACTGGAATTGAACAATTAAGTAAATGGATGGTAGATGGTGGGAGCTAGGTTTGTTACAGTTGGAGTAGAAGGTTACAGTTAAGCCAGAGGAGGCTAGAATGATCCATGTGGAATGGATGGGTGTTGCAGACATCAGTATAAACTCATATTTAGATTAATATAGATACAGAAGGCTACATATTTATATATATACGTGTGTGTGTGTGTGTGTGTATATATATATATATATATATATATATATATATATATATATATGTAGAGAGGGGAGAGGAGAGGGAGAGGGAGATTAGTCTACACACATACATCTCTTGCTCTTTTGCTCTGGGCATACCAGTAGCAATGAGCACACCTAGCACCCAGATCTTGGTCTCTGATACCATTCTCCAATAAAAGGAACCAGGGCTCCTGGGAGAAATGGTTAACTCTAGGACTGATGCAGGAAATACACAATATGAACCTGTAACAGAAAGTAAGAAAGTGTTCAAAAAAACCCAAAACACATTGATCGGGGTATGTCAAAGGGATATAGAAGCCACTTCAAAGAGCTCCCAATCGCCAAAGCCAGAACAATTTGGACAATAAAATAAATTAAGTAGTACTGGATTATAACCCAAAGTATGAAAAGAAATATCCAAGACTATACTGATAGAAATGATTTAATAAATACACAAATTTCCCATAGAGAATTTCAAATAATTTATGTAGATAATCTGTCTTAAAGTGTGACGTATAATTCCACACTCCTTAAGCATGGGCTGTGCATAATGACTTCCTTCCAAGAGTACAATATGGAAAAGTGGGGGAAGGAGAGTAACTCTACAGTGGAAGAACTTGACTACCTCAAGCTAGTGATCTGGGTTAACATCATCTGTGATAACTTATATTGAAAGTATATACCCTTGATGTGATATGATGAGAATGGCACTTTACCTCTGTGGTCTTCCTCCCCCAAACCTATACCTCCAATCTCATCATAAGAAAAACACCAGACAAATCCCAGCTGAGGGTCATTTTACAAGATATCTGACCAATAATACTCAAAACTGTCAAGTTTATCTAAACGAGGAAAGTCTGAGGAACTATCACAGTCCTAGAAGCCTAAGGAGACACGACTAAATGTAATGTGGGATCCTGGAACAGAAAAAGGACATTAGGAGAAAACTGAGCAAATCGGAAGAGACCATGGACTTTAGTTAATAATAATTTACTGATATCAGTTCATTAATTGTGACAAAAGTATTATACTAATGTAAAATGTTAATAATAGGGAAAACTGTGTGGGAGATATATGGGAACTCACTGCAGCATCTTCACAATAATTTTGTAAATCTAAAATTGTTCTCAGGACTTCCCTGGTGGCCCAGAGGTTAAGAATCCGCCTGCCAACGCAGGGAACATGGGTTTGAGCCCTGGTCCGGGAAGATCCCACATGCCGCGGAGCAACTAAGCCCGTGCGCCACAACTACTGAGCCTGCGCTCTAGAGCCCGCAAGCCACAACTACTGAGCCTGCACTCTAGAGCCCCTGTGCCACAACTACTGAAGCCCGCGCGCCTAGAGCCCGTGCTCCACAACAAAAGAAGCCACCGCAATGAGAAGCCCGCGCACCACAAAGAAGAGTAGCCCCCACTCGCCGCAACGAGAGAAAGCCCGCACGTAGCAACGAAGACTCAACACAGCCCCCTAAAAAATAAAAATAAATAAAATAAATTAATAATAAATAAATAAATAAAATAGTTCTCAAATAAAAAGTTTATTGGAAAAAAAAGTCACTATTTCAAAATAAATAAATAACCCCTGAGACATGTATAGCTGTCCAGACTTAGCAAACAGAAACTAAGTCTTCTCTTAGACTGAAAGAAACAAATTCCAAGGATGTTGGTAGGGGATCCTTGGCTTCTAATGAAGTGATTTAAAAATTCTGTCCTGAGACTGGAGAACAGAAAATCAGTGTCAGGAATTACTGCCTTACAGCCATGGGCTGTATACCCAGACCCGTCCCATTACAACAAATTCCCAAGAACTGCTCAAAACTGGGTTAGAATTTTGTCCTATGGAAAGGTAAGCCATCTTCTAGAGCAGTCAAAACTGGCAGCCAGTAGGCTGAAGCTGGTGGGCAGATGTCCTACAAAATGTAATTATTAAATCCGAATTTGTTGCCACCACTTAAAAAGTGAGGTTTCACATACTCATTTCCCACTTCCCTTAAAAAGAAATAAATCAGCGAACACGCACTGTGCATTTACTAAGCGCCTTGCATTCACCAACTCATTTAATCCTCAGATTAACCCTATGCGCCCATTTTACAGAGGAGGAAACTAAGAACCAGAGAGGCAACCAGAGCTCGCCCACGGTTACATAACAATAGGGGTACACTCAGGGGTCAAACCCCAGCCGGACTGACTCCAGGGCTCTGGCTCCTCCTAAAGCTCCATCAGTGGGAAGAAAGGCCAGGTCACAACTGTGAGGAGCACCGGGTTCTGGCCCTGCTCATAACTAAAGCGCTGAGGGACAGCAAGACAGGCTCTCCGCCCCCCTGGGACTCAAACTCCCCTCCCAAGTAACTTCCGAAAGAGCGACCCAGGAAGTTATTTACGCCGCGCACGCAGTGGCCCCCAGGCCAGCAGAACAGCGCCGCCCGCGGCGCCCGAGCTTAAGCCCCTCTCCGTACCTCAGCATCTGCGACTCCACCCCGCCCCGAAGCCCGGGACCGGCCACGGCGTCGCCGCACTCACCTCCAGCGCCGCCGCACCGCGCCCCCGGAAGTGGTTCCTTGCGACCTCGGTCCCGGAAGTGACGCTCCTGAGCAACCAGCGGGCTCAGCTCCGACCGCCCTCGTTGCTAGGGTTGGTGGATCCGGGCCGCTGGGTTTTGTCAGATGTTTGTCCCAACCCAGTGGGTTTGAGCTGAACGGAGAGGACTAAGGAAGTAAGATCCAGACACCGTCGATTCTTCAAGCCCCTTTATCACAGCCCATTTCAGCAAATGTTTATACACATTTATAGAAACCTTTTTTTTTTTTTGAAGTAGTTCTACAATGTTGTGTAAGTTTCAGGTGTACGGCAGAGATTCTGTTATATACATATACATATATACATATATATGTGTATATATATATATATATTCTTTTTCAGATTATTTTCCATTATAGGTTGTTATAAGATATTGAATATAGTTCCCTATGCTATACAGTAGGTCCTTGTTGTTTTATTTTATATATAGTAGTGTGTATCAGTTAATCCCAAATTCCTAATTTATCCCTTCCCCCCTTCCCCTTTGGTAACCATAAGTTTGTTTTCTACATCTGTGAGTCTATTTCTGTTTTGTAAGTAAGTTCATTTGTATCACTTTTTTAAATTCAACAAAGAGGTGATATCATATGATATTTGTCTTTCTCTGACTTACTTCACTTAGTATGATAATCTGTAGGTCCATCCATGTTGCTGAAAATGGCATTATTTTGTTCTTTTTCATGGCTGAGTAGATGGTATATATGTACCACATCTTCTTTATCCATTCATCTGTCAGTGGACATTTAGGCTGCTTTCATGTCTTGGTTATTGTAAACAGTGCTGTTGTGAACATTGGGGTGCATGTGTCTTTTTGAATTAGAGTTTTCATCTTTTCTGGACATAAGCCCAGGAGTGAGATTGTTGGATCATATGGTAACTGGTTTTTTAAGGAACCTCCATACTGTTCTCCATAGTGGCTGTATCAATTTACATTCCCACCAACAGTGCAGGAGGGTTCCCTTTTCTCCACACCCTCTCCAGCATTTATTATTTGTAGACTTTTTTTTTTTTTTAATTTTTGCAGTGCTAAAGCATTCTTTTATT
Source organism: Eubalaena glacialis (assembly GCF_028564815.1). NCBI lineage: Eukaryota > Metazoa > Chordata > Mammalia > Artiodactyla > Balaenidae > Eubalaena > Eubalaena glacialis. Next base: position 22,921,067 of record NC_083728.1, read on the forward strand.
TTTTTATTTTTATTTTTTTTATTTAGATGATGGATTTTGTCTGAGAAATGTTTTTCCCATATTTTACTCTGATCTGTTGACTCTTAAGGGTTTCAGCTTGTGCTTTTTTTTTTTTTTTTAAGTATTTGTTTATTTATTTATTTATGGCTGTATTGGGTCTTCGTTTCTGTGTGAGGGCTTTCTCCAGTTGTGGCAAGCGGGGGCCACTCTTCATTGCGGTGCACAGGCCTCTCACTATCGCGGCCCCTCTTGTTGCGGAGCACAGGCTCCAGACGCGCAGGCTCAGTAATTGTGGCTCACGGGCCCAGCTGCTCCGCGGCATGTGGGATCTTCCCAGACCAGGGCTCGAACCCGTGTCCCCTGCATTGGCAGGCAGATTCCCAACCACTGCGCCACCAGGGAAGCCCCTATTATTTGTAGACTTTTTGATGATGGCCAGTCTGACCATGAGGTGAGGTGATGCCTCATTGTAGTTTTGATTTACATTGTATAGAAGACTTAATTCTATGCCAGGCCCTGAGCTAAGAGCCTACAATGAAATGCAGAGAGGAGACAAACAAACACAGTTTTGTAATTCAGACAGAAGCAAATTATTAAAATTCATTCAAAACATTCACCGAGTACCTACTCTATGGCTTGTGCTGGTTGTTGAACCAGACAGATGGAGTCTCTGCCCTCGTGGAGCTTAAGTTTGAACATATTATCATATAATGTGATAAGTGTTTGGATGGCAGTACAGAGTTCCTGACTGAGTATTGGTGGGGCAAGTAATGGGGAGAAAGGAGATCTAGTAGGACTTGGTAATCAGCCTCCACTATGAACCTGAGTGATTCTTGACTCCTGGTATCCATGCCCTTGTATAGCCCCTTCCCACATTGAATAGGGCTGACAGATATAGCCAATAGGATATTGTGGAAATCGTGGAGTATGAGTTCCAAGATGAAGACATAAAAGACATTGTTCTTCCTCATTGCTCTCTCTTGATCATTCATCAGGGATCCATGTTGTGAGGACACTCAAGCAGCCCTGGGGAGAGGCTTGCATGAATAATAACCAAGCCTCTTGCCAACAACCACCTCCAACTTGCCAGCCATGTGTGTGAGCCATCTTGGGAGTGGATCCTCCAGCCTCAGTCAAACCTTCAGGTAACTGCAGCCCTGGCCAAAATCTTGAATATCTCATGAGAGACCTTGAGCCAGAAACAGTCAACAAAATCACTCTTGAATTCCTGACCCATAGAAGTTGTGAAATAATAAATATTACTACTTTAAGCTCCTAAGTTTCAAGGTAATTTTTTTTCAGCATAGATAACTAGTACAGAGAAGATCAAGGAGGAGGGGTTGGATGCTAAAGATCCAAAAAAGAATGAGACCTAATCTTAGCCTGAAGGAGCTCACTCTCTCCTGGAGGACACAGACAGAAATAATTATAATTCACTCAACATCCACTAATCCCATACTATGTGAGATGATATGGAGGATCCAAAGATGTATTATTTATTCATTCATTCAACAGATATTTATGGAGTTTCTATTCTGGATCATACACTATGGAATCAGGAAGGCAATAGTGAGTAATTGGGTCCCTACCCTCACTGTGTTTACAGACCAGGGGTTATCTGACACCCTCATTAATCAATCACAAAGAAATGTATATTTATAAACCATGAGGTGTGTAGGGAGGAAATAAGAGGAAACCATGATAGAATAAATAACATGGGAGGTACAATCAAGAAAGGGTGATTGGGGAAGGCCTCTCTGTGGAGGTAACATTTAAACTAAGAAACAAAGAATGAATAGGAATTTGCCAGGCACAAAAGGAATAAGCATGGTGGGAGGTGGAAAGGCTGTTGGAAAGGCTTGGCGCATAAGACAGTGGGGAGAAGCTGAGGCCTGAGAGGTACAGATATTTAGGGAACTTCCCTGGCGGTCCAGTGGTTAGGACTCGGTGCTTTCACTGCTGTAGGCCTGGGCCCAGGTTCCATCCCTGGTTCGGGAACTGAGATCCCACAAGCTGCACTCGCCACAGTCAAAAAAAAAGAAAGGAAGGAGGGAGGGAGGGAGGAAAGAGAGACAGAGAGGAAGGAAGGAAGGAAGGGAGGGAGGGAGGAAAGGAAGGAAGGAAGGAAGGAAAGAAAGAAAAATGAAGAGAGAGAGAGACAGAAAGGAAGCAAGGAAAGAAGGGAGGGAGGGAGAGAGAAAGAAAAAGTAAGGACGAAAGGAAGAAAGAGAGAAAAGGAAGGAAGGAAGGAAAGAAAGAAAAAAAGAAGAGAGAGAGAAAGAAAGAAAGGAAGCAAGGAAGGAAGAAAGGGTGGGAGGGAGAGAGGGAGAGAGAGAAGGAAAGAAAGGAAGCAAGGAAGAAAGAAAGCGTGGGAGGGAGAGAGAAAGAGAGAGAAAGAAAGAAGGAAGGAAAGATACAGATATTTAGGACAAGACTTGGTACTTGTCCTGGAAGGGCTCACTGTGGGGTGTGGATGAGGAGGGTCATAGGAGACAGAGATGTCTTATATGTTGAATTGTGTCCCCCCAAAAAGATTGTTGGAGAACTAACCCCAGTACCTCAGAATGTGATCATATATGGAGACAGGGTCTTTGCAGAGGTAGTCAAATTAAAATGAGGTTATTAGGATGGGCCCTAATCCAATATGACTGGTGTCTTTATTAAACAAGGAAATTTGGACACGATGCACACATAAGGGAGAATGCCATGTGAAAATGAAAGCAGAGATCAGGGTGATGCTTTTACACGCCAGGGAATGCCAAAAAATTGCCAGCAAACCACTGGAAGCTACGGGAGAGACATGGAGCAGATTCCTCCCCACAGTCCTCGGCCTTGATTTCTGACTCCTAGCCTCCAGAACTGTGGGAAAATAATTATCTGTTATTTAAGCCACCCAGTTTGTGGGACTGCGTTATGGCAGCCGTAGCGAACTAATACAGATGTGCAGGTGCTTTGAAACCTGTTACTATCTGTATCCAAATGTGAAAGATCCCCAGCATGGCTGCTGCAAGCACAGCTACTTTCTTACTCTCTGGAAGCTTCTGGAGGGATCCAGCTGAGTCTTACTCATCTCTGTGCCCTGCATGGCTTCATTAACACCACAGCATGGTGGAGAGCTCTGTGGCGTGCTTTTTCCTATCCATAATATCTATGCGAGGCACACTGCTTGCACGATGAAAGAGAAAAAGTTGAAAAAGGCATGGTGTCTGCTCTGAGAAAATTTTCTAAACTAGATTAACACGACGGGGTGAACCAGTTTGGAATGATTACTTATAGCTGCCATCTATTGAGTATTCACCAGGTGCGCAGCACTTTACATATATCAATATTCTCCCCCCAGCAAACCTGTAAGGCAGGTATTATTCCCATCTACAGATGAAGAAACCTAGGGCTGGAGAAGTTAAGCAACTTCCCCAAGTCCCCACAGAGACTGCATGCATAACCACTGCGCTACCCAACTAAGCTGCTCAAGCCAGATGAGCACTCCAGGCATGAGTGCTCTAGGATGAAGGGAGGCATCAGCAGAGAATGAGGTGTCTGGGAAGGCTTCATGAGGGAGGTGGCTCGATGTGGGTCCCGGATGATGGGCTGGATTTGGACATGGGCAAAGGAAAGTAGAGGCGGAAGACTTGCTTTTTCACCTCCTAGCCTTTGCCTTTGTTGGTGTCTTTGCCTGGAATGCTCTCTTCTCCCAGCTCTTTACAAGACAGGCTTGTTCTCATCCCTCAGGGCTCGACCCAAATACTACTTTTCAGAAAGGGCTTTCTGATCGCCCTTTCTAGCTAATTGTTTTTTCTAGAAATGGCTCCAGCAGTATTGCCCATCCCACAGGGGCTCTTCTGCCCCGTGACTGCTTGGACCCACAGCATACAGTGGAAGAGATGTTGCGTCCGTTTCAGGCATGGCACTTAACTGGCCTGGAAGTCAGTCACCATGTAAGAAGTGCGACCAGCCTGAGACCACTGAGCTGGGAGGAGCCCAAGCCACGTGGGGAGGAAGGGAATCAGAGGAGCATCAGACACCAGACCTGGGAGTGAAGAAGCCATCTTGGAGAGGTGGAAAGATGGACAGGTGTGTGATAAAGCCAAGACGGTAGAATGTTAAGTGTAGAATCTAGGTGGTAGGTATAGCGTGTGCTGTATAATTCTTTCAACTTTTTTTGTATGTTTGAAATTTTTCACTACAAAGTTGTGGGCAAAAAAGAAACCGTCTTGGAAGTGGACTCCCCAGCCCCAGACACCTCAGCTGATACCACATGGAGCAGAGATGAACCTCCCAGCCCAGTCTTTCTCAAATACCTGACCCACAAAATCATGATCTAAATAAATGGGTATTTTAAGCCACTAAGTTTTGGGGTATAGATTACAGAAATTCTCTTTCTAAGTAGACCTTCCTTACTTTCTGTCACAGCTTCCTGCCTGTTTCTTTTATAACATTATCACAATCTGTAATTGTCTTATTTGCCTATTTATCATCAGTTTCTCCCCCTCTAGAATGTAAACTCTATTTCCTTTGTTCACTCCTGCCTCTCAGCACCTAGCACACTGCCTGGTACATGTAGGCTCAAATGAATGTTTGTTGAGTGACTAACTGGGACCAGGAGATGGAGCCTTTCTGAAGAGTACTAGAAGACAACAGGGAATTCACAGAATAGGGGGAAAGCTGGTATTTGTCACTTGGGCTGCCCCAAATCTGAACCTGCATTTGTGGGAATCCCAAGAGGTAGGAAGAGGCAGATGGATGGGATGCACACACCCTCTCCTCAGTCCCTGCTGGAGCAAAGATGCTGAACTTAACCACGACCCATCAGAAGCCCCCACCCCAGGCAGCAATGCCAGCTGCAAGGGTCAACCAGAGACTGTGGTGAGTTCCGAGTCCAGGACCTTGTTCAGAGCAGGGATCTTGGCCACACCTGGCCTTGGGTGGGGTTCCTGCCTGAGCCCAGTTCTGCAGTGTTCCATCAAATTCTTCTCTACCCCGTATATACAATGGAATATTACCCAGCCATAAAAAGAAACGAAATGGAGGTATTTGTAGTGAGGTGGATGGAATTAGAGTCTGTCATACAGAGTGAAGTAAGTCAGAAAGAGAAAAACAAATACAGTATGCTAACACATATATATGGAATCTAAGGGAAAAAAAAAATAAGGTCATGAAGAACCTAGTGGCAAGACGGGAATAAAGACACAGACCTACTAAAGAATGGACTTAAGGATATGGGGAGGGGGAGGGGTAAGATGTGACAGGGTGAGAGAGTGGCATGGACATATATACACTACCAAATGTAAAATAGATAGCTAGTGGGAAGCAGCCGCATAGCACAGGGAGATCAGCTCGGTGCTTTGTGACCACCTAGAGGGGTGGGATAGGGAGGGTGGGAGGGAGGGAGACGCAAGAGGGAAGAGATATGGGAACATATGTATATGTATAACTGATTCACTTTGTTATAAAGCAGAAACTAACACACCATTGTAAAGCAATTATACTCCAATAAAGATGTTAAAAAAAAAAAACAGCAATTGTCTAAAACACTGAGTACATCACATGGGACTTAAATATCCAAGCCTGCTTTATCTGTATTAGCAGAATAAAAACACCTGCTCAAAAATAGGAAAAAAAAAAAAAAAAATCTTCTCTGCCCTTAGGTTCAGCGCCAGGGAGAAACCAGGAGTGCTGAGCATGGTACATCCTGATGAATCCAGAATGCAGGACCAAAACGAGGGGCCACTTTCCTCCAAATGGTGAGGACATCTTCTAAGTGCCAGAAAGGCCAGCAATACATTTATCTCAGAACCAGCAGAGCCCAAACAACAGTGGAGGCTCACCGTATTCTGGACTCTTTTTCTGGGCCTCCAGGAGCCTTCTAGCAGATAACCAACTTTGATAGTTCAAGGTCTGTCCTCTTGCTTTCTACAAGGTGTGAACTAAGGGCTGGGTTCCACACTTGGGGGTCTATAAACCCATGGTACCCAGGTCCTATTCCTGTGCTGTATGATCTTCCAGAAGCAGGTCTGCTACAAAGGAGGTGCGGTTCACATTTCAATGCTGGGCTCATTAGAGAAGTCATCAAACAGAATTTCCATCAGAAGGTAGATTACACGTCAACACCACAGAGGGTTTGCCCTTCCCAGGAAAATCCAAATGCTATAACTTGTTCTTGAGACCCAAGGTTTCCCACAGTTTTGAAATCTGAAAAGCTTTATCCAGCAGACATCCATTAAGTGCCAACTGTATGTCAGGGAAACACTAGAGACAAGATCTTGGGCTCTGGTGGGAGAGACAGACATAGACACTAACACAGTAGGATATTTTGAGTTCTACAAAGGAAGTGTGTGCAGAATGACATAAGAACCTGGGAGAAGCATCAGACTGTGCCTTTGGCAATCATGGAAGGCTTCCCAGAGTAGGTGACATTCAATCTCTAGGAGGAGGTTACAGCTGAAGCAAAGTTGTAAACTGAAGCAAACTGAAGCAAAGTTTGGAAGCAAAGTTTGGAAGCAAACTTCCAAATCCCCCTGAGGAAAGAGTCCAGAACTTCATCTCCCTGCTTCAGCCATGGAAGCAGCAAAAGCTTCACATGCAACCAGCATCTGGATGGTATTAATTACCTCCACGTTTATGAAGTGCCTCATTAAACTTGACTCAAACCAACAACATAGTTGGCTCCCTGGGTTAAATCCATGCTAAATATTCAGTTACACACAGCACAAGCGAATCATATTTGGTGGGGTTCAGTTCACTTGTCCTGTGAAGGTGCTTTTCCAGCTGAATAATGATGGTGCCTTTTAATTGCGTGCTGTCTTCCTCCTGGGGGACTTTAGGTGGGACCATCTTCCCAGAGGGAGCCAGAAACTGGGTGTCGTCATCTCCATTTTATAGTTGCATGGACTCAGTAAAGAGATCTGGCCCCAGCCGCATAAACTGGAATCTTACTCCTCCCTCGGGGCCCAGCTCAAATTACCTCATCTTAAAAGATCTTTTGGTTCCCCCATCAGAATTTCCCTGCCATACATGACCCTGGAAGAAGCTGAGAGAAATGGCTGAGCCCTCACTGTGTACAGAGCTCTGTGATGGATAGTTGACAGCATTCACTCACTTGATCCAACAACACTGAGGGTGTGTTCCCATTTCACAGCTGAGGAAACTCAGGCACAGAGAAGCTGAGTGATGGGTCTTGGATTACACAACTAATAAGTCAGGATTCAAACCCAGGCCTCTAAGCCCGTTGTCTTAACCACACACAGTCCTGGCACATTCATTCATTCACTCAACAAGTATTAACTGAGCACCTATGTTACACCCAGTGCTTGCCAGGAGTATAGTACTTGCTAGGAATGCAGTAGGGAAGGAAACATGATCCTTGCCCTAACAAAGATTATCATCTAGCAGGGAAGACAGAGGTTAAACACTTCCACAAACAATCATTTAATTACATATCAGGCATCAGGCAATGTTGGCAGAATTTAACTGAACTAGGTAAGACATTAGCAGGGCAAGAAAAGAAATCGGGTCTCTGGATGGCTCTTTCTTGTCTGCAATTCAGGAGTCAGTCAACTCTTCCTTTTTTCTTAGATTCTGTAGCTAAGCAATGCCTACAGAGGCCCACAATTGCTTTGGGAGTTTCCAGAAACCACTTCCCTGTCTGAATCACGGCTTTCCCAGCTGTAAAATGGGGATGAAAATAGCAAAAGACTGGAAGTAACCCAAATATCCATCAACAGGGGACCACTTAAAGAAGTGGTGGTACATCTACACCCTGGAATATGCAGCTATTAAAAAGCATGAGGCAACTCTAAATGCTGGAGAAGGATCGCTAAGACCTGGACCCCAGGGAGTCATGGGGTGACTTACTTTTTTTTTCTTTTTTTTTTTTTGGTTGCGCCACATGTGGGTTCTTAGTTCCCTGACCAGGGATCGAACCCGTGGCCCCTGCATTGGAAGCACGGAGTCTTAACCACTGGACCACCAGGGAAGTCCAACTTACTCTTAATGTGTGCCATTTTGTACCTTTAGAATTTTGCACTCTGTGCATGTACCTTATCAAAACATAAATTCAAGGACATTTTAATACAACATTTTGAGGGGGATAAAAAAGCAGTCAAATAGCCAGGCTCACATTGGCCCATTGGTGGTATTATTGTTAGTTTCAAAGGAGAGGTTAGATTTGGCAGCCCTTGGAAAATCTAAAACAATTAGAACACACGTTGCTCCTAATGAGATGAGGGAGGAATAAGGGCCAAACAGAGAAGAAAGGAGGAGGAAATGAGGAGAAAAACAAAGAGGCCAGGCAGAGGCCGACAGAGAAGAAAATCCACAATTACTTTAGTGCCGCTGAGACCCCAAGGCAGCTGTGCTACCTGCTTCTTTCAAGCCAGCTGCCAGGTTGCCATGGTAATGTAATAGCCAGTGGTAAGCTTATTTATGATTCTGAAAACATTAAAAAAAAAACCCACCAGCAAGCTGCAGATAGGCAGCAATGAGCAGAGAAGGTACCTGCATGAGAGGAGGCATCAAGGTGACCTTCCTGGAGCTTGAGGTCCCCCCTTGAAAACTGTTGGGGTCAGCCTAGAGCAGCGGGTTGCAAACCTGAGCATATAGCCAAATCATCTGGAAGGCCGGTTAAAACACAGATTGCTGCACCCATCCCCGGAGATTCAGATTCAATAGGTCTGGGCTGGGGCATTTCTAACACGTTCCCAGGAGGTATGGAAACCGACGTTTGGGGACCACCATCCTAATGATCTCTAAAGGCCTCTCCAACTCAAGATTCCATGAGCTGTGGGCTCCACCTCCCGCTCACCCTGAAATAGATACTGCTTAAGTATTTAGGGGTAAAGCACACCCAGCCCCTCTATCAGCTCCTCTGTTAACTAAGTAGTTACAACATCCTGACAGAGGACCCACGTGGGTTGTAAGGTAGTCCAAAGCACCTGGTGGGCCAAGGGCTTAGAGGGCAGTTTCCGAAGCCGAGGCCAGTACCTCATACGAGCAATTGCTTGGGAAAATTGGCCAGTATTCCAGCTGTCTTTGCCAGAACTCTCTCATGGGGCCAATTAACTGGGTGTGATGGCCAAAAGGTGCCACTGGGCCAGAGGAAAGGCGTCTGCCAGTCAAGACTGTGGCTGAGCAAGGGCCAGAGCTGGTGGGAGAGGATTTGAAAATGACAGAAGCCAAATCTTCAGGCACTATAATTTACCGCAGTGGGATTCTGATTCCCCACAGAAATGGAGGCAAGCACACAAATCCAAACACCCAACCCCATCCAACGCACACAGCATCCCAAGTGAGAAACTTCGTGGCTGGAGCAGGATGCAATATTTGTGACAAGTCCCTTCAAATTCAGGATTTCTTGTACATTCAACAAATATTTTTAGAGCACCAGTGGTGTGCCAGACACTCTGCTGGGTGCTGCACGCATGGGCGGTGGGCAAGAGTGGTCCCTGCCCTCATGGAGCCTACATTTAAGTAAAAGGAAACAGACATTATTCAGAGAATCAGACGGTTTAATTGTGCTGTGGTTACATAAGTGAATGATTTTGTACTTAGGAAATAATGCTTAAGTATTTAAGGGTAAAGGGGCAAGATGTCTGCAACTCATTCTCAAGAAGCTCAGAAAAAAATAACAATCAATATATTATCTATACATGTATGATTATATTTAACACACACACACACACACACACACACACAGAGAAAATGATACAGCAAATGTGACAAAATGTTAATTGTTGAATCTGGGCCAAAAAGTATACGGGAGGGAGTTCTTTGTATCATTCTTATTTTTCTGAAAGCTTGAAATTATTTCAAAATTAGAAATTTAAAAAAGGATCGCATTCTGAAATTGCAACTTGTCCTTTCTCTTAGCATTACAGATTTTGCCAAAAGAACTTTTTTGTGTCAAATATTGATGTGTGGAAATGAAGGAGCTGGTCTGCTGAACCAGGAGTAGTTTGAGATACTGAACTGTCATTTTTGCACCTTTGAATACTTTGCAGGCTAGCTTTGTATAAACGTATCCTCTGTTTTCCCATATGTTGTAAATATTTAGACCATAATTTCATTATAAATAAGTGAATAAATATTCAAAAAAATTTTTTAAAGGCTCACATAAATACATGACAAATGATAAACAGTGAAGAGTGCTATTTTTTTTTTTTTTAAGTATGTAGTGGTGTAAGGGCCTAAAGACAGAGTGGTTTGTCTTAGATAGGGAGGTCAAGGAGGGCTTCCTGGAGGCGGCAGGTTTGAGCTGAGGTCTGAGTGAAAGTTGACCAGAGGAGGAGAGTTGCCTTCCAGGTAGAGGACACAGCTCCGGCAGAAGGTCTTCATGGGAAAGAGCAGAGCACACTGGAGGAACCAAAGGAAAGAAATCAGGGCAGCTGGAGCTGAGTGCTACACATCCTCTCCTTCCCAGCAGAATGGCAAGGAGCTGGGTCGGGGGCAGGGTTTCTGGAAAGGGCTGCTATTCTGGCCCAGGATGAGGTCTGTTTTGTTTCTCCCCTATCCTTTCCGGCTCACGTTCTCATGTATCTTCCTCTGGCTCCCCTCCGACCCCAGGTCTTAAGATTCTGCTCGAATGCAGCTCCCCAGGCCAAGGTCCAGAATCCCAGCAACATATGGCAACGTGAGCTGACAGCTTCTCACTGGCCCCTTCCCTTTAGCTCCATCTCAGCCCCAAATCCCTGGTTGCCATCCATCAACCCCTTTACCTGCCATAAAAAAACCCACTGGGCTGTCATTTAAACTTATTTCTACAATTTGCTTCCTGGGCCTCAGGCAACCAGCTCCATCTGTGGATGGCTCTGTGCAGTTTCCATCTGGTTTCCATCCACCGCTGGTTTCCTGAGAGCTCATATGGAGCTGCCTTTTGGATTTCCTCCAGGGGCTCAGCCAAGTGCAACCCCAGGTGATTCTGGAGCATGAACCTGTATGATAAAAGCGTGGTGTCTCCATGGCATCCTTCATCTAGGTTAGCCAAGCATTTTGCAGACATGAGGTAACATGGAACCAAACCCTGGTAACACTTTCTAAACTCCAGGGGATGAGCGCCATTTCATTAGGTGTTCATTGAATCACAGAATTAAGAACTTAAAAGGCAACTTTGAGATCCTGAGGTCTAACACTCTCATGATGCAGATCAGCTCAGAGAGGTGAAGTAACTTGGCCAAGGTTACAGAGCAAGTTTGTAGAGGAGCTGGGCCTATAAACCAGGTTTCCTGAAGCTCAGTGGAAAGGCAGAGTCCAGTTAATGCACCAGGTAATAAACAATATACATGATCTCCCAGGAAGCTAACGTTCTCACAGCAGCAGCAAGACAGTCCTTATCTAAGAAGTGAGCGGTCTGGAGAGGCTTGGTGGGAAACCAGCCCAATGAATCTGTCTTGTTGCGTTTAACAGCTACTTGTTGTGTTATTTTTATCCGTTTGGTTTAACTTTAGACCTGGTTCCTATTTCACATTTATGACTACAGGCCCTTGGGTGAGGAAAAGGAAGTCAGGAAGAAGATTCTTTTCGTTTGTACTCTGCAAACCTTTCCAGACTTTTTTTTTTTTTTTCCTTTATAACATTTCCTTTCCAGGGCCCCCAAAGCTTCTCAAATCTCCTGCATTTCCAATCCCCTGTTCAGCCCTCACTTTAATTATCTTGGGAAAATTTAAATTCCTTATCGTGGCTTTGTGACAATACTGGCTCAGGATAAGCACATTCTGAGGTCTTGTCAAATTGCCCTCAATAGGTTCACTTAATAGGAATTACCGTTAGATTTTTCTTTAAGTGTGATAATGGTATTGTGACGCTGTTAAAGAAAGAGCCCTTATCTTGTTGAGATACAGACTGAAATATTTATGGATGACGTGATGTGAAGTCTGGGATTTGCTTCCAAATACTCTTGTGGGGAGAGGTCAAGAAAAACACGCTCCCTTAATACACTGTTCTCCACTGCCTTTCTCTCACAAGTTTGTTTTTTGCTGCATCTGCCCCTCCCCCAATCTATGCATCTGTTTATTTCATATCTGGGGATGGGATTTGCCTCCTGGGGTCGCAGCAGAGAAGAGGATATATAGGTGCTGGAGCCAAAGAGGCTTAGATTCAAATCCCAGCCCCGCCCTGATGAGCACAGGGACCAAGGACAAGGCATTTAAGTGTCTGTCTTAGTTCTAGTTTTCCCATCTGCAAAGTGGAGATAATACATTGGCAACAAAGAGCCTACTTTTCTAATTTGTTCTTTTCCTCCACTTTTTCCAATTCTGCCTCCACCTGCCCTGAAAATGTGTCTTCTCTCCAGGAACCCCCCTTGGCTCTTAGCGGCTCCTCCCACCACCTCCACTGCCTCCTCTGTGCCGGCTCCCCGCACCCCCAGCCCAGATGGAGCTCCAGACTGGATCCAAGAGCCTGTTACCCACTTCCTCCTGGAGGTGCCTTGAGTCCGGAAAAACTCAACATTTGTAAATTGGAACTCATTGCTCTTCCTCCCAATCTGCCCCCCAAAGCATCCGATCACCCCTCAAGGCCCCCAGCCCCTCTCCCTCCTCCACCTCCCTCATCCCGTCTACCTCAGGCCTGTGGTCCCATCTTCCAGAGAGCCCCCTCAAATCCACCTCAGGTGCCCCACCCACCTCCTCAGTGGGCCTTGGCTCAGGCCCTCAGGCCCGCAGGCCTGGCCAGCTGTAAAAGCTTCCTACCCGGGCTCCTTCCCTGGGGCGCCTCTGCTTTCAGTCCCCCATCCAGGCTGCTGGCAAAACTCTCCTTCCAAAACCGTCACTCTTGGGCTTGAAGGCCTCCCATGGGCTCTCTCCGCTGAGAAGAGAAAAGGCCCAAATTCCTTAGCAAGGTATTTGACACCCTGCACAGCTTGGCCTCCACTTATTGTTCCAGAATCGTCCTCTGCATTTCCTGCAGAGGAAGCACTAGGCCTGGGTTTCTCAGACTGTCATCTCTCACTTCTGCACCATAATCATCTGGGGCCTTGGTGAAAAATGCAGAACCCTGGGCCCTACCCCAGTCAACTGCATCGGGGGGTCTAGGCCCGATGCACACAAAAGCTGAGCATCCTCACTCTAGCCACAGCAAACTGCTTGCCTAGATCATGCCTCCAGGCCTCTGTTCATGCTGTATTAATGTTTCCCATCTCTTCAAGGCCTAGCCTAAATGTCATCTCCTCTGCAAAGCCTCTCCTGCTCCCCAGCAGAGTGAATTCCCCACCCACTCTGCTCCTATAGCACCAGGCACACACCTCTATTGTATAGACCGTGTGTATCACACTGTATGTAATTATCTGTTTGCTGCCTGCCTGCCTTCCCAGCTAGAATGAAATCTCCACCAAAGCAAGTCCACAGAATGCCTGGAGCCCCCAACACAGTGAATGGCACCCAGCAGGCACTTAATAAATATTAATTAATTTAAATTGTATCTTACTATTTCTTGGCTCCTGGATCTTAAACATAATGCTTAGCTCCCGGCAAGGTTTTATTACAATGATGTCTGATGGATGAATTATCAAAGGAAAGATGAGAGCCTGAAATGAATGATGAAATATGTAAATAAACTAATGATGAATTTTCATCGTTGATTAGTTTTCTGGAAAGCCTGTGTGTGCCTGAGACCACCTCTAACCTAAAGGACGTGTGAATCGGGTCTGATGTGAGCCCAGGACTTTTGGTTCCAGGTTCACTGCTGAAATCACCAAAGTTCTGATATTAATCAGAAATGTCACTGTCACCATGATGACTGCCATGTGAAAAGTACAGGGCCATCTCCCATCATAACTTCCCTGGCATCAGCCATAGGAAATCCTCACTTATCACACTTATCATTCCACCTCACAGGGTCCACAGAGGGCCTACTAATACTGCTCGAAGGGAAATCTGATTTCTGTCACGAGGAGCTGGCAGAAATCAGCCTTCAGATGCTGAGTCTGGGGAATTCCCTGGAGGTCCAGCGGTTAGGACTCCGCACTTTCACTGCCGAGGACCCGGGTTCCATCCTTGGTCGGGGAACTAAGGTCCCACAAGCCACACAGCATGGCCAAAAAAAAATGCTGAGGCTGGGGTAGCGGGTAGCACTGCTGGAGCGAGGGCAGTAAGGCTTGTCTGGAGGGAGACGGGTGCCGCTTCTAGCCCTGGCTTCCCCATTTACTGTCTGTGTGAGGTTGGACAAGTTACCCAATGGCTTCTTCCACCATAAAATGAGATCACTTTATGCTCCTAACCCTTAAGGTTATTGAAGATCATGTATGTTACATGACTAGCACATAGTAAGCATCAAGAGATGATACTCCTACGCTGCTGTGACCCAGGACAACTAGATTCCTGTAAACGATTGGGTGGTGGTGAGCGGGGCTGACCCAGAGGCTGGAATGACAGGAGTTAGGAAGCCAGGTCTCCGCCATCCATTAGGGGTGGATTCCCAGATTAGAGGAGAATTCCAGCTCCAAGGGTGATGCTGAGCATGGAAACTGATCTTCATTCTGCTCTGTAGCTTGGATGTTCAGAGAAAAAATGATGCAGGGTGAGGGAAGGCCAGGAGGATATGGCCAGATGGGGAGCTTTGGCCCCAGAGGGAAACCCCAGCAATTCTGCTTCCAGTCTGGAGTAAGGGCTCTTTGGCCGGGTTTGCTGCATCCACGGCTAACGGAGCTCCCTTAACTGCACGGCAACCGCAGAGGGGAAGTGAAGCCATAACCCCGCCCCTGGCACTGGGCACCGATTTCAGATGGGAAGCTGGAAACTAGAGTGCCAGGCGGGCCTTGGGTTTTTCCTATAGACACTCAACTTTCTCTCTCTGTGTCTGCAAGTCCTGTTGTCACTGAGATGCAACAACTCAGACTCCAAGTGAGAAGGGGCCTCCCAAAAGATGTCTTCGTCCTCACCGGGCCATGTTCTTGCCTGATGAGCCAGGCCCTAGGGAGACTCCAAGGGCTGAGTTTTCTCCTTTGGGCCTCCTCCTGGGAATCCTGGGGCAGGGGCTGGGCTTGGGGATCACACAGCCTCTCCTAACTGGGAACACAGGTGAGAACCCAGGGCAGGAACTGGGCAGAGAAAGATGGGGAGCCTGGGTGGCTGAGGAGAGGATGGCCTGGTGGATGTAATTGACCTGGACCCCTCTGTGCTCCCAGGCTTTCAAAACGGACAAAGCCCTGGCTTTGGGGTCTCTGGCTTTCTTCTCAAAGCCCGACACGGCCAATGACTGGGGAAGAGCGACATCTCCTGGCTGCCTGCGGCCACGGCCCTCCTCCCTGGTTGGAGAACCCCAGGGCGTTCTGAGACCATCTTAGGTGCCGGATGCCTTTAGAATCCTGGAACAAAAGGGAATTTGGCCTCTGATTCAGTCGTCTAGGGTGGAGCCTAAGATTCTGCATTTCTAACAAGCTGCTGATACCACTGGTCTAGGGACAGCACCTTGATTAGAAAGTTTTATATATGTCAATTATATCTCAATAAAGCTGGAAGAAATTAAAAGCTCTGGGGGGTTCAGATATGAATCAGATCTGGTCCCAGACATCCCAAGGGTCTCAGAGAAGGAGTTGCTTTACCACATATAAAATCTATGAATCACAAGGCAAGACCAGTAGGGAATGCTTCTTGGAGAGGCAGGATCCAAAGGGTGCTTTGAAGGGTGGTCACATAGATCTTCACCAAGGAGAGCTTGCCTGAAGGATCAGCTGGGAACAGCCTTCCTGTGCCTCATGCCTGGCACCTGCACTGTGTCTACCAACCCAGAAAACCAACCTGACTAACAGCCATAATAACTGACTTGGGGCAGGCCCAAAGATTCCAAGCAAGGTGACTGTTTAAAATACTCATGCGAGTAACATTTCTGAGCAACCCAGAGTCACTTAACTGATTTGCTAAGTGTAATCGACTTTACCGCTTAAAAAGAACTCTTCTAATGACCTTCCCAAATGCAGACTTTTCCAGAAAGAGATGAACCTCTAACGGTGATTGGATCACCCTCCAATCACAGGCCCTTCTGCTTGGGTAGGACGTGAAGTAGGAGAAAGGACACCCCCTGGCCCTGTTTCACAGAAGAGGAAACTGAGGCTCAGGGAAGTCACGTCACTTTGCCTGAGGCCACCTAGCAAGGCCAGCCACTAGCCCCTCACTCTGACATAGCACTCATGAGCACTCCTGTGCCATCAGCTGCTGCTGACTCCATAAAAACAGTCCCAGAAGGCACAGAGTGGGGGGCAGGGGGTGTCAAGGGAATCTGGGAGTCTGGGGTCCAGGCCTTCCATCCCTGCACGGTGGCCTCGGGCTGGGAACGCTGCCATCATCCAGGGAGGGCAATGAAAGCAGCTTTTACAAAGCGGGGTCTGAGGCCCTCGGACAGGCCCCCTTTGTCGACTTCCTCTGTCCTCCCCACCCCCAAGCCCCTTGCCTTCAGCATCACCCTCTTTGAATGGCTGGCTCCAGCACACTGCAAATTTGCAACACAAATGCACGGCTTGTCTCTCGGTGGAGCCGCACTGCCCCAGCTTTTTGGAGCCTTTTAAAGCCAGCCTTTCTCTGGGGCGCTTTCTTTCCACAGCTCAAGCTCCCAACCCTTACACACAGGCCCGATCTCGCTAATTAACGCTGGATGAAAACCCGTCCTGGGAAGAGAGCCGGGTGGTGAGCGAGCTGTTCCCACCCCTCTCGGAGGATGAGGACGGAACTGGTGGAGGGGGCTGGGCTCGCAGTCTCAAGGCTCGTCCTGGCTTCCTCCCTCCATCCTCTTCCTTGATGGGTTTAAGAATTTACAGCAAGTTAAGCTCATCACCCGGGATGGCTCCCAGCTCTCCCTGCCCGGCTTTCAGAGCTCAGCTCTGATCATAAGAACTACAGTAACAGCTGACACTGGCCAAGTGTACCAGACACTTTACAAGCATATTTCTTATCCTCGCAACAACCTGGGGAGGCAGGTATTATGGTACCCATTGTACAGATGTGGTAACTGAGGCTCAGAGCAATTAAACACTTAGTGTGTCCCTCTCTAGGTCTACCTGCCTGAGGTGATGGTGGCACAACTGGATAAACTTATGAAAACTCATTGAACCGTAGACTTCAAACAGATGACTTTTACGATGTGTGAATTGTACTTCAATAAAACCATTAAAGTTCTTTAAAAGAAAAAAAAAATAGGAAAATAAGAATTGGTGGACCATGTAACATTAGCTTGTTGTGGAGCACTGAATTTGCAAGTCAGAAATCTTTGAGTCCTGGCTCTACCACTGCCCAGCTGTGTGACTGTGGGAAAGTGGGCAGCCTCTTTGTGCCTGTTTCCTCATTTATAACAACAACAATGATAGCAGTGGTAAGAGCTAATTTATGAGACTTACTCTATTCCAGGCCTGTACCTTATCCACTGTCACATTTAATCCTCACCCAACAGCCTCATGAGCCTCACTCCCACTTTACAGATTAGGAAACTGAGATCAAGCATGAAGTCTTTAGCTCAATCCCTGGCACAGAGCTTCAGCTGGGGTTGAATTCTGAGTCCCATGGTTTCTTCAGGCAATTCTGTGTGTCCTATATCTGTCCCCTGGCCTTGTGTCCATTCTGGGCACCCAGCTCTCTGTGGTCCCCACCTTGTGTTTGCTGAGATAACCCCACACCTCCTGACTGTATGAGAGCCCATCGCCCTGGGGGGGTCCCAACTCCTCCATCTGCCACCTGCTGCTGTGACCTGTCAGCCTACGCTTAGTCCCTGGGGACCTGGCCAGACATGACCACTTTGTGTCCAGCCCTTCAGGGCGACATGCCACTCAGTCCCTGCTTCCCTGGGGAACAACCCATGTTTGCCAAAAACATGGCTCAGTGCCAGCTAAGAAACAGGATCACAAATGTCACTGCTAGGAGGTTCCTTCAGACATTACTGGTTCTAAATGTGAACCGTAGAGTTGTCCCAGGGGCAGGCAAAGACAGTCTCCAGTCTCCATTCTTCAACCAGAGCAGCCCCATTTAAAAAAATCTGTTTTATATACTGCGTTTTCATAGAAGATTTCCGAAGAAAATCCATGTTTCAAACTCTTTTAAAAGTTTGAAAGCTACTGTTCTCTGCTGTTTCGCTGGGGGTGCGAGTGGGAATTGGTGGTATAGAAACTGAGGCTCAGAGGGTAGAAGTAGTTTGCTGAGGGTCACCGAGGTCGTGATGGACAGACACAGCAAGGACAGCAGGTGTCCGGACTCTTACCTTAGGGCTATTTCCACTCCTCGACAACAGCCGTATGGGAAACCAGAGCTTCTGCCTCGCACACTTTCATGCCATTCTTGAAGATTCTTTAGCTATAGGCTAGAGAAATCTGGAAACACCACTCTCCCAAGATTTCCACCTCTTCCCTCTCACTTCACACACCTCTGAGGCAACTATCGACGTTTGGCTGCTCCGACACACGACTATGGATGCCCCCCGGGGCTAGCTGCCTACACCAGTCTGTGACCACAGCGGGTTAAGTCAAATAGAGGAAAATCTTGATAATTGGATAAGGGAAATCACAAATAACTCTCCTCACTAAGGGGAGAAGAACACAAAACCCTTAGTCTGTAAAGTTGACTTCCCCGAAGTGAAATAAAGTTGCACACGGACAAAACAAGATTATATGAACTTTTAAAAAGGCTCATTTATCTCAGAGAGTAAAAGCACCCTTGGTGTTTCACTGTAAGGAGTACTCCAATTATTAGAGGAGCAGTATTAGACTCTCTATTCCTCTTGGAATAATATGATAACTTTCTGCTCTGTCTGTTCTCTCAAAGATAAAGGGAAAGTTCATCACGAGCCTTAATTTGCAAGGGGCAAAACCTCTTTCCCCTATTAGGGTTTGTCAGTGTGATGCTAAAAATGATCCTTTGGTGGACTTGTGAGTAATTGATTCTCTGACGCTGACAACGCTCGGGAAAATGAAGGTATAAATGATGGGAGTGCCACGCAGCCGCTGGAGCAAACGCCGAGCGCGGGGCCCGTGGAGCTGGAGCAGCGTCTCAGAGCAGAGGGAGACCCACAACCTCGGAGGTGAGACGGGGGCGGCCCTGGGGGCTGGGCTGGATGGGGGTGAGAAAGTTGAGACCAACTCAGAGACACCACGTCCAAGAGACCACTGCCATCCTCTTTGCCCGTGGACTGGTGAGTACATTTTAGGCCTCTCGTTAGGGGCTCTGGAATATGCTTTTGATGGTGGGTGCCATTTTGAGGTTATCTCGAATGCGTGGACCTCAATCCCTGGAGAGGTGGCAGCAGACCCGTGCCAGGTGTCTGTCTGGGGCAGATGAGGTCTCAGTGCTCCTTCGAGGGTGTGCAGGTGGGCTTCTGGGGCAAGACATCACCTGGCTAGATTCTCCTGTCAAGCACGGGATTCTGCCATGGACCAGAAAGGAACCAAGTGGCTGTGCAAATCAATAGCGCGCACCGATCGCTCAGAACCGATTCAGCATAATTGCCTGGAAATTTATAACGTTTTGCTTTCTTGCTCAATTGCAGCCGCGCTTCTTACTCTAGGTTTTAGACACAATTAGCTGCCCTTGGAGCACTCCATTACCCCCACGCTCGTCTCTCGACCCGGGCTTTAATGGTCCTGAAGTATTTGTATCTTTTACCATAAACCATCTCAAACCCTTTCTGGAAGGAGGTGGGGTGTCACTCTTTTGAATGACCGTTCAAGATGCTTCCTCATGAAAAACTTAGATCTCCTTTGACTTGGAACACTATCGGTGAAACAGTTTATAAACTGAATCAGGATGTCAATGCTTTGGGGTTCTTAAATTACACAGCAGAATATTTAAGAAAGGTAAAAGATTTTTTTCCAGGAGCTCAAAAATGGCCTTGCTAGTTTGGCACTTGAGACCTGACCTCTGCTGTTGGCTGAAGGTTCAGCTGCAGAATTCCTGTAGCATTCCTGGCATGAAGTCTGGCAAAAAGTGCCAACTGATGTAAATCAAATGCCCATTTATCCTGAATCCAGACGACCTCAAATATATTTAATCACAGAATTAGTTTGTAAGCACTG
Organism: Eubalaena glacialis; assembly: GCF_028564815.1. NCBI lineage: Eukaryota > Metazoa > Chordata > Mammalia > Artiodactyla > Balaenidae > Eubalaena > Eubalaena glacialis. Next base: position 22,941,042 of record NC_083728.1, read on the forward strand.
CGGAGAGCTAACTGATACTCATAATGATAGATGCCTTCGGAGCCATCAAGGAGGTGTCAGTGGGGCTCTTGGACTCATGCTCGATTTAATTCAGTGAATTCTAGCTCCTTAGACTGGCCAGGTGGAAGATGTCTGCCAACAGCTATTTTAGTCCTAGTGACACAACCTCTATTCTCATCATTCCAGAAACTGGATAAGTCTTGTTGTTTTCTCTCTTTGTCCAATGGGATTTTGCCACCCCATGGATTAGGTTCTCATACCCCAGAGGTTACAGTGGTGGCTTGACCCATCCCTGGGGCAAGCGGTTTATGGCAAATCTTGTGCCTCTTGGTTGACCAGATTATGAGGTTGCCCAGCCTCCTTCTGCATGACCACGGGTTACTGGATTTACTATGACTTGCCCCCCAAAGTCTGCCAATATCAGGTTATTTTCAACTCCCTAAAACCATCGGATGTGCACAGGGACACGCCAACCAAGCAGGTGTTCCTGTTTGTCCCCCTTGTTTCTTCCCCAGAGACCCAGTAACAAAGAGCAAAGGCTTTCAGTCTTCTCAGAACCGTTTCCCATGTGCAGGTGATGAATTCTGAAGCACCCCATGAATAGGGAGTCTTGTGATTAAGGGCTTGTTTCTGAGAGGCCGCCGTGCGGATCAGGAGGCCCGTTCTGAAGTGCCCACTCCAAAACTAATTTGATGGAGGACCATGGAAAAAGGCCTTTCTCCTCTCTGGGCTCATTTCCATGGCTGTAAAATTGGAGGTCGTGATACCTGCTCCCGAGGGCGAGTGTGAGGGTGGGCTGTGCGGGCCGGGTGGGCACAGGGGCTGGGAATCACTTGTGCCAGCCCTGGGAGAAGGGGCAGGGGATGGGGAGGCTGAGGTGGAGCTTAGGCCAAAAACAGAGGTTAGGGCTTCGCTCTGGATGGGGTGAGGTGTCAAGGGCTTCTGAGAGGTGAGTGAGGTGACTGGGGGCCTGGATGTGCTCAGGTCATTAAAAGATCAGCAGGAAAGAAGGCGAGAAAGCCCAGGATGCAGCTGGGACACAGAAAAAGCTGTGGTCATGTCAAGGAGACCCCTTTGCCTCCAAAATTCTCCTTACTTAGGAAACTCCAGCTGTGGATCAGGTCGGGAAAGCGGGGCCAGGTGTGATAGTGTGTGATGAGGACAGGAGACTGAAGATCCTTGGTCTGGGGGGCCAAGTTCTAAGTCAGATGCAAAACGCATCTAAAGGGCTTGTCGTGTGGATGAAGGCGCAGAAGGTCTGGAAGGCACGACAGGTGGATGTCAAAGGGGCAGCCCGTGGGGTCGACACCACGGTCTCATCTTTTCTCTAGCCCCAATCCTTACCAGAATAGTAAACGTTTAACAAGTATTTGCAGGATAAGGGGACTTGGACTTGGTGCAACGAGAAAAACTTCCTAACAGGAGAAATAGGACAGACTGGCTTGGAGTTAGTGAGCTCCCTGTCACTCACCGGCAGCAAGTGTTTGAGCTGAAACTGGAGCATTGTCTTTGGACAGGGAGGATGAAGGGGTGCACATCAAAGAGGGGCTGATGATTGAGGCCTGGATGGCTGCTCCCTCCGGCTCTGGAGGTGCAGGGGTCTCGGGCAGCATTGAGCAGTCCCCGGGGTGCTTCCTGGAGTCTCAGGGCATCCCTGGGTTAGTCGAGACCCCAGTGTCTGGGAGAAGAGGGGTGATGCCCTGAGAGGGCAAGTGAGCCCAGGAAAGGAAGTGGATTCCCTCAGGGCTGGCCCTGCCTGCCGGAAATCCCTCCTCAGCAGGACCAGCTGGAAATGGAGTGATGCGAGGAGATGGTGGAACATGAGGGGTCCTGCCCTCAGGGGCTGGCTGAGCCTCTGGAGGGGTCTGTATCCCCATGGAGTGCACATCCTGCTGAGAGGGGGTGCCCCTGGGAGATGAGAAGACCCAACTCTGAGGTGGCTGAGTCACTCCGAGGCCAGCCGTTTCCACACCGTGGTCTGACAGCAGTGGCACCGCCCCAGCCGAGGCGGCTCTCTCCCTGTAGACTCTTCTTCCCCTAATTGCCGAGCACAGTGTCAGCAGGCCCCAATGAAGGATAATTACGTGATCTATGAGATGACTCTGCCTCACGGACTCCCCAGGCTCCCTGGTCTCTTCCAGGGCTAAAACTCTTCCAGGGCAAAATCTAAGCATCTGGAGCAAGATGTATAGCCTTCCTCCCTTTCTTCCAACTCCTCACAAAATCAGGACAGCCTGCTCCCTGAGCATTAGGTCATCGGAGCAGAGGTGTGTGGAGAATTGCCCACGTGCCAAGTGCTCACTTCAGGTGCCTCATCTCACCTCATGCTCACAAGGACCCTATGCAGTAGGTGTAGTTATTGACTCCATTTTATGGATAGGGAAACTGAGGTCCAGAAAGGAGAAGCCACTAGTCCTGGGATGCACAGCTAGTGATGGCAGAGCCCAGATGTGAACTCAGATTTGTCTGACTCAGAGCCTGAGCTGTTAGCCCTGTTCAATACCGTCAGTGCCACACTGGGCTGGTGGGTGACTTAGGTGACTAAGGGAAGGTGCTTGCTCCTCCCCTAATCCTTGCTGAGGCCTGAATCCCATGTATAAGGCCTTACAAGGAGGGGCAGTTTCACCATTATCATTCATTTTATGTTCAACCCTGTGAGGTCAGCAGAGTAGCCTTATCACGCCCATTTTACAGACAGAGAAAATGAGGTCAGAGCTTGTGACTGGCAGAGGCAGAACTTGAACCCAGGTGTGTCTGGGTTCTTTTTCCTACCCGACGGCTTCCAAAAGACAAGGACCAAACTTGCATGGAGCCAAGCCCAGGGCTGGGCCCACCCAGCAAAAGGCATCCCAGTGGCTATGGCTTCACCTGACCTTTTCTTCCTGTCTGTCACTTCCCAGGTGCCAGCACAGGGGTGAAGGATGCTGCTCTGGGTGTTCTTCCTCGTGACCCTCACCCTCAGCAGCGGCTCCCACGGCTCCCTGCCTTCCCAGCCCCTCAGGTAAGCAGTCCTGACAACAGGGCCTGCTGGATTCCTGCCACCCCAAAGCCAGCCCTGCCAGGGTTGCTACTTAGGGGATGCAGAATCAAGCCACCAGCTGGTCCCCAGCTATCTCCTAGGGCAGCCTCCACTGCTCATCTCTGGGAGGGAGGCAGACTCTGAGCCCCAGAGAGGTCACTCAGCCCAGGTTCCAGCTCTCTCTGGGGACAGGCCACAGAAGGACCTTATAGAGACCCCATGAGCACAGCCCCCCGGGGCCTCCCACCCTGCCTTTTGACCTCTGACTCCTTCCACTAGGATGCCGAGGTACGCAGACGCCATCTTCACCAACAGCTACCGGAAGGTGCTGGGCCAGCTGTCTGCCCGCAAGCTTCTCCAGGACATCATGAGCAGGCAGCAGGGGTGAGCTGATGTTCTCGTGACTTCTTCCCGCACCCCAAGTGCATCGCGGTTTGGAGGGACCAAGTTTGGTCTCTCCCCTTGCACAGCATCTGTCATTTCTGGACTCGCCATAGCAGAGGGCTCCAATGTCAAACCTCAGCTTACACTTAACTAATATATGATCACTGAGCACCCACTATGTGCTTGTCCCTGTGATGGGCTCCAACAGTGACAACACCAGTGGTAGTCACCACTTGACTGTGACTCTGCCAGAAACAAAGACTTTGCCCTGGGACATTTACACACACCCAGCACAGTGCTGGGCACAGAGTAAGCCCTTGGTAGTGTCAGCCATTATTCTTAGTTTCTTTTCTTCTTCTTCTTCTTTTTTTTTTTTTTAGTATTTATTTATTTATTTGGCTGTTCCGGATCTCAGTTACAGCACACAAGATCTTTAGCTGTGGCAAGAAAACTCTTAGTTGCGGCATGTGGGAATCTTTTAGTTGCAGCACGTGGGATCTTTTAGTTGCAGCATGCAGGATCTAGTTCCCTGACCAGGGATCGAACTCCGGGCCCCCTGCGTTAGGAGCGCGAAGTCTTAACCACTGGACCGCCAGGGAAGTCCCTATTCTTAGTTTCTTATGTGCTCTTTCCAACAACTCTACAAAGCAGTTCCTCTTACCCCCATCGTACAGAAGCTACATTAATAGCTTCTAAAGGACACACACCAAAGAGTGGCAGAGTTAGCATTCAAACAGCCTGACTCTACAGCCTGAACACTTTTTAGTTTTTTGTTTGTTTTTTTTTAATTTATTAATTTATTTATTTTTGGCTGTGTTGGGTCTTTGTTGCTGCGCATGGGCTTCCTCTAGTTGTGGTGAGCGGGGGCTACTCTTCGTTGCGGTGCGCAGGCTTCTCATTGCGGTGGCTTCTCTTGTTGCGGAGCACCGGCTCTAAGCATGTGGGCTTCAGTAGTTGTGGCTCGCGGGATCTAGAGCACAGGCTCAGTAGTTGTGGCGCACGGGCTTAGTTGCTCCGCGGCATGTGGGATCTTCCCGGACCAGGGCTCGAACCCATGTCCCCTGCATTGGCAGGCGGATTCTTAACCACTGTGCCACCAGGGAAGCCCCACTTTTTAGTTTTTATTTTGAAAAAATTCCAAACTTACGGAGAAGTTGCAGCAATAGTACAAAGGGCTTTCACATACCCTTCCCTGTAGTCAACAGTTCCTAATATTTTTATTATATTTGCTTACTTTGTATCTATATCTAGATATAGATCTAGACATACACACACAAACCCAGGTATGTATGTATGTATTATTATTATTATTATTATTATTATTATTATTATTATTTTGCTGAGCCATTTGGGAGTGGATTGCAGTCATCATGACCCTTTATCCTTAAGTACTTCTGTGTGTGTCTCCTAGTATCTAATCAAAGGACACTCTCTTAAATAATCACAGTATAATTATCACTTAGAGTCCATATTCAAATTTCACCAGTTGTCCCCAAATGTCCTTTATAACAATTATTGATCTTCCTCATCCAGGACCCAATCCAGCATCACAGGTGGCATCATAGTTGTCATGTCTCTTTAGTTTCTTTTAATCTGGGCCAGTTCTTCAGTCTTTTGTGACATTGACATTTTTGATTAGTACAGGCCAGTTCTTTATAGAATGTCCCTCATATTGGACTTGCCTTGTGCTTTCTCATGATTACATTCATGTTATGCAACAGAAGTGATGTTGCGTCCTTCTCAGTGCATCCTATCGGGAGGCACATGATGTCAATTTGTCCCATTGGTAATGGTAACTTTGATCACTTGGTTAGCATGATGTCTGCCAGGTTTCTCCTCTGTAAAGTTAACATTTTCTCCTTTGTAATTAATAAGTCGTCTGTAGGAAGATATGTGTTTCATAGTCTATTGTCTTCACTCCTATAGATACTGTCTTCTTAAATGTTGCTGAGTCTAATTCAGTTGGGTGCAAGAGTCTATGCCAGATATTGGAATAGGCAGAGGGACGCACCCTGCTCTGCTAACTTTGCCCTGGCCTTTCGCAGGCCTCTCTGCGTCCTATTCAAGTAGCAACCTCAGTTGTTTCTCTTTTTCCAATCGAATAGAGAGAGAAACCAGGAGCAAGGAGCAAAGGTACGGCTTGGCCGTCAGGTGGACAGCATGTGGACAGACCAAAAGCAGGTGGCGTTGGAGAACATCCTGGTGACCCTGCTGCAGGAGCACAGGTGGGAATACGTGTGTATGTGTGTGTGTATGTGTGCATGTGCATGTGTGCATGTGTGTGTGTTTAGGGACCTCAGAGGTTTCTTTCCCAGAGGGTGGGCAGGAACAGGAAAGAAACTCCTCATCTCCAAAGGTGTGGGGCTCTACCAAGCAAACTGGGAATGGGGTCCCTCCTTCCACACATCAAGAACCAGAAGAAGGGGAGAAAATGTGCGACAGAGACTGGTCTTGTCCCCTGCTGTATCTCCAGCATGTAGCCAGAGGCCAGGCTCAGTGTCTGTGTCCAGAAATGTTACTCAACAGTTCTGGGATAGGATCCAGGCATCTAAATCATCTTAACAAGGGTCCCAGGGGACTCTGATGCTGATGTAGTAGGAGGCGTGCCCTGGATCCCTTACCAAGTTCATAAAACTGTAAAGCCAAAGGAAGACCAGCCCCTCCCAACACCCTCGGGTGGACAAGTGTGAGCTGCGCTCGTGAGAGGGAGAGATGGGAGTGACAGTCAGTTCCCCTCTCCCTGACCCTCACAATCCCAGTATGAGTCGGGGGAGATCAGCAATGAGTTTTCCCATTTTACAGAGGAGGAAAACTGAGGCAAAGAAGGGGCAGCATCTGGCCCCAAGTCAGGGACTAGGCAGGCCCAAGACCTGCCTTGCTTCCCTGGAGCGCTTCACATGAACTCCACTTCGCAGACAAAGTTTCCCCAAAATGACACGACTGTTTGGAGAAACTCTGCTATATTTTAGAGCCCGACTTTGAACTGTGAGCACAAACGTGTCCCAGCACGACTCTGCCAGGCACTTCTGGACCAAACTATTAAGCAAATTCAGTTCCCAGCAGAGCTCTCCGTGTGCCCCCTCACCTTCTTCCCAGCCTAATTAAACACCAAGAGCTCAGAGATCTCACCAAGTACAGTCCTGGGGAGATGCAAGCAGCAGCAGGGTGACAGAAAGAGTGCAGGAGGGGCAAGAACCAGCCTGGGAGCCAGGATGGACACCTGAGGCCCAGGTCTGGTTCTGCAGCCAACTCTCCACACAGAGCAAGTCAGCTTCCCAGTTCCCTCCTCTGTGAAGGGAGTGGGTTCGCTCCAATCACTGCCAAGGTCCCGAAGGCTAGAATTCTTTTTAAAAATGCCCCTAAGAATAATGTCTCCCCTGTGCCTCTCACACTGGGATTAGGTCATCATTCACCTGCTCTATGGCTCCCACCAGGCCCCAGTGGGGCAGAGTGGCCCTAAGGAGGGCCAAGTCCTAAGAATGCAGGCTTTGTTCCTGCAGGTTAAAAGCCAGAGGCTTCACAGAGCTCGAAGTCATAGAGCAGCAGGAAGGGGCCTGGAGGCTGCGCCAGCCATTGTTCCCCCTCCAGCTCAACTGCTGCAAATACCAGGACATCACGGTGGGCCTGAGAAAACATAACAGCAGAATGAGTTCTTACACCTAAAGAGTGCAGCGTAGAATGATTTGGCAGATGGCATCCTTTCGCATTCACCACACTTTGCGTCCACATAACAGTCCTATAAGGTAACAAGTTCAGATTTATCCATCTTCCCATCCCTTAAAAATCATCCAAAGATGGCCAGGCTCTGGGCTGGGGGGACAGCGGTGGATGAGACAGCCGTGGTCTCTGCTCACGTGGAATTCATAACACACTGGGGCAGACAGAAATTAATCAAGTACTTGTACGGTGGATTATTTAATGTGTGATAAATGGTAAGAGATGTAAAGGGTGTGGTGGATGTGTGTGCTGGAAAGAATAACCTAATCTAACCCTGTCTGGGGATTAGAAGCGGCTTCTTCACGGGCAAGTGACTGCCCAGGATCTCACTGGGAGTAGGTTGGGAGAACTGGGGCTAAGACTGAGGTCCTTTTGGGACGCAGATAGTCAGTCTTAACACTGGAGTCTCCATCACCCTAATTCCAGGTGTCCTGTCCCGTCTTGCCTTTACTCCAGTGCCCCCAGACTGAGATTTATCTTTCTTTCTGCGACAGGAATTCCCAAGGATGAAGATTCTGCGTACATTTCCTGCTCCCTGCAGCTGAGACACAACTGCATCCGGTTAATCCTATTTAATTTCTGACCTACCTTTTCCTTTATAAATACAATAAAATTCCCCCATACTGGTCTGCATTTCAATTTTTCTTTTATCTTCAACCTAATTTTTTCATGTTTTACATAGTTACATTTCCCAAAGTGGTATTACAAGATATTAAAAAAAAAAAAGCTAATATTTACCAAACACTCAGTGTCAGCCGGGCAGCTTCACATGTAGAATCTCATGCGCTCCTCACACAGCCTAATGGGAGGTATTGGCATCCTTCTCATTTCACAGACAAGGAACTGAGGCACAGAAGGGTGAACTGAATTGCTACGGTCACTGCTGGCAAGGAGAGAGCTGGGATTCAAACCCAGGGGGTCCAGCCCAGAACCGGGCTCTTAGCCATATTTGTCTACTCTGGGTGAAAGTCATCCTTCATCCACTGGTGACTTGTTCACCTATGAGCAATACCATTTATTCATTCAACAAATATTTCTAGAGCTCCCACTATGTGCCAAGTGCTGTTCTAGGCACTGGGAATACAGTTGGGAGCAAACAAAGTCCCTGACCTTATAGAGCTTATATTCTAGGACACAGGGAGGAGGAAGAGTAAGCTGGGACGAAGTGAGAGAGTGGCATGGACATATATACACTACCAAATGTAAAATAGACAGCTAGTGGGCAGCAGCCGCATAGCATAGGGAGATCAGCTCGGTGCTTTGTGACCACCTAGAGGGGTGGGATAGGGAGGGTGGGAAAGAGACGCAAGAGGGAGGGGATATGGGGATATATGTATATGTATAGCTGATTCACTTTGTTATAAAGCAGAAACACAACATTGTAAAGCAATTATACTCCAATAAAGATGTTAAAAAAAAAAAACGGGAAAGAATAATAAAAACAAGTAAATACAGTAAATCCCCTGCATACGAAAGAGTTCCATTCTGAGAGCGCATTCGTAAGCTCAATTTGTTCGTTTATGTCCAACAAAGTTAACCTAGGTACCCAACTAACACAATCGGCTATAGAGTACTGTACTGTAATAGGTTTATAATACTTTTCACACAAATAATACATAAAGAACAAACACAAAAAAATAAAGAAAACATTTTTAATTTTACAGTACAGTACCTTGAAAGGTACAGTAGTACAGTACAACAGCTGGTGCTTCTTAGCCGTACCAGCTACATCACCGCTGCTTTTACGTTTGCTTCCGGACATCCTGCGTTTGAAATAAAGATACTGAACTACTGTACTCTATATAGTACTGCACAGCAAAGTACACAAAAGCACAACCACTTACAGAGGATGCACACACGTGACAATGTACGCCAGACACGTGAACTAGCTTACATGACTGGACATGCAAACGCATGTTCGCATCTTTGAAAGCTCACAACTTGAAGGTTCATGTGTAGGGGACTTACTGTATAGAATATGTAAGATGGTGGCGATTGCAAAGGGAAAAAAATTAAGGGGATGGGAGTGCTGGAGGGGATTATTTTATCTCTAGTGAATATGTATGTGGTGTGGTGGTTAGGGAAGGCCTCTCTGATGAGGGACATTTGAGTAAAGTCCCTCAAAAGTTGGCCTTGAGAATATCTCGGTGAAGAACATTCCAAGCAGAGTGAAAACCCAACACGAAGGCCCTGAGGCAAGAGCGTGGAGGGAAGAGGAGCAGAAGGTCAGTGTGGCTAGCTAGAGCACAGCGAGGCTGCGGGTGAAGGAAAGGAGGCCAAGAGGGAGTGGGAAGCCAGCTCATCGGACCCTTGGAGGCCATGGTAAGGACTTAAAAATCTCACCCTTGGTGAGATGGGAGCCATCGCAGAGTTTAAGCAGAATGACGTGATCTGACTTGTATTTAATGTCACTCTGAGAAAGGGTCAGATTCTGGATACATTCTTAGGGTAGAACTCATTTGCTGTTGGATACGGTGTGGGGATTGGAGAGGAGTCAAGAATGACTCCAAAGTTTTTGGCCTAAGCAACTGGAAGAATGGAGTTGCCATTTAGGAGCTTTGGCGGTGGGGGGAGTATTAGGAGTTTGGGTTTAGACATACTGAGTCTGAGATGCCCCTTAAAGGCTCCAGTGAGGATGTTGAGTAGGCACCTGGGTGTACAAGTCTGGAGCCAGGAGAGAGGTCTGGTCAGCCGGTTTGGTTTGGTAGCCGCCACCCTTTAGATGGTCATTAAAGTGAGGAGAGTGGGTTAGATCACTAAGAGGAACAGAAAGAGCAGATGTCCAAGGACTATCCAGGGGCACCCCACATTTAAAGCTTGGAGGAAAGATGAGGAACCAGCAAAGGAGACTGAGAAGGAACAGGCAGTGAGATAACAGGAAAACTACAAGAGAGAAATTCCAGAAGCCAACTGAAGAAAGCGTTTTGAGAAGGGAATGATCTACTGTACCAAATGCTGCTGATGGGTCAAGTCAGTTGAGAACTGAACATGAAAATGACCATGGAAACCACTGATGACCTTGGCAAGAACAAATTGGGTAGATGGTGGAGGCAAAAGTCTGACTTGAGTGGGTTCAAGAGCAAATGGTAGGGGAATTCCCTGGCGGTCCAGTGGTTAAGACTTCGCCTTCCAATGCAGGGGGTGCAGGTTTGATCCCTGGTCGGAGAGCTAAGATCCCACATATGCCTCATGGCCAAAACACCAAAACATAAAACAGAAGCAATATTGTAACAAATTCAATAAAGACTTTAAAAAAATGGTCCACATCAAAAAAATCTTAAAAAAAAAAAGAGAGAAAATGGCAGGAGAGGAGTCAGAGCTGGTGAGTAAAGACCTGGCTGCCCAATATGGTGGCCACTGAACACATGTGGCTGCTGAACACTTGAAAGGTGGCTAATATCAACTGAGATGTGCTTTAAGTGGATTTCAAAGACAGTATGAAAAAAGAATACAAAATATCTCAGTAATGTTTTTTGTATTAATTACATATTCAAATAATATTTTGAATAGATTGGGTTAAATAAAATATATTAAAATTGAATTTCACCTGTTTCTTACTTTTTTGTTATGGTTACTAGAAAATTTTAAATCACCTATGGGGCTTGCATTACATTTCTATTGGACAGCACTGGTAGAGACAATTCTTTGAAGAAGTTTTGCTAATAAAGGGAAGCAGAGAGCTGAAGCCACTGACCAGATGTACCTATGTCGGTGATTACCCAACTTTTTCTATTCATGAACAGTTTCACCTGGGCCAGATACCCACACACATCACCTACACCACCACACAGCACCCCACACATAGCCTCTTCTTAGACTCTGAACTTTCCGAGAGGGGATCAAAACATTCTATATTTTGACTTGGGTAATGGTTACACTAGCTATACACTTAAGATTTGTGCATCTTACTATAAGTAAATTAAATCTAAAAAAAAAAAAAGTGAAACGTCTGGATGATGGGATGTGTGTTTGGATTAAAAGTACGAGAAGATTTGTAGCATCTCAGAGTTGATGGGGACTCAGAGGTGAGCAGTCCCATCTCTGGCCTTTTCCGACCTGGCACACACAGTGCTGCACCCGCATCCCGTGGGCCCGTCTCCCACACCAGGGCTGTAAAGCCAGCTCGGGGCTTCACCCGCTTCAGACCACCTGCTCTGTCTGGGAGCCCCCAGTTTGCCCTCCAAGAAAGAATGTGAAGCGTGGGAAAGGCTCTGCGGGGGGCCACCGTGGCTCCGTGGAGGAGACAAAACCAACAATGGGGAACAAAAGCCCCCTTCAGAAGAGAAGGCTGGCCTTTGAGGGCCGCGGTCCACTTCAACCAAGCTGAGCGGGCTGGCCGAGAACCTGCCAAGGAAGGAGAACAAAGGAGGAGGCTGCTGAATGGTGGTTTCGCCAGGCCAGCCCGAGCCCCCCCTTCCTTCCCCCAGACCCACCTGCTCAGCTCTTTCCTCCGCCTGGCCCGACAAAAGCAAAGACTGAGGGCTCTCTCAACTTCCAATGAGTTTTTCAAATGAAATAACGACCACTGGGCCCCGCTGCTACTTGTGGTTTTCGAGGTGAATGCCATTATAAAGGAAAAGACCGTGATGGCAACAATTCCGGTGCTTTATCTCCATTAACTACAACACTAATGGCAGCTTACAGGACTTAAACCCTCCCCACAGAGGGACTGGGAGTTTCCCATTCCTTTGGGGGTCCCACTTAAGACGGAGTGCTATTATTTTTTTTTTCCCTAAAGAAATGCTCTAATCAATGGGGGACTTGTTGCTAATGATAATCCCTTATGTTTATATTAAAGTTCACAAAGGGGTTTCCTATCCATTGCTTCATGTGCTCCCTACCACAGCCCTTGGGGGAGGGCAGAGCAGAGGTAAGAGGTTGGGTCCTACAGCTCGGAGGGGGCAAAGCTCGGAACAGACTCCTGATTCCAGGACAGTGCTCCTGTGTTGTTTCAAGCCTCCAGGCCCTTCAGGAAATGACAGCTGGGGAAGCAAGCGAATTCAACCAACCAACAAAGAAACGTGGACCTGGTACAAACTGCTTACTGGGCTCCTGCCAACGACACACAGGAAATAACAATGGTAATATCTATACTAATCCAAGAAAACTCTGAGTCAATGTCAGTGTCACGCACTGTAGTCTGTGTTTTGGATGTGACCTCATTTAACCCTTATAAAGCCGTCAGAGGTATTATCACATTTTTACTGATAAGAAACTAAGGCCCAGGGGGTTGAAGAAAGGTCGGTTGGACTCTGACCTGCTGTGCTGAGTACTCTTTATAGAGAAGGCAAGGCCCAGGCACTACTGAGGTGTCAAATGAAAACCAGAGCTGCACAGCAGTTAAAGAGGTAAGAACAGATTTTATTCAGGACTACTGCAATAGGGGGAAAGAGACCTCGTATAGAAGTGGGCTCAATTCTGAATACAGCATGGTCTAGTGGGAACTGATAGCCAAGGAGCAGGGTGGGGATCAGTGGATGGAAACTTACCAAGAAGATACATCAGGGGTAAGGGGATTCTAGCTAAGCTGACCTAACAGGATTCTGGCTGAAGATAGGCCAGGAAGATCAGACATCACCTGGGAGATGGTGGAGGGTGAGGAATCTGACCACATATCAGGGTGATCAGACATGGAGGTGGGAGGGTCTGGTTAAACTGCTTAGCAGGGTTCTTGCTAAAACTAGATTTTAAAAGAAAGAGTACAGATGGGCGTAGGAGAAATTTCAGGATCCTGACTAAAGTTTGGTCAAGCAAAGGATCTTTGCTAGTAGCAAATAATTTGAGCAACAAATCCAGTGGATTTCATTAGGCCTGTTCTCAACTGCAGCCTCCCCAGACATACCACGAGGCTACAAGCAAGCAGACTCTCTCCTGCTGCCTTCAAGAGGCTTCTCCCAGTGGGTAGGGCCAGAAAGACAGCATACGAGCTGTTTCTGCCTCTGCTATATCTCAGCATAAAATTCAAGTTCCCTTAATTTGCTGTCAGTCTTAAAATAAAATCTATCCCCTTTACCACGGCCCTTAAAATCCATATTTGCTATGGCTTCCAAGGATACTCTCTTCCTTGCTAGCTCCGCCCTAGTTACCCTGGCCTGCTTTCAGTTCAGATACGCCAAGCTCTTGCCTCAGAACCTTTGCGTATGTTGCTTCTCTGCCTAGAATGTTCTTCCCCAGCTCTGCAAAGACTGCCTCTTTTCCTTCGATTGTCAGCTTAGCCTTCCCAACCCCTCTAGATAAATATTCCTTTTCAGATTTGTGATTACTCTGCTCCCTTTCCCTTGTCCCCTCCGGGATATAAGTGGACCAAGGGCAGGGAACAATCTGTCTTGCTCACTGCCACAGCTGGACCAAGCACAGAGCCTGGCATGTAGCAAATGTCTGCTGTGCTTTATTCCCCAGCTCCTCTAGGTCTGCAGGCCAGCCCTGAACCAGCCATGGCGCCCCTGAGCCCTGCCAGCCCCTTCTCCAGGAAGCCGTTTCCTGATCTCCTGCCCTCCAGCCACTGCACTTCTATGCTCAGGCCCTACTGTCTCTTCTCTACACCTCTGTCCAGCAGGCCTCAACCAGTCTGTCTTCCAGAACTATACAGGTCTGGTTACAGGTGCGACAGTACCAGGTGGGTGGGTCTCCTGCTCTCCTCCCTTCCCCACCACTCTGAGCTGCTGAGGTCGCAGCAGCCATAAGCAGGGACACTAGGAGCCACCCAACAGCAGTGGGAGACCAACATCACCTTTTCCCATCAGGGTGGGATAAGAAGCTAAAATTTAAAAGCAAGGCTTTCAAAGTCATACGTCTACAGGAGCCAGGCAGGTACCAATCGCGCAAAGTTGGTGGGAGGACCGATGCCAGAGTAGGTGGAACCCGTGGGGGCAGGACTGCGGCAGACTGGAGAGTGCAGGCCCAACCCCAAGGCAGCAGATGCTATTCAGCTTCAGCTGATTGTTGTCATACAGGAATCAGGCCCAATGTTGCCGGCTCTGATTTTCTTTTTCCAGAGAATCCCAAACCCCCAATTGGATTTTTTTTAAATAAATTTATTTATTTTACTTATTTTTATAAATTTATTTATCTTTGGCTGCGCTGGGTCTTCGTGGCTGCACACAGGCTTTCTCTAGCTGCGGCGAGCGGGGGCTAGTCTTTGCTGCGGTGCGTGGGCTTCTCATTGCGGTGGCTTCTCTTGTTGCGGAGCACGGGCTCTAGGCGTGCGGGCTTCAGTAGTTGTGGCACGCGGACTCAGTAGTTGTGGCTCGTGGGCTTAGTTGCTCCGTGGCACGTGGGATCCTCCCGGACCAGGGCTCGAACCCATGTCCCCTGCACTGGCAGGCGGATTCTTAACCACTGCGCCACCAGGAAAGTCCCCAAATTGGATTTTTATATGAATTTTCTCAATTTGTAAATGTTAGCAACTAACTCAATTAAAAAAACCCAAAAAACACTATGGATCAAATAAAATATGGGCCACCGGTTTGCAACCTCTGGGAAAGGTGAGGTCTCCTTCCTATCTTAAGAGGCACCCCTGTTATTGCCCATATCGGTCTCTCCCCTGCAGAGTCCCATTCAGAACTAGCCGAAGTTCCAGCATCTCCTTTCCTCTTTCCCCAATTAAAATCCCCATTTTGAAGGGGCAAGTCCAGCTACGTTGGAAAGCACTCGATTAAAATAATTTCTACCCCCCAAACTCAATAAATACTCCTAGGATTACCTGCATTTCAAAAGTTATCTACTATTATGTTTCAATTAATAGAAGTAGAGGCAATGAGCCAAAGTACATAACTATGGGCCAATTAGGACAGATGCCAAGCACTGAGCCAAGCATTTCAGATGCATGAAACTCTTTCAGCCATATGAGGAGGTACTGTTATTATCTTTTACGGAAGGAAAAAAAGGAGGCTTAGAGACATTAAGCCACTTGCCCAAAGTCCTTCAGCGTGTAAGTGGTAACAGTAGGCCTGCCCAACACTGAAGTCTGCACACATAAACACTGCTCAATATTACTTCTCTAAGTGATATCGTATAACCTCCATGTAATGGTCGTCCCGGGCACAACTTCCAAAGGGGCATTCTTGAGATGCATGTGTCCCTCTAAGAACCTAAGATAGCTCATGGGTTCAGCCTTCTTTTAAGATAATCCCTTCCCTTCCCCACTGCACGCCAAGACCAAACTTTCAAGGCAAAAGCAGAGGGGTCCTCAGATATCGACAGGACATAGTTGGTATCCAGTGCTGGAGATGAAGAAAGGATTCTGGCTTTTCCAGGTAATCCTCGGCTCTGCTAAGAAAGAGGTGACAGGGGGCACGAGTCCGATCCCTGGTCGGGGAACTAAGCTCCCACATGCCACGCGGCGCGGCCAAAAAAAAAAAAAAAAGGTGAGAAGGACCAGCGTAAAACGTCCTGGAGAAACACCCCGGCCACTGTGTCAAGCATACTTCCCAACGAAGGCCTCATGTTACGTGCCCCGGGGATCCAATCAGCCCCAAAGTACCGGAAGAAACTCTCAGGTCTTCATTCCTGTTATTCTCTTTATTCCATAACAGATTAATTACAGATTTCAACTTTTCAATGCAACATGTGGGTAAGTTGGAATATTCACAGCATCGTGCTAGGGCACCATGCCAAAGAAACAGAGTATCTGGGCTCACAGGTACCTGCTCTGTGTTGGGGAAACAGAAAAACAAGCAAAACGATTTTGACTTTTTTCTTTTTAAATAAAGGTTTTTTTTCATTCCTCTTCTCAAACTATGAATTATTCTTGACTCCTTTTCTTGATATTCACTTCAGCTTTCAGAATTTCCTTCGTTTTTCTGGAACTAATGTGCTGTTCTGAAAGAAAATGGAGACAACACAAAATTATTGAAGATTTCAATTCAGTGTTGCAGCTCCTAACTGGTGACAACAGAGAGACCAAGGTACTAGGAGATCCCATTTATAAGGGAACAATCATTCATCTATTAATTCTATTTATTTATGCCCCATCTCATTTCACAAAAGAATATAAGACAGATAGCTCGAACTAAAGCTGACAACATCTTAAATAAACAATGAAACACACCTGATGATACCTAAGTGTGGTATGTGAAAACACAAGATGAGGTAATTCCAGGCACACCTCTCACAGTACAAGGCCAAAAAGACACTGTACATTTCAACTAGATGAATAGAAGAATGCTCGTCTTCAATTTCCCGGACTCCAGGTCTGCCAAACAACACATGCCCTCACGTAGCTTGGAAGATGACATTCTGACCTTTCGGTACAGAAATCTGCACCACATTCCTACCATGTGGTCATGTTCTTGTCAGTGATCAGACTCGATGTCTAAACTTAAGAAAGAATGATTCTCAAAAACTGGACTCAGCTCACAGAAAAAGTTTAAGAGGGGATAAAAACACTAACTCTCTTTATTCCTTCTTTCTCCACGGCTGCCCCACCTAGACTCCAGGAAGTGACGGGGAAACACAAGAAGGGAAATGACAATCTGGACAGACACTGTGCAACCAGAGGGTGACAGCACCAAGTAAGTGATTCAGACGGTTCTGGTGAGCAGAAGCAAGGTGCTCACACACATGCCGTCCTCAGCAGACAGCTGTCCCCAGTGGTGAGGGCTGATGTGATGACAAGGCGGTCTTGCAGAATGGCAGGCTCCAAACCAATTAATCAACAGTTCCAAGCGGCACGCATGCACAGGCATGGAACTCATCCTGAGGACCAAAGTGAGTGCCCCTAATTCTCTGCCAGCATTCAGAGGTTCCCAGGTGTGTGTTCCAGGAATTCCGTGGCGGTCCAGTAGTTAGGACTCCGAGCTTCCACTGCAGGGGGCACGGGTTCGATCCCTGGTCGGGGAACTAAAATCCCACAAGCCACGTGGTGCAGCCAAAAAAGAAAAAAAGTGTGTGTGTTCCGAAACGTTCATGCAGAGAGGACAGCGTTAATTATGAAATAAGAACAGCAGAAAGGGTAGTGACCCACAAGCCTCCATCTTAGCTAAGAAATTAGCCCTCTGTTACGCCTGATCAAATCGACACCTGTTCTCAGATCAAAAACACTTGGCTACTAGGGACTTTCCTCTAAAAGACAAGGTCCCAACCTCAGGAAGTCCCAAATGTCCAAATGATCAAGTGACTTTCCTCTTTCTCAAGCAGTATGGTTTGGGGGTAGCAGGGTGGGGGCAGACTATCTAAAAATCAAGAAAAACAAAACCAATCCAGTTAGTTTTAAAGAATTAAAGAGCTCAATACTTAGCAGAAAGGACTAGTTCTGAAAGCAAATCTCAGCAAGAGCAACTATAATTCAGGACAAACACAAATAGATAAGGCTAAGGAATGGCGGGTGGGGAGAAGGGACAGACCACAAAGAGACACGGGAGCTCGTTGGAGTGTGGAAATAAGTTTGTACCTTGGCTGAGGTAGTGTTTACAAGACTGTCTACTACGTCTTTCTAGATTCACAGAATTGTACACTAACAAGGGTGAATTTTACTGTATATGAATTAATCCTGAAAAAACAAAACCAAAACAAATGTAGTCGCTTTCTGTGTTGAGAACTAGATGTTCCAGCTTATGTTCACACATCAGTGAAAAAGGCTCTACATTCTATGCTTTTGTTGATTACTCCTATTTTCAGAGGAGTGAAAATTAGATGGCTTTGTTGCTTTGGCAGGGAAAGCCATTTCCATGGCAAAGGACGAGAGGGAACATGACTTGAAAACTCAAATACCTCCCTCCTCTTTGTTGGTCTAGTACAGGGGTCAACAAACTGTGCCCCACGGGCCAGATGCAGCCCACCACCTGTTTTTGTAAACAAAGTTTCGTTGGAACATGGCCATGTGGGTTTGTTTACGTGGGCTATGGCTGCTCTCACATTATAGTGGCAGAGTTGAGTAGTTGTAACAGAGACCGTATGGCCTGCAAAGTCTAAAGTACTATCTGGCTCTTTCTAGAAAACTTTTGCCAATCCTTGGTCTAAAGGAGCTGATCAATGAAGCATCAGACACTCGCTTCTCCTTCCCTCCCTTCACCTTCCTCCACTCCCATCCTCATCCTAGGACTGACACAATGGAGAACGGGTGATATTTCACTTGACATTTTAGTCACACAGGGAGCTGCCCTGAACCATATATCCTGAGCTCTAGGAACCTGGGTTTTGATGATGCTGGCTTTAATCTGTGGCCATCAGTCTTCATAATTTAGTGTCTCACCAAACCACACTGTTTGGCCCAATCAGAGGTTAATATTACAAAAAGGCCTAGAACAGTGACAAGGTGTGCCAGGATTTGCCATGGGACCATCATTTAATGAATTTAGATGTCCTGAATGGGGGGGGGGGGAATGTGTGTCCCCTTTTAAGAAGTCCAAGGTTGAATCTGTCTATCCTCAACTCTGTTCTCCTATGAACACAGAGAGGGGCTGTGTCTATAAAGTACCCCGTGGGACACAAGGGAGGATGGAGCCTTACAGTCAAAGCCAGGTCAGAGCTGCTCTGCTGCAAAGTTACCATCAGCTAGGCTAACTCAGGGGGCTTTGGCTTTTGCCCTGGTCCAGTTACAGCTTGGTCCAGGAAGTGGGGAAATGGCCTCAGAATTCAGCTTCGGCTTAGGGAGGGATGGGGAGGAATAAGTGTGTTGAAAATCAGATAAATAACTGACATGCATGAGGTGGGCAAGATGGAAAGGGGCCCTGCTCCTGGGATGAGTCGCCCTTCATCTTTACCGTAGTGTCCTATATTTTGCCAATCTACTGCTCTGCTCTGCAGCGATCCTGCCAAAGGAAAGAGGGTTTGAGAGTCAAGAAAGGACAGTAAGAAGAGAAATAAGCTGAGGAAAGAAATGGCAAACACCCGACCAGAGCTTCTGTTAGAGTCACCGTTTTCCCCAGGGGCAGAGCTTGCTCTAGGACTCAGGAAGACGGCAACAGAGTGGGCTGTGACTTTCTATATAGGATGGAGGGTGGGATGAGAACCATGGTCTTCCTCCCCAGAAAGTGTACACAATGTTAGCCTTCCAGACTAGGGACTCCCGCTGAGCAGGATCTAAATCAAATGGTTTCCACTCCCATCTCTCCTTAATCTTGTTCGTCTTGTGTGGGCAACTTCCAGAAAAGAGTGAACTCAGCAGAGGACAGCCTTTTGGCTCCCTGGGGCCTGGACGGGCTGCTCTGAGGGAACAGGGCTCTGCTCAGAGAAAACAGCTGAGTCCTGGCTCTTTCTCAGACACAGTGCAGAGCCGCCAAGTTCAGGCTGCTGGAGGGGCAGAGAAGTGAGCCAGTGGCCACTGCTGGTGCTAAGGGAAGCTCTAGCGGAATCTGGACGACCACAGGCGGGGCAGGGAGCACGCTGGGGCCGGTATCCACGGTGAGGCACTCGGAGAGCTCCGTGGAGGCTCAGGCAGGGAGGAGACGTGGGGCTCCCCCGCCCACAACAGTCTCTGGGCAAGCCTCTCTCTGATCTGACCAACTTAACTGGCAGCCGCACTGGGGAGCTAACACTATCGTGTCACATTCTTCCAGCAAAAGTCCTGGAGACGAGAAACTAGGGCACGTCTGAAACTGTGAACTTCCAAAGGTGAAAGCAATTCTGACCTTTTCTTATTGACCTTTACGTGGCTGAAATCACCCAAGTTCTAATAAAGTCAAATCAATGAGAAACACCTACGTGACATTTAAATTTGCTTCTAATCCAGGTTCGAAAGTCAAGCTGCCAGCGAGCTGCCATTGCGGGGGGACCTGACCATTTGTGTGAACCTAAGTTTGTCTGGTTCTTGGGGACGTGATGCGGGCCACTGAGCAGTGCTCCCTGCTGGGGGCCTCTGTAAAGCCCGACGCGGTTTCTGGGGGGAAGAGCATGGACCTCATACTTAGGAGGAAGAGCTCCGGGAGGCTGCTGTGGTTGCAGAAGGGTCCTTCTCGGGGGCGTGGGAGGAGGGCAGAAAAGGGTTTTCTGCGGTAGCAGAGGAGAAAACTGTTACACAGCCAGCACACTAACAACAACCTTCTGCCACCTGTCCTAACCCATTTTAATCTTCATAAAGCAATTATTTTCTTCTCTTGTTTTAATGTGCCGGGGCATAAACTGTTGTGGTTTTAGCATATTTAAAACTTATCACCAAGGCTCTTTTCTGATTTAAAAAGGCTTCTGTATTGGGCTGGATTAAGGTGTCACACTGGCCCCTAAGGACATGAATCATTTTGCCACATACTGTTGTTCAAAGAGCTGGGTGGACAGAGCTGACAACAATATTTCTAATCCCACTCTGGGTCCCTAGCCCGTCCCCAACCTTACCTCTTGATTGCCTGCTGGGCCAGCATGCGATTGCCAGCCAAAAACGTCACGCTGCCCAAGATGGCCAGGTACTTCAGGGTCTGGAACATGTTGAGTTGCATCCAGTAGACATACATGAGCCCCAGCATAGCTACAAGGACAGGCGTCATGATAGCCAATTAAGTAAAACAGTGACATTGCCCTGAGCAGAGGACAGTTAGAAGCCAGAAACTGCAGATCCTAAGAGGTCTGTATTTATAGACCAGCTTGTTTTATTCCTTTTATCTGATGCCAGAAAATAAACAGCTCAATATACTTGCTTCTCAGCCTTGGCTACCAAGAAATCCAGAGGTAAAAACCAGATCTCAGCAACTTGGTTCCACGTTCCAGCTCGCATCTTTGTTCTTTAACGCAGGTTTTGTTGTTTGTTTTTTAAGTTATGTCATGTTATATTTGGGATTCAGTTGATTTTTTAAATTCTGAATGAAAGCCCATAGGATTAAAGAAATGAATCATTTTTCTTTTCATTAAAAAAATTTTTAGGGCTAATTTGCCACTGTGACTAGGAAGGAGGCAAGGAGGACAGAGGAGGAAGGTTTAGTCAAAGGGGCTCAGGTCTGGGCACTGAGAACCCTGGGTTCTGGCCCAGGCTCTGCCCTTCGCAGCCACTTAATTTCTCTGAGCCTAAATTCTCTCACCCATCAAACAAGGATCATAATTCCTACCCTGGTCACCCCCATCAGGGTTGTGATGAGAATCAAATGAGGGAATGTACACAAAAAGCACTCTGGCCAAAAAAGGTCATGGCTCTAAACAAATTTATATTCAGGTTTTGTTCTCAGCCTGACCTGGGAGGGCTATCACTCAAATTCAGTTAACTGGGCTGGAGAGAAAGGTCATCCTGTCAATTCTGTCCAGAAGGATGACAGATGAACTACAGCAGGGGTTCTTAGCCCTTTCTGAGGTCATGGACCATTGTTAGAATTTTGATCAAAGTTACAGACTCTCTCTTGCCCCAGGAAAACAGAGATACACATTTGCCTAGAGTTTCAAGGGATTCGTCTGTGGACCCCTACAGAATCAGCACACTATGGACACGGAGAGGGTGACTCCTGAAAGAGTCAAAGAAATCAGAAAAGAATATTAAAGTCTCAGTGAAATGCAAGGGTCACCAATTCAATAGAATCAAAAGTTTCTGAAATGCCTAACTGATTTGTGAATTTACTGTCTTGTAACATTTAGGTTCTAAGTTCTCAAGAGAACAATGCAGGACAGCATGTCTGACTGTGGAAGGGACTGTTTTCTACTACTGTCCAGACATAGCCGCTAGCAAATGTGAAGATCGATACGTTGGGGGAAGATAACCTTTGGAAACTGCATTAATGCTGTTCACTCAGGAAGATGGCTCAATGTAAAGATACAATAAGTGAGTCATCTCTGGAAATGAACAGAGCTATTAAATAAGGGTAAAACGGCCTGCCAACGGCAGCCTAGTACAATGAAACCCAATATAATGACAGCTGTTCTAAGCTGATGGGCCAAACAGGTTTATCATCATATTAACTGTCGTAAAAGGCCAGGAGGAAGAGGGAAATGTTATGCTATTAAGTCATTATAGTTAATAGGTTGTGGGTCTACTTAACAGGGCTTTTGCGTAGGCAGGCAAAATGTCAAAGGAGGTTAAATGGAATTAGCAGCCTGGGGCGCTTACCAGCATGTCCCAGGTGAAAGATAATCGTGCTAGGAGCAAAAGTGAAGTTGGAGACATTGGCACCAATCCGGATCCACTGAACGATGGGGAGAAATAAATTAAAAAGACATTAGAACTTGAAAGGGAGGCAACACATGCCATGCCAATGCTAATCCAATAAACAGCCCTAAGGGCTTAAAAGTTCATGCATACCTGAAGAACAGGGAATTTTTCCAAGTGACGACCACCCTATTATAAGTCCTCAGGAAAAACTGTTCCCTTTTTTCTTTAGAAAGGCATTCCAACACCTGCTCTCACATGCGCTTGGGTAACTCAAACCTGAACATCATTTTTAATGACAGCAAACTTTTCTATTTTAAAACAGGTGAAACCATGAGGCTGAAAGGTCAGAAACTGTATTTGTGATGAAGTAACTGGCACCGCTGCTAATTTCTCTAAGTATTGGTGAGATAAACCCACCGGCAGTTGGGAGGATGCACATGCTCTGGCTGTGGGTTCCATGCTTTTTGAAATTCTGATCGCTCAAAAGAACAGGTGCCCATACCCTAGGTCTGGTTTCTGAAAGCTTGTGGCATGCCTTCCAGATTTAGATTGACCAATAATTCTTTTATTAAAATCAATGAATGAATTAGGAACACAAGCAACTTTCCAAAAGTAAGATCTAATGAGTTTTCCATACAGTTCTCAAAATTCTCTGAACTTTGAGGATGTGCATCTATGCTTATAATTTTTTAAAAAGAGACAAGGGAAAAAAAAGTTGGTTAAAAAAAGAATTCAAACAGTACATTAAAGTATAAAACGTAAAAATGACCTTCTTCTATACTCCCTAAAAGGCCCCCTCCTTAGAGGTGACCAACACCTAATAGATGATGCCTTTTTAAGGTTTTTAAACAAAGAGCATTGTACTAAACATACTATCCTACCCCTTGCCTTCTTCACTCAATAGGACATCTTGGCAACCTTGTCATATCCGTTGACAAGTACATAAATCTACCCATTCTTTTAATGAGCTACATATTATTCCATTGTATGGATGTACATAATTTATTTAACACTTGCTTTTATGAGGACTTTAGGTTGTTTATAGTTTTATGCTCCAAACAGTGCTGAAATGCACAGCCTCTGTACACACTTTTTCTATAGCTATTAGCATCCGGTCTTGCTTTTTTCACACTTGACCTCATCTGAACGTTCCTACAGAGCATCCCCGTCTATACACTTTTACCATTTTTAATGGTTATTGGGTACTTTCTCAGGCCCCTTGATAATGGATCAGTTTTTCTGGTTGCTCCCCCATAATGGGGAATTTTAGTTATTCTAAAATTTTTTGACCATCGGTTTGGGTCACAGCTGCTGGACCCCTCTGGAGCTGTGCTGAGGCCAGAGCACAAAGCCTCCTTTGGAACAGCTACATCTGCTGAGTCTGGCGCCAGACACACGCTGCCCATGCTAATTACAGCTACTCACCAGAGCGAAGAGCAGGAGCAAGGGCGAGAGGATCAGGGCGGTGAACGTATTGGACACGACCGTGGGGGGCCTCTTCTCCGGCTCGCGGAACAGGTGCTGCCAAAAGAAGACAGGCCAGGAGTATTTCAAAATGTGCTCTTCCCAGCAGGGGCTGCCATGTATATGTACTAGGAACCAAACGCCAATGACAGTCAAGAAGAGGAAATGCCGCCCAGAGGCTGAAACCTCCTGGCCGTGAGTGGCCACTTGGCCTTTCGCCTCTTCTCAACACGGGCTTCCGCTTCCAGAGGTCTGCTTCTAAAGACACGACACCAGTTCACTACTCCTGACCAGCCCTCTTTTTCCCTCCAAGACATATTGCCATTTAGAGGTTGGAGAATGCAACCTATCAAGCAGCATTTGCCTAGTATCAAAGATGGTGCCCGGGTATTTGGATGGCTGGGGTGACACATCCAAGGCAGGACTCTGGATTTCATAATGCTTCTGGGTTCCTAGGGTAGCATTATCATATTTTGCTAACCAACTTAAATTAGCTAACTGGTGTATAATAATTTAAAATTTAAAAATTTTCTTGCTTGCCAATGTCCAGCCAACCCAGCTCCATAACAAGGCAGCTCCTCCACCTGAGACTCCTGCTCCCAACTTTTTAACCTCAGCTCCTCTTTGCTGCCACTGTCATGAAGGGACTCCTAACATTGCCTGTGGCAGTCACTGCTGCCTACTCCACCCTATAAATCAGTCAGCACCCTCTGTCATCATGCTTATACCTTCCACTATTTAACTGCATTTGACATTCTTAAACGATGCTATAGCAACATTAGGAGGATTTTAAAAAAGAAATCCTACTACTCTAGCTTTTGGGCCCTTGTCCTTTTTCTAACAGTGAAATCAGAGTAAGTAGTCTGCTTGGAACACTTCAACATTAATTCAAATGGGGATTTCCCCATTACTGCAGTATGATCATTTCTCACGATTGCACAACAGTCCACCGAGTGGCTCTACCTCAGTTTCTTTAACCAGTGCTCAAACTGTTTAATAATTATTGTTTATTCTGTAAACTGCTTTAGAAACTTTTCAAAGCTTTTCTTTCCTTATCTGTGAACTATTTTGATCCTCACAACAGTCCTATGGGCTGGGCTGGGCAGGGACTGCTAATATTTGTATGCAAGGAAAGTGAGTTCCGGGAGAGAGGAAGGGCTTGCCTAGGGGAGGAAAGCCCTGTTCTCCAGTTGAGTGGTCCACCTGTGGGCTCCATCAGCCCTGGTCTATGCAGCAGCAGAGAGGAACAAAGCCAAACCCATCTGTGCTGTAGTATCAAGCAGTGATCTGAGGGCTAAACCTCCTGCATGTTTAGGAAAAACAGATTTGGGTTCTGATTTTGTCTCCAAATATCTGTTTTCTGGGAGCTGGTCAGTGGGCAGCTTGAGCCTGTTTTTTCACTACTAGGATGGGGCTGATATTTGCCCTGCTTGATCCACAGGGTGGCAAAGACCAAACTATAAAATATCATATAAACAGGTTAAAGAAGGGACCAGAGCCAGTGTCCGGGGGTCTGCTGCCCTCTCTCACTGTGTCCATTTCACATTTCTCTTCAATGTTTAGTGAAGAACCCCTTTGGGATCTACCTGAATTTCCTGTTTGGGGGTGAAAAGGTTCTTGGACAGGACAGTCGACGGAGCATCTTCTTCAGGGAACCTGATGACCACATCAGCCTAGAAAAATAAATGCAGCCATTAAAAGGCACAGGGGCAGAGAAGGAGGTGAAACTCATCAGCAGGACAGTATCTCCTAACTCACGTCCAGGACCATAACTGAAAAAAGCTCCAAGCAGTCCAATCCCTTCTGATCCATTAGCCAACAAATTGAGGCAGTAAAAATTTCAAGAACAAAATAAGTATTTGTTGAAAATGCTTTTTAGAGCAAGAGTTCCAATTTTCTACTGGTCTGGTGAGCCCCACAGAGCTGCCTAATACAAAAATCCCAGCTGGTACTCAGGCTGTTACAGTTGCAATCAGAAACTGCTCCATGTCCCTGGGAAGTGTAATTTAGTCTCAGACCAAAAAAAAAAAAAAGAAATGAAAATGTGCTCTCATACAAAAAGCAGCCCGAAGTCCAAGAGAAGAAAAGGAGCTTTGAATACAACATAAGAAAATGCAGCTGCCCCTTTGTCTTGCAAAGGGAGCCAACCACCACTCAAGGCCTGCAATTTGGCCTCTGCTACCTTTCCAACCTCACCGCCTACTGCTCTTGACCAGATTCAGGTGCTCCAGCAAAATGGACCCAACTCATATCTCACTGAAAGCACCTCAAGCTTTTCTGGAGGCTGTTCCCCCAGCAATCAATCTATAGTCCCCCAGATACTATTCTGATAAACCCCTGCAATTCTTCCCTAGTCCAAATGCCATGTCTTTCAAGCTTTCTCTCAACACACCAGTCAAAAGTGAGTTATGTAAGTGAAACACACTATGTAAACTATTAATACACCTTGCAGATGTTGGTTATTAGTTAATTAGCATTTTGCATATCCCACAATTCACTGTCCCACACCATCCTGAATTGGAATTGGATTTCAAATCTTAGGCCCCTCCCTGGCCCACGCTGTGAGGCCACGCCATATCTCAAAGGCCAGAGCCTTTACCTCATATCTATGTACCCCCCCATAGTGCTTTGCTGTATTATGAAAACCTTCTTCTAGTACTACTTTTATAGAAATTTGCTAGAACCCATGAGGGTAAATCTATACATCATTCATTCCCTCAATCACTATATATTAAACCCCTAAGACGTGCCAGGCCATGTGCCTGCCCCTAAGACTACTAATGGGGACAGCACACAGCCCCTCACCTCACAATGCGTGCGCCCTGGGTGGCAGGGCGGGCCAGGGTAGGGAGCCCATGCCCTGGAGAGGAGCTGTCTGTGGCTGACTGCAGCACAGCCGCTCTTGCCTGGGTCAAGATACATGGAGGCACATACCACATTCCACAGGATTGGGTTCTTCAAAGTAGCATCTCCGATGATCAAGTAGAGAGTGTAGGTGCCGGATGCAGAGTCAAATTCGAGCTTTCTCTCAGAGGTATCCAGTTCAAACTTGTACACGTTCTTGCTGTCTGGCTCCGCAACAAATACCACCTCCTGGCCAGTCTTCTGGTTATGGAGTCGGACAAATGTCTGGATAGAACAATAACGCAACCCTTCATCTGATAATTTCAAAACTCCCTCCAGGCCCAACATCAAATCAACAAGGCAGCAGGCTGTCAGCTCTTTCGTTGCAGTGGGAGCTCTGGGATCTGCCAGGCCTGCCCGAGAAAGCAGGAGGAGTGGCCGTCCCACCCTGCTTACTAGCTCAGAGATCAGAGATAACTTTTTGGTAGTATAAGAAATTTAACTTAGGGGTCCAGCCAATTCTCAATGACTTGAAGGCCGAATGCCCAGTTTGTGGATGATTTAAGCCCTTTGCTGTTGCTGTAATTTCTTCTTTCTGCCAGCTTTTTGGCCACTTTGCTGCCCAATTAACTTCTTCACCAGAGGGTGAAAAGAAGGGAAATGAGGTGGAACTTTAAGAAGCTCATTTTCAATTTCCTAGTGCCTTCAGCTAAAGATTTAGGAGAGAAGGCTTGGGGATTGATAGCAAGGCAGAGTTCTAATGGAGCAGAGCAGCCCAGTGTCAGAGAGAGCATTGAAGACAAACAGATTTGGTTACACTATTTATTGGCTGAGCAGGTTACTTAACCTCCTTGAGCCTTGATTTCTGCATCTTTAAGACAGAAAGATTAACTTCTACATGTGGTATATCTGTGTGAAGAGTCACAATAACGTAGGCAAAGCATTTAGCGTAGGACCCACTATATACTAGCTAGTCAACAAACATTTATCAATGTATGAATCTAATCACCTTATCCCCCCAATGGCCTAAGAAACTAAGGTTTCTGCAAATTAGAACTGCAGCAAAACTTAATATCCACTCAGCTTTTCTTTCATGTGTTTCAAAATAAAGAATTCAACAAAGCAGGTAGATTGGTTCCATTTCACAGATCATAAGGCACGGAGTTTAAATGAGTTGCCATGGTCACAGAGCTAGTGCTGGATCCACAGAAAAAACATAAATCTCATTTGTTACTCTACACCTGGGCAACAAAGAACAACCATCAAAGTATTTAGGGAAAGAGGCCCAGAGCTGTGAAGCCTCCTGACTCCAGCAGTCTTGGCCAAGAATGGGATTTAGAAGCCTGGATGCCTGATCTTCCTCCTGTCACAGCCAAGCACAGGCAGCAGCCAGGCTCATCTACAAAATGTCATCTCTACCTAGGAGGTCTGTAAGCCAGGGTTTCCAAAACAGAATCTTGGATGAGACGAGTATTCAGTTAAAGTTACACTTCCTCACTAACTCTTCCTGCCCTAACCTTAATCCCACCAATTTTGTCTTGTAATTACTTCTCTTCATATTCTGTCTTCCCTTGTGCTGTTTCATTGGCAAATGCCATTCTGAGAAGGAGCTGGGAAGTGCTATAGGGCTGAAAAGTTAGTTGTGGCTAAGTGGCCTGACCGAGCTCTCTGGAGCTTGGGTGTGGAGGGAGGAGAAGCAGAGAAGGGCCAGGACGGCGGTGCTGGCGGCAGCCACTCTGGGCCTGGGCACAAGCACAGTAGCTACAGCTACAAGGAACAGAAAGCAAAAAGGTTTCCAAGTTAAGTCCACTCACCTCCATGGTCTGTTCTGAAGCTGCCCCTCAGCATGGACACAAGTCCACTAGCTCTTGCTAAAGTACTGCTACAAAGCACCTAAACCAAGGCCACTAGGTCCCACGTTCTTTCCTATCTTTCCACATTCAAAGTACTTCTCTGAATTTCCCTTTACAATACAACCATGGATGGGGCAGGGCTCAGAGCAGTTATTCTCAATCAAGTGGGATGACAGAGGCAGGAAAGGAGGTGTCTGAGAGGACAAGGGCCATATCAGACTCTCTGGGGAAAAGATATGGTTTGAAAGTCTTTTAAATAATAATTATCATTATGTTATATATGGAAAACAAAAATGAAGCCTATTGCTTTCATAACACAAAGCAGACACAAGTTAAAAAGTGCTAGTTTTCAGATTCCTACAAAATCTGCTTTGGCCAGAACAAAAGCATACTTTGGGCTCACTTCCTAGGTTTTCCTTTTTTCAAAATTATTTTAATATATGTTTTTTAGTCAGAAAGAAAAAAGCCTCAATTAAGTGTTAATCTGCCTTAAATATATCTTTTCTATGCCAGCTAATCTCTTTAAAAGAAGAGTGCATTCCAGGTTCAGGGTTATAACCAGTACAAGAGGGGCAGAGTGTCATGTGGGAGAACCCGATGGATTGTCAGGGTTCAGAGTGAAGATCTGAAAGCAGGAATTCGGAATTTTCTCGACTCAGTGTTATATACCACGTCAACAAGTATCGTGTACATCAATGTTTCAGGCCAAGAGAACTGTCTGCGCTTTTTCCTGACCTGGTGAGGGGTGAGTTCAGCACCAGTGTTCACATCTACCAGCTGGAAGAATAAAGCAAAGTTCTGGTGGCTGTCTGCGATGAATGTGCCCTTGGCTTTGGCTGGGTAGGTCACCCTGAAAGAGACATTTATACGGTAAGTTTTCAGAGAGGAGGATCTGCAGATCTCTGAGACAAGAGGGAAGAATACAAACTTCACTTCATTGCCTAATCCTCCCTCTCCCAATTGTAACACTTTTCTGTTGTGGACAGAGTGGAGAATTGTCTGTGGCCTGAGGGCAAATTGGATTGATAAAGCCAGGACTGAGAAAAGCACAGAAAAAACTTTCATCAGGGTCTGGGGAAAATGCTATGTGCAGATGCTCCAGGCTTTCACTTCAAGGACCTAAGGATATCAACTCAACCGAGTCAGGCACCAGTGGGGCTCACGTGTCCCCATGCAAGCTCACAGGCGGACTGGAGGGCTGTGCTGGCAAAACCACAAGGAGAAAAAAAAATCACAGGATCGACGTTAGCAGCATATGTGAGCAGGGTCGGGAGACTAGGAGGTAGGAGACGCAAAGGACAGAAGGGTATTTACAGTTTTTTCTTTTTTTAATGCTGCATTTTTTTTCCTGGACACTGTTTCAACTTATTTTTCTGCCTGAAATTGAGCTTTAAAAAGTCATTCTCTCAAAAGGCAGGCTTGATGAGAAAACTGTTCTTTTCACAGCTATCTCCTGGGATTTTAGGTTAAGACGGCCAGGGGATAAAAAACAAGCCAAATGATTATAGAGCTCACAATGGGCCATGTTTCATGCTTAGGCTTTATATTTACTTGAGTAATACCAACTCTTTATCTATGTAGAGTATTAAACTTTGCAAAGCACTCTTACAGACATTATTTCAGTGGATTCTCAACAGTGCTCTCATTTCCAATGTCACTATAAAAATATCCAAGCCAGAGGCAGAAAGCCTAGCCCTTCCACGTGACTTAAAAGGAATGAATGCTTGGCTTCTAGTCTTTGGCTAATATCCCATCTTCAAAACAGCCTCGAAGGTTCCCCTACTTTCTTTGGCATCTATAGCCACCCCAGTTGAGTAAATTTGGGGTCTGAACTACACCCAGATGTCTAGATGCCCCCTCCCCCCGCACCCAGTGAGGATCTGGGAGAAGGCTGAGAAATGGCTTCATACAATGTTCTGGCCTAACTCTGATCAATTACTAATGGTTACCTAGAAGTTTGTGTTAAAAAAGATTCTGAGGGACTTCCCTGGCAGTCCAGTGGTTAAGACTCTGTGCTCCCAATGCAAGGGGCACGGGTTCGATCCCTGGTCGGGGAACTAAGATCCCACATGCCACATGGCGCGGCCAGAAAAAAAAAAAAAAAGATTCTGAGTTCAGCAGGAACAAATGCTGTGACTGATCAGTGATGCCCTCCATGGACTTGAGAAAGGGACTCGGAGCCCTAACGCTGGGTATCTGCCATCTCACTTCTAAGGACCTGTGAGACGTACAACTGATTTCAGGCTCACTGTGGGCCGAAGAGAGTTGCCATGAGGCCCCTAAAAGCAAGTTCAAGACTGTGAAGATAAAGAGATGACATCAGAAAATAAGTTAATACACTGCTTCCTCCATTAAGAAAGTCTTGTTTTAGGGAACTCCCCGGTGGTCCAGTGGTTAAGACTCTGCACTTTCACTGTCAAAGGTAAGGGTTAGATCCCTGGTTGGGGACCTAAGATCCCAAAAGCCATGCAGTGCGGCCAAAAAAAAAAACCCAAAGAAAGTCTTGTTTTAAAAAGAATTGTCATCTGAACTAAATAATGTGCTTGGTAACACAGCTGACTGACGTAGACTTACATTCTGAGGTAAGCTCCTTACCTCGTTGTGGACTGTTAATAAACAGTTTGCTCAGGGACTGATCACTGATATAGACAACCCCCAAATTTGTCTGGATGCCAAGCAGCACCCCTGATGCAGTGCCAGAGGAATGACAGCCTCTTTAATTTGGAGTACAAGCTGGGTCACTGCTGACACAGAAATGACGTCTGGAGGGGCTCGGTGCCTAGGCATGCTCCTCCCAGCTCAAGCCTGGATTCTCCCTGTGCCCAGGAGGCATCCCACCTACCGCGTGGTTTTGGGTGCAATGCTCTGATCCTTATCCACAGTGGAGAGATCGACATTTGTGATGCCAACTTCAGTGGAAATCTTGACTCTGAGCTAGGGTGAAACACAGAAGAAAATCGCCAAGTCAGCTGGTGAGTATACCAGGAATTAATATACATATCCAAATTTTTCTCTTACTTGTGAGTAAAGGCATGAAAAAAATCCTAGGACAGGAGTCTTCAATGATTTTAGTAAAACTGACCCATCCAGGTAGTATTTCTACCTCTTCCATCTTGAGGCCTAAAGGTAACTCCTTGATTCTTATCCCTTCTTCCTTTCTTTGGCTTTGAATGAATGGTATATATTAAAAAAGAAACAAAAAGAAAAAAAGTAGGTATCTTCATGTGTACTTTAAAATAAATAAGGGAGAAACTCCTTAAGTCGTAACCTTCAAATAATTTAAATCAACAAGTACTCAATTCTAATGACAGCTAATGTTTATTGAGTGTTTACTATGTGAAAGACACTGGCCTTCTAAAGACGATCTCACCACAACTCTAAGGTAGTGCTATTTCAGATGAGGAAATTAAAGATTAGAGTGATGAAGCCGTTCACTCAAGTGCAGACAGCTAGTAAGGCAGAGCCAGGGTTCAGGCTCAGGCATCCTGACCTAGAGTCCATGTTCTTAGGCACCTTCCTGTCCAACTTCCCAGCCAACACTTAAGTTTGTGCCAAGCAGACTATAGGTCTGCCCAGGAAGATTTAAGAAGCTATGGCAATCATCTGTGCCATCCACCAAGTACTTCTGCTTCTCCTTCTGAGCGTGTGGCAGAAATGGACTTCCCTGCCCTCCTGGAGTCAGGTATGGCCATGTGACTGGCTCTGGCCAGAAGCATGTCACTTCCAAGTGGAAGCTTAAGAGTCGGTTTGTGATTCTCTTCTCCTCTGACATGGACATAGACGACCTACAGAGGGGCTTGCTACTTCAGCCTGGGTCCTGGAGTAAGGGCAACGTGAAGCAGAGTCTCCAGCTGACACATTAAAGATACCTTGCATGGGCAAAAAAGAAACTTTTTGTTTTAAGCCACTGAGATTTGGAATTTGTTACAAGCACAAACCAGTCCATCTTAACTCTTATGTTGCTTAAATTCTATACATTCCCTATAAACATTTTCACAAAGAGGGGCCAGCCAATGCTAGTAAACAAGAAATTTTTAAAAATTAGATTAAAATAAACGTAAAATTCCAAAAGAGACAGAAAACATGCTAAAAGTCTACTCGGGAAATTTTTTATTTTTTTTATTTAAATTTTTAATTTAAAATCTAAGTTTGAATGTGCAAATTATGCAATCCCAAGGCACTTTTAATGTGTAAACATATCTGTGAGACTTCCAAATATTTGATAAGCTTGAATGTAATGCTTAAAGAAATCCTTGCCAAATACACTGGTTTACAGTCTAAGTTAGGATCAAGGAATAGAGATAGAAGCCTGGGCAAATAATTGAAGGATAGCTTCAGCGTTTTTCTAAAATGCACTATCAAGGTGTGAGAACCTCAAATCAAGGGCAAAGAAGAAAAATTTAAAAGGGATAAAGACAGCTATCAAGTAATTCCTTTTAACAGCCTCCATAATAACTATTTTGTGACAACAACCTCAATTATCAGGTTGAATAGGGGTGTTCTGTTTTGCTTTAAAAAAAAAAAACCCTAAATGTAAAAGATTACCGAAGGCTATAAGCATATTATTACCTCCTACTTTTGAATACACAGCCGCCTATCGGCAGAATTATATTTAGCATCATAGCTTGTCACTGAATCTAGGCAACTGGGTGAACTACGGTGGGGGGTGGGCGAGGGAGGGGAACAAATGGCCTTCAAGTTGAATAAACCACCAAGGAGAGAGCTGGTATCCTCCACTTTGGCTCTTGGGCGCTCTGCTGAGCAAACAGCTTCACAACTCATACAGGGCTTGGAACCAGAGCCAACTTTGCTATTATAAAGCTCAACCCAGAGAGGCACTGACAGCACTTCCATATGAAGAAAAACTGGAGTGGAAGGCTCAAGCAAAGAAGTAGCCAAAGAGCTTTGATTTTTAGCAAGACACCCCACTGAGACCACTTCCCTATATGCCCCTAGAGCATCTGGAACACCTAGGTGCAGGGACAGACAGAGATGGCAAGATGCACTTCCTGTCCTAAAGGGAAGCATAAAGGCAAAGCTAAATTATAACAGACCAGGCTGCTGCTTTAATGCAGGGATGGACAAAGTGCTATGGAAGCACAGCATAAGGAACTGTGACCCAAGTCAGCCTCGGGCAGCCCTTGTTTGGGGAGTGGGAAATGTGTAGCAGGAGGGCTTAGGCAGTCCTCCAATTTCAGGAGAAGCAGGAGTTTAGCAATACTCCATGCTATAAAAATAATCTGTTTTCACGGGTAATTACTCTGCAATCTTCATCAACATTAACTAGATAATTCCCTCTTCACTTCTGCGACTCATTCTCTTAAGGACTCACTCATTTAATTTGTAAATGTGATTTTAAAATCATCATCCCACCTAAATGTCCATAAAGAGGAGACTAGTTAGAGAAATAATGATATATACACATACACTCTGAACTACTATGGAGCAATTAAAAAGAACAACGTAGGTGTCTATGGACTGATATGGAGATACCACCTCCTACTTTTGAATACACAGCAATCTATTGGCAGAATTATATTTAACATCGCCTGTCACTGAGTCCAGGCAACTGGGTGAATTATGGCAGGGGAGTGGGGGGGTGAGGGGTGGGGGGAGGCCATCAAGTTGAATAGACCCCAAGGGGAAAGCTGGGAGCCTCTACTTTGTAACAAAAGCAAAGAATACAACTGTTCATAGAATGATCACTTTTGTGTAAATAAGAAAGGATATGCATACATTCAATGATATGGGCATCCTTCTTTTTCAAAGTATACACAGTTAACTGTTACTAATGGATTCCTCTAAGGCAGCGGTCCCCAACCATTTGGCACCAGGGACCAGTTTCATGGAAGACAATTTCTCCACAAACGGGGGTGGGGGTGGGGGTGGGGGAGTGGGCGGGTGGATGGCGTGGCTCAGGCGGTAATGCGAACGATGGGGAGCGGCAGATGAAGCCTCGCTTGCTCGCCTCATCAGCCGCTCACCTCCTGCTGTGCGGCCTGGCTCCTAACAGGCTGCGGAGTGGTACTGGCGGTGGGGGACCCCTGCTCTAAGGAGAGGCACTGGACTGAAGGGATGAGAGAAGGCTCTAATGTTTCATTATATACCTTTTTGCAGTTTGAATTTTTTTAACTACATGCATATTTTACTCCTATTTTTTTTTAAATAGGGATTGGGACTTCCCGGGTGGCGCAGTGGTTAAGAATCTGCCTGCCCGTGCAGGGGACACAGGTTCAAGCCCTGGTCCAGGAAGACCCCACACACTGCGGAGCAACTAAGCCCGTGCGCCGCAACTACTGAGCCTGCGCTCTAGAGCCCACAAGCCACAACTACTGAGCCTGTGCTCTAGAGCCCACGAGCCACAACTACTGAAGCCAGCGCACCCTAGAGCCCGTGCTCCACAAGAGAAGCCACTGCAATGAGAAGCCCGTGCACTGCAACAAAGAGTAGCCCCTGCTCGTCGCAACTAGAGAAAGCCCGCGCACAGCAGTGAAGACCCAACGCAGCCAAAAAATAATAATAAATAAATAAATAAAAGTAAAATAGGGATTATCTGAGCAATGGCATTGTGTGACAAATACTTTCTTCTTTATAAACGATTTTGTATCAAAAAGTACCACTCAGGGACTTCCCTTGTGGCCAGCGGTTGAGACTCCACACTTCCAATGCTGGGGACGCAGGTTGGATCCCTGGTGAGGGAACTAAGATCCCACATGCCATGCAGTACGGCCAAGAAAAAAGTACCACCCAATAAATATGATTTAAAAGACAATCACTCTCCCTTTCAACAGATGGATAAACACAAACATGTTTTAAGACTAGCGTAAGGCTCCTCAGTGTATCCTAATTATAGTGATAAGGAAGCCATCAACTTGCGGGTTTTTACTTAGAATCCTGACTATAAACTTTCAATAATAACACGGTCACTAAAGCCTGCTAATCAAGATTCAACTGTATGTTTGTTCTGAAGACATTATAAGCATTCACAATACAGACACATGGAATAATGAAAGGGCAAACTGCAGGGAACTCAAGTCATTTTGGGTTTGCTCTCAGCCCTAATTTTAAAAGGCCTCCTAAGTTACAGCTTTCTGTGTTGCACAGAAACACCGTAGGGCTGTTCCTAAATAAGGAACCATTTAAAACAAGTCCTTCCGCTCCTAAAATCTTACTACAAATGGGGCTCTGGAAACACTGAAAAGAAAAGCATTTTTATGCTACTCTCTTAAAGCAAATTGAGGTTTTTTCAAAACCCTGTTGTAAAGAGTTCAGAGTAGGATCCCTGTTGGTTAGCTGCTTCTTCCTTCAAACTAACACTGCAGGATTAGTTTTTATAATAAGAAAGGGACTTGTTTAGCCACTTTAAATGCAGCTAAGCCTGCTTTACAGTGAATCAACTAGTCCTTCTTTTGCCTGTACTGCACGCCACATACACCTCAAAAAATGTTTTAACGCCAGGAAATGCAGTCTTTCTGCTGAGAGTAATAACCTCCCTGTTTAGCTCATTACTGTCAAAAATGATAGTGCATTACGGGCAATTAATGCTAATGACAGCTTCTAAAACCCATGCTTCCCCTGACAGCAAGTCCAATGTCAATGAGTGCTATTACAGGCCCTCCACACCAAACCACCATTAATGCACTCTGACCAATGTCAAGCATCTCTCAGGAGAGTAAACAGGACCTGCTGACCCGCTCTGAGGCTCTAAGCATGACTATTACTGAAATTACAAAGTAAAGTTGCATATGTGACAGAGGTCAGAGCATGCACGTGCACATAGGCAGGCATACACACACACACACACGCATAAAGCTTAACATAATGAAGAGAGATTTTTAACGCTTACTCCATCACTGGGAAGGAAAAGGACAGCAATGGCCTCGATGGGAGCTTATTATCATTGCATGAGTAACAGCTATTAGCCATTTCTGTTATTTTGTACTTATTTAATTTTTCCAACGACCATAGAAACACTTGTGCAAACACCAAATTTGATGTAACAAAAAGCCAAGCTGTTACAACAATCAAGACAGCATAGTATTGGTATAAGGATAAAAATATAGATTAATGGAATATAACTGCAACCATTTATGGTCACACTGATTTTTTTTTTTTTTTTTTTTTTTTTTTGCAGCTGGCACGAAAATAGTTTATTGGGGGAGCCCCGGAAAGGGAAAGGGATCGGGGGGAAAGGGCTAGAATGTGGGGACTCTGCCCTATTCTCTTCAGGAACTAGAGCAAATGGGGAGCTGTCAAACAGTAACTGGGGTGCCAAGACAAGTCAATAGGGAAAGAACAGTCTTTTTGACAAATGGTGCTGGGACAACGGCACATCCACATGTAAAAGGAGGAAGCTGAACCCCTACCTCACAGCACATACAAAAATTAACTCAAAATTGATCAGAAACCTAAATGTAAGAGCTAAAATTATAAAATTCTTATAAGAAAACATAAGAGTAAATCTTCATGCTCTCAGATTAGGCAACGGTTTATTAGATATGGCACTTAAATCACAATCAATGAAAGAAAAATAAAGATACTGGACTTCATCAAAATTAAAACCTTTTGTGCTTCAGAAGACAACATCAAGAAAGGGAAAAGACAACCTACAGACTATGAGAAAATACCTGTGAATCATATATCTGATAAAGAACTTGTATTAAAAATATATACAGAACTCTTATAACTCAAGAACATAAAAAGACAAACAATGTAATAAGAAAAGGAAAAAAGAAGTATATAGATTAGGAAGGAAGAAATAGAGACAAAATAAAATATTTTTAACGGGGAAAAGACCTAAGTAGACATTTCTCCAAAAAAGATATATAAATGACCAAATAGCACATAAAAAGATGCTCAATATCATTAGCCATCAGAGAAATGCAAGTCAAATCACAACGAGATACCATTTCACACCCATCTAGGATGGCCAAAATGAAACAGACAGATAATAAATAACAAGAGTTGGTAAGGATATAGAGAAACTGGAACCCTCACACATTGCTGGTGGAGATGTAAAATGGTGCAGCTTCTTTGAGAAAGAGTTTGCCAGTTCCTCAAAAAGTTAAACATAGAGTTATCATATGACTCAGCAATTCCATTCCTAGGCATAAACCTGAAAGAACTGAAAACAGGTGTTCAAACAAAAACCTGTACATGAATGTAAATAGCAGCATTATTTATAATATCCAAAACATGGAAATACCCCAAATGTCCATCAAGTGATGAATGGATAAACAAAATGAGGTATATCCACACGATGGAATACTAAATTATTTAGCCATAAAAAGGAATAAAGTACTGATACATGCTACAGCATGAATGAACCTTAAAAATATTACGCTAAGTTAAAAACACAAACGGCTACATATTTTATTATTCCAGTTACATGAAATGTCCCAAATAGGCAAACCATAGAGACAAAAAGTAGGTTAGTAGTTGCCAGGACTGGGAGAAGGATATATTCCTATAGCATAAGGAGTGTCTACAAATAGACACAGGGTTGCTTTTTGGCGGTGGTAAAAATGCTCTGGAATTAGATGGTGGTAGTGGTTGCACAACTCTCATCTAAATATACTAAATATGCTGAATTATATACTTTTACTGGGTAATTTTATGGTATGTGAATTACATATATCCTCAGTAAAGCTGTTATTTGAAAGAAAAAAGAAAGTTACTTTGTGTAGGGTAAAAGGCTCACCCCTAGAAGATGAATTACCATAGTTCTAAGGGCCTTGGAATGTGGGGAAACATCTTTAATGTTTAGACCACTCCATCCTTTTCTTCTTTTAAGTGGTCTGAGATGGAAGCTAAGCACTGAAAAAAAGATTTGGTCTCTGCCCATAGGGAGCACCCAGCCCAATGAAAGAGCAACACTTATAAGCAAACAATGGTAATACAATGCAGTAAGAACAATTATGGACAGGGTGTAAAATACTACAGCAACAAAAATAAACCAAGTAGACAAGCCCTAAATATACGGGGAAAAAAACTTTAAAACTGTTAGAAGACAATATTAGAGAATATCTTTTTGATCTTGGAGCAGTGTAGAATTTTTTAAAGACACAAAAAGTACAATCTAGGGAAAAAAAGACTTTTAAATTAGGCTTCACTGAAATGAACTTCAGTGCATTGAAAGATGCCATAAAGCAACACTGAGGGACAATATCTGATGCTTATAACTAGGGATTTACTAATATATATAGCTCCAGAATATATGTAGCTCCTAAAAATCAATAATTAAAAGACTAACAAACCAAAAGAAAAAGACAAAAGATACACAATTCACAAAAGAAGAAACCTAAATGGCCCATAGACACAAGAAAAGATGCTCAATCTCACTAGAAACCAAAGAAAAACACTGAAACAACAAGATACCATTTCCTATCCATCAGATTATCCAAACTCATAATAGCAAATACTGGTACAAATATGAAGAAAAGAGCAATTTGGCAAAACCTAATAAAGCTGGAAGATGAACATACCCTACGATCCCACAACTTCATTCTAGATAAACAAAATGTGCATAAGCAAACGTACTAGGATATTCACAGCAGCATTGTCTGTAACAGTGAAAGTCTAAATGTCCAACAACAGAAAATGAATTAATAAATCTGATGCATTAATAAAAGGAAGACAAATTTATGAAAATTATTCATATTTATGCATATAGCTCTAGTTCTACGTGCATAAATATGGCTAGTTGTCTTTAATATTGAGTGAAAACAAGCAAATTGCAAGAGGATACATATAGTATAATGAAGCATATAAATTTTGGTAAGATGCAAATCAATGCAATAAATTGCTTAAAAATACATATGTAGCAGAAATATAAAAACTGGCATTGGAACATACACCTCAAATCTCGGGAAAGAGGAAGAAAAAGTGAGGAATACACAGAGAGCTTAAATTCAATCTATAGGGCTTTATTTCTTACCAAAATAAAACAAAGGAGAAAAATATAGCAAAATGTTAGGGTTTGAGGGAGATGAGTGGCCACTAGGTATATGACAATCATTATATTGTTCTTTGTTCTTTTCTGTATTTTTTAAATAGTCCAAAATAAAAAATAAAATAAAACTAAACTCCTATGGGAGCACAGATGAAGGAGGAATATTTGAACTAGACCTTACAGAATGAGTAGTTCAGCAAGGGAGGGGAAGAACATTCCCCATGGAAGAAACAAGAGAAGTCCAAAGGCTTTACGTGTACTGGGCACGTAAAATGTATATGAGGACGAGTATGTGGTCAAGAGCAGCTAGAGCTGAGGGGATGGGGATGCAGCCACAATGAAGGATGCCCATGTGCTCTGTGGAGGACCTTCTAAAGCCACAATGAGGAGTCTAGACCTTATTCACAGGCAATAGAGAACCAAAGAAATGTTAACTAGGGGAACACTGTGATTTTATCATTCTAGTGGTGTTTACGGTGCTTATTAAATGGAAGGGGCAGAGACTGAAGACAGTGAAACTGGCTGGAAACTACCTATCTACCTACTTGGGATCTACCCAAGTAGGAAAACTGGGGCTGAAAAACAAAGGAATCATGCAAAAGACACTTAAAGGTGGAATCAACAGGGCATGGTGACTGACCAGAAGTCAGAAGTGGAAAGAAAGGAAGGGTTAAGAACGGCTGTGATGTATGGGTATGGCACTTATACTGGATATGTTGTTATCAAGATTGTATAGGTAGAAGGAAGGAGGTTTCAGGCCAAAAAAAAAAAAGTCTGCCTTTCAATGTGTTCAGTTGCAAATAAGGCCCCTTAATGCAGGAAACTAAAATTGAAAGAATCTGGATTTTCAAGGTTCAATAATTTCTATCCAAATCTTGTGTTAGTGAATGGACTAGGATCAGATGTCTCCTGCCCAAAAAGGTCAGACATGAGTTAGAGAAAAGGCAGAGAGACTAGACTTCCAGAAAATATCCTCCTTTCTGCCAAACTTTTAATATAAATGTTTGATCTAACTATGTTAAGTAATGCTCTACTTTTGAAAAGGTCAAACTTTCTAGCTGCCTTGTCCTTTCAGTAAAAGAAAGTGACACAGGGGCCAACCTGAGGAGCTCTCCAAAGGCCAAATTTGGGATAATATGAGCAAAAAAAATAAATGATGACAGTAATGGATTATAACCTACAGAGTAAAATAAGTATCCATGAATCCAAAGTATTGTAAGTAACTGAATAACTAAATGCAGGGGAAGGGGGACAGCTTTTTCTTACAGTAGAATTCCAATTAATAAATGTAGAAAGAATGAAAGAGAAAATCACCTCTTGGCAAACACCACATTAATAACTCTTACAGGCAAGATCATCAGGATATTTGCAGAGTCTTAAAATATCACTCCACCAGACACTTAATTATAAAGCAGATAAACAGCAACTTTACAATGGAGAAACCTAGCAGACACCACCTTAACAAGTGATCAAGGTTAACATCACCAGCAATGAGACATATCAACAGCATATACTTCCTAATAGGATACACTGAGAAGGGGCATCACTTTTGGTGTATTCTCGCCAAAAATGAACGACCTGAATTTAATTATGAGGAAACATCAGACAAACCCAAAGTGAGGGACATTCTACAAACTAACTGGCCAGTACTCTTCAAAAGTGTCAAGGTCACAAAAGACAAACGATCCTAAATTGGAGGAGAGTAAAAGGGCATGACAACTAAAGGAATATGTGATCCCAGGTTGAATCTGGGACCAGAAAAGGGACATTAGTAAGATACCTAGTGGAATTGGAATTAAGGCTATATAGATTAATTAATAGTATTGTATCATTGTTAATTTCCTTGTATTGACAATAATATTACAGTTACATAAGATGTTAACATTTGGGGAAGCTGTGTAAAGGGTATACAGGAATTCTTCATACTATTTTTACAACTTAAGATTGAAATTATTTCAAGATGAAAAAGAAAAGTGAGGGCTTCCCTGGTGGCGCAGTGGTTGAGAATCTGCCTGCCAATGCAGGGGACACGGGTTCAAGCCCTGGTCTGGGAAGATCCCACATGCCGCGGAGCAACTAGGCCTGTGAGCCACAATTACTGAGCCTGCGCGTCTGGAGCCTGTGCTCCGCAACAAGAGAGGCCGCGATAATGAGAGGCCCGCGCACCGCGATGAAGAGTGGCCCCCACTTGCCGCAACTAGAGAAAGCCCTCGCACAGAAACGAAGACCCAACACAGCCATAAATAAATAAATAAAGTCAATAAACAAAAAAAAAAAAAAAAAAGAAAAGTGAGTGGAAAATGACATTTGAATAGTGAAGAAAATAGCTGTCACAAACAGCATATATTTAATTATTCGGGAAAGGCACTGTACTACTTCAAGTTCCCCTGACCCAACAGAATGCGTGACAATGTGGTCAAGTAGGTGCAACAAAGACACAGTGGCAGAGACATTGAGAAATGACAGCAGTAAGGACAAAGTAATATTATAAATAGACCAGCGGCTGGAGCTGCACACAGCTCTGCAGCCTCTAAGCTAGCTCAATATTCACTAAGGCACAGTGACTAAACCAGTATTGTGCAGGGGATCCACCCAAGCACAGACAGGCTGGAGGTTTTGGACAAGTTACTCTACCCCTCTGGGTCTCGTCTGTGAAACGAAGAGGACTCCACGCATCTGCTAGGATTGTTGTAAGAATAAAATAAGCAAAAGCACATAGAACTGTACTGTTCATGTCACAGGCTTTCAATAAAGGGTTCATACTTATGATCCTAAGCCAGAATAAGAGGTTAAACCATATCCCATAGTTTAAAAAAGTAGGAAAATATGTAATTCATCTTAAATAAACTTCTACCCAAAAAGGTTAAAATGAAAGCCACAGTGCCTGAAGGGGCAAACTTCAATTAGCTAGAAAAACCACTAATGTGAAATACCACATTCCCACAAAGCATCAGATAAATGAGGCATAGCTTTCCATCCTTAAAACCACGTGGATCTTCAACAAAACTAGAGTCAGCTAAACATCTGAAACATAGTTCATTAGGAAGGATTACCAATTTCCTTTTGTACTTTACCCAGACAGACTCACTATGGTGCTACAGGTCACTTGATGCTTTTGGTCCCCTAATTAGCATCAAGCACTTTTCTAAATCTATCATGGGGAATAATAAAACAAAAAAAATTTTTTTAATT
Source organism: Eubalaena glacialis (assembly GCF_028564815.1). NCBI lineage: Eukaryota > Metazoa > Chordata > Mammalia > Artiodactyla > Balaenidae > Eubalaena > Eubalaena glacialis. The sequence goes on from NC_083728.1 coordinate 22,983,467, forward strand.
AAAAATAAATAAATAAATAAATCTATCAAGGCCAACCACAAAAAACATCTCAAGAATATTTGTATCTCAGTGGAATTATGGGTGATTTTAATTTTTTCTACTTCCTAAATTTTATGTAAGATAGTAATGCTAAATTATAATGGAAAATGAACAATTTACAAATAAAAGAAAACTTGCTATGATCAAGTTCTTGGCTAAGTCAGTCAAACAGCATAGTTCAAACCTATCCCTCTCAACATTTTCACGTTAACTTGGTCATAAGTGAAGTCAATATACCAGATGGTTAATGCTATGTGCCTGTTTGGTCATTTCCTTGTGTATATTAACATGGCGATGGGGACGACAAGAAAAGCACTTACCTCTACAGTATTTGCAATATAACGGTTGTCACCTTCAACTTTGACAGAGAAGTCATAATAGCCACTGGAAAATTTGACATTCACAAAGTTTAGCTCAAAAACATCCCTGTTAAGAATGACAGTGGGGTTAGCAAGAACTCACACAGGAAAGTCACAAATATAACAAACGGCCTACGAAGTGAGGCATTCCTTGAGATGGTCCAGGGTTGCACCACTTCTTCACTTTTCAACTTCCCACCCGCCTTGGGCCACCTCCTGCTCAGTTACAGATTATAATGAGGGGCAAACTTCAAAACAATCTAAAATGACCTCCTTTTTCAAGTCTCGAAAGTCTTCTTTTCATTTTTTCCCCCTCTCAGCTCCTAAAAATCCCACCTCCTTCGGGTAAGTCTTCCACAATTAAATGCAAAATAGCTAAGTCTACGGTAGGATACCAATTACGTTAAAAAAAAAAAAAAAAAAAGTAGAAATGTTCAAAGAGGTTGGTGTAGGGTAGTATAATTGTAGGTAATTTTCTGCATTATTTCTACTTTCCTGTGCTTTGTGAATTTCCTAAAAAGGGCACATCTTACTTTTAATTTTAAAATATTAATAATTTTTATTTTAAAGGGGAAAAAAAAGGTACAGAATTCTTAACTCTAACTACATCGCAAAACCCCCAATGTCATTTACCATTTTACTGATCATTCGTAAAAATGATTTTGCTTTTTAATTTCACATATTGCCTGTGTATCTTTACGACTGTGTAAGAAATGCATTTTCTCTCTAAAACTCACAGTTCCCAATCTCATTAACTTACTAATTTAATACTTAACAAAGTTTCATATAAAAATTGACCCTCAATTTTTTTTAAAATTTACATAACAATAACACAGCCACTGAAGATAAGACTACAGAAGAATATTAATCCTATGGGGGAAATGTTCACATTATTATAAATAAAGCATAATCCTAAATTTAGGTAAATTTGGTTTTATGATTTTGGTAATAACCACATAAATCTGGGTTATATTGGCTGCAGGCTAACTTTCCAAAACAAGTATATTGGCACCCTACAGAGATGTGCTCAGTTCTTACCCCACAAGGGTGAACGATGTCTTCTGGAGGACTGTGGCTCTGGAGGCAACGGATTTAGCGTGTTCTAGTTTAACAGTGGCCTGAGTCAGAGGCTGGGACAGAACATTGGTGACCTGCAACTGGAAATAAATTTTAAAATTATCTGTAGCAACAAAAGCTGAGGAAGTACAGATTTTGCTTCTAGGGTGGGTGCTTTATCCACAGGGAGCAAGCTCTGCCAGGAAAGAACCATCTTGTTTTAGGAAACCATCACTGACCTTTGGTCTACTATCTATGGGAAATCAAATACAGGAAAACACAATTAGTTTGAGAATGGGACAGATTACAGAATGTTAGAGGTGGGGAAGATCTTAAAGATGATCTTACCCAATGATCTCATTTTTCAGATGAGGAAACCAGAGCCCAGAGAAAGAAAATGACTGGCTCCAGATCACACAGTTAATGTTTCCTTCTCTCTGATCCCCTGATCTACCCACTCTACTTCACTACTACGGTATCTTTAAAAAAAAAATTATTAGCAAGAAAAATACTTTAGGAAGGTATGGGCAATGGGAAAACTGAAGTAATATGGACAACAGTAATAACACTCATTTGTTGAAAGTCGACTATTTGCCAGATACCAGGCTAGGCCCTTATATATATCCTCCCACCGATCGTCTGAGACATAGCATAATCTATCTCTATTTTACAGATGAAGAAACTGAGGCCACGAAGAGGTTACGAGACTGCCAAAGGCCATATGGCTAAGGACTCAAACCCCAGCCTACCTAGCTTCAAAAGCCAGTATTTTTTTCTACTTTGCTCTCTTAGCTCCCCCTAACTCATGGTGAACTATGTTAATCAGGTTAGTTCTCACCCCAGTCTTTGATGAGGGGATGTGACTTGTAGGTAGGGAGAGAAGAGGCAACTTTGGAATACGGGGCACTTCTTCAGGAGAGTATCTGTAGGGTCCTCTGAAGCAGAAGAACTTAGGGGACACATGGAACTGTCCTATGTGGAACCCATGTGTTTAGACATAAATAAAATGCTAATTTTTTATAAAGATTTTAGCTTATACCTGGTTTCCAAACAATAGCAACAAATGCCTCATTATGACGAATGGAAAACTCTAAACGTGTGCATTTTGCTCTGTTCAGAGAGTTAACACACCAAAACAGTCCGTGCTTATTGCTGAGTGAGAGGGATGGCTATGCTCTGAAGAGGCAGAAAGATACACTGTCGGCTCCAAGGAAGAAGAGACCTGATATTGATTTTAACAACTATAAGTACCAGAATTACCTGGGAATTTAAAACGCTGTCTTAAAATAACGTTATCGTGAAAGTCTGGGTACTGGAAAACACATTTTAGAAGTAAGACTTCTCTATACATCTGGACTTACAAATCCAGAAATGCAATTTTCTAGCACTTAATTTAGTGAGAGCTATACTATTTGAAATACTCTGATGGTAATTCCCTGGCCGTCCAGTGGTTAGGACTCCACACTTTTGCTTGAAGGATTCTGTGACTAGTTCACCCAGTGGCCATCCCCATTTGCTCTTCATTTAAGGGGTCTGTCCTCACGGGGGTTACAGTCAGCTGTATACCAGTCTTTGGATTTCTGGAAGCCTTACACTGGAAATGGCAATCGAAGCAGCGCATGTGGGGCATGGAAGTCATACCCGTAGGACAGCCTGTTCCTGAGTGTAGGAAGGAGAGCCCTCAGGCACAACCACAACGGGCACATGGCAGCGATTCTGGGAGAGTGCAGCGGCAGCAGAGGCCACACTGAAGGCTTCTGAGAGTGACTCAAAGTTCTTCTTGCTGAAGATGGCATTCATTAGCTGGATGACCTGATCCTGAAAGAAAAGGGAAATGCAGCAGTCAGGCAGGTGGGACAACCACCCCTCCCTCCCTACCTGGCTCAAGTCATTCCTTATCTGTTTCTAGGCGTTCACTTGGAAGGTCTTTTAGCCATTAACCCAAATTTGTAGGGCTGGGGGGAGCACATATTCTGCATTTAAGCGTAAAACTTGAATTTGGTTGGTTTTTTCCATCTTCTAGTACAAACTGAAATTAATGCATTTATTTGTCAACCATTTATGGATGCTTACTATACAAATGCAAGGTACTTCTAGATAACTACTGAGATACGAAACTATATTATAAAACACCTATAGCAGTACCCATTTGTTCCATACCTATATGTGCCAGGCACTGTGACAGGTGCTTTACAAGCACTAACTCAAATCTTGACAAAAATCCTGAAAAGACTGATAATCAATCCTTTCCAAATAAGGAAACTGAGGCTAAAGGAAGTTAAGTAACTCCTACAAGTTACGATGGAAAGAAAAAAAGAAGCAGGACCAAAATTCACATGTAGGTCTGTTTGTCTCCAAAGTCCTTCCACAATAAAATATGTCCTTTCTTGATTCCCCTCACCCTCCCACCCAAGCTCCCTTTCTTGCCAACCCACCTCTAAGCAGTATGCTGGGGCTAAGTTGGTGTTTACAAGACCAAACTTCACAGCCAAAGTGTACATTAGAAAGAAACTAAAATAACTCTCCATTAAGAACTAATGGGCTGCTTAGAGGGGAAAACTGAAAGCAATTTTTTAAAAAAGTAGAACCTAAAAGGCATTATTAAAATTCTAGAGGTTGTTTGCTTAAGAGGAAACATTTTCCACTTCAATCAGTTTTGTTTTTTAAAATCTACCATCTAACAAAAGAGTTCCCTGTTCCCGACAGTGTTATTCACAGTCGACATGAAATAATTTTCTTTAATTGTACCAATTACATTTTCCATCAGTAAGCTGTTGACATGTTAAAATGGGGGACTGTTCACCAGAATCGTTATGTCAAAAGCAGTGACAGCAAAATTATCCCAGCCAAATACCTGGTTAGTAGCAGCTTGGGAATAAAGCAAGAAAAAGTTTAAGTTGTTTTATGTAGAATATCGCCAATTCATGTACTGTACTGTGTATAGGAGAATCCCAAAATGATTTGTACCATAAGACCCACATTCTTGCACTTTCACCCATAACAGAAATTTAAATAGAACGTGGTATCTCTAGGTCTCCTAAACTTAGGATGAAGGAAAAGACAACAGAAAAATGCCAATACATGAATAAATTATTAGATCATATCCTCCAGAGAAAATACGAAATTAATTCAAATTACTCAAGACAGGTAATTATTTACTGTTTACTTGAAACTCGGCACAGAACTCACAATGCATTCATAATTCACAAAAGAAGTGAAAGTTCTGACTTGGAACCCAAATCTTTCCTCCTAAAATTAAAACAGCAGCAGCTTGTATTTTAAGTCCTTTAGATCAAGGGATGGTAACCTTACAAACAAGTGGTACAAAGAGGGTCCTACTCACAAGACTTCCCACACACATTCCAACTAAAGGTTCTTTCAGGTTAACAAGCTCCTCTTGAAAGAAAGAAAGAAAAGAATTAACTCTTGGTGGATGTCTGGTAGACACACATGCCTCTGAGTGAACTACGTCAATCAGCACAGATTAGCTCAGACTTAGGCACTGCTGAGGGTCAGTGGGGAGAGAGGAGAACAGGCAATTTTGAAGTACAGAGCACTTCTCAAGAGAAAGAGGATTTGCACAGGCCACCAGCATGGAAAGCATTCATGAGACAGCAGTAAGGAGCATCAGGAAGGAATGGGAGGTGGATCGAGAGTAATACACTTGGCCTTCTTGCCACTACCTCATGACATGTCCGTACCCCATTTAAAGCAAGTATAACAATTTCTTTACATGTCTATCCCACTGACAACCAGTTTCTCAGGAACAGGCTTTACATTTTTCTGTTTCTCATTCTCAATGCCTAACCCAAGACACCCCAAAGCTAACTGAATTGCCCTCTCTGAAAAAAGCTACCCTTAGCAGATAAAGCCAACAATGCCTTTGGTTTTCACGCCCGAGAACTGCTATATAGACAGGCACCTCCTTAATGGATGGCTCGGTGCCCACGTGGTCCATGAGCTTGTAGGTGGCAGCCACAAACAATGCTGTTGTTTCCAGTCCCTCTTCAAACTGAAGATACACACCTCCCAGTTCATCCAGGCGAGCAACAAGGTCCTGTCACAACAAAACAGAGGCAGATTGGAAGTCAAGTGATAACAGAGATGAGATGTACAAACCACTGTCACCCCAGTGCGGACACAGTTTTGAGAAATCTCACTCTAAGTCCGCAGACCACCTCAGTCACTTAGTGCTTTCTCAAAAAAGGTGCTTAGGCAGAGAGTAAAGTATATCATATAGGCATTTGAAGAGAACAGTATCTTCTGCAGCTCTGGGAGTGCTCCTTCCCTGACCCCTTCGACTCAAGCCCAAGCCCAGGAGTCATGGCACTGAAGGCACCAACTGCTCTGGGCAGAAGGCCAGCAGGCCCAGCCACAGTTCACCCTGGAAGCATCGTGACACAGATGGATTCGATGGCCATCCATTTGGATACAACCTCCAGAGCAGAGCATTTCTCTTTCTTACTCAATGCTCTAAAGGATGGAGAGAGACATACTGCTCCTCTGGGCAACGTGACGAGGCAGCTAATGTGCCTGTGGGGCATCCAGCGATGACACTGTCAGAGTGCCTGTCATCCCTGGCTCTGCGGTCCATGGAAGCAGTCTCTGAGCAGCAGGAGGTCGTGGGCAGTGGAAAGGGTAGTGGAATAGCAAAAACCACAGTGACCACTTGCTGAGCACCAATTCTGTACTAGGCACTTTGGAACTTCGCTTGTTCCTAACCACCACCACGTAAGGAAACTGAGGCTCAGACATTAATAATTTGCCTGAGATTACAAAGTAGTAAGAAGTAGAATAAAATTTGAATTTCAGGTTTGTTAGGCTCTAAAATCTGTAGACTATGAGACTGTACCTACAAAAGACTGAAGTGGTTTGTTGCCTAACTGATGGTGTAACTATACGAGCCTAACAAATATTCCCTAGGAAATATTGCTCTGATACAAAGAACAAAAGTGTGCCACGGATATGAAAAGAAAGGTAACTGGCCATAACAAATCATTCATGTCTATCTGCAAGACTCTTCTAAAGGGTTTCAAAGACAGAAGCTGGGAAATTCACTTGCCAAAATAAATTTGTACCTCAATCTCCTCCACGATGCTTCTCAGGTCAGCCTGCTGGGACAGGTAGGATGCCGTCTGTAGAGCCTGGACTGTTCTAAAAGGTAGAGAGTAGACCCCCAATGAATGGCAAGTCTCCATTTCCCCTTCCTGTATTGGGATACCTACACAAATATCCCGCTCTTGTTCTTTAGAACTATAAGACAGCCTCGGCCCCGAAGGAGCTTGTTTACAATCTAGGGAAAGATGTAACAGAGGCCATTACATTACAGGGAATTCCCTGGTGGTCCAGTGGTTAGGAATCTGCACTCTCATTGCCAGGGCCCCAGGTTCGATCCCTGGTCAGGTAACTAACATTTTATAAGCCGCGTGACGCAGCGCCCCCCGCCCCCCAAAAAAGACCATTACATTACAAAGTTCACTACAGCTAGAGAGAAGGCAATCGGGGCAGCAGGATCCACATAAGTACTGAGGGCGGAGAGAAGAGAGGGTGCACCAGGTCACTCCCCTCTGAAAATCTGTTTGGTTCCTAATGGCACCACATATTGAACACCAGACTAAGACTTAATTAGATTTAGAAGAGATATACTTTGAGGGAGAAGAGGAGTCAATTCATCGAATGAAGGTATATTTGGCATCCCCATGTTGTAAGAGGCACTGTGCTGGGCAGAGGTTGGCTGCCTCTTTTCTACTTTTCTTACTCCAAAACCAAAGAAGCACTGTGGAATCTACATATGTAGGTTGTTGGGTAGAATTTGGAGCAACTTTTCTGAAACCAGATTAATGCACTATAAACAGGAAGCATTAGGTAAACACTCAGCTAACGCTTGTGCTGTCACCATCCTGCTCGGAGACCTGAAAGCCACCCGTCCTTTAGGTATTAAATAAGATGAAAGGAATAGAAGATCTGGTTCTCAAACCAGCGTCTATTCTTTTTCTCTTTTCCTACTATTTACTCCTGATTATAAAAGTACATATTTGTCAAAAATTCAAATACATTACTAAAGGAGAAAGTTAAAATTCCTGTAATGCCTACCCCTAAAAGATAACTGTCCTGCAATTTATTTAGATTGTACAGATCTTTCCGTGAGGACATATAAATATATTTCATCCTTATTAACAACGACATAATATTGCACTGCTTAGATGAACCATAATTTACTCACTTAATCTCCAATTGATGAACATTATGTTTTACTAGGTCATACAATGCTGTAACTGTTAACCCTTATTCATGGCTGTATATGTATATATACATTTTAATTTGCTGAAGTGAATTCACATAAAGTTAGCCATTTGAAAGTGAACAATTCAGTGGCATTTAGTATATTTCACAATGTTGTGCAATCACCACCTCTATCTAGTCCTAAAACATTTCCATCAGTCCAAAATAAAACCCCATACCCCTTAAAACAGCTTCATTCCATTTCCCATCCCCTGCCCTCTCCCCTCCCCAATAGCCCCTGGCAACCTGTGTTCTGTCTCTATGGATTTACCTATTCTGGATATTTCATATAAATGGAATCATACAAATGTGACCCTTTGTGTCTAGCTTCTTTCACTTAGCATAACATTTTCAAGCCTCATCCATTCTGTAACATGTATCAATACCTCATTCTTTTTTATGGTTTATTCATATATTTTTATCCACTTATGAGTGTATTTCTGTAAGATAAACTTTTTAAGGCGGAATGTAGTAAGTACGTCCACATAAGATTTTTTATTAGGTTCTATTCTCTTAATGTGGATAACTTGAAAAATAGAAATGGTGCTTCTCAGGGTGGAAAGGAGAAAGCTGAGGACCCCTGGTGGTTAAGCCGACTGCCGGTCAACCCCAGAAAGGTTCCCTAATTCCCAAGAGATGACCGGGCCTTTGTGTAAAACCACCATTTATCAAGTCAGTGTGTTGGGGAATGTAGAGCGAGAATTTGTCTGCTTTCGTCACAATCAGAGCAATTTAGATTCCCTCCATGGAAAACGAATTCCATTAAGATGGTAAGCTGGTAAACAGAGGAGTCACAATTCACAGAGAGGGAAGCCCCAGAGTGTTCAATGACCCCTCTGGGATGCTTGTTGTTAGAACAGACTTGAGAAAATGAAACCTGAATTTCCAAACAAGATAAAAATCCCACATCTGCCCGTGATAAATGCTGAGCCCAGAAAAGGCTGCTAGGATAGCCTAGAAAGAACTTTTCAATTAAGATATCATTTTTCTCTTCTTTGGAACGAGTGAGCGTCATGCTGGTAACAACCTCAGAAGTTTTTAGAATGAAATTAATCCACTTAGCTTTTGAAAAGTTTTGTCATTGGCTTTAATTACTTATACTCCAGTCAGCAATTTCTCTCCCTCTGGAGCACTATATTCAAACCCTAAGAAAGCAGATCCTGTCTTGCTAATAAACAGCAGATGATTCAAAGAAATTGGGTTATGAGAGACCACAAAAGCATCTTTTCAAATTGTTCATTCAAAGCTACTAATGTTTTTTACCATTCTAGACAAGTTTATGAACATTTGTTTCCCAGAATAAGTCCAGTTAAATGTAGAAGGCCCATTTAGAAGAGTCCTAATCTATATCAGATTTGCTTAAATAGGGCAAATTAGTAGTAATATTATATAAGGCATCCTGTTTGATCTTCACAATAACCCTATGAGACAGATATCATTCTCCCTGTTTTACATATGGAAACACTGAGGTTTAGGGAGGTTAAACACCCTGCTCATGGCCACAGAGGTATTAAGTAGAAGAGTCTGGACACAGTTCTCTCACCCCAAGCGTGTGGTCTTTCTACCTGAAGCTTTTTACAAGAGGATAGAATAGAAACACAAAAGTATAGTTTCAGCCTTTATTAACTCCTTCTTGGGCATCTACCATGTGCCAGGCTCTCTGAGCACTATAAGTAAAGAAGCTTAAAATCTAATACAGAAAAAACTACAATACAACCAAGGAAGTAACCAGCTCCCTAAGAAAGGGACCTAAGAAGGAAATGCTCTGGAGAGCACAAACTCCATTTGTCCCATGCCCACTAAGACCAGGCACTGCACTAGGCTCATCACATGTATTATCTTACTTAATCTTGACATTTGTTCTATGATGTAAGGATTGTTGGTAATGTTTTACAGATGAGGCTCAGAGAGGTTACTAACTTGCCCAAAGTCGCACAGCAAGGAAGAAACAGAGCTGGTGTTCAAACCCAAGTCTAACTGACTCCAAAATGGATGTACTTTCTTTGTACTTCTTTCTGTTCTGGGGTTTAGAGGAGGGAGATTTTCCTTTTTGCTCAGAGGGAAAGGGAAAGATTTTTCTGTAGAAGGTGGCATCAGAGTAACGCACTGACAGTGATCTCATGACAGGAGATATGGGATATGGTAGTGGTTGCAGAGGCATTCCACAAGGGATTATGGGACGAGATCAAAGTAATGTAACCTGAAACAGGAGGACCACAAGGGCCAAGCACTGGGCAAAGGGTGCGCAAAATGTCATTCCTGAGAAACGTACCAGCCCCAAAGTCACTGATTACTGACCACGTGAATATGAGTAGGGCATGAGAGTGACAGGGAGAAAGTCAACTGACTGTGAGCCCTGCCCTTAACAAAGCTTCAAGTTTAGAAACATTTTGGTTCTTAGCAAAAACAAGAAAAAACCCTGGGAAACAACTGAACTATTCTGCAGTAGGGAACTGGTGTCACTAACATCTTGCTGAAAAATGAACAGGAGTCCAGGTGCTCCAATCTGTCTCAGGGTTGCAGTTAAACGGGGGACACATAGAAAACAAAAAATACATATACTGTGTTAAATGAGGAGTTTCAGTGTCAAAGGAAAAAAAAAACAAACTACGTATACTATTACTTTTAACTTTAGTAAACATCCTTAAGTCAGTTGCAACATTTAAATGTATAGTTCCTTCCTATAAGGTGCTTCTCCTTCGCCTGAGCCTTTTGCAGAGGAGCAGGGTCTGATCCCTAGAATACTCTCCCCTCTGACGCCCTACTTCCCCCACCAGGTGTTGTCTCCCACTCCTCCAAGGGACCCTGTGAGCTCTCCTCCAGGGCGGAGCCTCCAATGCCAACATCTCACCATGGCCTGGCCAAGCCGCAGTAAGAGACGCACGTGGCTCTCTGGCCTCACTCTCCCTCGGTCACCCCTACCCTTGCTTCAGCCCTAACCTCAAAGGCAGTCATGTCTCTGTGGCAGTGTGTTTATTCTCAGACTCAGTATTTGCCTCTGCTGGAGCAGCTTGAGGGAGACCGTGTCTTGGTGAGCTGCACGAGGACACGGACCTTACCTGCCTTAGCACAATACGACGTCTGCAGTGCCAGCAGAGCACCTGGCACAGAGCAGGTGCCCAGACAATACCTGTGGAACCAGTGGATGAAGCCTCTCAGGATAGTAGCCTGAGAAGCGCTCAAGATTGTGACTTACGCGAGCACGGTCTCCTCCTTGCTGAGGCGAGAGGTAAGGGCACCGAGCACTTCTTGGGAAGCCAGAGGAAGGCCAAAGCCACTTACGGCTGCAACTGCGTGGTAGATCTGGGCCACGGAGGAGTCTTCACTGACAGCTGCCAGAAGCAGATCTTTGGTCTCATTTGAAATAGAGATCTAAGAAAGGATGGGTAGACACAGAGTTTAGAACATGTGCTGCCAGCCTGCAGTAGGCACACCAAAGACGGCAGGCAGAGCAACTGCCGAGGTCACACCACCCACCTGGGCTGTGATCACCCCTCTTCGACATCTCAGATGCCAGAATTAAATATCTGTAAAACCTCAGCATAACACTTTTGAAAAGATTCTGGCAAGTCACTTGTCTACTGATAGGGTTCTTCTCCTGTGTTCAAAAAAATGGATTTCCAGAAATCTGGCATGGGGGCATTCTTCTTTTGCTTTAAACACTTTTAAATGTTAAAGGGAGACTGAAAGAAAAAAATAAGATTTCCCAGAAGAGAGGCAACTATAGGAAAAAGTTATTTAAAATTCATGAAAAGTGAAAACTTGGGAAAAATAAAAAGTCTATTTCTTTAAGAAAAAAAAAATCACAAGAATGGAATTCCCACCCACACTTAATGGGGTCTCACTGCTAAAAATAAAATATTCTGACATGACTTTCCCTTTATAAAAATACACTTTACAGTTTAAAGTAAATGTAAATGTAAGAAGCTGGACTCACCTCACACCCTGAGAGGGCCTGGCTGGACTGGGCAGCATAGAAAAGGGAATCCACGTTGCTCGGATCAAGGTTTGATTTAATGAAGGTGCATGCTTGCTAAACGGGAGAAAGTCAATGATAAGTGGTGAAGTACACAGTGATTAGGAAAACTGTACGTGTTTTTTGGGTGACAAATAAAATTCTCAGCAATCCATGATGGCTTAAAGTATGAGAGCTACACAAGATTTCAATTTTCAAGCAGATATTTTCCACAGAACACTGTATTATCCCGAAATGCTAACTTCATAGAAAGAGCAACAAACCTGAAGGCACTCGTGTCCTTCTGAACCTAGAAAAGGAAGGAAAGGAACCACTTCCACTGATCACCTGCTCTGGCCATAACCTGTATGGGGTGTTTATGATGCTCTTCCTTTTAATGAACATAAGGACCCTGTGGTAGATACTATCATCCCCATTTAACAGAATAAGAAACTGATGCTTGGAGTTGGTAAGTAATGTAATGAAGGTGACGAAGCTAATAAATGGCAGGGTCTCCACTTCGATGTCTCCAAAGCTAAGTCAGGTTCAACACATCTAACATAAGCTAGAAACCTTCTATTTCTTCATCTGGACCTTCTGGCTCATGTACGGGCATCACCATGCACCTACTACCTAAATCAGAAACCTAGGACTCATTCTCGACTTTTCCCTCACCCTCCAAGCCTATCGAGTCTCTCAAACCCGATCCCCACTCTCTGGCTTCCCTCCTTGCCTTATGTCAGGCCCCTGCCATTTCTCATGGAGACTGTTACACTCATCTCCTAACTGGTCTCAAGTCATGCAATCCATTCTGCATACTGCTTCAAGAGTGATCTTTACAAGGTGCAAAAGTGTAATAGGGAAGAACCTTTTGTATCCTATTACAAGTTAATCACTAAAGGGATGCTGACTGTAAGCTTAAATTATACATGATGACCCAACTCTGGGAATGACCTCCCAGGTAATGAGCATTAAGCTAAAATATCTCTGTTTAGCTCACAGGAAATATCCTGACCAGGCCCACCTGTGAATGACTGCAGGGAGGAAGAAATTAACACAACCCCTCTGGAGGCTGATGGGAACCGGGAAGTGTTTGACTTTACTCCCACCCCTTTTACTATAAAAGGAACCTGAATCCTAACTCAGGCAAGATAGATCTTTGGGGCACGAGCCCACCATCTTCTCGGTCTGCCGGCTTTCTGAACAAAGTCGTTATTCCTTGCCCCAACACCTCATCTCTCGATTATTGGCCTGTCATGCAGCCAGCAGCACAAGCGTCGTCTTGGTAACAAGTGTATCCACCTTACTCTGCTATTAAAACCCTTGGGTGGTTCCTTATCCTTCTCAGAACAAGACTCAAAGTTTCTGATCTGACATAAAATGCCCTCATGACTGGGACTTCCCTGGTGGCACAGTGGTTGAGAATCCGCCTGCCAATGCAGGGAACACGGGTTCGAGCCCTGGTCCGGGAAGATCCCACATGCCGCGGAGCAACTAAGCCCGTGCGCCACAACTACTGAGCCTGCGCTCTAGAGCCTGCGAGCCCCAATTACTGAGCCTGCACACCACAAATGCTGAAGCCTGCGCGCCTAGAGCCCATGCTCTGCAACAAGAGAAGCCACCGCAATGAGAAGCCCGTGCACCACAACAAAGAGCAGCCCCTGCTCGCCGCAAATAGAGAAAGCCGCGTGCAGCAACGAAGACCTAACAGAGCCAAAAATAAATAAATAAATAAATAAATAAATTTATATATATATAAAAAAAAATGCCCTCATGACTGACCCTCACTCTCTGTGCCAGCTTCCTCACCACAGCCCCACCTCCAACTCCAAAATCTTACCCTCCACCCCACTGCAGCTCCCCAGACATAACATGCTCTCACCATGTATATTCCTGACCCTGCTACCCCCGACCTCGTGCCAGGAGCACCTCTCCCTTGTTCTTCTTGCCTGCCAAACCAGGTCCCATCTTCATCTCTGCTCAGATGTCACCTTTTCCAGAGAACCTTCACTGACATTTATCCAGGACAGGCCAGGTGCCTTCCCTCCCAAGCACTCCCCCAAAGCACTTACCACACTGTACTACCTCCCTCCCCACCAGGGACTAGTTACTTGAGAGCAGAGACTTTGAGGAACTCCCACCACAGTGCCTGGCACAGAGTGGGCACATAAGAAAACCCATGCTATTCCTACTATATCAAGAAATAACATTTAATAGCTAGTTATAGCACTAAATACTTTGGTTGAGGTAACATAAAATTCAGCTATTCAAAATTAAATGGTAATAAAAACAGTTAAAAGTGGGTGCTTCCCAGGAGTAGGACAAGGTGGGCCACGGGATGGATGGTTGCTTTTCACTAATAGCTGTTCTGTATTATCTGGTATTTTACTGTATGCATGCGCTACTTCAACCAAAAAACTTGTTTTTAATTTTATGAATAACACTTAAATAAGAGTCTCAAACAAATGAGTTTCAACGAGAAGTCTGAAAGAATCCAAAGAGAAAAAGAAAAGAAACAAAATACTTCATACTGCACAAATTAGGGATCTGAAGAAAACAACCTATTCAAGGAATCCTTTCAGCAGAATGTGGGCAAGCTTAAGACGTGTGCTTTGTCGCCATCTGGTGCTTTAGCAATAGAACAACACCCAAGGCCCCAAACAATGATTATGGTCATTGTTACCAATTTTTGGGCACTTAAAATGTGCCAAGCACTGTTGACAAGTTCTGTATATGCATTTCTCATTTAATAAAGGGATCTATGCATTAGGTCCTCCTATTACCTTAAGTTTACAGACAAGAAAACGGGGGCATTAGAGAGGAAACTGACTTGTCCAAGGTCACTTAGCTCTTAATGGAGGAGCTGGAATACAGACCCAGGTCAGCCTGGCTCCAGAGTCTGAGCTATACAACCTGTCTCTCTCTCTCAAGGGACTATTAAAAACGACCTGTTCCTGAATAAAACCAGCATCATGCCTACTCGTTTGCACAGACAGATCTAGGTAAACAGTACCAAGGGTCTGTGGCTTCAAAGCTCAAAATGTCGACAGCTTAGTTTTAATAGCGGCAAAAATGAGGGACCTCACAAAACATACTCTGGACCCTCAGGAAGCCCACCCAGATCTGAAGCTTCAGCTGGCCGCTTGCAGGGGATCTGTAACTCCAACTCCTGCTGCCCTAGTTCCACACTCACCCTCGCAAGTGAAGGCTGAAAATCGCCTCCTAAACGTCCATCCCCTATCTGTTCCCCTCCAACTTTCTGTGCCCAACTATCTAAATATCCTGAATGAAGGACATCAGTGCTTTTCTCAGTCCATTCTTCCCCACAACTCCCCAGCCCGAATCAGCAACCAAGAAGACAGTAAATCTCTCTCTCATCTGCCCTTTCCTCTCCAGTAGCAGCCCCCAACTCCTGTCTCCTCTCAGCCTAGGCTTTGTAATCTCACCAGACTCTGTGTCAGGCTACTGCGGCACACGCTGGCGACAGCTTCCGTCCACACCAGGTCTTGGTAGCTGGGCCGGCTTTTTCCACATGCGCTCTGACCACCCCTCTGCTCCAACCAACTCACGGCCCCCACAACACAACAAGCACTTCTAAGCCTCTAGGCTTAGTACGGGCTGTTCTCTCCATCAGGAAGCCCATCCATCTCGTCAGTTCAGCTTCTCCCTCTCGACTGGTAACTCCTAACGTATCCACAAAACTCAAGACTGATTTGAAAGCAAAACTTACCTTGATCCTTCTCTCCCCTCCAGCTGCTACCTTCTCCCTCTTCCCACCAGTGACCTCCAAATTATGGAAGCCAAAGGACATTTTCCAATGCTCATGCCCTTAACACTGGATAGAACCTTCCCTGTTCTAAAACATTCCCTTCCCTTCGCTTCCAGGATTCCCCTGCCCTCCCCTGGCTCTCTTCCTCCTTCTCAGCTGCTCCTCAAGTTTCATCCTCTTCTGCCTGACCATTTAACACTGGAGTTTTTCAACTCCTAGGCCAACTTCTCATCCATCCCCTCTCTTCCTAGGCGATCTCAATCATGCCCATGGCTTCATCCAGAACCGCTATGCAGATAATTCTCAGATTTGTACCCCCAGCCCAGACTTCTCTCAAAGGCCACTTACATGATTCAAAGGCATTTTAAGCTCAACATCTTTAAGATCGAATTTATGATCTTTCCTGCACAAACATAATTCTCTTCCTGTGTTCCTATCCTAAGGAATGGCCCAACCATCCATCCATGTGGCAAAAGTCAGAAGTCCAGGTGTTATCTTTTGTACCCCGCCAGCATTCAATCTTGACCCATATTCCCCTGCGAAAGTCTGTCCTCCACAAGGCAGGAGAGAAACCTTTCCAAAATGAAAACTAGATCCTGATACTTGCTGCTTAAAATCAACTTCTCTTTAGAGAAAAAGCAAAATCTTCCCTCTGACTACCAAGGCACGGAGGCTTAGCCCCAGCCTTCCTCTCTAGCTTTTTCGCATTCTCTGTTCTTACACAACCTCCTCTCAGTCTCTCAAATGTAATCTGCTCCCTAACTGCACAGGTCCTTTGTACATGCTATTTCCTCTGGCTAAAGTCCCTTCCCTCCCCGTCTCCTGGTTAAGTCCTACTTTCCCTTTAGAATTCAGATCCATCATACCTTCCTTCATTTAATAAACAGCTATTGAGTACTACCACCTGCCAGGTGCTCTCTAGGTACTGGAAATACACAACAAATGAAATCAACAAAGTTCCTGCTCTCAAGGAGTTGTAATTTAGGGGTATATAGAGTGAGATTTAAGTTCAGAGATTTCTTTAGAAGTGCCTTCCCTGACCAGGTCAAAGTCCCCTATTTCACACCTATAACACCATACATCTCACCTTCATAAAACTTACCATTGTTATAAATATTCATGTATGTATTTATTACACGACTAATGCTTGTCTCCACTATTAGAGGATACATTCCAAAAGGCAGACGCTCTTTTTGTTGTTCAATACTGAATCCCCGGTGCCTAGCATCATGCTCAGCACACAGCAGAAACTCACTAGACATCTGATGAATGACTAAAGGAATCGTGTAGCAGCCAGCACAGACGGTAATTCCCCCTGTACAAGGTTAGGACTAAGAGTAAGTGTTCTCAGCAGACGGGGTGAGTGAGCAGCTCCCTCTTCTGGACTCCCCTGGCACTTTCCACGCACTACACGTTACATGTGTCTCTGTACTCACACCTGGTCTCTCTGTTATGGTTCCTCTCTCTCACTAGATAATGAGCTACTCTGCACTTAGCATAATACCTTGCACATAGCAGATGCTCCATAAAATGATTACTGCCTGAAGGAGTGCCTGCTTCTCTGCTATTCCCAGTAACTGGCTGAGTGCCTGGCCCTCAACAAGCACTCAGTACTTGTTGAATGGATACAGATATACTTACCTTGCACTCACCATGTGCCAGATACTGAGCTAAACACTTTACACTTAATATCACATTTAATTCTCACAACAACTCTATAAGGTAGATATTCTTATCCCCTTTCACAGATCAGGAAAGTGCCTGATTGACTGACAACCTGTGAACACTGTCTAATGTGTCCTGATTTCAGTCATTAGAATCTAATCTACCATCACAATTTTTGCATAGTATGTCTCCCATTTACTTAATATTTTCATTAAAACAAATACAAAATAACCCTCAATGTTCCTAAGTCTTATAAAAAGCTAAGCAATAATATCTATAGGGACTTCCCTGGTGGCACAGTGGTTAAGAATCCGCCTGTGGGGATTCTTAACCCCACAAGGTAACATAGGTTTGGGAAGATCCCTGGTCTGGGAAGATCCCACATGCCACGGAGCAACTAAGCCCGTGCACCACACCTACTGAGCCTGCGCTCTAGAGCCCGAGAGCCACAACTGCTGGGCCCATGTGCCACAGCTGCTGAAGCTGCGTGCCTGGAGCCCATGCTCCACAACAGGGGAGGCCGCCACAATGAGAGACCAGCACACCGCAACGAAGAGTGGCCCCCGCTCACAGCAGCTAGAGAGGGCCCGCGTGCAGCAGCGAAGACCCAACACAGCCAAAAAATAAATAAATAAAATAAATTTATTTTTTAAAAAAATCTATAAAATCGCCGTTCTCATGTGCTTATGTTTTTAAAATATACATACACAGTACTTGATACCAAAATGAAAGATGTTCAGTCTTCATAACACCTAAAATCAACTCTCATTCCACACTCCACTGTTCCCAGAGCTGCACTCTACTCTCATATTCTTATTAGACCCCCATTCCTCTCAGTTCTGCTGCTGAGTCTCTTTTGACAAAATAACCAAAATCTCCCCTAATGATCTATCTGTGAGAACAACCAACTCAGTGCATCTAGCAGAACTGAGGGAGTTCTCTCTACTCAGCTGAAAGCAACAACAGCTGAGCAGGACACGTCCCACTACATGGAAGTGACAGTAACAGAGACTCTCTCTCAATGGATTTCTTTAGTGTGCACCTCTAATAAGGAAATTCACCAGCTCCAAAATGTCCATACAACTCCCTTCCTTCCACTGCTTACAATGTACACATCACACCATCACCACAGCACATTTCATAAGTGATTAGAATGAAGTACGTGATTAACCCATTTATTTTCCGATTAAGAGGCACATTTAGAGAGCTTTCATTTCTATTAAGCTAAAGTTTACAATTCATTCATTCAACAAATATTTGTGGAACACCCTCTTCATTAGGCATTAAGCAATGGGGATGACAGTAGGAGAAAAAATAAAATGTCAATCAACATATATTTACCGCTACTACCATGTAATAGTACTACTAAGAGCTAATACTGATTACACCCATTACTACATGCCATCACCATGCCAACCAACCTACATCCATCACTTGTGAGCTGAGTACTATAACTATCTCCATCTTACAGACGAGAAAACAAAGATTCTGAAAGGTTCGGTAAGCTGCACAGGTTACTCAGTGGTGTAGTTGTGAAGTCAAGATCTTGAAGCCAACCAATGTGACTTTAGAGCCTGTATTATGAACAAAAAGCCCACAGCTAATCACGCAATTACCACCAAATCACACTGCACTGCAGCTGTCTGGATGGCTTCAGCCTACGTCTTCAGCCCTGACCAACGTGCCCTCAAACTCATTACATCAGCGGAGAACATCTATAGGGGCATGAGTTCAACCTAAATCCACGTGCAGCTCTAAATCATGAGACAGATAAAAAGGCATCATTTGAGGCTTCCCTGGTGGCACAGTGATTAAGAATCGGCCTGCCAATGCAGGGGACACGGGTTCAAGCCCTGGTCCGGGAAGATCCCACACACCGCGAAGCAACTAAGCCCATACGCCACAGCTACTGAAGCCTGTGCTCTAGAGCCAGCGAGCCACAACTACTGAGCCCGCGTACCACAACTACTGAAGCCCGTGCGCCTAGAGCCCATGCTCTGCAACAAGAGAAGCCACTGCAATGAGAAGCCCATGCACCGCAACAAAGAGTAGCCCCCGCTCACCGCAACTAGAGAAAGCCCACATGCAGCAACGAAGACCCAGCGCAGCCAAAAATTAATTAATTAACTGATTGATTGATTAATTAATTTTAAAAAGTATCATTTCAGTTAGAGTGAGAGCGCCTCACTCCTCACTCCTCCAGGAGGCCCCTGGACGGAATCCTATGGTCCCACAGAATTTTGAAACAGACCAGCAGAAAACTCTCATCCTGCATTCAGATCTGCCAAAATTTAACATTAGCCTAATATTCCAATTTTATCTCCTACACCTTCCGATACAAAACCTCTACTGGTCAAGACTGCTCCACCCTATGTCTCCCAATTGTCTGTTCTCTCTCTTTCCCAAGCCCTTTACAGACACTGTGGGCCTTCCATACAGTATCTGCAGCAGCATTGTCTGAACTCACCTGAATAAATTATAAATAGAAGCAAAACTTTTAAAATATTAATTATAATAATAGCTACCATTCAAAGGGCCTTTCGTGGGCCAGTCACTTACTAGGCATAATATGATTTCACTTTATCTTTACAATGATCCCATGAGGAAGGCATCACAACTCCCATTTTACAGAGAGATGGAGCCAGAATTAAAAACTTGGGCTAGCGACTCTGCTGCCTGTACTCCTTTCTCTTGAACAAAACTAATTTTATTAGGAGGTACATTGACCTGGAGGGTTCAAAACAACATGAGGGGGGCTTCCCTGGTGGCGCAGTGGTTGAGAGTCTGCCTGCCAATGCAGGGGACACGGGTTCGAGCCCTGGTCCGGGAAGATCCCACATGCCGCGGAGCAACTGGGCCCGTGAGCCACAACTACTGAGCCTGCGCGTCTGGAGCCTGTGCTCCGCAACAAGGGAGGCCGCGACAGTGAGAGGCCCGCGCACCGCGATGAAAAGTGGCCCCCACTTGCCGCAACTAGAGAAAGCCCTCGCACAGAAACGAAGACCCAACACAGTCAAAAATAAATAAAATAAATAAAAAAATAATAAAAATCAAGTGTTAAAACAACAACAACAACAACAACATGAGGGAAGTCTGTTTCATTAACAGTCACACACAGGAAGGAAATATTGGGCAGCAACAAGAGATAGCTGTCAGGAAGAAATCTGAATAAGCACAGCTCTCATATAGCAGGGATTAGCAAACTTTCTGTAAAGGGCCAGAGAGTAAATGTTAGGCTTTTGGGGCCAGATAAGTCTCTTCAGTAATTACTCAACTCTACCTTTAAAGTGCAAAAGCAGCCATAGCAATATGTGAGTGATGGGCGTGGCTGTGTTCCAGTAAACTTTTATTTACAAAAACAGGCTTCAAGCTGGATTTGACCCTGGGGGCCATTATTCAGATGATGGTTGGCAGACACTGGACAATTTTCTTAACCTTTCTGAGCTTGCATTTCCTCCTCTATTACAGGATAATATTTCTGACCATATAGAATGAAGACAACTCAAGATAACATATCCAGGGTACCTGGCACATATGAGACATTCAATAAATAATAACAATTACTGATTCTAGTCTCGGCCAGAAAATATTTAAGCCAAGGACATCAGAAACTCTCAGACTACTGGATTACATAGAAACAAACAAAACACACACACAGAGACATTCTGGCCCACTGGCAAAAATGGGACATTTTGAGCATCAAAAACAATAACAATTGCAATGGATTGCAAGACATCAACAGGTACTACCAGTTCTGACCAGGACAGAAATAAACGTACTGAATTTACCAGCCTGTCATAAATAACTGTAAAACTGAACAAAATAGATGAAGCTGAGATGCTGGACAACAGACAGAACAAGGCGTGACCCTTGAAAGAATGTAAAAAGTATGACAATAGTACAAATGATGGGAGTCTAAAGAGAAATATATTGTTATAAGGTCCCTTCCTTATTCGTGATGTGGCAAAATAATAATTCAAAGTATACTGTGATAAGTTAAGATGCATATTACAATCTCTAGAGCAACCTCTAAAAAAATAAGTAAGCTAAAAAGCCAATAGAAGAGATAAACTGGAATATTTTTTAAAAAAAGATTCAATCTAAGACAGGAAAGGAGGAGGAAAAAAATGGATAAACAAATAGAAAACAAGATGGTAAACTTAAACCCAACAGTATAGTTACAAAAAAATATAAATGAACTAAATCCCCAATTAAAAGACAGAGATTGCCAGAATGGATAAAAAACAAGTCCCTACTATACACTGTGTACAACAGATAGATTAGTGTGACAACACCTGAATCCACTGATTCAACTTTATCATAACTAAAAATGAAACAATCAGATATTATGCATCCACTGATAGGAAGCACACAGCACTGCCTATGAACTATTTCTGCCAAGAAAACTGACCCTGATTATAATTAAGCCTCAAGAGCTAACTATCAGTTTATAGGAATTAAAGAGATAAGGAAATATGTTCAAAAACAGCATGAGGATGCAATCAATCAAAAGCAGAATGTGGAAAATTCTCCAGGACAAGTGACCTGGCTTGTTCCATAAATAAAAGATGGGGGCGGGGATTGTTATAGATGAAAAGGGTCTTGAGAAACATCAACAAATGCAATGTGTGGACCTTGTTTAGACCCTGATTCAAACCAACATTTTTTGTTAGCTCAAGATGACTAAACACAGACTGGGAATTAAATGACATTAAAGAATTATTATTAATCTTGCTAGGTGAAATAAAAGGACTGTCATGTTAAAAAAAGTATAGATGTAAGTCAAATATGTCTGGTATTTGCTATAAAACACACCAGCAAAAAAATAAAATAAATAAGCAGAGGGAGAGTAAATGCAATAAAAATGGCAAAATGTGAACACTTGTTCAAACTGGCAAATGGTATGAGAAGAGCTCATTATATGTTCCCACCACTTTTGTGAATGTTTGCAAACTTCCATAATAAAAGATTGAAACAAAAAGAGCTGTTGTTCTTTTAACTCGCACTAGACTGTAAGCTCTCTGAAGGCAGTGATTTTGACTAGTTGATCCATCACTGCATGCCCAGGGCCTAGCCCAGGGCAGTAAACAACCTAGCAATAGTAGTTCATACAAAAGTGGGCTAAACTGTCAATCCAGTGGGTCAGGTACTCACCACCCTCCTCACAAGAAGAACCACTGATCTTGAAGGAAGCAAAGGGCAGGAGCTTTGAGAGCCAGGGAGGATCCCAGGACAGGCCTGAGGCAAAGGGACTAAGCGGCTAATTAGACAAGTTACTGCTCACTAAAATGCACTGTCCTCTGCAGAAGATTACATTTCCCTAACCTGTTGAACCCAGGCATGGCCAAGGGACTTGCTTTAGGCAAAGAAATAAAGATAAAAGAAGTGGCAAGTATCTCTTCTGAGCAGAAGTTTTAAAAGCTATGCTTTCATTTGTACACAGTCCAGAAAGAGACTCCTCCATCAGGCTAAATCCCTTTTTTTTTTCCTTTGGTGGGGGTGGTGCCCACGCCCTGTGGCATGCGGAATCTTAGTTCTCTGACCAGTGATCAAACCCGCGCACCCTGTATTGGGAGTGTGGAGTCTTAACCACTGGACCGCCAGCGAAGTCCCCAGGCTAAATCTTAGACTGAAGAAACATGGAGCAAAGCCCCAGCTGACCCTTGATGGCCATAGAGTAAGAGCAAAAAATAAACTTTAGTCATAAGTCATTCAGATTTGGGGTCATTTCTACACTAATACAAGAAAGGAGAGGCAGAATTCTAAAGATGCCATCTTTAGATATCCATCTACTGATTATTTATTTAAACTAATAGACAACTGCCATGAAGGGATTTTGCAGGTGTAATTAAAGCCCCAAATCAGCTGACCTTAAAATTTAGAGATTATCCAGGTAGGCCTGACCCAAGCAGGTAAGTCCTTTAACAGCAGAGTTTTCTCCGACTGGGAGCAGGAGGTCAGAGAGACTTGAAGAGTAAGAAGGACTCGACATGCCATTACTGACTTAAATGGGGAGGGGGAAGATGAGAAGAAATTCGGTGCCTTGAGGAGCAGAGAGCAGTCCTTGGCTTCACAGCCAGCAAGAAAACGGGGACCTGAGACCTACAACCACAAGGAAGTGGATTCTGCCAACCACCTGAAGGAGCTTGAAGTAGATTCTTCCCCAGAGCCTCCAGGTAAGAGCCCAGCCTGGCCAACACCTTCATTTCGACCCATGAGACACTAAGCAGAGAGCCTGGCCAAGCCTGCCTGGACTTCTGACCTACGGAACTATCCAGTCATAAATGAATGTTGTTTTAAATCACTAAGTTTACAGTAATTTGTTACACAACCTTAGAAAACTAATACACAAGGTTTATGTGAGAAACCTGGCGCTAATTCCTTACCCTAGCTGTCTGTGCTGCTGTAATGAATAAAATGTAAATTCACAGTTTAAGACTGTTCCTAAATCCAAGAAAGGTTTCAGTTATGATGCATTTTCCTCCTCAAAGGTCCAAAAAGTATATCTAAATGCCTGATGCTGTGACTGTCAGTGTTCAATAAAGGTGAATGCTCCCCATCTTGAACTCCTTTATTATTTATTAGGGACACACATAGGACACTTAACAAGTACAGTCTCACTGTAAACGTTTCAGTAAAAGCTACAGTAAAAGTTTCTAAAGAATCTATGACTTGCTTTCCTTTATATTCTACTAAAACACCTGGCATGGTCCTAACATATATTAGGCATTCAAAAAACAAAAAAAAAGGGATCTGTCAGATTGATATAAATATTAATTATATTGGGTCAGCCTTGGTTATCCTCAAATGACCAAGAGTTAGTTTTGAAGTACACAAAAGGAATCCAGTGAAGGGATGAGACCACCAAGACAAAAGTGGTCTTTACCTTTACATCTGGCACCTGGGCACCAAGGCTGCTGAGTCCCACGATGGAGTAGAAAGCAGATTCCAAACTTGTGAAAGGGCGATCCAGCGAGGCTTTCAGTCTCTCCACATCATGCCTAGTGAGGTAGTGAGTGGGCGTCAGAGCATGGGCGCTGGCTATGATTGTCAGGGCCAACAGGAAGGCAGTGCTTGAACCTTGGGGGGAAACGACTATTAAATAAATACACTCCACACTATTCCAAAGTTCTATACAAAGTTCCAATGATGAGGCACACCAAGGTCTGGGAACCAAATTATGTGAGGAAGCGTGAGGGAACTGGGAGGTTCAACCTGGAGACATGCCTTGGGGAAGTGGTGGGCATGGTCTTCAACTCTCTGAACGAGTCCTCCCAGCAGCCTCTGTGCTTCTAAAGCAAGGGACTCATCATGGCATTCCCGTCTCAAGTACATTTGTAACTCGTATGCCTCTTAGGACAAACCCAATCCTGAATCCTCCCCGTGGCCTTGCCCGTCTCCCAACCAGATCTCCTCCCCCACTCTTTCATCTGTTGCTCTCTGCCCTCCTCTCTGTTCCTCTAAGTAGTCGTGTTCTTTCCCACCCAGCTCTTTTGCATGCCTTCTCCTGCTTAATTTCGACTTTCAGATTTCGAGTATCTCTTCCTTAAGAAGCCTCCCAACAGCCCTCCTTTGGATGAGGTCCCAGTACTATAAAGTAGCAAAGAACGAGGTTTCTGGGGCCAGGTTTAAATCCTAGCTCTGTCACTTCTTAGCAAGGTGGCCATGGCAGTTACAATGTGACCAGCTGTGCCTCAGTTTTCTCAAGTGTAAAGTGGGATAATAACAGTATCCACCTCAGGGTTGTTAGGATTACATGCGTTAATACAGAAAATGTTAGTGACTGGCACATATAGAGATCAGTGCTATATAAATGTTAGCTACTCCTTCTATTACATTATTGTTGTTGTTGTTCCTATATCCGCTCACAGCAACCTGCACTTCTATGTAGACTTTTTCACAACTAAAATTAGTAATGTCTGATTCCTCTGCTAAACTGTAAGCTTCATGAGGATAGAGACCGTTGCTTTTATTCATCCCAGTAATTCCAGGTCTTGCACATTGCTTGGCACATAGCAGTACTGAATTAATATTTGCTGAATAAATGGAAAAAAAAATCAATCCTCATCCATTATGCCCCAGGGGACAGACAGAAATCATAGGAGTGGAACATTTCTACTTTTCATTTGGAAAAAACACTTTCAAATGGGCAGCTTCATGAACAGTCTGCCTTCCAAGTAACAGTAATCACAAGGTTAACATTAATGATTAATGTTCCTTTGCCTATAGCATCAAATTTAGTTTGAACTAGAACCCCTTAAAAAAGGTATTTTATAAATAAAAAAACTGAGGACCAGAACAGCTTGGAGATAGCCAATCTTGGACTCAAACCCAGGTCTATCTATGGAGTTCGCACTCCACTATTTTTTACAGAATGTTGTAGAAGAGATGCCTACACTAGGGGCATGAGTGTTAGTGCTATTTAAGTCCTCGTGTGTGTTAAATAACCTAAAGAATGCAAAAGCTCTTGAAAAAAACTAGAAAGAGATCTTATAATGTGGATCATCATTCATCAAATATTTATTAAAAACCTACTATGTACCAAGCACTATTTTTGGTGTTAAAAACACAACAGGAGGGCTTCCCTGGTGGCGCAGTGGTTGAGAATCTGCCTGCCAATGCAGGGGACACGGGTTCGAGCCCTGGTCTAGGAAGATCCCACATGCCGCGGAGCAACTGGGCCCCTGAGCCACAATTACTGAGCCTGCGCGTCTGGAGCCTGTGCTCCGCAACAAGAGAGGCCGCGATAGTGAGAGGCCCGCGCACCGCGATGAAGAGTGGCCCCCGCTTGCCCCAACTAGAGAAAGCCCTCGCACAGAAACGAAGAACAAACACAGCCATAAAATAAAAAAAAAACAAACAAAAAAAATAAAACACAACAGGAAACAGAACAAAAACCCCTAAACTCATGGAGCTTACATTCTAGTTGGAAAAGAAAGACATTACACAAAATAATTATGAAACATGATTTATCATCTTAGAAGGTGAAAAGTGCTATGGAGAAAAATAAAGCACAGAAGGAATATCCGGGAAGAGCTGTAATTTTAAATATGGTAGCCTGTGAAGCCCTAAGAAATAAAGATATTGTGTGTAAACCTGAAGGAAAAGAAGGAGCAAGTCATAAAGATATTTGGAGGGAAACTATCCCAAGAAAAGCAAGGGGAAATACCCTGAATCAGGAGTGCAGATGGTGTTTTCTGCATTAGCAAAGAGAACAATATGGCTGGAGAGAATTAAGCAAGGGGTGAGAAGTAGGGAGAGGTAACAGACGTAGCAGAGGCCAAATCCAGAGGGCATTATAGG
This sequence comes from Eubalaena glacialis, assembly GCF_028564815.1. Classification (NCBI taxonomy): domain Eukaryota; kingdom Metazoa; phylum Chordata; class Mammalia; order Artiodactyla; family Balaenidae; genus Eubalaena; species Eubalaena glacialis. The sequence goes on from NC_083728.1 coordinate 23,009,895, forward strand.
GACTTTGGCTTTTATAAAGTGAGACGGGAGCCACGGGAAAATCTTGAGCAGAGGAGTGACTCGACTTACATTTTAAAAGGAACTTTGTGTTGAGAATAAACAGTACTGTGTTGAGATTATAGAGAAGTAAGGATAGAAGACTACTGCCATAACCCAGGAAAAAAGATGTTGGTGGTCTAAGCCAGCGTGACAGCAATGGAGGTACTGAGAAGTGGTTGAAGTCTGGCTAGAATTCAAAGTTAAAACCAGAATTGATAATGGGTCGAAAGATGTAAAAGAGGAATCAAGATACTTATGCTGAATCCCCAGTGCCTTGAATATATGCACGCACTCAATACCTTAAGATCTAGTGAGTAACTATGACTAGCTTTTGCCAGCTCGACTGTAAGTTCCCCTAACACAGCATCTGTGCCAGAATCCTGATATTCCCACCTCATATTAATCATAACAACTGCGGGGTCTAAAATTTGAGCACTTAACATGTGTACGGTATGCCCACACTATGCTAAGTAGTTTGCATCCATTTGGTCATTAAATCCCCACAACAGCCGAGTGCGGTTTACAGACCATGAAATTGAGTCTCAGAAATAGTTACCTACCCTAAGACAAACAACTAGCTGAGAACCAAACTGTAGGAACTCTATTATCCTCAACCTCTCAAATAATGGAGCAGTGAGCTCACTGACTTATTCACTGTTACCTGCGGCAAGTTACTTCCCTTCTCTGATATTCCGTTTGTCAAATGGAAATAATAACAGTACACATTTCCCAAGTTGTTGTGAGACTACATGAGGTTCCATCCTGCACAGTGCCCACTAAATACCTAGCAATATAGTTAAGCTTACTGAGTGCTTACTTAGTGCCGCACTGCTCTACGCTATGCAAGGAGATTATCTGATTTAACACTCACCGTAATTCATGAGGTAGATAAGCTGACTAACCTATTTTACAGATGAGAAACTGAGGGGCAGAGAAGTTAAGCAACTTTCACAGGGTCACATTAACGAATACGTGGCAGACTGCAAGTCTGTACCGGAGACTCTTAACTTCAGGACTCAGGCTCTAAGCTCCCAAGCAGAGGTGACTGATTGTCTTGCCCCTTTCATTAAAGAGGAAACCATGGTCCAAAAAAAGGACGATTTGGCCAAAAGCTCACTCTTACGCCTCCTGGCCCAGAAGCCCGCGCAAGTCAAATGAATGAGTTATGCCAGCCCGAACGTTATCCGCGGCCGCGGTCCCTGGCTGGGCCTCGGGGGGACCCGTAGCTCCGCGCCGCACCCGTACCCAACCCCTCCTCCGCGGCAGTCCCACCCGCTGGCCAACCCTTCGTCAGACCCTCCACCCCAAGAGCCCGAGCCCGAGCCCGAGCCCGAGCCCGTGCCCATGCCCATGCCCCTGCCCCTGCCCCTGCCCCGCAGGGGAAGGGGTTCCCGCCTAGCTGGCTCCTGCGTGGCGAGCACTAGTCTCCCGCGGGCGAGGGCCCATTCGCCAAGGCCTGCGGGCCGCGGGACCCCGTTGCCGAGCCATGCGCAACGCCTCACCCGGCGGCGCCATTCCTCCTAGCAGGTCCCACCAGGGCCCGAGACACAGGCGGACTTCCGCTCGGGAAAGTGGCTCCAAGAGTGCGCCGGAGGGGACGCCAGGGATTCGCGTCAGACCCCGCGTGCTGGGATGGGCTCTAGGCACAGGTCAGTCCCCGCCGTTCCGCTGGGCCGGGCCGCTCCCAGCAACTGCGGCCGGAATTCCAGTCCTCGCGCGCACAGTGCGCTGCAGTCCTCGAGTACAGGCCCGCTTCCCCCCCGCGCCCTGGCCCACTTGGAACCGACCGCCTTGCAACAGTCCCATTCCGGGCGCTGCCGGCACGCGGTTGGACGAGGCCTTGGGGCGGGCTTCATACGTGGCCTCCTGTGATTGGCCAATTACACTGTCACTCAGTCGTCTCTCTGCAGCCCGGCCGATTTTAAAGGAATAGGAAGGGTCCGGTGGGGAAGGGCCAGCAACGTTCGAGGGGTTTTGGGTTTTGTTAGAAAATTTAAAATTATGGCAACTTTTCATTAGAAAATTATGGCAACTTTCTCCAAAGATTGTTTCGGTTCTTAATAACTGACCTACGAGTGATTTTTTACTGATTTGCACAGCATTTGTATGAGGAGAGTATTAGCCCAATTTTACAGACGAAGTAACAGGCTCAAAAAAGGAAATGACTTATCTAAGAACTCAGTAATAGCTAACTCCGATTATTGGGCGTTTACGAGATAGCCCGACAGTGTACTGAGCACTCCACGTACACTATTTCATTTACTCCTCATCACCATTCTGTGAAATATGCACTATTTGTATTCCCATTTTATAGAGAAGGAAACTAAAATATTTGAACCCGGACAGTCTGACTCCATAATCTGTGCTTTTAACTATTATGACCATATAAAGTATTCACTATGCGATAACTCTTACTATAATTAGTGTCCCGGAAATTACTATCCCAAATAAGGGAGAGTCAGTTCTTTCTATGTCTGGTACTGTGCTGTTGGGTATGGTATACTAGCCATTAAATATGTGGATATTTTAATTTGAATTTAAATTAATTAAAATTAAAAATTCAGTTTGTCAGTTGTACTTACCTCATCTCAAGCACTCAGTAGCCACATGTGGCTGGTGGAGATCATGTTGGACCGTGCAGAATTATAGAACATTTCCATTACCACAGAAAATTCTGTTGGACAGCACTGATCTAGAATATATAAAGAACTCTTCCAACTCAGTAATAAGACAACCAATATGCTGAAGCCTCATACTGGCTTGGGAGAGTCAACTGTTAAATTTATCAGGAATTTTGATAAACAACAAGGTCCTATTGTATAGCACAGGGAACAGTATTCAATATCCTGTAATAAAACAAAATGGAAAGGAATATGAAAAAGAGTATATATGTATAACTGAATCAGTTTGCTGTACAGCAGAAACTAACACAACATTGTAAATTAACTATACTTCAATAAACATATATATAAATAAAAGGAATTTTGCAAATTGGTTGTTAAATACAGCTATTTAGAAAAATTAAACTATACGCACTTACAATGAAATAAAGTATATTGAAAACCAAAGTCATCATTTCCTAATTATTTTGCTGTATTTTACCATCATCTGTGTTTTTGTGGTAGCTTATATCTATAGTATCTAAATAGTGAAAATCTTATATCATGGTGTGCTACTACAGATCTCTTCCCAGTAACATTGATAGCTGAATTTTGGCTACAATGGGAATATTTACCCAATGCAATCAGCACATGCTACAGACCAGAGCTTGACTTATTGCTTTGTTACTGTGTAAACTTACTTAATGTTGGAGAAAATGTTAATAGAGATTAAACTTAAAAGTATATCCCATCGATCAATTTCACATTGTCAATAGCACAAAAACTTGAGGAAATATTCTTCTCCTGTTTGAAAACTATTATCCCATTCAGAAAAGAAGTCACTTCTAAAGTTTCAGTTACATCTTACTCGTTAATATAAATGAAAATATCAAACTTCAGAACTACACTTAGAGAGTCTTTTTTAAACATTTACCAACATACTTTTGCAAGCAATCCAATAAAAAACATGGGCAAAAGATTTGAGTAGACACTTCATCAAAGATACACAAATAGCAAATAAGCACATGAAAAGATGACCAACAGCACTGCATATTAAACCACAGTGAAATATTGCTACACATCCACTGGAACGGTTAATAATAAAAAGATCAACAATACCAAATATTGGCAATTACGTGGAGCAACTGAAACTCTCATATACTGCTGATAGAAATGTAAAGTGCGGGCTTCCCTGGTGGTGCAGTGGTTAAGAATCCGCCTGCCAAGGCAGGGGACACGGGTTCGAGGCCTGGTCCGGGAAGATCCCACATGCCACGGAGCAACTAAGCCCGTGCGCCACAACTACTGAGCCTGTGCTCTAGAGCCCGAGAGCCATAACTACTGAAGCCCACATGCCTAGAGCCCATGCTCCGCAACAAGAGAAGCCACCGCAGTGAGAAGCCCGTGCACCGCAATGAAGAGTAGCCCCCGCTCGCCGAAACTAGAGAAAGCCTACATGCAGCAATGAAGACCCAATGCAGCCAAAAATAAACAAATAAAATAAATAAATGCAACAGGCATTTTGGAAAACAGATTGGCAACTTGCTTTTTCATTCACTAATATATGCTAAACATTCAGCAAATATAGATCTATCCAGTCATTCACTGAATCAATATTTATTGAGCATTGCCATGTGCCAGGCACTATTCTAGTCTCTTAGAATACATTCATGAACAAAACAGCCAAACGTACAAACAAGAAAATGAAATAAATTTTTAAAAAAGAATAAGAAAAAATATATTAAAAAACAACAACAAAAAGAAAAACTAAAAAATTTTAAAAATAGCCAAAGATCCTTGCCCTCATGGAGCTTACATTTTAGCAGGAGGAAAGAGATGATAAATAATATCATTAACAAGTGAATTATATATTAGAAGGTGGTGTGTGCTATAGAGAAAAGAAAAAGTAAGAAAGAGTAAAGGGGATTGAGGGAGGTGAGGATGGTGTTCTACCTCAGTCTCTTGAACAGTGGCATAGTATCTCTTACCTATCCATTCACTCCTCATGAGGCTGACAGTATGCTAGGTACTGGGGATGAAACCACAGCAATGCATTTCGGGGGGCTCCAAGGAGCTCTGGTTCTTTATGTCTCAACGCAGAAAGAATTCAGTGAGAGGCAACATGATAAGAAGTGATTTATTAGAATAGAGCACTCGTGAGGTTTACAAGTGGGTGGGCAAGAGGGTGCCATGCTCAGAACTTAGTGGGCTACAGTTTTATAATCAAAGGAAAAGTGGGGAGGGGGAGAAGACCCCCTTCTTCCTCATTCTTTTTTTTTTTTTTAAAAAGTCAGTATTTTTTTTTCTTTTAATAATTTTTTTTAATTAATTAATTTATATATGGCTGTGTTGGGTCTTCGTTTCTGCGCGAGGGCTTTCTCCAGTTGTGGCAAGCGGGGGCCACTCTTCATCGCGGTGCGCGGGCCTCCCACCATCACGGCCTCTCTTGTTGCAGAGCACAGGCTCCAGACGCGCAGGCTCAGTAGTTGTGGCTCACGAGCCCAGTTGCTCCGCAGCATGTGGGATCCTCCCAGACCAGGGCTCGAACCCATGTCCCCTGCACCGGCAGGCAGACTCTCAACCACTGCGCCACCAGGGAAGCCCCCTTCTTCCTCATTCTTGAGTAGACATCAAGCTTCCATCATCAGCTCCTCCACCTCCTCCACGTCGGGTGGGGGAGTTTTCTTGTCCCTACATGGTCAAACTGGGACTGTCATGGTACGATGAAAATGAGCAAAAAGGTGGTAATATATACTAAAAATGGTAAGTCATCTCAGGTTTCAATATAATGTCACCTTTTCCTTATATTTTTGTTTCTAGTGTGCCCAGAGGAGCATATTCTAGGAATCATTAACTTACTGAGCTCACTGGGCAGGATGTGGGTCTCATTCCACCATTGTTTTACTGTTTTAGGGCATGTCTCATGCTTCTGTTGCACAGTTTTGTTGCTAAGCAAGCCTGCTTGGTTTTGTGGTTATGCAAACCTGCTTTCTTAGGTGATCATTAATTTACAGGGGTCTCCCAATACTTTTTCCTTTACTTATGATCCCTTAGTGGGATTAACTATTTTCATCACCCTTTACTTTGTCCCTATCAGGGATAAAACTGTGACCACATCAACAAGGTTTCTTCCCTCATGGAGCTTATAGTCTGATGGGAGACAGTAAACAAACACAAATGAACTTGGTGATTGTCGGTAATTGTTAAATACTATGAAAAAAATAAATGTGGGGCTAGGGTGGGAAGAAGCTTACTTAATCTAAATTGGTGATCAATAAATGCCTCTCTGAGAAGGGGACATTTAAGCTTGCACTTGAGTGATGAGACAGAAGCAGTCCTGAAAAACTAATTTTTCTAATCCCCTCTTCATCCCTAGGATCTGTAGTCGGGAAGAAGTAGTGATCCCTTGTGCTTCTGACAATGATTCAGGAAGTGTGGATTTGCAGCTGAGCAACTTAGAGGATATTAAAAAAGGCCCAAGTAGCCTTGAACTTACAGGTGAAAAGGGGAAATATTAGAAAGGGGGAAGGGGCAGGGCAAAGGGAATCTTTTCAAGTCAAGTCTAGCTCTTGACTATACTTTGACAATGAATTTGGTCCCTGACTTTAAGACCTTGGAACATGATTGGCAAAATGAGATAAGATGCATTATTCTAGACATATAGTAATCTAAACTTGGTCCTAAGACAGATGATACTGAAGACTTGGACAGAGTCTAAGTGCTAGAAGGATTCTGAGAAGGGAAGGGTAGGTGTGGATGGAAGCTGGATGAGACTACAGAATAACTATCTTTCATTTTTTCTACAAACATTTATTGAGAACCAGTTGCTGGGCATACAACAGTGAACAAGACCGACATGGTCTCCGCCCTCATAGAATTTACATTATAGTGCTGAAAAGGACCAAAAAAAGTAAACAGACAGTAAATAAAGTAATTACAAGTTTACAGTAAATACTATGAAAAAATTGAACAAGGGGCTGAGACAAAAAATAAAGACGATGGGAACCTACTTTAAACGATGGTTGTCAGAGAACACCTGTCTGAGACGGTGCCGTTTAAAGCTAAAGGAGGCCTCCAGGCCATGAAAGACCAACCCAGGTGAGAAGTAGAGGGAAGAGCATTTCAGGTGGGTAGAACAGCATGTGCATGAGAGAGCAAAGACTACAATGTCTAAGGAACTACATTCATTCACTTGTACATTCATTCAACAAATATTTATTGAAGCCCTACTGTGATCTTAACACTGATCTAGCTGTAGAACAGGCACAGTGTACTTATAAACAAATGATTGGAGCTCAATATAATGTGCATGATTAAGGGTTGGGGAGGGAGTAGGGAGCAGACAGAGAAAGGTTTATTAGCAGCTAGAAGGATACTTAGCTAACAGGGGCAAAGAGGGGATTCAGGAAAGCCATCCTGGAGCTGAGCTCTGATGGATGAGTAGGGGTTAGCTAGGCAAAGAGAGGTAAGGGAAGGTGGGGGAGAGGAAGAAGAAACATGCAGGCAGCAGGAAAGCCTGTGCAAAGATCAGAGGTGAACGAGAACATGGCTTCTAGTGGACGACAGGCACGTGGCAGGGAGTAGGAGGAATTTGCAGAAGAGGCTGTTCAGGAAACCAAGAAGAGTACAAAAGTAGAGTGGTAGAAACCCTCAGACAATAGATGTGTTAGGAAGAAACTAGGAAGACTGTGGGCCCAATAGGAATAAGGAATTTGGTATTAGAAAATGAAGGAGGCAAGGATGTAAAGCTACATGAAGAGGACAATGACGCCACCATAATCACTGTCACTCAGTGAGCAAAAGAATAATATCTGCCAACACTTCACTGGAGCCGGCTCTGTATCAGCCAAATGAAGAAAGTTTTGTTATCATCCCCATTTTGGAAATGTAGAAATAGGCCCAGAGAAAGTAAGGTCGCACAAGGTCAGAGTGCTAGAAAGAGGCAGAACACGGATCCGAGCCGAGGCAGACTCTGGAGCCTGTGGCCAAAGTATATCCCAGGTTGGGAAGGAGATACCTCAAGCACTTACTCTGCAGCCTGCTCCGATGGGAAGAGATCAGCACCAAGGGCTGCTATAGTTTAAGCTCTAGTCACCACAGGGTCAAAGACTTGAATTTGAATAATAATATCTACCATTTAAGTGCTTACTATGGACCACAGATTGGGATAAGTCTTTTCCCACTTATCTCACTTAATCCTTCCAATAACCCCGTTTTATTGGTATGTATTATCTCACTTAATTATCTCACTTAATCCTTCCAATAACGCTGTTTTATTGGTGAGGAATCTAAGGTTTCAAGAGGCAAACTAATTTAGTAAATGTCATATAACTAGTAAGTGGTAGAGCCAGGATTCAGACTAGTCTCAAACTGAGAGAAGTCCATGCTCTTAACCAACCTGCTACTGCTCAGTCTTAAAGGTTTTTGTAGCTTAGGAGGCCCTTAGAGTACACTGAATTTGTAATTGAGAAAACTGAGACTCGAGGGGAAGGGACTTGTCCAAGGTTGCAGAGGAAATAGTAAAGGTGAGAACAGGACCTGTCTATCCTGATGTACAGTGGTTCTCCCCACTAAGCCATATGACTTCACACAGTACAGAGGCGTCATCCAATGTCTTTCTTCCAGTGTTACCGACTCGGACATCTCGGATATCCCTGGACTCCCTTGGGAATCCCTCACAGACACCTTCAGACACCTGACCCACCAGGGCCCCCTCGGTGAGGTCATTGTTGAGAGGCTGATTCAATCCATCCTGGAGTTTTTTAATGGTGAACTAAAGGTATGCACAGCAATCCTCTGAGTCATCCAAATTATTCTTCCTTTCCGACACATATTTTAAACATTTATTATATAAATAATTTATACTGTAAAAGTTATTTGTAAAATTTATTTATATTTATACTGTCAACTGAAAAAAAAATGCACAGCCTACAAGTTAAGAGTTATGTTTTTTCGGAGGCCTTACTGAGGACCAGAGCCTGGGATGACAGTGTCTCTGACAGCTCTGAGGGACTCTTCCAAAGAGGTAAGGGAGGAGCCAGGATAAGAAGGAGTTTTTGCTGGAAAAAACAAACAAACATGTAGTGAAACATCAAAAGATGACTGCTAATCTCAAAAACAGACATCTCAAGTTAATGATTTTAGTGCTTTTCTACATAGGGGAAGATGTGGGGCAGCTGATGGCTTCAGCATCCTTTGTTTACTGAAATGGCAGGTGACATTCTTTGTCCACAGTACTTTTATATTTATTTTTATATTTATAGTAAATATATTTACATATTCTTATAAATTATATTTATGTTTATACTTATGTTTATAAAAATTATAAATTTCCTATAAAAACAAAGAAAACTGTAATAAAAGTTATAGGTTAATCTTCCCTAATCCCCCTCTCCTAAGATAACTCCTGTTAACATTTTGGTATATATATTTTCAGACTTTTTTCTGTGCATAGAAATGCATGTAATTATAGAAAAACACACATCAGAGATGGTGGGAGAAAAAAATTTTTCTAGGTCAGTAACTATAGATCTGTATTATCCTACTTAATACAGTATTCCTTGTTTAGGTAAAACATTCATTCATTCTATGGGAGCACATAACAGAAGAACTTATCTTGACCTGGGGATAAAGGAATGCATTTCTGAGGACGTAACCCTTGAGGAGCTCAAATCTAAGGAATGAATAGGAGAAACTAGGGGAAGTTAGAATTGGAGGGAGTGTTCCAGAAGTAGGAAATGAAATGTTTAACAACCTTGTGGCAGAAAGGAGCAGAGCATGTCTGATGAACTCAGAGAAGCCTGGTACATCTTAATCACAGTGTCAAAGGTGTCTGTCATTTGTCAACAGATACTTAGGTTGTTTCCATATTTACTGTGAATAATGCTGCAGTGAACATGGGAGTGCAGATACCTCTTTATCCAGATTTCATTTCCCTTGAGTGTATATACACAGATGTTTTTGGTTTGTGAAAATTCAACAAGCTTTACATTTTCTCTATGTGTAATGCCAATAAAATTTTTTTAAAAAGACTTAAAGCCAGAATGTTGGTCTTCGCTTTTGACTTGGACTATTCTTTATACTTCATGTCAGCAGGGCTTTATAAAGGATTTCTTTGTAGTTAATAAAGGGGATGGATTGCTGCAGTGAATTTTTAAAAAAAGTCCATTCTGTGCCTTGACCTAAGTCCACAGCCAGCCAGGGAAATAGATGAATAAGAAGGTAATTTTATCAGAGTATCACAAATACCATGTTAGCAATATGCACATGTGGTTTATGGATATACTTAGAAGGATACCTGACCCAGCTTCAGGAGAAAATGCATGATCCGAGTCTTTATGCATATATAGATTTCAGTCAGTAAACAAAAAGTGTAGAGAATTCAGAAGGTGAAAAGGCCCAGAAGCAAGAAAGGGCAGCATCAAACTTAATTGGGCTAAAGCTCAGAATGCTACCGGCAAGGCAAAAGATGAATTTGAAGAGGTTAGCTGCCATCACATTGAGAAGGGCCTTGACCTCCATGAGTGCTATTGAAAAGAGTTTTAGTAGGGAGTTACCTGATCAAATTTTCATTTTATAAAGATGAAACTGGTGATAGCTGGACGAATAGATTGGAAGGGGGCAGAACTGGAGTGGTGTAACCCAATGTTGGCTTGCTGTACTAATCCAGGTGAGAGTCAGGCCATTGAAGTCAGCTTCTTGCTATATTTGCTGCTTACTGTCCAGAGAGCTTATCAGTTTATACCATCTACATGCAGGGGAGAAAAGACTGGAAGAAATTTTCTCAAGATATGTGGAATTATTGGTGTCTTTTATTTTCTTCTTTATACTTTATTTTTTCAAAGTTTCTATGACAGAAACTGTTTATAATCAGAAAAAGAGAATAATACAAAAGATTTTATTGTTCAAATCAGGACTTGCATTTTAATAGGAAACAAAGACTCAAAATAATGACTTTAATGACATCAGGAGAGCTGGAAGTAATAGCATCAGAGGACACCTTTAGGACCTTAATCAGACAGCAGTACACAGGGTGGGTAGGTGGGGAAGCAAAGACTAAAGATGGTGAGAGCCATCATGGAGCGCTTGGTAAAATCTAGCTGGGAGGGAAAATGAGGTCCCAAACCCAGGCAGAACCAGTGGACAAGGAATTTTATCCTCTGTAACTTATTCATTCCTCATAATAAAAAACTAATCTCGGATTGAATGAGATGTCAGTTGTTTAAAACATTCCAAGAAACTTTTCAAAAGCCTTTACAATTATAAAATGAGATTATAATGCATAATTGTGTTTTTATCATTTTTCTACAAACTCAGAGTGAACTTGAGAAGCTGACATTCCTAAGATCTTTGTCTTCTCTCAGCCGAACTTCGCCTTATGATGAAACCACAGAGTCATTCATTCTCAGCCACGTAGTAGACATTGTGCATATGCTAAATGTAAGTATCGTGACCTTATCACAAATTATCGGGACCATGCACATTCAGTGACTTGGCTAACAAATTTTAGTGGCTTTACCTATATTATCAATTCCCTCAACCTCTTCTCGTATCAGTATCTCTGCATGGAGGAGAAATACTCAGGGTACTCCACAAATATAGTCACCCTTGAAAACCAATTGAAAGAGGAGCAGAAAGGCGAGCAACAGCATTTAAATTTCTCAGTAAGGACAATGCTGCATAATCAAGCAGTAGTTTTGAGGCAGACTCTAATCAAATGCCTAGGTTCAAGTGCAGTTCTGCCTCTTTCTAGCTGTGTGAGTTTGGGAAATTACTTAACTCCTTAGTGCCTCAGTTTCCTCAACTATAAAATGAGAATAGCTGTATCTACTTCACAGAGCTGTTGAGAGCATTATATAAATAAATGTAAGCCACATAACGCGGTACCTAACACACATTTTGCATTTGAGTAACATGATTGTATCCTTTTTTATTATTGTATTTTGTCCTATTTGCACTTAACTCCAGCCACACTGTGCCACTAACTCATTCATTCATTGCCTTATTAAGCACGTGACAGTTCCAGGCAGTGTCCTGGGAATTGGGGCGACAAAGACAAAGACATAATCCCTGTTCCTGCAGCCAATCAATTGTGACAGGGACTGTAACAAAAGTTTAAATAGGTATAGTAAGGGCACAGAGGAATAGGTGTGTGAGTGGTCACTTCCATGTCAAAGGATCCAGAAGGCCTTTAGAAAGGAGGTGATGCACTTAGGCAAGCACTTAACTTTTTTTTTTTAATCTTTTTTTATAATTATTTACTTATTTGTTTATTTATTTATTGGCTGTGTCAGGTCTTAGTTGCAGCACGTGGGATCTTCGTTGAGGCATGTGGGATCTTTTCGCTGGGGCACACGGGCTTCTCTAATTGTGACGTGTGGTTTTTCTCTCTCTAGTTGTGGCGCGCGGGCTTCAGAGTGCGTGGGCTCTGTAGTTGAGGCACGCGGGCTCAGTAGTTGTGGCGCGCTGGCTTAGTTGCCCTGCAGAATGTGGGATCTTAGGTACCCGAACAGGGATTGGACCTGCGTCCCCTGCATTGGAAGGCGGATTCTTTACCACTGGACCACCGGGGAAGTCCCGCACTTAACTTTTTGATGCTTTGGTTTTCTCATCTGTGTAATGTTCCCTTCAGTTTCTCTAGAGCTGTAAAATTCTGAATCGGAGATTTCTTATCTACTTCAGAAAAATGAGCAGCTCACTTTCAACCCACAGATCTGTACGGCTGATGAGACTGATGATTAGTTTTCAGAATTGAAGGCTAACCAGCTAACAGGTTTGTTAAGCAATAGACTGTATCAAAGATCTTCTGTACACAGAACATTGTGGTGCTTTGAAAAGGATACAAATTTCCTGGAAGTGTTATTCCTTGCCCTCCAAGAGTTTACAATTAGTTTGGAAGTGACTACACCTGATAAATAGGTTGAGAATGATTCCAAGTAATACATCAAGAAGAACAGAACGATATAATGCAGATTAGAGAATGAGTGCAGCTTTCTGCTTGGCTCTACTCCATGGAAAGAGGGTTCTACACAGCCATACGACTCAGCCAAAATGGCATGATTCCAAAGTCCCACTTCCACAAGAATTGGCAGCAGTGGATTGCCACATGGTTCAACCAGCCAGCTCAGAAGATCCACAAGGAAGTCTCAGACAACGAAAGCACACTGAATTTCCCCATGCTCTGCACCTGGATCTCTCCAGCCAGTAGTAAAATACCCACTGTCAGGTATCAACCAAAGTTTGGTCTGGCAAGGGGTTCAGCCTAGAAGAATTAAAGATAGTTGGTGTCCATGAGAAAATTGCATGGATCAGTGCATGATTGTTCAAGTCTATAGCATCCCTGCAAGACCATGTGCAGGGGCTAAATGAGTGCTGCTCCCAACAACCAAGAGGAGAGGCAGTTCTGCTGAGGAGACAGCCAGGGCCATCATAAAGAGAGAAGAATTTTAAGGCATTTGCCAGTCTTCTCATGACCCATCCCAGTGCATGGCTCTTCAGTATCCACATTAAAAGAGCTGAGAACAGAATGTGGAAAGGGAGGGGGAAAAATCTGTTACAGCACTTCACCAAAGGAGATTTATAAATACACGCATGAAGGAACTTCCCTGGCGGTCCAGTGGGAAAGACTCTGCGGTCCCAATGCAGGGGGCCCGGGTTCAATCCCTGGTCGGGGAACTAGATCTCGCATGCATGCCGCAACTAAGAGTCTGCATGCCGCAACTAAGAGTTCGCATGCCGCAACTAAGAGTTCGCATGCCACAAATAAAGATCCCTCATTCCTCAACAAAGATCCACATGCCTCAACTAAGACCTGGAGCAGCCTAAATAAATAAATAAATAAGCACATGAAAACATGCTCCATCATCATGATTAGGGAAAAGCAAATTAAAACCACAATGAGATTCAACTATACACCCACTAGAATGGCTAAAATAAAAAGAAAGGTAAATGTTGGTGAGCAGGATATGCACAACTAAAACTCCCATACACTGCTGATGAGAATTTAAATGGCACAACCATTTTGGAAAATAGTTTGGCAGTTTCTTACAAAGTTAAATATATACTTACCATATGACCCAGCAATTCCATTCCTAGGTAAAATGAAGCATATGTCCATGCAAAGACTTGCACACCAGTGTTTCATAGCCATTCTATTTGTAATAACTAAACACTGGAAACAGCCCAAAGGTCCATCAACAGATGAGAGGATAAACAATTTTGGTATATCCATATAATGGAATACTACTCAGCAACGAAAAGGAATGAACTATTAATACATTGTACAACTTGGATGAATCTCAAAATAATTATACTGAGTGAAAGAAGCCAGATAAAAGAGGATATACTTTGTGATTCCATTTATATAGCATTCTAGAAAATTTAGACTTATAGTGACATCACATCAATGGTTTCCTGAAGGTAGGAGTAGAATGGTTCAGGCAGGAGGGAGAATTTACAAGGTAACACAAGAGAACTTTGGGGAGTGATCCATATCTTGATTGTGGTGATGATTTCATGCGTGCATACATATGTCCAAAATCATCAAACTATACACTTTAAATATGTACAGTTTATTGTATGTCTGTTACCTCAAAATCAGAAAAGATGCAAACAGTATGTTGAGAACTTTAATAGAAAAGAGAAGAACTACAATGACAACTGGGATATAAAGTAATGACAAGATTTGAGTGAAATTAATCCAGATAGATCTTCTGATCTAAGCCTCAAAGGATGTGATGAATAGGGTTGAGAGAAGGAACCAGTGAGTAGGGACTTTGATTGGTAAATTAATACCTGGTTATGCAAGGCCAGGGTTGTACATCCTGAAATATGGCAGAATGGCCAGGGGTGTGGTTTTTAGGTGCTGTTGTTAGCCAACAGCAGACACAGGCACCAGTACTACTGTTACAGAATTTTAATGTAGCCAGACTTGTCCTTAGTGCCTCTTAATTCTCCTCTGCCAGCTTGGGGCTCCACCCTAATTCTGCATTGAGGTCCTCCACCAAACCCTACCACTATGTTGTTGTTTGGTAAATAGTTAAATGGTGTACTCAGCATTGAAGAGTCACTGTGTTACTTGAGCACTGAGGCAGGAAATGGATGAGAATGATGTTTCAGGAAGACTCTTCAGTGATACGAATAATAAATGCTGAAGGAGTTCAGAGGACAGACAGTTTACGGTGGACTGAACTGATATGAAAATAATCTGTCCAGTTGGCCAAAAGCAGAAGGAGTTTGAGCTCCCTGAAGCAGAGGGATGGAGAGGAAAGGGAACTATAGGAATCAAAAGACACAATTTCTAGTTCTAGTTCTGTCAAGCACAACCTGTGTGATCTTAGACAAATCACTTTGCTTCTCTGAACCTCTAGCTCCAACCAGAAAATGGAGATAGTAATATCTGTACGGCTTTCATTAAGAACTTTGAGACAAATGTCTCATTTTGTTAAGATTGGTTAAGATTCTTCTTGAGGCAAGCAACAAAAATCAACTCTGGCTCACTTGAGTTAGAAACAAAAGGATGCTGGGATATCTCCCTTAAAGTCTAAGGAAGATGTTTAACAGTCAAGCCTCTAAAGGAGTCTGTTCCAGGACACCTCCAGGAATTTCAAAGGCAGGGGCTGCTCTGCCATCACTATGACTGTAACCTCTAGCAACTCCCAGTCTGTGTCTGTCACTCTGTAATTCCAAATTCTGGGAGAGAGTCTCTGATTGGCCCAGACTGGGTCTCTTCTCCACTCCTGCATCAATCAAGTGTGTCTGAGGGCAGCACTGTATAGTGATGACATGACTTCTGGGCGTCCCTCCCTGTGTATTAGAGGCAGTTCCCGGAGAAAGGGTGATTGCTATGATCTGGATTGTCACCTCCCAGGAGGTCCCTGCCACACAAATACTTTACAATCAAAAAATAGCCTCTCAACTTCTGATTCCCCATAGTAGTTAGCATAATTGTGAATATATAATAAACCATTCATACCTAACTGATGAAAAAAAGAAAACAAAAGACATACTGAGTGAAGTAAGTCAGAGAAAGACAAATATCATATATCGCTTATATATGGAATCTAAAAAAAGGGTACAAATGAACTTATTTACAAAACAGAAGTAGAGTCACAGTTGTAAAAAACAAACTTATGGTTACCAGGGGGTGGGGGGCAGGGATAAACTGGGAGATTGGGATTGACATATACACACTACTATATATAAAATAGGTAACTAATAAGGACCTACCGTATAGCACAGGGAACTCTACTCAATACTCTGTAATGACCTATATGGGAAAAGAATCTAAAAAAGAGGGGATATATGTACATGTATAACTGATTCATTTTGCTGTACACCTGAAACTAACACAACATTGTAAATCAACTACACTCCAATAAAAATTAAAAAAAAAAAAAGAAAACGAAAGATTTTTCTGACGGAAGTGGTCAAGTAGATTGAGGTCAGAAAGAATTGCAGGCCTGGTGGTTTAGCTAAGATGTACCGCCTTCATCCACATGTGAGGAGTATGGCTACAGGAATGGAGAATCAGAATCTGTGCAGAGCAGGGAGGAACTATCACTGTGATTGACTGGATGTGGGGAATAAATAAAGGAGTCATAAATCATCTATCTTATGAGCCCTGGGAAAGGGCACCATCAACAACAATTGAAGGCAGAGAATGTGTGTCCTTTGGACTGGGACAGTGATGAGCTCACCTTTTAACACCAAAATGCCAGGTTGTAGCTGTGATCTTAGTGGTGATGCCCTTGAGATGACTAAATGTGGGTGAGTAGAGGCCTGTCAGGCTGAAGGCAGAGTCTTATGCTTTGTCCCTTCCAGATTATAAAACCATAAAAATAAGTAAGCTCCATGAGGAAATAAGGAAGAAGAGCAAGCAGGCCACCTGCAAGATCTGACCAGAGTTGGAAAGTGAGGAGAGAAAGAGAAAACTCAGAAAGGGGCTCAAAAGAAAACCCAGTAATGTTTGCTGAGCACTGCCTCCTGGGCACCATCCTAAGTTCCAAATGAGGTCTTTTTGGTGGCAGGTAAGAGAAATCTACTAGAGGCAGCTGAAACACAAAAGGGGAGATTTGTTCTTAGGATAGCTGAGTATTCCCTAGAATCCTGTGATAGGAAAGCAGCCTGCTCCAGGAAGGGAATGAAACCAGAAAAAAAAATTTCCAAATGCTCATTGAGAACTTTCCATCTCTTGTCTTTGCGCCTTTGCATGCATTTCCATCTCCCTCCCTCTCCCTCCCTCCCTTTCCCTCCTTCTCCCTCCTTCTCCCCTTTCCTCTCTTTCTCCCCTTTCCCTCTCTCCTTTCCTCTCCCTCCCTCCCTCTCTCTCTCTCTCTCTCTCTCTCTCTCTCTATCTCTGTTGCCAAAATTTGTTCTCTCAGTTCCCCTGTCCACAGGGCAGTGCTCCCAAATTTTAAGTTGTCTCCTTTTAATAGACCAGCCAAACTGAGATTGAGGCTCCTTGTCTCAGTTCCAGATTCCTGAGAGAATCTAGTTGACCTTGGTGTGTACTCCTAGACAGATGAGTTGTGGTTAGTGGGACCGAATGACTTAGCAGAAATGTGGCTGTGAGATGCCCATTCCTGATGGCCGAGGGCAGTTTCCAGAGAGGCTGGGTAGACAATCCAGTAAGGCGGCCACTACAACCATTTACATTTGCTCTTCACATCAACTCCTGAGATGTAGCTCATCTCCTCCATACAGATAAGGAAACTCAGGCACAGAGAAGTTAAATACTACACACAGGGTCACACAGAGTGAGAGGCAGAGCCAGTGCTCAAACCCAGGTGTATCCAGCTCCAAAGCCTCTGTTTTTCCTATCACTCTGCAGGTTTATTCAGCAGTGCAAAGCTGCTTTCCCTCTGCCAGTTTGGAATTTGGAACGTTGTTCCTTTTCTAGGACAACTAACTTAGAATAATATTAGGCACTAGAGAAGAAATGGCTGGTGTAGTAGAAAGAGGAGTTAGGATTCCTAAACTGGAAATAATCACTAGTAATGAAAATAATGACTAACAGACACTATCACGGTTACTGTGGGCCACTGGGTATTATGAATTAGCTCATTTAGTTCTCACAACCAACCCATGAAGGTAAGTAGTACTGTTATCTCGTTTTACAGATAAGGAAACTGAGGTACAAGGAGGTTACATAACTTGTATCAGCTCAAACAGCTAGTAAGAGGCAGAGCCAGGCCCCAGGGACTAAACTAGCCCGGCCACGGTCCTGCTGCCAGTCCTGTGAAGCCCAGGAGCAGGGCCTGCCGAAGGACCTGCCATTGTTCTTGCAGGCCGTCCACGTCTCCCGTCATCTGGCGTAATGGCTTGGCCCATTTCCGACTCTCTAAAGTTCTTTCCCTCTCATTGCAGACGCTGGTGGAGGAGGAGCCCCTGCATTGTCTCTTCAGCCCTGTGCGCTAGGAGGTCTTTGTCACCATCACTGACTTCAGGTGATGCCCATATGCCCCCTACACGTGCGTCCTGGTTCCTCGTTCAGGGTCAATACCAGAGCCAACAGATGTGTTTCATATTTTTAACTTCTGAAAACTATTTAGATAAGGAAGGGGAAGCCAAATCCACGTTTTTATGTAAGAACTTGGATTTCATTTGTTCTACCATCTATATCTCAAAGACCCACTGGAACCTCTGTGGAGTTCAGTTTTGTCCAGAGTATATTCAGTGGAAAGTTATTCGCATATATGCATCCTAACAGTAGAGTCCCATGGCCTGAGAAATTTGGAAGGGCTGCCTGCTGTTTACCTCTCTTAGAGATTAGTACTGCACATTAACTGACTAAAGGTCCCAAGAAGTCCTGTAGTTAAAAGGTTTTGAAACTTGGGTCAGCCCACCCAAACTAACAAGCATTCAGCAGAACACACTTTGGAAAATCATGGTTGACTGTACCAGACTGTAGCAGCTTCCCTCTGTGCTTGAATTGGAGGAAAGCCTGAAAGATGTCACTCTGGTGACGTCTTGTAGATGCGGAGGGAAAGGGGACAAGGATGGAGGCTCTGAGCCTGAAACTCTTCCTCTAACCTTTTGCAAGATTGGTTTAGACAGAATGACAAACGTGCCATTTATCTCCTCCATCAGGATGATACACCAGTCAGTCTCTCCTTCCCTTTTGGGTTACTTGGATTCCTGCTTATCAACTTCAAATCAAACTCTTCCAGCTTGCTATTCCCAAAATGTCTTTTCTTAGTTACCAAGATGTCTATTTGCTGTTTGGCTCTGAAGAGCAAGCTGAACTGTTCAGTCTTGTCACCAAAAGTGTAATTGCTCTGCCCTCTGTAAAGACTCTTACCCAGCTGCAGGAAATCATGCCAGGTGGATCCTACAACTCTGAGGTAGCTCACACCTTGCTTTAGTAACTTGCCATCCACAGGGTCAGCTGATGCTGACCTTTTGAAAGTGCATTTGATTTTTTGGAACTAGCCAAAAAACCATTTAAGCCAAGTCTGGTGAATAAAGTAAGTGGTTAAATTAAATAGCTTTTTTATTCCACTTTATTTTATTCTTCTTTCTTCTTCCCTTCATTCCTTCTTTTCCTGCTTTTGGCTTTAAAATAAGGTAGGAAGGACTTATAATAAGGTGGTTCAGTGGCTAAGACTCCATGCTCCCAACGCAGGGGGCCCGGGTTCGATCCATGGTCAGGGAACTAGATCCCACATGCCACAACTAAGAGTTCGCATGCCACACCTAAAGATCCCGCATGCCGCAACTAAAAGATCCCGCATGCCGCAACTAAGACCCAGTGCAGCCAAATAAATAAATAAGTATTTAAAATAAGGTGGGAGTGTTCATATGCTTAGCAGATGTTTAGGGTTATCAGGTATTGATACCAAGCATCATGACAGGCAGCAGAAATACTACACATTCTCATCAGGGAGCTTACCTCCTAGTGCAGAGATACAAACTACTAATAAATAAATATAATATTAAGTGGTAATAAGTGCTATGAAAAAATAAAACAGGGAAAGAGGAGGATACATAGTACTGTGTTTGGGAGGCACAGGGGCTTTTTTTTTTACATAAGGTGGCCAGAGAAAGCCTTCCTGATGAGATGACAGTTGCAGAGAGAGGGCGTGAATATCTCTGGAAGAGAAGCTTTTAGGCAGAGAGAAGAGGAAAGAAGTGCAAAGGCCTGGATTTCCTTCTGCAGCTGGTAAACTGGAAGGTGAAGCAACTGCCCAAGGAGACTTTGTTCCCCTAGGTTTCAAGGTGTCAGAAAGACTCACAAGTCAAACTTTAAAAGTATTTTGATGACCCATAAGTAATTTCTCAAATGTAGTTAGAGTCAGTTAACTGTGTTCCCAGTAAGGCTGAGGTATCCATTTGAAATGAAGATTTATTGTTTCACCTCAGGTCACACACTGCCTGTTAGTACTGTACTCAAAAGTCCTTCACCTTTGAGTAAGGTCTAAGATAACAAGGAGAGCCTTACAAGTATACAGGGTTGGGGAACTTCACGGCGGGGGGCGGTCCTCACTAACCCTGTGCCTTTGCAGTGTCTCTACAGGCAGACGTTTCAGGCATTCTCTGAGATGGCTCCAGAGTTTGGTGATAAAAGACCCACATTTGAAAAATCTTGACATCATTTTTAAGATAAACAGGATATCAGGAGAGAATAGGAAACTATTCCTATTAACTGGTGAAAGTGGAAGAAGAAAATATGGAAGGATTAAGTTTTAGGAGACAGCATAATAGTTGAGTATCAGCTGTCTGTTTTGAGTCAGACTTGGGTTCAAATTCTGACTCCCTGCCATTCATCGGCTATACATTTGCAAGGAATTTAATCTCTCAGTCTTTTCACCTTTAAATGGAGATAACAACTACTATGAGTGTTGAATAAATGGCCTTCAATAAATGGTTTAAGTGGTTGCTATAATTATTCTTAATTATTATTGCTTATTATTATAGAAGGGTTTCAATCAGTGACCAGGAGAACAGAGTCAGCCTCGTATGAGTGAGTAAATAGGCAGCTGCCCACCATGCGAGATTCAAAGGTCATTAATAACCACCTGCCCCGACCTGTACCCATTCCAGTAGCTGCCATTCCACCAATAGGGTTTTATTCATTGGAGTGCATTCACTGCAGTTCAAGCATCTTGCTCACTTTGCCCTTTTTAAGATGCAAATATTCCAGAAAGGGATAACCCTTTAAACTATTATTAATAATTTGTGCCTTTATACAGATGGACATTTGTCTTTGCCACACCGACCTTAACGTTATTTCTCATTCCTCTTCTATTTATATATCAACACTCCAGCCAGATTGGGTTTCTCTCCTTTATCTGGCTGTGCCTTGTACTTTCCTGTCTTGGCAGCTTAATGCAAGCTGTTTCTTCTACCTGAAATGCCACCCTCTTTATGAAGCTCCCGCTCATGAATATTATTTTCTCCATGAATCCTTCCCTGTTTCAGGCAGATGCAATTTCCCATCCTCAGAGTTCCTTTATAGCACATCATTAATTTTCTTTCTTTCCAAAGTAGATTTCAGAAGGCTAAAAACATACAGAAGAATAGAATAAATAATTGAAGAAAGGTGGATGAAGGGAAAATAAGTCTAGACAATAAGCCCCTGTAGAAGCCTGATCACCTGATGCCCTAGATCTTTGTGCCTTGTTTGTCACCCCACTACTTTCATTTGCAACCAAAACTGGTTTATCATTTAGGAAGATATTTTCAGACATAGTAGTGACATGTGGGACTTCTCCCTCCACACTTTCTTCCAAAAGAATATAGGTGTTATCCCAGATCTTCCTGATAAACCATTCAGGCTCCCTTTATTTCTCACAGCACATGGACCCCTGGTTACAGTCAGTCAAAGACCATGAGCGGGAACAGGCCACAGCCAGCATGGCTGAAGTTCTGAAGTGTTTATCCAGAAATCTCAGCCTGAAGGTAAGCAGCCCTTTAGTTGAAGATGAAGGATCCAGAGCCATCCTTTTACTGCCTATTTCCCCTCCTGTTTATGATTCCCCAAACTGGTGATTTCTTGGTGCTTACATAATAGCTCTTAGCATTATTCACATATCTGCTCCTCTCCCATAACTGAACAGCTTGAGGCCAGCTACTGTGTTTATTAATCTTGCGTCCTCATGGGGATGCACAAGAGCTGGTACATAACAATAGAGTATACGTTTTCAAATGAATGAGTAAATAAGTGTAACCTGGAAATATCTGAGGGCCTTCAGTGGCCTAGTCTCTGTGCATTGCTTTTTTTTTTTTTTTTTAATGTATCTATTTTATTTATTTATTTTTGGCTGTGTGGGGTCCTCGTTGCTGCACACAGGCTTTCTCTAGTTGCGGCGAGCGGGGGCTACTCTTCGTTGAGGTGTGCAGGCTTCTCACTGCAGTGGCTTCTCTTGTTGCGGAGCATGGGCTCTAGGCGCGTGGGCTTCAGTAGTTGTGGCATGTGGGCTCACTAGTTGTGGCTCGCGGGCTTAGTTGCTCCCCGGCATGTGGGATCTTCCCGGACCAGGGCTTGAACCCTGCCCCCTGCATTGGCAGGTGGATTCTTAACCACTGCGCCACCAGGGAAGCCCTCTGTGCATTGTTATATTTGAAGTAGTAAAGTCCAGCAGGCAAATATAAGTGTGTGAATCAATTTAAATATCTCCCAGCATCAGATCAGCTCAGTGCTTTGTGACCACCTGGAGGGGTGGGATAGGGAGGGTGGGAGGGAGCCGCAAGAGGGAGGAGATATGCAGATATATGTATACGTATAGCTGATTCACTTTGTTATAAAGCAGAAACTAACACACCATTGTAAAGCAATTATACTCCAATAAAGATGTTAAAATAAATAAATAAATATCTCCCAGCATCTCAAAGAGAATGGTTCTATTGTACCTCTCTTTAAATCCCTTCATTTCCCTCTTTCACTCTCTCACTTCTCACTTGTTCTGAATCTTCTCCCATAACTCCTAAAAAGAATTCCCCAAAACTAGGATCCTCCCTCCTGATCTGTTCCTGTTTTCATCCGCAAATCTCTTTCTTCTTTCCCCAGTAGATCTTCTAGGCACTGGAGCCTCTTCTGTTCTCTATCCATCATTTCTCCAATCTGCATAATAAGGCCCAGGAATTGGAAGAGAAGTTGGGGGGTAGGAATACTAGGTCTTTATGCCAGAATTCCTTAGAGAATTTGCCCTTGATATAAATATTCTAACAGTCATGTTTAAAAGGACAGCATTCCACTAACTTTCTTATTTCTCCCATTGAAAGCATATCCAAACTTTCCACCTCCTTATTGAAGCTCAGTCCCTCAAACTATGCTACTTGCCTTTTTCTCTGTTTAGTCAATGATAGCAAGTGACTTGTGGCTATCAATGACTACCGTATTCTGTCCTCACTGACTACCCTATTGTTATCAACAATGCCTCCTTCTTCCTCAACCTCTAATTTTGGCTGCAGGTTAAAGACAAGAGTTTCAAAAGACTCATTCCTATACATAATCTCTCTCTAGGCCCTGCAGATCTTCCTTAACATTTTCTTCCTGGGGAGAATTGCTAATGAAAGGGTGCTTAACTTAGGTGCCATTGGGGTCTGTGACATCTAGAAAGTTGTATGCAGAATTTTGTGTGGTACAGTCCAAGAAAGGGCCATAGTTTTTCTTAAATCAACTTTATTGAGTTATAATTTATATATTAAAATTTATATACAATGAAATCCACCTAATGTAAGTGTATAGTTTTGACAAATGTATATTCTCTGGGTCACCTACTCTTTTTATATTCTCAAATAAACCTAAAAAGATAAAGAATTGAGAAAGAGAACATTAAAGAACTACTTAGTGGTCAGACTAAGAACATAATTCTCCAATAACCTTTTCTGTCTTAATAAGGTTTGAGATTTTTTAATATTATGAATATAAATAGGCTCATTATAGAAAATTAAAAATTTTAAAACTAGAAGGAAGAGAAACTATCTTGTCATCTGGAGATAGCCCCTGTTAACATTTTTATTTATTCCTTCTGAGTACTTTCTTCTGCATGAATGTGTTGGGATGGGGTCTTCCACTCAGTTCCTTCCAATTTTTTCTCTACATGTAGCCATAAGAGTTATCTTCTTAAAACCCATGTCACTCTTTTGATCCAATGATTTCCATCTGTTCTTAGAATACAAGGTCTTGTGTGATCTAGCTCTTCCTGCCTCTCTACACCCCTGACTTATTCCAGCACAGAATCTGCCACTCAGTAGATGTTCAATTTAATATTTATTGAATAAATGTAAGTCACTTGTGTCCTTTGTCTGCTCAAAACCCTCCAATGGCTTCCCATCTCACACAGAATAAAATCCAAAATCCTTACAACGTTATGTAAGTTGCTAAGCCATCTGGCCTCATCCTCATCGGCCTCCTATTTCTTTCACTCTCGATTACTTTACTCCAGCCAACCAAGCCTTCTTGTTCCTCAGAAGCACCAGACACACTCCCTTCTCTTTGCACTTGCTGTTCTCTCTGCCTGGAATGCTTTTCTCCCAGATGTCTATCTATGTGGCTCAATCCCTCCTTTCAACATTAGGGAGGTCTTCCCTGACATTCTAAAATAGCAATTTCTGGGGACTTCCCTGGTGGTCCAGTGGGTAAGACTCTGCACTCCCGGTGCAGGGGGCCCGGGGTTCAATCCCTGGTTGGGGAACTAGATCCCGCATGCACGCTGCAACTAAGAGTCTGCGTGCCACAACTAAGAGGTCCACTTGCCGCAACTAAAGATCCCGCATGCCGCAACTAAGACCTGGCGCAGCCAAAATAAGTAAATCAATATTTTTTTAAAAATAAAAATAAAAAATAAAATAGCAGTTCCTATCCTCGTCCCCTGCATTTTTCTGCATCATAACGTTTATCACCATTTGATGCATAATGAATTTTACTTCTTAATATTTTTATTTTATGTTCCTCCAACTAGAATGTCACCTTCATGAACAGAGATGTTAGCTTTTGTTCACTGCTTGTATCCCCAGTGCCAGTCGAAGTGCCTTATTCATAAGTGCCATAGTCATAACCAGTACCTGGCTCATAATTGACACTCAGTGTTTGTTGATTGACTGAATGAATGAAAGTATTATCAGAGAATGAAAGATGTTACACAGCTTTGTGTATGTGTTGCTGTGTTTACTGTAAATAGGTTGTAGAAGCTGTTGTTCACAATATCTCAATATATTTTTCTGAAAAGCCACAGAAGAAATTTCTTTCTGCTTCAGTCCTAGGAACAGTTGCGCCTCCTCTGCATGGCTATTTGCTTCTTACTTTATGGGCAATGCGAATCATATGTGTGTACCTCTGCATGAGCCCTGAGGAAGTTCAGAGCCTAGCTCTGTGGCCTAGCTCCAGCAAATAATGATTATGCATTCTGCACGCTAACAAAATCCTTAACTTTGTTTATCTTCTCTGCCTTCATTTTTTTATTTGTCCCACTTTCTTCACTATTTTAAATTTTTTTTAATTAATTAACTTATTTATTTTTGGCTGCGTTGGGTCTTTGTTGCTGCGCACGGGCTTTCTCTAGTTGTGGCGAGAGGGGTCTACTCTTCTCTGTGGTGCACAGGCTTCTCATTGCGGTGGCTTCTCTTGTTGCGGAGCACAGGCTCTAGGCATGTGGGCTTCAGTAGTTGTGGCGCACAGGCTCAGTAGTTGTGGCTCACGGGCTCTAGAGCACAGGCTCAGTAGTTGTGGCGCACGGGCTTAGTTGCTCTGCGGCATGTGGGATCTTCCTGGACCAGGGCTCGAACCCATGTGCCTTGCATTGGCAGGTGGATTCTTAACCATTGTGCCACCAGGGAAGCCCTATTTTAAATTATATTTCTTTTTCTGGTGGGTTTTTGCCAGCTGCCTTAGTTTTTTTTCCATAATAGGGTAAAATATCAATAAATAAAATTTTAAAATATTGTTAAATGGTATATCTTAACTTTGCATCTAACTTTTTCACTTAGCAAACTAGCACATTTTCCTAACTTATCATAAATTCTTGGGATACTTGACTCCTAATGGTTGTATTCATAGTTCTTGTTACTATTGGCAATTATTTTGAATATGTGGTCTTTAAAAACAGTGCTAGTATGAACATCTTTATATACAAAGCTTTTTCATTTTTCAGGTTGCTTACTTAAGCTGAATTTGTCCTATTTAATACCATCTGCTGGATATATTGTATCTACACATGTTAACTGTTAACCTGGGAGATCCAAGGGTTGGTCGTGACCCTTGCACTGCTCTTGAGTAGGGGGTGCAAGTGGAATTACTTCTCAACAACTTAAATCTAAGGCACCAAATGCACCTGTATTCTAATGGCATTTTCCTTTTGCTTCCTAACTAGCTTCCACTGCGATTCCAAAGACTTGGACACCTAGTGGCTCTGATGTTCCTACTGTGTGGGGACCCAGTGAAAGAGGTGGCCGAGGAGGCTGCAGGGGGCACGCACTACCTGCTGCATATTATCCTGAGATTGCTGAAGGCAGCGAGGCCCTGAGTTAATTCTCCAGCACAACATGAGCACCAGCCCTCCTCGTGCACTCACTTCCCACATTCTAGAAAGACTTTTACAGTAGTACATAAAGAGAAAGGTACATACTCCATAGGCAAAGATAGAGCAACACTGACTTAATAATTAGAAGCATAACACTGGATCAGACCCAGCAGTGTCAGCCACCTGCACGGCCATGGAGTTGGAGTAGTAAACACGTGGCCCTGTGGACAAGCTGGAATGATTAGTTTGGTCGGAAGTAGAAGTTCTTGCCATCATTTGGGCCTGAATTTATTAGTTTATCCCATAAATGTTTACTGAGTACTTACTCACATCTAATAGTAACCAGAAAATAAGTGGTCCGGTCCTTACGTAACACATAGTCTAGTGTGGGAGTCAGACAATCAAAGTAGCAACAGATAACTCTTCTTATAAACAAAGATGGCTGCTATGAAGGGAAATTACAGAGTCCATGAGTAAGAGTCAAATCTAGTTGTGGGGTTTAGAAAAGGCTTCTCTGAAGATAACTTAAAAAATAAGGAACATTTAGCCAAGTGAAGTGATAAGAAGAGCATATTAGGCAGAAGGAACAGCATGAACAAGGGCGCTCAGCAGGTATGAGCTTGGGGAGTTTGAAAAACAGAGCGAGGGCCACTGTGGTCCAGGAGTGAATCACTGACCCCCCGCAAATGGAAGAGACTTCAGAAGATATCTAACCCAACATCCCCCCCGTGTTTGAGTCTTAGTCTACTCTATCCCCACCAAGGAGTTGCCCTGCCTGGGCTCGCTCATACCAAGGATAAGAAAGCTCTGTTCTTCCCAAAGCAGCAGTATCATCTCTGGGCAGCTCTGAGTATGAGCTTTGTCTACCAAGACATATAGCCATGGAAATACGACTGGTTGTTCATTCAACAAATATTTATGAAGCACTTCTTGTTCGAGGGATGCATTGGTGAGCAAGACAGGCAAGGTCCCTTCCCCCAAAGAGCTTATAGTTGGAGAGATGGTATCCTTAACCAAGGGCTCAAATACTTCCTATAGATAAATTTCCAGTGAACATGAGTCACAGGAAAACATGAGGAAAACAAGGCACTGTGAGGGAGTCTGGGCAGACGCAGTAACCAGCAAAACTAGACACATGGAGAGTTCTGATAGCAGAATTATCAGACAGTACAAAATCGTGTAATTTTTTATGGGGACCTAAGCTTCATAGGGAGACTGCTCAAAAGTCATCACCAATGGGGAAATGAATGGTTTAGCTTGCCTTGTTTATTATACTCCCAAATCACTCAGAAGTTCTGCTCTTACAAAAAACTCTTTTCTTTTTCTTTCAGCTCTTTTTATATATTGCTGTACCACAGAGGAGAAACATGTCAGATAAACACATACTTCTTCCCCCAGGCATCTTTATTCAAGTGAAAAAGACAAGAGTGAGACTGGGGATTCACTTCAACCTGGAGGTCAACCAGACTTGCAAAATCAAGAAGAAAGAAATAAGCCAGAAAGTATTAATATTTTGTAATTTTTTCTCAGATATCACTCATGACAAGAAAAATCACCAAAGCTTGAAAAGAGCAATGAAAAAATGTCGAGAACTCCTAGAACTCTACAGTATTAAACGGTTCTACAGTTGTCCTTTCAAAATTGCCCAGGTAATCAGAATGGCTAAAATTATAAAGACAGACAGCTTGAAATGTTGGAGAGGATGGGAAACAACCAGAAGTCTCATACATTTGTTCATGGGAAAGTGAAATGGTAAAACCACGCTGGGAAGAGTTCCGTTAATTTCTTATAAAACTAAACATACACGATTGCCCAGAGAATTTGCTCTCTGAATATTTCATAGTTTGGAGATGAGGCACCATGGCTGTGACTCTTACACACCTTGCCCTGTGAGTTTAGTGGTTTATGTCAGACTGTCAGTGAGGCCAGTATCACTGTTTGGATATCTCTTCAGACAAGCTCTGCTCTCATTGATTGCTGTCCTAACCCTAGCCAGCCTCTTGCAAATGTAAACCCTTGTCACAAAAAGGAACTTAAAGAGGGTGTAGTTGATCCGACAAGCCTTACACTTTTTAATTAATTAAGGTATTTATTCAATATTCCACAAATATTAAGCATCTACTAGGGACCAGGCACTATGTTAGGTGATACAGAAAAAAACTTACAGATCTTACTCATGTAGGGTCAAAGGTTTCAGGTAATTTAAATTGTCTTTACATCAGTTTCCTTAACTGTATGATGAGGATCTGTAAAAACTGGGATAATTCAATTGTTATAAGAGTTAAATGAGATACAGTATAGAAAATGCTTTGCTTAGTGCCTGTCAGTGCCCAGTAGATTATACATATTATAATTATGTGAAAGACTTTATACACTGCCAAGTACAGTGAAAAGCAGAATGACACATTCTTTTAATATATTATCTCCAGACAAAGTATTTTAGCTAGGCGTGGGTCCCTGTCAGCCATATAGCATTAGGGCCTTTCCTTAATTCCTATTCCTATAAAAGTGTCACATGTCACTCTTTCTGAGGATCTCAGTAGTCAAGCTTTTTTTTTTTTTTTGGCCTCACCGCTCACCTTGCGGGATCTTAGTTCCCCAACCAGGGATTGAACCTGTGCCCCCTGCAGAGGAAGCACAGAGTCCTAACCACTGCCAGGGAAGTCCCTCAAGCTTCTTTCTAAAAGTCAGAGCTGTAAAAGACCATGCATAGTCCCTAGCCTGGGACATTTGGGTTGCTTTGTGTTTTTCACTTTTGTAAACAGTATAGAAGTAAATAGCCCTGTACATGTTTGTATGCTTCTCTGATTGTTGACTTAGAATCTATTCCTTGTTCAGGACTCTTTCTGTCATACCGTGTGTCTTGAAAGTTCATTTTCCCTAAATCATCTCAGGTCTTCGAAGTTTTTCTCAATTCAAATGAGTTCTGCCAGTTTGTAACGACTACATTGGATGGCCTGAAAAACCTGAAACATCACTGCACCCAGCAGTCAGCGGGGGAATTGCTGATAACATTGGTGAAGATTGCGGAGTCCTGGTTTGAGAAGGTAAACAGCTCAGTGACCATTTCCTGGGTTTAAAATGCTGGCACGAACTCTCCCCTCCTGCAGATGCTGAGGTCTCTCCTGCTGCTCCTATTCAGCTGAGAACAACTACTGAAGGGGACCAGGGTCAAAGCCTTAGTATGTTTCGTCAATGTTGAACAATCATTCATTCACCAAGCATATAATTAACAACCACTGTGTATGCAACTAGGGAGGGCAATTTTTAAAAATCTAAGGTGTGGTCCATTATTTCCAAAAGAATATAGTTTTTCTGGGAGGAAACACATATGAGAATGGTAACTCCAATTTAGATCCTCTTTCAGGTGAGAGGTATATAATCTTTAAAAAATCAAGCCATCAGTGATCCTAGAAGGAAGCCAACTTTGTAAACTTAAAATCAGGAGAATTTATTTAAATGTATCTAAAATTGATATATGAAGAAATAACAATATGGTTATATCATCTAAAAATATGGAAGGACATACTGGAAGAGGTAAATGGATGAAAGTAGTTGTCTCTGGAGAGTGGACCTGGGGAATAGGCAGGAGAGAGCCTTGAAATACCACTGGACTTTTTAAATTGTGTGCATGTTGCACTTTGATAAAAATAAAAAGTAATTTTAAAATGATGAAAACCCATTTTTTAACCTATTAAAATAGCAAAGATGCAAAAAGATGAGTACTGTGGTGAAATGGGCACTTGTATCATTTGGGTGCTTTCAGCTGTAAAAAAAAAAAAATCAATTGTGAGAAGCTTAAACAAGGGGTTTATCATCTCATACATTAAGAAGTCTGGAAGTAGAGTATATTTTCTAGGATTGGTTCAGCAACTCAACAATGTTATCAGAGAGCCAAGGGGTTTTCCATCATTCCAACTTTACCTGTTCATATAGTCATAAGATAGTCACCACAATTTCAAACTTTATGAGCAGATAAGACAAGACTACCCAGCAAAGAAGAGAGAGGTTGCCTTCCTTTAATCAGAGAGAAAAATCTTTCCCAGAAGCCCTGGTAGATTTTTCCCTCATGTTTTATTGGCCAAAATTGCATCACCTGCCCATACTCAAACCGGTTTCTGGCAGCTGGTGGTAATGTTGGCCATTTTATATGAGGCTGCTAAGGACCGCCTCTCTGAGAAGGTGACATTTCCACAGAGACCTGAAGCCACGAGTCTATGAGCAGGAAGAGCAGTCCAAGCAGAGAAATGGACCAAAGCCCTGTGGCTCCTGTTTACTTTACCTGAACATGATAAACATCTCCAGGAGGAAGGCGGTTATGACTCCTCTGCCATTCTCAGAGTCAGAGTGGAAAAAACCCAGCTTCCTTCCAACACTTTCATTAGTTTGTCTTGTTATAAAATGAATACAGGGACTTCCCTGGTGGTCCAGTGGTTAAGACTTCAGGCTCCCAATGCAGGGGGCCCGGGTTGGATCCCTGGTCAGGGAACTAGATCCCGTGTGCCGCAACTAAAGATCCCACATGCCACAACGAAGATCCCACGTGCCGCAACTAAGACCCAGAGCAGCCAAATAAATAAATAAATATTAAGAAAAAAACAATACATAATCTTTAAGGAAAAAGTAGAAAAAATATATAAGCCAAAAAATAAATATCCCATCACTCAAAGACACATTAATATCTTTGTATATATGTATGTATATATGTATGTTCTTCCAAATCCTTTTATATGCATATACATTCATACAGGTATATTTTAAGTAGTTTTGATAATAATACACTTTTTAAAAATAATAAACTCTGTTTTAAAAGTCGCCCCGAGGACCTTTTAAAAATAACCACAGTATCCTCAGTAACTATCAGTGTCCTACAGCATTAAGGTCTTAGTGATTTCTTTTCTTTCTTCAGGTACCAGAAATTATGGGAGTTACCTGTGCCCCGCTATCCATAATCAGCCAGCCTAGAGTCCACCAGCAAATCATAAATACTGTATGTTTATCTCCAGGCCCAAGTATACAGATATAGTGATCAGCCACCTTCTGTGTCACCCAGTACCATATGACAAGTAACAGAATCTGATACAGCCTCTGGCTTAAATTGGGGTGTGTGATACAGCTCTGAATATTATTGTGGAACGTGGTTGCCCTCAAAAATCTAATGATGTTCTTATAAGATACAGACAGATGCCTTCAATATAAATCAGAATATAATGCATAAAATAAGGAAACAATCAAGAAAATCCAGAATGAAGAACATTTTACAAGATAGTTGGACTGAACTCTTCAAAAACGTTAATGTCATGAGAGAAAAAATTGTGCTGAGGGCACCGTTCTAGGTAAAAAGACACTAAAGAGACATAACCAAATACAATACATGACTTTGATTGGATCCTGGAAGAAAAACAACAGCTGTAAAAGAAAATTTTGAGGAGATTTAAATATAGACTCTATACTAGATTACTAAATTAATATAATTTTCTTAGGTGTGAAATGGTAATATAGATATATAGAAAAGTGTCCTTATTCTTAGGAGATAGATAATTTAAGAGATAGAGATTTAGAGGTGAATGTCATGATATCTACAAAACACTTGAGAAAGATTTAGCCAAAAAATAACTGTATACATAAAAAAGAAAGTATAAATATATACATAAATAGGAACAGAATCATAGAGAGAAACAAACGAGAAGCTTCTTTTAGATTAGTGGTTTTGAATTGGAGCCACCTTGGAAGTTCCAGGAAATGCCTTATGGGGAAGGCAGTGAGGCATCAAGCCCTTCTATTTATCTGCTTTATATAGTACTGTGATTCTGGGTAATTATCATATTGAAGGAAAGATTTCTCAGCTTTTTTTTTTTTTTTAAGTATAGTTGATTTACAACATTGTGTTAGTTTCAGGTATACAGTAAAGTGATTCAGTTTATACATACACACACACACACACATATTCATTTTCAGATTCTTTTCCATGAATAGAGTTCCCTGTGCTATATAGTCAGTCCTTGTTATTTATCTATTTTATATATAGTAGTGTGTATCTGTTAATCCCAAACTCCTAATTTATCCCTGCCCTCTCACTTTCCCCTTTGGTAACCATAAGTTTGTTTTCAGTGTCTGTGAGTCTCTTTCTATTTTGTAAATAAGTTCATTTGTATCTTTTTTTTAGATTCAATATATAAGTGATATCATATAATATTTGTCTTTCTCTGTCTGACTGACTTCACATAGTATGATAATTTCTAGGTCCACCCATGTTGCTGAAAATGGCAATATTTCATTCTTTTTTTTTTTTAATTTATTTATTTTTGGCTGCATTGGTTCTTCGTTGCTGCACGCAGGCTTTCTCTAGTGGCAGCAAGCGGGGGCTACTCTTCGTTGCGGTGCGCGGGCTTCTCATTGCGGTGGCTTCCCTTGTTGCAGAGCACAGGCTCCAGGTGCATGGGCTTCAGTAGTTGTGGCTCGCAGGCTCAGTAGTTGTGGCTCGTGGGCTCAGTAGTTGTGGCTCACGGGCTCTAGAGCACAGGCTCAGTAGTTGTGGCACACTGACTTAGTAGCTCCGTGACATGTGGGATCTTCCCGGACCAGGGCTTGAACCCGTGTCCCCTGCATTGGCAGGCGGATTCTTAACCACTGCACCACCAGGGAAACCCTCATTCTTTTTTATGGCTGAGTAATATTCCATTGTATATAAATACCACATCTTCTTTATTCATTCATCTGTTGATAGACACTTAGGTTGCTTCCATGTCTTGGCTATTGTAAATAGTGCTGCTATGAACATTGGGGTGCATGTACCTTTCCAAATTAGAGTTTTTGTCTTCCAGATATATGCTCAGGAGTGGGATCACTGGATCATATGGTAACTCTATTTTTAGTTTTTAAGGTACCTCCATATGGTTTCCCATAGTGACTGCACCAGTTTACATTCCTACCAACAGTGAAGGAAGGTTCCATGTTCTCCACACCCTCTCCAGCATTTATTATTTGTAGACTTTTTGATGATGGCTATTCTGACGAGTAGGTGTGAGGTGATACCTCATTATAGTTTTGATTTGCATTTCTCTAATAATTAGAAATGTTGAGCATCTGTTGACGTGCCTGTTGGCCATCTGTATGTCTTCTTTGGATAAATGTCTATTTAGGTCTTCTGCGCATCTTTTGATTGGGTTGTTTGATTTTTGGTACTGAGCTGTATGAGCTATTTGTATATTTTGGAAATTAAGCCCTTGTTGGGTGCATCGTTTGCAAACGTTTTCTCCCAGTCTGTAGGTTGTCTTTTTGTTTTGTTTATGGTTTCCTTTGATGTGCTACAGCTTTTAAGTTTGATTAGGTCCCATTTGTTTATTTTTGCTTTTATATACTTTTGCCTTGGGATACTGCTGTCAGGGAATATTGCTATGATTTATGTCAAAGAATGTTTTACCTATGTTCTCTTCTAGGAGTTTTATGGTGTCCTATCATATTTAAGTTTTAAGCCATTTTGAGTTTATTTTTTTGTATGGTATGAGGGAGTGGTCTAAATTTATTGATTTACATGCAGCTGTCCAGCTTTCCCAACACCACTTGCTAAAGATTCTCAGCTTTAAACTGTTTGAAACTTGTTTCAATGAATGGTTCTCATATAACGTCTTGGTGTAGCGCTGATGTTTTCTGTAAGCTGAACTTAGACATTTTAACCACTAAATCAAATAAAGGAGGACTTTTACCCATCCAGGGGAAAAATGAGTTAGTATAGATTTTTTAAAAAATGTTCTTACTTTTGTGTATTTCTCTGATACATTGTTTTTACATCTTGACTACTTACCTCAGCTTACCTACACTAGAGTCTTATGTAAAATATATGATTTGGTACAAAATATTAAATATATCCAGTTGTTTTAAATGTAATTTTAGCATTATTTTATTTTTTGGGTTTGTTCTAGCTCTTGGAGAACTTTGAAAACTACTGCTTTAGATCATATGAGAACTGTG
The DNA here is from genome assembly GCF_028564815.1 of Eubalaena glacialis. Taxonomy (NCBI): domain Eukaryota; kingdom Metazoa; phylum Chordata; class Mammalia; order Artiodactyla; family Balaenidae; genus Eubalaena; species Eubalaena glacialis. The sequence continues at coordinate 23,043,967 of NC_083728.1, forward strand.
GAATCTGTTAGAAATGGAAAGGACTTAGGAAACTTCATTCTGATTATATTTTTGGTTATTTACCTGAAGACGTTAGTTGATTTACATGCAGATTGGGTGATTGCTCTTAGGAGTCTGTTCAGATCATCTACTATGTACATGTAGGTGGAGAAATGATGGACAGGACATGGACCCTGCCCTTAAGCAGCACAGAGTCTGGTAGCAGACATAGACAAATAACAGGATTCCAAAGCAAAATAAGAGACTTCTGTGGAAGCCCCTATGAGGGGACGGGACTCAGTTTGATGAAGGATTGGGGAAGGATTTCTGAAAGACAGGCTATTCCAAGCTGAGTTACTAGTGTAAATTGGCCAAGTAGACAGTGGGATGGGGGAGTGTAAAAGGCATTCTAGACAGAAGGAATAGCAAAAATAAATGCAAGGAAGGTATGAAACAGCTTGGTGAATGTTCATTCTCAAAGGGATGATGGTCAAACAATAACCATGTCACATCACAGAATCAGTATCACTGGAGGTGAGACCTGTTCCATATTTTTTTACAAACTCTCCAGTTGATATTTTTCACACTAAAATTTGTGAACCACTGGCTTATAGGCCAATGTGTGTGTTTTCCTAATTCCTAGCACACTTACAAATTTGCAGCAGTCCAAAAGCATTTTTGAAACACTTCTTTCACAACGAATAGCTTCTCAAAGTACTTCATCTACTCTTCAGGAATTCAGAGAAAAAAACAAGGGTAGGTAGATATAAGAATTTCCTAATTTTATCCCAGGAGTGACTGTTCATATTCTACAATCTATTTCCCCAGCTGTGAGCCTTTACAGCATCCCACGTTGCCTTTCTGTCCTTCCCTTTAGGAGTCCTTTAGGATCATCTACTTTGTTTTATTCACAGAGTGGAAATACCAGAGTAGGGAGTGAAATGTTGGAATAGCCTTTAAGCCTCTCAATTTTTGTAGTGATTCTGATGCAGGTAATTGGAAGACCAAACTAAAGTAAAAAACACTGACTCTCGCATGCAGAGACATCTAGGTAGATTCCAAAAATAAGACAATTGATTAAAAGCATGAGTAACTCCCAGTCTTCCCCCTGTAATGCTCCTCCACAATGTTTACATAACTCTCAGGCCCTACATTTAGGTCAATGATAGAAGAGAAGTTATTACATGCTACCTTTCTTTAAGAAGAGATCTCTTCTAAGGAGGATCAAAGCTTTATTTCAGGGCTTGACCTTAGCCAAAATTTGAGGACCATAGAGTAGATTGAATAAATACGTCTTTGAATGTCTTCTCTGAGCCTGGCATGGTGCTAGCCCCTAAGAGATCCATAGGAGAAAAGCTGGACATAATCCCTGCCTTCAGAGGGAAGAGATAGACACACACGGAGAACCGACAGTAGCACATGTAAGATTGAGGCAACCTCTATAAAGAAGAAATTTTTAAAGTGTTAGGGGAACTCTCATGAGTGACATGGTAAAGAAGCAGCAAAGACTTCACAGAAGACATAACATTGGAGCTCGACCTTGAAGGATTTTGATGGGCAGAGAAGAGTTTTGGAAAGGGCCTTCCAGTTTAAAGAAATGACATAAGCAAAGATATAGGGTTTTCAAAGTTTCCATTGTTTCCATTGTTCGTTTGGTAAAGGTGAATAGTCTGGGGTAGCTAGAACACAGAGTATGTGATAGGGAAGTTGTGAGACTGAAAAGGTAAGTTAGGACCAGTTTGCGAATTGTCTTGAAGTCCATGCTGAGGCCATGGGAACTTGCATTTATGAAACCTTGGGAGTTACTGTTATGACATCAGATAGTAAGTCTTGATACCCTGAAGAACCAAGCATCAGAGAGGAAAACCTCTTATAGAGTAGATTCCAGACAGATTCTAGGAAGCTTGTGGTCATGGTTGGCCTAGGATAAGCCATTCTCCTGAACCCTCTTACTCTGGGATTTCTAGGCATCTGGCTGAGTTGTGGAGAACTCTGGAGGTGGAGCTGCCCAGCACAACCTGGATTCTCTGGAGGCTCGTGAGGAAGCTGCAGAAACGCCCTAATGTGCCCCCACAGGAGAAGATGGCCTATGTGGCTGTCGCTGTAAGCCACTGGGCCCTGCCCCTCCAGCGTTAGCCCACCATGGCCCCTCCTGGGTGACTGACCCAGCACCCTATCTCAAGAGTGTTCCTTTTGCTTCCTCTGGAAGTTTGCTTCTGTCATCCATTTATAAATCTACCAGTGTCTCCACCAAGGGATTGATGTGGAGGGGGCTGGGATGAGTGAAGGAGTCAGTATGGTTTAATATGTTTTAATATGTTTTAAACACTCCTTTCCTCATCCTTTAAAAAGTGTATATCATCATAGTTAAGAGAATGCAAACTTGTAAAAAAAATTTCAAATAATATAGAAGAATATAAAATAGAAACCAAAGGTCCTCCTTGAGCAAAGTTTGGCAAACTTCTCCTGTAAAGGACCAGATGGTAAATATTTTAGGTTTTTCAGGTCACCTGTAGTCTCCACCACGTATTCTTTGGATATATTTTTAAATAATCCTTTAAAAATCTAAAAACTATTCTTAGCTCATGGCTATACCATCTCCCTAAAAATGAACTTTCTAAAAGTGTTTATAATATATAAACTTGTTTTGTGTGCACTTGGCATACTTTTTCCCTCCATATTTTTCCTTTTAAATAAACTTTTTTAGAGCAGTTTTAGGCTTATGGCAGGATTGAGCAGAAAGCACAGAGAGTGCTTGTACATCCCCTGCCCCGCTACAGGCACAGCCTTCCCCATACCCACGTTTATTTATCTTATTGGAGTAGAGCAGATTTACAGTGTTGTGTTAATTTCTACTGTACAGCAAGGTGACTCAGTTATACTTGTATATGCATTCTTTCTCATATTCTTTTCCATTATGGTTTATCACAGGATACTGAATATAGTTCCCTGTGCTATACAGTAGGACCTTGTTGTTTATCCATTCTATATATAATAGTTTGTATGTGCTAATCCCAAACTCCCAATCCACCCCTTCCCCATCCCCTTCACGACTACTTTTTACTTTATTTTCTTCCCTACCAGTTTATGGTTCAGCTTTCTCTGGCCTAAGTTATTATCATACTTTTTTTTTTAGCTTTCAAAATTACTTTGTCTCTAATCTGCTATTGTCTCCTCTCTTATTCTCTCTGTTCTTGTGGGTTTATGCCTTTTTAAAAATCCCTGTAATGTCTTTTTAGTGCAGTTTTAGGAGTTAGGGCAGATAAAGCTATATATTTAATCACATTAGTCTATAAAATTGTATACGTGTATTAATAAGATCATAGTACATATAGTTTGATGACCTGCTGTTTTTCATTTAACGATATATGAACTACTTTCCATATCAATATATAGGGCTCTCAGTTATCCTTTTCGTGGCTGCATAGTAATTTGTTTAGTTTTAATTACCTTTTAAAAAATAGGTAATACATGATACAGAACTATTTATTTCATTATTAAGTTTCTTATTAGTGAACATTTTGACAATTTTCAAACTTTTGCCATTAAAACAGTGCTGTAGCAAATGTAATCATGCATGCATAAATTTTGTTATACATACCCAATTATTTTCTTAGGCTAAAGTCCATTGAAGGGGAATTTCTGGGCCAAAGGGTGGGCTTATTTAAACTTTTGATAATGTTCCCAAATGGCCCTCTGGAACACTGCCCTTCTACCGTTGTGAGTGAGCATGCCCGTATACCCTCACCACACTGAGCATTGTTGTCTAGCCGATAGGTGAAAAAGGAACATGTTTTAATTATAATTTCATCATTGGTGAAGTTGAACATTTATATATGTTTTTCAGTTGGTCATTTATGTTTCTTTTTCTTCATGTCCTATATACCACTGCTTCTCAATTTTCGTATACACACAAACCACAGTCATCTGAGGATCTAATTGAAATACACAGTCTGATGCGGAAGGTTTGGGGTGGGGCTTGCGATTCTCCATTTCTACCAGCTCCAGGCGATGTCAGTGCTACTGGTATGTGGCCCACACTTTGAGTAGCAAGCTTTTTCATTTTTTCTTCCTGATATGTAAGGGCATTTTATATATTAAGAACATCACATTGATGCAAATTATTTGTCGTCCAGCTTTGTTTATGAAAAATTTTGCCCTGGCTTTAAATTTGTATGTGGTCAAATATGTTAATAGTTTCCTTATAGTGTACTTCTGGATTTCAGGATGCCCCTCACTCTGGCAACTTTTAGTGACAACTTCACTCCTATTCCTTTTCCCCCTCACTTTCATGTCCCTGCATTGATTACTGCTACCGTTCTGCCTGTGGGATAGTAGAACCAGAAAGCATGTTCTGGCACAAGCAGAAGTAAAACAAAAGTAAGGATTAGGGCTAGCGGGTGTTCAATTCTGCTGTGTGCCTTTTCTCCCACAGACAACAGATGCCCTTTATGAGGTGTTTGTGGGAAACAGTCTCCGAGCAGCTACGTTCCGACTCTTTCCTCAGCTTCTCATGACACTGCTCATCAAGATTCACCACAGCATTCGCCTCACCATGTCTGATGTCGCCATCCCAAGTGGCCTGTACACAGAACAGGAAGTGTCTTCAGAGGTCACCCCTCGTGGTACTGCCCATTGCGATTTCACATTCACTCGATTCTTACTAAGCACTGGGCACTGTGGTGGCTGCAAAGATAGCCAAGATGTGGCCCCAGCTGTGGGAGAGCTCCCATCTGCTACCTTCATGAGACATCAAGATGAAATGCCCGGGAATCATTCTGGGCTCTCATTGGTTGTCTTTGGTCTTACTGGTACCAAGGCAAATTTGGCTAGCTGGGTCCAGATGCCTTGCAAAATAATGTGTGATAGTATGCCAGCCCTTTCTTGATAAATCAGGTAGAGACAGAGACAAGCAAAACAGCCTTAAACCTACCTCCAAGACCATACTGATCCACAGTTGAACATTTTCTCATTTCTGCTTCATTGCATGGAGAGGTATTTTTAGTTCCCCATTAGGGTTTCAGTAGAAATTTCTCAGTGTTGCTGTGACACATGGATTTCTTTCAGAGGAAATGCTATAATGTGGAATATTTAAGAACACCTGACTAAGAGGCAGGAGAACTGAGTTCTACTTCTCATTCATTTAAATAACTACGTACCCTGGGCAAATCTTTCTGTTGTTCCGTGCCTCAGTTTCCTTATCTGTAAGTGAGATCAGGCTAGGTGTTCTCCAAGGACCCTTCCAGCTTTAAGATTCTCTGATATTATGTCCAGGATACTAGTTCAATAAGTAATTTTAAAAAGCAGTGGGGGTAAATTTCATAGGGACTAAATTCTATCTAAATAAAGCTTAAAAAGAAAAGCAGTGAATATCAGTTTAGCATCCTATATCATTTATCATAGATTTCTTTCCATACTCCCAGGGAAACAACATTTAGTTAGATTTCTTTATGCTTAGAATTTGTGTGAAGGGCCTTTCAGGTTATTAGAGCATTGAGTCTTTTGGGAAATCTAGAAAGAAGAGAATTACAGTCCAGCAGCTATCAATGCATGGCCCTCCTCAGTAAGAGCAGGGTGATTTTTTTTTTTTTTTAATATTTATTTATTTGGCTGTGCTGGGTCTCAGTTGCCGCACGCAGGATCTTTTTAGTTGTGGCATGCAGAATCTCTAGTTGCAGCATGCGGGATCTAGTTCCCTGACCAGGGATTGAACCCGGGCCCCCTGCATTGGGAGCGTGGAGTCTTAACTGCTGGACCACCAGGGAAGTCCCAAGAGCAGGGTGATTTTATGCTCGTAAGTTAGAGGGACCTGCACTGTATTCACTTGTACTGTTTTTGTTTGATTAGCTTCGCCATACAGGCTACAAAGACTCTCCTCCTCAGAACATTCTGCTGGCAGGAATTCAACATCATGGAAAAGAATAAAGGATGGACTCTCCTGGAAGGAAAAGATTGCCGTCTTCAGGGAATATCCCTCCTTGCCAAGTAAGGCTCCCTTGCCATGCATACCTGCTCTAAATCAGCGGTGTTTTAAGGTATTTTTTTTTCCCTTTTAGTTATCACAGCCACCAAGGTTGAATAACCTTCTCATCACAGGGTGGGCAAATGCCCATAATGCCCGCCAAATTGTTCAGAGGTGCTGGCCCTGCCATATCCTCCTGTGCACCTGAAGCTGAGCAAAAACTTCAGAGGGTGCCCCCCAAGCCTGGGAACAATGTTCTCTGAACAGGAGCATTTCTAAGAGTTGTTCTGTCGGTGTTCTGTTTTGCAGTGCATTGCTGGAGAGAAATCACCTCCTTGCACATAAGGTCATGTACCTGCTAGTCCCTCTTCTTAGCTGAGGGAATGATAAACATAAACTCACATCTGCAGGCTTTTTTGTGGAGGTAAGACTCGTTCTTTAGAAGCTGGATTCAGGAAGCCTAGAAAGCAGCAGCACCTGCCTTCCTAGGCCTTATCCAACTTAGTGGCAGGCTGGGATCCTATTCAGACATGGGATAGAAATAGATTCAGGTTTAATCCTATTGAAATTCTTCTGCCCACATATTCAGCGTTCCTTATGTACCTACAGTGTAAGCATCACCCTGTAATGTATGTGCTGTATAGTAGAGGATTCAAAGGAAAATATGTATTTTGGAGTTGGTGGGAAGGTGGCTCGCCTCATGAAAAGGGCTTAAAGGTAACTTCTTTGGCTGATTTCTGGGTTCTTTCAGCTTTTCCAGAGTCCAGTGGCTAGGAGACTGCCCAGCATATACTCTGTTGCCCGCTTGAAAGACTGGCTACTTCATGGAAATAATCTCTTTAAAATTCTTGCCCTGAGGGGACTGCACTATCTTATCAGACACCTGGAGATGGTAGGACCCCTGATTCTTCAGTCACAAATAAAACATACCCCAGAAATATACCCAGGAAACTGGTAACAGCTGAAAAGGAAAATTTGGTAGCCTGGGAACAGGAGTGGGTGGGAGTCCATCCTTTGTACATTGAATTGGGAGTACATTTGAATTTTATGCCTAGGAAATATGGAAGTACTGACAATTAAACATTTAATGAAATTAAAAGAAAGTAGAAGTCCAAGTCACATATATTCATAATTTTTGAAACCTGCAGTTTGTATAGGAGGTATCCTCATTATCTTCACAACCTGGGCAACATTCAGGTGTCCTTTTATGCTTTGTACCATGTTGCCCTAATGGTATAAATTTGGTAGGCCATTGTATCAGTTCCCAAGATGCTTATCATCCAAGACAAAGATCACTGACATTCATGTTGAAAGTTTTCCACAAGCCTAGCTAGAAACTATTGATAAAACTAGGTCAGAAGAGAAGATTAACCCCTGAGCCTTCAATTTTATCACTTGAGTTCTCTTTCTTTTATGTAAAAGATAGATAGATAGACAGACAGATCTGAAACAAAAATGGCAAATGTTAACATAAGTTAATTCTGGTTGATTAGATACTTGAATGTTTGTTGCCTTATTCTATTTACTTTTTAACATGTATGATTTAAACTTTAAAATGCTGAGACTGCCTCCTTTTGGGGGTTTCAGAAGAGCAGAATCCCAATTCAGAATTTAATTAAGAATGAATTAAAATTCAGTTAATTTCTCCTTGAATTCCTGCAAGGAGTCTTTTAGGCTCTGTTTGGATACACCTTCCATGTTCAGGAATTGCTATGACCTGAGCTAGCCATTCCACTTTCTCTCACTGTTAGGAGAGCAATTCCTTATATTAAGCCCAAGTCCGTGTTGCTGGACCATCTCCACCTGGTCCCACTTCTGTCCTGTGAGGCAACTCACAACAGCTCTGCTCCCTTCTCTACATATCAGCCCTGCCAATACTGAGAGAGGGCATCAGGCCCTCTTTACTCCTTCTCTGTTCTTGACTGGCCAGCACTACCAAAAACTCAACAAGCACCAGGTACAGGGTACAGGCGGGAAGCCCTACTTTGGTACCAGATGAAGTGCTGTCAGGAGGGGTGGTGATATGCTCCCTTTGGGCACACAGAGGGAAGACATCAAGAGCTTGTTGTCGTGCATCTTAGACTTCTTATATGAATCCGACGAGAAGACTGTTTGTTGGCCATTCAGATACTCCTGCAGTTCGTCAGGACGATGGATTTCACCACACCGACTGCCATGATGAGGACCCTCTTCTCCTTATTTGGTGATGTAAGACAAGGGGAGAGGAGAGACTTTCCTAGGGGGAAGGTAACTGTCATAACAGCAAATAGAAGTTGTTAATAAATATTCTCTATTTTAGATAGTACTTTTATGTTCAGAGCACTTTCAAATCTCCTCTCTTAAGACCCTTCCAGGTAACCCATGACGTTGTTAGGGCTGGTGTTACCGTTTTTCAGATTTAAAAAACTGAGACATAGAGACTTCCCAAGGTACTCCCCTGCTTCATGGGATGAGGAAGGAGTTTATATAAGAAAAGACATCGTCTTTCCTTTCAAGGAACAATCAGAACTGCGTCAAGATGGTGGACTATATGTATGTCTCCATCCCAAATCCCAAAGGCTTCTCAAAAAGAAATACATGGGGAGACTTCTCTGGCAGTCCAGTGGTTAAGACTCTGTGCTTGCACTGCAGAGGGCGCGGGTTCGATCCCTGGTTGGGGAACTAAGATCCTGCCTGCCGCAAGGTGCGGCCAAAAAAAAAAAAGAAAAGAAACACATGGGGCACAGTGAACCACATTCTGAAGAGTCAAATATGCCAAGGCTGGGATTTTGAATTTCAGCAAAACAGCTTGCATGAATGGTTAATATCAGGAGCAGGTACAAGCTGTGATGACTACAGGTAAGAGTGACCTGTTTCTCATTTGTAGAGTGAGAGATCAAGTCGTGCGAAGCAGCAAGTATGGCTGTCTCCACATATATTTGGTTTCTTGTCCTCAGCTACCGACAGCTAAATATCCTCATGTTGGGACTGACATTTCAGCTGACCTAAAGCTCTTACAAGTTAAGCATGAACACTTTCAGTGAGCTGCTTCCCTTTGAACACTCCCTTCATAGGTAAGACCTGATGTTCGTCGTTTCTCCATGACCCTCTTTGGAGCCTTCATAAAGTCTGTGAAATACACAGATAAGAAGGGTGTAGAGAGCCAAGTCCTGGACAGCTTGGTCCCACTTCTTCTGTATTCTCAGGATGAAAATGATGCAGTAGCTGAGGTAATGTCTACTGTCAACTTCTTTCGACCCTGAAGAAGTTCAAATCCAGAGCCAAATGTGCAAGCAGGTATTCATGTCTTTGAGGGCAGGGACTTTGTGGTACCATCTTTATCTCCCATTTCCTCTGGCACAGGCTTCCTTTCAACTATTTTACCTAAGTGAACAGCGTGAAAAATCTTACTCCTTATTTCTCTATAGCAAATCATGGCCCTTTGTGGGTAAGAATCATGTATTATACCTTTTTGTAGCCCCTCCCCAATATTCAACCTAGCACAGAGCCCTAAACACACTGCCCAATTCAACAAACTCTTTCTGTTAATGATGATAATATTCTATTGTCTTTCCTCTTTTGTTCAAGAACTGTCTCGTGGCCTTGAGACAAATAGACTTGTGTTGAGGCTAAGTCAGAAACAGTAGCTTCTCTGACAATCTGGAGACGGCTTTACCTCACCTTAATCTTTCTGCCATAAGAATTGTGGGAGGGATGTCATCATCTTTAGTACTGTCCCATACCTCAGAAGCCTGTCCTTTCCAAGGTGCTATGACCACCAGTTAACAGCAAACCAGAGAGGTAGGTTTAGGCTGCAAGGATTCTGGGAAAATGCTGGAGCTTTCACCTACCTATGCTCCTTACAGAAAGATTCAGAAACGGGACTTAAAATTACGGTGGACCTTGGTACCTTGTTATGGGGGAAGTTTTATGGCCTTGTGGCCATAAACATAAAATATTTCAGACCCCAATGAAGTACAGAGCAGAGCTGCCCAACCAAGTGCTGGGAAAGTATGCCCCGAGGAGGTTACGGATATGTGGCAGTATTGATACCCACCGCCCCCCCCAACCCCGTCCGCCCGTGCCAGCCTCTGGCAATCAGGCAAAGCATAGAGCAGCCAAGGCTCTGGGTTTATTGTCCTTCAAACCTTGAACAACCTCTAGCCAGCTCTTCAAGTCTTCTCGGAGGGTAGCCTAAGCAGAGGGGAGGGATCTAACATTGAACAGGTTAGGAATCACTGGCACTGGCAACGTGATAAAGACCCATACATCTACCACCTACTCTGAGAAATAAAACAGGAAAAAAATCACACACCTATCCCCAGTTGAATTACCCCAAGAAGTACCATCCTAAATTTTGTTTTTATCGTTTCTGAGGTATTATTTTTCATGTTTTAAAACTTTCTGTGAAAAAAAAGAAACTTTATATATTAAAAAACTTTATATCATTTATAAATCTTTCAGCAACTTGCTTTTCTTTGTTTAACGTATTTATAAGATTTATCCATGTTATATAGCTCTAGTTCATTTATTCACTGCTATATAGAATTCCATCATGTAAATATCCTACAACTTATCCCATTCTTCTATTCCTGGACATTTAGATAATTTTCATTTTTTTTCCCTTATTACAATGCTGCAATGAGCATTTCTGTACATATTTCTTTGTGTACATGTGTGAGAGTTCTTGAGGGCATCAACCCAGTAGTGGAATATCTGGGTATCTTTAACTTTACTAGATATTTACAAATTCCTAAGTAGCTGAACTAATTTGTATTCCCATCAGTCCCCAGAGGAATTTTAATGGCCCAAATATCTAGTAGATCTGGGACAAAATACTTATTTGGAGCCTCACCAGGGATGTCATACGGTACATGGGAGCCATTCTGCTGAGAGCAGTGAGTAGAGGAGAAGCCCACTTGCTAAATTTTGCTCAAGTATCGCGATCAAGAAAGGATCGGTACTCTCCAAAGTTTCTTCCAAGCTAGAGATTTCACAAGGACTGTGAGAACGGGAGCTACCCTCCCCTGTGTAGAGTGAGAGGAAAATGACATAGGAGCAGCGAGTGGGCGTAGGAGCCCTATCTCTAGAGCATGGGGTAGTGGGAACTCCTGCCCAAATCTCTGGTCTGGGTAATACACTTGATAGCTCTCACTTTTGCCCTAGACCAGTGGTTTCTACATCTTCCCCAGAACCCTGCAGATTTTATGGGTTCTCTTTAGGGACTGTTTGGGACAGTCGAAGGAGGGCAGAACTCTGGTTCCTTTCCATCTCGCCCCTCACTTCAACCAGGATAATTCTGAGTTTATTAGCTTTTCATATTGGACTTTAGTGTCAGTTTTATTCGAAGAAAGGTAACCTCAGCTGAAAAATGCTGATCTCTGATAATCCTTTTCATAGGAGAGCAGGCAAGTCCTAACTATATGTGCCCAGTTCCTGAAGTGGAAGCTGCCCCAAGAAGTATACTGCAGAGATCCCTGGTACATCAACCCTAGTGAAGCTGGAACAATCTGCAGATTCTTTGTATGTGAACAATATGGTTTTGTAACTCCTTAATATGCTGAGGTGCTTATTTTTTTCAGACATAGTTTTTAATGGAGGAATATGACATAAAGGAAACATTTGCCATCCCTTCTCACATCAACAGTTGATATCTATGAACTGTCTTGTTCTGTGAATCCATTTTTCCATAGCTTCCTCCCAAATGAATCAAAATTCACTTTCTATTACCACCCTTCCTCACAAAAAAGACTGGTGAACTCTTAGGAACTCCACTAACCTGGGTCAGAGGCTGCAGAGTCAGGGTGATAGTATATGCTCAAAAAACTACTTATGGAGTGAATGGAAATGGGGTTATGTATTGCCTTTGCAATGATCTCTAATCCTTTCCTTGGATATAGTGGATTGTTTACCCCCCATCAGAGCATGAGCCCCGAGCAAGGGACGCCGTGCTGTTGTACGCCATGCAGCACGACAGCAGCATGCCACTGGCTCTGCCAGGACCCAGATGGCATCCTTTCTCTTCACAAACTTGACAGAGGCTACTGTGGCTGATCTTACGGGCAGGATTGAGCCAGGGCAGCCCAAGGAGGCCCATCCTTGGTTTTCTAGACAACTGAGTCTAGAACCACTGGGATCCTATTATGAAGTCCCTAGGACTGACTATTCCCAGGGATCTTCCATATGTGTAGCCATTTAGGACCCAGTATGGGCTCCTCTGACCAGTCTTGCAGGGCTAGGAAGCCCCACAGTCCTGTCATGTTAGGCTCTCCACTGGGGATTATCTCTGTGACCTGCAACCAAACCTATAGCTGATGTACTGATGACAGCATTTGCAGCAAGAAATTCAGTGCTCTCAATGGATGAGACTACAGCTTGTCCATGTTAAATTGTAAGTTCTATGAGAACGAATTCCTGTCCTCCTCCTTCTGTCCCTGAGGTGCCTATCCTTGTAAGAGATCCACTGAGGGGTGAATTCATTCATCCAATAAGCATAACACATCCAATGTGCAACAGGCCGTGGAGAACCCAGAAATGTGCCAAGGATTAAATCTTCTTAAGCGGAGCTTACAAGCTAGTGAGGGAGATCAAACCTCTGTGAAACACTGAGTGGAAACTCAATGTGGAAAATTGGTATGTGCCAAGAGAGGAGGACCTGCAAAACACTCAGAGCAGGGTTAGGTCAGGACAGCAAGAGCTGGCAAGGAAGAGCTCATAGGGAGGCAGAGCTCAAGGCTGAGCTTAGAGGCCCGAGAAGACTTAGATAGAGAAGTGAAGGCAGATTAGAGGCAGTACAGGCACAATATGCAGAGTGAGTGGGTGTGAGCAAGGTGTGTTCAGAGGATCTAACACTGCCGAGGGCCTTGGTATTGTGGCATGATACTCGCTGAGCAACTGTAGTTATTTCAACAAGGATACTCTGTATGTGTATCTGACGTTGTCCCTGACTCTAGAAACTGTAGTGAGGCTGACAATAATAGTGCTGCTACTTCACTCCTTTATACTCTGACTTTTTTTCCCCACTTAGGGAAAAAAATGCAAGGGGAAGGTTAACATCTTAGCCCAAACTTTGATGTTCTCCAAGAATGCAAAACTTCCTATCAGAAGAGCAGCAGTCTTGTTTGTAGGTACAAAGAAAATCCTTTCATTTTTACAGTCACTTTTATCCTGTACTTTCCCAAATGGTGTTTCTGATTATCCCCATTCTTTATGAAGATGACCTTGAAAATACTTCTTTGGAGAAAGGGGCTATGTTATCTATAGGTAACTATCAGGCACTTGGAGGAGTTCAGTTTTTAGAATCTAATTATCAAAAGGCCAGTTCTACCAGCTGCTTAAAGCCACATCCAGATCACAGACTCACTGACTTTATCCTGCATTTAGGGCTCTTATCAAGGTACGTGGATCACAGTGAGCTCAGGATGAAGACTGACTGGATAGAGGATGGTAAGTGATAAACACTTGGGTTTGGGGTGCCCCATACTTTGGAAGGTATCTGAGGCAGTGACTGTGGGCAGGCTCTGTGGCAGAGCTGAGCCTCTGGGAACCAGAAAGCCTGACTTTTGTGGTAAAAAAGCCCTTGAAGAATTTAACTGAATGCCAATACAATTCCTGAACTTTGTCTGTCAGAAAATAAGAAACTATGTAGAAATACTATCTTAGTAAATTATGATGACACCCTATAAGTACCACAGAAATTGACTGCAGCACTATTGTCTATAAGTGGCAGTCGTCCTGTAAGGTGGGGGGACTTGCTAATAGAGAAGTTTTGTAGTCGTGTGAGGCAACCATCTTGCAAATGATTTTCTATAGTTGTACAGCCTTGAGGATTTAACACTCAAAGAATTATCTATTTCCATTGAATAAGTAGTCCTACAATTAGAAAGTGCTATGAAATGCTAAGTCTCACTATCCAAAAGCATGTACTTTGAGAACCAAGTTAAAGTCCTGAGCAATTCACTTCTTTTAAAATAAAAATATGTAACTGGTAAAAGAGGCAGAAGCTAAAACTTATTTAAGAAAGATCATGCCACTTTTCTCTAAGGTCTCCTACTTCCTCACAGATATCAGAAGCAAAAAATAAAGTAAAATACAATAAAATAAAATAGGAAAAGTCAGTAGATTATCTTATTCTATGAGGTAGGATTCCACGTGGTTGATTCTGGTCAATTAAAAGGAAATTATTTTCTAATCTAAAACACTGGGGAACGAAAGTTCCTTTTCCATTCTAAAGTTATCTATATAGAAGATTTAGGATATGTATATTTAGGATATGAACCACAGAAAATTTCCATTTTATAAAGCAAGAACAGTCAAGTATCAGCAATCTCACATGGTTAAACCTAATGGAATAATCCCACCTCTTTATTCCCTAACAGTGGTTTATCTGTCTTAGAAATAGGGTAGAACATCCTAGCACTCTATTTTGAAGAAGTTTATGTCATTTATCACAGGTAATTTTAAGTTAAATTTAAACAAAAATAACAAAAATTTAAATATGACTTTAAATCAATTTCAGGACAAAATAGGTTTCAGTTCCTTTGGATTCCAAAATTGACGTCTGCTCTCTTGTGTTCTGCAGAACATGTAGACAGATATTAATGCAAGAACTGAAAGAAACTAAAGACTAGTCAGATAGTCCATTTTGGAAATACACGTGATGAATGTAAAGACTAAACTACTACTTAAATAAAAAACTCCAACTATGAAGAGGTCCTGAGCACTTTTGAAATCTTGGAAAATTAGAAATTAAAAAGAGAGCTTTTTCTAGTATGATACAAACACAGATGCATAAGGTAAAGGAATGATAAATTTGTCTACGTAAAAATTTTAAAAACCAATTTTGAAAAAAAAACATAAAACTGAAAAATTATTAATAATATGGGGGGATATATTTGCATTATAATAAAGGGTTAATATCCTTAAATCAGTATTTCCTCAAAAGAAGAGTGGCAAACAGTATGAATAAGTAGTTCATAGAAGACAAATAGCCAATAAGTATATGAAAAATATTCAGTATTACTAGTAATCAAAAGTTGGCGAAAGAAAACGATGATGAGATAATAGTCTGTGTTTTTCTTTCAAAATGGCAAAGATTACTAGTTAATACTCAACATTGATGTGTTAAGGGAAAACTGACATTATCATACACTGTGCATAATTTGATACAACTTTTTTGTAGGGAAGTTTGGCAAATATGTATCAAAACCCTTTAAATAAACATATACTGGACTTCCCTGGTGGTGCAGTGGTTAAGAATCCGCCTGCCAATGCAGGGGACATGGGTTCGAGTCCTGGTCCGGGAAGATCCCACATGCCGGAGCAACTAAGCCCATGCGCCACAACTACTGAGCCTGCACTCTAGAGCCTGCGAGCCACAACTACTGAGTCCACGTGCCACAACTACTGAAGCCCGTGTGCCTAGAGCCCGTGCTCTGCAACAAGAGAAGCCACTGCAGTGAGAAGCCCACGCAACACAACGAAGAGTAGCCTCCGCTCGCCGCAACTAGAGAAAGCCCCCGCGCAGCAGCAAAGACCCAACGCAGCCAAAATTAAAATAAATAAATAAATAAATTTTATTAAAAATATATATATACTATGACTTATCAATCCCACATCTAGGAATTTAAACTATGAAAATAAGCAAAAATTGTTATAGGAATGTTCATTTAAGTGCTATTTAAAATAGCAAAAATAGGAAACATCCAAGATTAGAAAAAATAGGAAATTAGTTAAATAAATTAGAGTATATCCATATTGTAGAATCATGTGTAACCGTGAAAAATGTTGTAGAAAAATGTTTAAATGACTTGAATAAAAGATGGTGCAATATTATTAAATAAAATAAGCAGTGATTAGATAATATGTATAATATGGTTCCATTTGGACAAAAAATAAAAGCATACCTGTGTAAATGAATGAATAGAGAAAAGACCAAAAAAGTAACAGTGGTTTTCTCTGGTGGTAGGAATATCAGTGACTTTTTGATTTTCTTCTAGTGCTACATGTATGTATTGTCTAAATTTTCTACACAATGAACGTGTATTTCTTTTGCAATATGAAAACATATACAAAATTTTTTAAAGAAAAATTAAAAGGGAATAATGATTTAAGAGTAACCTCTAGGACCAACACAGGAACTCAGAAATGAACAGTGTTACACATAGCTTGGCAGGTCCATATTATTTGACTCTAGACTACTTGGCAGTGTGATTATTTAAAGGAGTAAAATATTTGGCAACTCGGAAACAAGTAAGTTTTGTAGGTCAAAAATTGGAATTGATCTACAAATGTACAAACTTTCACACAGAGGCTTGGAAAAAGTTAGGCCTTCATCTCAGCTGCTCTAGACATATTGGCTGTTTTGTGTCTGGACCAGTGATCATTTCCATAGATCTTCACCTCCAGCCTGGGTTTTCTTGCCCCTTTAGATCTGAGAAGCATCTACATGACCCTGAGCCCTCTCTATGCATCATCGCCTCCCAGGATCTGTTCCGAGTCCAGAAGGTGGGGGCTGAACCAGATCCCAGGCAGACAGTTTGCAGGTTGAGGAAGCTCATAGGTTGTGTTCCTACCTAGAAGTGCAAGGCAAGCAACAACAGGTAAAAACTAATCCTTTCAGAAGCCACGGAAGCAACTGGTGCTCCATTAGCAAGAAGCTTCCTCCAGCAATTTAATTACCTCAGAACGTATTTTTTGCTGTCAAAACCTTTAAGGAATTACAATATATAAGAGAGAGCAGCTCTTGGTTTACATTTGCAAAATGCACTGAGTTTATGAGGCATGCCAGAATGTCCGTAAAGTTCTAGTCTTCATAAACATGTCTAGGACAACTTCAAGAGATTCTAAATCAATGTTAACGTTGCAGTGTTTGTATTGTTGGCTCTTTTATCAAGGCCCAGTCTACTTGTCAATAATCTTAAGAATAAAGTAACAACCAGCTCTTATAATATGATACTAATGATGATTTTTATAAAATTCCTTATGGCCTTTCTCCTTCCTTTCTCTTTCCCTTAAAAACATTCAAGCAAGAAAAATTTTCTGAAGCGGTGTAATACTAAATCTATTCCAATATATGTGAGGTTTCCACTCCTTTCCCTTTTTTATTTTCCTGATTCCTCTCCTACAATTGCTGTCATCAGATCCTCAAATGGCTCTAGGATGGGAACTATTATTTGTTGAGTACCCACTGTCTGCTTGAACCTTTAACCATAGTTAGAGAAAACTTTCTTACAAGTAGAAATTTTCTGAGGAAGAGATTAATTTGTACTGTGTGAATACTTTGATAAGCTGCATGTGGAAGGGTGGAAACTCCCTGAGAGGTATGCTGGATTAATTAGAAATGGTCTGTAGTGGTCTAATTCCCAGGCTTTTGTTTGGTTGAGGAACATAAGTGGAGAATCAGAGCTGAATTATTTAAGGCAAGGGAGAGGCCTCTTGGAGGTGGTATGGGAGAAGAGAAAGGAAATGAGGCAACTGGCATATGTAGAAGAGACACATCCAATGGTGAATTACATAAAGTTTTTGTTGTAAAGTGAACAGTATGAATCCTTACCCCTATCCCCCCACCTTTCACCCCATCCCTCTGCTAAGACATCTTTAGAAACAAATTTCTCCATGATTCATGGTAAGTTGGATATGTTTTGAGGGATGTGACAGAATGCCAAGGGTGGCTTCAGGAGGATTCCTGCCCAAGAGAGGTCTTCATATTTGGGACTAGCAGGAGTTTTGAGCTAAAATGCAGGCCGTGCCCGGCTGCCTATGGACTAACTCTCCACCCTTGAGCAG
Organism: Eubalaena glacialis; assembly: GCF_028564815.1. Lineage (NCBI taxonomy): Eukaryota > Metazoa > Chordata > Mammalia > Artiodactyla > Balaenidae > Eubalaena > Eubalaena glacialis. The sequence continues at coordinate 23,061,674 of NC_083728.1, forward strand.
AGCTAAGAGTACACCTTGAGGGTGGCCATTGATGCTAAACTTCAGTGCAACGAGCACATTTGAGTTACATGCATCCCTCACTGCTTTCTCTTTGGTCTTGCTGCATGCAACCAACTCCACTCTCCACTTTTGAACTATCCATTTTGTGGATCATGCAATAAAAATGACTAACGTTTATTGAGTGCTTACAGTGAGCCAGACTCTAAGTACATTATATGGTTAACTCTTTTAATACTCCAACCACTCCATTATTGGAGTGTGTATTATGTATTATTATTTCCATTTTGCAGGTGGGGAAGCTGAGGGACAGAACATGAAGGTGACTTGCCCAAGGTCACACAACTAGTAAATGCCAAACTCAAGTAGTCTGGCTCCAAAGCCCACATCCTTGGCTGGTCTGCTCTGTTCCTCTCCAGTCTGCTTTCCCTTTCGTGTGAATAAAGGTTTCCTCTACATTTCATCTCAGTTGCTGAATTCATGCCCCAAACTCATGTAATCAAACAAATGTTGTAAAATGTTATTGAGCCTCAAATTATAAAGTTTGAACACTTCTTACCTAAAAGTTAGTGCACCTCATTTTATTTTTTAATGGGATAGAATGCACATGCTACACTGTAAAGAGTGGAGTTAGAGCAAAAAGTGGTGGTTATTCTTGAAGAATATTTTTGAGTCCTTGGTTTGATTTCATGAACTATCTGTGTCTCACTGCAGGAAACAGACCTTTAGGTTTAGGATGCAGCTTAAACCTCCAGTGACATATAAGAGGTTCAGTGAATCCTTTCTCTTTACTCATATTTACACTGGTGTCCCTTTCCCTCCAGGTGGTATGTTATTTTCTGAGTAATACCACTAACAGGGAGTAGCAAGCACACCAATGCTTATTCTATTTTATTTATGCTTTATTGTGTTAAAATTCACAGAGAGAAGCATCCATTAAGAGACAGAGGACTGCTCTTTACTGAACTACCTCAGCAGTTTGGGAAGGGCTGAAGAAGCGCTTAATAGTGATTGTGTTAACAAGTCTATTCTAAATATCTCCATTACTTTTATATAAGGCTCTCCTCAGAGACAGGTTTATGTTTTTATGGAATTTTTTTTTTTTTTAATGGGGATAGTAGTTCTTTTTTTTTTTTAATTTATTTATTTATTTATTTATTTATTTATTTATGGCTGTGTTGGGTCTTCGTTTCTGTGCGAGGGCTTTCTCTAGTTGCGGCAAGCGGGGGCCACTCTTCATCGCGGTGCACAGGCCTCTCACTATCGCGGCCTCTCTTGTTGCGGAGCACAGGCTCCAGACGCGCGGGCTCAGTAGTTGTGGCACACGGGCTTAGTTGCTCCGCGGCATGTGGGATCTTCCCAGACCAGGGCTCGAACCCGTGTCCCCTGCATTGGCAGGCAGACTCTCAACCACTGCGCCACCAGGGAAGCCCTTTATGGAATTTTTTAAACATACAAAACAAATATTTCTGGACATTTAATTTTGTTGTAATATGTTGATATAAAAGTTCATATAATTAAATATCATTTTGGCTTTATTTTCATCATATACTACTAAAATGTATTGTTCGTCATCTATTACTGGCCCAACAGTGTCTTTATTATTTTATATTTTCCCTTTTTTAAAACTTTGAGTATAGCTTTTCCTCCTTATACTGAGATACCTATTTTATAAATTTTTCTTCTCTTATTGAAAGATTAAACTATCATCTAAGTAAAAGACGGGATTGGGGAAGGGGAGAATCTTACAGGCATCAGCTCTGGCAAGTAAAACTGTAGTAGATAAAGTTGTAAAACAGGTCAAATCTCTGCGCCTTCCAGCTTTCCCTTCTCCCTTCTCCCAGGTTCTGTGCTCCATGCTCTTTTTTTCTCTCTCTCCCTCTCAGGAAATAATCTGATGAACTCACTGTTAGTGTAAGTGATTAATAATGTGAGACTTAATGAGGTTAACTCTTCCAGAGACTTTTGCTTTTTAACAAAGCATAGTTCTTAAGCTAAGGGCATGAACCTCTAATTGAGAAAGTTTAGGCATTACTGAGCAGGATGGAGAGGGGAGGTATTTGGAGATGAGGTTGGAGGTGATGGTGGGGAATAGAGATTTTTCCTGTCATCCCTGAAACCATATCACATAAGCAGCTGCTTTCCCTACTTCTTCCCAAACCGTCCTCAGAACACGGCAGAGGAAAGGGTAGAAAGAATAATTAAGAATATGCAAAATACAAAGGGAAGTGCTGGAGTCTATCGTTCTTGAAAGACGGTGATGACTTCCCCTTCTTAAACACCAAGTGCCAATTGCCAAATGATTCCATTATGTCTTCTTCACTTCACTTCTCACTCTGTACTTTATCATTTGATGTACAAGGAAGACAGCACTGATTTAAAATGGTTCTTATGGATACTGATAAAGTTAATTTATATATAAGGACCCACAAAATGGAGGCCACCCCAGTGGCCTGACCCACATCACAAATCCTCGATACCTGTCAAGGAATCCTAAGATGTACCAATTACGATCTTCCAACTCAACTTTAGCTAGCTTAACCTTATCCTAGAAAATAGGGCCTGCTAGCCTTATAAGGAAATCCCCAACCTCCTAGTTAATCATGCTGTTTCCACGTTGCCTCTGCTAATTCTATAAAACTTGCTCTTGCCCCAAATCCCTCAGGAGCGGTGCTCTACTACTGTGAGGCACTGTACTCCTCCAATCCATGAGCTGTTTTCCCTTGAATAAAGGACATCAAACTTGTTGCTAAATTGTGTTATTTTTGTCACTTGACAATACCAGAGAATCTTTATCAGGGAAATGTCACACACACACACACACACACACACACACACACACACACACTTTAATAGAAATGGTGGCATGAATATAGAACGGGAAAATTTATTTTATTTTATTATTAATAAATTTATTTATTTTATTTATTTTTGGCTGTGTTGGGTCTTCGTTGTGTGCGGGCTTTCTCTAGTTGCGTCAAGTGGGGGCTGCTCTTCGTGCCGGTGCGCAGGCTTCTCACTGCGGTGGCTTCTCTTGTTGCGGAGCATGGGCTCTAGGCCTGCGGGCTTCAGTAGTTGCAGCTCGTGGGCTCTAGAGCGCAGGCTCAGTAGTTGTGGCGCAAGGGGGCTTAGTTGCTCCACGGCATGTGGGATCTTCCCGGACCAGGGTTCGAACCCGTGTCCCCTGCATTGGCAGGCGGATTCTTAACCACTGCACCACCAGGGAAGTCCCAGAAAGGGAAATTTTAAAAGAGAGCAGGAATATGGGAAGAGGTTTGAGGAAGATGGAGCTGGGAATCTAGAAAGGATGTCCACCTGTGAATGAGATTAAAAGGTATAAAGTTTTGATACTATAGAAGAGACATCAAAATAGAGTCTAGCCTTATTGGCCCCTAGGACTGGTTTTCAGTAAAATCTTACCCCAGACCACGTCAGAAGGGTGGGTAAAGACTGCTTATATGGCATGGGTTTAAAAGATTAGGTCACAGTCCTACACATGCCATTTAAGGGTGCATCTCCTGAGCAAGTCTTTCAACCAACCAAACCAAACCCACTAAATCCTGCTGAATTTAAGTTCTGATTGTGTATTACTTGATCTCAGGAAATCATTTTTGTGGCCAGAAGGGCATGACACTAAAAAGGAAAAGAATTTATAGCCAGTTAAAGTGTTGTGACCTTAAAACTAAAGAAGTTGATTTTTCCAAGAAAGACCTCAAAGGTTTCCCCTGCGATAGCATTGGTGATTTCTAAAGAGTCTTTGTGTTGTATTATTGCCCAGATTATGATTTCAGCTCAAGACCCCTTAGAATTATAAAGTCTGGCCAACCAATCCCACTGCATTTTAGTAATTTTATATGAAAAAATTTTTTGCAAATAGGTTTTAAGCCAAACACATTTCTGTAACTTCCTTTGTGGTAATCTGATTTAGAGCTTCAAATAGTCTTGTCAGGGACTTACCTGGTGGTCCAGTGGCTAAGACTGCACGCTCCCAATGCAAGGGACCTGGGTTCAATCCCTGGTCAGGGAACTAGATCCCACCTGCCGCAACTAAAGATCCCGCACGCGGCAACTAAGAGCCCGCATGTAGCAACCAAAAGATCCCACATGCTGCAACTAAAAAAAAAAAAAAATCCTGCATGCCGCAACTAAGACCCGGCCCAGCCAAGTAAATAAATAAATAGATATTTTTTAAAAAAAATAAATAGTCTTGTCAGGTGGTTGTTGTTAAGATTTCTAAGCCAAAAGTTCCTTGCAAAACCATTTCTATCCACTGCAATATTAAAATAATTGAAATTATTATTTAAAAATTTGAAAATTTAGCTTGGTGTCAGTCTATTTATCTCTTGTAAAAATAAAATACAGTGTGTGTGAAAAAAAAAATTTGAAAATTTAAAAAGTTATAAAAGGATGTTCTAATTCAGACCTTCAAAGTTTTTACTATTTAACAAGTAATGAAATTGCTACAGCATCCTGATTGCTAAAAGAACCTTTTAAGATGTTTGAAATATTATACCACCCAGGCCTCATCACTGCCAAAAGTGAAATAAAAGCATGAAATAGACATTAGTTAAGTGGTCTTGTGTTGAAACAAAATCAGTAAATGACTGAATCTGAAAATAATCTCAAGTAGTCATCTCTGCATCTGATTCCTTGTATGAAAGCCCTGACCTCAACATACGGTTTTGAAATCAGAATATTAAGTCAGTTAGGGTTATTTAAAATGAAAATACAGTACTTGAAAAGCGAAAAAGAGAGAAGTTCAGAAAACACTTTTGTTTTTCTTATTACAGATTTATTAAAGTGGTAATGCGTATATATGTTCAAAATGCAAAAGTTATAAAATATTCCCAGCCATCTACTTCATCTTCCTGAAGCAATTATACGCCAATAAAGATTTAAAAAAAGACATAATTATGCATTTATGAGCAAATATGTACATTCTCTTCCCTACTTTGTTTTCACAGATTATAGTATTCTATATATACTGTTCTGTACCTTGCACCTTTTCTCCTTAATATCTGAAATTTTTCCATGTTAGTCCAAAAAGAGTTTTCATTCTTATTTCCTGCCCAGTACGTTGCCTTTATTATATTACTGGACATTTAGGTAACTTCCAATCTTTGGCACAAACAATACTATAGTAACTACAGACATATGTATGTCATACATGGCCAAGTGTATCTTCGGGATAAAATCCTAAAAGTGAAATTACCAAGTTAGGATATGTCATTTGTATTTTCAAATTAAAATATTGCCTAATGACTTCCATGGAGGTAGTTAGGGTTACACCCCAGGGATGTAAGAGCGTGCTTTTCTCCCCACATTCTGGCCAGCACAATGTGATATTCATTCACTCTGCAGAGATTTATTGGACTCTGGCTATGGGCCAGGCACTGTCTGGGTAATTAGGAAACATCAAGGAATAAAAGAGAACGAAATCCCTGCCCTAGTGGGGTTTATATTCTAGCAGGAGGAGAGAAATAATGTATAATAATATACAATACAAACCAAACATAACATCATACAGTATGTTAGAAGCTGGAATATGCTCTGGAAAAAAGAGCAGAGTATGTAGAATCAGGAGTGTGGTGGTTGTGGGGAGGAGGGGCTGGAATTTTAAATAGGATGGTTAACAGTAGGCTTCATTGAGAAGGTGATATTTGAGCAAAGACTTGAAGGAAGTGAGGGAGGTGGCTATGCAGATCTAGGGAAAGAACATTCTGGGCAGAGGAAATGGCCATCTCAAAAGTCCTAAGGCACTAGGGTTGCCTAGGGTAGTCAAGGAACCACAAGAAGGCCAGTATGACTAGGGTGGGGTAAGAAAGGAGAGAGTAGCAAATGAAGGCAGAGGGAAGTGAAGTTACATAAGGGACCAGGGTCCAGATCCTTAGTGACCTGTAGACCATGACAAAGAGTTCACCTTAACTCTGAAAGAAATGGGGAGTCACTGAAGCATTTTCAAACTTTTGGATTTTTGCCAATTGAATAGTTTAAAAAAATGGCTTTTCAGTGGTTTAAGTTTGCATTTTTTATTAGAAAGGTTGAGCACCTTTTCGTGTCTACATGCCATCTATATTTCCTTTTCCTAGACTGTATTCAAATCCTTTCCCCATTTTGAGGAAATTTGTTAGTCTTTTTCATGTTGATTCATAGGAGCTTTTTATATTCAGGAAATTAGCCTTTGGTCTGTTACTTTAGTTACAAATTCATTTAACACCTGAAATGGTCTGACCACATGGGTTTTGCTTTTATGTGTTGCATTTCAAACTTTAGGACCTTAACAATGGCACTGCGATTGTAAATGGAAATTAATTCATGATTCTCCACCCCTGTGTCAAATCAAATATACAGAGAAAAATCGTTTCTTAAATGACAAAATGCTAAGAAGTTCCTAGATGCAGTTTTTAATTAACTGAGCTTATCAGTAAAAACAGGTAGTAAAAAAAGTATCTTAAGTATCATAGCATACATATGTGATGGTCTCTTCCCTTTATTTTATAGCATTCATTTTATTTATTAAGTTAGTTTTTGGTATAACTACAAAGTCCAAAAGATACACAGTAAAAGTAATGTTATTTTTATCTCACCACTATTGAATTCCTCTTCCCTTACGCAACTACTGTTCCCACTTTCTCATGTATCCTTCCAGGTATTTTATACAGATACCTATGTATATATAATCTTCGTCTGTTTGCTCGAAGGGAACCCATTCCTAATCTCAGTTAATCTGCATTTAGGAATCAGTTATATTGATTGAGATGACACACTTCAAGATGTGGAAACAAAGTAGGTTAGAGTTGGTTGTAAAGCAGCCACTTGTTTCTGGTGCAGTAGAAAAACAGTAGAGGAAATAGTTATAATTGTTCTTTGTATAGAACTTTCATGTTATTTTTCTACCTTGCATTAATTATGTAATTTAGTTATTATTATCGCAATTTTACAGATGAGGAAACAGGCTCAGAGAGGTTAAATAACTTGCCAGAGAGCACAAAATCAGTAGGCAGCAGTGCTAGGACTTCTTAGACTCAAATCTCTTGATTCCAATCTTCTGTACCTTCTTCAGTAGCTCCCTAGGTAATAGCCTTAGCTGCTTCAAAGAAGAAAAGGAAAATACCAATTTCTCTAAACTGAATGAGGAAATCAAAATGAGGAAAAAAGCAACAGGGATAATCTCGCGAAGACTGTTCCTGCTGTTGCTATCTTTGGGTGTTACATATATCCCTCTCATATGAATGACTTTTCCACCAAGACCTTCTGATTAAAAGGCTATTCTCTGGGGGGCGGTAGGGGGTAGGTTAAACCAGTGTTCACTTTTCCAACTTCTCTGAGAATACAGGGGAGCAGGATTAACATAAGTATGTATACATTCAGGAAACAAAAGTGATCCTAAGTTTTGGTTCTAGGTAGAATGAAGTCTGTGTCAGGACAGTCTCTTAGAGGAAAACTTAAAAGAAAATGCTATTCTGAAATATCTTCTTGTGACTAAATCGAGTGCCCTGGACATAGATTTTAATGGATAAATGCCTTAGAATTAACATTAAGTTAAATTGGGCTTTTCGGTTTTTAATTTCTTTATCTAAAGTCTAAGCGAGGTAGAAAAATCATTAATTATCCTTTTGAGTAGGGCTGGCATTACTGTCTCTGTAGGGACTCAGCTTAAGGACCACCACGTTAGTTTTTCCTTTGAGGAACAAGAACCATAAGAATGATGAGGGCTGGTCTTGCCCCTCCCCGACAACTATTAACTGCTTTTTTTTGACAGTTAGAAGGTTAGCTGGTAGTAGTTTTTCCTAAGAGGGACATGTGCAGACTAAGTAGTTGCTTAGGGCAGAACAAAGTTGGGGGGAAAAAAAAAATTTTTTTTTTTTTGGTAAAGAATTTCAAAATGAAATAGTCATGTTGGGAAAAATAATCAGAACTTTGTTGTACTTTCTTACCCTTATTTTGGGGTTTGGAATTGTTTATATTTTGAATTACATTTGGAAGGGTGTATACTATCATCTTTTTAGTCTTGGAGCCTCTAAAGGTCTTCATCAGGCTCTCGACACATGCTCTGGGGAACTATGAAATACTAAACCACAACTGGGAGGCTAATCATAGAGGCACAATGGGATCAAAATAGAAACAACCTTCATGATGTATCTGGATCAGAAATGAAGGGCAGAGTAAATCTATCTCACCACCCATACTTCATTTTCTATTCAAAAAAGCTCAGTTGAGTGTTAACACGGCAGGCCATTGGATAATAACGAAAAATAAAACCCAACATGTACCCTGAGAAAAAGTAGGGAGAGCATATTGACAAAAGAAAAAAAAAAAAAAAAGCATGCAGGTGAGGATGGACCTGACAGATGTGCTTCAATGCTTAGCTGCCTAAATTTGATTCAACTGGTAATAGTGAAGCCCTGAAGAGTCTTGAGAAAGAGACACGTTACAAATGCTGCTTGAGAAAGACTAGACTAGTAAGTAAACATAAGATGGATTGTAAGAGAAAATATAACATGTTGAAAGACAGCTAGAAATCTGGTGGAGGAGGAATCCACAAGATTTAGTAATTAGGTATAGCGGATGAAGGAGCAGGGGAGTCAGTGATAACAAAGAGGACAGCATGGGCTGGGTTTTTTTTTTGGTGAGTTTGGCAGTACTGTTTACTAAAAACCAATGATATAATAGCAGAGGGAGGAACACTCCCAAACTCATTCTATGAGGCCACCATCACCCTGATACCAAAACCAAAGATGTCACAAAAAAAGAAAACTATAGGCCAATATCACTGATGAACATAGATGCAAAAATCCTCAACAAAATACTAGCAAACAGAATCCAACAGCACATTAAAAGGATCATACACCATGATCAAGTGGGGTTTATCCCAGGAATGCAAGGATTCTTCAATATATGCAAATCAATCAATGTGATACACCATATTAACAAACTGAAGGATAAAAACCATATGATCATCTCAATAGATGCAGAAAAAGCTTTTGACAAAATTCAACACCATTTATAATAAAAACTCTCCAGAAAGTGGGCATAGAGGGAAGCTACCTCAACATAATAAGGGCCATATGTGACGAACCCAAACCAACATCATTCTCAATGGTGAAAAACTGAAACCATTTCCTCTAAGATCAGGAACAAGACAAAGGTGCCCACTCTCACCACTATTATTCAACATAGTTTTGGAAGTTTTAGTCCCGGCAATCAGAGAACAAAAAGAAATAAAAGGAATCCAAATCAGAAAAGGAGTAAAACTGTCACTGTTTGCAGATGACATGATACTATACATAGAGAATCCTAAAGATGCTACCAGAAAACTACTAGAGCTAATCAATGAATTTGGTAAAGTACCAGTATACAAAATTAATGCACAGAAATCTCTTGCATTCTTATACACTAACAACGAAAAATCTGAAAGAGAAATTAAGGAAACACTCCCATTTACCAATGCAACAAAAAGAATAAAATACCTAGGAATAAACCTACCTAAGGAGAAAAAAGACCTGTATGCAGAAAACTATAAGACACTGATGAAAGAAATTAAAGACGATAGAAACAGATGGAGAGATATACCATGTTCTTGGATTGGAAGAATCAATACTGTGAAAATGACTATACTACCCAAAGCAATCTACAGATTCAGAGCAATCCCTATCAAACTACCAATGGCATTTTTCACAGAACTAGAACAAAAAGTTTTACAATTCATATGGAAACACAAAAGACCCAGACTAGCCAAAGCAATCTTGAGAAAGAAAAATGGAGCTGGAGGAATCAGGCTCCCTGACTTCAGACTATACTACAAAGCTACGGTAATCAAGACGGTATGGTACTGGCACAAAAAGAGAAATATAGATGAATGGAACAGGATAGAAAGTCCAGAGGTAAGCCCGTGCACATATGGTCACCTTACCTTTGACAAAGGAGGCAAGAATATACAATGGAGAAAAGACAGCCTCTTCAATAAGTGGTGCTGGGAAAACTGGACAGCTACATGTAAAAGAATGGTATTAGAACACTTCCTAACACTATACACAAAAATAAACTCAAAATGGATTAAAGACCTAAATGTAAGGCCAGACACTATAAAACTCTTAGAGGAAAACACAGGCAGAACACTCTATGACATACATCACAGCAAGATCCTTTTTGACCCACCTCCTAAAGAAATGGAAATAAAAACAAAAATAAACAAATGGGACCTAATGAAATTTAAAAGCTTTTGCACAGCAAAGGAAACCATAAACAAGACGAAAAGACAACCCTCAGAATGGGAGAAAATATTTGCAAACGAAGCAACTGACAAAGGATTAATCTCCAAAATATACAAGCAGCTTATGCAGCTCAATAAAAAAAAACAAACAACCCAATCCAAAAATGGGCAGAAGACCTTAACAGACCTTTCTCCAAAGAAGTTATACAGATTGCCAACAAACACATGAAAGGATGCTCAACATCACTAATCATTAGAGAAATGCAAATCAGAAGCACAATGAGGTATCACCTCACACAGGTCAGAATGGCCATCATCAAAAAATCTACAAACAATAAATGCTGGAGAGGGTGTGGAGAAAAAGGAACCCTCTTGCACTGTTGGTGGGAATGTAAATTGATAGAGCCACTATGGAGAACAGTATGGAGGCTTCTTAAAAAACTAACAATAGAACTACCGTATGACCCAGCAATCCCACTACTGGGCATATACCCTGAGAAAACCATAATTCAAAAAGAGACATGTATCACAATGTTCACTGCAGCACTATTTACAGTAGCCAGGACTTGGAAGCAACCTAAGTGTCCATCGACAGATAAATGGATAAAGAAGATGTGGCACATATATACAATGGAATATTTCTCAGCCATAAAAAGAAATGAAATTGAGTTATTTGTAGTGAGGTGGATGGACCTAGAGTCTGTCATACAGTGAAGTAAGTCAGAAAGAGAAAAACAAATACTGTGTGCTAACACATATATATATGGAATCTAAAAAAAAAAAAAAAAAAATGGTTCTGATGAACCTAGGGGCAGGACAGGAATAAAGATGCAGATGTAGAGAATGGACTTGAGGACACAGTGGGGGCGGGGGAAGGGGAAGCTGGGACGAAGTGAGAGAGTGGCATGGACATATATATACTACCAAATGTAAAACAGATAGCTAGTGGGAAGCAGCTGCATAGCACAGGGAGATCAGCTCCGTGCTTTGTGACCACCTAGAGGGGTGGGGTAGGGAGGGTGGGAGGGAGACGCAAGAGGGAGGGGATATGGGGATATATGTATACATATAGCTGGTTCATTTTGTTATACAGCAGAAGCTAACAAAACATTGTAAAGCAATTATGCTACAATGAAGATGTAAAAAAACAAAACAAAACAATGATATAGTTTAGTTACAGTCCAAAAGAGGAAAAAAAAAAAAAAAGAGTACTGCTTAAATCTGCTTTATTTCATAAGGGAAATAAGGGAACTCAAGATTTTTTTCCTTTTATCGTGGCCTCATTTCCAAGGCCTGCACTTCCTAATAATTCAGTTCAGGACAGTCTGAGAATTACAACATGGCAAAAGGAAAAGTCATAGACGTGAGTGGTTAATTGGATGTAAAGGGTTACAGATCAGATGAATCAAAACATAGGAGGGGAAAATGGAAGGCTTTACATATAGGATATGACTTACTGAAAATCCAAAGTTAGAGCCAAGATTCACTCCTGAGGAGAAAACAACAACAACAGATAGTGTTTCTCAGTTTTTGTTTGTTTGGTGGATCACCTTTGAGAGGTGTTTCTTCTGTTCTTGGATCATTTTCAAGCCAGCAATGCCCCTCAGTTCAAGTCTGGATGATCTGAAAGTCACAGCAAAGGAAGAATCAGTATCTTGCACATAGCAGGCATTCAGTAAACATTTTTGGAATGAAGAAATGAAGGGTTTTCAGGACTTAGTATGCATGAAGTGGGACAAGAATCAGGAGAATCAAATCCAGCTGCAAAGAAGAAATGGGCTATAGTACGTACTGCAACTCACTGAAAACCCACTTACTAAAGGGATGAAAAATGGGGCAATGAGTCTCAGGTTCTATTTGATTTATAATTCCTGAGAGCTGTTTCCTTTTATCTTGGTTTCTTTTCAAGGCCAGAATGACACTCTGAAGTTCAGATATGGATAAAAAGGAGATTGATTAGTTATGGCAAAGGCAAAAAACTTGAGGCTTCTCAGCTCTTGTGATCTTGTCCAGGACTAGCTACGAAACCCAGGATCTCATGGGGTAGACTTACTTTTACTGCATTTTTCCTCAAAAAATTCCAACCATGATGTCTGCATTTGACAGAGCCAGTGATATTTCTCAAGTTGTTCCAAACCTTTCCCACTCTCAACTCCCAACTGCATGTTGCTATTTTGCTCTCATCAGAGCACCTAGCAGTTCTGCTTAATCTAGATGTGAGGTGACCCCCTTCCAGACAAGAGCTATGAAGAGGAAGGGCAGGCTCTGGATCCCCGGCTTGGCCACTTTCTCCGGAGCCTGACTATATTGATGATCTTTTTTTATTTTCAATCTCTGCCTGCTGCCTGTCTCTGATTACTCGCATGCTTGCGTTTCCCAGTCCTAGAAAACACCCTTCCATTTGGCTCTCCTCCACCAGACTACTTAAAGAGAAGTTTTTACTTCCTACTTCAACTTTCTGACCTTCCTCCCATTAGCCCCTCAATCACAGTAATCTGGCTTCCACTCCCACTGTGCTAAAGGCAGCTGCTTCTGGCAAAGGTCACTGAAAACATATGAAAGATAATACATGAGGTCTTCTTTGAATTCCTCATCCTATTTGAATTCTCTGTAGTGTTGGTAGTACTCTATGGAGTACTTCTTTCCTGGCCTCTGAAATATTGCTCCTTGTTTTTATACCTCTCTGGACAGTTTTTTTTTTTTTCATTCACTCCTAAAATTTTGCCCATCCCTGAAATGTTGGTGTTCCTAAAGGTTCTACCCCTGAGTCTCTTCTCATGCCAACACATTCCCTGAGTGATATGAACCAGCTCCCTTAGCTTCAGGTACTGCCTGAAAATTCCCAAATCTTCATGTCTAGGCTGTCTCCACTCCTGGAGCTCTCTCTTAAAGAAGCACAGTAGGTTAATTAGAAAACAAATGAGCCAGTACAGGAAGACCTTCATCCATTTCACCTCCACTAATCCTGACATTTCTTTGCTGACAGGAAAGGAAGTTAGGAGGAGGGACAATAAGCCCTGTTATAGAACCCTTGGCACTGGCAACAGACCTCCCCTTAACGGCCCATAACCTCTAAGTAAAATCTCATGGGAGGTAAGTCTCTGTACGGACACTATGTGCCAACATCCCTTTCAGAAAATAATAATGAGATGGCCCTGAAGTCAGCTAGAAGAAAGCAGAGTTGGAAGTACCACATGGGCGGTTCAGTTTGCGTGAGTTTTTAGGGGGAGGTTGAGTTTTTACTCATTTGAGACCCAGCTTGCCACTGGTTCCCAAGTCCCACCCCTCCCCACGTGTGGAGAATGTAGAAGACTGGGAAATTGCCCAGGAGAGAGGGGCTACGTTCCAGGATCCAACAGCCTCCTTTTAAACTGCCTGCAAGCATCCCATACACAACAGTTCCAGAACTGATCCTATCCCTCTGGCTGTACTCCCATTCTAGTTGACAGTATCACCTTTCACCCTCTTGGCCCAGATGGAAACCTGTTATTGGAGACTTCTCCTCTTCAGTAGTGCCCCCTTCAGTTCTAGGACACAGATGTCTCTCCAGACTGGCTCCTTTCTACACTGGACCAACCTCCCACCATCTTCATCCCTCTACTCTCTACCCCATCCAATCCACGTGTGACACTGCAGCCAGAGGAACCTGTCCAAAACACATACCGATCATTCACCTCCTTTCATTAAAACCCCCACTGATAATGTGCACGCTTTTACCTTTATGAGATCCTTTGCAACCTAACTTGACCTGTCTTCCATTTTCATCTCTGGTGACTCCTTCCCTCATCCAAGCAACAAAGGTTTTCTTTGTAATTTTTCAAACACACCATGCTAAGTACTGAGGGCCAACTACAGGTTGGCCACTCATCTATAAACTTTGGAATACAGTGAACATGAAAGGAAGGCCCCTGCTCTCATGCAACTCACATTTTAGTAGGAAGAGCCAGCGAATAAACAAATAGGATAATTTCAGATAGTGATAAGATGCTATGAAGACAATGAAATGGGGTGGATGGGGGGAGATGCGGGTCAGCTATTTTAAATACAGTGCTCAGGGGTGGCCTGACAAGATGACTTTTAGCTGAACTTGAAGGATGAGGAGGAGCCAGACAAGCAAAGATCTGGCAGAGAGTATGTGGGGCTGTTTGAGCAGCACGTGCAAAAGGCTCTGAGGCAAGAACTAGTTTGGCAGCTTGGCATTTCCAAGGTTCCAAAACAAAGCAGTGAGGTTGGATCTTATTATATACCTGAGGAGGGGGACAATGCCCTAGATGAGGTGAGGCCAGATCACATGGGGCCGTATAGGCCAGGTCAAGAAGTCTGGATATTATTTTAAGGGCAAAAGGAATCTACTGAAGGATCTTGAGTGAAGTACTGACGTGCTCTGATTTACCTTCTCAAATGATCACTCTGGCTCTTCTCGGAGAAGGTGTTTTTGGTGAAGCGGAAGGGTAAGCCTCGAGACCAGTTCCATGCCTTCAGGCTTACGCTCAGGCCATTCCTAAGTCTGGAATAACAGTCTTTACTGGGTTCCAGGGTCCCAGCTCCCAGGAAGCTGAGAAAGTGGCCCCTTACTGCATTTCTTTCAGCCCAGGTCAAGCCTCGTTTAGCGATCAAGAAGAGATGGAAAAAAAAAAAAAAAAAGAAGAGATGGACAGATATCCCCCAATAAACCTTGCCTCACCAACCCTTCAGTCATTCAAAAGACCACTCACTAGGCGCTGGAGACACTGAGGAGAGTCCGACGAGGCCCTCCCCCGCCCTCGCTGTCGAGAGACCACTTTTTTCAGGTCCCTCCTCCATCTCCTAACTCAAGGGGCAATTCTCGATCAGACTGTGTTTGGCGTCCCGGGGCAGGAACAAACCCAGGCCCGTGGGTTGGCCGGGCAGAAGAGGCTTCTCCCTAAGATGAACGGGGCCACCTCGCAACTGGCAGCCCAGCGGGGCCCAAACCAAAGAGCCACCAAGAAAGGGCGGCGCAGCCGGCTCCAAGGCAGGATACGGACTACAACTCCCAGCAGATCCTGCGCGCAGACCGCCGATCCCTCCGCTCCGAATTTGCCCTGCCGGCTGTGTCCACCGCTGTCCGCCAAGGGCCAAGTCCAGGTTTTCTAGGCCCCGAAGTCCGTCTTCTTATCACATTTCCGGAGAGGGACGGCTGGGAGCCCTGGAGGAGAAACGGACCTTTTTGAGGAGAAACGCGGATGCAGACCATCGAAGAGACGTCGTGCTGCGGCTCCTGATTTTCGCGCGCTTTTGGCGCGGGTGGTTGTGGGTAGCGCGCCCAGGAGGGAGAAAGGAGCTGGGGGGTCTGTGACCGCGCCGCCCGCCGGGCCTGAGGGGATGGACGAGGACGATCCTCACGCTGAGGGGGCGGCGGTGGTCGCCGCGGCCGGGGAGGCGCTGCAGGCCCTGTGCCAGGAGCTGAACCTGGATGAGGGGAGCGCGGCCGAAGCCCTGGACGACTTCACCGCCATCCGGGGCAACTACAGCCTAGAGGTGAGCGGCGGCAGGTGGGGCGGCGGGACCGAGCTCGCCAGGCCCCACCCCCGCCCCGCCCCGCCCCTACCCCACCCTATGGGGCGGTGGGAGTTTCCCCACCGGGAAGGGTCTCTGCCCAGCCCCGCGCCGAGGAGTGCGGAGCTGGAAGGGCGAGTGTAGATAAATCTCTCCATTTATTTTGAGGCGGGAAACCGAAGTCCGGAAAAGGAGTGGCTTGTCCAAGGTCACACGCCACTCAGGGGTCCCCTAGTCTTCAGACCAGTGCCACACACGTCATGGGACTGCCCTTAAGTCTGCTTAAACAAACAGTTACTCTAATGGCAGAAGCTTACGTGAATTGTGTGCCCAGACGCCACTGCCCAGCGCTTTAAATATGTCATCTCACTTGGTTCTCGCCGCCACACCTCTTCGAACATGTTGTGATCCCCGTTACACAGATGGGGAAGCTGAGCCCCGAAGAGGTTAAGCGCAAGGTCTCACCGTTAGAGGTGGAGCCGGAGTAAGGAGTCTGAGCCATAATCTCTCCACCCTTCCGCCTCGAGGTGTGGGTTGCTCTTTCGGCAGAATTGCCGCTGTACAGCAGTTTGATCAGAGCCAGTGTGCACACAATGCTTATCTCTCGGCCCCAGCTTCCTCCTCTCTCAGATGGGGATAATTAGATTATCCTGATGCTAAGCACAGTGTCTGTCTCTAAACAAAATAAACGTAGGCTATCATTAGATTTTCCCCAACCGTTCTTGCATTAAGTCCTCACAACAGCCCTGTGAACATGGCAGGGCAGCGAGTATTAAACCTGCTTTGCAGGCAATATTATCAAGGCCCAGAGGATTGTCTTGCCCAGGGTCGTTCTGCTAATTGTCCTAGGAACCCAGGCAAGCATAAGCCCAGTATAGAGGTAGAATTGTGGTGGAATGTATTTGCAATTGCTCCAGCAGCCTTATGGTCAAAGGTTTTCGTGATCCAAGAGGACTGGACTCACCCAGAGTGCTCTGCTGACTCATCACCTGGTGAAATAATTAATCGGTGGGCTCTAAGGCATAGAGTTGGAAATTTGGAGTGGAATGTGTGTGTGTGTATATGAGGGAGAAGAAGAGAGCTTCTTGTATGTCTCCAGGGTAGGACTGGATAGACTGGATGAAGGACAGTGATGTGCATCTCTGGGTGACACGAGAGGAAAGCTGAGGAAAGAATAAGAAACTAAGGGAGATTATAAATTATGTCCCCTAGATTGGAAACAAACTTTTTAAAAGTCTGAGAAAGCATTTCTGACATCGAGTCCTCATTTGGTCTGTCACTGAAAAGCATTGCTGAGTGCAGATGGTGGTCAAGGTATTAAACTGGGCACCTCTTTCAGATTCTTGAATATGCCCAGCTTGTTCCTACTTGTGTGCTTTCTCCATGCCAATCCCTCTGCCTGGAAACTTTTCCCTCACTCCCGACTCCAGCGAAAGTTGAAGAGCTGAATCTCCAGTTAGGCTGAGTTGATCAGGATATCTTAAATGTTTGACTGAATTCACAGCTGTGTGAATTAAGATTTTGTGAGTGTTTATTCTATCCAGAGTGTTTTATTTTCCTCTTCTTTTATGCTTTGTTTTTGGTGGAGGGCATTTTCATATATCTGCTGCTTCCTAAGAACCCCTCTGCCCAGCCCCTGTCCCCTCTAGTCTACCTGGCAAGCTCCTGCTTACCCACCCCACTTCCCCCGTACATTTTGGTGATTTTTCACCACTTAACCACTTTTGTCTCCCTCTGTGAACCCTTCCCTGACCCCCAGTCAAAATCAGTAACTACACTATATTCTCCCATAACACTTTCTTTTCAATTCTTTTTAAAACATATATCTCACCAATTATAGATAATAGTATAATATCTGTTCCTCTTAGCTCTACACTTGGAGTACCCTGAGGTTAGAAACTGTTTTTGTATTTCTAAGGCCTAGCATAAAGGAACTAAATTAAATACTATAGGTGCTTTTTTTTTTTTAAAGGAAAAAAAATCAAAGCAGTAATTTTGGTTCTTAAATTTTCTCTGTCTTAATAGTGTTTTCATCTAGCAGCCTGTATCCAAAAGCTGTAGAGTACTTGGATGCTATACCCAAACAGTTAGTTAATCAAGGCTTCTAAAAGTATTCAACCTTAAGCTTACCTGCCTCCTTTAATGCCTTGAGCAAATGAGACTTTTCACTATAGTACTTTAGGGTAGGAACATTAGGTAGCTTTATTGGTGGCTACCCATTTCTACCCACCCCTTTTGGATTATTGCGAGAAATCTTTATCAATCATTTTATTCTTTTAGAGTCTGATCTTAAAGAGGATCTGCACAACAGTATTGTGTTGTGCTATGAGATTTGAGTCTAGTTCTTAATTTTATGTAAAGCTCAGCAGTGAAGTCATAAAGTGAATCTAGCTTGGATATCTCAAGCCTAAAGCAGATAATTAAGTGTTGAATTCCCAAATGTCACCTTTTTTGTAGCATTGTAAATTGAAGTGTCTGCTAAGATAGAGAGCCATACTTACTATTTTAAAGATTAGGGTAAATAATTCCCCAAATTTTTACCTCACAAAACTGACAGTCTCCTTTGTGTTGTGATGGGTATTAATTTTTATATGTGTAATTCTCTTGCCATCTTCTACTCTGTTCTTTCCTTTCTCTGCCAAACTGGTTAAAAAAGAAACCTAAAACTAAAATGGTAGGAACTTCAGCATCATCAAGGCCATGACTGGTGTTATAATATTGAGAAAGCTAATGCTGAGAAATTGAAAACTCTTCAATAATATTAGATTTGGGGTATAGGTGAGAGATCTATCTTTAGATTAATACGGATTTAGCATGTTACACAGGACTAAGAGTAAGGAGTTTTATACCCATTACTGCAACCAACTAAGTTTTGTGACCTTGGGCAAATATCTTCGTTTCTCTGGCCTGTTAATTAATACAGGATGAAAATTAGACCAGATAATTCTAAGATCTCTTTTGATTCTAGAATTAAAGCGTTTTAACGTAGTATATCCATTTTGCTGTTTTATCTTTTGCCTGCCAGGGAGAAGTTATACACTGGTTGGCATGTTCATTATATGTTGCTTGCCGCAAAAGCATTATTCCCACAGTTGGAAAGGGTATCATGGAAGGAAATTGTGTTTCACTTACCAGAATACTACGTTCAGCTAAATTAAGGTAAAGCACTTGATTTTTCAAACATTATTTTATAAGTCCTAAATTTAATTTTAGGATTTAATTTCTCTTTATTTTAAATCATTTAGCTTCATCCCATTCGAAGTTTGTTATCCATATAGGTATCCTTTCCCAATTCTCACATCCTTTCTCTGTCTTTCTTCCTTAAATTCTAACTTCAACCAGAGGCCTCTAAATCTTTTTAGATTTAGAGGTTCTAAATCTTTTTTCTCTGTAACTTTTTCATTCATATTTTAAATTTGAGAATAATTTCAAGCTTTCAGAAAAGTTGCAGAAATAAGAAAACTACAAAGAACATCCATGTACCCTTGACCTAGACTCACCTTTTATTGATATTTTACTCCATTTGCTTTATCATTTGATCTTTTTCTCTTGAATAGTATTTTTTTTCCTCAGCTATTTCAATTTAAGTGGTGTCCGTTATAGCCCTTTACCCCTAAATACTTCGTGTGTATTTCCTTAAATAACTGCAGTACAGTTATCAACTTCAACAAAGTTAACATTGATGCAGTAATTTTATATAATCTAGCATCTGTATTCTAGTTTTATTGGTTGATCCAGTAACATTCTTGATAGCATTTTTTTCCTTCAAGATCCAATCTTAAAAAAAAAAAAATCCAATCTAGGATCAGGTATTGCATTCACTTACCATGTCTTTTTAGTCTCCTTTAAACAAGAACATTTCCACAGCCTTTGTCTTTTATGACATTGACATTTTTGAAGAGTATAGTTCACAATCACCCTGCCCCCCTTTTTAATAGATTGTTCCTCATTTTGGATTTGTTTCATGTTTCCTTATGATTAGGTGCAGGTTTTACATTCCTAGATGGAAAACTACATAAGTGATTTTGTGTCCTCAGTATATCACATCTAGAGGCACATGATATCCTTCTGCCTCTCATTGGTGATGTTAATTTTGATCATCTGCTAACGATGTTCTCTTGTTTCTCTACTGTATGGTTAATATTTTGTCCCTTGCAAAATACTAAGCAATTGGTGGGTCTTAGCTATAGCTTTTACTCGCTCTGGTATCAACTTTATGGAACTATTTGCCTGAATACCAAACAACAGAAATGGAGTGATTCAGATTTGGATAGTTGCCAATGTTCATAATGACTATTTGAGTTCATTGTCTATTTGCTATCCTGGGTTTCCAGGACAGAGGCGAAAGTGTAAAGCCCTATCCAGTGAGGGTTAAGTTTCAGTTCATGCTAAATCAAAAAAAAAAAAAAAAATCCTCAGAACAATTTTGGTTTCTATAAATGGAAAAAGAATTAAGTCAAGACAATTTTTAAAACTTTAGTAAATATAATTTTTGTCGTTCATGATAAAAAGAAAATGAAAATATAAGATAAATGGAGTTAAGGTAATTTTTTTTAATTGAGCAAAACCTTGTCCATTGTCATGTGATCTTTTTCTATTGATGTTTCTCTTTTAAATTTATTTATTTATTTATTTATTTATTTTTGGCTGTGTTGGGTCTTCGTTTCTGTGCGAGGGCTTTCTCTAGTTGCGGCAAGCGGGGGCCACTCTTCATCACGGTGCGCGGGCCTCTCGCTATCGCGGCCTCTCTTGTTGTGGCTCACGGGCTCCAGATGCGCAGGCTCAGTAGTTGTGGCTCACGGGCCTAGTTGCTCCGTGGCATGTGGGATCCTCCCAGACCATGGCTCGAACCCGTGTTCCCTGCATTGGCTGGCAGATTCTCAACCACTGCACCACCAGGGAAGCCAGGGAAGTGATGTTTCTCATCACTGACCATATTAAATTTTTAAATCTTTGTAATAATAAGTTGTTGCGGAAACTGAACAGTACAAGCTCATGATAAAAATTTCAAATAATGAAAAGAGTTCTGGAGGTAGATAGTGGTAATGGTTAATGCCACTGACCTGTACACTTAAAAATGGTTAAAATGGTAAATTTTACATTGTATATACTTTTACTACAATAAAAGAAAAAAGGTTTAAAATTTTCAAATAATACAGAAGGGTTGAAAATAGAAAGATATCTCTTTCTTTTTCCATCCCCCAGAATTTACCACTATTAGCAATTTACTGTTATTAAATTGTTAAGCAGGAAAAAATCTGTTTTTCAGTTTTTTGCGTTTTATTTGTAAGCATAAATGAGATCATTGCTATATGTATTTTTCTGTTGGTTTTCTTACTTTATATTCTGGAAATCCTTCTATATCACCATGTATAGCTCTACCTCATTAATTTTTTTTAATGACTGTCGGATATTTTAAGTTATAAGGATGTTTTATATATTTAGCCAGCCCCCTTATTGATGAGCATTTAGATTATATCCAGTCCCTTGTGATTACAGACAAGTGAACATTATTGTAAGTGTGTATTTCAGATAAATTCCTAAAAGTGTAGTGATGAGTCAAAAGATACTTTTTAAAATGTGGATTGGTTTTAAAAAAATTGTTTAAGTGTCACATTCCTAATTGCTAAAAGAGCAGTTGACCAACATCAATATGTTCATTCAGACAAATAAAAAAGAATTTCAAGTGATCATTATTATTTACATTGATTTATAATAATTTGGGCTATTTTCAAAATTTCAACTTTAAATGTAATTTTAAATGACTAGATCTTTATAGATATGGGAGAATATCCATCAAATATTGTTAATAAATTATAATGCAAAATACTGTTTAAGTATATATTTATACATACACATGTAAAACTAGCAAATTTTTATTGAATATTTACCTGTGTGACAGACAATATGTGCTAATAGTTTGCATATCTTTATTCATTTAATCCTCACAGTAATTGTATTAAATAAATCTCATTTTAAAGATGAGGAAACCAAGTCACCAAGAGATTAAATTACTTCCCAGAGGTTATATACCTAAGAAAGTGGCGAGCCTCCCAAGTCATGCTGTGTTACATATGTATCTATATACAAATATACATTAGTATGTCTCCTTTTGAACTGTATCTATA
This sequence comes from Eubalaena glacialis, assembly GCF_028564815.1. Classification (NCBI taxonomy): domain Eukaryota; kingdom Metazoa; phylum Chordata; class Mammalia; order Artiodactyla; family Balaenidae; genus Eubalaena; species Eubalaena glacialis. Next base: position 23,083,529 of record NC_083728.1, read on the forward strand.
TTCAGCTTCAGTCTACAAAACAAAAAAAATTTAACCAAAGCAACTTCCAACTTAAAAAGAAAGTTGCATGTAAAAATTTTTTCTGCTATTAAGGGTATTAAAAAATTGTATCTATTTTATAATTTGAATTTTAAATTCATTTTAATAAAGCAGTTAGTTGTCTACATCTTATTGTTTTAAGTATTGAGAACTAATTTTTCCATATTTTTTACAAGTTTTTCTGTAACTTAAATCAAGACAACTTTCATTCATTCATTATTTTCGTAGTATAATAATAGAACCTGAATGAAAAATGATTTTTCATAATTTTAATTGGAACATTGATGATACTAATTTTTACAGAGTAATTTTCTTTTTTTTTTTAAATTAATTAATTTATTTATTTATTCTTGGCTGTGTTGGGTCTTCGTTTCTGTGCGAGGGCTTTCTCCAGTTGCGGCAAGCGGGGGCCACTCTTCATCGCGGTGCGCGGGCCTCTCACTGTCGCAGCCTCTCCCGTTGCGGAGCACAGGCTCCAGACGCGCAGGCTCAGCAGCTGTGGCTCACGGGCCTAGCCGCTCCGCGGCATGTGGGATCTTCCCGGACCAGGGCACGAACCCGTGTCCCCTGCATTGGCAGGCGGATTCTCAGCCACCGCGCCTCCAGGGAAGCCCCCAGAGTAATTTTCTCTTTTATCTTTTGCCATTAAAATTAGGTAGTGTGCCACCATTGGAACGTATGTTCCATATTACCATCCCTACTCTATACTTTGCTTTTGGTGGCAGGGTTTGGGGGAAGTATATGTGTATGTGATAAGATATGCATTACATAAAATTTACCATTTTAACCAATTTTAATTGTACAGTTCAGTGTCATTGAATACATTCACATTGTTGTTCAACCCTCACCACCATCCATCTCCAGAACTTTTTCGTCTTCCCAAACTTAAACTCCATACCAGTTAAACAATAACTTCCCTCTTCCTCCTCCTAACCCTCGACAACCACCATTCTACTTTCTGTCTCTCTGAATTTGACTGTTCTAGGTACCTCACATAAGTGGAATCATACAGTATTTGTCTTTTTGTGACTGGCTTATTTCACTTAGCCTCATGTCTTCAAATAACAGCATAATATCTCCAAGGAAGGACACAACAAATGAATACTTAGCATAATGTCTTCAAAGAAATGGCTGATTCAGAAGCTGGGGCAGACCTATTTTTCTAACGAACCTGGAACAACTTATGCCAGAAAGTAAGGAAGTGCTCAAAAAAATGTTGGGGACATCTCCAGGGGACAAAGGAGCTAGTTTGAAAAGGCTCCCATTTGTAACCATACCTGGGATATCTTGAGCATCAGAATGAATAGGGACAGTAATGGATTATAACTGAATAAAATCTATACTGATGATAAATAGGGGAGAAGGGAAATCTCTTCCTTATATTAGCATGCCAACTAAATATTTACATAATTGTAGAGTATCTCCCTACAAGTCACTTATCAATTACAAAGGGAAAAATAGTAACTTTGAAGTGGAAGACCTGGCAGATACCACCTAAATCAAGTACAGAGTTATTATCAATGATGGGACAAATGGTTATGACCCACTGAGAAGGATATAACATCACTTATGTAGTACTCTGTCAAAAATACATAGCCTAAATCTAATAATGAGGGAAGCATGTAGGGACATACTACAGAATAACTGACCTGTCCTCTTCCAAAATGTTGGTGTCACAAGAGACAGTCTAACGAACTGATGTAGACTGAAGGAAACTAAAAGGAAATAACACATAAATGCAGTTCATGCTACTAGATTACACCCTAGATTGGGAAATTTAAGATTGCTGTGAAGAACATTCTTGAGACAATTGGTGAATTTTAAATTTAAATATGGACTAATAGTATTTTATCAATATAAAATTTTCTGATTTTGATAATTGCACTTAATCATGTAAGACCTCTTTCTCAGGAAATAGAAACTATATTTTTGAGTAAATACATTTTCTCTTTATGAAAATAGAAGAGAGGGCATGATATCTACACCTTACTCTCAAATGCTTCAGAAAAAAATTATATGTATGTTATATTAGGGTTCACCAGAGAAACAAAACCAATAGAATGTGTTAATATGTGTGTGTATATATATATATATATATGGAGAGAGAGAGAGCGTGCACGCACGCAAAAGAGCATGTACACACACATGCACAGGTTGGGAAGAGGAGAGGGAGAGGGATTTTAAGGAATTGGCTCACATGGTTGTGGAGACTTGGAGAGTCTAAAATATGGGGTAGGCCAGCAGGCTGGCAACCCAGGAAAGAGTCGCAATTTGAATCCAAAGGCAGTCTGCTGGCAGAATTCCTTCTTACTTGGGAGGAGGTCAGTCTTTTTCTGTTAAGACCTTCAAACTGATTTGATGAGGCCCACCTACATTATGGAGAGTAATCTGCTTTACCCAGAATCCACCAATCCAAATGTTTATTTCATTCCAAAAAATACCTTAATGGAAACATTGGAATAATGTTTGACTGAGTATCTGGGCGCCCATACACAATCTCCTTATGCCATACTTAATCTGCAAATAAAAGCCATAACAAGATCATACATTAGCCTAACATGAGATAAGTATCCTTTGTACAACCAAAAATGCCCTAACCCTTTCCCCAAAAGAGGATGCAAAATCCTTGGGTGATGTTTACTCTTCTTCTTGATATCCTGTAACTTAAATACTCGGAAGTAAAGTTAACAATATTGTGGTATAAAGTCAGTACATGCTATGTTACGTAACAAGTGGGTAAGAGAGGAAGGAATACAAAGATTTAATACACGCACACAAACACTTGTAGCAAAATAAGAAATACTCATTACAATTAGAGTCCTCGTTTTGTAGCTGGTCACGTGGTTGTAGTTGGTATTAATAACCTTCTTCCACTGCCCACTCCATATTTCCTTTGCCTTCAGCAAGCACCTCAGCTGGTCGTGGTTTTTTACCTGGTGAGGTGACCCGAAACCTTCATTCCTGAAGAGTCTGGGCCATTAGTAGTCCTGCCTGGATTAGATTGTTGTAGTTTTCCATTGACTTCAATCACAGGGCATGGTAATAGTAAGAGCTACCCTAAGGGATTCCTGTATTCTATTCTTTACCTCCATTCTGGAGTAGCAATCCAGTTTCTCCTTGGTCATCAGGATCAGTGACTCCAGCCAGCATAGTAACTCCCTTCTTTGCCTGTTGCTTTAGAGGCATGAGGAGCCCAAAGTGGTTGGATGGCAGTCTTAACTTCTAGTTCAATGGATTATTGTTGTATCTCTTGGTGGAAGCATTACTCTCTCTGGAACTAAGACCTCTAGGCCAACAGAGTATAATGTGACAGGGACAGGAAGCAAAAATTTTGCTGGTGGGTCAATAGGGGTAATAGTGAGTGGTGCCACTCTCCCCCCACCTCTTGATTCCTGGACCTGTGAATCCTGGCTGTGGAAGAAACAGCCCTATATTGTTTGCTGATTCAGAGCATATACAGCCTCCTAAAGAACCTTGCTCTGCTGCTGGCTGATTGGGCACTCAGCAGTGACTGTAGGCAGATTGGCTTTGGTCCAGATTGGCAGTGGAAATCCATGAGCCCGTACATAACTTTTCTAAAAAATTTTAATCTCATCCAAAAAACATCTTCACAGAAACATCCAGAATAATGTTTGACCAACTATCTGGGCACTGTGGCTCAGTCCAATTGACACCTAAAATTAACCATCACATGTGGATACATACACAGATGATGATTCGACTTAAGATTTGTGACTTGATGGTGTGATACTGTCTCATGATGCTGGGCAGCAGCAGTGAGCCATAGCTCCCAGTCAGCCATGCAGTCAGGAGGGTAAACAACCAATACACTTACAACCATTCTGTACCCATACAACCATTCTGTTTTTTACTTTCAATAGAGTATTCATTAAACTACATGAGATAGTCAACACTTTTTTTTATCAAATAGGCTTTGTGTTAGATGATTTTACCCATCTGTAGGCTAATGGAAGTGTTCTGAGCACATTTAAGGCGGGTTAGGCTAAGCTATGATGTTTGGTAGGTTAGGTATATTAAATGCATTTTCAGCTTATAATATTTTCAGCTTATAGTGGGTTTGTCGGGATGTAACCCCATGATAAATCAAGGAACACTTGTATGCACATATATACACAGAGAGAGAGAGATGGATGACAAAGCAAATACACAAAATGTTAATTATTGGTGAATAAAGGAGTTCTTGTATACTATTCTCGCAACTTTTTTGTAAGTTTGATGCTATTTCAAAATAAAAAGATTAAGGGATAAAAGGGAATGTTTAAATACATTTATGGTACATTCGTATAGTGGAATAAAATGCAGCTCTTAAAATTATGGAAGGAGTATAACATGAACTGATATAAAAAGATCTCCAAAATAAATTACAGGAAAAAAAATGAAGTGCAGAGTATTGTAGGTAGTATGGTATCATTTGAGTGGGAAAAAAGTTTAAGTAGGTATATGTTTATAAATGCCTTAAAAAGCTCTGCAAGGATAAATAAGTAACTAGTAACAATGTAATTAGTCACTAAGGCAAAGTTGATTGCTTTAGTGGAAAAAAACTGGGAGGGCGGTGATAGCAGACATCATATATCCTTTAGTACCTTTTAAATTTTGTAATTATGCATATTACCCATTAAAAAAAAACCAAAGAGGAGAATTCTCACACACAGGGTATCATGATATACTTTTTTTTTTTTTTTTTGGCTGTGTTGGGTCTTCATTGCTGCGCGCAGGCTTTCTCTAGTTGCAGCGAGCGGGGGGCTACTCTTCGTTGCAGTGCGGTGGCTTCTCTTGTTGTGGAGCATGGGCTCTAGACGCATGGGCTTCAGTAGTTGTGGCTCGCGGGCTCCACAGCGCAGGCTCAGTAGTTGTGGTGCACGGGCTTAGTTGCTCTGCGGCATGTGGGATCTTCCCGGACCAGGGATCGAACCCGTGTCCCCTGAATTGGCAGGCAGATTCTTATCCACTGTGCCACCAGGGAAGCCCTGATAAAGATCTTTTTTAAAAACTCAGATTCTTAGATTTCAATCAGCATGTCTGGAGTTTGAACACCTATGGACAAAACTAGCTGATGATTTCTTCCACCACCTTTTAAAAAAAAAAAAATTACAAGTATCGTTCTGTATATAGCGCTAGACACTTAAATGAGCTTTAACACTACAAAATTTCAGTCTAAGACCATACTAACATGAGGACATAAAAAAAATGCACTCATAATTAAATAAGCCAGAAAGGTAGAGCCATTATCCATTAAGTGATTTTCTGGGTATGTACTACCTTCTTAGTTTATATTTGGTGGTAGAACCACACGTTGGAACACAAACATTTGAATTTTATTCCTGCCCTGTAACAGTCTGGTGCTTTGTGATCAAATTCCAGAATCCAGTATTGGGAGATTCTGTGTTTCCTCAAACTAGTTTTGTGAACTCATCAGTCTGTTGCCTAACATTTACTTTGTAATTTATATGCAGAGTATGGTCTAGGTGCTGCAGGGAATAAAAGAAGTAGATAGATACTCCCTGCATAGTAGAAGGTATTTTATGTATTGACTACTAATTCAAAATCTACATTCCCACAGTGATTCTGGGAACCAAAGTAATTTCATAGCACTTGGAGTGAGGTTTTTGTTTTTTCTCTCTCTCTCTCTTTTTTTTTTTTTTAAATAAAATCAGGCATTTAATAAAGATTCTTAGGCATAAGTAGAGTGTCTTCTTTTCCTTCCCTTATATGGACTCATTTTAAAGTTGCTTTTTTTCTGTTTTTTTAGTTTAATACAGTTTTTTAGTAAAATGAAGAAGTGGATGGACATGTCAAACTTGCCACAAGAATTTCGTGAACGTATAGAAAGGCTAGAAAGAAATTTTGAGGTGTCTACTGTAATTTTCAAAAAATTTGAGCCAATTTTTTTAGATATATTTCAAAATCCATATGAAGAGCCACCAAAGTTACCACGAAGCAGGAAGCAGAGGTGAGACACTTAATCCTCATATAATTGACATAGAAATTATGATACAAACTTATTAAGGGAATTTGCATTTTTAAAAGTCTACTTTTTAATTCCATTTAATAAAACATAGTTGTCTGTCCTTTGTGAATGAGATTTTATATGTAATTTGACTTTACTATTTGTTATATTTGCTGTTTCAATTTAAGTGACAAATGTGGAATGATATTTAGTAAGTTAGTCAGATAAAAAGTACATTTTTCCCCCTTTTTAGGAGGATTCCTTGCAGTGTTAAGGAGCTCTTTAATTTCTGTTGGACCCTCTTTGTTTATACTAAGGGTAAGGTGACACTTTCAGGTGTTTTACATTTCTACTGTGGGAACTTGGTGCTATTTGACCTGAAAGGTTTCTGGGTTTTATGTCTCTTTTCTTCTAAAGGTAATTTTCGTATGATTGGAGATGATTTAGTAAACTCTTATCATTTACTTCTGTGCTGCTTGGATCTGATTTTTGCCAATGCCATTATGTGCCCAAATAGACGAGACTTGCTAAATCCGTCATTTAAAGGTAAGACCTTATTTATTTTTGAAAACTGATTGTCAATTTTTAGAAAAAGAGTTTCAAAAATTGACCATATTCTCTTTTCCCTCCATTGCTCTTTATACCCTGTCAAACTAGGTTTACCATCTGATTTCCATACTGCTGACTTTAGGGCTTCTGAAGAGCCTCCCTGCATCATTCCTGTACTGTGTGAACTACATGACGGACTTCTGGTAGAAGCCAAAGGAATAAAGGAGCACTACTTTAAACCATATATTTCAAAGCTCTTTGACAGGAAGGTACTATACTTACAATTAAATGACTCAGATTTTGGGGGGTCAGCAGCAGCAGCCTCAAGGGGAAAAGCAATATTTTAAGCAAGTTCTTAACATTATAGGACTCAGGGTCAAGATTCCCAGGTTTCAGTCTCTGATGTGATGCGGAGTTGTTCTGTGATTTTCTGTGATGTGCAAAACTGAGCTGTTGAACAGTGTGACCATCTGTATGTACTATCAAGTAAATGCACTGTCAGAGGCAACTATAGGAGGTTCTGATAGAGAATTATAAAGAACAGAACATCAGAGTAAGCCTGATAAAGAATTATGAAAAGCAGGAGGTCAGAGTAAGCTAGTTTACTGCCACAATTTGAATAACTGCTGACTGTTTACTAAAAGTAGGATGATGTATCAATATAACAACTGTAGCTTTAATTCAATATGAGTAGAGCAGAAAATCCCTTACAGCTGTGGGCTACCTACATGCATTCTGGATTTTTTTCTCAATAATTTACCTCGCTATTTCTATATGTTTGAGTTGGCTTTTTCCTTTGGGTCTCAATTTATTTCCCCAACGCTGAGCCATTTAATCCAGCTACGACTTGAGTTTTCTCTTTGGTTGGAAAAAAAAAAAAATAGGAATATGGATTAATTAGGTCATTATTATAGTTCCCCTCTTTGCAAATACTATTATGAGATTTTCCTCTGAGCATAAAGTCTTCCCTAACTGGTTTCTTCTCTTACACATACTTCTTTTTTTTTTTTTTTTTAATATTTATTTATTTATTCAATTTTATTTTTTGGTAGCATTGGGTCTTTTTTTTTTTGAATATTAGAATTTTATTTTTTACACATATTAGTGTATATATGTCAATCCCAATCTCCCAGTTCATCACACCACCACACACCCTGCCTCCCACCGCTTTCCCCCCTTGGTGTCCATACGTTTGTTCTCTACAACTGTGTCTCAATTTCTGCCCTGCAAACCTGTTCATCTGTACCATTTTTCTAGGTTCCACATGTATGCGTTAATATACAATATTTGTTGTTCTCTTTCTGACTTACTTCACTCTGTATGACAGTCTCTAGACTCATCCACGTCTCTACAAATGACCCAATTTCGTTCCTTTTTTATGGCTGAGTAATATTCCATTGTATATATGTACCACATCTTCTTTATCCATTCGTCTGTCGATGGGCATTTAGGTTGCTTCCATGACCTGGCTATTGTAAATAGTGCTGCAGTGAACATTGGGGTGCATGTGTCTTTTTGAATTATGGTTTTCTCTGGGTATATGCCCAGTAGTGGGATTGCTGGGTCATATGGTAATTCTATTTTTAGTTTTTTGAGGAACCTCCATACTGTTCTCCATAGTGGCTGTATCAATTTACATTCCCACCAACAGTGCAAGAGGGTTCCCTTTTCTCCACACCCTCTCCAGCATTTGTTGTTTGTAGATTTTTTGATGATGCCCATTCTAACTGGTGTGAGGTGATACCTCGTTGTAGTTTTGATTTGCATTTCTCTAATAATTAGTGATGTTGAGCAGCTTTTCATGTGCTTCTCGGCCATCTGTGTGTCTTCTTTGGAGAAATGTCTATTTAGGTCTTCTGCCCATTTTTTGATTGGGTTCTTTGTTTTTTTAATATTGAGCTGCATGAGCTGTTTATATATTTTGGAGATTAATCCTTTGTCCGTTGATTTGTTTGCCAATATTTTCTCCCATTCTGAGGGTTGTCTTTTTGTCTTGTTTGTAGTTTCCTTTGCTTTGCAAAAGATTTTAAGTTTCATTAGGTCCCATTTGTTTATTTTTGTTTTTATTTCCATTACTCTAGGAGGTGGATCAAAGAAGATCTTGCAGTGATTTATGTCAAAGAGTGTTCTTCCTATGTTTTCCTCTAAGAGTTTTATAGTGTCTGGTCTTACATTTAGGTCTTTAATCCATTTTGAGTTTATTTTTGTGTATGGTGTTAGGGAGTGTTCTAATTTCATTCTTTTACATGTAGCTGTCCAGTTTTATCAGCACCATTTAGTGAAGAGGCTGTCTTTTCTCCACTGTATATCCTTGCCTCCTTTGTCATAGGTTAGTTGACCATAGGTACGTGGGTTTATCTCTGGGCTTTCTATCCTGTTCCATTGATCTATATTTCTGTTTTTGTGCCAGTACCATATTGTCTTGATTACTATAACTTTGTAGTATAGTCTGAAGTCAGGGAGTCTGATTCCTCCAGCTCCGTTTTTTCCCCTCAAGACTGATTTGGCTATTCGGGGTCTTTTGTGTCTCCATACAAATTTTAAGATTTTTTGTTCTAGTTCTGTAAAAAATGCCACTGGTAACTTGATAGAGATTGCATTGAATCTGTAGATTGCTTTGGGTATTATAGTCATTTTCACAATATTGATTCTTCCAATCCAAGAACATGGTATATGTCTCCATCTGTTTGTATCATCTTTAATTTCTTTCATCAGTGTCTTATAGTTTTCTGCATACAGGTCTTTTGTCTCCCTAGGTAGGTTTGTTCCTAGGTATTTTATTCTTTTTGTTGCAATGGTAAATGGGAGTGTTTCCTTAATTTCTCTTTCAGATTTTTTGTCATTAGTGTATAGAAATGCAAGAGATTTCTGTGCATTAATTTTGTATCCTGCAACTTTACCAAATTCATTGATGAGCTCTAGTAGTTTTCTGGTGGCATCTTTAGGATTCTCTATGTATAGTATCATGTCATCTGCAAACAGTGACAGTTTTACTTCTTCTTTTCCAATTTGTATTCCTTTTATTTCTTTTTCTTCTCTGATTGCCATGGCTAGGACTTCCAAAACTATGTTGAATAATAGTGGTGAGAGTGGACATCCTTGTCTTGTTCCTGATCTTAGAGGAAATGCTTTTAGTGTTTCACTATTAAGAATGATGCTTGCTGTGGGTTTGTCGTATATGGCCTTTATTATGTTGAGGTAGGTTCCCTCTATGCCCACTTTCTGGAGAGTTTTTATTATAAATGGGTGTTGAATTTTGTCAAAAGCTTTTTCTGCATCTATTGAGATGATCATATGGTTTTTATTCTTCAGTTTGTTAATATGGTGTATCACATTGATTGATTTGCATATATTGAAGAATCCTGCATCCATGGGATAAATCCCACTTGAGCATGGTGTATGATCCTTTTAATGTGCTGTTGGATTCTGTTTGCTAGTATTTTGTTGAGGATTTTTGCATCTATATTCATCAGTGATATTGGTCTGTAATTTTCTTTTTTTGTAGTATCTTTGTCAGGTTTTGGTATCAGGGTGATGGTGGCCTCATAGGATGAGTTTGGGAGTGTTCCTTCCTCTGCAATTTTTTAGAAGAGTTTGAGAAGGATGGGTGTTATCTCTTCTCTAACTGTTTGATAGAATTCACCTGTGAAGCCATCTGGTCCTGGACTTTGTATGTTGGAAGATTTTTATCACAGTTTCAATTTCATTACTTGTGATTGATCTGTTCATATTTTCTATTTCTTCTGGTTCAGTCTTGGAAGGTTATACCTTTCTAAGAATTTGTCCATTTCTTCCAGGTTGTCCATTTTATTGGCATAGAGTTGCTTGTAGTAGTCTCTTAGGATGCTTTGTGTTTATGTGTTGTCTGTTGTAACTTCTCCTTTTTCATTTCTAATTTTATTGATTTGAGTCCTCTCCCTCTTTTTCTTGATGAGTCTGGCTAATGGTTTATCAATTTTGTTTATCTTCTCAAAGAAAAAGCTTTTAGTTTTATTGATCTTTGCTATTGTTTTCTTTGTTTCTATTTCATTTATTTCTGCTCTGATCTTTATGATTTCTTTCCTTCTGCTAACTTTGGGTTTTGTTTGTTCTTCTTTCTCTAGTTCCTTTAGGTGTAAGGTTAGATTGTTTATTTGAAATTTTTCTTGTTTCTTGAGGTAGGCTTGTATTGCTATAGACTTCCCTCTTAGAACTGCTTTTGCTGCATCCCATAGGTTTTGGATCATCGTGTTTTCATTGTCATTTGTCTCTAGGTATTTTTTGATTTCCTCTTTGATTTCTTCAGTGATCTCTTGGTTATTTAGTAACGTATTGTTTAGCCTCCATGTGTTTGTGTTTTTTACGTTTTTTTCCCTGTAATTTATTTCTAATCTCATAGCGTTGTGGTCAGAAAAGATGCTTGATATGATTTCAATTTTCTTAAATTTACTGAGGCTTGATTTGTGACCCAAGATGTGATCTATCCTGGAGAATGTTCTGTGTGCACTTGAGAAGAAAGTATAATCTGCTGGTTTTGGATGGAGTGTCCTATAAATAAATATCAATTAAATCTATCTGGTCTGTTGTATCATTTAAAGCTTGTGTTTCTTTATTAATTTTCTGTCTGGATGATCTGTCCATTGGTGTAAGTGAGGTGTTAAAGTCCCCCACTATTATTGTGTTACTGTCGATTTCCTCTTTTATAGCTGTTAGCAGTTGCCTTATGTATTGAGGTGCTCCTATGTTGGGTGAATAAAAATTTATAGTTGTTATATCTTCTTCATGGATTGATGCCTTGATTATTATGTAGTGTCCTTCCTTGTCTCTTGTAACATTCTTTATTTTAAAGTCTATTTTATCTCATATGAGTATTGCTACTCCAGCTTTCTTTTGATTTCCATTTGCATGGAATATCTTTTTCCATCCCCTCACTTTCAGGCTGTATGTGTCCCTAGGTCTGAAGTGGGTCTCTTGTAGACAGCATATATGTGGGTCTTGTTTTTGTATCCATTCAGCGAGCCTGTGTCTTTTGGTTGGAGCATTTAATCCATTCACGTTTAAGGTAATTATCGATATGTATGTTCCTATTATGATTTTCTTAATTGTTTTGGGTTTGTTTTTGTAGGTCCTTTTCTTCTCTTGTGTTTCCCACTTAGAGAAGTTCCTTTAGCATTTGTTGTAGAGCTGGTTTGGTGGTGCTGAATTCTCTTAGCTTTTGCTTGTCTGCAAAGCTTTTGATTTCTCCATCAAATCTGAATGAGATCCTTGCCGGGTAGAGTAATCTTGGTTGTAGGTACTTCCCTTTCATCACTTTAAGTATATCATGCCACTCCCTTCTGGCTTGTAGAGTTTCTGCTGAGAACTCAGGCCTTAAACTTATGGGAGTTCCCTTGTATGTTATTTGTCATTTTTCCCTTGCTGCTTTCAATAATTTTTCTTTGTCTTTAATTTTTGCCAATTTGATTACTATGTGTCTCGGCCTGTTTCTCCTTGGGTTTATCCTGTAAGGGACTCCCTGCGCTTCCTGGACTTGGGTGGCTGTTTCCGTTCCCATGTTAGGGAAGTTTTTGACTATAATCTCTTCAAATATTTTCTCGAGTCCTTTCTCTCTCTCTTCTCCTTTTGGGATCTCTATAATGCGAATGTTGTTGCGTTTAATGTTGTCCCAGAGGTCTCTTAGGCTGTCTTCATTTCTTTTCATTCTTTTTTCTTTATTCTGTTCTGCAGCAGTGAATTCCACCATTCTGTCTTCCAGTTCACTTATCTGTTCTTCTGCCTCAGTTATTCTGCTATTGATTCCTTCTAGTGTAGTTTTCATTTCAGTTATTGTATTGTTCATCTCTGTTTGTTTGTTCTTTAATTCTTCTAGGTCTTTGTTAAACATTTCTTGCATCTTCTCGATCTTTGCCTCCATTCTTTTTCTGAGGTCCTGGATCATCTTCAGCAATTATTCTGAATTCTTTTTCTGGAAGGTTGCCTATCTCCACTTCATTTAGCTGTTTTTCTGGAAGTTTATCTTGTTCCTTCATTTGGTACATAGCCCTCTGCCTTTTCATCTTGTCCATCTTTCTGTGAATGTGGTTTTTGTTCCACAGGCTGCAGGATTGTAGTTCTTCTTGCTTCTGCTGTCTGCCCTCTGGTAGATGAGGCTATCTACGAGGCTTGTGCAAGTTTCCTGATGGGAGGGACTGGTGGTGGGTAGAGCTGGCTGTTGCTCTGGTGGGCAGAGCTCAGTAAAACTTTAATCCACTTGTCTGCTGATGGGTGGGGCTGGGTTCCTTCCCTGTTGGTTGTTTGGCCTGAGGCGACCCAACACTGGGGCCTACCTGGCCTCTTTGGTGTGGCTAATGGCGGACTCTGGGAGGGCTCATGCCAAGGAGTACTTCCCAGAACTTCTTCTGCCAGTGTCCTTGTCCTCACGGTGAGACACAGCCACCCCCCACCTCTCCAGGAGACCCTCTAACACTAGCAGGTAGGTCTGGTTCAGTCTCCTATGGGGTCACTGCTCCTTCCCCTGGGTCCCGATGCGCACACTACTTTGTGTGTGCCCTCCAAGAGTGGAGTCTCTGTTTCCCACAGTCCTGTCAAAATCCTGCAGTCAAATCCCGCTAGCCTTCAAAGTCTGATTCTCTAGCTATTCCTCTTCCCATTGCTGGACGCCGAGGTTGGGAAGCCTGACGTTGCGCTCAAAACCTTCACTCCAGTGGGTGGACTTCTGTGGTATAAGTGTTCTCCAGTTTGTGAGTCACCCACCCAGCAGTTATGGGACTTGATTTTATTGTGATTGTGCCCCTCCTACCGTTTCACTGTGGCTTCTCCTTTGTCTTTGGTTGTGAGGTATCTTTTTTGGTGAGTTCCAGTGTCTTCCTGTTGATGATTGTTCAGCAGTTAGTTGTCATTCCGCTGCTCTTGCAAGAGGGAGTGAGAGCACGTCCTTCTACTCTGCCATCTTGAACCAATCTCCAGCCTTGGGTCTCAGTTGCGGCATGAGGGATCCTCCACTGCGGCGCGCGGGCTTCTCTCCAGTTGTGGTGCACGGGCTCCAGAGTGCGTCGGCTCTGTAGTTGTAGCCCGTGTGCTCAGTAGTTGTGGCGCACAGGCTTAATTGCCCCAAGGCATGTGGGATCTTAGTTCCCTGACCAGGGATCGAATCCCCTGCATTGGAAGGGGGATTCTTAACCACTGGACTGCCAGGGAAGTCCCTCTTGGACATCCTTTTGTATTTAGTCTTATCTTTCAGCAAACAAACAAGTATTTATTTATGTGTATATATACACAGTATATATTTTTGTGTGTATATGTACGTCTGTGTAAAATATCTCTTTGTAAAACTTTAATCTCCAGCAAAATAAACTTTTAAAGGAACTCAAGGATTATGTCTATTGTGCTTTGCAGAAGCAAGGCACTAGTGGCCCCTGGCTATGATGACCATTCATCTTGGTTTGCCTGAATTATCTGGGTTTTGGCTGTTGTCTTGGCATAATTATTATAATGTCTTCTTTCACTCCAAAAGTATCCTGGTTTGGACAGTGGTTCTCCTGCCCATGGGCCAGATGCTTTATTTGGCCTGTTTAGGGTGTTTTAATTTTTTATTTCATTTTTATTTTGTTCAATTTTTAACTTACACATAAAGATCTTTTATATGAAAATTTTTTAAAAATCAGAAGCTATGGCAATACTGGTTTGCAATTTCTACATGGTGACTGTTGTCAAGCTAAATGATGGCCACCTCTTTTGGCCACCTCTTTTAGGATGGGAAGTGTGCTTTCTGCCCTCTTCATTTATGTATGTTGATCCCTGACCCCTGAAATCATTTGAGTTTGCAACCCTTGTTATGTAGTAATCTAAGTATAGTGTGGATACACAGAAAATATTGATAACAGTGTAGTTTTCCTCTGTCACCAGTAACAGTACCTATATTCCTTTCAAATCTTTTGCTTGCCTGACATACGTTATCATTCAGTAACTGTTAGTTTCCATTTTCCATAGACCAATGTTTAAAATTGGACAGCTTTCATGAGAATCACTTGAGGAATTTGTTAAAACTGCTGCCTTAGTTCAGACCTTGAGGTCTGTCAGTCTGCATTTTTAACAAGTTCCCCTACATGATTGTTATGTCACTAAAATTTGGAAACCACTGCTATAGACTACGAAGTATTTTCAAAACTTGACTTTAAATGTTTTTTAATATTTTATTTGCATACTAAATAGGATTTACAGGTCTGAAAGAAATATTTAGTAATTCTATTTTGTGCGTTTGTGTTATTTATAATAACTACCAATGTGAAAATTTAGGTAAATGTAGTATTTCTGTGTGTATGTTAATATGCTTACTTACATGAAGTCACAAAATGGCTTTTTTTCCCCAGATTTTAAAGGGAGAATGCCTTCTGGACCTTTCTAGTTTTACTGATAATAGGTAAGTGTCTAGCACTGATGGTATCTGGCATATCATAAGCTGTCAATATGATTTGTTGCACTTTGTTAAGTGAAATGTTGTATGAAGGTAACTGCTCCAAATTCAAGTTCCTTCTGCTTTGGTGGCATTGAGTGGGTGTTATCACTAAGCCTTGCTGTCTTTAAGTACATTTATTTTAAGATCCCATTAGCTCTTAAAACAGCTGCTCTCCTGAGAAACTCATAAACAGACCCAATGACTTCTGTATTTGACTTTACATTCTTTCATTAATCAAATATTGGCAAATTCAGAATGTGCTTATATTTCAAGGCCACACACAATTGTTTCCTCAATGATCAGGTCTTAATTAGGTTCAACTAGTTTCCAGATTAAGTGTATATTCTTTTCACTCACCTTTCAAAGTAATTTATTGCCATGTATGTGAATGTGAAGAATGTCTCTGATCGGATAGAAACCTCTGATATTGTTAGATGGGCAAAGTTAATAAAAACTAGAAAGTCATGAGCTTTTCTAGTCTGTGGAGTCAAAATCTATCAAGTCAAGATAAGTCCATTATGTAACTTAGTTTTATTCTAGCAGCTTAAAATAATTCTCTTTTCAGCAAAGCAGTGAACAAGGAGTATGAAGAATATGTTTTAACTGTTGGTGACTTTGATGAGAGAATCTTTTTGGGAGCAGATGCAGAAGAGGAAATTGGAACTCCTCGGAAGTTCACTGGTGATGCCCCATTAGGGAAACTGACAGCACAGGCTAATGTGGAGTGTAACCTTCAACAACACTTTGAAAAAGTAATTAACCTAGCCTGGCCTCAGTCTTGAATGATCTTTTTCTCTGTGTGTGTGATTCTACTAACAGCAGAAGCATCTTTCAAGTTAAATCTTGAGTTTCTTCTACTAATTCATATTTCCCATGAAAGCCTTAAAAGGTATTTTTTCAAAACTATGGCATTTAGTATTTTTACCTCATTTCTTGCAATTTTTCATATTTGGATATTTTCCCAGAATGCCTGGGTTTTTAGTAGAGTATGTGTCTTTGGATATGAAGAAGGATTTATGCTTTCTTCCTATTTTTTCTTTGCATCACTTTAGCCGCTCTTCTCTTGCTTTAAAATTTAGTGTGCTTTCCTACCGATGACGAACTATGTGCTCTTCCCAAACTTCAGCCATCTAACTCTGGATTTGATTGTTAATAGCCAAGGCTTAATTCTGTATTTATGTGTTAGGTGGGTTGGAGGATGAGGTCTAATGGAAAATTCACTGGTCCAGAAGATAGAAACCTAAGTTTTAGTCCCAGCTCTGCCATTACCTTTGTTAGCTTAAACAAGTTTTTTAACTTCTCTGTGCCTATTTCCTCATATGTAAAATGAAAATGTGCCTGTTATATTTCAAATGAATGTTATGAAGATAAAATGAGATTATGGATAGAAAGCACTTTGGGAAAGTGTTATTCAAAGGTAGGATGTTATCAGCATAATATTGCTAAAAATTTGGTGGGTAACCAGAAGAGGGGGAAAAAGTAACCTACTAAACATGAATAGAGAAGATGGTATATGTACTGAATTAAACACATAATGGGGAAGAAGGTAGCTTTTTAATCTCACATAATTTTCTTTTCTGACAGAAAACATCATTTGCACCTTCTACACCACTGACAGGACGACGATATTTAAGAGAAAAAGAAGCAGTCATTACTCCTGTTGCTTCAGCCACCCAAAGTGTGAGCCGGTTACAGAGTATTGTGGCCGGACTGAAAAATGCACCAAGTGAACAACTTGTAAACATTTTTGAGTGAGTACAATACTAGTATTTTTCCAAATGTCTCTTTTAAATTAGATTCTGTATTCCATTCTGTTTTCAGTACTTCCGAATTCTGGAGATAGTGGATATACATCTGGCAAGTTTTACTGTACCATTTCAATCACAAAGTATGTTGACCTAAAATCAGATAGAAGTACCTATTAAAAATTATATATAAATTTTATTTCGTATTACTATAGACTTTCAAGGTTAAATGCATCTTAAAGGTTATTTAGCTCCAACATTCCATTCTGGTAACACCCCTAATTTATGCATTACTATTTTTCTTTTTACATTGTTTTTAAATGGGTTCAATATAAATGTCCATCAAATGGGAGACTGGTTACATATTGATGGTACAGCTGTAAAATGGAATTTTATGCAATTGTCTAAGAAAAAGAAGCATATTTCGTAGTAAAGATGATAAAGTCAGGCCAGATTAGAGAACCTTATTTCCTAATACCTAATGAAATAACAGAATAGTAAAAATCAGCAAACTATCTATCAGCAGAAACCAAATGAAGAGAGGGATATGATTTCATGCTATAATTTTCCAAAGTGGTGGTCAGGAAAGGAAATGGATGCTTCTGGTATGCCCATCCCCAAGAAGCGTTACTGGGGGAAAAGGGTATATTGATGGGACCTATCTATCTATCTATCTATCTGTTTATTTATTTATTTATTTATTATTTTTGGCTGCGTTGGGTCTTTGTTGCTGCACGTGGGCTTTCTCTAATTGTGGCAAGTGGGGGCCACTCTTCATTGCGGTGCACAGGCTTCTCATTGCGGTGGCTTCTTTTGTTGCAGAGTGTGGGCTCTAGGTGCGCGGGCTCAGTAGTTGTGATGCACGGGCTTAGTTGCTCCGTGGCATGTGAGATCTTCCTGGACCAGGGCTCGAACCCATGTCCCCTGCATTGGCAGGCAGATTCTTAATCACTGCGCCACCAGGGAAGTCCTATTGATAGGATCTTGAAAATACTCATTAATACCCCAGATGTGGAGAGAAACAAATGGAGTGAGTAGGCAGATGAGTAAAAAGTCATAGAAACCTCCCCAAGTGAAAGTCCCTGTATATCACCAAGATAGCAGTCCCTATCAAAATCCCAATGGCATTTTTACAGAAATAGAAAAAAAAAAATCTAAAATTCATAAGGAATTTTGAAGGACTTTTAATAGCCAAAATAATCTTGAGAAAGAAGTAAAAAGCTGTAGGCCTCACATTTCTGATTTCAAAACACATTCCAAAGCTACAGTAAGCAAAACAGTATGGTATTGGCATAAAGACAGACATGTAGACTAGACATGGAATAGACTAGAGTCCCAAAATAAATCTTCACATATATCATTAAATGATCTTTGACAAGGGTGCCACGACTACATTATGGGGAAAGCCAGATATCCACAGGCAAAAGCATGAAGATGGACTCTTATCTTACACCATATACAAAAGATACTTTAGATACCTGTTATAGGTGGAATCATGCAGTATTTGTTTGTGTTTGGCTTAATTCAGTTAGTATCATATCTTCAAGGTTCATCCATGCTGTAGCATATGACAGGATTTCCTTCTTTTTAAGCCTGAATAATATTCCATTGTATATATATACATACCACACTTCCTTTATCCATTCATTCATCAGTGGACATATAGCTTGCTTCCACATCTTGGCTGTTGTGAGTAATGCTGCAGTGAACTTGGGTATGCAAATATCTCTTTGAGATATCCACATGCGAAAGAATGAAGATGGACTTTTATCTTACACCATGTACAAAAGTTAACTCAAAATTTGTTAAAAACCTAATAAACATGAGACCTGAAACTGTACAACTAGAAGAAAACATAGGTGAAAAGCTTTCTGACACTGAAATGGGCAGTGATTTCTTGGATGTGACATCAAAAGTATAGGTAACAAAAGCAAAAATAGAAAAATGGGACTATATCCCACTTAAATACTTCTGTACAGCATCGAAAATAACAAGATGAAAAGGCAACCTACTAGAATAGAAGAAAGTAATTGCAAACCATGTATCAGATAAGGGGTTAATAGCCAGAGTATATAAAGAACTCCTACAACTCAAACAACAAAAAACAAAACAAAACAAAAAAACAAACACCTGATTTGAAAAAGGGGCAAAAGACTTAAATAGACATTTCTCCAAAAAAGACATACAAATAGCCAACAAGCATGTGAAAAAATTCTCAACATTACTAATCATCAGGTAAATGCAAATTAAAACCACAATGAGATAGCACCCGTTAGAATGGCCACTATCAAAAAAACAGAAAATAACAAATGTGTTGGTGAGTATCAGAATTGGCACTCCACTGGTGGGATTATAAATGGTGTAGCTGATATGGAAAACAGTATGGAGATTTCTCAAATAATTAAAAATAGAATTTTTATGACCTAGCAATCCCATTTCTGGGTATATATCCCAAAGAGTTGAAAACAGGATCTCAAAGAGATATCTGCACACCCAAGTTTACTGCAGCATTACCCGTAAGAGCCAAGATATAGAACCAACCTAAATGTCCACTGATGAATGAATGAATAAAGAAAATGTGGTATGTACAACAGAATATTACTCAGCCTTAAAAAGAGGGAAATCTTGTCATATGCTACAATATGGATGAATCTTGAAGACACTATACTGAGTGAAATAAGCCAATCACAAAAAGACAAATATTGCATGATTCCACTTATATGAGGTATCTAAAGTAATAAGACTGATAGAAACAGAAAGTAGCATGGTGGTTGCCAGGGGATGGGGGAGGGGGGAAACAGGGAGTTGTTGTTTGATGGGTATAGAGTTTCATTTATGCAAGATGAGAAAGTTCTAGAGATCACTATACAATAACATGCACATAGCTGACAGTAATGTGCACTTAAAAATTAAGAGGGTAAATTTGTTATGTGTTTTTACTACATAATAAAATTTTAAAAAGACAACCTAGTTGGAAGAAAATATAACTCAAGAGGCACAGCTTTGCATTAGAAGAACTTGATAAGAACATAAAATGTTTTTGCCATGTATGCTACATGGCACATGATGCTGGTCTTTTTGAACATGGGACCGGGAATTCTGAACCCTGCACTAGTTATTTGGCTTTGGGCAAATCACATTGTTTCTCACAGTCTTGGATTTGTTTGTCATTTCTGAATTAAGACCTGTATTCTGTGTTTTTTATTGATAGAAAGTTAACAGAGTTAATAATATAACAGGATTAATTGCTTCTTGCCAAATGTTTTTCTTTTTTTTTTTTTTTTTTTAATTTATTTATTTTTGGCTGCGTTGGGTCTTCGTTGCTGCGTGCGGGCTTTCTCCGGTTCCGGTGATTAGGGGCTACTCTTTGTTGCAGTGCGTGGGCTTCTCATTGCGGTGGCTTCTCTTGCTGTGGAGCACAGGCTCTACGCGCGTGGGCTTCAGTAGTTGCGGCTTGCAGGCTCTACAGTGCAGGCTCAGTAGTTGTGGCGCACGGGCTTAGTTGATCCGCAGCATGTGGGATCTTCCTGGACCAGGGCTCGAACCCATGTCCCCTGCATTGGCAGGCGGATTCTTAACCACTGTGCCACCAGGGAAGTCCTTTTTTTTTTTTTTTTTTTTTTTTTTAAATTTTTGGCTGCGTTCAGTCTTCATTGCTGCAAGCGGGGGCTACTTTTTGTCATGGTATGCGGGCTTCTCATTGTGGTGGCTTCTCTTGTTGCAGAGCACAGGCTCTAGGTGCGCGGTCTTCAGTAGTTGCAGCACTCGGGCTCAGTAGTTGCGGCACGTGCACCCTAGAGCGCTAGTACTTCAGTAGTTGCGGTGTGTGGGCTCAGTAGTTGCGGTGTGCGGGCTCTAGAGCGCAGGCTCAGTAGTTGTGGCACACGGGCTTAGTTGCTCTGCAGCATGTGGGATCTTCCCAGACCAGGGATCGAACCCGTGTCCCTTGCATTGGCAGGCAGATTCTTAACCACTGTGCCACCAGGGAAGTCCATCTTGCTTTTTAATGCTACATTTTTTTTACTTGTTATTCTTTTGGCTTTGATAAGAACTAAATGCAGTTTATTGTTCCAGCACAATATATACATAAGCACTGTCTATCATTTTTCTTAAATCAGATGAAGAAATCTTTCTTAAATCAGGTTTACTGAAGTATAATTTATATACAAGAGTCATCCTTTTTACTGTACAGTTGTATGAGATTTGACAAATGTATACAGTTGTATAACCATCACCACCATGATCAAGACATAGAACAGTCCCCCCAAATTTATGCCCCTTTGTAGTCAATCCCTATGCCATCCCCAGCCTCTGGAAACCACTGATATGTTTTCTGTCCTTAGAATTTTGCCTTTCTAGAATTTCATATAAATGGAAGCATAATAGAGATAACATTGACTCCCCTAATGTTGAAATTCCAAAACAATATGCCAAATGATTATATTTAAAGGCTGTAGACTGGTTTGAAATATGCTGTGTTTACATATCTAGGTTTACACCTGAGAATAGGACTTTGGTCACTAAAAACTAGACTAATTCTTGACTGAAGAAATGTTGGTACTCTGGAATTTTTTTTCTGTTAATTAGGTTCCTTTTGTATTTTTTAGGTCTTGTATGCGTAATCCTATGGAAAACATTATGAAAACAGTGAAAGTAATAGGAGAGACTTTCTGCCAACACTATACCCAATCAACAGATGAACAGCCAGGATCTCACATAGGTAAGAAGACAAAACTGAAACTGATAAAGCATTGAAAGTAGATAGATTGTTCCAAGAAAAATAGAAACTCACGTTTTTTCTTTCCCTGCAATTTTTAATATATCTGATTGTAGCTTATATAAGTTTTGTTCTTTAGTTCTTAACAGCTACATTTATTTAGCACATGTTTTCCCCTTGTTTCCCCCCGTAGATTTTGCTGTAAACAGGCTAAAGCTTGCAGAAATTTTGTATTATAAAATATTAGAGACTGTAATGGTTCAGGAGACACGAAGACTTCATGGAATGGACATGTCAGTAAGTAAATTCACTCTCCCAGCCACTGGCAAGGTCTACAGAACCTAAGCCTGGAAGCAATGTGTTGAGAGCCTCTGTAGTTCATTGTGGGGCTCAGCAGTTAATGGCAGACTTACCCATGATGACATATTAATTGGCCTTAGTTGTCTTTGGCACACCCAGTGCTAGCCACCTCTAGGCAGAAATGTGAAATTTGTAAAATTTTTCTTTGATGCACCATCATTATCCTTTCCCTTTGGTCGGTTTTTTTGTCCTTCATTCCTAGCTAGCTAATAATGAAGTCCCCCAACTATTAAACCAACTGATAATTAAGATATCTAGCCATACCGCTCAGGGAGTTTTGAGGAATAAAATGTTGATGGCTTTTTTTTTTTTATTGCTTCATTTTCTTTGGACATTTGATCAAGTCTGATCACTCTCTCCAATAGCTATGTAAAGGAATTTTTCTAAGAAGTCAGACTTATCATATGATCTTTGTTTCCTCCTCCTCCTCTCTCTTGTCACTCTTGGAGCCTTCTGACCTTCAATTCCAGTAAGAACAAGTTGATGTTTGGAGGTGCTGCTTAACTAGTGTAATAAAATTTCTCTGTGTTTGCACCCTGGAAGTTTTCTTCTGTGTTGGTTCCCCATTTTTCCTATATGCCACGTCTTTCTTTTTCATGATTTACTAATACTTGATAGAGCATATGCTCCCATAGCTTCTGGAGAAAGAAGTAAATTTTCAACTTTTTATTTTGAAATAATTATAGATTCACAGAAAGTTGCAAAAGTAGTACAGAGGGATCCCATGTATCCATTTGCCCCCAGTGGTTACATTTTACATAGTATATCAAAACTAGGAAATTGACATTAGAACAATGTATGTGTCTTGCTCTTTACTCTTATATCACATGTGTAGATTAGGTAACCACCACCAAAATCAAGATACAGAACTGTTCTGTCGCCACAAAGATCTCCCTCATACTACCCCTTTTTAAGTGACACTCAGTCTCTTTAGCCACAAATTTGTTTTCCATATCTAAACTTTTATAATACACTCTTATGAGTTCTTTTTGTTTATATTTGTTGAGGTTTATTTTATGACCCAGGATATGGTTTTTCTTGGTAAATGTTCTGGGCACTTGAAAGGAATGTGTGCTGTTGTTTGGGTGGAGTGTTCTGTAAATGTCAGTTCTATCTTGTTGGTTAATGGTGTTGAATTCTTCTGTATCCTTGCTAATTTTTGGTTTAGTTCTATCAGTTATCGAGAGGAGAGAAAGGTATTGAAGTCTCCAAATAAAATTGTGGATTTGTCTCTTTCTCCTTTCAGTTCTATCAGATTTTGTTTTAATTCATATAGTTTGAAGCTCTGCTGTTTGATGCATAGACATTGAGGATTACTATGTCTTCTTGGTGAATTAATCATTTTATCATGACAGAACATCCCTCTCTGAGTCTGGTAATTGTCTTTGTTCTGAAGTCATCTGGCTGATGTTTATACAGGCATACCTAGTTTTATTGTGCTTCACTTTTTTGCGCTTCACAAATAGTGACTTTTTAATAAATTAAAGGTTTGCAGCAACCCTGCATCAAGTCTGTTGGTGCCATATTTCTAACAGCATTTTCTCACTTCATTTCTCTGTGTCACATTTTGCTAATTGTAGCAATATTGCAAACTTTTTCACTACTGTTGTATTTGTTATAGTGATCTGTGATTAGTGATCTTTACTATTGCAAAAAGATTACGACCCACTGAAGCCTCAGGTGATGGTCAGCATTTTTTAGTAATAAAGTACTTTTTAATTAAGTTATTTTTTTAGACATAATGCTATTGCACACTTAATAGATTATAATATAGTGTAAGCATAACTTTTATATGCATTGGGACACCAAAAAAATTTGTGTGACTCACTTTATTGGGATATTTGCTTTATTGCATATTCACTTTATTGCAGTGGTCTGGAACCTGGTATGCCTGTATATCTTTTTCCATTCTTTTACTTTCAATCTACCTGTAACATCCTTTGAAATTAGTTTCTTGTAGGCAGCATATAGTTGAGTCATGTTTTTTTTAATCTACTGTGTCAGGCTTTTTGTTTTAATAGGTAAATTTAATTTACCTATTAAATTAAATTAAATTATTGATTTGTTAGGGCATAAGTCTGCCATTTTATATTTTGTTTTCTGTTTTGTTTTTCTGTTTTCTTTTTCCTACCTTCCTGTGGGTCACTTTGAACATTTTTAGACTGTGTATCTTTGTATAGATTTTTTCTTTATTGGTTGCTCTAGGTATTACTTTATACATACATAATTTCACAATCCAGTGGTATAGACATTTTATCAGCTCAAGTAAAGCGTGGAAACCTTACCTTGCCTTAAGTGTCTTTTTTAAAACTGCATGAATGTCTTTATTTTATTTTTTAATTTTTTTATTTTTTGGCCACACCACGCGACACGTGGGATCTTAGTTCCCTGACCAGGGATCGAACCCACACCTCCTGCATTGGAAGCATGGAGTCTTAACCACTGGACTGCCAGGGAAGTCCAGAATGTCTTTATTTTAGACTCACACTTGATTAATAGTTGTCTGTGTATAATTTTATGATTTTAAAGGCATTGCTCCATTATCTTCTAGATTCCAGTATTGCTAATTAGAAATCCAGTGGCATTCTAATTCTTTGTATTGGTATGTGACCTGTTTTTACTTTCTGGAATCTTAGTTATCATTCTTTTATCACTAATGTTCTGAAATTTATAATAGAATGCCTTAATCATGGGTCTTTTCATTCATGTGTTGGGCATTCCTACAGAGTTGCTCTTTTAGCCCAGAAATTTACGTCCTGCAGTTCTGGGTCATTTTATTGCATTATTTCTTAGATAATGTATTGCCCACAATTTTATCTTTCTGGAGCTTTTATGATTCAGATAAAGGACCTTCTAGATTAATCCTCTTATTTTCTATTTCTTTGTCTTTTTGTTCTACTTCTAAGGATATTTACTCAATTTTTCACCATCCAATTCTAAAGAATTTTTTATTTTAGCTATATTTTCATTTCTAAGACTTATTCTTTGAGGTTAATTTAGATTTCTTTGAGGTTTTCTTCTGATGCCTGCATTGTCTCTGTTTCCTCTGAGTTTCTTTTCCATTTGTTTTGATCTTTGTTTTTCAGTTGGAGGCTTTCCTCAAATGTTGGATTATTCCTCAAATATTGGATTACACCTTTGTCTTTCAGTTGGAGGCTTTCCTCAAATGTCTACTTTTTGAATGAGTCACTAAAAATGAGACATTAATAAACCCTTATGTTGACAAAACAGTTTGGCTCAAAGCTCTGTGTGCAAGAGTGAGAATAAAAGTCCAGTAGCCTCAACTGATCATGTAGTATAGGGACCCTCAACTGTTGGTGTCTTTAAGACTTCTCTGGAATATTTCAGTTTCTTTAGAAAAGTATCTGCCTGGCTGTTGGTGTTACAGAGCAGAGCAAGGAAGGGAAACTTGGTCTCACAATTCAGTCTGCAGACTTTCACCTTAAACCACGGTCTCTTCTATACCTGGTGTTCTCAAGCTCTGATTCTCTCTAGTTCAGTTTCTGTAGAGAATAATTCTCTAGATCCTTGTTGGGATAGAGTAGAGACCTATCATCTGACTCAGAGTGGTTGTTGGGTGGGGACCTGAGGACTTCTAACTACCATAAACTTAAAAATCACCCATCCATGTCAGCCCCTGCCTAACCTCTACTTTCCATTCTGCCTGTGCCTTCAGTTGCTGTGTTTTTCCCAAGTTGAGTGGAGCAGATTCATTTGTTTTAAGTGTGTCTCTTCAGGCCCTTATGTTTGACCATCCTACTTTCTGCTGAGTAATTTGTCATCCTTTCATCCAGTTTCAGTTTTCATATATGGTTTGCAGTTACAGTTAACTCCTTGTTCTATCCAAGATATTTTCTATTGCTTATTCTCTTTGTTGATTTGGAATGGTATTTGAAAGAAGGATGGCAACAAACACCATTTATAGAACTGAAAACTTATGTTAAATTTTAAACTCAGTGGCAAAATAGGACTTTATCTTTTTCTTTTTCTTTTTTTTTTTTGCCGCGCCACGTGGCATCGGGATCTTAGTTCCCTGACCAGGGATCGCATCCATGCCCCCTGCAGTGGAAGCATGGAGTCTTAACCACTGGACTGCCAGGGAAGTCCCAGGACTTTATCTTAGTAAAATATTTCTTTCTCTGAACTTTTAAAAATCTTAACTGTGATATACTACACCTTTGATTTTAGTGTTTTGATTAATAAACACTGCCCTCATGTTGACAAAACAGTTGACATAAAACTGTCATTTAAATAAAGGAGCCCAATTCTTATGCTTTTCTCTTGGCAGGAATATTAATTATTTTATTATTTACTCCAGTTTCAAAGTAGATTGTTGTTTATGCCTCATTTGAATTTAACATCTATCACTGAGCAAGATTATATCTTATAAGAAAATTATCAGTTTAAGAACTCAGATTTTTATCTCTGGTAATCTAGTATAATATGCACTTATATAAGTTATGGTTTATAACTTATATAAGATATGTTTTTTTCTTGTTTCTATAGTCTTCTTTATATAATGGCAGAGGCTAAAATTGCTGAGAAATTTATTAAACTGTGGTCTTTCTCTTCCCCAAGGTTCTTTTAGAGCAGGATATATTTCATCATTCCTTGATGGCCTGTTGTTTGGAAATTGTGCTCTTTGCCTATAGCTCACCTCGTACTTTTCCCTGGATTATTCAAGTTCTTAATCTGCGACCATTTTATTTTTATAAGGTGAGATGAGAGCAAAGTTCTGTTATGGTGTGCCTCAGGTAAACATTCTGTTTGTCTTAATGCTGAAGAAGTGAGCTGTAGTGATGTCTGGAAAATATTTCCAGAGGTATTGTGAAAGCATTCCTTTTAGGGTGGAGTCAAGGACAAAAGGTAGAGGAAGAGAGGGGATCAGTAAATTAAAGCCAATCTCACAACTTCAGTTTTTCCATCACTGACTTGCAAATGTGGCCAGGAACTAAGTAGTTAAGTTTGAATTTCCATATTATGAATGAAAATCATAATCCTGTTAAATAGATGTATGATGAAGAACAAAAACTCTTTCTCTCAGGAGAAAGAAAAGGTCTAAAATTAATTGTGGTCATGGTCTAGCTAATGAGGCTGTAATAACAGATGGTGCTCCTTCCCCAAATTTGAGCTAATTCATTGTGGATGACTCTTACTTACTTACCCTTTTTTACCTACTAGAACCTCTTTCTTACAAAACACAGAGGTCACAGCTGCAGTAACATTTAATGTTACCTGATGTCTGAATTTAAGACTGATGCTATTATTATACTGGTTGGCATAATTTAGTTAATTTTTTGTCATCTGTGTTACTTGCAAATTGTTGATTATAGAAAAGTTAGTTTGATGAGTTAAATTTTTATACCTAAATATACCTAAAGTTACAGAAATGCAGATCACTGAAAACCCTATCCATTTTAATTGTTGACTGAGTGGAATTTAAATTCTTTTTAGTTTTGTAAGGAAAATTGCTTCTCTATATTTACTTTAATGTTTATGTATGTGTTTCCGATTTTCCATTAGGAAATATATGTAGTTTTATCTGAGGAAAAAGTTTAGTTTTTGCCCTCACCTAATAACAATTCATTTTTATTTGTAACATCCTTTTTTCATTCAAGAAGTTAAATGCCGTTGTTTTTTAACCACATAAATAATATATACTCCTTGAAGAAAAACAGAAAATACACACAAATGTAGATATTAAAGTCATACATTATAATCCTAATTACAAATAATAATCACTATTAATATTTTTATATATAAGCTTACAGACTTTGCTCTAGATATTTACTCTTATTAAAATGGAACTATAGTGTATATAAGCAAAGTTCCTTTTAAATATGTTATTCATTCTTTCTTTTGAGCTGTTGGGAGGAATAGTCTGAGAAGGGGCAGTGAATTCAAAATAGCACTGGACTGGGAACCCAAGACCTGACTTCTACCACTATTGGGCTGTTGACCACTTTCACCTATCATTGCCTCTGTTTTCCATGTATAAAATAAAACATGAAAACCAGAAATGTATGTGAAAGTATTTTGAAGATCTTAAAAACTTCTTTATAAATTAAAAATATATTAATAAGCCATAGAATTATGGTTCAAAGGTATTCTTGGTTCTGTGTCATTAATAACAGCAGAGCTAGCCATACATGTAAGCCTAGTCTAGAACTGACTACTTGAGACCACATTACTTTCTCAGTTTTCTCTTCTCCAGGTTATTGAGGTGGTGATCCGCTCAGAGGAGGGACTCTCCAGGGACATGGTGAAACACCTGAACAGCATTGAAGAACAGATTTTGGAGAGTTTAGCATGGAGTCATGATTCTGCGCTGTGGGAGGCTCTCCAGGCTTCTGCAAACAGAGTTCCTACCTGTGAAGAAGTGAGTTAGGGCAAGGCTAATAATCCCATCATTTTATGAAAGCAGCTTTATTGAGACGTGATTCCCATACCATACAATTCACCCATAAGTATACAATTCAGTGGTTTTTAGTATATTCATAGGTATGTGCAGTCATCACCACAGTCACTTTTGGAACACACCACCTCAACAAGAAACTTTACGTATCACTTCCCTAACCTCCATCTTCTTGACCTAGTCCCTAAGCAACCAAGTAATCTACTTTCCATCTCTATTGATTTCCCTATTCTGGACATTTCATGTAAATGGAATCATACAATATGTGATCCTTTTTAACTGACTTCTTTTTTTTTTTTTTAAACATCTTTATTGGAGTATAATTGCTTTACAATGGTGTGTTAGTTTCTACTTTATAACAAAGTGAATCAGCTATACATATATCCCCATATCTCCTCCCTCTTGCGTCTCCCTCCCACCCTCCTTATCCCACCCCTCTAGGTGGTCACAAAGCACTGAGCTGATCTCCCTGTGCTATGCGGCTGCTTCCCACTAGCTATCTGTTTTACATTTGGTAGTGTATATATGTCCATGCCACTCTCTCACTTTGTCCCAGCTTACCCTTCCCCCTCCCCGTGTCCTCAAGTCCATTCTCTACATCTGCGTCTTTATTCCTGTCCTGCCCCTAGGTTCTTCAGAACCTTTTTTTTTTTTTTAGATTCCATATATACGTGTTAGCATATGGTATTTTGTTTTTCTCTTTCTGACTTAGTTCACTCTGTATGACAGACTCTAGGTCCATCCACCTCACTACAAATAACTCAATTTCATTTCTTTTTATGGCTGAGTATAACTGACTTCTTTTATTAGCATAATGATTTTAGGTTCATCCATGTTGTTGTATGTATCAGCACTTCATTCCTTTTTACGGCTTACTAATTTCCCATTGTATGGATATACCAGTTTGTTTATTCATTTATCAATGGATAAACTTGGGTTGTTTCCATCTTTTGACTATTATGAATA
Organism: Eubalaena glacialis; assembly: GCF_028564815.1. Taxonomy (NCBI): domain Eukaryota; kingdom Metazoa; phylum Chordata; class Mammalia; order Artiodactyla; family Balaenidae; genus Eubalaena; species Eubalaena glacialis. Next base: position 23,112,722 of record NC_083728.1, read on the forward strand.
ATGCTGCTATGAACATTCATGAACAAGTTTTTGTGTGGACATATGTTTTCATTTTTCTTGAGTATATGGCTAGCAGTGGAATTGCTGGGCCATATAGTAACTCTCTTTAAGCTTTTGAGGAACTGTCAGACTGTTTTCCAAAGTGGCTGCACCATTTAACGTTCCCACCATCAGTGTATAAAGATTCTAATATCTCCACATCCTCTCCAGTGCTTATTATCTGTCTTCTTGATTCTAGCCATCCTAGTAGGCATGAAGTATTATCTCACTGTGGGTTTTTTTTTGCATTTCCCTGATGGCTAATGATGTTCAACATCATTTCATGTGCTTATTGGCCATTTCTTTATCATCTTTGGAAAAATATCTATTCAGATCCTTTGCCCATTTTTTATTTGGGTTGTCTTTTTATTATTGAGTTATAGGGTTCTTTATATATTTTAGATACACTCCTTTATCCGATATATGATTGGTAAAACTTTTCTCCCATTCCATGGGTTGTCTTTTTACTTTCCTGATGATGACCTTTGAAACACAAAAGTTTTAAATTTTGATGATATCCAGTTTATCTATTCTTTTGTTGCTTGTGCTTTCAGTATCAGATCTAAGAAACCATTAATCCCATCATTTTTAATTTTTTAAATATCCATATAAAGAATTAAACACTTTTAATTAGTAGTATTTACAATAAAAAGATCAAAAGCTTCTGCCTAATGCACACAAATTGCACATTTAACAGTTTAGTATCATGAGAAATTGAGTTTTTTCCCTTCACCTCTGTGTTATTCTTTTTTAACTCCTGTCTATACATCCTTCTTTGCTTTTCTGTGTCTCCTTATACTTCATTAATCTTCTTGAGTTTTCCCCTAATCTCAAACAACTGAAAGAACTATTTAAGACTAGGAAGAACTGAAAAGATGATTTCTTAAAGCCTCTCTTCCATGCTTCTTTGGTCTTTTGCAGCAGACTGTGATTAATTGGGCAATCTTCAGTATTCATCAATATTTCCATTATGGAATCCATTGGGAATGGAAAAAAAGGCTATGAACTTAAAAGAGAAGGATTTGGGTTGAAGCCCTTGCTCTAATATTTAGTAGTAGTGTGTCCTTGGGCAGATTTCACATTTTTGAGCCTCAATTTTCTCATCCATAAGTGAAGAATAGCAGTGCCTACCTCATAGGTTTACTTCTAGTGGTCAGTAAACTTTACTAGATATATTATAAGATTAAGTGAGATGAACTCTTTACATATCTTTAACAACGTTAACTATTGAGCACTTTATGCAAGTTGGTATATTTTGTGAAGGACAGGGAAATAAAACAGTAAAAAAGTTAAGACGTTCTCATTTTTTCTGTTATGTTTTGATCAGTGGGTTTATCTGTGTGTAAAGCAGAGGGTTTTTGTTTTCTACAGGTTATATTCCCAAATAATTTTGAAACAGGAAATGGGGGAAATGTACAGGGACATCTTCCCATGATGCCAATGTCTCCTCTGATGCATCCAAGGGTCAAAGAAGTTCGGACTGACAGTGGGAGTCTTCGAAAGGGTAGGTTCAACATTGGTAAAACAATGAAAATATAACAAAGATCTTTTTTTAGAGAAAATTTCAAGTCTTGCCTAACATATTATTAAGAAATACAATTTTTTTATCAAGATTTGAAAGGGGATTAATGTTTATGCCAAGACCCCGTGTGGCTCATTGTATACTTTTTATATTAAAGTAATAAGATTTCCACTCTGATTTTGAATCTAATCTATTTTTTAAATTGCAATGTCTATTATTGTGGAAATAGTATTTTGGCTTTTTCATAAATATACACAACTTTTCCTCAATGCTAATGGAAAACTATTTAAGCTAAATACCTACTTTTCCAAATGTGACAAAAGTTATATTCTTTATCTCTATGTCTTTAAAGAAAAAGAAACGTTTAAAGCAGAACAAAGAACTCTTTGGGATACTTAAATTCATCTAATAAATTACTTATCTATACTCTCTCAAAATAGTTCATTTGAGCCTTACTAATAGGAAGATTTTAGTGCATTATTCTTTATTTTTTCTTGTGATGTAGCAAACTGATGTGTGCATCTTCTGGATTATTTAACTCTTGGATTTTTAAAAATCACTTAAAATCTTCTGATGACAATATCCCTGAATAAACCTCAGATGTACAAGTATTCAGGTTACATAGTAAGGTAGCTCAAGACCCACTTTTGGACTATAATTGTGTGTGTGTGTCTTGCTTTACATGTAGTATAAGGTCATAAAAATGTGCACGCTGTGCATGCAAAACAATCTTCATTAAGCAAGGGGAATAATTAGGATTGTTTTATGACCTTTAAAAATCTTGTCAAACCTAAAAACTCTCTTACTGTCAATTATTAATATTTAAACAAATTTAAAAATAGTAAAAATATTTACTTAGTACACTACAATTTAAAACATTGGAAACATTGAGAATGAAAATGTTTTGTTTTTAAAAAAGTCATAAAGAATCGTTTACATGGTGCTTGCCACTTTCTTCTCATATAACTTACAATACTGAGTGAGCTTCTTTCCTGTGCCTTGGTGAACTGTCATGTTCCTTTCTAAGTTTGGACCAGCTCTTAACATTTTATCCTTTGTGCTTTCAGTGTTGTGAAATATTTCTGAGAGTTCCTTTAAAGTGAAGTTTTTTGCCATCATAACTTCCTGTTGGATGTCTTCATCCTATTCATCTTAACAACTTTTCGCATTTATATCAATAAGTCTCATCTTCACACAGTTCTTCTGGCTGTATATCTAATTCTTGAATAGCAGCAGTGTCAACATTCCTAGGTTCAGCTATTTCTTCTGTAACTTCATTAACAATTTTAATTTCACTTTCAGCATTATCACTTTTCATTTCTTTGTTGGACTTTCACTTTTATGGGGGGGCCATTCCCTCTTTCATTTGTCTATTTTCATTTGTCTGTTTTGAAAAATGCGGGTTTATCACTGGGAAATAAGGAGACAACATAACCATATGCTTTGCTGCCTGCATGAATTGAACCAGCAGATTTGCCCTGACCAGTCACCAACAGACTTTGAAAGAAGTAACAGGATTGGTCACTGATCATGATGCACATCTATTTTACACACAATGATTTATGTAAATCCTCATGGGAAAAGTTTGTAGTTTATGCAGTTACTCACAGTTAATATACCATGGCAACTGAAATCTGAACCTTTTTGTTAAGGCTGTCGTTAATTTATGCTATGGTAACTGAAACTCATGCATACTTTAACTGTACAAAGCATGAACTCTGTGCGTATGTGTGTGTGTGTATCTGACTATAATGTGTATGTGTATATAATATATATTATATATATAATATATGTTATATGTGTGTGTGTGTGTGTTTGCAGCCTAGCTAGAGATCTCAGAACTAAGATCATGAAGAAATGGTCACTAAAATGTAATTCTGTCCTGGTGGTGGAATTTTGAGTGTTACCTTTTTCATTACAGTTTTTTGGTATCATTTGAGTTTTTTCAGTGAGCTTTTAAAAATTGAGATATAATTCACATCCCATAAAATTCACCCTTTTAAAATATACAATTCAGTATATTCACAAGACTATACAACTATCACCATTATCTAATTCCAGAACATTTTTATCACCCCCCCCAAAAAAACCTGTATCCAATAGTAATCGCTCTCTATTTCCTCCTCTACCAAGACCCTGGAACTACTAATCTATTCTTTGTCTCTATGGATCTTCCTGTTCTGGACATTTCATATAAATGGAATTATATAATATGTGACCTTTGTGATTGGCTTCTTTTACGTATCATGTTTTCAAGGTATATATATGTTGTCGCATGTGTCAACACTTCATTACGCTGAATAATTTTTCATTGTATGGATATACTGTATATTGTTTGTTCATTCGTTTGTTAATGGACATTTGGATTATTTCCACTTGTTGTCTTTTATGAATAACGCTGCTGTGAACATTCAGGTGATATATTATTTTTATAATTAGAAGAAAAAGGTATTTTCTTATAGGGGTTCAGGCAAGAGAATCAAATAATGGAAAATCCTTAGAAAACAATAATATTGAGCCTTGACTCTGGGAGAAAAAAGACAATTTATTAACTTATATATTTGTTAAATTTTTATTGTCTACTGCAGCTTTTCCAGTACTGTGCTAGGCAGAGAATCATTTCAAGGGTCTTGCAGCTAACTTCATGGCTATAACATGAGTTTCCCCTTGAAATGTCAGCTCTGAACATTCCAAGTCAGATTCAAGGGCTGCATTGGTTTTCTTAGATATAAGGTATCCAGGTAGACTTCTGTTAAGGGGTAATGGGAGCTACAATAGAACTTTCCACTTTTTTTACTAAGACTGGAAGTCAGAGCTGCTTTTATAACCTCCAGAATTATGGAGAGATTTTTATTAAACCATGACTATTCCCCACTTACCTCAGTAATACAGAGAGCTGTCAAATTATTGCCAGAAGTAATTTTTATACCTTTTAAACATGTTTTGAAAATAGATGACATGGCTATCTAATTATCTAGTAATTGTAAAAATAATTAGTGAAATGTTTTTACTTTAAAAACATGTTATATACCTGTAAAGAAACAGTGGGTTGAGGGAAGTAGGGGGAAAATGGTGGGAAAAGATGTAGGATTGGCTAGGAGAGGCTTTGCACCTAGTGGAGATGGAAAGGAGAGCAGTTTCTGCAGAAGGATAGCACTGGAAAAGAGGTTTAATCCATACCTTACTTTCTTTTTGATCAACACACTAATGCCTCAGATTAAGGCAAGTTAAGCAGAGTCATAACACTTCTACTCATCTTTATCTTCTAGTGGACTTATAAAAGATGATTCTGCCTCTACTAAATCAGAAAGCCACAGCTACTGCCTTAAACTGTTTGAAGTGTGGGCATGTGGTGAAGGCAAAATTGTGAACCAAATCACTGATTTTTCCTTCTAATCAGGAGTTATTTACTAGATAAGATTGGGAGACAGAAGCTAGTTGGACTACTTTTGAAATTTAGCAGTCACCACATTCTACCTCTCACCTTCTACTTTATCCTTAATATTTTGCTTCTTTAATATAGGCAGAGGTTCAAGAAACCAGGAAGGTGAGCTCTCATAATTTTATTTTAAGATTTACTTCATTCTCCTCTCTCCCACTAGACTCGATTATTCCATGAGGACAGAGGCCATGTTATTAGCATAGTAACTCAATCTCTATTTGTTGAATGAGTGAGTAAACCTGACTTATTATTTTGGAATACATGTCAAACTGTTATAAATTTTTCTCTTTATTAGATACGCAACCATTGTCTCCAATTTCTGTCCATGAACGCTACAGTTCTCCTACCGCTGGGAGTGCTAAGAGAAGACTTTTTGGGGAAGACCCCCCAAAGGAAATGCTTATGGACAGGATCATAACAGAAGGAACAAAATTGAAAATTGCTCCTTCTTCAAGCATTACTGCTGAAAATATATCAATTTCACCTGGGCAAAGTCTTCTAACAATGGCCACAGCCATAGTAACAGGGACAACAGGACATAAAGTTACAATCCCATTGCATGGTAACATTTTGATGCATTTATTTTATATTTTTTCTGAGTTGGATGAAAATTTAAGAAATGTCTTATTGGATTGATCACATGGTCTTATTATTCCAGTATTTTTTCTTGAACCTGTATACTTTTTTTTTCTTTGGCTGCGTTTGGTCTTCGTTGCTGTGCACGGGCTTTCTCTAGTTACGGGGAGCAGGGGCTACTCTTCATTGCAGTGCGTGGGCTTCTCATTGCGGTGGCTTCTCCTGTTGCGGAACATGGGCTCTAGGCGTGCGGGCTTCAGTAGTTGCAGCACACGGGCTTCAGTAGTTGCGGCGCAAGGGCTCGATAGTTGCAGCTCGTGGGCTCGAGGGCACGTGGGCTTCAGTAGTTGTGGCACATGGGCTCAGTAGTTGTGGCTTGCGGGCTCTAGAGTGAAGGCTCAGTAGTTGTGGTGCACAGGCTTAGTTGTTCCGTGGCATGTGGGATCTTCCCAGACCAGGGATCAAACCTGTGTCTCCTGCATTGGCAGGCGGATTCTTAACCACTTCGCCACCAGGGAAGTCCCTGAACCCATACTTTTTTTTCTCTAAGAGCAGTTTTAGGTTCATGGCAAAATTGAGCCTTCCTTGCCATCGACATCCTGCACCAGAGAGACACATGTGTTACAATTGATGAACTTTCATGGACACATCATTATCACCCCAAGTCCATAGTTTGCATTAGGGTTCACTCTTTGGTGTTGTACATTCTATGAATTTTGACAAATGTCTAATGACACATATCTACCATTATACTATTATACAGAATAGTTTCACTGCCCTAAAGATCCTGTGTGCTCCACCCTTTTGTTTTGTTTTGAACCTATAGAGGCATTCCTAGTATTATTGCACTTTGCTTTGTTGCACTTTACAGATACTATTTTTTTTTTACAAATTGAAGGTTTCTGGCAACCCTGTGTTGTCAAATGATGATTAGCATTTTTTAGCAACAAAGTATTTTTTAATTGAGGTACGTACATTGTTTTTTAGACATAATGCTATTGCACACTTAATAGACTGCAGTATAGCATAAACATAATTTTTATGTGCACTAGGAAACCAAAAAATTCATGTGACTCACTTTATTATGATACTCAATTTATTGTAGTGGTCTGGAACCAAACTCGCAATGTCTCTGAGGTATGCCTGCACTGTTTTTTGAATTTTCACATTCTATAAATTTACAACCCTCTTTGTTAGGACTTATTTTATTTTCTTATCTGAGTTTTACAAATAAGTGCATTGAGCAAGAATTTTGTTTATTGATTAAAAACATCTCCTTTAGAGCTCAAAAGAAAACAATTTTATTGTTTCAGAGCAGAAATAGAAAATAAGAGTATCATAACCTAGAATTACTATTTTTGTGGCTTTCTTCTAACATATTCCTATGCATAGATAGATAGATAAATAGATAGATAGATAGATAGTAAAGAAAGGAAGGGAGGGAGAGAGGGAGGAAGGAAGCAAGGAAGGAAGAATTGACAACTTTTCTGGGACACATTTCTAAAACTAAGAACTCTTGCTTGTACATTCAGGTATTGCAAATGATGCTGGAGAGATCACACTGATACCAATTTCCATGAATACAACTCAGGAGTCCAAAGTCAAGAGTCCTGTATCACTTACGGCTCAGTCATTAATTGGTGCTTCTCCAAAACAGACCCATTTGACTAAAGCACAAGAGGTACATTCAGTTGGAATAAGCAAACCAAAGAGAACTGGGTCCTTAGCACTGTTTTATAGAAAGGTACGTGTTTTTATAGCATCTAAAAAGGTCTCCTTTAATCAATGCAAGAAAGATTGAGTAACAGAGGGCAGCTTTAGCCTTCTTTTTTTGTGTGTAGTAAAATATACATGAAATTTACTATTTTAACCATTTTTAAGTGTACAGCTAAATGTCATTAGTACATTCACGTTGTTGTGCAGCTTCCACCACCATCCATCTCCAGACTTTTTCATCTTCCTAAACTGAAACTCTGTACCCATTAAATAGTAACTCCTCATTTCTTCCCCCCACCCACAGCCCCTGGTAGCCATTATTCTACTTTCTGTCTCTATGAATTTGACTACTCTAGGTACCTCATATAAGTGGAATTATATAACGTTTGTCCTTTTTTGACAGGCTTATTTCACTTAGCATAATGTTTTCAAGGTTCTTCAATATTGTAGCATGGTCAGAATTTCCTTCCTTTTTAAGGCTGACTAATATTCCATCGTATGTATATACCATATTTTGTTTATCCATTCATCTATAGATGGACATTTGGGTTGTTTCTACCTTTTGGTTATTGTGAGTGAATAGTGTTGCTATGAACATTGGTGTACAGGTATCCAAGGCTGCTTTCAATTCTTTTGGGTATATACAGAAGTGGAATAGTAATTCTAAATTTAATTTTTGAGAAAATGCTATACAGTTTCCCACAGTGGCTGCACCATTTATATTCCTGCCAGCAACATACAAGGGTTTTTCACAATATTGTGAAATACAAGTGTTTTTCTCTTTCTGACTTACTTCACTCTTTATGACAGTCTCTAGATCCATCCACCTCACTACAAATAACTCAATTTCGTTTCTTTTTATGGCTGCGTAACATTCCATTGTATATATGTGCCACATCTTCTTTATCCGTTCGTCTGTCAATGGACACTTAGGTTGCTTCCATGTCCTGGCTGTTGTAAGTAGAACTGCAATGAATATTGTGGTACATGACTCTTTTTGAATTATGGTTTTCTCAGGGTATATGCCCAATAGTGGGATCACTGGGTCATATGGTACTTCTATTTTTACTTTTTTAAGGAACTGCCATACTGTTCTCCATAGTGGTTGTATCAATTTACATTCCCACCAGCAGTGCAAGAGGGTTCCCTTTTCTCCACACCCTCTCCAGCATTTATTGTTTGTAGATATTTTGATGATGGCCGTTCTGACGGGTGTGAGGTGATAACCTCATTGTAGTTTTGATTTGCATTTCTCTAATGATTAGTGATTTTGAGCATCCTTTCATGTGTTTTTTGACAATCTGTATATCTTCTTTGGAGAAATGTCTATTTAGGTCTTCTGCCTATTTTTGGATTGGGTTGTTTGTTTTCTTGATATTGAGCTGCATGAGCTGCTTGTATATTTTGGAGATTAATCCTTTGTCAGTTGCTTCATTTGCAAATATTTTCTCCCGTTCTGAGGGTTGTCTTTTCGTCTTGTTTATGGTTTCCTTTGCTGTGCAAAAGCATTTAAGTTTCATTAGGTCCCATTTGTTTATTTTTGTTTTTATTTCCATTTCTCTAGGAGGTAGGTCAAATAGGATCTTGCTGTGATATATGTCATGGAGTGTTCTGCCTATGTTTTCCTCTAAGAGTTTTATAGTGTCTGGCCTTAAGTTTAGGTCCTTAATCCATCTTGAGTTTATTTTTGTGTATGGTGTTTGGGAGTGTTCTAATTTCATTCTTTTACATGTAGCTGTCCAGTTTTCCCAGCACCACTGATTGAAGAGGCTGTCTTTTCTCCATTGTATATTCGTGCCTCCTTTATTAAAGATAAGGTGACCATAGGTGCGTGGGTTTATCTCTGGGCTTTCTATCCTGTTCCATTGATCTATATTTCTGTTTTTGTGCCAGTACCATATTGTCTTGATTACTGTAGCTTCTTAGTATAGTCCGAAGTCAAGGAGCCTGATTCCTCCAGCTCTGTTTTTCTTTCTCAAGATTGCTTTGGCTATTCGGGGTTTTTTGTGTTTCCATGCAAATTGTGAAATTTTTTGTTCTAGTTCTGTGAAAAATGCCATTGGTAGTTTGATAGGGATTGCATTGACTCTGTAGATTGCTTTGGGTAGTATAGTCATTTTCACAATGTTGATTCTTCCAGTCCAAGAACATGGTATGTTTCTCCATCCGTTTGTATCCTCTTTGATTTCTTTCATCAGTGTCTTATAGTTTTCTGCATACAGGTCTTATGTCTCCTTAGGTAGGTTTATTCCTAGGTATTTTATTCTTTTTGTTGCAGTGGTAAATGGGAGTGTTTCCTTAATTTCTCTTTCAGATTTTTCATCATTAGTGTATAGGCATGCAAGAGATTTCTGTGCATTAATTTTATATCCTGCTGCTTTACCAAATTCATTGATTAGCTCTAGTAGTTTTTTGGTAGCATCTTTAGGATTCACTATGTATAGTATCATGTCATCTGCAAACAGTGACTGTTTTACTTCTTTTTTTCCAAGTTGGATTCCTTTTATTTCTTTTTCTTCTCTGATTGCTGTGGCTAACACTTCCAAAACTATGTTGAATAATAGTGGTGAGAGTGGGCAGCCTTGTCTTGTTCCTGATCTTAGTGGAAATGGTTTCCGTTTTTCACCATTGAGAACGATGTTGGCTGTGGGTTTGTCATATATGGCTTTATTATGTTGAGTTAAGTTCCCTCTATGCCTACTTTCTGGAGAGTTTTTATCATAAATGGCTGTTGAATTTTGTCAAAAGCTTTTTCTGCATCTATTGAGATGATCATATGGTTTTTATTCTTCAGTTTGTTAATATGGTTTATCACATTGATTGATTTGTGTATGTTGAAGAATCCTTGCATTCCTGGGATAAACCCCACTTGATCATGGTGTATGATCCTTTTAATGTGCTGTTGGATTCTGTTTGCTAGTATTTTGTTGAGGATTTTTGCATCTATGTTCATCAGTGATATTGGCCTATAGTTTTCTTTTTTTGTGACATCTTTGTCTGGTTTTGGTATCAGGGTGATAGTGGCCTCATAGAATGAGTCTGGGAGTGTTCCTCCCTCTGCTATATTTTGGAAGAGTTTGAGAAGGATATGTGTTAGCTCTTCTCTAAATGTTTGCTAGAATTCTCCTGTGAGTCCATTTGGTCCTGGGCTTTTGTTTGTTGGAAGATTTTTAATCACAGTTTCAATTTCAGTGCTTGTGATTGGTCTATTCATGTTTTCTATTTCTTCCTGGTTCAGTCTTGGAAGGTTATACCTTTCTAAGAATTCGTCCATTTCTTCCAGGTTGTCCATTTTTTTGGCATATACTTGCTTTTAGTAATCTCTCATGATCCTTTGTATTTCTGCAGTGTCTGTTGTTACTTCTCCTTTTTCATTTCTAAATCTATTGATGTGAGTCTTCTCCCTTTTTTTCCTGATGAGTCTGGCTAGTGGTTTATCATTTTTGTTTATCTTCTCAAAGAACCATCTTTTAGTTTTATTGATCTTAGCTATTTTTTCCTTCATTTCTTTTTCATTATTTCTGATCTCATCTTTATTATTTCTTTCCTTCTGCTAACTTTGAGGTTTTTTTGTTCTTCTTTCTCTAATTGCTTTAGGTGTAATGTTAGGTTGTTTATTTGAGATGTTTCTTGTTTCTTGAGGTAGGATTGTATTGCTATAAACGTCCCTCTTAGAACTGCTTTTGCTGCATCCCATAGATTTTGGGTCGTCGTGTTTTCATTGTCATCTGTTTCTAGGTATTTTTTGATTACCTCTTTGATTTCTTCAGTGATCTCTTGGTTATTTAGTAGTGTATTGTTTAGCCTCCATGTGTGTGTATTTTTCACACATTTTTTCCTGTTATTGGTGTCTAGTCTCATAGCATTGTGGTCGGAAAAGATACTTGATACAATTTCAATTTTCTTAAATTTAGCAAGGCTTGATTTGTGACCCAAGATATGATCTATCCTGGAAAATGTTCTATGAGCATTAAATGTATCATTTAAAGCTTGTGTTTCCTTATTTATTTTCATTTTGGATGATCTGTCCATTGGTGAAAGTGGGGTGTTAAAGTCTCCTACTATTATTGTGTTGCTGTCAATTTCCCCTTTTATGGCTGTTAGCATTTGCCTTATGTATTGAGCTGCTCCTGTGTTGGGTGCATAAATATTTACAATTGTTATATCTTCTTGGATTGATCGCTTGATCATTATGTAGTGTCCTTCCTTGTCTCTTGTAACATTCTTTATTTTAAAGTCTATTTTATCTGACATGAGAATTGCTACTCCAGCTTTCTTTTGATTTCCATTTGCATGGAATATCTTTTTCCATCCCCTCACTTTCAGTCTGTATGTGTCCCTAGGTCTGAAGTGGGTCTCTTGTAGACAGCATATATACAGGTCATGTTTTTGTATCCATTCAGCCAGTCTATGTCTTTTGGTTGGAGCATTTAATCCATTTACATTGAAGGTAGTTATCAATATGTGTGTTCCTGTTACCATTTTCTTAATTGTTTTGGGTTTGTTATTGTAGGTGTTTTCCTTCTCTTGTGTTTCCTGCCTAGGGAAGTTCCTTTAGCATTTGTTGTAAAGCTGGTTTGGTGGTGCTGAATTCTCTTAGCTTTTGCTTGTCTGTAAAGGTTTTAATTGCTCCATCGAATCTGAATGAGATCCTCGATGGGTAGAGTAATCTTGGTTGTAGGTTTTTCTCTTTCATCACTTTAAATATGTCCTGCCACTCCCTTCTGGCTTGCAGAGTTTCTGCTGAGAAATCAGCTATTAACATTATGGGGATTCCCTTGTATGTTATTTGTTGCTTTTCCCTTGCTGCTTTTAATATTTTTTCTTTGTATTTAATTTTTGATAGTTTGATTAATGTGTGTCTTGGCGTGTTTCTCCTTGGATTTATCCTGTGTGGGACTCTCTGTGCTTCTTGGACTTGATTGACTATTTGCTTACCCATCTTAGGGAAGTTTTCAACTATAATCTCTTCAAATATTTTCTCAGTCCCTTTTTCTTTCTCTTCTTCTTCTGGGACCCCTATAATTTGAATGTTGGTGCGTTTAGTGTTGTCCCAGAGGTCTCAGAGATTGTCCTTAATTTTTTTCATTCTTTTTTCTTTATTCTGCTCTGTGGTAGTTATTTCCACTATTTTATCTTCCAGGTCACTTATCCGTTCTTCTGCCTCAGTTATTCTGCTATTGATTCCTTCTAGAGAATTTTTAATTTTATTTATTGTGTTGTTCATCATTGTTTGTTTGCTCTTTAGTTCTTTTAGGTCCTTGTTAAACGTTTCTTGTATTTTCTCCATTCTATTTCCAAGATTTTGGATCATCTGTACTATCATTACTCTGAATTTTTTTTGCGGTAGACTGCCTGTTTCCTCTTCATTTGTTTGGTCTGGTGGGTTTTTACCTTGTTCCTTCATCTGCTGTGTATTTCTCTGTCTTCTCATTTTGCTTAACTTACTGTGTTTGGGGTCTCCTTTCGCAGGCTGCAGGTTCATAGTCCTCATTGTTTTTGGTGTCTGCCCCCCAGTGGGTAAGTTTGGTTCAGTGGGTTGTGTAGGCTTTCTAGTGGAGGGGACTGGTGCCTGTGTTCTGGTGGATGAGGCTGGATCTTGTCTTTCTGGTGAGCTGGACCGCACCCAGTGGTGTGCTTTGGGGTGTCTGTGACCTTATTATGATTTTAGGCAGCCTCTCTGCTAATGGATGGGGTTGTGTTCCTGTCTTGCTAGTTGTTTGGCATAGGGTATCCATCACTGTAGCTTGCTGGTCATTGAGTGGAGCTGGGTCTTCACGTTGAGATGGAGATCTCTGAGAGAGCTTTCGCCATTTGATATTATGTGGGGCTGGGAGGTCTCTGGTGGACCACTGTCCTGAACTTGGCTCTCCCACCTCAGAGGCTCAGGCAGGACACCCGGCCGGAGCACCAAGGCCTTGTCAGCCAAATGGCTCAGAAGAAAAGGGAGAAAAAAAGAAAGAGAAATAAAATAAAGTTATAAAAATGAAAAATAAAAAATATATTATAAAAAAATTAGAAAGTAAAAAAAGAAAAGAGAAAGAAAGAAGCGAGCAACCAAACCAGAAAACAAATCCACCAATGATAACAAGTGCTAAAAATTATAGTAAAAAAAAAAAAAGACAGACAGAACCCTAGGACAAATGGTAAAAGCAAAGCTATACAGACAAAAATCACACAAAGAAGCATACACATACACACTTGCAAAAGGAGAAAAAGGAAAAATATATATATATAAAAAAAGGAAGAGAGCAACCAAATCAATAAACAAATCTATCAATGATAATAAGTTCTAAATACTAAACTAAGATAAACATAAAACCAGAAACAAATTAGATGCTGAAAGCAAACCCCAAGTCTATAGTTGCTCCCAAAGTCCACTGCCTCAATTTTGGGATGATTCGTTGTCTATTCAGGTATTCCACAGATGCAGGGTACATCAGTTTGATTGTGGAGATTTAATCCACTGCTCCTGAGGCTGCTGGGAGAGATTTCCCTTTCTCTTCTTTGTTCGCACAGCTCCTGGGGTTCAGCTTTGGATTTGGCCCCACTTCTGCGTGTAGGTCGCCTGAGGGCATCTATTTCCCTCCCAGACAGGACGGGGTTAAAGTAGCAGCTGATTAGGGGGCTCTGGCTCCCTCAGGCCAGGGGGAGGGAGGGGTACGGAATGCGGGGCAAGCCTGCGGTGGCAGAGGCCAGCATAATGTTGCAACAGCCTGGGCACAACGTGTGTTCTCCCGGGGAAGTTGTTCCTGGATCACGGGACCCTGGCAGTGGCGGGCTGCACAGGCTCCCGGGAGGGGAGGTGTGAATAGTGACCTGTGCTTGCACACAGGCTTCTTGGTGGCTGCAGCAGCAGCCTTAGCGTTTCATGCCCGTCTCTGGGGTCCGCGCTGATAGCCGCGGCCCGTGCTCATCTCTGGAGCTCGTTTAGGCAGTGCTCTGAATCCCCTCTCCTCACACACCCTGAAACAATGGTCTCTTGCCTCTTAGGCAGTTCCAGACTTTTTCCTGGACTCCCTCCCGGGTAGCTGTGGCTGACTAGCTGCCTTCAGGCTGTGTTCACGCAGCTAACCCCAGTCCTCTCCCTGGGATCTGACCTCCAAAGCCCGAGCCTCAGCTCCCAGCCCCAACCCGCCCCGGCGGGTGAGCAGACAGGCCTCTCAGGCTGGTGAGTGCTGGTCGGCACTGATCCTCTATGCGGGAATCTCTCCGCTTTGCCCTCTGCACCCCTGTTGCTGCGCTCTCCTCTGTGGCTCCAAAGCTTCCCACCTGCCATCTCTGCCGGTGAAGGGGCTTCCTAGTGTGTGGAAACTTTTCCTCCTTCACAGCTCCCTCGCAGAGGTGCAGGTCCCATCCCTATTCTTTTGTCTCTGTTTTTTCTTTTTTCTTTTGCCCTACCCAGGTACGTGGGGAGTTTGTTGCCTTTTGGGAAGTCTGAGGTCTTCTGCCAGTGTTCAGTAGGTGTTCTGTAGGAGCTGTTCCTCATGTAGATGTATTTCTGATGTATTTGTGGGGAGGAAGGTGATCTCCATGTCTTACTCCTCCACCATCTTGAAGCTATCTCCTTACTGTAGTTTTGATTCGCGTTTCCCTGATGATTAGTGATATTGAGCATCTTTTCATGGGCTTATTGGCAATCCTTCTACCTTCCTCAGAGAAATGTCTATTCAAGTCCTTTGCCCATTTTTTGAGTTTTTCATTGGTGAGTTGTAGAAGTTCTTTATATTGTCGGGATATTAATTCCTTATCAGATACATGATTTGCAAATATCTTCTCCCATTCCATGGGTTGCCTTTTCACTATGTTATATATTAGTGTCTTTTGACACACAGAAGTTTTTTAATTTGATGAAGTCTAATTTATCTATGTTTTGTTTTGTTGTCTTGTTCTTTTTGGTGTCATATCCGAGAAATCATTGCACATTCCAGTGTCTTGAAGCTTTTCCCCTATGTTTTCTTGTAGGATTTTTATAGTTTTAGCAATTACATTTAGGTCTTTGATCCATTTTGAGTTAATTTTTATATATGGTATAAGGTAAGGACCCAGTTTCATTCTTTTGCATGTGGATATCCAGTTTTCTCAGTAAGTCTTGTTGACAAGACTGCCTTCCTCCATTGAATGGTCTTGACACCCTTGTCAGGTTACTCATCACTATATATGTGAGGGTTTATTTCTGGGCTCTGTATTCTATTCATTGGTCTCTTCATGCCAGTACCACAGTTTTGATTAGTGTAACTTTGTAGTAAGGTTTGAAATCAGAAAATGTGAGACCTGCAACTTTGTTCTTCTTTTTCAAGATTATTTTGACTATTCAGAGTCCCTTGACATTCCATATGAGTTTTAGGATGGATTTTTTTCTATTTCTGCAAAAAAAAAAAATCTTTGCGATTTTAATATGGATTATATTGAACCTGTAGATTGCTTGGAGTAGTGTTGACATCTTAACAATATTAAGTCTTCCAGTCCATGAACATAGTATGTCTTTCCATTTATTTATGTTTTCTTTAATTTCTTTGAGCAATGCTTTGCAGTTTTCAGTGTACAAATTTTTGCCTCCTTGGTTAAGTTTATTCCCAAGTATTTTATTCTTTTTCATGCTATTGTAAATGGAATCATTTTCTTAATTTCATTTTTGGATTGTGCATTGTTAATGGTGTAGGAATAAAAGTGATTTTTGTGTGTTGATTTTGTATCCTGCAACTTTGCTGTATTCATTTATTAGTTCTAACATTTTTTATGGACTCCAGGGTTTTTGGGTTTCCTACACATAAAGTCATGTCATCTGCAAACAGAGATGGTTTTACTACTTTTCTAATTTGAATGCCTTTTATTTCTTTTTCTTGCCTAATTGCTCTGGCTAGAACTTCTAGTATGGTGTTGAATAGAAGTACTGAAATTGGGCGTCTTTGTCTTGTTCCTTATCTTAGAGGAAAAGCTTTCATTGTTTTACTTTGAGTGTGATCTTAGCTATGGATTTTTCATATATGGTATTTATTATGTTGAAGTAGTTTCCGTCTGTTCCTAGTTTGTAACAAAAGGGTATTGAATTTTGTCAAATGCTTTTTTTCTGCATCAAATTTTGAGATGATTATATCATTTTTCCCTTCATTCTGTTAATGTGGTGTATTACACTGATAGATTTTCATATGTTAAACTATCCTTTCATTCCATGAATAACTCCTACTTGGTCATGGTGTATAGCCCTTTTAGTGTATTATGTTCCATTCAGTTGCTAGGGTTTTGTGGAGGATTTTCACATCAATATAATAGATATTGGTCTGTAGTTTTCTTTTCTTAGAGTGTCTTTGTTTAGCTTTAGTATCAGGTAATGTACCTTTAGCCTTTTTTAAAAACATATTTGACATTCTAAAAGAACATTATGATCTTGATGAGCTATGTTTGGACTCAGGCTCATAGAGTTTTAATTCCATTTCCTGCCAGCTTGTTTTACATAACTTTGATTAAGCAGTTGGCCATCCTGTGGAATTTACAGGAACTCCATTGTGTTATATTGCTTTAGATTGGAGATTATTGTGGGACAGGTGCATTGGATCTTATGGATAAGTTTAAGTTACTGAAGATTCATTATTAAGATTGGTGGGATACTGCTGGGAGGCTACATAATTTTTATCATAAATCTAGTTTTTTACCTTTTACGAATTGACCAGTTCTCATTATAATGCCTAAATTATTTTAGTATTAATGCAAAGATTTAACATAGAAATAATTTCAGCTTATCCTGCCTAGCTTTTATAAGCACCATAAAGCTTCTGATAAGATAGACATGTTAATCAGATATTTGTGACCAAACATGCCGCTTCTCTAAAATAAATCCCAGAATTGGAAGATACCTCTCCAGTCTACCCTATAACTAGTGACTATCTAGCCCACTCTGAAAAATTGTAAATGAAAAAAAAGGCACTGTTTTTTGTTTCTTTCTAGCATTATGATTAGGGTTTAAGGCTTAAAAGTTTTAAGAAATTCATGTTTGTTTGTTTTTTCAAATTATCTCTTCATGCAAATTTATTTCCTCTATCTAGTCTTTCTTAGAATAATTCTTGAGACACTTGCCCTTTTTTCCACCTCCCACTGCCTTCTCTACTCTGTCCCACCATCTCCACTCCTGCCTACATCTTGTGCCTAAGGCCTGTTTTAAAAACAGAGCTCCAAATGTAGTATTTTCCACATTCATTCCCTATTTTTAATTTTCAAAATGACAAATTGCTGCCTTTGATAATGAATATAAGATTGACAAAAATAAGGTTTTATTTATGAATTTTTAGTTCTGAATTTATTTCAGAATCTAGCTTGTCCTTTTCTTTTTAATTATAGCCTACTTAGAAGCTAGAAAAATTTTACCCTAAAAGGGAATTGAAACGTCCATATCTATAATGAGTTCAAAATAACCATTTCTTGAGTAAATTGCAGATGTTATCCATGCTGAACTCAGTGTGATGCTGATATCCTATGCCTGAGTAGAATTTACTGTGAATTTTTTGTTAGAAGCCTTCCAGAGTGTGTGTACCTTTAAGGCATTGGATTAGCTTTGTAAAAGATACTTAACAAGTATTACTTTTTTTAAAAAATTTATTTATTTTATTTATTTATTTTTGGCTGCGTTGGGCCCTCATTGTTGCACGTGGGCTTTTCTCCAGTTGCAGCGAGTGGGGGCCACTCCTCGCCACAGTGCGTGGGCCTCTCATTGCGGTGGCCTGTCCTGCTGCAGAGCACGAGCTCAGTAGTTGTGGCTCGCGGGCTCCAGAGCGCAGGCTCAGCAGTTGGGCACACGGGCTTTGCTGCTCCGCGGCACGTGGGATCCTCCCGGACCAGGGCCCAAACCCGTGTCACCTGCATTGGCAGGCGGACTCCCAACCAGTGCGCCACGAGGGAAGCCCCACAAGTATTACTTAATGACATATTTCTTAATCCTTCTACATAGGACTGTATCTGTTATCTTCTCCTATCATGAATGTAAAGTTCCAGCATCTTTCCCACTGCTCTGACCCCAGTGGTTCCTGTTTATCTCTTGGCCAACAAGACCAGAAACAAAGGGTTGGGATGCAGAAAATGAGTTTGTTATAAAATGAATCACTGGTGGCTTTGGAGTCAACCCTTATCTCTCTTTCTATCAGATTAGTGTATTGGATGGCTAAAGTTCATTTTTCAGCTTTAATTTGTGGATTTTTTCCCCTCTCAAAAGATACTTTGCTATAAAGAATGCCTTACTCTTTTTCATTTTTTTTACCCTGAACATTTAGATTTAAAGACTTAGTTCAAACAGAATAGTCTAGTTTAGGAATATCACAGTAGGATTACCAGTTCTTAAGATGATAAAACATAATGCTTTTTGGATGATCAGAAATCATTTTAGAATCTTTCAGGACCTTTGGGGCATTTGCATAAGTATCAGTTCATATAAAAACTCTATATATGAAAGGTTGAAGGCATTGAACTGAATTTACTCTGACATACTTAAAAACAACAACTTGACTGAGAAGGACAATACTATATGATATTTATATGTGGAATCTAAAAATCAAAAACAAGCTCATAAATACAGAGAACAGGTTAGTGGTTGCCAGAGGGCAAGGGGGTGGGTGAAATGGATGAAAGGAGTCAAAAGGTACAGACTTCAAGTTATAAAATAAATAAATCATGGGGATATAATGTATAGCATGGTGACTATAGTTAGTAATGCTGTATTCCATATTACAGTTGCTAAGAGACTAGATCTTAAAAGTGCTCATCACAGAAAAGAAAAAATTCTGTTAACTGTGTGGATATTAACTAGACTTATTGTGGTGATCTTTTCACAACATATACAAACGTCGAATCATGTTGTACACCTGAAACTAATATAATGTTGTATCTCAGTTATACCTCAATAAACAACAACAACAAAATTGTATCTCGTTTACTTAACATTCCTTTCATGTGCTCATAAAAGCAATGTAGACTATTGGGGAAATTTTTAAATGATTTTGCTTTCTGACTCATTTTTGGAGTCAAACATTTTAGTGTATTATGTGACATTTTAGGCTTTCTGGTCATTTTACCTGACAAGAAAGAGAGAGACTTCTGAACACTTAAAAAATTATGTATTCATAATGATCATGATGCTGGTAAATCAAACCATTTAATTTTAGTATTTCTCACTTTACATAGTTGACAGCATAGAATAATAGCATATAACATCTTTACCAAAAAAATGTTTAAGGTAGTTTTCCAAAGAGAATTTTGTTTTAATATATTTTCTTTTGCCATAGCAGTGAATTAGTACTATAAAATAAAAATTTTATGTAATTTAATGTATCAGCAGCCTTAGGTGTTTATTAATCTTGGCCTAAAAGCCCATGTTCATGGTAAGACATAAATTTGAGAAATTATTTACTTGTTTTTTTGCATCAATGTGCTATCTTTCATCTTAGGTCTATCATTTGGCAAGTGTACGCTTACGTGATTTATGTTTAAAACTGGATGTTTCAAATGAGTTAAGAAGGAAGATATGGACATGTTTTGAATTCACTTTAGTTCACTGCCCTGATCTGATGAAAGACAGACATTTGGATCAGCTCCTCCTTTGTGCCTTTTACATCATGGCAAAGGTAATGTATAAGTTGGGGGAAGCTCTTTGCCATAGTTACCTGTATTTGAAGCCTGAGGTGAAAATCTGTTGCACTTGATTGTTAGTTTGCCTTAAGTGCTATAAGCCAACAGTGGTAAATTCCAGCTACTATATCTATTTCTATAGACTCTTCATTACTTTCTTTTTTTTTTTTATTTTATAAATTTATTTATTTTATGTATTTATTATTTTTGGCTGTGTTGGGTCTTCGTTGCTGTGTGCGGGCTTTCTCTAGTTGCAGAGAGCGGGGGCTACTCTTCCTTGCGGTGCACAGGCTTCTCATTGCGGTGGCTTCTCTTGTTGTGGAGCACAGGCTGTAGGCGTGCAGGCTTCAGTAGTTGCGGCACGCGGGCTCAGTAGTTGCGGCTTGTGGGCTCTAGAGCGCATGCGCAGTAGTTGTGGCTCATGGCTTAATTGCTCCGTGGTATGTGGGATCTTCCTGGACCAGGGATCAAACCCGTGTTCCCTGCATTGGGAGGCGGATTCTTAACCACTGTGCCACCAGGGAAGTCCTTCATTTACTTTCATAATAATCAGCCTTCTCGCTTCATAAAAATTCACTGGTTGTAAAAAAAATTGGAAAAGATCTTAGAGACCATTTGTAGTAAAATGGTTCTCCACACTATTAATGGAGAACCATTTCCACCGTCACCCCGTGACACCTCTAATCTTGTACTTTAAAGTAAAATGATCGTTACATTTTAGGTGAGTAACTGAGGCCCAGAGCTGAAAGTAACTTGGCCAAAGTTACACAATAAGTGACAACCTATGTTCTCCTGATTCAGAATCTGGTATAAAATAGCTTCTATACTATATTGCTTTCCAGTGATTTATTCTGTTGCCTCAGAAGAGCATTCTACTTTCTAGTTGCTACAATATGTTTTAAGTCATAAAATGGCATATCTTACTTGTTTTTAAAAATTCTAATATGTCTGAAACAATCATCTGTAACTTTGGTCTTGATCATATTGGCCACACTACCAGTCCTAGCAGATGTACATGTTACAACCTAATTTTTCAGCTTTTTGAGGCAGAGGACATGTTTTCAAACTCCTTTGTGACTTCCTTCTCACATTACCTCTTTAAAATCTCTATACCAAACAGGTATTAATAAATGTTATTAACTAATCTTTTTTTTAAGCTGTTACTGTTTTTATTATTTCTCTTAAGGATACCAAAACCCTAAAAAGCAGCCTTGGGTTTATAACTTACAGAGTGTTAAAAATATTTCCTTCTGTGGTTGCGATTTTTATACATTTATTCCACAACAACTAAATAACATACAGCACGAAGAAGACCACGTAGTTACTCCCCTTTTATAGTCACATTCTACATTGGCATCCATACTAATAATCCTTTATATTGGTATCACTCTTTCCACTTTTAAAACCACACTATTTATTTTACCATTCCAAGAATCTCTAGGGTTAGGACTCTGCGCTTTCACTGCCGAGGGCGCAGGTTCAATCCCTGGTCAGGGAACCAAGATCCCACAAGACGCACGGCACGGCCAAAAAAAAAGAATCTCCAAAGTCAAAACAGTAACAATAACAGCAACAACAAAACCAAAAGTTGTCCCAGAGCTAATAATATCACTGGGGTTCCCAGCAGAAGCAAACTACTTTGAGGTATGAAACACTCAACCCTGAAGCCATTCAGTATTCACACAAATTAAATCCTTATTAAAACAGAACTGAAAAATCCAAAATTATAAAACAATCAAGGAAATAAGCCAATGTGAGTATGTCAATAGATAAAATTTAGAGCAGGTTAGATATTCAAAAATTTCAGGTAATGGAATTATTGATCTCAAATTATGCAATTATATGTTTAAAATGATTCAATGTATAAAGGAAAATTCTTTTTATGAACAAAGGCCAAGTCGCTTTAAAAAGGACCCGAAAGATGTCAAAAAGAACTGAATGAAACTTGTAATGGAAACCAAATTCCAACCCAAAAGACTCAATGGATTAGAATATAGAGCTGAGGAAACGAAATAACAGCTGGAAAATACAAAAAATCAAGAGACGTAGAGTTACAAAACATTTTTTCTTGTTCCCTTCCTCTTTTGTTCTCTTCTCTTGTAATTTGATGACTAACTTTAGTGTTGTGTTTCGATTCCTTTTTCTTTTTTGTATGTGTATCTATTGTAGATTTTCGATTTGGGGTTACCATGAGGATTTGATATAGCAATCTATATATAAACAAGATTGTTTTAAGTTGCTGGCCTCTTAATTTCAAATGCATTTCCAATATCCTGCATTTGTGTTCTCCCCTTCTCGTAATTGCTGGTTTTGATATCATATTAGCGTGTGGATGATTTCCTACCTTTACTGTATGTTTGCCTTTCCTGGTGAGCTTTTCCGTTCGTAAGTTTCTTGTTTCTAGTTGTAGCCTTTTCTTTTCTGCTTAGAGAAGTTCCTTCAGCATTTGTTGCAAAGCTGGTCTGGTGGTGCTGAATTCTCTTAGCTTTTGCTTATCTGTAAAGCTTTTGATTTCTCCATCAAATCTGAATAAGAGCCTTGCTGGTTAGAGTATTCTTGGTTGTAGTTTCTTCCCTTTCGTCACTTTAAATACATCATGCCACTCCCTTCTGGCCTGCAGAGTTTCTGCTGAGAAGTCAATTGATAACCTTATGGAAGTTCCCTTGTATGTTATTTGTCATTTTTCTCTTGTTGCTTTTAGTATTTTTTCTTTAATTTTTGTCAGTTCGATTACTCTGTGTCTTGGTGTGTTCTTCTTTGGGTTTATCCTGCCTGGGACTCTCTGCCCTTCCTGGACTTGGGTGACTGTTTCCTTTCCCATGTTAGGGAGGTTTTCAGCTGTTATCTCTTCAAATATTTTCTCAGGTCCTTTCTGTCTCTCTCTTCTCCTTCTGGGACCCCTATAATGTTAATGTTGATGCATTTAATGTTTTCCCAGAGGTCTCTTTGACTGTCTTCATTTCTCTTCATTCTTTTTTCTTTATTCTGTTCCACGGCAGTGATTTATACCATTCGGTCTTCCAGGTCACTTATCCGATCTTCTGCCTCAGTTATTCTGCTATTGATTCCTTCTAGTGTATTTTTCATTTCAGATATTGTATTGTTCATCTCTGTTTCTTTGTTCGTTAATTCTTCTAGGTCTTTGTTAAACATTTCTTGCATCTTCTCTATCCTTGCCTCTGTTCTTTTTCTGAGATCCTGGATCATCTTCACTATCATTTTTCTGAATTCTTTTTCCAGAAGGTTGCCTGTCTCCACTTCACTTATAGCTGTTCTTCTGGGGTTTTATCTTGTTCCTTTATGTGGGACATATTCCTCTGCCGTTTCACTTTGTCTAAGTTCCTGTGATTGCGGTTTCCATTCTGCAGGCTGCAGGATTGTAGTTCTTCTTGCTTCTGCTGTCTGCCGTCTTAACTAATCATTTGTGTTTTTTTGAAAACTACCATAGCTCAGGCTTTGCCATTTCTGTGGAGAACATCATTATGGAGAACAGGTTTAGTGCTAATGGACAGTGAAGGAGAAGAAAAGAGTAATTTAAGTGAACTCTGTGATAATAAATAGACTAGAAGGGATTCCTTTATGGATCACTAATTTATTTTCTTTCTTTTGGCCACCACTGTGACTTTTCTAAGTGTTAAAACCCTACAGTCTGTTCTGAACTATTAAAAGCCAATCCTATAATAACCTCTGTCTTATTGTGAATCACAAGACATTTTCTATCCTTTAGTATGTGGTTAATTTTAAATAAGTACTTAAAAACTAATACAACTGGAGACTGCAGGGGATTCAGCAGATCTGAGTTTTCTTATAGCATTCTTTTTTATAAAGAAATGCATTTTTGGTAGTTATACCATAGCAATCTTAGTGCTTTTGATTAATGAAACTATTAGCTGAGTCCCCACAGGCCACAAAGCCTGAACTTTTAAGGTAGTAAAAGTCATAAATGGTAGTGGATTTTAGTTATTGAGTGGCCTGGGGTTAATGGCTTTCTGCAAGACTGCTCTCAATGCCAACCTGTAATCGAAGTTTTTGTTCAGAGCCATTTTTCTTTCAAAAGCAATTGATAAATGCAGTTCTTATTTTCCTTAGGTAACAAAAGAAGAAAGAACTTTTCAAGAAATAATGAAAAGTTATAGGAATCAGCCTCAAGCTAATAGTCATGTGAGTTACATTATTTTTCCTCCTGTCCCAAAATAGATTTGTACTATTTCTCTGCTGACAAGTCATGTAAAAGGTAAACTTCTTTTCTAGTTTTACTATAGATTTTTTGGTTTAATGGACACCGTTAAACTCGAGACAGTTTTAATTAAAAAACAGTTTCAGTGGAAGCCAAAAATCTTGCTGTTTCTGACTAATCTATATCATTTATTTGTTTATTTATTTATTATTTATTTATGGCTGCATTAGGTCATCATTGCTACACACGGGCTTTCTCTAGTTGCGGCGAGTGAGGGCTACTCTTCGTTGCGGTGCGCAGGCTTCTCATTGCGGTGGCTTCTCTTGTTGCGGAGCACAGGCTCTAGGCACACGGGCTTCAGTAGTTGTGGCACACAGGCTCAGTAGTTGGCTCACGGGCTCTAGCGCGCAGGCTTAGTAGTTGTGGCGCGCGGGCTTAGTTGCTCCACGGCATGTGGGATCTTCCCGGACCAAGGATCAAACCCATTTCCCCTGCATTGGCAGGCGGATTCTCAACCACTGCGCCACCAAGGAAGTCCCTGTATATTATATATGCATATACTTCTCGCACGTTCTCTTATTCCATTTGTTCATTTATTTGAGTGGGGACATTTTTCACTAATGAAAAATATTTATAATAATAATATTCCTTAATTGTATAAGACTTGATTCTCTGATGATGTTTAAATCCAGTGAAATTTGAGGATATATTAAGTTAAGTCTAGCTTCTTTTTCCATCTGATAAGAATCTTAATGTTTGCATCTTGGAATAGATATCAGGCATTTCTGATATAATAGCCCTGGTGAGAATTCTGTACAACCTTTCAGTCATGAAAATATAAAATGTTAGCGTAGTGACCTGGCACATAGTAAGCATTTAATAACTGTTAGCTCTGTATTATTGTTATTATTGTAGCTGAAGAACACAGGATTAGGTTACCTTAAGGCCTTGGTCATTCAAGAACCTGATTGCTCTGCTCTAAAGGAGCATAATGGCCTCTTCTCTGGCCCAGTGATCTGCCACCTTAGACAAAAAGAGAGATGTGGTAGCTCAGATATCCCTGGCCCCAGTACTAGTAGCCATACCCCCTTCTATGAGAGCCCCACAGATAGTTTCACTTCTTTACTTAAGCCCCAAATACACTGCTAGCAATATAGAGATATTAGAAGAGCCAAGTATAGGCATTTCTTACATCCTGTGACAGGGTGGAAGAGGCCTGGTTTCCAGGCCTCTTCAGAAAAATCCCTTAGGAACAGAGCTTAGAGAGGTTCAGAGTATCCCTTAAGATCATTAAGGTGAAGTTAATGTGGTTGTCAAAAATGGTTTAAGCCACAGCTTCCTAAATATTCTCTCAATACCAATATCCATAGGATGAGGGGGAATGGATCAATCATTCCTTTCAGCTACCTTGGAGGTTAAAAACAGTTTAGGGGCAGGGAGGGGAACAGATTTTCATGTGGCCATCTGAAAGGAGATGGGCATGGGATGGGAGCAGGAAAACAAGCCCCAGTGAGATCAAATGAGTCTCATGTAAGAAATTAAAAAGAAGAAGGAATAGGTTCATATCTTTTAAGTTGCTTTTATTTGGCAAAATCTGCTCATCAGTGTTTAGTTGCTCCTTACTTAATTCTTCTATTTTGTAACCTTCTGCAGTGGCTATATTTCAGGTGGTAAGCTCTGCTTCAGTATCCCCTCTTCTAAGATGTTTGCCGTAATCTGCATTTACCAAAGGCTACTAACATCTTGCCCTTGATTATCACCCATATAGACAAATACTTTTTAATTGGCTTGATATCTTGTCCTTATTTTGTTTTTGCTTAACCTGTGCCTCTTTGTGACTCAGCAGTCCTTTTTGTCCCCTCTGATCTATATAGGTTTACAGAAGTGTACTGTTGAAAAGTATTCCAAGAGAAGTAGTGACATACAGTAAAAACCTGAATGGTGATTTTGAAATGACAGATTGTGGTAAGTTGCCCAATTTAAGATTCTATATGTAGTACACTATTGGTTACATTGTATATAATACGGTGGATGTCCTGGAGTTAATTGTGTAGGTGGGGTGGATAATGCATATGTGTTAGGAATAAGCAAATGACTTTGAGATAAGTATGGGTCAGGTACCTCCCTCCCCAGAGGTTGTGTATTGAAACCATTAATTTATCCCATGTTAATTGTGTTTTAGAAGTTTTCTAGTATACTTATACACATTAATAAAAACTCATAAAAGACAATAAAATTCAAAAATAAATCTGAATGACAGGGAAAGTAAGATAGCTGTCAGTGATCTGCCTGTGGAGAACATTAAGGAAATGTCCTGTTCATTAGTAAGTGTATAGGTATTCTGCCACCATCAGCAAAAGCAAGGTCGCCACCTTGTTACTACCATCATGCTAAGACTTCAGGCACTAGTAATTTTTTTTAAAGAAAGAAGAATCAAATGTTCAGTATTCATATGTTGATAAGTTGTAAAAATGCCTTTTTAGCCCATCTCTTTTCCTTGTCTCATCTGTCTTCTTTTCCTTGTCTCATCTGTCTTCTTTTCCTTGTCTCACTTTCCATTACTTAATGTATATATATGTGTACATGTGTATATAAGTACTGTAATTTATTTAATTTCACTGTGTGGGACTTTTAGGTTGTTTCCAATTATACACAGCTTTGTGAGGAACATCATTGTAGGTTGATCTTTGGTCCACATCCTTAGGGTAAATTCTTAGAGAAAATTGACTGGGTCAAAGACATTTTTTTTTAATTACCCAAATATCCATGATCATTATGGTGTCTACTGGGATCTGAACTTTTAAGGTCTTAACAAAAAAAATTCTTTAATAATAATGTCCTAGAATCTGATCCCATCTAAGGTTACACAGGCCAAACTCAATTCTTTTTATGTAGATAAATTATCCCTGAGCCTTTTCAAGGCAATGAGAAGAAGTACATTAGGAAGTAAACCTGACAAAATACAAAAAAAAAAACCTTCCCATTTTTGTTATACATGTTGCTCACCTGTCCTGGGTGGTTTTTCTGTCCTTGCAAAACCAGGCATCAGGTTAGCTGGGAAACTGTGTGTTCTGTGAGAAACAAAGTAACTGCTGGCGAGAGTATTTGGGATACAAGGAGCAGTGAAGTTCAAGACAGAATTTGATAAGTTTGATGATAAAGTTTGAGGTAACTGAAGGTTAGCTACCCTCTCTACAACATAAAGGTTTCAGGTCCAGTTCTGTTTTATATACATTTATTAACTAGATATTTATTAGCAGGCAAACAAAAAACCATTCTTAAGATCCTGTCCAGTGGTGATGGCACAGAGCAGGGAGAGTATCCAGTGATAGTAGACTGAGGAATTCTGGCACCAGAAAAGGGACGAAGTTATTGAGGAGGATACAGTCTCGCAAGTCTGTGTTCAGATAAGACAAGTTCCAGTTCCTGGAGCTGTGGCTAGATGCTATGACCTAGACTTGGACACACCAAAGAACACCACCTTGGGAAGAACAGTTCTGGTTCTGTAAACAAATTCATAATTAGGAATAAAATAATTACTATTTTAAAAAACACACAGTTTATGCATCCTGTGCCACCTGACCAACCACCTCCTCACATAAAAGGTTCACTCAAAGTAGATGCCAAGATTCCAGAGCAGGATTCTGTTAAACTTAAAGCCAGGATCAAGCAGACAACATGCATCAGAGTTCAGGCCTGGGCATCATTCATAATAGTAAAGCCCCACAGACCTCACTGGATCTCTCATGTCTATCATGCTGTTGTGGGTAGTGTCTCAAATATGTTAATCAATCTGCTTTTTTTTTTTTTTTAATACATATATATTCTTTTTCATATTTTTTTCCATTATGGTTTATCATAGGATATTGAATATATTTCCCTGTGCTACACAGTAGGACTTTGTCATTTATCCATCCTACATACAGTAGTTTGTATCTGACTTTGTTATTTATCCATCCTACATATAATAGTTTGCATCTGCTAATTCCACTCCTGATCCTTCCCTCCCCCACCCCCCCTTGGCAACCACAAATCTGTTCTATACATCTGTGAGTCTGTTTCTGTTTTGTAGATATGTTCATTTCTGTCATATTTTAGATTCCACATATAAGTGATATCATATGGTATTTGTCTTTCTCTTTCTGACTTACTTTGCTTAGTATGATAATCTCTAGGTCCATCCATGTTGCTGCAAATGGCATTATTTCATTCTTTTTTGTGGCTGAGTAATAATCCATTGTGTCTATATACCACATCTTCTTTATCCATTCATCTGTCGATGTTTCCATGTCTTGGCTATTGTAAATGAACATATGAGTGCATGTATCTTTTCAAATTATAGTTTTGTCTGGATATATGCCCAGGAGTGGGATTGCTGGATCATATGGCAACTCTATTTTTAGTTTTTTGTGGAACCGCCATACTGTTTTCCATAGTGGCTGCAGCAATTTACATTCCCACAAGTAGTGTAGGAAGGTTCCCTTTTCTTCATAACCCCTCCAGCATTTGTTATTTGTAGACTTTTTTTTATTTTTGGCTGCGCTGCACGGCTTGCAGGGTCTTAGTTCCCCAACCAGGGATCGAACCCGTGCCCCCTGCAGTGGAAGCGCAGAGTCCTAACCACTGGACTGCCAGGGAATTCCCCATACGTTGTCTTTTTGTTTATGCTTTCCCTTGCTGTGGAAAAGCTTATAAGTTTAATTAGGTCCCCTTTGTTTATTTTTGCTTTTATTTCTATTGCCTTGGGAGACTGACCTAAAAAAACATTGGTATGATTTATGTCAGAGAATGTTTTGCCTATGTTCTCCTCTAGGAGCTTTATGGTGTCATGTCCTACATTTAAGTGTTTAACCATTTTGAGGGGTTTTTCTGTGTATCCTGTGAGGGTGTGTTCTAACCTCATTGGTTTGCATGCAGCTGTCCAGCTTTCCCAATACCACTTGCTGAAGAGACTTTCTTTTCCCCATTGTATATTCGTGCCTCCTTTGTCGAAGATTAATTGATCATAGGTGTGTGGGTTTACTTCTGGGCTCTATGTTCTGTTCCATTGATCCATATGTCTGTTTTTGTGCCAGTACTATGCTGTTTTGATTACTGCAGCTTTGTAGTATTGTCTGAAGTCTGGGAGGGTTATGCCTCCTGCTTTGTTCTTTTTCTCAGGATTGCTTTGACAATTCTGGGTCTTTTATGGTTCCATATAAATTTTAGGATTATTTGTTCTAGTTCTGTGGGAAATGTCATGGGTTATTTGATAGGGATCGTATTACATCTATAGACGTAATATTTGCTTTGGGTACCATGCCATTTTAACAATATTAAATCTTCCAGTCCAAGAGCATGGGATATCTTTTCATTTCTTTGAATCATCTTCAATTTCCTTTATGAATGTTTTGTAGTTCTCAGCATGTAAGTCTTTTGCCTCCTTGGTGAGGTTTATTCCTAAGTTTTTTTTTTATGCAATTTTATTTTTTTTAATTAATTTTTATTGGAGTATAGTTCCTTTACAATGTTGTGTTAGTTTCTACTGTACAGCAGAGTGAATCAGCTATGCGTATACATATATCCCCTCTTTTTTGGATTTCCTTCCCATTTAGATCACCACAGAGCATTGAATAGAGTTCCCTGAGCTATACAGTAGATTCTCATTAGTTATCTATTTTATGCATAGTATCAATAGTTTATATATGTCAATCCCAATCTCCCAATTCATCCTACCCACCCCCCTTTCCCCTTTGGTATCCATACACTTGTTATGTACATCTGTGTCTCTATTTCTGCTTTGCAAATAAGATTATCTATACCATTTTTCTAGATCCCACATACATACATTAATATACGATATTTGTTTTTCTCTTTCTGACTTACTTCACTCTGTATGACAGTCTCTAGGTCCATCCACGTCTCTACATAAGACCCACTTTCATTCCTTTTTATGGCTGAGTAATATACTATTGGATATATGTACCACATCTTCTTTATCCATTCCTCTGTTGATGGACATTTAGGTTACTTCCATGTCCTGGCTATTGTAAATAGTGCTGCAGTGAACATTGGGGTGCACGAGTCTTTTTGAATTATGTTTTTCTCTGGGTATATGCCCAGTAGTGGGGTTGCTGGGTCATATGATAGTTCTATTTTTAGTTTTCTAAGGAACCTCCATACTGTTCTCCATAGTGGCTGTATAAATTTACATTCCCACCAGCAGTGCAAGAGGGTTCCCTTTTCTCCACACCCTCTCCAGCATTTATTGTTTGTAGATTTTTTTTTTTAAGTGAATGGTGGGTTTTTTTGTTTTTTGTTTTTTTTATTTTATTTTTGGCTGCGTTGGGTCTTTGTTGCTGTGCACGGGCTTTCCCTAGTTGAGGTGAGCAGAGGCTACTCTTCGTTGCGGTGCGCAGGCTTCTCATTGCAGTGGCTTCTCTTGTTGCGTAGCACGGGCTCTAGGTGCGTGGGCTCAGTAGTTGTGGTTCACAGGCTCTAGAGCGCAGGCTCAGTAGTTGTGGCACACGGGCTTAGTTGCTCCACGGCATGTGGGATCTTCCTGGACTAGGGCTCGAACCCTTGTTCCCTGCATTGGCAGGCAGATTCTTAACCACTGCGCCACCAGGGAAACCCTGTTTGTAGATTTTTTGATGATGGCCATTCTGACCCATGTGAGGTGATACCTCATTGTAGTTTTGATTTGCATTTCTCTAATAATTAGTGATGTTGAGCATTGGTCATTGATGGAGATATTCCTAACAGAAACCCTTATAGTAGCCACCTGTGGAGAATGAGCTTCCTGATTAAAACACCAGCTGGATACTCATGGACTGTGCATTCATTATCATATTAGCAGAGCACCCCAGACTGGCATTCTTTTTTTTTTTTTTTTTTTAATATTTATTTATTTACTTGGCCGCGCCAGGTCTTAGTTTCGGCATGCAGGATCTTCGTTGCAGCATGTGGGATCTTTTTTAGTTGCGGCATGAGGAATCTAGTTCCCTGACCAGGGATCAAACCCAGGCCCCCTGCATCAGGAGCACGGAGTCTTAACCACTGGACCACCAGGGAAGTCCCCAGACTGGCATTCTTGATTAGAACATTTGAGAGACCCAGATTATAGCTTAATCTAAGTAACACAAACATAATACCCAAGTGTATGATAGTAAATTGAAAACTTTACAGTACTTCCTCAGAGGCTTGTTTTGAGAATTAAAAAAAAACTGATGCATGTGTATGGTGTTTAATACAAGGCCTGCTCATAGTAAGGCCTCAGTAAGTAGTAGTTATTATTTATTATTTTGTTTATAAGCAATATAAAATTTATTGTATTTTATTCATGAGTATATGGCTCTTTAAATGTCTTTTTTTTTTTTTAAATTTTATTTATTTAGTTGTTTATTTATTTATGGCTGTGTTGGGTCTTCGTTTCTGTGCGAGGGCTTTCTCTAGTTGTGGCAGGCGGGGGCCACTCTTCATCGCGGTGCGCGGGCCTCTCACCATCACGGCCTCTCTTGTTGCGGAGCACAGGCTCCAGACGCGCAGGCTCAGTAATTGTGGCTCACGGGCCCAGTCGCTCCGCGGCATGTGGGATCTTCCCAGACCGGGGCTCGAACCCTTGTCCCCTGCATTGGCAGGCAGATCCTCAACCACTGCGCCACCAGGGAAGCCCTAAATGTCTTTTTTTTTAAGCTAATTTTTCTAAGGCCATATTCCTTACATAAAATCCTTTAAATGTTGAAAACTAGGTCACACACACAAAAACAGTTAAAAGCAAATCCTCTCAAGGGACAAAAATTCTGTTTCCATGTGAGATGTATAAAACTGATAACTGCAAATTGATAATTAAGTGACTTTATTCACATTAAAACTATTTTATAGTCACCAGATAGACAACCAAGATGTGGATGGAGCACATTTTCTTTCTAGACTGTTTAATCTAAACAAGATTTACTTGGTTTTAGATTATAATGATGCCCTTTAGAGCTCATGAGAAAGTGCCAGAACGGTCTAAAACCACTGTAGTAGTTTTAAATTGGTCTGTGGTCAGTGGCTTTTGCATAACTCGAGCTAAATGGCACTGCCCTCTCAATCAGAAAGCCAGTCTGAAATATTTACTGCACACTGTTAATGGTGAGGAGCAAAAACGGTAAGGAAGGACATGGTAGGAGAAATATAAAACAAATACTAAATGCTTACTCCAGGGAAGTGCTGCCGTGCTGATCAAGCCCATCATATCTCAACCTGACCCTTGGATTTATAAATAAATTGTGATCTTCTTTCTTACTTTCATCTTAAAATAAATTTGCTTCTTTACTTTCTCCATTTTTAAGTGGTAAGAATCACTATTTATGCCTCTTCTCAGGCTGAAGACTAATGACAATATACAAAGAAGCCAGCGTCAGTCACTTGAGCAGCTCCTCTAGGGGTGATGGATGGGGGTTTCATTAATTTGTGCATCCCAAACAATTTGGGTGTGCCCATCCTCTGAAACCAGTTCCCCTGAGAAATGGGTATCTACTGTGCCCTCAATGTCTTTTCTCCTGAATGCATTTATATTGTCCTGGGATATAAAATTAAGCATGTATTATGGTTGCAGTTGTTGGCCACCTGCAGCCCTGGGGTAATTTGCCTTCTCCCTTCCCACTTTCACTTCAGATCCTTGGAAAATTCTGAAGCCAGAGATCCAGGCTAAAAATTTCAGCATGTCTCTCTGGAGCTCTGCAGATAATATCTCCTTTTTTCTAAGGGCTAGTCTCATTCACTGGTAGTTTATATAAAACCACATTTTAATTGCTTGACAGTGTTGTATGATAATCCAAAAAAGACATTCCTCTTATTCATGGGAACAGTAGGGAAAATTATGAAACCATAATAGTTCGTTGGTTCGTTTCATGAATGTATATCAAATGTATACCATGTGCCTCAAATTATGTTAGGCAGAGGTCCCTCCTGCCCTCTGAGGGGAAACAGATTTGAAACAATTATAGCACCAGGCAGGGAGATCTCATTCTCTTTCCCAGTCTTTCATAAGTTCCATCTCCTAATGTATATGTGGTAAGATGGTCACCAGGCCTACTGAGGCTTTGATTTCTGAGTGCTAAAGTCCTTAAAGAGGTGGGAAGGTAGAGACCTTTTTCCTGCTTAAAGGACAACTGACATCTTTTTTTCTGTTTTGAAATGAAAAAATACTAAACAGCTAAATAAAAATAGCTAAATAAAATCATGTTTAGTTAGAATCCAAGGTCCCAGAGAGTTTTAAATGTTTGGTTCCTTCAAATTAAATATAGCTCCTTACCTTATGTAACTATTAACAACTGGAATTGGAATAACACAGAAACATGAAGAAGTAACTGCCTCCAGAAATTTCTAGTTCAAGGAGGACATATAATAATTTTAATTCATCTGTATAACAAGAATAACCTACAACAGCTGTTATTAAGCCATTGTTTACTGCCTTGGGACAGTGTCCCCCAGGATGGTAGTAACTGTTATGGGGAAGAGCGACTGTGTGTAGAAAATTTGAGAAGTATGGAATTAAAGTGAACATGTGTTTTTTTCTAATTGCAAAAGTTCTCAGAACCTTTAATATACTAACATGTATTCTGAATTCCTAAGGGGAGGATATACTACTATGCAGCATTTTTTCAACTTATTTGATCACGTAGCTTTTTTCTGCCCTATTAGGATGCTGCAAAAATAGCAAGAGTAAAAAAGACATCCAAATGGAGAGCCCTGTGGAGGTTTCCTGTGGCTGCCTGGCCCTTGGACCATGTTTGAGTTTTCTGGTTTTCCAAAGGTGGAAGCATGTTTCTACCCATATTTTCAGTATTGAGAATGAGAAAGTTTTCTCACATGTTGAATTCTTTTTAATCGCTGGTAGTTTTCTCAGCTCCTGTGCATAGATGATTCTTGTAGGTACAAGGAGAAGACGGTTTGTAATACTCTTTCCCAAAAAAGAATAGGATAGAGTTCTGCCTGGTGTCACAAGCTACTCCAGAATCACAGTAATAAACAGGAAAGCACCTTGGGGCAAGCTATCATTTTACAACTGAGGACGCTGGTTATAGACAGCACTAAGGTTCCTGTTGTGCGTGGGAAAATGAGACTTTTTGAACACCTGTCATCTGCCCTGTATTTGCAGGAAAATGAACATAAGCAATTCACCTTGCTTCTTCCTTAAACTATGAGGATACACTTTACCTTTTAGAGTCTTTCCACCTTTTTCAAAGAGTCAATATGAATATCTGCAGGCCCTTTTGTTATCTGAAACTCAGGGTTTGCCACTGCTACCCATACTCTGAAGCTCAGTTTAGGTAAACTTCAACCCAGGGCTGGTGCCCCTCTAAGAGCCACCGGTGACAGTGAGCTCAAAAGGTAGGGTTGTGAAAACATTCTTGCTGAAGTGATATCTAGAGAATAGAGTACCAGCTTAAGTTTACGTGTTTGCATTTCTAAGATTCCAACTTAATTTATCCATAATATAGATGGATTTCTGAACCTTTTCTAAAAACATTAATTGTCTTACGTAAAGATTTGGGTTTATTTGATTTTTTTTCCTTTTATATTTTAGAGAGAGTTGTGATTCAAATCGCCAACTTATAGATTAAGGTACACCTATCACAACACTGATTCTTTTTTTTTTTTTTTTTTTTACATCTTTCTTGGATTATAATTCCTTTACAATGTTGTGTTAGTTTCTCCTGTACAACAAAGTGAATCAGCTGTATGTATACACATATCCCCTCCCTCTTGAGCCTCCCTCCCACCCTCCCCACCCCACCCCTCTAGACCATCACAAAGCACCGAGCTGATCTCCCTGTGCTATATGCAGCTATCTAATTTACACTTAGTAGTGTATATATGTCAATGCTACCCTCACTTCGTCCCAGTCTCCCCTTCCCCTACTGTGTCCTCAAGTCTGTTCTCTACATCTGCATCTTTATTCCTGCCCTGCCACGAGGTTCATCAGTACCATTTTTCTAGATTCCATATATATGCGTTAATATACAGTATTTGTTTTTCTCTTTCTGACTTATTCATTCTGTATGACAGACTCTAGGTCCATCCACTTCACTACAAATGACTCGGTTTCATTCCTTTTTATGGCTGAGTAATATTCCATTGTACAACACTGAATTCTTTTAACAGACTTGGAAGATGCTACAAAAACACCTGACTGTTCCAGTGGACCAGTGAAAGAGGAAAGAGGTGATCTTATCAAATTTTACAATACAATATATGTAGGAAGAGTGAAGTCATTTGCATTGAAATACGACTTGTCAAATCAGGACCATGTGGTATGTTTTATATTTTACTACTTTATTAATATCTGTACTCATAATTGGATTACTATGAGTTTATTTTGCTAGATAAGTGTTTCAAAGCTAAAGCCTTACTGATACATTTTATAGGAGAAAACATACTGGTAATTAGAGTGATTAAGGCTGTGATACAACAGAGACCAGAGGAAATCATGGAAATTTTATCCACACTGTGATTATGTTGTTACAAATTATGGATGCATATGGGCAAGGGCTAGATGGGAACATGGAAAAATGAAAACAATTCTGGTGGTTTTTTCCTTTGTTTTTGATTCCTATTGTTATATCTCTGAGATAAGTGTTTTTCTCAAGATAAAAAGAAAAGGAAATAAATAGGCTTGAATCAATAATAGAAGCAACACTAAGAAATTTTTATGCAGACTCTAGATTTGACAGTACCAGCAGGCCTTTGAAAGTATTATCAATGTATAAGCTGAAGTTGGTTCACAGGAGACCGGACTTCAGTTATAAGAAAGAGGGACCTCGTAGAAGCTGCATCCAGGCAGTGGCCATATATGTGTCTATGTATCTCTCTATATTTCTGTCTTTGTCCCTTTCAAGGAATATAGTCTATGATTATCCTCAGAAGCCATGACTACTCATTCTGTTCCCTCAGTTCCACCACCCCCACCATGTGCTATACTGTGAATATCTCTATTATCAGCCAATTAAAAAAAAAAACTAGTTTTCCTAGTTTCAGGTGAAGATGATGAATGAAATATTAATTAAGGAGTCATCTCCATTTATTCTTGGAATAGAAACATTGTATAGATTATTAAAAGTGCAGTCCCTTCTCACTTTATCTCTAAATCTTTTGCATTTCAGTATAAAGTCTTAACCATTTCATTAAGAGATTTGTTCCATATTGGACTCATCCTGCTGGCCCACAGAATGCTCTGCCTCTCTTTTATTCTCTGTGCTACTAATTTGGTTGTGGGTATGTGTGTGTGGAGAGAGATTCTTATTGCAAGTGTTAGGACATAGATTACTCTTTGCTCCACTTTCTGAGCATTGACATAAGGTTCCTATGCTCCTGGCTTACTGCTTCTGGTGTCTTGCTCAGAATTCTTCAGAATTCCCTGAAAGATCCAGGAAAATAAATTTTAGTTTATCTATTAGTAATTGTTGAAAAACAAGGGTTAATGAACCATTTTTTGATTTTCTTCAGCCATAAATAACCTCTTACAGTATAACTGACTCCTAACTAGGAGATAGCAATAAGAATAAAAACAGGGCTTCCCTGGTGGTGCAGTGGTTAAGAATCCGCCTGCCAATGTAGGAGACACAAGTTCGAGCCCTGGTCCGGGAAGATCCCACATGCCGCGGAGCAACTAAGCCCGCGTGCCACAACTACTGAGCCTGCGCTCTAGAGCCCGCAAGCCACAACTACTGAAGCCCATGTGCCTAGAGCCCATGCTCCACAACAAGAGAAGCCACTGCAGTGAGAAGCCCACACACCACAACGAAGAGTAGCCCCTGCTCGCCACAACTAGAGAAAAGCCCGTGTGCAGCAACGAAGACCCAATGCAACCAAAAATAAATAAATAAATTAATTAATTATTTTTTAAAAAGAATAGGGCTTCCCTGGTGGCGCAGTGGTTGGGAATCTGCCTGCCAATGCAGGGGACACGGGTTCGATCCCTGGTCTGGGAAGATCCCACATGCCACGGAGTAACTAAGCCCGTGAGCCACAGTTACTGAGCCTGCGCGTCTGGAGCCTGTGCTCCTCAACAAGAGAGGCCGCGATAGTGAGAGGCCCGCGCACCGCGATGAAGAGTGGCCCCCGCTTGCCACAACTAGAGAAAGCCCTTGCACAGAAACGAAGACCCAACACAGCCATAAATAAATAAATAAATAAAGCATGACACAAATTAAGCAATGTGAATACCATCAAGCTTTCATCATCATAAAAAATATATATATATAAAAAAAAAAAGAATAAAAACATGGCAAAGAAAAAGTTCCATGTTGACTCTTCACCTGGCTTGGGGCTGGGGTGGGACAGGGTGGATAGTGCAGAATAAAAACAGTGGGATTCAAAAAAAGAAAGAAAACCTTTTATCTTATAAAAACTTTCCTTTTGTATTATTTCAGATGGAAGCTCCACCACTCTCTCCTTTTCCACATATTAAGCAACAGCCAGGCTCCCCACGCCGCATTTCCCAGCAGCACTCCATTTATGTGTCCCCACACAAGAATGGGTCAGGCCTTACACCAAGGAGTGCTCTGCTCTATAGGTTCAACGGCAGCCCTTCTAAGGTAAGTTGCACACAAACTTTACTCCAAAACAATGATGTACATGTGTTAAATACTGGATTTCAGATTTCCAATTAGTAATCTTTAATCTTACCCCTTTTTTTGCAAAGTTACCGCTAATAAATATGAACTGTTAGTATGGCAAGTTTCCTGTGATCAAGAGCAGTGTATTCAGTTGAGGTAGTTTAATCCTTTACGATTGACGTGGTATCGGGGGAGTTCACTCCAAGAGCCCAGTGTGTCCCTGCTCAAGCACGATCTTGAGAAGGACCAGTAAGGCAACATCTGCAAGTGGTCAGACATGGGGAACACTATGTGTAAAGAAAGGCCTTGGAAGTGAAAGTTCATTTGGTGGATGGCAACCGGGATAGTGAAAGGTCTGAAAACAGAGACCTCTTCTTACTTACACAGACAGCTCTGTGGTCATCTCCATCTTTATTCCCATACAATGATGAAGATGTGATAGGGACATGATTGCTGTTTTCAGATAATTCAAGGGCTATCAAGTAGATACGCTCAGTATGTCTCCAGAAGCCAGAATCACTACTAACTGGAAGAAATTGTAGTGGGACAGATTGTAACTCAGTCCAAATACATGGCAGCTCCTTAACTCATTAGTTTCTCATTTAGTTCCACAGATATCTATTAAGTTCCTGCTATGCTTAGCAAACAAAGTTGACTGAGATATACTGCACAGGCTTGCATTTCTTCTTTATAGAAGTTGATTTCATATGAGGACTTTTAGAAGAAATTCTTGCATAAAATCAGAAATGGGACCAATTGAATTGTAAGGCAATGATTTCACAGTCATAGGTCAGAATCTGGGGAGCTTGTTGAACACAGATACCTGTCCCATAGACTTCCTGTATCACAGAGCTCTGGCAGGCAGGTCCGCTAGACTGTTGTGATGCACAGCTTTCAGGAACAACTTCTCTAAGGCTGCCTTACAGACCAGCAACATCAGCATCACCCGGGAGCCTGTTAGAAACGCAGACTCTCAGGCCTCACACCAGCCGGACTGAATTTGAATCTGCATAGTAACAAGATTCCCCAGATGATTAGTAAGCACATTAAAGGTTGAAAAGCATTGCTTTAGGAGGAGGAGCTCAAACTTTAGGGAATATCAGAATCACCTGGAAGGCTTGATAAAATATAGATTGCTGGGCCCAACCCCCAGAATGTCTGATTCAGTAGGTGTAGGGCGAGGCTTGAGAATTTGCAATCCTGATAAGTTTCCAAATGCTTCTGCTGCTTCTGGTCTTATGTCCACATTTTGAAAACTACTGCTATAAGGTAAATCCAATTTTTAAAATCACCTGAAAAGATTAGTTCTAATCACCCTTATTAGGTTGGCCTAGATTCAAAAATTAATCTCTACCCCAGTGTTTAGCTTTGGGTAGAGGATAAAGGGCAGAAAAAGCAGTTAGCTTAGTTCTTGGCTGCTGTTTCTCCCTTTTCCCCTTTTACTCACACATGTCCTCTATTTTTGCACAGAGTTTGAAAGATATCAACAACATGATAAGGCAAGGTGAGCAGAGAACCAAGAAGCGAGCAATAGCCATCGACGGTGATGCAGAATCACCTGCCAAACGCCTCTGTCAAGAAAATGATGACGTTTTACTTAAACGACTACAGGATGTTGTCAGTGAAAGAGCAAATCATTAGTGCCCTTCCCATTTCTATGATAAAAGCACTTTCGGTTGTTTTCCAGAAAAGTTGGGGCTCTATCTTTCAAAACATTCAGCCCTATAGGTAGTAAATATCACTGAGTTACAAGAAAAGTTACACCAAAGTTGGGTTTTTTTTTACATTTATCCAAAATGTAGTTGACAGATGTATTTTGAGTTGGATTGTAAAGGAATGTTTTAAGTGCCTTTTAAACATATTAATAGTCATAGAATTGTTAAAATATTTGTTCCCTGGGTTTTTCAGGTGAAGTAAGAAGAAACCTCATAATTTTTCAGCTCACTTTTTAAAATAATTAAATGTCTTCTTCTTCTGGGCTTTGTAATATGAGGGTGAATAATCTGGTTTTGGTAAGTGTCATTTGAGAGGTTTGTGTTCCTAATTTAGTATTGAGTAGGGGTTGGGTTCCATGGCATCTGGGCCAGAGGATGATGCCCAGCCTGTCTCTGACCCAGTGTGGTAGCTCCACATCCAGGTGCCAAGACCATTCTGGGTTGTCCAGACACTTCTCGTGCCCTTCCTCTCCTTGAGCAGAAGCAGATTTGTACCTGAACCCCTGCACTACCCCCACTCCTTGCTTTCCAGCCCTAAGCCCTCTTAGCCTGGTGTCACAACCTGATAAAAGAGATACTTGCTCCTTTTTAAAACTACTATCATTTTGTTTTCCAAACCATTAACTTAGTTATATATGATTATATTATGTCATATAATTCTCAAAATAGGAAGCTGCTTCTCAAGCCAGTAGAGTAAAATACAGAAAAGAGTTGTTAGAAACTATATTCCTACTAGTAAGGTAGCACCATGATAATATGTGAGATACTGTTTTTGAGGTCATCATGAGATTGGTCATTCTCAATGTCTAATTGATTCCCTAAGAATAGTTGAAACCTTTTTCAAAACCACATTAATGTCACCTCATGCCATATTACTTCCCCCTCTTTGTTCTCAGTATCATCGGTGCATTATGAGTTTCCCATTAGGGTTTGATCACTGGGTGTTTTCTGGGGCTTGGGGTGCAACTTTCCAAAGAGTCGGCTGTTCGGTATTCACTTTTTCTAGTATGTTTCCAGAATCTGGAAGGACATGGATAAGCCATTCTTAATTAATTTTGAGAAAATGTTATCAAATGTATGTTTTTTAAACCACAAACCTTATTTTTTTAAATGCAAAATATTTAACAAATATTTAACTTAACCTATGTCTAACCCTGGCTAATTTGAATTAGTCTGAGATTTGAGTATGAACTAGTAATTACAATTGTTAGGAATTTTATTTTTAAATTTTAAGATGAAAAGTGATTTTGGTCACATTTTACTTTTCTGAAAATTACATCCTCATTTTTTGTGTAGTATCTACACATGTTATAAGCCAAATAACATCGTCTGTTTGAATCCTTGTATATATTTTTATGTAGCTATAACTATTGTGTCATTTTCATCATCGTTATTAATGTGCAGAATGTAAATGAGCATTTGTACATTGTCTTTATAAGAAACTCTGGACGTGTTTTTATCAGTTTTCAAGACTGAATATCAATGTACATAAAATGGTTAATAAAATAATGGAGTTTTTTGAGATTATTGAAAAAACTACACTTGAGCTCTTCTGTGTGACTAGATGCAATTGTGCAACCATCTAGAATCTGTATCTCTTTAACTATCTGCTTTATATCTTTAAAATATCTTAGTGTAACTTAAAAGTTAATGTTCCTGGTGCTTTCTAGGAGCTAGGAAGAGAATGGGGAGTGAATGACTGCTTGATGAGTATAGGGTTTTGTTTTGAGGTGATGAAAATAATTTTGGAACTTGATATAGGTGGTGATTGCATAACATTGTAAATTTATTAAATGACACTAAATTTTACACTTTAAAATAGTTAATTTTATGTTAGGTGAATTTCACCTCAATTGAAAAAATGCCGTAGACACATATAAAAAAACAGAATTATTTCAAAGCCTTGGAATGGACCAAATTATGATTCTGAATCAAGGAAAAGGCTTCTCTCTTAGGAGTGCTTTCAGGTGTATTTCTTCATTTGAGGATCACAGCTTAAAAGTTTTTTGGGTTTTTTTTAACATCTTTATTGGAGTATAATTACTTTACAATGGTGTGTTAGTTTCTGCTGTATAACAAAGTGAATCAGCTATACGTATACATATATCCCCATATCTCCTCCCTCTTGCGTCTCCCTCCCAACAAAAGTTCTTTTCTAATTAAGATTTTTATGTGGTTAGATTATGTCAAATCAAAAAAAAATTTTTTTTAAAGAAGGTAATATTCCCGCTTGTTTTTATTTTGTTCCTTACAATACTTTCACTAAGTCAACAGACATTATTGGCTGTTTACTGTATGCCTGGCCCTTTGCTAGGTGCTAGGGATATAAAGGTGAACCAGGCATAGTTCCTGTCCTCAAGATATAATATTTGTAGCCTATTAATATACTGGAATAAATATAGTAATACAAGTCTACACAAAGATGGATGGTGTTAGCACAGAGAAGGGAATGATTCACTTTGCCTGAACGAGTTTGTCAGGGAAATGTAAAATCACTCTAGGGAATTCCCTGGTGGTCCAGTGGTTCGGACTCCACACTTCCACCGCAGGGGGCACGGGTTCAATCCCTGGTCGGGGAACTAAGATCCCGTGTGCTGCGCGGCACAGCCTTAATTAATTAATTAATTAACTCTAAAGTGGGGGCTAAGTGGTAATTTAGTCATTAGGGATGAATGACTGTTTGCCAGGGCAGTAGAAGACAGCATAACCAGTAGAAGGCCCAGCGACTTGAAAGTACTATAGGTGTAAGAATTTCAGATAGTTTAGTGAGGCGGGAGTAAAGTGTACATATGTAAAAGTGCAGTGCAAAGCAGAGCTAGAAAGGGACCTTTCTAGTTGGGCTTTAAGCCAGGCTGAGGAGCTCAGGCTTGGTAATTTCCAGTGGTTCTCAACATTGGCTGCAACTGGGGAGTTTTAAAACACACATCAGTGAATGGGTTTCTCCCCCAGAGATTTCTGATTTAATTGGTTTGGGGAACAACCTAGTATTAGGATTTTTAAGTACTCCCTAGGTGAGTACCTAAGGTTGAGAACCACTGCTCCAGGTCATGGGGAGCCACAAAAGAGGTTTTAATTTTATGTGGATAATGACAAAATCTGAATTTTTTTTTTTTTTTTGGTGGCCAAGCTGCACGGCATGTGGAATCTTAGTTCCCCAACCAGGGATTGAACCCAGGCCCAGCAGAGAAAGCGCCAAGTCCTAACCACTGGACCACCGGGGAATTCCCTAATGTTTATTTTGGCAGTTCCTTAACTTGCCCAAAGATAAGGATTACCTGAGACACATATTAACAATGCAGGCTCCTAGGCCCCACCCTTGACCAATGGAATGAAATCTCCAGGAGAAGGACTTAGGAATTTTGTTAACCTCTGTTCCAAGTGATATTAACCCTCAGGCAAGTTAGAGACTTTCTGGCAGTTCTTCTCAAACTTTAAGAGCATAGGAATCACCAGGGATTGTTAATCATGTTAAAAATGCAGAGCCTGGGGTTGGGCCTGAGATGTTGTTTTTCTAACAAGCTCTTATACCTAACACCAGTGCTGCTGGGCTAAGGACTATGCTTTGAACTGCAAGTTTTAGAAATCTGGAATCTATGCAGAGGATTGATTAGAAGATGTTTAGACTGACACAGGAGACAAGTTAATGGTTCTTAACTTGGTTAATTTTGCCACCTTCAGGGACATTTGACAATGACTGGAGACATTTTTGCATTTTTGGTTGTCACAACTGGGCATGGGAGGTTGGTGCTACTGGTATCTAAGGGTAGAAGCCAGAGATGCTGCTAAACATCCTACAGTGCACTGGACAGCCCCCACAGCAAAGAATTTATCCAGCCCCAGTGTCAGTCGTGCCAATTAAGTAAACACCTGGGCAAGAAGAGCTATATGCTTTACTGTACTGGTAATGGGGATAGAAAAGGAACCACCAAGGGTCACCCAACTCTGGGCAGGTATGGGGTCCCACTTAGGGATAGCTTCATAAGGAAGATGACTTTCCAGGAAAGATTAATGGTAATAGATTCCAGGTGGGGTAACTAATACACATGTGGGATTATTTGGCATCGATGACAGACGCTTAATATAAAAGAAAATGTTCCTGAGGTTTCAGATTCTGCATGTAGGCAATGGTTCCATCAAATTTCCCCGTGGTAAGAATCACCTCTGAGGGCTTATTAACTATGCAGATTTAAAAGTGTAGTATACAAACAGTTTTGTTAAGCATCCCAGGCTATTATTCTTATC
The DNA here is from genome assembly GCF_028564815.1 of Eubalaena glacialis. Taxonomy (NCBI): domain Eukaryota; kingdom Metazoa; phylum Chordata; class Mammalia; order Artiodactyla; family Balaenidae; genus Eubalaena; species Eubalaena glacialis. The sequence continues at coordinate 23,156,349 of NC_083728.1, forward strand.
CGGGAAACTTGGAATGTACCTGTATAATGGCCAAGAGTATAGAGATCCAGGTTCAAACATCCACCCTGACGCTGTCTCACCAAACCAAGTTGGGCTTATTTACTTACTTCAGTTAGGTCATCATCACTTCAAGAAATAATTGATTAATTATGGAAAATAACATTCATTGTATAACATTCAATATATGTAAGCAAAAAATAAAAACTATATTCCCACCAACCAGAGGTCACCTGTTCAAATTTTTAAAAATTTTTATTATTTTTTCACATGAAGAAAATTGTGTAAATCTTAAGTTTTATGATGAATTTTTTCCAGCTTCACTGAGGTATAATTTACATAGAATAAAATGTACCCACTCCAAGTGTATAGTTTGTATAATCATAATTATATATGATTGTATAACTACCACTACAATCCTCGTTTTATTGTGCTTTGCCTTATTGTGATTCACAGATACTGCGTTCTTTTTACCAAATTGAAGGTTTGTGGCAACTCTGCATCAAGCAAGTCTATTGGCGCCATTTTTCCAACGGTATTTGCTCACTTCATGTCTCTGTCACATTTTGGTAATTCTCACAACATTGCAAATTTTTCATTATTATATTTATGGTAACCTGTGATCAGTGATCTTTGATGTATGATATTATCATTGTTTTGGGGTGCCATGAGCCACACCCATGTAAGATGGCAATGTGTGTGTTCTCACTGCTCCACTGACCTGCCATTCCCCAGTCTCTCTCCCTCTCGTTAGTCCTCCCTATTCCCTGAGACGCAACAATATTGAAATAGGCCAAGTAATAAGTCTAAATGGCCTCTAAGTGTTCAAGTGAAAGGAGGAGTCAGTCGATGTGGCAAACTTTATTGTTGTCTTAAAGACATCGCCACAGCCACCCCAACCTTCAGCAACCACCACCCTGCTCAGTCCGCAGCCATGAACATCGAGGCAGGACCCTCCACCAGCAAAAGATTACAACTCGCTGAAGGCTTAGATGATGGCTAGCATTTTTTGGCAATAAAGTATTTTTTAATTAAAGTATGTACACTGTTGTTTTAGACAATGCTATTGCACACTTAATAGACTACTGCATAGTGTAAAAACAACTGACTTCTGTATGTACTGGGAAGCCAAAAAAATTTGTGTGGCTCACTTTTTTGCAATATTTGCTTTATTACAGTGGTCTACAACTGAACCTGCAATATCTCTGAGGTATGCGTATATAGAACATTTCCATCACTTTAAAAAGTTTTCTTTTTCCCTCTAATATTCCCCGCCTTCCCCATATCCTCCCCACCACTTACCCAGGCAATTGTTGGTCTGCTTTTTGTTACCATAGGTTTGCCTTTTCTAGAATTTCATATAAATACATGTATGCACAGCATGTAATCTTTTGTATTTGAGTTCTGTCACTTAGTATAATGTTTCCGAAATTCATTCATGTGGTATGTATAAATATTTCTTTTTATTGCTGAGCAATTTTCCATACCTTGGTTATACTCAATTTGTTTTATGTCATTACCAGTTGATGGACATTTGGGTTGTTTCCAGTTTGAGGCTATTAATAATTATGAACATATGTATGCAAGTCTTTGAACATATAATTTTATTTCTCTTTTATTCCTTTATGAGTTGCACTGCTGGGCCAAATGGTAAGTACGTGTTTAACTTCGTAAGATATCCACGTCTTTTTTCAAAGTGGATCATTTTGCATTCCCACCAGCAGTGTCTAAGAGGTCCATTTGCTCCACATTACAGCCCCCCCCCTTTTTTTTTAATTAAAGTATAGTTAACTTAGAATACTGTGTTAGTTCCAGGTGTACAGTAAAGTGATTCGGTCATATATTTTTTTCAGATTCTTATCAATTATAGTTTATTACAAGATATTGAATATAGTTCCCTATGCTGTACAGTAAATCCTTGTTGTTTATTTTATATATAGTAGTGTGTATACGTCAATCCCAATCTCCCAATTTATCCCTCTGCCCCACCCTTTTCCCCTTTGGTAACAATAAGTTTGTTTTCTACATCTGTGACTCTGTTCCTGTTTTGTAAATATGTTCATTTGTACCATTATTTTATTTTATTTATTTAGTTATTTATTTTTGGCTGTGTTGGGTCTTTGTTTCTGTGCGAGGGCTTTCTCTAGTTGCGGCAAGCGGGGGCCACTCTTCATCGTGGTGCGCGGGCCTCTCACTATCGTGGCCTCTCTTGTTGCGGAGCACAGGCTCCAGACGCGCAGGCTCAGTAGTTGTGGCTCACGAGCCTAGTTGCTCCGCGGCATGTGGGATCTTCCCAGACCAGGGCTCGAACCCGTGTCCCCTGCATTAGCAGGCAGATTCTCAACCACTGCACCACCAGGGAAGCCCCGTATCATTATTTTAGATTCCACATATCAATGATATGATATTTGTCTTTCTCTCTCTGACTTACTTCATTTAGTATGGTAATCTCTAGGTCCATCCATGTCGCTGCAAAAGGCAATATTTCATTCTTTTTTGTGGCTGAGGAATATTTCATTGTATATATATACAGCACATCTTCTTTATCCATTCATCTGTTGATGGACACTTAGGTTGCTTCCATGTCTTGGCTATTGTAAATAGTGCTGCTATGAACATTGGGGTGCATGTATCTTTTCGAATTAGAGTTTTCATCTTTTCTGGATATATGCCCAGGAGTGGGATTGCTGGATCATATGGTAACTCTATTTTTAGTTTTTTAAGGAGCCTCCATACTGGTTTCCATAATGGCTGCACTGTAGCTACCTCTTGATGTGAATCTTCCTAGACTTTTTTCAATGCATATTGAAAAAATCATTGTATTTTTAAGGTAAAAATGGATCATATATGTCACTTAATATATCATCTTTGCAATGTCTAAATGTTACCTTTCTGACAATTTTAATGCTTCTGTTCCAATGAATTATTTATGTTATCATTAAACAAGGAAAGATTAGTGCAGTCTCTACAGCCACCGCAGGAGGTGTCTTCAACAAGATGAAGCTCACCATCCTGGACTTCTCAGGCCAGTGAGTGGGTGGCCAAATACATCAGGAACTACATCATCCAGTTTAGCCAAGGGCCAGACAAGTACTTCACCCTGGGGCTCCCCACTGTGAGCACCCCACTTGTCTGCTACAAGAAGCTGATTGAGTACTATAAGAATGGAGACCTGTCCTTCAAATGTGTGAAGACTTTCAACATGGATGAGTATGTGGGCCTTCTTTGAGACCACCCGGAGAGCTACCATGCCTTCATGTGGAACAACTTCTTCAAACACATTGACATCCACCCAGAAAACACCCACATTCTGGATGGGAATGCAGCTGGCCTACAGGCTGAGTGTAATGCCTTTAAAGAGAAGATCAAGGCTGCGGGAGGGATTGAGCTGTTTGTTGGGAGGCACCGGCCTTGGTGGACACATTGCCTTTAACAAGTCAGGCTCCAGTCTATTATGTAGGACCCGTGTGAAGACACTGGCCATGGACACCATCCTAGCCAATGCTAGATTCTTTGATGGAAATCTCACCAAGGTGCCCACCATGGCCCTGATGGTGGGCGTGGGCACTGTGATGGGTGCTAGAGAGATGATAATCTTCATCTCAGGTGCTCACAAGGCATTTGCTCTGTATAAGGCCATGGAGGAGGGAGTTAGCCATATGTCTGCCTTCCAGTAGCATCCCCACACAGTGTTTATGTGCGACGAGGATGCCACCCTAGAGTTGAAAGTGAAGACTGTCAAGTATTTCAGAGGTTTAATGCTTGTTCATAACAAGTTGGTGGACCACTTGTGCACTATGAAAGACAAGGAAACAGAGAAAAGCCAGTCTTCTAAGAAACCGTACAGTGATTAGCCTGTGCTAATCCTAGTGTCAACTACCTCACTGGGACAGGCGGGTCTTTATGGAAATTGTCTTTAGGAGGACAGAATTGTATTGCTTTAATCTAGTGTGGTTACTAGTTGAATGGGTGAACTTGTTGTTCCTGGCTGTTCAGTGTGGAGTCTAGTCATGGAATTTAGCTACTTATTTGTAACTTAATGAGAAAAAAAATCACTATATAATTTTGACGTCTGCCCCACAGATTAGGGGTTTTTAGCTTTTTCTTGTGCCTCTAACACTGTTCAGATGTACAATATACTCCCGTCAGGAATTTCTGTCATTACATGCACTGATCTCAATTGAGAGGGAGTTTGGGGCTTATGTATATTGGACAAAACCTCTTTGGAGAGTCTTAAGAGCCCCTCTTGGGAAGGCCTTCCCCTTATTTGAGAATCAGTGTTCCAGATTAAGGAACAAACTCTCTCAATGTCTAAAGTCACTATAAGGAAGTAGTCACTCTGGTCAGTAACAAGTGCCACAGGAAGAAAACTATCCCTTACTTTCTTTCCCCAGCTGTTTTTTTCTGCTCTCTCAGTTGGCCTTTCCATGAACTCAGAGCCTCCTTGGGGAAGGATATGGGTGGGTGGGGCTAAAGAGAAAGTTTTGCTGATGAACTCAGAGCCTCAAGGGGCCCAGCCACATCAAACTCCTATCCTCAGGGACCCTCCAGCACCAGGAGGAAGGCAGAAACCCTTTTCCCAAGAGAGCCGTGTGTTTTGTTCCAAGGTCTCACTGTGGCACCTCTCTTATACATACTCATTCATAAGTAGGACGTCCACGGGAGCAACAGACACGGCCAAGATTCAATGTTATGTTCAGCCAAGGTGATGGGGTCAGGGCAAGCAGCTCAATTATGAGTTTAGAAACAACACTAGAGTGACGTGTTTCCTGTGTCCCTGAGAGTTGAGTGCCAAGAAACAGACCAAGTGCTTCTAAAGTTGACTAATATCCTTTCCCCACTTAAAAAACTGCCCTTCTAACCCACCTGTGTTCATGTGGCGTGGTCTGATGTTCCCAGAACATCAGGAAGTACGCTTTTACCCTTTTATCCTTCACCCCCCTTGTTCACAAGATGAGTCTATTGCTCTGTTTTTTTTGTACTCTTATGCCTTGATGGTTTGAATGCTGCCTCCTCCTTCTCCCAATTTTTGTGCCTCTTTGAAGCTGCTGCTGCCTCTATTTCTGGGAAAGATCTTTCAGAGCCTGGCTCAGGCCTCTCTTTAACTGCTGTGTTTGGTACCAGCGTTTCATTTTTAGGTTTTATAATGTGATTGTGCTGTCATTCTGTTTTAAGCGAATGGATCACTGGACTTGTTTACCATGTGACATTTTCTTTTAAATCTAGTATTTTCAAGAAAAAAAATACAGGAAAGATTGAAAGGTTTTGGATTTTTTTTATTTCTTTGCTGAATTTGTTTCAGATACTGGCATTTGGAATAAATTTTGTTTAGTGAGGCTAATGTTTGCAAAGTTAAGAATTAGGCAGTATTTAATCTATAACATTATGATACAAGGTTGTTAAAATAGTAGATATTCATTACACAGTGGAGTACCCCACAGGCTCCTTACTTCATTTGGGTTCTGCTCAAGTGTCAGGTCACAGCACTTCCCAGCCTTTCCTATACTCTTAACATGTTTTATTTTTCTTCCCAGAATTTATAATCTACTCATGTATTATCTGAATCCACCACTAGTAATTAAGCTCCATGTAGGTGGAACATTTTTTCTGTAGTTTTCCCAGAGTGTAGAATGATGCATTGAAGGAAGTATGGGCTTGACATTTGTCAAATTCGTGAATTGAAGAAAGAGGCTTAGGGACATTTTTTGTTTTTATTTTGGGGGTTGGTTTGTCTTGATTTTGGGGTTTTTTTTTGCCGCACTGCGCGGCATGCGGGAGCTTAATTCCCCGACCAAGGGTCAAACCCTCGCCCCCTGCAGTGGAAGCACGGAGTCCTAACCACTGGACCACCAGGGAAGTCCCAGGGTTGCTTTTTATAATAATTATATCTCACATGTATTAAGCATTTTCTATGTGCCAGACTCAATTCTCATAAAGCCCTGTAACAAAACTTTACAGAGGAGGAAATTAGAGCTCATAGATTTTAAGTAACTTGCCCAAGGTCTCAAGAGTCAAACCCAAGCACTCTGGTTCCCCAATTTTTTTTTTTAATTCAATGAAATTAGGGGGTTTTTGTGTGGTAAAATATGTATAAAACTTACCATTTAATCATTTTAAGTATACAGTTTAGTGGCATTAACATTCACATTGTTGTGCAACCAATCTCCAGAACTTTTTCAAAAATCTTGCAAAACTGAAACTCTATACCCATTAAACAACAACTCCCTTTTTCCCCTCCCTCCCTGCCCCTGGCAACCACCATTCTACGTTCTGTTTCTATTATTTTGACTACTTTCGATACTTCATCTAAGTGAAATCATACAGTATTTTTGCTTTTGTGCCTGGCTTATTTCACTTAGCATAATATCGTCAAGGTTCATGCATGTTGTAGCATGTGTCAGAATTTCCTTCTTTTTAAGGATGAGTAATATTCTATTGTGTGTATAGACCACATTTTGTTTATCCATTCACCCTTGGATGGACTACAGCTCAATTTTAATCTGTAAGCTATACTGTGTCTTTTGATATTAATCTTGAGGTGACAGATTTATATCCTCCGTATTCTGGGAAGTCCTGGGCTGTCTTCCTTAAGCTTCTCTCTTCCTTTGCCATGTGAAACATTCTCATTTCCTGTTTCTGTTTTGGAGCAGATCTTCTCACCTGCATCACACACAGAGGAAACTCAGCTTGTTGAAAGATTTCCTTTCAAAAAGTTGCTTACAACAAATATTTGGGGGGGGGAGGGGTTATTAACGTGGTCCAATAACAATCTTCTCCCTTCACTCAATCCTTCTCTTCCAAACCCTCTCTCCCAGTTGCCTCCTGGGAGCCCTAGATTACTTGCCTTTAATACATCTTCCCTAAACTTTCCACCTTAGAAGCCTTAGCACCAGCTTTCACCAACGTCCTGAAGATTGAGTCAAGGTGGCACTGAAAAGGGTCTTTTTCTCCAAGGAACACTGCTCTCCTTCTCAGAATCTACTGCCAGCTTATTCCCAGATACTCAGAGCACAGTAGATAGGGGAAAGTTCAATTCCCTTGAAGCCACCTCACATGTAAATTATACTTCTCATTAGTAGGGATAATTGAGGTTTTCTCAGTCTTATAAACAATGTAAATAAGAGCATCTTAAACACTACTATGTGTATTGGTGTACTCTCACGATATAGGGAACTACAATATATTTATTATGCAAATGCAACTCCAAAGACAACCCTCCAGTCCCACCCAGGTTACTGGCTTTAAACCCCACCTTTATAAAAATTCTGAAACTATTTTCCTTGTTAATCACAGTGATTAACAAGTCCCAAACACTACAATGCCTTCAGACCTTCTCCTTGAGATAAGGGTCACGTTTTTTTTTTTGTTGTTTTTTTTAAAGAGTGAAATAGAGAGAAAGTCTTTTTATTTATTTATTTATTTATTTATGGCTGTGTTGGGTCTTCGTTTCTGTGCGAGGGCTTTCTCTAGTTGCGGCAAGTGGGGGCCACTCTTCATCGCGGTGCGCGGGCCTCTCACTATCGTGGCCTCTCTTGTTGCAGAGCACAGGCTCCAGACGCGCAGGCTCAGCAATTATGGCTCACGGGCCTAGTTGCTCCGCGGCATGTGGGATCTTCCCAGACCAGGGATCGAACCCGTGTACCCTGCATTGGCAGGCAGATTCTCAACCACTGCGCCACCAGGGAAGCCCAGCACCTTGTATTTTTAAAAGCCCTTTTCACGCTCTCTCTCTCTTTTTTTTTTTCCTTCTGGTTTTAGGAATTGGAGATGGTCTAGATAAGAGTTCCCAGAGAGGTTACAAGCCTTTTGAGATAAGTAAGGGAGGTGTGGGGAATGATGAAAAGAAATGGGTGAACTATGAACTGTCTCTAGAACTGCATTTCCAGTTTCACAAAGATTCATAAGGTATAATTTAAATGACATCATAGGCTGATCCACCCATCCAACTACTTTATCCTCAATTTGCTTCTTTATATTAGGGAGATTTCTAACTGAGATGTAAGTCAAAAAATGTTTATGTTTTGCCCAGGCAATGTTGTTGGTTCCCTTTAGCACGTCCAATTAATAGTGCTTGGGGGCTTCCCTGGTGGTGCAGTGGTTGAGAGTCCGCCTGCTAATGCAGGGGACACGGGTTCGAGCCCTGGGCTGGGAAGATCCCACATGCCACGGAGCAACTGGGCCCGTGAGCCACAACTACTGAGCCTGCGCGTCTGGAGCCTGTGCTCCGCAACAAGAGAGGCCGTGATAGTGAGAGGCCTGCGCACCGCGATGAAGAGTGGCCCCCGCTTGCCGCAACTGGAGAAAGCCCTCGCACAGAAACGAAGACCCAACACAGCCAAAAATAAATAAATAAATAAATAAATAAAAATGACCAGGTTTAAAAAAAAAAAAAAAAAATAGTGCTTGAAGGGCGGATTTACATGCCTTAGTCCAGGGGGTATATGTGATGGTGTTGGTGCCATCCTCATTGGACCTGGCTTTAAAAGGGGCTGCCATTACAGGATGGGCAGTATGGATGGTCTTCTGCAGGGGATCAACCTCAGTGTTATAAAAAAGGAAGTTCAGAGAGAGATGAATAGAAAGGAGAGCCTTATGGCGGACATTCAGAGGGACAGAAAAAAGCAGATTTGGAGAGAGAGAGTTCTCAGAACCCTCAGAGGATTTTTCTAGTTTGGAAATTTTTTGAGAGTTAGTTTCTCTGGGGGAAGCAATAGTAGTGAATTCATTATTACAATTGGAGGCCTCAAAATACCAATTGAAATATGCTTCCCATTCTCTTTGTCTTGTTCTATAGCTTTTCTCCAATTGAGCACACAAACTAATTTAGAAATTTTGAATGAGCCACAAGTGGACCAACAGAGTTTCAAGTTGTTATGGGTGATTTTAGTCCAATGTGAAAGAAATTTACAAGAGGAAGGCCCATAAGTTTTAAACATAAATTGATCTGGAGTTCTGGACGGTGGCAGTGCCTGTAGAAACCCAACTCCCCATAACTGAGTACTCACCAAGATGAACCATTCCCTTCCCAGATAAAGCCAGCAACAGAGGACACCCAAATAAAGGCTCAGAACCTCAACCATATTGGGAGGTTCGGAACCAAGAAGACTTACCTCTAAGACCCAAGACCACTGAGGAGACGATTGAGTACAAAGGACTCCTGTAGGTGCCTTACTTGTGCCTGCAGCAGCTCCAGGGGTAGTCACTTTGGCTCCCACTTTGGCTCCCACTTCTGACACCATGTAATGTCCAACAATAATCAGTTTCAAGTCTGCAAAGTACAAAGAGTGTTATTTGGGGTCTTAGGCATTGCAATTTGGTAGAAAATTGCAATGCCTAAGATTCAGGTAAAACCGAAAGAGTGTTCCAGGGAACAGACAGAATCAGGGCAAAAACTACAAGGTTTTTAAAGTTGTAAGAATTATGTTTGGCTCTCAAGCAAAAAGGAAATATTCATCCTTAAGGGACAGCTTTCATGAATTACTTAGGGTAATGGTCTGGTAAGTATCATAGACTGTGACAGGTTATTTAGGGTAAGGGTCTCATAAGTATCTTGAGTTTCTAGAACATTGTGCAGATGTTCTGGATCACTGTTTTAAGACAATAAGTGGCCAAAGTACAGATTTCATCCGGGCTGAGACATGCAAAAATCCCACTTCCTCAGTGGCCTCTCAGCTCCATTTTAGAGAGCTCTCCTAGTAATACTGACTGCATTTTGATTTTCCTTTCACAAAGTGCAGAGATAGGGTGCATTTTTGGGTTGGTTGATCAAATAGCTGAATAGTCTCATCAAAACCCAAAGTCTGTTCCACAGTTTTGGCTTCTATCAAAAGCTTTCCTCCTAATGATTTCAGGAGAGCTAACCATAGCAATGGCAAATTCACCTTCTGTCATATCTTAGGGGCTCCCAAGCAAATCTATGTTGGAATCAGGCTGGCTGATGCAACTACCATTTGAATTTAGGAGGCAATGCTCCTAAAATATGAGTTGAAATATGTGTTGAGATTGGCTCTTAGCAATGAGTTTAAAAGGATTCATCAACTATGTTTACTCAGGAGTACCCCACTGAAGTCTGGCCACTCCCTCATGTGTTTGAGCATCCCAACCCCCAAATACATGGTCACCCCACCCCAAACACTGAGACACTCCCAGGAAGTCACCACAAGCAAAACTCTATAGGATGGGATGGCCTCTCTCTGTGACTGCCTAAAAGCAATAGAACTTGTACCCAGCTCTAGTTACAGAAAAGAACAATGGTTTTCAAGGCTGACCTAGGTTAAAATCCCAAAGCACTTAACACATGTGTGTGACCTTTGGCAAGTCATTTCACCTCCCTGGGCTTCATTTCCAAATCTTTTAAATAACACCTGGGATCTTTATCCAAAACCAATTCTCTTCTTCCTGATACTAGACCTTACCCTCTAACCCAAGGGTAACATGTGACCTGTTTGGGTCAATCATTTTATAACACGGCAATTGGTCCAGGAATGAATGCAATCAGACTTGTTGAAGTCATTCACTTATGTTGGAACTGGAGGAGCAGAGGTTTTCTTTCATCTCTAGATATGAAGCCGTAAAGATGGGACCTCAAAGCTGCTTGCAGCGGGTAGCCCTCATGTTCCCACATGGTTTGCACCCTCCTTGACTTTATCTCTTAACACTTCCCCTTTACTCACTTTGCCCATCCAAACTGGCCTCTCTGCTATTTCTCAACACCAGGCATGCTCCTGCTTCAAAAGCCTTTGCACTTGCTGTTCCTCCAGGCACCTGCATGTCTGGAATGGTCTTTGTCTGGAATGCTTTTCCTCCAGACACCTGCATGGCTGACTCCTTCATCTCCCTCCAGTCTGCTTAAATGTCACTTTCTCAATGTCTTAAATGTCACCTTTTATGGCCATATTATGACCACCCTATTCAAAACTCTGACTCAATTCTCCTCTACTCCTCTTTAAATTTTTTTTCCAAAGTACTATCTTCTAAGTTTATTACTGTTAATTATATTGTTATTCACTGCCAGTCTCCTCCCACTAGAATATGTTTCACTAGGGCAGGGATTTTTGTTTCTTTTGCTCATCGATATGTCTCAGGTGCCAGGCAAATTAGTAAGTACCCAGTAAACATTCATATTTGTTGAATGAATGAATGTATTTATAACTAAATAAGCCCAGCTAGTATAATACCACCTAATGACATTGTTATGAGGATTAGAAATTATAGATATAAAGTAAAGCACAAATCTGACTCATAGTGAAGCAGGAGATAGATGGGCCCCAGGTTGAACAGCTGGAGCTCGCCCCCTGTGGACAGAAACTCCAAAATAGAAGCGAGAGAAGAGCTGAGCCCTGCCCAGATAAAAGATAGAGACCACATATTTCTTATTCTCGAGGTCAAGGAGACCTTCCCAACTATACATTCGCAGAAAGGTTCCTCGGAGGTCAAAAGGGGGGGGGGCGTCACCTCATAGTAAGTGATATCAACCTACCCATAGGCCTCTTCGCTAGAATCCATCTTGGCTAAGAGATGCGTGTGCACACATGGAAAAACCCTGAGATATACCAAATACGGACACAGAACCAGGAAAAGCAAGATGATTGGCCAAAGGAAACCCGGAAGAAATGCCCCATAAAAGTGATTCAAACTACCACGAGGGTGCGACTCTCTCTCTGAGCCCGCCCGTGTGTCCATCCACACTTACTCTTTTTCCTCCTACTAAACACTTCGTTTCACTACTTTCCATGTATGGTGGGAATTCATTTCTGCAAAGCCGAAGGGGCAGGTCCTTGTCACTGGCCACTGGTCTAGTGCCTAGGATTCAGCGTTCTCACTGCCGCTGCCCAACCTCAATCTCTGGCCAGGAACCGAAACCCTGCTTCAAGCCGCTGCAGGCTGTGGCCACCCAAGATCAATAGTAGGTACTCAAATATGGTAGCTATTATCATTTTGCAAGGTCTCTTTTTTTTTTTTTTCAAAAAATTCCTTGACAGATCTGTAGATAAGTTTCTACATCTACGAACAGAAAAAGACTTATGAAGAAAAAAAAAAAGAAAAAGACTTATGGGGCACACACCAGGAGGTCATCTTTGGATCTGTATGTGTGTGTATACACATTTTGTTTTCCAAGTTTTCTTTCTTGAGCATTATTTTTATCAGACAAGAAAAGCAATACTTTTTTAAAAAAGAATTTTGGCTTGCTTTGGGATTTTTGACAGATGGAAAAAAGAATGTCTTGAGGAGGTTATATTCAAAGAAAGAACCAGGGGTTGGTGGTAGGTGGCACTGAGAACTAGCAGCACTGGTTTAAGAGGAAGTTGTGGAGAGATGTAAAACCACAAGGTTAATACTGCCGGAAATAAAATTGCCCAACTCAGCTGGGTGGGTGGAAGCAAGGAAGGGCAAGGAAGAACTGCTGGGTGTATTCAAGGTCATTAAGCAATGGGCCTTAAATTAATTGAACTTAGAGTTTTTTCTAGTCCTAACTATGATGAGACTGACATCAGAGGAGAGCCTGAATAGTCATTTCTCTCAGTACAACCAGAGCAGAGGGCCTGTGTCTAGCAGGCATTTGTTTCCACGTTGTGGAATGACTGAATGGAATAGGATCACCAGGACCAAGTGGAAGTGAAGTGGCAAACTAGGAACCACCCAAGTTTTGGAGTCAGCTTTGAATGTTGATTCTGTCACTTGGTCAGCAAGCCATGTGACCTTGCTCAAGAAACCACCTTGTGCAAGATCTAGGGCCCCTACAAAGCAGGAGATTAGGGGAAACATAATAAATATGGCATTAAATTATACTCTTTAACAAGCAAAAACAAATAAAAATTAAATTCTCAAAAGCAATTGCTTTGAACAAACCCAACTGATTAAACTTAAAACCCTGCTTATATCACCTTCTACTGCCCAAGAAACCTTGATGTCAGGGCAGATTTTCCCACACGTCTTAAAAACACAAATTTTCAAACAGCCATTTCCAAGTTTAAATATGTCTTTCACATTTATGCTCTTTGTTGTCTCTTTGACCCCTCTCCCCTTGTTTTGGTTTCACAAGTCTTGAAAACTGTTTTTTCTCAAAATATTCTGTGGTTTAAAGGTTTGTTTTTCTGGGCCTGGCCCTTCTGTGCAGAGGAGGGCAAGGTCACCTCTCCATACTTTCCCCCACGGGTCTATGGGATAAGGGAGCAATTGAAAAATTTGGATTAACTAATATAAAATAATTTTATATCAAAACTCCCATTAGTGAGCAATTGTTGGCAAGTGAGTAGGAGCATGGGCTTTAGAGCCAGGCTAGATTGCCTGGGTGTGAATTCAGGCTTCATCACTCCCTAGCTGGGTGACCTTGGGCAAAACACTTACTCATTTCTCTGTACCTCAGTTCCTTACATCTTAAGGTTATTGGGATACTTAATTAATATTTGTAAGCCCTTAGAAGAGCGCCTGGCACACAGTAAAGCTCTAAGTGTTTGCTGAAAATATTTTGCTCAACCCTAGACCACTAACTAGTTCACGCTGCTTGATGATAATCTGCCTCACTCACCCTGTATCTCCTGGATGGGTCTACGGCTGTGCTGATGGGAAAGTGTACTGGCTTTAGTAGTGGTAGTAGTAGTAGTCCTTTTACCAACACGGCCAAGGGTAAGCCTGGGGTACTCACGTGAAGTTCAGTTCACCAGAAGAGCCCCTGCTCTGGACTGTAGCGGGATGTCCTGGGCACACTCTTTCCCGGCCCCCGCCCTTATCAACACCACCCTCATTTCTGCTTCTACTCACTCGCTTTAGCGTAAACGCGCGGGTGGGGCTAGGGGTCATTGGGCGGTCACTGCGCCTGCGCCGGGACCGGGGGTTGGGGGCCTGAAGTGGGTGGCCTGCCTGGCCCCAAGGCCTGAGCTGTCAGTGCGCCTGCGCGGCCGGCCAGTAGGCTGGCAGTACTAAGCTGACTCGCCGCCGCCGCCACTGAGCTGCGAGTGCGAGTGCGCCTGCGCGCGGGTCGGGCGCCGGGGTTCTTGACTGTGCCGCGCGGGGCGCTGGGTGTAGCCATGCAGAGTGCCGACTCCCAGAAGCCCCCCAAGCGGCCACGGCGCGATGGTAGCCCGAGAACCCCGCCAGACACCCCTCCCGCAGACGCAGAGAGGTCCCCGAGCCCCGACCTTCACCCCGACCACCGGACCTGGGGCCCGGAGCAGGTGTGCTCCTTCCTAAGGGACTGCGGCTTCAGCGATTCTGGACTGCTGGAACGCTGCCGAGGTAGCAGGGCTGTAGGGGTGAGGGGCCGGGGGCCGGCGACCCGAGGTCGCGACAGCCGGGCCTGAGAGAGGGCGCCCTGAGGCCGTGAGCGGGGGGCCTCAAAGAGGAGCCAGAGCGGCCGAGGGAGACCGGACGCGGGAGGCACCCGAAGGGGTGGACCTGAGGCGGGGACGCCCAGGAGGGATGACCTGAGGCGGAGAACGGAAACCTGAGGCGGCGAGCCCTCGGAGAAGGTTGCCTGAGGCGGGGGAGGGAAACTTGACGCGGGAGGCATCCGCAGGGGTGGACCTGAGGGGCGGCGCCCAGGAGGGATACCCTGAGATGGACGAAGGAGAAATGGGGCGTCTGGCGTTGCGGACCCGTAGGAAGGGAGCGGACTTTGGGGGTTGTGAACCTGGGGCGGGGAGGGGGCAGCTGGTCTAACTCTGGTGGGCTTCTTCAGGAACTTGGCACCCCAGCGCCGGACAGGCGGGACTCAGGTCCCTTTTTCAGTTAAAAGACCCATGGTGGGAGGGTTGCTGTCATTCAGGCTCACCAGGCTCGGGAGACCCCCCTCTGCTGATGCAGCTCCCTGAACACTTGCCACGTTAGAGTATATTTGAGTGCTTTAAAGTTTGTTTCCTCCGCTCCCCTCCCAACTTGGGGTTTGTCTAACCGGGAAAGAACTTTTCTGTTAATCTCTGAATCCGTAGCATCCCGGTACGACTCAATACATGCTTGATGACTGTACTTGCAGAGCTTAGTAAAGATCATGTTTTGTTCCCCAGAAGTTTCCCTCGCTAAATCTGAACCCTGGGGTGGTTCAGTTGACCACTGAACTCCCAGGTGCCCACAACTTGGCCTGTAGGTTGTGAGTTTTAAGCGACTTTACTGACTTAACTTCAAGCATCCATCCACTTGAAATCTACTCAACTTCCCGTAAGGGGGTTGAAGTTTAACCTCTGCTTTACCCTCTGAAGTGTTCAATAGGAAAGTGGTGTGATTTGCAAATTCAGTAAACTTTTGCAATTGGGGGGTGGAGCCCTCTTTGCTTAGGCTGGGTGGGAGGAACTAAAGAAGTGTTCAAGACTTAAAGATAGCTTGATGGGTGAAGGAAATTGCACTTCTCTTTTTCCCTACCACCACCCCACCTCCACCCCCACCCCCCCACCCCCGGCCTTGGTTTTCCTCCCCTTCTGGGGTGGGATTTTTCTTTTGAGTAGCAGTAGGTGGGGATGAAGTAGTTTTATGTCTTCAAAACGTGATTGGCTATATTGTTGGCTGCCTGTTTCAGTGGTGTCCTGTAGATTAATTCATCAGTCTTCAGAATGATCTGTTCTCTTGACCCACAGTCTAATACTAGAAGACATTACATGCTTTTAATTGGTAAAAACTGACCAAGTGTTCACAATTGCTCATTTCTTGCTGTCTGCTTTGTTTTGACCAAACTTTAGTCAGTCTTCTCTCTCTTCTACTGGCCTCTGAACTCCTACTTGCCCCCAAACTTGAGCAAGCACTAAAAAAGCGGAATATGCTCCCTGATCAGCTTCTCCTAAGAACTGGCTGACCACAGCCGGACAATGTCCTGTCAGACTGGGGTCACTTCCCCTCCAAAGATTCTGCTTATCTCTGCTTGCCCCTACTTTATCCTATTAAAAAACCAACCAACAAACCGAAAAACACCTTTTTGATTTTGAGCCACTTGCAGATTTCTGAGATCAGAACTTTCTCCCTATTGCAATAATTTTCTCCCTAATTAGAATCTGTCCCTATCTAAGTCCAGATTTTTTAAATTGAAGTATAGTTAATTTACAATGTTGTATTAGTTTCTGGTATACAGAAAAGTGATATATATGTGTGTGTGTGTGTGTATATATATATATATGTAGTCTTTTTCAGATTCTTTTCCATTATAGATTATTACAAGATGTTGAATGTAGTTCCCTGTGCTATACAGTAGGACCTTGTTTTTTATCTGTTTTATACACAGCAGCTTGCAAGTCCAAATTTGTTTTTATTTGAAAAAACTAAGCACAGGTGCTGGGTCCCTTTCCTCATTTTGGAATACAGTTTCACAGGAATTTAGAGACTGTAATCTGTATTTTTTAGTAGATGATGTGTTTGAGGTTCAAAGGCCACACAACTAGAAAAAAGCAGAGCTGGATTTTAAAGTTAGGTCTTTGGACTCCAGAATTCATGCCACTTATACCTTAACAAGTGTTCTCATCAAAATACATTGGATTTCCCTCAACAATAAGGGAATAAACAAACCAATAAGAAAAGAAAAAAAAATGGAGAACATAACCAAAGTTATAAAGTCAACTAAGGAAAAAAACACCCCAGTAGGAAAATGAGCAAAACACAAGGACAATTGACAACCAGCCAATAAAAACAGAAAAAAACATTCAGTCTTAACAGTAATTTTAAAAACACTGATTTTAAAATTTAGATAGAAAAATATTTAAAGATTGGTAATGGGAGAAATGGGTAATCCAATAAAGTTGATAGACGTATCAATTTGCTTAACCCTGGACAGTTTGGGAATACCTTTTTACTTATAGAAAATTTCACTTGTAGGAATTTACAGAAACATTTGTACACTGTCCAAATAAATATATTCAATATTATTCTTCTAACCACTAGTTATAAATAGCAAAAAAGTAGAAATGATCTAAATATCCATTGATAATAGTAGTAAATAATATTGATGATTAACAATTTATGGAGCATTTACTTTGCGTGAAGTACTATTCTCTGCACTTCATGTTTCATCTTATAAAATCTTTACAATAACTCTGTGACATAGGTTCAGTTATACTCATTTTAGTGGTGAGGAGCATAAGGTTCAGAAGAAATTGGTTAAATGTATTATGGTACATCTGTATTGTGGAATAAAAGACAACCATTAAAAATGATGAAACTACATCATTAATAATTGTTAATAATTGACAAGAAAGATCTTTATGACCTATTAGTTGGGAAAAATAGATTATAAACAACATAATTTCATTTGTGTAAAATTACATAATTGCGTAGATAAATGTCTTGAATGTTGTTATCTAAACTATTAATGATTATTGGGAGAATATGAGTAAGTTGATATTTTATACTTTATATTGTTTGGATTTTTTTTTTTTTAATTTTTATTTATTTATTTATTTATTTATTTATTTATGGCTGTGTTGGGTCTTCGTTTCTGTGCTAGGGCTTTCTCTAGTTGCAGCAAGTGGGGGCCACTCTTCATCGCGGTGCGCGGGCCTCTCACCATCACGGCCTCTCTTGTTGCGGAGCACAGGCTCCAGACGCGCAGGCTCAGCAACTGTGGCACACGGGCCTAGTCGCTCTGCGGCATGTGGGATCCTCCCAGACCAGGGCTCGAACCCGTGTCCTCTGCATTGGCAGGCAGATTCTCAACCACTGCGCCACCAGGGAAGCCCTGTTTGGATTTTTTATATTGAATATTTTTTATGCTTGAAAAACACCCCCAAAAATGCCCTTTTCATTTAAATGTTTTTTTCTTTCTGGAAAATTACATCCTCATTTTCTCTTGTTACCTTTAGAAGGACTTTTGTTTGTTTGAAAATAGTCCAGTGTTCTGGAATCTGAGGTCAGGAAGGTCTGGAATTAATTATATAGAAAGATAAAGAAAAATAAACCATGTGGGACTTCCCTGGTGGCACAGTGGTTAAGAATCCGCCTGCCAATGAAGGGGACGTGGATTTGAGCCCTGGTCCGGGAAGATCCCACATCCGTGGAGCAAGTAAGCCCGTGAACCACAGCTACTGAGCCTGCGCTCTAGAGCCTGCGAGCCACAACTACTGAGCCCGTGTGCCTACAGCCCGTGCCCTGCAACAAGGGAAGACACCGCAATGAGAAGCCCGCGCACCACTACGAAGAGTAGCCCCCGCTCACCGCAACTAGAGAAAGCCCACGTGCAGCAACGAAGACCCAACGCAGCCAAAATAAATAAATAAATAAATTTATTTTTTTAAAAAATGTATATAAGCCTTACTAAACAGATTGTGTGCTTTCTTTGGAGGTTTTAGAACTAAGTCAACACATGGAGCATCCCTCAGGCTATGGTTTTGACCTGACTATTCTAACAATAAACTGACATTTCTTCCCCTGCTCCCACCCCAAACCTCACCTGTTTCAGGAGGAAGCTGCCAGTTTTGCAGCTGGACTTCCTTGCAAATAATTTACTCAAATAATTTTTAAAATTTTACCTGGTTTATCAAAAAAATCCTCTTGGTATAGTTATCAAATTAAAATTAAGACTTTCCGGGCTTCCCTGGTGGCGCAGTAGTTAAGAATCCTCCTGCCAATGCAGGGGACACAGGTTTGAGCCCTGGTCTTGGAAGATCCCACATGCCGCGGAGCAGCTAAGCCCGTATGCCACAACTACTGAGCCTGCGCTCTAGAGCCTGCGAGCCATAACTACTGAGCCCGTGTGCCACAACTACTGAAGCCCACGCTCCTAGAGCCTGTGCTCTGCAACAAGAGAAGCCACCCCAACGAGAAGCCCTCGCACCACAATGAAGAGTAGCCAACGCTCGCCGCAACTAAAGGAAGCCCATGCGCAGCAACGAAGACCCAACGCAGCCAAAAATAAATTTATTTTTAAAAAAATAAAATAAAAAATAAATAAAATTAAGACTTTCCAAGTAGCAATCAAAAATGTGGTACTTGGCACAGTTTGTTGCCAGTACTGGGTGCTCAAAAAAATGTTGATCTGGGGGCTTCCCTGGTGGTGCAGTGGTTGAGAATCTGCCTGCCAATGCAGGGGACACGGGTTCGAGCCCTGGTCTGGGAAGATCCCACATGCCGTGGAGCAACTAGGCCCATGAGCCACAACTACTGAGCCTGCGCGTCTGGAGCCTGTGCTCCGCAACAAGAGAGGCCGCGATAGTGAGAGGCCTGCGCACCGCGATGAAGGGTGGCCCCCGCTTGCCACAACTAGAGAAAGCCCTCGCACAGAAACGAAGACCCAACACAGCCAAAAATAAATATAAAAATAAATTAAAAAAAAAAAAAAGACCTAAAGAAGAAATACATGGCGAATATCTTAAAAAAAAAAAAAAATGTTGATCTGAGTAAATTCTGGTGGACCCAAATTGAAAGAAATCAAAAAGCATGTGCTGTGAATATTGAAATCATTCATTTTTTTTCTCCCTTTTCTTCCATAGAGAAGAAAATCACAGGTTCAATACTGCCCTTTCTTGATGAGTCTCTTCTTGAAGACCTTGGAATAAGGTAAGAATGGTAAAATTCACATTGTAGCCAAGCACACTTAAGACCTTTTTATTCACACTGAACAGACAAACCCCAAGATTGCTGATATTAAGTGTTTTCATTTTAAATCTGCACAGGTTTTAAAACAGAATACCACACCTGCTGTCTAAGAGTTGTTTTTGTTTGTTTTTGCTGTGCAAATCCTATGTTAAATGTTACTAATGATTCCTGTTTTTAAAAATTTTGCTAACAAGCCTTCATGAAGTTTGTAGTGACCAACTTTTTACTCTCAAGTTCAGAATAATTGAATTATACACTCCAGAAAATGTAGAAGAATTGATAGGAAAAAAATGTTGGCAAGAAAAATCAAGGCTACAACCCTATCTTGAGTGTATTTCTAGGTCTTTCTAAAGCTACTCAAGGCTGGAATGCTTCCCTGGTATTAGATTTAAAGACACTATACAAAGTAGTTTGGCACTTTTCAGTTGTATGATTTGGGACAATTTATTTAACCCTTCAGTTTCTGCACCTGTGAAATGGATAATAATAATGAGACAATGTATGTAGAGTGATTAGCACATGTTAAGCCCTTCATAAATTATATATGTAGGTTGAGATCCCTATATATGATTGGAGATTCTAGGGTCTAGATTTATGTAAGTCTACTTTAAATATCTCAGTTGAAGATCCAGTCAATATTTAAACCTTCCTTAAAGTAGAGACTCTGTTTCTATTAGGGAATTGGCAACAGTGGTAAAATATGGTCTTTTCTTCTGGAATTCCACTTAGCTAAGTGTTGTTTGTGGAAACAGTAACCAAAGAATCAGAACAAAAGATTATACTGAATTACTTCATGCACTGTTGTTTGGTAATTGATAATGCAAGTAGATTGAGGGAAAAGATCACTTTAGAACATTTTACTGACTTTTAATAAGCCTCCTTTGGGTCAGAATCTTTGGGAACCTAATCTTTCCTCTTTCATAATTATGTATCAGCCCCCTCTGTCCCCCCAAAGTCCCCCTTACTACCTATTTCTTATGTATAATAGTAGCTTATTGTTTGAACTGAATGGAATTTTTTCTAATAGAGTTTTGCATTTAAAGGGAACCATATACTTTGTGGACCCAAATGCTGTTGATTTATTCAACAAATATTTATGGAGGGCTCACTATGTGTTAGGCATTCTTCCAGGAACTTGGGACACATGAGTTAACAAAATAGTAAAAATTCCAAAAGGAACACTATATGTCATGTCTTTTTGTGCCCACCTCTTAACTCTGAGGTGGATTCTGCAGTACTCCTTAGAGCTGTGTTTTCCTATACAGCAGCCACTACCTATGTGTTAAAATTAATTAAAATTAAATGAAGTGAAAATTTTAATTTCTCAGTTATACTATCCATAATTCAGGTGCTCAGTAGCCACTTATGGCTGGTGGCTACCATGCTGAACAGGGCGGATATAGAATGTTTCCATCATGACTAAGTTCTCCTGGACAGAGCTGCCTTTGAGGATTTCAGTGGGATCCGTTGAAGTTGTTCACAGTGGTCCAATGCAACCAACTTATTAATGTACCCTTGCATTATTTTCCCCTCATTTCCTGTTTCACCTTTTCTAGCCCTCCACTCCATATCCCAGGATTCACATCCAAAATAAATTAACTGTATGCAAGCTCTTGTCCTAGACTCTGCTTTCTAGGGGGAATCCAGTTTAGACAAGTACTCCTGTATTTCCTCAGTTTTATGATTAACTGATGATGGTAAAAGATTTTTCTAAAAAAATAAGAAATATTGTCACATTAAATGTACACATCAGTTGTAAGAAACATTAGATTTCAGAAATGATGAAATATGGAAATAAAATCTTATTGTAGTCCAACTATTCTGGCTCAAATCTTTGTTTAAAGTATTTATTTTGCCATAGCCTTTGCCAAAACAAACACACCTCCAGGTTTTGGGTGGCTTTTTAAATATACTTTAATCAGTGATTTTTTTTAAAAAATTAAATATTTTTATTGAGGTATAATTGACATATAATATTACATTAGTTTCAGGTGTACAATGTAATGATTCAATGTTCGTATATATTGCGAAGTGATTACCAGAATAAGTCTAGTACCCTCTGTCACCATACAAAATTACAAAGAAATTTTTTTTCTTGTGATGAGAACTTTAAGATTTACTCTCTTTGGAATTCCCTGGCAGTCCAGTGGTTAGGAGTCTGTGCTTTCACTGCCGAGGGTGAGGGTTCAATCCCTGATCAGGAAACTAAGACCCTGCAAGCTGTGCAAAAAAACAAAACAAAACAAAAAACAACAAAAAAAAGATTTACTCTCTTGGGTCAACAAAAAATTAATCAATATTCGATCTAAAGGAGAAATAGAGAGTTTTATTCAAGCCAACCTGAGGATTATAACCCAAGAGACAGTCTTTTAGAAAACTCTGAGGACTCTTCTGCCTGTTAGAAGTCAAAGGAACAGTCATATACATTTTCGAGATAACAGATTGTACATCAAAGTGACACACTGACATTTTATGTAAAGTTCACCAAAGATACATAGTCCAGATCTGCACATAGGAGCAGTATATCACCATGATCCCTTACAGGATTAGGAAAGGAAAAATTAATCTTCTAAGGAGTTACATTGTTGGCGTCAGAAGAAGGAAAAAAGCATTGTTTTTTACAGTTGAGCAGGCATTCCCACCTTTGAGGAGGTCTGGTTAATGTATAATGCACATTGCACATTAGGGAGGGCCCAGTACAAGCAGGGAACATGTTATGCTTAAATTTTCTTGTCCTGCTTGAAACATAAATTGTATACCATCACTTGGCAACTTTTAAACATGCACTACAACATTATTGACTATAGTCATCATGCAGTACATTACATTCCCATGACTTATTTATTTTATAACTGGAAGTTTGTACCTCTTGAAGCCCCTTCACCCATTTTGCCCACCCCCCCATGTGATTTCTTTATGAATACAGTAGTTTCTTTTTGAGTTCTAATTAAGTGAGGAATACTGAGTATCCGTTGAGGAAAAGACTGGGCTGTGAGGTTGGTTTAGGTTTGGTATTATTTTATGCTGTGATTCCTGGTTATGCTCCACTGTGCAACTATACTTAACCTGTGTCAGTTACAGCTCTGCCTTAAAGTACTTCTTGGAGCCTGGCCTTTCCCTGTGCTTGATATTTCAAACTGATGAGGGTAGGGGAATAGTAAAACACAAGCTATGCTGCTTTAATGGTTTATCAGCTCTAATGATGCTTCTTTACATTCCAAAAAAATCATTCTTAGATTCTGTAGTTACTGTGGGTCTCGGGGGACAACATAGAGGTCAATTGTAGTACTTCTGGCTCCAAGTCTATCTAGGACTTTTAGCAAAAGATTTACATTTCAGTCTAATTAGCTAAAGGATTGATAAAGGCTAACCCCTTGCCTCCTGCTTCAGCCAGGTATCAGGCTAACATGCCTAGACCAATTAGTAAGTGTAAATGGAGCAAGAATGTGAATTATAGGATTTTGAGTTGTTTAATTCCTATTAAATTCTTTCTCAAGACTGGAGCATTATGAGTAATTACTGATAGAGGACGATAGGTATAAATGAAGCTAAAACCATATATATTTGATTCATGCATAATTCATACCTGATGCTCACAAGTCAAACTTGGACCTTTGCAACTCATCACTATAAAGAGTTTTAAAAATCCATTCATGGACTGATCACGTGACTGACAACCACCCCTGCCAAGAAGTCTTATATTGTCCTGCGTTTCCTTTCATTGTATCCTAGACATTTGCATTTGATGTGACTATTTCTTAGTTGATGTAAGCAATAATTATTTCTCTTTGAAAGTTATTTTGATATGACAAAGGCTCAGTTTGTCAAACAAATGTAGTCTTCCTATATGTAACATCTTTGGCCAGTTTAGTTAGATAACTTTGTTCACATACTCACCACTTGGTTACACTAATAAACTCCTAGATTCTTGTACTTAAAACACTGCTGATGAGATAAATATTGAATTTAACATCAATAATAATTTCTATAACACCTGTAATCATAGTTAAAATTCTCCTATAGTTCTTGAGGGCAGGAACTGAGTCTTTTGTATCCCCAGTGCCGAACACACTGTTTAATGCCTCTCCAGCGCTGTGAGGGAGATAGTATTATATCTGTGCTATAGATGAGAACATAAGTGTACCAAAAAAGGTTAAGTGACTTTTCCAAGGTCATAGAGATTCCACGTGCAGATGTGAGCCAGTTCTGCCTGATTCCAAAGACCTTTTTCATTATCACTGTGCTCTACTTCAAAGAGACTTACCTATCTTGAGATTTCGCTTACATGAGCCATGCAGATTTAGGATCATGAGGGTAGATGTTGGCCTCAATTAGGTTAAAGTAAGTTTGAAGTGTAAATTGAGCATTCAGTGATGTAGGTATGAGAAGTGTTGAAGTCTGAATTTACCAAGAGAGAAGAGGATTGAGGGCAGAAGAGTCTCATGTCTTAGAAGCAAAGGAAGGAGAGGGTTTCTAGTAGGAGTATGTTTGAATTATTAACTGTTCCTTTTAATCTGACTTCTATTCTAACAACCTAAAGTTGATTATATACTATTATATACTCCAGGGATTATTATTTAGCAAATAATGATAGATTTGCTTATCCTGTTATAATTTTAGTTCCTATGGGAAGAGAATAAAGCTGCTTAATAATATCCAACAACTGGATCAAACTCATGTTTATACAATGAAGGTAAGAGGAATCTGAGTTTATTATTTTTTTAATATAAAGTGATATAACTCAGTTATGTAGAATTCATTTTTAAAAGAATGGAAAGAAATCTCTTTATAGTAACAGGATTGTGAGTAATGGGTTTTTACTTTTCTAAATTTTCTGCATTTTCTAAAATAACCACGAGAAAAACTAAAATATTTTAAGCACACAGAAAAGCAGAAAAGCACACAGAAAAGCCCAGCTTGTCAAATCTTACCGTTTTGCCTAATTTGCTTCAGATCTATTTTTTTTAGAACAAAATATTAGAAACAATAGAAGGCCTCCTTTGTACCCCTCTTGAATTCTGTTTCCATCCTTTCTTCCCCAAGTGTTTAATCATTTTCTTGAATGTTTTTTTAGATTTTTACCACATATGTATGTATAGCCACAAACAGTGTATAGTATTGTTTTACATATTTTTTAAACATTTATAAATGGAATTTCATTCACAGTAAGTAACCTTCTAAACTTTCATATAATGTTATATTTTTGAGAAATATCCATATCGACACATATAGCCCTAGTTACCCCTTAGTCATAGAATAACTTTTAAATTAAAATTACTTATCAGTTTTGGTAAACTTTTTTGTCAAACAGTAGACCAAAGAATAGATATATGCCTAAAATTTGATCTATCAATAATTGTTTATTTCTCATCCCCCACCCCCTTCCAGACATTTCAAAAGCCCTGTTTTTCACACTCAGTGTCCCAAGAATCATTTTAACAAGCAGTCAACTGCCTAACTCCCACCTCAGAAATTCTGATTCTGGGAACTTACAATAGAGACCCAGAAATGTGCATTTTTCACAAGCTCTTCAGTATGGTTCTAATACCGTAATTAAAGAAATGTTTCTTGATTGGTTGGTGACAGGAAATGTACCACATTGTTTACGCTTTTGACATCTATAGGGTAAGAAAACTTAGTTTCAGACCTGGAAGAGGGGATGGGGTCTCATTCCCCTTTTACACAGTCATCTTTTGCACTTTTCATCAGAGGTGCTTTATGTATTGAGTTATCTCGGATCCTATGAGCACATGAATTTCAATTTTACTGTTACAAGTTAGTCTGCTTATTTTTCATTGAAAATCATGTTTGAAGATATTTAATAAATGTGTTTGATTCAATTCTACAAGAATCTTCTTTTACAGACAAAGTAGTTGTTCTTAGAGCAAATCTGTTATTTGAGGAATGATCAAATCCCAGCCCTTTTTGAAAAAGTTACCTAATATTAAAATACTTCATTTTCATGAAGAAGTAAATAGAAGAATCACTTACCAAGGATGATATCTAAATATTTTGTCCTGCAGTTGGGAGACAGTTGCTGTCATGCATTCTTTTTTGTCCTTTCTCAATAGCAGCAGCATGGGTGTTCTCATCAGGCAGGGCAGAGATAAGATGAGTTTTCTTCATTAGTTGAGCTCATCTCAGATAATCTCTGAGGTCACATTTTCACAGTTTGCAACAAAAAATCTTTTTTTTTTAATTATTATTTATTTATTTATTTATTTTTGGCTGTGTTGGGTCTTCGTTTCTGTGCGAGGGCTTTCTCCAGTTGCGGCAAGCAGGGGCCACTCTTCATCGCGGTGCGCAGGCCTCTCACTATCGCGGCCTCTCGCGCAGGCTCAGTAGTTGTGGCTCACGGGCCTAGTTGCTCCGCGGCATGTGGGATCTTCCCAGACCAGGGCTCGACCCCATGTCCGCTGCATCGGCAGGCAGATTCTCAACCACTTTGCCACAAGGGAAGCCCCAAAAAATCTTTTTGAAGTAATTTTCAAGGCAGTCAGTACTTTCATTTGCCCCCTTGTATTTATTTTTTCTATTTTTCATTAAAAACAAAATTGTTTAACCTCATATATAAACTATAGTCATTGAAAATAGATCTTAATGCTACTAAGTACTTGAGTCAGTGAGTCACTGTCTAGTAATGAAATTGATACCTTTTTTGACCTTAGCTTCATCAGCAGTACAGTTGAACAAAGAATTGATTCCTACCCTAATTTGGCATCTACATTTTTTTTTTTTAACATCTTTATTGGAGTATAATTGCTTTACAATGGTGTGTTAGTTACTTTTTAACTTTTTTTTTAAATAAAAACAGCTTTAGTGAGATATAATTCACATACCTTGCAATTCATTCATTTTATTTTATTTTATTTTATTTTTTATTGAAGTGTAGTTGATTTACAATGTTGTGCCAATCTCTGCTGTACAGCAAAGTGACTCAGTTACACACAGATATATTCTTTTATTCACTCATTTTAAATATACAAGTCAGTGTTTTTTAGAAAGTTGACAAGATTGTTCAGTCATCACCACAATCTAATTTAAATTGTAACAGTTCTTTATATATTCAGGATATAATTCCCTTATTAAATATATAATATGCAAATATTTTCTCCCATCCTCTGGATTATCTTTTTACTGTCTTTTTATTTATTTATTTAGACCACATCATGAGGCTTGCGGGCTCTTAGTTCCCTGACCAGGGATTGAACCTGGGCTCCCAGCAGTGGAAGCGCAGAGTCCTAACCACTGGACCACCAGGGAATTCCCTATCTTTTTAGTTTAGTTTTGTTTTGTTTTTTTAATCAGTATTGCTTCTTTGTAAATTTATTTATTTATTTATTTTTGGCTGCGTTGGGTCTTCGTTGCTGTGCGCAGGCTTTCTCTAGTTTCGGTGAGCAGGGGCCACTCCTCATTGCAGAGCACAGGCTCTAGAGCGCAGGCTCAGTAGTTGTGGCACACGGGCTTAGTTGCTCCGCAGCATGTGGGATCCTCCCAGACCAGGGATCAAACCCATGTCCCCTGCATTGGCAAGCGGATTCTCAACCACCATGCCACCAGGGAAGCCCCCTCTTTTTAGTTTCTTGATGGTGTTCTTTGGAGCACAAAAGTTTTAAATTTTGATATAGTCCAGTGTATCTATTTTTGCTTTTGTCTCATGCATTTGGTGTCATATCTAAGAAACCATTGCCTAACCCAAGACTGTAACCTCTTATTCTTGGCTTAGTTTTCTTCATGCTAAATTTAGTTCAATTGGCCTCTGAAGCCAGGAATTGCATAATAGTGAGGATGAAGTGCAGTGTTTGACATAGTAGGCACTAATTTGTCAAATGTATTGGTGATTTTTTTTTTTTGGCCATGCTCTGTGGCTTTGGGGATCCTAGTTCCCTGATCAGGGATCTAACCCGTGCCCTCCCCACAGTGGAAGCACAGAGTCCTAACCACTGGACGACCAGGGAAGTCCCTGGTGAATTTTAAAACAGTGAAATGTCTACCTAATATGTGTGAAATTATAGAATCACCACCTCTGAATCTTTTTCTGAGGGCTCCTGTTCCCCTTTCTTCGGGGTAGAACTGACCACTCCTTCTTTTGTTTCTTTTTCCCCATTCTCTTTCCCCACTACTCTACAAATAGATTCTATTATTTTTCCTGGGGGCAGGAATGGTAACTTACTCATCCCTCATCCCCAGTGCTTGGCATATACAGAAGGCAATAGAATTGTTTTATCCTGCTTGGCTAGTAACACAATAGAATATCATATACCTTTAAAAGTGATAAGTAAGTGGACCATGTGACTATAGAAGGAGTAGATTATATTAAATAATACTGGGAGACACCAGCTCTGAGACACCTTGGGCACCTGAGCCAGCCACCCAAGGATCTGGCCCCGCTCACCAGTGGGCTGACACAAGCTTCAGGACAGCCCTGACCCTACAGCCAGCTGTGTCAGGAACCAGCCCCACCACCCCCCCAGTGGTCTGACACCAGCTCTGGGACCCCTGGGTCCTGCAGCCAGAGACCCCAGAACCCAGCTGTGCCCCCACCATTGGGCCAGCGTTAGCCCCAGGACCCAGTTTTACCCACCAGTGGGTGGGCATCAGTCCCAGGAGCTCCTAGACCCCGATCCTGCCCACCAGAGGGCAGACACAGGCCCCAGCACCACTGCAGCCCCACAGCCTGCCCTGTCAGGACCCAGCCAACACATCAGCAGTACAGCAGCAGTCCTGGGGCCCTACCTTCTAACCCTGCCCACCAGTAGGCCAGCTCCAGCTCTGGGGCACCTTGGGTGTGTCCATCAGCAACCCTGGGATCCAGGCCCACCCATCAGCAGACTGTCAGCTTCGGGACCCCCAGGGCCCTGCATCCAGAGACCTTGGGACCAGCTCCACCCACCAGTGAGCTGGCACTAGCCTGGGACCCACCCTGGGCCCTGCGCCTGCCCACCAGCAGGCTGACCACAGCCCTGTGACACCCCAGGCCCTGGACCTACCCATCTGCAAGCCAACACCAGCTCTGAGGTACTTTGGACTCCTCAGCCAGCCACCCTGGGATTCATCCCCACTCACCAGCAGGCTAGCACCAGCTTTGGGACACCCTAGAACTCACAGCCAGCAGTGTTAAGAACTGGCCCCACCCACCAACAGGCCAACACCAGATTCAGGAACCTCAGCCTCACAACCACTCATCTCAGAACCTGGCTCTGCCCACTAGTGAGCCAGCATTAGCCCCAGGATCCCCTGGGATTCTGCAGCCAGCCACCTTGTGGCCCGGCCCTGCCAACCAGTGGCTAGCAGCCTCCACACAAGGTAGGGCCTGGCAACCAAGCAAATTGGGGGGCCAGCCATGCCTACCAGACCACCCACAGTAGTCAGCCCACCACAACAGAAGGACCCATGCAGCTCGCACTGGGGGCACCCCTAGAACATATAACCCTAGTGACCAGAGGCGAGTGCGCTGCTGGGACACATAGGACGTCTCCCATAAAAGGTCACTTCTTCAAGGTCAGGAAACATAACCAACATATCAGATACATAGAAATAAAAACAGCAATTTAGGCAAAATGATACAATAGAGGAATATGTTCCAAACTAAACAAGACAATAGAGGAATATGTTCCAAACTAAATAAAATGTTTATTTTATTTGAACAAAATAAAACCTCAAAAGAACTAAGTGAAGTGGAGATAGACAATCTAGCTGATAAAGAGTTCAATGTAATGATAGTAAATATGATCAAAGAACTCAGGAGAAGAATGGATTCACAGAGTGAGATGTTAGAAATTTTTAACAGAGTTAGAAAATATGGAGAAGAACCAAGCAGAGATGAGGAATACCATAACTGAAATGAAAAATACACTAGAAGGCATCAACAGTAGACTAAGAGAGAATATTAAAAGCAGCAAGGGACAAGCAACAAGTTATGTATGCAGGAACTCCTATAGACTATGAGCTGACTTATTAGCAGAAACTCTGCAGGCCAGAAGGGAGTGGTAGAATATCAAGAACCAAGAACCTACCTGGCAAGGTTCTCAGTAAGATTTGATAGAGAAATCAAGTTTTACAGATAAGCAAAACCTAAATAAGTTCATCACCACAACCAGCTTTACAAGAAATGCTAAAGGCAATTCTCTAAGCAAAAAAGAAAAGGCCACAACTAGAAACATGAAAATTATGAAAGGAAAAAACTCATTAGTAAAGGCAAATATACAGTGAAGGTATTCAATCAACCACGTACAAAACTAGTAGGAAGGTTAAAAGGCAAAAGTAAAATTATCTATATCTGCAGTAAGTAGTTAAGGGATACACAAAACAAAAAGATGTAAAATATGACACTGAAAACAGTACTCATGGCAGGAGGGGAGTAAAAATGTAAGGTTGTTAAAATGCATTTGAAATTAAGAGATCAGCAACTTAAAATAATCATTTATATATATAGATTGCTATATATAAACCTCCTGGTAAGCACAAACTAAAAACCTATAATAGGTACATACACAAAAAAGAGAAAGGAATGCAAACATAATGCTAAAGATAGTTACCAGATCACAAGGGAGGAGAACAAAGGAAGAAAGGAACAAAAAAGAACTACAAAAACAACCCCCAAACAATTAACAAAATGGCAATAAGTACATACCTATCAATAATTACTTTAAATGTAAATGGACCAAATGCTCCAATCAAAAGACATGGAGTGGATGAATGGGTACAAAAACAAGACCCTTATATAGACTGCCTACAAGAGACTCACTTCAGACCTAAAGAAACACAGACAAAGTGAGAGAATGGAAAAAGGTATTCCATGCAAATAGAAATCGAAAGAAAGCCGGGGTACGCATGTCACAACTAAAAGATCCTGCATGCCGCAACTAAAGATCCTGCATGCCATGACGAAGATCCCGTGTGCCGCAACTAAGACCCAATGCAGCCAAATAAATAAATATTAAAAAAGCAAAAGCAAAAGAAAGCCAGGGTAACAAAAACTTAGACAAAATAAACTTTAAAACAAAGACTGTTACAAGAGACAAAGAAGGACACTACATAATGATCAAGGGATCACTCCAAGAAGAAGTTATAACAATTGTAAATATATATGTACCCAACATAGGAGCACCTAAATACATAAAGGAAATATTGACAGACATAAAGGGAGAAATTGACAGTAACACAATAATAGTAAGGAACTTTAACACCCCACTTACACCAATGGACAGATCATCCAGACAGAAAATCAATTAGGAAACACAGGCGTTAAATGACATATTAGACCAAATGAATGTAACATATATAGAGAATATTCCATCCAAAAGCAGCAGAATACACTTTTTTTTTTTTTTTTTTTTTGGCTGTGCCGTGCAGCATGTGGGATCTTATTTCCCTGGCCAGGGATTGAACCCACACCCCCTGCAGTAGAAGCTCAGAGTCTTAACCACTGGGCCTCCAGGGAGGTCCCAGAATACACATTCTTTTCAAGTGCACATGAAACACTCTCCAGGATAGATCACGTTCTAGGCCACAAAACAAGTCTCAGTAAATTTAAGAAAATTGAAATCATGTCAAGTGTCTTTTCCGACCGCAATGCTATGAGACTAGAAATCAACTACAAGAAAAAAACTGCAAAAAACACAAACCTGTGGAGGCTAGACATTATGCTACTAAATAACGAATGGATCACTGAAAAAAATCAAGGAAAATATCAAAAAATACTTGGAGACAAGTGAAGATGAAAACACAGCAATCCAAAATCTAAGGGATGCAGCAAAAACAGTTCTAAGAGGGACCTTTATAGCAATAAAAACCTACCTCAGGAAAAAGAAAAATCTCAAATAACCTAACCTTACATCTAAAGGAACTAGAAAAAGAAGAACAAACAGAACCCAAAATTAGTAGAAGGAAAATGGACAGAAGACCTGAATAGACGTTTTTCCAAAGAAGACATACGTATGGCCAACAGGCAGATGAAAAGATGCTCAACATCACTAATTATCAGAGAAATGCAAATCAAAACCACAGTGATATATCATCTCACACCTGTCATAATGGCTATCATCAAAAAGCCCACAAATAACAAATGTTGGCAAGGGTATAGAGAAAAGGGAACCCTTGTACACTCTTGGTAGGAATGGAAATTGGTACAGCCACTGTGTAAAACAGTATGGAGATTCCTCAAAAAAACTGGAAATAGAACTACCATGTGATCCAGCAGTTCCACTCCTAGGCATATATCTGAAGAAAACACAAATGCTAATTTGAAAAGATACATGCATCGCAATATTCATAACAGCATTATTTACAATTGTCAAGATATTGAAGCAGTCTAAGTGTCCATCAACAGATGAATGGATAAAGAAGATATATTATATATAAGCAATGGAATAGTATTTAGCCATAAAGAAAGAGTGAAATTCTGCTATTTGCAACAACATGGATGGACTTGGAGGGTACTACTCCTAGTGAAATAAGTCAGAGAAAGACAAATTCTGTGTTATCACTTATGTGTGGAATCTAAAAAATGAAACTAATGAATATAGCAAAACAGAAAAAAACTCAAGAATAATAGAGAACAAACTAGGGGTTAGCAATTAGGAGAGGGAAGAGGGAGGGGCAAAATAGAAGTAGGGGATTGAGAGGTACAAACTACTATGTATAAAATAAGCTACAAGGATATACTGTATGGCACAGGGAATATAGCCAGTATATTATAAAACTGTAAGTGGAGTATATTCTATAAAAAATTTGAATCACTATGTTGTAACCTGAAACTAATATAATATTGTAAGTCAACTATACCTCAAAAAAATACTGCAAGAACAAAAATAACATTATATACAATGATCAGAGCTCTACTCAATACTCTGTAATGACTTATATGGGAATAGAATCTAAAAAAGAGTGGATATATGTATATGTATAACTGATTCACTTTGCTATACAGCAGAAATGAACACAATGTTGTAAAGCAACTATACCCCAATAAAAATTAATTTAAAAAAGTGATCAAAACACTTTAATATCACATATACACACTAAGGGTTGCGAAGGGAATATGAAATTGACTAAATAGAATTTCCAGTATCGCAAAGCCCGATGTTAGGGGAATGGTTTAAAAATGTTGGTTCATCAATGAAATAGAGCCATTACAGTGATAATTATTAAGATTTGTAAAAACATGAGAAACTGTTCATGATGCATTTTGACATGAAAGGAGAGTGTGTATTATGGTGTTAAGTTAAAAATAATTTTCATTGAGTTCTTTTAAAAACAGTTATTAACCACTGAAAAATTGACAGTGAAGACTTTTAGATCTTTAAATGGATTAAAAGTAGATTATAGGATTTTTCTTTGATAATTTTTCAAAATAAAATAGATTCTTGGGACTTTCCTGGTGGCGCAGTGGTTAAGAATCTCCCTGCCAATACAGGGAACACGGGTTCAAGCCCTGGTCCAGGAAGATCCCACATGCTGCGGAGCAGCTAAGCCCGTGCACCACAACTACTGAGCCTGGGCTCTAGAGCCCACGAGCCACAACTACTGAGCCTGCTTGCCACAACTACTGAAGCCCACATGCCTAGAGCCCGTGCTTCACAGCAAGAGAAGCCACCACAATGAGAAGCCCGTGCACTGCAACGAGAGTAGCCCACACTCGGCACAACTAGAGAAAGCCCACGTGCAGCAACTAAAACCCAACACAGCCAAAAATAAATAAATTAATTAATTAATTAATTTAAAAAATAGATTCTCATTTGTTTCGTGGTTACATTGATCTTGTATAAGGGAGAAAGAATAGACCAGTATATGATTTTCATATATTTAAAAATTGTGCAACTTTTTCTTCTCTGATAAGGACATTCACAGGGTTGAATTACAACATCCTTCTATTCCTGAGATACTTTGACATCATTCTTGGCGTATTATTGAAGATATACTTGGTACACTGTAACTATAATAGCTTGTTAACATGTATTACTTTGCAATAATGTTGCAACAGTCATTCAAAACATGTCTGAGTTCCTACTCTGTGCCAGGCACTGTGCTGTTTGATGGGTTCTGAGAATATGGCAGTAAATGAGGCAGACAAGGCCCTTCACCTCCCAGAATTCCATACATTTTTTAGGAACTTCATGGAACCATTTGAAGCAGTTTGAAAATCAGGGATTAGATCATTTATCATATTCCTTTTTTTATTCTGAAACATTCTTTTTAAAAGACAGTTATGGACAATTAAGAAAGATGTTATCTTTATTTAAAGAAACATAGAGGAGCATTAAATCTTCACCCATATTTAAAGCCCTGTTTAAGCTTAGAGTAATGAATAATTGTGAAATGTATGTTTACTAAGTATAAATAAGTACTTCTAAGAGACATTAAGTGCTGTAGAATTTTATAGTACTTCCTGCCTATGATTGTTTACTACATGGTAGGAGGGGTTTTTTTTTATTAAGGATTATAGTGATGGGTAGATACATTTACAACAAAATTAGACACAGTGCCTGTGGTAAAATAGTGTATGTGATCTGAATGAGTGTGTTAAATGAGTATGTTTAACTTGAATACCAGACTAACTTACTAAAGGCTAATGAACTCATATACATAAAAGAAAGATTGAAATCTTTACCCTTCTGTTATTAGAATCCATTAATCCATTATTAGAATCCATCAGGTCCAATATACTTGCTCTGTCTGGTAGTGATACCTAAATAAGGTAAAGATATTCATAACTTGTCATTTCCCTTAGTATTATTCTTACTTAAAAATGAATAGCTTTGACTTTGCACTGTAGATAGGAATGACTGGACAAAAATTTTAGATGGTGTTATGTATTGTTATTCACATTAATTTATAATTTTCTAGGTGATTAATGATCCTATCCATGGTCACATTGAATTTCACCCTCTTCTCATCCGAATCATCGACACACCTCAATTTCAGCGCCTGCGATATATTAAGCAGTTGGGAGGCGGTTACTATGTTTTTCCAGGAGCTTCACACAATCGATTTGAGCATAGTCTAGGGTAAGAAGGGTATTGGGGTGGGGAACTTGTAGTTATTAAGTCCGTTCTCGGTCACATCGTATCTTTTAGAAAACAAATAGTTTTATAAAATGGTAATAATAGCCTTATTTTTTTTAAGAGCCTTGTTTGACTGAGACAATCAATATTTGATTTTTTTTTTTCCTTTGGCCGAGCCACGTGGCATGCGGGATCTTAGTTCCCCAACCAGGGATCGAACCCGTGCCCCATGCAGTGGAAGCGTGGAGTCCTAACCATTGGACTGCCAGGGAATTCCCAATAATATCCTTATTTTATTGATGAGAAAGTTGAGGGTTTGATTTACCTTGCTCTACTTTACTTATTTTATGTATTCTTAGAAGCCACCTCAAATCCTTCCTGGAAAGATAATGATAGTGCCTGGCAGGCCTTTTAGATGAAATATTTGTGTTTAAATATTATTTAAAAGTTAATAGGGTTGGTTACTGATATAACTAACTTTGTAAGTTTGATTATTTAATTTTCCTACATTCCCTATTTAGTGTTATACATAATTGCCCTTTAAAACCACATCATTGGGCTTCCCTGGTGGCGCAGTGGTTAAGAATCCACCTGCCAATGCAGGGGACACGGGTTCAAGCCCTGGCCCGGGAAGATCCCACATGCCGCAGAGCAACTAAGCCTGTGCGCCACAACTACTGAGCCCGTGTGCCACAACTACTGAAGCCTGCGTGCCTAGAGCCTGTGCTCCTCAACAAGAGAAGCCACCGCAGTGAGAAGCCCGTGCACCACAACGAAGATTAGCCCCTGCTCGCCGCAACTAGAGGAAGCCCACACGCAGCATCAAAGACCTAATGCAGCCAAAAATAAATTTAAAAAAACGAAAAACAAAAAAACCACATCGTTTTCTTACCTATCAGGAAACGTGTAAATCAGAAAAGCATTCACAAGCTTAGAGAAGATGGCACCTCTGTTACATACAACATAGTTGAGACTTTGCTCTGCTTTTTTTTTTTTTTTTTTTTTTTTGCCTGCGTTTGGACTTCTTTGCTGCACATGGGCTTTCTCTAGTTGCCGCGAGTGGGGGCTACTCTTCGTTGCAGTGCACGGGCTTCTCATTGCGGTGGCTTCTCTTGTCGCAGAGCATGGGCTCTAGGCGCACAGGCTTCGGCAGTTGTGGCACATGGGCTCAGTAGTTTTGGCTCGCGGGCTCTAGAGCGCAGGCTCAGTAGTTGTGGCACACTGCCTTAGTTGCTCCGTGGCATGTGGGACCTTCCCAGACCAGGGCTCGAACCCATGTCCCTTGCATTGGCAGGCGGTAACCACTGTGCCACAAGGGAAGTCCCTGGTCTGCTTTTTCATTATAAAATGTAGAGCCAGGTGGACATAAGCCCAGAAGAATCGGACAGTTATCTAGATTTTCATGAAGTACTCACAGTGTAAGTGATCCCCCCCTTATCCACGGGGTATATGCTCCTAGACCCCCAGTGGATGCCTGAAACCACAGATACTACCAAACCCTATTAATACTATGTTTTTTCCTTAAAAATACGTACCTATGATAAAGTTTAATTTATAAATTAAGCACAATAAGAGATTAACAACAACTAATAATAAAATGGAACAATTATAACAATACAGTGCAATAAAAGTTATGTGCATGTGGTTTCTCCCTCTCTCTTTCTCTCAGAATATCTTATTGTACAAATTTAATGCCTTTGCCATCTTAACTAAGCACTTATCACACACCGTGGCTGTAACTTTGACAGTTTGAGATGCAACAGCAAAACTAGCACAAATTTCTTTTTCCTTCTTCACAATTTCACAGGTAGAAGATTTGTTCTTATGATAGATCTTAGCAACCTCAGCATACAATTTTGTTCTATCTTTATTGAGTTGAGAATTTTGACCTTTTCACTCACTTACCGGAAGCACTTCTCGACTTCTCTTTGGCACATCTGAATTGCCAGCTTTACTACTCTTGCACTTTGGGGCCATTATGAAGTAAAACAAGGGTCACTTGAACACAAGCACTGTGAAACCTCGGCAGTCAATCTGATAATTGTGTCGGCTACTAAGTGGTTAATGTGTGGGACACGCTGGACAAAAGAATGATTCACGACCCAGTCGTGATGGAGCAGAACAGTGTGATATTTCATCATGCTACTCAGAATGGAGTGTAATTTAAAACTTATGAATTGTGTATTTCTGGAAGTTTCCATTTAATATTTTCAGACCATGGTTAACTGCTGGTAACTGAAATGAGGAAAGTGAAACCAATAATAAGGGGAAACTGCTGTGTTACTTTGGTTTTGTTTGTTTGTTTAGAAGCATCTTTAATTAGCCAGAACACATGCATCTACTCAAATGTTTATTTATTCATCAACAAATATTTATTGAAAACTTATTAGTGCCTACCAAACCAACAAGATATCAACTGTTTCTATCCTTGTGAAGCTCAGAGTTTAGGGGGCAAGAAAGATATTCATTCAGGAAGTACTTTCAGGTAGAAATGCTAAAAGTGTATTTAACATTTGTTGAGCACCTTATCTACAATCTATGTTGTAAACATTACAATATCAGAAGTTATGCTTTTAAAAAGAATTGTGGTAAAATACACAGAATATAAAATTTACCATCCTAACCATTTTTAAGTTTACAGTTCAATAGTGTTAAATATATCCACATTATTGTGCAACCAAGCTCCGGAAATTTTTCATCTCGCAAAACCGAAACTGTACCCATTGAATAACAATTCCCCATTCCTCTTCTCCCCAGTCCCTGGTAACCACCATTCTACTTTCTGTTCTAATGAATTTGACTGTTCTAGGTACCTCATATAAGTGATTTCATAGAGTATTTGTCTTTTTTTTGTGATTGGCTTATTTCATTTAGCATAATTTCCCCAAGAGTCACTCATGTTGGAGCTTGTGTCAGAATATCCTTACTTTTTAAGGCTGAATAATATTCCATTGTATGTATATGCTACATTTCGTTTATCCCTTCATTCATCTGTGGACTCTTGGGTTGCTTCCACCTCTTTGGCAATTGTGACTGCTATGAACGTGGATGTGGAAATATCTCTTCAAGACCCTGCTTTCGCTTCTTTTGGGTATATACCCAGAAGTGGAATTACTGGATCATATGGTAATTCTATTTTTAATATTTTGAGGAACTGCTCTACTGTTTTCTATAGTGGCTGCACCATTTTACATTCCCACCAACAGTGTACAAGGGTTCTAATTTCTCCACATCCTGGCCAAAATTTGTTAGTTTTTGTTTTGTTTTATAATAGACATCCTAGGGACTTCCCTGGCAGTCCAGTGGTTAAGACTCTGCGCTTCCACTGCAGGGAGAACGGGTTCAATCCCTGTTTGGGGAACTAAGATCCTGCATGCTGCGTGGAGCAGCCAAAAAAAAAAACCAAAAAACTCCTCCTAATGGGTATGAGGTGGTGTCTCACTGTGATTTGATTTTGCATTTCCCTAATGATAAGTGATTCTGAGTCAAGAGGTCCTGCTTTTGGGAATCTGTGTGTTTCTGCCTAGTTCTGAAACAGACTATTCTGTTAAGTTGCCCTCGAGGTATATTAGAACATTTGAAAAACATATTGAAGTTCTTGAGTGTTAACTGAAAGAAAAATGCACGATGTGAAAGTTAGGAGTTAAGTTTTATTTGGGGACCTTACTGAGTACTATAGCCCGGGAGTTCTCAGATAGCTCTGAGGAACTGCTCCAGAGAGGTAAGGGAGGAGCCAGTATATATGTGAACTTTTTTGCTGGGAAAAACATGTGGTCAAGTGTAAAAAGATTACTGCTAATCACAAATGTGGCCAAAAAAATGTTACCTGTTATTCTAGTAAACAACAAATATTGCCCGCCGTCAAGCCATCAAGCCACTGCAGCTGACCCCCAATGCTGCCCCCAGAGGGGAATTCAGGGTGGAGAAAAACAGCATCCTGGCCCTAGATAGATCAGATGAATATCTAAGGAATAATTTCAATGACCCCAGACTCTTGCATCTTCCCATACATAGGAAAATGCTAAAAATTATTAACTTGAGGTGACTGGTTTTTGTCATTAGCAGTAGTGTTTTGATGTTGACTAAATGTTTTTTTTGTTTTTTTTTTCCACCAGAAACTCCTATATACCCTGGTTCCTCCCTTACCTCTTTGGAACAATGCCTCAGTGCTGTCTGAGACTGTTTCCCGGGCTAGAGTCCTCAGTAAGATTTCTGAATAAAACATAACTTGCAACTTTTAGGTAGTGTTTTTCTTCAGTTGACAGTTTCAGTGACCACGAAGGGATCCAGAGCAAACTTTTCTCCTTTGCCTGAACTTTACGAGGATCTGGAGCCTTGGTACTAGCAGAGGCCTCTTGTGCCCGTCTGTCTCCTCAGTGAGTCCAGATGAATTTGGATGAGTGTCTCCTGGATCTTGGATCTCATGGTGTTCACTTATGATCCTAAGTTTTATTTGGTGGTATTAAACTTCTCACTGGAGGAGTAGGTTTTCCTTGAACTTAGTTTCAAAAAGAGGTACCTGGGTTATCTTCAGTTGAAAGACATTAGGAAGATTTTGGTCAGTTGAATGACAGAGTGGGTTATCCTCACTTGAAAGACACTGGGAAGATTTTGCTCAGTTAAAAAACGCTGATGGGTTGCCCCAATTGACAGACACTGGGAAATTTTTATTATGTACGTACAGAATTTGTACTTGCAAGTACTTGCTTAATTGGGAATTAAAGCTCATCCTAAAAATGGCCAAACTGGGGTTCTTTTGACATTCCAAAATTAATTGTTTTTTCATATGCAGCTAGAAAAACCCAACTTAATAAAACATCTTTTCAAAATTCTGAACTTAAAGAAACAAAAGCCCTTCTGGGAGAACTTGCATTTCTCTACCTGTGTCTTAGAGATGTAAATGTTCTACCTGATCTTCTTAAGCTTTTTTTTTTTTTCTCCTGTGTTCTGAGAGCTTGGTCTCTGCTACCCAGGAGGTACACATATGGTGTACATTTGGCAACCAGTCAATAGACTGGAATTCTGAGCAATCTTTTTGTCTGGCTGTGTCAACTCTCAGGAAAATTTGTCATAAGGGGTCCCAGCCCATAAGGGGCCTTTGTCATCTCAACCTTCATTGCAACCACCTGTACAACGAAGGACTTTACTCTCTTGGGCTGTTTGGGGGAGGAAATTTCCAGATCTTATGAAGGCTGCATCCTTTGCACTCTCTTGTGGGGACGCCTCTTGCATTTTATTGGTGTGAGTCACTATTAAGATACTATTCATCAATGACCAGACAGTGAATCCTTAAAATTGGAGAAACTTGGTAAATTGGTAAATTTTTTAGAGAGCTCTCATTACAAACAGCTGTTTTATTTTTACCTATAAAAAAACAAATTAGAAGATGGTAGTGTATATAAAACGGCTAACCTAAGAACTCCCTTAGTTTATTTATTTATTTATCTTTTTTTTAGCATTTTTAGTTTTTTTTCCTTAACTTTTAAAAAATTTGAGTATTTTATTTTCACCCAGCTTTATCGTTATATAATTGACACATAACATTGTGTATGTTTAAGGTGTACAACATGATTTGATACTTTTTTTTTTGTCATAAGTTGTGGATTTAATTGCATTAATTTAAATGTTACCTTTTGTTGTAAATTCACCACATATTCCATTAAGAATAGAGACCATATTATCTAGTTCAACAATGCTATATATAAAATAGATACCCAACAAGGACCTACTGTATAGCACAGGGAACTATACTCAGTATTTTGTTTTTTGTTTTTTATCTCTTCTTGATTTTGTGGACTTAACATAGGTGTTGAATTTATCTTGACACTGACTTTATCCAATTATTATTTTTTTGAATTTTATTTTATTTATTTTTTTAGACAGCAGGTCCTTATTAGTCATCAATTTTATACACTTCAGTGTATACATGTCAACCCCAAACGCCCAATTCATCACACCACCCCCCCACCCCACCCCCGCCACTTTCCCCCCTTGGTGACCATAAGCTTGTTCTCTACATCTGTGTCTCAATTTCTGCCCTGCAAACCGGTTCATCTGTACCATTTTTCTAGGTTCCACATATATGTGTTAGCATACGGTATTTGTTTTTCTCTTTCTGACTTACTTCACTCTGTATGACAGTCTCTAGATCCATCCCCGTCTCTACAAATGACCCAATTTCAGAACTCCCTTAGTTTAAAAGAGACAAAAATAAACCAGTTTGGGAAGCCTTATTTGTAGTCTCTATGGTTACCCTCAATGGGCCTTACAGATGCTAATAAAAACATTAGGTTAATTAATGTTAATTGGGTTGGTTAATAGGGAAAAAAAGCTGAGGGGAAAGTTAAGAGACTTCTTCCCAAGAAGGTGGAAATTTTAAAGGGACTTGTCCCAACAGGATAAAAATCTTTAGATGGTTATTAAGAAATTGGATAAATA
The DNA here is from genome assembly GCF_028564815.1 of Eubalaena glacialis. Taxonomy (NCBI): domain Eukaryota; kingdom Metazoa; phylum Chordata; class Mammalia; order Artiodactyla; family Balaenidae; genus Eubalaena; species Eubalaena glacialis. The sequence continues at coordinate 23,197,295 of NC_083728.1, forward strand.
AAATGGATGGTAATGAGATTAAAACAAAGGTTTTTATACAACACTATGTAAGGTTGGATGGGCCAAGGGGACATCTTATTGGTCCCCAACATTAAGGGCCCCGAAGAAGTCCATTCTATTTACCCCAGTTTAATACACACACACACACACACACACACACACACACACACATTTAAAAGGCTGGAAGAAAATTACAGAGATACCTGATCAACAGTTGAACAATTGTTTGGGGCAACAGTTAGGCCAATTAATCAAGTTAAAGATTTTTTAAAAAGGCCTGTGTCCCTTGGCTCAACCCCTCCCTGGAGACCCCAGAGCCTTTATACAAAAATAGATAAAATAGCCAGAGAATAAAAAGGAAAGTTTCTAGGACTCCTTGTAAGACCACAGCTTGTTGATGGGGTCCTAATGGAGGCTAAAGTTAAAGGTGTAAGAGTTGATTGAATTGAGATGACAGTTTATAAAAGTAGGTATATTTAAGTGGGCTTAATATAAGATGTTTATATCTCTTTTGCCTCACTATATTGTGTGTAGACATTATGTCTCACTGGGGAATGCTTCCCCTGCCTGGTATTATAAGACAGGGTATGTAAATCTGCCCCTCAGAAAATATTAATTTAAATATACAAAAACCAAAAAACCCAGTAAGGTTACCTGAACCCACACAATATAATGTAAAACTAGGGGCTAATATTCAGAAGCTAATGATAATCAAATTAAAGAAAATGTAGTTGGGCAAATCAATCTTTTAAAATCATTTAGGCAGCAGAGCAGTTCTTTGGGGAATTAAAAGCAACTCTCTTTGTCTTGCAAATCTCTACAAATCAAAAATGTAATACAGCCCACAATGACCTGAGACTGAGCCTAATTAGCTAGCTCAATCAGGTAGACTCTGAAACAAAAAGGGAAAAAGAGGGCTTTTTACACTCAAACTGCTGGGAAGGCTCCTTCACCCAAGGTCTAATTCACAGCCTCCTTAAGGATTTATCAAGGACAAATACAAATCTTAACAGTCGCTCATCTTTCAAACAGAAGAGTAACTTTTTCATTTTTGTTTTGTTTTTTCCGCTCTGCAGCGTAGGGTATCTAGCAGGACGTCTAGCTCGTGAACTGAGTGAAAAACAACCAGAGCTGCAGATAAGTGAACGAGATATGCTGTGTGTTCAGATCGCTGGTCTTTGTCATGATCTCGGTAAGCAGTTCAAAGAGCCAGAGTTCTAATGTAAAACCACATGGTACCTCTCTTTGAAATTAAAAAATCCAACTAACTAGGAGAATATGAAAGTTGTGTTTTAATTCTTCAGTTAACATTAATGTAAATGTGCCATTGCTTCTTTCTAGAATGGTTCATAAGCCCAAAGCATTGCTATTTTTTTTTTGTAGTCTTTCAGTGAATTTCCCATGTTAAACATCTTTGTTGCAGGTTATATGAAAGGACTTTCTGATAGTGATTTTTTTCTGACTACTGTGTGTTGGATGATGTGAATTTGATTTTTCCTTTATCTTGGTCGAAATAAAATTGCCATTTTCCTTTAGATAATTTGTCAAATCTATTCTTCTCACACCTAGAATATATAATCTGCTCTAACACATTAACAACAGATTTAGAGAACTCCTTTTCTTCCCTGACTCATGTGAGGTCTTGGGCCACTTAAATCCAAGTAGAAGAATATCATCCCTTTCCATGGTCAAAGAAAGAGAAAAAGGACGGTTCTCTTTTATCACAGGAGTTTTTTCCTCTATCCTTGTAATTTATTCCTACCTGTTGGAGGATCCTAAGAGTTGACGTGTGCCCTCAGTGCAGGGAAAGGGAGGTTTCAGTAGCCAGATACTTAAAGGCATAGGGCACTCTCTTCAGCATGTCCCCTTGGAGATTTCAGTAGGACCAGTATCAGCCCTAGATCACAAATTTAACAGATTTTTGGTATTTTGAGAGGGAATCATTGGGAAACTTTTGCCAGTTTCTAGGAGTCTGAGCTCTATAGTAACAAGCCTTTGTGTACAGACTGCAACATGCAAAAAGGCCCAGGGCTGGTCCAGGTAGGCTCCCTCTCCCATCTGTCAGGGAAGAGGGTAGGGGATTTGTTCCAGGACCCGCTGCGGGTACAAAAAAAAAAAACCCCCAAAATCCTGAATGCTCGAGCCCCTTATATAAAATTTGCATATAACCCACACACATCCTCCCATGTACTTTAAATCAATTCTAGATTACTTATAATACCAATACAGTGTAAACTATATGTAAATAGTTGCCAGCAAGCTTGGCAAATTCAAGCTTTGCTTTTTGGAACTTTCTGGAATTTTTTTTTCTGAATATTTTTTTGTTCGAGGTTGATTGAATCTGCGGATGCAGAGGGCCAACTGTAACTCCTTCAGAAATTCTGATAATTCCAGAGTTGTGCCTCAGCAAAGTTTCATATTACTAGATGTTGTGGAATGTTAAGATCACTTATGAATAAGATAAAGTAGTGATCTCCACTTTTGATTGCCCATATCATCAGTAAAAACCCAAGATAAACCCTGATATGTGTATATTTATTATAAAGTAAATTACGTACATTATAAAATTTACATAAAAATAGATGTTTTTAAAGGTTGAGAGTAATAAAGTTCTAATATTTTCTTCCTAACCCTAGTGGATTTTCTTAAAACTACTGTTCTAACACTAACAATATATAATCTGAAGAAGCCAAAAGTTTTTGTCATTAACATTCCTTTAGTTACACAAAACTGTCCTTTCATCAGATTTATGTAAACTCTGGTGACTCAGAGACCCCTCAATGGAGAGCTTACTTTCCTGTATTGTTCTGCTTCCTGTTCTCTTGTTTTAGAAAATAGGAAGGAAGGATTTGTTCCTTTTTGTGATGTATTTATAGATTATTAATTTCTATTGATATTCAAGTTTTAACTAAAAAGATTTACTTTTTACCAATTTACAAACATTTTTCTTGTTCTAAGGCTGCTTTTGTTTTTAAGGTCATGGGCCATTTTCTCATATGTTCGATGGAAGATTTATTCCACTTGCTCGCCCAGATGTGAAATGGACGGTATGTATTCACATATTTAATAGTCAATAAAATAAAGACTAAGCAGTGACTGCTGTGTTAAAGTATTCTTCCTTTTACAGTTTTTCAGAGTGTTTATATATAATGCTTTCATTTGATCCTCACAGTAATCTCTAAGGAGAAAATCATTATCTCCATTTTTGTAAGTATAAAGGAACTTGAAACTCATAGAGGTGTATTGATGCACCAAAAATCACAAAGTTGTTAAATGATAAAGCCAGCACTAGAAAACCAGGTTTCCTAGCTGCTAATCTAATGCTCTTTCTACTCTATCATACTAGTATAAAATAAAAAATAAAAGGCTGACTCTGGCTTTGACTCATTTTGTATGACCATGAAGTAACCAATACCAGCTAAGTTCATTTTATACTTACAGATTTGCAGGTGACTGACCCGTATTTTTGGAATCAATTTTTGAGAAGTAAAGTTAGGTCAACTCCTATTTTTGGCCACACTATATTTGGAGTAGAAAAAGGTATTAATACATATTGAACACTTCTTACACGTCAACCACTATTTTTTCTCTCTCTCTTTAAAGGTAATTCATATACAACATGTTGTACAGATCTTAAGTGTACAGTTCAGTGAGTTTTGACAAATGTATACATCCATGTAGCCACTACCCAAGTTGAGATATAGAATATTTTCATCTTCCTGGAAAATTCCCTTGTGACCCTTTTCAGTCAGTTCCTACATCTCCCTCCCACCATCACCTTCTGATCTTTATAAACAGATTAGTTTTGCCTGTCTTAGAATTGATAAGAGTAGAATCCTAAAATAGGTACTCTTTTGTATCTTGCTCTTATTCACTCAACATAATGATTTTGAGATTCGTTGGTGTGTCATGCATCAGTTGTCAGTCCCTGCTCATTGCTGAGGTAGTATTCCATTGTATGAATAAGTTACGATTTGTTTATTTTTTCTCCTTTTGTAGAATTTGGGTTGTTTTCAGTGTTTTGGCTGTTACGAATAAGGATGCTATGCATGTTACTGTACACGATTTTTATGGAAAATGTTTTCATTTGTCTTAGGTTCATTTCTCCTTACCTAGGAGTAGAATTGCTGGGTCATCAAGTAGATGGATACTTAACTTTATAAAGCAACTACCAGACATTTCCCATTTTACACTCTGCCAGCAATATGAGAGTGCCTGTTGTTCCATAGCCTCACCAACATTTAGTTTTTTAAATTATTCTTTCTAATGAGTGTGAAATGGTTTCTTACAGGATTTTTTTTTTTTTGGCATCCTCTGTGGTATGTTGAGTACCATTTCCCGTACTTTATCATTGGTAAATCATCTTTTGTGAAGAGTTTTTCCATTTACCCATTTTAAAAATTTGAATGTTTGCCTTTTAGTTATCAATTTGAGTAATTATATATATAGTCAGATACATGTATTGTGAATATAGTCCCCGTCCCCACCCCAGTCTCTGACTTACCAATTCATTTCTTTAATGAAGGTGGCTTTTGAGAAACAAAAATTTTAAATTTTGATGAAGTATTCTGGTTCTTCAACCTAGTAAGATGGATAGTTTCTCTCCAGTTCTGCAGCCTTAGGGCCTCCCTCAGGCTAAAAGCCATAAAAGAACTGGAATATTGCCCACTGCCTTCCTCTTCCAAGTGTTTATTTCCCTCTAACATCTGCCTGCTTTTGTTCGTAATCCAATACCTTCAGGAAGTTGTCCAGAGTTAATAGTTGTTTTCAACAACAAGGTCGATTTAAATAGGATCTACTCAGCCATTCCCAAGTCTTTTTCTTTAAATATTTTGCCTTTAACATGTAAGTCCTTACCTCATGGGAATTTATTTCTCTGCATATGTGTGGTAGAAATCTGATTTCTTTTTTAATATGGATAATTGTTTATTGAATTTCCCCAATGATCTGCAGTCAAACGCTCTACCACTGTCCCCACTGACTCTGTGATACCAACCCCAACATTTTTTTAACTTTCCATAATGATGAATCTTTCTGGATTCTGTTCCATTCCACACTTTTCATAATTGTTACTTCTTTATAATAAGTCTTGATAGCTGGTAGGACAGCTGTTTCTTTTATTAGGTATCTTTGGCCTTTTGCTCTTCTATTATAAATGTTGTAATTTTCTCCATAAAGGTTTTATACATCTTTTATTATATTTACTTCTAAGTTGCTTATAATTTTAGTTATTATTGTCTGTGCTATCTTTGTGGAACTTGAATTTTTCTGTATGTGCAAGTTTTTTTCTGAACCATTTGAAAGTATGTTGTAGGCATGCCCCTTTATTCCTAAAGCTTCAGTGGGTATTTCCTAAAAACAAGAACATTATCTTACATAACCTCAGTACATTTATTAAAATCAAGAAATTATTATTGATACAGTACTATTATCTAATTTACAGACTTTCTATCAAATTTCAACAACTGTCCATATAGAAAAGGGGAAGGAAAACCATTTTTGGTCCTGATTCATCATACATTACCCTTAGTTGCCATTTCTCTTTAGTTTCTTTTTTTTTTTTTTTTTTAATTAATTAATTTATTTATTTATGGCTGTGTTGGGTCTTCGTTTCTGTGGGAGGGCATTCTCTAGTTGTGGCAAGCGGGGGCCACTCTTCATTGCGGTGCGCGGGCCTCTCACTATCGTGGCCTCTTGTTGCGGAGCACAGGCTCCAGACGCGCAGGCTCAGCAATTGTGGCTCACGGGCCTAGTCGCTCCGCGGCATGTGGGATCTTCCCAGAGCAGGGCTCAAACCCGTGTCCCCTGCATTGGCAGGCAGATTCTCAACCACTGCGCCACCAGGGAAGCCCCTCTTTAGTTTCTTTTGATCTGCAACAATTCTTCCGTCTTTATCTCCCATGACCTTGTCATTTTTTGAAGTATACAGGTAGATTATTTTGTGGATTGCCCCTCACTTTGAGTTTCGGTTTTCGGTTTCCTCATACTGTCAGACTATCTGTTTTTGGCAGAATGCCACGTTGTGACCTTAGTGTATCCCATCAGAGGCACATAAGGTCTTTTTAAGCCATTACTGGTAATATTAACTTCAATCACCTGATTAAGGCAATGGCTGCCAAATTTCATAAACTTACTGTTTTTCCTCTATGTAATTAATATGTATCTTGATTCAATTAAAAAATAGATATAGGACCATTCAGGGTTTTGTTTTCATGTTTCTTGAGTTTGTTTTTGCTAAGACCTGTGATAGGGCAGATGTCTCCCTCCAGGGGGCCATTTGATCATTATAATGATTATAAATGAGCAAGCAGAGACAGATGAGTAAAATGAGTCTAATTTGAGATTCCAGCCCAGATCTTGACTTCAGGGCTCTGAGACATTATTGTTTTTACTGGCAAGTTTGGAATTACTTTTTATCAGTAGATGGAAATGCTAACAGAACTTGTATCTTCACAGATTCCAAAGCTGATGAAACAATACAACTAAATTTTATAGTGATATTCATTAAAATGGTATTCTATTGGGAATTCCCTGGCGGTCCAGTGGTTAGGACTCAGCTCTTTCACTGCTGGGGCCTGGGTTCAATCCCTGGTCCGGGAACTAAGATTCTACACATGGTACATCTCAGAAAAAAAAAAAAGCTATTTCTATCTTTATGATCTGGTAATATTCAGTTGTACTGTACAATACTTATGTATTATAAATGATTATATCTCATTAAATATATTTATGTAATAATGATGAACCTGGTTTATAAAGGTTTATAGACTGGTAAAATACAGTTTTTTATTTCCAGTCCCATCTGGTATTTATTTATTTATTTGGCTGCATTGGGTCTTCGTTGCAGCATGTGGGATCTTTCATTGCAGTGCACGGGCTCTTCGTTGCAGCTCGCGGGCTCTCCAGTTGTGGCACGCAGGCTCTAGAGCGCGCGGGCTTAGTTGCCCCACAGCATGTGGGATCTTAGTTCCCTGACCGCGGATAGAACCTGCATCCCCTGCACTGGAAGGAGGATTCTTAACCACTGGACTACCAGGGGAGTCCCAATATAGACAAATTTGACAGATTTTTAAAAATATCTGTAAGATTGTAGTTGAAAACTTGATAATTAACATGCATTAGAACCTTATCTCTGAATTACTTGGAGCCAAGAGTAATTTAAATAATCAGGGGTCTCTGATGGGCTAGAGTCTACAACAGACCATACTGTGCTGACTTTTCCCAGCATGAACAGGGCTCGGTTATGATGTTTGAGCACCTAGTTAATTCTAACGGACTCAGAGATGTCATGGAACACTATGGTCTCATCCCTGAAGAAGATATTTGGTTTATCAAGGAACAAATTACAGGACCACCTGAATCACCCATCAAAGATTCTTCGAAGGTAAGTTTGTGTACAACTTAATTTGAACTGACTGGTTCCTTTCATCTAGTCTCTCTGCTTGATTCCTTCAGATCTATTTGAAGAGGTGACATTTGGCCATTTTAGAGAGACTAAATGATAAAATATGTGATACATTTCTACTGTTTAATGCAAAAAATAAAAGACTTATATAGTTCTTCCAGCTCTTAACTGAGTTCTTCAGAAGTTATCCCCCAAATTAAAATGAATATGTATGCAGTATTTTATATAGAAGCCTAAAGTAACTTAGTTTGGAAAATGTAAAAGTATGTGTCTTGTTTATTCATTAAAATTAGCATATTTGAAATATTTAGATATGTGAAGACCTAGAAAAAAGTTGAATTAGTTCAGAGGGAAATATGTTTTGTTTCCTTTTTGATCTTTTTTCTTTTTATTTTACTTAGAAAAAAGAATTTCCCTTTGTGGTTTTTAAAGTTTTTTTCCTTAAAATATACAAAGCTACTTGTAAGGCATAAGATAAAGAGGTGGATTTTATAGCAAATATCCTATTTCCAAAAAACAGAGCTCCTGGGAATTCCCTGGCAGTCCAGTGGTTTGGAGTGTGACGCTTTCACTGCTGAGGGCCCGGGTTCTGTCCCTGGTTGGGGAACTAGGATCCCACAGGCCACACAGCGCCGCCAAAAAAACCCCAAACAAACAAAAAACAGAGTTCCAAAAATTCTTTGAATGGTGCATATCATTTAGACTAGATGTGTGGCTACTTTGAAAGACAATACTATTTTCATGCCTGAATTTAAGCATTAGAATATAAGGAACATTCTTACTAGTTCATAATTAGATCTTATATTTTTAAAAAAATTTTAAACGAAGAAAACAAGAAAGCTTGTTGGTTATGGGAAGTGTAATAGAGTTAGGATCCTTCCGAAGGCACAAGGTTTAGTATTAACAGGGTATCACACTTTAGCATTTCTTTTCCCTTTTCTACTAATTTAGGAATTAAATGGAAGAAGGAATGAGTAGAACCTTCTCACTTACCTAACCTTCCCGTTCAAATATCTGTTTATAATTTTCAGAGTAATACAGTTGCTTTGCTTTGCTTACAAATAGATTTGGCTCCTATCCTAAAACTTTCAGTGGGTTTTCTTGTCTTCCAGTGGCTGTATAAAGGACGTCCTAAAGAAAAAAGCTTTCTTTATGAGATAGTGGCCAATAAAAGAAATGGCATTGATGTGGACAAATGGGATTATTTTGCCAGGTATGCATTGAACACGTCAGAAAAGTTGGTTAAAATCCTTATATACTTTAAATATATACAATTTTTATTTAAATAAGCAAAATAAAATTCTTGTATAAATTTAGTGTTGATATTTAAGGTACAGTTTCCTTTGTTGAAATATTTCATTTCTCTGCTTTGGAATCTTTCTAGGGACTGCCATCATCTTGGAATTCAAAATAATTTTGATTACAAGCGCTTTATTAAGTTTGCCCGTGTCTGTGAGGTAGATGATAGGAAGCACATTTGTACTAGAGAAAAGGTAAGCTATGTCAGAGAACAACGAGGAGGGTATAGTTCCTAGTGTGAAATCTAGAAATAACCTTTAACTAATTTGGAAAAATCACTACCTGGTAAATTGTCAGTCTCTTTACTTCATGCTTAGCATTTGGAAGTATCTTAAGGCTCTTTTCACTTCTACTGCATTGTTAAAGAATAATAAAATTACGATAGACATTTTTTGAATGTTGTTCTAGGCACTGTTGTAAGTGCTTTAGAGGGATTAACTCAATCCTCATCCACCCTATGGAATAGATACTGTTATTATCCCATTTAACAGATGAGCAAATTGAAGCACAGAGAAGACATACAATTAATGGCAGAACTGGAATTTCAATCCAGGAAGTTTGGCTTGAGTATTATCCTTAATCACTATATTACGTGTTTCATGGTAGTTAAAATCCTAAAATCATTAGGTCCCCTGCTAGGTTAGAATCATGTAACTAAAGAATATTACAGTATTATACTATAGAAGGTCTTTCTTTTGAGAATGAAGACTATAAGAATAATAATACCTAATTTCTAGAGGTATTGCGAAATTTAAAGAATATATTTAAGATGCCTAAAACAGAATGTGTCACTGAGTTAAAACACTCAGTAGATTTTGGTTTACTAAGAACAAAAGTTGCAAATTAGTAGTTTTATGAATCTGCCTTGCTCTTTCCTAGTGGGCTCAGGGGTTTTAATGAAGTAGCCCCTGTGCCTAGTCTTCTTTTATGCCACCATCCCTTTTCCTTGACTTATATACTTGTCTACTAACAAGGGAACCTAATCTGATCCTACATTGTTCCACATTCTTCTGCAGGAGGTTGGAAACCTGTATGACATGTTCCACACACGCAACTCTTTGCATCGCAGAGCTTATCAACACAAAGTTGGCAACATCATTGATACAATGTAAGAAATTCGATTGTTATTTCCCTATAAAATTTTCCATGATGCTTTGCTAGAGTATCATACTTGGGTCAAGTTGAGATTTCTAGGTAAATTCAAGTGAATTTTAAGTGAACAAACCTAAAATGGTTCCCTTAAGCAAATAAAACAAAAACTAGCATAAAGTGAACTTCGTTAGAGGTGAGGAGGAAAGTGAGTAAAGAGGATAGATTCAAGCAGAAGATGGGGTTTAGGCTAGGCAGAAAGGAGGCCACGCTGGGATGGCTTAGACCTCTGCACAGGTAGTCACTTAGGTACCAGATATTAGTCATGGAGGTGGGAGGTGGGACATGGATAATTGATATTCTGAAATTAATGACAAAAATGAATTTTAAAGATTAAGATTAATGTCTCTCCTTACCCTGTCAGTTATCAAAATTAGTAGCAAATAGTAAAACCTACAGGAATTTCACCTCTTCTCCCCGATCCAGTCAGAACCAAAGCAGAAAAGTACAGCCAGGTCTCTGTGTGACTCAAAGACCCCATGAGGAATTACCAAAAGTTGGGTGTGAGTCAAGTTAATTCCATGTCTCTCAAATAGTTTTAAATTGATTTATTTTAAGCCTTTCATGTTCATGTTTAACATTTGTGTTGAGAACATTTACCTTCTTTTCTACTTTTTTCCTCATCTTTTCTCATGAGCACACTAGTTAGAATTCTTTCTCCTATTTGTATGGTTGTCACTTTGGTAAGAGATTTTGTTGTTTTCTTTGTTTTTAATGTGGAGAATCAGAGAGATGTAGGTAACAAAGCCTGGTACCGCTTCTTCCTAACTTGATTAAATGAAAATTCCTTAATTTCTACATCTGTAAAATTGAGGCTGATTACACCTATCTTATAGTTGGAAAGATTAAATAAGATGATGTATTTAAAGCTCTGTTATAATGCCTGGAACACAGTAAATGTAGTAGTTCACAAATCACCATGCATTTATTTAGCATGATTGAGAAGCAGTTCTGTTTTTTTTCTGGCTTTTTTAAAAATTATAAGTTGCAGGTGTACAATATAGTGATTCACAACTTTTAAAGGTTGTATTCCATTTATAGCTATTATAAAATATTAGCTGTATTCCTCATTGTACAATATATCCTTGTAGCTTATTTTATACCTAATAGTTTATACCTCTTAATCCCCTACCCCTATATTGCCCCTCCCCACTTCCCTCTCCCCACTGATAACCACTAGTTTGTTCTCTATATCTGTAAGTCTGAGAGCAGTTGTCTTTAGAACATTGTGTCTCAAGATTTTATTTCCCTAAAGTAGAAAGATTTCCTTAACTTTAAGCAAGGCATAAAGCAAATATTCAAATTTTCTCATAAACATAAATGTTTATAAAATGATCTTTAGGATTACAGATGCCTTCCTCAAAGCAGACCCTTACATAGAGATAACGGGTTCTGAAGGAAAAAAGTATCACATTTCTACAGCAATTGATGACATGGAAGCCTTCACTAAGCTGACAGGTAAGAACTAGAAGGTAACATAGGTGGTCCATTTCAGATAAAGTATAAGCTTTCCCTGGATTGCAGATGAGTTATTTTCCAAACATTCCAATGTATTTAGCTTCTAAAGTGATTGTATACTATTGGATTTGAGTTTTATCTCTGCTTTGTACTAACAGGGTAACCTTGATAAAGTTATTTAACCTCTCTGAACCTTAGTTTCCTCATCTAAAATGGGAGTAATGACACCTAGCATATAGTTTTGTTGTGATGCTTCAATGAGGCATATAGCACCTAGAATAGTACTTGGCACATAAGTACTCAATATTAATTATTATTTAACTTATAATACAGCTGGGCTAATACCATACCAGTATCAAAAAGCTGACTTGCCCTTTTAACATGATCTTTGTTGCAAAACACAGGATGTGAGAAACATTTCCCCTCACGTCAGCAGAAACAAACTCTGCGGCTTAGGGTGTGAAGGAAGAGAGGTGAGGGGTTGCAGCTGATTCTTTAATGTGGGAGAGTGTAGACTGAGAAATAAAGATCAGTAAAGCAAAAGAGGTAAACCAAAAAGCGTGTACCAGTCAGTTCTTAGTTGCAAATCCTAAAACTGTCTCTGCTTAACTAAAAACAACATGACAGAATCAGTGGAAAGGCTGGAGTTTCTGAACCAAGCAAGAACAACAGAAACTGAGTGGCCTCAGACACAACCAAGATCAACTTCCTGCTCCATCTCTGCTAGATTTTATTTTATATACATATAATATAGAGAGTCCCCATTACACTTGTAAATTTTTAGTCATTTTCCAATCATAACTAAACCAAAGATTAGAAGTGAAATGGTGATTCCCTGTATCAAATGTCTGTGTACACTGAGAACACTGTACATCAGTACTTACAGTTTATAATGTGACAAGTGAGTTTGCTTTTTGCTTGTTAATTAATCTGGGTTGGATTGATGACAAGGTTACTTATAGGGGATAATGTATCTAAATTGTTTCTGTGTTTTGTTTTAATAACATCATAGCAGGTATACTAGTTTCCAATTGTTGTGTGGATAGGAATGGAAGAAGAGATTATAAGACAATGTGAGCAAGCTGTGGATATTTATTTATTTATTTATTTTAACATCTTTATTGGAGTATAATTGCTTTACAATGGTGTGTTAGTTTCTTCTGTATAACAAAGTGAATCAGCTATACATATACATATGTCCCCATATCTCCTCCCTCTTGCATCTCCCTCCCACCCTCCCTATCCCACCCCTCTAGGTGGTCACAAAGCACCGAGCTGATCTCCCTGTGCTATGTGGCTGCTTCCCACTAGCTATCTGTTTTACATTTGGTAGTGTATATAAGTCCATGCCACTCTCTCACTTTGTCCCAGCTTACCCTTCCCCCTCCCTGTGTCCTCAAGTCCATTCTCTATGTCTGTGTCTTTATTCCTGTCCTGCCCCTAGGTTCTTCAGAACCTTTTTTTTTTTTTTTTTTTAAGATTCCATATATATGTGTTAGCATACAGTATTTGTTTTTCTCTTTCTGACTTACTTCACTCTGTATGACAGACTCTCGGTCCATCCACCTCACTACAAATAACTCAATTTTGTTTCTTTGACAGCTGAGTAATATTCCATTGTATATATGTGCCATATCTTCTTTATCCATTCATCTGTCAATGGACACTTAGTTTGCTTCCGTGTCCTGGCTATGGTAAATAGAGCTGCAGTGAACATTGTGGTACATGACTCTTTTTGAATTATGGTTTTCTCAGGGTATATGCCCTGTAGTGGGATTGCTGGGTCGTATGGTAGTTCTATTTTTAGTTTTTTAGGAACCTGCATACTGTTCTCCATAGTGGCTGTATCAATTTACAGTCCCACCAACAGTGCAAGAGGGTTCCCTTTTCTCCACACCCTCTCCAGCATTTATTGTTTGTAGATTTTTTGATGGTGACCATTCTGACTGGTGTGAGGTGATACCTCATTGTAGTTTTGATTTACATGTCTCTAATGATTAGTGATGTTGAGCATCCTTTCATGTGTTTGTTGACAATCTGTATATCTTCTTGGGAGAAATGTCTATTTAGGTCTTCTGCCCATTTTTGGATTGGGTTGTTTGTTTTTTTAATATTGAGCTGCATGAGCTGTTTATATATTTTGGAGATTAATCCTTTGTCCATTGATTCATTTGCAAATATCTTCTCCCATTCTGAGGGTTGTCTTTTCGTCTTGTTTATTGTTTCCTTTGCTATGCAAAAGATTTTAAGTTTCATTAGGTTCCGTTTGTTTATTTTTGTTTTTATTTCCATTACTCTGGGAGGTGGGTCAGAAAGGATCTTGCTGTGATTTATATCATGGAGTGTTCTGCCTATGTTTTCCTCTAAAAGTTTTATAGTGTCTGGCCTTACATTTAGGTCTTTAATCCATTTTGAGTTTATTTTTGTGTATGGTGTTAGGGAGTGTTCTAATTTCATTCTTTTACATGTAGCTGTCCAGTTTTCCCAGCACCACTTATTGAAGAGGCTGTCTTTTCTCCATTGTATGTTCTTGCCTCCTTTATCAAAGATAAGGTGACCATATGTGCGTGGGTTTATCTCTGGGCTTTCTATCCTGTTACATTGATCTATATTTCTGTTTTTGTGCCAGTACCATACTGTCTTCATTACTGTAGCTTTGTAGTATAGTCTGAAGTCAGGGAGCCTGATTCCTCCAGCTCCGTTTTTCTTTCTCAAGATTGCTTTGGCTATTCGGGGTCTTTTGTGTTTCCATATGAACTGTGAAATTTTTTGTTTTAGTTCTGTGAAAAATGCCATTGGTAGCTTGATAGGGAATGTATTGAATCTGTAGATTGCTTTGGGTAGTGTAGTCATTTTCACAATATTGATTCTTCCAATTCAAGAACATGATATATCTCTCCATCAGTTTGTATCATCTTTAATTTCTTTCATCAGTGTCTTATAGTTTTCTGCATACAGGTTTTTTGTCTCCTTAGGTAGGTTTATTCCTAGGTATTTTATTCTTTTTGTTGCAGTGGTAAATGGGAGCGTTTTCTTAATTTCTCTTTCAGATTTTTCATCATTAGTGTATAGGAATGCAAGAGATTTCTGTGCATTAATTTTGTATCCTGCTACTTTACCAAATTCATTGATTAGCTCTAGTAGTTTTCTGGTAGCATCTTAAGGATTCTCTATGTATATATAGTATGTCATCTGCAAACAGTGACAGTTTTAGTTCTTCTTTTCCAATTTGGATTCCTTTTATTTCTTTTTCTTCTCTGATTGCTGTGGCTAAAACTTCCAAAACTATGTTGAATAATAGTGGTGAGAGTGGGCAACCTTGTCTTGTTCCTGATCTTAGTGAAAATGGTTTCAGTTTTTCACCATTGAGAATGATGTTGGCTGTGGGTTTGTCATATATGACCTTTATTATGTTGAGGTAAGTTCCCTTTATGCCTACTCTCTGGAGGGTTTTTATCATAAGTGTTGAATTTTGTCAAAAGCTTTTTCTGCATCTATTGAGATGATCATATGGTTTTTCTCCTTCAATTTGTTAATATGGTTTATCACATTGATTGATTTGCGTATATTGAAGAATCCTTGCATTCCTGGGATAAACCCCACTTGATCATGGTGTATGATCCTTTTAATGTGCTTTTGGATTCTGTTTGCTAGTATTTTGTTGAGAATTTTTTCATCTATGTTCATCAGTGATATTGGCCTGTAGTTTTCTTTTTTTGTGACATCTTTGTCTGGTTTTGGTATCAGGGTGACAGTGGCCTTGTAGAATGAGTTTGGGAGTGTTCCTCCCTCTGCTATATTTTGGAAGAGTTTGAGAAGTATGGGTGTTAGCTCTTCTCTAAACGTTTGATAGAATTTGCCTGTGAAGCCATCTGGTCCTGGGCTTTTGTTTGTTGGCAGATTTTTAATCACAGTTTCAATTTCAGTGCTTGTGATTGGTCTGTTTATATTTTCTGTTTCTTCCTGGTTCAGTCTCAGAAGGTTGTGCTTTTCTAAGAGTTTGTCCATTTCTTCCAGGTTCTCCATTTTATTGGCATATAGTTGCTTGTAATAATCTCTCATGATCCTTTGTATTTCTGCAGTGTCGGTTGTTACTTCTCCTTTTTCATTTCTAATTCTATTGATGTGAGTCTTCTCCCTTTTTTTCTTGATGAGTCTGGCTAATGGTTTATCAATTTTGTTTATCTTCTGAAAGAACCAGCTTTTAGTTTTATTGATCTTTGCTATTGTTTCCTTCATTTCTTTTTCATTTATTTCTGATCTGATCTTTATGATTTCTTTCCTTCTGCTAACTTTGGGTTTTGTTTGTTCTTCTTTCTCTACTTACTTTAGGTGTAAGGTTAGGTTGTTTATTTGAGGTGTTTCTTGTTTCTTGAGGTAGGATTGTATTGCTATAAACTTTCCTCTTAGAACTGCTTTTGCTGCATCCCATAGGTTTTGGGTCATCGTGTTTTCATTGTCATTTGTTTCTAGGTATTTTTTGATTACCTCTTTGATTTCTTAAGTGATCTCTTGGTTATTTAGCAGTATATTGTTTAGCCTCCATGTGTTTGTATTTTTTACAGATTTTTTCCTGTAATTGATATCTAGTCTCATAGCGTTGTGGTCAGAAAAGATACCTGATACGATTTCAATTTTCTTAAATTTAGCAAAGCTTGATTTGTGACCCAAGATATGATCTATCCTGGAGAATGTTCCATGAGCACTTGAGAAGAAAGTGTATTCTGTTGTTTTGGAGTGGGATGTCCTATAAATATCAATTAAGTCCATCTTTTTTAATGTATCATTTAAAGCTTGTGTTTCCTTATTTATTTTCATTTTGGATGATCTGTCCATTGGTGAAAGTGGGGTGTTAAAGTCCCCTACTATTATTGTGTTGCTGTCAATTTCCCCTTTTATGGCTGTTAGCATTTGCCTTATGTATTGAGGTGCTCCTGTGTTGAATGTATAAATATTTACAATTGTTATATCTTCTTCTTGGATTGATCCCTTGGTCATTATGTAGTGTTCTTCTTTGTCTCTTGTGATAATCTTTATTTTAAAGTCTATTTTATCTGATGGGAGAATTGCTACTCCAGCTTTCTTTTGATTTCCATTTGCATGGAATATCTTTTTCCATCCCCTCACTTTCAGTCTGTATGTGTCCCTAGGTCTGAAGTGGGTCTCTTGTAGACAGCATATATATGGGTCATGTTTTTGTATCCATTCAGCTAGTCTATGTCTTTTGGTTGGAGCATTTAATCCATTTACATTTAAGGTAGCTATTGATATGTATGTTCCTATGACCATTTTCTTAATTGTTTTGGGTTTGTTATTGTAGGTCTTTTCCTTCTCTTGTGTTTCCTGCCTAGGGAAGTTCCTTTAGCATTTGTTGTAAAGCTGGTTTGGTGGTGCTGAATTCTCTTAGCTCTTGCTTGTCTGTAAAGGTTTTAATTTCTCCATCGAATCTGAATGAGAACCTTGCTGGGTAGAGTAATCTTGGTTGTAGGTTTTTCCCTTTCATCACTTTAAATATGTCCTGCCTCCCTTCCAACTTGCAGAGTTTCTGCTGAAAGATCAGCTGTTAACCTTATGGGGATTCCCTTGTATGTTATTTGTTGCTTTTCCCTTGCTGCTTTTAATATTTTTCTTTGTATTTAATTTTTGATCGTTTGATTAATATGTGTCTTGGCGTGTTTCTCCTTGGATTTATCCTGTATGGGACTCTCTGTGCTTCCTGGACTTGATTGACTATTTGCTTACCCATATTAGGGAAGTTTTCAACTATAATCTCTTCAAATATTTTCTCAGTCCCTTTCTTTTTCTCTTCTTCTTCTGGGACCCCTGTAATTTGAATGTTGGTGCATTTAATGTTGTCCCAGAGGTCTCTGAGATTGTCCTTAATTCTTTTCATTCTTTTTTCTTTATTCTGCTCTGTGGTAGTTATTTCAACTATTTTATATCTTCCAGGTCACTCATCCGTTCTTCTGCCTCAGTTATTCTGCTATTGATTCCTTCTAGAGAATTTTTAATTTCATTTATTGTGTTGTTCATCATTGTTTGTTTGCTCTTTAGTTCTTTTAGGTCCTTGTTAAACGTTTCTTGTATTTTCTCCATTCTGTTCCCAAGATTTTGGATCATCTGTACTATCATTACTCTGAATTCTTTTTCAGGTAGACTGCCCATTTCCTCTTCATTTGTTTGGTCTGGTGGGTTTTTACCTTGCTCCTTCATCTGCTGTGTATTTCTCTGTCTTCTCATTTTGCTTAACTTACTGTGTTTGGGGTCTCCTTTTCACAGGCTGCAGGTTCGTAGTTCCCGTTGTTTTTGGTGTCTGTCTCCAGTGGCTAAGGTTGGTTCAGTGGGTTGTGTTGGCTTCCTGGTGAAGTGGACTGGTGCCAGTGTTCTGGTGGATGAGGCTGGAGCTTGTCTTTCTGGTGGGTAGGACCACATCCGATGGTGTGTTTTGGGGTGTCTGTGGCCTTATTATGATTTTAGGCAGCCTCTCTGCTAATGGGTGGGGTTGTGTTCCTGTCTTGCTAGTTGTTTGGCATAGGGTGTCCATCACTGTACCTGGCTGGTCGTTGGGTGGAGCTGGGTCTTAGCGTTGAGATGGAGATCTCTGGGAGAGGTTTCACCATTTGATATAACATGGGGCCAGGAGGTCTCTGCTGGACCACTGTCCTGAACTTGGCTCTCCCACCTCAGAGGCGCAGGCCTGACACCCAGCCAGAGCACCAGACCCTGTCAGCCACACAGCCAGGTATGTGGGGAGTTTCTTGCCTTTTGGGAAATCTGAGGTCCTCTGCCAGTGTTCATTAGGTGTTCTGTAGAAGTTGTTCCACATGTAGATGTAGTTTTGTTGTATTTGTGGGGAGGAAGGTGATCTCCACATCTTATTCCTCCGCCATCTTGAAGGTGCCTCCCTGGATATTTATCTTTAACTTTTGCTCATAATGAAGCAAGTGATGCTGTGTTTTAAAAAATCATCTTCAGTTTTCCTCAGAGACCAGTCCCAACCATTCATCCTGTAACATTATATTACATTTAAATTATCTTTTGGTGAAAAGAAATGAATTCTGCATTTTATACACTTTGGGGTTAACTGACAAACCATTAAAATATCATACATTTTAATGAGGTCTTAAGTGCTCATGACTATACATAGCTCTTGCTCACCATGAAAGTTCTAGAACACCCAAACTGGTTTTTACCCCATTCAGTGAGATGAGTTCACTGATCACATAATTGGATGTTGTAACAATGTCAAAAATCCCAGACAAGAAATTAGGTTACATTTTTGTGCTTTATCTGCCAGGGTATTGGAGAACAAGCATATAGCCTTTCCAGCTTTCATCATTTGAGACAGGGATCATTGTACTTTTCTTGCATATGATTCTGAGCAGTCATATAATCCTTATTCTCCTTAACTACATGACCTTGAAGGAATAGGACCATGTGAGAGCCTTCCTTACTTTTGCTGCATTTCCAAAAGCAACTCACCTTATCCTTATTTTAAAAATCTTCACTTCTTTTTTTAAATCAATTTGCTTTTAGTTATTTATTTATTTATTTGGTTGCACCAGGTCTTAGTTGTGGCAGGCGGGCTCCTTATTTGCGGCATGCATGTGGGATCTAGTTCCCTGACCAGGGATCGAACCCGGGACCCCTTCACTGGGAGCTCGGAGTCTTATCCACTGTGCCACCAGGGAAGTCCCAAATCTCCACTTCTTATTTTCAAATTTTTTAGAATGTTTTTTCACATTTTGGGGGTAAGTGTTGAAAATATACAGCAGTGTTGAAAGAATTTTACAGTTAAAACCTGTATAAAAACCTAAATTCTAGCATTTACTGGACTTGCTTTATCACATATTTATTACCTACCATCCCTCTATCCATTTATTAATCTATCTAAAGTTTGATGCATTTTAAAATAAATTTCAGACATCAGTATACTTTACCCTAACTCCTTCAGCATACAGATTAACTAAAGTTCACTAGTTGTTTATAGATTTTTTTCTTTTGATGTAAAAGTTACATGCAATTTGTATAAATGCAAAAATTTTAAGTGTAACATTTGCTAAACAAATGCAGGACACAGAACCTTATCTTCTCCTTAGAAAATTCCCTCATGCCCCGTCCCCGTCAATTCCTGTCCCTACCTCACCCCGAGAAGCAACCACTATTTGCCTGTGCTAGACTTTTATAGCAATGGAATCATACCGTATGTATTCTTCTGTGTAAGGTTTCTTTCACTCAGCATTATATATTTCAGATTTATCCAGATTGCATGTACCGGTAGTTCATTCCTTTTTATTGCTGAGTAGTAGTCTATCGTATGAATATGCTGTTTCTTTATCTGTTCTCTCTGCTTCCTAAATTTCTATTTCTGATGGATGTTTCAGCTTATCTGGATGTAGCTATCTTAAGCATTGCAAATGTTATGACCACTGTCTTAGGTAACCGTTTTCTAAATGCTAATACATTTAGTAAATACCAATGCTAAACCTTGGTCTTTATCCCGCAATATTCCTAAGCAATAGGTGGACCTTACCCCTTCCCTCCCTTCCCCTGCAAGACCCTACCCCCAAATCCCTTAATTAAATTGAGGTCTTAGAATGTTAAATTCAAAAGAACCTTAGAGATCATCCGCTTAAAACCCCTCAAATGAGGAAACAGGCCAAATGAGGGAAAGTAGCTTATCCTAAAAAATGGCAAAGCTGAACTCAAACCAAGTCTTCTGACTCCCAAGATGAATGTTGTTTACACTATTTTAGTGATATTTTAGTCATTAAATTTAATAGACAAGCAGTTTACTTTTGTACATGACTCTTCTGAAAACATGTACATAGAACAAATAGAACTCTCATACATGGCTGGTGGGAATGCAGGTGGTACAGCCACTTGGGAAAAGTTGAGCATTTTCTTTTAAACATATATGTATCCTGTGATCCAGTAATCCTTCTTTTACCCATTTAGCCAACAGAAATGAAAATATAAGTCCACCCCAAAACCTGTACCTGGTAGAATAAGATGAAAGGCATAAGAAGAGTATCAGTTGAGTTCCATGGGGTTCAAAGAGGAATTACATCTCTGGTTTGGAAGAATTAGGGAAGGTTTCACAATCAGGTGCCTTTTGAGATGAACCTCAGGGATTAGACAGGCCTTCAGGAAGTGAGATTCTGTCATGGGGAAAAGCATTTCTTTAATTCACCTGGGAATAGGGTAGATAAAAGCATGGATAAGAAAAGCATGGTCTTGTTTTTGTTGTTGTTGTTGTTGCTGTTGTTTTTTATTGGGGTAGAGTTGTTTTACAATGTTGTTAGTTTCTACTGTACAACGAAGTGGAATTTCCTGTGCTGTACAGCAGGTTCTCATTAGTTATCTGTTTTATATGTATTAGTGTATATATGTCAATCCCAATCTCCCATTTCATCCCACCCCTGGTCTTGTTTATGTTAAAATAAAATTGTTCTGTTTTTCAAACTGTGCGCATAATGTGTAAAGAGATAATGAAAACTAAAGATGGAGAGATGGGTTTGTAGACAGCATCACTGAGAGGGTGAGGAATGTGTTAACCATGGATTGGTACATAAACATGTGGGTGACGTGAATGACATAGACTACTAATATTTTATTTTGCCAAGAAAAGGCATTTTAATAAAACTCACTTTGCAAAATGTGGTGATTGAGTCAATCAAGGATTATCAATGAATGCTAAACCATTGGTTGACAACTTATTGGGATAGTCAGACTCTCTCAAAATATTACCCTGCAGATTGTTAATTACAAAGGGAAAGATACATTTATAACAGAGAAATTCAGGGCGGGGTGGTGGTTATTGCTTTAACCAACTGTTGGAACTTAACATAACCCGTAAATATAACAAAGCTCATTATGTGACTTGTGATGTGATGCACTGAGCCAAGCTCTTATATAGTGTTCTTAGATGTTGTAACACTTATACAGTGTTCTCGACAACAGTGTTTTCCTTGAATCTAATGGTGAAGAAGCAGTCGAACAAGTTCAAAGTCTGGAACATTTTACATAATGACTGCCTGAACTTTTCTAAAATGTCAACATAATGAAAGAAGTCAGGGGAATTATCCTAGTTCTAGATGGGAGGAGACTATAAAACACAACAACTAATGTCATCCATAATTCTTGATTGGTTTCTCTAAACAGCAACAAAAATTCGTAAATTGCATTATTGGAACAATTAAGCAAATTCAAATATAGATTGTATGTCAGATATTTTTATATCAGTATTAAGTTTCTTGGCATGATTGTGGTTATGTTGGGGGACGTTCTTGTTCTTGGGAGGTACATGCTGAAGTATTTAGGAGTGAAAGGTATTGATGTCTGTAATTTTCAAATGTTTCCTCAAAAATTTATGTGTGCACACACAAGGAGAGAGTGTTTGCATATGTGGGAAAATGTTAACAGTGGATAAATTTCAGTGAAGGGTATTTTATTTTGAAATTTCCAAAATAAAAAGTTGGAAGAAAAAGAAAGAAGGAAAATAAACTACCTTCTATCATCATGGAATGAAACTTTTAAAAACTTTTTTTTTTCTTTTTTTTTGGCCGTACCACGAGGCTTGCGAGATCTTAGTTCCCCGACCAGGGATCGAACCCAGGCCCTGGCCGTGAAAGCACGGAGTCCTAACCACTGGACTGCCAGGGAATTCCCTTAAAAACTTTTTATTAAGGAAATTTACAGCACTTAGCCTCATCACTTAGCTGCAGCAATTATCAACGCATGACAATTTTGCTTCATCCCTTCACCCCATCAGACCCTGGGCCATTTTGAAGCAGATCTCAGACATAATTTTGTAATCCTTAAGTATCATTCTCTTTAAAAAAACATAATATAGGGACTTCCCTGGTGGTCCAGTGGTTAAGACTCTGAGCTCCCAGTGCCAGGGGCCTGGGTTCCATCCCTGGTCAGGGAACTAGATCCCGCATGCTGCAACTAAGAGCTTGCATGCTGCAACTAAGACCTGGCACAGCCAAATAAATAAAAATAAATAAATAAATATTTTTTAAAAACCAACATAACAATAAATTAATACACCTAAATTAATACACCTTTGTACCTAAAACCCAGTCTCAAGTCATCAACTCCAGTGCAGTCTTGTCTCATCTCTCCCCTTTCCCTGTCATTAGATTACCTTGAAGCAAATCTGAGACATTGACTGCAACACTTTTACAAAGGTTTTTTCACTTCAGGCTTAAAAATTTTTTTTCACATTGTTATAATCATTGTGTATCTACGTTTGTAAACTGCTTGAAAGCATTTCAGATGATGTATGAGTCATACAGCAATATATGAGTCTTTTAAAATCTTGTTTTTTCATTTTAATGTAACTGAAATTTCATCAAATTGGCAGATAACATTTTTCTGGAGATTTTATACTCTGCTGATCCCAAATTGGATGCTGCACGAGCGATTTTAAAGAAAATTGAATGCCGTAACCTCTACAAGTTTGTGGGTGAGACTCAGCCTATGGGACAAATAAAGATTAAAAGGGTAAGTTGAAAGGTCCTCTGACCCCCAAGAGGAAACCATTAGCCCATCACAATACCATGACTGTATTCTAAGCCCTTTACACTTTCTCATTTAATCTTCCCATCAGTCTTCTGAGGCCTGCCCTGCAGATGAAGAAACTGAGGCTTGGGAGAGATTAAATAATTTGCCTATGGAAGCACAGTTAGTGAGCCAGGATTCAAAGCCAAGTCTCATTTACTCCAAAACCTTTACTCTCTTATTTCAGGAGTGAGAGGGGGGCCTCAAATTGTGTCTAGATCCAAAGGCAAGAAAATGAATGTAAGAAAAAAGGGGCCTCAAAATGAGGTATCTGCATGAGCTTCTTTGACACTATAAGGACCTGCTTTAACTACTTCCTTCTTTCGCAGATTATCAGGTTCTCGCAGATGGTGCTTGCCTGCCTTCTTTAGTTCAGTTATCAGTTATCTCTCCTGCTTGTTGAAGGGTTTTCTCTTTGCCAGAAAGCCCATAACAAAAGCCACACGGATAACCACACCCTGCCTCATGATACTTCCTTGGGTCACACTTTACTTCTTCTTGTTTTACCAATACGTTAATGCCACATTTTTTTCAATGTGAAATTCTGTTATGAAAATTGCACTATTGTGATTTGATTAAAAGATGGCATAGGCAGAAGCCATATATTTGTTAGGGAAATCTCTACCCACTTTTTTTGGTAAAGTGCCGTTTTTAGAGAGGGAACCTCTTCGTGATACAAACACTGTAGAATGAAGGACTGGAGTTCTAACATGAGGAGCCTTGTCTTTTCTAGGAAAACTACGAAAGCCTTCCGAAAGGGGTCGCCAGTGCTAAACCCAGTGACATGGTGCTAGAACCTGAACTGAAGGCTGAAGATTTCATAGTGGATGTAAGTAGCTAGTCCAATAACATACTAAGCAAAGAATTTATTTAAAATAAAGCACCACTACCCCCCCCATTATAACAGTAGTACATGTTCATTATAGAAAATTTGGAAAATACAGAAAGATGGAAGAAAGAGAATCACCTGTGATATCACAGAAAAAAACTAACATTAAGCAGTTTTAAAATCTTCTTTGACATTTTTATGTCAATATTGTAAATATTTTTATGTAATTGTGGTCATGTCATTAATAGAACGTTGTATATAGTGATTTTTGAATGTTTTCTTGATCAAAAAAGTAATACATACCAATAATATTTTAATTGCACACATACACACAAAGGAAAAAGTTAAGACTTTTTGACTCCTATTTTCATAGAGGATGTAGTGTCTTCTTGTATCCTAATGAGAATGCCAAATGGCTTTCTCACATTTTCTTCTGTTTCCTCTAAGAAATTCTTTTCAGAGTTCTACTCCTCTGAAATCTCAGGACAGTGTTCTCTGTGTATTTTTTCCATAAGCCTCTCATTTGCTATTCTCTTGCTGACGCATCTTTGAGCAAAAGGCAATCTCTCCATAACCATTCTTTGCCAAGGGACACAGTGAGTGAACTGCCCTTGGACCCTCTCTCTATTCACTTGACTGTGTGTTGAAGTGCCTCAGATCTGCAGATCAGGCTGCAGTTTCCTGTTTCATTAGATGAGATTCCACCAGAATAAAGGGATCTCACATCCTGACTTCCTGAGGCTCTGAAAGGCTTCACTCTCCAGAATGTTATCCCTGGGCTCCCACGTGTCTGCCCTTGCCCTCAGTGCAGGCATTACTCCTAGTCAGTCCCCCACCTCCCCATCTCCCAATGGATAGAGGATCAGAGGTACTTCAAGTGGCTGCCATGCATAGGAGAAGATGACATACACATGGCCAGTAGACATGAAAGAAGTTTAACTTTCTTGTTAACCTATAGGCAAATTGATGCAATGAGTTTTTTGATTATCAAACGTATAAGATAAAAACATTTTTATAAGATTTTGTGATAATAAAGGTATGTGAAAATGGGAGTGTAAATTGATACAAGAGACCAAACTAGGGTCAATTTTAACTGACCCAGCAGTTTCATTCTGGGGATTTGTCCAAAGGAGGTGATCAGTTTTTCAAAAAAAGCACAAATATATTTATTGTGGCTTTATTATAGTGTGAAATTAGGGGGAAAATGTGTATGTCTTTTTTTGGCCATGCCACACGGCACGTGGGATCTTAGTTCCCCAACCAGGGATCGAACCCGCGCCCCTTGCATTGAAAGCATGGAGTCTTAAGCAATGGACCACCAGGGAAGTCCCTATATATGTCTCTCAATAGGAAATTCAGTGGAATAATGCAAACATTAAAAGTTGTTTTTAACATCGAAAGGTGTTTATAATAAGTGAAAAAAAGTACATACAGAATGATTTTCTTTTTGTTTCTTTAAATGTATATACATTACATTTAAATGTGTGTGTGCAGTGAACATATTGAAAAAATTTTGGATATATTAATAGTAAAATGTTAACATTGTTTCTACCTGAGTGGTGGAATTGCAGGTGATTTTTTTTTTTTTACAGTGAGTATGGTACAAGAGTTTCATAATCTGAAACTCTTTCCATTTTAAGATGGGTAAAGCCCATCTGTATTCTGAGAAAGCAAGTAAAATTGCTAATTAAATGTCTTATCATGAATTAGCATCTAGTTTTAGCTTGACAGTGTAATATATTTACGTGGTGCATCTTACCATACATGGCCCCTTTGGGGACTGTATGTAGTAACTTTTATGATTATGTAATGGGCTATAAAACATAATTTACTATTTAGAATTAAAGATTCATTGTTGTTGGTCTGTAGCTACTTTTTTACTCTTGAGTCCTTGCTTAAGAATGGGATCTCTGTATAACATTGCCCTTCTGGAAAGTAACTGTTTTATCAAATCTGCTTTAAGGAGGAATTTACAGTTATGCATTATGAAGAAAATAGGGATTGCCTTTTATTACTATTCTAAAGCCAAGGAAATAAATACCGAAGAGGTAGTGGCACTTAAATTGTTGAAAGTTTGATTAGTGTTCATGCCTTACCACGATGGGTAAAATGTCAATGCTGCATCAGGTCCCTCCCTTATGAAACAACACCCAGGAGAGAGACCTGTGACAGCACCAGCACTGGGATCGTGGGGAGGACTGAGCAATTCTCCCTCACAGATAAAGGGATGCAGCTATCAAAGCCAGTAGACCACGCAGAGTGGGAGGGCTGGCCGTGTACTGCAGACCCCTGGTCTCACTTCTGGACCATGGCTGAATCTCAGATGTCCACCTTTGTCTCACAGGCCACTGGCAGCATAGACAGCAAAGCTCATATACCGGTTTTCTTCAGTCACCACTCACAGGATAAGCCCCTCTTATCATCTGTTCTTTTCTGTACCGTCATCACCACATTACTCTATTTCTTCCCTTACTTCACTTCCAGTCTCTTCCCTTGTTCCAAACCGGTCCGTGGAGCCCTTTGGAATTTCCACTCCATAATTAACTAACTCCCCTCTATCTTTAGCCTCTTCGCTGACTGTCTTTTTGCCTTTGTTGCAGCCTGGCTGTCCCCTGAGAGCCTGATTCCCCTGCAGCTCTTTCAGGAAAAGCACATTCCTCAGGGTCAGGAGACCTTCCTGTTCATCAGTCCTCTTGTTCCCTAGTACCACTTCAAGACCCCATGCAAGATCCCTGTTCCTCTGAGACTGACATCCTTAAACCATCTCCTGTCCTCTTGGTTGAAGATTTTGGCATGGTGTAGAGCCTTCCACTCTACTCCAGCTCCTGCCATCATCTTTAGTGGCTTCATAGTCCACATGGCGCCAGCTCTGATCTCCTTATCTTCATCCTCAGTGACCTTATCCCCTCCACCTCAGCCAACGTGCTCAGCAGATTACACTCTGAACCTTATCAACATTTGAAAATGCCCTCCCTCTAAAAATCACTAACTGAAGCATCCCATCTCTGTCCATAAACCCCTTTCTTCCTTACTTGCTTGTTCCTAGCTCATCGGGAGCTCCAGTTTACTGTCTCCTGACTTTCTTCCAGCTTGTTAGTGATCTTCTATCTTTATTTCTCTCCCAATCTAACTTAGATCGTGTTTCCATTAATTCAGTCATTTTCTGCAGTTACCCTCAACTCCCTCGCAAAACGCTGAATGACAGTTCATGGTCACCAACCCT
Source organism: Eubalaena glacialis (assembly GCF_028564815.1). NCBI lineage: Eukaryota > Metazoa > Chordata > Mammalia > Artiodactyla > Balaenidae > Eubalaena > Eubalaena glacialis. The sequence goes on from NC_083728.1 coordinate 23,224,226, forward strand.
AGGTGGGCCCTCTGGACTTTCTGGCAAGCTTAGTGCAGTTCTCCTAGTCTCCATAGTGACTATTTCAAACCATCTTCACTCCTCCCAAATCTCCAGCCCTGCCTCCCAACCCCAACTGTATTCACTCTCAGTGACTAACCCCACTTCAGGTCTTATTTCAGAGATAAAATATAGGTTATTAGATAGGAACGCTCTCCACCTACACCATCAAATAAGCAAGCCTGCCTCCATGTGCAGCTGTGTTCAGACTTGGCTCTGGTACAGTGGGGAAATGTCTCTCTTCCTATCAAAAGGCTAAGGGTAACCCTTCTCATTGTGTTCCAGGCCAGGGCTGTCCAATAGAACTTCCTGTGGTGATGGAAATGGTCTGTATCTGTGCTGTCCATTTCAGTAGTGACTAGCCACACATGTCTATTGAGCACTGAAATGTGGCTGCTGCAGTTGAAGAACTAATTTTATTCTTATATTTAATGTTAATGACTTGACATGTAAAAAGCCACACATAGCGAGTGGTTACCCCATTGGGCAGTGCAGCCAGAGAGCAGTTTGTCTCAGAACGTCTGCAGAACCACACAGTATGCGTTCTCTCCTCTCTCTCTTTGACTTTCCCATCAGCAGTTAAACAGACTTTCATCTTAAGAAAATAACAAACCCTGCACTCCTCTTTACCCATCTTCTCTTCTTCAGGGTTAAACTCATTGAAAAGTTGTGTCCCCTTACCTTTCCTGGGTACCACGGTCCGCTTCATATTCTCCCCTCTTGCCTCTCTTAACAGCCAAACTTCCAAAAGTTGTCTTCTCTCTCATTTCTCGTCTACTTCTTTTTTGTTTTGCTTTGTCTTTTGTTTGTTTCTTTGTTTTGGTCACGCCACGTGGCTTTTGGGATCTTCGTTCCCCGAACAGGGATCGAATCCGTGCCCCCTGCGCAGAGTCTTAACCACCGGACCGCCAGGGAAGTCCCTTCTCATCTACTTCTGAACCTTTTCTCTGTCACCATCACTATACAGCTACATTTCATTCTATTGCAAGTCATTTTATTGCACTTTGCATGTATTGCAATATCTCTGAGGTCTGCCTGTATTAAAACTACTCTCACTAAGATCACCAATGACTTCAGTGTTACTAAAACCAGCAGACAAGTTTCAGTCCTCTCTGCTTCAGAGCTGTTTCTTCTGCCTGGAATTCTTTTCTTTCCTACCTAGGCCTGGTTAATTCCTGCTCACTTATCAGTAAAGTCACTTTCCTAGGAAAACATTTCCAGTCATTGCCTAGGCGCCCCAGACTACTAGGTTCCCAGGTTACAAAGTTTCACAGTACCATTTGCTTTTCCTTGGTAGCTCTCATAACAAATGGGGTTAGATAATTACTTTTTTTTGGCCAGGCTGTACAGCTTGCAGGATCTTAGTTCCCTGACCAGGGATAGAATCGGGGCCCCTGGCAGTGAGAGCACCAAGTCCTAACCACTGGACCACCAGGGAATTCCTTATAGTTACTTTTTAAATTATTTGTTCTACCTCAGTCTAGGCCATGTGGTCTGTGGGGGCTGGGATTTTATCAAGGGTCCTTGTATCTCTACACAACAGTGCCTGCCACGTGTCTATCACATAGTAGGTATTGACGTTATACCCTACTTATGTTGAAAGCACAAATACCCCTCCCACCCCACCCGGATTTCAAAGACCAATTCCCTATGGGTCATGCACCAGAGCTACTTTTATTCCGCTATGAGCCACCCTACCAGGGCTCCTACTTCTCAACCTCCAGAGAGCTCTGCTTCATTTCCTGTGATGCCCCACAACCCTGAATTGAACTCTCATTGCTATTATGTACATGATCACTTATTTATTGCTTGTATTAAGGTTATCAACATGGATTATGGGATGGAAGACAAGAATCCTATTGATCATGTTCGCTTCTATTGTAAGAGTGAGCCCAGCCAGGCAATCATGATTACTAAAAATCAGGTAACTACTTAGGTAAAACAAATATACTACAGTGGCATTTGGATCTTTACAGTAAATTGCATTTTACTTTCAGGTTGAGTCCTAAAGTCAATGTGTACCATTAAAAAAAAAAGAAGCAGAAGCATATCTTTAAAATTAAAGTATACCTGATTTTGTGTAGCCTAGACCATCTTAACAGCCAGTGTTTCCTGTTTGCTAAACACAGAAGAAAGCTCTGTTTTTTGGTTTAGAGGCTAGCTTATAAGTCTGGTGAGAAGGGAGTGTCATATGGTTGAAGTCATCTAAGTTAAATGTGCGTATTTGCATATCTTCTGTGTGAGAGTCTGTAGTCTTCATGTAATTATATCATACAAACCTTTCATCTTTTATTAACGGACATAAAATTGCGGGACATTTTGCAATATGACAGCTGCCTAGAATTCTTTTCTCTGGATTATCATTGGGATAAAATAGCAAAACAACGTGGTGCTTTTAATATAACATCAAGCATGGAGCTTAGGAACAACTGATTTCTCTTCAGTGTGTGAATTCAAGGTGACAGTGAAATCTTTCCTTCTTTAAAAAGGTTTCACAGTTTTTGCCAGAGGTATTTGCTGAGCAGCTGATTCGAGTTTATTGTAAGAAGACGGATAAAAGGAGTCTGCATGCTGCACAACAGCATTTTGTTCACTGGTGTTTAATCAATGACTTCACCAAGCCACAGGTGGGTGACATTATTCACATACGTTGCACAAATTTTTAAGTAAAAAACACAAGCAATCCTTACATCCCTCTGAAAAGTTCTCATTTAAATATAGTCATTTGATGAACTTATTTACAAAACAGAAACAGACTCACAGACTTCGAGAACGAACTTACGGTTACTGGGGGGAACAGTAGTGGGGAGGAATAGTTGGGGAGTTTGGGAATGACATGTACACACTGCTGTATTTAAAATGGATAACCAACAAGGACCTTGTATGGCACAGGGAACTCTGCTGAATATTATGTAATAACTTAAATGGGAAAAGAATTTGAATAAGAATAGATACATGTGTATGTATAACTGAATCACTTTGCTGTACACCTGAAACTAACACAACATTGTTAATCAATTATACTCCAATATGAAATAAAAAGTTTAAAGTAAATAAATAAATAAATGTCATTTGGTTTTGGTTTGGGAAAAAAAGGTTTTTCCACATTAAGCTTTCCTTTTAAAATGCCTGAACCCGTGTCCACCAGCAGTTTCTTCCTACAGCAATTGTGAGTGGGTGCTCTGTTTATCAATATTGTCCTAATAATAAAAGTTTAAGATGGTGAACATGTGAATAGTACTTGACAGTGTTCTCACCAGTTGTCTCACCCAGTCCTCCCAGTGACCCTGGCGGGTGAGATATTGTGTCCTTATCTTTTTTTTTTTTTTTTTTTTTACGACCTACTCTCTTAACAACTTTCAAATATACCATTATACCATGCAGTATTATTAACCATAGTCACCATGCCGTGCATTACATCCCCAGGACTTATCTGCATGTATTTTATAACTGGAAGTTTTGTCATAAGGTATGTGTCCTCATCTTGAAGAGAAGGTTACCAAAGCTGAGTTTTAACTTATTTAGGGCCACATATAACTGATAGTAAGTTTTCTAACTTATTTCAAACTCAGCATTCCCAAACCTGTAACCTATTTAAATTCTCTAGTTGCCAATCCCTTAGAGAATGTTGTTGAAATTGTCCCTTATTGACCTGCACATGGTGGGTGCCTGGCACAGAGAATGTGACCAGTTGATATTTGTTGACTGAATGAATATGATTGGCAGGCAGGTGGGAAACAGAGTTCTACTTCCTGGCCTAGTGCTGTCTCTCACAACACCTTAGCTGCTTCCCACCCCCGCCCCCACGTGTTGGGTGCTGAAGGAAACAAAAACCAAAGGTTAGACGTGAAAGAGTAGCCCAGTACATTGGCTCTTTGTCAGATGCCAGAGGGAGGGACACAGGTGAGTCTGTTAGGACTCAGAGCTTTGGGAGAGCTGTCAGAAAAGCCTTAGAGAAGTTCCTTTATTATTTGTAGTAGAGCTGGTTTGGTGGTGCTGAATTCCAAAATATACAAGCAGCTCACGCAGCTCAATATCAAAAAAACCAAAACAACCCAATCCAAAAATGGGCAGAAGACCTAAATAGACATTTCTCCAGGGAAGATATACAGATTGCCAACAAACACATGAAAGGATGCTCAACATCACTAATCATTAGAGAAATGCAAATCAAAACTACAATGAGGTATCACCTCACACTGGTCAGAATGGCCATCATCAAAAAATCTACAAACAATAAATGCTGGAGAGGGTGTGGAGAAAAGGGAACCCTCTTGCACTGTTGGTGGGACTGTAAATTGATACAGCCACTATGGAGAACAGTATGGAGGTTCCTAAAAAACTAAAAATAGAACTACCATACGACCCAGCAATCCCACTACTGGGCATATACCTTGAGAAAACCGTAATACAAAAAGAGTCATGTACCACAATGTTCACTGCAGCACTATTTACAATAGCCAGGACATGGAAGCAACCTAAGTGTCCACTGACAGATGAATGGATAAAGAAGATGTGGCACATATATACAATGCAATATTACTCAGCCATAAAAGGAAACGAAATTGAGTTATTTGTAGTGAGGTGGATGGACCTAGAGTCTGTCATACAGAGTGAAGTAAGAAAGAGGAAAACAAATACCGTATGCTAACACATATATATGGAATCTTAAAAAAAAAAAAATGGTTCTGAAGAACCTAGGGGCAGGACAGGAATAAAGATTCAGACGTAGATAATGGACTTGAGGACACGGGGAGGGGGAAGGGTAAGCTGGGACAAAGTGAGAGAGTGGCATGGACTTATATATACTACCAAATGTAAAATAGATAGCTAGTGGGAAGCAGCCGCATAGCACAGGGAGATCAGCTCGGTGCTTTGTGACCACCCAGAGGGGTGGGATAGGGAGGGTGGGAGGGAGACGCAAGAGTGAGGAGATATGGGGATATATGTATAGCTGATTCACTTTGTTATAAAGCAGAAACTAACGCCATTGTAAAGCAATTATACTCCAATAAAGATGTTTAAAAAAAATTGTCTTAGGCAGGAGGGAGGATTCTACTACATCCAGAAGGCTGGATTGTGTTTGGATGAGTAGCAGAGAGAAATGGGAGCTACACAAAAATGAAACTGCAACAAGTTGGGTGTGTTTGGGGGCCATGAGGAGACCCGTCTGACTGGAGGAGAAAAGTCTTATTGTTGAGGTGACAGGGGAAACGGAAGAGTCGGCTGGATTGTGGAGAAGCGTGGGTAATCAGCTAAGAAAGATTTATTGTTATGTACAGTGGGCAGGGAATTGTCGAGAGTATTCAAGACTTACCATGCTGCTGTAATTATTATTTACTTCTGGGTTTTGTCTCCAGCTAGAGTGAGACCAGTGGAAATAAGGAAGTATGTCTGTCTTATGTACTGTAGCTCCTAAGGAGACTAAACCCCTGATGAAGAAGGAAAACTCTAGCAGCAGATGGATTGGAACGTGGAGAGACTGGAAGCAGAGAAACAAGAGGCTATTCAAGTTCAGCCATGTGGTGATAGTGACCTTAAATCCAGATACATTCAGTCAGGGAATGAGTGTTTTCACCAGGCCCTATGTTAGGGGCCAGGGATGGAACGGTACCTGAGACAGTTCCCACGGGTTTCGGTCTATTTGGGGATAACAGACACATGAGTAAATAACAATCACAATGGTGTGGTAAGTGCTTTGGGGTCAGGGGCAGTGTGGACAGTCTTAGAGGAGCAAAAAGGAGACGGGTTTAAGTCTGGTTTGTTGGGGAAGGCTTATTTAAAGAGGGACTTGGAAGCTGAGACCTGAAGAATGGATGAGGAGTCAGCTGGGTAAAGGGGGTTGGGGGGGAGGCCGGAAGGTGGGAGAGAACAGGGTGCATTTAGGGACGGGGGCAGGGCACTGTGCATAGTCCTGTAAGCCAGGAGCACCAGAGCAGTGGGAGCCATCAGGGTGTGTAAGCAGGAAAGGGACATAGTCAAGTCGGCGTGCATAAAATTCACTAGAGTTGAAATTAGAATGGGTAGAAATAAGGATGTTTGGTAGAAATAGAGACGAGTTTGAAAACAAATAATGTTGACTTGAGGTACGGGTCTTCCAAATATGAGTGTCATGGCAATAGTGTGGCTGCTTTTAATAATAGCTCTATCAAGTCAGATCCAGCGTAGGTCAGCAGAAGAAATGTGATACGGGGCATGAGATCCGAAAGCTTTAGAAGAGCTAAATGGGCAAACAGGACAGTGAGACAACAGGAGGGAGCTGCTGCCACCTCTAGGGAAGGAGGTGGGAGTCCAGGTGCTGGGCCACCTGCAGAAGCTAGAACCACAGCAGAATCACAGCCACTGTACCCAGCCAGAGGGGTTAGGGGAGAGACACCCTGGCTTCTCTGCCCCCCTCTTTTCCAGCCTCCCACCAGTGCCTCCCATCGGCCAAACCTGACTGGAGGCCAGTAGACACGGGAGCTGGGAAACGTAGTTCACAAGAGCAGCTCCTGTGACACAGAGCACAGCAGAGGGAGGCGAAGAGTGGATCTGAGAGCAAGTAGGCAAATGAAGGCCACGATATTCTATCACAAGCATTCTCTTCCTAGTGCAATAAAGGCTCTCACAGATCCTGTACCCTCATATAACCTCGAGAATCCATCCACAAGTTCAAGAACAATTCAGGATAGAGTCAGGTGTTAGAGGGCCTAGCTTCTTACACTCTTTGTTTTCAAGTCGTAGTGTCACTTCACTTTGACACCATTGCTTGTTTTGGCTGGAGTCAATGCTGATGGGGCCAAAGTTATAGCCTTAATTGTGGAGCAAAGCTCAAGTTCTGCAGGCACACGCTGTCCTTCCCCCCTTTGCCGTCTTACAGACCTGGGACATTTATTACAGGGGAGACTAGGAAAGAGAGGAGCAAGGGTCCAGTGTGGCCCCTCTTTCTCCTGGAAAACCAGGACAGAGTGTGTTCTGTGGAAGTGTGTGAAGGGAGAGGGCCGTAAAACCTAGCCATGTGAAAAGAATAGGTCTGGTGGCTTTTGCTCTGAGGGCTCTTCCCTTCCTAGGACCGTGGTGTTTCTAATTCAGCCCACGCACTGAGCATATATACAATCTGGGGTTTCCCAAGAGTAAGTCTGTCCAGAAGCAATCTGTCTGCAGGACAAAGATATGTGTACCTGAGGCTTTCGCTCAAAACCATGAAAACTGGCTTTTCTCTATTTCTAGTTTCTCTCTTTTTGACAGGATGGTGATATTGTAGCCCCACTTATAACACCTCGAAAATTGGAGTGGAATAACACAGATTCAGCCCAGAGTCCAGCTCACACCCGAGAAGCATCCAAATTCAAAGTCCAGCTTTTTCCAGATGACTCAGTGTGAATGTCTGCAATCAGTTGTTTACAAAAAGCCTCTCCCTCTTCCCCCCAACACAATTAATTTAGGGAATTTGATTACAGAGTTCTACAAATGTATTGACAACTAGTGCTTTTTATTTTATATTTTGAATGTACGCACATGCTAAGTCATTTTTATTTAGAGGAACAGGTATTAGGCAAACCTTATTACATGAGCTATGGAAAGCACTGCCTTGCCTATTTTTAATATTAATCAAAGCCTTTCTTCTTTAGCAGCCTGTTTTCTTAGAATAACCACTCTTTTATGTACTTTGAACTCTTAGGACATATGATTGTTTTTTAAAAAATTTGGAAATTAGACAAAGGTGCACACTGGAATTTGCATTTGGGATTGTCACGAACAGCCGCAGTTAAAAGCAAAACGTAAAATCCTGCGCCCCTGAGGAGGTGCCCAACACCCCAAATTTGAAGAGAGCTCTCCTTGAGTGACTGGAACATTAGTGAAAGGCACCTACCCTCACCCTTTTAGCCCCCTGTAAGCTGCCATGTGGGATCAACAGTAGATGAGGGCCAGGAGGGGCTCCAGCATTTTGATGAGAGGCCTGATTGATTTGCTGAAAAGATCTGAGGGCTCTGGCCTCCTCCGAAGTGGGGCATAAAACTACCTTATAGGAGACCCCTAGCCCCAGTGGCAGAGGGATCCCCCAAACCAGGCTGTTCTCTGGGTCAGCTGTGGCTCTAGCCTGTGTTGATTTCTTTCTCTCCTGAGTGCTCACTGCCCAAGCCCTGAGGGTTCTACCATTGCCCAGCCTGGAGAAGGCAGCTTCCCTCCCACTTGCTCTCTGCATCTTGCTTGGGTGCTGATCAGAGGTCATGACAGGAACCATCCATCCTCAGGGCTCCTCAGAGCTGGGACTTCATTTTTGCTGGTAGCTGCCCGTGCAGAGATGAAGTGATTGCCCAGTGAAATCCAGGTTCCCCTCTGTGTCTCTACACCACTGTGGTTGAGCAGCGCTCCTGAACTGAGGGCTCTCCCCCCATACGCACATCCCCAGTGCTACAGAAATTCACCAAGAGCAAAGTCTGGAGTTAGAGCCAAAGCTGGTGGCTGCCACAGGCAGGGCAGTGGGGAGTGTAGTCATGAGCCCCTAACATCTTGTGCTTCGACACTCCCTTACAAAAGCCTGACATTCCCTGGCAGGCTGGGCCTGGGGAGCCAGCCCTGGCCCTGGGCAAGAACAAGAGAGAGTGGGGAGGAACTCAGACCGCAGGCCGGTGGATTATCCACAGGGCCTTAGGAGTGCTGCACCTTCCACTGTGTAACCAGGCTCTCTGCTGTAGACACTAGGGTGACAGGTGTTTGGAATGTCTGCCATTGTGCACTATCACCCCTCCCCCATCCCTCAGTAGATAATCAAGAGTTGACCCTAATTCATAGAGTAGTTAGAACCCTTCTCCTCTCCCACCACGATGCTGTGTGGTGGGGATGTGGTCACACATGGGCTCATAGAAGCACAAGGAAAGTGGTCCGTGGTACTGGGTCATGTCCATTTTAACCAAGGTGCCTCTGAAATGTTCAGTAGGGAGAAGCATCCGTCCCAGACTTCATGTGCGCGGACCCAAGGTCAAGAATGTAATGTTTCTCTGCCAAGATTGTTTTATTTTTGCACCTCCTACCTTTAAGTCATTGTTTTACTCTACAATTTTGTGGTCTCAGTGTTGTATCATTGTGCTCTCTGAGAAGCAACTTGGATCTATTTTGTTTGCATCTTTTGTTACGTACCAGGCAGCTGCACTTTATGCTCTTTGCAACTGTTTTAATTATGGGAACCATGTGCCACTGACAAGGTTAAATTTTTCTTAAGAAACATCTTCACTGTTTGTATAAAAACGGAGACTTTAACAGCTTGGCCTCTAGAGTTACTGAGCATTGTCACATTGAGAATGTAAATAGAACTGCAAGTTCAAGTGACTGGTTATTTCATCTGGGTGAGGGAAACAGCTGCAATAAAACCTCATGAATGTATCTCTGTCTTGAAACCGGCTGTGTCTTCCTTGACGACTTTCTCTCACACTTGTGTGCCCAGTTTTGACCGTTTTGTGCAAAAGAACTGTTTGGTCTAGGAATGCGCCCAGATGTTTCTTTATACCTCAGCACTGTGTTGGGTCTTCGAGAGGGGATGGTATTAACAGGGCCTATGTTACTTGGTTTTCCTCATTCAATAATGGCAAGTAATGGCCTGATAAAGAATCTTCTTCTGGCAGGAGACAGGCACTAGCATGGGGAGGGATATGGATTTCTTTTTTTTTTAGTTTTTCTGAGCTCCTGTTTTGCCAGAAAACATACCCTTCCTCCTTTCTAACCTCCCTGAGGTTCCCATCTACAGAATTTCAAATTCTTTACCCAAATATGCATATTGTTCATTTGCTGCTTTCATATTTTCCTCGTGGAATTAAATAAGAGATTTGCAAGCACCCGGTGGCACACTGGTGGCAGACAGAAAGCCCTCAATGTTCTGGGAAAAGAAGGATGCTCCTGGAGTCTTTATTAATTTCACTGGTTGAGTACTGGTGTCTGTGGTTTGACAATATTCTTTAAGTTAAAATAATGTCCAAAACATATACAGTAGAATCCCATTTTGTAAGATATATGTATATATCTCCTTGGAAAATTGTCTGGAAGGATATACATGAAATGTTAGTGTTTTGGGGGGTGGTTGAATTTTAAGCAACTTTAATTCTTTTATATCTTCTGGTTTTTCTACAATAAACATGTATTAACTGTATACTCTCTAAAAACATCATTTTCCTGCGGGACTTTGTGCTGCTCCGGTGAGGTATAAGTGCTTTCACTCCTTCAAAGTCCCCTCTCCAGGAGAACATGGCCTGTGCCCATGCCTGTCTTGGTCCTCGGGCGACGGGAGGCTGGCTCACGGCCACAGTCCACACTGGGACACTTCGCCATCTGTGCTTCGGACAGAATGGACTGCCCGGGGTGAGGGAGGCCTCGTCGGCATCCGGGGGCAAATCCAAGCCCCTGTTGCCTCAGGAAGCTGCCCACCGGGGCATCAGCTCAGGACCCAGGCCTCTAGCTCCTTGATGCAGAACTGCTCCTGCCGGGCCAGCACCTCGTTGTTGAAGGTTGCACAGGGGTGGCTCCCCCCGTGATACAAGTCTCCATCCAACCACAGCCCAAAGTGGCCACTAAAGAGAGAGGAGAGTCTTGGCATCGCTCCCTCCTGGGTGCTGACACCTTTCGGACCTGCACCAGCGGTGCTTGACCATACTGCAACCGCAGCCCCACTTCGCCTTTGTCTCATCTCCCCTTAAACCAGTTTATCCTGATTGTTAGGGGCTCGCATGTTGTTCCCCACAGGAGCTTTTCTTTTTTTTAAAGTTCAATGATTTTGATAAATATATACAGTGGTGCAACCATCACCACAATCCAGTTTTAGAACATTCAGAACGTTAAAGATGGCAATGCTTAACCAAAGGAGGGACTCTCGCAAGCGTGGACTCTGAGCCCAAAACACGTCAGAGGGCATCCATTCTAATCCCGTCGTTTGACAGAAAACCTAGGCTGGAGCTGGGAAGTGGCTTACTGCAAATCAGCCATGGCTGGTGCGTTCTGTGTCAATCTGCCTCTCAGTGGAGGCTTTTCAGGCAGTTGGGAGAGCAAAGAACTTGCCTGGTACTAAGCAAGCCATGCTTTCATCTGTACCCTCAGGATAAGAGTTATTCTGCCTGAATTTTCAAGTCATACCAGAGGCGAGACCAACCTTGTCTTCCTAACGCACTCCATCTCCCACCCCCAACAGGCGCGTGCGTGCGTACAGACGCACGCACGCACGCACGCATGCCGGGTTCCAGGCAGATGCCTGCCTTCCTCCAGTGAGTTATGTTCCTACGATCATGGAGCTGACAGGTAAATTTGAGGCTTGCCCATCCCTTGAATCTAGCCTCATCCAACCATATGGAACGGTGTTCCCAAAGTTACACACAAATTCAGCCTAAGCTGTCACCAACGAAACACTTTGGGGGAGAGTCCACGCCACCCTCTCCTCTCAATATTGACTTAGAGCAGGGTTTAGGGGGTTGGCTAGGGGACTGAGCAGGCCCCAGGAGCTGCTGAAGGGAGAGTCTTGAAGGTTAACCAGCAGCCTCCCCATCTTGTCTGGGGCAGCCTAGCTCAGCATTTCCGGACGGGAGAAGGGATCCGAGCACAGACCACCCCGACACTCGAGACTCGGGGAGGACTGAGACACGCACCTGCCACAGCCCATCATCAGTGAATCCAAGTCTCCTTTCACAAAGAAAGAGTTGTTTCCTGTCCACTTGAAGACCTGTGATGATAGGAGAAACCTGCGGTTACTGGGCGAGTCCTGCCCTTGCACTTTGACTCTACACCACTGGGCGGCAGTGTTGCGGAGGAAACAGAACCTCCAGGCCCCAACGAAGGCGCAGGAACTACTCTGGGCTCCTAACTCTTGCAGTTTCTCTCCAGTCTCCCTGGAGTTCACCTCCTCTTGCCCTCCAGTCTGAATTCCCACAGCCCCAAAGCCCTTCTGTTCTAGGAATAGACCAGAACCCTCTGAGGCTTCCTGCTTCCAAAGCTGGAGAGAGGAGGCGGAAAGTCCAGGTCAGGAGTGGGGCCCTGATTCTACCATTACTAACTGTTTCCTCCCCTCGCTGGAGGCAACACCAAGCCTGCACACTCCCCAGTGCTGCCTCACACCCAGTTCCTCAGCAAGTGTTGTGGGCCCCACCCCAAAGAGACACCCTGACCCTCACCCATTTCTGTCCCATCCGTCCCCGCCAGTCACTCCTCCCTGGATCACAGCCTCCTAATGGGTCTCTGCTTCCACTGTCTTCTGCCCAGAGCCCATGTCCGCACTGCGGTCAGTGACCTATTCAAAATCCAATCGGGTATTAGCCCTCCTCTGCTAAAGCCCTCCAATGGCCCTGGAAAAAAAATCCAACCGCTTACAACAGCCGAAAGCCCAGCCTGCTGTGCCCCCGATTTTCTCTCCGACCTCTTTTCCCCCTTAATGACTGCACTTCATCTACCCTGGCCCTTCTGTCCCTGGGACAGCTGAAGCTATTGCTGCTCTAGGCTCTTCACGCTTGCCGATCCCTCTGCCCAGGATGCTCTTCCCCCAGATCCTCAAATGGCCCACTTCTCATCTTTCAGCCCAAATGTCATCCCAGAGAAATTGAAAGTAGCCCTTCCTCCCAGGCCCTGTTCATGTGGCAATATGCCACTGCCTGCCCAGCTAACAGGTAAGCTCTGTGAAGGCTACCTTGATTCCGGCAGTATTCCTGAGACATGGTATAGATGTTTGTTGAATAAACAAATTATTCAAGGGTCAGTTTAGCTAATAAGATTTTTTAAAGGCTGCAGAAGTATAGCATATTATTGCCTGTAATTAGTTGCCAAAAATGCTCTGAGCAACCAAAGGGTGTTAAGCAAGAAAATGGACTAATAAAAGATAAGCCCTGGGCTCAGAAGAGGTGAGATAATATTAACAAGTGGCCACGAGAAGACAGAACCATTCAGCTCCTCCTCTACTTTCCTCAAGGAACATGACCTTCAGACTTGAAGGAGGAAGATAAACATTGCTGCAGAAAAAATTAAGGCCATGTTCATGGTGCTTCTTGGAAGAGCGGTCAAGGAACGGCTGGGAATTCATGAAGAACACAAGAGGTGCCAGAAGACCAAAGACAGGCAAAAATTAACCAATTTTTGGAAGGATGAGATTCCATAACAGTATCCTGGGAAGACTGTAGTGATCCCCTGAAAAAAATCATAAGTTCCTTTGAAGAATTTTTTTGGCACTTAGCACCAGGTACTGTTTAGTCACTGGAGAGAACAGCAAACATAACAGACAAAAATTCCTGCCTCTTGGAATTCCCACTCTAGCGGCAGGAGGCGGGTAAATAAGTAAAATAAATGGTATATTAGGTGGCGACAAAAGCTAAGGAGAAAGAAGTAGAGAAGGGCAATAAGAATTTCTAGGGGCTGGAGTGTTACAAATTTAAAGCAGGTGGCCAGGGAGGGCCTTGCCGAGAGGGTAACATCTGAGCAGGGTCCTGAAGGAAGTGAGAACCGACCCACATGGAGATCCTGTGGAGGGCACACTAGGTAGAGCAGTGTGTGCAAAGGCCCTGAGGTAGGAACAGGCCTGCCTGTTTAAGAACAAACCGACAGGTCTGTGTGGCTACAGCAGAGTGAAGGAGAGGGAAAGTAGCAAGAAATGACATCAGAGAGAGGCCAAGAGACGTAGGGACTTGTAGGTTATTGTAAAGACTTTGGCTTTTCTCTGAGGGAGAAAGGAAGCCATCGGCAGCTTGGAGCCCAGGAGTGACGTGCCCTGACTTACATTTTAAAAGGCTCACTCCAGGTATTGTGATGACTGAAGGTGGAAGCATTAGGAGGCTATAGCAGGAACACAGGCCAGTAATGATGGTGGCTTGAACCAGGGTGACAGCAAAGGACATGGTGAGAAGTGGTGGATTCTGGATAGCGATAGAAAGAGGAGGAAGAGCCATCAGGATTCGTTGACAGCTCAGATGTAGGGTGTGAAAGAGGCGTTAAGAAGGGCTCCAAAATTTTTGGTCTCGACAGCAGAAAAGATAGAGGTGCTGTTAACTTTGTCAGGGAAGATGGCAGGGGGAACCGGTTTTCTGGGAGAAAGTCAGGAGCTCAACTTTGAACATGTGCGGCTTGAAATGCCATTTAGATCCAACTGGAGACACTGGGTAGTGGTTGGATGTATGTGAGTGTAGAGTCCGGAGGAGAGGCCATCAGCACCTGGATGGCATGGAAAGCTGTGAGAATGGACGAGACCTCGAAGGAAAAGAGGGTAGTCAGAGAAGAGATGACAACCAAAACCTGAGCTTTAGGACCCCATGAACTTAAAAGGTTGGGGAGATGAGGAGGAACCAGCAAAGGATTCTGCCAAGGAGCTGTCGGAGCAGTAGGAGGAACCTTGTACAACTTGAGGATTCTAGTACGTGAACCCTGGAAGGCCAGCGGTGAGGACTAGTATCCAGCATGGGTTTATTGTAAACAACTGTCCCCTCTCCTCTTCCCTGATAAGATTTCCAGGCTGCCGATGGAGGCAACGCAGCAGATATGGTGTGTTTTGCCTTCAGCAAGGCAGTCATTCCAAGCTTGTGACCTCCTTGTCATGCAACCAGATACCTATGTTGTTGCATGTATCTGTAGGTGTCTTGCTCTGTGCATGGGACAGGGGTTTCTAATGGCAAACCAATGCACCTGCAACTAGTGCTTCATCTATTTTGTGTTTCCACTCCATTCAACTCCCTTTTCCCTGTCTCCCTGTAGTAAAGCAGCTTGGCAAAACCCCAGTCGTGGTTGAACCCTCCCATCGCGCTCTCCGTGCTTGAAACTGAGGAGCTGAATTTTGCTAGAGAAAAGCACACACCGAAGTAAGTGGCCTTTACATTCACAGTCTCGGACCTCCAGTCAGCCCTGCCTAGCTGCCCTTCTGTTTCTCCAGTTTTCTCCAGCAGCTTCCCTTTCTACTCCTGCCATACCTCCTCTCCCCTCAACCTTCACCCCCTCCTCTCCATCCCCACCCTTAGCTGATGGCCTTACCCAACACTGCCTAAGAAAATATACCCCCACACCCACAGGGCTACCTGCACTTGGACCAATTTTGTCTTTCTGGCCTGTATCTGCTGAGCGACAAAGCTCCTCTCAAGCCAGTCAGTGGTTGCCAGGAACTGAGCACTTTTTAAATGAAGGGGGATGCTCTGCCTGCCACTGCCCTGCTGTACTCCCTCTGTGGAAAGATGGAAGGACACCAGGCACCCAGCACGGGGGATGGAGCTGGGGGCCACTGGGACCCCGGGTTCTTTGTCCTGCCATAGATCCCACTCCCCGCCTGGAAGGTTAAGAACATCACCTTCAGCTGTGGAGAGAAGGAGAAGAGGAACGTCTCGCCAGTACCGTAGAAGCCTTTGCTGAGTCGAATAGCCGAGGAGGAGAAGGCCCCAAACATCTGGAAAGAAGAGTTTGCAGTTTGTAGCTGGAAGGGAGCTGGAGTTCCACTGGCAGCACCACCCTTCAGGCTTCGTAACATAGGCCCGTCCTAGAGAGGCTCCTGGGGAGCCTGGGGCAGAGCTTGGGGATGGAGAGGCCCTCAGGGGCCCAACGACATGCATCGCTTCCACTAACACTCCCAGCACGGCTCACCTGGCCATCCTGGTCCCTCAGCACCAGCAGCACCGGCCCACTGCGGCCCTCCATCTGCCTGTACAGGCTCCGCAGACTGAAGCCATCCCTCGACGTGCAAAAGGCCAGACTCCAGGAGTGTCCAGCGATTCTCGGGGGGAGATGGAGGCTAAGCTGGGGACAGGACTGGAGGTGAGTGAGGGTTCCCGGTCCTCCCACCCTCCTCGCCCCATATCCTTCGGGTCCCAGGAGGACTGAGGTTAAACAGCCACCACTCACCCAAGCATGGTGCTTTGCAGGTTACAGAGTACTTTACTGTTTCCAGGGGGCTTTCACGCCAATTAGCAGGAACCCTCAGAGAGAGGGATTAGTATTCCCATTTTATAAATGAGGAAGCTGAGGCTCAGGGAGGTGAAGCAACCTACCTGAAGCCCACATGGGGAATAAGTGGCAGAGCCAGGATTTGAACCCAGGTCGGAGGGGTCACCTGGGCCCCTAGCAGCCAGAGAATAGATGAGATGCTGAACCCCTCCTCCTAATCCCCCCACCTCATCCTCCCACCCCCACCCCAGCTTTGGCGTCAATTCCCAAGGACTAGATTAGTTCACTATATCCTTAACCTCCTGGCCCAGGGAAGAAGGCAGTGCTAGGATTACTGGATCATTTTACAAGAAAGGAAGAAAAGCCCAGAGAGGAGAAGTGATTTGCCCAAGGTGACACAGTGAGCAGAGGACAGAGCAGGAGTGACCCTGGGTGTCCTTGGGCCTGGCTGGGGTGGGGCAGGAGTGTGGGACCCTTAGGCTCAGGGCTGAAATCTTTGCACCATGGACTGTGCCCGAACCTGCCTCATCTCCGAGGCTCCCAGAACCTGGCTGGCTTCTGCCAGCTGGGGCTCCACTGGCTCTTCAGGAGCAGGAGCTGGGGCTGGGGCTGTCTCCTCCTCCTGTTCCTCTTCCTCTTCCTCACCCTCCTCCCCAGACAGAGCGTCCTCCACCTGGCTGGGCTGTGAAGACACAAAGAGGCCTGGTGAGTGGAGGGGCAAGGAGACACCAACTTCCACACGTCCGGAGCCTGAGGGCCTCGGCCACCTCATCCCCCCTGCCCAGGCCCCTGCAGCCACCAGCCCAGCCAGAGGAAGCAAGCATCAGCGACAGACCAGACCCTGCCCCCGCCTCCAGCCAGCTCCCTCCCTGGCCCCTGCCAGCCATGCCCATCAGATGTGGCCGTGGGCCCTGCGGTTTGTCTGCCTGGTTTCTCTGGATCCAGAGTGGATGCCAGGGCTTGCGTTCTAAGCTTGTGGGCAGGAGAGAAGGGCAGATGACAGCCCAGCTCTGGGAGCCGCAGCTGTGCCTTTGTACGTGAAGTAACGATAATAATAATAACAACAACAGTAGTGGCCGACATATACAATATATAGCACACACTTGACTAGGCCTGTGTGAAATGCTTGCTGTGCGTGATGTCTCTGAATTTTCCCAAGAATTCTAAGAAGAATGTGCTGCTTTTTTTTTTTTTTTTTTCCTTTTGGCCGCGCACTGTGTGGCTTGTGGGATCTCAGTTCCCCGACCAGGGATTGAACCCGGGCCACGGCAGTGATAGCGCCAAGTCCTAGCCACTGGACTGCCAGGGAACTCCCCAGAATGTGCTTCTTACTACCCCCATTTTACAAAGGAAGAAGGAAGGCCCTTTCAGCCAGTGAAACAACGCATGTAGTCATAGGTGAGACAGCGTGCAGGTTCGCAGATTCGTATAAAATGCACATTGTCTGTGTGAATGTGTGTGGTGTGTTGGCTTAAAATAGAGTTGTGTAGGCAAATCAGTGTGAGAAGGTGTTGAGTGCAACTTCGTGTGTTACCTGTCAATGTGTTTGTGAGTGTGAGTTGGGATTGTGTAAATATATGTGTGTGTCAGTGGGCATGTATGGTGGTGTCTTTCATTCATTCATTCATCCACTCCATTGAGCTCCCACTCTGTACCAGAGTGTGTATGTGTGTGTGTGTGTGTGTGTATGCACGCCTGCACACAATGATTTCGGGGCTTTTCATCAGGAGAGACTTCCTCAAGGACTTCCCTGCTGGCACAGTGGTTAAGAATCCACCTGCTAATGCAGGGGACATGGGTTCGAGCCCTGGTCCAGGAAGATCCCACATGCCACGGAGCAACTAAGCCCGTGCGCCACAACTACTGAGCCTGCGCTCTTGACCCCACGAGCCACAACTACTGAAGCCCACGTGCCACAACTACTGAGCCTGCGTGCCTAGAGCCCGCACTCCGCAACAGGAGAAGCCAGCGCAATGAGAAGCCCGCGCACCGCAACGAAGAGTAGCCCCTGCTTGCTGCCAACTAGAGAAAGCCCGCACGCAGCAACGAAGACCCAACGCAGCCAAAAATTAATTAATTAATGAATTAATTTTAAAAAACAGCAGGGGGTACTCCATTAAAGGACAAAAAAAAAGACAGACTTCCTCTAGAAGGAGAGAAGGACAGGACACTGCTTTCCTATTCCCCAGGTTCAGGCCTAGGGAGGGGGTCCTAGCTGTGCGGGCTTCTGGATAGAGCTCCATCTGGCACCCACTCCGGGGAGGAAGGGATGGAGACAGTGGTCTGTGCTCCTTGAGGGTCTTGGGAACATGGGGCTGGGCGCTAAGGCCCCAGGTTCCTGAGTCCTTGCTCTGAACCCTGGGCCAGCTGGGAAGGGTCTTGGAAGGGGAACACCGGCCTGTATCCAATCCTGGCCCAGACCCCCTCTCCCCCGCCTTTCCTGACCAACCCCCAGCCCAAGCTGGCCCCTTACCAGCCGAGTGTAGCGCCAGCGGAGACCTTTCATTCTTCTGTCCGAGCCCAGCAGAGGGCAGTAAGCGAGCCCTCAGGCTTGCTGGGGGAGGCAGCACTGCTTGTTGAGGCCTAAAGATGAGAGGGAGAAACCTGGGGCACACCCGGCCGGCTCCACACCCACCCGCCTACCCTTTGCTCCCTCTCACCTGTCATTCACCTGTCATTCCCAGGCCAGTATGTCACTGGGTGGGTCTGTGAGGTCAGCTACGCTGGGCATTCAAGGCCGCACTTGTAGTTAGCAATTAACACGTTAGCCGTAAATTCTAGCTGTGATTCCCTTCTACCTCCTTGCCTTCTGGCAGCCTGGCCCATGGACTGTAGCCTTTGGGCAGATGCCTGAGCCCCCAGACTGGGGGTCTGGGGCCTCTGGTTCCCTGTATGACCTTGCATAAGTCCCTTGCACCCCTAGGTTTCCCCACTTGTAACTGGGTTTCCCCACATGTAACATGTAGCACTGTTACATGTTTCCCCACATGTAATATATTACACTGTTTCCCCTCTGGTTTCTCTGAGACCAGATTATTTCAGAGGCCCTACAAGACTGACAGCCTGCAATTCAGTTTCCTCTCAAAGCTTGAAAGGGGCCAAGCTAGACCAAAAGAACAGATGTTGAAAACAAAAAAAGTCATTTTTCTAATTAAAAAAGCAATACATGTTTACTATAGAAAATTTGAGGAATTTAGAAAAGAAAAAAGAAAAATACAAAAATATTCATAATTCCACCTCTCAGAGATAAACTCTCAACCCCTAAGGGTATTTTTTCCCATCTTTTATATTTATTTCATATATAAGTATATACACACATTTATAAATAGATCATACTGTGTATCATTTTATAAGGTGCTTTTTCAAACTTAACAAATGAAAAATTGCCAGTTACATTCAGTACCCTTTGAACACAGGATTTTTAATGGCTGCATATTATTTCATCACAGGATGTACATCATTTCTCAAATGTCTGACATTTTGTTTGCTTCTAATTTTCTGTGTTTATTAGCAAAACCGTAATGAACCTCCTTGTTCATAAATCTGATGATATCCTTTATGATAAATTTCAAAAGTTGAATAATGGATCAAAGGGCATCCACATATTCTTTTTTTTTTTTTCTCCCCCCCCACACCACGCAGCATGTGGGATCTTAGTTCCCCGACCAGGGATCGAACCTGCGCCCCCTGTACTGGAAGCACAGAGTCCCAACCACTGGACCACCAGGGCAGTCCCCATTCACACATTCTTGATAAATGTTCCAACACGGCTTCCCAGTGCTTAAGGCTGACCCATGTCCAGATATCTTTCAGGAATCTCAGGACAATATCTTTCTGATCATCATGTTTTACACCCTTAAATTGCAGATAAGGGAACTGCCTCTCAGAAAGTAGAAGGGACTAACCACAGCCACGTGATAGAATAACACAGTCATTAAGAGCACAGACTCTGGAGTCAGGGAGTTTAATTCCTGGTTTTTGCCGCTTCCTTGCTGTGTGACCTTGGGCAAGTTACTTAACATCCTTGTGCTTCCGTCTCCCTATCTGTAAAATACTAATACCTATCTACCTGATAGGGCTGTTGTAAGAGTAAATGAAGATAATGCCTGAAGAACTAGGATGCTGAGCCAGGCCTCCATCTTCCTGTTCACAGTTCCTGGTGTTTGGTGAGCACTGGACAAATGACAGTGCTATGGCTACCCCCCCACATTGCCCCTTTGAGAGATTCAGGGCTCAAGTCCCTGACAAATGGCCACTCAGTCTCCACCTGGGCACCTCTGGGACAGAGTCACTCAGTCACTTGCAGGGGTGAGTAGCTCAGTGGAGAAGGGAAAGGCAGGAACCGTGGAAGAATGTACTCACCCTGCCGAGTCTCAGCCTCAGGTGACCTCCTCCAGCCTGTCCAGCCGGATGGCTTCCCTAGTGCATCTCCTGGATCCCACAGAGAAGGGGCCACTTCCAGAACTGACCCTGTCCACCTGACGGTCTGTACAAAACAGTTTTAGCTCTGCACCCTGGTCCCCCAGCGGGCAGCTGGCACCTCTGCCCCAGCCAGGCTCCAGCCCTCCTCCCAGCTCTTATACCTGCCCAGAGGGTGGCAGGCCTTGGCCCCGAGCCTGCTCCGGTTCCAGCTGGAAAGGCCTGGCAGTCATTGTCATCCATCAGAAACTCAAATCCCACAAACAAGACCTTGTCACCTCAGGCCCCCAGCTCTCCACCAGCCCAAAGAGGTGGGGTTTACTCAGCTCCTTGGCTCTAACCTGGAGCCTCTCACCCACAGCTACTAGGTGCCACGTGGTGCCTGAAGCCCATCACATAAGGCGCTTCCTTAAGGGGTGCAAGTGTCCAGGAAAGGGTCCTTCTGTGGGGTCCCCACCAATCACCCTGTGCTGCGGGGGAGGCCCGGGGCTGGGAGGTGAGGAGAGGCAGCCCTGCTGGTTTCCCACTCTCACATGGGGTGCTGATTCTTTCCTCATTGGCCTGTCGTGCCATGGGGTGAGATCATGTACAGGAAGCCCAGCGTCTGGCATACAGTAGGCACACTGTCAGTGGGGTACTTCTCTATCCCTGGCTCATAGGGGGACTTCAGTGAATGCTGTTGAAACACAGAACCTCACATTTGGAAGGGGCTTCAGCCAGTCCCAGAACAAGCGTCCTCCACCCAGGGCAGGAACTCCTGAAAAAATATGCCCACCAAGGGTCCGCCAGCGTGTTGGGTGGGTAAGCCCACTCTCTCGGGTGGCTCACTCCAGCTTCACAGACCTGAAAGAGACCCCCTCCTGCTGGCCTTGGTGGAAAAGACTCGGGTCCCCAGATCCTCTCCCCATGACCAGGTCTCCTGGGGCAATGCCCACTCCGGGAAGGTGGGATACAAAAAGGACTTGTATTATGGGGAAAACATTCAAGTGAGGAGCCCTGTTGCCACCTCAAACATGGCTGTTGCTATATGTGTTTGAGCTGTCAACAGCTCAGGGGTCACACGTCTGGCCTTCCCTGCTCTCAGGGCCCCTCTCCCAAATCTATTTCCTCCACGCTCAATTCCTGAACCTTTGGGCACTTTGGGAGGCCAGTGAGATGTGCCTTGCTGTCCCATTCTTTATCCTCAACTCTAGGAATGTGACCTGGCAGGAAAGCCAGTTGCCATGTAATGGGCCCCTAAAAAGCTTCCATGATGAGATTCTAGGCACCAGAGTGTTGAATGTCCCAGCTCTGCCTTGCAGCCTGTCTTGTCCTTTCTCCACCAGACCACAGGCCGCCTCTTTGAGAACTGCAACAGTCACAGCCAGGAAACAATTTCAATGTCCAGTAGAAGGGGAAAAGTTTAAGCGACCCATGGAATATCCCCTCTGTGGATTATTTCTAAGTATTAAAAGTGATGTTTGCCAAGAGTTCATAAATGCACGGGGAAATGCTTCTGCTACTCTGTAAAGTGAAAAAAGCCGGATATAAAACTGGATATGTGGCACAGTTTCAGCTCTGTGGTTTGCTGAGTCGACTGGCTTCACTCTGACCCTCGGATGGGTGCATGACATACCCCTTCACACATCCTGGGAGGTCTGATTTCTTCTCTGCTCGCTGTGACAGACGGTCTTTGCCCTCCTCACACAAGCTCCACGCCTTTGGTTCCTCACTCAGCCAGCAACTTTATTCTTCACCGAGAAAACAGAAGCCATCAGTCACTCCCTCACCTTCCCGACAGACCCACCTGCATCTCACCCATCTCTTCCGCCTTCCCTCCAGGACAACGGAGGAAGGGCCCCTGCTCCTTTCGAAAGCCGGTCCCCTGGGCCTCCCTGGCTCTGTCGCTCTCCGCTTCTCCTGCCCGGCTTCTCTCGGCCTCACCCATCTCTCGCTTGCCCCTCTCAACACAACCGTCCCCTCCACGACTGCTCCATCCTCTTCTCCCTACACTCCACCTCTACCTCTTCTTCACTCTTCAACCCCCTGCCTTTGGCATCTGTCCCTACCACGCCTGCTCTTGCAAGGTCCCCAGCAGCTTCCGTGTCGCCCTAGGAAGGGGACACAGCTCTCATCTTCCTTCAGCTCCTATGCCGCTTGACAGAGCGATTCTCCCTGACGACACGCTGTCTTCATGTCCCTCCTCCCTCATCGGCCACTCCCTCTCTGTCTTTTGTGGCTGGCTTCTCCTCTCTTAACCACTTTCTAGAAGCAGGAATTCTCCTTTTTTTTTTTTTTTTTCCAATTTTCTACTTTATGAAAGAAATAATATATGGATACAGTTTTATTTAATAAGATTCAAACAATTCATGATAGATGTTTTGGGGGCAATTATTGAAGGCCCTTCTTCATCTGTCCTCTCCCAATCTCATCCACTCCTGGAGGTAACAGCTATCAATCTTTTTTTCTTTTTAAATTTTTAAATTTTATTTCATTTTTTATTTTTTAAATTGAAGTATACTTGATTACAACATTATATAAGTTACAAGTGTACAGAATAGTGATTCACAATTTTTAAAGGTTATACTCCATTTATAGTTATTATAAAATATTGGCTATATTCCCTGTATTGTACAATATGTCCTTGTAGCTTATTTTATACAGAATAGTTTGTACCTCATACTCCCCTACCCCTATGTTGCCCCTCCCTCCTTCCCTCTCCCCACTGGTAACCACTAGTTTGTTCTCTGTATCTGTGATAGAACCAGGAATTCTTTATTTTATTTTCAATATTTTATTTTATTTTATTTTTTTATACAGCAGGTTCTTATTAGTTATTTATTTTATACATATTAGTGTATATATGTCAATCCCAATCTCCCAATTCATCCCACCACCACCCCCCCACCTGCTTTCCCCCCTTGGTGTCCATACATTTGTTCTCTACATCTGTGTCTCTATTTCTGCCTTGCAAACCGGTTCATCTGTACCATTTTTCTAGATCCCACATATATGTGTTAATATACGATATTTGTTTTTCTCTTTCTGACTTACTTCACTCTGTATGACAGGCTCTAGGTCCATCCACGTCTCTACAAATGACCCAGTTTTGTAGAACCAGGAATTCTTATCTTCCTGGTTTTTCTTCTCTCTGTAGACCCTCTCTCTATGGGACCCTATCTGGTCTCATGGATTTAAATATTGTCTAAGTGCGATGACTCTTCATGACTCCGGACCAACTGCTACCCTGGGCTCCACAGTCATAGGTCTCTTGCCTATACGACTTGGATGTCTCCACAGACATCTCAAACTGATCGGGTCCAGAAAGAACTCCCCATTTCCCCCTCTAAACCTGGTCTCTCTACCCCCGACCACATTTAAGCTGTTTTTCCTGTCTTGTTAAATGGCACCGTCACTCATCCTGTAACGAAAGCCAGTAACCTGGGAGTTGAACTTGACTTCATTTCTCTGATCCCTCACCTCCAACCAAGGGTGTCTAACTCTTCAAAGCTCCAGAACAGATCTCAAAGCTACCCCTCTTCTTCCCTCTCCACTGCCTCCACCCTCATCCAAGCCACCGTTACCTCTCAGAGGCTGGTTCAATAGGCCCTTTACCCATCTTCTAGCAACTTCTTGCCATCAGCTAGAGTGATCTATTTAAAACACAAATTAGATTACATCTCACCCCTGCTTACTCCAAAGTCCCCGGTGGCTTGTCACTGCCACAACAATAAAGCCCCGGGCTTCCCTGGTGGCGCAGTGGTTAAGAATCTGCCTGCCAATGCAGGGTACATGGGTTCGAGCCCTGGTCCAGGAAGATCCCACATGCCGCAGAGCAACTAAGCCCGTGTGCCACAACTACTGAGCCTGCGCTCTAGAGCCCATGAGCCACAACTACTGAGCCCGCGTGCCACAACTACTGAAGCCCGCGCACTTAGAGCCCGTGCTCTGCAAGAGGAGAAGCCACCGCAATGAGAAGCCTGCGTGCTGCAACAAAGAGTAGCCCCCGCTCGCTGCAACTAGAGAAAGCCGCACAGCAACGAAGCCTCAATGCAGCCAAAAATAAATAAATTAAAATATATATATATAAGATATTTTAAAAACAAACAAACAAACAAACAATAAAGCCCTGCCCAGGGCTGCTGTGGCTCCCGCTGTCCAGTCCTGCTCTGTCTTGTCCTTCTTCTATCACCCATCAAGTGCCAGTCACTCTGACCTTCTTACTTCCTTGAACATCTATCAAGCTTGTTCCTCCTTCAGCCTTTGCCCTTGCTGTTCTCTCTGCCTGGCATTCTCTTATTCTGGCTCATTTAAACTGAATAACTCAGTTTAAATGTCACCTCCTAAGAGAGGCCTCCCTGACTACCCTATTTAAAGCAGGTTCTGGGACTTCCCTGGTGGCCCAGTGGTTAAGAATCCATGCTTCCACTGCAGAGGGCATGGGTTCGAACCCTGGTCAGGGAACTAAGATCCTTCCCGCATGCCACGTGGTGCGGCCAAAAACAGCAACAACAACAACAAAAGCAGGTTTCCCTACTAATTCTTCTAATTCTCCTTCAGCCAGTGGTTTGTATAAGGAACAGAACCTTTATTTAAAAAAAAAAAAAATCACCTCCTCTTTGGAGCCTTCCTACTCTCCATTCAGTTTCCATCATGTTGGTCAATTTAGCCACTTGAATGGGAGAACATAAACTGTTTTTCCGCTGGGTGATCAGCATCTTCATTTCGTACAATCTGATATATAATTCTTACAATCATTTAACGCTTCGTGCCTTCTGGAGTAGAGCTTTATATGGCACACGCTGTGCGCCTGAGCTGGTCACCACCCAACAGTGCAGCACAACAGGCTCTGAAGCTGGATGGCCCTGGGTTCCAATCAACCCCAGCCCTGCCGCTTCCAAGCTGTATGACCTTGAACAAGCATTCCAGTTATCCATTGCTGCATAACAAACTACCCCCTAAATTAGTGGCTTAGAACAACAATATTTTGCAGTTTGGGACAGCTCATTTCTGCTCCACTTGGCATCAGCTGGGGCAGCCCCAAGGCTGGGGGCTGAATCATCTGAAAGTTCCTTCTCTCACATGTCCAGGGCTTAGCGGGGACTGGAGCTGGAGTCGTTGGCTGGAGCACCTTCACGTGGCCTCTGCATGAGGCCTGGGTTTCCTCCCAACATGGTGGCTGCGTCCCAAGGGAGAGTGGATTGAGAGAGACAGAGAGACAGAGACTGAGAGACACAGAGAAACAGAGGCAGAGAGAAATTGAGCTGTAAGAGCCATATTGCCTTTTATGACCTAGCTTCACACTGTCGCTTTTGCCATTCTCTATTGGTTGAGGCAGTCACAAAAGTCTGCTCAGGGGCTTCCCTGGTGGCGCAGTGGTTGAGAATCTGCCTGCCAATGCAGGGGACATGGGTTCGAGCCCTGGTCTGGGAAGATCCCACATGCCGCGGAGCGACTAGGCCCGTGAGCCACAATTGCTGAGCCTGCGCGTCTGGAGCCTGTGTTCCGCAACAAAAGAGGCCGCGATAGTGAGAGGCCCGCGCACCACGATGAAGAGTGGCCCCCAGTTGCTGCAACTAGAGAAAGCCCTCGCACAGAAATGAAGACCCAACACAGCCATAAATAAATAAATTAATTTAAAAAAAAATCTGCTCAGGTTCAAGGAGAGGGAACATAGACCACGTCACTCAACTGGAAGAGTGTCAATGCCACACTGTAAAAAAGAATAATTGGGATGAGCTATATATTGCTGAGCCTATCTTTGGAAAATATAATCAGCCACAAGAAGTTCCTAACCTTTCTGAGATCCTCTGCTGAAGTGTTGAGCACAGAGCCTGGCATGAGTGCCCAGGGCTCAGGAAACCCCAGGTGGCCTCCCCACCTGCATGGAGCCAATTCTGGGCCCCTGGCTAGTCTTACTCCTTTCGCTGTTTCCCTGGTCTGACCTGAGTCCAGAGCCCCACCTTGACCCAACCCCTGGGCCCCTCCCCACCAGGGCC
Organism: Eubalaena glacialis; assembly: GCF_028564815.1. NCBI lineage: Eukaryota > Metazoa > Chordata > Mammalia > Artiodactyla > Balaenidae > Eubalaena > Eubalaena glacialis. Next base: position 23,250,520 of record NC_083728.1, read on the forward strand.
TTGCTGCTCCCCAGGCTCTTCTGGGGCTGCAATGTAGATTCATGGCTCCCCAAATCCGAAGACCTTCAAAGCAGGAAGGACCATCAGCCCCCTGCTCAGCCATGAGTGTTGGGACCCAGACAGGGTTTGTGGTAGAGCCAGGACTCGGGCCCAGGCCCACATGGGGAGATCCAGGACACCGCTGGTGTGGCCATGGGTGTGTCAGGAGTGGCTGAGCAGCCTGCTCTATGTAGCAGGTCCCCTGCCGGGATTCCCACCATCCAACGTCTCCAAGCCCACATTCTGCATAGATGGAGAAACTGAAGTTCAGAGAGGGTAAACAATTTCCGAGAGCCACACAGCATCTCTCTGTGCCAGGCCAGAACCAGTCTACAAGAAACGGGGACATCAGAGCTAGAAGGACCCTGTCATCTGTTACATCAGACTAAACCAAGTGGGGTCTTCTGAGGCCTGGGAAGCAGGAGGGCTTACCCTGGCCCTTGCCCCTGTGAAATGCCATGCCACCCTGTTTGTGGTGAGTCTTTTGTGGCTCATCTCCTCCCTTTACTGTGTGCTCCATGAGGTCAGGAACTCACCATTGACAAGTCCACCACTGTGTCCCTCAGGGTCCCACCTGGTGCCTGTGGACTGCGTGAGTGGACAGTCAGCGGGGGCAGGGGAGCAGGTGCCTTGCCAGGACGGGGGTGGAAATGCCCCTGAAGAAGTGTTTGCAGAGAACCTGCTGAGTGGCCCTGCTCCTTACCTGGCTCCGTGGGGGACACCCAGAGGAAGGATCCGAGGATAGAGGGGGCACTTACACACCTAGACACACCTAGATGGGGATGAAACCGTGCCTCACCGGGAGAGGGCATACCCCGGGAGTGTATTCACCGCTGCGGGGCAGGTGGCACAGAAACAGAGTGGACCTGGGCCAGCTGTGTGTCAAGGGCAGGAGGAGGTGAAGCAACAGGTTTGGGGGAAGAGGAAGAGGAGGGAAAGAGAGAAATGGAAAAGAAAGGAGGAAAGGGGGAGAAGGAGGAGGAAAAGGAAAGGAAGGGGAATAGAGGAAGGAAGAAGAGGCTTCAGACCGGTAAACACCAGCCTTGTCCCCCACGCCCGCCAGGGGGTGCTACCCTGAGAGTGAGCGCCTGCCCGCCGGGCAGCCAAAGGACTTCAAGTGGCTCTGCCCAGCAGCAGCTCGGTGGCGATAGGGAGTAGCAGCGAGGAGCGGGGGCGGGGAAGACGTGACAGACACAGGGGAAAATCAACAACACAGGAGCACAGTTCTGGAAGGAAAGAAACGACACCCACCAGAGCCGGGGCTCCGGGGTTATCCGGAGTTGTTCCTGTGGGGGACGTCTGGGGATCAGGGCAACCGTGTCCAGCTCGGACCAGCACCCACGGGAGCCAAAACCTATTCCCAAAGCATCCGCTGGTCTGACTCCTGAGAACGGGTCGCCTCCATTTTAGCCCTGCAGAACCTGAGACCGGGGTCAGGGGAGGAGGGAGTATGCCTGGGATCACAAGCCGGTCACGGCGTGCAGAGCCGGGCATGCACCCAGGGCCCGACGCTCCCCACGACTGTGAGAGGGAAGCCAAGCCAGAAGATGCGGAGCACGCCCTGGAGGCGCGAGGTCTGGCTTCCATCCCGGCTCTGCCGCTAACCGTGGGCTGATCGCCTGTCTTCCCTAGGCTGCAGTTTACCCATCTGTACATTGGGATAATCGGTCTTGCTCTGCGAGGTTCAGGGGGGCGGAGTTCGCGCACGCTCTGCACAGGCTCGAGGGGCGAGGTGCTCGGCGTGTATATGGATGCTGGCTCCCGCGATCTGAGGTCCACCCGGCCTCTACCTAGGAGTCCCCCCTCTCGCCGCTCGCGCGAACCCTGCGCGGACGAGGGGAGCAGGGGCGCCTCCGCCGGGTGTGTTCCCCAGGCCAGCAGGGGAGGGGGCGGCGGCGGAGCGGAGGGGAAGGGAGCCCGGGCCACGGCAGCCCCGGCCCGCCTGACCCTCGAGGGGGTCGCTGTTGCTTCGCAGATCCCTCCCTCGCTCGCTGCCTGTGTCCCTCCCTGCCGCTCCCGCCGCGTCCGCCTTTTGTTCGCGGAGCCGCGCGCCCCCGAGCCGAGGCGGCGGGGCGGGGAGCTGGCGGAGCTGCGCGGGGGGCGGGCCGCGCCGGGCGGAGCCGGGGCCCGGGCCGCAGCCGGACTCGGAGCCCGAGAGAGCGATCGGCGTGCAGGCAGCCGGGGCCCGGGCGCGCTCCGGGGGCGCGGCGAGGCCGAAGGGGCGGGCGCCGGGCGGAGCCGGAGCCGGAGCCGGGGCGCCTGGAGGCGATCGGGCCGCTCTCTCCGAGCCCAGGGCAGCGGAGAGACCGTGCGGCGGGGGTCGGGGCCAGAGCGCAGCCGGGGGGCTGAGGTGGGCCGAGAGGAGCCGCGGCCCCAGCGGCCGGAGGGGCGCCAGGAGCCTCCCACGGGGCGCGGAGGCCGGGCGGGCCCGGGCCATGCGCGCCGCTCGCTGAGGCCGAGGGAGGCCGCGATGGAGGTGCCGGCGGGGGAGTCCCCGGCTCGGGGCTGCGGGCCCCCGCCCGCTCCCGCTCCGGAGAGGAAGAAGAGCCACCGCGCGCCGTCGCCGGCCCGGCCCAAGGACGTGGCCGGCTGGTCGCTGGCCAAGGGCCGCCGCGGCCCAGGCCCGGGCGCAGCAGCCGCCTGCAGCGCCGCGTCCTCGGCGCGGCCCGACAAGAAGGGGCGTGCGGTGGCGTCCGGGGCGCGGGGCTCAGGGACCCGGGTGGCCGGTGTCCGCACCGGGGTCCGCGCCAAGGGCCGTCCGCGTCCGGGGACCGGGCCGCGACCGCCGCCACCGCCGCCCAGCCTCACCGACAGCAGCTCGGAGGTGTCGGACTGCGCGTCGGAGGAGGCGCGCCTGCTGGGCCTGGAGCTGGCGCTGAGCAGCGACGCTGAGTCGGCGGCCGGGGGCCCGGGGGGCGCCCGCACCGGGCAGCCGTCCCAGCCCGCGCCGTCCGCACAACAGCCTCCGCGGCACCCCGCCTCCCCCGAGGAGCCGTCGGTGGCCGCGTCGTCGGTGGGGAGCAGCCGCCTGCCACTCAGTGCCTCGCTCGCCTTCTCCGACCTCACCGAGGAGATGCTGGACTGCGGGCCCGGCGGCTTCGTGCGAGAGCTGGAGGAGCTGCGCTCAGAAAACGACTATCTCAAGGTGAGGGCGCTGGTGTGGGAAAGGGAGGCCGCGGGGAGGCGCGGGTGTCAGCCCCACCGGCCTGAGGCACCAGCCGGCCCGCTGTCCCACCGCACGAGCTGCGAAAGGGGCCTAAACTCTCAGGGGCTCCCTCACATCCCGCTTCCCATTGTATCTGGGACACCTTCTCCTGAGGAAGGAACCTGGAAGAGGAGACTGCCCAAAGGACGATGATTTGGGAAGGGGGGCTTGGGAAAAGTACTTTGGAGGATGCCTAGATGCGGTACTTGGGATGGGGGTGGGTACTCACTGAGGGGCTGGACCTCTGATTCAGCTGCTCAGAGCCTCCACCCCCAAGCCAGAGGCCAGGCCTTTGGCGGCTCTCCTTTCTGGGACAGGCACTGGTGTGCCATGCTGCCAGGGAGACCTGTGGCCATCCCCTGCCAAGGAGAGGCCAGAACGCCATCCTGAGTCTTTACCCAGGGCTTTCCTGGCTCAGGCCTGTCCCTGCCTGCCTTTCAGGGCGGGTCCGGTTTGAAAGCATTGACATCTGGGAACATCCCCTTGGCTAGAGTCCGACTTCCGCCCTAACGGTCCCACAGCCTGGGAGGATGATGTCGTGGGAGAACCGGTTCAGAGGCAGCTTCCTAAATCCCAGGGTATTATCTTCTGCCCAGTTTGGGACAGGCCCTGTACACACAGCAGCTGCATTGGTGCCCCACGGCAGTGCCCATCTCCTTCCCATGTTCCCAGTGAGAGGAGGGAAACTGACATCTGAAAGGGGCCTTTCCTTTGTGGGGGGGGCGGTGGGGACCTGAGAGCTTCCCCGGGAGAGCAGGCTTGGCCTTCACGCTTTCAGTGGACATAAGCACCTGCTGGGTGCAGGCCAGGCTCTGTCTGCCCACTGCCTGGCACTGAAGCAGCTTTAGGGACAACTCCGCCCTGTGTGTCGATATTGGCCTGGGAAGCTTCATGGGTTCTGCCGCCACTGGCTGGACATGGTTTGGAAGAGGCTGAAATGTACCTACTTTTATTAGTTGATGTCCTGGCACAATACCCAGAGCACCCCTGGCCAAGAGCCACCGAGTTCACGGCACTCTGCTAGTTTATGTCTGCCCAGCAACACTTAGCTTTGCACTGTAGCTCTTCTGGCCAAAAGGGTTTCTCTCTCATTAGAGTTTGTAAGGTCTTACTTAACTGTGTCTCCCCCTCCCTATTTTCCCCAGCATCTGCTATCCAGCGTACATTTAGTAACTGTTGTAGAATAGAAGGACAGGGTCTGTCTGAATCAGAATAATCTACCCCTTTAGCCTCTAACCTTTCCTCAGGCCAGGGCTTAGTTTTCTCATCTGTTAATTGGGAGGGTAAGCCTTCCTAAAGACCCCATTCACTGTTGACAATCAGGGGTTCAGTCAGCTCTTATAGTATTCAAAAGCCAGTGGTGAGGAGAAGACAAGTGGAGGGTGGGTAAGAGGAGGGAGACAAACCAGAAGGAGGCCTGGCCCTGCCCAGTTGGTGCTCTGAGCTGCTTCCAGTACTCCTTGCCTGAGCTGCTCTAAACTCGGACCCTGAGCTCCTCACTCCTGCCTCCTGGCCCCAACTGGTCCCCCTGGCAAGAGAATATGGGCCATAGAGCTTTGCTTTAGGGTCTCACGCACCCACCCCTGTGGGCTCCTGTTCATTCCAGGAAGTCAGCAGGCAGAGCTCTGGAGTCCCTGTGAGCCACCCATGACTGTTAAGATGGAAAATAGTTCCAGAAGGCTGGGGATTGAGCCTAAGGTCTCACAGGGGCCAGGGCCAGGCTGGGGACCTCCCACTGCCTGGGTCAGGGTGCAGCCTCAATTTCCCCCATTCATGCAGTGTTTCTGGCTTCACGTGCAAGCCTTAGGCCACTGTTAGATCTGGGGTCTGTGCCTTCCTGGCTGTGTGATCTTGGGCCAGTTACTTAATGTCTCTGGACCTCAGTTTCCTCGTTGTATAAAGGGACATCACACATCTTCCAGCCTTAAGGGTTAAATGAGTTATGTGTGCAAACACCACTAGAGCGCCTGGCATGTAGCGAGCCTCAGATGAGGGTAATTTCGATCACTGCTATTCTCAAGTGGTATGTGACACATTTCCGTGGGCGCTTATCATGTTCTCTTGTGGACTCCATGGGGGCAGAATAGATCCTCCTCCCCACCTGAAGCAGTCCCAGCCCCTCGTTCATTCATTCACCAACTACTTATTTAAGGCCTACTGTGTACCAGACACTAGCGCAGATCTGAGGATACAGCCATGGGAGAGGATGAAGTGTCTGTTTTCATGGAGCTGTTCGTCTAGTGGGGGAGACTGAGATTAAACAATAGTCATACACTACGTCACAGTACAGATCGTGATAAGGGTGGGGAGGGACACAGTGTGCCGAGAGCACATGAAGCTGGGGCTAGGGGTGCTAAGGGAGGCCAGGGGCTGAAGGATGAGATGGAGCCAGCTGAATAAGAAGCTGGAGTAAGACCATTCCAGGCCAAGGGAAGTAGGAAAAAGCTCGTGGATTTCGAGGATCAGTGCCAAGGCTGGAGAGAGGAAGGAGACTGGATGGAGAGGTGAGCAGGACCAGATTGTGCGGTTACCACTGTGTATACATGGGTCAGTCCCTGAACTTCTCTCCAGCTGCCAGCCTCACAGAGGCAAGATGAAAATCTAGAGGCCATGGATGTGGGCCATAGATGCAGAGGCTATTACAGGAGGTGTTGTTTTGTTCATTCTACAGATGGGTAAACTGTGGCCACAGCGGGGAGGGGACTTGTTCCAGGTCCCAGAGCCAGTTCTCCAGGCAGCCAGGCTTGGAGTAAGAGTACCTTGTACTCTTGACGTGTTTCCTGCCCCTCTGGGCCACTTTGCTTCTAAGATGCAGGATCTGAGTTACCAGGAGAAGGACTTCAGATCCCCAGTGTGTTCCCAGCAGGCCTCGTGCTGCCTTGGGGTGAGTCCCACTGAGTCCAGTGGGGCCCTGCTCGAGCTCACCTCCCAGCTGGTGGGTGGCACGGAACCATCAACTGGGGAAGACCTTGCGGGTGACGGCAGATCTCCTGTGGCATGAGGCTTACTCTGGGGCCCGAGTGGAAAAAGTGGAAATGGGGCAGCTCTCTCTCAGTGAGACGATAGAAGGAGCTGCTACAGAGAAGGGAGTGAGCTTGCTGTCCGTTGAGTTATTCAGAGTTATTCAACCTTGCATGTTGGATAAAGACATGGGGTTTGTGGAAAGCAGCTGGTAAACGGCACAAAATGTGGTGGTTGTGATTACTTGAGGAGGATATTTATGTGGAGGCTGTAGTTGAGTTGCCTGACCTCAGCCAAGGAAGTCTGAAGGTTATTAACTTTTAAGGTTCCAGGATTCTAAGAGACAGCTTTGGCTGCAGGGCAGACACATGGACTGTTTGACCTTCAAAACCCTGGTGGTCTGAAGTCTTCCATCTCCCCATCACCACTAACTGTTGCCCATGCATCTTTTGAGGACATGCTGGGAACCCACCTGGTGTGGATGGAAGAATCTGAGCGTTGGATCCCAAAGACCTGGTCTAGAGACCTGACTCTGCCATTTACTGTGTGGCCATGAGCAAGTCACTTGGCCTCTCTGAGCTCTTTTTTTTTTTTTCATCTATAAAATGAAGATGATGGAACCTGCCTGGACAACTTCATAGGATTGTTTTCAGGAATCAGGGAGGTGTGAATAGATAAGACATTTTGCAAGCAGTGAAATCCCTTATCTTTTAGGGGATTGTTATTATTGTTAGCCAATGAGCAGATAGGATGTCAAAGCCTTCATTCTTGAGGGAGCTGGGAGAAGCCAGGAGGGTGGATCCCCCTAGCTTTAGGATGTTGATAAATCAGGAGCTGCTCCGAGGAGGACAGGAAGGAGTGATCACATTCCATGCTGTGTGGGCTTCATGAAGCGAGGCCTCCCCACCTCCTTGGAGGTTCTACATGTGAGTGTTTGAAGTGTAGCCAATCTAGATGTCAGCCAGAAGGGCCCAGAGGAAGCATCTAATTCCCCTCCAGTTCCCATTGTACAGTTGGGTAAATGGAGGCTCCTGGTCACACAGCCAGGATTCCAAACCTGGTTGGTCTAACTCTGGATCCTGTTCTTTCTACAGCCCGACTGGAGCATGAGCTTGTGGTTGCTAACAGCGTGTCTAGTCTGGGACATAGGTTGTTGAGAGGAATTCTGTTGTGTGCAGGGCTCCAGGCTAAGACTTGTTGGGAGCAAGTAGAGAATGACATCTGCTGGGGCCGAGAACCTGGAGCCTGCAGGCGGTGTGTGGGGGACATGTGCCTGCGTGTGTGTACATGAATATGTACCCTGCACCAGTAGAAAGTGTGATTGGGACCAGGGATCTGATGTCTTGGAGGAAGTGGTGGGGGTTTGGATAGAGACTTAAGGGTTAGATAATGGTTAGGTTGGAATCCAGAGTGCTGGAATGTTAGAGCTGGCCTGGAGACCCCCCAGACCACTGATCCCCGGCCTTCTGTGGTTCTTGCTCACAAATGCTATCAACTATTAGATCATTTCCAGTGTGCCAGGCTCTGGGTTAAGTAAGTCCTTTACTCCTCACAGCAATCCTGTGTGGAGGGTTCTGATATCAGACCCATTTGACAGATGAGGAAACCGAGAGGTTATGTAATGTGCCCAAGATTGCACAGCTGATATACTTGCGAACCTCACTAGACAACCCCAAGGAGCTCCCTTCCCCAGTCTCTCTTCCACCCTCTCCCATGCAGGAGGCAGCTTGTGCCTCCAAGTTTCCCAGAGCAGGGTTCTCGCCTGGTTTTGCCAGTTATAAGCTGTGTGACTCTGGGTGAGATTCTCAGTCTTTCAGAGTCTGTTTTTCCTTCTGAAAAATGGGCGATAAGCATGCCTGCCCCAGGGTCATGGGGACCCTTTTCCGAGTGATGATATAGATCTAGTGCACAGTAAATGTTAGTGCCTGTCCTGGTTGTCACCATTCCCATACCTGCTTCTCCAGGCATTCATTCATTCATTCATTCATTCATTCATTCATTCAACACATATTTTCCAAGTGCCTCCTGGGTACCAGGCCCTGTGCCAGGTGTCTGGGGCAGTAACCCACAAGTTGTGAAGCTCTCAGTTCCTGGGAGCTGTAGGGGGAGGACTCCAGTATATCTGTCACTGTGGGGGGGAGAGGAGTGGTCACCATGGTCAGCAAAGCTTCTGGCTAGTCCCTGCCGTGAGTCCCAGCCCTCCCTGTGGCAGCTGAGAGGTGGCCTGAAAGAAGCTGCTCTGAGAACTGGGTCTTTAAGGATCCTCAGCTGGTTGCCTGTCATGGGGGGAGGGGGGCAGCTCCAGCGAGATGGAGAATGAGATGCAGAAGGTGAGACGGCTGCTGCTGAGGCCTTAGGGGGACCACGAAGCTACCAGGGCTCCCAGCATTCCTTACAGAGGGGTTTGGCCTGTGTCCCTGGGCACACTCTTTCTTGCACACACAAACACATGTACACATATTCACAGCGTGTGCTCAGAGATCCGCGACTGCTCACACATGTCTCACATACACATCCAGGGACATGCTTGTGCTGTCTGTTTGCAGAAGCACACCTCCAGACTTATTAGGGAGGAGACCGGCTCAGAGAAGTACACAAACCCATGCAAGATACACCACCTCCTGTCTCATCACACCCGCACTTATCAAACAGACACAACAGAGACTCACACCATCTAGGAGACTGCTGGCTCAGAAACACAGCCTTACACACCCCCAGACACACTTGGCCATGTCCCAGAGATGGACACACCCTGGAGACACCGTCAGACATATCGGAAGCACACGTGCGTATGCGGGCGCACACACAAACCCACCCAGAGTCATTACACACAGGTGCTCGCATCCGTGGAGATCCACAGATACGCCCCTGCCAAGCGGGCTCAGACACAGCTCATCACCAAGCCACCCCCGCTGCCTCTTCCACAAAGAGAGCAAGCAGCAGAGGTCCTTGCACGCCCGGGGCTCATAGACACACACCCAAGAGACACACGTGAGCAAGACATGTAGCCACGTACATAGAAGCAGGACACGAGCACAGAGCACTCAGATGTCAGACCTGTAGCATTTGCTAACAGGAGCCAAAGACCCACAGACCAGGTTACCCAGACACACACACACACACAAACTGGCTGTGACATTTCAGCTACACAGAAACACAGGAAATCCTGGTCCGTGTCTCCCTGGAGCTCATGTGTACAAACTACTGTTTTCAGCTCCTCCACGAGGCTTCCTTCCACTAGGCTGCTGGGAACAGTGAGGAGTGTGGCAGGGGCTTGATTTTGCAGTCTTCTGGATCTGGGGGTCCTAGGAGCCTGGCTGGGGCTGAGTGGTATGTAGGCAGATAAGGGGCTGGCAGGTCACCAAGGTAGAGAAGATGCACCAAAGCTCCTCAGGCTCCGGACACCCAGCACTTGGGCCTGGGCCCAATGAGCTGAGTGAAATGGAGCAATTGTCAGGCCTGCCAGCGCCCAGGGGCAACTCCCTTCTAATTTCCTCGGAATTTCCTGCTTGCCCTCATCTCCCGCCTCCTCCCCCTCCCCCTTTGCTGGGGACTGTGGAGGGCCATGCCACTGCCATCCCTAAAGGGTGCCTGATTCTGCCTGGGAAAAGGAGGCCAGGATAGAGAAAGTTGGAGGACATGTGAGCACTCAGAGGAGGGACCTGGAAGACTTCCTGGAGGAGGAGGCATTAGAGTTGAGGAGTTAGCCTTGAATGACTGCCTCTGTGTCCAGCTGCTGGGACCGTGCCTGGCACATCGTAGGGACTCAATAAATATTTGTTGCATGGTTGAATGAAAGGCAGTGATCAGGGTCTGCAGGTGGGCTGCAGGCCGGCTGCAGGCTTAAAACAGAAGAGCTGGAGGGAGTTGGCGGGGGGGGGGGGGGGGGTGGGCAGTGGTGAGGGAGAGGCTGGGAAGGGGAGTTGGGCCTGCTGGGGAAGGGCACTGAATGCCGAACTGAGCTGAGGCATTGTGAACACCTTGCTGGGAGGGGGCCGTGTTGACCTATAGCAGAGCTAGGAGCTGCCTCCTTTCCATGTCTGTAGCACCGGACACAAGGCCCCAGGGCCTCTCGGGAGGGAGGTGGACAAATTCCACCTTTGGGATCAGGTCTGGGGCCAAACCTTGCTTTGTCACCTCCTCCCTGTACATGAACCCCATGTGCAAGGCCCCCTCATCAAGCCTCAGTCTTCCTATCTGTAAAATGGGAACTTAATCCCTTTCTTGCAGAGCACTTGGGAGGATTAGTATTCAAGTATATGGCACATCCAGCACTGTCCTGGGCACAGCGGAAGGGAGGGAGCCCCATGTCCTGTGTAGCCTCTGGGGCAGAGAGAGTTCCGCAGGGGAGGGGCTTGGCTAAGTTCTAAGCAGAGGCCTGACCAGCAGCCAAGGTTATTACTAAGGTCATTGCCCCGGGTGCCCCATAGGCGTGACCTCATCTGCAGTCACATTCTCTTCCTTCTGGTGCCAGAAGGAACTTGGAGCTGGGGTGGGGAAAGAGCTAGAGACTCTGGGGTGTTCTGGGCCAGGCTGGCCCTGGCATTCACTGGAGGCCCACAGGTCAGCGGATGGCACTGGCCTCCCTGAGGAATGGCAGGGAGTCAGAGAAGGTGGGAGCAGCAGGCCAGCCTTTCCCTTCTCTGGGGTCCAAGGTGGTAAAGAGCACTGTGGTCTAGAGCCGAGCCCACCTGGGCTTGAATCCTGGTTCCGCCTTTTCCTCTATGAGCTTTGCCTTTATAAGCCTCAGTCTCTTCATCTGTAAAATGGGGATGCTGATCCTCCTTTGCTGATGGAGGGTTGCCTTTGGGGTCCCACATTCTAAGACTGGGGTGAATAATCTCCCATTGCCTGCACCTCAAAGAGAAACTCGGGCTCCAATAGAAAAACTGTTTTGGGTCCCGTGGCTAGGCTGGACCAGTTAAACATCTTTCCCCTGGTTTTGCCCCAGATCCACATGGGATCTTCTGGGTCAGTTGCATCAGCCTCTCCCCTCCACACCCCTCCTGGGCCCTGCCCAAGTGCCTGGGTGGCCTGTGTGGTCCTGCCTTTCTCAGCCTCACCTCACCCCTGCTCCACCTAAGTTCTGAGTGCTCCATGCACCCCAAGCCTCTATCCCTGCATTCTTCCCACTGCGGGGGGCCTTTGTACTGCAGTTCCCTCCCACCTCCCTTGGTTTCCTCCTCCACCTTCATGTGTTCAGCTCCAGGCCAGGCTCCTGTGTTAGACACGTAGGGGCTTCCTATAGGCTCCTTTGGGGCATTTACCTCTACAGTAATTAGATTATTAATTGGATAATTACAGGTTTCACTCCAGCCCCTCCCCCTGTGTGCTCTGCATGAGGGCAGGGATCTTACCAGGGTGGGACTTAACCCCTTCCTTTCACACAAGTGTAAGTAAACTGAGGCTCAGAGAGGTTAAAGGGCTTGCCAAAGGTCACACAGCCTGCAAGTGGCAAGAGGCAGAAGGACTGGGGTCTCGTGATGCTCTTTGCTCAGACATTTGGCTGTAGCCCAGAAGCCCTTTGGGGGATGTTTTAAACACATACAGATCCAGAAGCTGCCTTCCTTCCTGTCAACAGAGAAAGGACAGGAGGGACACTGTCAGGTGTCCCCGCTGTGAGTGCCCCCCAGAGGCATCAGGGACTGCGGAGGTCTCCCTGCTCTGGCGGGTGAGGCCTGGAATGGGGCAGTGACAAGCCAGGCCTGGCCTTGGTGGGCAGTGGTCTCTGGGCATCTCCTCCCTGCCCACCCCCTCCACGCACGCACACACACACACAGCTCCCCACCAGAGAGAGTGTCTGTGGTCTCATGCACAGAGCTGTGCCACATCTGGGAGGCTCACTCCTGATTGCCTTTGGAGCCTTCATCTTCCTGAGCCTCTGTTTGCTTATCTGTAAAATGGGCATAAAGTAATAGCACTTTCCTCAAAGGGACTGTCATTGAGATAACAGACATTCATTCAGAGCTCAGCCCGGTGTCTGGCACATGGTAAACCCTTGTAAATGTTAGCTATTATGATTCTCACTATTGTCCCATTATAGAGACTGTCTAGTCTAGTTTACTAGAGCTCAAATTGGAGTCAGATCCTGGCTGTGCCATTGAACTGTGACTTTGAGTTGACCTTTCTGACCTCAGTTCCTCACCAGTCAGTGGAGTGGCTGGGGATACAGTGAGATAGTGTGTGCTACCTGGCACGTGCCTGGCACATGCCTGGCACGGGGGGAGTGCTCAGCGAGCTCCGTGCCTGTTACTGTTTATTGCTGTTTGAGAGGTAAGTTCAGGACCTGTCTTCCCTCATGACCCTGTGGGTCACTGGGACCAGGCAGCCTCCATGCCAGTGGGAGGGGGCATTGTGTAGCATGGCTGTGCCTGTCTGGGATCCTGGCCCTCCTCTTCCAGGACCTTTGACCCTGACTCCCCTAAAACTAGAGCCGAGCCTCCTGGCAAGGAGCTAAGCTGGGAGGCGGGAGCCCAGAGTCCCTCCCTGCTTGACTCTGTTCAGTCTGGGGGACTATGGGGTTGTCCCCAGTCCCTCTCTAGGCTCAGTGTCCCTGCCTGTGAAGGGATGGAGTCTCTGGGTTCCCCTCCGCCTGCTGCTACTCCCACAGTCTTGGCTTTTGAGCTGGGAGGGAAGTGGAGCTCTGCAGAGCCTTCTGCCCTCCTTGGGGTCCAAGTGTGAAGATCTCATCTGGAGCCTTGACAGACCCTGGAGGACAGGCAGAAGGGACAGCAGATGGCTGCCCTGGCCTCTCGGGGGGCTGGCATGCCGCCCTTGTGGCCACTGCTGGCCCAAACTGCAGGTCAGCCCTTCCGGGCTAGGGTGAGTGGCCCGGGCCAGAGCCAGGGTGGCAGATGGGCAGGCAGCCTGGGCTTTGGCCTGAGGGAGGGACCGTGGGGGGCAGGGTGGTGTGGGAGAAGGCGGGCCAGGCAGAGGCTCCCACAGAGTGAAGGTTCTGGGTCCCTTAGCTCAGCAGTCATTCTTCCTGGGTCTGTTGCCCATTGGTGGGTTGGGTCCCTAGAACCTGGGCAGGAGGTGATAAATTTGGGTAAGGTTTGAAATTGGGCAGGGATGCAGTTGGGCTGGGACCTGTGATACGCTCTTTGAAAGAAACACAGGGTTGAGATGGACACAATGGGCTTAGAAGGGTCTGGAAGGCTTCTCTGAGGAGGTGGCATTTAAGTGGAGGCTTCAAGCAGGATGGGGAGCCGGTGGTGGGAGATGCAGGGGAGGGGAATCCAGGCAGAGGCTTAGAGGTAGGACAGGCAAGGTGTCTTCTGGATGCTGGGAGAAGACCCGAGTGGCTAGAGTGTAGCCAACAAGAGGAAGAATGGGGAGAGATGAAGATGGACAGGTAGGCAGGATCAGGCTTCTGTTTTGCTTTCAGGTCCGGTGATTTACATACCATGAAATGAGTTTTGACAAATGCACACAGCTCTGTTAACCACCACCACAATCAAGACAGAGAACCATCGACCCCCAAAATTCCCCCATGCCCCTTTGTAGTCAGTTCCTCCCTCCTCCCCCAGCCCCTGGCAACCACTGATCTGTTTTCTGTCCCTATAGTCTTGCCTGTTCCAGAGTGTCATGGAAATGGCTTAATACAGTACGTAGCCAACAGAGTCTGACTTCCTTCACTTAGAATAATGCACTTGGGCTCTGACCACGTGGTTGTGGGTATTGGCATTTCCTTCCTTTTTATTGCTGAGTAGTATTCCATTATATGGATGTACCACCGTTTAGCCATTCACCAGTTGAGGGACATTTAGGTTGTTTCCAGATTTTGGCGATCATTGGAGGGTTTTAAACAGGAGAGTAACAGTTTACAAAACATCACTCCATGTACTAAGTGAAGAACAGATTAGTGGACTAAATCCAGTGATTTGGTGATGAATCTGGCCCACCATAGATACTCACTAATTGTTCTTACAAAACGGCTGTGCACTGAGGTAGCCAGGGAGGCTTCTTGGTGGAGGTGGCATTTGAGGTAGAGCAGTGAGGAGGTGGGAGACAGATGCAGAATGGAAGGAGGCCCAGGCAGTGCAGAGTCCCCGTCGGAGCTGGGTGGGCTGAGACCCCGGCTCCCTGCTCCTGACCCAGCCTTAGTATCCCAGGGTTTCTAGAATGTGGTGTGCAGGGCCCAGATCAGAGTTCCCTGGGGATGCTGGGTGAACAGGCCCCTCCCAGGGTCCACCCTAGCCCTGTGGGGGCTGATTCTCTTGGGTGGGAGTTGGCCAGGGGACCTCTGCGCTGGAACAGTCTCTTCCTTGGTGGCTGGTAAGAGGCTGCCTCCTCGTGCCTTCAGGAGCCTCCTGTCCCCCTGGTTCCTTCCCTGTCCCCTGTGGGCCAGCTGGGAGCTGTTGCTGAGGCTCACCCACCCATTGCTGCTTGCTGTATTTCTGCAGAGGGGCTTCGTGTTTGGTCACTTTCACCTCCAGCCCCATGGGTCGGGAGACCTTCTCACCATCTACTTTTCCAGACCAGTTCCATCAGACCCAGGCATCTGGAGTCACTGCGAGTGTTCCAGTAGGCCCACATCTCACCCCCCCTTCTGTCCTCATTGTGCAGAGATTAATCATCTTACATTCCTGTAGGTTTCCTGCAGAAAGCATTCTTTCCTGGAACGTTTTATTTTGCTTTGGCCGCACCGAACGGCTTGCCGGAGCTTAGTTCCCTCACCCGGGATCGAACCCGGGTCCACAGCAGTGGAAGCACCGAGTCCTAACCACTGGACCGCCAGGGAATTCCCTGGAACATTTATTTATTAATTTATTTATTTAAATTTTATTTTTATTTATTTATTTTGGCTGTGTTAGGTCTTTGTTGCCGCACGCGGGCTTTCCTCTAGCTGTGGCGAGCGGGGGCTACTCTTCGTTGCGGTGCGCGGGCTTCTCATTGCGGGGGCTTCTCTTGTTGCGGAGCACGGGCTCCAGGTGTGCGGGCTTCAGTAGTTGTGGCTCTGGGGCTCAGTAGTTGTGGCTCGCGGGCTCTAGAGCGCAGGCTCAGTGGTTGTGGCGCACGGGCTTAGTTGCCCCGTGGCATGTGGGATCTTCCCAGACCAGGGATCGAACCCGTGTGCCCTGCATTGGCAGGCGGATTCTTAACCACTGCACCACCAGGGAAGTCCCTCCTGGAACATTTTAAATGTGGCGTGAAAGCGGAGCTCTGCTTCTCCAGCTTTATGCCCTGATGGTGGAGAGCGAAGGTCTGGGGTGGCGACCCAGACCCCACGGATGAGGCGGCTCCAGAGGGAACACAGACTCCATCTTATTTTGTGCCATGTGCTGAGAGTAATTCTCAGAATAATGTTTTTAAATGTTTAAAACAAAATATAAAGGAAAGCAAGCATATTGAAATATAGTTATCAAAGTATATTTTTTAAATTATGATATAGTAATATGTGTGTTTATTAACTCATAAGATCTGGAAACAAGTCTGTTAACTACTGTAATTTCAAAGTACTGATGAGTGTATACAATATTCTGACGTTTCTGCAACAACCGTTATGGGGTATGAAAATATCTGTGGTTTCTTTTGGTGCCAAAGCTATAAGTACTGCTGATACAACCGTGGCTTGTCCAGAATAGAAGGAAATGTTAATTTTTAGTTAGCATTAGTGAAAGTAAAGACGTGATTTTTTTTTTCCCCTTCCCATCCAAGTTCATGGACTCCCTGCGTTCTGGTGCAGATGAAAGAGCCTGAAGTCTGCAGCCCGAGTCCCGCTTGGAGGTGTCTCTGTGTGACCCTGGACACAGCCCACCTCCCCTGTGCTCCTCTGCCGCTCTTTGCCTCTAGAACAGAGGTGGTGATTCCCGTCCTGCCTGTCCGTGGGGCTTCTGTGAGGACCCGTGAGATGATTCACATGGAATGTCTTTGTAAACTGTGAAGCCCCGTGCTGCCATGCAATGCCACGCTATTATTAGCGGTAGTGTGAGCTCATGTTTGGCCCTCCGGCCCAGTGTGGACCAAAAGACTCTTCCTGGCTAATTTCCTCAGGATTCCTGGGAACCAATCCGTTTCGGGGAGCGGGTCTGCCCCTGAGAGGCTGATTCCTGCAGGCTGACCTCATGGGTCATTAGGGGATGTGAGGGAGGACGGACAGAGGTGTACTTGTGGGCAGGGAGTGGGTGGGTGAGCTGAGGTTCGAGAGACCCTGCCCATCCTCCTGAGGTGGCATGGGGGTCTGAGGCCAGCCCTGGAGCAGCCTAGGCTCTCCCTGACTCTTTGTAGCTGACCTGGGGCTGGGATCAGGAGGGCCTGCCCTCTCTGGGCTGTGAGAGAGGCTGGACAGGGCAGAAGCCATACTCCTTTCATTCATTCATCTACCCACCCATAGACAGTGATGGGTGCCTGCTCCGTCCCATGTCCTGTCCAGGGCTGTGCTGGGGACCAGACACGAGTCAGACCCAGCACCTGCCCTCCCCGCCAGCTCTTGGGGAAGATAGACTTGAAGACGAGCAAATGCGACCTAAAGTTGTTAGCACAAGAAGAATGGAGTTCAGAGCGTGGGGTTTGAATCAGATTGGGGGAGGAGGGAATACTCTGGAAGGATGAGAAAGTTAGCAGTTAGCCTGGCAAAGGCTCTCTAGCAGAGGGAATAGCCCAAGCAACCCTGGGAGTAGAACACACAGTTAAGATGCACTGGCCCGGGGTTACAGGGCTTGTTTGGATTCCAACTCCACCACTCCTTTGCTTGAGCAGCCCTGGGAAACTTCTGAGCCTCAGTTTCCTCATCTGCAAAGTGGGAACATTTTCCCTACCTACCTCACAGAGCTGGTAAGGGTCAAACTATTGTGCACGTACTGTGCTTGGACTGGGCCTGGTAATTAGTGAGCTTCCCAATAGGTGGTGGCTATTTCTTGGTCGTGGTGTACCTGGACATGGAGGGCAGAGGCAAGACAGAAGTGGGGAGGAGACCCGGGGTGGGAGGGGGGGCGGTGAGAGAGGGGTGTGTTCAGATTCCAGGGTAAGAAGCTTGGACCTAACGCAGAGACCAGTGGGAACTAGTGGAGGAGATAGAAAGCTATCTGCTTTTTTTTTCCAAGTTTTTTCCAATAAACAGGTATTACCTCTATAATCAGAGCAAAATAAACATTCTCTGTAAAGGGAAAGGCTGACTACCCTGGCAGCAGCGTGGGTGCCCGATCCTGTCCACCGTCCTCCCCGCTTCACTCCCTGTTCTCAGTCCAGGTTAAACAATCAGGTTAAGCTTCAAGGGGAGGAGAGGTTACCTTGAAGGAGCGGCCGGAGGGGATGGGTTTGGAGGCCTGGCAGGCTGTGCCTGACCTGAGCACCTTTGCTCAGCTTCTTTAGTCCGGACTTTCTGACTGGGGGTGGGGTGGGGCGGGGGGCGGTGTGAGAATCGGGGGCCCCTGGGCTCTGAGGTGGGCACTGCTGGGCAGTGTGGCCTCTTCCTGTCTGCAGTGGGAGATGAAGTCTGGGTTTCCCCACCGACGTTGGGGGGTCTCCGACAACCTTTTTGTATAGCCACTGGGCTGGCTTAGTTCAGTGGTGTTGGCCCCCTCTCTCCGCATTTCCCCGCGGCTGGGGTGAGAGGCTCAGTGGACACTGAAATGTCTTTTTTTTTTTTTTTTTTTAAGGAGGAAACTTTTTTTTTTAATTAATTTATTTTTTTAAAATTTTTGGCTGCGTTTGGTCTTTGTTGCTGAGCATGGGCTTTTCTCTAGTTGCGGTGAGCGAGGGCTACTCTGTTGCCACGCGTGGGCTTCTCATTGCGGTGGCTTCTCTTGTTGTGGAGCACAGGCTCTAGGCGCACGGGCTTCAGTAGTTGTGGCACACGGGCTCAGTAGTTGTGGCTCGCAGGCTCTAGAGCGCAGGCTTAGTAGCTGTGGCGCACGGGCTTAGCTGCTTTGCGGCATGTGGGATCTTCCCGGACCAGGGCTCGAACCCGTGTTCCCTGCATTGGCAGGCAGATTCTTAGCCATTGCGCCACCAGGGAAGCCGCACTGAGCTGTCTTTGAAGGGAAGCCTGAGCTCCCCACCCCCCACCCGCCGGCAATTCCCTACCAGCTCCCTCGGTTGGATCAGACAGTCCCTGGATGAAGTCCCGGGAGACTGGGAGGCTCGGTGAGGTCCAAGAACCTCTGGAGGGAAGCAGAGTCCTACCCTCGGCCCCCTCCCCATGTCTCAGCAGCCCCTTTCCCAGCCCCCACCTCAGACCCCGAAAGCTCAGCTTCTGCTGCACACATCCCAGCAGACCCAGCCGTGCGGGCCACAATTCAGCCTTTGTGGACTCACCCTCTCACGTGGATGGTGCCAGGAGGGGCTGACCACATTCTGCCTGCAGCTGGGACAAGCCCCCGGGGGGCCTGGGCCCCCCTTGGCCACCACGGAGAGATGGAGCTGGCATGAATGCAACATCCTGCATTTTCAGAAATGGACTGTGGTGAAGGGCAGGCCTGGAGAGACAGCTGCTCATGTGAGAAAGGTCATTCATTCATTCACTTCTTCAATAGATGCTTATTGAGACCCTGCTCTGTGCCAGGCTCTGGGCTGAGGACTTGTGTGCTGAGACACGTGACTCTTGCGCATTTAAGGAAAGAGACTGGAAGGAAGGGACTTCCCTGGTGACACAGTGGTTAAGAATCCACCTGCCAATGCAAGGGACACGGGTTCGAGCCCTGGTCCGGGAAGATCCCACATGCCGTGGAACAACTAAGCCCGTGCGCCACAGCTACTGAGACTGAGCTCTAGAGCCTGTGAGCCACAACTACCGAAGGCCGTGTGCTTAGAGCCCGTGCTCCGAAACAAGAGAAGCCACCGCAATGTGAAGCCCGTTCGCTGCAACGAAGAGTAGCCCCCGCTCGCCGCAACTAGAGAAAGCCTGCGCGCAGCAACGAAGACCCAATGCAGCCAAAAAAGGCCTGCCCTTCACCATTAAAAAAAAAAAAAAAAAGACTGGAAGGAAACACCCTGCATTAGAGTCACTCGGGGGCCCCCATTTCCAGGGTTTCTGATTCAGTAGTTCTCAGTCAGGGCATGAGGATTTCTGACAAGTTCCCCCCCCAGTGTTGCTAATGCTGCTGGTCCAGGGACCACACTTTGAGAACCACTGTGATTCAAGACCAGGTGGAGGAATGATGAGTGGTTTATGTTTTCTGTTTTCAAAACTGTCTTCATGATCGTCATTTACTTTTTTTAATAATTTTTTTTATGATTAACATTTTTTAAAATTTATTTTATTCATTTATTTTTGGCTGCGTTGGGTCTTCGTTGCTGCATGCAGGCTTTCTCTAGTTGCAGCGAGCGGGGGCTACTCTTCGTTGCGGTGCACGGGCTTCACATTGCGGTGGCTTCTCTTGTTGCGGAGCACGGGCTCCAGGCACGCGGGCTTCAGTAGTTGTGGCATGTGGGCTCAGTAGCTGTGGCGCACGGGCTCTAGAGTGCAGGCTCAGTAGCTGTGGTGCACGGGCTTAGTTGCTCCGCGGCATGTGGGATCTTCCCGGACCAGGGCTCTAACCCGTGCCCCCTGCATTGGAGGCAGATTCTTTTTTTTTTCTTTTTCTTTTTTTTTTTTTTTAATTTAGCAGTGTGGATTTTTTTTTTCCTTCTAATAATTATTTATTTATTTATTTATGGCTGTGTTGGGTCTTCGTTTCTGTGCAAGGGCTTTCTCCAGTTGCGGCAAGCGGGGGCCACTCTTCATCGCGGTGCACGGGCCTCTCACTATCGTGGCCTCTCTTGTTGCGGAGCACAGGCTCCAGACGCGCAGGCTCAGTAGTTGTGGCTCACGGGCCTAGTTGCTTCGCGGCATGTGGGATTCTCCCAGACCAGGACTCGAACCCGTGTCCCCTGCATTGGCAGGCAGATTCTCAACCACTGCGCCACCAGGGAAGCCCCGGAGGCAGATTCTTAACCACCGCGCCACCAGGGAAGTCCCGTCATTTACTTTTATAAACAGAAAAGTCAGTTTTTTAAAAAAAATATTTATTTATTTGGCTGCATTGGGTCTTAGTTGCGGCACGCCGGATCCTCGTTGCGGCAGGCGGGATCCTCGTTGCAGCATGCGGAATCTTTTTTTTTGTTGCTCACGCGAGCTCTTCGTTGCAGCACGTGGGCTTCTCTCTAGTTGTGGCACTCAGGCTCTAGAGTGCGCGGCCTCAGTAGTTGCGGTGTGTGGGCTCTCTAATTGTGGCATGCGGGCTTAATTGACCCGCAGCATGTGGGATCTTAGCTCCCCAACCAGGGATCGAACCCGCATCCCCTGCATTGGAAGGCGGCTTCTTAACCACTGGACCACCAGGGAAGTCCTGAAAAAATCAGTTATTTAAAAGTTAGAAAAATAAGTGGTCCCCAAAAATGACTCCAGTGCCCTGGGTGTGGTCCTGTGTTGTGGGCTGTCACCTCCCATGATCTAAATGTCATACATCTTTTAATGTAGCCCAGCATCATTAGCTTGTGCATCCCCTGCACTTCCCTTTGGCTCACCCTGCACTTTGGGGGTGCTCCCTGTCAACATGTTCTGTAAATAGTATGGTGAGGATTTGAACACAGGCCCATCTGGAGGCTGGTTTAGCTTGGATTTAGCCAACTGGCCCACACTTCCTGAGTGCTGTTTCCTTTATGCTTCCTTAATCTTGCCAGCTGAAATGAGTGTGGACCCCTCACTTCCTCATTTCTTTAACTGGTGTGATCATTGACTGTCCCACTTCCTCCTTCTCCACTTTTAGTTCTGTCTGCTTGGCATGGGGGGGAGGTTGAGTCTGTGTATATATTGGGGTAGAGGTGGGGGTCCTGATGAGGTGACCATTCCTCTGCAGCTTGATGCAGGCAGAATCATTCACTTTGTGGGGTGCTGCTGAACCCACCCCCCCAAGCAGGAGCGAGGCTGTGGTGCCAGGTGGGAATGGGACAGTATCTGTTGGGGTTGAGAGAAGCAGATACCCTGTCGTCCCCTCTGTCTTCCTTTCCTGTGTTCAGAACCATTTGAGAAAGAGTCCCAGGAGTAGCTGGGTACAGATGGATATAAAAACCTCCATGAACTTTCATACTAAGAACCAGCCTGAAGGTGCCACTTCCTAACCCTGAATTAAACCAACCCATCCAGTCTCAGGGGTGCTGGGAACCCCAGGCCATTCCCCCGTAGGGAGCCACCCATTTTCTTTGGGGAAAGGGAGGCTCAGAGGGCTGGTGAACCCAGCTCTCCAGATTGTGGTCCCTCTCCAGGGCCTGCACAGTGGTTTGTTTGTTTGCTTCTTGGACCCACCCCGCTTTCCCATCAGCACCATTTCTAGGTGCTTTCTGTGACTCCTCTGGGATGCCTTTGGCAGGTCATTCATCTCCTGTGACTCGGTTTCTCTTTTTAGTGTACAATCTTATTTAATCCGTTCAGTCACACTAAGGGCAGATATTGTTATTTCCATTTGTGACTCAGCTTTCACATCTGCTGTTAGACATAGTAATCATCCATTTCTTCTCCTGGGTCTCCCCGCTCATCCCCCTACACTTTGTGTCTAATGATTGTTTCACGTTGGTATGTCTTTTTGTGATTGTTTACCTAACAAGACATGCCTTCATGCACTCAGTATTTGTTGGGAGCCTGCAGGATGCTGGGCCCTGTGCTGGGTGTGGGGCATACAGCAGGGAGTGAGGTAGACGTGGGGAAGCCCCCCAGGCACTCACGGTCTCTCTGGGAGACAAACTCTTAAATGAAGAATTGCTGATATACCCATGATGACAAAGGGGAAGTGAAGGACATCTGGGAGTTGATGACAGAGGTGGTCAGGAGCTGCCCTAAGGAAGTGAGGTCATCCCCCTCAACCCCCTCCACTTAAAACCCAGACTCAGATTCTTTACTCAACCCTTCAAGGCCCTGGATGGCTGACCCCTGTCAGTTTCCCCAGCCTCACCTTACCCCTGTAGCTACCCTGGCTGCCTTGCTGTATCTTGACACACTGAGCTCTTTCCTGCCTCTGGGCCTTTGCACACACTGCTCCCTGCCTCTCTCTCTGCATGGCTGTTCCTTCTTGCCTCAGCTCAAATGTCCCTTTAGAGGCCGCCTCCCCGACCTTGTCCTCTAACATAACGCCTTCCCCCATTACTCTTTCATATTACCCAGGTGTTTTGGTTCTGGTTTTATGGTTTTTTGTCTTCACAGCTCTTAACAGTATCTGAGGGTTTTTTTTATCTTTCAGTTTGCTGTGTGTCTTGCCAATGAGACTTGGGGCTCCATGCAGACAATACAGAAAGGGCCACGTTTGTCTTGGTCACCACTCTCCTTCCCCACCCCCTGTGCCTGCACAGAGCCTGGTACACAGTTGGTGCTCATAAATGCTTGTTGAATGAGCCTCTTCTGCTTCCCCAGTGTATTACTTTCCTATTGCTGCTATAAGTTACTGCGAATTTGACTTAAAACAATCCCAGATTATTATCTTATAATTCTGGAGGTCAGAAGTCTGAAAGCCAAAGTGTTGTCAGGGCTCCATCCCAGTAAAGGCTCTGGGGAGAATGCATTCCCTTTCCTGCTTCTAGAGGCTGCCTGTATTCCCTGGTTCATGGCCCTTTCTCCATCTTCAACATACATCACCCCAGCCTCTGCCACATCGCCTTCTCCCACTCTGAGCCCCTTGCCTCCCTCTTATACGGATGCTTGTAATTACACTGGGCCCACCCAGATAATCCAGCAAAATTTCCCAATCTCAAGATCCTTAACTTAATCACATTTGCAAAATCCCTTTGCCATGTAAGGTAACATATTCACAGATTCTGGGAATTAGGACGTGGGCATCTTGGGGGCCCGTTACGCAGCCTGCCACGCCCAGACCCCCCGAGGTGTGCCTAGGACAGCATCGAGTGTGCCCTGCACTCAAGTACCCTGGCCACTGCCATAGGGCCCAGCGACCTGACCTCTCCTTCCCTCTGCAGGACGAGATTGAGGAGCTGCGGGCAGAGATGCTGGAGATGCGGGACGTCTATATGGAGGAGGATGTGTATCAGCTGCAGGAGCTGCGGCAGCAGCTGGACCAGGCCAGCAAGACCTGTCGCATCCTGCAGTACCGGCTGCGCAAGGCTGAGCGCCGCAGCCTCCGCGCTGCCCAGACTGGCCAGGTGGACGGCGAGCTCATCCGTGGCCTGGAGCAGGACGTCAAGGTAAGCCCAGGGCCCTCCCAACCCTCACAGGTGCCCTTGCTTGGGGGTAGGACCATGAGCCTGAG
The DNA here is from genome assembly GCF_028564815.1 of Eubalaena glacialis. Taxonomy (NCBI): domain Eukaryota; kingdom Metazoa; phylum Chordata; class Mammalia; order Artiodactyla; family Balaenidae; genus Eubalaena; species Eubalaena glacialis. The sequence goes on from NC_083728.1 coordinate 23,273,899, forward strand.
TGCCCAGGTCAGCTCACTCCTCATGTGTCCTTGGGCAAGTTCCATCATCTCTTTGGGCCTCAACATCCTCATCTGTAAAATGGGGATCCCTAGGAACTGATAGGCCATCTACCACATTTGTCCCAAAGTGGTATCATAAGATGATACCTACTAACAGCAGCTGCTGTGTGAGTATGAGCCACACACCTGGTACTGGGCTCCAAGTTATCCGTGCATAGTTCCGTGGAGGTTTCTTCCTTGCACTGATGGAGAGTAGTGAAGGTCTGGAGTTGAATAAGGCTGATTTAAATCTTGGCTCCAATATGCCCTAATTTTATGGTTTTGAGCAAGTCACCTAAGTTTCAGTTTCCTCATCTGTAAAACACGTGTAATGGCAGCCCCTGCCTCACAGGGTTCTATGAGGATCAAATGAGATCAGGTAGGTAAGAGGTCACTGTAGGCACTCGAAAAGGTTAGCTAATAATTATTATTATTATTATTCTCATTTTCCAGATAAGGAAAGTGAGTCTCAGAGAAAGGAAGTACCTGTCCAAGGTCATGTGACCCTCCGTGTAGCTGGCAGAGCTCAGACTCATCAGCCTCCCATGCTTGCTGCCTGACCTTGCTGCTCTTGGCCTCAGAGAGCAGGAAAGGGATGGCCTGGAGGCTGGCAGATGGGGCTTCCAGAAGAGAAATCTGCCCTGCCTGTCTGTATGAGCCCTGGTCTGGGGGCTGAGAACTCCAGGGGACCCGGCCCAGCACCCTGCTCTCAGAACTCAGCCCAGTGTTATCCAGGGATGTAGGAGCTGGGGGTAGGGGCATCTGGCACAGCCTGGGCGTCTGTGGAGTCTTCCTGCAGGGGTGACCTCTGAGGTGAGGCCTGAGGTGGAAGAAGGAATGTTGAAGGATGAGGGCCCCTGTAAGGGGAGGTGAAGAGTGAGCACCAGACCCACACCGGCCTTTGCGTCTCCCATTTTCTTGCATGTGCCGTGGGCACAGTGGGATTGTAGGTCTGCTGTACAAGTGAGGAAACAGCTCAAAAAGGTTATATCTCCAAGGCCAAAGTGCACCTGTACCTGAGAAGGCAGCTCTTGGGATAAATTGTTATACAAATATTCAAATTCCAGGTACCAGATTGAGAGGGTGTGGAGTGAGGGAGAGCCCTGGAAGCTTAGAGGAATCTGAGTTTGGGTCCAGGTAGTTGGGGCTTTGGGGCGAAGACACCGAAAAGTCAGCCTTAGATGAAGAAGGGGTGGAGGAAGGCTGGAGCTGGGAGCAGACTGGCTGGCTTGCCTCTGTGGGAGGAGCTGAGAGCAGCTGGTGTGTGTGTGTAGAATGGGGAGGGGGGGAGGCCCTCTGGAGTCTGGGCGGAGGGGAGCGGCCCCTTCTGTTGGGATTTGAACTAGCCAATCAGCAAGTGGCTTGGCCCCTTCCCTCCCTCCTCTCCCTGCGCCTGCAGCTGGAGCGCTGAGCTCATCCACACTGGCCTGGGCTGGACAGCTTTGGCCGCCTCTCTGTTTCCCAGGTGCTGGGGATGTTCTGGGGCATTTTTTGGAGGCTTTCAGAATGCTGACTTCCCTGGCATCGCCTGGGAGGGCTTGAGAGACCCAAGTGTGGAGGGAACTGGATGCTGCCTGGGAGGGTATCCCCGGGGGCCCTCTGATTTGCTCTGCCAGCAAGAGTAGACTGGCGTGAGGCCACCTCTTGGAGTCTCAGTTTCCCTTTCTGTTAAAAGGAGGGCTTAGAGCAGCTGAATCTTCAGGGCTTTTGCAGCCCCAGTGGTTTAAGCAAGCAGGTAGATTACTGGTGAGTGCGCCATGAAAGAAACCTCAGGCCTTGGCCCTCCCTCTCCCTCACCCCCACCCCCAGGCTCTCTCGCTCTCTGCTGGTTCTCACAGCTGGCAGGACCCACAGAAGCTCAGCAGGAACATTGTTCAGCATGAGGAGGGCAGGGGTGGGGGGCGGGGAGACCTGCTCTACCACTTGCTTGCTGTGTGGCTTTGGGAAAGCTCCTTGACAGCCCTGAGCCTCAGTTTCCCCATGTGGAAAATGGAGATGCAACAAGTCTCTACCTGTAGAGATTTTTGTGAGGATAAAATGAAATAGCTCAAGTAAAGAGCGTGCTGAGCACAAAGTCTGGCTCGGGATGCTCCCTCAGCAAATGAGCAAATGTTGCCTGGGGTGTTACTGTTCAGGAGAAGAACTTAAAAGGCACTAGTGGGACAAATGGCTGGACCAGGGTGGAGAAGGGGGCCAGAATCTCTGCCTCCCTGGGTAGATAAGTATAGCCAGGAGGTTTGTTCACCATGGAGATTCCCAGGCCCCACCCTCAGGGCTTGGGATCCTGTAGGAGGGCGTCAGGTCCCGGGAATCAGGGGTGAAAATTCCCACCTGAAGGGACTCTTGTGGGAGGCCCGAGGACACACCAGTAAGACAATTCTAAGAAACAGATGTTGCTGGAGAAAAAGTTCTGGCTTTGGGTTTAATCCCTGGGTGACCTGAGCAGGTTACTTTCTCTCTTTGATCCTCAGTTTCCTCATCTGTACAATGGGGGTGACATTCCCACCCTCCCGGGATTCCTGGGAGGATTTAGCCACACAGAACCCAGATGCTGCCTGGACAGGGGGTGCTCCTTAGTGAGGGTTCCTACCCCACACCCTGGGGATTCAGAGTGACAGAGACCCCTTAAAGCCTTAGGCCCAGGAGCCGAGGGGCCGATGAGCGAGGTGGCTGTGGGCTGGAGGCTGCTGGTTGCATTTGGCAGGAGCCAGGCCCCAGCACTGTAACAGTGACCTCATGGCTGAGAGCATTTGTTTGTGCTTTGGGGATTTGCCCTGGTTTCCAGAAGCTGCAGCTGCTTCACCTCCTGTAGTATCTCAGCTCCCCAACCTTGGGGATAGTTGGAAGGATCATGAGAGGATCAAATGAGACAGGCAGGTGGGGCCCCGTGAGCCCCTGACACAGTGAGCCCACTGTTGCGCTTATTTTTAATACTCTTATTATTGATATTAATATAATGTGTCTTCAAGCTTCAGGCCAACAGTGGCTCAGATTGAGAGCAAGACTCCAGAGTTGACCCACCTGCTTTCAGATCTTGGTTCTGTAGCTTCCTAGCTGTGTGGCCTTGGGCAAATGACCTTTTCTTTCTGAGCCTCAGAGTGGGGATGATATTCAAAGCACGTTCCCAGGGGATGAAAGGCATGTGGTGGGTGCTTGGGGAGCGACAGCTGATTCTGCCTGATTACCTGTGAGAGCCAGGGGCCCCAGGACCACTGAGGCTCAGAGAGAGAAAGGGAGAGGCCCAGGCAACCAGGCTCCTGCCCTCCAGGCAGGCATGCTCTTTGCTCCTGTGGGCCTCCATCAGGGGCACAGGGCTCTGTGGGGATCTGAGATTGAGGGCTCTTTTGTCCACACTGGAATTCTGTAAGCTGCATGGGGCTAGGCCTTCTTAACAAAGCACCCCTGGGGGTAGAGAGCAGATAGAGAAGGGGCTTCCATGGAGAATGGGGCAGAAGGCATCTGGGGACTCACGGAAGGGATGAAATCCATAGAGTCACTCATGAACCCAAGAGGATCCAGGAATCCACATGGATCGTGACTTCTTGGTGGGGAGTGGGTCACCTGCCCAGGTCAAGGCCATGGTGGGGATGGAGTGAACCCCAGGTGGAGAGGAGCTGGCCCAGGTGGGAGCATAGTTGGGAGAGGAGCCCCCGGTCCTCCCAGCAGCTGATCCCTCATCCCAGTCAGGGACACAGCCCTCTCTGGACATTTGGGGGTGTGGGCAGTTGGGGGGAGCATCCCCAGCCAAGCTAGGGCATGTGCAGCTCCCCATGTTTCAGTCACTCACTCCTTCATTTCCCTCCCTTTTTGCTTGCTGGGGTCTTGGATTTGTTTGTTCATCCAACAAGCATTTATTAGGCACTTAGTGTGTGCCAGACCCTGCGCTGCTACCGGGACACAGAGATATGAAGGAGCCCTGGCATGGCCCGGGGCCTGGACCTCTGTGCTCCACCACTCCTGCCCCCAGGGGCTAAGCAGATGAATGAATGAATAAATGAATGAATGAATGGAGTATTGATCAGGTCAGGGACTCACTGGGTGACCTAATAGCCTAAAACTTGGGACCTGGGGCTGAACACCTGGACCCTAAACTCAACAGTGAGGTTGTGGGGTGTTGGGCCAACCTGGATAAAATCAGTGCACAGAGGTGAAGCAGTAATCTTGACAATGCATTAAAAATCATACTTTTGAGCACCTGCTATGTTCCAGCCACCAGCCTAAGCACTATGTCTTTTTGTTTTTTGAATTTTTGAATTTTATTTTATTTATTTTTTTTACAGCAGGTCCTTATTAGTTATCTATTTTACACATATTAGTGTATACATGTCAATCCCAATCTCCCAATTCATCACACCGCCCCCCACCCCCCTGCCACTTTCCCCCCTCAGTGTCCATACATTTGTTCTCTACATCTGTGTCTCTATTTCTGCCCTGCAAACCGGTTCATCTGTACCATTTTTCTAGGTTCCACATATATGCGTTAATATACGATATTTGTTTTTCTCTTTCTGACTTACTTCACTCTGTATGACAGTCTCTAGGTCCATCCACGTCTCTACAAATGACCCAATTTCATTCCTTTTTATGGCTGAGTAATAGTCCATTGTAATATATGTACCACATCTTCTTTATCCATCCGTCTGTCAGTGGGCATTTAGGCTGCTTCCATGACCTGGCTATTGTAAGTAGTGCTGCAGTGAACATTGGGGTGCATGTGTCTTTTTGAATTATGGTTTTCTTTGGGTATATGCGCAGTAGTGGGATTCCAAGCACTATGTCTTTTATTCCTCACAGCAGGCCTCGTGACTAGGCTATATCAACCCCCTTTTACTGATGACCAAACCGAGACTTCAAATGGTTAAGTAACCTGTCCTGGGTCACACACCCAGTGAGGGCTGGAATCAGGCTTGAATCTAGTTTTCCCACCTGCAAAGTCCTCGTTCTGCTAGTGAGGGATTGCTCCCCCCACTTTGTGGATGAGGAGGGTTTGGTGGCCTAGAGAGACTGTGGGAGGAGCCTCGTGGGCCAGCTTCCAGCTGTCCTGGGAGATCTTCAGGGGGCTGAAGAGCGGCAGTGGGCAACGGAGGGAGGAGGGGGAGGCAGGGCTCGATTTCCTTTCTGGCCGTTGTTTTTCCTGGCCTGCCTTGCACACTGCCAAGGGGTCCGTGCCGAGTTGGGCCTGGGCCCAGGCAGAAGGCAGAGCCAGGGAGGGCCCTCTTCCCTTCCGGCAGGGAGGAGGTGCCATGGCCATTTCCGAGACTGGCAGGCACGAGGCACTGGGCTGTCTGCCCCACACATACCTCTTGCTGGCAAAGCCCTCATACCCCTTGTGGAGCCTGGGCCACGCTGGCCCTTCAGCCAAAGCCCCTGAGCTCCCTCCAGCTTGGCCCACACTAGCTCTGTTTGACTCTGAGCAAGTCATTTGCCCTCTGAGCCTCAGTTTCCTTGCCAGTAAAATGGGGGCAGAGTTGGGGCGAAGAGGAATGAATCTGGCATATAGCAGGTATTCAACAAATGCTAGTACTTAGTCCACTTGAGGATGGAGGCTAGTTGTGATTTACCAGCTCAGAAGGGCCTTCCTCATCCCCAGAGAAGAGACCCCCTTTCCTACCTTTCACCCCAGCCAGCAGGGGACAGGACAGAGGGGTCCTCAAGGAAACGGGGTGCTGTTGCAGCAGCGTCCTGGAACCGGGATTGGAGTTTGCAGCTCCATTAGCTCCTTCTGTAGAGATGACTTGGATATCTGCCCAGCCTTTGTCACTGGGGGTATGTTCTGTATCCCAGACAACTGGAAATAAGCCTCAGGGTCTGTGTCACATTGTGACCCTCAGCAAGTCATGCCCCCTCTGGGCTCAGCGCGTCCCAGCAGCAGCCACCACTTACCCAGTGCTCACCGTGCAGACACTCAGCCAAGCCTTTGTGCAATAGCTGATTCAGTCCTCCTGTCGGCCCATGAGGTTGGTGCTGTTATTATTGCACCCATTTTGTAGTTAAGGAGACTGAGACCCAGAGTAGGGAAATAGTTTGCCCAGGAACGTATGCTGGTCACTGGCAGAGATGGGGTTCAAGTGGCTCTGGGGATCCCCATCTTGCTCTGGGTTTCCCCTCTCTTTAAAATGAGCTTCTTGGGGGGTAGTGGTGGTGGGATGAATTGGGAGATAGGGACTGACATATATACACTAATTTGTATAAAGTGGATAACTAATAAGAACCTGCTGTATAAAACTAAATAAATAAAATGAGCTTCTGGTCCTGTCATAAGCTCTGGTGAGGACTGGGCAAGAGGGTAGACAGGAGAGGCTTTTGGAAGCATTAAAAGGCCCAGATAAAAGTAAAGGCATTGCTAAGAACAGGCACTGCCTCTATAGCTTTCTGGGAGCTGAACTATGATGTGGACATAGGAAACACAGGGTGCCTGGGTTTGGGTTTTGGTTCTACCACTTCCTGGCTGTGTGACCCTTGGTGAGTTACTTGACCTCTCTGTGCCTCAGTTTCCTCTTCTGTAAGTGGGGGTGATGAGAGTACCTGCCTACCCTGGGGTTGCTCTGTGGTAGAGGTGGGATGGCCTGCTCATGCCCTGCTCATCACCTACCTTTGCTCAGGTCTCTAAGGACATCTCCGTGCGGCTGCATAAAGAGCTCGAGGCGGTGGAGAAGAAACGGGCGAGGCTGGAGGAGGAGAATGAGGAGCTTCGGCAGCGGCTCATTGAGACCGAGCTGGCCAAGCAGGTGCTGCAGACGGAGCTGGAGCGGCCGAGAGAGGTGAGGGCCCCGTCCACCCCGGCAGGGCCAGGCCTGGGCCGGGCAGGCATGTGCCAGCCCCATCCAGCCAGTGTCTCCGAACCTCTGTCTCTGCACAGTTATGCCTCCCTGGCAGAGCTGTCTATTCATTCACTGCTCCAGCACACGCTCCCTGAGCACCTACTGTGTTCACTGTGTGCTGGATACTAAGGACACAGGGGTGCGTGAGAGACACCTGGTTCCCGTCCTCGAGGAGCCCACAGGCTAACGAAGGAGACAGTCAGCCATCAAAGGACCACAGCTGGGAGAGGATTGCCTGAGAAAACATGCAACAGTGCTGAGCAGGGGACCCAGCCCTCTGTGCCTCAGTTTCCTCATCTATAAAATGGGATAGTAATACTTCAAGTCATTGGAAGGACTAAGTGGTATAGATTTTGTGGACATGCTTTAAGGACTGCCCGGCACTGCCACTCGGTATAAAGTCACTGCTGGGTCTGGGCCTCTGGCTGGTGTCTCAACACATTTGCAGGACACAGATGCTTCTTGAGTGTGACCCCAGGCACCAGCCTCTCTGTCTTTGGTCATGAGAGTCCCGCCACCTGGCATCCCATTCTTCCTTCTGCTGTGTGTTAGGTGTACAGCATGTTAAGCACCATGCTAGACACTTCCCATGATTTTCAGAAAGGCCCGATGAAGTTGTGATTGTACCAGTTTTATGGATGAAAACACAGCCCTGAGGGAGGGAGCGATGTCCTCCAGGTCACGTAGGGCCCAGTGGGCTGTACAGATTGGAAACCATCAGCCCAGGTGATGCCTAAGGGCTGGAATCCTCCAGAATCCAGGGGTCTGTGTCCCAGGCGGCCCGGGTGCCTTCTGCCCCCAGAGGCACAGCTGGGCCTCAGCTGTCTGGCTGCTCATGAGGCATGCTAGGATCGAACGTTGTTCTGGGGCACAGTTCTCACCTTCCCGAGGGCAGACGTGCCAGCATTCCAGGACAGACACCACGGCCCTGAGGCCATAACAATCCTTCTGCTGCCCTCCCCGCTGGGTGTGTTGGTGTGACGTGCCAAAGGCTTCGCCGTGTGGAGATGGGAGGTGTTTGCTACTCAGGGCTGCCCAGGGCTGCGTGGGAGGCCCCCTCCCCTAGGCAGCCTCCTGCCCTCCATGGCCTGGCCGATAACAGGGGACCATCTTCACACATCTCATTGCTGCCACCCTTGATAGTGAAAAGGAGAGACAGTTTCAGAAGGTGCCTCGGATGTCAGCCTGTTCCCATTGTAAAGGAGAGGGAACAGAGGTCCAGAGAGGGAGAGCCTGCCTGAGTTCACCCAGCCTTTCCTTGGCTGAGATGGGGCTGAGACCCTGAAGCCACCTCCCCTAAGTTTCAGTTTCTTCATCTGTGACATCAGGATAATAACAGTACCCAGTTTATGAGGTTGTTCATGATCATTCATAAGATTGGGTAACCATAGAACACTGTGAAGAAGTTAAAAAGAATAAGGTAGTATAGCAGTTCCTGAGAAAATTAAACAGAATTACCAAATAAGCCAATTCCACTTCTGGGTATATACCAAAATTGAAAGCAGGGACACGAACAGATATTTGTACCCTCATGTTCATAGCAGCATTATTCACGGTAGCCAGAAGGTGTAAGCAACCCAAATGTCCATCAATGAACAAAAATGTAGTATATACTTACAATGTATGTATAATCTTAAGAGGGAATGTGATTCTGAAACAGGCTACAACGTGGGTGAACCTCGAGGACACTGTGCTCAATAAAATAAGCCAGACACAACAGGACGAGTATTATATGATTCCACTCAGATGAGATACGGAGAGTAGTCAAATTCATAGAGACAGAAAGTAGGTTAGAGGTTACCAGAGCCTGGAGGGAGGAGGGTATAGGGAGATATTGTTTAATAGGTACAGCATTTCAGTTTGGGATGATGACAAAGTTCTGGAGGTGAATGGTGATGATGCCACTGGATTGTACACTTGAAAATGGCTAAAAATAGCAGATCTTATGTATATTTTACTGCCATAAAAACGAAAAAAATGGTTAAAATAGTAAATTTTATATTAGGTTTACTTTCCCACGATTTAAGAAAAAAGGCAGATACATATGTACTGATGTGGAAAGATCTCTAAGGTACATTTTTAAGCAGGAAGAGAAAGCTATAGAACCATACATATTGTGCAATCCCACTAATTATTTTGGAAAGCCATACAGAACGAACTGATTTTGAAGCATGTGTCTATATGTGCAAATGAATAGCCTGGAGGAAAGTCTGGAGGAAAACCCACTGAACTGAGGCATTAGAAATGGTGGGAGTATGGTAGGCAATGGCTTTTGCTTTTTATTCTATGATTGCTGTATTTAGGGGTTTTTTTTGGGGGGGGGCGTGGTTATTATTAGTGAAATTTTAAATAAAGTCAAGCATGTAAAGAGCCCTTTGTGGTGCCTGGCACACAGTTGGTGCTCAGGAAACACTGGTTCACTTCCTCTTGAAGGCGATGTCAGTGAGGCTGGCCTAGCCCTCCCTGATGTGCCGCTCGGTGTCTTAGGATCTGCGGAAGGAGGTGTGGCCCTGTGTTTATTTGCTGATTGCCCTCTCTCCTCCCTCTCCTTCCTGATATGGTTTCTATGGAGACGAGGGTCCCTTAGCAGTTCTTCTGCCAGAGCTGTTCCAGTCCCATCATCGAGATCTGCCTTTGCCATCCTGACAGGTTGCTGTGGCGATGCTGTCACCCAGCTGGGAACAGGAGCCCCTGGCCTGAGCTGATGTGGTTGCTATGGAGATGGCTCTTCGCTAGAGAGGAGGGAGGGTGGCCTGCCCCAGCTGTGTTCTGCAGTGGCACCGTTGCCAGTTGGGCTGCAGCTCAAAAATCGTAACACGAGCCACCGCCACCCCCAATCCAGTATCATTCCCCGTCTTTGCATTTTAGGCAGAAAGCCAATATCAGTGTTGATGGGATTTATTATAACATAGCTGCTGTGTCTGAGTGCTTGCTCTGTACCAGGCACTGCACTAAGCATTTTATGTGTGTCTTCACGTTGTGTAGCCAGCAGCCTCCCAAGGTACATAGTGATTTTGTCCCCATTTTATTTTATTTTGTTTATTTATTTTTCTGGCTGTGCCACACAGCTTGCGGGACCAGGGATTGAACCCAAGCCCTCGGCAGTGAAAGCGTGGACTTGCTGTATATAGATGGGACAGGGGAAAGACAAGGATGGGATCCTAACCCAGGACTCTCCATCTCCCAAAGCCACACTAACTCTTACGGCGATGCCCGTGCCCTCCTTGCCCCATCCAGGGGCCTTCCTAGAACCCGGCTGTGTTTCGGAACCTCTGAAGAGGCCACTCACTCCAACGAGTACCTCTTTCTCTGGCCCAGGCTGCTTGGCCTGATTCCCACTCTCATGGGGTAGGAAGGGCACTCACCATAGCATCAGTTCACCTGGGTTCAAATCTCAGTTCTGCTGGCATCGTCAACTGATGCAGCCTAGCCGTGGCCTGTGTGCTGCAGGGCAAACTCGAACTTGGAGTCACACGGGCCTGAGTTTGAATCCTGGCTTTGCCACTTATTTGCAAATAACTGTAGCATTGGGCAAATCATGTTACTACTTCAGTGCTCAGTTTGTTCATTTATAAAATGGGAATATGGGGACTTCCCTGGTGGTCTGTGGGTAAGACTCCACGCTCCCAATGCAAGGGACCCAGGTTTGATCCCTGGTCGGGGAACTGGATCCCGCATGCATACCGCAACTAAGAGTCTGCATGCTGCAACTAAAGATCCCGCGTGCCGCAACTAAGACCCGGCACAGCCAAAATAAATAAATAATAAATTTTTAAAAAATGGGAACGTGAATCCCTAGATCTCAAAGGTGTTTGTGAGAATTAATCAAGACAAGCAGGTAAAATGCTTAGTGGAGAATAAGAGCTCGGTAAATACTGATTATCAGTATCATCACCCTCACAACCTCTACAATGGCTGTGGGCCTAGAGAAGCATTTACCTTAGTTCAATAAATATCCTTCTGCTGCCTCTAGCAAGGAGCTCTCCATATCAAACTGCCAGTTGCCCATGGAAGGAGCAGTTAGGTAGCAAATCAACGCCTGCTGTTGGCAGCGTCTGCCCCTGTACTTTGATTTGGGGTCCATGTCAAACCACTCTGTTTCCTCCACCCAAATAATCTCCCCCAGCCCGGAGCCACACCGCCTCTCTAGCTGCTTCAGCCACTTTGGAGGAAGAATGCCTCAGTCTTTGAGATGCACCCCTACCCCAGGCTCCCCCCCGGAGTAAATTTGGTACACACAGCACAGTCTGTGTTTTCAGTGAGACCTTTTCAAACATCCCCTCTAAGTTGGATGAAAATCTACCCAACTGTTTTGGCAGAAGGCTCATTTTATTCCTTGAAGGTTGGTCTTTGTTTCCTGGCAGCATGGAAGCGTGGAAGGTGTTAGAAGACAGGGGGTCTCTCCAGAGCTGTGCTCAGGCAGCCTCTCTGTGTGGGCTGGAGGGGCGGAGGTACCCTCTTCTAATCTCCTGGAGAAGGGCAAGGGAGGGCAGAGCTCCTGCTCCTACTAGGAGCCGTTAGACCCAGGATGCTTAGAGGCACCACCCTGGCTGCTCAAAAGCGGCCTTGTGAGTTGCTGGTGGGTGGGAAGCCCCTGCTGCGTGCCAGGCCAAGGACTGTGCCCTCGGGGTCCGGCACTTGTGACTGGCATTCTTGTTGGTGCCCGGGTGCTGTCCTGCCCTGCCCCAGCCCGCCCACCTGAGGCCCAGGGCCAGAACATCTGCCCCTGGGGGCTCGACAGAGGGGCTCTGATGGGCCTTGGCTCCCTGGAGGGGCACCGCAGTCCCCCAGGCCGCCTGGCCAGCTGCTGCCCTGCAGAGAGGAGGAAGGTCTTTATGCTCTGTGAGCCTGCCTTGTTTTCCCTCCAGAGCCGCAGAGCAGTGTGGGAGCCCAAATGGCTTAGATGAGGTGGGGGGCAGGGACGGGGCAGTTCCATCCAGAAAAGGCTGGAACCACTTTGGTCCTGAAAAGGTTTGCTGCTTCAGCCCCTCTTCTCTGCCCACTGCCCTCCCTTTCTGGTGGGCACTCAGAACTCATCCTCTGAAAATGTGTTGGAATGGTGTTCATGACTTTTCTTGGGGAAGTACATTTTAAAAACATTTTACTATAACTTTCTCCTCCCACCCAGCAGGTAATATATGCGTAGTAGAGAAAGACTAGGAAATACAAGTAAGCCGTAAGGAGAAGAAGTTTCACCTGTAATCCAATATTCAGAGGGAATTCCTCCGAGTAATTACCAAATTACTATTTGGGTGAGAGTACTTCCCAATATGTTATACTTCCAATACGTTTTTCTATGTATGCGCACACACATATTGAAATGTATATATGCATTTTTTTTACTAAAAAAGTAATATAAGCTCAGTGAAGCAAAAATTTCATTACAAAAACATATAAATGCATGCCTAGCATACCTCTAAGGGTGGACACATCAGACTCTGGTTGCATTGGTTGCCTCGGGCAAGAGAGCTGGTTACAGGGTTCACTGTATTCCTTTTTGGGTTTTTTGAAGTTTGAAGTATGTGAGTGTGTTCTCCAAAATGTAAGAAATAATAATAACGATACATAAGACAAAAGAAGAAAGGCTCCCCTAACCACTTCCCTCAATTCGACGCCTGACTCAGCCTAACCTGTGATTTGGTTTGGTTTGTGTCTTTTCAGGCCTTTCTCTATGCTTATATGATGTATATTCCTCTATGTATTTTTTTTTCATTAAGAAGGGATTATGTTACATGCACAGTTTCTGTAACATACAGAATAGTATAGCGTGACCACAGACTGTCTTTTTAAATGCTGGATGTTTTGGGGTTTTCTTCTGCTTAAGGTGCTTATTATAAAAGTCAAAGATCACAGAGTCGAGTAAACATAGGAAGGAGAGTCTAAAAGAACACCATCTATTTCAGTATTTTAAACACAGAGCCAGAGATCTAGAAGGAGCTCCAGCTGACCCTCAGCTGTGGTCACCCTGAGGAGGAGACGGGATGGGGGTGTAAACAGGGGGGCTTCTGCTTCGTCAGGACAGTACAGATTTACAGTGAGAATGTGTCTTTAGATATTAATTTATTTTTTAAAATATTGTATAATTTTTAAAAATTTAAAGAGAAAACGCTGGAGGACTATGTCTTCCCTCCTGAAAAAATGTGGGGGAAGAAAAGTGCAAAGTGCAAGTTCCCTGTACTCTCATCATTATCAGCCTGGTGCATATTCTTTAGACCATATTCCCCCACCATGCACATGTACACACGTGTATGCACACACACACACACACACACACACACATATTTTTATAAAAATGGTAACGTTCTAGTTTTGTTTTTAATAACAGCTTTATTGAGATATAATTCACATACCATATAGTTTGCTTTTTAAAGGATACAGTTCAGTGGTTTTTAGAATATTCAGAGTTGTACAGCCGTCACCACTCTAATGCCAGAACATTTTCATCGCCCTAGAAAGAAACCCCAAGTCACTCCCCACTCCCTCTTCCTCTTCCTCCCTGGCAACCACTAATCTACTTTCTGCCTTTGTGGATTTGCCTATTCTCAACACTTCATGTAAATGGATTCATACGCTATGTGGCTTTTTGTGACAGGCTTCTTTCACTCAGCATGATGTTTTCAAGCATGTTGTAGCATTGAGCAAGGCTTCATTCTTTTCCGTGGCTAATATTGCCTTGTGTGGCTATGCCACGTTTTGTTCATCCATTCATCAGTTGGTGGACATTTGGGTTGCAGGTTTTGTTTTGCAGTTTCCTTCTTTCCCCTACCAAGCTGTCTCAGAGATTTTACCATGTCAGTGAATCTCACTCTCCCTCTGTCCTTTTTCATGGCTTTAGGCTTTGTGTTATCTCACTCCTTTATGTGTGATAGCTGGGACCTCTCAGTGCCCCTGGAGACCCCTGGTTCCCCTTACTGTCACCCCACTTCCCTCCTCCAGAAAGTCTACAGTGGTCACCTAATCCGTGGCTCAGTTTTGTATTGACAGATGATGAAATGGAGTTTCAGAGAGAGGAAGGGGTTCACCCAGGATCATCAACTCCGTGTTGAGGGGGTCCCAGCTGAGTTCACAGCCCCTCCCATCAGCTTGTGATGGGCGGGCCCAGATCTGCAAGCCTGACCATCTGACTCCCGGGTCCCCACCTCACCACTCCAGGAGGGGTCTCTGAGCATCCCCTTCCCAGGCCCCTTTTGTAGGAGGGGGTCATTGGGGAAGGACTTGTTTTGTGGCCCTCACCCCCACCTTCCCTACTCTTTCCTCCTTGCCTTGGAAAGATCCCCCATCAGTCCTTCTCAAATACTGGCTCCCTGCTCTTGGCGCCCAGCGTCTGAAATATCAGCCTCTGCCTTCTTGCCTCATTTGCATTTCAAAAGATCTCTTTAGGAATTGATTGGGCTCTAAGATGAACTTAAGAGCCTGTCTCCCTGGCTCTGTGGTTCCAAGCTTAGCTGCACATTAGAATCACCTTGGAAGCTATTTAAAAACACTGATGGCTGGGACCTACCCAGACCAATGATGTGAGAATCTCTGGGGTTGGGACCTTGGGCATCTTCTTTTTTCTTTTTAAGTTTCCCTAGGTAATTCTGATGTGCACCCAGGTTGAGAACCACTGTGCTGGCTCCACTCTGTCCCTTGTCCAAGAAGGCACATTTTTCTCCTTCCAGGTCTTTGGAGCTAGAACAAGAACTCTGTCAAGAACTGGTCCCAGGGACTTCCCTGGCGGTCCAGTGGTTAAGACTTCACCTTCCAATGCAGGAGGTGCCGGTTCGATCCCTGGTCCTGGGCATAACACTCCAGCATCCCCCTCAAGTACCCTGTCTGTCATGGTCCCTGCTGTATTCTCCATGCCTAACTATGCCTGGCACATGATAGGTGCTCAGGGAGTCTTTGGTGAATGAATGAAAGACAAACAAGAACAGAAACCCAGATTTCTGGGTCTTGGGCTCAACCCAACTGGATCACAATTTCGGGGTGGGAGAGAGGGGAGGAACCTCATGGCCAAAAAACCAAAACATAAAACAGAAGCAATATAGTAACAAATTCAATAAAGACTTAAAAAAAAAAAAAGAACTGGTTCCAGGTCAGCTCTGGTTTTGCTGTGGGACCTCTCTCTAGCCTTCAGTAAACTGGGGGCTTGGATTAGATCAGTGGTTCTCACCTTCAGGGATTGGGTGTGAGAGGTGGGGGACCGGG
This sequence comes from Eubalaena glacialis, assembly GCF_028564815.1. NCBI lineage: Eukaryota > Metazoa > Chordata > Mammalia > Artiodactyla > Balaenidae > Eubalaena > Eubalaena glacialis. Next base: position 23,288,949 of record NC_083728.1, read on the forward strand.
AGCCCATGTATTCGGACTACCTGGGAGCATGCTCGAAAATAACCTGCCTGACTTGAAAAGTCAAATGTAACCCAAGGGTGATTTTATATGCCACTAACATGAATCACCCCTCTCATGGGAAGAAGTGTTCAATGGACTCATGCATCTAACTGAGTGACTTTTTTAAACGTTGAGAAAGTTCAGAAATGATTTTTATAACAATTCCTCAAATTCCCCTCCATTGGGCTTGTGCCATTTCGCATTCTTGCCAGTGAAATATGAGTGATCCTGTTTCTCCATAGTTTCATCAATAGAATGTGTTGTCAGGTGTTTGGATTTTTGCCAATCTGATAGGTGAGAAATTGTATCTCAGTATAGTTTTAATTCACATTTCTCTACCATGAATAGGGTTGAGCTTCTTCCTATGGTTGGAGCCATCTATCTTTTTTTGCATGTGAACTGGTTTTCATATCTCTAGCCCATTTTTCTATAGGTTTGTTGGACTTTTCCCTCTATTTTGTGAATCTCTTTACATATTTAAGATATTAACCCTTTGTCAGTGTAATACACTGCAAATATTTTTTCCCATGTAGAATTTGCTTATCTAATCAAATGTATCGATTTCTTCCCCTATTGCTTCTGTAGTTTTGAATCATGATGATTATTATAGGCTTATTTTGCTTTAATCTGCATGAAAACCTACCATTTAAATTGTAAAAACTGATCAGTTCCTCATCATTTCTAAGCCTCTTGTATAGTTATGATCTGTTTTACCATATTCATTTTGTTTATTACTATCCATGCTGAATTAAAGTCCTCACTAGAATGTCAGTTCCATGAGCTCAGGATTCCCCCTGAGATGGAGATTTGCATACAAGAGGCTTCTGGAAACGTCCCCTTGGAATAACACCATCAGGGATTGAGGCAGAGGGAGAAGCTGAGCTGCAGAGCATTCACACCAATGGCCTCAGCTGATCCCATGGGGAGCTCTGGAGCTGGAGTGGGAAGGGGGCATGGACCAGTCACTGGATGTGGGTTCCCCACCCCCCCCAGCACCCCCACCCAGGGAGGGCACATGACCTTGGATGAGGTGGTTGCCCTCAGCCAATGGCCATCGCTGGGAGAGGGACTCAACTTTGAGGTCTTAGCCAGGGGAATGCGTGCCCCAGTCCTAAAGGGGGGATCTGGGCATAACACTCCAGCATCCCCCTCAAGTACCCTGTCTGTCATGGTCCCTGCTGTATTCTCCATGCCTAACTATGCCTGGCACATGATAGGTGCTCAGGGAGTCTTTGGTGAATGAATGAAAGACAAACAAGAACAGAAACCCAGATTTCTGGGTCTTGGGCTCAACCCAACTGGATCACAATTTCGGGGTGGGAGAGAGGGGAGGAACCCTGGGCAGGTGGGTTCAGAATCGTCTCAAGTGCTTCTGGCCTGTTTCCCATTTGCAGCCCATTGGGTGGTCTTGAGACTCCTCTGGCTCAGCAGTTGATGCTGGTCAAGGCTGGACATGGCTGGGCTGCACTGGCCAGGGAGGGCAGGGGCCCTCAGTGGAACCCTAGGCACTGTGACTGCTCTTTGGATGTGCATCACCCTTGTGAGCTTTCAGTTCAGTTTTTTTTAATCTCGCTCCAGCATTCCTTGAAGAAAAGAGGAACCCGCTCCCTTGGGAAGACGGACAAGAAACCTTCCATGCAGGTACCTCCCGTCAGCCTCCACAGCCTCTGTGCAGCCCCCAGCAGTAGCTTTCAGTCTGAAGACCCCAGGCCTAACTCCATGTGGCTCGGGGAGTCCCCAGAGGTGCCCACCCTGCCCCAGTTTCTACTCCATCCTCCCCTTGTTCACTTTCTGAGCTTCGCTGTGTACTTTACTTCCCCAAACTACACCCTGAGCCCATGGTTCTCACATGCTCTGCTAGAGAAAGTGCTATATGTAACACAGGTCAGGCATAGAATATAGTTCGTTTGTAGTGGTCCTGGATGGTCAGGGTGTCAGGCACTTTTTATGTATTGTCTCATCTAATTTTTTTCATGGTCTGTGAGGGAGGGAATGTTATTGCCCCATTTTACAGATGAGAAAACTGCAGTAGTAATGGTAGTAGTAGTAGCAGCAACACTGACCCTGGCAGAATGTTGCCTACTCCAGGAAGCCCTCCTGGACTCCCCAGGCTACATGCGGTGCCCCATCTGTGCTGCAATATGTATGTCCCCCTCTCTGCTTCCCCTCTGGACCCAGAGCTCCTTGAGGGTCAGGGCTGTGTTCCCAGCACTTAGTTAGTGCTCCCTGAAATGCTGTGGCTGAGCCTCCCAACACTAACCTTGCTGGGTCGTGCCTGTCCCTGTTCCCCCTCGGGCCCCAGGAGGACAGTGCCGACCTGAAGTGCCAGCTGCACTTTGCAAAGGAGGAGTCGGCCCTCATGTGCAAGAAGCTCACCAAGCTGGCCAAGGAGAATGACAGCATGAAGGAGGAGCTGCTCAAGTACCGCTCGTTCTACGGGGACCTGGATGGCGCCCTGTCGGCCGAGGAGCTGGCGGACGCACCCCACTCGCGGGAGACCGAGCTCAAGGTTCATCTGAAGCTGGTGGAGGAGGAAGCCAACCTGCTGAGCCGCCGCATCGTGGAGCTGGAGGTGGAAAACCGCGGCCTGCGGGCCGAGATGGACGACATGAAGGATCACGGCGGCGGCTGCGGGGGCCCCGAGACCCGCCTGGCTTTCTCCGCTCTGGGCGGCGGCGGCGAGTGCGGGGAGAGCTTGGCGGAGCTGCGGCGACACCTGCAGTTCGTGGAGGAGGAGGCCGAGCTGCTCCGGCGCTCCTCAGCCGAGCTGGAGGACCAGAACAAGCTGCTGCTGAGCGAGCTGGCCAAGTACCGCTCGGAGCACGAGCTGGACGTGACGCTGTCGGAGGACAGCTGCTCCGTGCTCAGCGAGCCCTCGCAGGAGGAGCTGGCAGCCGCCAAGCTGCAGATCGGCGAGCTCAGCGGCAAGGTCAAGAAGCTGCAGTACGAGAACCGGGTGCTCCTCTCCAACCTCCAGCGCTGTGACCTCGCCTCCTGCCAGAGCACGCGGCCGATGCTGGAGACGGACGCCGAGGCCGGGGACTCGGCCCAGTGTGTGCCCGCGGCCCTCGGCGAGGCCCACGGACCCCACACCGCCCGGCTCTGCAGGGCCCGGGAGGCCGAGGCGCTGCCGGGGCTGAGGGAGCAGGCCGTCCTGGTCAGCAAGGCCATCGACGTCCTGGTGGCCGATGCCAACGGCTTCACGGCCGGCCTCCGCCCGTATCTGGACAACGAGTGTGCCGACTTCCGGCTGCACGAGGCTCCCGACAACAACAGCGAGGGCCCCAGGGACACCAAGCTGATCCACGCCCTCCTGGTGCGGCTGAGCTTGCTCCAGCAGGAGCTCCAGGCCTTCACGCGGAAGGCGGACTCGGTCCTCGGGGGCCCCAGCAAGGAGCAGCCCGAGCCCTTCTCGACGCTGCCCGCCTTGGGCTCCCAGGGACCCTCCAAGGAGATTCTTCTGGCCAAAGACCTTGGCTCAGACTTCCAGGTAAGATGTCCCAGTCACAGGCCCTATTACTTTTTTTATATATGTAGGTATGGTTTTTTTTTACTGAACCATACATACAGAGAGGCACGCAAAGCACAAGTACACAGCTTAATGACTTTTCCCAAAGTGAGCACACCTGTGTAAGCGTCACCCAGGACAAGAAATAGAACGTGACCAGCGCCCCAGAAGCCCCTCCTCAGGTCCCCTTTTAGCCACTATCCCCACTCCCAAGGGTAACCCCTCTCGATTCGGTTTTGCCTGTCTTTGAACTTTGCATAAATTGAATCACACAGAACGCACTCACCTGTGCCTGACTTTTCACTCACCATTATGTTTGTTGTCTCAGGTGGCAATAATGTGTGTGTTCTCATGACTGAATATGATCTCATGGGGTGAATATACCACAGTTCCCTTAGTCATTTACTGTTGATAAAGGGATTCATTCCAAAGCCCTATCTTTTTGCCAGGTCGCCCTTTCTTCTCTTCATGTTTCTTTTGCAACGCTGTATTTTAAAACGAGTATTATTTTTAAAAAAAAAAAGCTTTGGTCAGATCCTGTGCAAAGGCCAGAAACTTGGCTTTCTAAAGGTAATGAACTTCCAGCCTTGATATCTATAAACTACTACTTAGAAAAATTAAAATAGCAAAAGCACTTGTCCCCCCAAAAAGCATCACTGCAAGAGTAATCCATAAACATGCAAAGAGTTTCAGAAGTTCCTCTGGTAAAAAGATGAAGCCTCCTCCTCCGTGCTTCTTACTCCTTCAAGGTTTTGGTATTAACACTGGTTTTGGAGCACTGCTGTCATATAGGCACATGTGGGCTGCTTAAAATTAAATTAATAAAAAGTACGATACATATAATTGACAATTCACTTCTTCAGTTCAGCCACATTTCAAGGGCTCGGTAGCTGCATGTGTCAAGTGGTGCAGATCTAGAACATTTCATCATCACAGAATGCCCTTCTAACTCTTTCTCTCCATGTACTCTCATATATTTGTTTTTGCCTCAAATTGTTTTATGTTATACCTCCTGCTACCACACAACTTGTTTTTCTTGTGTAATGTATCTATTTGTTCATTTACTTACGATGCTGTATTTATTGTTCATATGCTTTTTGTTCTTAGTGCTGGAGGTGCCATGGTAAGCAAGTAAACAGTTATGATTCCTGCCTCCCAGCCTATATCATCTAGTGGGGAAAGAGATGTTAATCAAAATATCATGCCATTGAATGGGAAATCACAAACTGAGATGAGGGCTCGCTAGGAAAGGTGCTAGCTTCTGTGAACGAGAAGCTTGACCTAGACCCTGGGTCAGGGAGGACCTCTGATCTGAGCTGAGATCAGAAGGATGGATTACCAGGGGAAGAGTGTTCTAAGCAGAGGGAACAGCCTGTGCAAAGGCATCATGGCCAGAAGGAGCAGGATGTGTCCAAGGACTAAGGGAAAGAGTGCGGCTGGACCTCAGTGTCGGGAGGTTTGATCTTCATCCTGAGAGCAATGGGGGAGGGGCGTCTTCCCATGTCTGTACAGAGAGGTTTAGCTCTTTCTTTCTGACAACTAATTTCTTTAATCAGTACCTTGTGCATCTGGCTCGGTCTTGCTTTTCTTAAGCAAGCAGACTGCCCTATGTTGGGTCTCCCTCTTGGTTCTCCTTGGGGTGGGAATGAGCTGGGGCCGCATGTGTGGGAGGACAGTTGAAGCTGGCTCAGAAGGTTTGTGCACAAGACAGGCATTCACAGAATCAGTGTTTTCACTCACCACTAGTCATTCAGCCTTTCAACAGACATTCATGGGGTAGTCGCAGTGTGCCAGCCAGGGCTGGGGCTGGGCTACGGAGCCAAATCCACCTAGGCCCCTGCCCTCAGGTGTGCGGTCAGAGGCATCTTACAGAGCCAGAGGCCTGGGGTGGGTGCAGTTTCTAGCACCCCCGTGTCCCCCTCCCCATGGTTACCTTTAGTCTCTTCTGCCTGTGCCTCTAGGTGCAGCCACCTGACCTCAGGGACCTGCCGGAATGGGAGCCCAGGATACGAGAGGCCTTCCGCAGCGGCGACTTGGACTCCAAGCCCGACCCCAGCCGGAGCTTCAGGCCTTACCGAGCTGAAGACAATGATTCCTATGCCTCTGAGGTGGGCATAGGCGTGAGCAGGCAGGGGAGAGGGTAGGAGGATAATGGCTGAGGCCGCTCAAGAACAGAGTGATCTGTGGAGAATCTTAGCTGGTGATGATATGGGTTTTGAGTATTTCCTTTGGTTCCAAGCTTCCTGACAGCAAGGGCTGAGAGGGAAACAAGGAAGTTTGGGCCATTCTCGGGGCCTGATGAAAGGAAGTTTATAAACTTATCCGAGGAAATTGATCTTGTTCGCCTATACTACTGAATTCCACAGGGAATTTAATAATTTATGTCATTTAATGGAAACAGTAATTTCTTTAGCAGGAAGGCAGCAATCTCTACAGTCAGGCTGACTGGGTTCAGATTGTGAATCTATATATACTAGTTGTAAAACTGTACAAGTGTCACTTTACTTCTCTGATCCTCAGTTTTCTCACCTTTAAAATAAAGGTAATGTGTCATAGGGTTGTTGAAAGGATTAAATACATGAAAAGCCTTAGCTTAAGGCCTGGTCCATGTTGGGTGAGGATGAGGAGGAGGAGGATGACACATCACTGGGCCTCAGGAGACCTGCCAGGCTGTGTGGCCTCAGGCATGTTCCCACTCTTTGGCTTCAGCTTCCTCACCTGTAATATGGGAGGATTAGAGTGGGTGGTGGCTGTAGAATTTCTAGGATTCCCTGGTCCTTGAGGAATTCTGGATGGTTCTGAGCCCCTCCCAAGCCTACTGAGCCTCTCCCCAGCACTTCATAATGAACCTAAAGCAGGAAAAGGCTCCTATGGACTGGATGGGGCCTCCCTGAGACTCCTGAACCATGGAGAGTCTCATGTGTGCCCCAACCTGAGCGTCCTTTTCTTCTCAGCATCCCTAGGAAGGCAACTTTTGGTCCCAGGGGGGCCAGTCTGCAACTGTGAAGGGGGAGAAGCTCCCTCGAAGCTGATGGATCAAACTCTTGAAGTGGTCTGAGTGTCCTAGCAGCCATGGCAAAGGAGGAGGGGAGGGGGCAGGAAGCATGAGATACTTAGTTCTTATTTTTTGAGAAAAAGAGATAGGCCAGCTCACCTGCAGAGAAAATAATTTCCTACCTGCCCTCAATTATTGTTTCATTCAGCCACTCTTTACTGAGAAGTCACAATTTGCCAGGCACCGTGTTGGGCACTGAGTTTAAGAACACCAGAGATAGGTAGTATTGAGCCCTTTAAGGAGTTTTAATAAAAAACAGGCATACACAGGACTTCCCTGGTGGTCCAGTGGTTGAGAATCTGCCTTCCAATGGAGGGGACGCGGGTTCGATCCCTGGTCGGGGAACTAAGATCCCACATGCCTCGGGACAACTAAGCCTGCATGCTGCAACTACTGAGCCCGCACGCCACAGCTAGAGAGCCCACATGCCGCAACTACTGAGCCCATGCGCTCTGGAGCCCATGTGCCACAACTAGAGAGAAGCCCGTGCACCGCAACAAAAGATTCCGTGTGCCCAACTAAGACCCGATGCAGCCAAATAAATATTAAAAACAAAAAAACAAAAACAGGTATACAGGATATACCTCAAGCCAGAGTGCCTTCCATTGCCAAATTTTTACATTATTGGCCAGATAACGAGTGTTTGGTTTTTTCACAGAGGGACATCTTGCCATACCTGGAAACCTTTTATGTAGGTGTTGGAGCTGACATTTCCCTTTTTTGTTTTCCTGCTTAACATGACAGCATAAAAATTTCCCTTTATTAGTGGAAATACTTTTAGAAATCTTAAGTGAAGTATAACATACATGCAGTAAAGCACTCATATTGTAAGTGTACAGCTCAAATAATTTTCATAAACTGAACACTACTGTGTAATCAGCAAGCAAATCAATGAACAGAGCATGACCTGGCCCTGGAAGCTTCCCTTCTCCTCCCCATCTAGTCACCATCCTGACTTCTAACAAAATAGATTTTTTTTGCTTGTTTAGCTACAAATCCTTATAAACCCAATCCCCCCGCCCCTCCCTGCACCAAAGGTAGAGTTTTATTGTCTTTTTTGTAAGGTTTTATTATATAGTCATTATAAACAACAAATAACTATAATAAAGTCCCTAAGCAGCATTGCATAAGGATATAAAGAAGAAAGTCAAGATCACAAGCTTATCACATAATTAACCACTGTGAACATTTAGTTTGTGTGTGTCCATGTCCTTCACGTTTTTCTATTGAGTATATATATTTTTAACTTTTTATTGAAGTATAACATAAAAATTTACATACAATAAGGGGCACTATCCTTTTTTTTTTTAATTTAATTTTATTTTTGGTCATGCCATGCGGCTTGCAGGATCTTAGTTCCCCGACCAGGGATCGAACCCTCACCCTCGGCAGTGAAAGTGTGGAGTCCTAACCACTGGACCACCAGAGAATTCCCAAGGGCACCTTAAGTGTGCAGTTGAATGGATTTTAACATAAGTATAGACCCATTAAACACATATGGTTGATCCCCAACTTATCTTAGTTGTTTGTAAATTACTGCAATTATAAACGAGACGAACATCTTTGTGAATTGAACTGAGTTTTCATAGTATTTATTTTCTACAAATAAATTTCTGCAAGAAATTATCAAGTTAAAATTATAACAATAGCTAGATTTGATGTGCATCGTTTCATTTCATCGTCATGACAACCCACCGAGGTAGGGACAGCTGCCGTGCCTGGTTTATACGGGAAGGACAGCTTGGGCCTGGCTTACTGCAATTGCTTTCCTACGACTCTCGTCCTTTGACTGCAGCTTCTGTCCTCCTCCTGCTCTCTCCCTCCTCTTTATCTGTGTCCCTCATCTCGACCCCAGATCAAGGAGCTGCAGCTGGTGCTGGCCGAAGCGCATGACAGCCTCCGGGGCCTGCAAGAGCAGCTCTCCCAAGAGCGGCAGCTGCGGAAGGAGGAGGCTGAAAACTTCAACCAGAAAATGGTGCAGGTGGGTGGTGCCCAGGGCTCTCCTGCACCTACTGCAACCTGTCTTCCCTGAACCAAACCTTAGCGGCCCATGGGTCTTCAGAGGCAGGAATGTCAGGGGAAACCTGTGTCTTCTCGCCCCGTGCTGCACTGGTGCTTATGCATTAGCTGTGCTGGGCTGGAATCCTGGGCTGGTCGTTGACTGTCTGTGTGACCTCAGGCCCATTCTGTCTCCTCTCTGGGCTTCAGTTTCCCATCTATGAAATATTGCCCCGTCAGAGCTGAAAATCTGTATTAGAAAGGCCATAGGCCTGGCTGGTAATCAAGATGGTAGCTCTGCTAGTAGAAAGCATCTATTAAGCCCTTACTGTATGTCAGGGCACTTGCCACACATCATGTCCTTTAATTCTCATGTTTTCCCCTGTGAAGTGTGTCCCCATTTTACAGGTGGGGAAACTGATGCCCAGAGGGCTGAAGTGCTTTGCCCAGGGTTGCACTTGCAGGGCAAGGTGGGGCTGGGATTCTTTTTGTTTGTTTGTTTTTAATATTTTTTTATTATTTATTTTATTTATTTGGCTGTGCTGGGTCTTAGTTGCAACACGCAAGATCTTCATTGCGGCATGCAAACTCTTAGTTGCGGCATGCATGCGGGGTCTAGTTCCCCGACCAGGGATCGAACCTGGGGCCCCCTGCATTGGGAGCGTGGAGTCTTACCCACTGGACCACCAGGGAAGTCCCTGGGGCTGGGATTCTAATCCAGGTTATTGGCTCCCTCTGAGCCATTACACCACGTTGCTTACTAAGGTATTAATGCTGTCAGCCTTCCTCACCCCGAGCATGCCCTTTGCTCTGCATGTGGGTCACCCCTCCCTGCCATCATTGCTCACCCTCCCAGGTGCCTCAAAGAATGTGAGAGTTCATGTGAAACGTTGGTTCCCGGTATGGGCTCATTAGATGATGTCATGGTTTTTATAATCAGACAGAGCCGGATTCAGATCCCAGCTCTTTCGCTGATTGTTACTGTGATTGCTGCTGTTTTTATGAGTCTCTCTCCCCTGGAGTAGCAGAGGGCACTGTTTATTTCAACACAATGAACTGCTAGTGGCGGAATCCCTGTCAGGGGTCACCACCAGGCACCGCCTGAAATTTCCTCTCGGCCCTTGTGTGAGGCCTGGAATGGGGTGAGTTAGGGTCCCCTAGACAGCTGGGGTAGCTCACACTCTTGTCCCCCTTGCAGCTGAAGGAGGACCAACAGAGGGCACTCCTGCGACGGGAGTTTGAGCTGCAGAGTCTGAGCCTGCAGCGGAGGCTGGAGCAGAAATTCTGGAGCCAGGAGAAGAACATGTTGGTTCAGGAGTCCCAGCAGTTCAAGCACAACTTCCTCCTGCTGTTCATGAAGCTCAGGTGGTTCCTCAAGCGCTGGCGGCAGGGCAAGGTTTTGCCCAGCGAGGGGGATGACTTCCTTGAGGTATGGTTCCCCTAGGACTGGGACTGGGGTGGGGTGGGGTAGAGGAGAGAGAACAGGAGGGACATAGCCCTGAGTTGACATAGCCCTGGGGCTCAGATACGAGGCATCAGCTTGCAGCTTCCATCCTTGCATTCATTCATTCATTCCTTCAGCATCGGTTTGTTGAGAACCAGCTCTTTACTGGGTGCTCTGGCAGATGCCGGGGAGACCGTGGTGAAGACGACAGACTCGGTCCCAGCCTCGCCAGGAAGAAGTCTGCTTGGGGGCCAGTAGGTCTTTAACACCTCTCCGGTATTTGTTGGTTTCCCTTTTTAACAAACCTGAGTCTTGAGCTGGCAATAGGATATAGGTGCGTTTAATGATCTGGTTTCGTTGTTTTTGCATTATATGCAAATATAGTATATATTAATGTTTTTTACTCTTTTAAGGTACAATTTATATACAGTAAGGTGCACACATCTTAAGTGTACAGCTGATGAAGTTTTATAGTATACACCCTGCAGCTACATAGTATAGCATCACCCAGATCACAATGAGCACATTTGCAGTGCTCCAGAAGGCTCCCGGGTGCCACAGGTGATATGCCCACCCCAGCAGTCAGCACTATTCTGACTTCTTACACCATGGATTAATCTTGCCTATTCTAGAACTTCATACAAGTGCGTGTAGTCTTTTGTGTCTGGCTTTTGCTTAATATGATTCTTTGAGATTCATCCACATTTTACCTATAAAAGTAGTTGATTCTTTATTGCTGCTTATTTTTCACTTATGAATATACCTATTTTATTTTTAATGTTACCTTTGACAATGATAATGGACACTGGCTTTCCATTTTTAGTAATATCAACTTCCTTTTTTAGATATGTTTATTTAACTAGAAAGGGTAGGTTGACTTAAAAGCATTACTGATAGTACAGGTAGTATTTGGGTGTGGCAGGAAACATGACGAGTGGAGCTTTGGGAATGTGTGAAGCTTGGGAAGGACTCACGTGGCCCATTTGTCCCTCAGCCTGTGCAGGACCCTTTGTCCTCAAATCCCCTTCCTCCTGTCACGATCAGCTCGCTGACATTGCTAGGAGAAGGGGACATGTAAGGATGTCATACCTCAGTCACACCCACCTGAGTTGGCACTGCTCACCTTGGCCTTGGCCTTTTAGGTACAGGTACCTCTGCCCTAGCCCAGGCTTGGCCCTTCTCTGGTTCAAACTACTCATTCCAGAGCCAATGGGGACCAGTGGCAGTCCCCATGTACCCCTGTCAGGGGTCCCCCAGAGTAGCCTGAATGTCCCAGGAGCAGGGGATGGTGGTTAGACCTGAATCTGTAGCAGGAGTTTCCTCCCCCACCCCCAGTGGGGCTCATAGGCCACCCGCCTCCTCCCCAAGGGCCTCTAGAGAGAGTTGCTGACCATCTTTAGATGAACACATTCCCTGCTGCCCTCTCCCAGGAATGTCTGACATGGAGGCACCCCTATGAGAAGCACCTGGAAAGCCCAGCATGGCTGCCCCTCGAGCATCACTCTTTGTGACACCTGGGGACTCCTATTTGAAGCCGCTGTCTGCTTTAGGACTGTCCCTCCTGTTTGGAAGTCCCACACAAGCCTCTGGATGAAGCCCAGTTTGTTTTTTTTTAATAACGTTTTTAAAATTTATGTTTTTATATTATAGTAAAATATATTGTACATAACATAAATTTTACCATTTTAACCGTTTTTAAGTTTACAGTTCACTGGCATTAAGTACATTCACGTTGTTGTGTAACCATCACCACTGTCCATCTCCAGAACTCTTCATCTTGTAAAACTGAAACTGTTACCCATTCACTCCTTATTCCCCCCTCCGCCTGCCCTGGCAACCACTGTTCTACTCTCTGCTTGTATGAGTTTGACTTCATTAGATTCCACATATAAGTGAGATCTTGTAGTATTTCTCTTTCTGTCTCTGGCTTATTTTGCTTAGCATAATGTCTTCCAGGTTCATCCATGTCCATGTTGTCGCAAATGGCAGGATTTCCTTCTTTTTTAAGACTGAATGATATTTCCTTGTATGTATATATCACATTTTCTTTACCCGTTCATTCATAGACACACACTTAGGTTGTTTCCATATCTTGGCTACTGTGAATGATGCCACAATGAACATAGAGAGATCCATATTTCATTTCCTTTGGATATATACCCACAGGTGGGATTGCTAGATCGTATGGGAGATCTATTTTTAATTTTGGGGGAAACTTCTATACTGTTTTCCATAGCTGAAGCCCACTTTTGGCTGCTAGGGAAGATGTTTCCCCCCCTCCACCAAAAAAAATGAATTGCCTTCAGGCCACGTAGCCTGATTTTAAATCAGGTTGTCTCAGGCAAACTCTCCATATTTGGTGAAAATCTTTCTAGCCATTTCAATGTACTGGGATAACAGAGAGAAACAGAAACTTACTTTAGGAAAAAAATAAGGTGTAACCATAGAAAATAAAATAATATACATGCCTATAATAAATAGAAATATACATACTTACTGAGATAGACATGATAAGAAACATAACCACCCACATTGTAAAAAATACATATATACATAGATATAATGATATAAAGCCCATGTGTATAAAATACATATAAACAAGTACATAATAAAATACAGATAACTATATAAATAACAAACTTGATGTACATTCATACTTTTAAAGAATATGTATGTCCACACATGTAGAATTAAAACTATATATATGAATGATAACCCTCATATACTGAGTATTTATAGTGTCCTGGGCACTGTGTTAAATGCTCTATTTGGATAATTGCATTTCACTTTTACACATAGCCTATGATGTGGAAACAATTATTATCTCCATTCTACTGCAGATAAAGATCTTTGATTCCTTGTCCTCAATTCTGAAATCCAGAAGCTCTGAGAACTGTGGTTTGTTAGGTCTAACTCAGTTGGAAAAAATTGACCTGACATTCACTTGGCGGCAAAACCTTTATTTACCCCATTTCCTGTTAGTACTCACATGTTTGAAGGGGAAATATTGGTGTCCACGAGCATAGGGTATCTCACCAGACGGGGCTGTTTTACAATATACAGTGTAGGTACCATATTATCTTTCTAAATCCCGATTAATTCTGAATTCCAAGCACACCCGGCCCAAAGAATTTCAGAGAAAGAATTGTGCACCTGTGTATACAGATAATCAAAAGTCAGTATGTTTAGATACTGGTGACCAGGGAGGGAACTGGGTATTTATTCACACAGGCCCTGCTCCACCCCACATATTTCCAGCCTCAGTGCCTGCCCTGAGCCCCAGAAACGCTTCTTCATTTGATTTCACCACACTCTCTTGGTTTTCCTTCCACCTCACTGGTTGCTCCTTCTCAGTCTCCTTGGCTGGACCCTCCTTTTCTCCCTGAACTGACCCCTTAACGTCACAGCTCAGCCCTCAGTCCGCATCGCTCCTTGACCTTCACCTGCCTCCTTGGGGAGCTTGTCCAGGCACTTGGCTTACATGGCCTTTCTTGCACATTGCGAATCTATCTAGAATCTACAGAATCTGACCCAGCTGCACTACCTACCCCCTCACCACCCCCATCTGAGCCATCACCACTTCTTGCCTGGATTATCACCGTAGCCTCCTAACTGGTCTTCCTGCCTCTGCCCTTGCACCCTTCCACCGAGCATCTTCTATTCAAAGCAGGGAGGTACCAGGCCGCGTGTACTCCACGTGGATGGTGCCCCCTGGTGTTGTGCAGTATGGAGCTCTGTTGCTACCCTATAAAGTATCTCAACACAGCAGCTAGAGTGATCTCGTAAAACTGAAAGTCAGGCCAGTGTCACTCCTCAGCACAATCCTCCCCTGGCTCCCATGTCACCCAGAGTAGAAGCCGAAGTCCCTACAAAGCCTGTTCAGCCAGCCTTGGTCCCCGTACCTCTCACTTCCTCCCTGGCTCTCTTCCTCTTCCTCAAATAGATGTGTTCCCATCTCAGGGCCTTTGCATTTGCTGTGACCTTAACCTGGAATTCTCAACCTGCACGTATTCACATGGCTTATTCTTTTACCTCCTTCAGGATTTTGCCCAAGTATCACCTTCTCTCTAAGGCCGTCCTTGACCACCCAGTGCAGCACATTCTAGCTCCTTTCCCAGCTCTCTTTTTCTCCATAGCACTTATTATTATGGAACATTCCATATATTTAATGATGTTTCATGTATCAATATTTCACATATTTGTTTGTTTTCCTGCTACTGGAATGGAAGCTCAAGGGGACCAGGGCTTCTGTCTGTCTTGCTCACTGATGTATTCCCAGCTCTGAACACAGGGCCTGGTGCGTGGTAGGTGTTCAATAAATATTTGTCAAATGAATGAATGAATGAATGAAATGAATAGTGAATGAGCACCCACTTCTTCTGCTTCACTCCCATCATGAACTAGACCCTGGTCTCCTGGGCTGGCTCTGGACTCTGCCCAGAATCCATCAGCAGCAAACCCCTCCGCTCCCAGGAAGGGTCCCTTCTGCCCACCCAAGCCTCTGGTTGCCCTTATCTATAATTATGAGGGTGTCTTGTGGCCCTTTATTCCAACCACAGTGCCTACCCTGACAACATAGCTATTTCTGAGTAGCTCTCAGGGATGCCTCATGGTCCTTGGGGCAGAAGAGATGGTGTGGGGGGCAGAAGGGTCTGACTCTCCAGCTGTGCTCCTTGACCTGGACGGTGCCCAGGGCTCAAAGTTAAAATCTGGGAAATCAGTGCCCAGCTGGGGTACTTTTGGTCCATAAACCCCCATTCTTTATTCCTGCCTGGCTGTGCAGCCCACTTTCTATCTGGACCACTAGCCTGTATCCCCTCCCCCTGAGGGTCAGACCCCAGGCATGATGCCCTCCTACCCACTATTGAGTGTGGTTTTTAAAAAACAGGTAAATAGCATGAAGGAGCTGTACCTGCTAATGGAGGAAGAGGAATTAAACGCCCAGCATTCTGATAACAAGACCTGCACGGGGGACAGCTGGACCCAAAACACGGTGCGTTCTCAGCCCATTTCCAGTCCTGTCCTGTCCATTTGTTCCTTTGTCTGTTTAGTGATCACATCTTGCTGCTTTCTGACCCCAGTCCTACACCAGGCACTGGAGCAGCAGAGGGTTATTGCTTGGTCACTGGCCCCAGATGCTCAGTGCTATGGGGTATGTAAGTCACCCCAGGGCAGTGACAGAGGGTCAGAGGATGGACCGTGGGGTCTCAGGTGAGAGAGCAGTTAATTCTGTTTAGAGTATAAAGGATGGTATTACAGAGAAGGGGTCATAGGTGGTGGGTTTCGAAGGATGAATAGGAGCTTGCCTAATAGAGAATAGGGAAAAGGCCATTCTGTACCAAGAGAACTGTATATACAGAGATGTGGCAAGGTATTCTGAGTCTGGCTGCAGCTTGGGATGTGCATAGCGGGGGTAAGGACATCAGGCTAGAGTGAGTTGTATGAAGAAGGGCCTTGTGGCCTAGGATCAGGAACCATCAAATCAAGCCATGGGGTAGTATAGAGCAGTAGGGTCAGGCTCCTAGGGGCACCCACAGTAAGCTGGGTTACAGGTGGGAAACAGGTCTTGGGCCCAGGAGAGAAGACTGGGTCCAAGTCGGGCAGTCAGGGAGCTTCCGTGGTTCAGACTCCCCATCTGGCCTACGGTGGGTCAGAGAAGGCAGATCTTGGGCAAGGAGAAAGACGGAGGCCTAGATGCTGCAGAGCCTCAGAGAAGCCAGGGCCCAGCTCAGATTTAGGTTGAATAATTGCTGTAACTACAGAATTTTGTGTTTTTGTGAGACTGGGCCATGTGTCAGTCTAAGAGGTGGCCAGGGCTGGGCTTGTTATGCCTGTTTTACGGGGAGATGACCCGAAGAGGTCGTGGGACTTGCCTGAGGCTTGGTAGAGTCCCAGGCTGGACTCTGGATGAGTTCCCAGCCCAGCCTCTCCTCCTTGCCGCTCCGAAAGCTCCTGACCCAAGCCTTGCCCCCATCTGCAGCCCAATGAGTACATCAAGACACTGGCCGACATGAAGGTGACGCTGAAGGAGCTATGCTGGCTGCTTCAGGATGAACGCCGTGGTCTGACTGAGCTTCAGCAACAGTTTGCCAAGGCCAAGGCCACCTGGGAGACAGAGCGGGCAGAGCTCAAGAGCCATACTGCCCTGGTGAGTCTCCCACCTGTCAGAGACATCCCCCTCCTTGTTCCCCTCTCTGCCAAGGCCTCAGCTGTCAGACTGGGGAGGAGGATGCCCAAGCCATGCTCCTAGAAGCATAGGAACCCCTTCACTTACCTTGTGGCCCACAAGAGACTTGCCTAGAGTCATACAGCAAGGGTACCAGAAACAGTGGGAACTGAAGGTCCCTGGGCTAGGGAAGGCAGGTGAGGGACTGGCAAAGGAGCCCTGGGGACATCACAGGCGCCTCCGCCGCACCATGAGCTCACAGGTGAGGCCGGAACACTTAAATGCCTGTCTGCACCTGGTGACATCCTTCGTCCTCACACCCACACTTCTGCTGCCTGCTGTCCTCATAAGGATCCCCTTAACCCCTTGCTACCTGACTCTGTTTTGCTCCCTCCACCCAAACTGGGGGACTCCCCTCCTTACAACCCAGATGATCAAAGGAGCCTTAACCAGGAGTCCTGGATATTTGGTCTCTGCTGTGTGCCTGGAGGCAAGGTGCTGCCCCCCCACTCTGGCCTGAGAAGTGAGAGGATGGGTTTCCTCCCACTCAGAGAGAATGCTCTCACCACCCCAACCCCTACCCCACGCCAGAACTCTGCAGGGCCCAGCTTCCTCCCCACTGCCCCTGCTGCAGTCTGCCTTCCCAGGCATCACGGGCCCCTCAGAGGTGGGTACACTGATTATCTTTGTTGGGCAAGTGACAGAACAGGCACAGAGGAGTTCAGTTTCTTTCCCAAGGTCACCCAGCTAGTCAGTGGCAGACCTGACCCTCACTCCCCAAACCTCTGCCCTCCTGGCTCCTCATGACCGTGATCCCACCTTCTTCCCAATTCTCAGACTTCTGGCTTCCTGGTGCCACCGTTCTCTCCTCCCAACCCTCCCTGCTGATCTCACAGCTCCCGCCCCACCTGCACCTTCCACAGTGTCCACTGCTCCCACTGCCCCCCCAACCCCAGGCATTCCAGGTGTCCCTCCCGCCATGGGAATCTGACCACAGCTTGGGGGTGTGGGGTACATTGACTCTATAGATTGCATGTTTCCCTCCTGCCCCCCAAGATTTGGGCCAAGACAGCCATCACGCTCAGGTGATTCCTGCCCACATTCTTTTTTTTTTTTTTTTTTTTAAAGTGTATGTCTGTATTATTTTAAATTTTTATTTATTTATTTATTTATTTATGGCTGTGTTGGGTCTTCGTTTCTGTGCGAGGGCTTTCTCTAGTTGTGGCAAGCGGGGGCCACTCTTCATCGCGGTGCACGGGCCTCTCACTATCGCGGCCTCTCTTGTTGCGGAGCACAGGCTCCAGACGCGCAGGCTCAGTAGTTGTGGCTCACGGGCCCAGCTACTCCGCGGCATGTGGGATCCTCCCAGACCAGGGCTCGAACCCGTGTCCCCTGCATTGGCAGGCAGATTCTCAACCACTGCGCCACCAGGGAAGCCATCCTGCCCACATTCTTTATGTGACTGTGCATGTCCCCCACTAACCGTAAACCCTGGTAAACATGGGTAAGTGTTGATGAAATATCATGAGAAGCAATAGCTAGGAACCTCTGCCATTCTGTAGCTATGTCACCAGGGACAAATAACCTCTGTGAACCTCTTCCTCCTCTGTAAAATATTGAAAATGGTGGTTATCTTGCTGAGTTTTCTTGAGGGCACAGATAATGCCTGAAAAGCCCTTAGCACGGAGCTTGGTGTGTAGAAGCTGTGCTACCCAGGCCTTGCCTGTGAGAAAAGTTTAGTTCTAACTGAGGAGGTCAGTGAAGGTTCCTGGGTGAGGGGTCCTGTGAGGAGAGCACCCTCCCCCCTGCCCCCTGCTGGTGCCCGGGGAGGGACGAGGGAGGGCAGAGAGGAGGGGCCTCCTGGTGCCAGCCACCGAGGTTGCTCTTCTTTCCGCAGATGGAGCTGAAGGCTGGGAAGGGGGCTGGAGATCGGATGGGGCCCGACTGGAAGGCAGCCCTGCAGAGGGAGCGGGAGGAGCAGCAGCGGCTCCTGGCTGAGTCCTACAGTGCGGTCATGGAGCTGACGCGGCAGCTGCGGATCAGTGAGCACAACTGGGGCCAGGAGAAGCTGCAGCTGGTGGAGCGGCTTCAGGGGGAGAAGCAGCAGGCGGAGCAGCAGGTAAAGGAGCTGCAGAATCGCCTGAGCCAGGTGAGGTCTGTCCCAGCCCAAGACGGCTTAAGCCACAAGGGGGACGTTGCTATAGGCACAGACCAGGGGGAAGACTCCTTCAGGTAGAGATGGATCTGTGTGCTCGGAGACTGCAATAGGGACCAGGTCTTCCTCTCTGCCAGTCTCACAGGCTTGCTTTCCTCTGTGTTTTATTCTGAAGCAAGCCGTTCTCAAAGATGGCCTCTGTTAGTGTTGTATTCATAGCCTCACAGCTTAGCAGTTTCAGTGGAAAGAGAGTTTTCCTTTTCCACAAGGATTCTGATCTGCCACGTATGAGTCACGTGCCCACACCTAGAACCTGCCAAAACCTCGGAACCAAGAGGTTTCCCATGAAAATTAGAGTCCTCTGACCAAAAGGGGGAAATAGGAAAAACAATCATTGACCATTACAGCCCTACTACAGTTAACATGCACCTAGCTTATCAAGCTGCTATGCTCCACTGTGACTTTTCCTGTGACTGTGACTGTTTATTTTTTATTTCAATTGTATAAGTCAGGACTTCATCTTTATGTAAGACTCAAATATTACAAAAGCATACTCCAACCCACTCCCTCCCTTTCTTGCTGTTTAAATTTACATTCAGAGATTTTTTTAAATCATTAATTGAATCCTAATGTACATATTATTTACGCTTTGCCTGTTTCATAGAGAGCTGTTCATGACAGAATGCAGAGGCCACTCTCATTCAGTTTAATTGCTGCTTAGCATACCTAGGTGGAGATACCACTTTGATGTCATTCAGCTGCTGCTTAGCTGATGTAGCTGTTGCAGGCATTGTAGCGTGAATTAACATGGTAATAACAACTATTACCGTGCTTGATATAATGACACTTATAAGGATGCCTGTAAGTGGTTGGTTTCATGATCATTTGTCAAACCCACTCCGTTGGTTCAGAGCTGCTGCCCACTGGGAAGGTGGCTCTGAGTCTATGATCTGGGTCATCTGGGCTGCAGAGTGGAGCCTGGGGAATGGCCCTGCACAGAACAGGGCCCTGCTCACCATCTTTGCCTGCACATGACCATCTTCTTTACTCTTGCCCAGCTGCAGAAGGCTGCTGACCCTTGGGTCCTGAAGCACTCAGATCTGGAGAAGCAGGACAACAGCTGGAAAGAGGTGAGTGGGGTGGCAGGCCGCCCATGTGCTGTGCTCCTGGCTACACTGGAAAGTCTCTCACTTGTGGGGAATGTGACAAGGAGGATGCTAATCCTGTCCCACAGGTCACACACCCTCACCCCCTTGGGCTCCTCAATCCTGAGGTCTCTACTTCATGGTTCCAGCCTTGAGACCTGTAAAGAGCCCCCTGTTAGCTCCATCCTTCCATACCTGGGACAAAGGCTAGGTGTTTCTCTGTGTTTCAGTTGTGCCTTTCTCAAAAGCAGAGCCTCCAAAGAGCTGTGTGATCCTGGGCAAGTCACTCTCCCTCTCTGGGCCCCAGTTGCCTCATTGGTAAAATGAGAATCACGTTCTCTGCCTTAGCCCAGCCCTGGTTGTGGAGATCAATCAGTGAAGTTTGCTTCTAAGCCTCAGGTGCACTGTCCGTATAGCCACACACCGAGTAACCAAACAGTGAACATATGGGCCCTTGCTCGTGACAGCCTGAGGAAGCAATAAAAGCCAATTCTGGGGAACTGAAGCAGGAGAGGATTTCATTAGGGGCTCAAGAGGGCTGGTGATGCAGGGTCAGAAAACTGGTGTAGGTCTCTGAACCAGGGTGGGGCAAACCCCAAGCAGGACCTCAGGTCACTGCTTTCACCTTCAGCTGAGCAGCGACCACTGGGTGCTTTGTTGCTGCCACTACATTCAGAATAAGTTCTAAATAGAGTCTCTTTCCTTGGGTCCTCTCTTGGACCACTGATTGGCCATGCCTGGATCACATACCTATGTGTGTGTGGAGAGGGGTTAGGTGCACTGTAGCCAGAAACTGACCAGTGAGCATTCTAGATCAGTGCTGACACCACTCCTGCTCTACAAGAGGAGACTCATGCGTGGGGCTCGGGGCCAGCTCCCACACTGACCCCCTGTTACCTTCCCTCTGTGTGCTAGTGGCCAGACTGACCCTTTCCTGTCTCTCTTCTATGGCAGACACACAGTGAGAAGATCCACAACAAGGAGGCTGTTTCTGAAGCTGAGCTTGGGGGAACCGGCTTAAAGAGGTGCTAGCAGCCCCTCCCCATGCTCCACTCTGCAGCCCCTCCCCCTGCTCTGCCCCCCCCAAGCCCCAACCCTGCAGGCTGCCCTGCCCCTTTGCCTCTCTTCTCTTCCTCTGCCCTGCGCACCCACCACTGCACCTCAGCTGAATTGGGAGAACACTGGGATATGGTTTCTAAAGATTTTTTTTTTTTGATGTGGACCATTTTTTTAGTCTTTATTGAATTTGTTACAATAGTGCTTTTTGTTACAATAGTGTTACAATAGTGCTTCTGTTTTATGTTTTGGTTTTTTGGCCCGGAGGCATGTGGGATCTTAGCTCCTCCACCAGGGATTGAACCCTTACCCCCTGCAT
Source organism: Eubalaena glacialis (assembly GCF_028564815.1). Lineage (NCBI taxonomy): Eukaryota > Metazoa > Chordata > Mammalia > Artiodactyla > Balaenidae > Eubalaena > Eubalaena glacialis. The sequence goes on from NC_083728.1 coordinate 23,309,834, forward strand.
TGGAAGGTGAAGTCTTAACCACTGGACCGCCAGGGAAGTCCCCTGAGATATGGTTTTTATGGAACCCAAGCCACTTAGGAGCTGGGAAAGTTTGGGTGATGGCAATTGTAGCCTGTGCTTTTTTTGATTCTGGGCGTGGAAAACTGGGGCCCCAGAATATCCTAGCTGAGAAAGAAACTGTTTAGCTCCTCTTGGGGTTCTTCCTGTCTCTGGAGTTGGAAGAGTCCAGCTGGACATCTATTCCTGGGACTAGTGAGCAGCATCCTCTGGGCCCAGCCCTGTGCTATAGCCAGAAAAACCCCTAGAGCTATCAGGACCATGTCTCCACCATTAGGAAACCATTATGAAAAGATTCAGGGTAACAGAACCTCCCAGGGGCCGTGCGAGTAGCGTGAAGCCAGGTGGGCCCCGGGATAGGAGGGTGGCTCTGGAGTCATAGTGTGGGATTTGAATTCCAGCACTGTCATTTCTAGCTCTGTGCCCTTGGGCTATACTTCCCATTTCTACCTACTGGGATAACAGGAACTGCCCCCTAGAGTTGTCGGAGGACTGAATGGTCTGACGTGTGCAATGTTGTCACGTATGCCCGGCACTTACAGTCATCAGGCAGCACACGTGCCAGGTCTGGGCTGGAGATTAAATGGCGTCCTAGATTGGGTTCCCTCAAAAGTAAACCTTGAGGCAAGGATTTGAGTGCAAATGGTATATTTGGGAGGGGATTCAAGGAAAAGCCTGGAAGTGAGACAGGGAAGGGAAGGCACCATAAAGGAGGTGTTATCAACCAGGATACACGTGGGCAACTGGAGCTCAGCTTCACAGCATCTCTGGGAGCCAGAGCAGAACATGAGTTCTCCCACCTGCGGGACAGGGAGGCTGGTACCAAGCCACCAAACCCCACTCATTGTTTGTTGAGGGCTGTGTCTAGGGCCATAAACTATGTGAATTTCTAGCTTCCTGTGGGTGGAGGCCAAGTGTGCTCCTGCAGACAGAAAAAAGCCCTCCGGTGGAGAATGGCAGGTGCTCAGAGATACAGTGTTGAGTGTGTAGGTGTGAGTGTGGAGGGGACGAGGTGCAGGGCACCTACAGCGTCTTCCGCAAGAGGTGAGCAGGACCGTCATGGTCCGTCTCCCCACTGCCCCACCGCCCCCTGCCCGTGAAGTGCACGGACCAGGGAGAAAGACCAGAGTACCTGTTCCGCGTGAGGCATCTTCCACTAACTCTGCCCTTTCTCCCCTGCTCTTCCCAGGACCAAATCGGTTTCCTCCATGTCAGAGTTTGAAAGTTTGCTGGACTGTTCCCCCTACCTCGCAGGGGAAGCCGCCCGGGGCAAGAAGCTGCCCAACAGCCCTGCCTTTGCCTTTGTGGGCCCCCAGCCAGTGGACCCGGAGAAGGCTGCCCCGGAACAGCCAGGGCTCTCGCCACGTGACTGCAACCGCCTGGGTGCCCTGGGCTGCCAGGAGCCGGCGGGGAGGCAGATGCAGCGCAGCTACACGGCTCCCGACAAGACGGGCATCCGCGTCTACTACAGCCCCCCGGTGGCCCGGCGCCTGGGCGTCCCCGTGGTCCATGACAGGGAGGGCAAGATCATCATCGAGCCTGGCTTCCTCTTCACCACAGCCAAGCCCAAAGAGTCGGCCGAGGCGGACGGGCTGGCGGAAAGCTCCTACAGCCGCTGGCTCTGCAACTTCTCCCGGCAGCGCCTGGACGGGGGCTCCGGGGGCGGCCCCTCGGCGGCCGGGCCCGGCTTCCCAGCGGCCCTGCACGACTTTGAGATGTCGGGCAACATGAGCGACGACATGAAGGAGATCACCAACTGTGTGCGCCAGGCCATGCGCTCGGGCTCGCTGGAGCGGAAGGTGAAGAGCACGTCCAGCCAGACGGTGGGCCTGGCCAGCGTGGGCACGCAGACCACCCGCACGGTCAGCGTGGGCCTGCAGACCGACCCGCCCCGCAGCAGCCTGCATGGCAAGAGCTGGTCGCCGCGCAGCTCCTCGCTGGTGTCCGTGCGCAGCAAGCAGATCTCCTCCTCCCTGGACAAGGTCCACTCGCGCATCGAGCGGCCGTGCTGCTCACCCAAGTACGGCTCGCCCAAGCTCCAGAGGCGGTCCGTGTCCAAGCTGGACGGGGCCAAGGACCGCAGCCTGTGGAACCTGCATCAGGGCAAGCAGAACGGCTCGGCCTGGGCCCGCTCCACCACCACGCGGGACAGCCCCGTGCTGAGGAACATCAACGATGGGCTGTCCAGCCTATTCAGCGTGGTGGAGCACTCGGGGAGCACCGAGTCCGTCTGGAAACTGGGCGTGTCCGAGGCCCGGGCCAAGCCCGAGCCTCCCAAGTATGGCATCGTGCAGGAGTTCTTCCGCAACGTGTGTGGCCGGGTGCCAAGCCCCACGTCCGTACCCGGGGAGGAGGGCGCCAAGAAGCTGGAGCCCATCTCCCCTGCCAGCTACCACCAGCCGGAGGGCATGGCCAGGATCCTGAACAAGAAGGCAGCCAAGTCAGGCGGCAGCGAGGAGGCCAGACTTTCCATGCTTCCCCAGATGGGGAAGGATGGGGTCCCTCGTGATGGAGATGGAGCCACGGTCCTTCCCAATGAGGTAGGTGGGTGGGGTCTGCCCTTTTTCTTGGGAGGTGAGATTGGCTTATAAGGTCCCACTCTTGGTTTTCAAACTCAGGCATGTGGTTTGTGTATTTCAAAAGGTCCTTGTGCTGCTCTGGGATGGGGGTTGGAAGGCCCCAGACCTGGAACAGCAGACCTGATGGACACACAGTCTGAATACAAGAGACTGGTGAGCATGGTGGCATACCCAACTGCTTTGCCACCATACCCCAGAGATTGCCAGCATCCCCTCCAGGGAAGAGGCATGCTCACTGCCCTCCTGCTACCCAGTGGTGTGCGGGAGCCATCTCCTTTGGTTCATGAGAGCCAATCGTGTACATCTCTGTGTTTAGTGATGTCACCTTAGTACCTTGAGATCGGCCACCAGGGGAGGATTTACTCCGTGATAATTAGAAATGCTGCATGGGAGGATTTACTCCGTGAAAATTGGAAGTGCTGCAGATCAGGGCTTCTCCTCTTACTCCTGGGAAACTAGTCATTAAACATGTACCAGCACACCACTGCCCTCACCCCACCAAGACTCTATCCCTAAGTGCTTCCATTTCCTCTGAGACTCTTTTGCTGCTCACTCCACTCCTGATACCAATTTCAGATTTAGTTAGGGATTATGTGCATGTTAGTAAAACAAAGCATGTAAGTTAGCTTTGCAGAAAGGGAAATTGCAGAGGATCTCATGGAACCCAAGGGCAGGGACCCAAAGGCCCCAGTGGCTGCTCTGTCTCCCTCTCCTCTCTCTTGAGCTTCATTTTCTCTGATGTCCTCTTCCTCCCTCTGTCTCTGTTGTATTTGAATATGGTCCAGGTGGGCTCTGCCTACTCTGCTTTTATAACATCTTCCAGTTCCAGCACCTAAGGGAGTCTGACTCAAATCCCTGTGTCCCCATTCCACATTTCAGGAAGAAACTGACTAGTGTAACTTGAGTCCAGTGTAACCCCTTGGTCCAGTCAGCTGTGGTCAGGGGTGGTATCATGGTCTGCAGTGCACGGAGTGAAGGAGGGTTGTAGGTGGGGGCACAGAGAGGTGGCATGGGCTGGGATTGACCCATGTGATTTGTACGTATTGTATGTTTAGCTGGTTTCTAGTTTTTCCCTATTTATACGTAATGCTGTGGTGAACATCTTGACACAAAAGCATTTTTCCATATTGCAGATTATTTCCTTACATTTGAGTTGCAGAAATGGGATTCCAGAATAAAAGACTGTAAATTGTTAAAGGTATTTGATAAGTGTTGCTAAATTGTCTTTCCAAAGACTTTGTTTAATTTCTAGAACCCCCAGGAGTGTATGGTGAGTGCCTTACTTCCCTATACTCTCTGGCTGCATTTAAAAAAAAAAAAAACCTTTTAAATATTCATTCCTCTTTTTTTAACTTAAGAAAACCCTTTTTGAAGTCAATATACATACTGAGCATATTGTAAGAATATGGCTTATTGACTTCTCACAAACTGAACACACCCATTGTATTAGAGTTCTCCAGAGAAACAAAACCAATAGGCTTTGTGGTTATGCGTGTGTATGTGTGTGTGTGTATATATATATATATATATATACATAGAGAGAGAGAGAGAGAGAGAGAGAGAGAGAGAGCGATTTATTATATTGCAAGCTGAAGACCCAGGAAAGCCAATGGTTTAGTTCCTGTCTGTGTCCAAAAGTCTGAGAACCAGAAGAGCCAACAGTATAGCTCCAGTACAGCATATATAGCTGATGTAGTTCCGATCTAAAGGTCATCAGGAAGGAAGAATTCTTTCTTACTCAGGGGGAGTCAGCCTTTGTGGTCTGTTCAGTACATTGACTGATTGGATGAGGCCCACCCACATTAGAGAGAGCCATCTGCTTTACTCAATCTACTGGTTTAAATGTTACTGTCTTCCAAAAGCATCCTTGCAGAGGCACCCAGGATAATATTTGACCAAATATCTGGACCTGTGGCCCAGTCAAGCTGACACATGAAATTAATCATCACACCCACATAACCACACCTACATCAAGAAACAGAGGTACAAAGCTGGCCGTATTTTGAATGTTGGTTTCATAGTTGATCCAAATGTTTTTCAGTATGTAAAATGTGCTTATTACCTGTTGACCCAGTAGTTCTCCTAGGAATGTAGCCTATGGAAATATTCACAGAGGTAGACACGTGTGTAAAGAAATGTATTGCATTATTAATAAAAATTGCTAAGATTTATTGAATACTTAATAGGCACTATCAAATGCTTCACATATACCTGATGTGACCCTCACAACAACTTTGACAAAGGTATCACGTCCCTCATCTTAGAGCAGGAAAAATCAAGGCTCAAAGAGGTTAAATAACTTATCCAAGTTCACACAGCTGGTAGACAGTTGGGCTGGGATTTGAACTAAGCAATTGAGTTTTACAGCAGCACTTTTTTTTTCAAAGTGTAGTTACTGTACAATATTATATAAGTTACAAGTGTGTAATATAGTGATTCATAATTTTTAAAGGATATAGTTCATTTATGGTTACTATAAAGTATTGGCTATATTCCCTGTGCTGTAAAATATATCCTTGTACAATAGCTTATTTTATACCTGATAGTTTGTACCTCTTAATCCCCTACCTCTATATTGCCCCTCCCCCCTTCCCTCTCCCCACTGGTAACCACTAGTTTGTTCTCTATATACGTGGGTCTGCTTCTTTTTTGTTATATTCACGAGTTTGTTGTAATTTTTAGATTCCACATACAAATGATATCATACAGTATTTGTCTTTCTCTATCTAACTTATCTCACTTAGCATAATGCCCTCCAAGTCTATCCATGTTACTGCAAATGGCAAAATCTCATTCTTTTTTGTTTTGTTTTGTTTTGCTTTTAAAATTTTTTTTTTTAATCAGTCATCAATTTTATACACATCACTTTATACATGTCAATCCCAATCGCCCAATTCAGCACACTCATTCTTTTTTTATAGCTGAGTAGTATTCTATTGTAGATATATACCACATCTTCTTTATCCATTCATCTGTTGATGGACACTTAGGTTTTGGCAATTGTAAATAATGTACTGCAGCACTTTTAACCATTATCCCTGTGCGTTGGTAATAGTAAAAAAAAATTAGAAACTACCTAATATCCACATAAAAAATGCATTGGATAAATAAATCAAGCTATTTCCATTCAGTAGAATAGCATATGGCCATTAAAAAGAAGGAGATCTGGACATACATGACAAAAAAGTGTTCATGTTTTGCAATTACAAAATAAGCTGTAGGGGTTGAAATCATTTGGGTAAATGCATGTGTGTGCAATGTTTTGAGAATTTATCTTTCATGGACAATGTTTACTTTCTTCTCTGTATATTCCAGAATTTATTACCTTCTGGAAGGTTGTTTATAAGCATTCATTACTGCTCTAATGGGAGAAAATAATTTTTAAAAATTGGTCCAGAGAGGGGCTACAGCCCCTGGGAACTGGTCCCTGGGCACAGCTGAGTCCAAATTCCTTGCCTGGCCACCCAGTCCCTGGGTGGGCAGTGCCTCCGGGCTCCTCCCGACTTCTTCCTCCCTCCTCCCAGGATGCCGTGTGTGACTGTAGCACCCAGTCTCTCGCCTCCTGCTTCGCCCGGCCATCCCGCTCTGCCGTCCGCCACTCTCCTTCCAAGTGCAGGCTGCACCCTTCAGAGTGCGCCTGGGGTGGGGAGGAGAGGGCAGCCCCCCCCAGCGAGTGACAGAGCAGCCGAGCTCCCCACCTCAACCAGCCCAGTCCCTGGACAGCCAAAGGGAACCCGCGGAGAGGAGACGAGGTGAGGGGCCCGCGCCCCCTGCATCTCTCGCCCAGGAGGGACAGCAGCTGCACCACCGCCGCAGAAGAGCTTTCCCATCCAGGTAAAGCGGGGCCTCCTGCTGACTGCTGGGTGGCGATCTCTGACTTCCCAGGGGAAGGCAGCGAGTGGGAGAAAGACCAAAACTGGGCTTCAGAAGCATCTCCAGAGAGATCCCTTGGGAGCTGATCCGTCGGGAGCTGATCCCTGGGTCATAAGGGAGAGCCTTGCCTGGTTCTAGCCACACCCCCTTCTCAGAAGAGCCAAGGAAAGGATACACTTCCAGCCATGCCCCTCAGGGAAAAGGGCTCACAGAGACGTTCCCTGCCAACCACATCCCTCTTCATGGGGAGGAAACACCAATGAGAAGAACAGGCTTTGCTCTAGGGCTCAACTTGGGGTTCTTGGTGGAGCTGAAATGGGCATCACCCCGTCCATTTCTTCCCTCCACTGCCTCCTCCTCCCAGCCCTGCTGCTCTGGATTGCTGTGGCTCTAGGGGATATGATAGGGCAGTAACCAGGGTCAAGTATCTGCTTGGAATCCTGGAGCCCTGGATCTCCCTGCCCGTAGCTTGGGTGCAGCAAGGACTAGAAGACGAGGGGCTCAGGGTTGGGGAGCCACTGGAACTGCCTTTCTTGCCAAGGTGACGTGGGGGGCCCCAACCTTCCCAGGAGACTCCTTGAGGACAGAAATAGGTAAAGTCCATCTCAAGACCTGGTGCACAGATAAATGCCTAATTGCCCACTGCCTTGATCGCTGGGGTCTTTTTCCCTGGCACCCTGGAGGGGCACCACATCTCCACTGTGTTTACATCCTGCAGCTGGTGGAGGGCAAAGACATTCCCAGTAAGAGACTCCCAGATGGCCAGGTCAGGCCGAGGAGCATTCCGAGAGGCCAGTGCCCCAGGACATGGCAATAGACTGGGGCCTGGAAACACATTTCTTGTCTAGGTTGTTTATTTGAATTTTTCTTACTATAAATATTTAAAGTGGTTTTACTTTATTTTAATAATTTAACTTACCCCAAAGCCCCTAAGGTAATTTATTGGAGGTTGATACATGTATTCTTGCCACTGGGACAATGCAAGGCTTTAAGACGATGGACAGGCGCAGGGTCCCCTGTGTGGATGAGGCAACTCAGCAGCCGAGCTCTGGTCTCCACGTCAGCTTTGGATGGCCCACCAGCAAAGCTGGAGCCCTGCAGCCTGCTCCCCCAAAACTGCTGACCCTTTGGCCTCAGAGCATCACTTTACACTCAACACCCGGTACTTGCCCAACCCCCAGCCGTGAGTCTGTAAATGCTCACAGACAGGGTGGAGGGCTGGACCACTTCCCAAACATTCTCCATTTTCTTTCTCATTTTCCTCCCTCCCTCTGAAACCTTTTTTGTTTCAATGAGTCAAACACGGATTACTAAGGCTTTATCAAGAGCATGGAGATCTCTCCAAGTTCCCCAAGTGAGAACTCGCAGGAAAACAGGACTGAACTTCGAGAATGTTGTTTATTGCAGCTTTGCACATGGATCTGAGAGTGTCTGCCAGCCTGCCTCAGTTCACACCAGCCTGCCAGCTTTTTCACCAGCCTCTCTCCTTAGCCTTATGGGCTCTCCCGGCTCGCCTCCCAGCCCCAACTCCACTGCCCACCCTTCCCCATGTCCCATGTGAGCTGCCTGAGCCATCGGATGGATTGCACCTTGGCTCATTGCAGTGTGGTGATGGGGGAGGTGTACTCAGATGGCCTCCCCCTTGGTGCCAGTGAACCCGTTTTGTTTACACACATGCCCACACATCTGCCTGTTACAGGCTGGGGGCTCAGAGTGGAAACACCAGGATAAAGTGGCTTATCTGAATTTGCCATCAGGAAGACCAAAAGCCAGCAGCTTGGCTAATTTGCCCCCAGGACTCAGGAGATGCCTCTGTGCTCCCACCCACCAGCTCCTGGTCTTGCCCTTTCTGGAGCATCTGGACCAGTTACCCAAATTCCTTCATCACCATTCCCTATTGGCAGAACTTGGGGTTACGTTAGTGCAAGCAGCCACTTCCTCATGCCATAGTGACCTGTGTGGGCAGAGCAGGCAGGCTGATGGAGCCATGGGCCAATCCCCTCTAGGATGCCACTGCTCCCACCCAAGAGGTCAGGGGTCCCCTCCAAGGTTATCTCCAAGTGAGGGGATTCACACAAGGCCACAAGCCACCAGAGGCCTCTGGCACTTCCCAGAGCTGCAGAGGGCCAGGGAGGCTGTGCTTCTAGCCTTGGGGAGAAATCCTCGTGAGACCTGAACCCTGCGGACCGCTCAGCCTTACCGTCGTTCTCACCCAAGATTGTCCTTGCATTCTCATTGTCTTAGAGCCTGGCCACCCAGACCTCAGCCAGTGTCAGAGACCCCAGATCTTGGTTTTCAATAAAGTCCCAGTTTCTGCTTCCTGCATGCCACTGTGCAAGGTCACTCATCACTGTTCCTACAGAAGCCTCTGGACGTGGGGCTTGATGGGGTTGAAAATGTTACGTGTAAATATTGGTTTGGTTTGATTTTTAGCATTTTAATTAGTAACGGTTGTGTTTTCTTTTTTGGGGTGGGGGGTTGGTTTGTAAAAACTCTCTACTCTTTTGGAATGTAATTTCTAAGTTTGTTTCTTCAAATGCCTTTTTAAGTCTTGGTAACATTCCCAAAGCAGAAAACTGCCTGGCCCTCTGTGGGGACTCCCATGGAGCATTGGGTCCCAGGAAGGAACACTGCCCTTTCCCCCTTTCTTCCCCTTCCTGCTACCCCTTACCTTTTTACTCCTAGCAGCTTCTTCTTCCTTCTTTTCCTCCTCCTCTAGCCTTCTTTTTCCTTTCCCCATCTCTATTCTCTGCAGCCAAAGTCCCAAGGAACCCTGGGGTCCTAATTCCCTACAGACCCCTAGGCTTGGATCCACTGTGTTGGCACCAGTTGGTTGAGGGGAAATGGGAGACCAGTTGGCATGGTTGACCCCAAACTGGACGATCTTGTGTTTCCTATGTGTGACCTCTTCCCAGAGCCAAATTAAACCCTCCTGGGGGCAATGATGTCTGTATTTGAAATGAAAGTCAAACCACTTTGGCACATCAGTGGTCCCTAGATCCTGCATGCACAAAGCATCAGTATCCAAGTCCCTGTCACCCTGGCAGCCCTTCCCCGCCCCCTGCTAATTCTTTCCCCACCAAAGGCTGACCAATTTAAAAAACTCCTCCAAGAGGTCTTGCTCAAAATGGCCCCGCCCCTTGGTCTCCCCAGGGATGCCCTTCTACGAGCTGCTCTCCCAGGTGACAAAGTTGAGGGCCCAAGACTTGACCCTCTTACACCCTAATTGCCACATGGCTCCCTCGTGCCTGCCCCCATGCACCTTTCATGGTTTCGTCACCCGGCCTGTTCTCCTCTTGCCAATCCAACTTCCAGGCCCTTCCTCCCTCTCCTCTCCCATCTAGAATGTCCTCCCCACCCCAGCTTTGCCAGCCTTCCAGCCCCACCAGCATCACCCCCCCCCACCCCGTACACCCCTCCTAGAGCACGTTGCTATTTAGAAATTGCTTCCCCATGCCACATCTCCTTCAGACTTCTAAGGGCCAACTCTGGGAGGCAACCTTGGCAGGATAGGGGTTAGTGCTCCCATTTTACAGATGAGGAAACTGAAGTGCAGGTCTCATCCCTGAGTCACCTAACTGGGAAGTCATCAAGTTTAGACTAGAACCTGGGTCCACTGGATCCCCTAACCCAACTCTGTCCTGCTTGCTGTGTCAACCCACTGCCCCACTGGGGGCTTTGTGTGGGTATAGGACACCGAGAATATGCCACTGCCCAACCCAGACATAAAACCAGTCCACTCTGAATCACTGGACCCGTATGTCCCAGAGGGTGGTGTGGGGACCCCCTGCATCAGAATCCTCTTAGGGCATGTCTAAAATGCAGCTTCCTGGGACCCGCCTCAGCCTCTGGGCCAGGAATCCGCGTATCTAACAAATCCCCAGGGAGATCCTGAGTACAATGGCCACGCCATTGATGTTCACAGCCCTGACTGTTAGGCCATCTTTTTTTAACCAGATAACCATGATGTTATATCTTAAAAAGAGCATTGAGCTGGTAATTAGGGGACCTGGTCCTCAAGCCAGCTCTGATTTGGGTTAATTATGCTGAGAATTTCCAAAAAGCACTGGAGGCAATTTACAATCTTAGTCATAAGGATCAGTAAGACAACAGAAAAAAAGAGAGTCAGGAACTTCCTTGGTGATCCAGTGGTTAAGAGTCTGTGCTTCCACTGCAGGGGTTACGGGTTCGATCCCTGGTAGGGGAACTAAGATCTCGAATGCCTCACAGCGCAGCCAAAAAAAAAAAACCAAAAAACAAAGAAAGTCAAAAAGCAAGAGGAATTATCATTCCCCAAATCTATCTGACGTGATTCCCATAATCCTGCAATTAAATTTTACTCTTGAGTTTCCTGGCAACCACAGTAAAAAGGGAAGCGCATCATGGTAAAAAGGGAAGCATGTCATCATCCCGTCATGGGAAGAAACCATAGTTGCCCCAGGAGACAAACTCTTCTGCTGCTAATTTCGAGCATGTGTCCTTAAAGTCCACTAAGCCGGTTGCAGTGTGAACCTAAGATGCAAGGATGGTTTCCAGGTCACTATTTTTAAAATAATAATAAATGGCCACCAACTTGAATGACCTTGGCCCCGGAGCATGTGGCTAGTCTGTACCTCAGTTCCTCCAGCTATAAAGTGGGAGAATGTCCTTGCATGGCTGTGCTGAGGACCAAATACAGTACTGTGCCTGTGAATGTGCCTGGGAAAGCATAATTTTCTACATCCATGGAAAGTGTTCTAATCACACTCATTGTTCCCACACCAGCCTCCTGGTGCCCTGGCCCTGGGGGTGATACACCCCTCACTAGTCTTAGTGAATAGAAAGAAAAATAAACTGGACCTACCCCCTCACTTTTTTAAAAATTGTGGCAAAACATACATAAGACATAGCCATTTTTAAGTGGCTTTAAATACGTTCACAATGTTGTATTGATACACTCTCCACTTCCAGAACTTTTTATCACCCCAAACTGAAACTCTATACCCACTAAACAATAACTCCCCATCCCTCTCCCCCAGCCCCTATAACCTCTATTCTACTTTCTGTCTCTATGAATTTGCCTAGTCTAAGCACCTCATATAAGTGGAATCATACGTACAGTGCTTGTCCTTTTGTGTCGAACCCCCTCACTTTTTGGATGAGGAATCAGGCCCAGAGAAGGGAGAGAGTGGTTCACCCAAGGTCAGACAGCAGGTTAAAGGCAGAATCAGGACCAGAACCCAGGCTTCCTGACCCCCATCAGGTTCTGCATCCCCAGTGGTGGGTGAGACACCCCCCACCTACCATTCCGTGGTCTTGGTTGAACCCCTTCCTCTCTCTGGGCTCAGTCTGTTCGCTCCCCACTGCCCACCCATCCTCTCTTTTATCATCTTCCTCCAAAGCTTCCCCTCCTCCTGCCTCCTCTTCTCCAGCTGATTCCCACCAGCAGACTGAGTGGCCCTGACCCATGGCCAGGTTTTCCTTCTGAGCCCCAGGCTTCCTTGTAGCACCCATCCCTCAGCCCTCCCAGAACGGCCTCCCCAGCTCCACTCGTCTCCCGTGGATTTCCCTGTAACCTCAGCAAACCCCTCCCTGTCCCCTCAGCCTCACATTCCCATCCTCCCGTGTCTGTGGTCTCCCAACTCCGGATGTTTGCTTTCAGATCTGGTTGTATTCCCTGGGTTCTGTTTTATTTTGTGTTTCCTCACACCGAAGGGGGAACCTTTCCCCAATGCCTCAGGCTGGGCTTGGCCCCAGTGACCACCCCCCAAGCCCAGAAAGACATCCCCCCATCCCACCCTTGAGCCCCATTTTCTTCTGTCCACAGCCTCCCGGCAAGACCCCAACGCTTTCCACTGGGAATTGGGGGGGAACTTGGATCCCCCATTTTGGCCTCCTCTATCCTGCCCAGTCCCACATGGCCTTGTTTGGAAAGTAGATACAGCCTGGCTTGGGTTCTTCTCTCCCTGGCCATCCGTCCATCTGTCTGTCCATTTGACATCCCCCATACTCTCCACTCTCTCCTGGACCTCACGGCCTCTGGAACAGCTTGCCCTGGCAGAACCTGTAGCCTACCCTGGCAGAACCTGTAGCCCACCCTGGCAGAACCTGTAGCCCACCCTGGCAGAACCTGTAGCCCACCCTGGCACTACCCCTTACCCCTCCCAACAGTGTTTGCAAAGTCCACAGACCCAAGAATGGAAGGGGACTGGTGACATGATGCTGGGCCTGAGTCCCCTGCCCAGGGCTCTTCCCCACCCCTCCTGCACTCTTCTTGGACCCTACCTTGTGTATCCCATCAGCCCTACACCACTCCCTTCCTGCCCTTCACCAGCCCCCTGGACCCCAGGGTCTAAGGAAAGGAGCTTTGGTTTCCCCTAAGCATCCTTGAAGGGCCGAAGTCATCAGGGCCTGGCCACCTTGTCACTCTCCATTCTGATACCACTCAAACTGCTCCCATGAAAAGGAACCTCAGCCAGGAGTCTGGAGACCTGGCCCAGGAGATGTCTTAACTTCTCTGTGTTTGGCTGGTTGTATGATTTTATGATAAGCACGAGGATGATCCTTAGGGCCCCAGAGCACCCCTCATGTTTTGGAGTCCTGCATCACCATCCTCTCTCCACTGGGCCCTGGTATTCTGGCTCCTCTCTCAGCTCCGCCACTGATCTCTGTGCCTTAGTTTACTTCTCTGCACAGGGGGGCTCACCACAAGTCTGTTCCCAGCAGCTTCCCAGATATTTTGGTGCCTCTAAGGCAGGGCCTTGCCAGCTGTGGCCCAGCTCCCTGGCATTGTCTTGGGGCACCAAGTTGCTGAGGATGAGATGCCTGGAGGTTCTCAAAGAAGCAGGAGCATCACCTGGGCACTTGATAGACATGCAAAGTATTGGGCCCACTCAGGACCTATGGAACAGAACCTTGGGCGGGGCGGGGGGAGGATGGCCAGCAAGCTGGGGTTTAACAAGCCCTCCAGGTGATTCTGATATACACAGGAGTTTGCCACCTGCTGATCTAGACCAGCAAATAGTGTGGCCTGGTGAGGGACTAAGGCTGGCCCTGACCAGGAACAGGAAACACCAATTTCATCTGGACTCCTGAGAGATTGCGAACCCTCCCTGCCCCTACCCAAAGCAAAACAAAACTATGTTCTCCTCTTCCTGGAAACTGGGGGGCTGGGAGAAGGCATACATTTTTCCTTCCCCTGCCCCTGGCTTGTTTCCAGTTCTACCCACTTCTCCTACTTGTCTGGGTTTTACAAAAGATTGTGTAGGGTTGTGCCAGCCAGGCAGCTGGTGGGCGTCCTGGGCCGGGGGGCGGGAGACAAAAGACCCTGACCGTTTATCCCTTGGGAACCTCACCATAGGCTTATGGCCTCTCTTCAAATGGAAAGAAACAACTCCTCAAAGAAAGACTCCTAAATCCCCAGCCAGCTCCTCCTCCTCCTTCTCTCACCTCTAGGGAGACCTTGTAGACAGTGCCAAAAAACAGCTCCAACCCCCAGCGGCTGGGGAAGAGAGCCAGAAGCTGTCCCTCCTCCTCATCCTGGCCCCCCCTCCCCAAACCCCGCCAATACTGTGAAGCCCCCTTCCTGACCATCCTGGTTTCCTGGTGTGGACCCTGCAGCTGTGGGCCCTAAGGGTTCCCCAGGGAAAGGCCTTTGGGAGGGAAGGGACTAAGGGCATCCTTGGGCCAAACTGTCCACCTCTCCTGTCCGCTGTTTCTCCTCCCCACTCCTGTCTTCAAAAGGCTCTTTCCCAGGATGGATTGGGTGCTAGGACAACCATGGTCCAATCCGCCAGCTCTCCTTGCCCCCGTGTCTTATTTCAGACATGAGAATAACTGTACAGTGTAAACTTACAAAGCGTTTTTAATGGTTGTAGATTGGAAATAAAGTATGTCATATGAACAGTTTCCATGGACTTGGCCTCTTCTCTGATTTCTCATTTTGGGTGGGTGGGGTGCTCAGCAGATTTGAAACTTGACTCTACCCCACACCCAGTTGCCTGGGAAGGAAGGAGCCCTGGGAATGCCACAGCCAGCTGGCTGGTTTGGGGTCACTTGGGAGGAGCCACCAGGGGTTCATGGCTACTGACTGCTGACACCTCAGAGTCTCCCATGAAGGGTGGTATGGCCACTGAGAAACAAATGCAGCGTCATCAAAAATGGAACTGAGGGAATTCCCTGGAGGTCCAGTGGTTAGGACTCCACGCTTCCACTGCAGGGAGCACAGGTTTGAATCCCTGGTCAGGGAACTAGGATCCTGCAAACCTCACAGTGTGGCCAAAAAAAAAAGGAATTGAAACTTTCTACAAAAGACTTTCAAAAATTTATCATAGAAAAGGACATGGATTAATTATCTATTACAGTAGAATTAATTATCCCCAAACATTTATTATATCACAGGTGCTGTGGGTCAGGAATTCGGGAGCTGAGTAGTTCTGACTCAGGGTCTCCTGAGGGTGCAGTCAAGTGTCAGTCAGGCTGCAATCATGTGAAGGCGTGATTGGGGCTGGAAGATCCACAAGGTGGCTCACTCATATGCCTGGCAAGTCAGTGTTGGCAAGAGGCCTCAGTTCCTCCCCAGGTGGCCCTCTCCATAGGGCTGCTTGAGCATCCTCACAACATGGCAGCTGGCTTCCCCCAGAGCAAGTGATATATGGGAAAGGAGGGTAGAAGTTACAATGTCTTTTATGACTAAGCCTTGAAAATCATACACTATCATTTCTGCAGTATCTTATTGGTTATACAGATTAGCCCTATTCCTTGTGGGAGAGGATTATACAAGGGTATGAAGACCAGGAAGTGGGGAACATTAGGGGCCATCTTGGAAGCCAGCAACCACATGAAAATTACACAGATCTCCTCTTTTTTGAGGGCCTAACAATAGCCAGGCCTGTGCTAGGCATTGAGGATAACAATATATGGGCCTGAAAAACAGGAAAGCAAATGTCAATGGCCAGGGGGAGCCCAGGGTGCTCAGGGAGCTAGGAGGAATCAGCAAAGGCTGCAGAGGGACATCTGAACAGATACCTAAGGTTGAGACGACCAGATGAAGGAGATGGTGGTGTGCTGTAGGCAGGAGACGGAAAGGACATGTTCCAGGTGGAGGGAATGGCATGTGTGAAAGCCTAGTAGAAAGAAGAGCAGAACTGGGGAACTGAAAGTAGTCACTGGCGCGATGAAAGAGGCTGGGTCAGCTCACACAGGGCCTTATGAGGGAAGGAGTGTCCACATCCTGTGGACAGTAGGGAGCCACATAAGAACTGAAAGCAGGGAAAGGACATAGAGGATGTACTGGGTCTGGATTCCATGAAGCAGTATACCCACTGTGCCCCAGGATGGCCAGTTCTGGCTGTGTTCTGTTCTTGGGATATTGACAAGCAAGTAGTAGTTGAAGGAGCAGGGTGAGCAGAGATCCTTCTGGGCTCTAGAAAGTGATATTCAGGGAATAAAGAGCAAATCTCTGCTTTCAGATGTCTGTTGGGAGCCAACATGCTGGAACCACATGGTGGAAATTTCAGGAAGGCAGATTTCTGCCTACCACCAGAAAACTTTTCCAAGGACCACAGCTGCTATAGAAGGATGACCACAGTCACGTTCCAGCTGCTGCTCACCAACCCTTCTTTCAGTTTCTGTGGACTGCTTGTAATTCAACACTTGGAGGATTCAGATCCCAAAGGACTGCACATGCAAGGGGACATTCTGATGGCATCATGCTGGGTGCTGAAGCAGCAGTCTGCTATCTGGGAGCCCCCAAGCCAGCAAAGGATAGTGGACCAGGCACAGGCTGGGCTCCTGGGAGCGCAGAAGGGGGATCTGCTTTTCAGCCTGGGGCCTCAGAGAAGGCTCTGAGAGAGATGAATCCTCAGCTGAGGCTTAAAATCGGAGAATTGTGCCAAGAACAAAAGGCTTGAAAGGCTTCCCAGGCAGAGGGAATGGCTTGAGCAAAGGAGTAGAAGCAATGAGAGAGGAGAGGCAAGCAGTTTGGGGAGGGGCTGGCCTGCAGTGAGGTTACAAAGGAGAGTTCTTGAACTTTGCCAAGTATAGAAGGGACCACAAAGGGAGAATATGTGCTAGAGCAGGACTGGAAAAAGTGTGAGAGTCATGGTCCACATTTTCAGCGTTAAGAAGATAAAAGGAGGGGTGACCGTGGCCTAGCGACGGAGCAGGCATCACTGCCCACCCGCTAATGCACTGTATTCCTTTGGCAAGTACCTCTCTGGACCTCTGTTCCCCATCTTAGAAAGGCTCTAAGCATACTGGGCGCAAAGGATACGCTGGTGTGACGGGACCCAGTTAGTGACTCCCTGGGCGTGGCGTAGCTGAAGAAGCGTAACATGGCAAAGTCTAGGGTGGGAAGAACTTGGACAAAGCGGGCGGGGCAACAAGTCTTGAACACCAGTTTGCGCATGCACCTTGAGGGAAGCCGGCGTTCTGCGCGTGCGCGAGCCCTGGAGGCCGCCGGCCGCGCATGCGCCCTCGTCTGGCGGGCGTTTTACTGGAGGCGGGGCTGGCGCGGGTGGCGGGTCGCCCAGCGGGCCCAGACCAGGAAGGAGCTTCCGCTTTGGCGCAGGGCGTGCGGGGGTCACCCGGGGCCGCGGAGAGTGGCCTGCGACCTTGTTTTTCGGGGACGGAGGCTTTGGGCTGGACGGGCGTCGCTCTGAGGTCAGGAAGTCGCAGACCTCTCCCTGGACGCGGCCCCGCTCACCCGGGCACCATCCTCTTTGGGGTCGGACACCTCGGCCCAGCCCAGACCCAACCCGTCGTCACCCCCGACAGCGGGGACTAGGGGGGCGCTGCAGCCACCTCCGGGTAAGAGGAGACCCGAGGCCGGGCGGCGCCTCTCGGTCGGGGCCTGTTTGCCGAGCCAGCGGTCTAAACTCCAGAACAGTGGTTGAAGGCTGGGGGTGGGTCGCAGGCCGGGGTTGGAATTTCGCCTCTGCTCCAGGCTGGCCGCACAAGTTTGGGCCAGGCTTTTGCCCCTCTCAACCTCAGTTCTCCTATCTGCAACGTGGAATTGATGATGGTACTTACAGAGCTGTGGAAAGGATTAACGGGATAGTGATGCAAGTAAATTGTTTGCATACACACCCAGGTCCTGGAATTTACATTATCCAGGCTTTCATCTGAGTGATACAGTCGTAACTGGGGCGATGTAGATCCTCGACCTACCCCTCGTTGTTCTGTTATCTTTGCCATGTTGTCCCTTCGCATATATTCATTTCTCTTTACTAAGCACCCCGCAACGTACCCATTTCTGTTGGGGATGGGGGCGGGGGAAGCATGGACGATGTAGAGATGCCTCAGTCATGTCCCTGCCCTTTTCCAATCCGTTAGTTGTCTGTAACAGGCTCTAGAAATACAGTCTGGCCGGGGAGGCAGACATGTAAACAGACTTTACAGCCAGTGCTAGGGAGACCTAGGGGTGGAGCAGCCAACTCTGCCAAAGAGAAGTGCTGTGAAAGCTTCACACTTGAGCTCGATTGGGAAGGATGAATAAGCTTTACAGGCAATGTGTGCAAAGAGTCAAAAGTGGTGCGTGGAATGGGAGTGGCAGGAGAAAGCAGGAATGGGTACTAGTTAGGACTAGCTTCTGGAAGGTGTTGAGTACACTGGAGGAATCTCTGCTGCTGTCTAAAGAATGGATTGGGAGGGAGGGAGATGCAAGAGGGAAGAGATATGGCAACATATGTATATGTGTAACTGATTCACTTTGTTGTAAAGCAGAAGCTAGCACACCATTGTAAAGCAATTATACTTCAATAAAGATGTTTAAAAAAAAAAAAGAATGGATTGGAGGGAATTCCCCAGCGGTCCGATGGTTAGGACTCCGCGCTGTCACTGTGAGGGCCAGGGTTCAGTCCCTGGCGGGGGAACTAAGATCCCACAAACGGCGCGGCCAAAAGTAAAATAAATAAGAATGGATTGGAGAGGAGCAATGCTGCATGTAGGAAAAACTAGTGGAGAGACTGTTAGATTCTTGGGGGAGGTGGGGGAGCGTGGTAGAAATTATGAGATCTGATCTAAATCGATAACTGGAAACGGGGAAGAGTTTTAGAGACTGTTGGAAGTAGAATGGACAGGCCTTTGGATCTGTAAAATTAATCAAGGATAATGTGATTTTTTTCATGTTTTGAAGACCATGTAGATCATAATGCCATCAACTGAATTATGCACTTAGGCACTTGTTAAACACAAAATAGTTGGGAAATAAGATGGGGTACATGTTAAGGTGAGTATTTCTAGTGATGAATTCTGTAGAAATTGAGAACAGGAGGTGGTGAGCTGTGCAGATGTTCTCTGGAGGAGGTGGGTGAGGTGGGGTTGGACTGGGCCTTGTCAGGCAGGTAGAATTTCATGGGGCAGTTCAAAGAGACTAGAAAGCACAAGGCCGATTCTGGGGTAGTAAAGCCCCAGCAAGACTGGGACTGAAATGTGGAGAACAGATCACCTCATTTTCCTGTTTTCAGGGTTCTCCACCCAGGATGACTTCTAGATCAGAGACTGTAGAAGGTGAGTACTGTAGTGAAATTCAGTACCTCTTGGGTTTAGGTTCCTGAGCTTTACCTAAATACTTTCCTGGCTCCTGGTGGATTTGAAAGCACTTATTCACGTATTTGCAGAGATGCTTCCTCAGTGTTTCCATGATCTGGGGCATACATTTCCTTTTTCCACTTTTTTGCACAGATACTTAGTTGTGATGGGTTTGATTCTGTATTTTGACTTTTTTATAACAAGTGCTAGAAGAGGAACCAGTGGCATCTAAGACTCATGATCATCAATTGGAATCAGATCCCAACCCTGCGGAAGCGTGTGGTAATTCGTCCACCTCCCTGGAGATGACTGAAGGCGTTTCAAAGGAACAGATTCACCTTGGCTCTAGCCCTAAAAAAGGGGAAAGTTGTGATCTCAGCCACCAGGAAGGACTTCAATCCAGGTCCCTTCATTTGTCCCCCCAAGAACAGTGTGCCCGTCATCAAGACAGGAGGCAGTCCTGGCGGCGAGCAAGTATGAAAGAAACGAACCGGCGGAAGTCACTGCCTCCCTTTCATCAGGGCATCACAGGTGGGGTGCCATGTACATAAAACAATGGAGTTCCAGCTCAGATAAGAGGCAGTGAGGTATGGCAGACAGATAGACTTGACTTTGCTGCTTACTAGCTATGTGACTGAGCAAATCTCTCTGAGCTTCAGTTTCCTCATCTGTAGGAGTATCCTAAGATTATAAGTACTGATGTCAAACACCTAGTAAGTATTCAGTATCATTGCTATTTATATCATGTTATTAGCTACCCACTGTAATCTGTACCATGAACAGAAAATCTGATTTATGGTTGTTCAACACTCACCTCTGCTAAGTGAATGTTCAACATTCGCCTTTGCTAGAAGTAAAGATTTCTTCCTGTGACTTTCGGCCTCATATCCTTAAGCAGAACAGAAGGTGGATGGGTCGCTACCTGATTTTAGGCTTTATAACTGAAAATATCGCAGAGGGAAGGACACATAAAAATATCTAGGGTAAAAACCTAGTTTTTTAGACATGCTATATTTGAATGTGATTTTGTGTGAATTTATAATAATAGCATCTCAGTAAGCATTGAAGTACAAGATTTAATATGGAAAGTAACACATTTCAGGAAGACCTTACTAGCTGTGTGATCCTGAGCAGGTCCCTTAACCTCCTTTGCCTTACAGTCCTCATCAGTAAACGGGATGAAATAATACCTATTTTACGGGGTTGTGTGAGAATTAAATGAGTTGATATATAGCACAGTACTTGGCACACGGTAAATAAATAGCTCAAGTGTTAAGCTGTAGTGATTATTTTAAAGACATCACCTCACTTCCAGATGGTCTGATGTTTAGAAGGAATTCTGGGTAAAAACAGCCATGTAGCATATCAGAAAATTGCTACCACAATTAGGCTCATGCACTTTACTCCATGGACGTGCCAAGAAACTTCAGTTTCCTAAGATTGCCCTAACCTGCATCTCTGTTCCAGAGCACGTGGGCCTAAAATTCTGTGCAATAGAAAATTACTGATGCATAATAAGATTTATTATCTCCTGGTCACTACCAGCCACTTGCCAAGTTTCTTTGGTTATAGGCAGAAGGTATCCTGTTTTTCATGACTAAAAGCAAGGAGAAGTAATCAAGAGAGGGCACAAAAGAACTTTAAAAACACAGCCAGCTGAAGCTGGAGGGCAAAAAGACATGTATCTCTCCCAATTCTCAAAGCAAATTTCCTTTGCTGTATAATGGTTGATGTTTTTAAATGAACATAATTGAAAAAACAGTATCTATGTCTTCTAGTTGTTTGAGGATTCAGTGGCATAATTATGTAAAATGCCCGTTCAGTTCTGGCTGACTCACTGTGTGACCTTGGGCAAGTTACCTATTACCTAACCTTTGTCAAATGGAGTTGATAAGATACTTGGGGCTTCCCTGGCGGTCCAGTGGTTAAGACTCCGTGCTTCCACTGCAGCGGGCAGTGGTTCGATCCCTGGTCTTGGAAGATCCCACACGCCGGGCGGTGTGGGGAAAAAAATAAAAAAAGATTCACCCAGATAAGATACTTGCCTCAAGTTTTAATGAGGTGTGTATAGCGTTTAATAAAATGCCTTTTAGATAGCAAGTGTTCAACAAATTACTATTAATGTATCATTAGGTCATTATAGAGAGGCAGCATGGTATTAGTGGGAAAACAGGTTTTGGTGATGGACTTGGGGTTGAATTCTGGCTCCACCAGTCTCTGGCTTCAAACAAGTTATATCCCCTCTGAGCTTCAATTTCCCCATCCGTAAAATGGAGCTCATAGTTTATAAGAAGATTCTTAAGACAGCGTATGTATGTATGTATGTATGTATTCATTCATTCATTCATTCATTCATTCATGGCTGCACCACACAGCATGTGGGATCTTACTTCCCCGACCAGGGATCAAACCCGCGCCCCCTTCACTGGGAGCACGGAGTCTTTAACCACTGGACTGCCAGGGAAGTCCCAAGACAGTGTATTTAAAGCACACTGCAGTGCCTGTCATAGAAATACTGAAATAGTCCCACCTCCTTTATTCAAATGGTGAATATAAAACATAAAAGGAGTTAAATTTTTTTTTTAATCTATGTTGTTTAGCAAGACAAGATTTTAATGTAGTACACAAAAGGTTCTTATAACTTTTCAAAGTTAGGATGCACAGATGGGTAAATGTCATTCTTTGGTGATCTTGAACAAATTAGATGTGACTATATATGAATTCTCCCTTTAATTAGAGAAGGCTGCTTGGGTTTTCTTAAGTTGGACTGCATCAAGGGGGAGGGAATTTTTCAGTTTTTTTTACTTTGCTAACTGTGTAAGTATCCATCTCCTTCAATATGGTGATATTTTATGTTAGAGCTCTGCAGATCCATCAGTGTCAACATAGCAGAAAGGAAACGGCTGGGCTGTCTCCTGCTTTCCAGTTTCCAGGTGAGAGTCTCAGGATTGGGAAATGCTTTCTTTTTCTTTTTTTTTTTTTTTTAAACTGTTACTATGACATCCCCAAAGAGAGATCAATACTGTGTGATTTATTGGTAAAGGGTAAAAGATATTTCTCTCTAGTGGGATTAATTTAAAAGCCAGCTTTAATCCCAGCAGCTGATCTGTCTCTGGACTAGGCTCTACCAGTCCCATCGGTGCTGCTGTCGCTGAGCACTTAACAGTCAGATTTCCCCGATCTAGTATATTTTGCTCACTGGCAGCAAATGATGGGAATTTACAGTGAGTGGAGGTCAAATCTAAGTTTAAGCAGTCATTTGAGGTCTGACTGCATTCTAAGTTGGTATTATATGGCTAACTGGTGATCACATCAGTTTAGATAAGCAAGTCATTTGTGTGAATTAAATGACCATTTTTTTTCCTGAATCAAAAATCATATAGTCTAGGCAACAAAGAGTTTTTCCCTTACCTTTTGATTTTCTCATTTTGTTTTGTTTATATGAAAAATCTTAGGTGTAGAATTAAATCATGTTTACTCACATTTATTAAACATCATAAAATTACATGAACTCGGGACTGGCCTGGGAAATCTTGGTTGTACTGAAAATGCTTTTCTTTATTTAGTTCTCTGTTCAGAAACTTGAACCTTTCCTAAGAGGCACTGAGGGCTTCAGTCTTGAAAGTTTTAGAGCCAAAGGTAAGTTACTAAGACTAGACAAGTGAGCTTTGACCTTGGTCTGTACCTTCTATGAAGGTCAGTTGAAGCCCCATTCTCAGGATCCCCATTTACAGGAACTGCTGCCTCACAAAACCAGCTCCCCTCCTTTTTTGGGGAGTTGCATTAAAAAAATAAGAATATATGTTTATGAAGTTCAGAAGGTCCAAAAGTGAAAAAAGTGAGCCTCTCTTCCACCGTGACCCCAATCACAGTTCTTTCCTCCCAGAGGAAACCGCAGTCACCAGCTTCTTGTGCATCCTTGCAGAGAGATTTATTGCATTTCTAAACATTTATCCATTGAAGTCAAATGAGTAAACCACTCTACACTGTTCTTTACCTTGTGTTTTTTTTTAACTTAATTTATCTTGCAGATAGTTCTATATCACACTTATAGAGCTGTCTTGACATTTTAGTAGCTACATGATACTCCATTTTATAAATGTACCATATTTGATTTAACCAGTTTTTTACTGATGGACTTTTAGAGTTGTTTTCAGTCTTCTACTGTTGCAATGAATGGATAATGAATACCTTTTTATACAAGCCTTTTGGCACATATTCAAGTAAAAGTAAGATAAATTTCTAGATTGGAAATTAACTAGTGTAATTATACTGTAACTAAAAGTTTAGATTTTTTACTATTGGTGATAAAAGGTATTTTTTTGTACTTCTAATCTGTGTTTCTTTTTCTTTTGAAGAGGATAATAATTTTTTCATATTTTTAGAGGAGAGCCATTTGTGCTTTATTTTCTGTGTATTGTCTGTCCATATCCTTTGTTCATTTTTAAAAATTGGGATATTGGCTCTTTTATATTGATTTTGTAGGAACTCTTTATATATTAAGGAAATTAGCTGTTTGTCTGTGATGTAAGTTACAAATATTCTTTCCCAGGAATCAGTTTTCAGCTTTCCAGAAAGTAGCTATTCTCCTTACAGTGTCATTACACAATCGTCCAGGTCAGAAATACTCAGTGTTACCCACTTAAAAGACCTAGAAAATACATGAACTTGGACTTAACTTACTTAAATAGTCAGTTAAAGCTATTTATCTCAGAACTGCACTATCACCATAATTAGAGTAGATATGCCCAGGTTATTTTGATAGCTGTTTAACATATCTTTTCCCCTCTGCATTCCTCACCTGAATTTAATTGTGAACTGTTCCAAATTTAAGCAGAGACCTATTTTTACCTTATGCCCATAATTCTTTATTTGCCTCCAACATTTCTCATTACACTCTTGCCCATTGCCTGACTTCTGTAATATGTTCTTCCACCCAGTGCCAGCAGATCACATCTCTTGAAAAGAATGAAATGTCCGTGCAGATACATCTTTTTAACTGCTTTTTCACCAGTCAAGTGTAAAAAACACTATTATAAGTGTTATAAAGAGGAGTTGTCTTTCATTTTATCTATACCTAGCCAAAGAAAAAAGATAAAATCTTCCTGCATATTTATACCACTTTTTTAAATGGGTGAGAATGTAACAGGGGACCCTAGAGCTGGGACCCCATTAAGTATGTTATATCTTTGTCAGCAGCTCACTGTGAAAATTTATATTATCTTTATTTTATAACATATAATTTTATTCTATTCTCTCTAGCATCTTCTCTTTCTGAAGAATTGAAACATTTTGCCGACAGACTGGAAAGTGATGGAACTCTACAAAAATGTTTTGAAGATTCAGAAGGGTAAGAGCAATTCCCCTTCTGTCCAAAATTATAATTAAATTAGGACTTTTTATTTTTATTTATTTATTTAAAAAAAATTTTTTTTAATATTTATTTATTTGGCCGCACTGGGTCTTAGTTGCGGCACGCAGGATCTTTGTTGCCGTGTGTGGATCTTCGTTGCGGCATGTGGGATCTAGTTCCCTGACCAGGGATCGAACCTGGGCCCCCTTCATTGGGGTTGCAGAGTCTTAGCCACTGGACCACCAGGGAAGTCCCTAAAAAAATTTTTAATTAAAGTATAGTTGACTTACAATGTTGTATTAGTTTCTGGTGTACAGCAAAGTGATTCAGTTACATATACATACATTCTTTTCCCTTATGGTT
This sequence comes from Eubalaena glacialis, assembly GCF_028564815.1. Classification (NCBI taxonomy): domain Eukaryota; kingdom Metazoa; phylum Chordata; class Mammalia; order Artiodactyla; family Balaenidae; genus Eubalaena; species Eubalaena glacialis. The sequence goes on from NC_083728.1 coordinate 23,334,569, forward strand.
TATTACAGGATATTGACTGTAGTTCCCTGTGCTATACAGTAGGACCTTGTTGTTTATCTATTTTATATACACTAGTTTGTATCTGCTAATCCCAAACTCCTAATTGATCTCTCCCCCCCCCACCCCCTTTCCCCTTTGGTAACCATAAGTTTGTTTTCTTTTTTCTTTTTAAGATTTTTACATTATTTATTTATTTTTATTTATTTTTGGCTGCGTTGGGTCTTAGTTGCAGCACGCAGGATCTTCGTTGAGTCATGCGGGATCTTTCATTGCGGCACCGGGTTTCTCTCTAGTTGTGCAGGTTTTCTCTTCTCTAGTGGTGCACAGGCTCCGGAGCGCGCAGGCTCAGTAGTTGTGGTGCATGGGCTTAGTTGCCCTGCGGCATGTGGAATCTTAGTTCTCTGACAGGGATCAAACCTGCGTCCCCTGCATTGTAAGGCAGATTCTTTACCAATGGACCACCAGGGGAGTCCCCCATAAGTTTGTTTTCTATGTCTGTGAGTCTGTTTCTGTTTTGTAAATAAGTCATTTGTGTTGTATTTTAGATTCCGTATTTAAGGGATATCATATGGAATTTGTCTTTCTTTGTCTGACTTACTTAGTATGATAATCTCTAGGTCCATCCATGTTGCTGCAAATAGCATTATTTCATTATTTTTTATGGCTGAGTAATACTCCATTGTGTGTGTGTGTGTGTGTGTGTGTGTGTGTGTGTGTGTGTGTGTATACACATACGCCACATCTTTATTCATCTGTCGATGGACACTTAGGTTGGTTCCATGTCTTGACTATTGTATAGTGCTGCTATGAACATTGGGATGCATGTATCTTTTTGAATTAGAGTTTTCATCTTTTCTGGACATATGCCCAGGAGTGGGGTTGCTGGATCATATGGTAATTCTATTTTTAGTTTTCTAAGGAACCTCCATACTGTTCTCCATAGTAGCTGCACCAACTTACATTCCCACCAACAGTGTTAGGAGGGTTCCCCTTTTTCCACACCTTCTCCAGCATTTATTATTTGTAGACTTTTTTTTTCTCACCACGCGGCTTGTGAGATCTCAGTTCCCCAACCAGGGATTGAAACCAGGCCACAGCAGTGAAAGCCTGGAATCCTAACCACTAGGAGACCAGGGAACTCCCTATAGACTTTTTAATGATGGCCATTCTGATGGGTATGAGGTGATACCTCATTGTAGTTTTGATTTGCATTTCTCTAATAATTAGCAATGTTGAGCATCTTTTCATGTGCCTGTTGGCCATCTGTATGTCTTCTTTGGAGAAATAAAACTTTTTATTTTAATTAGACAGTTGTTCATGCACTCAACAAACGTTTATCCAGCATCTCCTATGTACCAGGCTCTTCTAGAAGCTGGAGATAAATAGTGGTAAATAATCAAACAAGATCTCTCTTCTTATACATTGTAATAGGAGAGACAGTCAAACAAATACATAGAAAATAATGATTTCAGATAGTGATAATCTAAGAAGTCAGTAAATATGATAGTGACTTGAGGGGTGGGCAACTTTAGCTAGAGTGTTCAGAGAAGTCCTCTAGTGATTTGACCTTTGCACTGAGACCTATAAGACCCGGATGGTGAGAAGGAACCAGCCATGGAAAGATGAGAGGAAAAGTGCTCTTCAGATCTTCACTAGCCATGCAAGTTGGAGATAAATTTATGTTCTTTAGCTGTTGGCAAGCAAGAATATTAGGAGAAATTTTGCAGTCGTACCCCCAAACGGGTCGTTCCTCTTCAGGGGCAGCACCCAACCCTCTACCCACTGCCTGTAACAAATCATGTAACTTGGGCTTACACTTTTGACTTCACAAAGGTCTACCTTTCTGTGGATCCTTAGAATTAACATTACTATTCAGGAAATGAAAAATATTTGAGTTCAACATAGCTTCTATTTTAATACAGTATATATATATATTTTTTTCCATCAGCGCTCCTTTATTGTTTTTCACTGTACATATCTTACCATGAGAGAATTACATTTATCAGGCAGCACTGAAGCTATTTATTCCCTTCTTATTCCATTAATTAAACTATAATACAATCACTTGGGTTACCCATAACCAATCTTTGGAAGATTAATATAGGATGCTATTCTTTTGCTCATATTTGGCCTCTGCAGGGTAATGAAACAGCAATAAGGTTTATGTTCCCATAACTTAATGCGGTATATTTAAGCCACAGGCTGCTGCATCTCAGCCAGAGGTGATAGAGGCTGTTTTTCACAGGCCTTGGTAGAAAAACACGAACGGTGACACACTGATTTGCTTTTGCCAGGTAGAGTACCAAGTACATCTGCAAAATTTTGGCATTTTCAATGCCTCCTGCTTTTCCTTTAGGATTAATCGCCCTACAGAGCCGAGGCATTGGTTTAAGTAAAACGTATCCAACCAGTAGCTTCAGTTTAAGTGGGAATACAAGATGGTTATATGGAAAAGTATTGTTAGTTCTTAAAAGATGTTAAGGTTTTGATTAGTGGGAAGGGAAGAGACTAAAAAACGGCGTGAACAAAACATTGGAGATTGAAACCCTCAGATGTTTGATGCTGAATGGCATTATATGAGACAATAGATAAAGGGTAATAGGAATCAAAGTTAATGAGCTGGACAGAGCCAGAACCTTAAGTGCACCTTAAGTGCCAGGTTAAGGAGTTTTGGCTTTTCTTCTGAATGCAGTGGAGCGTCACAGAATTTTTAAGCAAGGAAAAAAATTAAAGGAATATTTTAAGAAAGGTTAATCTGGCTGTGTGCGAATTAGAATTGGTGAGAGAAATGGATGATGAAGAGACCACTGAGAAAGCTGTTACCTGGTGCCAAAGTGAAATAGAGCCCAAGAATAAATATTTGTTGAAAGATAAATTCTGGGACTTCCCTAGTGGCGCAGTGGTTAAGAATCCGCCTGCCAATGCAGGGGACATGGGTTCGAGCCCTGGTCCAGGAAGATCCCACATGGCCGCAGAGCAACTAAGCCCATGCACCACAACTACTGAGCCTGTGCTCTAGAGCCCGTGTGCCACAACTACTGAGCCCGTGCGCCTAGAGCCCGTGCTGTGCAGCAAGAGAAGCTACCGCAATGAGAAGCCCGCACACCACAACGAAGCCCCTGCTCAGCGCTACTAGAGAAGGCCTGCATACAGCAAGGAAGACCCAACGCAGCCAAAAAAAATAAATTAAAGAAAACTTTTTTAATAAATAAATAAATTTAAATCTTCAGAAAAGTTTTTTTTTAAAAAAAAAAAGAAAGATAAATTCTGAACATGTTTTATTGCCATTAAAATTATGTAAGGTGTCCATAGCAAGTGCTCTTGGAAGGTTTGTGTTAATCTCATCATCCTGTCTGTATTCTAGAAGAGCACCAGATTTGTCTCTGGAAACATCAGTGGCTGAGATGAAGGAATATATAACAAAGTAAGTGAAAACGAGTGAACCTTTGTTGGAAAATCTAAATTCATCTGGGGAAAATAACTAAACCTGGGAAAAAGGAATAGTAAACATCCTGTTCAGTGTGTCAATACTAGTATATCCACACTGGAAGTTAGACAGCTGCACACTGGGATTTTACGGGCTGTACTGAGGGCCAGTTTCATAGAATGGAGTCTAGAGACTAAAGATGTGGATTTGATATTAAGAACTCATGTTTGATTTGATTAAATTAATAGCCTCTGAATTGGTCATGCTTTCTCATCCTTTTATGACCTTTTTATTCATATCTTAGAACCAGAGTAGACACCTAATACGCTTATTGTTGCCCTGAGTGATTCAGAGTGAGATGATCAAAAATTAACTGAATTTTTTTCTGTTCCTATAGGTTTTCTTTAGAACGTCAGAGTTGGGATCAGCTCTTGCTGCGCTACCAGGAGGAGGCTGAAGAGATCATATCCAGGTTAGATCTGTGACAGGAAATAGGAAGCTTTTACCTTGTGGAATTTGATTTGAATTGATTTCAGTTCTGTTAGCACAAATTGAACGATGAATCCATTCTTAGAGGCCAATCAACTCATCAGATCTCTTTAACGTGTATGTTAGCACTTTGTAAATGGAGAGTGAGGGGGAAGGGAAGGAAGAGTTGTCACTATTCTCAGTCAAAGAATAGAATTGCCTCTGTTCTGTGTCCTTGGCTGCCATTCCACATCCTGGGGGAGACAGGCACATTTCTGCCCTGTACCTGGCAACCTGGGGCTGGGCCAAGAACAGTATCAAGGGACTTCAGTGAGCACATGGCCTTTGAGCTGCAGGTATGGGAGAGAACCCTGGCCAGGGCCTTCACGGAGATACAGACATGAAATGGGTAATGGAAGATGATGTGTAGGAGAGAGAGGATCTTTGTCTGGGTCTTGAAGGCATAAGAAAATGGGTAAGTGCTAGATTTTGATTTCATTTTACCATCCAAACCAGTGATTTTAAGCTTTTTTTCCCAAACAGAATCTTAGCTAGAAATGTAACTATAAAACATTAGCCAAAATAGTAATTGCAAAAGTGGCCTCTTAGTAGAGAGGTGCTTTGAGGAACACAGTTTGAAAAACTACCCCAGTCTAAGCATTGATGGTTATTAGTTACTTTCTTCACCCTTTAAATGTTCTATTTATGAAGATAGATAATGTATAAGATGGCAGTTTCAGAATAAAAACTTTTGATGGGGCATAGCTTAATAGTTAAGCGGAATGCTTCTGGAAGCAGACTGTCTTCTCTATTCAAATCCCAACTACTCCTTACTTCTGTGACCTTAGGCAATCTGAAGTGCCTCATTTGAAAATGGGGATAATATTAGTTCATACCTCGTTGGGTTATTATGAGGGTTAAATAAGGTTAAATGGAAAGTGCTTAGCTGTGTCTGGCACCCAGTAAGCACTCAGTAAATTGTAGTAGCTGTTACTAAAGAGTCATCAGTTTTCATGAACTGTCCATTATATTCAGTTTGTGGTTGTTTTTGGGGGGGGGCGGTTTGGCCACACACCGTGCAGCTTGCGAGATCTTAGTTCCCCAGCCAGGGATCAAACCCACACCCTCGGCCATGAAAGCACGGAGTCCTAACCACTGGACCTCGAGGGAATTCCCTATATTCAGTTATTTTAGATAATTGAAGTGGGCCAGCATCTCTTTGGTAAAAGATTATAGACGTTGACTTCAGGATAGCAGGCTTTGGCTTTACCCCAAGTGTAGTCCTTTTTGTAAATGGACCTTACTGTTAGGTGGAGTCAGCTAACCTTCTAGCATTTCCTGGAGTCCAGGGGTATAAAAATATTAATATTGGATAATGATCTCAGAATCTCCTGTTAGTTATAGAGCCTGTACTTTCAGTGGGGTGGAAGAATATTGATTCAGGTTAATAAAGCCTTCTAGGAGGTTTTTTCCCTAGGTAATCTTTACTGTTTTCCCCAGAAAATGATTATAAAATTATTTGAAAGCTCTTTTGTTTTGTGTTTAGAGGATCAACTGAAACCAAAAATACTGAAGTTGAAGTGGAACCTACAGCATATCTTGGGTCTTCCCAGAGTGAAGTCCTTAATACAAAGCCTGACTACCAGAAAATATTACAGGACCAGAATAAAGTCTTTGATTGTATGGAGTTGGTGGTAAGTTGGGTCATGTTTCTTTTGTTGAGTTATCCAGCTTTGCTACCTTGTCATCCTTGGAAATTAAAAGACATGGAGAATATGCGTAATTAGATGAGATAAGAGATATTCAACTCTACCTTAGGGAAACATGGAGAGACAATGGAAGAAAAGAAACGAATAAATGGTGATAAGTGCTAATAAATCAGGTGGAGGGAGGGCTGTAGGTTGCTGTATAGAGGGGTTGAAGGTCCTGCTAAGGTTCTACTTTAATAAGACTTGAAAGAAATGAGGAATGATCCATGAGGACATTTTGGAGAATAGTAGTGTATCAACCCAAGTATTAACAGGAAGCACATGGCATTTGATATAGGATAATTCAAGGAGAGTCTGTTTACAGAGGGGCTAAGTACAAAAGTGTGGGTTTCAGGGAACCAAAAGTAATCTGGGGCTTAGAGGCAGCTGAGCTATTACCTGTCGGCTGGAGGAAGGAACAGTTACTGTGGCACCTGGCAGGGAGTCATATAGTGGGATGCTTTGAGAGAGCCATGACGTTCAGTTGAGAGACACAGCTAACTCGAGATGACCCTTCTGGAAGCAGGCCTGGGTAAAATACCCTGACCTCATTCAGCTCCCTCGCACTTGGCTCCCTCTTGGCCAAGCCCACCCAGAGACCAGAGGACGTGGGGTCTTGTTGGAGGTTGTGCAGGTCAGCCCGCTGGGGCATAGAGCAGTGTGGAGAAGAGTGGAGTGGGGATGTCTGGCATAAGCATTCCAGGTTGAAAGAACAGCAAAAGCAAAGCTCCTGAGCAGGAGCTCTCCTGACATCTTTGAGGAGCCTCAAAGACTCCTGGACCCTTACAGTTCACAGCTGTCTTTTGTCTGCAGATGGACGAACTGCAAGGATCCATGAAGCAGCTGCACGCCTTTATGGAGGAAAGTACCCAGTGCCTCCAGAAGGTGTCAGTACAGCTCGGTAAGCCTGTCTTAAGGGGACCAGAGCTTGTACTGTTTTATGTCTCATAGCCCTTCGGATACACACTGCCCTTCAAAACATATGGTCTCAGAGGGTAAGGCCTATATCTGGTGGGGTTTCTTTTCCCCTCACAATAACTATTACGTTGTGGGTACTCAAAGTTGATGGGAAATTTGTAGATGTAAATTCCACAGAAGCACAGTAGACTGAGAATTAAATCTCCACAAACTGTGTTGTTTGGGTAAATCCAAGACTTAAGAAATACCCATTGCCTTTTTTCCCTTTTCATTCTTCAAGAATCCACTAAGTGACACTGACATTACTTATCCATCACTTTTCCTGACCACCTCCAGCCCTAAATTATGTGCTATACATACCTTCATTTCATTATTCATTGGATGGTATTGTGGTTGTAGTTGCAGCTGGCTTTCCTACCAGACTGCCATCTCGTAGAGGGCACATGCTCTAATTTGTTGTTGGAATGCCCTTCTGTGTGTCTGGCACAGTGTCCACACAGTAAGTTTTCAATAAATGGTATTTGAATTCAATTGAAATTTATTTTTTGGCTCCTTTTCTCTGCAGGGAAGAGAAGCACGCAACAATTAGATCCTTCACCAGCTCGAAAACTGCTCAAGCTTCAGCTACGGAAGCAACCTAGCACACGTTGCTCTAAATCTTGTCAGTGACCTTATGCAGCTTTTCTGCCACAGGATGCTCCAGAGGAGAGAAACAGGAAGAGTGCCCCAGTGCACGGCAACTGCACAACGGGCTAAGCTGTGACATCTGCCCTGTTGCCTTTGAAGATAACTGGCTGACTATAAAGCACTTCGATTTTTTTCTTAAAATGATGGAGTTTATGCATCTGAAAGAATGTCATATAGAAACTTTTTCCAAGAATGTGCAAAATGCTTGAGACTTTTGCTTTGGAATGACCTTCAGAACTAGTGGCCCATTCTTTTAAATATCCTTTGTGATCAGAAACCTTCCTCTTGTGAAGATGTTTTTCAGGTTTTGAAACAACACAAAGTCATTCAGGGCCAAATCTGGTAAACATTTTAGGGGTCGTTCTGGTTGTAAAGGGAATGAGACTGATTTCTAGTGTGGCTTTGAAGGTGATTTTAGGTGGAGGAGTTGTGAGCATTGTTAGCATCGTGTGGATACATAAATCACATCACAACATGTCCAAATTGAAGGAAGTGCCACTCATTCTCTATATCCTGTTGTCTATAGTGTGCTTTAGCTTTTAATATTGAGTCGACATCCTAAATCCTGGATTCATGGCAAGAAGGGGTTAAGTACCTCTTTTCATTGTTCTCCATATTTGTTAATAATCTGCATTATAAGATTGCACATATTTAAAAGCTTTCCCTTGTCTTTGTGTATATTTTGAGTGTATAAAAAAATGAATAGGCAGGGAAGGCTTAGCAGAAAATAGGATTCTTTGCCAGGATCTGGAAGTGAACAGTAGTGTGGAGATACGCCTCAGCATTAACTACTAGTAAAACACCAACTAATTTATTGTTAGTGTCTCTTATTCTCTGATCTTCCTATTAGGACAAAATCCATTTCACTTAAATACCCAGTCATTATCCTAAGTCTTAAGCCTTCGCCTAAGCACCAGTTAGTGAGAGGTGATATCTCCTTGCTTTGACCTACATTCCTTATTCTTTCATAGATTTGCAGAGCCCCTGCTATATGCCACACACAGTTGTAGGAACTGGGAAGAGAGCAAAGAACAAAAACAGACTCGGGACCTCCTTTCATGATGCTCACAGTCTAGTGGGGACAAGGGAACAAGAAGACACAGAACAAGAAGAGAGCCCTATTCCACAGAAGTGATGTTTTAGTTAACTTGGGAAGGAGAAAGGAGTTAAATAGGGCAGTTATTTGAGGTAAAAGGAGCAGCATTTACAAAGGTCTGAGGGGAGAGAGAAAAGTGTGAGAGCCACGTGAGACAAAGATAATCGAAAGTCATTGGAAGGTTTTGAGAGAGGGAGAGAAGGGATCAGAGCTTTATTTTTAAAAGATCAGGGACTTCCCTGGTGGTCCAGTGGTTAAGACTCTGCGCTTCCACTGCAGGGGGCGCGGGTTCAGTCCCTGGTCAGGGAATTCAGATTTTGCATGCCACGCGGCAGCAGCCAAAAAAAATCACTCCAGTTGCTGTTTGGAGAACAGACAGAAACAAGTATGTGTGGGTGTGAGAGACCAGTTGGGCTATTGTAGTCATCAGGTGGGGAATGACAGCCTGTGCTGGGAGTTGGCAATGGATGAGTGCGGGGAGTCGTCCACAGTGTCTGGAACATAGCAGGCATGTCACCTATGTGTTAAACGCCTAACTGCCACGTATTAACTGACCGAGAAAAAGTTATTTAACCTCTTATTTGTAAGATTGGGGGAATGATAGAATCTATATCACAGGGATGCTATAAGGGTTAGATTAAATAACGTAAGTTTAGAACAGTGGTGTGAATATGATGGAGGGGGTGGGTAATAGAGCAGATAATGAGATGGGAAAGCTTGCAGTTCAGTTTGGAATGCCAAACATGTCAACTAGAATGTTGGATATACAGGTGGAAAACTGGGTAGGAAAACCTGGACTAGAAATAAAATTTGGAAGTTACTGATATCTACTTATTAAAGCCTTAAGAGTAGATAATATTGTCCAGAGTAGAGCAAGAAGGGAAACTGGACAGACCCAAGGAAAGCTTTTAAGAATCAGAGGAGTGGTGTTAATTGCCTACTCTCAGAAGCAGAATAGTATAGTGGAAAGAGTGTAGAATTTGGAGTGAATCTTCATCCTTATCCTCAATTTCCTTTCTGTGAAATGGGGAGAGATCACCTTCCTCCAAAGGTGATTGTACCTCCCCAGCCCCATTTTACCTACTGCATTGTATTACATCTTTTGTTGATAAGAATTTGTTTAAGCCCAAGGATAAGAAGTATGTTTTTGTGTCTTCAACAGCTATGCAAGATAGAGCACAGAAAAAGAATATTTAATAAGCTCTGAGCATTCTGTACACATACAGACCACAACTTTATGAGATAACTTCTATTTTTTGTCATTATAGATGAGGAACTCAGGCATGGAGGGGCTTAATAATCTAACCAAGAACATATATATAGGAGTGGAGGGTCAACTAGAACCCATGTGGCACTCAGTAAATGTTAACAAATCATATAATAAAAGGCTGTGCTCAGTATTAGTTTTCCCTCTCCCCAAATTTGGTTCAGGAATTGCACTTGATGAATATTATAGACAGTTGCAGCCCTTGAGATGTTTGGTAATATTCTCCCATTTGCCCTACTTTAGTTAAGAGAATATCTTGCTTTTAGTCAGTGATACTTAACACTAAAGAAATAATAGATCAAATTATAAGCTCTTTCAAGGAAGGGAGTATGTCCTGTACATTTTGGTGTTTTTTAAATTTGGGTGTAATTAAGCATAATGTAGTCATTTCTGGGGAAAAAAATTCCATTTCTCATGTTGCACTCTAAAAAGGAGATGGTGTGGCTGGTGGCTGTAGTAGAGGTGATACAATGGAGGACTAGGAATTAGAAGCCCTGTCTTGGATTCTAGTTCTTTTCTTTTTTAACTTTTATTGGAGTATAGCTGATTTACAATGTTGTGTTAGTTTCTGCTGTACAGCACTGTGAATCAGTTATATGTATACATATATACACTCTTTTTTAGATTCTTTTCCTATATAGGTCATTACAGAGTATTGCGTAGAGTTCCCTGTCCTATATCTAGTTCTTAAGTTACTGGTTCATTCACCAGAAACTTACTAAGCCCTTTCCTCATGCCAAACACTGTGCTAGGTGCCATGTGACCTTGGGTACCTCTCAGGGCCCCTGTCAAAGGAGGATGCTATGCCCTGTAAAGCAGGGGTCCCTAACCCACAGGCCACGGACCGGTACTGCCTGAACCATCCTCACCCCCCAACCCCCCACCATCCGTGGAAAAAATTGTCTTCAATGAAACCGGTCCCTGGTACCTAAAAGGTTGGGGCCTGCTGCTGTAAAGAGCTCTTAGGGGCTTCCTAAGGATGCAACTCGGCAGAATGGGAGAAGCCAGCCAGACACAGCACTCAACTCCCCTCCCTCTGAGCAGTTATAGTTTAAGGTTCTCCAGGGAGACTCCACAACAAGAAAACTACAGTACTCCCCCCTTCACCGAGGGGGATACGTTCCAGGACCCCAGTGGATGCCTGAAACTGCAGATAGTACCAAACCGGATATGTGCTAAGTTTTTTCCTATATGTACACACCTACAATAAAGTTAATTTATGTATTAGGTACATTAAGAGATTAACAGCAACAATAACAAAATAGAACAATCTTAACAATATACTGTAATTAAAATTTTTTTTTTTTTTAATTAAAAAAATTTTTTGACTGCACCATGCGGCATGTGGGATCCTAGTTCCCCAACCAGGGATTGAACCCGTACCCCATGCATTGGAAGCGTGGATTCTTAACCACTGGACTGCCAGGGAAGTCCCCTGTAATAAAATTTAGGTGAATGTGATCTCTCACTCTCAAAATATTGTATTGTCTTGTACTCACCCTTCTCACAGATGATACGAGATGATACAATCCCTATGTGATGAAGTGAGGCATTGTGACATAGCATTAGGCTACTATTGACCTTCTGACCGTACATCAGAAGGAGGATCATCAAGCCATGATGCTGTCAATGGTTGGATGTCAGGAGCAGATGATGTTGATGGTTGGGGATCCACGATAGATAGTTGAAGGGTTTTTTGCTGAAAGCTTTTGGAAGAACATTGTAATTGGAGTTGCTGTCTCTTTAACTCATCACAGTGTTGCTGCAGAGTTTGTAATCCTTTGGTGATCATGAATGGCTACAGTGCTTTTCATCTGAGGATCATATTCCATAATTTTGAAATTGATTGTGAAATTCGAAACACTTTGGCAAGTTTCAGTAATGTCCACATTGCTGATTCTGCTTTAGTTTCTTCACCTTCCTCTTCCTCTGCAGATGACTCCACAAGTTCTTCCAATAACTTGCTTGTTAACACTTCTTGGTGGACTTCAATATGTTCTTCCACTTCTTCATCAAGCATGTCAGCAAATTCTTCTCCACCAACTTGTCTTGCTATGTGAATGAGTTTCCTAACTTCTCCATCGAGCCTCAGTAAACTTTAAAATCATTCACGACTTCATACGTTCTTCCAGCAGGCATTTACAGTTTCTGGTTTTAATTCATTCACTGCAGCTTTGATGAATGTTATTGCGTTGGCAATAGCGAATGATTTCCAGCACTGCTTTATGTCCAGATGAAAGTCTGCATTAATTGCTGACTAAATGTGATCAAATATCAGGCGGGTGTATGTGGCCTTGACAAACCAAGTGATGCCTTGTCAAGTGGCTGAAGCAATGAGGTTGTATTTGAGGTAAAAATACAACTTTGACCTTTTCATTTTCATAGCAGATTCAGGATGGCCAGGTGCATTGTCTTATTAGTAATAGGATTTTAAATTCCAGCCCTTCCTTTTCCAAATGTTTTTCACTTCTGGAAAGAAGCATTGGTGGAACCATTTCATAAACAAGATAACTTTCACCTGATTATGTTGTCAGACTATGGGCAGATAATTCCTGGTTTTGTTTCTGAGAGATTGTGGATGCTTCATTCTGTACACAACTCCTGCCTTTAACATATGCCCTTGCAGCATTGCCAATAGTAACAGAGTTAATCTGTTCTTCCATGTTTTATGACCTGGTGCCTCCTTTGCACTTCTATGAAGGTAGGTTTGTTGCCGAATGCAAGTTTGTGTGCCTGACACACAATGAGGCCAAACAAACCCAAACGTCCGAGTTTGGAGCAGAGAAAGGTTTATTGCAAGGGCCAAGCAAGGAGAATGGGTGGCTCATGCTTAAAAACAAACAGAACTCCCAGATGGTTTTTGGTTCTATTGGGCATCTTCTTCCAGAAAAGCCCAGGTTCATCACATGAAGACTTGCTTTGGATGGCATCCTTTCTCTTCAATCAAATTCTTCAACTCTACTGGAAATGTGGCAACAGCTTCTGAAGCTGAATCCAGCCTCTGTACCCTGACACCAAATTAATTCTCGGAGACAGAGGTTTGGGTGAAGTAGAAAAGAATAGCTTTATTGCTTTTCCAGGCAAAGGGCCATAGTGGGCTAATGCCCTCAAAACTGTGTATCTCAACCTGGAGGGGGTAGTGAGAAGTTTTATTGTAATGGTTCACGGAGGGTGTGATCAGCTCGTGGACAATCTTCTAACTGGTTGGTGGTGAGGTAAGTGGGAGTCAGCATCATCAACCTTCTGGTTCCAACCAGTCTGGGATCTACGCGCTTGTGGGCAGGATACAGTTGATTTCTCCCACCTGGTGGGGGTTTCAGTATCTGCAAAATAGCAGATAACAAGATATTGTTACGTATATCCCTTGAGTGGGAAACAGGACCCTGCTGCCCCAAGACTGCATTATTGTTTGTTTTGACTGTCCCTACCTTGTCTCAGCATCCCGTCCCTTCCCTAATTAGCAACTGTTTGAATCTGCTTTTGCAACTCAGGAAGGTCATGGAGGCTGAAAGAAGCCTATTTCCTGTAACCAAGAAATGGCATGCGTGGGTGGGGGAATTCCCTGGCTGTCAAGTGATTAGGACTCAGTGCTTTCACTGCCAGAGCCAGGGTTCAATCCCTGGTTGGGGAACTAAGATCCCTGCAAGCGGAGCAGTGTGGCCAAAAAAAGAAAAGAAATAGGGGACACAGAAAGGCTTTTGTGCCCAGGAGTCCCACAGGGTCCTGCTCGGTATCACTTCTTCATTGGCAGACTCAGTCTCTCCAGTGATTTTTCTATTTTCAGTCCAAAATATTCTTGAATCTGTGTAACTATCCCTTATTTGCAGTAAATGGCTTGGTGTCACTCCCTTCAGAGGATCCCTTGCTGAAGTCTTCATATAGGCTTGAAACTGAGCAGGACCCAGTGGGGCCCTCCTGGGTACAAAAGCCCCTCCATGTCCCCGTTTCTTGTCTGTGGAAAGAGGCTTTGGTCTCCTAGGCCCAGGTGGAGGATGGTGACTGCATGCTGACCACAAGCACTAGACCCCAGACTGGTTGGAACCAGAAAGTCCATGATTAATATTCCTGAAACATCACCCTGTTACCTCACCACCAACCAATCAGAAGAAAGTTATGCACCTTGCAGCCCTCACCCCAAATGTTGCCTTTAAAATTCCTTCCTTGAAAGAGATCAGGGAGTTTGGGTCTTTTGAGCACCGGTCGATTGTTCCTTGCTTGGCCCTGCAGTGGATCTTTGTCTGCTCCGAACTCCAACGTTTTGGTTTGTTTGGCCTCACTGGGTGTCAGACACGTGAACTTGGGTTTGACAGTAGGCTCAGTGCTTTCTGGGGCAACACGTTGTCAACAGAATATGTATTTTGTTCGTGTCTTCCACAAATTTAATGCCTTTTCACTCTCAATTAAGCACTTTTTATGCACTGTGGCCCTAACTTTTGCACTTTGAGGTGCGACAGCAAAGCTAGCACAAATTTTTTTCCTGCAGTTTCACAGAAAATTCATTCTTGCTGTAGATCTTAGCAACCTCAGCATACCGTTTTTCTTCTTTCCTTATTAAGTTGAGAACTTTCACCTTTTCACCTAAAGGAAGCCCCTTATGGCTTCTCTTTCACTTATCCACATCACTAGCCATACTACTCTTGCACTTTGGGGCCATTATTAAGTAAGGTAAGGGTTACTTGAACACAAACACTGCCATATGCATACAATCCATCTGATGAGAGACCGTCACTAAATGATTAAGGGGGCAGGTAGCATATACAGCGTGGATATGCTGGACAAAGGAATGATTCACTTCCCCAGGGGGAGGGAGCAGGACAAGAGATTTCGACACACTACTCAGGACAGCACAGCAATTAAAAACTTACGAATTATTTACTTATTTTCCATTCAGTAGTTTCAGACCAGAGTCGGCCAGGGGGAACTGAAACCACGAATAATGAGGCAAACTACTGTACACGGAAAATGGCGCCAGCTCAGCCACCATCTTCTCCGTAGGTCCCCGGGCGGGCGGGCGGGCGCAGCGCATATGCACCGCCTGGCGTCCTCAGCGCGCCTGCGCGGGCGCAGAGCCTCCCCCCGCTCCACTCCCGCCGCCGCGGCTGCTGTGCTGACGGCGGGTGCCGGAGCTTCGGGTGAGTGTGAGCGCCTCAGCCCGGCTGGCGGGGGGCGCGCCGTACTGCATGCGGGGTCGTCCCTCCTCTTGCCTTCTCCTTCCCCGCCTCATCACCCCAGCGCGGCCGGGCACCGGGTCAGCGCTGCCAGCCTCGTCTAAGTGTCCGGGCGCCCTCCGCGCTCCTCGCCTGGGGACGCGGGGGCAGCCCGGCCTCCCTCGGCCGCTACCCACCTGGGCGGCGGGGCCCAGGGCGAACCCGCCAGCGACAGCGTGCAGGCGGCAGCGGCCGAGCCTCTGGGTGCCCAACAGCTCAGCCTCAGGGACCCACCGCGGGCGCGACCCCCTTTCCCGCTCCTGCTCTGCAGGCGGCGGAGCTCGGTGGGCCTCGGGGTCGGGCATTCGTCTGCCCCGTCCGCCCGGCGGGGGGCCTGGAATATGGGCCGGGAACTCGCCTTGCACCCGTGGGGTGCCGGTGCCGCAAAGAGTACCCTCTGGCTGGACCCCGCGACGACCATGCGAGGGAGGGGCTTCTTAGCTCCACGTTACAGATAAGGAAACTGAGGCACAGAGCGGTGAAGTGCCGTGCCCAAGGTCACGCGCCAGACGAGAGGCTGGAATGGCTCTTGAATTCAGGGTCTGGGGCTGTCAGGCTAGTGCGGTTGGAATTTGATCTTGTCCCTTTAAAGAAAATCTGAAATACGCTTTGATCTCTGGAGTTGCTTCTTCGACGTCGTAAAAGTAGGCTGCAAAACCAGCATTTTCTTGTTGTTGGAGTACAATTGAGGTGTTACTGTAATAATGGTAATAGTAATGTTATTAATTAAGAGCTCACGTTCATCCAACGCTTGCTGTGTGCCAGGGCTCCTGCCAAACATTTTAAGATTATCTCAGTATCTCAGCGCTTCGCCATCGGATGCGTCCTCCTTCCTTTTCATGCAGCTTTTTTTCTGCAGAGCTGGCCTCCCTGTCACAGATAAACTAGGCTTAGGAGGCAGTGACGCTCTCAAGGTGGCTTACTGGCAGAGCAGGGGTAAGCCTTGTCTGCCTGAGTCCAGATTTTGTCCCCAGAGGATATTATTAGCCTTCCTTTTCTGGCTGCCAGGAGGGCAAGACTGGGATAGCTGGGCTGGTTGAATTTGGAGGTGACAGAGCGAATCTGGCGAGCATTCCCCTTATCCTGGGGCTTTCTGGCTCTATTCCAGTGCTGGGCTTGAACATCTCATTTAAGATGAAGTAATAAGAGAGAGAGCATTGACAAAGTAGTGTTGGATCTAAGAAGCCTCACCGATTTAAAGTCCCAAAGGAACGTCTGTAAACATATGTGAATGTTTCTTCCCCAAAATAACTAGCTCAAACTTTTTGTTTTTCTTCCTTAGCAAACCCTCCTACACACTTCAAAACTCCATTAACTTACCACCTTTTCTGTGAAGCCTTCCTTGCTTGATTTTCCCAATTAGAATTACACACACATACATACGTATATATGTGTGTGTGTAGATAGGTAGGTAGATAGATAGGGTAGAGGCTTCAGTCTTACCCTTTGGACTGTTAGCCCCTTGAGGTCAGGGACCATCTTTGCAGCCCCAAGTGACTGACTCATAGTAGGCCCTTGGTAAAGACTCAGTGAATTTCCATTGCTCCTTTTCATTACTCAAAGGTGATGTTTTCCTGCTGCCCTTCTGTTCCTCCTTCTTGCCCTTCAATTTCTCTTAGCTGTCCTTCTCTCTAGTTTCAACTTCTGGTCATCACTGGCCACTCAGAGGTCTCTAGTCCACCCTGTTGTGTCTGAAAATTTGCAGAAAAAGGCCCTATGTCAAGAAGCCTGTTTATGCCCAAGAGTGGAGTTGGTATATGTCACCTAAGTGTACAGGACTGTTTTTATTTGCATGTTGCACTAAGGTAACCTGAGGCTTATAGCTTTTTAGTCTATTCCTAAATACATGTAAGATTCATTTTTACATTCTTTCGCCTTACGTGGCTGACTGCCCCAGTGTTATCAGAGTAATCACAATTTTTACCATAAATCATTTCATAGTATTTATAACAATAAATATTTGAAAGGGCCTTTTGGGAGGCAGTAGATCTGTGCATAGGTTCTCTACATAAATGAAACTTCTAAAATAATTTTTCCAGATAATCTTCTGCAAATAGATTGAGCTGTTATGCACAAGGCATGGTGCCCCTGGGTATGGTGGAGATTCTCATAGTTCTTGTTCAAAGAGCTTACTAGCAAAGCAATAGGAGTTTAATGGTATACTCAAGTATAATGGAATAAGATATTCCAATGTGAGACATTTCATAAAGTCATACATTGCTCAAGGCTGAAAGGAAGTGTTAGGTCATTGAGTCCAGCTGTCTTGCTTTTACAGACTTCATCCTGAGAAGTGAGCTTGTCCAAGGTTGCAGAACTGGTGCTACAACTTGAATGTAGACTTTTTATCCATTAAAAGTTTATCAGGGCTTCCCTGGTGGCGCAGTGGTTGAGAATCTGCCTGCCAATGCAGGGGACACGGGTTCGAGCCCTGGTCTGGGAAGATCCCACATGCCGCGGAGCAACTAGGCCCGTGAGCCACAATTACTGACCCTGCGCGTCTGGAGCCTGTGCTCCGCAACAAGAGAGGCCGCGATAATGAGAGGCCCGCGCACCGCGATGAAGAGTGGCCCCCACTTGCCGCAACTAGAGAAAGCCCTCGCACAGAAACGAAGACCCAACACAGCCATAAATAAATAAATAAATAAATAAATAAATAAATAAACCCAAATTAAAAAAAAAAAGTTTATCAGTATTTCTCTCAGTGAATTTATCCTTAAAGACCAGCAACTTTATTAAAATTTGTGCTAAGAACAGAGGTGAGGAAGAGGTGGCAAAAATATGATTCACGTCTTCAAGGGAAAAGTAAAGAACTGTTCTCTATCATCGGAGACAGTGCGTACCTAATTGTGAAATTGTATGGTACAGGAACTAGGTATGTCATAGGAGGGGGAGGAGCAAGAGGGATCAGTAAGAGCTGTGGTACTGAGAGCACTTTGGGGAGGATCGAGGACTTTCTGGGCTTTGACAGATTGGTATGATCAGAATTAATCAAAAGGACAAGAAATGCATTTTGAAGTAGGGTGGTAAAACCAAAACAAGGTTACAATGCCTGACAATATAATGTTTAAGGGACAATAAAAAAAAACGGCTTGGGGCTTCCCTGGTGGCGCAGTGGTTAAGAATCCGCCTGCCAATGCAGGGGACACGGGTTCAAGCCCTGGTCCAGGAAGATCCCACATGCCGCGGAGCAACTAAGCGCATGTGCCACAACTACTGAGCTTGCGCTCTAGAGCCTGTGAGCCACAACTACTGAGCCCGTGAGCCACAACTACTGAAGCCCATGTGCCTAGAGCCCATGCTCTGCAACAAGAGAAGCCACCGCAATGAGAAGCCCGCGAACCACAATGAAGAGTAGCCCCCGCTCACTGCAAGTAGAGAAAGCCCGCGCGCAGCAACGAAGACCCAACGCAGCCAAAA
Source organism: Eubalaena glacialis (assembly GCF_028564815.1). NCBI lineage: Eukaryota > Metazoa > Chordata > Mammalia > Artiodactyla > Balaenidae > Eubalaena > Eubalaena glacialis. Next base: position 23,352,804 of record NC_083728.1, read on the forward strand.
AAAAAAAAAACCGGCTTGACCAAGGTGGCTTGACTGTTAGAGAAGTGGTTCTCAACCATTAGTGTGCATCTGAATTACCTGGAGAGTTAATTAAAACACAGATTGTGGGGTCCCCACCTCCAGAGATTCTGATTCAGTAGGTCTGGAGTGGGGCCTGAGAATTTGTATTGCTAACAGGTTCCCAGATGATGCTGATGCTTCTCATCCAGGCACAGCACTTTGAGAACTTGAGCTGGATTAGAAAGTTGAGAAGCTAGAGTCAGAAACTTTAGCTAGTTTAGAGAGTTTAGCTAGAACTAGTCAGAAACAAGTTCTTCTAGTCAAAGAACTTGTTCCAAAAAAGTGTAAGAGTGTGTGTGTGTGTGTGTGTGTGTGTGTGTGTTATATACCAGCATAGGAAAGTTCTGGAAAGATACATTCCAGATTGTAATAGTAGTCATTTCTGGGAGTGGGATTTAGGAGGTTGGAGAATTCACTTTTCACTCCATACCTTTCAATACTATTTTTGCATGGTGCACATATAGCTTTTGTATTTTAAAAAGGGAAGAAAAGTAAGAGTCCTTTTTGAAGATATGCACTAAAATATTTATGGATTAAAAAAAGAGCTTGCTAAAGTAATCTAGTGTCATACAACAAACATTTTTAGAGTGTCTGCTGTATGCCAGTTGCTGCTGGTTCTGGAAATACAAAGCCTTTGGTAAAGCTTGCAGTCTGATGATCGAGATGGGTAGAATGCAGCTCTACTGAGTACCACGTGAGCTTCCTAAGCTCAAGGACAAGGATCTAGCTCTGTGCGTGGCAGATAATAAGCACTTGGTAAATGATGAATGAATGAGCAAATCCAGGCGAGAAGTGAGGACAGTCAGAAAGAAAAGGAAAGGGCAAATGGGAGATTCTGGAAGAAAAATTGACAAGCCTGAATAGAGATGATGAAACGAAGGGGTGTATTAAGGACTTTCAAGTCCAAAGATTGATAACATTTGAATTTACTGCAGAACTGGCTGTCCAGTCATCTATTCTGAAAGACCTTTTTAAACCATCCCCCCAGTCCCACTTTTTTCTTTTTTTAAGAGACTGCTTGAAAATAGCACGCAAAAACTTAACTAGATTTAGTATGAGTATTTACCAGGGCTTTCTTTGCTAAGTGAAACTTTTTTTTCTTTAATCACAGTGCTAATTCTAATGTATTTATAAATATTTATCTATCTATTTATTTAGCTGTGCCGGGTCTTAGTTGTGACATGCGGGATCTTTTTATTTGAGGCATGCGGGCTCTTAGTTGCGGCACGCATGCGGGATCTAGTTCCCTGACCAGGGATCGAATCCAGGCCCTCTGCATTGGGAGCACAGAGTTTTAACCACTGGACCACCAGGGAAGTCCCTTCTCCCCCACTTTCTGTTTGGAGGTGCTACTTTTTATATTCTTCAGAGATTTAATATAGAAAATTAAAATTAATTTCCCTAGTAGAGGGGTTTAGCTATATCATTTGATTGTAATCCCTTTACCACCTAAAAATGCCCACAGTCTACAGTTTGAGTTTTCAATTGACCAAATATAAATTTCTGATACAGCCACTCTTCATACTTGATTTTATTACTAACTATTTTAAGGTTTTTTTGGTTGTTATAAATTTTACAGTATCTTTTTAAAGGTAATGCTGTTTCAGGTTTGGAGCCAGTTATGTTTGTGAGTGTGATGGCCCAAAAACTCATATTATCAGGATAAGGAAAATTTAGCTCATAAAAACATGCTTCCCTTTTCTAATGATAACTTAAGAGGAGAAGTCATGTCAGCTTTTCATTTAATTGGTAGTTGTATGATAATCTTTCCAGAAATACCATTTGCTTTCAAAAGAGACACAGTTGTTTATTAAAAATGACAGTTTTTGGGCTTCCCTGGTGGCGCAGTGGTTGGGAGTCCGCCTGCCAATGCAGGGGACACGGGTTCGAACCCTGGTCCGGGAGGATCCCACATGCTGCAGAGCAGCTGAGCCTGAGCACCACAGCTACTGAGCCTGTGCTCTAGAGCCCGTGAGCCACAACTGCTGAGCCCACGTGCCACAACTACTGAAGCCTGCGTGCCTAGAGCCCGTGCTCTGCAGCAAGAGAAGCCACTGCAATGAGAAACCCGCGCACAGCAAGGAAGAGCAGCCCCCGCTCACCGCAACTAGAGAAAGCCTGCGTGCAGCAACGAACACCCAACACAGCCAAAAATAAATAAATAAATAAAAATTTATATTAAAAAAAAAAAATGACAGTTTTATCCTTACAGTGCTTCTATACTTTTAAGCCTGAACTTTCAACTTAAGGATAAAAATGAATGCTTTTTGAAATTGTGAGATTTCTTAGCTCTAAAACCATTTAATTTGAAACCTAATAATTGGCAGAGAAAGGAGAAGAGAGGAATCAGGCTATTATCTCTTTATCCCTGTAGTTGAGAAAGCTCTGGGGACCAGGCTTTCTGGGACCCAGGTTTTTAACCAGGGTGTTGACTAAAGCGTAACTTTGGGTGATTAGACAGTCCACAGGGTAATTGCTTTTCAAATAACCTCTAGATTGGTGCAGGTCTCTCCTATTCATTGAAGTAATAATGATGATAATAATAATACCTAAACTTTGTTTGATGCTTCTCAGTTTTCAGAATTCTTTGATCATTAAGATCCTGGTAGACTCCAGTAGCCAAACCTGAAAAAAATAAGTAGAAGAATTAATGGTCAGTTGGCATCAAGTGGAAAAGTTGTTTATAGAGGCCTGCCCAAGCTCTAGCTGCAGGCTGCTCAGGTTCAAATCCTTATTCTGCCACTTGCTAGCTGTGTGACCTTTGGCATATTACAAAAACCTCTCCAAGCCTCAGTTTCTTCATCTGTAAAATGGGGAGATTACAGTACTATCTTATAAGTGTGTCGGGAAATAAAATGAAATAATGGATAAAACTGCTTATTCTGGTATCTGGCATAGAGTCAGTGATCAATATATTATGAGCATCAAGTTAGTATGAGTATTAAGTATTGCCTCTTAGGGCTCTTATTTGTCCTTTACCTCCACTCACGTTGTCTTAAAGAACAGATTGTTTTCAGGGATTCTATCTTATAGCTGGTGGGAACTTGGAACCCATCCCAAGAGCACGTACCAGAGCCTTGCCAGCAGTAGCTTTCCTGGTGTCAAGAGGTGGAGACAGAGGGCAGTGCTTCTGCTTCTAGAGTGACTTTAGTATCACCCCCTTGTTAGAGCTTCAGCTGGTTGATGGGTGTCTGGGATTAACAAGAACTCCCCTAGATGTGTGTTGCTTTGTTCTAATAGCTATCTGTACCAGTACCCTGGGATGAATAGAATGGTTATACAAGCAGACTCAGATTCCCAGCTTGGCAGTCTCTGCAGACCTCCCGTTTACCACCTGCTGCCAGAATCCAGGAGTGACACAACAGGAAGGTGGGCCTGTTGTGAGGGGTGCTGCTCTTTTCCGTTTAGAAAAACACAAGGTGCGTGGACAGCCCTTATCCAGGGCTGAGGACTGTAGAGAGATTTACTGTTAAAATGAGGGTCTGTGGGCATGCTTCAGCAGCTGCCTTTGATCACTCTCCCCGTCCCCCACCTCTGCTTATGGCATAGCATCTCTGAAAGTATTTTCCCGGTGAAGAGTAACCCGGACTTTCCTTTATGCGGTGCAAAAGGTCAGTGAGCTGTATTTTAAAAAGTCATTGTTTCTTCCACGGAGCTGGGGGTTTGGCTTGTTTATCTGGCTTTCTGGGGAGTCTCCTGAGACCCTTTCCTTTCCTAAGGGCCCTCAGGAGACAGCAATGAAATCAACATCCATTACCCTAGACACTTGAGAGGATGCTTAAGTCAATAGTTTTATGATATGATTAATTCAGGCCTTAACCCTGGCAAAACTTGAGAGGCAAGTCATCAGATTGTGCCTCTTAAAGACTGAAGTGTGGAATTTAGCCCAGGACTCTGTGGTATCTTTCAGAGCCTGGAATAGGAGTCCAGATGCCAGTCCCAACCCTACACCCAGCCGACTATGTGAATTTCAGCAGACCACTTAAATTTCTAGGCCTCTTTTCTCATCTGCAAATGACAGCATGACTGTAGACCAGTGGTTCTTAGTTCTAGCTGCGTGTAAGAATCACCTGTGGAGCTTTAAAAACAATACCTGGGCCCTGTCTTAACCCGATTAAATTGGATCCTTAGGGTTGAGGCCTGGGTATTGATGTTCTTCAAAGCTCCCCAGGTCTTTCTAATGTGTAGCTAAGAGAACTGCTGGACAAGATGCCACGTTTTAAACAACGGTGTCATTTTGTTCCTCAGGAACCCTCAGTGATTGTCCAGTGATGTCTGATTCATGTGCTCTGTGTTCTGACCAGCCTTGTCTTCTTTCCCAACTATGTTGTTCTTCCTGGTGTCTCTTGGATATGTTGTGTACATTTATTTCTTTCCCAGCTCAAATGTCCTCACCTGGAATGTCCTCTCCTCCCTTCCAGCTATCCAGAACAAGGCCCACCACTCTTAACTCCTTTGGGAAACTCCTGACCATCCCAGTCCTTAGTTATTTCTCCCACTTCTGCACTGGTTCCGAGCTTCGTTTAACTCTGACTAAACGTAGTGAACACTAGATGCAATGTAAGACATGATACTCAGGCAACATTCTGTCCTCCTGGGTAGGTGGGACACATGGAAATACCACTGGTTTGACTTGTATACTGTTAAACATCTGTGTAGTATCTTGTATTGTTGGCTGTTTCGTTATGCGTGTGTACCTTTTAACTGTTAGTCAATGGATGGCTATCTGTGACATGACTCCAATGGACATTTTTAGCTTTATTACCTATTACCAACAGCAAGCTTCTGCTCTTGCCAAACTGGAACCTTTTCCAGCGGTGCTTTCTCATCATCTTGCTTTTTTGTTCTCCTCTCTTTCTGGCATTTCTTCTTTTATTCTCTCATCCTGACCTATAGGAATGGTATCTATTCTTTAAGGTCCAGTTCAAATATTACCTCCTCCATGAAACTTTTTCTCAGCACCACAACCTGCCTTAAGTGACCTTTGCTCTAAACCCCTGTAACCCTTAGAGCAGTGGTTCTCAGCTGGGGGTGATTTTGCCCCCCAGAGGACATTTGGCAATACCTGGAGATATTTTTGGTTGTCACAACTGTTGGAGGAGGGTGCTGCTAGCATTCAGTGGGTGGAGGCCAGGGATGCTACTAAACATTCTACCCAGGACATTCCCACAACAAAGAATTATCTGGCCCAAAATATCAGTGGTGCTGAGGTTGAGAAAATGCCTTAGAGCTTGTCCAATTCATAGGCTCGTGTTTATCCTGCCTCGAACTGTAGTGATTTGTTTATAGGCTTAGTCTCCCCCACTCAATTGAATTAATGGGTGAAGGCAGACTCCAGTTCCAAATCTGAGCTTTCTTGTTATTAACTTCATATTAAGGTTTAATCCTAGAGCCTGTGGCCAGATCCTAACTGCACAGTGTAACTGAGGACCAGAGATAAAGAGGTCCTTAGCGTGGGATGGGCGCAGTGAGGCAATCAGCTGAATTTCTCTCCTTTTTACCTCCAGGTCTTTCCATCTGTGATAACCTGGGAGGAACTGTGGTACAGGGCATAGAGTAATAAGCATTTGGGATCAGAAGAAAATTGGGTTTTGGTTCGAGCCGTTGCATTTATTAGTTGTGTTTTTTGGTCAGTCCATTTCACCTCTTTAAGCCTCAGTTTCCTCATCTCTGCAATAGAAATGATGCAGTGCCCCCGTGTTTTACCTCACAGTGCCTTTGTGATAATCCAATGAGATGGTAGGTCTTTAACCTAAATTGTAAAGTGCTGTAATAATCATTTAGCCAGGGGTTTATAGGTAAGAAGAGAGGACATGAGTCAGCCTGCTGTAGGAACACCACTGTCTACTTTCCCAGCCAGTCCTCTGGCCCCTTCCTGCAGGTTTCCAGTCCTAACTGCTTCAGCACCAGCTCCAGCTGACCCCTTCCAGCTCAGTCTCCTTAGTGTGCCTCCCTCGTTTGCTGCCTTCATTTTGTTATCTGCCTGCAATCTTGCCAAAACCAAAAGTGACTGATTCTGCCCTTAGAATACAAACTAGTGGCCAGGTGTCAGTCCATTCTGGCAAAGCATGATGAAGGCCACACAAATTACCTGGGTCATAGGGAAAAGCTACAAAATAAGACAGCGTGTAGTTTAGAAAGCCAATACTATGTATAGTCCCTTATTGTCTTTTTAAAGTAGCAAAACAATGTTTTTAAGCACTGGAAATCTCAGTGAGCTTTTTCTGACTAAATAAACAGTGTAGAGTGAGATAAAAGCCTGAGACCCTCATGTCCCTGGAATCAGGCCAAGTGCACCCTCCCACTGATTTGCTGAGTGACCTTCAGCTAATCGTTGAACCCCATTAGATTGATAACTGGGTGACCTCTTAGGATTATAGTAAGAGCCCTATGAAGCAGAGGATAGGGGAGTGCTTACCCTGGGGAATATGTAAAGTACTACATTTACAGGGAGCTTTTGGGTCACAGAATGTCAGTCCTATCAGGGGCCTAAAATGTCATCCTGCCCAGCCTCTTCTCTTGACAGATGGGGAAACCGAGGTCCAGAAAGGGGAAATGCTTTGCCCAGTGCCACTCATCTAGGTAGGGGCCCACCTAGGTCTAGAGTCCACATCTGATGCGCTCTTTCCATGACTAGAAGAATCAGGGTTTTGGTGCAATAATTAAAAGTCAGTAATCTTGATGATCTTTAAAGGCCCTCTCAGTGCTGACTCTGAGTATCAAAGAACACTGGTGCCTCTCTTGGTCATTTTTGCTTGCACTTAAATTCAGAAATGTCATTTTCTAGATGTTTAATAAGTCATAGTCATGGGCTTTTTAGCATGGAGTACTGAATCTTATTTTTTCTAGATTTTAATGCCATTGACTTTCCCTGTCAAAAGACAATGGCCCGGACTTCCCTGGTGGCGCAGTGGTTAAGAATCCTCCTGCCAATGCAGGGGACGCAGGTTCGATCCCTGGTCCGGGAAGATCCCACATGCTGCGGAGCAACTAAGCCCATGCGCCACAACTACTGAGCCTGCGCTCTAGAGCCCGTGAGCCACAACTACTGAGCCCGCATGCCACAACTACTGAAGCCCGCGTGCGTAGAGCCCGTGTTCCACAGCAAGAGAAGCCACCACAATGAGAAGCCCGCGTATCGTGAAGAAGAGTAGCCCCCGCTTGCCACAACTAGAGAAAGCCTGTGTGCAGCAATGAAAACCCAACCCAGCCAAAGATTAAAAAAATAATAATAAAATAAATAAATAAATTTATTAAAAAAAAAAAAGACAATGTCCCCCCCTTTTTTTTTTCATTTTTTGGCCATGCCGCACAGCTTGTGGGATCTTAGTTCCTGAACCAGGGATTGAACCCAGGCCCCCAGCAGTGAGAACGTGGAGTCCTAATTACTGGCCTGCAAGGAATTCCCGCTAATGGCCTTTTCTTAGTCCTCCTTCTCCTCCTTCTCTTTTCTGCTTCAGCATTTGACAGTTTCCCTCCCCTTCCATGTAACTCGGTCTTCTTCCTTGGCTTCTTTGACATTGTATTTCTGCTTTTCCTCTTGCATCTCTGAGCTTTTTTTTTGGTTGTACCAGGCCTTAGTTGTGTCACGCGGGCCCCTTAGTTGTGGCATGCAAACTCTTAGTTGCAGCATGCACATGAGATCTAGTTCCCTGCCCAGGGATCGAACCCAGGCCCCCTGCATTGGGAGCGTGGAGTCTTATCCACTAGGCCACCAGGGAAGTCCCTCTGAGTTTTCTTTTTCTTTGTTTCTTTTCCATCACTGAGCTGTCTTTCAGAAGAACCCAGGGCCTGCAGCTCCTCCTTGTCTCTGGTTTGGTGAGCGCCTACAGATTTTCCTCACTAATTCTCACTCCTACCTGTGTATCTCTTGGAAGCCCAAATTTCAGCTCTGGTTCAAAATTGTTGTTTTCACCAATTTCTCTGGTATGGTATCTCAGTTCCCCCATTTCCGTTAACAGTGCGATCATTCTTTTATCCCTAGAAACCTTGGCAAAATCTGACTCTTCTCTGATCTCAGGCTATTTTTACCAACCATATACCCCAGATTTCCCTTTTTCTTTCTTTTTTTTTTTGAATTTTTGAATTTTATTTATTTTTTATACAGCAGGTTCTTATTAGTTATTTATTTTATACATATTACTGTGTATATGTCAGTCCCAATCTCCCAATTCATCACACCACCACCACCACCCCCACTGCTTTCCCCCCTTGGTGTCCATACGTTTGTTCTCTACATCTGTGTCTCTATTTCTGCCCTGCAAACCAGTTCATCTGTACCATTTTTCTAGTTTCCACATGTATGCGTTAATATACAATATTTGTTTTTCTCTTCCTGACTTAGTTCACTCTGTGTGACAGTCTCTAGATCCATCCACGTCTCTACTAATGACCTAGTTTCGTTCCTTTTTATGGCTGAGTAATATTCCATTGTATATATGTACCACATCTTCTTTATCCATTTGCCTGTCGATGGGCATTTAGGTTGCTTCCATGACCTGGCTATTGTAAATACTGCTGCAGTGAATATTGGGGTGCATGTGTCTTTTTGAATTATGGTTTTCTCTGGGTATATGCCCAGTAGTGGGATTGCTGGGTCATATGGTAATTCTATTTTTAGTTTTTTAAGGAACCTCCATACTGTTCTCCATAGTGGCTGTATCAATTTACATTCCCACCAACAGTGCAAGAGGGTTCCTTTTCTCCACAGCCTCTCCAGCATTTATTGTTTGTAGATTTTTTGATGATGGCCATTCTGACTGCTGTGAGGTGATACCTCATTGTAGTTTTGATTTGCATTTCTCTAATAATTAGTGATGTTGAGCAGCTTTTCATGTGCTTCTTGGCCATCTGTATGTCTTCTTTGGAGAAACGTCTATTTAGGTCTTCTGCCCATTTTTGGATTGGGTTGTTTGCTTTTTAATATTGAGCTGCATGAGCTGTTTATATATTTTGGAGATTCATCCTTTGTCCATTGATTTGTTTGCCAATATTTTCTCCCATTCTGAGGGTTGTCTTTTTGTTTTGTTTGTAGTTTCCTTTGCTTTGCAAAAGCTTTTAAGTTTCATTAGGTCCCATTTGTTTATTTTTGGTTTTATTTCCATAACTCTAGGAGGCAGATCAAAAAAGATCTTGCTGTGGGGCTTCCCTGGTGGTGCAGTGGTTGAGAATCTGCCTGCTAATGCAGGGGACACGGGTTCGAGCCCTGGTCTGGGAAGATCCCACATGCCGTGGAGCAACTAGGCCCGTGAGCCACAACTACTGAGCCTGTGCGTCTGGAGCCTATGCTCTGCAACAAGAGAGGCCATGATAGTGAGAGGCCCGCACACCGCGATGAAGAGTGGCCCCCACTTGCCGCAGCTAGAGAAAGCCCTAGCACAGAAACGAAGACCCAACATAGCAATCAATCAATCAATCAATAAATCTTAAAAAAAAAAAAAAACCCTTGACATAAGTGAATCCATTAAAAAAAAAAAAAAAAAGATCTTGCTGTGATTTATGTCAAAGAGTGTTCTTCCTATGTTTTCCTCTAAGAGTTTCCTAGTGTCCAGTCTTACATTTAGGTCTCAAATCCATTTTTAGTTTATTTTTGTGTATGGTGTTAGGGAGTGATCTAATTTCATTCTTTTACATGTAGCTATCCAGTTTTCCCAGCACCACTTATTGAAGAGACTGTCTTTTCTCCATTGTATATCCTCGCCTCCTTTGTCATAGAGTAGTTGACCATAGGTGCATGGGTTTATCTCTGGGCTTTCTATCCTGTTCCACTGATCTATATTTCTGTTTTTGTGCCAGTACCATATTGTCTTGATTACTGTAGCTTTGTAGTATAGTCTGAAGTCAGGGAGTCTGATTCCTCCAGCTCCGTTTTTTTCCCTCAAGACTACTTTGGCTACTTGCGGTCTTTTGTGTCACCATACAAATTTTAAGACTTTTTGTTCTAGTTCTGTAAAAAATGCCACTGGTAATTTGATAGGGATTGCATTGAATCTGTAGATTGCTTTGGGTAGTAGAGTCATTTTCACAATATTGATTCTTGCAATCCAAGAACATGGTATATCTCTCCATCTGTTTGTGTCATCTTTGATTTCTTTCGTCAGTGTCTTATAGTTTTCTGAGTACAAGTATTTTACCTCCTTAGGTAGGTTTATTCCTAGGTATTTTATTCTTTTCGTTGCAGTGGTGAATGGGATAGTTTCCTTAATTTCTCTTTCTGATCTTTCATTGTTAGTGTATAGGAATGCAAGAGATTTCTGTGCATTAATTTTGTATCCTGCAACTTTACTAAATTCATTGCTTAGCTCTAGCAGTTTTTTGCTGCATCTTTAGGATTCTCTATGTATAGTATTATGTCATCTGCAGACAGTGACGGTTTTACTTCTTCTTTTCCAATTTGTATTCCTTTTATTTCTTTTTCTTCTCTGATTGCCGTGGCTAGGACTTCCAAAACTATGTTGAATAATAGTGGTGAGAGTGGACCACTTGTGTCGTTCCTGATCTTAGAGGAAATGCTTTCAGTTTTTCACCATTGAGAATGATGTTTGCTGTGGGTTTGTCATATATGGCCTTTATTATGTTGAGGTAGGTTCCCTCTATGCCCACTTTCTGGAGAGTTTTTATCATAAATGGGTGTTGAATTTTGTCAGAAGCTTTTTCTGCATCTATTGAGATGATCATATGGTTTTTGTTCTTCAATTTGTTAATATGGTTTATCACATTGATTGATTCGCGTATATTGAAGAATCCTTGCATCCCTGGGATAACTCCCACTTGACCATGGTGTATGATCCTTTTAATGTGTTGTTGGATTCTGTTTGCTACTATTTTGTTGAGGATTTTTGCATCTATATTCATCAGTGATATTTGTCTGTAATTTTCTTTTTTTGTAGTATCTTTGTCTGGTTTTGGTATCAGGGTGATAGTGGCCTCATAGAATGAGTTTGGGAGTTTTCCTTCCTCTGCAATTTTTTGGAAGAGTTTGAGAAGGATGGGTGTTAGCTCTTCTCTAAATGTTTGATACAATTCACCTGTGAAGCCATCTGGTCCTGGACTTTTGCTGGTTGGAAGATTTTTAATCACAGTTTCAATTTCATTACTTGTGATTGGTCTGTTCATATTTTCTATTTCTTCCTGGTTCAATCTTGGAAGGTTATACCTTTCTAAGAATTTGTTCATTTCTTCCAGGTTGTCCATTTTATTGGCATAGAGTTGCTTGTAGTAGTCTCTTAGGATGCTTTGTATTTCTGCAGTGTCTGTTGTAACTTCTCCTTTTTCATTTCTAATTTTATTGATTTGAGTCCTCTCCCTCTTTTTCTTGATGAGTCTGGCTAATGGTTTATCAATTTTGTTTATCTTCTCAAAGAACCAGCTTTTAGTTTTATTGTTCTTTGCTGTTGTTTTCTTTGTTTCTATTTCATTTATTTCTGCTCTGATCTTTATGATTTCTTTCCTTCTGCTAACTTTGGGTTTTGTTTGTTCTTCTTTCTCTAGTTCCTTTAGGTGTAACGTTAGATTGTTTATTTGAGATTTTTCTTGTTTCTTGAGGTAGGCTTGTATAGCTATAAACTTCCCTCTTAGAACTGCTTTTGCTGCATCCCATAGGTCTTGGATCGTCGTGTTTTCATTGTCATTTGTCTCTAGGTATTTTTTGATTTCCTCTTTGATTTCTTCAGTGATCTCTTGGTTATTTAGTAACGTATTGTTTAGCCTCCATGTGTTTGTGTTTTTTACATTTTTTCCCCCATAACTGATTTCTAATCTCATAGTGTTGTGGTCAGAAAAGATGCTTGATATGATTTCAGTTTTCTTAAATTTACTGAGGCTTGATTTGTGATCCAAGATGTGATCTATCCTGGAGAATGTTCCCTGCACACTTGGGAAGAAAGTGTAATCTGCTGTTTTTGGGTGGAATGTCCTATAAATACCAATTAAATCTATCTGGTCTATTGTGTCATTTAAAGCTTGTGTTTCCTTATTAATTTTCTGTTTGGATGATCCGTCCATTGGTGTAAGTGAGGTGTTGAAGTCCCCCACTATTACTGTGTTACTGTCGATTTCCTCTTTTATGGCTGTTAGCAGTTGCCTTATGTATTGAGGTGCTCTTATGTTGAGTGCATATATATTTATAATTGTTATATCTTCTTCTTGGATGGATCCCTTGATCATTATGTAGTGTCCTTCCTTGTCTAATGTAACATTCTTTATTTTAAAGTCTATTTTATCTGATATGAGTATTGCTACTCCAGCTTTCTTTTGATTTCCATTTGCATGAAATATCTTTTTCCATCCTCTCACTTTCAGTCTGTATGTGTCCCTGGGTCTGAAGTGGGTCTCTTGTAGACAGCATATATACGGGTCTTGTGTTTGTATCCATTCAGCAAGCCTGTGTCTTTTGGTTGGGGCATTTAATCCATTCACGTTTAAGGTAATTATCGATATATATGTTCCTATGACCATTTTCTTAATTGTTTTGGGTTTGTTTTTGTAGGTCCTTTTCTTCTCTTGTGTTTCCCACTTAGAGAAGTTCCTTTAGCATATGTTGTAGAGCTGGTTTGGTGGTGCTGAATTCTCTTAGCTTTTGCTTGTCTGTAAAGCTTTTGATTTCTCCATCGAATCTGAATGAGATCCTTGCCGGGTAGAGTAATCTTGGTTGTAGGTTCTTCCCTTTCATCACTTGAAGTATATCATGCCACTCCCTTCTGGCTTGTAGAGTTTCTGCTGAGAAATCAGCTGTTAACCTTATGGGAGTTCCCTTGTATGTCATTTGTTGTTTTTCCCTTGCTGCTTTCAATAATTTTTCTTTGTCTTTAATTTTTGCCAATTTGATTACTATGTGTCTCGGCATGTTTCTCCTTGGGTTTATCCTGTATGGGACTCTCTGTGCTTCCTGGACTTGGGTGGCTGTTTCCTTTCCCGTGTTAGGGAAGTTTTCAACTATAATCTCTTCAAATATTTTCTCAGGTCCTTTCTCTCTCTCTTCTCCTTCTGGGGCCCCTGTAATACAAATGTTGTTGCGTTTAATGTTGTCCCAGAAGTCTCTTAGGCTGTCTTCATTTCTTTTCATTCTTTTTTCTTTATTCTGTTCTGCAGCAGTGAATTCCACCATTCTGTCTTCCAGGTTGCTTATCCGTTCTTTTGCCTCAGTTATGCTGCTATTGATTCCTTCTAGTGTATTTTTCATTTCAGTTATTGTATTGTTCATCTCTGTTTGTTCTTTAATTCTTCTAGGTCTTTGTTCTTTTATTCTTCTAGGTCTTTGTTAAACATTTCTTGCATCTTCTCGATCTTTGCCTCCATTCTTTTTCCGAGGTCCTGGATCATCTTCACTATCATTATTCTGAATTCTTTTTCTGGGAGGTTGCCTGTCTCCACTTCATTTAGTTGTTTTTCTGGGGTTTTATCTTATCCCTTCATCTGATACAAAGTCCTCTGCCTTTTCATTTTGTCTATCTTTCTGTGAATGTGGTTTTCCTTCCACAGGGTGCAGAATTGTAGTTCTTCTTGCTTCTGCTCTCTGCCCTCTGGTGAATGAGGCTATCTTCCTTTTTCTTTATCTCTGTGATTCCAATAGCATGGTCAGACTCTTGTCATCTTTCAGCTAGAGTTCTGCAGCAATCTTCTCTATTTCTCCAATGTATTCCCCCTCTAGTTGGTCTGGCCTGTTGAATCTTTTAAAAATCCCATCTAATTTATTGAAATCATTTTTGGAAGAAGGCAGGATGAAATCAGATTAATAGATTCTATCTCTACTCCACCCTTATCATCTCTATTAAGGATTGTTGCTAATAATCAAGCCCTTCATTTCTTCACCTTCACCTCAGATGATCCCCACTTCTCCTCAGCTGATCCCCACTTCTCCTCAGCTGATGAGGTCATATATTGGACTATCATCGCTCAAAACTGATTATACCTAAGATCCTAAACAAGATCCCCAGGTTGTACATTAAAGATTGTACATTAAAGTTTGAGGCTCATCATACTGAAAACAAGCAAGAAATAGCCCTCTTTTCAGAAACTGGGTGCCAAGTAATAGCTGGGATTTTGCTTCACTTTTCCCTACTCATTTCTTATTCTCCTTGTCCTCAGCTAACTACTGAGATAATGAGAGTTCTTGTCCTGGTGTGATGACTCAAACCTTCATTCTGAGGCATCCGAGTCATTGGTGGTATAGGATTGCTCTGAGTTTCTGTCACCTTTATTTCAAGGAGGTGCCTCTGTGGGGAGAGTGGAGGAAACCTGCCCAGGGTCCTACAACCAGTAGATGGGGGTCTGGCATAGACATTATGATATAGTGGGAAAAGCAAAGGTTTTTAAATCCTTGCCTTGTTACTTACTTAGATGTGGATATTGGAAAAGTCACTTAACTTCTCTAAGCCTAAGTTTTTTGCTTATAAAGTAAGAAATGAAGATATCTACTTGGGAGGAGTGTTAAACATAACTTCTGGGAGGAGGAGGATTAAACATAAGGTCTTTAGATTATAATTTCTGGCACAGAGTATACTTTTCCTCTTTCCCTTTCTAGCCTTTTGATACAAGGTTTGCTTCCTCAGTTTGAGGATGGCTGTTTTTTACTTGTCACTCTACCCTCTATCTCATAAAACTGGAAAAGAGTTCTTATCTACTACAGTTTATAAAATCCCTACTAGCCTCTTAAAAATATTAATAGCTCTTAGTTCCAGGATGGGATCTGGCAGCCATATCATTTGTGCAGATGAGGGCACTGCAGGCCTTAGATCCCCAGGAGGGAGCCAGTCTGTGTAGATGAGGGATCTGGAGATGGAGTTTTCCACCATGTGATCTTAGTTTTCTTATAGGTGTTATAAAACTGCTCATTGGCAAGGGTTCAGGGCAGTGAGAACTGAGCAAAAATTGAGTCTCTTCTGAGTCTCTGGAAGAACATGTTGGGTCCCCTGTAATGTGGAAGGTGAACATCTACTGTCTTGTTGCCAGTTCCTAAGTCACAGTGTCCTGCCTTGACTGCATTGGGCCTGGCTGATAGGGACAACCTTCTCATTTAACTTGTGCCCTTGTTTAAGTGTTTGTCCTGGCACAAACTGCATATTTCTTCATCTTTAAAAAATGCATGGGAACACTAGGTGAATGTGTCACTTTGGAGGCACCGCAGGCTTCCCTCTGTCCCTGAGGCTCCTTGACAGGCCTCCCCACGTGGAGTCACATTTGAATAATTAACATCTTGCAGTGCCCTGCTTTCAAATGAGTGAATTAAAGTAAGGAATAAAGAGGTGGGTTGGAAAAACAGTTTCAGGAAATCACCATTTTACATGAGGGGAAAATGGAAATAGACTAAAATGTTAACAGCGATGGTTTTTAGAAGGAAGGGCTGTGAGTAAAACATCTTTTCATTATTCCGTGGTTTCCTCATTTTCTAAAGTGAGCACATATTACTTTTAAATAGGAAGAAGAAGTTTGAAATTGCCATTTTAAATTACTGATAAGTAGTGAAATCCAAATGAAAAGTAGCCACAATTCATAGTGTGATTAATAAACACAGTGAGTAGATCCCAGTTAGGCCAATATTTTGGGAGTTAACTGGGTTGAAATGGGGACTATAAAAGAGAAATTTTAGATACTGGCTGAAATTGGTGATAAAAAGTTCAAGCCATCTCATCCCGTTTTGAAGTGTGACTGATATGAAAATAAAATAAAATAAAAATTCAGTTTCTGGGCATTCAGTAACTCAGTCAAGTTTATAGAATACCTGGGATCTGAGAAAAGAACCACGTCCTAGAGGGAGGTTAAATATTGGGCTTGTGCTCTCTAGCTGGCACAAATGTTTGGGGTCCTCATATTGGCATGTGGGGTCCATAGTTTGAGCAGTGGTCCCTATTGGCACCCTCTGGGTTCTTCAAAGTAATGGTAGAAGAGGTTTTGTCAGTCAGCCTTAAAGTAGTCATAGTTGAGAGCAGGATTTATTTTGGTGTATTGGTCATTAATAGCTAAGAGGTTGCCTGGAACACATAGCCTCTCCATAGCTAACCAAGTCAAAGCCATACATCCTATCTCTGGAGGGAAGAACAGAAAAGTGGATTAATATAATAAACGAGTATCTTGTGAAGGACTCCCACCAATCAGAAGTAATTGCTCCTCCTTTGAACTCCTCTGGCTCTTCTTTTTATTTCTCATTTTGTAGTTAGCTTTATAGAGAGCTGTCGTCTCTACTCTTTAGTAAGCTCCTGGAAGGCAGGGACCTTCTTTGTATCGTCCATAATGCTTTGCACAGTGAGTACTCAATAAATGGTTGTTGAATGTCTGAATTCCCAACTCATGAATTTAGCATTTTTCCTGCAAGGCCAAGGCGGAGGAGATGAAGCCTAGAGCTTTGAAGTCTGGGTGGGAATCACTTGCATGCAGTATCCAGTATTTGCAACCTCTCCCCACGGCTTCCTGTACAGTAGGATGGAGGCTCTGCCTCTCTATTCCAACTTTCCCTAACTTCTCCCTCTTTGTATTAGTTATCTATTGCTATGTAATAAATCACTCCAAAACAAAGTTATATATTATGTCTCATGGTCCTGGGTCAGGAATTGGGGAGCAGGCTTGGCAGGGCAGCTCAGGATCTCTCATGAGGTTGCAGTCAGATGTCTCCAGGGCTGCAGTCATCTGCAGTCTTGACTGGGGCTGGAGGATCCATTTGCGAGGTGGCTCACTTACATGGCTGGTAGGTTGGTTCTGACAAGTTGGTTCTTTTCCCCAGAGGGCTATTTGAATATCCTCACTATATGGTAACTGGCTTCCCCCAGAGCTAATGTATCAAGACTACAGTGTCTTAAAACAGAAATTATAATGCCTTTTATATTGTCGCTTCAGAAGTCACATATTGTTACTTTTACCGTATTCTATTACTTACACAGGCCATCCCTGATTTTTTTGGATGGGAGATTACACATGAGTGCGAATATCAGGAGTCAAGGACCCTTGGGCTCATTGGATGCCATGGTGGAGGCTGGCTACCATACTCTCCATCTACTGCTTTGATTCCCCAGGTGAAGGCTAGTGAGCTTAGCCTTGGTTTATCTGTTTATCCTAGGCTACAGCATTAACCTTCAATTTTTGTTCTCCCTTAATCCACCCCCCAAACTGTTGCTTTCTGAAGTGTAACTCTGAGTGTGTTGTTCTCTTACTTATACAAAGTAACTAAAATGGATTCTCCATGAGGGCAAAGACTATTGTATTAAGTATCTGTTGCTGCATAAAAATATTACTGCAAACTTAGTGGTTTAAAACAACACACATTTATCATCTCAGTTTCAGGGGGTTGGGATTCCGGCTGGGTTGACTGGGTCCTCTGCAAGGCTGCAATCAAGGTTCCGGTCAGGGCTGGCTTCTCATCTGGGGCTCGACTGGGGAAGGATCCACTACCAGGCCCATATGGTTGTTGACAGCCGTCAGTTCCTTGCAAGTGGTTGGACTGAGCATCCCAGTTTCTTGCTCTTTTGGCTGGAGGCTGTTTCTTACCACATGGCCCTCTCACAACACGCCAGCTTGCTTCTTCAAAACCAGCAGGGGAAAGTGTGTCTCTCCGCAAGACAGATGTTAAATATTTTTGTAATGTAATCATATACAGATACTCATGTACATTCCATCACTTTTGCCATATTCTAATGGCTAAAAGCAAGCCATGGGTCCCACCCACACTCAATTGGTGGGGCGGGGAATTATGCCTGGGTGTGAATGCTAAGAGGTACAGAGATCACGGAGGCCACTTTAGAGTCTGTTTGCCCTAAGCATCTAGTCTAATGTGTCTTCAGCACCCTGAGCCATGCATGACACATACTAAGCTCTAATATTTGAATGAATGGATGTAGTATGACTATTATGTTTCCAGCTCCTAGTTTAAGCCTTTTGCTTCACTTCTCTTCTGTTTCAGAGTTACTGATTTATTCTTGAGAATCCTCTACTCTCATCTGTCCTCATGGATGAACTTCAGGATGTTCAACTCACAGAGATCAAACCACTTCTAAATGATAAGGTAAAGACTGCTGTTGTCACTAAAATATATGTAAGTCTTTTCTTCTGTGATTAGTTCATTTTCTATATTATCTAAATAGTAACTAACTCAAAACATATTTAACTTGACTTTCTATGGAGAGAATACTTTAAAAAATATATTGCTTAACCTTCTTCTTGATGTCTTGCCTCCCTTTCTTCCTACTTTTGTTTCCACTGGCCAAATTCAATCAAGTTTTCCTTGGAATTTTCTTGTTTTACAGATAGAGATGTTAAGCAGAGAGTGTGAGAGTGGGTTTGACTTAGAATCCAAGTGTCTTGACTTTCAATTTCTATAAGGAAAACTTAACATCCATGGCTGGTGATGTACACAGGCTGCAGTGCTCTCTTTAAAATTTGTCGAGTCTGTGATGTGACCTTTCTGTCTATGTTGAGGTTTTCATCAGGGATGCCTGGATGTTGGTAATACACCTCATTTTTATGTTCGTGTCAGAGAACTACACAATGAGCATCATAGTTAACAGCCACCAGGATTCAACAAGTAAAGAGTGCTGTGATGGTGGGAGTTACCAAAAAGCTAAGAAAGGCTTATCCGGTCTCCTCTCCCTCTCCATTCAGTAAATGCGCCTGAAATTCTGTCTTTTCAGCCCTATTCTTTTTATTGTTTACTGTCATGGTCCCCTATTAAAATACTGTTCTAGCTTGGTGTGGATGAGTCCATGGCATCCTTTCCTGAGGGAAATATTGTTGGAGAGTAAGGGTAAAGATGGGTGAGGTCAGGATGGGGGCAGGGGCTATACCAGAAGATGCTGTTGCCTGTTATCTCTTTTGCCCAAAGCAAGGCCCTTCACCTACAACTTCTGGGGCTGTTGACTTACTGTGTGTTCGTTAATTTGCTGTTGAAACCTGTCAACCCCATTTTCGTCCCTGTGACCTCATCTCCATCCCCACTCCCACTCCTTCCTTTATCTTTCACCAGATTTCTTGCTCTCTCCCTTGGCAAGCTGCACACTTTTTTAAAACCCCCATTTGGTTTCTTCTGCTGCTTCCCTTCATGTTTTCAGAAAACTCTCCTTTAAGCACTGTCTTTTGGTGCGTGTGAAGAGCTGTCCCCAAAATGATTTGCTACAAAGAGGAGGAAGGAAATAAAATCTGCATCTGTAAAGCTTATGTATAGCCACAGAAGTGAATAGTTACAGGGCAAGTGGGGGTAGGCAGTTTAGCTTCAGGAAGGTAGTAACCTGTCCTAAACCTGGCTGATAGTCAGAGTCAGCTGGGGAATTGTTTAAAAATACAGATTCCTGGGTCCCACTCTAGAACAACTAAATTGGAATCTGAGGGGAGGGGGACAGGACACACACACTTCTCTATAATCAGTGGTCCTCAACCTTGGCTGCTTATTGGAATTACTTGGGGAGATTTAAATATGACCAATGCCTAGGTCCTACCTCCAGAGGTTCTAATTGAACTGGTCCGGGGTGAACTTTTTTAACAGCTTCCAAAATTGAGAACCACGCCTAAAGTGATTCTGATTAGACAATGTTGGAAACCCATGACCTGATGGATCTCAGACATTTGAGGACTAGGACACAGATAAGAGGAGGATTCTTCCTTGACCCCGGAAGTCCACAGGATGCCTGAGGCACCTACATGAAGAGTTGCAGGAGGGACTTCCCTGGCGGTCCAGTGGTTAAGACTCTGCACTTCCACTGCAGGGGGTCTGGGTTCGATCCCTGGTCGGGGAACTAAGATCCTGCATGCCGCGCAGCGTGGCCAAAAAAAAAAAAAGAGTTGCAGGAGTTAATTGACTGGATATCTCATAGAGAAGGCAGCTGGAAAAGAAAAGATTTGGTGACCATAACCACAGAAAAGCATTGAATTAACATCTGGGTCCTCATCTCTGAGGCCATAGTGATTCCTCAGCTATGTCTGCTGTGTGCCCAAGTTCTCTGAACAGAATTGTGTCCCCTCCCCTAAAATTCATATGTTGAAGCCCTAGCTCCCTATGTGACTTTATTGGAGATAAGGCCTTTAAGGAGGTGACTCAGGTTAAATGAGGTCATATGGTAGAGCCCTAATCCAGTAGAATTGGTGGCCTTATAAGAAGAGTGGGGGAGAGGAAAAGAGAGAGATCCACCCTCCACTCCCACTCCTGGCCAGGTGAGGACACATCTGCAAGCCAAGAAGGGAGCTCTCACCAAAAACTGAACCCTGCTGGAACCTTGATCTTGGACTTCCAGCCTCCAGAACTGTGAGAAGATAAATTTCTGTTGTTTAAGCCGCTCAGGCAGCCTGAGCAGTCTAAGATACCAAGCACTGTCTCACTTCCTCACATCTGTTAGCTCTTCTTTGATATGCCTTTGCTGTTCCTACCCACTTCCCACGCTCTATCTCCCTCCCTCCTCTTCCTGGGAAGTGCTTCTAGCCCATCACTATTCATGAGCACTCCCCTGCTCCAGCCAAGCTTTACTGAAGTAGATTGGCAAGAGGGCCCTCTTCAGATGGTATCATTCCCAAAGAATTCTACCCCATCACACCCCACACTCCCCCACTATATCAGTGCTTCTACCTTTGCCCAATAAGTGGGTGCTTTTGCATTATTTTGAAAG
Source organism: Eubalaena glacialis (assembly GCF_028564815.1). Lineage (NCBI taxonomy): Eukaryota > Metazoa > Chordata > Mammalia > Artiodactyla > Balaenidae > Eubalaena > Eubalaena glacialis. The sequence goes on from NC_083728.1 coordinate 23,373,440, forward strand.
GTATAATGGTGATAATGCTTCTCATCCATTATTTCATTTGATCCTCCCAAAGGCCTGGCGATGTAGGACACACAGATCAATTTATTCGCATATTGCTGATGAGGAAACTAGGGCCAAGAAAGCTGAAGTAGCTTACTCAGATTGCATACCTAAGAACCCCTGCTGTATGGCAGGATTCTCAATCTTGGCACTGTAAATGTTTTGGGCTAGATAATTATTTATTGTGGGAGACTGTCCTGTGCATTGTAGGGTGTTTAACAGCATCCTTGGCCTCTACCCAGTAGATGCCAGTAGTACCCCGGAGTCATGACAACCAAAAATGTCTCCAAACATTGTCAGATGTCTCCTGGGGCGGGGGGCAGAATCTCCCCATTTGAGAACCACTGCTATTAGGGTATAAGCCTCCAGGTTTGAATAGGAGATGTCTTGAAATTTTTTGTTTTTGGGGAAGTTTTATTTTGCCTAATAGCCTATCCTGCTATTATTTATTAAGCACTTTTTATGTGCCAGGTGCTTTACATACCTTCTCTCTTTTAATCATCAGAATATCCCTTTGAAGTAGATAGTATTCCTCACTTAGCAGATGAAAATCTGACTGAAAGATGGGCTCGCCCAGTCAGTAAGTGGCAAAGCCAGGACTGAAACCCAAATCTTTCCTCCTCCACAACCTGAGGCCTTTCCACTGTGTTCACACTATAGATATTTTGGCATCACCTCTGAGGCTTGCCCTCCCTCTTTAAGGAGAAGCCTAGAGGTACGTATTATTTCACTTCATCTTTCTGTCCGTTCTCCTCATAGACACTCTTAGCCAGAGACATCGCTGTGCCCTTCCAGGCTTCAGGGAGCTAAAGGAAGTCTAGACCCAACCTGTAATGCAGAAATTTGTCCTGAGCTGACTATAAGGAAGCACTCTCAAAATAGCTTTAAGCGAGGCTTATGTTAACTTTTCTCTTGTTGTTTGTTGGTACTTTTCCCATTTAATTTTAGTATGCCTGTGATTTTGTCTACGGCTCAGAACTGTGAAGAAGTGGGTAATTTTGCCATGCTTGTTTTGGCTCCAGTGATGAAAAGAAGCACCTGCCAGCACTTCTGTTTGTTTTTTTGGAGGCAGATATCGCACAGGAATATGAAATGATTTTTTAAAAAATAACATTTAACCATTTTCAGAGCACTTTCACAAATACTATCTAATTTGAATCTCCTGACCTCTTGTGAAGTAGGTAGTTAAAGGTATTTTTAGCTCCATTTTACAGATGAGGCTCAGAGAGGTTATATGACTTGTCTAACATTGGTGTCTAGTGAGGTGGTGAAGCCGGGACTAGACCCCACAGCTGTTGACTTCAGCCTGGATCAGGGGGTCTAGGGCTTTTCCCACCATATGCTGCCTCTTGTAGCTGGTTGTTCCAACCTCTTCACCCAACAGACCTTGTATAAGCAGGAGAGCTGGCTGGTTTGTGCTTCATTTTCCCTGCCCTCCTCTACCTACTGTTAGTTCAGATACTGCCAAGCCTGTGAAAGCTGAAGACCAGGCTTGAGAAAATAAATAGTAAACCACAGTTGGCTTCAGCAAAATTGAGGACCTATCAAGAAGGGGAATAAATACTTAGTGGGGGGGAACAGAAACAAGTTATTTGCTTTGGTTGTTACAGTAGAAAGTGAGGTAGACCCTAAGGGAGGATATTATAAGAGGAAGCAGGGAGAACCCAGGGATGAGCATTTTTATAACCTCCAGGGCAACAGAGACAGGCCAAAGGGTTTATGCCAACGTCTCTTTTAAAAAAACAACACAGGGCTTCCCTGGTGGCGCAGTGATTAAGAATCCACCTGCCAGTGCAGGGGACACGGGTTCAAGCCCTGGTCCGGGAAGATCCCGCATGCCGTGGAGCAACTAAGCCTGTGCGCCACAACTGCTGAGCCTGTGCTCTAGAGCCCGTGAGCCACAACTACTGAGCCCACATGCTGCAACTACTGAAGCCTACGCGCCTAAAGCCCGTGCTCCACAACAAGAGAAGCCAGTGCAATGAGAAGCCCTCGCACTGCAACGAAGAGTAGCCCCAGCTCGCTGCAACTAGAGAAAGCTGTGCACAGCAACGAAGAACTAAGGCAGCCAAAAATAAATAAGTTAAATAAATAAATTAAAAACAAAAACAAAAAAACCCCACAGATTTATTGACATTTTCATTAAAGAGTATTTGTGAAGTGCAGCATTGCTTGTACAATTCCCCATCTTTCTCCTTTCTACAATAATCCAAAAAGGATTATTGTCCTTTTTTAGTAGAAATGCCGTATTTTATTCTCTTTGAGTGTTTTTAATCAGCTTGTTTCTAAAACTTTTACCGTCGTAACAACTCCTCCTCACTTTAGTTCCGAGCTCATCAATTGCACGTAACCCTTCCTCTTTGGTATTCATTTCTTACTCAAATTGAGTATCTCTATTTTGAGATGCTCATAATTGCTTCCAAAATGATATTCATTGCATTTACTAAGTGCCAGAGCTGGGAATAGAGTGGTGAATCAGACACAGCCCCCCACATCAAGTTCACAGAACAGGTAGATTTGCCCCAAATCTCTTCCTGTTGGTAGTTGGTTCTAAGGTCTTATGTATCTTGTCTTTCCATTATATTGTTGCTTTCTGTCTTTTGACAACTCTGTGCTTCTTGACTAGATCTCATGTTGGGAAATTACATTTCTCTTCTCTCTAGCAGTTCCTTGTTTTTTAAACTTTCCTCCTTGCCTTCCCCCCCTTATTTCATACTTCTCTTCATACACTGATGTATTCTCAGTTGCTTTTTGCTTATTCTCCAGGCTTGAACTGAGAGAATTACTTGTTTTTAATTCACTTTCTTGAGCTGCTCCATTTACCTTCTGCATTTGGCACTGAACCTCCACCAGGAAACATTCCCCTTAGTTGGCTTCTACCTTGACTGCAACTTTCAGTAATGACTTCTTTTTTTCCTTGAGTTATTCTTTTTTTTTTCTCTTCCTCCACATTATTCTATTATTTAAATTTTTTTTCTTGAATCCCTTTCTGCTACTTAAGTTTGCTTAGTGCAAGAATCTCTCTGAACATGGAATTAATGGTATATTCAAAATGGACAGAAAATAAAAAGAAAGCACCCAGAGCCTGAAACTTCTGGAAGTTTTGTTGGAGTGGAACCTTGTACCACAAATATAAGAGACAAATAAGTCCCCAGGGAGGTCTTTCTCCTTCCAGAATCTACCTAGTGAGTAGTATTGAATGTTTTTTTTTTTTTGGCCATGCTGCGTTGCATGCAGGATCTTAGTTCCCCAACCAGGGATTGAACCTGAGCCCCCCTGCAGTGTAAGTGCAGAGTCTTAACCAATGGACTGCCAGGGAAGTCCCCAGTAGTATTGAATTTTTAATGAGTTCAGAGAATCTGGCTTCAGTTGACCATGCTCAACTGAGGACCAGCTAGTGAACGTCATTCAGAAACTCTGGATCCACCAGAGGGCAGACAGCAGAAGCAAGAGGAACTACAATCCTGCAGCCTGTGGAACAAGAACCACATTCACAGAAAGGTAGACAAGATGAAAAGGCAGAGGGCTATGTACCAGATGAAGGAACAAGATAAAACCCCAGAAAAACAACTAAATGAAATGGAGATAGGCTATCTTCCAGAAAAAGAATTCAGAATAATGATAGTGAAGATGATCCAGGACCTTGGAAAAAGAATGGAGGCAAAGATCGAGAAGATGCAAGAAATGCTAAACAAAGACCTAGAAGAATTAAAGAACAAACAAACAGAGATGAACAATGCAATAACTGAAATGAAAAATACACTAGAAGGAATCAATAGCAGCATAATTGAGGCAAAAGAACGGATAAGTGACCTGGAAGACAGAATGGTGGAATTCACTGCTGCAGAACAGAATAAAGAAAAAAGAATGAAAAGAAATGAAGACAGCCTAAGAGACCTCTGGGACAACATTAAACGCAACAACATTTGCATTATAGGGGCCCCAGAAGGAGAAGAGAGAGAGAAAGGACCCGAGAAAATATCCAACCAATTCCAATCCAAAAATGGGCAGAAGACCTAAATAGACATTTCTCTAAAGAAGACATACAGATGGCCAAGAAGCACATGAAAAGCTGCTCAACATCACTAATTATTAGAGAAATGCAAATCAAAACTACAAAGAGATATCACCTCACACCAGTTAGAATGGGCATCATCAGAAAATCTAGAAACAACAAATGCTGGAGAGGGTGTGGAGAAAAGGGAACCCTCTTGCACTGTTGGTGGGAATGTAAATTGATACAGCCACTATGGAGAACAGTATGGAAGTTCCGTAAAGAACTAAAAATAGAATTACCATATGACCCAGCAATCCCACTACTGGGCATATACCCAGCGAAAACCATAATTCAAAAAGATACATGCACCCCAATGTTCATTGCAGCACTATTTACAATAGCCAGGTCATGGAAGCAACCTAAATACCCATCGACAGACGAATGGATAAAGAAGATGTGGTACATATATACAATGGAATATTACTCAGCCATAAAAAGGAACAAAAGTGGGTCATTTGTAGAGACATGGATGGATCTAGAGACTGTCACATAGAGTGAAGTAAGTCAGAAAGAAAAACAAATATCATATATTAACACATATATGTGGAACCTATAAAATGGTAGAGATGAACTGGTTTGCAGAGCAGAAATTGAGACACAGAAGTAGAGAAAAAACGTATGGACACCAAGAGGGGAAAGCGGCGGGGTGGAGGGCGGTGTGATGAATTGGGCGATTGGGATTGACATGTATACACTGATGGGTATAAAATGGATAACTAATAAGAAACTGCTGTATAAAAAAATAAATTAAATTTTAAAAAAAAAGAAGAAAAAGAAACTCTGGATGCCAAACACTGTCAGACTGACCCAGTCATATCCTTTCTTCAGGATGATCATTCACTCATGAAGCCTGAAGCCATTCTCCAAGAGGATCTGGCATCCCTTTGAGAAAAAAAAAAAGAAAGCCAAGAAAACAAGTGTTATATAGTCTTCCTCTGATTATTAGTACCTTTTCTTTGGGAGTCTAGCTGTGTACAGCTGTGTACGTTGCATAAGGAACGTGGAGTTTTTTTTTTAATTTATTATTTTATTTATTTATTTTGGCTGTGTTGGGTCTTCGTTGCTGCGAGCGGGCTTTCTCTAGTTGCGGCGAGTGGGCTTCTCATTGCGGTGGCTTCTCTTGTTGCAGATCACGGGCCCTAGGCGCGGGCTTCAGTACTTGTGGCTCGCAGGTTCTAGAGCACAGACTCAGTAGTTGTAGCGCACGGGCTTAGTTGCTCCGCGGCATGTGGGATCTTCCCGGACCAGGGCTCGAACCCGTGTCCCCTGCGTTGGCAGGCGGATTCTTAACCACTGCACCACCAGGGAAGCCCCATGGAATTGTTTTTTTGCTAGGTTCTCAACAAAGAAAAGATCACTTTGGTTTCTGGAGAGAATTGCATCTTTCTGCTTTTGGCATTTCCTTTTGCGCTCTTCTCAAGCTTCAGGGCCTCAGAAAATGCTTCATGACTGTGATCACATGATAGTGAGTAAGGGAATTCATGCATACAGGGACAGCTGCTTTTCAAATTGCTCGTCAGAATTTGTGTTTCTGTGTTCCAGGACCAAGATTTTAGTTCAGACTAGAGCGATTTTCCCTAATCTTTCTAAATAATCTGTAAAGGAACCTCTGGGAGCCCAGTAGGATTGAAGCTCTAATATGATATGTTTTGACATCATTATAAATTATTCATCAAAAGAGTAAATGAATCTTTAAGTTGTATATTACAAAATACTAAGTTACAAACTTTTTTTTTTTTTTTTTGGCCACGCCATATAGCATGCGGGATCTAAGTTCCCTGACCAGGGATTGAACCCGTGCCCTCTGCATTGGGAGTGTGGAGTCTTAACCACTGGACTGCCAGGGAAGTCCCAACAAACATATTTTTTGTGCCATACCAAATCCTTTTTTTCTAATTTTTTAATTACAAAAGGTGAAGTATATGCTCATTGTAGAAAAGTATAAAAAAAATTGTAATCACCCATAATCTGTCTATTTAGAAACAGCTGCTATTGTTAATGTTTTGGTATTTTTCTTCTAGTCTTTTTTAGTGCATATCTTAATGTAGATGAGGTCAAACTTTGAAGACCATTCTGTAGCCTACTTTATTATCATTTAATAACCATATCATGTCTTAAACTGGAATGCAGTGGAATTTTTTGTTGTTTTCGACCCAAAGTCTTAACAGAAATATTTCAGCATTTAATTTTGTTATATTGGCGTATTCATTTTATAAATATATATTAACTTATACCCGGCCCTGTGCTGTATGTGGTGGAAGGTGCAAGTTGAATCAGAGATCAGGGGCTCACTGGCTGGTCGTTTATATCCTACTACAACGATCTACCCTAGTCCCTGAGAGGGCCCTTCCTTCTGCTTCTCATCGTCTAACTAGATGTTAAACACAATGACTTCTCTGAAGGAGTTCTCAGGAATTGTATGGGGCTAGTGGGGAACTAGGGAACTCTGTGATCCTTTTTACCAAGGGCGGCATTCCTTGGAAATGTGCTACCCAGTCCCATCTACGTGGCATCTTAGTTGTCTTTCCACGCTGTGACTGCATCAGACTTTACTTTGTGAACTTGGCTTCATGCCAGGGCTAATACCTCAGACCGGCTGCCTCCACCACTCTCTGTCCTCTGTGTCATCTACAGTCTCTCTGTGATTGGTAATCTATTGTGACTTTACTGCCACCTTTACAGAAAGAAGGTGGTAGGATACAGAACTGTTTCTAAGAGGATCTTCTTGAAGGGGGATGGGATTGCTTAGTACTCCCTTGGCATCAGATTTCTTGATCTTCTCTGGAGGGGCAGCTTTGGGGAAGGTGCTGATAATTATTATAGCTCCACACCTTCTGGAAGCTGTTGTAGACAGATATAACACAGTTTCTAAATAATGAGAGGGTATTTTTTCTGGGCAGGAGCTTTTACTTTATGAAAAATCAAGTCAGAAGGTTTTCTTTTCCTCCCAAACACATCACTCATTACCCTTTTTATACTCTTATGTCATACTCTTGCAACTCTGGCATCTGAAATGCTACAAAAATGCCTCTGAGTCATTGCCATTGATTTTTTTTTTTTCTTGGCAATCAGACATTACTATGATACAATCTCTTTTTAGAAGCTTGGTGAATTCTCCTTGGATCTTTTGACTGTGTTTTACTTTTAAACGATTCAATGATTTGTCCTTTTTCCTATTAGCAGTTTCCTGGGATATACCAGTGTATTAGGAACCCTGTTTTATCATTCTTTCCCTCCTTCAATGACACCGCCTTTCTTCCTTGTTAAATTTCAGATCTTGCATTTCTGATCCACCTATATCTTTGTTCTCTTCTTAATCCTTTCTTTGCTTCCTTGTCCCGGGCACTCTGGCTCCTGCCTTCCTTTGCACGTCTCAGGGTTGGCGTCTAGCTCCTTTCCTCCCAGGTACCTCCCGTGTGGGTTGTGAATGTGCTCTCAGACTCTCATCCATGTTTTACTCTCTCTCACTGCTCTCCTTAGGTAGGGAGACAAGAAGTTACAGGCTTTACTGGGAAACCAGGCTCCTTTCCTTCATCTTCACAGGAAGCCTGCCAAAGTGTAACCCCACCTCTAAAGGCTCAGCTTTTACTAACACACGTTAGAAACCCACCCGGCCTCCTCTGAAGCCTATTGATGAGAACCATTTTAGTTTTATGGCAACCAAGAGGCTGCACATGCACTGCTTTCACTGTGAACTGAATTTGCTGCACATTTGGGGAAGCCACATGGGGAAACTGACTGTGTTTTCTGCCTTCTGTTGACAGAATGGTACACGAAACTTCCAGGACTTTGACTGTCAGGTAAGGACTGTACAAACACCAAGGAGGGCTGTGTACAGGATCTCTGCAGTGCTTCCCTCCCTGTGCTGGTGGTGTTATAGAGGTGGATCTCTCTTCGTAGCTAATCATGACCCCTTCATGTTCTTTTGGTCATTGGATCAAGTTTATTTAAAATGATTTGCTATTGTGTTCAAAAATTGCCTGCCAGGTACCTGTTCTGTGGTTGTAGGTTATTGGGTGGAGCTTTCTCTTTGTAATTAAGATCTCCTTTCCTCAAATGATATTGGAAACCCTAGTCACAGGTGCCAAATTGTTGTCACCTCACTGCAGAGAAGGCAGGGGAGGGGCATTTTGAGGGGAGACTTAACCAACAACAAAATCTTTTCCTAAAAGAAAAAGACACATTAAGTGTTATTAATATAAAATGCAGATATCTCTTGGCTTTATCTTTGGAAACGCAAAATTCAACCTGGCTCATTAGTATTTTCCTAAATGATATTGTTCGTCTTAGTCTGCTTTTGCCTATAGCTCTATTGGCAATTTGAAAATCAATAAAGTGAACCAGCAACCCTCCCTCCATCTTCCTACTTTATCTGTTGCCTGGCCCTGAAAGAAATGGGAGGAAGGAGTATGGAAATGGGAACCTTATAAGCCCGTGCAGCCTGACTCTCCTACTTTTGGGGTAGATGTCATAAGAGTGGCTATCAGAGGCAACATGAAGTAGACTCAGAGGGTCCTAGGCAGGAAAGGAAGGTGCAGGGAAGCCAACTTCCTCGTGTCCAGGATTCACCCAACTTGTATACCCACAGGCAGATAGTTATTTTCAGATATATTAAGTTAAGTACAGTGGAATCTCTCCATATAGCATTAGAATCAAAAGGAAGAACTAATATCTGTCTCATAGGCAAACCAGTTATATCATAATAATTTCTTGGGTACCTACTATAGATACTAAACATACATCATCTCTAGTGCTTGGAGCAATATCATTAGGTGGCTTTTATTACAGATGAGGAAATTGAGAATCACGTTTCATAACTTGCCGTTGGGTGGAATTGGAGTTGAAAAACCCCCTTTGTCCTGAATCCATTGCCCATTCTTTCTCACTTGGGAATGTCCAGAGCTGAGATGTGGCAAGGAGTTGAGTTGTGTGTAAAGCTGAGGTTCCTTGGCAGGACAAATGAGACTGAGACTCACTTTAGAAGGGGCAGGCTCCTTGTTACAGACTTTTTAATCCCAGTGCCAAACACCTCTTGGTGTGACTATTTGGTATACTTACATATACAACATAATCAGCCAGGTGCTGTTAGGGAATCATTTGCTGTAGACCCTTACTCAAAAACAAGAAGTCATATTATTTTTTGGTGAATGGTGGCAATCAAGTTTGGGGTTAGTTGTCTTTAATTTGATCTAACTTCAGTTATGGTTTGGATCCTAGGTTGAACCAGTTTAACTTGATTGCTGTTAATATTTGATATAATTTACCTAGAAGGAGATCATTTGAGAGAGGGTGACAGTAAAATTCAAGGTGAGGAATTCCAGAAATAGTATATATATTCCTACCTAAAAGTGTGGAAGCATTTATTTTCATCAAATTGAGCACCCCCCTTCAAAAAAATGGAATATTAAAAAATTATGTGCTTATTGCAAAATAGATAAGAAAATACCAAAAAGCAAGAAAATAAAAATCACTTGTTATTTCACCAGTGTTAATATTTTGGTATATATACTTCAGGATTTTTTTTTCACACATAAACATACTTAGATATAAATGAAATTGAGTTTTAGAGATATAATTATCAATCACTTTTTAATATAAAGGCTTGAAAATAGTCTGGCAAAAATTCTTGATGTTTTGAGTGAAGCTCTAATATATTAACATGTTCTGGCCTCATTAAATATAACTTTTAGTTCAGTTCTGATACAAATAAAATGATGGCAAATGTTTGTCACTGTTTGTCACATGTCTGTTACTGGTTATGAATGTGTAGGTTCTCTGTGTTCTAAAGAAGAAAATATCACAGGCCCTTCTTTTTTTCTTCTCTCAACACTCATGAATGCTCTTCATTCTCATCTGTCTCTGTTAAAGGTTTATGTGGTGTTCTGGAGACTGGGGGCATCTGGGTCAGGAGTCTAGCGACAGGTGATAGAAGGCCTAGGAAGTAGCAACTGTGCCGTGAGACATCTAGAGTGGCCCAGTTTGCCTGAAGGCTTCCTGGAGACCACCGGACATTCTTAGGAGACAAAGCAGAACAAATTTAAAGCCGCCCACTGGCTTTGTCACTTAATGGAAAGGCATTCAGCCTTGACATTGGTGTTGTTCATTAGCATAAATGTGGCACGGGGCTAACTGAGGCCAGTTAATCTGGGCTTCCTTCTGGTCTCTGTCTTGCCTCAGAGAAATCTTTAAGGAATGTTTGATGATATTCCAGGAAGTTATCTTAACATCACAACCATGAGAGATCATAACTTCAGTCTGAACTGCCTTTTCCCCCTCTGTTTCCTTTACTAATCACCTACATGCTTTTTTTTCCCCCCCAATAATTGAAAATATAATTAAAATTGTACCATTTCTCTTGGTTCTTTGATTGTCCTAGTGACTTCATTGCTATATAGCTCCCCTGAGGTCAAAAGCAGTTATATTGGGATATAAGAGTAGTGAGGGGAGGGGTGCTTAAAGGTGACATGCTTAGAATTGCTGTAAAAGGAGAAAGCCTATTGCCAGTTGAAACAATGAATCAGCAGGCTTATTGTCCATTTATCTACTTCAGTGCTGCTTAATTTTCTTCTACTTATGAGATTGTTTAAAAATTTGGAATTAGAGCTGAGACAATGCTATATAGCTTTTTTGTGTTTGTGATATATTGCTTTAAAAAATAATTATACCGGGGGATTAAGAGGTACAAACTACTATATATAGATAAATGTTACAAGGATATATTGTACAGCATAGGAAATATAGCCAATATTTTATAAAAACTTTAAATGAAGTATAATCCATAAAACTTTTGGATCACTGTGTTGTACACCTGAAACTAATATAATACTGTAAATCAACGGTACCTCAACTTTAAAAAAAATGATGGATTAATAAGATGGATAGATGCATGATAATTAAGTATAGTAAAATGTTAATGGTAGAGTTCAGGTGGTGGGTATACAGATGTTCACTGAAAGGTATTTCAACTTAGGCATATGGTTGAACGTTTTCATGATAAAATATTGCGGGGAGACCAATGTTTACTTTTGTTAAAAAGTACACAAAACTGCTTTTAATTTTCACACAGCTCTCTCCATGGACATTTCCAGTGCTTCTCCACACGCACACACGCTTATGAACTTGTGATCACTATGTTTGTATAAATATCATCATTGTTATTTCTCACATGTTTCTAAAACTTCACGTGTAGTATTTAATGTGTGTATATCACATGAGTAAATATGTTAAAAAATAACACTTGTGTATAATCACATTTAGAAAATGAAGAAAAGTATGAAAATAAAGGTTTCCTATAATCCTGTTCCCTAGGGATAACTGTATTTTATTATATTTCTTTCCAGTATTTACTTTTATATTCTGGTTATCAAAAGAGTACGTGCTCATAGTTGAATATTTGGAGAGCACAGAGAATTATAAAGTAGCTAGAGAAAAGCTCACAGTCCTAAAACCCAGGGGCAACCATGTTAATGTGTTCAGTGTTGAGATGTATGTCTGTGTGTATTATTTATTTATTTATTTATTTATTTATTTATATATTTATATTATTTATTTATTTTTATTTTGGCTGTGCCGGGACTTAGTTGCCACACAAGGGATTTTTGGTTTTTTTTTTTTTTTTTTTAGCGGCAGGCGGGCTTTTTGGTTGCGGCATGCAGACTCTTAGTTGCAGCATGCAGACGGAATCTAGTTCCCCGACCAGGGGTCGAACCCAGGCCCCCTGCACTGGAAGCGTGGAGTCTTACCCACTGGACCACCAGGGACGTCCCTGTATGTTATTTTCTAAAATATAATTTTTAAAGTTTATATAATTGGTCACCCTGGATGTACAATTATGTATCTCCTTTTCTGACTTAATATTAGAACACAATCTCATTTACGTGTCATTTTAAAACTCTCATAAAAATAATCTCTAATGGGGAATTCCCTGGCGGTCCAGTGGCTAGGACTTGGTGCTTTAACTGCCGAGGCCCAGGTTCAATCCCTGGTCAGGGAACTAAGATCCTGCAAGCCACGTGGCGCAGCCAAAAAAAAAAAAAAACATCTCTAATGGCTGCCTGTTATTTCATCATATGGCTATCCCATGACTTAACTATTCCATTATTTTTGGAAATTAGATTGCTTATAATATGTTCAGTTCACTGAACATTTTTGTGCATAAATTTTACATACACGTTGGATTATTTCCTTAGATGGATTCTTGGAATGAACACATTTAAGGCTCTTGGCATATCTTGTCAAATTGCCTTCCACTTCCACCAGAAGGGTACTCAAGAAATACTAATGGAAAATGAAAAGCTGCTGTCTGCCACAATATATCATTCCTGTAGAAGGTGCTGATGATGGAGTGAACTCACAAGAATGGAGTTCTTGCTCCTAGGATAAGAACTCCAGGCCTGGCCAAGGGCTGAGTAATTTCATGCTGGCTGTTTAATTGCAGTAGCTCTTAAGAGGACTGATTTATAGAACTCTACTGTGAGGACTGGTTTTTAGTACCACAGTTCAAATGTATGTATGTGACTGCCTCTTCTAAAGGGGTATAAACAGCTTTAAACTCTTGCAGGTCACTTGGTGAATGGGCACTATTACAAAATAAGAATTCAGTGAAGTAAATAACTGAAAGTGCCTTCCACAGAAAAGAGGTGTTTGGAGACATCTGGGATTCAGCTACCTGCTGCAGTCTGTTAGAGAGCTTGACCAGTTCCACGCTCCTCCCCTTGCCTTGAAGGATGTGATTGTGGCCCCAGTCCCCATTTCAGCCTGTTGTCCCACTGCTTCCCATTGTACATTCCACCCACTCCCAGGAAAACTAGAATTATTGCTGACCTACCCATCCTTCTGCTTTGTGCTTTTCCTTTCTGATGGCCTTTGTTCACAGGTCCTCCCCTTAAGATGCATACCCGTCCCCTTTTGGGTTTTTTTTTCTTTTTTTTTTAACTGTTATTTATTTATTTATTTTCTTATTAGTTATCCATTTTATACACATCAGTGTATACATGTCATTCCCAATCACCCAGTTCATCACACCACCGCCACCACCCCCCACCGCTTTCCCCTCTTGGTGTCCATACGTTTATTTTTTTTTAATTAATTTACTTATTTATTTATTTTTGGCTGTGTTGGGTCTTCGTTTCTGTGCGCGGGCTTTCTCTAGTTGCGGCGAGTGGGGGCCACTCTTCATCGCGGTGCGCGGGCCTCTCACTGTCGCAGCCTCTCTTGTTGCGGAGCACAGGCTCCAGACGCGCAAGCTCAGTAGTTGTGGCTCACGGGCTTTGTTGCTCCACGACATGTGGGATCTTCCCAGACCAGGGCTCGAACCCATGTCCCCTGCATTGGCAGGCAGACTCTCAACCACTGTGCCACCAGGGAAGCCCCCATACGTTTTTTTCTCTACTTCTGTGTCTCAATTTCTGCTCTACAAACCAGTTCATCTGTACCATTTTCTAGGTTCCACATATATGCGTTAATATACGATATTCGTTTTTCTCTTTCTGACTTACTTCACTCTGTATGACAGTCTCTAGATGCATCCACGTCTCTACAAATGACCCAATTTCGTTCCTTTTAATGGCTGAGTAATATTCCATTGTATATATGTACCACATCTTCTTTATCCATTCGTCTGTCGATGGGCATTTAGGTTGCTTCCATGACCTGGCTATTGTAAATAGTGCTGCAGTGAACATTGGGGTACATGTGTCTTTTTGAATTATGGTTTTCTCTGGGTATATGCCCAGTAGTGGGATTGCTGGGTCATATGGTAATTCTATTTTTAGTTTTTTAAGGAACCTCCATACTGTTCTCCATAGTGGCTGTATCAATTTACATTCCCACCAACAGTGCAACAGGGTTCCCTTTTCTCCACACCCTCTCTAGCATTTGTTGTTTGTATATTTTCTGTTGATGCCCATTCTAACTGGTGTGAGGTGATACTTCATTGTAGTTTTGATTTGCATTTCTCTAATAATTAGTGATGTTGAGCAGCTTTTCATGTGTTCTTGGCCATCTGTATGTCTTCTTTGGAGAAATGTCTATTTAGGTCTTCTGCCCATTTTTGGATTGGGTTGTTTGTTTTTTAAATATTGAGCTGCATGGGCTGTTTATATATTTTGGAGATTAATCCTTTGTCCACTGATTCATTTGCAAATATTTTCTCCCATTCTGAGGGTTGTCTTTTCGTCTTGTTTATGGTTTCCTTTGCTGTGCAAAAGCTTTTAAGTTTCATTAGGTCCCATTTGTTTATTTTTGTTTTTATTTCCATTACTCTAGGAGGTGGATCAAAAAATATCTTTCTGTGATTTATGTCAAAGAGTGTTCTTCCTTTGTTTTCCTCTAAGAGTTCTATAGTGCCCAGTCTTACATTTAGGTCTCTAATCCATTTTGAGTTTATTTTTGTGTATGGTGTTAGGGAGTGTTCTAATTTCATTCTTTTACATGTAGCTGTCCAGTTTTCTCAGCACCACTTATTGAAGAGACTGTCTTTTCTCCATTGTATATCCTCACCTCTTGTCATAGATTAGTTGACCATATGTGTGTGGGTTTATCTCTGGGCTTTCTATCCTGTTTCATTGATCTATATTTTCTGTTTTTGTGCCAGTACCCTATTGTCTTGATGACTGTAGCTTTGTAGTATAGTCTGAAGTCAGGAAGTCTGATTCCTCCAGCTCCATTTTTTTCCCTCAAGACTGCTTTGGCTATTTGGGGTCTTTTGTGTCTCCATACAAATTTTAAGATTTTTTGTTCTAGTCCTGTAAAAAATGCCACTGGTAATTTGATAGGGATTGCATTGAATCTGTAGATTGCTTTGGGTAGTATAGTCATTTTCACCATGTTGATTCTTCCAATCCAAGAACATGGTATATCTCTCCATCTGTTGGTATCATCTTTAATTTCTTTCATTAGTGTCTTATAGTTTTCTGCATACAGGTCTTTTGCATCCCTAGGTAGGTTTATTCCTAGGTATTTTATTCTTTTTGTTGCAGTGGTGAATGGGGTAGTTTCCTTAATTTCTCTTTCAGATTTTTCATCATTAGTGTAAAGGAATGCAAGAGATTTCTGTGCATTAATTTTGTATCCTGCAACTTTACCAAGTTCATTGATGAGCTCTAGTAGTTTTCTGGTGGCATCTTTAGGATTCTGTATGTATAGTGTCATGTCATCTGCAAACAGTGACAGTTTTACTTCTTCTTTTCCAATTTGTATTCCTTTTATTTCTTTTTCTTCTCTGATTGCCGTGGCTAGGATTTCCAAAACTATGTTGAATAATAGTGGTGAGAGTGGACATCCTTGTCTTGTTCCTGATCTTAGAGGAAATGCTTTCAGTTTTTCACCATTGAGAATGATGTTTGCTGTGGGTTTATCGTATATAGCCTTTATTATGTTGAGGTAGGTTCCCTCTATGCCCACTTTCTGGAGAGTTTTTATCATAAATGGGTGTTGAATTTTGTCAAAAGCTTTTTCTGCATCTGTTGAGACGATCATATGGTTTTTATTCTTCAATTTGTTAATATGGTGTAACACATTGATTGATTCGCGTATATTGAAGAATCCTTGCATCCCTGGGATAAATCCCACTTGATCATGGTGTATGATCCTTTTAATGTGTTGTTGGATTCTATTTGCTAGTATTTTGTTGAGGATTTTTGTATCTATGTTCATCAGTGATATTGGTCTGTAATTTTCTTATTTTGTAGTATCTTTGTCTGGTTTTGGTATCAGGGTGATAGTGGCCTCATAGAATGAGTTTGGGAGTTTTCCTTCCTCTGCAATTTTTTGGAAGAGTTTGAGAAGGATGGGTGTTAGCTCTTCTCTAAATGTTTGATACAATTCACCTGTGAAGCCATCTGGTCCTGGAATTTTGTTTGTTGGAAGATTTTTAATCACAGTTTCAATTTCATTACTTGTGATTGGTCTGTTCATATTTTCTGTTTCTTCCTGGTTCAGTCTTGGAAGGTTATACCTCTCTAAGAATTTGTCCATTTCTTCCAGGTTGTCCATTTTATTGGCGTAGAGTTGCTTGTAGTAGTCTCTTAGGATGCTTTGTATTTCTGCAGTGTCTGTTGTAACTTCTCCTTTTTCATTTCTAATTTTATTGATTTGAGTCCTCTCTCTCTTTTTCTTGATGAGTCTGGCTAATGGTTTTTCAATTTTGTTTATCTTCTCAAAGAACCAGCTTTTAGTTTTATTGTTCTTTGCTGTTGTTTTCTTTGTTTCTATTTCATTTTTTTTTAAACATCTTTTTTGAAGTATAATTGCTTTACAATGGTGTGTTACTTTCTGCTTTATAACAAAGTGAATCAGCTATACATATACATATGTCCCCATATCTCTTCCCTCTTGCATCTCCCTCCCTCCCACACTCCCTATCCCACCCCTCTAGGTGGTCACAAAGCACCGAGCTGATCTCCCTGTGCTATGCGGCTGCTTCCCACTAGCTATCTATTTTACATTTGGTAGTGTATATATGTCCATGACACTCTCTCACCCTGTCACATCTCACCCCTCCCCCTCCCCATATCCTCAAGTCTATTCTCTAGTAGGTCTGTGTCTTTATTCCCATCTTGCCACTAGGTTCTTCATGACCTTTTTTTTTTTTTCCTTAGATTCCATATATATGTGTTAGCATACTGTATTTCTTTTTCTCTTTCTGACTTACTTCACTCTGTATGACAGACTCTAACTCCATCCACCTCATTACAAATACCTCCATTTCATTTCTTTTTATGGCTGAGTAATATTCCATTGTATATATGTGCCACATCTTCTTTATCCATTCATCCGATGATGGACACCTAGGTTGCTTCCACGTCCTGGCTATTGTAAACAGAGCTGCAATGAATATTTTGGTACATGACTCTTTTTGAATTATGGTTTTCTCAGGGTATATGCCCAGTAGTGGGATTGCTGGGTTGTATGGTAGTTCTATTTTTAGTTTTTTAAGGAACCTCCATACTGTTCTCCACAGTGGCTGTATCAATTTACATTCCCACCAACAGTGCAAGAGTGTTCCCTTTTCTCCACACCCTCTCCAGCATTTATTGTTTCTAGATTTTTTGATGATGGCCATTCTGACCGGTGTGAGATGATACCTCATTGTAGTTTTGATTTGCATTTCTCTAATGATTAATGATGTTGAGCATTCTTTCATGTGTCTATTGGCAATCTGTATATCTTCTTTGGAGAAATGTCTATTTAGGTCTTCTGCCCATTTTTGGATTGGGTTGTTTGTTTTTTTGTTATTGAGCTGCATGAGCTGCTTGTAAATCTTGGAGATTAATCCTTTGTCAGTTGCTTCATTTGCAAATATTTTCTCCCATTCTGAGGGTTGTCTTTTGGTCTTGTTTATGGTTTCCTTTGCTGTGCAAAAGCTTTTAAGTTTCATTAGGTCCCATTTGTTTATTTGTGTTTTTATTTCCATTTCTCTAGGAGCTGGGTCAAAAAGGATCTTGCTGTGATTTATGTCATAGAGTGTTCTGCCTATGTTTTCCTCTAAGAGTTTGATAGTGTCTGGCCTTACACTTAGGTCTTTAATCCATTTTGAGTTTATTTTTGTGTATGGTGTCAGGGAGTGTTCTAATTTCATACTTTTACATGTACCTGTCCAATATTCCCAGCACCACTTATTGAAGAGGCTGTCTTTTCTCCACTGTATATGCTTGCCTCCTTTATCAAAGATAAGGTGACCATATGTGCGTGGGCTTATCTCTGGGCTTTCTATCCTGTTCCATTGATCTATATTTTCTGTTTTTGTGCCAGTACCAAACTGTCTTGATTACTGTAGCTTTGTAATATAGTCTGAAGTCAGGGAGCCTGATTCCTCCAGCTCCATTTTTCGTTCTCAAGATTGCTTTGGCTATTCGGGGTCTTTTGTGTTTCCATACAAATTGTGAAATTTTTTGTTCTAGTTCTGTGGAAAATGCCAGTGGTAGTTTGATGGGGATTGCATTGAATCTGTAGATTGCTTTGGGTAGTAGAGTCATTTTCACAATGTTGATTCTTCCAATCCAAGAACATGGTATATCTCTCCATCTCTTTGTATCATCTTTAATTTCTTTCATCAGTGTCTTATAATTTTCTGCATACAGGTCTTTTGTCTCCTTAGGTAGGTTTATTCCTAGATATTTTATTCTTTTTGTTGCAATGGTAAACGGGAGTGTTTTCTTAATTTCACTTTCAGATTTTTCATCATTAGTATATAGGAATGCAAGAGATTTCTGTGCATTAATTTTGTATCCTGCTACTTTACCAAGTTCATTGATTAGCTCTAGTAGTTTTCTGGTAGCATCTTTAGGATTCTCTATGTATAGTATCATGTCATCTGCAAACAGTGACAGCTCTACTTCTTCTTTTCCGATTTGGATTCCTTTTATTTCTTTTTCTTCTCTGATTGCTGTGGCTAACACTTCCAAAACTATGTTGAATAATAGTGGTGAGAGTGGGCAACCTTGTCTTGTTCCTGATCTTAGTGGAAATGGTTTCAGTTTTTCACCATTGAGGACAATGTTGGCTGTGGGTTTGTTATATATGGCCTTTATTATGTTGAGGAAAGTTCCCTCTATGCCTACTTTCTGCAGGGCTTTTATCATAAATGGGTGTTGAATTTTGTCGAAAGCTTTCTCTGCATCTATTGAGATGATCATATGGTTTTTCTCCTTCAATTTGTTAATATGATGTATCACGTTGATTGATTTGCGTATATTGAAGAATCCTTGCATTCCTGGAATAAACCCCACTTGATCATGGTGTATAATCCTTTTAATGTGCTGTTGGATTCTGTTTGCTAGTATTTTGTTGAGGATTTTTGCATCTATGTTCATCAGTGATATTGGCCTGTAGTTTTCTTTCTTTGTGACATCTTTGTCTGGTTTTGGTATCAGAGTGATGGTGGCCTCATAGAATGAGTTGGGGAGTGTTCCTCCCTCTGCAATATTTTGGAAGAGTTTGAGAAGGATAGGTGTTAGCTCTTCTCTAAATGTTTGATAGAATTCGCCTGTGAAGCCACCTGGTCCTGGGCTTTTGTGTGTTGGAAGATTTTTAATCACAGTTTCAATTTCATTACTTGTGATTGGTCTGTTCATATTTTCTATTTCTTCCTGGTTCAGTCTTGGCAGGTTGTGCATTTCTAAGAATCTGTCCATTTCTTCCAGGTTGTCCATTTAATTGGCATAGAGTTGCTTGTAGTAATCTCTCATTATCGTTTGTATTTCTGCAGTGTCAGTGGTTACTTCTCCTTTTTCATTTCTAATTCTATTGATTTGAGTCTTCTCCCTTTTTCTCTTGATGAGTCTGGCTAATGGTTTATCAATTTTGTTTATCTTCTCAAAGAACCAGCTTTTAGTTTTATTGTTCTTTGCTGTTGTTTTCTTTGTTTCTATTTCATTTATTTCTGCTCTGATCTTTATGATTTCTTTCCTTCTGCTAACTTTGGGTTTTGTTTGTTCTTCTTTCTCTAGTTCCTGTAGGTGTAACATTAGATTGTTTATTTGAGATTTTTTTTTTTGTTTCTTGAGGTAGGCTTGTATACCTATAAACTTCTCTCTTAGAACTGCTTTTGCTGCATCCCATAGGTTTTGGATTGTCGTGTTTTCATTGTTATTTGTCTCTAGGTATTTTTTGATTTCTTCAGTGATCTCTTGGTTATTTAGTAACGTATTGTTTAGCCTCCATGTGTTTGTGTTTTTTACATTTTTTTCCCTGTAATTGATTTCTAATCTCATAGTGTTGTGGTCAGAAAAGATGCTTGATATGATTTCAATTTTCTTAAATTTACTGAGGCTTGATTTGTGACCCAAGATGTGATCTATCCTGGAGAATGTTCCGTGCGCACTTGAGAAGAAAGTGTAATCTGCTGTTTTTGGATGGAATGTCCTATAGATATCAGTTAACTCTATCTAGACTGTTGTGTCATTTAAAGCTTGTGTTTCCTTATTAATTTTCTGTTTGGATGATCTGTCCATTGGTGTAAGTGAGGTGTTAAAGTCCCCCACTATTATTGTGTTTCTGTCGATTTCCTTTTTTATACCTGTTAGCAGTTGCCTTATGTATTGAGGTGCTCCTATGTTGGGTGCATATATATTTATAATTGTTATATCTTCTTCTTGGACTGATCCCTTGATCATTATGTGGTGTCCTTCCTTGTCTCTTGTAACATTCTTTATTTTAAAGTCTATTTTATCTCATATGAGTATTGCTACTCCAGCTTTCTTTTGGTTTCCATTTGCATGGAATATCTTTTTCCATCCCCTCACTTTTAGTCTGTATGTGTCCCTAGGTCTGAAGTGGGTCTCTTGTAGACAGCATATATATGGGTCTTGTGTTTGTATCCATTCAGCAAGCCTGTGTCTTTTGGTTGGAGCATTTAATCCATTCACGTTTAAGGTAATTATCAATATGTATGTTCCTATGACCATTTTCTTAATTGTTTTGGGTTTGTTTTTGTAGGTCCTTTTCTTCTCTTGTGTTTCCCACTTAGGGAAGTTCCTTTAGCATTTTTTGTAGAGCTGGTTTGGTGCTACTGAATTCTCTTAGCTTTTCCTTGTCTGTAAAGCTTTTGATTTCTCCATCGAATCTGAATGAGATCCTTGCCGGGTAGAGTAATCTTGGTTGTAGGTTCTTCCCTTTCATCACTTGAAGTATATCATGCCACTCCTTTCTGGCTTGTAGAGTTTCTGCTGAGAAATCAGCTGTTAACCTTATGGGAGTTCCCTTGTATGTATTTGTCATTTTTCCCTTGCTGCTTTCAATAATTTTTCTTTGTCTTTAATTTTTGCCAATTTGATTACTGTGTGTCTTGGCATGTTTCTCCTTGGGTTTATCCTGTATGGGACTCTCTGTGCTTCCTGGACTTGGGTGGCTATTTCCTTTCCCATGTTAGGGAAGTTTTCGACTATAATCTCTTCAAATATTTTCTCAGGTCGTTTCTCTCTCTCTTCTCCTTCTGGGGCCCCTATAATGCGAATGTTGTTGCGTTTAATGTTGTCCCAGAGGTCTCTTAGGCTGTCTTCATTTCTTTTCATTCTTTTTTCTTTATTCTGTTCTGCAACAGTGAATTCCACCATTCTGTCTTCCAGGTCACTTATCCGTTCTTCTGCCTCAGTTATGCTGCTATTGATTCCTTCTCGTGTACTTTTCATTGCAGTTATTGTATTGTTCACCTCTGTTTGTTTGTTCTTTAATTCTTCTAGGTCTTTGTTTAGCATTTCTTGCATCTTCTCGATCTTTGCCTCCATTCTTTTTCCGAGGTCCTGGATCATCTTCACTATCATTATTTTGAATTCTTTTTCTGGAAGATTGCCTATCTCCATTTCATTTAGTTGTTTTTCTGGGGTTTTATCTTGTTCCTTCATCTGGTACATAAGCCCTCTGCCTTTTCATCTTGTGTGTCTTTCTGTGAATGTGGTTTTTGTTCCACAGGCTGCAGGATTGTAGTTCTTCTTGCTTCTGCTGTCTGCCCTCTGGTGGATGAGACTATCTAAGAGGCTTGTGGAAGTTTTCTGATAGGAGGGACTGGTGGTGGGTAGAGCTGGCTGTTGCTCTGGTGGGCAGAACTCAGTAAAACTTTAATCCACTTGTCTGCTGATGGGTGGGGCTGGGTTCCCTCCCTGTTGGTTGTTTGGCCGAGGCGACCCAACACTGGAGCCTACCTGGGCTCTTTGGTGGGGCTAATGACAGACTCTGGGAGGGCTCACGCCAAGGAGTATTTCCCAGAACTTCTGCTGCCAGTGTCCCTGTCCCTTGGTGAGCTACAGCTGCTCCCCTTCTCTGCAGGGGTACCTCCTACACTAGCAGGTAGGTCTGGTTCAGTCTCCTATGGGGTCACTGCTCCTTCCCCTGGGTCCCGATGCGCACACTACTTTGTGTGTGCCCTCCAAGAGTGGAGTCTCTGTTTCCCCCAGTTCTGCCGAAGTCCTGCAATGAAATCGTGCTAGCCTTCAAAGTCTGATTCTCTAGGAATTCCTCCTCCCGTTGTCAGACCCCCAGGTTGGGAAGCCTGATGTGTGGCTCAGAACCTTCACTCCAGTGGGTGGACTTCTGTAGTATAAGTGTTCTGCAGTTTGTGAGTCACCCACCCAGCAGTTATGGGATTTGATTTTATTGTGATAGCGCCCCTCCTACCATCTCATTGCAGCTTCTCCTTTGTCTTTGCATGTGGTGTATCTTTTTTGTTGAGTTCCAGTGTCTTCCTGTCGATGATTGTTCAGCAGTTAGTTGTGATTCCGGTGTTCTCGAAAGAGGTAGTGAGAGCATGTCCTTCTACTCCACCATCTTGAATCAGTCTCCCCTTTTGGTTTGATTTTGTTGGGTTTTTTTTGGGGGGGGTGGGGGGTAAGGGGGAGATTGATTAAGTACTAAGGATAGAGGTGCCTTTATTCTCATTTGGGGAGAAAAAACGAATCTTATAGAAAAAGCTAAGGCCTTTTATCACCACCCCCAATCTCAGTTCTCTTTTCCCCTGTCACTAGAGGGTTTATTTCTCTGACAAGCTCTGTCATAGCATGGGCATGACGGCTGCCAACTGCCCAAAATTCACATCCTTCCAGCTTAGCAGCCTCACTGCTAAGAGAAGAGATCTTTACCTGTAACTGGAGGGAAAAGGCTAGGGGAGGAGTCTTATTGGCTTAGTATGGGTCATGTGTGTGGGGGTCACATGCATGCATATCCCTGGACTGCTCACTGTGGCCAGAGATTGGGGTGTCTGAATTGGCCAAACCTGGACCCCTTCCTACCTGGACTAGAGAGTCCATGTTCTGAAGGTGTTCTGGGCTGTTGCATGTGGGTTAAATAGTCATTCACTCTTTTTCTCCTCATTGTTAGCTAAGGCTGTGTGAAGAAGATATTGGAGTTGGCTTTGAAAAGACAGATAGGAAAAGGTAGATTTTAAGTTGACATATTGCAAAAGAAGCTTTCAAATGAAGAGCATGATTTGTAGGAAGTCTGAGAGTGTGGGTAGTTGAAAAGGAAAAATCGATGTCTCAAAGAATATTGATTTAACCAGGCTGAAAGATCTAAGAGGTAAGAGGGGAGAGAGCTGAAGCTAGAGTCAGGGAGAATGTATTATAGAACTTCAAGAAGGAAAATGTGATTTACTCATAGGCAGAAAGGCTGAGTAATTGTGGAGGCAGATTCTTTTACTATGGGATTAAATGAAGTCATGCAAATGAACTTTATACCACTACACAGGGGTAAGGCAGCGGGGGCATTATATTGAAATTTCCTTTGTAATAAATAACAAAAACTATGCCCAAGGCTCATACAGTAGCCTGCTTATTAGAAACAGAATAAAACTCATACTAATAAGAATGTTGACATTTCCAAGAGTATGTTGTCCTACAAGTTTACCTAAACTGTTTCAGACTGGCCAGGGAGAGGAAGAAGCACTAATAGACATGACGTGATCAAAATTTAACTAAGTTCAGAGAGGTATGACAAGTCAGATTGTGTAATAAGTCTGGTGATTGCACATTTAGCAGAAGGAAAAGGACTCAGAAAAAAAGGTGAACACTGATTATTATCAATTAATGGTAATATCCTAATCTCTCAACTACATCTTTGATTAAGAGGGAGAGGCAGTCTAGGATGAAGAAGTATGTTGTGGACCGATATGATTTCAGGTGGTTTTATAAGCCTGGAGAATAAAGGATCATGTTTTAAAAGTGCATAGTCTTGGAGGTGGTAAGTAATCAGAGAGTGCTGGGAAAGATCTATGACCAGAGCCTATTGGACACTTTCATTGTGCAGTCACACCCTCTAGAATGCTGGGTTGAAGGGTGAGGTAACTGGAGAAACAGCCTGTGCAGCAGCTGATAGTTGGCTAAAGCAGAAAGGTGGCAGCAGCATCACCCCTGCAGTGGCCTGACCATTGAATCAGCTCCATAGCCAAGGTCTCTGCACACTCATCTCCAGATAGAGACTTGTTCAAGCCATTCACATATAAGGTCACAAAGGATATATTTACAAATCCACATGGATGTGAGTGTCTCCTTTCTTTTCATATTACTTTGAAAATGAAGAGAAACCGTAAGAGATACTGACAACCAAGGGTTGCTCCAAATAGGGCAACAGGATTGACAGATAGGGCCCAGGACTCTTGGCCTTTTGATACTTTGGTCGCTACACAATTTGAGGGCATATTATGGGGAGGTAGGGGCTAAGATCTCCCTAAAAAGTTGAAATTTTGTAAGCCAATTTTAACTCTGAATTTCTTCCAGATTATGAAATGATGACAAAGTAGTTACTTTGCCCTATTGCCTCGTCTGCTTTTTAAATGTGTTCTCTTTTGCCCCATCTGTTTTATCTCCCTGTTCATCATCCTTCTGAACTTCCCTGACAGCTCACTATCCCCCACCCTCCGCTTGGCACCCTCCCTTTTCCTGCACACACTATCCCCATCAATTACCAGGTCTTAGGAGGTCCTGCTAACCCTAGGGCCAAAGTGTAAATTGTTCTTTTCCCTCAGTTCTCAGTAGCACAGCTGAGACCAAGCCAGGATATTTATGCAAGACTCTACTGAAGGCTTAAATATGACACAGGAAGGCTCCAGCAACTAGACTGTCAAGATGACAGATGGTTGTGCATTCTCTTCAGTTTGGGTTCTCCTGTATTGTCACTCATCTGGCAGGGGCTGGTTTCTCCCTGTCTCCCTCTTTATTCTTTCTTTCTCTCAAGAAGTGAAACATGAGAGAGATCGAAGCCTCCTTAAGTTCATTTTCGGAATACATCACCTCCCAGAAGGAATCAAGTCCTAAATTTAGTGTACATTCCTTCTCCAAGTTTTTATACTTTAAATATATGTATGTAGGGACTTCCCTGCTGGAGCAGTGATTAAGATTCCGAGCTCCCAATGCAGGGGCCTGGGTTTGATCCCTGGTCAGGGAACTAGATCCCACATGCATGCTGCAACTAAGAGTTCGCATGCCACAACTAAGAGCTGGCGCAACTAAATAAATAAATAAATATATATATATATATATGTAAACATATACAATCTGTATAGTGTTGCTTTTTAAAAAAATCTACATATGTAAGTCATATATCATATACAGATCTTTCTGCATTTCTACTCAGCATTGTTTTTTCAAGATTTCCTCTGTGTATTAATGCTTATAGTTCTAGTTCATTCATTTTTGTCTGCATCTCATTATATGAATGTCATAATTTATCAGCTTCCTTATTGATGACTAATTAGACTACTTTCAATTTTTTGACATTATAAATAAGGCTGCAGTGTATATGTATATATGTATATATATCTGCACATATCCTTTTGTCTGTGTGAGTGTGTTTGAGAATCGCTTTAGATTGTACCTAAAAGTAAAATTGCTGTAGGGTAGACACCCCTTAACATTACTAGAAATTACCAAATTTTTCTCCAGAGTAGTCGTTCCAGGTTACGTGCCTACCAATAGTGTATGAAAGTTTTTATTTCTCTACATGTTGGCCAACACTTGGCATTATCTGACTTAAAAATTTTTGCCATTCTGGTATGTATGAAATTGCATCTCATTGAATTTAATTTGCACTTTCCTGACTGCTAATAGAGTTAATGTCTTCCTCTTCAATTTTCCATCACAGCATCCTATTTATTTCTTTCATTCACAGCACTGATCACAGGCTATTGTTATGGGTTGGTTGGTTTGTGTGTTTATTTTTGGCCTCCCTGTGTAGAACGTAATCTCTGTGAGAGCAGGGATCACATCTCTCTTGTTCACTGTTTTGTGCCCAGAGCTCAGTCCAGGGTCTGGTAGTAGGGGTTCAGTAGATACATAGTTGTTTAGGGAATGAGCCTGATGATGGTGGTGGAGGGGGTTCCTCAATAAGTGACGTTACCACGTGAGAAATGCTCATACAGCAACAGGAATTTATGTCTTTATATTCCTCCCATCCAAACCCTGTACTTTATTTCATAGCCAGTTCACAGTACTTGATTCTCTCCTTCATTTCTTATTCCCCTTTTCAAGCCTTTGAAGAGGATGTAGCAAGCAATAATAGAGAATAGCAGAAATATTGAGTCACTTGTGGTTTGATTTGCTAGAGAGATACCTGCTCTAGCTTGCAGCCCATGATTTGAGATATACTGATGTTCAATTAGTGTAAGATTGTTCTGTGCCCCACATGAGAAGAAACCAAGGCTCCGATGAGGTTCATTATTAGATAGGAAATTAAGTTGGAAGTGCTTTGCCTTTGTTGGGATTCTTATTGACAGAGTTATTTTGTCTCAGCTACTATAAGACTTCCTGAGATAAGTACGGACTTTGTCAGCAAAAATTCACTAGGCTAGGTGTGATAATTCATTTTTAAGAAATATAGATGTTGAAGAAGACTAGAATAAATCTCAGTTACTTTTTGTAGAGTCTCTTTCTTTTCTACCCAACCACTCTTAGTGCTGGTCCCAGTAGCTCTGATTGCATCTTGTTCTAGCTTTATTCAGTTCCTGAGCTCTGCTCTGGCTGCATCTTAAATTTTACTCATTGCCTTGGTTAGGACCCTTTAGGATGCAGGGAACAAACCCACCCAAATAGCTTAAACCAGAGGCAATCCAGGGATGTCTCAGAACTTAACAGCACACACAGCCAGAACCAGGAATTAAAGTGGTGGAAATGCCTACTATAAGCTCCCAAGTTTACTTCTCTTTTCAAGAGAAGAACCAAGCTGAGGATGGAATCTCTTAGTCCCAATTACAAATTCTCAGGGAAGGATGCTGACCTAGCATGGACCAAATGCCCACCTGACTCCAGTGAGCCATGGCCATAAGGTTATAGTCTACAGACAAGGCGGCCAAGAGCCACTCCTGTACTGTATGGATGACACAGAAGGGCAGCTCCCAGGGAAGGGGAGAGATTTTAGGCAGATACACCCATAGGTGCTATTGAAATTATCAGTTGTTGAACATGCATTTAGAGGCTCTGAAGCCTCTGTCTTTTTACCCAGCAGCTTCTTCACATCTTCTGCTTCCTTAACTTTCCTTTCCCCAGGGCTTACCTGGCTCCTCACTCAACTTGCTGATCTCCTCGCCATAGCCAGTTGTGAATATGTTCTCAACAGATCCCTGGCTTCCCCCACTTAAGAAAGTGAGCTTTGTAGATAAGGTATATTTTCCCTTAGTTTGTTTGTTTATCTGGAAGGAATTAAAAAGTAGGAATATTCTGTATGATATAACATCTCTCTAGTAGGCTTATAATTCAGCGATGTCTCCTGCCCCAGCTAGTGGGAAATAGCAGTGAACTGGGTATTGTGAAACTTCAGTAACCTGGGAAGTCCATTCTGCCCTTGCTGAGACCTTTATGTTCTCTTGTTGCAGGAACATGATATAGAAACAACTCACGGTATGGTCCACGTCACTATAAGAGGCCTACCGAAGGGAAACAGACCAGTTATTCTGACATATCATGACATTGGCCTCAATCGTATGTATTTGATTTTATACCTTCCCTATTTTATTATAATACATAATCTTTGTATATTTTTTAAAAACACACAAGAAACCCCAGTATTCTGATAAACCATAGGTTTTCTCCTCTCTGCCTTACCCTTCCCTCCTCATTGCTACATGTTAATGGCAGAATTAAAGTTCCTGGGAAGTATGCAGTTGAATGCGTTTTGGGGGATACTGGGATTATATCTCACTTTGTGTCATATCTGCTAAAGGACTGAAGATTATATGATGAACTGGTTAAGAAAGTAGAACTGAAATCAGTTTTTTTAAAAAAACAATCTGTGCTTTGAGTTTTTTCATATTTCGGGTTAGAAAATTCAGAGTTTGAACTTAACTTTGTTGTGATCTCTTCAATAAATTAGTAAAAGTATTCTTATTATAGCCTGTCATGAGTGACTTTATTTAATAAATTAATTTATTTTTTTAACATCTTTATTGGAGTATAATTGCTTTACAATGGTGTGTTAGTTTCTGCTTTATAACAAAGTGAATCAGCTATACATATACATATGTTCCCATATCTCTTCCCTCTTGCATCTCCCTCCCTCCCACCCTCCCTATCCCACCCCTCTAGGTGGTCACAAAGCAGCGAGCTGATCTCCCTGTGCTATGCGGCTGCTTCCCACTAGCTATCGATTTTACATTTGGTGGTGTATATATGTCCATGCCACTCTCTCACTTTGTCCCAGCTTACCCTTCCCCCTCCCTATGTCCTCAAGTCCATTCTCTAGTAGGTCTGTCTTTATTCCCGTCCTGCCCCTAGGTTCTTCATAACAATTTTTTTTTTTTTAGATTCCATATATATGTGTTAGCATATGAGTGACTTTAAATGGACTTTTCTAGATGGTAATATAAGATTCTGGCCCTAGCCCCCGGCATACAGAGTCTACTTACATGTGTTTTCTTTCACGCTCCTCTGGCTTTCAGAGGTGGCCTGCATTTGAGGTTACAGTCTAGTGCTGGAGCTTTTGTTGCCACTTTAGCATGAGAAGGAATTTAAGCAGTTCCACCAACAGGGTAGAAATTGAAACAGAAACCTCTCCCTGCACCCCAGCAATTTTGCCAAGAGACAGTCTTCCACATGGTGAATGTAAGCAGCCTAAGATACTCACTTTAGCCAGGTTCTTGGGATATGGTCAGTATCTCTCTGTTAGGTAGGGGAATAAGATACATGAAAAATGACAGTATTATGGGTGTAAGATTGTTTTGTGAAACACCAGGATTGGTTTCCACTTTGTAGACATTCTGTAGAATTGAGGATTAGTTATCCTTTTCAAGTTGTTGAGATGTCTGGTAGTCAGCCTTTAGGGCAGCTTGAATCAGACAGATTATTCAGACACTTCACTTTAGTGAAACAGTAATTAAAAGGGGGTGAAAGAGGACGATGATATGGAATTGATTGAGTAGAGGAAAATTGGGGAGAAATGGAGAACTTGTGACTTATGAGTGTTTTGCTCTTGCAGATAAATCCTGTTTCAATGCATTCTTTAACTTTGAGGATATGCAGGAGATCACCCAGCACTTTGCTGTCTGTCATGTTGATGCCCCAGGCCAGCAGGAAGGTGCACCCTCTTTCCCAGCTGGGTAAGACCACAAGCAAGACCTTCTGGAAGACACGCACTCAGAGAGCAAACGGCTAAGCTCCAGCGGGAGCAGTAGCCATGTGCTTCCCTCCAAGCTGGTTTCAGCACAGCCTACAGGTTATACTTGTCAACCAACCATCTGCATATTTCCTCTCCTTGTTCTGAGAGGACTGTTACGTACAGTCTGTTCACGAAAACTGCGTGTTTTCCCATATCCAGGAATGGCCCTCCATGAATGGGAGCCAATCACAAGGCATTAGTGTCTGGAACACCCACTTCTCACTGTCTTTTAACTGTCTCCTTCCTCATCTATTTTAAATCTGTCATTTTTGTGTCCCTCCCTGAAACTCCCAACTACCTAGGCCCAAACTCAGATCCCTCTGAGCTTCCTGGGAGCACCTCCCCACCCTTACCTTCAATCTGGTGACAGGAATTTGAATATCAGTATAACCATTTATTTGGAGGAGCTGCCCTGTCAGCTAGAGGTGCATTTAACTGGACGTGGACATGGACCTCTCAGCCTCATCCTAAGCCTGCTTTGCATGGTGGAGCCACAGTCTCCCTGACTCTTCCCTGGACAGCATAATTATTGAGGAGACCTTGGAGGAGGAATGAAAGCACAAGCTGTGGAATGCTAATTCTTCCCCTCTCCCTTTACTCATCTCCAGAGCTGCCTTTGCCAGTGACTGCTGTGAAATAGACCATTGCAGTGTTAGAATAATAGCTAACACTTACATAGTACTCAAACAGTATTCTTGACGCTGCATTGCATACTTTACATTTATTAACTCATTTAATCCTTACAACCCTATGGGATAGGTTTACTGTTATTCCCATTGTACAGGGGAGGATATTAAGGCCCAAAGATATTAAGTACCTTGGCCAAGCTTACATAACAAATAAGTAATAGAGCTGGGATTTTAACCCAGGCAGTCTGGCTCCAGAATCTATGTTATTGACTACGTCCAAGCTATTCTGTCTCTTAAACACAAATTGGCCGGTGACCAGTTTATATCCAACAAGACTTAGATCCAGTTCCTTTTTTCTATTTTATGTACAAATGGCTCAAGAGCACTCCAATGCTTGAAGTGTTTCAAGCAGAGGCAGGCTGACTTCCCTGTCAAACGTAGAGCAGATCCTGCCCCATATGTAGGGGGTTGTCTGAAGATCCCTTCCATCTTTGATGCTGTAATTTCTATGGACACTTCCTACTTTTCTTGGATTCTTGGTCTGAGTCAGTTTCGGGCTTGCCTGACCATCTTAGGATCCAGTGGCTTAGATCATGAACCAAATTCAAAAGCAAATAATAAAGTAACCGGGTTATTCTAGGCCTAAGTAAAACAAATCAGCCTCTATGATGAGGAGCCCAGGATTTGCGACTGTGTGCCTAGGCCCAGTAAAGCTTTGTTTACTTTTGAACTTAGCTGCCTAAACCTAAGCAGCAGACCAAGAGCAGTAAGTTGACTCTTACTGCTGGAAGTTTACTGAGCCTGAACCCCAAATGAAGTGGTTGTTAGGGGTTTGGAAATACCCTGGAGAGAACCGTATTACCTGTTCTTTTCAAATGGCTTCCTCTCGTCCCAGAGATTGCTCTTCAGGTTATAGAAACACGTAGGGGTTTTTTTGTTTGTTTTTTACTTTCCTCTTAGTGTGGCAGTTGTAGAGAGTCACACAACATGCCACAATCATTTCCGGCTACCACATCACCTCCTTTGAGCCTTTGGTAAAGGGAATGCTTTTATCTAAGAACCCTGTACTTTTCTAGCTGTTCTAGTGATTGGGAACTGTGAGTATATTCTAATTCGGGAGGTATCCTTCTGGATTTCAGGTACCAGTATCCGACAATGGATGAGCTGGCCGAAATGCTGCCTCCTGTTCTCACCCACTTAAAGTAAGTTCATTCTGCAGTTCTTTCACATGGTTTTTGTTTTTTCACACTTTCTGCTATGTGTCTGATCTGGGGGATATGACGATGAGCAAAACAGTATCGTCGCTACCCTCGTGGAGTGTGGAGCTTACATTTTGGTGTGGGAAATAATTGACAACAAGTAAGCAAACAAATAGTCGCAACCTACATGCTATAGAAGAAGTCAGTGGGGATGTTGTGATAGAGAATAAGGGCAGGGTCTACACAGATAAGGCTAATTGAGGATTGCCTCTCTAAGAAGGAGTCCTTTAGATTGAGACCTGGAGGATGAAAAGGAGTTACCTAAACAGAGAGCCAGGACAAGAGGATTCCAGACAGAAGGAATATGTCCAAAAGGCCTGAGCCAAGTGAGCAAGTGGGAGAAAGGCACAGGGTGAAATTTGAGAAATAGACAAGGACCAGAATGCACAGGTCTCACAGATCAGGTAAGAATTTGGGATTTTATTCAAAAGACAAAAAACACCGAAGGGTTTTAAGTGCTATCCAATTTAGTCTTTTAAAATGATCACTCTAGATATGTAAATTGCACATCAGTAAAGCAATTTACATTTTTAAAAAGAAATTACTCCAGCTATGGAGAGAATGGTTTAGAGAGGGGTAAAAGACAAAAAGCAAGGGACCAGTTAAACTGTTACAACAATCAGGCAAGTGATAATGATAGCTTGGTACTGGATACTGCCCGGGGGATGGAATGGAGTAGGAGAAGGCAGATGGAAATACTTTGAAGGTAGATTTGCTGATGGGTTGGATATGGAGGTATTAGGAGAGTGAGCTGTCAAGGATGACTCCCAGGTTTTAGTCATATTTCATTTAATCCTTAAAATCAACTTAGAAGTAGGTGGTCATATTCTTGTTTTATAGGTAGGGAACCCAGGCTCAGGAAGTTAAAGAAACCTGACCAAATTCTACATCCAGTAAGCATCAGAGCCAGATTTGAACCCAATTGCATTCTTTTCATTACGCCATCCTACCTCCAAATGAGTTAACCCTATCAATGTTGGTGTGTCCCGTTCACAGTCTGAAAAGCATCATTGGGGTTGGAGTTGGAGCTGGAGCTTACATCCTCAGCAGATTTGCAGTAAGTACATGGAGGATTAGTCTCAACACCCTTGAGGCACTGCCTAGGTCACAGCTCTTACTGCTGTGTTAAATGACAAGGAACTGTTGTGGATCTTATGTCAGTTTTTCTATAAATTCTGTCAACAGATACAGGTTTGTATAAGGCCTTGCTTTGTACTTATAGCACCTGAAGAATAACAAATGAGGGCAAGATATCATCAATAAAAATAATTCTCAGAATACTTATGGTGGAATTTCTTACAGCCATTAAAATTTTGTAAGAAGAGCTTATAATGATATGCAATTCACATACACCATAACCTTAACAAAAAGGTTAGAATACAGATGCACATAAAGTTTGTCATAGGCATAGGAAAGAACTGAAAGAAAACATACGAAAATACTAACAGATTGATGTTGTGTGGTTAGGTAATATGAGATTTTATTTTCTGCTTTTTATAATTTCTCTGTTTATCAAATTTTCTATAGTGAGCATAATCGGAGGGGAAAAAGTAAGCTGGAAAGTTTTTAGTTTACATAGAAATGTTCTTATTGATTTTTATTTAAGGAACTCTTTCCCAAATGCCTCCTGGGTGAAGGGCAGTCTTCTGGAGGATGGTATCACCTATTCATGTGGTTTTAGAAAAAAACTTAAGAAGTTGCTATTGGGGACAAGGTGTATGAGTATGAAATAGCCAGTCTAAGCCTCAGTAGCCCCTTAGGCCGTGTAGTCCCAAGGGCACTGCCCCAGCAGGGGAGACCCACCATGAGCTAAACAACTGTAGAGATACCAGGTGCCATCCTCTGCTGTGGAAATAAAAACCATCTCCCCCGTAGATCTTTGCCAGGCGAGATCATGTGACGGTAATTTAGGAAGCTGGTTTTCCAGATGCTAAGCTAGATTTATAGAGCTATTTTTCTAAATAACCTCCCTAGCACCTCTCTGACCTTTCTTACTTTCAAATCTGAGACATTGAGGCCTTGTAAGAGGTGACTAACCATGCTGCAGTATTTTTAGAAGAAGCTGAGAGGGGGGGCTCTTTACTGTTGTCTTTGTCTTGTTTCAGCTCAATCACCCAGAGCTCGTGGAAGGTCTCGTGCTCATTAACGTTGACCCTTGTGCCAAAGGCTGGATTGACTGGGCAGCTTCCAAAGTAAGACCAGTGTCCATTGGCTCATCTCTTGGTCCCTTCTCAAAATGGCTTATCTGGTTTTTATTTTTATTTTTTCATTCATACAGTCAAGGGCAAGAAGTTTTAAGTATACAGCGTGATGAATGTTTACACATGTAATCACCACTTAGTCAATATACAGAATATTTCCATCTCTGTGCTGAATACTTCCTCCCTTTCCCAGAAATAACTGTTATTCTGACTTCTACGACCATAGATTGGTTTTATATATTCTTGAACTTCATATACTTGGAATAATAGAATATATATTCTTGTGTATCTTGCTTCTTTGATTCATCATTGTCTGTGAGTCTCAGTCACGAATGGAATACTATGCAACCAAAAACTTATGGTTTTTTTTTTGGTTATTTAAGGAAATGTGAAAATTCTCATGTTTAAAAAAACAGACAGTAAAATTTTGTTAAATACATATATGCATAAGAAAAGAAGGAAAATAATTTGCTACCGGTAGTTACATCTTTGGCTGGTAGCATTACAGATGATTCTTATTTTTATTTTATGTATTCTATGTTTTCCTAATTTTCTATGATAAACATGTATTGCTTTCATAGTTATTTAAAAATATTAAACTATTCCACCTGCCAACAGACCAGATTCTAAAAAGTTTATCCATTCCCCCCCACATTTAACTTCTGGAGAAATGATGTATTTCCTAGCTTTGGATGAAATATATTAACAGTGCTATTGCCAGATGCTATCGAAATTCTTTCTTACAACCTGACTTATTTAAAATTTGTTCTAATTCCTATCTAGGATGTGGGTACATTAAAACTTACCTGAACACTCTTAATAACGTGATACAACCTAGTAAAAATTCTTATAAAGCTTTAGAATGACCTTAAGAGTATTAAACATAAAATGAAATAGGTTATTAATTCTTATTATCTTTAATTTATAACCTGTGGGTCATTGATAACCCATGTGAAGATTTCTGGGCTTCTTTCTTCCTGAATCTTTCTGGGACTACATGATCCTGCTCCACCCGTATCCACATCTGTCCCCCTGATTTCCTCTTGTCCGTCTCCACCCCCAACTCAGTACTTCACCTCTGATCCAAGTCAGCAGTAGGAATTGAGCATAAAAGCAGCAAAGAAGGAAGGCTTAAGAGGAATCAGCAACATAATTTGAGATGGAAATTTTTCTGAAAATAGACTAACAGTCTGCAGATTTACACAGATTGATGCATTTATTAGACTGTGATGTGCATAGTTTTGAAATGGGAAAAATTAGGAGAAAAATGTTCAAAATGCAAGAACATTCTGTAAACATAGCAATTTCCTCCCACTACTTGAAATGAAGATAGCAAAACTAAAAGAAAGAAAAAAAATCGTTTTTTCTTTTGGATGGCTTGGGAGTAGTTGTAAGTCGTTCCTTATTAACTGTAAACCCAGTGTAACTGCAGAAATACAGGCAGGAATGAAGCAGGTAATAGCTGTGAGTTCTCGGTCCCACGTTTTCAAAGAAGTAATGGCAGCATTTCTTCTAGCCACCTATTTCAAAGCAGGCTATATTATTACCCTGGAAGGAAAACTTTTCGTTTTTTTCTGACTTGTTTCTTGTTCTCAGGTTTCCTGGGACCACCATCTCACGAAAATGTGTGACACTGAGTTGTGTTGTTTATTTGTTGAAGGATAACATATATACAAGAAAGTGCACCAGTGAAGTGGACAGCTTGATAAATTTTTACCCATGCTAACTCCCTTGACACCAAGTTTTTATCTTTGTAGCTCTCGGGCTTGACAACCAATGTTGTGGACATAATTTTGGCTCATCACTTCGGGCAGGTAAGTGCCTGTGCCGGCCAGGAGAGCGGTGTGTTTACTGGCTTGTGTGCAAAGTCTTATTCACCTCAGGAAAGAAGGGGTGCCCCAGAACTCACCTGATCCCAGTGGGTTACCACTTTCCGTGCCGTGTGAGATGCACGTGGCCCAGCAAAGGCCAGTCTTAGGGGAGAGGCATGAACTCAGTGCCACGTGGCTCTTGGCATTTGGAGAGAGGAGAGAAGGCAGCCCCCACCGCCGACCTGTTCCCTGTGAGCAGATGCCATCTGTTCATGTTTGACAACATCACGTGCCTCGCCAAGCATCTCTGGAGCCAAAATGAGGTCTGGGAAGGGCTTCACAGAAATAGAAGTTTCAGAGAAAAAGAAACCAAGAATGTTAGTGCTGAAAGAACCTTAGAGATTATCTTGTTCAAACCCCATGTCTTAGTGGTGAGGAAACAAGTCCACGGAGGAAATGACAATTATATGGATAATTGTTACGTGAAAGAGGGGATCCCAGTCCTCTTTCCAGAGAGAAAGGAAGTTGGGTAACAGAAGTCTTACACCAATTACAATGTGTGTTTTCTCCTACACCACCAAACAATTCTCAGACACCAGCTGGGTGTCCTGCAGTTCAGCTCAATGATGCCACTGTCTACCTGGGGATAGGTCAGATCCAAAAGATGAGGGCTCGGTCCTAACCACCAAGCCACCACCACTGCTCCCCCTTCCCCCACTTCAGCCACCAGTTGCCACTCAAGGTTGTCACCTGTGCTTCTGACCAACCAGCTATATAGATCAGAGGTTCCAACGACCCCCTCCTTGGGTTCAGTTAGTTTGCTGGAGCGGCTCAGCAGAACTCAGAGAAATATTGTACTTACTAGATTACCAGTTTATTATAAAAGGACATATGACTCAGGAACAGCCAGATGAAAGAGATGCATAGGGCAAGTTATATGGAAAGGGGCACGGAGCTCCCATGCCCTCTAGGGTGCACCAGTCTCCCAGAACCTCCACGCCTTCACCAACCTGGAAGCTCTACCAGTCCCGTCCTTTTGGGGTTTTATGGAGGCTTCATTACAGAGGCATGATTATGTGGCAGTCAATTCAATGGCCAGCTCCTCTCCCCTCCCCGGAGGTGGGGACTGGGTGGGATTGAAAGTTCCCACCCTCTACTCACAGGGGCTGGTTCCATCTAGAAGTTACTTAGGGGCTTTCCTAAAATCACATCATTAACAAAAAAAGATACCTTTATCACTCTCATCAGTTTGGAAATTCCAAGCATTTTAGGAGCTCTGTGCCAGGAGTGGGATGAAGACCAGGCACATATTTCTTATTATAAATCACAACATCACAGATGACCTATGAAGAAGGAATAAATGAGCAATGAGTTTGGAGAGCTGTGAGGTGTCTGGAGTTGGGGAGATTAAAACAATATAAATAGGAGTAATGGGGGCTCAACTGTAGTCTCTGTACTGAAGGAAAATGGTTGGTGGGGAGAAAATTAGCATTTACTGAGTACTCATTCTCTGTAAAGCACTTTGACAAGTACTTTTAGGTACAAACTCAGTTATTTTTCATGTGGTTCTATTAGACTTATTTTAAAATGGAGAAACTAAGGGCCAGAGAGGCAGCGTAACTTGCCACCATTGTCCAGATAGCAAGTGGTTTGAATCCAGGCCAAGCTAACTCCAAAGCCCATAGTTTTTTTCTTTCATTGAGATTTTATTTTATCAAAGGTACAAATTCACCTATATTTTAGAGTAGAGAAGTTCTGCAGGGCTTATTACAAAGAATCTGCCACTCACCCTATTTCCTTCTTCTTAGATTAATTCTTTTAGCTGATTCGTTGGGGTTTTGCCTCTTTAATTAAGGTATTTACTTGCATATAGTAAAGGACACAAATCCTAAGTGCATCTCAGTGACCTTTTATATTACATACATACACTCCTTTGTAACCACCACCAAATCAAGATACAGAACATTTCCATCATCCCCAAAAGTTTCCCTCATGCCCTTTCCTAATCACTATAATCCCCCTCCCCAAACAAGGTATTCACTATTCTGTTACCTCTATACATTATCCTGCCTGTTCTTAAACTTTATATAAACGTAATTACAGTGTACACTCTTCTGGGTCTGGCTTCTTTTGCTCGGTATAGTCTTTTGAGATTCAACCATGTCATTCTATGTATCAGTAGTTCAGTCTTTTATTCTGTGTAGCAGTCCGTTGTTGTATACCATGAATGTTCCTATGAACATTTGGGTTGTTTCCAATCTTTTGGTTTTGCTTTACTATAATATTTATTTATTATTATTTTTAAAATTTTATTTATTTATTTTTGGCTGTGTTGGGTCTTCATTGCTGCACGTGGGCTTTCTGTAGTTGGGGCGAGCAGGGGCTACTCTTCATTGCGATGCGCGGGCTTCTCACTGCGGTGGCTTCTCTTACTTCTTAGAGCACGGGCTCTAGGCACGCAGGCTTCAGTAGTTGTGGCACGAGGGCTCAGTAGTTGTGGCTTGCGGGCTGTAGAGCACAGGCTCAGTAGTTGTGGCGCATGGGCTTAGTTGCTCCGCGTCATGTGGGATCTTGCTGGACCAGGGATCGAACCCCTGTCCCCTGCATTGGCAGGCAGATTCTTATCCACTGGGCCACCAGGGAAGCCCTGTTTTACTATTATAAATAAAGCTTCTATGAACATTTTTTTTTTTTTAATATTTATTTATTTGGTTGCGCTGGGCCTTAGTTGTGGCAGGCGGGCTCCTTCGTTGTGGCATGCAAACTCTTAGTTGCAGTGTGCATGTGGGATCTAGTTCCCTGACCAGGGATCAAACCCAGGCCCCCTGCACTGGGAGCACGGAGTCTTACCCACTGCGCCACCAGGGAAGTCTCCTATGAACATTTTTATATGTGACTTTTTGGACATATGCTTCCATGTCTCTAAATATGCATATATTTCCACTTGTTGATTTTTCATTTGTAGGCATTATCTGTTGGCATTCCATTATGAAAGATGATTTCTCTCATATACACATACACACCGACCCCATGACACACGTTTGTGTTTTCCACCGCTCCATCCTCCCAATATAATGTAATTTGGATTAGATCAATTGCCAGCATTTACACTAGCATATAAATGTTATTCAGAGCTGAGCCATGACAGATTTCTTTTTCTGTACATTTCCCCTTTACCAAGTGACAGTGTTAGAATTTTTAAGTAAGGGCCACTGGGGGGACACTGCAAGGTGATAGTGGCAGGAAGGCACTTCCTTTCCTTTTTAAAAAAAATTTAGGACTTCCCTGGTGGCGCAGTGGTTAAGAATCCGCCTGCCAATGCAGGGGACATGGGTTTGAGCCCTGGTCTGGGAAGATCCCACATGCCTCGGAGCAGCTAAGCCTGTGTGCTACAACTACTGAGCCTGCTCTCTAGAGCCTGCGCTCTAGAGCCCGCGAGCCACAACTACTGAAGCCCGCACGCCTAGAGCCGGTGCTCCGCAACAAGAGAAGCCACCGCAATGAGAAGCCCACACACTGCAATGAAGAGTAGCCCCCGCTCGCCGCAACTAGAGAAAGCCCACGCGCAGCAACAAAGACCCAACACAGCCAAAAATAAATTAAAAAAAAAAATTTAGCCCAAGAATCAGGGCTTGCCATACAGAAGGCCTGGTGACACTCATCTCGGCAGTCTTCAGGTCACACTTTCTCCATCCTGTGGGCTGTTTCCAGGGTCCAGTCAGGAGACAGAAACCACACACTTTGAGTTGAGAAAATTTAACATAAAATATTGTTAACTAGTAGAAGGTTGCTTACTTCTGAAAGAGGTGAAAGAGGACTCTCAGGTGTCCAAAAGTAGCAGGTGGAAACCAGCAGCTACTCCTAGGCAGAGTGCATGTGGACACTCAGGGAACTAAGGACTTAGTTGGGCCCACCCCCACCAAGCCTGAGAGTCATGCCTCTTCAAGGAAGGTAAGGTTTCCACAGAAAGTACAACCGGCCAGGAGTGAAAAAACTTGCCAGAGGGTGAGGGCCATAACTGGTCCATAGAGCCACTCACCAGATGAGGGAGACATTTGTCTAAAATAAGGTCTGAACAGCTGCAGAAGCTCCAGAAGCTGTAGCTGGATGGGGGAGAACCTGGGCCTAGGGTGCAGCTACAGCTTTTCTACGAGAATTCCTGACACCTTGAACCAGTGGCTCCTGTGCTAAATTTTAAAAAGGGACTGGCAAACGGAAAATGTTTATGCATTCTAGCTCCAGTACTACAAAGAACAGTGGATCTGAGGCTGAGAATAACTGGCACAGGTTCTTTGCCCAATGGCTAGTGGTCCCTGTCTGCCTGGATTTTATAAGGGTGGATCACTGAAAGGCCTGTGTGCACCAGGTGAGGCTTATCCCTTGGGCGATTAGACTGGGCCATTTCCTTGGGGAGCCCCTGATGTCAGCAGCTTTAGGTCTTTTCTCTGGGACTGGTCAGATTCCCCAGATAAGCTTTGAGGTTACACACCAGACACTAATGTTAGTATTCTTGGAGCCAAGTTCAAAAAAAGACAGCCTCAACATTCAGGCTTTAAACTTTCACTTAAACTTCATGTTTTCAGTATGGTGTATCTACCCATCTGAGCCTGTGGTCTTCCAGATCAAAGACCTTGTGTCTTATCGTTTCCAGAGAATAGACCTTCAGTCTTCTTCTGAGGTGGGAAAAGGGATGTCCCCCAGAGTGCAGGGGAGGGATCTGGAGCTCTGGCTGCTTTATGCTTTGTTCCCATTGGACCACAGGTGCAGCTAATTAGAATGATCATAGTCTTTGGTTTGTAATACGCCCTCATCATTCATTGGTCCATGCACATAACCCACTTTTATTTAGTTAATTAGCTAGTTATTTTTAATAATGTAATAAGCACCCAAGATATTACCACCCAAAGCAAAAGCTAGGGTTTGACAGTAACCTGCATCTAACCAAATGATACTCTGAATTAACCTGTTCCCCTGCTTTTCTCACCCTGAGGAAACTATCATCTTTTATCAGTCCTTTGTTTTCCTTTATGATAGTCTTACTGAATTTATATGTGTTCTTTTACATTATGTACATATTTCTAATTATAAAAGGATATTATGCTGATGTAATTTGGGGAACTTTTTTCACTTAAAATTGCCAAGATTTATCCACATTACTGCTGGATGACTGTGAACAGTTTTGTATATGCCTCCTGTTTTATTCGTACAAAAGTCCATCTTGGGTGTAAGTTTAGGAGTGGAATTGCTGGGTCTTAAGTGTTCATATATCATAAAATTCACACTTTTAAGGTTTAGTGGTTTTTAGTATATCTATGGAGTTGTGTAACGTTGCACTATCTCATTTCAGAACATTTCCATCACCCCAAAAAGAAACACCATACCTCTTAACAGTTACTCCCTATTCTCCTTCCCCTGTACCTGGCAACCACTAGCGTACTTTCTGTCTCTGTGGATTTGCCTATTCTGGACATTTCTTAAATGGAATCATATAATATGTGGCATTTGTGTCTGACTTCTTTCACTTAGCATATTTTTGAAGTTCATCCATGTTACAGCATGTAGCAGTACTTCATTCCTTTTTATGGCTGACTAATATTTCAGTGTATGGATATACCACATTTGGTTTATTAGTTGATGGACATTTAGGTGTTTTCTACCTTTGGGCTATTATGAAAAATGTTGCTATGAACATTCATATACCAGTTTTTACATGGACATATGTTTTCAGTTTTCTTGAGTATATACCTAAGAGTGGAATTGCTGGGTCACATGGTAGCTGTGTTTAACGTTTTGAGAAACTGCCAGACTGTTTTCCAAAGTGGCTGCACCATTTACAGTCACACCAGCAAAGCATGAGAGTTCCAGCTTCTCCACGTCCTTGCCAACATTTGATGTTGTCTGTCTTTTTGATTATAGCCATCCTAGTGGGTGTGAATTAGTGTCTCATTATGGTTTTGATTTGCATTTGTTTATCTTCTTTGGAGAAGTGTCTATTAAAATCTTTTGCCCATTTTTTAGTTGGGTTATTTATCATTTTATTATCAAGTTGAAGATATCTTTATATGTTCTTGATACAGATCTTTAGATATATGAAATGCAAATATTTTCTTGCATTTTGTGGGTTGTCTTTAACTTTCTTCATGGTGTCCTTTGAAGCACAAAAGTTTTTATTTATTTATCTATTTATTTTTTTTTGTTTAACCTAATGAAAGCATCTTTTTTTGTTTTGTTTACATTTTATTGGGGTATAGTGTTGATTTACAATGTTGTGGTAGTTTCAGGTGTACAGCAAAGTGAGTCTGTTATACATATATCCACTCTTTTTTAGATTCTTTTCCCATATAGGCCATTACAGAGTATTGAGTAGAGTTCCCTGAGCTATATAGTAGGTCCTTATTAGTTATCTGTTTTATATGTAGTATTGCGTATGTGTCAATCCCAGTCTTCCACTTTATTCCTCCCCCCACTTACCCCCCCAGTAACCATAAGTTTATTTTCTACATGAAGCACAAAAGTTTTAATTTTGATGAAATCCAATCTATTTTTCCTTTTGTTGCTTGCACTTTTAGTGTCATATCTAAGAAACCACTGGTTAATCCAAAGTCATGAAGATTTACTCCTATCCTTTCTCGTAAGATTTTTATAGTTTTAGCTCTTAACATTTAGGTCTGTGGTCTATTTTGAGCTAATTGTTTGTACATGGTGTGAGGTTGGAGTACCAGTTCATTCTTTTATATGTGAAAATCCAGTTGTCCCAGTACCATTTTAAAAAAGACTTTTCTTTGTCCAGTGAATTGTCTGGGCTCCCTTGTTGAAAACCAGTTGATCATAAATGTAAGGGTTTATTTTGGAAGGCTCATTTTTATCCTGTTGATATTTGTCTAGCCTTATGCCAGTATCACAGTGTCTTGATTACTGTATCTTTGTAGTAAGGTTTGAAATAGGGAAGTGTGAGTCCTCCAACTTTGTTCTTTATCAAGATTGTTTTGGCTGTTTTGGATTCCTTCCATTTCCATATGAATTTTAGGGTCAGCTCGTCCATTTCTGCAAAAGAGCTAACTGGGATTTTGATAAGGATTGTGTTGAATCTGTAGATCAATTTAGGGAGCATTGCTGTCTTAACAATACTGTTTCAATCCATGCATGTGGAGTGCCTATCCAGTTATTTGGGTCTTATAAAATTTCTTTCAGCAACGTTTTGTAGTGAAGTCTTCCCACTTCTTTTGTTATATTTTTTCCTAAGTATTTTATTTTGGGGGTGCTACTATAAATGGAATGCTTTCTTAATTTCATTTTTGAATTGTTTATTGCTAATGTATAGAAATACAATTAAGTTTTGTATATTGATCATGTATCCTTCAACCTTGCCGAACTAATTTATTAGCTCTAATTGTTTTTTTGTGGATCCTTAGGATTTTCTACATACAAGATCATGTCATCTGCAATAGACGTAGTTTTACTTCTTCCTGTCCAGGCTGGATATGTTTTATTTCTTTTTCTTGCCTAGGCAGAGCTTTCTAGGCCCTGGATAGAACCTCTGGTACAGTGTTGAATAGAAGTGTTAAGTGGACATCCTCATCTTGTTTCTGATCTTAGGGGAAGCCATTCAGTGTTTCACCATTAAGTATGATGTTAGCTGTGGATTGTTCATAGATGTCCTTCATCAGGTAGAGGAAGCTCTCTTCTATTCCTAGTTTGTTGAGCACTTTTATCACGAAATCGTGTTGGATTCTGTCAGATGCTTTTTCTGTATCTATTGAAATGTATGTGTGACTTATGGTCTTTATTCTTTTAATATGGTGTATTACATTTATTGATTTTTGTAGGTTGAACCAGCCTTGCATTCTCTGGATAAATTCCACTTGCTCATGGTGTGTAATCCTTTTTATATGTTGTTGCATTTGGTTTGCTAGTATTTTGTTAAGGATTTTTGTGTCCATATTCATAAGAGATACTAGTCTATAAGTTTCTTATGTGGTCTTTGTGTGGTTTTGGTATTAAGGTAATACTTGGCCTCATAGAATGAGTTGAGAAGTATTCTCCCTTTTATTTTGTGTAAGAGTTTTGGAAAGATTGCTGTTAATTCTTTAAATGTTTGGCAGAATTCACAGTGAAGCCATCTGGGCCAAAGTTTTTCTTTATGGAAAGTTTTTATATTACTAATTTAATCTTTGTTTCTTCTTGAGACACTTTAGGTGGTTTGCGTCTTTTTAGGAATTGGTCCATTTCATGTAGGTTATCTAATTTGTTGGCATACAGTTATTCATAATATTCCCTTATAATTATTTTTATTTCTGTAAAGCTGATAGTGATGTCTCCTCTCTCATTCCTGTTTTTAGTAATTTTGAGTTTTATCTCTGTTTTTCTTGGTCAGTCTAGCTGACTAATTTTCGATTTCATTGATTTTCCCCATTCTTCTTCTATTCTCTCATTTATTTCCACTCTCATCTTTATTATTTCCTTCCTTCTGCTTGCTTTAAGTTTCCTCTCCTTTTTCTAGTTTCTTAAGGTGGAAGGCTAGCTATGAATTTGAGATCTTTCTTCTTTTTTAATACAGGAATTTACAGCTGTAAATTTCCTTCTAACTATTAACATAGCTGCATCCTATAAGGTATTTTCATTCATTTCAAAGTATTTTCTAATTTCCTTGTGATTTCTGCTTTGATCCATTATTATTTAGGAGTATGTTGTTTAGTTTCCCAAATTTCCTTCTGTTATTGATTTTTAATTCATTTCACTGTGGTCAGGGGATATTCTTAATATTTCATTCCTTTTCAAATTTATTGAGACTTGTTTTATGTCCTAACATGGTCTATCCCAGAGAATGTTCCATGTACACTGAGAATAACATGTATTCATTCTACTGCTGTTAAGTGGAGTGTTGTATAGATGTCTGTTAGGTCTGGTGGTTTATAGTGTTGTTCATTTCTTCTATTTCCTTGTGATCTTCTGCCTCGTTATTCTATCCTTAATTGAAAGTGGGGTATTAAAGTTGCAAACTGTTATTGTTGAATATTCTATTTCTCTCTTCAATTCTGTTTCATTTTGCTTCATCTGTTTTCATTATATCTTCCTGATGTTATGTCTTTTTTTTTTTTTTAATATTTATTTATTTATTTATTTGGTTGTGCTGGGTCTTAGTTGCAGCAGGCAGGCTCCTTAGTTGCAGCTCACTGGCTCCTTAGCTGTGG
Organism: Eubalaena glacialis; assembly: GCF_028564815.1. Lineage (NCBI taxonomy): Eukaryota > Metazoa > Chordata > Mammalia > Artiodactyla > Balaenidae > Eubalaena > Eubalaena glacialis. The sequence goes on from NC_083728.1 coordinate 23,417,698, forward strand.
CATGTGAACTCTTAGTTGTGGCATGCATGTGGGATCTAGTTCCCTGACCAGGGATTGAACCCGGGCCCCCTGCATTGGGAGCGTAGAGTCTTAATCACTGCGCCACCAGGGAAGTCCCGGATGTTACGTCTTTATTAAACAGGACTTTCAACCAGTCATCCCTTGTACCATGTTTACCCTCTGCTTGCAGGGAGAACTGGTGCGGACAAATCTTGGGCCTTTTCAGGCTCCTTGGTACATGATCGCTGACTTTTTTCACTTTGCCCACTGCCAGCCTAGCAGCCTTATTTGAGTCTGTTAAATGAGTGATTACAGTCTTCCTTCTGCTTTCCCACTTTCAAAATGTTATTGCTGTTGTCACTTTTCTTTGTTGTCTTTGTCCTTATGAGTTTATGGCTTATAAAGAAAAAAATTTACTGTTATTTTTATGATTTTTCTGGAAGGAGTAAAGCTGTATTTTAATCCAGTATCTTTAATTGGAAGTTTCAAAGACCATGATCTTTCCACTGCATAGTGCTAGATAGAGTGGGTACTTTCCTGACGACAAAGGATGCATGGTTTTGACTGTAGACCTTAAAAACCAGTTCACAGAATTTACAAAATTCCATGCTAAGTGCTCTGGGAGAGACAAATGTATATAAGATATGGCCCTTCTTCTCCAGGAGCTCACTCTGGAGAGATGAGATGTACAGAAATACTGCTATAGCACATGTAAAAAGGGATAAGTAATAAGAACTATTGATACCTTTCATTGAACATCTACAGATTTCAGACAGACGTGTTATTACATTAAACAATTCAATCTAATAATCTCATAATGGGAATTGTACTATTCCCACTTTACAGGTGAAGAATGAATTGTTTTATACAAGGCCAGCAGCTAATAACATATCAAGGGAGATTTGAAGCCACGTGTGTCTAACTCTGAAGCTTTCCTCTTTCTACCATGTCAGGGTATCTTAGGAGAGGCCCCGTTAGGGACCTAGAGGAATTCAAAGGCAGGAGAGGATCAAGGAAGGCTTCAAGGTGGAGGCATCCCAGCTGGGCCTTGAAGGATGGATAAAATTCAACATTTTAGATTTTGGGGGGAAGGGGATCATTCCAGGAAGGGGGAATAGTTTGCTCAAAAGCCAAAGAGGAAGGAATTATAAGATGCATTTGGGGGTTTTAAATAACCTGGTGGGAGACTTAGTGTAGGATACCTGCGGGAGGTTGATTAGCCAAAACATCGCCTGACCTGGAAGAATGAGGCCCTGAGGTGTTTGCATTGGAATAGGGGAAAGCTAAGAAGAGAATTTTAATGATTTTTGCAAAGTAAGAACATCCTCACAATATATATATAATGTGTGTTTAATTAAAAATGTGTGAGGTCACAGTGGGTTGTCACAAGGCTGAAGAGTTCATTTAAAATTTAAGTAAGCAAACACATGTATATGGAATCTAAAAAAAAAAAAAAAAATGGTTCTAATGAACCTAGGGGCAGGACAGGAATAAAGACGCAGAGGTAGAGAATGGACTTGAGGACACGGGGAGGGGGAAGGGTAAGCTGGGACGAAGTGAGAGAGTAGCATTGACATATATATACTACCAAATGTAAAATAGATAGCTAGTGGGAAGCAGCTGCATTGCACAGGGAGATCAGCTCGCTGCTTTGTGACCACCTAGAGGGGTGGGATAGGGAGGGTGGGAGGGAGACGCAAGAGGGAGGGGATATGGGAATATATGTACATGTATAGATGATTCACTTTGTTATACAGCAGAAACTAGCACAACATTGTAAAGCAATTATACTCCAATAAAGATGTTAAATAAAAAATAAAAATAAATAAAATTTAAGCAAGCAAATGCTTGTATTGCTCTTATTGCTTTGACATGAAAGCAAATTAGTTTTCTAAACATTAATAATCTCATCTTCTCTAATAAGAAAAATACCCCACAGTGATATCCTCTTTCTTATCTATCAAATTAGCAAAAGTCAAAAAGTGATCATTTGTACTAGCAAGCATGTGGGAAAACAGGTAGTATAAATAAATGAGATGGCTCCATATATCCTGATAAGGAATGATGACCTCTGCCGTACTTTTAAGTGGAAAAGCACAGTGTAGAACGGTACGTGTAGCAGACTACACTTTGTGTTTTAAAAAAATGTGAGTGGGGGGGTGCAATTTATACGTAACAGCTTTTCCTGAGAAGTTCCATTAGCACTTAAGCCAGTTTTACCCCTTTTATACCAATATCATTCCTTCTCTTTTTTTTATCTCAAACTTTGCTGCTCAAGTTCCCCTTCAGACTTTCAAGGGGGAGCTGGATAGGTCATTTCATCTCTAATTGCCATGTGGTTCATTTGTTGTTCACTTTTCTTAGTATCTTCAGCATTTATCACATTTCCTTGGAATGGCTCCGGTGCCCTTTAGTTTCAGGTAGCCTCTGATCCAGTTGGTAAGTTTCCTACTGTATTCTTGGCTCACTTTACCCATATAGTAGTGAGAATGCAAATACACGTTCTCCTTATCTCTGTTTCTCTACAAGGCTTGCTGGTGGTGACCTTTACACACTGCTTTAGATTTACTGACTGTCACTATCCCTGATACATTTCTTTCCTCCAGTGTAAACATTTTCCGTTCTGCTTAAAACTATTTACTGAGGGGTGTGTGTGTGTGTATACATATATGTACACATATGCTTATGTACACAAAAACCTAGCGACTCGTTCTGGTGGCCTCCAAGAAGACCAGCAAGATAGGGACCACTGGACAGTGGGTAGTGGGGAGGGAGAGTCTCTTTTTACTGATACACCATTTTGTTTCTCTTGAATTTTATACAGGGAATATAGCCAATATTTTATAATAACTTTAAATGGAATATAATCTATAAAAATTTTGAATCACTGTGTGGTACAACTGAAACTAATATTATAAATCAATCCTACCTCAACAAAAAAAAATACTATTGGTAATACGAGTAAATAAATGATAAATTGACTTAATAAAATATTACACATGGAATGTAATATATAATTCTACAATGTATATTATTAAATGATAGTATATAAATAGATATTATACCCATTATATTGATGAAGATACAGATAAGTTAATTATGCAGATTTATGGCTAATAAGAGAAATGTTGCTTTCCACTTACTTTATACTTTACAGTCCATATAAATTCTCTTATTTAATTTTTAAAACAGCCCTGGCAGGTAGCTGGTTATTATCTTTATTTTACAGACACTCTATTTTTATGAGAATGGCAGAACATGAATAAGACACAAATAAGGAAACTAGGCTTCCGAATGGTTAGGTAACCTAAGTTTCACATCTAGTACTTGAATCCAAGTTTAGTGCAGTTTCCTCTGTGCTGCAGGGAAGGGTATTCAGAGCATATCCCCAAGTTTTTGTGCTTGATTTGGAGTTGATTACCGACCTTTTCCATCATAGATTCTTTGTTGCCCTCATTCAACACAGAATATGGCACTGAACCAGTCTGATGCAAATAAAAAAGAAGCTATTCAGCCTACCAGTACATAAGTAGGCCCCCCAGGCTCTGCCCCATCTCCCATCATGGGCAGGGAGCTTTGGCTTTGGGCATTGAGAACGCAAACCAAACAAGATAGACTTGTACTGTAGCTCAGAAGTTCACCTGTGTCTTCTTTTCATTGTTCTAGGAAGAGTTGCAGGCCAACCTGGACCTGATTCAAACCTACAGACTGCATATTGCCCAAGATATCAACCAAGAAAACCTACAGCTCTTCCTGGGTTCCTATAATGGGTACAGTTGTTTCTGTTCCTTCACTTAAACACAGACTAGGTCTAAGAAGATAACGGATATTTAAGAGAGAAGGAGAAGAGGAAATAAACTACTTCTTCCAGTGTTGTGTGATGGGATTGCTTTCGTACTTTTCACCACAGTAGAAGGGGAAGGGCTTTCAGACAGAAATGAAGACAGCTTTCAAGAGCAGTGCATGAACTGAAGGCTGTTTCAGGCATGTGCAACTACCAGTTGTACTTTTAAGATGTTTTGAGACCAGAAGTACCTAACGTTATGTACACACACAAAACACACAAATTGAGGTGGCACAGAAAGATGCATGTAGAGGAGGCAAAGAATAGAAGTCTTGGGCCCCAATTCAGTCTCTCTGCTGGTGTCCTGTCATCACTCAGAAGTGACACACAGAGAGAAGCTTAATTCTTATCTTGGGACCAGTTTCTCCAAGGTGAAAATGTTAGTTCCTTCTAGCTTTCTGGGTACATGGAAAAAGATTGAGGAAATGGGTCAGCTGTAACTTACCCAGAGTCACACAGCCGGTCAGGAGCAAAGCCAGGTTTTGAAGCCAGTCTCTCTAGCTCCTTCCTCTGTGTAACAGAGCCTCCTTATTTTTCGTTGAAATCAGAAAGGTTATTAAGTACTGCACTAAACTGTTAGTTACCAGGAAAATGTTCCCCCAGAAAAGTTCCCCTTGGACCTCCATGGCGGTCCAGTGGTTAAGATTCTGTGCTCCCAATGCAGGGGGCACGGGTTGGATCCCTGGTCGGGGAAGATCCTGCATGCCACGTGGTGTGGCCAAAAAAAAAAAGAAAAAAGTTCCCCTTAAGAAATTATTCCTATAAACTAGTTGGAAAATTGAACACTTAAGACTTGAGGATTTCAACAGCATTGCTATTGAGTTTTGAAGTTGCCTCCTATTAGCATCCTGCAGAGTCCCTTTTTCCTGCTCTGTACCACTCAGGATGCCACTGAACAAAGTGCACAAGGGCCCCTTCCCTCATCTGTGTGAAAGAAAGATAGTTTTCAGATTTCTTGATACATTTTGGTTTTCACAACCAGGAAGTAACCTGAGTTGCCATGATTTTACCTGAAAAGTGCATTGATTCCTTTGTGTTTCTCTAGACGCAGAGACCTGGAGATCGAAAGACCCATTCTGGGACAAAATGATAACAAATCAAAGACATTAAAGTAAGTCCCTCAGTCTCCCCCACTACATTGCTCAACATCTTTGCCTTTCATAGACAGAGTCATTTTCAGTGGAGTATATGTGCTGCTTGCTGAGCGTCCTCTTATTTTCCCTTTCCCCAGGTGTTCTACTTTATTGGTGGTAGGTGACAATTCACCTGCAGTTGAGGCTGTGGTAAGTATGTCCTGATGTTGTGAAGATGAATAAGATGAAATGCAATAAATTGTGTGTAACACACTGCTGATGCACTAGAAACAGTTGGTAGGTACTAGTTTTTGTGATTTCTCATTACACAGACCAGGGTTTGCACTTTGTTACCCAGTTTGGAGGAAGAATTCCTCGTTGATCACTAGGTTTCATCAGAAGGGATCAGGACTGCCCTTGAGTGCTTTGGGTGGTGGAGCTCGCTCTGTGGCAAGCAGTACAGGTAAAGGCCACTGGCTTATCGTCAGACTTCTGACAGCCTTGGCCTTCTGCAGCCACCACAGATATAGAAGGCTGCTGGGAGCCTGTATACTTTCCTCAGGCACGTAGCACACTGGCAAAAAAAATATGTGCTCATTGTAGAAAATTGGTAAATAGGAGGACAGGAGGAGAAGTCATGATCCCATTACTCAAAGACAAGCCATTATGTTTTTCTTTACAATAGATGGGATGATATTAGCTATACAGTGTTTTGCGACCTCATGACTTAGCACTGTTGAGAGCATTTTTCCATACTATAAGGTCAGTATGTCTGTATAATATTCAGTCTTATAAATATACCCTTGTTTATGTAACCTCATTCTCCTGTTGATTATTTCTGATTTTGCACCATTAATAATGTTGCTGTTGAACATCCTTATAGAATCTTTGCCTGAATCTTTGATCATTTCCCTGGGATGAGATGGAAATAATGTGTCAAAAATCATAAACCTCTGTAAGGTTTTTAATACATTTTGCCAGATTCCTTTCCAGAAAAGACATAGCAGTGTGTTGCCACTGCCTATGTATGAGAGTGCCTGTTTCACAGCATGCTGTTCAGCATTGGACTTTTAAATTTCATTAGTAGTTAATTTGATTAAAAATGGTATCCCACTGTTTTAATTTGCACTTCTATAATTACAGATGAAGCTGACAGTTTTTGATAAGTCTGTTATCACTTGCTTGTCTTTCCCACAGCATATATAACTTAAGTATCTGCATGAAATTATCTGGTTTTCTTTGGCCTACTTCACTTCCACGCTATTTAGAGCAAAACATTAGGAAGTAAAGCTTTTAGAAAGGGAATCTAATAATTAATCAGAGATGCAGACATAGATGAGAAGGTTGGTGGGCAGGGGGAGTGTTGGTAGGGTGAGATAGATGTGACAATAGAATATATTGACACTTCCCTGAATTACCCTGTAAAACATTCCGTGTCTAGTGTAAAATACATAGTGTGGCTTGAGCACAGAGGCAAATAACTCTCAACTCAAAAAAAAAAAAAAAAAAAAAAAATCCCCAAAGGTAATAAAGTTACAGTGATGATCTCATGAAGAAGGAGTTTTGTAAAGGTCAGTCTTTTTTGGCTAAAAAGGTAGAGATACATGCTACAAAATATCTATCAAAAACATTTTTTCATAAACACGTGTTTATGAAAATAGTATCGTTTATAGAAAATACCCTTAATCAGAATTCTCTAATAATGCTGAGTTGCCTTTTGGAAATTACATGGACTTAAAGCAACATTACCAATTATTTTTCAAGATTGTGTAAGCTGGCCAATACAGATAAGATCTTTTTCTCTTTCTGATTTCCACACCTTCAGTGTGTATAGAGAAGAACTTCAGGAACCCCATCTGTACCACAAACTAGATGCTCTTCTAGACACATTCAAAACCAGCTCCCCTGCCAGAGCCTTTTATCCCATAAGTTGGTAGGGATTAAAGGGCTATATCCATGCATGGAAGAGCAGGAAGAAACTCCACAAATTCTGGCCACTGTTGCTAGCTATTCTTGCTCACATATTCATTCAGCATCGTTTTTTGAGCATCTCCTATTCTCTCGATGCTGTGGAGAATACAAAAATGAATAAGACGGAGTCTCTGCGTTTGGAGCTGGGGAGAGAGTAGACATGTCAAAAACCAACTGTTGTTCTTGGCCTACCAGAAACTGAGACTTCTTATAAAGTTACAGAAATTACAAAGTGATGAACCAAGGAAAGCATGCGTTATTATATTAAATACAGACTTGGGAGTTCCTTCATCCAGAAAATACTTATTGTATATCTACTGTGTTCTCAGCACTGTGCCTGGCAGTTAGGGATCCGGTTTTTACATTCTGCCCTTTAGAGCACCTTCTATAGTAAGTAAACGGGTACATTTGTTTGTCACTGCCTGCGTTGTCATTTGTATAGAGCAAAAACCTTGATTTGGTGATTCTGGCTTTTAGATCATCCTGTGCTTTTAGAAGAGTTTTGAATACCTACCCATCAGCAATCCCCAGAGTAAACGTTCAGCTGGGTTACTGGTTCTTGCCTAGGTAATTTTAATAACTCCCTAACTGGCTCGCTGCCTCTGCAGTCTGTCATACAGGCCACTGCTGGTTATTTTACTAAAACAACTCACATCCTGTCACCCCAGAAACCCTCTGTGGCTTTTTGCCTTCCACAGTCAGGTCAAGTCTTTCCAACCTCTCCCCACGGTGCATCCTCACGCCATGCTTGTCTCTGTAACCCCACACATGCCCTGCACACTCACTTCGCATCCCCTGAGTCTTTGCTTATGCTTTCCCCCTGACTCTGGAAGCCTTCAAATGCCCACCCCTTCTTACTCTAGCTATAGAAATTCTACTCACTCTTCTATTCTCACTCAGCTCAGAAGTGAAATTTTCAGGTGATCTCATTCTGCCTCATATTACATTTCCACCCCACTAGATTCCATGCTCTTAGCGCAGTGTATTATATGTGTGCTTGGGCAAGCATGTGTAAAGAGGAGATCCAGTTAATCAAGTTAACCATAAAACATTGTTGAACCTGGAGATTATCTCCCCAGAACATTTTCTTTGAGGTCCCTAACTTTGTGGATACAAAGGTATGAGATACCATACATGTAAATATACAAGGTTGTAATTCTTAATTGTGATGGCTACAGTGAGAGAAAAACCATAGAGAGTTCAACTTTACATGGGATAGCCAAAGACCTTGAGGCAGAAGAGAATCAGGGTGTAAGGAATGGCAAACCCACTACCTCCAGGGCACGGGAAAGGGGTGAGAAATGGGCAGGGGAGGGGTATAAGGGCCAGTCATAAGGGCCAGTTGTGCTGGGAAATCATCAAGACCCCAGCAGGTGAGGGCCACGGTCCAGTTCACTTTTTAAATTAGGTAACTTGTCCCCATCTTATGTAGCGAGTAGGAGGAATTAGATTCAACATGTAGTCCTTTAAAGACTCTACTTGTAACGGATTGAGAAAATGAACTTTGCCAGATTTTTAGATCTACTAAGAAATATAAGATATAAAGTACTTCATATAAATATGTCTCCCACTTTGTATTTTGGTAATTTGGCTGATTCAGCCATCTCCAAATGAGCCATTGATCTTGGAAGATCATTCTCATGCCAAGCTATTTCTTATTTTTCTAGCAGTTCATAAAATTGTCTCTCTGTCTCTCTCTTTTTTTTAAGGTTGAATGCAATTCTCGCCTGAATCCTGTAAATACAACTTTGCTAAAGGTAATGTGTCTTCTTTCCTCATTGCCAACCATTAGTGAGTAAATTATACGTGGTTCAAATTACTTTATTTCTGGAATAGTTGCCCAGAAAGAAGGAAAGCTTCTCTTTCTCTCTCTGATTCTCTCATTCTCTTAAAAAAAATTTCTTTTCCTGAATATATTCTCATTGTAGAAAATTGGAAAATAGGAAAAAAATGGAAATATAAAGAAGAATAAAATAAAAATTACCCTAATCCTGCCACCCAAAGGTAACCTTCTGGTAAAAATACCAGTCTTTTTCCTATACATTTTTACATCATTAAGATCATAGGCTGTTTATAGCCCTGTGTCTGTTTTCCTCAACTTTTTGACATATAAACATCTTCCCGTGTCATTAAAAACATCATAAGCATTATTTAATATTGTTGTGAGAAATTAAATAATGAATGGAAATTCTTTACGTGCTAAATCCCATTGTATGGATAAGGAAGCTTCCAATAACATTCTCATGATAAGGGTAGATGCATTTTTTCTTTCTCTTAGGGCAAATAGAGAGTAACTCTTGTACTAAATTTCTAGGGTTAATATAAAGCTTCTCCCCATTTTGATTGTACCCCAGGCTCACATTTTCTGGAGCCTCTAGTGACATATTTAAGGGCCTGACCTCCTGGTTTGAATTTGGATTACAGTAGATTTAAGTACTGATCTTATGTTTCTGACTGTTACTTTCTCAGCCTGAAAGACCTCTGCTTTCTTCCCTTTCTCTTTGAAGTGAGATTAAAAGGGAAGTGCTGTCACCAGAAGCAGCCCATAGTTCCTGGAAATATAACATGAGGTTAATGCTCTGAGGTGACAAAACTCAGAGTGTTCTGGGGTCCAGGTGATTGATGAATTAGTCTAAAATATGAATTTTTTTTTTTTAAAGCGTGTGGTTTCAAATTGGCTTTCATTGCAGGTTTGAATCAGTTTTCCAAAAGTGCAAAACAACTTTACAGTAGCCATAGGTGTGCTTATTTCTGGGCAAAAATGCCCATCTACAACAGCATGATGGAACTGATTCTCTGTTTGATAGGTATCAAGCTTGGAAACAGTCTTTCCCAGTATTCTCTCTGCATACGGGAACTGTTTTACAGTTCTAATCAGACTTTGACTCCTAACCTTCATGAAAATACAGCCTGGGCCAGTTAGGTCTATTTTATACTTATTCAGGTTAAATATTTGTTCCTGATCTTACACGTAGAATTTTCAGGGAACTGACTGTTCCTTATTAACCTCAAATTCCTGTGTCTCACGTGGCAATCCCATCTGCTGAATAACAGTCCACCCTCAAAGAAAGTTTTCATGTTAGTGAAGGGAGACCATGAGGTTCGTGTCTCTTTTTCAAAAACTGCCAGTCAGCCTGAATAGGCTACTATCTGAGTATGGAATGCATAACAGCTGGAAGGAGGAGGGTGGCCTCATGGTTGGCCATCATGCCCTAGAAGCAGTGTTCTCTGCGGATTGGCAGAATATACATCACCTGGCTTGTTAGAAATGCAAGTTCTTGAGACCCGCTCCAAACCTATTAAATAAGAATCTCTAGGGACTTCCCTGGTGGTCCAGCGGTTAGGACTCCGTGCTCCCAATGCAGGGCGCCCAGGTTTGATCCCTGGTCAGGGAACTAGATCCCTCATGCTGCAACTAAAAGATCCCACATGCTGCAGCTAAAGAACCTGCATGCCACAACTAAAGATCCTGCATGCCACAACTAAAGATCCTGCACGGAGCAATGAAGATCCCACGTGCTGCTAAATAAATAAATAAATATTTAAAAAAAAAAAAAAAAAACGAATCTCTAGGGCAGGAACTCAAGAATCTGAGTTTTAACAAGTCCTCCTGGTAATTCCAGTGCATGCTAATAAAACCCTACTCTAGAAATCTTTGCACAGGTGAGAATAACCAACTGTAAAGATTTATGAAGTGAGAGACAGCCTTACCAAATCCAACTATGAAATGAAAGTGGCTGACCAAGTAGGTTGGCTGAATTCAGCCTCAGTGCCTGATTGGAGACATCCCCTTAGTCGTGAAGTGAAGACAATGTAGAGTTGAGAGGGAATCTTAAAAGTGTGGTACCCTGAGAAGTTAGGATCACACTGTTTGAGGACTCTGAAAGTAACAGTCTCCAGGTGGAGGCAGAACCATGGTTGAAGGTAGTGGTTAACTTCACTATCACCCGAATGGAAAATACCCGACATGGGCCTGAAAGTTAGGCCCTGCACTACTGATTAATAAATGTTGAATAATCTTTCAAAATTACGTCCAAGGTTATTGCTAGGATTTAAGTCTTTGTGTAAGAGTGCATTGAGGAGATGGACACTTGGATGTAGTTAAACATTAAGTTAAGGAACCTAAAATTTGATCCTGTCCTGTTTGAAAGGACCCGTGGATGTTCAGAGCATTTCCCTTAAGTGTTAAGTCTCAGCTGACTTACATATTTTTCCTCTTCTAGATGGCAGACTGTGGTGGACTACCCCAAGTAGTTCAGGTAAGGAGATTTTTTTAAAAGCACCCATTTGATTCCAGCTCTCTGACTGTGCAAAGATTAATGCCTTCTTATTTTGTCCCCTAGCCCGGGAAGCTCACCGAGGCCTTCAAGTACTTTTTGCAGGGGATGGGCTACAGTGAGTAGTACACAACTTTCTATTCTACCAAAGATTTATTGATAATGGGGTCATTTTGGCATCTGATGAGTACTCAATTCTCAGGGCATAACCTCGGTGCTAGCCAGCCTGAAATCAATTAGAAACCAAACTGTTTATGGAACATTCATCTGTGCATATATATAAAGATGAGCTAATGCTTATTAAGCACTTACTTTGTGCCAGGCACTCTATATTCTTAACCTTGAGAGGTAAGTTCTGTTATTAGTCCCATTTTATAGAAGAGGAAACTGAGGCTCAAAGAAGCTAAGCACCTTTCCCAGGGTAACAATTCAGCTGCAGAGCCATGATTCAAACCCTGGCAGTCTGACTCCAGAGCCCACATTTTCAACCACTGAAGCTTAGCCAGACCTAGCTATGAATCTGAAGTTGTTATTTGCATCTGAACTCAGCTGGTTAATGACTCCTGGACTAGAGAAACAAAATGGAGCCTCCAGAAGAAAAGGAGTTGAATCAGTTAAGTCTGCTCCACCACAGGAGATGAACTTGCAGAGTATTGTAGAGTGAATCCAAGGATGTGTCCATATCATGTGCCACTGTCCTGGTCTCTTGTATTGTGAGACCCCTGAGCTTTCTCATTTGTCACAGAATATCCGCACTTGCTCCTTTCTTGGAGTTATAAAAAGGAAAACTCTTCTACCCAGGTACAGAGCTCTTTATCCAGTAGGGTGATTTTTCTCCTGTCTTTGGTATCAATGTGATTAATGACGATTGGGCAGCTGCTCTGGGCAGCAGCTGGGCCCCTGGGTACAGCCCTGTACCTGGCAGGCAGCTCGTGTGTGTCTCGTCTAGAGTGGCTGTGTCATCCCCGTCTGTGAGCCACTACCAACCGAGCCCACACCCATATCCCTCTGGGAGGAGCAGAAGTCCCTCTCCTTTCCTAGGAAGCAGCTGATCTTCCAGCTGTTGGATCCATTTCTGATCCAAGCAGGTTGGCCCTTTATAGTGAAGGAGAAAACCTTTGACTAGTTGAGAGGAGTAACATCTGAGATGTTATTGAAGCATCAGTTGGCCTCACCTCCTTTCTGGGGCCTTAAAATAAAACTTCACCCCTGGCTTAGAGCGTTCTGTCAGTGTCTGCTGGGCAGCCGAGGTTGCCGCTCGGCACGGTCGGGTCACTAACGAGCCTTTTCCTGTGTCCGTCCTGCTTCCAGTCCCGTATGTGCAGCTCAGTCACCTGAGCACCGAGTCAGGTACCTTCCTCTACGCTGGCCCCTGCCCCTGCCTCCCAGCCATGCTCTCCTGGCTGCATTGGCTGCCCGCAGCATGTCCGTGGTTTTCCTGTGCAGTGAGAGCCCGATAGAACGTGGCTCGTTGTGCCCTGGGAGAGTTAGCCTGCAGGTCCCACCCTGGTCCCCCAGGAGTAAAGGAGCGGGTTGTAACAGCCAGGGTCACAGCAGCAGCTGAAACTTTATATAGGCAGGGCCCCTCCTCCACCACCACCTACTTACTGATCCTTGAGTTAACCCCCAGACACTGGATTCTCAATTAGGAGCGTCAGAGCCTGTGCCTGGAGAACTGCAGGTGATGGCATCTTCGGACCCCAGCATTGAAATGGCAGCTGGGGGAGTGGCTCGTGTCTCAGAAAGATAGGCAGGAGGGTGTGCCAGGTAAGGCCCTTTCCTGGCCAAGCTGGAAGGACCTTCCAGCCAGAGCAGTGGCAGTAGGCAGGAGTCTGAGTTAAACAGCCACCTCCAGTGCTCTTCCTCACAGGCAGCCTGTACCTCACCCCCTGTGCAGAGACCAGCTCCAGGCCCGCCTGCCCTCCCTACACCTCATCTTCCTACATGTCTCCTCCCCAGGTAGCAAGGGTCGCCTGTGGACACGGATGGTAGTCTTGTTGTATCGGGCTTGCACTGTGTTTGTGAAACACCTTCATACTTGTGTGGTGTGGTTTGTCTTTCTTTGGTTTAGTCTTGCATGTACTGCAGGTTTTGGTTACCTGCTTGGGTTCCCAAAGCCTCCTTCCTAATCACTTTATGAATGGCATGGGCATAGCTAAGAGGCTATACTCTGGACTTAGGTTTCCCCTTGTTCTGCTGTGGACCAGAATCAGCTGAGATTCCAACCAGAACCAGAGGCTTAAAGCAGCCTTGCCTATAGCCCCTCACCTAGAGCCAGTAATGCAAAGTGGGGATGGCTATGTCTTGCCCTGATGTCACCTTAAATGGGTTGGGAAAGCTAAATGTAAAGCTTTTGGTGAAACTTCTAGATTAGCTGAGTTGAACCAGGGCTCCTTCCTATAGTCCTCTTGGTTCTTTCTTACAGTCCCATCTGCCAGCATGACCCGGCTGGCCCGATCACGAACCCACTCCACCTCAAGTAGCATCGGCTCTGGAGAAAGTGCCTTCAGCCGATCTGTCACCAGCAATCAGTCAGATGGAACTCAAGAATCCTCTGAGTCTCCTGATGTCCTGGACAGACACCAGACCATGGAGGTGTCCTGCTGAGCAGATGCTCCTCCCCTGGACCATGCAAGTCCGTCCTCCTTCCGACAGCCACTCCATAATATAACACTTCATCCAGCAAACTGGCATCTATCTTTAAGTCTTGCATGGCCACTGACTCTCTCTTTCTGGTATCCTGGATTAATCATCCTCTCTGCCTGCCCACCCCCCTTTTTGTATGTACCAAGGACCACTTCCATGCCATTACTGTAGCATTCCAGCATCTTCAGCTGATCCGATCTCCATATCTTCTCTTGCCACCTTTTCCCTGTGCTTTCCCAACTATGTAGCTAAGATTGTTTGATCCTGATGTATGTGTGTGAGCACGCGTGTCTGTGTTTGTGTGTGCATAGTTCTGTGATTTTAGACAGGCTTTCTTGTAGAGCTGCAAAAAACCAAAAAAAAGGGACTCTTTTTTTGCATTTTCAGTGGTGTTTTTAGGGGAAATATGCAGAACAGGTTTCTAGGTTGGGTAGGCCATTGCATTCTCTTTCGCTTCTATATTGGTCAACAAGAACTGCAAAGTGACTTCAGGAGAGAGCAGTTCTGAGGAATGTGGAAGATCATAATTCCTGTTTGGATTGTTGACTGCGACCAACAGAAGGGAGCCTGTTACGTAGAGAAGCAGGCCAGGTGGCCGGCCACTTCTCCTCTCCAAATGAATTCACGCATACTATCCTGTGAACAGAAGGGGGGGATATGTTCTCTCAGAAGCCCGTGAATGATGAGCTTCTGACGCAACGTGGAGTTTTTCCCAAGGAGGGAGTGTGGCTTAGTCACTGGACTTTTTTAGCACAGGAAAGGGAAAACGAAATTCCAGGCCTCTGCTCTGCCAGAACAAAACTGAGTCTCTGCAGTGTCTGATACCACATGCCAGACGTTGCAGGAAGCGCCTCCCAGGAGGGACACTCTCCATCCCTTGACTGCCCCAGAAGGGAGGGGTATAGCCTGAAAATTATGTAGATGATGAGGAGATGGCTGGGCAGAGAGGAACAGTATAGACTTGATTTCAGCAGACTTAATGGAAGCTAAATGAAATTCAGATAGAACCCATGTCTCAGAAAGTTACTCCTGTGAACTCCCTCTTGTAGGAGGGAAGGGGCCAATGTGTAAGGGCAGCCTGTCCGGGTAGAATTTTGTTCAGTCCGCTGCTATGTGAGGGGGTCACAGCCACCCAGAGAGTATCACCAGGAGGAGGGTGAAAGCAACTGCCACCCAGTAAGGGCCCAGCTTTGAGGGCGTTGAGATATTACATAGAGAAGGGTTACACAGTTCTGATCTTAGGAAGGGGCTTTTCAGATGTAGCATTTGCTTTCTGCTGAGGTACGGAATGCGTTACTCTGTCAGAGTACAACTTTTTACGGATGATGAAATAAAGCTGTATATGTCTCATTGTTACCCGGTGGCTGGTGTGACTTCTCTCAAGCCACTTCCTGGGGCTCAGGGGGGTACCGAGTGACTGCGTGTGGGCTCCGTGCTGGGCATACTCACATACCTGATGCTTATCCACCCAGCAACACTGTCCGTTTAAAGTGAGGAAACCAAGACCCAGGATAAATAATTTGCCCAAGGTCATACCAGTAAGCCAGCTGGGATTGAACCCTGAGTCCATCTGACACGCCTATATTCCTCTCAAACCGAAAACCTGACCGTGAGAAGCCTGACCGTGAGGTGATGCGGGAGAAGCCGAGATCTTGGAAAGGCATTCTGCATCTCAGCTCTGCCCTCTGTGTGCAGTTGCCACGTCTCACCCCTCGTGTAGTAATCTGCAGCCACCTGCCAGGGCTTCTCCAACAGACCAGACTGTATTTCGCCAGAAGGGGCTGTCTTCACACCCACCAAGGATAATTTCAGGAGGCAGCCGTCTCAGGTCAGTTTTGAATGGTCCAGGGGCTGCGGCTACCAGTACATCGAGGTTGCTGTGTCTGTGGCAGGTTCGTGTAAAACGACTCGACCCTGCCCATCCTGGTAGAGGACAGGAAACGAATACATGTGGGCCGATACAGGTGACCGTGCTGAGGTCCTTACAAAACAGGCAAAAGCAGCGTTCCGGAGCTGGAGGTGGTCTCCTGGGCACAGTTGCTCTACGAACCCACCTTGCTCCGGCTGCCTCGGCTACACATCGGCATGGATGGTTGCCTGTTTCCCACCTTGGCTGTGTGCCTGGAGTCGGGCCCCAACTGGCTGGTCCTTACCACACTCATCCTCTTCTCATTTTCATTTCCTTTCTTCCTATTCAATATATTCCAAAAAAAAAAAGTTGGGGTGCCTGCTTTGTGAGAGGCAAGGAAGTGGCCAGGTAGATGCTACCTACCCAAGATGATTGGGTGAAGCTTTTCCGTATATATTGTCTCACCCAGTTCTCATGGCAACTCTGCAAAGTGGCAGTGTGTTTTACAGACAAAGAACAGCTGAGGAAAGTTAAGTGATTTGGCCAAGGACACCTAGCTAGAAAAAGTTCCCAGTTCTTTCAAAATCGATGCATTTTCATATTTTATTGGCTACAGGCCGAGCCCTTACACCTTCCTGAATGTTCCTCCTACTGAGCCAGTAAGGTAGACCCTATTCCAGTTTTGTGGATGAGAAAACAGGCCCAGAGGTAACCAATTTATAAATGGTCAAAAAACTAACAAAGCAGCAGATCTAGGCTTTAAACTCTCTAATTCTCAGGTGCCTCCCTGAGTGGAACGGGAGAGGATATGGTGGGATCTTTTTGAGACCATAGATGGTCATTCCCTACTTCCTTCCTCGTTCATGGGCCTCTCCTTAAGGCCAGTCCAAAAGTCTGCCTGTCAGATGAAAAGATGGACATCGCGGTGGTGTGGAGGCAAGAGCAGGAGGGTGGGCCTGTGATCAGTTCCCTCCCAGCCACAGGCCACATCCTTGAGTGGCCGTCACCCACCCTAACATCCTGGTTAGAACCTCCACTCTGGCTCCCTCAGCTCTCCACGCCAGGTGCCGCAGGAGTTAAATCTCAAACCAGCCTTCCCCGGGAGAAAGGGAGAACCTGAGCCCAGGTGTGCTCAAGGCCCCAGAAAAGGCTGCATTGTCTGTGAAATAGCGGTTTCGTGTTAAAAGCATCTGTCTCCAGGATTGCTAAGCCCCTAATGGGGAGGCAGTGAATGGGTGGTTATTTAGATACTAATGAGCTGAGATTTTTACTAATTTAAATTCAAAAAAAAATTTTTTTTTTTTGGCCACGCCACACGGCTTGTGGGATCTCAGTTCCCCAACCAGGGATGGAACCTGGGCCCCCAGCAGTGGAAGCGTGGAGTCCTAACTACTAGACCACCAGGGAATTCCCTAAATTTAAATTTTAATGACTGATTTAAACATACCAATCAAAGGGGGTTCTATCAGAGATTCTTTATCCTAGCCGAGTGGTTCTTAAGTTTAGGGTGTGCATCAGAATCACCTGGAGGGCTCGTGAAAACAGGTTGCTGGCCCCCCAGCATGGAGTTTCTGATTGGGTAGATCAGAGATGGGGCCTGAGAATTGGCATGTCTAACAAATTTCCAGATGATGCTGAGGCTGCTGGCCTAGGGACCACACTTGAAGAACCACTGTCCAGGTCCTGCTCCGCAAAGTGTGGTTCCGAAACCAGCAACATGGGTATCGCCTGAGAGTTGTTAGCAATGCAGAATCTTGAACCCCACCGAACCAGAATCTGCTTTTTAACCAGATCCCCAGGGGATTCCTATACACATTAAAGGTTGGGACACTCCAAGGCAGTGCTTCCCATACTTGCTAGTCAAAGGAATCTCTTGGAGTGTTTAAGATTCAAATTTTTGGGCTGCTCCTCTGGTGACTTGGATTCAGAAGATGTGGGGGGATCCCAGGAATCTGATACTAACAAGCCCCTCAGGTGATTATTATGACCAGGTAAGCATGGGAAACTCCTGCTCATTTAGCTTGGTTGTGTGTTCCTTGGACGAGACCAAGCCACAAAGCCAGAGAGAAACCTCTCCCTCCAGGATCATGACGAGGCAGCTGCTTCTCCCCCATAAACAGGAACTTGGGGAAGGTGGCTCCTCGATGGTCTGTGATGCCGTCAGAGGAAACGGGTGGTTGTGAGAACCACAGAGCCTGCAGATGTGAGCTGGGAGCCCCAAGGACCCTGTGACAGAGCTCGAAGAGCCCTGGGCCTGCTTCCTGGCCTGGCTGTGCTTGGGAGGGCCAGCCAGTTGGAGGTCTCTAAGGAGCATGGGGCTCCTGTCCCATCCCAGGGGTACAGACTGCTGACCACAGGCAGATGCCAAGCTTCCCAAAGCAATATCGAGAGCAGCCTCTCCCTGAAGACTCCCAGGCTGAGAGGCTCCCGGGTGACCTAGGACTAAGGACATTGGCAGACTTCCAGAAGGGGCCCCCCAAAGCCCTAACCTCTTCAGCTAAAGCATGCGTCTTAGCCGAGCCCCTGCCTCAAGCCTCTGATGACAGGAAAACAGTAAGTATGCTTGTTTTTTGTTTTCCGATGGCCTTGGGACTGTGAGGAAGGATGGTCCCCTCAAGACTGGGAGTGGGCTTTACGGTTGGGACAGAGCGTCAGTGGATAAGAGGAGTCTAGATTATAACCTCTGAAGACACGTTCAGCTCTAGAGTCTACAATTCTTCTTAAAAGGGTGATCTTTCTCAGTGGAAAGGGAGGGAGGTCTCCCTTTAGCTCAATCCAAATTTGTCACTTACGCCGCCACTGAGAAATTATCTGCAGAAAATTATCTTCAGAAAAACACAACAGACGCGGATTGTAGATCCAGCTCTGCACTAACCACCTACGAACAGTAAGCACGAGGTTGCTCTCCCTGGGCCCTGGTCCTTGTTTTGAATGGCATTCAAGCCCTGCCGACCTCTCAAAGGGTCAAGTGCTATGGTCAAAACACCAAATGTTCCATGTGCTGACCTCGGCTGCCTTTAACTCTTTGTTTCCGCCCAAGCCTGGGTCCCCTAGAAAGTGCCTACCTAACATGTAGTAAGTTGTTCAAATACTTAGACAATTATGATTAGATTCTTAAAAGTTTGGGCCAGTACCATCTCCCCCTCCTAGGTCTGCCTATCCACGGTCTTCATTTTGCCCCTAGAAGGCCTCCTGACGTTGCCGGGACCAGGTGAAGGGAGCTGGCAGAGTGCTGGGGGCTCTGCCGGCCTGAGTGCAGGGTTCTCCTGCCTCTCGGGCCCAGCCCCCAGCACCACCTGCAGCGGGGAGAAGTCTCTGGGTTCACTGTGGTTGGTGACTGTCTTGCTGAAGGAGGGGAAAGGAGACTAACCTTTACTGAGCACACACTCCGTGCCAGGCCCTTCAGCTTCTCACAGCCCCATGGAGTCAGTATTATCCCAGATTCACCAGTGAGACTCAGAGAAGTTACACGCTTTGTCTGAGGTCACACAGCTCGAGCTTGGTTGGTCTGAATCACTCTTGCTCCCCCAGGAATGATCTCTCCCAGGGATTTTCTGGACCCATGTCTGCATAGTTAAGCACAGAGCATGTGCCCCATACCCAAGGGGAAAGGACTATTGAAAACCTGGCCTGAAGGGGTGCCTTGGCATTGAGGGAAGCAGAGACCCCAGGAGGCAGCAGCGCCGTCTCGGGCTGCCAAGGCTTCAGGATCCCAAAGTCGGAGCAGGAAGTGGCTGCCAGGAGCCATTCCCTAATGGTGGGCCTGTTTTGTGTTAAAGAGCTCTCCTGTCCCATGAAGACGGAACTCCCCCGGTAGGCAGGAGCGAACATGCCGTCATCCGCGTGTGGATGGCACGAGACTACAGACAGCTGTTCCATTCTCCAGGGCCGGATCCTTGCTCCTCGGACAGGAAGGCCCGTGAGGCCATGGGAGTCACTCCGCCATCATGACGGACACCCATCCTCACCCAGGTGTGGGAAAAGGCTCAAAGGCAAGGACGGAGCCTGCTACGTCCCTAAACTGGTATAATTATGCCTTGTCTCTAACGAAGAGACTGAAAACCATCTGAAAGAATGAAACCACCTCCCTACAACATTTTAATATGTATAGTGTTTAAAAAAATCGGCATTACCCTGGAAACCTGGGAATTTAAATTATTCTAAGGATAAGACACCTGTCCAAAGAGCTAATAATCACTTCGTCCATTTAGATAATATGTATCAGGTGCCTTCTGTGGGTGAAAATGCTGAGGAAATGGGCAGAGAGGTCCTTGTTCTCAACAAGCTGTAGAATAATGGCTGATTAAACAAGCACCCCAGTATGTGAATAATTAAAACTTGGGAAGAGCACAACAGGCAGCCCCAAGAGGGAGAAAAGGGAAGGTCCCCAGGAATGGCCTCTGGGGAAGTGACACTCGGAGCGTGAAAAAGGAAAAGCAGGCCCTGACCTGGCTCTTCACATGCGTTATCTCTCAGACCCGTGTGGTGGGTATCGTTATCCCCATTTTTCAGATGGGGAAATGGAGGCAAAGAGAGGGAAGTGGTTCGACAACCAATCCTGTAAAGGCTTGCAAGTCATCACTGTGTCATACAGTCTCCCGGGCCTCTTATTTTGCCCTGTGACCCCAGTAACAGTGTGCTCGGTGTCACCTTAGTGTGTGAGACATGCCAGCCAGCTCCCAAGCCCCCTCAGATCCCCCTTGCCCACCTAGCCGTGGGTCCTGGTGTGCCTAGAGTGAACTCTGTCCTGTCATTGGCCCCTGCCACCCAGTGGCAGAATGTGATCCCAGGTCAGGCAATGGTTCTGAGTAGCCACAGGAATGATCAGCTAGGGCTGGGGGATTCGGGGAAAGCTTGCTGGGGAAGGGTGGGATCCAGACAGGCCCGAAGTGGAAAAAGGGCCTTCCAGTAATGGGAGGGGGCTTCACACACGCATAGGCCCAGAAACAAAGAATGGAGCACGGCTACAGCGTAGAAGAGACGGGAGGCAAAGAAAACAGCGTCCGGTTTGCAGAAAGCCTTAACAGTCTGGTGGAGGGGCTGGAACCTGGTCCTGATGGGAGGGATCTCATTTGCTTGTGTCAGCAAGGAGGTCAGCAGGGCTGAGCTGGGGAGGGAGGGCGTCTGGGCACCAGGCTGGGAGCCACGGCTCTGTCCCCATCACAGCATCTCTTTCAGATTTCTCTTGGTGATGCACTTCCGAGTGTTCTGCTGAGGAACGATGGGAAGTCAGCCCAGCAGGGGGAAAGCCCTTCCAAGCCCAAGCCTGAGCCCCTGTGTGCAAGGCCAGGGTCCTGAGCCCATGCAAGCAGGTAGGCCGAGGGCCCCGGGGCAGCCAGGCCCTTCCTGAGCAGCCACTCCAGCCTCAAGTATCAACGAGGACCTGCTGTATACCAGGCCCTCCCCATGAACCACACAGCCAGGGTCCCTGCTCTTAGGAAGCTTACAGATTAGTGGTCAGAACATTAAACCAGACAAACTAGAAAATGTGAGAGTGACCAGAACTAACCAGGAGGGTGTGATGGTCCCCCAGGCATCTCCCATGGCTTCCCTCCTAAACCAGTTTATCCAGAGCCTGAGCTGCAACCCTAAGACCAACCCACATCCATAGCTCTCCAAAGCTGCAGTGTCCATTATGATAGCCGCTAGCCTTATGTAGCTATTTCAATTAAACTGAAATTAATTAAAATAAAATAAAACTAAATATTCAGCTCCTCAGTAACACCAGCCATATTTTAAGTGCTCTCCAGCCATATGAAGCTAGTGGCTACCTTATTGGGCAATACAATTTTAGAACCTTTCCATTATCACAGAAAGTCCTACTGGACAGAAATGCTTTTATCCTGAGAGGTGCTATGAAATACTTGAAGCAAAATAGAGCTATGATGATTGGAAAAAATGAGTTCATGCAGTGCATGGGCTGAACCTGTAATTGTGGTTTTCTGAGGCAGTCCTGACTAAAAAATGCCAGTTTTTAGGACGATTAGACAATCAAAGTATCCTGCAGTATCTAGTACTTTGATGTCAGAGCTACAGCCCCAGTTTGTTTCTTGTTCCCTAAAACAGCCCGCAAATCCTTTCTCAAATCACATTCTGATTTGGGGTTTTGATAATGTATTGGTCAGGGTTCCCCAGAGAGACAGAACCAGTAGACTGTGTGTGTGCGTGTGTGTAAGAGAGAATTTATTTTAAGAAATTGGCTCACGCAGCTGTGGGGTGGCCAGTCTGAAGTCTGCAGGGCAGGCCAGAGGGCTGGAGACCCAGGGAAGAGTTGATGCTGCAGAATTCCAGAGTGGAGTCTGGAGGCAGGATTCTCCCTTCCTCAAGGACCTCAGTCTTTTTCTCTTAAAATCTTCAACCGACTGGATAAGGCCCACTCACATTGTGAAGGGTAATCTCCTTTATTCAAAGTCTACTGATTTAAATGTTAATCTCGTCTCAAAAATAGTGTCACAACAACATCTAGACTGGTGTTTGACCAAATATCTGGGTACTTTGGGCTAGCCACGTTGACACATAAAATCAGCCATCAGAGATAACAAGATTACTCTAAACCAAGCAGCACTTTTAGGAGGAAGGACACAGACACACAGTTACACAGAAGTAGCAGACTGCAGAGCCACACTGGATATCTGTGTTTGGCAGGCTCTGCCCCAAACTGAAAAGTCCTCTGCAATGGCTGGGGCTTCCTTTCTGCTCCTCCGCCCCCATCCCCAATATCCACCTTTCTTTTTCTTAAATACTTTTATTTTTTATTAATTTTTTTTTCTTTTTGGGCATGCTGCACAGCACGCGGGATCTTAGTTCCCCGACCAGGGATCGAACCCGCGCCCCCGCGTTGGAAGCGCGGAGTCTTAACTGCTGGACGGCCAGGGAAGCCCCAAAGTCCTCCTCCTCTCTTTAACAGCAGCCTCCCCTAGTCCCCATGGTTATCGATCGGCACCCTGGACCCTGTAGACTCCCGCTGGGGAGGCAGTTGCCTCCGTCTAGCCACGCAGTGTGCACCGAGAGCCTGGGGCCCAGCAGGCCCTGCAGGAAGGGATCTGGAAACCACACAGGCCTCCACCTCATTTCCTCTGAATCTAGCCACAGGCAGCGGCCCCGAAGCTCCTCTGAGTCATGCCCAGGATGCTGAGGGGGTGACCCCCCGGCAGGTGTCCTGGGGCCCTCCTTGCCTGTGGAAACTGAGGGGCACTGTGTTCCCCTCTCTGTCAGGGTCTCCAGGGGACGAATGGGCTTCTCTCAGTACTTCTACCCCTGGTCCCAGCAGGAGCATGGATTTTGGGCAACTCCTTTGTCCATCAGCCTTGCATCCATCCAAAATCTACCAAGGCTCTACCCCGTGCCAGGCCTTGTGCCAGGACCGGGGAACACAGTAGTGGACAAGACAGACACAGTCCCTGTGTTCAGGGACAGTCAAGCCTCAGAGACAGGTGCTAAACCAATAATCAATTACAACTGTGTTAGATTTTGGTGACAGTGTTTTAAGGGACTCTGACCAAGAGTGTGCTGAGGGGCTCATCAGGGAAGTGGAGTGAAGGATGAAGGTGACTCAGCCACCGCAGGGGACCCATCAGGGGGACAGCATGTGCAGCTCAGTGGCTCCTGGGGTGCAAGGCCAGGGCTTCCAGGAGGGGGAGGGGCCCTTCTGGCCACCTGGTTCTGTTCTTGTCAGAGGACACCCTCCCCAGACTTACTTGCACTGTGTATTCGGGCATCAGGCAGGCATTTCCCTGCACCGAGGGATGGCCAGGCCCTAGGTTCTGAGGAGCTCCAGTCTGGGGTCACCACGGGGGTCTCCATGTGTGTCTGGGAGGACATGTAGGAACTGGTCCATTTCCGGAATCACAGTCTCATTCTGCCCATGTCCCAGAGACCCTCAGCCCGCGTAGCGTCCAGCTCTGTGTCTGCCCCACCCGTCCCCTGGGCCCTTGTCTGTCCTCTGCTCTCCCTCCCTCACTTCCTGGGGCCCCAGCTCTGTCTAGAGGGCCTCACAGAGGCCTCTCAGGCTCTGAGGAGCATCTGTGAGGCACATAAACCTTTCTTGCTGACCTCACTGCTTCTCACAGCTTCCTGCAGAGACCCCTGCTGAGATGGGATAGCAGGAAGAGAAGGGAGGGCGCCGGGGTGTGGGTGAAGGGCGCTCTGCAGCCCGTGTGTTTTCAGGACAAGTAGGCCTGGACAGGCATCAGAAGGTCTAGATGGTCGGGGCGGGCTGGTCCCTGAGTGGGGGGCGAGGGGATGAGCCTCCTGTGCTAAGGGAGCCGCTTGCCGCCTGCTGTCCAACCTCAAAATTGGGCCTCAAGGCCACCACGTGCTCAGGACCAGTCCTGGTGTGATGGGGTGGGGTGCGGCGGCTCAGTGTCCCGTCTCTGTGACTCCCTCTCTGAACGCCAGCCTCCCGGGGAGTCTGGGCCTTTCAGGGATGTGCTGCTGCTGTCCAGCCCAGTCCCCCCACCCTGGGTCCGTGGGAGGACAGGGACGGGGTGATGTGGCATAGGAGCTGTGCCCCCCTCCCCGGCAGACTGCCCCGTGGAGCCTCGGTTGCCTTGCTGTGTGATGGGGCTGAATGGAGATGACACGTATGGCACCCGTCAGGCCCTGACACAGAGCAGGTGCTCAGGAAGAGATGGCAGGTGTGTGACCAGGACACTTGACTGAGACACACATTCCTGCTGGGCGTCTGCTCTGGGCCAGGCCTGTCCCAGTGGGCCCTGGGGCTGCACCTCTTCTGAGGGGGCAGCACAGACCTACGCCTGTCGCTTTGGACAGAGGTCATGGGAGAGCCACTCTGCCCACGTGCATGGCACTCCAGATTTACAAAGCCCGTCCAGGTCAGTGATTTCCTGGGCCCCTCCAGGAGCCCTCCCCCTCCCATGGCCACCTCCCAGCCCCTCAAAGCTAGTCCATCTGGTGGCCACCTCATCGGTGCCTTTCAGAAGCTGAGCTCAGAGATCCAGGCTGATACCTGCTTAGAGCTGTCGGCTTTAAGTTTGCTGAACAGTTTGCTGAATTCCTTTATCAAAATCTCCTGTGATGATCTGTATAAAAATGGGATTGTAGCCAGGAGCCCCACTCCTCTTGCCACACCAGTCCTTTCCCTGAGGGGCCCCCAAGAGATGTCTGGGCACCCCCAGGGCTCTGCAGAGCCCTATGGAAAAGCATCAGATTCCAGGTTGCCATCCCAGGATCCCAGCAGACATGCCGCCCTAGGGTGCCCGTGGGAGGATTGATGGTGGGAGCCCAGCCTCCACTGGAACTCATGTCTGGCCAGAGGGTGACCATCTCTGTCCCTCCATCCAGAGAGGAGCAAGGCCAAAGCTGTGGCCTTGGCAAGTTTCCCGGTAGGCGAGCAGGCAGAGCTGTCTCTGAGACTGGGGGAGCCATTGACCATCGTCTCTGAGTAAGTCCCTCTGAGGGCACTGGCTGGGGTGCTCTCTCCCCTCCCCTGATCCCTGAAGATGCATTAGTGGGAGGAGGGGCCCCTTCCAGGAGAAAAGAGCATGGACTTTTGTGCTGAGCTCACACAGCACTCTAATGGTGGGGTTTTAGGCAGCTTGACACACCTGTAGGGAAAAGCAGTGGGTGGGCAGGGCCTTGCAGGGGGGCCCTGAATCAGGCCATTCGCTGCCCAGGAGGTGCAAGGAAACCTGGGAAACTCAGGTGGGATGGGTGGCCGCAGGACCTAACCTGGAGGGTCCTTGTGAATCCCAAATGAGCGGTGCCCAGGGCCTTGGCCCTCCTGAGAGGGGTCCCCTCGCCCTTCTCTCTCCAGGGATGGAGACTGGTGGACAGTGCTGTCGGACATCTCAGGCAGAGAGTACATCTTCCCCAGCAACCACGTGGCCAAAATCTCCCATGGGTGAGTTCACACCTCAGGCCCTGCCTTGGGGGAGCTTCCTGCTTTCTCCTCCCACAAGTGTAGTTCTTTACACCCAGTCTTATGCTGAGCAAAGCTGGGGTCGGGAAGATCAGGCCCAGACCCTGCCTTCCAGAGGAGCTGACGACTGACTCTCTCAGGTCAGCCTGTGAGACTTGGGAGCCCAGAGGAGAGGGCTCGGCAAGGCCTCATGGAGATGTGGCACCTGGGCTTTGGAGGATGGCCGGGAATCTGGTGGTGGAGAATGCTGGAAGGGACTTGCAGGAGGTGGGGGCAGCCTGCATAAATGTCCCCAGAGAGCCTCCTCGGGCTGCCCTTCCAAGAGGCACTTCCTCAGGAGGGCTGGACTCGGGGACGCAGGGTCTCTCAAAAAGTGTGAGCCATCCCTTGCCCAGAGTAAGTGACAGACTGACTCCAGAGCAAATTCTATGTCTAGAGAGAAAGGCAGTGAATAACCTGGAGCCAGGGACATGTCACTGTGTCACTGTGTGTGCTGTGACAGCCACGCTTCAGTTCTGAGGAAAAGCACGGCTCCCACACTGGATGGCCTTCCTTTCTGAAGCTCGTGGTATGCCTGGCTCTGAGGAAAGCAACATAGGATCCTGAGACATGTGGACACCTCATAGAATCAGCTCGCGTCTCCCAGTGGCCTGGGCCTGCTGGGCAGGGTTTTGCCTCCACAGCCTGGCGTGAAGTTTAAACAGAGGAAACACCGACTACCTCTAAGAGTCCCCTTTCCTTGCCTCTGCTTCATTTATAGCCTCGATTTTCATAAGTCATATGAATGATGTATTTTATTTACTATAAAACTAGGCTCAGTTTGCTGCTGGCACCAAGAGAATCACAGCTTCTCTACTTTATTTACTTGGAATCAACTCAACCCTGACTCTGGCATTTCACAAAATGACAGGGAGGCAACCATTTCCATCAAATTGGCTTCTGGAGGCTTTGCCTGGGACCCCCGGCCATGACTCTGGGGGCAGTAAGAAGCTGATGGACTGTTAAGCCAGAAAATTCCTGCACGACTCCTTTAACTTTTCACTGCAGTGAAGTCCTTCATGGACATACATAGGTGAGGGATTAAGTGAAGAGAGAAAAGGAAGGTGTGGGCTCAGAGTTATCAACAATCCCAGCATTGGAAGAGGCACGTATGGCGATTGATGGGCTACATGATTTTTTCCAAAATTTTAGAATGTCTTGAACATTCTAGTTCCAAACTTTCTACCCACAAATAAGCGCCAGTGGAAGTTAGATTTCAGTGATAATGAGTAAATGTTCACCTGCATACCTTTTGGCTACAAAGTTAAACTTTAAACTGTTGAAATAAAATATTTACTAAAATTAAAAAAAAGAGAGGCAATTCTTGGAGAGGTGAAGGCTTAGAAAGGTGAGTGGATGGTGTAGGGGCGCTGGGGGAACTGGGCAGTGATAGGAGAGGGTCTGGGATCACCTCACCTGCCCCCAGACCCTGGCCACTTGGGAATGAACTCTTCAGTTAGAAAAGGCTGGGGCTGACCCCATGAGATGGTCCTGGCTCCAGGAACCTCAGAGGACAAGGACAAAGCTGGGGGCCCTGAGAGACCTGAGGCCAGCTCTTCATGGGACATTTGGAAGTCTGAGGCCCACAGAGGGAGGAGAGGTTCCAGTAGAGTCTTGGGCCACCCACCCCCCAGGCTGACCCCCGACCCTCTCTCTGCTCATCTCCCCACCCCCAGGTGGTTATATGAGGGCCTGAGCCGGGAGAAAGCTGAGGAACTTCTGCTGCTGCCTGGAAACCCCGGAGGGGCCTTCCTCATCCGGGAGAGCCAGAGCAGGAGAGGTGGGTAAGCTCAGCCTGCCATGGGCTTTTCCCTTGCATGCCAAGAGCCAGGTGTGATGTGACTTGGGGGTAGAGGTAGGAGGCCACATGTGGAGGGCTGGAGACCTGGCCTTGGAGTCGGGCAGTCCGGCTGACTGACCACATGTTGCTGCCGTGAGAGCCTATCAACAATGGGGCAATAACCTGCATTTCTAAAAGTGGTGTGAATTGCCCATGGGAGGGATCCAGCTCAGCCAACACTTTGGCAACCAGGACTTGTAACACAGTATAGTCACAGGATTTCCCTGCCTTGACCAGCAATGATTTCTCCCTCCCCAAGACACAACATGATCCTGATCTCTTGACAAGGTCTCTGTGCTTTGGGTCACCAGCCAGTCGGAGCCAGAAAACCCACTAGGAGTCACCTCATGATCTTCCTCTCTGTGCTGTGCAGATGGGGAAACAGAGGCCCACAGAGGGATAGGGACATGTCACACTGCACGTTCATATGGGACTTCTCCCACCCCAGGTACAAACAAAACATGAAGTTGAGTCTGTCTCTGATGCCCCTGCTTCTCTCTGAGCTGTCCTGAGTCCCTTACAGCAGGGACAGAGAGGGACGTTGAAGGAGTGGCAGTGCCCTCGTTTATGTTAGGCGCTTTAAATGCCTTCAAACAACCCTGTGGGGATTGTACTTCCAACGTCCCCATTTTGCAGATGAGGAAATGGAGATTTTGGGGAAGAGAAACGATTTGCCTGGGGAGACACAGCTGCGATTTGCCTGGGGAGACCCCGCTGCGGTTCATCGCACTTCAGACACCCAAGAGAGGCCCACCTGTGACAGTAATGGTAGCATTGCAAGCACAGGGGTGGACTAGGGAGAAGCTATTCAGGAGTGAGGACGGGCTGCCTGTGCTTCCCTTAACTGAACTCACTTTGATGCGTCGTCAAGGTCCTTTGCTCTCTACTCAGTCTCCCTCCTGGGGCCCCTTCCAGCGCGTCTTTGCCTCTCCTTCCCTTCCTTTGGGAGTCCCCTGGGTTGACCTCTCCCCAGCCCCTCCTACTATTTTCCAGGCAGCGCCAGCATCCCTCACATACACCCATAGGCAGGCCAGGGTGGGGGGCTGGCTCAAGTGCAACAACTACAAACAGGAAGCCATAGCGGTGCTGTTGGGGGCAGGGGCACTGTAGACCGGGCCCCAGTGAGCGTGAGAAGCCACAGGAAGTGCTCCGTGCTCAGCTGCCCCTCCCACACCCCTTCTCTGGCCTGGTTCAACCCCAAGAGCATAGTGACCGAAACTTATTGCCTCTCTGAGCCCCTTTTCTAAGAAGGCACATATACAAGAGGAACTGGTGGAGAAATAAAGGAGAAAGCAGGGAAGAATCCATAGGAACTTTTTTTTTTCCTTCCAGTTTTATTGAGACATAATTGATATACAGCACTGCGTAAGTTTAAGGTGTAAAGAGTCCATAGGATCTTTAGGGATCCACAAAATTGCTGGGATTAAGGTTAGATTTGACTCTGAGGTTCCCCATAGCAACACCAAACAGGGATAGATCAGAATGCAGCTCTCATTATCGAAAAAGGAAGAATTTGCCAATTCTGCGGGAAAGGCAACAGTTTCCCAAGTACTGATTTCTCACCTCTCATCCTGGGCTTCCTTTTGGAGAGTGTTTGTTAAGCTGCAAGTTGCAACCCATTTGTGGGCCAAGAAATCAGTTTGGTTCAGTGGTTATAGACCAGTGGGTCTCAAACCTGGGTGGGCATCAGAACACCTGGAGGGTTTGTTAAAACAAAGAACTGGTCCAGCCAGTTCTGATTTGGGTCTGGGGCCTGAGAATTTGCCTTTCCAACAAGTTTGCAGGTGGTGCTTGCTGCTGCTAGTCTGGGGACCACACTTTAACAACCACTGATCTAGACCTTGGCTGTGTGTTGGAATCATCTGGGGGAGATTTATAAATTACTGATGGCTGTACCCCACCCCCAGAGTTTCTGATTTAATTGGCCAGGGGTGTGGCCTGGGCCCTGGAAGCTACAAGAGCCCCCCAGGTGATTCTGATGTGCAGCCAAGGTTGAAACCCAATGGTTTAGTGGAGCTGGACCAGTGAGCATTTAAAGTGAAACATAGCTGAAAACATTAGGATGCATCACTGGGGTTGGGGAAAATATTACTTCACCAAACTTTTTGTTTTCGATAATTTTAAGTGTGTCCTGGGTCACTGTAAAATTTCATATGTGGTTTGTGGCCAAAAAAAGTTTGACACTAAAGCTGTACGGGCCCGAGTGACACCACAGGATGGTGGTTCTCAGACTTGAGGGTACAGGAATTGTCAGGGGAACGTCTTGCCAATGCACTCTTAGGCCCCGCTGCAGACCTGCCAAATCAGAATGTTGGGTACAGAGGTCAGAAATCTGCTTCCTTCACAAGCTCTCTGGATGGTTCTCATGTTCTTTTAAGTTTGAAAACACAGTTCCAATCTAGGGAACCCAAAGTTAAATAATGAGAGACAATGTTTTTCATGTTTACATAATGCATCTTATCATATATAACGGTAATTAACTGTTGACCAAGTGAGTGAGTGATATCAGGATCAGCTTTTCTTTGGCCCAAGATCCAGACGTACCTCTGGGAAGGGAATTCTGTAGGGGCTTTGAGCCTGTGAGAGGACCAAGGAGGAAGGCCTGGGGCCACTGAGCTCCCAAGAACACTACTCAAGAGTCTGGAGGGGGAGGGGAAGACCCCCCATTTTCCCCAGAGTCCCTCTGGCATACCTGGTTGTGTTCTAGGCCTGGGGGGAGCCATGGCAGGGCCCAAGTCAGGCCGAAAACCTTGGTGTGTGAAGGGGCACAAAGAGTGTGTGGAGGTCCCAGGATTGCTCCAGAGGTCAGCGCCAGGGCCAGACCCCAAGAGCGTCACCCTCTTGCCTTCCTACTGTCCTGCTATGTGTCTATACTGTGTTGAGCATTGCAAGAGAGACTGATGAGCAGGACACGCTTCCTGCCCCTGAGGGACTCACCTCTGTGATTCTGTCAGCCGAGAAACACTTAAAAGCATCTCCTCTGAGTCAGGCCTGCTAAGTTGTGATTCCTGCCCTCAGGCTTCAGACAGTCAAGGGTCCAAGGTGCAGCATCCTCGAGGCTATCAGCTTCTTAGAGGTCTCAGAAGTTCAGAGGGTCCTGCTAGATCTGCGTCCCCCAAACAGGTTTTAATGTGCTCCCTCACACCACTGTGGACCCCTCCCCTCCTCCCAGCATCATCATCAGAACACCTGGGAGAACATGGTTCCTGAGCCCACAGGTCACTGCAGGCCAGGGTGTGACACTGGCTAAGCCTGCTGGAGCTTTCTGGAATCCGGGACCTCATACTTTCCTTGCCTTTCTCCCAATGGGTCTCCCTCCAGGCCCTGCACCCAGCCATAGCTCCCACCGTTCCTTCCCTCAGCCTGCCTTCTGGCCCACTGCCCACCAGAACACTCCATGAATGAACACACCTTGTTCTTTTCACTGCTGCATCCTTGCACACGAGCCTCCCTCAGCCTGGAAAGCCCTCTCCTCCATTCCTCCATTTGGCCAACTCACACTGATCCTTCACGACCCATTGCAATGTCATTTCCCCAGGTTATTTGTCACTCTTTGCTCTCAACTCCCACAGCATCCTGAAAAGACCTCTTCTGTAGCTGCAATAAACTTATTTCTTAAAACAAAGTCAGGGTATGTGGTCTAACAGCAGGGGAACTAAATACTTGAGATGAGGACCATAAAGGAAAATTCTGGCTGAGGGATGTGCTGAGGGACAGTACTTCTTTCCCCAGAGTATGAAGATCTGATTACCTGTGTCTGGGGCTAGTGCAGTGCCAGCTTGTAGCAAGTGTTCAACAGATGTTTACTGTATAAATGGATGAGTGAATGAGTGCATGTATGTACGTTGAGGGGAGGAGAGAGGATGAAGAGCTGGGGTAGGGTAGACTGACCCCCAACACCATCTGTGCTCACAGCGGTAGGAGTGCAAATGGTGGCAAGGACTCCTCAAGTCTGCTTGTAATCATGGCCGTGTCCAGTGTTTATCACAGAGACTCAGTAATTCATTCAACAAATAAATATTGCATGGTGACTCTGTGCCAGCCACTGTTCTAAGTGCTGGGGATTCAACAATATAAAAAGCACCAATAAAGAGGTTAAAAAAAAAGCAAAATCCCTGCCCACAATCTAGTTGGCAATGTGCATAGTGAACAAATAGTAATTAAGCAACTGATCATGGCAAGTGCCACAAAGAAACAATAAAGCAACAGTTAAGAGGAACAGAGTAAACAGGTGCATCCTCAGCAGGAGGCAGGTGTGCCTGGAGCAGATCCAGGGTCACCGGAAGTCAGGTCATGCAAGGCCTTTCCAGGGTGAGAGCTTCAGATTTATTTTAAATGTTGACAGGGAGGGTTCTAAGCAGGGGAGTGACATGATCTGATCCCTCTACGGTGCAAAGAGAGGATTTGGCAGGGGATGAGGCGGAAGTGGGAAGCCACATGGGAAGTTGTTGCAGGCTAAGAAGTGGTTAGATTCTGGATATGTTCTGAATGTAGCCAGTAGGGTTTTCTGTGGGGCTGGATGGGAGGTGAGGGAGAATGGAAGCTGCCAGGGATGATGCCGGGGTTAGGAGCTTAGTAATGAAGGAATTGTGCTGCTGTTTTCTGAGATGGGAAGATGGTGGGCAGATGAATTAGGACAATCCCTTGTGAGGCTCACCGTTGGTTATATGGTGGGGTGGGGTAGTGTTGAGGGACAGACGATGGGAGAATAGGACCTTTGGTGCTAGCACTTGTGTCTGGGCAAGCCTAGAGCTGGGGTTTCTCCCAGGCAGAGAAGGTGTTCTGGAGAGGAGTTGTCTGAGTAGGAACTGAGTTGTAAAAGGAAGGCTGACGGTTACGCAGGTGCAAGAGTGTTCCATATAAAAGGAACAGCGTGAACAAAGAACCAGAGAACTGTTAAGGAGCACTGGATGCTTGCTATGTGCCAGACGCTGCTAAATGCTTTACCTACTTTACCACCTGAATCTATTGAGGCGGGGACAATTATTATCCCCCTTTAGAGAGGAAGAAACAGATCTGAGAGGTCAAATAATGTGTCTTAGAGACACAGGTAGGGTTATAGGATGTAGGGGTGCTATAGTGTGTGACTCTGGGTGGGATATGAAACCAGGGAGTCTGAGTTTAAAAGACGTCCTGGAACTGGGAGGCAGCTGTAGATATCTGGGACCGGCTGCAGCAGCAGTGAGAAGGAACAGCAGGATAGCAGGCACACAGGGCAGTCAGAGGTGGCCTTGGTAGGTGACCTGTCCCCACAGCAGGGTAGACAGCCCCACATGGGCTTGACAGAGCTTATTATCTCTGAGTCTACCAGTCAGATCCTCCGTGTAGCTGTGAGGATCCCTCCTGGTTCTAGTAACTGTGGTGACAGTGGCCAGGGTGGGGTGGCTGGAGAACCAGGCCCCATAGAGGGACTTGGTCACTTAGTTCAGCTGGTTGGTCGGCTTCCAGGGCCTAGTTTCAGATATGTATCCCTTTCCCAACCACAGAGCTTTTTCAGGGTCACAGCACAGCTCCAGAAGAGATTCTTCTTAAAGGTACGGAGTCAAGGGGTCTCCAGAGTCAGGTAGAAAACAACGAAAAGGAAGCAAGGACCTTACTCCATACTTCTCAAAGTATATTGACTTTGTATCCTGTAGCCTTGCTAAATTCACTTATTAGTTCTCGTCTCTTTTTTGTAGGTTCCTTAGGATTTTCTACATCTGTGATCACACATTATCTATAAATATAGTTTAACTATTTTCCAATTCATATACCTTTTTTTTTTTTTCCTTGCCTTACTGCAACTGGACCTCTAGTATAACAAGTAAAGTGGTAAGAACATTCTTGCTTTGTTCTTATCTTAGAAGGAAAAATTCAGTCTTTCCCATTAAGTATGATGTTACTTATAGATTTTTCACAGATGCTCTATGTCAGGTTAAGAGGAAGTACCCTTCTGTGGTAGGCAGACTAGCCCCCCAGCGATGTCCAGGTCCTAATCCCTGAAACATGTGAATATGAATTACCTTACATTGCAAAAGAGAGTTCGTAGACATGATTAAGGATTTTGAGATAGGGAGTTTATTGTGGATTATCCAGATGAGCCCAATGAAATCACAAGGGTCTTTACAAGATGGAGGCAAGAGGGTAAGAGTTTGAGAGATTGGAAGATGCTATGCTGCTGGCTTTGAAGATGGAGTAAGGGGCCATGAGCTAAGGAATGCAGGGGGCTTCTAGAAACTGAAAAGGCAAAGAAATAGACATTCTTCTAGAGCCTGCAGAAGAAGTACAGGCCTGCTGATACCTTGATTTTAGTTTAGTGAAACCCCTTTTAGATTTATGACCCCCAGAATTGTAAGATAACACTTTTTTTTGTTGTTTTAAACCACTAAATATATGGTAATTTGTTATAGCAGCAATAGGAAATCATTACACCTTCTATTTGTAGTTTTCTTTTTGTTTTTTAAAAATCATGATGGGTGTTGAATGTTATCAAATTATTTTTCTACATTTCTCCAGGTGATCATGCTTTTTCTCCTTTATTCTACTAATTTAGTGAGTTAACACTGACGTTCAATTTTTAAATCAACTTGTATTCTTGGGATAAAGCCAATTTAGTCATAATGTATTATCCTTTTTATGCATTGCTGGATTCAATTTGCTAACAGTGTGTTAAAGATTTTTTGTGTCTACATATATGAGGTATATTGGTCTATAGTTTTCTCATAATGTTTTTGTCTGTTTTTTTTAGCAAGTTAATTGCTGGCCTCATAAAATGGGTGGGGAAATGTTATCTTCTCTATTTTCTTAAAGAGTTTGTATAAAATTGATATTATTTCTTCTTTAAGTGTTTGATAGAACTCACTAGTGAAGCCATCTGGACCCAGAGTCATCTTTTCAGGAAGTTTTAAAATTATGAATTCAATTTCTGCAGTAGATATGGGTCTATTCAAATTTTCTATTTCTTGTGTCAGTTTTGGTAATTTGTGTCTTTTAAGGAATTTGTCCATTTCATCTAAGTTGTAGAATTTATTGGCATAAAGTTGTTCACAATATGCCCTTATCCTTTTAATGTGTGTAGGATCTATAGCGATGTCCCCTCTTCATTCCTGATGTTGGTAATTTCTGTGTGTGTTGTGTTTTTTTTTCTTTCATCAGTCTAGTTTGAGCTTTATCAATTTTATCAACCTTTTCAAAGAATCAGCATTTGATTTTTCTCCATTGTCTTCTATTTATTTCCTTCCTTCTACTTAAATTTATTCTTTTTCTAGCTTTTTAAAGTAGAAAATTTATTTTATGCCTTCTTTTCTTCAAGTGTAAGATTTAAAGCTAAAAATATACCTTTAAGTCCTGATTTAGCTGAGCTCACAAATTTTTATTATTTAGTTAAAAATATTTTCTAATTTTGCTTATGATTTCTTCTTTGATCCCTGGGTTATTTCCAAGCATCTGGGGATTTTCCATATGTCTTTTTGTTATTAATTCATAATTCTGTGTGGTCAGAAAACATACCTTTAATTATTTCAATCCTTTTAAATTTCTGTTTTTATGGCCCAGTCTATAGTCTACCTTGAATATTCCATGTGCTCTTGTTGGGCCCAAGGTTTGTTAATTAAGTCAAATGGGCTGACTGCATTGTTCAACTCTTCTATATCCCTTTTGATTTTCTATCCTATCAAGTACTAAGAGAGGAGTGTTGAAATCTCCAATTATAATTATGGACATCTATCTTTTTCTGTTAATACTGTTGGCTTTGCTTCTATATTTTGAATCTCTGTAACTGGGTGCATACAAATTCAGGATATCCTCTTCTCTCTGGTAATACCCTTGGTCTTGGGTTCTACTTTTCTGATATTAATATAATCACTCCAGCTTTCCTATGATTAATGTGTGCATGATACATATTTTTTACTTTTAGCCTGTGTTTTAATATTCAAAGTGTGTTTATCATGTAGTTGGGTCTTGCTTTTTAAAATAGTTTGAAAATCTCTGCCCTTTAATGGAGTATTTAGACCACTTCCTCAAAGTAAAAGCTTCCTAAAACTGAGCACTGCCTGTGGTTTGGGAAAGTCACTTCTGCATTTTGTTGGCATTCCACAGGGAAAGGTTAAGTGACAGGGTCACTGGCTCTTCCTCCAGGTTCTCTGTGCCAGTTTTCTCATCTGTAAAGTGGGGATAACTGTACCTACCTCACAGGGTGGTTGTAAGAATTAGACGAGATAATCCATATAAAAAGTGCATAGTAAGCACTCAATAAATGAAAGCTACAGATAGCTTTAAATAATTAGATAGTAATAATAGGTTATTACTATTATTCCACTAAGCACCCTCTTCCCAATTGGCTTTGATGAAGTGTTAAGAAATGAATCCCACTTTACAGTTATAAAGAGCACTTGTATGCATCCTCATCTGCTGAAAACTACTGCTGGAGGCCTGATTTTATATAGTTATATAGTTATGATTTTATATAGTCTTTTCTCTCTATTCATTTTTCAACCATGTGCTTTTCCTCTTCTAGCCAGTTATCCTTTTTTTAAATTAAAATTTTCGTTGAAATCTATCAAACTGTACACTTTAAACATATGCATTTTATTTTATATAAATTATACCTCAATAAAGTTGATTTTAAAAACTAAAACAGGGAGTTCGCTGGTGGCCTAGTGGTTAGGATTCTGGGCTTTCACTGCCGAGGCCCGGGTTCAATCCCTGGTCTGGCAACTGAGATCCCGCAAGCCACGCAGCACGGCCAAAAAAAAAAAAAAAACAAAACTAAAAACTGGAAAAATTCTGTCACTTGCATCAGTGAATATAATATTCATGTATAGGTTTAAGACTAATAACAGGGACTTCCCTGGCGGTCCAAGTGGTTAAGACTCTGTGCTTTCACTGCAGGGGAGTGTGTGTTTGATCCCTGGTTGGGGAACTAAGATCCCAAATGCCGTGTGGCACAGCCGAAAAAAAAAAAAGACTAATAATAAAACCAACATCCATATGCCCACTTAACAGCTTAAGAAACTGTGCAACAGTCCCTTTGAAGCCCTTTGCCTGCTTCACTGTGTTAATCAGTTACTTTTCTTCATAGTTTTTTCTTTTCCTGGTTGTGCCGGGTCTTAGTTGAGGCAGGTGGGCTCCTTAGTTGCAGCTCACCAGCTCCTTTTAGTTGCGGCACACATGCTCCTTAGCTGTGGCATGCGAACTCTTAGTTGTGGCATGCATGTGGGATCCAGTTACCTGACAGGGGACTGAACCCGCTTCCCCCGCATTGGGAGGCGGATTCTTAACCCTTGTGCCACCAGGGAAGTCCCTTCTTCATAGTTTTGCCATACATGCATCCCTATGCAGTAGTCTTGGCTGCCTCTGAACTTTATTTAAATAGAATCATACTGAACGTATGCTTCTGTGACTTGCTGTTTCTGCTCATTATTTTAAACATTTATCTATGCTTATGTGTGTAGTGGTTATTACTTTTACTGCTGAACAGTGTTACATTCTAGAATCTACCATTCTCTCGAGTCCATATGGGCCGTTTGCAGTTTTGGGCTTTTCGGAACAATGCTGCTATGAATATTTTTGTTCATGTATTTGCAAGGCATCATGCTGGGATGGAACGGCTGGGTTGTGAGTTATGAGCGTGTTCAACTCGACTAGTTAATGCCAATTGTTTCCAAAGTGGCTTATACTAATTTATCTTTCCACCAGCAGGGTAAGAATTCCTCTTTCACCACATCCTTGCTGACATCTACTGACACATCTTCACATCCTAACAACACTTCTGCCCACTTGAGTTTTTATAATAACAGCCAACACTTAATCCTCACTTAAACTGTGGCAGGCCCTGTTCTGAGCGCTGTGTGCGTGACCTTGTTTCACCCTCACGAGAGCCCTAGCTATGATAAGTGTGTTGTCATTTATGAGCCAGAGAGCAAGTCTTTGTCCCTCCCTTCCCCCTTCCCTCGTCTGGGCCCAGTGCCCACTCTCTGTGGCCATTTCATGTCTTCCTTCTCCCATCCTGGGCTGGGCTGGGCTGGGTCCCAGCAGGGCCTTAGTCCCACCCCGGACCCTTTCCTCCTCAGGCTGTTACTCCCTGTCGGTCCGCCTCAGCCGCCCTGCATCCTGGGACCGGATCAGACACTACAGGATCCAACGCCTTGACAATGGCTGGCTGTACATCTCACCACGCCTCACCTTTCCCTCACTCCAGGCCCTGGTGGACCATTACTCTGGTACGGCCATCCCCTACCTCCATGAGAGCAGACTGGGATGTGGGTCTGTGGGGAAGTTAGTCATACCCTCGGACACTTTGCCTGCTGGAGAATATCTAGGCAAAAGTGGGACCTCCCCTCTCTCCATGCCAGTCCCTATGCCAAGAAACACAGCCCGGGAGCCCGAAGTTCATCTCGTGCCAACAGAGCCACGGAGGTGTCCCGTGTTAGTGCAGGCCAGTGCCTCACCCACCACTGTGGTTCTGAGTCAAAGTCCCCAATGGCTGGCACAGCTCTCTCCACAGGAACCAGGCCCAGAGCTGTTGCTATTGTGGAATTCAGTTGATTCTCAGCATTTTCTGGTGCTTGTTCTGTAACAGGCACTGCAGCCACTACAGCAGAGTGTCAGAGAAGCAGAGAGGAAAGACTACTACTGGGAAAACTGATCGGGGGATTTCAGGACAGTCATTCCATGCAGCAGATACTGACAGAACAAGTAGAGACTGATCATCCCTTAGCTTTCTTCTTTCCGAAGCGCTTTTCTAACCAGAAACTGGGGCTCAAAGAGGTCCATCAACTTACCCGAAATCACACGGTAAATTAAGTCTCCCGAAACCTAGCCCAGAATGACCTTTGACTGCATGTCAGCTTCCAGATTAACAGCTTGGGGCTCATGCTCCCACCTGCCAAGTGTGGAAAGCTGTCAGGGTGAGGGTGGAGCTGTTGGGGAGGAAGGCAGGGCTGGAGTCAGCCATGTCAAGGGTCTAGGTCTCTTCCTCAGAGCTGGCGGATGACATCTGCTGCCTACTCAAGGAGCCCTGTGCCCTGCGGAGGGCCGGCCCACTCCCTGGCAAGTCCATACCTCTACCTGTGACTGTGCAGAGGACACCACTCAATTGGAAAGAGCTGGACAGGTGAGAAGCCCCTGGAACATGAAGGCAGAACAAAGGAGAGTTAGAAGGACCCACCCCTGGGAACCCAGAATGGGCTTGTCGCCTTCAGGGACACCTGGAAGCCAATAAGCATTGACTGAACTCAGGCCAGCCCAGGCTCAGCAGGTCTGCTGGGGGGACTAGCAGGGAGGCCAAAGTGGGCATGGATATGGGGCATGCCTGGGCACCAAGGTGGCCAGGATGGAAGGTCAGACAAGATGGGATACAACAGAGAGCACCAGTCCTGAGTGAAGTCAAGGGGAGTTTGATCTGACAGGGAACAGGGAACCACTGTGAGTTTTTCAGCAGGTTTGAGAACAGGGAACCGTGTGGTAGGTGCAGGGAGGAGGGTGAGGCCCCCTGATGCAACTCTTTCCCCCTCTCCACAGCTCTCTCCTGTTCTCCGAAGCATCTGCCACAGGGGAGGAGTCCCCCCTCAGTGAGGGGCTCCGGGAGGCCCTTAGCTCCTACATCAGGCTGACTGATGACATCTCCTTGGACGATGCCAAGGCCCAAAGCAGAGGCCGAAAGGGGAACCAAGGCTGCAGCACCTAGAACCCCAACTCAGCTCGGCCTGACTGAGCACCCCAGAGGCAAAGGCTGTGCAGAGTGAGGGGAGGGCTGGGACACAGAGGCACAGCCAGAGTCCCACCTCTATCCTCTGTTCCTTCCTCTCTCAGCCCTAAGAGGTCACCTAACCTCCTCCCAGTGCCATGACCCGACCTACAGCCTCTAGTTCAAGTAAAGACCAGTTAAGAACAGGGCCAGGACTCCAGAGAGACTAGATATCCTCAGTGTGACCCAGCCAGTTCCCGAGTTTGGGAGTCCCAGTACCACCTTCCTCCCTCTGCCTGTCGAGTCTCATTCTACATCCCCACAACCACTCCCACAAGGCAGAGAACGCCCACTAGCATCAAGGAGAAAAAAAATAATCATTTAACGAAAACTGACCAGTCTCACTCAGAATGGCAGCACACCTCAGAAGGTAGAACTACGGCCTAGAAGGGACAGGAAGGCAGAGGGGATGGGTGGCTTAAACGGCAGCAGAACCTGGGCTGTCCAGCTTCCACCTGACCGCCACGGTGAAGAGCAGGACCTCTGACAGTCCAGGTCCTCCACGTCCCCATTAAGCCCCTTCTCTGGACAGTCCTAGCTCTCAGATCTTTCACTTTGTGGTTCATCAATTGAACCTGGCTAAGCTTTCTCGGCTACAACAGCCTTGCCGTCTTGTAGCCAAATGCAAAAGACACCATCCGAGCCTAGCACGCTGCAGTGAGCTCAGTCCTGTCCCTCAATGCCGAGCGGGAGCGTCAGGGCATTGGAAGGTGGTAAGCCCTCCGTCCACAAAGTCAAGGCCACAGCCTACACCAACTCCAGCCCTTGATTTCCCTGCTGCACATTAAGGGAAAGAAGCCTGGATAGAGCTGTTAAGGGAGCAGGGAGAGGAGGAAAAGGGAAGGGGGAAGAGGGAAGGGGATGAGAGGGCACCACCTCTATTGCTCCTATTGGGTTCTGAGGCTAGAGGTGAGGTGGGAAAGGCTT
This sequence comes from Eubalaena glacialis, assembly GCF_028564815.1. Taxonomy (NCBI): domain Eukaryota; kingdom Metazoa; phylum Chordata; class Mammalia; order Artiodactyla; family Balaenidae; genus Eubalaena; species Eubalaena glacialis. Next base: position 23,457,769 of record NC_083728.1, read on the forward strand.
TACCAGGTATCACCAACAGGGGCTCAATTAAAGATCTGATTTATTCAAGTATCATCTGAAAACATTCTACAACAAAAACTGTTGTTATTAGATGCTGCTTGTACTGTGCTATGGACCACGCACATACTGCCATACTGTTTTCAGAAGACTTGAAATGCCAATGTTTGATAGTTTAAAAACCGTACACCTGATGGAAAAGGAAGACAATTTAATGTTTCATCCGGATCCAGAGGTGCACCAAATTAAAGGACGGCTCCAATCGGCAAACAGGTGTTTCACGATGGTATCCAAGAAGAAACGGTTGGTGATGGACAATTCAGAAGTGCTTCCCCAAAAGGTGGATGGTTCTTTAAAAAGTTTCAGGTCACAACCCTTGCAGAAAACACTGACGCCCAACACACTGATTCTCGGTCCAGGAAACACAGGTCTTCCAGGTTCCGCGTGGCTGGGGTGCCCCCCAACAATCGTGTTTCTGTGGTGTAACTAAGAGGGTCCTTTGGACCGGACAGGGAGCAGGTGGGGACTGTGCACCGTCAGTCATAGTGGATGGCAGTGTAAAAGATGATCCAAATGACCTAGAGAGGAAACAAGCAACGTTCATGGGCTCCCTCACCAACAGGGTCAACATAGGCTCCCACGCCACAAAACAAAAGCATCCTAAGAATGTGCGCACAGTGTACTTCCCGGGGGCTATCCAATGCATAAGCTGCTTGGGGGCTTACATAATTTCACTGAAATCAAGCTTTCTCTAATAGAGCCCAGGACCACCGTCCTGTGCTCCCAAAGGGACCCTGGACAAGTCTCTCCCCCTGCCAAACAGAGACCAGAGTGCGAGGGCTTAGAGTAATGGGTGTGGAAATGATACAGGTAAAGCAAACTGTACTGCTAGTAAGTGTTAGCATTAGCAACAAACGTGAAAACAAAACTACATCATACCCTGTCAGCTTCATATCAAATAAAGCAGAGGTTCTCAAACCTGACTCGCCTTTGCAATCTTGTGGGCTCTTTAAAAACATACAGAGAGATGCCCGGGCGCCACCTCCCAGAGATTCTGATTTCGTTGGTTTGGGCTAGGTTCTATAATTTTTAAAAAATAACTTTGAGATATAATTCATATTTCATGAAGTTTACCCTTTTAAAGTATATAATTCAGAGGTTTTTTAGTATATTCAGAGTTGTGAAAACATTTTGGAGCATTTGCATCACCCTGAAGACAGAATCTATTCCCATTATCAGTTACTTCCCATTTCCCCTCCTACCCCTGCCACTGGCAACCTTAATCTACTTTTTATCCATATGGATTTGCCTATTCTGGACATTTCACATAAATGGAATCATACAACATGTGGTCTTCTGTGTCTGGATTCTTTCACCTAGCATAATGTTTTCAAGGTTCATCCTTGTAGCATGTACCAGTTCTTCATTCCTCTTTATGGCCAAGTAATATTCTACTGTACGGGTATATAACATTTTATCTAGCCATTCATCGGGTGACGGTTGTTTGCATTTTTTGGCTGTTATGAATACATTTTTAAATGTTTTCCAGTTTTCAATATGCAGCCAGAGTTGAGAATTAGATGTAGAAACTGACAATGAGCTCTGGATTTGCTCACCACAGGGAGACTATACAGTATATCACATCACATCTTTTGGGACAACATTAACTCAAGAAAGGACATGCCCTCCAGACTCAGGAGTCTTGAAAAATGGTACCCAAATCACATACTGTAACTCAATCAAGGGGCTCGCCTTGAATAACTGACATCTCAGGAAATGACAAAACCTGCTGTGAAATTATCAGCTACACATACCATGAACAAGGCAAACGATGTCATAAACCCTTCCTTTGTGAGCTCCCACGTGCCGCCATACTCTTCCTCATCTATCTGTAGGTAGTTGCTGAAGTAGAGGTACAGGACACCTGCATTGATCAGGCAGAATCTGGAGCAAGGGAGGACAAGCACCAAACATAAACTGTAAGCTTGGAAGACTGAGAACTCCCACCAACACGGTCCAGCTCTATCAGGGCACTTGCTGTTGCACAGTTAACTCTATTATGGGGGCAAATGAAATAATACATAAAAACGCCTAGGCCCTCAATGGAGCTGCCCACTTGGTTGTGCTAGAGACTGAAAAAAAAAAGGAGCAACTCTTTTTAGCTGACCAGCAAAAGCAGAAAATAAAAATAAAGCACATATAAGTTCTCCAAGTCCCCTTGAAGTAAGACAGAAGGCTGCTTGCTGAACAACCCCAAATAGGTCCAGTACCTGACATGGGCCTCCAGGTAGCTCCAGCTCGGTGGCGGGGGGGGGGGGGGGGCATGGGAAAAACACATGTGAAGCTGCTGCTTCATGGCCTAGTTGAGCAAGCAAGGGCATAGTAAAGCAGCCTCTGCATAATTCCCAACGGGAGACAATTTCTGAATGTCCACTGTCTGCTACTGCACTTGATGCAGAGGTGAACATGACAGTTCCTGCCCTCACCTCACCACCTACTAGGGGCCAGAAACAGTCAGAGTGGAACTGAAACCAGAGGTTTGTGAGCACTTCCAGGAAGGTCTTTGACCCCTATCACGTTATGATTTAACTGATGCTGGAATCAGAATACCACGAGTAGTAACACATCACTCTGCTCTACTGATCTCTTGGTACTGTCATTATGTAAAAGTAATATTCATAAAGTGATCAAAACTCTCTTCATGATCTTTCCAGTTACGGCACCTAATCCAATGGGGGACTATATGCCTTAGGCCACATCCCTTCTGAAGGCTGCAGGAGAAAATGCAGAGAGAACAGGTTCCTCCTAGCAGATAAGTGTGGGCTGGCGTAGGGCAGGGCAGTATGACGGTGATGAGGAGTGTAAATCGGTATGGGGGGGCGGGGCAGGGAACAGACCCTGAGGCTGTCTGAGCAAGGTAACAAGGAGGTAGGGTGTACATACACCAGGAAGTCTAGTTTGTGAGTAGCCAGAGTATGGGCTTTCTCGTGAGTGGAAGGAAAAGGAGCTGGGAGGCTGGTTTAAACCTGTTTCAGGACATAAGTACAAATAAAGTTTGAGGACAGGGACTGGGAAAATGGCTGAATGGGGAGGCAAGAATCCCCAAAGGCTTCAAGCCTAAGGACCTGGGAGAACCATGGGTCCAGTAACAGAAGGGAGTCAGGAAGGACAGATGGTTTTTCTTGGATTTCACACGAAATACAGTCCTTGGCTTGGCTATGTCATGGCCATATCCTTATTGTCTACTAGAAATTTTGGGACCCAGCCAATCTGGCCACCTCCCTCTGACAGGAGTTCCATTTTGGACAGGCTGAGTTAGTGGCTCTAGACAGAGCCAACTATCAGGACTTAGCAATGTCACTCTGGGGCTCAGCTAATAAGCTAGGGCTGGAGAGTGACTGGAGACTCACTGACAGTCTCCAGCTGTAAAGTGGTTGCTTAGTGAGATGAGAAAGGGAAATATAAGGGAAAGAGATAAAGGATGACAGGGAGAGAGAAAAGGGCTGACATAGGCCCTGCCTTCCAAGGGGCACACATTAAGTAGAAAATGAATTCATAGACACAAAGGCATTTAAAAGTCTGGTGTACAAGGGGGAGGGGTCAGGAAAGGACTGGAAAGGCTCACACTGAGCTTTAAGGATGGGCATAAATTCTGTACTGTAAATGGGAGAGAATGACATAGCAAATGGGTGGACAAAGAAATGACCATACTGGGGACTTCCCTGGCAGTCCAGTGGTTAAGACTCTGGCTTCCACTGCAGGTGGGCAGGGGTTCAATCCCTGGTGGGGAAACTAACATCCTGCATGCCGCGTGGGGCAGCCAAAAAAAAAGACTGACTCAAATGGATTTTTAACAATTCTATCTTAAAAACTCCAGTCACAATTTTAACGAAATAATGCATCTCTAGCAAATACTGACTTCAGGGCTGGAAGGTAATATATGACTCTGCTTCCAAGGGTCAATGGGAACTCGTTTCAGCTTTTCAAAAATTTTAACAAGCATTCACTGAGCACCTCTTAATCATGTGCCAAGCTCTATGAGAGACAGAGAGGCAGAAAGGGATGAATAGAACCCCTCTCCAATAATGTAAAACCTCGACAGACAGAGCAGAACCATCACACTCAGTTCCCAGGCAAATTTTAAGTAATGAGACCCAAGGAAATGGCTTTACCTTAATAGGCCCTAACTGGTGGCCACACCAGAAATGAAGAGAAGTCAAGTGGGGGTCCAGACAGAGGGCAGCGAAGGCGGGAAGTAGGGAGGAGACGGTCACCACAACTGAGCACCAGGCAGCTGAGTCAGACAGATGGAGGAAAGGGTGTATGTGTGGAAAAATCAATGTCCTTGGGCACTTTCCAAGAGCTGGGAAAAAGGTGCCAACCAAAGGAGGGAAGGGATTCCTTTGGAGTGAGAGAAACTGGCTCTGGCAGGATAGTGTGGGACTGAACCCTAGAAAACAGGCAGTCCTGAGAAAGTGGCATGATGGGTAAGCCACTCCAAGGTGAATTCACTGCAAACACCCCATTTCTTGCTTTCTCAATAGCCAGCCATATTTTATCACTCTTTGTAAAGCTAATCATATGATTGCAGTGAACCACTTATGGAGTACCTATGATGTACTAAGCCCTACATTTAGCAATTTACTTGTATCATCTCATTTAATTCACACATCAATCTCATGAGGAAGGCACTTCTTTATTGCCCCCATTTTAATGAGGAAACTGAGTCTCAGAAAGTGAGCTCCAAATTATGTAGCTTGAAAGTGGCAGAGCTGGAACTTGAATCCAGAGCTTTCTAGAAAGTTTAAAAAAAAAATCTGGGCAGCCTTACTCATTTGCCACAGTGGGAAGGATACTAGACTAGCTCTAGTCTTTGCTATACTATTTTCAGATTGGGTGACTTCGGAAAAATCCCGTAGGACTCCTACAAGATGAGATAGGTGCTGGGGGTTTGAACCAGTGTCATCCTCTCCTAGAAAAGTGATCTGGGGAAGACAGGAGACTACCTTTTGCCTCTAGATTGCCTTCTGCCTTCTCTGGCATTTTCCTTATATCTGCCTTTTTTCTCATAGAAAGCTAAAACGGGGTGACCAACATTCTAAAAATGTATCTACATACCACTTCCACCCTGAGAAGACCTCTATGAACCCCAGGTCCTGCCTGTGTCTCATCACCCTCAATGAGTCCTCATCAAATGTCCACTCTGTCAAAGTCAGTCAGAGGATAAACTCTTATGGTTTCCTTGGACAAATGCTTTGCTCAGCATCATAAATCGGAAACCTCTTTAGGGACTTCCCTGCTGGCGCAATGGTTAAGGATCTGCCTGCCAATGCAGGGGACACAGGTTCGATCCCTGGTCCAGGAGGATCCCACATGCCGCGGAGCAACTAAGCCCCATGTGCCACAACTACGGAGCCTGCACTCTAGCGCTCTCGAGACACAACTACTGAGCCCGTGTGCCACAACTACTGAAGCCCGCGTGCCTAGAGCCCATGCTCCACAGCAAGAGAAGCCACTGCGATGAGAAGCCCGCGCACCACAACGAAGAGTAGCCCCCGCTCGCCGCAACTAAGCCCACGCTCAACAACGAAGACCCGACGCAGCGATACATACATACATACGTACATAAATAAATAAATATAACACCAACAACTCTTTAGTTAGGAGAGGGGACTGTACATTCCTTTTGGGTTATCTTCTGAAAAAACAGGCAACTCAAATGAGTTTGAAACGATTTCACACTTTTCACCCCAGAGTAAGGAATAAGAGATGTATGTGATCACGGTTAAAACAATATATGTGATTTTCCATGGGTGAGTATGACAGTTTGTACTCCCAGAGGCCTGACTGTCCATTTCTACTATAACTTGCCCACAACTCCTATCCTAAGACAATTCCGGGACTTCCCTGGTGGTCCAGTGGTAAAGAATCCACCTTATAATGCAGGGGATTTGGGTTCAATCGCTGGTTGGGGAACTAAGATCCCACATGCCATGGGGCAACTAAGCCCGCACGCCACAACTACTAAGCTGGTGCGCCTCAACACGAGAGCCCGTGTGCCACAAACTACAGAGCTCACGCGCTCTGGAGCCTGCGCGCCACAACTAGAGAAGAGAAAACCCGCACGCCACAACGAAGAGCCCGCACACCACAACAAAAGATCCCACATGCCTCAACGAAGATCCTGCGTGCCGCAACTAAGACCCGACGCAGCCAAAAATAAATAAAATAAAATAAAATAAAGAAATACATCTTTTAAAAAAAGAAAAAGACAATTTCCACAAATCCTATTAATTCAACCTGGCGGGCATTCGGACTTGCTCTCAGTGACTGGTTAACAAGCTGAGCCACAACTGGGAGCTGGTGTCAACTGCTACCACAGGCACACGATAAAAAACTGAGGGCTTAATCTCCTACTTTTTCACTGCCTTTAAAATGTAGGCACCTGGGACTTCCCGGGTGGTCCAGTGGTTAGGACTCCGCGCTTCCACTGCAGGGGGCACGGGTTCCATCCCTGTTCAGGGAACTAAACATCCTGCATGCTGCAAGACGCGGCCAAAAAAACAGGAGGGACCTAAAACAACTTCTGCCAAGTCCAAGATTCAGGACATCCAGCACAGTGCACAAGGGAGTGGTCATCAAGTATCAGAAGCTCTTCCACTTTCCAAACTTCCACAGATAACAAACGTCATGTCAGAACTAGATGACTGCTGCCAACAGGCAATATGGCAATCTCTTGCGTGAGGTCACTATGGACCCATGAATGAATAAACTAACCCGGATCTTCATAAAGGTAACATGCCTGACCCAAGCTGCTCCCAAGCCTGTGGAACTGATGAGTGCTGTATCAGACCCAGGAGTGCCATCATGGGGCCAGTTTTTTGATTTAGTCATTACACACACACACACACAGACACAGGGAAAAAAACAAAACAAAACAAAACAAAAAACCCAAGACTTACCCTGCTATTCCCAAGAAACCTCGCAATGGTAACACTCCCCAAATGACACCTAGGACCACAGCAATGATCTGTCGGAACCAGTAGATCACATCTAAAAATTCATCCTGTAGAAAAGAGAGAGAATGTGTGCATAATCTGGAGTGGGTGCCACAAGAGAGCCTCTTGTGATAGGTGAGAAACAGAAAAGCTTTCTGCTAAACTCATCTTCCAGAGGAATTTTCCCCAAAAGCAATGGTATATGGTTCTTGAATCTCCACATCTTCTTATACATTAAAATGTGGTTAAAAAATGATGCATTCAGTTATCTTAAGTGATGGCTTCCAGGGCGTTGTGCTCTACATAAAAATTTTTAGAAAAATCATTTACTTTTTTTTTTCAGAAGCTACAAAAATGAAATTGCTGTGATAGTAACTGAGCTACTGGCCAGTTGTCTGACCTGGAGAGACATGAACAGTCTATCCCCAGGCAGAAGGGCTGACTGTTAACCAATTCAGTACCACCTTCCCACACTCTGAATTTCGAGTAAGTCACAAAAGAGAAAAGAGATTAGAAACAAAAGTGCAGGAGGCAGGTGCCAGCATATCTAATTTTCATACAAGAACACGGAAGACTCAGGTTTCTGACCTGCCCTGGACTGCAGACCAGTCCTTACACAAGGAAGGAAAGAAATGACACAGCAAATCAGAAAGATTTTACAAGAGCTGGGCAGCACCAGGGGCAGGACAAGGGCACCTTCAGGAAGTACCTCCCATCCCCCCCCCTTACAGGAACTCTAGGAAAAACTACTTCATCAGTCCAAAAAAAAAAAAAGGGAAAGACTGCAAATCTAACATTCTTTTCAGGCCAACTGGAATCAAGCAATTTGTGATGGTTCCTTCCACACGATGGAGCAGAGTTGGGGAAGTGCTTACACTCAGATCTTCTGAATGCGTGTGACCAGGAAGGACATCTTGAAGTCCCCCAACCATTCCTCACACACATTTGGTGGTTTCTCCCCGACTCCCTCGCGTACACACACACACACACACACACCCCCCACACTCACCCCTGAAAGGTGGTCTCAGTCTCCGCTCTCAACTCTCACACTTACTAGGATATTCTGTTTTCTCATTCAACAGTAAAGCACTGGCACCTCACCTTTAGTGAACCTCACCATGTGCTAAACGCTTTACCGCACCACGGTATCCCACTTCAGAGTTGTTCGGAGACTTGAGTGAGATGACGCACAGAGGGCGCCCAACACACAGCAAGTACTCAGTAGAAGTCTGTTACCGTTACTGTTCGTGCTAACCACGGTGGTAAGTAGTTAATTCGACAAGATAAGTCACTTACTCAAGATCCTACTGGGAGTAAAAGGCGGAGATCGAATCGAATTCAGCTCGCTCTCGCCGTTCAGGCACCCGACCTGCCCGCGGGGGGGGCAACTCCTCCGCCCCCTCCTTGCTGCTTCCCGCGTGACCCGGGCGACTTCACTCTTAAGCCACTCCGTAGTGAGCCCGGAGCCCGACAGCCGGGCCCTCCGAGTTCGCCCCGACACCCTTGGGCCACCCGCCCCACCACCCCGAACACTCGGCAGCGCCCGGACGGGGGCAGGGGCAGGCTCGGGCCTGTCCATTCGTCCCCGAGTCCCAGCCGGCTCCTCGAACGTGCGCCCTCGCCAGGCCCCACCGCACCTTGTCCTCCCAGGCCGCGTCGCTCCGCAGCACCTTGCTCCAGACGGAGACTTTGAGGGCCCCGTTAGCCAGCTGCGGCTGAGGCGGCTCCTCCTTCCGCCGCCCGCCGCTCATCCTCCCGTCGCGCCGCCCGGGCCGGGCCTGGGGCGCGCGGGCCGATCTAAAAGAGGTCGGGGTCTGGGGTCGCGGGTCACGGCGCACGGGGCGTGGCGGTGGCGGTGGCGGTGGCGGCGGCGGCGGCGGCGGCGGCAACAGGCTCAGCGGATCGCTTCGGCGGCGCGCCTGCGGCTGCCTCCGCTTTGCCAAACACCCCGGCTGTGCTAGCTCGGCCGAGACCAGGAGCGCGGAGGGCGGAAAAACGCAGCGCCGTGCGTCCTCCCGCCGACGTACTCACGCAGCCAATCGGTGGCCGCACAGCCGTCTACGCGGAAGAGCGACCGTCTCTTCGGCGCAAGCGCTCTACGCGCGGGGAAGTGACGGTACGCTTCCGCCAGCCCCGCGGTAGAGTGAGAGGGAAGGGACAATCTTGGTAGGGACGGCGACACGAGCGCGAGGAGGTGCTACGGAGACCGAAGAACGGTGGCTGAGGCGAAAGCAGAGGTTGGGACAGGAGCGTCGTCCAATCCACCACAGCTTGTCCCGTCGAGCAGCGGGGCAGAACGCGGCGCTACCTTCCCCGAGGCGTCCTTTCGAGCCCAAACCTTGCTCCCCGAGAGCCCCAAGTTGCCCCTCAGGATTTAGCCCTTGCTCGTTTTCTCCCCTAACCCTGCAAGTCCCGTAGGACCTTGTTCACAGAGTAAACTCTTTCCTGTAATAACTTAGTCTCCTCATGCCTAGCACCCTCTTTTGACAAATGTGAGCCCTGAGATCCAAAGAGGGGAAATGATTTTCTAAGGCTGTATATAGCATGTTGGAACTAGCTGAGGACTCCTCGGGGGAGTAAAGTTGCGAGAGTACTTTATTGGCTATCAGAAGATCTGGGTATTCATCTATCGTGTCCTCGCTATGGGCTTGGTTAGTGGTTCACAAAGTGTGTTTCTGGACCAGCAGCAGCTGCATCACCTGGGAACTTGATTAGAGATTCAAATTCTGAGACCCCCATCCCAGACCTACTGAATCAAATTCTGTGCGTGGGGCCCATAATCAGCGTTTCAGTAAGCCCTCCAGGTGGTGCCATGCGCACTGTGCTATGTAGCAAGACCCGTCATCCTACGTGGTGGGTTTATATAGGCAAAGAAACTTGCTCAGAATCACTCGACTGTTAACCTGGGTCTCTCTGACTTCAAAATCTGCACTCTGGGGAGTTCCCTGGCGGTCCAGTGGTTGGGGCCCCGCGCACTTTCACTGCCGTGGCCCCAGGTTCAATCCCTTGTCAGGGAACTAAGATCTTTCAAGCCGGGTGGCGAGGCCAAAAAAAAAAAGAAAATCCGCCCTTTTTTTTTTTTTTTAAATCCGCACTCTTAATCTTACACTTGAAGTCTTAAGGAATATTAATAAGGTCAGAACATCCTTTGCATAGCTGGCAACATTCAGGTGTAGTTCTCCACCTTAGGTGAACAATGGCATCTCCTAGCAAACTTTTTCAGAATACCATAGCTGTTGTTTTCTCCCACAACCCAATCCCAAGATCCTGTTTCAGTAGGTTGAGTGGGGCTGGACCCCAAAGATGATACACACTTCAACAGACATTACTTTTGTCTGGATCTGGTGGGACAGCCATATACCTGACGTGGACGTACAACTTTAGTACTAACTTTCCCGTGGATCTTGTTCTTATCAGCCCTCCCTTCTCTGAACCAGTTTCCCTCTCATATGCAAAACTGTGGTAAAGCCTAACCAGCTCACTCCAGTTTGGATGTGCACCACTGATATAAAGCCTATTTTATAGGTGGCATGCAGTGCTGGAGACAGACAGATCATTCTATCATAGAACGTTGGAAAAATACCTAGCCTGGAGTCAAAGACAGAAGAGGTAAGTTTTTAGTCTGCTGGGTCTGGTGGCAAAGGTTTGTAATGGGGAATTTGATCTGGGGGGTTAGGGAAGACTGAACTCTGAGGGAAGAATAGGAGTTAAGAAGAGGGAGAGGGAGGGGAAGGGAAGAGGGCATTCCAGGAGATGAAACCATGTCGGCTAATGGTGAGGTATAAAGCCACAAGTTGGGGAAGGACGAGGAGAATCATGCTGAATAATTTTTTTCCAGTGGTATAGAAAAATAATTGATGTACATCACTGTATAAGTTTAAGGGCTACAGCATTATGGTTTGACTTACATATATTGTGAAATGATTACCACAGTAGGATCAGCTAACCTCCATCTTCTCAGATACAATAAAAAGAAAAGAAAGAAGAATATGAAAAAGGAAAAAAAAATCCTCCTGTGCTGAGAACTCTTAGGATTTACTCTCTTAACTTTCCTATACATTGTATGGCAGAGTGTTAGCTATAGTCATCATGTTGTATGTTACATCCCTAGTACTTATTTATCTTATAACTGAAAGGTTGTATCTTTGGACCACCTTTCTCCACTTCCCTCTCCCCTCACCCTCTGCCTCTGATAACCACAAGTCTGATCACTTTTGCTATGAGTTTTTAAATTTTTATTATACTTTTTAAAGATTCCACATGTAAGTGAGGTCATACAGTATTTGGCTTTCTCTGTCTGACGTATTTCACTTAGCATAATGCCTTCAAGGTCCATCCATGATGTGGCGAATGGTAGGATGTTCTCTTTTTTATGGCTGAATAATATTCGTGTATGTGTGTATGTATGTATCTCACAACTTCTTTATCCATTCATCCATCGATGGACACTTAGGTTGTTTTCATGTCTTGGCTATTGTACATAATATTGCTATGAAAATGGGGGTGCAGATATCCTTTTGAGTTCGTGTTTTCATTTCCTTTGGGTATATTCTCAGAAGTGGAATTGCTAGATCGTATGGTAGTTCTATTTTTAATTTTTTAAGGATCCTCTACAGTGTTTTCCACAGTGACTGTACCAATTTACGATCCCACCAACAGTGCACAAGGATTCCCTTTTCTCCACAACCACGCCAGTATATGTTATTTCTTGTCTGTTTGATGATGGCCATGAAGAATTTGTTTTTATCCCAAGCGTGGAGGAAGCCACAGAAAGGATTTCAGCAGGGAACACTTCACTTTTCAGGTTTGCATCTTGACAAGATCACCCTGCCTGCTATTTGAAGGACTGGATCACAGTGGGAGACTAGTTTATAGATAAGATTTTTTTTTTTCTTTTTTTACTGGCTGCGTTGGGTCTTTGTTACTGCGCGCAGGCCTTCTCTAGTTGCGGCGAGGGGGGCGCTACTCTTCGCCGTGGTGCGCGGGCTTATTGCAGTGGCGTCTCGTTGCGGAGCTCAGGCTCTAGGCGCGCAGGCCTCAGTAGTTGTGGCACACGGGCTTTGTTGCTCTGCGGCATGTGGGATCTTCCTGGACCAGGGCTCGAACCCATGTACCTTGCATTGGCAGGCAGATTCTTAACCACTGTGCCACCAGGGAAGCCCTGGGAGACTAGTTTAAAGACTTAAAGTTACCCAGGTGAAATTTGGTGGGGGCAGTGAAGATGGAGAAAATTGGAATAAAACATAATAATAATAATAATAATTAATAATTATTAAATTTTAATAATTTTATCATTAAATAAATTTAAATAATAAATTTATTATTTAAATAATAATAAATTTATTGTTAATTATTAAACTTTTATTATTAAAATAATAAAAGTTAATTCCTTTTTAAAACTTAAAAAAATTTAAAAATTTCGCTATGAAATATACGTAACAAAATTTGCTATTTTTAAGTCTATAGTTCTGTGACACAGTGAAGTACATTTACTTTGTAGTGTGGCCATCACTACTATCCATTTTCAGAACACTTTCATCTTACAAAACTGAAACTTGGTGCCCATTAAACTGTTAACTCCCCATTCTCCCCTCCCCTCAGCACCTGGCAATTACCATTCTACTTTCTGTCTCTGAATTTGACTAAGTTCCTCATAAGACTGTAATCACAGTGTTGTCTTTTTCTAATTGGCTTATTTCACTTAGCACACCATCTTCAAGGTTCATCTATGTCATAGCATGTCAGAATTTCCTTCCTTTGTAAAGCTGAGTAATAGCTTTGTTAAATGTCCACGGTATATACATTTTATTTATCCATTCATCTATTAAGGGACACTTGGGCTACTTCCACCTTTTTGCTATTGTGAATAATGCTACAGTGAACAAGGGTGTACAAATATCTGTTCATGTCTCTGCTTTCAGTTCTTTTGGGTATATACCCAGAATGGAATTGCTGGATCATATGATAATACTGTTTTTAATTTTTTGAGGAATAGCCATACCATTTTCCATAGCAGTTTCACCATTTTACATTCCAACAGTGCACAAGAGTTCCAATTTCTCCACATCCTCATCAACACTTGTTTTCTGTTTTGTTTTGTTTTTTTCTTTTAACAGCCAACCTAATGCGTGTGAAGTGGTAACTCATTGTTTTTGATTTGCATTTCCCTAATGATTAGTGATGTTGAGCATCTTTTCACGGGCTTGCTGACCATTTGTATATCTCTTTTGGAGAAATGTCCATTCCAGACCTTTACCTGTTTTTGAGTCTAGTCTTTTGGTTTTCTGTTGTTGAGTTTTAGGAGTTCTGTATATGTACTAGATATTAATCTCTTATCATATATATAATTTGCAAATACCTTCTCTGTTCTGTGGGTTGCCTTTTTACCCTGTTGATAGTGTCCTTTAATATACAAAAGTTTTAAATTTTAATGAAGTGAAATTTGTCTAATTTTTTGTTGTTTCCTGTGCCTTTGGTGCCACATTCAAGAAATCATTGTCAAGTCCAATGTCATCAAGTTTTTCCACGTTCTGAGTGTTTTATAGTTTTAGCTCTTATGTTTAGGTCTTTGATTCATTTTGAGTTAATTTTTTTATATGGTGTTAGGTAAGGGTCCACCTTCATTCTTTTAACATGTGGATATCCAGTTTTCCCAGCACCATTTGTTAAAGACTCTCCTTTCCCCATTGAATGGTTTTGGCACCATCATTTGACCATATATGCAAGAGTTTATTTCAGGGCTGTCTCTTTTATTCCATTGATCTGTTTGTCTGTCTTTATGCCAGTACCACTCTTTTGGTTACTGTAGCTTTGTAGTAAGCTTTGAAATCAGGAAATGTGAGTCCTCCAACTTTGTTCTTATTTTTCAAGATTGTTTTGGTTATTGGGGATCCCTAGAGATTCCATATGAATTTTAGAATGAGTTTTTCTATTTCTGAAAAAGAAAAAAGTCATTGGGATTTTGATAGAGATTGCAGTGAATCTGTAGATTGCTTTGGTAGTAACGATATCAAGTCTTCTAATCCATGAGCATGAGATGTTTTTCTATTTATTTGTATGTTCTTTAATTTCATTCAGTGATGTTTTGTAGTTTTTGACATATAAGTCTTTCACTTCCTTGGTTAATTCCTAAGTATTTTATTCTTTTTGATGCTATTGTAAATGGAATTGTTTTCTTATTTTCCTTTTCAGATTTTTCATTGCAGAAACAGAGTTGCTTTTTGTGTGCTGATTTTTGTATCCTGCAGCTTTGCTGAATCCATTTGTTAGTTCAACAGTTTTTTGTGTGGAATCATTAGGGTTTTCTACATATCCGATCATATCTGCAAACAGAGATAACTTTATTTCTCGGCCCCCCCCCCCGCAAAAGTTAATTCTTTATATGTCATATTGTATCATATTTTGAAACTCTGCTCTTAACTCCAAGATTCAGTAAGTTTGTGTTTACATGGGAGGAGAGGAGAGTGTCACAGAAAGTTGTATTTGGAAGGGTGCTTAGATCCTGCCCAAGGTCACACAGCAAAGTTAGATGTCCAACAGGCATCTGAAACCTCATCTGTGTCCCTCCTCTTAGCTTTCTAGGAGCAGACAAAGCCAAGCTGGCAGCCTGGAAAGTCCTTGCCGAGAAGGTATTCATGGGACTGAGACGTGTTCCCTTTCTGCTTTTACCCAAAGCTTTCCTTATCTTAGGAAGTGGGGAATTTGGCTGAAACCCAGTGCATCCATCTGGTTAAAATAAACGTCTTGGGTGGTCTAAGATGGAAAAGAACTTAATGAAGAGTCAGATTTGGAAGTGGGAGAGACAGATGTGGAAGTAGGAGAAATGTTGCCTTTGTGAGGTTGGGGCTTTTTAGCACCAGTTAAACATATGATGTCAGTCTTGGGCCTGAGGGTGTCCCTTCCAGTTGAATGCCCCTATACCACTGCCAGCTGCCTGTAGCAGGGTTTGGAGGAAGGTGTGCTTTGAGGGGTAAGATTGTGGCCTCCGACAGAGATAGCTGAAATCACAGAAATCAGGAGCCATGTGGGGGAAAACCAAGGAGCTGTGGAAAGAGCACTGGTTGTGAAGTAGAGGTCTGAGTTTGTATGCTGGTCCTCTTCTTTTTGCCCACAAGAAATGTTTTACTAGCATTCCTGAGCCCTTACAAGGTCCCAGCTTTACTAAATGTTTTTCATACATTTGTCTCCAAAAGCTGGCTGGGCTCTTAGTCACTATACTGAACTCCTCTCCTTTTACAGTAGTCCTTCCTTTATCCACAGGGTACATGTTCCAAGACCCTAAGTGGATGCATGAAGCCATGGATAGTACCAAATCCCATGTATACTATGTTTTTTCCTATGTGTACGTACCTATGATAAAGTTTAATTTATAAGTTAGGCACAGTAAGAGAATATCTGAATCGCCAGCATCACTACTCTTGCATTTTAGGGCCATGATTAAGTAAAATAAGGGTTACTTGATCACAAGCACTGAAGTATAGCCACACTGGATCTGATAACAGAGCAGGCTCCTAAGTGACTAATAGGCGGGGTGGGGAGCACATACAGCATGGATAAGTGGGACAAAGGGATGATTCACGTTCCCGGCCCTGAGGGTGGGAGATTTCATTATGCTACTCAGAACAGCATGCAATTTAAAACTTATGAACTGTTTATTTCTGGAACTTTCCAGTTAATATTTTTGGACTGAGGTTGACCATGGGTAACTGAAACTGTGGAAAGTGAAAGGACTACTGTACCTTTACTTAAAATTTTTCTATAGTGAATGTTGACTACTTATGTAATTAAAATGACAACCTCAGGAAGGCTACACTTGACCTTCAGGACACTATAAACTCCTAGGAGCCGAGGGAAGTCAAATGGTCTTGGGGGACTACTTGGTGGTAGTCTTCCTCTCACCTTGTAACTTTGAAAGATGAGGTGCTGTCTTCCCAACCCAGCAGTTTCCTGGGGATAAGTCAGTGTCCTGATTATAAATGATCAGGTCTCTGGAGCAATAGCATGAGAATCTCCTGTGGCATCAGTGAACGGTGCAGATCCCTGGACTCTCTGGGGGTAAGGTCTGGGAATTTGCATTTTTGTAAGCTCTCCTGATGCATGAGAACTACTTCTCTGGGTAATTAGTCCCAGTTCTCCCACTTAAAAGCTGTGTGGTATTGGGCAAGTGATTTTTTTAAAAAACATTTATTTATTTATTTATTTGGCTGCACCAGGTCTTAGTTGCAGCACACGGGATCATCTTTGCAGCGTGTGGGATCTAGTTCCCTGACCAGGGATTGAACCCTCCCCGCCCCCTCCCCCAGCATTGGGAGCACAGAGTCTTAACCACTGTGCCACCAGGGAAGTCCCTAGAGTGTAGTTTTAAAATCCAGGGACTTCCCTGGTGGTCCAGTGGGTAAGACTCTTGTGCTCCCAATGCAGGGGGCCTGGGTTCAATCCTGGTCGGGGAACTAGATCCCACATGCATGCTGCAACTAAGAAGTCCGCATGCCGCAACTAAAGATCCTGTGTGCCGCAACTAAGACCCGGCGCAGCTTAAATAAATAAATAAATAAATAAATAATCCAGAGTCCTGACTCCCTAGGGATTCTTTTTTTTTTAAATAAATGAATGCCTTATTACAGAGTGTTGCTATATTTCTTCTTTTTTTTAAAAATAAATTTATTTATTTATTTATTTATGGCTGTGTTGGGTCTTCGTTGCTGGGCGCGGGCTTTCTCTAGTTGCGGTGAGCGGGGGCTACTCTTCATTGCGGTGCACAGGCTTCTCATTGTCGTGGCTTCTCTTGTTGCGGAACACAGGCTCTAGGCGCACAGGCTTCAGTAGTTGTGGCACGCGGGCTCAGTAGTTGTGGCTCACGGGCTCTAGAGCACAGGCTCAGTAGCTGTGGCGCACAGGCTTAGTTGCTCCGCAGCATGTGGGATCTTCCTGGACCAGGGCTCGAACCTGTCTCCCCTGCATTGGCAGGCAGATTCTTAACCGCTGTGCCACCAGGGAAGCCCTCCCTAGGGATTCTTATTCATGGGGCTGAGTTGGGGAAAAGTTTCCCAGTGGGGTCCGTGAGGCTGGGGGTCCATGGAGAAATCACCACTCTCAAAAACAGTGGAAAGGAAGAGGCCTTCCTTGACCGTCAGTCTAAAGGCATACCCCCCACCCCCATCATTACCACTTTTACTTTTTTTCCTTTACTACTGGACACAGGGCCTAAGGTTACATTGATAACTAAGGACTTGAAGCATCATCATGGCCCCCTTGTGAAGAATGGGGGCATAGACAGACAGTCAGCCAATCCAACCACAGGTACTCAGACTAACGAGCAGAAATGCCTTTAAAAAGCTATTTCCTAAATGAGAGTGTTACAGGACAGGCTGATGTCCTTATATAACATTCCTAGCTTCAGAGGAGATGGGCCCTAGCCACACTGTCCCTGTCACCTTTCATTATCTAGAGTGCTTGCTCACTCCAAGGCTCATCAGTCTGAAGCTGGATACAGAAGATACTTTTATTTTCAGTTCTTTGAAAAGTATTTGTAAGAAGCCATCTCTTCTGAGGCAGCTGAACCATCCAAATCACTGCCCCTTTTAGAGGAATATTAGTACTCATTTTCCAGATGTAAAATGAGCGTCACTCTTATTTTGAAGAGCCCTTCCAGCATGTTCCTGTTCTGTCAAGCCCCAGGGCCAAGTGTCCAGCTTGAGGGATACTGACGGAGGGAAGTGGGAAAACCAGGACCCCGGATGAATGGCTAAAGGAGCTGGGGCACTTTAATCTGGGAACTTGAGCAGGAAGGCTGCATCTCCAAATTCCTAAAGGAGAGTGACCTGTGGGAGAGATTCAATATCCTCCATCCAGGGTACTGGGGAGAAATCAGAAAGAAGCCTATTTGGTTCAATGGAGGAAACTTCTAGTGCTTAGCCCAAACCATGTTAGATAGCTGGATGCCAGTAGGCAGAACTGCCTATCACTAGTTCATATAAGAGAGGGACAGACCTCAGGGTGACCTTAAAACAAGACAGACTTGAATTCATATCCTAGTTCCACTTAGTACTGGCTGTGTAAGTTCAGGCAAGTAACTTAACAAATCTCCAGTTTCTTTACCTATGAGAAGAGTATCTCATTTTTAAAAAAAAATTTATTTTTATTTTTGGCTGCATTGGGTCTTTGTTGCTGCACGTGGGCTTTCTCTTATTGCGGCGAGCTGGGGCTACTCTTCATTGTGGTGCACAGGCTTCTCATTGTGGGGGCTTCTCGTTGCAGAGCATGGGCTCTGGGCGCGCGGGCTTCAGTAGTTGTGGCACGTGGGCTCAGTAGTTGTGGCGCATGGGCTTAGTTGCTCTCTGGCCATGTGGGATCTTCCTGGACCAGGGCTCGAACCTGTGTCCCCTGCATTGGCAGGCGGATTCTTAAACCCTGTGCCACCAGGGAAGCCCTCTCATTTTTTTTTTTTGGTGAATGTTTGTGTGTACAAAAGTTAAGAGATAATGTTTGGGCTGTAATTACAGTGTACAGTCATTTCAACAGAAATGCTACCACAGGTAGCTTAAGCAAAAAGGGGAATTTACTAGCTTACATAATAGGGAAGTCCAGAGACGATACTGGTTTCAGACATGTCTACAGTATCCATGTATCATCATCTCTGCTTCTTTCTGTGCTGGCTTCATACTGTAGTCATGCTCCTTCCTCATTAGGAGAGGGGGGGACAAAGTTACCAGCTCACTAAGTTCCCTTACCACTTAGCAACCCCAAAGCTTGACTGCTGACGCAAGGGAAGACTGATCCAGCTTGGGATACATATGCCCCCTGCACACTGTGATGAAGAGGATGTGGAATACTCGTGAGGCCCAGGAAATAGGGACGCAGAGTACATAACACTTACAGGCAGCTACTAGAGGGAGGGTGAAAGAGGTAAGGCAGAGTAAGAACTCAGCAATTGTCCTGTCTCCAGGCTGGGCCCAGGGTCATAGTGGATCAATCCTTCTGCTTTGAAAAACAAAACCAAAACCAAAAAACAAAAAAACTTTATTTGACAAAAGACAAAAACCAAAGTTATTTACAGTAGTTTTTTGCTCAAACAATCCAACGGGATAACTGTGCTTCCAGGGTTACCTCAGAACCGAACCAAGCAGAGGCTGCCCTGCCCCCAGCCTCCCCGTCTTGTACAAGGGGGGAGTGCCAACCAGAATTCAGCAGCATGGCTCCCTGACCCCTCACCACCCTCCACTGCTCAGTGCACTGTGGGAGGGAAAGTCCCACCCCAGCCCAACACGCTTCCACAGTCCCCTGCTGCAAGTGTCCTGCAACAGTGACACCAGACCTGGGCTCAGAGACACGGGTGGGGTGCAAGAGGCCGGGCAAGCAGCAGCTTCAACTGATCTTGAAGCTGCCGTGTTCATTCTTCCCCAGCTGGGCCTCAGGAGGGTGAGGGTCCCTGATCCCCCCCGGGGCATGCCAGGAGAGGGCACAGAGAGGGGAGGAGGCAGAAGAGAGAGCCTAGAAAACCTGCCCACTAACAGAGAGCAAAGCCCCCTCTCTTAAATAACCAATCCCCACTCCCACAGCAATGGGTGGGCCAAGCCACTCAGAAGTTGGGGAGCCTCCCTGAAGTCTTCAGGGATCATCCCGGAAAGGACAGAACACATGTTGCTGCCTTTCTCCCAGCCAAGCCCACCCAAGTCAGCCAATACCCAGGAACTCTCCCCCTGTGCCCAACATGGCAACTTCAGGAAACTACAGGCTGAGGATCCTGACCTGTCTTTTGGCCCAGTAACAATGTTATTCAGAACAAAAATATTTCAGCTAATAACCTAGGATTAGTGTTTCTTAGGATATACTAGAAAGGTGGGGTATATTGCTGTTGAATGCTATCAGCAATGAAACAGCGGAAAAAAAAAAAGCGGGGCGGGAGGAGAATAAGACTAACTGTGTGATCCGTTTCACTGTGAAGTTCAGGGCAGGGGCTTCTGCAACTCCAATTTAAAGAGAGGTGCAACAGAGAGACACTCACAGCGAACAGGCTTCGTGACCGATTCCCAGCCCCAGCCTCCTCCCGGGGCAGTTCCACAGGCAGCTGGGGGCACTATTCCATGTTTCCTCCAGGCACAGTTTCCGGTCACCATCATGGGAAAAGCTGCCCGTCTGGATCAGCTAAAAGGCCTTCCTGACCACTAGATGGCTCACTTCTCTCCAAGTAGGAGCAACAGGGAACTTCTGACATTCTGGCCCCACTAAGCCAAGTTCCTAGAAGGAATTCAGAACTCAGGCTGCGGGGTGAAGCTTTCAAAGATAAAGAAGGGGAAAACATGAAAGAGAAAAAAACACCACCCCACTGCTCAGCCTAGCTTACCTCCCCCTCCCCTCCCCCACAATACAGTAAAAACAACCACCAACCAACCAGAAAAACACCTCTATCATCCTTCTCTGCTCTGCACCTAGAAGGTTTGGTCAGATTACTGTTGGACCCTCTCTCTGGCTGTGGCTTTATCCCCTTCTCCCTTCTGTGCATGATGCAGAAAAGCCAAAGCCCATAAAAGTTTTTTCTGCCTTTTTTTTTTTTTTTTGGTAAACCAAACCAACAATAAAACAACCATTTGGAATTTTGCAGAGATTTAGCTGGTCCCCCAAATGAAAATACTCCTTCCTTGTAAAACAATCACCAGTTGCAGTGGTGGATTATTCTCAGTTCATCAGACTCCATCAAGCAATGCACTCTCATTCCCCACACCTGGGCTAACTACTGTTAATGCAAACCACAGCAAAGAGGGAAAAATAAACACAAAGTTTAGCAAAAACCTAAACATTCAACCGGAGTCGGTTCTGTTACATCTGCTGGGCTCCTCTTTTCTTCTGTTCACACTTACGAACCTGGAATGTCCACACTTAACAAAAAGAGGCCCTGTCAGGGGCAACTGGGACCCAGCACAGGTGTGAGTGAACTTGGCAGGTTTCCTGTGCCCAGCCCAGGAAAGCAGGTGGGAACAAAGGGGCCCCGGGGATTCTCTGCAGCAGCAGCACCATGCCTGTCTCCAGTCTCTTGGTCTCATCACTGAGGAGGCCTGGAGAAACGGCAGAGTCAGCAGAGGAGAGGTCCCATCACAGTGCAGTGACACCAGCGGGCGTCTTCCTGCTGAAGACCTCTGGACAGAGGAGATGATCCCGATGTTTGGCAGTGATCCAAAGAAAACCCTCTGTAGGAAGGGGAACCAAAACGGAAACCCAGGACAGCTGGCTCGAGCCTCGAGCACCCCTGTTGGCAGATGCCTACTTGGGGTTTTCAGAGACGAAAGAAATGGGAGTGCGCAGCAATGGGGGTGACGGGTCCTGCTGCTTCTGGAGCTCCATCTCAGCTGCCCTCTGGAGCGCCACCTCCACCAGCAGCTGGAAGCTGCTGAAGTCCTCCTTGTCCTGCTCCGGCGGTGTGGGCGGTGGTGTGTTGAAGAGTCCACCCGTGGGGCTTCCAGCTTCAGCCCTGGTCAGCAGGGTGAGTGTGCTACCAGGGGTCACCAGGGGCTTGGGGGGCTCCAGCTCGCCTTGGGGGAAGGTGGCTGCCGGCTTGTCTCCCTGGCCTGAGTGGAGCGGCATGGAGCACACGGACAAGGAGAGCACATTGGTGGGGGCCGGCACAGACACAGCCAGCACTGAGGGGCTGCCGCCTCGGGGGAGGGCCACATCGGAGGCCTTGCCCCCACGGCGGGAAATGGTGTACTGGTTGGGGTCTTTGCCGTCCTTCCGAAGCATGTCTGGGAGAAGCCGCCGCCGGGCGTTGATGAACCAGTTACAAATCTGGAATGAGAATGAGTGTGAGAGACTGTGATCAGTTTACTCTCTCAGAACCGGCTGCAAAGCACCTGCGTTCCTGGCCCCAGAAACACAGCAGCAAACAATTCAGGCACAATCGCAGCCCTCAGATTTATGTTGGGACGAGAGAGTTAAAGAAGAAATCATATAAATGAAAATAAACTGCAACTGTGATCCAGCCAATGAAGGGAAGGTACGTCGGTGCTGTTGGACACAGTAATGGGAAGACCCAATCCAGTCTTCGTGGACTCGGGGTAGTAGTCTCTGAGGAAACGGCTTGCAAATTGAGATCTGAAGGGTAAGCAGTAGGTTAGGTGGGAGGCCAGAGGGGAGAAGAGCATTCGATTGAGAAGGATCAACACCTGAAAAGTGCCTATGAGGAGCTCAGAGAAGGAAGTCCTGTCTGGATGGAGGTTACCTCTCATGGTGGGGATTTGGTTCTTTACTCTAAGGATGATGGGGAGCCGCAGGAGGGTTTTAGGCAAAGGATGCTAAAAATGCTATGTGGAGAACAGAGTGGAAGCAGAGTGCAAGGTTAGTAGTTCAAGTTAGGTTAAGGGAGATGATGAGAAGATGACAAACGTTTGATCTGTCTGGGAGACTGGAAATGACAGGACCTGGTGCCCAGTTGGATATGGGTGTGTGAGAGGAGAGGGGATGGGGCCAAGGGTCATTCACTCCTAAGATTCTAGAATAGAGTCTTGCTGTATGCCAGGGAAAGAGCCACAAAGACACTAAGGGACTCTCAGGTAGAAGAAAAGTTATTGTTTCCAAGCAAAACCAAGGTCAGTGGTTGAATGTGCATTCAACCAACATCCTTAAATCCTTTTTTCCTACATGCTGCTGAGAAAGCTACCATTAACCGTGACCCCATTCCTGTCCAGCTGATTGTTTAGATCAATCCTCTTGGGCCTATGCCTGAGGCATGACATTTCTTACTGTTAAGTGGTCTGCTGCAAAACCAAGGCATATCTAGCACCCATCCTATATTTGTCTGGACCCTTTATAATAGCCTCCAGATTCACAGCTCTCCAATCCAGCCTCGTCACTGGTTGTCACTCACTTTCTAAAATGCAGTACTGTTATTCCTGTTCTAGAAAACTGCCATTTGTCTCCTACTGCCTATAGGAACAACTCCAGACTCCTGGGCCTGGGTGTTAAAAGCCTCCCCTGTTCATAACCTATCTTTCCAGCCCTTGTATTCTCCTTTTTTTAAAAAAAAAAAAATTATTTTTGGCTGCATTGGGTCTTCGTTGCTGCACGTGGGCTTCTCATTGCAGTGGCTTCTTGTTGCGGAACATGGGCTCTAGGCGCGTGGGCTTCAGTACTTGTGGCACGTGGGCTCAGTAGTTGTGGCTTGTGTGCTCTAAAGCGCAGGCTCAGTAGTTGTGGAGCACGGGCTTAGTTGCTCCGCAGCATGTGGGATCTTCCCGGACCAGGGCTTGAACCCATGTCGCCCTGCACTGGCAGGCGGATTCTTAACCACTGTGCCACCAGGGAAGTCCCTATATTCTTCTTCATGTGAAATTGCTCACCAGCCCTCATTGAGGCCCTGTGCTTTAAAAAAAAAAACAAAACAAAACTCCATGCCTTTTGCACATCACATTCCTTCTTTCTGGAACACCCTCTTCTCTACCTGGAGAATGCCCACTATTCTAAGTCTTGGCTGATCTAAGATATTAGAGATTGGGCTGAGGCAGAGGAAATGGTTTCAAAACACATCTCTCCTCACCCACAGCTGCTGTAGGGCCTGGCAGTTTCTTTTCATACTTGAATGAATGACACCATGAGGGTAGATAACTGTTCAGGAAGAGTGTGAATAGTTTCTGCACACCCCAGAGAAGAAGGCACCTAATCATGGCATCATTACTGATCAGCTAAAAGATCAGCCACTTACACCCTCTTTCCTTTCATTTACTCCTAACAGCCTGGAGATGTGACAAGACCAATCCCTTAACAAGCTCACCTGGGCATTATTTAAAAAATTATGGATTAGACTAGAAAACAGTTTCTTAGCTGCCTGGCTGGTGTAAGCTCAGAAATACAAAACCAGTTTTTCCTTAAAGAGGCAAATACAACCCCTCATCATTTTTTCCATGTCCTTCTCCCTCTTGCCCTTCACTGGAGGAGCTGCCACAGGGGGAAAGTTGCCTAATCACTTTCTTGCTAACACAAAAGTAGCTGGAGAGAAGAAACAGAAACTGTGGGAGCGTGTTGGTGATGAGGCCTGTCTGTGGCATGGCATGCCTCCACACATCTCGGCATCTTTCTGGGAGCCTTTGTTGAGAAGCGTTTACCAATAGCTGCCGTTTACTAAGCACTGTACATCTAGGCAATTTTCTTCCAACAGTTTTATCAGCCCTATGAGTTTGATCAGCTCCCATTTTACTGATGAACATATATAAAGCTGAGCCTGGAGAAGTCAGGCAGGATTCTACCTCTAGCCAAGGATCCCCAAGCCTGGACCTTTGGATCTGGAGGAACGAGAACCCCTACTCTCTGAATCTTTCTCTCAGGCTATCACAGGACCCCAGAGCCCAGCTTATTTTACTCACTAGAATGGTCAAGTTAGAACTTCTCACCTTCCTGTTGCTCTCCCTTTCAAGGCTTCATGCTCACTCAAATAATATTTATTAATGCTTGCTATGTGCTAGGCCAGTTCTCGGTGCTGGGGATGCTTTTGTGAATTAAACAGATACGCACTCTGCCTTGTGGAGCTTATAGTCCATCTAGTTGTGGAGACTGGCAATGAACGAACATCACTATAGCAACAAGAAGTGCCAGGAAGGAAACAGACAGGAATAAAAAGGTAGTATATAAAGATAAGAGAGACCTCCGTAGATAAGGGGTCTGGGAAGGCTGAGACCTAACAGATAAGAAAGAGCCAGCCACACAGAAAGCTGAGGGAAGAGTGTTCTAGACAGAGGGAACAGCAAATGTCAAGGTCCTGAGGCAGGAAAGGGTTTGGTTTAAGGAACAGACAGAAGCAGGCAGGGCTGATCCCACGAGGCCAGAACACCACGGTTAACCACCAAAGGGGCCTGAACAGTGGCCTAAGCTAGTTTTCACACTGTACGTCCTTCTCCTGGTCTTGTCTTTTCTCTCCTCTTAGTTCATCAACAGAAACTTACAGAGCATGTAGCAGCTGCTGTAGGGGAAGAAATGACAGGAACCCCTCCCCCACACCTCTCCTGTGCTGAGATGCCAGGAACTGTGTGGGCTGCAGCAATGCCTAACATTTCTCTAATGGGTGACTGGATCAAAGGCCCCACTCTCCTCAGGGCTCCCATACCAGTTTCTACCCCTGCCTATCACCTTCCTTAGCTGACACCTGGGCAAGGCCTTGAGTACCACTACCCAGCCAAACGGATGGCCACCTATGACAAGAGCGGGCGCCTGGAGTTGGCATGGCTCCTTGCCCAGCAGCCTGCAGCTGTACCTGTTCCACAGGTGACCGAAGGATAGCACCAGGCTCCAGGTCCTGTCAGGCTGGGAAAGCTCATGGGCAGGGCAGAGCCAGAGCCTTCCTGTGGCTTCTCTCCCTTTCCATTCCAGCCTGGAAGGACCCTGCCTCTGGGGTTCTCATTTACCCCACTTTACCTCTCTGGTCCTCTCAGTACAACTGAGTGTGCGCACGTGCACACACACACACACACACACGCACACACGACAGCAGGTATCAGCTGACACTTTTTGAGCTGCTCACTCCAATCCTGGCTGGAGTTGCAGGGGAGCCCCAAGGGAGAAGTAAGACTGAACAGCTGAGTGGACTAAGGAACTAAGGATCTTTGACACAAGGTATCACGCCAACCATCTCACTTGCATTATGTTTAATCTGCATGAAAGCCTGGACGGTAGTAAGCAGTGTCCCCAAAGTACTACAGAGAGACCTGGAACTCAGAGATGAGAGAACCTGCCCAAAGTCACACAGCCTCCGAGTGCACAGCTGGGATTCAAACTCAGGTCTCCTGCTGCTGTTCTCATTCTGGTCTGCTGTCTTACCAACAGAGGAACAAAATGGATAGCTGCAAGGCATCACCATAATCCTAAAAGCAGACTCTTGCTGAACACAAAACATATCAGGTGCTGTTCTGAACATTTCCCATCTAACTAACTCATTTAATCTTCAACAGCCTATGAGACAGGTTCTGTGATGATCTCCATTTTATTTGAACCACTGAAGAAACAGAGGCCCTGATCAGAGAGATTCAGTAACTTGCTCAAGGTCACAAGGGCAAAGGCTAGGATGTGATCCAGACAGCCTGATTCCAGGCAACTACCACTGTCAGGTGAAGATAAAAGACGGAGGAGAGGGCTTCCCTGGTGGCACAGTGGTTAAGAATCTGTCTGCCAATGCAGGGGACACAGGTTCAAGCCCTGGTCCGGGAAGAGCCCACATGCTGCGGAGCAACTAAGCCCGTGTGCCACAACTACTGACCTGCGCTCTAGACCCTGCGAGCCACAACTACTGAAGCCCGCTTGCCTAGAGCCCATGCTCTGCAACAAGAGAAGCCATCGCAGTGAGAAGCCCGTGAAGCCCGCTTGCCTAGAGCCCGTGCTCTGCAACAAGAGAAGCCATTGCACGGCAATGAAGAGTAGCCCCTGCTCTCCGCCACTAGAGAAAGCCCGCACGCAGCAACGGAGACCCAACGCAGCCAAAAATAAATATAAATAAAATAAATTAAAAAAAAAAAAAAAGACGGAGGAGAGTCAGCCTGAGGCCTTTTCTCCTTGCTCAGATGCTTCCATCTCTCCATCCTGCAGCTGCCTCCTTGGCTACCTGCGCTACAGGAGACCACTACACCTCTCCAGCTCAGCCCAGGATGCAGGGGAAACGTGACCTGGGTCAAGAGGAGTAGGGACCAGTGCTTTTGTTGAGAGCAGTCTTGGGGAGGGGAGCCTGGCGTTTACTAGCAGATGCGTGGGCACTTAGCCTCTAGCTGCACCTCCCATTTTGGCTTCTAATTCTGAGAACAGCAGAAAAACACCCCCCCACGTGCTCACCCTGGTCCACAGAAAGCTTGGCAGCCTACTTACTGTCTGTTTTGTCTTCTCATCCGATAGAAATGCACAGCTGAGGGCAGCCGGGCAAGGGCACAAGGCCCGAGTGCACCACCAGTGCCAGCTGTGATAATGGGCTCTGCGGATTTTCTGTAGCCCCTTCCAGCAGCCTGACCCATGCCTAAGTCAGGAAAAAAGCATGTGACTTGCCCCAATTCAAGGTCCTTGGGGAGGGGGTAGGAGAATGCCAAGGTGAATTCTGTGATTGATACGGCAAAACAGAGGCTTGGTGCCTGAAAGCCTGTCTCTACCATAAAACAGGGCCCTATCTGAAAGGCTGCTGCCCTGTCAGTATTTTCTTTTTTTTAAATCAGTGGCTGAGATGAAGGACACGGGAGGAATCACTGTGGCAAATGGGAGTGGGAGGGGCACTAGGGAGCAGATAAAGGCCATGAGGACCAGAGCAGGGCTTTTGAAGGCGACACAAGTGCTTTAATTGTAATGTCTTTTCAACTGTGAAAGACAGAAGCAAAAGAGGGGAGAGAGTGAGGGCATGGAGAGACCTTTCCCAAACATCACGGTCCCTCAATCTGTGTTGTGACCACCCGTATGCAGGTGCTCCTAAAGGCTGCTGGCTGTATTAGAATAACCTTGAGGGTGATTTTAAAAAACTGCTACTTCTCATCTGCTTTATAGATGGGGGGCAGGGGAGAGGGGTGGGTGGAATCAGGAATGTGTTTTTAAACAAGCTCCCCAGAGTCCTGCCACCCAAGCTTAGGAACCAATGGTTTAACCCACTGGTTTAACTTGTCCTTGTGGGCCAAACCCTTTACTTAAGCAAAAAAGCTTACACAAAAGCTCAAAAAATATACAAATGAAAGGCCTTAAGGTGGGGAGACAGTGGTTACCAGGAGGAAGAATCGGGAGGCAGCTATCTTTGGAGCCAGAGTAAGGAGAGCAGCTTCGAGAGATAAAAGTTCACTGAGGGCAGGGCCAAGCCACCCCCTCACCACACAGCAGGCCACTACAGCTTCTGCACCAGGCTCCTTTCTTGCCCAGTACAAGTACCAGAGGGACTGTTGCCCCTCACCTCCCCAATCCTTCAAGTCTGTCAGGATTCCATTCATATACAGCTTCCGGAGAAGCCTTGCCTACCAGGGCAGCTCAGCTGACACACACGGGTAATTAAGTACACTGAATTCTCAGTCCTTTCAATGTCTTCCCTCCCCCAGGGGGGACAGTGCCGGTTCTACTGTTGTGTTCCCAGCACACAGCACTGGGTCTGGCACAGAGCACACCCCCAATCAATATTACACAGAGAAGGAATGGGCACGAACCCTCCCCGCCACGCTTACCTCCCCTGCCCAACTGGCAGCCCCTTAGAACAGAAACCACAGCAATAAAGTGGGCTTACAGGGTGTCACTGGGACCTGTGAAAATCCTTCACAAAAGACTTTTTGGTTTTACCCTCCCAACTGCCTCGCCCCGGGCAAGTACCAGCTAACCAGTTAGTTAAGTAACTCATTGACTTGCTAATGAGATTGCTCCTGGGCCGGTTAAAGGAGACAATCAAAAGGGAGGTCCCCAGGGAGAGAGAAAACAAACTTGGCAAAATGTTGATGCTTGCTGGAGCCAGGTGATTGGTGCCAAGGGTGCGTTATAATATTCTCTTACTTTTGCGGTTGTCTGCAAACGTTCCTAATAAACAATGGAAATTTTAAAAATTAAATACAGGAAAAAGAGATGCCTCCAGGGACTGACTTAAACCAGCTTTTCCAGATTGAGGAGCCACTACATTTCCTTTATTTCTGAGGTCCTGCCTATTGTCATTTCCAACACTTTTTTTTTTTTTTTTTTATTTCGGGCCCGCCTTGCAGGATCTTAGTTCCACGACCAGGGATTGAACCCAGGGCCCTCGGCGGTGAAAGCTCAGGGTCCTAACCACTGGACCACCAGGGAATTCCCTCTAGCACTTTTATCTTCATTTTGTCACTTCAACAATTATTTACTGAGCACCTACCAGATACCTGGCATTGAGCTAACACTGAGGATGTAGTGATAAATAAGTCTAGGCCTCTGGAGTTTAGTGTGTTCTAAAAAGCAGTCAGTCAAGTCCAAATGCTGACCCAGTCCCGGTGCTGTGGGAGCACAGAGCTCCTCTAGGGGTCAGGAGTCTCCCTGGTCAGGGGTGGGAGCAAAGTGGTGTGGGGTATCTATCAGTGTGGCAGGAGTATGGGGGGCCAGGGATGAGGCCTGCTACACAGATTGGGAAAGATGATGTCGTCAATAGGTTGGCAGGAGCCACTGAAGGGTTTTAAGTAGGGGAGTGACACGTGATCAGATGATGATAGGTTGGACTAGGGTAGGAAAGAAGCTATATTCCGGAAATATTTAAGGGGTAAACGTGTAGGAATTGGTGAGACCAAAGGAGCTGAGAAAGGGCTATCAAGGGGAACCCCTTAGAAAGGGAAGGACCCAGCTTGGCGAAGTTACCTGTTATCAGTCAGGAAATCTGGGGTGCCTGTGAGACCTTCAAGCACGGATGTATGGCTGGCGCTGCTTGGGACTCATGGTACAGTTTCCATCAAGGAGTACTAGATGGTCCCCACTGCTCCTTTTTTTTTGGCCACACTGCGTAGCAGGTGGGATCTTAGTTCCCTGACCAGACCAGGGATCAAACCCATGCGGAGTCTTAACCACTGGACCACCAGGGAAGTCCCCCCACCGCTCCTTAACTCTCAGCATGCCTCTAGAACAGGATGGCCACCAGTGGAACCCCTCCCACCAGGGGATGCCAGGATCCAGCCGGCCCTTCCTCAGAAGTCTCCAGCAGCTAATCCTGAAATGGATTAGCTGTAGCCCCAGACCTACATTTCTGTAAGTGGGATCTGGGGATATGCCATCCTAGGGGCCCACTAGTTCCCCACAAGAATGTTTTGGTTTTGTGTTTCCAATTTGATCACAAGTAGGAGTGCCGTGGCCTCTGGCAACCCAGGTTTGCTCAACTCTGGAGCCAGTGCCTCTGTCATACTACACATCATAGTGCAGTCAACAAAACACCATCCACCGTTTGTTATTAATGCAGTTAGATGTAATCTCATTCGTTTTACATCTATTTACTTTGGAAAACTATTTGGTTATTTCACAGCTGTGTATAAGAACAAAAGCAAGAGGTTTTTTTACCCAGTTTTATGTTTGTACATGCTTAAGTGACGTGATAAAAATTATTCAAGTCTACATTGTGAGGGAAGCAAGTCCGTGAAAAAGATTTTCTTTAAGAGGAGTCAGTACATTATTCAGACTTGAGAAACAGTGTCCCTGATAAAAGGCAATTTCAATACAGTGTGGAAGTGGTTTGGTTGCACAGGTAAGAGGCACACTGGAATATACAGCTGGGGGAATCAGAGAATACTTTCATGAGAAAATGCTTAAACAGAGTGAGCCAGGCTCAGAGAGATCAAGAAACCAAGGGAGAAGGCCCAGAGGCCTGGGGGTTCAGGGGCCCCAGAGACAGGAAGAACTAGGCTGCAGGCAGGAAGACTAACAAAGAGGCTATCTAGGTAATCCTGGCTCTTAGGCACCAAGACTTTGGCCTGTGCTCTTCTGCATCCTGTGAGTTCAAGTCCACCTCTTCTGGGAGGCCTTCTGAGGCTCCAGGCCTGCTCAGAAGCCCTGCCCTGAGTCTCTGCTGCCATCTGTCCCAGCGGTGATCACTTTTTGCAAACATCAGTGGCCAGGTCTTCCCCTGCTTTCCCATCCCAGACTAGACACTCCCTAGGGTAGGAATGTGTCTGGATCCTCTCTGGGATCCCAACCCTGCCCCGCATAGAGCTGGGCATAGTGCAGCGCTTGTCGGTAAACTTGTGAGGTTCTAGGAACTGCTAGGCGAGACCTATGACCTAGGAGAGATGAGGATGAAAGGGAGAGAAGAAGTGCCCACCCTGTGCCAAACACCTCACAGTGGGCCTTGAATTCTTCTCAGTCCCACCCCCCAACCCTTACCCTTACGTGCTAGGAAAGTGCTACAATCAGCCCCCTTTTTCAGGTGAGGAAACACGAAGCTCAGAGAGGAGGCAGTGACTTGGCCAAAGTCCAGGCTTTCTCTTGTGGAGAAGATGGGATCCGAGTCAGGGTCAGTAGCTCTAGAGCCTTTCTCACAGACAGACTCCGATCAGCCACTGCCCAGCGAGTATAAAGTCAGGTGACAGGAATTCTGAGGGCCGAATACTCACCATGAGGCTTCATGGAAGAGGGATGCAGCTGGAAGAGGTGGGGGGTTCGGAGAAGGGTAAGGGAAAGAGAGACGGCGCCAGGGATCGGAGTAGTGGGCCAGGAAAGAACAGAGGTGGAAGGGGAGGCAGCAGGGGGTGGGGTGGGAGGCGTGGGGTGCCAGCGGGGCAGAGGGTGGGCCTTTGCTAGGCTGGGGGCCTGTTCTGTGTCTCCCAGGCAGGTGAGCGCCCAACTGGAGGCAAGGCAGCGGTAGTCCTGGGGGTCTCACCTCAGCACCAGGAAAACAGAACAAAAACACCTGTAGGTCAGCAACTGGGGCAATTCAAAGGGGGTAATACCTCTCACTCTGACCAGAAGTGGATAACGGGACCTTCTGAGGGTGTTCACATTCGTGGTTCACAGAGTACTTTCACATCCAGTTCCGAATCTATTCCTCCCAACGGTTCAGTCAGGCAGTCTAATCCCACTTTATAGATGGGAAATCAAGATGTGGTTTACAACTCCTGCGTGGCAGAATGGGGTTTTGACCCCAGAACCTCTGACTTCTGCCCTTTCCTTAACCATGATTCCAACTCATTTTTAACCACTCTGCAGATCACCAGCTGCCCCGTGAAACCAAACTGCCATCCAAGTACCAATCTGGGGCTAAAGGCCAAATCCCAGACACTCAATGCCTTCTCACCCTCTCCCAGTTCCAGTGTTAATGACGACACCTAGACATTAATAACAATTCCTTGCCTCTTCATAACTCTCCAAAATCTGAAATCTAGCTGCAATGACCTCATGCAATTGTCTTCCCTTGAGGCAGAGAGGGTGGGTATTCTCATCTAACCTACGAAGAAACTGAGGCCCAGAGAGGGGAAGTGACCAGCCCAAGGCCACACAGTTGAGTCAGTGACAGGGCTGGGACAGGACCAGAATCCAGGTCTCCTGCTACCCCCTCCTTACCTGCAGCACCGACAGGTTGGTCTGTCCAGAAAGGCTCAGCTTCTCCTGCTCTGAGGGGTAGGCGTTGTAGCGGTGCAGGTACAGCCAGTCCCGCAGGATCTTCACCGACTCCTTGGGCAGGTTCCCTCTGCGCTTCCTCTTGCCTGCCAGGGAGAGGAGGCCTTCATCCTCACCCAGGTCACTGTCTGACATGGTGTCTAGGGGCTACGCTGTACCTCAGGCAAGCCTAAAACAGGTGACAAAGGGGAGGGGGACATTATTACCATGCGGTGCCTCTGACCCTTTTCCTAGTCTTCCAGCACATCATTACTAAAGCCTAGGACACCAGAAACGGGGTAATCGAAATTCAAAGTCTCAGGCCATACCAAAGCCTGGGCAAGGTAGAAGGAAGGGTCCAAAATGCCTCTATTTCATCAGGCCGGTAGATAACTACTGAAATAAATGGCAGATCATTAATAAGCAGAACCAGACTAGAAGTAATTACAGCTACCACTGAGGCCTGTTTTCCATGCTCTGTACTGAGCATTTCACCTTTATTATCTCATTCAGTCCTCACAAATGCCCTTGTAAGGGAGACACTAATATCATCATCATTTTACAGATGAGAAAAACCAAGGCCCAGAGAGATTCAGAAAGTCACCCAAGATACTCTGGCTGTTCAACAGTTACCATGTGACCCAGTAATTTCACTCCTAAGGTAGCTAACCTATGAAGAGAAATGAAAACCCACGTCCACACAAAACCTTGTACAAAAATGTTTATAGTAACATTATACATAATAGTCAAAGGTGGAAGCAACCCAAGTGTCCTCCAGCAGATGAATGGTTAAACAAAATGTGGCCTATCCATAATACTGTAGAATATTATTTAGCCATAAAAAGCAAGTTCTGATCCATGCTACAATATGGATGAACCTTGCAACTATTATGTTAAGTGAAAGAAGCAAGTCACAAAAAACACATACTATATGATTCCGTTTTTATGAAATGTCCAGAATGGGCTGGAGGGGATAGAAGAGTGATAACTAAAGGGTATGAAGTTTCTTTTCCAGGTGATAAAAATGTTCTAAAATTGATTGTGGTGATGGTTGCATAATTGTGAATATACTAAAAAAAACACTGGTTTGCTTTAAAAGAGTAAGTTGTATGGTATGTGAATTATATCTCAATAAAGCTGTTATATAAAAAAAAAAAAACTCACCTCCAGGATATGGTATGGAAGTAGGGTTTAGACCCAGATAGCTTGCCCCGTCCTCCACCCCCATCCTATCTTGCTTCCAGGGTCTCCCAGGACCCAGTGAGGAGTCTGGAAACCCTATCAATCTCCACAGTCCTACAGCAATCCATGTAACATTTACTGTGTACCTACTGTGTATACCCTGCAGAGATGCTGAGTTATCCCTACTGGTTATCTCTCATTCTCCTTTGTCATCTAGCCCCTGGCCTGGTCCCAGAATCAGTGCCTCAAAAATCCAGATAAATAAGCAAGGCTGGGCTCTAGTTCCTCCAACTTGGCCGTGTGACCTTGGGCAAGCATCCTTCCCTCTCTGGGCTTGAGCCTCCTCTTCATCTGTTAATTGAAGGAAGGTGTTTCCCTAGACAATCCAACTCAGTTGCTTATCCCCCTGACAAACTTCTTGTTCGAACACGCAAAAGAGATATACATTTTAAAACCAAAAGTTCCAGGACAAGCTGATGCCAGAATCTCAAGGCCCCTCCCTCCTCAGCCTTTTAACAGCTCCCTAGCAGGCTGGGCCAACAGACTCTGGCATCTCCCAGGTTTTGTTTCCTCGACTTGGGCCTGAGCCCAGATATCCGGGCTGGCTAGGCCAGGCTTTCGAGGGAAGGGTCTACCCTCCCAGCCGGGCCACCTGGAGGTGAGACAGGCATTGGTTAGAGGTGCCACTCCTCAGAGAGCAGCAACTGCAGGCTGCTTTCTGAGGTCAGGTTTCTGAGCTTTAGCTGGCCAGGGCAGTTGGGATCTGAGCTCAGGCAGGGATGCAGCCCTGGCAGGCTGTGAGAAGTTTACTCAAGGTTATCTGTACAGCTTCCACCCTGGCTGCCAGTCAAGTCCCAGTCTGCAGGGTTCCAGTGGGTGGCGTGTGGAGGTGACCCCCTCAGTCTACACAGACCTCTCTACCGCAGTGTCCTGCACCCCAGCCATGATATTCACCGACAAATACAGCAGACACAGTTTACAAATCCCAGTCCAGGAGGCTTCCCACACACAGACCCCACGCTCCCACCCAGCCTCACACCAGGCAACTCTCTAAGAGCACTCAGATAACTGGCACCAACCCATCGCTCAGCCCCTGGAACCCCCAGGACTTTCACCGACAAATACAGCAGACACACAGTTTACAAATCCCACGTCTAGCACGAACAACTGGTACCACACAACCAATTCCTGGATATACGCCCACCCACGATCTCTCAGACTGGGACAACTCCCGACGACATCATACTAAGGGTCAGTTCTTACCCTAACTGGCCTGTGGTAGCACCCTCTCGACATAACACCCAGGGCACCCTCCTACACACTCCACGACGCTGACCTGCAACCACTCCCGCGCCAACTTTCTGACAACTTCCCCAGCTCGGCCCGACACTCCCCCGGGCCGAGCACTCACGCTGCATTCCCAGCAGTTCACACAAAGCGCGCAGCCTCCCCCGCGGCCCAGACCCGAGTCGGAGCACATGGCTCCCGGGGCGGTGGGGAATCGGCCTGCGCTCGGGGCGCCTGCACCCCTCAGCCCCCTACCCCGCGTCAGACTCGGCGCTTCTGTTCCCCCGCGGGCCCGCAATCCGGGTGGGGCGGGGGCTCTGGAAGAAAGAAAACTCACGTGTCTGTCCCGGGGCAGGAAAAAGTTTGGTTCCCACCCCCTTCCCCCGCCGCTCGGCGCTCCTGACTCTTCGGGGCGCGGGGCTGGCCGAGCCTGCGCGCTCGGCTTTGTGCTACGAACTCGGCCCGGAGGGGGAGGGGAGGGGGCTGGGCTCCCACCTCCGCACCGCCCCCCCCAATCCTGCGCCCAGACTCCATGTTGGCCGCCCCCTGCCCCGGAGACTGCGCGCTTCGCCCGCGGGAGGCTCGGCTCAGGCTCGGCCTGCCCGAGGGACCCGGCGCACACAAACTTTCTTCGGGTCGCCGGCCCCACGCGCCCCGCTTCCTTGGCCCGCCTGGGAGTGACAGATGCCTCCGAGACAGACTTTCCTTTGTTCCAAAGGAAAAGGGAACTCGCGCGGGCTCCCCGGCCCCCCCCCCAGCTCCGAGACCTCCCGGCTGCCCCCACCCGCAGCTGTCACTCTCGGGGGGCCCCTCCCCGGCTCGGCCGCGGCGGGGGGTAGGGGGGCTACCGGCGGTTAGCAACGTGCACTTTTGAAACCAAACAAACCCGCCCCCCGCGCGCTCACCCCGGCCCGGGGCAGGGGCGGCCCTCTACCGGGGTGGGCTCCTAGGGAGTTGGGTCCCCCAAAAGGGCCGCGAGCGAACTTTCTCCGGGGGGGGGTGGAACAGCCCCCCCGCTACCGGTCCCAGTCAGCACACCGCAGTCGGGACTCAGAAACACAACCGAGGTCACCCATCCACAATCGCACGCGCTTAGACGACGCCCCCTCCCCCGCCCGGCCGAGAAAAAGAAACTTTCCAAGTTGTCCGCGCGCCCCCCGCCCCCATCTGCCCCCCTCCTGCGCACCGCACTGACTTTTCCCAGCAGCTTTTCCGTCCACGCGGCCTAGGGGTCGGTCCCGGGCGTCCCGGCAGGGGGCGGGAGGCGCCGGGGGAGCGCGCCGCGTACCTGCCGGGCCTGACACTCGGCCTGACAGCTCGCGGCTGGAAAGCACCTCGCGGCCTGACGTCAGATCCCCTCTCCTCCCCTCCGCGCTCTCCTCGCCCTCCCCCACCCGCCCGGAGGGAGAAAACAAACTTTGTGAGGAGCGCGGCGAGCGACGCCCACCCCCCGCGGGGCGGGCCAGCGGCTGGGGGCTTCGCCCCGCCCACCGCGCCCGGAGGGGGCGGAGCCGGGAGGGCACCTTCTTCCTGCGCCCACCCCCACCCTCAGGAATGCCACATGGCCTCCGAAGAGGAGTGGTGGGAACCCGGATCGGGATAGTGCGCTTGGGGGCAGGAAGTGGCCCGTTCCTCCTTTCGGAGAGCATTTCCGGAGCGCCTACTGTGTGCTCCACGCAGGGGGTGGGGGTCGTTACCGAGAGGAGAAATAATGCAAATCCCGATGTTTGTTAGTCAAATCTCCGGAGAGGAAACTGAGGCCCAGTTAGTCCGGGGATTTACCCCCCAGCTGGTAAGGACTGGGGTCTGAATGCGGCGCCTGTTCTGCCCTCAAGGTCGCGTAGAGTCGGGTAGAAGTCTCCCTCGGACACAGCCCCAAAGCACGTAGCCCCAGGGTCTGTCACACAAGGGGCAGCCAGAGGTAAAAATAGCCAATGTTTAAGGAGTGTTTATAACGCAGTGACGTTAAGCGTGTGTATCACCCTCGGGTTATG
This sequence comes from Eubalaena glacialis, assembly GCF_028564815.1. Lineage (NCBI taxonomy): Eukaryota > Metazoa > Chordata > Mammalia > Artiodactyla > Balaenidae > Eubalaena > Eubalaena glacialis. The sequence continues at coordinate 23,494,235 of NC_083728.1, forward strand.
GGGTAGGTTCTGTTATATGTCAGTCCCTGGTTTGCCCATGAGCTGTTCTTGACTTTGCTTCTTGTCACACAGTCAACCAGTGTCATTCAGCCCAGGTGGGTCCGATAGCGGGAGGCCGAGCGCTTATCTGATGGAGACGGCAGATGACCGTCTAAGAGCTCTCAGCGCTCCCTGGTTTCTTTTTCCTCTGCCCTCAACACCCAACTCCAGGACGTTTCCCTTGGTCTTCCCCAACCCTGCCAGCACTCTTCCCTGCTCTTCGCTCTCTGTTCCACGTACTGTAAAATACCTGCTGACCAACCTGTTGGCCTTCTGGGGAGACTTTGTGCCCCGCAGAGCCTAGCACAGTGTCAGCCTAAAAATGGGTAAGGCCTTTTCTGGGCCTCTGGTTCCTCATCTGGTCCCAGATATGTAGGACCCTCGTGCTTGGAAATTAGCAGCTTTGAAATGGTTTTTGGTCTTAATTACCCTTTAGCTTTGGAGAACTCAGAACAAAGATCTAGTTTGCTCCGCAGACCCTAAGCCAATCAGAATGCTGATTAAATGACTGTTAAGGTGCACCTGGACTCCCCATTGAAGCCAGACTAACCTGCAAATGCTTAGAAGCTAGTTGGCCACACTGCTTTCCTCACAGCAGTAGTCAGAGTGTCAGTGCTGCAGCCCAGCGCTCTCCGTGTCACAGACAGGGAAACCAGAGCCCAGAGTGGAGGCCCCAAACAATTTCTTGGAGCGCTCTGTCCACAGCCTTATGAGAGAAAAAGGGAGGCTTGGGGAGTCTCACGTAAAAAAGGTAAAACCTCCGGGCCCTGCAGAAATAGAGACGCAGATGTAGAGAACAAAGGTATGGACACCGAGGGGGGAAAGTGGGGGGGGGGGATGAATTGGGAGATTGGGATTGACATATATACACTAATATGTATAAAATGGATAACTAATGAGAACCTGCTGTATAAAAAATAAATAAAAATCAAAAATAAAATGTAAAAAAAAAAAGCCTCCGGACCCTGGTCCCTAGGATCACAGAACATGTGTGGGATGGGGGCCTACATAAGGGGGGAGCCTGGAAGGGAAAATGGGTGCAGCCAGGTGAGCCTGTTGATGCGACGGTTCCCAGCACTTGGTGTCAGTGCATGAGAGCCAGACTCTGCCCGTTTTGGGGAAGCCACAGGGGACCTGGGCTGCAGCCCAGAGACCTCCCGGCAAATTCAGCCGGCAGCAGCCCCCTAGGCCAGTGCTTCGCACGTCTTATGCTAGACGAGGTGCATGGGGCAAATGGAAGAGAGCAGCTCTGTCCTCCTTTTAGCCCGCAGTGGAGCCACCTGAGAGCCGATAACAAAGCAGATTCAGGAGCCCCTCCCCAGACTTCCTGGAGGGGGAGGGGGAGAGTTGGGAGGTAGAGGGGAGGCTGGTAGTATGTCAAGATTGTGCATTGTAAACAAATTTGAGAATTACCGCGTGTTTCTCAACTGGTAAGTTATCAGAATTTAAAATAGATGCATCCTTTAAAAGCCAGTAAGTGTACCTCTAGGAATCTATATCGAGAAATAATTGCAGAACAAAGATGAATGCTTACACAAGATTGTTCTTTGCAGCACTATTTATTTTGGTGGAAAATTTCAAACAGCTACGTGCCCCTCAGCGGGAGCTGACTGCTTACAGGCACTCTGGGAACTCTGCACAGCGGGATGTTGTAATGGGGTAAGTCTGTGAGCACTAACCTAGGAGATGGCCAAGGAATATTTATTATGACACTTTGCAATGTCCTAGCAAGAAGGGGCTTTGCGTATACTTGGTGAGAACTTTCGTGGGAAAACTTTTTCCAACTGGGAAGTTATTTTTATTGTCATTTTTCTCTCATCCAGTTTTGCCCCCCCCCTCTCTTTTTCACAGATGAAAAAACTGGGTCCCTGAGAGAAGAAGGGACTTGCCCCATGATCTGCCTGGGGTCCTGACTCCTGGCACAGATCTGGAGTGGGGGTGGAGGGGAAAGAGAGGTGGGCGTGGCATCAGAGCCCAGGCAAACCAGGTGGCCGCCGGGAGGCCATTTTAGGAAGAGTCCCAGGAACTCAAGATCCCTCAGGCCAGAAAGGGACTGGATAGGCTGCATAAGGCAATTCTGCCTCTGTACCTGAAAACCCAAATTAGAGGCTCCTGATGATGGGGCTCTCTCTTGATTGTGCCTGTTTCTAGTGAACTTGGTTATTGCATGCATAGGTTCAAATGAATGTTATGCAAATCTGTTTTCATTGGGGAAAAAAAAAAGGTCAGCCATTACTGTTTTTACCTGGGGTTGATGGAAATGGGGAAAGAGACTGATATTCACTGTATTCACTTGGCTTCCAACATGAGCCAAGGCGAGATCCGGTAGCACAAAGGAGATAGGGTTCTGGGGGGTAGAGGGGAAGAGTCCAGCAAAGGCCAGGGTCAGTCAGTAATTCAGGAAAAAGCTGGATTTGATCAGCTGGTAGGGCCTTGAAGGCTGAAGTGAAGAATTTGGATTTGGCAGTGTGGGTAGTAGGGAGCCCCTGCGGGGCTGCTGAGACAGTGGCTGAGGAGAGGTGGGAAGAGATTGGAGGTAGGGTGATCAGGTGAGGCAGCTCTGGGTAATTGAGACCAAACGGATGGAGACCTGTCTCTGAAGTCTAGGAGATTTGTAGCTCTCTTCCGTGAGGTTGTGCATTTTCATCTAATGTGGATTTCAGTTTATCAACATCTTACTTTAAAAGTCTTGTAGTATTTTTTTTTAATTTATTTGTTTATTTATTTATTTTTGGCTCTGTTGGGTCTTCGTTGGCTGCGCACAGGCTTTTTGTAGTTGCGGTGAGCGGGGGCTACTCTTCGTTGTGGTGCGCAGGCTTCTCATTGCGGTGGCTTCTCTTGTTGCGGAGCAGGGGCTCTAGGTATGCGGGCTTCAGTAGTTGTGGCATGCGGGCTCAGTATTTGTGGCTGGCGGGCTCTAGAGCGCAGGCTCAGTAGTTGTGGCGCACAGGTTTAATTGCTCCGTGGCATGTGGGATCTTCCCGGACCAGGAATCTAACCCATGTCCCCCGCATTGGCAGGTGGATTCTTAACCACTGCGCCACCAGGGAAGTCCCTAGTATTTTGTTGATCAGCTACAATTTGCTTAGCTTTCTCCTAGTTGTCGGGTATGCACTCATTCATCTAATTTTTGAGTGCCCAGTGCTTGACAGGCTGTGTGCTTGAAGCTGGGGGGTTTGGGCTACAGTGCCCGGTGGTGGAAAGGGTATGGGATTTGGGATTTGGAGCTACTAGCCAGGTGATGGAGGCAAGTCATCCAAACCCACTGAACCTCAGTTTTCTCATCTGTGGAAACATCTGGCTTTGGTGGGGGTAAGAGAAAATAAAGGCTGTGTAAAAACCGTTTGTGAATAGCATTCAGCATTTATAGAACAGCAGATACCATTATCAGGGTGTCTTAGCTCTGCTTCTAATAGCTGTGCGGCATTTGACAATCCGAGTTCCCGTTTCTTTCTCTTCATCTGAGAAATGACAGGGTTGAAAGATAGTCCTAAAGGTCTCTTCCTTCTCTGGCATTCTACCATCTAAGGCTTAAATGTTTTTGAAAGCAACGTATTGTATATATAAATGTCTGTTTGCTCACAGTTTAGGCAACACTGGGTTAAAGATTAAAACACTGGATTAAGATTAAAAAATCTTTTTTTTCTTTAAGTTTTTGGCCGTACCCCACGGCATGTGGGATCTTAGTTCCCCAACCAGGGATTGAACCCATGCCTCCTGCATTGGAAGGCAGAGTCTTAGCCACTGGACTGCCGGGGAAGTCCCAAAAAATCTTTTTAAATTTTATCTTTTCTGGGTTAAGTGGTGAGGAGTATTACCTAAAACTGTATCTGTCTGCATGGCTTTCTTAAATAGCTCTCTAGTTACACTTGATTATCTGATTTTCTTCCCGTGCAGTTTACATTTCAAATGGGCCCCAAGTTATAGCACTTTAACTTAGGGATGTCCGTGTGGCAGGGATGTGGCAGTGACCTGCAGGTAGAGATACCACAGTCTCTTCTCTTGATGCTTTCTGGCTTCTAGACAGATTAATTAGTGAGTGTTGTGCTTTTAATTCGGGGATTGAAAAAAATCCCTTTCGATTTTTCTGATAGTCTGCTGTCCTACCTGTAAACCACTGGGTACTGGTACTTGCAATCACAGCCATAGAAATCAGCTGTCAGAACTGGCTATTGTGGGGCCTGGGAGATTTAATGACTGTTTTTTTCTTCATTCTTTTTATTAGGATCCCAGGTGATAGGACAGTGGGGGATCAGATTCTGTCTGGCATGGTTTCATCTTTTTTATATGTGGGAACTTTTTTACCTCCTGGAGTACTTTTTATTATTTTTATTTTTTAATTATTTTATTAATTTTTGGCTGCATTGGGTCTTCGTTGCTTCGTGTGGGTTCTCTCTAGCTGCAGAGAGCAGGGGCTACTCTTCGTTGCGGTGCGCGGGCTTCTCATTGCAGTGGCTTCTCTTGTTGCGGAGCGCAGGCTCCAGGCACACAGCCTTCAGTAGTTGTGGCTCGTGGGCTCTAGAGCGCAGGCTCAGTAGTTGTGGCGCACGGGTGTAGTTGCTCTGCGGCATGTGGGATCTTCCCGGACCAGGGATCGAATCCGTGTCCCCTGCATTGGCAGGCGGATTCTTAACCACTGCGCCACCAGGGAAGTCCCCTGGAGTACTTTTTAAATTACAAAAGGAAATACACTGTGTTAATTATGGCAAGTTAAACAATGCAAAAGCGTATAAAGAAAAGTGAATAAGCTCCCCCCCTCATTCCCACCTTTCAGCATTAGCAGTGATAACAGGTATGTATTCTTCCTCACCTTTCTCTATGTTCATGTAAACACATACAAATATATATACACATCCTGAGAGGTGTTTTCTCTCCTCCCTCTTATTTACATTTTTTCCTAATTTTCAACAATTGCAAATAACATTTTCTACATAAAGATGTTTGCAATTCTGAGAATTTCCTGAAATAGATTCTCTGAAGTGGGATTACTGGGACAAAGAGTAAGAATGAATATTTGTAAGGCATGTTACCAAAGTGCTCTCCATGACAGCATTTGTAGTGTTTGAGTGCTTGTCTTACCCCGTCCTTAGCCACATCAAGTGTTAGCAGTTTTATGTTAATCTTTGCTCATTTGATGGCTGAAGAATCGCCTTTGGTTCTTTTAATCTGCATTTCTTCTTATTATTGGTGAGATTGGATATCTTTTTTTTTTAATTAATTTATTTTTTTTGGGCTACGTTGGGTCTTCGTTGCTGCGCGCTGGCTTCCTCTAGTTGTGGCTAGCGGGGGCTACTCTTTGTTGCGATGCACGGGCTTCTCATTGTGGTGGCTCCTCTTGTTGCGGAGCATGGGCTCTAGGCGCGCAGGCTTCAGTAGTTGTGGCACGCAGGCTCAGTAGTTGTGGCTCGCGAGCTCTAGAGCATAGGCTCAGTAGTTGTGGCGCATGGGCTTAGTTGCTCCATGGTATGTGGGATCATCCCGGGCCAGGGCTCAAACCCGTGTTCCCTGCATTGGCAGGCAGATTCTTAACCACTGCGCCACCAGGCAAGTACCGAGATTGGATATCTTAAAATTTCATAATTATTGGACATTTGTCACCTGTGAATTATCTCCACATCTTTTCAGGTCATTATGAGTTTTTTTTCTGACCTGCAAGTTCTTTTTAGTAGTAAGGATACTTAATCCTTGTTTGTCCTATTGGCTGCAGGTAGTTTTTTCCCCCAAGATTATTGTTTGCTTTTTTTCTAACACTTTTCTAAGCTGTTTTTTCTTTGTTTTTTTTTTTAAACTTCTCACTTGGTCAAATGTCAGTCTTTGTGATGTTGCCCATTGCTTTTAGGCTCAGTAGTTGTGGTGCACGGGCTTAGTTGCTCCGTGGCATGTGGGATCTTCCCGGACCAAGGCTCAAACCCGTGTCCCCTGCCTTGGCAGGCAGATTCTTAACCACTGCGCCACCAGGGAAGTCCCGAGGACTCAGTTTTTACCAACACTTATTAAAAGTGGAACTTTTCGGGAATTCCCTGGCAGTCCAGTGGTTAGGACTCTGCGCTTTCACTGCCAAGGGCCTGGGTTCAATCCCTGGTTGGGGAACTAAGATCCCACAAGCCGTGCGGTGTGGCCAAAAAATAAAATAAAATTAAATTGGAAAAAAAAAGGAACTTTTCTTCTTCCAAGAATGTACTTGATAATGCAGTGTACACAATTATAAATGTACACATCAGAAGAAAGACTGAATCATCTTTATTTTTCTCTATAAAATCATATTATGAAACTATTATCATATAAGGTCAAAGAAAATGCCCCCAAAAGTAGGAAAAAATACTTGGAGAGGTGTTTCAGGCAGTTAATTAATAAAAATACTATGTTATTTTTCTGGATTTTGTGATTTTTGTGATATATGTTAGTTTTTTAAAAATATGTAGTTTGCTATCTTTTTTTTCTCATTTTGAGTAAAGAGTCACATTTGTGCCAAATTTTATATATTTAATTTTACAGTTTTTTTCTTAATGAAGCCCCCCTCCAAATTATAGTTTCAGTTCCCACAAAACCTGGATCTGCCTTCAACCCTTAGGATGAATATGTTGGCAAAGATTAAGCCTTACCCCTTAAGAAGCTCTGGTTATAATTTGTCCCCTCTGGCCCTTTGGAAATGAAATTTCTTGCCCTTTCCTCTGATTTTGACATGGAAATAAAACTTTTAAAGGGGTCATTAAGTGAATGATACTTTATGCATTCTGTTCTTCACCTTGCCTTTTTCACTTAACAGTATATCTTAGAGGCCTTTCTCTTCATATGTGAAGAACTTCCCTGTTCCTTTCAGCAATTACCTCTTATTCCTTTGTATGGATATACCATATTTATCTTACTGCTGTCCCGTGGATTGTCATGTAGGTTGATTCCAGTATTACTATCACAAACAATGCTGCAGTAAGTAACCTTATACATCTGTCATTTCACAGAGTACAGTCATAGGATAAATTTTCAGGATTTGTCTTCCCATGAGTGTATGAGAAAAGTTTAGGTTGGAAATAATTTTTCTTCAGATTTTTTTATTGTGGAAAAATATGCATAACATAAAACTTACCATTTTAACCATTTTCAGGTGTACGGTCCAGTGGTATTAAGTACATTCACACTGTTGTACAACCATCACCACCGTCCATCTCCAGAATTTCTTCATTTTCTCCAACTGAAACCCTGTACCATAAATAGTAACTCCCTATTCCCCACTTTCCCTAGCCCCCGGCAACCATCATTTTACTTTTTGTATTCATAAATTTGATTACTCTAGATACCTCATAAAAGTGTAATCATACAGTATTTGTCTTTTTGTGTCTGACTTATTTCACTTAGAGTAATGTCCTCAAGGTACATCCATGTTGGAGCCTGTGTCAGAATGTCCTTTTTTTTTTTTTTTAAAGGCTGAATGATATTTTGCTGTATATGTATACCATGTTTTGCTTATCCATTCATCTGTCCTTGGAAGCTTGGGTTGTTTCCACCTTTTGACTATTGGGAATAGCTGCTATGAACATGGATGTGCAGAAATCCATTGAGTTCCTGTTTTCAATGATTTGGGGTAAATACCCAGAAGTTTCATCAGATTTTGAAGGCATTGCTCTGCTGTCTCTCAGCTTTTAGTATTGCAGTTGGGAAATCCCAAGTCATTCTGAATACTGATACTTTGTGTATGACCTTTTTCTTCTCTAGAAATTTCTAGAATGTCCTCGAATCCTTAGTGAACTGGAATTTCTTGATGATATGCCCTGATATGAGTCTGTTTTTTCCCCTATTGCTGAGAGTTCTGGGAGTTGAGAGTGGGGTGAAAGCCAGGGGGGCGGGGGTGGGAGGGTCTCACCATTTAGTATTATGAGCTCTGTGCCTCGCTGGCAGTGTTCCCAGAGCTGAGCGGAGGAAGAGGGCTGAGGGTCTGGACATCTTCAAGAGTTAGTACATGAACTTTCGTATAATCCCCTTGTTGGTATCTTCTCTGTCTCCTGTGCCTAGTGGCTACTTGTCCAGGGACCTTCTTCTACCTTCTCCTAAAAATAAACTTCTGATCTGCCAGGGTCTGGGTTGCAACCATGGTGGGTGGGGAGTAATGTAAGGAAAGGGATCTAAGAGTCTATTATTTTATATGTATATATTTTTGAGAGTATTTTTATTTATTTATTTATTTTTGGCTGCATTGGGTCTTCATTGCTGCACGCGGGCTTTCTCTAGTTGTGGCGAGCGGGGGCTACTCTTTGTTGCTGTGTGCGGGCTTCTCATCGCGGTGGCTTCTCTTGTTGCGGAGCACAGGCTTTAGGCACGCGAGCTTCAGTAGTTGTGGCTTGCGTGCTCTAGAGCACAGGCTCAGTAGTTGTGGCACACGGGCTTAGTTTCTCCGCAGTGTGTGGGATCCTCCTGGACCAGGGCTCGAACCCGTGTCCCCTGCATTGGCAGGCGGATTCTTCACCACTGCGCTGCCAGGGAAGCCCTATTATTTTATATTTAAGCAGCTTTTTAAGCCCTCTTCTGCCCATCGTCCTTGCTATAGCAGCCTCTCCCCCAACCTCACCTTCATGCCCCCTTCTAGAGGTGCCACTGATTTCTGAGTCTTTTGAGGATTCTGTGGTATAAATCAGGTTAAATTTTCACCTTTCCTTATAGCCTGCTTGGTTTTGCCATCTGATAGTACTTGTCCATTTACTTTTTTTTTTTTAAGCAGAGACCATATTCTTTTTTTTTAAATTTTATTTATTTATTTATTTTGGCTGCATCCGGTCTTGGTTGTGGCACACGGGATCTTTGTTGTGGCACGCGGGATCTTTGTTGTGGCATGCGGGATCTTTCATTGCGGCCTGCGGGCTCTTAGCTGCAGCGCATGCATGGGCTTCTCTCTAGTTGTGGCGCGGGGGTTTTCCTCTTCTCTAGTTGTGGCGCGGGGGCTCCAGAGCACGTGGGCTCTGTAGTTTGCAGCACGCAGGTTCTTTAGTTGAGGTGTGCGAGCTCAGTATCTGTGGCGCGTGAGCTTAGTTGCCCCAAGGCATGTGGGATCTTAGTTCCCCGACCAGGGATTGAACCCGTGTCCCCTGCATTGGAAGGCAGATTCTTAACCACTGGACCACCAGGGCAGTCCCCTTGTCCATTTACTTTCTACCCTCAACAATTCTGTAGTGCTTCCCTCTCCCATTCTCCTCTTTCTTGTGGGTTTATGCATTTTGAAAGTAGAGTTTCAAAAGGGAGCCACATTACATACCTGTGATACATCTACCATCTTCAACTTAATTTTTTTCCCACATGGCTTCCCAATGGTCCGAACACCCTTGTGTTGAGTAGTCTACCTTTCTCCCTCCGGGTTGAGATGCCAGCCTTATCCTACACCAAATAGCAGGTCCCATTTGTCTGTGGATCCTATTACTGAGCTTTGTCTTCTGTTTCAACAGGTCTTTATTGAGCATATTCTATGTGCCAGACTCTGATCTAGGCCAGGCTCTGATCTAGGCACTGGAGATAAAAGCAGTGTATAAAGTACAGCCTCCACCTCCTGGAGATTACATTCTAGTGAAGGGACACAGGCAATAAATAATGTCAGGTAATGGTAAGTACTAGGAAGAAAAATAGAGTAAGACATAGAGAGTGAGAGGTTGAGCTACTGTAGATACCAACAGAGGAGTGCCATCTCAGGAGGTGACGATGAATAGGATCTTTATAAATGGGAAACTCCAGCCATGCATGGATCTTTAGAGAGGGGGGTGTCGCGAGCAGAGGAAATACCCAGAGCAAAGACCCTGAGACAGAAGTGAGCTGGGTGAGGGACTTCCCTGGCGGTCCAGTGGTTAAGACTCCATGCTTCCACTGCAGGGGGCGTGGGTTCAATCCCTGCTCGGGGAACTAAGATCACGCATGCCATGTGGCCAAAAAGAGAAAGAAAGAAAAAGAAATGAGCTGGGTGAGTTTGAGGAATAACAAGAACAGTCGTGGCTGGAGCCCTGCAGGCAAAGGGGGAAGTGGTACCTGGGGCCAGATTTTGCAGGGCCTGGTAGGCCGTGGCCAAAAGTGTGTATTTTATTCCACACACAACGGGAAGTCATTGTAGTGTTGAGAACAGAAGAATGGAGACATAAGCATCATTACGTGTTAAAAGCAAGGCTGTGGTGGTTGTGCGGAGAACAGACTTTGGGGAGGAGGCAGGAGTGGCAACAGTTGGGCTATTGTCCTAACCCGCTGAGACAGAGGTGCCTTGGACTAATGGGGGGTGGGGTTGAGAGATGAGAAGCTATTGGTTCTGGAATATATTCTGAAGGTAGAGCCAACAGAACAGGTGGGCTGAAGCACTGGATATGGGTGGAAAGGAAAAGATCCCACATGCTGCAGAGCAACTAAGCCTGTGCGCCACAACTACTGAGCCCGCATGCCATAACTACTGAAGCCTGCGCACCTAGAGCCCGAGTTGCACAACAAGAGAAGCCACTGCAATGAGTAGCCTGCGCACCACAACGAAGAGTAGCCCCTGCTCGCCGCAACTAGAGAAAGCCCGCGCACAGCAGCAAAGACTCAACGCAGTCAAAAATAAATAAACAAAATAACCCTTTGAGACAAATGATACCTTTTTTTTTTTTTTAAGTATTTATTTATTTATTTATGGCTGTGTTGGGTCTTCGTTTCTGTGCAAGGGCTTTCTCTAGTTGTGGCAAGCGGGGGCCACTCTTCATCGCGGTGCGCGGGCCTCTCACTATCGTGGCCTCTCTTGTTGCGGAGCACAGGCTCCAGACGCGCAGGCTCAGTAATTGTGGCTCACGGGCCCAGCCGCTCTGCGGCACGTGGGATCTTCCCAGACCAGGGCTCGAACCCGTGTCCCCTGCATTGGCAGGCAGATTCTCAACCACTGCACCACCAGGGAAGCCCAATGATACCTTTTTGAAGAGTAGAGGGAAAGGAGACACAGATAGTTTAAGTAACCTGCCTGTGATTATACTCTGGTCATTGGAGGAGATAGGATTTTATTTCTGTAAGGTCAGTAGTAATGTCCCTTCTTCTCTTTCTGATTGTAGCAATTGAGTCTTCTCCCTTTTTGTCTTGGTCAGTCTAGCTGAGGATTTGTCAGTTTTTACAAACTTTTCAAAGAACCCACTTTTGGTTTTGTTAATTTTCTCTAATGTTTTTCTGTCCTCTATTTCATTAATTTCTGCTCTAATCTTTATTTATTTCCTCGTGTTTGATTTAGGTTTAATTTTCTCCTCTTTCCTCTTTTCTAGTGTCTTAAGGTAGAAGGTTAGGTTTTTTTTTTTTTTTAACATCTTTATTGGAGTATAATTGCTTTACAATGGTGTGTTAGTTTCTGCTTTATAACGAAGTGAATCAGCTATATATATACATATATCCCCATATCTCTTCCCTCTTGTGTCTCCTTCCCTCCCACCCTCCCTATCCCACCCCTCTAGGTGGTCACAAAGCACCGAGCTGATCTCCCTGTGCTATGCGGCTGCTTCCTACTAGCTATCGGTTTTACATTTAGTAGTATATATATGTCCGTGCCGCTCTCTCGAAGGTTACGTTTCTGATTTGAAATCTTTCTTCTTTTTCAAAAAATAAGCCTTTACAGCTATGAATTTCCCTTCAAGCAGTGCTTTAGCTACATCCCATAAGTTTTGATATTTTCATTCATTTCATAGTATTTTCTAATTTCCCTTGTTATTTCTTCTTTGCATCATTTATTGGTTATTTTTAAAAATAATTATTTATTTGGCTGCACCAGGTCTTAGTTGCAACATGCAGGATCTTTGTTGCTGCATGCAGGATCTTTAGTTGCAGCATGCAGGATCTAGTTCCGTGACCAGGGATTGAATCCGGACCCCCTGCATTGGGAGCACGGAGTCTTAACCACGGGGGTCTTCCACCAGGGAAGTCCCTCATTTATTGGTTATTTAGGAATATGTTTGGTTTCCATATATTTGTGATTTTCCCAAATTTCTTTTTGTTATTGTTTTCTAATTTCATTGCATTGTGCTCAGAGAACATACTTTGTATTATTTCAGCACTTTTAAATCTACTGAGGTTTGTTTTATGGCCAAGCATGTAGTCTATCCTGGAGAATGTTCCATGTGCACAAGAGAAGAATGTGTATCGTGATGTTGGGTGGAGAGTTCTATAGATGTCTGTCAGGTCTAGGTGGTTTATAGTATTGTGCAAGTCTTCTGTTTCCTTGTTGATCTTTTGCCTAGCTATTCCATCCTCTTTTTTTTCTTTTTGGCTGTGCCACATGGCTTGCAGGATCTTAGTTCCCTGACCAGGGATTGAACCTGTGCCCCCTGCAGTGGAAGTGTGGAGTTTTAACCACTGGACTGCCAGGGAATTCCGTCATCCATTATTGAAAGTTGGGTATTGAAGTGCCCAACATTTATTGTTGAATTGTCTTCTTCTCCCTTCATTTCTGTCAGTTTTTGCTTCATGTATTTTGGTGCTCTGTTGTCAGGTACATATATGTTTAAAATTCTTATATCTTCCTGATGGATTGACCCTTTTATCATTATAAAATGTCCCTCTTTATCACTAGTAGAGGATAATATTCTTTTTTTTTTTTTTTTTTGGCCTAGCCATGCAGCTTATGGAATCTTAGTTCCCTGACCAGGGATTGAACCCAGGCCCTCGGCAGTGAAAGCGTGCAGTCCTAACCACTGGACCGCCAGGGAATTCCCTAGGGAATAGTATCTTAAACCCAGTCAGTGTGATTCCCAAGCCCATGTTCCTAACCTCATACCAACTGTCCTGCTTCTGGAAGGTGCATCTTCAGGTATTCCTCCAACTCTTGTGTTCTCAGTCATTCCAGACTCACCCAAGTGTTCTATGTCAGCTGGATCTTCCTGCCCTGGGTCTTAATAAGACAGCTGAAATTCCATTCTGTACTCTGGGCAAGTCCCAAACCCTTCCCAGGATGCCTGCAGATTACTAGACGTTTTCACTCTTCATCTTGGGCCCTGGAGCCTGCTTGCCCACGAGCATGCCCTGGTTCTGTTGAGTCTTCACAGTTTAGTCACTTTCGCCTTCACCTATCCCGGTGTCTCCCCTCAGTCTCCCCATCCCTCACCAAACCTTGCTTACACAGGTGGAGTAAGCCATTTACTGTAGGAGGGTGAGAGGGAAGGCGTACTTTACAGAAACACAGAGGACTTCCATTTCCATGTTCTCCATCCATGGGTATCCTCTGGTGCCTCAGCTCCTGGAAGATTTGTCATGGCCCAACAGTATCCCGCCTTCCATCACCTGCCCCAGGCTCTGGTCTCCTCTCCCTTCTATTTCGAGGTCCTTCTTCTCTCTCCCCTCACCCCCTTCCTCTCTGTAGCAAAAACAAATTTCCCTCTCTGCTTTCTGCCGAGTGACTTAATGGCTGCTTTTGTTGTCTTTGTTTCTTTGGATTCTCAAGGGTCAGGCTCTGTCTGCTTTGGTCAAGCCCCTTAAGGAATTTCCCTAAACCCAGACTAACTTAAGAGTAGTGGGAGGGACCTCCCTGGTGGTCCAGTGGTTAAGACTCCGTGCTTCCAATGCAGGGGGCCCGGGTTCAATCCCTGGTCAGGGAACTAGATCCCACATGTCGCAACGAAGGTCCTGCATGCCGCAACTAAGACCCAGTGCAGCTAGCTAAATAAATAAATTAAAAAAATAAAAATTAAAAAAAAAAATATATATATATTAAAAAAAAAAAAGAGTATTGTGGGGCCAGCAGTTAGATAAGAAAACTTTCCACCTGGCTTTGCTGGGTTTATTGTCCTGCCTTTCTGCTGTGGTTGGGTGAAATGTTGGCATTTCCTGGACATTTTGATTATTTGTGGGAGCCGAATATTTGAAGCCAGGAGTTTTCAGAAGAGTCTCAGAGATCTGTGATGCTGAGTGAATCATCAGGCTGAGGCCCAGGGAGCGCCTACAGCAAGTTAGTGGTGGAGCCAGTCCTCAAGCCCCATCCCTGGGATGTACCTTGACCCTGGTGGACCTTGATGCTGGGTGTACCTTGGGTCATTCCCTTCCCATCCCTGAGCCCAACTTCCCATATGGGAAATGGGAATAAGAGCACTGTCTCGTCCCAAGACTATTGCGAGAGATAAATGACAAAATGCTTATGCCATGCTCTGCCTAATGCTTGGCAAATAGCAAGGGAAAGTTACACAAAAAAATCTTCACTTAGTTACATTCTATGACTTCTGACAATTTTCTAATCTGTTTCACAAATCGGTGTGTATGTGTTTCATATGGGCAAGACAGGCTTCTGCAGTAAATCCATAGCAAGAGAATACTTATTTTTTGCACGGAATAGCAGGAAGCGCCACAGAGAAATCTGTTATTTTTGGTAAAGAGCAAAGTATATGTCCACACAAAAATTTGTGCATGAATGTTCATAGCAGCCTTATTCATAATAGCCCCAAATTGTAGGCAACCCAAATGTTTATCAACTGGTGAAAGGATAAATTGTGTTATATCCTTACAATGGAATACTACTCAGCATTGAAAAGGAGCCACAGGTACATGCAGTAACAGAAATGAATCTCAAAAATATGCCAAGTGAAAGGAGCCAGACACAAAAGAGTAAGTATTGTATGACCTACTCATTTAAAATTCTAGAAAAGGCAGAGAAATCTATGAAAGGTAGATCAGTGGTTGCATGAACTGAGAGATAGGAAGAAGGGCTCAACCAAAAAGGGGAATGAACAAACATTTGCCAAAACGAATTTCATTTTGCATTTAAAGTGGATAAGTTTTATTGAAAACAAAAAAAAAAACGAATGGAACACAGACAAAGCAATAGTAAATAGAAACAAATGCAACAACAACAAACGTTTAAATTTAATCATACATTAAATTTAAGTTGGGGGACTTCCCTGGCAGTCCAGTGGCTAAGGCTCCGAGCTCCCAATGCAGTGGGCCAGGTTCGATCCCTGGTCAGGGAACCTAGATCCCACATGCTGCAACTAAGAGTTCGCATGCCACAACTAAAGATCCCGCATGCCACAACGAGGATCCTGCATGCTGCAACTAATACCCAGCGCAGCCAAATAAATAAATTAATATTTTTAAAAAACATTTTAAGTTGGGAATTCCCTGGTGATCCAGTGGTTGGGACTCCGTGCTTTCACTGCTGAGGGTATGGGTTCGATCCCGGGTCGGGGAACTAAGATCCTACAAGCTGTGTGGCTCAGCCAAAAAATAAATAAATAAATTTAAGTTGATCAACAGCTTACATACATGCTCTTTGTTCACCTGATTGTAAATTTACTTTCTCATCATCCCAGTTGGGGACATTTTACAGCTCAGCATCTGGATAAACAAAATCCTTTAAGATCCAAATACCTTGTGCCTGACAGTTTCCCTTTAGCTGAGGTGAATTTCTTTCTTAAGGGAGGATTTATATCTGACTTCATATTTTTCTTTCTCAGAGGTGAGGAGCACTTATATTCTGTTTCTGTAGGTCTCTATCCTTAGAGCAGGGGGGATGTGCTGGTGGGTTTTGGCCAGGGCAGTGACATGGTCCCATATACTTGGAAAGAGCAACTGGAAACTGCCCTGTGGAGGATGGATGAGAGGCAGGTGGGGGGAGAATCAGGAAGGCCGCTTAAGAGGCTGGTACAGTTCATGGAGCCGTATGCTTCAAATATATGCATTTTTCTATATATAAATTATATATTATATTCAGTTTTTTAAAAAATGAGAACAAAAGACTGTTGCAATAGTCCACATGAAGTCCAGTGGCCAGAGAAAGGGGCTCCAGGCCAGTCTGAGAGCAGTGGGGCAAGTCTAGGGACTTGAGTGGGATTCTGATTGTAGAACTGACAGGGTCTGAGGAGAGGTTGGGAAACTGAGAGGAAGCACTGGGGGAGGAATGGGGGGCCAGGAGAGGGAGGAAGCCAAGTCATATTTGAGCACTGATGATGAGCATTTCTGAGTGGGTCTCAGGGGCCCTGGCTGAGTGAATAAACTTACTTTGTAGCTCTCGGATTCTGCTAGGATGGAGCCGAGAAAAGACCTAGACCCCATCCTCGAGTGTCATGGCTCAGTGGGGAAAGGGGACAGCCTTCTTGGACCGGTTGGGGAAGGCATGGAGGGACTTTGGGGGAGGAAGTAGATGTCCCTTTATGACCCCTCCTTCATACACCCTCCTTACCTGTTTGCCTCCCAGATCTGAGGGTGGGGGATTAGTAACCAAGTGACAAGGGTCTGACCCACCTGGGTGTGAATTCTAGTTCTGAAGTTCCCTAGCTGTGTGACCCTGGACAGGTTGCTTAACATTTTTGAGCCTGTTTCCTCACTTGTAAAATGGGGATAATATCTTATTTGCTCGCAAATGACTTTTGCCCCGTTTTCCCCAGGAAGATGCAATTTGCAATTTCCCTGTTGCCTTGTAATGTGCTCATATTGTAGATGGACGGGGATGGTGCAAAGGGTGGTTCTTGGTTACCTGGCTGAAGAATTCCTTTATTTAAGCTCCTGAGGGCTCCATGGGCCTGGGGCCACCAGTCCCTTAAGCATCTTAGAACAGAAGGCAGCTCTAGGGAGGCAGCAGGCATGTCGGAAAGCAGAGGGGGCTGGGAATTGACTTCTCTGTCTGGAACTCTCTGGGTGACCTTGGGCGACCCCTAGTGGAGAAGTGTGACAACACACAACATGCCTGCAAGGATGGGTTTTGCAGCTTTGTACAAGATTTTGCTGAAAATACATGCTTTTGCTGCAGGTTCCAGGTAGAAATTCCTTCAGTGTATTTTTGCATTGTGGCTTGCTTTTTATTCACTTGGATTCAGCCCTGTGTTCTCATTTACACCAATGTATGTATGGAAGGGGCTTTCGTTTACTGGCAAATCTAGTATATCTTGTTACTGATGTCATTTTTTCCTTAGCTTTTGGGATTTTTGTCCTTTCCAGAGCTTGTGAATTCCTACTAGAATCCTCTGAACTGTATTTACATAACAAAAGTGTTTTCTCCTATAAAACCACTTTAAGATCACATTCAGTGCATGTATTTAAAAATTCATTTTATGTAATAACTTTTTTAAAAAGCAGCACTTTCTACTTACCAGGCACTGTTCTGTGTACTTTATAACTATAAACTTATTTAATCCTTATAATAACTCTATGAGGGTGAATGTTATTATCCCCTTAATAGTTGAGAAACTGAGCCTCAGAGAGGTTAAATAATGGGCTCAAGTTCATGCCGCTAATAAATGGCAGAACCAGGATTGCAACCTAGTTTTGTTCTCTTAATTATTCCACTGTGTTACCTGTGACCTCAAAATTATTTCTGCAAAGCTTTCCATGTAAAATTGGGATGCATCTTATGTACTTGTGTATCTTATAAACCAATAAAGATGGGACTAACAGCTGGACTTAACCCAACTTAATCTCAAGTCTGAGCCTCAGTTCCTCTTCACAGTGACCCCAGGTCCCCTAGGCCTCATCTGTAAAATGGGGGTGGGCATGTGAAGAATTATATGAATTGTTTTAAGGTTTGATTTATTTACACTTATATTTCCTTCCTCAGATCCATTTTGATGCACAAAGAAGGTCTGGCATATACCGCCCCCAAGCCTAGCACAGGATTTTACACACAGTGGTCCTCCCATAAATGTCCTGGGGATGAAGGGAAGACCAGCTCTAATGAACATCCCCACCTTACCTCTCCTGGAAGTTAATTTCTAGCCAGGGGAGAGTTGCTGATAATTTCTATGGTTATTTCTTTCTATGGTAATTTCTATGGTAATTGCTGGTAATTTCTTATTAGAATTAAGTCCCACCTTAAGAGGTGATATAAAGTAATTCCTAACTTCACAATGACTGATGAAGCTGGTTCTCTTGTTTTCCTTTATTTGGCAGATGTGGTGGGAAAGGGGGTCAATGGTTTGCCCCAGGTGACTCAGTGAATGTGAGTGGGAATCAGGCCAGGCTATGGGTCGGTGAAACTCTAGTCCTTGTGATGTCCTTTCTTGTTGCTGCTGTAGTCATTGCCTGTGGCCATTGCTGCCCCACCTTGAGTGCTAGCTTTGAAGAAAGGGACTATTCAGCCTGAGTGTCCAAGAGCCAGCCAGAGGCTCTTGCGGGCTCCATGGGCCTAGACTGCTGGTTCATTGAGGTGGGATCCTAACATCTTAGAACTGGAGGGACCTTGGAGGTCCTTTAGAGGCAGCTAACATCAGGATAGCAGACTAGACTGGGAATTCCAAGTTCTTTTGTTTGTTTGTTTGTTTGTTTTACATCTTTATTGGAGTATAATTGCTTGAATTCCAAGTTCTTTGTCCCAAATTATCTGGGCAACCTTGTGCTTGCCTCCGTCCTACTCTGGGCCACAGCTGGGATACTGGAGGTCCATCTAGCTATGGTGTTCCATGATACAAGTCCAACATTTCCATTTTATGTGTGAGGATGCTGAGGCCCAGAGAGGGACAGGAATTTGCCCATATAATTTTACAGCCAGAGGAATTCTTAAAAAGATCCCTTTCACCCCTGAAATCAGACTACCTAAATATAGTAATTGCTCATTAAGTGTGGGCCATTATTTTTAAAGTTATTTTATTTTGTTCACATGTTGCTTTTACTCAGAATTTTTTTTAAAAATAAATTTATTTATTTATTTATTTTTGGCTGCGTTGGGTCTTTGTTGCTGCGCGTGGGCTTTCTCTAATTGCAGCGAGCGGGGGCTACTCTTCATTGTGGTGCGTGGGCTTCTCATTTTGGTGGCTTCTCTTGTGTGGAGCATGGGCTCTAGGCATGCGGGCTTCAGTAGTTGTGGCATGTGGGCTCAGTAGTTGTGGCACACGGGCTTAGTTGCTCCGCGGCATGTGGGATCTTCCCAGACCAGGGCTCGAACCCATGACCCCTGCACTGGCAGGTGGATTCTTAATCACTGCGCCACCAGGGAAGCCCGGGCCATTATTTTATTAAGCAACATCTTATACAGTGATTGAGTGTGGGTCTTACTAGTTGTGTGAGCTTGACTTGAATAGGTCACTTAACTTTTTCCCACCTCAGTTTCCTGGGTGTGGATTGGGTTAATAACAGCCCGTCTTTATGGGGGAGTTGTACAGAATAAAATGTGATTGTCCATGTAAAATGTAGAGCTTGCCACATGGCCCATCGTAAGTGCCCAATAAAAATGAAAGTCTGTCCCTGCTTGAAACCTTCCAGTGGTTCCCATGGCATTTATAGTCCTATCCAAACTCCTGCAGGGTCCTAGAAGACTCTGAATTCATCACTTGGCCCCTGCCATCTTGGCCCCTTCTCTCATACCAGCCTCAACCCCACTTACTTTATGCCAAGTTCATATGCATACAGTGGGGTTTTTTTTTTGAATATCAAGACCATTCTTTTTTTAAAAATTTATTTATCTTTATTTATTTTTGGCTGCATCGGGTCTTAGTTGCGGCACACAGGATCTTTCGTTGCGGCACGTGGGCTCTTTGTTGCAGCGCGTGAGCTTCTCTCTAGTTGTGGCACGCGGGCTCCACAGCGCGCAGGCTGAAGTAGTTGTGGTGCGCGGGCTTAGTTGCTCTGTGGCATGTGGGATTTTGGTTCCCTGACCAGGGATCGAACCCGCGTCCCCTGCATTGGAGGGTGGATTCTTAACCAGTGGACCACCAGGGAAGTCCCTTGTTTGTTTTTTGTTTTGTTTTGTTTTTAACCTCTTGTTGTTTCCTCTGATTTCAGCTTAAATGTCACCTCCTCAGGAAGGCTGTCCCTGACCACTCAGGACTCCCTTCCCCCCATTAATCTCTTTCCTACATCACACTTAACCTAGTTGGTGATGGTTAGTTTTGTTGTTTATTGTCTCTCTCTTTCTCCCCTGCTCAGTGGTAAACTGTTTTGTTCACTGTGGGATCTCCCAGCACCTGCAACCTCCCATAATAGGCTCTAAATAGATGCTTGTTGTACCTGGTATCCAATCTCCAGTAGAGGCCCCTCACCTACATCCACTTTGGTCTTTCTTGGGCAAATCTGATCAAGCTCTGTCCTGCTTCAGGTGCATCAAAGACTCCTTGGTGCTCTGGGGGCAGGCAGGAGGAAAAACCAAATGCTCTCACCTCACATTCAGGTCCTTTCAGATCTGGCTCTGCGTCTTACTCCCCACCCTGCCCCACACTCCAGCACTGATACTGTGGGCAAAGTCATTTCCCCTGTTTGACTTGCTTTATTTCTCAGTTAAGTTGACCAGGCTTCCTTCTGAACTTCAGATTAACCTCACTCATTTCTTGTGTACATTTCATTGCACGCCTGTCCTTGTGGAGATTTATCATTTATCCATCAGGTAGCACCCTGTTAATTTCAGGTGCTCTTTTCTGTTTCACTCTGTTTCTCTTTCCCCAATCCAGGTGACTCCCACCTCCTTTTCCTCCCTGTCTCCTGTGCCCCTCCCCCACCCTACAAATCCCCTCTAAAATGTTTTCTTTGGGTCCTTGGGTAATGTCCAAACAGTCCCTTGAACAATCCTATGCTGGTTTTAAAATCTTATGCACGTTTTAAAATTACATTTAAGTTGTTAGGCGATAGCTCTCATTCTGTTTCTCCTCCCCCCCACACATTGTTTTTAATATCTATTTGTGTTGATGCAGGAACATTGAGTTCACTGCATCAGAGTGCTGCATGGTATTCCACAGCACGCATCGTCACATTTCACTTACTCATTCTCCTTGTGACAGGCATGGGGGTTCCCTCCAACGCCCTGCTGCCATCAGTGCTGCTGGCAGTGGACATGTTGTCCTGCCTCTTCTGGGCTTGCCCAGTTTCCCTGGGAGATGTTTCCAGGTGTGGAGTTGCTGAGCCGGAGGGGCTTTACTTGTTCACAAGTACTGGCAAGTGCTGTCCCGCATGGGGGACCAGTCTATCCCTGATCACCCAGCGTAGGAGAATTCCCCTTTGTCTCCATCTTTGCCAATGTGGTCTCTTGCTTTTGCTTTCTGGACACCAGTGAGATTGATATATTGTTCTTGTTAGTTGAAATTCCCCTTTTGTGAATCTCCTGTTTACACACTTTGCTCGTTCGCCTATTAGATTCTATAACTTTTTCTTGTAATATTTTAGAAATTAATTCCTTGTTTCATTTTAATATAGTAAAAATTCACCCTTTTTAAAAAATGAGTTTTACTAACACAACATTGTATTGATAAATCAACTATAGTCCAATATAAACTAAAAATTAAGAAAAATTTAAAAATAAAAAATGAGTTTTTTAAAATTAATTTTTAATGGAGTATAGTTGATTTACAATGTTGTGTTAGTTAAAAAATGAGTTTTAACAAACATAAACAATCATATAATCACCACCATAATCAAGACAGAGAACAGTTCCATCATCCCCACCCCTGCCCAACCTCCAGAATTCCCTGACGTCCCTTTTACAGTCCGTCTCTCTTCCCACCCCTAGCTTCTGGCAATCGCTAAGCTGTTTTCTGTCTTATAGTTTTGTCATATTCAGACTGTTGTACAAGTGGAATCATATAGTATATAGCCTTCTTAAAAAAAAAAAATTATTTGGCTGTGCCAGGTCTTAGTTGCAGCATGTGGGATCTAGTTCCCTGACCAGGGATCGAACCAGGGCCCCCTGCATTGGGAGCGCTGAGTCTTAACCACTGGACCACCAGGGAAGTCCAAGATATAGCCTTTTGAATCTGCTTCTTCCTTTGAGCATAATGCATCTGAGGTTCATGTCTTTGTTGTGTGTGTATCAGTAGGCAGTTGGTTCCTTCTTATTGATGAATAGCATTACATTGGATGAACAACCCACATTTTGTTTATCCGATTATTGTTTTTTTTTTGTTTTTATTTATTTTATTTTTGGCTGCGTTGGGTCTTCGTTGCTGCGCGTGGGCTTTCTCTAGTTGTGGTGAGCGGGCTTCTCATTGCGGTGGCTTCTCTTGTTGTGGAGCACCAGCTCTAGGCACGCGGGCTCAGTAGTTGTGGCTTGCAGGCTCTAAAGCGCAGGCTCAGTAGTTGTGGCTCACGGGCTTAGTTGCTCCGCGGCACGTGGGATCTTCCTGGACCAGGGATTGAACCCGTGTCCCCTGCATTGGCAGGCGGATTCTTAACCACTGCACCACCAGGGAAGTCCCCGATTATTGTTTAAAGGATATTTGGATTGTTTCCAAATGTGTCAGTTTGATTTTGATGACCTTGACAGTTTTGAGTAGTCCTGATCAGGTATTCTGCGCAATGTCTAACTTCTTGAACACTATGCTTTGAGTTTTGCAGGGCATCCCACTGTGATGCTCCGTGGACTTAACTTACCTGCCAGAGCCAATTAAGCTGTTGTCTGTGAAGGGGGTTTCGTGGTTGTTTAAGGCACACCTTTTTTCTGGCACCTGGAGTGAATTTTAAGTGTCAATAAAACTTTACCTTCACTGACTCTGTTTCTCCCCTCATACCATCTCTTTTTTTTTTTTTAACTTTCTTTTTTATTGGTTGCTTTTTTTCTGACTCTGTGTTTTTAGTTCAGGCTATTCTCATGGTGGCCAGCAATGATTGACAGTTGGTTTTATGGTCTGTTTGTTGATATCTGTCAGGACACTGGGGGTCTATTCTCTATCCAGTGGGAAAAGAGGGAGAATCTGATTTGTTAGTCTTTTTTCTTTTTTTTTTTGATAGTTTGCTTATTATTTGTGAGCTCAAATCGGTTAAGAAAATATTGAGAGAAATAGAAAGCATTGAAAGGAGCAGCCCATTGAGATACAGGCCAGTGGGTTTTTGTGTTTTTTTGGTTTATTTTGGCACATGGCTGAGGTTGTTGAACTGAAGCTGAAAGTTTTCAGTGTTTCTCTATGAGTCTGAAATATTTTATTACCTCCACAGAATGTTAATTAATAAGTCAAATTATATCTCTTAAATTTAAGAAGGTTTGTCTTGATTGGTTTATCAGAGCTAATGGGGCTTACATAAATATAAGGAAATACAAAAATTTCAAGAAAATAAAGAAATGGAAGTTTAGCAGTTTAAATATGCTAGCCTTTGAAGAGAAAAAAACCAACAACAGCTAAGCTTTACAAAAATGTTAGCTTAAGAGGGTATGTTTTTGACTAGTTATTTGTTTTAACAGCTTTATTGCTATATAATTTACATATCATAAAATTCACCCATTTAAAGTATACAGCTCAATTAATTTTCATAGATTTAAAGAGTTGTATAACCATCAGCATAATCTAATTTCACTCTCCTTCTGCACCTTCCTTACCCCAACCCTAGGCTGACACTAATCTACCTTATTCTCTGTAGATTTGCCTATTTTGGACATTTCATATAAATAGAATCATGCAATATGTGGTCTTTTGTTATGGACTTGTTTCATTTAGTGTAATTTTTTTGAGGTGTATCCATGTTGTAGCATGTTGTAGCATGAATCAGTACTTCATTCTTTTTATTGCTGAATAATATCCCAGTGCATGGCCATAAAAAGAAAAGAAATTGAGTTATTTGTAGTGAGGTAGAGTCTGTCATACAGAGTGAAGTCAGAAACAGAAAAACAAATACCATATACTAACACATATATATGGAATCTAAAAAAAAAATAGTTCTGATGAACCTAGGGGCAGGACAGGAGTAAAGACACAGACGTACAGAATGGACTTGAGGACATGGGGAGGGGGAAGAGTAAGCTGGGACAAGTGAGAGAGTAGCATTGACATATATACGCTACCAAATGTAAAATAGCTAG
This sequence comes from Eubalaena glacialis, assembly GCF_028564815.1. NCBI lineage: Eukaryota > Metazoa > Chordata > Mammalia > Artiodactyla > Balaenidae > Eubalaena > Eubalaena glacialis. The sequence continues at coordinate 23,517,930 of NC_083728.1, forward strand.
CTAGTGGGAAGCAGCCGCATAGCACAGGGAGATCAGCTCGGTGCTTTGTGACCACCTAGAGGAGTGGGGTAGGGAGTGTGAGAGGGAGGAGTTGCAAGAGGGAGGGGATATGGGGATATATGTATACATATAGCTGATTCACTTTGTTATACAGTAGAAGCTAATACAACATTGTAGAGGAACTATACTCCAATAAAGATGTTAAAAAAAAAATTCCAGTGCATGGATATACCACATTTATTTATCCATTCATCAGTTGATGGACATCTTGGTTGTTACTATTTTTTAACTATTTTGAATAATGCTGCTATGAAGATTTGTGTTCAAGTTTTTGTGTGGATGTTTTCATTTTCTTCAGTATATACTAGGAGTGGAATTGCTGGGTCATGTGGTAACTGTGTTTAACCTTTTGAGGAACTACCAGGCTATTTTCCAAAGCAGCTGCATTATTTTACATTTCCTCCAGGAGTGTATGAAGGTTCTAATTCCTCTACATCTGCATCCTCTCCAACACTTGTTATTTTTTGTTTTTATTATTATTATTACAGTTCATTTCCCTAATGATGTTGAGCATCTTTATATTCGTTTATTGACTGTGTGCATATCTTTTTTGGAGAAATGTCTATTCATATTTTGCCCATTTTAAAATTGGATTGTTATCTTTTTATTAAGTTGTGAGAATTCTTTATATACAAGTCTCTTATCAGATATATGATTTTGCAGGTATTTTCTCTGTTTTATTTTCATTTTCTTTTTTTTTTAATGTGGGATCTTATTTCCCTAACCAGGGATCAAACCCGCGCCCCCTGCAGTGGAAGCGCAGAGTCCTAACCACTGGACCACCAGGGAATTCCCTTATTTTCATTTTCTTGATATGAATCACTCTATTCAAATTTTCTAAAAAAAAAAAAAAAAAAATTTTGTTTTTCTTGTACTTCCTCAGAAAAAAAATTCACCCATATTTTCAAATTTCTTGAGTTCTCTTTTCAACCTTTCAGTTACTTAATTAAACTTTATACCTAGTTAACAATTATTTATATTAAATAATCTCTGTTGAAATAACCAGTGTGGTTTCTGTCCCCCTGACTGAATCCTGACTGATACAAATGTGTACTCCTTTGTGTCTGGTTTTTTTTTTTTTGGCTTGACTTGATATTTGTGAGATTTATCCACATTGATGCATGTAGCTGTAGTTCATTGTCATTTCTTTGTCCATTTTGTTTGTGGGCAGATTGGGTTGTTTCTAGTATGGGGCTATTACAGTGGTGCTGCTGTGAACATTCTTGCATCTGTCTTTTGGTGAACAAGTGCCCACATTTCTGTTGGATATGAACATACCTAGGAGTGGAATTGCTGAGTCATGGGGCAGATGTATGTTCAGCTTTAATAGATGCTGCCAAACAGTTTTCCAAAGAGATTATACCTGTTACACTCTCTCCTGTACTTTGTGAGAATTCTAGTTGCTCCCCATTCTTACCGTCATCTATGTGTAGTATTGAGAGTTTTTTTCATTGTAGCCCTTTGATGAGTGTCAGCTCCATTTATTGAGTCCCTCCTTTCTCCACTGATCTGCCACCTATGTCATATAACAAGTTTCATGAATGTGTGGGTCTGTTCCTGGGCTCTCTATTCTATTCCATTGATCATTTTGTCTATCCCTCCACCAATATCACACCGTCATGTTTACTATAGCTTCATACTAAGCTCTGAAATCTAGAAGGCACAACTTTTCTTCACTCTTCTTTTTCACAATTATCTGGTAATTTGTGGCCCTTTACTCTTCCATATAAATTTTAGAATCATCTTGACAAAGTTTTGTTGTTTTTTTTTTTTAATTTTATTTTTTTATTTTTGGCTGTGTTGGGTCTTCGTTGCTGCATGAGGGCTTTCTCTAGTTGCGGCGAGGGGGGGCTACTCTTTGTTGCGGTGTGCGGGCTTCTCATTGCGGTGGCTTCTCTTGTTGCAGAGCATGGGGTTTAGGCACCTGGGCTTCAGGAGTTGTGGCTTGAGGGCTCTAGAGCACAGGCTCAGTAGTTGTGGCGCACGGGCTTAGTTGCTCTGCGGCATGTGGGATCTTCCCGGACCAGGGCTCGAACCTGTGTCCCCTGCATTGGCAGGCGGATTCCTAACCACTGCACCACCAGGGAAGCCCCTGATCCAGCTTTTGTTCTTAGATATTCTTAATCCAGTTAAGGATATTCTCCTCTATTCTAATTTACTAAGAAATTTTAACATGAATAGGAGTTGATTTTTAAAAAATCATTTAAAATCAGGGTTTTTTTTTTGCATTTATTGGTATAATCATATGTGTTTTTAAAGATTGTGTGTATGTGTGTAACTGAGTCACTTTGCTGTACAGCAGAGATTGGCACAGCGTTGTAAATCAACTCTACTTCAATTAAAAAAACAAGTAAACACCTAATTACACTCTAAAAAGAATCATGTGTTTCTATTTTCTTCTAATCTGTTAATATGAGTTACATTACCATCCTTGAATAATCATATGTGTTTTTATTTTCTTCTAATCTGTTAATGTGAATTACATTACCATCCTTGAATACCTAGAATAAATTCAACTAAGTCATTATTTATTATCTTTTTAAAAAATACACGGTTACATTTGGTTTGCTAATATTTTGTATGAGAGTTTTACATCTATATTCGTGAATGAAACTGATCTGTTTTTTTAAACATTTTTTGAAAAATCAAAACCAATTTTTTCTTAATTCATTTTATTTATTTATTTTATCTTCAACCTGTTATTTTCTCTTCTGATAATATTTTTTCTGCTTTTGGTGTCATAGTTATGCTAGAACAGTCAGGATGATCTGTTCCTTGAGACTTTGGCAGAACATGCCTATAAAATTATCTGGGCCCAGTGTCATCTTTGTGGGAAGATTTTGTTTTAATTCAATTTAATGTTTCTTTTCTTTCTTTTTCTTTTTCTTTTTTTGGCTGTGTTGGTTCTTAGTTGCCGTGGGAAGATTTTTAACCACTGCTTCAATTTTACCAATACTTAGAAGAAAACTCAGACTCTCTTTTAATTTTTTCCTATTTTTAAATGTTTTATTATAACTCTTATTTCTTTCTGAGCCATTTCTAAGGCTCTGTTCTAGGAATTTGTTCACTTGTTTAGGTTTTCAAAATTGTTGGCATGGAGGGACTTCCCTGGTGGTCCAGTGGTTGACTCCTTACTCCCAATGCAGGGGTCCTGGGTTCGATCCCTGGTCAGGGAACTAGATCCCGCATGCCGCAACTAAGAGCCCGCATGCCGCAACTAAGACTGGTGCAGCCAAAATAAATAAATAAATATTTTATAAAGAATTGTTGGCATGTATTATAGTTGTTAACAACATGGATAAATTCTTGGTCTTGGTTCATTAATTCTTCTTTGCCTCGGTGTTAGTCTTAGCTCCACCCTGGCACACTTCTTTTTCAAGTGCTGTCTTCTTCATGGGAACAAGAGGAAAGCCTAGGGACTTGGGTGGTCTCCAGTCTTTGTCCCAAGGTTACCCTGACGCTCGGGATAAATGGTGGAGGCAAAAAAATCGCAGCCCAGAGACTTCCACCCCCCCCGCCCCAGAATCCCCGTTCTGCTTTGGGCTGCTGTTTACCCTTCTTCTCTTACACATCCCCACCTCATCCATTGCGGCCCAACCATGGTCCCAGAGGACTCTTTGTTTTGGGGTGGTGTTGACAGTTAACCTCCCTCTGGCTTGCTTAGAGTCTCTGGGTTGGTGGTGAAGGGAGCCACAGCTTGGCTCTTTCTCCTTGTTCTGCGCTAGAGGCCCTTTAGCTGTGACCTCAGCCTTCTGCATCAGTGGTTTCCTCTGCCTGAGGGAACCTGGCCTGATTTACGCCTCACTTCTCACCTTCTCCTGGATCCTTGCCTCCTTTCCCACCTGAGGGCATCCCTGTTCTGTGATCCTGTCACACTGAACTACTCAGTGCTCTCTGGTTTCTGGACAGTCTCCCCATGACCCTGTGAACTCCTTTAATATCAGAACTGTGATTTGTCCATTTTGAGAGCTCCAGTGCTTATTATGTGCCTGGCACATAGTAGGTGCTCTACATATATTAAAAACCTAATCAACACCCATGTTCATAGCAGCATCATTCACAATAGCCAGAAGGTGGAAACAACCCAAACATCCATGGGCAGGTGAATGGATAAGCAAAACGTGGTATATACACACAATGGAATATTATTCACCCTTAAAAAGGAAGGGCATTCTGACATGCTACAACATGGATGAACCTTGAGGACATTATGCTAAGTGAAGTAAGCCAGGCACACAAGGACAGATACTCTATGATTCCACTTAAATGAGGTACCTAGAGTAGTCAAAGTCATAGAGAGAGACAGTAGACTGGTGGTTGCCAGGACCTGAGGGGACGGGGAATGTGGACTCAGTGTTTAATGGGAATAGCGTGTCAGTTGGGGAAGATGAAAAAGTTCTGGAGATGGTGGTGATGGTTACACAATAATGTGAATATACTTGACATGTAAAAATGGCTGAGATGGCAAATTCTACATTGTGTGTATTTTACCACAATTAAAAACTTTTTTAGTTAAGAAAAAACTAATAAAAAAAAAAGTAATACAATCATGTGAGTTGTCTGAGGTCACACAACTTTTTCCAGATAGAACTGTTGTTCCTGGGAATATAATTGTCAAAAACCCAGGCACTTTCATCAAAGATCTAAGTATAAGAATTAAAACTAGAAAAAACTAGGAAAAATGAATATTTTTACAATTATATGATGGTATTGAACACTTAAAAAATGCTTATTTAAAAAAAAAAAAGAAAAAAAGGGAGTTCCCTGGTGGCCTAGTGTTTAGGATTCTAGCCTTTCACTGCCATGGCCTGGGTTCAATCCCTGGTCAGGGAACTGAGATCCCACAAGCTGTGTGGCATGGCCAAAAAATAAAATAAATAAAATAAAATAAAACATGTTTATTAAGTGTTTGTACTTCTTCTGAGATTCTCTTTTCATATTATTTGCCCATTTTTTCCTACCATTGTCTTTTATTTTTTGGCTGCCCTGACCAGGTCCTAACCACTGGACTGCCAGGGGACTCCCTGCCTTTTTCATATTGAATGGTTGAAGCTCTTTTTATAGGATAGTGTCATTGACATTTTTTATTAATCACGCTACAAATATTTTCTCCCGATCTGTATTTGGTTTTAACTTTGCTTATGGTTTCTTTAGCCCTACAGAAGCATTTAGTCTTCATGCATTTAAATCCACTGGTCTGTGTGTGTGTGTGTGTCTTCTGAGTTTTGTGCCAGACTTTGAAAGTTCTGGGGTGCTTCACTGTTACCTCTAAATGTTGCCTGTGAGAAATAAAACATTAGCTGCTGCTGCTTCTTTTCTAAAAAGCTGCTGTGAGATGTTAATAAATTAATGAGTGAAAAACTGCCTTCCCCCTGGCTCCTGAGTATGTGCCACATGCACTCCTGCTCCCAGACTTTTGTTCAGGCCATTTCCATTCCCTGCAACACCCTTTCCCTCTTAGCGACTCCTGCAGATTCCCCCTGGCCTGCTGGCCTGCACTTCCACACAGAACACTTCCCTTTTCCCATCCCCTGGGTCCCGTGAGCCCCAGGCCAGCTCTGAAACCAGTGAGGCTGCACTGGTTCTGTCCCACCCACACCTGGGTGTGAAGCCTTCTCTCTCTGGGGTAGAGGGGGAGGGAGTAGGCTTGTGACAAAACGGGGGGTTGGGATCGAGGAGGTTTGTTCCTGACCGCATGTCCCTGCCTTCTTCCAGGAAGGCCTTTGGTGCCACAGTGGCTCCGCCGAGTGATCTTTGACCCTGGTGTCGGGCATGCGTGGCCAGTGCTCTGGGAGTCCTGGGAGCTGGCTGCAGTGAGTGGGTGGCCAGGCTCAGCGTGGGGTTGGGGCGAGGGTCGCTCGGGGCCCACAGTCTGGGGTCAGGGTCAAGGGTGCGGTGTGGTTGGGACTGAGTCTGGGGAGTGTTTGGGCCTGGTTGGGACTCATTTGGGGCTGGCTCCATCTAAAGTTGCGATCAGGGACTTGTGGGGCTCAATTTGGAGGCAAGAGGAGGGGTTTCATGGGGCTCTGACCAGGGCTTGGCTAGAAGGGGCCTGGCGCCCCGATAGGGGCAGAGGCCTGTGGGAGGTTAGGCCTCCTGGGCCAGTGCAGGGTCCCCTTAGCGCTCAGTGCTCCCTTGGCTCTGATCTCAGACCTTTGTCGTGCACTGTGGCTGGCTGGCTCTGGGTGACCCTTAGGGAAGGCAGCAGGACCAAGCGGGGCCCAGCACCTGCTCCCTGCTGGGGTCAGGTGGGATGCGTCCAGCCCAGGCCTGAGCCCCATGGAAGGTCCAGAGGCCAAGGTCCAGCTCTCTTTCTGCCCCAGACCCACTGGGTGACCTCAGGCAGTCCCTGTCCTTATTGACTCTCTGTTCATTCAACCGTTATTTCCCCTCCTCTTATGCTCCAGGCACCGTGGTCAGTGTCCCCATCGTTCAAATGTAACAGGGACCCCTGTCCTGCCTGTCTCTTGCACGTGTGGGATGTGAAAAGCTGTGGCTTGCTGTGCTGCTGGTCATGTGGCTGAACTGACCCTCCAGCTGTGGCGGGTGCAGCTCAGAACACACCTGGTAGCTGCCTGGAGCTGCCAGCAAGGAATCCATTCATTCTCATCTCCATCCCTGAGCTAATGGGATGAGCCCTTCTCACTGTTCCCAAAGCCTCCCTGTTCTTCCAGGACCACCTGACTTTCCAGGAGCATTGAGGTGACCCTGGAGATCCAGGCTGTAGTCCTGAACGCTGTGACCTTGACCCCTGCCCCCTCAGAGGCCCAGACCCCCCGCTGGGATTTGCTGTGGTGACTCCTGTGGGTCCTCCCCACTCTGCCCTCTCCCTCCCAGGAGGGCTTTTCACCTCTGTCTGCTCCCCACTGCTGGTCTGGTCTCAGCTGAGCCTTCCCTGGGCCAGGGGCCGGGTTGGAGAGGATCGGGGCAGCCCCGGGGGATGGAAGGAGAGGGTGGGAGGGTGTTCGGGGCATAGGGGCTCCTTTACTTCACCCCAGTCACAGACACACAGACCCAAGGCAGTGCTCAGCCTTCTATTAGACATTCTGCCTTGCCGAGACAAACACCCACCCGACATGCATCTCCTGGAGCGCGCTCCCGGCGGGTGGCGCGTGTTCTGGTGGCTGGGCAGGGTGTAGGGGACAGGACTGGCATCCTGTCCTCTGAGAGGGGGCCTGGGTGAGGCTCGTGTGCTTGTGGCGGTGGCTGGGGAAGGGCTTTCATGCCCTGCACAGGGTTGCACGTGATGTGGTGCCCCAGACCAGGACGCAGGGCCCTGCCCGTGGGGAGCAGCCTGGGAGTGGGCGGGCAACAGCCGAGGCCTGGGCTCTCTTGAGGGGCCTTCCCCTGGGGCCTCCAGGTCCAGCCTCTGGCCCAGTTCCCGAGAAGATGGGGTTTCCTTGGAGGGTCACGGGGGGAACACCCGCCTCACGTTGGCTGTGCCCCTTGCCTGGCACTGCACTCTCTCAGCCCGTTTCCTCCACTGGGAGCTGGGACCCTAACCCCTCAGAGGGCGGATCCTCCGAGAGGGGCCTGTGGGCTTGCGGGTTTGTGGGCAGCGCCGGTGCGGACAGTGTCTGAGGGAGCAGGTGACCGGGACGCGGGCCTGGGCACGGGGGCGCTGCGCTGGCCTAGTCGTCTTTGTCCTTGGCGCCATGTTTGAGGATGCGGGTGAACTCCACGTAGTTGAAGTTGCCTTTCTTATCGATGGGCGCCTCGCGGTACATCTCATCCACTTCCTCATCTGTGAAGCGGTCGCCCATGGTGGTGAGCAGCTCCCGAAGGTGGTCCTCGTGGATGAAACCTGGGGGACAGGGCCAGGGCCATGAGACAGGGACTTGGGCCAGGACACACCTAACACCCTCTACCCCTGGGGCCCCCACCAGTCCTTTCAGACCCGGGAGGGGCCAGGAAAAGCCATAGCCCTGGTTTCTGTTCAGTTCAAGGTCGCTAGGGCCAGAGGGAAGAGTTCCGCCGTGGGACTGTCTGCGAGGTGTTGCTGCAGGGGACCTGGGGCTGGCGGGGGGGTGCTGGCTATGTCCTGCTTTAAGAGCCTGAGCCCCAGAGTTCCACTGCCTGAGTTTGAATGCTGATCCCCCCCTTCTTTCTAGCTGTGTGACCTTGGGCAAGTTACTTAACCTCTCTTTGCCTGTTTGGTCTGGAAAATGGGGATGAAAATATGCCAGCCTGGAGGGGCTGTGACGGCAGTCAGGAAAGTGTTCGAACATGCTGAGGCCAGTGGTATGCCTGTGGCCCCTGAGAAACTGCTGAAACGACTACTGCCAGTGTCGCTCTGGCCTGTCCCTGGAAGAAACCAGCTGTGAGACAGAAGCCCTTTGGAAGATTTGAGGATGGGGGCTGGTTTCTGTACCTCGCTGGCCAGAGGGCCTGAAATGGTTTGGTGTCTGGAAGGGTAGAAAGCAGAGGCCTAGTGCGTTGGGCCAACAGGTGAACTAGGAAATGGGAAAGCTTGGTGGATGTGGGCTGTTTTAGTCTCACATCTAGGGGAGAAAACAAGAAAGGAGCATAGCTTTTATAGTTCTGGCAACAGAACACCCCGGCATACGCGGGGGTGCCCTGGGGGAGGTGTGCAGGCCCAGCCCTGTCCAGGCCTCCATCCAGAGGCTGCCGACCTGAGGCCTCCTCGTCGAAGCAGGCGAAGGCGTTGCGGATCACGTCCTCGGGGTCCGTGCCGTTCAGCTTCTCCCCAAACATAGTGAGGAACATCGTGAAGTTGATGGGCCCCGGGGCCTCGCTCATCATGCCCTCCAGGTACTCGTCCGTGGGGTTCTTCCCTGTGGTGGGAGGGCCATTCGTGCCTGCTGTCACCTCCCGTCCCCTCCCTCCTCCCTGTCCCCTCCCTTCATGGCCCCACAGACAGGAGACAGTACGTTTTGTAAACTGTAAAGCATCTCTCTGGGATGGCCGGCTCTCTGACTGCTCCCTCCCCGTTCTCCTGGCAGGTGGCGTTGACCACTTTCCTCCTCAGGTCTGGGGTCTGGATGTCCGCCATGGGTAACGCTCACTGAAGTATAAGGGCCCCCATCTGCTGACCGCTCACTGCGTCCCGTGCTCCATGTGCCTTATCGCTTTAACTTTCACCACCTGTGAGGTCAGCATTCTTATCCCCCTTCACAGGTGTGGGACCTGAGGCCCAGGGGTTAGGACTTGTCCTTAGTCACACAGCGAGTAAGGAGTAGAGCCAGCATTTGAAGCCAGGCAGCCAGACCCCAGGTCCCAGGCACAGTTTCGAAAGTAGTTAAACCAGTGAGCTTTGGTGCCACACAGGCTAGGGTTTGAATCCCAGCTCTATGCCTGTTTCCCCTGCCTCTGAGGAGAATTGTGAAGGTGAAGAAGGCAATGGCTGTAAAATGGGCAGAACAATGATTGGCATTGGCCCTGTGGATTTGAATCAACTGCTGGTTCAAATCCCAACTCTACTACTTAGTAGCTGTGTGACCTTGGGCAGATTACTTAACTTCTGTGAGCCTCTGTTTCCTCATTTATAAAGTGGGAATGATAATCACACCTACCTAATAGGATTGCTTTGAGATTTAAGATAATACCTGCAGAGCTGCTTCTTGTTACTATTTTATTATTTGCTGCTCTTGTTTTTTAACCTTCGGATGATGTTCCTTTTTTTTTGTTTTTGGGCATGCCGGTGTGGCATGCAGGATCTGAGTTCCCCGCCCAGGGATCCACCCCATGCCCCCTGCAGTGGAATTGTGGAGTCCTAACCACTGGACTGCCAGGGAATTCCCAGAGGATGATGTTCTTAACCAGAGGCCACGACTGATCTGTGGACTCACTGACACGAGCTACAAACAGGAGTGAGGACTTTTCTGGGTAGATGCCCAGGACTGTCATCAAGTCTCTGGGGTTGAGGGCCCTGGGTGCAGGCGCTGCCTCATAAATGGGAAGGAGTCTTCGTGTCCCTGTCTCCTCTGAGCCTCACACACTCTGCTGTGTCCCCATGGGATGGCTGAGGCCCAAAGAGCTGTGACATCGGGACTCACAGCTCCTCCCCTCGCCAGGCCTCAGTCCTCCTTCCTGCCGGTGACCTCCTCAGGGAGGGAGCCTTCAGGTGAGTCTGGCCTGAAGCTGGGAGAGGTGTGGTGCCGAGGGTGGGGGCAGTGTGTGACCTCAGCCCTCCTGCTCCCTCTACATTGCTTGCTCCTCCCACCAGACACCCTGGGGGTGCACACAAGGGCCACGGTCACCATTGCACAGGAGGGGAAACAGGCACAGAGCGGGACTGCCCAGCCGTGAGGGGCAATGCCAGGGACTGACTCAGGCCTATCTGGCCATAGGCTGCCGCCTCTACTGCCAGAGACCACCCCCTCCCCCAGCCAGTGTCTGGCCCAGATGCTCTCACCTGGATGAAGGGGGCACCAGGAACTTGGGTTGAGGGTGGTTGTCTGTGGCTAGCACATGGGGCGGGATGTGGAAGCAGAGCCACAGGCTGCGGGCTGGTGTCTGGAGGCCTGGCCTCAGGGCCTCAGTTTCCCCATCTGAGCAATGGTGAGATGCACTAGATTCCTGAGCCCTTTCAGCTCTGATTCTGATTCTGGGGAAACCACTGGAGTCAGCCTCTCAGAGCCTGACACAGGTGACTTCTAAAGGAGGGGGGCAGATACCCTGGCCTCCCTTCTAAGGCCTCAGTTTCCCCATTGTACCATGGAAAGTCCATGCATTTCAAACTTTCTTGTAGTTGCTGATCCCATTCTTTAAATGAAATGGTACCGGGCAGCCCAATCCACAAATCTGCCTGAGGCAGTCCTGCTCTGGAGTGGGCCTGTCTGGGTTCAAGTCCAGTGGCGAACTGCTCTGTGCCTCAGTTTCCCTACCTGCTAAATGGAGAAAGTGATGGCAGTTACTCTCCAGGGTGGGTGCCTCATGTCAGTAAACAGGAAGTGTTCCGTAAGGGATGAGAAGCCCCGCTGCCTGCTCCAGCTGCAGCCCTTGCTGGGCCCACTTGGACTCCCACACCCTGCCCCTGCTCACCCAGCGAGGCCAGCATGTCATGCAAGTCCTCCTTGTCAATGAAGCCATCTCGGTTCTGGTCAATCATGTTGAAGGCCTCCTTAAACTCCTGGATCTGGGACTGGTCAAACATCGCGAAGACGTTGGATGTGGCCCGCTGTGGCCGCTTCTTGGTGGTCTTGGCCTTGGCCCGTTTACTGGACATCTTGGCTGCAGTCGTTTGGGGCTTTCCTGTAGGCAGTGGGTGTAAGTGGGAAAGCCTGTGACCCCGGGCCAGAGAATCTCTGGCCTAGCCCTGCTCGGCTGTCAGTGCCTGGGCCGGTCTTCGTGCTCCCATAGGCCTGGGGCTCCTGCCACCCAGCTCATCACAAAAGCATACAGCGTTGGCCCTGTGTGATCTGAAACAACTTCCTCTACCTCTCTGAGTGAGTATACTCATCTGGGAATGGGATAGGAGTGCCCAGCCGAAGGGATTAATTGACTTAGTGCCCAAGAAGCCCCTGGCATGGTGCCCGGCACAGAGGAAGCTATTTTTGCTGTGACTGTTTGGGTAAGACACTTAGGATTGGGTTCGGTGCCAACCATTTCCGTGCTTTATCTCCTTTAAGCCTTAATAGCATTTACACTGTCCATCTCTCTCCGGCTTACAAGGTGGGTTGCCTTGTAAGAGGCTCTGAGGCTCCCTGCCCCCACCAGCAGGAAGGAGCTGCGGCAGCGGCCCTGCATTCCTGACATTCCTCATCCTTTCCTCCTCCCCATCCCTCTGCCCTCCCTCCTCTGGAGGTTCTGGAAGGCCAGTGCTCTGGGCAGTCTCTCTTCCCCCCACCTGCCCACACTTGACCAGCCCCTTAGGGTGGGAGATAGACCTGATTTGGGCCCTACTCCTTGTTCTCACTCCTCAGTGCTTATAGGAGCATAAAGCTCCCCCCGGCTCAGAACCCCAGCTTCCTGTCACCCTTGTTTAGACCTGGCCTCCGAGCCTCCAGCCTGTCTCACCCATTCCATACAGACCCAGACACTTCACCTTGAAATCCTTGAGGGTTCCTGCCATCCCCCCCTCCCCCAGCAAGTCTTGTGAAAGGCCCTGTGTGAACCCCTCCTGCCCTGCTCTCTGACTGGCCATGGCATCCCTCATGGCGTCCCTCCTGCCATCTATGTCTGCTCCCCAGACACACCCCCGACTTTCCTTCTTGGTCCCTCCCCTGGAATGCCCTTCCTTCTCCAGCCCAGTTCTTCAGACAGCCCGTGGGGAGCAGTTCCCCCACCCTGGCTTTGACAGTAAGCACTTAAAGGTCTCTCTCCCTCATAATCAATCAGGGCTGGTGGCAGTCCCCCGATTTAAACCTAAGCCCACGGTGGTGCTCATAGATGCTTGTTTAATGAATGACTGTGAAGGCAACTGCAGCCAGTCTGCTGGCCCCACTGTACAGATGGGGAAACTGAGGCCCAGCAAGGGGCTCTTTCCCTGAACCCTTGTCATGGCTAGTGGGGACTGTGCCCCTGAAGACCTAGGGCCATGTGCCGCTCAGCTGGGGCAGTTGTGGGCCTGGCTGAGGCCCCAGGACTGCTGCCCTCCCTCTTTCCTCTGCCCTGAGTCCCTTTGTCGAGGATCTGCAGGAAGCCTTAAGTGCTCCTCGGTCTGTCGCCAGGCCTTTATCCCATGACCCTGGTTCAAGCCATTTGCCGTCTTTGGCCTTTGAGATCTTAAACCCTGAGCTGGGACACTGGCCAGCCCCAGCCCTTCCCCAGAGCCACAGCTGCCTATAGTTATAGACTGTCCCACTGGGTCCCACTGGACTGACACACCTGGCCTTCAGAGTTTCTCCTGTGGTTCAGGGTGGGTAGACAAAAGCCTTTCCCACCCTTGACCTGTGTGGGAGTGGGATGGTGCTGTCGGCAGGGAGTGCCACCGTGTCCTGTGGTTAGTGCTTCGAGGGGCCCACTCCTTCCCTGAGCCAGGTGTTCTCTGGGAACTTTGACTCATGGCACCCACAGAAGGCAGCCGAGGAGAAGTCCACTGTGCCCAGCAGAGGCTGTGATGGTTATCATCACTGTCACTCCCCGGCCCCCCCCGCCCCCCCCCCCGTAAAGTTCTAGGGCAGACATGGCAGGATGAGAGAGGAATACACGACCAGAGGCGGGAGTGGCCAAGAGCTCACCCACTGCTCTGATACTAGCTGGGCTCCCCTGCCTCCCTGGCCACCCCATCCCCGCCCTCTTCTGTTGAGGCGCCATGACAGGGCTTGGAGCACTGAACTGTACAGTTTGTCCATCCCAGCAGTCTTGGGAAGCAGGGTGGGGAGAGTGGGGTGCCCCTCACCGTGCAATTAAAAGAACTGAGGCCCGAGAAGTGGTGTATCCACGAGAGGGGTAGAGTCCAACTGGAAGCCAGGACCCCTGGGCTAGGGGTGGGTCTGGGGGTGGCAAATGGCCTTTCATGGTGGGCGGATGGCTACTGAGGGGCTGAGGACTCTTTGTGACCAGAGGTAGTTTCTAGTCTTGGTTGAGGGACTGGGGTCAGAGACAGGCTGGCCTCTTAGCCCTGGAGCCATCCCCTCCTCCTCCTGGGGACCCTAGCCACCGGGGGTCCGATATAGCGGGTACTTGGCCTGCTGCAGCTAGGTGCCACCTCCCCCTTTCTGGTGCCTGAAATCCCACCGTAACAGCAAAGACAAGGCCTGTGTCCCCCACTACCTCATGGTCCCTATGGCTGGCAGTGCCAGATGCCTTGCTGGTAAAGTCACCTCATCTGAGGCAGAGTTATCTGACCCTTTCCTGAGAGTAGCCAGAGCAGCTGGAGGGCTGGGGAGGAGCGGGGGACCAGGTCCTGAAGCCCAGGTCCTTGTCCAGCCGCGGGGGCGGGGTGAGCCCGCAGAGGGCCCCTGGCGCACCTTCCCCACCCAGCAGGCCCAGGTGGGCAGATGGCTCAGCGTGGGCGAGCCCCGGGGCGCGGCACACAGCCTCCGTGTGTGCGGGGGGGGGGGGCGGGGGTTACTCCGGTCTCCATCCCTCTCTCCTGCCCCAGGAGATGGCGGGTGGCACACGGACGCTCTGGAGGACACACATGGGTCCCCTAGGGCAGGGAACACCGGCAGCCACGACGCCCTCCCGTCCTCCCGGGCACCCCGAGTCCTGGGCTTGGCACCTCTAACGGCACAGCGAAGGGGCAGGGCCCGGACAGTCTTCCCTGGCCATAGGCCCACTGGTTCCCAGAGCCGGGAACGGTCTCCCTGCTGCCCAGACCCAGCCAGAATCCCCGTCAGACCGAGCAACCTCGCAGCCCCAACCAGGCCCGCGAGCTGTCCCTGCCCAGAGGCCCTCCGACACCTCCCTGCGTCCCCAAGTTCGGGCCGCGGCCGTCACACCGCCCACGCTAGACCACCCGGGCCGCCGGGCTCCCACCTGGTGCGGAGAAGGCGCTGGCTCGGTGCGCGGAGCGGGTGCGGAGCCGGGGCTGGCGGGCCGTCGCTGGGGTCCGGGCTGGGCGCGGCGGGGGCGCGGGGCGGGGCGCGGCGCCGGGCCTTACAAGGCAGAAGAATGTGCGGCGGCGGCGGGACGGGGGCGGGGCCGCGGCAGCCCGGCCTTATTTGGCCTCGACCCACGGGCCCGGGAGGTGGGGTGTTCCCGGGTGAACCCCCAGGCTGCCAGGGCCTTCCCCATCGTGGACCGGGGAGGTGACGGGGGTGAGTAGGGGGTCTGGACTGCCCGCGGAAGGGGGTTTATCTGGGCCGGCCCTTCGTCTCCTGCGAGGCCGGCAGAACATCCAGGGGCCTCTAGTCCTCAGACCCTACCCCCATCTTTCCCCCAAAGGCCCGCTGCCCGGCCCATTCCCGGGGGAGGGCCTCCTTCCACCAGGCCAAGTACGGCTTTTTTCCAGTCCCAGAGAAGAGGCGTGTCAGAGAGAACCCACTATCCTCATACAGAGCCAGCAGTCAGGCTCCTGGGGTGTGGGGCACACATGAAAGTTGGGTAGGACCGCACTGGGGACAGCCCACCTCAGCCAAGTCATTCTTCTCTCTAGGTGCCCTCAGTTTCCTCACCTATAAAATGGGAGTGTGGTGGTGAGAATTCAGTGAAAGAGTGGCCAGAAAGACCCACGTAGACCCTGGGGAGCCAGCGAGAGGAGCAGGGGCTAGGGGACCCCCGGAGCATCCTTGCCAAAGGGGCTGCACCCCCTATCCCCCTCTTGTTGGCCTGAGTTGGAGGATGGAGTCTGGAAGGACAGACCCATCCCCTGTGCCATCGGGCATCAGGTCCATCATTTTGACCCGTGAAGGAGCACCTTACCCATCAGCCCCTACCTGGACTCCCGCCCCGCTCTCTCTCCCCTTTGATCCAACATGGACGTTCCCAAGGGAACTTTTCAACGCCCAGTTACTTACTCTGTAAATATTAACTGACACCTGCTACCTGCCAGGCACTGTGCTTGGGTGCTGGGGTAAATACTCAAGTAATTGCACTCAGGAAGCATTTGTTCTTGTGGAGGGAGATACCATGAACAAGTAGCTCCATGGCTTGGAGGGTAGAAATAAATGCCTTGAAGGAGAATAAAACTAGGTGAGGGGAGAGAAACAGGAGGTGGGGCTGCCTCCCAGGAAGTGACATTTGGGCAGCGCTGAAGGATGTGAGGGAGTGAGCCAGCCCAGTGAGCCACAGAGGAAGAAGCCCTGTAGGGGGAGCTTGCCCAGCTCACGGTCAAGGAGCAGCGGGAGGTCAGTGTGACTGAGGGGAGGGTGGTGGGAGAGGAGGTCTGAGAAGCAGTAGGGACCTAGCCCGGGGATCCTTGTGTTACCCAAAAACTGGGTTTGCCTCTTGGTGGGTGTCAAGCCAGTAGACACTAACAAGCCAAAGATCAGGAGACGGAAGGATTTATTATTACTTGCAGCCAGTAAGGAGAATCTTACTGGTGATCTTTCCTAAAGCAGTGTTTCCCTGAACAGCAAAACTGGGGAAGTTTTAAGCTAAGGGTACATGCATATTCATGAAGGGGCTTGAGCAGAGGAGAAATCCGCATGGAAATGGGGCCAAGGTCCAAGCTTTAGCTGAAGTCAGGAGGGTTAACATCATCATTCTGTCCTCCACCTGCGGTGGGGGTCTTAGTCCCTGCAGAACTCAAAGACAAGTTATGCCTATCCCTTGAGGAGGAACTAGGACTCTGCTTTATCAGTGCACTGTGTTTGACGGCCTTTTCTCTGTTCCTGCATTCCTTTGTTCTCTTAAGATCATTAATTACTGAGACCTGTTCAAGGGCAAGCATTGTGGCCAGGCTTAGATCACAAAATGACTTAGGCCAAAATGGCTTCTCTTATGTCAAGAAAGCCATTCCTGGTTCTCTTTCTCCAGGGACCCCTTAACTTACCTGCTTACACTCGTAGGCCGCTGTAAGACATCAGAGAGTCCTGAGCAGAACGGTGGTATGATCTGGCTTACGTTCTAACTGAATCCCTTTTGGGGTTGGGGAGGGGGAAGCAGGGAGACCAGTGAGGAGCTATTCAACAGGATGAGGTGTCCAGACTAGTGTGGTGGCAGTGGGAGAAGTGATGGGATTCTGGACATATTTTTTTGGCTCGGGGGGGAGGGTGGCCATGCAGTGCGGCTTGTAGGATCTTATTTCCCCGATCAGGGATCAAACCTGGGCCCTCGGCAGTGAAAGCGTGGAGTCTTAACCACTGGATCACCAGGGAATTCCCATCTGGACATATTTTGAAGTTGCATCCAATAGGATTTTCACATGGATTGGTATGTGTGTGAGAGTCAAGGAAGACTTGAAGACTCCAAGGGTTCTGGTCTGAGCAGCTGGAAAGAAAGAGCTGCCATTTTCTAAGATGAGTCTCTTATGGAAGGAGCAGGTCTGGTGAGAGATCAGAAGTTCTGTTTTGGACATATCAAATTTTAAAAACTTTACTTTGAAATAGTTTCAAACTTACAGTAAAGTTATAAGAACTGTACAAAGAGCTCCTATATACCTTCATCCAGATTCTCTAATTGTTAACATTTGGCTTTATTATACTGTCTTCTGTGTGTGTGTGTATCCTCCTCCCCAACCATTTGAGAGTAAGTTGCACACATCAAGCCCTTTTACCCCGAAATACTTCAGTGAGTATCTCCTAAAAAGGAGATTATATTACATACCCATAATACAGTGATTAAAATCAGCAAAAAAATTTTTTATTGAAATATAGTTGATGTACAGTATTATAAGTTACAGGTGTACAATATAGTGATTCACAATTTTTAAAGGTTATACTCCACTTATAGTTACTGTAAAATATTGGCTATGTTCCCCATGTTGTACAATATATCCTTGTAAACATCAGGAAAATTTTAACATTGATTTAATACTATTTTTTTTTAAAGATTTAATTTTTTTTTTTTGGCTGCGTTGGGTCTCTGTTGCTGTGCGCAGGCTTTCTCTAGTTGTGGCGAGTGGGGGCTACTCTTCCTTGCGGTGCGTGGGCTTCTCACTGCGGTGGCTTCTCTTGTTGCGGAGCATGGGCTCTAAGCATGTGGGCTTCAGTAGCTGTGGCACGCGGGCTCAGTAGTTGTGGCTCGCGGGCTCTAGAGCTCAGGCTCAGTAGTTGTGGCACACGGGCTTAGTTGCTCTGCGGCATGTGGGATCCTCCCAGACCAGGGCTCGAACCTGTGTCCCCTGCATTGGCAGGCGGATTCTCATCCACTGTGCCACCAGGGAAGTCCCGATTTAATACTATTATCTAATTTACAATCCATATTCAAGTTTTGCCAATTATCCCAATAATGTCCTTTATAAAAAATTTCTTTCTGGTCCAATAGCCAATCCAAGGTTATCATATTTCTTTGATCTCCTTCTCTCTCTCTCTCTCTGTGTGTGTGTGTGTGTGTGTGTGTGTGTGTATGGTAAAATAACAAAATTTATCATTTTAACCAATTTTAAGTGTACAGTTCAGTGGCATTAAGTACATTCACATTGTTGTACAACTATCACTACCATCCATCTCCAGAACTATTTTTTTTTTTAATTAATTTAATTTTTATTTTTGGCTATATTGGGTCTTCGTTTCTGTGCGAGGGCTTTCTCTAGTTGCGGCAAGTGGGGGCCACTCTTCATCGCGGTGTGCGGGCCTCTCACTATCGTGGCCTCTCTTGTTGTGGAGCACAGGCTCCAGACGCGCAGGCTCAGTAGTTGTGGGTCACGGGCCTAGTTGCTCCGCGGCATGTGGGATCTTCCCAGACCAGGGCTCGAACCCATGTCCCCTGCATTGGCAGGCAGATTCTCAACCACTGCGCCACCAGGGAAGCCCCCATCTCCAGAACTATTGATAAATTCTGTAGCCATTAAATAGTGACTCCCTATTCTTTTCCCTGAGCTGCTAGGTAACCATCATTCTACTTTCTGTCTCTATGAATTTGATTACTCTGTGTCCCTCATATAAGTGGAATCAAACAGTATTTGTCCTTTTGTGACCAGCTTATTTCACTTAGCATAATTTCTTCAAGATTCATCCATTTTTTAGCATATGTCAGAATTGTTTTCCTTTTTAAGGCTAAATAATATTCCATTGTGTGGAGAGACCACATTTTGCTTATCCATTCATCTGTCACCAGAAATGTGGTTCTTTCCATCTTTTGGCTGTTGTGAATAATGCTGCTATTAACATGGGTGTAGTACAAATATCTTTTCATGTCCCTGCTTTTTATTCTTTGGGGGTATATATCCAGAAGCAAAATTGCAGGATTATATGGTAATTCTGTTTTTAATTTTTTTGAGGAACCGCCATACCGTTTTCCACAGAAGCTGTACCATTTTACATTCCCACCAACAGTGCGCAAGGGTTGTAATTTCTCTACATCCTTGCCAACACTTGTTACTTTCTGTTCTTCTTTCTTCCTTCCTCCCTTCCTTCCTTCCATCCTTCTTTCCTTCCTTCCCTCCTTTCTTTCTTTTTAATAATAGTCATCCTAATGGGTGTGAAGTGATATCTCACTGTGGTTTTGTTTTGTATTTCCATAATAACTAATGTTAAGTATCTTTTCATGTGCTTATCGACCATTTGTGTATCTTCTTTGGAGAAATGTCTGTTCAAATTCTTTGTCCATTTAAAAAATCAGGTTGTTGGACTTCCCTGGTGGTCCAGTGCTTAAGACTCCATGCTTCCACTGCAGGGGGCACGGGTTTGATCCCTGGTCAGGGAACTAGGATCCTGCATGTCACATGACATGACACCCCCCCAAAAAAAAAATCAGGTTTTTTTTTGTTGTTGAGTTTTAAGAGTTTTTTTTTTATATATTCTGGATATTAATCCCTTATCAGATAATATGATTTGCAAAAATTTTCTTCCATTCTGTGGACTTCTCTGTTTAAAATAATTTTTTAAATTTATATAATTTTTATATACCATAAAATTCACCCTTTTCAAGTGTACAATTCAGTGGTTTTAGAATACTCACAGAGTTATACAACCATCACCACCATGTAATTCCAGAACATTTTATCATCCCCCAAGAATCAACATACTCATTAGCAGTCACTCCCCACTTCCCCTTCCCCGCATCCCCTGGCAAACACTAATCTACCTTCTGTCTCCAGATTTGTTTACTCTGGAAATTTAATGTAAATGGAATCATATAATATGTGGCCTTTTGTGACTGCCTTCTTTCACTTAGCATAATGTTTTCAAGGTCCATCTATGTTATAACATGTATCAGTACTTCATTCTTTTTATTGCTGACTAGTATTCCATTCTATTGCTATACCACATTTTGTTTACATATTTATCAGTTGATTGATATTTGGGTTGTTTCCACTTTTTGGCTATTATAAATAATGCTACTATGAATATTGGTGTATAAGTTTATGTGTGGATGTATATCTTCACTTTTTTGGATATATATCTAAGAGTGGAATTGCTGGGTCATCTGTTAACTCTATGTTTAAACTTTTGAGGGACTTCCAAACTGTTTTCCTCAGTGCTGCATTGTTTTACATTACCACCAAAAATGTGTGAGGGTTCCAGTTTCTCCACATGCTCACCAACACTAGTCTTCTAGTCATCCTATTGGGTGTGAAGTGGTATCTCATTGTGGTTTTGATTAGCATTGCCCTAAAGACTTGTTATCTTGAACATCTCTTCACGTGCTGATTGGACATTTGTATATCTTCTTTGAAGAAATGATTATTCAGATATTTTGCCCATTTTAAAATTTGATTCGTTTTTTGTTGTTGGGTTGCAAAGGTGCTGTGTATAGTCTAGCTATTACACCCTTACCAGGTATATGATTTTCAAATCTTCTCTCCCATTCTGTGGGTTATCTTTTCATTTTTTTGGTTTGTTTAAAGATGCATAAATGTTTTTAACTTTGATGAAGTTTATTTTTTCTTTGGTTTCTTGTGCCTTTTTTTATCATATCCATGAAACCATTGCCTAATCCAAGGTTGTAAATATTTATACCTATGTTTTATCCTAAGAGTTTTGTAGTTTTAGCTCTTCAATTTAGGTCTCTAATCCACTTTAAGTTAATTTTGTATATGGTGTGAGGTAAGGGTCTAACTTCCTTCTTTTGCATGTGGATATCCAGTTGTCGCAGCACCATTTGCTGAAAAGACTGTTCTTTCTCCATTGAATTTTCTTGGCTCTCTTGTTGAAAATCAGTTGTCCATAAATGTATGGGTTATTTCTGGACTCTCAGTTCTACTTCATTGATATATATGTCTACCCTTATGGCAGTACCACACAATCTTGATTACTTTAGTTTTGTAATCAGGAAGTGTTTCATCCAACTTTGTTCTTCTTTTTCACGATTGCTTGGCTATTCAGAGTCTCTTGCATTTCCATATCAATTAAGATCAGCTTGTCAATTTCTACAGAAAAGGCAGCTGGGATTTTGACAGAGATTGTGCTGAACCTGTAGGTTAATTTGGGGGAGTATTGCCGTCTTAACAATATTAAGTCTTCTGATCCATGAACATGAAGTGCCTTTCCTTTTACTTATATCTTTTAAAATTTCTCTTAATGATGTTTTGTAGTTTTCAGTTTACAAGTCTTGTACTTCTTTTGTAAATGTATTCCTAAGTGTTTTAATCTTTTTGATGCTATTGTAAATGGAATTGTTTTCTTAAACTCATTTTCAGTGTGTTCACTGGTAGTTGAACTGTTTTTACTCACGATACTTCTGACACCAAATATGTGGGTATTTTCCTCACACCAGTCAATTCTCCAACTCTCTGGACACCAATTGGATGTCCTACTATTTGGTTCAATTCTAACCCTAATTACCTGGAGTTAGTGTCAGACTTCATAGGTTTAAGGGCTCAGTCCCACAAGATTTCCCTCACATCAGACCCAGGATACCCACACTTTTGTCCAACTTGACTACAAATTGCAGATTACTACACATCCCTCCCCGCCACTGTTAGGGAACTGTTGACCAAAACCACCAGCCTTAGCCAGGCTCGCTTGCCTGAGTTGTCTCACAACAGGAAGTCCCGATAAGGACTGGAATCCATCTTGGCTGAGAGATGAGCATGCCACCAGGAAGGATCCCGAGTGAGACTATGGGCCAAGCAAGATTGGCCAGAGACAACCCGGAAACTAATCCCATTACCATAAACCCTGAGACTTTGAGCCATGTGGCAGAGCAGTTCTCCTGGGTTCCCTTACCCTACCGCTCTCTGCCTGGGCGCCCCTTCCCGATAAATTCCTTTGCTTTGTCAGCACGTGTGTCTCCTCGGACAGTTCATCTCTGAGTGTTAGACAAGAGCCCACTCTCGGGCCCTGGAAGGGGTCCCCCTTCCTGCAACACCAGGATAAATAATTTCTTAGAACTGCTCATAGAACTCAGGAAAGCAGTTGAATTACTATTATCAGTTTACTATAAAGGATACAACTCAGGAGCAGCCAAATGGAAGAGATGCACAGGACAAAGTGGGGGCAGGGGTAGGGGGGAGCTTCCATGCCCTCTCCAGGGATGCCATCTTCTCAGCACCTGGAAGTGTTCACTAGCCTGGAAGCACTCCAAACTCTGTTGTGTAGGGGTTTTTATGGAGGTTTCATTACAGAAGCATGATTAAATCTTTGGCCATTATGACTGACTTAATCTCCAGCCCCTCTTCCCTCCCTGGAAGTTGGGGAATGAGGCTGAAATTTCTAACCCTCTAACCATGCCTTGGTCTTTCTAGCAACCAGCCCCCATCCTGAAGCTATCTAGGGGCCCGCAGCCACCAGTCCTGCCATTAGCATACAAAAGATTCTCATCACTCCAGAGAGTCCAAGGGTGTCAGGAGCTGTGTACCAGGAACTAGGGACGAAGACCAAATATTTATTATTTATTATATCACAGTAGAGATACGATTGGTTTTTGTATATTCATCTTGCTTCCAGGAACACTGCTGAACTAATTTATTAACTGATAATTTTTTTGTGGATACCTTAGGGTTTTCTATATGAAAGATCATGTTATCTGCAAATAGAGGTAGTTTAACTTCTTTCTTTCCAATTTAGATGCCATCCATTTCATTCATTTATTCATTCTTGCCTAAAGGCCCTGGCTGGAACCTACAGTACAATATTGAATAGAAGTGGCAAGAATGAACCTCTTCGTCTTGTTCCTTATCTTGAGGGGAAGGCTTTCAGTCTTTCACCGTTAAACACGTTAGCTGTGGATTTTTTTTTCTTTTGGATGTCCATTATCAGCTTGAGGATGTTCTAATTTGTTGAGCATTTTTATCATGAAAGGGTGTTGGGTTTTATCAAATGTTTATTCTGCATCTATTGAAATGTCTTTAATCTCTGTCCCTTAGAACTGTCCTTTAGCTTTCCTATGTCTTTCATGCACTGACATTTTTGGAGAGTCCCGGCCAGTTACTTGGTGCTCCCTCATGATTAGCTTCAGGTTATGGATTTTTGACAGGAATATCACAGAAGTGATGCTGTACTCTTCCCAGTGCATCTTATCAGGAAACACGTATGATGTTATGATTACCAGTGATGGGAAAAATTAACTTTGGCCATCTAGTGTCTGCCAGATTTATTCATCAGAAAATTACTATTTTTCCCCTTTGTAATTAATATGTTCATTAATAGGTAATTTGTGGGGTGCTCCTTTGAGACTAAATATTCTGTTCCTCATCAAACTTTTACCCATGGCTTTTAACACGCACTGATGATCCAGTTGTTACTATGATGGTTGTCAAATGGTGACTTTTCTAACCCTTCTCACTTCCTTTTACTGGTTGGTGGACGTGTTAACTTTGAGATTACCTGTTAGACGTCTAAGTGGAGGTGGTGAGTGGGAAGTGCAAAGTTCAAGGAAAGGTACAGGTTGTAGATTTAGATGTAGGAGTTGTCAGTCTGTAGAAGGTTAAAGCCATTAGCAGTTGAGGGTCTCCAAGGGCCCATGTCCCCTGTTGGTCACAGGGCTTCACCAGGCCTGGGGTCCGCTGACATGTTTTGGAGACAAACCCTGGTGCTGACTGGGTCACCAGAGTACCGTGACTCCATGGAGGCTGGGACTGGGGGCTCCTGTCTTATGGGAAGCTGGGTTCTGTGGAAGGAAGTGTCCTTGCTCTGTTCAAAGCTGGTAAAAGCCCTTACTACTTAACCCGGCAGTTTAGGCTTGTCCAGCACCACCCCTTCCGTGAGCAGCAGCACAGTCTTACACTTCTGCCTCTGCTTGCTGCGCGCTTCACTGCCACAGCTTGGGGAACTCCTGCTCATCCTTCAAAGCCCAGCTCAAATGTTACCTTCTCTGTGAAGTCCCACCTCTACTCCCCGCAACAAGGTTATTCATTTAGAAAACAGTTCTTGAGGCTCTCCTCTGTGCTAGGCACTGAGACTAGTGAAAAAAACTCTATTCCTACCCTCAGGGAGCCCATGTTTCCTGATGGAGACAGATATTCATAAGTAATCTCACAGATCTAAGCGTCAGTGACAGCAACAAAGCAAGATAAGTGAAGTGACTGTCCAGCTCCAAGAGTTAGAGCAGGGGGTTTGCACCAACCTGGCCTGGCTGAGGTGCTTTGGGAAGGTTTCACTGCAGAAATGCCAGCTGGCCTGAGAGCTGAGGAAAGAATAGATGCATTGGTGGGGGAGCCATGGCTCCCTGTGCAAGGCCTGAGGTGAGGCTGGAAGGCAGAGAGCAGGGGATGGGCTCCCAGGGGAGATGTACCTAGAAAGGTGGGCATAGGCCTCCAAGGCCAAGTTGAGGAGGCTAGATTTTCTCTTGCTGGTACTGGGAAGGCTTCAAAGGGTCCGAGCAGAGGGGGATTTTCGAGGAGTCCCTCTGGCTGCCATAAGGAAGAGACAGTGGGGACCACATTGATTTTTCAGATCAGCCAGATTCATATCAGTAGGAGATACAACTTCATTTTTTTGTTTAGATTTATTTTTATTTATTTATTTATTTAGTGCCAGGTCTTAGATGTGGCATGGCATCTCTTAGTTGTGGCATGCAGACTTCTTAGTTGCGACATGCGGACTCTTAGTTGCGGCATGCATGTGGCACCTAGTTCCCCAACCAGGGATCGAACCTGGGTCCCCTGCATTGGGAGCGCAGAGTCTTACCCACTGGACCACCAGAGAAGTCCTGATACAACTTCATTTTAAGTTTCTTTTATAAACCCCATTCCAGTGCTGGTGGTAGGAACTTCATCTCAGTTGGTCTGGGGGTCCTCATGGTCTCTGAATCTCAGGCCACTGGTGGCAATGGCTTTGTCCTGCTGGCCTGGCCACAAGGCCCCTGAGCCCTGTGCTGCTCGTGGCTACGGCCGAGCCTTCTTTCTCTGCTCTCAGGCTATGGGGTGGGGACTCCGAAAGGCTTGGGGACCCACAAACTTTGGGGGAGCAGGAGGTTTACAGGGGAACCTGGGCCTCCCTGCTCTCTGACCTGCGGCCTCTGGGTGGTTCTCAGGGACCCAGGGACGGTGAACAGTCTCCTGCTCTGCTCCCTTTCCTCTTCCCCAGCACCCTGCAGCCTTCAGGAGGGTGCTTTCTGTCTCTGTTTGGCCCTGTTCCCTCAAGGATTGTGCTTTGGAAATGCAGAAACCGAGGACTCACTCCCAGCTTCTCTGCGAAGCTGCTGTCGGCCTTTCCCTGAAATGACAAATGCCTCCCTGATAGAACAGAGTACAGGAGATGGGACATCATCTAAGCCATGTTCGTGTTCAGACTGTTTAATCTGAGTCATGAGAAAACAGAAATCCAAATTATGTAACATTCTCTAAGATGCTTGGATACTTAAAAATGTCAATGTCATGGAAAAAAAAAGTGGGGAAACTTTCTGATTCAACGAGACTAAAGAGACATGATAACTGAAAGCAGCGAATGATCCTTCACTGGATCCTGGATGGATACAAAGGAAAAGCCATGGAGGACATTGCTGGGGCACTTGGAGTATGGCCCTGCTTTAGCTGGTATTAATGTCTGGGCACCAAGTGCCCTCCTGGGTAAGGGAGGTGCTCGAGGGTCACTCGTTTGTTAAATTAGAGAGTAAGGGTGGTATTGTGCTCACGTAGGAATGTCCTTATTCTTAGGTGTCGCCTGGTGTATTTGGGGTGAAGCAGTGTGGTATGTGCAGCTTATTGTTAAATGGCTCAAGGTGAGGGGATGTTTGTGTATATCCCTGAGAGGAACAATGCAAATATGGCAAAATCTCGACAGTGGGTGATTCTGGGTAAAGGACATTAAACTATTCTTTCAACTTGGGGAGGGTGGGCCTCTCCTCTGCTGCACCAGCAGGGCTGGGAGAGGGGGCCCAGGTACTCTGATACAGGGAGTGCAGGACCCTCCCTGAGACGCTGATCTAACCCTCAAGGCCCCTCCCCTGCTGCCGCGGAAACACTCAGGCTCTGAAGGGGTAAGGGACCACCCAGTCCCCCGAGGCCCGTCAGGAGCAGAGCTGGGTGCTCGCTGGTCAAGTCCAGCGTGACCGCCTCCTGTGTTCACTCACACCTCTGAGTATCTGGCTCAGTGCCCAGGCAACCTGAAACCCGTTCACTTACCTTCGAGTCACCCTCAGCCATGTCTCAGGGCAGGGGTAGGTCCAGGAAGGTGCCAGCCCCAGGAGTTAATCTGAGCCATCCATGGTCACTGGACGCTCAGCCACCACTACCAGGATCTAGACGTGAGGGCACAGCACTCCTAGCGCAGGGGGTCTGGCCCACAGGCTTCAGATGAGCTCACGAGCGGCCCCTCTGGGGAAGGCAGGGCAGCCCGAACAAAGTCCCTGGGAAGGTAGTTCCCCTGGGCTTGAGGTCACCAGCATCTCCGCTGCGTTGGGCCAAGGGAGGAGACCAGGTGCCTGCAGCTCGGCCGGGCCAAAGAACTTTCTCAAACACACGTTCTTACCACCAGACATGGGCACTACTGTTCCTCCTGCTCTCCCCTGCATCCCATCCCCGTCTCCCGAAGCTGGTTAATACCCACTGTCCTTCAGCCTTGACCCGGGTTTGGCGGAGCTGTCATGGGTTCTCACAGCCTCACTGTGCTGCATCTCCTTTCCTACCATCTGCTGTAGACTGGAACTCACCTATGGCATGTTCCGTGTCTCCCCCACCGGGGCGTGAGCTCTACGAGCAGGGTAGGTGCTCAGGAAGTGCATCCAATGCATGTAACTGTCAGGGTGCAGGCAGCTGCTGGGGTACCGAGTGCCCCGTCCTGCGTGAAGCGCACGCAGAGTCGGGGTCTACGGAGGGGGCGTGAGTTGTCAGCGTGGGCAGCCCATCTCAGCTCCCATATAGCAACGATAAAGCATTTATTTCTCTGGAGGAAGCTGGTCAGGCAGATGTTACACACTCATCTTTCAGAGAAGGGAACCGAGAGCTTAGTTTTCTTGCCGGGGATCACAGAGCTGGTGCATGAGAGAGCTGGTGTTACAGTTTGCACTCCAGTCAGCCTGTCTCCAAGGAGCTGCCGTTTGGAAGGGGTCTGGCTGTCTCCTGGGGCGTCCACTCCACCCGCCTCATCCCAGCCTGGCCCGTCCCGCTGCAATAACACCATGAGCCCGTGGTACACGTTACCTCATTTATTCTCACAACATGCCTGTGAGGTAGGGAGGGGCGGGGACTGTCCCCATTTTACAGAGGAGGAAGTTGAGGCACACAGAGGTCAAGTGACTTGCCCAAGGTCACAGACAGCGGCCAAGCTGGAATGGGCCCTAGAGCAGGCCCGCAGTTCACCCGGGGCCCCTGTGGCAGGTGCTGGACACGAGGACGTCTCCAGTGCCGCAGCCGTGGCCACAGGAGAGCAGCCCTCGTGCACGGAGCTTGCTGCGGGCCTGGCCTCGCCCTCTCCCTCCCTGCCCCCCACCTCACCCTGCAGGCCTGGGCCATTGCAGCTCAGGGCTCATGACACCCTGGGAGTGGGGCTGGGGGGCAGGGGAGAGAGAAGGATGACTGGGGTAAAAAAATAGAAAACTCAGAGGCCGGGCAGATGGGCCCATGGCCGGGGAGTGGGGGGCAGGTGAGAGACAAAAAAAGGGGGGGCTGCTTACACACAAGGTATATATTTTTACACACACTTGTACACACACCTAGATATAGTACATGTAAAAATATATGCTATTCACACACCCGCCTCCTGCCAGGTGCCCCCGAGAGCCAGCGGTGGCGCTGGTGGGCATGGGTGAGCAGAGGGGCGTTTGTTAAATATACACTCTAAGGTCTATGTGCATATGTACACATACGTACAGACACAGCCGCCCGCCCCTCGGGTACTGTACACAGGCTCGGCCAGGGACACATGACCCCTGGAAAATGGGGTCCCTCTCTTGAGTGGCCCCTGCAAGTCACTCTGAGTCATACATTTTGCTGAAGAAAGAAGGGGCTGGAGAGAAGAAAAAGGCGGGAGTCTGGAGTGTGGTTTTTATCTCATTCCCCCCCACCCCCCAAAGACTTCAGCCCTCCTCATGGTCTCAGAGAGGCGAGTCACCCGCCTGACGCTGCCTAGGGCTGGCAGGTCACAGTGGGAGGGCTGCTTCTGCTGAGAGGAACCTATATCTGCGTGTGTGCACGCGCGCGTGTGAGCACTTGGTGGGGGAGGGGAACGCGTGTCCATCTCTCTGTCCTCTGGGCTC
Source organism: Eubalaena glacialis (assembly GCF_028564815.1). Lineage (NCBI taxonomy): Eukaryota > Metazoa > Chordata > Mammalia > Artiodactyla > Balaenidae > Eubalaena > Eubalaena glacialis. The sequence goes on from NC_083728.1 coordinate 23,546,019, forward strand.
ACCCACAAAAAGGGCTGAGAACCAGAAAGCCGATAGTCAGGATGGTGACCCCTGTGTGAGCTCTTAAGGGAAAAGAGAAAAACATAAGAATGAAAACTCCAAGGTCAGAGCTGGGGTAGCCAGGAAAAGGAGGAAGGACATGGCAGGTGCCCAAGGCTGCCCTTGGGCTGTCGTCATCTTGTAAACAAGCTAGTTTAAGTTCTCATTAGATAGAGCAAGTAAAAAGACCGTAGTCTGGAGGCTGGGCCGGGGCGTTGCCGAAGTCCATCTATCTAGTCCACCACGGCCAGCAAGAGGAAAAAAAAGTTTTATAGTTTTGTGTTTTTGTTGATTTTTTTGTGTGAAGTCTTCATAACCTAAAGCTGGGAGGGACCCAAAAAAGCCAAATTGTGAGCCCTTGTATGCGTCAATTTGAAAGTTGGCTCAGGGTCTCTAGACAGAATAACCATACTAAAGGTTGAGAAAATTTTGTTCCTTTCGCATTTAGTTTGTAGGTTTCTTTTTTTAATGACTTAAAATTGTTTGCTTCCTGCTTCCTGCTCTCAGAGCCGGGTCTGGGCCTCAGGGACATAAATCTCGATGCTGTCCGCGCTCTCCGTGGCTGAGTTCTGCCGCACGGAAGCCGCCCGCTTGGCCGCCAGGAGTCTCTTGCGGGCCTCCTGACGCTGCTTGTCCCCAGCGTCAGAGGCCTTGTCGCGGCTCACTGCCGGCTTGGATTTGGCTGGCTTCTTTGGGACCGGAGGGGGTGGTTTCTTCTCTTCCTTTAGTGAGACAGTGAGGAGAGAAGAAAAATAAAATAAAGGTGCCACCTTTTGTGTGGCGCTACCACCCACCGTATGCTGGCAGCTGGAGCCTCCACCCCAGCTTCCCCGCATCGGGCACAAGCAACACACGTTTGGAATCAGGAAGCCACAAGAAGCGATGATGGTGGGAATAGCACAAGGCATAGGAGCAAAAAGCAAGCTTACAATCCTAGAATGTTCTAGTAGGAAGGGACAGACAAATCACCTCTTCCCACCCCTGCTTTGAACCCCTGAGAGCCTGAAATTCACGCAGGAATCATATGGCCACAGATGGGATTTAAGTTCAGGGCCTCCGACTCCCAGGTCACATTTCACATGCTATTCTAGGCGATCAGAACTCACAAGGGCCACAGTCCAGTAACCAATAACCAAAGGGGTCATTGGGTGCCACTGTTTTACAGATGGAAGCCTGAGCCTCAGGGAAGAGGCTGGCCCAGGAGGCAGAATCGGGTCCAGACCCCTGTACTCCTGGCAGCGTGGTCCTAGGAGAAGGACAATTTTTCTACCTCCAAGGTTCCAACAGCTGTGTCTACACTAGTGCTCTGGGCTGTGGGCATGTGTCTCCCACTTTCTGAACATGCAGGGCAGGAAGGCATGCTTCAGGGGGGCAGCCTCAACTACACAGAGCGAGTGGCATGCTGGACGAGCGCCGAGCATGGACCCCGCACACTGATGGACGTGAGCCCCCAGCTCAAAGACGACACACAGAGAAGGGAGCCAAGCAGCACTGACCGATGTGGCCAGCGTTATTGCCGACCAGGAATTTGTCCCTGGACTTCCCCTCCGCACTGCTCCATGCTCACCTTCCTCTTCTCGGGGGTCTCCACCAGCTGCCAGCTGTTGGCCTTGAGGTGGTAGAGTTCATCAAACTTCATGCTGATGTCCTCGATGGACAGCTGCAGCAGGTCCCAGAACCCTGCCAGGTCCTGGGCTGTTGGACGTGGGTTGGCATCAGGGTTCTGTGGGACAGATGGGGTTCAGTGGGGCAAGCAGGGCAGAGGCTTGTCCTGCACCCCATCCCAAGTACTGTCTCCCAGCTCTGCCAGCCCTGGTTGGGTTCTCTTGAGGCCTGGTCTTACTCTCCTGTTCCCTGGGTCGGGTCAGTATCTGTATGAGCGAATGAACCCTGTTCCTGATTACTGCTGGCCCTGATGGTGGAGAGCTTTGGGAGAGAGAGACAGTCCTATCATGAGAGTGGGTCCTGCACACACATGGGGACTGAGGCCTTCACCACCACTGTAGGGCTACAGTGAGGAAAGCCCTCATGGCCTCAGCGTATGCCAGGCAGGCAACTCGTCTCATTTTACAGGGAGGAGGCAGGATCACTCCCCGGTGGGTGTGATTACAGAATCCGTGTGGTTTCTAGCCCATCATTCTGTTCTCTGACAGCACATTCCTTATCAGGACTTCCCCAGTGAACGCCCAAACCCCTACCAGTCCTAGAGACAAACACTCGCCACTGTCCTCCACCCCTGGGAGTACACCACCCCTGCCAGATGGAAAGAGGCTTCTACAGGAAAAGCTGCTGCCTAGCGGCGAGGGTGAAGGAGAGGGAAACCCACCAAGCCTCATGGTGGTTATTTCTTTAGTTCTTACCTTGACTGTCTTCTTAGATAGAGAGTATGTTGTATATAAATAAATCAGTGCTAACTGATTTTTAACTTTCATGTGGCTGTTTTGACATAGAGTTCACTTTTCTATTTCAGAAGGTAGTAGAGATCTGAAAGGACCATTCCTGGCCCTTTTCCTGTGCTAGGCACTGACATGCACCACTGTCATCTTTCCAATTCCATGAGGAAGCAGCACCTTCTCCATGTTAGAGAGGAGGTCACAGAGGCTTAGAGGCTAATCCAGCTGGGGGCTCTGGCTAGAAGACCCACTGTGGAGGAAGAAGAATCACACTCACCAAGTTTTGCTCACAGAGGCCCCGGAACTGCTGGAATTTCTGTGACATCAGTAGCTGGGCACTGCCCACAGCACTGAGGACTTTCCCTAAGACTGAGAAAGAGAAGATGGAAAAAGACTGAGCAGTGCACAAGGTCTGCTGGGGTGGAAGGCAGGATCAGGGTCATGGCTTTCACCTCCCCTCCCTGCCTTAAGATGCCAATCATTATTTGGTGATGGCAGTCAGTCTTCATTTTATTTACACATTAACCCACTCTCATTGTGAAAAATGCAAAACACACATATAAAGTGAGCCCCATCCCCTAGTTGCTAAGGACATTTTATGGCAATAAATTTGAAAACTAAGTTTAAATGGAAAAAATTTTCAGGAAAACATAAATTACTATCATAGACTCAAGAAGAAATAGAGAATCTGATTAGGCCAATAACTGTTTTAAAAAACTGAAGCAGGAGTTAAAAATCTTCCCCAAAAGGAACCAGGCCTATGTAGTTTTACAGGTGAGGTTTTACAAAACCTTCCAGGAATAGATAATCCCTGTTTTATACATTCAAATTCTTCCTGAGAGTAAATAAACAGAAAATGACACAGCTAATTTCAGGAGGCCTGAGAGAACATAGGACATGCCAAGAATAGGGCACTTTCATTATGAACATAAAAGTCTTAAAGCAAAGAGAATCCAACAGAAGAGTTCACCATGAAGTGTTTAGCCCAAGAATACAAGGTTGAAATCTTTTAGTGTGATTTCCAGTTTTAAAGTGGTGGCAGGAAGATGGTACTACCTCCTAACCCCCTTAGAAATCACTGAAAAGCAAAACAGAGTAAACAAGAAATCAAAATGCAAACTGTCTCCTGACAGAACTCTGGAATGTAGTATAGGAAGGCTGCCACATGCAGTGATAGCCACACGAGGAGGATTCTTGGGGTCGAAAGGCTCAGATAAAGGTGGCAGTTCTGAGTTCTCAAAAGTAGCATAACTTGAGAGGAGAAGCCAATAATCTCTTATTTGAAATAAAAAGGGGGTGTGGACTGCAGCAGGAGCGTTCCTGAACCTGGTTCAGCACCAAAGGTGGGGGGCAGGGGGACAAGGACAACACTGTATGGTAACCGCCCTCTCGTTGCCTGGGGAGAAGACCAGGCTGAAGAACGCACCCTGCACCCATCACCATGCTTGAGGAATTCCTGCCAGCCTGGGACACAGTCCTGGCTCCTCTCCCACAGTGGTCTACTTACAGCAGCTCATGAAGGAAGAATTTCACCTCATTCAGAAATTAGTTATTAAAAAGGAACCAACACAGGAGCTAAACATGTTATAGGAGCAGTAAATGGCAGATGAACATTCACCAGAAAGCTGTTGCCAGAGAACAGATGAAAAGTGTGACATTTAGCCACAAATATTTAAACAGTAGTTCAAAGCAGAGATAAGGTGCTCTGAAAAGAGATGCAAGACAATGGAAGGGGATAAAACATGAGCTCTGGAACTAGTGCAAGAGAAAAATCAGGCATCACAGAAACAAGGGCCATGATGGACACAGCACAAAGAATAAACCCTGATGAAAACCAATAAGGGCAAGGAGGACAGGAGTGAAAAAGCTCCTCGCTCAAAACACTTACACTGCTAGATTAACAAGACAAGATGTCTTAAATGAATAGCTAAGCTGCTGGGGATAAAATGACCCCCCACCCCCAGAAGGTAGGGGGTATATGTGCCTGGCTTGGTCTAAAGTAGGATGGGAGGGCTTCCCTGGTGGCTCAGTGGTTAAGTATCCACCTGCCAATGCAGGGGACACGGGTTCGAGCCCTGGTCCGGGAAGATCCCACATGCCGCAGAGCAACTAGGCCCGTGCGCCACAACTACTGAGCCTGTGCTCTAGAGCCCGTGAGCCACAACTACTGAAGCCCGTGTGCCACAACTACTGGAACCTGCGCACCTAGAGGCTGTGCTCTGCAACAAGAGAAGCCACAGCAATGAGAAGCCTGCGCACGGCAATGAAGACTAGCCTCTGCTCGCTGCAATTAGAGAAAAGCCCGCACACAGCAACAAAGACCCAACGCAGCCAAAAATAAAATAATTAAAAAAAAAAAAAAAAAGATGGGAATAAAAGGAAAAGTTTCTCCTGAGAATTCCTAACCATAAGACTGCACTTAGGTACCTTATTTTTTAAGAAATAAAAGAAGCAACTAGATGTATTAAAAAGATGAGACTATTTTTAAAAAAGTGACGGAGAGACATGGAGGAGACAGGGAGACTTAAAATGCATCTAGCAGAGTTCTAAAAGGACAGAGAGAATGGAAAAAAAGAAATTTATTCAGAGAGATGATTTAGAATATGAATAAAGGAACCATCCCAAACTCATTTTATGAAGCTAGATAACCTTGATACTAAAACAGGACAAGGATGAGAAAGGAAAATTACCAGCCAAGTAATTCTGCCTTTGAAGAAAGGCAAAATTATTAAATCAGATATTAACAAAAGTACAACAATGTACTAAAATAACTCAGCTGGGTTTATTCTGGTAATACAAGACTGATTCAACATTAGAAAATTCTAATGACTTCTGATTCTGGCTATGAAAAACCAGTTACTATCAGACAAACTGAACCCTCCCACCAAGAAAAATTAAAAAAAAAAACTAAATAAAATACCAAAAACAACAAAAAAATCTCTTTCAAGGCATTAAAAAATTACCAAAGCAACCAGAATTTGAGAGGCTAAGATGTCAGTGAGAACGGAAACTATATTCAGCCAAGTCTGATATTCTGTACTGCCTTCTACCCCAAGGCATCTCCCAGTTTATAAGCAGCACAAGGCTGAGGTGCTAAGAAGCCAAGCAGAAAGTGGTGGTTCAGAGTCTGAGAAGCTAAGCAGAACTTGTGGCAGTTCCATGGGGAAAGGGAGACCAAAACTGGAATTCGGAGCTACCAGAGCAGACAGGACTTGGGGGAAAGTGCATCAAGCTGGGCAAAGCTTCCAGCAGTCTTAAGATGGGGGAGAAACAAAAATTGGAGCTCAGTGTCTGCCAAGGAGGAAGGGCTTGGAAATACACCAGGCTGTCACAAAACCCAGCTCTGAATCAGCTCAATCCCATATTAGATTAAGTTGGTCTGGCCCTACTCTAATTGTCTACAAGAAGCAAAAGTAAATTCGTTCTCAAAGAATAGAAAATCGTCTTGAAAAAAAAAAAGAAGAAAAGAAAATCATCCTGAGCTTTAAGTTATCTCTGTAGTTTTCGTATACAGTTTCTGGCATTGAATAAAAATTACCAAGCATGCCACGAGGTAGGACCAAATGACTGCACACCAAAAGAGAAAAATCAGCAAAAAGTAAAAGAACTATAGGGGATGTAGGTACTAGAGGTATTGGACCAGGGCTTTAAAATGACTGTGAGTATGTCCCAGAAAATATATGACATGATGAGGAATTTCAGCAAAGAACCAGAAATCTATCAAAAAGAATCAAATGGAAATTCTAGAACTAAAAAATAGGGTAACTGAAATTAAGACTGCAATAGATAGGTTTAATAGATTGGTTACAGCTGAACTATAAAATAATCCAGTAGAAAATATCCAGACTGAGGTCCAGAGGAAGAAAAAAAAAAGGGAAAATACAGAAGAGAGAATGAAGAAACATAAGATGTGGCAGTCTAAAATATGTGTAATTGGAGTCCACAAGTAGAGAAGAAATAACATGGAGCAGAAATTTGAGGAAATGATGGCCAAGACTTTTCTGAAACTGATGAGAGTTATTAAGGCCGCAGATTCAAGAAACCCTGTGAGCATCAAGCTGGAAAAATACAAAGAAAACCATACCTAGGTATCACGGTAAAATGGATAAAACTCAAACACAGGAGAAAAAGTCTTAAAAGCAGACAAAGGGGAGAAAACAAATTATTCTTCAAAGAAGCAGCAGGAAGACTGACAGTTGACTTTTCAATAGAAAGGCTGGAAACCAGGACATAAAGACATATTTATAAAGTGTTGAAAGAAGATCAATACGTACCTATAATTCTATACTTAGCAAAAATACTGTTCAGGGACTTCCCTGGCAGTCCAGTGGTTAAAGACTCCGCACTTCCACTGCAGGGGGCACACGGGTTTGATCCCTGGTCAGGGAACTAAGATCCCGCATGCCGTGTGGCGCAGCCAAAAGAATAAATAAAATAAATTAAAAAATAATAACAAACAGAAGCCTGCCTCCTGGAGGACAGTTTTAAAAAAATACTGTTCAAAAAAAGAGGGAAAAATACAGACATTTTGAGACAAATACTGCATTAAAATAAATACTAAAGGGAGTTCTTCAGGCAGAAGGAAAATGATCCTAACTAGAAGCAAAGAAATAAAGGAGTGAAGAGTACCAGGAAGAGTAAATATGTGGGTAAGTAAATACTGATTGTATAAAACAAAAAATAATGTCTTGTGGCATTTAGAACATATATATAGAACTGAAATACTTAACAGCAATAGTACACAGGTTAGGAGGGGGATAAAAGTGATCTAAGGTCCTTGCGTCATCTGTGAAGTGGTAAAGGTACTAATTTAGTCTTTACAAAGTCAGGGATGCAACTTCCCTATCGCAGTGGCAACGCCATCCTTTCCATCACTCAGACTCCAAACCATTTTGGACTCCTTTCACTCTTACTCCGTATCCAATCCATCAGGAAATCCTGCTCTGCCTTCCAAGTATACCCAGAATCTGACCCCTCCCTTAAATGCTCCATGGCCACCACCATCTCCTCTTCCCCAGATTATGTTACTTCCTCCTAACTCATTTCCCAGCTTCCACTTGTGCCCCTCCACCCACTCTCTTCTGAACAGAGAAACTAGATTAATCCTGTAAAAAAGAATGTCACATTGCACTCTCCAACACATTCTCTTTTGGGAGTCAAAGCCAAGCCTTTGACACCTCTGAGGCCCCACCACACGGACTCCACCCCCCACCTCTCTCTGCTTACTCCTGCAGCTACACTGGCTGCCTTCCCCAGCCCTAGAACACGTCAAGTGCTTGCCCACCACTGGAGTTCTCTGATCTCCAGAGCTCTAAGACTTCTTCTCTCTTCCTTCCTTCAGGTTTCTGCTCCAAGGTCACCTTATCTGGGAGGCCTTCGCTGACCACACTATGTGGGACAGCAACACTGCCCCCAGCCAGGCAGCACTCTTCATCCTGCTCTTACTGTGCTTTGTTTTCTCTGTTGCATGTCTAACCATCTTGCATATTATAAGTTTAGTTGGTTATTTTCTGTCTCTCCCCATGAGAATGTAAGCTCCACGAGGGCAGGGACCTTGTGTTGTTCTGCTACATCTCCAGAAGCTAGAATAGTGCCTGTATACAGTAGGAACTCAGTAAATACTCACTGAGTGAATGACGGTCAGGACCAAGGGAGGGATGCTGCTTTCTTCCCACTATCGCACAATGTCCTGACACTCTTGCAGTTAGACAAGATATGCATGAGACACAGTAAGATTAGAAAGAGAAACACAGGGCTTCCCTGGTGGCACAGTGGTTAAGAATCCACCTGCTAATGCAGGGGACATGGGTTCGAGCCCTGGTCCGGGAAGATCCCACATGCCGCGGAGCAACTAAGCCTGTGTGCCACAACTACTGAGCCTGTGCTCTAGAGCCCGCAAGCCACAAATGCTGAGCCCACACACCACAACTACTGAAGCCTGCGTGCCTAGAGCCTGAGCTCCGCAACAAGAGAGGCCACCGCAATGAGAAGCCCACGCACCGCAATGAAGGGTAGCCCCCGCTCGCCGCAACTAGACAAAGCCCGCGCACAGCAACAAAGACCCAATGCAGCCAAAAATAAATAAATAAATCTTAAAAAAAGACATAAAATTGCCACTAGAGCAAATAATATGATCATTTATGATGTGACTCTAAGAGGACTGAGAGTTGTACAAGGTTGCTGGACACAAGATCAATGTAGAAGTCTCAACATAACTAATTAGAGTATGCAAATATAAAAATTCATTTTACTATCAAAACAAAAACTAGAAAGTACCAAGGAATAAATCTAATAAAAATACATAAGGCCTTCCTAGATATATTAATCAAACGTGAATAGAAGGCTATAAAATGGAGATCTGAATAAATGGAGAGATAAACTTCATTCATAGCTAAGAAGACTCAATATTTCTCAGGTATCAGTTTTTCCCAAAGTAATCTATAAACTCTATTTCTAGTCAGCGACCCAGGAAAATTTTTCTGAGGAACTTGATATACTAATTCTAAAATTGGTATTGGAAGAATGAAGATATAAATAGACTTTTTCTTTCTGAACAAAAAGAATAAGGAAGGGGATTCACCCTATCAGGTGCCAAGGCATGTTAAAAAGCTATGGCAATTAAAAGTTGTATTAACACAGAAATAGACAAAAGGGCAGCAAAAGAGAATAGAACTGAGAAACACACCCCTGTGTGTGTAGCAATCTGGCAGTGGTTATGACTGACTGGCATCACTAATCAGTGAGGAAAGCAGAGACTTCAAAATGTCTCTCCAGTGAGCCCTGGTCCGGGAGGATCCCACATGCCGCGGAGCAACTAGGTCCGTGCGCCACAACTACTGATCCTGCGCTCTAGAGCCCGCGAGCTACTACTACTGAGCCTGCGTGCCACAACTACTGAAGCCCGCGTGTCTAGAGCCTGTGCTCAACAAAGAGAAGCCACCGCAATGAGACGCCCGCACACCACAATGAAGAATAGCCCCTGCTAGCTGTAACTAGAGAAAGCCCGTGTGCAGCAATGAAGACCCAATGCAGCAAAAAAAAAAAAAAAAAAAAAAAAAAGTCACCACTATGTACCCTTTAAAAAAAAAACAACTTAGGAAAGATCTCAAATCAACAACCTAACTTTATAACCTAAGAAACTAGAAAAAGAACAAACTATCCCAAAGCTAGCAGAAGGAAGGAAATAATAACGATTAGAACAGAGCTAAATGAAATAGAGAATAGGGAAACAACAGAGAAAAATCAAAAAACCAAAAGTTGGTTCTTCAAAAAGATCAACAAAACTGACAAAACTTTAACTAGATAGACCAAGAAAAAAAGAAAAGACTCAAATACTAAAATAAAAAATGCAAGTGGGGACATTACTACCAATTCTACAGAAATAAAAAAGTTTATAAGGGAGTACTAGAACAACTGTACACCAACAAATTGGATAACCTAGATGAAATGGACAAATTCATAGAAACACAAAACCTACCAAGACTAAATCATGAAAAGATAGAAAATCTGAATAGTTTTGAATCACTAATCAAAAATTTCCGAATAAAGAAAAGCTCTGGACCCAGTGGTTTCACTGCTGAATTCTACCAAACATTTAAAGATGACTAACACCACTCCTTCTCAAATTTTTCCAAAAAACTGAAGAGGAGGAAACACTTCCTAACTCATTCTATGAATCCAGCATTACCTTGATACCAAAGCCAGACAAAAACACTACAAGGAAACTAGAGACCATTATCCCTTATGTACACTGATGCAAAAATCCTCAACAAAATATTAGCAAACAGGATTCAGCAGTATATTAAAAGGATTATACATATGACCAAGTGGGATTTATTACAAGGATGGTTCAACATATGAAAGCTGATCAGTGTAATATGCCACATCAACAAAATGAAGGGGAAAAACCACACAATCATCTCAATTGACGCAGGAAAAGTCTGACAAAATTCAACACCCATTCATGAGAAAAACACTCAACAAACTAGGAAAAAAATGAAACTACCTCAACAAAATAAAAGCCATACGTGAAAAACCCACAGTGAACATCATACTCCAGGGTGTTTTCTCTAAGATCAAGGATGAGGCAAGGATGCCCACATTCATCACTTCACCTCAACATAGGACTGGAAGTTCTAGCCAGAGCAGTTAGTCAAGAAAAAGAAATAAAAGGCATCCAAATTGGAAAGGAAGAAGTAAAATTATCTCTGTTTGCAGATGATATGATCTTATACGTAGAAAACCCAAAAGATTCCACCAAAAAAGCCCCGATAGAACTAATAAATGAATTCAGCAAAGTAAGCAGAATACAAAGTCAACACACAAAAATCAGTTGCATTTCTAATACTAACAATAAACAACCTGAAAAGGAAATTACAAAAACGATTCCATTTACAATAGCATCAGAAAGAATAAAATATTTAGGAATTAACTAATTAAGGAGGTGACAGACTTAAACAATGAAAACTACAAGACACTGCTGTTTTGTAGTTATTAAGATGATATGATAAATGGAAACACGTCCCATGTTCATGAACTGTAAGACTTAACACTGTTAAAAAGTCAATACTACCCAAAGCAATCTTCAGATTCAATACAATTCCTATCAAAATTCCAATAATGTTTTTTGCAGAAATAGAAAAATCCATCTTAAAATTCATATGGAATCTCAGGGCATCCCAAACATTAAAAACAATCTTAAAAAAGAATAAAACAGGAGGATTCACACATCCTGATTTCAGAACTTACTACAAAGCCACAATAGTCAAATCAGTGTGGTACTGGCCTAAAGACAGACATAAAGATCAACGGAATAAAATAGCAGCCCTGAAATAAACCTTTGCAAACATGATCAAATAATTTTTGTCAAGGGTACCAAGCCCATTCAATGGGGAAAGAACGATATTTTCAACAAATGGTGTGGAGAAAACTGGATATCCACATGCAAAAAAGTGAAGTTAGATTGTGATACCATAACTCAAAATGGATCAAGAACCTAAATTTAAAACCTAAAACAACAAAATTCTTACAAGAAAATATAGGACAAAAGCTTCAGGGCATTGGATTTGGCAACGATTTCTTAGCTCTAACACCAAAGGTACAGGGAAACAACGAAAAAATAGAAAAACTGGACTTCATGAAAATTTAAAAATTTTGTTCATTAAAAGTCATTATCTACAGAGTAAAAGGGTAACTCACAGAATGGAAGAAAATATTTGCAAATCATATATCTGGATGAGGGATTAATATTCAGAATATATAGAGAACTCCTAAAACTTAAACAACAAAAAAAAACCCAACCTGATTCAAAAATGGGCAAATGACTTCAACACACATTTCTCCAAAAAAAAATCAAGTGGCCAACAAACATATGACAAGATGCTCAACATGACTAATTATTAGAGAAATGCAAATCAAAACTACAATGAGGTATCACCTCACACCGGTCAGAATGGCTATCATCAAAAAATCTACAAACAATAAACGCTGGAGAGGGTGTGGACAAAAGGCAACACTCCTACACTGTTGGTGGGAATGTAAATTTTTTCCTTAAAAAACTATAAATAGAGTTGCCCTTTGATTCAGCAATCCCACTCCTTGGGCATATATCTGGAGAAAACCATAATGCAGAAAGATACATGCACCCCAATGTTCATTACAGTGCTATTTACAATAGTCAAGACATGGAAACAACATAAGTGTCCATTGACAGAGGAGTAGATAAAGAAGATGTGGTACATATACACAATGGAATATTACTCAGCCATAAAAAAGAATGAAATAATGCCATTTGCAGCAACATGGATGGACCTAGAGATTGTCACACTGAGTGAAGTAAGTCAGACAAAGACAAATATCATACGGTATCACTTATATGTGGAATCTAAAAAAATGGTACAAATGAACTTATTTACGAAACAGAAATAGAGTCTCAGATGTAGAAAACAAACCTATGGTTACCAGGGGGGAAAGGGGGGAAGGGATAAATTGGGAGATTGGGATTGACATACACACACTACTGTATATAAAATAGATAACTAATAAGGACCTACTGTATAGCACAGGGAACTCTACCCAATACTCTGTAATGACCTATATGGGAAAAGAATCTAAAAAAAGTGGATATATGTATATGTATAACTGATTCACGTTGCTGTACACCTGAAACAACATTGTAAATCAACTATACTCCAATAAAAATTAAAAATAAAATAAAACTACGATGAGATACCACCTCATATGCATTAGGAAGGCCACTATCAAAAAAAACCAAAACAGCAAGTGTTGGCAGGGATGTGGAGAAACTGGAATTCTTGTGCACTATTGGCAGGAATGTAAAATAGCACAGCTGCTGTGGAAAACAGTATGGTGGTTCCTCAAAAAACTAAAAATAGAATTACCATATGATCCAGCAATTCCACTTCTGGGTACATACCCAAAAGAATTAAAAGCAGGGACTCGAAGAGATATTTGTGGACCATGTTCATTATTCACAGTAGTAGCTGAAACGTGGAAGCAACCCAAATGCCCACTGATGGATGAAGGATAAGCAAAATGTGGTATATACATGCAATGGAATATTATTCAGCCATAAAAAGGAATGAAGTTCTGATATATGGTATAACATGGGATAACCTTGAGGACATTATGCCAAGTGAAATAAACCAATCACAAAAAGACAAATATGATACTATTTTTATAAGTCGAAATCATAAAGACAAAGTATAATGGTGGTTGCTGGGGGTGGAGGGGAGAATAGGGAGTTATAGTGTACTGGGTATAGAGTTTCAGTTTTACAAGATGAAAGGAGTTATGGAGATGGATGGTGGTGATGGATGGTGGTGATGGCTGTACAACAATGTGAATGCACTTAATACCACTGAACTGGACACTTAAAAATGGTTAAGATGATAAACTTTACCACAATAAAAAAATCAAAGGTGCAGAAGATTAAAATATATGAACTTAAAATTAAAAATAATAGTGATAAAAACGTCATTAATTTCAGGAATTCCCTGGTGGTCCACTGCAGGGGGCCTGGTTTTGATCCCTGGTCAGGGAACTAAGATCCCACAAGCTGCGTGGCATGGCCAAAAAAACAAGCAAAAAAAAGTGATAAAGACATCATTAATTTTAGGAATTCCCTGACGGTCCAGTGGTTAGGACTCGGTGCTTTCACTGCAGGGGGCCCAGGTTCAATCCATGGTTGGGGAACTAAGATTCCACAAGCATGCATATATATATATATAATAAAATAGGATATATATATGACATAGTATTAAGTATCCACATATATAAAGAACTACAAATCAATTTTAAAAACACTGACAATGCAATAGAAAAATGAACTATCTGAGCAATTCACAGGAGAAAAAGTTGAAAGAGCCAATAAATTAATGAAAATATGCATAGCTTCTCTAATAACAAAGTAAATACAAAATAAATCAACCAGATATACTTTTCCACTTACCAAATAATTAATTTAAAGTCTGACAGGATCAAGCATCAGTGAGGATATCAGAGAAATGGAAATTTTCCAACACTGCTGGTGTAAGGATACACTGGTATAACCTTTTTGGAGAGCAATCAGGCAGAACTGATTAAAATATAAACATGTTTCCATCCATCCAGCAATTCTGTCCAAGGTAAGTATCCTAGAGAGATTCTCTCACATGTGATGCCAAGAAAGACGTGTGCCAAGATGCTGATAAAACCCTGAAAACACCTAAACACCCATCATCAGGAACGTGGGCAAAGAAAATGCAGTACTTCATGTATCTCACTGAACACTTCACAGAATTTAACCAAACTGAAGCAGATCTGTATGTGTCAAACTAGACAGAACTTCACAACATACTGTTCAGTAGTAAAAGCGCTCTTTGTAACTGCTGCATATTAGATTGAACTGGTTCTGTGTTGTGGAAGACTGTACTTTCCAAAGACTGTACTTTCCCAGCAGTATCTCCTGTCTCTCAAGTTATTCTAGAACCCTGACACTCTCCTATCAAGAGGCGGGGTCTAATTCTCCCCATCCTTGAATCTGGGTGGGCTTGTGACTTCTTGTAGCCAGTAAAATACAGCGGTAGAGATCCCAGGTGACTTCTGAGGCGAGGTCATCAAAGGCAAGGCAGCCTTGTTAGCCTGGAGCCCGGAGCCAACAGGTAAGAAGTCTGACTGCCTCGAGGCTGCCTGTGAGGAAGCAAAGTCACGTGGAGAAGACATACACAGGGGCCCCAGCAAGCAGTTTCGGTCTTTAGGTCATTCTGGTCTAGGCACCAGGCATGTGAGTGAACTACCTTCAGGTAATTCCTTTCCTTGGGTATCAGGCCCTGAATCATCCCAGCTGAGGCCCCAGACATCTAGGAGTAGAGATGAGATGTGCTTGCCATGCTCCTGCTGAATTGCTGACCTACTGTTATAGCCGTAACCATAATAAAATGCTGGTTGTTTTATGTCACTAAGTTTGAGGTCACTTTTTATGCAACAAAGGTAACTGAACACTTAGTGATAGGCAGTGAGGGGCCTGCTTTATTACAAATAATACAGCAAAGACATCCTTGTATACGCCTCTACACACAAACCAGTTCTTTAGGGGAGGTCCTAAAAAGGAGACCTGCACTCAGAACTGCCCACTGGTGAAAGTGGAGGAGGCTACAATGCCTGTTTCTAGTAATATTAATATCAACATTAACGACGACAATTGTAATAAATGCTACCACCTCTTGGGTTCTTGCCAAGGGCTTTGTGTTTCTAATCTTACATTAATACACAGCCCTGTGGGGTTGGTATTGGTCCACCCAATTCACAGGTGAGGAAGTGGAGGCCTGGAGAACTGAGGTGACTCGCCCAAGGTCTCTTAGTTTCCTTCCTCGCCAGAGCTGGGGAAATGGGATGGCAGGCCCCTTCCCTCAGGCTGCTAGCTCTATGTCTACCCTTGTTCACCTCTCATCTCCCAGCACTGAGGCTAGAGGTGTGGCCTCCTTTTCAGCTCCTGGCCTGGGCTGCGTCTATCCACAAGTTAGGGTGATGGTGACAGCAGCTGCATCAGGCATGGCTGCTGCCATTCACCATCAAGCACTCCGCATACACAGGGTCTCATCTTACCCCCACCATAGGCTGAGGGTGGGGTCATTACTGCCACTGAACAATGGGGAGAAGCAGGCTCAGATGTGCCCAAGGTCACACAGCTGTTGAGTGGCAGAGCACTTCACCTCCATGTTTGTTTCTTCTTCAAGACACGATTTTAATAGCTCCAACCTCACTGGATAGCCGGGAGTAAACAAGATGATGAATGCCGAGTGCTGGCTCATGGTAGGCCACCCAGCGTTCAAGGCTCTCTGATTCTCCACTCACTCTGGAACGATCCTGATCAACCCCCTGGCCACAGGAGTTCCCACAGACTACGTTGAAGCGTTCATTTCATCCGCATCTCCTTCAACAGCAAGAAAGACATCTGCACAACTTGACCTCTGTAATCTTGCTTCCCCAAGAGCCCCTCCTTATCCAGCCAAGCACGCCCTGCCTCCGCCTCCCTCTTTCAAGTTAATGACCTCTTCATCCACCTGTGGCCCAAACCAGGGAAGCTGGAGGGATCCACCTGACTCCAACCCTGTGCCCCTTTAGTCAGTCCATTCAGAACGTTCAGAAAATTTCTTCTGTTTATCCATTCCTTCCTCTTCCACCCCACCGCCCTGGTCTCCCTGTTTCCAAAGCTTTATCCACACAGCAATCAAAGGTGATCTTTCTAAAAAGAAAATCTGACCGTCTCACTGTTGCTTCAGATCCCCCAGCTGCTCTCCCCTGCCTGGAGGGTAATGCCCAATACTTTGATCTGATATTTGAGGCCCTTCTCAGTCAGTTTCCTACTCTTGTGACCCACCATCCCCTTCTTCCCACCCCTTTCTTTTCAGTTGTGATTCCTGGACCTGCCCTGCCCTTCCTGCTTCTGTGCCTTTGCACGTGCTACTCCCTCCATCTGGAATCCCTGTCCTCTCCCCCTGCCTGTAAATACCCTCCAAGCTTCTGCACGATATGAAGGTATCATGGTCTCCTTGAGGCACCTCCTTGGTGAAGCTCTTCCACATATGTAAGAACAGTGACATTAAAACTTGTGGCCATAAGTCAGACAGGGCCTTGGGTGGACGTACACAATTTGATCAGAAAGCATGGTGGTGTCAACGAAGAATTGTGGTCCTAAGAGATAGGAAATGTCATTATTCACAACAGACAAAAGATGGAAGCAACCCAAGCATCCACGGACACATGAATGGATAAGCAAAATGTGGTCTCTCCATACAATAGAATATTACTCAGCCTTAAAAAGGAACAAAATTCTGATACAAGCTGTAACATGAATGAATCTTGAGGACATTATGCTAAGTGAAATAAGCCAGTCACAAAGGGACAAAGACCGTATGATTCCACTTATATGAGGTACCCAGAGTAGTCAAATTCAGAGACAGAAAGTAGAATGGTGGTTGCCAGGGACTGGGAGAGGGAGAATGGGGAGTTAGCATTTAACAGGTACAGAGTGTCAGTTTGGGAAGTTGAAAAGTTCTGGAGATGGATGGTGGTATAACACAAAATCCACTCAAGAGAGGCAGCCACCTGCATGGGCATTACTGATTTACCTGAGCAGTCAGAATATTTATCTTGTATCTAAGGGACAGAGCAACGTGACTACATCTATCTTTAAGTTATAGTCACTGATGTAGGGCTGTGAAAAGGGCTCCATCCAGAGGTTGGGTTCAACAGCAGGGGTTGAGGGCTGCTTATTAAGAAATGTCATCATGTTGAAAGAGCACCCCTCCCCCCATAATATTACAGGAAGGTAACACCAATACTGTTTGGCGTGACATATGCTTAGCAAGTAAGCATCTTCTCAATCCAGAAAGAATTAGAATTAAGTGTAGTACAGAAAAGTTTAACCTGCTGCACCAACACTGAGTCACTAAGGTATCCGCGCACGCCCACCCAGGCTTATTCTCCTCATCTGCGCCGTCCAATACAACGGCCCCCGGCCATTTGCAGCAAGCGAGCACCGGCAATGTGGTTTGTCTGGATTGAGATGTACGATAAAGTAAAATATGCACTGGATTTTAAGTACTTAGTATGAAAAGGAATGTAACACCTCAATAATTCTGTATGTTGAAACACTACTATTTTGGACATACTGTGTAAGATAACTTACAAAAATTAATTTCACCTATTTCTTTTTGCTTTTTAAATGCAGCTCCTAGAACATTTAAAGCACATGGCTCACATTATATTTTTACCAAACAGCGCTGCTCTAGATGCTCTGACCCTAGGCCACCAGGCAGGGTCAATGGCAGATGGCATGGAGTGAGTGATAGTCTGCGAGCTCCCTCCCTCTACCCTGCACCTGGAATGCCAGCAACCAGACACATGCCCCCAAAGAAACTAGAGGATTCTTTTCTGAAGAAGATTCTGAGGGATTCTAGAGAAAAGATACTGACATTTCAAGATCTTCTAAGGCAAAGGCCAGTTTGTCACCCAATCACCCTAAAGCAGGACGCCCTTAAACTTAAATGGGCAACAAACCACTTTAGTTCAATGTCAGCAGAACCTGTCACATTGTCACCAAGAGAAATCAAAGATAATTTCATATCACATTACAGTGGTCACAGTTATCTTGAAATAATGTTTACTGTCATCATTACTTTAAAATTATAGTAATTTTAGACTGCTAGACTGTATTAATGCCTTAACAAAGAAGTATACATAGTATTATCATATCACAAATTTATTCACTATTTTAGAAACTGTATATTAACGTAATTGGTTTCCTTTGTTATCTTGATATAATTTTTTTTAATTAATTAATTTATTTATTTTTGGCTGCGTTGGGTCTTCGTTGCGGTGCGCGGGCTTCTTATTGTGGTGGCTTCTCTTGTTGCGGAGCACAGGGCTCTAGGCGCGCGGGCTTCAGCAGTTGTGGCACGTGGGTTCTAGAGCTCAGGCTCAGTAGTTGTGGTACATGGGCTTAGTTGCTCCGTGGCATGTGGGATCCTCCTGCCCCAGGGCTCGAACCCACGTCCCCTGCATTGGCAGGCGGATTCTTAACCACTGTGCCACCAGGGAAGCCCTGATATAATTTTTTTTAATTAATTAATTAATTTTTATATTTGGCTGTGTTGGGTCTTTGTTGCTGCACGCGGGCTTTTCTCTAGTTGCGGCGAGTGGGGGCTACTCTTCATTACAGTGCACGGGCTTCTCGTTGGGTGGCTTCTCTTGTTGCAGAGCACAGGCTCTAGGCGCGCGGGCTTCAGTAATTGTGGTGCGTGGGCTCAGTAGTTGTGGCTTGTGGGCTCTAGAGCACAGGCTCAGTAGTTGTGGCGCACGGGCTTAGTTGCTCCGCGGCATGTGGGATCTTCCCGGACCAGGGCTCGAACCCGTGTCCCCTGCATTGGCAGGCAGATTCTTAACCACTGCGCCACCAGAGAAGCCCTCGATATAATTTTTACTGTATGTTATTTAAAACCAGTATTCTGAGAAGGTGTCTACAGAAGCCTACCTTTCAACGGGCCCTGCCCACAGAGCTGCCAGTTAGTCTCTCACTGCTTCAATTGTTTTTTTGTCCTAATTTTAATTTTTATTAAATTAATATATACTCATAGTTTTAAAAATAAATGGAAGCACAGCAATAAATGAAAAACAGATAAATTGGACTTTATCGAAATTAAAGACTTGTGCATCAAAGGACACTATGAAGAAAGTGAAAAGACAACCTACAGAAGGGGAGAAAATATTTACAAATCATGTATCTGACAAGGGCCTATTATCCAGAATATGTAAAGAACTCCTAAACTCTACAACAAAAAGATAAACAACCCAATTAAATAGACTGAATAGATATTTCTCCGAAGATATACAAATGACCAATAAGAACATGAAAAGAGGCTCAGCATCAGTCATTAGGGAAATGCAAATCAAAATGACAATGGGGACTTCCCTGGTGGTCCAGTGGTTAAGAATCCACCTTCCAATGCAGGGGATGTGGGTTCAATCCCTGGTCGGGGAACTAAGATCCCACATGCTGCAGGGCAACTAATCCCGTGCCACAACTACTGAGCTCCAGCACCTCAACTAGAGCCCACGTGCCGCAAACTACAGAGCCCACACATTCCAACTAGAGAAGAGAAAACCCGCAAGCCACAACTAGAGAGAAGCCCGCGCACTGCAACGAAGAGCCCGTGCGCTGCAATGAAAGATCCCGCATGCCACAACTAAGACCCGACGCAGCCATAAAAAAATAAATAAATAAAATATTTTTTAAAAAGGACAATGAGATACCATTTTATACCTACTAGGATGGCTATAATTTTTTTAAAAGATGGAAAATAACAAGTGTTAGCAAAGACATAGAGAAATGGGAACCGTTATACATTGCTGGTGGGAATGTAAAATGGTGCAACTGCTGTGGAAAACATTGGCGATTCCTCAAAAAGCTAGACACAGAATTAATTACCATGTGACCCAGCAATTCCACTCTTAGGTTTAAACCCAAAGGAACTGAAAATAGGACTGAAACAGATTCTCATATCGTGTTCACTGTAGTATTCACAGTAGCTGAAAGGTGGAAATAACCCAAGTGTCCATCAACAGATGAATGGACCAAACAAATGTGGTATTTACATAAAACGGAATATTATTCGGCTATAAAAAGGAATAAAGCTGATATGCTACAACATGGATGAACCTTGAAAACATGCCAGACACAAAAGGACAAACACTGTATCTTCCCACTTACACGAAAGATCTAGAATAGGGAAATTCACAGAGACAGAAAGTAGATTCGAGGTTACCAGGGACTGGGTGGAGAAGGGAATGGGGAATTATTGCTTAACGGGTACAGAATCTCTATTTGGGGTGATAAAAAAGTTTTGGAAATAGATGTTGGTAATATACAACATTGTAAATATAAGTAATGCCACTGAATTATGCACTTAAAAGTGGTTAGAATGGCAAATTTTATGTTATATATATTTTACCACAATAAAAAAATGGAAAAAAGTTAAACATAGAATTACCATATGATCCAGCAATTCCACTCCTACGTATATACTCAAAAGACTTGAACAGAGGTATTCAAACAAAATCTTGTACATTACGAGTTTTATTCTGCTATTAAAGAGTTTTTTTTTTAAATAATGCTATTCTTTTTTTTCCTTATAAATTTATTTTATTTATTTATTTATTTATTTTTGGCTGCGTTGGGTCTTCGTTGCTCCGTGCAGGCTTCCTCTAGTTGCGGTGAGCGGGGGCTGCTCTTCGTTGCGGAGCGTGGACTTCTCATTGTGGTGGCTTCTCTTGTTGCGGAGCACGGGCTCTAGGCGTGTGGGCTTCAGTAGTTGTGGCTCACGGGCTGTAGAGCGCAGGCTCAGTAGTTGTGGCACACGGGCTTAGTTGCTCTGCGGCACGTGGGATCTTCCCGGACCAGGGCTCGAACCCATGTCCCCTGCATTAGCAGGCAGATTCTTAACCACTGCACCACCAGGGAAGTCCCAAAGAGTTTTTATCCTGATAGTTAAATAATTATTTCTTCATCTTTGATGTTATTACCATATATTATCAACATACCAGTATATTACCATGACTTTTGCTATTTTTATATTATATAGTTTGCTTTTGCTAACTCTAAAATTGTTTTATTATATTTAATTTTTTTTTAAAGAACATAACATGCAATTTATAAATTTATTTTATTTATTTATTTTTGGCTGCTTTGGGTCTTCGTTGCTGCACGTGGGCTTTCTCTAGTTGCGGTGAGTGGGGGTTACTCTTCGTTGTGGTGCGTGGGCTTCTCATTGCAGTGGCTTCTCTTGTTGCAGAGCACGGGCTCCAGTAGTTGCGGCATGTGGGCTCAGTAGTTGTGGCACACGGGCTTAGCTGCTCCACAGCATGTGGGATCTTCCCAGACTAGGGCTCGAACCCGTGTCCCCTGCATTGGCAGGCGGATTCTTAACCACTGCGCCACCAGGGAAGCCCTTTATTTAATTTTAATTTTAATTTTAATTTTTTGGCTGTGCCGCACGGCTTGCGGGATCTTAGTTCCCCAACCAGGGATTGAACCTGGGCCACAGCAGCGAAAGCGCCGAGTCCTAACCACTGGACTGCCAGGGAATTCCGAAGTTTTATTTTAAATTAAATCATAAAATTAAAAAACAGCAAGTGGAACTACTAGGCTTGCAACAAAAACAGAAATCTTCTACTCCATCCCTTCCTACCCCTGAGTTAGTTCCTCACTTTTAATACAAATAAACAACTAAAGATCACTGGACATTCCAGGAAAGACTCCAACCCAAAAAGACACATAGAAAAAAGGAGCCTAAAGGAAATAGAGACAACACAGAGACACATGAAAACTTAAATATATATGTAAATCTTAGAAAGGTAGGAGAAGATACTCTATCCATAAAACAAGGACAAAATATTATGAAAAAAGGAACAGAGTAAGAAAGAGCTCTTATACGAATGGCTATAGTAAACATTTGATGTACAGAGTTTAGCGATAAAGACAAGAAAACCTCCCAAACTCAACAGATTTCTTCCAAAAAAGATACACAAATAGCACTTGCAAAGATGCTATACTTTATTAGCCACCATGGAAACTCAAATCAAAACCACAGTGAGGTACTACTATACCCACCATGATGGCTATAATCAAAAAGAGCAATAATTACAAGTGTTGGTGAGGATGTGGAGAAATTAGAACCCTCGTGTGCTGCTGGTGGGAATGTTAAATGGTGCAGCCACTGTGGAAAAGTTTAGCAGGTTCCTCAAAAAGTTAAACACAGAATTATCATATGACCCAGCAATTCCACTCCTACTTACATACCCAAATGAAATGAACATAGAGCCACACAAAAACTTGTACACAAATGTGCACAGCAGCATTATTCATACTAGCCCAAAAGTGGAAACAATTCAAATGTCCATCAACAGATAAATGTATAAATAAAATGCAGTATTATCCATAAAATGGAGTATTATTCCACAATAAGGAATGAAGAACTGATACATGCTACAACATGGATGAACCTTAAAAACATGCAGCAAAAGAAGCCAGACACAAAAGACCTGTCATACAACCATACTATATGACTTCATTTACATAAATGTCCAGAATAGGCAAATCCACAGAGACAGAATTAGTGGTTGCTAAGAGCTAGTGGGGAGGAGGGGATGAGGAGTGACTGCTTATGGTCATGGGGTTTCTTTTTGGAGTGATGAAAATGTTCTGAATTTAGATAACAGTGATGGTTGCACAACATTATGAGTGTACTAACTGCCACTGAACTGTACACTTTAAAAGGGTAAATTTTATGGCATGTGAATTATATCTCAATAAAGTTGTTATAGCGTGGAAAAAAAAAGAAAAGGAAAAAAAAAAAGAAAGCCTTCCAGAAATAGAGACAACAAAAAGATAAGAGAAAGAAAAGATCAGAGACAGGATCAACTCAGCAGATCCAACATGTGAGTGACAGGAATTTCAGAGAGAGAAAACAACGAGTGGAAGTGAGGAAATTATTTTAAAAAATTAATGCAAGACTATTTCTTGCATTATTATTTATTTATTTCAAGAAACAAAAGACCTGAGTCTCCACATAAAAGTGGCCTAATAACTACTGGCACAAAGACCCATTCCAGGGCACATCATTGAGAAATTTCATAAGAGAGGTAAAGTGAAGATCCTAACAGATCCTAACAGCTTCCAGAGATAAAATAATACAAAGGACTGAGAACTGGAATGGCCTCACACTTTTCAGCACAAGTAATGGAAGCTAAACATAATACGGCCTCTTTAAGATTCTGAGGGAAAGTTACTTTCAACTTTATTTTAATATTTATATATAAATTATATCTACATTTATATACAAAAATAATTTGTATTTACTATTTTCAACTTTACACCCAGCCAAACTATATGAGGTCTGAATAAAGACATACAGTTTCCAAAAATTTATCTCCAACTGAAGGTGTGCTCCCGTAAAGTGAGGGGCTAAAACCAGGAAAGCGGAAGACCATGTTGTCCATAAAAGCAGGGTGTCCATCACAGTAAAGTAGCCAAGGGCAGTCCCAGGTGACGAAAAGGGAAGTCTCTGGACAGCAGCCTGGCAGCAGGCCCAGAAAGCAAGCTGGCCAGATCAGGGCAGAGGACAGAGGGCACCAGGAAAAATAGGAGATCATGAGATTATCTGATACGTTTGCACACCTGGAAAATAATATTGATGAGGGGCTGGCCAATCTGGTGGAGCATGTGAAAAAAATGACAAATAAGAGCTTAGAAAATAAAGTGTATTAAAAAAATGAGGCAACCATTCATTCTAGGAAAAACAAAATGTATAAGAAAATGAAATCGTAATATACCACAAGGCTCTGCAGTGAACATCATTTACATGCTCATAGCAAACAGAAATATTGGTTGTTTTTTAACCCCAAAGTGATGTAATATATGGAGGGTGGGGCACAGGAAGTGGAGGTGACAGAGCTAAATACTGAGCTATTATAGTAGAGATCAATACATAATGACGATTAACTTGAGAGGAAATAAAAGGTAATCCCATTTAAAAAGAAATATGAAGGTAAATACCAGAATACACAGTTGACGAGAGCTGAAAGTGGGGAAGGCTGAGGAAGGGCAGAGGGCTGGATGGTTTCTGTTAGAAGCCATTTAGTGCCCTCTCTGATCCTTGCCTCTGTTCTGATTTTGTAAACACTAGTATTGTAAAAGGTTGTTAGGTATATACCTCACAACAGTTCCCTGCACACCAGTGGGTGTGACATCAAAGCTGGGGATGGGCCTTGAGAGAGTGAAAACAGGGCCTCTGAGTCGTCAAGGGGTGGTTTCCTCAGGCCCTGCCCCACCAGGGGTCGGTGGGATGCTGGCTCCATCCCTTCTGGATACTCCGGAGACCTGTCCTTCCTGCACGGTCTGTGAAGGGGAGCCACCTAGGGGCCGGAGCTTCCCAGGGGCCTGCCTCCAAACCACCCCTCCCCTGTATCAAACACCTGTGAATCTAGGCTCCCTACATATTTCTAGCTCTTTCTAGAACTATTTTCTAATTTCTTGGGGGAATTTTTGGAAACAGGCATGGTATAGACAGAAGCCTAAGTGGGAAAGTAGATGACTTCTGTCTAACCCATTCATAGTTCTTCACACCGTGCTGAGGTTCACAGTTAGATCCCTGGTGCTGAGGTCCAGTTAAATCCCTGGTGCTTGGCACGCAGTAGGTGCTCAATAAGGAGCCGCCAAAGGCATAATTATGGTGCCAACTTTCTGTGTCCGGCACTTCGTCGGGCCCTGAACATGCACTGCCGCATCAGAGGGTAGGATTATCTCCATGTTATAGGTAAGGAAACTGAGGCTCAAGGAACCTGCCCAAGGTCACTTCACTAGTAACGGAAGAGCTGGGATTCAAACCCGGGGGCTGCTGACCCCACAGCCGGTGCAACTAGCAGCTGCTGCCGTAAATCCTTTCTGGAAAAAGGTTTGGTTAGGTCGGTGGATGGATGGAAGAAAGGAAAGAATGAGAGTAAGGGGTGGAATCACAACCGACCCAGGAAGAGAACCTAAGAACCCCCCACCCCCACCTCGGAGGCTGGGGCTGGCACCCGCACCCCTCCTGCCCTGCCCCCCGGGCCGGCCTCACAGCGCCCACCTTCTTCAGAGAGGCTGTTCTCTTTGGTCTCCTTGTCCATCTGGCAGCACCAGCCTTCCAGCCGCTCCGTTTCTGCCTGAAGCAGCTTCAAGAACCAGTAGCCGTCCCGGCAGCAGGCCCCTGGCTGTGCTGGCTCCGCGGGGGAGCTGGAGGACGTCTCCAGCCAGGGATCGGGCGGGGGCAGCGAGGATGCCTCTAAGGCAGGGTCGCTGTCGTCTCCATAGGAGAGGTTGCGCTTGATCTGGGCAATCCTGGGGGTCTGCCTGGGGCCGGCATCGATGCTGATGGAGTCGGGGTGTGGGGTGCAGTCCGGGAGGCTCCTCTCAGATGACTTACAGCTCGAGTCGTTGGCATCCTGGGTATCCGAGTCGGTGTCCCGTCGGGAGGACATGCTGTGAGAGGGGGCGCTGCTTCTGTGGGTGCGGGGTGGAGTGGGGTGGGGACAGGAAGGGGTGAGTCACCCAGAGGGCCAGAGACCAGAGGCCACCCCGACCCGGACACACGGGAGACAGAGAAACGGATGCATCGTCTGCTCACCATGCGCCTGAAGCGGGTCCCACAGCCCCCGTCTCATTCTCTGCTCAGCCCCCGCCCCGCCCACACCCACACGCACACGCACACACAGACAAGGTCATAAGGTTGCCTGTTCACTGCACTGGGGCCAGGACGCCCGCCAACGCCGGGGTGCCGGGCCACGTCTCCGCCCGGCCTCGGCCCCCGTGGCTGATTAATCTCACAGAGCAAGAGCAAGCGCTCGTTGAGCACGCCCGCCCGCCCAGCCTCCCACACCTGGGCCACCGCCCGCACCCCAAACCCAGCTCGGTTACTAGAAATCCAGCAAGGAGAAGTGGGTTAGGGAGAGCAGGAGGAGAAGGCGCAGGAGAGGGGAGAGCAGAGGGAGGGAGAGGAGAGGGGAGAGGCAGCCAACACCTCGGTGCCACTTACCGCCAGTCGTCCTCTACCTGAACCCCGATGGACTGGAATTTGGTAGCGGGACTGGGCTCCTCTTTTGGCACTGGCTGAATGCAGTCAACCTTATTGAAGGACAACGACAGCAACGGCACGGAGACAAAGACAAAAATAAAGAACAAACACCACACTTGCTGCTGAAATTCACATTAGTGGGACGACGCAAACGGACGTGTGGACAGACAGACACGAGGCATGCGGACACTGCACGTGGGCCCGAGGCCGGACCAGGTTAAGCCGGGCACTGCTCATTCGCGCGGAGGCGGGCGGGCAGGTGGGTGGGAGGTGGGATGGGGTGGAGATGACTGGCTTTCCCTACTCTGAGGAGGGTGCCATCACATCGATCGCTTTGGGTCCGTTGTCCTCCGAGAGGTGGGAATCGTTCCTTCTAGTCCTCTCCTTCACAAGCATCAGAGAGAAGAAAAAAAAAAAGGACAACGAAAGAGAAAGAAAACACACACACACAAAGCCACAGCCGTTATCTGGTGTAGTTGAAGCGGGGCTGTCTCGAGGCAAAGATCACTCCCCCAACCCTGCAGCTGAAGGGCAGGCTGGAGGCGCCTGCACTAGGGGCAAACCTTGGACAGCAGTTCTGGATTTGAAAGCTGCCACCAAGGCAAGAGCCGGCCAAGTCCCTGGGCCCTATGGGATGCCAGCCCTGGGCCTCGATCACACTTTGCTGAGGTTACCTTCAGCACTGGGTGGGCCAGGGGAGCCACGTTTAAAGCTGGCACTCTTTCTCTATACCAGTGATGCCCTGGGCCTACCTTTTTTTCCGGGACAGAGGTACGTGGCCACGGAGCAGCCAGGTCAGCCCCTCCGCCACCACTCATGAATGAAGAACACACACTTGACCCAGGGCTCGAGGCGCCAAGGGGTGGGACGAGAGTTGTAGGGGTGTCCTTGGAAATTGGAGACTCTCGTCTCCTGGCTTCACAGAGGCCAGGGAGGCTTTCCCGGGCAGGGACTGAGCACCAGGCTTCTCCTTGCCATGGGGGTGCAGCTGCACTTCTCCTTCAGCAAGAGCCAGCTCAGAGGATGCAGCATCACCGGATCTCAAGAAGCTGCCTGGAGAGCATGGAGTGGGGGTGGGGTGAGCCCGGGGGAGAAGCCTGGATGGGCCCAAGAGCCAGAATACTCAGCCCTGTGTGAACTTCTGAGTGAAAGGATCAGGGTGAGTCTAACTGTCTCTCAGGTCTTCTGGAAAGATAAGAACATCCGGTTTGGCCAAGGAGAGGGTGGGGCTGCCCAAACAAAGACCCTGAGACTAGACTATTTTCTGTATTCCTTAGAATCTCTCCTGAGAGCTGTACAGGACAGGGGCTGGACCCCTTATGAAGGAGCCCAGAAAACAGAATAGTCTCCTGGCCGACTTTCTTCTTGTATATGTGCCAAAATTTTTCCTCTCCAAGAGGCAAGTGCAAGAAATCGGCCAGTGAGCCGTCTCTGGTCCATTCTGCCCCCCTTTGAGTCCCATGTTCCTTCTGTAATTTTGGTGCTTTGTCATCTACTTGGCCGTGCCCAACTGCGCAGGGGTGGCTGGGGAAACGGAGATCCTGTCCAATCTAAGCCACAATGCACACCACCTGGACCTCCTTGATCGCCCTCTGGGTTTGGAGGGGCTCTGCCTCCCCCAAGCTCTTAGCTCACTGTAGCTGCCCTCCCTCCCTGCCCTGAGTATGCTCCACTGTAGTATGGATTTAGAGCAACTCTTGAAAGCTGCAAGGCAGGGCCCAAGTTTTCCCCGCTCAGCTAACAGCAGACAGATTACTGATGTTAGGTGCATGCAGGAGGTGCAATGAAGCGGTGGAGGGGAAGCTGGCGCACCCTGCCCTGCTGTGTGCCCTGGCCATGGGCACACAGTGAGCCTGGCTTCCTGAAGGGTCTGCTGGCTTTGGCCACTTGGTCCCAGGGAATTATCTGCCTGGATCCTTTCTCACAGAGGAATGCATTGGGACCGACACCCCACTTCTCCATCTGACATGGGCCTGGCACCTCAAGTAACCTACCTGTCCCCAAGGCCCGAGAGGGCTCTGGGCAAAGTTCCCCTTGAGCAACCCCCAAGGCTCCAGGGCCCTGAGTCCTGGGCCCCTGGCCCTCGGCGTCTACACTCCACGCTGCTCCCACCGCCAGGCGGGGCTGTGGCCTCCGCACCGGAGCTGACCTTGGATCAGAGAACTGTTAGGCCAGTCCCGCCTCCCACGCGTCGGCTGCCAGGGCAAAGGGTGGAGTGAACAGACAGACAGTGGACAGGCAAACAGTGGACAGGAGATGGCTGGCTGAGTGTAACTACATTCACTGGGACAACCCATCGCTGAGGGACACCTGCCCACAGCCGCAGAGCCTGCAGCATGTCTGGGCGAGCGTGAGGAAGACGTGGCTATGGGTGGAATTTGGTCTGGCCACTTGGGGCCGACCCCCCAAAATAGACAAACCACCTTTGCCCAGGAGACCTAGTGGGCCTCCACCAGATGTAATTACACGCAGGCAGGTGCACGGCGTGGGCTGAGGACAGAGTGTGAAAGGGGCCCCTACTTGTATTCCTATAGATGACAGTTTCCTTTTGGGAATGGCCTCAGGGTGGGATTCGGAGCTGGTCAGCGTCCCTTGTTCGCTCTTCAAAGCTGCATGTTTTGGGGGTGGCTCAGGGGCCTCGGGGGCTGGGGTGACTCCGCCCCGTGTCACACTGGGCGGTCGGGTACTGCTGTCCAGGCTGTCCGACGAGTTGCTCAGGCCGGACTGGCTCGTCACTTCGCTCTTGTGGTCCTGGCTGTCCAGGTAGGTGTCCTGGGCAGACTCGGTGCTGCTCTGGACCGTGACGGAGATGAACGGCTTCGATGTGGTGCGTGGAGGGACCGGTGGCGGGGTCTTCTTATACGCCACTAGGCATGATGAACCTGCAGATGGGTGAGAGGCGGGCAGGGGAGAAGGTGAGGCCCCAGCCCTCTCGAGCCCCTTTCAGGGCTGAGGCCCTACCTGACCCGACCCTAGCTCTGGCCTCGGTGAGGATTTCTGGAGCAGGAGAATGGGGGTCAGACACAGCAATGACCAAGACAGACAGACACAGGCCCTGCCCACCTTCATGCTGAGCCAAGGCCAAGTCTAGTGGGGGATGCCCACATGGACCAAACACACCCTCCACCTGAGTCCCACACAAAGGTCTTATCCATCCGGGGCATGGGCTGGATGGTGACAGCAGAGTGATGGTCAGGACAGCTAAGGAATGGTTAACCTCACTTGTCCTCAAGCTCACCGAGAGACCTACCACTCCCCTGCCCAGGTCTTTTCCTCCTACCCTACCTTCCCTCCACCCTTGTTTCCTCTGCCTGGATGCCCTCTCCCTGTCTGGTCAGAGACCAACACATCCTTCAGGGCTCAGCTGTCCTTCCCCACATCTTGCCATTCCCACCCCACCCCTCACCTTGTTATGTGAAAACCCCACACACCAGTCTACCTCCCCTAAGACTCCATCACGCCCGGTCAGACTCTCTGTTCTCCACCAAGATTCAGGGAACCAGGACCCGCCATGGGTGGGAGTTGGTGTCTCAGAGTCCCGTTCTGAATCTGGCCCAGGGCTGGCCCACAGCTGGCTTCGTAAACGCTGAACTTTTTGTTCTGAAACAGGAGGTGCTTTTCAAACAGCAGTAGCTACTTGCTGTGAGGGGCTGGGTCACATCCAGTGGCTTTTCTCAGCATCTTAACTCCAACTGCCCTTTCCCCAGTGAGGACTGAAACGAGCCTCTCCCCAGGTGAGGCCCGGGCCGGAAGAGGAGCCAGAGGAGTGGCTTTAAGCCTTGCCTTCAAGGGACTGCCAATCACGGTGATGGTGATGGCTTAATGGAAACCCTCAAAATGAGGCCCAGTGCCACAGGGGCAGTGACAAGGCACAGCAGAATCCATTCATCTGCTCCTGTGAGATATCACTACACAAACATCAGAATGACCAAAATAAAAACTGGTGACAACACCAAATGTTGGCGAGGATATGGAAAAATGGAATCACTCATTCACAGCTGGTGGGAATATACAATGATACAACCATGGAAAACTAAACGTGCAATTACCATACAACCCAACAAGTGCACCTTGGGCATTTATCCCATAGAAATGATAACACATTCACAAAAAAACTTCTACAGGAATGTTCATGGCAGCTTTATTTGATATAGGCCAAAAGTGGAAACAAGCTCACCGAGAGACCTACCACTCAATGGGTGAATGGCTGTGGTGCACCCAGACCACGGAACACCACTCAGAAACAAAAAGAAATGAACCACTGATACAAGCAACTACTTGGATGAATCTCAAGTGAATTACGACGAGGGAAAAAGCAATCTCAAAAAGTTACAAACCACATGATTCTATTTATAAAGCATTCTTGAAATGACCTAATTATAGAGATGGGAACAGATGAGTGGTTGGTGGGGAGACCAGGGGGAGAGAGTGATGGGGAGGCTGGAGGGACTTGGTTATACAAGGGCGACAGGGAGGACCCCAGTGTGTACAAAGTGATGGGAGTTCTATATCTTGACTGTGGTGGTGGATTCATGAACCTACACATGCAATGAAACTGCATCAAACTAAATACACCACAGGTGATACAAGTGAAAATGGTGAAATCTGAGTAAGATTGGTGGGTTGTACCTATGTCAACATTCGGGTTATGATAATTATACTACAGTTTTGCAAGATTTTACCATTGAGGGAAACTGGATAAAGGGTACACAGGATCCCTCTGTATTTCCTACAACTGTATGTAAATTATATACAATTACCTAACAATAAAAAATGTAATATAAAAAGCCCATCCATCTGTCTGTTCACCTGATAGACGTGTATTAAGCCAGGCCCTGTACTGGCGTCCAGGAAAGCTGGAGCCCCCATCAGCAGAGAAACAGCCATGACACAAGTGCTTCAACAGCAATAGAGGCCACAGCAGAAAAGCCCAGGAGCTGGGAGCCGTGTCTTGTGCTTGACCTAGTCTAGGTGACTAAGTGCTCTGGGAGCTCAGAGCCAAGAGCACTGTTCCTCCTCTGTTCAAAATTTCCCAGTTCTGCTCAGGGATCCCCCCAGACAGACACACCCACAGTCTCTGACTCCCCAACCCAAGAAGGGTGGTGCAGGGGCAGGAGGCGGGGCTTCAGTCTGCGGGAGGACCCTCCAGGGCCCTGCCCCGTGGAAGGGGACAGGCCTACTCTGGAAGATGAGCTCCTGTGTTCAGCTGGCTGTGAGGCACAGGCTGACAGCCGGAAGCTGGGCTGCTTACTGAGCTGTGCTCAGCAGCTTTATGACTTTGTAATTTACACCTCACGGTGACTGTGAGGTGGGGATATGATTATGCCCACTTTACAGATGTGGCACGCGAGGCTCAGAAAGTTAGATAACTTGCCCAGAGTTGCCAACAGCAAGTGACAACCACATCTGCACAGCTGCACAGCCCACCACACTCCACTCCCCGGGCCTCAGGCCCCCCCTTGCTGGGCTGGGGCTGCAAGAGTCTGAGGCTTTCACTGACCACTGTGCCCCTCAGCATCCTGCTGGACTCTGGAGCCAGTGTGCAGGGGCACACCCAAGCTGAGACCTGACTGCTGGAGGAGGAGGGGCCTGGACTAAAGGCAGAGGGCTGGCTTCCGGGCCCCGACAATGCCTCACCGAAGTCCCTGTCCCCCAGTGAACTTTTCAGTACCTTTATCTGTTCAGTGGGGGTGGAGGAGTTCTAACAGCACACTGTATTCACATAGCTCTTGACTAACTCAAAGCATGTTCCCATTTATGCTCTCATTTAAGGGTAAGTATGGAGGCTGCCCTCACTGTGACTGAAAGGGAGACTCCTGCTAGGAATCCCTCCTCCCCATTGCCTGAAATTCTACCATTTGAGAGTCATTCCTTTGGTAGTGAGGATCCAAAAGCCAGAAGGCAGCAGAGAACCAAACAAGCCTGAGTTCAGACCCCAGCTCTGTCATATACCAGTTGTGTGCCCACAGGGGGTGATTACATAGGCTACATCACAGAGGTCAAGGCTCAGACAGCCCAGTGCTGGCATGGCTCTGACTAGTTTCTGGTACAGAGGGAGACAGGCCTGGAGGACAGGGGGTGAGCCAAAATTTTACCACTCCCCAGCCACTGGTGGGGAGGCTGGACTGGTTCTCTGACCAGCCAGGGGCAGTCTCCCACAAGAGCTGGACACGTAGAGCAGCCCATTGAAGGCCATGACCACCAGAGCCCAGCAGAGACACAACTCATTGGGGATTTCAGGATTTATTTGTTTGGTTGGCCTAAATATCCCAAAGAAGTTTCAGTGGAGTCTTCTGCCCCAGATTAGAAAAGTGAAGCCTTAATCTCAAAATGTTTAAGGGGGGGAATATGCCCCTAAAGGGGGTGGCAGTGAGCATAAGGACCCAGAACTGGGCTCTAAGCCTGGCGGAGGCTGTGTGACCCCAGTCAGGGTCCTTGTCCCCACCTGTGGTGGGGCTAACCCTGGCCTGGAGGAGTCAGTCTGTGCAGGGACCTGCCCCACCCAGGAGATAATGGGACTGTCCAAGGGCCTGGACAGAGGACTGACCCTCCAGCCTCTCTCTCAGGGTTGTGTAGGCCAGAGTCCTGCTGACGCAGCCACTCATTAGAAAGAAAGTGAACTAGAGGGAGGCCAGGCCAGATGGCCAGCTGTGAAAGAAGAAAAAGTGAACTCATCTTGGATTCTCTATGTCTCCTGGGGCACAGGTGACAGCCGGACAAGCGGTGTGACTAATGGAGAGGATTTCAGGGCATCTCTCAGCTGTGAGCACTGTCCCCCCCAGGGCAGGGGGATGGGGCCCGACTCTACAGGACAGCTCTCATTTCACAGGCGTGAAATGCCAAGAAATATAGGCCAACACCTCCCCCAGCCCCTTCCAACATAGCGATCCAGCCAGTCTGTGTTCCTCACGCCCACCACACTTCTTCCCACCTCGGGGCCTTTACATAAGCTGTTCTTTCTGCCTGGAAGGCTTCTCTCAGCACCTCACATGTTTCAAGTGTCACTTCCTCTAGGAGACCTCCCCTGACTGCTCCCTACTCTCCCATCACCCAGGATCTCCATCAGAGCGCCCATCACATTTGTCATCAGCTCAGTGAGGCATTTACTTGCTGATGGTTACAGGCCTGAGGCGGCTGGGGGCTCTGTCTGTCTTGGCACAGCAGGTCGTGTCCCGGGCCCAGGGTAATATCTCAAGCATAGAAAGCTCTCAATAAATATTTGTTGAATAAGAAGAAGAACCTCATCATCGCTACAAAAACCCCTCGGTTGCCAAAAATCAAGATTTAGCCATAGTGAAGGCTCCCAGCACTTTAGAACCCAAGGTTCTAGTCCCGTCTCAAATCTGGAGCCCTTCCTGCTTGGTCCCACCCACCCATCCCTACAGCCTCACCTCCCACCCTCCCACCCGCTCAGCATGCCCCTTCCAGCTTCACAGAACCCACACACCCTTCCCAAACACACCACACTCTTCAGGCGCCAAAGCCTTTGCACATGCACCGTTCCTGCCAGAACCCCTCTGCGCATCCTTCATGCCTCCCGTCCTCCGGCCAGTCCCTCCACTCTCAGCCCTTCCTGGCCCAGGCAGAGTCTGACCCTCTCCTCTGGAGCACTCAGGGCTGTGGCCAGGTCTTCGACTGAGCGTGTGTCCCATGCAGGTCAGCAGCCGGTCCCCAGTCCAGAAGGTGCACAACCATCATTTGCCAACTAAACCTTAGAAGGAAGCAAGTGCCCCCGAGACCCAAGATGTTGGCCCGGCCAGGATGTAACTGCGGTCCTCCCTGCCCTGGGGAGACATTCTATGTGCCACAATTTACACCAAAATGGCATATGGGTCCAACTCTTTGTCCATTCACTCTTGGAAAACTTTCAGATTTGCCCAGGAAGCTTGGGGGTGAACATCACTCCAGGGTGACTGCCTCCTCCAGCTGGTCCTTGTGCATATTTTTAAAGATCCTGAGTGAAACATCGCTGAGACACAGCATCGTCTGCACACTGCACAGCTGTGCCCGGGGGCCGCGTGCTTCCCTGCCCTCACCTTGGCCATGCCGGCCCCTCACGCCAAGGCTCAGACAGAAGCTGGCTGTGTGATGCCACCTGCCCCCGGCCCCAGACATCCAGCCCAGCCTCCCCGCCCCACTGTGCACAAGTCCTTGCTTCTTCTAAGTAGAAGCTCCCTTTGTCTCATTTCCGCCTTCTGCCCTAGATTTTATCCTGCAAACTCTATTTTTCAGGTCAGAATGAATTTGTTTCCACATCTTGTTTTTTTAATGTCAAGGTGTACAAGATGGCCAATCAGAGCTTCAGGTGCTCAGAGTACTGGCTGTGGCTCCATTTCCCCAGCAGCCCCAGCATGCTAGCCTCCTGCAAGTGCCTTGGAGGCCCAGCCCAGTCCTCACGTCTGCTGGCTCCCAAGGACCCGAGCTTGGCAGGGGTGCTGAAGGAGAAGCGGCCTAAACAGTGTAGGAACCATGGCCGTAGGCTTTACATAAGAGGCAGTGGACCCATGCAAGACCCCACGTGAATGGAGCTGGCCTCAGAGCCAGAACCCCCTAAAGTCCTCTGCTGGCTCTGCCCGGCTTGTCGGAGGAAGGGCTGAGAGCCTATAAGATCCCTCCTTCTCTCACCCGACAAGTAACCTGTCAAACCACGCAGCTAAATCAGGGAGCTAACTTGTGTGCTACGGTTAAAGCAGAACTCACGGCTCCCGCCCACCTAGCCTCAAATTCCTCCCTCCTTCCCTGTTTCTTCCCCCAAAGCAGGGGAAGCTGGGAGAGAATTCCAAGCAGCTAAGTCAGGATGGGGGACAGACTGACCTCTTAGAGCCACTTTCCTGCTGACGGCCCATGTGCCTTCTGCTTTCCCCCTATGCCAGCCTGGAAGCCACCTCCCTCACTGTACCTTAAGAGTAACAACATCAAACTTCAATTTCAAATGCCAGCAAGAGAGACTGGCAGCACCTCTTACCCCAGCATCCTCCTGGGGCTCCTCCCCACTGCCCACAACCAGGGGCTCCCTACCTGCCTCCCCATCCTTCCCTTCTCCCCCCCCCTTGAGCCAGCCTCCCCTAGACGCCCCACACCGCTGCTCCCTGGCCCCTCACCCTCCTATCTTGCCTTTCCTGTCCCTCTTCCACCCTGGCCAATGGGCCACTTGAGGAATCCAATCACGCCACTGCTTTGAAACCTTCCAATGGTGCCACCACCCACCCAGTGGAACTAGAACAAGCCCTTCAGTGGGGGCACTCAGGGCTTCCAGAATCTGTACCTGCCTCGGACCCCAAAGTCCATAAGAGCCAAGAGGTTACAAAGGTGTCTAGGAAAGACAAAGCCACAAAGCTCACGGAGTCCGGCCACACCCTTGGAGCCCTGCCCAGAAGGGGTGCACTCAGGATGCCCTCCTGTTGGTATCAGTGCCAAAGTTAACAGTGCTACTGAGCAAGCACTCCATCTACACTCAGTCCTCATTCTTCATGATTCTGTATCTGCGAATTTGCCTACTTGCTAAGACTCATACTCGTGGGGCTTTTTTTGCGGCCACTTGCAGACATGAGCAGAACCTGAAAATCTGAGTTTCCCAACACACAGGTTCCCAGCTGAGGCTGAACAAAGCAACACTGCCTTCTTGTTTCAGCTCATACTGTAAACAAGCACCCTTTTCCTGGTCTATTTAGTGCTGTGCTTTCACATTTTTGTGTGTTTTTTTGTTGGTGGTGATTTCTCTGCTTGAAATGGCCCCCAAGTATAGTGCTGAAGTGTTGTCCAGTGTTCCTAAGTGCAAGAAGGTTGTGATGTGCCTTATGGAGAAAACACGTGTGTCAGATAAGCTTTGCTCAGGCTTGAGTTACGGTGTTGTCGGCCTAGATCAGTGTTAATAAATCAACAATATTAAATAAGGTATCTTTAACAGAAACCTTGGTGGTTTGTGCTGGTAGCGGGTGGAAACGCAGGGACTCTGCATTTCCCATAGGAGCAATGGTTCAGTATTCGATAATTCAGTGTTTGTGAGACATTATGGATGTAAGCACTGTGAATAATGAGAATGGATTGTACTTTGGCCAAATGAACCCTCAGAACAGATATGTGAGGTAGGTTTGTCATTGCCCTGTTTTCCAGGTGAGACTCAGAGAGGTGGGGAGACTCGCCCAAGCTCACCTTCTAGCCAGGCAGTGTTGGGGCCAGGGCTTGAACCCAGGCTGCCTGAAGCCTGACCCCTACCCTATACCCCGCCCACTGTGCCAACTCCGTAAGGGTCATGTAGAGGCAACAGCCTCGAACATGTCAACTGTTTCACCCAGAAAATGGGGTGTGACTCCCAATGTGCTCTGAGTAGAATTCAAAGACATGGCAGACATGAAGATGTTTGTAATCCTGGGGTGGCCCCTATGATTCCAGTTACCACGGTTTCTTGATGAAGGAGAGAGTGAGCACCTTCTGGGGGACAGCTGGGGACCTTTCTGGAAGACACGAAGGTTGACTGGGTCTGGAAGGATGGACCAGAGTCACTGAGGGGCAAGGAAATGCAGGGCTTTCAGGTGGAGCGATGCTCCGAGCAAAGGAGCGGGGCAGCACAGCCCAAGGCATGGGAAGACAGATTTGAGCAGGGCATGGCTTGGCAAAGTGGCATTTAGGTAATTTAGCTGGTGAAGGGAAGCCAGGGAGGCCTGAGAGAGAGCTGCCTCCTCTCGGACAGGGTCCGTGGCTTCCTGGGGCCGCTTGGACCCCGGGAACAGTGGTATCTTCTTCCTGCCCACAGTATCCCTCACAAAGTCCCTCCAAACTGGCCTGCAGTCAAAGGATTTACAGCACGCAGACCTGACTGCAGCTGGAAGGGCGTATCGCCTCCTATCTCAACAGCCCAGCACACCAGGCAGCTCTGCGTGAGGTGCCAAGGCCATCTCAAGCTGAGTGTGTCCAGAATGAATCTGAGCCTCTCCTGCCCGCCGTCGGCCTTGCTCTCCTAGAGAGGGGACCCCCATGCACTCCATTACACACTCCAGAAGCCTGGGGAGTGCTGCCCCCTGCTTCCCAGGCCTCCCCCTTCTATAAGGCTTTGCTCCTCCCCCACAAAAGTGCATGTCACAGAGCTGGGCTTCTCTCTACCCCACCACCCTGGTCTAGGTTTCCACTTTCTACCCTCTGGCCTCCCTGCTTTGTCGGTGACCCAACTCACCCACGATCACTCTCCAGAAAGCAGCCTGAGGAGTTTTTTAAAAGTACAAATTGGATTAATGCTTCCCTTTTCTAAAGCTTTTCAAAGGCTCCCCACTCCATGAAGTTGCCCACCTTGGCCTACTACAGGCACTGCCCCCTTCTCCAGCCTCAGTTCCTGCACTTTCCCCTTGTTGATTCCATTCCAGTCACACTGCTATTCCTCAAACACTCCAAGCATGCGCCGACCTCAGGGCCTTTGAACCTGCTGTTCCCTATCTGAGATGATCCCCACCCCCACCTCTGCACACCTACTCCTTCCCATCCTGCTCTCATCTCTGCTTCCCACGCAGGTCTCGGCTCAGGGGTCATGTCCTCAATGAGGGCCTCCCAGACCACCCTGTCTAAAGTTGCTGTTCTTCCTTTGAGGATCCTGTTTATTTCATCGAGCACTGATCAACTTACTGGTTCACTTGTCTTTTGTCTCTCTCCCCTACCAGACAGAGATCCTGAGTATCTAATATAGATTCCTGAGGGTGGGGACCCTGAACACCTTATAGAATTAAGATGCTTTTCCAGCACCAGGCCCGATACATGGCTGGGCTCAGTAAGTATTTATTGAATGAATGAACAACCCCCTATTTGACAGTTGGGTAGACTGAAGCTCAGGGAAGACTGATTTACTCCTGACTCTGAGTCGGAATCTAACGGCCACTGTGAGCGCTTTGAAAAGCTCCCTTCAGGTCAGCCCCCAACACACACACACACACACACACACACACACACACACACACACACACACACTATAGGAGCACAATCTGGTGGGAGGTAAAGCTTGGAGCAGCTCTGCTTGAAGTTCGGCAATGAAGCTGTGGGAACGAGAGCTCAATAAACCCTAAGCACTGGGCATCAGAAACAGTTTGAAAAATAACCATTTCTGAAAGGTGGCAGAGAAAGAAAGTAAGCAGTGCTTCCGGCAACATCTTCCAGGCAAGGCATATCATATGTCCAGATTTAAAAGAATCATGACTGAGTGAGTCCTGGGCCAGGTACTACTTTATTTCAGACACAGGCCTGGGAGGGGAGATAATCATCACTGATGTTTTATAGATGAGAGAACAGGCTTTTAGCTTTTAACAGTGGCCGTGCTCTGTGAGGCTGTGGTCGACTATGTACCTTGCACAGGGTCTAATCCTTTCTGGGCCTTAGTTTCCCCAGCTAAGTGGGTTGGCCCTGAATGGGTGTCACGAGTTTAAACGTCTACAGGAGACCATGCATTTAACCCCTCTGGCCCACAGCTGTCATGTGGAGACCTGGGTGAGAGAAGCCAGAAATCTGGACTTAAAAATAAATAAATAAAACCTCTAAATTTAAAAGTGGAGTTAGTTAATTCTTTTAAAAATGGAGTTAGTTAATTCTAAGTTTTAAAAAACACTGGGCAGGTACATGCCTGCCTGCTAACGTGGCCCATGGCACACAGGTTTGTGACTGCTGGAGCAGCTGTCCTCAGACCTCCTTGCTCCTTCTGGAGCTCCAGCCCCTCTCCCCCTGCTCCCCAGGAAGCCAGTCCACAAGAACCTCCCCCTTGGAAAGGCAGGAGACCCTTGGGAACCTTGAAATCGAGGCAGCAGGAGGCCCTTCTGGTGGTGTCTCAGGTCTGCTGGGCAAAAGCAGAGAAGCCCCTTCTGGTCGGCAGGGCAGCTCTGCTTGCAGGCTCTTGGCACCAGGGCGCAGGTGGCGGGAGAGCCCCATCCAGAGCACAGATGGCCGCCCCCCTTCACAGGCCTGGAGCAGCTGCCTGAGAGGGACCAGCTTGGTTGCTGGGACAACACCCTTCGCCCCCTCCAGAGACAGCTGCTCCTTAGAAGCCCTGTCCACACACCAGTTGGGGTCAAAGGTATGAGGTGGTTCTGTCCTGACACGTTCCGGCCAGAAGTGCTGGAGGACGGGGTTAAGCAATGCCCTCCAGATGGACCCACAGTTCAGGTCAGCTGATTCTCTGAGGACGGGAAGCTGCCGGTCAGGAGACTTCACAAGCTCCCGGGCATCTCCCCTGACTGAGGGCTGGCCGTGAACTGGCCTAGCATGAAAAGCTCTAACTGTATTGGCTCATCAGCTCTTCACCAGGCCTATCACTCCCACTTCAAAGAGGAAAAAAGTGAGGCCCAGAGAGAAGTAAACAGCCCCAGGTTACACAGCCAGGATTTGAGCTCAGGCTTTCTGATTCCAGAGCCAGCACTTGTAGCTGCTGCTTCGCCACGCTGACCAGGGCTGGAGTTAGGTGCACTTAGCAGGGCCTGGCTGAGATTCTGGCCAGGCCAGTTCCCCAGTCAGGACCCTAATCTTGGGTCCTCACGCAGGGTTTGGCGATATCCTCTGAGTGGGTTAGATGGTGGCTGCCTCTGGCTCTGCTGGCCATGGGGTCAGAGGCCTGGTGCCCCTGGACCAGAACCCCAGCATGTGGAAGAAAAAGGCGGCCCGCCCTGCCTGTGATCACTGCCACCCACCGCCCTCCCTCAGGCCCTTCTCTTCTGGATGTGCAGTCCTGGACACTCTGACCCTCCACCAGAAACACCAGAACCCCTGACGTGGTTTCCCAGTCACTCAGGACTTCCCCAGCTTGGCTAAATCTCACTACAGCCTCAAGGCAGAGCCCAAAGAGGTGAGGCCACTTGTCCCAGGTCACACAGCTGGCTGATGGGGTACTGGGACTGGAATGAGGATGTGAAACCTCCAAATTCTAGGGTCCGAGGAGATGGTAATTCCAGTGACTTTCAAACCAGGTTCTGGGGGCCCTCAAGAGGGCCTGGGGAGGCTTTTGGACTCCCACCCCCCGCCAGGGCCCTCAGAGCACCTCCATTTTCTTTTTTTCCTCCATATGGTATTTTGGGATCCACCAGACTAATTCAACCTCCTCATAGTACAAACGAGGAAACTGAGGATCAGAAAGGCAAATGTACTCCCTGAGGATCAGGCGGCAGAGCAGGGACCTTGCCTGGGGCTCTGAGTGTGGGTGTGTTCCCTCTGCCCCCCTGACTCCCAGCCTGGAGACCACCAGCTCCAGGCATTCAGGGAGGCACCCACCTGTGGCTGAGCCCCACCTCCTCCAGCCCCTGACCAGGGGACCCCAGACGGCATGCTGTTTCTCAAAAAACATTTCCACGAATACTGCGACCGTATCCAGTAAGCAACCTGTCAGGCAACATTCACCCCTCGCCGCCCGTTCTGTGCTGGAATCTGCTTCAAATGTCCTTTTATTTATCCCCAGAGACCTGCTGGCAGAGTTGGTTCTGCCGGCAGCTCTGCTGAGGTCCCTGCCCCACCCCTCAGGATACCTTATTACCACCACCCCTGGGAGTCCAAGCTTGAAAGAGACGCCAGCTTCCAAGCAGCAGTTACTGAATCATGATTTTCTCATACATTAAAGCTATAAACACTAGTAGGGAGTGCTGATGAGGAGAAGATGGCCAGAGTTACAGGGCTGCTATGGTGGTTCCAATCCAACACAAAAACTTGACGTGTACAGCCCGTCTGGCCTGGTGGAGGAGTCGGGGGGTGGAGAATCCAAGATTTGGCTTTTCAAATACTATCTGACTTTTCAAATACTGGCTCTAGCACGTGGACCTTGTTGTGGCCTTTCCAAAGCCCTAAGGTCCCAGGAGCCCAGCCTGGGAAGTACTACTTAGAAGAGCGAGCCTCAAAAACCACCCTCACTTCTGGAGGACTGATGTCAAACCCTAGTAATGGGTCACAAAAGCCTGGCTTTTTACAAGCTGTCACAGGGGCCCACATGCAGTGTGCAAAGCCAGACACTGCCAGGCCCTGTGCACCTCGACTGCTGGCCTCTTTCATTGTTCTGAATGACCAAGCGGATCTCAGAATAGAAAGACGGTGTTAACAGGCTCATTCACTGTGCCTGCAGTGACAGGTGGCATATCGGGTGTCAGAACCCGGAGCCAAGAACCCTGGGCGGCCAAGAGATGGTTTGAAATGAACAGAGCAGAAGTGAATGGGGAAAACCGTGAGTTCAGCTCAGGTCAGCCCAGGCCAGGCCGCCTTCCCTGGTGCCAGGCCTGGGGACAGGGACAAGGGCCCAGTCCTCAGAGCTTATATTAAGATTTTGAGTTCAGGATCCCAACTTGGACAATTACACAACAGACATGTGGAAAAATGTCTTAGCGACTCTAGTTGATCACAGACACGGTCTGAGGCTACACTGACAAAGCAGGTGCAGGACCAGGGAGGGGGCAGCCCCACTGAACTCTGGATAATGTTGTGGGTACTGTTGGCGATTCTGGACAAGGGACACTGTCAAACTGGAGCCCGATGAGAAGGGGGCAATGGCACAGGGAGAAGTCTCTAATCCATCCTCCCATTACGACAAGTAGGCCACGCACTGGGCTCTGGGTGGGCACTAGGGACCCAGTGTTAGTAGTCCTCAGACCTCAAGAAACTCACAGTAAAGTAAAACGCCACCGCCTGGGCGTAGCCGCATGGACTACTGCAGGAGAAAGCCTGGGGCTGACTGAACAAGAGTGCTGCGACTGATTGGTGACGTCTGTCACAGATTTGCCACAGAAGGGGTGTGACACACGTGCGCCACGAGCCATGCCTAGTCTAACACAAGGAAGGAGGTGCTTAGAGAGACTGGAGTAGTAGCCTGGAGAAGAGGGGATTCAGAAGGGCATGGCTACTGTCTTCAAATACCTAGGAGACTGTCACATACATTGTCCATGTGGTCCAGGTCATTACAGCACAACCAGAGGGGGGACAGGAAGGTGGTGGTTAAGGCGGAGGTTTTGCCTCATTATAAGGAGGCAGTTTCTAAGGGGCAGAGCTGCCTAGGAGGCGATCAGCCAGGCTAGACACAGGCACGATGGATGCAGGGAGGGACTCAAGCCCCCACGGGGGACCTTTAAGATTCCTTCCAGGCCTGAGATGTTTGCTCTTTCTGTGCCTTCCTACTTCACGCTCAGTAATGGAGGTGACATCAGACATCATTTATGTGTGTGTGACATTCACAGTTCAATTTCTTTTTTTTTTTTGCCTCCAGAGAATTGTTGTTACCAACTAGCAGAGGAGAGGGAGGAGAAGGTTCAGACAGCCTAGCTACAGGGGAAACGATGGGAGGACTAACTCTAAGGCCTAAGGCAGCACGGTCAGGGCTTAACACACCTTCCTCTGGACAGTCGGGCAGCACAGAGCTCCTACCTGAGATGATAAACCCATCCTCCGAACAAGAGACCAGCCGACACTGGCTACCCTTGCCACCCCCCGCCCCCGCCCCCACCATACCTGCTGCTGAGTTACAGAAGTGGCCTGTAGGTCAGGAGGCCCTGAGTGTGAGCACTGTTCCTGCACTCACTCACTGTATGACTAAGGCTCCCCGGGCCTCACTCTCACCCATCTGTAAGATGGGAACGATACTGGCTCACCCTGTTCACTGCCCTAGGGCTGCTGTGAGACTCTCTTGGGAAGACAGGCGGGAAAGGACTTGGCAGGTGAGGAACTGTCATTACAATCACTTGAGGGGCCCAAATATCTGAGCAAGGGGTCCACAGAGCGGCTGCCTGATTCTAGGCCTTCCAAGGACTCCACGTGCCAGAAGCTGGGGGTTTCTGGCCTGGGGCAGGTCAGGAAAGTTCAGTGCCCTGAGGACCGCAGCCGACCCCCACCCCATGCCACATCTGTATCACTATTCTAATATTATAGGGTAGTGACCTCTGGTGTCCCTGCCTTGCCAAGCACCCCTCTAACTTCTCTCTGCCACCCTCTTCACGCCAATGCCCCATGTTCCCAGCGTCCAGGTCTTTGCAAGGCTGCTCCCTGTCTGCAATGCCCCTCCTCCTCCCTAATCCCACACCTCTTCCGGGTCTCCGTTCCAGCATTACTCCCTCCAAGCCTTCCCTGACTGTCCTTCCGCACCCGCCAGGCACCCTTCACTGGGTCACGCCCCAGGTTTAGAGGTGCCACAGGCCCCTGCCGTCACACTGTTTTACAGGCCTGTTTACGTTTCTCCTTCTCCGTTTAGACCCTGAGTCCCCTGAAGGCAGGGACTGCAAGGTTCCCATGCCTGTGGCACCCAGAAGGGGTGCCCAGGCAAATGCCTGCTGCCACTTGCGAGGTGGGATCCTGTCTCTGACTTCACCCCAAAAGTGAGACAGGCCTGCAGGGCCTTCCCCCGGAAGACTTGAGAATGCAGCAGTAGGGAAGTCTGTGAGGGGCGACTTGGCGAGCAAAAGACAGAGGTGCTGGGACAAGCTGGGATTGTAGGCCTCCCCCTCACGCCTCCATACCCTCCGTACTCGAGTTTTCTCCCAACCACCTAAAAGCACAACATGGTGACATTTGGGAAGATCTTTTTAAGAGAAGACCTCCCCAAGGGAAAGTCACCAGCACCCCACAACTGTAAGGACTCGCTGAGTATTAGCGACTAATCGTCATAGTTACCGGTGTTTATTGCCTGCTCAGGCATCGCTGGCTACTGCCCTGGCCCAGTCACTGTCCGAGGTCCTTATATTTGATCCCCACAAGGAGATGTTTTCACCATCGCCCCTTGTGCTGCTGAGGAAATGGAGGCTCAGAGAGTTTGAGGGATTTGTTCAGCGTCACACAGCAAGTGTTCCATCTGCTAAGTGAGTGCAAACCTTCCAGGTTTCAGTCTCCAGAACCCAACCTGCACAGCATCCGGTCTCACAACAAAAATACAAGTTGGCTGACAAGGAGGCTGACACACACATTCCTACAAAGCTCAGAAATCACTGTAGAAAGACAAATTTGGTCTCTCCCTTCTGCTGGCAGACTCTGACTAGAATACACTTTTACAAAGACCTCAAGCCCAAGCCAGCATCCCAAAGAGCATCTGAAGAAAGCGGACTTTACCTTGACAACTTCTACCCCTCTTGGAGCTGCTCTGCCCTGATGTTTTTACAAGCATACTAATCACTTCCCCAGGCTTCGGGCTGTCCTACCAGGCCCTTTTCCTCTCTCACAAAGAGACCTGTGACATCACTTGCCCCTCAAATGGTCCCTTCCCCTCCTAGGACTGACACCTATCTGTAAAAGTTGGGCACTGCACTAGGTTGTGGATGGCACAGGTTCCAACAGGTGTGCTACTTCTGGTTAATTGGTAGTACCTGCCTGTGTTAAGAAGGATCCTGAAGCTGTGTCCAGGCTCCACGCAGCCACCACGGGCGCTGGAACCAACACTGCCTCTGTGGGAAAAGCCCTCCTGGGAG
Organism: Eubalaena glacialis; assembly: GCF_028564815.1. NCBI lineage: Eukaryota > Metazoa > Chordata > Mammalia > Artiodactyla > Balaenidae > Eubalaena > Eubalaena glacialis. Next base: position 23,590,503 of record NC_083728.1, read on the forward strand.
ATGAGCAGCCTTTTAAAAACTCTGCTGGAACACAGCCACATAAAGCTGAGAGTTACAGTGTGCATTAACTTGGAGAGCTAACCAAGAGTTCATTATTTACAGATAAAACCTACTCTCCCTTTCAAATATACCTCCTTAAAATGGACTAATGAATGAGTTACCTGGAGTAGTGAAATTCATATAGACAGAAAGTAGAAGGGTGGTTTCCAGGGGGTGGGAGAGGAGGGAATGGGAAGTTGTTTAATAGGTAGAGAGTTTCAGTTTTGCAAGATGAAAAGAGTTCTGGAGATGGAGGGTGGTGATAGTTGTAAAACAATGTGAGTGTACTTAATACCACTGAACTGCACACTTAAAAATAGTATAAGTGGTAATTTTTTTTTTGGCCGTGCCATGCAACACGCGGGATCTTACTTCCCCAACCAGGGATCGAACCCTGCAGTGGAAAGCGGATTCTTTACTACTGGACAACGAGGGAAGTCCATGTGGTAAATTTTTATGTGCACTTTAACACAGTTTTTTAAAAAATGGGCTAGTGCGGAGTCTACTGAGGAACTCTCTACAAACGAGCCCCAGCTATCAAACTGATTTTTCACCCCAAATCCAGGAGTCACAAAATAAAATATTGAAAGCTACTTTAAGCATGAATTTTTTGATTTCTGGTTTGACTTAAATGTCTTTGTGAGCAGGGGCTGATTTATAATCTGCTACAATCTCTTTCCTGAGATTCAGGGAATAGAAATAAAAGAAAAAGAAAGAATTCAAATAGAAAATCAAAAAGACTGGAGGTCTAAAAGGGTAGAAATGGATGTGTTAGTATCAGAATCTTGGAAAGGAGGTGGATGGGAGATTGTGTGGAGGTTAAAAAAATTACAACTTAAAAAAGAACTATAAATATATTGTATAACATTATAGAAAACAGTTAAAAAGTGATTTTAATCCCACTGCCCTAATACAATTACTGTTACATCATTCTATACCCAAACTTTTAAACTGTGATCATTTTGGAATGGCAATCTGGCTAAAAAGAAATAGCAACTTCTGCTTTGGCCTTCTTAAACAAAAGCAGTTGGTAGAACAGAAAGAGTAGTGAATCAGGACTTCAAATCTTGATTAAACTGTGTGACTCTGGACAAGTCACTTTACCTCTCTGTTCCATCATTTCTAAAAACAGCAATAATAAGTGCAACCACCTCCCTCAGCAACAGAAGCAACAGGGCTTTGTGAATTGTGAAGTCGTATGTGAAAGGGCATTAGCAATAAGTAGGGAGTGCTGAAGAAGCCTTTTCTTGATGACTAATGATCAGTATGAAAACCTGATGATGATGAAGATAATAACAATAATGATGACGATGTAAGTATTCAGAAGCTCTGATGTTAATTTTAAAATAAAAATCACTTGTAATACTTTCGTCATCACACCTCTGGGTGAGCAAAGCTGTTGGCCTCAGACCTACCCAGGCTCGCCAAGCCCAGCCAGGCCCTGCCTGACCTTGCAGACCCTTCCAGACGTAACCCGAACCTCTCCCAGTTCCCTAAATACACCAAACACTTTATACTTCAGGGTCTTGCCCCGTGCTGTTCCCAGTCTGCCTTAACTGCCTCCTTCCCATCCCCCACCCCACCTTTCCTGAGATGCCTTCCCCATCTTCTCTGAGTAAGTCCCTCTTGGCAACTATGTTTCCTTCAGGACTCATCCCAATTAGACAGTATGCTGTGTGTCTGTACCTGCTTGAATGGGGTCTCCAAGCTGGATGAGGTCTCCAAGCTCCATAAGGAAAGAGACCAGGTTTGTCTTGTTCCCTCTCCTTCCCCTGGTTCAGCACCTGGGATGAATGGCTGATTGTTTGGGAAGAGAAGTGGAGGTGGGGTGGGGAGGAGCTGGCTGGGATGAACCCAAGTCCTCTTCCCCTGGACAGTTCCCACACACTGCTGCGTGCACCCCCTTTGAGAAGACTGCTGGGGCAGCAGTAGCAGTGGCAGCCCTGCCTTTATAGGTGCTGTCAGACAAGCCCTGCTCCCCCTACCCCACAGGCAAACACCTCCTGACTGCTACCATGCTCTGTGCAGGGCCAACAGGCACGTCATGAAGCGTGGGAAGCTTGGGAAGGCAAGAAAGTTCCAGGAGAGCCTTGAACTATTACTGTATTCACAACACACTCAAGAGCGGACCCTTCATTGCAGTCCCCAGAAGGATACTGCCCAACGGAGTGATGACCCTGCCGAGATAAACCCTGACTCTGAGTGCCTGGTGGACTCTGACGGCCCTGGGCAGGCTTCTCTAGCCTGATCTCAGCTCCCCAGGCCCCTGGACAACCAGCCCCTGCCTCCCCTCCCCCGCCCCAGGGAAGCCTCCCCTAAAAATCTCCATCCACTTGGAGCCTACCCAGCTTTTGAGGTCCTGAAGGTCACCTCCTCTCTAAAGCCTGCCTTGATTCGCTGCATCTTCCCCATCAGAGCCCCACACTCAACAAAGAGCCATCGAATGATTAACTCCTCTCCAAATACCAAGTGCACCTGTATCTTTCCAGACATGGGACATGCACAGTCTTTAAATATTTCAAGTCTTCTGTCTCCCCTTGTATATCAAGAAGAGCAGGGGCGAACATTTCTTAAGTGCTTCCTCTGTGCCCGGCACTGTCCTGAGTCCTTTACACACACACATTCTCTCTCTTGCCCTCGCGCAGTGACTCGGGTAATATCATCACCTCTATTTTGCAGGTGAAGAAACGGAGGCCCAGAGAGGTTAAGCAACTTGCCAAAGCCTCACAGCTCCAGGTGGCAGCTCAGGATCAGAACCCCAGCAGCATGACTCCAGGGTTATGCTCTTAACTACAGGGCTGCCCGACCATTGGTGTGTGGGCTTCCATACACAGTCGGGCTTTCTAAGTGCCAGGTTCTGCCACCCAGGGGAGCAGCGTGGCTAGGTGTGGATCATCAGTGCAGTCACTCAGCCACAACTTCCAGATCACCTCCTGTGTGTTCAGCGTGTGCCGTCAGGGAGTGGACTTGAACGAACACAGCTCTGTGCCTGGGGACCCTGGGATTATGCAGAGCAGAGGAGAGATAGACGAAAATCCTATTCGTTGAAGCAACAAAATTGCTACCATTACCTGCTTTGGCAAGGCTGAGAATTTCCTTAGAAAAAGCACAGAGAAACAGAAACTTGAGACCCCAGCTAGTTAGGCAACGGCTAATCTATGAAGTACAAAGGCGAACCAAACGTGTGTTATGATTTTGGTCTCACCGGGGGACCAAAATCTATTTGGCTGAACAGCAGAGCTAGAAGGAGCTAGAGCTCCTGCCAAGAAACAAATGGGGATTGAGATCCAGAGCCGGGAGGGGGCTTGTCGGAGGCCACCTATCAACTGGAGAAGCACGGCTCCAGTTCCCCTACGCCCTGTGCTCTCCAAGTCCCTGGGACTGCAACCAGGACAGAAGGCTTTCAGGCCATCTGCGTCCTTAAGAAGAAACCACCGGGGGTGAGGTAAGTGCCTACAGTGACCGAAAGTTTAAAAGTTTTCTCAGTGGAGACAGGACGTTAGCTCTTACCTTCAGGGACAGTGGAACTGTTCTGTGAAAGCTGGATTCGGGAAGCCAGGGTTGATGTCCCAGGCCAACACAGGCCCACCTCCAGCCCAGCCCAGCCCTGCTCCAGAAGGACAGGAGTTTCAAAGGCAGTAGCTCCCCACCTGGGGCCACACCCAGGTGAGGCTGACTTTACCGGGGAACCCGTGGAACTGGCTGTCTCCCACACAGGGGCAGGCCAGGCCAGAAGGCCACCGCCGGTCTGCAGCCTGGCGCCTCTCCCCGCAGGGTCCCACCTGGCCCCCACCCCAGCCAGGCCTCCAGAACAAGGGTGGGAGCCGGTGGGGAAGAGGCCAGCTCCTCTCCTAGTGAGGCCTGGTGAGGTTCCCCCGGGGCCCACCCCAGCCTGGGCTGGGTCTGAAGCGGCTGCTTCCTGCTTTACCTTTTTCTTTCACTTTGGTTTTTAACCCCAAAGTGAAACTAAAGACTGGGACGATGTGGGAAAGATGGGGAGAGTTAAGGCCTGAACCCCTGGCTTCTCATCCCAGTGAGGCTGCTGACTCGCTGGGAAACGTGGGAGGAGGCCCTCAACCCCCTGCCTCGGTCTCTCCGTTGATAAAATAGGAGGGAGGAACTAGGCTAGTGCTTTAAAGTGTCATTTTAAATTAGAAAAATGACGGAACGTCCCCTTCCTCATCCCTGCCACCACTGAGGACTAAAAAGGAGCCTCAAAAATGACCAGAGGGGGACCCAAAAGGGCCTTCCTGTTGGCTTGGAGGAGCAGGCAAACTCTGGCTGCTGTGTGGAGACCTTCCTGGTCTGTCTGACTACCTCTCCCCAACCTGTCAACAACTCCTTTATCCTGAGCAGCCCCTGGGGCAGAGCAAATTCAGGAAGACCCCAGGGACGAGCTTGACCTGGTCTTAGCACAGCAAGAGGAGCCACCAACAGCTGCCTGAAAACTCCCCGCCTGAGGGCCGACCAGGCCATCTGCTAAGACCCAGGACTAAGACAGCATCCCACCCGGGACTGGTCCAAACTTCACTCTCTGCTGACCCCAGGGTGCCTGGCACAGTCTAGCTAAGACCACTGTAATCTGTTTTACAGTGTTTTCCCACTGGCTGGTTTACCAAATCTCCCCTCTAGGCTGGTGACATGAGAGAGGCAGGGATGAGCCTCCCCACCTCTCAGATGAGGAAAACTGAAGCTCGGAAAGGCACAGGGACATTGTGGCCAAGCCAGCACTGGATTCAGGAGCTCAGTAAATATTTGCTGGATGAATGAGCTCAATGGCCCAGCCGTTGCCAAGCAGGTGCGGCACACACCAGAGAAGCACAGGAAGGAGGACACAGTGTACGTGTGTGTGTGTGTGTGTGTGGGGGGGCATCCCTCCCTGGAGACCAAGTCACAAACAGGTCCCCAGGTACCTGTAACAGAATCCCCTCCCCCCAGTCCTGGCTCCACTCCTGATGTCCCTCCAGCCCATTTCTTCCCTTCATTCCTCACTTCCTCCCATCTGCACCCTACTCTGGAGTGATCTCATTGGCTGAGGGCTTCTGAGCGAAGACTGGCCAGCCTCCTTCCCCTCTCTCGGCTGGATTAGAACCGTCAGTACTTAACCAAGGACAGGAACTTGAATCCAGGGGTGGGGGCAAGGTGCTTTTAAAAATATATATACCTTGGGCTTCCCTGGTGGCACAGTGGTTAAGAATCCGCCTGCCAGGCTTCCCTGGTGGCGCAGTGGTTGAGAGTCTGCCTGCCAGTGCAGGGGACGCGGGTTCGAGCCCTGGTCTGGGAGGATCCCACATGCCGCGGAGCAACTAGGCCCGTAAGCCACAATTACTGAGCCTGCGCGTCTGGAGCCTGTGCTCTGCAACAGGAGAGGCCGCAATAGTGAGAGGCCCGCGCACCGCGATGAAGAGTGGCCCCCGCTTGCCGCAACTAGAGAAAGCCCTCGCACAGAAATGGAGACCCAACACAGCCATAAATAAATAAATAAATAAATAAAATTTAAATAGCTTTACCTTTAAAAAAAAAAAAAAAGAATCCGCCTGCCAATGCAGGGGACACAGGTTCGATCCCTGGCCCGGGAAGATCCCACATGCCACAGAGCAACTAAGCCCGTGTGCCACAACTACTGAGCCTGCGCTCTAGAGCCTGTGAGCCACAACTACTGAGCCCGTGTGCCACAACTACTGAAGCCCGTGCGCCTAGAGCCTGTGCTCTGCAACAAGAGAAGCCACTGCAACGAGGAGCCCACGCACTGCAACGAAGAGTAGTCCCTGCTTGCCGCAACTAGAGAAAAGCCCTTGTGCAGCAATGAAGACCCAATGCAGCCAAAAATAAATAAATAAATAAAATTTTTTTAAAATTAAAAAAAGAAAATCAGTAGCTCTGAAAAAAAAAATATACACCTTATTTTTGACAAAGGAGGCAAGAATATACAATGGAGAAAACACAGCCTCTTCAATAAGTGGTGCTGGGAAAACTGGACAGCTACATGTAAAAGAATGAAATTAGAACACTCCCAACACCATACACAAAAATAAACTCAAAATGGATTAAAGACCTAAATGTAAGGCCGGACACTATCGAACTCTTAGAGGAAAACATAGGCAGAACACTCTATGAAATAAATCACAACAAGAACCTTTTTGACCCACCTCCTAGAGAAATGGAAATAAAAACAAAAATAAACAAATGGGACCTAATGAAACTTAAAAGCTTTTGCACAGCAAAGGAAACCACAAACAAGACAAAAAGAAAACCCTCAGAATGGGAGAAAATATTTGCAAATGAAGCAACTGACAAAGGATTAATCTCCAAAATTTACAAGCAGCTCATGCAGCTCAATATCAAAAGAACAACCCAATCCAAAAATGGACAGAAGACCTAAATAGACATTTTTCCAAAGAAGATACACAGATTGCCAACAAACACATGAAAGGATGCTCAACATCACTAATCATTAGAGAAATGCAAATCAAAACTACAATGAGGTATCACCTCACACCAGTCAGAATGGCCATCATCAAAAAATCTACAAACAATAAATGCTGGAGAGGGTGTGGAGAAAAGGGAACCCTCTTGCACTGTTGGTGGGAATGTAAATTGATACAGCCACTATGGAGAACAGTATGGAGGTTCCTTAAAAAACTAAAAATACAACTACCATACGACCCAGCAATCCCACTACTGGGCACATACCCTGAGAAAACCATAATTCAGAAAGAGTCATGTACCACAATGTTCACTGCAGCTCCATTTACAATAGCCAGGACATGGAAGCAACCTAAGTGTCCATCGACAGATGAATGGATAAAGAAGATGTGGCACGTATATACAATGGAATATTACTCAGCCATAAAAAGAAACGAAATTGAGTTGTTTGTAGTGAGGTGGATGGATCTAAAGCTTGTCATACAGAGTGAAGTCAGAAAGAGAAAAACAAATACCATACGCTAACACATATATATGGAAACTAAAAAAAAAAAAAAAAAAAAAAAAAAATGGTTCTTCAGAACCTAGGGGCAGGACAGGAATAAAGACGCAGATGTAGAGAATGGACTTGAGGACACGGGGAGGGGGAAGGGTAAGCTGGGATGAAGTGAGAGAGTGCCGTGGACATATATACACTACCAAATGTAAAACAGATAGCTAGTAGGAAGCAGCTGCATAGCACAGGGAGATCAGCTCCGTGCTTTGTGACCACCTAGAGGGGTGGGGTAAGGAGGGTGGGAGGGAGGGAGATGCAAGAGGGAAGAGATATGGGGATATATGCATATGTCTAGCTGATTCACTTTGTTATAAAGCAGAAACTAACACACCATTGTAAAGCAATTATACTCCAATAAAGATGTTAAAAATATATATATAGATTTTCAGAATGCAAAAGAAGGTAACAAACTTATAGGTGCACAGATTCTTCAAAAGAGCAATTTCACTTGCAGGAAGGAATGGCTCCCACAGTGATGCTTGCCCACATGTATACAGCCAGGTGGGGAAGGGTGCTGGCTGCAGCGCTGCTCGTAGCAGCAAGGCTGGGAACGACCTAAATGTCCCTGAGCAGAGGACTGGACAAACAACGGGTGGTCCATCCGTCAATGGACTGCCACACAGCCATGTGTGTGCCCATAGGGAATACTGACAACAGAGACAGCCTTGTGTGAAGAAGACAGGTACAGAACAGCAGGCAGTAGGTAATAAAAAGGGATGTACTGACACAGCTGCCCGTGTATGCAGAGTATTTCTGGAAGGAAACATCAAGACTGTTCACAGTCATCATCTAGGAGCCTAGGTGGGAGAGAGACTAATTTTTCACTGGACCCTTTTTTTCTCTACAAAGTTTGAAATGGTTAACCACATACATGTATTGCTTTCTCAATAAAAGCATAATTTTTGCACATAAAAAAATAACTCCAGCAAAATGTACCCAAAGAAGCTTCCCTCTAGGTCTCAGAAGTCTCCTCAAGGGCTGCTGGTCTAGCCTTGCAGAACAGGTGGTCAGCCTCTGACAGTAGATGGCGGCAGCCTGGACACCACAGGCCTCTGGGCAGGGCAGAAAGTAGCAGGGAAGACTCAGGAAAACCTGGCCTTACGGCATAAGAAGGATTTCAAGAGGGCTTTGAATGCTCAGTAGGTACAGCTGAGAGGAGAGGGTTCCTACAGGAAGGACTGGGGAAATTAAGTCAGGCTGGTAAGACAAGGGAAGGGGAAGAATAATGTCTCTCTCAATATGGGATCCTGTCCCCTCCAATACTTGGTTCCCACTCATGGGAAGTGAGGGGGCTGGGAGAGTCCTTTCCAGACTGATAACCTAAGATATGCCTTTATTTCATCTCATTTAATATTAAAGGAGGCAAGGAGGGTCCCCAGCTTAGCACATGCCCACAGGGCTCCACACCTGTGCAGACTGTAATCAAATATTTGGAGGCTGCAGAAAATTCAGGCCAGGATCTTAGGTACAGCAGCCCTTGGGCGACTTCCTCCCCCCTGGGGAGGAGCAGATGGCCTTCTGTAGAGATGCCCTTCCTCACCTTCCCGTTAATAATTAAGTCATTACCGAAGACCTCTTCTGTCACTTCTGAAGTTCAGTTTGCAGAGACTTGCTGCCTTGGCTTGCTTTGCCATGATGCTCCAGGCTGAAGGCTCACAGGCTACAACAGTCTAGATCTAAGCCTCAGGCCCAAACTCCAGGGGTCTGCAGTGGAAAGAGCCCGGGGGTGGGGGGTGGGGGTCAGGAGCGTTAGGGTGGATCCTGGCTAGACCTTGATGATTGTGTGGACTCTGGGAGGTCAGAAGCTAAGTCTCTAAGACGGCTCCGCTTGTCACTGTATCCCCAGGGCCAGCTCATCGCCTGGCACACAGCAGGCACTTAATAAATATTTGTTGAATAAGTGAACAACAGCTCAGCCAGTGAATCCCAGAGTGACCGCGGGCAAGTCACTTTCTGGAAAATGACGATGACAAGAATAGCAATGACCTCTTAGGGTTGTATAAGAACCTACCGAGATAAAGTAGATGTAAGTGCTTTGAAATTAAAAAACAGGCTACACAAACATTAAGGATCCAGAAACAATGTGCTATAAACGAAACGAAAAGCATGAATACATATGAGAATGATCACGTTTACAAGAAAGCACCTGGCAAATGGTAAAGCATTAATCAAGTGAATAACTACAATTGAAAGGGACAACACAGGTCAGTCTAGTTCACTGTTCCAATATCCGAACATTTCTCAGGCTGTGTCTGTTCCAAAGGAGCACAAAAATCCCTCATCAAAACCTTTGTCCTGATTTTGGTATAAATTTGCCAAAGTAGACTGGCAGAAGGATCCTGGGGGTGTTTATTGGAGACAAGGGAGGAGTGGGGTGAGCGGAACACAGAGGCTGTGCCTGCCATGTGGCCTCACGACCCCCAGGACAAGGCCCTGCTCAGGGCGGCACACGGAGAATGACTGGCCACCAGTTTCCTAGCTGCACACTGCCGCCAACCATTGCTGCCTCCCTTGCTAGCCGCTCTTAAGCACCAGTCCCCTTCCCCTTCCCTCTGCCCAGTGGCCATCACTGGCTGCAGCCTGGGAAATAGGCTTCATCACCTTCATCACCTGGCTCTCCTGTGCCGAGAGCACCTCGGACAAGTCCCTCCCTGCCTCTGTGGCTGGGCCAGGGCCCACCCTCTCCGGTGGGGGCTGGCTGAGAATCCCAGTGGGCCCAGTCATGGACATGCCCACTGTTGCACTAGACATACACGAGGCCCAGCTCTGGAAGCTGCTCACAGCCTGGCGAGTAAAACTGCTGATGTGAAGGCCCCTCAATTCCCTGACTCCCCCACCTTGAAGAAATTCTGAGCTGGTACCCAGCCCCAATCTTCCAGGTCTTTAGAAAGAAGGGGGTTCTGGCCTTTAGAGGATGTATTAGGTGCCCCCAATTCAAGGGGCAAGAAGGCTCAGATTCCTGGGATCCTAACAGTAGGAGGTTCCTTTCCAAGAAGCAGAGCTGCACTGTGGGAAGAGCCAGCATTTGCAGTCAGCTTTGGGTCTGAGCCACATGTTCCTTATCTGTAAAATGGGGATGGTAAGTCCGCCTGCCTTGAGCTTGCTGTAAGGATTTCATGAGAGCATCCGTGGAGGCCCTGGCACAGAACCTGGCATAGAGCAGGTGTGCGAGCAATGTGCTCAGACTGTTACTTCCTGCTCCAAGTAGCAACACCCAACATCTTTCCCGCTGGCCCATCAGGCCCCCCGGTCAGGCTCTCCTCAGGGACACAACATCCTCTGCTACCCCAACTGGCCCTTCCCACTCGCACAGGCTCCACCCGAACCCTGCCCTCTCCCTTCTCTGAGTTGCCTGCAAAGCTCCTCCCTGTTGTCACTTTCATTCATTCCAATTCACCCAGCCTGACTCATCCTGAAAAAATCCTCCAGCTGTGCCATCCCGGCTCTAAAACCTTCCATGGCTCTCCAAAGCCTCTGCTCTTCAGCTCATGTTCAATGCTGCCTACAATCTCCTGGCGCCTCCCAGAGCCCTGATGCATCAGCAAAACTAGTCTACTCACTGTTTCCATAATACGCACTTACCCGGTCTAGCCCCCACACCTGTGCCTCTGCAGAAACCATTCCCAGGAACGTCAGCCCCAATGTCGGTCTCTGCGAATCCAGCCCCCTTCACGAGGGCTCTTGTTTCCTCTGGCTCATGCTCACTTCTTCCTTCTCAGACGATGCTTTCCTTCAGCAGATGCTTAATTACAGACTGTCACACAGTCTCCCATAATTGTAGGCCTTGTCTCCCTTGTCAGATCCTAAGTTCCCAGGGGCAGAGGCCCTGTCTGGTCTCTCCCATCCTCTCGGAGCCTGGCCCAGGGCTGGGAGGGCAGGCCCCTGGTCAGAAAGTGTTTTCCAAGCCCAATTCAGCTCCAGGCTGAGCCAAGTCCAGCTCCAACCACTTGGGACCACTTTTCTTGCTTTTGCCTATTCACTGGCCAAACCAGACCGCCATGCACCAGCTCTCCCCAGGGTGACGCAGGCCAGGGACAGAGAAATGAGGGAGGCCTGGGTGGGGAGACAGCGCTATGGCTCTCACCTGGCCCTGACATGGTCTCGTTCTGGGATCCGAGGCACATCCCTGTCCCTTTTCCTCCCTTAGCACGCTTCTTATAGTGAGACAATCTTTTAGCTCTAGAATATGGATTTTATTTGCCTTTAAGGTAGCCCTGGTTCCCAGGAGTGGGTGGGTGAAGAACCAGCTGATTCCAACACAGGCTGAGGGAGGCGAGGCAGCCACAGCCAGGACTGGGAAACCTGGGAACCTGAGAGGCACTCACACCGCACACCTCAATAACCTCATTAAATTCCTGTTGACGACTGGATTGCATTCCTGCCCAGATGTTCAATTCCACAGTCCTCACCCTGGCCAGGTCTGACAGTGTCTGCTGCCGGGACTGAGCAGGGGAAGGGTAATCTGCTTCTGGAAACAACCAATCCTGCCTGAAACAAAGACCATGATGAGGGGCCAGTCTCCTCACCTGTAAAATGGGGATAATATTGGGACCTGTGTCACAGGATTGTTGCAATGATGCAGTGGGATAATGCCAGAAAGTGCTTAGCACAGTCCCCGACACCCAGTGAACGGCAGTGTAGCCGACAGGTTCCCATTTCTTGAGGGGCCTTTACGACACGAGTTTGCATCCTCAGAGCAACCTGTGAGGAAGGCATTTCCATCCCAGTCTGACACGGAAGAAAACTGAGGCGCAGAAAGTCGATCAATCCAAGGTCACACAGCAGGGACAAGCCAAACTGTGACACCAACCCGAGAAACTCTCAGTTCAGCTTTACCCAGAGTGCGGCCCACAGGCTTTCAGCATCAGACTCCTCCAGAGGGCTGGTTTAAAAAGCTGATTCCTGCCCCCAGACCTGCCAAATGAGAATCTTTGGGGATAGAGCTCAGGAACCTGAACTTTGTAAAGATGAGGAGGCTAATTTTTATATATGAGAAAACTGAGGCACAGAGAGGTAAAGTGATCTCCAAGGTCACACTTTCAGCAAGTATGGACCTGGGACCGAATTCACAGTCTGACTCCAGAGGCAGCAATCAGAGACTTCCTGGAAGAGGTGGCATTTGACAATGTGGGCCTCAAAGGGAAGAGACGGCACCACGGGGGAGGGCACAGCACAAATAAAGGCTTGGAGCAGGAGAGGCCAGGCAACAACAGCTCAGTGTGGCTTGTGCTTCCAGATCCCTGAGGTGAAGAAATACATATGGAGCCACCACTGCCGCCTTCCCCTGAGAGCCCAGAGAGAGACATTCCTGAGCCATCCAAGCTTCTGGGAGGAGAGCCTGTTGTGTGCAGGGTCTACAACCAGCAGGTCTACGGCAGTGGCCCCCTGGGTGTGTCTGGCTGCTGCTCAGGACGAGAAAGCCAGGGAAGGTGGTGACTCAGTCCCCACCCAACCTCAAGCTAGTCCCATTTAAATCTCAGATGAGCTCAGAGGCTGGGGAAATGCCAAACAAACCCTCCTTGCAGAACAGACGCCAGATCCAGAGAAGGCAGCCCGAGCGGTAGGCTACCAGGCAGCAGAAATAAATTTGGAGCAACGCTGTGGGTTGCAGGGGGGAGACAAGTCAAGCAAGCCCTCCCTGGGCCCCTCTTCATTCACCCGTGAAACGGGGAGAACTCCACTGGCTTCTGACTTCCTCCCAGGACTGTTGTGAGGAACAATGGAAAGGAAAGAGCCTGGCAGATTACACAATGTCCCACACAGCAAGCGAGAGGTTAGAGGATCACTGCGGTTACATATTAGAACAGCCAGGAGGTGCTTTCCTTGCTACCTGAACCCCAGCCACAGTGGGTAGAGGGAGAGGCTGGGCCTCTGTCTTGTTCCCACAAAGCAAAAAGGGATCCAGATATTATCTGGAGGTGAAAGTTCACATTTATTAAACACCTACTGTGTACTAGGTATTTTTTAATGTAGAATCTCACTTAATCCTCACCACAACCCTGCAGTGTAAATATGATTACCTTGCGTCCAGAGGAGGAAACTGAAGCTCAAAGAAAGTAACTAGCCCAAGATTACACAGGCAGCGAGTGATGCAGACCAACTAAGACCAGGTGTCTGCGGCCCAAAAACCCGCACTCTTTCTCTGGAACAGTTTGTATAAGAGGCAGAACATGTCTGGTATAGGGGCCCAGCTCAAGCACTGCCTCCTTCTGGAAGCCTTTTTGATCCCTTTGCCCGGACAAGATCTCTCTCCGATGAAACCCCACAGCACATTATCAGCACACATCTGGCAGCACTCAACACATTCTGCCTCTTATTTTGTGATCAAGCACACTTTTAACAGGTAAGATGAGATGTAGGTGCAAATAGGTGGCGTTTCAGTTACCTTAAAATCCTCAAATGTCAGGGCTGGAAGCACCTAAGAGAGCACAACAACCAGCTTCCTCATTTTTTCGAAGGAAAAATACAGACAGAGGAAGACACTTGTCTGAAGTCACACAGCATCTTAGCATCAGAGCCGAGAATAGAACCTTGGCATTCTGCCTCACAGAATTTCTTTAGGGATTCCATGATTTCAGAATCAGCCTTAGGACAAGGATTATCATTCCCACTTTACAGATAAGGAAGCTGAAGCCCAGGCGAAAGCAGCCTCCCTGAGAGGTGAGATGGGGGGACCACAACCCTGATTCCCTCCACTTTCAGGCCAGAGACCAAGCCCTTTCTCCTCCCCGCTGCAAGTAGTCTATGTAGCGTGTCAAGCTCAGGGCCCACAGTAAAAGGTCAACGGATGTTGGAAATTGTCATTATACACCAGTGGGCAGGTGACACCAGCCAGACAGCGACCTCCTCAGAGGCAGTGCTACGGCAGAGGACACAGGAGTCCTGGCTGAAATCCTCTGTGGGTCCCTGGTCTCTCTGGACCCCGTCTGTAAGATGAGGGGGCTACAATAGCTGATCTTATCTCCTGCTCCAAAGTTCTGGGACATCTGAGGCTCCTTGACAGCAGACCCCAGCTGTCTGTGGAGCATCTCTCAGCTGGGGCCTTTGTTCCCCCACTCTACGGGAAGCTGGAAAAGCAGGTGGGGCTCACAGCCACAAACTGACAGACTTTATTCCTAAGTGCCACTGGCCAAGCAGGGCCCACCCTTAAACAACAATGGGATGGAACATGGAAAATCCAACTGTCTCCAGCACAGACATCCAGCTGGGCACACCCACCTATCTTTACTAACTGGCAAAGAGCAACCAGGAATGGGGGCATAAAAAGGGGCAGCCTGCCCCCTGCCCTATTGGAAGGGCAGGTGCATTTCTGAACAACCAGGTGGCAATGGAGTGGGAGGTGGGGTAAAGAACTCTGGGCTGGGGAGTCCCAGGCCTGGATCCCTGTCCCAACTCTGCCATGAACTAGCCTGTGTGCCCCGGGCAAGCTGCTTTCCCTCTGTGGGGCTCAGTTTAAAGACAGGCTGACAGTTCCCGAAGTGTCTTTACAGATGTTTCATTTGACTGTCATGACAACCCTGTGAGGCTGGCATAATTATTCCCTTTTTACAGATGGAGAAACTGAGACTTGGAAAGGTTGAAGGTCTCATTCAAGGTCACACAGCTTGAGGCTGGCCGCAGAGGTCTTAGACCACCAAACCTAATCCTCAAGGGTGGTCAGGTTAAGAACAACCCCTCTCTCCCCTCACCCTGATTGACAGTCTCAGCAAGACCAAGGCAGCACAGACCCTGGTTCTTGCAAAGTTCTGGCCACACACCACACAGCCCAGCTGCCTAGGAGGCTGCACCCCCCCCCCTGCAAAATTTGATTACTCAAGTTGGCAAGAACGCAGTCCCCACCCCCAATCGCGTCTAAATAAACGCCCAAGTGATATCACATCCTGCTGGCTCCAAAATAGCCCAGGCCTGCCCACAAGCAATCACAAAATGCCAGGCCATGCAGGGCCAAGCGGGCAGGGATGCCCAGCCCGTGGCACCGTCCACACACAAGCAACTAAAGCAGAAGCCTCAGAGCAGGAAGGCTCCCCACTCCCACCTCTGCCAGACAGCCTGGCCCCTCCCTCCTTGCCCCCTTTGTGGGGAGGCCCCAGAGCCTCCTGCCCCAGCGCCAGCCCTCGCCCCAGCGCCAACCCCATGGAGCCTCAGCCGCGGCCAGCCTGCGGGCGGACTCCAGCCAGACCCGGACACCCCACCACTCACATTGCTTCAAGAGCTCCAGACACAAAGCCATGAGGGCCGGATGGGGGTCAGAGACCCAGAGACCGGCAAAGACAGAAAAGGGGAGAGGGAGAGACACAGGAGCAGAGAGAAGGGGAGACAGGGGACCGGGGCAGAGAAAGCAAGGGGGCGCGGCAAGAGCCCTGGCAAAGGAGTAGCCTTATTAAGAGGGGGTCTGCAGCGCAAGAGACATCGAGTGGTGACACCAGCAAGACAGATGCGGGGGCGGAGAGAGGCAGGGAGAGCAAAGCAGGGGGCCCCGACCCAGAGGAATGAGGAGCGCGGAGGCCCGAGAGAGAACAAGGAGAGACAGCGACAGCGGACAAACCAAGGGAAGGCAGGGAGGGGCGCTGAAGTCTGGGAGCTGGGGAGCTTTGGGGGTCCCAAGGAGAGACCCCAAGGGATCTAGAAGGTATTAGCGTATACGGGGGACACCAAAAGAGGGAAAACCCTGAAGAAATGAGGGCTAAGAGGAGGCAAGACTCCCGGGATATGGGGGGACAGATGGAAGGGAGGACCCTCAAGGGATGTGCGGGAAGCTCAGAGGAGAGCCTTGTGTGAGTGTGGAAGGTGTTCTGAAAAAAGGACCCCCAAAGATGAGGGGCGCTCAGAGGGGGGAGGCTCTGAGGGATGAGACGAGCGCCTTGAGGGGGACCCGAGATCGGGGAGCGAGGGAGGGGCTGGGAGGCAGCGCGAGGGCAGAGACAAAGAGACAGCGAGCCAGGGAGAGACAAAGCAGGCGGAGCGGGGCTACGGGCCCGAGGGCTGGTGGCCGGACAGAAGGACGGAAGCGCGAGCGGGCGGGGGGACGGACGGACGGACGGACAGAAGGGGAGGAGGGCGGGGGCAGGGCAGGGCCGGGCGGGGGCGGCGCCCGTCTCCTCGCGGGGCCGCGGCTGCTCCGGGCGGCGCTGGGCGGGCCCCAGGCGTCCGGGCTGAGGAGGCGGCGACGACGACGTGGACCGGACAGACCGACGAAGTGACGGACGGGCTAGCGGCAGCTGCGGCCAGCGGCGGGCACTCACCCTCCTCCCTCACGCGGCCCG
Source organism: Eubalaena glacialis (assembly GCF_028564815.1). Classification (NCBI taxonomy): domain Eukaryota; kingdom Metazoa; phylum Chordata; class Mammalia; order Artiodactyla; family Balaenidae; genus Eubalaena; species Eubalaena glacialis. The sequence continues at coordinate 23,606,787 of NC_083728.1, forward strand.
GCCCGAGGCTCCGGTTTTGTACGCCCGAGGGGCGGGGCCTCTGGGTTAAAGCCCCGCGCCGGCCCCGCCCCGCCCCGCCCCCCGCGTCACGCGCGCGCGCGCGCGTCGCTCGGGACTCCCGGGACGGGCGGGGGCGCGCGCGCGTCGCTCGGGACTCCCGGGACGGGCGGGGGCGCGCGCAGCCCTCTTGGCACGTGGCCGTAGCGCGCGCGCGGAGGGGCGGGTGCGCAAGCGCGCGGGGCGCTCAGTCCAGCCCACGCCCAGGCCGCCCGACCCCGAGAGGGAGCGCGCGCCCACGTCAGCACGCGCATGCCTAAGCACGGGGGACTCCGCCCCTCCATCCGCCCCCACCAAACCGGTTCCAGCTGGAACCAGACGCATGCTCCCTGACGAGAGAGGGGCCAGGAGAGTCTGCACCAGTTTATCGTGGCGACACTTCGCTGTTCCCGGGGGAAACTGAGTCTCAGAGCAAGCAGTCTGAGGTGATCTTCTCATCTCTGTGTGGTCAAATTAGCCCCCCAGGTACTATCGACTGTAAGTCCGAAGTGTTTCTAGTTGTCCCCTCTACTCCATCCTCGCTTTGCTGTGCTCATCTGAGGTCCTCCAGGTTGGGTTAGAATCCCTGCTCAGCCTCCGGAGGGCTGTGTGACCTTGGACAAGATACTCATTCAACCTCCTAAGCCTTCGTTTCCTCCAGTAAAAACCATCACATCCAGGATGCCTTGGAGAGCCAAGTGCAGTAGGAGCTGCCTAAATTCATAAGTCACTCCCTTGACGGCTCATGGCCTTCCCAGTTCCCCACTTCTCCCCTGCGAGTCCCCCTACTCACAGTCCTGGTCCTTGGGGTCTCATCCCTCATCCGCACCTACCTACAGATCCAGCTTCTGCTCCCCCACCTGCCTTGCTGGGTGACCTAGGCAAGTCCCTTCCCTTCTCTGTGCATCTCTTTTCCAAATGTAAAGTGGAGAAAAGATCTTACTCAAGGGACTTCCCCAGTGGCGCAGTGGTTAACGATCTGCCTGCCAATGCAGGGGACACAGGTTCAATCCCTGGTTGGGGAAGATCCCACATGCCGCGAAGCAACTAAGGCCATGTGCAACAGCTACTGAGCCCGCGTGCCACATCTACTGAAGCCTGTGCTCCACAACAAGAGAAGCCACCACAATGAGAAGCCCGCACACCGCAACGAAGAGTCGCCCCCGCTCCCCACAACTAGTTTCTCTAGCCCACGCGCGGCAACGAAGACCCAATGCAACCAAAAATATAAATAAATTAATTAATTTTTTTAAAAAAGCATCTTACTCAAGAAGATGATACAGTCTTTCCAATACCACTGTCTTGCATAAAGGTATAATAGTAACAAAAGCAACTGAGGGCTATTGAGCCTTTTTTGATGCCAGGCACTGTGTTAAGCACTTCGAAAATATTAGCTTACTTTGCCCTTCTCACAGTCACTATGCTACAGCTATACCATTCACTTAGTCTTTATCTTTAGATTGATTACTTAGGAAAATTCAGGAAGCCCCAAAGCACATGCCTGACTCTATCTTGCTCCATCCCAACCACACCAGCCCTGCTCCTCCTCCAATGCACTAGGCACCCTCCTGCCTCAGGGCCTTTGTACCACTCTTCTCCCTGCCTGGAGTACCTCCCCAGCACTACTCCTTCCCTCACTTCCTTCAAGTGCTTGCTCAAACATCTGTCTCAATGAGTTCTATCCTGGTACCCTGTTTATGCTGCAATACCCCTCTCCTCCTGCTGCCGGCACTCCCAGTACTCCTTGCCCTACGCTACTTGCCAATAAACCATATACTTATTTGAGTTATTTATGCTTATTGTTGTGTCTGCCTCCCCCCACCTGCCCCCCCCCCAAAAGTATGTAGTCTCTATGAAGGCAGAGGTTTCCCTTTTGTTCACTGATGTGTCCCTGGTGCCTAGAGCAGAGCCTGGCCCACTGAGGTGATCAGTAAGCATCTATTCAATGAAAGGGCTGCCTCATTGCAAGGCTCTTGCCCTTAACCATGGCCTCAGGGCCTCCGAGGTTCAACTTAAGCCTTTTAGTCTCTCCTCCTTTGGCCTGACCTCTCTACCCCTGAGGGAGTAAGGAATTATTTTTGTTCAAGAATCTCAAAGCTGGGACTTCCCTGGTGGCACAGTGGTTAAGAATCCGCTTGACAATGCAGGAGACATGGGTTCGATCCCTGGTCCGGGAAGATCCCACATGCAGAGCAACTAAGCCCATGCGCCACAACTACTGAGCCTGTGCTCTAGAGCCTGCGAGCCACAACTACTGAGCCCGCATGCCACAACTACTGAAGCCTGCGCGCCTATAGCCTGTGCTCCACAACAAGAGAAGCCACTGCAATGAGAAGCCTGTGCACCGCAACGAAGAGTAACCCCCACTCGCCGCAACTAGAGAAAGCCCGCGCGCAGCAACGAAGACCCAACGCAGCCAAAAATAAAAAAATAAAAAATAAAAATAATCCACAAAAATTAAAAAAAAGTTTGTTAAAAAAAAAAAGAATCTCAAAGCTGTGGTTCCCAGCCTGCCCACCAGTCCTTAAGCCCAATCACTATTTCCCCCAGAAGGCTCAATGGATCTGCCTAAAAATGGGACTTAGGAGAGTGACTCAGTTAACCAGGAACTTCCTGGTCCAAGGCTGGGTGGGGCTGTGGGAGGAAGCCCACCTTCTGCCCAGTGCCCTCTGTGGAGAGGTGCCTATTTCGGGAGGTGGGAATTCTGGCTCCTCATCACTCACTCTAGGAAGGCCTCCTGGACCCTCCCGTTACTCTCTGACTCTATGGCCCCTGCCCAGGCCTCACTGTGCCTTGCCTGGACCACTGCACAGCTTCCAATCCATCCTGCCCATGTGGCCAGATAATTCTCCCTGAAACTCCTGTGACCACACTGCATCTCTTTACCAGGACCTCGGATGGCCCCCCCAACACAGGATAATGGGGAACCCAAGTCAGGCAGACCGAGGTGGGAAACAGCTCCTTGACCTTCTAACTGGGTGACCCTGACTTGACACTCACCTCCTCTAGGCTACAGTTTCTTTGTAAAATATCTGTAAACAGGCTTCCCTGGTGGTGCAGTGGTTGAGAGTCCGCCTGCCAATGCAGGGGACACGGGTTCGAGCCCTGGTCTGGGAAGATCCCACATGCCACGGAGCAACTGGGCCTGTGAGCCACAATTACTGAGCCTGCGCGCCTGGAGCCTGTGCTCCGCAACGAGAGGCCGCGATAGTGAGAGGCCCGCGCACCACGATGAAGAGTGGCCCCCGCTTGCTGCAACTAGAGAAAGCCCTCGCACAGAAACGAAGACCCAACACAGCCAAAAATAAATAAACTAATTAATTAATTAAAAAAAAATCTGTAAACGTGTATGTGCGTGTGTGTGTGTGTGTGTGTGTGTGTGTGTGTGTGTGTGGTTAACTGGGCTAAACAAGGAATGTCAGATAAGTGCAACATTCCTGGACAAAGCAGCCATCACTAATCGATGGTGGCACATTTCTCTGCTTAACCCAATCTCAGTCCTGAGCTCCAGGGATCAGAGATGACATGTGAGTTGGAAGTCTATTTGCATCTCTGGACATGATGGTCTTTCAGGTTCCTCTCAGCCCTGATATTCTGGGGATTGGAGTGTCCAACCTGATAGGAGCCTGTAGTGTAATAACCGGAGACTGTGGAGGGTTAGGCCTGGGAGAGGGCTTGGGGGACAAGGCTGCTTGGAAGGTTGGCTGCTTACTGGAATTTTGTCAGCCTCCCTTCCTGTGTCTATGGAGGAGACAGTAAATCAGAGAAGAAACTGGGAGAGTTCTGGGGGAGGGGAGAGGGGACAAAGAAGGGAGGACAGAGCATTCTGTGACTCAGATAGGAGGTGTTTGGGGGTCCCCAAACCCAAGCCTCACAACATAGATGGAGAATTTGAGGCACAGGGAGAGGTCAGGACCCACCCAGAGTGACACAGCACAGCTGAAACTAGAACTCAGGGCCCCTGAGCAAGGAGCAAGGGTGTTTCCCAGTCCAGGAACCTATCCCAAGCACTGCCAGAGAGTGACTCCAGGTGTGTGCACATGTGCGCGTGTACACACGTGTACCCATGTGCAGGTGCGGGGAATGCAGTAGATGCGGGGCAGGGGTAGGTGGCAGGTACCACCCAGCAGCCACCGCACCTAGGTGTTGTCACAGCCTCCCTTGTGATTCAGAGGGAGTGGGAGAGACACAGAAAGGGAGGCTGGGGAGGGAGAAGGGCCAGAAATTGAGAAGAAAGAAAGGGAGAGAGGCTGGTGGGGAGAAACAGGGCTGAGGGAGACAGGCAGACAGAAGGCGAAGATGATGGAGGGGAGGGGAAGCTGGAAGAAAGGGATGGAGGAAGGGAGGGAGAAGAGGAGAATGAGCGCTAATGGGGGATGGGCAGCGTCAGAGAAGGGAGGAGTGGGACGGAACGCGTTCTCTGTTCTTTCTTTTCTTTCTCAGAAGTGGAGAGAGAGGGGGCAGGATGGGGCAGACTGAGGGGGTAATGGCACCCCCGTGGGCCCTCCCAGGTAGGTCCTTTGGCTGGGGAGGGGCATGTGTATGTAGCAAAGCTTCTGTTTCCCCCACCATCCCGGCTGGGGCCAACCCTGCCTGCCAGTCACCTGCCAGAGCTATTTCTGGAATGTGGAATCTGGGTCAGAGAAGGGGAGGGACAGAGGGGGTGCCGGCAGCTGGGAAGCTGGCCAGCCCCCAGCCAGCGCGTGGGGGGGTGGGCAGCTCCATGCCCTGCCCGGGGCCACTCCGGAGGGGCCCGCCCCTCCCAGGCTCTCACCATCTCAGTAAGTGGCCTCCCCATCCACCCACCTGCCGGCATATGGCCTGAGAGCATATGTGCCCATGTGAGGGTGACAAAGAGCTTTCATGCCCCTCAGCGACTGGGGGCTCAGAACAGCCCTAGGTGGGGGACAGGTCCCGGACTGCTCACTTCTTGGAGACATATGCTGAGGACAGGGGGCAGCCTTCTGAGCAGGGGTGACCCCTGCAGGGAGACAGTGTCTGAGGGAGGGTGTACCTGTGGGTGGTGGGGTGTGTCTGTGAGGAGGGAGGTGGTTACGGGCCAGAATGCCATGGATGGTGGTGCAAGTTTAACAATGATGAAGGGTGCCACGTATAAGGGGGGTGCTGTTCACAACACAGACATAATCGAATTATATATTTATTATGACGCATCTGCGGCAGATGGCAGTAAAGGACCTTATTCTAATAAAAATTGTGCATCATGATAATTTTCCAATAGATGACAGTTAAGTGTCTTTCTTAACCCAGCACTAAGCTACTGTAGGGACCAACTGCAGCTCTGGGCACAGGTCTGAAAAATCTGGTGGCTTTGGTTTTCCCTGCAAGGCAGGTGAGTTTACCTGCGGAGCATGAGGGGATCAGGGGTTGGAGGAGAGAGGAGCAAGTATGTAGTGGTCACTATGAAGACCTGGAGGGAGGGCTGAGTGGGGAAACATGGGGTAGGGGGGATTTTTTTGGTGGCTCCAATCTGTTAGGGGCATGATTTCCTCACAGGTGTGGAGGTGGCATGAGCCTTGAAGGAGACACACACATACGTGAGAGCATGTGCAACTGTATGTAGAGATTAGGTGTATGTTTGTGCATGTGAGAATATCAGTGTGCATGTGTTTTTATATGTTTTCAGAGAGAGAGGTCTAAGGGTACAGAACCTTATATATATCCATAAGTAGGTATATATGTGCACACATGTCTGGGTAGGTGTCAGATGTTGCTACCAGTACTTTCTTGAGTATCTTGGTTTGGGCTTAAGCCCCCAAACTCAGAATAATTGGAGCCCCACATCCCTACATTTAAAGCCAGAAATGCTGGATTATTCATACGGGACGTGCTGAAGGGGCCGTGATTGAATTTTTGGCCTCAATTCTCAACCCTTCCCTGTGTTCATGCCCTTTGCAATGTAACTGCAGTTTCTCCCACAAAACATTGAGTGTATTTCCCTGGACCTTGGCTTTGGGCTCATGTGACTTGCTTTGACCAACCAGATGTTCACAGGTGTGACACAGAGACTTGAAATGAGCTTGTACTGTGGGATTTGCCCTCTTATACTTCTGCCACCACCATGAGAAGTACATGCCTTGGCTAGGGTACTGATTCCAGGAGTGCTCTTTGGTTCCAGGAGGAGAATATAGGACATGCAGAGCAGAACCAGCCAACCAAAAAACTCATGAATGAGAACAAATGCGCATTATTGTGTGCCTCTGAAATTAGATGTGCTTGTTTGTTACACGGCATTATTGTGATAATAGTTGATAGATACAGACATTGGTACCAAGAGTGGGGTGTATAAGTGACAAAAACAAAAATATGTAGCATTGGCTCTGGGACCAAGTGGTGAGCAGTGAGCAAACTGTTAGAGGAGGCTTGAAAAAAGGTTACCCATACTCTGCAGAGACAAAATGCTTGGTAAAACTGTCAATCTACAGTAACTTGAAGAGAACCAATGGATTTGGGCAAGGGAGTTTCCAGGTAAAATGTTGAAAGCAAGAGCTGGCTCCTTTGGGCTGAATTTGATAAGGACTTAGAAGAAAGAGGAATTCATAAAAGAAATAGGGAGTGTCATAGGGAGTGTTTAGAGGGAATACAGAGAGCCCAGAACTTGCTGAGTTGGACAAGAGATCAGTCAACTCCAGCTTCTCCAGCCAGTAAATCAGTTTCAAATTAATATACAGCCTGGGGACAAAGATCAGACCAAGGTCATGGCCTTGAGATACAGCATGTGGGCCAGATCAAATCGAGGATGTGGTTACAACATTTTTTATTAATACTCTAAAATAATAAGGTAACATTCAGTAGATGCTCTCAGCTGCTCAAAAGAGCTTCTAGAAAGCTTAAGAGCATGGCCCCACAGAAGGCTGATGTACCCAAAGTCATCATAATTGAGTTGAGAGAGACTGACCTGACTCAAAAATAATTGTGGGTGTGCTTTTTGGTACATGGGGTTAAGTGGAATCCAATACATAGAAAACCCATAAAGTGTTTGAGGGAGGTGTGTGGCCAAAACTATGATCAGCTTAGGCTCAAGGGACTGAGACCACTCAAGATGTAAAAAGACATCTGGGTCCCTAACTTTCTTCAGGCAGGAAGCAGACAAAGAAGGCTCTTTGGCTGCCCAAAGGCCTATTCTCCAATGCTTTCTTTAGACATGGCCAACAAGGCTAATGGAAAAGGAAGGGCTTTCAGAGAGCAGAGCCAAGAGCTACGGAAAACCATGGCTTAGGGAATCAACCCCAGGGCATAGAGCTTGGGCCTAGTCAAGAGACATTCCCTTTCCCAGAGTATTTGCCCAACATCTGCCCAGAAGGACTTCAGAATGGCCATGGATCAGTAAGTCTCTGAACCCCTTCTCCCTCTTTCTGAACAGGAGTGTGGACTGCAGTCATCCTGCCCCTATTTTACCAATGTATGCTGGGTGTGTGTGTGGGGGGGGGGGTTGGGAGGTGGGAGGTAGATATCTTTTTTTTTTTTAATTTTAGATTTTAGGTTGCTTGATCAAGAGGAGCCACATCCAGATCTGACACAGATCATGAGATGTTTTTTCCTTTTTAAAAAATTTATGTATGTATGTATGCATGTATTTATGTATTTATTTATTACTCAAGGAGAGTTGATTTACAATATTATATTAGTTTCAGGTGTACCATGAGATCCTGATGTTATGATTGGATGAGACTTTTCAGGATCTTTGGGATAAGGGTATTTTCTGTGAGAGGGACACGAATAAATGTGGCCAAGAAAGTGGGCCACAGTAAATTGAATTACTGACCCTGGTTCTTCACCCCTTCCTCTGTCCACACGGTGGGAGGATAGTTCTCCATCCCTTGTTTTTGAGCTATGACTTTCTCTAACTAATAGGATTTTAGCAGATATTATGCAAGCAGGGACCTTGAAATGTGCCTGTGTAGTTAGGCTTGCTCTCTGTGCTTCTGCTGTCAACATGAGAAGAACATGCCCTGCTAAAGCCACTGTTCCCAGGAGGACCCTTTGGTCCCAGGAAGAGAGTGAGAAACATGTGGAGCAGAGCCATTCCAGCTGACCCACAAACTTGGGAGCAAGAAATAAATGTTACTTGTTGTATTACACTGATTTTGTAGTTGTTTGCTTTGCAGCACTATTGTAGCAATAGTTGACCAATACAGGGACCCAGACAGTTCTCGGACATGTAGCCCATCACCCATCTTCAGTCCATTCATGAGTGATTGGGGTCGGGGGAGATTGGTGAGTGAAGGTTTATTTGAAGAAAATTGTTGACATGCTATCTGATTCCCCAGGCCCACCTCCTGCTTAGAGAACTTTCCTTGGGCCTGATGATGTGGGGAATCTGATCCTTTACCTGAGACTCCTATAAGACTGTAACAGAGTGCCTGGGAGAGCCTGGCAGGGATACCCTGGATTTGGAGGCCAAAGAAACTGGACCCCGACACCTGCTTTGGACACTTCTAATGTGGAGAGGCTGGCAGGCTTAGCTGTGACAGCAGGTCTAGAAGGAAGGCTGTAGCAGACCAGCCTATACTTTCAGAGTTCTGCAAGGCACAGGCCTCATTTTCACATGGGTTAAGTGGGAGCTGAGGGAGACAGTAGGGCTGGAGTTGTCATCAGAGGAGTCTGCCCAAGATGCCTGCCTGGCAGGGCCAGGTTCCCTGGCAAAAAGAGGCTGAGTGCGGAGGAGGGGGACCACTGGATAGAGAAGCTGAGGCAGAATAAGCAGCGGTGGCCTGGATGGGGATTGCCCATGCTAGGAAAGAAGACACTACAAGGGCCCTGCAGGATAGGAGAAACTCTGAAAGCACCACCTAAGAGAAAGAGCTAGCAAGTGGCATCTGTCACACAGATACTCCTGATGCCAGACAACATCTGCACTAGCGACCTTCCCCTCCCACTGGAGGAACCAGAAATGGCCACTGATGAACAAGGAACAGAGAAGACACTGACCACCACGCCCAGCTCCCCAATGTGGGCTTCTGAGCCCAGTCAGGCCCTAGTTGCAGGTGCATGAGGTCCGAAGTAGATGAGACTGATGTTTTGAAATGAGACCAGATTCTCAATACCTGAAAATGAGACTGTTCCTTAAGGTCTAAAAATGACTGGAAAAGCTCGGGGATCTGCCCAGATATCAGCCATGATTTGAAAGGCAATAGTGAAACAAAGTGGTTTCTCGCTCTGCCCCCTGCCTTTGCAGTTCATTCAGTCAATAAGCTGGTTTCTCGTGTACAGAATATCCATAAGATTCAGGCTCATTTATTTATATCAAACACCAACTGAGAGCTTGAAATATGTGTCTTTTCCTACAATAATCCAACCCCAATGCCTTTGACTGTCAGGAGGCTCAGAGTCAAGTCTGAGAACCAGTAATAAGAGCTACACTTGTCAGCTCCTACCATGTGCAAGGGCCCGCCTAAACCTCTCCAGGCACAGCCTCATTTCACCTCCCCTGAGAGCTCTCTAGGGTCTGGCTTATGCCTCAATTTATACATGGGGAAACTGAGGCTCAGGGAGGAAAACTCTCTAGTCAGAGTGAGATCAAAGTTCTCTCTACTAAGCCAGAAATTGTACTATGATCTTCCTGGGTCTTGATGGTCATGGCTTGCTCTGGGACACAGGGTCCCCTTTTTCTCTGATTGTGCCTGGGTTATTGTCAGAGAACTTAGAACAAGTATCAGAAAGGATAGGTTGTCCCTGACTGTGAATATGAGAGAAACCTGCAAACCCACCCCTTTGAGAAGGCTCAATGCAGATCCCATCCTCTTCCCTGCAGGGGCCCACCCTCCCCACAGGTTTGCCTACCTGAACTAATCCAAACAGGTAAGTAGGGCTTCAGTAAGAGCCAGGGTCTAGAGAGCCAGGGGCAACCAAGTATCTCACAAGCTCCAGCCCTCACGATCCCCTCACCCCACCCCCAGTGTTGACATCTGCCTCTGTGACAGCGCCCCCCGCACCCCCCCCCCCCCGCTGCTGCCATTTGAGCTCCAGTTCACCAGTCGGTGGGAAGTTTGGCCCCAAGGCCTCCTGCTTTTGCTAGCCACCCCACCAATCCTGGCTCACCAACCATGGATTCCTCCCCACCTCCGGTCCACCAGGAACGGTCCAAGGGGTCCCCGGGGTCCCCCGTCTCGGTACTCACTCGGAAGCGTGCGACTATTGCTGAGGCTGCCGGTGCTGGGAGGGGGGGAAAGGGACTGCAGGGAAACACTGTCCTCCTCCTGCGAGCAGCCCGCCTGGATGGCGCGCAGGTAGCTGTGGCTGCGGGAGCGGAAGTAGCTGGGCAGCGGCAAGTCTAGAGCCTCCGCCGTGGTCGACTCTGCTTCACTGCAGGCCGACTCGCAGGCTGCCTCGTACTGGTCGCTCAGATCTGCCTCCCGTACCTGTCAGGGCAAAAGCAGGCATCAGGGGCCGGCTGTGCCCACTGGGGAGGGATGGGGTGCTTGGCGGTCGGCTCAGCTGCAGCGCTGGAGTCTGTGGGGCCTCAACTCGGCCCACCCTCCTGCTCCCATCTCACTCAGGACACGGGATGGGCAGATGGAGCCCTTAAGAAATATACAGACTCTCTCACCTCTTTGGGCCTCAATTTTCCCATCTCTACAATGGAGGAGAAACTATTAAACATACTTTCTAGGATGTTAGCTAGGTTATATCTTGTGTGTCCAGACTGATTAATTAATAGATTTTGAGGTCATATCTGAATTCAGCCAGAAGGAAGGCTATAATCAGTAACGTCTGCCCTGAATGTTGGAATGGGGAGGTGGCAGTAGGTGTGCTAGATAATTACCATCTTATGGTCCAATTCCTTCATTTTTATAAGCAAAGAAACCGAGGGCTACTGAGGTGAAGATACTTGCCAGTTGTACCCAGTGAGGAAGTAGCAGAATCAATACTCCAAATGTATATTTAAGGAAGATTAATCTAGCCCTGGTATACAGAATGGATGTTGGATATAGGGTCTGGAATGGAGGCAGAGGCCAGAGATGAAGCTGATGCAATAGTGTGGTGAGAGAAAATAATACTGGAATGAGGGTAGTGGCAGTGAGGATTGATTAGTCACATCTGCCATGGGCAGTATGGAGAATGGAGGTATATATGCTATTTGCCATCTCACATCTAGTTCAACCTCATCTGGATGGTTTCTAAGTGGCCCTCTAGAGACAAGATCCTACAAATCTGCAGCTGGGGGTGTGAGCATAGAGGGGGCTCACCATACATACACTCTCCAAGCGTTCTGGAAGGGTCTGTCTGACCCATGTCTCAGGCCATCTTGGTACCTGGGGATCACAGAGTATAAGCTGAGGAGTCAGCTGGCTAAAGATGGACACTGGGTGGGGGTCTGGGAAGACACCTGGGCTACACGGGAGGGGGCAAAAGTTGACTGAGCACCATGTGGAGGAAAAGATGAAGCTGGATATGGGGCCACTGTGCCCTGGACCTGGCTGTGTGACCTCAGGCAGGCCAGCACTATCCTCTGGACCAGTGTTTCCCTATCTAAATGGAATAGAATGCCTGTGGACTCGTCTGGCACCGCATCAGGTAAAACGACTGGATGGATCATCACCCAATTTTTTTTTTTTTTTTTTTTTCTGGCTGCACCACGCAGCTTGCGGTATCTTAGTTCCCCGACCAGGGATTGAACCGGGGCCCTCGGCAGTGAGAGCGTGGAGTCCTGAACACTGGACTGCCAGGGAATTCCTGATCATCACCCAATTTGGAGTATATGTTTGGAAAGGTCTAAATTTGCTCTGTTCAATGTGGTAGCAACTAACCATGCGTGGCTATTTAGGTTTAAATTAATTAAAATAAACAAAATTCAGTTCCTTCGTCACACTAGCCACATTTCACTTGCTCATGCTACCTTATTGGACAGCATGGATTATAGAACACTTCCAATCATCACAGAAAATTCTATCAGACAGCACTGATAAATTAAAATGTAGGCCATGTGACACACCCAAAATTCACTTGGAGAGGGTATTAAAGAGATAGGTGTTTATCCTCCAAAGCTGCAACCTGAGGTATACTGAGAGGCGCCTGTGATTGCCAAGGGCGATGAGGTCTTGATTAGGGATTGCACGGTAATGGCCCACCTCTGGAGCTAGACTGCCAGAGTTTCATACCCGGCTCCATCATTTTCTCACAAAGGAATATGGGCAAGTCACTTAACTGCTCTGTGCCTCAGTTTCCCCATCTATAAAATGGGGGCTAATTAGAGACCAGATTTCACAGGATTGTGGTCAAGATGAAATGAGATCATTCATAATCACATGCTTCGAATAGAGTTGGGAAAACTAAGCACCTGATAACCTGTACCTGTTATTACAGGCAACTTTGTGGGGCTAGGGCAAAGATTTGTCAGTGTCGGTTAAGATGCTCCCAAGCTCCCAGGGAGAGGCCAGCTGGTTAGTGCTGTTGGTATGTATATCATTGAGGACATACTATGTGCAGGGAACTGCCCTGGGGGCTTTATATGTGAACACATCACACCCTTATCATGAGGCTGTTGAAGGAAGGAAGAGGTCACCTGGCCCACTGTGGGCTCCCCAAAGACCCTCTGCAACAATGTGCTCAAGAAGAATTATGATATGAAGGTGGGAGGCACATGAGGCATTCGTGGCTGGAATCAGGAGATGTGGGGCCAGTCACAGTTCTGCCCTGTAGGCCGTGTGGCCTTGCATCAGTCCCTTGCCACTCCTGGCCACGATGAGGACTTGGGCCCAGAGCACCTTCCCTGCCTCTCTATCTGGCCTTGGGGCTGGGGCCTGGGAGGGAGGAGAGGACCACCTCCAGGGGCAGGATGGATGTGCGTGGGATGGGGCACCCTTAGGACAGGCAGACAGTGCCAGGACTGGCGTCGTCTTCACCAACTTTGGTAAGCTTGAAAAGTCTCTGCGTTCATTCCAGAACCCTAACATCCTGAAAGGTCTTGTTGGAACCCAAGAAAGGAGATAAGTCAGGGGATCTGGGGCTGGGATGTGAAGGCCAATGCCCCCAGCCCCTGATCTGTCCAAATGGAACAGTCTCCCCAGGCCTTTCCCAGGCTTTGGGGGATGAGGGGAAGGAGGGAGCTAGAAGCTCTCAGGGTACATCTTCCTTTATCTTGGGGTTATTATTTAAAAAAACATTTTTTAAATTCAAGTATAGTTGATTTACAGTGTTATGCCAATATCCTGGGGTTATTCTTGCCCCATCCATAGATCCTAGCCCATTCTTTTCCATTTTTGAGAAGAGGAAACTGAGGCACAGAGAAGTGAAGCGATAGGGCCAAAGAGTGGAAGGTCCAGGCACCAACGTGATCCCTGACACCATCTTCACTGGAGGGGGCTTTCCTGGTGCTGGCTCTGCTTGCACCTGCCTGGCTCAGGGGCCAGGACCACTGAGGTGCCTGAGACCCAGCCCTGGCCTCTAGGATGGGGGGACGAGAGAATGGCAAACATACTGACCTGCTGCTCGTGGCCAAACAACTGGGGGATCAGGGAGGCCTGTCCAAAAATCTGCAGGAAAGAGACGGGGAGGGTTATGGGGAGACCGAGGCTGGGGGCTAGGGTGGGGTATTCAGGCCTGGCTGCAAGAGAACTTGTGGCTGGCTGGTCTAACCTCCTCCCCAGACTGGCTGAGGCCCAGTTGCTGGGAGGGCTTGGCTTCCTCCAGAGGTGGGAGGCTCACTCCTTCTGGGGCTGGGTGTTGTTGAAGACTTGTAATCTGCTGTTTATAAGTCTTTCTCCTGGGTTGGCTTCTGGGACCATGGATGTCCTGTCTGCTGCCTCTCACCTGGGCAGGCAGCCCCCAGGATGTACAGATTAGGGACAGAGCCCAGAGACGTCTCTTCCCTGGTCAGGGCTTACACAGTCCAGTGCCTGGTGGGAGCGGGGCTTCTTCTGGCAGGAGTTGAGGCCTCAGAGACACAGACAGAACTGGACATCTCTGACTCTGGGGCGACATATGTGGCTCAGGTCACTCAAGCTTCACGGGATGAGGATTTGGGGGCTCAGAGGACCCTGGGCTAGGAGAGAGCTGGGGCTGGGCAGGGGGTAGTGGGAGAGACCTGCTGGGGTCCCCAGCCTGGCTGATTCCATGTACCTTTTCGTGTAGCCAAAGGACAAAATTGTTCCAGGTGCCAGGGCCAGGCAGGGGATGGAGACGGTGGGTGTGAGAGAGACAGGCAGACCCAGAGAGAAACATGGAAATGAGACACACTGGAGAGAATTAGAGAAAAATGTGAATGAGGGGAGAGAAAAACAGAGGGAGACAGACACAGACCGACAGGGAGACTGAGGGATGAGAGAACAGGCAGGATGGGAGAGACAGGGAGGGACGCCGTCCATTCAGCAAACCTACATGCCCTGTGCCATGTGCTGGGGACTCTGTGGGGACAAGACAGCAAGGTCCCCATCTGTAGGGCACTCCCAGTCTTAAGAGTGAGACAGACATCAACTAACAAGTATAATTCCAGATAGTGAGAAGTGCTGTCAAGAAAATTAAGCAGAGTAAGGAAACAGGGCCCCGGGGACCCCCTGAGGCAAGTGATAGGGCAGGTCCCTCTGAGGTGACATTTGAGCCAAGACCTGGGACACAGAGAAGAACCAGCTGTGCAAAGATCTGGGAGATGATGCTCCTGGGAGAGGGAGGAGCAAATGCAGGGGGCCTGGGGCAGGAATGAGGTGTGTGAGGAGCAAAAGGAGGCCAGAATGGCTGGAGCAGAGTGAGTGACAGAGCAAGTCAGGGATCACATCTGAGAGCAAGGCCGGGCTTCACAGGTCTGGCTTTCACTAGGGTGAGGCGGGAGCCATGGGAGGCTTCGGAGCAGGTGACGTGATTTGACTTCTGTCTTTTACAAGCTCCCTCTGGCCGCTGAGAATAGATTGGAGGTGGCAGGCACGGAGGCCAGGACAACGGTGCAGGTGAGACTTGGTGGGGCCTGGATGAGGATGGTGGGGCGGAGGGTCCCCTGGCCGGGGGTGGGGGGGCTCTCCCTCTCCCCACATCTGAGGTCAGTCTCCCTGGAGCGTGGGAACGACAGTGCTGAGGATGGGGGCTGGGGCGGGCTTGGCCGGGCCAGGAATATGGGGTGGTGATGAGCTGGGATCTGAAAGTTTTAAGCAGTCCGTTAGCCCAGGCCGTGGGGCTGCACACGGTGGGACCTAGGGCCTGTTCCTGCCCAGAGAGGTGGCTGGGTCTGCACCTGGCTGCCTCTACTGCCTCACTGTGCTACTATTGGCAGATGTCTGCCCTCTCTGGGCCTCGTCTCCCCATCCACACCATGGGGGGGAGCCCTCAAGCCTTGACTGGTCGTCCCTTTGCAAACTGTAAAGTACTGTGCACAACACAGTAGGGGCTGAGGTCCAGGTCTGGGTCTGACAGCCCTAGATCTCTGCCCAGCTTTGCCTCTTCCTAGCTGTTGTGACCCCACCTATCTGGGCCTCAGTTTCCTCACCTATGAAATGGGGATATGGATGATAAGGCCCCCTCTGGGGGTGGCTGTGAGGGATCAAGGAGCTAGCTGATGGTTGAGAGAATTAATAGTATAGCACAGCATGTTTACCGCTGTTAGTGGCAAAGCTGGCTGGACCCTGGAAGTCCAACTATCCACTGATCAGGTGGGACATGGAGGTCCAGAGTGGAGAAGCAACTTGCCCGAAGTCACACAGCAAGATGACAACGCTAACCATCAAGGGAGCCACCCTTTCCTGAGCACATTATGTTTGTTATCTCATTGATTCCTCACAACCCTTTGAAATAGGAATTATCACCCTCTGGTGGTAAATCAGGAAAATGAGGCTCAGGGAGGGAGTGCTTTGTCCTGGGTTCATACTGTCAGTGACAAGACTGGGACTCAAACCCAGGTCTCCAGTACCCTATCCTCGGGGCTCCTGGGTCTAAGGCAGTGGTATGGCCCCTTCCTCTGGGCCCACAGCTTAGGCCATCAATGTGAGGCCCTGTGACTGCTCTCCAGCCACAGGACAGTCAGTGGGGAAGAGACACACACAGGCAGCTTCAGGAACAAAGACCGAACAGAAGCACAGGGCAGACATTCAGGGACCACTCAACAGAGGCTGGACCTGGACGTCTGTCCTTTTCCTGGGTGGGAGTTGGGGCTCTCCCAAGCCCACTGACCTTCTGGCTGCCTGCCACCCTCACCTGGCTGATGCAACTGGAGTCGTTGAGGCTGTCGCTGACGGCGTTGTAGTCCTCCTCCCAGCTCGGACACTTGGAGGGCAGCAGCATGTCCACTGAATCCAGGCGGTCCAGACTCCTGGTGGGGATGGGGAGCAGATGGGGCTCAGCCCACCCTTTGTTCAGCATGGGAAACTGAGGCCCAGAGGGGGAAAAACGGGCCAAGGTTATCCAGTGGCAGAGGGTAAAATGGAAGCCACTGCCATCCCGGGTAGTATGGGGGGTGATGAGCAAGGGGAGAGCTGCTCCCAGCTTTTGGAGGCCTTGTGAGTCTGGAGGGTGCAGGTGGCCCTCACCTGTTATGTCCACTGCAACCGCGAGGTGGCAGCACAAGCTTGCTCTTGACTGTTTCAAACCAGGGGTGGGCCACACCAGCTCAATTCTACAGCCCCCTCCTCTGCAGGCCTGGGGCAATTCCAGGGGCTGGACAGAGGAGATGGGTCAAGGCCCACAGCCTTGACCTCCGGCCAGGGCTGCCCAAAGGTCATCAGTTTTGACACAATGTCCAGGTAGCCTCCACCAGGCCCCTGAAGACTCACCACTTCTCCCCGTAGCCCTGGCTCTTTAATCTTTCTCACATCTACCTGACCCTGGGCCTCCCCCTCCCCAACTCCCCCGCTCTGGAAATAAGGTCCAAGCCGCCAACAGCTCAGGGCCTTGACATAGACAAACTTGGATTGGAATCCAGCTTCCTCACTGGGTGACCCTGGGCAAGTCGTCACCCCTTAAGTCTCAGTTTCCTCACCTATAAAGTGGGGGATGTCATTGTGCCTGCCTGCTGGGGCTGTAAGGAGGTTTCAGTGATGCAGATTAAAGGGCACTGGGGCAGGCATAGAGCCCAGAGCACAGCAAGTCCTAACAGATGGCCCCCATTACTGTTACTACAGGAATACTCCTTTTATTGCACTTCACTTTACTGCCTTCTGCAGATATTTTTTTTTTGTTTTTCTTTTCTTTTCTTTTCTTTTTAACAAATTGAAGGTTTGTGGCAACCCTGAGTTGTCAGGTGATGGTTAGCATTTTTCAGCAATAAAGCATTTTAAAATTAAGGTATGTACTTTTTAAAAGACATCATGTTATTGCACACTTAGACTATAGTGTAAACATAACTTTTACATGCACTGGAAAACAAAAAAATTTCGTGTGACTCACTTTATTGCCATATCCACTTTATTGCGGTGGTCGGAGATATGCCTGTACTACTATTATCAATTCCCTCTCATTCAAGGCCTGTGCCCTGGTCCTGCCCACCTCTCCCACCTGCATGCCCACAGGTCATTCAAGGAATTGCAGAATCTCAGGAGTAGAAGGGGTCTTAGAGATCATCTAGCTCAGCCCCGTTCACTTAAAGCTAGGAAAACTAAGGCTCAGAGAGGGTGAGACCTAGGAATGGCTGATGGTGTCCTGAATTCCCACCTGGAGGCCATTCCCTGCCTCTGTCCCAGCCAATAAGACTCCCTGCCTCAGTCTACTGTCACCTGCCCTGCTCTATTCCCTCTGCTGCAGTCCTCCCAGGCTACCTCCTCCAATGAAGCTTTGGCTCATGCCCCCAGGAGTAGAAGAACTAGGACTAAGCTTGGTTCCTTTAACTCTTCCAAGTCCTTTGCCTGTTTCTGACTTGCTTTTGTTTCTCTTCCTCAGTGGGTTCTGAATCACCTATACCAACTTTCACCTGTTTTGCACTCATTCTTTTCTGTTCTAATCCCCATGGTGACTTCTGCATGTGAAAGGCTCACTTCTCTCTCTAACATGTTAATTGTTGCTTCCTGTGTGCACGTGTTTCATTTTCCACATTTTCACTAACTCTTCCCAGTCTTAAAGCAACAGGATGGGGCTCCACTGGTGGAATGCCAGGCCGGGTGATGGGACAGGTGAAGGCTGTCTATCTCCCTTTGACTTCTGGATCCTCCCTCATCCCCAATCTCGGAGCTCAACTCAGGGGTCAATTACAGGGGCACTGGCAGAGGGGGCCCTGGCCTTCCCTGGGCAGTGCTGGCACAAGGGGTGGGCTCACTAAGGGCAGGGTTCTCTAACCTGAAGAAGAGGGTCTCCTGGGGCAGTTCCCCTGTACGAGTGGAAATCATCTGGGGATGTAGCTCCCGTGGGCAGGGTTTACCTGGGCCAATCACTCTGGAGAGACTCCCCTTATGATTTACCAAAGGATAAGGCTCACCTGTGGTCAGGACTTAACTGTGGGGGGCTTATGGGGTGGTTCACCAAATGGCGGGGCTCTCCGGAGTCAACTCATCAAAGTGCAGGGGCCAACCTAAGGACGAAGATCTCAGGAAGGGGGCTAACCGGAAGGAGGGTTCACCTAGGGGGCCTGGATCATTGGGGGCGGGGCTTCACTTGGGTCTGAGGCTGGAGGGCAGGATTCATCTGTGGGGCTGGGATCTCCGGGCGGGCGGCTGAAGAGGAGGAAGGCGAGGTTCCCAGGGGTGGGGCATACCTGTGAGGGGCTCACCTAGAGGGCAAAGCTTGCCTGTGAGCCAGGGTTGTACGAGTGTAAAGAGGCTTTCCCAGAGGAGCGCTCACAAGTGGGCGGGGCCCCAGTGGAGCAGGGTAAGCCTGCGGGCGTGGCTCGCTTTAAGGGAGTGGTCCCCTTAGGGAGCAGAACTCACAGGTGGCCAGGCCTTCTGGTGCGGGGTTCCCAGGGGGCAGGACTCGCTGGTGAGCAGAGGCTTCCTGGGGCGGGACTTGGACTTGGGAGAGGCTCTCCCACGGTGGGGCTTCTGGGGGCAGGGCTGGCCTGCGGGCGCGACCCTAGGGGGCGGGACTGTGCGCTCACCTGCGGGGATTGCTCTGCTCTCCCAGCGACTGCTGCGTGGCCCTCAGGTAGCTCTGGCGCCGCGCCGCCGTCTTGGGGGAGGGCTTGGGGCTGCCGCCGGACTCGTCACTGTCCTCGTCGCCCATGGCCTTGATGTAGCTGCCGCTGCGCATTCGCCGGCACGGGATGGGGCCCTCGCCCGTGGAGTCCGCCTCGCGCGGGGACAGCAGCGAGGTGGTCCATTCGCCGCCGCCTCCGGGCACCTGGGGATGGGCGGGCAGCCCTCAGCAAGGGTGGCTCGGGCGGGGGCAGCGCACACCCCCAGCGCGCCGCCGGCCACCCAGCCTCGGGCTCATCACCTGGGGAGTGAGCTGCACGCTAGAACCCCCATCTCCAGGACCTTGAAGCTCCCTCGCTGCCCACCTCGGGGAATTCGGCGTTCGGTGCTGGGTACTGCCACTAAAGGCACCCATCAGCAGGGCAGAGCCGGGGCTCGGAAGGATACCTGGGTTCCAGAGCCAGTTCTGCCGCAGCTGCACTATGTGGCCTTCTCCAACCTCAGATCTCCATGGATCCCAGGCTGAGTGTGCCCCAGCAAAACCGCCCAGACAGAATGATCACAATGGCTTCCACTGCAGCCACCCTTCTGAGCAACCCCTGTGTTCCCATTACTTCCCCTGCTATCTCAGTGGATGGCTTATGATCCCACTGCCCAGATAAGAACAGCAGGCTTGAGAGAGGTCCCTGCACCCTAGGATGGTGGGGGAGGATGAGTCAGGGGACCCTAGCACATCAGTTCGGGGGTGAGGTCTTTGGGGCCAAACAACATTCCTCATCCTATAGGTGGGTAAACTGAGGTACAGAGAGCACAAGGGCTTTGTGGGGTCTGGCAGCCATGTGGTGAGCTGGAAAAAGGGCCCAGTGTTCCCATCTGAACTCCAGGGACCCCATCTGTGGAAGGGGGCTGTGATAAGGGTAAATAAGGTCACAGCTGTGAGGGCAGCCCTGGTCCTCAGTGGTTACAGTGGCAGAAACCAACTGAGGGGACCTCCCCTGCCCTTCTGAGGCCAGGCTCTGCCAGCTGCTCCGGGGCAGCACACACTGTCTACACCCTTGTTCACTTGATACCCACCGATGTGTCCACACAGTGGATGTTCACCTCGTTATGGAGTACGCTCATCTCAGCACTCACACGTACCTCAGCCCGAGCACAGGGTGAACACGCCGTGCCATGTACATGCACCTCAGAGAGCAAGCATGCCCCTTCCCCGCACACCCCTCTCCCCAAGGACACACCCCTCTCCCCAAGGATGCACCCCTCTCCCCAAGGACACACCCCTCTCCCCAAGGACGCACCCCTCTCCCCAAGGACGCACCCCAGCCACTTCATCATGTGCCCGCCCCTCAGTGAGCGCACGATGTGGACACAGAGCGTACACACCTCCTCACGTGCACACCAGCCACCACTGCGCCGCAGACACATCTCAACTTGCCCCTCCTCACCGTGTCCCCGCCTCAACACATACAGAGCACACACCTTCCCTGGGTCTATACGTCACCACGGACACACAGGCACACATATTTCTCAGTGTACACAGCACACCCATTCTTCGCCATGCCCGCAAGTGCACACCACACTCCCCAAATCACCATGCCTGCACAGAGACCATGTTCTTCTCAGTTCCCACATTGCCAGTGGTTGATTCTTGGCTGAGGGAGGGTCCCTGCCTGGGATTCCCATCCCAGGTCCCCCCCCCACCCCAGCAGCTTTCCCATTAACACCTTCCTCCCCAACTGACTGCCCAGCCAGTCACCAGGACCTGCACATTCTACCCCAAACCATTTGCTAGTCCCTCCTTCCTACCTCCACCTGTCCCCTGGGAAGGTGGCTTTGTATATCCCTGCTCAACACCTGTGGCTTCCCCAGCCCTTACCCACCTACTTCCTGTTGAGCAAGCAGGCAGCACCACTCCAGGGCCTGCAGCGCCACCGTTTCACGGTGTTTCTGAAGCATTTTCACGTGATCAGACCAAACCATATCATTTGAGAGGGAGCTAGGTCACACACCACCCCCTCTGATGTTTCTAAGCTAAGGAAGTAGATTGAGAGCCACAAAAGCCTTAAATATATAAAATACTGCCTAGATTTCATTTCCCTCCTATTGAAAAAAATAGCCTCCTCCCCCCATAGTCTCACTGTCTTTGGAATTTTATCTGGAATGACAAGAACTCAGGTCAGACTTCGATGTTCATCCGGTTCAAAATGCATCTAATGTGTTCCCAAAGGCTGGCCAGGCCTGTGCTGACACGCCCTCCAGGATGAGGTACTCACTACCTACTGAAGCAGCCCCTTCCATCTGCAGGTGAACCGAAATCTACTTCCTGTAACTTTCACCCACAGCTTGGGCTCTGGTCCCGGGAGCCACCCAGTTCTCAGCCACTCACCCTGCCCTTGAGAGACCCAGCACAAGTAGAGCAGCAGAGATGTCTCTGAGCCTTCTGCCACTTTCCAGGAGTGCAGGCTTGGTGCATAATAAGTGCCTCAATAAACATTAGTGTTTGAAAGAAAAAAGCTAGTGCCCCAAACTGATTTAGGGCCTCGGGGCTCCTGCAGTTCCCCTGCTCATCTCCATCACGTTCTGCGCATGCTGACAGGAATGTCTGTTCATGTGTCTTTCTCTCCCAGCATCCTGATCATCGGGACTATGTCTTATTTATTTCTCACTCTATTCATTCAAGTGTCCATCTGTTCATCTACCCCTCTCTCCTCTCATGTTTCTTGAGCACTTCCTGTATGACAGACCCTGTCTTGGGCCCTGGGGACCCAGAGCTGCACCAGATATGGTCCCTGTCTTCAAGGAGCCTGCAGTCTGGGGGCAGTACCAGGCAGGAGGCTGGCAAGCAGAATGCCATGCAATGGTCCTAGGAGGGGATAGAAGGCACAGCTTCCATATTTTTCTTCTAAAGGGAAGGGACATGTTTTGGTCCTTACTCAGGGCCGGTCTCAGAAGGGTCCTAATCAATGTCTGCTGAGGGCATGACCAGGGGAAGGAATCCTCTTACTAGCAAGATAACCACCAGCCACCCATTTCCTAGGCGAGTCAACAGAGGCCTGAGTGAAACAACTTTCCAAGTCAATCTGTGACAGAGCTGGGCCTCAAACTGGTGCCTTCCCCACAATCCCTCACCCTACCCTGACCCTGGCAGGGACCCACCTGCAGGTAATGGTAGGCAAGACCTTGGTGGCAGGATTTGGACTTTAGCAGGCTCTTATCCAAGGTGGCTGAGGTCTTCTGGCAGACCTCATGGGCGTGGCTGAGGGTCAGGGTGGACCAGGAGCCCCGCTTGACATAGTTGGTGTCAGCGCCCACCCCAAGGCTGGGGCAGGTGGCCGGGGGTGCCGGCGGAGGTGGCGGGGCGGTCAGCTCGGCGGTGTTGTTCTTGGCGGCTCTGAGCATGTGCCCACTGATGGTGTTGTAGGCGTGCGTGAAGTAGCGTGGCTGGCTGCGTTCTGCCTGGCGGCCTAGTGTCATCAGTCCAGAGGCTGGGCCACCGCTGCGGAAGGCGCCACCCTCACCATCCAAGTTGTCGTCGGAGCTCCACCAGCCCGAGATGTTGGAACGGCTGCGCCGCTTGGGCTCCCCAGCCTTGGCCCGCTCCTTGCTCTTGGCCCTCCGGCCCTTGCCGTCCTCCAGGCCACCTTTCTTGCCGCCATTGCCGCCGACCTTGCCTGCCGTGCCCTCCAGGGAGGGCGCCTTGGTGAAGAAGAGCCGCTGGACTGAGTGGACCAGGTGGCGGATGCGGCCAGGACTCTCGCCCCGGGCCTTGGCCTCCCCGCGGGGGAATTGGAGAGTGCTGAAGCCATCGCGGTGGATAGGCAGCTGCTTCTCAAACTGGTCCAGGAGGTTGGCGGGCAGCCGGTTGATCTTGGTGGCCTGGGCGTGGCTGGGGAAGGGGCTCTCCTCTGGCACCTCGAAGTGGGAGTTGTAGTGGATGCGGGGGAAGGTGCTGCTCGGTGGGGGCAGCTGGTTGTTGAGCGGGAAGAGCCCGTCCCCCGGCAGAGCATTCTGCCCGGGGAAGCGCGCCTCGCGGGCAAAGGCCTCCGTGGGCGATAGCAGGTAGGGGTTGCGATCAGGCCCTGCGAACAGGGGCTCGTGTGGTGGGTCCAGGCTGTCGGACAGGTGGCGGGGGCGGCTGTCACCGAGGCCTTTCATGATCCCGGCCCTCGGGGCAGGGGCCGTCGCCCTAGCGGGTTGCCCGGGTCTCCTCTCCCGGGCAGCAGCTAATCTGGGGAGAGAAGACAGACAGGTGTCAGCTGGATTTGGAGGGGATAGGATGCTGGGAAGGTCAGCCAGACCCCCGCAGATCTCAAGGTTGGAAGGATTTCTGAAGACTCCTGGCCTGCCCTTAACATTGTGGGTCGGGAATCATGAGTACAAATGGAGACCCACATACCATACGGATAAATAAAAGCGACATCTCAGGCTAGCAAAACGTTAAACAAAATATGTTCTACTCTCCTACCTTGACGAACATATTTTCACAATAACCTGGAAAGCCAGGTTTGAACTCAGACTTCTTGGTCTCCTCCGAATTCCATGGCAGCATGTGGTCAGGGGGAAGTTGCCTGCCCTCCATTTTCCTCCTGTCTCTGACTCTGTTCCTCACCACGAGGAGCCCCACCCATGCGTGCACCCCTAGCTCACTCCACATGCCCCCCAAACAGCCACCCCTCAGCCCTAGGGCTGGTCCCACTGGCAGGGTAGGCCACCATGGGAGGATCTGTGCTGGCCCTGGAAGCAGGCCTGGGGTCTTTGGGGCAGGGAATTCCAGGCTGGGGTCTGCCCAGGGTGCAGAGTGTGGTCGAAAGGGGAATGTAGGCTCTGGGTGGGCATGTTCCCCTGGCCCCTGAACATTCCTTGCCTCGTGGGGAACAACAAGGTTGAGAGAGGGCCAGAGAGGCCTTCTAAAGAGTGGGGCCTGGGGCCGAGGCCCCTCTTACCCAGGTCTGAGGGCAGTACTGTCCAACTCTATTTTAGCAGAAGAAACCTTACGTCAAATGTAATCCCTCTGTAAAAACCCACTCTGTCCTCAACAAAAGTCTACTGAGTGTGACCCCTGGGCTAGAGGCTGGGGGCTGCAGCCATCAGACAGGCCAACAAGCCCATCAGCCCATCATTTCCTACTGGGATGAATCAATGACACCTGGCCTGGGACAGAGTTCCCAGCAAGTCAATAGCAGGAGCATATCCTCAGGGTGGCGTGTAGGTGGAGCCATTGTGCCTCAGTTTCTCTATTGTAAAATGGGCCTTCCAGCCAGAACCATCCTGGAAATGCCAGTCTCAAATTTAGGCAAGTCCCTTTCCTTTCTGGGCCTCAGTCTTCCCATCTGTACCATGGGGCAGAAGGGGAAGTCAGCAAGCTTTCTTAGCCCTGGACCCCACTAGTCACGCTTGGAGGAGTCCCAAGGCTTGGTCTGGCCTGTGTGCCTGGTGTGCTGAGGATCTGCAAGGAGTTGGTACGGCTGGAACAGAGCAAGTGAGGCCAAGGGCACTGGGGACAGAGGATATCTCAGAGGGGCTGGGCCAGAGTGGACAGGCTCTGGCTGAAACCAGGTATGGGAGGCAGAATGATGGCTCCCAAGATGCCCAGTCCTAATCCTCAGAACCTGTGATTATGATACTTTACATGTTAAACAGGACATTGCAGATATGGTTAAGGATCTTGAGATGGGGAGATTTCCTGGATTATCTGGAGGGGCACAACCTAATCACATGGGTCCTCGTCAGAGGGAGGCATGAGGGTCAGAGTCAAAGAGGGAGATGTGATGACGGAAGCAGAGGTCAGAGTGATGTGGGGTCATGAGCCGAGGAATGCGGGCAGCCTTTAGAAGCTGGAAGAGGCAAGGAGTCAGATTCTCCCCTAGAGCCTCCAGAAGGAATGCAGCCCTGCGACCCATTTTAGACTTCTGATCTCTAGAACTGTAAGATAATAAATCTGTGTGTTTTAAGCCACTAAGTTTGTGGTAATTTGTTACAGCAGCAATAGGAAACTCATACACCAAGCATAAGTTTAGGTGTCCAAGACACCCTCCCACCCCGCAGGGCAGCTCTTAAGGCAAAGCCCAGACCCCACCAAACACTGCATGAAAAACACTGGCCTAGGTGAAACCCCCATCTTATAGATGGGGAAACTGAGGCCCTCTGAGGGGAAGAACTTACCCAAGATCACATAGTGGGTTCAGCAGCTGAGGCAGGGCTGAGACCCACAGCTCTTCCTATCCCTCTGCACAGCTGCCTTGCAGCTGTCACCTGGAGCTTGCTGGCCCTAAGACCCTCAGGGATCTGAGAATTACTTCCTGGGACCTAGCCATTTTCATGACCAAATGTGCCCCAAGGCTTCCTAAGCCCTGAGACTTCTGCAGAGTCCACTGGCTGGAATTCTCCCCCTTCTCTGCCAGAGCCTCTCCCTGCCCCTGGGAGCCTGATGGACCCCACTTCTGAAGTCCAGAGCATTTTAGCAATGGTCCTTGTAGCTGAACAGCCACCTTGGAAGCATCTCTGCTTCCACCAGGAGACTTGTCAGACCATTTATCCCCAGCCTGGAGAGGGAGTCCGCCGACTCACATTTTTATCTTCATTACAACAGCCACACGTGGTGGGGGACCATTATCTCCATTTTACAGATGGGGAAACTGAGGCTGAGAGAAGCAGTTCCAGCCAAGGTGAAATAGGTAACTCAGACTTCAGCCACCCCGTCAGTGTCCCAGACTGTCAAGTATCCTCCTCCACTCCAGCCCGCAGCAGCTCCCTCTGGGCAAACCTCTTCTTGAAGACAATTTCAGGCAAATGCAAAACCACCCTCATATCCCTCCTGCTCCTGGCCTTTTCTTGGCCTCCTTGCATCCCCTCAGGGCTGCAGTGTCCCTGGACTCAGAGGCCAGCCTCCTTGGCTCTCCAGCTGGAGAACTGTGTGTGCAGCAATATGTCCTTGATGCCCACTCAAGTAAGGCCAATGATACTGAAAACTCAGAAGAGTTTTCAAACACAGCCCTCTGGCTCTCTGGCTTGGCAGGGGCCTGACTCCCTAGAAATACCAGAGGTGGAGAGAGCTGGTCACCAGGAGCAGAAGATAGCTGCAGAGCCCTGCCCTAGAAGTGCACACAACACTTCTCCTCCAAGTCCAGGGCACCTTCTCCAGCCCTCCCAGGGAGAAGCTGGCTTCAATTTCATATGCCAGGCACTCCCGACCCCAGGAATCCAGAGTTGCCCCAGGAGGACCATGGGAACCTGGGCCCTGAGCCTCAGACTATGCATCTGCCAACTGGGGCCAAAGGAGGAAGCGAGGGAGGGTGTAGGAAAGTGCTTGGTGAACTGTGAAGTGCTGGCACATCCTCATTCCCTGGGGGACAAACCCTGCCCTCAGTCCTGGTGGTCTTGATGATGAGGTCCCTTGCCTGGCTTGTGGGGGGAGGAGTTAGACAGGTCCCTGCCTTGGAGGTGCCTCTGGGATTAAAGGAGGGCGAGTGGGGGCTGCCAGCCTCAGGGAGACCTCTAGATACCGGCTAGAAACTTTAATGACCACAAGTGACCTCCCAACTGCTTTTCTTCCTGGGACTGGATCCTCATTGTTAAAATAGTCTCTGACTTCTGGGGCCCTGCGTGTCTATCCTTCTACCCCACCTTAAATGCTGGTGCATCCCAGGGCTCTGGGAAGGCCCATAGTATTCCTCCTATCAGTAAAATGCTTCAATGTCACCCAGTAGGGGCTCAAGCCAGACACCTTGGCACCTCCATGAATTCTTCCCTCTCCTGACCTTCCTTGTCTTTCCCCTCGTAACAGCTCCCACTGTGCCTGGAAAATGATTCAGGCTCAGTTCCTGTGGTCCAGGTGGAGCCAGTCCTATGCCAGAGCCCCAGGGGTAGACATATGACCCAGGCCTGGCCAATCAGAGCCCTGCATCCCTGAGTACTGACTGGCTCAGAGATGGGAACAGGATCCTTGTTAGCCAATGAGAGTCGGCCCTGGGATTATGGCTGAACTCTTGGGAAAGAAGTGCCCTCCTTCCTGTTAGGGCTGCTATCTTTGTCTGTCAGCCTTGAGTCCTTTATCAAGATCTTGCCTGACGTCTCCGACATGAGAGTTAAGAGACTTTTTGCTTAAGTCTGAGTTCGGTTTCTGTGTCTTTCAACAAGAGCCTGCTACAGACCTCATGTCCAATTGGTCACTACAGCAGTGGCTGTGGGTACCCCACCCATATCTCCTGTGGCCTCATTACTGCTGTGCCCAACAGGCTGACTTCCAACTGTCAGCATCTGCATCCCTGCCGGAGGGAGAGGGTGCTTTCTGTAGCAGCTGCAGTGTGCTCTGCTCACACGTGGCTGGCAGGAAGCGCCAGAGAATTACCCACCCTACCCACCTGCCCCATGCCATCAGGCTGCAGCTCTCAGCCACTGACTGCTGGGGACTTTGTGTATAAATACCCCAGGTCTTCCCCCCTTGGGTGGGACAACTGAGGAATGGGCTCTACAGTCCTCAGTGGGATGGAGCTCCAGTTGTGCACAGAGATTACTTGCCTGATAATGTTCCCTTCATTGGCCGCCTCCCTTCTCTGCCTTATCTCCCCCCTCCCACACTGTGCTGCCTGTTCCCAAATAAAGTACTTGCACTTGAATCTTTATCTTGGTCATGCTTCTGAGGAACCCCAACTATGACAGCCACAGCGATTCTGCCTCAGTTAATATTTTCTGATGCCATCCCCTCTCTGTATCCTCTGCCTATGTCACTCCCACCGCTCACCTGGAAAATCACACCAGCCTTCTCCCTGGTCTCTCTGCATCCACTCTAAGACCCTTACAATCCAGGTTGCAAATTGCAGCTGGAGTGATATTTCTAAAATGCCAAAGCAATAGTGTTCTTTCCCTTCAGTGGCTTTCCATGGCTCTTGGGACGAACGCTTGACTCTGAGCCTGGCATTCAAGGCCATTGGGGAGCTAGTCTCTGCAGACCTCTAAACTTCAGCTCCAGCCACGTGGCCTACTGGAGCTAAAGGAACTGCGAGACAAAGAGTGTCATCCTGGGGAAGGGACAGCATGAGGCCTCAACAGCAAGGTCGCTCCAGCCTTGGAACCCAGGGCTCTTTACTCTGAACCCCACTGGCCCTCCTGAACTAGAGGGTGTGCAAAGGAAGGGGACCGTGTTGGGGCTGCATTGCCAGCTGAGGAGTAGAGGGTGAGGAGGGTGGGGCAGCATGAGGAGGTGCCTCAGTGAAGAGTGGAGGTCCAAAAGACCCAGCGTGGTCTGGTTTCTGCCAGCTTCTCCAGCCTCAGCCTCGCTTCAGGCCTGAGACACTCACGTCTCCAGCTGCCAAGGGCACTGGCTTCTGACAGTTCACAGCTGGGTACCTGTTAAGACTTGCTCTCAGCCAAAGGGAGATGCCTCACCCAAGGTGACGCTTCTTCCCAGGGGCAGCCTGTGTCTAGGAATTGATTGATGTGCAGCCCCAAGGTCTGGCCTCCTTGTCCAAGTCAGAACAAATGGGCCATCCCAGCTCCAGAGCTTCCCCTGGGATTAACTGAGGCCTTTGTTGTAACTGCATCTCCGTTCAGCTCCTCCCCCTGCCTGATCCTGCGCTCCTCACCTGTCACAGGTGTTCCCAAGAGACTTCCCATGCAAACCTCAGAGTCTGTTTCCTGGGGAATCTGACCCTAAGACAGAGTGTAACTGGGTTCTACTTCTTTCTCGCTTTACTGCGGGATATTCGGTGATTTAATTACTCCTCCTAAGCCTCAGTTTCTTCTTCTATAGCATGGGTATGAGGATCTTTACTTTTCGAGATTATGATGAGGATTAATTGTGACGTCATACAGAAAGCCTCTAGGTGCTTGATAAATATCAGTCATGCTCCAGTCCTCACCTCACTGTGCTTCTTGGGGGCAGGCCAAGGTGTCCAGTGTAGGACGCTGCACAGCTTAGTGGAAAGTGCATGCAACTGCACCCGGATTCAAACTCTGGCTCTGCTCTGTACTTGCTGTGACCTTGGACTGGTCCCTCTCTCTGGTCCCTCTCAGTTTCCACCTCTAGGCGGTAGAGGGTCTGCATGAGGGTGGTCTGGGCATCTGGCTACACAGATTCCCTCTGAGCTCTCTTGGTCAGGATTCCTGGAACTCTGGGTGCCAACCCCTCAGTCACCCGACACCCAGCGGTAGCAGGAGCCTCACCTTGGGGAAGTCTTAAAATAGGCAGGCCTCAGCCTTGCAGGGGAAGCAGCTGGCTGCCTTGCACTGCCTTTGTCTCTGAGCTATACTTAGGCCCATCCGGGTGCCCATAATTACCTCTCATTAATATAAGCCTCATTGCCCTCATGGAAACGTGGAGGAACCAGCAGAGCAGCTGCCTCCCCAAGAGCCCTCCCAGCTCCACGGAGCCTCTGTGTCTGCAGCCGCTACCCCCATCTGCACAGAGCGGGGCCTCCCTGCCTTACGCCAGCTCACCCTGGAGCCAGAGTTGGCCAGTGAGCATGGGAGAGCTAATCAGGGACAAGGTCAAGAACACAACCCAGCATGGCCCTTCCTGAAGCAAAACTCACTTGATTGAGCCATTTCCCTAATCTAGAACTTTCTCTGGATCCTCTTCCCTCCTCAGTCCAAACTCCTTGGTGTGGCAATCAAGACCCTTGCTGATCTAACCCGAAACCGCTTTTCAGACATTACCAATCCCGTTTCCCTTCTTCACAGCCCCTCCCTTTAACCAGCCCAGATCTGTTACTATTTCCTACCTATATCTGAATTTGGTGCTACCCAAAAGGCTGGTTTTGTCTAAGGTCACATTAACAGAGAAAGAGTCTAAATGAAGGGAGGGGATAGTCCTGTTCAATGCTGAGCCCCGCTGTTAAGAGAGAGAGAGACAGCTAGAGTGGGACATGGGAGAGTGAGTGGAGTGATGAAAGGCTGGCAATGATGTGGGTGGTATGGCTGAACATTCTGGCCAAACAGAAGTCTGTGGAGCATAGAGGCACTGCCTTAGGCCTCTGAAGGGATGATGTGTGGAAGGGAAGGATGGGCTCTGTGGGGCCTCCAGGACCTTGATGCTACCTGGGGTAGGGGTGGAGGTAGAGAGAGGCAGGCTGTGTTACACTGTGACTTCATCTCTGGGTACCCCTCCCATTCTCCTCCCACCTCTCTTGCCACACATGCTCTATCTCTTGCTGGCTTCCCTTCCTCTGACCTCTAAATGCTAGAGGAGCTGGGTGCTCCTTGCTTCTCTCTACACACCCTCTCCTGCTGATCGCATCCAGACTCGTGGCTTTAAACACCACCTATATCTGACAACTCCAAAATTTATATCTTCTGCCCAATCTCTCTCTCAAACACCAGACTCATATCTCTAACTGTCTCCTTGACATTTCGCCCTGGATGTCTGATGGGTCCAAAATCGAATGTCTGATCTCCCACCCACCCTGATCTGTTCCTCTGACAGTCTGGTCCAATTCAGCTTGTGACAACTCCATCCTCCTGCTTGCTCAGGTCAGAAACCTTGGAATCGGGACTTCCCTGGTGGTCCAGTGGTTGAGACCCCGCGCTTCCACTGCAGGGGGTACAGGTTCGATACCAGGTCGGGGAACTAGGATCCCACATGCTGTGTGGCACAGCCGGAAAAAAAAGAGAAACCTTGGAATCATACTTGACTCCTCTTTCTCTCACCCCACCCCCTCATCCCATTCAACAGCAAATCCTTCAAAAACAACTCCACCTTCAAGATATCCCGCAATCCCATCACTTCTCCCCATCTCCACTGCCCTGCCCGGGGCCAGGCCCCCACTGGATCTCACCTAGACGATTTAAACTCCCATGGCCCTTAGACTCAAAGCCAATCTTTTTACTCTTCTTACTTCTTCTTGCTTTCCCGACCTCATTTCCTGCCCCTACTCCCTTGGGCCTCCCTTCTGTTCCTTGAACACGGATCATTAACTCCCATCTTGGGGTTTTTGCCCTTACTGGTGCATCTGCCTGAAATGTTCTGCCCGCCTCTGACCACGTGTCTCCTCCTTCACTTCATCCAGCTCTCAGCAACACAGGCTGCCTCCGCAGAGAAGCCGGCCCTGACAACCGTCGAAAGCAGCCCCTTACCTGCCAGCCCCTTCTTCTGTATCACCCAGATTTATGTCCAGTGGAACCTGGGATAGCAGGGACAGGATCTGTCTTTGTCACTGCTGTGTCACTAGCACCCAGCAGAGGGCCTGGACTCAGTAGAGACTCATCAAGCTTTTGCTAAATGAAAGAGTGGCAGAAGGTCTTGGGGATGCCCAGAAACGATGAAGAAAGTGAGGCAGCGATGGGGTGGTTAGTTTTCAGCTCACGCTAATCAAAGTGACCCTTTCTTGAGTGCTTACTGGATACCAGGCACTTCCCATTAGTGAGCTCATTTAATCCTCACTGCAGCTCTTCCTGGTGTAGATGATGAGCCCACTGTGGTAGCCAGCCTCCAACATACACCCTAGTGATCCCACCTCCTGATATTCATGTTCTTATGTAGAGCCACCCCAACATGAACAGGGTTGACTGTATAACCAACAGGATATTGTGGAAATGACCGAGTATAACTTGAGGTAGGTCAGAACAGACACTGCAGCTTCTTTCTTGCTCTCTAGGATCATCGGCCCTGGGGGCAGTCAGCTGCCATGTTGTGAGGACACTCAAGCAGCCCTAAGGAGAGGTCCATGTGGGGAGGAACTGAGGCAGTCTGCTGACAGCCAGCATTCATTTACCAACTGCATGAGTGAGCCACTTGGAAGTGGATCCTCCAGCCCCAGTTAGGACTTCAGATGGCTGCAGCCCCAGCTGACAACTTGACTGCAACCTCATGAGAGCCCCTGGGCCAGAACCACACACTGTGGCTGTTCCTGGGTTCCTGACTCTCAGAAACTGTGTGAGATAATACATGTTTGTTGTTTTAAGCCACTGCTAAGTTTTGGTATAATTTTTTTTATGCAGAAATAGGTAACGGATACATCCATGTTACAGAGAAGCTCAAATGGCTAAAGTCACATGCTCTAGGCCTCACAGCTGGCAGGGGTCAGAGCCTGGTGCAAATCAATCTGACTCCTGAGCCCACATTCCAGGCTGAGGTTCCAGGATCCTTCCCATCTATGACACCTCCATTATCCTGATGGATTCAAGGTCTGAATTGTCTCCAGCCTAAGTCTGTGTCCATAGCAACTGTTTGAAAAGCATGACATTCAATCAACTGGTTGTTTGGTCAACAAGAGAGCAGGCAAGGGCTCCAGCAGAACCCCTGGATCAGGCTGCTCAGGACATGTGGCTGACACTGTCCCTACCTTGGGCCCCCTCCTCTGCTCAAAGCCGAATTCCTGGGCTGCCCATCCTGTTGGTGAACTCTGGACACGGGGCCCAGGGTGCGGGTGCTGCAGCTCCTCTGGGGTAAGGGGCACAGATTTCGGGCTGAGGGGCTCTGTGTGGACAGGGCTGCTTACCGGGCCTCTCTGAGACCACCCCCCATTTAAACTGCCCGTCCTCAGCAGGGGCTTCGGAGGTCACAGGCACACCCTCCACTCAGCATGCACCTTTGCGTGGCAGACACAGAAAAGGTAGAAGGAAACAGACCCAGACCCTCAGAACAAAGGGACTACAGGGGCAGAATCACAGAGTCATCCTTTCAAAAACCCAACTAGAATAGAATCGCTTCACCCAGTTCCCTTAAACCCCTTCAAGGTCTCCCCTCGCCCTCAGGCAAAACCCCAGCCTCTCACCCTGACTCAGCCACACTGGCCCCCTCATTCATCTTTTCTCCGGCACCCCCAGCTCTTTCCTGCCACAGGGCCTGACACATGCTGTTCCCTCTGACTGAACATGTTTCCTTTCAATTCTTCACATATCTGGCTACTTCTGTTGATTCGAATCTCTGCTTAGACATCACCTCCTCAGAGGCCTTCCCTGACCCCTGTGTCCAAGACGGTTCCTCTGTCCCACCCTCCTCTCTCTTGACCCTCTTCTTGATTTCCTTCAAAGCACTCACAGGGTTTCCGGTTATCCTGCTTGATTCCTTGTGCACTTGATTCATATCTGTCTCTCCATTCTCTCTGGGCTCTGAGACATGGGTGGGCGACCACGCTTGTTTCATTTTCAACTGTATCCCCAGTACTAAGGGCAGAGTCATCACATAGCAGGTGCACAATAAGCAGTTGCTAAACGAATGAGGTAGCCGGACAGACAGAGCCTCAGAGGGAGAGCAGCTGGAGAGAGCTGGAGCTGCCCAATGGGAGAGAAGGGAGTTGATTATTGGGCTAACCCATTCCCCTTTCTTGCTTCTTCTCCATGTCTGGGTCCCAGATGGGCTGGTTTATTTCTATTCCCTAGAACCTTCCTGAAAAATGCTCTGTCCCTAGCCTCCTTTCCTAGTTAATATCCTCGAAGCTCAGAAGAGACACCTCCTCCTCCAGGAAGTCCTCCCTGACCTTGCAGGTGGGGGGTAAGGCCTCCTCTGGGTTCCCCAGTGATGGGAGCCACCGCCCTAAGGAATCACAGGCCATCCTGAGTGTTCCTCTGTACCAGAAGCAGGACCCCTCACAGAGCTGGCACTCATAAATGTTCATGCATGAACAGGGTGACATACATCGTGTTACTCGGATTCTAGCTGTTATCCTAAATCCCTGATGGCCAGTCCCTGTTTCATTCTCATAAGTGTCACGGTTTAAAGGATGAATCATATGTTTACCCCATGCAAGAGGGAACATGGGGACACAGGCAAAGGAAGAGGTGTCTGTAGCTGAGATGGAGTAAATGAGGTCTGATCTGAGCTTCTGCCCCAAATTTCCAAGCCAGAACCCCCTCAATCCTAGGGGAATTAATAGGTCAGCCCACCCTCACCTAGGAAAATCCTGAGTTGGGGAGATGAGAGGGTGATGATCATGACTATCCCCTCCCCTCCACCTCCAGGCCTCACCGGGGGCTGCCACTTGGCACTCCAAGCCTTGTTGCCTTGCTCCAGCCACTCCCTGCAGTGGCCCTAGGGAGGACTGAGTACAGCCCTCCCCCTGCATGCAGTGCAATATGGAGGCTGAGAATGTGGGCTCTGGAGGCAAGCTCCTTAAGTTTGAATCTTGGTGCTGTGTGACCTTGAGCTGGTTCCTGAACCTCCCTGAGTCCAGCATCCTAAAAGCGTTGTTGGGAGAGATAAGTGAGTTAATATAGTCAGATGGCTTGGCACTACACCTGGCACGGTGAGTGTCCTACATGTATTCACTATTGCTATCCTTATCAACAGGACATACCCACAGGCAGACGGGCTGGACACCATCCATGTTTAGCTACTTAGAAGCTCAGAGAGGGAATGAGATTTGGCCTGGATCACACAGCATGTTGGTGGAAGCTGTGATTTGAACCCAGGCCTCTGGACTCCTAAGCCAGTGCACTCTAGAGGTCGAGAACCAACAAGGGCTGGGTGTGTTCTGGGCTGCGGGCACTTTCTGAGTGGCCCTCTCCCTTCCTCGTGTCCCCAGAGCCCAACTGTCTAGACCAGCTCTAGTTGTTTAATTAAACTTAAATAGAATTAAATAAAAATGAAAGCTCAGCTTCTCAGTCTCACCAGCTGCATTTCCACTGCTCAATGGCCACATTTCGCTAGTGGCTACCATATGCACAGTGCAGATAGAGACCATTTCCAGCAGCACAGACAGCTGGGACAGCACTGCCTGGAACTGGATCACTGCATGTGGTTGTTGCCCATGATGCTTACATGGGACGGGAGGGGGATAGGGATGGGGTCCCGCCCTCTGCAGTGCCCATGGAAGCCTCTCCAAAGCCTACTAATCGTGGGATGTTCAGCACTGAATCTGTCATATCTTGTCCAACCTCATCATGATACACTTTGCTGACTGGGTTCAGGCAGGGGCTGGGACTCACCCAAGGTCACACAGCAGGTGGAAGCTTCGAGGGGCTCAGGTCTCCTGACTCTGTACTTGCTGTGCCCCAGCACCCTGTTGCTCAGGCTGGACAGTCAGCAGTCTGACTGAGGTGCTGGTCAACAGAAATGATTTTTTTGCTGATGAACAAAAACCGAAAAACCACTCAGGGATGGATGGCGGGGGATAGCTGGCCACAGCTGCAGAGAGGGTGCCCATCAGCACCACGGACAGCCCCCAAGGTCACACTGGGATGACTATAGGGCTAAGAAGGGGGCAAAGGCAGGACTTCTCCCCTTCCCATTCCATCAGAGTCTGGAGGGACCTCAATAACTCCCTTGGCTGTCATGTCAAAGCATTACTTGTGCTCGTGGGAGCCGGGACCCTCAGTCCTGGCTGACTCACTGTGTGACCTCAGGCAAGTCACCTTCCTTCCACACCTCAGTTTTCTCATTTGGAAAATGGAGAGGATTATCCCAACTGTGCGGGGCCCTTGTGAGGGGCCAAATGGGACTAGTTGGATAGGAGAGCGTTTGTCCACCAGGAGGTGCTAAGAGAGGAAGAAAGCAGGTGTTGGATCCCATCTGACTTGAGTTTGAATCTGGCTCCACCTCTTCCCAGCAGTGTGACCTTATGTAGGTCAGCTGGCCTCTCCAAGCTTCAGTTTCTTCACCTGGGAAGCATGGATAAGATACTTCACTTGCTATCCAATGGAATATTATTCAGCCATAAAAAGAACAAAGTACTGATACACGTTCCAGCACGGATGAACCTTGAAAACATTACACCAAATGAAAGGAGCAAGACACGAAAGCCCACATACTGTATGAATCCATTTATATGAAACATCCAGAATAGGTAAATTAATAGAGACAGAAAGTAGATTAGTGGTTGCCAGTGGCTAGGAGGAGGGGGGAGTGAGGAGTGACTGTTAAATGGGTGCAAGATGTTTCTTAGAGGTGATGAAAGAGTTTTAGAAATAGATAGTGGTGATGGCTGTACAACATGGTGGATGTACTTAATGTCACTGAATTGCACACTCTTAAATGGTTAAAATGGTAAATTTTATGTATATCCTACCACAATTCAAAACATTAAGATACTTCACTTGTAGGGTACGTGTGAGCTTCAGCAAGAGCGTGGCGCAGAGCACCCAGGAAAGTTTTTGGTAGGTGCTTGTTACAGGGACCCCTCCCCCTCTGCCAAAGCCTTTCAAAACCTTTCTGAAGCTTATTTATCAAGTGCTTCCTACATATGCATAAGCACTTTATATGAATTGTCTCATTGGATCCTAAAGTAAGCCTTAGGAAGGGCATCCCATTGTTAGTCCCACTTTACAGAGGGCATGGAAAGAAGTGACTTGTCCAAGGTCACATAGGTAGGATGTGATGGAGCTGGGATCTGAACCCAGGCAGTTTAGCTCCAGAGCCTGTGCCTCCAGTCACCTCCCTGGGCTACCTCTCAGCTTTCAGGTGACAACGTCCTGTCTGCCACCAGCTCACGGAGCCCCAAGCTTGGATCAGGGGACACAACCTCTAATTGCCTGCTCACCATGGCCCTCCTGGGAGAGGTCTATTAGGGGAAGGTCATCCAAGGGACACACTGCCCTGTTCTCCAGCCTCAGAGGTCTGACTGTGGGCAGGTGGGCCCCAGAGATCACCTGCCTCAGGCTGTTTCATTTTGGGCCCTGCTGAGGGACCTTCCTTCAACATTTATGGAGCCTGCTCTGTGACTCAGATGGTTCCAGCCCCTACAGAGCATGTGGCCAAGTGCAGGAGGCATAAATACACACGGCAATCAGACAACACAAAAATAAATTCCAAGAAGCGTCAAAGCCAGAGTGTGCGGCCCAGTCAAAGGAGGGATTCATACTCACTGGGGCACCAGAAGGCTCCCTGGAAGAGGTGGCATTTCAGCCAGATCTCTGAGGACCAAAAAGATTTCAACAGATGAAAGTGTAGGAAAGAGCATTTCATAGAAGGGAAAAGCGTAGGCAAATCTTGGAGACAGCAAGTTGTCCGTGTGGTGGTGAGGCAGATGCCTGGGGCCAGATCATGGGGGGCCTTGGTGAACCCCAGGGACTCTAGATTTAGACTGTAGACCATCCGCCATCAAAATAGAGCAGATGGGGGCTTCCCTGGTGGTGCAGCGGTTGAGGATCTGCCTGCTAATGCAGGGGACATGGGTTCGAGCCCTGGTCTGGGAAGATCCCACATGCCGCGGAGCAATTAGGCCCGTGAGCCACAACTACTGAGCCTGCGCGTCTGGAGCCTGTGCTCTGCAACAAGAGAGGCCACGATAGTGAGAGGCCCGCACACCGCGATGAAGAGTGGCCCCCGCTTGCCGCAACTAGAGAAAGCCCTAGCACAGAAACGAAGACCCAACATAGCAATCAATCAATCAGTCAATCAATAAATAAATCTTTACAAAAAAAAACAAAAACAGAGCAGATGTGGCACATATATACAATGGAATATTACTCAGCCATAAAAAGGAACGAAACTGAGTTATTTGTAGTGAGGTGGATGGACCTAGAGACTGTCATACAGAGTGAAGTAAGTCAGAAAGAGAAAAACAAATACCGTATGCTAACACATATATATGGAATCTAAAAAGAAAAGAAAAAAAATGGTCAGAAGAACCTAGGGGCAAGACAGGAATAAAGATGCAGACCTACTAGAGAATGGACTTGAGGATACAGGGAGGGGGAAGGGTAAGTTGGGACAAAGTGAGAGAGTGGCATGGACATATATACACTACCAAACGTAAAATCGATAGCTAGTGGGAAGCAGCTGCATAGCACAGGGAGATCAGCTCGCTGCTTTGTGACCACCTAGAGGGGTGGGGTAGGGAGGGTGGGAGGGAGGGAGATGCAAGAGGGGAGAGATTTGGGGACATATGTATATGTATAACTGATTCACTTTGTTATAAAGCAGAAACTAACACACCATTGTAAAGCAATTATACTCCAATAAAGATGTTTAAAAAAAAAAACAAAAAAAACCAGAGCAGGGCCCCAAAGGCCACTGCCACCAGCAATTCCACTTCCAGGAATTATCCAGCAGCCTAGCCTTAGGCACAGGAAATGAGGGTGGTGCACAGGGTTCTTCTTCTTTTATTTTTTTTTGGCCGCACCATGCAGCTTGCAGGATCTTAGTGCCCTGACCCGGGATCAAACCCAGGTCCTTGGCAGTGAAAGAGCGGAGCCTTAACCACTGGACCAACAGGGAATTCCCCACAGGGTTCTTCTTGAAACGTTGTTTGTACTAGCAAAAGCCTGAAGACAACTCAAATGTCCATTAGGAGACTGGATAAGCAAATTATGATCTAGCACACTATGTAATACTATGCAGAATCAGGCAGCTCTAAGTACTGATATGAAAATCTCTCTGAAATGCACCAGTAAGTGGAAACAGCAAGGGCCTGTCTCAGTTTGAGTTCTCTCAGAAGAAGACCCCTAGCCAAGGATTTGGGTCTATTTGGGAGGTGATTCTAGAAGCACAGTGAAGGAGTGGGAAGCAAGGAAAGGCAATAAAGGATGCGTTCCTGAGCTGTGGGCAACTGAGCTCAGGCCCACGGGGGAACTCTGCGCGGCAGGGAGAACTCACATCTCAGAGTCTTCCCGCCAAGGGCCAAGGGAGCAGGGGTGTTTACTTTCCACCTCCTCCTGCACAGGCTGAGGGCTGCCTGGGGGCATGAACTCTCAGCACTTCCGCCCTCCCTGTGCAAGCTGAAAGAAATCCCTCAGCTGGAGAGGTGCAGGTGTTTCCAGGAGGAAGCAGTTGACGTGAACAAGACAGTGAGGTGAGGGAAGGGCCCCTATGGCATCTGCAACAGAAGGGTACCAATCATCTGAAAAAAGGGCAAAAGAATGTTATTCATCTTTGCTTATCTGTGGAAGGGTAACCAAAACTCTAGGAATGAGGTGGATGGAAGAAAGGGTAAGGAGGGGGACCTTTCTACTATGTTTTTTTAGAATTAAGAAAAAATAAGCCTGTTATTTTGGAATAATTTTAGATTATTCCAGGTTGCAAAGAGAGTACAGAGAGTTCCTGTATAACCTTCACCCAGTTTTCCCTAACGTTAGCATTTTACATAACAATAGTACATTTGTCAAAACTAAGAAATCAGCGTAGGTACATTACTAGTAATGAAACTCCAGACTTCTCTATTTGTAGTTCACCAACTCCATTAATGTCTTTTCTCTGTTTCAGGATCCAATCCAGGATATCACATTGCATTTAGTCTTTAGAATTTTTATCCAGGCGAGTATATTATCTATTCCAAAATTTTATAAAACAATAATAAACTGCAGCTCCTAGGAGTCATCTGAAAGCTTCTGAGCTGGCATGACCTGACCCGGGGTAAGTGGACAGAGCCTCAGCGCTGGATGCCTGCGGGAAGGTGAGCTGGGGCTGTACAAGCAGCACACAGGGGCTGGGTTTCCCGGCACAGGGATCTGCTGGTCCCTTTTCCACAAAAGACAACGGAAGGATGAAACCTGTAGCAGATGCTGGCAGAGCCCTGCCCATATCCCCTGGACACTCACCTCCACCCACCAAAGGCTGCCTCCTGCAAAGACTGTGACTCTGTCTATAGGAGCAAGCTCAGCCCGGGCGCAAGGCAAGCAGGAAATATCTGGGAGCTGATGCCCCCAGAAGTAGCCCTCAACCCATGATGGACGGGGAGCTAGTGGATAACCCCCCCAGCCTCCTTAGCCCTTGGGTGCTGGTAACTGTGACTTGTGTGTTCTATTCCGTCTCCCAGGCTCCCCCGGTGTCCACAGCGGTACCTGCCTAGATAGCAATCCTTTACCGACTCCCTTTTCTTCCCTTCTCCACTCCACAGTGAGGCTTTCCTGGGATCACCCCCCAAAAGATCTCCCTGCAATCCCTGTCTCTAGATCTTCAGGAAAACACCAACTGAGATAAAACCCAAGCCCCTCGGCCTGATTCCTAGGCTGTCCGTGCCCCAATCCATGCCTCCCGCCTGGAAGCCACACACAAAGGGTCCTTTGGGGCTCCCCGAACATGAGAGGTTCAGATGTCCATGACTTTGCACCTGCTGTTTCCTCTGCCTGGAGTGCCTCCCTGCCCCTGATTGCCCAGGAAACTCCTGCTCATGCCAATGGCCCAGCCCGAATGCCATCTCCTCTGGGAGTATTTCTCTGACCCTCAGGGGGCACATGATGCTTTAGTCACCCCTCCAGCAAATCTGGACTCCTCTCTCTTACACCCTGTGAGCTCCTTGAGGGCAAAGATGCTCCTGAGTCTGACCTACCTCTTAGAGCCTGGTATACAGCAGGTGCATAATAAACTGATAAATTCAGGAAGAAGTGCACAACCATTTAGGACCACATGTTAAGGGGGAACAGCACTCACTAGGGGCCTGCTGTGCACCAGCCTCTTTAAAAAATTTTTTTAATATATATATATTTTTTATTGAAGTATAGTTGATTTACAATGTTGTGTTAGTTTCTGGTATACAGCAGACTGATTCAGTTATGTGTGTGTGTGTGTGTGTGTGTGTGTATTCTTTTTCATATTCTTTTCCATTATAGTTTATTATAAGATACTGAATATAGTTCCATGTGCTATACTGTAGGACCTTGTTGTTATCACCAGCCTCTTTAAGACATGGTATCCTTGGGCCTCCCACCACTCTAAGGCTGAGGCATCATTAATTCTGATTGAAAGAGGACGACACTGGGGCTCAGAGGTGAGGGGATTGTCTGGCATGTAGCAGAGCTAGGATTCGAACTGGGGTCTACTTGACTCCTGAAGGCTTTCCACTGTCACCCCCTGCACTCCCCCCACCCCCCAACTCCAGCAAGCTGGAGCACGGAGCCTGCCACCTGGTCCTGGCTGGGCCCTTAACCCACGATGTGAGCTCAGGCTGGCCCCTGCTGGCCTCTGGGCCTCAGTTTTTCCATCTGCACAACACGGCGGTTGGCTGGAATAGGAAGTCTTCAAGGTCTCTACAGCTCACAGTCTGAGATTCTAGTGTCTGCCGGCTGACTGCCCTGGGTGAAGGGGACTCAGCCCAGTTCCCTCCTCTTGGAGGGATGGGAAGGGAGGGTCAGGTACAGGACTTGGTAATTACAAAGCTGTATTCCAGGGTCAAGAACCAGCTGGGGTATCCGAACATCCTGCAATGAGCCATACTGCCCCCATAGGTGCCCCGTCACCCCTTCCAGCTCTGAGACCAAGACAAATGGGGCATGTGCTCCCTGCAGAGCAGAGGTGACTCATCCAACATGACTTTAGTGGTGAACCTTTCACCCCCACCCAGTCCCTCGCCAAGGTGAGGGCTGAACAGGTAGGACGAGGGGTGAGCTCCTCACTGTGATTCCAGCTCCCAGCAGTGACCTCCGTGACCTGGGCCCCCGGCCCCAGCCTCCCCATGGACACCAATAATCTGCTTTGGTCGTTTTCTCAGCACCTTCGAGGAAGCATCCCTGGGCCCCATGGACTGTTCTTACCTTGGGCCCTTCTCTCAGGGACCAGCCTGGCATGGTTTCTTGGTCTCCCCTCCATGGAGGCCCCTGGTCTGGTGTCCCTTTGGGTCTGGATGTTCCAACATGGCTGTGCCAACTTTGGGGTGCCCTCACTCTACCCTCTCCCTGTCTTCCACATTTAACAGGTCATCAGGCCGTGCTAGGGTGGCAGCATCCAACACCCTAGTCTAGCCCTTGCATCCCTCCTCACATCCTCTGCATGACTAGACACTCATCAGCTCTGGTCCAACAATTCCCCAGCCCCCTCCAGCCTCCCTGGCCCATCCACCATCACTATTAAAATAGCACATGCCCAGGATGTGTTCAAAAGTTAGGAAGTCTCCCTCCCACCTGAGCCCCCAAGGAATTTCTCATGCAGTCTTTCAGAAATGGCCTGCGTCTCTCACCCATGTGTATACAACACTTATAGTAACGAACACTTAAACAGCCCCATCATGTGTTAAGACTCTGTTTCAAGCACTTTAAGCACATATACTAACTCATTTTAACCTCTGACAGCCCCACGTGGCACTTAAATACTATCAGCATCTCTATTTTACAGATGAGAAGTTGCCCAAGGTCACAGAGCCTGTCTGTGGTGGGGCTGGGATTTGAACCCAGGCCATCTAAGTCCAGAATCCTTGCTCTTAATGACTCTACATGTCTTCCTGTCTCCAATCACATCCTCCTTTACCAAAGAAAGACCCTTCCCTGCCTGCTCCCCTGGCATTCAAGGCCCTCTGCAATCCTGTCCCTGCCCACTTTTGCGGCAGTATCTCCATCCCACGCCATCCACACTTCCCAAGACACACTCCTTCCAGGCTGTTGTGTGTGCTGTTCCCTCAGCCTTGAATGCCCTTCCCTTCCCCTGGACCCGGAGCAAGGCCTGGCTCACACATCACCTCCTCCAGAGGCACTCCCTGATCTGCTCACCCACCGCTCCTCTAGCCTGCAGCCCGGTCAGCTGTCTCTCCCTCCAGGACCTCCTGCTCCAGGCTGTTGGAGCATCTTGCATGTGCTGGAATGAGCTGTCAGGGTCCTCACTGGACCAGGGGCTCCCCACAAGTTGGGGTGGCAGCGTGCTCATTTTTGTATCTCATTCATTCATTCAACAAACATTTGTAAACACCTCCTATGAGCTAGGCCAGTGCTTACCAGCAGAGCTGTCTCGTGGGGAGGCCAACATCACACACAGAGCTCCATCTGTGTATGTCCATCCCCTCTGCATCCCTCACTCCACTCCACCCCCTCATATACCATCTCTCTGGAGAAGCTTTCAGAAAAAGAGCACTGGAAGAGGAGACGGATGATATAGGATCTGATCTATGAGGGATGCGCCAGTTGCTGCCTACCTGTCCCTAGGACTCCCGCTATGCCTCATAAGATGTGGCCTGATGCTTAGGGATGACGCCTTCTGGGGGAACATCTTGCAGCCTACCTTGGTGTCCCTCGGGGACTCTGGGGTAACCATGGGTCAGTAGGAGCAGTATGTGAATTAATGTAATGATGATGACAGCATAATAACACCAACTATTTCATTCACTGGGCACATATGATCCACCAGACCCTTGACACATATTAGCCCATTTAACAGTCCTGCAGGGGAGGTGAGATCATGCCTCCTTTTTCAGAGGAAACTAAGCCCAGAGAAGTGAAGTAACTTGCACAGCTGGTGAGTGGTGGAGCTGAGATTTGAACCCCAAACAACTGCCCAGGTCAAGAGATATCCTGGGTAAGGGACAGTTTCTTTCTGCCAGCCTGTTCTCATCACCAGAGCTCCAGCAGGGAACCTGGAACCTGAACCGCACTGACTCAGAGCTCTTCCCCCTGGGGTGATGCGTATCTTCCTGGCCCTGCTCATTCACAGTTGTGAACGGTTTCACAGTTCATCTGTTGAACAGAGATGTAGCATGACCCTGATACCTCTCTCCCCATTGCTCACTTGGCTCCAGCCACACTGGTTTTCCTGATCCTCAAACTCACCAAGGAAAATTTCCCACCTCAGGGCCTTTGCACTTGTGGAGTCCTCTGTTGGGAATACTTTTCCCAATTCAGATCTTGGCCTCCAGGAGACCTGCCCTGACCCTTCAGTCTACAGTATGTGCTCCCTGTTTTTCTCCAACATAGCAGACTATGTTCTTTGCAAAACTCATCTCCTTCAAAAGCGGTCTTTGTTTACATGTTGATTTCCTCCCTGATCGTGAGCTCTGCAAGGGTAAGGACTGGCCTGTCTTGTGTGTCCCTACACCAACCACGATGTTGGCCACAGCAGCTACTTAGTGACTATTTGATGATGAACATGAACTTCCAGTGTGCCTAGCACCTTGGTCAGCACTGCGTGGAGAGGAGAGAAGCAGGACAGGAGTTTTTGCAAGCCCATTTTGCAAGTGAGGCTGTGCAATTCCCAGGAAGGAAAAGCAACCTGCTCAAGGTCACTTGAGGGCTAAAGCAGCAGCACACAGCACAGACTGAGGGCTCCGTCTCTCTGCTCAGAACCACCTCCTTGGCCAGGACTGTCTGGACCCACCAGGGAGGTGGCTAGATGCTGCTTGATATTCTGCCTGGGACCGCTTGGAATGGAATAAAATATTTATCTGTGGCTGGAGGTTTGCAGAGCCCATTTGAGATGGATCGCGTTTTCATGTGCCTGTGAAACCTAATTGAATTCATTGTAGGATATTTTATTTCTTGGAACAGACATCATTTTCCCAGGGAACGGAAGCCTCTGCCACCCAGGATTGGGTGCGAGCTGGTTTGGCCTCAGGCTGCCTGACTGGCTGGACCCAGTTTGAGTCTCAGGTTGTTGTGGGCTCGGATGGCAGGAGATCTGTCTTGCCTCTCTGTGGGGTGGCCTGATTTCCTCTGATGTTCCCAGCCAGAGATGGCCAGCTTTTCCAGCAAAGGGAGGAATTCCTCAAGAAAGAACTAAAGGCACATGCCCCCTCCACCCCCAACCCCCGCCCCCGCCCAGTGCCCTATGTCATAGGGCCTATGACACATGCCTGCCTGGCCTCCAAATCATCTCCCAACTCTGCACCGTCTTTTCATCCCCACTGCCCTAGCCAACCCCTCCTCTCACCCCCATTCTTCTGCCTCAGGCACTTCATTGATTTCCTGCCTCCATGCTCCCCTCATCGTAAAATGAGACAAATCTTCCTAAAACATAAGCTTCAAGTTCTGCCTCCCACTTGCCATATGAACAAAGGCGAGCCTTTTCCCTCCCTGGACCTCAGTTTCCCCATGAAAGGAAGGGGTTGGGCTCCAGCAGTAGTTCTCAACCCCGTCCAAACCCATCAGACCCCAAT
Source organism: Eubalaena glacialis (assembly GCF_028564815.1). Lineage (NCBI taxonomy): Eukaryota > Metazoa > Chordata > Mammalia > Artiodactyla > Balaenidae > Eubalaena > Eubalaena glacialis. The sequence continues at coordinate 23,651,482 of NC_083728.1, forward strand.
TCCCATTTTTTTGGCCACACCACACGGCTGGTGGGATCTTAGTTCCCCAACCAGGGTTTGAACCTGCGCCCTCAGCAGTGAATGCGCCGAGTCCTAGCCACTGGACGCCAGGGAATTCCCTCCAATTCCCATTTTTATAGCAAATATTTAGTAATGTCCCCCTTTACTATCCCAAAATGAAATTCATAGATAATATTACCTACCTACACATAATTCTAAAAAAATACAATGCCCTAACTGAAATATAATGGAGAAGTGAAAGGCAAGTAATTTATAATAGAGTATATTATAAAGCATAAATGCTGGGCCACAACTCCACTAGAAAGCATAATGAAGGAATCGGATGCTGGCCCCTACACACACATAGTCAGTGACAGCTATGAATGCAGACAGAGATGTGCTGTTGAATCAGTTACTCAAATACCACAAGAAGCAAAAGTTAGAAGAGGGTGCGATTTTTCCAAAACGGCAACCAACACTTGGTAAAGTTCTGAATGAACAAGCAAAACATATCATTTCCTTTGTATATGTGATAGATATGCTCCTGGACAACTCAGGGTATGTTAAAACTGTGCAGAAAATACTTCATGCATGTATATGAAATATACTGAGGGGACAGGCTCAGGGAATTAGAAACAGATTTTTTTTGTCTGCTGGAATGACTGGTAGGACATTTGAAAGTCATGTGGGATGCACGTGGGACAATTCTTCATTGTGAGGGGCTCACCAGAGCATTCCCAGTTCTTTGCCCTCTATGTGCTTAGTAGTGTCTGCCCAATTACTGTGGTAACAAAACAATGGTCCCTGAAGGGCAGTGCCATCCCGTTGAGAACCTCTGGACTACAGCTTGAATGGCAGATATAAAGCTTTGCCACCACTGCTGTTTCTTGCACCCGTGGCAGACATGGCTAATCAAAAGCTCACTTCCTCACCGAAACCTCAGGTTGGCACTCTGTGCAACCCACTGGAACTTGCTCATGAGCTGAAACTTGGCTCAGAGTAGAAATACCTTCAGCTCTTACAAATATTTACTGAATTGACAGAGCCGGATAGAGGATCTGAGAGGTTCTTTTCAGCTTCAGGCTCAGGATTCCCTGCCCATCCCCAGCTCCAAGCCCACCCAAGGTTTCCCACCACTGAGAGAAGACAGCCCTGCTCCCTTGGCCTGACATTCCAAGCTCTCCCTGAGTTGGTTCAACAATGACACCCATGTGCAGAGCACTTTAGAGATTACAAAGCACACAGGATCTTATCTGATCCTTACACATCACTGTGAGGCAGGCAGGGCAGGAGGGCAAGCCCATTTTATAGATAAGGAAACCAAGGCTCCTTGAGTGGAAGTGACTTGCCCAAGATCACAGAGCTGGGAAGTAGTCAGCAATGGAACCCCATTCTCATGAATGTAAAACCCTCACCTTGTCCAGCCTGTGCTTTTCTCTCCGTCCTGTCTCAGGTAATCCAAGCCCAGTGACAGTGGGCCACAGGTCATTCCGCAACAGCCCCATCATACCTGGGAAACAGCAGTGTAGTGGCTAAGAGCGTGGGAGCTAGAGTCAGACTGTATCTGGCTGGCTTCAAATCCTGGCTCTACCACTTGGAGCTGAGTGACCTGGGGCAAGTTACTTAACCTCTCTGGCCTCTGTTTTCTTATCTGTAAAATGGAGATGATAATGGTGTCTATTTCACAGAGCTATTGAGAGGATTAAATGAGTGAATTTATATAGAACTTTTAGCATGGTGCTGGGCAAGTAGTAAGAGCTCAACAGATGTCAACTGGAATTAGTATTATTACTCTCACAGTTCCTGCCACCAGACATGCCCTTCTGCATGTCTATGTTAGTTAAAACTGGACTCATCCCACCATTCTAGGATAAATATGTCCTCCAATAAACATCACTCCCTGACCCTGCCACCTCAACCAGATTCCTCTTATCTCCCCTGGATTCCTAGCAAGTTCTATCAGTGTTTCCATGTTTTTCTGCAAGTTACTCCCTACCTCCATTCCTTTGCCCACGCTGTTCCCTCTAGGTGGAATGCTCTTCCTGTCTTGCTTACCAGGCTAACACATCTTTACGTAGCATCTCCTCCAGGAGGCTTTCACTGAGACACACAGGCTGCGTCAGGAGTTTCCTCTTGGCTCCCACAACCCCCAGTTCTTCTCTCTAATGCAACAGAACTACTACTTAACCTTTAGAACATGTGGAAAACTCTGACCTGAATAATTAGAAAATACATGTTCTTTTCAAACATGTATGCAACATTTACAAAAACTGGCCATGTTTTAGGCCATAAAGCAAGTCTCAACAAGTACCAAAGAAACAGTATCATACATACATTTTTTAAAAACCATAAAGCAATAACAAAAGATAACTTAAAATCACCCGTATGTTTGAAAATTTTTAAATACATACTTCTAAATAACTTGTGGGTTGAGGAAGGAACCAAAAGGGAAATGAGAAAATATTTAGAACCGAATGATAATGAAAATACAATATACCAAATTTGTGGGAGACAGCTAAAGCAGTACCTAGAGAGACATGTATAGGTTTAAGCGCTTATATTAGAAAAGGAAAAAAAGACTGAAAAATAGTATGATGAACATCCAACTCGAGAAGTTGAGAAAGAACACCAGAATAAATCCAAAGAAGGTGGGAGGGAGGGAATGCTTGCTAGTGTCCACATCTGTGCCCCTGATCACACGGGGGGCATCTCTGGGTCCCCAGCACAGGCTGGCCCAGGGCTCAGTGTTGGAGGATTGTATTAAGTGTCAGCTGAATGCATGCTGTGGGTACAACAGTTTTAGTTTCTCACTATTCCATTCTCTGTGTCAGTATTTTTCAGGTTGGGTTCCCAACGTGAAAACTGCATCAGATCACCTGGGCCCACCCAGGTCTAAATGAGCTGAGACCCTAGAGCCTGCATTTCCTAACAAGCTTTTGGGCAATCCCATGTGTATCGACCTTCAGCCCCAAGGTGAGGGAGAGCAGGGCAGCCTCAGGAAAAAGTGTGAGGTCCGGTGTGTCTGTCAAGGGAACCTGCTCTTCCCTTAAGGACCCTCCACCCAGTGATGTTTTTATAACCTGCTCTATACCACTTTAGAGAAAGCATGCCCCAAATCCGAGCCTTAGTTTACTTGTCTATAATAAGAGAATAAAGATGGTTACTTCCCTACACTTCCAGAGCCTCAGGATTTTTCTTCCTAGCAAATCTTCCCTGGGGCACAGGTCAGCTTCCAAATACGGGGCAGTGGGGCAGGGATGGGCGTGGTTACTGCTGGTAAGTTGTCATTCTTCAAAAGGCCTCACAAAGGCCGTCCTCATTCCTCTGAATCATTTGAATACAACAGCCTGGGGAGGGCAGGCAGTGCTTATTAGGGTCCCTATTTTACAGATGAAGAAACTGAGGCTGATTAGGGCTGGCTTTGAGGTGCGTGGTCTTCAATGGGTCCCTGGAATTACCCCCAAAGGAGGTCAAACCTCCTCGTCCCTGTTGCTCGTGGGGTCCTGGGGTGAGTGTGAGTGTGTGTGTGTGTGTGTGTGTGCGCCCGCGTGTGTGTGCTGGAGGAGGGGATTAGGGCTGGGAGGCCCCTGGCCCCAGGCTTTCTGGTCATTCTCTTAGACTTGAAAGACATCTCGAGCTGGCCGAGTGACCTCCCGGGGTGCCGAGGGGCAGATGCTGGCCCAAGGTCACCTGGCAACGAGGAAGTCAACCTGGGATGGGAACTCGGGGTTCCTGTTTCTGGGGCCCACCTTTCTCCCCAACATGGAGCCGCCTCCTTCCTCCGTGGGCTGGAGTGCCCACTGCCAGGATACTGTATCAGTGGGGCTCCCAAGATTGCTGCATTTGCAGGTGGTGATCTTGAAGCTGGCAGGAATCACTGGCCTGGAGCTGGGACTAGGCAGGCCTGGGCTCCAACTCCATCAGCCTGGCCAGCCTCAGGGACCCCTGGCAACTCACGAAGCCTCATAGCCTCCTCTAGAAAGTGGGGATAATCATATCTGTGCCTTCCTCCCGGGACTGACTGGGAGGCTCACAGGCAGTAAGGTGTGTGGAAGTGCCCAGCACGGAGCTGACTAACATTCGCTCAGAGTGAAGAATGGCAGCAACCGTGAGAACTACAGTACCAATCACCAGGGGCCGGGCTCTGGCCTACGGACTGTAGGTTCACTCATTCGTTCCTTTAACAGATATTGACTGAGCACCTGCTATGTGCCAGGCCATCAAGGCTCTGGGGTACGGAAGCACAGACCAAGTTCCTGTCCTCACAGAGCTTACATTCTGGGTGGGGGATAGGGAGCAGACAACAGAGAAATGTACATAATGTAACGTCAGGTAACGATACCTTCTTGGAAGCAGATTAGAGCAGGTGAAGAAGAACGGGTGTGATGGGTGGTCAGGACAGGCTTTCTGGAAAAGCAATGTTTGGGCAGCAGTGAGGGGTGAGCCCTGTGGATACCTGGGGAAAGAATATTCCAGGTAGAGGAATGGCTGGTGCCTAAGCGGGTATGCAGCTGGTGCTGTGAGTGTGAGAGAGTGTGTGAGCGTGTGCGAGACCATGAGTACTTGGGAGCGTGTCAGAACGTGAGTGTGTAAGAGAGTGGGTGTCAGAGTGCGTGAGTATGTATTGGGTGAGGGGCTTACTGTAAGGCGGCCAGCGTGGCTGGAGCAGGAGCGAGGCGGAATGTGCAGAGGAGGGCAGAGCCTGCAGGGTCCCGTGACTGCATCCCCCAGATGAGCCGTCATTATCTTCCAGCCGCACACCAGGGTGGAGGAAGCAGGTTCCAGCCCAGGCAGTCACAGGCCAGCGCCCACTCTCCACGTGGCCTCCACGAGCGTGGCTGGTCCTGAATGAGAGGCGTGTCTGGGGAAAGGTCCCTGAACCCCAGGCTTTCAGAAGCCAGAGCCCTGCGGATGTGGGAGGGTCGAATCTGGGTCATGGAGAAGCCAGGAGGGGAGCCGGCAGGGGTGGAGAGGCAACCCACCCTGGGCTGGGGCGGTGGCAGAGGCCTCTCCATGGAGACAGCATTTGGAAGCACCACTGGAATTACTCACGGAGGCCCGTGTGCACACGTATGTGCACCCAGGGCCACGTGCACACACGCGTACCCCGGAACCCACGCAATCCCAGCACATCTCAGAAGCAATTAATGATTGACGTCACGCCCCGGAGGAGATGGGGGCCTGGAGTCTGTCTTAGGAGGAGGATGGGGGACAGGTGTCCAGGAGGACCAGCAGGGCCAGGGCTCCTCTGTGTCCCTGCAGCCCCACACCCACACAGGGCAGAGGTGCTGGGCAACTCCCCCAGTCAGAGCTCTGGTGGCCCTATTCTGCATTAGGCTCTGTGGAAACCAGGAGAAACATGGTCCCTACCCTTAGGTACAACCAGTCTCTCGGGGAATAGAGGTCATAAACATAACTACACAGATGGATGAAAGTGACGGCAGTGACCAGAGCTTGGGAGAAGGGGCAGGTGGGTCAAGGAGAGCATTTAAAGAGAGAAAGTGAGACAAAGCTTTCTGGAGAAAGTGAGGTTTGATCTGAGGTCTGAAAGGTGAGTAGGAATTGACAGGATAAGGGGTGTGTGTGTGTGTGTGTCAGGCAGGGGACAGTGTGTGCAAAGGCCCTGGGGCTGGAAAAAGATTCACAGGTTTAGGGAAATAGAGAGAAGGCCAGTGTGGCATAGGGGACAGGGGTGTATGCCACCGAAGTCAACCTTCCCTGTGTGTGCAGTAGGGCCCAGGGCTGGCAGTCTAGGGTTGAAATGCACTCATTCACTGTGTAACTTTGGGCAGGTCACCTCCCTCTCTGAGCCTTGAACAGAGCCTCTAAGCCTCATCCGAACAATGGAGACTCCAATCTGTGCCGAAATTCAAGACAGCAGGTTTAAAGTGCCCCAAAGGATGCAGGCACGTGGTATTATTGGATCCATTATGGGATAAATGGAGCCTCCCTCTTGTTTCCTTCTCTCTCCTGGGCTGGCTTCCACCTTGGTCTCTCACTTTGTTCTCCAGCTCCTTAAAGGGACTGGGGTCCTATCTGAGGCTGGGGCTGGGACACGCTTAGCCTGGTCAGTGCCCACAGCGCCAGCCCACCCAGACTTGCCCCACCAGTCACACCAAGCTCGGCTCTCTCCCCAGTGCTCTCTGGGGTCGCCACCTCTGGAGACCTGGGAGTACGGGGACAAGCCTAGAAATCCAGGCTAGCTCCGCCCTCCCCAGCCCAGCCAGAGGGGCTGGACTTCCAGGTCACCACAGCGTCTCCTAAATGCACAGCCCTTCACAGCTCAGCAGCCCCTTTCTCTGGGGACAGGGTTCAGTGCTACCATTTAACAGATGAGGAAGCTCAGCAAAGGGGAGACCGCCGAGGCCAAGGGTCAGCGTTATAACTCCGGCCTCTCTGACCCCAGGGCCTGGGGGCACTTCCAGGCCTCCTCGGGCTGTCAGCCAGGCCAGCGTTCCCCATTCAACCCCCTCTCTCTCTGGTGCACCTGGTCCCCCTTGGGATTTTAATCACCCATTCTGCCCTGACGACTCCCAGCTCCCCAGTCCCACCGGACCTTCGCCCCTGAGTTCCTGACTCCTCAGGGAGGCCGCACAACTCCTTCCTGCCCATCCCTGCCCCCGAGCCCTCTGTACTCTCCATTCCTTCACCAGGAGTGCTCTCACGTGGCTGCTCCCTCCCTTCATTCAGGGCTCAGCCCAAATGTCACCTCCCTGCCTCCCTCCTCCCACTCCCATGTCACCCAGGTTTATTTTCTTCAGAGCATTTGTTCATTTATTTTGCATATTGTCTGTTTCTTCCACTATAGACAACCCCAGGAAAGCTGGGGCTGGGTCCCGTCTAGTGCAATATCCTGGGCCTGATACAGTGCTTAGTAAGTGATAGGAGGTGCTTAAAAAGTGTACGTTGAGTGGATGAATGCATAAATGAATCAGTGAATGAATGAATGAATGAACAGTAACCCTAGGATCCATCACCTCCTGGCCGCCTCCCCTTACATGTCAACGAGGCATCTGAGACTCAACACATTTGAACTGAATCCCGGATCTCCTCTGGCAAACCTGTTCCTTCCGTGTCCCCATCCTAGTGCCAGCCTCCAGCACCTGGGCTGGATGCTGCGGTGTCCCTGCTCCCCCTCTCTAACTCCAATAGCCTCCCTTCCCTGTAGCCCACTGGCCAGGTCTGGTGGTTCCATCTCTGAGCCAACTATCAAATCTGCCTGTTTCTTTCCATCCCCGCTGCCTCAGCCCTGGACCTGGCCACCATCACCTGTCAGGAGGGTCACAGCAGCCCAGCCCCTTCAATCCATGCCCCCCTGGCCAGGCCTCCTAACCACCCCACCGCCTCCATGATGGCCACAGGGTGCAGCCCAAACTCTGTGGCCCAATAACAACACGTGACATGTGCTACATGTGACATGACTCAGGCAGTTTCTCCAGCATCAACTGCCACTACACACCCAGGCTTCTGACACCATGACAGCCTGTGGGCGTCAAGCGTCCAGACCTCTACTCAGCAGTGCCCACTGCCAGGAGAGCCTTCCCCTCTGTCTGCCTGGCTGATCACATCCTGGCTTTGCCCCACCTTCTCAGAGCAGTTCTCCTGACCAAGCGCGGGCTGATTCTCCCTTCCCTGGGCCGTGCTGCCCTCAGCCTGCTTCCTCCAACCCAACCATTCATCATTTTCCAAACACACGTCAGGCCCTGTCCTCAGAGCCTCACATGTATCATCTCTTATCATCTGCACGGCAACCCATTTTACAGATGAGGACACAAGTTAAGTGACCTGCCCAAGATCACACAGCAAGTAACAAGTGGAGTTGGGATTAGGATACAAGTCCATCTGACTCTAAAAGTGGATTGTGAAGACAGCAGAGATCATGTTAGGCTTTCCTCCTCTGGGTCTTTAGAGCCCAGCACACAGGACTGGGCTCAACAATCAATGTTCCAAGCAGAAGCATTGGGATAAGAGGGCAGAAGTTACAAGGAGAAAGATTTGGGTGCAATCTAAGAAAAATCCCAACAGTGCAAGGAGCTGCCCAAGAGATGGTGAACTTGAATGCAAGCAGAGGCCAGAGGAATGCTGGCAGAATTTAAGGAGGGGGTTCTGCCCCAGGAAGAGGTGGCCTGGAAGACCTCTGAGGTCTCTGACCTACTGGTGAAGGTGGTGTTAGTACAGGGGACCGTTCAGGGGTATAACTCCAAGTCACTCACTGCCTATCACCCAGGCCCTAAAGCCCACCATGGAGCCTTTGCAACTCATCGGAAGGACAGCCTTAAGCTGCCTCCTTCCCGGGGTGATCTGTATTTTAACTGAGATTTCTAGACAACCCAAATGGTGCACCTTCAGGCCCTGTGACAGGCTGTGGGAAAGGGATAGTAGGGCCCGCCCACTTGCTCACGTGGCACTGGTTATGGGGGGAACAGTTCTAACACCGAGCAGACCCCCTCTGTCAGGCCTGTGCCGAGCACTTTGCCCCTCACTGAATCGCACTCCCAGCCCACAGACTCCAGGGCCACTGTTCTATTTGCAAGACAAAGAGACCTGCGCTTAGAGATGGGTAGTGACTCACTGGCAGGTGCCCGCCTCCCGCGCCGCCCGGCCCCTTCTGCTCTACCAGGGTTGGTTGCTGCTGGGAACAGTCTTCTAAGCCTGGTAAGGCCCTAGAGAGGGGGCAGATCTGAAATGCAGGAGCTGTGGCCTCAGGTGGACTGGATGAGGGCCCTCGCGGTGCATGTGGTTTGGAGTTTTGGGGGCTTTAGAGAATGAATAGAGTGGCTCTGGCCTTGGTCCCTGGGGCTGGCTTTGTCATGAAGGACACAGATTTTATAAATATCTCAGCCCTCACCATGGATCACATGGCATGGGGAATTAGCTTGGAGGCAAATTGGGATGAGGGGGAGGGAGGGTTTCGGCTGTGCTGGCAGCGCATTTGGGGGTGCTGAGTTCACAGTCAGAGCAGGCGGGACTGCATGGCTTGTCCATTACCCATGGATACTGGTGCCCACGCCACTGAGGCCAAGGCCAGGGAGTGGGAGCCAGGTCCTTGAGACAGAACCCGTAGGGCACAGTCTGAGTCAGGAACCACTAGCCTTCATTGGCGGGGGGTATCCTCAGCTGAGTTTCTGGCAGTTTCGGGGGGAAGGGCCAACCCCAGCTATTGATGGGCTCAGCCTGGAGAAGGGATCGAGATTCGTCTTGGAGTGAGGCCAGGGCCCAGTGTGGGGCTAGGGTCAGGATATAGACTGGGATCAAAGTTGGGGCTCAGTGTGTACCCAGGACTCCCCAGGTGGGTACTTCACCTCTGATACCTGAGTCTTACTTAGGGACAAGTCAGTTCTCCTGCAATGACACAGAGGCCCAGGAGCCAGGACTCTGCTCTGTCTTAGGGAAGGAGCTGTGACTGTGAGAAATTCAGTTAGACTAGAGGGGAGGGCAGCGGAGGTAGCCCCCCCTCTCTTGGGGCTGCTATTCCAGGCCTCTGTAAGTCACAGCGTGGGAGTTAAGTATAAGGGGACACCACGTGACAGGCAGTAGGTGGTTAATGACCCTGTAGGAGGCGAGCCAGAATCCAGAGAAGGCGCCATGGTGGGTAAGGGTGTGGGGAGGGGGAGAACTAGCCCTGGGCAGGGAGGCAGGACACTCGGGTTTGAGGCCTGCGATGTCCCTGCCTCTTTGTGTGACTTCAGGCTCATCTCTGCCTTCTCTGGGCCTCAGGTTTCCCTTCGCGGAGAAGACAGTTGAACTCAGGTCTCTAAGTTCCCTTTATCTGTGAAATGCCATGAATAGATGCTCCTTCCCCAGGCAGGACCTGGTAGGGATCTCATGACCTCCACCTTCATCTCCAGTGGTCAAAGTCTGACCTGGCCTCTGAGGCCCCAGGGCAAATACCACTTCCTCCATGAAGCCTTCCCCCGCTGAAATTCGCTGCCCCTTGGTCCAGTTTGCACACTTCTGAGCCCCCATTTCAGCCTGGAGCCCACTCTGCCATGCAGTAGTGTCGGAGTGGTCCCAGCTCTCTCCCCCACCAGACTGGGAGGCCAAGGGCTCAGGCTCCACCATCCACCCCTTGGCATCCTGACCTTCAGGGTCCCACAGTCACAGCCCTCACCCTCAGAGCCTTCGGAGACTAGAGCTGTAGCAGCTCCCACTGTTACTGTACTTACTGTATGAATGGCACTGCAGACTTGGTGATTCTGCACACACCTGAGCAATTAATTGCCTTCTTTCCCTTTCAAGGGCGCTGTGAGTCATGCTACTTCTTGTATTTCTCTTTTTTGTCTATTAAGAAGCTCAGAGGCAAATTTATAGTTTTGCTATAAAAATTATCCAAAATTATACTTCGGATATTTCCAAAGTATAACCTGGAATTATCTCATTTCTGTCTCTAGTTACTCTTCATCTGATTTCTTATTTATTTCTTTTTCTTACTTATACAAGGGAATTTAAAAAAAAAAAGAAGAGAGGAAGAAAAGGAACAAAGGAATGAATCGGGGAAATCACGGCTTAGACTCATAGCTGTAAATGATAAATACTGAGTTCATACAGTAAGAGTGCTTTGCCCGTGACAGGCCTTAGTGAAGCCCATGACCTGGCATTCATTATCTCCTGCAGTCCCCACCACTCCCATAAGGAAGAGGTAAAACCAGTCTGCTTAACCACTGTGCTTTCTTATCTCCTCAGCCACAGAACACTGGGATCTCTAGGTTGGAGGGGTCCTCAGGTGTGTCCACAGTTGTGAATTCAGGCCCAGTTCAAGGCCTGACTCAATAAATATTTGCTTTCAAACTTTCCAAAGAAACTTTAAAAATAAACTGTTGGGTAGTGGCCAAATATTAAAAATGGGTAAGCCTGGAGCTGCCATCAGCAGCTCCACAGCCCCGAGGCCAGCCAGAGCAACTCCACCCTTCCTGCACAAAGAGACCTCTGTGAGGTTGCTCACGGTACAGTGAGTGAGAAAAGAAGGCAGAAACACCCAGTGTCCAACAGTAGGAGACTGGGAACATAATTTCCATCGAGCCATACTGTGGAATATTATGCAGCCATGAAAAAGAATAAGGTCCATTTCTATGTGCTGACCTGAGAAGAAATCTCCAAACCATAGGATACCCGAAAAAAGCTGGCTGTAGATCAATTAAAGCATGGTTCCATTTATGAGAAAAGCACACAAAATAAAACATCTATGCAACTGCAGTGAAAAAGACCTAGGAAGGCCTTTTTACATCTCTAGCTTGGATACCTCCCCTGAACTCTGGACTCATGTATCCAATTGTCCACTCAGCATCTCCACTTGGATGTCCAACTGGCATCTTTAACTTGACATGTCCAAACCTGCACTCCTGACCCCGCAAACCTGCTCTCCCCACAGTCTCCCTATCCCAGTTGCTGGCAGCTCCACCCTCTTAATTGATCAGACCCAAACCTTGGATTCAGCCTTGACTCCGCTTTGTTATCCTCACAACGAGCCCAGCAGCAAATCCTGCCATCTCGTTTCCCAGACAGAGGAAGCAATGGTGTTCTTTGCCCTGGCCAGAGCCCAGCTAGGTACTGCTTTCAGCTCTGGGCACCTCTCCTGATGGATGGACATGAGACAGTGACTATCACGAGAGTCACAGAGAAGGAATAATCACAGGAACAATGTTAACAGTTATCACTTCTTGAGCAATCCCACCAGGCCCAGGACTTGTCATGCTTCTAATCATTTATATCTCTCTTGACCCTGTGAAATGGAGGACCTATTATCACCATTTAACAAATGGGGCACAGAGAGGTTAACTGACTTTCCCCGAGTCACACAGCTAATAGGTAGGAGGGCAGGAATTCTAACCCAGTGTGTCCAACAAAAATCCAGAGGTGCCTGACAGAATGTCATGTTATGGATTCCATTCTTGACAGCGAAGCAGAGTGGAAAGAGATCATGAAAAAGAAGAATCAAGAAGTGGGGGAGGGGCTTGTCCTATCAGATATCAAACCACATTAGACAGCTATTTGTGGTGGTTCTCAACAGCGGGTGGAACTGCCCTCTTAGGGCATATTTGGAAACGATCAGGGAATTTTCGGTTGTAACAATGACTGAGGGGGACGAGGGGAAGGTTCTGCTGGCATTGAGTACCGAGGATTGGATCAGGGATCCTAAAGAACCTATAATGAGCAGGATAGTCCAGCCTCCAAAAAGAATCGTTCTACCCCCAAATACCAACAAGTCCCTGTTGAAAAAACAATGAGATACAGTAATTAGTGTAGAATTAAAATAGACAAAGGGGTAGACAAGGAGATCAATGAGACACAGCAGAGCTCCCAGAAATAGATCCATAAATACACGGCCACTTAAACATTAAACAGAGATGGTATTTCAAGTTAGCAAGAAAAGGATGGAGTATTTCACTAATGCTGCTGGGACAAGCTACCCATATAAACATGAAATTAGATTCTCTACCTCCTACCACATGCAAAGATAAAATTCCAGATAGATGAAAGACCTCAACGTGAAACATGAAAAAAAAACCAACTTTAAAATTATTAGAAGGAAATATAGCCTATCTTTATGACCTTCAGTGGGGAAGTTGTAAACAAAAGCAAATAAAGGGGAAAATGATGCTTTACTACATCACAATTTTAAACTTCTGAATGAAAGAGACACAAAATTAAAAGAAAAGCAACACACTGGGAGAAAATATTTGCAACAAACATAACAAGGACTGAGATTCATATACATAAACCTCTTTAATAAATTAATGAGAAAAAGATAAGTGACCCGTAAAAAACTGGGCAAAGTATATGAAGAGGCATTTTGCAGAAGAGGAAATTCAGATGACCGTTAAACATACAATGAAGCTCAGCCTCTCTGATAGTCAGGTGATGCTAATGAAGATGAGATGTTTTCTCCCAGCAGATTGGCAAAATCAAAGAGTGATAAATCAACTGATGGAGAGGTGCTGAGGAAATGGGAACTCAGATACATCACTAGCAGGAGTGCAAAGTGGCATAACCACCTCGGAGGGCAATTTGCAGTGTTTGTTAAAACAGAAAATCCTGCTTCCAGAGAAACATTAACACACATCTACAAGGAAGTTCATGGCAACACTGCTTAAGGTGAAGAACTGGAAACATCGAAATGTCCACCAGAAGGAGGGTGGACAAAATGTGGTATCAACATATAATGGAACACTGCTCAGCAGAAGAATGAATGAACTACAGATACACTTGAACTTGGATAGATGTCAAAAACATGGACAGTGAAAAAAGCAAAATGCAAAGATAATTCACTTATTATGACATAATTTATATAAGAAAATCACTGAAATAACACCCATGAGTTTGGGTCCGTGAAAGCTCCCTCTAGTACCTGGAAAGGCTTTCAGCATTTCCTCCCTCCCTCCCTCCCTCCCTCCCTTCCTTCCTTCCTTCCTTCCTCCCTCCCTCCTTCCCTTCCTTCCTTCCTCCTTCCTTCCTTCGCTCCCTCCTTCCCTCCCTTCTTCCCTTCCTTCCTTCCTTCCCTCCTTCTTTCCTTCTTTTATCCCTCCCTCCCTCCCTTCCCTTGACATGCTTGCCCTGTGCTGACAGGTGCTGGAGATGAGGCCAAGGCCCCAGGTTGCATCCTTGCCATGAAAAGCATCCCACCATGACCCGTGAGCCTGGCCCCAGACTAAACCCTCACCTCAGACCCCATGTCACATCATCTCTCGGGGGCTGTGACATGGACATGATCCTGCGTCCTGCTGGTTTCCCAGGCTGTTGAGAGCTTCACAGGAGCGTGTGGATGAGGCGGGCTTGTGTCTCATAAAGTGCACCAGCTGACACCAGAGTCACCGAGGAGAGCGACTGGTGGTGCTAAGTTTCTTGCCTCCCTTCCTCCACCACCTCATCCTCCTCTGTTATCCCTGCATCTTTCCCTTCTTTCCTTCTTCATTTGCTTTAATGCCTTGAAGCCAGGGTAGGGTGTAGGGGGAGGGTGCAGCCAAATCTCTGGGCCCAGGAGCTAATGCCTCTTTGTCTGGGCTGGGGAATTAGATCCCTAAGGCCGTAGGTGGCCATAAGAGCAGGTGGCCACCACTTCCCAAAAGCCAAACAGGTGCCAAGGACAGCAGCCATGGTCACATCCAGGGCCTCAGATGGCCACAATAGGGCCCTGGAGAGAGGGTGGTGGAGGACGGACTAATTGGGCATGACGGCAGCCCTGTGGGCGTATTAAGCTTGGAGCTGTTAGGGTGGCTGGTGGAGGAACAGCCAGAGCTGGCCCAGGGACAGCCCCCCCAGGGACACTTGGCTCTGGGGCTCGAGTCTGCTTGCCTGAAGGAATGTCCATCAGCTGGGGCTGCCAGGTGCTGCCCCAGCCTGGCTGCCTGTCCCGCTGGGTAGTAGCACTGGTGGTTCAGGATGGCAGTTCTAGGCCCTTCTCTGTGAGTATCTTCTGATACTTGCTGTGCTGCCTGGAGAGGGGGAGCTTCTCTCCTTTCTCTGGGTCTAATTTCTACTAACAACTAACCTGTCAGCCCTTTCCTACCCACTGTCTCTTCTGATTCTCAAAACCACCCTGTAGGGCAGTGATTACAGCAGTATTTTGCTCTGCTAAAAATGGAGAAACAGGCCCAGAGAGGGTAAATGACTTATCTGAAGCCACACAGCTCACAGATGGCAGATCCAGGACTTGAGTTCTGGGCCTCTTTGAGATCTAGTCCCTGTTTGTGACACAATGCCCTCCCTGGAGTCTAGGCCAGTGGTGAGGGGAGGGTGGTGGTGCCATAGTCCTGGGAAAGGAAAGACACTAAAGGAAGCCAAATAGCGTCTGAGTCCTGCTGCCGACCCTATGTCCCCAGCAGGTCATACCCCTTCTCTGGGCTGGACCAGATGACACCCAGAATCCTTTCCAGCCTTGATGTTCAAGTGTGTGGTTTCTAGTCTTCAAGGCTTTTTTCAGCTCTATCACTCTCTAGCTAAGTAACCTTGGGAAGTCTCTCCTCTCTGCTTATACAGCTGTAAAATAGAACCAGTGTGCTTGTGGGGGTTTGTCAAGTGCCCAGCACAGGGCCTGGCACGTAGTAGGTGCTCAGTAAATGGGCATCCCCTTCTTTTCCATACAATCCCTGAGCCTCACACCCTCTTTCAGATCTGGCTCAAATCTCACACCTTTAAGGAAACCCCATAAGATTTTAAAAGCATATACTTAACAATCCCTTCTTGCCTTCCTCTGTGTGTAAGACTAAGGTCACCCCATCCACTCATCAGTTTACAAAGCCCAGCCCCACCCATTAGCTTGTGCAGTGCTACCAACAACCTTCCTATTATGACTGAGGAAACAGAGGCTGGAGACAGACAGAGTCCTCAGTTCACTTAAATTCTCTAGGATTCAGTTAGCTCACATCTAAAATGGGGATACATATTAGTACCTTTCCTGCAGTTTGATGTTCAGAAATAAAACAGCATAATACATTTAAGTCCTTAAAAGAGTGCTTGGTAGACAATAACATGGTCCCGAATCCTACCTCAGATATTGCTTGGATTTTATCAATGCCAAGGCCAAAGCCTCTGATGTCCCAACTGGGTTCCCAGAAAACCAGTCCTGGAAATGATTCATGAGAACTCTCTGAAGACAGAACCATGGACAGCATCCCCAAACACTGGGACAGGGCCAAACCCTCTCTTCAGCACCATGGACAACACTCCTGCCATCCACATCAGGGACAAGGCAACCGTATCGTATGCACTCCAAACAGCCCAGTGCCAAGGTCAGTGACAAAATCCCCACCACCCATGCTGGGGTGGCAATGAAAGCCTCTGTTTTCCAGCTAGTTAACTGCTCCGGAATTTGTAAGGTCCAGAACAGGCTACTTCTTTTTCTATTTCCATTTGTAGTCATTTATGCCAATGGCCTGTTTTCCTGTTTCTCACCCAGTGATTGGGGTACCTCAGCAAGGCTTTCTAGGGGTATTCGACTGGGAAAATCCATCTCCCTAGGCCAGGAGAGCCTCCCAAGCCTTTCCTTTTTTTCACTCCTGGCCTCATTTCAGACGCAAGTAGTGATGGCCACCAGGCAGAGTGTCATGGCCAAGGGTGGCAGCAAGGGCCAGGCCCATTGCCACCTCATCTCAAGGGCTGGGCTCGTTGCTCTGTTCTCAAGATACTGAATAAAGAGGAAAAGCACTTCTGAGTGGAATGGATCCCACTCCATCACTCATCTCTGAGGCCACCTTCTATTGGCTCCTTGTCCATTTGATGAGGGCTAGATTCCTGCCCTACCCGCCTCCATCTCTGACCTCATAGGCCACCTGCATGGTCTCAGAGCAAGCATCGTGAGCTGCCTTGGGCCCTTCTTCAAAGATCTGCAGGGTTTCAGTTTAGCAGGGACCCAAGGAAAGCCAGAAACTCAGTCCTTCTGAGAAAGCAGAAGGGGAAGATGAGGCCACAAAAGAATACCAGTGCCCTCCTCTGATAAACGGGAAGAAGGCCACCTTCTCAGAGTTGTGACAAAATGAGGTGGTGTGTCCAACACTGAGCCTGGCCTACAACAGGGGCTTAGTAAATGTCCATTCCCCCTTCCCAAGAAGGAAAATATAATGATGGTAATGATGATCACTACCAATATTGAGTGCCTACTACATGCCAGGTGCTGGGTCAAGGTCATCAGAGGCAGGAAAGGCAAGGATTATTATATCTATTTTGTTGATAAGGAAACCAAGGCTCAAAGAGGTCAAGAAATCTGCCGAAGGTCACATAACCAACCAAATGACAGAACCAGATCTCCACCCTCAAACTCCAGGCTGCTTCCCCCTACCTCCAGGAGATCTCTGATAACTACAGTCATACTTCTCACCTGGGGGACTCAGCACAGCCCATTTGCTACTTGCCCACATACAATGTTGG
Source organism: Eubalaena glacialis (assembly GCF_028564815.1). NCBI lineage: Eukaryota > Metazoa > Chordata > Mammalia > Artiodactyla > Balaenidae > Eubalaena > Eubalaena glacialis. Next base: position 23,668,342 of record NC_083728.1, read on the forward strand.
AAGCTCCATGCCCAGCTACTTGGCTGCTGTCAAGCTGCTGGGCCCAGATACTGGAGCACGTGAGGATGCAAGCAGAACCCAAACCCCTTGCCCTCTCAGGCCCCCAGCAGATTTCAAGGGGCTCAGATGCAGTCCCCTCCCCACCCTCTCCTAACATGGCAAGCTGGCACTAGCCCACCTGCCTATGTATTGCCTACATACCCAGCATCACTGAGATCCCACATAGGGCCCCTCACACTTGTCATACAGATGAGGACACTGAGGCCCAAGGAGGGGACGGGACTTAACTCCAGGATACATGAACAGATGTGATCTCAGGACTCCAGACTCCTTCTCCAGTGCTCTTGACCCTAGACTGTGGGCTCAGTGGGGGCAGGAGCCACAACACTCTTGTTCACTGCTAGGTCCCCAGCACCCACCTCAAGGCCTGGCCTGCAGCGATTTTCTTTCCCCACTCCTTCTGTGGGGAGGGGCAATGTGTCACCCACTTTCTCTATCCAACCCAAAGAGCCTTGCACACAGTAGGCCCCTAATGAGTATTTCTTAAATTATTTCATTCATTCAGAACTGTTTATTAAGTGCTTAATGTGTGTCAGGCACTGTTCTAGGTGGTGGGACCACAGCAGTAAGAAAAAACAGACATAAGTAAATGGACATTCCAATCCTCCTGTGACACTGATTGGACTGGAGTGAATCTGCCTGTTTCCTTGCCTGTTTTCCCTACTCTTTGTGGAAAGGGCAGACACTGTCCCTGTCATGTCTCCAGGACTGTATACGGTGCCCAGAATACGATATATGCTTGCTGAATCAATGAATGAGTGAATGAATACAGTAGAGCAGTATAATAAAGGAAGCCACCATATACTGAGAGGGTGCTCTATTCCAGGTGCTAAATATTTTATATACATTAATAATCTCACAGAATCTTCCCAACAGCCTCTGTGAGGTGGGCACATTAAAGTGGATCCTGCTAGCTATCTTGCTAGCTGTTGTTTCTTTTTGCCTAATTAGCAGAAGTGTCCAGTTAGAAATATCCACTTCACCAGCTGCCCTTGCAGCAAGGATGGCCATGTGACCACATCTGATAAATGAGATGTAGTCAAAAGTCCACTGAGTGGGGCTTCTAGGAAGTCTATTGTTTTCCAGATTTTAAGAAGGGCAGATTCAGAAAGCATGCAGTCTTTATTTCCTTTGTTCCATCTGGAATTCAGATGCATCTGGAGGTGGAGCAGCCATGCGAACAAAAGACACACACTAAGGATGACAGAGGCCTGGGCCCTTGATCACTTGCTTGACGTGCTGCACTGGCCCTGGCCTGCCTCTGGGATCCTTGTTACATGAGAATAATCTCCTGGGTGTTTGTATCACTGTTATTTTCTTTTTTTCTTCTGTTAAATGCAGCCAAATTCAATTCCAATTGATTCAGTATTATAACAAGTGAGGCTCAGAGAAGTCAAGTGAATTTTCCTAGTCACACAGCAGGTAAACAGATCTGGAATTGGCCTCTAGGTCTAGTGCAGGTAAGTGCCTCAGCCTGTGCCCACTCCCTCACCTGTATGCTGTCAGTCCCAGGCCTGATACCCCACACCCAGCACTTGGCTCTCCTCTAAGATTCTTCCCCCATGTCTCCTCTCTCACCTGACTTCACCTCCCAAGTACACCCAGGTGCAGATCCTCCCTTGCAAACGTTCCTGTCTCAAGTCCCAGGATTCTGCTCATCTCCTGACCCCAGTGAAGTGCTCTCTCCCTCCTCTCTGCTCACCCACCTCTACCTGGCCCAGAACAGTGCGCACAGCGGGCTGTCAATCAATCTTTGCAGACGTGTGTCCTGGTTCCCATCTCTTCCCCACCGGGCTCCTGCACCCGCCACCAGAATGACCGTCCACAAGAGCAGTTCTGACTGGACCTGGTATCCAAGGCCTCCAGGATCTAGCTCCTGCCTCCCTCCCAACATTCCCTCTGCCCCCTGTCCTTTTACCCTGACCAGCATTTGCAGGGTCAGCTCCAACTTCAGATCACAGAGAAGCCCCCTCTGCCCACCCTGCCTCGAGTAGGTACCCACCACCACCAGCCCATGCCACCTCCTCTCTCAGCCCCTTGGTCAATTTGAGCACAACCTACAATCTTGTTAGTTTGCTGTTTGCCATCTACAACCTCCCCCCATCCCCACGAGAACCAGAGCTTCTTGAGGGCAGGAAGCAGGCCCATCTTTTCCACCCGTTTCCCCATGTCTGGCATGAGGCCCAGTATTCAGGCTCAATCAGGAGGTGCTGAATGGAGCTCAGACTTGCTTCCCACGCCTTCCCGCCTCCCCGCTTCTACTCCAGCCGAACAGCACTACTCAGGCTTCCTGAACCCTCCTATTGCTGTCAATGCCCAGAGCTTCCCCCCAACTCCGCCTCCAGCCAGGACTTCCTCTCCCTTCCGTCCATCAAAACCAAGCTGTTCTGTGTCTCATGTCCTCAGGATGTTGCTTATATCTCAGCACCAACAGAATTCAAGCAGATGGGCATTCCAGACTCCAGCGGGGGTGAATGAAACTTTGGGACAGAGAGCGTGTGTGCGTGCGTGTGTGTTTGTGTGTGTATGTGCATACGTGCTGGAGTGTCTGGCCACCTACACTCTACCCTGGATGTGGCAGCCTCTGTATGTTCCTTTTCTTGCATTTCTGCCTCTGGTCACCACTATTGGAGCTCATTTTGAAACGCTCCGATATTCCCTAGGTAGCTGCCACTGTAAGAAAGAAGAAGAGAAAAACAGCAATATTTACTAAGCCTCTACTATGTGCCAGGCGTTGTTCTAGGCCAAATAATAATGATGACGATGATGATGATGATAATGATGATGATGACAGCAGTTAGTATTTGTTGAGCACTTAGCACGAGTCTGACACCATCCTAAGGGCTTTTACTCAGACAGATGCTATTATTATCCGCATTTTACAGATGAAGAAAAAGAGGTTCAGAGAGGTGGAGCCACCTGTCCAAGGTCACAGACACATAAGTAGTCTTCTTTTTCTTTCTTTCTTTCTTTTTTTTTTGGCCACGCCGCAAGGCATGCGGATCTTAGTTCCCCGATCAGGGATCAAACCCGTGCCCCCTGCAGCAGAAGCACAGAGTCTTAACCACTGGACCGCCAGGGAAGCCCCTAAGTAGTCTTGAGTTTGGGTCTCTCGAAACCAAAACCTGCTCCTCTGCGAGGCTGATCTGGCAACACCCAGGGGCCTTGGCGTAGGGGAGGACGCACTGCTTCCACTTGCAAACTATTGCTGCCTCTGAATGCAAAGCTGGAAGCCACCCTTCCTGACCTGGGGCTCTCCGGGGGGAGAGCTGGGCTGGTAAGACTTACCCTAATCTGCAAGGCTGTAGAACAGTGCTCTAGCCCCCTCAAGGGCCAGGCCTGAGGAGACGTGGGGTGGACGGAAGTCAGTAAGCCTGGGCTCCACCTCCCCGGTAAGGCTGAAGATTTTCCCAACAGCCAGGGCCAAATTTATCTGCCAGTCCCCCGAAGAGCTGATTCCAGCGTCTGTCTGGAAATGTCAGCCTGTGTGGTTGCAGGAATGTGGGGAGAGTTTTCCTCTAAATAGCAGGAAGCATATGGGAGGCGGATGGCGCCCGCCGCCCCAACCTGCCAACTCTCGCTCAAGCAGGAACTAAAAGGGGCCCAGAAGGGTCTGGAATTCCTACCATCTCCAGGGGGGTGGGGGGAGGGGAGGAGCTGGAGACAGAGACAGTGGTAAGGAGAAGGCCAGAGACTGGGTCCTGAAGGGTGGGCGGACAGGAGCATCTGACCCACATACAGCAAGTTGAGGTTCTCAGAGGGAAGTGACACACCCAGGAATTTAGTAAAACATCAACAATGATGAAAACCACTCACAGAGCACTTGCTCTGCCAAATCTGGGTTAGGCACTTTATTTGGATGATTTCACTTAAACTTTACAATCAACTCGAAGACAGGGGCTGCTATTTTCCCTATATTACAGATGAGAAAACTGAGGCTCAGAGAAGAAAAAACATGATGTCAAAGACTCTCTGGACTAGAAAGGACCTTCCAGATTCTCAGCAGAATTACAAATACTCTATAGACATTTTGGTCAAGTTGTGATGCAGCTGATGCTTGAATACTCCCAGTGATGGGGAGTTCATTATCACCAAGTTAGCCCATCTGCAGAGAATTCTTTGTATCCAAATGGTTTTCCTAGCCTTAGCTGGAATCTCCGTCCCTGGAGCTTTTCCCCTGGGTCTGAGTGCCAGACCCTGACCCTGCCTTCCCCCACAGAGAGAGAAAGGCAGGGAGCAAGGCCCGCTCAAGGTCTCTGGTTTCCCCTCTGCAGGTGACACACCCCAGTTCCCTTGCCCACCTCTGCACCCGTGACCATGATAACCAGAGCAGCCCCCAGTCACCAGCACTTAATGTGTGCCAGGTTCTCTGCAAAGCCTGCCCCTCCCACATCCTCCTCTGACCCTCCCCACAATTCCTGGGGAGGTACTATCACATCACCCCATTTTACAGAGAAGCAAAATGAGGCTCCATGGGGAGAAGGGACTTACCTCAGTCATTCAGCGGGGACATGGGGACCCTGGAGGCCTCACTGGGCTGCTGCTCTAAGTCTCATGAAAGCGGAAGAGGTCCCTGCTGGCCCCACCTGGGAACCCTCTCACTGACACTGAGCCAGCCTTTGCCAGGATTTCCCTCAAATCTGGTCCACAGGGCCCCCAAGCCCCCACCACCCCCCTCCCAGGATCGAACTCAACCCTCCCTCTCCCCTTCTGCAGCACCCACTAAGTCCCCAAGTCCTGTTAAGCCTCCTTGCTAAGCGCCCTTCTGAGCCATTCCCATGGTCCTGCCCTGCCTCTTGTCACCCGCAACTGTCACCAGCCCAATGTGCAGGTTTTTCTAACACCCAAACCTGCCCTGCCCTTGGCTCCCTTCTACTCCAAGGATCAAATGCAAACTCCCTGGCCCAACAGTTGAGGCCTTCCAAGCTTTGGCCTAGGCTGACCTCTCCAGCCCTTTCTCCCCCCAACCCCTCATGCCCAGTGGCCTAAACGCTTAGCAGGAAGCAGGCGAGATCTTTGCATAGCCCAGTTCCTCTACCTGGTGTAACCTTCCCAGTTGTTTCTTATGAAGAACCCCTATTCATCCTTCAAGACTCTGTTCAGAGGGACAGAATCAATTGCTCTGGCCCCAGAGATCCCCAAGTGATCAGCACCTCCCTCTGATCTGCCATGTGTCACCTGCCATCTGTGATGGAGGCGCCTCTCTCCTCGGCTGAACTGTGAACTCCCCCCAGGCAGGGCTGCTCTAATGCATCTTTGTAGCCTGGTGTCTAGGACAGCGCCTGGCACATGGCAGGTGCTAATAAATATCTGTGGAGTGTGAGAATGAATGATTAAATGGGGACCGTGGGATGCAATGAAGTATTAGAGACGACCCATAAAACATGGCTCATGTTTATCACAGCTTTGATGTATCAGGAACAAAAAATGCTGCTGTCAAAATAAACAGACACAAAAATTTTGGTTAATGAAGATTTTGCTGGCTGCCTCCGAATTTAGAAGGGTATCAGGGGACGATCTGAGGTAGCTGGAGCTTCCAAGAAAAAAGCTGTCCAAGTAGATGAAGTAACCAGGGCTCACCTGAAGGATGGTAGGAGGGCCCTGGAGGGGGCAGGGGTGGAAGAGACTAGGTCCATGTCCCAGACCTGCCTCTAACTTGCTCCGTGTTTTTGCATAAGTGGCTTGGCCTCTCTGAGCCTAGTTTCTTGTTTGTAAAATGCAAAGGGCATTTGGAGAACTGCTGAGGCAGATGTGTGTCCAAAGGCCTAAACACTGCTCTGCTGTCGGGCTGATGTGACACTTTCTGCCTGTCCCTCTTCAAGCTCCCAGCAGGCTGTGCAGACACTCAGGGCTCCATGGCTTTGGAACCCTCTGGCCTGAAAATGCAGGCCCCTGGCAGCCCTCCCAGCAGGTCATTCGGGAGAAAGACCTCAGTGGCAGGTGGGTGGGCAGTGTTCCGGGTGTGCCTCAGGCAATGGCAGGATTGTGGACTTGATCCTGTGCAGGGGTTTTCTAACTAGAGGTGGAGGGAACAGAGAGTGAGCTCCCCATCTCTGGGGGTATGCAAGCAGTGGCTGGATACATCGGGACAGGAATTCTGACCCAGGGTGGGGAGGAATTTAGACCAGTAGATATCTAAGCCCCCCTCTTAAGGGGCCACTGGGTCTCTTCCCTCCTTCCCCACATGGAGCCTCAACCTGACCCCTCCACTGTTGTACTCTCAGCACCAGCCATACTGAGCTTGCTGACACTTCCCTCCTTCCACGACATCCTTCAAAGACTCCCCACTGCCTTCAGGATCAAGGCCAAGCTCTTATCCTGGCATTCAAAGCCCCTGTGATCAGGGCCTGCTGTTGCTCATCCACTGGTTGTTCTCCCACCACATGTGCCTCTATGTGCCTCATTGTTTCTTCCACCTACAATGTTCTTCCTGTATTCTTGGCTACTCAGCTTAGGTGTCACCTCCTCCAGGAAGCCTTCTTTGCTCCCATGCTAGCCCTTGTGTTCCCTCAGCCCTGGTATGCACACCCACATTCCAGATGAATCATCCGTGGGCTCCTCTCACTCCTCAAAGACTACAAGACCGTTGGAGGCCAGGACAGCTCCCCTCTCCCACCCCCCATTGGGCCCAGAGTGGACTCTGACACAGAGAGAGCCGATGTCTCCTGAGCTGAACTGCCACTTCAGAGATTCTGACATTCTGATTCCAAGAGAGTCTAAAGCTGCCTCAGGGAGCTTCTGATTGTAAGGTCTGGGATCAGGACTCCTTTCAATAGTTGTATTGTTTTTTTCTGATTATGAAAGTTACACATCTTGGGAAATTCAGATAAGTACAGGAGGGGGAATTTGCTGTGTTTGGCTATTGTTGGGTCTACTTTAGGCCACAGCCCTATATTTTCTCTGGGGAAGCTACTCTTCCCCACTCTCCACTGGTAAAGTTCTGGGTGTCAACTCCACCTCCAGCTGTGGGGTGGTACATAGGCCCAGGCTGCCAATCAGAGCGCTTGATTAAGGAATGGGCGTGTCCATAAATTTGACCAATCAATGCCAAGACTCTGTTCTGGGACTTGTGTCTGAGCTATCTGGGAAGAAGTCTTGCATATTCCTCTGGACAGGCATCTTATCACCTGTATGAGAAAGCCCTATGAGAACATAGGAACAACCCAGAGAAAGCAGAGTTGAGAAATGGTAACTAAAAATCAGGTCCTGGGAGGACTTCCCTGGTGGTCCGGTGGTTAAGAATCCTCCTTCCAATGCAGGGGACTCGGGTTCTATTCCTGGTCCGGGAACTAAGATCCCACATGCCATGCGTGGGGCAACTAAGCCCGCACACCACAGCTACTGAGCCCACACGCCACAGCTACTGAGCCCGCATGCCTCAACTAGAGAGCCCGTGTGCCGCAAACTACAGAGCCCATGCACTCTGGAGCCTGCACACTGCAATGAAAGATCCCACATGCCACAACAAAGATCCCGCGTGCCGCAACTAAGACCCGACGCAGCCTAAAATAAAATAAATAAATAAAAATAGAAAAAAAATAAAGTGTGTTAAAAAAAATAGTAAAAATCAGGTCCTGGGGACTTCCCTGGCGGTCCAGTGGTTAAGACTCCATGCTTCCACTGCAGGGGGCATGGGTTTGATCCCTGGTTGGGGAACTAAGATCCTGCATGCCGCATGGTGTGGCCAAAATAATAATAATAATAATAATAAATTTTTTAACAAAACAGTGGTAGAAAAAAAAATCAGGTCCTGGTGACAAGGTCTGAGCCCCTGGAGCCAGCTGAGCCTAAAGCTGGACTTGCCTCTGGACTTTACATTCACAAGCCAATAAATTCCATTTTTGTTTAAACCAGTCTGGGTTGGGTTTTCTGCCACTTGTACCTGAAAAGTACCTGAATGATACAAGCAAAAATAAAAATAGAGCTGTCCATATCTCACCATCCAGAAGAAAATGGTACGAACAGTATAATGGTTGTCCTTCTGGGCAGGAGCATGCATGTATTTATATATACATTTCCTAACAAAAATGAAATTATACAACATACACCATTTTATAACCTCCTATTTTCCCCTCAACAATGCACCACGGACATGTTTCCATGTCAACAAGAATAGATCTACAGCACTGTCTCCACTGCCGCTGAGAACACCATTGTCTGGCTGAACCGTAATTTATTTAACTATCTCTTGCTGATAGATAATTGGGTAGTTTCTAATTTATCACTGTCTTCAGGAAAGGTGCAGTGAACTTACTTGTAAAACGCGTATGTTTGCTCTTGCTGGATTATTTATGACTAAGATTCCGTGATTGCAAGAGTTTGACTTCACCAGTATAAGTTTCTCTGCCTGAGATTTAAGATTCTCTGAGTGTCTGTAAGGTAGCATCTGTCTTCCCAGGCAGGGTAAATGGTTATCAAAAAAAACAAATCCAGGGTGTCTCCATAACAGTGTCTCTGGCGAGAGTGCTTATTGGAAGACACAAGCGAGTTGGTGGGAATGTAGCTGGGGCTTGGGGACGGGGGCAGGGGGTGGTGCTGGCCTGGGGTCCAGCCAGCCATGTGCACCCCGTTAAGCTGCCCACCTCCCTGGGCCTCATCCCCAGCTGGGTCTGACTCTCAGTAATGAGGGGAAAGGCGAGTCTGGGGGACCAGTTGGCACTGAGGGTCCTGGCAGGACGTGACAAGCGCGCAGTAGGTAGGTGTCACCTCTGGAGGTCACAGTGGTGAAAGCAGCCGCCACCAGTGATGCAACAATGGGACTGTTCCAGCCCTCTACGTGTTTTAACTCAGTAAAGCACCACAACCACCCTCTGATGCTGTTCTGTGTCACTCAGGCCCCCTTCCCCCTTCATCTTTATCACGTCACCATTAATTTCCTTCGAAGCACCGATGGAGTCGCTGCATATTCAGTTTATTTGCTGGGGTGTTTGTATAATATCTGTCCCTCCCTAAGGCTGTGTGCTCTGCAAGGGGCACAGACTAGCAGGGACTAGCACTCAATAAATGTCCCGGGAATGCAGGAATGCCTCTGGGGCTGGTGCCGTCTGCAGAGCAGGCGCCTCTGCTTTGGGGCTTGGAGATACCCTCTGCCGTGTCACCCTCCAGGCCGTGTTCCCAGCACCAGTTTGGGGACCCACAGGTCTGCCTTAGAACTTGACTCCAGTCATGGGCTGCTTGGAGCTTCCGTGCCAGGTGCCTGCCGGGCTGGGACCCCAGCCCCGAGCAGTGCTTGCTGCACACACAGGACACAGGGCCCTGGAGACAGCAGAGCTGGTGGAGCAGCTCCACCCCTCACTGGCTGTGTGGACTTGGGCCAGTCATCTCCTCTCTGGAGGCCTCAGTCCCCTCATCTATAAAATGGGGCCAAAACCACTGACCTCTCGGGGTTGTTCTAAAGACTGAGGAAGATAATGGACGTACTTAGCACACAGTGGGTCCTCAGGAAATGGCAGGTCGGCCCCACGTGCAGTTAGTTCAGAGGTTGGGTCTGACCCTGTCTCACCTGGATGATCTCTTTTTACCTTGAGTGATTCCTAGGTGAGCCCTGGCCTCCTCCCCTGGCCTGTCCCTAGGGAGGTCCCATTCCTATCTGTCAACACATTAGATGGCTAAATGCTCTGCTCTGACCCCTTGTCACACTCTCAGATGCCTCATGTGTTGCCTACGGCCACAGACACCTGCCTGGCCTCCCAAGCCTTAAGAACGCAATGGCACCGACAGACATCTGAGGGACAAATGGAGGATCCCCTGCCCTTTGGGGGGAACTTCCTGGCCCCAATCTCGAACATGGGACAGTGATGCTGGCCTGAGTCAGTCTGTCCTGTTTCTCATCCCATCTCTCCCACCTGAGCGCTCTTCGACAACATGATAAATAACTCTACCCCTCTAAGCCTCACTTTCCTCCTCTGTAAAATGGGTAGAATAATAGACTCTGTGAGAATTCAATGAAATAAGGTAAAATGTTTTGCAAAGAGCCTGGCATTTAGTAAGTGCTCAAGAAGTATTAACTATTATTGTTATCATTGCTCTTTAGCCTTTCTACTGTGAAACCTAATTCACAGAGAAAAGTAGACAAAACAAAAATGTTTACTGCAATAAATGATCACAAAACCACCTGGGTCAATGAATAGAACACCGCTTACCCCTCAGAAACCCCTCCTGCCCCACTCTCAATCCTTATATCCTCTTTTCTTCACAAAGGTAATCCTTTTCCAGACTTTTATGCTGCTGTTACCATTATTAATAATAAAAAGCAAATGAAAAGAAAGAATGTGTGACTACTCTGTCCCTACGCAGCCAGGCTCCCGGACCCCTGGCTGCCTCTGCCCTGGGCACGGAGACTCCCCATCCAATTTCCCAACTTCGACTTTGGCTGTTCTTTAAATAACCAGCTCGTTAGCAAAATACCAGCAGTAACACCTCCCTCGCTGCCGCCCGGTCCTCCATCTTTCGGCGCAGTGCTGACGGCTGCGCTCCCAGCTTGTGCCAAGGAATCCCGTTCTCCGTCACTGGGCCACACATGCCAGGGGCTGCCAGCTACGCTGTGTTCTTGGAGGCCACGATCCTGCCCCTCCGGCCAGGCCTGGCTGGTGCGGGGCGGGGCAGGGAGGTGGGCAGAGAGTGGCGGTAATTTTCTGGAAGGACCAGAGTGTTGCCGGATGAACCCTCTCCCCCAGGTCCGTGCCTCGGTCTCCCCATCGACCTCCCACAGGGTCACTAGGAGCTTAACTGAGATGATGAAGAAAATGAAGCATTAGCACAATGCCAGGCACATAGTAACTGCTCACGAAATGGCCGCTGTCATTCAGGTTGCTCCTGTCACATACTTAGTGCCTAGGGAGGGCATGCAGGGCCTAGGGCACCACCAGGAGTATCTGCATATGATTAAATCCCACAGACACAGCTCTCAGACCTGGTGGCCTTATCACGTCTTTTCCTGCGATAGCTCCTCCGCCAAATGTAACAGCTGTGTGTAGCCACTACAACAGCCCAGGCCAGCTCGGGGGAGCTGGGCTGGGGGGCAGCTAATTAATAGGGTCCCTTTCACAGTTATTAGTACTAAGAAGGGGGCACCGGACGAGTGTGCAGCTCTTGCTCCTGAAGAAGCACTTCTATATACATTATCTACAGCGAACTTCCCAGGTTTTTATTATCCTATGACATTGGTATACTATCCATATTTACGAGTCTTTTCCCTTCTCATAACCATCCCATTAGGGAGGTTGATCAGTTGTTGGCAGATGAGAGAATGGGGACCAGAGGGGCTGGCCGCCTTGCTGAAGACTTGAGTGGACTTCCAGCTCTCTGGGGTCAGCAGGGACCAGCGGCTGGCCCAAAGGCCAGTGGGCTCTTGGGTCCTGCTAGTGTCTGGGTGGAGGGAGGTGAGAGAGCCTTCCTCCTCTCCCTTTCTCCTTCCTCCCACGTAGATTTACTGTATACCAACTACGTGCCAGGCACAGCTGCTGGCTGTCTGGTAGGGAATGAAGCAGTGTTTCCTGACCCTTGGGTTGCTGAGGCCAGACTAGGAGGTAGATCTTAAACCAACAACCCCATGTAGCGCTGAGGGGTGGCTGGGTGACCTTGGGCGAGCCCCTTGCGCTCCCTTTTTTTTTTTTTTTTGGCTGTGTCGGGTCTTAGTTGTGGCATGTGGGAACTTCGTTGGTGGCGCATGGGCTTCTCTCTAGTTGTGATGTGAGGGTTCCAGAGCGCATGGGCTTTGTAGTTTGTGGCACGTGGGCTCTCTAGTTGAGGCGTGCCAGCTCAGTAGTTGTGGTGCGCAGGCTCAGTTGTCCCGCGGCATGTGGGATCTTACTTAGTTCCCCGACCAGGAACCTGCATCCCCTGCATTGGAAGGTGGATTCTTTACCACTGGACCACCAGGGAAGTCCCCCCATGAGCTCCTTTGAGCCTCGGTTTCCTCATCTGTGAACTAGTCACACCTGCACAACCTGGGGAGGTGGTAGGAGAATAAGATGCAGGAAAGTGGTGCCCGGCGCTGTGGCCGGCGCTGAGTGGGGGCACCCTGTTGGGATCATTGTTGTGGGAAGGATGATCAGAGATGCTGCAGGGCCGGGCCCCTCATCCACGTTGGGGTCAGGCACGGTGGGGACTGGAGGGCTGCCGATGGAACAAGCTGGAGGGGCAGGAACAACAGGGCTCCCCAAGATTCAGGAACTCTGATGGCCTCACCTCAGCCCCCGCCCCCGGGGTCTCATAAGCTCCATGGCTTCCGGCCTGGCCCGACGTTCCCCTTCCCTTCCTGAGCCCGTGTCACCAACCCCCCAGCCCCTTGGGTGTGGTAAGAGCTGGCCTTTGAGATGGATAGAGCTGGGTTTTCTGTGCATCCTCAGGCAGGTGGTTTCTCCTCTCTGAGGCTGTTTCCTCTGTAAAATGGGTGCAATCATTGTGTCCAACTTCTGGGTTGTCAGGAGGACTGGATGAGACAAGTGGTTAAACTATACATTGAGCCCAGACGTATAAAAGCTCTCACTGAGGTCCCTTCACCAGCATGTGGGTGCCGCTGGGTGGGAAGGCTGGACATTTCCCAACTGTGCCGAGCACGGGTCTGCGGATGAGCAGCCCTGATTCCATGTGCCCAGGCTGCAGAAACAGTTACTTACCAACCCTGGAGCTACGTGCGGAGGGGAAATGGGAACCAGTCGGCAAGCAGCAGGCGTCACCTCGGGAGCGGGTGCTGGACCGAGGGCTGGCACACACATCCCTCCGGGCGCTTGATCAGAGGTGCTGGCGGGAAGCAACGTGGGACGGGGCCCTCCAGTACCTGGAGTGACCAGGTTCTGGCCACCAGGCCCCTGGCAGTGGGGAGGCACAGGTGCCTGCAAGAATGAAGGAGAACGTCAATTAGGAGGTAGCCGGGCATAATCCCTCCACCCTGAGACCCCTGGACTGGCCCTGGGGACGCTGGGGAGGGGGACACCACAGAGCAATCATCATAGAAACCCAAGTGTTTGTACAACACTACATTTTCCAAAGCACTCTGGCATCCCGGCTCACCCGGGCCCCTACATTGTTTTTCAGAGGGGTATTTGCATGTCATGCATATTTACAATGCTTTCCCCACCACCCACAGAATCCCCACAGCAGCTGCGAAGCTGGGGTTCCAAAGGCTCAGATCCTCCCCGTCTTGCTTTTCCCTCTTTTTCCCTGGATGGGGGCGGTCAGGAAAGGGGCCAGAGTCACACAGTCCCAAGTTCAAACCCCAGTTGAGCCCTCACTCTCCCGGCGACACTGGGCAGGCAGCTGCCCCTTTCTGAGCCTCAGTTTCCCTGCTTGTCAAATGGAAATAAGAGTACCACCTCTGAGGTCTCCTGTGAGGATTAAGAAGATAATGCAGGTAGAATACCTTGCACAGAGTATGTGCCTGAAAAAGACCCTTCAAAGAGGCTCGGTCCCTGTCCCCTGCACTCAGAGCAGGAGGCATTGCATCACCACACCCCGACCTCCTACATCACAGGTCTCGTCTCGTGCGAGAGGCACAGGGAAGCCAGGTGTCCCTCTCCACCCACCTCTGCTGAACAGGTGCTGCTGCTCCTGCTTGGATCTTTAAATCAGCAGGAACCAGGCCCTCCTGGGAGAAGAAAAAGGCCCCCCCATTCCACACCCCCGCTCCCAGGAGCCTCTTGGTTGCTTTGGAGGCCTCAGTGGAAGCCCCCGCCCTCGCTCTCTCATTCTACAGGTGGAGAAACGGAGACACAGGGGTCATCTAGCTGATCTGGGGACACACAATCCAAGTGGTTGGGCTGGGATCTGAACTCAGGCTTTCCCCCTCAGCCCCGGGAGAAGAAGTCCAGGGGTCAGTTCACAGTAGGAATACGGAGAAAGGGGCAGTGGATGATGGGGGAGGTTCATCTTTTTCTCCTGGTTACACCAGGGCCCTGGAAAGCCCTCATAATCTCTAACTTCTCTATATCTGCACCTCCTTTGACCTCATTGTCTCCTCACAGTGCTACAATGTTATCCGTATTTTTCAAAAGGAGAAACTGAGGCTCAGAGAACTTCAGTAATTACCGACACCGAGGAAGAGTCAGGGCATCTGATTCCAAGACCTGGTACTTAACCCCAGTGTGGCCCTGCTTCCCCAGGTGGGGAAATCACCAACCCAGAAAAACAGGCATAACCGTCTGGATGAAAAGTGTTTAAATAGAAGGAAAAGAAAACACTGACTTCCAAAACATTCTGAATTAGCAGACACAAATTCTTAAAAGATTCCAAGATGCACCATGGGGCGTGAAAATTGCCAGTACATGAAAATTCAGTGCTTGGGAGGATGCGTGCCTGACCAAGTTGTCACTTTTAGCCAAAATCAGTGGGAGCCCAAAGCGGAAGGAAGAGAGGTGACGGCAGAGGGAGGCATCCTGTGCAGGGCAGTGGGGCAAGGGGTCCCAAGACCTGCCCTGGAGTCTGCCCAACTTCCTTGCTGAGGGACCAGAGCAAGTCTCCTCCTGACTGCCCACTTTACAACAGGTGGGAGAAGCCTACAAAACAGTCTCTTAGGTTCTTGCCAGCTCTGATGGTGATTAAGATTCGGGGACTTCCAACAGGGATGAACCTCGAGAACATTATGTTAAGCGAAAGAAGCCAGTCACAAAGGACCACATAGGGTATGATTTCACTTATATGTGAAATGTCCAGAACAGGGAACTCTGTGGGGACAGGAAGTAGATGAGTGGTTGCCGGTGGGGGGATTGGGAGCTGGTGAAAGCTAAGGGGTTCGTGGTTTCTTTTTGGGATAATGAAAATGTTCTAAAATGGATTGCAGTGATGGATGCACAGCTTTGTGAATATACTAAAAGCCATTGAATGGTACACTTTAAATGGGTACAGTATATGTACAGTATATGAATTCTATCTAGATTTGTACAGTCTATGAATTCTATCTCAATAAAGCTGTTAGAATAATCCAACACTAAAAGAAAGTTCTGCAACTTCCCAATGGACAGCTGTCCTCTGGGAGCCTGTGATTCCCTTGGGGTTCTTCCACTATGGCCTGGGAAATCAGGGAGTATTTTCGCAAGAATCCCCCAACACCCCTACAGACCCTCTGTCCCAGAGGCCTTTGCATTTGACATTTGCCTCCTCCAGGAAGCCCTCCCTGACCTTCCAGACAGTCCAAGTCCCCAGTTACTGGCTCCTAGGGCTCCCTCAGTTTCTCGCCACTTATCATGCTGATGTGAGGAAATCATTTCCATGATCATTGGATGACACTGCCTTCTCCATCAGACTGGGAGCTCCATGAGGGCAGGGCCATCATCATCGGTCATCATTGTCAACACTCAGCACAGTGCCTACCACACAGAAGGTGCTCCAGAAATGTTTGCTGATTGAATGAATGGACCAAAATTCCAAACCCTATAATGCGACTTGGCTTCCCGTCCTGGCTTCACCTCATTCTGGCTGAGTGATCCTGAGCAAATCACATAATCTCCGAGAGTTTCAACACCTACTGCAGAGAGTAGCCAGGGCATTAAAAGGGATAACGGACATGGAAAGTACTTTATTAAGCGGCTTCCCCACAGCTGCCCCCATCGCAGTCAATGGAACTCCCTCCTACCAGCCACTCAGGCTCAAGCCCTGCAGTCATCCTTGATGCCTCTCTTTCCCTCACCCTCTACACCCAAGCCATCAGCAGCTCCTACTGAAGCCACCTTCACGACGTATCAAGAAGCTGGTGCACCACCTGCATGTTACCACTGCTGTGGACTGAGCCATCATCACCTCTTGCCTGGATTAGTCACGTCCTCTCTTGTCTCCTGTTTCTGCCCTTGCTCCGGACACAGAAGTCAGAGGAATCGGGCTAGAACACAAGTCAGAGCCTGCCCCTCCTCTGCTCTAAACCCTCCATGGCCTCACTTCACCTCAAGTAAAAGCTGACAGCCCTACAGATGCCATGGGTGGTCCCTCCACCACGTCCGATTCTCCCCTTTACTTTCTGCTCACTCCCTTTGCCCCAGCTACCCTGGCCTCTGCGTTGTTCCCCAAATATACCAGGTATGCTCCTGCCTCAGGGCCTTTCCACTTGCTCTTTCTCTGCCTGGAATGTCAGTCACCCAGATGTCAGTGAGCCTTACCCCCTTGACCTTGTCAATGAGAGGCATTTCAGCACAATAGTTAAGACTCTTAACAGAAGAGCATGGGCTTGAGGTAGAAATCCAGGCTCTGCCAGTTACATAGCTGAGTGACTGTGGGCAAGTTTCTTAACCTCTCTGGGACTCAGCTGCTCATTTCTAAAATGGGAATAATTACAGCACCTTCCTCGTAAGGTTGTAAGGCTTAAATGCATTCAGTGAGCACACCCTTGTGCCTGCTCAGCCACTCCACCTAACATTCCCAGTGCCCGTCCCCCCCCCCCCCCCCCCCCCCCCCGCCTTATTGTTCTCCTAGGCACGTACCACTCTATAAGAGGATATGCAAATGAGCAATTTATCCTGATTACACCCTGCCCCTCCCACTAAAATGTCGGCCCCACGAGGCTGAGAGTTTGTCTACTTGGTTTATTGCCAGGTCCCCAGTGCCCACCACAACACCTGGCACGTGGAGGTGCTCAGGGAAGGCGTCGCTCAACAAATGTTTTCAATGCTGAATAAATATTTATTGGCTAATTGTCACAAGCTCTGGGTTTTCCCTTCTTCCCTATCACAGACATTTATTTTTCTCTCCAGACCAGCCTGCCCCTTGGAGGGCCAGGTCCGCAAAGCCAAATTCCCACGGGCAGCTCTGCCCGCCACCCTGTGGACACCTCACACGCCACGTGTCCAGGGTCTCTTCTCCAGAGATCTTGTCTCTTATGGCATCATCTAACCAGGTACCTGGAACCAGCTCACGCTCTTCGGTAACCAAGATGCCAGGGGCTCCCATGCACCTTCCTCCTCTCTCAACATCTCTCGAATCCCCTTCTCTTTATCCCCAGAGTCACCCTCTGTCCAGGCCACCATGATCTCTCATTCAGACCACTGCACCAGCCCCCTCCCTGGGCGCTCTGCTGTCTCCCTCGGTCCCTCTTCTTACTGCAGCTGGGAGGATCTTTTCAAAACACACAAGGAACAAATGAAAGCCTCCCTCTGCGAGCCTGAAAAGTCGAAATCCTCGTTGACTCGAAAAACAAACCGACTGGGGCTTTTCAAAAGAATTCGACTCAGGGCTCTTCAAACAATGAACAGCCTCACCAACCTTGCCACCCCAGGTAAAATGGTATTTGTTGTACGAAAATTTAATTTACAAAATGGATTTACACCGAACCTTAGTTCCATAAATATTTGTGGAATTGAAATGAAAAAACAGTTTTTAAAAATAGCATTTATGGAGTTTCCTCATGCAACTGGGGGCTTCTCACACTCCCACATCTCATTCACTCCTCTCAGCAAACCAGGCAGGTGGCATTGATTCCAGTTTCCAGATGAGGCCCAGAGAGGGGAGGTGACTTGTCCCAAGTAGCACAGCACCCAGATTACACCAGAGTCCTCCCAGACCCTGGAGGCTGTGGTCACAGGGTGCCAGATGGGGCAGAGAAAAGGTGTGGAGCCTCCCGTTTTCCAGCTGACTGGCTGCCGCAGGCTCCGAGGCCCTCAGAGCACGTGGACGTAACTTGCGTATTTCTGCTCCCTGCCTTGGCCTGTGCAGCTTCCCTGCTCAGGGTAACCCCTCCCGGGGCTGGTCAAAACCTCGCCACCCTTCACGGCCCATTTCCAGTACTGAGTCTCCTGCCCGCACCTCCCTCGGCACTGGCTGCCCGCAGCACACCGCCTGCAATGATTTATGGATGTTTGTGACATGGCAGTGCCCTCCCCCCTTGTGCTGTGTCCCTCCTGGCTCTTCTACCTCAGGGACCGTGGTTCCTCCGCCCTCCCTGATGCCTTGTGCTCTAGCCCTCGGTCCTGAAGCCACATGACCTTCCAAGTCTCTGTGAGGTCTGGCCTTGCCCCTGAACCTGTCCAAGGCTCATCTCCCCAGCTGCCTCCCAGACCTTCCCTCCATGGGCCCCTCACGCTCCCACACGTGAAATGGACCTCATCACCATCTCCCCCAAACCTGCTCCTCCCTGAAAATACCATGATCCTCCTAAGTCTCCAAGCTAGAAACTTGGCCATCGCTCTGGACCCCTCCCCGCCCCTCAGCCCCCTGCAAGCCCTGCTGATTCTGCCCCGAAATGTCTTCAAACTGCCACTGCTCTCCACACCACTGCCCTGTGCTCAGCTCAGGCCCCATCTCCCCCTTGGCATTTGAGCATAGGCCACTGGTCCACCCATCCAGTTTCTCATCATCCACCAACTTCTACTCTCCCCTTGACTCACCATCCATCTACTCCATCCATCCTTCCACCCACTCACTCATCCCCCTCCAATCCACCACCCATAATTTACCAAGACCTCAAATGCTCCAAGCCATGTGCTGGACATTGTGACACAGAAATGACTTAGGCCCAGTCCTTGGCCTCAAGATGCTCACACTAGAACTGGGTCCTGAAGGATGAACAGGGCTCTGTGGAGGGTTAAGGGGAAGAGGGGAGGATATCTAGGTCGAGGAATAAACAACGGCACAGGCATAGGAAGGAGACACCTGGGGTGTCTGAGGAACTTGACCAGACAGGTGGGGAGTGACCCGAGATGAAGGTGGAAGGGTGACCAAGGCCGGCTTTGCAGGGCTCTGCAGGGCCCTTCAAGACCAGGTAAGGAGTCTGTACTTTATCCAAAGCATAGACTCTGGAGCCTGGGGTCAGACCCCTGCTCCACCACCTCATAACTGTGTGACTTAGAACAAATGTCCTCAGTGTTCCCCATCTGTAAAATGGTAAGAACAATATACCTATTACACAGGGCTGTTGTGAGGAGGAAATGAGCTAATGCATATGTGTATTATGACTCTTAGCACAGTGCCTGGTAAATAGAAAATGCTCAGTAAATATTGTTGCTCTTATGTTCATATTATTATTAATTACTATCCTCTAGCCAACTGGTGGACAGCGGAGAGTTTTACATAGAGGAAGTGCATGCTAACTCGGACTGCAAAGCGTCCTCCTCCGCAGCTATGGGCTCAGGAGTTAGCTTCATTGCCCCTGCCCAGCCTCAGCCCCACCAGCTCCAGCCTCGCCCTCTCCTACCGACTGCCCCCAGCCAGGCACGTCCACCAGCCACTGCCCCAGACTGGCCCTCAGTGCCCGGAGGAGCTCCAGCCTGCCTTGCCCCGGGGCAGTTGAGCTCCAAGCTCCAGGAGCCTGGAGGCTCCCCCTCTGAGAGCTGCTGTGTAGCCGGTTCACTCGCTCCTGCACAGGACACCGAGAAGCCCTTTACAAGCTTTTTTCTCTAACTGTCACGGCTCTGTGCAGGCATACGGTCACCCATTCTGCAGATGAGGACACTGAGCCTCAGGGAGGAGGCGGAAGTCCCTTTGCTTCAGGCTGCACAAGTCAATGGCTGAGCAGGGATCCAAACCCAGGTTGGTCAGGCTCCAGAGCCCCCAGCTCTCTCCCAGAAATCTTGGAGGCAAGCCCCCAAGATGATCAGGGCCTGAGATATCGCACGGACATGAATTTTCCCGGCATTGAGGAGTGCTGTCCAAGACAACTCTCTGCAGTAATGGAAATGCTCTCATCTGCACTGTCCTGTAGTGGCCAAGAGCCACAGGCAGCTACTGATCACCCAAAACGTGACGAGTACAACTAAGGAACTGAATTTTAAATTGAAATTGAAATTGAAATAGCCACACGTGCTTTGTGGCTACCCTACTGGACAGCACAGGACCAGACAGCTTTTAGCATTCTCAACCCTGAGACTGCATTTCCAGACGCTCACACTGCTTGAGCCACAACTTACGAAACATTTTGTCATTTTTATTAGAAAGATTTCCACCACATACCACCTGGTCCCTGTTTTTACAAACTGAGGCTACCCAGCACCCTCAAGTTAACTGCTTCTCTACAACTCAAGGTCATTCAAGAACTAGCTGCCAAACTCCTGCTCTGGGCCAGGCACCGAGCCAGATGTGGAAGAATGATGTGCTTGTCCCCGTCCTCAAGGATCTCAGTCTGGCGGGGGGACACGTCCTACCTTAGGGTCTGTGACGGCGGGGATAGGTGCAAGAGTGAGGTTTATACACAGTCTGGGGAGAACAGGGTGACTCGCTCACCTGGGGGAGTCTCTGGGAAGGCTGTATCAAGGAGAGACACTGACAGGGTGTGACAGCACTTTACAGTTTGCAAGGCACATTCACATCCATTGTCTCACCTGCTCCTCACTCTAGTCCCGTGAGGGAGTTCAGGCCTGGTCTGGTTTCTGGTTTTCTGTGTACTGGATTCACATCAGCACCCGCTTCTGGAAGGAGCACTGAATGGGGCCACAGCCCTAAGCCCTGGCATGTGGAAGCCAAGACCTCCACAGTGGGTGAAGGCAGTGCTCCCCTGAATCCTCCACAGAAGCTTCTTGGAAAGGTTCACCCAGGACCCAGCCAGCTGGTGGCCAAATGTGTTTTCAGTCAAGGACTTAGAAACCAGATGTTCCCTAAATCCTCCAAAGGGCCAGTCTTGTAAATCCCTAAACTTTCCGGCAGCTCTGACGGGACCTGGTGGCCCCCTCACTGGCCATTTGGCCTCCTCTTGCCACCCCGACTTTCAGAGGCCAGGGAAGATCTTTATTTTAATGACATTTCCTCGTAATCCCTTCATTTCTCTTCCACACTCTCAAGGGGCCGCCGCAGTGGCCCGCTCTCTCCTGCCCTACTTTTCCTTTCTCTGAATCCTGGGAGGCATTTCTCTGCACTTCCTGGAGGCGCTCTTGCCTGGGAGGCCCAGGCAGTTCCAATCCTTCCATCACCTCTGTTAACACTGAGCCCAGATGGTCCCTCCTTCAAAGCCTCGTCCAGCCAGGAGACCCCTGATTCCTCACGGTGGCTTTGGAGCAGAAGACAGGGAACATTGCGCCCCACGAACATTTCTTGAGCCCTTAGTCTGTGTATGGCCCCGAGCTGGACCAAGCTAAGCGAGAAGATGAATTAGTCAGCGGGGGTAGCGAATGTGTGAACAGACATGAGAGTCCGATATGACTGGGCTGCCATGGAAGGAAGCCCGGGTGTGGCCCACGGGAGCCCTGATCAGCCTGGGGGAATCAGAGGAATATCAAAAAACAGGTGAGGCTCTGGCTAGGCCTTGGAGGATGCACAGGAGTCCAGAGGTGGACAAAGTGAGGAAGAGTGTAAGGAAGAGGGACACAGCATGCCATGTTTGGGTAACTGGGAGGAATTATGCACAGGTGGGGAGCTGGTCTGTGTGCTCTGGGGAAGAGGGGGTAGAGGGGGAGGGGAGACAGGGCTGGAACTGCAGGTGGGGACTTGATCATGAGGGTCCTGCAGTGTCAATCAGGGAGTGTGGCCTTCACTCTGGGAGCAGTGGGGAGCCCAAGGGCTCATCAAGTTTGTGTGGGAGAAGGATCACCCAGCAGTTCTGTGGGGCCGCCTGGAGGTGGGCGCTGTGACCCACGTGATTGCTGACAGTGGTCTACCTAGGGCAGGGGTACTGGGGCTGGGGGACAGCAGACAGATTCAGGAGATATTTAGACTATAAAATCAATCAGACTTGGGGCTGATTAGATGTAGAGGATGAAGTAGACAGAGGAGTCAGGGATGACTCCTAGGTTTCTATCCTGAGTAACTGGGGTACATATTGAATACTAAGCTTTGGGTTATAACAGGGGTTGACAAACTTTTTCTTAAAAGGTCAATGGTAAATATTTGAGGCTTGTGGACCATTCGGTGCTCCAAAGCTGCCATAGACAATATATAAATGAATGGGCATGGCTGTGTTCTAGCAAAATTTTTTACAAGAACAGGCTGGCCATGGCCATACTTTGCTAACCCGAGCTATAATCAACAACAACAACAAAACCCATTTTAGGCTGGCTTTAACATAAAGTGGATTAACCCATATAATTGAAAAAGTCCAGAATTGGTGGAGTTCAGGCACAGTTCAGTCAGAGTTCCAGTTCTGTCTCATTGATATTTTCTCAACCCAGTACTTCTCCATGTGTCAGCTCCATCCTAAGGCTGGCTTCCCATATGAGTGCAAAACAGCCGCAGCTGTTCCAGACAAATCACATCATCAGGAGCATGAGGAGGGATTAATCTTCCAGCCAAGTCCCAAGTGTCACTCTTTTTTTTCTTTTAACATCTTTATTGGAGTATATTTGCTTTACAGTGGTGTGTTAGTCTCTGCTTTATAAGAAAGTGAATCAGCTATACATATACATATAGCCTCATATCCCCTCCCTCTTGCCTCTCCCTCCCACCCTCCCTATCCCACCCCTCCAGGTGGTCACAAAGCACCGAGCTGATCTCCCTGTGCTATGCGGCTGCTTCCCACTAGCTATCTATTTTACATTTGGTAGCGTATATATGTCAATGCTACTCTCTCACTTCGTCCCAGCTTACCCTTCCCCCTCCCTGTGTCCTCAAGTCCATTCTCTACGTCTGTGTCTTTATTCCTGTCCTGCTCCTAGGTTCTTCAGAACCTTTTTTTTTTTTTTAGATTCCATATATATGTGTTAGCATACGGTATTTGCTTTTCTCTTTCTGACTTACTTCACTCTGTATGACAGACTAGGTCCATCCACCTCACTACAAATAACTCAATTTCGTTTCTTTTTATGGCTGAGTAATTTGTATTTAATTTTTGATAGTTTGATTAATATGTGTCTTGGCGTGTTTCTCCTTGGATTTATCCTGTATGGGACTCTCTGTGCTTCCTGGACTTGACTATTTCCTTTCCCATATTAGGGAAGTTTTCAACTATAATCTCTTCAAATATTTTCTCAGTCCCTTTCTTTTTCTCTTCTTCTTCTGGGACCCCTATAATTCAAATGTTGGTGCGTTTAATGTTGTCCCAGAGGTCTCTGAGACTGTCCTCAGTTCTTTCATTCTTTTTTCTTTATTCTGCTCTGCAGTAGTTATTCCACTATTTTATCTTCCAGGTCACTTATCCCTTCTTCTGTCTCAGTTATTCTGCTATTGATCCCTTCTAGAGAATTTTAAATTTCATTTATTGTGTTGTTCATCTCTGTTTGTTTGCTCTTTAGTTCTTCTTGGTCCTTGTTAAACATTTCTTGTATTTTCTCCATTCTATTTCCAAGATTTTGGATCATCTTTACTATCATTACTCTGAATTCTTTTTCAGGTAGACTGCCTATTTCCTCTTCATTTGTTTGGTCTGGTGGGTTTTTACCTTGCTCCTTCATCTGCTGTGTGTTTCTCTGTCTTCTCATTTTGCTTATCTTACTGTGTTTGGGGTCTCCTTTTCGCAGGCTGCAGGTTCGTAGTTCCCGTTGTTTTTGGTGTCTGCCCCCCAGTGGCTAAGGTTGGTTCAGTGGGTTGTGTAGGCTTCCTGGTGGAGGGGACTGGTGCCTGTGTTCTGGTGGGTGAGGCTGGATCTTGTCTTTCTGGTGGGCAGGACCATGTCTGGTGGTGTGTTTTGGGGTATCTGTGACCTTATTATGATTTTAGGCAGCCTCTCTGCTAATGGGTGCAGTTGTGTTCCTGTCTTGCTAGTTGTTTGGCATAGGGTGTCCAGCACTGTAGCTTGCTGGTCGTTGAGTGGAGCTGGGCCTTAGCGTTGAGATCTCTGGGACAGCTCTCGCCGATTGGTATTATGTGGAGCCGGGAGGTCTCTGGTGGATCAATGTCCTGAACTCGGCTCTCCCACCTCAGAGGCACAGGCCTGACACCCGGCCGGAGCACCAAGACCCTGTCAGCCACACGGCTTTTCACTTCCTTTAACACAATGCTGACTTGACTCAGACTCAGATCCCCTCCTGGGACCACACGCGCCTCTGGGCGACGCCAGACGGCAGAGCTCCTGGTCTCCACGCTTCCTTCACGGTGGTCCTTCCGGATGCAGCCCGGCGAGGGTTGCCGTCAGCTCCTTTGTCCGAGGGAAACCGTTCATGCCAGAAGCTTACCGACTCTCGGGCCCTGTGTTTAGTGCGGGCAACTGTGCCCGGAGGCCCATCTCGGGCTCGGAGGCACCGGGGTCCTAAGTGTCACTCTGATTGGACTTGCTTATGTCATATGCCCATCCAGGAACCAGTCATTGTGCCTGGGGGATGGGACACACTGATTGGCTTAGCCTGGGTCATGTGCTCTATCCCTGAGTAGGGGAGGTAGAGTCAGTTTCCGGGGAACCACGTGGCTTCCCAGTGAAAATCAGGGTCTGGCAGGATGGTGGAAAAAAGGGAGGAATGCAAGAAAAGCAAAAGTATATGCCCCTCCAAAGCCTTGAACGTGAATATACATAGCAGCGTTATTCATAATAGCCCCAAATCCGAACTCCCATCAAGCAGTGAACAGATAAACAAAATGTCATATATCCATAAGATGGAATACCACTCAGCACTAAAAGGGAAAGAAGTACTGATATGTGCAACAACGTAGGTGAACATAAAAAACAATACGCTGAGTGGAGGAAGTTAGACACAAAGACTACATGTTATATGTTTCCATTTATAGGAACTTTCTAGAAAAGGTAAAACTAGAAAGCAGATCAGTGGTTGCCTGGGGCCTGGGATGGGAGTGGGGATTGACTGCAAATGTGCACAAGGGGATTTGGGATTGTGGTTAACTGTTGCACACTATAAATTTATTAAATCTCATCCAAATGAATAAAATAAGTAAACTCTAGGGTATGTAAATTATACCCCAATAAAGCTGTTTTTAAAAAAGGCTGATGGGGGCAAAGAGGATGCTATGGCTATTAGGGTCCACGCAGAGAACGATGGTGCCACTCACGAATCAGGGGACAGAGAGGCAAGGGCAGGCTTGAGGGCAAATGCTGAGGTCCCTCTGGACAGGCTGAGCAGGAGGTGCTTCTGGGACATCGGGAGTGCCATCCAGCAGAGCTCCGGGTAAAGGCCAGGGATGGAGCTGGGGGTCTGGGGATGGTGGGTGCTCAGAAGGACCCTGAAGCGGTGGCAGTGGATGAGTCCCCCCGAGAGGGTGTGGTCTGAGAAGAGAAGGCTGCCATGATAGAGCCCTGAGAAGCAGAAACGTCTAGTGGACCAACAGAGGAAGGGAAACCGGCCAAAGCATGAGATACTTTTGATAGCCAGAGAAGCTAGCAGAGGTCCCAGTCAGGGCACGTGCCAATGCCCAGAGCCTGGGGCGCTGTGGACTGAGGTGTGGCCACCAGGTGAACCACAGGAGGTCCCGGTGGCCTTGGAGAGAACAATGACCATGGAAGGGTGAGATGTGATCCAGGCTGCAGTGGGTGAGGAATACAAGGGGTCGGTGAGCATAGTCAACACCGCTGAGAAGCTCAGTTGGCGAGGGAAGGAGGAAGCGGGGTAGCTGGGGGCAGGGCGGAAACCAAAGGCAGAAGCAGTGGGCGTGGTCCACACTCTTGGTAGGTGTGGCTGGGAAGAGGAGGAGACAGGCGGTGTGGGGCAGCTGCAGCCACTCCAAGCTCCATGACACTCCTGGAACCGGGCCACCTGCCCATCGCCCATGCCGCCACGCCCCATCA
Source organism: Eubalaena glacialis (assembly GCF_028564815.1). Classification (NCBI taxonomy): domain Eukaryota; kingdom Metazoa; phylum Chordata; class Mammalia; order Artiodactyla; family Balaenidae; genus Eubalaena; species Eubalaena glacialis. Next base: position 23,693,915 of record NC_083728.1, read on the forward strand.
AGCTACCCCAGCTACTCACACTGGGGAGACACGGCTCTTGCTGGGGCTGGCTCCCAACCTGCCCTGGCCGCTGTCCGCTGACCAGCACAGTCTGGCTGCATCTCAAGTGTGGCCAGGCTGGACATGGAGGTGGCGGCATTTAATGGAGCATAGGACGGCTCTCGGGCATTGTTCCGACCTTTTCTCCAGACCCCACCCACAGGGTCCTGGCCCTCGGAGACAAATTCTGGGAGTGCTTTGTGTGACAGCTTTGTGTGAAATGTCAAGTGGGAGGGAATTCCCTGGTGGTCCAGTGGTTAGGACTTGGCGCTTCCACTGCCGTGGCCCGGGTTCAATCCCTGGTCTGGGAACTAAGATTCCCACAAGCCGTGCTACAGCCAAATAAACAAACAAATAAATAAATAAATAAAAAGAGGGTTAAAAAAAAAAAAAAGAAATGTCAAGTGGGAGAACCTTCTCGGCACTACCTTCCCTTTAGGTCTGGGCCTCACCCCCCCACCGGATAACCCAGATGTCCATCAGCCCGGGGGGCATGAGACTGGTACCGGTCAGCCTATTTTTCCAATTCTACACACAGCTATCAGTTGGCTCCTCCCCACAGCCCTGACAAGTTGTCATCATTACATCCATCTGGCTGACAAGGAGAATGAGACTCAGAGAGGTTGAGCGGCTCAGCTAAGGTCACACAGCAAGTGAGTAGCACAAGTGGGTTTGGCATCCAGGTCAACCTGCCTCAAGAGCCTGCTCCCTTTCCCCCACTGACCCTTGACAAAAGGTGTGGAAAACAAAAGAGGAGGGCAGGAGGGGTGGGGGAGGGGAGGACGGAGTTCTGAATGGCAAAGTGGTGAACCAGGTTGGAGCCCCAGTTTCACCCCAGCTCCTGGGGCCAGGGTGAGTCACTCTCCCACACAAGGCCTCAGTTTCCCTAGCTGTACAATGAGCTCTTAGGTCCCCTGTGGCTGCCACATGCTGAGTTCTGTGACCAGGTGCTTATCGGAGACACTTCTGCCCTTTATGGTAGAAACAAAAAAACGCCCCTGGGAAGGTTAGCAGCAGGGAAAGGCCATGGTGGGGGGAAAAGGGTCTCCTCTACCAGGCCGGGCCCTGGACGAGCTGCACCCAGGGAATATGGCCAAGCCCAGCCTATATGCTGGCTCAGCACTTCGCTGGGACAAAGGCCCAGCCTGATATCATTGTGCCTCTTGCAGGAGCTGCCCCGTCTCAGTCATCCCAGCAGGACCTGCCACGGCTTTGCATGAGTCTCTCCTCTTTTCAGCTGTGGCCTCCCTGTCTGCAATCCTCCAGCGAAGGAGCTCTTCAGGCCAGCTTTCTCCCCACCCTCAGCTCCACTGCCCACCCCTCCTCCCTGCTTCCACAACTGCAGGCCCTCTGGAGCCTCACGGCTGCCCTAGTGTCTCCATGGGAGATGCCTGAAGGATGACCCATTAGTCAGAGAGTCAAGACCTTCCAAAAGGAATCAGAGTCCCAGAGAGGGTAGGTGCCTAAGCAAGGCCACACAGCAGACACAGGGGTCCAGCATGGAACCTGGGTCTCCTGACCACTCAGCTCATTTCTGTGGCCCCTTCCAATGGTTTTTATGATAGAAAATATTTTATTCTTCTTTATGTCTTTGTGTTATGTTTATAACTCAGACCCATATCCTAATTTTCAGTTCACCAGACATATTCACAGTCACTCAAATGTTGCTCCCTGAAGTGACCATGGCTCAGTCCCCTTTCTGCCCACACAGGTGACCTCACCCAGCCTTGTGGCTTTTAACACCCTCTCTCTCTCTGCCCCTCCCTCCTCCTCTTCCCTCCTCCTATTCTCTCTCTCCCCACATTCAATCCATCAGGAAATCGTGTTGTCCCTACCTCCAAAACATCTCCAGGATCCAACCACCCCTTGCCACCTCCACCGCTGCCACCTGGTCCCAACCACCATCGTCTCTCTCCTGGATTAGAGCTGTAGCCTCCCCATGGCCTCCCTGCCTCCACTCTTGATCCCTTCAGCCTGGTCTCCACACAGTAGCCAGAGGATCCTGTTAAGATGCAAGTCTCTGCTCAAAGCCCTCAGGGCTCTCACCTCACTAGTAGTGAAAAGACAAAGACCGTGCCTTGGCTTATAGGGCCAAACACATCTGGCCTCCATGTGCCCTCTGACCTCACCTCCTACCACTCTCCCCATCAAGTACCCTCTGTTCCCCCTATACTGGCCTCCCAGCTGTTCTTCCGTCACAATCCACTCCCACCCCAGGCCCTTTGCACTTGCTGTTTCCACCACCTGGAGCGCTCCTCCTTGGATATCCACATGACTCCCACCCTCCCTCATTTCTTTGAAGTCTCTGCCAAAAGTCACCTCCTCAGAGAGGCCATCCTGGACCTGGACCCCCCTGCCTAACCGTGCTCTCACTCTCTGTCACTTTGCCCTGCTTTATAGCATGCATCACCACCTGGATTCTAGTATGTCATACCTACTGGTTGGTTCGATGAGTCCCATCCCGAAAGTAAGCCCAGGAGGGAAGACACTATCTCTTTTCCTTACTGATGTATCTGGAGCCCCCAGCCCAGTGGCTGGGACATAGAAGATGCTCAATAAATACTTATTGAGCAAATGACAGGATGAGCCCTAGCACCTGCCCTAATGTCTTGTAGGGCATCTGCCATTTACAGCATCATTACAATGACATGCCAGGTCCTGCCAACTGGCAGAGCTGACATGAAGATAAGGGTAATCCCAGCAGCAGCAGGTGCTACTCGCTCCTCTGTGCCATGTAATCGGGTCCCCCTAACTCTGTGAACCCTCTTCCATTATCCCCATTTTACAGAGGGAACTGTAGGCTCTGAGAGGCGAAATGACTTGTCTGAGGTCAGAGAGGCAGCATGCATTAGAGTTGGCATTAAAATCTAGATCTGTTGGGCCCACAGACACCCCACCACAACTCTAGCTTCCCTGGCCTGGCATCTGACCCCTCAGGTCTTCAGGGTTCCTGAGTTAGGGGCGCATGGTGCTGCCAGGTGACAGGCAGGGTGAAGTCACCCTGATGGGAACAGTGCCCCCCTCCCCCCGCCAGACCAGCCTCTGGGGGCAGCAGAGGCCTCACGCCCAAAGTAGGAGGGGCCAGGCATCAGTGACTACATCCCTCTCTGGCCTCTCCAAAGGGGAGACAGAGCCCTCAGCACACGTCACCTCCCTGCCATCTGCTGCTGGGACGCACTGAGTAATCACCTACTGTGTGCAGAGGTCTGTGCTGACACCGTGGGAACAAAAGGGTATCATCACCCACTCCCTCCCCACCTGCTGGTACTGTGGGCAAGCAAGCCCCTTGTCAGCCATCATGTCATCTGATCTCCCCATAGAAATAACAGCTGAGTAACATCAGGCCCATTTTACAGGCCAAGAAAGTGAGGCCCACATTTTTGTCAAGCACCTGCCAATCAAGCACCTGGTATCTTAAGAAGCTGAATTCTGAGTCTCAGAAGGGTCAGGACGGGGCAGGTGCTGGCATGAGGAGAGAATGTCCCCAGGGCCAGGATGATGGATGGATCGATCGCAGGAGGCCACCCCCACTGCCCTGCCCAGGAGGGACTGTCTTCACCACAACCCAGGAACTTGCTCAAGTCCCACAGCCCCGAGAAACTCATCCACTACCTCGTCTCTGCCCCTCCATCCACAGGGGAACTGCCTCTCCAGCACATAAGAAACTGGTGCCAAGGGTGGGATGGAGCCAGCCAGGCCCAAGGTCAAATTGAGCAAGGGGGACAAACCAGGCTGGGCACATGCCAACCTCCTGCCTCCCTGTGCAGATCACTTTCCTGTCCCCAGGCACCTCCTTCAGAGACACAGCTGGGGAAATCACGCAGCCACCCAGGACTCCCAAGCTGAAAATGTGGCAAATGTGAGATGTTGCCACTCTTGTTCGCTTGGGGATGGGGGGCTGGCATAAGCACCACTGTGCCCGTTGGGGCTGCTCCTCCAGGGGCAGGAAAGTGGGGCTAGGGTGGGGAAGATGTCGGTATGGGGAAGGTGGCCATCTCCTGGGGATACCGGAGATGCTGGGGATGCTGCTCTCCCAGAGCACCTTAGGGAATTAAGCTTCCCAAGAAATAGCGATTATTGATAGATGCAATGACTGTATAATTTATCTTCCAAACCAGGAGCTTGTAAGATTGAAAGGGAAGCTGTTAATAATTACTCCAGAACTGACCTGGGAAAATCATGACATGGGCACATCAATTACTGAACACCTACTATGTGCCAGCATGAACGCTGGATACTTTGTGGGCATCATCAATTTTTATCCTCATAATGACCCATGAAAAGGCACTGCAGCCACGCTGGCCTCTTCCCTGTTCCTCTATCATGTCTGAGTTCCCACCACTAGAGCCCTTGTCTTGGGCTAAGGTACTGAAAGGTCCTGTTACAAGACACACCCCCTCACTGCCAGGACCCCATTCCCACCATAATCAACCCATTTTCAGCCATTGTGCCTTCCCATTTCACAGGGAACAGATTTCAAGGTCAGGGTATGGATGAGAAAGTGAATGGGGAAGACCTGGGGCTGGGAAGGAGGATAATTGGGGTCAGGGGGTGAATAAATGGGTCCTAAGACCTTGTAGTGAAGGAAGGAAGACAGAGAAAGGAAGTGAAAGGACTTGTATAAGGTGTAGCATTCGAGGTCCTTGGTGAGCCACATAAACCCCACCCACTTCTCTGAATATATCATGTACTAGCTCATCCCACACCACACACCAGGCACAACCTGTTTTTCCTGCCTCCACCACTTTGTGTGTGCTGCTCCCCCATCCATGATTCCATCTGCCAATCTCAGCTGGGCAACATCCTCCCCACTCTTCAAGGCCTGCTTGAAACACCACTGCCTCCAGGAGGCCTTCCCTGATGGCTCCTCTTTAGGGTTTACCCCTCCCTCCCCCGGGCTCAGCACCTTGTTCAGGCTTCCAGTGTCTGTGGAGCGAGGCCCGAGGTCCTGCTAAGGGTGAACAGGGCTGCCTTAGCAGCCCGCCAGCCCGTGCTTGCATGGCAGTTCATCACTGAGCCCCTCTAGGCAGCCACAACAGTCTCCCACCAGTGATGACGAGCGTGGGGTGCTCATAATGATGCAGACCCTCGACTCTGCCCACAGAGGTTCAGATCCCAGGAATCTCGATGGGGCCAGGAATCTGAAGTGTCAAGTCTCTCCAAGGGATTTCAGTATGTGCTAAATTTCAAGGCCCTCTAACAAGGCAGGTGAGGAGTAAATATCTGCTGGAATGAAAAACGTCATAGAATCAGGAGGCGGCTGCCCCTGATGTCCTGAAGGAAAGCCCTCATGATGGGGCTCGCTCATTCATTCACCATTTATCAAGTGCCCACAAACTAGTAACAAAGACAACAGCTGACATTGGCTGGCACTTGCCACCCACAAGGCTCAGTGCTCCTACCAACTGAGCCTGTGCAAAGCAACCCCATGAGGCAGATGCCATCATTCTCCCCATCTCACAGATGAGGAAACTGAGGCTCACAGAGAAGTGACCTGCCTGAAGTCTCAAACCTGGTAAGTGGCAGAGCTAGGATCTGAACCCAGGCCAACTGGCCCCAGAGTCTACACCATGGTGACCACTGTGGTGTGCACTGGCCCTGGGATATGGCCACGAACAAATGACCCTGGCCCCAGTTTGTCTGCCAGCAGGGAAGAAACACCAAACACACAAAAACACATACTTTTAAATTATGGCACATATGAGGAAGGAAAAGAATCAATGCTTCCAGAAGACAACTGCAGGACTTATTGCAGATCTCCCTGATGATTGTCCCTTTGCCTCAATTTTCTCATCCATATAATGGAGCGGTGGGGCCAGCTGATCCCTGGAAACTTTCCAGCTAGCACATCCCAGGAATCCAGCTTTCCTTCCTCTGGGCCTTGGTTTCCCCATCTATACAGTGGGCTGGAGGGAGAGCTGAGTCAGTGGCGACCCCTTCAAACTCAGCTCCTGGGTTTCCCAAGGCCAAGTCAGCCTGAGTTTCCTAGAGCCAGGTCTTCAGGTGTGCAACCGCCACCTGTTGCCATGGTAACGCTAGAGCCTAGGATGGGCATGTGGTGATGCTGGGACCTGGAAGTGGTGCCCTGGCTCCTTCCCTTCTAGGAAGGCGAGCCTCTGTATCCAGTGGACTCATTGAGCCAGGGGAAGGGGTGGACCCTTGGCTTTGCTGGCTCATCCAGAGCCCTGCTATCTCCATATGGTGAGGATGAGGTGGAGGGTCCCACCCCCCTGAAGACGACCTGCCATCCAGGGCCCAAGCCACAGCTGAGAGCCATTTCGTTCTCCTCAGGGCCCGGTGGTCACTGGGCTCTATCCATGGTGCTGAAACCCCAGCAGCTCTCCTAAGACAGGGTTCCCCTTGGCAAACACTTCCAGGAGCTGACTCTGCTGGGGTTTGGGAATTCAAGAAGGAAGATTAGTACTTGGGGACAGGCAGGGAGCCATGGCCAGTCAGACTCCACACTTCCCAGCAGTGTGATCTCAGGATGGCCCTTTGCCTCTCAGTTCCCTCAATGTAAACTGGGGACAATAAGCATTCTGACCTCATGGGTCTGCAGTGAAGAGTGAATGCACAGGAAGTATGTGGTGCATGGAGGGGCCCCATGAATGCTAGCTATTATTGTTAGATTGTGTGCGTGTTATTATTCGTGAGGCTAACTATGATTGGGTGCCTGTTATGTGCCTGGTCTTCCAAGAATTTTACCTGCGTCTACTCACAGAAGTCCTGCAAAGTAAGTACTAAAATGAGGATAAGAATACAGACATTCTGGGACTTCCCTGGTGGCCTAGTGGTTAGGATTCCGGGCTTTCACCACCGTGGCCCGGGTTGTATCCCCGGTCAGGGAACTGAGATCCCTGTAAGACACTCAGTGCAGCCAAAAAAAAAAAAAAAAAAAAAAGACATTCTGAAGCTCAGAGAGGTGAAGTTAGCTGCTCAAGATCACACAGCTAGTGAAGTGGGGAGCAGAGATTCAGACCAATGGGCCTTTAAAATCACCAAATCTATCCCACTCCACTTCAGCTGTTCAGATGGGAAAACTGTGGACCAGAACCAGAGAGGGACCTGACTTACCACAAGTCCCCAGGAAACCCAGGGTCCCATCTCCCAGTGCAGGTCTCTTCCCACTGCTCCAAACCAAGTTCCCTGTGGCAAGGTGAACAGGATTCCCCCATGCCCACAGCAGCCAGAACTGCAGTCAGGCAGCTCCCTCCACGGTGATCCCTTTGTTCTGCTGGAGGGTCCTCTGTTAAAAGCAGAGACGTGAAGTGGCCCAGAGACAACATGTGTCAGCTGCAGCCATGGGCCAGCGGCCACTCACTGCCCGCCAGTGCCCTTGCCAGCAGGCATCTAAGTGCCAGGAAAAGGGCGGGCCAGGGCAGCACTGCTGGGGCCCCTCCAGCTCTGGCCTGGTTTTCCAGCAAAGAGGAGGTCCAGACATGCACCCAAGCTGCTCCCGTCCCAAATTTCCTGCTGAGTGTAGTGTGCGCACGCACATATGCACATGCACATATAGTTCAAATCCACCCAATAGAGGGTTCCCGGCAGCCTCAAAACCCCTATTTTTTTCCTTTGAGGAGGCCCAGCCTTGACCTCTGGTGGGGGATGAGGGGCAGGGGAGGCATTAAAGAGTGCGGGGACCCAGAAACCTGGCTTCCTGTCCCAGCTCTGCTCCTTCCAAGCTGGGTGACCTTGAGCAAGTCAAAAAGTTGTCTGATGTGGTACTGCCTGTACAAAAGGGGGTTCCTTGGCCCTAGAGTAGGGCATCAAGGGGATCATGGATTGGAATGGGTTTTGAGACATTAGAATCGGTTGCTGCCCACACAGTGGTGAGAGGCTTAAAGGAGAATCCCAGGGACAAATCCCAGCTCCACGGTTGGGTCCTCCTTGGTCGCCTTTGCCCCAAAGTCGGCAGCAGCCACCATCCCAGGCTCCCCATTTCCCCGTGTGCCCCTCCAATTCACTCTTGACATAGAGGCAGGAGGGGTCTTTGGAAAATGTAAAGCAGAGCTGTTCACATACCTCCAGAGCCTTCCCAGTGCACTTAGGAGGAGGCCCGAACGCCTGGCTGGGACTTGGAAGACCCCTCGGGGGTCTAATCAGCCTCCACTCTTCTCACCAGCATCACTAACCCTGCCCCTCCCCCTCAGCCCCCGTGGCCACCCTGCCCTCCTCGCTCTTCCCTGAACGTACCAGCCTCTGTCTCACCTCCGAGCTCATGCCTGTGCTGGTCCCTCACCCGGCTCACTCTCTTCCTACCTTCACACAACTGGCTCCCTCTCATCCCACAGGGCTTAGCCAAAATGTCACCTCCTCTGAGCGGCCTTCCCTGACGTCTAAAGTACCCCCCAGCACCGCACACCAGCTCTGGCTTTTGGTTTCTGCTGCCACTTAGAGGGAGAAGCCTCTTTGCTGGCAAACGACAAGGGTACAAAATGGGTGCGCCAGGCAGCTTGGGGCGTACAAGTGGCAGAGTAACAAGTCCTGACATTGAGGAATCCCTCTGCTGAGTGACCCTGGGCATGTCACCTGCCCTCCATGGGCCTCAGTTTCCCCACCAGGACCATGGGTCAGAGGAGTCGGTCTCTGAGCCCCTTCTAGTTGGCTGTGGTTGCCTCTATCCAGGCCCCACCCTGCTTGACCCATTTTTCTGAGGCTTCTCTGAGCTCATACAGTTGCTCCCTGAGGGGCCCAAACCCATAAATCACAGCTAATTCCACCAAGTGCAGCGGCTGCTGGCGCCCAGGCATCTCGTGGCCATTAATCAACATCGGCGGGACTGAGGCTATTGCAAGGCAGCTTTGGCCTTCAAGGTTAGGGTACTTGCCAAGCTAAGACTTCAGCCCCTAACAGACTCCCCTTGTCCTGACAGATCCCCCGCCCAGCCGCACCCACATGCCCACCCTGCCTATCCCCTCCCCATTCAGTCAACAAATGCTCCCATGACTCCCTCTGGAGGCGCCCCCTCAGCTTCCCAGGTCCTCACAGTGTGCGAAGACTGGAGCCATCCTGCACCTGCCGTTTATCAAAAAGAAGTCTGAGGCCCAGAGAAGAGGAGTGACTTGCCCAAGGTCACACAGCAAGTGTGTAAAGGCCCCTGGCCATAAAACTTCTGTTTTTGCCCCTTTCACCAGGGAGACCCCAGCCCAGGGAGAAGGCATGCAGGGCCACCGCTCAGCTCCATTCAACCCTGGGAAGACCCCAACTGGCTGTTTTGCCTGTGTTCACAGCTCCCTCTCCGACCTCAGGGGTCTGCTCCAGCTGCCAGGGGCTCCTGGGAAATTAAACCTCTTGTCCCGACATCCGGATCCAACAGGCTGTCTCTGTTCCCACTCTTCAATCTGCTCAGAGTAATGAGGAGAAAGCCTAATGAGGTGTCCCCGGGGAACTGAGCCTGTACTGCCAGGAGGCAGGAAGCAGGGAAACTGTCGTGGTGCCCACTGGGTGCTGAGGATGATGCCCCAGTAGCATCCGAAAACACTGGGAGGCGGAAGCTGGGGTGACAGGCTGGCTCTTCCCTCAAAGTCTGGGTGGCCCTGGGAGAAGACTGTCTTCCCATCCATTCACCCAGCCAATATCTATCAAGCGCCTACTGTGTGCATTAGAGCAGAGGGAGTGACGGGGGAGAGCCCAGTGGCCTATATGGCGGTGCAGGCTCTGGGCAGGCTGCCCAAGACCAAATCCCGTCTCCTTCCTGCAGGAGCGTTCCTCATCTCTAAAACGGGAGTGATGGAAACTCTGCCTCTCTCAAAGGGTTACTGAGGGATCAAGGCCTCTGGAGGGGTTTGCGTTGTGCCTGGCATGGAGTACATGCTCAGTAAATGCCGGGTATTTCTATTGTCATTGTTGTCCTACGGCAGGTGCTGAGTTAGAGCCCTGAACGAGATGGATGTGGACTTGGAGCTCACAGAGCTTACCTTTTAGCAAAGCAGAGAGACAAAACTGGTAAAAAAAAACCTGTTATAAATCGTGATAAGTGTCCCAAAGGCATGGGACAGAGAAAACCAGGGGGCCAAAACAGGGTTACAGAAGGCCCCTCTGAAAAGGACAGCAAGCTGAGAATCTTGATGGATAAGAAGGAATAGGGAAGGGTTTCAGGGACAGGAAAGAGCCAAGCGAGAGCCCTGGGGCAGGGAGCAGCTCGGTGTAGTGTTCAAGGACCTGAAAAGAGAGCTGTGTAGGCAGAGAGGACTGAACAACGGGGTGTGTGTCCCCTCTCTGGGTCTCAGTTTCCCTCTCTATGCAAAGAGGGTGACGGAAATGCCCCAGGTTCTCCTCAGAGCTACCAAGGAGCAGCCGAACTGCTCCAGGAGGAGCCTGGGGTAGCAGTGGGAGGAGCTTGGGGAGGTCTGGCCCGAACTGCTCTCATGTGACCTTGACCGGTCCCCTTCGCCGTCACCCTCTGGGGCTGACTCAAAGCTGGGAGGGGTGCCTGACTCACTCCTTCGGTGACAGCTAATAATGCCACCCCCTCCACCCACTGAATCGCAGCACCTGCATCAAAGCACTTTGGCTCCTGACCCCCTCACCCATCTAGCCTCCTGACCGCCCCCCTGAGGGGCCAGACCTAGCCGCGAGGACCTCCTGGGGTCTCACGGGAGGCTGGAGGGGGGCGCTGTCTGGAAAGCAGCTTCTCCTCTCTCTTCTCACTTTTTTCAGCCCTGCCCCCTGGGGACTCACAGTCAGGCCCGGGTGGGTGTGGCCACGGGGACCGAAGTGCCTCAAGACCAGCGGAAACCCCTCGCCTCAGCTGGGTGCACGTGTCCAAGGCACTGGGCCTGGGGCTGGTGACGCAGGGAGCCCTGGCTTCCTCCCTGAGCTCCCCCACCCCACCACGTGCCCCACGGAGCGTGAGTCACTGAAGTGAAGCCGGCCACGTGCAGGCGAGTCACAAGTTGGGGCCTGGCCCTCAGCGTGTGTGCGGGTTGGTCCCAGGGACACCCCTCTCCCGTACCATCCCCGCTTCCTGAACAGCCGGGATTTCCTGAGAGAGGGAGGGTGTGCAGGGACTGGCGGGCCGCCAGAAGGGAGGAGCTGACCCTGGGGACGTGGGGGACCCCCCACCCCTACTTGGGGCTCCATTTCCAGAAGGAGAGGGCGTTGGGATCTTAGGCCCCCTCTACCACAGAGAGGAGAACCACCTCCCACCTTCCCCTCCCCGGAGTTATTAGCATATTCATGAGGGTTGGCGTGGTCATGAATATGCTAATAAGACACCACTGGCTACTCCCGGTTCCTTGCCTTCCCAGCTCCTGCCTCCAGCTCTGCTGCGGCCACAGGCTCCCCCCCTCAGCCTCATCCTTCTCGCTCTCACTCCCCTGGCTCACCGAGCGCCAGCCTCGTAGGCTTTTCCCGGGTTCAAATTTGGCCTGCTTGCTCCTGCCTCAGCACCTGTGACATACTGTTCCCCCTGCCCTTCCCTCCGTCTCCACGTGGGTAGCTGTCACTCATCAGAGCTTAGCTCAACTTCCCAACCCCCGACTAAGTTGGGACCCTCCACTTTATTGCACAGTTGCATTTATTTATTTTTGTGGTAATTTGATGACTGTCTCCCCCACTGGACTGGCTCCCTGAGGGCAGAGGCCAGTCTGCACAGGGCCTTGCACACAGGTGGTGCTCAATAAATGTTGACTAAATTGGTGATTTTTACTATTGTTCCAGCAGACTCCAGATGGGCCTCCCTGCCTCCCCCTTGCACTCGTGGCTGATTCTCCGCCAGCACCCAGCTCTGAGCAGACAATGCTTCCCACTGCACACACAGTCTAAGAAGTGGCCGCCTCACTCCTCTGACCCTCCCGCTTCCTGGACAGCTGAGGCCCCTGAGGCTCAGAGGCATAAACCACTGGCCTACACAATGCGGGCTGTGGAGCCCAGGGCAGGAACTCAGGCCTGCCAGACCCCCAGTTCCTGGGCGCAGTAAGGGCCTCTGGGTGCCACACGGCATCACCAGCTCCCCTCACGCCTGAGCCCAGGTGGAAGGCAACACCAGCCTGGGCCTTCTTCCCCTGGGAGAGGTGCAGAGGGTAGAGGAGTGGGCCTACCTGTGGGCCCTCACGGGACACGGGGGGAAGGGAAGGCTGGGCTTAAACATCCCTGCGTGGAAGCTCCTCCTTCAGAGGGGAGGGGTTATCACTACAACTCCTACCTCTGCTGCAGCAACCAACCCTTAGGATCCCAGAGCCAGGAAATGCCAGAGGAGCCCAAACCCCGCCCTCCAGCTCCCAGTAGCCCCGAAACAGAAGGGGCTGCTGACCCACCTTCCCATCAGGCGTCTCTGTTCACGGCTGAAAGGCTCAAGCCTCCCCTCTACCTGGACTTCCCTCCCCTCCTTCCTCAACTGCTAGGGGATGCCTGATCATCCTTCAAGACCCACATCTGGACTTTCTCGGAGCCCACCCCTAACAGTCCCAGCGGCCTCCACTGCACCTACAACTGCCCTCTGATCCCTCCCCACAGCATGGCGCTGGACCCAATAATGTCATCTGAATGAATTCTTGGGTGACTGGGCAGTAACTCCTAAAACACTCCATGGGTTCTAGCTTTGCCCTCAGGCCTGGAACACGTCTGACCGCCCATGGGCGTGTGAATAATGTGGGGCTTGAATCTGGGCTCTGTCCATTGGGCAAGTAACTTAACCTTTCTGGGCCTTACTTTCTAATTTGCAAAATGGGTTTAGTCATCCTGATTGAGAATGTGGGAAATGCTGCAGCTACTGAGTCCTACCCACCTTCTCTCCCCCATTTTCCCAGCTCCCCTTTTTTACCCCCAAGTCCAAAAGCTTCCAATGGATTAGCTGTTCGGGGGAGGCAGGGGTGTGGGCACAGCAGGGAGAGGGCAGAGACAGAGACTAGGTGCTGGTGGGGTGTCTGTGTGGGGTCTGCCGGGCTCCAGCAGCCCCAGAAGGTCCAGCAGGTAGGAGCAAAGCTGGACCGTTGTCCACTCTGGTTGGATTCAGGGCCACAGTCAGGTCAGGGCACACAGAGGGAGCAAAGGAAACCAGTGCAGGGAGGAGATGCTGATGGTGCGGCCTCCTCTGGGGCACAGCTAGGCCTTCCAGTTCCCCTGCCCCTGGGACTGCGAACCCCAATGCCCCCCCCACCCCAGTTCCACTCACATGGAGAGTCTGCAAACCAGGAAAGTCACTCAGCCACAAACCTATTGGTACTGTATGCCAGCCACCATTCTGGGGATTGGAGATAAGAGGTGAGCAAAATCAACATGGCTAGTGACCTTGAAGTCCACTGGGAGAGATGGAAATTAAACAAACAACTGTATAATATTTCAGGGTGTGACCTCTGTCATGAGGCAAAATAAAGCAGGATAAAAGGTGGAACAGGGCTCTTTGAGGAGGTGACATTTGAACTCAGGCCTGAATGAAGTGAGGGGGGGAAGCTCTGCAGGTATCTTGCGGCCAGAAAGTTCCAGGCAGAAGGAACGGCAAGTGCAACGGCCCTGGGGCAGAAATTTGATTTTGATGCAGTTGCCAACATTGGTCGAGGGAGTGAGCACCAGATGGAGCATCAACAGTTGTCAACTGGGTGACCTTGGTGGTGAAAAACTTCAGCTCTGTAGCTTTTGTCTCCTTATCCATCAAATGAGCACAGAAAGATGTCTTAGGTGGTTACAAGGATGAAAATGGAGGAAGTCAGTGGAGGAAGTACCCTGCAGCTCAGGGCAACACAAAAATATATGTTCAATAAGTGTGGACTGGATTGGCAAATGTAACTGGGGAGGTGGGCGGATGGCCACAGATGGGAGCAGCCCTTAGAAACAAGAGTCTTACAGAAGGGCTGTAGTCCTTCCCTCCATAACATTCCTCTTGACCTGATCTGCTAGGTAATGCAGGCACCTGAGTTTGCAACTCTTGGAAATAAACCAGCAATTAAAGGCAGAAGACCAGGCCCCTAAGAGGGGGCAGCTCTGAGAACCCAGGTCCCAGGGAGAGGGTGGGGAAGGCTTCCCAGGAAGGATGGGCAAGGGCGGAGGGAGGCACCAAAGATGGGGAAACAGCATGTGCAAAGGTAAAGGGCAGGTCCAGTCTCCTGCATGTTCCGGGACAAGAGGAGGAAAAGAAAGAGAAGAGTGACAACATCAGTGATAAAGGGCAGCTCATGTTTATAGAGCACATGCTGTGTGATCCTCACAGTTTTGACAATCACAACCACATAACCCTGAGCACTCACTGAGTGCTCAGTATGGGCCAGATGCTTGGATCGTCTCTATTCTTCTTAACAACCTTATGTACGAGGCAAGAACTTGGCATTCCCATTTTACAGATGAGCAAACTGAGGCTGTGGGCCGTTAAGCAATTTGCCCAAGGGCCTGCAGCTAGTACGTGGCAAAGACAAGACTGAAACCCAGATGTGTCCCACAAGCTCTCCACCACCAGGCCCACAGCCTCCTGCAGGAGAGGGCACTGGGGAGCCACAGAAGGTTCTGAACAGGAAACAAAAGTCATGTGACCTGTCCTGGGACAATCTTCTGGTGGCATCACAGGAAGGCTGAAGCCCCACAGTGGCTGCTGCCATGGTCTCAATGGCAGGGCCTCCTGCCTTAGTATTCCTGCGGAAGGGACCCCAGACCCCAGCGCAGAAGCCCCCAGCTCTGTAAGGCAGGGAGCAAGTGCTCAGCAAGGCCTCCTCCCACCCACCCCAGGGGCTTGGGCACCAGCTCCAACCTGTAGCTTTAATTAAAAGGCTTTTTCAAACCATTAGCAGCAATAATAATAAAACCCCAAATAAGAACAATAAAACAGTACGACAGTCGGAGAATTAAAATGGGCACCTGGCGTTCTGCCACCCCTAGGGGGCAATTTGGGGCGCAGGCGGGAGGCACAATTTTCACCTCCAATAGACACGTCAGTTCCAGACACAGGCTGGGAGGGGATGGATTCAGAGAAAGGGACCCCCCCTGTGCCAGGGACTCAGCTGCCCCCGGGCCACTTTGGGGACCCTCACAAGGAGGGCTTCGGCTGCGTGTCCCAGCCCCCGTCTTGGGAGCCAGTGTCCCCCTCCTGTCCCCCTACACAGCCCAACACAAAGCCAACACGCCCTGCCACTAAAATCTAATTGGCCCCTCTCCTCCACATCCACAGCCCCTGTCCTGATTTGGTTCACTTTTATCTCCCCTGAAAAACACACCAGCCTCCTACCCGGGGTCTCCATGTTCATCTGGGCCCCTGCAACTAAGCTCAAGCCAAATGCTGCCTCTACTGTCACCCCCTCAGATCTCGCCAGTGGCTCCCTACCTCCTCTGGCACCCCCGCCTCTGCCCTCAGGGACACCCCCCTCTCATTTGTCCCTGAGTGAGCCCAGACTTTCTCCACCACAGGGCCTTTGCACAGTCCACCCGGGAGACCCTGCAGCCCATACCTCCCTGACAGGCTCCCTCACCTGGTAGAGCTCAGCCTCAACACCACCTCCTGAAAGCCTCTGATACTTGCCCCACTCCCCAGACCCCTCCCATCATTCTTTCCAACGTTGTAGCATTTCTGTCAATTTCTTGACTGGCTACCCTCCGCCTCACATATGAGATCCCTGTGAGGGTACGGACTGGGTCCGGCTTGTTTGCAGCTTTGCCCCAGTGCCTAGCACTGTGCCTGGCACAGAGTAAGTGCTCAATCAATGCTTGCTGAACGATCCAGCAACCACGACCTCCCTGCTGTCTACTGAACCCTGCCCTCCCTCCCTCCCTGCAGTCCAAGGAGCCACTGCTCCCCAAATATCTGGTCATCCTTGTGGGTAGCTGGGGGCGGTGGCTTTCTAGCCTCCCTGGGTTTCTTGCTCCTGAGGCCTCTACAGGTGGTTCCATGAGACTTCCAAGCCTTTGCTTTCACTCCATAATGGCCGGGACCAGGGAAAATGGTCTCCAAGATTTCGGATCTAGGTTTTCACCCATTTCGGATCTAGGTTTTCACTGGCCTCCCCGGTGCCAGCACTGAGCTGGGTACACAGGGTCCAGGGCCTGGGACCCACCCTTGGGGGGCTTACAGGCCAGCAGGGGCGATCAAGCCAGAAAGACCTGTGCTACAAAGTGCCATGGTGTGATACGCAGGGAGGAGCGGGGAGTGGTTTGGGGGCTGGGCCACGTAGCCACACATTCATTTGGATCCTCACCCCACTATTCACTTGCTGTGTGACTTTGGGCAAGTGACCTCACCTCTCTGAGCCTTAAGTTTCCTCATGAACATGTGGGACCACTGCATGAGGAATCAAAGCCATAGCCTGGGTAAAGAACAGAGCATAGTGCCTAAAGCACTGTTCGTGCACCGGTGGGGGCTGTTGGTGAGGGAAGGGGCTCTGAGAGAGGCAGGTGTGACTGCCTGAAGGAATCAGGGAAGGCTTCAGAGAGGAGGTGACATGGGAAATATCTTGAAAAATGAACAGGAGTTCGCGAGGCCTGAGGGGAGAGCACGTGCAAAGGGTGGAGTGAAGAGGGAGTGTCAGGGAGCAGACCCTCGTTGTAGCCCCAGCACTAGAGAAGCCAGACTATGAAAGTCTGGGCTGCCATGCCCAGAAGGGGTGGCCCTCCCCCCAAAGGACATCCGCCTACAGAGTTGGGTTGTTTGTTTGTTTGGTTTTTGCTTTTAGTGTTTTTTTAAAAACTCCTTTATTAACTTCTTATGAAAACTTTCAAACATACACAAAGGCAGGGAGAAGAGCCACATTTATGTGGTGCATTTTAAGCTGGGTGAGTAGGTAACCCTGGCATGCGAGGCCCCCTCGGCACTCTGACCTCTGCTCTCTGTCACTCCAAAGAGAGACCAGATGGCCTTGGAGAGAAGACAGAGGACGCTACTCAGCCAGCAGCTCTGATGCCCTCCCAACTTCTAGAACCAACCAGGCAAAGTCTGAACCAACCATGTTCAGACGTCAGAGCTGGAGGTAGCAGTTTTCTTTTACCAACTCTGGTGAAAAAGGAAAAAGAAATAAAGTCTTTTCCCAGCCAGACTACATTTCCTGCATCTGAGAGGGTGAGAATCTGCTCTTGGAAGGAAAGAATAGAGTCTCCTGTCTGGAGCTTCCTCTTTGAACCTCCATGAATATACATGGCGGCAGGCAGAAGGTTCTTTGAGATGCTAACAAGATGCTTTACCTTGGGAAATTGAGGTCATTGGCTTTGAGGGGACCTTGACTGGTGGTGGGGGGGGAGCTGGGATGAGATAGCAGGTGCTGGAGAGACTGGAGACCCGGGTGGCCAGCTCTGACCTTGGACAACTCCTTTCCCTTCTGAGCCTCCATTTTCTCACCTGTGAAATGGGGGCACTCCCTCCTGGGGCTGGCAGGGACAGAAGATGATGCTAAGTGACACACCCAACACGGCACCTGGTACACAGTAGGCGCCCAACACTTGCCGGTGCTTATTTCACTGAACCGAGAGCTGGGAGGGACCACTGGAACAGTTAATAATGGAGAAGGATGGGTTTGGCAATCCATCCGACCTGAGTTCAAATCCTTGTTCTGCTTGCCACTAGCTCTGTGCCCTTGGGCAAAAAACATCACCTCTTTGCACCTCAGTTTCCTCATCCGTAAAATGGGAGGACTTCTGTTTACCTACCATGGGTGCTGTGGGGATGAAAGGAGCTAAGATATATGCAAACTCTGGTCAACACTAACATACAAAGCCAACCTTATAGTCCTTGAGGTTCATGATCATGGCTTTGGCTCCTCGCTGTAGCCGAGGCCTGGGATGGGTGGGACAAGGCATGGACCAGGCTGGGGAAAGGCTGCAGGCTGACAGAAGAGGGGTCTTGTAGATTAGCGCACTTCTCGGTGAAGAAAATGAGGCACAGAGACTAGGAAGGACTCATTGGAAGGACATGAACCCTTTGCCCTGCCCAGCTCCTTGATCTGTCCTTCATCCTCATGGTAACCGCACTCCTCAACCCTCAACGCCTCCCTGGTCAGCCTCCACACTGCTGGGATGACTGGCCCAGCCAGCCTCCTCATGGTGCCCCTTCTCCAGATGAAAAGTCTCATGAAATGCAAATCTGATCACGTCGCCTCCTCGCCCCAAGCTCTCCAATGACTCTGGCTTGACTCAGGGGAAAGGCCAAGTCCTTCCTACAGCTATATGCCCCCTTATTTCTATGACCTCATCTCCCGCTACTTGCCCCCCATTCTTCCCAGCCACATGGGAAGTATACGGAAGGTGCCGTCTCCTTGGCACACAGTAGGTGCTCTAGAAACAGCCTTTGAATGACTGTGAGTCAGTAAGTGAACAGAAGTCAAGGCTTCCATTTCTGCCTCCGTCTTTAGTGACGTAAGGAACTCTGCTGCTAGAGAAACCCCCTCCTCTGGCCCCTCTCCCTGGGGACAGAGCAAGTACTGGGCAGAGGTTGGGCAGGCAGTGGGCCAGCAGTCTGGGTGACCCCTGCTCCGACTGCATGCAGGGCTAATAGCTACAACTCCAGAGCAAAGTGAGTTAATGAGGAAGATTAATGTTCCCATGTTGCTCCCGTTCCCTCTACAGCCATCAGGGAGCTGGAGGAGGGACATCTGGGGCTTTGGGGCACCGGCCTCTAGGTGGCTGGGGTGCCTGACCCCACCCAGCCTGGCCACATGGCCTCTCCTACTCTTCTCCCTGACACAGGTATCATCCACGAAGGGAAGGGAACCAACAGTAGGTGCCGTTGGTGTGTAGGCATTGGACATGGGGGCCCGTTTATTATTCACATGTGGAAACAAGTGTCCCCACTGGTCAGAGGGGGAACCAGAGGCCCAGAGAGAAGGCCCAGAGAGATGCGGTGGCCTGCCCAAGGGTCTCCAGCTGGGTTGAGCTGTCTCTCTCACATCTCTCATCTTGTGAGGGAGATGGAGCCCCACTTTGGACTGACCAGTCCCCGCCCCTCACCACCTGCACTAGAGAAAATGGTGAATGACTATAATAAGAATAGTAATAATAACAATGACAACAGCTGACACTTACTGTTCACCAGGCACTGTGCTAAAAACTAAACAGTCACTAAAGTCTCAACAACCCTATGAGACAGAGCCTCTTATATGCCCATTTTACAGATGAGGAAACTGAGGCACAGAGCAGCAAAGATGCTTGACTGAGGCACACCGTAAGTGGACCTTGAATTCTATATGCTCCAGCACCTCCCTCCACAGCCTCCTTTCAGATTCCAACCCAGGCTCTGGCCTTGGAGGTGGAGGACTGGTCACCTGGCCCTTCTCCAGCCCTGCCGCTCCCACCTTTAGCCTGGCCCATTGGGTTTCTCATTCCTTTCAAAAGAAGTTTTGGAAGAATGACACACATTGTGTTTTAACTGCCATCTTTTTTTTCCTCCTCATTATAAAAGCAATATTTGTTCACTGTAGAAAACTAGAAGAAAACAGAAAAGCATTTAGAAAATAAAATGATTCCTCTCCCAGAGGTGACCATTTTTGATATTTTGGGCATGTTGTTCTAGTCTTTTTATTTTCCATATATAATCATTATCAAAACATTGCCCAGAAGCACAAGATTTGTTCTGTACTTGGCCCTATGCTGAGTATCTGGTACACATTACCTCATTTAACCCTCACATGATCTCATTTCATCCTCACTACAGCAAGATAATACAATGATTAAAATCCCTATCTTATAGATAAGCAAATGTAGGTTCAGAGAGGTAAAGTAATATGTCCAAGGTCACAAAACTGATCACTGATCCAGCCAGGTTCAAACTCACATCTTTTGGCTCTAATAATCTGAACTGTCTTCTTATGATAACTTTCTGGTGCTGGAATTGCCAGGTCAAGCATATGTAAAATTCTAAGCTTTTTAAATCCTAATTTTAAAAAATTCTATACCAACTTGTCCTAAAAAAAGGGGGTCTCAATTTCTCAATTTGCACCCTTGTGGATCTGGGGCATGACTGGCCAGGGCCTAATGTCCTCCCAGCTGGAAGCCCCATGTCTCAACACAGAAGGAACCAGAAGAGATGCTGAGTCAACAAGTTAAGGGTTGTACCCAGTTACCTGACACCTTAGCCACTCTGTCACTGTGTACTTTGATCTTAGAAGCAAGTCCTATAAGGAAAACAGAATGCCCCCAAATGCAGGTATCCCTCAGCCTACCTGACAAGGAAACTAAGTCAGAAGTGGCTTTCCCCAAGTTTTTCGGCTTGGTACTTCCTCTCTGTTCCTGAGTGTCACTCTATCATGTGAAAAATTGTAAACCTTCAGATCCAGTAAATTCAATGAATCCAAGGACAAGAAGTATGAAGAAAACTACACCAAGGTAAATCATAATTAAACTGTTCAAGACCAGTGACAAAGAGGAAATCTTAAAAGCAATCAGGTTAAGGGACTTCCCTGGTGGTCCAGGGTTAAGACCCCACGCTCCCAACGCAAGGGACCTGGTTCAATCCCTGGTCAGGGAACTAGATCCCGCATGCCGAAACTAAGAGCCCACATGCCGCAACTAAAGATCCTGCATGTCACAACAAAGATCCCGTGTGCTGCAACTAATACCTGGTGCAGCCAAATAAATAAATAAATAAATATTAAAAAAAAAAAAAGCCATCGGGTTAAAAAGAAAAGTTACATACCGAGGAAAAAAGATGAGAATGACAGCAGACTTCTTGCCAAAGACAATGCAAGTGAGAAGGCAGGGAACAACGTCTTTAAAGTATTGAAAGAAATAAATCTGCCACCTTAGAATTCTATGTCTCGCAAAGATAACTTTCAAAAATGAAGGTTAAAAATAAAGACTTTTTCAGACAGAGAAGCTGAAAGAATTCATCACCAGCAGACCCACACTAAAAGAAAAGTCAACATCCCTCAGGCTGAAGGAAAATGATACCAGAGAAAAATATGGATCTACAAAAAGGAATGAAGAGCACTGGAAATGGTAACTACATAAATAATACATAGGATTATTTTTCTCATTATTTAAATCTCTTTAAAAGATAACTTACTGTTTAGACAAAAATAATAATAATGTCATGTTGTATTTAAAATATGTAAAAGTAAAATGCATAATATAATAGAATAAGAATGTAACAGTCTTATATTATACATGAAGTGATATAATATCACTTGAAAGTAGATGGTGATAAGTTAAAGATATATACTATAAACCATACAGGAATAACTAAAATAACAAAGCAAAGAGTTATAGCTAATAATCAACAAGAGATAAATAGAATCATAAAAACATTTAATTAATCCTAAAAAAAAGGGCAGAAGAAGAGGAAAGGGGGAACAAAGAACAGACAGGACAAGTAGAAAACAAATAGCAAGATAAAAGATTTAAACCTAACCATATTAACAACCACATCAAATGTAAATGGTCTAAATACTCCAACTAAAAGGCAGAGATTTTCAGATTGGATAAAGAAATAGACCCAACTATATGCTGCTTATAAGAAATGCACTTCAAATATAAAAAAAACCCAAGTGGGTTAAAAGTAAAAGGATGGAAAAATGTAGACCATTTTAACACTAATCAAAAGAAAATAGGAGGGGGACTTCCCTGGTGGTCCAGTGATTAAGAATCCATCTTGCAATGCAGGGACGCCAGTTCGATCCCTGGTCCGGGAACTAAGATCCCACATGCCGCGGGGCAACTAAGCCTGGGTGCCACAACGAGAGAGAAGCCCATGCACCGCAACGAAGAGCCCGTGCACTGCAACGAAAGATCCCACATGCCACAACTAAGACCTCAGGCAGCAAATAAATAAATAAATAAATATTTTTTTAAAAAAAATTAAAAGGAAGAGGAAAACTGGAGGGCTATATTTACATTAGAAAAAGTATGTTTAGAGGATAAAGAAAGTCATCTTATAATGATTAAGAGGTCAATCCATCAAGAGGAACAATAATCCTAAATATTTGTGTATTTAATAACAAAAGTGCAAAATACATGAAGCAAAAAGTGATAGAAATGCAAGGAAAAACAGACAATCCCCAATTATAGTCAGGGATTTCAATATCACTTTCTCAATAATTGATAGAACAAGTAAACAGAAAATAAATAAGGATACAGAAGACTTGAATAACACCATCAACCAACTTGACCTGACATTTATAGAACATTCCACCCAATAATAGCAGAATACATATTCTTCTCATGGAACACTTACCAAAATAGACCATACTCTGGGCCATTAAAAAAGTCTCAATACATTTTAAAAGATTCAAGTCATACAAAATACATTCTATGATCACAATGGAATTAAAGTAAAAACCAGTAACAGGAAAATCCCCAAATATTGGGAAACAGAATAATACACTTCTAAATAACCCATGGGTCAAAGGGATATCAACAGGGAAATTAGAAAATTTTGAACTGAATGAAAATGAAAATAAAAACATCACATATCAAAATTTCTGGGATGCTACTAAAGCAGTACTTCGGGGAAACTTTACAGCACTAAAGGCCTATATTAGTGAAGAACAAAGGTTTCAAACCAATGACTTCTGCTTTTACCTTAAGAAACTAGAAGAACAAATTAAACCAAACTAAGTAAGAACAAGGAAATAATAAAGATTAGATGGGAAATCAATAAAAAAGAAAATAGAAAAGCAATAGAGAAACATCAGACATGCCAAAAGCTGGTTCTTTGAAAAGGTCAATAAAATTGAAAAATCTCTAACCAGATGGATCAAAGAAAGAAAATATAAAAAGAGAGGGAGAGAAGACACAAATTACCAATATCAGGAATGAAAGAGGTGACATCACTACAGATTACACAGATATTAAAAGGATAATAAAGTTCAAAACTTATTACAAAGCTATAGTAATAAAGTCAGGGTGGTACTGTCATAAGGATAGATCAATGGAACAGAATTAGGAGTCCAGAAAAAAAATAACCCTCACATTTATGGTTAGCTGATTTCCAACAAGGGTGCCAAGACCATTCAATGGAGGAAAGAACAGCCTTTTCAACAAATGGAGATGGCACAACTGAATATCCACATGCAAAAAAAAAAAAACGAAGTTGGACTACCTCACACCATGTACAAAAGATTAACTCAAAATGGATCAATTGGAAAAAAAAAAAAATGGATCAAAGACCTAAATGTAAGAGCTAAAACTATAAGGCTCTTAGAAGAGAACACAAGTGTAAATCTTTACAACCTTGAACTAGGCAATGGTTTCTTATATAT
This sequence comes from Eubalaena glacialis, assembly GCF_028564815.1. Taxonomy (NCBI): domain Eukaryota; kingdom Metazoa; phylum Chordata; class Mammalia; order Artiodactyla; family Balaenidae; genus Eubalaena; species Eubalaena glacialis. Next base: position 23,717,053 of record NC_083728.1, read on the forward strand.
GACACCAAAAGCACATGCATCAGAAGAAAAAATAGATAAGTTGGACTTCATCAAAATTAAAAAGGACTACAAAGGACACTACCAAGAATGTGAAAAGACAACTCATAGAATGGGATAAATATGTGAAAATCGGGGACTTCCCTGGTGATCCACTGGGTAAGACTCCGTGCTCCCAATGCAGGGGGCCCGAGTTTGATCCCTGGTCAGAGAACTAGATCCCACATACATGCCGCAACTAAGACCCGGCACAGCCAAAATAAATAAATATTTTTTAAAATGTGAAAATCATATATCTGATAGCAGATTTATATTCCAAAGTATATAAAGAACACTCACAGCTTAATAATATAGAGATAAGTAGCCCAATTTTAACATGGACAAAGGATTTGAATGGACATTTCTCAAAAGAAGACACAAATGGTCAATAAACACGTGCTCAACATCAGTAGCCATCAAAGTAATGCAAATCAAAACCACAATGAGACACCACTTCACATCTACTAGGATGGCTATAATTAAAAAGACAGACAGTTACAAATGTTGGTGAAAATCTGGAAAAATTGGAACCCTCAGTCACTTCGGAAAACATCCTGGAAGTTGCTCAAAAGCTTAAATACAGATCATATGAATCAGTGATTCCACTCCTAGATATATAACCCCAATATGAAAACATATGTCCACACAAAAACCTATATACAGGGCTTCCCTTGTGGTGCAGTGGTTAAGAATCTGCCTGCCAATGCAAGGGACACAGATTTGAGCCCTGGTCCAGGAAGATCGCACATGCCGCGGAGCAACTAAGCCCGTGTGCCACAACTACTGAGCCTGCGCTCTAGAGCCCGTGAGCCACAACTACTGAAGCCCGCACGCCCAGAGCCTGTGCTCCGCAACAAGAGAAGCCACTGCAATGAGAAGCCTACGCACCACAACGAAGAGTAGCCCCTGCTCTCCGCAACTAGAGAAAAGCCTAGAGAAAACCCCACGCATAGCAACAAAGACCCAATGCAGCCAAAACTAAATAAATTATTTTTAAAAAACCTATATGCAATGTTCATAGCAGCATTATTTGTAATGTCTAAAAAGTGGATACAACATAAATGTCTATAAATTGAAGAATGGATAGATAAAATGTAGTGTATCCATACAATAGAATACCATTCAGAAATAAAAATGAATGACGTACTGTTACATGCTACAACTTGTATGAACCTTGAAAACATTATGATAACTGAAAAAAGACAGTCACAAAAGGCCATATATTGTATGATTCCATTTACATGAAGTGTCCCAAATAAGCAAATCAATAGAGATGGAAAGTAGATTAGTGGTTGCCCAGGACTGAGGGTAGGGGAGTGGGTAGTGGGAAAAGGGGAGTGGCTGCTAATAAGGATACAGTTACTTTTGGGGGTGATGAAATGTTCTAAACTTGGTGTGATGAATGGTGTACAACTGTGTACAATGGTATTAAAACCATTGATTTTTACAATAAATGCTGGAGAGGGTGTGGAGAAATGGGAACCCTCCTATACAGTTGGTGGGAATGTAAACTGGTACAGCCACTATGGAGAACAGTATGGAGGTTCTTTAAAAAACTAAAAATAGAGCTACCATATGACCTAGCAATCCCACTTGTAGGCATATATCCAGAGAAAAACATGGTCCAAAAGGATACATGCACCCCAATGTTCATTGCAGCATTATTTACAATAGCCAGGACATGGAAGCAACCTAAATGTTCATCGACAGAGGGACAGATAAAGAAGATGTGGTACAATGGAATATTACTCAGCCATAAAAAGGAACAAAATAGTGACATTTGCAGAGAGAGACGTGGCTGGACCTAGAGACAGAGTGAAGTAAGTCAGAAAGAGAAAAACAAATATCATATAATATCGCTTACATATGGAATCTAGAAAAATGGTAGAAATGAACTTATTTGCAAAGCAGAAACAGAGTCGCAGAGGTAGAGAACAAACTTATGGTTACCAAGAGGGGAGGGGGGTGGGATGAACTGGGAGATTGGGACTGACATATGTACACTACTATGTATGAAATACACAAACTAATGAGAACCTACTGTATAGCACAGGGAACTCTATTCCATGCTCTGTGACAACCTAAATGGGAAGGAAACCTAAAAAAGAGTGGATATACGTATATGAATGACTGATTCATTTTGCTGTACAGCAAGAAACTAACACAACATTGTAAAGCAATTTTACTCCAATAAAAATTTTTTAAAAACATTGATTTTTATACTTTAAATAGGTAAATTGTATGGTATATAAATTATATCTCAATAAAGCTGTTATTTTTTAAAAGGGATAACAAAGGAATATGATGAACAACTTTATGCCAATAAATTTGACAACTTAGATGAATGGACACATTTCGTTGAAGATACAAATTACCAAAGCCCATGGAAGAAGCTATAGGTAAACTGAATAGCCCTATATTTATTAAAGAAGTTGAATTTTTAGATAAAACTTTCCCACAAAGAAAACTCATGGGTCAGATGGCTTCACTGGTGATTCTAAACAAACACTTGTATGCTAATTCTATACAAACTCTTGTAAAAGACTGAAGAGAGGGAAATACTTTCCACTGCACTTTATGGGGCCCTGATACCAAAACCAGACAAACTCAATACAATAAATGAAAACTACAGACCAATAGCCTTCATGAATATAGATGTCAAAATCCTAAACAGGGACTTTCCTGGTGGTCCAGTGGTAAAGAATCCGCCTTCCAATGAAGGGGGCTCGGGTTCCATCCCTGGTCAGGGAACTAAGATCCCACATGCCGCGGGGCAACTAAGCCTGGGCGCCACAACTACTGAGATCGCATGCCTCAACTAGAGAGCCCAGGTGCCGCAAACTACAGAGCCCATGCACTCCGGAACCCACGTGCCACAACTGCAGAGCCCACGCACCCTGGAGCCTGTGTGCCACAACTTGAGAGAAGCCCGCGCGCCGCAATGAAAGATCCCGCATGCCTCAACGAAGATCCCGTGTGCCGCAACTAAGACCCGATGCAGTGGAGGGGGGAAGGGGGGAAGAGGAGCAAGAGGTAGGCTTACCTAGGGCCATGAGGAGACTTTTGGGAGGGATGGATATGTTCATTATCTTGATTATGGTGATGGTTTCAGGGTGTATACATCTGTCAAAACCTATCAATTTGAACACTTTAACTATGTGTGATTTATTGTATGTCAGTTATACCTCAATAAAAGCTGTTTTTTAAAAAGGAAAATAAAGTTACACTGGAAACGGGGGGAAAGGATTAAACTAGAATACTTTGACTGGTTTTTTTCAACTTAGAGGTTCTAACATTTTTTTTTTTTTTTTTTCTCTCTTTTTTTTTTTTTTTTTTTTAATTTTTATTTATGTATTTATTTATTTATGGCTGTGTTGGTTTTTCGTTTCTGTGCGAGGGCCTTCCCTAGTTGCGGCAAGTGGGGGCCACTCTTCATCGCGGTGCACGGGCCTCTCATTATCGCGGCCTCTCTTGTTGCAGAGGACAGGCTCCAGACGCGCAGGCTCAGTAATTGTGGCTCACGGGCCTAGTTGCTCCGCGGCATGTGGTATCTTCCCAGACGAGGGCTCGAACCCATGTCCCCTGCATTAGCAGGCAGATTCTCAACCACTGCGCCACCAGGGAAGCCCCCTAACATTTTTTGAGTCTTGAAATGTTAAGTCTCATCTGTTCAAGGATTCATAATCATTTATTTCCATAGTATAAACATACCTCATTCTGTCATTTGAAGATAACTATACTGAGGTTCTGAGATGCATTGGTACCAAGTAAGAGGCTGTGATGCTAAATCATTTCTCCTAAAATGTAACACCCATAACCTGAGATCCCATGATTCCATCGCTTTCTCCATCTCCATTCTTTTCCTCAAACACGAATGGAGGAATAGAATGGCTCCTACTCCATCATTAGAATTTAAATCACCTCTCGCTTTAGGGAGCCACTGAACATGATGTTTAGGAAGAGTTTTAAGTAATACGGGGATGTGCTTCCACCACAGGCATGAGCAGGGAGAGGGAACAGAAGTGAAACACAGAGGTATTCTGGAGTGTCAGCCCACACGGAGCAGAAAAACGTCCCCGGACAGAACAACCAATGGGACATAGCTCCAAAGCTACCGCAGACACCACTAGTGATTTTTGTTTTCATCTTTTTCTTTTAAAAATTTTTTACATTTTAAATGAATAGGCTTTGTTTTTTAGACCAATTTTAGGTTTACAGAAAAATTGAGCAGCAAGTACAGAGTTCCCATATATCCTTTCTCCTTCCCCCTCGTAGTTCCCCATGATTAATACCTTGCATCAGTGTGGTACCTTTGTTACAATGGATGAACCAATATTGATACATTATTATTAACTAAAGTCCATTGTTTAAACTAGGGTTCACTCTTTGTATTGTAAAGTTCTATGGGTTTTGACAAATGTATAGTGTCATGTATCCACCATCTCAGTATCATACAGAAGAGTTTCACTGTCCTAAAATCCTCTGTGCTCCACCTACTCATCCCTCCCTTCCTCCCCTCGAATCCTTGGCAACCACTGATCTTTTTACTTTCTCTACAGTTTTACCTTCTCCAGAATGTCATACAGTTGGAATCAGACAGTATGTAACCTTTTCGGACTAGCTTCTTTCACTTAGTAATTGTGTTTAAAGCTCCTCCATGTCTTTTTGTGGCTTGATAGCTCATTTCTTGTTATTGCTAAATAATATTCCATTCAATGGATGTACCACAATTTGTTTATCCAGTCACCCATTGAAGGACATTTTGGTTGCTTCCATTATATATACATATACACATGAATCAAGCCATACTATATATACATTAAGGTTAGTGTACTCTACCACACATGTTACACCTCAATACAAAACTTTTAAATATAATAATACTCTGTAGTCATTGACTCAGAAAGATGGCCAGCATCAAGGGGAAAGGTAGCTATAGATAAACAGGACTCATATGACCCTATTTATGCAAAATCATCTACACATATGCATTTCACTGCAGATGACTTCAAAACTATATGAACTAAAATTTATGAGAGTACTTTGTGTACACCAAGCATTGGTCTAAGCACTTTTTTACATCATTTCATCCTCACAACCGTCTTATGAGGTTGGGACCATTACTGGCCCCACTTTACAGATGAGAAGACCGAGGCACAGAGAGATTAGGTAACTTGCTTGAAGTCAACTAACTAAGTGGCAGGGTGGGATTTGAACTTAGGCCTTATGGCACCAGCGCCCATGCTCTTATGTAAACCCTGACCACAACCTGACCACAGCCCCTGAGGCTGCACACGGTCTGGTCTCTGTCACCCCCCTCATGCTTTAACTCATCCTCCCTCCTCATCCCAACATTCCAGGCTTCTCCTCTTCCTTTCTTTTCCCTGAAAACACCACTGCCCTCACACTGCAGGGTTTGCATATTTGCCGTTCTCTCCACCAGGAATGTCTTCTCATCCCTCTGGTCTCAGCCCAAGTGTCACCTCCTCCAGGCAGCCTTCCGGACCCCCAGCCTGGGCTGGGACCTCTGATTTGCATCCATCGTTCCCATGACTCTCCCCTGTGGACCTCATCACTGTTCTAGCTGCTTTTTGAGTCCCCTGAGAGTGAGGAAGTGTCTGTTTCACTCAGAGCCACGTCCCCTCTGCCCACTGTAGGGCCTGGCGTGGATTGGGCACTCAACAAATATTTGCTGAAGGAATGAATAAGTGAATGAATGAATCCACCTGCCAGGTCAGATCGACTTGGAGGGGCCTCTGGAAGGCTGACATCGAAATGTCGACGATGGTCACCACAGGGAGGTGGTTTCCGGGGAATTTTTACTCTCATTTTTGTACTTTGGGGTTTATCTGGCTGGATAGTGTTCCTGGGTGCAGATATCATCTTCCAACCCCTCAGCACTTCTCCTGTCTGGGGGACCCCCGTCTGCCACCCTCCCTGCCCCCTACAAAGTTCTCCCAGCTCTGCCTGCAGCCCCAGTGGGCGGTGTATTAATAAACGGAGGGAGAAGGTCACCCAGCTTGCAAGCACCGAGCTGAGCCGTCCTTGACCCAGGTGCAGATGAAATGCGCTGGGGGCGGGGGAGGTGAGGGGGGTGGGTGGAGCCACTTCACCGAGCACTGAGCACGGGTGAGCTATTTCTGATTCCCACCTGGCCGGGCACAGCGCATCTGCCGCAGGAAGCCGCAGGAAACGAGCCAGCCCGGCAGGTAGAACCGCTGGCCGGCTCCCCCCCGCACACTCATCACACCAGACCTGGCCACTGACCTGCTGAAAACCCTCCCTCAGCTCTCCAGCATCCAGGGTCGTGGCGGGGGGCGGGGGGGGGGAGGGAAGGGCAAGCCCCTCCACCTGGCATTTGAGGCTCAGCAAGGTCCCCGCCCACCTTCCTGCTCTCCACTCTCCCAAGTGCAGCCAGGTCCTCACTCAACTCCTGGCCTTTGCACGTGCTGTTCCCTCTGCCAGGAATGCCTGCTCGGCCCCAGTAGTTGGCTCGCTCCCACTTAACCTGTGGGTCTCAGCTTGGAAAACTCCTCCAAGAAACCTTCGCTGATCATCCCCCCAGCCCTTGTCCCAGGGCTGCCTGCTATCACAACACAGATCCTGATGACCTGGTGGCCTGTGATCCCTCTCCCAGCCTGTGATGTGGCCACCTTGTGGGCCCTCATAGTCATCTCCGTGTCCCAGAGTCCAGCAAGGGAGCGGCCCATAGCAGACACGAATCCACGTTTGCCGACTGACTACAAGAGGGAGAAAGTGCTCCTGGTGCTGAGAGGGACAGAGGAAGTGGGGGGCAGGGGAGCGGGAGGGGAGCCAGTGATTGAGTGTGGCTGTGACCTGGAGGCCGAGGGTAGAGAGATGTGGTCCTGGGGGGTGGGGCAGCGTCCACAGTCAGCTGCAACCCGTCTGATGGGCTTGCCCTCCTCTAGCCAGCCAGCCCCAGAGCTCCAGGTACCAGGTGTGGCTGCCTGCAGGCCCTGCCTCCCCAGCCCCGACAGGCGCAGTGGACGTGGAATCTGTACAGAACAGAGCGTTCTGTCTAAATATATCTGCTCCCAACACAGGACACACAGGGAGGGAGTGGGGGGCACGGTGGGCCTGAGTGCTGGGAGAGCCTCTCAGGAGCACTCGCCCGGCCCACAGCCCCTGCCCTGGCAGGGGGAAACCCACCCTGCGGCCCAGGGTCAGGGGCGGGCCTGGGTGGGCTTTTCCAAGCAGGGTTCCCAATGCCTGACCTCCTACCCAAAAGCAGCTGCCTTGAATGTGGGCCACACACAAACCAGGCCAGCAGAGGAGGGAGGGGACACAGAGGTGGAACCTGGGGGAGGGGGACACGGAGCTGGGGGAAGAGGCCTTGGTCCCAGGCAGTCCAGACTCTCCCCACCACCTTGTAACAAAGGCACAGAGAGGGAGGCAACTCCAACAGGGTCACATGGGGGTCTGGGGGCAGTGAGGGGGTGGAGAACCCAAGTGTCTTGGCTCCCAGCCACCCTGAGGGCTTCTAGAATTCTCTTCAGCCTCTCCCAAGGATCTCTCAGAGTGGGAGAGCAGAAAGCACTAGGTTCAGAGCCAAGAGGCTGTGGTTCGGGACTTCCCTGGCGGTCCAGTGGTTTAGGACTCCGTGCTTCCACCGCAGGGAGCATGGGTTTGATCCCTGGTCGGGGAACTAAGATCCCGCATGCTGCGTGGCACGGCCAAAAAATAAATAAATAAATAAATAAAAATTTTTAAAAAAGAGGCTGTGGTTCAGCCCCATCTCCACCACTGAGGCCCTCAGGCAAGTCCTCTCTGGGCCCCTGTTTCCCCATCTGTAAAATGGTCATAAGCACGCGTCCCTGTGTGTGCAGGCACTCTGCACGTAGGAGTGTCCACTTCTTGGCCCTCCCTTCCAAGCTGGTCTCATTGGGAGCCCGGGCCAACCTTCTGTGAGCTGGTCTGCACTGGGGTGTGGGGAAGGAACGCCAGAAGCCTCCAGAGTGTGTGTGTGCGTAGGGGTCGGGGAGTCATAAGAGAACACAACATCAGCTGCTTTTTCTTGAGCACCTGCTATGTGCCAGGCCCTGTCCTAGGTACTGGGTTGGCCAAAAAGTTTGTTTGGGTTTTTCCATAACATCTTGCATCACCTCAACGTCACACCAAGCCTCCGAGGAAGGCAGTGACGTGTTATCTCACGGGGAAGAGATGGGGAACTGAGGCTCAGAGAGGTTTCTGTGACCTGCTGAAGGTCACACAGCTGGTGAGGAGAGCCAGACTCGAACTCGAGCCAACCCTCAGAGTCGGCTCACTTCCTCCTGTGGGTGGACGAGCTCACTGGTGGCCACCCAGGGAGGTGCGCCCGTGGCTCCAAAAAGCCTCCCAGGGTCCTCAGGGCTGAGGCAGTCGCCACCTTTCCACTCAGTTTTGCTCTTTCAATTAAAAACAAAAGCAGAAAGAAAAAAAAAACCCTGTTTATTGAAACAGCTGGACATAAACACTCGCTGCTTCATTTTTAAACAGGCACTAAGGCCCCATACAGCCGAGCCTACCTCCCGGCCCTCACCCACTCTCACCCTAGGCAGGATGGTGCAGAGCCTGGACGCTGAGGACAGCTGGTCTGGGTTCAAATCCTGGCTCTACCAGCTGCTGGCTGGGTGACCTTCGGACTGTCACCCTCCCTCTCTGTGCGTCATCTCCCCACCTGTGAGAGAACAGTGGGTCCCTTCACCCAGTGTCACTGGGTGTACTGGAGAGACGGCTAAGGCCAAGTTCTGGCCCACGTCCCACAGGAAGCAGCCAGCATCACTCTGGTTTAACCTATCACTGATGACAGGGTAAGATTCCCTAAAAATAGATCCCCAGATTCCCTCAGAGTGGCTCCTGGAGATAGAATGTGTGTGTGTATGTATGAGAGAGAAAGAGAGAGAGATCATAAATGTTTATTATCATTTTAAGTCATTAAGTTTTGGGATAATCTGTTATGCAGCACCAGATAACTAACACAGAGGGTCAGCCTTGAGGGGGGGCAGAGGAGAGGGCAGAGAGCAACTGGGGGCTGGTTCCAGAGGGCACAATTTATGTCTCCCAGGCTGGGCATGCGGGGGTGCCTTCCTCTCATGCCTCCCCCTGACCTCAGCCTTCCCTCTATGGCTGCTTCCTATGACTGTTTATAGACACAAGAACAGATCAGAAAGAACTCCTCTAACCCACAGAGCCTACCATGCGCCAGCTCAAAGCTAAAGGCTTTTGGACTTCCCTGGTGGCACAGTGGTTAAGAATCCCCTGCATTGGCAGGCAGGGTTCGAGCTTTGGTCCGGGAAGATCCCACATGCTGCGGAGCAACTAAGCCCGTGCGCCACAACTACTGAGCCTGTGCTCTAGAGCCCGCAAGCCACAACTACTGAGCCCGCACTCCGCAACGAAGAGTAGCCCCCGCTCGCCACAACTAGAGAAAGCCCGCACACAGCAACGAAGACCCAACGCAGCCAAAAATAAAAATTAATTAATTAATTAAATAAAATTTTAAAAGATAAAGGCTTTCACATATCAGTTTTCATTAAATTCTTTATTATGCCCAGTGCCCTGAATAATGCCTGGCACATAATAGGTGTTTGTATTACTCTGTATGGACTGGGCAGCAGTGATAAATAGACCCCAAATTTCAGGGGCTTAAAGAACAAGAACTGTACTCCTTTCAAACACTTGGGCTTCTCCCCAGGTTGGCAAAAAACAGCCCTGGTGGGTCCACAAGCTAAAAGAGGGAGACCAATCAGCCAGCTTCCCACTTGCTCAGCCCCTGGGCACCCCCATGGCGCCCCAGATGGGCTCATGCAGCCATCGCCCCCGCTCCTGGTTGGGGAGGAGAGGCGCGAGGGGCCACAGGGGGATGTACGGGCTGGGCTCTGGTCTGAGGCACTTGCCATATGACCTGGGCTTGACCCGGACATCTCTGGGGGACAGGAGCCTGACGGGGCACAGTCTGCACCTGGTCACTGGGCGCAACAGTGCTTGGCTGACACCTATGAGCTGTGCACCTACTGTGTGCCAGGCCTCAGGCTGGGCACGGCTAGGGGAACCAAGAGGCGCCAGCCTGGCTCCTGCCTGGAGGGCAGGAGTGACCCACGTGGGACAAGGGGGCCCGTCTCCTGGAAGGATGAGGCCTAAGCCGAGTGGTAAATAACGAATAGGAGTTCCTGAGCAAAGACTCTGGGGAAGGGTTTTCCAGGCAGAGGGAGGCTGGGGGCCAGGGGACATGGTGTGCTCTGGGAGTCCCAGGTCATTCAGCTGATCCGTAGGTGAGGGTGTGACAGGGGCAGGTGACAGGGGCGTGGACTGCTCAGGGCTCTGGGCCATGACAGGGTGTAAGGGGCCGGGTGTGGTTCTGGATCCATCTCTTTGCCTGTGTGTGGAGGGTATATGGGCAGGAGACCTAGGAGAGAGCCGGGACAGTCATCTCGACGAGAGGCCATGACGTGCTGAAGTCAAAAGATGCTTGAGGAGGGGACGTGGGGCAGGGAAGGGGCCCAACTTCTGCTTCGTAGCCGAACCCCTAGTCCCACCCCAAGGGCTCCATGCCTAAGGCTGCCTCCCCTCCCCCAGCCTCCAGGAATGGCCTTGTCATTTATCAAACCCAGCCTGGCAAATGGTTCCTGGAAGCCTCGGGGCTGCTGGCTGTGCGGTGGTGCCCCTGCCCACCCCCGCACTCCCAAAACAGGCTGCCGGCTGCCTCTGCCCCTGCCCCGTCCAGTGTCAGCAGAGGGTGGGGACACACCGGGTCAGCAGAGTCCGTCGGCTTTGGCCTCAGCCTCAGCAGGCAGGCAGATGGCCAACACTCCGTGCCAGTGCCGGGAAGGCCTGAGGCGTGGCCGGCCAGGAGAACACTGTGGGTCTGCCCTGCTCCGGAACCTTCTGTGGCTCCCCAGTTTCTCTCAGTGGGAAGCACCCTTGCAGGGGGAGCCCGAGAGGCTGGGAGGAGGGGCCCAGCTCCACTATGACTTGCTGCAGAACCTCAGGCAAGTCGCTCAAACGAGCTGAGCTGGACTCAGTGAGAGCCAAAAGCTTTCCCCAAGGACCCCTCAGGGGTCCAACCCACATCTGGCCAAGTTTCAAGCCCCACCTGGACAGGCTGCTTCACTTCTCTGAGCCTCAGTTTCGCTGTACATCAGCAGTGCACCATGTGGTCCACCAGGCCCTGATTCCCCCTCACATCGAGCTCCTCCGAGCTCCCTCCAGGCTTGAGACCCTCACGCTCCCCATGCTGCCCCCAGGTCAGGGCCTTTGCACCAGTTAACTCCCACTTGCAGGTCTCAGCTTGAGTGTCGCCTCCCTGGGGCAGCCCTCCCGGACCGCCCCAGTCTAGGGCAGATGTCCTTGTGCTTCTCTGCAGCAGCTGTGCCTGTCACTGATGTGCGTTTACATTCATCTGGGAGGTTAGGTTATGACCGCTGGCCTCCCAAGAGGATTGTGGGCCCCAGAGGGGTGGGACCGGGGGCTCAGTTCACTGATATGTACCTGGCACCTGCTCTGGGCACAGAGCAGGCACCTTCCATGTTGTCTGCTGAATGAATACTTAGAAGAAGAAAGGGAGAAAGGGAAGGGAAGTCCAGAGGGAGGATAATATCTATCTCCCAGTGTTAGGAGGATCTGACAATACACAAAAGCCCTGGCCTGAGCGGAGGCAACGTCACACCAGCCCCACACCCCCAAACATACACATATCGCACACAGGGGTGGGAAGGGGCCCACGGGCGGCCCTACCTCCCTGTCCACGCCCACACCCTCCCCGAGTCCCCTGATGAACCAGACAGACAAGGGTCAGGTGCACAGACAGGCAGAGGTGGGTCTGGCCCCATGACTCGCCAAGACCACCAGGCTGCCCAGAGCCAACCAGCCTCCGTCCCCGCCCGCTCTGTCCCTGGAAGGCCCTGCACACTCCCAGGTCTCCAGGAATCTCTCACACCCCAAAGGTGGCAGGTTTCCCCCCACACCCAGAAGAGGCATGAGACACTAACACCTTCTCCCTGCCATCTCACCTCAGCTTCGAGGACCGGAGCTGCGGCCAGAAAATTCCCAGCACAGCCAGGCTGGGGCCCAGAGATGGGCCGGGGCAGCCTCAACCCCTCCTACCCCATCCCACTCCTAGTGCACAGATGGAGAAACTGAGACCCAGAGAGGGCACTGCGGCGGGGTGGGGCGGGGGGTGGTCATGGTCACCACGCTGGCCTCTTGCCTGGGACTTGCTTGCCTTCTCACCTGGATGCCTGAGTCCCACAGACCTGGCTTCAGATCCTCGCTCTACCCACACCAGCTGTACAGCCTCAGTTTCCTTGGAGATAAGATGGGGATGATCACAGCACCTTGCCCCCTTCACTGCGGGGTGCACACATGGAGAACACAGGTGGCAGAGGGCCCTGTCCTCCCACAGCAGGCCGAGTCCAGCCAGGACACCTCCCGAGTTGCAGGTGACCCCCTCAGAGCCATCACTGCAAAGCTGCCTGCTCAGCTTCAGAATCCCAAAGCCCGGCCCTCACAGTGCACCCTGCCCAGAAAAGATAGGCAACCATGCCAGGGTCACACAGCAAGACCCCAGCATGCAGAGACTTGAACTTGGGCCCTGTTCAGCTGAAACTCCAACCCCGAGCCTCCCACCCCAAAGTGGATCTGGCAGAGCCAAGGAGGTGCCAGGGCTTGGCGGCAGCCGGAGGAGGGAGGGAGGCAGGCAGGCAGGCAGCTGGAGGTGGTGGGAAGAACCTTTTTTTCCCCTGTCTTTAGCAAACTCGGGTCCCCGTTTCCAAGCTGCGCTCCAGAGCCCTCAGTTGCTGCGTCACTGCACGCAGTCAGCCCGCGGTGGGCGGAAGGGAAGGCTCCCTCCCTCTGGCAGGGGCTGGGGGGCAGGGGGGTGGTGGGGAGCCAGGCAGAGGGTCAGGGGTGAGGACAGTGAGGGCTCCCTGACAGCTCCCAGAGGGAAGCCCAGCTGGGTTCACCCCTGGAATCACAGAGGGCTGAGCTGGGAGAGGCTCGGAGACTTAACCCCTAGTGCCCCACAAATAGATGGAGACCATGAGGCTCAGAGAGGTGCTGGGATTCAGTCGGTGACACACAGCAGCAAGCTAGCTCACCATTCGAATTCCAAGCCCCTATCTCCTAGCAACTGCAAAGCAAAAGCCTCCTGGACCCACCTCTGTCACCGCGGGCTCATCTGTCACTGCAGAAAGAAAAATGTCTGAACTAGAGGCCTAGTTCTCACTCCCCGGCCCTGGCACCTGGAAGCACACAGACCCCCACCTGCACGATCACAAGCACCTCAGCGGGGTGTGGTTCTGAGCCCCTGTCGTGGGGCGCAGCACAGTGCTAGGTACACAGCAGGCACTCAATAAGTGGTCTTGTGCTCCATTTATGTGCCGGGATGCTGGCCCCATTTCTACATTGTCAAAGACAGAACCCGCCCACATCATGTGTTTTCTAAAGATGACCCCCTCGTGTACCAAATGTCGCTTTAGCCATTTTTGAAGTAAACTCCGGGAGACGGATCACCTGCACAGGCCTTCTTATGCTGAAGAGAGGAATACAAATGCCGTGTTTGCTTTGCCGCCTGCTCAGGAGCGCCTGCACCCCTGTGACTGGGCCCTGGGGCCTGCGGTGTTTGTGTGAGATGGGTCTGCCCCCTCACTGGACGGCCCCAGGAACCAAGCGCTTTGTTCTCCCTCTGTTCTGCAGTCATGGTCACTTCTCAGGACCCGTGTCACCTCCACGTCCCCCCGGAAGCCGGGGAGATGGGCCACCTACCGGAACTGTGTGTTAGTGGCAACTAAAGGAGATGGGACAGGCCACGGCTCTCTTACTAACAGCACGCTTCCCCCGGGGCCTCCAGCAGGGCCTGGGAGGTGAGGCGCTGCTGAGTGACCAGTGACATCCACAGGCACTCTCAGACCAGGCTGAGCTCCACCTCCAGGGTGTGTCCACGTGCCCTCAAACCAGGATCTGGGTCTGCCACCCACATTTGACTCCCACGGCCTAGTACCCACCTTCCATGCCCTCCACCATCACTTCTGCTGAACAAATGGGAACTTTAGAATTTCCGTAACACAGGGCTAAGAGTAGACTCTAAACTCTAACCCACCTGGATTCAAATCCTGGTGCCACCACTTCACCAGCTGTGGGGCATTGGACAACCTACTATAGCTCTCTTTGCCCCAGTTTCCTCGTCTGTAAAATGGGGAGAGTAATCATAGGGTGGGACGGGACAAAAAGAGGGGCCGGATTTACGGTGCTCAGAGGCGGTGCTCACTCAACAGAGGGCCCAGCACTGTGCATGGCTCCTAGGCGACGGTCACTGATGCTCTGTGGCATGAACGGGTGTTAGTCAATGATCCGTTGTCATTATTATTATCATCATCGACATCAGCAGGGATCCCCAAGCCTGGTTTTGCAACTAGCCCTGGTATAGGGTGTAGCAGAATTTTCCAAACAAAATTTGCTTCCATTCATTTTGGGTTTTTGAAAAGGCCACGTCAGACAGCTCGGCGAGGAGGAGGCGGCATTGCGAAACCCAGCACAGAGAGATCTGGGTCCCGCTCCTCGGCTCGGGAAATGATGTGCGATCCATGAGCAAGGGGGGCCCTCGGAGCCGGCACCCCCAGGGCTCGGTCCAGGGGGCTCCTGGACTCCTGGGTTTATCCCCACTCTCTGAGTGACCCTGAGCAGCCACCCAACTGCTCTGAGCCTCAGTTTCGTCATCTGTCAAATGGAAACAATTTCTGCTTTTATTTGTACCCCTCCCTGGGGGTGGTTAGAAGATGAGGGGATTAAATGTGTTCTGCAAACTGTAGAGTATCGCACACACCCTACAGGCCTCAGTCCTGGCCTGGGGCAACCACCAGGAGACACTGTGAAGTGGGTGTGGGAGCAGAACAGTCTTCACCCGCCCCCCCCCCCAGAGGCCACAACAAAAGAAAATCTAGTCACCTGAGTTTTAAAGGGTTCCCCCCACAAGAGTCTGATGAAGCGGGGAGTGGGCTTGTCTTTAGTGCAACACAGGAAGCCCCTCCTTAGTGAGAGCCTTTCCCAAAGAGGGTGGAGTGAGAGTTTGCACGGCAGGGGCCCCCTCCCAGCTGAGCCGGCCTCCACACTCCCTTAACCGTCAGGATCCTCCATTAGAAGGAACTTCGGAGCCTCACGCCCAGCCCCTCAAAGCCACCAAGCCCCAATGTGGGACAGCCCTCCCCACGCGCAAAGAAGAGGCAGGGCCCCTGAGGACTCCCTTCCCGGGCTGTCAGGATCACAGACTCCAGACTGTGGGTAGACGCAAGGCCCCTCTGAGTTCACCAGGCCCTAGCTTTCACTTTACTAAGGCAGTCCAGAGACGGAACATGTCTCATCCAAGAGCACACAGCAAGGCAGCAACAAGGCTCCTGGCACAGGCTGGACACCCACCATGACAGTACATTGCCCACCTCCATGGCCAGCCCGCTCAGGAGGCCACCTCCTCCTAGAAGGACACGTACCCCCACCAACCCCAAGCCTGCCCAGCACTTGGCTGCCTCCTTGCCTCTAACCATGCAGTTCTCTCAGCCAGCAGTGCCCTTCCCCGCCATTCTCCATCGACCCAAATCCCTCTAATCCTCCAAAATCCACCCCAGATCCAGTGTGTGTCCTCCAGGAAGCACTCCCTGCAGGTCCTAACTAGTGGCCCCTTCCCAGCGCTCGAGCAGCCCCAGCCTCCATCACTGAGAGGGGCCTGGCAGGATGACTAGAGTTTACAGAGCAGGGCCCTGTGGGGGGTCTCTGGGTCCCCATGCCTGGCACAGGGCTGGGCACTCAGCAGGCCTCAGGAAGCACTGGTGGCCCAAAGACAGAATGGAGGATTAGGAACTGGAGAGGTGAAGGAGCTGGTGGCCTAGTGAAAGAAAGAAGGGATGAACCAGTAAATAGGTGATGATGTGAGCAGATGAACTGATTCAGGAACAAATGCCTGGCAAGATGGGCACAGACACACCACCGAAGATGTAGGGTCTTGCCCAAGTGTGGCCCCTCGCCCTCTTGTAGAGCCTCTGGGGGCTCCTAGATGTACTGGGATTTTAGAGGCCACAGGCCTATCAGAGCCCAGCCAAATGCCTCTAGGTTTGCAGACCCAGCTGGAGGCCAGGAACCCACAGGGATGGTCAAGGTGGTGACTGGGACTGGCCAAGGGTCCCACCATGCCCTACCACCCAGTCCTTGACTGAGAATGGCCTAGACCTGTCCTCAGCCCCAGGGGAATGGCATGAAGAGGCAGGCATAACCCTGGCCCTCCCCACACCAACCACACTGAGCGACATCCAACAATAAGGCATGGTGACTGGCTCAGTGAAGGCAGAGGCCCGTGGGACTGTAAAGGTGGTGACAGGGACACAACCTGGCCTGGGTACCAAGGAAAGCTTTTTTCTGGAGACCTGGATGATGAGTAGTAGTTAAGTAGGCAAATGAGGGGAAGGAAGGCAGGAGGTTCAGGCAGAGGAATCAGCATGTGCAAAGGCCCTGAGGCTGGAGGGAACCTGGCCTGTTCCAGGAACTGAAAGCAGGCTAGGGGGACCGGAGCCAAAAGGTGGGGGGGTGGGGCAGCGGTGCAAGATGTGGCCAGAGGAGTAGCGAGTTGGGGCAGCGGTGCAAGATGTGGCCAGAGGAGTAGCGAGTTGGGGAAGGAGGCTGGGCTTCATCCTGGGAGCTGTGGGCATTTATTGAGTACTTACTGTGTGCTTAAAAAAAATCTGCATTCACGATTTTATGAATTCACATTCCAGAATGTTTAAGTGAAAGTGTTTAAATGCACTGTAATCAGACAATGCTATTTTTTAATGCTTTTTTGAATGAATGAATCTATCAATCAATCAATCACAGATGTATAGGAGGGTAGAGACCAACTGCCCCCATCACACAGAATGTCCTATACAATTCCTCAGGGCCTCCCCATCATGCAGAAATGCTGGCACTGATGAAGCCAGTGGCCCATAAACCACACAAGAACCTAACGAGATGCCAGTGGGTGCCCCCGGTACGTCCAATACGTCACTGAGTCTTCTGAAAGCTCCAAAGTACACAATCTATCCTTAGTTTCCAAGTGCTGCACAGACTGTCTTCAAAAACACCAACTCAGCTGCCAGGCAGCCTCGCGCTCAGGGCACAGCCCTCAAACCCACAGCTCCATCGCAAGGCTGGCACTAGCGGGATGCTGCCCTGGGTCCCACATAACAGCCGTCCATCAGCCCGCTCCACCCCACACCTCCTCTCCAGTCTGGACCTTGCCTTCTGTCCCCAGTGCCCAGCACAGACCGTCTCCCACTGACAAAACAGGGGCTCCTTGAGGGTGGGGACCACATCAGGCCATCACATGTCCCCAGCGCCTTGCACAGGCCTAGCCTGGCCTCTGATGGATGAATGAGGGGCGGGTGCCAGGGACACCACACACAAGCACGCTCGCTTAAGTCCAGCGGCCGCCTCTCAGCTCCAGGAGGACCCAGGAGCCCTGGCGCACCCCTGCCACGGCGCAGGCACGAGCACACACGCCTGCCCCACGTGCACAGCCAGTGTCTCCAGGAGCTGCTGGGAATACAATTGGCATCTGCCACTGACTGGCTGCCAACAGCCCAGTTCCGGGGCCTGGCGGTGGCTCCCAACACTCCAGCTACCAACGGGCTACCGGCTCTGCGGCCCCACCCAGTCCTGCTGCCCACAGGAGTCTGGCTCAGGCCCCTCAGGCCACCCTGGGGCCAGGCAGCCCACAGTCCCCACTGTGGGACAGAAACTGGGCTCCTCCAACAGCCTCTCTGAGACGGTCCTGTACAATCTCGCTTCAGCACCTCTGGCCTGGCAGAAGACACAGCCCCCTCCCACCAGCGAAGGCCCAGAGGTAGAGGGAGCCAGGACCCCAGGGAACTGGGCTGGGCCGGGAGGTGCAACCGGGTAGAGCCAGGCCAGCCCAGCCTCCCTTGAGGCTGGGGACTGCAGCCCCCTCCCCCTCTGATATTTCCACTTCCAGGCAGGTGTGGGTCCAGGAACCCTCCCCCCATTAGCCCTGCTTTCCAAGCTTGAGGCTTCCCATCCTAGGGGCACCTCCTCCGCCCCTTCATCCCCCAAGCCCTGCAACTGGCCTTCCCCATCCCATAAGCCCTTCCCCTATTTCATTTTTTCCCCACATCAACAGTCTCTGGCAGCCGCTCTGCAACACAGGCAGCGCCGAGGAAGAAGGGAGAAGGGAGAGGGATGAGGGATAGAGGAATGGAAGGATGGAGGGGGATTGGAGGCGGTAGGTTTGGCCGAAAGAGGCCAGAGGCCATCACATGTCCAGGTAGCACATGTCCCCTCCCAGCAGGCCCGGCACATCTGGACCCAGCTGGCCTCTCGGGCCACCTGGTCCACCCGCCACCCGCTCTGAACGCGAACCCCTTTCACCGCGGGGCGCCGCACGTGGGGGCCTCCAGTAGCCATGTGAGCACCCCCCCCCCAGCCCAGGTGCCCGGGTCAGCCCGGCCCCTCCCGGGTACGCAAACAGGGAGGGGGCGCTATGCAGCGGGGGTGGGGGGGGTGGGGGGTGCCCCTGCCCCCTCCCCAGATGCCAGGTCCGGGGAAAGAGCTCGGGAAGCGGGGAGCCGGCCGGGCAGGCTCCCGGGGCTACTGAGGCGGGATCGGAAGCAGCTGGGTTGAATGGAGAAATGCCCGGGCCGGCCGGCCGGCCGGCCGGCAGAGCCCTCCGTCTCCTTAGCTCCAAGGTTGGTGGGCAGGGAAGGGGTCTACCTGACCCCCCGTCCGCCCTGCTAATGGAGGGTCGGGCCGGAGGAGAGGCTTCCCAGCTTTGGCAACCGGTTGACAAGGGGGAGTCCGCGGGAAAAAGAGGTGGAATGGGGGCCCGGCCCCGGATAGAGGGTTCCGGGCCCAGCGCCACCGCCCCCCGGTTGAGGGTCGGGGGAGACCTAGATTGGGGGATCCCACCCAGAGAAGGGGGCTTCCCAGCCGCAGAGCCGCCCCCTCGGATCGGGGGCTCAGAAAACAGAACTAGCAGGGGGAGGGGGCTTTTCTGCGCCAGCGCCGCCCCTCGGTTTAGGGAGGTCTGTCAGAGAGGAGACCCGGATTTCGGGGTCTTGCCGAGGGACGGGGCGCACCGGCCCCGGAAAGGGGGTCCGGGCTACCGCGCGCCACCCCCGCGCCCTCACCTGCGCCCGCCGCCCCGGCCGCCTCCGGCCCGTTCGGCCGCTGCGCTGCTGCGCCGCCGCCGCTCAGGTCCGCTCGCAGGTCCGCTCGCCTAGGCCCCGGCCCCGGCCCCGGCCCCGGCCCGCGGGCGCCCCATGCCTCTCCTCTGGCCGGCGCGGCGCCCCAGATGCGGCTGCGGGAGGAGGAGCCGCGCGGCCCCGGCTCCCCGAGAGCGGCGGGGAGGGGGCGGGGGGCGGGGGGCGGGGAGAGGCGCGCGGGGGAGGGGGCCGCGCGGCTGCGCCCAAAACCAGGCGCGGATGCAGCCACCGGCTCGGGGCTGGGGGTGGGGGGGGCGCCGTTTCCAACGCCCACCCCCACTCACGCCCCCGCAACCCCGGGGGGGGAGGGGGAGGGTCGCCGCAGCCGGCGACGCTGGGTCGCGAGCCGGAAGGGCGCTTGGAGATCCCTGGTTGGCCGCCCAGAGAGTGCAGGCTACTGGCACAAGGTCACACAGCGCGGGCTGCGGTAGCGCGGCAACCTGGAACTCCAGGCTGCAGAGTGGGTCAGCGGGAACGTAGGTTGACGAGCGCCGGCCCCGTGGAGAAGAGAAACTGAGGCCCACAGAGGACGAGATTGGTCTGGGTCATACCGTGCGAGTCAGGAGGCCCTTGGGATTCGAACTTAGGGGTCCTGCCGCTGGGAACGTGTGCCCCCTCCTGGTGACCCGTTTCTTGCAGAAACCTCTCCCTGGTGTCTTCTTGCCTATGGCAGCACGGGGGTTAAAAACAATCCCTGAAGTCGGATGGACCGGGCAGAGTACCCATCCTACCTCTCCTGAGGCTCTGAGATCAGAGATGAGAGACTGTCCTTTTGGAGCCCCAGATTCTCCACCTAAAATGGGAACAACACTAGTATAGTATCCCCAACTGGGATCGAGGAAACAAGGAGATAATGGATGTTAAGCTCCTTGCTGGTGCCTGGCATTCAGTAAGTGTCAAATGAATGTGCTCACTCTCCCTGGCTCCCACATCTCCCAAGAATGCCAGCTGAATGCAGAGTCAAAATGGTGTTAAAGGTTGGCATTCAAGGCTCCTTACAAGCTCTTTTTCTGGCTTCATCCACCACCCACCCACCCTGCCTCATCCTCATCCCAGAAACGTCTGTTCCAGTGCTTCTCTGCCTTTCCCTGTGTCTGCAATGCCTTCCCACCATCTCTACCTGGCAAACTCCTATTCATCCATCAAAGCCCTGAGCAATCAGCCACATATCCCAGTTTCTCACACTCCCTATCTGCCCATCCATGCCTCCCTTCTCCTTTCCCACTGTCTGGTCTAGGTTTGTCTCTGTCTTCATGGGCCCTGACAACTGTGGTGAGAGGATGTCACTCAGAGGAGATGACACCATGAGGTCATGTTCCTTGGAGGAGGCAGCTTTAGTAGGGCCTGGAAGGAGAAATGAGTCTGGAGTTCCAGGGGGAGGAAGAAGAGTGTGTGGCAGGCAAAGAGGTGGTTTATGTTTGGGCAGAGTGTCAATAGGGCCACAGAGAATGCGCTGCCTGGAGCAGTTGGGAAGACCTTATTGTCTGAGCTGGGAGCCAGCAAGAGCCAAGAGCTGGGCAGTGACCTGGCAACATATGGTCAGGTTGAAGATGAGCAGGCTTTGCCCTGGAGAACACCTCACACAGGGGTCCCAGGAGACTTGTACAAGGATGTTCATAGCAGCATCATGTGTAATAGTGGAAAGCTGGACACAGCGACACAGCCTAGCTATCCATCAAGCAGAGGTGGGGTAAATAGTGATGAATTCAGGCAGTGGGAAAGCTCTCCACACCATGATCTTCAAAATAGGTGAATGCAAGCCACATGCATCCGTGAAAATAAATCTCAGAAAAACACACTGTTGATGCAATTCGTGAAAATTCAGAGTTGTACACTTATGATTCATGTACTCTTTGTATGAATTTTATACTTCAATACAATAAAAAAAAATTTTTAATACATCATTGGATGAAAAAAGCAAATTGCAGATGGAAGACACAGTTTGATGCCAGATATATAAAGTTTGAAAACCCACAACACAATACCATATATTGTTTAGGGACACATGCATATGTAATATAAGTGTATTACATAAAATCATAAAAACACGCATGGCAGTGATAAAGAGCAAATTCAAGAGAGTAGTGACCCAGAGGGAGAAAGGGAAGGGAATGTAATGCGGCTTCAATTACACTTGAAATGGTTTATTTCTTAAGCTGGGTGGTGGGTACATGGGTGTTTGTAATGCTGTTCTCTAGACTTTGTTGTGAACATGAAATATTCATAATGTAATAATGCTTTTTTTAAACTAAAAATATTTATTTATTTGGCTACACTGGGTCTTAGTTGCGGCATGCGGGATCTAGTTCCCTGACCAGGGATCAAACCCAGGCCCCCTGCATTGGGAGCGCAGAGTCTTAACCACTGGACCACCAGGGAAGTCCCTGCTTTTTTTTTTTTTTAGAAAGTCAGGGGATGCCTGGGAAGGCAATGGGGAGCCACTGTTGGTTCTTGAGTGGGGTTGTGACATGGTCAGTGGACTGGAAGGGGCAAGACTAGAAAAGCAAGGTCGTGGGGAGGCTGGTGTGACAGTCCAGGGGACAGGTGTGAAGGCCTGACGGGGGACAGAGACAGAGCTATGGGGAGAAGGAAGAGGATGGGAGAGATTTAGAGGAATAAACAACTGGTGTGCTTAGGCAAGCGTCACAAACTTAAACGCTCACGGAGCCCAGGCAGGTCATGAAGCAGGCGGTGAGCATGGAGGTGTGGGGACTGTGACACACGGGCTGGCAGGGGCAGCCCCTACTCAGCACCAGCTGATTGTTGCCATGTAGGAAAAGAGGCCCAGTGGGGTTACATCTTGTTTTTTTGAAGAGAAATCAGCAATTCCGATTTTTTTTAATATAAAATTTTTCAGATTTTTTAAAATACAAAATTTTCCAAATTTTAAATGATGGAACTAAATTGAAAAAAAAAAAAAAATCAAAACTCTGTGGGGGCCAAGCCGTAAGGTTTGCAATCTCTTTGGTGAGGAAGAGCCTCCAGGAGATGAAATGAAGGGACAGTGACACCAAGTTTTCCTGCCAGTGAGGCTGAAGAGGCTCACAACCTGAGCAGCAGTCGTGGAGGGCTTCCTGGAAGAACTGACACTGGGCAGTGAAGGGGGAAGTTGTTTCAGGCTGAGAGAATAGCAAGTGCAAAGGCAGGGGTAGAGCTGTGTGAGCCCAGAAGAGCAAAAGTCACCAACAGGGCATTTCACAGAAGGGAAACATGGCTGGTAAACACGAGGAGTTGCCTGACCTCATTAGTCATCAGGGAGAGGTAAGTCCAGATGGTGATGAGCTGCCACTTTATTCCCATTCGACTGGCAAAAATGAGAAAGTCTGACAGTACCAAGTGTGGGTAAAGATGTAGATCAGTGCAGCTCTCTGTACTGCAACACCACTGTGACCCAGCAAATCCACTCCTGGATACGTGTGCCCAAGAGAACCCTGCACACGTAGCCTGGGCCAGTGCTTCTCGAACTTTAATGTTCATAGGAATCCCCCAGGGATCTTGTTCAAAGGCAGATTCTGATTCGGCAGGTCTAGGGCAGGGCTGGAGAGTCTACATTTCTAACAAGTTTCCAGGTGATGCCAACCCTGGAACACAACACATTTTTGAAGAGCATTAGGAGAAATGCAGATGAATATCCAAAGCAGCACTGTTCGTAAGATCAGAAAATCTGAAAACAATCCAATTATCAATTGACGAGAGAAGGCACAAATAAATAAATTGTGGTATAGTCACACATAGCCCTTAAAATGAATGAATCACAACTACACACAACATGGATGAATTCTCACCAACGTGGCATTGAGGCTTTTTTGTTTAAAGACAACATTTCTATACAGTATACTTTTAAAAATAATAAACAAGTAAAAACAAATAAATTGTTTAGGCATTCATACATGTAAGAAGACTAAAAAAAAAGAAACTAGGGAAGGATAAACTCAAAATTCAGAATGTTAGTGACCTCTGGCAGAGAGCTGGGGGATGGGCTGGGCTGGAGCACAGAAGTGGATGTCAGATTTTGTTTCTGTTCTAGTTCTTGGGGCGGGGGGGTGGGTAGGGGACAGTGGTTCACAGGCACATATGTTGTGTTTTATAGTGTATTGTATTATATTATTTACATAGGGCCGTGTATGGACCAATCCTGAGATTGTGTCATGAGCCAAGGATGCTCTTAACTCAATCATGAGTCCCTGAGGTCCGTATTTAAAAAGAGAGAGAGAAACTCATAGAGACAGAGACTCAAAGAGAGATGGAGAGACTGAAAGAGATGGGGAGAGTTGAGGACAGGCATGGTCCATTTGGGAACGTGTGTTCTAACCCAAGCACAGCACAGAGCGGTCAGGGCTCTGAAGGGAACAGAAGCTGTGGGACTGTGGGATGTTTGCCTGACCCAGCCAGGGGCCAGAAAGGGGTTGATATCGTGGGGAAGAGGCTGTGGCAGCTTGGGTGTCAGATTCTCTTCTGACCCCTGCCATCAGCCCACCAGCTCAGACCATGCAGAGCCACAGACTTCAAGAAAGACCCTAGGAGAGGACAGAATGACTCAAAACAAGTGGAGAGAGTCCACTTGGCAGCAGGTAACCTCCAGCCTTGGGTAATGACCAGCTCTGGTAATGACTAGATCCGAGTGGTAACCACATCTAGCTAATGATGAGTCTTGGCTTGTGACCAAACCAGATAATGTCCATATCCGTCAAGATCGGATCTGGGGATGCCTGGCCCCAACACTGCTCTCCAGGTCAACCAGGCATCTGGTCAGCCTTGGTCAGCCCCTGGGGGAAATGGAGAGGGAGGAAAATCCCAGGGCCCCTGCAGGCAGTGAGGGTTGGCCTCTTTCTCCTCACCCTACTGCACACGATGAACTCTCTCTCCCCTACACAGCCCTTGGGTCTGGCCCCTCCTCCCCATTGCTCTGTCTCTGCCCTGGCTCAGCCTCTGCATCCCCTGACTGGACCACTCCAGCCTCCTCCCAGGACTCCTGCTCCAGTCTCTCCCTTTCCAATACATCCTCCACACCAGCCTCAGAGAGATCTTTCTATAAAACAGATGTGTCCCTCCCTTGCTCAGAACTCTGCATTGGCTCCCTACCACCTGGGGTGAAAGTTTGAACTGGTATTCAGAGTTAGCCTGGTATTCAAAACTCTTCACGGGCTTCCCTCATGGCGCAGTGGTTAAAAATCCGCCTGCCAATGCAGGGGACACGGGTTCGAGCCCTGGTCTGGGAAGATCCCACATGCCGTGGAGCAACTAAGCCCATGTGCCACAACAACTGAGCCTGCGCTCTGGAGCCTGCGAGCCACAACTACTGAGCCCATGTGCTGCAACTACTGAAGCCCACGCTCCTGGAGCCTGTGCTCTGCAACAAGAGAAGCCTGCACACCGCAACACTCACCGCAACTAGAGAAAGCCTGCGCACAGCAATGAAGACCCAAGGCAGCCAAAAAAAAAAAAAAAAATTAAAAAATAAAATTAAATTAAAAATCAAAACTCTTCACCATTTGTCTTTTGCACCCTCTCCTAATTCAATTCTGGTCAAATCCCATGACTCAGGTACAGGCTCTGCAGTTTCTCCCAAAGACAAGCTGTTTCACATCTCAGCCTGTGCGGGTCCTTCTACCTGGAATGCCTCTCCCCCATTGGATACTCATCTTTTGAAATTCGACTCAGATGTCACCTACTCTGGGGAAACCTTCCCTAACTTCTACGCCCCATTCCCCATTCCCAGTTTGTCACCCCAAATACTTTATTTTTTCCCCTTGGTATTACCAAACATTTCTTTCTTTCTTTCTTCTTTAGCTTTATTGAGGTATAATTGACAAATAAAAATTGTATATATTTAAGATGTACAACTCGATGTTTTGATATATGTATACATTGTGGAATGATCACCACAATCAAGTTTATTAACATATCCACACCTCACATAGTTACCTTTTTTTTTCTTGTGGTGAGAACACTTATGATTACACTCTTAGCAAATTTCAAGTATACCATACAGTATTGTTAACTGTAGACTCCCCAGATGCTTTATGATTGCAAAGACACACCATGTCTCAAACACCTGATAACAAATGCTTTTGGCACCCACCTTGGAGTCCAGCAGCAGCCAAGGTGGACAGCTCCCAGACACCGGTCCACTGGAGGCACCCAACAGGTCTCTCCAATTCTTCTGCCTGATGGCTTTTCTTTAAATAATTGAAGTATAGTTGATTTACAATATTGTGTTAGTTTCAGATGTATGGCAAAGTGATTCAGTGATATGTACATTCTTTTTCAGATTATTTTCCATTATAGGTTATTACAAGATACAGAATATAGTTCCCTGTGCTATCCAGTAAGTTCTAGTTGTTTATCTGTTTTATATATAGTAGTGAGTATCTGTTAATTCCATACTCAGAATTTATCCCTCCCTCCCTTTTCCCTTTGGTAACTATAAGTTTGTTTTCTATGTCTGTGAGACTGTTTCTGTTTTGTAAATAAGCTCATTTGTGTTATTTTTTTAGATTCCACATATAAGTGATATCATATAATATTTGTCTTTCTTTGTCTGACTTACTTCACTAAGTATGATCATCTCTAGGTCCATCCGTGTTGCTGCAAATGGCATTATTTCATTCTTTCTTATGGCTGAGTAGTATTCCATTGTATATACGTACCACATCTTCTTTATCCATTCATCTGTTGTTGGGCACATGAAGGTTGCTTCCACGTCTTTGCTGTTGTAAACAGACAGCATTTTCTGAAGTCACAAGAGCCCAAGCACAGGACAACTTGGAAATGCAGGGGAGTTAATGCCCTTAGGAGCATCCTTCCATCATGGGGTCAGGAGTCAGTGGGTAAATGCTCCTCCTTCAGGGAGACAGTTCTGAGGCATCTTCTCCACTGTTCCTTGGAAGGTCCCCAGCAGGATGGCATTCCAGTGGCCATGTGCTAATGCACACTTTATTGACTTTCTCTTCTCTCCTGTCTCACTCTCCAGACTCCCTCCCTCCCACTTCCTAGGATCACCTCCCAAATGAACTACCTGTGCTCAAGTCACTGTCTCAGGGGCTGCTGCTTTTGGGGGGAGCCCAAAGTAAAACACACCTGTTTGCTTCCATCTCTTACATAAAACTAGATATAGCTCCTTGAGGTCTGAGGCCACATTGAATTCACCTCAAATTGTGGCCAGCAATCTGGGTTCACATCCTGCTGCTTGTATTGTGTGACCTTGACCAAGTCACTTCCTTGAACACAGACGCTCAGCAAAAGTAAGTAGGAGATTCCCAGACTGTTAATGAAATATATCCCAGGGTCGAAGGGGGGCGGAATATAGGACTTCACTCTTCCTTCTCTTTTCCTATGTTTTCCAATTTTTTTGAGTATTCACATATTCCTTTGCTTTGTTTTGCTTTGTTTTGATGGTGTGGAAGGAGTGTGACCTCTGGACTGAGCAGGCCTGGGTTCAGATCTTGGGTCTGTCACATACTAGCTGTGACTAGGCAAGTCACTCAACCTCACTGGGCCTCAGTTTCCACATCTGGAAAATGGACACAAGCATGAACACCTACTTTGCAGGGTGGTTGTGACTTTTATGATAGAAGCTCGTTGTAAACCACAGAGTAAATTGCAAGCCTGGGTTATTGTTGTCCCTGGGGCTGGCATCAAGCCTGGCATGGAGCAGGTGCCTGGGAAATGTCTGGAGAACAAAAGGAGTGGAGCTACTAGTGGAGCCCCAGGGTGTTCCTCATCTCGTTCATTCATTCATTCCACGCTCACTGATACCACTTGGGCCAAGCCCTATGCTGGGCACCGGGGATACACAGTAGTAGGAGGAATGTCTCTGGTCTCAGGAGCCTTGCCAGCTCCAGGGGAGACCCAAGAAAACCCACCATTCCCAGAGGGGCCCTGACCAACTGTCGGGGGAGTGTGGGAAGATGTCCAGGAAGAGGTGACTCCCAAGCTGTGCAGGACTTAGTCTGATGAGCAAAGGAAGGACAGAGTGGACATTCCAGCAAGAGGGGACAGTGTACACTAAGGCCTGGAGGCCAGGCCGGGCCCTTGCAAGCCACTGTGGGCAGCTCATTGGGGCTGAAGTCTCAGAGTTCAAAGATGAAGCCAGAATCCAGCCAGGGGTGGATCATCACGACCTTGAAGTCCTCTGAGGAATCAGGATTTTCAACTGAAGGTGGTGGGGATCTATGGAAAATGGGGACAAGACTGGGCAAGAATCTTTGACTTTCTTTGTGAACCAGGGCAACTCCTTTTGCGTCTCGGAGCCTCAGCTTCCTCATCTGTACACTGGGGGAAAAAATATCACAAAAGGATATTCTGAGGAGGGCTTGAAATGAAGTGTGCTCAGGGCCTGGCTGAGGAAGGCGCTCCATTCATTCATATGAATGGAATGAATGGACGAGTGAGCGAATGAATGAATGAATTTCTGCCAGGTACCTTCCCTCACACTAGTCTCAGCCTGGAACTCAGCCTCCTCCCCGCAATCCTACCTTCTCCCTGCCCTACCCCACTCAGTAGGGCCTCCTACTCGCCCACAGGCCAAGAGACGAGGGCGGGGACTTTTCTAGGGTCATCAAGTGAGTCAAAAGCACAGCCAGGTCCAGTGTTCTGTCCCTGCTCTGTGACGCCAGAAATGCTTTTTCTCTGCCCCTCAACATAAATTCACCTCCAGGGCCAGCCCTGGTGCTTTTTGGGACGGGAGGTGCTTGGGTTCCACTGTCTGCTTGAAGGGCCAGACCACCTGCCTCAGCTTCCCAGATGCCCGAGCTACCATCTGCTCCCACCAGAGCCTTCGGCTCTTTTCCTTAAATAGTTCCTCTCGTCTCCTTGGAGACATCTCTCACATGGAAGAAAGGAAGGGAGGGAGGGAGGGAGGAGGAGGAGGACAAGTTGGGTCCCATTTCCTGAGTACCTACTGTGTGTCGGCTCTGACCCTCATCACACCCCTTTGACCTGGGGATCCCCCCCATCCCTTTTCAGATGAGGAACTGAGGCATGGAGACCGGTGATCACAGGCTCCAAATTTCAGAGCAAGTAAGAGCACAGCCAGGATTTGAACCTGGGTCTTCAGGGTTCAAAACCTAAAGCCTGTGTGACATAAGGGGAAGGTGCATTTGTGCTGCCCTTACCCCATGTCCGAATGCCCTGGACAGGGCACTACTTATCCCCCCAAGTCACCCTCCCTTACATGACCAATTCAGAAACACTTACGGGCACCTGTCGTATGTTAGGCCCTGGGCCACGCGCGGAATTGGAAGAGTATCTCAGATATGAATGGAACAAAGTCTTCTCCCTTGAAATAGAGTGTAGGGGGAGTGGGAGGGACAGAAGGACATTTATTTCCTGTGCATACATCAAAAGCTTCGGAGGGACCATTTCAGCTGATCCTCTGAATACCACAGTTGGTAGGATTTAAGAGCCCCATTTTTCAGAAAGGAAACTGAGGCCCAAAGAAGTTAATTCACTTATCCAAGGATATACAGGGAGAAAGTGATGGAACCAGGATAAAGTCCCAGATTATGCTAAAACTTGCTGGAATGGCCCCCAGAGACCTGAACAAAGTGCTGCTGTGAGGTTGGGAAGGAGTGGTAGCTGGCAGCTCAAGGACCCTTGAGTGGAGGGGGAGAAATGAAAGGACGTGGACAGATGGGTCTCAGCCCCTTTCTGGCCTCAGTCCTCTTGAGCCGGCTCCAAGGCTGACATCACCAGGGTATCTGACACCACCAGCTCAAGCAAAGAGGTGACCAGATCCCACCTGTCTTAGTATCTAGTGAATCCCACTCAAAGCATCTCATAGACATACCT
Organism: Eubalaena glacialis; assembly: GCF_028564815.1. Classification (NCBI taxonomy): domain Eukaryota; kingdom Metazoa; phylum Chordata; class Mammalia; order Artiodactyla; family Balaenidae; genus Eubalaena; species Eubalaena glacialis. The sequence goes on from NC_083728.1 coordinate 23,746,116, forward strand.
CACCCCGTGGATATCTGGTCAACCCTAAACCCTCGTGTCCTCTGGTTGACCTTACCCAAGCAGCCCATCTGGTTGATCACACTAGTCTAAATCTTGGGTTTAAGAGGCAACTCTCACATCTGATGGTTAAGCCTAGGGGAGGAGAGGCTATTTCCAAAGATTTCTGGCAAAAGTGGGATCATTGTCATATCAAAATGCCTGCATGCTGTGTGTACACCTTTCACTCTCCTACTCTGCAGTGCACTACAGGGGCTGTGACAACCCCACAGCAGGCAAGGGAAGAAGGGAGGAAATGCTGGGTGGAGGGACTGGCATGAACAAAAGGCAGGAGGCACAGGGGATTCAAGGAAAAGCAAACAGTTGAGTGCGGGTGCGTGTGCAGAGTAGCAGAGCTGAGGCCAGAGCAGGGGTTGGATCAGGAAAGACCTTGAGTACCAGGTGAACAGCTCAGCCTTCATCTGGGAGGCAAAGAGGTGCTGTTACAGGGTTTAGAGGACAGGGAAGATGTGATCCAATGTTGTTTAATGGTGGCCAGTGTAGAGGATGGCCATCAAGAGAGCATGAGACTGGAGGCAGGGAGGCTAGTGCCGAGGCCACTGCAACCATCCAGAGACGTGATGGGCCTGGACTAGGCTGCAGCTGTGGAGAGGGAGAGGAAGGAAATAGCCGGGAGAGACGTCAAAGAGACAGAATCAAGAGTTGTTGCTGATGGATCCTGATGTAGGGCGACGGGAGGGGAGGAGGCAAAAATGAGGCTCAGGTTTCTGGTGTGGGCGGCTGATAGGACAGCCTTGAGAGGGCAGGAGTGGGCAAAAGGCAAAGGGGAGGAAGGCCACCTGGGCGCCCGAGTCACGTGAGGGATCTCAGGGCACATGGTGCTGTTCCTCCTGCGGGCTCCGGATTTTACAGTTTTCAAAGGGCTGTCGATCCACAGACTCCCTGGAAGCCACCGCCCGCCAACAACCTGTGAGGCCAACCCCATTTTTCTCGGAGAGAAAATTCAAGGCTCAGAGAGCAGCAATGACTGATCCAAGTGGGTGATGGAGCTAGCTATTCTGCCTTCGATACCCAGGCTTTTCTCCTGCACCCAAGCGGCCTCCCAGTCACCAGAGGTTTGTAAGGAGATGTCCAGGGAAATGGGAAATCAGGGGAGAGGCTGGGGCTGGAGACAGAGAGAGGGAAGGCATGGAGTAGACAAAGTCACTCACGGAGAGGGCATCGAGAGAGACAAGAAATAACCTGGGCAGAACCTTAAGAATCATCAGCCTTCAAGAGCTGAGCAGAGTGAAGACTGCTGCCATGTCCTGCCCCCAGGCCACCGCACACGGCCGTGTGTCACGCACCAGGACTTGCTTCAGACAAGTAAGCTCCCCCATTCATTAAACCATTGATGTCTCTGTTGCTGACTCTGGGCTCTTTCTTTGGTCTTGAAGCTGGGCAAGCACAGGTCTTGTAGGCCTGTGGGGTGCAGCCCAAGAGGTGCACATAAACGACCATCTTCCCGAGCCCATCTAGGAGGGATGAGAAACCGACAGTCTGGGTATCCCTACGTGCAGAACCCAGCTCCTGCCTACATTCCAGCTCATCTTGCCTGGCCTCCTCGTCCGTTGGTGGGGCTGTGGCCTCCTCAGCGGCCAGTGGGGCTCCCAGCCAACGAAGCAGCAATGAAAACTCGCACGCAACATCTCCAGAGACACTCTGGGCTTCAATCAATAGCCCAGGCCTTCCAGCCGAAGCTGATTTAAAAATATGAAAGGATTTTTCTAGAAATGACAAGATGCTGTACATGGAGAGTTGGATGTTACTTGGTTCCTCTATTAGAAACAGTTTGGTTACCTTATTGTGAAAGTGAGTCCTACAGTATTTCAGCAAAAGGTATTCATGGCAAAAAAAAAAAAAGAGTTGAGCAGAAGAGGCTAAAATGATGTGAGCAGAGAAGCAGAAGAAAGATCAAGAGACTGCTGTGGGGCCGAACTGGGGAAGGCCATGCTTCCAGGAGTAAAAGTGGCCAACAGTGTTGTGAAGTGAGGACTGTTTTTCCTGCGCTGCCCACACCTTGGGGGCTGGGGCAAAGCTCCAAGGAGGCTGTGACTGTACTTCAGTACTGTGGAGTGCTGGACAAAGGTCAAGGGTAATTGTTCTGGTCCTGGCTCTGCCACCACCTCTCCAGGTGACCTTGGACAAATCCCTTTCTCTCTCAAGATCCGTGTTTCTCTCTCTATCTAATAAGAGGGCTCCAGTTTCTGGAAGCATTCCTTTATTTGTTCAATTAATTCAAGAAATATTTACTGAGAACCTGCTATGTGCCAGACACTGTCCTAGGAATTTGGGAGACTTCAGTAAACCAAAAAGATAAAGGTCCAGCCTCCCTAGAGCATAGGGGACTGGTCAATAAGCAAAAAGCATAATGAAAGACATGATACAGTTTATTAGGTGATTATAAGTTTTATGAAAAAAGGAAGAAAAAGGTAGATGTGGGTAAGAGGAGTAGGAAGTGCTAGAGTTGGAGAGTTGGTGCAGATTATTAATTTTAAATAGGGTAGTCAGGTAGTGCTCACTGAGAAGGTAATATCTGAGGAAAAGAGTGAAGGGGATATGACATCCCTGCAGGTATCTGGGGGAAAAGCTTTCCAGATAGAAGGAACAGCCACTGCAAATGCCCGAAGGTCTGAAATACTAAAATCTTCCTATTATTAAACATCTAAAAATCCTAGATTAAAAAAAAATATGGAAATGAATGTCTTAAAGAAAGTAGAGAAATCCTCAAATTGGGAACATGAGACCAATGAGAAACCCACACTGAAGCTGTGAGATGCCACGCAGACACCTACAGCTCAGGTAACACAAAGGCTATGGCCCACATAGGGCAGAGAGCCAAATGAGTCAGAGATCATCCTGCATGAATTATGGACTCAGGAAGGGCTACATCACAGACAAAAAAGGTGAATTCAAAAAGAAATTCTGCCTCACAGAGGCAGGCAGCAAAGACAACTGTCTGTCTCAGCCTGAGATCTGTGTGAGATTAAAGAAAAATCACCCCTGCAAAGGTATGGACATTGACTGGCCCTCACATGGCTTTTAGGTCTGAATTGTAAGTACTGATGAGCTACCAAAAAAAAATTCAAGCTGAGAATTTTAATTTCAAGTGGACCTCCAGGGACTTCTCCAGCAGTCCAGTGGTTAAGACTCCGTGCTTCCACTGCAGGGGGCATGGGTTCGATCCCTGGTCGGGAACTAAGATCCCACATGCTGCGCAATGCAACCAATAAATAAATAAATACATAAATAAAATGGACCTCCAAATTAACAAAGCCAAAAGTTGGTTCTCCGAAAAAAGATCAAGAAGAGACAGAGGTAAAAAGATCACACAAATTATCAACATCAGGAATGAAGAAAGGACATCACTATAGATGCTACAGACATTTAAAAGGTAACAAGATATTGTAAACAATTTTATGCCAAAAAATGGATAATTTCATTGAAGTGGACAAATTCCTCAAAAAATATTACTTATTAAAACAGACACAAAAGAATGACAGTTTTGAATAGTCATATCTATTAAGGAAATTGAATCTGTAACTAAAAATCTTACCATATTAAGACTCCACGCTTCCACTGCAGGGGGCTTGGGTTCGATCCCTGGTTGGGGAACTAAGATCCCACATGCCATGCGGCGTGGCCAAAAAAACAAACAAACAAACAAAAAACTTACCATAAAGAAAATTCTAAACCCAGATGATCTCAATGGTGAATTCTTTCAAATGTTTAGAAAATAAAAAGAATCAATTCTATAAATTCTTCTAGGGAATAAAAAAGGAGGGAATATTTCGTGACCTGGTCGATGATTTCAGCCTAAACTTGTTACCAAATTCTGAAAAGGACATTACAAGAAAGGAAAATTATAAGCCAATATCTCCATGAATGTAGATGCAAAACTACTCAACAAAATATTGACATAACAAATATAATCATATATAAAATCATAATACATCATGAACAAATGTGATTTATTCCATGACCGCAAAGTTGGTTTGGCATTCAAAAATCTATCAATGTAATTCACCACTTTAATAGAGTTTGTTAAATAATCATCTCAAAAGATGTGGAAAATATATTTGATAAACTTTAACACCCATTCATAATAAAAACTCTCAGCAATCTAGGAATAGAAGCATCTTCATTAATCTTACAAAGGGCATTACAAAACCCTACAGCTAACATCATACTTATTGGTGAAAATTTGAATGCTTTTGCCTTTAGATTAACTGTCCACTATCACCATAGTTATTCAACATTACAGGCTAGCCAGTGCAATCAGGAAGGGAAAAATGTACAAAATTGGAACAGAAGAAGTAAAAATATCCTTATTCACAGATGACATTTTGTGTATGTGGAAAATCCAAAAGAACCTACAAGCAAACTATTAAAATGAGTGAATTTAGCAAGATCTCTGTATAAAAAGTCAATATTCAAAAATCAGTTGTATTTACATGTATGAGCAATAAACAATTAAAAATAAATTTTAAATAAACAATACCATTTATGATAGCACCAAAGCCTATAAAATACCTAGTAATAGCTCTAATGAAAGATGTGCAAGACTTCTACACTGAAAATTACAAAACCTTTCAGAGAGAAGTTAAATAAGACCTTAACAAATTGAGAGATATACTATGTTCATAAATTGGAACACTCACTATTTGAAAGGTGTCATTTCTCCTCACATAGATCTATAGATCCCAATCCAAATCAAAATCTTCTCAAGGTTCTGATAAGCACATTCTAAAATTTATATGAAAGTTCAAAGGACTTTCTATTGTAGAGACTATATTGAAGAAGAATAATAAAGCTGTAAGACTAACAATGCTAGATTTCATAGACTCACAGATTTAGAAAACAAACTTATGGTTACCAAAGGGGAAAGATGGGAGGGGGAGGGATAAAGTAGGAGGCTGGGATTAACATATACACACTACTGTATATAAAACAGATAATCAACAAAGACCCACTGTATAGCACAGGGAACTCTACTCAATACTCTGTAATAACCTATATGGGAAAAGAATCTGAAAAAGAATGGATATATGTATATGTATAACTGAATCACTTTGCTGTACACCTGAAACTAACACAACATTATAAGTCAACTATACTCCAATATAAAATAAAAAATTTTTAAATCTTTAAAAAATACTAGATTTCAGGGTATATTGAAAACTATAGTTTGGAGGACTAGGTCTAGAGTATATAAAACTCTAACAGTAAAAAACTCAACAGTAAAAAAAAATCCAACTAGAAAATGGACAAAAGACATGAATAGACATTTTACCAAAGAATACATGCAGAAGACAAATAAGCACATGAAAAGATGTTCAACATCATTAACCATTAGGAAATGCAAATTAAAACCACAATGAGCTATGACTATATACCTATCAGAATGGCTAAAGTAAAAAGTAGCGACAACACCAAATGCTAGCAAGGATGCAGAGAAACTGGATGACTCATACATTGCTGGTAGAAATGTAAAATGGTATAGCTCCTCTGGAAAACAGTTTGACAGTTGTTTTTTTTTTTAAATAAAGCTACACATGAACTCCTGGAACTAATAAGAGAATTTAGCAAGGTTGTAGAATGCAAGGTTAATATATAAAAGTCAATTGCTTTCCTATACACCAGCAATGAACAAGTGGAATTTGAAATTAAGAAATTCAATATCATTTACACTAGCATCTCCCAAAAGGAATTACTTAGGTATAAATCTAAAATATATATATACAAGATCTTTATGAGGAAAATTCTAAAACTGATGAAAAGAAATTGAAGAACTAAATAAATGGAGCGATATTCCACATTCATGGATAGGAAGAAAACACTGTCAAGATGTCAGTTCTTCTCAACCTGATCTATAGGTTTAATACAATCCAAATCAAAATCCCAGCAAGCTATTTTATGAATATCGACAAACTAACTCTAAAGTTTATATGGAGAGGCAAAAGACCCAGAATATCCAACTCAATACTGATGGAGAAGAACAAAGTCAGAGAACTGACACTACCCAACTTTAAGACTTACTATAAAGCTGCAGTAATCAAGACAGTGTGGTGTTAGTGAAAGAATAGACAAATAGATCCATGGAAAAGAATTGAGAACCCAGAAATAGAACCACATAAATATAGTCAACTGGTGTTGGAGTAAAGGCAATACAATGGAGCAAAGATAGTCTTCAAAAAATGGTGCTAGAACAACATCCACAGGAAAAAAAAAAAAAGAGTATATACACTGACCTTATACTCTTCACAAAAATTAAGTCAAAATGGATCATAGACCTAAATGTAAAATGTAAAATTATAAAACTCCTACAAGACAACATAGGAGAAAACTTAGATGATCTTGGGTGTGGTGATGACTTTTTAAATACAACATCAAAGGCATGACCTGTGAAAGAAATAATAAGCTAGATGTTATTAAAATTAAAAATATTTGCTCTATGAAAGACAGTGTCAAAAGAATGAGAAGACAAGCCACAGATTGGGAGAAAATATTTGAAAAAGACATGTCTAATAAAGGACTGTTATCCAAAATATGCAAAAAATTCTTTAAAGTCAACAATAAGAAAATGAAAAATCCAATTTAAAAATAGGCAAGAGGGGAATTCCCTGGCGGTCCAGTGGTTAGGACACCACACTTTCACTGCCAAGGGCCTGGGTTCTATCCCTGGTTGGGGAACTGAGATCCTACAAGCCTCATGGCACGGCCAACAATAATAATAATAAATAAATGAAAATAATTAAAAATAGGCAAGAGACCTGAACAGACACCTTACCAAAGAAGATATATAGATGGCAAGTAAGCATATGAAAAGATGTTCAACATCATATGTCATTAGGAAATTGCTGATTAAAACAATGAGATACCACTACCCACCTATTAGAATGACCAAAATTCAAAACATTGGAAACACCAAATGCTGATGAGGATGTGGAGCAATAGGAACTCTCCTTTCATTGCTAGTGGGAATGCAAAATAGTAGAGCCACTTTGGAAGACAGTTTCTTACTAAACTAAACATACTCTTAGCATATGATCCACCAGTTGCACTCTTTGGTATTTACCGAGATAAACTGAAAAGTCAGGTCCACACAACTACTTATAGCAACTTTGTTCATAATTGCCAAAACTTGGAAACAACCAAGATGTCCTTCAGTAGGTGAATGGATAAATAACTGTGGTACATCCACACGATGAAATATTATTCAGTGCAAAAAAGAGATGAGCTATCAAGCTCATCTCGAAAAGACATGGAGGAAACAAATGAATATTACTAAGTGAAATAAGCCAATATGAGAAGTCTTCATACTGTATAATTCCAACTATATGACTTTTTTGGGAAAGGCGACTATGGAGACAATAAAAGGATCAGTGGTTGCCAGAAGCTGGAAATGGGAGGGATGAATAGGCAGAGCACAGAGGATTTTTATGGCAGTGAAACTACTCTGTATGATACTATAATGGTATACATGTCATGCATTTGTCCAAACCCACAGAATGTACAACACTCAGAGTAAATCCTAATATAAACTATTCACTTTAGGTGATAATGATGTGTCAATGTAGATCCATAGATATAACAAATGTACCATTCTGGTGGGGTATTTTGATAATGGGAGAAGCTGTACAAATGCGGGGGCAGGGGGTATATGAGAATTCTCTGTACTTTCCACTCAATTTGCTGTGAATCTAAAATTGCTCTAAAAAATAAAGTTGGTATTTTTAAAAAACTAAACATGCTATCACCATACAACCCAGAAATTGCACTCTCGTGGGCATTTATCCAAGAGAAGTAGAAACTTAGGTTCACACAAAAACCTGTATATGAATGTTCATAGCAACTTTATTGATAATAGCCCCAAACTGGAAACAATTCATGTCCTTCACTGGGTGAATGATTAAACAAAGGGGTGCATCCACACCCTGGAACACTATTCAGTAATAAAAAGGAACAAGCTATCGATAGTGTAACAACTTGGGTGAATCTCAAGGGAATTTATGCAGAGAGAAAGAAGCCAATCCTAAAAGGTTACATACTATGTGATTCCATTTATACAACATTTTTGAAATGGCAAAATTATACAAACGGAGAATAGATCAGTGATTGCCAGGGGTTAGGGATGGTTGATATCGTGGGGAGAGAGTGTGAGAGGGAGGTGGATGTGGCTAAAAAAGGGAAACATGGGGATTCTTCTGAGATGGAACTGTTGTGTATCTCGATGGTGGTGGATACATGAACCTACATGTGTGATAAAACTGTATAGAACTGAAAACACACACACACACACACACACACACACACAAATGAGTACAAAACTGGGGAATTCTGAATAAGATTGGTAGACTGTATCAATATCAACATCCTGGTTGTGACATTGTATTATACCTTTGCAAGATGTTACCACTAGGAGAAACTGGGTAAAGAGCACACAGGGGAACTTCCCTCGTGGCACAGTGGTTAAGAATCTGCCTGCCGATGCAGGGGACACGGGTTCGATCCCTGGTCCGGGAAGATCCCACATGCCGCGGAGCAACTAAGCCCGTGTGCCACAACTACTGAGCCTGTGCTCTAAAGCCCGCGTGCCACAACTACTGAAGCCCGTGCACCTAGAGCTCATGTGCCTAGAGCCCGTGCTCCGCAACAAAAAGAAGCCACCGCAAAGAGAAGCCCGCGCACCACAATGAAGAGTAGTCCCCGCTCACCGCAACTAGAGAAAAGCCCGCGCGCAGCAACGAAGACACAACGCAGCCAAAAATAAAAAAAAAAAAAAAAAAAAAAAAAAAAAGAGCACACAGGATCTCTCTGCATTATTTCTTACAACTGTATGAGAACCTACAATTATCTTGCAATTAAATGTTCAATTATTTTGCAATATATATAAATATCAAATCATTATGTTGTACACCTGAAACTAATATAATCTTATGTCAATAAAAAGTGAATTTAAAAGTTTAATTTAAAAATAAGCTATAGTAAAAAAAAAAAATAATAAGCTATAGTAATTAAGACAGTGTGCCATTAGTACACAGACAAGTAGATCAGGAGTACAGAACAGAGAGTACAAAAAACAGACGCACACATATATGATCACCTGGCTATTGAGGTGACCCTGAAATTCAGTGGGGGAAAGGATGTGCATTTTTCAATTAAAAAATATTTACAAAAAAAGTATATTTATTTTTTATTTTCAATAAATAGTGCTGTCAAAACTGAATATCCATATGAAAAAGAAAAAAAGATTTTTGACCCTTACCTCACACAAAAATTAATTCACGATGGAGGATCATAGATCTGTATGTGGAAACTGAAACAATAAAAGTTCCAGAAGAAAATATGGATACATATCATCATTTCTCAAAGATTTCTGAAAAAGTATAAGAAATACTAATGATAAGAGAAAAGAATGATAAATTAGACTTTACTGAATTTGAACCCTTCATTTAGGAGAGGTCAAAGCAAGCCTCAGAGTGGGAGAAGGTATATTTCCGATATGTGTATCCAAGGAAAGGCTCGTATCCTGGACAAAGAGCTGCTATGACTCTATAAGGAAGAGACAGACAACCCACTTTTAAACGCACACATCAGAGCAGTTTAATGATGAGGGCCTGAAAAGAGGGGCCACTGACCTACTCACACCTCAAAGGCTCAGCCACCATCCCCTGGTCCCTGGGCAGGAGGGCTCCCCTTGGACTGGACAGCACGGGACATGAGGTCCATTGCACCATCCACTGCCCTTCAGAGAGAGGAGATGGCCAAATCATGGTGCTCCAAACAGGCTCTAGAGGAAGAAACCAGGTCTGAGATAGCTCACAGCAGTGGATTTCAAACTCTCGTCAGGATAGGAGGAGGCCTGGGATGGGATGTTTCTCAGGTAAGGACAGGATTTCCTGAGGGAGGGGATCGGCCTTGGGCCTGAGCACCATTGACCAAGCAGCTGCCCTAACCAGCCACTGTGGGCACAGATTAGCAAGGTAGAAAGATGGAGAAACACCACAAGCACCGAGTGTGGGCAACGTAGGTAGGTCCTCTTGTTGCCATTGCAAAGTGTCCGCCCTATACCGACCACTGCTGACTGGTCCAAGATACTCAGTGCAACCTGGGGTCTCAGGTATGAGGAAGCCCCCAGCAGGCAGCTCAGAGATAGTCCCCAGGAATTCCATTTTTTGTAACCTCAGTTTTCATGATCAGATGAGGAAACTGAGGCACAGAGGGATTTTAGTGTGTAAGTAAGTGGTAGAGCCGAGATTCTAATCTAGGCAGCCTGATGCCAGAACCTTCTATGGGAAGAGCTATGTGACCTCTGGGTTCACTAGCTCCAGAAGCCATGTTCTGAAAGTCTCTATTCCACAGCAATGCTAAGATAGAAATAAAGCCAAGGGGACAACTAATGGAATATCTCATGAACTTTAAGCTGTAGACTTCCAGGACTAGAAGGGACCTTGGAGGTCAGTTAGCTCAAAATCATTGTTTGCTGCTGTGCACACAAGTCCAAGAGGATTTCCTGACGTGCCCTAACAGCACCAGCAAACCTTCAAACAGCGGACTAGAAGCAGTTACAGATCCACAGTCTTTTATGTGCGAAAATCCAAAGAGCTCTGTAAACCGGAAGTTCTTTTACAGTTAATTGGTGGTTGACGTATATGCAGGCAAAAAAAAACTGACCTCAACTGATGTGAGGCTCGTTTTATACCAATCAGTGTGAATATTTACATATTTTGCTGCAGAAATATCAATTAGTTTCATTAGAGGTGCTACCCCAGACATAGTGGTGTCCCAGAGCTGATCGAGACTGGCTCATGAGAGCTGCTTGTTAAATATTCAGGAATTTTGTAAGCCATTCAGTTGGTAGCTTGCAATCGGCTATGGTTGGAGTATTTACACCGCAGAAATCAGAAAATGCTACAAATCAGGCTATTTTTTACTTCCAAGAGCCAGTATCAGTGCACCACTGCCCTACGCTCTGCTGGAAGTGTTATATAATGTGGAATATGCACCATTTTTACTTTTCCAATGAATTCCAATTAAGCCTAAGTTCAAAAAATGGAGGGCAACAGATTTGGACACACACCAAATAGGATATCAAAATGGCCAATAAACATAAAAGGTGTTCTACAGCATTAATCATCAGGAAAGTACAAATTAAAGCCACAGTGAAATACCACTACGTCCCCACCAGAATGGCAAGAATTAAAAACACACAAGGCCAAGGGTCAGTGAGGATGTAGAGCACTGGGAACTCTCATATGTGGCTTGTGGGAGGGTAAACTGGCACAACAATTCTGGAAAACTGTTTGGCAGTATCTACTAAAACCAAACATCCATATATTCTATCACCCACCAATTTCATTCCTGGGTATATTTATCCAACAAAAATAAGTGCTTGTGTTCACCAAAGGTAATATACAAGAATATTCACAGCAGCTTCATTCATAATAGCATCAAACTGGAAACAACCTAAATGTCCATTATCAGGACAATGGATAAGTGAATTGTGGTATATTCATACACTGGAATAGTACACAGATTCTCACCACATACAATAGCATAAATGAATCACATCAGTGTTACATCAAGATAAGGAATCCTGAATTATTCCATTTGTATAAAGTTTCACAACTAATCAATGATGGTAGAAGTTAGAATAATGGTTCCCTCTAAAGTCTTGTGGACATTACTTTTTATAGGAAATAGTTCAATTTTTGAAAGTATAAAAATTACAAAAATAAATTCTGTGGTGCTCCCAGGTGCTCAGCAGAAACAAAACTAAATCCTCCCTGGAAGAAAATACCCTCAATCTAGTCTTCAGTGAATCCCCACAGATATAGGTCCAACTGACAATTTAAAAGATTCAAAGCATTCAAGAAACATGCCACCCTGAGCAAGATGGGAGAAACCGCAAACAATGGAATCAGATCCCCAAAGACTTCAGATGTTTGTATTCTAGGGTTGAAAATATAAAATAAATACATTCCATGTGTTTAGAGAAGTAATAGAGCCAGTTGAAAACATGAATATGGAGCAATAGACTCTCCCAAAAGAACAAGCAGATTTGAAAGAGAACCAGGTCAAACTTCCAGAAGTGAAAAATATAATAATAGGAATTTAAAAACTCTTAGACAGAAAACCATAATTCAAAAAGACACATGCACCCCAATGTTCATAGCAGCACTATTTACAATAGCCAGGACATGGAAGCAACCTAAATGTCCATCAACAGAGGAATGGATAAAGAAGATGTGGTACATATATACAATGGAATATATGACTCAGCCATAAAAAGGAACAAAATTGGGTCATTTGTAGAGACGTGGATGGACCTAGAGAGTGTCATACAGAGTGAAGTAAGTCAGAAAGAGAAAAACAAATATCATATATTAATGCATATATGTGGAACCCAGAAAAATGGTACAGATGAACCAGTTTGCAGGGCAGAAATAGAGACACAGATGTAGAGAACAAACGTATGGACACCAGGGGGGGAAAGTGGCAGTGGGGCTGGTGGTGACGTGATGAATTGGGAGATTGGGATTGACATATATACACTAATATGTATAAAATAGATAACTAATAAGAACTTGCTGTATAAAAAATAAATAAAATAAAATTCAAAAAAAAAAATTTTGTTCAAACATCCTACACTCACAAAGCCCTCCCTCATGCTCTTCCTATCCCACCACCAGCGGTCTTGTGCCCTTTGATGCTTCTTCAATTTTTTTTTTAAATTTATTTATTCATTTTATTTAATTTTTTTTTTTTTGGTTGCATTGTGTCTTTGCTTGCCCCCAGGTTTTCTCTAGTTGCTGAGAGCGGGGGCTACTCTTTGTTGCAGTGTGCAGGCTTCTCATTGCGGTGGCTTCTCTTGTTGCAGAGCACAGGCTCTAGGCATGCGGGCTTCAATAGTTGTGGCACACAGGCTTCAGTAGTTGGGGCTCGCAGGGTCTAGAGCTCAGGCTCAGTAGTTGTGGCGCACCGGCTTAGTTGCTCCGCGGCATGTGGGATCTTCCCGGACCAGGGCCCGAACCTGTGTCCCCTGCATTGGCAGGTGGATTCTTAACCACTGCACCACCAGGGAAGCCCGCTTCTTCAATTTTATACAGACTTGTATTTTAATACAGTCATGGTATTTTTCATATTACACTGTAATGATCCGTTTGCGTGCCTGTCCCATTGCACTTGCCATAGACAGAGCATACTGAGGTCAGGGACCAGGTCTTACGGTGTCTGTGCCACCAGGGACCAGCCCATCTCAGAGAGGTGGGTCCCATCCCATACAGAAGGTAGGGAAGTCAGCGTGAAAGGTGAAACATGAACAGTTAAAATTGCCCTATGAGATCCAATCAATCCTCCCAAACTGTGGCATTTGTGGTTTTGCTTTCACCACCCTATTTGGTAGCATGTTCCTGTATGATGGTCTGGAAAGTCTCATGGCTCAGCTCACGCTCCCTCAGGGGCAAACACCCACTGAGTGGAATGGCAGGTAGAGTCAATTGTGCTTTTAAAATTAGTTTTCCCTCTCTCTGTTTGGCTAAGGATATGGTTGAATTTATGTAAGTTCAATGTGCATATGATCCAACTGTACTGTTGAACAAAGGAAAGGGCAGGTGGATAGAAGAGTAGGTAGGTAAATGGATAAAAGGATGGATGGTTGGATGGATGGATGAATGGATGGGTGAAAGGGTGGCTGTACTGATGCAGGGATGGTACATAAACAAATAAAATAATCTCTGTTCCTCTTTGCCAGATCAAGCCCTGCCTTGTTACCTCCAGCCTTGTTGCCTAGACCTCAGAAGTCAACCTCAGTCAAGCTACTTATTCTCTGACCCACTCAGGCTACCCACCTCCCATTCTAGCATTCACGATGCTGGCCCCATCTCCACTCAGGGCAGCCACTCACTCAAACTGGTCTAATAGCTTTGACAGCCAACACCCACCTACGCCCTACAGTAGCAAATGATGTCTGTAGCAGATTATGTGACAGAGGTGGACACAACAACATCTCCAATTCCACATGCTGTCCAATGGAGAGGTAAGGTCTATGTTCCTTTCCCTTGAAACTGGGTGGGCTTGTGATTATTGCAGAAGTGACACAAGGCTATGTGATTGCCAAGGTTAGGTCATAAAAGGTGCTGCAACTTCCACTTGGCTCTTTTGGGATGCTCACTCTTAGAACCCAGCTGCCATGCTGTGAGGAAGCCCAATCTAGTCCAGGGAGAGGTGGCATGGAAGGGCCGCAGGTAGTTGTTCTGGCTGACAGCTCCACTGAGGTCCCAGCCGACAGGCAGCATCAGCCATCAGACGTGTGAGTGAAGGAATTCCAGGTGATTCCAGCCTCCAGCTGTCGAGTCACCCCCAGCTACTGAGTCTTCCCAGAGGAGGCCCCCGACATAGTGACGCACCCATCCTCACTGTGCCCTGTTCATGTTCTTGACTTACAGAGTCTGTGAGCATACTTAAACGGATATTTTGCGCCTCTAAGTTTTAGGGTGGTTTGTTTTGCAGTAACAGTAACTGGAGCATCCTCCCTCCACCAGCCAGGCCCTGCCTTGACTACTCTTGGGGAGGTGAGGGGGAGGGTCTGAGCCCTGAGCCCCCCTGAATCCCGCATCAGTCGCATCCGAGGCCCAGTGAGCACAGGGAGAGGGCCTCTACCAAGCTCTCCCTCCACGACTTTTCAGGGTGGAATGAGGTCGGCTTCCAGGTGTCCTGGATTCCCTACAGACAGGGGTCAAGACCAGGCTGGGGCCCCTGTTGATGAGACGGGGCTTCTGAGCAGGAGCTCGACTCCAGCAAAAGCATGTTCTGGCTCCATCTGAGACTGGCCTGGTTTGCTCCCAGGTTTTGTTCTTTTTAAAACTGGTTCACTCAGTGGGTATTTAAGACAAAAACCACAGGCTGATTCAAGGGGAAAAAATAGTATTGGGGTCTAGGAATCAACAGATCTAGGTTGAATCCCAGCTCTGCCACTTGCCAGCCGTGTGGTCGTATAAGTTATAACACATTTCTGGGCCTCTTCTGTGTAGTGGGGATAAGAATAGCTACCTCGTCATGGGTTTGTTGTGAGAAGAAATGAGATGAACTTTGGAAGGCACCCTACTCAGTGCCTGGCACACAGGAAGAGCTCAATAAATGTCAGTTACCTTTCCTCACTCCTGAGTGGAGTATAGCTGTAACCCATCTCTCTTCCATCCACAAGGCCTAGTTCAGTGCCTTGTATACCCTAAGCACTCAATAAATGTATCTTAAATCAATGGATGAATTTCTCAAAGTCCTCTCAAGTCTTCTCAGCTCCTCTCTAACCTCAGTTCACATGATCACATATCTCTTCCCCAATTGACACTGACGTCCCCAGGGGCAAGGATACTCACTCTTATTCACCTTTTTTATCCTTTTGTATCCCCAGCATACAGCAGGTGCTTAATCGGTGATTACTAAGGCAAAGCAAGTGCCTTCCTGGCTCGGCACAGAGTCCTCAGTTCAGGATCTGCATCAGGCTCCCGACAAGGGTTTGAGGTGAAGCTGCCACAATACAGAGCTCTCTGCTACCCGGCTTTCCATTTACCATCAACTTCTCTTTACCAGAACCATCTGCTGACCAGCACATCCCCACCTAGCGCCACAGGCTCCCACATTTTTTGTCATCACAGCCCCCATGATGGACGCAGTCCCTTGAGCATCTGCAGGCCCTTGCCACCTCTCAAAAATTTTTGTAGGTCAGGAAAGCACACACGATTTTGGAGGGTGTCTTAGGCCACGTTCCCCCGGTGCAGATCCTGGATGAGGACTGGGGTGCGATAGTCTACTTGCGACGAGGAGAATGAGCCAGGAAAGGGAGGGACGTCAAGAACAGGGCTAATACTGAAGCTACCACTGTGGGCGATTGTCCCACTGAGGGGCAAGGAAGTCTTTCTCCCACCCCTAACCCCCATGGTTGAGGGTGGCTCCTGGGGCATTAAGGCCCCAGCGCTTCTGGCTGAGTGTGCCCACACAGCAGAGAACATCTTCGGGCAGAGAGGCCATCAGCCGGCACCTCCGGGAACGTGGGCAGGGCACACCAGCCCCTGACAGCGCCATGTTCATACAAGCCCTTTTGTCACAGGTAAGTGACTGCCAACAGACATCAGTTACTCATGGCTTGAGGTACGGGTGAGAGGTACCAGGTCCTGCGAGCTCCAGGTAACTCTATTCCTTTATCTTCCACTCAAGGATGCAGGTGAGCGGGGCCTCACAGTTGTCTCTGTGGCTTTGAATCTACTCAAGATGATCATACTTAAAGTAAATCACTTGGAGAATCTAGGACTTTAACAGTTATTTGTATAACAAACCTCAGATCCCAGTGGAGAGGTTGGAAACCACTGCCCCACAGGACAGAGATAATAATGATTCCCAAACACCCTCTGAATCACCAAAGTTTGATTCCCTTAGATCCAATCTGCTTTAAGTGGGCTGCAGGCTCCAGCCCCTCTGATCTCTCTGCAAGTCCAAAGTCCCCCAGATGACAAGAGGAAGAGGCTCTTCCTGGCACCCCCCGACCCAGGCTGTGGCTTGCTGGGTAGCCCAGAGGTTTTGTACGCAGGTCTTTGCAGGAAGCCACCCTCAGCAGGAAGCCCCTTTTCTTGTTACTTTAGCAAAGCTATATTGTAACTTTTTTTTTTTTTTTTTTTTGGCTGCGTGGTATGCAGGATCTTAGTTCCCCAACCAGAGATCGAACCCATGCCCCCTGCAGTGGAAGCACAGAGTCCCAGACAATGGACCGCCAGGAAAGTCCCAGTAACTAACTTTTAAACCAAGCACCCCCATGCTCTACTCATCTCTGGCCCAAGCACACCTTTCAAATCTTTTAATCAACAATAGTTTGCCTAACTTGTCGGTTATTTCCATAGATCAAAGAAGTAGAAATGAAGAATAAGAAATTAACAGATGACCAGACCTCTTCCCTAGATTCCCCTTCAGTAATCTCCCAAACAAACTGTGTGACCAAACTGTGTGAACAAGATAACATCTAGAGGAAGATCACAAGAAGTCCATGAGCCTGCCCGCAGGGGGATGGCGATGACTCTGACCTCCTAGCTCAGTGATTAACTGAGATTACTTCCCTTCTTCCCTTTAAAACTTTCACGGCCAAGCAGAATCTTCTGAGGTGGTTTTTGAGGGACATTGAGTCCATTATCTCCCCAGATTGCTGGCATTCTGATTAAAGGCATCTTTCCTTTCCATCAACACCTGTGAGTATTGATTTGGTAAGTGGTGAGCAAGGGGACCCCCCAATTCGATAACAGATTCTGTAGTTGTCCCCAGATGACTCCTCCAGAAGCCAGATCTTCTCCAACCCGCTCCCTTACTTCTTAGCAGCCACCTGTGGATTGAGGCTTCTTGCATTTTCTAGACTTTTCCTGAACCCGTTTCAGGAAGGACCAGCTCTAAATAGCAGACTTGCGACATGACAGTGATAATAACAAAGATAATGACAATAATAACAATACTTGTCTCCTTGAATCCTTTTTACAGCAAGGCAGAACACAGAGAAAATAGTATCTATCGTTTATTTGGCATTTTGCAGCCTACCAACTGCTGGCTCAGATACGAATAATTTACCAAGTGACAACTGCTGGGGTCACAGAGGTGAACAAGATGGACATAGTCCCTGTCCTCATGGAGCCCACATTCTAGTGAGAAAGATGGACAAGAAGTAAGCAATTAGACAAATCGTGATGATAAGTAGTAGCATTTGATGAGAACTTGCTGAGTGCCAAACACTGTGTTAAATTCTTTGCACGGATTGCTTCATTCAATCCTTACAACAATACTATTTTGAAGTCATAGTATTTTGTCCTCAATATACAGATGAAGAAATTGAGGAAAAGAGAGGGTAAGCAATCTGCCTGGGGCCACACAGCCAGCAAGAGGCAAATCTGGGAATTCTGAACCCAAGATTTTCTCATTCCAAAACCCATGTCCTCAACCAGGCTATCTCACCCCTTTGGTCTCTGCCCCTCAGTTTCTCTATCTGTAAAATGGAAGCAAATAATGGCAATCCCCTCATAGCACTGTTGTGATGAACCAAGATAGTGATGGGAAGACTATGTAAATGGCCAACTGTGATCTGCTGGTTTTCTTATTCCTGGCTGAAGCTCTGGCCTCCCTTGCCTTCCCCTCACCCCTGATGGCTGCCTGTGAGTGGCCTAATACACAGCCACCTGGCAGGGCTCTTGGTTCACAGAGAAATCACTGTTTCCCTCACCAGCCCCCTAATGACAACATGGTTCTGTGGCATCTGTGCTGATTTAATTATAGATTAATCAGGAGAGCCAGGGCGGGAGCTCTCCTCTTTTCTCCAGCAAGCTGGAACGTGACCTCTGAGTGCACACACACGTGAGGGACAGAGGTGATCCCCCTCTGGCTCCCTGTCTCAGGGGCGAACCGAAATCAGTCCTGAACCCTCCACCTGGGGCTCATGGTTCTCCCAGCTCCATCTGAACAACACCTCCCAAGCCGAGTTCCCATCCCCGGGCCTTTGCTGTCCCTTAGACAACAAGACACATTCTTATTCCATCCTGTCTCTTTACAGCCACATTTTCAAGGTTCAGCCTAAGTGCCACCTCCTGCAGGAAGCCTTCCCTGATGCCCCAGCTGGGGTGGCTTCTTCCATTTCACTTCTAAATTTCCACAGAAGTTGATCTGGCTTCATATGAAGGTCCTGACTATTCCCTACCCTGAGCTCACCTCCCTCATGGGATGAGATCTACTTGAGGATGCGTGTCCCCAGAGCCCAGCAGGGGTTGGCATCAGTAAACTGACAGAATGAATAGTAAACAGAGTAAATCTACAGAGAAATTCCCATGGGTAACAAGAACCTGGAGCCAAGAGCCTGGCCTCCTTCCAGAGCCGCAGCCTCCTGAGGACCTGCTGGCCCTGGGAAGGGCTCACACATCCACATCTGTGGCCTTTCCTCAGAGGCTGGATGGCTTCTTTGGGCTTCTGCTGCCTTCTTGGGGACTGGCCTCCCAATGCTGTTATCAAGGGTATCAGCAGGCAGGCACAGGCTGGGGAGAAACACCCCCCTCCTTCCCCCGCCAGAACAGACCTAGGCACCACCCTGCTGCTGCCCTATTTCTCCCTGGGGAACCAGACCAGAGGAACGACTGCTCAGCCGTGACCATAATGATGATGGTAGAATGTGTTGATTGCTTACACCGCTCCTACCCCATCCCACCCCACCACCGTGATCACTGACGTGTATTCTCTCTTTCAAGCCTTCCAGTGACCCAGGGCGGTGCCGTTACCGGCCCCCTTTGCAGATGAGTAAACTGAGAGGTGAAGCGACTTCATTAGCGACAGCAGAGAAGGACTTAAAGCCAGTTCGACTCCAGAGCCTGCGCCCAGTGACTCCCCACACAGGCTGTACCCTAGGCCACCTGCCTCGCTCCAGTCCGGGCCCTTGACCCCTGACCCTGGGGCGCCCTTGCCGCGGGTGGGATCCGTGGGCCCAGGCCGCTGCCCACGGCGCCCGGCACCTGGCATCCTCTCAGGTGGCATGAATGAACCGGCTCATGAATATGCAGGCCGGCCCGCGCTCAGAGAGCGCTCTCGGCTAAATCTGATCACAATGCGGGATAAATTAAGCGCCAGGATAAATGCATTAAAAATCACGGTCGGAGGAACACGCCGTTCAGGGAGGGGTCTGGAAAGTGGGGTGAGGAGCAGTGGGAGAAGCTCCGCCAGGCGCTGCCAGCCGCTCCCCAAAGGCCTCAAATGAAGTTCCCTTCCGTGGGAGAGGCCCCTCCCCCCATCCCCACCCTCCCCCCGGTTCCTATGGAAACGCAAAACGAGTTTAGGAGGGAAAATGCCTGGCGATGAGTGATATGGGGAGGGACCAAGAATAGCTGCTGGGGCTGGGATCGGGTGTCAACAGGGCCTCTTTCCTGACAAGGGATGAAGGGGAGGGCATGGTCCAGCCCAGCAGCAGCCCCCACCCCCTACCCCAAGCCCTGGGGAACATCCAGAGACAGGGGTGTGGGGAGAGAACCACGTTGGTCCAGACCCAGGTTCCAATATGGGTGGTAGGTGTCCTTGGGTAATAACATAGTAATAATAGCAGCTAGATATCCCCAGAGCATTTGTGCAGTGGCCCCACAAATGGGAGGAAGGCACTATGACATCTCTCTTTTACAGGTGGGGAGAGTGAAGCTCAGAGATGTGGAGTGACTTGTCCGGTGTCACACAGGGAGGACTGGACCAGGCAGCCTGGCTCCAGGCCTCTTTCTTAACTGCACTGCATGCCTGCGATGGCACCACTTCATCAAAACAGCGCCTCTTCTCAGGGCAAATCTTGTTCATTCATTCAGCAAAGATTTATTGAGCAATTACTACGCTGCAAGCACTTATTCTAGGCACTGAAAATGCCAGGGAGTGAGACAGACAAAGCTGCCTTCAGGGAGCATTCTGCATTGGATGGAGATGGGTGGCTTACAGATTTCCTCTCTCTGGCCCAGACAAGGGGTGGGTTCCAAGGTCTAGGCCAGAGAAAGAAAGGTTTTGGGGAGCCCAGGACGGACTTGAGGGTTTCACAGAGCTTGGATGATATAAAGCCTGATTAGTGTTTGGTTGGCTCTGGCTGACAAGCGTGGGCTCTAAATCCAGCTCTGCTACCTGCTGGCTATGAGATCTTGGGCCAGTTCCTTAACCTCTCTGTACCTCACTTTCTCCATCTATAAAATGGGCATAATAACAGGAGGCAGGGTCAATGTGCCCCTCTCTGTGCCTCCAGCTCCCCACTCACCTAAGACTGTGGACAACTGGAGAGCAAGTGTGACATGTCACCATTGCTCTGAGGAGAGGAAAGATGCAGCCAGGATACTGCCAGTTGGCAGTTGGTGCTTAGAGACGGTAGGGCGGATGGGAGCCGCTGGCCTTGCAGGGCATGGGGGGCCTGGGGGGCAGGCCTGACGGGTGTATGAAGGGGGCTGAGCTCCACCAGAGGCTGAAGGTCACCCTGGGCAGAGGAGAGAATGAGGGCGGCCAACACAGAAGGGAGGTGACACTGCCTAGCTGAGGTGCTCAGAGCAGGAAGGGCCAGGAGCCAGCCCTGGACAATGGGGCAGAGCAAGCCGAGAGAGCGTGGAGGGGGCTCTGCCTAGAGCTTCCTGGCTGCTGGGGACCAGGCCGGCCCAGGACTTCCTCTCCTCGTTCGGTGCCCCTCCATCCCTCATGGCACTGCTCTGTTCTCTGGGGTCTCGCTCGGTTCAGACTTGAGAGAGGAAAGAGCCATCTGAGAAAAAGGCAAGCTTAGAGCCAACAGGAAAGAGAGGGAGAAAGAGAGGTGGGGGAGGAGGAAGGAGGGGGAGGAGGAGGGAGGGGGAGGAGGAGCAGAGAGGCAGCCACCCAAGAGAGGAGGCCTGCCTGTTCTACAGATCGCAAGGCCTTCCCTGTAGCCCCCAGCAGAGCCTGGTCAAGCCTCTGTGCCAGCTTGGTGTTTGGAGTTACGGTCAGAAATGATGCAATATCAAGGACACAAAGCCCTTGACCCAGCAAGTTCACTACTATTGAGCCTAAGAATGGATGTGGATGAGAAGCAAAGATGCTTCTCCAAGCATGTTCATTACAGAACTGTTCATACTGGAGCAAAATCAGAAATCTGTTCCCCAGCAGTAGGAAAGCGGTTATGCCAGGGTACATACCTGCAATGAAATACTATGTGGCCGATACAACTGACGCTGTGAATGTAACTTTACTGACATGAACAAGTAGTCAGAGTTTTACAAAGCAGCATGTTCAGTGGAATCACATTATATATATGTGTGTGTGTATACACACACACGTGCATGCACACATATGAAAAAGCCTAGTGTTTTACAGCAAAATTCTTAACTGCGGCTTGGTGGTAAGAATCAGGGGAACTTAAGGAGTTTTTTCTTCATTTGTATTTTCTAATTTTTCTTTATCACACGTTCATTGTAGGAAGAGCGAATAGAGTTATAATTTTGCGCTTATCTTTTTTTAAAAAGTGTAAGTCCTTTGACCAGTCGTTCCAATTCCAGAACATTTTCCTAAGGAAATAATTAGGATAAACACAAAGATTTAACTACAAGAATCAATGATTCGTTGCTTCTCATGGGGAAAAAAAGGGACATAAGCTAAAATTTTCAGCACTGGGGATTGGTTGAGTAAAGTGTGGTGTAGTCATATGCAGCATGCTACGCAGCCACTAAAAACCATGCTGTAGAAGTTCAATTGTTGACTAGGACAGATGTTTGTGAATATATGATTGGAAGAAAAAACAGGTTTTAGAACATTATGTACTGAAATCAGCCCTTCTTTCTATAATATGTGCTTGATCCAAAATCTGGAAGGATATATGTTTAGATATTAATGGTTGTTTCACTGACAGAAGTTGATTACAGGTGATCTTAATTTACTTCTTTACACTTTCCCAATTATTATACGATAAATATATATTACTGCATATTTATTATTACATATGTATTATTACATACAGAATTTTTAAAATTAATTTTTGAAGAAGCAAAAATAAATAGCCTATTCTGAGAGCTCAGACAGTGAGTGGTGGGCGCTGGACCCCATCCCTACTCCCCTGCAGGGCGGGCAGGGGCTGAAGCACCTGGGGAGAGGGCTGGGAGTGGGGGCAGCCAGCTCTGCGCCTGCCCAAGGAGACTCCCTGCGCCTGCGCTAGCTAAGGAAGCGCCCCCCCCCCCCACCCCCACCCCACAGGCCTGCTCTCTGCCATTCACCCTCTGGAATTAGCTTGCAGAGACCGTTTTAGGAAGCCTGTGGGCGGTTGGAAGCAGCTTGTGAGCTGAGCTGGGGGCCGGCTGAGAGCTGCAGAGAATGAGTGCCCAGAGGAAGACAAGGCAGAATAAAGGGAAGCCAGCACCCTTTCCCATTTTTCTTTTTGGTTTGATTTTTCAAAAACAGTCTCTGGAAAATCCTTGCTTTGGTCCAAATGTTTCCTCCTCCATCTTCCCTCACCTCCTCCAGGCCTCCATAGATGGGCCAACTCTAAGCCTGTGAAGCCAGGACCAGGGTTCTGGTCTCAACACTTCCACTATCTTGCTGTGCAACCTCGCACCAGTGGCTCACCCTCTCTGAGCCTCAGTTGCCACTTCTGTCAAATTGGACTAGGATGGACTCAACTTTCTCTTCCCGCTCGGAGGCTCCGTGTTTGGGATCCCATCCCAGGAGTGAGGCAGCTGGACCAGATATCTCCTAGGCCTCCTTACAGCTCTAAGATTCCGAGATTTGTGCTTTGAGATCCTTGAGAGTCTAACATATGCTGGCAAAGCATATGTTTTTGTCTGGATTTTGCAGTCCATGGTTCTAGAATGCAATGGTATGAAATTGCTAGGAGTCTAGTTCAGGTTCCAGCGGAGGGGCTGCTCACTGTTAAATATCAAAGAATGTCTCTGGGACTTCCCTGGTGGCACAGTGGTTAAGAGTCCGCCTGCCAAGGCAGGGGACACGGGTTCGATCCCTGGTCTGGGAAGATCCCGCATGCCGCGGAGCAACTAAGCCCGTGCGCCGCCAACTACTGAAGGCTTTGTGCCCTAGAGCCCACGCTCTGCAACAAGAGAAGCCATCGCAATGAGAAGCCCGCGCACCTCAACGAAGAGTAGCCCCCACTCACGGCAGCTAGAGAAAGCCCTCACGCAGCAACAAAGACCCAGCGCAGCCAAAAAATAAAAGTAATTTAAAAAAAGACTGTCTCTGGGGACATCCCTCTCCTAGCCCCTCAGGCTGAGCCCCACCTTTGCCAGGGGCTTGGGAGTTGTCTTCACCAGGTGGGGAACACACATTCGCAGCCTTGGGCCCCTGCAAGGGAGACACATGGGTTCAGACCTCAGGTAGCCTCCTGAAGGAGACGTGGAAATGACAGCTCATGAATAAGGGCCCTCACCATATGCGGGGCTGCAAGCAGTGAGCGGCCGTTTGGTAGCTGAGCCTCTGCCCTGAACCAACAGCAATATCTCCATTTACTCCACACCCACTATGTGCCAGGCCTGCAGGCTACAGAGATTACTGGATCTAAGCGGTACTATGTTTATGCCCATTCTCCAGATGAGGAAGCTGAGGCTCAGAGAGGTCCAATGACTTGCCAAGGTCACAGAGCTAGAAGGAGGTAGAGCTAAAGCTTGAACGCAGATTAGCTGACTTGAGAGCCTGCTGAATTGCTCTGCCGCCTCCCTGCAGACCCCAGCCCTGCTGGCCCCGGATGGGCAGTCAGTCATGGGGAGAGGCAGGAAATGGCTTCCACACAATCAGGACTTCCAGAACTAGGACCCAGCGCACAACCCCCGGCCTGCCCACCTTCCCCAGCCAGGGGGCCCACGTTTGTGCCTGCGTGCACGTGGGTGTCTGCGTGGCTCCGGGAGGATGTGTCTCTGTCTCCGTGTGGGTGTCCCTGTGCCCAACGTGTGTGTGCGTCTGATGTGTGTGAGTGGTTTGGATGTGGGTGCTGCTGTGTCTGTCCCGGCACGGAGCATGTGAGAGAGACAGATGATTGTGAGCTCTGTGGAGCCCGCGAGAGGAAGCAGGTGCCAGAGAGTTCCGGGCTATGCTCCCTCCAGTCCTCCTCGTAGGGGTGGGAGTAGAGGCCTTCAGAGGTCCATGGCATTGGCCCCTGAAAAGCTGCCTGTCCCCCAGGTATCCCCACATATTGCCAATTTGAACCCAGAGCCCATAGTCCCCACGCCCATTGCTTTCCCTGGCCCTCACACTCAGCACCATCGGGGGAATCTCTTGGAGATTAGGATCCCACATCAGCCTTGGACTTGATCCAGGGAGGACCAGTTAAGCCCCTGCAAAAAGGCAGCTGGGTTCCAGAATCCCTGGTCCTGAGCCCAGCTGTGTGTTCACAAACAACTTTCCTTTAGCCTCTGGACTCCCCTTTCCTCTGCCCTGAATTGGGTCTGCTATTGCTTGTGTCTGTCTTGGGGGGGTGGTTTGAGGAGAAAGCCCTAGAAAAAAGGAGATTTGTGGTCAAAGAACTGGAAGAGAACTTCACAACCACCTAGTGAAGCTACTCTCCTGGTGGATATCTCTGTTAGCCTCATTAAGCTGCCTAGGTTTTACTTGCATACCTCTAAGAACGGAGAACTCACTACTTCCAAAGAGTCCATTCCATTCCGGGCAGCTTTAACTGTAAGTTCTACCTCATACTGAGATTTTAGATCTGCCTCCCATAGCTTCACCCCACGGGTCTCAGCCCTGAACTCTGAGGCCCATGAGGCTCAAGCTTGAGCATTCCTGCTGAGGTCAGGGTAAGTCAGTACAAAGCCTTGTGGAGACCCTCAGGTCCAGAGGCTGTTTCTGAGGCTAGGTGATGGGTTGAGAGCCTCAAAGACACGCCAAGCTGAGCAGACACGGGGAGGCCAAGGGCTGATCATTCTGTTAGGGGCTGATCTCATGGCTGAGGAGATGAGACTCCCCGGTCCTGCCAGGCCAAGGATGCAGGGTGAGGCCGCTAATGCCTGAGGGAAGCTTGGGGGTGGCTGTCTTGGCCTGGCCTGGGTCAGGGTCTCAGGGACAGCTCTGAGCTCTGGGGGGCTCTGGGAACCACGGCTTGGAGAGAAGGGCGTGTGCGTATAGTGAACAGATGACAGGGAGGGGGTGTGGCTCCCTCCACGGCACAAGGAGGCCGCCAGGATGAGCCATGATGTGTGCAGGGAGCTTGGCACACAGAGGGGACTGGATGAGCACTGCTGTTAGGATATTATTCATCCATCCACCCATTCATTCACTCACTTGCCTCCTCTGTGCCAGGCCCAGGGCTGAGAGCTGGTGACCTGGAGATGAAGCAGGTGCAGCCCCACCCCTGTCCCCGAGGACTAGGCGGGAGGGGGAAGACTCCGCTCTGGCGAGTCATCGTGCATCAGTGCATGCCCGGCACACAGACCCCGGCTCCAGAAGCAGTGCGCAGAAGGGGTTGTGAGCATCTTCAGCTCAGTGCCCTACTTGGGGAGGTGGGGAGCACGCAACCCCTCATCCTTCAGGGACTGGGCACTGGGGTTTCGCAGGAGCCTGGGGCACAGCCAATACCCTATGTGACAGAGGAGAAAACTGAGCCCCAGAGAAGCGGAAGTACTGGTCCAAGGATTATGGCAGGGTTAAGACTCCCGACATGCTTGCAGAGCTGCGGCTTCCTGGTGGGGAATGCAGGTGAGAATGCAGATCTTGAGCTTGGGGCAGGTAGATGAGGCCACAGGACACTTGCCCTACTGAGCAGCCTCAGCCCCACGCTCTGGGCTGCACAGGGCAGCTGGGATGCCCACCCTGACATGAACATGCTAGGTGACCTTGGACGAAGCCTCTGCTCTCTCTGGGCCTGTCTCCCCCTTGCTCTAAGACAAGGGCACTTCAACTGGATCAGGAAAGACAAGCAGATTTCCCCTCATATGTCAGCTTCCTGCATTGGCTGAGGCTGCTTGGGGCATCACATTGAGAAAGAAAGGGTGTCATGATCAATTCGTCACATCTCCGGTGAGGGACCGGAGTGGCAGCGTGAGTCGGGGCACAACCTGTCTGGATCAGAGAATCACCAGGAGTCGCCACCTCCAGGCAGCATTGGCGTCGAGTCCACGAGCCTGAAGCCTCCACGAATGCCCGCCAGGGACCCTCCTTGCTCCATGGGAGGCAGGAAACGCGTTGAGCCTCTTTCTGAGGAGCACCCAGGGCATCGTGTGCTATGGCCCAGCCCTGCCCCCAGAGGCCACTGAGCCCAGTTGGCTTGTGATCTTGGGCCCATCTTCACAGTGACACACCCCTGCTGCACGGCCAGTTCCCCATCGCCTTCCCCTCTTATCGATTCTGACAGAATCGATTAGAGGGGACACTGCCTGCCTTCAGTGTGGACTGAATACAAGTGAAGAGTCTGAGTGAAGGCAGTAAGGACTATACCAAGAGTGAAGGGCATGAGCGAGGTCTTCCCCTTGCCTTCCTGGTTCTCGGCACTGTCCTGGACAGATGGGGAAGAAAAAGACTTATTGTGTGCCAGGCACTCCCACATTCTGTACTTCATTTGCTCTTCACTCTTATCCTGAGAGGTGGTTACTACCCCCATTTTACAGATGGGGAAACTGAGTCCCAGAAAGGTTCAGTAACCTCCCTAGTATTATCATTATGAGCAAGGCTGGAAATCTGTCATTTCCAGAATCCAGGTGTTTCCTCTTTCTAGCCAAATGGCCATCAGCTGGGTAATACGGTGATAAGAGCACCACACCTGTGGCTCAGAAGGACCTCAGATCTAGTCCCAGCAGCTCTTTCGCTGAGTTACTGTGGGATGTCGACCATTTACATTGCCTCACTTGGTCTTCCGCCCTCCCCTGTAAAATTGAATAGTAAGTCTCTTCTGCTGTCTCGGCTCCCACCCAGCCCCCACTTCTGGTGCTTCGCCTTTGAGGCATATTCGAGAGCGAATGAGTGTGGACCCGGGCAGGGTCAGGGTCTAACAATATCAGTTCTCCCACCAGGGGATGGACAGAGACCCCTGTGGGTAAGAATATCGTTCTCCAGCCACACAAGAGTAGAGTAAAGCAGAAAAGTTGCAATCGACAGGCTTGCAAATGTGCTTTTGGTTGGCTTGCACGGTGTTGTTTTTTTTAATCTGAATTTGTTGCCAACACTTAAAAATAGAGAAGTTTCATATAAAAATCCAGGTTTCTGGCTTCTCTTGAAAAACTGGAAGCTTTGACAAGTCTGCCTGGAATTGGCCGCCCTGGGCCAGAGCTGGGGAGCAGAGGTGTACTCCCGCCCACTCAGCCACAGGCCTGCCTGACCCCTGTCAGCATCCGAGTTTGTCTCCCCTGATGCAAAGGGTGAGACCATGGGCTCTGGAGTCAGGCGGGCCTGGGTTAATCCAAGCGGGTGGCTCAATTACAGTGTGACTATCAGAAAGTTCCCTAACTTCTCTGGGCCTGTTTCCTCGCTGGTGAAATGGGGATTCCCATAGTACTTCCTTCATATGGACGCGGCAAGTCTTCCATATGAAGGCAAATGTACGTAAAGCTGCTGCTATGGTTGAATATGCTGCCTGGCACATAGTGGGCGCTCAGTAAATGGCAACCCTGGTCTCGATCATGGCCACCCTCTCCTGACAGGGGCTGCAGGGTCTGGAACAGCAGAAACAGCAGCACTTGACGCCCTCCCCAGCCTGGCCTGGGCCCATCCTGGAGCTCTCCCTTGGCTGCACAAATGCTTGTGGGGTGGCGGCAATCCTGCCTGGGTGATGCATCCGAAAACAACAGATCGATAGCCACTCAGCACTCTAATGCCATGGCTGAGGCCTGCGGCACGGTCCAGGCTGCTGGCCGGTGAGTTCAAGCTCTTTTTCTTTTTGGGCAGAAAACAACTTACCATGTAACCTTGAATGAGTTCTTTTTTCCTCCTGGGATCTTGGTTTCACTAACAGCAGGGTCAGCCTGTGGTCTCTAGTGCTCCTTTGAGCTCTGACATCTTGGGAGTTTTGCAGATGGGAAGGCAATGAAGGTCAAAGCCTCACAAATGCAAGAACGAATTAGTCAGGAATCTTCTGGTTGCAAGGGCAGGAACCTGTCACAAAGGGGCTTAAAGAAAAGAGGTATTTGTCTTTCTGTGACTGGCTTATTTCACTCAGTATAATGTCCTCAAGGTTCATCCACGTTGTCACATGTTGTAGAATTTCCTTCTTTTTTAAGGCTGAATAATATTCCATTGTATGCATATACCACATTTGCATTATCCATTCATCTGTCAATGGACATTTAAGTTGTTTCCACATCTTGGCTATTGTGAATAGTATGAAATATCAAAAACAGTCAAATTCATAGAATCAAAGAATGGAATAGTGGTTGCCAGAGGGTGGGGGGAGGGAGTAATGAGAAGTTACAACTCAAGGGACATAAAGGTCCAGTTAAGAAAGATGATTAAGTTCCAGAGATCTGCTGTACAACATTGTACCTATAATCAACAATACTGTATTTTACACCTAAAAAACTCTTAAGAAGGTAGATCTCATGTTAAATGTTCTTACCACAATAAAATAAAATTTAGGGAGGAAAAAAAAGGCATTATATTGGCTCATTTGAAGGAATCCTGGGGATTGTGGGCTGCAGGTGGTGCTGGATCCAGGTGCTCCAGTGATGTTGTTGGCTCTCTCTCTCTCTCACTCTCATCTCTCATCTCAGCTTCCTTCTGTGCTGTCCTCATCCTCATTTCTGGTACAAGGACTCTTTTTTTTTTTTTTATGGGTATGATGAGCCCTATTAGGTCCAGCTGAGAGTCCTCTACCACCATAACTCCAAAAGCATGCAGTATCTTTCTGCACCTTCTAGAAGAAGCATCCCAGGAAAGGTGACAAGTGGCTTAGCTGAAGTTATGTGTCTATCTCTGCGGGTAGAAGGATGGAATGAGGTCCCATGATTGGCACTCCTACCAAAGATGACATGGAGTAGAAAAAGGCTTCCTCAAAGCAAAGAAGGCTTGACACCAGAAGGGAGGTGAAGAGAAATGGGTTGTGCAGTCTACAAAGCAGCAACTACTGGCCATTCCAGGGCCTTTAGTGCAGCGACGGAGCCTTCTCAAAGAGGGAGAGGTAATCTTCCTATCAACAAAGCATTGAGGCTAGACTCTCCCAGACTACTGGGAAGTCGGCCCACTGTTCTGGCAGCGACACTTCCCTCTAATAAATTCTATCTTCTTTACGTTCTGCCTTGTGTCTGGATATTCTTTTCCAACCCACGTTCGGACCACGACATTTGGTGGCCTGTACGGGGATCTCCAGGGGGGATCTCTTTCCCCACCTCCTCTCCTCATTCCTTGGGACCCTCTGTGAACAGGCAAGTTGCTGTGGAAGCAACGGAGGAACGCTGGCCTGGGCCACACCCTGGTGTGTTCTGAAGGCTTCACGGTTCACTTCGCCCCAGTAACTGTTGCCCAGAACGGGTGAGGATCCCTCTGTCTTCCCTTTGACTGAGGACTAGGCCGAAGGGTATCGTAAGGGCACGGGTCAGGCATTTAAAAGCCATTAGGGCACCTGCTGCTTGAAGACTCCTGTGAAAGGATAAGGGGGTCACGGAACGGACCAGGCTATTAGAGAGTCTGCCCCCATCAAGACAACTTCTGTGCAACATGAGGCACATCATGGACAAAGCAAAACACAAAGCGCCCAGTCCCTTGGCCACCACCTCCTCGGTAGGGTTAGAAGGAGGAATCCTCTGTCCTCTTTTCTGTCGCTTCTGCTTCTTTCTCCTCGGCTCGGACTGACTCCAAAGGACCCCACCGCCTCTAGATCGTCCCAAGAGCTCCTTCCCGTCTTCTAACGGTGAGTCAATTTCCCCCTGGCTTCCGGGAATTCTCTTCTCTGGTCACTGGTGCCTTAGTCACACGGAGATGTCACTGAGACAAAGAGGGATGCCTTTTTGCCCGTCAGTGATTCTCAGTACCCCCATTCTACGGCACTGAGGCTAAGAATGTGTTCAGGTACGCCTATTCCCTTAGACTCACGAATTGGAAGGAATTTGACCCAGACAATCTCAAAGAGGCTTATTTATTTATTTATTTATTTATTTATTTATTTATTTTTGGCTGCGTTGGGTCTTTGTTGCTGCACGCGGGCTTTCTCTAGTTGTGGCGAGCGGAGGCTACTCTTCGTTGTGGTGCGCGGGCTTCTCATTGCAGTGGCTTCTCTTGTCGTGGAGCACGGGCTCTAGGTGCGCGGGCTTCAGTAGTTGTGGCTCGCAGGCTCTAGAGCACAGGCTCAGTAGTTGCGGCGCACGGGCTTAGTTGCTCCGCGGCATGTGGGATCTTCCTGGACCAGGGATCAAACCCGTGTCCCCTGCATTGGCAGGCGGATTCTTAACCACTGCGCCACCAGGGAAGTTGCCATTTTCTTTTGTAATACGGCTTGGCCCCAATACAAACTGAGAGAACAAGAACAATGGCCTCTTAATGGGACACTAAATTACAACACGGTCCTCCAACTTGATCTCTATTGTCGGAAACTAGGAAAGGATTCCGAGGTTCCATATATCCAGGCCGTCATGGCCCTCAGTCAGAATCCGAGCCTGAGGGACTCCTGTCGCATGTGTCTCTCCATTACCACTTTAATGCCTCGCCCTCCCCCCTCTCCTCCTCCTTCAGCTTCACTACCTCGTCCCTCCGCATCTCCCCCTCCACCAGGTATCTTGGACGAGCCTTCTTGGCCCCGGTCTCCCCAGCCTCCTCCTGAAACTTCTGCTTCCCAACCCCACCTCCATACCTGGAAGCAGACCTTCCCTCCCCTCCCCACACAGGGGCACGAGCAGCCCAACGCTCTGAATCGAGTCCCAGTATGCTTCTCCTACGAGAGGTCGCTACCGGAGACCTAGGTACTATCAGAGTTCATGTCCCCTTCCCCATGTCTGATCTCTCTCATATTCAAGGGAAACTGGGCTCCTTTAGCCAGGACCCCTCCATGTTCATCAGGGAATTCCAGGCCCTAACTATAGCCTTTGACTTAACTTGGCAAGATATTCATGTGGTCCTAACTACCTGCTGCACTCACGAAGAAAGGGCCAGGATCTGGGCCTTGGCTCAGGCCTAGGCAGATGAGACACATGCCCGAAATCCTAATGAGAACCGAGCGGGGGGAGTCCCATGGGCAGACCCAGGATGGAGATAACAGGCAAATGAAAATGGGCCAGCAGGAGGGCTCACTAGGAGAAATTACATGATTACCTGTCTACTAGAAGGTATGAAAAAGGCAATCATCAAATCTGTCAATTATAATAAATTCAGAGAAGTCACACAAGAGCCCTCTGAGAATCCAGCCCTTTTTCAGGCCTGATGAGTAGAGGCTATGAGGAAATACACCAACCTAGACCCTGAGACCCCTGAAGGTCAGGCTATAATTGCAGTTCACTTTATAAGCCAGGCATCCCCAGACATAAGACAGAAATTACAGAAACTAGAGCAAGGGCCACAGACCCCATTTTCTGTCTTACTTGACACAGCCTTAAGGTCTTCAACAATAGGAAGGAGGCTTCTAGGAACAGACGAGAACTAAGAGAGGAGGAAAAATTAAAACAGCACGCTCAATATATGGCTCTTGCCATTACTCAGTCCCTCCCAATCAGGGACCCATGGGAGCCCCTCTCCCATCTCAGAAACCACCGCTGACCTGCTACCAGTGCGGTCACCAGGGGCACACTGTCAGGAACTGCCGCACCCCACCACCCGTTACGCCATGCCCTTACCGTCGCCAAAAGGGCCATTGGAAGAGGAGTTGTCCCTCCCACCCTCAAGTGGGTAGGCCAATTCCACAACCACTCAACACCCGGGGTATTTCAGGTCCCAGCCCCCTGGGCCGAGGTCAAGGCCAATTGCCCCTGTGAGTGGTAATTGACTATCAGGATCAAGAACCGGATTGCACTCTAGATCTGGGGCTCCTGGAAGCAGATGACTGAAGGTGCCCAAGGCTCAATCTACAAGCCCCTATGTTCCCCATAAGACCAGAGGAGCCCCGGGTAACCCTGGATGTAGCAGGGGCTACTGTAAACTTTCTAATTGACACTGGGGCTACTTATTCAGCCCTGACCTCCTTCTCTGGTCCCACTCGCCGTTCCTCGATCCTCCTAACAGGGATGGGAACAGGCTCAGCTGGACTCTTAAACTCCATTTTCACCGCCCGACAGCTCTCTCTTGAACTCACACAAGAGACTGCTAACCTAGCAGCTCAAATTAATACTCTACAAGAGCAAATAAATTCTCTAGCAGGAGTGGTTTTACAAAATAGAAGAGCTCTGGACCTCCTAACAGCTAATCAAGGAGGGACCTGTGCAATGTTAAAGGAGGATTGCTGTTTTCTTGTCAACCAGTCAGGCAAGGTCCAGACTCATCTTCGAGCCATTATTGAAAGAGCTAGTGGATTCTACAAGGAAGGAGTCTCAGGGGGATTCGACTGGTGGGACTTCAAGACTAATATCTGGTCCTAGTTCTCTTGGCTAACCTCTTTCCTAGCCCCTATAGTGGCTTTTCTACTTCTACTAATCTTCGGGCCATGTATTTTTAACCTCCTTGTTAAGTTTGTCTCTTCCAGAATACAACAAATAAACCTCCAAATGGTGATGCAACAAGAATAACAGCCAGTCAACACTCATACAACCCTTGAACAAGCCGCCATCACTTTCCATGGGGCCCGCACTCCTCCCTAGATACACCCTGACAGAGCAGGCAACAGGAACCCAGGGCCCCATGACGCCTCCGCTCAGCAGGAAGCAGCCAGAGAGTTCACTGTCCCTTCTCACAAAAGGGGTTCCCAAATGCTTGAGAGGGAATTAGGCAGTTAGGTAGATATGAGCAGGGTATACAACAGGGCCAAGGAATTGGCCCTATAAATAGAGGGGGGAATGTGGTGCTCCAAGGACAATGGTGCTTCAAGGACAAAGGAAAACCTGCCTGAAAAAGTTTCAGCATTACACTCCCTACCGGACTCTTAATCGCCCTCCCCATCATGTTGTGATGGTTACGAAATTGCTGAGCTCACCTGGGCGATGCCCACCTGGGCAACAGGACCTGTCCCAAATAAGGAAAGGCATATGCCCTGTCCCACTCCCACCCTATAGAAGGAAGGTATATGTGCCTCGACCAAGCAGTAAACAAAATTTTCACCTCGGACCATTCTTTTGTTTTCTGGCTATAAAAACTTATCTATAGCACATGTTCCGGCTCGACTCTCCCAGACTACTAGGAAGTCAGCCCACTGTTCTGGAAGCGACCCTTCCCTCTAATAAATTCTATCTTCTTTAAAAAAAAAAACTAGGGACTTCCCTGGTGGCGCAGTGGTTGAGGATCCGCCTGCCAATGCAGGGGACACGGGTTCGAGCCGTAGTTCGGGAGGATCCCGCATGCTGCGGAGCGGCTGAGCCCGTGCGCCACAGCTACTGAGCCTGCGTGCCACGGCTGCTGAAGCCCGTGGACCTAGAGTCCGTGCTCCTCAACGGGGGAGGCCACTGTAATGAGAGGCCCGTGCACCGCAATGAAGTGTAGCCCCCGCTCGCCGCAACTAGAGAAAGCCTGCATGCAGCAACAAAGACCCAATGCAGCCAAAAATAAATAAGAAAATAAACAAACAAACAAACAAAAAAACCCAAAAACCCAAAGCATTGATGCACTTAGCCCCATGCTTGGAGCAAGGCAGTATAGGATCATGAACAAATGATTCTAGCCTTGGGAAGCAACAAGAAAAGCACTCCACATCACCAGACTGTAATACCAAGGGCCAGATATGGCCATGGTTCTGGCTGGAAATGCTGTGAGGGGATCAGGAAGGCTTATGAGAAGCCCTTGGTGGAAAAGGACAGAGGCATGAGGCAGTAGTTAGGACTTAAAATCTGGAGAGGAAAAATCGAGAACGGATGTGAGGTGTGAAAGGTAGGAGTGGGGGTGGATTAAGTGGGGCCGAGGAAACATGGTTTTGACTCTGGCAAAATACAGAATAAAAAACCGTAACACTGAGAAATACTAGAACAAAATATAGGTTAGTATATATTTCATCTTGATATGGGAATAGACTTTTAAGCATTAAAGCAGTGGGGAAAAGATCAAATCAAAAAAACAAGCTTGGCATATTTGACATAAAAAGGTAAAGTATACATTTCAAAACATCATAAAATTAAAAGGCAAATTGGGGGAAATATTTCTAATATTAAGATATAAGACAAATGTATATTTTTTAAAAAAGAGAAGATCCAAAAGAAAAATGGGCAGAGGACATAAATAGACAATTTCCAAAAGGGAAATGAACAATGGTGTAGCCTTCTTCATTCAAAAATCGAGAAGAAGAGACACCCCCTCAATCCCCTACATCCCGTTCTCTACCTTTGGGCTCCTAGACTCGGGACAAAACAGCTTATTGATCCACGGAGGATGTCTGGGCATTAAATCAGCCCCTCAGAGGCCCCACATCTGGCAGTAAAGCAAAGACCTTTTGCAAATTCAATAGCAACTCTGGCAGGACAGGGTGGGAGAGGCCTCTACTCAGGCGCACCCCAGACAGAGCAGCCCCTCGGGGTCCCCAGTGGTCCACAAAGAGTCTAGAAGCAGACTCCTTCTGGACCAGATGCTGCTCCCCCCTCCTACCACACCCAGGTGCCACCTCGCCCGAGCCAGTTGGTCCATTGTACCCAAGGCCAGATCCGGACACTAACAGTCTGGGTGGAAACATTAGGAAGCTGTCATGAACCAAGAGTCCAGTGGGGCCTGCCCACCACCCTTGTAAGTGGCTGACACTGTCAGTTATCAGGCTGGCAGCCTTGGATCCACTGGTAATTATCACAGATTATGTAACCGTTCTTATTAAGGAGAGCTGTGTGGTGGCAGGGCCGTGCCGGACTTAGACAGGCTGGGATTCTGGCTCTGAGACTCATGAGCCTGTGCCTCACCTCTCTGAGCCTTGTTTCCTTGTCTGTACGATGAGGAATGATAAGACCTTCCTTGAAGACCTATGGCTCTGCCTGAATAAAGGATCCAGCACGTTCCCAGCAGCAAAGAGGGAGCACCGCCCCCCTCCATGCCGGCTCATGTTAGTCACCTCGAAGTCCATGGACATTCCCTGGTGGAAATGGGTGCGTGAACGCTTCTTGACCAAGACAAATTAGTACCAACAGCCTTCAACTCTCTGTGAGCCACGAGAACCCCCGAACAGCAAGTGTGACCCTCCTCAGCGCTCGCTGGCAGCAAGAACAGCCGCACGGGTGCTGGCGGTGTGACCAGAGCCTGTCGCGGCCCTGACTCATTCATGGCTTCTCAACAGAGCCGTCGAGTCCCCTGCCTCCACCCCGACTGCCCAGAACTCCTGTGAGTTCCTCCCCAGCCCTTTACCATTGCCTCGCCTGCCCTAAGGTACCATGGACATCTGGGAACAGGCAGGGCTGGCAGATCCCTGATGGCACAGTAGACAGGGGACTTGTAGGGTGGGGGTGGGAGGGCCCAACGAGTCAGTATTCTGCCCAGATTCTGAAACTTCAGAGGAGAGGTTATCAGGCTAGGAGGACCCTTGAAAGACATCCAGTCCCTCCCTGATCTGAGTCACGAACAGCCCCAGCGTGCATACCTGATATCACTCTGATCGAGTCAGCGTCATCCCTCACCTCCACTGCACTAGCCTTCTTACTGGTCTCCCTGCTTCTACCCAGCCCCCTGCAGTCTATGTCCAACAGGACAGCTGGTGATCCTGTTAAAACAAAAGTCAGACCACGTCACTCTTCTGCTTAAAACCCTCTAATAGATCCCATTTCACTGACTAAAATGCAACATTCTTACACCAGTCCCTAAGCCCTGGACAATCTGATTGCTCTGTACCCTCCGAGATGTTCTCTCCTTCCATTCTCTTCTTGATCACTCCACTCACACCATGCTGACCCCCTGGTGCTCCTCCAACACATCAGACATGCTCCTGCCCCAGGGCCTTTGCACTCACTGTTCATTCTGCCTGGAACACTTCCCCCAGATACCCACATGGCTCCCTTGCTCACCTCCTTCAAATCCTTGCTCAAGCGTCACCCCATTTAAATTGCAACATGTCCCCTTACCCTGCCAGGACTCCCAATTTCCCTTATCCTGCTCTATTTTTTTCCAGAGCATTTCTCACAACTGACATACTCTTCAGTCTATTTATTACGCTTATTGCCTCTCCCTCGCCCCACTGGAATGTAAGCTCCCAGGGGCAGGAGCTCAGAAAGTATTATTTGGGTAGAAAAGGAATGAAGCCAAGCTCTGCCCCCTGCAGTTTCTCCCACGGGTCCCAGCTCTCCCTTCTAAAGGATGCAGAGACCCCCTCCTTCAAGACAGCTCTCCCAGCCTCTCTGCTCTTTGGTGTAGGTCCCACATTTTTCTCTGCTTCTCATGGGATGGCTCCCTCTCCTCAAGATGAAACTCCATCTGTCGGCATCCCCTTAGCGGCGTAGAGTCCAGACTTGAGCCAGGTAAGACCGTCTGGAGGCGGACAGAGGGAAAATGGAGAAATTGGGGGAGGGAAGAAGCAAGACAGAGATCCAAGGAAGAGACCCCTGTGGAGTTCCTTTTGAACAGGCGTCTGACATTGGACTGGGAAGCCGCCAACTTCTCCCACCTTCCTCCCACCGAGCATTTTAACTGACAGCCTGAGAACCCTGAGGATCCCTGTTTTCCAGAGAAATCTGTTGCGTCTACACAGGTGAGCACCAGACTGAGGACACAGGACAGAAGGCCTAGCAGGTGGGGGAGGGCTGGCCACACTCCTCCCCCGCCCCCCAGCAGGGAGCAGCTGATGTTACATTGGCTCTCAACCCCATCTCAGCAGGGAGACCAGTGCATAGCAGGAGCCCAGGGTTTGTGGGGAGAATGAGCCACCCCGGAGACAGACGTTGGATGCTGAGGAGAACGAAGGGTCTAGAAGGGCCTACTGACAACAAAGCCTGCCTGGGCCGGATGTGGTGAACTCCGAGGTGAGGCAGTGCCGTGGTCAGCGGGGGTGGTTCTGCAGAATCACAGGACCACGCCACCCCCAGTATTAGCAGGTGGCTCAGGTGAGCTGCCCAACTCTGTCCTGCTTTAAGTCTGGCGGACATGACTCAGTGATGGCTTTGCCACGGCATCCTCTGCATTGCCAGCCCCCGTTTCAGCAGGGGATGGCATCTTGGTCAAGCCAAAGTCTGATTAGTTGGAGAAACCAACATGTCAGAGCACCCTGAGAATATTAAATAATATTTATAAGGAGATGACGTTGGGAAAATAATTACCGATGGTAAGAGGCAATCAGTGGCGGGAACTCCTCCACTGCTCAAGTGGTAAGAAATTAAACGGACCGGGTCTCTGAGCAGCGAGGGTTTGTCACGGGGACAGCAGAAGGGGTTGGAAAGTCGCTACCTCTGCTGATTCTGTTAATAGGATAAAGCAGGCTCGCAAACAAGAGCCAGACCCCAGGAGGCCTGCATTTGAGGGGATTTTAAAATCAGGCCAGCTCCTGCCAATAGCTTCACTTTTAGATGTGTTAGAACTGGAAGGGAGCTTAGAGATCAGCAACGCCACTGGTTCTCAGTTTTCAAGGTTTCTGCTTTCCAAAAATACTGCAAGTATTAAGTAATAATTAATTTGTTTTCACATTTTTTTTAATTAATTAATTTATTTATTTATTTTTGGCTGTGTTGGGTCTCCGTTTCTGTGCGAGGGCTTTCTCCAGTTGCGGCGAGCGGGGGCCACTCTTCATCGCGGTGCGCGGGCCTCTCACTGTCGCAGCCTCTCCCGTTGCGGAGCACAGGCTCCAGACGCGCAGGCTCAGTAATTGTGGCTCACGGGCCTAGTTGCTCCGCGGCATGTGGGATCCTCCCGGACCGGGGCACGAACCCGTGTCCCCTGCATTGGCAGGCGGATTCTCAACCACTGCGCCACCAGGGAAGCCCTGTTTTCACATTTTTTATTCATCAAAGACACAGAGGACTGCCAGCTGGGAGAAGCAGAAGACACAGCATCGATGTCACTCTAGCCCCCAACAAGAGACTTATTGTTTTTTTTTTTTTTTGGTCAGCCCAGCCATATTATCTCATGTAAATGTAGTTTCCCTTTGAAAACATTTAAAACACAAGGGTCCATTTTTAAGTGGAGGGAGCCTGAAGGAGCCTGGAGTATCTTTACCAGAAATCTTCAGTCCAAGCAAACTCTTACTTTATACAGAAATACACTGAAGGGCTTCCCTGGTGGCGCAGTGGTTGAGAATCTGCCTGCCAATGCAGGGGACACGCGTTCGAGCCCTGGTCTGGGAGGATCCCACATGCCGCGGAGCAACTAGGCCCGTGAGCCACAATTACTGAGTCTGCGCATCTGGAGCCTGTGTTCCGCAACAAGAGAGGCCGCGATAGTGAGAGGCCCGCGCACCGCGATGAGGAGTGGCCCCCACTTGCCGCAACTAAAGAAAGCCCTCGCACAGAAACGAAGACCCAGCACAGCCATAAATAAATTAAAAAAAAAAAAAAAAAAAAGCCAGACCCTTAGCTCTTTAAAAAAAAAAAAAAAAAAAAATACACTGAAGCCCAGAGAACGTTAAGTGGCTTGCCCAAGGTCACACAGCTGGCTGTCAACAGGGCCAAGGCTAGATCTGGGGAAGCAGGAAGAAAGGAGGGCTGTCCTGGACATGCAAGGGTAGGGAAGGAGTAAATCACAGCAGTGAATGCAGTGCTGAGTGCGGACCCTGGACACCAACGGGCTTGGTTTGACTCTTGAGCTCAATCCTTATGAGCTGTGGG
This sequence comes from Eubalaena glacialis, assembly GCF_028564815.1. Lineage (NCBI taxonomy): Eukaryota > Metazoa > Chordata > Mammalia > Artiodactyla > Balaenidae > Eubalaena > Eubalaena glacialis. Next base: position 23,785,409 of record NC_083728.1, read on the forward strand.
ACCCTAGCAAAATGACGGAGGCTCTCTGAGCCCATTTTCCTATCAGTAAAATGGGGATGATAACAGCACTTACCACATACTGTTGTGAGGATTAAGTGAACTAACAGAACAGAGCACTTATACATTGTAGCTGCTTTTCCTTAACCCATTTGTGTGAGCCGGCGCGGTTGGGGGGGTGTGTGTGTCTGTGTAGACATAAGACCAACAAACTTAGAGAACAGGTCACATGATCCAACTTCCAGGTGCTGCCCTGACAAGGCCAGTGGGAGACAAATTGTCCCAGGGGAGCTCTAGGTACTAAATTGCAGTGCTGTTACTTCTAGGTAGTAACTCAAAACTGAGTGTGCCTCAGAACCCAGGCTACATCCAGATTCACTGCCTCTGAGTTCCTGTAGGGCGGGACTTGGGAGTCTGAACTTTTAAAAATTATTATTGAGATATAATTTACACACCGTAAAATACACCATTTTAAAGCATACACTTGTATGGGTTTTTACGATACTCATAAGGTTGGGCAACCACCACCACTACCTACTTCCAGAACCTTGTCATCACCCCAAAAAGGAACCCAGTACCCATTAGCAGTCACTCCCCCTTCCCCACTCTCCCATCCCCTGGTAACCACTAATCCCTCTGTCTCTACGGATTTGTCGACTCTAGACGATTCATAAGAATGGAATCATACAACATGTGGTCTTTGCGTCCGACTTCTTTCACTCTGCACAGTGTTTTCAAGGTTTGTCTATGCTGCGGCATGGGTCAGGGCTTTATTCCTTTGGAATCTGCAATTTTAACAAGCTCCCCAGTAGTTCTGATGATTGGGCTTTGGGGAGAAAAAGAACAGCAAATTCACAAAAGGTGAACCTTCTGGTTGCTATATAGACACAGGGCCTCAATCCTTCCTTCAGGTGTGCCCATCTCGGAAGCCCCGCTGGTGACAGGAGACATCGCTGGCCACTTGCCTCCTCCAGAGCCTGCAGAGGTTGGGCAGGGTCTCCTGGTGCCCGGTAGGGAGGACATGTGCATCTAAGGACAGTGCCTGGCTGCGCTGGGAACTGGGCAGATGAACTACAAGAGAGACTCACACAAGAGGATTTAGTGTCAACTCCAAGACTTTAATGTATGTTATGCTCTTGGAAAAACAATTCCAAGGAGACAAGTGGAACCGAAAGTCTTAACCGGAGGGGATTCTTATTCAGAAACCTAGTGTGAGCCGCAGCCTTGGGAGAGAGCAGCGCAGGGACACCGATCACAGGACAACAGTTCGAGGTCAGGGTGGCAGGGCCTGTGTGCACGACGCGCGAGCCCTCAGGACTCCCAGGAAACCGGAGCACCATCACTCCTGTGGCTGACAGCCCCACAGCAGGACGGGGGGCGGACCCAGGCTGACCAGGTCATCTCTGGAGCTCTGAATAAAGGCACAGAACTTCAACAGGGCCAAAGAAGCCTGTACAGAGCAAGAAACTTTCTCTTTGTTGTTGAATCTCCAGGTCATCAGAAACACTCGTGGTGGCTCTGGTGAGGAATGGGGCCATACAAGAGGGTTGCCAAGGCCCACTTCTGGGTCTGAGGCCTCAGAACGGAGCAGATGGGAGGGGTGTGGCACTAGCAACGCCTCTGAGGTCAGGGGCCGCAATGATCTTGAACGATTATCCACTGGGACCTCTGGACAGGAGAAAGGGACTTAAAGCAAAAGCTGACCACTCGTCAGATTCAACCCAACTGTCTTCTGTTATGCCCTCCCCAACCTGGGGCTCCAGGGTGGTCACACACCCATGTTTTCTGTGATGTATTCCCATCCAACAAGGGGCAGGCAGAAATCCTGGCTCATCTCCCTATTACCCTCTGATTAACTTTTAAAAAGTCACCAACTGACATCTCAGACTCCTGGGCAGTCCAGGGTTTCTAACCATTCTACGGAATAAACAATCGGTTCTCTTGGGCTTTTGGCTCAACTTCTTCTCTTCTGGAAGGAAGCAAGCTGCTGCTGAGGCAGGTCTCTCCCAAGAGCCCATTTGGAATTCAGTTAGGTTATAGCACCAAGGCCAGGCTGACGGGGAACCCACAAATGTGACTTCTAGATGGGGTACAGCCTCTCTGGCACTGAAGGAACTTATTTATTGGTGAAGGAGGGAATTCTGGTTCCATCTTTGTAGAACCTGGCAGGGCTGCTGTCCCAGTAAGTCCCAGTAGGACAGGTGAATGGAGGAGCCAGGACCACAGCCGTGGGGAAGGGGCCTCCTCTGGCTGAGAGCTTTTCCAGTTAGCCAGTCCCCACACCCTCGGGAAGAACCACCACCACCGGGGCGCAGTCCTCAGGCTCCGCCTCAAAGTCCCACTGAAACTTCTTGGTTAGGTGAGCTTGGAACTTTTCAGCTTTCTGCCTCAGGGTGGCATCCACGGCAACGCTGCAGGCGGATGAAAAGAAAACCTACAGAGAACAGAGGATAAGTCACTCCTGAGAACACAGAGGGGCTGAGAAAGCTGTGGAAATTTCCTCATGGTGTTCAGCTCTCCGGGGTGGGTGGATCAGCCGCTGCTGGCACAGGCTCAGGACACCTACTGTGCTCCCCCCAAACCAAGAAAGAAGGTCCAAGCCCAGCTGAGAAGCTGGCGCAGGACCAGAATGGAAAATTACTCTCTTGGGCAGAGATGCCCCACTGAGAGTAAGGCCAGCGGGGCCATCACCCTGGCCCTGCTCTCCGGGGAGATCTACTGGGCACCTGGGCAGTAACTTAGAAAAAGAGGCAGTAGCTACACCAGCCGGTACTAAGAAAGGCATGGGAGTGCTTATAAGCCCCTGGATCCCATAAAATCCCAGGTCCTAACCCAGTGAGGGTGAACTGCTGCTCTAATCTAAATGGGTCCCAGGCTGCCAATCTGAGGTTTCTATTCCCCTTAAAAGCTCTGATTTTTTAAAAAATTGTGGTAATATATACATAACACAAAATCTACCATTTTAAACATTTTAAAAAATTATCATTTAAAAGACTGTACTAAATACACAGAATATTTACCATGTTAAGAGTATAGTCCAGTGGCATTAAGTATATTTACATTATTACACAATCATCACCACCAACCATCTCCAGAACTTTTTCATCTTCCCCAACTGAAACGACACCCATTAACTCCCCATTCCCCGCTTCCAGCCCCTGGTAACCACCATTCTACTTTCTCTCTATGAATTTGACTACTCTAGGTACCTCATATAAGTGGAATCATACAATATTTGTCCTTTTGTGCCTGGCTTATTTCACTTAGCATAATGTCCTCAAGGTTCACTCATGTAGGAAGTGCCAGAATTTCCTTCCTTTTTAAGGCTGAATGATATGCCATCGTATGTAGATACCACATTTTTTTTCCATTCATCTGTCAATGGCCATTTGGGTTGTTTCTATCTTTTGGCTATCATAAATAATGCTGCTATGAACACAGATATAAAAATATCTCTTATAGAGTCATTGCTTTCAATTCTTCGGGGTATATACCCAGAAGTGGAGTTTCTAGATCATAAGGTAATTCTGTTTAATGTTTTGAGGAACCACCATACTGTTTTCCACAGTGGCTGTGTCATTTTACATTCCCATCAGCAATGAACGAGGGTTCCAATTTCTCTACAATCTCTTCAGCATCTGTTATTTTGTTTTTGTTTGTTTGTTTACAATAGCTACCCAAATGGGTGTGAAGTGGTGTCTTGTGGTTTTGATTTGCATTTCCCTAAGGATTAGTGATGCTGAATATCTTTTCATGTATTTATTGGCCATGTGTATATCTTCCTTGGAGAAAAGTCTATTCAAGTCCTTTGCCCTTTTTTGATCAGGTTTTTTTATTTGTGTTGTTGAGTCATCAAAGTTCTTTATATATTCTGGATACTAATCCCTTGTTTTGATGTTCTTTTAAATTCAGTTTCATCTAATATAAACATGGGCAGGGGCAAACAGAGTAATTTTCCCTACCTCTGAAACTCCATTCCAGATTGTCCCGGATCTCAACCGCTTCTCTAAGAATGACAGCAGACCCATTACTCCTTCTCACACTACTTTATTGTTCTCAAAGAAGTTTCATAGAGTAGTCCAGTGGATCCTCACAAGGCCCTGGGAAGACACACTAGGATGCCTATTTTATGGAAATGGAGGCTGAGGAGAGTTAAATGGCTGGGTCAAAATTACCAGAAAGGAAGGAGCAGTTTTTCCCAGACTACCCGTTGGCTCCCTGCAAGACCACCCCAGACACAGAGGCATGACGGTGAAAGCAGCAATTTGATCCACATCACCTTCGTGTCACAGCTGGCCCGCAGACCACCATGGAAGGAATCTGGGCTCCAGGGGCCTTGACCTGACAAAGGTAACAGGTGTACTCTGCAGCTGCTTCCAAGGACAACCCCCCTCCTGCCCTCCTCTCCACTGTCTTTCTGTTAGCAGGAGGAGTGAGGCTCATGGTCAGTGGTCTTTGTTTGGAGACACTTTGTTGAGGTGGTAGCAGGGACAGAAGTGACGGGGAGGGGAGTTCAGAAGCAGAAGGTGGGGGGTTACAGAATTTGGTTTCATTACTTGGGAATCGACTAAATACAGGAGCAGGAAGCACAGCTACAACAAAATACCAGATCAATAACTAATTAGAGGGGCTGTGTGAGCTCAGTGGTGAGAGGGCAGTGGGGAAGCCGGTGGCCTGTCTATAGGCAGCTAATGGAGCTTTCTCTGGAGCACTGAACGTGAGGCCGGCTGAACCCTGGGGAGGGGCCTGGTATGGGAAGCAGAGAAGCCTTGTTTCAAACAGCATTAGCGCTGGAGGCCCTGTGCACCCATGGGTCTGCCCCCAGAGGTCCTGGGGGGGCCTGCTGGCTGAATTAGCAAAAGCCTCTTCCTGTTCTCCCTCCTTACACGGTAAATTGTACTACTCTCTACACAGCCCTTCCTCTCCTGCCACATTGAGCAGCTGCCCAAACATGCTCCATTGCCTCTTCTGTGCCTCTACTCACACAGGCTTTTCCCTCTGCTTATAACACCCCTCTCCACCCCTGCTTTCTCCTCCTTCACCTACTAATTTCTACTAGTGACCCAAGCTCAGTTCAGATGCCACCTCCTTTGGGATGTCTTCCCAGACCAAAGACAGAACAGGTGCTCCTCTGTGCTCCCCCGGTGCCCAGGGTTACCTGGGACATAGCCTCACTCTCAGTCAGTAACCGTCCATTTACCGTTGAGCTCGCCCAAGAGACAAGGAGCAACTCCAAAGCAGAGACTCCTTTTCCTACCTGCATCCCACTCCCCTGGCACAGAGTCTACCATATAAAAAGGACCCATTGGATGTTTAATGAACAAAAGAACAAAGAAGATCATAGGTTCTATGAAAATCTATTTCTGGGTCCCTTTTGCACAGTGCCTGTACCAAATGATTGCTCGATAATTACATGACGGTGCTGGACAGATAAGGGACTCGTCCTGGGGAGGACATGGCTTATTTACCAGGCCCCTGAATATGCCACCGGCTCACAAGCCATCTCCTTGTGACAGTTCTCTTATAAAAGCCCAAGCTGAAAGGAACTGCTCCAACCTCTGTTCCCCCAGTACTGTACCTGAGCATCCCTTATGGCATTTCTCACACTCTGCTTGCATCACAGTGATCAAGTATTAATGGTAATACCCCTTCCGAGTAGGGGTCACTTCCTAATTATCAATGTGACCCACACAGCAGATCGCCCAGGGCCTGGCATAGAGTTGGGGCCCACAGGATGCTCCCTGAATGGATATGAATGAGATGTAGGGATGGCCAGCAGTGAGAGACTGGAACAGGCTGGGTGCATACTCATCATTCATCCTTCCCACCCACCTCTCCAACATCGCCATGGGGGTAACATCAACTAGAGGCAGGTATAACAGAAGCCTTCAGTCTGAAAAATAAGGCTTCTAATTTGAAAAGCGCTATGTCCTTTTTAAAGAACTTGTCAGTCTAATCTTTACTACAAACTGGGAGGTAGGATAAGAAATTACTATTCCCATTGTACAGATAAGGATGGTGATAAATGCTGAGCAAGTGATAAATGTCAAGCAAGATCCAGTCCCAGTAGGGAAATCGAAATCCTTCTTCCCTACCAAGATCTTCTTTTTGTCTTGACACAGACGTAATATATCCTTGATATTTTCAGCAGTGTCCTATGGGGAACCAAGGGGCTTGGAGACCAGGTGCTTCTGGAACTGTCCCTTCTGCAGGTCTCCAGGACCCAGGTCACAGCCTAGGTTGTCTGTTTTAAAAAACCAACTTTATTGAGGCATAATTTACATACAATTAAATTCATCCATTTTAAGTGTCAATTCGTTTTGATAAATGTATACACCCATGCAACCACTATATGATGTAATCAAGATAGGTATCTGTTTATAGCTTTTTCTTTTGGTATCCAGTCTATGAGTTTAAAGGCCCATATACCATCACAATCAGGATACTGAACCGTTCCATCACTCCAAAAATATTCCCTCACACTGCCCCTTAAGGATCAAATCCTCCCCTTGACCCTAGCCCCTGGCATCCATTGATCTATTTTTGTCCCTACAGTTTACAAACTTGTTATTTTAAAAATTCACAATTCAGAAGAGATGTTTAGACAGTATCTGGTTTCCAAACAACAATTTACTTTGATTCTCTTGTTTTTAGATTAATTGTATGCCTTCTTATATAAATTTAGTAATGATCTGGTTATTTTATTTACTAAAGTGAAACAAGTAAACTTTTAAAAATCACTGAGAAATGAATCATCTTAATATGCGAATATTAATCCTGGATATTTTTAAAATACTTTTGAAATAGGATAATAACATTTCACAAACATCTGCATTTTAGAACTAAAAGCACACCCATTGGGTATTTTTCTTCAAATTAAAAAAAAAGGTATTAATACTTTTACCATTAAGTCTATATATTGTAAAATCGTACTTTAGTCAGAAATGTGAAAGCTTTCTTTTAAACCCCAGTTAAATAAATTGAGTTCAGTCAGGTCACCTTGAGAAATTCAAAATACCACGGTAGATAGCTGAGTCACTGCTTATCCTATTTTGTGGCTAGACCAAAAAGATGAAATTTCCTAATTTTTTCAATTCCCACATGATTATTCAACTTAGAATGAAACTAGCCAGAGGTAGTACATTTTATTTCCACTTGCAGAAGAAGAAAGTGGTGTTAAAAGCAAGACTATCACTTCACAACAATTACCAAGAAGGCGAAAAGCAGCAGAATCATGTTTTCTGAGGTCAGTTTAAAGAATCTGGGATGTTTCATCTGGGGCTCTAATCATATATGGGAGCCCACCACAGTGGGCTTTAGAATCAAAGTTCAGCCTTGCCATCCACTAGCTCTGGCAAACTCAGGCAAAATTATGTGACCTCCCTGTTCCTGTCTTCTCATCTGTAAAATGGGATTATATACTTAACTTCTAGCATCGTTGTGAGGGCTAAAGGAAATAATGCACAGTAAGTGTGCAGAAGTGATAGTTGATGGCAGGAGGTGTAGGAGTAGGTAGGTGAAATTTATCAGAGCTGGTGTTATGACAAAAACACAGGCATATGTTGTTTTATTGCACTTCTCAGGTATTGCATTTTTCACAAATTGAAGGTCTGTGGCAACCCTGCATTGAGCAAGTCTATCAGCACCATTTTCCCAACAGCATTTGCTCACTTTGTGTCTGTGTCATATTCTGGTAATTCTCAAAATATTTCAAACCAAAAAGATTACGACTATACCTAGGAATAAACCTACCTAAGGAGACAAAAGACCTGTATGCAGAAAACTGTAAGACACTGATGAAAGAAATTAAAGATGATACAAACAGATGGAGAGATATACCATGTTCTTGGATTGGAAGAATCAACATTGTGAAAATGACTATACTACCCAAAGATTCAATGCAATCCCTATCAAACTACCAATGGCATTTTTCACAGAACTAGAACAAAAAATTTCACAATATGTATGGAAACACAAAAGACCCCGAATAGCCAAAGCAATCTTGAGAAAGAAAAACAGAGCTAGAGGAACCAGGCTCCCGGACTTCAGAGGATACTACAAAGCAACAGTAATCAAGATAGTATGGTACTGGCACAAAAACAGAAATACAGATCAATGGAACAGGATAGAAAGCCCAGAGATAAACCCACGCACCTATGGTCACCTTATTTTTGATGAAGGAGGCAAGAATATATAATGGAGAAAAGACAGCCTCTTCAATAAGTGGTGCTGGGAAAACTGGACAGCTACATGTAAAAGAATGAAATTAGAACACTCCCTAACACCATACACAAAAATAAACTCAAAATGGATTAAAGACCTAAATGTAAAACCAGACACTATCAAACTCTTAGAGGAAAACATAGGCAGAACACTCTATGACATAAATCACAGCAAAATCCTTTTTGACCCACCTCGTAGAGAAATGGAAATAAAAACAAAAATAAACAAATGGGACCTAATGAAACTTAAAAGCTTTTGCACAGCAAAGGAAACCATAAACAAGACGAAAAGACAACACTCAGAATGGGAGAAAATATTTGCAAATGAAGCAACTGACAAAGGATTAATCTCCAAAATTTATAAGCAGCTCATGCAGCTCAATATCAAAAAAACAAACAACCCAATCCAAAAATGGGGAGAAGACCTAAACAGACATTTCTCCAAAGCAGATATACAGATTGCCAACAAACACATGAAAGGATGCTCAACATCACTAATCATTAGAGAAATGCAAATCAAAACTACAATGAGGTATCACCTCACACCAGTGAGAATGGCCATCATCAAAAAAGCTACAAACAATAAATGCTGGAGAGGGAGTGGAGAAAAGGGAACCCTCTTGCACTGTTGGTGGGAATGTAAATTGATACAGCCACTATGGAGAACAGTATGGAGGTTCCTTAAAAAACTAAATCCCACTACTGGGCATATACCCTGAGAAAACCATAAATCAAAAAGAGTCATGTACCACAATGTTCATTGCAGCTCTATTTACAATAGCTAGGACATGGAAACAACCTAAGTGTCCATCGACAGATGAATGGATAAAGAAGATGTGGCACATATATACAATGGAATATTACTCAGCCATAAAAAGAAACGAAATTGAGTTATTTGTAGTGAGGTGGATGGACCTAGAGTCTGTCATACAGAGTGAAGTAAGTCAGAAAGAGAAAAGCAAATACCGTACGCTAACACTTATATATGGAATCTAAAAAAAAAAAAAAAAAAATTGGTTCTGAAGAACCTTGGGGCAGGAAAGGAATAAAGATGCAGACATAGAGAATGGACTTGAGGACACGGGGAGGGGGAAGGGTAAGCTGGGACGAAGTGAGAGAGTGGCATGGACATATATACACTACCAAACGTAAAGTAGATAGCTAGTGGGAAGCAGCCACATAGCACAGGGAGATCAGCTCGGTGCTTTGTGACCACCTAGAGGGGTAGGATAGGGAGGGTGGGAGGGAGATGCAAGAGGGAGGAGATATGGGGATATATGTATGTGTATAGCTGATTCACTTTGTTATAAAGCAGAAACTAACACACCATTGTAAGGAAATTATACTCCAATAAAGATGTTAAAAAAAAAAAAGATTACGACTCACTGAGGGCGCAGATGACGGTTAGCATTTTTTAGCAATAATGTGCTTCTTCACTAAGGTATTTTCTTGTAAGACATAATGCTATTGCACACTTAATAGACTATGTATAGAGTAAACATGACTTTTATATGCACTGGGAAACCAAAAAATTCATGTGACTCACTTCTGGTGATATTCACTTTATTGTGGTAGCCCAGCACCAAACCCACAATATCTCCAAGGTATGCCGGTACTACAGACATCATTGTCAGAGCTAGTGTTTTCCCTCGAGAGTTAAAGATGGACACTAGTATTTCGAATACTGGCAAGAAATGAAGCCGGAGAGCCTATATGGCCTATTGTGACTGAAAGTATTCAAAAAAAAAACAGGTTACATGACTATATGCCTAAATGCTATGCAATCAGTAATAAGAATTCTTATTTTGTACATAATTCACTTTATAACATACTATTAAATTCAGATTATCCTTTCATTGGTTTTAAACAAATTATGATGACTCAAGTTGCTTCAAATAAAAGAAAAAACTGTATCTATTTTTATAAAACAAATAATTTTTATTCAAGCTAATCCATGGGATTTGTAAAAACCAGTGGCATCTATTCAAAGGGGCCTCTAATGGCAGAGGGCATTATGTGGCTGATTTTACACAAGCTAATGGGGCTGTCTTTAAGTGCTCACACAGAAATACCAGTCCCTCTCCATGGGTAGCAGCCATTTAAACTCCAAAGTAAGAAAGCCGTTTCCACTTACTTGATGACCTGCGGGGAGAGCAGGTGGCTGGCTAAGGAAGGCTTTTATGGGCTGATTCATTCACTCACAAACACCCGGAGCGAGTGCCTGTGTGTGGGGTGACAGGGTCTCACTGCCAAGATGGCGTCAGTGTAACTTGCCATCAAAAAAGAGAAAAGTTTTGTAATACCCTTTCCGCATTTTGCCTGTTGAAATCTGTGTCATCCTTCAAGCTCATGATCAAATGCTCCCCTTCACAAAAACGCCATTCCTGACCCTCTGTCTCCTCAAATCTCAACCCCAGTCTGAATGAACCAACCAACCCCTCTCTGGTGCTCCTAATGCCCTTTGACCAGACTTCACTGTTTACACCCGTCATAGCAGGGTCATCTGTTCACACCGCCACAGGAATTATGCACTAAAAACACCCAATAACACAAAGTGAGATCAGTGCTAGGCCTCAAGTAGGTGTTGCAGATAACCAGACGAACAAAAAATAGGCTTCTGGTAAAAGCCCATGGCTCAGTGGGGAAGTCAGGCAGACAATATATACATTTCAGCAAGCACAGCCTGTGCAATATAATAGTGACAAGTACAAAGTAGGCTAATAGTATGGAAAGGAGGGAGATATCAGGGATGGCACCACAGAGAGGGATGGCACCACAGAGAGGGATGCCTAGAGGGCATCCTGTAGGGTGAACAAGTACATAGCAGGCGGAGGGAAAATCAGGTTCAGTTAAGAAGACATGAAACATGGGTATAAAGTTTCAGTCGTGTCAGATGAAAAAGTTCTAGAGATCCTCTCTGCTTATAGTTAACCATACTGTACTGTACACTTAAAAAATTAAGAGGGTAAATCTCATGTTAGGTATTTTTTACAATTAAAAAAAAGAGGAAGGCATGGAACAGCATGGCATGTCTGGCAACTTGCAAGGAGACCACTGCTGCTGGAGTTGATGGTGGAAAATAGGGAAAGGAGGGAGAAGCTGGAGAACAGATTAGGAGCCCGATCAGAATGGGTATTATGACCTAGGTTTGGGCTTTTAACTTTTTAGGCAACGAGGACCACAGAGAAATAGGATCAGAGGTGCATTTTGGTGGCAGTGTGGGAGACAGATGGACTGATGGGGGTAAACATGGAAGTTGATAAACTCTGATGCAGTCTAGATGAGACCAAAAGGCCTGGGTTAGAAAAGGGTACTGTCTTCTAAAACACTTAGGGCTACCTGGAGTTATCTAGTTAATTCATTTGTTTACTTTCCCACCAAAATCTAAACTCCAAGTCAGGGACTCTGTCTGTCTTGCCCAGAGCTACATTTCCCATCCTAGAACAGGGCCTTGTATACAACAGGTACTCAGCAAACACCTGCTAAATCAATGAAGAGATGCTCCTGCACAAGTCCTTCAACTTTCAGAGTTTTATGTCAGCTGCCTGATCACATGGACTCTTCCAACAGTATGCTGGTTTTAGAAAAGTGTTCTATACCTCTAAGAAACAGGCTAACGCATATACATATTCCTCAACACTCTGAGGAGAACGTTGTATATAAAGAAAGGATGCTTAAAAAACAAGTGTTGATATATTTTTTTTAAGGCACATGTCCTGGATTTTTCCAAATAATGACATCAAATTTTCTTGGTGAAAAGTCCAAAGACAAAATTCTTCTAATCATCAGCTTTGCACACCCTACCTGGACATCGAGCAATCCAGCTGGGCCCTTTCTGCTTTGTAAATCATTGCTGGCAACAAAGCCTCAGCAATGAGAGCTCAGCTGCTGGTCGTGCTGACAATGGTTGGACAGCCAACGACACACTGTGGCCCTCCTATGTTTGCACGACAGCACTAGCGCATATCACAAGGGCAGCACGTATTCCCGCTGCCAGAGGCCAGCTAGCAGGCTGCTGCCTCCTACTGCTCTGCAACCCATGACCCAGTAACTGGGGCGAATTCCCCTGCAGAGGAAGGCTAAAGGGATTTAATTTCTCTGTGATATCAAGAACCAATAAAAGGGCAGTTTTATAACTCTCATGAAGTGGAATACACCAGGCTCAAACCATCAGCCTGACTGACTCATCCCCATGGTCCACACAAGTCCTTCAACTTCAGAGGTTTATGTCAGCTGCCTGATCACAGAGACTCTTCCAACAGTATGCTGGTTTTAGAAAAGTATTCTGTACCTCTGAGAAACAGGCCCCTGATAGTGTGTCCACTAATGTCAATCAAGACTCTTTTCGGAGGGGGGATCTACCCTGTATTCGGCATGCAGGGGCATAAGCATAGGCCTTAAACCAAGACTCAGGCCTGGATACAAATCCTGACCTTGTCATTTACCAGCTGTGTGACCTTATATTAATGATTTAATCTTTTTGAGTCTCAGTGTTCTCATTCGTAAAATGGGAATAATCCTCCCTGTCTTACGTGCTCCAGAGAGATTAAATGAGGGAACCCATATAAAGAGATAAGCATGGTGCCTATTAAATGCCAACAGGCATTTAATGACTGTTCATTCCTTCCCTTACCATGGGTGGGAGTGGGAGGTTAGTGAATAGCCACCTTTTAAGGAGCAGGCCTGTGGGGATCTCACACACAGTGAGAAAAAAAGTCATGAAACAGAAAGTATGGAAACTGACAGCCTGCAGCTTCTGCCTTTTCTATACTTGAGAAAGTTATACAATGTGAGTGACAGAGGCTGTCCCAAGAACATAAAGGAAGCTAATCTGTTTGCAAAGGGAGGAAATAGCACAGGATGAAGATTTTAAGTTGTTTGAAGCGTCTTCCCTAATTATCACTCATAATGAAAATTTAATTGCTGAGTTAAAAGCAAATTTCACTTTTTCTGTCAGAGAATCTCTGCAGAAACTGGCACATTTTGTTTGAACAGGAAATCAAAGTTACTTTAATGCCTAAATGAGATCTAAGGAGCTGCAGATGTTTCCCTGGGAATAACTAGCTTCAAAACTCTGTCCTACTGGTTTGCAGCAACTTACAGCTACAGGGAGGCAGAAATAAAAACTGTTTTGAGCTGAGCTGCTCAAGGGGTGGGGCTGACTCAAATTCCAAGTACCCCAGTGCTAGGCACCTTGGGGGGCAAGGCAGGGAGAAGGTGGTACACAGAGAGGGTCTCTGGAATTAAGGAGCTTATAATCAAGTAGGAGAGAGAGAACCAGGGAACAGCCTACTATTAGGAAACTGAAATGAAGACAATTTGGCTCAGGAAAGAACAGCAAAAAACAAAAAGGTAAGCCTCCAAGGGTACTTTCACACACCCTGGCCTTAATTCTGACCCACTTGGGTGTCAGCCAAAAGCCTGCTCACCTGTAAGGTGCTGGTGAGGAAGTTGTCCTGGGAGACAATGTCCACAAAGAAGTCGGCGGGGATCTCTCCAAGCTGGTGGTACAGGATGGAGATGAGGTTGATGTAAAGGGTGTGGTGCTTCACCATGGCCTCTTCTGACCGGCACAGAAGGTTCAGGAGCTGCTTCCAGTGCTCGAATGCCTCGTACACGTTCCCCAGCAGGAAGCATACAAAGGCAAACTGGAGTTCACCTGAAAGGTGCAGAGAGGAGAAATGATCCTGAGGGAGAGGAGTACTGGCTGACACTACTAAGCCGTCAGCTCCACTGGGCCTCAGCAATAAGTGGCTTTCTATCCTTGTCACTCTTCCAGAGCCTGGCACAGGGTTTTGCACCTAGCAGCTGCTCAATAAAAGTTTGCTGAACTGCTATAAACTCAAGCCATGAGAAACCAAACTGGTTTTGGATTTCTGTGATATCTGACTGCAAGAGAAGAGGCACACATAGTATTGGCCCAGCATTTAACAAGTTTACAAAATGTGTCCATGGATATTATGCCAAGTGGATCCCCAAACTGGCTGCCCATCTGAAATACTAAGAGAACTTGTTAAAAATAAACCAGAGATCCTGGTTGAGGACAGATGATGGGGCCTCAGTATCTGTAGCTCTAACAAGCTTCCCGGGTGATTCTGATGCACACGGTCTGCTTCAGGGCCAGGGAAATGCTGCATTACACCACATAATCCTCAGCCCAACTCCACAAGGTGATCAGGGAAGGTGGTATTTGCCTCATTTCATAGATGAGGTCAAGCAAATTGCCCAAGGTCACACAACTAATGCTTAGCAACTGAACAATGGAAAGATAAAACAGATTTCTTTTTAAATTTTATTTTATTCATTTATTTTGGGCTGCGTTGGGTCTTCGTTGCTGTGCGCGGGCTTTTCTCTAGTTGCGGTGCGTGGGCTTCTCATTGTGGTGGCTTTTCCTGTTGCAGAGCACCAGCTCTAGGCGCACGGGCTTCAGTAGCATGGCTTCAGTAGTTGTGGCTCGCAGGCTTAGTCGCTCCGTGGCATGTGGGATCTTTCCGGACCAGGGCTCGAACCCATGTCCCCTGCATTGCCAGGCAGATTCTTAACCACTACGCCACCAGGGAAGCCCTAAAACAGATTTCTATTGGGTGGGAACAGTCCTAGAGCCTCCCTGAACAAGAAAATTCATGAGTACTTGTTCCAGTGTTAGCCTGCCAGCCAAATTATTTTTGTTTGTTTAATCACAGGGCTCTGTGATTTGATCTCTATGAGAAGCCTGTGGTTAAGAGCATGGGTTCTGGAGCCAAAATGCATAGGTTCAAATCTCAGCTCCACCACTTCGCAGCTGTGTGACTTTGGGCACGTTACTTAATCTGTTTATGCTTCAATTTCCTTATTTGAGGGTTGTAGTGAAGATTAAATGAATCAATATAGTACATATAAAGCATTTAGCATAATGCCTGGCACAAAGTATCACTCAAGAAATCTTAGTTATTATTCCCACATTCCCACCAGATCCCTGTCTCAAACAGAGACCCGGTAATCCAGAAGCCATTGTCCTTGGGCAAGCAGCTGGGTCTCTAGTTGCCAAGATAAACTGTTGCTGATCAGAGACGCTCTCTCTGGCTTCAAATTTAAGGAGGGCTTCTGTGGTATATCTACGTGTGGCCCATAAAAAGAACAGATGTACTCAACACTAAATACCTCTTTAAACGCATGGTGTCTGATCTGTCACCTCTGGAGACCTGGAAAAACTAGTTCTCTGTTCCTAGGCTTGTGGAACCAAGTTTGATTTGTGTGGATAGCTACCTGGTCTAGATATTTTGAACATTTGATCAATATTTTCAAAATATAGTTAAACTTTCTATAGGTTAGAAAATTTAACCTTTTCTAGAGGTTAATGATTTGCTTCTTCAGTTGCTTTACCTGGTTAGTTTGTGAAAATACGAGCTTATTCTCTGAATTTAGGGCATTTGTTTAAATTCATACATTTCTGGCTCAGTCTAAAATTAAATTATGAGATCAGAAATAATTTCAAAGGGCTGTCATGAAGATACAGCAATCCCTGAAACAGACCTTTTCACAAGATTACTTTGAAGAACTGAAATGTTTAAGAGGTAGAAAACAGGATTTCTGGGGTTTTTTTTTTTGTTTATTTTTAAGCCAGAATTTCAAGTGTTACTTATTAAATGAAAATAGATACACCCCATAAAATGTCCCTTTTTATCAGCTAAGCCTATTATGTAAAAGGCCCTTATTCAAAATTCTCACTGATCTTCCAATAGAAAAATATGTAAATATTGGACAACTTATAAAAGAAAAAATATTAACAGCTATTAAAGATGTGACAAATGTTTGCTGTCACTAGTAATCGAAGAAATATAAATGGAAACAAGATGTCATTTTTCAACTATCCAGTAGGAAGAGACCTTTGCTAAACTGCCATATCAAATGCCATGTCAAAGGTGATGGGCAACAGCCTCACCAGCTGGCAAGGATGCATGACCTTCTCCTGGCAACATGCACACTCTGATCCAACAATTTCACCCTGAAATGTATGCAGAAGGGCACACAAGGATATTCATTAGACAACACTTATAATAGGGAAAACAGGAACATCTTAAAGATCCATCAACAGGGGTTGGTTCAATTACTATGGAACATAAGTAGCCACTAAAGAGAAGTGACCATTTCAGTGACATGGAAAAATGTTTATATTAAAGCAAATTACAGAATAATATACTGTAGTCTTGTTTTTGTAAAAATATCATATATATAAAAACACATATAATTGAATAAAAAAAGACTAAAAGGAAACACAAAAATATATTAAACTGAGAAATACATATAAATATATATCTAAAAGATGGAAAATAAGTACAACAAAGTGTAAAAAAATGGTTATTTCTAGGTGGTGGGATTTGGAATTTTATTTTTGTTTTTCTTCTAGGATGAATATATGTTATTTTTTTGTAATAAGGGGGGAAAACAACAATAAAAACTATGACAATTAAAAGAAAATCACTGGGACTTCCCTGGTGGTCCAGTGATTAAGAATCCGCCTTCCAATGCAGGGCACGTGGGTTCGATCCCTGGTTGGGGAACTAAGATCCCACATGCCATAGGGCAACTGAGCCCATGCGCCACAACTACTGAGCCCACGTGCTCTGGAGCCTATGCCCCACAACTAGAGGAGAGCCCGTGCACCACAACTACTGAGCCCGCACACTCTGGAGCCTGCGTGCCACAGCTAGAGAGAAGCCCACACACCGCAGTGAAAGATCCCACGTGCCACAACTAAGACCCGAAGCAGCCAAAATTTTTTAAAAATAAAATTTTTAAAAATTAAAGAAAAAGAGTTGGACCTTTAAAAAAAAAAGAAAAAGAAAATCACTGTTCTGGATGAAGCCTTCAGAGAGTCAGGAGCAAACTGAGGGGGGAGGTGGGAGGCCCCCAGGAACACCGCTGGGCCTGGGAACCAGGAGCCCTGGGCTTTGGTCTCACTTTGACTACACCACTTAGCAGCCAAATCCTTTCCCTCTATGGACCTCAATCTGTAAGATGCGGTGGCAGGGAGGCTGGGCCACACCATCAGCACCCAAACACAGGATTGTCTGCATCAGGTTCACCTACAGTGCTTGTCTGTTAGGTAGACAGAGAGATAAATTGCTGGGGCCCCAATCCAGACCTCTTGAATCAGCCTCCAGGGGTAAGACCTGGGGATCTGTATCTTTAACAAGCATTCTGGGCAAGACCGCCTCCTAGCCAGGTTTAGGAACCACTGGATTAGATACCCAAGATGTACTCCTTGTTCTCAAGCCCTCCTACTATATACACCTCCCCTGGCCCACTCTCAAAGCCTTGTTCCTCCTCACCTAGCACGTCCTGGGGGCTTTGGGGGAACTGCTTGCTGAGCACGGTCTCCAGAGCATAGCTCAGGTCCATGCTGTGCCTGGTTATCTCGGCCGGCGTGGCACCTGCCGGGAACATCTGTGTGGGCAGCTCGGAGAAGCGGATCTCTGTGCCGGCTCTGGGCTTCATCTCGGGCAGCCGGGCCAGGCCTTCCTGGTAGCTTTTGCACTCAGTGCCGCAGAGGGGTAGATTCTGCCCCACCCGGTCCTTGGTGTACTTCATGGAGAGCACAGGCAGCACCTCTGAGAAGGCACAGATGTGCCGACTCTCGGGCTGGAGCTTCTCCACTGTGGCCTCGCTGATGAAGTTGGTTAGTGAGATCCACTTCTTGAGTGTGGCATATGGGTAAGGTCCCAGGAACTGGTCCAGCTCCTGGAGGTTGGCCCTCATGGCCTCCACCACAGCCTCTGGGGCTGGAGACAGGTCTACCTCTTCCTGGACTGCATCCCAGCGCAGGACCTTCAGCCCCCGCTGCTGCAGGCTAAGGAAGAAGCCCATACGGGGGCCCACCTCCCTGGGATTGGCCTTGTCCACAGAGCTGTAGTGGAGGAAGTGGATGCCCGGAGGGATCATCTTCACACCCCGGAACTTGGGCCCCACCTCCCAGGAGTTGTAGTCAATGCCAAACTCTGTCCCCTTGGGCATATTCAGGATGACCACAGTGGCCCCTTCAAAGAAGAGGTGTTTGGCAAGCTCAGGATCCATCTGCATGGCAGCCATGGGACCAGTGGTGAGTGACCAAAAAGAAAACTTTTCTAGTTTTCCAGAACAGCTGAAAAAGAAATACATCAGAGTTAATCAGAACCTGGGGAAGGATGCTTCATTTGCTGAGCATTCTCTACGTGCTAGATATTGAACTAGACCCCTGACATAATTATCTCCCTTAATCTTCACCACAACCCCGCACTGTTTTACAGATGAAGAAAATAAGACTCAAAGAGAAGAGGGGTTTTGTGTTTTGGTTTAATGAGCAAGAACACTCACTTCACAGCTGGAAAGACATCAGTTAAAGAAAAGTGACATATTCAAGGTCACAGAGGACCCAATTAGAACCTGGGTACCCTGCCCTCCAGGCCAGTGTTCTTTCCACTGTTCATTCAGGATCTACTCTCAGATCTCCTTCTCACAACAGAGGATGAAGGCAGAGAAAGCTTGGCTGGTCCATTCTAAACTATAACTCTGCCTAAACTGTCTTAAAATATAACTCTGTCTAAAACCTATTGCTGGAGAGTCCCCAGAAGAGTTGAGAAGCACCCACTCAGTTTCCTATAAGCCTCAGGGAAGGCCCAGAAATGGACCAAAGGTGGAAAGTGGGTGCTTAGCATCTAAAATTCACAAAAGGTTTGGGCAGTGAAGAGCTTTTCAACCACAACCACACCCTTCTTCTTCTCGTACTGATAAAAAACCTGAAGTCCAGGGAGTGAAACGACTTCCCAAAGGGTTCACAGTCAGTAGCAGCTCTGGACTGCTCACCCAGAAGGGATCCAAGAGGCACAGCTGGCCTTGGATCCGAAGAGAAAGACCATAGAACATCTATTTTGTCTACCTCTGAACTACCCATGAGGACACACTGATAAAACTTCTGTGAGCAGACACACACTGCCTCTGTATTTATGAGAATGGTTCCAACATGAACTAATTTAAACAGGACAATTATCTAACCCTCTAGTCCCAAGACACCTACCTATTCAATTCAACAAATAACCCCGGAATGCCTGCACTGTGCCAGAATCTTCGCCAGGAACTAACAGAAACATTCACAGAGTAAGACAGTTACTGCCCTCTAGGCACTTCCAATCTAGCCAGACATACAAACAAGGCCCCAAAACTTCACAAACAGAAGGACCAGCTGCCTGTTTAATCCTTTTTACTCATTTTATTTAAACAAACAAAACAAAATAAAACCATGAGGAAAGGAAGAGCAACCCTTTTCCAAAAATGTTAAGGACATATTTTATTGTCTTAACCCAGCACCCACCACAAATGACTCTCACTCTAAATCAGCATTATTTTTCCAAACTGCAAGTCACAACCTGTTAATGGGTCAACAGATCATTTTAGGGGATCTCAACCAGCATTAATTTTTTTAAATAAAAGGACAGAATTTTAAAAAATCAGAGTACATCATAAATGTTAAAGCTAAGTACTGTTTTCTGAAGCTTTGTGTGTTTGTATGGACTCTTGGTCACAACATAAAATGTATTTGTTACTGTAGGTCACAATCAAAAAAGTGTGAAAGCCACTGCTCTGAATAATTTATATCATTTTCCTATTCTTAATCTTGAATTCAGAAGGTACTTAATAAATATTTGCTAGATGAACAGCTATCGCATTTAGAATAACTGCTCATCACTTAGCCATCTTCCCTGGTGGCATCTGTATGCCCCTCCTTGATAATGCCATTCCTTTCCTTCTACTTCCACCAGACCGTAATTCTCCTCACTATATCTTCAGCAGCTGGCACATGGCCTGGCACAAAGAAGATGCCTTGGGAGGCAGAAAGTCACATCCACCCACTTCTCTCTACCACCTCCTTAATCTAAGCTACCATATCCCTCACCCACAGAGTGATCGCCCCTTCAATCCCTTCTCCATCCAGTAGCTGGAGGGACCTTCTCAAAGCACTAATCTAAGCATGTCACCACCCATACTTAATATCCTCTGAGAGGCTTCTCATGTGGCTCTTGGCAAACTAAATTCCTACCATGACCTACAAGGAAGGCCTGCGTGGTCTGGTCCCTGGCAACTCCTCCAGCTTGTGTCATACCATGCTTCCCCCACACGCTCTCTGTTGCAGCCAAACTGACCTCTTTCAGACCCTCAAACAGGAGGCTTCCCTGATAGAAAACTCTTCCCTCCCCTCTTTCTCAAATCATTTTTCTGATCTCTGCTCAATATTCAACTCCTCAGTAAAGCTTCTTTGACCGGGGCTAAGTCAGTTCTCCTGTAATTCGCTCTCACGGCGCCTTGTATCTTTCCATGTCACTTATCACAGCGGCAATTTTGCAAATGTTAATAGAGGGCTGTCATCTCCAGGAGACGTGGGTCTTTTGTATCTCCAGCACATATTAGACACTTGGTAAACATTTGTTTAATAAAAGCATGATACCCATTTTGTAGATAAGAAACAAAGCCTCGGTTCGGAGAAAAGACCTTAGCCGAAGTTACAGAGAGTAGCTCAGAACCACGTCAGGCGGAGCTAAGGCCCCCGGCCCGCAAGTTCTAAAGTTACGAAAAAAAGCAAGTTACCGCGGGTGCCCCAGGAAGTCCTGGCGACGGTGTATCTGGTGATGGTTTCTCAGGGAGCAAGGCCTGTAGAGACAGGTGGGTCCCACCACCGGCCCACAGACGGGGATGTCCCAGTCCCCCCCGCTAGGTGCCCTAGTGCAGGGCCCTCCGCGATCCCGAGCTAGGAAGAGGGGTGGCCGGACCACACAGACAACGAAAGCAGAGGAGTTAAAAGAGCACAGGAGGCCGCGCTCACCGACTTCCGTCTTGCCTCAGGTTCAGGGACCGCGGAAGCGCACCGGAAGTTCTCCCTCTCTGGCGCCGGACTGGAGCAACAGGAAAAGGGGCCGGGCGGATCTCTCGGTCGCGGGAGAAACGGCCCGTGTCTGCAGGTTCCGCCCCATCAAACATTGCATTTTGCTACTTTTAGTTACTGGTTTTCGCTTCTGAACCGTGGATAATAACTTTCATCAAACGATGCATTTTATATCCCGCTCCAGAAACACATCCACCAGCCATGGTTTTTCGGTCTCAATCAGTCATGGTTTCTGAGGCTGGGGTCAAGTTCATGACTGCCCAGTAGCCACAGACAGAGGCTCAGTCGTGGTCCAGGTCAGTCGATCTCTATCCGAGTGACAGTGTCACAGCTGGCCCGTTATCACCCGGTCCCAGATTCCAACCATACTCAGCTGTAGAGGAGAGCTTCAGAAACCCAGCCCAGAGAGAACCAGTCTCACAGCAGTAGTCACCACATCGGTCCCTCTAGCTATAACAACCTAGTGTCCTCTGACAGTGCAGGCCTAGTACGATACCTCAGTTAGGCTGTAAACGCACCTTGAGGGAGGAAACCTGCCTGTCTTGTTCTCCACTGTTTTCCTGGAACCCAGCACAAAGCCAGGCACAAAGGCCCAGCTCAATACATATATCATGCATTTAATTAATGACGGTAATTCTTTATTAATTAATGGCTTCTATTTTGGAGCCTAGCCCTGTGCTGGGTGGTTGTATCAGTCAGGGTTCAACCAAAGAGGCAGAGCCAACAGGAGGTATATAAGAGCTTTATTACAAGGAACTGGCTTACATGATTGTGAGGGCTGCCTAGGTAAGTCCAAAATCCATAGGGCAGGCCACTTGGTGTATGATTTCTAATCATTGCACGAACCCTACTAAGCAGACTTAGCATTCCAATGTGCAGAAGAGAAAACTGAGGCTCAAAGAGGTTACACAGCCAGAGTGGCCGGGCTAGGAGGCAAACCAAGGTCTGACTGGTGACTGTCTGTTCTTGTCCCCATGCTGCTGCTCTTTAGCTTGCCTGTCACACTTCCTCAGTGACAGCTGGGCATGCCAATCTGTCTCAGTCAAAACTCATCTCTTAGTGGGTTACAGACTAGACCGGGCCCTGCAGTCATGGTTGATCACAATGAGCTGCTGCTGGATTAGCCAGAGATGGCCTCCATCAGTCACAGTCATGCGTGTCAATCTGTCTGTCATGTCAGTTCCATTTCCTGCATGAAGAAACTCAGCTCCCTCCCCACCCCTCCCCATTTCCAGCCTTAGGTGCTGAGCTCCTTGGTCTGTTTTCAGAGCTCCCTATTCTAGCAGGACTCACCATCTTCTGAGACTTCAGGGCACTGAACTATGGGCACAGGAGCCGTAGATGGTAGCCCAGGAATCCCAGCTGATGGGTTGCATGTCCACCCAGATCAGGTTTCTCAACCTTGGTACTACTGAGATTCCGGGCTGGTTAATTCTTTGTTGTAGGGCTGCTGTCCTGTGTGTTGCAGGATGTTTAGCAGCATCCCTGGTCTCTACCCACTGTACGCTAGTAGCACCTCTCAGCTGTGACAACCAAAAATATCTCCAAACATTGCTAAATGTTCCTTGAGGGACAAAGTTACACATATGCGCACACACACACAGACAAGTTAAGAGTCACTGATCTAAATGAATCAGCCAGGTTATTCCTAAGCAGCTTGGAGGCTGACTCTGTATTTATGGGAGACAGAGACACAGATCCAGGGTGGGTGGGAACCCAATGTTTGCAAACCTTGTCCTATTCCAGGACCCCAGGTGTGACAGATAACTAAAGGAAACCTACAGGGAAAATTCAGGGAAGGATTCACAAAACTCCTGGAAGCAATTGCCTCTGACAATGGACAGGAGTCTGGAGAGAGTTGAAGAATTGCTTTTCACTGCATAGCATTTTGTAGCATTTAATGAATTACCTTTAAAAAGAAAAGACAGTATTTAGTGTTTGAAGTTATAGGGAAATGCTCAGGATTTAAGTTTTTAAAAGTATTTAGAATGGGGGACTTCCCTGGTGGTCCAGTGGTTAGAACTCCGGGCTTCCCCCGCAGGGGGCCCAGCTTCGATCCCTGGCTGGGGAACTAAGATCCCGCATGCCTTGCGTCACAGCCTCCCCACCAAAAAAGTGTTTAGAACAGCATGTAGAAGGTGACTTCAACTCTGAAAAAATACATATACATGAGA
The DNA here is from genome assembly GCF_028564815.1 of Eubalaena glacialis. Lineage (NCBI taxonomy): Eukaryota > Metazoa > Chordata > Mammalia > Artiodactyla > Balaenidae > Eubalaena > Eubalaena glacialis. The sequence goes on from NC_083728.1 coordinate 23,808,694, forward strand.
AAAGACTGGAAGAAAATGGACCAAAGAGTTAGCAGTGGTTCTTGCTTGTGAGATTTGGGGTAGTAAAGAAAGGTGGTTTGGGGTGAGTTGTCTGGTAGAATGAAAGCAAAGTGCTGGTACATGCACCTTAGGTAGCCCAAGGGACACATTTAGGTTTCACATGGATTATGGTTTTTAAATTTTAATATTTTTGCATTTACTTTTATGAAGACCTCCTTCCTTTGCCAAGTGATGCTAGTTTCTCATTTGTGGAAGTAATATAGTTTCCTTTTTAAATAATTTTTTTTTTTTTTTTACAGACAGTCAATTGAAAGAAAAATGATGTCAACGTCGGGACAGGTAGCATGTATGGGGATATGGCAACATTTGCTGTATACATTATCCATTCGGCTCCCATGAATGAAGATGTAGGAAAAGACCCCAATGGCGGTGCTCTTCTTTCAAGCGTGTCTCCACACACCAAGCCCCTCTGTGTCCTGGGTCCGCATGCCTACTCTTCCTGCTGCCTAGAATGCTCTCACCCACGTTCTTCACCTTACTCGATCTTTCTCTTCATTCAGCTCAAAAATCATGTCCTCAGGGAGGCCATAACTGGCCACCTTATTTAAAGTGGTCTCATTCAGTGACGATCCCCTTCCCTGATGCATTTCCTTCCTGGTGCTGACCACTCTGGAATCATCTCTGAGTGCTCGCCTGTTTTGTTATCAGTTTCCTCCACTAGCCTGTGAGCTCCTGGAGGTCAGGGGCTTTGTCTTATTTCTTGTTGTACGTGTAAAGCCAAAGCCAAGACCTGGACCACATTGGGATCTGCAAATATTTGAATGAAAGTGTTGTAGGTTGAATGAAAGTGTCCCAGTTGGGATCTCTCCACCCAGCTTTAGCCCTTCCCACAATGCCAACTTGTACTGGTAGCCTAGGTCAGAGACAGAGAGAGAGATGCCGAGGCAGTTTGTGGTTCAGCATCAAACACATTTATTTCACTTTTATTGAGTATACAAGAACAGAGAGCACACGCATACAGCACGGAGCACTGAGGTGGGGGAGCGCGGGGACAAGAGAGGAGAGAAGGGTGCGAGTAAAAAGGACCAGGACAGCATCGCAGTTGGTTGGGAAGGTGCTTTTGGAAAAAAAAAAATGTATATATTTAGAGTGATGTTGTTCATGCAATTTCAGGCCAGTCTTGGAATGTGCTTGCAGGATTCAAAAACTGAAACAGGTCTTGGCACTTCCTATACCCTCAGATGGAAAAGGTCCCAAGAAAGCAAAAGAAGGGAAAACAAAGATCTGCAGGCTGGCAGAGTGGCAAAAGGCCATGGAGAGCCTCTGCTTTATCCTCTTCGTTTTGCACGTGAGGAAACTGAGGCCCCGAAGCGGGAATGGGACTAGCTCAATGGCACGTGGTGAGTTAGGGGTTGAGCCAGGATGGCCACCCAGAACTCCTGACTGCCCTCCAGGACTTTTTCCACCATGCTACATGGTCTCCTGGGTGGAGAGGTGGCACAGAAAGGATGAGAAATGTAAAAAGGAAAAGTAGGTTGAAGACAGACAAGACAAACGTCTATATTCCCTATGAAGAGGAGGTTGGGGAGGAAACAGTGCCCTAGATTTCAGCTTTGCAGCTCCCCTCCTCCCTGCTGGCACTGCCTGCCTCTCGGCGGAAGGTCAGAACATCTGTGGGATGGAGAGCTCCACAAACCCTGGCTGGCCCACAAGCTAAGCCTGGTCACATCTTCCCTGCCCTAAAGCCACACACTTAGGGTCTAAAGGCAGGCACAGAACCCAGAACAAATATTCTCTCTCTGAGGTATGTCCTGTGCGCTCAGGACACCTGGTTCCTGCAAAGACAGGGATGCCTGAGCCCAATTCCAGGTGGCCTGGAGAGGGTGGAGCCACTCCAGCTCTTGGCCCAGAAACAGTGGGGGCTCTCAGGCTGAGGAGAACAGGAAGGAGGCTCTGTGGCTTCTCTCCCAGGACTGTAAAAAGAACCTGGTGCATTCAAAGTGTGCCTTCGCTCTCAGGGGGGAGTCGGAGTGGGCCACCAGCCTGCCCCAGAGGGGATGTGGCTGACTGTGCCACCTGAGCCCCAGGTGCGGGGCTCTCTCTGCCCTCTCTCCATCCCATTTCTGCCCACAGAGGCAAACACTGTTCTGGTTTCTTGTCCTGCCTCAGGTCAGCACCAGTTAAGCAGCTAAGCATGTGTGTCACTGGGGTAACTAATAAGCAAGCCAAGCCCCTCTCTGGGACATCCCTAGGCAATGTCTGATAATTGGAGAGAATTCGGAAGTGTTCTCAGAGGGGTTAGAGATGTAAGGCTGGCTCAGGGGTCTTCCCAGGTCCTCTGCTCCCCCCACGCTTTCTCCTTGAGCCTAATGACAGTGCCTGGCACAAGTAAGTACTCAATAAATATTTGTTGAGTGAATTTATCGCCTGCTTTAGAAGCAGGATGGGGGAAATGAAATGGGACTGAGAAATTAAAGGGCAGTGGGGAAAAACTCCCTCAGAAGGGGCCTCATTAAGCTCAGGGAAGCAGCTTGTGTCAGGAAAGCCTGGGAAAGCCCACGTGTGCCAGAGGGCAACGCCAAGCTTTTGATGGGGGTCTTCTCCAAGGGCTTCTGTGGTCTCAAGGCCATTTTTGGGACTCCGAGGGCACAGGCTCAGAGCGCAGACACCGACTGAAGGCGAGGTCTCTAAAGCCAGGGTCTTATACGTAGATCCTCCTCAGCTTACTCTGGGGCAGGCGAAGCCTTTGGGAGTGCGGTTTTGACCTATCAGGGCCTGCCCTGTGTTCAGTCTCTACCATGGCTGCTTTGGCCCAGGAAGCAGAGAATGAGTCAGACAGAATACAGGAGTGGTAAAGGAAAAGACTGGGCTGGGGATGTTCAGACAGCCAGGTGGAAGCCACCATCTTCCGCGGCAGGTGGGTATGTCACCTCCCTCGGGATGGGAGTTAGCTGTCACAATGCGGTCAGGAAAAGGCAAGACGTGGCAAAACAAAGAGAGACTGAGAAAGGAGGCAAGGCTCCTAGGGAGGCGGGGGCACTGAGCCGGGAGACCTGTGCAGCAGAATCCTAACTGTGGACCCCACGCCTGAGCACAAACCAGCCCCCGGTCGCTACTGCCCAGGGGGGAGAAGGCATCTTGAACCACACCCGTGTTGCTTCCTTCTTGCCAAAATCCCTGCCTCTCCACCTGGGGGCCCCGCCCCTCCCCACCCATCAATCAATTACAAACACCACACACTGTATTTCTACACTGAACCGGCTCCTACTGTGAGCGACCCACAGCCAGAGTCCGGGTCTCCTTGGCAAGGTCGGTTCGGTGAGATCTAGGAACCTTGGGATACATCAATCACAGTCAGATAATTATAATTTTAAAATGTCAGCTTCATACTTACCAGCACTGTTTATTTTAATATTTGTTTCCTGTTATATGTAATATACATAACTTAAAAGCACATCCATACAAATCTACGAGCTGCACCTTCATAATGAGAACCCATAACATACAATGTCTACTTCACCTCCTGTGGCTTGGTTTCACATTCTTGCTTTGCTTTGCTTGTTCTCGCTTCCAATGAGAGTCATCTGCAGTGGCCCTCAGCAGGACCAGGACACAGAAGGTGAGGCGGGGGTGGGGTGGGGGAGAGGCAGGAGGGAACCCAGACAGAAAATGACTGACAAGATGTGTGACAGTCGACGGGGAGGGGAGGCGGAAGAAAGGAAGGTGGATTTTGCAGCCCAGTGTCAAGACCCAAAAAATAAGAATCTAGTGCTCCTCCTCCTCCTTTCTGAGCAGGGAATTTTCTCTCTTTCTTGGAAAACGTTTGACAGGGCGTGTCTTGCTGCTGCAGCTTCTCTTGCTTGGCTGCAAAAGTGTTTTCCTTTGCATTTGAGTGGGCAACAGACGCAGGAGAAGAAGAAATGGAATGCTCGTCCACTGAATGGAACGTATAGAACCCGGGTCGCATTGTACTTCTACAATCAGCGTGGTCTGGCTTGCCTTGGTTGTTCCGCGGGGCTTCAAGGGGAGGTGGGACAGGCGTGGCAGGGGGTGTGGGGGGGCGGAGCAAGGGATTATTGTTATAATTTTTTTTTTCCTGAACAATCCTACCAATTCTTCAATTTGTCTGCACAGGAAATGTAGGCGTTCAGATGTTGGCCGTTGCTGTCGGCCGAATGCTCGGCCAGCCCCGGCAGCAGTGCAAGGACGTGATGTTTCCTGTATATATATCTATATCTATATATATCTATATATATATGCTTTTCCTTTCCCAGTCTCTCATCAGGGACAGTACGTCGCAGCTGGGACGTCGGTGTTGAGTTGGAGAATCCAGAATAAAGGCCCCTTCTTTACGGTTCTCTGGCTTGGGTTGGACCAGAAACGCCAGCAACTCTTCACAGAGGTCAGGATTCCTGAAGCCAGAGGCGTTGCGGGGAGGAGATGCCAAGGAAGGAGGAGGACAAGAAGAGTTAGTAACTTTTGTCACTCATCTTTAAATACATGGCAAGAGGTTGTTTTCCCTATCTTTACTGTGTGCCCTTTATTATGACTCAGGAAGATAGACTGACTTGTCCAAGGCCACACAGCTTGTAAGAAAGTGGCCACTGAGAACTGAAGCCACCTCTGTCTGACTCTCTGACTCCAAAGGCCATGCATGTTTGCTGGGTTGTTTCCAGGCAGGTGGTCTTTTACTTTGGCTGGAAAATTTGTCCAAGTTTCCTTGAACACTGAAAGCTAAGATTATACTCATTTCATTTTGTCTTCCTATCTGCTCTCAGTTCTAAGAAATGTTTAGTCGTGATTGCAGATCTTCTTTTTTTGTCTTTCCCTTCTGTTTGCCACTGCCTGCTGTGTCCTGGGGGTTAAACCCCAGAGAGGAGTGTTTAAGTAAAGAAACTGGAGTCTGGATTCTAACTCAGGTTTGACTCCAAAACTTAGTGGTTAAGGGGCATGGGCTCTGAAATCAGACAATCCTAGTTTCAAATCCCATTCCACGGTCTACTAGCTCTGTCATCTTGGGCAAGTTTCCTAACCTCTTTAGACCTTAGTTGCTCCCTCTGTAAAATGGGTCCCACCTCACGAAGTTGTAGGGAGGATTCAAGTAAATACCGGCTGTTCTTATTATTACTATTGTTGTTAACTTAACCACATACTATTTGATCTCATTGAGGACAAGGGCTGTGTTTTACTTATTGTTGTCTTTCCAGGGGCCAACACCATGACTGACACACAGCAACTACCCCAAACCACTTAACAAGTGGCATATTGTCCCTGTCCTTTGCCACTTACATATGGTCAGGTGCTAACGGAGCTGTAGAAATTTGATCCTTCTCAGCTCATTTGACAAATGGGAAAACTGAGGCCCAGAGGGTTCAATGACTTAGCAAGTTGGTGGCAGAAACGAAAACCCTAGGCTCCTGCTTTGGAATAGGTCATCCCCCACCCCCACCCCCCCATTTAATTTAAAATTTGAAAGTAAGAAAGCTCTGGGAAGCTGGCTGGGTGCTGCCCTCTTGCTGGCAATGTTTGGGAGACAGGTCTTGCCTGAAGGAGACGGGCCAGTGAACAAAGACGGAGCAGAAGCCACACATCTGGCCTGTGAGTTGCAGGGAGAGAAGAGAAGACTGTAAGATGGGCGTGATTTCACACTCACAGCAAGAACTTCAAGGAGGAAGAACTTCATAAAGAAATCTACTAGAGCAGGGACAGGTGTTCCTGGAGGATTCAGGGAGGGGAGAGAAGATGAAGACTGGCAAGATGGATGCCCACGTGGAAACAGGGCCTCGTGCACCAGGCTGGTGATAGAAGTTTAGGGTCTGACTTGCTCAGGGCTCTCATCAACCCCTCAACATGACAAAACTATTGGGACAAGGAAGCAGTTTCACACCGCCGAGCACCTTCTGTATGTGAGATACCACCTGGTACATCATTGCTATGGACTGAACGTTTATGTCCCCTGAAATTCACATGTTGAAGCCCTAACCCTCAAGGTGATGGTATATGGAAGCGGGGTCTTTAGAAGGCACTCATAAATAGGATGAGTGCCCTTATAAAAAGAGACGTGAGAGAGATAACTTCTCTCTCTGCTCTCCACCACGTGAGGACACAGAGGAGATGGCTGTCTGCAAACCAGAAGAGGGTCTCACCAGGAACCAGACTGGCCGGCACCTTGCCCTTGGACTTCCCAGACCCCATAACTGTGAGATATTAAGTGTGTGTTGTTTAAGCCACCCAGTCTACGGTGTTCTGTTATAGCAGCCTGAGAGGACTCTGACACTCATAGATGTTGTTTAATTATTACAGCAGCTCCAGTTTATAGATTAACTCCATTTTGTAGATTAGAAAACTGAGGCCCAGGCAGGTTCCTCTGGGCACACTTTCTGAGTCCAAAGCTAGTTGTGTTCTTTCTACTCCATTCTGCTACTTTCTGAGGATTTTTTCCTACAGTGCCGGCTTCACCTTAAGTTTCCTCATCGATTAATAAAGTGCCTGCCCAAAACTCAGTGTAAACATGATTCTGGGTTTGTGGGATATCTTCTAAAGCCCATAGACACTTCAGAAGGACCGGGGACATCTAAACAATACTGTATGATCATGTATTCTTCTGTTTATTACAGCAGAGTACAAATGGGCAGCATTTTGTTAGCTTACTTTATGTTAATAGTAATGATAGTCATAATTAACTCTTACTGAGCACTTACTATGTGCCAGGCACGGTGCTTACTACTGTAGATGTATGATCTCAGTAACCCTATGAGATAGATACTGTGAACAGTCAGCGTGGTCAGGAGATTAAGGCCATAAGGCAGCTTTGGAGTCTAACAGATGAGGTTTGCCTCTCTAACCAATTCTTTGTGTTCCCAGCTCCAAATCTGTGAGCAAATCGCCTAACATCTCAGAGCTTCAGTTCCCTTCTTTGTAAAATGAATGAGCAGGTGACAGTACTGTGCCTAGTGCACAGCCAGGTGCCTGGAAGAGTGTAAGGACTCCATAAGTTACCGCAATTGTTGCTATGTCATTGTCATTGTCAGTTGGCTGATGAGGAAACACAGGCCGAGAAGGTTCAATAGCTTGCGCAAAGTTGCGCAGCTAATAACGGTCAGGACCGAGACTCGAGTCAGGACTATCATCCCGGGTGCCAAGATGCATCCATCCATCAAGCCAACACTTTTCAAGTACTTTAAAAAAGAGTTTTCTAATTCAGAGAAGACCTCTCCCCCAGAATTAGTGAGTCTGACTATATTAAAAGTCAGAGGTGGTTCCTACTTGGCGATAACTAATGGGAAAGCAGGTGGGCAGAAAAGGCAAGGGAGAAACTTCTGTTTCTCCAGGACAACATAACAAGGTGACCTTTACAGAAGGATCCAAGAGAGAGAGAGAGGGTGTGTGGTGATGCGTGGGACAATGGCAGCAAAGAAAGGACTAAAAGAGGGGCGAGGAGGAGGGAATGAGACCTCAAAGGGAGCAGTGAGGTGGGCAGATGTGAAAGACTGCATGGGGTGGGCAGGACGTGGAGGCTGGGACGAGAGCTCCAAATGGCCAGGGAACGCGGGCAGGCAGGAGCCTGGGGGGCTGGCTGGGATGCCCCAGGAAAGACGAGGAGGAGTGAGACGGGGAATGGAGAAGATACGAGAAGCTAGGAAAGCAAACAAACAGCCAGAGGACTGTACATAACTGGAAGGGGGCTTGTCCATCTCTTCCTTTTGCAAATGAGGAAACTGAGACCCCAATGGCCACACAGCCAAGTCAGCAGGATGGCTGGGATTGGAGTCAGGTCCTGATTCCCAGCACAGAGTTCTTTGCATCAGTGGCTCCTACACCTGGCTGCACATGGACTTCCTAAGGACCAACGTATAAATAAAGATTCCCAGGTCCTGGCCCAGCACTTCTAAGTCAGACTTTATGGCAATAGTTTTCTAGTATCTGTGTTCCCCAGGTGATACTCCCAGCCCAGCACCAGCTTGGCAAGTGACCTACACTCTACCACTCTGAGATCTGGGGGACAAAAAGCAACAATAACTGGGCAACTGAGAGGACAGGAGTGACAATTTACTTGAAAGTCTGAGGAAGGCTGGGAGGCAGGCTCTGCCCGTGATCAATTTATACATCTTCTAGACCAGCGCTGTCCAATAGAAATGAAGCCACAGACGGAATTCAAAATTTTTTAGATAATAGATTTTCTAGACAGTATTTTCTAAATTTTCTAGTATTTCTGGTTTTCTAAAATTTTCCAGCTATATAGAAAATTTTAATTTCTAAATTAAAATTCAAATGTTTTAATTTACATGAAAAAGAGTAAAAAGAAACAGGTGAGATTAATTTTAATAATGTGTTTTACTTAACCCAATATATCCAAACATTATCATTTAACATGTAATCGATATAAAAATTATTGAGCTATTTTATACTCCTTTTTCCATACATAATCTTCAAAATCCGGCACCTATTTTACCTTCAAGGTACATCTCATTTCAGATTAGCCAATTTCAAGTGCTCAACAGCCATGTACGGCTAGTGGCTCCTACACTGCACAGCACAGAAAATTATTTCCATCACTGCAGGAAGTTCAGTGCTTTTCCTTCTGACACGAAGCGGGTGGTAATCAAAGGATGAGAAAGAAACATTCTGTATCTTTCTAGAAAACACTGGGTTTCTTCATCAGGGAAGAGGACAAAAGGGAGGCCTGCTGTTTGTGGGGGACTTTGAAATGCATTTATTTTTCATTGAGGTATACGGTGTGAAGTAAGTAAAGTATACAAATCTAAGTGTGGAGCTTGACCCATTTTTACATATATACACACCCATGCAACCCCCCCAGTTCAAGACGCTGACATTTCCAGCACCCTAGAAGTTCCCTTTGTGGCTCTTCCCTGTCAATGCCACATCCCAGAAGGAACCGATATTCAGACTTTGATCATCGCTGATTAGTTTGGCCTGTTTTTGAACTTCCTATGAATGGACTCACATTGTATGTACTTTTTGTGTTTGACTTATTTCACTCAATTCAATGTCTGTGAGATTTTGTTATTATTGGTCTGACAAAATTCAGTAAATTTCTACAGGGGCCAGAACCCTTCCCCCAGCTTCCCCCAATTTCAGCTGCTAAAAGACCTCTCTGCTCCAGCACCATCTCATTCCTCTTATTCACGAAGGCACTGATAGCCCAAAAGGAAAGAGTAAGGATTGGGGTCCCTAAGATTCTCGCCCCAGGTGGCCTGAGAAGGGTTTCCAATCTAGCAAGACAGATGGGATCAAGGGCTCTGGCCATCATATTCCTCCTTGGCATCAACTATACTTTAATTAAAAAAATTGAAAAATAAAATAAAATTGGCACAACATTGTAAATCAACTATACTTCAATTAAAAAAAAAAAAAACTTCCTCCCTGGCAACGTCCAGTGACCAGTGATGGAGACAGAGAGTCAGAGACAGGAATGTGGCCCTGGGCCTGGCAGGACTTTTTCTGACTTCCAGCTTACAGGCAATGGCCAGTGAGGGTACGCTTGTCTCTGTCTGTCCCACCTCAGTACCCACTGTCAATCCTCTCTCCCCTTTTCTGACCACTTCTGGATTTACTTTTCTGGGTCTGGAGCCTGAAACCCCAAAGAAACCAAGGAACCAGACTTCCTTCCCCTCTGCACTCTGATTCGTCGTATCTGAGGGAGCTACCTCTCCACTTGGAGCCCCGAACCAGGAAGGTTGGGGAGGTCAGAGCTGTGCTGGGGACCAAGCCTCTTGGTGGGTCCTCAAATGGAAATGCCCCTCGGAGGACCTCGTTCTCTCCTCCGTCTCACGGCTGCTGAGCCCCACGAGCCTCACCTGTGGCTTCTTGTCCCTCTCCTCTGGGGATGGGTCTGTTTCTCTGTATACGACAGCTTTGGTTACCAGCATGTCAGGATGCTGCAGTTTGGCCTCCTTGATGGCCAAAGCCAGGGCCTGGAGGAAAACAACGGCAAAGTGAGGAGTCAGAGCATGTGGAATACGGGAGAGGCCATGGAGACCAACAAGCCCCTCCAGCGCACAGCTGAGGACCAGGAGTTAAGGGGAGAGGCCACAGCTCAGGTCTTCTGGCTCCTTCTGACTCCCACTCAGTGCCCCTTCCTTGAGGGCTTCTCCTCTGGACAGGGTCAGTAGGAAGTGGACATCTCTGCTCACAAATGCAGCCATCCATGGGTAAACCAATACGGGAGGGCCTGGGGCCTGGGCAGTGCCACTGGGAGCCATGCTCCCCATCCCCATACCTGGTCTTGATCGACATCTTCGTCCCCGGTGATGATGATCCGCTTCTCGATCCTCGTCTCAGAAAATCCTCCTTTCACAGTCTGCAGAGGGAGAGGGAGGTGAGGTCAGCCTTGGGTCCTGCTGGGGCAGCAGCCTCGACAGGGGACCGGTCCAAAGCATCCCTCAAGGGCAAGGCTGGAACCAGCAGTCGCCTTCTCTCCTAGCTCCCTTGGTTTTTTCCTTTTTCTGGTTTTGGGACTTCAGACTGCACATCTTGCCTGGCTGCCGCCACTCCCCCAACTACCAAGCTGTCCCCTCTAGCTCTTCCAAGCCTGGTTCAAATGCTGTCACCCTGACCCTGGTGAGCGATCCTTCCTCCTTCCTGCCTCAGTACTCCCTGAGCGGCAAGTTCGTATCTCTCATGGTTCTGGGCCTCTCTGCCTTGTACTGACGTTGTGTGTGTGACCTGGCCTTGCTCACTAGGCTGGGGCTCATGAGGGCAGGGGCTGTGCTTTGTTCATCTCTGGATCCCCTCCTCCCCCACTCCCCTGTCCAACCTGACCAGGGCAGGTGCTAAATGCGGATTTGTTGAATGAACACATGAATGAAATGTGAATGGTGACAAGGTTCTACTTTAAATGACTTCAAACAATACTAGAAAACTGCATTGATGATGCTTATACATATGCTTAAAACCGCCACTGTTTTCTGAAGGGGTGGGGTTCGGGTGCAAGTTTAGAAGTAGAAGATGGGGCAGGACCTACTTGCTTGGCATATTAAAGGCGGGTGGTGGCTAAGGGAAACCCCAGCTGGGGTCTGGAGTGGACAGAAATAAGAGGGGGGCTCCCAGTTGGCAGGGCTAGGAGGGACTTTGGGAAGAAGAGTTATCTGAGCTGTATGCAGTGGGGTGTGTGATGGAACACCTTCCCATAAAGCTTTCAGTGAAGTCATCATTGCTCACTGATGCTTTTGGTAGGAGTGGGTGCTTTCTGGGGACCGTGCTGCATGGGAGTGGGCAGGGCTGGGTCAGTCTGTGCTCATCAAGGGCCAGCGCTGCCTACCAGACTCCTCCTTTGATGCTTGCGCAAAACCTCCAACTCATCCTGGCTCCCTGGCCTCTCTCCTCCAGGCCTCCATCCCTGCCCTGGGCTCTGGCCACTCAGGCATGGACATGCTGGCCAGCCTGTCCTCAGCCCTCTGTCCTCATGGGCTAAGTCATGGCTGTCTCACCAGGAATGTCTCCCTTCTTTGGCCCTGCCTCTTCTTCCCCGCACCCTGCGCCAGGCCCTCCATCCCTAGTCTCTCCATAACTCTCTCTCTTCTTCCTCCCATCTGCCTGCACATCCTGGTGGACCTAATCTCCTCTCCTTAAACCCCTTTTCACTGGGTCACTCCCCATCTTGAAAACCTTGATGGCTTTCCAGTGGCTCTCAGACTCAGACCCTCTGTTGTCACATTTGTCCTGGGATTTGTCTTTTGTCTCTATTCTGCTTCCCCTACCTCCAGTCCAACCTAATTTCCCAGTTACGTCCCCTACGTGCTGCTTCTTCCTGACAGAGACCGCTTCTCCTGTTTCCCCGTGTGCATTGCTTGCAGCTCCTCCAGCAGCCCTCAGCCCAGAGGCCAGCATGAGGTTGATGCTCGCTAACATTTGCTCAGTGAATGAATAAGCAAACACACAGTTTCTGTTCCCATCTTCCCTGTGGCTTAGAACGTCTGCATCCTCCCTCACGAGTCCGCCCTGGCTTCCCAAGACCCTATACAAACCCCATTTTTTCCAGAAGACCCTTCCTCATTCTTTGAGCCTTCCTTCAATCGCCCCCCTCTAAATCCCTCCAGCACTTAGGATCTATAAGGCGCAAACGCCACGGTTCACAATTTCTTCCAAGGAGATGGTCTCATCCCCCCAGCCTGGCTGTCAACACTGAAGGGCAGGTGGGCCCTAGGACGACCCTTATCACAGAACAAAGCTCACAGCATTCCAGAAACTGGGAACGCCGCAGGTCTTCTCTGTCCACGTTACAAGGCAGAGCCATGGCAATGACCTTCCCGAGCCCCACAGCCAGGCTGGGGGCATACGACATCCTGCTGCTACTCACTTTGGTAACATGGGTGGTGGTGGAGGTGGAGAGGGTTTCCGCGGTGGCGCCGTAGGTGCTGGTGAGGACATCTTTCCCGATGATCTGCAGAATATAACCACCCCCCACCCGGGGCTCAGGTGAGGACACTGGACTCTGCAGGACGGGGGCGGGGGTGGGGTAAACCAAGTGAGGAGTCGGGGTGGGGGGGGTCCCATGAAGGTGAAGTTTGGAAGCCAAGATGCTTGGAGCCACTGAGTCTAAGAACTCAGGAATACTGGAATCTTCAGAATGCTAGACCCATGAAATCCTCAAACCTTGGAATCTAAGATTCCTAGGAGCTGAGATTCCTGAGGTCCAGAATCCTAACAAGACCCTAGAATTTAAGAATCCTGGCATCTTAGAAGAATGAACAGAGGGATCCAAGGTGGAAACAGAGCCCTCCCAATCCCCCACCCTGTCAGGGCTGGAAATGTGCTCTCTCTGGGACTAAATGATGAAAACAACAGATTTGGAGAACACAGGAGCTGCAAGAGACCTCACAGTGACAGACTTGGGCGATTGAGGCAGCCACCAACAGAGCTGGGTCCAGAATCCAAGCTTCTGGACTCCCAGTCCATTGCTCCTCCTGGTCAGTAAGGAGAGCAGATGCAAAACAGCTGTCACATCCCAGGCACCACCAATGGATGAGACTCTGGTGGGGACCAGGGAGCCCTGTGGGCATCTGAATGTGATGCCATTTCCTGGTGCTGCACTTAAAGGGGCAGCCTCCCATGCTCTACGCCATACTTGCTGCAGGCCACCTGTGGACCCGCGTCCACATTCTCTGCCTGGAGTCCCCTAGCCTGGGCTGGCCCTGCCCACTTACCGGAGAAAGAGAACGGATTTCCGTGGCCACCGTCTGTGGGCCTGGGATCATGGCAGCTGCCCCCTTCCCGGACTTGAGACTGTTCTCCTGGGGAAACAATAGTGCTCAGAGGGCCAGGTCTCAGGTGGGCGGGCCCTCAGGATGGCTGGAGCACGTGGCCATGCAGCTCTCACGGCCACAAGGTTGAATAGTGACGTCAGAAGCAGAGAGCTGAAGGCATCGTTCAGTCCAGTCTGCTCTTGTTCATCCCTCGCTCGCTCGCTCACACACATGCTTACACACTTACCCACTCATTTAACAAACATTTACTGAGTGCCTGGCGTTAGGGACACTGTGGTGAACAAGACGCGGTGTTGCCCCCTGGAAGCACTAACAAAGGAGTCGAGACATCCAGGTTCTGGTCCTGGCCCTGCCACATTCCAGCCACGTGACCCAGACGGAGCCACTTCCGCTCTCCGGGCCTCATGGATTCACCTACATAAAGGAACCCCTGTAGTGTGTGTTCATCAGTGATAACAAATGTCCCATCCTGGTAGGGGTGTTGATAATGGGTTGGTGGTGGGGGCTGTGTGTGTGCCGGGGCAGGGGGTCTACAGGAAATCTCTGTACCTTCCTCTCAATTTTGCTGCGAACTGAAAACTGCTCTCAAAAAATAAAGTCTTAAGAAAGTTTTTAAAAAGGGGACCCCTGTCCCACTCTCACAGAGACATTATGAAGATAACAGAGGAGAAAGGGCTTTGCAAACGGAAATCTGTCAGGTAAATATAGGAGTACAGGCTGGCTACTAAGAACATACTAACTACTGTTTTCTGAGTACTCGCTATGTGCTAGGTATTGTGTTAAGGATGCATGATCTCATTTAAGCCTCTGAACAACCACAGGAAATTGTTTTAGTATTCCTGTTTTATAGTTGAGAAACTGGAAGGTCAGGGCATGTTAAGTGGCTTGTACAAGCCCCCCTGAAAGTGAGTGATAGAGCCTGGATTTAGACCCAGGTTGGTCAGACTCCAAATTCAACGCACTCCTTCTGCCATGCCACTCTGCCCTTGGAACACTTGCCCTTGAGCTAGCTCTCCTGGTCCTACCTTGGAGTCTAACTGCTAGATACTCCTGGAATTGGCCCCAGACTTACTGGCCCACATCTGGAAGGGGCCCAGCTGCCGGCCTCTACCTCCTACTTCCTGCCCCATCTCAGGGCTCAGCCTTGTCTGTCCAGGGGCCCAGAAGCTGTGTCCATTCTGCAGCTCCCCAGTGGGCTGCAGGGTACTAGATCTGGACCTCTGCCTGCCAGGGGACGGGTGAGGACAGAAGCCCTCTGTCTTCGCCCCGCCTTTCCCCGAGGCCTGCCTCCAGCTGAGGCTGTCGGTGACCTGTTTACCTGGCATTCCATCTACAAGGCACTTACTTTCTCAGAGGCAGTCCCAGAATGTGGCCCAGCAGCAGGCCTTAAAAGGTCAGCCTTCTGGTCTCAATGCTTCCTTTCTCCCAGGGTAGGAAACAGCCACTAGCCCCTTTGAATCCTATTGTCCCTCCAGGCCCTTCTCCCCTCAAGCTTCTTCTTCTCCCATTGACCCCTCTTTCCCGGAAAAGCCTCACCTCCACCTTCACACTGATGGGGACACAGGTCATTCCAAGGCACCACAAGGTGCCAGCTGCTCCGCCTGCCTCTCCTGTATCTTCAGCCAGTCCCCTCTCCCGCCTCTAGGAGGCGCGGCCCCTCTTCGTGGCTAAGGTGACACCGCCATCTCCGCCCCCGGCCCTTCCTCCGGCGGACTCCGGGCTCTCCTCCTCACCGCCTCTCTCTGGGCCGCCTCAGCCACTCAAGGCTTCCACTGCCTCATCGAGGCCACTGTCCCCTCTCGCTTTATCTGTAGCTCAGATCTTTCTTGAGCCCTAGACTTGAAAACCAATGTCTCCTAGACACTTTCCCCTGGAAACGTCC
Source organism: Eubalaena glacialis (assembly GCF_028564815.1). Lineage (NCBI taxonomy): Eukaryota > Metazoa > Chordata > Mammalia > Artiodactyla > Balaenidae > Eubalaena > Eubalaena glacialis. The sequence continues at coordinate 23,823,802 of NC_083728.1, forward strand.
CACAGGCGCCTCAGACTCATCAGACCCAGAATGGAATTCGCTGCCTCCCACCCCCGACACACACTTGCCGCTAAAGAGCACCCCGCCCCCCCCCCCCGCCGTGCTCCTTGTTCCTATTAGTGCTTCTCAGACTTGAGGGGTGTCACCTGGAGGGCTTGTGAAAACAGAGACCCCTGGGCCCCGCCCCGGAGCTTTTGAGTCAATAGGTCTGGGGCGGGGCCTGGGAATTTCCTCTCTAACAGGTTCCCAGGGCCGCGCTCGCTCGGAGACCAGCGGGGCTGGTGAGCGGCGTCGCGGCCCGTCTTTCCTCCTATCACCTGAACGTTCTACCAGTGACCCAATCCTGTACTTTCCTCCCTCCAAGCACCCTCAACCCTGACCTCCTGGTCAGCCTCCAACTCCTCGCACCCTGGCCCTGCCCCCGCCCCTAAACTAGTTCCCTGCCTGCTCTTCCGGTCTCTCCCAGTAGAATGTGGGCTCAGAGATGCTGTCTGTCTCCCGCAGAGCTGGATTCACAGCGCCTGGCACAGTACTTCACACATCGTGGGTGTTCAATAAATATTTGCTGAAGGAAGGAAGGAGGGAGGGAAGGAGGGAGGAGGGGAAGGAAGGAAGGAGAATAAAAAAAGGGACCCACGCCCCCAAGGGAAGGAATTTTTTGCTCCAGGCATGTTCCACACGGGCTGCTAGAGTAATCTTTCTAAAACACAGAAACACATATCTGATGACATCATGCCCCTACTTAAAAAGTCGAAGTGATTCTCCATGGTCTCCAGGATGAAGTTGGAACTTCATACATGGCATTCGAGGCCCTTCAAGCCCTGGCCCAGCCTTCCTTCCCAGCCTCTTCTCCCCCTGCTCCCCCTCCACACACTTGACATCTTGCCTCACTGACCACTTCCTTTCCCTAAATGCTATGCTCCTTCACATCCTTGCCTTTACATCCGCTGTTCCCACAGCCTAGGAGACCTCCTCCCGTGACTGCACCCTAATTTATCCTTCAAGAATAGCTCAGATGTCACCGCCTAGATAAAGCCTTCCCCAGCTCCTACAGTGTCACTCCACACCCTATGCCCCCTAGGAAAGGCAGGAAAAAATAACGGCCGCTCACATTTACAAACCACTTGTAATGTGCCAGGCACTCTTTGGAGGGCTTTGCATAGATTACCTTAGTTTAGCCTCACATCAACCCTTTGGGGGATATGCTATTATTTCCCCTCACCCCATTTTCCAGAAGTGGAAACTGAGGTCTGGAAAGGTTTGGGTAACTTGCCCAAGGTCATCCAACCAGGAAGTGGGAGAGCTGGACCTTGTTCACCACTGTGTGCCCAGGACCTAAACACAAAGGCACAGCCCATTAGATGTGCCTGTGATTATTATTTCGATGAATGAGTTCTAACAGGCAGTATCTTTTCTTCAACTCCCCATACTGGGCAGAGTAGAGATTAAGAAATGTTTTTAGAACAAATGAATGGATGGATGGATGGATGAGTAAATGAATGATATGACTGCCTGCTCACCATGGTACGAATTTACATTTAGCCCGATAAGCATCCTGATGCCACGTGGTGAAGGGGTGAGGGGAGAGGAGGAACTGAGTGACCAGGAGAGAGTGTGCAAGCTGGTAACTGGTTTGGGCTTATTTCTCTTAAAATCTTTGTTTACTCAAAACCTTCCTGCCGGGTAGTCTAAATTAATGTAATTTTCTTCCTATGTGCATATCAGGGGTTTGGCAAGAGAAAGCATTTGAAAACAACCTCCCACAGCTCAAGACAGATCTGGTCCAGGCACTGATACCTGCTCGGCCCCAGCCCCAGCCCCAGCCCCACGCAGCCACTGTTCACAACGGTCAGGATGAGGGAGCAGAGTGGTTGAGGTGGACAGTGGGGCTTCCAGAATCAGAATGCCTGGGTTTGACCTGGCTCTACCACGTATTGGTTGTGTGACCTTGGGTAAGTCACTGTACCTCTCTGAACTTCATTTTCCTCATCTGTAAAGGGTGGGAAAAAAGAGCATCCACTTCACAGCTCTGGTTTTACCCCATGAGCGCACTGCATGGTATCATAACCTGTGGCTGAATGCTAGCTGTGCTGTGTCATCATTTGAAGAATCTGATGTTACTGAACTCTCTTAAGAGCCCGTGAACCAGGCAGAATGGGGAGTACTCCCATTTTACAGATGAGGACACCTAAAGACCTTCCTTCATGGGTCAGGAAGCAAATAGGTAGCAGAACCACAGGGTCCCTCAGGACACAGTCCCAAATCCTGAGCCATGGCTGCCAGGAGGATGGACCTCACTCAGGGAGGACTTTCAGGCACAATCCTCCTGTGTTGCCGACAGTCAGTTAATCAAATAGTACCATCCTCTCTTTATCCCTGCCGTAGCTGAGATGGTCCAGATGACTGAGACTCAGGGATGCCACCTCCTACATTATTCAATTTGCAAAACAGGTCTGACTGGATGTCCTGTGGCCAGTCAATAAAAGTTTGACTGTGTGTCAGACAATAAAAGTTTGACTGTGTGTGCCACACCTGATGCTGTGAGGGCGGATGAGGACTTCCTGCCATAGCTGGCAAGGTTAGCTTGTTATCTGGCTGTTTCAGGGGCAATGGGGCTGGTCAGAGAGGGAGGTCTTGGGTCCTACTTACCATGGTGGTTGATATGGTCTCCGTGGTGATGGAGGGAGTAGTTGTTATGAACTCCTTCCCCCCTGGGGCAGTCCCATCAACCTGCTGGCCAGAGGAGGAGTTGTTAGAGAGGGAAGAGAGAGAGAGAGAGAGAGAGTGCCAGATACGCCTGCAACATCTGCCACCTGGGCTCGTGGCATCCCCAGGTACCAAGTGACAGGCAGTGTGAGCAAACATGCACTTGGGGAGGGGGTACGTCCACACACAGACCAAACTACAAAGGGGCCTCACAGGTACTCCAGCTCATTCCAATCATTTTATTTCACAAAGGGAAAATAATCCCAGATAATTTGATACATTCTATCCAAATTTCAATGCCTGTATTCTTTGACTGAGCGAGCCCATTGCTAGGGATTCACCCTTCAGACATAAACTTTGAAAATTTCGCCAGGAAGTCTGAACAAAAAAGTTCACTGCAGCATTCAACATTAACTGCAAAAGACAAAAACCATCACAGGTCCATTGATGGGTGATAAAGGCATGCTAAATCAGGATCCACTCCTAAGGGGGAACAAGGAGAGTGAGGTGGGGCCACATGTGCCAACATGGAGTGATCTCCAAGGTAAGTATTAAGAAAAAAAAGGTAGGTAGGGATTTCCCTGGTGGCGCAGTGGTTAAGAATCCACCTGCCAACGTAGGGTACACGGGTTCGATCCCTGGTCCAGGAAGATCCCACATGATGTGGAGCAGCTAAACCTGTGCGCCACACCTACTGAGCCTGCGCTCTAGAGCCCTCGAGCCACAGCTACTGAGCCCACATGCCTCAACTACTGAAGTCCGTGCGCATAGAGCTTGTGCTCCGCAACAAGAGAAGCCACCGCGATGAGAAGCCCGCACACAACACGAAGAGTAGCCCCCACTCGCCGCAACTAGAGAAAGCCCGTGTGCAGCAACAAAGACCCAACGCAGCCAAAAATAAAATAAACAAATAAATTTATTAAAAAAAGTAAAAAGGTAAAGTGTAAAAGAGAATGAATGATCTCTTTTGTGTAAAAAATATAAATACCTAGAGATATAAGGACATATGTTGGTATGTGCATATGTCTTTTTTTCTGGGAGGACTCACAAGAAAAAAATTCATTTTGTTCTGTTTGAATTTCATTAACTGTGAATATTTTGTTGTTATTTTGTTTTGATGTCAATAGGGGTTACTGAGCTGTAAAATTTGGGGCCATTTTTAGTTTTCTTTGTATTTCTCTGTATAAAAACAAAACCAACACATGTTACTAAAACAAAATAGAGCAGAGAGGGAGTAAGTTGCCCCGGGGTCACACAGCTTGTCAGAACTCAAGAGTCTTGACAGCTGCACTAGCAGCCTCATACACCTCTATGCATGTTATAAAAGTGAGAGAAAAAATTCTGGAAACGACAGAGTTGCCCACATTTTGTAGATTTACATCTTTCCTTAGTCTTAAGACAAAGACTTGTCTCCAGGGCAAAAAAGCCCCCAGCACTGCGGTTCCCCTGGCCAGAAAGAACCAAGAGGGCATCTATCAGATCCTTAGTCTTCATTTTCAAAGCTTAAAAACCACAAAAGGAACTTAGGAAATGCACTGTAAGTAATGCATCTGTGTCTATTTACAACAGCGTCTCCAGGGGACTGAGTGTGTTTCATCTTGCTAAGACAAACGACATTTTATCTTTTTTTTCAGTTTGTTCATTTTGTCAATCTGATGTGGAACCCCCATGCACACACAAAAAAATGACCCAATGTGAGCTGCTCTGACTCAAGCTGAATTGGGTTCTCTCTCCTCTTCCCATGGGATATCTTAAGAAACCTCTCCACCTCCTTCAAGCGATCTGAAAGCCATGGTCTAATCCACTAACCGCTAGTCCTTATAACACTCCCAGGAGGATGAAGGAGACATGACCCTCCCCATTTTACAGATGGGAAAATTGAGGCTTTAAGAGGTGTCGTCTGCCCAGGATAAGAACCCATCCCACCACCCACACCCGGAGCTCAGGGAGGACAATGAAGCTCAGAAGAGCATCAGGGTTAAAATGGTGGCTCCGGGGGAGCCAAGGCAGCAAGAGTTGGCCAAGGGGCTTGGCCATGATGGGGACCCCACCCTTAAATGCCCAGTACCTAGGCTCAGCGTGCACAGGAAGGCACAGGTTACCTGGGTGGTGTCCACAGTGGCAACTCTGGTCTGCAGTACAGCCTCCGGCTCGATCTTCTTCCTGATAGCCAGGCTGCTGACTGTCATGGTTTCCGTTTTCACGGGCTGTAGGCAGACGAGGGAAGAACACGCTGTATCTCAAGCCCTGGCACGACTCCTACTCACAGGCAACTGCAGCATAGGGTCAGCAGGTTATCTCCCACCACTGCCGCTGACCAAGTCTCCAGAGGGGGTTGAAGGCCAGGGCCAAAGAGGCCTGGTGTGATGTCACAGACAGCCCAAGAGGGGAGCCAGAACCACCAGCAGCACCCGGACAGCCTGCCCATGACCCTGCCGCCATACCACCTCGTGGTGGCTGCATGCTGGGTTTCAGGCTACCATTAAGAGAACATTCACCATTCAATTAACATGCTCTGTGCCAGGCCCCACACTCAGCATTTTCCTGATATACATAGTCCTGAATGACTTCAATGGTTATGCCACCACCTCCCAGCTGCTTTCTCTGAACTGTTCTTTAGAGAAGGAGTCACACCCGGAGGCCCGGGCGGGGGGGGGCCAGGCAGGAGATGTAAACGAGTGAGGTGGGCTTGTTGAGGACCGGGGTGAACTGGAGAGCACATGGGGTCCACTCAGGTTTGGCCTGAGTGACCGGATCATCTGATTTTTTTTTTTTAATGATATAAAAAAAAATCCCTGGATTTTATATTCAATGTCCTGATTTTTAAATCAAAGTCAAAGAAAACACATCTGCTAGCCAGATTTGGCCCAGGGCCACCAGTTTCCAACCCCTCCTCTAGAAGTCTTATGTTAAATGATTAGTTTCTTCTGAGTCCTCCATCGAACCTAGTTCATGGCTATACACACAGCAGGTGCTAACATATGTGAGCTGAATGAATGAATCAAAGTTAGCTTGTTGGGAGGGTGGTTAAGAGGGGATTCTTCTAGATGGTTGTAACTCGGAGATCTAGCCATTCATTCAGTTAATCATTATTAGTGCCTGGAATGTGCAAGCTTAGTGGAGCTGCCACCTGGTAGGAAAGCAGACCTGTCAGCCAGTAACCTGACTACTTGTGATACCGCTGGAAGCAGAAGCATTGCAGAGCGAGGGGGCCGAGCAGGGAGCAACACTTCTGCCCAGGGTTGTCAGGAAAGCGTTTGCTAGCTAAGTGCTATCTGAACTTGGCCCTGGAACGTGACAAGTTTGCAAGGCAGAGAAAGGGAGGAGACACCTTCTCCAGAGGGTACAGCATGGAGTGAAAGCCCAGAGTAGATGAGCTCCTGTTTCAATGCCTGGAACGTGGGAGGTAGCTGGGGCTGGAAGACGTGGGAGAGCAAAGGAATAATGTGAACAAAGATCCTCTGAAAGAAGGACAGGGAGCAGAGACGCCCAGACGCAGTCTACCCCTGTGTCCCCCAGGTGATGACGTTTCCTCTTCTCTAGGAGTTTCCACCGCTACCCCAAGACCCCAGGCCCTGCGGAGAGGAGCCAGGGCCGGGATCAGAAAACACCATCTGGCTTTCAGAGCAGGCGGCAGGCGCCCCCGTGAGTCCACAAGCACACGGTCTCTGCAGGTGCCATGCAACACAGACAGGGGGAGGAGGAGTCGAGTAGGACCAGACTGCCTGTCATCACTTGACCTCAGGCAAGAGATGGGGTCACAGGGTTAAAGCGCCCGGGAGTGCACGTTAGGGGTAAACCGAGCTGCTGAACATGCGAGCACAGAACCATGCTGTTCTGCGGAGGGGCGGTCATGCAACACGGAACAGAGCTTCAGGCTGGCGGCTCAGTCTTCTCACACGTGGCCCAGGGCCCTCTGAACATGCAGTGCCCGGTGGGCCCGGGTCCCGATGATGCTCCACTGTACCTCGAACTGGGGCATATCCGGGGTGGAGCAGGCCCCTCGGTCCGGGCTGTCCTCGATGCCCCCAGACTCGTCATCCTGGCTCGGGCCCCGTTTGTTGAGATCCCGGGAGAACACCAGGCCCTCAGTTTCTGAGTCACTTTTGTCTCGGTCAAGCTCAGGCAGGCTGCGGGAGAAGTCTTCGAAGGCGCTGCCGTGGTAGTCGCCGATGACCGTGAAGTCGACCTCGGCCTCCAGGCTGGACGTGGAGCTGACCGTGATGCTGGAGCACTTACGCTCAATGGCCAGGTGGTTGTCCTTCAGGAACACCGCGTCCCTCTCCTGGTCCTGGTCCTCGTCTCCCGTGTCACTCTCTGGGGCCCTGGGCCGTGGCGGTTTGACTTTCTCCTCGGAGCCCTCCCTCAGCCCTGCTCTCTATGGCCAGGTAAAATCAAAGGAATGGGGGTGTGGGATGGGGGGAGAGAGAGAGAAAGAGAGAAATCAAGATGGTGAATGACAGAAGAAATCTCGGGGCCATTCGATGCTCCAAATGGAAGAGCAGGTCAGGAAAAGAAAAACACCCCCGGAAAGGTTCTTTGACACCATAATAAGCTTAAAAAAAAAAAAAAGAACACTTCTCAAGAGTGAGGACACTCCTTTCCGAGGGTCTCCGGCTGACGGCAGAAGCAAGTACAAAGCACACATCCTGCCAGTTGGTCCTGGACAGGAGGCCCCATCCAAGGTTTGGATCTGGGAGCTTATCAGAAGCGGCACTGCGCACAAGGCAGGGATGGGAGCCCGGACCCCAGGCCCATCCGTGCAGGCGGACATCAAGGAGGCAAAACCAAGGAGGGAGACCCAGGGATTCAGGACCACCCAGGACAGGGAGGCAGAGAGGCTGGAGCCAAGAGCTTTGAGGAACAAAGAGGAAGCCAACACGGTTTGTCAATTCCACTGAGTCTCTGTGGGAGGGGTCAGCATCGTCTAGAGGGAGGAGCAACACGGGGTAATTCCTGGGAGCTGGGTGCTACATCACTTCAACCCTGAGCTCCGTGAGTGGAGGTTCTGGTCCCATCAGTGTAATTGACAACAGCAGGCCAAGGAAGTGCTGGAGGGGGACCAGCAACTCTTGTCCGACATACATACCTCTCAACTGGCCTGTCAGGGATTAAACACCACACACATTTTTGGCTGTTTTACGACATTCTTTTTTAAGACCAATCTAACCCCCACCAAATATTTTTAAAGTACTTGGCTTCAGGTTCTAGAGACTCGGTACACTTAGAGATTCACTTGCTAGACAAGCCTCCATTTAGCCAGTTTCTGGAAGGTTGAGAGGTGTGAGGACACATTCCAGACAAGCCAGAGTTGAGCTGCCACAAGAGGCGCTGCCAGAGCAGGTGGGGATCTAAGGCAGCGATGCACCCTGGCCAGGCGAAGATGACCAGGTCATCAGGGCACCGAGGGGCTGCAGAGACCTGAGGGCCTGAGGGGCTGGCGAATCTCAGGTGCCCCCCCTTTCCTGGGGGATTTGCTGCTAAGCTGGTAACGTGCTTCTCTTGCCTGACCGCGTCTCCGGATTTGTTCTGGATTAGAGAAGACAGTTAGTCTTAAGGAGGCAGAAAGGAACTTGGCACTAGGACCGAGAGGGAGCCAGAAGTGAAGGATGGAAACCTCTGGACTGTCAGCTTCCCCAAGGCAGGAGCACCAGGGAAGGGAAAGGATGAAGGAAGATCGTTGGACAAGCCAAGCAAAACGGTAGGAACCCAGCAGGTGCGGGCAGCAAGGCAAAGCAAATGTGTAGTTTGCTGGAGGGGGTGCCACTTTCTCCACCAGCGCTGTGTGACCCTCTGGGCACCAGGTCACACCAAAAGCCGAGGGTCTGTGTGGCTAAGCTAACATGGGCCAAGCAGATGAACCCGTCATTCCGCCTGGGCTATGCTCAGGCCCGTTTAGGGAAAAGAACTCATAGGGATGGACAAGCAGCCTCTGGTGGCAGTAATGACGAGGGGCCACAGAAACATGCTTTTAAAGAGCTACGCGGCATGCGGTCAGCTCCCGGGCTGGGGGCAGCATGGGGGCGGGGGCTCACGTGGCCAGTTCCCCCAGTAGCTTCCTCCAGTGTAGTTTCACAGCCTGGACTGGGGGACACGAGCTCGACGTCCATGCATCCTTCCCGGGGGGATGGGGTAGAAATGCCCTCCCGGAAGTGTCTGGTAGCTGGCGGCATCATGGAGGAATGTGTGGCTTTGGGGGCAGCAAAGTCCCCTGGGGGCTGGAACTGAGCAAATCCCAGGTCTAAACGCCTACTCCGCTGTTGCTCGACCTGCCCCACGGAGGCCTCCGAAGACAACTCGTTTGCAAAGGCCCTGGTTTCACCCTGACTCGCCCAGCGAGTTTCAGCTCCGTGGGTCTCAAAGATACGAATCTTGTTGGCCACAGAGGTCTTGCTAATATCTTCCAGGGAGCCCTCTTGACCCCCAGCCTGGAAAGAGGTCATCTCCTTTTGCTTCCCTGAAGGGAACAGCAACCCCTGGGCTTCTTCAGGGACAACTCTGGGCTTCCTGCTGGCGATGGGAGGGCCCCTGCGCTCACCTCCGTCTGGGGTCACAGCCAGCCCTACTCGGTCCTTGGGCTCCGGGCTCTCTTTAGGAGGATGGGCATGTTTGAGAAATACAGGGGACTGTTCTCCAAAGCGGTCCCTGAGCTGCACAGGCTCTCCCGACCCATAAGGGGCTGGGCTTGAAGAAGCTTCCTCTGGAGATGTCTGAGCCACAAAGGGACAGGGCGAGGTTGGGAGAGGGGTGATCACCTCCATCTGAAGAAACGCTGGGGCCTTGCTGTCCTCTGTCACAGGTTCTCCTGTTTGGGTGTGAACTGGTCCCCTCCCTCTGGGCAGGAAGTTGCCTCTGTCCGGCTTGGCTGGCTTCCTGACATCGCTAGGAGGGATGGGCCACAGAAGGGCACAGGCCTGGCGGTCTGGATGCACGCCCCCTCCTCTGTGAGGTGAGTGGTTCCATTCTCCTGGGGGACTTTTCTCAGCCTTTCCCATCAAACCTCCACTCTGGGGGGTCTCTTCCTCTGCAGCTACTGAGGATGCTGGGTGGGTAGACTCTCCTTCCACCTCCCACCGGGCTTCGTCCCAGTCCTCAGCAAACATCAGCCCTGGAGAAGGTCCCTTTCCGAGCTGCTTGACAAAGACCTCCAGGTCATCTGGTCCTTGGTTCCTGGGGGGCCCCGCCCCTCCCTCTGAGGAAGCTGAGTGGGCTTCACCCTCATGGTGCTTGTTTCTGCCGACAGCGGCAGCAGAGCCCCATGGGCCGGAGGAGTCCAGCTCTGAGCTCTCCGTGAGCTCCTCCGAGAGCTTCCGCCCGGTCTCGCAGCCAGGTGGGGCATCTAAGTGCTCTTCTCTCTCCTCCAGGGCCGGAGGGAGGACTTGGTCTTCAGACTCTTTCTCTCCATAGTTTAAATAGAAGCTTCTCTCTGCAAAGGAAGTGTCGGTTTCATCGCTCGAGTCGGCTCTGGCTTCTGTGTAGGCTGGGTCCAGCAGAAACGACCGGAGTCCTCCCGTGTCGGAGGCTGGAGAGGGGACATCCACCTCTGCGGGGCCGGTGGCCGGGGCGGCGGGTCTTCCGTGAGCCTGGAACTCCTCCCGCTCCTGCCTCAGCTCCACCGGGCCCTCCAGCTGACCCCCGGAGGCCCGCTGCTTCCTGATGGTTGCCTCCCCAGGGTCCACCCTGAACCAGGAGCCCTCTGGGAGCGTTCCTGCCAGCGTGCAGCCTGCAGCCAGAGAAGCCCCTCCTGGGCCTTCCCTGACCCAGGGGCATTTCCCCCACGCTGACTCGAAGTCTTCAGGGCTCGTGATCATTCTTCCTTGTCGCTGGGTGTTTGCTCCTCTGGCTCCCACCTTTTCTTCTGTGGCCATTTCAAAGGTGAACTTGTCCACCAGGACGTCTACCTTGGAGAGTCTGCCGTCAGCAAGCATGTCTGCGAGGCCTGCCTCCCTTTCTTCCTGCTGTGTGGTGGTCACTTTTAGGAGACTGAGTTCTTCTGGCCTAATGTACTCTCTTTCTATAAATACCCAATGCTCTGAACCCTGCGTTTTAATTGGAGCAAGAAGAGTTAACATGAAATATCAGGCACCTGAAGAATGGGTTCACTTTTTCCCTCTGCAAGAAGGGACCAAGGTCAACCTGCCCCCTCGGTCAAGGTCAACTGGCTGGGGAGAGGAAGGCATGACAATGCTGGTCAGCCTCATCAAGGCTACTCTTCCCATCAAGGCACCCAACAAATTATCTACTGATGCCCTCAACCACCACCCTAACTGGGTAAAATGGGATGCGGTCTCATACCCTCCCTGTGTTAACCATCAGGGAATGGAAATCCACAGATGGTCCAGGACTCTTCCTCTTTTAATAATAAAGCTGCCAGTGTCAGAGGGGAAAGTAGCTTACATCACATGGAATCTTTGAAGGCTAGAGCCAAAAGAACTCCTAAGACTTCCTGCAGTCCAATCTCCTAATTGTGCAAATAGGTAAACTGAGGCCAAGAGAAGGTCAGTGACTTTTTCAAGGTCACAGTTAGTTGAGTCAGGAAAAGATTGCCTGATTTTTGATGCCTGAGAGCCTTGCTGACTTACAACCAATGGAATATGGGTCCCAACTGCAATCTAATGTCAAGTTGTCGGGGAGGCACTGAGTTAAGTTTCACAGGCCACAGCCTGGAATCAGACCTTTCTGCAAGAGCTAATTGGAAGGAAAGAGATTAGACCAAAATATACCAAACGGCCAGCTCTAGAGGTTAGTGCCAGTCACTACAATGGCTGAAACAGCTTGAACTTTGTGGAGTTCATTCCCAAAGAAACAAATACCAAGGCCTATTCTTGGAGAATTCTAACAAAATCCACAGAAAGAGTGGAAGAGGACTGACCAGAACATATCATAGAAGGAAAAGATGTAAAGATCCAAGCATCATCATTGGTCAAAAGCACTGAGAGTACAGCACTGTCAACCATCAACAAAACAGCCCTCTACCTCCCCTAGAGTTTTTCAAGCAACACTTAGGAGGGAAGGATGGACTTCTAGAATTGTTAAAAAAGAAAGAAGACCAGGAATTCCCTGGTGGTCCAGTGGTTAGGACCCGGTGCTTTCACTGCCAGGGGCCCGAGTTTGATCCCTGGTTGGGGAACTAAGATCCTGCAATCCGCGAGGTGCGAACAACAACGACACCAAAAAAGCAAGAAGACCAATGGGATTTAAATCTTCTTGCAACCACAGAATACTTTCTTCACACAAAATCTTGATGGCAATCCAATATGTAACACAGATACAGGGTTCCCCTGTGGAAGATGGAGGCCTGGGCTGCCCTAGTGCCCCGAAGTGCCTCCCTCCTTTGAAACCACTGCTCTGACCCAAGCCCCTCATGGCATAGATGCGGAAACTGAGGGCTGGCGAAAGTAAGCACCGTGCCCAAGGTCAGAGAGTGAGCCAGTGGCAAAGGCAGGCCTAGAACCCATTCTCTGATTCTGTGTCCTGTGAAAAGCTCCACAGTAAGATGTGCCAAAAACTGCTCCTGACAACAGCAGGGGGCAGGTTCCCATGTGCTTGGGCTCCAATTCAGGTTATGACTTGGTGAGAAGTCTGTCAGATCCCAGAAGATCTGAAGGATTCTGAAGGATCAAGGGAGCATTATAAACCCTCTGACCTCCCCCACCCCTCCCCCTGCTCCATTTTAGCAAAATCTCCGTGATTGTCGGGGAATCAAACCTCATTAAGAGAATCTTGCCAACAGGAAAGAGAGAGAAAAGGAAGGGGGGCAGGCCAGACAAAATCTGCGTGGGTTTCTGAGATTCTACTTCAGGTTGTTAAGCTTTCAGGACAACAACACTTGAACCATCCCAGAGGGAAGAGCTTTGAGAGCCTACAAAGCCTCCTTTCTCTTCTACTTGGGAAGCAGGCGCCTTTAGCTGCTCCCATTTCAGCTTGTACTGACATCATCAGCCCGGCAATGATGGCCAAAGATGGTCCATGAGACCCTTTGTGGAACACTCCTGCCCCACGTCTAACTAGAAACTAGTTTCTAGCAACCAGAAGCTTAGAAACTAGGTTGAGTGGGGTGGGAGCTGGCACAGAACAGAAAGTTTCTGCAGTAAGAAAAAGGGAAACATGTACTTATATTTAGTTACTGTGTGCCAGGCAGTGTCAGCCCTTTGGAGAAGTTATTAAATATAATCCAAATGGCGACCTGTGAAGCAGGTCCTGTTACCCTCATTTCAGAAGGGGAAACTGAGGCTCCCAGAGGGAAGAAGAGGCTCTGCATCTAACAAGTAAAAATCCTGAAGAGAGAAAAAGTCTGAACAAAAAGAGGAAAGCTTTGGCTCTCTGACCCAATTCACAGGATAAATGATGTCAGGGAAGCCGCCGGGCCATTCTTTCCACTGAGCCAGGGGACCTTTAGTGCCTGCTCAGAGCACCCCCTGCTGTCAGCTGGAGCCACTGCAGCAAGACTGGCCACGAAACGGGAGCTGGGAGCTGGGAGCAGGAGTGGGGCCAGTTCTGTTCCCACACAAGCTGACAGGAAGAAAATCTCCAGCCAGGATTCTGCTGACCCCGGGCTGTTCAGGGTCCACCTGGAGCTCTGGGTCACATTTTGGGCCCTGCTATTTATAGGAGACCCCCAGAGGAAGGGGTCCAGGACAAGGAGCCCTCTAGAAACCACGGGAGAAGCTGCGGAAGAAAGTGGGAGTTGGGGGGCAGGGGGGACACTGAACTCTGAAGGGCCTTCCTGGAGGAGGATGCAGGGTGGAACTACAGGTGCCAGGGGGCAGAGCGAGGCCCACAGGCAGGTGACTCAGAAGGGCAGGTTATAATTCAATATGGAAACTTCCCAACACATGACTGAAGAAGACAAAATGGACTGCTGTTAAGAACAGGGAGAGCCCCCTTGTGGAAGAGGCTGGACGGACAATTTTCAGGGATGCTGGTGAAGGGCGCATGTTGCCCTCCCAACCCCGCAACCCCCCAAGTAAAGGCACCTGTGCGTGGCTCTACGCGCATCTCTGTGCTCCAAGGCATCACTGCTTCCCTAACCTTGGGATGCTATTGACTCCTGTCCAACTTCTCTCAAGAGTGCTCCTAGTTTTGTTTTTATTTTTACATTTAGGAAAAATTCAGAGTAGAACTGTGATTTATGTTTTACCACTTATGTAGCTGACTCACGGCTCTCTTACAGTTCCAGGACATTTCTAGCAGCTACAAAATTTTTCTCTGGGAATAGAGAACGGTATATGCCCTCATACACACTATGCCAACAGAGGAGGGTTGGTTATCAGAGAGAAGGAATTTTCACCCAGATGATCAATCGGTCCCTTCCAATCCCGATGGTCTATGAAGTCCCAGCAAAGAGGGAGGATGCAGCCCCCTGCTCCTGGGCCTGGATTCCACCCGGCATCCACACAGGGGCACAGGAAGTTCCGAGGACCCTTGGCCTACTGCCATCCTGGGCAGAGAAGCAATGCTCTCCTCATTTAGAATGCTTGCCTGACCGACATCTGTACAACCCCAAGGATGCTCCCTGATGAAAGATGCCCACTTTTGCCTGCCTGGGAACCCTGACAGACCCAAACTCCAAGGGGAGTTTAGAGAATGGAAGCAGGGGATGGAGGGGCTAATTAGTCACTGCTACACCTTACTCAGGCTTCTGAACAGAGACAAGACCTCAGAGCAGAGGTATTTAGGTGCCATGATCCCTGATCCCAAGCTTAGCAGTCAGAACCTGCCTCCAGGTCACCTGCCTCAGCGGGACCTGAGAGGTCATTTCTACCTGCCCTTTTTAAGCCAAAGGCGACTCAGACCATTCTGTCTTCCTTGAATGGTTTCAGTCCTATCCTTCCTGAGAAACCATGGATGAGGGACGGGCTGGCCCATTGTGGACCCCTGGGACGGGGGACGCTCACTTGTCACAGCACGGGGCCAACATGAGCTACCCACTGCTCCCACCTGCAGGGCAGAGTCTGGCCCACCCCCTCAGCCCAGAGAAAGGGTTTTCTTAAGATTATTAGGGTGGTTCTGGGTGGGTGGGGAGGTGACGACAGTAACCTCAGGAGACGCTGCGAGGCTTTTCTGAGTGAACACTTCCAAGCCTGTGGCCGTCCCAGGCTCAGGTGCCAAGTCCTGCTGAGAGGTGTCCTGGGTCCTCTGGGACTGCAGGGGAGGCCCAGGGCCGGAGGAGAGGGGAAGAGGGAGGAAGGGAAGGAGAGACAGAGAGGGAGAGAGAGAGAAAGCAGGAGAGAGACACACACACAGAGTCCGTGAATAGCCCAGCTTTGTAAATCCCGCATCCTTAGTTCAGGAAGGAGCCACGCCATGAGAGCCCATATTTGGATCAGGGATTCCAGTTACCATCAGCAGTGGCCCCAGGACTGTCCAGCACTTTCCGGTTTATAAAGTGCTTTTATATCCATTATTTCACTCGACCTTCACAACAACACTGTGGAGTGGCAATTTTGGTCCCCTTTTAGATGGACTGACAAGGCAGTGAGGCTTCCGAGGGGTGATGTCACTCACCCAAGGACCCAGTCCAGTCCTTGGCTGCAGCTCCTCTCATCTCCCAAATCTTCAAGAGCCTCTAAATGCCAGTGGGACCTGTAAGCCAGTTAAAAGGTCCATCGCTCCAAGGTGAGCTCCTGGACCAGACTTCTCTCCAGCAATGCACTACACTTCTTGCGGGGAAGCAGTAGGGGATGGGAGGTGGAATAGACTCCACCTTTTAATAAGACGCATCTTCTGGCAGTTCCAGCTATCACCAGCAGGTGGGGCACCCCCATACCAGGCTCCTCAGAGGCACCTCAACTCCCCAGAGTCCAGCTCTCCAGTGCCCAGCCTTCCTTTCTCTGCTAGAGTCTGACCCTTTTGGAAGCCTCTGCACCCACCTTATCCACTTCAGGACTGACTAGAGGCCACTCTGGTCAAGTGTCTCTCAGGGCAGGAGGAGGGGGGTGTGTAACTGGATCACTAGACCAGCCTCATGGGCCCCATCCAGGGTCTTCAGTGTCTTGATTGTGCCAGCGGTGACCACAGAAGCCCTCAGTGGGTGAAGAGATTTGCCCTCCTTCCATGGCACCAGCCATAGAGGCCCACATAGCATCCCTGACGTTGTGAATCACCAGCCAGGGAGCTACCACAGCAGCCTCGCTAGACAAGGCCCTCTGTTACCCGGCATGTCGAGGCCACGGGAGTGCTGATTCAATCAAAGGCTCACTTATTAGATCACAGCTGCATCACCAATGTTCAAAGCTCTAAAGGGCAGCACAGGCACAATTGACTCTCTCCTGGTCTTCATATGATTTGGTCTTGCCCCAGGCAGCTGTGATTTAATAGCAAATACAGTGGCCTGGGACATAAGAAAATCAGATTCTGGCCCCTCTTCTATCAGCTATGACACTGATCAAGTCCTTCCCCTTCCTGAGCTTCTGTGCCCATGTGTAAAATGATGACCTTGAACCAACTGGGTACCCAGGGTCCTTCCCAACTTTAAAAAGGATTCTGATTTGAAATTAACCTTCTGTGTGAGAGTCCCAAGGCTCTCCAAATGAAACAGTAACTCACATTGAGCATCTGGGTCCTCTGCTGGCCCCTCCATGCTTTATCTCATTGGATGCTCACAACAGTCCTGGGAACTAGGTACTTTTATTATCTCTACCTAACGGAGGCTCAGAGGGGTTAAGTAACAAGCCCAGAGTCATCCAGCTAGCAGGCAGCAGGGCCAGAATTCAAACCCAGACACTGTAAGTCTAGACCTCAGAAGGGTTTAAGACCAGTAAGCAGCAGCACTGAAGAGAAAACACCTAATATAAACGGGGGTAAAGAGTGCCAAGATTTAGCAGTGCTAAAAATACCAGCTTGGGATTATAAATACAGGAATTTTCAAGATCCTATCTTTCTCTTTTTCAGTGAGAAAACACCCCATGCTTTCCACTCTGAAAGACAGGTCATGTGGGATCTTTTTCTGGAGCACCGGGAACAGCT
The DNA here is from genome assembly GCF_028564815.1 of Eubalaena glacialis. Classification (NCBI taxonomy): domain Eukaryota; kingdom Metazoa; phylum Chordata; class Mammalia; order Artiodactyla; family Balaenidae; genus Eubalaena; species Eubalaena glacialis. The sequence continues at coordinate 23,840,476 of NC_083728.1, forward strand.
CTGACTTTCCTAGAGGATCTGTTCCCTTCTGGTGGGCTCTGAGGATCTTCCTAGGAAGGAACACTCCCCCCATCTGTGTTTTCACAATAGGCACAAAAGGGTCCGGTTACTGGACAGAACTACCAGGATTCTTAAAATTTAGTGTGTGTGAGAATCACCTGGGGCACTTGTTTAAAATACTGATTCCAGGGCTCTACCTCCAAATACTCTGATTCAGTAGGTCCAAGTTGGGGCCCCAGAACCTGCATTTCTAACCAGCACCCCCTCCCCATTACACTCTGGCTGATGGAAGGGAAATACACCACGCTACAGTGAGTCTTTTGAGTTTTTCAAGGTGGTCCCTGGGGCCCAGGATTCCAAGAGTGAGTGAATGTGTCTTCCTCAGCTTAACCTGCTGCCCTATCTCCATCACCACCTTACGCAGCAACGGGGCGTGGAGGGGGAGGGTAAGTCAGTACATAGCAACCTTCCCCACCGGCTTTACCCAAGGCCCCAGTTGAGGGGTTCGGGTGAGACCTACCTCGTTGACCTTCTCAGGGGTGCCCTTGGGGGAGGGGGAGGCGGGAGAGGAGGGCAGCCTGCGTTCCCGCTCCCAGTCTCGATCCCGGTGGATCAGTTTGCTGTTGGGTTCCTTCAAGGTCCTCTTGAGCTCGTTGATGCTGGCCTGGTGCTTCAGCAAGACATCCTCTGGCTTGTCTAAGAACTAGGGTGCACAGAGAGGACAGTCAGGTATCAGAGGAACAGCTCCAAGAAGAGGATGCAAGGCGTGGTGAAAATGGTAATGGTCCCCTTCACCGCCCTACATCAGCAAGGTGATTCCCATCCATGGCCCTGTCTCACCCTCACAGCGTCCCATAAGCCAAGCAGGGCAGGGATGATTAGCCCCAACAGGTGCACAAACCACTCAAGAGAAGAGCAAAAAGCACTTAAGGTTAAGAAGAGGAGACTTCTGGCCAAATACTATCTTTTCTTCTCCCCTGCCTGGCTCCTGACCTTGGAACACCTAAGTCAACCCAAATCCCACAGGTCTGGGTAAGTTCCCTTTAGTTTCACAAGGCGCAGAGGTGACTTCCCTCTGGTTACAACCAAAGCACAGTGAGAAATCACCAATCCTGTTCACTGGGCTGCTCTGGCCCACTCCTTGGCCTCCTGGATCCTGGTCCCTACCTCTGGCCACGACTTGGACCACTGTGCTTAGCAGGATCCTCAGTCTAGGCCCCTCCTAGCCCAACATGTGCCACTGCTCAGGCCCCGTAGGGCCCTTCTAAATCCAAGGACGTCCAGAGACATGTGCCCTGCTTCCACACCAGGGGCAGAGATGATGTTCGGCATTCTCTGCTGTGAGCCACTACCTTTCCCAACCACCCAGGATCTTCCAGATTCCTTGTGGGTACCAACTCCTCAAGGGCAGACAGGGTGAGATACAGCCAGACAGAGAAACTAGGGCTCTGTGGGGTGTTCAGGAAGATTAGAATTAGAAACCAGGAAGAAGGGAGGTAAGTCCCAAGGCTGGGCACAAGAACCGAGCCAGGTACAGCTGGAGTCATAGGAGTGTCCCTATTAAATTGCCAAGTCGGAGCTCTGGGCGGTACAGCATGAGACAGTAATCTGCCCTTAGGTCAAGTGAGGACCAGCCTTTGCACAGGAGCCAGCAGTAGTCTGCCTACTTCTGGAGGCAGGGCAGGTGTGCTGGCAGCCCAAGGACCCTTATCTGCAAAGCTGTTTGAGGACTCAGGACAAGAAATAGACAACCTCAGCTTATTATAAAGTCAGATCAGTGATTCTGGAACAACTACTTGGAAGGCAAGCTTGCCCCTGGACAAGGCTAGAGTTCCCCTGGGCTTATCTCTGGCATCCAAGGATCCACTATGATTGACTCCTAAGTTACCTAAGGAAGGAAACCGATGCCACTGAGGCTCTGCTTTCCCTCTAGACATCTGTCTGTACCTCCTGCATCCCTTCCTGAGCAGAGCTGTCTCAGGACAACGTCTGTCTGAGAAATCAAACCTGATAGAGGGTGCACAGGTGGGTGGGTTTGGGCCGCCATGGACCTTAGACGTGGCTGGTGACCTTCCATCTTGAACCTGCCGCACTGGCCCTGTGGGCATGTGGTGTTCCCCAAGGCTGAAGGGAGCAGTGGATCCTTGAAGGGTAAGGGCCTGGGGGAAACCTAGTCCAAATGCCTTGCTGTGCAGATGGGGAACTGAGGGGACTTTACCAAGACCCTCAAAGAGTCAGTGGCAGAACTGGGGCTGAAACCCAAAAGCCAGGCCTTTCTGACGCCCCAGCCTCCGGCCTTTCCCTCAGCAGCCCAAGAACAGACCCACTTGTCCTGCAGTTAAGTATCAAAGGAAGAGTTGGACACTATGTGAAAGGGAAGGAGAAATGGTTAACACAGGATGAGGGTGTTGGGAGAAGCAGCAAATGGGAGGAGGAGGAGGAGGAGGAGGCTTTCCTGGCAGAGCTGGAGCAGCAGGGGCCCCGCCCGCGGGAGGTGCACCTGGGGTTGAGAAGACAGATGGGCTCGGAGGCTCCTCCCTCCCCACACCCGCCGCTCCCACATCTGGTTGCCCACAGATACAAAAAGAAGCTTGGGGCGGGGGGGACACAGATGTGGAGGCATGACAAGACAGTGGTATAGGGAGGAGAAGAGTCAAAGGAAGGCTTTGGGGCGGGAGTGGGGGGGGATGGGGGTGGAGATGAGCTCAGTGAAAGCACAGAATGGCCTGGAAGAACTGGGGGACACAGTGGGGGATGGTCAGTAGGGGGGAAGCAAGCACGGGGTGGTCTGGAGAGGCGGAGCATGAAGCTGGGAAAGGGAGGGAGAGGTGGGGAGGGAGGGAAACATGGGTGGTTGGGGGGCTGGAGTCTCTCGATGAGCTTAAGATGGGGAGGGGGTTATGGAGGGTGGGGTTGGGTGAGGGAGGAGGATGGCCGGGAGTGGAGGAGAAGCTGAAGTTGAGGTGGTGCTGGGATGTGAGCCTGGGATGGACGGTGGGGTGATGACAAATGAGCTGGGGGGTGAATGGCTGGGTGGGTGGGGACAGGCCCCATGCAGTACCTCCTGTTTGTGTCTCGGCGTGGTTTCCTGCTCCGGCTAGCGGGACGTGGGAGGAGGAAAAGGAACCAGCAGGGTCAGTAGAGCAAATGGATTAGAGATACCGCGACTGGCCTGGTCCAGCAGGTAGCCCAGAGCACTCTGGGAAGCTGGGTGGGCCACCAGCAGGGCAGTGAGGTCGTCAGAAGGTACGGGGCGTGAAGCAGGGAGCCCAGGAAGGCGAAGAAGGGGGCGGGAGGGCTGGAGGCAAAGCGGCCCATCACACTCGGCAGATGGGACGTGGGGTTCTGGACAGTCATGCTTCTTGCTGTCAGTGTGTGTTCAGGGGCTTGTGCTCCCAAGGTGGGGCTGCATGATGGAAACCCACCACACCCATGTGTGCACATGCCCGTGTGCGTGTGCACGTTGTCTGCACGTCTGGGTGCATAACCCTATGGGTGAAGGGGTACACGTCTGTGAGTGAACACCTGCGAGTCTGAGGCCACGCGGGCCTGCGTGAGCGTGCACACAGGTTGGTGGGAAATGGGGGCGGGTGGCAAGAACTTGAACCTCACCCTTGTGGCCTGCAGGGACACCCTATCATGGGTGAAAGGGGGCTGTGCAGATCCAGATCACAGGCAAAAGGGCAAATTAGGAGTGAGCAAGAGGAGGCCAGAGTCCACCAGGGAACAGAGTGCCCCTCCAGGAAAGCAGGGCAAAAGGAGCGAAAGGGTACAGGGTGGGCATCATGCCCCACCCCCACCTGGGGATTCCAGGTATTGAGCTCAGCCCACGAGCAAGGCCCTGTCCATGGTGCGCCGCACAGCAAGGGTGCCTGGCCACCGCTGGGGGCACCTGAAGGCCAAGGCTGAGCCTAGACCCAGGATCAGCCTCCTGACCCCCAGGTCAGAGGGCACAAGAAAGCCGGGCTCGTACCTTTAACTCCTTGATCTTGGTGGGGGTCCTGACCTCTCCCTCCTCAGCCTCTGATCGCCGCAGCCCAGACTCGCCATCCTCCTCCCGCTTGTCACTGTCAGGTCCTGCGTCGTGGTTCTCACTGACCGAGGCCGGTCGAGAGAACTCTGCTGAAGTGGGCAGAGACGGCCGGGCAGCCATGTGAGTCATCTCCCAGGCACAGGGACCAGAAGCCAACCCACCGCCCGCCCAACCACGCCTGGCGTAGAGCAGATACCTCCACAGCCTCAACACACTGGGGATAAGGAGCCAGTGCCTAGAGGAGTGGAGTGGCCTTCCCCAGGTCACTCAGGTGGTGAGAGCCAGAGCTGCCTCCAGCGCCAGGGCCTCCCCTGATTTCTACAGCACTCGAGCCTGGGTTCAAATCTCAAATCCATCTCTTCTTGGTTGTGTGATCTTGGGTAAGTTATACAACGTCTCTGGGCCTCAGTTTCCTCATCTACAAACAGTACCTAATTCAGACAACTGGGAGGAGGAACAGAGAAGTTAATGCGTCTCGGAGAAGCAGGGGCTGGCTCAGAGTGAGCCAGTTCGATCAGTGTTGGCTCACAAATGTTACTGTTTTTGTTGTGGTGGTCGTAGCAGATACTCGCTTGACCGTTATTTAACAATACACAGATACTGTGAGATTAGCTTTTATTAGTGAAAGTTAAAGTCCTGAGGTTTGCACATGATTTACCTTCTTTATAAATTAGGGAGAAATCAAGGGGATCCCTGCAATAACATCTTTCTCACTCATTGGCATTCCAAAGTCCTTTTCTGAACAGGAAAGAAAGGGATGGAATTACAGACTTTACATCAGACACTGGGCAAAACCCAGACTATGCCCAGGCCTTGTGTCTCAGTGGAAAAAATGGCTGGAAAATACTGGATTAAAATCATCAGAGCACAGATTATCCTCGGGATTGGCATAGATTTTTTTTTTAAAGAATAATTATCCTTTTTATTCATATATATCACTTGACAAACTGCCCATTTATGCACATTATTTCATTAGATCCACATAATACTCTGTGTTGATGTCTAGGATGGGAATTACTATCCCCGTTTTACAGAGGATAAATTGAGACCTCGAAAGGAGAAAGGTCCCACTGGTAACCTTTCAGTGAATCAGGACAAGGACCCAGGCCTCCTGGCTTAGAGTCCGGGCTTCCTAGATAATGAACTTCACCAGTTCTGGGCCAATCTTTGCTGCCCTGAACAACCTGGGTTTCATTCAGCCCCCAGCATGGTAATGGGAGCTACAGGGGAGGACAGAAAGACAGCACAGCCCTCCTTTCCCTTTGCTTAAATCTCAGCTCTCAGCACTGTACCTACTCAAGGAGAATAGGGAGCTTCCCGAGCCCCAAATGGACCCTTGCAAAACTGCATGTCCTCCGAACACGGCCAGGGAGTCCTGGGGCAGGACTCACCTCCACACTACTGGAAACGTATCAGACTCTCCTGATCACCTGGCAAACTCCTAAGCATCCTTCAAGACTCTAGCCAGTTGTCACCCTCTCTCCACAGGGCTGCTCTGTATTCTGTACACACTTCTCCCACCAGCTGAATCACGTTGAATGCTGACAAACCTACTATTCTGTGAGCTCCTCAAAGGAAAGGGCCATACTTATACTAAAAACCGTACCCAGGACCTAACACAAGGCCTGGCACACATCTAACACTAAGAAAATATTTGTTGCCTTGCCTGGAGGCCAGCCCCAATATGTTCTGGGAGCATCTGCTGGTCCCCCACCAAAGTCTCCATCTCCTACCTTCAAGCTACCCCCTATAAACCTAAAAGCAATAATAATTTATTAGTGGTCCTACAATTTATTAAGGTCCTACTATGTGCCATGAACTGTTTTGGGTGTGGTAGAGGTATTATTTGTTTAGTTCTCCCTATAACACAATGAAGTAGGTATTATTCATTTTGCAGAAGAAGAGATAGGCCCAGGGGAGTTAAGCTGCTCAAGGCCTCCCACCCTTTCATTCAAATATTTATGGACCACCTCCTGCATCCATGGAGCAACTGGTGAGTGTCAAGGCTGAGACCTAACTCTGCCTAACTCCCAATGCCCCATGTGGCTTCTGACCCTCTCCTATAAACTCGTGAGCATATCCTGGGAGAGTTCTGGGCCCTAAAGGGTGCTGATTTAGTAGGATTAGGTAAAGGCCTGGGACTTCTCATGTTTACAAGCTCACAGCTGGTTCTGATGCCACATTTTGAGAATCTGGTCTGCTTGATACAGGGCAATGTATGGCCAATTCTCATTAATAGTCAGGGCACCTATCAACTCAAGAGAAATGGGGGCAGTGGAGACTGACATGCAGTTAGATGTCAATCAGCCCAGAGCCCAGTGGAACCAAAAAAATGATTGGGAACAACTCCTTCGCCTCCAGTAAGGCATCACCAGCTCCACACTGCAGTTACGATATACCATTCCAGAATGGTGACAAGCTGTGAACTGCTAAGCTTCTTGGGAAGGGGGCCCAGGAAACCATATGGCTGAACCTGGGACCCCAAAAGGCCGCAACTCAGGGAAGTTGTGAGAAGCCCAGAGTGTCAGTGTCACATTCCAGCAGAAGTGGTACCGTAGGCTAGACTAACCCACTGAGAGTCACCAGGTGCAGCAGTGCTCTGGGGCCACCATGCCTGGTGCAAGTCAACTGTGATGTGTTCACCGCCTCCACTGCTCCTTCTACAGGACCCAGCATGCTCCCACCCCCCTCTACACGCCACTCTCCCCGCCACCTTCAGCGTGGGGCATACCTCCATCAAGGCTGCGGGACATGGTGTACCGTTTGCTGGAGGAACGCTCAAAGAAGGGCGCGGGCCGGTCGATGAGGGCGCTGGCCTGGCGGGTCTGTGCCTGGGTCCTCCCACTATACCGAAATTTGGAGCCCATCACCAGGAAGCCCTTGGGTGGGGGCTCAGGGGACACCAGCCTGCAGGGGAGGGATGGAGGCAAGGAGAGAGGATCAGACGCGCAACACCAGGCCCAAGGCTGGACCACAGCTGGTCTTCCATCCCGCTGTCCCACCAGCTACGACAACTCTAAGTGGTCCAGAAGGTGAGAGACTTGGGGAAAGAGGAGGAGGAGGGCTTTCCTAGAGTCCCTACTAGCTCCTCCTACTGACAAAACACAGACGTCACCCACATCCACTCACAGCCTCTGCCTCAGCCCATTACCACACCCCAGGGGCAGGCTCACCGGAAGAACGTATGATGCTCAATGCAGACCTTCCACAGTCTCTTGGCCGACCGGTGATTTGGGAGCTTAAAGCCAATCGTGCTCTCAAACTGCTCATACTGCAAAACCAGGGAGGGTGGGTCAGAAGCAAGGCCTGGGCCCACCCTCACCACCAGTCCATCCTTTCTGAACCTCTTTCTCAGGCCTGTATGGCTCTGGCCTGTTTGTTCATTTATTCATTCATTTAATCAATCAGCTGGATTAAGCCCTTACTCTGTGACAGGTCCAGAGCTAAGCAACAGGGACACCAGGGTGACCAAGACAGAAGATTCTCGGCGGGGGTGGGGGGTGATGATAAATGGGTAAACAAGCTCGTCTCAGATACTGATAAGGGCACAAAGGAATGGATAGAGATGTGTGATGTGACAGGGGATGCCCGCGCAGGCACGGGGCGGGGGGGCGGGTGCTACTTTAGAAAGGGTGATCAGGGAATGCCCTCTACACAGGGGGTCTCTGAGCAGAGAACTGGAGGATGGGAAAGGAACCAAAGCTATGTGAGAAGGCGGGGCAGAGGATTTCAGGTGGAGGGATCATCAAATGCAAAGGGCTCAGGCAGGAAAGAGTTTGCTTATTCAAGGATCTCGGAGAAGGGTGAAGGGGCTGGAGCGCCCGTGGGCATGGGGCAGCGGGGCAGAGGCACGTGGGAGAGGCAGGTGGCCAGACAGAGTTAGGAGTTGAGTCCAAGAGCTAAGGAGAGCTCTCAGAAGGTTCAAGTGAGGAGTGGGAGTGGGGTGGGTTTGACATGAACTGATGCAAGGGACTTTTAAGCTCTCTCCAGCAGCTATGAGGAAAATGGCCTGGAGTGGCAGTGGAGGCCGGGAGACTAGTGAGAAGGACAGTGTAGGGATGGAGGGGAGAGATGGTGGCTGGTGCAGTAGACAGAGGGACAGAAGCAGACGGGCTCCCATTTATTCTAGAGGTGGAACCAAGTGGACTCTGTGATGGGCGGGATGTGGAGGGTGGGCATATTCATGTTTGCATGTGTGTGTAGTCGTGTGTGTGCATCTTCGTATGAGTACCACATGTAAGCAAATCAGGGACATGGACATACATTCCCTGATCTGTATAACCTGAATATATGTGGTTATCTTTATGCGTATACTCCCGTGTGTGTGTGTGTGTGTGTGTGTGTGTGTGTGTGTGCAGGCACATACCTAAAGTGCAAAGTCTATGTAGAGAGCCCCAGCAAAAGAGGACTGTCTCCCTACCCAGCACCCAGCACCTCCATCCATGTATCCTGGGTAGGAAAAAACCCAGGCCCAGCTGCCGGGGTCCCCTCCATTTTAGTTGATCCCGGTGAAGAAGGGATTCCCAAGGCAGGCTCACCTCCCCAGGCCGTATCTTGATGTAGAAGTTACTCCTCTTGTAGGAGATCTTGAGAATCTTGGGCCAGGCGAAGCGGTTGATCCTCAGCCGGTCCCGGTAGATGAGCAGGCCATTGGCACAGACCCCTAACATGATGTCGATGCCCTCAGAGTCCTGTGTGAGAAGGGACCGTGGAATGACCCCGAAACCCCATTCTGAGCTCTGCTTGTAATGAGCCTTCAGGAGCAGGGTTTGAGCATCCATGCTGGAGCCCCACTGACTAATCCCTCACAGAGCCATTTGTTCATTCATTTTGTCCTTTATTCACCCACTCACTTGTTCAATCATTTTCTCTATCAATCACTCAATCATTCATTCACCCAGCAAACAGTTAGGGGTACCTATGCATACTAGGTCATATGCTATATGCTCAGGATACAGAAATAAGTTAAGGCCTATGTCTTTCCCTCATGAAGCTCCCAATCTAGCGGTGGCACAGACAGATTCATAAATAAATATAATACAAGGAGAAAATAATAAGGGTCATGGGGAAATAAAGGGTTATGGAACGTCAAGTTATGAGAAATGAGAAGAGAAAAGGCTTCAGGTTGGAGGTAACACAGAGTCTGGCACACCAAGCCCTCTAGAAGGCCCTGGTAGTTCCTCGGGTGCACCCCCCAGAACCTAGGGGCACCCTGGCACCCAGCAATACCTTGGCATGGTGCAGGTCTACTCCGTACATAGAAAGCTTCTTGGCGTTCTCTAGGAAGTGGATTTCTGCTTCTCCTGGGGTCATGCCCCTAAGGGAAAGAAAGTGATCGCTGGTGGCCGGTGGAAGGACCAAGGCCTGAGTCCTGCCAGCCGAAGATGACCGCAATCAGAACCTGTGATTCCAGGAAGGCAAGCATTCTGGAGCAGGAGTATGGCTGGGCCTCCCCGGTCCCTCACCTCTGCTCTCAGTGCCGGACAGAGCACCCCTAGCCCCCTGCTTCAGTCCACTGAACTCTCATCTCCTGCCAAAGCTCAGGTCCAGTCTTATTTTCTCCAGGAAGCGTTCAAGGCCTCAGCCAGGAGTCCGGATTTTTGCCTCATTCTGCCACTGGATTAAATGGGAGCCATAAATTCTGTTTCTTCACGACAGTGAAACCACTGTGGATGACATTGCTTATCATTATCACCCAGGGGCTCCTGAATTATTACCCACAAAGGCTATTTTTCACAGAATTTGGTATCGGAAACCACTTAATCGCCCTTGAGGAAAGGAGGAATCTCTCTCCTTTCTGAAAAGAAGAGTTATGTAATTCATCAAGTTCCTTCTTTGCTTTGGCTGCCAGGAAACCGTACGCTCTCACAGCATTTACTGAGTAACATTTATTGAGCACTACATGCTGGTTACTGTTCCAAGCACTTTACATGTATTAATTCATCTGAATCCTCATAACAGTACTGTAAGGTAGATATCACTATTCCCACTTTATAGATGAGGAAACTATGGCACAGAGAGGTTGAATAACTTGCCTAAGGGCACACAGCTATTAAGTAGCAAAGTCAGGATGTGAATCCAGACAATGTGGCTCCATGGTTCATGTTCCCAGCCACTTCGCTTCCATCTGTCTCATAGCCTCAGTTTCCTGTGCTCTGTCTACCTCGGGGAGCTTTTGTGCAGGATACCTGGACACTGGAAGTCAATCTGCTTTAAGTCAAAAGAGCTGTTACAGCTGAAGGGATGGCCGTTAGGATTTCTCCAGACCATACTGATCTGAACTTCCCTCTCTGAATTATTAGGACTCTTGCGAATCCCTAACATACCTTGCTGCCTACAACAGGGATGACAAAGAGCCCAGGCAGACGTTGCTAACCGGCTGCACGGTTTCAGTATCCTGCTCAACACAATACAACAGCAGCTGTTACTAGCCAATCAGAGTTGGTGTGCAAGTCTCTGAGAGACACGTTTGCCACCCAGACCTCGTGTCCCATCACACCCCAGCAGGCTTTCTTCCCCACATACATGATCCCTCCACCTCTGGCCCTGGGCGTCTCTCCAGATGGCCTCTCTCCCCAGGATGCAACCCTCCTCATTCCCTCCATCCTCATTAGCAATGAGATAATATCACCATACCCCCTCCCACATGCATAGCACTTTACAGTTTACAATGCACTTCCACGTCATTTATCACATTGGGTTTCCCTGACAAGACTGGACTTAGAGTACTTCCAGCTTAAAAGGACCATTTAGTTCCAGGGGTCCCCCCAGGGAGTGGGTATCACCTTCACGGCAGGGATTTGGAAATGGGGGATGCATTTTGGTTGTTACAATGACTGAGGGGGTGTTATGGGCATTTAACGCCTGGGGCCCAGAGATGCCAAACATCCTGCACAGTGAATTCTCCTGCCCTGAATACCAGTAGTTGAGAAACACTGATAATCTAAGTCCTTACAAATACAGGTAAAAAATGGGGCTGATGGGTTAAATAGCCAGCCCATAATCACACAACTAGTTAACTATCTTGTAACTCCTGGTACAAGCTGCTTTCCACTGCACAATCAACTACTCAACCCCTCAAATCACAGAGCAACAATAATAGCCACCATGCAGTGTGTCTCTAATATGCACCATTTAGGCCCTCCAGGACCCTACAGCATAGGTTTTACTAGTGCCCACAATAAACAAATGAGGAAACTAAAAGCACAGGGAAGTGAAATGACCAGCCCGAGATCCCCTGGTTAGAAAGAGACAGAGCCAAAAGGTGAACCAGACGGTCTGGCTTTAGAATGTAAACTTTTGAACTTTATGCCCGGAGACATCAGGACACTTACCCAGGGACACACAATCATTATTATCATCTCCAATTGGCAGTTAAAGAGACCGATTCTCAGAGGCTAAGGACAGGGAATTACTACACCAGTACAAGAGCTTAAGAACCTGGGGTCCCAAGCGGTCATTTAAGGTCACATAGCAAGTTACCATCATTCCCATCTGATGAGATGATGTGCTCTCAGACACACCTCACGTTAGCGGCAGAGCCAGGTGGGGTACTTACAGCATACGATCCGGTGGCCTAGCCAGGAAGGTTCTGGCCAACAGGGCAAGGAGCAAGGGGAGGCCTGGGCGGAGGCCCTCTCACCTGTACGTCTTGTGCAGCTCCATGATCCTTTCTTCCAGCTCCCGGGTCTGGTTAGGGGCGAAGCGGAGCTCGCTGACATAGTTGCCCACATGTTCCTCGGCATCATAGTCGCCCAGCTCAGCCTGCACGGCATAGGAGCCCAGCAGGGCATGCGTGACGAAGGAGCAGGGCAGGCGGCCCGTGATGATGTCCGCCCGCAGCTGCAGGCACAGGTAGTATCTGGACATAGGGGAGAGCTGGCATGGGCACGGGGGCCACTCCCTCCCTAGATTCCCCCAAGCGCAGCTGCCCACTGATACGTCAGCACCAACTGATCAACGCTCAGCGCAGCAGAAGAGGAATGTTCCCAGACACTGGCATGTCGTGTGTTAATACTTTGGGTGTATCCTAGAAGATGGTTATGTAACATTTCATGCAACGTTAAGCATTTTTGTTCATTTCTAAGTTTGAGGGATTTTTCCTACTATAGGAACATTTTCAATTTCTAACTCATTTTCAAGCTAAATTAGGACTGCTTTGCTGGTTTAACCATTTTTTTTAAATGTGATGTATTTTTAATTATACTATTAATATACTCTTATTGTGGGAAAAATGTAAACTTTAGAGATAATTCTGAATTTCCTCTTGATGTCCATTCTCAGTCCTAACTCCCTCCCCCAGAGGTCACTCCTGTTATCCCTGTGGTGTTAGACCTTTTTCCTCCATGGACGTATAGAAATGCATGTGGTTTTCACATGATCATCTCCATGGATGTAGAAAAAGCATTTGATAAAATTCAACATCGATTCATGATAAAAACTCTTATGAAAGTGTGTATAGAGGGAACATATCTCAACATAATAAAAGCTACTTATGACAAACCCATAGCCAATATAATACTCAACAGTGAAAGCTGAAAGCCTTCTCGCTAAAATCTGGAACAAGACAAGGATACCCACTCTCACCACTTCTATTCAACATAGTATTTCAAGTCCTTGCTACAGCAATCAGTCAGGAAAAAGAAATAAAATGTATCCAAATTGGTAGGGAAGAGGTAAAATTGTCATTATACGCAGATGACATGATACTATATATAGAAAGCCCTAAAGACACCACACAAAAACTGCTAGAACTGACAAATGAATTCAGCAAGACAGCAGGATACAAGATTAACATACAGAAATTGGTTGCATTTCTTTACACTTAACAATGAAATATCAGAAAGGAAATGTAAAAAAAAAAAATCCCTTTTATTTTTTTATCTATGGTTTTTATTTTTAATTTCTGAATGCATCGAAGTGTTTCAAAATTATTAAAACTGAAACATTATACAGCAAGAAAAAAAAAGATTTCCTTCTTGCCACCATGGAACAAGTTACCAATCCTCTACATGCAGAAGCTCCATTATTGCTGAAAACATCTCTTTTAAAATAACATCAAAAATAAAATAAAATACTTAGGAATAAACCTGACCAAGGAGGTAAAAGACTTATATGCTGAGAACCATAAAACATTAATAAAGGAAATTGAAGATGATTCAAAGAAATGGAAAGATATCCCATGCTCTTGGATTGGAAGAATTAACATTGTTAAAATGGCCATACTACCCAAAACAATCTACAGATTTAATGCAATCCCTATCAAATTACCCATGACATTTTTCACAGAACTAGAACAAATAATCCTAAAATTTATATGGAACCATAAAAGACCCAGAATTGCCAAAGTAATCCTGAGGAAAAAGAACAAAGCAGGAGGGACTTCCCTGGTGGCGCAGTGGTTAAGAATCCACCTGCCAATGCAGGGGACAAGGGTTCAAGCCCTGGTCTGGGAAGATCCCACCTGCCGCGCAGCAACTAAGCCCATGTGCCACAACTACTGAGCCTGCACTCTACAGCCCGTGAGCCACAACTACTGAAGCCCGCCCGTGCTCCGCAACAAGAGAAGCCACTGCAATGAGAAGCCCGCACGCCGCAACGAAGACTCAATGCAGCCAAAAATAAATAAATAAATAAATAAATAAATTTATTTAAAAAAAAAAGAACAAAGCAGGAGGCATAACCCTCCCAGATTTCAGACAATACTATGAAGCTACAGTAATCAAAACTGCATGATATTGGCAAAAAAACAGACATATGGATCAATGGAACAGAACAGAGAGCCCAGAATTACACCCACACACCTATGGTCAATTAATCTTCGACAAAGGAGGCAAGAATATGCAATGGGGAAAAGACAGTCTCTTCAGCAAGTGGTGCTGGGAAAGCTGGACAGCTGCACGTAAACCAATGAGGTTAGAACACACCCTCACACCATACACAAAAATAAACTCAAAATGGCTTAAAGACTTAAATATATGACAGGACAACACAAAATTCCTAGAAGAGAACATAGGCAAAACATTCTGACATAAATCATACCAACGTTTTCTTAGGTCAGTCTCACAAGGCAATAGAAATAAAATCAAAAGTAAACAAATGGAACCTAATCAAACTTACAAGCTTTTTTTTTTTTTTCAAACTTACAAGCTTTTGCACAGCAAAGGAAACCATAAACAAAACAAAAAGACAACCTACGGACTGGGAGAAAATATTTGCAAATGATGTAACCAACAAGGGCTTAATTTCCAAAATACACAAACAGCTCATACAACTCAATAACGAAAAAAACAAAACAACCCAATCAAAAAATGGGCAGAAGACCTAAATAGACATTTCTCCAAAAAGACATATAGATGGCAAATAGGCACATGAAAAGATGCTCATCATCGGTAAATATTAGAGAAATGCAAATCAATACTACAATGAGGTACCACCTCACACCGGTCAGAATGGCCATCATTAAAAAGTCTGCAGGGGCTTCCCTGGTGGTGCAGTGGTTGAGAATCTGCCTACCAATGCAGGGGACATGGGTTCGAGCCCTGGTCTGGGAAGATCCCACATGCCGCGGAGCAGCTGGGCCCGTGAGCCACAATTACTGAGCTTGCGCATCTGGAGCCTGTGCTCCGCAACAAGAGAGGCCGCAATGGTGAGAGGCCCGCGCACCGCGATGAAGAGTGGCCCCCACTTGCCACAACTAGAGAAAGCCCTCGCACAGAAATGAGGACCCAACTCAGCCATAAATAAATAAATAAATAAATAAATAATTTTTTAAAAATGTCTGCAAATAACAAATGCTGGAGAGGGTGTGGAAAAAAGAGAACCCTCCTACACTGTTGGTAGGAATGTAAATTGGTGCAGCCACTATGGAAAACAGTACAGAAGTTCCTCAAAAAACTAAAAATACAGTTGCCATATGATCCAGCAATCCCACTCCTGGGCATATATCCGGAAAAAACTGTAATTAAGAAACGATACATGCACCCCTATGTTCACAGCAGCACTATTTACGTTAGCCAAGACATGGAAGCAATCTAAATGTCCATCGACAGATGAGTGGATAAGGAAGATGTGGTACATATATACAATGGAATATTACTCAGCCATAAAAAGAATGAAATATTGCCATTTACAGCAACATGGATGCAACTAGAGATTATCATACTAAGTGAAGTAAGTCAGAAAGAGAAAGACAAATACCACATGATATCACTTATATGTGGAATCTAAAATATGACACAAATGAACTTATCTATGAAACAGAAACAGACTCACAGACATAGAAAACAGATTTGTGGTTGCCAAAGGGGAGAGGGGGTGGGGGAGGGATGGAATGGGAGTTTGGGATCAGCAGATGCAAACTATTATATATAGAATGGATAAACAACAAGGTCCTACTGTATAGCACAGGGAACGATACTCAATATCCTATAATAAACCATAATGGAAAAGAATATGAAAAAGAATATGTATATATGTATATATAACTGAATCATTTTCTGTACAGCAGAAATTAACACAACATTGTAAATCAACTATACTTCAATAAAATAAATTTTTTAAAATGCATGTGGTTTTGGTTCATGGGTGTTTTTACCATGTAAATGCTATCAAATGCTATATCTGACCACACAGCTTGCTTTTTCACTCCCAACTATGTGCCTTAGAGCCCTTCCCATGTCAGCACACGTGACCTGACTTTATTCATTTTAACTTCTGCACCATATTCCACTGTCTGGACAAACCTGTTTGCCAATGTTTTCTCAAAACTTTTTTATTTGGCTCCAGCTCTAAACGAATTGTCCAAATTGGTTTAAAAGAAACATTTCCAACCACGAGGCCATGATTTTTTTTATAACTTTCATGCACACTTGGATGATTTTACAATTTTTAGAACCATTTCAAAGCACTTTTTATTGCTTTTTAAGTTACTGTGTATTTTTGTTTTAATATTCCAGTTCATGCTCAGCCTGCAATACTTTCTTGCCCACTTCGCTATGTTTCACCATTTTTTTCCAATTACTTGTTTCTTTTCCTTTTAAGTGGCTTTTACTTAGTATAGTTTTTACTGCTCCACGACATTATTTTGCAGTCAGAACTGAAGCTCTGGCCAAAAGTACAATATATGCGGCCTCAGTGTGTGCTCAGAGCCAAGGCAGAGGCTCAGAATCAGCAGCAGCTCAAACATTACAGGCACCGAGTGTGGGCTTATAAGCATATCATTCAAAGGTCTCCAAATTCAGAAATCATTACCAAACACACTGATCAGTCTTTCATTTCAGTCACTTTGTCATTCTGACCAGTTTATTTGGGTTCTAAATATTTTTGACTAAATCAGCTGCTACTATCACCCCATCCTCTGAGGCCAGCCACATCGGGCAGGGCTAACTTCCTTCCTGGTGTCCCTAGAGGCCCAATGTCCAGGGACCAGCACAAAGAGGAGAGGCACCAGTGGGCAAGACCAGGGGATGGGGGCTGTATTGGTCTAAAGCTCTCAGCCCTTTCGGGAATGAAGTTTAGACCCTGCTGCTGCCACCTTGGCCCCAAGCTGACCTCAGGGATTAGAGCAGGGCTAATGAGGCCAAGGCCTCAGGTCTGATCTATTCCAGGGATATCTGTTTTATCTCCCAAGGCCAGAGTCGGTATCTTGACCTTGGCCCATTGCCTGGCAAATGGCAGAGATTAAGGAGGGACCCAATGGGAGACAGAGGATGGCTTAGTAGCTCCCTCTCTTGCTGTAGGAATAACTCCAAGCCACATCCTATGGTTGGTGGGTGTTTAGGGCCCAGCACACTGGATGACACAGCCCCAGGATATTGTAAAGTAAGACTATCTCTTTGGAAGGGGCTTAGATAAAGAGAAAGGCCCCTCCCTGTTTTGGATTTCAGAGGCAGGCTGAGCCCCATGCAAGCTCTCATCCTGAGAGATGCTTTGCACCCCCTTCTAATCTTTAAGCCTTGTTATCTACTGGCACTGAGGCACAAGGCCTGCACTTACAATCCACGTTCACCCCAGCAGCCTGGGCTTGCCTCCCTGGGGTGGTCACATGCCTCATTTGACCCCCACACGCCTGCCATGTGCACAGAGTAGCACACAGGACCAAACTCCCACTTGCAAAGGCATCTGTGTTCTAATCCCTCCTATCCCCAAAGTTAAAACCTGGCGGTCCAGCCAGCACATCAGTCTTCAGACATGTCTGGTTTATCCTACCCAGAGATGGCCCACACCATGCTTTTTAAGAGTTTAAATTAGTTGCCAATATTTAAAAAGTGTGGTTTTTACTCTCAAATCTCTAGCTTCACTCCAACTATCAGGCCTGATTCCCACATGGCAGTGACTGCCCGAGCAGAACAGCAACTGTTTTAAGTGGCATCTGTCCTCTTGAATTCACACTGAGCCCCACTGTTCCCCGTGACACCTCCCCCTCTGAAGTCAAGGGTCAGTTGCCATCGACCACTGTTTGCATCACTTTCTCTTGCACTGAGTTGGTTTCCCTTGTTGATGCTGTCTGCCTGGCCTCAGTAAGCATCTGGGTTTGCACCTGCCATCATGTACCCATATACCACCTTGTGTCACCCAGGGCTCTGTGTCCATCCCCCTCCACCACCACCCCTCCCCAGCCCTCACCTTGTGATGTCTTCTGTCAGCTGGGCAGGGTCAGGGGGGTAGAACTTGACTGTGAAGGCAAAATTCCAGGGGCTGCCTGAGAGGAGAAGATGGGGGAAGAGATCAGAGAGGCCCCATCTCCCCCGTGGGTGGCCCAGATGCACCATGCCATGGGCAATTTTTCAGTCTTCCCATAACAATCATCTTAGGACAATCCAATAAGAGACCCTGGCACATTATTCCCACTTGACAGATGAGGAGACTGAGGCCCAGATTAACAGACTTGTGAACTAGCAGTGGGAAGGAAGGTAGAAAGAAAGAAAACAATGGTGCATGCCAGGCATGCTGTTAATTACTATACAAACATTGCTTCATTAAACCTCACAACATCCCTGTTAGTAAGTCCTATGATTAAACCCATTTTGTAAATGAGGACGGTGAGGCCCAGGCAGTAAAGTGGCCAGTCCAAGGTCACAAGCTAGGAAGTGGCAATGCTGAGGTTCAGACCCAGGCCACCTGGATCCAGAGCCCATGCTCTTCCCTCTACACCAAAGTCTGTGCCCCAGGACATTAATGGGAAGATAATTAATCTAGAAAATACCACATTAAACAGGTTTCCTAACTTTGGACTTCTCAGAGCCCTCACTCTGCTACTGTGCATTGCACCTCTTGAAGGGGGACATGCATTCAAGAGTTTCCAAAATCCATTTGACCTGTTGCATCCATTTGTCACAGGGCATCCTTCCAGATTAAAGTTTCTCAGAAAACATGTTGCAAAACTCTGCCCTATACGATGTTGACTCCATCTCAGATGGCAGAATTGGATTATAAACAAGACCCAAAAGCAAATACAATGGGCTAAAAGTAACAAAGAACATTTCACAGGGGTAAATGTTAACCTCCACGTTTAGATATGAAAAATCAATGGTACACATTTACAAGGTAGAGAAAAATAAACGCTGAGGTTTCAGCTGGAAACAAGCTCTGCAAACCAAGAAGAGGGATGACCACTTAAGAAGAGGGGGGAGGGAGGAGGCCTTGATGAAAGGCCATAATCCAAAACAATGGTCAGACCACCCCTGGGACATTTTGGGCTCCATGCTCTAAAGGGACCTCTGACAAAGTGAGAAAGAGAGGCCCATCCAGAGCAGGGCTGTGGACATGAAGGGCTGGAGGCCATGCCATCACTACCATCCTTGTCCCTGTGGGCATCACCATCTTCACCATACAGCTGTCATGTCTCCAACACTTACTAAGTGCTGGTCGCTTGGCTTGCTAAGAACTTTACACGTGTTTTTGGAATTTAATCTTTATAGTGATCCTGAGGTAGACTTTCCTTTTAATAGATGAAGGTTTTGAGAGGTTAAGTCATTCTCCCAGGATCACCCAGCTAGTCAGCGATAGAAAACAGGTCTAGCCTCTGATCATATGACTCCACAACCTAGGCTCCTGACTGCAGCTGACTCCTTGGAAACAGCAGCCTCAAGGGGAAACAACCCCTGTCTCAAGAATAATAATGGGGGAGTTCCCTGGTGGCCTAGTTGTTAAGATTCCGGGCTTTCACCGCCATGGCCAGGGTTCAATCCCTGGCTGGGGAGCTGAGATCCCACAAGCCGCACAGCACAGCCAAGAAAAAAAGAGAGCGAGAGAATAATGGTAATAATTAATAATAATAATAATGGCTAATACAAACTGGGTGTTACTATGGGCAGGCACCTTTTAGGTGTTGAACACCTAATAACTCATTTAATCCTCACAACAACCCTAAAGATAAGGGTTACCCCCACTTTACAGATGATGAGGCACAGAGCAATTAAATAACACGAGAAGTAGTGATGGAGTCAGGATTCAAATCCAGGCAGTCTACTTCCCGCGTCTGTCCTTTTAACCGTCACACCAGATTGCCTCCTACTATGTGAAGCACCTACTATGTGCTGGCTGTTGTCCACACTCACATCACTGAACCTTCATCCCCACCTAGTGAGGCAGTAATCACTAATCCACTTGCTAGGGAGATGCGGGAATCCAGAGAGGTGGAGGAATTGCCCCCAGTGCCCTAGGTGATGGGCACTGAGATTTGGGAGGAAATATACCCAACTCTGAAGGCCAGGACATAAGGACTCAGGTGCCACCTTCAGAAGGCTGGAGTTGTCACAAATCAAGAAAGTGGGTAAAAAATTGCTCTGTGGGGGCCCCAGAAGCCAGAACTGGGGTGAATGGGTAGAAACTGCAGGGGTAGGAACAGAGACTGTGGCTTTACTAAATAAAGGAGGAAGCCCTGCTCCTTCATAACCCGAGGGGATCACTTCTTGCCCTGGGGAGGGAGCCGAGACCCAAAGATTCTGTCAGCAGCTTCTCTTTTCTAAGGTCCTGGTCCTCCTCAAACACTCTCAGCCACTGTGTGCGTTCTGATTCTTTCAGGCATGAGAGCCAGGCCTCCCAGCTGGGCTGGGGTTCCTGGGGACAGCATAAAGGCCAGGCCTAGGACCCTGTTGGCCCCAGAGAAGAGGGCTCTGTCCGTGAGCCTGCCTCTTTATCTCCAACTGACAGGAGGCTACAGGAAGCATCCCTCAAGCCCCCTCCTGCACAGTCAGCTGGCATCCCTAAGGCCCAGCTGCCTGCTGTCACGGCAACAGGCTTGGCTATAGCTTTCCAGCCAGGGGCCCAGGAAGCCCAAGCACAGCCAAGGGGAGGAGCCCCCAGTGGAGGCACCGCTGCCTCTAGGCTCCAAGTCCCCACTCACTGCATGCCCCCTGGCTGAGGCCACCTACCTCCCCCTTCTGGTGTTTGAAGGCTGCCCCGCCCCTCCCAACATGCCTTTTTTCCTCTGGGCCAGAAAAGACAGGTTTTTGGCCTGCTCATCTGTCTTCGACCCAGGCCTTGAAAAGAGTGCAGGATGGTGCTGGGAGGCCAGGGCACAAGACCTGGCATGGCCCATACCTCACTCTGTGATCTTGGGTAAATAACTGCCTCTTTCTGGGCCTCAGTCATCCATCACTAAACACAGGACACATTCACTCCTCTCAGTTGGCAGTGGCCTAGAGTACTGTGGGGACAAGGAATCTGAGCTGAGTCAAAGGTCACTGATCACTGAAGCCCGCACTGGCCCTGGACAGAAGGGTGGCTGTTTTGAGGCCATCGGTTTGTCCCCTTGTCCTAGATGACTCTGCAGGTCCCTGACATCCTGAAGGCAGCTGTGGTCCCTCTGCTAACCTGCTGGGTGACTCCAGACGGTCATTCCTCTTGTCCAGGCCTCAGGCTCCTCATCTATAAAACAATACCCTGCCTTCCCCAAGATCTGCCACACACAGCAAACGAACTCATGGGTCCGAACGCACTTCCCAAAGGAGGAAGAAGCAGCACAGCTAGGGCCCTCAAGGCCTGACGCTCCCCCTCCACCCTTCCACTACCAGTTCCAACCACAGCAAGCCACTCACTCCGGATCTGCTTCTTGATTTCCTTGGAGGGGTCCAGCCAGTTCTGTAGGAGAAGATAGAGTTCTTTAGAGGGAGATGGAGGAGTGCACTTGGGTAGGGCTAGGAGAGAGAAACGTCCCGAAATGGTCTGCCAACAGCCCCTTAGCTGGGAACAGCCTTCCTTGGCTGAGCTGTCTGGGTCCCTTCCCCTGGGACTGGGAGGTGAGGGAATGAGGCCTGGCTTCACTCAGGGTTTGGGACCCGGGGCCCTGGGCCTGGCATTGCTTGGAGGCAGCACGGTGAACGGGTAATGCAGCTGCAGTGGGATTGGTGGGAAGAAGGAAACTCAGGCAGGAGCTTCCCAAGGGTGGGGAAGAGGGGCTGGGGGTGAGTGCCTCAGCTCCCACAGGAAGCCATGCCACGGCTCTCCAGATACCCATCTGAGGCTGACTTGCAGGCCCCCAAGGAAGGACAGGGGCACAGGGGAGACAGAGAACTGAGGATGGACAGGGCAGGCTGAACCCTGGAGGCGTGCAGACAGAAGGTACCTAATGAAGAGCTGAGGGCTGATGGAAGCCATGGGACGTGGCCAGGCCAATGGGGGCCTAAGGGAAGAGACCCCCCCCCAACCAAGGCAGGCCTTCCAGCCAGCCCCGCTCCCCAGCCCAGGTACCTTCTGGCTGTCGGCATCACAGAAGGTCAGGCCAAAGTAGTCCTTCTCCAGGAGGTTGAGGTGCTCACAGACCAGGTCAAACAGCACCTGGCCCCGGCCGTGTTTCTGAAGAGAAGAGCAGAGCTGCCGTGAGGCCGGAACACACCTCAGGGTGGGGCGGGGAGATGCCCCAGGCTCCACCAGGAAGACGTGAAAACCCGCAAGAGGTTTCCAGCATCTGGGGAGGATCTCAGCACTCCTGCCACCCACCTGGCTCTGCTCTCCAAGTCCTAAGGAATCCTGGGGGGACACTAATGCCTAGACCACCAACTGCCTTCTTCCAAGCCCTCCTGGGGTCCTCCTAGAACTCAGACCTGCTTGGGGGAAAGCCAGAGTGGGGTGGGGGAGTGACTGATTTTTCCTTCCTGTACAGTGATTAGGAGAAACAGGCTAAGTTGGACCCAAGGAGCAGAAAGCCAAAAGTCTGAGTTTTGAGTGTGAGAGGAAGAGACAAGCCACCTGACATGTGAGGGACATGGGCAGGGGAGGAGGGGAGAGCCTGGGAATCAGGGTCACAGAGTGACTCTCCTCCCCTGGCCCCTCCCCTTACACTAAGGGAGCATCACCTCTACCCAGGCAGCAAGTGAGGTTCCACGGGGGCTCACAGAGCCTAAATCAGCCTCAGTTGCAAGCAGCACCGTTCGAGACACCTTCTCCCCCCAACTCCCATCAGCAAGGCGTGGTACCTCTCTGAACACCATCTGGGCCTGAGGATTCAGAAGGACAAAGCCCAGAACCTGGCTGGGTACCCCAAACCCACAGGGGTGAGGATAAGCGTCAATAAAGAGATCACGGGGCAGGGGGCGTGTGAAGCAGTCACTACCCAAAGAGGCAGCGGACTCCAGGTGAGGTCCCTGCAAGGTCTGGCTAGGCCACCGGGGACTGGCGCCAGGCCTGACTGTGGGGAGTAGCTGGAAAACCAAGGGATTCCTGAGCCTGGAGGAGACCTTCAGAGAGAGTGGCCTCGGCCAAACCCTTACACTCTTCTAGGGCAGCTGAAACAGCACCTTGGGGCCACCATGGGCAGGAGCAAAGAGGGAGAAGATATCCCTTTGTTTTGCCCAGGAGTAGGCAAGGTGTCCACCCTGCAACCTTTCTATGGAAGAAATAAACGTTAAAAAAAAAAAAAACCCAACCCGGCAAAGACGACAGAGCCAGCCTCCCAGGCCTCAGAAGTCGGTCCCTTAAGACCAGGGATCGGGGGAGAAAGGGAGGTGGGTCCTGTCACTCTCAGCAGTAAGGCCACCCTCTGGACTCTTCCATACACGTGGACAGGCCAGGAATGGTGCCTGGACCGGGGCAGAACCTCGAAGGGGGCGAGTGAGAGCTCAGAATTTGGGTGGGAGTTCCAGCCCGTACAGGAAAGGGAGATGCTACATGTGGGGCCAGGAGGGCTGACCCCAGAGAGGAGATGTCTGCCCAGCCACCCACTGTGGGCCAGAGCCATGCCACAGGGTGTCTCCAGAGCCTGGGGGGGGAGGGTCCTTCCAATGGGCCACCTCCCTATGCCTGGGGGACACCTCACCACGGAAGCCTCGAGTGACCAGTTTGTCCTGGTGCCCTGGATAGGGTGCTTCACAGGGAGAACCCTTCTCCACACCCGTTATATACATGAAAATGATTCTGGTTGAAACCTCAGCATCTGCTGGGCGAGATGAAAGAGCCCAGGTCCTACCAGGCTACAGATCAGCCCTGAAACGGTGACTCCTTGCCAAGGTACAGCCACCCTGAGAAGCCTTTTCCTGGCACCAGCCCTGTGCCTCGCCTAACACTATCTGCAATCAGAAGAGCCCTCTGCGGGCCTCGGTGCCACCATCTGTGCACAGGAGGGCTGGCCGGGTCATCTCCCCAGGACGCGGCAGTCGGTCCAGGCCTCCATGAAGAGTGGATGCCCTCTGGCTTGGCCCAGGCTGAATGCACACAGAGGCCTGCCCTGGCTCTGAGGACGGTCGACCAGGGACAGGGCCTGTGGTGCTCCCTACCTCCACCTCACACTCATACTCAGAGGCATCGAGCAGAGTGACTCGGCAGACGGCACTCTTGTATTTCTTGGCAATCTTCTGGGGCGATTTCTGGGCCTTGCTGGGCGTGGTCCTCTCTGACAGGCCATCGGCCTCCCCGTAGTCCTTCTCCTCCATGTCTAGGCTCTGCAGGTCCAACCAAGGGAAGGGTTTAGTCAGCGAGCTAGAAACCATAGCCTTTCATCCAAATGAGATGCAATAAGGATGCAGCTGGGGCTCAGACAGACCCCAAAATGAGAGCCACTGCCCTCTAAGCCCCCCCACCAGGTGACCACGGTCTATGGTGGGTGTGTGCAGGAAGAGAGCCAGAGCTTCTGCGTACAATTGGGTGGGCTCATACGAGGGGTCCACTGCTCCCCTGCAGGTGGGAGCATCCCACAAAAACCACACCCAGAGGCCAGAGGTGTCCTATCTGCCTAGAACAGTGCATGAGTGATCAGGACATGGTCTCCTCCTTCTCAGTCTGTCACTGGGTCTAGCATGAGGCTGGGACTGATCTAGTGGAGGAAAGGGAGGTCAGAGCCCTGCCCACTAGTCCTAACTCTGTCACTGATACCCTCAGTGACCTTGGCCAAGTCCCTGCCCTCTCTGGTCCAGTTGTGAATTAGGGGAGGTGTGAATTCAATGGCTAGATGAACCCCCAAGTCCCCTGTCTCTTTTTAGGGTGATGAATTTTGCTCTGCAGTCACCCTGGGCTTGCCCCGCTAGAATGGACAGCCTTGGGGGATAGGAAAATAAGGTTGAAAGAACACCGATTTTCAAAATCAGATCTAGATTTGACTTGCACTTCTGTCACTTTATTGCAATGTGACTTTGGGTAACTCACTTCATCCTGCTGAGGCTCTGTTTCCCCAAGTGTAAAATGGGGAAATCAATAGTTACCTTCTTAGGTCTCAGAGAATTAATTATAAAAATGAACACTATGCCCCCTGCACAGTGCTTGGCATGTAATGGGTCAATAATACATCTCAGTTTCCTTCTTTCCTCCCTCCTGGAGGACGGGCTGGGCAGGAAGAGGGATCCCGTGCTCTCAGGCACACACCTGTTCAGCAGGCCGAGCGTCCTGATGGGGCGGATGCTTCTCATTGGAGTTGGCCTCGGGATGGCCGTGGCCTGCGGGGGTCACAGGGGTGGTAGCTGCGGCGGCTGCCTCAGGCTGCTGCGGGGCCTCCTCCTGAGCCTTCTTCACCTCAGAATCTGGGCCTGTCTCTGTTGTCATGGTGACCAGCACGCCTGCATTGGCACGAAGGAGAGAGCATGTGATGGGGGAGAGGGGCAGCAATGGTGCGACAGAACGGTGTGACGGGGACAGGAACCACACATGCAGAGAGACAGATGGACAAAGAGCCACGGAAAGAAGGAGGAGGAGGGAGGGAGAGACAGAGGAAGTGAGGATGGGGACAGAGTCATGAGAAGCGAGGGGGCAGTGGCAACAGCCGAGGTCACAGACCCCCACCCACCCTTGTGCCCGTATAGCTCCTCAGGGACTCCAAGCTCTCGGCCCAGGTCTGGAATCAGGGCCCTTCCTAAGGGCGAGCAGAGTCTCTCCAGGCGGCCCCGCTCTGCCAAGAGCACCAGGGACAGTCAGTGACCACCTCCAGTCAGGCCCTTGGCCAGGCTGTCTCTCCCACTACAGCACCTGGCACACGGTAGCCCCTCAATCAATGTTGGATAAATGGAACTCAACCCAAAGAGCCCTGTGCTCCCGGCCTTTCCAGCCCTGACATCGGACAAGGCTCTTCATGCCCCAAGCCTCAATAATTCCTGCCCCCTGACTTCACAGGGATGTTGTCAGGATGTACTTAAAGGGATAACGCAGGAAGGTACTCTTAAAAAACGCATAGCCCTGATGATGTCAAAGTCAGGCGAACTGGGCTCGGGCTCCACATCTGCCACAAATGGGCAGTCGGTTGGTCTCACTAGGACTCATCCAAAAAGTGAGGGACTTAGAAATTATCTCTGCAACCGACTATTCTTATCATTTCTCCCTCAGAGCAGGAAGTGAGGAGATTTCAGAGAATCAAGGACCTGTTGCCCAGCTGCTCTTTGGAATAAGCAAATTGCAAAGAGAGAAAAGGAGAGAGAGAAAGAAAGAGAGAGAGAGAAAGAAAGAATGGCATGGTCCCATTTTTATATTAAAAAAAAAATACCAATAACCTCAACAATACATCTTTGTGTTTGTACACATGTAGTAAAAGATTCGAAAAGATACTTACCAAACTGTTAAGAGAGGTTAATAATTCAGAAGTAGATAGAGGAAAAAGAGAGAGTTCCACAGGGTGGGATAAGAGAGGGAGCTTCATTTTTTACTTCATACACTTTGGAATTACTTGTATAATTTAAAAAATACATCTATATTTTTTTAACCCACAAGTTGTTTGTTTGTTTGTTTGTTTTTAGGAAGGCAAAAGCACCCATTTCTGACCCCCATTGGTGAAAACAAACCTCTCAAAAAAAAAAAAAAAGTTTGGAGCTAAAACCGGGTAACAGAGAAATGAGCAGGGACCCTCACCCCTGAGTCTAGAGCCTTCCTCTGAATCCATCATACTAAATGAGAAAGACCCAGATGAGACTTGGCAGGTCCCTCCCTCACCCCACCCACCTTGGGGCCTTGGATGGGCAGTTAGACAGACAGACACGGGATTCACCCTGGGCTGTGCACATGCTCCAAGCCCCAGCCCCACGTTTCCTTTTTATTCTTCAGTTTCTCCCCCTGCCTTCCAGAGGCCACCAGCCCCACCCAAAGCAAGGGGCACTGGACAGAAAGTCAGGGGCCCTGAGCACCACTCAGCCACCCTACATCTCTAGGGCCCTAGAGGGGTCACGAGCATCCTCAATTCCCACCTCGTGGATAATGAGTGGAACACTTTGTAAGCTGGAGCTCATAGCACAAATGAGAGGG
The DNA here is from genome assembly GCF_028564815.1 of Eubalaena glacialis. Lineage (NCBI taxonomy): Eukaryota > Metazoa > Chordata > Mammalia > Artiodactyla > Balaenidae > Eubalaena > Eubalaena glacialis. Next base: position 23,867,165 of record NC_083728.1, read on the forward strand.
TCTGTTGTTACGGATGCCGCTGTTAAGAAGATGAGGAGGAAGGGAAGGCCTTGGTCCACATTGCCTCATCCCCACCCAAAAATGCTTTCCACTCACGTCATTACCCTGGGCTTTAAGGGTATAATTTAAAGCCATAGTTAAATAAAGGCTCTCTGTTGCTTATATGACACTAAGTGCTGACTCTGTGCCAGAGCTCAAAGCAAGAAGAGCTGCTCCAGGGGGGCTCACAGCCTCGTGGTGTCAAACTGAGACATATCTGCCTGGCTCTGGATTTCTTCTAAGCCCTCACTGGAGGATATCAGCCACAATGCTAGATAAGGCCTACAGGGAAGAACCCTTAAAATAAATGCCTGCTTCACTTTGCTTCAAAAAAAAAAAAACCAGAACCCATAGACTAATCTGTATGTTTTGTGCTGCGAGAAGCAGAATCCACATGCCCCTCATGGGTCCAGGGAGCCCCAGAGACTCCAGCACACCTACTCCCACCTCTGCCTCAGTCTGATTTCAGCCCGTACTCTCTGAACCTTCCCTGGGCCTGCATCATCTTGGAAATAGCCAGGGAAGTAATCTTAAATAAATGTCCCAGTCTTTCACCACCCAGGTCTCCAGCAGAGGCTGCTGGCATGACTGCCTGGTGCTGGGAGAACCTCAGAGGAAAGGAGCTGGAAGCCTTATGAGATAATTCAGTCTTCTCCTCTTCTTTTACAGGTGAGACCCAGAGAGCAAAAGAGGCTTGAGTGGGACTTCCCTGGTGGCACAGTGGTTAAGAATCCGCCTGTCAATGCAGGGGACACAGGTTTGAGCCCTGGTCCAGGAAGATCCCACATGCTCACATGCCCTCAGCAACTAAGCCCGTGTGCCACAACTACTGAGCCTGCGCTCTAGAGCCTGCAAGCCACAACTACTGAGCCTGTGTACCGCAACTACTGAAGCCCGAGCGCCTAGAGCCCATGCTCCGCAACAAGAGAAGCCACCACAATGAGAAGCCCGTGCACCGCAACGAAGAGTAGCCCCTCTCGCTGCAACTAGAGAAAGCCCACGCACAGCAACAAAGACCCAATGCAGCCATAAATAAATAAATATATTTTTAAAATATATATATATATCATGGAAGGGACTTCCCTGGTGGTCCAGTGGTTAAGAATCCACCTTCCAATGAAGGGGACATGGGTTCAATACCTGGCCAGGGAACTAAGATCCCACATGCCGCGGGGCAACTAAGTCTGCGCCCTGCAGAGCCCACACGCCACAACTGGAGAGCCCGTGTGCCCCAGCTGCTGAGCCCATGAGCTCTGGAGCCCGTGCGCCACAACTAGAGAGAAGCCCACGTGCTGCAACGAAAGATCCCGTGTGCTGCAGCTAAGACCTGATGCAGCCAAATAAATAAATATATATATATTTTTAAAAAATCATGGACTCATGGAAAATTTTCACCTGAGTGAAAAAGCATGATACACAACAGTTTGTACAGATTGACCCTGTTTTGATTAATGCACACATACAGTTACAGAAATTTCAGCAAAGTATTAACTATGGTTGTTTCTAGAAGGCAGGTATACAAATTATTTTTTTCTTCTCTCTGTTTAACTGTAGTTCTCATTTTTTCTACTATACTTGGAGATTTCTTGAATGATTTAAAAAAACTAGAAGTTAAAAAATAAATTTTTCCAATGCACATGGCCTGGTATGACAGCATGAGAAAGAGATAAATAAAATCTGTTTAAACTCTAAAAAAAGTTATGAATTAAAAAGAAAAATCACATTATTATTTTTTAAACCTATGATGAGATCCTTCTTTATCTCACAAGTCCAGGGATAATGGCATGGTTCTCTCACTGGGGCACAGAAAGTGAGCCAAGAACCTGGCCTTGGCTTTTGCCACAGCCAGTCACGTGGGCACAGTTCTGCCCAGGCCCAGGTCAGCACAGACTGATGGAGCCCGCTGGGCGGCCAAGCCGGCCAGGCACTGTAGGGGACCCAGAGGGACATGTGCTGGTTCCCGTGGAGCTCATTGCAACACGGGAGGATGATACTCACCCAGGATGTGACTTAGATTTGCCAGTGTACATTTCAGCCTCTAGAAGATTCTAGGACCTGGTGATCAGGAGTATGGCCTGGAGTTCCCAAAGAAGACTTATAGGGTAGGGAGTGCAGGGTGAGGGAGTTAGGTTTTGAAAAAAGGGAGAATCTAGACAGGTGATGGCAGGGAGGGCACTTGGGCTGAGTCACTATGTGGGCAAACGCCCAGATGTGGGAATAAGTAGGGCTGTGCGGAGGACAGGGAGGAGCCTTGACATCTTGACTTCTTGGAACAAGAAGCCTATAAAGGTGAGCTCCACCCAGCCTGGCAGGAGGGACAGGCTGCAGTCAGGGAGAAGGGAAGGAGCGGGGTGGGGGGATGGGGGCTGGCAGCTTTGCAAGAGTCAGAAGTGTTACTCTGCTGGAAAGGGCAAGACTCCCATTGCTGAGCCACTGCGGGCCAGGCCCAGCATCAGGGACTCCATACACAGTCATCTCACGGACCCCTCCATGCAGGGCAGCAAGGCAGGGGGCAGACCCAGGTCAGTCAGACCTAGACATGGAGCCCGGCTCCACCACTAGCTCACCCTGGGACCTTGGGCAAGTGACTTCACTCCTCTGAGCCAAGGTCACCTCACCTATAAAACAGAGATAGTCCTCCCTCCCTCTCAGGGGGGGGTGATGGAGATTCAGGAAAATAACATAAAGAGGGCACCCAATAAAACAACCCTGAGAGGGTCCAGAATTACAAGCAGTAATGGGAAGCCAGAGTGGGGAGTGGTCTGCGAAGCAGGAGTTTAGAAGTGCCCACCCAGGGACTTCCTTGGTGGTCCAGTGGTAAGACTCCACGCTTCCACTGCAGGGGGCACGGGTTGAATCCCTGGTCGGGGAACTAAGATCGCACATGCCGCATGGCGCGGCCAGAAAAAAAACAACAAAAAAGAAGTGCCCACCCAGAACAGATGGATAGAGGGAGACAGAGGCCGGCAAAGCCTAACTGATGACACTAACATATGAAAACCCAAATGCACAGGATTAGAAAAGGGAAAGGTCAGCCAGAGAAGTAAATACTGACAGTGCCTGCGCCAGCCCTGTCTGGAAGAGAGGGGCCCAGTGAGGCCCAGCATGCTTGCCTGGCCCCCTCTGGGGCCAGCTCAGCAGCCTGTCAGCCTCTGATGCTCTTCAACATTGCAACCACTGGCTGGCTCCCCGGGTTTGCCTTCCGGGGTCACTAAGCAGCCTTCAGACGCTGTGGCTTTCCATCTCGGTGGCCTGCAGGGAGAGGGTGTCCTTGCCCAGAAGAGGCAATATCCACTTGGCCTGCAGTTGTACCTCTCATTAAAAATGAATCGACCAGTTTATACATCAAGCTGTCCCACCAGGGTTAGCATGACTCAGCATCTCTGAGCCCAGTAAATTGGATTTGTTCTTTTTCTCCATCCCCACTTCCGTCCAGGTCCAAGCCACTCTCAGCTCCTGCCTGCATGGCTGGTCTATCTCTTCCATGGCCTCCCTGTAGCCACTCGGGCCCTCTTAGGGTTTATTCTCCACAGAGCAGCCACAGGGATTTCTTCAAAACTCCATTGGATGCCCTCTTTAAAACCTCCAATGACCTCCCATCAAAATAAAACACAAATTCTTTATCAAAGCTCTGGGTCCCTGCACACAGCCCCTGCTTCAGCTCCCACCAGTTCCCCACCCCTATTGCCACCATCACTGTGATGATGGTGTCACACTGGCTTTCTGTCTGCACCTCAGCCACGCCAGGCTTGCCCCCATCTTGGGGGTTGCCCTTAATGGTCCCTCTGCAGGGACAGTGGGCTTGTCCCCTGTCTCTTGACATCTCTCACCTTTCAGATCTCAATCTATGTGCTCCTTGATCACTCTGTCTAAAGTGGGTCCCTCCTTCTATTTTTTTGGTTATAGCTGGTTTTTCGGTTTTGCTTTATTTTGTTTTTGCCATTTTAACCACTTTTAAGTGTAACAATTCAGGGGCATTAATTACATTCACAATGTTGTACAACAACCACTACCATCTATTTCCAAAATTTTTCATCGCCCCTCAAACAGAAACTCTGTTCCCATGAAGCAAGCATGCCGGGTTTGGTTTTTTCATAAGTTCACAAACGGAACTTATACTGATTGACTGACTTACTTGTTTCTATTCCTCCTCTACAAAGACAAAAATTTATCTGTCTCAGGAATTCCCTGGCGGTCCAGTGGTTAGGACTCTGAGCTTCCACTGCAGGAGGCCTGAGTTTGATCTCTGATCAGGGAACTAAGATCCCACAAGCTGTGCAGCGTGGCCCAAAAAAAAAAAAAAAAAAAAAATTTATCTGTCTCATTTGCCATTTTCCCCAGGGTTTAGCGCAGTTCTTAATAAATAACAATAATAAAGCTAACATTTATAGAGTTTGCTATTTACCAGGCACTGATCTAAGCATCTTACATCAATTAACTCATTTAATCTTCATAATAACCTATAATAGGTACTCTTAATATCTCCATTTTACAAAAGAAGAAACTAAAGCACTGAGAAGTGAAGTAACTTGCCCAAGATCACGCAGCCAGTAAATAGCAGTGTCAGAATTCAAACCCAGGGAGTCTGGGGTCAGATGGATGGGTAGATGGATAAATGGAAAAACACATGGGTGATGGGTGGATGGAACACCAATGAGACAAGTCTAGAGACCTGGGCTGCATTCACCTCGGGAGCCTTTCTGGCTACCAGCCAGCCAGCCTGTCCTGACAACCTATCAGACCTTACGCAGCTGACTTTTCCATCCAAACTCCTGATTATTATCCTCCTGATTTTACTGATGAGGACACAGAGACCCAAAGAGGTCTACCGATTTGCCCAAGGTCATAAGGTGTGCCAAGTCTCTCTGGCTCCAAAGTCCGTCCCACTACATGACATTTCAGCAGCCTCAGGGGGTTCGTGCTGAATAATTTCTCCCAGGGGTGAAGCTGGCTAAGGAAAAACTTCCCAAGATTGAAAGGCAAATACACTTGGAAGAGCTGAATTCAAAATCAGGACCACTGTTTCTTGTTTCAGTTCTGCCACTTCCTATCTGATGGGCCTTGGGTGAGTCACTTCCCCTTTCTGAGCATCAGTTTCCCCATTTGTCAAATAAGGATGAGAGCTCCTGTCCTCCCACTTCAGAGCAGGGCTGTGTAGAGAAAGGATGTTTCAGAGAACAAAAGGACTTTGAAATACAAAAGTTACAGTCACGCTAAAGACAAGGGAGAGTATATCACAGATGTTTACGACATGTGTACCGGAAGCGTGCCTTTGCATACATACACATAGCAAAGGAACAGCATAAGGGCACACACAGCCACGAGTGCCCATGGTGATGAACAATCACTCCCTAGCCAGGAAGGTTCTGTTCTAAATCTGAGACACTGACGACTTCTACCCAGGTGTTTGTGGGAATGCTGAACCAGGTAGGAACTAATGGTAGGAAGGAGTGGAGAGAGAAAGAAATGGACAGGGTGTGGAAAACACCAAAACAAAGAGAATGCTAGGCAGAAAGTGAGATTCTTCTGTTCTGAATGATGTTTTCAATGATCAGAGTTACCAGGATAATCCTTCTTTCTTTTGGGGAAACCAGGGTGTACATCTTCCCCGTCCCCCTCCAACCATCTCCTGGGCTGTTGGTCCTCATCTGCACCCCCAGAACCATGCCCTACTCAAAGAAGCGGGAGGATGAGCCCTTGGACTATCCTTTGAACTCCCTTGCCTGCTAACCTCTGGGTGCCTTTGGCCAATGGGAGGCACTGGCAGGAGGTCAGAGGGTGGAAGCAGAGAGGGACAGGGGTGTATCTTCCCAACTGCCCTCCCTGTGGTTCTGGTGGTGGCTGAACCCCCTCTGTGACAGCTCCTTGCACAGGCCCAGCCATTGCTGAATTCTGGTAACACTATTCCCTCCCTCTGTTCATTCAGGCCAAAGGGAGGTAAGAGCTGTCACTGTGAGTTTGCAGGTACCCCTTGTGGGTTCCCTTAACCCTGCTCGCAGCTTTATTAACTTCTCCAAGTTGAAGCATCAGAGTGGAATTCTGTTTTCTGCCAGAATCTGACTGATACACCACCTGACCCTAAATAGATACACGAATTAGAGAGGGAGGGGAGGAGAAATTGGGAAGAGGCAGTCTAGTCTAGTGGTTAAGGATAAAATAGGAGACTGGAGACCTTGAACACTCCCTTAACTTCCGTGTGACTCAGTGTCTTCATCTGTAAAATCACGATGATAATCTTACCCACTTCACAGGTTTACTATGAAAACAGAATCGGCCCATGCCCGTAAAGCACTTACATGCCAAAATCCACAGTTAGTGCTCAAGAAATATTAGAAATTCTCATCTTGAGTTCTGAGTCTAAAGGCTCAAATGTTAACAATACCATTCCCTTAGAGCAGGAATTTTTTTGGCTTTTTAAAGGGGGTTCTCTGGGTTACACAATTTTTCTACTATGAGCATGTATTACTTAGGAGTCAGAAAAGAAAAAGAAAAGAATTAGAAGAAAAAACACCGTGAGAGAGAGAGAGAGAGAGCCTGCTATTCTTCCCCTCTGGGGATGATGTTACTTGCCATCGGGATCTCCCCAGTACGGAACATTCACTTCCTTGAGTGACAATCTCCAGGTGGACATGAATGAAATGACCGCCTGTGAGGAGGGAGGAGGGGGACTGTGCCGCCCTCCCAGCCGGTCCCCTAATGGAGTCAGAGGGGTGGAAACAGGAGGTGGGCCTGCAGTCATTCCCACTGCTGCTCAGGTCCGTACACGGCAGTGGGGAGACGGCAATTTGTCAGAGGCCTGCGGTACCCATGGGCACCGCATTAAATAAAACCAAGCAATGTGAAGAGGCTGCCACCCGTCAGCACTGGCTTCTTGCCCCAAGGTTTCACGTGCCACCGCGGAGCCACAGACTGATGTGCAGTTGTAGGCCGGGGACCACGTGACATGCCCAGAACTGCAGAGTAACAGCATCAGAAAGGAGAAGTGCCTCCCGCTTGGACCACACTGACGACTGCAAAGGCAGACAGAGACCTCCCTCTGGCGGGACATCCTCTGCGAGCCGGACAATGAGCTGGCTGTCTTCCAGCCTTCGTCTCCTTTGAGCTCCACAAGGGTCACACGAGATAGGTAGGTTTATTCCCCAGGCAGGCTCAGCTGGCCAAGGTCACACAGCTACTCAGCTTGAGTAGAGCCGGGACTTGGACCCAGGTCTGCTGACTCACAGCCCCATGCTCTTCCCCCTCGATCCTGCTACATCCCACCACCTCCGACTTGCTGTCAACCACGTAACCAAAGCTACCGTTGCTCTGGATGTAGAAATAATAACAGCAGTATCAACCCCTCCCACAGGGAGGGTGCAGGGTGCTTTACAATCTAAAGGATCCGTTTATTATCATCATTCGCTTGGACCTCACCAATCAGCAGTTGGTGAGAGGGAGCACGGAACTGAAGTTACAAACACGGGCTTTGGAGCAGTGTCCTTGCCCCCTCGGGTTCCAGGCTCTGCTGAGAAGGGAGGCAAGGAGGGGAAAGAAGTCAGGAGAAGCAGCAGACCTTCCCTGGCAACGCTTCGTGATCTCGCAGTTTCTGAATCTCTCTCACTTGATTTTGTTTAAACGCTAGGAAAGTTCATTGTCAGCGTTTTTCAGAATAGAGTAAAATAGGAAACAACTTTACATGTCCATCAACCCCCTGTTGATGGCCAAATGAACTAGGATTTATCCATTGAAAAATGAATTACAGGGGCTTCCCTGGTGGCGCAATGGTTAGGAATCTGCCTGCCAATGCAGGGGACAGGGGTTCAAGCCCTGGTCCAGGAGGATCTCACATGCCGCGGAGCAACTAAGCCCGTACACCACAACTACTGAGCCTGCACTCTAGAGCCCGCAAGCCACAACAACTGAGCCCATGAGCCACAACTACTGAGCCCACGTGCCACAAATACTGAAGCCCTCAGGCCTAGAGCCCGAGCTCCGCAACAAGAGAAGCCACCGCAATGAGAAGCCCGCACACTGCAAAGAAGAGTGGCCCCCGCTCGCCGCAACTGGGGAGAGCCTGCGTGAAGCAACGAAGATCCAACACAGCCAAAAATTAATTAATTAATTAATTAATTAATTTTAAAAAAAGAAAAATGAATTACAAAAGTATTACATATCTATTGTGAACATTTTTGAGATGGATTTCATATACACTGACACGGAAAGATGTCAGCATATAGAATGAAAAAGTATAAGTATTTCTGTGGCTGTTCACGGCTGCATATTATTTTATCCACTGGATGTTCCCAAACGTTCTCAATCATCTTCCTATTGTCGGGCACTTAGTCCCAATTTGCTACTATTATGGGAGAAGTCTGATGGGGATTCATCCAAAGGAAATTATGCAAAAAGAAAAAAAAAAAAAACCCAGATGCACAAAGACGCTGCACAACCTTCGGAATGACTGAAGGGAGACCAGTCCTTCGTCTTAAACTCATGAGGCTGCAAACCAAATGCACGCCCCCCCACCCCAAGCTGCTCCTCCCCCAACCACCCCAGGGGACATCTCAGTGCGGTTTCCACCTTCCTTCCTCGCCAGCCCTCGAGGTCCACGGTGCAGATGTTTTTCCTGCAAGGCCGAGCCCACCCGTTCGTTATGGTCCTTACAGTTGCCAAAGGGACCTTCCCAGACATGGTTCTGTCATGCCCCAAACGCGTGCCCCGTGCAGACCAAACACCCGCAAAGGTTCCGGCAGCCTCCAGGCTCCTTGTCAAGTGGAAACACCTTAGTCTGACATTTGAGAGAGACTAAAGGGGGTGGGAATTGATGTTAGCTGAGCCCCTGTGGTGCGCCAGCACTGCTCTAGGTCCTTTACATAACAACCCTAACGTGGTCTCAATCAGACAGGTGTGTTTGTCCACATTTGACAGATGAGGAAGCCAAGGCTCAGATCAGCTAAGTGATAGCCCGAGGGCACGTGGCTAGTACACAGTGGAGCTGGGACTAGAGCGCAGGTCCGGCAGATTCCAGAGCTTTGACAAAGACCCAAACACAAGCTGACTTTCTGAGTCACCTCCCAGCACCCCCAGCTCCCTGCACCAGCTGCATGCACACCAGACTGCCCATTCTTCAAAGACGCCCCTATTTCCCTCCCCTCTGATCCAGGGGAGTGGGTGCCCTTACCCCCACAGCTATCAAAATTCCACTTGGCCTTTGGTGCCCAGCACAAAGGCCCCAATCTCCTTGAAGCCTCCACTGATCACCAGAATAGGAATCCACGCTGACATAGGCCATAGCACCTCCTTTACCTCCCCTGTGTCATGTCCGTGTCTCTCTAGGCTAGACTGGGAGACCCTTGAGGAGAGGATGCTTCCCCAGAGGACATATACGACCTGCAGGAGGTACTCAGGGAATACTTTTCAAATTGAACAAAACTGAGTATGACCTCCGAGAAGAAACTGTGGGCGGCTCGCATTGCCATCAGGAATGTGGCTCTGACTCACACTGCCTAGATTTGAATCCTGGCTCCCCAACGACCGAGCTGTGTGACCTTGAGCAACTGTCTTTTCTTTGCTAAGCCTCAGTTCCCTCAATCTGTAAAATGGGAGGAAGAAGAATTCCTACCTCAAAGGGTTTTGTGAAGATTGTATGAGTTAAGCCCTTAAAGCAGGTGCCTGGCATGTAGTAAGTGCTCGATAAATGTTGGCTGCTACTATTCTTACCCACAAGCCTCCCACCCACAAAGGAAGTGGTGCCAGCGTGCTCCCACCCCCACCTGCCCACCCACGCTCCCGTCCCCTCCCCTCAGGGCCTCCTCTTCACAGTCCCAGCTGGTGCCCCTGCATTCCCTCCCTTGTATTTTCTGGTCATTGGGTTCCTATCAAATGTGGCAGGGGTGAGTGTCAGGGCCAACCAGCCTCAGAGCCAACCAATCTTCCCTCATAGCCAATGGGAGCAGGGAGTCCAGAGCATTCCCCACTTCCAGGGGATCCTGGCCGGGAAGCACAAAGCCACAGCCAACCCCTCTCTCAGGCTCCCAGCCAGTACCTTTCTGCCCCTACCCCTCAGGACCACAGGAGCACTCGGGCCAAAGAGCCGCCCTTGCCTCACAAGATCCAACATGTAGACCTCTCCATCTGGACCAGCCCTGGCACATCAGGTGTCTGGCTCTGCAGGACACCAACCTGGTATTCCCAGACACTGCCCCAGGTACAATGCCATGGTAGAGAGAGGGGTTCTGGACTCAACCACACACTTTCCAGCTGTGTAACCTCAGGCAGGTAACACGATCTCTCTGAGCCTTAGTTACTCATCTGTAAAAAGAAGATAATAATAGCACCTACTTGTCAGGGTTGCTGTGAGATAATGCAAAGCACTTACCGTCCCAGTGCATGGCATACAGTAAGTGCTCAGTAAATGTCCTCACTCTGATTGTGTAATCATTGGTATTACTCCAGATAAAGATTATTATCCTTTTTTTATAAATGGGGACACAGAAGCCCAAGAGGCTCACAAGGACACCCATGCTGGAGCGAACACAGAGACACCTCCTACCTCAGCTGGCCTAGTCAGGAGACCCTCTCTACTGCCCCCGCACGCTCAGGCCCAGAACTTGCCTGGGCACCAGCATCCTCTTGGCTCTGGATACTCCCAAGAGGGACCAGGGCTACCAGCCACCTATGCCTCAGCCCTGGCCCATTATCTGTGAGGCAGCCTGACCTTTCCTTCTCACCTTTTGGGGGCAAGGGCTGGGAGACCAATGTAAGGCCCCTCCTAAGAGGGAGACTCAGGCTCCAGGCTATAACGCCCAGCCCATCAGAGCCCTGTGTATGGAACAGCCGCAGCAGCAGAGAAGCAGGCATTTGGGCTGCAAGAAACCCAAACCAGTTAGAAGAGCTGGGTACATTAGTGCTGGCTCTCTCACCCAGTTGCCTGTGACCTTGGACAAGTCATTCTTCCTCTCTAGGCCTCATTCAACGTTTCAATATTTACTGAGTGAGGACTACAGGACCAAGCATTCCACTCATGCTGGTTCTGGGAAGCAGTCTTCCATGAAGCTCACAGAACTGGGCCCAGGGAATGGCCATGTGGCCCAGGAAGGGTTTAATAGGAATAATGCCCCCTGCACTGATCTCCTCCAGGACTGCCTTGAGGGGCCCCTCAAGGAACCATGCTCTGCACGCACACAAATCTGGTACATGGGGTCAGCAGGCAGGCATGACCTCAGACTGGTCAGCAGAAGCCAGCTTCATCTCTGCACGGAGCTGGCAGAGCCTCCCTGGGCCACAGTGGCTCAGAGAGGAGGCTGGCACAGGCCGCCACTGCCGCAGGCTCCATATGGAGGAATGGGTGGGCAGGCGGGCACACAGTCGCCTCTCTTCTCCACACCCTTGTCCGGGACAGGCAGCACCGATTCTTCCAGGAGCTTCTGAGGGCATCATTCGCGTCCCCAGCTCTCAACCTGGCCCAGCTGCTACTGAATCTGGAAGACTCCTAATGCTGGGAGGTGGCGGAGAGATGGAGCAGCTGAACCGCACAGGGCCTCAGAGAGGTCCTAAACCCAGCCCTCTTACACTCCCACCTCTGGGTGCAGAGGAGGCGATATGAGGATCCAGAAGTGAAGGCAGGAACGCACGGCAGTGTCTCTCCCTCACCAATGCGTTCTCAGAGCTCTGGGGCGGGAGGGGGTGGGGGTGGGAGCTGGGAAGCAAAGACCACAGCCGGTGCCGCAAAGGAGACCAGTATCCTCAGAGCTCCTTCCTCATCCTTGTCCAGCCTCCTACGGTCCCCATGGACCACCCCCAGCCATAGCTCTGCCAGACAGTGGCCTTAGCATCTGGCAAGTACCCTGGTGGCTGTAGTCACTCGCCACCACAACCATGCCTGCCCCCAAGATCCCAGCCTCTTGGGCCCTTGGATGTCCCCAAGTGTGAAGGTGCCAGACACAACTGGGACCCACAAGTCCTCTCCCTCTAACGGGTAGGGGAAGCCTCTGGTCAGGACAACACCAGGCCAGAACCTCAGTGGTCCTAGGGCTAAGTTCTATCCCCCCAGCTTCGGGAGACTCGGAAGGGAGGTGGGATGGGAAGTGAGCCCCGAGTGGGGAAAAGACTGTAACCAGAGGGTGAGGGTGAGGGCGAGAGCTCCCCAGCATCCCAATCTTCAGCCAAGAGACTGTCCTGCAGCATCGGAAGCCTGGACGGAGATATCCAGAGCGCTCTCGGCCTCCACAGAGGCGGCAGGAGTGATCTCGGAGAACGGAGCGGGCCAGCCCAGCACCCAGCACAATCGTTCATCCCTACAGCAAGCGTCAGCCCCCTCGCCTGCCCACCTCTCTCTCCAGGCCTCGGGGAGGCTGCAGACCTGGGAGGTAGGGAGGAACTGCAAGGACCTCCCCCGCACTGGCCGGAGGGCCAAGAGCCTGCAAACTCAGTTCCTGCCGGTCGGTCCCGACCTCCCCCAGGGCTGGAGGCTGGGCCTCCGGGTACCGAGCCCCTAGCCCCCCGTGCCACCTGATCCCCCGCACGTGCCTACCTGGGCCTGGGGGTCCCCATCTCGGGCAGGCTGGGCGGGGGGCGCCCCCTCGGCTCCTGCGGGCCGGCAGGCCGCGGGGCGGGGCGGGCGCGCCGGGCCGCGTTGGGCTCTGCGGAGCAGCCTGGTCCGCGACACCCCCGCCCGCTGATGGATGCCGACTGCAGCAGCGGCGGCGGCGGCTCGGCGTGCGCCGGGGGCTGGGCACCGTGCCTACAGCCCCGGGCCTGGCGCCCGTCGCGCGGCCAGTCCCCGCCCCCGCCCGGCCTCTGCGCCCAGCCCTGGGGCAGCCGCCGCGCGCCTGCCTGCTCCCTCGCGGCGGCCCTGCCCCTGCCTCCGCCTCCTCCCTGCCGGTCTCCCTCTCCCTCTCTCTCAGGCTCCCAGGCCACCTCCTCCCGGGCGCTGCCACAGCGGCAGTTACCGGACCACCGCGGGACTGTGCGTCGGCAGCCGAGTCCGGCGCCTCCGCTGACCCCACCCTGGCCTAGGACAGCCCCTGTCCCCGCTCGGGCCAACCCCTGTTGGGGGCTCGGCGGGGGAGGGGGGGGCGGAGGAGAGAGGAAGAGGAGAGGATCCCTGACTCAGAAGGGGTGACTCAGCCTCAGCCCACCGAGCCCAGCCGAATACCCTCACCTCCCCGGCAGCTCAGAGCTCGGGTCAGAACTTCCTTGGGACTCAGCGCTCCTCCCCCACCGGGGAGGAGGTCATGCAAATGTCTCCTGGGATCCCGCGTGTGTATGTGTGCATTTGTTCATATGTGCTTCGGTGACAATGACCATAAGTGTAACAGTGGGGAGTGGGCCCGTGTACAGATGTTTCTGGATGTGCCAGGTGTGCATCCAGGCTCCAGGAAGGTGGGGTTGGGGGGTGGCCAGCTGGCCTGTGGCACTGAGGTCCTGGCTCAAAACCAAGTGAAGCCCTGCTCCTCCCCTCCAGGAGCGCTGTCTCAGAAAGCCCTCCAGACCAACTCAGGAGATCCACAGCGAGGACCTCCAACGGCCTGGCTTCTAGTCCAGCTCTGTCATGGGTCAACCAGTACCTCTGGGCATGTTGCTCTCCTGCTCTGAGCCTCACTTTGCCAACAGTGAAAGAAAGGGTGGATGTACCTATCTCTCGGGGTCCCAGTTTGTGGGGAAGTCCTGAGAGATGGTTGTGTAACCCACAACATGATCCCCAAAGACTTCTGCCCACGGGTCCACATTTGCAGCCCACATGACCCCTAGTCCCTAGCCAGTATCGCCACCATCCCAGGCATACACATCTATTCTTTCATTCTTCAAATCATTCCTGAGGACCTACTATGTGCTGGCCACTGTTCTAGGCACTGCAGAATCCACCACACTGGAAATCACAGAGGCCCAAAGCTGGGACGCCACCCAGGTGTGAACCAAGCCATCCGCACCACCACCCCCTCCCCATGGCAGGCTGCATTTCCTTCAGTGTCAGCCTCACCACTGGGCTGTGTCCCTCAGCGTCCACCTCACCAGTATCCATCTGAACTCCCACACTCCAGCAACAGGCAGCCCCCTCCCTCCACTCCTCTCTCCCAAGGTGGATGCTCCATCACAGTGACCTTCCACCCCAGGTCCTAGTACCAACTCTCGGGCCTCCACAGAACAAGGCTATGCCCTCTCCCCAGCCCCCCCTCAGAGAACCCAAGATAGCAACCATGTCCCTTCTCCCCACCCCCAAATCAAGCCTTCTCTTCTCCAAGTTAAATGTCACGAACTCCTTCACCAGATGTTCCCAAGACACAGCTTCCGGTGCCTTCACTCTCTCTGCTGCCCACTAGGCTCAGGAGTGGTCAGAGAGCAGAGAGCCGAAGGAAACCAGATCCTCCCAGTCCTAGAGAACATGCCCTCCCTCCAGACAGGAGACAGGAAGATGGACAAACCAGCACAGGGCCAATTCCCAGAAGGACCAGAGTCCTGCTGGGCGGACTTCCCTATAGATGTTCTCCTTTGCCTTTGGACTTTTCGTTCCCCAGCTTCCAAAATTCAGTTCTTCCCAGGAACTCCCCAAGCCCTAAGGAGTATGGCCTTGGGCAAGTCACTTTGCCACTCTGGGGTGCTCTGCTTGAATTCAATTCACCACACATTTATTCAAATGAATGAGTGAAAGGACCAGTAAAACTTAGGAGTTAAACCCGGATGAACTTATTGTTTCATATACACATCTGTTAAGAGATTTCTGACTGCCTGCTTCAAGTATTTTTATTCCAAGTTGATTCTTAGCCTCCTCTGCTTGCTGCCTTTCCCAACCCTGGGTTCCTGTGGGCAGGACAGAGCTGCCCAGCCAGAGCCCTCCATTCCTCCTAGTTCAACTCTCCTTCCTTCAACCCTCCTCCCCTTCCTTTCTTTCCCCAGGCAGGAGCCTTCCCCTCCCTCCCCTGGGGCAGGACCACTTTCCCACCCTCCTCAGCTAGATGGAGCCTCTCACTTTCCCAGAAGAATCCAGGCTACATTCCAAAAACCAAGGCAGAACATTCCCAGCCATCGTTCTGGTTTTATACCCGAAGGGCCCAATTCCCTTCAGGTCAGTGGGACCACACAGAAAACTGGGCTTCTTTTACTGTTATCATTATTTCTCTTTCTATTATTATTATTGGCTAACATTTCTATCAGCACTTTCTAGTTTGCAAAGTACTTTCATGTTCCATCCTCACATCTTGTGACATACTGTCAACCCCCCCCCCCCCCATTTTATAAACAGGCAGTCTGAGGTCCAGAGCAGTGAGTGACTTGTCCAAGGTCACACTTGCACAGTAACACTGACTCTCTGGACCAGACATCTTCCACTTCACCCCACAATAACCTTTTCCAGAGAAATCTGATTGTGGTGGGGCGGGGGGGTGGGGGAACTCTCTGAAGAACACACGGCCCCCTGTAGGCATCAGTTGAAATCACTACCCCAGATACTTGGCTGCCTTCATTCCCAGGGCAGGGAAACTGAGGCACAGGCCCAACCCAGAACCACATCCTGTGAAAGCCCCTATGGAGAAATGCTAGGGCCCCAGGTGCAGGATGAGGAGCCTCCACCCCACCCCCCGGAAAGAGGGGCTCTTCTGAATTCGGCTTCCAGCCCTGGCTCTGCCACTTCTTTCTGTGTTACTTGGGTAGATGATTCGACCTCTCTGAGCTTCAGTTTTCTCACCTATAAAGTGGGAGAAATTCTTCCTGCCCTACTTCTGTCGCTGAGTTGCTGTGATGGGTTAGCAGATGCTGGCAGAAGAGAAAGGACAGGACCCCTCATCCCCTCTCGGGTCTGCCTGGGAAGCAGGAGAAAGTCTTTCTTCTTAAATTTTAACTGGAGGGTACTTGATGGTGCAAAAGTGCTAGGATACAGGAAAGCCAGGAATAGGATGGAAGTGATGCTCTCCCTTGGCTGGGAAGGCAAAACACATGGTGTCCGCTACAGTCCCCCAAGGCCACTGGTGGGGCAGAAACCAAACAAAATACTCCGGCAGGCCCCTCCCACCCCTCCCCTTTTATCTTTCAGATGAGGAAACCAAGGCCCAGAGCAAAGCAGCACCTTGCCAAGGTCACCCCAGGTAGTCAATGGTCTCACGACTCCCAGACACCAGGGGCCCCTTGATTCCTGGGTCGGCAGGGTGGGGTGGCAAGCACTCGTAGTGCAAGGATTTACTCTTTCATTCAGCAATCAGTGACGTGCACACTGAGCCTGGGGAAGGCAAGAGGAATTGGGTAGCCTCTGTCCTTGCATTCACCGTCAGTCCAGTGGCGGAGAAAGGCACACAAACGTGCACATCAGAGGGTACAGTAAGTGATAGTACACTTTCTGAGTACTAGCTCTGTGCCTGGCACCAGTCACACAGTTGTTTAATCCTTATAACAATTCTCTGGCATAGAAATTATTAACTTCTTTCATAGCTGGAGTCACTGAGGCTTGGGGTTAACGACTTCCCAAAGTTCACCCAGCTAATAAATGGCAGGGCCAGGATGTGACTGCCAGATCTGTCTGATGCCAAGCGCTGAGCTTCAACCCTTATCACCCCCTGCAGTGGAAGCTCGGAGTCTTAACCACTGAACCGCCAGGGAAGTCCCTAGATTTTGAAGATTTAATAAAAGAAATGTACTGTATCTCAATAACTTTTGTATTGCAATTATAATATTTTGGATGTATTAGGTTTAATAAAATATATCATTAGAATAATTTTATCTGTTTCTTTTGGCTTTTTTTTTTTTCACGTGGCTACCAGAAAATTTAAAATTACATATGTGGCTCGCATGTGTGGCTCACATATTTCTTTTGGTCAGCACAGGTTTAGATTCTCTGAGGTCCTAGCCCAGCCCATGGGGCTCAGAAAAGGGTTCCTGCAGAAGGGGACACCTAAACCGAACTGGGTTAAAGGCAAGGTCATGGGGAGGAAGGTATGCCAGGGCAAGAGAGCTGCAGGGCCTCTGGCTCTGGTCCCAGAGGGCGGCCAGGCCTGGGTGGGCTGTGCTGCAGCCCCAGGAGCTGAGAGCTGGGCCAGCTTGTGGAGGAAGTTACCAGAGCCAAACTTTCCAGATCAGCGTGATCTACAGGCCTGGGAAGTTCTGCCTGACAAGGCTGTTCTCACTGATCCTTGGTGCTCTCTGGAAGGCCCTGCAGGGCAGCTGTGTCCGGGTGTAGGGAGCAGGTGGAGGGATGGGCAGCCATGCCCACCTGACAGGGACCTCCCGGCTCCAGCTGCCCCTACCGCCGCTCCTTCAGTCTCCTCCAAGAAGCCTCCCAAAGCACTACATTCCCCAGGGACCTCGCCATCCCCTCAAACCTTCCAGCCCAGACCGTGGGAACTACACACTCCTGCCTTCGGTCATACTCTGGCCTGGAATGATGATGAAGCTGCCCAGAGGGTCACAAAGCACGAAGCACTTTTCCATCCTTAGTGTGGTGAAGAGCCTGGGGGCAATGGTTACCTCCGGGGTGGGGGTCAGGGGCAAGGACAGGGGAGTTACATTAATAGTACAGGAGCTGTGTGACCTTGGGCAGGGCCTAAACCTCTCTGAGCCTCAGTTCCCACCTCTGTACAATGGGGGTAATATCAGCACCACCTCTTCAAGCTCCCATGACATGAGAGAATACCCAGGAAGGGCTTAGCAGGCCCCTGTGGTACCCTCAGTCCCTCCAAAGCCTCCAAAGGTCACCTCTCCTCCAGGAAGTTCACCCTCCATGCCTCTGCCACCCAGTCTGTCCCTCCTCTAGCCTGCTGGCCCACACATCTCTTGTCTCTACTTCTGAATTTGGGGTTCAGTTGTGATGAGGCTCTCTGACCTCTCCAACAAGACTGCAGTTTGTCAAAGGTGGGAACCTTGCCTGTCCCTTCCTTTCCATCGCTCCTCCCCCTCCCCCTCTCCTTGCACTTCCCCCACAGCCAGGCCCCTGCACAGGGCTGCGCACCCCAGAGGCTCTCACAGCCCACTCTAGTGGCTTGAACTCTTGGCCACTATCTTTGGCCAAAAACAATGTGGGTCGGATGACTGTGCATATTCTGAGGAGCTGGTCCCGCTCTGCTCCCTCGCGGGAAGAACCTTCAGTGGCCACACATTCTCTGATGAAGCAACTCAAATCTCTCCGCCTGACTCTGCAGTCCTTCACAGCCTGGCCTCACCTGCCTCTTCAGCCTCATCCTCAGGGTCCCTGCGGGGAGGCTCAGTCAAACTGAATGGTTCTGGGCCCCCAGGGCACGGCGGTGCTGGCACTGCCTCTCTGCTTTTGCAGGGGTTCTTTTCTCTCCCTGGGAGACCCTCTTTCCCTTTCCCACGGTCATTCTTTCAGCCATCCTCCAGGAAGTCCTTCCTGATCCCCTCCTCTTTACAATAACCCCTCCCAGCTAGGAGGAACCTCTTGGCCTCTCCCCTCCCTCCTACACTCTGCCCTCCAGCCCTGGGATGTGTGAATTTCTCCCCTCAGTGCCCAGCTCAAAATATGTGCATGGTGTGTGTCCCTTGGGACACATCTGCACTCTCTGAGCCAGAGGCCAGGGAGCAAGCCCGAGTCAGGAGTTCACCCCGGATGCCAGGACCCTGCTGAGTCCTGCTGACCCAAACTCCACCTCGGCTACATTTCTTAATGGCTCTCCATGCTCCTGCTGTCCCTGGGAAATCAGCCCTCCCCTAAGACGTCTGGGAGCCATACTCCT
Source organism: Eubalaena glacialis (assembly GCF_028564815.1). Classification (NCBI taxonomy): domain Eukaryota; kingdom Metazoa; phylum Chordata; class Mammalia; order Artiodactyla; family Balaenidae; genus Eubalaena; species Eubalaena glacialis. Next base: position 23,885,857 of record NC_083728.1, read on the forward strand.
GGGGCCTGAACATAAAAGATCTGGCCACGTTCCCACTGGATTCAGACATCCACCCAGCCTCCCATCGGGTGCCTGAAGTGTCAGCTGAGGTTTGCATCATCACAGCATCACAGATTTCTTGCAGTCAGAAGAGACCTTGGAGAGGATCACACTGAGGCTGGGAGCAGTGGGAGGCAACAGGAGAAAGGCTATGTGTGTTTGTCTGTGGTCCCCTGTGCCAGAAGATGCTGCAGCGACACCATCAATCAACATCAGCATCGCAGAGAGCCTTTGGGACTCCTCTACGTGCTGGCACTGTGTCTAGCAATATGCGTGCATTTTCAGTTTTTAATTTCTGACTTCTCTGTAAGGCAGAGATTATATATTCCACCTTGATTTTACAGGGGAGAAAATGAAGCTCACAGCAGATAAGCCACTAGTCCAAAGTCACACTGCTAGTAGGTAGGGGGCCAGGATTCAATTCTAGGTTTGCCTGACTCCAGAGCTTGTTTGTCCACCATTAATCCTGCATACATTTGATTTAACACAAATTTACTCTAAAGATGCTGGCCATGTTTTAGTTCCTGTCTGGGAAGTAGTTACATAAATATGTGTAAACTTATGATCTGTGTACTTTTCTGCATTTATATTATAACTTCAATAAGGTTTTTTTTTTTAATGTTTTTGTCCCAGAGATGAATCCATGCTAGAGATTTTGGGGGTGTGAAATACTCTTAGTATTAGAGTCTGAAGCTAGAAACCTGGGTTTCGTTTTTTTTCTTTTCAACCATCTTTCCATTTCAATAGGGACTATCCTAAAGAACTCATAAACCCCCAAGCCAGACCAGCAAAATTTCACCTGCTGTCTGTCCGCTGCTCAGACTACAAACATTTTCTTGCGCTTACATTCCCAGCCCAGGTGCCACCTAGCCAATATTCAACTTCCAGAAGCTGGCACTGCTCTGCAGTTTTTGCAATCCTCTCTACATCCACCCATCTGCCCCAGACAGCTAGACCAGCCGCTGCATCACTGTTAATCCCCAGCTTCATGAGATGGCCAGGCAGCCACGTCTGGATGTTCCCATTTCCTCGTACCAGGCCAGGCTGGGCAGAGAAGCCGTCTGCGTATGTAAACCCAGCCTTCTGCTTGGGCGGCTCTTGCCGGACTCTCCTGGCCAACTGGGCCCTCTGTGGCTTTTATCTTCCTGCCCAAAATAACTATTGGCTTCAGTGGTTCTCTGGGCACAAATCAGACTCTCATGAGAGCCTGTGGCAGCTTGAAGACAGGAAGGGCACGTTATCCATCTCTGTTTCCCCAAGGCACCAGGGCAAAGGTTTGTGGGATTTATTGAGCGCCTCTGTGTGCCTGGAGGGACCTGTGTTGGGGGCGCGGGCTCGCTAGAAAACACGGTCACGTTCTCCGGAAGCTGAAAGTTTAAGGAAAGAGAGGAAACACCAATATCAGCCAACCGCAATAGAAGGCTAAAATACTAAAGGTTGTCAGAAAGGGAAAAAATGTTTTGGGAGTTCAGAGGAGAAAGAAATGAGAGAGGAGCAGGTGTCAAAGAAAGTTTCAAGGCAGAGGTAGCATTTAGGTTGAGCACTAAAGGCAGGCCAGAAGGACAGTCTAGATGGAGGAGAGAGCATAAAACGAGGCACAGGGTTGGGAAGTACAGGGTAGACTCAGGAAACTGGCCTTTTTTTTTTTTTTGGCCGCACCTCATGGCTTGCGGGATCTTAGTTCCCCAACCAGGGATTGAACCCAGGCAGTGAAAGTGCCAAGTCCTAACCACTGGACTGCCAGGGAATTCCCAGGAAACTGGCCTTGAATGACCCAGAACCAAGGATGCCAAAGGGTGAGGCTCGGGCTGGAATGGCATATAGTGCCAATGGGAGCCTCAAATGGCACACCAAGGGTTTCCTGCACTGTCCAGCAAGTAGCCACACGTGACTATTTACATTTAAATTAATTAAAATGGGACAAAATGTAAAAGTCATAGCCACGTGTGGTTGATGGTTACCATATTGGACAGTGCAGATGTAGAACATCTCCATCACCAAAGACAGTTCTACTGGACAGCGCCGGTACACACAGCAGAGAATCCAGAAGACTTTGAGCAGAGGTGCGACATGATCGGAGCTGGGCTTTAGGAAGATTAATTTGTCCCCGGTAAAGGGTAGGTACCTGGAGGTAAGAGAGGCCTGGACCCAGGGCAGGCATTGCAATAATCCAGGTGAGATCAATAACCACGTCTATTCCCTGGGTTCCTCTCTTCCTATCAGTAAGCAGGAAAGCAGAGAGCCATGGTTCTCAAAGCGTGGTCCCTGGAACAGCAGCATCACCCAGGAACTTCTTGGTATGCAAATCCTCGGGCCCTATCCCAGATCTACTAAGTCAGAAACTGGGGGTTCAGAGCAGCAGCCTGTGCTTTTATCAGCCCTCTCCTGATTCTGATGCATGCTCCCAGCATAGAGGCTAGGAGCCCACTCTGGTTCCAGACTCTACACCTCTACAACCTGGAGTCAGAAGACCTGCCTCCATGTCTTGCATGTCTTGGCTCAGCTGTTTACTAGCTGTGCTTAATTCCTTTGTGCCTCAGTCTTACAAGGATTAAAGGAGTTAATACATGTACTTGTCTGAGAAGAGTGCCTGGCCTATAGGAAGTGCTCAATGAATGTTAATTATTTTTAATCCTCATGGGCCACTTCATCTATACTCCTATGGTACAAAGTTGAATTCCTCCCACAGACAATGGACCAGCATCTGTCTCTACCTGCCTGTCCATCATACAATATTCGTAGGCCCACTCCCCGTCCCACCATTTACTTTTCTCCAGGCCCAGAGTGCCAGTTCTTCTCCCGGAAGGCAGGGGCACTTCCTGTGTCAAGGGAGCATTTCCACCAGGGGAGAATGTCAAGGCAAAAGGGGCAGATTTAATGTCCTGAGCTAAGATGTCCCGGTAGGAAGCAGGTCAGGAGATGCCCCAGGAGTCTTCCCCTACAAGACCACCTGGGAATAGGATGTCTGGAGGTGAGCACCCAGCTGCCCACTGCCATTGAAAGCCTCAAGGCTGTTCATTCGGATCCATGCCAGCCAAAAGGACATAGGAAATGGTACCTGGGGTTCTGTCTACTGCAGGTAGCTCAATCCTGACTCGGGGAACTAGCCAGGGAGGACAGTGTCAATAAACCTGGTTTCTGATCTTGGCTGTGAGATCTCGGGCAGTTATTTTCCTCTTTGGATTCAATTTTCTTGCCTCTAATGTGAGGGTGTTGGACTAGTGTGTTCTTAACCTTTTATGGGTCATGGTTTCCTTTGAAAATGCGATAAAAACTGCAGAGCTTCTCCCAGAAAAATGCACATGGGCACACATCCAGACACACACACACACACACACACGCACGCACGCATGCACACACACACACCCCTTATTATGATTTCAGGCATCAAGAAACCTCATGAAACCCATGCATAGTTCACCCCTTGGGTCCATGGACACTTGGTTAAGAAACCTTGGCTAGATGGTCACTAGTCATCATGATAAGAAGTCAGCTATATTTGTATCTAATTTAAAGGAACCCTATGTTAAAAATTTCACCAAAAAGATGAGATGTGAAATGGGCTTTCAGAAGATTCAGTTGTTGATCGGCTAAATGCTATGCATCCCTCCAAGAGCCTACCTCCACCCTTGTCATATGGCCTTGGTAGTCTCCCCACACTGCCCCCCCCCGACTCAGCAGAGAGTGAGCACATAGTCCTGAAAGACACCCCTGCCTCACCAGCTGTCTCTGGCACTTCCCAAAGAGTAGACGGATTTTCCCCGGCCACGAGAAGGTAGAAGAGGAGGAGTCTGGCCTGCCTCTTGTTCCCCCACCCCAAATCCTTGGCTCAGATGCCAATCACTAAAGACGCTCCTAGATGCCACCTCCAACCCCCCAAAACACACACACACACACACACACAGCACCACGCACATGCCCTCCCTCGCACAGCCACAGCCAAGGGACTGCACCTCCAGACACTTGGTGGTGCGGCCACTTGGAACAGGTGAGGGTTATTTTTAGAGGCTGAGTGACAGGACGGGTGAGAGCAGTTCCACTCTGTCAGAGCTCCCACTGCCACCACCAGCTCCGATGAATCACTACCCACTACGCGAATGTCCACATCTGTCAGCATGGCCAGAGAGGCTGCATTGGCTTCTGGAATGAATGCCTTGGATTGGTGACCATGCTGATCACACCAGCATGAGTCCAGGATCACACCAGGGGCAAGACGCCCAGCCTGAGCCAGTGCAGCCGACCCAGACCGACAGCCTCTCCCAGCCCAGCCCAGCCCAGCCTATGCCACCAGGCCACCAGGGGCCTCTCTCTGCACAAGTCCTTTTAGAGTGGCTGTTGATACCTCTTCCCCTCCCAAGTCTATCTGTAAGCCACCCACTCCACACCACTGCAATCTGGTTATTAATGGGCACCCAGTTAACCAGGCAGACTTGGACAGTGTCAATGCAGCCATCAACTGGTTTCATCTTTCTGGAGGAAAGGGGCCCTTGGCAGTGAGAGTGCAGAGTCCTAACCACTGGACCGCCAGCGAAGTCCCCTCTGGAGGGCACTTTCGAAAAGTGCATGATAAGTCTTAAAAATGTGCATACCTTTTCATCCAGAAATTCCTCTTCTATGAATTTATCTGTGAGACTAATGGATATACTCAAAGATGTAGCCATAAGAACATTTGTCTGTTGTATACAGGAGTCTAGTGTACCAGAGTGAAGTGGAAATTTGGAATTAATATAAATGTCCAAAAACAGTGGGTATTTTATATAAATAGTGATAACACATATCCTGAAACACTATACAGCTGTTAAAATATAGTGTCATGGATCTATATGATTCTATGTAATAATGTTCATAACATAATACAGAGTTTTTAAAAGCATATGGGACATGTGACCCAATTTCTATAAAGTATGTGCATGCATACATAGAAAAAAGAAAACTTGGAAGGAAATATTCAAAACATAATGTTCCCAGGGATTGTTTTATGATAGCGGAATTACTTTTGTGCTTGTTTGGGTTTGGTTTAATTCATCGTTTATTTTCTGCTGTGTGTACGTGTGTGGACATATATTATTTATACGAGAGAGGCAACAAGAAAGGCCCATAACCCTCACCTCACTCACAGGTTCTGGCCTGAACCATCATAGCCCTTCCTGGAATCTCAGCAGAGCCCCCGCCCCCCCACCTTCAGCCACCATTCTTATCAAGTCTCCCTCGGGCTTTGAACTTTGCTGCCTTCCTCAAGTTGCCCCCCTGGGATTTCACTAACTGGGGGCCCCATCCAGCCATTCCCCAGAGTCCCCTGACACAGGCCTCCACAGTGGAAGTCCCCTCCTCCAAGGCCCCCTGTTCATGAATCTCATCCAGACAGGGAGAGTCCAATCCCAGAGAGAGTGTGTCTCATTTTACAGTAAGAGAAATAATAATTATTATAATAAAGATAAGAGTGGTAGTGAATCTTCACATTTATACTCTGTCTTCCTTTTTATAGAGTACTTTATTATACACATTTCACTGAACCCTCCCAAAGGTTTGTGAGACAGGCATTATTATACCCATTGTACAGATGAGGCCCAGCAAGTATAGCTGCACAACATTTGCCAAAGGTCACAGAGTGAGTCAGGATTCAAATGCAGGTCTGAGTTCGACATAGAAGGAGTTAAATGGAAGAACTGAACAGGTTACCCTGAGCCCACTTCTAAGGAGCCGAATTCTACAGAGCCCCTCCTCCCAGCTGAGCTCACAGTTGCTATACCACCACCCCCTACCCAGAACCCCACAAAAGCCCTTCTGGGGCCACATGCCCTGCATCTCCACACCAGTCCATCATTCCCTTCCAGCTCTGGCAACGGGTCCTTGCTGCCTCCTCGGGTCTCCTAGCAACGAGACATCCTGTGGCACCTCTCTCTCCACCTCTGGGCTCTCCAGCTTGGGCCTGTCTCACTGAGGGAGGGGGCAGCCAGCAGGCTCCTCTCACAGGGGTTGTGGCACCCATGTGTGGTAGGGGCAGGGAGAGGAGGAGATGGCATCAGCCTGCATGGCCCCCACTCTGGGCCTGCTCCCAGCTCCACATTTGGGGCACTGGCTCTGGCTGTACTGCCCTTTTCTTGAGCTCCTGACTATCTGCTGACTGGGACAAAAAAAGAAGCTGAATCCTAGGGTTTGAATTCTGGTCAATTCCAATTTACTTTTGCATTTTTGAAATACTTGGAATCTTCCCATCTGAATATTAATATTAAAAATAGCAGTAATAAGTACTAGCCACAAAAGAGTTACTTTATTCAGTGCTCAAAACCACCCCTGAGAAGCAGGAGCTAGCATCCCCATTTTACAGATGAGGAACCTGAGATGTAATCTGCCTAAAGACACTCAGCTAAGGAATGAACAAAATTTGAACAAGTGTGTCTAACACCAAAGCGTATGCTCTGACCACCGTACCACGCCGCATCTCTTAGAAATCATCTGGTCCCACCCTCTTACCACACAGATAGGGAAACTGAGACCCAGAGAGGGGAAAGGATTTGTAATCATCCAGCATTTACTTATTTACTGAACAACTACTGTGTGTGATGCATGGAGCTAGAAATGTGAATAATAAACTATTTCAATTCCACACTGTTGGGTAGATGGGCAGTGACTATTTACTGAAAATTGTCAAAGCTGAGCAATGGGTTCATGGAAGTTCATTATAATATTCTCTCTAGTACTCTTCTTCATGTTTGAAATTTTCCATAATAAAACAGTTTTAAAAGGACTATAGAAAGATGGCTGATGAATATGTAAATTTTAAGTCTAGATGGACTAGATAATCAGTAAAATCACCCAAACTTGGGGATATTTTGCTCTGATTGTTTTTTTTTAACCAGGCTATCCCATTTTATAAATTTATTTATTTATTTATTTATTTTTGGCTGCATTGGGTCTTCGTTGCTGCGCGCGGGCTTTCTCTAGTTGTAGTGAGCAGGGGCTACTCCTCGTTGCAGTGTGCTGGCTTCTCATTGCGGTGGCTTCTCTTGTTGCGGAGCACAGGCTCTAGGCACGCGGGCTTCAGTAGCTGTGGCACGCGGGCTCAGTAGTTGTGGCACGCGGGCCCTAGAGCGCAAGCTCAGTAGTTGTGGCGCACAGGCTTAGTTGCTCTGCGGCATGTGGGATCTTCCCGGACCAGGGCTCGAACCCATGTGCCCTGCATTGGCAGGTGGATTCTTAGCCACTGCACCACCAGGGAAGTCCGCTCTGATTGTTTTGAAGTTCAGGAAAAGGCAAGTGTGCTGGAACCCACATCATAGCCTCTCTTTCTCCATCCTTCTATAAAATTCTCCACCTCTGTGTTGTTGCTAGGAAACCAGTGAGACAGGAGAATCCCACTCTGACTGGCTGGGCCTTCTCCCTTCCCACACTGCCCCTTTGGGGGATACAGTGCCCCTGCCCCCGGGGGAACTGACCCTACCGGGCAGGCTCTCTGTGGATCCACAACCACATGACGCAGAAGGAGATCCTGCAGGCCACTGGGAGAGAGGCAGCTGTAAATCCAGAGAGCCATGATTAGAAAGCAAGTTACAGGCCTCCCTCTGTAGGTTTCCAAGTCACAGAAACTTCCTAACAATCAGAGGGGCTTTACTCAAGTTGCTCAAAGTTTCCAGAGAGGGTGAACACACACAAAGCAGGAGGATGACAATGTGAGCATGAACGAGAGAGAAACTACACAGCAGAGGCAGAAAATGTGACAGACAGGTGGAGAACAAGAGGCCACTGGGAGGCAGTACAGCACGATGGTCAAGGACTGGCGGCAGGTCAGAGCTCCAAGCCCTGCTCCAGTGCTTCCCAGCTAGGAGACTGAGCAAATAACTTCGCCTCTCTGAGCCTTTATTGTCTCCGCTGCAAATTGCGGATAATTCTATCACTGTATTGTATTCACAATACAGAGTGAATATAGGCACTGAATGAGGCAAGACATGTCAAGTGCTTAACCCAGTTCCTGGCACATAGTAAGCACACGATAAACAGTGGCTTTCAAAGTAAGTGCTAACCGTCTAATCCAGCAATTCCACTTCCGGGTAAATTTACCCAAAAGAATCGAAAGCAGGGTCTCGAAGAGATGTTTGTGCATCCATGTTCATAGTATTATTCACAATAGCCAAGAGGTGGAAGCAACACCAGTGTCCGACAACAGATGGATGGATAAACAAAACGCAGTACATACATACAATGGAATATTCGACCTTAAGAAAAGAAAAGGACATTCTGACACATGCTACAACATGGATGAACCTTGAGGACATTATGTTAAGTGAAATGAGCCAATCACAAAGGACAAACACTGTATGATTCTACTTATATGTTATATGTAGAGTAGTCAAAATCGTAGATACAGAAAGTAGAATGGTGGTTACCAGGAGCTGAGAGGAGAGAAGAATAGAAAGTTATTGTTTGATGGGTATAGAGTTTCAGTTTTACAGGACAAAAGTTCTGGTGAGAGATGTGATGACGGCTGCAAAACAACGTGAACGTACCCAACACTGCTGAACTCTACTCTTAAAAATGGTTAAGATGGTAAATTTTAAGTTATGAGTATTTTACCACAATAAAAAATGTTTAACAAAAAGTGCCAGTCTGAAAACCAAGAAAGAGAGTAAAAGACTAAGAGACCAAGCTAGAGAAAGAACTGAAAAAGTGAGAGTATCGTAATACAGAAATTGGGTGACCCAAAGAGGAAACACACACTTTGTATGCACACCCTTGCAAAGCCGTTGAGCATAAATGGAGGAATTTTCAGTAGGGACCTGCACCTCCAGGATGCTCAGGGCGGGTTCTCTATCCTAAATTTGGCCCCACCACGTGGTGGTTCTGGTCATCACTGAAGCACAAGCCTGTGGGAAAATCTAGCCTCACTCCTCTACCGCTGCCCAGAATCCTCAGAGAAACAGGGAAAGATCAAAGCCCAGAGGAAGTGAAGGAAGGAGTAACGTGTAGAGATGGCAACTTCCAGGCAGCAGAGCAGCATGTGCAAAGGCCTCGAGCTATGTGCTACATGTGGGGAGCACTCCAGGGTGGCAAGAGCCTCTGGTATAATAGAGGAAAGTGGGAAGGAGAGAGTGGGGCAAATGGTAAAAGGCCTTTACGGACCACCTACCACATGCTGGGCATTGTCGTACATCATCATCTCAGTAACCTTTAATCTTAACAGGCAGGTATTAACGTTTTATGGAGGAAGAAATGCAAATTCAGATAGATAAAGTAACTTACCCAAGGAAACACAGATGGTAAACAGAGAGTAGGGATTTAAAAACCAGCTGATTCCTAACCTCATGCTTATTCCTTCAGCCCATGGGATACCAGGACATAAGGCCAAGACCATGGGTTCTACAGTCAGAATCCCAAATCCCACTCTGTCCTTCACTAGCTGTGTGATGTGGAGAAAATTACTCAAGCTTCTGAGTGTCTGTTTCCTTAACTGTTAAGTGGGAATGACCATAGCACCTACGTCATATGGTTTTAAGAGAATCAAACATAATAACGCAAGAAAAGTGCTTGGCACGCGGTCATCCTAAGAAACACAAAGTAGCTTTTATTATTCATTATGCTTAGGCCTCTAGGCACCCGCCACAGAAACCACACAAAGACTTGCAGCCATTGTCTGTCCCTGGCTGAGTCTAGTGCAGTCTTTGGAGCAAGGCAGAGGCCAGACCCAGACCCCAGATAGCGCTAAGAGCCCAAGCTGGGCAGGAACCATGTAGGAGCAGCAGGAAAGGACCTCCTCCACTGTGTTCTTGACTCCGTGACCTGCCTAAGTGGCTCTACAGACGCCCAGTGGGATGAAATCTGAGCAGTCTCTGTTCTCACGGGACTGGACATAATAGAAACTACCAGGGCTGCCAACTCACCTACCCGCTGGCCTACACCATGGGCTGACCCCCACCCCACGGCAACTTCCGGAACCAGGTGACCTACAGTCGCAGAGCCTCAACACCAGGAAGGCCTCTGGAGACCATCTAATTCCACCCCTCGTCATACAGATGGGAACACTGAAGACTGGAGATAAGTGGGAACCTGCTTAAGGCCATAATGGGAGCCAGCGGCAAAGCTGGAACGCAACCCTGAGGCATCTGTCTCCCTGGTCTACTGGAGTTTCCTATTTTGCCTTCCCTATTTTTTTGTTGTGTCAACTTTGTTTAAATATTCAAATTTCAAGAGGTTTAGTCACCCCTATAAGCCTAACTCTGGGATGTTGGGTTTATGGGAAAGGCAAGAACTTTGGGGACAGACATACCTGGGTTCAAACCCCCGCTCCACCACTTCCCAGCTGAATGGGAGGGCAGCAGCTAAGAGCAGAGCTTACAGTCCTAGCTCGGCCACTTCCTGGTGGGTAAGTCCCTATACAATCATTGCTTCCATTTCCTCTTCTGTAAAGCCTGCCTCGTACAGTCATTTGAATATAGAATGAGAAAAATATTAAGAAAGGACCTGGTACAGTGCTTGTTCAATAAATGATGTCTCTTGTCAGTACTGCGATCTTTAATGCTATGATTGGAGCATGCTGCCAGCAGGTAGCAAGAAGGTACCTCCGTCTCAAAGCTCTTGCTCTCTCAGCTCCCCTCATGGAATCATGGAATGTTAAAGCTGGCAAGGGCCCCATTTTACAGATAAATCGAGACCCAGAGGGAAATGACTAGCTCAAGGTCATGGAGCAAGTTAATGAGAACGCTGAATGAGAGCCCAGATCTCCTGACTCCTACGGACTTAATTCCATAAGCACGAGCTCTTACTCTCCAGGCAGCTGTGTTTGTGCGTGGATTTGGGGGAAAGGGAGGATGGTCTTTTAGACCCCAAATACCAAAGTAGAGCTGGCTTCAGCCAGAGTGGAACTAGAGCAGCAACCCTGGCATCATGGAAGGCCCAGGGCAGAAGCAAGGTGGGGTTCCGTGCTGGCGGACCAGGCCAGCTTGGCCAGCAGCCAAAGTGGCCCTATAGGCCCAGCTCGGAGTCCTCTCACCAGTTACATAATAAAGTAATTACGGGATTAGGGATAAAATTAGTCACTTGTGTAATTATTTTGCTTAGAACAAGAACAGAAAGGGCCTTTCTAAAGAGTTGTTCCTTGGCCCCTCCCAAGAGTATTGCTGCAGAGACGCAGATGAGTGACCAACCACACACACAAACACATATACACATGGCAGTGATGGCGCTTTTTGGACGGGGCTGCTTGGCTTCCTGTGCCTCACAGCAGGCCCACACCTATCAGTGAAGACCAGGGGCTACATTCTCTGATGCTTACGTTGTGGAACACCTTTGTCACATTGCAGCAGGGTACACTGCCTCCCCTCAGGGGCCTCCACCACAGAGAGCCTGGTGATACGGTCTCTTAGGCCCCTCCCCAACTGCACCATAATTAGATCTGGGTTCCCCTGACCTTTCCTCCATCGTGGAGGTTGGTGGCACAATTCCAGCAGTACCTGGGGGTCCACTAATCCAGAGATGCCCCCAGAATTGGCCACTATGGTAGGCAGAATAATGGCCCCCCGATGATGACCACATCCTAATCCCTAGAATCTGTGAATATATTACTTCACATAGCAGAAGGGACTTTGTACATGTGATTAGGTTAATAATTGGGGGATGGGTAGATTAGCCTGGATTATCCAAGTGGGTCCAATGCAACCACAGGGTCCTTATAAGTAAAAAAGCGAAGCCGTGGAGTGACTGTCACAGAAGGAGGTATGACAATGGAAGCAGAGGTTGGAATGATGCCATTACTAGAAGAGGGCCACAAGCCAAGGAATGTGGGTGGCCTCTAGAAGCTGGAAAGGGCAAGGTACGGATTCACCCCTGGAGCCTCTACAAAGAACACAACCCTGTCAACACCTTGATTTTAGCCCCATAAGGTCCACTTTCAGACTTCTGACCTCCAGAACTATAAGGTAATAAATTCAGGTTGTTTTAAGCCACTACTTCCCTGGCAATTTGTTACAACAGCAATAGAAAATTAATATAGCCTGGGGACTTCCCTGGCGGTCCAATGGTTAAGACTTTGCCTTCCAATGCAGGGCGTGTGGGTTGGACCCCTGGTCAGGGAGCTAAGATCCCACACGCCTTGTGGCCAAAAAACCAAAACATAAAACAGAAGCAATATTGTAACAAATTCAATAAAGACTGTAAAAATGGTCCACATCAAAAAAAAAAAACCCTTAAAAAAAAAAAAAAGAAAATTAATATAGCCTTGGAGCCCACTTTTCCCTCCAAGATTGAAATCCTCCATGAAATTTTCTCAAGGGCCAGCCAGGGAGATTCCCAGGGCCAGAACATACCCTGAATCACCCCTAGGGAATAGGCCAGAGAGACACCTTTGGTGGAAACAGCACTCCAGAAAAACGGATGGTTCTGGGAGGAAAGGGAGACGCTACCTTACAGCTACACTCGGACTTGGCCCCTCGACCACATTCTCCAACAAAGGGACCCTGATCCCCATAAGGCAGACCATCTGCAGGGGTAGGCTGGCTTCAGGGAAAGAGACTTCCCGGAAGGCAGAAGCCTGAGTGCTGGCCTCAGCTTAGTCTGAGTCACTAGGTAGCTTCCTCTCTCTGAGCCACTGTCACCATGGCTCAGCATCTATCAAGTGCCAGGCTGTATGCTTGCACACTTTACACGGATTGATAAAGCCCCACGATGACCTTGCGAGGCGGTCACTCCCATCATGCCCATTTTACAGCCGAGGAAACAGACTCAAGCAGGTCAAGAGGGGAGCATGGTCTGAACCTAGGCAGCCTCACTCCACAGCCCTATTCTGCCCCCGTCGTAGAGTGAATGAGGGGCTGGACACCAGGAACAGGCTCTTCAGACCTGAAAGGAATCCAGAGCAATTCCTGTCCCATCACCCTGGACGCTGGGGCTGTAAAGTGGCACAGCAGTTGGGCAAGATTTACTGAGCGCCTGAAAGGCATCCACAGCGTTTGACCCAGAATTCCCCTTCTGGGACCCCACCCTAAGAGACATCATCTGAAATAAAGAAAAAACACTTTTAGGCAATGTTCATTGCCATGTTATTTACAAGAGAATAAACTGGAAACAACCTGACTATCCATCAACAGGAAAAGGGGTAAATGGATCACGTATTTAATGGAATCCTCTGTAATGACACCGAAGGTGGCTTCGCATCCACCGTTAAGTGAAAAACGCAGGACAGCCCTGAAGATGAACTGGGGAAGACGATGACTGTGTAAAAAAAGAGCTGGAAGGAAACCAAACTCTCAGCAATACTCAGGAGTCATTTTTTTCCTCTTCCTGTTTTCCAAAATCTCTGTACTGTGATTACTTTGCTCATTTTTTTAAAAAAAGGGATTATTAAAAAACAAAAAACAACTGCAATGCAGCCCTGAGGACGCCACACACTGAGCAGTCAAGGAGAGGAGGGGGAACAGGCAAATTCGAGCCGGCCAGGGAGGTAGTGGGGAAGCTGGAAAGAAGGGCGTGGTGTCACGGAGATGAGGGAAGAGAAGGAAGTGGGGATCCCCAGGAGGCACCTGGGAGGTGCTGGTGACCAGATGCTTGTCCCTATGTCCCCAACAGCATTCACAAGGCAACCCAGGCACCAGGAAGAATCAGTCATTGACCCTCACACGTTCCCCACTGAGGAGTCTCAGAGTGGCCAGTGTCCCAGGACCAGCACTTCCAGTGGAAGCCAGGCACCCAGGAGAAGCAGAGACGCGCCGCCCCACGGCCATCCGCTCCCAGCCCAGGCCCAGCAAAGCAGAGGAGGCTTCAGGTAGAAGAGCCCGGTCAGGAGTTTCTTTGTCTTCAGGACAAGGCACTCCTGGTCCATAACCACTCACCAGTTCTGCCACCTGTTTCCGTGGGGACCACATTCTACACAAGCACATACGTGGGTGCATTTGCACACACACACATGCACGCACACACACACTCACTTCTTGGGCCTTTCCTCAGCCTCTTTGAGACCCATCCCATAGATGCTGGGCCTCCGTGGTGTAAGCAGGCACCCAGCATGCCCAGAGTCACACCACCAGCCTGCTTTCTTTGCCTGAGAAGCCCCTTCCTCTGTCCACCCACCTCACCACAGAGCCCGACAGACCTGAGCAGAGGAGGGAAGAGCCCCCAGCAGTGCGCATATCCCACTTCACTGTCCCATCCCAGCCTCCCACCACACCCAGGGCAGGCGGCAGCCCAGCCCAGGCGGCAGCTCCCACAGCCCAGTGGTGGAGCGAGGCTGGGTCATAGGGCTAAACGCTAAACCAGCCTCTGAAGACCAATGACCTAAGAAGCCACCTCTGACCATCAATCTAGTGAGTCAACAAGAAGCACCCATTACGCCCTCGTTCTGAGAAAACTGACCTTCCTTGCTGCAGCCCACAGTCCAGATGCAGGGGCCACTCTCCCAGTCAGCCTGTGGTAATGAGCATGGCTGGGTGAGACAAGGCCAGTACCAATTAGGCTGCCCCCTTTCCTGCCAGTGAGCTCAGCCTTATTACTTTGCTCCATTTTCAGCTCATCTGAAAAATCCTTATCTGAGGTCCCTGGAGGATCTTAAAAGTGTTATTCAAACATTAGCTCTGACACACGGCCTCCCCCACTCAGACATCAGCCGCCCAAGGCAACACTTTGCTCCCTGCTTTTTGGCACTGCCAGGAAACAGCAGCGGCTACAGTCTGCCACGTGGCACCACAGGCCCTGCCACCCCCAGCCCTCCTCAGTCTGGACTTTCCCCAGCTCCTTACCTTTTTTAGGGGAGAGACCAGGGAAGGGGACTCGGTGCCTCCTGTTGGGCAGGCATGTCATCACGTTCAACCTTTGCAAAACCCCAAGGGTGGCATTATCACTCCTGTGTCCCAGATGCAGAAACTGAAGCTGAGAGACCCGACCAAGGTCACCCAGCCAGCATGTAGCTGAGTTAGGCCTGGAATCCAGGACTGCTGAGCCCCAGGGCTCTTCTAACCATCCCCGCCCGCCCCAGCCCGCTCTGCCCTGCCTGCTGCTCCGCCCCGCCCAGAGCAGAGATGGGCATCCATCGTTAGCTACTCCTTGGCATATTACCCCGAGCCTGGGTCCAAGTGAAGGGGATGAGACAAGAGGGGCTGCAGGATTTGGGGCTTCTAGGAGAGGCTTCAGAGAACAAAACTTTCCTAGGGAAAAAAAAAAAAAGAAACAATGCTAAGAGCTGGTTGCAACTCCCTATTCTGCCCTGTATCTTGCATGGGCACCTACAAAAAAGAACATGATCAGAGCTCAACAAGAGGCCAGACGGGAGGATGGGAAGTCAGAAAGGAGAAGATATGAGCTGTATGGTCAGGGAAGTCAGAGCTGGAAGGACCGTAGAGTTTAGCCCAATGCCTTTGTTTTTACAAGTAAGGAAACTGAGGCCCAGGGAGGGGAAGGGAACCGCCCAAGGCCAAGAGTGAGTCTGTGGCTCTGCCAGGTCCTCTGTCTCATAGGTTAGTTTTCCTAGACCTGGAAGAATGAAGGGCCTGGAACGGATGCTGCCTGGGATAAATGAAAGAGTGAACGAACAAGGGGACCCATCGCCGCTAGAGCTGAAGGAGCAGAGCACAAAAACCTATGCGGTGCTTCCATGGGGACCGCAGCCTCGCTCTAGTCTCTCACCTCCATGGAAGACGTAGGCAGGAGGGAAGCCCCTCCATTCACCAAAGCTCAAGCTCTACCAGGAGCCAATCACAGCCCCGGAAGGAGGCAGAAGCTTTGGTTCCCCTGGCAACGCAGACAAAGGCCTCTGCTCAGCACAGCAATCAGCTGAAGTAGGATGCAGACTGTATTCCACCCCATTCAGACTGGGCTCTCTGCTCCTTTTCTCGTAAGGAGGGAACCAACCCGATCCTTCTGGTTTTAGCCTCCAACCTCCAGCCAGGCCTCTGGACCCATCTCAGATCAGGAGGAGGGGCAGGGATGGACCTCTTAGTTGGGGACTTAGGACAATAGCTGAGTCCTGCCCTGTCTGCGGGGGTCCTCTCTCACCAGGTGTGTGCCCCTGAGCTGGGCTGGGGGCCTGTGTGGATGTCCCTCAGCTCATCAGCCCCATACGCCTCTGAGAGGCCGTGCCAGCCGCAGAGCCACAGGAGAGCCTGGAGCTGGAAGGGCGGCGCCCGGTCCAGGCCCAGCTCCGGCATTCATTCACAACTGGACCTGAGCAAGTCTCATCCGCTTCCTCTTGGGGCCTCATTTCCTCCATCTGTAAAGTATAAAATCTAAGACTTATGGTTCTTTGGAAGGACAGCTCCCAGTCCACACTCACCAAAAAAATTACCGAGGGCAGGGCATAGGCAGGAGCTTACCTTACACCACTTTTGGGTTTTATTTTTCAGTTTTGTTTCGGTTTGTTTTGGCCACACCGCACGGCTTGCAAAATCTTAGTTCCCTGACCAGGGACTGAACCCGTGCCCCCTGCAGTGGAAGCGCAGAGTCCTAACCACTGGACCGCTAGGGAAGTCCCCCTTATACCACTTTTGAAAGTTTGCCTGGCCCCTGGTCCAGAGCCTTGGAATACATAAATCATTCCACTCCCCGGAATGACCTCTTTGTACACACTTTGAGAAGAAGGAAGAAAATCACAAGAAAACAGATGGACTCTGAAAAACCACTTCCAGATAAAACCCCCAGCTTTGGCCACCTACAGGCCAAGCCAGCACTCCTTCCCTTGCCGAGTCCCTAGCCCAGCAGGGACGAGGTGTGCACAGCATCCCCACAGAAGGCTGTCTTTCGCTCAGGGAGGAGTCAATCATTCAGATTTTAGAAAGATTTTCCACACCGAGAGTCAGAACAAAAAAAAGGTTTTTTAGGAAGCTTCTCAATTCCCAGAAAAGTCAACCTATTGACATCCAAACCCACATGCACTGGCCATGCTTTCAGCTCTACGATCCCTCAGGGACCTATCAAGAAAACCTAAAAAAAAAAGAAAAAAAAGATAGAAAAGGGAATTCCCTGGAGGTCCAGTGGTTAGGATTCTATGTTTTCACTGCCGAGGGTGCAGGTTCAATCCCTGGTCGGGGAACTAAGATCCCACCAAAAAAAAAAAAAAGAAAGAAAGAAACCCTGCAGCCATCCAGGATACGGCTGCTCTCCCCACCCCAGCCCCACACCAATCAGGCCCTGTGCTCCATCCACTCACCCTTGTCACCCACTCTCTCATCTGTTCCCTTTTGTCCTTCCACTTGCCCGAGTTTAGGCCCATCACTTCCCACCACTGCAGCTTGCCAACAGTGGTGAGGGCCACGCCAACAGCTTGCCCACTGGCCTCCAGGCCTCAGCCTTGCCCTTCCAACCCATCCTCCCGCCACCAGAAATCAGATCACACCATTCCCAATTTAACACCCTGCAGTGGCCCTCATCGCCCTCCAGACAAGTTCCAGCTCCTGGCCCAGTACACATGTGCTGCAGGACCTGGGCCGGCCTGTGGTCCACTTTTCTTTTCTTGTCATCCCCAGCGTGCGCAGCAAACTCCCACCACTCCAAAGCACCCTCCTGTTTCATGCCTGTGCATTTTTTTCTTTGCACTTGAGGTTCCCTTTGCCTGGAATGCCCTTTCTGAACCCCCCACTGTTGGATGGAGCTAGCTCACCTTTACTGAGTGCTCAGTATGCACCAGGCTCTCTGCTAAGCCCTGTGCAGGCACCATTTCATTTATCCTCGCCAAGACCCTACAAGGCAGGTACTTAACGCAGCCTGTTTACGGCTGAAGAAATGGGATCAGAGATGTGAATGAAGCTGGCAGAAGTCACGTGGTTGATAAGGCGAGGAGCCAGAATAGAAGTCCAAGCATTGGGCTCTTAGGTGGCCCCAGTCCTCTGCGCCCCCAGGAACAGTGAAGTGGCAACGTGGTATCAGAAAACACAGCTTGTTCCCGGTAGTGCCCTTTCTTTCTGGGCTTTGGGAATAGCCTGCCTCAGAGAGCCTCCGGAGAGGGCCCAGCCTGTTCCTCTGAGGTTGCCTCCAACCCTGCTCTCCCCCAACCACACAGCACCACCTCTTCAAGTACAAAGAGTCTGAGCCCCCAGCTCAGAAGTAGAGCTCTACAGTTCCCATAAATGGCCCAGCTGTGACTCCCAGCAATGTCTTTCAGGAAGTCCAAACTCTCTGGCCTAGCATCAAGGGATCACCAGGATCTGGTACCAGCTCATCTTTTCTTTTTTTTTTGGCCATGCTGCGCGGCACGTGGGATCTTAGTTCCCCAACCAGGGATCGAACCCGTGCCCCCTACATTGGAAGCACAGAGTCTTAACCACTGGACAGCCAGAGAAGTCCCCTGGCTCATCTTTTCAACCTTAATTTCCCACTGCATCCGCTGGCCCCATACATGCGTGCTCTAGCCACAATAAATTGGTGAGTATTTACCATCCCAGCCATGTTGGTTCTCATTAAAAGCTGCCATTTACTGAGCACCTACTAAGAGCCATGCCCTGAGCCAGGCACTTAACTAGCATCTCATTTCCCTACAACTCATTCATTCATTCATCCAACAAATACTTACTGAATATCTACTAGGTGCCATGCAATGTGGAGTGAACGTGCTGTTAAAAATAAAAGACAAATGGTTACAAATTGTGGTAAGCATTGTGAGGAATCGAGGCGGAGGTAGAGAGCAGTGCAGTGGGGCCGGCAAGGAAGGTGTCTAACTAAGCTGAGTTGTAAAGGATAAGAAGGATCCTAGACTGTAAAGAGCCAGGGAAAGAGAATTCAAAGCAGAAAGAACAGCACATGTAAAGGTCCTGAGGTGGGGAAAAATTTGTTAAATCAACAGAGAGAAGAAATAAATGACCAATGAGGAGATACATGACTGGAGAGGGGGAAGCAGAGACAGGCTCATTCAGGGCCCTGTAGCCATGGTAAGGAGTTCAGAGTTTATTCTAGGAGCAGAGGAAAGACCCTGAGCGATATGGTCTGATTTGTATTTTACGAAGACCACTCTGCCTGCCACTTGGAAAGGAGACTTGAGAATACAGATAATGTATGTAATGTATGCAAAGTAACTGGCACTGTAAATGTTAATCCTCTTTTCCTTCTCTCTCTCTCTACTCCCTTCCCAGGCTGGAAATGTCCGCTTTAACTCCTATTCCTCCTTCTGACCTATACATTGTCATAATTTGAATTTTCTGAGGATATAATGATCTGTATAGATGTGGACCAGTGAGAGGATACAATGTACCCAGTGTCACATAGCGGGGCTGCAGCAGTGGTGGACTTTTCCTGCCTTCTCTCTTTCCCCTGAACTGGACCCACAGTTGATGTAAAAGTCAGGAGGAAGTGGAGGCAGCAAGTGCTAAGGCCTTCCCCCTAGGTTCTCCCCCAACCTCTTCATGGAGAAGCTCTGAAAGCCTGGTTCCCAGGCAATTATGGGCTCAGGATGGCGGGGTGGTGGGCGCCCTGGAGTAAGCCCCAAGTCTAGGTACACTCTCTCCCTCTGCTTGAGCCAGATAAGGGCAGGCCGGACTATAGATGGAGACGGGCTGCTTGCTAGGATGTTGGCTGATCCTATCACCTTCCCCAGGAAACAGACAAGGGTTGTGGCCCTCATTCTACCCACTCAGAACCTGAGGCACTCAGTGTGCTATGACCTGCCTAAGGATGCAAAGAACATGGCAGAGCTTGAACTAGAATCATAGTATGTGGCTGTTTGAGGATTACTGAGCTGAAAACCCTGTTGCACAGATGAAGACACTAAGGTCCAAGAAGGGAAAGAGATGTGACATGCTGAGTAAGTGATAGAGTCAGAACTAGGAGTCTAGGGCTTCGCTGGTGGCACAGTGGTTGAGAATCCGCCTGCCAATGCAGCAGACATGGGTTCGAGCCCTGGTCCGGGAAGATCCCACATGCCACGGAGCAACTAAGCCCGTGCGCCACAACTGCCGAGCCTGAGCTCTAGAGCCCGCGAGCCGCAACTACTGAGCCCACGCACCACAACTACTGAAACCTGTGCGCCTAGAGCCCGTGCTCCACAGCAAGAGAAGCCACTGCAGTGAGAAGCCCGCGCACCGCAACGAAGAGTAGCCCCCGCTCTCCGCAACTAGAGAAAGCCCACGCGCAGCAACGAAGATCCAATGCAGCCAAAAATAAATAAATAAATGAATAAATTAAAAAAAAAAAAAAAAGAACTAGGAGTCTGAGCAGCTTCTGCTTTCCAGCTCCCCGTGCAGCCTCCCTTGAGAAAGATGGCAACGGGGGCAGAGGTGAGGCTGGCCTTGTGGGTGGGGAGGGAGGCAAGGACAGGGCAGCACTGCCTCCTCCGGCCGGCCCTGCTCCAGCTCCCAACCCTCCCACTGTTCATGGGTGCAGCAAAACCTGCCAAACCAGTGCCTGTGCCCAGGCCAAGGGGCAGAGCCCAGAGCTACAGGGGTGTAGGTGGCAGAGGCCAGAGCTACAGGGGCGTGAGTAGGCTGCAGACACCAAGAGCTAAGGGGCAGGGAGGACACAGGCACTGCCCCAGGGCCAGGGTGGGCGCTCAGTGCTGAACTGCTCCGTCACCCGGAATCAGGCACAGCCGGGACTTGCCAGGCCTCCTGGCGCCAACTGGCACAAGGGCCTGCCCTCTGCTTCCCCTCCCCCTCTGGACTCTCAGCATGTCAGCTGTCAGTGCCAGCAGGGCAAGAGACCCAGGAACTTATCTGGGAGACATGACAGGAGGCAGGGAAATGTGACAAAAATGACACACAAACACTTCTCCTCTCCCAACCACAGCCACCAGGATGAAGTCCCGCCACCCTCTCTGCTTTGTTGGGGACACACATGCTCTACCCCTTGCCCTCCCCCAACCTCAGTAACCAAGACCCAGGAAATAGCTGAGCACAAGATGTGACTGTTGGAGGAGGGGGGCAGGAGATCGTCGTTCCTAGGTAGCTCTTCAGCACTCGACACTCGGTGTGGACTTGGGAAAACCTGCCCTCTCAGTCTTCAATCTCGCCACCCTTCCCTTGGAGGTGCTAGGTCAACTCCATGTTTCAGGGAGCCTTTAAGTTTTGCTCTCACCCCACCTCCACCCCACCTCTCATCACCTCCTGCCCAAAGGAAAGCATAAGAGGTTACACCCACCAGTATGCAGGGCCCCTGCTGGACAAGGCTTCTGTGTCAGGGGCTGCCTTGCCGGAACCTGTTCTGTCAGCACTAGTGCCAGCCGGGGACACGGGGCCCACAGGCCAGACTATTTGGGGGGCTGATGATTCAATCAACTTTTCCCAAGTGCTCAGAACCCAGTTCAGAGACCACTCCCAAGGCCTGCAAGACCCAGAAGCCAACCGCTTGGCAGGAAGGGACCCTGGCATCAGTCTGGGCTTTTGTGAGCCTGGGACACATGGGCCAGGCAGGTGCCCCACAAACGTCAGAGACTGTTCTCGTACCTCAACCAATGCCCTCTCTTGGTAGACAGGGAGGAGAAGGCCCAGAAAGAGGCAGGGACTTGCCCAAGGTCACACAGCAAGGCCACGGCAGAGGGGGAACCCCTCAGCCCAGGGCTTCCAGCACCTGCTTCCTCCCACAGCACATTTTCCCAAATCCAAAATCACGCATCCCACGGAGGAGCCGAGAGACACCTTCCTCGCCACTGCTTGGAAACTGCCAGAGACTGCTACGAAGTTCTGCCGTTCAATACGGATCACGTGTGTACCTGCTCTGTTCGCCTCTGTGTCCTAGCACGTTGGGCAGTGCCTGGTGTACGGCAGGAACTCAGTGCACACTGGTTGACTAAATCAAGACTCAGTGGAGGATTGAATGGAGGCAGAATCCACTTCTAGGCCCCAGCCCTGGAGATGGGGGTTGGGAGCCAGAAACAGAAGCGAGAAACTGAAGAGGCTCAGGATCCAGGCAGGCTGCACTGAACAAGCAGGGACACTGTTGGCCCACAGCTTCAGAAATCCTGGGCCCCAAAGTGAGAGACAGGTTGCCCCCAATCACCTTGAATGTATGGACTGAAAGACCTGTGTGGGGGACTTCCCTGGCGGTCCAGTGGTTAAGACTGAACTTCCACTGCAGGGGGCGCAGGTTCGATCCTTGGTCGGAGAACTAAGATCCCGCGTGCTGCGCAGCGCGGCCAAAATAAAAGACCTGTGTGTGTGTTTCTGTGACTTGGCAAGGCCACCAAGCCAGCCACTCTGTCATTTAATTCAGTCACTTGCTCCCTCACTCTCCAAAACTTACGGGGTAAAAATGAGGGTCAGTAACAATCATCCCCCACTTCTCTGTCGGTGCTGCCAGACCCAGAGCTGATCCCTGCAGCACATTTGGCCAGGAGTTGAGCTCCCAAAGCGTGAAGACCTGAGCTAAAATCAGGGGCACGCCACTTCTCCTAAGACTCACAACTGCATTTATAAAATGCAGATGGTGGACTTCCCTGGTGGCGCAGTGGTTAAGAATCCGCCTGCCAATGCAGGGGACACAGGTTCGAGCTCTGGTCCGGAAAGATCCCACATGCTGCGGAGCAACTAAGCCTGTGTGCCACAACTACTGAGCCTGCACTCTGGAGCCCACGAGCCACAACTACTGAAGCCCAGGCGCCTAGAGCCCATGCTCCGCAACAAGAGAAGCCACCACAACGAGACGCCCCTGCTCGTCACAACTAGAGAAAGCCCGCACGCATCAACGAAGACCCAACGCAGCCAAAAATAAATAAAATTTTAAATAAATAAATAAATAAAATGGAGATGGCGACGCCTTCTTAAGGAATGCTCTGAAAGCCACATACAGTGATGCATGTGAACATGCTTTGTAAAGTGCCAAAGAGACATGAGATTATTCATAACAATAACACTGCCACCACTAGCCCAGCTGGCCCCCAGAGAATCCCAATCTCTAAAGGTCAATGATCATCATCATTATGGCCACCAAAAACTGATAGCAAAATCTATCAGTTATTAAACACTTGAATCTGTCCCAGGCAGGTTGCCTGCCTTCTCTCATTTGGGCTCCATAACCTCTGAAGCAAGAATTATTATTGTGTCCATTTTACAGATGGTAAAACTGAGGCATAGAGAAATGAAGTATTCAAATTCACACCATAGGTGGTGGAGCAGACACAGACTACACCCAACTCTGTCTGAGTCTGTAGCTCCAGCTCATTCCACTGCCCCGTGGGAGCATGTCACCTTGCTAAAGCAACTCCCCATTTGCCAAAGCCTGACCGTGGCCCAAAGCAATATGGTCACTTCTCTGACCCTTGCAGCAGTAACCGTTGAGATGGGTAGGATTGGCTGATTTTGTCGTCCCTGTTTGACAAATGAGGCAACTGACCTCCAGGAAAACTTGGCAACCATGTATCTCAACTCACTGATCATAGAAGAGCAGGAATACAAAGGACTGTGGACAGTGGATCCCGAGGGGGAAACTGAGGCCTGGAGAGGGAAAGGGACCTGCCCAGGTCATTCATTCAGATCTTTCCTGAGACCTTTCTTCATATGTGAGACACACATATGAAGAAAACAGTGTCTGCTCTTCTAGTTTTATAATGCTGCCCCCCACTCCACTGCTAGCTGCCCCACCCCCTTTGCATCCAGGGTCAGCAACTGACGTCAATTACTTTCCTAGTCTGAGTCTTAGTCCCCAACTTAAAAATGGGGAAACTAACTTGGTCAGCAAAGAGTTCTAGAGGCCAACACAGTTGCCCCAGGCCCCCATAAAGCCCAGGAAGCCAGTCTCAGCGCCTTTGCTTCCTGCTGCCCCCAATCCAGGGAGGTCTGGAGGTAGAGAACGTGCCCACACTGTATTCACAGAGTTGTGCAACCATCACCACTAATTCCTGCCTGAACCCCATTTATACTTAGCAAGTGCTGAGCTTCAAGCCCCAACGCTCCTAGGAACACAGGGCTCCTCCCTGGTTTGGCCCAGATGCCAGAAGGCCAGGGTGCCCCTGGAAGAATTTCTCTGGGGCAGAAGTGGAGCAAAATGTAAACACTCAGTGGACACTGTGTTCCACTTAGTGAAACAAAGTTGTGGATTTTCTGGGAAAGGGGCCCACTATATCAGCCCAGCCCAAGCCCAAGCCTTTTCCCAGCCTTGCCTCTGTAGCTGCCTTGAATGCAACGATTGTGCTGCCCCTGGCCTCAGTTTCCCCATCTGCTCCCTGGGCAGCAGGCTGAAACATGTGCCTCCAACGTTCCACAGAGGGATCCTCCCCAACAAATGTCTAATCTCATCCACCTTATCAGAAGATAAAGGCCATCCTCTTATGTCAGCCGAGATTGGCAAGAGCAGTAGGCTCGGGCTGGGTTAGGGGATGATCAGATTCAGAACTGGTGATGAAGCTTTATTCTGCAGGCCTTAGGAAGCTTGGGAAAGTTTGAACTGGGGACGACCCCCACATACTGGGCCAGAAAGGGGGCTGTCCTTGTAACCATTAGCAACAGGAAGAAAGGTCAGGATTCCAGACACTGGTTTCTATCTTCTAGCTCTGCTCTGCCACTCATTAGCTGTGTGACCTTCGAGAAGTCACTTACCTTCTCTGAGCCTCAGTTAACCGTTCCGCAAAATGGGGATAATTCTATCCTCCCTGCCTTACCTCTCAGGATTATGGGGGAAAGCTGATGAGATGATGAATAGAAAAGCCCTTATAGGAAAAATATAAGGGACTTTGTTTCTGGTCCAGGTGATAAGAGCCATGGCGATGAAGAACACCCCACCCGCCCCAAGAAAAAAAATTCCCCTGCCCTTTTCTACCTCTTTTCCCCTTACAGAAATGCTGGAATCCCTCCAAGAAGGGTCGGAGAAATCCAGGGATCCCAGAGACAAGAGGGGTCACAGAAGGAATACTGGACATCTGCATCTTGTCTGGATGACATTTGTGAAGCCTGGCCCCCCCATCCCCGAGACAGCCCCTCTAGCCCTCAGGCAGGCAGCAAGCCAGGGGAAATGGTCAGTATCCACGTGGGGGAGAGGCTGGGGAACAGACAGGGGAGCCAGAGTCAGCATTTCCGAGCCACCACTGTGAGAGGAGTTTCTGGGCAAGAGCAGGGAGGAGGCTGCTGGGGGTGGGAGGTGCTCCCCTGTTGAGTCTCCCCCACCTCCATCCCTCCTGCAAGAGACAATGATGTCACCTTTCATGTGACAACTGTACCTGTGTCACTTTCCTCCTCTGTAAAATGGGGGTGATAAAGCCTCTGACACACCGTGAGTCCAGTTCAATAAACATGCCTGTCATTCTCCCATCCTGTGAAACCTGGGAGGTTCCCAGTGCTGACATCTTCTTCCCCCAATTTTCCACCTGAGTTATTTAAAGAAAAAATCTGAAGGCACTTTCAGGACAGAGCCCAGGCCCTGGGGGCGTTATCCATCTCCTGACAAGGTAGATGAGATCCGCTGTGTGTGGAAGGGGCGGGGGGAAGGAAAAGGGGCCTCTCCGTGGGTTAGAGGTACATGCTTCAGCCTGCTGGCTGGGGAGGGGATGGGGAATCCTACCGCTCACCAAGGCTCTTAGAAACAATCCTGGTTCCTTGAGCTTGTGTTGCCTGGAGGAAAGGCTGACCCCTGGGCAGTGGACCACAGGGGAGCACTCTTCCCATCATTCGCCACCAGGAATGAAGGACTGACACCTGTTGGTGCCCAGATGCCCTTGTCCACCATCTATGTGGGATAAAAGGTGAAGGATCTGGGCACCTGTGTGCAGCTGGAGACGATCAAACTTCTTCACATCTCTGAAGAGAATAGTATGGAAGGAGGGGTCTTTCTGGGAAGCCTGAAAGATGGGCTAGTCACCCTCCCCAACCCCAGCTCTTTAGTTCTGGCCAAACTGAACCACTCCTGCTTCTCCCTTCCACGCCTTTTTCCAGGCAGCTCCCTCCTCCTGGAGAGCCCTCCCTGAATCAAACGTCCCAATCCAGCTCCGTCCAAGGCCTAGATCAAATGTCCCCTACTCCCGGAAGCACATTTTGACTGCTGTGCCCCACGCTGCCCCCCTGTTTCTCTGAGCATCAGTTTCCTGTCCCTCTCCAGTGGCAATGTGCACTGTTGGCTGTGTCACAGCCAACACCTGCACACATTTATTTATTCCCCTCTGGGGGGCACAGGTGATTGCAGTGGTTCCTGGCACAGGCTCAGAGCTAGGCAAACCTGAACTCAAAGGCCAGCTTTGCCATTTATTAGTCACCTGACCATGGGAGAATCACTTCTCCTCTCTGAGCCTCAGTTTCCTCTGGAAAATGGGGGCAATAATAATACCTACTCCACAGAGCTGTTGTTGCAATTAAATGAGACAATGCACATTAAGTGCTCAGCACAGAGCCTGGCACAGCTTGAGAGCTCAGTAACGTTACTTATTTGTTACGGTGACCCTTCAGGCAAGTTCACAGATGAGTTTTCTTTCTTTCTTCCTTCCTTCTTTCCTTCCTCCCTCCCTCCCTCCCCTCCTTTCTTTCTTTCTTCGTTTCTTTTTTTTTTTAATAAT
The DNA here is from genome assembly GCF_028564815.1 of Eubalaena glacialis. Lineage (NCBI taxonomy): Eukaryota > Metazoa > Chordata > Mammalia > Artiodactyla > Balaenidae > Eubalaena > Eubalaena glacialis. The sequence goes on from NC_083728.1 coordinate 23,912,267, forward strand.
CTGCACTTTTTTAAAAAAAGAAATATTTATTTATTTATTTGGTTGCACCGGGTCTTAGTTGCAGCAGATGGACTCCTTAGCTGTGGCTCACGGGGTCCCTAGTTGCAGCTCACCGGCTCCTTAGTTGCAGCACATGGGCTTCTTAGTTGCAGCCCACAGGCTCCTTAGTTGTGGCATGCAAACTCTTAGTTGCAGCATGTGGGATCTAGTTCCCTGACCAGGGATCGAACCCAGGCCCCCTGCATTGGGAGCATGGAGTCTCATCCACTGTGCCACCAGGGAAGTCCCACAGATGAGTTTTCTTTACATCTCCTGAAAAGCCTACCACAGAGCCACACAACGGATGAATGGATATCTATGGAGGTGGATCTGTGTGCAACATAAGGAAGCCTTTCTCTACTCCCAGAGCAGAATAACCTGGGCCTGGGCTGTCTCTGCAGGTCATGAGCTCTGTGTCACGGAGCAGCATGCAAGTAGATGTAGGATCCACTTGAACTGCTGACAGGAGGCAGTAGACATAGTGATCAGAGCGTGAGCTCTGAAGACAGACTCCTTGGACTTGAACCCCAGCTTCTCCTCTTACTCAATGTGTGACCTTCACTAGCTATGCCTCGGTTTTCCCATCAATAAAATGGGGAGAGTAATGGCACCTACCCAAAGGATTGTCATGAGGATTAAATGAAATAATACATGAAAAACAATAGACCATGCTCAGCATAGAGAGAGTAATTCAATAAACATTACTTATTGTTATCATTGTTGATATTTGTATTACTATTACTGAAGAGAGGAGTTATGGTGCTTTGCAGGCCTATAAACTATTCATTCTCCTATAACCCAAGATTCCACTAACATGTTCATATGTTCTGATGGCTCTGTCCACTCCCCCTTCTTCTGGTGTTAGCTCTGCTCCTCCATTTGCTACACAGGTAGACATTTGACTCAGGCCTGGCCACTATAGGGAATGTCCCTATCCCCCTGCAACAATGATTGAACCAATCCTTCCCTTGGGTTGATATGTAGATCCTAGAAGAAAAATAGTTCCCTCTTTCTGTTTGGGTTGCTAAGCTGGGGCAGTGGACAGCCAGTTCCTCATAAGGGCAGAGAGGAGAGACAAGCCGTGATGGGAGAGAGATGGAGAGTCTATCTGATTCTTCATCCTTCAGTTCTATGAACTGCCCCAGGATCCATTGAAGTCCACTTTGAAGTTCAAAGCCACTTTGAATAGAGTTTTTGTCACTTGCTTCTGAAAAACCCAGGCCCAATTATACAGGCTCTTTCCAAGACATAGTCTGTGCTGGCCATGGGCAGGGCAGGGCAGAGGCAGTATTATGACTGCTCCTGTGTGTTCCAGCACAATCCCTGCCATCTGGGCTGCAAAGGAGAGTCTGCAAAGCACGTTCTAAAGAATCATCCTGACCCAATGGCCTTCACACACTGCTTCCCGGAGCCCTGGGGATCTGCAGAGGCACCTCCAAAAACACCCACAGAACAAAGGGCAGTAAGGAGGGCAACAAGATTCTGTGTAAATTGCTGCCAATTCAACCACAGCAGTTCTGTTGCAAATGCGTATGTATCAGGATTCTGCTGCCCCAAAAGATTTGAAATACCTTATTCTAATGGATACTCAAAAGAGTATTAAGAAGTAACCAAGACTGCCGTGTCTACCCCCATTCTCCAAAAAAGAAAACTGAGGCCCAGAAAGGGGAAGTGATGAGGCCGAGGCCACAGAGCAAGTCAGTGTCAGAGCACGCACTTGAATGCAGGGCTCTGGACTCGGAGGCCAAATGAACTCCACTGCACCAGGCTGCCTGTGAAAATCTATCATCTCTCACATTTCCTGTCTCCTCCGGTAAACTGATGGTGGTTAATATCTAGAGTCTCACCTTTCTCAGCTCTGACTTCTACAGAGTTGCCTGCCTCTGAGCCTGGCTCCTTGGAGGGCTCCAGAAACTCAAGGAACTTGTGGAATAAATGTATGAACCAACCGCGACCTTCCCCCTACCATGTACACATACACTTAGTTCCCCTTCTCCCCACCCATTTTCCCAAACGTCAGGGAAAGCCTGGCAGGCCCCCTCCTGGGAACTCCTAATCCACCTCCTCTGTCCTGGCTGTTCCGTGACTGTGGACAGAGGATTCCTTGTTCGCAGTGCTTCCTGCCCAGAGATCTCTGTGGGGCCCATGCGCTGGCAGGGAAGAGCCAAATCGCTCCTTTTAACTGGCGTTAAAGCACCTCTGTCCCTACCACCCCCAGGAGCAACACGCTCCCAGCTCTGTTTGGCATCTATTCTACCTGCCCTGGCCTGGCTCAGCCCCACCTCAACGCCCATAGCCCCTGCTCCCTACACATACACACACACGTACGCACACACACACATAGCACACACACAGGAGAGTACCCCTAGGTACTCTCACATCTAATCAAAAGTAAAAACCAGAGGATTCTAGAATGACAACATCACAGCCCTGGCAGTTGTGCTTTACTAATAACCCCACAATGACATTTGCATAATACTTCGCAATTTCCCAATCAGTATAACTTCATTGGCCCGGTTCCCTCTCCACACCCTCACCCTGCCAGTGTCACGGAACCCGGGAGGTGGAAAGGGGCTTTGACATGTCCCAGGCCAGCAGTTTGCAAAGTGTCTTGCACAGAGCCCAGGATGGGTTTCCGTCATTGTCTGAGGGCTGCTGGTGCTGAGGAGTTAGCCAATTAGAGTCCCCCGGCCCACCGCAACTTTGACCACGGCTGCAATCCCACCCCTTTACTGTTTTGTACACTGAGATTCTCTGGGGTTCATTTGAAAAGGGGATTTCACTGCTGGAAAGTTTGAAAGCAACTCATTTACTCTGACCCCACCTCCCCACCCTGACAATGTATATATGACCCTGAGGCCAACAGAGAGGGAGGTGGCTGCCCCAGGTCACGCAGGAGTCAGTGGCAGAACAGAATGAAAACACCCTCTTCTGAATCTAGTCTACAACCTCACAATGGTTAAGCAAAAGAAAACAAGGTCTGCAAGTCAGCAGATCCGGCTTCCAGGTCCAAGGCCATCCGTCCCCAGCCATGGTGGATGGATCAGCAATTTGGGCAAAGCATGCTGCCTAACACAGAGGTGCTTGATGAATACCCATTGCAGTCCCTCCTCAAAACAAGCCAAAACCAGAGATGACCCTCAGCACTGCCCCGCTTTTTCAAACCCACCAGGAATCTGTGGCCTAGACAAACCCTCTCACCTCCCCAGCAGTAAAATATATTAAAACAGCCTGAGGGCTGAAAGACCAAATTTGTCCAACCCGAGCAAAAGAGCCAAGATGAGGCTGAGCCTCTGTAACACTCACCCCTGCTGCGACCACACCAGCTCCCTGGGGGTAAGGACGGCAGTCAGGCACCTGGAAGGAGGAAACAGTGTTAGCACCTCCGAACTGAGTTCGTGGACCCAGCGTGGAGCTGGAAACTGAGAGGCTGGCATTTGACTCTCTGAGGAACCTTTGGGAAGTTGCTGAACCTGTTACACAGAAAGGCCTGTGTGACTATGCAGAGCAAAAGGGAAAGTAACAAATATGAAACTGGAACGGCCAGGAGGGGCCAGGCCATGAAGGGCCTTGGAGGCCGAGGTAAAGAATTCAGTCCTGAGACTAAGAGCAATGAGAAACCATTTACCTGTAGGGTCGAGAATGTACTGGAAACAGGCAAGAGTAGCTGTAGGCATGTGAGTTAGGAGGCTGTTGTGGCTGTCTGGGGACATGTGACAAGGGCCCAGGCTGGGTGGGGACAGCAGAGCTGGGATGAGGTGGATGGATTCCAGAGCTCTTTGAGCGGTGGTATCTCCAGACTTCGGCGGTGGACCAGATCTGGGGGGATGAGGGAGAGAGAGGTCTGCCAACCCCTCAGGCGCCTGTTTCATGTCAGTCCCCTGGTCTCCAGCACCCAGGACGAGACACACCCATTGTTCTCTCAACCTGGCCTATCCTTAACTCAGTTTCCCTATCTGTCAAATAAACATGGTTGGGGACTTCCCTGGTGGCACAGTGGTTAAGAATCCGCCTGCCAGTGCAGAGGACATGGGTTCAATCCCTGGTCCGGGAAGATCCCACATGCCGCAGAGCAGCTAAGCCCGTGCACCACAGCTACTGAGCCTGCACTCTAGAGCCCATGAGCCACAGCTACTGAAGCCCGCGTGCTCTAGGGCCCATGTGCCGCAACTACCGAGCTCGCGTGCTGCAACTACTGAAGCCCACGCGCCTAGAGCCCATGCTCCGCAACAAGAGAAGCCACCGCAATGAGAAGCCCGTGCACCGCAACGAAGAGTATCCCCTGCTCGCCACGACTAGAGAAAGCCCGCCCGCAGCAACAAAGGCCCAACGCAGCCAAAAAATAAATTTAAAAGAAATTTAAAAATGAAATAAAATAAACATGGTTGGACTCAGGGGTCCCTAAGGTCTTTTTAGCATTCATGTTCTGTTCTGGTCTAATTCACTCACAGAGTATTTAAGCCCCTTTTCAATCATCTTTAAGCCCCAACTGCAGGCCTGGCCTAGTACACAGTGGGCAGGATCGTTGGAGGGAGAAACCTCGGGGCCCCTGGAGTCACACACTTAGAACAGTAATCTCCGGGTGGGATGATGTATTTCCGCTTCACATAGAACACAAGAACTGAGCAAATAGGAAGACCACCTGGGCTGAGGTTGGAACAGCAGAAGCAGAAGCTGTGTGCCCGAGCAACTTATTCCTGCCCCCGGTTCCAGAGGCTGGCAGGGGCCTGAGGACATTGCCGCTGCAGCTGTAACATCCATCACCCAGCAGCTTACAACCTGGTTCCCCATCCACTGTTTCCCAGAGCCCAGGCTTACCCTGGGGGCCAGGTACCGAGGGACCCGGGAGGCAGTGCAGGACAGTGGTTTAAGCTGGGGCTCTGCAGCCACGCAGACCGGTTTGAATTCTGCCCCCACCTCTCTCTAGCAAAGTGGCCTGGGGCAAGTCACCTCACTTCTCTGAGCCTCAGTTTCCTCATTTGGAAAACAGGAGTCGTAGTGTCTGCTTCCAGGGCTAACGGGAGGATTAAATGAGATGCTACATGTGGAGAACTCAGCACAGTTCCTTAACACAACAATCCAGGAGGAGCCGCCATTTACAGATGTGGACACTGGGACCCAGGGAGTTGAAATGACTCACTGAAGATCATTAGAGAATCAGCACAGGGGTGAGACCCAGAGGTCAGGTTCTTAACTGCCAGGTTATACGCTAACCATGTGGGTTCCTCTTTTTTATTTATTTTTAAAATTTATTTATTTTATTTTATTTTTGGCTGTGTTGGGTCTTCGTTGCTGCGTGCGGGCTTTTCTCTAGTTGCAGCGAGCGGGGGCTACTCTTCGTTGCGGTGCGCGGGCTTCTCATTGCGGTGGCTTCTCTTGTTGCGGAGCACGGGCTCTAGGCACACGGGCTTCCGTAGTTGTGGCGCACGGGCTTAGTTGCTCCGCGGCACGTGAGATCTTCCCGGTCCAGGGCTCGAACCTGTGTCCCCTGCATTGACAGGCGGATTCTTAACCACTGCGCCACCGGGAAGCCCCTGGGCTCCTCTTTTTTAGATGAAGACGTTGAGACGAAAAAATTACAAGTGACTTGACCAGAGCGACAGAGGGAATTCATGGTAGAAGAGGGATTTGAACCTAGGCCTTCTTGATGAAAAAGCCCCTGGTCTCCCCCACGGCTATCCAGAAAGTAGATGTGTGTGGAGAAGCTTCAGATTTCGGGGCCCTTTAAACCTGGAACAGGGACAAATGCAAATCTGGGCAGATGGAGTAAGGGTGGTGGTGAAGCTACCTTGAGAGGAAACCAGAAGGAGCGGGTGAAACAAAAGCCTCTTTCTCAGCACTCACTGGGGACTGGGCAGGAGAGGAGGGGCTGACAAGCAGGGCCATCCGTCCCGCCAGGGCCGAGCTGAGGGCTGGATCTAAACAAACAGAAACAGTTCCAGCTTGGCCACCAACTTGCTGGCTGATCCTAGGGAGGTCACACACACACATACACACACTCAGGTCTCTGTTTCTTCAACTCAAGAATGAGACAGTTGTAATGAATGGTGTCGAGATCCCTTGCAGTTATAGAAGACTATTCATAACCATTTCTCATGAGCGCCAGACTCCTGGTCAGGCCCTGCTCTCACAAGCCCCAGAGGGGGCCTCTTAACACTGGCTCCAATATTCCTACAATAGTCATGGGAAGTCCTGCATTCAGGTTCTGGCTATATAGCCAGGTCACTTCCCCTCAACAGGCCTCACCTTCCTCATCTATAAAATGGGCACACATCTTTGCCTGATCACCTATAGAACCAGAAGATCCAAGGAGCTTCCCCTAAAGGCAAGCAATCCCCATTGCAGCTCCCACCCTCAAGCTCTTTTAATTTCTCCTTTCCCTCTGACCCATGTCCCATTTGGACAAATGGAATAACTGAATCCAAGCTGACAGATGCAACAGCAGTAGCAACAACTCCCACAACCAGGAGTAGTAGTAACCACTGCCACAGCTAAGACTCGGCCGTGCAAATGTGCAGGCACTGTGCTAAGCGTGCACTTGGATTATATCTCAGGTGATCCCCTCCATCAACGAGATAAATCCCACCCTTAATCTAGATTTACAGATGATAGACTAAGGTTCAGCAAAGTGAAGTGACTTGCCTAAGGTCACCCACAGAGCAAGTGCATAGCATGGCCACCCAGACAGGGGCTCTTCGTCTGACACCAGAAGCCCTGATTTTATCCTTGAGGCTATGGAGTTATTCTGCGTAACATTCCACCATGGAGTGTGGCCCAGGTATGGGGGGTGGTGAGTGGGGGAATATCTCGACTTCACCTTCACCCCCAAACCTCCCCAAATAACTAGGCTCTATTTTCTTGTATGATTATTCAAATATGTCCAACTCAACTCAGGCTAGAACAGCGCTGTCCAATCGAGACATAATACAAGCCAAATATGTAATTTAAAATTTTCCAGTAGCCACATTTAAAAGAGTACAAAGGAATGGGTGAAATTAATTTTAATAGTATATTTAGTTAACATGTAATCAATATCAAAAGTATTATTGAGGGAATTCCCTGGCAGTCCACTGGTTAGGACTCTGCGCTTCCACTGCTGGGGGCCCGGGTTCAGTCCCTGGTTGGGGAACTAAGATCCCGCAAGCCTCGAGACCCACCCCCGAAAAAAAAGAAAAAATCCAGAAGTATTACTGAAATATTTTACAATCTTTTTTTTCATACTAAATCTTCTAAATCCAGTGTACACCTTACACTTACAGCACATCTCAATTCTGACACTAAATTTTCATCAGATATTTAGAGTCTCTTCGCCTTTACAGTTGAAAAAGTATTTGTACAAATCTAAGTTCACAAATATACATAGAAGTTTTCCAATAACTGGAGTATTCTTTCTAATTTTTAAATTAATTAAAATTAAATAAGATTACAAATTCAGTTCCTCGGTGACACCAGCCACATTTCAAGTGCTCAGTAGTCTCACGTGGTTGGTGGCTACTGTATGGGGCAGCTCTAACGGTCAAGTCCTAGAGGGCGGGACTTGTGGCCTCCTTGGCCCTAAGCCAGAGCTAGGCCTCCCAAAATAAAGTTGAATGTCAACAGAATGGTGTCTACTCATTCCAACCCCCTACGGAGCCTGATATTAATATTTACCTCTGGTGCCTTTATACTTACAGCGCTGGTGACAAAGGGACAGAGTACCCATTGCTCAGATGGCACTATGGCTCCGAGGGATGGGCCACCACTCCAAGGTCCCCCAGGTTTGACCCACAGCCTGTCTGACTTGGAAGCCTAAGCTCTGTCCCTAAAGCTTGGCAGGGGCCCGGTCTGGGGCTCAGGCTTCTAGCCTTTGCCACTAAATTCCCTCCTGTCCCAGTCTAAATGGCAAAGAATGGCCCCTAACAGGATACCCAGTGAAGAGGGGAAAAGGGAAGGAAGTGGCATGGGCTGCACTCGGTGATGGTCCTGCACACGGGGCTTAGGCCACTGGGGTACGATTCCCAACCCTCCCCACCCTTACCCAGCAGGAGGCAAAGCCAGCAAGGTCCACTGGCCGCCTGCCCTCTGGGTTGGGTCTCCGAGGCTCGGCGCCAGGCCCTCCCCCACATCTCGCCCAAGAACACTCACCCAGAGGCCCCTGGACTAGGGCCAGAGCCTGTATTCACCTCCCAGGGTCACCTCAGCTGGAGTCAAGGGAAAGGATCCAAGAGGCAGTCCACCCCCCACCCCCCCAACTCCCCCCCCCCCCGGGAGGAGGGGAGGAACAGGCCCTGGCAGCAGATTCCAGAGTAGGGAAAGGGTGGCAGGTATAGGCCAGAAAAACCTGGGCAGCTCCACCCCTCTCCTGGGGAGCACAGCTAGCACTCAGCCCCCTCCCTCCAGCCTAACCGGGTGAAACTCTCGCCAGTTATTAGGTTTAACAATTAACTCTGATTGGTTTCCATTTCAGCAGGAGGCAGTTCCAGCAAAAAGTCCCATCTGGGGTAGGTGGACTTGGAAGGGGATAGAGGGGAAGGGCTTGGTGTGAAGGGAGAAAGGGGTGGTTAGTGAAGCAACCCACCTCCTCCTTCCGGTCCCAACCTACCAGTGTGGGGCAGCTAAGGGGTGACAGCGTAAGTTCTATAAGGTCACAGACAGCGCCTGGCACATAGTAGGTGCTCAATAAATATTTCTAATTAACAAATAAGGGGGTGGAGTGATGGCGGAGAAATGAAGGAAGGCAAAAGTTCACTTGTCCTGGGTCCTTGCTGAGACCAAGCTGGGCTGAGAACCAGGAGGGTAGCCACCCAGGACATGCCGGGAAATGGCTTTGAAGTCCCCCAGCCCTGGCGCTGCTCTTCCTAGCTGTGACCTTTGCAGCCCTCCTTCTTCCCCATAAACAAGCGGTGACGGATAACACTACGGTATCACCTACAGGGCTGTACAAGGCCAGGCCCAAGAGGCTGGGATGCTCTGTGCCGCTGTAATTCAGCCATGTCCCTCGCTGCTTGGCATCAGCCTCCTCTTCTCAGGCCACCCCCTGAACTCCCCCACATCCCAATATTCCCCTGGATCCTACCTATGTGGCCCTTTTCCTTTCCGGGAAGGAAAGCCCGGGATGATGATGGCTCCAGCCCACTCACATCCCACTCACCTGGGATCACACACACACACCCTGGCAACAGACGGCTCCTGATTTGGCATTTGTTTGTCATTTACACCCCTCCCTGGGCCCCCTCCTCGGGCCCCCTCCTCACCCTCTTCCCCCAACCCCTAACACAGGCCTACAAACGACAAAAGCCCCACACCAGGCTGGCGCTAAACTCACTGTGGCCCGTTCACTCTGCGTTCTTGGGCGGGGGCACCCCGCTTCTGGACCTCTGCTTCCCATCTGTGTAATGTGGAGGTGAGGGGGCGTGGATTAAGAGATCGCTTCTCCTGATATTTAGAGATTCTGACATTTCTGGGATCAGTTTGCGTTTTAACTTCAGACAGACTAGAGTTCAGATCCTGGCCAGGGAAACAGGCAGCCTTGATATTACGAGAAAGACTCTGAGCCAGGCCTGCAGAGGCCCAGAGCTGCGGCTCACCCCTGAGCATTCTCAGCTCAAGCCTGGGCAGAGGGACAAAGGCCCTGCAGGCTCACTGGGCTCTCCTACCTCCACCATAAAGCCCCAACTTTTTATTTCTGCCCCACCTTTCCAGTCTTCTCTCTGTCGTTCTCAGTAGCGGCATCATGAGCTACCATTCCCCCAATTTCTTCCTGGTGAAACAAAGCTTGAAGCTCCCCCTCCATCTGAGGTGCTGACCCTAAGGCCCTTCTAAGTGGAGATTCTAGAGCTGCCTCGGCTTCCACTCCACCCTTTCCTGCATCCTGCCCGCATCGCTCCAAGAATGCGCCCCACTCTCCCATGCCCGGCCTGGCGCTCGCCTCCTTTATCTCCACAGGGAATACCTGTCTCCCTGCTCTCCACGGCCCCCTCCCGCTTCTTGCCCATCCAGCTCAAACCTCCAGCACGGAGTCTACACTGATCACTCACTCCTCAAGTCACTCAGCCATGTCTCTCCCAGACACTGCTCCCCGGAGGAGAGGCTTACCAGCCCTATGTGACCTTAAGACCCTGCAGACCAAGGAACTCCTGCAATTATTTTTCTCTGTCCCTCACCCTTGCCCCCCAGCACCGTGAGAACACAGTAGGTGCCTGCTAAAACAACGATGATAATAACCATTACCTGAAAAATAATGAATTATAATTGCTTATTGACCATTTATTCTTTACAATGCTCAGATCTCAGCATTTTACACGTATCATTTCAGTTCATCCTCCCAAGTCCCCCGTAGACTTGTTATTCCTACCCCTTTGTCTTCAACTGAGGAAACTGAGGCTCAGAGAGGTGAAATGATTTGCCCAAGGTCACAAAGCCAGGAGATGGCAGAGTCATAAGACTGGAATTTAAGTTCTTATCCACCGCCCTACTTGGCCTCCCTCCAATCCACACATAAAGGAGGGGATATGTGAAAGTTGTGACCTGCCAGTGATGGGGCCATGGGGGCCCCACAGAAACCAGCCCAGCCCAGGGCCAGAGGCAGATTCCGTAAATAAAACTTCACAAACTTCTATTGCGTACCTACTCTGTGCAAAGCCCTATGCTAGGTGCTGGGAGCACAGAATATTACATGAGACATCTGGAACTCACAATCTAGCAAGAGAGACAAGCCACGTCCCAGGATAAAGCCAAGAGCAAGCAGAACTTGTCCCCAGAGGAGACCAGATAAGGTGCTAAGGGAATGCAGAGGACGGAAAGACAAATCTCCCTGTGGGGTTGGGGACGGGAGGGCTCACAAGGCTTTGGGGGACAGAGGCTGGCATCTGAGCTGAGCCTTGACAAGGCAGGCAGGATTTCACCAGTGACTGAGGAAGGACGGGGTGTGGCATTCCTGGCAGAGATGAACCCAGGAAGTTAGGGCAAAGACACAGGTAAGCACTGGGTGTGTCCCAGGAGCCACAGCAAATGCATTCTCCAAGCCCCTTCCCTTGGCACTGGTCCCAGGTGTCCGGCCCTGAAGAGAGGCCACCATGAGCGTCCCCAGACTCCCAGGCAGCTGATTCATTCTGGTAAGCGGGCATGGAAAGGGAGAGAGGGCTGAGTGCCTGGGCACATGGTCTGCCAGAAGGGGCTCAAGGGGCTAGAATCCAGGCTCTGTACAGACTCTCTCAAGATGGGAGATGCTGAAGGGAGGAGGTGGTCCCACCAGAAGTGGGTGACGCTGGGGAGGAAACAAGGAAAGGGGCAAAGACTGTGAATTGGGCAGCAGGAGACATGGCTTCCAGAACTACAGATCAAAGCTGCATGGGACCTTGGGCTTATCCTGTCCAACCCTCATTTTTACAGCTGGGAAAACTGAGGCCCAGATAGGGGAAGAGACTGGTTTGCAGTCCCTTCGAAGCAGAACCAGCCATGTGCTGAGAGGTAGGAGAAATCTGCCTTCAGTGCTTCACTCTGCCATGACCTCCCAGCGACCTTTCTCCAGTCATTAGGCTCCCACTCAACAAAACAGCCCTGAAGTCGGCAGTTCTGAACTTTTATGGGTCGTGACTCAAAAGACTCACGTGGTGCCTGTGGATCCTTTCCCGAGGACAGGGAACACTCTGAGAACTGTGCATGCCATTTCGGAAGTTCACAAACATCTGAGACCAGCGTTCCCCGAGGGCAGTCTGAGAACCCTCTGTGTCCCAGTCACCTCAACTGGAACCTATTAAAACAGGCTGATTCCAGGGCCCCCACCACGGGGTGCTCAGCCGCTCTCCTTTTAGCTGGTTCGCAGACTGAACACAGAGAGGGCTCCGTGGCTAGAAGTTTTAAAGCCACTGCTCATTAATCAAGGTCCCTTCTGGTTGAGCCAGCTGCTCAAGCTGGCCCTGGTCATGGTCATGGTCATGGTGGGGGTGAGTGGAGGCCCAGCAAGCTGACTGCAGCTGGCTAGATTCTGAATTGACATTCTGAGATCAGCAGCCCTGCCTGGGAGGGAGTCCGGACTCCTGGGCTGCACTTGGGGTGGGAGGAGGGTTCCTATCAACCCCAGCCTAAAGGCTCTTTTCCTCTCTCCAGACTCTCACTCCGGCCCTCAGCCAGGTCCGGCTCCCTTCCTTTTCCTTTCTAACACAACTCTGCTCCTGAATCTCCGTTTCCTGGCTGCAGCCTCTGCCTCCCTCCCCTCCATCACCGAGCCTGACAGAAGACCTCCAAGCCCCCAAGCACCCTTCTGAGGAGATAAAACTATCATGCTTTGCAGATGACAAGCTCATTTAATTGGGAGACTCAAGATAATCAGTGAAGAACTAAGGTGGCCAGTGACAAAACAACATCTAAAGAAAAAGCCAAGTGCCTTCAGTCCTGCCCTGTTACCTGCTCTTGATGCAGCATCTCTCCAACAGGTGGGCAGCTGCCTAGAACCAGAGGGGCTCAGAGCCTTGTCCTTCCTGGTAGGAAGGCCAGTCCCTGATGGGGTGACAGCATAGGTTTAGGAAGCAGGAGACCCCACTCTCTGAGCCAAGAATTTGTTCTCCAAATTTGAGCAAGTGTGCATCCCTCTGTGGACCCCTAAACGTTCTCACAGGCTCCATCCGGGGCAGTATAGGAAAGACTCCAGACCACCTTTGGGCTTTGGCTAGATCTGGCTTTAAATCCCAGCTGTGCGACTTGCCGGCTGAGGGCTGGGTAGGCCTTGGGCAAGTTATTTAGCCTCCTTTAATAAAATGGGGACCGTAATCTCTGCCTCACTGGGTAGTTGCAAGGATTAAAAGACATAAGGCACATAAAGCACTGAGCATGGGGCCTGGCACATGGTGAGCCAATAAACGTAAGCACTTGTTTATCAGTCACCAGAGTGAGCCTCTGACGAGGAAGACTCTAGGCTTTCTAATTCTTAGGTGGCCTCAAGCAACGCCCAAACCACCCACCTGAACTGGGTCTGGAGGCTTTATCTTTAGACTTTTAACCCGGAGAGACAATGGGGAGAGAGAGGAGGGGAAGGCAGGGGAAGGGAGAGAAAGAAAACTGAGAAGAGGAGGGAGGAAGGGAAAGGAAAATCAAGGGTGAGGAGCGGCCTGGCTTCCCCAGCTTGGGGGAAAGGAAGATGACTTCAGGGAAACTGCCAAGACAGGATAAGCCTTCTCTCCTTTCCAGAGCCTTCCCTAGGCCCGCCAAGGCAAGGCTTAAAGGGACACAGTCTGCTGAGAAGCACCGCCCTGGCTGTCAGTAGGGACATTGAAGCCTTGGGTTACCTCCAGGCTCTGGCTCCCCATGCGGCTGCTGCCTGCCCATGGCGGCCTCCTCCCCTGGAGCAGGCAGAGATGGCCAGAGCCAGGCTGAGAGCAAAACCACCAGCCCATTCAGCCTGCAGAGGCACTACTCGCTCACTTAGGACTCAGGGACCCCCTTGTGGATTCTGATCCTGACTCAGCAGGACTCTCCCCACTGGATCCCCACCTCCGGGTCCCATGCGGAGCCCTCTCCAGGCCTCTACCTGCCCCAAGGTCCTGCTTCGGGGGCTGAAGTTGCAACTAGGGAAAAAGCACCATTCAGACTCTAAACAGGAACCACAAACGAGGTGTTCAAATTGCCACTGACCAGCTGTGTGACCTGCGGGGTGTCACTTCCCTCAGAGCATGTTTCCTTCCTCTGGCTAATGAGGGCAACGGAGGACGAGGAGCTTCTCTAAGGTTCTCCCAACTCTGACAGCAGCTATCCTGCTGGTAGGATACCTTGGAGCACAAAGGGGCAAAGAGGACTTGCCTCAAAAGAGGAGTGTGCCGAGCTGGGCTCTGCTGAGAGTGCCATGGATGTGGCAATGGCCAAGGGTTATTATGAAGATGACGATTATAATTTAAAAACACAGCCACAAACTCTAAAGCAGTTTACAAAGAGCTTTCTCATTATCCCCTGGGATTCACAATCTGGTGAGTTAAGTAGAGCTGGACGATGATTATTCATATTTGGCAGATAAGGAAAGTGAAGCAAGATTTAAGTGGCTTGTGACTTCCCTGGTGGTGCAGTGGTTAAGAATCTGCCTCCCAATGCAAGGGACACGGGTTCGAGCCCTGGTCCGGGAAGATCCCACATGCCGTGGAGCAACTAAGCCCGTGCACCACAACTACCGAGCCTGCGCTCTAGAGCCCGCAAGCCACAACTACTAAGCCCATGTGCTGCAACTACTGAAGCCTGCATGCCTAGAGCCCATGCTCCGCAACAAGAGAAGCCACCACAATGAGAAGCCTGCACACCGCAACGAAGAGTAGCCCCCGCTCGCCACAACTAGAGAAAGCCCGCGCATAGCAATGAAGACCCAACACAGCCAAAAACAAATAAACTAATTAATTAAAAAAAAAAAAAAGATTTAAGTGGCTTGTCCAGGCTACTAAGTGTAGAGAAGGGGGAGCCAAAGCAGAAGCAGTAATTACAGGGTGCCTGCTGTACGTCACCTCACTAGGCTCACTTCTATCTGTTATCTTGACCGAGTCTCACCACCACAACCCAGCACTGCAGGTGCTACTGTCCCCGTTTCAGAGAAGAGGACACTGAGGCTGAGAAAAAGCCTCATGGCTGCTCCATTGCAAAGCCTGGATTGGGACCTGGGCTTGTGGGACTCCAAGACCTGCACTCTTTTCCATCTTCCTGTATGTACTGAGTTGAATAGTGTCCCCCCAAATTCATGTCTACACGGACGCTCAGAATGTGACCTTATTTGGAAATAGAGTCTTTGTGGAAGCAATTAGTTCAAATAAAATGAGGTCATGCAGGATACAGGTGGGTCCTAAACCCAAGATGACTGGTGTCCTTAGAAGAAGAGGAGATGACACAGAGACACACCAGAGAAAGGGGAGAAAGCCATGTGACAACAGAGGCAGATGCAGCTGCAAGCCAAGGAGCTCCAAGGATTACTGGCCGCCACCAGAAGCTAGGAGAGGGGTACAGAACAGATGCCCCTGCCACCCCACCTCAGAGCTTTCAGAGGGAACCAACATTGCCGACACCCTGCTTTCTGACTTCTAGCTCCACACTGCGAGAGAATAAATTTCTGCTTTTTTAAGACACCCAGATTGTGGTATTTCATTAAGCAGCCCTAGGAAATTAATACACAGTGAGTCCATTGAGCAGCAGACCTGAGACTCTTAAATTCCATTTTTCAGATTCCCACTCATTAGGCAGCCTTGGAGGTTAATGGAGGCCTGGGGCCCATGGAGGAGTCCTTCTCATCTCCTCTTCACTTCCCTGTTTCAGGCTGGCCTGAAGTCCATCAACTGGGCTTCTTCCATGTCCCAGGTGTCTAGCCATCCCACTGGGCCCTTCCATCATGCACATAAGCACCCTTTGAGCCCCGACTCCAGATGGACCATCCTCCCCCTCCACCCAGGCCAGCCTCTACCACCACCTGGAGAGCTGTGGTTTTGAAATGCAAATTCGATCCTTCCTGGCTAGCTTAATCTTCTTCCCTAACTCCCCACAACCTGTAGGACGCAGGCTCTTCAGCCTGTGCCAGATCTGGCCTCAAATTCCTCTTTATCTCCAGCCACTCACCCCACCTGTCCCCACCACTCACCGCCTTCTGCTCCAACCACATGGAACTATTTGTATTTCCCCTAACAAGTCATGGTGCCTTTGCACATGCTGCTCCAACTACCTGGAAAATAAAATCCAGCCCAAACACCACCTTTTCCTCCATGAACAGCCATACCCTGCCACCTTGTACATTGTTCATCTTTACAGGTCTGCCCCACACACTCAGCCTGGGAACACTGTTGTATTCATTGCTGTCACTGTAGGCGTAGGGCCCAGTATAAAGGCATTCAAGAATGTTGAACTGTGGAGTAGCCATAACAGTAGCAATTGCTACCATTTACCAAATATTTACTATGTGCTCAGCACTGTGCCGAGCATTCCACCTATGTTACTTCGTTTCATTCTCAAAACAACCCTTTGAAACGGATGCTATTACTGATCCTGTTTTACAGGTGAGAAAATGAAGAGATGAAGTCACTTGCCCAAGTCCACGCCACTAGTAGGTAGCGAAGCCAGCGCTCCACACTCTAGCGCCAGTGCTAGTAACCAATGTTAGGTACACCATCCATCCTAATACCCTCATTTTACAGAAGAGGAAACAAGCAAGAAAGGAAGAGTGACTTGCCCACAGTCAGGTAACAAGACGTGGACCTAGATCTTTAGATTCCTTATTCAGTGTTCTTCCTCTTCTCATTCTTGCAGGATCTTAATCCAGGAGGACACAGAAAACAAGGTAGGCTGTATCTCCTAAAGAGCTTTTTCCCGTCTCCCCTAGAGCAGAACCCAGCATAGGCCTGGCCACACAATAGAGGCTCAAATCTATAGCCAGGCGACTTAGCAGTAAAAAAGACAGATAAATCTACTTCAAAAAAGTCTGAAGCCTGGGGACTTCCCTGGTGGTCCAGTGGTTAAAAATCCACCTTCCAATTCAGGAGATGCAGGTTCGATCCCTGGTTGGGGAACTAAGATCCCACATGCCGCGGGGCAACTAAGCCCGTGCACCACAACTACTGAGTACGCGCCACAACTAGAGAGCCTGTGTGCTGCAACTACAGAGCCCATGCGCTCTGGAGCCCACACGTCACAACTAGAGAGAAGCCCGCATGCCGCAACTAAGATCTGACGCAGCCAAGAAAGAAAAGTCTGAAGCCTGCTTAGATATTACAATGTCAGGGCTTGAGAGGACAAACGGTATCATTTAATACCATCTCCCATATTATAAAGTCATCCATTCAACAAATCTATTGAACACCAGTCATAAGCCAGACAGTGTGTGGGGGCACTAGGAAGACTGATAAGCAAGTTTGTGCCCAGATGGCATTTGTAATCCAGTGAGGAGAGACAGACAAACAACTAACAAGTTCATGTATAATTACAAACTCTCATAAGTGTTATGAAATACAGGGAGCTATAAGAAGGTATAACAGGAAAAACTGAGTTATCTTAAAGGAGTTGTTTGTGAAGGCTCCCCTGAGAAAGTGATTCTTCAGCTGAAATCTGAAGAGTGGGAGTTAACCAACATAAGAAGCAGGGGAAGGGTGTGGTAGACGGAGGGAACAGCATGTGCAAAATCCCAGAGGCAAAAGAGCTCCTGGTGCCTGGATGAACTAAAAGAAGGCCAGAGTGACTGGTTTCTAGAGAGGTGGGCAAGCCTTGTAGATCAACGTAAGAAATGGAGAAACGAAGCAGAGCAGGGAAACCCCTTGCTCAGAACCTAGCCCAGAGCAGATGCTATCAACAAGTCATTGAATTATTTTGTGAAGAAATGATTTGTCCGAGATCACAAGGAAGACCTGGGACTTGAAGCCAGAACCTCTACTTGGCCAGGTTAGGGCTGTCAGCTACTTCAGGTATGTGTGTGGAAAGGGGCAGGAGATGCTTTCCAGGTGTTTCATCCTATAGGAGGTTCCAGCTCCCTGCCTGTACCTCTCTTGAGCTCTAATGTGCATCAGGACTTCCTGTGTTTGTTAAAACATAGACTGCTGGGCCCCACCCCCAGAGTTATTGATTCAGTAGATCTGGTGGGAGCCCCAAGAATTTGTATTTCTAACTAGATCCTAGGTAACCCTGCTGCTGCTGGTGGGGTGACCATACTTTGAGAACCACTGCTCTAGACTAGAATATACAAGGGCAAGGAGGAGTGGTGAGTGGGGCCCATAGCCAGGATCCTTGGGGGCTAAAAGGGTAGATTCCTAAATCTGGGTAACAATGAGACAAACTCTAGCACTCTGAGAAAGGGAAGGGGACTCAAAGTCTCAGAATCCAGCCTACTAGCTGCTCAGCTAGGGAAACTGAGGCTTAGGGGGTTTAGACCCTTACATAGAGAAGCTCAATAAAAATGTGTTGAGTGAACAGGTAAAAACATGAAAGGTTTGACCAAAGTCCAAAGGAGACCCCTGCACCAAATTCCAGGGCTCCTGAGCTGCAGACCAGAGCCTTTCCTGCCCTGGGAAAGGGATTCAGGGAAGGGGACAGCAAGCTCAGCTTTCCCCCAGCTTCTGCTGCCTTCAGTAGGGAAACATTTTTAAAATTGCAAAAATCTGCTGTTGGCCCCCAATCCTATCACCCATCCACCCTCCTGCCTTTCACACTCCCAGCTCCCTCCCTTTACACTCCAAATCCTGTGCACTTTATCCTGGCAAGCTGAGTAGCAGAGGGGGAGGTGAAGTTCTAGGGAAGAAGAACTGGAAGTGGAGGGTGAATTCTTACACTTGGATAGCCTTCTTCCAGAACACTTCCTTCTTCTTGTAAGAGTCTCGGTTTCTATCCTCATATCCAGTCTAATCCCAGTCTACCTACATTTCAGTACCAGCATCTGAAACCCACAAAGCCGGGGGCTAAATTTCCAAACTGCCTTTTCACCCAGTTTTTCTAAAACAGGGTGGCCCTGGACAGAATTTTTCTATCCTATTCCAGTTGGCAGCAAAATGCCACTTATCTTGCAAACCCACATGCACAGACTCACTAACATACAAACAGCTATGTATACATAAAAACAAATTTACTAAAACTCATTAAAAAACACATACACATAGACTTCAAGAGATGCATTATTCACTGTTCACTGATAAAATACATCTGCACCCCCAAATGCACAAGAAACACACAGAGAGAACACACACATGCACACATCGGTGCATGCGCTGCACCGATACATGGAGAACGGAGTAAGACACACCCAGAGACCTCTCTCAAAGTAGACCTCTCCTGAGGGGGCGTTCCTTGGAGCGGGGGTACTGGCCCTTTAAGAGAGTGGTTCTCCCTCCTCCCTTCAGGGCACCTAAGGTGCGGCTCTACCCCAGGGAGCTGGGAGGGGTGAGGATGGGAGTGCGGCTGAGCTGGCCAGGCCCGGTCTGGCTCTGGCCGACCGTCCCCGCACCACGACAGGAAATGGATCCCTGAACCGACTGGGTCACCAGCCTGGGGACCGCTGTCTCCACCATCACCAACACACACACACCCGGGCTCCAGGCAGGACACGCCCTCCGCTCCAGCGGGCCCCTCTGTCAGCCCGGCTCCCTCCGGCCCCCGGGGTGTGGCCGCCCACCGGCCGGCAAGGAGTCTAGGCCCGGCGGGGACGCTCCCGCCGCCGCCGCCGCCCTCTGCCCCGGCCAGGTGCCCGGTTCCCGGCGACGGCAGCGCTTCGGCCGCCGCCCCCACCCCTTCCTCCCGGCTGTGCGGAGACAAAGCCGCGCACACGCACACGGGGGCTACGCGGGGCTACGCGGCTGCACACCCGCCCTCACACGCGCACACACGGGGACTCACAGTGGCGCGCGCGCACACACACACACACCGCCACAGGTTCCAGCCACAAGCGAAGCCACTGGCACACACCCTCATCCAAATGTACATACACTCGGCTACACATTCAGACACACCCTCTCATAAACACATTCACGCTTAGACACGCGCGCACACACACTGCCCAGTCCAGACGCGCGGAGACACACAGGGCACACACCCTCTCACACACACACACAGATGCACACCCGGTGCACACACGCACGCGCGTGATCATCCACTTGCACAGACCCACGGGCACACGCGCGCTCACACCCAGCACACACCCGGCGACGTGGACCCCGACACACATACCGCGCCAGCACTGAGACGCACAAACCGAGGTCCGGGGCTCCCGGCTCGGGCGCCCGCCCCCCGCCTCGGTGCTGTCCAGCCCCCCGAGCCTGCCCGCCGGCCTGTCAGTGCTCGAGGACGGGAAACCGAGCCTGGAGCCCTCGGCGATCACCCTCCCCACACACACCAGCCCAGACGCGGCGGGGTCCCCGGGGCCCGGAGGAGGCGGCGGGGGCGGCTAACCTGGCGGCGGCGGCGCGGCTTCCGGGCGCTGTCTGTCCTCGGTCGGTGTGTCCCGCGGCCGCTCGGCGGGCTCCGAGGCGCACTTGAGCTGCGCACAAATGCCCCGCTCACTCGCTTGCTCGCTAGCTCCCTCCCTCCCGCGTCGCAGCCCCCTCCCCGCCCGCCCCCCTCACCCGGTCTCCCCCCTCCGCCCCGCCCCGGCCGGCTCCCCGCGAGGAAGCGGCGGCGATCCCGGCCGCCGCGGCAGCCACGGGCGAGCGAGCCAGCAACCGGAGGAGCGCCGCCCGAGCCGCCCGAGCCGGGGCCGCGCGTAGGGAGGGGCCGCGCGGGCCCCTGGGGAGAGGAGGAGCGGAGGGGGCTGAGCCCTGCGAGCCCGCCTGGCGCTGGTGACCCGCCGCCCGCTTCCCAACGTGCGCCGGCGCCTACCTGTGCCGCCGCGGAGCTCGGAGGCTGGGGCGAGCGGCGGGGCGACGAAGAGGAGACCCCACCCCGGGCCCCCTCGCCCTTCCCGTCCCAGCCCGGTGGGCTCGGGCCCCGCCCCCCGCCTCCTCCTGGTCCCCGCCAGCGCCAACCTCGGTTTTCCCTGGCCCAGACGCGTCGGCTCTCCGCCCGGTGCCCCGGGCTAACCCCACGGCCCGGCGCCCAGCTCGCCGGCCTCCTCCACCTCCAGCCCTGACCTGGCCGACGCCCACCCGCCTCCCCGCCGCCCTCCCATTGTTCCCGCGGCCCGAGCTCGAGGAAGACCGCGCCGCGCATTCCTACCCCCCCTCAGGTGGCGATACCTCTGGACCCTTGGGGAGAGGATCCCCAAGGGCTGGACCCTGGCTCTGGGCGCCGACGCCCACCCAAAGTAAAGAGCTTTCCTAAATTAGAGTTAAAATCACCACTGCCCTTATAGGTGCTCCTTCAGGTCCTAGTAAAGACTGAGGCTCGGGGCGGGGGGGATGGGGGGAGGAACCACCCCAAGGTCAGCAAGCCCGAGATAGCAGCGAGGAGAAGGTGGGGAACAGATTAGATATCCACATTACATAGAAGAAGAAACAGGGAATTCCTGCCCAGGGCTCCTGGGACAGGGGCAGGCCCTCCAGAACTGCAGGGAATAATGAGCCTGACCTCCTTTGTTAGATACTACATAAAACACAGAGACGTGGAAGAAGCACTTTCAGCGGTTTTACTGGATGAAAAGGCCTACTAAGTGCAGGAACTCTCACCTACTTTGTCTCACTTAGCCCTGACCGTGGTCCTATGCGGCAGCTGTGATCAAACCCATTTTATAGATGAAAGCTTGTCCTAGGTCTCTCCAGCAGGCAGCGCAGAACCAAGATGAAGCCCAACAATTATTCAAGTTCTTCACTGCGATCCCCCCTCCAGTATAGGATACTAAGTGCCAGGTGAGCAGCTAAGAACATAAGAAATCAAGGAGGGCGGGCCTAGTTTGGGCCTGGAAAGACTTCCACAAACTAAAAGAGGGCAGAAGTGAGGGCACTGAGACCCCAAAGCAGGACTGAGTATGGCTTGTCCAGGGGAAAATTATAATTAATCATGAGAACTAATCATAGCTAATGTGTTTGGAGCACTTACTGTATTCCAGGCACTGTTCTAAGAGCTTCACTTGCACTAACTCATTTACTCCTATAACAACACTGTGGGATGGAGGTTATTTTTTAGGAAACTGAAACACAAAGACATTACATAGTTTATAAAGTGGCAGAGCCAGGATCCAAACCCAGGAAGCTGATTCCCAAGCCTGCACTTAACTACCACAGACCAGACAGAAGCAGGCCTGAATGCGAGGCAAAGGCATTTGAATTCTTAGGGCACCCACCACAGCAGGACTCTTTACTTGCCATCTTCTGTCTCGCTGTGTGTACCCAGTACCCAGTACACAGGGCCTGGAATGTAGGCTCATCTGTTAAACTATTGCATGACTGAGGCTGGAGTGCAGAGGGCCGTGTGCAGGGCTTGGTTGCACCTCTCTCTGCTGTGCTGGGCATTTTTATCAGTGGTTTTAGATGAAGCAGAAGAAGGCATGAAATGCTAATCATATCTACAGCCATCAGGAAGTTGGGAGGGCCCTCAAACACTCCAGAAACCAAAATTAGTTTCCAAAAGATCTCGGCAGCCTTGGAGCTGAGCTGGAACTAACAAGATGAGGTACCACAAGGGATAAATGTAAACTCCTGCCCCTCAGTCCAAACGGCAGCAGTCCCACAGAACTTTCTGTGATGATGGGAATGTCCTAAATCGGCATTGTCTGATGTAGTAGCCACAAGCCACCTGTGGCTGTTGAGCCCCTAAAATGTAGCTCCTACAACTGAGAAACTAAAATTTTAATTTCAATTAATTTAAAATTTTTAATTTTAACTTTTTTTTTCTTTTTTTCTTTTTATGTACTTTAAATGTAAATTGTCACATGGGGCTAGTGGCTGCCATATTGGACAAGTGCCCAAAATACAGGGTAGAAAGAATCTAGATTAAGAGCAGTTTCGGTGAAAATGACTTACAGGTTTGAATTGACCTCAAGCTCAACAATGCAATGTGGCTACAAAAAAAAGAAAGAAGGAAGGGAGGGAAGGAGGAAAGAAAAAAGGAAGAAGAGGAGGGACTCCCCTGATGGCGCAGTGGTTAAGAATTCGCCTGCCAATGCAGGGGACACGGGTTCAACCCCTGGTCTGGGACGATCCCACATGCCGCGGAGCAGAGTCCGTGCTCTGCAACAAGAGAAGCCACCGCAATGAGAAGCCACCGCAATGAGAAGCCACCGCAATGAGAAGCCACCGCAATGAGAAGCCCGCGCACCACAATGAAGAGTAGCCCCCGCTCGGCAACTAGAGACAGCCCGCGCGCAGCAGTGAAGACCCAACACAGTCAATAATTAATTAATTAATTTTTTTAAAAAAAGGAAGGGGAGGAGAGTGAACATGATAAACTGCATCAAAGAAACAAAAGGCTAGACCTCTGTGGTTCTAACTCTGTTAGCCTCTGTTAGGGGCTCTATGCTGCCCTGGGCCAATCACACCTGGACCACGGGGCTCAGCTCTGGGCCCCACGTTCTGAGGAGTAAGTACACTGTCACACTGGAGCAAGTCTAGAAGAGACCAGAATGCTGAGGACCTGGATGCCATGTTGTGTGGTGAATGATTTAAATATCCTTGAGAAGGTAAAGCACTGGAGGATATAGTGGCTGTCTCCAAACATCTGAAGGGCTGTCATACAGAAAGGGGATTTGATTTGTTTCTTATCATTTAGGTCTAGTAAACAAAATAAAAACCTCTGCGAACCCCTAAGCCCCCCTCTCCATGTCTAATTCCTCTTTCTGTTCCCCTCAGCACTTAATCCACCCAGGACCTGGCTCATATTAAACACAAATTTGCTGACAAAGGGATGTGATAGAATTCCACTCAGCTCCGGTGGGTGGACATCCAGGAGGAGAACTTCAGCTTATTATAAAGATCTCTGACAGTCAACACGATCCAAGAAAACAATGGACCACCCTGGGAGTGATGAACTCCCTGCCAATAAATGTATTCAAAGAAAGATTGGGTCTTCAACTGGAGGCTGAACTAGGAATCAGATGACCCCTCAAACCGAAAAATGAGTAAGTTCTATTAGGAGGGGAAAGACAAGATCAAGGCCGTGCTTCCAGACAGTTACCTGGCTGTATATATAGAACAGATTGATATGAAGGGACCAGAGGCAGGGAGGACCAGTTAGGAACCATTGCAGTGGTCCAGAAGATAACAGAATAGATTAGGTGGCAGTGGGAATGGAAAGCCAAGGACAGGTGTGTGGTGACAGAAGCACTGGCCCTGGGCTGGAAGTCAGGAGCTACAGGATTTAGTCCTGCCTCTGCCATTAACTTATTGTGGGGTACGGGGTAAATCCCTTCCCTTCTCTGGACTTCAGTTTCCCCATCTGTGAAATGCAGAATAATCTCCAAGTCCCTGCTAACTCTGGATTCTGTTTATGGGAAAGAGATTATGAAGGCTAACTGGGACAATGTAGTAGACAGCCTTTATATGCTTCAAAGGAACAATATCACTAGTCTCATACTATCATTATTATTACAAAGGCTGCCTCCCCAGAACTTGGTGACGAGATTGGTAGGAGGGGACAAGGAGGAGTCAATGGACTGCATGTGTAGGGGGTGGGGTCAGGGGACAAGGACCTCCAATCTTTGGGGAGCGTCAGCTAACCTCTCTACTCCTCCCCCAAGATCTGTGAAGGCAGCGTGCTGTGTGCTGTCACCACATGAACTGCTTCCTCATTCCTTTGAGCCACACCTCATATTTGGCTAAAGGAAGCAATCAGTTCTAGGAAAAGTTAGACTCTGTTCCCCTCCTTTTAACGATCCCAAATGACACCGGTTGTGGTCCTTCCCTTAAATAATAAGTATCATCAACGCATATGAAAACAGCCAATATTATTGAGCACTATGTGCTAAGCACTTTACTTACATAGCTTTCTCACCCTGGGAGGTAGCTCTAGTTATTATCCCCATTCTATAGATGAGGACACCGTGGCGCATGGAGATTCACAATTTTCCCACAGTTGCATAGTTTATGAGGGGGATTCCAATACAGGTCTGTGTGATGTCAAGCCTGCATTCCTAGAGGCTTCTAGCATTTTACTATGTATTTTTACAACAGCTTAGGGAAGAGGGCAAGATCAGTACGGTCTCCAGGTTACAGGTGGGAAAACGGAAGCTCAGAAAGTTTAAATTAAGTCACTTGGACAAGTTAGTAAAGGCTTTCAACGTGCAGTTCACACTCTTTCTTGTTCTCTGTTCCTCTCCTATGACCCAGCAGTGCTTTCCTCCTTCCCTGCACCTTCCAGGGCCTCCCCAGTCTTCCTAGGCCTGATCGGTAGGGACTTGCCCAGACCATTTTACTTGTCCTTTTCCTGGGGCAGGGGGAGGGAAGGATTTCTGAAAGGCAAAAGTTAACTCCCATCTCCTCACTCACCACCACCAGCACACACACACCCCAGCCCAGGGCCTCGAGGTGACAGTGCTGAAGGCTTACAGAGTGAGTCACGCAGAGCTGACCTGCCAGTCACTGGAGCATCAGGTGCTAAGCTTAGGTTAGAAGGGTGGAAAAGTAGGCCAAGTGTTCTCATCCCCAGGAGCACGGCCCAGTTGCAGCTCGGGCCCCCCCCTTACTCATCTCATCCCCAAATACTGCAAACATTTAGGGGACACTGTGCAAGGCCTGGCAGAGGAGACATGAGAAATCAGAATGCATTCCCACCCTTCAGAGGGGATAGGACAGTGAGTACAAAATAATATATACTTATAAAGAGTGATGGGGGTACATGGTGATGAATTCCAAGGAGAGAAGTTCACAAAGGAGTTGAGATCAGAGTGGAGTCTTAAAGGGTAAGTTGAACATGCAGAGGTAGAGGGGCACTCCAGGCTGCAGGAACGCACAGGCAGAAGCGCTAAAGCTTAGATGTATTTGCACACCATCTAGCAGGCAATAGGGAGGTATGGAGTGCACTATGGCTTTGAGAAAGACTGCCTGAGTTTGAATCCTGGCTCTGTCCCTTCTCAGCTATTTGACCTTGGGCAAGTTACTTAACCCCTCTGGGAGAGATATCATTGTCTCCTATTATTTGCTCTCCCCCTTCCCAGTAAGCTTACACATTCTAGCCAGTTGCCATGTGACTCCAGAGGGAGGAGTACACTTCCCCAGACCAATGTCAGACTTGATCACATGACTTACTTTGGCCAGTGGAATCTGAGCTGCAGAGATACATGCCAGTTCTAGGCAGAAACTTGAAGAACCATTGCATGTTTTAGTCTAAAATCAAACTCTTTAATCTCTGCCACTGGAATGGCATGACCTGGATGGGGGCTGTGCCTTCAGCCTGGACCTTAGAGTGAAAAGACACAGAAAGCAGAGCTGCAGCCAACAAACAGCTGCCCCACAGCTGCCCCACAGCTATCTATGTGTAATCTGAGGGAGAAAACTTTGTTGTAAGCCACTGAGATTTGGGGGTTGTTTGTTGTCACATCATAACTTAGCATAACCTAGTGATTTTAGTAGTACTTACCTCATAAAACTGTTGTGAGGATTAAATAAGATGATCTTGTGAAAAAAGTATAACCATTTCATCAGAAATTGCGTTATAAAATGATCACTCTGACCACACATATATGGACATTTGATATACAACAGAAATGACATTTGCAAAAGGCTCGCAAAGGATGGTGTCACAGGTTGAATAGTATCCCCCCAAAATTCATTTCTACCTAGAACCTCAGAATATGACCTTGGGACTTCCCTGGTGGCACACTGGTTAAGAATCCATCTGCCAATGCAGGGGACACGGGTTCAGTTCCTGGTCCGGGAAGATCCCACATGCCTCGGAGCAGCTAAGCCCGAGCTCCACAACTACTGAAGCCTGCACTCTAGAGCCCGTACTCCACAACAAGAGAAGCCACCACAATGAGAAGCCCGTGCACCGCAACAAAGCATAGCCTCTGCTCACTGCAACTAGAGAAAGCCCGTGTGCAGCAACGAAGACCCAATGCAGCCAAAAAAAAAAAAAATGATCTTATTGGAAATAGGATCTTTACAGATGTAATTAGTCAAGGATCTCAAGATTAACTCATCCTGGATTTAGAGTGTGCCCTAAATCCAATGACTGCTATCCATATAAGAAAACAAGAAAACACACAGAAACAAAAAGAAGGCAATGTGAAGATGGAGGCAGAGACTACTGTGCTGTGTCTACAAGCCAAGGAACACCAAGGATTGCTGGCAAACACCTGAAGGTAGGAGAAAGGCATGGATATTTTCTCCCTCCCCCCATGAGGAACCAATTCTGTCCACACCTCGATTTTGGACTTCTGGCCTCTTGAACTGTGAGAGAATAAATTTCTGTTGTTTTAAGCCACCCAATTTGTCGTAATTTGTTATGACAGCCCTAGGAAATTAATACAGATGGATTATTTTTAAGTGATACTGAACAATTGGTTATTCATTTGGAAAAAAATAAAATTGGATTCCTACCTCATAGCATACATAATAATAACCTGTTGGATTAAAGACCTAAATTTGAAAAGCAAAACCTTAAAATCTTTAGAAGTAACTAAAGAAAATCATATTTAGGACTTCAGGATACAGAAGAATTTCTTAAACAAGACATAAAAATCATAAATTGTATTACTCTGGGTTATCCATAGAAATAGAACCAGTAGGATATATATTCTATATATCTACGTCTATATCAATAGATAGATAGATTTATTATAAAGAATTGACTCATATGGTTATGAAACCATGCAACTGAGATGGGACTTGAACCCATAGGCTGGGACTCGAACCCAGCCAGAACCCACCATCTTTTTTTTTAATATATTTATTTTATTTATTTATTTTTGGCTGTGCTGGGTCTTCGTTGCTGCGCACAGGCTTTCTCTAATTGCGATGAGCGGGGGCTATTCTTCACTGTGGTGCGTGGGCTTCTCATTGTGGTGGCTTCTCTTGTTGCGGAGCACGGGCTCTAGGCACGTGGGCTTCAATAGTTGCAGCATGCGGGCTCAGTAGTTGTGACTCGTCGGCTTAGTTGCTCCGCAGCATGTGGGATCTTCCCGGACCAGGGCTCAAACCCGTGTCCCCTGCATTGGCAGATGGATTCTCAACCACTGCACCACCAGGGAAGCCCAACCTACTGTCTCTTAATTGAGATCACACACTTGGTCCCTGGACTTAATGAAGCTCAGGTTCTTTATGTCTCATCGCAGAAAGAATTCAGTGAGAGACAAAGTGATAGGTAAGAAGTGGATTTTTTTTTTTTGGCTGATCTGGGTATTCGTTGCTGTGCACGGGCTTTCTCTAGTTGTGTCGCTGTGGTGCGCAGACTTATTATGGTGGCTTCTCTTGTTACGGAGCACGGGCTCTAGAGCACAGGCTCAGTAGTTGTGGCACACGGGCTTAGTTGCTCCAAGGCATGTGGGATATTCCTGGACCAGGAATTGAACCCATGTCCCCTGCATTGGCAGGCAGATTCTTAACCACTGCGCCACCAGGGAAGTCCAAGAAGTGGATTTATTTAGAGAGAAACACACTCCACAGACAGAGTGTGGACCATCTCAGAAGACAAGAGGCCCCAAAATATGGGGTGGTTAGTTTTTATGGGCTGGGTAATTTCATAGGCTAATGAGTGGGAGGATTATTCCAACTATTTCAGGAGATTTCCACGAATTGGGCCACCGCCCATGTTTTGACCTTTTATGGTTAACCTCAGAACTGTTATGGTGCTAGTGGTGTGTCATTTAGTATGCTAATATATTACAAAGAGCATATAATGAGGCTCAAGGTTTACTGGAAGTTGACTCTTCCACCATCTTGGACCTACTTGGTTCTAACCAGTTTTTGTCATGTCCTATGGCTATGTCATTCTTTTATTTTTAAATTTTATTTATTTATTATTTTGTATTTTTTTAGTTTTATTTTTGGCTGTGTTGGGTGTTCCTTGCTGTGTGCGGGCTTTCTCTAGTTGCGGTGAGCAGGGGCTACTCTTTGTTGAGGTGCGCGGGCTTCTCATTGCGGTGGCTTTTGTTGCGGAGCACGGGCTCTAGGCGCACAGGCTTCAGTAGTTGCAGCGCATGGGCTCAGTAGTTGTGGCGCATGGGCTTAATTGCTCTGCAGCATGTGGGATCTTCGCGGACCAGGGCTCGAACCCGTGTCCCCTGCATTGGCAGGCGGATTCTTAACCACTGCGCCACCAAGGAAATCCCACCACCCTTACCTCTTACTTTTCTTCTCTCTTTTATTTCCTGACCCCCTTCCTGCTCTGCGCACAGTCCCCTCCCTCTGGGGGCAAAATATGGGATAAAACAAATCTAAATCAAACAGCTTCTAGATCTCATCACAAGAAGCCCTCAAAGTGGGGTGGAAACGAGAGGGGGAAAGAATCCTGGAGGCAGAGAAGAGGCTGCTTAGCGACTGCTGGTGAATCCACGGAGAGTACTGTGTCAGTTACCTACCTCCAACCCACGTCCAGCTCTTCCTTTTCCTGCCTGTGATCACAGAATTTTGAAACATCAGAACTGCAAAAGTCCTTGACATTCATCTACTCTGCCTCCATAAGTTTGCAGCTGGGAAAGTGACACAGGGGCACAGGAAAGGAAAGCAACTAGCTATTGTCACCCAGCAAGTCAGTGGCTCAGCAGGAACTAGAGTCCTAGGCCTCCTGACCCCCGATCAGTGATTGCACTTTCACCTATACCACACTTGACCTTCCTTCCTGTGGTCACTAGTCCCTCCCCTTGATTCCTACCTACCAGCTTTGGGAGGACATCTAAGCATTCCCAATCTGCCCTCCCATCCCCCACCCCCCAAACCCCACCCCCGAGTAAGCATAGGGTCCAGTGAAACAGGGGCAGAAGGGACAACCCACATCAGAAGGGAGGGCCAGCCTTAAATCCTAGGGACATATTTGGCAGTGGTGGGAATGGTGAAAGTGTCACTCTGGCCCACAGGGAGACCAGTCTCCTCTTTGGAGAGCTCCATTAGAAGCAGCCTCTGTTTCAGCAGGCCATCCTGGCGGGACCCCTCCTCACCCTTCCAGCCTAGCTGGCTGCCTGGAGGACCTACCTCACTCCGCCAGCCGTGGACTTGCACAGAGGCCACCCAGGCGCAGGATGGTCCATGACTGCCGGGGGCGGGTGGCGGGGGGGTGGGGTGAGGAGGAAGGGTTTCCAGAGGCTCCACTTTCAGTCCTTCTCCTCTGCTCCACAAAGGGCCACTGTCTGAGCACAGAGGGACCCTGGAGGGAGGCCTCCCAAGGTGCTCGGCAACAGGGCCGGGTTTCATCGCGCTGGGCCTCCTGGCCAAGTAAACATCAGGGTAGGAACAGGCCCAGCAGTTTCTGCAGACAGGGTCCTGGCTCCGGGCTGGCTCAGTGGCATCCTCACCCAGGGCTTCCCTGAGACGATAAGGAGGGCCAAGGTCATTTACCCACTTTTCTCCAGAAATGGAGTCAGGATAAGGAGCTGGCTCTATCTTAGTCCACTTCCCATTGTTCAAGGAGCAGAGAACCATCCTATTCCCGTCTTAAGAAGTAGATGTTTTACAAGAAATTTTTAAATTAGTTCAGAGGGAAAAGAGAGCTCCGTGAGCTTGAGTAATCAGGGAAGACTTCCTAGAGGAAGTGTGATTTAGGTGTGATTCTGCCTCAGTGTGTAGGTGTAGGTAGAATCTCCACAAACAGACAGGAAGGAGAGAGGCATTTCAGACAGAGCACAGAACTGGCAAGTTGTGGTGGCTGGAAAGCAGCAGTATTTGGGGTAAATGAAGAGACCTATTTGGCTAGGGTAGAGAATTAACACAGGAGAAGGTGGAAAATAAGGCTAGAAAGTTTGGTTAGGAACTAAACCTCAACTAGTCTTAACAGCCATGTGGAGGAGTCCTTACGGTTTCCAAGCAGAGTGGTGATGGGGTTCTAAAAGCAGAATTTTTGAAAGCTTAGTCTTAAGATCTTACGAAAGAGGCCTCAGGTTGAGCCTCAGTCCTCTGGGAGAACTTGGGCTGGTTATGGCCTCTCTTGGGGCTTGGTTTCTTCATCTTTAAAATAAAATCGTTATACCAGAGAATCTTAAAGCCCTTTCCATCTCTGAAGTGCAAGGATTCTCTAATGGGGCAACATGGACTATAGAAAATGAAGGGAGGAGAGGCCGTGGCCACACCCTGGACACCTCTGGGCTGCATTTCTGCAATGATTCATCTGCTTAGAGCTGTCATGCCACCACCATCGCTGCCAGGCACTATGCTAAGTAGTTCCTTTTTTAAAAAACTTCATTTTTGTGAACAGAAAATGCATGTACATTCTGCAAATTTTAAGTCATAAAAAGATATATGTATGGTAAAAATAAATTTCCTTCCTTCCCCTCTTTCCAGCCACCCATTTCTTGTCCCGCTGTACCCTGAGTATGCTTTCACAGATAATCCATGCATTTTTAAAGATTCTATAGATTCTTTTTCTTTATGCAAATGGGAGCATACTAGACACACCGTTCTGTACCTTGCTTTTTGACTTGAAAATTATGGAGATCTTTTCATATGAGTCTATAAAGAGCTGCCTCATTCTTCGTATGGCAGGACCATGATTTATTAAACCAGTCCCCTATGGATAGATATTTAGGGTGTTTCTTTTCTATCATAAACAATGCATCAATGAATATCCTGAACATACATCATCCAGCATATGCTGGAATAGGTCTACAGGATACATTCCCAGAATTGAAATTATGTGCTAACTTCTTTATATGACTTAATACTCTCAAAAAGAGTTTAAAGTGATCATAATTATACTGATTATGCAAATGAGAAAACTGAGGCACAGAAAGATGCATTAACTTGCACAAGTCACACAGCTCTTACATAGTAGAGCTGAGATTCCAATGTGGACAGTCTGACACCAGAGCTAACACACTCAGTCATTCCACTAGTGGTTCTGAAACTTTAGTACACATCAACATCACTGGGAGGGCTTGTTAAAACATAGAGTACTAATAGTTTCTGATTCAGCTCATCTATGGTGGAGCCCAAGAATTTGCATTTCTCACAAGTTCTTAGGTGATCACTCTTTGAGAACCACTGCACTACAATAGCTCTTCCACCTTCAGCTGTGCACGTTGTCCAAAAAGAAAGCAATTGGTACTCAGTAACTGGCCTTGATAGGACCAGAGTTGAGAGGCACAGGAAAGGATTCCTGGAGCCCATCTATCTAAGCTCTTTGAAGGCCCTGCACAGTGCCTGGCACATAGTATTCAAAAAATACTTGTTGAGGGCTTCCCTGGTGGCGCAGTGGTTGAGAGTCTGCCTGCCAATGGAGGGGACACGGGTTCGAGCCCTGGTCTGGGAAGATCCCACATGCTGCGGAGCAACTAGGCCCGTGAGCCACAACTACTGAGCCTGCGCGACTGGAGCCTGTGCTCCGCAACAAGAGAGGCCGCGATAGTGAGAGGCCCGCGCACTGCGATGAAGAGTGGCCCCCGCTTGCCACAACTAGAGAAAGCCCTCGCACAGAAACGAAGACCCAACACAGCCAAAAATATATTTAAAAAAAAAAAAAAACCTGTTGAATGAATGAATAAGTAAATGAGGTATAAGTACTCCATGCAACTTGTTGCTGTCTCTTTTCCCAGCCCCTGAGAGCCCCTGCCCTGGGGAAGCTCCACTGCCCACACTGGCTGAGATCCAGCTTCATGTTGTGAGAGCCTGCTATGGACTGAATGTTTGTGTTCCTCCCCACCCCAAATTCATATGTTGAATCCTTAACCCCTGATGCGATGATATTTGGAGATGGGACCTTAGGGAGGTAATTAGGTGTGGAGGAGGTTTTGCAGGTGGGGTCCCCACAATGGGATTAGGGTCCTTATAAGAAGAGAAAGAGACCAGAGCTCCCTCTCTTTCTCCACCATGTGAGGACACGGTGAGAAGGCAGCTATCCGCAGGCCAGGAAAAGGGCCTCATCAGGAACCAAATCCACCTGCACCTTGATTTTGAACTCTCCAACCTCCAGAACTTTGAGAAACAAATGTGTGTTGTTTAAGAACTCAGTCTGGGACTTCCCTGGTGGCGCAGTGGTTAAGAATCCGCCTGCCAATGCAGGAGACACGGGTTTGAGCCTTGGTCCGGGATGATCCCACATGCCACGGAGCAACTAAGCCCGTGTGCCACAACTACTGAAGCCTGCGCTCCTAGAGCCCGTGCTCTGCAACAAGAGAAGCCACCGCAATGAGAAGCCCACGCACCGCAACAAAGAGCAGCCCCTGCTCGCCATAACTAGAGAAAGCCCATGCGCAGCAAAGAAGACTCAACGCAGCCAAAAATAAATAAATAAATAATAATTAAAAAAAAAAAAAAAGAACTCAGTGTATGGCATTTTGTTATAGCAGCCCAAGCTAACTAAGACGGAGCCCTTGGGAGCAGAGCTGTTTATTTCCTCCCATTCCTCCCTTAGCTTATAATGAAATCAATGAAGCTGCTAGACCTCTGTTATTAAAGAAAAGGCAGCATCTTAGAATGCTAGAGCTCGATCGAGATAAGCTAGTCCAGTGCTCTCATTTATTATTATTAATAGCAAGAGCTATAATTCATAGCACACCCATGCGCTTGACATGCTTGCTTTTTTTTTTTTACTTCCCTCTAATCTAATTCCCTGTATTTCCTTTCCCCTTATTCTAGTACACAGCCTCTTCTTCCATTCCATGCAGTTGATGTGGCCAGTACACACACACACACACACACACACACACACACACACACTATGGGAAAGATTTAAATTCGGGAGTTTGTGAGGAGACCTGAGCTCTTGCTGCAAGAGCAGCAAGGCACTGACAGAAACATCCCACAAACAGGAAGAAACAACGTTTCCAGGGTCATGCATTGTGGCAGCCACACACCAGCCCACCTCCTCCAGGTGCTGACTCTGTTACAGAATTATACCCCTGAGCTCAGGGCCTTGAGGACCCCGACAGCGTCTCCCAGCTGCTCCCTACCTGGCCTTGAATCCTGCTCCTGCTGCCTCCCTCTCCCACGGGCCTCCATCCTGGGTTCCCTTTCCTGCTGGCGGCCTTGTTATGGACCCCCCCGCAAGGCCAGACTTATAGCTGAAAATGTCTAGGCCCCAGGCCCCTGGAGAAGTAACACTTCAGAAGCCATTTGTTGGGCAGCTGGAGAGAAGGAGGTCATCAGGGAGAGAATTTCAGGGGCCAAGTCAGATTCAGTTGGTCAGCTGTACTTCAGGCAGCAGTCTGACTCAACTGACATTATCGAATGTAGAGGAGGCGGCGGTCAGGCAGGTGCAGCCAGACACAGACGCTGTCCATCGAGCTGAGCCAGGCAGAGGCGGTCAGGAAGGGACAGTCAGGCGGACTCCGTCATTCAGAACCCGGTGCCTGAGATCCAGTTAGACTCAGACGAGCAGCCAGAACCAGCCAGCCGCAGCCGCAGCCTCAGCCACCGCAGTCTGGCAGATGCGGTCGGTCCGCCCATCAGGCGGGCTGATCCCACCTGTCAGATGGCCAGTCAGGAGGGCCCCACCAGGCACAGAGGCTGTAATGAGGCCAGTGCAGTCAGGGTAGCCAGCCAGCTTGTCAGCCAGCCAGTCAGGGGACTCGGGCAGACGCGCGGGCCTGGCCGTAGTCAGAATCAGCTGCTCAGGCTGTCTGCTTAGCCCATTCAGCAGAGTTGGGGTCAAAACGCTGGCACAGAGGTATCAGTGAACTGGTCAGTCAGTCACAGAGGGCCTCGGTCAGTCAGATACAGCTTGTCGAGCACCGATGGAGTCCGGTCAGTCAGAAGCAGATCGACTCAGTCAGACACGCCCCATCAGGCCCAGATGCCATCAGCCAGATAGGGCAGTCAGTCAGTCAGTCAACTGCGGTCAGGCAGACAGATCACGCGGTCTTGGTCCACCAGGCATCCATGAAATCTGTGTTCAGTCCGACACAGCCAGACAGACACGGATTATCAGGCAGTGATGGCGTCTGTGGTCACTGAGACACAGTCGGCCAGTCAGAGGCAGTCTGTCAGGCACTGATGGAATCAGAGCGCCGCGGAGGCCACAGAAGCCAGGGACTGAGGCCCGGAACCTCCTTCTGGGCGGAGCCTTGTTGTGGGCGGGGCCTCCTTGGGGGCGGGGCCTCGTTCTTGCACTGGACCGCCCGTCCACCCCTCTCCCGGCAGCCTTCGGACGTTGCCATGGCAGCTTCG
Organism: Eubalaena glacialis; assembly: GCF_028564815.1. Classification (NCBI taxonomy): domain Eukaryota; kingdom Metazoa; phylum Chordata; class Mammalia; order Artiodactyla; family Balaenidae; genus Eubalaena; species Eubalaena glacialis. The sequence continues at coordinate 23,946,892 of NC_083728.1, forward strand.
GACTCGGCCGGAGTCGCTCCTTCCCAGCCCCCGGGGTCCTCCACCCCCGACCCCCGCGCCTGCGGAGTGGAGGTCCCGGCGGTGTAGTGGAGGGGCGGCGGGGTTGGACAGGCTGCCCTCCGCACGGCGGCAGAGGCTGCGGCTCGCGCTTTTGTCATCCCCTTGTACAGATGAGGCTGATTGGGAGACCAGGAACGACGCACGTCAAGCTACACAGTGACAGAGACCCAGAACCTCTGGATCCCTTGCTCCTCTCCAGAACCCTGCGCTCTCCTTTAGGAGGAATCAGATTTCCCCAGGCATAGGGTGCGTATCGAGAAGAGAGAACAGCCCATGCAAAGAGGCTTTTAGGGTTCTTTGGGCTTAATAATGACTAGGGCGAACACTCGCCTTGTACCAAGCTCTGTAGTAACAGCTTCGTGTACAGTAATTCACTTGAGCCTCACAATTTTCCTTTGAGAGAAATAATGATGATTTCCTTTTTGCATATTGGAAACTGAAGCACAGAAGGGTTGGTAACTTGACCAGGGTCAGCAGGCTGTGGGGTGAGCCAGGATTGGAACCCAGGCAGCCTAACTCCTGACATTCACTCCTGGGCCCTCAACACACCCTCTGGCCCTTTCCTTGTGACCTCCGAGGGCAGAGCATGAGTCCCCTTCAGCAGGCCTCCCTGGTCTGTTTCAGAATGCCCAACCCTGTGCATAAGGCTCCTGTTTGAGTCTCTGCTTTAAGGACTGAGAATAAGGAGCTATCAAAACCAGGAACCTGGCCCAACCAGGGGACAAACTATGGGTCTGTCTCACAGAGTTCAGAGAAGGGAAAGCCTGTGAGATGAAAGAAGCCAGGGCCAAGAGGCCACTGAAAGCTGTCAGTGGGGAACCCTATGAGCATGGCCCCTCAGGGGTTCAAGTTGAAAGATCTTTGAACAAATTCCAGCAATGTGAGCCAGGAGTTAGAAACACATCATGGGTCATAAACGCAAATGCCTACAAGGGCCAGAAAGGTAATGAAAGTCATGAAAACAAGTCAAGTGACTAGATTGGCAAACTCTCCCCATCTAAAGGGGGCACTGCCTCTTGACTCCTGTCCATCATGTTCTCAGACACCTGTTTTCTCTAGCCTTCTAACAACTGGATGATGTTGGTAAGTCAATTAACATTGAGTCTCGGTTTTTCCATCTGCATAATGGGAAGGAATATTTGGCTTTATCTCACAGGGTGAAATATTATGGCAATTAAACATGTTTTTGTATGTAGAAAATATTTTGTGAGCTGTAACTTACTCTGTAAAGTGGAGGGGGTATGAAGAGGAGGTTGACTGAATATGTGTTGTACATCTGCTACATGGTCTATGGGTTCTGACAGCATTCCTCTAGGCAGAGCTTAGCATTCCTCTTGTAGAGAAGATGAGAATGCCCTTCAAAAAGTATGCTGACTTACCCAAGGTCACAAGTTTGTGTATGATGGAGCCAGATTTAGAACTTAGGTCTTTCTGACTTCTAAGGCCAGTCTCTTACAACAGTTGTTTTGCAAGGTGTTGCTTGGTCCCACCAGTTGCACTGAGATGATTTCAGGTGAAACCCAAATGAACAGTTTAAAAATAGTTATATAATTTTTGTTATTTTCAATTTTAGAGGAAGCTTATTGATACTACAGAAGTCCTAAATTTCACACAGCCAGACTGTAGTAGGTTGAATAATGGCCTCCCAAAGATATAGAGACCTAATCCCTGGAACCTGTAGATATTAATTTATTTGGGAAGAGAATCTTCACAGATGTGATTAAGTTAAGGATGCTGAGTTGAGGAGATCATCCAGGATTATCCAAGTGGGCGCGAAATGCCATCACAAATATCCTTGTAAGAGGGAGGCAGAAAGAGAGAGGCAGACAGACACACAGAAAAGCAGGAGACAATTCAACCTCGGAGGCAGAGATCACAGTGATGTGGCCACAAGCCAAGGAATGCAGGCAGCCACAAGCTGGAAGTGGCAAGGACGATTCTTCTTTAGAGCCTCTGGAGGGAACATGGCCCTCTCAACATCTTTATTTCAGCCCAGTAAAACTACTTCTGAACTTCTGGCCTCTAGAACTATGAGAGAATACATTTCTGTTATTTTAAGGTATCAGCTTTGTGGTAATTTGCTACATCAGCCACAGGAAACAAATACACACGTCTACAAGTCTTCAAAAATTCATGCTCCAAACCCCTAGTGTATACATAACCCCCCCTTATTAAAAAATAAAATTATTTTTAGATAATTTTATATTTACAGAAAATAAATGTAAATCTCTGATTTACAGAGTACAGAGATTTCCCATAGCACAGAGAGTTCCCATACACTCCTCCCCCAGTTTCCCATATTGCTAACATCTTACATGACTATGATGCATTTGTCACAACTGAGAAACCAGCCTTGGTACCTTCCTATTAACTAAACTCTACACTTTATTTGGATTTTACTAGCTTTCCCCCTAACATCCATTTTCTGTTCCAAGGTTCCATCCAACATATTACATTACATTTAGTCTTCATGTCCCCTTAGTCTCCTCTGGCCTGGGACAATTTCTCAGACTTTCCTTGTTTTTCATGACCTTGACAGTTTTGAGGAGTATTGGTTAGGTGTTTTAGAAAGTGTCCCTCAATTTGGGTTTCTCTGATGGTTTTCTCATGGTTAGACTGGGATCATTGGTTTCGGTGAAGGATATCACAGAGGTAAAGTGCCCTTTTCATGACGTCATGTCAGGGGTACATGATATCAATATATGACTTGATCACCTTGAGTACCTGGCCAAGGTAGTGTTTGCCAAGTTTCTCTCCTGTGAAGTTACTTGTTTTTTCTCTCTTTCTACTCTCTGAAAGCAAGTCATTAAGGGCAGCCTACTCTCAGGGGGGCATTAAGCGCCACATCTTGGAGGAGATAAATTACTTGGAATTCTTCTATTAGGAAGATTTGTCCCTCCTCCTCCATTTATATATTTATTCAATTATTTATTGACATCAGTATGGACTCATGGATATTTAGTTTATACTTTGGGCTGTAATCTGGTACTATGTTATTTCTTTTGTTGCTCAAATTGCTCCAGCTTTGGCCATTGGGAGCTCTTTTGGGATGTCTCTTATGTCCCTTTGACACCAATTGTTTTGCATCTTGGTTACACCAAGATGATTTCAAGTGGAACTCAGCTTATCTTTTTTTAAGAGTTGTATATTTACTTTAATAGATCTTAGGAAAACATAACCTGCATGTCAAATTGACAATTTCACAAATACCACTGAGGACAAGGCTAATGTAGTGCTGGTTGTGCTAAGTGAGTCAATTCACAGAGAGCTATTAAGTAAAAACTGGTACTGATGGTACATCGGTATGGAGGAAGTTGTTAAGCTGATTAGGGAATGACTCAAATTTGAGAAACATCTGTACTAAAGCAGAACCAAGTCCCAAATTCAGGCAGTGATGATAACGATGAGACTATGAGCAGCTTCTCTGGGACACACCCACACACAAGCCATTCCCAGGGCCCTGCTGCCAGGTAGACCTGTCTCAGTGCAGATGCGTGCTGATGTTGATAACGGTGGAACTGCGCATGCCCAGGCCCGGGACGGATGGATGCTGCACTGTTTCCCAAACGAGCTGCGTGGGTGGCTTGCAGCTCAGCACCGTTCCTGCGAATGAGCTTGGAACCGTTGGCCTAACAAACACGTTCCGTGTCACAGGCCTGACATGTGATGTTTCCCGAGGAGAAGTGCCAGGAAGGCTCGTTATTTTTACTTTTTTTCCCGTGTTTCATCCTTAATCTGAGATAGGCAGAAAGACGTGGTGGACTCAGCGGTCAGACCCGGTACACTCTTGGCTCAGAGTCTTGTCTGAGGTCTGCAGACCAGTCCCCCAGCCCCACTGAGGATGCTCAGCATTGAACTGGAGTATTTAGCTTGCCCTACTCTGCACGATCCTGAGCCCTGACCCAGGCCCTGAATCTACCTCCTGGTTAAGGAGTGATGCTCCAGAATCTCTGGCCTGATCTGAAATAGAAAGCCCTTCAAGAAAGAAGTTTTTTAATTTCCCTGCTTCTAGTCTGAACTGTGGGTGGCTGCAGGCTGGTGTGTGCTCAGGCCTCTAAACCCTCTATAGTGCCTTCCCAGGGAGCTCTGGAGTCACATGACCTAGGTTAGAATCCTAGTTCTTCCTAAGAACTAGATAAGTTACATTGCCTCTCATCTCTAAAAGGAAGATAGGGACTTCCCTGGTGGCCCAGGGGGTAAGACTCCGCACTCCCAATGCAGGGGACCCGGGTTCGATCCCTGGTCAGGGAACTAGATCCTGCATGCCACAACTAAGAGCCCACAAGCCGCAACCAAAAAGATCCCGCGAGGCACAACTAAGACCCAGCGCAGCCAAATAAATAAATATAAAAAAAAATAATTAAGAGGCTATTAGAGTCACCCAGACTAGAGATATTGCTGATTTAGACTATAGAGCAGCACTGTCCTATGACTTTCTGCATGGTGGAAATGTTCTATATCTGTGCTCATACAGTAGCCACTAGCCACCTGTGGCTCTTGAGCACTTAGAATGTGGCTGGTGCAGCTGAGGAATTGAATTCTTAATTTCATGTCATTTTAATTAATTAAAATTTAAATAGCCTCCTGTAGTTAATTTCCAAAATACACAAACAAATCATACAACTCAATAACAAAGAAACAAACAACCCAATCAAAAAAATGGACAGAAGACCTATATAGACATTTCTCCAAAGAAGACATACAGATGGCCAACAGGCGCATGAAAAGATGCTCAACATCGCTAATTATTAGAGAAATGCAAATCAAAACCACAGTGAGGTATCACCTCACACTCGTCAGAATGGCCATCATTAAAAAGTCTACAAATAATAAATGCTGGAGAGGGTGTAAAGAAAAGGCAATCCTCCTACACTGTTGATGGGAGTGTAAATTGGTGCAGCCACTGTGAAAAACAGTATGAAGTTTCCTTTAAAAACTAAAAATAGAGCTACTATATGATCCAGCAATCCCACTCCTGGGCATATACCTGGAAAAGAGGAAAACTCTAATTCGAAAAGATATATGCACCCCAATATTCATAGCAGCACTATTTACGTTAGCCAAGACATGGAAACAACCCAAATGCCGATCAACAGACGATTGGTTTAAGAAGGTGTGATATATACAGTGGAATAGTACTCAGCCGTAAAAATAAATGAAATATTGCCATTTGTGGCAACATGGATGGACCTAGAGAATATCATACTAAGTGAAGTAAGTCAGACAGAGAAAGACAAATATTGTATCACTTACATGTGGAATCTAAAAAATAATACAAATGAATGTATATACAAAATAAAAACAGACTCACAGACATAGAAAACAGACTTATGGTTACCAAAGGGGAAAGGGAGGGGGTGGTGGGATAAATTAGGAGCGTGGGATTAACAGATACAAACTGCTATACATAAAGTAGATGAGCAACAAGGATTTACAGTGTAACACAGGGAACAATATTCAATATCTTGTAATAACCTATAATGGAAAATAATCTGAAAGTATACAAATAATATGAATATATAACTGAATCACTTTGCTGTACACCTGAAATTAACACAATATTATAAATCAACTATACTTCAATTTTTAAAAAATAGCCTACTGGGTAGATGGACCTAGAGTCTGTCATACAGAGTGAAGTAAATCAGAAAGAGAAAAACAAATATCGTATGCTAACACATATATATGGAATCTAAAAAAAAAAAAAAAAAGGTTCTGATGAACCTGGGGCAGGACAGGAATAAAGACACAGACGTAGAGAATGGACTTAAGAACACGGGGAGGGGGAAAGGTAAGCTGGGATGAAGTGAGAGAGTAGCATTGACATATATACACTACCAAATGTAAAATAGAGAGCGAGTGGGAAGCAGCTACATAGCACAGGGAGATAAGCTTGGTGCTTTGTGACTGCCTAGAGGGGTGGGATAGGGAGGGTGGGAGGGAGATGCAAGAGGGAGGGGATATGGGGATATATGTATACATATAGCTGATTCACTTTGTTATACAGCAGAAACTAACACAACATTGTAAAGCAATTATACTTCAATGAAGATGTTTTAAAAAAAAAAGAAACGCATATACTAAAAAAAAAGAAAAAGAAAAAAAATAGCCTCCTGTAGCTAGCGGCTACTATGTTGGACAGCACAGGAAATTGGCTGTACCTTAAATATATTTAGGAGGAAGATAGAACTTGTAATGGTTGGGGGATAGGGAGTGAGAGAGAGTGGAATCAAGGACGATGCCCAGTTTTTTTATTGGGGAACTGGGAGAATGATACTACCATTTACTGACTTGGAGAAGAGCAGGCTCTGGGGAGATACCAAGAGTTTTGTTTCGTTTTGTTTTTAAATATTTATTTATTTATTTATTTGTTCATTTATTTATTTGGCTGTGCCGGGTCTTAGTTGTGGCATGCGGGATCTTCTTTGTGGCGTGTGGGATCTAGTTCCCTGACCAGGGATCGAAACTGGGCCCCCTGCGTTGCGAGCACGGAGTCTTAAACACTGGACCACCAGGAAAGTCCCAAGAGTTTTGTTTTGCACAAGAGGAGTTTAAAATACTGTTGGAACATTCAACTAGAGATATCAAGTAGAAAGTAGTATATGTACATGGTAGCCATCATCACCTTTAGGTTCCAGCAATACCAGGCTGTTGGCTGCTCAGAAGGGTGGGAGATCAGAAATGGGACCAAGAACTCCACACTGAGGCTTTCCTTCTTCTTGTCTTGGTTATTGTTCCAATCATCCACAAAGCCAGCCAGTCCTTGTTTGAAACCCTATGATCTGTGGCTCCTCCTTCCCCTCCTCCCTCTTCTCTCCAGGTATGGAGCTCAGGGACGCCTTACTTTGCAAAGCTAGAAACCCTCACCCCAACTGTTTTCTACTCCGGTAGCCACTCCTATGGCTCAGGCCTTTGTCATCTCATTGTGGACTAGAGCCGCAGGGCCCAGAGCTCCTGGCCTCACCACTCCTGCTTTCTGCCTTCTAGCAGAGGGGTCTTTCTGACTGTAGGATTTCCCTCCTGGGAATCCTGTCTGGGTCTGCATCAAAAGTTTTAAGCCTGAACCAAGGCTTTGATCCTTGTTTACATTTCTAAAATTGCATCCAAAGGAAATCAGAAAGCCTCCACAAAGTTTGAAAATCCACAAGAAAGTTCCTCACGGCATTTATTATAAAAGCTAGACGTATACTTCTCAACCATATCTTACATGACCTATCAGCAGTCTCCCTTGAAACACATTTACTTCCAGGATACCACATTCTGTGGTTGTTCTCCTACCACTCTGGTCACTCCTCAGTCTCCTTTGCTGGTTCTTTCTCATTGCCCTCATCTCTACGTATTACAGTGCCCCAGAGCTCAGGCCTGAGACCTCTCTCTCTCTTTGCATACACCCTTGGTTCTCTCATGCAGCCTCATAGCTTTAAAGGGATCTGTATTCTGATGACTCCCAAAAGTATATATCCAACTCCAACTCTCCCCTGAATGCCAGACTCACAAATACAACTATCTACTTGACATCTCCACTTGAATGTCAAACAGACATCTCAAACTTATCATGCCCCAAACTGAAGTCAAGATATTCTCCCCAAAACTCCCTCCTCCATGGTTTCTCCCATCTCACTTAATGGCAATTCCCTCCCTTATTTGCTCAGGCCAGAAGCCTTGGAGCCATCCTCGATTTCTCTCTTTCAACTTCACATCTGGTCTATCAGCAACCTGCAGGCTGGATCTTATATTTATCATGAATTCAATCACTGTTTTGCCATCTTTGCTGCCATCATCCTGGAACAAGCCACTATCCAGTTTCACCCCATTGACAGCAATGGCTATTAGCAGGTCTCCCTGCTTCTTCTACCTCGGGTCCCACTTCAGCTCTTCTCCATACTGCAGGGCAAAGCCCTCCAACGGCTCCCATTTCACTCAGAAAAATACACCAAATTCCCTTTTCCGTCTTTCGCATTATGTGAGTGGTTTAACGTCTACACTCTCGCTGCTCACTCTGCTCCAGCCTGTTTGTTGTCCCTCGATCAGGCCAGCCCCATACGCCTCAACTTCAGTGCCTGCGCACTGGCCGCTCCCTCTGCCAGAAAGGCTCTTCCACCCGACATCCCCTTGGATGGCTCCATTCCCTCACCTCCGTATGTCTGGTCAAAAGTCACCTGGCCACATTCCACACTCACACCTCATATTCCCCTTCTTTTATTTTTTCATAGCACTTTCACCATCTGCCCTTTTACACATTTTAAGGGTTGTCTGTTTTCCCTACTATAGTGTAAATTTCAAGGGGGCAGAAATTTTTGCCCCCCTTCACTGCTGCATTCCCCAGTGCTTATGTGGCACACAGTAGGTGCTCAATTAATAGGGGGTAAATGAGTGAACGAATGAAAGATTGTAAGGAGCCTCAGTGTCTTAACAGTGGGGGTGTGAGGGAATGGAGAAATACGCATGCTCGGGGAATTCTGAAAAATTACCGTTTGTTAGGGCAAGCCAAGAGGGCGTCCGGACCTCACGTGACACCTCCCTCGTCCTTCCCCCTGCCGGAACGTTTCAGTCCCGGAACCTTAGCTCGCGGGTCCCGCGCGCTTGCACTTCCGGTACCTCTCTTCTCTAGCCAGCAAAGAGAACTGCCAAGTCAGTTCCGGCAGAGAGCGCGGTGAGAAGCGGATCGCGGCCTTCTAGCCCGGGGCCCTCCAGGCCCTCCGGCCTCCGGTCGGCAGGTGAACTGGGGGGCCCCCGGAACAGGCTCAGGCTGTGTCTTGCCGAGCCCCAGAGCCCTCGCCGCAGCCGCCCACTGGCAGGGCCCGAGCCTGGAAGCAGCAACGAACTTCTCCCCCACCCCCACCCCCACCCCCACCCCCACCCCCACCCCCACCCCCACCTCCACCTCCGCGACCTAATGGCGGCGGCCCCTTGGAGCCCAGATCCCGCCCACCGCCGGGTCTCTTGACCCCGCGCTGCAGGGGTTAGGCGAAGCCTCCGGCAGGCCACCGAGGACGTGGCGCCTTTGGTCGTCGGGCGTGGCAGGGCGAGAAGAATGGCGGCCACTGGAACGCCGCGGAGGGCCGTTAGAGCCTCGAGGGCCCGGGAAGGGGGGGGTCTGCGTGGACGCCAGCTCAGCCACCCTTAGGCCTTGGAGCCCGCGCGGATCCGGGACCTGAGGTGACCTCTCTGTCCCAGTTGGACGAGACCTCACCTCGTCCAGACAACGACGGACAAAGGCCTGAACGGGCCCGGAAGGTGAGCGGAGCCCCGGTCGACGACGGGTGGAACGTTAGCGGGTCATCGGGCGGTTGGTCGTCGTTCTACCAAGACCTCGATGTCGGAAGATAGAAATGGTAGAATAACGTACCACATGCAGCCAATAGGAAGTGCCCGCCACCCTTTGGGAAGATTTACTGGCCGTTTATAGAAGGCCTGTGTATATAATATGAAAAAGCTGCTCTCAACTTTCCCCCCAACCTTTCGAAAGAAAACTTTTCGCTACATATAGGCCTTCTAGATGTGAAGAGGTTGCCGACGTATGATAGAGTTAAAGTCACATGTCTTGTAAATGCCCATTTGTTTCTTTAAAAAAACCGTAGAAAAGAAATGTCTTCTGGAAATGACTTTTCGAAATGGAGTTGTTTGACCACCTCTAGAGGCGACATCAGGAGCCACAGAGGTCCACGTTTGTCCAGTGGGTTAGAGGACATGGAATGGCAGACGTTGAGGAGGAAGAAAAGAAGGTTCTATGCCAGACTGGTCACAGTTAGAAGACGTTTCCATATTAGAACCATTGTTTTGTGTGTGCATTTTATTCCTTACTACTGTATATGTAGTTGACAATAAGTACTTTTTTGAAATATCTAGTCTTTCTAGATGTTCTGAAGTGCCTGATATATGTTCGAAGTAGAGGTAGTAAAAAGACATTTTGTAAATATCTTTTTGTTAAAATTCGTATGAAATGTTGTTTTGGGGGGGAGGGGTGGCCAAACCACCTTTTTGAACAGTACGCAGTATGCACTGTGTTTGTGCACTGGTTCAAGGTCGGGGAGAGGAGAAGGAAGTGCAAAGAGCTCTGTGCCAGTGTGTTTATAGTGAGGCAAGATTAACCATTGTCTTTTTTATGTTCCTGCATTTTGTTTCACTTTGCTGTGTATATAGTGTATATAATGGACAAATGAGTCCTAATTTACAACACCTAGTCTTTCTAGATGTTAAAGAGGTTGCCAGTGTATGACAAAAGTAGAGTTACTAAATAATACATTTTGTACATTTTGTGTTAAAATTTCTGGGAAAGATTGTCTTCTGAAAATTTGAGCATTATAGCCCTCTGGGTTGGAGGGGGGGAGAGAGAGAAGGGGGTTGGTCTTAGAATGGCTAGAATGCTGGTATTTTGAAGACACTTTCAGATTATAACTGTTACGTGTGTGCGGTTCGTTCAATACTGCTCTGTATATAGTGGACAAACTTAAGTCCTTATTTGAAACATCTAGTCCATCTAGATGTTTAGAAGTGCCCAACGTATGTTAAATGTAGAGGTAGTAAAATATCACTTTGTAAATATCTTTTTGCTAAAATTCATAGGAAGTACTGTCTTTGGGAATGTTAAATGTTAAACCACCTCTCTGAACAGTATACTATTGTCTATACTTGTTCAGTGGTTTGGAGCAGGGAGGGAAAGAATTGCAAAAGGTAAATAGGCTAGTGTGTTCATACCTGGACGTTTTCATACAAAACCATTTTTTATATGTTCATTTTGTTTTGCTGTGTATATAGTGTATATAATGGACAAATTGAGTCCTAATTTTGCAACATCTAGTCTCTAGATGTTAAAGGGGTTGCCAGTGTATGACAAAGTAGGTAGTAAAATTAGCACATTTTGTCCACTTTATTGAAATTCATAGGAAAGCTTGTCTTCTGTAAATGACTTTTGGATATGAATTTGTTCAACCACCTCTAAGCATTACACATGCATGTACTTGTCCACTGGATTGGCGGCGGAGAGAAGGAAGTGAGGGAGGAAATGGTTCAGGCCAAAATGGTCATATTTAGAAGATACCTCAGATTATAACCGTTGTTACATCTGTGCAATTTTATTTAACAGTGCTGTGTACATAGTGGACAAGTAAGTTCTTATATGAAATATCTATTCTTTCTAGATGTTTAGAAGTGCTTGATGTATTTAAAAGGAGTTTTAGTAGAATAATGCTTCTTGTAAATAGCTTTTAGAAACTGATGGGAAATACTGTCTTTGGAAATGGAATTGTTAAACCTCCTCTCTGAACAGTATACTCTGTGCTTGTTCATTGGGTTTAGGGAGGTGGGAGGGAAGATTGCAAAAGATGTTTTGCTAGCAGTTACTAGAACATTGCAACTTATCCATTGCTCTCTATGTTACATGCATTTTGTTTAACTTTACTGTATATATTTTGTATATACTGGACCAATGGGTCCCAATTTTATAATATCTAGTCTCTAGATATTAAAGAGGTTGCCAATGTATGACAAAAGTAGAGTTAGTAAACTAACACATTTTGTACACTTTGTGTTAAAATTCATTGAAAGGCCGTCTTCTGAAAAGGACCTTTGGAAGTGAAATTGTAAATCACATCTAAGTGACACCTGTGCCTGTACTTGCCCAATGTTGGATGGATGGCCGAAAGGAGGTACTGGGAGAAATGAAGTGTTCTAGATTAGAATGTTCCTATGTAGAAGACACTTTCAGATCTAACCATTGTTACATGTGTGTAGTTTATTCAACACTACTGTGTATATAGTGGACAAACTTAAGTCCTTATTTGAAACATCTAGTCTTTCTAGATGTTTAGAAGTGCACAAAGTATGTTAAAAGTAGATGTAGTGAAGTAACATATTTTGTAGATACATCCTTTTGTTAAAATCCATATGAAATACTGTCTTTTAGAAATGGAGTGATCAAAATGATCAAACCACCTCTCTGAGCAGTACACATTATTTTATTTGTGCTGGTTCAGGGAGAAAGAAGAAAGTGTAAAGGGCTTTATACCAAGACTAACCATTGTCCGGTATGTCTCTGCGTTTTGTTTTACTTGGCTGTGTACATAGTGTACATAAAGGACAGAGGTCCAAATTTACAACATCTAGTCTTCCTAGATGTTAAAGAGGTTGCCAGTGTATGACAAAAATAGCCGATAAATACATTGTGTACACTTTGTGTTAAAATTCATAGGAAAGACTTCTGAAAACAACTGGAGGAAGTGAAATTGTTAAAATCCCCTCTAAGCATTACAGATGCTTATTATTGTCCACTGGGTTGATAGAGATGAGAAGGGGAAGCATTCTAGGCCAGAGTGTTCCTGTTTAGGAGACACTTTGTGACTATAGCCTTTGTGTGCAGTTTCTTCAGTGCTACTACATGTATATATAGTGGACAAACTTAAATCCGTATTTGAAACATCTAATCTTTCTAGATGTGTAAAAGTGCACAACATATGTTGAAAGTAGAGAATTAAAAGTAACACGTTTTAAGTATTTTTTTTCTGTTAATTCATAGGAAGATTGTATTGGGGGAGTGGAAATTGTTAAACTTGAGCCTTGGAGAGTAAGCTGACTATTCACTGGGTGGTGGGGAGGCGGGGAGCGGACAGGGAAGGAAGTACAGAGAAGGGATTTGTGCCCGAGTCTTTAGACAAGTTCAGATTGTCTAACCATTGTTCTATTTGTATGTTTTAGTTAATTGCTGTGTATTAAAGAATAAGCAAGTCCTAATGCCCAAAGTATATTAAAAGTAGAGGTAGTAAAATAACCCCTTAATAAATGCCCTTTTGTTGGTTTTTAGGAAGGGCTGTGTCTTCTGGGAGCGTCTATGTTAATCCACCTCTTGGAGCTAGATATAGTCCTGTACTTAGTCGCTGATATGCTGGAGGAGGGGTAAGAGGAAGGGTGAAGGGAAGGGCTCTTGGCTAATATCTCCATATCTAGAAGAAAGTTTTAGGTTATAACCATAGGTCTAAATGTGCATTTTTGTAAAGTACCAATGCTTATTATGGACAAGGTTCATTCATTATTTTGCAACATATAGGCTTTTTAGGAGTCCTGAGGTGACAATGTATGATAAAAAGTAGAGCTAGTGAATTAACCGATTTGTAAATATCTTTGTTACAATTGATAAAAAAGTAGCATCTTGGACATGGAATTGTTAAACCATCTGAGAAATGTACACCAGGACTTGTTCATTAGGTTGGCAGCAGAGGAGCAGAAGGAAGTATAAAAGGGAGGGAAGTATGTGGATATGTTCCTTTTTATATTTTGATGATAACCACTGATGTGTGTGCATCTCTTAGCTGTACTATAGGAATACATTGTTAAGTAATTCAGTGGAAACATACCTCCTTGCTAATACTTTAATAGTTTAGATCAGATAATGAATCCTCTTAAAAGCATTATACTTTGGGTACACTGTTGCTTTATGTCTCATTTTTAATTGAATGTTAAGGGAATGTAGTATTTTAATCATAACTCTGCCAATATCTTTATCTAGAGGCCTGTTGCCATTTTTGTCTTTTCTGAAGTTTTTGTCGCCAAGAAAGGATTACATTTTTTTTCCTTCCAGATTGAGTTGGTGTAGTGTATTTTTGGTTATCAAAATACTCATAGCTTTGGGACTTTGAAGTGGTAAATATTCATGATGTGTGAAAAAGCATGATACATAACTGTATGATCTTAATTACATAAAAATGGATGCTTAGTTGTGTTTAAATACACAAACGAGACCTAGAAGGACACATCAAATGGTAAACTGCTTGTGATGATGGATGACTTTGTTTTTTGCTTCTTGTGTTCTTTGGTTTCCTATTATGCACATGTTAACTTTTAAGAAATAAATGTTATTTTGAAAACCTTAATGAAGTCTCCATAGAAGCATAGTGTCCACACCCTTCATGCCTGGGCTATGAGGTATCTGAAGTGTCATGTCTTACGGTGCCTTCCATTGCTTAGATGTAAGCCCCGCTACCCCCAGCGCCGTGCCTTGCTGTTCTAGGTAACTAGTTCTGCGCTTCGGTGATTCCAGCTTTGCTCAAGCTATTCCTTCCGCCCATAGCGCCCTTCCCACGTTTTTCTTTCTTTCTTTCTTTCGTTTTTTGTCGATTTATTTTATTTATTTATTTCTGGCTGCATTGGGTCTTTGTTGTTGCACGCGGGCTTTCTCTAGTTGGCGGTGAGCAGGGGCTACTCTTCGTTGTGGTGCATGGGCTTCTCATTGCAGTGGCTTCTCTTGCGGAGCACGGGCTCTAGGCACGCGAGCTCAGTAGTTGTGGCTTGCAGGTTCTAGAGCGCAGGCTCAGTAGTTGTGGCACACGGGCTTAGTTGCTCCGCGGCACGTGGGATCTTCCTGGACCGGGGCTCGAACCCGTGTCCCCTGCATTGGCAGGCGATTCTTAACCACTGCGCCACCAGGGAAGCCCCCCTTTCCACATTTTTCATCTAGCAAAATCATTCTTTGTTGCCCTCAAATTTTGTATACAGTCTTGCCTACAAGAACCTGACACGCCAGAACCAAATGTCAGAAGTTAGGCCCTTTCCCTTGCAGCCCCTACTTGTGCCTCTTGTATCGACATATGGAACCCACTTGTACTGTCATTGTTACCTGAAATTCTACTGGATTGAGCTCTGGCTTAAATCATCTTACCACAGGGTGCAGCAGAATGCCTGACACATAGTAGGTGCTTAGGAAATGTCCGTTGAATACAAAAGAGCCAAAAGCTCAGCTTTTCAGACAGTTGTATGGCGTAGCTGCTGCCGGCATCAGTTGAACAGTCAGGGCTTCCCAGGCTGGCGGTTCCTATCAGCTGACCAAACCAGAGGGTGAAGGTTGGATGCAGCACCACCCACCCCAATCAGGCATCAAATATTCTCTAATGGACTACCAGAGGGTTTCTTACACCCAGCTTTGAGAGTGAAGCTCAAGAGACACTGGCCTCGAAATGTGGGGAGGTGGCATTTCTGGTGCTTCCCTGAGTGCTCTTGGTATAACATGGGTGGGCTGGGAGCCAGTGAAGGCAGGTAGAGGAGGCCCTTCCCATTGCCATCTTCTCCTGTTGACGCCCCTATGAGACAGGTGTTAGCTGACAGAGATGGGCTTCAGGGAGGCACATATGCCTGGAACCCCTGGCCTGGAAGGGGAGAACCAGGTGCATTTGGACAACTCATCCCAGGCTAGGACCAGTCTGCAACCCCAATCCACCAGAGCTGGAGGTAAAAGCTGAAGCTCTCTGTAATTAAAGGTGGAGTCATCCATAAAGGTCTGGGGGGGTGGGGGAAGGTAGGCTCATGAAGAGTTCAAGAGAAAAGGTTAGCTCTCAGAAAGTCCTGGACCCCCAGGCAAAGCTAACCCTCAGTGGACAGAAGAGGAAAGTGAAGTCCAGAGAGGGGACAGGCCCCACCGGGATCACACCTCATAACTAACAACATGTATTGCCAGGGAAAGAGCACTGGAAGGGAGTCAGAGGCCTCGGCTCTCGTCTGAGCTCTCTCACAAGCTAGGGAACACTGGCCACCTGATCCCGTCTGAGCCTCAGTCCCCTCTGTAAATGAGGGCTTTGTTCTGGCTGGTTGATGAGGTGCGCCTCTCCAGATCAGATGCTGGGCTTTTCAAAGCCACAGATTTCAGCAGCAGAGCCTGGGCCAGAAGCTTCTAAATCCCATTCTCTATTAAAAGGAAGCAGGGTCCCTGGAGAAATGGTTAATTCCACTGCTGCAACAGGAAAGTACGAGATCATCCTGGAATATCCTGTGGCAGCAGAAAACAAGAAAGTGCCTCAGAGAATGATAGGAACAGGTCAAAAGGACCCCAGAAGCCAGCTTGAAGTGGCTTCCATTGGCCTAATCTGTGGCAATTTGTGCATCAAAATAGAAAATGATAATAACAGATAATACACTGAATAAAATAGGAAGCCATGAGTCCAATGCTGATATAAATAAATGAATAAATGGAAAGTATGATAAGGAAGGGAATATTTACATAGTTCCAAAGCACCTCCTCACAAAATACCTATTAAAAGGGAATAAGACAGACACGCTCAACAGAGTGAAACGGCAACCTATGGAATGGGAGAAAATACTTGCAAATCATATATCTGATATATCTAGAATATATAAAAAACTCTGACAACAAAAAAATCCAATTAAAAAATTGACAAAGGACTTGAATAGACATTCTTCCAAAGATGACATACAGATGGCCATCAAGCATATGAAAAGATGCTCAACCTCGCTAATAATTAGAGAAATGCAAATCAAAACCACAATGAGATATCAACTCACACCCATTAGGATGGCTACTAACAAGAACAGAATGACAAGTGTTGACAAGGATCTGGAGGAATTGCAACCCTTGTTCACTGTTGGTGGGATTGTAAAATGGTGCAACTGCTATGGAAAACAGGATGACAGTTTCTTAAAAAAAATCAAAACTAGAACCACCATATGACCCAGCAGTCCCACTTCTGGATATATATACAAGAAATTTGAAAACAGGTCTGAAAGAGATATTTGCATATCCATGTTCATAGCAGCACTATTCACAAAAGCCAAGAGGTGGAACCCAAATTTCGATCAACAGATGAATGGATAAACAAAATATGGTATATACACGCCATGGAATATTATTCAGCCTTAAAAAAGCAAGAAATCCTGACACATGCTACAACTGGGATGAACCTTGAGGACATCGTGCTAAGTGAAATAAGCCAGTCACAAAAAGACAAAGACTGTATGATTCTGCTTATATGAGGTATCTAAAGTTGTCAAGTTCATAGAGACAGAAAGTAGAAGGGTGGTTACCAGGGGCTGTGGGGAGGGGGAAAGGGGAGTTGTTTAGTGGGTACAGAGTTTCAGATTTGCAAGATGAAAAAGTTCTGGAGATCTCTCTCACAATGTGAATATACTCAACACTCTTGAACTATACACCTAGAAATGGTTAAGATGGTAAATTTCATGTTACGTGGTTTTTTTTTTTAACCACAACATACATACGTACATACATACATACACTTTAAAATGAAAAGGAAATAAACAACAAGAGTAACTTTACAGTGGAGACACCATTTTAATCCAATAATAAGTTACCACCAGTAATGGGACAAATCGAAATCTTGTACCACCTGATAACATCCAATGGGAAGAACACAGCATCACTTCTGGGATTTCCTGCCCAAGATGCATAACCTAAATCGAACCATGAGAAAACATCAAACAGGCCCTTTCTTGTAGAAAGAACACTCTACAAAATAACTGGTCTATAATCTTCAAAAGTATCAAGGTCATGAATGTCAAAGAAAGGTTGAGAACTATATCAGATAGAAGGAAACCAAAGAGGCATGCCAACTAAGTGTACTGCACGATCGTGAACTGGATCCTTTGCTATAAATGATGTTATTGGGACAACTGGCAACATGTGGATGGGCCCTGAGGATTCGATGGCTGTAATTTGTCAATGACAATTTCCTGATTTTGATCGTTGTGGTTATATAAGAGAATGTCCTTGTTTGAGGAAATAAACACTAAATTATTTGGATGTGCTGATGCATCCGGTCCCAACTTACTACTCTCAAATGGCTTTTTTGTATTGTAACTAACTGCAACTTTTCTGTGAGATGATTTCAAAATTTATAAAATTAAACAGAAAAGAAATGTCCATGATACTCTGTTAAGTAAAAAAACCAAAATGTATAACACTGTGCTGTCCATTATGGTGGCCACTACCTACCTATAGCTATTTAAAATTACTTAAAATTAGGGCTTCCCTGGTGGCGCAGTGGTTGAGAATCTCCCGCTAATGCGGGGGACACAGGTTCAAGCCCTGGTCTGGGAGGATCCCACATGCCGCGGAGCAACTGGGCCCGTGAGCCACAACTACTGAGCCTGCGCCCCACAACGGGAGGGGCCGCGATAGTGAGAGGCCTGCGCACCGCGATGAAGAGTGGCCCCCGCACCACGATGAAGAGTGGCCCCCGCTTGCCACAACTAGAGAAAGCCCTCGCACGAAACGAAGACCCAACACAGCCAAAAATAAATAAATAAATAAAGTAGCTATTAATTTTAAAAAAATAAAATAAAATAAAATTACTTAAAATTAAAAATTCAGTCCTCAGTCACATTAGCCACATTTCAAGTGCCCAGTAGCCATATATGGCTGGTGGACATGTATGATCGAACATTGTCATCATTGCAGAAAATTCTACTGGACAGAGCTGGTATAGCTTCTTCCTTTTTTTTTTTTTTTGTTAAAATAATAAATAAGGAAATGGGTATGAGTATGTGAACTTTGAGAAGGTTACGTACCAAACTGTTAGTCAAGTTATCCTTGGGAGATGAGATTAGATGGGTGAAATAGTGGAAATGTTTCAATTCTCATTATATACATTTAAAATTTGGGATTATGAAAAAAAATTTTTTAGAATTTTTCTAATATTTATATCTATATAGATAAATATCTACCTACCTACCTACTACTTGTCTGTCTATATTTTTAAAAGCATGTTTTAGGAATTACTTGATGCCAGTGAAGTTTTAAATGACCTTTCTTGTGATAAAGACCTATGAAAAGGGAATTTAAATTTCACGGCGCTACCAATAACTCTTGAAGAGGCAAATAGCTCATGGGTGCCTCCTGCTTCACCACGCAAAACAGGATCTCGCTCACCTCACTTGACATAACCCAAGAGCCCCAAACAAAGGGCCAGGCTCTAACTGCAATAGGACAGACTGCCATTAAACAGGAGGAAGAACTTTCTGACAGTATCAACATGAAACCTTAAGGACAGGGGATCATGGAAGACTGAGGATGTTTAAGAAGAGAAACAAACCGAGGTTTGGAGCCAAACAGACCCAGGTTTGAATTCTGGCTCTTCTACCAAACCAGCAGTGTGAAAATGGGGGTAATACTAACCTTGCATGAGTGTGAAGTGCCGGGTGGTGTTCCAACTGCTTTACGTGTGTTATCACATCATCCTTAAATCCTTTTTTTTTTTTTTAAACTGTTAAAAACCACACGCCTGATAGTCGCCCCTAAATGTACTTCTCCTACAGTCTTCTCTGTCTCAGGGAATGGCTACTCCATCCTTCCACTTGCTCAAACCAAAATCTTTGGAGTTATCCTTAGTTCCTCTCTCTCATTCCTGACATTCAGTCCTTTAGCAAACCCTGATCGGTTCTACCATCGAAATATGTCCACGATCAGCCCCATCGAGACACCACCACAATCAATATGGTGATCTGAGCCACTGTAATCTCCTACTTGGATTATGGCACTGGCTTCCCAACTGTCCCCCACCCCTGTCTCCCCATGCCACCCTCATGCTTAAACCCCAAGTCTGTAGTCAGATCATATCACTCCTCTGCTAAGAACTTTCCAAAGGCTCCCTTCACATGATCATGAGCTGGCCTCCAGTCCCTCTCTGCCCTTGCCCTCTTTCAATTTCTCTCTCCTTTGACTCCATTCCAGCCACACCAGCCTTCTTGCTGTTATGCTTAAATGTGCTCTCTCTCTGCCTGGAACATTCTTGCCCCGATATCTGCATGGCTCATCCCCTCACTTCCTGTAGTCATCAATATCACAGTCTTAGAGAAGCCTTCCCTGACTATCCTTTACAACGTAGTAACCTCTAACCCACCACCATCCCCCAGTTACCCTGATTTTTCTTGTGTTCTTTAACCACTGACACAGAATGTAAGCTCCTTGATGCCAAGGACTTTGGTTTGGTTTGGTGCTGTATCTCTAAGCCCGGACCAGCTCCCTCTCCCTACAGCATGTCTGCTAATTGGAGATATACTGGTTGAATTCATCTAGATTTTAGTTCAGTCCTTCCAGTTCCCATATGCTTCCCTATCTAATGGAGATGCCAGGAGCCTGGCAGCTAAGGGACAGAAGACAAGCACTGGCATAAAGGGAGGAGGAGGAGATAGGCAGCCAGCAGGCTCCAGGGCTCTCCTCTCAAAAAGGCAGAGGACCGCATGAGCTGGTAATCATCGAAGCTGATAAGATGTGTATGATAACAGAGCAATGTGCAAATGCAGAATGATTCACCGGTGAGAGCTTTTTACATGTGCAAATCCCCCAGCTGCTGTGATCTGTTAAACTGAGAAATGCCCATATGTGGGACTCTTCTATTTCAACTCTGTGGGCAGGGCTGGCCTCCCGGTAGGTCTGCAAGTCTCACAGACCTACTGTCTGTATCATTTTGTCCCTGGGTCCCCTTTTTTCTCCCACCCCAGGTATTTGCTTTCTGAGAGTCAAACTCTGAATTTAGTGTTTTATATGGACTATTTAAGTTAATCTTTGTGACTTTATGAAACAGATGCTTTTATTATTCCCATGTTACAGATGGGGAAACTGAGGCAAAGAGCAGTCGCTTGCCTACTGTCACACAGCTGGTCGGAAGCAGAGCAGCCTAAATCCAGACCTCCTGCTCATAAGCCTGCTCCTCCTGCTCTGTGATGTCGGTAAAATCAGACAGAAGGACAGGAAAAGGTCTGGCTTTATGGGGAAGAGGCTTCCAGAAGAGCAATGAGCAATTCCCCTCCATCTCCACACAAAACAAGAAAAAATCTTGAACAGTAGCATGAGTTTTAAGTTATGACCAGAAGAAGGACTTTCTGACAGTATCTTTCAAGATAAAAACCTGCTCTCAGGAAAAGATATGGTCTCAGTTTCTAACCATTAAAATCATAGATGATCAGTGTTGTTAAGACTTAAAGACCATGAGTCCACCTCCTTCCACGTGATAAACGTGATAAGGGAGCAAGCGGGGAACAGCCCTCACCGGCAGCCAACCATTCTAGATACTGACTTTGTGGTGCCAGAAGGGACCTGAGGCCAGGAAGTCCAGAGCCAAGTAGAAACAGGCCCCTAATTTAAAGCACCCTGGGAGAAGGTAGCTCCCAGTAAAATGGGTAGGAGGCACATTTGAAAGAAGGGAGTGAAGACAAACTTCCCTACCCTCCTTGGGTGAGAAAAAATTTTGTTACTCTCCTCAGGGACTGAGCAGATTCTTCCTTTCAAATAAGGAAATACTATGTTTCTTTTTTTGCCTTGGCTGTCAGAGAGCTCAAGGCTAGATTTTACAATCATCAGGGCTAATGCTCATATTGATACAAATCCACATTGACTTCTTCCATTTTCTTCTTCATTTTAATTGTCATTTCTAGTGAAATAGCATTTTCCCCCTTTTGCCCTGTATATCAGGGAGCTTCTCACCAGATTTTAAAATAAATTATTACCTAATTACAAAGTCAATTATAAAGTCAATTAGAGTTGTAATTTTTATTTTGAAATGATTTCACACTAAAATTGCAAGAATAGTGCAGCCAGTATGGAAAACAGTATGGCAGTTCCTCAAAATATTAAAAATGGAATTACCATATGATCCAGCAATTCCACTTCTGAGTATATACCAAAAGAATTGAAAGCAGGGTCTCAAAGATATTTGTACATCCATGTTCATAGCAGCATTATTCACAATAGCCAAAAGGTGGAAGCAACCTAAATGTCCAGCAGCAGATGAAGGGATAAACAAAGTGTGGTATGTATTGTACATACAATGGAATTTTATTTAGCCTTAAAAAGAAGGAAATTCTGAAGAAAAAAAAAAAAGAAGGAAATTCTGATGCATGCTACAACATGGATGATTCTTGAGAACATTATCCTAAATGAAAGAAGATATCTACATAAAGACAAATATTGTATAATTCCACTTATTTAAGGTATGTAAAGTAGTCAGATTCATAGACAAAGTAGAACAGTGGTTGCCAAGAGCTGGCAGAGGGGAGTGGGGAGTGAGGAGTCATTGTTTAATGGGTACACAGGTTCACTTTAACAAGATGACAAGAGATCTGGAGATGGCTGTGGTGATGGTTGAACAACAGTGTGAATGTACTTAATGCCACTGAACTTAAAAACATATACTTAAAAATGGCTGCGAGGGTAAATTTTATGTGTATTATACAATTTAAAATAATTTTTTAAAAGTTACAAGAATGAAGGATGAACTAAGGTGTCTACCATGATTATTTTTGTAATCTGGTCAGTTAATAAACAGTGACTGCTTTCAAATTGGAAAAAAAAAAATTACAAGAATGGTTCAAAGAACTCCTAAGTACCCTTCACCCAGATTCGCCAGTTGTTATCATTTTGCTATATATGCTTTGCTCTTCTAAATATACACACAATATATTTCTAAATCTTTTGAAAGTAAGTTGAAGAAACCATCTCCTTTAACGGCCAAGGACCTCAGTGTGTACTTCCTAAGGACAAGGAGATTCTCTTACATAACCACAGTAAAATTACCAACATCAGGACATTTAGCATTAATACAGTACTAGTATCTCATCCGCTGTTCATTTTCACACTTCACCAAGGGTCTCCATAATCCATTTTCTTCTTGTTTCTGATATTCTGTTGGGGTTGGAGGGAGGCTGAAGAACACCTACCAGACCCTGCAAATTTTACAGATGACGGTAGTGAAGCTCCAGAAAGGGAACGAGCCTGGCTGAAAGTCACACAGCTCTTGTCCAGAAGTGCCACCCTCCCAATATCCCCAGGCTCTGTCCCCAGGGCTAAAGCCCACAGCCTTTAGAAGCCATGAAAAACCCTCGTTCCAGCTTTGGTGCTGCTTCTCAGCCACCTAGAAATTACTCTTCTTCATCGTCAGCTCTGAACCTGTGACTACAAATTCTGCAACTCAGCACCCTTGTGGTTAAACCCCTTAAATCCCCAAATGACAGAAAAGCATCATGGCAAAATAGCCTCTAGTGAGTGCGATGGAGGCTGCGAAGTTACCCATCTCACCCCTTAGACCTTCTGTAACTGGAAGGTAAGATTTTTCTATGAGTTATATAAAAGGAATAGAGGACTTAAAGAATGCTTTTTGCTTCCAACCCCAAGGAGGGATCTTAAACGCTTCCTATAACAAATGCTGGCAATATCTCCTGTGTTTCTCAAATGGGTTTTTTCATTTTCCCCAAACAGTGGAAGCTATCAGTACTGGGGGCTGTATTTTTGGCTTGAGGGGGCTGTATTTTTGGCTTGAGTGGCCTGGGTGTGCCTCTCCAATATGACTAGGCTTATTTACATATGGAAAATCATCCCAGAGGGTGAATATATTCTCTCCAGCACAGTTCCAGGGTTGTGTGTACAGAATTTGTTTTGAAAACAGGTGGCTCCTTTGGGATAGATGAGTGAGGGTGGTGTCACAGTGCACACGGTGAGACGCTTCCTGCCTGGGAGGGTGCTGGGGTGCAGTGAAAGCTCTCAGATTTCCTGGAGCAACCACCTGGTAGCGAGTGAGCTTAGAGAAGGCCTTTGCCTCTCTGGGCCTCAGGCTCCTCATCTGTCAAATGGGGACAATGCCACCTGGTTAGTTGCCAGGAAGTATTTTCAGGATAAGTGATAGCCTCTATGGAGTGCCTCACACAATGTGGGCACACAGGGAGCACTCCGTACCTGAGCTGGGCCCTACTCCCTTGTGATGGGTCACTATGGGCTTCCTGGCCCTTGGATCTGTGCCAGATGGGCAGTAAGAACCTCTGTAGCACTGAAAGTATGTTTATTACTAACACTTGTGTCAAGGGGTGTCATAACTGGTTCCTTCTGAATGAGCTTTTCTCCCAAATAAATCCTGATGTGTCCTCCTCCCTGCCTGATTCTGATCCGCTGCTGTTTGTTGCAGAGTGTATGCGGGAGGGGAGGGATTCTGAAGCTCACAGCCCGGAGGCTGGGAGGTTCTCACACATCCCTCCCCACACTGTCCCACTCATTCTTCCTTCGAATAGCACCCTTACCCACAGTGCATGTTAATGCTTTGGTGACCTGCCTCTGCTCTGTCCCTCCAATGCTGCCCCTTAATATTGACATTAACCATTTCACTTAGAGTGTGGGGTTCGGGTGAGATGACAGCCAGCACCCTCCTGTCTCAAATCTCTTGGAGATGGTCTTTATCATTGATTATGAAGGCTTAGCCTTCCAAAGCCTTGGCTTCCTATTCCACTGAAGGGGGAAGAGAGTCTCTGGATGGCCAAATTGATCTTGATCAAAAAGGTACTAATAGGACTTCCCTGGTGGCGCAGTGGTTAAGAATCCGCCTGCCAATGCAGGGGACACGGGTTCGAGCCCTGGTCTGGGAAGATCCCACATGCCGCGGAGCAACTAAGCCCGTGCACCACAACTACTGAGCCTGCGCTCTAGGGCCCGTGAACCACAACTAATGAGTCCGTGCACCACAATTACTGAAGCCCACGCGCCTAGAGCCCATGCTCCGCAACAAGAGAAGCCACCGCAATGAGAAGCCTGCACACCGCAACGAAGAGTAGCCCCCGCTCGCCACAACTAGAGAAAGCCCACGCGCAGCAATGAAGACCCAATGCAGCCAAAAATAAAATAAATGAAACAAATAAATTTTTTAAAAAAAGGTACTAATACCATCTAACGTGTATTGAGCACATACTATGTACCAGGGACTTTACATGTGTAACCGAACATAACTAGGGCCTCATGCTGCCCACTGTCTGCTTGGTAACTGAACTCAAAGAAACAGCACTATTGCATAAAATCATAAATAAGAGCTATTCAAAAAAAAAAAAAAAAAAAGGAGCTATTCAAATGTTTACTTGGTTTCTCAAGAAAATGCCAAAGGAGAAACACATTCTCAGTGCACAGAAAAGCTCTTTGAAGACCTCTTTGGGCATTTCTCATTCTCAAGTTCTTCTATCTGTTACAAAGTAGCTTCAGAAAAAGCTTTGTTCTTTCTCTGTTCCCCTCAAGACTTCCCAAAGCCCCAGCCCTCACAGCCTCTCCCCCTACATATGGTGCCCTTGCTCCCAGGCTGCTCTTCTAGTCTAATTTCTCACCCACCGCTCCCCTAGAAAACTTGCTCTGCCTCCTATGCTGGAAGTTTTTTCTCTCACTTCCCAGGAAGCTGGACGCAGCGGTCCTGGTGAATAAAATCCTCCCCCTTGCTGTTCATGTACCACCTCTTTTAATCCTCAACAGCCATTAAGTGGCAGACCTAGGATCTTAGCCCAAGTCATTAGACTCCAGTCAGATGCTTAGCAAGATGGCTGTCATAGAATAAATGCTCAATAAAAAGCTTCCCACCCCTTCTTTGGTCATGTCAGGTCTACTCAAGAACCTTCGGGCTTCCCTGGTGGCGCAGTGGTTGGGAGTCTGCCTGTCAATGCAGGGGACACGGGTTCGAGCCCTGGTCTGGGAAGATCCCACATGCCGCAGAGCAACTGGGCCCGTGAGCCACAATTACTGAGCCTGCGCGTCTAGAGCCTGTGCTCCGCAACAAGAGAGGCCGCGATGGTGAGAGGCCCGCGCACCGCGATGAAGGGTGGCCCCCACTTGCCGCAGCTAGAGAAGGCCCTCGCACAGAAACAAAGACCCAACACAGCCATAAATAAATAAATAAATAAATAAATAAATAAATAAATAAATAAATAAATAAATAAATAAATAAAATTACGAACCTTCAAGGGCTCCCTATTGCCTAGAGCAGGGGGTCAGCAAACAATGGCGCACAGGCCAAATCTAGCCTGCCACCTGTTTTGTTTTGTTTTTTTAAAAAATAAATTCATTTATTTTTGGCTGAGTTGGGTCTTTGTTGTTGCGTGCGGGCTTTCTCTAGTTGCGGCGATCGGGGGCTACTCTTCGTTGTGATGTGCGGGCTTCTCATTGCGGTGGCTTCTCTTGTTGCGGAGCACGGGCTCTAGGAGTGCGGGCTCAGTAGTTGTGGTGCACGGGCTTAGTTGCGCCGTGGCATGTGGGATCTTCCCCGACCAGGGCTCGAACCCGTGTCCCCTGCATTCGCAGGCGGATTCTTAACCACTGTGCCACCAGGGAAGCCCGCCTGCCACCTGTTTTTGCAAATAAAACTTTATTGGAACACTAAAGCTGCTTTCACCATGCAGAGTTGAGTAGTTACAACAGAGACCATAAGGCCTATAAAACCTAAAATATTTATTATTTGGCCTTTTATAGAAAGAGTTTGCTGACCCTTGGCCTACAGAATAAGAGGGAACGCAGACTGCCTCTTATACTCCTTTGGATCTGCTACAGAGCAAGTACTTAATAAATACATTTCAAATGAATGAACAAAACGTCCACACCATCATCTTGGAGCCACAGACCTACACGCAAGGAGATCTCTAAATATAGTCAGACACCCCAACTTACCTGGTCCCCAAACCATGCCACCCCATCCTTGTAGGTCACAGGCAGCCCTTCCAGGACTGCTGCAGACATCCCAGACTCCTCGACCCTCTGGAGCTATCAGGGAAGTCGAGATGATTGAGTCCACTGCTTCTCTCCTCTCTTACATCCACTCGCTCTTCTGACAGACAAATTCCCTACTCCTCCTTCTTTGCTGTGTAACATGAAAACAGCTTTCTTCTAAATTCAACAAACAAAAGTATAATGTTGAATGTGCTTTTCAAACTATACTCACCCCTCACTCGTGAAAACCACTGATCTTGTCCAACACGCTCATTTTGTCACTGGGGAAACCGGAGGGCAGGTGACGGACTCAAGGCACTCAAGGGGGTCCCACGGGACAGAAGCAGAGCCGGGCTCTCCAGAGCTCCCGATGCCGGCTCAGTGCCCGGTGTTCCTCTGAGTCCGCTCCTCGCGGGGGTGGTGTTGGGGGGTGGGTACTGGTGGGGGAGGGCTCCTGTCTCTCCTGGCACCGCCAGGCTGGGCTCTTGTGCTGCCATGGCCTCTACCAGGCCCCTCAGGGCTCTCAAAGCTAAACCATGGGTTTTCCCAAGGGAGAGAGGTGACTTGGTCCCGGGTCTGTGGTGCCGAGGCTGGAGTGAGACAGGCACCCTGAGTTCTAGGCCCAGCGCTACCAACAAGGAGAGCCAGCCCAGGCCAGTGACCGATGGCTTCCAGGCCCCGCCGGAGGGACCAAGGAGAGCTCCTTAGGTCCCACCGACCGCCTCCTTGTCTCTGGTCTGCATCCCCTCTCAGGCTGCTCACTCCTCATCCTTGACCCGGGACGCCGGCTCCTGTCACGCTGCCCATCTGTCTCTGGCTCCTTGTACCTCCCCCCACGGTCATGCCTCACTCCAGTCTCTGGCAACACCCTTTCATTCTGACAGAGCTGCTTGACAAGCTACTGGCAAACCAGCAGCCTGTGGGCCCAACGCAGCCTACGTATGTGTTCTGTTTGCCTAACACAGTATTTCAAAAACAATTTGAGTTCGTTGCTCACATTTGAAAACCGGTAGGAATCATCTGAAACACTGCGTTTCTGGGTTCTCCTGAAAAATCTAAAGATTGGCAGTGCCGGGCCTGCATTACTTCCTGGCATGGCATCAGCTGACTGGGTCTACGGAGCAGCGGCCCCACCTGGATGGGGAACGTGCGCCCCAGTCCTCACCGTTCCCTGCCGCCGCCCCAGTCCGTCTGCTACACTCCTTGAGAAGACCTGCCGGCCTTGCGAGGCATTTGAGTTTGCAACCCCATCTTGCCTCTATGTCTCCCATCCGTCTCCTCAGATAAGACCCTCCCACTCTGAGGCCACCTCCAGTGATTAACCCATCCCCACCCAGCCTCCCAGCCATCCCTTACTCAGTCCCACAAGTGTCCAGAGAGACAGTGCCCCAGGTGCGGCCCCAAACACCTCTCCGGACCCATGGCTCAGCCCCCAGGATCCCCCACTGTAAGGCCCGCAACTCCCATGGTGGTTATTCAGGAAACACGAGGGTCAACCCAACATCTTTTATTGATTCTAAACAAGGACCCCTGCATTCTTATACTGAGGCAGGAGTTCTTGGATTTTGTACCGGGGTGCTATAATGGCTTGGACAATCCTCAATGGGGGGAGGTATTTCTGGGGTGCCATAAAAATGGGATGACGAGGTTTAGTCTTCTCTAAGCTACACAAATCCAGCATCACAGCCTTGGGGCCGTAGATCCCTTTCTTCTTGGGCTGGATTGGGGTGAATGGTGGACACTGGCGAGGCTCCACCAGCAGCCGCATCAGGTCCTTCCGGAAGACATTCCAGCTGTTCTCCTCGAGGAACTTCTGGCACACATCTTCATCGCTGAAGGCAAGGCACAGATGCTGAGGTTCCCACACAAGCCCCTCCAGCCCTGCCTCCTTCCAGTCCCTGAACACACTGAGCCCTGTCCCACCTCCGCGCCTTTTCCCAGACTCTTCCCTCTGCCTCCTTTACCTTTCCGCACTTTCATCACCTAGACCTGTACTATTCCATGTGGTGGCCATGAGCCACATGTGGCTACTGAGTACCTGAAGTGTGAATCTGAATTAGAGGTGTGCTCTGAGTGTAAAATACACACCAGATTTCAAAGACTTAGAACAACAAAAAAAAGAATGCAGAATATCTCAATAATTTTTATGTTGATTACATGTTGAAACGATAACATTTTAGATATACTGCATTCAATAAAATATATTATTACAATTAATTTCACCCATTTCTTTTGATTTCTTATAATGTGGCTACTGAAAATTTTAAATTACGTATGTGATCATTAGCCATCAGGGAAATGTAAGCCAAAGCCACACAAGATACCACTTATGTCCACTAGGATGATGATAATTAAAAAGACAAATAATAATAAGTGTTAATGGGGATGTGGAGATATTGGAGCGAGGGTTCCAATACATTGCTTCCAGGAATGTAAAATGATGCAGCCACTTTGAAAAAACAGTCTAGCAGTTCCTCAAAAGGTTAAAGTTAACTTATGACCCAGGAATTCCACTCCTAATTATATACCCAAGAGAAATGAAAACATATGTCCACACAAAAACTTGAACAAGAATGTTCATAGCAGCATTATTCATAATAGCCAAAAAGTGGAAACAACCCAACTGTCCATCAGCTGATGAATGGGTAAATAAAAGAGTGGTATATCCATGCACTGGAATATTATTTGACAATAAAAATGAATGAAGTACTGATACATGCTAAAACATGAATGAACCTTGAAAACACTATGTTAAGAAGCCAGTCACATATACATAGTTCCATTTATCTGAAATGGCCAGACAAGGCCACTCTATAGAAAGTCCATTGGTAGCTACCTTGGACTGGTCTTGGTGCCCTGGCTCTACTCTGCCCCCTTCCCTCATAGCACGTGAGGGTGAGGAAAGTGGGGGAGGGTGGAATGGGCTCAGGACTCATTGGTTTATTTTCTTCTGAGATCTCAGCAAGGGAAGGGCACACTCAACTTCCACTGACTCACCTGTACTCTCACCTAAGGAGGCAACTCTGATAAATCACTAACACATTAGAGCATTCTTCTGGGTAGATTATATTGACCAGGACAAAATCAACTTTGATTCATAGAGATCAACTTAATATAAAATCTAGAGGTCAGAATGGGCTACAAGTTAGTCCTGGTGGTCTCAGCATTGCCAGCGTCAGCTCCTACCAGCTCACGAGAGCAACTCCATGCTCGATGACATCAGGTTGGTAGCTCAAAACCAGCCATGGCGGTAGTATGTGCACCACAGAAACCAGCAAACACTTCCAATCAGGTTACCTCCCACCTCCCAGAGAGCTGCTTGTTGAACATTTCCCAGCACACCACTGGATAGTCTCCAACTAAAAAGTCCCTTTAACTCCCAATTTCTTACATAATAAATAACAATATCTAACTCTGCTTCACACTTACCATGACCAGGCACTTTACACTTGTTAACTCATTTGATCCTCAGGACCACCCCATTTCACAAACATGGAAACTAAGTCTCAGTGGGGCGAAGGAACTCACCAAAACCTATGAGGGGGCAAGCACGTGCTTACAGATGAAGGGATTTTTTTTCTTTTTTTTTTTTGATCCAGAGTCTAAGTTAAGACAGACAAGATTCCACATAACCTCCTGATGCCGATGGTCACATTGATTTCTAGTCTAGTCTTTCACTAAATGGGGCAGCTCTTCTAAAGTCCTCAGCTTCATGCAGCAATTCCAGTTCCACTCTCTGCCTCGCTTGAACTGAAAGTGTCATCTGTCCTTGCAGGATGCAACACTTCAGCCCATGGTGCCCTCAGCCACCACCCCACCCCATGCCTGCCTGGCAATCCAGCACTAGATCACACTCTGTGCTTTGGTTTTAGGCTGCTCTTCATTTGGGCCCTTGGAGATTTCCCTTCTTTCCTGTGAACTCAGCTGTTCATATTCTACATGGGGGAGAGGCTTCAGATAATCTAGCCCATAGCATCCACAGGACAGGTGTCTCACCAACTGACTGTGTGATCTTCAGGATGTCACGTCCCCTTTCCTGGGCCTCACAGTCCTCAATTAAAACATGGAGCATTTGAGCTAGATAATGCTTATATTTTCTGCCTGCTTTAGCAGTCTAGAAAACCATGAGTTCTACAATTAATGAATAAGCGAGAATTCTATCTGTCAGCATTGCAGACGATTGCAGCAAAGTGCTGACTGGGCAGCACAGATGCTGAGTGCCCAAACATCTGCCACCCTCAAGGCTACATAAACCTTCTCTGAATTTCAATTCAACCAACATTAACTGACACCCATCATGTACCAGATGTTATGTGAGAAGCTAAGGCTCCTTAAATCCTTTTTTGAGTAGCTATTTTCTAAATAGCTATTTTTTATGTTGGTAGTACGCAGGAATCAGAGAATTGGGGCATCGCTGAACTGCAAGGAACCACCAGTGTTTCACAACTTTTTTTTTTTTTTTTTTTTCACAAAACTGCCCCAATTTGGACCATAGCTACATATCATCTGTTCTTTTATTAATGATCTTTTTAAATTCTACTTAGTTTCTTTTACTTAAGTATTTACTTTGGCTTTGTTCTAAGCAACAAGTTTGTCAAATCATGGGTTTAGTGAGCTAGTCATGTTTTTCTAGTTCACACTAGAATAAATACATAGCTGTTTACAATCCGCGTACCACCTAAAGTCATCTTGTAAGCCTTCTGTGAATATGATCCATACTTCGGGAAACACTGTTCTAGTCTAATTTTCTTGTTTTGTAGATTGGAGTCTGAAGCCTAGAGGAGGGAAAATGACTTATCCAAGGTCATATAGATCCCATGTCAAATTCTTTCATGTGCTTATTGGACACTGCTGAAGCAACTCTACAGATTTGCTTGCCTTCACACCTCCTCTTTCTCAACCACAGAAATCCCTTGCTTCCCACACCTGCCCACAAAACGATGTCTGATCACAGCGTCACCACAAGAAAAGAAAAAGGAGGGAGGATGCAAAATTGTACAATCGGTATGATCTCCATTATGAAGCTTTGTGTGCCTGAACGATAAATACCTATTTGGTACACAGCCATGCGGTAAAAAATAAATACTGAAAGGAAATACATAAAATGCTAATTGAGATTGTTGGAGGAATGCAAATGCATTTAAGAAGGTCTTCACCTTCTTAAATGTTCAGCATTTTCCAGTTTTCCCTAATGAGTGTGTCCCATTTATTCATTCACTCGCCCAACGTTTATCACACACCTACCATGTGCCAGGTACTGTACAGGTGCTAGAGATGAAAGGTGGATAAAGCCCAATCCCTGCGTTCATGAAGCAATTAACCAAGTGGTGGGGAAAGAACTGTGCGAAAACTACACAGCTGTAAACAGCTGTAATATAACGTGGTGTGGCCACTGTGAGAGCTACGTAGGGAGGATTATGAGTGCACAGAAAGGTGTACTTAGCCCAGCCTGGGGTCAGCCATGAAAGGTTTTCTGGAGGAGATGAACCTTAAAGAATGAGAAGAAATTTATCAGAAAATAAAGGGGAGGGGAGCAGGATTGAGGGATGGCATTGCAGGCAGAGGGCCTGCACTGGCAAAGGCAAGTATGTGCAGGTCCAGGAGGCAATCTGCCTGGGTTGCTGGAGTGGGTTAGAGGTGGCAGGAGGTGCTGCAGGGGAGTTGAAGGGTCAGAAAATGAAGGGCCATTTACGTGGCATTGAATCTGCACTGTATCCTACACGCAGTGAGATACCACTGAAAGGTTTTAAGCAGGAGTTTAACACGGCCAGATTTGGGTTTTAGCAAGAGCAAAGTATGCAGAAAGGATCTGGCAGGGAGAGACCGAGGCAGGGGACCAGCGGTAAGACGGCTACATAAGTCTCGGCTGGGGATCCCAAAGTGGGGGTGAGGGTGTCAGCCAGGGAGGTGAATGAGATCCACTGGGCTGTGTGAAGAAAACAGTAGGACTTCATTTATATTTATCTTTGTCTTATTCTTTCTAAAGATCTATTTGTTGCATGTTTATAATATATATGATATATTCGTATAGCAATATATGGACATAATAAATAGAAATAAATTAAATAACATATATTATTTATATCACATATATATTCTGGGGGTATACACTCAAACACTCTTTAGTAATAGTGGTGTTAGATCAAAACAGTTTTGTGAGCAGTGGTCCAGACAATAAATTCGTTTTTACCTAAAAATTAGTTTTTTTTTCCACGCTATAAAAGTATTCACTCTGGAAAATTTGGAAACTAGGGAAATATAAAAAGAAATTTTGGGGCTTCCCTGGTGGCGCAGTGGTTGAGAATCTGCCTGCTAATGCAGGGGACACGGGTTCGAGCCCTGGTCTGGGAAGATCCCACATGCCGCAGAGCAACTAGGCCCGTGAGCCACAACTACTGAGCCTGCACGTCTGGAGCCTGTGCTCCGCAACAAGAGAGGTCGCGATAGTGAAGAGGCCAGCGCACCGCGATGAAGAGTGGCCCCTGCTTGCCGCAACTAGAGAAAGCCCTCGCACAGAAACGAAGACCCAACACAGCCAAAAATAAATATAAAAATAAATAAATTAATTTTTTAAAAAATCTTTTTTATAAAATCTTTCAAGATAAATATTTTTTTAATTATAAAAGTAATATATCATCATTAACAAACATTTGGAGAATAAAGGGAAAAAAACCCACTTGGAATGTCACTACCCTGACAACAACTTTAAAAAGTATATCTTTTTTTCCCCTCATTATAAAAGAAATGCATACTCACTGCAAAACCAATTAAACATCAGAGGAATATATAACTATAACCAGAAAGTCCCTTTTAGTCCGACCTTCCAGAGAGAATGACTATTACAAATTGGGCAATACCACAGATATTATCATTTTTGCTCATTTTCCTTCTAGATTTTTCTCATGTGTTTTACAAAGGCATAGTCATAGTATGTATATATACAATTTTGTACCCTGTCCTTTTCTTGTAGCATTTTATCACTCATTTACTTACGATTTTTAAATAAAAGTTACTTTCTATCAAGGGAATGTACCACAGTTTTCTAAACTATCCCCCTGGTGTGACACATGTGGGTAAAGGTGGTTGTTTTTCTACTATGAATATGGCGGCTACGAACATCTTAGTGTATGTAGCTTTCCCTATAATTTAGTTACATACAGATAAATTCACAGGTAGACCATTGCTTCAAAGGGTAGGAACAGTTTTGTGGCCCTTGAAACATTATCTAAAATTATTATCAAAAGGATTGAGCCAATTTCGAGTGTACCAACAATTATCAGTTTCATTCCACCAGTGTCAGCTTTAGGTATCATCACTTTTTTCTTTCTTTTACCAAAATAAGAGGCAAAAAAATTGTTCATTTGATCTCGTGGGAGGTACGCACATTTCCAGCACTGACCTGGGGTACTTGATCTCGAACTTCGACAATTTTTCTATTGTCTTACTGTCAATCAGTTCACAAAACTTCTCTTTCCTAATCCGTATCACCTCAGCTCCCAGGCTCACCAGGATCAAGGGCCGAGTGTCATGCTGGCTCTCCGGGAGGAGGATCTGGTGAAGGCCCTAGAAAAAAGAAGCCCCAGAAAGTTTGAGACCATCCACTTGTACAAGCAGATTTTCAGGGTAGGCAAAACAAGGCCCGGAACAGGAGGTGAATCCATCTGGGGTCATTCAGCAAGTGACGGGGAGAAGTCCACAACTCTCTTTGCTAATGACATCAAAGTCCTCGGGCTCCTCACATTAGAAGAGCCCTCAAGGCACTTTGTCAGCTGTCCTACCCACGGGCAGCAGGCTCTGCAAGAGTCGCACTCGCACAGTCGCTTGCCGGGCGACGGCATTTTACAAGCTTTCCCTGGTGTCCGGTCTCGACTCTTCTTTGTGCCAGGCCAGCCCGTCTTCTCTTCCTCAGGACTATGACAGACTGCTCATCCTCCTCTTCTACACCTTCCCTTTTACAGCTGTCACACCCTCCCTCACCCTTTCCTCCAGGGCTTCCTTCATAAGCGTGTGTCGCCTTAGTTCCTTCCGTCCCTCACAGGCTCTGGGGCCACTGGCAGTCCCTGTGCGGCTCCCGTTGCTCCTCGGGCTCCCTGGCGTGGATTCCTACTCAGTTATATCTGGAAGGGAGATGGAGATCAACAGGCACAGCTTTACAGAGTGCAACCCCCTTTGTAAGGAGACACTCTGAGATGGGGCAAAGCCGGGACCAGAGTCTTTGCTGCTGAAACCCCAATCCAGGGCTCACTCAGCCTCTCGGCTATTAAGACTCAGGCAAGGAGGGGAGGGGAGGTCCAGAGCCTACAATGCCCAGCTGTCTTGGGCTTAAGAAGACATCAGCCATAAACCAAGAGCTCTGCTCTATAGAGGCCGTGTGGGATTGAGAATAATCCTGGCTTCAGAAGAAAGATCCATATGTTTACTTGTCATGCGACTTTGGGCAAAGTTATACGTCCCTGGGCCACTGTTTGCTCACCTGTGAAACAGAGGTGAGAATACCTGCCCTGCATGTCTCTGAAGGATTCTCAGTTTGAAAGGAGATGTGAAGTAGGGTTTGGAACAGCTTCCCCTTCCCCGCCCTCACCCACACCACCACCACTGTTTGGGTTCCAGACCTTGAAGAATGACCATCTACTCTGAGCCCTGGCCTTGTCTCTCCTTGGTAAGACTGGAATGGAGATGTGTTATCTTTCTTATGAAGCTGTTGAAGGTCCAAACAAGGTGGTGTGTGTGAGGATGCTCTGGGAGACGCGAAGCTCCCCACACTTTAGTTGTGCTCAGTGCGCTGGGCGTAAAGGCCCTTCTGACCAGCGCCAGGCCTTGCACAGAAGCCAGATGGCTGCTCTTCAGTCAGCTCCTACTGTGTGGGAGAGACATGCGTGTAGATGTAATCCTCACAACCACCCGGGGGTATAGGGATTATCAGCCTCAGATGTGGAAAATAAGGTTCAAAAAAGGAAACTTACTTGTCAAAGGTCATGTATCTTATAATTACAATAACAATGATGACGATGATGATGACGGTGACGACAGCACCAGCTAATGTTTAACGAGCCTTCACTAAATCCCAGGCCCTCTTGTAGCTTTGGGGTGTGTTAGCTCATGGAACCCTCACTAGAACCCCATGCGGTGAGTCCTTTTATGATCATCATTTTACAGAGGATGCTGATGAGATTAAGAAACTTGTCCAACATCATACAGCACGGAAGCAATAAAGCTAGGATTTGAACTCGGAGG
Organism: Eubalaena glacialis; assembly: GCF_028564815.1. NCBI lineage: Eukaryota > Metazoa > Chordata > Mammalia > Artiodactyla > Balaenidae > Eubalaena > Eubalaena glacialis. The sequence goes on from NC_083728.1 coordinate 23,982,416, forward strand.
GGCCTGTCTTTAGAGTCCATGCTTTTAACCACTACACTCCGAGGAAACTGAGGCACAAAGTTAACTAACCTGCCCAAGGTAACAGGACAGAAAGTGGTGGAGCCGGGATTTGAACCAGCCATCTGTCCAGGGCCTCACTGAGGGCAGCACCGTCAGCAGGCACTGTTATCCACCTCCAATCCACCCCACACATTCCAGCCGGAGTCAGGTCTTCAAGTAGCTTCCCAAAGCGCCCAGGATAAAACAGAACTCTTCATTGTGGCCACCGAGGCTTTGGCTATCTCACCCTTGTGAGGCTGCTGCCTCGTTTACTCTGTTCCAGCCATGCTGCCCTCCCTTCCAGTCCCCTCAACATGCTTCCTGCCTCAGGCTCAACCTGCTCTTCCTCTGTCTGGAACACTTCCCCCCAGGTTGTCTGTAGTTTATTCCTTTTGTCACTCAGGTCCCAGCTTAAACATGGCTGCCTCAGAGCAGCCTTCCCTGACCACTCCTTTTAGGAAGACCACCCCCTTCAACACAGCTTTCTGTTCCATTCCCAACAGCAATTTAAAACTTTCTGTGTGTTTGCTGCTTTATCTGTTTACTGTCTGTCTCCAGACTAGATCATTAGCCCCATAAGGGCAAGAATAATGTCAGTTTACTCGCCCACACTGGCACCTTGGGCCATGCTTGGAGCATGATAGATCCTCAAGAAATATCTGCTGAGTGAATGCTCCAATGGAATCACAGAACATTAAAGTCGGCAGCTCACCCAGGTGAATGTCCTCATTTTCTGATGAGGGTACAGATTCAGAGAGGTAAAGTGATTTGCCCAAGGCCACACAGCAAGCTAATTAGAAGCAAAAATTAAAAGATGTGAGGTGGCCCATCTGCCATCTCCCTGCTGCTCTGCCCAGTCTTGACCATGTCTGAGGCCTCAGCCCACCTGTTCCCTGGAGAAGCTGGTTCCCCTACACCCCCTGGCTCAAAAGCTGGGTCTCTGTACTCCAGGCCCCAAGCTCTGCTGTTTCCAGTGCCGACTCAGCTCTACACTCCTGCCTCCAAAGGAAAATGTGATCTCCTACCTCCTGGTAGGTGAATACAGTCACAGCTGTTACCATTCATTCTCCTGCAGATGAAGCCAGGGCCTTGAAAGCAGGGAGAACAGAATTTTACCAAAGGCACATCACAGGCATTTTCTTCAACAGGATCATGTTAATGAATATTTGGTGGTGGGAGTTTCTCTGCCCTGGGTCCCGTGTGGTGAATGAGGCAGTCAGGGCCTTGCTCCGAGCCTTCCAGGATTGCTTAGAGAATCAAGTCCCAAGTCCCTCTTGTTCCATCTTCCACAGCCTCCCGCTCCTGTCACCCTATACCAGAGTAGGCAACGCCTTGTCTGCCCTGTGGTTCCTCCATGCACCCAGGGTGCCAGGCATCCCGGCTCCTCCGCGGGCAGCCCACGAGGCTGCATGCACGGCAGGTGCCTGGCCTCAGGTGGCCTGTGTCCAGTCCTGAGCACCTCACTCTGAGACACTGAAACTGCAGGGAAATGGAAGTGAGAAGGCTGGGAACTATATCACATGAAGACTGAAGGAATGGAGGAATGTTTTCCCTGCGTAAGAAAATAATTAACGGGGCACAGATGCTGAATGAAAAACAAAACAGCATTCTTTAAATATCTAAGAGGCCACCAAGTGGCAAGGAAGCTGATTTCTGTTTGTTCTTGGGGGGATGGGTAAGCGGGGGTCGGAGCTAGTTAAAAATTGTAGAGGCAGAGTTTTACTGAGCAAAAGTAAGAGCTGCTGAAAAGCTCGGCAATGTTTGCTCGGTATTGACTGAGGGCTGTGCTAGGGCCTGGGGCCCCAGACGGTGCTGGGCTGACCTCCCTGCCTCGGGGGGCGCACAGGCCAGAGCAGGAGCACTAAGAGCTCTGCACAGCACGGGGTGAGGACCCTGGAGATTCATGGCAACAACGAGGACCACACATCAGAAGACAGTCTCCCCACCTCCAGGAAGACTGAGGCGCATCGCTACCCACCAGGAGGCCTCGTGCCCTCCCCGTACAGGTCACCCGCCCACCTAGTGCCAGCACCTATGGCCCAGCTCCCACAGTGGTCAACTCATGGCCAAGCTTGTTTCACCCATACATCCCCCCTCCACTATTGGATAATTACTTTCTTTTTTTAAGATTTTTTTTTTTTTTTTTTTTTAATTTTATTTATTTATTTATTTATGGCTGTGTTGGGTCTTCGTTTCTGTGCTAGGGCTTCCTCTAGTTGCGGCAAGTGGGGGCCACTCTTCATCGCGGTGCGCGGGCCTCTCATTATCGCGGCCTCTCTTGTTGCAGAGCACAGGCTCCAGACGCGCAGGCTCAGTAATTGTGGCTCACGGGCCTAGTTGCTCCGCGGCATGTGGGATCTTCCCAGACCAGGGTTCGAACCCATGTCCCCTGCATCGGCAGGCAGATTCTCAACCACTGCGCCACCAGGGAAGCCCAAGATTTTTTTTTTTAAGGGAACCATTTTTAAAGTCTTTACTGAATTTGTTACAATATTGCTTCTGTTTAATGTTTTGGTTTTTTGGCTGCAGGCATGTGGGAGCTTAGCTCCCCGGGGATTGAACCCTCAGCCCCTGCATTGGAAGGCGACGTCTTAACCACTGGACAACCAGGGATGGCCCTGGATAATTACTTTTTAAAAAAAATTATTTATTTTATTTATTTATTTTTGGCTGCATTGGGTCTTCGTTGCTGTGAGCACACTTTCTCTAGTTGCGGCTAATGGGCTCTAGAGAGCAGGCTCAGTAGTTATGGCACATGGGCTTAGCTGCTCCGCAGCATGTGGGATCTTCCTGGACCAGGGATCGAACCCATGTCCCCTGCATTGGCAGGCGGATTCTTAACCACTGCACCACCAGGGAAGTCCCGTGTATAATTACTTTTTAATAGACTTTTTTTTTTTTCCTTTTGTATGTCCTTTATTTTTTCATATTATTCAACACTTTCAGATTCAGGTTTCAGATTCAGATTCTGGCTCTGTGAGCTCCTGACATACATTTACCAGATTTCCATGAGTAATGGAACTCTCTTTATTCATGGACATATATTTATTGAAATTTTAATAACTGACAGTCTCTGTGCTGGGTTCTGAGACAATCCCTACTATAGCGAGGCGTATAGATCACTGAGGAAAATACACAAGTTCACAGTCACAGTCGCTGTAATGACTTCATGAATAGACTTTTCTTTAGAACAGTTTTAGACTTAACAGAAAAACTGAGAAGATACTACAGAGTTCCCATATACCCTGCCCTTGGTTTCCTGTTAAGATCTCACATTAACTGTGATACCTTTGTTACAATTAATGAACGAATATGGATACATAATCAATAACTGATGCCAACGAGTTATTTAGATTTCCTTTTTCTCTTCCACAGTCCTATCCAGGACACAGCATTACATTTAATTGTCATGTCCCTTTAGGCTCCTCTTGGCTGTGGCACTTTCTCAGACTTACCTTGTTCATGATGATCTTGACAGTTTTGAGGAGTACCGGTCAGGTATTTCTTGGGTCGCCCCACTATTAGAATTTGTCTGATTTTTCTCACAATTAGACTGGGGTTATGGGTTATTGGGAAGAGGACCGCAGCGTGCCACTTTCATCACACCACATCCCACTTTTATCATCTCATATTAAGGGGACATACTATCAGCATGATTTATTACTGTTGATCTTGGCCTTGATCACCTGAGTGAGGAAGCACTGCTCACTCAATGGTTTTTCCTCTGTGAAATTATTCTTTTCTTCCTCCTTTCTATCATGTACTCTTTGGAAGGAAGTCACTATGTGCAGCCCACACCTAAGGAGTGGTGAGTTATATACCCTCTCTTTTAGGGCAGAGTATCTACATAAATTATTTGGAATTCTTCTGCATTGGAGATTTGTCTTTTCTCCCCTGTTTATTAATTTATTCATTATTTATGCATTATATCAGTATGTACTTACAGATGTTTATTTTGTACTTTGGGTTATAATCCAATACTACTTTATTTAGTTGTTCACATTGTTCCAGCTTTGGCCACTGGGAGCTCTTTCAGTTGGCCCCTGTGTTCCTTTGATATGCCCACTCCCATCAATGTAGGGATTTTCTCCCCAGAACTTCCTTACTTCCTGGCACTACAAAAGGCTCCAGGCTCACTTGTATATATCTTGTCCTGGTTCTAGACTCAACCAAAGAGCCCTTGTTTCTTTTGAAGAATGGTATTAGGAACCAAGATTTGGGCGCTATGTGTGCTCATTGCTACTGGTGTGTCATTTCTTTTAGGCCCTGTCAGCTAACAGAGCAAAAGATACATGTTTATACATATATCTATAAATATTTCTTTATGGAACCATCTGTATCTATATTACGATAGACATAAGTTCACATGATGTCTGTAACTCTAACCCATTACCACATGGATCATTCTAGCCTCCTCCCCTTGCATATCTGTATATTTCCACTCCAATGGTGAAAAACCTGGCTCCTACCCTCTGCCATTCATTTACTTAATTGATACATTTCAGTAGACAGGTATAGCAGTATCAGAATTGTTAATCCACACACCCATGGAAAAAACTTTGTCATAGAGTACAATGCTCATGTGCAGTTCCTTTTGTTTTCAGTCTTAGAGACTCCACTCATCTCCAACGTTACTTAGGTCAGCACCTTTCTCTCCCATCCTCTTCACTGAAGTTGTTTCATAGATTTGTAATATTGTTAGATTCTCTCCTCAGTCTGCATTTCTTCCTGGGGGATCCCCCTCCCCACCTCCTAAATGATTTTTGTTGTTGTTACAAATTGCATACATTAAGGTACACTCTGTGCTGTAAAGTTCCATGGGTTTTGACAAACGCTTAATGTTTTGTATCCACCATTACAGTAATTACAGAGTAATTTTACTGCCCTAAAAATCCCCTGTGCTTTACTTATTTATCCCTCCTCCTGAATTCCAAACCTCTGGTGACCATTTTACTATCTCCATTTTTTTGCCTTTTCCAAAATGTCACATAATTAGAATCATACAATACTTAATCTTTTCATACTGGCTTCTTTCCCTTAGAAATATTCATTTAGGGAATTCCCTGGTGGTCCAGTGGTTAGGATTCTGGGCTTTCACTGCTGGGGCCGGGTTCAGTCCCTGGTTGGGGAACTAAGATCCCACAAGCCATACTTGGTGCAGCCAAAAAAAAAGAAATATTCATTTAATTTTGCCATGTCTTTTCATGGTTTCCTAGCTAATTTCTTTTTATTGCCAAATAATATTTCATTGTATGGATTTATCAGTTTGTTTATATTCACCTTTCCATGTAAATTTTAGCATCAGTTTTTCAATATCCACAAAATAACTTGCTGGGATTTTGATTGGGATTGCATTGAATCTACACATCAAGTTGGGATAAACTGACATGTTAACAATACTGAGTCTTCCAATCCACGAACATAGAATATTTCTCCATTTATTTAAATCTTCTTTGAATTTTTTCATTATAGTTATATAGTTTTCTGCATAGAGATCCTGTACATATTTTGTTAGATTTATACCTAAGTATTTCATTTTTTGTTACTATTGTAAATGACATTGTGTTTTTTATTTCAAATTACAATTGTTCATTGCCTTACACCCTGTGACCTTGCTATAATCATTTATTAGCTCCAGGAAGTTTTATTTGTTCTTTTTTGTTGTTGTTGTTGTTTTGTTTTTTTGATTCTTTATAATTGTCTATATAGACAATCATGTCATCTGCAAACAAAGACAGCTATATTTTTTCCTTCCCAATCTGTATGTGTTTAATTTCCTTTTCTTAATGCACTAACTAGGACTTCCAAAACAATGTTGAATAGGAGTAGTGAGAAGGGACATCCTTGCCTTGTTCCTGGATTATTTTAAAGCAAGTCCCTGATGTCACATCATTTTATCTGTAAATATTTGGATATGTATCTCCTAAATATAAGGACTCTTTATTATTTATTTATCTATTTATTTATTTATGGCTGCCCTGCGTGGCATGTGGGATCTCAGTTCCCCAACCAGGGATAGAACCCATGCCCCCTGCAATGGAAGTGCGGAATCTTAACCACTGGACCACCAGGGAAGTCCCATAAGGACTCTTTAAAAAACATAACCACAATACCATTATCATATCTTAAAAAAATCAACAATATTCCTTAATATCACCGAATTTAGAACAGGATGATTTTAAACATTTACTCTCATTACTTAGCACCCCCAGCCCTTCGTGTTACATACTCTATTGTGAACAAGGCTCTCTGCACACTTACCAAGATTTCTCCTTGCTCCACGGTGTGGATCTTCATGTAGGCCCCCACTGCAGCCTCCTTGGGGAGATCACCATACTTCGTATCAATCATGGGACACTCGATGAAATGAGGACACCTGGATCTGAAATTTGACACCTTGTTAAAGAGAACTCATTTGTAACACAGCCAGTTCATGAAGCCCTGGATAAGCAGCCCCCACTCAACTGCATATTGAGATCATCCCTCCCTTCTCCCAGGTGGTGAGAAAACAGAAAATCAAGCCCCGGGACAGACCGACTGTCAGGACTTGGAGAGGTTTAATAGGGAGAAGACATGCAGCTGAGCCAGGCCTGATGGGTGAGAAGTCTAGGCTGGCTGACTTAATGCTCAGCACAAGGAAGGGATTTCTAAGTCAGAGCTGTCTAAAAATGGAACAGGCTACTTTGAGAAAGCGTAAGCTCTGTCCCCCTGGGGACACAGCAGAGGTTGGGGCTCTTCTTGACAGGCAGGCAGAGAAGAGATGGCTTCATTTGTTTGTTTACAAAAACGGGTTTCCCTGAGTGGTCTGTAGACTGGGTAGTTTGTTCACGTTGGAGTGATTTTTACACAGGCAATCCTGTTGTGCTTTCTTTGGTCTCAGGCTAGGTAGAAGGAAGAGACAAAGTATGCTATCTGGATTAGAGGCAGGGAAAAGATTATTCATCAGCTGAGAACATAGCTGAACTCACCCAACATATACACAAGGTAGGCTTCCATTCTTGCCTCCCAGGACATGCCCAGCATATGTCTTTTATTTTTTACTGTGGGGACAGCCTGTCCCCTTTTTCCTCACTATTTACAGCAGAGAAACTAAGTCTGTTCCATCTCTACCTTCAGAAGAACTAGGATTGGGATTTCAAACACTGGATCCTTTGGAAAGAGTATCCATCAGAGGTAAAAACAACAAAGCAACCACGGTGTGCTCATTATGGAGGCAAGCAGGCTGGAAATGTTAACAGGCAAAGGATTCCAGTGAAGTGGTATCGGGGCACCAGGGAGATTGTGACACTGATGCCATTATTAGTATGATATTTTCACTTCATATGTAATGAAGGGGCAGGCACTGAACTGCCTCTAGGCCAGTGCCCACTGAGTGTCCCTTCCTCTCCAGGAAAGGCAAAAAGCACAGCCTTCATTGTGCATCCACCTTGTTTCTGTCATGATGATCATACCAGATAGCAAGACTGAGCCCTAACAAGCTGCTCAGGTTTGAATCCTGACTCTGCCACTTTCTATCTGTGTGACCTTGAATAAGTAACTTAACCTCTCCCTGTACCTTGGTTTTCTCACCTGAAAGATGTGAGTGATAATAGCAGTACTTACCTTGCAGGGTTGTTGGGAGAATTAAATTAGATAATCCAGTACCAGGCACAGAGTCATTTCCATAAGTATTAGCTATAATTATCATTATCTCATTTAACTGCTGGTTTACAACAAACCTGAGACTTAGATGCTGTTAGCTACAGACCAGGAAACTGAGGCTTAGAGAGGTCAAGTCCCTTGCACAGGGACACAGAGCTAAAATAAGTGGCCAAGCCAGGATTTGAACCCAGATTGGACTGACTCCAAAGCGCTTATCTACTGCCTCCCTTAAATGAGCAGACTTTTCTTAAGAAGCTCAGAGTCAAGGAGATATGGGGATGTATGTGCATGTATAGCTGATTCACTTTGTTATACAGCAGAAACCAACAAACCATTGTAAAGCAATTATACTCCAATAAAGATGTTTAAAAAAAAAAAAAAGAAGCTCAGAGTCAAAAAGGCCCAGTGATATACAGACAGAATGTCATCACCAAAAACTGTGTCCTGCCCCTTCTTCTTCAGATGGGTTCCCTGAGAAAGGAAGCAGCCACCACCTAAAGGGGCCCTGTGAGCTGGAGGCAGGGAAGGCAGCCCCCATATCAAACCTAGGACCTCTGTAGGCTGCCTTCTGCACACATCCCAACCTTTGGGGTCAAGCTGTGATTGCTACCTCCGCCCCCTCCCCAGCATCCCTGACATTCTGCCCTGTAAGTTATATCCCCCTTTTCAACCAGAATCTGGACCCTTCTATCTGTCAAGGGCAAAGCTTACTTGATCTTTGAGCCCAAGGTCTTTGGGAGAGTATTTCCTGAGGTTTTAATCTTCCTACTGAAGCTGGATCCCTGTTGCTCCTGGGCTTTCCGGAGATGCAGAAGTTTCAGAAAACTAAAATCCTGTACAGGATATGACCTGATCTGGAATTCCTTAAATCTCTCCACAGGAGACAGATCTGTTAGAGAAAGCACAGGAAAACACATTAATGGGTCTTTGCATACATGAGGGTTGTGCTGGAGGTGTCTGGAGGTATATCACAATCTCCTGTGTGGCTAGTCTGATGCACAGGGAAATTAAGAAAAACAGGAAAGAAAAACACTGTGGCTTCCACTATTGTCCCTCTGTGCCAGGTCCTGAGCGAGAGCCTTTACAACCATTACATCTAGACAAATGTCATTAGCCTTATTTAAGAGAGAAAATGAGAAGCAGAGTTTAACACCCAGGAAAGGGCTGAAGCTTGTATTTGAACTCAGGTGTTTCTGATTCAAAGCTCATGTCTTTCCATTAACAGATCACATTTTTCTGGGCTTTCAAACCGGGACTGGGGGCAGGAGCAGCAATAGAAAATAAATGGATGACCAGCCATAGAACCTTGGACAAGTCTCAATCTCCTGGAATCCTCCTAGGACTATTGTAAGCATTACAGATAAAGTATGTGCTATGCCTAACACAGTGCCTGGAACATAATAGGTCCTCTGTGAGCATTATTAAAAAGATCTCCCGGGACTTCCCTGGTGGTGCAGTGGTTAAGAATCCACCTGCCAATGCAGGGGACACGGGTTCGAGCCCTTGTCCGGGAAGATTCCACATGCCGCGGGGCAACTAAGCCCGTGAGCCACAACTACTGAGCCTGCGCTCTAGAGCCCACGAGCCACAACTACTGAGCCCATGTGCCACAACTACTGAAGCCCGCATGCCTAGAGCCCGTGCTCCGCAACAAGAGAAGCCACTGCAATGAGAAGCCCATGGACCGCAACAAAGAGTAGCCGCCGCTCGCCACAACTAGAGAAAGCCCGCGCGCAGCAACGAAGACCCAACACAGCCAAAAATAAATAAATAAATAAATATATTAAATTAAAAAAAAAAAAGATCTCCAAGATGGGAATTCCCTGGTGGTGCAGTGGTTAAGAATCCGCCTGCCAATGCAGGGGACACGGGTTCGAGCCCTGGTCCAGGAAGATCCCACATGCCGCGGAGCAACTAAGCCCGCGCGCCACAACTACCGAGCCTGTGCTCTAGAGCCCGCGAGCCACAACTACTGAAGCCCATGCGCCACAACTACTGAAGCCCATGCACCTAGAGCCTGTGCTCCGCGACAAGAGAAGCCACCGCAATGAGTAGCCCCCGCTCACCGCAACTAGAGAAAGCCCGTGCGCAGCAACGAAGACCCAATGCAGCCAAAAAAATAAATAAATAAAATAAATAAATTTTTTTTAAAAATAAAAAGATCTCCAAGAGAATACCACTCAGAAACACTATGCTGAGTGAAAGGAACCAGATACAAAAGAGTACATACTATATGACTCCATTTACATGAAACCCTAGGAAAGACAAATGTAACCTATAGTGATGGAAAGCAGATCAGTGGTTGCCCAGGGCCAGGGGTGAAGGATAGGGATTGACTGGGAAGGGGCACAAGGGAACTTTCGGGGGTGATGGAAATGTTCTATAACTTGATTGTGGTGGTTACAACAGATGTAAATTTGTTAAAATTCATTGAACTACACACTTTAAATGTGTGTCTTTTATTGTACGAAAATGAAACCTTAATGATATTGATTTAAAAAATAGATCTTCTGGGAGTTCCCTGGTGGCCTAGTGGTTAGGATCCTGGGCTCTCACTGCTGTGGCCTGGGTACAACCCCTGGTCGGGGAATGGAGATCCCACAAGCTGTGCAGCACGACAAAAAAAAAAAAAAAAACCTCTCCAGTGTTAGTATTAAAATTAATGTTAATAGAAATAAACTCAAACTACACAAGGAGCAGGCCTAGAAAAACAAAGCATATATAAAAAAGCCCTAAGTACAACCTATTTAGAAGGCATTTTAGCAATACTTATCAACATTTTAAATGTGCATAGCCAGTACACACTGGACCAATTACTTGATCCAGTAATTCTAAGAATTTATCCAATATGTTTTTGTGCACAAGTATGCAAAGATAAACACACCAGGAAATTCACCACAGTAGGGTAATAGCAAAAAATTGGAAATAACCCAAAATATCTGTAGAAGGTAATTGGTTTAATTGTGGTATATCCATACAAGAGAATAAAACTCAGCTATTAAGAACCATAGATCTAGACTTCTGCTTCCAGCCAAACAGAGTAACAGGGACTACTCTCCCACCTGAAACTAATAAAATACTGGGCTAAATACATGAAAAAAGTGGCTTTCATGACACTGGGCATCAGGCCATGAAGAACCATTATCCCTGCAAGATAGAAAACAAATGGCCTGAGCCCTACTATTGCCCCAGCCGACCACCTGGAGACCTTCTGGGCAATGGTGCAGGAAAGGGAAACACAGAAGGAGCCCAGCAATCTCTCTGAATTAATGAGACAGAAGTGAGTCCAGGGAAGACAAGGCAGCTGGAGTTCACAGAGCAGAGTCCCAGAGAGGAGAGAGTTGCACAAAGAGAGAACTCTGAAGATCTTCCAAGGGTCCCCTTCGGTCTCAGCTGAGTACTGAGCAATACATGAATGATGTTAAGAAACCACCAGTGGTTAGGCAGCCACTAAGATGGCCCTCAGTGATTCCCACCTCCTGATGGCCACACATTTGTGTACTATCCTCCCGTTAAGTGTGGGCTGGATTTGATTCTAATAAATAGAATATAGCAGAAGTGATGGGATGTCACTTTTGAGGTTAGGTTTAAAAGATTGTGGCTTCTGCCTTGGGTATACTCTGTGTTGCTCTCTCTCACTCCTGGGGAAGCAAGCTGCCATGTCATAAAACAGCCCTGTAGAGACACCCACAAGGTGAGGGACCAAGGTTTGCAAATAGCCACGTAAGTGAACTTGGAAGTGGGTCCCTCTCAAGTGAGTCTTCAGATGAGACCACAACCCTGGCAGACAGCTGCAACCTCACGACAGAACTTGAGCCAGAGGCAGCTGGTTAAGCCATGCTCAGATTTCTGACCCATAGAAACTGAGAGATAATAAATATTGTTTTAAGTCACTAAGTTTTGGGATAATTTGTTATGCAGTAATAGATACAAAAATACTACCCAAGGCTGGGGAAAGAACCACCCAAAATGTTTAGAGGGATAAATAATCAGAGTTCACACAGGACCAGAAATAGTTCCTATTCTCAATAGCTAGAATAGAAAGCCTCACAAGTCGTGGGCACCTGTGGAATATTCAGAATGGCTTTGTCTCATGAATGGGGCAAAATTAGCTCTAGATTAAACACTGCTCTGATCTTACCTACCAAAGCCTAAATACTAGTCTTTAAAAGATCAAAATATTTCCAAGTAACTTACCTGCATCCCAGAACAAATCTCAAAAATATTTACAGGAATTTTTAAATATGCAGCACCCAAAATTCACAGTTTCTAGCATTCTGTGAAAACTTACCAACCATGCAAAGAAGTAGGAAAATATGAACCATATAAAGAGAAAAAAACAATAAACTGAAACTGACCCAGAAATCACACAGATAACAGAATTAGTATGCAAGGACATTAAAATAGTTATTATAATTGTATTCTAAAGAGGAAATTGTGTGTATATTAAGCAGAGACATGGAAATTATTTAAGAAAAAAAAAAAAGACCCAAATCAAACTTCTGGATATGAAAACTGCAAGGTCTGAAATGAAAAATACATGGATGGGATTAATAGCAGATTAGACAATGCAGAAGAAAGACTACTGAACTTGGAGACATAGCAATAAAAATGATCAAAAATGAGAGAAGACAACAACAAAAAATTAATAGAGCATCAGTGAAACAACTTCAGGCAGTCCAATATACATGTGATTGGAGTCCTCAAAGTGGAGGAGAAAGAAGGAAAGATAGAAAAAAAATTTTTTTAAATAATGGTCAAAACATTCCAAATCTGATGAAAAATATAAACCCAAAGATCCAAAAAACTAAATGAACCCCAAGCACAGAAACATGACAAAAATTTTGCAAAGGCACAGTGTGACCAAATTGTTTAAAACTACTGATAAAGAGAAAAATTTTAAACCAACCAGGGCAGGGCAGTGGTGATCACTCTACCATGTACAGAAATATCGAATCACTATGTTGTGCACCGGGAACTAACATAGTGTCGTGGGTCAATTACCCTTCAAAAATAAACAAGCTCATAGAAAGAGATCAGATTTGTGGTTACCAGAGGCAGGGGGTAGGGCAGAGGGGGAATTGGATGAAGGTGGTCAAAAGGTACAAACATCTGGGGCTTCCCTGGTGGCGCAGTGGTTAAGGATCCGCCTGCCAATGCAGGGGACACAGGTTCAAGCCCTGGTCCAGGAAGATCCCACGTGCCACGGAGCAACTAAGCCCGTGCACCACAGCTACTGAGCCTGCGCTCTAGATCCTGTGAGCCATAACTACTGAGCCCGTGCACCACAACTACTGAAGCCCGTGTGCCTAGAGCCCATGCTCTGCAACAAGAGAAGCCACCGCAATGAGAAGCCCACACACCGCAACGAAGAGTAGCCCCCGCTCGCCGCAACTAGAGGAAGTCCACGGGCAGCAATAAAGACCCAACGCAGCCAAAAATAAATAAATAAAAATTAAAAAAAATTTTTTTAAAAGGTACAAACATCTACTTATAAGATAAATACTAAGTAATAGAGATGTAATGTACAACATGATTAATATAATTAACCCTGCTGTATGTTATATACAAAAGCTATTAAGAGAGTAAATCCTAAGAGTTATCACAAGAAAAATTTTTTTTTCTTTTTTCTTTTGTATCTATGTGAAACGATGGATGTTCACTAAACTTATTGTGGTAATCATTTCATGATGTATTTAAGTCAAATCATTATGCTGTATACCTTAAACTTACACAGTGCTGTATGTCAATTATATTTCAATAAAACTGGAAGAAAAGAGAACAGCCATAGCAAAAAGGCATTATTATGTACAAAGGATATACAAAGTTATGCAAAGAGATTATACAAAGATAAGAAGGTTGGCAGACTTCTTATTGAAAACAATGCAAGCCAGAAGACAGACTTTAATGCAAATCTTTAAAATATTGAGCAAAAAAAACAACAAAAAAACCCCTGTTAACCTTGAATTCTATACCCAACAAAAAATTTCTTTTAAAAATTAAGACAAAATCATTTTTAGACATAGAAACGCTGAAAGAAATGTTAAAGGAAATACTTTGGGCAGAAGGAAATTGTACAATGGAAATCTGGACCTATACAAAGGCATGAAGAACATCAGGAATGGTACCACATAGGTAAATATAAAATACTTTTGTTCTTATTATTTAAATATATTTAAAAGATAATTGTTTAAAGCAAAAGTGACAACTGTGTATTGTAAGGTTTTTAAAATATGTGAAGGTAGAATATTTGACAATAGCCCCAAATCTGAGAAGGGAGAAATGGAAGTATATTGTCATAAGGTTCTGATTCTGTATGTGAAGTGGCATAATATCACTTGAAGGTAGCCTGTGATAAGTTAAAGGTATGTTCAACAAACTATAAAGCAACCACTAAAATAAAAGGACAAAGAGTTAGAGCTAATAAGCCAACAGAGAAAATGAAATGGAATCATACAAAATAGTACAAAAGAAGGCAGGGAAGAAAAAGAATGTATTTAATACCACTGAACTGCGTGCTTAAAAATGGTTAAGATAGTAAATTTTACGATATGTGTATTTTGCCATAGTAAAAAAAAAAAAAAAAATGGGGGGGAAAATATGTGGCATGTAGCTTTTTCTCTGGTGGATTAGCAATGGAAAAGAGAGAAAAAAAGAATTGACATGAGAAGAGAGCTGAAATTTACTGAGCACCTCCCAGGCCCTGTGCACACATGATGTGATTCAGCGCTCCTAGTAACCTGTGTGACGATGACAGTGAACATCTACTATATACTAATGCATCTAGGTAGTGTTCTAAGAGGATTTTATATTCATTTGCTTAATTTTATAACAAGCCTATGAGGCAGGGACCATGAGTCATATTTTACAGACTCTGAGGGCATTGGTGTGCAGGGACACGGAATCACTTGGCCAGTATCCACACAGCTAGTAAGAGAAGGACCCTGAATTCAAACATAGTTTGGCCCTGTGCTCTTAACCACGACACCAGCGACAGACCCCAAGACACCAGGCCCAGAGGCTTGAGTACTCACCAAAATCACCCTGCTAATCAGTGGTATTCAAACCTGGCTCTCTCTAGCTCCAAGCTCTCTTTTTTCCACCCCTCTCCCTGGGAGAACCTGAAGCAAAGGGGAAAGGCTGAAATTGGCTGCAGGGGCGGGCAGGAGCCTCACCTCGGAGGGCCACGTGGACCCGGTTTCCACAGCTGGTAGAAGAAGGATGTCTATCCTGCCAGGCCTTTCCAGCTCTAGATTTCTAAGATTTTGTGGACCAGGCACTGAGAACCCGCAAGATCAGGCACCCCCGGCCGTGCTGCGGGCTGCTGGATGTGGATGTCGGCTTACCCTTGAGGTGGGTGTTGGGAGGTCTGTCGTCTATCAGCTGCAGGTGCTGCCAGATCCACTTGTGGTAGAAGGGCGAGGTTGCAAGGTCTATCAACTGCAGTACTTCACAGCTGCCCTGGACACGTCAACAGACACAAGCAGAAGGGTTAACCCCAGCTCCAGGTAGGCTAGGCTTTGAAGACAAGCTCTCTTTTGTTTTACTTGCTTAATGCAAGTGGTTTCAGGTCCTTTTTAAAAATGAAAATGTTATCTATTCATCATAAAAAATTCAAATAGCTAAAGAGGCATGAGAACTAAAAAAACAAAAAATCACCATTGAGGATGTTATTGGGACAATTGGTGAAATTGATTATGGACTATAGATTATATATTATATCAATGTTAAATTCCTAGATTTCAAAAATTATTCTGTGGTTAATTTCTGATCTTAGAAAATAATCACTTAAGTATATAGGGGTAAATGAATATGATGAATGATACTTAACTCTCAAATGATTCAGGCAGGAAAAAAATATACATATATATAAAATCAAATGTGGCAAAATGTTAATAATTGTTGAAGCCAGGTTAGGGTTATACAGGAATTCTTTGTTCTGTTCTTGCAAGTTTTCTGTAAATTTAAAATCATTCCAAAAATGAATATATTAAAAAATATTCAAATCAAACAAAGAAGAACATAGAGAAAGTTAAAACTATGTTAATCCTAACACCCAGAAATAACAAGGGTAACACTTTGGTGAATATTATTTCAAACTCTTCTCTCTAAGCATATAAGATGTATAAATACAATTTTTCATAAATAAGTCCTTTTATGCAAAACAGACTCTTGTAACCTTTTTAAAAGCTCAATAATATATCAAGGACATCTTTTTATGCCAAGCAATATGGTTCTATGCTATTGTTTTTAATGATTGCTTATTATTCTATGTATGCCATAATTTACATAAAATTAAAAATAAATATTCCGTTGAGCAAAAGAAGTCAGACACAAGGAGCACATACGATACGATTCCATTTACACAAAGTTAAAGAATAGGCAAAAGTAATCTGTGGTGACAGAAGTCAGAAGAGTGGTTACCTGTGTGGGGGCATTTTGTCTGGGAAAGGACATAAGGGAGCCTCTGAGGTACTGAAAATGTTCTCTATCTTGATTTGGGTGATGCTTACACAGGGGTATACATATGTAAAAATTCATCAAGCTGTAAAAGTCTAGATTTGAGGTCCTTATTGCATATATGTTACACCTCAGGAAAACATTTTTGAAGATTAATATTTAGTTGTTTCTAATTTGCCAGTATTATATATAACTCTGATTTCGTTCAGGACAACAAAATCCCCAGTTTATAAAAACTCACCATCTTCCCAAACTCTCCTACAGTGGGGCTGGCAGTGACTCAATTCTGGCTAATGAGATATAAGTGGAAGACTGATGGATAAATCTCCAAGGAAAGCTATGGTTATCCTTCCCACTACCTTCTGCCTGAAACTCAGATGTGATGGCTGGAGGTGGAACAGCCATATTGTCACCATTAGGATGAAAGCCATGAACTGTGGACGATGAAGGGAGAAGCTAGAAGGGGTCTGGGTTCTTGATGACTTCCTAGGACAGCTGTTTTAGCCCTGGATTGCTTAATTCTAGACTATTAATACTATGACCTGCAGTGGACAGCAACTTTTAACTGATAACCTTGTACTTACATCTTAACGCCCGTAGTGGTCATTAAGGCAAGTACTTGAGTTCTCCTTCCAGGCACATGGCAGGATTATACTTTTCTACCCTTTGAATTAGGCATGGCCTTCTTACCACTTTGGCCAATTTCCTTAGCAAAGTGACTTGAGATAATCCTGGGTAGAAACTTTAAAAGCCAGGGAATTCCCTGGCGGTCCAGTGGTTAGGACTTGGTGCTCTCACTGCGGGGGCCCCGGGTTCGATCCCTGGTTGGGGAACTAAGATCCTGCAAGCTGCTCAGCGAGGCCTAAATAAATAAATAAATAAATAAAAGCCATCCCTTGACTCTCAATATTACCTTCTCCTGTTCTATTGATCATGGAATCATGGGTCGAGAGGGGCCCATGTCTCCATGTGACCTGGGTCCCTGAGTGACCATGAGGAGTAAGGCTTCCTGCTGACCTGCTATGATCAGGTAGTGGGAGGAAGGAATATATCTTTGTCAATCCACTGAGATCTGAGGATTTTAAAAATAATTGTGGCTTAATCCAGTTTATCCTAATATAATACCTATGCTTGACTATCTCCTTGGGATTCATTCCTAAAGGTATTATGCATGTTTTAAATTTTGATACATATTTCCAAACAGCCCTCCAGAAATGTTAGATAAGTTGGGTTTTTTTAATAAATTTACTTATTTTATTTATTTATTTTTTGGTGCATTGGGTCTTCGTTGCTACATGTGGGCCTTCTCTAGTTGCAGTGAGCAGGGGCTACTCTTTGCTGTGGTGCGCGGGCTTCTCATTGCGGTGGCTTCTCTTGTTGTGGAGCACGGGCTCTAGGTACGCGGGCTTCAGTAGTTGCGGCACGTGGGCTCAGTAGTTGTGGCGCACGGGCTTAGTTGCTCCGTGGCATGTGGGATCTTCCCGGACCAGGGCTCGAACCGGTGTCCCCTGCATTGGCAGGAGGATTCGTAACCACTGAGCCACCAGGGAAGTCCCTGGAAATGTTAGATAAGTTTACACTCTGTCCAACAGTGCATAACAGAACCTGTTGTAATACATCTTTGTAGTACATTGACAACTGGGTTCTCACAACCCTTTTAATCTTTTCTAATCTGAGAGGCAAGAAAGATACGTCATTTTTCTTATGTATTTCATACTTTATAAAATCTTAATCTTTTTTAGTAGGAATTCTAAAAGACACATTATAAAGGGTTAAGGTTCAAGATAGATTACTGCTGAACAGGAAGGAGAAGAAGAGATCAAACATTTAATAAGCCCTTATTATATTCCAGGCATTGTGCTAGGAGCTTTATTCAACATTCATTCAACAAACATTTATCCACCAGGAACTGCAGGTACTGGAGAAACACACATGAGCAGTTCTCTCTGGAAAGACTCTCATGGGTCTTTAATCGCATCTGTATCTGTGGAAAAAACAATTTCACCATGTGTTCCCAAATGATAAACTGTTCAAAATGAGTTGATTATGGGCATTAATTATGTTTGCAGTGCTAGCGGAAATCATGTTCTCCAACTTTGCCACGACCCCAAGGACGCACAGTCACCCGATGCTGATTTCTCCCTCTAGTGGCAATATCAGTAAACTACAGGAGTCGGGACAACTCTTTTTAGCAGATGAACATTTAAGCAGCTGGTCAGGTGGGAAATTAAAATGAGAAAAAAAGATCAGTCCCTTTAGAGGTGGCAGGTGCACTTCAACTCCAGCCAGAGTGGCCACACCAGAATATAGCCTGGTATTGCCTGATCTTCTGAATATTCAAAAGAAGCCAGAAATCAGAACTTTTATGTAGAATCTTCACATTAACAATTAAATCAGGTTTTAGCAAAACACTGTAAGGGATAAACCAACTCATCTGCTAGGCAAGAGGCTCTCTACCTGCTGTCATTTTGTGACATCTGTATTATTTTTCTCAGAATGAAGTTCAAGCATTAGAAATCACCTGTGATGCTTATTCAGATGCAGATTTCCAGAGTTAATGAAGCAGAATTTCTGGAGTGAGGCAGGACTCTGCCATTTTCAGAAGCACTCTAGAAGTTTGTTATGCTTACCAAAATTTGAAAACTCTTCTCTTAGATCAGGGGTCCTCCAGCTTTAGTGCACATCAGAATCACCCAGAAGCAGATGTCAGTGTTGTCAGAACACAGATTACTGAGCCCCTTCTCCCAGAGTTTTGGGTTTAATAGCTCTTGGGTGGGCCCGAGAATTTGCATTTCTAATGAGTTCCCAGGTGTCGTTGCTGGTCCAGCGACAACACTTTGAGAACCACTGGATTAGAGGGTGACTGAGGTGAGTGAGTATGTGCTGAGCTAATCTCATCCTCACAGACTTTATGAAGTAAGCACATAGTCCCATTTTACAGATAAAGAAATGAAGGCTAAACCAGATTAAGAACCTTCTGCTGGTCAGGATGTAACCATCATGCTGAGTAAAGAAAGTCTTGAATTTATATCCCTTACTGCTCATCTCCCCCATCTTTTCTGGTTATACAGTATCAAAAGAGCTTAGAGGGCTTCCCTGGCGGCGCAGTGGTTGAGAGTCCGCCTGGCAATGCAGGGGACATGGGTTCAATCCCTGGTCCGGGAAGATCCCACATGCCACGGAGCAGCTAAGCCCGTGCGCCACAGCTGCTGAGCCTGCGCTCTAGAGCCCGTGAGCCACAACTGCTGAGCCCACGCGCCACAACTACTGAAGCCCAAGTGCCTAGAGCCCGTGCTCCGCAACAAGAGAAGCCACCGCAATGAGAAGCCCGCGCAACGCAGCAAAGACTAGCCCCCGCTCGCCGCAACTAGAGGAAGCCCGCGTGCAGCAACGAAGACCCAATGCAGCCAAAAATAAAAATAAATAAAAATAAATAAATAAAATAAATTAAAAAAAAAAAAGAGCTTAGAGTTAAATTTGCAGACACATGGCATTCTTGGCTTTGGAGGCCATCACCCCAATATTTTAGGAAAGAGGAAGTAGATATCAGGGGGAGAAAGAATGGCAAATTATTCAGGTTGGCCTTCAGGGCTCTCCACCACCAGTTTCTCTTCTATGCTTTCTCCCACCTCTCCTCACATGACCATCAGGATTCTCCAAACTTATCAAACTCTTCCCCCCTCCACTGGCAAGGACCTCATCCTCATCCTCGCCCTCCTCTGGGTCAGATCCTGTGCATCCAATCCCCTTCTAGTGTTAGTGTGTAGAGGCTGGAAACCAAACACTACATTTCCCAAGGTACCTTGAAGCTAAGGCTCTGGATGGGATTTGGGTTCCACCAATCCAGTGCACCTGGACAAGGCTTGGTTTTGGAACTGTGGGGCATCCACTTTGCTAGTGGAGACGGTGGCTTCCTGAACTTGGCAGGAGCAGCAGCACCAGTGACAGTCCAGTTCTGGAGTCTGATTTGAAGTCGTTTGCGAGTCATTTTCCGTCTAGAGCCTGTTTCTTCAGCTCTCCCCTCACCAGTAAATCTGTTAGCCATTTAACATCCTGCAGTAAATCCCTTCCTGCTTGCATTAGCTAGACTTGACGGTTCTCTGGGACTGAACCCAAAAATCACAACACAAACACATCCCTGGTGATGCTGAAACAACCGGCTCTTGGGTAAAATGTATGCACATCTACACATTTTACTGTTATGAAGGGTGTGTTACACACAATTTATAAATAATAATAAAATATACCACACTCTTATTGGAAATTCCATATAGCCAATTGATTCTCACAGAATGCTTTTATTGACTTTGGCTGAACTCATATCAGTGGCTAGTCTATAGTCACAATTCAACCATAATTTGACAAATGAATTTGCATCCCAATCTATAAATTTAATATTATTAAGTCTGACTTGTACTCTACTGGTAAACTATTTCTCACCCTCTTATAAATTATATTCATTAAATTGAAACCTCTTTTAGCTTTAACACTATGTCTATCAGAACTTCACCTGTTCATCAACTATATAACTTCTATGATGAATCTATGATGAGTCATTTTTAAATACTGGAAAACATTTCCTTAATTTTCTGCTCTTTACAATGTAATGGCTACAGACCCAGCCCACTCTGAAATTTAATCTGCATTATAAACATTTTCTCTATAGCTTTCTTAAGACAATCAGCAAAGCCATAAATCAAGACCTGACTTAGAGCGTCTGCCTGTTTCCATTGTGTGTGCACATACTCCCACCATGGTTGATTTTCAGCTACCGATGGGAAGTCACTGCACGTGGAACTGAGAAGAGATGTGCACAATGGTAGAGATTTCCACCATATGGATACGATGGGCAAAAGTAACCTCAAGAGCATAGATAATAGTAAAATATAATAAATCCAGGAAATGATAAGTTTTTCTGTATTTATTACCCGTTTTCAATATTTAATTGTAGGTTTATGTAATTTAATTTTTAATAATTATCATGTGTACTGACTTGCAAAATTCCTGAGAACTTAACAATCAGCTCTCGTAGGCCAGGAAGAGCCAGCTCCAGCACACAACCAATCTTGCCCCCTACTTTTGTCTAAGGGCCCAATACTTCAACGCTCATCTCCCACCTCACCTCCTCCAGGAAGCCCTCCTTGGAGCCTTTAGAGAGTTCCCCATCCTGAATTCTTGTATTTCACAGAGTTTGTACTAATCACTTGGTAGTCGGCATTGACAACTTTGTCTACACTCAGAATCCAGTGGAGAAGATATATAAGGAGAGAGAACGAATCTTTTCTTTTTTTTTTTTTAATATATAAATTTATTTTATTTTTGGCTGCGTTGGGTCTTCGTTGCTTCGCGTGGGCTTTTCTCTAGTTGCGGCAAGCGGGGGTTACTCTTTGTTGCGGTGAGTGGGCTTCTCATTGCGGTGGCTTCTCTTGCTGCAGAGCACAGGCCCTAGGCGCGCGGGCTTCAGTAGTTGTGACACTCGGGCTCAGTAGTTGTGGCTCATGGGCTCTAGAGCACAGGCTCAGTAGTTGTGGTGCACAGGCTTAGCTGCTCCGTGGCATGTGGGATCTTCCCGGACCAGGGCTCGAACCCGTGTCCCCTGCATTGGCAGGCGGATTCTTAACCACTGCGCCACCAGGGAAGCCCCAGAGAACCAATCTTTTCCACCTTTGTATCCCTCCAGAGCCTGGGCCACTGTGTCATGATCTTGGCAAAAACTTGGCAAATGTCTGTGGTGGCTTAACATGTAGGCAACAGGTATACAGGAGATATTAAATATGGGAGTTTTGGGGCAGAATTCTGGCTCTGCCACTTACTAGCTAGGTGGCCTTTCTTAAGGCACCTTAGCTTCAACTTCTTCATCTGTAAACTTGGAATAATAATATCTTCCTGGTAGAGCTACGGTGAAGATTTATGGTAGAATGGTACTAGGTACACAGTTATTCATCAAAGCACTATTTGAAATAGCAAACGTTGAGATAACCTAAATATCCATCAATTAGGGAACTGGTTAAAGTACAACCATACATATGGAGTCTAAAAAAACAGTACTGATGAACCTAGTGGCAGGGCAGGAATAAAGAGGCAGATGTAGAGAATGGTCTTGAGGACACCGAGGGGGAAGGGGAAGCGGGGACAAAGTGAGAGCGCAGCATTGACATATATACACTACCAAATGTAAAATGGATGGCTAGTGGGAAGCTGCTGCATAGCACAGGGAGATCAGCTCAATGCTTTGCGATGACCTAGAGGGGTGGGATAGGGAGGGTGGGAGGGAGACACAAGAGGGAGGGGATATGGGGATATATGTATACATATAGCTGATTTACTTTGCTGTACAGCAGAAACTAACACAACATTGTAAAGCAATTATACTCCAATAAATATATAAATAAATAAAGCACAACCATACAGTAAAATACTCATGAGTGGTAAAAGAGAATGAATGAGTTCTTTATGTACTGATATGGAACAACATACAGAAATACTCTTAATGAAACAGCAAAGTGCAGAACAGTCTGTATAGGATGACACCACTTATGAAAAAAAAGGAAAAAACATATACACACGCATTTACCTGTATAGAGAGAGAACGTGTGGAGGACAGAGACATAAGAAACTGGTGCTGGTGGTGGTCTCTGGGGAGGGATACTCTGGGAGAGAGAGGGGGCAGGGAGACATCACTCTTGTAAACGTTTTGAATTTTGAACCATGTGAAGTACTACCTATTCCTAAATAAACAAAAAAAGATTAATGATGTTAGTAGAACTCCTAGCACAGGAGCAAAGAGCCTCAAAAAAAATGGTGACTCTTATGATGATGATGATGATGACGAACTACTTAAGATCTGAGCAGGGTCAACAACTGATGGAAAGGTCAACTCAAATCCCAAGTCCCAGCTTCTGGGAAGAAGAGCTTTGGGGTCAGACAGACCCGGGTCGAACCCTGCCTCTGCCCCTCATCAACTGCGTGACCTTGAACAAGCCACTTAACCTTCCTTTCCACCTCTGTAAAATGGGAATAATGACAATATCAACCTCCTTAAGTTTTCTTTTCATTATCAACCAACAGAGCAGGGGGCAAAGGACATAAAGCAATTCACAAAACACAAAATTTAGATAGTAAACAAACATGATTAATCTCACTAGTAATCAGAAAAAAACATAAGTTAAATCCTCAATGAGGCAGTAATTGCCACATATTAAATTTTAAAACTTTTGAAAGAATGACGGCAGAGGTTGGTGGCACTGGCAAAGTTGTATGTTGCTGGGAGCTAGAGAAAGTGGATCCCTCCTTGTGAAAAGCAGTTTGTTCCAAGAGTCATAAAAATGGTGATGCTAAGCAATTTCGATTTTGGAAATCTATTCTGTGGTAATGAGCTCATTTGTCCCTCTTCCTGGAAAGTTGTATAATGTGGTAGTATCACTTTGACAATTTAGAGATTATAATTATAAAAAGTGATCTGGAGACTTCCCTGGTGGCACAGTGGTTAAGAATCCGCCTGCCAATGCAGGGGACACGGGTTCGAGCCCTGATCGGGGAAGATCCCACATGCCACGGAGCAACTAAGCCTGTGCGCCACAACTACTGAGCCTGCGCTCTAGAGCCCGCAAGCCACAACTACTGACCCCGAGTGCCACAGCTACTGAAGCCCGCGCGCCTAGAGCCCGTGCTCCGCAACAAGAGAAGCCACTGCAATGAGAAGCCCGCGCACTGCAACGAAGAGTAGCCCCCGCTTGCCGCAAGTAGAGAAAGCCCGTGCGCAGCAATGAAGACCCAATGCAGCCAAAAAGAAATAATAAATAAATAAATAAATGACCTGGCATCATTAAAATTCAAGAGCCAAATGCATAATTTAAATATGTATCTGTTTGTAAATAAACATGTATATGAGCTGAAGGAGGGGGTACCCTCCCCACACCTGCCCTCTTTGTAATATAACAGCTATATCTTAACGTTCACAGCAACCCTCTGAGGGAGGGAGGCCAAAGTGTGTCCTTTGTCTTTTTTTTTTTAACATCTTTATTGGAGTATAATTGCTTTACAATGGTGTGTTAGTTTCTGCTGTATAACAAAGTGAATCAGCTATATGCATACTATAACCCCATATCCCCTCCCTCTTGCGTCTCCCTCCCTCCCACCCTCCCTATCCCACCCCTCTAGGTGGTCACAAAGCACGAGCTGATCTCCCTGTGCTATGCAGCGGCTTCCCACTTGCTCTCTATTTTACATTTAGTAGTGTATATATGTCCATGCCACTCTCTCACTTCATCCCAGCTTACCCTTCCCCCTCCCTGTGTCTTCAAGTCCATTCTCTACATCTGCCTCTTTATTCCTGTCCTGCCCCTAGGTTCTTCAGAACCATTTTTTTTTTTTTTAAGATTCCATATATATGTGTTAGCATACGGTATTTGTTTTTCTCTTTCTTACTTCACTCTGTATGACAGACTCTAGGTCCATCCACCTCACTACAAACAACTCAGTTTTGTTTCTCTTTATGGCTGAGTACTATTCCACTGTATATATGTGCCACATCTTCTTTATCCATTCACCTGTCGATGAACACTCCTTTGTCTTTTTAAGCAGGACGTGGGCGCTCAGAAAAAGACGTGTTGAAGGCCAGGGCTCTGCTGGTCACCTGGCTACAGGACATTAGATTAGGCACGCTCTTCCCAGCTTCACCACCCCACCCCAGACCTCTTACCTTACACACAAACACGATGGAGGACGATTCTACAAAGTCCTTTGAGATCAGCTGCCCATATGAGAACTTCTCTATCTTCCCCAGGATTACGAGCTTCCAGAGCTTCTCATCGGACCAGGAGTGAAACAGATCCATCTTCCTGATGGGAAAAGCCTGTTAGACTTCATCGCCCTCCGTCACCAAGGGGGCTCAGAACTTAGCAATTTCCGGAAAAGGAATATGTTCTCCTGCTCTTGCAAAGGCCTGAGGCGGAAGATTTCACACCCACTCTGCTCACTAGCCTAGCCTGCAGCCGGTCTCCTGTCACTTGTCCTTTGCTCGCCTGCCCTCTTCTCAAGGCCCTGCCCTTCAGCTGCTCCCCTCACTGCGCCTCAGAGGCACCCGGGGTGATTGGAGCTCTGCTTCTTTCACTTCCGCTCCTCCCTGCAGGAGCTTCTCCCGGCTGAATCCCCTGCCAACCTTGTTACCACTGAGCTATTCCCATTCCAAGGAGTATCCAAGAGTTCCTCACTTCAGCTCGCTGGCTATCCTGTCCCCCAGCCCAGCAGTCCGGGCCCTACCTTTGGTTTGGGCAGCTCATTCCAACCCCTGTCTCCTCCAGCCTATTGGCTTCAAATCCTCAGCCCTGGGCCTGGGAATGGGGGAAGTCTGGACTCTCCTCTTTTGGCCTGTTTGTGCCCTGTGGTGAAAGGCCCACCCGGCAGTGACCGCCCCTTCCGCTGATCTTGAACCTCATACACCGCTGATCGTGGGGCTTCCCTTCCCTCGCAGGTGGCCCCACGGGGCTGCCAACAAAAATCATCTTAGATCTTCTCAGCTCCAACAGATTATGAGCTCTGAACTCGGGTGATTCAGGCCTCAACCTAGGTGAGGGGCCACCGAGTTCTGTCCAGGGCATCAAAGGGGAACAGGGTCAGTGCCATGCCCAAGGAGGAGAAGGGTCTGGAAACACAGGAGGAAAGCAGGGCCACCACAGAAGGAGCACCTCCTGGGCCAAGACTGAGCCACGCACTTCCCACGATCACCTCATCTGATTCTTACAGTGACCTCGGGAGAGAGGAATTGTTATCCCCATTTTACTGCGCAGGAGACTAAAGCCCAGAGAAGTGAAGTGACCTATCTAGGGTCCCATGGTGGATAAGCCTAAGAGCTGAGATTAGAACACGGTCCTATTTTTCTTCCACTGTATAAAAAAATGAACTGCCCCTCCCTTCAGAACCGAGTCCCTCCCTTTTCGGGCTGCAGCCCCTTCACGCAGATGGCTTTCTCTCAGTTCCAGCCCACCCCTCTGCTCAACACGCTTCTCTATGGCCCTGCAACCCTACAACCTGTATTCTCAGTGCCAGTGCAGATGCTCCATTTGATTTTCACTCTTTTCCTCAAGGCAAGTAACTAAAGATAATTAAATGAGCACCTGCATGCGCCTGGCACTGTGATAACACAGGGATGATGATGGTGGAAAAGGCAGGTCTGCCCTTGCCACTGTGCTGCTTACTGTCTGGTGGCACAAATAAACCGTAAAGAAAGTATTAGATGATCAAGAATTACAGTTTGGATGGGGCTTTAAGGAAACACAGGGTAGAAGCACTGAGGGGGCACCCTCTCTATTCTGGAGTGAGGGTAGGTGGGCTTAGTTAGTGAGGCGGGGCGGTGAAGCCCAGAGGCTTCTGAGTCAGGCATTCTGGACACATCACCATCCTGAGCCTTGCTTCCCTCACTGTAAACTGGGGAGAAAAAGAGAAAGAACATCATGGGTTGAATGTGAGGTTAGATATAACGGGTGGTACAAAGGGCTGAGCATCCTGCCTGGCCCAGCAAGTGCTCAATGCATGTTAGCTATTCTGTTGTTACTATCCCATAAGGAAGGGATATCTGAACTGCGACCTGAAGGTATGTTAGGAGTTTGCTAGACCGAGAAGTTGGGTGGGAGGTGGGTACCAAAGCGCATTCCAAGCAGAGAGAACAGCACCTAGTGTTCCCCACTGGGTCTAGGACAAAGGCACCTAATAAACACACAGGGGGAAGATGCTGGCTGGTGGAGTTACCTAAAAAATTCAAACCGATGCTGAGCATCCTTTTTAACTTCCTGGTCCAGTTTATTAGCAAGGAAATCCTCTCTGTCAACAACCAAGAGCTCTGTTTCTTCCATACAGACCACGGTGGCCCTCCTCACAGAAGAAGTTAGAAAGCCCATTTCCTGTTGGGTAGACAGGGGCAAAGGCAAGTGAGAGGTCACCCCTGGCACTCTGCCCGCAGCCCTGACCACCTCTTCCCTGCTTCCATCTCCCCTGAGAAATCTCTCCTCCCCAGACTGCAGGTTCCCTGGACCGTCCTGTGCCCCTGCTCACTCCCTGCTTCTATGGGCCCACGCCCCTCCCTCTTATTATGCTGCCTGTGGAAAAAGAGGCAACTGGCTTGACCAGGGCAGAGAAAGGAAGCTGGAAAGGCCTTGCTGAGGAGTCACTGCATCTCTAGAGGGTTATGGAGGGAACATACTCCTTAAACATCACAGACGAAGTGGTGGGACTTGGACATCACTGGCTCCAACTCAATTGGCATTGGACAGGTAAGGGCTCTGTGACCCACAACAGGGCAGTGACTTGCACAGAGTGAAATGCAGGACTGGGCCTGGCCTAGAGGTTGTAGCAGGAGTCCTGTCACACCCCCAACCCCACCCCAGGAACGCAGACCCATCCCCCGTGCTCACCCCAAAACAGCTGCCCTTTTGCAGCAACGTCGGGTGGGGGTCCAGGAAGGCACTGCTGCCATCTTCGTCCTCGGTCACGGCCACCATGCCCAGGTAGATGAAATAAAAGCTGTTGCCCCTCTGGCCCTTCTTGACGATCACACGCCTGCGACCAAACCTGGGAAAAGACCACGGCCAGTTGATCTGGTAGCAACACAGGGTCTGGTCCCCAGGGGGAGGAGATCTGGACGGGCCGTGCTCTCTGCTCTGGAGTATGAAAGCACAGACTGGGACTAGAAGGGACCTCAGAACAGCCCAGCCCCATCCCCATCAAGCTTGACCCCTTCACTAACATTTGTCCAGCAGCCCACCTCCATTAGAGGAAGCTGCCGGAGAGCAGAGCCTTTGCCAGTCTGCTTAGGCAATGAACAGTTGTTGAGTAAATGAATGAACAAATGCTGGAAGCAATGGATGAGTAGCTAAATGATTATGAGCACTGGCTTTAGAGTCAGACCAGGATCCAAATTCTGGTTTTGCCCTTAGCTGTGGGACACTAGGCAACTCATATCCCCCCTCTGAGCCTCAGTTACTCTTGTCTGTAAAATGCAGATGAGCATACCTAGAAAGAGATGGATAAATGATCTTATTATGATCCCTAATAGCTCACTATCCAACTAGGAACCTTTAGGGCAGAGGTACCCAGGTTCAGAGCAAACTAACAGTTCTTAAGCTCAGAGGAGGATAGTTTCTGTATTTCAAACGCACGTTCAAATCAAATCTCAATTCTTTTAGTATTTATTCATTTCCTTCATTCATTCAATAAGTTAGACAAATACCAGTGGTGCCTAACAGGTGTAGTGATAAAAAATACAAATTTTGTTCTCAAAATTTTGGTTAAGCACAAGAAGTAAATAAGGTTTAAAAATGCTTTAAAAGAGATAAGGCACAGGCTAATTCAGAAGCACAGAGAAAGGGCACTTAACCCAGTTTAGGAAGGCCAGAGAAGGCTCTAGGATGGTGGCTAGAGTCATCCAGGTGGCCAGAGAGATGGAAGAGTGTCGTAGGCAGAGGGACCACCATGTCCAAAAGCACAGAGATGGCTGGAGGCCTGGCATATTCAAAGAAAGAACAGTAAGCTCCATGAGACAGGACAATGTACAAACCAGAGGCTTTATCAATAGAGGAAAGAGGCAACAGCCCAGATGACAATGACTAGATGGGAGAAGGCAAGCATATTCAGCCAGGAAATAAGACTCTGGGGACGAGGGAGCACAGGCCAGCCTTCATTCCAGGGTAGACCCTCAGAGACCATAACCTACATTTTGGGAGTGAAGAGATATCTCATACAGCAGATATCTGTTGTTTTCTCTGCCAAGCATCTGGTCACCTTTTTCCACCAACTGCACCCTGATTTTACTTTGTGGGAAACACCTTTTCTTGACTCTTAGACAATCGGAACATCACTAACCCACTGGTGATTCAAGTGAGATCACCCTGGCTCAGAAAGAACTAATCCCAAGGCTCTGACTTGACTGGGAAGAGGTATTCTCTCCTTCCCAATGGACTGAACCTGGAAAGCTAGAAGTTTGGAGCTGTGGCTGTAGCAGCCGGCTTGCCACCATGAAGGGAGAGTCTCAGACAGAGACTCTCCTTTGCATTTGCACTTGCATAAGCTGCTTATGCAAATGAAGTGCCAAGAGATGGAGAGAGACAGACACAAACGTGGGTCCTGGTGACACTGAGCCCCTGAATCCAGCTGAGCCTGAAGCTGGAGAACTATCCCAGGACTTTCAGATACATGAGCCACCAATGCATTCCCTTAGGCTGGGTTTTCTGTCGCTTGCAAGTGGAAGAATTCTATCTAATCTGCTAATTCCCAGTCCCAGAAATAGTAATCAGCAACTAGCGGAGGGGTTTAACAATTACCACCTCCTGATGTTCACAAAAAGCCTGTAAAATTCATATTATTATCTTTATATCACTCATGGGGATACTAGGCTCAGAAAGGTTAAGTGGCTTGCCTGAGGTCACACAGCAGACGGGGCATTAAATTCCAGAGCTTCTAAGCCTGTGACTCTTTTTCTTTCTGTGACGCCATTCTGCCTGCTATAGAATCTTACTTTAAGACAGCAGTGACTCCTTCTCTTCTTTACTGGGCTAGAACAAAGCAGATGGCTCCCCCTGCCTGGAATGTCCCGTCTACACCTCCACTTGTCAAATCTACCTGTTCAAATGCCACCTCTTCTGTGAAACTCCCTTGGCCAAGCTAGCTGGAAGGTTACCTCCTCCTGGCTTATTACCTGTGAAAGAGACCCTGCATGGGTCATAAAGGGTCATCCGTAATCCGTAGTTAGTTGTGGTTATGTCTTAGACTGTGACCGCTATGAAGGAAGATAGGGCACAAACCTATAGTGACCTTACATCTTAGATTTTCAAGACAGGTCTTACCTCAAATACTCTGCTAGGCTGCCCCCCTGAGGCCACTGAAATGTCCTGGAAATAACTATTTTCACATGCACCTCTTAGGCTTCTCTACTACAAGGGATTTACAAGGTCCTTTTTTGTGTGTGTCACGGACCAATTGACAATCTGGTGAAGGCTTCACAGAACAATGTTTTAAATGTATAAAATAATATACATTAGAATTACAGTTAAGAAAAAACCAAGTTTGTGATATAGCAATATATGTGCCTCTTTATTAAGGCACTGAAAAACAAGAGCCAGCAGCAGATCTAATAACTACCATCATTTCAAAGATGTGATAAATATAAATTATCTTTTGAGAAATCTGCAGCAACCTGAATATGTCATAATACCTGTAGTTTATTTTGGTAAAAAAAATTATACAGGGACTTCCCAGGTGGTCCAGTGGTTAAGAATCCACCTCCCATTGCAGGGGATGTGGGTTCGATCCCTGGTCATGGAACTAAGATCCCACATGCCACAGGGCAACTAAGCCCGCATGCCACAACTAGAGAGAAGCCTGCGCGCTGCAACAAAAGATCCTGCATGCCGCAACTAAGACCCGACACAGCCAAATAAATAAATAGTATGCAGTGGTTTGTTACCCACATTCATGACTGAAGGAAATTATAAATTTCAGAGGTTAATGAAAATACAGATATAATATTTTTTCTCATCCAAGTTCACAGACCCTTGCCCTAGTTGTTCCTACCTGGATGTAGTACCTCATCTGTGATCCCTTCTGGCTTTTAGGGCCTGGATTTGAGTCTCGGCTCTGCTACTTATTCTCTGGGTGAACTAGGATGACTTATTTCCCCCCCCAACCTCAGTTTCCTCATCTGAAAAATGAGGGAATTAGACTAGATCCTTTCTGAGGTTCCAACCAGATCCTCTCCAGACTCAGTGACTCCTTAATTCTGGGTAGATTCTCAATGAATGGCTGAGACACAGTGGGCTGCAGTCATAACGGTGAGCACCAAGGTGAAGTGACAGATGGTTTCTCACGGCTGACACCCCGCAGAGGGGCTGGTAGACCCGTCGTGGGCTTCGCAGCCGGGCCCTTCTTGCCCAGCCCAGCCCCAGCCCAGGGGCCAAGGGATGTGCCCCTCACTGACCGTTCAAAGCGCATGACCTTGGCCAGGAGCAGCTGCAGGGGCTCCGAGTAGTTCCGGTAACTATCCAGAACCTGCAGGAGGTTACAGAGGGACTGGATCTCGCGCTCTGCCCTCCAAGCAGGCTTCTTCTGCGTGATCTGAATGGCTCTTGGAGGGAAGTGACCCTGGAAAGAGAGAGCCAAAGTGACACAGAGGACCCAGCAGTTTCCCCCAGGGGCTAGCAGGCAACTCCCCACACTCCTGCTTTCACACTTTCCCACTCCCCATACAATAGTGGCTGACATGTAATGAGTGCTTCCTGTGTGCCAGGCATCGGGATAGGCAACTTACACACACCGTCTCATTGAATCTTTACCTAAAGAAGCCAGGCACGATTATTATCCCCTTTGACAGATGAAGACACTCAGGCAGGATTATTACCTAGATTTGTTACATGCCAAGGCCTGTATCCCCAACTACTGATCATACTACCTCTGCTGTTCATTGACCACGCCCCCAAGTCAATAATGGGGCTCCCTGGGCTCCAGGGGCCCTTTGACACACTTCAGTCAGGGGAGAGCTCCCTTGCCTCAGCCTATACCTCAGCCTGCTCCAGGAGCCTAAGGAACAAAGAGAGCCTGCAGAGACTCTTAGCTAACCCTCAGGAGCCAGGACTCGTGGACCAGGGGGCGGGCAGATCTACCCATTCACTCACCACTCCTACCTGCCGGGGAAATGGCACTGTGAGTTGTTAACATCCCGCACTGGCTGCCCGTTGCACTTAGGAGAAAATGTTAACTCCTACCACAGCCTGGGGCCCCACATGGCCTGACTCCCTACCTGCCTACTGCCCTCCAACCTCTCCTCCTGCCTCTCCCCTCATTCTCTAGCCTCTAGCCTTCTACCCATCTCTTGCACGTGCCAAGCTCACTTCTGTCTTTAGATCTTTGCTTGGGCTGTTTCCTCTGCCCAGAATGTTCTTCCCCTGGGTTTTCACATGGATATGGCTGCCGTCTCCTCCTCCTCACTCTGCTCTCAGCTCATATGGTGCCAAATCCTCAGGGAGTTCCTTCTGGATCATCTGAGCTAAAATAGCAGGCCCCCTTCCCAGCACTCTGTGAGCTCTGAATCATTCTCTTCAAAGCATTTAATACTTTCTGAAATGACCTTATTCTTTTTTTGTTAATGTGGATATTATCTGTCATTTCCCCACCCTACACACACACACACACACACACACACACACACACACACGTGTAGAACTGCGCTGTCCACTACGGCAGCCAACAGCCACATGTGGCTACTTAAATTTAAATTAAATTAGATAAAAAATAAGACCCTCAGTCACACTAACGACAAGTGTTCAGTAGCTACGTGTGTCTGCTGGCTACTGTTTTGGATAATGCAGACTACTAAACATTTCCATTGTCACAGAAAGTTCCATCGGACAAAGGTGCTCTAGAATATAAGCCCCAATAGAAACACGATAGTGGCCTTGTCTACCTTGTTTCCCACTCTAGAATAATGTCTCATCTGTAGTGGACACTCAACAAAATACATACTTATGGAAGGAAGGAATGAATACCGGCAGTCTTACATAACAGTAACTGTCATAGAAGCAAAAGGAACGTGGGACATGATGCAGAATTCTGATCTTCACAACGACAGATCTGAAGCCTAGCATATTCCCTCGGAAAGGCAGTGTAGCACAGTGGTTAAAAGCACACAGGCTCTGCTGCCAGGTGCCTGGGTTTGAACTTTGTCCTGGGACTTCCCATTTGTGTGTCCTGGCACAAGTCTCTTCTCCCGGAGCCCCTGTTTCCCTACCTGATGATAACAGAAACTACATGTACAAATAGCAGGGTTAATACATGTCAAGGGCTTACAACGTGCATGGCGCAGAGCAAGGGCTATGGAAGTGCTGGTCTTTTTTATGGTCTGAATCCAATCTTTCTCCTTTCTCTCTCTTACTATCAATAACCCATTAGAATTTCTATCATAGGGTCTATTTATGGCAAAACAGATGCCTCTGGCTTCTATGAACCAAACTTATTTTTC
The DNA here is from genome assembly GCF_028564815.1 of Eubalaena glacialis. Classification (NCBI taxonomy): domain Eukaryota; kingdom Metazoa; phylum Chordata; class Mammalia; order Artiodactyla; family Balaenidae; genus Eubalaena; species Eubalaena glacialis. The sequence goes on from NC_083728.1 coordinate 24,015,558, forward strand.
GGGCCCAATTAGGGCCCTAATTCCTTCAGGAAATCCTTCTTATCACCCCTAACCCTTGAGACTCCCTTCTGTGGATTCCTACAGAAGTGACAGTTTGTTATTAACTTCCTGGGTAAGTTTCATCACCTTAACTCCTAATTAGCTCCTTAAGGGAACGTGCGAATGTTACACAACCTAGCACAGTCATCCTTGTCCTTCAGTATCCACAAGGTGGGGAGGAAGGATTGGTTCCGGGACCCCTGCCAATACCAAAATCTGCAGATGCTCAAGTCCCTTACCTAAAATGGTGTAGTATTTGCACATCCTCCTGTATACTTTAAATCATCCCTAGATTACTTATAATACCTAACGCAATGTACATACTATGTAAATAGTTGCAAATACAATAAATAGTTGCTGTCTGCAAGCAGTATTCAAGTTTTGTTTTTTGGAACTTTCTGGAATTTTTCTTTTCTGAATATTTTCTATCCATGGTCAGTTGAATCCACGGATGTGGAACCTGCAGATACAGAGAGCTGACTGTATTCCCCACCACCAGACACAGATCTAGGCCTACCTTAGGAGCTCATAAAGATATCTGGAATGGGGAAAAGGGAATAGTATTCAAACAGAGCCCTGCCTGTTTCTCACACACCATTTCTCAGCGCTGTCACCCTCACTCACTTCAGGCCAGCCATCTCCTCATTGTGTTCATCTAGCATACAGAAAGGATAAAGGAAAACAAGAGGGGCTGCCCATAATCCTACCACCCAGAACTAGCCATTTACATGCGGCATTCTTGTTTCCTGCCTTTTTCTTATGCATAAATAAAATTTTTGAAAATAACATAATACATGACTATTTTCCATTAAAAATCAGAACAATATATACAGTTAAAATCCCCTTGTACCATGTCACCAGTAACCCAGACCTGCTCCCCACCACCAGAGTTAACCATTTATACATACTATTATATACTCATACGTGTGCCCACAGAATATGTATAGAATTGTTTTATTTTTATTTGCATAAATGTTAGACTGCTGACATCGTTTATGCAATTTGCCTTTTTTTCACTCAATATTTCTTTTAAACCATGTTTTAGAAATGTACCCATTGTTTCCAATGTCTCACAAATGCTATAATAAATGAGTCTACGATTCTAAGCCTCTATAATTCTTAGGATTCTTTCTGAGAAGGTTTGCATTAGTAGACTATATGGAAGTTGAGTTTTCCAGTGTTGTCTGAGAGACAGCTTATATATGTTTAAAAATGTGTGTGTGTGTGTGTGTGTGTGTGTGTATCAGCTTGATCAAGATGTAATTCACATAACATATGATTTCACCATTTAAAGTGTACAGCTCAATTTTTAGTGTATTCACAGAGTGGTACATCACCACAGTGGGTTTTAGAACCTTGTAATCACCCTAAAAAGAAACCTGGTACCCATTCGCAGTCACTCAAAGGGCAGGTTTTTAAATCGGGTCTCTACTCTCCATCTCTGTGCTGGAGACAGAGCCAGTGATAACCCATTCAAAAGGCAGAGAGGCCTTGCCTATATGATGGACTTTTCCTCTGTACTCACCTCTCTCCTTCTATTGCTATGCACAGAATTGCCTCCATCTCCAGAGCTCTGTGGCTCTCAGAGAGACCCCTAGTTTCTCTTGTGTGAAGGGCAAAACTTGGGTAACCTTCAATGCGCAGTGTCGGACACTGGCTGGTCTCAAAAACTGAAGAAAACTCAGAATTTGCAGGACTTTACTGTGTTTCATATATAATGGGGCATGAGAAATTAGATTATGCCCAGGGGAGGCAGTCAACAGAAGCCACACCTTAGTTCCAAAGGAGGAGGAGGCAGCAGGGTGGCACAGGTGGTCCTGGTACCAGTTATAAAGCTCTGTTCTCCCTGCTTTTCCTAGAGAAAAAACAGCATGGCTGCTCCAGGCCAGGGTCAAGTCAGGTCTACATTGGTGAGAACTTCAGATCTTCCCTATAAATAAGGAAGCCCCTTTAAAATTTAAATTAAATTTTAAATTTTAATTTAATATCCAGGATTTGGTGGGGAGAAGCCAGGAAGATAATAGTGCTTGAAATTCGGAGAACAAATCACATAGTCCAAATGACATGAAGGCGTTCCCTTCTCAGAATGGCCACCTGAGCCCAGGTGAGAGACAGACGTGCCCAGCATCTATCAGAAAGTTTCGGGCAGAGCCAGAATTCACACACAGGCCAGTGCTTTTCCCACCACTCTGATTATTTCTCCTCTGTCTGGGGCTCTCACACCCTCTCCTTTGCCTTCTACGGTTTTCCCACTGGTCCAAGCACAGGCGATCTCCCGTGCTGGTTCTGCTCAGCTATAAAGCAACAATGGGTTTGGGGTTCGGCTGGGCGGGGTGGCGGGGGAGGCTCACAGTCTTGGGATGTCAGAACTGAAAGGGATCACCAAGATCAGCTATTTTGTAGGTGAGGAAACTAAGTGGCTAGCTCAGGGTGGCACACTGGGTTGGTGGCAGAACCTGGTCTGAACCCAGCTATCCTGATACCCAGCCCAGGGCTTCTTTCAGGCTATGATGCAAGAAAAAAAAAAAATTCCCAGCAGCAAGGTCAGAGTTGTCTATACATACCGACTCTGCAATGAAGTCCATAGTATCAAATGTGATTCGGCCTTGTTTCTTTCTCTGGGGAAAAAAAAAAAGGAAGCGGGGCTGCGGAGCGGAAGGAGAATCAGCAAGACTGTTTCTAGAATTTTGCACTGAAACTCTTCTGCGTACCTGGGCCACTGTGGTAGGCAGGAAGCCTTGGGAAACCTCCTACCAGCTGGGCCTCTCATGTCCACCTCCGCTCAAAAGCCCCAGCTCCACAGAAGACTTGGGCCCAGCATTGACAATGTATTATTATGGAGGCAGAGAAAGACGGGGGTGGGGAGAGGGAAAGGAGGATAAAGAGAAGAAGGATGGAGAGAGAAAAGGAAGAGGGAAAAGAAGCCAAAAAAAAAAAAAAAAAAAAGGAAAGTATAGAGAAAAAAAAGAACAGAAAAGGGGGATAAAAAGGAAGGAACAAATGAAGCCAACCTTCATTAAGTGCCTATAACGAGCCAGGCACGGCTTATCTTATTCCATTTCATCATCAGGACAAAGCAGGTATTACTGAGCAGCTCCACTGAGGACCTGAAGTGGGTGAAGGAAGTTGCCCAAAAATCACACAGTGAGGAAATGGTCCTCATCTGAAGGATGGCCAGGAAGAAGAGGTATAGGAGGTCTTAGGGATGAACTAATTCAACCCTATTTCCTAACAGATGCAGAGAGGATGTGGAAAGGGTAGAGAAAGGGCAGAGAGAGAGGAAAAAGATATGTAGGGGGGAGTAGCAGGGGAGGAAAGGGACAAACAAGGCCCTGAACAGCATCCTGGGGCAAACCAGGACCCCCCATTCATCTCTCTGGGCACACCTCACGTCCTTCCCCAGAGCCCACTCAGTTCCCTGTCCTCTCCCTCCATTTATAGTTTACACATCCATGTGGTGCTTCTCAAGGAGGCCAATGAAAGAAGGACGTGATGTTTAGAAAGATCTGGATTCACATAGTCCACTGAAAACCAGTCTACGGCTCTCTCTGCCCGACACTATGCCCCAACCCCCCGGCTCCCTGCCCGGAAGCCATATGACCCCCATAGGCTGTCCCTGAGAGGCTTCTGCTCCGCTCAAGGCCATCCTGACAGAGCAATGTTGTTAGGTTTAGCCTCGCACTCCCGTGATGACAAGCCTGACTCTGGTCTTCAGCTTCCAGCTGCCCAGGCACCAACCCAAGTCTTCTGGTAACCACAGACTCCTGGCCTCCAGGGCCCTTCGCTTCACCACTGCGTGACACCCTGAGTCAGAAGGTCCTTCTTGAGGTTACGACGCTCCTGCTCCAACCCTTCTCATCTCATGGCCCAATTACAGGGCAGAACCTGGCTGCAGATTTGTTTGGTTTGGCCACCAAAATGTCTTCAAAATATATGAATTTGAATGTCTTTAGATGGGGCAAGCCCTTCCCCTCAAGCTGCCCCCAGGTGCCTACTCCCTGCTCCATCTTAAACTCCGCCACATATACACAGTTACATTACTTGCTGGTCCCTCAGAAACCAACCTAAGACACCTTCCTTTCCCCATCACCACCCCTCCACACCCCTCTCCTTGGCTGCTAGGCTTCAGAAACCATTCTGGGAAATATTTTGGAGGCAATCGCTGGATGCAGTGGGGAGGCGCGGCTGGCACAATAGGAATCTGGGCAGGGTTTGTCTAGGTATTGGCTGGGGAAACTTTGGAGCCCTGGATAGTAATGAAGACACCCTTGGGGACCCAGAACAAGTTAACAGAATGGTGATCAACTTTCCTGACCCAAAAAGGGGCTCAGGATCTACCATTGGGATAAAATATTTGAAATTGGGACCTTCCAGAAAATCTAGAAAGCAAGGTCACCAGAGAGGCCCTGCAAATGTCCCCTTCTTGTCTAGGTGGGGGGGACAGGAAAGAAGGCAGAGAAGATGAACAGTTGGTAGGTATTTGGGAAATCCTGGCTCCACTGTGGCTTCTGAATTTCTTCTGGCTGTTTTGATCACTCTTGGAATGGAGATGGCTTCTTCCCCACTCTTGATGTTTCTCTCTACGTGGAGGAAGTTGTACTAGCAGAACACTACTAGCCCCTCTCCTTTCACACTGAGAAGGAGTGACTTAAACTCTTTGGTGAATTTGGAAGGAGAAACCGGGCATGATCATCCCCTTCTCCATCCCTCCAAGCCCACATTCTGCTCTGCCCTTCCCTGCTGTGAGTATAGGGCAGGAGACCCTGCTACTGCAGTGGATGCCTGCCTTGGTCCAGCACTGCCTGTGACTGGGGTCGTCGATAAGGCTGTCCAACTCTGGGATTTAGTATTAGGTAACCCTCTGGCTTGATGACACCCATCAGCTTCTCCAATATAAGTTTTGTCTTTAATAAAAGTGACAGCTCAGTCTCCCATCTGCTTTACCCTTTGTCTTCTCTCTCAGTTGATTCAGAACTTGGGCTGGGAAGTGAGGTGCTATTTATTGGACCCCTTTAAACCGTGTATAAACCTGCTAAGCCCAGCAGCTTACATCCCAGAAAGAGAAGACAGGGTGCTTTCTGTGAGCAGTCTCAATGATCTGATATTCCCGAAATCCCCTGAGGCCTCGGCGGAACATTCTACACACTCGGTTCATCATAATGATATCCATGGTGAGCTGGTACAGCCCCTGTGGAAACAAAACAAACAAGATCCGTGGAAACCATTTGTTTTCAACAGTCAACAGCAGGCTGGATAGTGCTGAACAAGGTGAAATGTAATAGGATTAAATGCAGTGTCGTTGCTGGAACCATAGTTACATCTTTAGGAAGTTTTCAAGCCTGTTGAAATCATATTGGTAGCTTGAAATTGGCCATGGTGGGAGTATTTATGCCACAGAAACTGGCAACTACTACAAATGGGGGCATCTCCCTCCCCAGGAGCCTGTTAAAACATTCACCAGCACAGCTTTAGTTAACTGTCAAGTCCTTCACTTCGGTCCAGAAAATAATGTGCACAAGTAACAGCGGCACGCAGTGAGGGGTGATGTGAAGAGCCTGCATGATGGAATCAGATGCATCTGAGGGAAGAATGGTCAGAGAGATGCAACAATGCTGGCTTTGAAGGCAGAGAAAGGGCCATGAGCCAAGGAATGTGGGTGGTCTGTAGAAGATAGAAAGTCAAGGAAATGAATTCTTCCCTCCACCCTCGAGAAAGGAACACAGCCCTGCTAACACCTGGATTTTAACCCGTGCCAGCCTTCTAGCCTCCAGAAGATAATGTGTGTTTGTTTGTTTGTTTTAATTTATTTTTTGGCCACGCCATGCAGCATGCAGGATATTAATTTCCCAACCAGGGATCGAACCCGTGCCCCCTGCACTGGAAGCACGGAGTCTTAACCACTGGACCACCAGGGAAGTCCCAATGTGTGTTGTTTTAAGCCACTAAATTGTGGTACAGCTGTCAAAAGAAAACTAATATAACACCTAATCCAAGATAAGCCATCCTATCTTTTCCCTGGGAATTTGGAATTGGAGCTGAGAACAAATCAGCCTCTCCATCCCAATATGAATTGAGGAGTAAGGGCAGTCACCTTCTACCTGCCAAGTAAGTATAAGGGACAGGGAAACAAGTTCAACACCAAAGAGACAAATCCAGAATGTAAAACAATCTACAAGTCATCTAACCCAGTTTCTTCAAAAAATCAGTTGCAAGGGCTTCCCTGGTGGCGCAGTGGTTAAGAATCCACCTGCCAACGCAAGGGACACAGGTTTGAGCCCTGGTCTGGGAAGATCCCACATGTCGCGGAGCAACTAAGCCCGTGCGCCACAACTACTGAGCCTGCGCTCTAGAGCCTGCGAGCCACAACTACTGAGCCCGCGCACCTAGAGCCTGTGCTCCACAAGAGAAGCCACCACAACGAGAAGCCCACACACCACAACGAAGAGTAGCCCTCACTCGCCTCAACTAGAGAAAGCCCATGCACAGCAACAAAGACCCAACGCAGCCAAATAAATAAATTAACTAAATAAATTTATAAAAATAAAAAAAAGAGAGACATACAAACAAATGCAAAATATGAACCTTGATTGGCTCTGGTTCATAATAACAAGCTGTAAAAGACGTTTTAGGGACAAATAAGAAAAATACATCTGGTAGAGTCACGGGACTGGACATGGCACTAAAGTGTGTGTCAATGTGGGTAAAGCTCACATAATTTTGAGCGGAAAAAAGGTGAAATGAGATGTCACTTATGATACCATTTTTTTAAATGTGCCGCATACTGCAGTTGCTTATGGATACACACAGATATAATAAAAATTTTTAAATATAGACAGGAAGGGTACTTATCAATCTCAGGAAAGTGGTTGCCAGTGAGGAGAAAGGGAGTGAGATGGTGAAGCGCTTTACCTGTAACTATAATATTTTTTAAAAATTATATATCTAAAGGAAATATGGGGAAAAGCTTTATTAATAAAATTAATATTTATTGAATACAATTTGCCATTGTCAGGCTCTATTCTAAGCCCATTATATGTATTGACTTATTTAATCCTCAATAATAAATCAGTGTAGTAGGTACTGTTATCATCACCCTTTACAGAAGAGAAAACAGGCACAGCAAATCAAGTAACTTGCCTAATACTAATATTAGCCACTAATAGGTGATAGGGATTTAAACCCAGGAAGTCTGGCTCCAGAGTCCATAAGTTTAACCTATTACTCTACCCTGATGCTGGGCCTTATTCTCTCTGACTCTCCTAATAGCAAGAAGGGTGAGTACAGAGCAGTTCTCAGGGGCTCAAAGTGTAGCCAATGCCAAGGGCAGAGTAGGCTACAGGGCAGGGGTCAGAATTCAGTCTTTCTGAAGCCTGATCTGGAACTCTTTCCTTTGTGACTCCAAAAGGTACAGGGTGGCCACGTTTATCCGAGGCCGCCTCCTACACCTGCCTCTCCTTTCCTCAAAGTACCTGTTTGTTCAGTCTTCCACTGTTCCCTCCCGGGGCCCTTGACACTCCTCACCAATTCCTTCTTCAGGATCTGCCAGGAATGGGACATCATATATCTCTTCATGGTTCCTGAGTTGGCAAATGGCACAACAGCCCCTTTGCCTTTCAAGGGTAGGACCACATGTCTTTCCCCAAGAATCCAGTTATACTAGACACAAAGTTTCCCTCAGTGGCAAGGTAAGAGCTCCTCTCCATTCCTCATCCCCAACCAACAGTGGCTGGAAGCCTCATTCTAACGAATCTATTCTCAGAACCTCCTTATGTCACACTGGAAGAGTCTGGAAGGAAGAGAGGGCAGTGGGAAGTAACTGGAATCTGGGAATCTAACATTTAGTGCACACTCATAGGTATCATCTTAGTTAATCCTCACAACTATTATAAGGTGAGGGACTTCACACCCACTCCCTGCATGAGGCTAAGGCTCAAAGTAGCTAAATGACTGCCAGAGTCACAGGGCCAGCTTAAAGAAAGTAGGAGGCTTCTGGGCTTGGGGTGGGGACATCCAAAACCTCAGCCTGGGGACCACTCTGAGGCTTAGAAATTGGAGAGGACCCTGGAGTGTAGGTGCCTGGCACTATCCTATAAATCTTGTTAAACCAGCAAATCAGGAACACTCAGCAAACTGGAAGTCCTCAACCAAATGGGGTGCCAAGTGTTAAAAGGTATTTGGTGACTGGAACTCAATGACTCTGAGGTCTTTCCAAAAGTGAAGAATATAGGTTATAAAGTAATTTTTTCTACTAGATCAAAGATGGCAGCTGATAATCCCAACTTGCTCTTGTACTAGAATCCTCAGTGAAAAACTGTGATTTCAAGTTACCGCCTGATGTGCCATTCTTATCCGGCTAAGCCCCCCCAAACTGATAGCCAAATGGAAGGGTACTGAATACAGTGAGGACAGCTGGACAGCTGGGAAGAAATACTCAGGCTCTAAATTACTAAATTCAAAGGCCGCCACTCCTGGGGTGAGACACTAATCACTTACAGAGGTGAGAAGAGATAGAACTGGTTTTTCCCCCTTACCTAGAGAAAAGATGTAAAGAACTCAGGAATAAACAGAGGAAGAAAAAGTTTCAGAAAAAGAGAGAAAGAGAGAGAAGCAGTGTGGAGTTTTTGCCTCCCCAACCCCAGACCTAGTCTTGAGGAAGAAAATATAAGAAGATCCCCTACAAATGTTTAGAGGGTTTCAGAGAGAAACGACTGCAGGACGTGGGGAAAGCAAAGGAGACAGTAGGAGGTAGATATGGACAGGGGGGTGTCCCATCAGTCCCCTGAGTTGCCCCTGAGTTGCCTCAGGATCCAAGTGACATGGAGAGGACCAGGCTAATGAGGGGCATTAGAGGATGCCGGTAGGTAGAACCAAAAACCTGATGGAACCTCAAAAGGAGACACTCCCAACTTCATCTGTTGCCAGCTGTGGTCGTCTCACTAGAATAAAGCTATAAACATACATGCAGGAAGGGCAGGGCTTGTTCAGAGAGCATAAGATGTGGCTGGAAAGTGAGACGCCCAGGAGGTATGGCAGGAAGTGGGGTTAAACTGGCAGAGGCCACGAACAAGCCACCCATGGGCCAAACTGAGCTTGCAGACTGCTTTATTTGATCCACATGGTGTTTTGGTTAAAATATTGTGAAAACTTAACTTTCTTATCTTTAGTTGGGGAATGGGCTCTCCAATTCACCAAAGTCCTCACCTCACACAACTGTGTTACCTGTGAGCATGTTACCTATTTGCAACCCCTGGTATAGGATCTATATGGCCTCTTTCAGGTCTAAAATCCTCTGACTATAATCAGGGGTTGCAAAATGGTAGTCTACAGGCCATATCTAGCCTGCTGGCAAGTTTTGACAGAGTTTTCAAAAATTTTTGAGTTAGTTGTCAACACTTAAATACTGGGATTTTATGAGTCATTTTCTAGAAAAAAATAATTTACCAAAGTGACCCAAATAGAAAACATCTAATAGACTAATTTTCATAGGAGAAATAGAGAAAGTTGTAAAAGAGCTTTCTCAACACCACTACCACCAAAAAAGAAAAGAGTACCAGGTCCTGAAGTTTTCACAGGCAATGTCCGATAATCCTGATGTTTCTTAAACTGTTCCAGAGCATAAAAAGAAGGAAAACTATCAAATTCTATTTATTAAGCAAGGAGAATACTGATACTAAAACCTGATAAAGGTAGCATAAAAAGAGAAAGCTAGAGATTCATTTCACTTATGAATATTGTTTTAAAAATCTTAAATACAATATTAAGCAAATGAAATTCAATAGTACACTTTAAAATAGCATATCATTCCAGGAATGCAAGGATGGCCAATAGAGAATGCATAAATATAATTTGTTATGTTAGATGACTAAGGAGAAGAATCATCTGCTCTTCGTCATACATTAAAAACAATTTTTGAGAGAGGCACACACATTAACGAACATGTCATTCTTGTTGGCATTTGGGGCTCCAACGGGCTTAGCATGCCTCTGTCAGGGAGGAAGAAATTTTCCTCTTCTGTACCCTTTTAGGTTCTTCTGGCTGGTCTAAGAATTAAATTGACATGAGACAATTAACAGGAGATTAACAGGAGAAAAATCAAACAAGAGTTTAATAACATGTATACTTGGGAGAGACCTGGGAAAACTGAGTAATTTGCCAAAATGGCCAAAATCCTCACCTTAAATTTCAGCTTCTTCAGCTAAAAACGAAAGAGGATGTTGCGGGTTGTGGTTTGGGACTTCAAAGGAGAGGAAGGCAATTTTACACGGAGATAGAAAAAAACAAATATTTGGTAAACAAATGTTTCCTGGGCCACGCAGAGACAATGGGACACACAATGCACTCTGATCACTAAGGTCCTGCACGTTTCCCCTACCACACTCAGCTCATATTCTCTGCAGGTATCTCTGGCATTAGCTCTATTCCAGGAGCAGGCCCTTTATCTAAATTCTCTAGGCAGCTAAGGGGGAGGTAAAAAGAAAGACTTCCTGAGGTTTCTGTTTCTTTCTTTTTTTTTTTTTTATTTGTTAATCGTTTATTTATCATGAGAAACTATTCCTTAGCCCAGATATTAGTAGTTCATAGTTCAGGAACACAGGTAAGTGACAAACTTCCATGGAACTCAACCCAAAGAAATTCTTTATATTCCAAAATCACTTTGCACTCTGAAAGATACCAGCCTTCCTCATCTCCTCAAAATCTTTTATGGAATCATAATTTCTGTAGAAATCTGCATATGCCTTCTTTCTCGGTTCAGCCACAGCAAACTTATAGAAAGCTGCAACTCCCAAGGAGACAACGAATGCTCCAACAATACGAAATCGCAGACGCTTGGCCAGAAGGCCACGCATCTGAGGTTTTGTCAAAGAACTGGAAGCCATGGTAGTTTTTCTCCTTGACAGCTCAACAACGACGTCCTTGGAGAAATGGACCGGTTTCTGTTTCTTAAAAATAATCAGGTTAAATTAATCTTAATGCCAAAGAGACATATTTTGGGGTGGCAAATTTTGCTCCCCTACCCCTCAGAGCTGTCCCATTGGTTAAGGGCTGCTCCTAAAGGCATTCACTTGCCAGCATTTCTGGGCTGAGCAATCCAGTGGCAGAACAAGCCCTCTGGCAAAGGTGTTCAGAGTAGGAACCCATCGTGTCAATGAAGAAACGGCAAGTGCCGAAAAGACACAGAGGGTTCAAGTCAATAGAGAAGGCCTGGGACTGAGGTCTCAGGGGAAAAGAGCTGGCAGAGCTCCGAGTCCTCCAGAGAAGGTCATGCACTTTTTTTTTTTTTTTTTTTTTTAAATAAATTTATTTATTTATTTATTTATGGCTGTGTTGGGTCTTCGTTTCTGTGCGAGGGCTTTCTCTAGTTGCGGCGAGCGGGGGCCACTCTTCATCGCGGTGCGCAGGCCTCTCACTGTCACGGCCTCTCCCGTTGCGGAGCACAGGCTCCAGACGCGCAGGCTCAGTAGTTGCGGCTCACGGGCTTAGTTGCTCCGTGTCATGTGGGATCTTCCCAGACCAGGGCCCGAACCCATGTCCCCCGCATTGGCAGGCAGACCCCCAACCACTGCGCCACCAGGGAAGCCCGGTCATGCACCTTGAAGGCAGAGCCAACAACACCTTCTGTTGAACACTGAGGCTGTGATGCAAGGGCTGGCTCTGGGAGCCTCCCTGGTACCACTGGCACCAAGGAGAAGCAGGGCATGGACCAGGGAAACACACAGACATGCCATCTTTGCAACGCTGCCTCTGCCAAGCTCCATCTGCCGGGAAGAGGAAAAAACTAAAACAATTCACTCACACAAAACCCTTGTCCTAAGGAGCTTCGCTAATGACCTTAAAGGACTTCCTGCCAGCCTGGAATTCTACTCTAGTCCCCTCTCCATGCACAACTCCAACAAATAGCTTGACCAGGAAGAACTCACTTCACTTGAAGGGGAGTTATAGTAAAAAAATAAATAGCACCAGACCTATATAAATATATTACAGAAAAGTGGGAGCGGGGGAGGCAGGGAACAAGGAAAACAAATGCTAGATAAAAGGCACTCACCAAAAAAAAAAAAAAATTAACATGAAACAGATGATAATCATGAACAACAAAGGACTCAAAGGGCTTAATGAATTTTAAAGCAAGAGATCAAAGCAAGGATGCTATAGTTCAAAGAAGAGATGATGAAGCAACTGGAGGAGATGGCACTGGCAGAGCTCAGGAAAGAAAGTATTAAAAAAAAAAAAAAAACCTCAGAAGTGAAGGTAATTTCAGAAACATCAACAAGGAAGTGAGCCTTGCTGAATACAGAGGATAAGATTGCAAAAAGCAAGTGAAGGAGTTGGAAATGAACAATTAAAAGGGAACCAAGAAATAATATAGCTAACAAGTATGGAGACACAGAGGGCAAGAAAGTGGGAGGGTTAAGCACATGGGTTTCTTCAACTTTTACACCTGTAAATCTTAAGATACCTTTTAAATCTGATAAACATAGAAACAGATGTCTAAGCACATTTAAAGATATAAAGGGAACTAACAATAATAATTAAAACTGGATAGGAAAGGATGAAGAAAAGCAGAAGTATAACAATTATCTTTTTTTTTTAAAGGTCAGTGTGAACTTTTAAATTTATTTTATTTATTTATTTACTTGTTTATTTATTTTGGCTGCATTGGGTCTTTGTTTCTGCGCGCGGGCTTTCTCTAGTTGCGGCGAGCGGGGGCTACTCTTTGCTGCGGTGCACAGGCTTCTCATTGCGGTGGCTTCACTTGTTGTGGAACGCAGGCTCTAGGGCACGCAGGCTTCAGTAGTTGTGACGTGCCGGCTCAGTAGTTGTGGCACACAGGCTTAGTTGCTCCACAGCATGTGGGATCTTCCCGGACAAGGGATTGAACCCGTGTCCCCTGCATTGGCGGGCGGATTCTTAACCACTGCACCACCAGGGAAGTCCCAATTACTCTCTTTCTGACTTTTGAATTTTGTACTATCTATCTGTCTATCTATATGTATATACATCTCACCTATTCAAATGACTGAATCAGTTTTTAAGTAATAAAACAAAATCAGTGCAGTACAATAAGGAACACAGAGCTACTGGTAGAGCGCCACAGTAAAAACAGGTTCATTGAAACTGGGAACTAGGAGGGTTGCAACTGAATAGAAATCAGTGAAAGGAGAGAAAGGCAAAAAGATGATGAAGTATCTAGGCTACTGAATTTACACTGGTTTATCAAGAATGAGAATTACTAATAATAAGAGTTAGTTGCAAACGTAATTACCTACAGAGGGTTAGGTTGAGCACCCTAGACCAGTTATCTTCTTCAGCTCATCAAAACATCAAAAGATAAAACAGACCTTCATCCCAAGATCAAACATATATGATAAAAAAGGTTATCAAAAAGAAGTTAATAGTCAGTAGAGAGACCAGAGCAAGCCTCTTAGACTTCCTAATAAAAAATTAAACACACACACACACATACACATACACACACAAATGGAATAGCCTGGGGCTTTTTATCCAAACCACCTCATTAGCAAGAGGAACCTGCTTCCTCTTCACCATGAGCACAGCTGGCCCCCTGGAATGATGTATGCAGTATGTGGTGTGTGTAAATGAAATTACAGGATTACTAAATCTGTTGAAAATCTGAATTTCTTGATCACTGGTAACTTACCTTAAAATTTTCTATTTAACATCTCACATTTTAAAAAATAATGCAAAATAACAAGCGTTGGCAAGGATGAGGAGATATTGGAACCCGTGTGCATTGTTGGTGGGGATGTAAAATGGTGGAGCTGCTGTGGAAAACATAAGGTGGTTCCTCAAAAAATTAAACATAGAATTACCATATGATCCAGCAATTCCACTTCTGGGTATGTAAGAAGATAGGGTAGGGGGTCCCCAGAGAAAGAGAACCAGGCATGGCTTTCTTGACATAAGAGACATCATTTTTGACCTAAGACATTTTGTGATCTAAGCCTGGCCACAAGGCTTGTCCTTGAACAGGTCTCAGCATTAGGCACAAGATGTAACAACAGCAAAGATTATAAATCAGTTCTAAAGATTCCCAATTCTGTTTCAGTGGTAAAGATCAGCCTGAAATGCTCTACCATTACATCAACTGGAACCTAAGGGATGATGATGTTGACCTTTTCTGACCCTCGTGACTTCAATCAACTAAAGCTTGGACTCTGTTGACCGCCCAAACCCCTTCATGAATATGCATGTGCCCGTGGTTTAAAACTTGCCCGAGTTTGCTGTCTGGGGAGACACTGCTTTGGGAAACATCCCCAGTGGTCTCCTTACTTACTGTAAGTAATAATAAATCCTTCCTTCTCCAGATTTTTGGCTTGGTTGTGTCTTTTGGCTCGATACTCACCAAGAGGCGAACCCAGTTTTTCGGGTAACAAGTATATACTCAAAGGAATTGACAGCAGGGACTCAAAGAGATTTCTGTACACCATGGTCCATGGCAGCTTTATAAACAATAGTCAAAAGGGAGAAACAGGGACTTCCCTGGTGGCACAGTGGTTAAGAATCCACCTGCCCATGCAGGGGACACGGGTTCGATCCCTGGTCTGGGAAGATCCCACATGCCGCAGAGCAACTAAGCCCGTGTGCCACAACTACTGAGCCTGCGCTCTAGAGCCCCTGAGCCATAACTACTGAAGCCCGTGCACCTAGAGCCCGTGCTCCACAACAAAAGAAGCCACTGCAATGAGAAGCCCGCGCACCGCAACAAAGAGTAGCCCCCGCTCGCCACAACTAGAGAAAAGCCCAGGCACAGCAACGACGACCCAACGCAGCCAAAAATAAATAAATAAATAAATAAATAAATAAATAAATAAATAAATAAATTTATTTAAAAAAAAACAAAAACGAAAGGGAGAAACAACCCAAATGTCCATTGACAAATGAATAGATAAACAAACAAAATGTGCCATATATATAGTGGAAAACTGGCCTTAAAAAGGAAGGAAATTCTGATACATGCTACAATGTGGATGAACCTTGAAAACATTAAGTAAAATAAGACACAAAAGTACAAATATTGTAGGAGGTACCTACAAGAGTCAAATTCATAGAGACAGTAGAATGGTGGTTACCAGGGGCTGGAAGGAGGCAGGAATGGGGAGTCATTGTTTAATGGGTTCAGGGCTTCAGTTGAAGAAGATGAAAATGTGCTGGAGATGAATGGTAGTGACAGTTACAGGACAATGTGAATGTACTTAATGTCACTGAACTGTACACTTAAAGATGGTTAAAATGGTAAATTCTATGTTTTGTGTATTTTACCACAATTGCTGAGACAGGAGGGAAGGGGGCAGGGCACAACCTTGAAGAGAATGACATAGCTGTCGAGGATACGACAAAAACTGGTTAGAACCAATTAGGCCCAAGATAATGGAAGATTCAACTTCCAATAGACCTTGAGCCTCATTATATACTTATTGTATTACATTAGTGTATGCTAAATGACACACCCACAGGCACCATGACAGTTCTGAGGCTAACCATAAAAGGCCAAAAAGTGGGCAGTGGCCCAATTCCTGGAAATCCCCACCCCTTCCCCAAAATAGTTGGAATAATCCTCCCATTTGTTAGCCTATGAAATTACCCAGACCATAAAAACTAACCACCCCATATTTCTGGGCCACTCTTACCTTCTGAGATGGCCCACACTCTGTGGAGTGTTTCTCCCAGGGCCGCTCTCGCCTGTTAAGATGAACCGCATTCTGCCTATGGAATGTGTGTCTCTGCTTTCACTTTACTATGGCTCGCTCTTGAATTCTTTCCTGTGCGAGGCCAAGGACCCTCACTTGGTGGCCTGTCCCAGGAACTCACCCAAGACCTGGGACGTGACCATCATCTTGTGCCCCGTTTTCCTGCTACATCTTTACAAAGGAAGAGGACAAAGGTGGTCTTCTCCCCGTCCTCATTTTTCCTTTGATTATAAAAATGTAGCCCACTTAATTCTTGGGGCAGATCCCTCTTCCCTGCCCACTTGTATCCTTCACAAGCATCCTATATTAATAAATCTACTTCCTGCCTATCACTTTGCCTCTTGTTGAATTCCTTCTGCGCTGAGACGTAAAGAACCTGAGCTTCCTTACGGTCTGAGCCCAGGTGTGCGGTTTCAGCCGGGAGACTGTGGGTTCGAGTACCCTTCTAAGCCAGAGACTGTGGGTCAAGTCCCATCTGAGGTGCAACTGGGTTTGAGTCCCATCTAAGGTGTGAGGTTTCGAGGTACGGTTTCATTCCCCTTCCCCCACCCTTCCTGAATGATTCTGTTTAGAAGCCATTAGGTGAGGCCAGGCATAGCAGGCATCTGTCTGGGGGTAGAGGGAGGCTGTGGTGGGGTAGCACAAGGTGCTGGAGCCCTGAGCAGGGTGAGGGGACTGGGGTGAGGGCATGGTGGTGGGGGACAGGGTTAGCGTGCAACAACAGGAGACTGGTTACATTCAGGAGGGCTGGTCAAAGAAGATCGTGAGAGCCAGGTTTCTCTCTGTCAAAGAAGGGAATTATATGTATAGAAAGAGAGAAAACTAGAATAAACCCTGTGGTGTTGGACTGGAGTTGAATGTGTTGGTGTGAACTCATGGATTTCAATATATATAGATAGATGTAGAAATAAACAGATATAAATGTACGTGCACTTACTGTATATACATACATATATACCCTCCCTCTGTCCATGAGACAGCCTAGGAGCAGTGACCATTCCAACAGCAATGAGCAAACCCACTGCCCAAATCTTGGTTTCTAAACACCATTCTCCACTAAAAGAACAAGGTTTTCTTGGAGAAATGACTGAATCCTGAGCTGAGACAGAGAAGGTACAAGATGTACTAGAAAGTAAGAAAATACTCAAAAAATGATGGAGACGTATCAAAAGGACACAGAAGTCAGCCTGAAGGGGCTCCCACTGGTCAAATCTGAGATAATTTGAGTATCAGAATAAATAATGAGAAGAGGATTAACCAAGATGGCAGAGTAGAAGGACGTGCTCTCACTCCCTCTTGCGAGAGCACCAGAATCACAACTGGCTGCTGGACAATCATCGACAGGAAGACACTGGACTTCACCAAGGAGGATACCCCACGTCCAAGGACAGAGGAGAAGCCACAGTGAGACGGTAGGAGGGGCGCAATCAGAGTAAAATCAAATCCCATAACTGCTGGGTGGGTGACTCACAGACTGGCGAACACTTATACCACAGAAGTCCACCCACTGGAGTGAAGGTTCTGAGCCCCACGTCAGGCTTCCCAACCTGGGGGTCCGGCAACGGGAGGTGGAATTCCTAGAGAATCAGACTTTGAAGCCTAGTGGGAATTGATTGCAGGACTTTGACAGGACTGGGGGAAACAGAGACTCCACTCTTGGAGGGCGCACACGGAATAGTGTGCACATCGGGACTGGGGGGAAGGAGCAGTAACCCCGGGGGAGACTGAACCAGACCTACCTGCTAGTGTTGGAGGGTCTCCTGCAGAGGCGGGGGCTGGCTCTGTTTCACTGTGGGGACAAGGACACTGGCAGCGGAGGTTCTGGGAAGTACTCCTTGGCGTGAGCCCTCCCAGAGTCTGCCATTAGCCCCACCAAAGAGCCCAGGTAGGCTCCAGTGTTGGGTTGCCTCAGGCAAAACAACCAACAGGGAGGGAACCCAGCCCCACCCATCAACAGTCAAGTGGATTAAAGTTTTACGGAGCTCTGACCACCACAGCAACAGTCAGCTCTACCCACCACCAGAGCCTCCCATCAAGCCTCTTAGATAGCCTCAACCACCAGAGGGCAGACAGCAGAAGCAAGAAAAACTACAATCCTGCAGCCTGTGGAACAAAAACCACATTTACAGAAAGATAGACAAGATGAAAAGGCAGAGGGCTATATACCAGATGAGGGAACAAGAAAAAACCCCAGAAAAACAACTAAATGAAGTGGAGATAGGCAACCTTCCAGAAAAAGAATTCAGAATAATGATAGTGAGGATGATCCAGGACCTCGGAATAAGAATGGAGGCAAAGATTGAGAAGATGCAAGAAATGATTAACAAAGACCTAGAAGAATTAAAGAACAAACAAACAGAGATGACCAATACAATAACTGAAATGAAAACTACACTAGAAGGAATCAATAGCAGAATAACTGAGGCAGAAGAACGGATAAGTGACCTGGAGGACAGAATGGTGGAATTCACTGCTGCAGAACAGAATAAAGAAAAAAGAATGAAAAGAAATGAAGACAGCCTAAGAGACCTCTGGGACAACATTAAACGCAACAACATTCGCATTATAGGGGTCCCAGAAGGAGAAGAGAGAGAGAAAGGACCTGAGAAAATATTTAAAGAGATTATAGTAGAAAACTTCCCTAACATGGGAAAGGAAATAGCCACCCAAGTCCAGGAAGCGCAGAGAGTCCCATACAGGATAAACCCAAGGAGAAACACGCCAAGACACACAGTAATCAAAGTGGCAAAAATTAAAGACAAAGAAAAATTATTGAAAGCAGCGAGGGAAAAACGACAAATAACATACAAGGGAACTCCCACAAGGTTAACAGCTGATTTCTCAGCAGAAACTCTATAAGCCAGAAGGGAGTGGCATGATATACTTAAAGTGATGAAAGGGAAGAACCTACAACCAAGATTACTGTACCCGGCAAGGATCTCATTTAGATTTGATGGAGAAATCAAAAGCTTTACAGACAAGCAAAAGCTAAGAGAATTCAGCACCACCAAACCAGCTCTACAACAAATGCTAAAGGAACTTCTCTAAGTGGGAAACACAAGAGAAGAAAAGGACCTACAAAAACAAACCCAAAACAATTAAGAAAATGGTCATAGGAACATACATATCGATAATTACCTTAAACGTGAATGGATTAAATGCTCCAACCAAAAGACACAGGCTTGCTGAATGGATACAAAAACAAGACCCATATATATGCTGTCTACAAGAGACCCACTTCAGACCTAGGGACACATACAGACTGAAAGTGAGGGGACGGAAAAAGATATTCCATGCAAATGGAAATCAAAAGAAAGCTGGAGTAGCTATACTCATATCAGATAAAATAGACTTTAAAATAAAGAATGTTACAAGAGACAAGGAAGGACACTACATAATGATCAAGGGATCCATCCAAGAAGAAGATATAACAATTATAAATATATATGCACCCAACATAGGAGCACCTCAATACATAAGGAAACTGCTAACAGGTATAAAAGAGGAAATTGACAGTAACACAATAATAGTGGGGGACTTTAACACCTCACTTACACCAATGGACAGATCATCCAAAATGAAAATAAATAAGGAAACAGAAGCTTTAAATGACACAATAGACCAGATAGATTTAATTGATATTTATAGGACATTCCATCCAAAAACAGCAGATTACACGTTCTTCTCAAGTGCGCACGGAACATTCTCCAGGATAGATCACATCTTGGGTCACAAATCAAGCCTCAGTAAATTTAAGAAAATTGAAATCATATCAAGCATCTTTTCTGACCACAACGCTATGAGATTAGAAATGAATTACAGGGAAGAAAACGTAAAAAACACAAACACATGGAGGCTAAACAATACGTTACTAAATAACCAAGAGATCACTGAAGAAATCAAAGAGGAAATCAAAAAATACCTAGAGACAAATGACAATGAAAACACGACGACCCAAAACCTATGGGATGCAGCAAAAGCAGTTCTAAGAGGGAAGTTTATAGCTATAGAAGCCTACCTCAAGAAACAAGAAAAATCTCAAGTAAACAATCTAACCTTACATCTAAAGAAACTAGAGAAAGAAGAACAAACAAAACCCAAAGTTAGCAGAAGGAAATAAATCATAAAGATCAGAGCAGAAATAAATGAAATAGAAACAAAGAAAACAATAGCAAAGATCAATAAAACTAAAAGCTGGTTTTTTGAGAAGATCAACAAAATTGATAAGCCATTAGCCAGACTCATCAAGAAAAAAAGGGAGAGGACTCAAATCAATAAAATCAGAAATGAAAAAGGAGAAGTTACAATAGACACCGCAGAAATACAAAGCATCCTAGGAGACTACTACCAGCAACTCTATGCCAATAAAATGGACAACCTGGAAGAAATGGACAAATTCTTAGAAAGGTATAACCTTCCAAGACTGAACCAGGAAGAAACAGAAAATATGAAGAGACCAATCACAAGTAATGAAATTGAAACTGTGATTAAAAATCTTCCAACAAACAAAAGTCCAGGACCAGATGGCTTCACAGGTGAATTCTATCAAACATTTAGAGAAGAGCTAACACCTATCCTTCTCAAACTCTTCGAAAAAATTGCAGAGGAAGGAACACTCCCAAACTCATTCTATGAGGCCACCATCACCCTGATACCAAAATCAGACAAAGACACTACAAAATACGAAAATTACAGACCAATATCACTGATGAATATAGATGCAAAAATCCTCAACAAAATGCTAGCAAACAGAATCCAACAACACATTAAAAGGATCATACACCACGATCAAGTGGGATTTATCCCAGGGATGCAAGGATTCTTCAATATACGCAAATCAATCAATGTGATACACCATATTAACAAATTGAAGAATAAAAACCATATGATCATCTCAATAGATGCAGAAAAAGCTTTTGACAAAATTCAACACCCATTTATGATAAAAACTCTCCAGAAAGTGGGCATAGAGGGAACCTACCTCAACATAATAAAGGCCATATATGACAAACCCACAGCAAACATCATTCTCAATGGTGAAAAACTGAAAGCATTTCCTCTAAGATCAGGAACGAGACAAGGATGTCCACTCTCACCACTATTATTCAACATAGTTCTGGAAGTCCTAGCCACGGCAATCAGAGAAGAAAAAGAAATAAAAGGAATACAAATTGGAAAAGAAGAAGTAAAACTGTCATTGTTTGCAGATGACATGATACTATACATAGAGAATCCTAAAGATGCCACCAGAAAACTGCTAGAGCTAATTAATGAATATGGTAAAGTTGCAGGATACAAAATTAATGCACAGAAATCTCTTGCATTCCTATACACTAATGATGAAAAATCTGAAAGAGAAATTATGGAAACACTCCCATTTACCATTGCAACAAAAAGAATAAAATACCTAGGAATAAACCTACCTAGGGAGACAAAAGACCTGTATGCAGAAAACTATAAGACACTGATGAAAGAAATTAAAGATGATACCAACAGATGGAGAGATATACCATGTTCTTGGATTGGAAGAATCAACACTGTGAAAATGACTATACTACCCAAAGCAATCTACAGATTCAATGCAATCCCTATCAAATTACCAATGGCATTTTTTACGGAGCTAGAACAAATCATCTTATAATTTGTATGGAGACACAAAAGACCCCGAATAGCCAAAGCAGTCTTGAGGGAAAAAAACGGAGCTGGAGGAATCAGACTCCCTGACTTCAGACTATACTACAAAGCTACAGTAATCAAGACAATATGGTACTGGCACAAAAACAGAAATATAGATCAATGGAACAAGATAGAAAGCCCAGAGATAAACCCACGCACCTATGGTCAACTAATCTATGACAAAGGAGGCAAAGATATACAATGGAGAAAAGACAGTCTCTTCAATAAGTGGTGCTGGGAAAACTGGACAGCTACATGTAAAAGAATGAAATTAGAATACTCCCTAACACCATACACAAAAATAAACTCAAAATGGATTAGAGACCTAAATGTAAGACTGGACACTATAAAACTCTTAGAGGAAAACATAGGAAGAACACTCTTTGACATAAATCACAGCAAGATCTTTTTTGATCCACCTCCTAGAGTAATGGAAATAAAAACAAAAATAAACAAATGGGACCTAATGAAACTTCAAAGCTTTTGCACAGCAAAGGAAACCATAAACAAGACGAAAAGACAACCCTCAGAATGGGAGAAAATATTTGCAAACGAATCAACGGACAAAGGATTAATCTCCAAAATATATAAACAGCTCATTCAGCTCAATATTAAAGAAACAAACAACCCAATCCAAAAATGGGCAGAAGACCTAAATAGACATTTCTCCAAAGAAGACATACAGACGGCCACGAAGCACATGAAAAGATGCTCAACATCACTAATTATTAGAGAAATGCAAATCAAAACTACAATGAGGTATCACCTCACACCAGTTAGAATGGGCATCATCAGAAAATCTACAAACAACAAATGCTGGAGAGGGTGTGGAGAAAAGGGAACCCTCTTGCACTGTTGGTGGGAATGTAAATTGATACAGCCACTATGGAGAACAATATGGAGGTTCCTTAAAAAACTAAAAATAGAATTACCATATGACCCAGCAATCCCACTACTGGGCATATACCCAGAGAAAACCGTAATTCAAAAAGACACATGCGCCCGAATGTTCATTGCAGCACTATTTACAATAGCCAGGTCATGGAAGCAACCTAAATGCCCGTCGACAGACGAATGGATGAGGAAGTTGTGGTACATATATACAATGGAATATTACTCAGCCATAAAAAGGAACAAAATTGAGTCATTTGTTGAGACGTGGATGGATCTAGAGACTGTCATACAGAGTGAAGTAAGTCAGAAAGAGAAATACAAATATCGTATATTAACGCATGTATGTGGAACCTAGAAAAATGGTACAGATGAGCCGGTTTGCAGGGCAGAAGTTGAGACACAGATGTAGAGAACAGACATATGGACACCAAGGGGGGAAAACTGCGGTGGGGTGGGGATGGTGGTGTGCTGAACTGGGCGATTGGGATTGACATGTATACACTGATGTGTATGAAATTGATGACTAATAAGAACCTGCAGTATAAAAAAACAAACAAACAAAACAACTAATACTAAACTTTCATTGGGTTATTTGTATGGAAATATGTTAATATGAATGTTTCAGACATTGCATGAAATTTCTAAAAATCTTATATGTTCTGGTATAATGTTATAAGTCATAATCCTAGTTATTACTTTAAAATGTATATCTCAGAAATAACTAATTTTCTTGTCAACTGCATTATTATGAACTTTCATCAAATCTTTAACTGTGGTCATTTTTAAGTCTTTTGTCATTTACAGACAGTTCTGGGTGTACTCTGATGCTTTTGCAAATATGTTCCTATAAAAGGGTTTCATCAAGAAATTCATGGAAAAGACTCTGACAAGTACAGGTTTCTGGTAACTGACTGTACTGTACTGCTGAACTGAATGAGTAAGCATTTTCAGAACTCTAATGAAAAACTGATGAACTCATAAAAGTGCTAACAAAAGATCAAGATAAAAAAAAATTAATTACATGGGACTGAGTGAACTGATGAGGATGAGTATAATTTTTGTGACTTTCTGTTTGAATTAAAAAAAAAAAATCCCACAAGGACTCAGAGGCAAAGAATATACAAATCAATTTTCACTGCAAAGTAAAGGAGCTGTTACAGTGGAGGATTACTGGACTGAATGTCAATATTATGACATAGTATGAGTGTGTTTCATGTTTGGTAATTGCAATCATTGTTGCTTTTGTTGTGGTCATCCATGTACAATGCTTGGTGTCAGTCTATTTATCTCTTGTAAAAATAAAATACAGTGTGTGTGTGTGAAAAAAAAAAAAAAAAGAATAAATAATGAATTCCAGTGGCAACCAAGATGGAGTAATCCCATTACAGCCTCTCTCCCTCATCCGTTACAACTAAAAACTCTGGACAAAATACAAACAGCAACCAACTTCAGAATCTGAAAAGCAAATAATGCCAAGTGGATTTTGGGAGTGAGGGTAGTAAAAACTTGAAGAAACAACCCCAGCGGGGCTGAGTTTCCTGGTTTAATGAAGGACACAAGTTACTAAACAAAATTCAATTGTATTTTTATATACTATCAAACAATTAAAAATCAAAAAAATTTAAACAATACCATTTATAGTAGCACTAAAAACATGAAATACTTAGGTATAACAAAATATGTGCAGGTTCTGTATGCTGAAAGTTATAAGACATTGATGTAAGAAGTTAAAGAACATCTAAATAATACCAGACCTGGTACTGGTTCTTTTACATATATTCTCTCATTGACTCTTCAGAGCCATTCTGTGTGTTATTATCCCCAGGCTCAGAAAGAGTATATGAC
Source organism: Eubalaena glacialis (assembly GCF_028564815.1). Lineage (NCBI taxonomy): Eukaryota > Metazoa > Chordata > Mammalia > Artiodactyla > Balaenidae > Eubalaena > Eubalaena glacialis. Next base: position 24,039,719 of record NC_083728.1, read on the forward strand.
TTACCTAAGGCCATATTATAAAAGAATTCACAGCAGGTTTATTTGTGATAGCCCCAGATTGGAAATAACTCAAATGTCCTTCAACGGGTGTCTGGTTAAACACACCATGGTACATCCACACCATGGATTATGACTCAGCAATAAAAATGAACGAACTATTGATACACACAAAAACCTGGAAGAATCTCCAGGGAATTATTCTGAGTAAAAAAAAGCCAATCCCCAAAAGTTACATAGTAAATGATTCCATTTATACAACATTTTTGAAATGAAAAAAATTAAAGAGATGGAGAATAGATTAGTGTTAACTGCGGTTGGGGATATGGCGTATGGGAAAGGAATGGGTGTAATTATAAAGCAGCAGCATGAGGGACCTTTGTGATGATCAAACATTTCTAGGTATTTATGGTGGTATCGTTGCACTAATCTACACATGACAAAATTGCATAGGCCTACATACATACACAAATAAGCGCATATAAAACTGGTGAAGACTGAATAAACTCTGTGGATTATATCAATGCCAGTTCCCTGGTTTTGATATTGTACTATAGTTATTACCACCGGGGAAAACCAAGTGAAGTCTGCACTCTTTTTGCAATTTTCTGTGCATCTGTGATTATTTCCAAATAAAAAGCTTTTAAAAAAATAGTGTCTAGGCTTCTGTTCCACAACCCCGAACAATGTGCCATCAAAAGAGAAAAAAATCTGTCTGAAAGAGTCTGGAAATCATTATTGGAGCTCTCCTTTCACAGGCATGGTCTGCAATCCACTGCTTGTCCTCTTTAATCAACATTTACTGAGTGTCAGCTGGGAGTCAGGCCTTGTGTTGGAAGCTAAGTGATATGAGATGAATGAGTTATCATCCATTCCCATGGGAGCTCCCAACCTAGTGCTAATAAAAATGTCTAATACGATAAGAGCATTGGACTAGGAAGTCAAAAGAATTTTGTCCTCCTGGAAACACTTACTAGGTTTTTGATTTTGGACCAATCCTTTGCCTCTTGGTATCTTGATTTCTTAACCTGCAAAATTCAGGAGAATAGAATGCATGTAAATATATATTTTAAACTTAACCTGAGCCCTCCAGATGGGTTCAAGGCTATCTGAAATTACCTGAAATTGTATGCAGAAGTATGTAAGTGCATCCTTCTTCTAGAAGAGGTATTATTTTTTAAAAAATAGATTTTGGGGGCTTATAACTGAAACTGATTTTGGATTTAATCTCTGAGGTCCCTTCCATTCTAATATTCTACAATTCTAGTAGAACTCTAAGATGTCTCCTTCTATCTCTAATGTCCTGTGATTCCAATAGGGATGGAAGAAATGGGCTAGAGCTCTAACACTCGTGATTCCCAGTACCACAAGAGTTCGTTCCCTTCTGCAAGAGGACAAGGATTCAATTTTTCAACATGGAATTCTAGGCTCTTTATGATTTAACCTCTAATTGACCTTCCAACCTCAGCTCTTATCCCTTCCCCAGACCTCACCTCAGCCTGCAGTTTCCACAAAGCTTTGCTCCCATTCACTCTGTGCCTTGGTACAGACAGTGCCTTCTACCTGGAATGCCCCTAACTCCACCCTTTTTCTTCTTGAGTCTAGGCTTAAATGTCCCCTCCTGAGTGAAGACTTCCAGGACCCCTCATCCTTACAGCAGGGTTTGGTGGGCTCCCTTAGCCCTGGATACCACCTGCCTATTACAACACAGGAAATAGGACTGTTGGTTCACTCAGGGCAGCAAACCCAACTGCCAAGGGGCCTGGCAGAGGAAGGAAAGGTATGAAGCTGGTAGGTATCACATACTCTAGGCCCCTGTTTTCCCACCTTTGAAAAGAAAATAGGGAAAAATACTGGCTCTAAGGAAAACGACAACCTGAGAGCAATAGTAAATGAACTCTTCTGAATGTTAATGTAACATGAAACAACATTCTGTTTCAGAGAACAATAGGGAATGGTGAGTGGGGATTGAGCCTGAGTGGAACAGAGTATTTGTCTAAAGGAAGGAGACTCAGCTCCAGCTGATTGTTAACTGGCAGGAATGTGGGTGGGTCCAGTGCAGCCAGCTTGTCCACTTTTTCAAGAAAAACTGGAAATCCAGATTTGCACGTGAAATCTCTCAATTTTTACATATTACTAACTAAAAACATTAAAGACCCATTGTGATGACTTTCAAGGTTTTCAGGCTGTGGAAACTGTTCTGTGAGGATCTACTTCAACCCATTTACAAGAGCACATCCTATGGGGGAAGCAAGTTTTACATCAGGGCCACTGGTGTGTTGATGGCTGTTAAAGAGGCCCACTCATTCTGCATAGAAATCAAAGGTACTGCAAGGGTTATACAAAATCTTCATAAGGGACCCCTGTCTCTCCCTTAGTTTCCCAGTCTGTAAAATACATACAAAACATATTTGTGAGCCAGTTGTCAAAAAGAATATCACTTACCAAAGGGCTGTCAGAGCTACATGCTTTTACCTGCATCATCTCACTGAATTCTCATAACTACTAATGAGGTTAGTTCTAGTACATCCACAGTTTACAGATAATTAAACTGTAGCTCAGAGACAGCAATTTACTAAATGAAGACAAACATTTAAAAAGCCCTTTCTTTCCAAAGTCTTCACTATTTAATCCCCTCAGCAACTCTGGCCTAAGGCAAATAAACCCTTCGGGGATTCCACCAAGGCAGCCTGACTCCAATAGGGTAGCACAGTTTTACCGTTCAACGTATGTATAATGAAAACCATATACGTAATGTAAAATTTTCTAGTAGCCACATTTAAAAGTAAATGACACACATGAAATTAAGCTTAATGATATATTTTATTTGACCCAATATATGCAAAATACTACCAATCCAACATGTAACCAATATAAAAAATTACTGAGATATTTTACATCTTTTTTTCATACTAAGTCCTGGCTGTATTTTACATTACATCACATCCCAATTCCCACTAGCCACATGTGAAGGGCTCAGTAAGCATATGTGGCTAGTGGCCACTATATGAGGCTACGCATTTAGTCTATTTAGTAATCCTGAAATTAAAAGCAAAACCCAAAGAGCCACCTGTCCCTTGGTTTCAGAGGCCACGCCAAAAAAAAAAAAATCGTAATGGCAAAAAGTTCTTGAGGATTTACTTTGTGCCATGAAAAGGGCAACTTTTACTACGTGTGTTGAAGATCTTACACACGTTATCTTGTGTCATCCTCGCCACAAGGCGGGTGTACTGCCCTCCTCTTTTGAGTGAGCGAGAGAACTTTCCCGAGTTGGGCCCTCCTCCAGCGCCCGACAGCCGTCCCGCTCCCGCCACCTGCCGGGCGCCAGCCCCCGGGAGCCATTGGTTCGCCATCATCCTAATTAGGGTCAAGTAAGGAGGCGCGCATGCAGGGGCAGACGCAGGTCACCTGCAAGCCGAAGCGATCTAGGCGGATAGGGACCCTTCTGGGCCCCTTCTCCTTAGACTTGGGCTTGCGCTTGGGCTTGGGCTTGAGCGGCGGCTCCGGCACCGACTCCTCCTCCGACCCCTCCTCCGGCTCCTCCTCCGACTCTTCGACTTCTCCTCCTCCTCGAACTGGTGCTCGGAGGCGCCACCAGCCGGAGCCAGCCATTGCACGCTTCGACTGGACGGCGGGCCTGCGGCAGCCACAGCCTCCTGCCGCGACTCAGGAACGCGAGGGGGCGCCGCTTCCGGGAGCCCGGACTCAGCTTCCGGACGCTCGCGCGCCGAGCTCACCATAGAGAAGCCAGCCGGGACGCCCACTTCCGGCTGCCCCAGGCGCTTTGCGGGCGCTGGTAGGCTGGGGGCCCCCACCGCCCCTCTCCCTCTGGGTCGCGCGGGCTCCGCCCTTTAGCGGAAACGTCTCCCTCTTCACCCCGCCCCCTCACAGACGCAGTGCTGCGCCCACAGCTGCCAGACAAAGAGTGACGTCCGGAGCCGGAGTCATGGCGGCGAGTGAGCCAAGCTTGTCAGTAAGCGAGAGCCTCGCGCCACTGTCGGGGAAAGAGGAAGGGGCCGGCCTGAGCTCAGGCCCGGAGCGTAATTCCATGGGCTCCTCCTCGACTCCTGAGACCTCACCGCCTGCCCCCGAGTCGTCCAGCCTCAACGCCGCGGCCCCCGAAGCAAATCCTACGTCTCCCGCGGCGGCCGCCGCCGCCCTGGAGCTGCCCCTCGGGCCCGCGCCCCTGGCCTCCGCGCCGCTTGCCGAAGCCGCTCCGCGATCCCCCCCAGGCCCTGGCGGCTCCCGGCCCGGCCCGGAGACGTTCCGCCAGCGATTCCGGCAGTTCCGCTACCAGGACGCGGCAGGCCCGCGGGAGGCGTTCCGACAGCTGCGGGAGCTCTCCCGCCAGTGGCTGCGGCCCGACATCCGTACGAAGGAGCAGATCGTGGAGATGCTGGTGCAGGAGCAGCTGCTCGCCATCCTGCCCGAGGCAGCGCGGGCCCGGCGGCTTCGCCGCCGCACGGACGTGCGCATCACCGGCTGAGCGGCAGAGCTGCGGGCGGCCGGGCCCGGGCGCTCTCTGGACTAGAGCCATGATCAAATCCGAGGCCCTGAGCCTGGCTCCCCATTACGCGTTAATGACAAACGAGTTTTGGCAGTTCCTGCAGTCTCGTGTGTCCATTTCGTTCGTCCTTTACCGTGCTTATTTTCCCGAGCCTATTTCCAACCTCCTTTCTGGCTGGTGACGAAACCAACTTGGGAGCCCATGAGAATAAAGCCTTTGTTTCTCATTCACTTGGCCATCGTTGGCTTTTGTGGGATCATTATGTGTTGGTTAGGCCTGGGCCGCCACATCTGGGAAATTTTTTTCCTGCGCGTTCCCCAGCGCCCCACTTGGGTTTCCTTTGTTTTGTTGGAGTCTACGTTATGAGGGCTCCAGCAAGCAGCCTGTGTTCCATCGTCGCCCCTACCTCTCACTAGCTAGAATTTGAGCTTGTTTTCCTCCCTAAGAGAACAGATGACAGTGTTCTGTTGTCTTGTAGATGGCGGTGGGTCGTGCCGGCAAATAGCTGGCTCTACTAGTGCTTATTTAAGTGGCTATTGCTATACCAATGCTGCCACCAACTTGCTCCATTAGCCTGCCCTTTGGGCACAGACTTCCCCAAAGGCCCAAGTTATAGGGCTATTTTAGTAAGTGTTTAGTGCAGGTGTTTACAGAGATAGGCTAGTTCTTGTTTGTGAGCTCTGGTTTAAGCCTCCATACTCGCCTTTCTTACCAAATTTTAAGGCTCTTGAAAGATTTAAGGAGCATATCTGGTGTGAACTAATGGATTGCTACTCACTTTAATGTCTCTCCAACTGCCTCCCTTAACTTTTTTAATAAGCATAATTGTTTAGGAGGGAAGAAGCAATGTGGCAAGTAATAGGGAAGCTCTGCAATATAACCTTAGAGCCGACTCCATTCCTTGAGTCTTCCGCACACCCAGGAAGGAGCTGATTGGGGTTCATAGGCCGTTTGGCTTGGCCTCAGAAGGGTCCTAATTGCAGTGGGTCCCATCTTTTAATATAAGGCAGGCCAGACCTATTTTCCCTGCACTGCTTTCAACAATCAAAAATTGAATAGTCCTGCAGCTCACATCACAAAGCATGAGCCAGACTGGGCTAGAGGGTGGTGTGGGGCATTTTACTTTTGAATATTAAAGACACTTAAATGAATTCAAAAGTATTTTGCATACTTCCTTGGGATTTTGGATTTAAGCCTGCATCTGCCTCCCTGCAGAAGATACATCTATTTAGAATGTAAAAGCAGACTTCCTTTAAAAGGTAATGTTTATAGAAAATTAATGCACATTAAAAACAGGATAGATGGGACTTCCCTGGTGGTGCAGTCGTTAATAAGAATCTGCCTGCCAATGCAGGAGAGACAGGTTCAAGCCCTGGTCCGGGAAGATCCCACATGCCACAGAGCAACTAAGCCCGTGCGCCACAGCTACTGAGCCTGCGCTCTGGAGCCCGCGAGCCACAGCTACTGAGCCTGTGTGCCACAACTACTGAAGCCTGCATGCCTAGAGCCCATGCTCTGCAACAAGAGAAGCCACTGCAATGAGAAGCCCGTGCACCGCAACAAAGAGTAGCCCCCGCTCACCACAACTAGAGAAAGCCTGCATGCAGCAACGAAGACCCAATGCAGCTAAAAATAAATATTAAAAAAAAATAAATTTATATTAAAGAAAAATAGGGTAACTACAACAAATGACTGAAACGTAGCAACAAAAACCTGTTTTATTTTTTCCAAATACAGATACAGAAGTTTGCATGTTTTGCAAATATTGCTTCAAAGCAACATTTCTATATACAGCGCCTTCTGTTCTAATAGCGCGTAAACATAGACATGTATCCACAGTGCAATGCTGGCTCATCAAGGGTCCACCTTGCATACACTCATCACTTAAACAAAATGATTAGTCAAACCAGAACTGTTTTTGTCAAGGCAATTTTTTTTATAGGTGGATAGTTTTTCTCAAAAGAAAACTTAGGTAGTGTACATATTTCTAAATGGTAACAGTAATATTTGCAAATAACAGTTTCCAGTGCTCCAGCCTGGGGTTAATTCAACTTGACCCAGGAATTGGGGATGGAGCCCCTCAACATGGCTTTAAATTAGGGAAGCACACTGGGGTTTACCAGAACTTGGAGTCACCCCCTGCTTCCCTAAGGACAAAGGTCACAATGAGTGAAATGGGATTATTTCCTTTACAAAAAGCATACATTAAACCCAATAATGGCCACTTCGCAAAATTAGGGTAACTCAGTTTCTTCTTTCATCTTGAAAAAGACATGAGATTGACTCCCTTAAAGTTACAGCTTCCCCAGAAGTTATGCTCAAATGTGTTTTCAGGAAAGAAAAATCAGTAATCTAATAAGTCACCATACCTCACAGTTGTGGCTACAGAAAATCATCCTGTTTCTTCCCCTTTCAGACAAGCTTCACACAGTTCTTATAATGTGGCCGTCTGATAAATTATGCAAAACACAGATGCCATGCATACTCCTTGAGCATTTCTTCCCACACCAGAAACACCAACATTAGCAATGGGAAACAACCTCTTACAGAGGAATTGTGTCAGCTTTACTACAGATGTCATAGCCACATGTATTCCCTCTGATGGATGAGCTACAGCAGGTCAACTTGTCCTAAATTCATTTCATATCAAATGGTGAGTTAAATTACTAGACAAAGCATACCCTGAAACAAATCTTGGTACAGAGGGCTTTGTGACTGCAATGACCTGTACCTTAAAGCCTAACCATCCCAAGGGTCACCGGAGATACTGTCATTGCTATTGAGATATTGGCTACTTCACGTTTACATAGTAAATATTTGCAGCATATAACATTACAGATTCATAAACCCATAATTAACTTGTGAGTGTTAATGGATAGATGTGCTTTGATTTTTGCCTTTAGTGATAGGAAAACTAAATGGTAAAATGGGTCACTCCTCAAAGCATGGAACATTTTCTTTAACTTTGCCTAGTAAGGAAAAACAAAACAATTACACGTGGAACCGTAACCTGGAAGAGTAACAAATATTGTCTCAAAAGGTACAAACTGTACCTGGACCTTAAGCAGCATAATCACCTTGATCTCACAAAATAATACGAACAGGAAATTTAAGTGTTAAAGTATATTAAAACAATTCTGAAAATGCCAACTACTGAACATATACCCTTCGGGGAAGGAGAAAAGCGGCAGCAGATGTAGAATCTGGTTTGTTTACAACAATACAAAGCAAGGTAATTCCCCAAACCACATTCTTTGTAACAAATCTTTACAGTGAGAGTTCAAATTTGGGGGAACCATTTTTTGGACATTAAATAGAACTGGTAAGCTGTCAAGAAGTGGGTAGAAAATGCTGTCCTTTGGGTTCCAGACCCTGCCTGCTTCAGTTTGGAATTCCTCCTAGATTCTTATTACAGTGAGATTCTAGTTCTTCCACAGGCTGTATGGGTTCTGCTACAAAAGACACAACCCAGCCAATTCTGGGGTGAAAGCATACAAAACTTGTCCCCGGTACCATGAAGTCATGCAAGAGAGGTGGTGAGAAAGTGAAGAGTTCTAAGAAGGCAGGGCACCAAGGCCTCTGCTCCTTCCCAACCTCCACAGAATGGTGAAGTCACAACATTCCCACGAAGCTGGAAAAACGAAAATGATGCCTGCTGCCTAAATCCATGCCAGGCAGAAAACCAGAAGGCTTGGCATGTGCCCCAACCTGACAGAGAAGTCAATTAAATAAGCTGCAAGTTGAATTTACAACTGTTTCCGACTAAACTTTTTTGGCTCTCATTCCATTTATCATCAGTGGCACGATTTCAAGTGAAGTTTGTGCAAAAAGACTCACTCTCCATTCAACAATGTGCACAGAAGAAGGGAATCCCAAGAGTCTATTTGCTACCTTCTTGGTAGGCTTCGAGATCAGAGTGCCCTCCCTTCCAGCAGCCAAAACGGCCTCTTTGTCCAAGTCCATCACACCCCTGCCCAGATCCCTGAAGTCAGTCGGTGTCACGTGCATTCGGCATGCTAGGTTTATTTATTTAAATATGTGAAGCTCCTCCTGCAGGTGCCCCAGGATTGTGCCCCCATTAGTGTGGGGTGCCCAGTTTCATGTTGAGCAGCAGAGTGCGATCTGTTGCACCTTGCCCAGGTCCGTCAGCAGCTGCTTGATGCAATGCTTGAGCTGCGGAAGCCTGGCCAGAGGCTCCGGGGGCTCCAGCTCCCCAGTGTAGTCCAGCCAGCTCTCCAACACTGTAGGCAGAAGAGAGAGGACCCGGTGAGTTCTCAACACTTGATATGCAAGAATGTCAGCAAGAATTTCAGCACTTTATCCCACCTAACCACTCATGGGGGACGGGGAGGGAGGGCCATTTCAGGCAACACTGACTCATCACCCTCTCTGCAAAGTATTACTCCTAGGACAAAGCTCAAATGCTGTAGAGCAGTGCAGTCCAACAGAACTTTCTGCAATGACGGAAATGGGCTATGTCTGTGTTGTCTAATATAGCCACTAGCCATATGTAGCTACTGAGTACTTAAAATGTGGCTAGTGCAACTGAGGAACTGAATTTAAATTTTATTCCATTTTAATTAATTTAAATAGCCACACATAGCTAGTGACTACTGCATTCGTGCAGCTCTATAGTCTAGCCGGCTTGGAAGGACCCACCTTTCTCAGTGTTACCGCCCCATCTTTATAAGGCTTTCCCATGTTGAAAATCAGAAAGCCTGGTGTTTTTAGCCTTCTGTTAAGAAAAATGAGAATCTAAAGGGACTTGAAAAGGTCTATTTTTGTCTCCATAAATTCTGATCTGCTTCATATTGATTCCTATCATCAGTAGCACAGAACACTCTGATTTTATTTTCTAAATACTTAATGTAAAATGTCCAGGTACTAACAAACTTGACTACAATTAGTTCAATATCTAAAAAGCTGTCTTGCTTCTGAGAGCAGAAATTTCTCTATAGAAAGGTATTTGTTCTTCCCCAAGCCACTCCCTTAAGCTCTGGCATTTGGGGAGGGGCCATTCCAGAGCCCTGCATCTCTGACAAGAGCCAGCCCCTCCAGGCAGGCCCTGTGCTTACCCCGGCCTGCCCATAGCCTTTCTAGTCTGTGCACCAACCTCTACTGAGCACCATCTGGACCCTGGAGCCAGAGTGCAGAAAGAGGAAGACCATGCAGTGCCTGTTCCTCAAGCAGCCTGCAGCCTCACACACAATCCTCTGCCCTCCTCAGACCAGCCCTCCATCTTCCTTCCCACCTTTCTAAATCCTTTGTTCCCTGCAAGTTACTTCTCAGGGAAGCCTTCCCCAACTCTACACTCTGAATCTGGTCCCTGTGTCACAGGTGCTATGCTATCACTTGCTCTCCTTTGGAGCACTTATCCTGGTTTGTAATTAAACATAACGGGATGATTTAATTAATATCTGTCTCTAACATAAGATCAAGCTCCATGAGAGCAGAGGCAGAGTCTGCCTTACTCACCATTATATCCCTAACACTCAGCTATGCCTGGTACATAGTAGGTTCTCAACAGAGGCAGTGAGAGAATGCAGGAACAGTCCAGCGATACGCCCCACTGAACGCTCGGGCTCCGCAGAGTTCACCTTCCTCCATCAGATTTCTTGTTGGTACTTGGGGGTTCCAAGGAGGAGGAACCTTCCCTCCTCCTGATCCCAACAAGTACAAGGACTTGAAAATAAGAAATATAAAACTGACTTCTCAGACGGAACTTGAAAACCAAGAGTAAAGGATCAAAGTTAAATGACATTGACCAGTGACCTCCTGAGCAAGAAAAACTCCATAGTGACCAGTTTCAATACAACAGTAAGTCTTATTAAAAAAGAAAAAGAAAAAGCAGTCCACAGACTAGAGAGAGACAGGAACTGCTCAGCTAAAGAGCACAAGAGTAAATGGAGGGGGGACTTCCCCAGTGGTGCAGTGGTTAAGACTCCACGCTCCCAATGCAGGGGACCCAGGTTTGATCCCTGATCAGGGAACTAGATCCCACATGCCGCAACTAAAGATCCCACACGCAGCAACGAAGATCCCAAAGACCTGGCATGCATGCATAAATAAATCCTTTTTTTAAAAAAAAAAGTAAATGGAGAAAAGACTCAAAGTTAATGCCGTAAGAGCCCATCTGGGTGAGTCTAAGGCAGTCAAGGCTGGCTGGGTTGATTCCAAGAGAAAATGTCAGTCAGTCTGTCCTTGGCAAGATGATCCTACAATTGCTGAGAGGCCCCTCTTAAAGCTACTGGAACTACCTCAGATCCGGTTCGGGCTCACCCAAGACGTCCCCCAACACCATGGTGACCCAGCAGGCACGCACAGGGAGAAAGAGCATCAGTCAGTGTGCAGACTGGAAGAGTCTAGGCCACTCATAGTCTCTGAACTTGGTTAAGAGGAGTGTTTGGAGCCCCGAAGGTGGAAGTCTTCTCTCTAGCAGGAACGAAGAAGACCAGACCCAGAACTGTGGGAGCCAGCAGCACCTCCTCTGGACCCCAGCATCCAGCAAGCCAGCCTTCTCTCCACACCAGGTGCTGGACCATCACCCCAAGTTTCTCTTTTAAGGAAGCTCAACAGCTTCTCAACAGTATCATGATTCCAAGCAAGGCAGAAGGTTATAAAGGTAAAGTTTCATTTCAAATACACTCCCCCAGACCATCTAGATAGAGGCCAATGCTCACTTCGGTAACATTTAAAAAAAAAAATCTTTCTAATGCTAAAAGGTTCAGTATTTTCATGGTCATTAAATATCTTTTATCTTTTAGTTTTATAAGACTGTTCACACAACTACATACGTTATTAAATAATGGTTAATACTGAAACAATGACATTTTTTAAAGTCAATATAATACCTTATCAGACTTTTTAAAAAGGAATATTGTATCCAAATTCCTATAAAAGCTCAGTTTCTCTTGATGGTATTTAGATGAAATGAAGATAGTAGAAATACAATGGGATTCTGATGAATCTTAATTAAATACAATGCAAACTCTGTTTACCTGAATAAAATCTTTAAACTTTATAATTGATTTTCATGCTTCCAGTACCTCTCGGGGCCTGGAATATCAGAACAAAAACAGAGTATGTGGCCCCAGATGAGCAGGACACAAGAGTCCTCTGGAAGGCCAGAGAAGGGAGCCCAGGCTTATCATCCTTGCCACACTGACCACTCAGTGAACTCAGGGCCGGAGCAGCCCAAGCTGGGTGGCAGGGGTAAGTCAGTGATTAAGAAGTAGGTAGGCTCTTGGGACTTCCCTGGTGGTCCAGTTAAAGAATCTGCCTTCCAATGCAGGGGATGTGGGTTTGATCCCTGGTCGGGGAACTAAGATCCCACATGCCTCGGGGCAACTAAGCCCGCGCGCCTCAACTAGAGAGCCCACGTGCCACAAACTACAGAGCCCACGCGCTCTGGAGCCCATGTGCCACGGCTAGAGAGAGAGAAGCCCGCACGTCGCAACAAAAGATCCCACGTGCCGCAACTAAGACCCAAAGCAGCCAAAAATAAAATGGAAGGGAGGGAGGGAGGGAGGAAGGAAGAAGGAAAGAAGGCTCTGACTTCTCCCCTAGGGGCAGGTTCCTTTGGCAACAACAGAACCTTCGTCCTGTTTCCATGGTGCTAAGCCTCTTCTCAGGGACCCAGAGCCAATTCTACCGCCACTGTCTGAAACTCTACAATTTTCAGTCTGGCATTCGATCCTCTTTCAGCTTTCTAATAGCAGGGTTTTTCACAGACCTGGCATCAGCTACAGTTCTAAGGAGCCCAAGGAAACCTTTCAGAAGTGAAAAGAGAGACAGAAACACTCCACCTTCCAGAAATGCCCTCACAATGGACCCTGGACTGGCCTCCCATTCCCAGTTCCGCAGGTTTGCCTCCAGGGCAGGAAAGAAAGCATGAGGGCATGTTAGGCTTTCGTCCTCGCACTGTCCTCCAACAGGGCCAACCCTTTCCCAGTCGAGCCAGTCCTCTTATCATCTACCCTCAGTCACCGCCCCCGTAGCAGAAAACATCACTCTCTTCAAGGCTCCCCTTCAGTCCCAGGAGCTCCAGGAAGCCTTCCTGTTATCACTTCCCCTCACAGCAGCTCTCCTCCCCTGGCCTGGCCTCAGCCACACCTTGTGGCCCTCGCTTACATAACACATGGCATTTTTCTTCTGAGTTATTTCATCCCCAATTACAGTAATAACAGCCTGGCTGTACTCAGAATCCTCAAACAGAACATTTATTTCTTAATCAGTCTCCTTTCTAAGGATGAAAACAAATAATTAGGAAGTAAGAGAATAAGACAACAAATAATCAAGAAGGAAGTTTGTCTTCAAAAAGCCAACTGACAACATCCTGGGGATCAAGAGTTCAGTCCTCCAAGCCCATTTGTTACCACTAACATCTGGGACAAATACCCAGGGGCCACGTAAATGACTTAGTCAAGTTCTTAAATCTCTACTGATGAAGAGGAGAAGGCTTCATATTAGATTTTAAGAAAGGCTGAAATAAAAAGTGTTTTCAGATCAATCCTCAGACATCCTAAAAGCTCAAATAGGTCAAAGTTTCAATCCCCCACAGAACTGGCTTAGTGAAGATCTGCTCAGATCACACGTTACCCGCAGGCAGAGTCCAGCAGCTCTTCTGCACACTCTCCTTGGCAGAAGGGACTGGGAAAGTGAGGCAGGACCCCTGACATCGCACAAACCTTAGAAGTGCCCGATCAATACTAAAAGTAAGGCTCTGCCATCTTGAGGGGAGAATGAAGGTGGTGAGACTGACAGAGAGGAGGTGGGAACACAGCTGTGCCTGGAGAGCCAGATCAGGGGGTTCAGAAAGCAGCTCACCCCGGCGGGCCCACAGTGCCTGCCAAGGGCAAGGAGCCAAGGAGGGAGCCCTACCGTCCAGCTCCTTCTCAATGGAGTCCATCCTATGCGTGACTTCGTCCTGAAGAGACTCCACGTGTGTCAGCAGGTTAAACTGCCACTGGTGCTGGGAGCTCAGCAGCCCCTCTCCGCCTCTGTCCAGCAGCTTCCGAGCGGGGGCTTCCTCAGGTAGGACCTTTTTGGAGACATATTCCCTCACCTGGGGATGCAACAACATTGAAGTTACCGCATGGAGACAGCTCCCAGCCCCTTTTCCAACCAGCCAGTGTCCACAATCATTTGAAAACCCAGTTGCAGTTTGAATATCCCAACTCTCTACCTCCCTGCCCCCTTCCTCCCCTCTTGGGCACTGGGCAGAAGCGTGCCTGCTGTACCAATAACAACCACCTCAGGGCAGCACAGACCTCCGGCTCAGAGGATCCCACAGCTGCTTCCCAAAGAATGGCCCAATGCCCTAGGCCTGAAGTAGGCCTCAGAGAAGGGCTTCCAGAAACCTGAGATCAGAATACAGCAGGGCGAATGTAGACAAGGGTTAGTATGTGGATGTCAGACAAACTAGCTTTAAGTCCTAGCTCCATATCTTGCTGAACGCATGTCTCTGGATGAGTTACTTCACCTCTCTGGGCCTCTGTTCCCTCATGGGAAAGAAGGAAGTAGTAAATCCTACTTTAAAGGTTCATGAGGATGAAATAGGATAATGTTTATAAAACACAGTGCCGGCCTATGGTCAGCCTGCTACCAATGAAAGAGATTTTTAACCCCAGCTGCCTTGTTTAGGCCCAGTATTTCCTGATTTTTTCATGATGTGCCAGACACCTCTAGGCAATGTGCCTAGTCTGCATGATCACAAACCTTTTCTGGGGTTTGTGACCGCAACCTTTCATTCACTCATTTGAAACGAAACAGGTTCTAGTTAACATTTATTTAGGGGTGACTATGTGCAAAGCCATGTTCTGAGAGCTTTTCACAGATATGCTGCACAGTAACTGAGAGGGCACTGCCACTGGCTCCACTCGACAGGGGGTAAGGAGACACGTCTGAGGAGGTGAAGCGACCTGCTCAGAATCACACAGTGATATAAAGTGGCTGAGCCCAGACTTGAAACTGGGTCTGTCTCCAAAGACTATGTCCTCACCAGTCTCATCCAGCACTGTTTAGACCCTGGCAAGGATACAGGCTGAACGAGGTATAATGCCCACCCTTGAGGGGCTTCTAACCTAGGATGCTCCCTCTCGGCAAGATGCAGCAATGGACTTATGCTGGTGATACCATCCCACACAATGAAGTCTGTGAAAGTAAGTATGACAAGGGTGGAGAAGCTCTCAAATCACACAAACCCTCACTGACAACTGAGGATAGGGCAGAATGAGACCAGTGAACACTGGCAAGAGAACACAGGGGGCTCCAAAAGAGAATGACTTGAATAACAAGAAACTGAGAGTATCTCTTGGGAAAACTGATGAAACCAGCAAATATTTTGACACAATGGACTATCCCTATGTCAGGGCTGCAAAGTGAAAAGTAAAGCCAGCATAGAATTGTACTGAAAACCTTATGCCTAACAAAACACCTGACTCATTCTTTGCTTGTGCGAAGGATTAGCACCCACGGGCAACTATAAATTGCATTGAAGAAAAAAACTCACTTTCCTAACTTACTTCCATTTATCAAGTTCCAGTCAACCCTTTTCCCCTGCTACCTCCCACCTCTCCACACCCCGCCCCCGACTCTGCCACTTTGTGGACATTTCCTAGAACCAATGATCTTTGGGGTTTAAGTGGGCTCTCTTGACTTTGTACTCATTTTAACAGACCAAAAAACATCTATGATAAGCAAATTTATATACAATTTTACAGTAAATACAACTCTATAATAAACATCTTCCACAGAACATTTAGCCCTAGGAGGAGAAGGTACAAGCACTCAAACACCGAATTAAGAACCAGTACAAGCGAGCCCCATACCTTTGGGGAGCTGGGTTTGGGGTCACTGTCCCCTCTGCTCCTGTCTTGTTCTAGAGGCCAGCCCAGGCGCGGAGAGAGGGAATCGTCACCATTCTCGTGGAGGGGGTTGACTGCATCGTCAAGGGCAGAGCGCCGGGTCTCCACCACCAGCTTCTGTTCCACAGCAGGGTAGTAGGTGCGGGGCTTCTGGTAGCAGTGCTCGCTGGTGATATATGACTCCTCCACAGACCGGGGCAAGGGCAGGGGCAGAGGCTTCTCCACCGCCCCGTTCAAAGTTCTATAGCTTGGGGCTTCCTCCCTGCTCTTGGCTTCAGTGACATGGATGTGTTTGGAATGAGATCTCCCCTCCGCCAGATGCTGTTTCCAAGGCTGACACCACAGCTGCAGATCAGGATGCTCCCGGCTTCTGTTGGGAGGGCAAACACGGAGAGGGCTTTGGAGTACCTGGGACCACTGCAGGGGCTTTCCAATAGGGGGGAACACCTCCCACCTGGGCCAACTGGTACAAGCCACCATTTGCCACACAAGAAGGAATGTAAATCAGCAGCCTCTGAGGAGACCACTTCCAGGCAAGCTCCTGCTGTATCACTCACAGTGAGTGGGACTGGACTTGGGAGTCAGAAGACCTGACTGCATTTCAGCTCAGCCGCTGATTAGCAGTGCAGCTGGGCCAAGTCACTCAGCCAGCCTCATTCCCGTTTCCTCCTCTGCAAATCTGGCTAACCAGCTACCTGTCTGCCAGCAACCACTGCGTCTGCTATAGATAAAGTGAATTAATTTGAATGGAAGTATAGTACTTTGTTGGCAGTAAAGTGCTCTTCAAATGTGACTAAAAATAACCTTAACTTATTAATAAACAGCCATGATAATCCTGGCATGCAATGGCACTCAATTACACAAATCCGGTGGTGACCCGGGAGGGAGGTGGTAACCAGAAGTCATCTAGGCATAGGCCATTAATAACAAAATCTTCTGTTCGCACCATTCCAAAGAGGAAAATCTGTTATTAAAGAACAAGGATTCTGCTCCCTTTTTGGGCCACAGACACTTCTGAGAATCTGAAAGCTCTTGCTACATGTATACGTGTACATAAAACTCTGTGTATGACTTCAGAGTTTCCCACAATCATTCACCGTCTGAGGTTTGACCCAACAGAAAGTCTTTAATTTACTGGATCATAATCAATTGTAAAAAAGGAAAAACAGAAAATACCAGAATGCACCATTCTAAGTAAGAGTAGGTGTTTTGTGAAATTTTAGTTTCAGTTTTGTACTTGTGAGTGATATAAAATGTATTTCTTACTGTGGGATATATATTTAAGTTTAAAAGCCACGACTCTAGATAAACTTCACCTTTTTAACTCTTGTTTACCATCCAGAACTTCCATTATAACCTTGGATCATTAAATGAAATGAAGAAAGAAAGGAAAGGAGAAAAGGACGGAGGAAGAAAAACTGGGCTTCCCGAGTAAGGCCCATCAGCTACCGGCAGTTCCTAGCTGGCAGGGGTGTTTGCAAGCAAGTGGGAGGACGGACAGGTACTACTCACATTTGGTTCACAGATGTGCAGAAATGTGTGGGAGCCTTTCCAACTGTCACAATGACTACTGATTGTCACATATGTGACCTCAGCATTCAGTTCACTGAATTCAGAGATGCTAAATATCCTGTAATGCTCGGTACAATTCCACACATACAGAGAAATATCTCATGGTAAAATTGTAAACATTACCTTCACCAGTCCCAACTGAGAAACACTGAAACCAGATCAGCAGGAACTCACCAGCAACTCCCCCATATAGATACCCCCCCAGCCCCACACACACTTTCCTGAAGCCTTCCTGCAGAAATGGAATAGGCCATAAATAGGACAGCATGGAATGATCTTACAGAACCTAAAATTCTGTTCGCAAGGGGCTACAACTATCCTTTCTCGGCTCTCCCACCCCAGCAATCCCCAATACCACTCCGATCCACTGGGGAAGGAGAGGAAACCACCAGCATCGAGGCAGCCTGGGTCCCTGGCCACCTCCAACAGGGTATTCACAGCCTGTACCAGGAACCTAGGACCCCAGACATGCCTCTGACATCATAACTGCATCAGAGGAAATGGGAGTCCTTGTTCACTTTCAGGTCTACTGTAGCCTGAAATTGTTAACTTGGAGCATAGAGGCCACAGTACGGACCTGTTCTTGCACGAAAATCACAAAAGTCTTTGCTTCCTCCCTCCTACAATTTTCATCCTCCCAGCTAAGATCTGAAGCCCCAGCTACTACACAAGGATGACCCTGGCCTTTCTTTGTAAGCCTTGTCAATCATGAAGAAGGTATGCACAGCCATGCATGTTACTTTTGAAATGACAACATTTGAAGTTATTCCCAGTTTTACGTTTGCTTTTGAAAATGAATCCACCAGGTCACTTAGGAACAAAATTTCTGAGAATGAAGACCCAGAGCCTGTGATAGCAGAGACTATCCAGGTGTACAGAGACATACTGGGACCACCTCCCTGTCTCCCAGGCTCTTTTCTCCATATATAATGACTAACAAGATCTCCCTATACTCCCTCCTGAACTTCTTGGAGAAGTCAGATTTAATTCCAGTACAAAGTCACTGCTATAAAGATGAAGGATCTAGGGGCTTCCCTGGTGGAGTAGTGGTTGAGAATCCACCTGCCAATGCAGGGGACACGGGTTCGATCCCTGGTCCGGGAAGATCCCACATGCCACGGAGCAACTAAGCCTGTGCACCACAACTACTGAGCCTGTGCTCTAGAGCCCGCGAGCCACAACTACTGAAGCCCGCGCGCCTAGAGCCCGTGCTCCGCAATGAGAAGCCACCGCAATGAGAAGCCCATGCACCGCAACGAAGAGTAGCCCCCGCTCGCCGCAACTAGAGAAAGCCCGTGAGCAGCAACAAAGACCCAATGCAGCCAAAAATAAATAAATAAAATAAATAAATTTATTTAAAAACAAATAAAGATGAAGGATCTAAATGGGGATTCAGAAGGAACAAGGTTCTGGAATATGGGACAGGGCTGGAGCACTGGTATTTCAGTGAGAAGAAAGAGAACACCATCTGACTGAATCCTCAAATGAAAAGAAACATAGCAACATTTACAATCAGGAGCATCATCTGAGGTTTGCCCTCACCTTCCACCTGTCTCAGTCAATTTCTGGCATCTCGTTAAGAAGAAATTCACTTGGCTTATATGGAAGAAAATTTTCTGATTTTATAAAATGTGAGGGAATACCCAGTCTAAGACATCCAAAACAGGGTCACTTGATTCAGTTCACCTCAACAGATACCGTCACAGTAACGGTTAATTTCCCCAGTAACCATCCTTTCCTTCTCTTACACCCACCTCCACCCTCACTCCTGAGTTTGCTCAGGGCACACAGCCACCTGCTACTAGCCTCCTGCAGTTAGGTGTGTCCATGAAACCACTTGCTCCCCCTCCTGGGGGTCAGAGCAGAGTTGAGGTACAGATGCATCTGCTTGGACCACGCAGGTGAGATGAACCCTAATAGAATGCCAGAGCAATAAGACAGAAGGAACCCAAGTCCCCACGTCCATAGCTGGAATCTTGGAGAAAGGCCACCTACCTGGCCTGGACCCCTGCCTACCTCTGGACCATGCCTTATGTGAGAAAGAAAATTCCATTTTGTTTTAGCCTTTATTTTTTTGGTTTTGTTATAGCAGCTTGGTTTTTACCCAAATCAACAAATACCCTTGCTGAATGTGCCCTGCTCAACCACTCCTTGCCATGTCTGTACTTGAAGCCAGGCCTCTGTGCACCAGAATGCAAGAGAAAGCAGACCCCCATTCTGTCATCTCCGGGCTCTGACACTCTGCTTCACCTGACACCAAGAGACCTTCAGGACTAATTATAGCACAAAGGAAACCTTGTCGGGAACTGGCCTATCAAGTCTAACTCACTTGTGGCACTAGAGTTTGCATTGTTGATGACTTCATTAAAATGGCACCCTATGGGCAGGTTCATGGGAGAATTTAAGGAGAGAAGCTATCCCTGCCACACACTGTGCAAACACCAAAAGAAAATTCCTGGAACCACTGAGGAGAGGCAGTTAGAAAGATTAGGACAAGTACTTGGTGGGAGCTGGACTTGAGTTCTAGTCCTGGCTCTGCCCCTGGAAACCACGGGAGAGGGGTTGCCCCACTCAAGGCCCAATTGCCCTATGTGGTAAAGTGGGAGCAGATTATAAAAGCCAACAGACCCCAATATAAGCCACATTTCTTTCTTTCAGAGCTTACGTGAACTTGGGTCATCTGACAGGTAGGATACAACCACAGAAGGAAATTCACACTCAATTTGACTCCAAATCCTGGCCATTAAACAGAAGTCCAGCTCCAAAAGGCCTAAAACTTTTCTGTATGAGCAAAACATCAAGAGACATATTTATTGCGCAACCACTACGCTAGAGAGCGGGCCCACCAACAATGTCTCAACAGCTTTCAATTTTACTTTGTTTACCAATCAAGAATGTTTAGGATGGGAGTTCCCTGGTGGCCTAGTGGTTAGGATTCCAGGCTTTCATTGTCACAGTCTGCGGTCCAGGTTCAATCCCTGGTCGGGGAACTGAGATCCCGCAAGCCGCGAGGTGTGGCCAAAAAAAAAAAAAAACCAAAACACGATGTTTAGGATGAATGGATAAACAAAATGTGGTATTACATATAATGGAATATTATTTAGCCTTAAAAAGGAAGGAAATTCTGATACAACTTACAACATAGACAAACCTTAAGGACATTAGGCTAAGTGAAATGAGCCAGTCATAAAAAGACAAATACTGTAGAATCCCATTTATATGAAGTACCCAGAGCAGTCAAATTCAGAGAGACAGAAAGCAGAAGGGTGGCTGTCAGCGGCTGGGGGAGGGGAAATGGAGAGAAGTTGCTTAATGGGTACAGAGTTTGTTTTGCCCCACACAAGGAGTTCTGGAGATTGGCTGCAACAGAGTGAATGTACTTAACACTACTGAACTGTACACTTAAAAATGGTTAAGAAAGCAAACTTTATTTTATGTATATCTTACCACAGTTTAAAAAACAAAACCCAAAAACTCAGAACGGGGACTTCCCTGGTGGTCCAGTGGCTAAGAATCTGCCTTCCAAAGCAGGGGACGCGGGTTCAATCCCTGGTCTGGGAACTAAGATCCCACATGCTGCGGGGCAACTAAACCCATGCTCTGCAACTAGAGAAGCCCACAACAAAGACCCAGCGCAGCCAAAATAGAAAAAAACAACTCAGAATGGTACAAAAAACACAAAAAACAAACTATAAATACACCATTTCTTTTTCTTTTCTAAGGCATTTTATTTTATTTTATTTTTTGGCCACACCATGTGGCACGTGGGATCTTAGTTCCCTGACCAGGGATCGAACCTGCACCCCCTGCATTGGAAGTGTGGTGTCTTAACCACTGGACTGCCAGGGAAGTCCCCACACACCATATCTTGATTAAAGTAGTGTTTGTATATACATTTGCCAAAGCTCAATGAACATTTAAAATGGGTGAACTTAATTATATGTAAATTATACCTCAATAGAGTTAATTTTTTTTAAAAAGAATGTTTATCATGTAACTGAGAATTTTAAATAAAAGTCTCAAACTTATCCATCTTATCACTGATTTTGTGGCTTTCCAATTTCTCATATTTATCCTGCCCTCTCCCCACACCAAATCAGACTCATCCCCAAAGCTGCAGGTGCCACACTTACTGCAAGATGCTCATCTTGAGCTGCAGGCCATGCAGAACCTCGATCACTCTCTGCACATCGCCGAGAAGCTGGTGGGTGGCCACAATCTTCTTGGCATTCTGGTGGGAATAGTTCTCTTCTAAAAATGCCAGGCCATGCATATGTCCCCTGCTCAACCACTCCTTGTCATACCAGTACTTGAAGCCAGGCCTCTGACCTAAAGCAGTAACAATGAGAGAGTTAATCCTTGGTTTGAAGGAAACCCAGACCATTTCACCATCGCACAATTATCACACAAACTATTGGAAGGATGGACTGGTGTGTTCATTTTGTTCATTCATTCATCCAGTATACATTTACTTGGCACCTACTATATGCTGGGCTCTCCACTAGGTGTTGGGGATAAGGTAGTGAGAAAAGTACATAAATTTCCTGATCTCTGCAACTGGCCAGAGGTAGAGCGGGAACTTGGATATCTTGTTAAAGTTAAATCACATCATTCCCTCTCCCACTTAAAACGTTCGATGACTTCCTATCGTGCACAGAAGAAAACCCAAAGCCCTGACTGATCTAAGGAGGCCGGCAGGACCGGGCTCCTTCCTGCCCTCCTTGCCCCACCCTTTCCGGAACACATTCAAGCTCTTTCTGGTCTTAGGGTCTCTGCTCTAGCACCCATACCCCTGTCTGGAGCACTATTCCCCACGGCCTTTGCAGGACTGGCTCCTTACCACCTCCTCAGAGAGGCCATTGGTTACCTCCCAAAGTACGAGAGCCTCTTCCGTGCCTCCTCGTCATACCCGATCTGAGGGCTTTTGCCCCCTCAAAGCATTCATCCCTACCTAACATGTTCTTGTTTAGATGACTTATTTTGACATCCGTTTCTGGTCCAAACCCCACTAAAAGCCAGAAGAATAGGAATTGTTTTGTTCATGGTTATATCCTCAGTGTCTGGCAAAAGGCATCTTGAATGGATTTATCAAATGGAAAGAAGCCCCAAGTGCCCCTCCAACTGTCACATACCGCCTAACTAAATGAATGGTCAGGCCCCCCACTCCCTTCTCTGGACCTCCATTTCCCATCTGTAACAATGACAGATGAACCGAACAGCTTCAGCGGTTCTGTTCATTACAGGGATCCTAAGGAAGGACTGAAAACACAACCACACGTGACTTGGCACAGTGTTTCCTGCTGTAAAAGCCAAGGGAACAGCTTCCAATCAGACTGTTGTTCACCTCTCAATGGCTATAAAGATCCTAAAATAACCCAGGCAAACCCTATCAAGATCCTGGCGCTCTTTCCGGCTTTTCTAAGACACATGGTGGGGATACACCTCCACTCTGTTAACAACACCTTTAAGTAACCTTTAAAGAAGAGATCTGTTAGATTAAACTTCTGGCCCAAGACTGCAGAATCAAACATAGTCAATAAATGTGACAGTCACTGAGTGCTCAATTCAAGGAATCTATTCCCAGCCTTGGCAATTTAGTTATAAAAGTTCAGAAAGTGCATAGGGATTGATGAAGATGGTGTATATGATTTCTAAAAAGAGAAGAGTGGACAGAAAGAGTGAGAGACAATAAAGTAGACAAAAGAGATTTTTAAACGGTGCCCTAAAGGAGCCCTGGGGATTATGTGTGGTGTCTCAGAGGCAGCTGCCACAGAGGCAGCCTGAGCAGCAGGATTCAAAGCAGCACTACCTGTTTTACAAGACAAAGGTCAGAGACACCAGTTGTCATCTCCTATCTAGCACTCACTGTCTGAGTGATCTTAGGCCAATCATGTCCCTTGTGGGCCTGTTGCTTGCCTGTTAAATGTCAAGGCTAAACTAAGTGGTCTCTGAGATCCTGCCCATCAATTATATTCTATGACTTATGGACTAATCTTCTGACCATATTCTTTCCTTGGGATAAAGGGAAAAACAGAGGCAGATTGCTCTCTGTCTATAGACTAATCTAGCACAGGAAGACACAGTGTCACAATAGAGGTTATCAGGCCCCAGGGGGACCTACTTGCTGGAAAATGAACTGTGGTAGCCCAGTCCCTCCCTATACAACCAGCAAAGTCAAGAGACTTGGTCCCACCAGTCAGTTCTAATTCCAATCTGCTTCATGAGATTAGGAAAGTCACTCATTTCCCTGGGCATCAATTTCTTCCTCATAAGCAGAAATAGGAATAGGAGCTCCTACCAGGCCCACCTCATAGGACAAAAAGGAATAACAGAAGCAGAGGCTCTCCAGCGTTGTCTAGCTGTAAGGGGATCATGGGACTGGACCCAAGGGGAGCAACCTTACAGGTGATGAATGGAGACGATGTCACATCCCACTGACAGCAAGACAAGAACCACAGATTTATAATCCACCCCTGAGATTTCTGGAAAGGGGAACCCAAGAGCCATAGGCCAGCCCTGCGGTCAAGGAACAATGAAACGAACTGATCCTAAGGAATTAATTCACTGCTCTGGGTGGCAGACAGGCTCTTTGCAAACACACCTTTCCCCTCCCCTCAAGGGCATATCTCCCTTCCAGGTGGCAACGATGCAATGGAAGGCAGATGCCACCAGAGGGAGCAGAGGCCGGTTTCCAACCCTTCAACAGCCCTGAAAAGCCAAGGACAGAGCCCACATTCTCATGAACTCTCAAGAAAAGGAAAAGGGGCTTGCTCTGGCAGCACATATTCTAAAACTAGAACAACAGAGAAAAGATTCGCATGGCCAACACGCAAGGATGACATGCAAACCGGTACAGCGTTCCACTGTTTATACAGAGTTTCAGTCGTACAAGATGCAAAAGTTCTAGAGATCTGCTATACAACATTGTGCTTATAGTTTATAAAGAATACTGTACTGTACACTTAAAATTTTGTTAAGAGGGTAGAGCTCATGTTATATGATTTTTACCCACCCACTCACCCTCCCCCCCCACAACAAAATTCTAGCTCAAGGCCAGGCCTTCCACTAGGTGAACCTCTTCATACATGCTCTCTTACTGCCAAGTTCAGGACAGCTGGCCACCAGGTGAGCTAGCAACAAAGGCGAAGAGGAGGCAGAGTCTAGCCGATGCTGAAGAAATGAGTCTCAAGACCACAGACACTCAGGCTGCTTCACCGCCAGCTGTGCTAAGGAAAAGGCTACATACTGTTAATATCCCTGACTCCAGAAATCTCTACCTGGAGGGTCTTGGCAAACATAACAGGTGTATTTCTCAGGCACATTTTCTTCCAGTAATCCCATGCAGACCCCATGCTGCCAGCACTGGCACTCTTCACACTGTTAGAATTAAAGAAGCAACAAAAATTAAACTCAGAAGGAATCCTCCATCCAAAAATAAGACCCACCTGTGGGGGGAAAGGGGCAGTGGGAGGCGGAAGGAGGAGGGAGGGAGAGGAGGAGGAGGGAGTGGGAGCTGAGCTGCAACCACTCTTCCAGAGCAGCCACTAGCCACCTGTGCTTTTAACATTTCAGTTAACAAACTAATTTAAAATTCAGTTCCTTAGTCCCACTAGCCACATCTTAAGTGCTCAACAGCCGTATGAGGCTAGTAGCTACCGTACTGGACAGCACAGATGAAGAACATTTAAATTAAACAGTACTGATCTCAGAAAAATGACTATTTACCCTCCCATTTCTAGAGGCTTTCATGTTTCTGATCACTTTATAAAGAGAGGAAAAACTGTTTAAGTCCTTAGAGGGAGGTTAACTTAGAAAGACAAAAACCTGAGTTTGAATTCTGGCTCAGACATTCATTAGCTGTGTGACCTTGCACAGGTCACTTCTCCACCCTGGGCTTCAGTTTCCCCATCTGCAAAATAGGATACTATTCCTACCAACCGTGTGGGGCTGTTTGTGAGGAATCAATGGGTCACATGTCAAAGTCCATATCGTAGAGCCCAGCACACAGCTTTTATGTATTAAGAGCCTATTACTGCTACGAATGGGTAGGCTAACTCACTTTGATGCCTCCTGGACTCAACATGTGCTAGCACTTTGCATTTGTTCTTTCTAAACCTTACCAACGGTCACACAGCTGAGAAGATGCAACAGTGGATCAGAACACAAGCCTGGCTGACTGCAAGGCTAGTTCTTTTAACCCTTAGGCTCCACTGCCTTCCCTGGGGAAGGGGGAAAGAGAGAAGGGGCAGGAGGCAGAGAGGGAAAGAAAGGAGCAGAGGATGAGGGCAGCACTGGGAGACAGACGTGTGGCTGGCCTGAGGGCTAAGGGTCCAGAGGAGGGAATGGAGAGGAAAAGGATGCCAAAGGAGATACTAGGACACTTCAAGCAATTCCAAACCAAGGCCCTAAACCTTTAACTACCCAACCAAATGGATAGCTCTGGAAAGTGGACAGCGAGCTTCCAACATGGTCTGGAGGGTGGGCCACCAGCCTGGCCCCAAGGGAGAAAGCTCACAGTCCTCAGCCACTTGGAGTCAGATAGGCCCCAGCATCAAAGGGCTTTTATGGGCTAACAGGGGCAGAGCTGGAACAGAGACTTCATATAAGATGTGATCCAGATTCTTCCATTTCCAATGAGGAAACTAAAGGCTCAGAGGGAAAGAAAAGGGTGTGAGACAACAAAGGCAGTTAGTAGCAGAAAACAGACTAATAATTAAGAATGAAAGTCTCTCCCACCAATGACTTCGTCTCTTAAGAACTAGGATACACCAAAATTGAATCAAATACACCTAAGTTGAAAATTTCAAAATAACGTTTTTCATGTGGGTCTGGCTAATATACATTATTCATTTTTAAAAAGTTTAAATCGGAACATC
Source organism: Eubalaena glacialis (assembly GCF_028564815.1). NCBI lineage: Eukaryota > Metazoa > Chordata > Mammalia > Artiodactyla > Balaenidae > Eubalaena > Eubalaena glacialis. Next base: position 24,065,536 of record NC_083728.1, read on the forward strand.
CCTGGCGGTCCAGTGGTTAAGACTCTGCACTTCCACTGCAGGGGGCGTGGGTTCAATCCCTGGTTGGGGAACTAAGATCCCGCATGCCATGTGGTGCGGTGAAAAAATTTTTTAAATAAATATTAAAAATAAAAGTTTAAATTTTTTTTGGGGGGGGAGGGCAGCTGTGCCACGCGGCTTGAGGGACCTTAGTTCCCCGACCAGGGATTGAACCCAGGGCCCCGCCCTCCAGCAGTGAGAGCACTGAGTCCTAACCACTGGATCGCTAGGAAATTCCCCAAAAGTTTAAATTTAGAAGTGAACAAGAACAATAACAGAAAAGATAAAATATCTAAGAATAAATCTGAGACTAAGAATAAAAACATGCAAGGTCTGTGTAAAGAAAATTTTTAAATATTTGAAGGACATGGAGACTTAAGTCAATGAATGGTAAGTTGTACTTTATTCCTGGATAGCAAGAGTCATTATCATAAGGATGTCAGTTCTCCTTGAATTAATATATAAAAATAATGTAATGCCAACAAAATAATAAATTAATAGCTCTGGAACTATACAGAAGCTGATTCTAATAGCCAGGAAATTTATTAAAAAGAACAAAGGGGGTACTAGCCCTACTAGATATTTTTAAAATATTATAAAGGTATAATAATTAAAATAGAATTGTACAAGTAAATATATAGGCAGAGAGATCAATGGAAGAGAGAATCCAGAATGAGATCCAAACTACATACGGAAATAGAGTAAATAAAGGCGGCGTTTCAATAATAAGACATAGTGTTGGGACAACTGGGTAGAGAGAGCCTTCACCTTATACCAGGATAAATTCCAGGCGGATCAAATATTTATATGGTTTTCAAAAAATAAATGAAACCTCAAAAGTACCAGAAGAAACCATGACAAATTCTTTTATTGACTTTTCTATAAATTTTTATGAACTTCCAATGAGGAAGCAACTGCTATTCAAATCTCAAAAGCCATTAAAGAAAAGTTTGACATATTTGACCTCACAAAAACAAAAAAATCTGTAAGACAAGCCAAAAGACAGATGACAAAGTGGGTACAAATATTTGTAACTGTTCTCACAGCTGATACAAAAACATATCTACAAAAAGCTTACACAGGGACTTCCCTAGTGGTCCAGTGGTTAAGACTCCATGCTCCCAATGCAGGGGGACCGGGTTCGATCCCTGGTCCGGGAACTAGATCCCACGTGCCGCAACTAAAAGATCCAGCGTGCCACAACTAAAGATCCCGCACACCACAACTAAAGATCCCACACACGGCAACGAAAATCCTGCACGCAGCAACAAAGATCCCGTGTGCCGCAAATAAGACCCAGTGCAGCCAAATAAATAAATAAATCTTTTTAAAAAAAAAGCTTATGCAAATGGGTACGAAAACGACCAACCATCCAACAGAAAACTGAATAAAGGACATGAACAGGCAGGTCAAAGGAAAAAAACACATCTTAAATAAAAAGATGTTCAAAGCAACCATTATAAGAATAAAGTAATGTAAGGGAACTTGAATTAATATAAATTAATGTCAAATGAAACCAGCCTAATAATATACATACACATTAGTATTTCTAGATTCTGGGATTACATGTAAATATCAATTAATTCTTCATACCTTTATGTATTGCCTGAAGTTTTTACAATAAGCATTTACTACTTTCATCACACAAGTGTTATTCTCATGAAAAACTGTTTATAGAGTATAATTTTCATTTATATATGCATGTGTATGTGTGTATTCTAAAATAACAACAGTGATTTATCCCTGGGTAAAAATAATCTGAGTAATCCTTGTTTTCTTCTTTGTAGTTCTTGGAAAATGCAGAAAACCACAATCATAAAAATTTTTTAAGTATATTAAATTACAAAATGGCTATACTAGTAGATTGTTTTTTCACTTATCTGAAGCGCAAAGATAAAGAAGTTTGATAGTACTCTGTACTGACAAGGGCGCTGGTAAGACTGTTTTTTGGTACACCAGGGAAGGTTTATAGAATATTGCTATGACAACAGTATTTGTCAAAATAATAAATGCACGCCTACTTTGGTCCTGGAATTTTACTTTCAAAATTTGGTCCCACAGATATACTTACACAAAATTATTCATTACATCACTGCTAAGATTAGAAACAATCCAAACGTCCATCAACAAGGGAAGAGTTAAATAAATGATGATCCACCCATTATGCAACCATTAAAAAGAATGGGGAAGCTTTTTTAGATTTGAAAATGGAATGGTCTTCAACATATATTATTAAATGAAAAAAAGATACTGAAAACACTATGTATTAAAATAACATTGTGTTAAAAAAAAAGATGGTTGTACAGCAATGTAAATGTACTCAATGCCAGTTCACTTAATGCCACATATATTTAAAAATGGTTAAGATGGTAAATTTTCATTCATTCTTTTTTTTTTTTTTTTAATTTATTTTATTTATTTTTTTATGGCTGTGTTGGGTCTTCGTTTCTGTGTGAGGGCTTTCTCTAGTTGAGGCAAGTGGGGGCCACTCTTCATCGCGGTGCGCAGGCCTCTCACTATCGCGGCCTCTCTTGTTGCGGAGCACAGGCTCCAGACGCGCAGGCTCAGTAACTGTGGCTCACGGGCCTAGTTGCTCCGCGGCATGTGGGATCTTCCCAGACCAGGGCTCGAACCCGTATCCCCTGCATTGGCAGGCAGATTCTCAACCACTGCGCCACCAGGGAAGCCCCAAGATGGTAAATTTTATGTATATTTTATCACAAAAAGAAAGAAAAAAAAATGGAGAGAATATATTTGATATCGCTTGTTTAGCCACTGAATGTTTCTGGAGTGATACCTAAGAAGATGACAAGGGCTGCCTCCAGCGAAAGCAAATAAAGTTTTTAAAATGGGCTTCTTATTAAAGCTGCTACACAATTTTCACTGGGGTCCAGCACCTAATTTTATGTATTTGTTGCTCTAGGGCAAAGGTCAGCAAACTACAGCCCACAGGCCAAATTCAGCTTGAGTCCTATTTTTGTAAATAAAGTATAATATGAACATAACCATGGTCATTCATTTTTTTGGATTGCCTCTGAATGCTTGGGGCAGAGTTGAGTAGTTGTGACAGAGATCACATGGCCCAAAGCCTAAAATATTTATTTTCTGGTCCTTTAAGAAAAAGTTTGCCAAAACCTGCCTTAGAGCAATTAAAATAATTTAAATATTAAATGGGTTTCCTGATGTTCATTTTTTTATGTGGTACCCAGATTTCTCAAACATTCATGATTACTAAGTAGGATTTTAACCTTCCATTCATTTAAATTAGCACTGGTAAATAAAATCAAATAATAATACACATGAGCAATACTGCTACCAAATAATGAAAATGATCAAAGAAAACTATTTCTCTAAAGTAATCTTCTAGAGAACAAATTCTAAATGTTTTCTAGGGTTGTGCAAATTATCAATGTAAGTTTAAAATTTATTTTAAGAAAAAATGATTTGAACTTTCCTAAATGATGAATATATTTAAAACTAGATGAATACATTTTAAAAGTTTAAACTGTATTGTTCCAGTTAGCTCCCTCTAAATTTATGCCTTTTGCTAAAGTTACTGAGTGGAAAAAGGTACCCTGCTCACAATGACAGGTATAGTCAGAAACTGTCCCTCTATAACACAAAGCCAGCTGGACAACAAGTGGACAGCAAAGAAGAGTCTTCTACAACAAAACCCAAGGTGTTCTGAAGTGAGCTCGTCACCACCACAATGCCAGACAGGAAACCACAGTGCTGAGCTGAGCTGCGGGGAAGGTCATGTGGAGCCTGGGAAGCAGGCGATGGAATTCAGTTCCTGACTCTGCCATGTAACAACTGGTGTGGCCTCAATTTTTTCAAACTTAGTTTTCCTCACAGCACAAAATGGCACTTCAAGCTCTACCCACCCCAAACACCCCATGATCCTTGCCACTTACAGAATAGTCAATGGAGAAAGTACCGTGGTGGCTCAGAACTGCATCTCTTATACTGATTAGCTGGAAGAGCCTTGCCAGGAGAGGCCTTCGTTACTCACCCACTAATGATTTCTAAGGACAAATGAGGACCAAATCAGGCTGCCAAGGCCCAGAACTGAGCACACACCCAGAGAGACAGGATGAAAACTAACGATCTTCAACATACTTTTATTTTATTTATTTATTTATTTTTATTTTTGGCCGCGTTGGGTCTTTGTTACTGTGCGTGGGCTCTCTCTAGTTGCAGCGATGGGGGCCACTCTTCATTGCAGTGCACAGCCTTCTCATTGTGGTGGCTTCTCTTGTTGCGGAGCATGGGCTCTAGGTACATGGGCTTCAGTAGTTGTGGCACACGGGCTCAGTAGTTGTGGCTCGCGGGCTCTAGAGCGCAGGCTCAGTAGTTGTGGCGCACGGGTTTAGTTGCTCCACGGCATGTGGGATCTTCCCGGAGCAGGGCTCGAACCTGTGTCCCCTGCATTGGCAGGCAGATTCTTAACCACTGCACCACCAGGGAAGCCCTTCAACATCCTTTTAAAGCCAAACTTAAAAAAAAATTCTACTGGAGGGCAAAAAAAAAAAAAAAAAAAAACCAACGGTTTTCATGTTACATAAGTTTTTGAATTATATTCCACTGAGCTTCAGAGATTCTACAAATGGGTGTGTTTTACAAAATGGGACTATTTTAGAAGACAAAACAAAACAAAAAATGCACACTCCAAGCTTAAATGTTAAGACAACAGAGCCCACCAGTACACATAATTCTGTACTGCTGGGCTAACTTAGTATTACGCTGTCCTCAGAACAAAGCTTTTCTTCCCATCTCTGATTAACCAAAGTGACTACACAGCATGCTGTTTAGGAAAAGTCCCCATACAATGGCCATGTTCATTAGGCTTGTCTCACAAAAAAAGGAAACCAACTGAGCCACTGAAATGCTCCAAGTTGGCAACCACCGCTCACAACCCCACCTGCATATTAGACCTCATGGGAAGAGGCCAGCCATTCACATTTTTGAACTTAAAAGTGAAAATTATTCATTTTGAACTTCCAAAACTACTGCTTTTATCTGTTACACATTTGGGGGTTCTGTGAAAAGAGTCCATTAGGGAAAAGGGTTCTGATGCTGAAAAAGTGATTTGAAAACCACTGACCTAATGCATTCTAAAGGTCATAAATATCAGGAGCTATTTGAGACCATTCATGTACCTTGAATTCCCAGAGGTTGCCATGAAGGCTATTAAAAAAAAAAGAAACTCCCAGAAGAATTCTAACCAACATAAACGTGACTTACTTAAAAAACTCAGCCTCCCTGGAGTCAGCCAGGCAGCAGCCACCTCCACCAGAACTGTGATTAAGAGCAAGAGAAGCGCCAGAGACAAGCAGGTGCTGGCCAGTCATGCTCTCCCCAAGCAGGCAGGAAGGCCCCCCAACAGGCACATCCCAGAAACGGAGATGACAAATACAAATGCCAAGAAAATGAAGAATGAGAAACAGACAAGTTATAAAACTGGCCTCCATCTCTTTAGGCCATAAAGAAAATTTACCTGAGACAGAAGATATGGGTCCATAGGAAGATCAAACTGCCCCTCCAGAGATTTGGGTCCCTACTGTTCAACTCCTCACTGTGTGACCACAGGCAAGGCCCTTCCCATTTGTGGGTCCAGCTGGCCCAAGCAGAGCATAAGAGGTTTAGACTCAGTGATCCCTCAAGTCCTCTCTTATTCTATTCATAGGCTATTTATACCAGCCTGAGATGCAGAGGAAGCTGAGCCAGTAAGCAAAGCTCAATCTGCTGCTGACAGCACTGCCTACCTGGGGCTTCTGACATGACATTATTTTTGCTGGCCTCAGACTGTATTCCCTCAAAATTCCCTCCAAGGACCAGTTTGTGCTCCTCTATACCTGTGTCTCCTGGAAGCTCCACCTACCTGAATCATGAAGTCATTTTCCTCCTGAACCTCACAGATGCAGCGGACCACTTCAAAATCATAACGGTCCTCCCCATCAAGTTCCTCATCTGGGTTAGTGGTCACATCAACGTCTTGGCCATACTCCTCATCGCTCCAAAGAAAGCTCTCAGAGGAGGAGTCACTCAGATTATCTTCTTCTGAGAGGAAAGGGAAAACAACAGTCACTTTTTAAAATTATAGTTATAAAATTTTAAAAAACCCCTAGATTGTCAAGAGTAGAAATGACCTTACAGACCTTCTCCTCTGTGAACCTTCACAGAGCTGGGAAACACGAACTCCAATCTGTTCCTCAGGCCTGTCATCTACTAACAACCCGAATGATATGTGCTGCCTGGCAGTGAACTAAACTCCATTTCCTCATTTTCCTGACAGTGAAGCCCAAGGTAAATGGCTGCTCAAGGTCACAGAGCTCACTGGCAGAGAAACTGCAACTCCACAGGAGCCACACAGATCATCATCCCTAACAACTCAAACGTGTTCCTTGACCTCACCCCACCCAGCCGTGACCTGGCTTACAGCCCAGTCTGTATCCACAGCTACCTTTAAAACTCTGTAAACACTGGGGAATGAGGAAGGGGCAGATTCCAGGGATAATCAGAACCAGAATCACTAGATCTTGGTACCTGATTAGTGGTTATTACAGCTAACCTTTACTGATCACTTATTCTATACCAGCCACTGTTCTAAGTACTTTCCATATACTTATTAACTACTTTTAAACTCACAATCACCCTATAAGTTGCTAAAGAAGGGGAAACTTCAAGGTTGACTCAGATTTCCCCAAGCAACCAGGTTAGATGCAGAGGCCACCAACAAGAAATGGAGGAACGGGAGGGGCAGGTGTGCAAGGAGTTGGGGGATAACGGATTTGGTTATAGACACACTGGCTTAGAGATACCAAAGAGACATTCTACTAAGACCAAAGTTGGAGAGAAGGGAAGTTCTGGGAAGGTATGGCTAATGGCCTATTTATTTGATGTACTTCTTGTTTAAAAGACCTAACAGACTACTTGCAGAAGGCCTGAGAGTAGATTACAATATCAACATAAATCCATAAATCCATAAATCCGACTGCCGTGCTGTACAAATGATCAAGCCAGCAGAGCCTCCTTACCGGACATTTTCACTTTCCCTTTGTGGTTTCCAGATTCTGAGCCATGGAGCTGTGGGCTCATATGGACCCCGGGCTTGTGTGAGGACCCACACCTGGTGACAGCAAATGCCTTGGGTGGAGAAGGTTCCTGGGAGGCATCACTGATCTCCTCATTGCAGGGGCATTCTGGAAGAACAAGATCAGGAAGAAATTAGCACCCTCAGACATCACTAGGGCATTCCAGAATCAACCCCATCCAACCAACAGCTCTGCTGTTCAAAGAGCTCAAATGCTCAGAAGCAATTCAGCTAGAACAGATTTAGGGATTAATACTTCTAGCTACCTCCAAGAACCTCAAAACAAAAAGCTTCTTCCTCACCATCACCCTTCTCCCCTTTTTCTGATAAGATTGCTTTTCTAAGCCAGAAGATACTTTGAGAATAAAATGTGGCATCCCTTTAGCTCCCAAGACTGGAACACTGATTTTCTTAAAAATCAGCATTTTTGTTGGGGCTAGACACACACTTTTCAAGAAATGAATCCTTTCTTGAAAGGGTTCAGAGACGTGTGTTTAAGAGTTGTGTGTGCAGACAAATACAGTCATTCACCTGCATATCCTCTCCTACAATGGCGCTTCCATTGTGACAGAGCACACCGGCCAACACAGCAAGAGGGAGGGCTTTCTAAATACCAATGTGGCCTTGTAGCACCTGGGGTCAGCTGAGCCCACAAGCTCCATTAAAGGCCTGCTGGCCCTTCCTCTCCTCAGAGGCCAAGACTGGGGAGAAGCAACCCCTCCCTACCTACAGTAAGGAAATCCAAGTGAAACGCCCCAGGGGAAAATTTACCAGGTTTGGTTTTCTTTTTCTTTTTCTTTTTCTTCTTTGGCTTCACCCTCACAAACTCTTTGAATTTCTTCTCTTTATTCTTCTCCTTGTCTTTTGCAGCTAGAATTAAATACAAGTGTAAGTACTGGCATTCTAACATTTTGTTTTCAATGCCGGGATGTTTATGCTTAAGTAAGTAAGCATGCACAATGTGAAGAACTAAAATAGTCAGTAGAACAGAGTTCCAGGTCTGGTTCTGCCTGGGAGGTCACCTTCCATCCTCCTCAGAGCTCTGCAGCCCCTTGTCTATCATCAAGCCTTTAGACCAGAGGCTGGCAAACTCTGGCCCACTGCCTGTTATTATAAATAAGTTTTATTGAAAATACACTATGCTCATTTGTTACATGTTGACCATGGCTGCTGCCACACTTCAATGGCAGATTTGAGGAGTAAAGACAGAGACCTTATGGCCTTCAAAGCTGAAATATTTATTGTCTGGCCCTTTACAGAAAAAATGTGCCAACCCTACTTAGATCACTACTTTTGAACACTGGCTACATATTGCAATCACCAAGGGAGATTTTTAGAAAGTGAATGCCCAGGTCCCACCCACAAAGATTCTGATTTAACTGGCTTGAGGTGTAACCTGAACATCAGGATTTTGTTTGCTTGATTCTTCTTCTTCTTTTTTTTAATAATTGAAGTATAATTCATATAATATAAAATTATCCACTTAAAAAGGAATAATTCACACCTTCCAAAAACCACAACTTCATTCTCTGCTACTTTTCACAGCAAAACTTCTTAAGTTATCAATACTCCCTGCCAAACTTCTCAATTCAGTTTTCCTAATTCCCCTCTAAAAAGCCTCCCACCTACCACTCAACTGAGACTGTAGTTTTCAAGTTAATAATAGCCTAACCATTGCAAAAATCCACTTGTTTCTTCTATCTTATCAAACATATCTGTAGCATTTCAAATAATTGATCATGCCTTACTTTTTAGGTGTTAAGATATGTTTAAGCATACATATACCCTGTGACCTAGCCATTCCACTCCTAGATATTTACTCAAGAGAAAGGATAACTTATGTCCACACAGAGACTTGTATATGAACGCCCACAGCACCTTTAGTTGTAATCTCCCAAAATGAAAATTGCCCAAATGTCCATCACCAGGTGAATGGACAAATAATTTGTGGTGTATCCATACAATGGAATACCTCCAACAATAAAAGTATAAACTATTAATAATATGCAGCAACATAAGTGAACCTCAAAATAAGTATGCTGAGTAAAAGGAGCCATATAAAATCTAATGCAGGGGCTTCCCTGGTGGCGCAGTGGTTGAGAATCTGCCTGCCAATGCAGGGGACACGGGTTCGAGCCCTGGTCTGGGAAGATCCCACATGCTGCGGAGCAACTGGGCCCGTGAGCCACAACTACTGAGCCTGCGCGTGTGGAGCCTGTGCTCCGCAACAAGAGAGGCCGTGGCAGTGAGAGGCCCGCGCACCGCGATGAAGAGTGGCCCCCGCTCACCGCAACTAGAGAAAGCCCTTGCACAGAAACGAAGACCCAACACAGCCAAAAAATAAAATAAAATAAAATAAATAAATAAATAAAATCTAATGCATACTGCATGATTCCATTTATATAAAATTCTAGAAAATGAAAACTAATCTATATAATAGAAAGCAGAATAGAGACTACCTGGGGATGAGAGAGGGGGGAGGAGTAGAAAGGAGGAATTAAAAAGGGGCATAAGGAAATTTTAGGAGGTAATGGATATGTTTACCATTTTACTGTGGTAATGGCTGGGTATATATATATGCCAAATCTCATCAAATTATACAATTTAAATATGTGCAGTCCACTGAACAATAATTAAGCTTTAATAAAGCTGTAAGTAGGTAGGAAGGAAGGGAGGGAGGGAAAAAGAAAGAGCAATCCAGTGGCATGTAGTACATTCACAATACTGTGCAACCAGCTCTACCCCAGTTCCAAAACATTCCCATCACTCCGAAGTAAAACCACTTACCATTAAGCAGATTCTCCCCAACCCCTCAACCCTTGGCAACCACCAATCTGCATCTGTCTCTATGAATTTATCCATTCTGGACATTTCATATATATACAATAAGTGACCTTTTGTGCCTGGCTTCTTTCACTTAGCGTAACGTTTTCAAGGGCATCAGGGTTTTTAAAAACACTCTCCAAGTGATTCTGATGTAGAATCAAGATGGATCACAAAGCAAGTGTGGGGTAGGATAAGCAGTCAGGTTCAACTGATTTTAACTGAGCACTTGTGTGCAAATATCACAAACATCTCATTTAACCCTAACAACCACCTGTGTATATTATTCCAGTTTCACAGATGAGGAAATTGAAGCTTGGTGAGGTGATGACACCTGCTTGACATCATACAGACATTTAAAAACAGGTTCATCTGGCTCTCCAGCACCAAGTCAGCACTACCTCCGAGGCCCCTCTCCCAAACAGGCATCCAGGAACTGTACGAGAGGACGATGGGCTGCATCTCCCAGCTGGCAAGCCTGGCTCTAGAGGTAGAAGTTAATCTACTGGCTAAAGAACATAGGACTTAAGGGTCTCTAAGCTCCTTTCCTATTAAAATACTCTGCAACTGGGAAACAAAGTTCAACAAACAAGAACTCTAGAAAAGACCTTAGTCTAATTTACAAAAGTACTCTTTCTGAGATTAAGAAACCAGAGCCCAAAGAAATAAGTTGACTAAGCCAAAGTCATGCAGTTGATAAGCAAAACATGGTTAAATGCCTCCTAAATTTCATTCATAAAAGCTATCAACAATATTTACTTTTCCTCTGATCCTGGAAACAATCTTCCTCAGGAATAGAAACAGAACAACTCATTTCTGCACATTCGCTTGGCTACAACCACATTATCAGTCATGGTTTAAATTCATTTATTTAACAAATATTTGAGCATCCACCATGTTCCAAACACCATTCTAGGGAGGAGGGATAAGGCAATGAACAAAAAAAGACAAAAACCCTTGCCCTCACAGAGCTACATTCTAGTGGGTGGGGGCAGAAAGCAAGTAAGTCATATAGTATTTTAGGAGGTGATTAGTGCTATGGAAAAAATAAAGCAGGGAAAGGGAATAGTAGGGATGAGGGAAGGGGAGATTTGCAATTTTAACAGTCTGTGGTCAGAGAATGCCTCGCTGAGAAAAGGACATCTGAGTAAAGACCTGAAAGGAGTGAGAGAACAAAACATGCAGAAATCTGGGAGAAGAGTCTTCCAGGCCAGGGACAGCAAATGCAAAGATTCTAAGGACAGGAAGGCCTTCAGTGTTCAAGAAATAGGCACAGGGAACACTTCCTAACTCATTCTACACGGCCAGCATTACTCTAATACCAAAATCAGATAAAGACATTACAGAAAGGAAAACTACAGACCATTATCTCTCATGAACACAAATGCAAAAATATTAGCAAGTTGAATCCAACAATGTATAAAAAGAATTATATATCACAACCAACTGGGATTCATTCCAGGTATACAAGCAAGGCAGGTTCAACATTTGATAATCAATTAATGTAATCCATCATATCAACAGGCTAAAAAAGAAAAATAATATATCAATTGATGTAGGGTATATGCCCAGTAGTGGGACTGCTGGGTCATATGGTAGTTCTATTTTTAGTTTTGTAAGGAACCTCCATACTGTTCTCCATAGTGGCTGTATCAATTTACATTCCCACCAACAGTGCAAAAGGGTTCCCTTTTCTCCACACCTTCTCCAGCATTTATTGTTTGTAGACTTTTTGATGATGGCCATTCTGACCGGTGTGAGGTGATACCTCATTGTAGTTTTGATTTGCATTTCTCTAATAATTAGTTATGTTGAGCATCTTTCCATGTGCCGCTTGGCCATCTGTATGTCTTCTTTGGTGAAATGTCTATTTAGGTCTTCTGTCCATTTTTTAATTGGGTTGTTTGTTTTTGGATATTGAGTTCCATGAGTTGTTTGTATATTTTGGAGATTAATCCTTTGTCCGTTGCTCCATGTGCAAATATTTTCTCCCATTCTGAGGGCTGTCTTTTCGTCTTGTTTATGGTTTCCGTTGCTGTGCAAAAGCTTTTAAGTTTCATTAGGTCCCATTTGTTTATTTTTGTTTTTTTTTTCATTACTCTAGGAGGTGGGTCAGAAAAGATCTTGCTGTGGTTTATGTCAAAGAGTGTTTTTCCTACGTTTTCCTCTAAGAGTTTTATAGTGTCCAGCCTTACATTTAGGTCTTTAATCCATTTTGAGTTTATTTTTGTGTATGGTATTAGGGAGTGTTCTATTTTCATTCTTTTACATGTAGCTATCCAGTTTTCCCAGCACCACTTATTGAAGAGGCTGTCTTTTCTCCATTGTATGTTCTTGCCTCCTTTGTCATAAATTAGGTGACCATATGTGCATGGGTTTATCTCTGGGCTTTCTATCCTGTACCATTGATCTATATTTCTGTTTTTGTGCCAGTACCATACTGTCTTGATTACTGCAGCTTTGTAGTATAGTTTGAAGTCGGGGGGCCTGAGTCCTCCAGCTCCGTTTTTCTTTCTCAAGATTGCTTTGGCTATTCGGGGTCTTCTGTGTTTCCACACAAATTGTAAACTTTTTTGTTCTAATTCTGTGAAGAATGCCATTCGTTGGTAGTTTGACAGGGATTGCATTGAATCAGTAGATTGCTTTGGGTAGTATAGTCGTTTTCACAATATTGATTCTTCCAATCCAAGAACATGGTATATTTCTCCATCTGTTTATATGATCTTTGATTTCTTTCATCAGTGTTTTATAGTCTTCCAAGTACAAGTCTTTTGCCTCCTTAGGTACGTGTATTCCTAGGTATTTTTATTCTTTTTGTTGTGATGGTAAATGGGACTGTTTCCTTAATTTTTCTTTCTGATTTTTCGTTGTTAGTGTATAGAATGCAAGAGATTTCTGTGCATTAATTTTGTATCCTGAAACCTTACCAAATTCATTGATTAGTTCTAGTAGTTTTCTGGTGGCATCTTTAGGATTTTCTATGTATAGTATCAATTGATGCAGAAAAAGCATTTGACAAAATCCAACACTCACTCATGATAAAAATTCTCAGAAAACTAGGAACAAAGGAAAACTTGCTCAACTTCATAAGGGACATCTACAGAAAACCTACAACTAACTTCATATTTAATGGTGAGAACTGGATGCTTTCTCTTAAGATCAGGAACAGGGCAAGGATGTACCCTCTCAACACTTCTTTTCAACATGGTACTAGACATCCTATCTAGTACAATAAGATAAGAAAAGGAAATAAAATATAAATTGGAACAGAAGAAATGAAACTTTATGCTTTACAAGGAAATTGGCCTTTACTATGAGTAACTTCACTGGAAGGATTTGAGCAAATGATTGATGGGATTTGATGTACCTTCACCCACACACATAGGGAAACAATTGCCCAATCCAGTTTTTGATTTGTAAACTCAGGTTTTAATGACCTTCAAACTAAAGTAACTGTCTCCATTAGCTTACTGAAATGCTAACAGCATTAACCCAATCACTAGCAGAACTGGCTGAAGAGATACCACCTAGGTTCTGGATCCTTGAGACAGAAAGGTCCAGATGCAGGATATAAATTGCCAAATGCCAGAGCATACCCAGTTATCACCTAGTATGGTAGTTCTTTTGGGCTTCTCCAACAACAATCTTTTTTGCATTTCACATTTTATAAAACAACATCACAACCTTTAGGGAACCCAACAGGCAGTTAAGAAAAGAATGGTGAAGTTCATTCCATACAAAAGATTCCTGAACACCCTACATTATTCAAACCCACATAATTCACGACTAATATTTCCAGAAAATAAAGGCATAATGAACACAGTTTCATTGGCCTACCAGCTTTGAAATCATGTGGTTGATGAATTTTGTCAATTTGGTAGGATCTGTATTAATTCAAATTTTATACATAAGGCTATTTGTATCACACAACTTCAAACTGATCAACTTCAATTTTGCATAAAATACATCTATACCTTAACATGATTACCACTTTACAGAGGAGGAAGTGAAACTCAGAGAAGCTGCAGGATCATATAAATTGGTGTATAGAAAAGATGAACTCAGACCTATGGGTCTGAGGACTTGGGCCATGCTGTGGGCCCTGTGCACTGTCCCTGATACAGGAAATGAGCACAGGGCATGGATCTGCTCTACAGTTCAACAACACCACCACCCTTTCCCTGGCTGTGCAGATTTTGCTGGGTGCAGCCGAAACTGTGGGTATCTCCCAGCATCTCTTCTACCTCTCCTTCACTGTGCAGCATCTAAGGGATTTGGACAAGACTGACTTCACACTCACTTAAACTTGTAAGAGTAATCCCATGCCCCTTGTCACAGTCATAGGCTTAGACAATCTGAGCCTCGGCCAACTGGTTCATAAGGCAGGGACAGGAATGGAGTAATCCAACCCGAACTCGGGACTCTGGTCCCAAGTTTATTAAAAGGGTATGCTCTTACTTTCTTGTTAGATTTGAATGAAGCAGCATGGAGTCTTAAATGATACTGGCTTCCATCCTCTGACCACAAGGGTTTAACCTGAAAACAGCACTGAGAGGTGAGACGATAAGACAACCAACAGGCCTGGAGCAGTACAGCTCCCATGGACTTCCCTATTACGTGAACTAACACATCCCCTTTATCGTGGAATCAAATTGAATTGGGTTTCCTGTTACTTGTAACTAAAAGCATCCCAAGTGCTGCAGCTGGTCAGAAATATGGTCATATTAAGCTTTAAAGAGTCCACTCCTGAGGCTTCAATTAGAGGAGTAAGCACTGAGGATAAAAAGAAGAGATATTCTAGGAAATTGTTCTACAGAAACCTGTGTTCTCTGAACACAGAGGGAAGAGAGAAAGCATTCATAGGCTCACCCTGGCTTCTGGCTGAAGACTGTAAAGTCACATGTGGCTGTAGGTTACAGAGCTCACAGGGAGAACTGCCCAGCAGGGACTAAGCTAACCCAGGTGAGTCCCTGAGGAACAGGGGCAGACAAGGTGACAACAGGCAGAACTCACTCACTCGTTCAGACCACCCATGTGCACAGAAGTCTCCTACAGGGAGGCACTCCTATTCCCCACTCCAAGGCCCAGGGCCCAGGGCCAGGGCATCCTTCCGTGGAATCCTAAAAGACAGCAGAGCCTAAAAGTGAGAGTACGTGTTCTGCAACTAGATTCAAATTGTGGCTCCACTACATGCTAGATGTGTCTATACTGGTTCAAGTTAATCCATCTCATCAGCACCTCAGTTTCTAATCCATAAAGTCGTCACAATAGTACCTCCTTCACAGGGGTTTTTTTTTGAGGATTACACAAGACAATACAAGTAAAGAACTTGGAACAGTGCCCGGCAAAAAATTAGCTGTTATCTCATTTGCGATACTCTCTCCCTGGAAGGTGGTACTCGTCTGTGGTCAGTTCTCTCTCCGAACAGCTTGACCAATTGTTCCATGACCCACAGAACAGACACTTGGCTACAGAGCTTCTTCCTGAATGCCCAGACTTGGCTGGACACAGAGCAACTTCCTGTCAGCGCTCTGGATCAGAGAGCAGCTTGTCGCCTGAGGAGGGCAAGGCTTTTCCAGATGGCCACTTGTCCTCTCCTCAGGCTGCAGGTGCCCATCAGGAGAAATACCAGAGCCCTCCTTGCTCCCTCTATACAGCCTGCTCCCTATTTCTCCCTCAGATCACTATGTTATGATAGCAGAAGGACATCAGACTGCTGCTTCCAGGAAGGAAGAGGAAAAAAATGACATCACGCTCCCCTATGGGAGAACTGCTTGTACACCACAGAGCACTGCCACGTGCCAGGGACAAGCAGTGACCAGAGTCTGTTCTGACCTGTACGAGGGGAGGGCAACTCAAGGGCAGAGCAGGCGTGGGTATGCTCTTGGAGGGATTTTCACCACCTATCAGAGGAAATGGTCTCATGGCCTAACACCATCATTTCACCTTGTCTTTCTTTTTTCTTTTTTTAAAAATTATTTATTTATTTATTTGGTTGCACCGAGTCTTAGTTGTGGCTCTCGGGCTCCTCAGCTGCAGCATGTGGGCTCCTTAGTTGTGGCGTGTGGGCTCCTCAGTTGCAGCTCGCCAGCTCCTTAGTTGCGGCGTGTGGGCTCCTTAGTTGTGGCATGCATGTGGGATCTAGTTCCCTGACCAGGGATCAAACCCGGGCCCCCTGCACTGGGAGCGCGGAGTCTTAACCACTGCACCACCAGGGAAGTCCCTCACCTTGTCTATTTTTCCAGCCTCATCTCCAATTAGTCCCCCACCATGGATCCCACCCAGACACTGGCCCAAAGGGGCCCTCCAATAAACCCCTTCCTCAAGCCCTGCCTTTTTCTACCTTGGCTCATATGGCAGAGACTGCCATGCATTCTCCAATACCCACTTCTCCCAAAGGGAAAAGAGTACACTTTCCAGCTTCCCCTGAGTGAGGTGTGGCCATGTACAGATGTTCTGGCATATAGGATATGAACAGAAGTGATGTGTGGCACTTCCGGGTTGTGCCCTTAAAAGAAAAAGGCATGCCTCGTCTTTCCCTTCGCAGCTGCCGAAAGACAGGCAAGGTGGTGAGCGATCTTGGTCCACACAAAGAGAGCAACACCTTGGGCTGGTGGGGCACTGAGGAGGAAGCTGGCCCTGGACACCTGGACACCTCCTCAGAGCCACAGCAGAGCCACCGTGGAGAGCCTGCAGTTTGACTAAAGACAGAAATAAACCTCTCTCTTAAGCCAGCTTCTTCGGTATTCTCTTTAAGGCACCATAATCTATATCCTAATTAAGCTCCTATTTCTCCCTTCCCTTTAAGGGGAGAGGGCACGGTTCTGTGAGAAGGCCAGTCTAGAACCACAAGAAAAGATACAAAGAATTGTCCACTCTGGTGCTCCAAGGCTCCTTTCGGCCTAAAGCCAAGGTTTACCCAGAGTGAGAATACGAATGAAATGGATGTAACAATAGGTAATGAGCACAGGTGAGCCTCCCTTTGATCCTCAAATATTCTTTCTGCAGCAAACCTCTACTCAGGACTGAACTCACCTATGCAGAATCAAACACAAGCACCAAAGAAGCCTAAGCTCACCCCTGGAAGAGAATTTACTAAATGGATTCTGGTATTCTATGAAACCTCATTTAGAAAAGCAAATCTAAACTGACCTTCCAAATTAACTTATGTGACTAAAGGCCTGGCTGAGGGAAGAGGAAACATCTGAAGGCCAGAGTCAGAAGGGGTACCTTAGGGACAGACATCCATGACAGTTTGTTCCTCTCAATGCCTCTGAACTTTGTTCTGCTTGTTCCCAGCACAGGGATCCCTTTCCTATTCCCCTGCCTTCTGGTTCACCCCCTACCTACCCTCACACTTTAAGGCCTAACTCAAATGTTACCTCCTCCTCTCGACATCCCAGCCCCTGCTCTTCAGGCAAAATCTGAATCTGTGTTCCCACAACACTTCACACGTTCCTTACATAGAACTTAGCAGTTCTCACTGTAACTGTTTATGTGCTTTTCTCCCCACATGAAAGAGCCCTGCCTCATTCATACCTAGTCCTACATCATCATTTTGGAAAGGAGGAAATCAGATCTCTGAAGAGTTCAGATCACAAGTGAACAGGAGCAGAATTGCTACTAAGATAAGAGTCTGTGGACTTCAGACCAGAAATACTTCTCCTGCCTAACTTTACCAGCAGGAAAATGGTTGGGGGGGATAGACCAAAAAATAAATCTCTGCAGAGCGTTTTCTGGTCCTGCTGGGCCAGAAGCCCCAGAAATCTCCATCTGAGAAATCTATTAGAACCCAAGTTCCCAAAATCAGAGTACTTGGCATAACGGGAGTACTTTTTTACAGTAACTGTCCCCAAATAACTGTCCCCAATTACAGTACAGTAATTGTGCTGTCCCAAGCAGCACACATTCTGTAATATTTTGATTTTCACTTAAGCATAGCGTCAAGTTCACACTGCCTGTGAACTAGGACACAAGCTGCCTGGTGTCAGAGTCTCACCTTGAAACATCTCCCCAGTTGAACTCCCCCCACTGTCTGAAATTCCACCCCTAAAGATAAGAGCTTTCTTAGAAGTTGAGGTGAAAACTAGATGTGCTGAGAGAACAGACGATCTGTTTAGCTGGTTTTATTCTTTCAAATCTTAATAAATTTAGTCATCAGATTAATCAAGTACCCAGCAAAACCATGAGGAAACGGAAGGAGACTCTGATGTGAAAAAAGTGAGGGCAATGCCTGGAACAGGGGTTGCCTTCTGGAGGGCTGGGGCCTATGGAATATGCTGAATATGCTTCTGTGTTTGCTCTCATTGATATCCAGCGACGTGATGAAGGCTGAACATGTCTACTGACCCCAGTTCACAGATGGTGAGAACTGAGGCTCCTGCTGGTTAGTGGCAGAGGCAGGACGAGTGGCCAGGTTTTTAATTTCCCAGCTAGAGCACAGCAAGATGAATGGTCTAGTTTGCTTCAGCCTGGGAACTGCTGGCAATCTCAGCAATCAAGCCTGGAAGAGCTGTGAAATCGTCTGTGTGGTCTGTGTCCACCTGACATGGGGGTGTAGGGGCGGAAATGTCCCTTCCTGGCTGCACAAACCTGCTCTCCATCTGAGAGGGTACAGGAATGACCAGGCTATACCCCAACATGGGTGAGAGGCCTGTGTGGTACACTCTGCCACCAAATTGACCAGTTTTACAAAGGACCAGCAGGGGGGTAACAAGTTAAAACACAGGGATTTAAAATACCCTTCTGTTCCCCCTAAAGCATTTTGTAACTGTCCACCCCTGCCAACCTGGAAAGTATACCCACAGCAGATCTTGTTATTTTAAAACCTGGCAGGCAAATTTCCCCAATTCACCAAGGGACTTCCAAACCCCAGTGAAAGGGATCCTTCTGTATTAAGAGAGAGAATTTTAGAAATCCCATGTCGGTATATTGGTATGAGACCCAAATGCAGTACATAAAAGTAGAAAATCACTCACTCAGGTTTCTTCATTTTATCAAAATGGCAACACTTTGTCTATCGGTTTAGCAGCTTATCGGAGGTCAGCTGAGTTTAGAACTCAGCTCTCTGACTGCCTGGGTTAATGTTTTCACTAAGATAAAGACCTAGTATTTATTAAGAGTTTACTGTAGGCCAGACATTGTGCTAAGCATTTTACATTAGGTCATTTAATGTAACAAAGTTCTGAGGTAGGTCGGTATCCCCATTTCACAGATGGAGAAACTGAAGCTCACAGTTCTTTGCCCAAGGTCACAGAGGAAGCAAGGGGTGGAGGCTAGATTCAAATTCAGGTGTGCTGACTCCAAGCCTGCTCATATTACTCAACACAAATCAAGACCCTCAAGTATAGTTAATCAGGAATTCCAAAACCAAACAAGAGGTCCGCACACCCTCTTGTGCGGGAACACCCACCCTGTACTCAGGTGCATTACACTGGGCAAGGTGCCTCCTCGGACAGTTACCATGATCATCTGTTACAATCACCATTCGGATAAGGAAACAGAACCCCAGCACCCCAGGAGTCTCCTTCCTGCCCCACTTTCAGTCATTCATCCACCTACCCCCCAAGGATAACCACTGTACTGACCTCAAACATAACAGATTCATTTTAATCTGTTTTTGAACTTTATATACATACCTACCATATCATATATATGAGATTATGTTAGCTTCTTTGGCTCAACATTATATTTGTGAGAAGTTGGTGGGTATAGCTGTAGCTCAGTCACTCACTGCTGTATAGTATTCCACTGTATCAAGACACCACAATTTATTTACTCGATTTATTCTTCACACATTTATTTACCGTGAATAAACACATGAGCTGTTTCCAATTTAGGGCTCTTAAGAACAGTGCTGCTTTGAACACGTGTGCACATTTCAAAATAATTTTAAATGCCTAACATAAAGACCTTCCCAGCATTTTTGTGGGGGGCAAATAGTTTAACCTCCATGTTACATACTAGAAGATGAGGGATTTAATCAATACCAGAGAACTTCGAGTGGCAGAGCTGGGTCCCAAACTCAGACCTTCAGGCTCCCCGACCACTGTTCCTTCCTTCCTTCCACCACAGCACTGAAAAGGGAAGGAGGAGGGGAGGGTGCCGACTAAAGTCAGAGGTCAGCTGACCAGAGCCAACCAGCAAGCCAGGCCAATCCACAGAGAGAGGGGCTCAGAGAGAACCGTCCTCAGAGCAGACCAAATCCCTCACATCACGGTTTCCTATCTCAGGCTGTCCGAGAATGGCGCTGCGGTGGGAGCCAGCAGAAACAGGGGAGGTTTGTAACAATTCCGACTCTCATCTAAAAAGTACAAAACAAACGTTTTTCTCATTGAGAAAAACAAGGAGATAATCACTTCAAATTCCTAAGATTGGGCAAACTTATGTCAGATAATACCAAAAGCTGGTGGGGATATAGACAAATCACAGAGCTGACAGGAATGTTGAAGTCAGAACCACCATTTTCAAGTACATTCTGGTACATTAACTAAAACCCTTCCATCTAGCAATTCCTCTTCTAGGTAAATACTCAAAAGAAACGCTCACGCACAGGGGATGTGTACACAGGCAGTGTCCCTGAAGCATCATCTATAAAAGTAAAAAACTAGAAACCTCAATGACCCTGAGTAGGAAGGGGTTAAAGAAACTCTGGCATACTTAACTATCGTTTAAAAAAAAAAAAGTTACACCTACAAGGGTGGATGGGCGTGCCCAAAACCCCACAATACACCAGCTGAAGAATCAATGAGATCCACCTACAGGTTTCAACCGGGATGAAGACGAACATAATGCTAAACAAAAAGCAGCAAGTTCCAAAAGAGTAAGTATAATATGATACTATTTATACATATTTTTAAAACACACAAAATACTCTATAATTTACCAATATAAATGTTAATAACACTCGAAAATACTATATGGAGAGGAGGGATAAATTGGGAGACTGGGATTGACATATACATACTACTTTATATAAAATAGATAACTAATAAGGACCTACTGTATAGCACAGGGAACTCTACTCAATACTCTGTAATGGTCTATATGGGGAAAGAATCTAAAAAAGAGTGGATATATGTATATGTATAACTGAGTCACTTTGCTGTACAGCAGAAACTAACACAACATTGTAAATCAACTATACTCCAGTAAAAAATTTTTTTAAATACTATACATTATTTCTCAACATATATGCATGTATTTGGGAAAGCATAAAGGGAAAGAAAGGAAAAGCAATTCAGGGGGTTTGTACCTCATCCTAGTGTTTTGTTTCCCTTAAAAAAAAATCTGAAGGAAATATGGCAAAATGTTAACATTTTTTAAGTGTAGGTGGGGGTTGGATACATACATGTTTGCTATATATAATCCTATGTACTTTTCTATATATTTAAAATATTCCAGAATTTTTAAAATAAAAGACTAAAGTCACTACAATATTTTTTACCTATCAGATTAGCAAGAATTTAAAATTTGATAATACTGATAAGATTGTAAAGAAACTGATGTGCATAACCAGTTGGTGGGAGATTACAAACTGGGACAAGCTTTTTGAAGGGTGATTTGGCATCATCTATCAGAAATTTAAATATGCATACCCTTTTCCCAAGCAAATCCCGCCTCCAGAAACTTATCGCATGAATTAATTCGTACACAAGAGCAAATTAATCTTCAGGAAGGTTTACTTTGCTTTAGCACTTGGTAAGAGTGAAAAAATCGGTGAATCATAATTTTTTGTAGGAAAATGTTTAAAGTCCAGTACACCCATACAATGAAATAATGGCCACTGTCAAAATGAGGTAGAACCACGTATCTATACTGACATGAAATGAGTGCCAAGGTATCTTTAATGAAAAAAGCAAGCTGCATATGATACCAACTATATAAAAAGATATTTTCTATTAGACATAATAGAAATGTGCAGTTTGGATACGCACAGAAAATATCTGAAAAGTTATAAAAGAGTTTGTTAAAAATAGTTATATCTGCAAGGGAGGTGGGGCTACCAGTGGGAGGGAGGCTTTTTCCCTTAGTATTCTTTTGTATGGATTTTACAGCAATCATATGTCACTTTTATATAGGGGGGCGCGTGTACAAAAACTACAGATTCTAAACTTAGAGCCACTGAACTGGAATGCTGTAAAGCAGGGTCCAATAAATCTGTACTTTTAACAAGTCACCCAGTGACTCCCAGGCAGCTGAGTTGGCCACTGCTCCAGGTGAGACCTGGGCCAGGTGACACATGGAGGGGAGGAAAGGATCTCACTGACAGGTCTCTCTCAAGTTCTCAGAAATAAGCTTGCCCCCAGAATTAACCATGTATTCAACGGCAGAGAGATATAAACTTATCTAAAAGACACAAAATGGCCACCAAAGCCAGTGGGACTGGCCAGGAAGACATTATTAACATCCCTAAGGAATCAGTGGCCCTAATAAAACAAGCACTGCCCAGGCAAGAGGATGCTCCCATCTAACAACTGAGCCTGTCCTTTCTTCTTTGTGCCAGGAATACCCACAACCAAGAGCATCAGGCAGAAGGAGACCTAGGTTTCCTTTTTACTCCCCAGAAGAGAGGCATTCGATAAATAGTCGTTGAATGAACAAGTCAATCTATCTTAGCCTGAGGCATTTCTAACTCCAGTGCTCTGCTCCAATGCTCAATAAACAAGGTCTAAGCTAGACAGAGGAGTTTTGATAGCTGTTGGCTTCGTTTTAAATAAATAACTGGCACCTGGCATTGAGCATCATCTACTGCTATCTGATTCAGACCACCCTGTTTTGAGAGATATCCATCCACTGGTGGGTACCTGAGCAGGACTCTGGTGAAGTCACTAAGGTGGAGAGTGCTGCCATGCCCTGCAGCCCACATGGGGAGCCCCTCCTGGATGACTACTAGCCAGCTGGCCTTCCTCAGGGAGCTCCTTTTAGCTCAATACTTGGGCTCGCCAAGTGCACAGCTAGACTGCCTACAGCTAGTCTACAGCTAGTAATCAAGCTGCGTGGGCCAATTCTGTGGCCACCAGCCATATGCAGCTACTAGCACCTGAAATGTGGTTAGTCTGAACTGAAATGTTCAGTAAATGTAAAACACATACTGGATTTTTTATTTTAATTTATTTTATTTGTTCATTTTTGGCAGCGTTGGGTCTTCGTTGCTGCGGGTGGGCTTTCTCTAGTTGTGGTGAGCAGGGGCTACTCTTTGCTGCAGTGCGTGGGCTTCTAATTGCGATGGCTTCTCTTGTTGTGGAGCATGGGCTCTAGATGCACAGGCTCAGTAGTTGTGGCGTACGGGCTTAGCTGCTCCACAGCATGTGGGATCTTCCCGGACCAGGGCTTGAACCCGTGTCCCCTGCATTGGCAGGCGGATTCTTAACCACTGTACCACCAGGGAAGTCCCACATACTGGATGTTAAAGGCTTAATGCAAGAAAAAGAATACATAATAGCTTATTAAGTAGTAATTTCTATGCTGATTACATGCTGAAATGATAGTATTTTGGATATTTTGAGTTAACAAAATTTATTAAAAGAAATTTCAGGGACTTCCCCGGTGGTCCAGTGGTAAAGAATCCACCTGCCAATGCAGGGGACGTGGGTTCGTTCCCTGGTCGGGGAACTAAGATCCCACATGCCGCGGGGCAACTAAGCCCACACGCCACAACTAGAGAGCCCATGTACTGCAACCAATGAGCCCGCGAGCTCCAGAGCCCACACACCACAACTAAAGAGAAGCCCGCGTGTCACAACGAAGATCCTGCGTGCTGCAACTAAGACCCAACTCAACGAAATAAATAAATATAAAAAAAAAAGAAAGAAGTTTCACCTGTTTCTTTCTACGTTTTAAAATGTGGCTACAAGAAAAAGTTACAGGCTGACTCACATTATATTTCTAATGGATAATACAGCACATATGACTAAGAAACTGCCACTTGACACATTATGTCTTCACAACCTGGCTAAGAACTGACCTCTCACAGGGTCAGAGATCACCTTAGTCTGCATAGCCCTGACCTGCTGTCTGAAACCTGACTCTGTACTCCCTTGGGAACACTGTCAGATGTCCCAGGAGTTCCATATACCATCTAATACCTAAGTATTTTAACAGAGAAGTTCAAGCCAAAAAATATATAATGATGTTACAATTTCAGGTAAAACGAAGCTGGGAAGCTTGTAGAATTTCCTGGAAACTCATTAATTATTCTGAAATTCCCAAGAAACATGTAATTTTTCAATTTCTGTAAGTTTTAGAATAAGACGTGAACATGAGATTTTATGGTTACCCTTACTACCACCACTGTAGTTTCTATGTAAAATAAACAGTGTTGTTAGAAAATATCTTCGGTTGCAATTATGACGAAATTGAACCCAGGAGGAGAATCCCACATCACCTCTTAGTTCTTCTGTTCTGTTAGCAGGGATGGGATGACTGCACCCATGCTGTTCTGAGCACTAGTTCTCCTGCTGGCTTCTAACAGAGCTCCCTTTCCTTGACTGTTCCCACTCCATACCAAGAGTACCAAGACCTTCAGAGGCTAAGTGACTTTCTCAAGGTAACTTGAGCAGCAAGAGGTGGAGGTAAGAATGAGAGTCAGGTATTTCTACTTCCTCCAGGAAGGCTACAACTCCACAAGGCAATTTCTGAGGATCACTTGTCATTTTCAATTTTGAGGGATTCAACTGGACCAGACCAACCTAACGCCCGCTTTCTGTGTCACCCTTCATGATACAGATACAACCCAGAACCAAAATGCTTACTTGGGGAACTGGCCGAGACCCGCTTCCTGGTCAGGCTCTCCTGGCTGGCCTTGTCTGAAGCTGAAGAGCCCCTCGTCTGGACATGCCTCTTTCCTGAGTTCTCCTCTGGCTCTGGTGACTTCTCCATTCCGTGGAAATACTTCATGTGATAGTGCAACAGTTTGGCTTTGCGGAAAAATTTTAAACAATCCACAACCTTGCACCTAAACTTGTGATCTAGGTCGACAGCTGGTGCTTTAGATGTCACAAAATCATCTGTTTTCTTACAAGTATTTGTTACTGAAAAAAAAAAAAACAAAAACAAAGATCCCTCATGCTTATTCGAACTATTACAATACATGCATTAACACAACACATGGCAACAGAGAGTGAGAGAGCAGCATGCACATGTAGACGGAGACATCAATGACTACTGCTGTTTGAAAGAATGGTGTAACTTCAGGGTAAATAACAGACTCAACTGTGATTCATCTTTAGAAAGAAGAGATCAACTTTTTTTTTTTCTTTTTTAAAGCAGCCACACAAGTTCTCAGGGTTTCAGAAGAACAAGGGAAAATCCTAAAAAAAAAAAAAATCAGGGATCCAACCTAGCACTTGTTATTCATAGGTTGGACCAGATTCAGACTTTCTACCATCCCGATACCTTTGTGTAGACAAGACTAGAGAATATTCTGGTGGGATCTCTTTATGAAACTGAAAGGATCTTACAATGGTTTTTGCACAAGGAGAGTAACTATTACAAAGCTTTTAGTATTGAGCTTTTGAGATTTCACTACCGTGTACTCTGATCAAGAAGATTCAGAAAAGAAGAGGAAAAAAAGACAACCAACTGAATGGAGCTGGAAGGCATGTGGAGAACTCGGAGAACTCAATGATCAAATTCAAAGAGACCAAAAAAAAGTCTGACACCCTCTCCCCAAACCAAATAAACAGAAGGCAATGGTCTGTCATGAATCAATGACAAAAAGTAATGCTGTCACAAGGAATTCATGAGTGTTAGAAACTCAGTTTATTGAAGACTCCCTTCACAATGCCCTCACCCTAATGAGAGCAATCACCATAAACTCAAATCACTCCTACTCTACAGATTAAGTCACCCAAGAATATCCTGAATGGATGGAACTTTCTTGAGTGAATCAAATTTTTCCTAAATGCAATGACACAATTTCCATTAGAAGCGAATAGCATGCTGAACTTCTGGTAAATATTATGATTACTTTTTCAAGTACCATTCCATAATCAGAAGGAATAAAAAAAAATTATTAAACTCAATCTGAATCATCCTCTACATTTCAAAATCAGCACTAGGGTATGCTTATAAAACTGGTAGGCTTGGGACTTCTCTGGTGGCACAGTGGTTAAGAATCCGCCTGCCAATGCAGGGGACATGGGTTCGAGCCCTGGTCCGGAAAGATCCCACATACCACAGAGCAACTAAGTCCGTGTGCCACAACTACTGAGCCTGCCTTCTAGAGACCATGAGCCACAACTACTGAGCCCGCACACCTAGAGCCCGTGCTCCGCAACAGGAGAAGCCACTGCAATGAGAAGCCTGCACACCACAACGAAGAGTAGCCCCCGCTCGCTGCAGTGAGAGAAAGCCTGCGTGCAGCAATGGCTACCAACGCAGCCATACATACATACATACACACATACATACATAAATAAAACTGGTAGGCTTGATGATCTGATGGATTCTGTTACATAGGCATTTAAACAAGTAACAAATTATATACACACACACATCCCAAAGCATAATGCCTTAAATCACTTTCTATCCATGACAAGAGACATAACGAAGAGGTTCAAATCAGATACAGTTAAGAAAAAGTAACATGAAATGAAATGGAATACATACTTCTCATACAAATAGTTGTACAGGAAAAACAAAAAAGTCAGTGAAGCAATTCAAAATTCAAACCTCCAATATATCCTAAAATTCTTTCTTAAAATACAAACAGTTTCTGTGGAATTTCCTCCCCTTCGGCCTATTAAGTTGAACCATACGAATTTGCCGTTTTTGTAGGTTAAGAAAGGTTAGATATTGACCATTTCATATGGTCGAACCTAATAGTTCCTTTTCCATCTGACAATGTTTCAAAAAATCACTGCAGAAAACTCCACTTACCACTGTGTGAACAAAGCTAAGGTCTGAGGAGGTCAGAGAGCATGAACCCTGCCTACTATCACCTGAGGACCTCAGCAGTCAAATTCAGCTTCAGTAAACTCAGCCATCCTTTGGCTTGTGTTTGAAGGCCTGTTTGAGATCAACTTATTTATAATAGAAAAGAATACCAAAATACAAATACCTTTGAATTAAAAAAAAAAAAAAAAGTTAAAAATAATGAGAACTTTGAACCAATTCCATGAAGAATTACCACTCTTTCTATTCAAAACCTTTGCACCCTTGTGTACACACACGGGCCATTTGCATAAGGCAAAGACAGGATGGTGGTTAAAAGTGTGGGCTCGGGGCTTCCCTGGTGGCGCAGTGGTTGGGAATCTGCCTGCCGGTGCAGGGGACACGGGTTCGAGCCCTGGTCTGGGAAGATCCCACATGCCGCGGAGCAACTGGGCCCGTGAGGCACAACTGCTGAGCCTGCGCGTCTGGAGCCTGTGCTCCGCAACAAGAGAGGCCGCGACGGTGAGAGGCCCGCGCACCGCAATGAAGAGTAGCCCCCGCTGAAGAGTGGCCCCCGCTCGCCACAACTGGAGAAAGCCCACGCACAGAAACGAAAACCCAACACAGTTTAATAAATAAATAAATAAATTAATTAATTAATTAATTTAAAAAAAAAAGTGTGGGCTCTGCAGCTGGACAGCCTGGTTCAAATCCTGGCTCCTCTAATCACTCCTCCTGCCTCCTCAGTTTCCTCATGTGCAGAGTGGAGATAGTAATAACAGTAACTACTTCACTGAGTTGTAAGAATTAAATGAATTATGTGCAAAGATTCTAGAAAAACATCTGGCTCATAATAAGTGTTCGATAAATATCGGCTCTTATTACTATATAGTTATCATTTTGTTCAATATCCTGGGATAAACTAGAATGGAAAAGAATATTTAGGCGTCGGGAAGCGCCGGGAAAGAGGCCTACGGGCCACCGGGGGACCCCTATCTTCATGGAGTTAAAGTCTTCCCGTCTGAGGAGCAGGCGCCCAATCCTGCGCAGGCCTAGCACGTGGACGCCATAACTGCGCACTTCGGCTTCCCTCCTGCACCCGAGGAGCCCCTGGCCCTGGAAGTGGCCGGGGCGGGCACACTCGCCGACTCCGGGTGTCATCTCTGCCCAGACTGAGGGGGCACGGGGCCGCCAGGAGAACGCGCCCGGCTCGGCCTGTCAAGTGCCGGGCAGGCTTCTTAGAGAAGACACCTTCGAGCTGAGGCCTGAGGGACAGTAGTAGTTCTTATGCCC
This sequence comes from Eubalaena glacialis, assembly GCF_028564815.1. Lineage (NCBI taxonomy): Eukaryota > Metazoa > Chordata > Mammalia > Artiodactyla > Balaenidae > Eubalaena > Eubalaena glacialis. The sequence continues at coordinate 24,093,659 of NC_083728.1, forward strand.
CAGGGAGTGACGTGGGGGTGGGAGAACCTAAGTCTCGGATTTTAGGAGCTTTGGACGCCACCACACTGAGCTCAGAGGAGGTTGCGTCTGCCTTATTGTTGTAGTGACCCTATTGTTAATAGGCTGGAGACTTTAAAGACGTTTAAAGTGTACCCAGGGTGCTGACAAGACAAGGACATTTGGATTTGAGAGTGTGGCGGCCCCGCGTGTGTAGCACTCACCTTGACCGGGTGTGTAGGGGGCGGGGATAGGGGGATGACCCTGTGGCCACCATCCTGGCAGGAAGGGTGGCGTCCTGGGGACTGAGATATCTTGCCTGGCTGGAGAGGAATATCCTGGTAGGAAGCGAATCCCCAGAGTTTGGGATGGGGAGAGAGAGGGCAGGTCAAGGACAACATTGTAGTGCCAAGATTAGGTGCCTGGGCTGTAGCTTGAGGGGTTCTGTCAATGAGACTTAGCCTGAGACTACATTGGGTCTTTGTTTTCAGATAATAGTTTTCCTTTTAATAAAGACCAGTAGAAGTTTAAAAAAAGAATATTTAGAAAAGAATGTATATATGTGTATATAGTATCATTTTGGACTTAAGAACAAGTGGGACTTATGAACAGCCTTCCAGAAATTAACCTGCTCATAGCAGAAGGGCAGAAGTGCCCATCACTCCCAGCTTCACTGCATGCTCATTCCAGAGGCAGTATGGTATAATGGAAACAACCCAACTTTAAATCCCAGCTCTACCCTTCATTAGCTGCATAAATAAGCTGTGTATGGTTTTTTTAAACTATTCTTATTATCCAGGTTCCTATCTATAAAAGGGAATACCACCACCCATTTCAAAAGAGTTGGAGAGAGGGCTATAAGATTTGGCACAAAACAGGCCAAGTATATATATTATTTTATATATATTATTAAAATATATTATTTATATATAAATAATTTATATATAAAATAATATATTATTAAAATATATTATTTTATATTATTTCAAATACAAAATAATCTTGATAAACAGGCTTATGTCATTTATGGAACGTGGCAAGAGACAGATACTGGGTTGACCAAAAGTTTCGTTCGGTTTTCTCCGTAAGATGGCTCTAGTTGCACTTGTCTTTAACTTCATACGAAACAATTTTGTTAGATTGTATGTGACAGCTGTCATATCAGCATGCATTAAAAAAAAAACTTACCAAAATTGGTGAATTTTTGTGTAGCCATTTTTAATATTGAAGATGGAAAAAAAAAAGCAACATTTTCAGCATATTATGCTTTATTATTTCAAGAAGGTAAAAACTCAACTAAAACGCAAAAAAAGATTTGTGCAGTGTATGGAGAAGGTGCTGTGACTGATCGAACGTGTCAAAAGTGGTTTGCGAAGTTTCACGCTAGAGATTTCTCGCTGGATGATGCTCCACGGTAAGGCAAACCAGTTGAAATGAGGTTGATAATGATCAAATCAAGACATTAACTGAGAACAATCAACGTTATACCACGAGGGAGATAGCCGACATACTCAAAAGATCTAAATCAAGCGCTGAAAATCATTTGCACCAGCTTGGTTATGTTCATCGCTTTGATGTTTGGGTTCCACATAAGGTAAGCAAAAAAAACCTTCTTGACAGTATTTCTGCATGCGATTCTCTACTTAAACATAATGAAAATGTTCCGTTTTTAAAACAAATTGTGACGGGCAATGAAAAGTGGATACTGTACAACAGCAGCCCCCAACCTTTTTGGCACCAGGGACTGGTTTCCTGGAAGACAATTTTTCCACGGACCTGTGGGGAGGGGCGGGGGAGGGGGCGATGGTTCAGGCTGTAATGCGAGCAGCAGATAAAGCTTCGCTGGCTCACCCGCCGCTCACCTCCTGCTGTGTGGTTCAGTTCCCAACAGGCCTCGGACCAGTACCAGTCTGCGGCCGGGGATTGGGGGCCCCTACTATACAGTAATGGGGAACAGAAGAGACCGTGGGGCAAGCAAAATGAACCACCACCAACCACACCAAAGGCCGGTCTTCATCCAAAGAAGGTGATGTTGTGTATACAGTGGGATTGGAAAGGAGTTCTCTATTATGAGCTCCTGCTGGAAAACCAAACGATTAACTCCAACAAGTACTGCCCCCAATTAGACCAACTGAAAGCAGCACTCAACGAAAAGTGTCCAGAATTAGTCAACAAAAAACGCATAATCTTCCATCAGGATAATGCAAGACCACCTGTTTCTTTGATGACCAGGCAAAAACTTACAGCTTGGCTGGGAAGTTCTGATTCATCCACCATATTCATCAGACACTGCACCTTCGGATTTCCATTTATTTCGGTCTTTACAAAATTCTCTTAATGGAAAAATTCCCTGGAAGACTGTAAAAGGCACCTGGAACAGTTCTTTGCTCAAAAAGATAAGAAGTTTGGGGAAGATGGAATTATGAAGTTGCCTGGAAAATGGCAGAAGATAGTGGAACATAAGGGTGAGTACGTTGTTCAATAAAGTTCTTGGTGAAAATGAAAAATGTGTCTTTTATTTTTGCTTAAAAACCAAAGGCACTTTTTGGCCAACCCAATATTATAATTATCAACCAGAGTGAAACATTCCTTTGACCAGCCCTCATAAGCTCTGGCTGGGAGACACATCACTCTGTAAGCATTCAGTTTTGTCTACATCCTACTAGAAATGTGAAATCCAAAACCAACCACAAGATTCCTAGCATGGCCATTCAGTGGGATTATTACCCCCACCTTTCAGGACATCTTACTTTCACTAATTCAGCCTCCCAGAAATTTTTTAAAATAATTATATTACATGGTGCTGGACAGTACACCAAGCTTGAGCCACCAAAATCCTGAACTTTGTCCTGTTTGTCTTTTTAAAACACAAATTAAAGTGCATTTCCATTTCCCCCAAAAGTTTTATCAAACTATACGCTGGAAGTTACATTTAACCCTAATAAACTCCATCTTATTATTTTAGTCCAAGAATTTTATAACTCGTTTCTGTAATCCTATGTATTCTTAGGTCTTTATCCAAGCTGTTGATAAAGATCCAGTAGGACAGAGCTGAGGACAGCCTTCAGAACAAGCTTTAGGCTGACACCAATCAATTAATGTACACTCTGGGTAGAGTTACCTGAACCAATTGAACTTCACCTATGCAGATTACCAATGCACTCATATATCTATTTCCTCCTTGTCCATAGATAGATTTTAAAAGTAATATGGTCAAACTATCTGCTGAAATAAAGATATACCTAGTCTGACAGTGCTATACTAAGACCCCCAAAATTCATATGGTGAAACCTAATTCCCAATGTGATGGTATTTGGAGGTGGAGCTTTTGGGAAGTGATTAGGTCATAAAGGCAGTGCCCTCATGAATAAGACTAGCGCCCTTATAAAAGAGACCCCAGAATTCTCCCTTGCCCATTCCTCCATGTGAGGTTACTGTGAGAATATAGCTGTTTATGAACTAGGAAGCTGGCCCTCACTAGACACTGAATCTGCTGGCACCTTGATCTTGAACTTCCCAGACTCCAGAACTGTGAGAAATACATTTCTGTTGTTTATAAGCCACCCAGTCTATGGTATTCTGTTACAGCAGCCCAAATGGATTAAGACAGATAGTCTACCAATCCAGTAAGCCTCTCAAAAGGAAATACGTTTAGTTTGGCAGGATAAAAACTCTTCTCCCCCAAAAGCAAAACCCTTGATTTCTCACAGGTAAGCAGAAAGTGGAAACAGCTGGTCCTCCAAAGGTAAACAAGCTTGGCACTCAGGTGGCCACCTGCCTCAGAGGTGGTATTAGGATCACAGAGGCTCAGGTAAACAGATAAACTCCCCAGGAGAAAAGACACTACCTGGTGTCACTGTCATGAAGCCCCTGGCCAAACCAAGAGCTCTTCTCAAGATGGCAACTTTAATAAGACAAAATGAGTTGCTGGTTTTTGTCTGAAGGAATAAGAAAGGCTTGAGAATTATGAATCTTCAACCACGGAAGTTCAGGAAGTAATAAGATTCTCCCCATAAACTCAACTCAGTGAAGTATATATATAACTCATTGATATGCAAGCCCTTCTGATTACAAGCCGGTAAATATAACCTACCTTGCAATGGTGGAGAAAACACAATCAACACAAGCATCAGGGTGAGACAAGCAGCAAAGAGGGTATAAATTAATTGTGGATAATAGCCTGTGACAAAATCTGATAAATTACACAATTAACTGTAACTTCAGGGACTTCCATGGTGGTCCAGTGGTAAACAACGCATCTTCCAGCGCAGGGAGCACTGGTTCGATCCCTGGTCAGGGAACTAAGATCCCACATGCCGCAGGGCAACTAAGCTTGCGCACCTCAACGAGAGAGCCTGTGTGCTGCAAACTACAGAGCCCATGTGCCCTGGAGCCCGCACGCTGCAACTAGAGAGAAGCCTGCGTGCTGCAACAAAGACCTGGCGCAGCCAAAAAATAAGGAAAATAAATAAATAAATAACATAAATATTTTTTAAAAAAACAAAAAACTATAACTTCAGACTCACAAATGAAGAAGTAGATCAAATACCCCAAGACTTAAGTAACTGCTCCTTTTTCATGAAGGTCTTGCAAACTGAACCCAACAAATTTTTTAGAGATATGAAAAATTGCATTTTCCAGACTTCACAATTTTATCCTAATTTTCCCATATGGCAGCCAGATGAGCCCTCTGTGTACACAATGAAAACTGCCAGTTCAGCCAGCGCAGGCCTCTGGCACACCTCTCCCACATGCAAACCAAGCCCTGTTCAGCCTTCAAAGGCCACCTACTTGTACGATGCTTTTTCCTTGGTCTCTGAGCAAAAAAGATTCTATCCTGCCTTCTCTGAATTCCCATAAGTACTTCATGGAAAACAAATCTCGTAGTATCTGTCCCTTTCTATTTGTATTACAGTTAGCTCTGTTCATTCTTTATTCTAAAATACTGAAATGAGGAATGTGCTCCATTCTTTACTCTTACAGTACTCCTCTCAGCATACTACTACTTCAAACAAGAGAGTTAGCCTCTCCAAGACAGTTTCCTTATCATTAAATGGGAATAAAAATACTTATTTCACAAGGCTCCCACATGTTTCCATGAGGTATTAGAAGAGAAAGCCTATTACTAACTGCAATAGGTTACTTGAACATTAGCTGTCATCTGGGTTGGCACTGACCTCACAGTTGTTTGCTTCCAACAAAGTTATGCATAATCCCAGCCAGGGATCCATGTACCAGGGCACGACCTGAAAAAATTTAACATCTAATTGCCCCACTTTATTAATCAAACACTGAGGTGTTAGCGGTAATTAATAAAAGCACAACAGGAACAGCAAAATGATGCAACCAGTAAAAATGTTTTACATTTTAAAAGTAAGAATTTTAAAACAGAATATGCACAGCATAACCATGCTAAAGAAAACCCTCAAAAGAAACAGTTTCAGCAAAACAAAATTATATATAAGAATAACATATAAAATAGTGTATTTTTTGTTTAGAATTGTAAGAATATAAACAATGGTACCCATTTTGCATATGAGATTTCAAGGTAAAAAAAATTGATTTTTTTCCCTATTCTTCCATGTTATAATACCCATATTATTTCACAGTAGAAAGAATACAATTCTTTTATATATTATATTACACTCGTCCCCAGAATGGTGTTCCTGTGACAAAAGAAACATGGTGAGGGAAGCATGGTCAAGCAAACAGGAGAGTCAATGGTTGCCAAAAGGGCCTGCTGGGGCTTCCCTGGTGGCGCAGTGGTTGAGAGTCTGCCTGCCGATGCAGGGGACACGGGTTTGAGCCCTGGTCTGGGAAGATCCCACATGCCGCGGCGCGACTAGGCCCGTGTGCCACAATTGCTGAGCCTGCGCGTCTGGAGCCTGTGCTCCGCAACAAGAGAGGCCGCGATAGTGAGAGGCCTGCGCACCGTGATGAAGAGTGGCCCCCACTTGCCGCAACTAGAGAAAGCCCTCGCACAGAAATGAAGACCCAACACAGCCATAAATAAATAAAATTTTTAAAAAAGGGCCTGCTGGGCCACAGTCTACAAAAATCCCAAGTCTCACACACAGTGTCTATTTCCCAATGGGAGGACAGTTCATTTGGAACATACGTCACTGATGGCACCAGCTAAATGACATCATCCACTCTAGGGATACTATGGTCCTTTGTCAACATGAGAGCAGTTACTAGGTGACAAAGGGCAGAAAATATGTAAATAAAATCCTCCAGGGAGTGGGACTTCCCTGGTGGTCCAGTGGTTAAGACTCAGTGCTTCCAATGCAGGGGGCCCGGATTCAATCCCTGGTCAGGGAACTAGATCTCGCATGCCACAACTAAAGATCCCGCGTGCCACAACTAAAGACCCGGCACAGCCAAATAAATTAAAAAAAAAAAAAAAAAACCCTCCAGGGAGCCTGGTTCAAAAGCCAGGGGTAATCAAATTATCCTTGGGATAGAGGGTAAACTACTGAAACCAATTTATTTTTGTTTTAGAAAGTAGTATGGAAATCAGTATTTGCAAGTAGTTATGGGTATTACCATTTAAATGCCGTGCTCTTCCTCATGTTGAACAGATTTTTGTACAGAAGAATTGAGGCAAAGCATAGAGCTCTATCCTAGGCTCCCAGGCTCAAAATCCCAAGTCACCCTCTGCTCTTGCCTCTCCCAAATTACTACTATACCTTGGTATATGAGGGGAAAAATGGTCCACAGAATTTGAATTTGCTTTTAATAATGGCATAACTCTAAGGAATGTTCTCTTTTTTTGGGGGGGGAAGGGTAGAAATAGACTATAAAATGTCTCTTAATAATCCTGCCTCCTGGTATTCATGCCCATGTGTAATCCCCTCTCCTTGAGTGTGGGCAGGACCTATAACTTGCCTCTAATAGAACAGGCAAAGGTGACAGCATGTCACTTTCATAATTATGTTTTGTAAGATTGTAACACCCATCTTACTAGTAGGCACTCTCCCTTGCGGGCTAGATGCAACAAGCTGCTATGTTGTGACCTACTCTATGGAGAAGCCCATGTGGCAAGGAACTGAGAGCGCCCACAAAAAAACTGTAGCTCTTGGGACTTCCCTGGTGGTGCAGTGGTTAAGAATCCGCCTGCCAATGCAGGGGACACGGGTTCGAGCCCTGGTCCAGGAAGATCCCACATGCCGCGGAGCAACTAAGCCCGTGCGCCACAACTACTGAGCCTGTGCTCTAGAGCCCACGAGCCACAACTACTGAGCCTGTGGTCTAGAGCCCGTGAGCCGCAACTACTGAAGCCTGCACACCTAGAGTCCGTGTTCCGCAACAAGAGAAGCCACTGCAAAGAGAAGCCCACGCACCGCAAGGAAGAGTAGCCCCCGCTCCCTGCAACTAGAGAAAGCCTGAGTGCAGCAACGAAGACCCAACGCAGCCATAAATAAACAGAAAGAAAAGAAAGAAAGAAGAGAGGGAGGGAGGGAGGGAGGAAGGGAGGAAGGGAGGGAGGAAGAAGAGTATTTAAAAAAAAAAACAACTGTAGCTCTCAGTCTGACAGCCTGCAAGGAACTGAATGCTGCCAACAACCATGTGAGCCTGGAAGCAGACCCTTCCCCAGTAGATTTTTCAGATGAGAACACAGCCCTGGCCAACCCCTTGATTTCAGCCTTGCAGAGAACCCTGTTAAGCTGTGCCTAGACTCCTCAACCCACAGAAACTGTGAGAAAATAAATGTTATTTTAAGCTACTATGTTTGTGGTAATACTGTCACACAGCAATAGATAACACAGAGTAGGATCAGAAGCTCTCGTTTTCTATTTGCTGGGGCAATGCTTTATACTTTCCCTTTTATGATAAGCATATATCACCTTTATAATAAAAAAGGTTTTTAAACTATGTTTTCTGAAACTTGGCTTAGAAATAATGTCCTATATAACCCCCCCCTTTTTTTTAAATTTATTTTATTTATTTTTGGCTGCGTTGGGTCTTCGTTGCTGCACGTGGGCTTTCTCTAGTTGCAGCAAGCGGGGTCTACTCTTTGTTGTGGCGCACGGGCTTCTCATTGTGGTGGCCTCTCTTGTTGTGGAGCACGGGCTCTAGGCATACGGGCTTCAGTAGTTGTTTTGTATACCCATTGCCAGTACCTCAAAACCTCACAGTTGGATTGACTATGATGATGGTATTCACTCTGGCTGGCAATACTCAGTCTGGAATTCTAAGTCCATGTCAATCTAAGCACCATCTTGCTTTCCAAACTCATCTCCCATTAATTAATCCACAATGAGCCCTCAGCAGCTGCCCCAGCCAATTGCTGGCCCCAGCAACTGCTTCATGCTCTCATAGCTTGCACCTCTGCTCAGGCTGTGCCCGCTCCCTGCCATTCCTCACTGCCTCAGCCAACTCTTTACTTCCACTCAGACCTAGCTCACTCCGAATGCAAGAAGGCATCCAGATGGCCCTGGCTCTCAGGGACCACATGCTATCAACTCCTGGCACAAATGACTATCTACTGCACCCCACCTTTAGCACTGCGGATCTGTTCCTGGATCTGCTGTTTGTCACTTCTCCAGACAGAGGATAAGGCTCATCGTCTTGTGTTTCCTCAGCAGTGACCCCTAATACAGTTGGTATTCTTGTCAACAAAGACACCACATGACCCCAGTAGTTTAATACTTTTTGACATGTACTTGAAATTCTATAATGAATATAACTTTTTTCAGGTCTGTGAAGGAATAACTTTCTCTGCTGTAAAGCAACAAAAAGCAACCAAAGAGAAATGTAAACAGATTTAAATATTCACAGTTAGTCCAGTCAAATGTTTAGAATAAAAAAATAACAAAATGTCCATAAACAGAGGAACAGTTAAATAATTTATGGGAAGTCTGCACTATGTAATCCTAATCATTTAAAAGAATGAAGTAGCTCTGTACTTACTGATACTGATATGGATAATCTCAAGATACACTGTTAAATGAAAACAGGAAGTTGCCCAGTACATACTGTATGACCCCATGCATGGTTACAGAGGGGGAAAAAGCTATTATGAAAATGCATAGAGGGACTTCCCTGGTGGCACAGTGGATAAGAATCCACCTGCCAATGCAGGGGACATGGGTTCGAGCCCTGGTCTGGGAAGATCCCACATGCCGCAGAGCAACTAAGCATGGAATCTGGTTGAACACACACAGGAATTCTTTCTATTATTTTTGCAATTTTTTATAAGTCTTAAATTATTTCAAAATAAAAACATCTTTAAAATACATCTAAAAAATACTTTGAGGTCACAGAATAGCTAAGTGTGAGGAAAGCAACCTTGCCAAGGCTATCCATACTCAGCCCTCACAAAAATCAGTGAGCATTTATTCCACAAGATGGCAGAGCTGCCTCAAATGCCAGAGCTGCTCCATATGCAGCTAACGCCCCTCTTCTGCTCTAGACTAGATAGTGTTGCCTTCCCAGCTCTTCCTCCTGCTGCCCAAGAGCCTCCTTCACACTAATTTCTCAGATCATGACTCCATCCCAAGTTAGAAATTCCAAGACTGGCACCAGCTCAGGACAGCAAACTCTAAACAGTGACTAAAACAGCAGCATCCTGGCCTCCAGGGGCCTCGCTGGATGTTTCTGAGGATGATCCCGCCCTCCTTCCTGCTTACTTACGTAACACATTCCTGGTGAATGAGTTCTCAACAACCCCCCCTCTCTCCCAGCAATCTTTCTGGATGTCCTGTACTCACCACTAAGCCCATGTTCCAAAAAACACACCAGGAACACCATTCAGTTTCCAGATCAACACTTCCTCCCCCCTCAAATTAAAGAATTCCAAAGGCACCACCCTGCCTGGAGTACTGACATCACTTGTACCACACACTGCTCTTCTTAGTAGGCCACCCTACTAAGCCTCTTACTCAGAGTATACACACTGCTTTAACAAGTGCCCCCAAGAACAGTGCACAGTAGTGCAACCTCTCTAAAGGCAGGGACTGTGTTCACGTCACTTGATTTACATAGCACCCAGCATCTCATCACATGGCATTAGGTACTCAGTCAGAAGATGGGAGTCAGAATGACCCAGTTATTAGGAAATGTGATACTCTAACTCTGGCTAAGTTACCCCTTCTTGCCAAGTACTAGGCTCTTCTATAAAACAAGGAGAATTAATAGTGAAAAATTAGAAATACCTTTAATGTCTTTCAGCAGTGGATAGTTAAATAAATTATGGAATACGCACCCAACAAAATAAATCATATGTAATCGTGAAAGAACTATGAACTGACATGGAAAAATACTATAAATTAAAATGACAAGCCATTGACTAATATAAGAATATGATTCTATTATTGTGTTTTTAAAAAACTACATGAGGGGCTTCCCTGGGGCACAGTGGTTAAGAATCCGCCTGCCAATGCAGGGGACATGGGTTCGATCCCTGGTCCGGGAAGATCCCACATGCTGCAGAGCAACTAAGCCCATGCACCACAGCTACTGAGCCTACGCTCTAGAGCCCGTGAGCCACAACTACTGAGCCCACACGCCACAACTACTGAAGCCCGCGTGCTCTAGGGCCCATGTGCCGCAACTACTGAGCTCGCGTGCTGCAACTACTGAAGCCCACGCGCCTAGAGCCCATGCTCAGCAACAAGAGAAGCCACCACAATGAGAAGCCCGCACACCGCAACGAAGAGTAGCCCCTGCTCGCCACAACTAGAGAACGCCTGCACGCAGCAACGAAGACCCAACGCAGCCAAAAATATATTTAAAAAAATAAATTTATTAAAAAAAAGCTACATGGGTATGTGTATGTTTGCATATGAGCAGAACCATGCGTGGAAGGATGGAAGACCACACATCAAACTGTTCCATGGTTCCTTCAAGAGTGAGAAGAGTAAGGGAGGACTTTTCACGTTTTGTTCCCTTTTACTTAGTTTTAATTTTTCCTAGCATATATTGGTTTTGAAATATACTGGGGGGAAAAAACCCAGCAAAATGACTCTTCATATAATAATTTTTTAAAAAATAAATTTATTTATTATTTTTGGCTGTGTTGGGTCTTCGTTGCTATGTGCGGGCTTTCTCTAGTTGCGGTGAGCGGGGGCTACTCTTCATTGTGGTGCATGGGCTTCTCATTGTCGTGGCTTCTCTTATGGCGGAGCACAGGCTCTGGGTGCGAGGGCTTCAGTAGTTGTGGCACGAGGGCTCGGTAGTTGTGGCTTGAGGGCTCTACAGCACAGGCTCAGTAGTTGTGGCGCACAGGCTTAGTTGCTCCATAGCATGTGGGATCTTCCCGGGCCAGGGTTCGAACCCATGTCCCCTGCATTGACAGGCGGATTCTTAACCACTGCACCACCACGGAAGCCCTAATAATTTTTAAATAAGGGTCCTAACTGCCTTTACATCACAGTAGTTGTGAAAATTCATCAAGAAGTAGTACTTAAAAAAAAAAAAAAAAAAAAAGAAGTAGTACTTATAAAGAATTAGTATTCCTTAGTGTTCTAATTGTGAAAAATCAAATCTAAATTTTAAAAATCATCATTAAATAAAACCTTTCATTGCTGTCTCCTTATGACTCAAAAGTGATGACCATACTAAGTGCACACAGTCTGTGATGATCTTAAGTTCCTGCCATGTTGTTTTTCAATGAAGAATACTAATGATTAACTGATGTGATTTAACTTTTAATATCTTAGAAAATATTAATATACCTTTTCACCTTAATTTTCAAAATAGATTCTTTATCTGATCATATACGTTGGAAAAGAATCACTGCATCAAAAAATAGGACTTACTTGAAATTTTGTTTGGAAAAACAGTTGTCAACATTATGGCAGATCTAGAAATGCTTAAGTTGGACAATGATCAATCAATAATGCTATTCACCACTAGTCAACTGGAAGTATCCAGAACAATCCATTCTTTCATTCATTCATTCATTCATTCATTCATTCATTTATGGCTGTGTTAGGTCTTCGTTGCTGTGCGCAGGCTTTCTCCAGTTGTGATGAGCAGGGGCTACTTTTCGTCACTGTGCGCAGGCTTCTCATTGTCGTGGCTTCTCTTGTTGCGGAGCACGGGCTCTAGGCACGCAGGCTTCAGTATTTGTGGCACTTGGGCTCCGTAGTTGTGGCTCGTGGGCTCTAGGAGCGCAGGCTCAGTAATGTGGCACACGGGCTTAGTTGCTCCACGGCATGTGGGATCTTCCCAGACCAGGGCTCGAACCCGTGTTTCCTGTGTTGGCAGGTGGATTCTTAACCACTGCACCACCAGAGAAGCCCCAGAACAATCCATTCTTATAAGTAAGTGTCTCTCTGAGGTCAAGGAGATAACTTATTCATCTTTCTGTGTTTTCATAAACGATTCCAGCTTTCCTCTCACCCCCTTCCAAAGTTTTGGTACCTAAGAAATGCTCAAGCAATTGCTGAATGAATGATCTGATGATAAATGTTACCCACTAACTGACTGATGAAATAAGTTTTCCAATGGATCCATTTGCTCTGGCTGGGAATAAAAGGTATTCAATAAAAGTGTGCTGAGGGATGTCCCTGGTGGTCCAGTGGTTAAGACTCTGCGCTTCCAATGCAAGGGGCGCAGGTTCAGTCCCTGGTCGAGGAACTAAGATCCCACATGCTGCAACGGCACGGCCAAGAAAGTATAAAAAAAATAATAATAATAAGTGTTCTAAATGAAAGCCCAGAGGTGAGAGTGTACCTGCTGTGCTTGCAGGATAGCAAGAAGGCCTACTGCTGGAGCAGAGACAGCAGGAAGGAGAGAGACTGAGGAAAGATGAAACTGGAGAGGTTACAGGTGGCCAGAAGAAGCAGGGCCACTGCGGGCCACAGTAAGGACCTGAGGCACTCACTCATGACCAGATACCAACAGTTCTGGGTGGTGGGAAACATGAATGTTAGTTTCATTGTTCTTGTACTTTTCTAGATTTCTCTACAAATTTATGAATATAAAAAAGCAACTTACCAAAAAAGAAAGTGCTGAATGAAGACAAGATCACTTCCATAAATGAGGTAAAAGGTGCCAATGAAATCCCTGGTGGAGTTTGAATAAGGTCCTGATTTTGATAATTGTGGTAACATAAGAGAATGCCCTCATTTTTTAGGAAATATACATCAAAATATTCAGGGGTAAAAGTCTGCAACTTATTGTCAAACAATTCATAAAAAAATACTTCAAAATGCCTTAAGGCCACAGAACAGCTAAGTAGGAGGAAAGCAACCTTACCAACAGAGATCCAAGTGAACATTTGATGGCTATCTCCCTATCCTGCAAACGAAGCATTTCCAATAGCTCCATAAATAAAAAAGCAACTCAAAGCAACTGACCTCAGTTTGGCAGCAACTTACCTGCTCAGCCTTAACCCACTTCAGGAAGCTTGCAATTAAGTCAGAAAGCACACTTAATAGTCTCAGAAAACACCCTATGATTATGCTGTTGATACTGCTCTGCCTCCATCTCCAAATACCTAAGTGATACTCATCCTTCAAGGCCCTGTGCAAGTTCCATATTCTTCCACCCCTGCCCCCAAACCACCAACCTAAATATCACCTCTCTCCATAGTCAGATAAAAAGAGCATTTAATGAACACTAAGACCAAGAGTGCCCCATTCACTGACAGCAGAGCTCCCAGGCATATAGTAAGGGCTCAACAAGCTAATCCTGAGTTCATCTTCCATGTGGCAGGCACACATTATCACTGTCAGTTTTCTCTCCCATAGTTTTAAAGTATTTCTCATGACACCACCTTAACTGTCTCTCTTGTAATGCAGGTACCTGCAGTCTTATTCATTCCTCTGGACAGAAAGACCTACAAGGACATTGACCAGATGTCTCATTCATTTCTCTAACCCCCAGAACAATGAATTCTCAGCCAATGTTCCACCACTATATGTCTGATGACAGACCACAGACACTCCCAACTCCCCAAACTACAATGGCTATAAGTCAATGACTCTCCTACTCAAGAAAACATGGAAGAACACAAGTGTCTGAAACCTAAACTATTGTAAGCATTACACTAAACCGGACCATGTTAATTTAAAAATAAATCATTTGCAAGAACTATTATAGGCATTACACTGAAACTAACCTGGTTAATTTACAAGTCAATCATCTGTAAACGTTTAATAATTCAGTGACAAATAACTTCCTATTCATTTTATAACTGACAACATAACAATGGGACACTACACCTCGTGGTAGTATCCCATTTCTAACAGGTATTTAGTTAAAAAAAAAAAAAAATTAGCTGAATAAGCCTGTACTTCTATTGGGTCTTCTCTCTTGTTCATTCTATGGTTCATGTAGAACATTCACAAATGACACAGCTTAGAAGAGAGTCTGGCACTTAGTAGGTACTTGTTAAATATTCCCTGACTGAAATGAATGAATGGACGGCAGCCCATTTTCCAACAGCCCTGGTTATCTGTGAATGACCAAATAGGCTGGGCCCAGATTTAGAGACTAATCTGAGATCGCAACTTCTAAGGGCATCTATTCTAATTTCTGTTTTACAGAATAAACAAATGCTTACCCAAGTAGAACAATTTCAACTGCATTCCCCTCTGGCACTTAAGTCATGAAAGCAAATAGCTTAGAGCCTACTCCAAAAGAGAACAGCAATGGGATCCATGCTGCTTTTACTCCTCATAGCTCAAGATCCAGGTAATTGGACCATTACCATTACTATACACTCTCTTGGAAAATGGGCAAGTGCTTCAGTTAGTTGCAGTGGTTTCAAAATTATTCCCCAGAAAATCCTATGTGCAACATAAAGAAGCAAGACAACAAGAAATCTTCCCATCATCTTTCCCAAGACACCTGTGCCACCCTCACTTTACCTTATTTCCATCTTCTCCACAAACCAGAGATGCAGCTAAATTAACTGACATGAGACAGAAACTGTATGTGTGTGAAAACTTTAAAACAAGCACTGGGATTTAGCCTCTGACCTAGTCCTCTCACTCATCTCATCTGCTCAGCATATTTCCTAGTGGCATAGGAACAATTCATTTCCAATTTCAAGTGATGTCTAATGTAACACCACCCTTAAGACAGCAAAATGAAGAGCTTAGTCTGCTGAGTTAAGGGGCATGGCTGTCATAGAGAGTTCTCCATGCCAAAACATGGACTACTAAATTCTGAGATGAAATTTCCACCAAATTTGCGCATCAAGTCTAATAATTTCCCCCACAGGAGAGAAACTAGGCTGAGGAGAGGAGCCCTGCCACTGAGAGGAGGCTCAGCAAGAAAGGAGAGAGCCCTTGTATCCACAAGCTCACATGGCTGAGGCATAACACTCTGGACCCAGTGGAACAGAAGACCAACATAAAGGCACCAGGGATGAGTCAGGAATGATACTTGAGTACTTTCAGTTTACTATTTTCAAAGAACTGCTCTGCCACTGCATTTATGTTAACTACACAGAATCTGATCAAGACCAAAAAAAAAAAGAAGCAGAAGAAGAAGAAGGGGACCTCCTGGTGGTGCAGTGGTTGAGAATCTGCCTGCCAATGCAGGGGACAAGGGTTCGATCCCTGGTCTGGGAAGATCCCACATGCCGCGGAGCAACTAAGCCCGTGCGCCACAACTACTGAGCCCGCATGCTACAACTACTGAAGCCCGAGCCCGTGCTCTGCAGCAAGAGAAGCCACCACAATGAGAAGCCCGAGCACCGCAACGAAGAGTAGCCCCTGCTCACCGCAACTAGAGAAAGCCCGCGCACAGCAACGAAGACCCAACGCAGCCAAAAATAAATAAATAAATAAATAAATAAATTTATTTTTTAAAAAAAAGAAGAAAATCTGCCCCTCCAATCTAAATTGAAATTATCCAAACAGAAGTATGCAATTCTGTAGACACATAGTCTTTACAGTATAAAACTCTTATTAAAAAAAATATTTAAATGTCATTAACCTTTTAACACTGTAAAACTTTCTATTTATAATTTAAATTACCTTTTTTTTTTGCCACGCACACAGCTTACAGGATCTTAGTTCCCCAAACAGGGATCGAACCCAGGCCACAGCAGTGAAAGCGCTGAGCCCTAACCACTGGACCAAATTTAAATTACTCTTAATGTTTGAAATTTGCCTTTCCAGAAGAAAGGCAAAGAATTTCAAACCTTACATTTAATACTAAATATAAATCTAATTTATATATTTAATAAAACACAAATGAGTATATAAGTGTATAGATTTCATGACAGCTTATATTAAATAAAGTCACAAGTAGGTAGTGTCAAAATACAGAATCACTAAATATTCAACTGACTATCTTCTCTCCATTTCAAATAGCCTAATAAGAGATGTGCTACATCCTCTATTCATATAGTTTCATCTACTGGAATACCTAAGCCTCATGTGTTACTCATGGGACAGTGCTATACATCCATCAAGATTCAGCTTAAACGTCATGCCTCCCAGGCAGGCACTAAGTCTGACTGATCTTCCACCACTGATGCTTATTAGCACAGCGCCTGTTACTCAGCAGGTCAACAGGACACTCTAACTGAACTGAGCAAAACAAGATACACAACCAGAGCTTCCACATCCATGTGTGCAGCATCTCTTCTCCCCTTTCAGGCCCTAACTACAGGAAGACAATTTCATTTAACCTCCACTATTTCCCTGAGTCTCTCACTAAAAGCTTGTCTGCACATTCTTCTCCAGGAACAATGCATGACCCACAAATCTCCACGAACAATGCGTGACCCACAAATCTCCACAAGTTTCTTCATTCTTCCTCTGGGCTCATACACACCCAGGAAGCTCTGCTCTGGGAACTACAGGGCCTATCCTCTCCACACAAGTGAAGGAAGAAAGTTACAGACCACCCAGTTTTACCAAAGGAACACTTCCCAGGTCCAGAACCAAGTCATCAATAGAATCTCATGAGTTTTGATTCCATAACTTGTTTCTGGCTAAATTCTCCAATAAGGCCATGTCTTCCCCCCATTAAATCTGCCTTAGTTCAGAATATAGCTGAGTCCACAAGAGGGCTATCCTACAAGCCCTTCAGCCTTCATGGGTATTTAGGAAACACCAGAATTTACCTATACTAATTCCCTTCTCCCCTATTCTACCTCTTTCAATTAATGATAAGTCAAACTTTACAAAATAAACAAATTTTTAAAGATGAATGTTGATCAAACCTTGGAACATGAGCCATGGGTAGAAGACATATTTTGATCTTATCAAGATTTTTAAAGGGTGACTTATATTATAATTAAAATGATTTTAATATGGAGTTTATAATATGGGAAAATGCATATGTAATAATACTGATTATACACATACTATGATCATAACTATATTTTTTAAATACTGAGGAAAAAAGAATGTAGATTTAAATTCTTTGATTTCAGTATTATGAAATACAATAAATAAAAATGACACCAATGTATGGGACTTCCCTGGTGGTGCAGTGGTTAAGAATCCGCCTGCCAATACAGGGGACATGGGTTCGAGCCCTGGTCCGGGAAGATCCCACATGCCGCGGAGCAACTAAGCCCGTGTACCACAACTACTGAGCCCGCGTGCCACAACTACTGAGCCCGCGTACCACAACTACTGAGGTCTGCGTGCCTAGGGCCCCACTCCACAACAAGAGAAGCCACCGCAATGAGAAGCCTGTGCATGACAATGGAGAGTGGCCCCCACTTGCCACAACTAGAGAAAGCCCACGTGCAGCAACAAAGACCCAACATAGCCAAAAATAAATTAATTAACTCATAATAATAATAATAATATACAAAGGACACTTGGCAAATCAATAATAAAAACAAATAATCCTATGGGAAGTGGGCAAAGAATATGAAAAGATAATTCACAAAAATAAATAAAAATATTCAATAAACATATGAAAAACTGCTAAACTTCATTTTAAAAAATACAACTTAAAAAGTAAAACCTTGTTTCTAATGTTAACATAAATTAAAGAAAATTCAAACGATGAATAGTATCCATAGATAGCAAGAATGTAGGGAAAACATACTCTACCATACTCTTGGGCATTATATAAAGTGGAACGGTCTTTTTGAAGGGTGATCTGTTGATGCAATTTAAAACTTGCATTCCGTTGAATCCAGCAATCACACTTACAAAACGTATCCTATAGGTCTATTCACCAAGCAGTCAAAAATAAATGTTCAAGGATTACCACTACATTATTGTTTGAAATACTTTCTTATTGCTCAGAAATAATCTAAATATCCATCAAAAGGGACCATTTATCACAAACATAACATTACCAAAACCAAGAGTTTGAATTACCAGTAACATCCAAATAGCTATGAATGCAACAAGCAATCACTACTTCAGAGAAAAAAATCCCTCTGTGTAGCCATGGATATGTACAACTTCCTAAACTGTGTGTCTATTATCATAAGGTAGAGTTTTCTCTTTCAGTAATGGTAGAAGACCTCATGTGGAAACAACCCTTTTGCTTACAACCATTATAAACTCTGGGGAAAAACTATAAAAAAACAAATATCTAAAGGCACTGAAGAGCAACAAAGAGAGGCAGAAAACAGGAGTCGGATACTTGGAATAAGAGAAGGGCGCTAGGTGAGTTTCCCATTTTTCGAGGCTTTTCACCTAAAGGCAGGCTCCAGAAAGTAGCACTGTGTAGCTAAAACCCTTTAGTCTTACTGGCTAAAGAAACAGAAGACAAAGTTCAGGGCAACTACAACAGCTAGAAAGTGAGGGGTAAAATCCTAGAAAGAAGAGAGCCACAAAAGGGTGGCCTCACTTAATGCATTTAAATTCTGTGTAAATCTATGGCTGATCTCTGAACGTACAGAGTTTCAAGAAGACCAACTAAGGCTCAAAGACTGAACGGAGGTTTCAGACACTGCCCGTTGCAGAGGAAAAGAACTTGGAGTTTGAGTTCAGCCAAATGAATTGCCCTTTAAAACAAAGAAATCATTATTCTTCAGAGGAACATAACATAATCCAAACTACAACTTACCACTCACAATGCACAGGATATAGTCCAAAACATTAGACATATAAAGAAAAGGGAAAGTGTCACCTATAGAGAAAAGTCAATCAATGGGGATTAACGTCAGGATAATCTAGATGCTGGTAGACGGCACCAATTAAAACTATGTTCATGGGCTTCCCTCGTGGCGCAGTGGTTAAGAATCCGCCTGCCAATGCAGGGGCACAGGTTCAAGCCCTGGTCCAGGAAGATCCCACATACCGCAGAGCAACTAAGCCTGTGCGCCACAACCTCTGAGGCCTGCGCTCTAGAGCCCACGAGCCACAACTACTGAAGCCCGCGCACCTAGAGCCCATGCTCCGCAACAAGAGAAGCCACTGCAGTGAGAAGCCCGCACACCACAACGAAGAGTAGACCCCACTTGCCACAACTAGAGCTAGTCCACGTGCAGCAATGAAGACCCAATGCAGCCAAAACTAAATTTTAAAAATAAATTAATTAATTAAAATAAAATAAAATAATAAACTATGCTTATAATGAATAAACAGACTGAAAATCTCAGCAGAGAATCTAGGGAGATAAAAGGGACATTGTAGAACTAAAGAGTACTAGAAATAAAAAATTCACTGAATGGGCTTAAAAGCATATTGGAGTTGAGAGAAGAATTTGAAAACAGATCAAAAAGTTTTCAGTCTGAAAATGAGGGGGGAAAACTAAATGAAAACAAAAAAGACAACAGAGTCCCAGTGACCTGTGGGACAGTATCTAAAGGTCTAACATAAATTTGATGAAATAAATCAATTTTCATATTCAAGTTCAGTGAATCTCGAGCAGGTTAAATATAAAACTAAAACAAATTTAAATACATCATAGTTAAACTGCTAAAAACCAAAGATAAAGAAAAAAATCTCGAAAGCAGCCTAAAAGAAAACCCAAAGATAAAGAAGAAAATCTTGAAAGCAGCCAGAAAGAAAACACATTACAACCAGGGAAACAACAATATGAATGATTACTAACTTCCTTTCAGAAGCAAAAGCGGACCATGAATAACATCTTTAAAGTACTTAAAGGAAAAAACTGTAAACCCACAATTCTATATCCAGTGAAAATATCCTTTAAGAATGAAAATTAAATAAAGTTACGTTCAAATAAACAAAAACCAGAAGAATGTCACCAGGAAACCTGCACTACAGAAAAAAAAAAGGAAGAAGAAGAAATGAAGAACACTGGAGATGGTAAATACGTGTGTAAAGCACTATCTCTTTTGTATTATTCTTTAAAATACATAATTGTTTAGAGCAAAAATTATAATACTACATTGTGGACTTTACAGCACATATAGATACAATTCATGTCATAACTAGAGCATAAAAAGGGGGTGTTAATGGATTATACAACATTTTACATAAGGTGGTTCAACATTAACTCTAAATAAACCATGAAAAGGATATATATATAAATCATAATGCCTAGAGTAACCTCTAAAACAAATGCTAAGAAGTACAGCTAAAAGCTAATAGATGAATTAAAATGGGATTTAAAAAAATTCAATTGACCTGAAAAAACAAGAAAGAAGAAAAAGAACAAAACATAGGATAAACAGAAAACAAAAAGCAAAATGGTAGACTTAAAAGCACCATATCAATAATTTCATTTAATGTAACTAAACTAAACATTGCAGTTAAAATCCAAACCCAACTATCTATCTATAAAAGACACACTTTGAACTTAAAGACATAGTTATATTGAAAGAAAAGTGACAGAAATAGATATACCATGCATACAGAAAGCAAAAGAAAGCTGGAGTACCTTTTTTGAAAGCTGGAGTAATATCAGACAAAGTACACTTCAAGTAAAAGACTATCACCAAAGCCAGAGTTATATTTCACATTACAAAGGGGACAATTCAGGAGTTCCCTGGTGGCCTAGTGGTTAGGATTCCAGACTTTCACTGCCGCAGCCCAGGTTCAATCCCTGGTCGGGAACATCCCACATGCCGCGCGGCACAGCCAAAAACAAACAAAAACAAAAACAAAGAAGATTGAAATCCTGCAGAGTATGTTCTTTGACTATAATGTAATTACATTATAAATTGTAACAATAAGGTATCTATAAAATACTTCCCTGGTGGCACAGTGGTTAAGAATCCGCCTGCCAATGCAGGGCACACTGGTTTGAGCCCTGGTCCGGGAAGATCCCACATGCCGTGGAACCACTAAGCCCATGCACCACAACTACTGAGCCTGCACTCTAGACCCCGCAAGCCACAGCTACTGAAGCCCACGCACTTAGAGCCCGTGCTCCGCAACAAGAGAAGCCGCCGCAATGAGAAGCCCACGCACAGCAACAAAGAGTAGCCCCCACTCGCCGAAACTTGAGAAAGCCCGTGCGCAGCAATGAAGACACGATGCAACCAAAAATTAATCAATTTAAAAACACAAACAAACAAACCAATACTTGGAAATGAAACAACACACTTCTAAGTAACCCATAGTCAACAAATAAATCATAGATATTTTGAATTGAATGAAAATGAAAATACAACATACCAAAATTCGTAGGATGTAGCTAAAGCAGTGCTTAGTGGGAAATTTTATAACTTTAAATGCTCATATTGGAAAAGAAGAAAAATCTAAAATTAATGACCTACCTTGCTAGAAACATTTAAAGGAAGAAAACAATAAAGATCAAAACAGAAATCAATGACATGAAAAAAAAAAACAAATAGAGAAAACTAAAGTAAAAGGTTGGTTCTTTGAAATTATCGACAATAATCGATAAATCCTTAGCTATACTAATCAAGAAAAGAGAGGAAACCCAAATTAGCAATATCAGAAATGACAAGTATACAGCATTTTTAAAATGTATATAGCATTAAAATAAGAAAATATTATTAATAAAAGGTGAAAAAAAATCATTAGGAAAATCCATTTTTTTTAGTTCACAATCAAAGGAGAAGCAAAAGTATAAGAAGAGGATTATGTTAACTCTAAATATGAACCTGCCACCGTAGAAATCTCTTGTAACTCAGCAAGGGGAGAAGCCGGTTCCGTTTTCATAGTGTTTTCTCCCATTGACTTGCAGTTCAACTCCAAGCCTGCAGGCCCCAGTCCATCCCCAATGGAGTGGCAAGTTAGTGCAGATGAGACCTGGCCAGCTTCCAAAGGAGATTTCAACTGACCTAGAAGAAAAAAAGAAAGACTGGGGAACATATACATGTACATAATCTGAGAACCAGAAGTCCCACAAAAGACTGATAAAGGGGCTTCCCTGGTGGTGCAGTGGTTAAGAATCCGCCTGCCAATGCAGGGGACACGGGTTCAAGCCCTGGTCTGGGAAGATCCCACATGCCATGGAACCACTAAGCCCATGGGCCACAACTACTGAGCCTGCACTCTACAGCCCATGAGCCACAACTACTGAGCCTGCGCTCTTAGAGCCCGCAAGCCACAACTACTGAAGCCCGTGCTCCTAGAGCCTGTGCTCCGCAACGAGAAGCCATGGCAATGAGAAGCCTGTGCACCTCAATGAAGAGTAGCCCCCACTCGCCACAACTAGAGAAAGCCCACAGGCAGCAACGAAAACCCAACGCAGCCAAAAATAAATTAATTAATAAATAAATTTAAAAAAAAAAAACTGATAAAGCCAGGGTCTTTTAGAGGAAACCATTCATTTCATGGCATACAAGAATACATTCACAGGTTCCAGCACACATAGCCAGGGCTGTGAGCATATCAAAGAAGAAGGCTAATAAGAAGCTAAAGTGAAGGGAGGATCTGCTGGAAATATTAACAAAAAGGCAGAGGGACTGGAGTGAGATGGCATCAGAAAGACAAAGACAGGAACAGGGCTCTTCAAGCACTATACCTCCAACCCAACATTCAGACATATATAAGCAAAACCAATCACAAATGCAAACAAAAGTTTGTCTATTAAATCTTCAGTGAAGAATGTAAGAAACACTGCAGCCAATTCAATAACTTGATTTCAAGACCATCTAAAACTTGTATAAGGCAGTACACAATGACAGATTTAGACTGGTTCTCACTAGACAGGGAGCATGCTGGCAAGACCATTCCAGAACAGACTCTGACTTACCTTCTTCAGACTCCTTGGTACCAGATGATGTGTTTTGCAAAGGATCAGTAGTAACCGTATCAACCAAATCTGATACAACCAAGTCAGGATCTAGGATCTCGTGGGTCCCATTAGTGGACAGCCTGGAGGACCGTCTCCTTGATAAGTCTTTATCAGTGTTTTCCGAGTAGTTTTTTGACTTTTCCTGGGCTATAAACCATTAAGAGAGTTGTAGTCAAGAGACCTGAAGAAATAATTCTGCTACTACAGATTTCTGGACTGGCTGCCTCTATAAGGGCTTCAACCAGAGACTTCTGGGATATTAGATCAATGATGAAAGGAAACACCCTATCCTGGTTTATAGTTTTAAGTAAAGGCACAGTCCTTCTGCCAGGATATAATTTTCCTAATTTAAGGATTCATGATCTGAAAATATGTGCCAAGGTCATGTCCCAATCTTGACAAGTTTTATTTTGGGGCTTTCCAACATAAAAGTCTGCATACTAACCTCCCAAGTCAGTGAGTTTACAGAGCCTTAGAGCCATCACAAATCCTTTCTGGAGCCAACAGGGTACTTTTAAAAAAATCAATAAATAGTATTTTTTTAAGTATTCTTTTCCACTATAGGTTATTATAAGATATTGAATATAGTTCTCTGTACTATACAGTAAAATCAATAGATAGTATTTTTAAAGTTTCACTCAGCATATGAAATCCATCCCTTCCTAAGCCATTAAATTTCCAGTGGAATTCACATCAGATGTAGTTTATGGGTATAGAGACAACACTACTGACCCCAACATTAACACAGCTTGTGCTCTGAGATTTATTTTTCCTCTAGCAGAACTCCTCTGATCCAACCACATCCCACTCACACTAGCCCCTGTGATCAAGGACAAGCATCAGCGCCTATAAGGAATAGGGGACAAGATGGACACAGGGGAATTAACCCAATGGATGTCAAGTTCTAGCCACACATACACAAACTGAAGACTCACATGAATTTTTGTCAAGCCGAGGACGCTTTAATGGGACTTCACTTCCTTTTGATATCTTCCGTCTTCTCAATTCCAATGTTATTGGTTGCAAAGTTTGAGAGTTTGAATCCACAGCTATAAGGTATATAAAACCACACCAAAAAATGTATGTAGTTTCTTAGTGACCAATCCTCATATTATATGTAAATAAAACATATATATAAACATCCACACACATCCTTGCATGATAAATAGGCCCTCAAAGGGAATTCTTACTTAAGCCAAAAGGGAAAAAAAAAGCGAAATGGGTGAGAAATTATTTCCTTGTAGGAGACGCAGACACCCTGCAGACTGACCTCCTGAATCTTTTTGGTTTCTCCTATGACCCAGCTCTATTCATATATTTATCTCCTGAAACCCTCTCTGTAAATACCCCAACGTGACTGCTTTAAAATATGAGGGTACAAAGGCAACAGAAAAGTCGTTTTTATCACAATCGAATCTTCTTATCAAAATTTGGCTTATACAATACTCAGGAAATCCACCAGGCAGGCTAATTCTTAAAATGTGTACCCTGGGACTATGGTTTGATTATTATTTTCAACCTCTACTTACTAAATTGGTTAGCTTGGCACTGGTCCTAATTTTGAAGGACCAAAAAGAATGTCAACATTTACAACCTCTTAAAAACAATTCCAGAAAAATCTCAGGAGACTACGCCATATGATAGTCAGTGCCAGGCAAGGCTGCTTAACACTGGAAAATCCAGCCCTGACATAATTTAGCAGTGCAGAAGCTAAACCCTTAGATAATATTCACTCTTTATTTTTATTTTTTTAATTATTTTTTAAAGTTAATTAATTAATTAATTTTTGGCTGCGTTGGGTCTTCGTTGCTACGCGCGGGCTTTCTCTAGTTACAGCCAGCGGGGGCTACTCTTCATTGCGGTGCGCAGGCTTCTCATTACGGTGGCTTCTCTTTTTGTGGAGCAGGGGCTCTAGGCGCGCAGGCTTCAGTAGTTGTGGTGCATGGGCTCAGTAGTTGTGGCTCGCGGGCTCTAGAGCACAGACTCAGTAGTTATGGTGCACGGGCTTAGTTGCTCTGCGGCATGTGGGATCTTCCCGGACCAGGGATCGAACCCATGTCCCCTGTATTGGCAGGCTGATTCTTAACCACTGCGCCACCAGGGAAGTCCCTCACTCTTTATTTTTAAACCTAACACTTAAGAAGTTCTCCCCCATGAGGAAAGGTGAGAATCCAAAAGGCAGGCAAAAGAAAAAAAACAAAAGAAAAGAAAGAGTGGGGGACTTCCCTGGTGGCACAGTGGTTAAGACTCTGCCTGCCAATGCAGGGGACACGGGTTCAAGCCCTGGTCCGGGAAGATCCCACATGCTGCAGAGCAACTAAGCCCGTGCGCCACAACTACTGAGCCTGTGCTCTAGAGCCTGCATGCCACAACTACTGAAGTCCACCCACCTAGAGCCCGTGCTCTGCAACAAGAGAAGCCACCACAATGAGAAGCCCACACACTGCAATGAAGAGTAGCCCCTGCTCGTTGCAACTAGAGAAAGCCTGTGCGCAGCAACGAAGACCCAATGCAGCCAAAAATTAATTAATTAATTAATTTTAAAAAAAAGAAAAAAGAAAAGGAAAGAAATTGGGAAGCTTGAGGCAAAGGTAGGGCTGGGGATCTGATGAAGGTTGAAATGAGATAAAGAAGCAGCCAGGAGAAAGAAGAGGGAGGAAGGGAAGGAAATGGGAGGGGAAGGGGGAAGGGAGAGAAAAGACTCATCTAAGACCAGCAGCTTCAGACCTGCCATGTCAAATGGCCAAAGGAGACAGGGCTGAGCTCTGAGGAGGCAAACCTGATGAGAATGCTGAACTCTTTGGCTCTTCCTGTGTTCAGTCTTCTCAATGGGCCAACATTATTTTGTTCCAAGGGTGGGAACTTGGAGATCACACACATTCCAAATTAAACACAAACAGCCTTCCCCAAACAGCTCAGATCCTGTTCCAATAAGGTCTATACAATCTAGAGAGTTCAAGACTGCACCGTGTCAATGAACTTATTCCAAGCAATTTTTAAAGGGGATTTGAACTATATATTAGATACTGGCAAACCTTCTTCACTTTGACACCACATACAAACTTGGGCTGACCATACAGAACTTCAGTGTTTCCCAAACTCTTATTACAGTAAGAATTATCTGGGAAGGTTGTTAACCATTAGCATTCCCAGATCCTGCTTCAGAAGATTCTGACTGGGGAGGAATGCCTCAGGGAAGTGTTCAGTAAGCTTGGAAAATTCCAGTTCTCTATTAAATTGATCCTATCTGGTGTGAAATCCTACACTTAATAAAAAGGCCTGCTTATTATATCCCACATCTTAACACGGTACACTGCCCAGAGGTTTAAAACCTCCGGACTTTCTCAATTAGGGTTCCTCATTTGAAAACAGAACACAAAGGTAATTTTCTCAATTCTCCCAAGAGTGGTTTATCATTCTAGTATCATTCTCAATTTGCAGAAGTCAATTCATTAGAGGTCACAGATGCCTTGGGCATTAGAGCTTAATTCTCTCTTGGAACCCTACTGAGAAAGCCAATGAGGCCAGTGCTGTCCAATAGACATATGAGAGCCATAAATGGAAGCCACATAGGTAATTTTCAATTTTTAGTTGTCACTGTAAGAAGTTAAAAAAAGTGAAATTAATTTTAAGAATATATTTTATTTAACCCAATACATCCAAAACATCATTCCAACATGTAGTCAATGTTTTTAAATTATTGAGATAGTTTACATTCCTGGGTGTTTGTTCGTTTTGTTTTGTACTATTTGAAAACCAGTGTGGTTTTTTGTTTTGTTTTGGCCACGCTGCACGGCTAGCAGCATCTTAACTCCCCGACCAGGTATTGAACCCTCGGTGCTAAAAGTGCAGAGTCCTAACCACTGGACCACCAGGGAATTCCCTCCCTTGTGTATTTTACAAGTTACAGCCCATCTCAATTCAGAGTAGCCACATTTCAAGTGCTCAATAACCACAGGTGGCTAGCAGCTACCATATCGGACAGCACAGGTCTAGGCTCTAGTTAGGCACAGGGACAATTCCAGCATGCTCAGATCTTGAAAGTGAAACCCACTTATAACCACTGAAGGGGGAAGTGCCTTACTTCATCTGGGAAGATATCAATCTATTGTCTTATTTCATACCTTAAAATTAGAAGATGTAAGAAGGCTGTCTACTGGGAACGAGTACTAATACATTTATTTGAAGTAAATAAAGGTAGAGTTTTTGCCACAGAAATTAAGTCTGGTGTAGCTGTCTGGATTGATAGATAGGACTGGCTTTGCATTCTACATCATAAGGGAACAACAAATGAGCTAACTCTGTAGTTCCACAGTTTTGATGAAAATATATTTTGTCATATTTTATATTTTAAATTTACCTTTGGCAGCTATTCAAACTTGTAAGAAAAAAACAGATATCACTTTTTTTTTTTTTGGCCTCACCACATATCGTGTGGGATCTTAGTTCCCCGACCGGGGATCGGACCCGCGCCCCCCGCAGTGGAAGCGTGAAGTCTTAACTGCTGAACTGCCAGGAAGTCCCCAGGTATCACTTTAAAACTAGGGGATTCACAGTTTTTCAATATTTATGTAAAGAACATGTAAACAAGAATGTCTGAAGGCCACTGCCAGATAATCATAGGCAGTGTTCAGTCTAGAGATCCTGGGGGTTCTTCACGCCACTCAATCTAGAGAAGGAATGTTTGCCTTAGGAAGAAATTCAGGGTTTGTTTCTTTCTTGGCTATTCTAGAAGAATTCCATATTTCAACTTTTTAAAATAATCGTGTATTCTTCCCTAAATCCTCTAACCTTGACTCTACCAATTAGCCATCTCAGCTTTTTATTTAGACAGGGAAAATTTCTGATCCATAATCACTCTCCAGAGATCTCAATTTCAAATGTACCCAATACCTTCCTAGGTCCAGTGTTCTTTCTTGTCGCCTCCTCCAGATGCCCACACCTATTTACTTCTCCTTTCCCCTTTCATGTCGCTCATGAAAACGCTATTTCCTGATTCTACGTTCTAGTAAGCTTACTTAAAGTGAAATCATTTGAATTGGCAAAAGCAAAAGGCGTTATTAGCTTATTAGGCTTTATCATATAAGCTGAAGTATCTAGTGAAGAGTTATCTGTCACCCCAGAAGCCCAGTGAAGAACATGTTTCCGAAACTTATGTTCACCTGGATATATGCCTCCCATAAAATTCAGCTCTATGGGCATGACTTGTTTTTAGATGACAGGATGATTCAAAGTCAGTCACAAAAACAAAGGCTTGAAGTACAGAAGTTATAAAGAACCACAAAGGACCACAGAAGAACACTCTGGCATTGCACGCTTGGGAAACTCACCAGTAGGAGCTATGGAAGGGGGTCTGCCTCGCTTTCTTTTTGGCTCCCTCAAGCTTTCTTGTGGACTCTTCACAATGTCATTTTCAGGTTTCTTATCCACTTGAGCATCTCCAGAATACTCTCTGTCATTTTCTGAAATGTTCTCCTTATCTTCCTTCTCGTTCTTGGGAAGGCTCTTCTCTGACACCTTCCCCTTTTCAGAACAGATTAACTTTCCTTCTTTATCAGGCTGTTTGGGTCTCTTTTCTGTCTTTAAGGCTTTGTCCTCTTTGTCTTTCTTCACATTGGCTGTGGCTTTTCTCTGCTCTTTAAACTTCTCTCGTTTATCAGGAGATGATGAAAGACTTTTGTGTTCTGTTTCTTTAGGCCTAGCATTACCCACAATATTCTAAAATGAGCAAAATAGCGATGAAACACACTTTGGGATTACTTGCAAATATAAAATCAGATGTTTTTTTGTAAACTTATGAAGACAAAGAAATTAAAAGAGGACATGTATCAGGTCACGTAACGGAAAGCGCCACTGAAAATATACACCCATATTCTGAGGTTTGAAAACCAGTCCTAAGTTTAAAGAAAATAACAGCCATGTTCAATTCCTTCTGACACAATGCTATCTCCCTTTTGATTAGAAGTCACTAAAAAATAATTAAAGGGACAGACAACTACCCCAGGGACCTCTTCTGGGAAGCAATCTTTTTGACAGAGATGCCTTCATGCCCCGTCCGTCTCCTCCCAAGAATGACTACACTGACCCAGGGCCTTTCAGAGGCTGGCTCAGTTTCCCAGCAGATGCTGATGTCCTGTGTAGAGAAGAACCCAAACTGATAACTAGAGGCGAACCGAAAAGCTGTAAAGATTTTCCATCTCAAAAACAGGGTCTTTGCTTCCTCTACTGGGTAAAGGCTGTGCTCAGTCGAACAAGCCACCTACTGCGTTCCTGAGCTACTGAGTTTTGGTCCATTAGGAGAAAGTACTGTTTCTTGGTTACTTTCCTCCTAAATTACTTTTTCAAAATTCATCTTAAAAATCTTGTGTCCTAGTATACTGTCTTATAATAAAGCCAGCTCTGAAAGCTCTGGAGTTTCCAAAACTACAATTAAGTTTATTTGTGTAAGTATCTTTCTTTCAAGACCTCAAGAGAAGAGCAGAGACCACCACATCATGTTCATATTGGATCCCTAGCACCAAGCACACACTTGGCACACAGATTTCTGCCAGGAGCAGGAAGGACTGCCTAAATACACAGTGAGTAAAAGTTTAATTTGTTCCAGAGGGAAAAGTAATAAACAAGGAGAATCCCTGTGGTTAGAAACTAAAAGAAAATATTTTTTTCAAGTCCCCAAAATTTTCTGAAAGCAGCCAGGTTTGAGAACAAGCACTCCTCAGTAACTGCTGGCAGAAATATAAATTGCAACCACCAGGAAGGGGGGTTGGCAATTTAGGTCAAAAGTCTTATGTTTATACTTTTGAACTAGAATGAATTCCTAGAAATGAAATCTGCTAACAAAATAATCAGACGTGTGTACCCAGATTTACAAATATCCTTAAATGACCATTAGAAAACTGGTTACACAAAGTAGGGTTACATACATATTATAAATACTACTTAGCCATTAAAAGCTATATTCCCATACAGTACTTAGGAACTTGGGAAAATGTTACTTTGTTAAAAGAGCAAGTTATAGAACAGTAACATATGACTCAAATTTGGAAAAGAAAAATATATATACATAAATATCTTTTTAAAAAAATACAGGAGGCTATACATTAAAATGTTATGAGCAATTGCATCTAGATGATAGAATTATACAATTTTTACTTTCTTTGCACTTTTCTGTACTTTCTAAATTTTCTACAGCAAACATATATTGTTTCTATAACTTCAAAAAAAGATAAATGTTCCTGAAATATAGATTATCAAACCACTTAGGGCAGTACAATCCTATTTAAAAAACAAAAAACAAAAAAAAATCTACTCTAATACTATATGAAAAAAGCTTTAAAAATTGTCTGACAGATATTTGTAAGAAATTTTGCTTTGTAAGTGGCCTAGCTGAGAAGTCATTTATCCAAACCACTATGTCTTCTTGGAAAAGAAAAACAAACAGGAGCCATGGGCCTGTGCTTGACCACCTGCCAGGTCTGAGATGACATGAGACACTCAGAGGCAGCTGGGAATTGAGGACTGAAGTCCCACAAATCCATACAGGGTGAGGTGCCCATCCCCAAGCCAAGGCACCATGAGTACTATCAATCAGAGGAAACAGATGAACGTTTGTTATGTGGAGCCCTAGACTTCCATTTGTGGAAATTCTAGATACAATCTGACAGTTCTGGACATGTTCTTAATACAGTCCTCTATCTATATTAACTCATTCCACAAACGTAACACAAAAATTGCCAAATTGAAGGCGAAAATAATGCTTTAGAGTGCTGTGTGGCTCCTTAGATGCCTGAGAAGCAAATGATCAAAGAGAAAATATCTTCAGGGCTAAAGCTTTATAATTTTGTCAATTTTCTGAAGAGGAAAACCAGAAAGGCAAAAACACTTTTGAGATTATCTTTAACAATATCATGCATCATGATGCTTTGGAATTGCTAAATATATGTTCAGAAGAATTTATTAGAAGGTTCCAGGATTACCAAATACTGTCATATCAACAACCACCCAAAGAAGTAAATAACAATTAGTTACAATCAGAATCTTTCCCCTCAGCTATTTCATTAAGACATAAATATGAAAAAAACTAAAAGGGAAAAAAAAATCATGAAGAAAGTAGGCAACGCTTCTAGATGGCCAGAATCTATCTGTGTGCACCGTATTTCCAGTATCAAAACTCAGGACCTGTGCTTAGACAAGTACATGGATGGTGAAAGGGACAAAAGGAAACAAAATTTTCAACCCAGGCACATCTAGCACAAGTGCTTGCCAAATCTATGCCAAATGGCGGCTCCGTAACCACCAAGCCATGGTCCTGAGCTGAAGGACAAAGTCAGATGAGGAGAAAATATCTCCATCTCTTCAACCACTCAGCAAGTTCCCTGTGAGGGGAAACAGCTCTGTGGACAGGGCACAGGAAGAGAGAAAAAAGAATAACAACCAGGTGCTTTGGGAAAAAGGCAGATAACAGGTAATGGTACTCAAGTACTGGCACTTCTGAAAAGAATTGGTATGAAAAGAAAAAGGCAGAGAGAGAGACAAATATTTACAATTTCTGAAAACTTGTGTATTGCTCTCTGGTGAAATCATGTCAGATGAAGGAAAGATTTTGTCATCATAAACAAATGTAACATCTTTGAGAAACTAAACTATAACATTAGCATTATTCATACCACAAAGCATAAAACCACATCTCTCACCTGATCTTTCGAAAAAGCTTTGACATGAATATGTTTGACAGTCTGAACTACTCCATCATAAAATTTCACAGTGTAAGTACCTAAAATTCAAAAAGATATGATTTTAACTTGCAGTTTCATGAAAGCAACAAAACTTTTCAAAGCATAAACACAAGGGAGCTCCAACCACAATAATAAACATAAGGGAATTAAAAAGTCGTTCAAGAATCACATTCAGTCTTACTTATGTCCAAGATAATAGTACACTTGCCTTTTCCTCTTTATCTTTACAAATCTTTTTATCTGTACAAATCAAAATCCATCAAAAAAAACCTCATTTTTATGGTGCTTCACTAAATCTTAAAAACTTGCACTGACTTAGACCAAGAACAAAGAGCAGTAAAACAATTAAGAATGTAAGGAAACACCAACAATGAACTATCAGAGAAATTAAGGGAACAATCCCATTTATTGTTGCATCAAAAAGAATAAGATACAGAGGAATAAACCTACCTAAGGAGATAAAAGACCTGTACATGGAAAACTATAAGACACTGACGTAAGAAACTGAAGATGGAAAGATATACTGTGTTACACTCTTGGTGGGAATGTAAACTGGTGCAGCCACTGTGGAAAAAACTGTATAGAGGTTTCTCAAAATACTAAAAATAGAATTACCACATGACCCAGCAATTCCACTCCTTGGTATATATCTGAAAAAAACAAAAGCACTAATTCGAAAAGATACATGCACCCCAATGTTCACAGCATTATTTACAATTTCCAAGATATGGAAGCAATCTAAGTGTCCATCAACAGATGGATGGATAAAAGAGGTGGTACATAAATATACATATACATATACAATGGAATACTACTCAACCATGAAAAAAGAATGAAATTTTGACATTTGCAGCAACATGGATGGACTTGGAGGGTATGCTAAGTGAAATAAATTAGACAAGACAAATACTATATGATCTCACGTGTGGAATCTAAAAAATACAACAAAGTAGTGCATATAACAAAAAAGAAACAGATTCACAGACACAGAGAACAAACTAGTGGTTACCCGTAAGGAGAAGGAAACAGAGGAGAGGCAAAATAGGGATAGGAGATTAAGAAGTACAAACTATTATGTATAAAATAAGCTACAAGGATATATTATTCAACACAGGGAATATAGCCAATATTTTATAAGAACTATAAATGGAGTGTAACCTTTAAAAATTGTGAATCACTATATTTACACCTGTAACATATAATATTGTATGTCAACTATACTTCAATTAAAAAAAATAGGATATAAGGAAAATGCAGATTTATTTATTGCTTGGTGAATTATTAATGTTTATCACTTAATCTTTATTTTCTGGCTTAGAAGTAGTAATATCTTTTAAACTTTAAAAGAAATACGACCAACTGCTAAAGGTATTATGTTTTTAGAGGTCACATTACTCTCAAAATCCATATGAATTAGCTGCATATTACAATGTTTCAAAATAGAGACTAGGCCAAAGCACTAAATGGTGACCGCTACATTGTTAGTTTTGTTCCTTTTTTTTTTTTTTTTAAGTCCAACAAAAATCACCCTCTGCTAAAAAACGAACTGGAAATACAAATAATCTTATCTCCCCAAATAACGCATCCAACTACAAAAGTTCTCATTAGCTGTACTCAAACCAACACTTTCAAACTTCTGCATTTTAGAACCCACCCATTTCTCTCTCTCTCTCTCTCTCTCTCTTTTTTTTTTCTTTTTGGTCCCAGGGATTTATTTAAAAAAAAAAAAAAAAAAATCACAGTTAATCTTGTCAAGATTATCAATGAACCACTGGTAGTCATGTAATGATTTACCACTAGTAAACATGGTCAGTTTTCAGGACCAATTTACTACCCAACATGGAAGAAATAAAATAAATCCCAAGGGTTGGGAGCAGAATAATGCAACAATGAAGTTAAGATCTTCTGGCTGGTTGCCTCCTTCTTATACATTCTCTCCCCACCCACCGGCCCTCTCCTCCAGCCCTGAATAGGGCCCTGCCCATGGCTAGCCACCTCTACTGAAACCCTCCCTCTTCAGTGTTCAAAGTCCAAGCAATCTGAGCCCAATTATTTTCCAAACCTTATTTCGAATTACCAGCATACAATACCCACCAACACAAAGTGACTAGCTACTTGCCACCCACTGAAACTGTCTTGTAACATTTCCACCTCCACATCTTTATCAAAGTGTTTTCCTGCCTGTAATGTGCCACTCATTGATCCTTAAGCACTCAGCTCAAAAGACCACAATAGTTCAGTAAAAGCTTCCTGACTTCCCTGCTACTGGAGAGTTCTCCCTCCTCTGAACTTCTCAGACTCATCTGGTACCTGGCCTGCAGAGCCTCACATTTAGGTGCCTTCATATAGAAGGCAGATCCCAAATCGAAGGCAGGCTCTCCAACGCTAGAGACCACATCTGACACTAGTTTCTCACACAGCGCCAGGCTCCCTGTAACCAGTGTTTCTCAAAGTGTAGTCCCCAGACCAGCAGCATCAACAACCCTGTGAAATTACTGGAAATGCAAGTTATCAGCCCCACCCTCAATATGCTGAATCAAAAACTCTGGCAGTGTGACACAGAAATGTGTTTTAATAAGGGCTTGAGAACTTCACTGGTGGTGCAGTGGTTAAGAATCTGTCGGCCAATGCAGGGGACACAGGTTCCGGCCCTGGTCCTGGAAGATCCTACATGCCACGGAGCAGCTAAGCCCGTGAGCCTGGAAGATCCTACATGCCACGGAGCAGCTAAGCCCGTGAGCCACAACTACTAAGCCTGTGCTCTACAGCCCGTGAGCCACTACTGAAGCCCGCGCACATAGAGCCCATGCTCCGCAACAAGAGAAGCCACTACAATGAGAAGCCCACACACCGCAACAAAGTGCAGCCCCTGTTCGCCACAACTAGAAGAAAGCCTGCACGCAGCAACGAAGACACAACGCAACCAAAAATTAAAAAAAAAAAAAGACTCCATCTTGCGAGAACACCAAAATCACAACTAACTGCTGAACAATCATCAACAGGAAGACACTGGAACTCACCAAAAAACATACCCCACATCCAAAGACAAAGGAGAAGCCACAATGAGATGGTACGAGGGGCACAATCACAATAAAATCAAATCCCATAACTGCTGGGTGGGTGACTGACAAACTGGAGAACACTTATACCACAAAAGTCCACCCACTGGAGTGAAGGTTCAGAGCTCAACGTCAGGCTTCCCAACCTAGGGGTCTGGCAACGGGAGGAGGAATTCCTAGAGAATCAGACTTTGAAGGCTAGTGGAATTTGATTGCAGGACTTTGACAGGACTGGGGGAAACAGAGACTCCACTCTT
The DNA here is from genome assembly GCF_028564815.1 of Eubalaena glacialis. Lineage (NCBI taxonomy): Eukaryota > Metazoa > Chordata > Mammalia > Artiodactyla > Balaenidae > Eubalaena > Eubalaena glacialis. The sequence goes on from NC_083728.1 coordinate 24,128,771, forward strand.
GGAGGGCACACACAAAGTAGTGTGTGCATCGGGACCCAGGGGAAGGAGCAGTGACCCCAGGGGAGACTGAACCAGACCTACCTGCTAGTGTTGGAGGGTCTCCTGCAGAGGCGGGGGGTGGCTCTGTCTCACCGTGAGGACAAGGACACTGGCAGCAAAAGTTCTGGGAAGTACTCCTTGGCGTGAGCCCTCCCAGAGTCTGCCATTAGCCCCACCAAAGAGCACGGGTAGGCTCTAGTGTTGGGCTGCCTCAGGCCAAACAACCAACAGGGAGGGAACCCAGCCCCACCCATCAGCAGTAAAGCGGATTAAAGTTTTACTGAGCTCTGCCCATCAGAGCAACAGCCAGCTCTACCCACCACCAGTCCCTCCCATCAGGAAACTTGCACAAGCCTCTTAGATAGCCTCATCCACCAGAGGGCAGACAGCAGAAGCAAGAAGAACTACAATCCTGCAGCCTGTGCAATGAAAACCACATTCACAGAAAGACAGACAAGATGAAAAGGCAGAGGGCTATGTACCAGATGAAGGAACAAGATAAAACCCCAGAAAAACAACTAAATGAAGTGGAGATAGGCAACCTTCCAGAAAAAGAATTCAGAATAATGATAGTGAAGATGATCCAGGACCTCGGAAAAAGAATGGAGGCAAAGATCAAGAAGATGCAAGAAATGTTTAACAATGACCTAGAAGAATTAAAGAACAAACAAACAGAGATGAACAATACAATAACTGAAATGAAAACTACACTAGAAGGAATCAATAGCAGAATAACTGAGGCAGAAGAATGGATAAGTGACCTGGAAGACAGAATGGTAGAATTCACTGCTGCAGAACAGAATAAAGAAAAAAGAATGAAAAGAAATGAAGACAGCCTAAGAGACCTCTGGGACAACATTAAACGCAACAACATTCGCATTTTAGGGGTCCCAGAAGGAGATGAGAGAGAGAAAAGACCAGAGAAAATATTTGAAGAGATTATAGTCGAAAACTTCCCTAACACGGGAAAGGAAACAGCCACCCAAGTCCAGGAAGCACAGAGAGTCCCATACAGGATAAACCCAAGGAGAAACACGCCGAGACACACAGTAATCAAAGTGGCAAAAATTAAAGACAAAGAAAAGTTATTGAAAGCAGCCAAGGGAAAAATGACAAATAACATACAAGGGAACTCCCGTAAGGTTAACAGCTGATTTCTCAGCAGAAACTCTACAAGCCAGAAGGGAGTGGCATGATATATTTAAAGTGATGAAAAGGAAGAAACTACAACCAAGAGTACTCTACCCAGCAAGGATCTCATTCAGATTTGATGGCGAAATCAAAAGCTTTACAGACAAGCAAAAGCTAAGAGAATTCAGCACCACCAAACCAGCTCTACAACAAATGCTAAAAAAACTTTTCTAAGTGGGAAACACAAGAGAAGAAAAGGACCTACAAAAACAAACCCAAAACAATTAAGAAAATGGTCATAGGAACATACATATCGATAATTACCTTAAACGTGAATGGATTAAATGTTCCAACCAAAAGACACAGGCTTGCTGAATGGATACAAAAACAAGACCCATATATATGCTGTCTACAAGAGACCCACTTCAGACCTAGGGACACATACAGACTGAAAGTGAGGGGACGGAAAAAGATATTCCATGCAAATGGAAATCAAAAGAAAGCTGGAGTAGCAATACTCATATCAGATAAAATAGACTTTAAAATAAAGAATGTTACAAGAGACAAGGAAGGACACTACATAATGATCAAGGGATCCATCCAAGAAGAAGATATAACAATTATAAATATATATGCACCCAACATAGGAGCACCTCAATACATAAGACAACTGCTAACAGCTATAAAAGAGGAAATCGACAGTAACACAATAATAGTGGGGGACTTTAACACCTCACTTACACTAATGGACAGATCATCCAAACAGAAAATTAATAAGGAAACACAAGCTTTAAATGACACAATAGACCAGATAGATTTAATTGATATTTATAGGACATTCCATCCAAAAACAGCAGATTACACGTTCTTCTCAAGTGCACACGGAACATTCTCCAGGATAGATGACACCCTGGGTCACAAATCAAACCTCAGTAAATTTAAGAAAACTGAAATCATATCAAGCATCTTTTCTGACCACATCGCTATGAGATTAGAAATGAATTACAGGGAAAAAAAACGTAAAAAACACAAACACATAGAGGCTAAACAATATGTTACTAAATAACTAAGAGATCACTGAAGAAATCGAGGAAATCAAAAAATACCTAGAGACAAATGACAATGAAAACACGACAATCCAAAACCTATGGGATGCAGCAAAAGCAGTTCTAAGAGGGAAGTTTATAGCTATAGAAGCCTACCTCAAGAAACAAGAAAAATTTCAAATAAACAATCTAACCTTACACCTAAGAAATAGAGAAAGAAGAACAAACAAAACCCAAAGTTAGCAGAAGGAAAGAAATCATAAAGATCAGAGCAGAAATAGAAATAGAAACAAAGAAAACAATAGCAAAGATCAATAAAACTAAAAGCTGGTTCTTTGAGAAGATCAACAAAATTGATAAACCATCAGCCAGACTCATCAAGAAAAAGAGGGAGAGGACTCAAATCAATAAAATTAGAAATGAAAAAGGAGAAGTTACAACAGACACCGCAGAAATACAAAGCATCCTAAGAGACTACTACCAGCAACTCTATGCCAATAAAATGGACAACCTGGAAGAAATGGACAAATTCTTAGAAAGGTATAACCTTCCAAGACTGAACCAGGAAGAAACAGAAAATATGAAGAGACCAATCACAAGTAATGAAATTGAAACTGTGATTAAAACTCTTCCAACAAACAAAAGTCCAGGACCAGATGGCTTCACAGGTGAATTCTATCAAACATTTAGAGAAGAGCTAACACCCATCCTTCTCAAACTCTTCCAAAAAATTGCAGAGGAAGGAACACTCCCAAACTCATTCTATGAGGCCACCATCACCCTGATACCAAAACCAGACAAAGATACTACGAAAAAAAGAAAATTACAGACGAATATCACTGATGAATATAGATGCAAAAATCCTCAACAAAATACTAGCAAATCCAACAACACATTAAAAGGATCATACACCATGATCAAGTGGGATTTATCCCAGGGATGCAAGGATTCTTCAATATACACAAATCAATCAATGTGATACACCATATTAACAAACTGAAGAATAAAAACCATATGATCATCTCAACAGATGCAGAAAAAGCTTTTGACAAAATTCAACACCCATTTATGATAAAAACTCTCCAGAAAGTAAGCATAGAGGGAACGTACCTCAACATAATAAAGGCCATATATGACAAACCCACAGCAAACATCATTCTCAATGGTGAAAAACTGAGAGCGTTTCCTCTAAGATCAGGAACAAGACAAGGATGTCCACTCTCACCACTATTATTCAACATATTTTTGGAAATCCTAGCCACGGCAATCAGAGAAGAAAAAGAAATAAAAGGAATACAAATTGGAAAAGAAGAAGTAAAACTGTCACTGTTTGCAGATGACATGATACTATACATAGAGAATCCTAAAGATGCCACCAGAAAACTACTAGAGCTAATCAATGAATTTGGTAAAGTTGCAGGATACAAAATTAATGCACAGCAATCTCTTGCATTCCTATATACTAATGATGAAAAATCTGAAAGAGAAATTAAGGAAACACTCCCATTTACCACTGCAACAAAAAGAATAAAAGACCTAGGAATAAACCTACCTAGGGAGACAAAAGACCTGTATGCAGAAAACTATAAGACATTGATGAAAGAAATTAAAGATGATACCAATAGATGGAGAGATATGCCATGTTCTTGGATTGGAAGAATCAATACTGTGAAAATGACAATATTATCCAAAGCAATCTACAGATTCAATGCAATCCCTATCAAATTACCAATGGTATTTTTTACAGAACTAGAACAAAAAATCTTATAATTTGTATGGAGACACAAAAGACCCCGAATAGCCAAAGCAGTCTTGAGGAAAAAAAGCAGAGCTGGAGGAATCAGACTCCCTAACTTCAGACTATACTACAAAGTTACAGTCATCAAGACAATATGGTACTGGCACAAAAACAGAAATATAGATCAATGGAACAAGACAGAAAGCCCAGAGATAAACCCACACACCTATGGTCAACTAATCTATGACAAAGGAGGCAAGGATATACAATGGAGAAAAGACAGTCTCTTCAGTAAGTGGTGCTGGGAAAACTGGACAGCTACATGTAAAAGAATGAGATTAGAACACTCCCTAACACCACAAAAATAAACTCAAAATGGATTAGAAACCTAAATGTAAGACTGGACACTATAAAACTCCTACAGGAAAACATAGGAAGAACACTCTTTGACATAAATCACAGCAAGATCTTTTTCGATCCACCTCCTAGAGTAATGGAAATAAAAACAAAAATAAACAAATGGGACCTAATGAAACTTCAAAGCTTTTGCACAGCAAAGGAAACCATTAACAAGATGAAAAGACAACCCTCAGAATGGGAGAAAATATTTGCAAACGAATCAACGGACAAAGGATTCATCTCCAAAATATATAAACAGCTCATGCAGCTCAATATTAAAAAAACAAACAACCCAATCCAAAAATGGGCAGAAGACCTAAATAGACATTTCTCCAAAGAAGACATACAGACAGCCACGAAGCACATGAAAAGCTGCTCAACATCACTAATTATTAGAGAAATGCAAATCAAAACTACAATGAGGTATCACCTCACACCAGTTAGAATGGGCATCATCAGAAAATCTACAAACAACAAATGCTGGAGAGGGTGTGGAGAAAAGGGAACCCTCTTGCACTGTTGGTGGGAATGCAAATTGATACAGCCACTATGCAGAACAGCATGGAGGTTCCTTAAGAAACTAAAAATAGAATTACCATATGATCCAGCAATCCCACTACTGGGCATATACCCAGAGAAAACCATAATTCAAAAAGACACATGCACCCCAATGTTCACTGCAGCACTATTTACAATAGCCAGGTCATGGAAGCAACCTAAATGCCCATCGACAGACGAATGGATAAAGAAGTGGTACATATATACAATGGAATATTACTCAGCCATAAAAAGGAACGAAATTGAGTCATTTGTTGAGACATGGATGGATCTAGAGACTGTCATACAAAGTAAGTCAGAAAGAGAAAAACAAATACCATATATTAATGCATATATGTGGAACCTAGAAAAATGGTACAGATGAACCGGTTTGCAGGGCAGAAATTGAGACACAGATATAGAGAACAAACGTATGGACACCAAGGGGGGAAAGTGGCAGGGGTGGTGGTGGTGGTGGTGGTGTGATGAATTGGGCAATTGGGATTGACATGTATACACTGATGTGTATAAAATTGATGACTGGGGCTTCCCTGGTGGCGCAGTGGTTAAGAATCCGCCTGCCAATGCAGGGGACACGGATTCGAGCCCTGGTCCGGGAAGATCCCACATGCCGCGGAGCAACTAAGCCCATGAGCCACAACTACTGAGTCTGCGCTCTAGAGCCCGCGAGCCACAACTACTGAGCCCACATGCCACAACTACTGAAGCCCGCACGCCTAGAGCCCATGCTCAGCAAAGAGAGAAGCCACTGCAATGAGAAGCCTGTGCACCGTAACCAAGAGTAGCCCCTTCTCGCCACAACTAGAGAAAGCCCGCGCGCAGCAAAGAAGACCCAACGCAGACAAAAATAAATAAATAAAATAAATTAAAAAAAAAAAAATTGATGACTAATAAGAACCTGCTGTATAAAAAAATAAATAAAATTCAAAAATTCAAAAAAAAAAAGAATGGAGAAACAACAAGGTCTTACTGTATAGCACAGGGAACTACATTCAATATCTTGTGATATACCACAATGGAAAATATGAAAAAAATAATGTATATATAGGTATAACTGAATCACCTTGCTGTATACCTGTAACTAACACAACTATACGTCAATAAAATAAAATTTTTTTAAAAGTAAAAAAAAAAATGTTTAATAAAGCCTTGAGGTGACTCTGGTGCACACTGAAGTCTGAGAACCACTGTTGTAAACAATGAGTAACTACCTACTGTTTTACTCCTGGTAATTACAAAATAAAAGTGATTATTTGTCACAAGTGTCACCAACACAGAAAAGTGGCTAGCAAACAAGACAGACACAAAGATACACAGTTGGTTTTATATATATATATATTTATATATATATAAATATATATATATATAAATAATACTTATACAGGTATATATAGTTGGTTGGTTAAAGCAAGCAATGAGATGACAGGCTATGATAAGTATTCTACATAAGGCATGTCAGCAATGACTGATGAATACTTACAACAAAGACCTGGGTTTCTGTCTTCCTGCCTCTATTGTGAGGGTGTTGGCAAGCAAAGGAGCAATGATAATAAGCAAGGCTGTGGAACTTTAAACAGACTCTTTTCAAGCAACCATGGCAAAGCTCTGGCCAGTCTAAGGATGGGGGTTTGGGGGTGGGGACCTTAAGAACCGAATTCTCAAGAAATCTTAAATATTAAGCATGCCAACAAGCCACCCAAGTCTATACTTTCAACTATCTTATCAACAAAGTTCATCATCAGTTACATCAAAATGAAAACTGTCCATTTTTACAGACATTTCAAACATCCAGAAGGACAAAATGCTACCCAAAAGTCCAACATTTTCAGCTACTTGAAGTCAGTTTTGAAGCTTAGTCCTGACAGCAGGCTCAGAATGGAGGCCTTAGATGAAGGGATGGACTCCGAGTTCCATGGAAGTCTACAACAGAGCTAGAAGCAGAACCCAAGCCTGTCTGCTGACCTCTGACTAATTCTTCTCCCACCACCCCACACTGCCTATTCCCCAGGTCCCTCAGCCTCAATTCTAAACCACAAACCCAGAGCACCACTGGCCACTCTGAAATGACCCAAACTATGGCCAAAGGTGCTCAGGGGCCACTGTCCTTAGATAACAATATCCTGGTCCTGACCCTTTTTACTTCCAAAGAACTACAAGGGATCATCTTGAAACTTTCTCCCTTGATCATGCACACAGCCTAACCTGGGCTTCAATAAATCAGAGGGAACAAAACAACACATCTCACAGACAACAGTGGTCTAGACCCACTTCTGGAGAGAGGCCCCAAATCTACTTTAATGGTTTCATGCATAACTAAAACAATGTCTTCCCACGGAGTCCTCCCAAGGGTGGCTGGCAACAGAGCTCTCCCATGGCCACAAACAAAAAACATGTAAATGACAGAATCCAAAATAAGAACATTCTTGACACAAAGGCCACCTGCCTCAGGCTCCCTTAAGAAGCTCCTGTCTTCACCAGATGAAACAAAGCTTCCTGGCTTTGCCCTCTGGGGGTTAAGGACTCAGCATATCAGACAACCTTACAGAAGTCTGTAATAGCAGAAGGGATGTAAGAACAAAACTAGAGACGTGTAGAAAGCTCATCTTCTCTAGGACCAAGGAAACAGGTGACTCTAGAAAGGACCGATTTCTGTTGCTCTTGAAATCTACCATAACTGTGACTCAGGGCCCTTTTACTATCCCGCTCATTCTCCAGGAGTCAGAGAATTCCATAATATCATGGATAGGAGCTTTCAAACATGGTTTCTCAAAGTCCTGAGGTTCCCACAGATGTGCCTAAGGGGGTGGGCAGAGGGATGGGATAAGTGCATGTTTGCAGGCAACCTCCCCCTAAGTCTTTTCCTCTTAGAAATTTTACATAATGGGCTTAGGTTCTGTAGCCAACAATTTCCAAAAATGCTCATCTAGTCCAATTCCTTCTCCCATTTCTAACTGCTCAGATGAGTCCAGAGCAAGGAGAGTGAACTGCTTATAATCATCAAGCAGGGACTGGGACAGGGCCTGTCTCCAATCAGGGCTCTCAAGACACCACCCGGCTCCAGGAAGTACAGACCATCTACACTCACCCTACCATATCAGGTGCACGTACACACACGCACTCCGCCAGCGAGCATCTGGCCCTGACAACTTCTGCTGTTTAAGGAAAACCCTGCTCCAGAGAAGCAGCCTGGTACTGTAGGAACTGCAGTTTCAGGAAACTTGGAGCACCCCAGACCTCCATTCAGACCTCAGGCTACCATTTATCTATATGCTCTGTAACCTCAAGCAGTTTCTCCTGTGAGCTCAGTTCCTCATCTGTAAAATGTGGATGGGGTTGACGGCAACAACCTTTCCACGTTTGTGTGAAGACTAAATAAGATCAGATATGGAAATTGCTTAGCAAAGGGACTGTCACAGAGCAAGGGATCAATATGTGGTTCTAATTACCATCATCTACCAAGTCACTTTGAAAGAGAACCCCCTTCCCCCCCATAGAAGATAGGAGCCAAGCTAGCACCTGCACGTATGGGCCTAAATTGTCCTTTTATCTCTATTCAAAGCTGCTCATAGTCCCAGTGTTCCCACATTTCAAATGTAGGTTCAGTTACAGCATGAAGAAAACAAAAAATAGCAACTGCTTCAACCAGAGACTCTAGAAATAAGACCATTTCCATAAAATCTCCCAGTTTAAATGCAGACTCTAGGCAATGAACAAAGAGATTGAACTGGGGTACAAGGAGGGGACGAGGGGGGCACGTGACCCAAGGATATGCATAATTTTAAGGAAGAGGGACCTGATCCGCCTGCGCACTCAAGTTAACCACAGATCAACAGGAAGGAATGATTCCTCATTTTGTTGTAAATGTGAACCTACTTTCAGTTTCCCCCAGAGAGAATGCCTTGCAGAGCAGGGGCACAAACCCCCTGACAGACAAGCGGCTCTGACATCCTCGGCATAAAAAAGGGAGCTGAGCAGAGGTGTGGTCAACTCACCAGAGATGGCTTCCAAACAGATTCCCTGGAGGTAGAATCCCTTCTTTTTCTCCAACACAGACCAAGGATCTAACAAGGCTACCAGGTGTGGCTGCCTTCACACAAAATGATGCTTAACTGCCATTGCCAAGGAATCATTCCAGATGAAAAGGGCTAAATAACATGGCATTGCTCTCCCCAGTTTCCAAGTGCTAAATAACTCCCTTAAGAAACTCTAAAAGTTGCTATCAAAAACTCAACAGATGACAAGCTTCTTTTCTAGAAATAAGACATTTCTTGACAACTTATTCATGTAAAACAGATCTTTTGGGTTTTTTTTTTTCCTTGTGTTCTTCCAAGCTTCTGGTTAGAGAAAAAGAGAAAAAAAAGAAAAAATGTGTCTCAAGTCCATCAGTGTTAACTCCCTGTGACAGGGATGAAGGAAAATACTTTAATAGTTCAAAAAATAATAGTGCTGAAAGCTGTCAACGAAAGACTGAATGTAAAAGTAAAAAGTGTACATAGTTGTAAAAAAAAAGGAGTTTTTAAACATGTTTATTTTCTATGCACTTTTTAAATTTAAGTGATAGTTTAATTAATAAACATGTCAAGTTTATTGCTGCAAAAAAAATAATTAAATAAAATAAAAAATAAAAGTTGCTATCTGGTTGTGATTCAGTCATGCCAGATTCCCAATGCCAGCAGCCAGTGCTCTCCACTCTGGCTAGGGCCACTACCCACCAGCCTACTCAGTCAACGCTCAGCCTCTGCAAAACCATCAAGGAGGTTAAGAACGGCAGAAAAATCAGACCAAGCCTTCCCAAGATGAAGCTATAGAAAGTGATTTCACTATATCCCCAGCCTCCTCCTAGCAGCACCAAAAAGACAGAATAACTTTTACAGGAAATAAAGGCACCACCTTGCCTGCAGAGGTTCTTCTCATAGCACCATTAAGCCGTGGTGGCCCCTGCTACAGACGGAATGGAGGCAGGGCAGAAAACATCAGGGAAGGAGTGAAATTAGAGTCCAGCATTGTCCCTACCAATCCTGCAACTGAACTACTAGAATAAATCATGAGCTAGAAACTGCCAGCTCCCCTGGATTAAACCCAACCCAGGGGCTTCCCTGGTGGCGCAGTGGTTGAGAATCTGCCTGCTAATGCAGAGGACACGGGTTCGAGCCCTGGTCTGGGAAGATCCCACATGCCACGGAGCAACTAGGCCCGTGAGCCACAACTACTGAGCCTGCGCATCTGGAGCCTGTGCTCCGCAACAAGAGAGCCGCGATAGTGAGAGGCCCGCGCACTGCGATGAAGGGTGGCCCCCGCTTGCCACAACTAGAGAAAGCCCTCGCACAGAAACGAAGACCCAACACAGCCAAAATAAATAAATAAATAAATGAATAAACCTTATAAATAAATCTGTCCAATCTTAGCCAGCTTTGACCACACAAAGTAAGATTCCTTTAAAAAAAAAAACCTAACCCAAAGGCAGCACCTAAGAGTCATTATTTCATCTCAAAATCAGGCACAGATCTGAGCACCCACAAAGGCTAGCTTTCCTTCGCAGTCCACGAGGTAGCAATAATGCCACACAGCTGGTTCCATTAACTTTCAGGATTGCCCCTCCCCCACGTCCCTCCTTCTCCTCCCTCTTCCAATTAATCTCAAGAACCAGAAAGGATGGCAGCATAATACAGGACTTCAGACCGAAGAACTCTGGGGAAAACAGGTTCTCCCAAAAATATCCACTCATTTTCAATGTCCTCCAGTTAACTGAAATTCACTGAATATATTAGGGTAGCAAATAACCATTGTAGGAACAAATTACCTCAAGACTCTCCCTCCTACAATTTTAGCTCATGGAGGAAATAAACTGAAAAGACTTTTTAAAACAACTTGCAAAGCTCTGGTTGCCAAAGTTTAAAAGACATTTAAAAACCTTAATTAACTACGGCCAATAATTCGGCCAATGACTTTTAGTCCTTAAATGATCACTTCAAAAGATTTCAGACCCAGGGCTTCCCTGGTGGCGCAGTGGTTAAGAATCCGCCTGCCAGTGCAGGGGACAAGGGTTCGAGCCCTGGTCCGGGAAGATCCCACATGCCGCGGAGCAACATAGCCTGTGCGCCACAGCTGCTGAGCCTGCCATCTAGAGCCCACGAGCCACAACTACTGAGCCCACGTTCTACAACTACTAAGTCCGCACGCCTAGAGCCCGTGCTCTGCAACAGGAGAAGCCACCATGATGAGAAGCCCGTGCACCGCAACGAAGAGTGGCCCCCACTCACCACAACTAGTGAAAGCCCGCGTGCAGCAACGAAGACCCAATGCAGCCAAAAATAAATAAATAAATTTATTTTTAAAAAAATACTGGCTATATTACCTGTGCTGTACAGTATATCGTTGTAGCTTTTTCTTCTATGAGTTTGACTTGATTTACCCCATATTAAGTGAGATCAGTCACCATTTTAATAAAAATGGACCTATAAATTGTATTTAATGAGTGTTTGATATAATAAACTATGTCTTTTACTAAAAGGATTTAAAGCAGTTTAATAACATGTAAGCTTTCCTTTAAAATAAATTTTTAGGTTAAAGTGATACATATGAAAAATAGTAACAGGATTTTATTTTGAACACTGGCTTATAAAAGTAACTTAGGGAAACAAGGGACTATCCAAAAAGACTTAATCAACCATGAACAGGAGGATCAGTAACTGTTTAGACAACTTAGAAGATACAACCTTGCTTTGGAGGCCTGTGGTAGAAGAACTGTGGTTCAAGGATAACCTACATCTGTCAACCCACACTGGTCTAACAGCTGCTGGGACTGGGGGTGGGGTGAATGTAGCAAGAGAGGAACTAAAATTTCTGCTACATGCAAATGTTATGTTCATTTTTGACCATTTCAACCCATTCTCAGACAAAACTTCTTGGTCACCCCAAAGTCCAGCAGAGTGCTGAATAAATACTTGAATAACTTCACTGAATGAAAAATCAATGTGGCCTTAGAGTCACCCCTAACACTGGTACTAAGAGGTCTGTTTGCCCTAAACATTCACTGTAGGAATCATGGACATACCACAAACATCTTGGTAGAAAATGGTAAAAAAAGGAAAAAAGGTATCACTTGAACCCCCAGTGTGTTCTCTGTGTGTCAGGATGCTGACCACACATATTACCTTCATAACCCTCCTCTTCTCTTGCCTTTGTATTAGCAAAATGAGCCTCTTTGGGACATGTTCCCAGTCCTGACTCCTCACATGTTCTAAACTCTGGCAAAGGCATTCCAGCTCAGTGCTCTAAATCCCAGTACCCCAATTTCAACTAGTATCTCTGACATTACAGACCACTCTCAATCACCTCGCATCCACAAAGCACATTTTTAAGAAAAGTTTGCTGTTTGCTTCATTTCTAGGCTGTTCACAAATAACTAAAAGGAATATTAGGGATTTATTTCATCTATTATATTAGGAACTCCTAGACCGCAAGAACCTACACACTTCCCAGCAGAGTGACAGATGAACCATGACTGTTTTAGAAGGCAAAGAACCAAACTCCCCCTCTTTAACCTACCTTTCTCTCCATTTATAATTTCTTCTTAACTCCTGACAGAGTAATTAACTTAAAGAAAGAGGATTCCTAGGCAATAAATACATACTGAAAATACACTCTCAAACTCCAATATTACAAACTCACCCCTACGTCAAGAGTAGAAACAATTACAACTCAAATGCCTTACCATCCTTGTTAACAGCAGTGACTCTGGCTGGGTAAAAACGACAATCAGACCAGCAAGCAAGGACCTGCTCATTTATTTGAAATTCCTAAAAAATATTAAAAAACAAAAAAGATCCTGTTACCAATCCAATTTCATAGGACATACATAGTAACAGAATTCATAAAAGAAGCTGAAATTGACAAGGGCAGGAAGGGGAGATGGCTACTGGGATGGAGGAAGATATTTCTGCTGTTCAGCATTGGGAGCCAAAACAAAAGGGCTAGACACAGACTTTTGCCATTTTAAGAGTTCTGGACAGCCATAGCACAGCACCAATGATAATCCTATCCTGTCCCTGAAAGTGAGTCTAAGAGCCCAGGACCACCAGGGAACACACCAAGTACACAAGCTGGAAGGAGAGGCTACTTCATCTTAAGGGAAGCAGCATTCATGCCACCTAATGCCATCCACACTTTTAAAGGGTCTTTTGACAAAGGAGGCACTCATTCACCATTAATATTTCATACTGTTTTCCCAGCCCACAGTTTGTATTGCTACATTTTGAAGAATGAATATTCTTCAAGGTCTTATAAAAGACCTTAATATGAGGCTAGCACAATGCTCCACATGGAATGATTGCTTAATAAATGATCAGACAGCAGATGAGCTTACTAAATGATCTAAAGGGACACAGTGGTGTAAAAGGGAGAGATAAAGTCCCCACTCATCATCAATGCAGTCTCAACCAAGTTAGTTTATGAGCTGTCAAATCAATCACGTCATACAAACAGATGACAGCTGAGATTCTTCAACAACCCCCCCCCCCCCAGGGGCCATGGAGATCTGAGTTGCACTACAAGCCTAAATAAGGATGGTCCCCAGCTGCTATAGACTTTCACACTAAACATCAAAGGCTGGAACATAAAGTACCTAATGGCTGACCCCACTAATTACTGAATTGCCCAGATCTGTTACTCACAGATGATCCTTCCTCTTCATGTAAGCCCTCCTTCCTCAGCTGTATTTTCTCTAAAGGGCGTAAATAAGGACTGTCCCAGCAGAACCATTCATCATAACGATGGTTCCAACGCTTGAAATGGATGAGCACTTTTCCTTCTTCGTAATCAATATCTTCTATGTGAGCTGGATACCTGAGTCAGGAAAAAAAAAAGAAAATTAAATGCCTTTAATACCCACCCAAAATAATCAAAATGATATCCTTCCAAACCTCTTCCCAAAGGAGTAGGTCTCAAAGTACTAAATAAAACCTATCATTTAAAGGTTCTGTGTCATTGTGTCAAATTGAAAATTATGAAGGCTAACAGACCTGGGGTTCAAATCCCATCCAGGATATTCCTTAGTCTGTGATTAAATTAACCTTTCAGAGCCTGAGTTCCTTCATGTAAAGTGGAAGAAGGATACCCAACACACTGTGTTGTAGTGCAAGTTAAACAAGATTACATATACACAAGACCCAAGCACAAACCAGGCAGGAAGCAAACATTTAACAACTAGATTATATTTTACATGTGTTAAAAAATTCAAATGACCATGCAGCCCAGATTGTGTTAGTCTCAATTTTAAGAATTTTGTTATCTATATATTGGAATACTATGAAGTTGTTAAAAAGAAGATGGCTCTATGTCATGATATGGAAAGCTCTCCCAAGATGAACTATTAAATGAAAAGAGCAAGGTGCAGAACACTGTGTATGGTAAGTAAGCTACTGCTTATTTTTTTAACAAGATGAAAAAGAATATATATATTCATACATGCTTAAATATGCATAAAACATCTAGAAGAATACACAAGAAACTAACACTGGTTACTTGTGGAAGTATGGTCAGTTCACTAGATGGGCTCTTTCAATCTCCAATCCACTCTTCTAGATTGAGAGTTGGGGAAACCAACAACTACATTTGCTTGACTCCCCTTACAATTGGCAATCAAGGTCATGGAGACCTGTGGATTTGGAAGCAACTGTAGCGGCCAGACCCAGTGCTCCAGTGCAGGACCTCTCAAACTTTCATGCAATGCAAATCATCAGAGGATCTTGTTAAAATGCAGATTCTGATTCAGTCGGTGGAGCTAAGGTCTAAGAGCTTTAAACAAGCTCCCAGGTGATACTGACATGCTGGTCTACAGTGGCAAGGGTCTAATGTCTAGTCACTGCAGCAATGGTGGGGGTGGCAGGAGCAGTAATGAATTCCTGACCTCCAGATCACAGCTCCAGTGATGGGTCCTTCAAATTTATACTCTAAGGGCAGCCCCCTTGGGTCCCACTCCTCCAACTCTTCCAACAATTTTGTAAGTAGCCAATTTCTTGTGTTAAATCCTTTTGTGGTTCAAGTACCCAGAATGGTTTCTGTTTCCAGCATTAAACCTGACTGATACAAGAGGGGCACTGGGTATAGCAGCAGGGAGGGGCAAAAGTGGGATGGAGACCTTTTGCAGTATACCTTTTAATACTTTTTCATTTTTCAACCATATAAATGTATTGCTCATTCCAAAAATAAATAAATGGTTAAAAATAAAGAAAAATAAATATGCAATTGTTCTCTTAAATACACTTGTATTCATCAGAATGCTATTCTAGATTGAGAAAGTTTACATTCTGCCTATTCGTATTTTCTCCCTACAACTTGGACACGCACCATTTCCTTCTTCTTACATCTAACACTTAGTACCCTACTATCCTAATAAATATGTGCTACCTAAATGAAAAGGCCTGCTTCCTTGTGTCATCTGTACACTGTGTCCTCTTCAACCCTACACTAGTATCTGCTAAGGCAGTACGCTTGGAGTTAACCAACCATAGTAGGTTGCAGATACTGGGCATTCAATAAACATTCAGCAAATGAATTCTATTCTCCCTATTCTTCCCAAAGGTCGAGTGTCTTGTCAATTCTTCAAACCCAAAGCTCTCAGACTTCAGCTACCCATTCCAATTTCAGTCACTCTCTAAGTTCAGGCCCCAATCACTTCATGTGGGTATTTCTCACACAGGACTGACAGGGTATGCTTTTCAAAATCCCTAATGGTATTATGCATACATTAATTGCTCAAAAAATATTAACAAAAGGAATAAACAGCCCTGAAACTAGTCCCCCTACTCCAATCCAACTTACACACAGCTGCCATAAATGTAAGCTATCTTGACAACAGACTAGCTAATTGTAGGATCTCGTGAACTGAGTAGTACAATGGTAGGACATAAAAGAGGTTTCCCTAAGTCTATTCCTCTCTATAAAATGAGGAGAAGGATATGGATATCTCAACTGCATTCCTCTTGCCCTCTCATTCAGTCAGCCTACCAGAGACTAGTAAGCCTCCCTAACTCACTCCTATTCAAAGCCCTTTCTTTAGTGGTTTACTATCTCTAGCAATAGTTTTCAAACAGGTCTTTGGACCAACGCGCAGAATTAATTTTTCACAGAACTAAATTTATTTAATTTATAGAACTTTCCTTTATACTAAGATCACATTCTTTCTAACTTTTTGGTGCTTAAATATACTTTTGAAATTAAAACAATGGTAATTGTTTTTAATCCTTACTAATATTATGCAGCCATTAAAAAGAATAAGGCAGCTCTCTATGTACTGATTTTTAAAGATCTCTAAGAAAAGTTGGGAGGGGGAACAACTCAAGATGCGAAACGGTATTGAATGCACTACCATTCATTTGGGGGAGGGGAGAGAGCCAATACATTCGTACCTGTTTTTAAATGCGTGGGCTATCTCTGGAAGGATGATCAAGCAACCCGGTTTGCCTCTTGGGAGGGGAACTGGATAGTTAAGGAACTGGAGAGGAAGTATGAGACTTATTTTATTCAATATATATCCTTTTGTTTGTTTTGAATGTTGTACCATGAGCATGTATTAAATATAAAAAATATAATTAGATATTTATTTTAAATATCCTTATTTGGCAAAATAAAAAGTTGGCACCTCAGTACAACCCCACAAAAATTCTTTTGAATTTGCACTTGGTCAGTGCCTTCTAAAAGTCTGGTAAGTCTGGATCCACAGAAATAACTGCAAAATCCTAGGCTAGTAACTCCACTGCGCACACTCAGAGTATGAAGGACCTCTGGGCCCTTAGCTAGCCAAAAGCTACTCCCTTGTTCAAAAACTTCACAGGGCACAGGCATCCCACTGTCTGCAGTCTACACAAATCTCTCCAGGAGGATCAAGAATAACCAAGGGGTCAGTAAGTTTTCCTAAGAAGAAGGTGGTTCTCCCTACTTCTCTAAAGTGTGACAAGGATACAAGTCACTCATGGTGGATGGGGAAACCCAACTGCCATTTCACAGAAAAGACAAGCAGTTGATCTTAGAGATCAACCCAGTAAGGCTTGGTGGCTCACAACTGCACAGCTGCCTTGGGGACAGCTCAGATTCATCAGCCAACAGAACGTTATTAAGTGACTTTGATCTGGCCAGTCAATTCCAGGTCTTGGAAGAAATTATAAAATGTATGTGGTTCTGGCCCCTGCCCTTGAGAAGAACCAGACACCAACTAAGTTTTAAAACTACTCTGTGGATAGACATTCTCCCAAAGAGGAAATGCAGATGGGCAACAGGCACATGAAAAGATGCTCAGCATGGCTAATCATCAAGGAAATGCAAATCAAAATAACAATGAGCTATCACCTCACACCTGTAAGAATGGCTATCATCAAAAAGAACACAAATAACAAGTGTTGGCGAGAATGTAGAGAAAAGAGAACCCTTGTACACTATTGGTGGGAATGTAAATTGGTGCAGCCAAGGTGGAAAACAGTATGGAGGTTTCTCAAAATACTAAAAATGGAACTACCACATGACCCAGCGATTCCACTACTGCGTATATATCCAAAAAAAAAAACAAAAACACTAATTCAAAAAGATACATGTACCCCAATGTTCACAGCAGCATTATTTACAATTGCCAAGGTATGGAAGCAATCTAAGTGTTCATCAACAGAGGAATGGAGGGAGTTCCCTGGTGGTCCAGTAGTTAAGACTCAGCGCTTCCAATGCCATGCCCCAGGTTCAATCCCTGGTGTGGGAACTAAGTTCCAACAAGCCGCATAGCGCAGTCAAAAAAGGAATAAATAAATAAATAAAATATTTATTTTTAAAAAAACAGATGAGGGACTTCCCCGGTGGTACAGTGGGTAATACTCCACGCTCCCAATGCAGGAGGCCCGGGTTCGATCCCTGGTCGGGGAACTAGACCCCACATGCATGCCGCAACTAAGAGTTCACATGCCACAACTAAGGAGCCCGTCGGCTGCAACTAAGACCTGGTGCAACCTAAATAAATATATAAATAAATATTTTTTTAAAAATTAAAAAAAAAAACAGATGAATGGATAAAGAATATATGGTACATATATATACAATGGACTACTACTCACCATAAAAAAGGAACAAGGGACTTTCCTGGTGGCGCAGTGGTTAAGAATCCACCTGCCAATGCAGGGGACACGGGTTCAAGCCCTGGTCCGGGAAGATCCCACATGCTGTGGAGCAGCTAAGCTTGTGCGCCACAACTACTGAGCCTGCACTCTAGAGCCCGCATGCCACAACTACTGAGCCTGTGTGCCACAACTACTGAAGCCTGCATGCCTAGAGCCCGTGCTCCGCAACAAGAGAAGGCACCGCAACGAGAAGCCCGTGCACCGCAACGAAGAGTAGCTCCCGCTCACTGCAACTAGAGAAAGCCTGCATGCAGCAATGAAGACCCAACGCAGCCAAAAATAAATAAATAAATAAATAAATTTATTAAAAAAAGAAAAAAGGAATGAAATTTTGCCATCTGCAGCAACATGGATGGACTTGGAGGGCATTATGCTAAGTGAAATAAGTCAGACAGAGACAGAAAAATACTGCATGATACCACTTACATGTGGAATCTAAAAAATACAACAGAGTAGTGAATATAATAAAAAGAAGCAGACTCACAAATACAGAGAACAAACTAGTGGCATGGGTCGGGGGAGGGGAAATACAGGGATGGGAGAGTGGGAGGCACAAACTACTGGGTGTAAGATAGGCTCAAGGATGTACTGTACAACACAGTGAGTATAGCCAATATTCTGTAATAACTATAAATGGAAAGTAACCTTTAAAAACTGTATAAAAAATTTTTATTAAAAAAAACCCTACTAGAACCAACAAGGACCTACTGTATAGCACAGAGAACTCTACTCAATATTCTGTGATAACCTATATGAGAAAAAAATCCAAAAAAGAATGAATATATGTATATGCAAAACTGAATCACTGTGCTGTACACCTGAAACCAACACATTGTAAATCAACTACACTCCAATAAAATTAAGAGAAAAAAAAAACTACATTAAAAAAAAAAACCTACATGGTGGAACCACGTGAAATAGCTGATAATCAACTGCTTTTTACTGACAAAAATAGTAATTTTATCTGGTTCAACCTAAATACTGGAACAACCATAAAGGAAGCTGGAGAAGATGCAGCAAGGTTAACAAAAGAGGCGATGTGAATGGAATCTGTATAGACAGAAAAGGGGAGAGAGAATTTCCAACTTCAACATGTAACTAACAGCCACTGATGAGACTCTAGTTTCCAAACTAATATTGCAGCTGGGAGTCACATTTCTAATGGAAATACTAGCCAGAAAGGAGCAGACATTAAAAACCAAACTGAAACAAAACTTAGCTCTGGGGAGGAGAGAGGGATTGGGAATGGCCAAGAGACTTTTGCTTGTGGTTTTAATTTTTACAAGGATTTAGTCACAAAATACCTGTGTAAGCAAAAATAAATACTTTTAAATTAAAAGTTTTGAAAAATATTTAATGGGCTGATATCAACCAGTAGCTTCATGGTTCTTGGATTTATATGCTGCTTGGCACATCCACAAAACAGAATATTATGCAGCTATAAAAAAAAAAAAATGGGAACAAACTATGAATTGACAAAGATTTCCAAATTTTAAAAAGTCAAGCTATAAAATCATGCATATCTTATACCTTTTGTGTTACAAAAGAGGAAAATAAGAATACACAGTATATTTGCTTTTGCTTAAATATTAAATAAAGAAACACTGGTAGAAGGACTTCCCTGGTGACACAGTGGTTAAGAATCCACCTGCCAATGCAGAGGACACGGGTTCAAGCCCTGGTCCAGGAAGATCCCACATGCCGCGGAACAACTAAGCCCGTGTGCCACAACTACTAAGCCTGCGCTCTAGAGCCCGTGCTCCGCAACAAGAGAAGCCACCGCAATGAGAAGCCCGTGCACCGCAACGAAGAGAAGCCCCCGCTCGCCACAACTAGAGAAAGCCCGCACACAGCAACGAAGACCCAATGCAACAAAAAATAAATAAATAAAATAATTTTTTTTTAAAAATCAAAAAAAATTGCAGAAAAAAAAAATTAAAATAAATAAATAAAAATAAAATTCAACCTGGGGGAGTTCCCTGGTGGTCTAGTGGTTAGGATTTGGTGCTTTCACTGCCGTGTCCTGGGTTCAATCCCTGGTTGGGGAACTAAGATCCCGCAAGACATGCGGCACAGCCAAAAAATAAATAAATAAAATAAAATTCAACTTGGAAAGGTCGGATAACCTCAACTTCATAGTAAATTAGGTTACTATGGTGACCTTATCTTAAGCAAGTGGTATAATTGGTCACTAAACCAAGAAGCCACAGAAGGGCAGTGTAGCCAATCAAATGTAAAGACACAAGGAGAATGACAAAAATTAGAGAAAGAGAAATTCATCAACTCCCCTGACATTTTCTGAGTACCCACTCTGGGCCAGGAAGTGTACCAGGGTTTGGAAATACAGAGCAAAATCTATAAAGTCATGTGATCACAACAGCTGAGAGAGGCAGGAAGACAATGTTACAAGGCACACGGGGCCTTTCATTTCCTCAGACATATACTGCCTTCCCATACCGGGTCTGTTCACTTCACCTGAATCACTTTCCCCTGCCCACTCTTCCCAGGAAACAGCCTTGCCCTCCTGCAGCCTCAGAATCCCTGACTATCTCAAGTAGCCCCTGTCTCCTTCCAATCTGTGTCAGTTTCCTGCTTGCTTCCTTCATAAATAACATTCGACCCAATCTGTAATTATTTCATTCGTTCCTCTGTTTACTTGTTTATGTTTATATGGCCTGCTTCCCCAGGATATTATAGACACCCCTAAAGACATCTATCTCTTACTGCAGTATCCTCAGGAGGAATAAATGTATAACTATACACACAAATAATTGTAATAAAGCATCACAGGTGCAACTACAGAAGACTACTTAAGATAGAATAGGGTACCAAGGAGCAAAAGGCTAGTTCTAAGGCAGAGGGGGAGAGGAAGGAGGCTGAGGAAGGAGGGCCAAGTCAACTAGTGAAAAGGAGACAGTTGACTCAATCCTGAAAGATGAGTAGGCATTTTCCAGGTGATGAAGGAGGCAGTGAGGCTGAAGAGTGTTTCTGGGAGAGGGTGTAATATAAGTAAATCAGCATAGGTACAGAGGAAGAGAAGAGCAAAGGAAGATAAGGAAGTAAAAGAAACTGAAGGTGAGAAAAGAAACTGCAACTCTGTGTAGAGAACTATGCAGGAACCTTATGGATTCCACACCTATCGTACAGATGGGCAGCTGGCCCTAAATGACTGTTCCCCCAATAGCAATCCATGGATCACTGGGTGTTAGTGAACACAGAGCTGGTGGTCCACAAGGTCTCCTTGAGGAATGTTTTATTGTGCTTTTCCATAATCTAAACCATCTTTATTAGAGCTTCCCAGCTGAGATGCCACAAATGGATCAGAAGTGAGCAACAACATGAAAAAGGTTGAGATGCACTGATCAAGATGACCACCATATAATCAAGTACTACTAACGAATTTTAGTGTGTGTGTTTGCTATTAACCTGGCATTATATGATCACTCTCCAAAGGCAGCTGTAGTGGTTTTAAAATACATCTGCAAATTTGACACTCCTTCCCTCCAAAGGTGGAGACTAATTATCCTCCCCTTGAATGTGGCCTCATTTCTAACAAATAGAATGTGGCGGAAGTGATGGTGGAGTACTTCAAGTCTGGGTCATAAAAAGTGCTGCAATTCTACACTTCTGGGCAAACACCCAAAAGAATTGAAAGCAGGGACTCAAACAGTTATCTGTATATCAATGTTCATAGCAGCATTATCCATAACAGCCAAAAAGTGGAAGCAATCCAAGTGTCCATCGACAGACAAATGGATAAACAAAATGTGATATGTTCACACAATGTAATATTATTCAGCCTTAAAAAAGTATAAAATTCTTATATATACCCTACAACATAGATGAACCTTGAAAACATTATACTAATGAAATAATCACAAAAGGACAAATACTGCATGATTTAGAGTAGTCAAATTCATAGAAGCAAAAAGTAGGATGGTGGTTGCTAGGGGCTGGTGGGGGAAGAGAATGAGGAGTTACTGTTTAATATGTACAGTTTCCATTTGGGAAGATGAAAAAGTTCTGACAACATAGGGAATATAGCCAATATTTTATAATAACTACAAATGGACCATAACCTTTAAAAATTGTGAATCACTATATTGTACACCTGTAACTTATATAATACTGTACATCAACTACACTTTAAATACATACATACATACATGCATACATACATACCTAGTTCTGGAGATGGGTGATGGTGATGGTTATACAACAATATGAATGCACTTAATGTCACTGAACTATACACTTAAAATGGTTAAAATGGTAAACCTTATGTTATGTATATTTTAACACACATACACACACACAAAGCACTGCTGCTTCTTGGTTTCCCCATTCTGGGGGAAGCCAGGTGCCGTGTCATGAGAACATTTTAAATGCCTTATGGAGAGGTCCACGTGCAACCAGAAGTCTCCCTACCAGCGACTAGCACCAGCTTAAGACAAACATAAGACTTCGACCTAGAACCCTCCATTCGGCTGCTCCTGAATTCCTGATCCACACACTGAAAGGGTAATATTTAGTGTTGTTTTAGGCCACTAAATTTTGAGAAAATTTGTTACATAGCAATAAATAACTAACATAGTAGCATTTTGCCCCAATGCTACTAAAAGTGGGATCCACAGATAGTACATAGGTTGGAGGCACCAGTCCCTATGTTTTTTTGAGTTTGAGACACACTACTCTAAACTACCAGATAAGCCAATCTCCCCTAAGGCTCCACCAAGGAAAGGAGAGGGCTGTGGGACAGTGAAACCCACACCAAATAAAAGGGAATAACTCCACCTGCATGTCCAGAAAGGCAAAGGACAGTCCAGGTCTGACACAGAAATACAACGTTGGCTTGTCCACAATATATGACCTCAAGTCCCAGGAAGGCTTGCTGCTCAGAGTCTTGGCTGCTTCTGTGTAAAATTAAGCTGCCCAACACTGCGCACTGTGCACATGCTTAAATTAAAGCAGCTAGACAGTGCCTGGCAGAAATCTGTTTGGTCCCCCCACATACACACCAAAAATACAAACTGAAGAAATGTTACAGGGGGAAAAAGAGGAACAGAAAGGATAACAATTTCCCTCTGATTTCCTACTCCCACCGGTCAGCATTCACTCACATGGCTACTAATAACCAATGTGTGTAGTTTACTCTAGGGGTTATAAACTGCCTTTACATAAGGTATCTCATGGGATCTTTACCACCATCCCATGAGGGCTTAAGGAACTGTTATTATCACTGCACCCATTTTACATTTCTGGAAATGGAGGCTCAAAGAGAGTGACTAGGAAGAGGCGTAACCAAGATCAGTATCCAAATCTTCTCATTAAACCCAGTGAAGAGCCTTCTGCTCTTAACCTGACTTCACGTACAAACATGCTTGTAGTAACACAGGTCCACAGAGGTATCTTTTGTGTTAGCTACCTAATGGTCTACCTGGTGGTAGCCCATAATTTGCCTAAACTTTCCCCCAAGGGTTGGGCATTCAGGCTGCTTCCAGATTCTTCCCTATATAAAGAGCCTTTCTGCAAACATACAGCAATCATTTACTTCAAGAATCAGAGTGTACCTCTCTATTCCTGGCTCAGGGCACACACCAGAAGCAAATGACCTCTATGCACAAAAGTAACATTCTAAGCCACCTCCAGCCTTTGTGGAGAGGGGATGGAGATGGAAATTGTATTTAGTGTAAAACAAAGGGCTGACTATTAAGCTGCAGAAAAACTGTGCTGTTTTGGATGCCTTAACGCTTTTCCTACCCCTTCACCACTTCCATTAATCAATATCGGGCACTTCTAACTCAGGAAATGTCTAGAATTCATCTCTCCTCTCTAAGCTGACCATTTCTCACAATTGAATAGTCAGTACATCCAGGTTAACTCCTATACCCCTCTACCAGTACTGGCAAAGGGCCAGATACAGAGACATTCAATAAATGTTTGGCGACTGAATAAACACCACCACTTTTCAGTTCCTAGAAAGGATCTGACCATGTCTCTCTCCTGCTTAAAATCTTCCTTTTTAGCCCAGTCTCCCACCACTCCTGATCTGTCCCCTCTCCAGACTCTGAAAACACACCATATTCTTTGAACCCTCAATACTTTTGCTCACGCTGTCCCTTCTGCCTGCTCTCACGCTTCAGTCTCATCCTGGAAATCTTATCCTTTAATCTCACTTCCTTGCATATACCCTCAACTCCCTGGCCCCTCTTGCCCTCCATCATACCTGCCTGGACAAACCCCAACTGTAGGTAAATCAGAATCTCCACATCCTCCACTCCTGCACCCAGGCAGCTGATTATGCTGGAGAATACACACACGCTGATGGGTCTCACTTAATTTTTCTTTTTCTTTTTTTTGGCTGCCCCATGCGGCATGTGGGATCTTAGTTCCCCAACCAGGGATGGAACCCAAGCCCCCTGCATTGGAAGCGCAGAGTCTTAACCGCTGGACCACCAGAGAAGTCCTTGATGGGTCTCACTTTAAATGCATGGCCACAAATAGTGGTCCCCCTGGGGGTGAGGAGGGCTGTGTGACTGGGTATGGGAAAAAAGGTCTTCTGAGGTGCCCAGAATGTCTGTTTCTTAATCTGGGTGATTACACGGGTATATCCATGTATAAAAGTTCATCAAGCTACACACATAAAATATGTGTACTCTAATATAAATTATAGCTCTACGAAAGTTCTTTAAAAATAAACATTTTGGGGACTTCCCTGGTGGCCCAGTGGGTAAGACTCCAGGCTCCCAATGCGGGGGGCCTGGGTTCGATCCCCGGTCAGGGAACTAGATTCCGCATGCATGCCGAAACTAAGATCTCACGTGACACAACTAAGACCCGGCACAGCCTAAAGAAAGAAATATTTAAAAAAATAAAAAATAAACATTTTTAAGGAGTAGCATCTTTTCTCTCTTCTTAATTCAATGTCTTACAACTGTAAACTGCCAAAAAAATCATTATCAAAAAAGTTTTTTAAAATTCCAGGGCCTACCACTGGCTGCTGAGTGGAAAAGAGCCTGAGGAGGAGGAGGAGTCCAGAAGGACGCAGGAGACCAGTTAGGCAGCTACTGCCAGGGTTCACAAGATCCACAATGGGAGCCTGGGCCACAGTAGTAGGGTGAAGGTGGCAGCCAGTGTCGGAGTCAGGAAAGATTCTGCAGGTGGATCTGACAGGATGAGCTGATGGCCTAGGTGATGGAGTGGAAGAGAGGAGCCAAGGAGGCTCCAAGGGGCCTCTAAAGGTTTTGCCTGTTGGGTCCTGTATAACTTGTCTGTTTTTATCTTTTACTCAAAATCATCATCATCCAGAACCTAGAAGCAGCGACCCCTCAGTAGCAAGGGACATACCTAGAATCCAGATCTCAGCATCTAATACCATTTTCCAATAAAAGAAACCAAGGCTCTTTGGAGAAACAGCTGATTCTCAGACTAGGGCAGGAAATATACACAAGATGAGCCTGGGATATTTTGTAGTGCCAGAAATAAGGAAGTGTTAAACACAAAATTATGATGGGAGTACGACAATAGGACAAAAGAGCCAAATGAAAGAGCTCCCAATATAAAAACAGAGCAACAAAATAAATAAAGTAGTACTGGATTATACCCAAAGTCTAAAATAAATGTCTGAGTCCATACTGATATAAATAAAATCATCAAAAACAAGGAAAATCTAAAAACTAATACAGGACTTCCCTGGTGGCGCAGTGGTTAAGAATCCGCCTGCCAATGCAGGGGACACAGGTTCGAGCCCTGGTCTGAGAAGATCCCACATGCCACAAAGCAACTAAGCCCGTGCGCCACAACTACTGAGCCTGTGCCCTAGAGCCCGCGAGCCACAGCTACTGAGCCCGCGTGCCACAACTACTGAAGCCCGCGCGCCTAGAGCCGGTGCTCCGCAACAAGAGAAGCCCACTGCAATGAGAAGCCTGCGCACCGCAACGAAGAGTAGCCCCCACTCGCTGCAACTAGAGAAAAGCCCGCATGCAGCAACAAAGACCCAACGCAGGAAGAAAGAAAGGAAGGAAGGAAGGAAGAAAGAAAAATAAAAATACTGGGTGTACATACAGATGGGAACTCTGTATTTTCTTTGGAATTTTTCTGTAAATCTAAAACTATTCTAAAGTAAAAAGTTTATTGAAGCTTATTGGAAAAACTTCATGACCACCAACTTCCAGTGGACCTTAGTGGCACTTGATGGCACCAGCGATCCTACCACATTTCTCACATCTTATCCCTCTTCACTCTCCTAAATGGTATTGCATACCTTATCTTCTTTCCTCAAACCCAAGACCAAGATCTCAGCTGAAGATTTTACTTATTTCACTTAAAAAATAAAAACAATCAAAAAAGAATTCCCACTGCTGGTGGGAATGTAAAATGGTACAGCTGCTGTGGAAAACAGTTTGCAGTTCCTCATAAGCTTAAACAGGCTAATTACCATATGACCCATCAATTTCACTCTTAGGTGGATATCCAAGAGATATGAAAACATAGGTCCACACTAAAACTCATACACAAATGCTCATAACGGCATTAGTCACAATATCCAAAAAGTGAAAATGATACAAATATTTATCAAATGATGAATGGATAAACAAAATATGGTATATCCATATAATGGAATATTATTCATCCATGAGAAAGAATGTTGATATATGCTATAACACAAATGAATGTTGAAAATACCATGTTAAGCGAAAGAAGCTAGTCACAAAGGAACACGTATTATTTGATTTGGTTTCTATGAAATGCCCAGAATAGGCAAACCTACAGAGACAAAAAGTATATTAGTGGTTGCCTAGGGCTGGAGAGAACTAAGGGAAGTGATTGCTGATAGATATGCGGTTTCTTTTTGGGGTGACGAAAATGTTCTGGAATCAGAGAGTGGTGATGGTTGTACAACTTTGTGAATATACTAAAAACCACTGATTTGTATGCTTTGAAAGAGTGAATGGTATGTAAATTATATCTCAATTTTAAAAATAAAAACTAAAAAAGAGGGAAAGAAAAGAATCCCTAAGGGCTGGCAAAGATACAGAGCAACTGGGACTCTCTCATACATTGCTGGTGGAAATGCAAAATGGAACAGCCACACTGGAAAACAGTTCAGCAGTTTCTCATCAAGTCAAACACACACTTAACATATGACCCAGCAATCACACCTTGATATTTATCCAAGAGAAATGAAAACGTACTTTCTCACAAAACCTGTATTCATGTTCATTCATATTCACCAAAAACTGGAAACAATTCATTTCTTCAAACAGGTAAATAGATAAACTATACATTCATACGATTTAATTCTACTCAGCAATAAAAGGAACTACTGATTCATACAAAAATATGGATGAATCTCAAATGCATTGTAAGTGAAAGAAGCCAAACTTAAAAGGCTACATATTGTATGACTCCATTTATACGACATTCTGGAAAAGGCAAAACTATATGGACAGAGGACGGATCAGTAGGTGACAAGGGCTGGAGGCTGCAGGAGAGGTTGACTACAAAGGAACACAAGTCAATTTTGTGGGGTGATAAAAATGCTACATTTTGATTATGGTGGTGCATGCATGAATGACTGTATGAGTTTGGCAAACTTCATGGAACTATACACTGAAAAGAGTGGATTTTACTGTTTGTAAATTATACCTCAATTTAAAAATACAAAAAAACACATGCTCCCATCACCAACTCTACAAGTAAACCTTCATCTCTACCTATATACCCAGTTTCCCTCTTCCCCTTATAATAAATGAACTATCTGCTCCTATCAATGGCCGATTCCTCCCACTTTGCATCACACCACAGTTCCTTCTCTCCTGTTTTCCTTGAACCCATGCCAATTAGGGTTTTTGTCCCCACTGCTCCATTAAAACAATTCTTGTCAAGGTCATCCACAACCTTGATGTAACCAAGTCAACAGTCACTCAATCCTCATTTTATGTGACCTACCAGCATCACAAGATTGAAGTGATTACTCCCTGCTTCTTGAAACACCTTTTCCACTTGTCCTCTACAGCAGGGGTCAAGTCTCCCCCACCCCTCCCCCACCCCATTACCGTCCACAGCCTGTTAGGAACCGGGCTGCACAGCAGGAGGTGAGTGGCGGACTGGCGAGCGAAGCTTTATCTGCCGCTCCCCATTGCTCCCATTACCACCTAAACCATTGCCCCCTCCCCAACCCTGGTCTGTGGAAAAATTGTCTTCCACGAAACCAGTCCCTGGTGCCAAAAAGGTTGGGGACCGCTGCTCTAGACACCTCCATGGATCTCCTCCTGCCTCAACGGTCACTCCTTCCCAGTTTCTTTTGCTGGTTCCTCTTCATCTGCTAACATCTAGACACTGGAAGGCACCAGGGGTCAATCCTCCTTTTAATCTATATTGACTCCCTAAATCAGCACTGTCCAATGGAACCTTCTCAGTGGAAATTTTCTATGTCTTCATTCTCCAATACGGTAGCCACTAGCCACTGAGCGCTGGATATGTGCCTAGGGTGACTAAGGAACTGAATTAATTTTATGTAAATAGCTACTTGTGGCTAGTGGCTACTTTTCTGGACAGTGCAGCCCTAGAAAGCTCATCCAGTCTCATGGCCTTAAATCCCATATATTTACAAAAGAAACATCTGATAAAGAACTGTTATCCAAAATATACGAAGAACTCTTAAAACTCAACAATAAGAATACAACCAACAAAAAAAGAAAAGCAACAACCAACCAATTAAAAGATGGACGAAAGACCTTACCAGACACCTCACCAAAGAAATATACAGATGGCAAATAAGTATATGAAAATATATTTGACATATTTCAATAGAGAATCACAAATTCAAATAACAATGAGATACCACTATATACCTATTTTAATGGCCAAAACCCAAAACACTGACAACACCAAATACTGGCAAGGATGTGAAACAACAGGAACTCTCATTCCTAGGTGGCAGAAATGCCAAATGGTACAGCCACTTTGAAAGACAATTTGGTAGTTTCTTACAGAATTAAATATACTCTTACCATATGATCCAGTAATCACACTCTTTAGTATTTACCCAAATGAGTTGAAAAGTTATGTCCACATAGAAACTTGCACACAGGACCTCCCTGGTGGTGCAGTGGTTAAGAATCCACCTGCCAATTCAGGGGACACAGGTTTGAGCCCTGGTCCGGGAAGATCCCACATGCCGCAGAGCAACTAAGCCCATGCACCACAACTACTGAGCCTGCACTCTAGAGCCTGCGAGCCACAACTACTGAGCCCAAACGCCTAGAGCCCATGCTCCACAACAAGAGAAGCCACTGCAATGAGAAGCCCATGCACCGCAATGAAGAGTAGCCTCTCCACAACTAGAGAAAGCCCGCATGCAGCAATGAAGACCCAATGCAGCCAAAAATAAATAAATAAATAAGAAATTAGGATGAATATGTCATATCAATATGGGTAAATCACAAAAACATGAAATACAGGAGAGAAACAATGAGAACACTTATAGGAATTTTTTAAAAATACCCAAAGTGATGCTAACTAGTATTATTTATGGATACATACAGTAAAAATGTAAAACATGGACAGAAAGGACAGAACTAACTACAGGACGCTTGCTGCCTCTAAGGAATGCAGGAGGGGAACTGAATTGGGAAGGGTATAAAAGGTACTTCCATTATACCAGAAATGTTTTATGTCCTTTATTTTTTAAAATATAAGTAAAATAAAAGTGTTAATATTCAGTAATTCTGAGTGATAAGTACACAGATTATTTTATAGTTAGCTGTACTTTTAAACTTTTTCTATATTTTATTTTTTTCCCCCAAATTTAAAAAGAATTCTTTCTCTTGATTAAGCTGCCTTAAAAAAATACTGAGGGAAACCAAAAAAGGGAAATAATTATAGAAATACAAACAGCCTAAAAACAACTAGGTGTTCAAAGTGTCTCTAATTTTTATATCAAATCTCCCAGCCCCAAAAGGCAGCAGAGACACTTTCTACCCCAGGCATTTCCCCTGCTTCCCTTCCCATCTTCTCTTCCTACACCCCAGGAGCTGGTCAGCCTATTTTGAGATAACCCTCAAGAGCACTATACCCTTCCTTATGAAAATTCACAGAAAGGTTTGAGTTCTGAAACCCCCACTTTCACCTTAAGCATTAACAAATGACTAAATTCTAGGATATCCTCAACAACAACCATCATTTTACAGTTTATAAGGCCTTTTCCAACATATCCTATTATTTGATTCTCAGAAAAAAGTCTGTGAGGTCAATATTACTAGTACTCACATTTATAGAGGAAACTGATGCTCAAAGTGGTTAATTACCAGCCAGAGGTCACAAGTCAATGACAAAGTCGGGACTACAACCTCTCAGCCTCTGAATCTAATTATCCCTAAAATATGATGACTGAGTTTCAACTGTACAACAATACACCCAGAAAACAGGAGGAGTTGTTCACAACACACAAGCTGTTCCAATCTAACCCCTTTTCTTCATTCTTCCATCCCTGATCTTTCAGACAGGCAGCCAAGAGCAAGAAAGCTGCCACTATTAATCTTCCCTTCCCTGCAGCCACTCCTGCTTCTTCTTCCCATAACTCCTTCAGATGAACAGGCAGAGAAGGGAAACAAATATAACAGGATGGTCCCCTTAACACAGGGATCCCGGCACCAAAGACAAAGGACAGCTCTAGACTTAAGTCTCCTTCCACCTTCCAAGAGTCAGGGAGCAGGAAAACACTACAGAAAAGCCCAGGCTGCCCCTCTTTATCAGTGCTGGCAAAAGTCCTTTACTGAAGGGATTTAATTAACAGAAAAATGTAAAAGTACCAGTTTTTTAATCGGTCCCGGGCTTCCAACTGGGCTCCCACTTCAAAGCTGATTCCTCGTCTGTTAGGTGGATGCTTTGTCATTTTCAGTCATCAACGGGGGCTGCCTTTATTCTCCTGAAAAAGCCAATTAAATATTTATGAAACTTAGGCAAAGTCTGCCCAGAGTGGAGTAACACTCACTACACAGAAAAGACAAACAGGCATTATTCAAAACACAAAGCTCCAGGAAACCCTGTCAGCGCCCTCCTTTACTCCTGCCCTCATCCTAACACAGGTGTGTCCTCCACTGGTTCCTCCTTCTCTATTATGCAGCATCCTGTAGTCTCTGGAACTGTAAAGAGACCCTCCCTCAACACTGCTTACCAAGAATTCACCTATAAGGGGCACCTCTCAGAACACCAAAAAAACAATCACTCTCAGAACTAAATTTAATCATTTGCTGAAGTATGCAACAAATACCTGCTGAGAGATTATTTAGGAAAACAGTCGTCAAGACCAAAAGAGACGCAGTTCCTGGCCTCATGAAGCCTCCAGTCTACTGGGGGAAAACAAAAATGTAGCCAGTAAACAGACAAATGACTTAACTGCAAGCTGTAACTGCTATGAATTTTAAGTGCTACAAAGGAAGCGAACAAAAGCTGAATGCTGATTTCTGGCCCTACTTTTGGAAGGCTGGACAAGAAAGATCTATTTATTCATTCTTTGATCTATTTATATATTTTTTGATTTATTTATATTTCTACCCATTCTTGAGTACATTCTGACAATTTATTGATATATTTTCCCAATTCTTTATCGAGCCTTTTGGTACTGGAATTGATGGTCATTTTCTATATGAGTAAAATTTATTTTTAGGGGCTAGTGGTGGTTCTGATGGAGATGTAGCCAATCTGAGCTCTTGCGGCACTTGAGCAGGCGACCTCCATAGAGCAAGGCTATCCCTGAGTAAATTCTCTCCCACTGAACTTTGGAACCCAACAGCCTGCACTGCCAGGGCAGTATCTGCCTCATACCAGGAGGGCAAACTTTGCAATGGATGAATGAGGAATAATCACAAAAGTGGGACCTCATGGGAATTCCCTGGCCATCCAGTTGTTAGGACTCAGAGCCTTCTTTCACTGCCCTGGGTCCGGGTTCAAACGAAGATCCCGCAAGCCGTGCAGTGTGCCCAAAAAAATTAAAAATGGAAAAAAAAAAAAAAAAAGTGGGTCCTCATATCTAATGTGTAATACCATCACACTTTCTTGCAATATATTACATGAAAAAGCAGGATGTAAAATTATACCCCTTTGAGCTCAAATAAAAATTCATGTGCACTTAAAAAAAAAAAGACAGGAAGAAAAAAAAAAGGTTAAGTGATCTTTTCCTCTTAAACAGTTTCCTAAATTTATTGTTTTTCATAATGGAAATTTTCCATAAGAAAAAATATATGTAATGTAAAGGATGAGCTATCCATTACATTAAACAACTCATTCTGAAGGGCTGATATTGGAGAACGCACAAAGCATATCAGACCAAGAAAGGAATGGTTGACAGTCGTAACTAAGGAATCTGAAACCTAATAAACTGAAAAGCTACGTCAAGTAAGAGTATTTGGATTATATGGACCCTAGCAAAGGGAGAGTCAGAGGTTTGACTGGCTATACTTCTTCACACTCTCCAGGAAAATGAGATATGATAGCTGACACAAGTAAATCCAATCAGTAGAAGAGTCTTCACTTTGACTTACGAGAAACACCACCTCAAATTATCTTTTTATTTTTGACTTCATGTATACCAATAGTTTCACCTCTCAGATTATATGAAAAGGTGAAGCCAGACAAGAATAAAGACAGAGCACTGAAAACTCACCAGAGTAGGGCTTCCCTGGTGGCGCAGTGGTTAGGAACCCGCCTGCCAATGCAGGGGACGCGGGTTAGAGCCCTGGTCCGGGAAGATCCCACATGCTGCAGAGCAACTAAGCCCGTGCACCACAACTACTGAGCCCCCGTGCCACAACTGCTGAAGCCCGTGCACCTAGAGCCCGTGCTCCACAACAAGAGAAGCCACCGCAATGAGAAGCCCGCGCACTGCAATGAAGAGTAGCCCCTGCTCGCCGCAAATAGAGAAAAGCCTGCGTGAAGCAACGAAGACCCAATGCAGCCAAAAATAAATAAATAAATAAATAAATTTTTTTAAATTAAAAAGAAAACTCACCAGAGCAGCTAGTATTTATCAGACTTCATGCAGGGAGACAGCTCCCTTTTATAGATGTCATGTAATACAGTGTAATGTAATAGGATTAAATGCTTGGCCTTTAATCCTCAGCCCCACCCTTTATTAGCTGAATGAATCTGGGTAAATTACTTAATCCCTCTGAATTTGTTTCCCCTCCCTAAAATGGGGATGGTGATAATAGTACCTATCTCCAGGCAGTGGGTGTGAAAACTAAATGAGATAATCCATTTAAGGAACACTGGTACAAAGTAAGGACTACATAGTTTGCAGCTACTAATAATTCTGTTATCACAAATGAAGAAATTAGGTTTAAAGTAACTGGGCTAAGGTTCAGGTGCTAAGTGACCAGCCCCAGAACAAAAGCCCAGGTCTGCTTGATTTCTGAATTAATTCTTTTACCACACAACTTCCCTAGGATGCCTTCCATTAAAATACAGGAGTGTGGGAACAAGGCAGTGAATGAAAATGAGCAAATTATTCTCAATGGCTCAAGAAAACCAATTCCTCTTGAGGCTGAATTGTCGAAGGTTTTCCTTATCATGAACTGAAACCTGTTTCACTGCAACTCTGACCCACTTATTTGTTTTATTTATTTATTTATGGTTGCGTTGTGCGGCGAGCGGGGGGCTACTCTTCGTTGCGGTGCGCGGGTTCTACTCTTCTCATTGCGATGGCTTCTCTTGTTGCAGAGCATGTTAGGCACACGGGCTTCAGTAGTTTCGGGACGCAGGCTCAGTAGTTGTGGCATGCTGGCTCCAGAGCGCAGGCTCAGTAGCTGTGGTGCACAGGCTTAGTTGCTCCGCGGCATGTGGGATCTTCCCGGACCAGGGATCGAACCCGTGTACCCTGCACTGGCAGGCGGATTCTTAACCACCGCGCCACCAGGGAAGTCCCTGAGCCACTTATTTGAAGCTTCACTATCTGTTATCACACAGAACAAGACTAAGGACTAATCTGGCTTTTATGACCCATGCCCAAATCTTCCCTCCACTCCTCTGGGGATGGCAGAGTTTGTTTTTAAATTTCACGTTAATTCATTCAACAAACCATTAGTGAGCACTGTCAGTAAGGCACTGTGCTGGAAATCAGGAATCAGAAATCCAACTCAGTCGCAGCTCCAGTCCACCCAGGAAGACAAACACAAATCTGAGAAGAGAGGAAGGAGCTCTAACAAAGGGCAAGGTGAGGGACAATCACCGCAAAGTCTCAATTTAATTTGACAAATCTACTAAAGAGTAAAAGAGAGTTCAAGACAGAAGCAGGAATTTAAAAGATTACATAAGAAGTACGTTTTTACTTCTAACATTTAGGGGTTTTTTTAAGTTTTTTTAAATTTATTTTATTTATTTATTTATTTATTTATGGCTGCATTGGGTCTTCGTTGCTTCACATTTAGTTTTAAACACAAATTTTTCTCAAGAGGCAAGAGAGCTAAGATTCTGTAGCTTTTAACTTACCCATTCTTCAGGGCCTGTTTTTTTCTACCAAAAAGCTCTAGCTTCCAGAATAGGAAAAGGAAATATGTTTAGTATGGACATCCAGAAAAACTATGAGAAAAAATCTGATGCAATCTGTATTCACAAATGATTCCACTTAAAGACCTTGGCAGGACTTCAAACTACTCCTTTACATTCAAATTTCCCTACAGGGAATTCCCTGGTGGTCCAGTGGTTAGGACTCCACGCTTCCACTGCATGGGGCATGGGTTCGATCCCTGTAGGGAACTAAGATTCCGCAAGCCACGGAGCATGGCAAAAAAAAATTTTTTTTTTAAACAACTTTTCCTACAATGTGAGCTCACTGCTACACAGGAGACAGAGAGCCCAGTTTATTTCCTTAAATACAGTATAGGCAGTCAATGCCCCTGCATCAATGACAATGAAAACTTTAAATGTACACTGTATAATACAGTTTAAAGGGCACTTTCACAAACAACAAACTGGGAGAAAATAACTGCAACACATATGACCAAAGGGCTAACTTCCTTTATTAACAAAGAGTGCATACAAACCAAGAACGAAAAAAGTTAACTCACTTACGCGCAAAGCGTATGGGCTTCCCTGGTGGCGCTGTGGTTAAGAATCCACCTGCCAATGCAGGAGACACGGGTTCGATCCCTGGTCCAGGAATATCCCACATGCCATGGAGGAACTGAGCCTCTGCACCACAACTACTGAGCCTGCGCTCTAGAGCCCGCGAGCCACAACTACTGAGCCCGCGTGCTACAACTACTGAAGCCTGCGCGCCTAGAGCCTGTGCTCCGCAACAAGGGAAGCCACCGCAATGAGAAGCCCACACACCACTACGAAGAGCAGCCCCCGCTCGCCACAAGTAGAGAAAGCCCGCGTGCAGCAACGAAGACCCAACACAGCCAATAATAAATAAATAAATTTATTTAAAAAAAAAAAAATGGGCAAAGTGTAAGAACTGGCAGGTTCCCAGGGAAGGGGGAGGTTGGGGGGGGGGGGCGGGGAATAATGTAAAGGTCTAATAAGCATGTGATATTATATTATCCACATAACCTCACCCTAAATTAAAGGAAATGCAAATCAAAATAACAATTTTTCAATTCTCAGACTAAAAATTTCAAGGTAAAATACCCAGTGTCTTCAGGGATGAGGAAAAAAAGATGCTTATACACTGTTGGTAGAAGCATAAATTGGAAAATCTTTTCTAGAGGCAACTTGGCGCTATCTACAAAATGCAAATACCTGCAACCCAGCAGTCCCCATTGCCAGTAACTTATCCGACAGATACATCCCCCAAAGTCTGCCAAATTACCTGTAAGGATGAACAATATAGTTTTGTAATTTCTGCAGCTAAAATGTCCATCAAAACAGAGGGCTAGTTAAATGAATTATGGCCATCTATACAATGGAATGTTGTACATCTATTAAAAGGAAAAATGGCTGGGCTTCTCTGGTGGTGCAGTGGTTAAGAATCCGCCTGCCAGTGCAGGGGTCACGGGTTCGATCCCTGGTCCGGGAAGATCCCACATGCCACAGAGCAACTAGGCCCATGCGCCACAACTACTGAGCCTGCGCTCTTAGAGCCCGTGAGCCACAACTACCGAAACCCGTGTGCCTAGAGCCCGTGCTCCGCAACAAGAGAAGCCACCGCAATAAGAAGCCTGAGCACCGCAGTGAAAGACTAGCCCCCACTCGCCGCAACTAGAGAAAGCCTGAGCACAGCAACGAAGACCCAATGCAGACAAAAATTAATTAATTAATTAATTAATTAAATTTTTTAAAAATGGCAATCTGTAGATGCTGATATGGAGCCATCTACAAGATACAATGTCAAATAAAACAGGCATGGTGTAGAGGCCTGTGTCTGGTATTATCTCTTTAATGCAAACAGACAGATCTATTATAGTATATGCATAAAATTATTTCTTGGAAGGAAGAAAATAACTGTTTTAAGTAGTTCCCTTAATGAAAGGAGCATGAAAATTTGACTTCTCATTTTTTACCCTTCTGTGTTGTTAGAATTTTTTAACCATAAGAATGTACTTCTGGGGCTTCCCTGGTGGCTCAGTGGTTAAGAATCTGCCTGCCAGTGCGAGGGACACGGGTTCGAGCCCTGGTCCGGGAAGATCTCACATTGCCGCAGAGAAACTAAGCCCGTGCACCACAACTACTGAGCCTGTGCTCTAGAATCCACACGCCACAACTACTGAAGCCCACACGCCTAGAGCCTGTGCTCCACAACAAAAAGAAGCCACCACGATGAGAAGCCCGGTCACCGCAACTAGAGAAAGCCCACGCGTAGCAACGGAGACCCAATACAGCCATAAATTAATTAATTAATTAATTAATTAATTAATTTAAAAATACATTAAAAAAATAATGTACTTCTTTGTTTTTACTTTAATTGTCAGCAGGGATTATCTAGTTGGTAAAATTTTAATTTTGAATTACTTCTTTAAATTTCTTCATATCTTTAAAAAAAAGATTATTTAAATATGTAAAAGGCCTTCATCCTTACACTATTTTCTGGACCTACACAACTGCCAAATGATGTAGTTAGGACTAAATGTGATATTCCCATCGTACAGAAAGGAAACTGAGGTTCAGAGGGGCTAACTGCTTTCAAGGTCCTCCAAGGCAGGAGACATGTCTCTTACCACAGGTAACAGGATTTTCCCAGAGGTAGACAAACCATTTCTTGAAGGCCCTTCCTCTTTCCCTTACCAAAGTCCATGCTATGCTTATACTCATGCCTTTAAACATAAACATAGTTTGAATACAGGAAGATGAAGCAATTGGATGCTTTTCAAATGTTGTGACAGAATTATTACACCATTATAGCAAGCAGAAATATTTAATCTTTCAGAAAGGACAACACCTAAGAATGGCCCAGCTGTGAGAAAACTGGAACACTTGACCCACTGCCTGAGGCCCTGACCATGGCCATCTTTTTATACCTCAATCTGGAAGAAAGGAACAAGCTGTAAAACTGCTTCTACACTTGGAGTCAGTAATTTCAATCAGAAGGATACAATCCAGGATAAAAATAAATCATTTGTGAAAACGAGAAAAAAACAATAGCTCTTTACATACGATGCTGGGGAAGCTAGATATAACTTACATGTTTAATAATAAGAGAGGGACTTCCCTGGTGGCACATTGGTTAAGAATCCGCCTGCCAATGCAGGAGACACAGGTTCAATCCCTGGTCCGGGAAGATCCCACGTGCTGCAGAGCAACTAAGCCCGTGCACCACAACTACTGAGCCTGCGCTCTAGAGCCCACGAGCCACAACTACTGAAGCCCGCATGCCTAGAGCCCGTGCTCCACAACAACAGTAGCTACGGCAATGAGAAGCCCACACACTACAATGAAGAGTAGCCCCCGCTCGCCGCAACTAGAGAAAGCCCGCGCGCAGCAATGAAGACCCAACACAACCAAAAAATAAATAAAAATATTAAAAATAATAATAGTAAGAGAATATTTAAATAAAACCTAATGTAGTAGGTCTACACTTTAAGCTCCATTAGGGAAAGGAATGACTGATACTCAATAGATGCCTAATAAATTAAATAAAGAATGTTACTCAGCTACTAAAATGATAAAGATGTGAACCAACCTTACAAAAGGAGAGCAGAACAAGACCTACATAAGAAACACTGACAATAGTAATAATAACTAATTCTACAAACGTTAAGTCATGTAATCCTTACAACCACCACAGAGACAAGTACTATTATTAATCCTCGTTGTAAAGATAAAACAGAGAGGAACAGGGAAAAGTGAGGGACACCCTAGGACACCCATATAGAAAGGGGCTGAGCCAGGATTTGAATCTAGGCCCTGCAGCTCCAGATTCTTAACCACTACCACACGTTAGTCTATGAGCTGCATCTTCGGATTCTCTTTCTTAACTCATCAAATGAGGATTAATGGCCCCTTTTAGCACCCGATTAATCTCGGGTGCTAAAAGGAAAAGATCTGCAGGACTTCTGTAGCGGTCCAGAGGTTAAGACCGTGCTTCCGCTGCAGGGACTGTGGGTTCGATTCCTGGTCAGGGAACTAAGATCCCACAAGCTGTGCAGCGTAGCCAAAAAAAAAAAAAGAAAGATTTGCAAAGCCCCTATATGTCTAGCACAAAGTAGGTACTCAAAAAACGGCAGCAGAATTTTCTGACTTCCTAATGCATTTATATTTAATGTTGTACTGACATGGACCCTGGATTTTATTTTGGGAGAGGTTTAAGAGTACTGTAGCCATGGTAACTGGAGGTCCTGTCTCAGCAACTGCATTGTGCTCGGGGACAGGTACTGAGGGCTCAAAGTAACAAAGAATTTGTGATAGGTGGGCATGGAACAAGATCTTTCAATGAGTCGGCTCTAGACAGGGTTAAGGGAAAATAAACTCTAGAAAGAATGTCAACCACCAGAAACTACAGAACAGGCTTTACAATAATCTAATAGTGCTTACACCAGGCTTGCAATTCAACCTCCATTAAAGGGTGATGGTGCCTTTCAAACTGAGGGACACTGCAAGTGAAAGACCAGCTTAAATCTTTATGCCTCAGGCTTCCCTGGTGGCACAGTGGTTAAGAATCCTCCTGCTAATGCAGGGGACAGGGGTTCGAGCCCTGGTCCGGGAAGATCCCACATGCCGTGGAGCAACTAAGCCCGTGCACCACGACTACTAAGCCTGCGCTCTAGAGCCCACGAGCCACAACTACTGAAGCCCATGCGCCTAGAGACCGTACTCCGCAACAAGAGAAGCCATCGCAATGAGAAGCCCGCGCACCGCAACAAAGAGTAGCCCCTGCTCGCCGCAACTAGAGAACACAACTAGAGAAAGCCCACGCGCAGCAACAAAGACCCAATGCAACCAAAAATAAATAAATAAAAAATTTTTTAAAAATGTTTAAAAAAACCATCTTTATGCCTCCTTCATTCAATAAATATTTACTGAGTACCTGCTATGTGCCAGGTGCTGGAGATAGATGCTGGGAGGATGAGACACCCCCGGCCCTGTTCTCTAGTGGGGAAGGCAGGAACATGATAAACACAAATACAAATAAGATCATTTCTGGGAGGCTATGTTCTGTGGGGGAAAACCCAACAAAACAATGTGAGCCAGTGACACGGCAGGACCACTTTAGATAAGGCTGTTAGAAAGAACTCTGAGGAGCTGAGGTCTGAGCAGAGATCTAAATGACAAGGCGAGGGACTTCCCTGGTGGCGCAGTGGTTAAGAATCCGCCTGCCAATGCAGGGGACACAGGTTCGATCCCTGGTCCGGGAAGATCCCACATGCCTCAGAGCAACTAAGCCCATGCGCCACAACTACTGAGCCCGCGCTCTAGAGCCCGCGAGCCACAACTACTGAAGCCGGCGCGCCTACAGCCCGTGCTCCGCAGCAAGAGAAGCCACCGCGATGAGAAGCCTGCACATCGCAACCAAGAGTACTCCCCGCTCGCCGCAACTAGAGAAAGCCCGCGCGCAGCAACGAAGACCCAATGTAGCCATAAAAAAATAAACAAACAAATAAATAAATAAATCTACCTTTAAAATAAATAAATGACAAGGAGATAGATAATCTACCTTTAAAATAAATAAATGACAAGGAGACAACCATGTGAAGATCCAGAGGAAGAGAATTCTAGGTAGAGGGGAAGTCCTAGAGGCAAGGTGCCTCAGGAAGGAATGAGCTCCGCTCCCCTCACAGCCCTGAGCCTAGGAGGTGGAGATGCTCCCTGCAGCCCTCACCACTGTTACAGAAAAGCATAAACAATATCAGCAGGTCCAGTGACACCTACGTCTCACAGGAGGAAGCTTCCAAGGGGACTCTGCCAAAGTTCTGTCTTGGAGGAAGGCCAGGGAGTACTTAGGGATGGGAGCAGACAGGTTTCAGACTCAGATTCTGGCGAATCCTGGCTCCACTCATTGCTGGCTAAGTGAAGATGAGAAAAATCACTGAGCCTCCCTCTGTTTGCCCATCTATAAAAGCAGATTAATAACCCCTACGTCCTGGGATTCTGAGGATAAGCGAGCTAACGGATGTCAAGTGCTTAGCACAGTACACACTAAATATTCAATATTGGTGATAAAATGGCTGCGTGATAGCAGCAGCACTAGCAAAAAGGACATCAGACACAAAGGATTACAGTCAATATTATTATGCAATATTAACAAATAGTATCCAATACAAAGAACATAAAAGAGCATATCTTTAGTCCTAGGGAAGTGACAAGTTGGTTCAAGTAGGAGCTAGGGCCCCTCCATCACTATCCTCTCCTC
Source organism: Eubalaena glacialis (assembly GCF_028564815.1). Lineage (NCBI taxonomy): Eukaryota > Metazoa > Chordata > Mammalia > Artiodactyla > Balaenidae > Eubalaena > Eubalaena glacialis. The sequence continues at coordinate 24,169,628 of NC_083728.1, forward strand.
AACAACACAGAAAGAAGACTGGGTCTAGGGCTTCCCTGGTGGCGCAGTGGTTGAGAGTCTGCCTGCCAATGCAGGGGACACGGGTTCGAGCCCTGGTGTGGGAAGATCCCACATGCCGCGGAGCAACTAGGCCCGTGCGCCACAATTGCTGAGCCTGCGCGTCTGGAGCCTGTGCTCCGCAACAAGAGAGGTCGCGATAGTGAGAGGCCCGCGCACCGCGATGAAGAGTGGCCCCCACTTGCCGCAACTGGAGAAGGCCCTCGTACAGAAACGAAGACCCAACACAGCCATAAATAAATAAATAAATAAAATTTAAAAATAAATAAATAAAGCAAATAATTAAAAAAAAAAAAAGAAGACTGGGTCTAAACCCAACCATTACCACTCCTTCAGGCCCTTGCCCAAGTCACACTAAAAGAGCTGAATTAGCCTCTTTCACTTGAGAGGGTAAGGAAGGAAACAAAGGGAAGAGGGGAGGAAAGTAAGGAGGCAGGAAGAAAGAAAAAGGCCCCCCCAAAAAATTCCCTTACCCTCTTCCCAGACACTTGAAATACTTTCTCTAAGAGCCAACCTTTTCCTTACACAATTAAAATTCAGACAGACAGCAAACACAGGTTCATTCCGAATTACTGAGAATGAATTGGTTAAATCAGCGGATCTTCCCAGAAACAATGGAAAGGGCCTAGTGCCCAGGCTTGACTCCAGAATATATTTGCTAAATGACCTTTGGCACATTACTCAACCTCACCGAGCTAATCATCTTATCCTCACAAGTTCCTTCACCTTTTCTCCCCATCACAGTTTAAGGCTCCAAGACTGGCCAATGTGCCAAGCTAGAAACATGGGCATCACCCTTGCATCTCACTCTCAGTCACCATTTTGTCACATCTACTTCTAGGTTTCTCCCATTGCCCAGTGGTTGCCGAGTTCAGGTCCCCATCAGTTCTAATCCAATTACCGCAACAACTCTCAATGGAGCTCAAAACCTCCAGCCACACCCTCCCCAGATCCAAATCAATATTGTCTTACAAACTGACTTCTGAGTGCTTATTTTATGACATACAGTATTCTAAGTGCTTTACATACACATCGTCTCATTTAGCATCTACCTCATAGGTTTGTAATGAGGATTACTATTATTCCTGTTTCAGAGGTGCAAAAACTAAGGTTCAGAAAGTAAGCTGCCCAAATGACAAAGCTACCAAGTATTGGGACAAGGAGCTGAACCCAGGTAATCTGACTAGCCAACTACTGCACTGTGGCTACTCTTCATCAATGCTGCTACAGTAGTATTTCTAAAGCACAAATCTAATAAGACTCCTCTGTTTAAAACACTTCAGGTTACATGTCAATTATATCTCAAATGAAGAAAAAAAAAAAAAAAAAAGCTCAGTAGTTCCCCTACAGAACAGACTTCAAACTACTAGTGCAGCATCAAGGCCATCAGTGAGCTAGCCATTATGACCAAACCAAACCTGGGGTTGTTAGAAACGGGAGCTTACAAGGAGAGGAGCAGACAAGCTCAGCAGAGGGCCAGCGGCGTATGGTGGTTATGAGCCAGAACTCCGAAATGAGACTGCCTGGGTTTGGACCCCAGCTCCACCATTTTCCAGATAACCTTGCACAAGTCATTTCCTCTCTGAGCCTCAGGCTCCTTATCCGTAAAATGGGGACTGTACCAGTACCTACTTCATACCTTCATACAGGTGCTGTGAAGATAAAAATTACTTAGCACAGAGTCTAGCACACAATAAGCCCTCATGCCGCCCACATACCAAGACTCCTTGCAGTGCTGCTTCCTCTGCCTGGTCCTTCAGACTGGGCTCAGCCATCAGCACCTCGCCAAGGGCGCTGGGCCAGGGCCCACTCCATTATTCGCCCATGGCAGCCTTGCCTGCCATCTGGACCACAACCCAGCACCCTACATTGAAATTGCCTGTTTCTGAGCCTCTCTCTCCTCAGGCATTTAACTCCTCATACGCACCCCCAGCAACTAACAAGCAGCGCCCTTACTTGGCAGTCAGATGCTTGTTAAATGAGATAACCTCAGCTTCCTCATTGGCAAAACAGGAAGAAAGACAGGAAAGAGACCTGTATCACCCACCTTAAGGGATGTAGGGATTCAAGGAGACAATGATATGGAGGCTCTTTGAGAAATGCTATCCACAGGTAAATGCAGGAACTGTTATCACTCCATGGGGGAAGGCAGAGGAAGGCAAAGCACCGGGAACGAGGCCCCTGAAGACAGACCACAATTCTGCCCCTGGAGTCTAAGAAAAGCTGTACTCGGTTTTCAGTCACAGGGAGGGCTCCAGTCTATAAATGGCGGAAGGCAGCTCTGGAGCAGGTTTGTGTGGGTTCCTTTTAGGGAAGGGAATCTTTTTTTAAATATACCTGACTAAACTGTTCTTACAGGATTCCTTAATTGAGGCATCACTATATTACAAATGAAAATAATTTGGAGATAGAGTCATTACCCCAGGGGACCTCCAAAGACATTTTCCTAAGTTACAACTGATTCACTGCCCATGGGGCTTTAAAGATAAATAAAAATTATTCAACAGTCAACTTTTGTTACTGGTCTTTATTATTAACACCAGAAAGTGGCTTTTACTGAGTTTTCACCACAGGCTAAATCCTTGACAAATATCTCATTCCCAACAATGCAGAGAAGTTAGCAGTATTATCCCATTTTACAGAGGAGGGAAAGGAGGCTTAGAGCAAATAACTTGCCGATGGTCACCTGGCTAGGAGGAAGAGCTGGGATTTGAGAAACAGGACCTCCTCCAAAACCCACTGTATTTATACTGCGTTCAAAAGTAAGGCCTTTGAGGGAATTCCCTGGCAGTCCAGTGGATAGGGGGCCCCGGGTTTGATCCTTGGTCCGGGAACGAAGATCCTGCAAGACGCGGCCAAAAAACTTAGAAAATTGAAAAAAATAAGGCCTTTGAACAACAAGGTCCTACTGTATAGCACAGGGAACTATATTCAGTATTCTATGATAAACCATAATGAAAAAAGAATATAAAAAAAAGAATGTATATATATGTGTAACTGAATCACTGCTGTACAGCAGAAATTAACACAACATTGTAAATCAACTATACTTCAATTATAAAAAAAACACAATTAATATAGGGGATTTTACAAACATTTTGTAAGAGGAATAAAACAAAATAATGGTAACATATACTCAACTCTTCACAGCTCACCAAGTTTTAATAATCTTATAAATTACATTTTCTTATTCCCATTTTACAGATTAGGAAATGGAGAGACAAGGGTAACATTTACTCATACTTACAATGATAGATGTGAGGTAGTTATGATGATACTTGAGAAAGAAAACAGAGGTCCAGATATGTTAGAAACTTGCCATGCTGGAAGTCTGCCTCCAATGTCTGTGCTACAGGGAGAGTCCCAAGACGTTTGAGCCCCACGCCCAAATGACATGTAGCCCCAACAGAGTGGCAGATGCTAGAATGCAAACTCGGGCGTTCTGCCTCCAAATTCTGGTCCTTCACCACCACATACCACGCAGCCTGGACATGAAAGGTGGCCTCTTAAACTATCTTGCCTTTCTGAATTGCAGATGTGTAATTCTCATATAGGTCACAGCATGACCGACGTCCTACTCATCAAAGCACTTTGGACAGCATTCACCACTCCATGAGACTTAGAGACTGTCAAGGAGACCAAACCAGCCATGCACCGGGGCCTCAAGAAGGGGAGAAATGCAGCCTCAGCTGGGAGAGTTTGGCTTTTACAATTAAGGGATGTTTACATAGTCAGGAACAGAATCTGAGATGAGGTGGCAAGGCCAACTCTTCTCTCAACAGTGCCTCGGTCCTGCGTTCCAGGCTGCCACCTGTTTGATATTGTGACTAATGTGACTTATTCCAACCCTGAGGGAGAAAGGTAAGGCAGCTGTAGAGAGGAGGATGTAAGAGCACCAGGCTTGCAGGCAAAGCAACCTGGGTCATTAGCCAAATGACCTTGGACAAATAAATTACTTAATTTCAGTTTTCCTGTCTATTAGATGAGGATAATGGAAAAATTGTAAAGATTCAATAAGACCTAACAGAGTGCTCCAAAAAATGTTAACTAAAATGCCCACATTTCCAGGCTAGGGTTCCACAACCTATAAATCCCAGCACCTGTATAAGCAAGGAAGGCACGTCAATCCACCTAGCCACGTGCCTTTTCCACAGGAAAAAGAGACCTCTTGAAAATCAGGTCTCTACTAGGACAAGATGAGACCTCTTACATCATCTAAGATGCCTGGGAGTCAGTCTTTAAAATATTAGGATTATGTTCCTGACAAGGGAAAAGCTCTTATCAAATAAAACCATCATTTAAAATCCTTTCCCAGGCCCCTCCTCTTCTTCCTTCCCCTAAGTCCACTGATTCAGGAACCACCTCCCTTTCATACAACTGCCCTATTTATGTTTGGTGACTCATACCCAGCTGCTAAAATTTTACGGGATTTCTACAAGCTCACCTCTTCCATTATTTGGCCAAAGAAAGCAAAGGACAGTTGATACCTAGCACAAGATCTAGCAAAGTTGTCACAGCATTATTACAAATCAAGGTTTCAATTTTCAACAGGTTACCCCAAAGTTAATCAACAACCTGTAAAGGTCAGTTGCTGAGATGAATAAGACAGGGACAGCATCCTCCCTCTCTAAGCTTACAATCTAACCAAGGAGGCTCTGACTAAACACACATTTTGGTTTAAAGTATGTTTATCAAAAAAAAAAAAGAACGTTTATCAAGAAACATGTCAACATCCCATCACTTCCTAGAAAGATGAGGAAGGGGGATTAGGAGGTTATATACATCTTTGATCCCTGATTTCCAGGCAACATCAGCAGCTGCCCTTGAGAATAATCAGGTGTTCTCAAATTGTTAGCTTTACTCACTGAAGTTATTTAAAATTTAAATTTCTTATCATTGTCCTTAGCAACTTCTTGTCAGGTTTTGTGGCTGAGTGTGTTCCTAGAAGGAAGAGCATTTAGAAGTAATTTTTAAATGAAGTTTGGGGACTTCCCTGGTGGCGCAGTGGTTAAGAATCCACCTGCCAATGCAGGGGACACGGGTTCGATCCCTGGTCTGGGAAGATCCCACATGCTGCAGAACAACTGGGCCCGTGCGCCACAACTACTGAGCTTGCGCTCTAGAGCCCGCGAGCCACAACTACCGAAGCCCGCATGCCTAGAGCCTGTGCTCCGCAGCAAGAGAAGCCACCGCAATAAGAAGCACACGCACCGCAGGGAAGAGTAGCCCCCGCTCGCCGCAACTAGGGAAAGCCCACGCGCAGGCAACGAAGACCCAATGCAGCCAAAAATAAATAAATAAAATAAATAAATTTGTTTTAAAAAAATGAAGTTTGAACTTAGGATACACTTTCAAATTTGATAGGGTGTTTAAGCACCTTTAAAATCCAGGATGAAGAACCAGCTAGCTGATTTCCTTGAGACCTTGAGAGAAGATGGCTAAACGCATTACATTCACTTTCCCCAAACTCCAGCCAAAGGCACACTACCTGCTTCATTTTTAAATTTCATTCTACCTACTCTGCTAATTCAAAGCAAAAAAGAAAGCTGGGGTGAGGAGGAGGGAAAAACATTTTAAAAATACACATCAGATAAGAGAACTTTCAAATAAACAAAATTGCATGTCAACTACAGACTCCCTCTTAGTGATTCAGGGAAGTAGCTAACATTGAATGGAGAATTCAAAGAAGACTTCTTTGAGAAGCTTAGACAGTTCTGAATGAAATAAAGCATGGAAATGGCAGAGGACACGGAGGCAGAAGAATGCTGAAGCTGGGTGTGAAGACAAGGTGGCTGCCTCGGCTAGAAAAGAGGCAGTGGCAGAAGTGACTCGGACATGGAAATGATTGGCAGCATGCCCAAAAGAGCACGTGAAGGAAATCAGATCTGCTACAAGCTCCCACAGACACTGGGTTTCTAAGCAAGGCATGGACAAAGGCTCAGAGCAGGGTAGACCTTGGAGATAATCAGCCCCTCACTTTACAAATGAGGAGAATGAGGTCCAGTAGTATTAAGTAACTTGCCTGAGGTCTCACAGTGAGTGGAGGAGCTGGGACTAGAGCCAAATCCAGATCAAATCCGTTACTGAAGAGGATCTATCTGACACTCATGTGAGGGATGGGGGGAAGGGAGAGGATCAGGACACAAAATAGTCTAGTCATTCAGGTTTGTCCTGATTAGGGCCCAGAATAGGATCATGCTGGGAAAAGGCCACGACAGGTGATAGCCAGGGAAATAGGTACAGATGATCTAAGACACTTAGAAAGGAAAAACCCACTAAGACTTAAAAATAGATGTGGATACAAAAGGAGAGAGAGCATCATAAGCCATGATTCCCACCAAAGAATAATGTCATATTCCCACCAGCATTCACCTTTGTGAAGCTCCATACAGAGACAAGTCAGTGGCTTCCATGCAGGGTCCAGGCACCTGCATCTCCCAGGCCCATTTCCAGGACCTAGAAAATCGAGAAGGACTCCTTGGAAATTCCAATACCTGTGACCCTGTTGACTTGGAGTATCTCAGAATCACTACCCATGGTAGGGTAATAGATGAGGAACCAGAGAGGCAAGCTGGCTGATTACTACATGGGATTCACTAGAATGATTTTATGTCAAGGGCTATATTTACCTTCAATCAAGAAATAGTTAAGCATTTATTTATTTATTTTTTATTTTTTTACATAAATTTGTTTATTTATTTGTTTTTGGCTGCGTTGGGTCTTCGTTGCTGCGCACAGGCTTTCTCTAGTTGCAGCAAGCGGGGGCTACTTTTCGTTGCAGTGCGCCGGCTTCTCATTGCAGTGGCTTCTCTTGATGCAGAGCACGGGCTCTAGGCATGCGGGCTTCAGTAGTTGTGGCATGCAGGCTCAGTAGTTGTGGCACACAGACTTAGTTGCTCCACGGCATGTGGGATCTTCCCGGACCAGGGCTCGAACCCATGTCCCCTGCATTGGCAGGCGGATTCTTAACCACTGCGCCACCAGGGAAGTCCCAAGAAATAGTTAAGCATTTAAATTTGACAAAATACATAGGTATCAAACTCCTGGAGAAGTTCCAGCCATGATTTTAAAAGTTAAATGCTAGAATAACTACAAATGAATATAAATAGTAGTCCTCCAAAGGGGACTTGTACAAACTCTAAGGAATGCGCATCTAGATAAAGAGAGAATGGAAAATAATATCCCAGCTTAAAGCTAACCACCACCTTCCTATTTTCAAAGAGAAATCTTTAACTTTGTGCACAGAACCTAACTACTCAAAGTGTAGTTCAGTAATATTAACATCACCTGGGAATTAGAAAAGAATATACTCAGGCCCCACCCTAAACCTACTGGATTAGAATCAGCATTTTAGCAAGACACTCCCCACCCCAGGTGATTTATTTGCACATTCAAGTTTGAGCAGCACTGGTGCAGAATACTTTAAGGGTGGACTATATATAGCACTATACAGATAGAGTACCAAACAGGCAAATAAGAGACAAAGTACCTGTTCACTTTCTGTATACCATATTTTATTAGGTACTGCTCAGACAGACCTCCAATGTTTTTTAATGAATTTGGTACTTACTAATGACCACATGATATAAATGTGGGATCCATTTCACTTCCTGAAATAACACAGCTCTAGCGTTTTCATGCACATCAAATTTAAAACAGCTTAGTTGTTCTGAAAATACAATAATGATTCATTTTATTCAAGTTCCAACACTGAGTTCAGAGCACTTCACCACAAGCCCCATTAATTCCTACAGGTTCCTGGGAGTATCATTAAATCCCCCAGCATCCCTAAGAAGCAGGTGCTTGGCAAACATCCAATCTTCAAATGAGATTCAGAAGGACGTGGTCCTGAAAATGCAGTATTTTTCTGCCTTGTCCTGCCAGGGTAGCTTCTCGGGCTCAAACTCTCTCCCGCACTGAGGCCTCATACAGCTGCACACTCAAGTACTTCCCGAAAGGGAGAAAGGTCAGAGGTGTCATTATCCCATAAGCACTTGAGATTCCAGCTGTGGAGAAATTAATCTGGTTCGTTCCCGCTGAGAAGCCCTGAGTAAGATCTGGAAAGACAGAGGGAAATACAAAAGAAAGAACCTACTGAGAGGCTCTTAGGAGAGGAGAAGTCTCAGACATTTGCAGATTTTAAGGAGGGGGTTGGGGGCAAGGCTTGGCAGATAAGTGAGAGGATTACGGGGAGAGGTAAATATCCATCTCCCACTTCTCCCCCAGGAACAACAACAACAACAAAAGAGTGACCACGAGATTCCTCCAAATGACCCCCTTTCTTGATAAAAGGAAGAAAAAAAAGCCAATGTAGGGAGGAACCGTATGAGTTGGAAGCAAGACTAAAGAATCTCTTGAGGGTTTTTTGGTTTTGTTTTTTTCCAACGAAGGGAAATAAAGCAAAGGAGAAAACAGTACCCATCTAACCAGAATCTTATAGGAAGCAAACCACCAGGAGGATTAAGAGCCCTGTGAATAACCAAAGAAATGCAAGGGGATTCCTTTCCAGTTTAAATCCAGTGCTGGGGAGTCCGGCAGCCCTGGACTTGAAGCCACTTCCAGAGCAAGGGGAGGAAAAGGGAAAATCTTTACAGCCACCAGTAAGCAGAGCAGTGTCCAAAGAAAGAAAGAAACCAGAAAAATGCCCGGGGATAGGGCAAGCCAAGAGAAAAGAGTTCCTGTTAGCAGAAAAGTAAAAGATAAAGCAGACATATGGGAGACAACATGCAGGCAACCCCTTTAGGATGGGCGGGGAGATCCTCCCCTAGGGGGAGGGGACTTCAGGAGGTAACACTAGGAAGTGTGCACAGAAAAAAGGCCACAGAAGCAGAGAAAGTGTGGTGCTGAAGATATTTATTCACCAGAGGAAGGAAGAGGAAATAGGTGCACTGCCCTAACAGGGAGAGCACCTAAAGGGAAACGGGGTTCCAAAGAGGGAAGGAAGCTGAGGAAAGAAAATATCTTGGATGGCAGAAAAGCTCAGGAACCATGGACCATCGTATGGAAATGAACGAACTCAGAAAAAAGGTGCGCCGTCCCAGATTTAACAAGCACCAGGAAGGTGGCTGCACCCTGAGAATTGTGTAACCAAAAGTAGTGCATACTGTACATCTGGAGGGCACAGGAAACAAATACACTTTCAGATATGAAAATCTCCCCCAGGAAATAAGGTGGTCGGATTTAGAGAACTCATGAAAAACGGTGCAACCCCAAGAACAGAGTGACTGGAAAAAGCAGAGAATTCCCTTGTGTAAACACAAATATGTATCCTAAAATTTCAGGATTTGGATCTCATTTTCGGTAGACTCTGAAAATGAGGTGCACTCCCAGATTTTGAAAGAGCAGGGAAAGGAAGCAGCCCCTAAATTTAAGAAATTCTGGAAAGCACGTTGCCAGATTTGGGGCCTGGAAAAGGGAATTCTTCCTCGATTTTGTGCGAATATAAGTACCCCCAAAATTTTGGTTATTGGACCCCAGATTTAAGACTCGCTAATGGGAAGAACCCCCAAATTTGAAAGGGGATGCTTACTCAGACTGGAGGCTCGAAAAGGGAGTGTCCTCCCAGTTTGGGGGTCGTGGGGCAAGGGATACATCCTCAGTTGGGCAGGCTTTGGAAATTTAGATAACATCCCAGGGCTGGAGCCTAAGAAAGGGGGTGCACCGACCACATTTTCTAAAAACTATAGAGAAAGGGGACACTCCCATAGTCTGGCGCTTGAGAAAGGGGTGTGCTCCCCAGAATAGGATAAAAGAGTCAATAAAAGAAAACGCGTTCCCAAAGCACAAGGCAACGGCAGGGGTTGCTGGTGGAGCTCTCGAGGGCCACACAGCTCAGGCTCCGGCCCTAGCGCTTACACCCCACCCCCAACACGGCCCGCTCCGCGCCCCGGGCCCCGCACCCCGCGGTCCAGCCCCCTCGGGAGTCGCTGATTGGCCGAAGCCACCGTCACTCCTGCGGGCAGCCCTAGGGATTGGGCGCCGCTCGCACGCCCGCCACGCTCTCAGCAGCGGTCCCCGGGCCTCCCTCCCGGCTGGGCAAGCCGGGCCAGGCGGGGAGCGGGGCCGGGTAGGAGACTGGAGCAGCGGTGGCGTCCGTCACCGTCCCCGCCCGCACGGCGCGCGCGCGACGCGCCCGGCCCGACCCGACCCTGCCCCAGCCAGCCAGCTTCACCTCGCCGCGCCTTGCCGCGAGCTCACCTCACAGCCCCGCTCCGGCTGCTCCGCTCCGGGTCCAACCGACTGAAGGACTCTGCGTGCTGCGCACCACGTGACCCCGGGGACGCGCCCAGCGTATCCCCCACCCCCCCCAACACACGCACCATCGACTCCACCGAGTGACGCAGCGCCTCAGCTGCCCCGCCCCCGGCCACGCCCCACCCGATCACCGTGGCGACGGCTCGGGCGGGACACGCCCACTGCCCTGAGGCGCGGGAACAGGCCTGCTCCCGGGTCCGGAGCACGAAGTCCCCTCTCACTCGTATCCACTGTGATCACACGAAGCCCAGGACTGGACACTATCCATCACCTGTTAATTTTGCCTCCTGAATGCATCTCAAAGCCTCCTACTTCTCTCCATCCTGCTGCCAGCACTCCAGTCTAGTCCACCGTCACCTCTCTCTTAGATGATGGTTGTCCTCTCCACCCAATTACTCTTCCCCCTTCCAATGCATTCACACTCAGACAGCGGGAGCTTTTCAAAACGCAACTATATTCACAGCCATCCCCTGCTCAAAGTCCGTTGCCCACTGTTCTTCAGATTAAGATCTAAATCTTCACTGTGTGCCAGGCTCTTCAGAGTCTGTACCTAACTTTCCTCTCTCACATTCGCACGCATTCAGCTCTCCCACATTCTCAGTTCTCAGCATCTTTCAAGTCCTCTAACAAGCCAGGTTCCTTTCCGCCTCAGGGCCTTTGCACTCATCCCCCCACTCCGCTTCACCTCATTAGCTCCTAGGAAAGGATTCCAATTGCTGGTGTGGAGAGGAGCAGTATTCTGCCTCAGGGGACCAGGTCGGAGTTGCAGCCACCCCCCAAGGGTCTGAGATGTTTTCCCAGCGGGACTTGGGAAGTTCCAAAGAGGAATGCTTAACATTTGTTATTTAGGAAGGCAATAATGACTTTATTTTACTTTGGAAAAACAGGGCAGCTAGATTGCACTTTTTAAATGTAAATGTAATCATGTCACTGCCCTGCTTAGAACAACCAATCTCTCCATCACATCCTCCACCCTTGCTATTTCTCTGGCCACATTGACTTGCTGTCATTTCTATGGTTCTCTCCAAGCTCTGTCCAGGCACTGGGCCATTGACTAGGCTGTTGGTTTTTGCAAAACTAACCCTTTAACAGGTTTCAGTTTGTCATCTCCTCGGTGAGGTTCTCTTTGACTACATTAGCTAGAAAGTGCTCCCCTTGATCTCCTGCCTCGTACAGGGCAATTGCTCTCTACCTTATCACTGTTAATTTTCATCAGAGCACTTAACATAGTTTGTAATTATTTAATTTGTTTGTTCTCTTGGTTTTATTTGTCTTTTTCCCCAAAATTAGAGTTAGGAACTATCTTGTATCTACTGAATTGTCAGAGCCTGACAAATAGTAGACGCTCATTGTGTATCTGTGGAAGGAATGAAAGGAAAGAGAATATTTGGGGGAAAAAATGATAATTGAAAATAATGAGTAGATTCTTCTTTAATGACCTGGCTCCATAGGAGAGGTCTTTTCAAATCTGGACTGGAGGCTGAAGAGAGGATTTCCTGAGCTGAGGTAGTCAGGGCAGAGGGCGGTGCTTAGGGAGAGCTTCTAGGAAACCAGGGACAAAAGGTTCAGCTGTACACACTTTGACAACACATATACAAAAGTTGTAACCATACAGAGAAGATTAGTGTGGCCCCTGCCCAAGGATAACATGCAAATTAGTGAAGTGTTCCATATTTAAAAAAAAATTTAAAACACCTTCTGGAATTTGAGGACCAAAAGTACCTACATGAACTCGGCTAAGGGCTCAGATACAGGAAGAAAGGACCTTCCCAGGATCCTCTGGGTTTATGTTTATTATCATGAAATTGCTCAGATTTTAGTGGCTATTGTAGCATATAGAGAATTTTTTTGCCCCGCAACCGAAGTCATGCCACGAATCCATAGCCCCATACAAATATAACATGTTTCTTTACTTATTCAACCTGCACATATCGAGACCCAGGCTTGAGCTGAGCATCACAGACACAGAGCAGGGGACTTCACTGGCGGTCCAGTGGTTAAGACTCCGTGCTTCCACTGCAGGGGGAACGGGTTTGATCCCTGGTGGGTGGGATCCCACATGCTGGCGGTGCAGCCAAAAAAAAAGACACAGAACAGAATGAGATTTAGGCCCTGCTCTCAAGGAGTTTACATCCTGGTAAAGAAATCATCACAATTTGTAAGTTAAAATTCTTTTTGTCTGTTGCAAGTACAAACAAAAGAAACATGTATTACAAGGATGTTTGGGGGCCCAGAGCATGCACAGGAGGGCAGGTTTGGAAAATAAGCGGCACAGAGCAGCTCCAGCAAGAAGCAAGAAACAGCAGCTTCTGCAGCCAGCAGCACCACGCATCACAGCTGGGATTCAATCCTAACATCCCTTTGTCTTTGAGTCACTCACTCAAGAGGCAAAGTCTTGGCGGGGAGCTGATGTTGATTGGTCAATCTCAGGTCACATGGATTAGTCTAGGCTGCCAGGGGAAGAGAGGAACGATTTGCCCCTAAGGATAGCCCCACAAATGAAAAGAGAGGGGGAGGACTGACGCTGGCCAGACAAAAATAACTTCATACAAGTATGAATAAAATACCTTGGGAGTTAAGCTTTTCCTGATTAAAAAACCTGCGGAGGGCTTCCCTGGTGGCGCAGTGGTTAAGAATCTGCCTGCCAATGCAGGGGACACGGGTTCGATCCCTGGTCTGGGAAGATCCCACATGCCTCGGAGCAACTAAGCCCGTGCGCCACAACTACTGAAGCCCGTGCGCCTAGAGCCCGTGCTCTGCAACGAGAGAAGCCGTGACAATGAGAAGCCTGCGCAGCGCAACGAAGAGTAGCCCCAGCTGGCTGCAACTAGAGAAAGCCCTGTGCGCAGCAACAAAGACCCAACACAACCAACAATAAAACAAATAAATAATAAAGTAAAAAAAAAAAAAAAAAGAATCCGCCTGCCAATGCAGGGGACACAGGTTCGAGCCCTGGTCCGGGAAGATCCCACATGCCGCGAAGCAGCTAAGCCCATGCGCCACAACTACTGAGCCTGCACTCTAGAGCCCACGAGCCACAACTACTGAGCCCGAGTGCCACAACTACTGAGCCTGAGTGCCACAACTACGGAAGCCCGTGTGCCCAGAGCCCGTGCTGCGCAACAGGAGAAGCCACCGCAATGAGAAGCCCGCGCACTGTAACGAAGAGTAGCCCCTGCTCACCACAACCAGAGAAAGCCTGCGTGGAGCAACAAAGACGCAATGCAGCCAAAAATAAATAAATAAAGTAAACAAATTAAAAAAAAAAAACCTGCGGAAACCTGGCTTGCTTGCTTCTGAACTGAACAGTCCTGGGCTGCTAGTCACAGAATCCCAGTTTGCAAAGTTCTGGTCTAAACTCCAGGTCTCACCACTGCCTCTTTAGCAGCTTCCATCATTCTGCCTTAAGGTCCTCCCCAGCATCTCACTAGTAGTTGGTCTCAACCTCCCAATTCTTTCTTACCTAGAACCTTTCTTTGTCTAGATAGGCATTCAATTAATAGTTGTGATTGAGTGAACAAGTGATAGAATGAATGTACAGCAGCCTCAACTCCAGAGAGTAGAATCTCTCCAACCATTTCAGAACTGTGGTCCCAGCACATAAGATGACAGCTCCACAATGAAACCCTACATACACACGAGAATATACTGTAGCACCAGAGATATTCAATACCTGCATGGAAGTGTCCTTTCTCTCGCTAAGCATCACTTTTCTTCAACTGTAAAATGGGATGATATTTACCCTCATTCACAGAATTGTCACGATTAAGTTAAATAACATGTGAGAGTGTACTGTAAACTGCATAGTTCTATATAAATGATTTTCCAATTGCTTTCTTACTAGATTCATTGTCTAGAGTATTCAATGTCCCTAGCTAAAGAAAAGCAGAATTAAAGACCTGAGATAGGATATTCAACTAGAAAACTGATCTTTCTCAACCTCTACCCAGCAAACCTTTATACTCTGCCCTTATGCAACACCAAGGCATTTACAATCAGTCTGTCAAGGGAAAAGGGGAAAACTAAAACAGAAAAGCAAGCCCCTTGGCTGTGACTCACACCCACAGATCCCATGTACTCAGAGTATCACCAAGCCTGAGCATGTCAGTCTCCAAAGCAGGAACAGGGGTATGACATCTGCAGCACCAAGCTGAGTGTGAGAACTCAGGAAGTCGGAAACCACAGTCACAGCAGCATCTGAGGTCCAAGAACCTCCACAAGGCACCAGGGGCCCAAGGGAAGTGGGTTGAGTCTTTCCCCTGGTCTGAGGTCTCTCCAATCTGGGCCTGATGGAAAGTTCCTGAGCTCCTCAGGCCTTACTGCTCTCCAAGTGGGGGGGAGGAGAATTAAGTAGGAATTCCAATATATTTCCAGCGTTTTGCAAGATTATAAGGAAGGGGTAGGGGCAGGGAGAGAAGGACGTTTTTTATTCTTGTTATAGCCACTAAAGAGAGTGATAAAATCCACCTGGACCACTTCAAGGGCAGGGACTATGTTCTGTTCGCCTTTGTCCCTTGGGAGTCCCAGTACCTAGCACTGTTCCCTGTAATTTAAGCATACTTAATACTTGTTTCTTGTGGCTTGAAACTTTTGCCAGTTTAGAGATAAAGAGAAAGGGGGAGGAGTTTAGCCCCGGGGACTACTGGAATGGAAGCTATAAAGAAGTCAATTAAAGAAACAGTCTCTAAAAATCTGCTAGACTCCAGTTCACTCCCCAGATTTCTTGTAATTTAATTTTAAATAGTCATGCTGTCCCATGATTCGAATGCCAGAAATTATATAAAAGGTATACAATACAAAGTCTCCCTCAAATTTTTGTTCCTCATTTGTCTTGTTTCCATTGGTAACGGCTCCTTTTTTTTTTTTTCTCGTGGCCACGCCACTGCGGCATGCGAGATCTTCGAGATCTTCGCTCCCGCACCAGGGATCGAACCCATGCCCCCTGCTGTGGAAGCACTGGGTCCTAACCACTGCACCACCAACTCTTACTTTCTTATGAATCCTTTCAGTATTTCTTTTTTGTTGTTTTGTTTTTTGTTTTTAAAATTTTTGGCTGTATTGGGTCTTCGTTGCTGGGCGCGGGCTTTCTCTAGCTGCGGCGAGCGGGGGCTACTCTTCGTTGTGGTGCGCGGGCTTCTCATTGCGGTGGCTTCTCTTGTTGCGG
Organism: Eubalaena glacialis; assembly: GCF_028564815.1. Lineage (NCBI taxonomy): Eukaryota > Metazoa > Chordata > Mammalia > Artiodactyla > Balaenidae > Eubalaena > Eubalaena glacialis. The sequence goes on from NC_083728.1 coordinate 24,185,103, forward strand.
AGCACAGGATCTAGGTGCAAGGGCTTCAGTAGTTGTGGCTCGTGGACTCTAGAGCGCAGGCTCAGTAGTTGTGGCTCACGGGCTTAGTTGCTCCGCGGCATGTGGGAACTTCCCGGACGAGGGCTCGAACCCGTGTCCCCTGCATTGGTAGACGGATTCTTAACCACTGTGCCACTAGGGAAGCCCCAGTATTTCTTTATGAGTATAAGCAAAGCTGAATATAAGTTCAAATATATTTTGAACTTTTTACACAAAAGAAAGCATTGATACATGGTGTTCTCCACCTTAATTTTGTCACTAAACACACTTTGGACACCTTGTACATTTTGTACAATGGTATAAAAATAACCTTCTCATTATCTTGTTTTATTTTACTGCTACATAGTATTTCTTGTGTGGATATACTATAACTTGCTTAATCAGTCCCCTATTTAAGGACATTTGGGTTGTTTCCAATCCCTGGCAATTTAAAAACTATGTTCCATTTAGAAATAGTTCAACACATGTGTGCAGACAGAACTGTAATCTATTCTCTGATATGGGAGAACTGAGCCACAGGGGTATATGCATTTATAATTTTGATAGAGATTGCAAGTTACCCACTATAGATTCCCCCAAAATATAACTCCACAGTTGCAAGATGTGTTACAAGTCATCTTTACTTGTAACACTTAAAATCTGCAATGTTATTTATAGCTTAAGAAATAGAAATGCTTTCAAGATTATTCCCATAATGTTATTCTCACTTACTTGCATTCTTGATAGTGAAATGAGTGATGTTCCAGTTATCCAGCTAGGAATGTGTACAACCCACTTCCACAACCATATATGTCACACCTGTCATCACCATGTGTCTTTTTTTTTTTTTTTTGCCCCACCATACAGCTTGCAGGATCTTAGTTTCCCGACTAGATATCGAACCCAGGGCCCAGCAGTGAGAGTGCTGAGTGCTAACCACTGGACCACCAGGGAATTCCCACTATGTGTCTTTAAAAAAGATGTATTAGCAATTATCTTGATGATCTTGATGTAGGGGTAAATATCTATCAGACATGCAAAGGACAAGCCATTAAGGAAAATACTATAAATTCAACAACATAAAAAAATTCTATCCATGAATATATATCTACACATGGATGGTCTCAGGGCTATAGGGAAATGAGACAGGGAATGGAGGCTAAGGAAGAATAACTCAAAGAGGGACCATTCACTTTGTTTCCAATGTTTACAAACAATGTTGCAATAAACAATTCCCTTACTGAGGATCATTCACAATGATGTTTCCAGTTGCTTACAGACAATGCTTCAATAAACAGCCTTGTACATTCAAAAAAGGAAAAAGAGAGGAAAATCTGGGGCTGTGTCTCACTTAATGGAAATTGTGTGCCAAGAAGCAAATGTATGATTGAATGTATTAGTACAATTATGCGCATTTGAGGTTAAAAAAGGTAGGGGGGGAGGTGAAGAACATTGATAATTGATGCTCTGCCCCTCACACCCCTCTGGACTCCTTCTTGCCTGCTTATTGACTCACTAAGACCCAAAATCTCTCCCCTGCTTCTCAGTTGTTGCACATTTGTGAGTTTGAAATCTAACCTCCTTGACATCACCCTACCCAACCCAGCTCACAGTAACCCTGGGCCTAAAAAAAGTCACTGAAGTCCAATCTAGATTCCAAATTCCACGCTCTAAATAGTACCTCCAAAAAAGTCGTTGGATGACAATTATGGAAAAACGGGTAATCACAGGTACGCTCACACCTTATTCCACTTCCCTGGCTTTCCTTGCCTATATCACTGTCTTTTTTTTTTTTCCTTGCTACTTCATAAGCACTTTTAAGGCCTTTATGCTTTTCAAAGATTTATTTACCCTACATACCCTTCCTCTTCCCACTCCTACAGTTGTAGTAGGTAAAATAGAGGCAAAAACTTGGCTAAAGTAGAAACTAAAGGTGCCGTAAAACCCCAAATGTTGAAATCTTATGAATACATAGAGAGCTGGATCCTACACACTTTGAACTCTCCCTGCTCTAGAGAGCCTGTGTCTTCCCACCAGGGAAGACAGGGGTAAAACCTCTGACTTTTCAAAGGCCAGATGGAGAAATAAGTTATATTTATATTTCCTATAGAGTTTCCAAATTTTCCTTTTACCCCTGCACACCACACTCACCTTTGCCTGTCTCCCTTCCTATTCTACTTCAAATTTTTATCCCTTTGGGAAAAAAAAATAATGACAATATCTATTGAACATTCACTGTTTGCCAGGCACTGTGCTAAGCCGTTTACATGAATTATTTCATTTAATATTGACAATAACCCATGAAGAGAGGTCCTATGTATTATCATCATTTTGCAGTTGAAGAAATGGAGGCCCAGAGAAGTTAAGTTATTCATCTAAGGTCACATTGCTAAGAATAATTTAAACACAGGCAGTTTAACTCCAGGTCTCATGCTTATTAATCCTGAACTCACCAAATTCTCAGTTGAGACTCCTCTAGTTCCTCTGTTCTCAAACTCTCTCCAATCTGGCCAATTCTACAAACTATTCAAGTTGCCATTCTAACATAATACTAATAATAAGCAAAGTGACCCTTTAAAAACATATCAAATCATCCACTCCTCTGCACAAACCGTTATAATGTTGTCCCCTCTCTAACTGAAAGTAAATTCAAAATCTTTACCTACCAGCCATTCTTCATCTGCCTCTTGTGTTCCCCAGCTCTCTGACCTCAAATTCTCTTCTCTCTGCTTTGCTCACTCCAGTTGCACTAGCATCTTTGCTTTTTCTTGAACACACTAATCTCACGTCTCCCTGTGGTTTTATACTTGCTGTTCCCTCTGCCTGGAAAAATCTACCCCCAGATACCCATAAGACTGAGCACCTCATTTCCTTCTGATCTCTGTTCAAGGGTCATTTTATCATAGAGGCTTTCCCTACCACCCTAAATAAAACAGTATCCTGTCTTTCTCTATCTCCCTTAATCTCATTTATTTTTCTTCAAAGCATTTATCACCACCCAGTATATTACATATTTATTTTTCTGTTAATAATCTGTTTCATATCTTTAGAATTTGAAATTCTTGAGTGCAGGGACTTTGTCTTCTTTATTGCTATATCCCCAGCACATGGAATGCTACCCAGCATAAAACAGGTGCTTAATATTTTGCATGAATGATAATACTAAATAATATTTTTGGAGTGCTTCCATTACACCAGGCATTCTAAGTACTTTACATATGTATTTTCTCATTTAATCTTTATAACAATCTTATGAGATTTAACAACCTTTTTAATGTGATGTCCAAAACTTTTCAGTGGCCTATGAACAACTAGCTCTCTGAGAAAAAAAGAAAAGGTTGATTTGTAACATTTGTGATATCTGTAGTATAAATACTCACACTGTGGCTGATTTAAGACTACTAATATGAGATCAACTGGCTCACAAAATTCCTGGACACTTATTTACTCATAAGCTGGTATGAGTCTGCTGCAGCACACCACTGCCACTATTCTTAGCAGAGCATGGAAACCTCTTCACAAATTAGCCCTTATCAATCTTTCCAATGGAATCTCCTCTGACTCTCCAACTTGCCCACACAGCCCACTTTCAAATCATGAAGAATTCCTGTCTGTGTAAGAACATGCCCTGCTTGTTCTATACTTAATTGTCATTGGGCAATGTACTTTATTTCTAAGAAGTTCTTTCATCCTTCCTCAGTTTGGCTCTGTACTGATGCATCTTCAAAGCAGCACCAACTAATTCAACAAACAGTAGTTACACAACCAGCACATTCCAGGTAGGATGTTAGGAGCTGGGGGGTAGAGATAAAGGAGAAGCAGTTGATATTCCCAGAGTAGCTCACAATCTGGTAGTGAAGGCAAATGCATAAGCAAGGAAGTTGAATTACAGTCTAAGAGGAGCAATAATGAGGGATTGATTGAGTCTAACAAGGGTGGGCAGGATCAAGACCAACTTCCTAAAGGAAATAAAACACAAACATCTTTACAGACAGACATTTTCAAGGCAGGGAGATACAGGCAATTTGAGAGTTCTGGAACAGATTGAGAAAGTGCTGTAGAATACACAATTAGGCTTCCTGGACCCCTCTTTGCTCCCCAAACCCTCAGTGGGAAACTCTATTCCACTCCATTATAGGAGAATTGCCAATGGGCAAGTGGTCAAAATCAATGTATAGTCACGAACACGGGGGAAATACAATAATAAGTCAATATCTTGAGAAATGTTTGCCAAAATCTTATACTTGTTGGTTATCAGCAAATCATAGCCAACAAACTAGGTAGCCATGGATCAAAGAATGCCATAGAACTTGATAGACCTGTTTAATCAGTTAGAAACATTGGAAAATATAGCAAAAAGCATTGTTGGTGGGATATGGAGAAAAGTACACATAATAAATATATAATTATAATAAAAATTATAAAATTAGGGGGCTTCCCTGGTGGCGCAGTGGTTGAGAATCTGCCTGCCAATGCAGGGGACACGGGTTCGAGCCCTGGTCTGGGAAGATCCCACATGCTGCAGAGCGACTAAGCCCGTGAGCCACAACTACTGAGCCTGCGCGTCTGGAGCCTGTGCTCCGCAATGGGAGAGGCCGCGACGGTGAGAGGCCCGCGCACCGCGATGAAGAGTGGCCCCCGCTCGCCGCAACTGGAGAAAGCCCTCGCACAGAAACGAAGACCCAACACAGCCAAAAATAAATATAAATAAATTAATTAATTTTTTAAAAAATTAAACTATGTGTCAGCCACTGATTTATATGCTTTACTTGTATTAACACATTTAATTTTGCCACAGTTTTATAAAGCAGGTTCTATTATTATCCCACAGATATTTCACTGAGAAAACTGAGACTTAAGACAGGTTAAATAACGCACTCAATGTCACAGACATACAGCTGAATGCTGGAGCCAGGCTGTACTGGCTTGCAAGAGCTGATTATTAAATATTCAGTTGCTAGGTTAAAATAGGCCATAGTGGAAATAGTTACACTATGAACATTGGCAAACTCTATACATCACGCTTCTTTTTTAAAAAAAATAAATTTATTTATTTTATTTATTTATTTTTGGCTGCGTTGGGTCTGGGTCTCCATTGCTGCGCGGGGGCTTTCTCTAGTTGTGGCGAGTGGGGCTACTCTTCATTGCGGAGCACAGGCTTCTCATCGCCGTGGCTTCTCTTGCTGTGGAGCACGGGCTCTAGGTGCATGGGCTTCAGTAGTTGTGGCACGCCGTGGGCTCAGTAGTTGTGGCTCACAGAATCTAGAGCACAGACTCAGTAGTTGTGGTGCACGGGCTTAGTTGCTCCGCAGCATGTGGGATCTTCCCGGTCCAGGGCTTGAACCCATGTCCCCTACATTGGCAGGCAGATTCTTAACCATGGCACCACCAGGGAGGTCCCTCTTTTTCTTTTTTTTTAAGAGCAAATTTATCAAAACACCATCGGTAGTCTTAGGTACTATTCCAGGCCCTGGGGATATAATAAACAAAATAAACAAAAATGTCAGCCTTCATGAAGTTTGAATTACAATGAAATTGTAATTCAAATAGTCTAATGTAATTCAATAGTCTAATGGTGGGAGATAGACAATGAACAAATAAATGAATAAAATATATGATATGTCAGATGATGACAAGTGCTATGGAGAAAAGTAAGTTAAAAGGGGTAATAAGTATGGCACGCTACCATTTTATTTTTTATTATTTATTTATTTATTTATTTTTGGCTGCACCGCTCAGCATGCAGGATCCCAGTTCCCCAACCAGGGATGGAACCTGCCACAACCCCTGCATTTGAAGCCCGGAGTCTTAACCACTGGACCGCCAGGGAAGTCCCCACGCTACCATTTTATTTTTTTTATAAATTTATTTATTTTATTTTTGGCTGTGTTGGGTCTTCATTGCTGCACTCGGGCTTTCTCTAGTTGAAGCGAGCGGGGACTACTCTTCCTTGCGGTGTATGGACTTCTCATTGCAGTGGCTTCTCTTGTTGCGGAGCACGGGCTCTAGGTGTGCTGGCTTCAGTAGTTGTGGCTCGCGGGCTCTAGAGCACAGGCTCAGTAGTTGTGGCGCACAGGCTTAGTTGCTCCATGGCCTGTGGGATTTTCCCGGACCAGGGCTCAAACCCGTGTCCCCTGCATTGGCAGGTGGATTCTTAACCACTGTGCCACCAGGGAAGCCGCTACCATTTTATTTTATTTTATTTTTAAATTTATTTTGGCTGCACCAGGTCTTAGTTGCAGCAAGCAGGATCTTCATTGTGGCATGTGGGCTTCTTAGTTGCGGCATGCAAACTCTTAATTGCGGCATGCATGTGGGATCCAGTTCCCCGACCAGGGATCAAACCCAGGCCCCCTCCATTGGGAGCGCAGAGTCTTACCCACTGGGCCACTAGGGAAGTCCCTCCATGCTACCATTTTAAATAGGATGGTCAGGGAAGGCCTCACTGAGAAGGTAACATCTGATTATAACCTTAAGGAAATAGGAAGGAGCAAGACCTGCATCTGTCTTGGAGGGGAGTGTCAAGGCTCTAAGAAGCACAGACATACCTTAGGTACTTAAGGGAGAGCAAAGAGGCCAGTTGACTGGAACAGACAGAGAAAGGGGGAATCTGCAAAGGGGAGTGTGATAACTGTAATTAGGCATTATTTTTTTTACTTAAAGAAAAGGTCTTGGTAGACGTAGCTGGATAAATCATAAACTAATAGCAAAAATAATAGCTCATGTTTATTGAATGTTTCCTGTGAGTCAGACACTGTGCTAAGTGCTCCACATACATTATCTTACTTAATCTTCCCCATATTATTTTACTTAATCCTCAGAGCAGTCTGTGAGGCTGGGGAAACAAACTTAACTGCGAGTATAAGTAAATTGCACAGAATTATAATATGTAGGGGAACAGATGAGAGCCCGTGTCTGTTCCCACCTGCTCTATCACCTACCCTTCCCTATTAGAATTGGTAAGTGAATTTGTTGGATCCACAGGATTAATCTGAGTGAAGATGTTTCAGTGTAATTGTAGGGCCACAGAGGGGTGTTATTAGGCGTATGGGTGTGACTTGGCATATGATTATGAAAACAAAAACCTATAGACCTTAAGAAAGGCATTAAGAATTTACTGGAAGAATAATTTTAACTGAGGGTAATGGGAAAAGACACGCAAAGAAGGTAGCATTTGAACTGGACCTTGAAGAGTAAATATCAGATGCTTATATATCAGTCAAGGTCATGTAGGGTGGTAGAGACCACATGTTATTTGAAGAGAAACAATTTGATATAATGGGTTGTCAACCACATAACTGAAGAAGTAAAAGGAGAAATCTGAGCTATCATGAAGGTAGTAATTGTAGGAACATCTACAACACTTAGGGCTGAGGGAACAAAAGGAAGAGGTTGAAATTATTAAAACACATAAACTTAGAGGAGGTGCCAAACAGAACTGAAACAGACCTCTGAAGAGGAGGCACAGCTTGGTGGGTGCTTGTGCTTCTGAACTCAGAGGGGCTGGGACCAAGACCTGTGTGAAGGAGGCACTGGGCAGTCAGTGCTAACTATACTGATTCTGGAAGTGCTGGAAAAACTGCAAACTGATTCAGCTGTTGTAATGGGAGGGAACTGCCACTGCCGGAATTAAGACACTTTGCTGGGATGCAACTGATAGAAATAGGAAGCAAGTAAGAGGGAGGCTTCTATCCTTCCTCCTCCAGCTTTGCTATATCACTCTAGTAGTCTCTATTGGAAGAGCTTAACAGAGAGCCAGCATATAAAGGAGAAATATTGTTTGCAGAGTCTCAGCCCCGAAATCATAGAGCAGAAGGGTGAATTTGGAGCTGAGACAATAGCTAATAACTGACTCACCTTACCTGGTTTAGAAGGCTTTGCATAGGAAAACCGGACAACCACATGTAAAAGAATCAAACTGGACTAGTCTCTCACATCATGTACAAAAATAAATTCAAATTTTTAAAATTGTTTATATTTAAAGACTTACATGTAAGACCTGAAACCATGAAACTTCTAGAAGAAAACAAAGGCAGTGCGCTCTTTGACATCGGTCGTAGTAATATTTTTTTGGATATGTCTCCTCAGGCAAGGGAAACAAAAGCAAAACAAACAAAGTGGACTACATCAAACTAAAAAGTTTTTTCACAGTGAAGGAAACCATCAACAAAATGAAAAGGCCACCTACTGAACAGGAAAAGATATTTGCAAATGATATATCCCATAAGGGGTTAAAGTACGAAGAACTCATACAACTCAACATCAAAAAAAAAAAAAACCCCATTAAAAACTAGGCAGAGGATCTGAAAAGGCATTTTTTCAAAGAAGACATACAGATGGCCAACAGGCACATGAGAAGATGCTCAACATCATTAATCATCATGGAAATGGAAATCAAAACCACAATGAGATATCACCTCACATCTGTCAGAATGGCTATCATCAAAAAGACAACAAGTGGGACTTCTCTGGTGGCGCAGTGGTTAAGAATCCACCTGCCAACGCAGGGGACACGGGTTCGAGTCCTCGTCCAGGAAGATCCGACATGTCGCGGAGCAACTAAGCCCGTGTGCCACAACTACTGAGCCTGCGCTCTAGAGCCCGCAAGCCACAACTACTGAGCCCGTGCGCCTAGAGCCCGTGCTTGGCAACAAGAGAAGCCACCGCAATGAGAAGCAGCCCCCGCTCGCTGCAACTAGAGAAAGCTCGCGCCCAGCAACAAAGACCCAACGCAGCCAAAAATAAATAAATATATAAATAAATTAAAAAAAAAAAAAGACAGCAAGTGTTGGCAAAGATGTAGAGAAAAGAGAACACTTGTTCACTGTTGGTGGGAATGTAAATTGGTCCACTACTATGGAAAACAGTGTGGAGAGTCCTCAAAAAACTAAAAATAGAACTACCAGATCCAACAATTCCACTCCTGGGTACTTATACAAAGAAAACAAAAATACTAATTCAAAAAGATACATGCAGACTTCCCTGGTGGCTCAGTGGTTAAGAATCCTCCTGCCAGTGCAGGGGACATGGGTTCGAGCCCTGTTCTGGGAAGATCCCACATGCTGTGGAGCAACTAAGCCCACGTGCCACAACTACTGAAGCCCACGTGCCACAACTACTGAAGCCCACGCGCCTAGAGCCCGTGCCCCGCAACAAGAGAAGCCACTTCAGTGAGAAGCATGCGCACCGCAAGGAAGAGTAGTCCTCGCTCGCCGCAACTAGAGAAAGCCTGTGCACAGCAACGAAGACCCAACGCAGCCAAAAAAAAAAAAAAAGATACATGCACCCCTATGTTCATTGCAGCATTATCTATAATAGCTAAGCTATATGGAAGCAACCAAAGTGCCCATCAACAGATTAATGGAGGAACTTCCCTGGTGGTCCAGTGGCTAAGACTCCACGCTCCCAATGCGGGGGGTCTGGGTTTGATCCCTGGTCGGGGAGCTAGATCCCACTTGCATGCCGCAACTAAGAAGCCCATATGCCGCGAGTAAAACATCCCCCATGCTGCAACTAAGACTCGGTGCAGCCTAAATAAATAAATAAATATTTTTAAAAAAAGATGGATAAAGAAGATGTGGTATATATATACAATGGAATATTAGCCACAAAAAAGAATGAACTCATGTTATTTGCAACAACAAGGATGGACCTAGAGGGTATTATGTTAAGTGAAATAAGTCAGACAGAGAAAGACAAATCCTGTATGATTTCACTTATATGTGGAATCTAAAAAACAAATGAACAAACATAACAAAGTAGAAACAGAGTCATAGATTCTGAGAACAGGAGGTTGCCAGAGGGGAGGGAGATCAGGGGTGGAGAGAAATAAGTGAAGGAGGTTGAGAGGCACAAACTTTCAGTTGCAAAATGTCTTGGGTATGAAATATACAGTGTGGGGGATATAGTCAATAAATATGTAATATCTTTGTATGGTAACAAGTAATAACTAGACATCATGGTGAACATTTTGAAATACATTGAAATATTGAATCATTATATTGTGTAACAGGAACTAACATAGTGTTATAGGTCAATTATGCATCAACAACAAGCAAGAAAACAAACATAGGAAATGAGATCAGATTTGTGGTTACCAGAGGTGAGGGGTTCGGGGGAAGGGGAATTGGATGAAAGCAGTCAAAAGGTACAAACCTCCAGTTAAAAGATAAATAAGTACTCTGGATGTAATGTATAACATGATAAATATAATTAATAACACTGTTGTGTGTTATATATGAAAGTTGTTAGGAGAGCAAATCCTAGGAGTTCCTCTAACAAGGAAAAAATTTTTTTTATTTCTTTAATTTTGTATCTATATGAGATGATAGGTGTTCACTCAACTTATTGTGGTAATCATTTCACGATGTATGTAAGTCAAATCGTTATGTTGTATACCTTAAACTTACACAGTGCTGTATGTCAGTTATATCTCAATACAACTGAAAGAAAAATAAAAAGGTGGCTTTGCATGGTCTGGATCCTCACAAGCTTCTTTGCTATAGCCACATGGCCTCTGGCAGGTCCTTAAAGACACCATACTCCCTGTTGCTACAAGGACTTCTGCAGATTTTATTCTTTAACTAGAATGTTCCACCTATTAAATGCTCTTTCTCACACTAAATATACTTTCATAACACCAGAAACCTCTCTTGTAGCACTTGTCACAGTTGTACATCTTCATTTACTGATACAGTCTTTTGATCAAAGCCTGCCTCCTCCAGCTAGATTGTAAGGTTCAGGAGGACAGGGACCATGACTTTTTTTGCACTCCATTGTTTGTTTTCCCAGTGCCTACTTCAGTGACTGCCACATAATAGAAATTCAATATACATTTGTTTAAAATTATTGCAATATCCTGAAAATAGTGAAACATGAGATGTGTTCTAGAAAGCAGGGATTTGGGGGGCTTTTATCTCCCTGTAGCATCTTGCTCTAGATTCTAGAGGTCCTTAGAAGACCCCTCTCTTTCTTCTTTCCCCTCCTTCCTTCCTTTCCTTCCTTTCTTCCTTCCTTCCTTCCTTTTCTTTCTTTCTCCTTCCTTCCTTCTTTCCTTCTCTTCTTTTTTAAACTAAGGTAAAATTCATATAACACAAAAGAAAATTAACAATTAGCCATGCTAAACTATCCAATTTTTGTCATTTCCTGCATTCACAATGTTGTGTAACCATCACCACTAGCTAGTTCCAGAACATTTTCATTATCCCAAAAGGAAATCTCATACTCATTAAGTAGTCATTTCCCATTGCTCCCTCCCCCTAACACTTGGAAACCACTAGTCTGCTTTCTGTCTCTATGGATTTATCTATTCTGAATGTTTCATATACATGGAATTATATGTGACATTTTGTGTCTGGCTTCTTTCATTTAGTATAATGCTTTTGAGGTTCATCTATTTTGTAGCATATATCAGTACTTCATTCTTTTTCATGCCTGACTAATATTCTATTGTATGGATATACCACATTCAGCTTATATATTTATCACTTGATGGACATTTGGGTTGTGTTCATTTTTGGCTATCATAAATAGTACTGCTATGAACATTGGTTTACAGATATTTGTTTGAAAATATATTTTCAATTCTTTTGTGTTTATACCTAGGAGTGGAATTGCTGGGTTGTATGGTTAATTCTATACTTAACTTTTTTTTTTTAATTTTAATTTTATTTTTGGCTGTGTTGGGTCTTCGTTGCTGTCTGTTGGCTTTCTCTAGTTGCGGCGAGCAGGGGCTACTCTTCATTGTGGTGCAAGGGCTTCTCATTGCGGTGGCTTCTCTTGTTGCGGAGCATGGGCTCTAGGCACGCGGGCTTCAGTAGTTGTGGTGCATGGGCTCAGTAGCTGTAGCCGTGGGCTCTAGAGCACAGGCTCAGTAGTTGTGATGCATGGGCTCAGTAGCTGTAGCCGTGGGCTCTAGAGCACAGGCTCAGTAGTTGTGGCACATGGGCTTAGTTGCTCCGCGGCATGTGGGATCTTCCCGGACCAGGGCCCAAACCCATGTCCCCTGCATTTGCAGGCAGATTCTTAACCACTGCACCACCAGGGAAGTCCCCATACTTAACTTTTTGAGGAACTGCCAAACTATTTTCCACAACAGTTGTACCATTTTACATTCCCACTAGCAATGTCTAAGGGTTCCACTTTCTCCATATTCTTACCAAAATCTCTTGCTTCTTTTACAACCACTGCACGCAAGTCATGTTCATACTGCACATATTCCAACTCTGATGCTTCATTTCTATCTTGAGTTAGGACCTGGTTATTTGTAGATGTTTGTGCAAGTCATGTCTCTTTGGGCCTCCTCCAGAAAATGATTGTTAAGGAACGTTTTTTCCTGCTCCCAAAAAAAATTCTTTTTGAGTCTGTTAGAGACACACTTTCAGAGATGCTGCCTTTCTGGGCTATTCATTTTCATTCACTCATATCACAGAATCACATGCTTTTCATTCAAAATCACTGTGGGTTGATGCTTCTTTTGTTTTTCGTCCGTCATTTTCAAGGTATATCTCCATCTTGTGATGCCTTGTCAGCAGGATCTTCCTCTCCATTGCTAAATTTGCTTAAATTTGAAAACTTTTGCAATGTTATGTTTGATTACATTTCTTTTTGCTTCCGTTAGCAGATGTTTTAAAACAATACTCTGCCTCCTAATTTGCAATGTTTTATCCACGTCTCTGGTTGTCGAATCAGAATATTTTGGAATAAAATATATTGCTTTCTCTGGTCCTCTAAGCTTGCTTCTGCCATTCCTTCATTTTAAATAAAATTAATATTACCCAATTTGTATGCATTTGTCAAAACTCATATATTGGTAAAATTAAGATTTTTGCATTTCACTGTATGTAAAACTTACCTCATTAAAGAAAAAAAAGAATTGTGAACTACTAAACTCAGTTTAAAATATGCAAAGCTGAAGAGTTTAGGGATGATGGTGTACTGATGTCTGTAATTTTGAAAAGAATTAAAAAATTAAGCTGGATAGAAGGATGGAAAGAGGGATAGGTAGATGAATAGATACGTGGTAAAGCAAATATTGAAAAATGTTAAATTTAAAATAATTGGTAGGCATACGTTCTATTCTCTCAACCTCTCTGATAATTTTCATAGTAAAATGTAAAAAAAAAGCAAACCTCCTTAACTGCTCTGATGACCTATGTCAATCAGCAATTTGCAGAAAATTCTGTGATCACTTCCACCATAGTCTGATCCCATCAATTTATTTCATCCAATTCAAGTAAACAAACAAAATTTAGAGGAATAAATGGGATAATGTATAAAAATGGTTTATACACTGTGAAGAGCTATATAAACATGCTATTATTAGTTCTATGATGGTCAAGGCATTGAGCTTGCATAAACTCTTAATACAAAACACTATCTTGAACATAATTTTGTTCCTTCAAGAATTCTCTAACTAATCTAGAAACTTTTGAAGGAAAGAGACTGTGTTTTTTATTTATTTGGTACTCACAAATTGTCCACTGAGTGCCAAAAATTCAGAGGGTACTAAATAAACAGAGAATGAATCAGTAAATGGCACATTTCACAGATCGAACTCTAAAAGAAGAGGGGAGGGGCAAGATAGGAGTAGGGTATTAAGAGGTACAAACTATTATGTATAAAATAAATAAGCTATAAGGATATATTGTACAGAACAGGAAATATAGCCAACATTTTATAATAACTATAAATGGAGTATAATCTATAAAAATTTTGAATCAATATGTAGAACATGTGGAAGTAATATAATATTGTCAATCAACTATACCTCAATCAAAAAAAAAAACCCCACAAACCTCTAAAAGAGTATTTTAAATTTTAAGTTATATTTTATTGAATTTTTGTCATTTTTATTTTCAATCTAAAATAGTGTTTTGCGGGACATCCCTGGTGGCGCAGTGGTTAAGAATCTGCCTGTCAATGCAGGGGACACGGGTTCGATCCCTGGTCCAGGAAGATTCCACATGTCGCGGAACAACTAAGCCCGCGAGCCACAACTACTGAAGCCCGCACGCCTACAGCCCGTGCTCCACAACAAGAGAAGCCACCGCAACGAGAAGCCCACACACCGCAACAAAGAGTAGCCCCTGCTCGCCACAACTAGAGAAAGCCCATGCTCAGCAACAAAGACCCAATGCAGCCAAAAATAAATGAAAAAATAGATAAATAAATATAGTGTTTTGCAGGAGTTCCCTGGTGGCCTAGTAGTTAGGATTCCGGGCTTTCACTGCCATGGCCCAGGTTCACTCCCTGGTTGGGAGACTGAGATCCTGCAAGCCACATGGCGCAGCCAAAAAATAAATAAAATAGTGTTTATTTATTTATTTTTGGCTGTGCTGGGTCTTCGTTGCTGCGTTGTTTCTCTAGTTGCGGTGAGTGTGGGCTACTCTTTATTATGGTGCGTGGGCTTCTCATTGTGGTGGCTTCTCTTGTTGTGGAGCACAGGCTCTAGGTGCACAGGCTTCAGTGGTTGCAGCACACACGCTCGTAGTTGTGGCTTGCGGGTTCTAGAGCACAGGCTCAGTAGTTGTGGCACACGGGCTTAGTTGCTCCACGGCATGTGGCATCTTCCCGGAGCAGGGCTCAAACCCATGTCCCCTGCATTGGCAGGCAGATTCTTAACCACTGAGCCACCAGGGAAGCCCCTTGCACAATCCTTCTGTTCATCGGATGCACAGGAGGACAAATAAGTGACTGGTGATGTAACCCTGCAATGGCTCATCTGTTAATGACCAACCATTTACAAATTTATGCAAATTCCTTTTGGATATGTCACTACAATGCCACTGACATTATGGCCAGTAGACAGGCAAGTATTTGAAACAAATGCCAAATTCAATCTCTAAGTAGATTTATTAGAAAATCAAGTACAAAGTGGGGGTGGGGGAGGGGCATGATTTGATCCGCTCAAATCAGGCAAGTCATATGGGTGGCAAAATTACCTCCATCAGTATGAAATGGGATTGAGTTTCTCATTGTTATGGAGACTTAAGAGGGGGGGGAAATAAAAGCTCATTGTGCCCTCAGTAGCTCAAGAATTGCTGGAAACTGTCTGGGAAACCATGCAAACACAGTGTTTGGTCCAGGTCAGAAACTCTCGCCCATCAGGAACCTTGGTCCGCTAAGATAATATCTGAATTCTCTTGGAATGTTAAACTCAAAAATAGTAAAACCCTTCTAAGTGTCCTTTTTATACAGGTAAGTTTAAAGTCTTAAAACTTTCATATTAAGGTTAAGAATAGTTTGTAGTATCTGTATTTAAATTGTAATGTTTAAGGGAACTTGGCATACTAGAAATTCAAATAAAAAATGTGTGATTGAGTAATTGACTTGAGATGGAAAGGTATGAGACTACATTAGAATACTTTAAGAAGTTTTAAAACTCACTCTATTTGTGATTTTAATTTTTTAGATTTAGAAGAATTGTTTACATACTTGGGAAAGTTTTTTTTTTTAAACTTTGGGTTTATTTATTTATTTATGGCTGTATTGGGTCTTCGTTTCTGTGCGAGGGCTTTCTCTAGTTGCGGCAAGTGGGGGCCACTCTTCGTCGCGGTGCGCGGGCCTCTCATTATCGCGGCCTCTCTTGTTGCGGAGCACAGGCTCCAGACGCGCAGGCTCAGTAATTGTGGCTCAGGGGCCTAGTTGCTCCGCGGCATGTGGGATCTTCCCAGACCAGGGCTCGAACCCGTGTCCCCTGCATTAGCAGGCAGATTCTCAACCACTGCGCCACCAGGTAAGCCCGGGAAAGTTTTAAAATACTCAAAAATAATACATCATGTTAAATTAATAAAAGCATACTAAATTTGAGGAAACTTGTCTAACATAAATGGGACTGAGTTTTTGAAGGGAATTTAGTCCATTCAACTGGAATTCAACTCAATATTAACAGAAAAAGTGAAGATGATTCTAAAATTTTATTTAGTTAGATTCATAAATAAAACAAACAAATTACAAACAAATTTTCTACGTCAGTCTTAAAGATTCAAGGAAAACTGGATAAAAATGCACTTACTATATAAGTTGAATATTAGTTTTTAAAATGCAAGTGTGAAAAATAGCATCCCCTGTCCATAAAAATCATACGTGGACATTAAAAAACTCACATTCGCAAAATATATTTAATTTTCCGCCAAATTCTCTAAGGATAATACCTGTTACCTCCTTTATCCCTGGCGCTTAGTTATGCTGTGGTCTCCTCTTCATAAGTTTTAAGATAGAATGATATTCTTGGTGCTGGTGATGATTTAACCCAATGACCTTCACTGCAAATGACTCGAGAACAAAATGATGAAAGGGCAATGAGTCCATGAGCCAGACAGAGTGAGAGAAGTTTTGCAAAGAGAATGAAAAGCATATTATGTTAATATTTTCTTTTAAATGTATAAAAATACTTTTGTTTTAGAGACTGAGTTTTCCAGCAGGTGTTCCTTGATTGTGTGCTCAATTGCCAGGTTCACTCTGATATTCCTGGAACAGAAAACAATTTAAGGGATATTCAATACTCAAGTGACTTAGAGCTTAAAACCTTTCTCTTCTCAAATAAGAAGTCTAGAGGTTAAGGTCAAATTCTGTCATGTTCCCAAACAAAGAAAAAAATTAAGAAGGGGCCACCACCTATGCTTTAATATTGGCACAATTAACAACACTTACAGGGAAAAGAGAGGCAAAGGCTAGCTTGTCTTTTCTGATATATTATGCGTCAATATAATGTGGTGATTTTCAACATTTAAAAAATGAAAGGACTTTCCTGGCGGCGCAGTGGTTAAGACTCTGTGCTCCCAATGCAGGGGGCCTGGGTTTGATCTCTGGCCCAGCAACTAGATCCCACATGCATGCCACAACTAAGGAGCCCACGTGCCTCAACTAAGAAGCTGGCGAGCTGCAAGTAAGCAGCCCGCCTACCGCAACTAAGACCCGATGCAACCAAATAAATAAATAAATAAATATTTTTAAAAATAAAATAAAAAATGAAAAGAGGATCTGAGTTTTCAGGAAAAGAAGTTAAGGGAATATTACTAATTATGCAAAATCTATTAACCCTCTAAAAGAAACACCTGAGGGGAAAGTTAATCCGAAATGGAAAGCCTCTCTATACTTTCCTCTAATTTTGTTTAGAAATAACAGAAGTTAACTGTTTTGAGGATTAAATATTTGCCAGGCATTTTACAGCTATTATCTCATTCAATCCTCACTATACTCCTATTAGGCTTTCATTCATTCATTCATTCATTTATTACGTGTCCACCTGGCTGGGTATGTGGCTAAGCGCTGAGAATTCACTAGTGAGCATTATCGGCCTATGTCAGGATCAAGAAGTTAAGTAATTATACCATACTCTTCACAGGAGGAAAGGGAGGGTAGGCTCTGAGAGGTTAATTTACTTGCCCAAGGTCACACAGTGCTGAAGCAGTTACAAACTCATTTCAAATCTTTGCCCTCAATCATTAAGCTGTCAACAGACTTCAAGATTTTCTCCCTCAAGATTTTTTGCTTGTAAGTTATCTTTCCAAATTTTTTCAAGCATTTTTATCTTAGAGTTAAAAGTCTTATAGTCAATGATCTCTCTGCCCTCCGCTCTTTTTCACCGTGTAGACCAAAGAACAAGCGGTGAATGTACACTCTAACTGCCAGGCATCTGGGAGACTTTAGGGGCGAGGAGCCAAGTTCCAGGGGGATGGGGGACATTTTTGAAGAAACAATAGCAACCCCGACACAAGGCCAGACTATAAATTCGAGGGTCACAAAGCTGGTCCACTGCCAAGAGAAGCAGTGTTTTTTCACATTCTCTTTGCCTTTTTCCACTACTTCCAAGGCTGTTTTGAAGCTCGACAGTCGCCGCAGTGCCTAGTCCACTGGCTCCACAAGGCAGAGAAATCTAATTTTTTATTCTACACCCTTAGCCCCCTACGCCTGTACGTCTCTTTTCCCCTTCTCTCTCACATGCTTTTCACTCCATCTTCACCCCGGCGGATTATCTATACATGAGCGTTTTCGTTTTATTCTATCGCCATATGGACTAGGTTGCTTTACGGCGACCTTGACAGACATCTAGGTGGGAGGCTCGCGGGAGGAGGGGAAACCCGTCAGCGCTGAGGGAGAAACCTTCTGATAGCCGTTGGGAGGCGCCACGAGGGAGCGGTGACCACCGTGCTCCACTCAGCGGTGAGTTTTCTAGAAGATTGACAGGAAACGTACCAACTGTCTTTGCGCTAGCAACTTGCGCGATCTCGCGAGATGTGGACGCCAATCTGGAGGGGGGAGTCAAAAGCGCCTCTCTGAGTGGGGGATGGGAATATCCGTGGCGCAACTATTGCGCGAGATTAGGCCACGGTCGCTGGGCCCTATGCCTAGATCTCGCGATATTTCCGCTGCTCCGGACTGAAACTAAGAGCAGCTTCTCGCGAGAGCCCGTGCTGAGGGCTCTGTGAGGCCCCGTGTGTTTGTGTGTGTGTATGTGTGTTGGTGAATGTGAGTACGGGGAAGTCGCGGCCGCCATTTCAGAGAGCTTGCCGACGCTGCCGCAGGGGTGGATCCTCCGCTGCCGAAGCCGCCGTCCTGAACTCCCGCGCGGGCTCCTCTAATCCCATTGTTTCTTTTAGATTCGCTTGGGCCTATCCGCCCTCGGAGCTCGAAATTCGGGCTGGGTGGTACTGCGGCCTGGGCCTAGCGGCTTAACAGTAGCAACAGCGGCGGCAGTAGCAACCCCCCTTTTTCCGAATACGAGCACCGCAGGGGCCCCGAAAGCCCGCACAGGTAAGGAGGCGTCGCGGACCCCCGTATTTGCAGGGCTTTTCTGAGGTGTGGTTCTTTTCTGGGTTGAGGGGCACTCGTTAGGCGGTCTTAAGCGACGGGGTTGGGGGGGCAGGTTTTCGAGAAATGGGCTTCATTTCGAAGACCGCGCCCTTCTTTTCCGGTTGGGTAGATTTCAGGGTTTTCGGGTGGCATGGGCTCCAGAGAGGCCTCGGGCAGATGGCTACCTGTCCCTTCGAGGCCTGGGCCGACCGCGACCTCCCAACATGGCGTCAGCCGAACGCTGCCTTGGCACCGAACTCCTCCCAACCGAGGGAGTTTCCCTTTGCCCCTAAAATGGCAGCGCGGGTTTTTGCGCGGAAAGAGGCGCTTTCGTTCGATGCTCTCGGGTTGTTTTTTGAGGCATTACAGGCTTTTTAAAAATCGGATACTTAATCTGTTTTAGTGTGTTCGGTCTTGGGGACATTTCAGGTTTAATTGTCAAGTCTACTAAAGTGCGTTGTCCCACCTTAGTCGTTTTGTGGGGCGTTTCTGAAGTTTTGGAATATGTCCGGTAAGAAGGAAATTTAGCAAAATTTAAAATTGTTTACTCACTGAATTTTTCATTCTTATTCTTTACCTAGGCGTTCAGAGAAAATGGCAGACGATATTGATATTGAAGCAATGCTTGAGGCTCCTTACAAGAAGGTGAGAAAAAACAAGTCGGTGAGGTTTATCTATTTCTTAATTTAGCATTATTCACGAAACTACTGCTGAAATGTAAACTAACCTCCCCGGAGCCCTCTTGATTTATCTTATCAGAGATGCATTAAGTGTAACTTACAAAAGTAAATATATGCTATTGATGTAATAATATTGTGCAGTAGTTTCACTTCAGCGTGATGAATAAATGCCCATCTATCTCTCTTTGTAGACTTGCCTAACGATATCTCACCTCTACTCCCATGAATTCACCTTTGATTCCAGTGTGAACTGTCAATCATAAGGTAGTAATTGAGTGACTTATCGCTGTACCGTGGTCCCCTAGGTAAAATGACTCAACTAAGAATTACCAGCTCCAGTTTGGTATAGCAAAAAGGTGAATGTAGTGGTTTGGGAAAGCAGCAGGGGTCCAAGAATAACACAGCATAACCAGTCTGTGGCAAGCAAATCTTTAAATAAGACAAGTCATACAAGAAGAAATGGGTGAGATTTAAAAATTTATCCTATACATAAGACTGGTAATAGTCAATATTAAAACAGGCAGGTGATGATCTGCTCAGTTAAAAATTACTAAAATTCTTGGATCCCTGAATAAAAAAAAATTCTTAAAGCAAAAGAGGCAATATCACAACTTGAGTCACTTGATGACTGTTTAACTGTTCTCCATATTGTTTTATTTTTAATTAGTCCCTGCCATAATATTTCACACAAAAAACTACAAAGGAGTTATTTTGACTAATAATACAGTCTTTGACCCATTTCAGTATCACAGTTAAAAGTGTCTTTTCATTCTTTCACCAGTTGGTGGTGAAAATAGCAGTATGCATGCGTTATCACTGATGTCACGAACTGTAAGCTTTGTAAGTTAGCACTTATACTCCTATAACTGATGTGATCAAACTTTAAAATAAACATTGCGCTAAACCTTTTAAAAATAATACATTTGTTTTGGAGTGTATAGCTCGGCCATGTGGTACCAATTTGGATGAATTCTTTAAAGCTTTAATAGTGTATGTAGTTTTGTAATGCTTAGACTCTTGAAGCGCTACTTTCTATTTTAATGTTAAGATTCTGTCTTAGTTTAACATGGATGTAATTCCATGTAAACAGGTATGGAAGTAGGACTGGTCGATTATTAATTGACTTTCTTGGGTTCTTGGGAGTCAACATTACTAAAGCAGTGTGAATCCCTGTTTGCTTCAGGGCGAGATGTGTGACAGAGGTGGCATCAAGCTCTTACAGTCCCAACCCTCCAACGGAAATGGGCGAAGATCTCAGGAATGGCATCGGTCACAGGAAATCGATAGTGGCTGGCTGCTAGCATGGCCACATGGGGCTTAGGCAGAAATAGAGCCATGGTACTGACCAAAGGGGCCATAGCACATGGAATAAAACTCAAAACAGGACTTCATTCATGTTATACAGAAATTCTATTTAACCACTTCAACACTGTAAATCTGGATAACTTACTATCTAACTATGTAAGAAAATAAAATTTAACGTGTTAATATGCATTTTTATTTTTGTATCTTGATGACTTAGTTTGTAAGCAACAAAGTGGTTAAACACATACCCATCTAAATTTTTTTATAGCCTTCCATGTTAAACTATAAATAAGTAATTAGTTTTAAAATTGTTTTGTATTTTCTTATTCCTATTCCCTTTACCCTTTGACAACTTGAAATGTTACCACTTCGTCCTCATGATGTTCTTCTATCAACCCTGCTTAGGATGAGAACAAGTTGAGCAGTGCCAACGGCCATGAAGAACGTAGCAAAAAGTAAGTTTTAAGAAGGGACCTGGGTTGGGGGGAGCTATATGTGATTGAGATTTTAAGTTGGTATTCCTGTGGCTAAAGCATCAAACCCAAGGTTCTCTCCTGAAGGGTTTCTTTGCCTTTTTTAGAAAAGTAGGTTCTTTACCTTTTGGGATGAGACACTATTTGAGGATGTAAAACTATGGACTCTTTCCTTAATTTCAGGAATTGGTGTCAGGGACATTTTGGACACCTTCCCTTCCAAGTCCATCCATGACAATCTGGATAAGAGTTCTGGTGTTAGAGCTTGTCTCTTGTCTTAAATTTATTAACTTTGGCTTAATATTTATTATGTGATGTTATCAATAAAACTATTATATCCACTGAAGATGGTTAGAAAGAAGAAGGTAATAACCAGGCTGTGGAAAAGTATTGTTTGCCCTAAATTACTGAAGGAGTCAGAGCTGTAAATTACTTATGCTCCTTGATGCTCCTAAAGGTTCTTTTTGTAGTAATGTTATAGCACACTTAAGTACTTCTTAATGTTCCTCTTACATGGCTTTCGTCCTCTTAAGCTTTTTAAACTCTGATAGACTTAATAGTGAGAATGGAGTTTAAAAAAACTGAATATTTATGCGTGTCATTTGGGTTAAAGAAGTAACCCTTAATAGGAACTCTGATACAGACTAGTACAGAGTATAGTATACAAGAAGTCTAAGTAGATGCACTTTATAAAATTTGATCCTGTTCTTGGAGTTTTGCTTCAGATCTAAAATCATTGAGTCTTAACATCACATGGTCTGTATTATAAGCATTAAGACATTTTATTAGCCTTCGTGATGTCATATTCAAACGTTCTGTCATGTTCATGACCCCATAATACATAATGAAAAATGATGTAGAATAAGCCACTTACTTGGTTCTTTTTGGCGCTTCCTTCTAAGAGCTCTTAAGTGCTTCATAATATACTACCTCAGTATCCTCACAAGTTTGTAAGGTAGGTTAATATAATTTCATAAAATAGGTGAGGACATAGACTGGATTGTCCAGGTTTTGCTACACTGATATTCTTACCCTTAGAGTCTTATAGTAATGGATCAAAATGATACAATTTGTAGGACATGTCCTGTATTTTTTCTGTTTGGGTGGGAGTCTGTTATAGTTCCTCACTAATCACGTTAAGGGTATTGGGTTGGGTTTAGTCTTGAATTGTTATGATTTGAGGCAGTCAACCAATCTTTGCGTGGTATCATGTCCTCTGATTTTAGACCTTTTACCAAAGTAAGTTTCCTAATTGATCGTTGTGATTTGCAATTCTGTAATCAAAAGAAAACCCAGGAAGGGGTAACCATATAAATTGAAATTATCCAATCTCTAGATATCAGGCCAAGTGGATGGATAAAGATCTCACTCTAAGTGCCAAAAGAATGAGGACCTACACTATAGGGCACATGCCTTTGTTGTACCATTCTTACATGTCATTCCTTGCTACTAATACCATCTCCAGTTTATATTTGTTAACCATCCTACAGCTAAGCTCATTAAGACTACCAGTCTTTTACGAGGAAATTTAGCATGAAGCTCTCAGTGACTGGTGCTTACTTAGTGGTGTTTATAATGTAAAGAGTCCAATGGGACTGAATAGAAGAATGGACAGTTTAATTGGCCATAGGATTCTTTGTTTAAGGGAAGAACCTTTTCAAAACTTCAGCGATCATCTAGTTTCTTTTTAAATGTACAAATTATTTCTCTGTCAGACTTCTCATTCTCCTCATTCTCAGTTAAAGCTGATTAAATAAATGACTCCCTTGGTCAGCCAGTAACTGTTCACCCGTTTTTTTTCTGAAGGGAATTAATCTTTCGAATTAATTTGAAAGTTATCTAGAAAAAAATTTTTGTATTTAGGGATAAATTACAAAACAAGCAGAATGTTCTTGTGTATTAGTTTTTAGTATAAATTAGGTCTCTTAACCAAAAGAACGTGCCATGTGCATTTTTCATCCTAAAACTTCATTGTTTTTTAAAAGCCATTGAGTATTGGGATGTAGTTTTAAGGTAGTAAGAAAATGCACATTATGAGAAATTGAGAGTTGGCTGACTAGTAAATGTTTTCTTTTAAAAGTAATTCTCAGTACATACACTCAATTGATTTCAGGTAATAGTAAAAGGAACTAAGTTTAATATTAACGCAAATTGGTTATCTATTAGCCTTCTTTCTGAAAAGCTATACCCCTGAGCTTGGCAAGACCTCAAAGTATGCCTTTTTAAGTACCTGAGCTTGCCTTCATGGGAGTATTATTTGTTAGTATAACCAGTTTTGCAAAGTCTCAACCAGCATCCATTCAGTTAAGCTCTTTTGGAATTTCTCAAAAAAGGATAAAAAACAATAAATGACACAGTTGAAATATATTGGCTACTGTGGTGTGGATTATCTATAAATTTTGGAATAAATGACTTTTCTATTTTTTTTCTTATTTTCCAGAGTACTTTGCATTTAAAATTTAGATCTTCTTACATGGAAGAGGTCAAATCCAGTTATAGCAAAACACCTTTACAGCAGAGGCCATATAACCAAAAAGTCCAAAGGCCCAGCCCAGTGGACCATTTACTTCAATGATGTTCAGTACAAAATTCCACTGCCACTAAAGACTTTGGAAAGTCCCTTTTAAGTTGTAACAGGATTTGACTATTAGTGTGGACTTTGATAACCCTTCTTTAGTTAACTTAATAAATGTTCTTTGAAGCTTCATTTTGTTATATAAGTACACTGCTTTCTTGCACCCTTAAATTTTTGTCTGGGCTTTATAAAGAGGATTATATTTCTGAATGTCTTAGTATGTTGCTGTCTTTTTACCTGTCTGGGGTTGCCTTCAGATGTGGGTGGGGACTCATAAAAAGTCCTAGGAAGACCTTAAGTTGAAATTAGCTCTCCAATTTTCGAGTCCTTTCCTTTGGCGCAATAAATTTTGGGCCTAAAAAGAGGTAATTTGGGAGGTTGGCTGCCTCTCTGCAATGGACCATTTATGAGCAGAGCAAAACTTTATTTGTCCTTTTTGTGGGGGATGGAGTTTTTGCTTTGTCCCCTAATTGATAATATTTAGGATTTTTGATTATAGCTATCTCAGAGAATTCTTTAGTCTAAGAGATAGTTTCAGGTTTTTAGGCAGCAAATTTGGAATGTTATCTGTTGCCCTTCTGGGCATTGCTTTGATGACGTCTGTATAAGTAATGAGTGTAGCCTAATTTTCTGTCATGTGCTACCTAGCATATACATTTCTGACAGTCAGGTGGATTATCTTGAAATTTTAGACAAAGTTTCTGCCTCCTTGGAAAGCTCTACATCTCCTTGTGATTGGAGTGTGGGTTTCAAGATTCCAGAAGGTGGGTGTCTTCATTTTCTATTTTCAATGCACTCTAAGATGACCTGCTTACAGGTTCTCTGAGGCAGACTTCAATTGCTCTTGTGCTAACTTTGCTTTGATAAGGACTAAACAGTTAATTCAATTTCCAAATGATGTGGTTGTCAAAATGTTTCATAATCTTTTAGCCACTACAAAATGACATTTAAGTGGATAAGTTTAATTTGAAATGTCTTTCAATTTATATTGAAATATCTGAAGGCACCTCTAAAATTTGGGTGATGACAGAGGTACAGATTATAAAAATTATGGAATGAGTGGGTGGTATGCTGTGAGGAATACAGAAATGAACAGGAAGATACACAACTGACTGGCTTTTTTACCTTTCAGAGCTTGAGAATTTATAAAGATTTATAAAGGTGTTGATTCTTCCTTTTGGTTGTACCCCACAGGCTTGTATAAACTGGCATAAAAATGGCATATTTCAATATCTGGTGTACTCATTGTAACTTGAAAAAGAAAGTATCTGAAGTGGTCACATTGAAGTCTAGGAGTGTCAGATTGCATTTTACTGCATTAGTTTTATTGTCCTTTGTCATTATTTGTAATAATTTTGCCCATAAAAACCGAATTAGTGAGGCCTGTATGGTCCTTTGAAAGTATATAGTATTCATATGTGCAAATTGGGTCAAAATTGGCTTAAGAGAAATTAGTGTATTTAATGGCAATTTTTATGTATGATCCAACACTAATACTTAATGTTAAAGTATTGTAACTTTGATTTTATTACTGTATGTTTTGGATTACAGTTATACTTAGTTGGCCAGATAAGATACTTTATTTAAAAGTTCACGGGACTTCCCTGGTACTCCAGTGGTTGGGACTCTGTGCTCCCACTGCAGGGGGCATGGGGTTCGATCCCTGGTCAGGGTAAGATATATCCTGCATGCTGTGCAGCATGGCCAAAGAAAAAAAAAAAATTCAAAGTTCAGGTTTTGATTTATACCTACCAATAAGTCCTCTCCTTGTTAAAGCTCTAGCTGACTCTCAAGAAAGATCATTATAGTCCCTCTCACTCAAATGATTCATTGTCAACGGGCTGCTGATTTTCCGTAGTAGAAGGCAAAGGTGGGGTGTTGTTTGCCTTACCTAGGAATTATTTTTCCATAAGTGATTATTATGTATCATTGTATGATAGTAAAAATAGCAAAATATATCTGACCATAAAAGGAAGTAAAGTTTTGCAGATTCTTATATTAGCAAGATAATGGTGACTTTTTTCTTCTCAGGAGGAAAAAAAGCAAGAGCAGAAGTCGTAGTCATGAACGAAAAAGAAGCAAAAGTAAGGAACGGAAGCGAAGTAGAGATAGAGAAAGGAAAAAGAGCAAAAGCCGTGAAAGGAAGCGAAGTAGAAGCAAAGAAAGGAGACGGAGCCGTTCAAGAAGTCGAGATCGCAGATTCAGAGGCCGCTACAGAAGTCCTTAGTATGTAACTATAATTATGATGATATTGGTTTGAGAGATTTTTCTGGGTATCCAGATAGCGTAACTGGAGTGACTTGAATTGTGGAATTTTATTTTTCAATATGATCAGTTAAAAAGTATTAAATAAGGATTTTGGCATTGAAAAGTCCAGTAGAAATGCAGTGTGTGGACAGATACATAATGTTTGTTTTACTAGGCATGCAGAACATTTTCTGTTACTCCATCTAGAAATATTATTACTGTGTGCCAATTCAAACTAAAGCACTAAAGTGCTTTTTTAAAGAAGGTTTGATATTGTAGTGCCAAATACGTGAAAGCTTAAAGGTTTGTGAGCTATCACAGTATCCTTTACTGAACGTAAAGTTATTTAAAATTTTAAAGCTCAGATGGCTACATATTGCAAATATGTATAGTTAGTCAAATACATAGTTAACAATCTTGTCTGTGTGGCTGTTTTCAGCTGAAATGACAGACCAGTTGTGAATTTAGTGCATGCTTCTTGATAATGATTATTTGGGGGGCTCATCACACATCTTTGTATTTAAGGTCTTTTAATAGTAAGAATGCACTAAAACTGCTTTTGAAGGTTGAATCACTATGGAAATTCTGATGTGGTTAAACAAGTTGGAAATGGTTCGTTAATAGTAATTTTTAAAAAGCTAAAATGTATTAATGACTTTGGAAAGAGCCTTCTTGCAACTCTTTAAGCAGTTCAGTCTAACAGTCCCTAGTGATTTATGATGTTCTTTCCTGTTAGTAAATATACTGTTGTAAACTGGGGGATATGTTAAAATTAACAGTTTTAATGTTAAAACTTGAATGGTTTAAGATTGAATTCAAAGACAACAGTCCTGAATCAGAGCCTTGGCTCTTTAAATTGGTTAAACACTCTAAGAAACATTCTTAAGCTTTATTTTTCTCATCTCTTAAGTAGGAGGTAACCACTAACAGGCTATTTAGTCTTGAATGAGAAGAGAATGTAAATTAGAGCACCCACAATACTGCTATTGATGAAATGTTTTGGTATTATTTGAAGCCAGTAAAGTTAGTAATACTTGGAGTTCTGATTCAGGTTTTTCAATAAAAAGGATTCCACTCCTTGTTCTCTAAGGTCCTCTTAGCTGATGATTTTATAAACTTTTTAACAGCTTAAAAAGGACCACAATGTTATTTTAATTCTGAGTGCTTTATTAGAAAATACTTTGCTTTTTGTCCAATTTATCAAAATTTACTGCATTCTTTTTTACCAGAATGAACTTAATAGGGGGGAAGGATTACTTTAATAAATTCTGAATACTGTTATCTCTGATCAGTGATGAATACTTGAAGTCAGCCTGTGATTCTGGTCTGACTTAAACTCACTTGGTTCTTATGTTTGGTTTCAGGTGATTTTTAACTACCAAGGCAGTAACTGAAACTTTTATAATTGAAGGGGAAAGAAAATAGCTTATAGACTCTTATTTATCCAGTAAATATATATTCTTTATGATCACTTTTAGTGTGCTTTGCAAAGGACCCATTTAATACAATTTTATTTGGAACTGCTTGGGTGTTATACGTGCATGTAGAGTCCATGAAAACAAATCCAAATGTGGATTGAAGACCACCATATATTTTCATTTTGCTACCTATCTGGTAAAGGATAGCAGGATGAGCACTAAGGGACATCTGATCTGACCTTTTAACTTAGTTTGGTCTTTCAAAATAAAAGGACCATAAACTACTGGGCCTTTTTAGAATATTCTAGACTACAGAATAAAGCTTTTTTAAAAAGTTACTTTTGTGATCTTTTTAGAAAACACTCCTTTAATATGTCAAGTCCCGAAAAAAGAATTTTCCTGAGGGATTGATGAACTTCCTTCACATCTTTACTATGGACTATTTTGTCAAAAAGAAATGAAGTGTATGACATGCTACATATGCTTATATGCGGACTTACTGTTAAATGAAAAAGTTGGAGTTTCATGATTATGGAAAGAATTAGTTCCTTTATTTTTTAAAAGAAACTCCTCAAGGGAATTCCCTGGCGGTCCAGTGGTTAGGACTCTGCGCTTTCACTGCCTGGGTCCTGAGTTCGATCCCTGGTTGAGGAACTAAGATCCCACAAGCCACGCGGTGTGGCCTGAAAAAAAAAAAAAAAGAGTTCCTCAGACAAGAAGACATACCTGAATATTGTATATGTATGTATATATGAGCACATGTGTATTCCTTAGGAAGGATCTGCAAAGATGCACACCAAATTGTTAACTATAGTTAGTCCTGGTGTGAGGGAAGTTCAGGGTAATTTTCACTTTGTATCTTTTTTTTTTTTTCCCTAAATTCAGGAATGTATTCACAAATATGTAGTTAGAGAACTAGACTGAAAATTGAGGATTTTCAGAATATTAAAAATATTGAGGCTGTAACCTTTGGTCTTGGCACCTCTCAGTGGTCCAGGATGGATAACTGTAAGAGCAGTTTGCCTGGGATACAGTTAAGAGAAGAAAAAGTCTCTTTATTTCCTCTTCATAATTGAGGTGGAAAACAAGCAGCCTAAACAATGTTAAACTTGCTGGAGAGCGCATGAACGCGATCTTAGCAAGACCTTAACCCTGTAACTAGTGTAATTTTGTGTTTCCTTTTTAGCTCCGGACCAAAATTTAACAGTGCCATCCGAGGAAAGATTGGGTTGCCTCATAGCATCAAATTAAGGTTTTTAAACATACTTCTGAATTGTTTAAATTGTTTTTCAAGGAACTAATGTGGTGTACTTGTTCGGGTAACTTTTGAAACTTTTTAACTTTGCAGCAGACGACGCTCCCGAAGCAAAAGTCCATTCAGAAAAGACAAGAGCCCAGTGAGGTAACTGTTGTCCCTATTTCCTTTGTTTTGTACTTTTAGCTTTTATAAAGTGTTTACAACTTATGTTACTGCTAAATTTAATGACATATAGTAATTTGGATCATACTAAATCTTGATTTGTTTTGCAATTCTAGTATTAATTTTTAAAAGATTTATTTATTTATTTATTTATGGCTGAGTTGGGTCTTTGTTGCTGCACACGGGCTTTCTCTAGTCGCGGCGAGCGGGGGCTACTCTTCGTTGTGGTGCGTGGGCTTCTTATCATGGTGGCCTCTCGTTGCAGAGCACGGCCTCTAGGCTTCAGTAGTTGTGGCTCACGGGCTCTAGAGCGCAGGCTCAGTAGTTGTGATGCACGAGCTTAGTTGCTCTGCGGCATGTGGGATCTTCCCAGACCAGGGCTCGAACCCATGTCCCCTGCATTGGCAGGCGGATTCTTAACCACTGCGCCACGAGGGAAGTCCAATTCTAGTATTATTAGTGTGAATTTCTAAGTTTTCAATAACTTGCATGTGAGAAGAACGGAGCAGAAATTACCACTTTAATGTGTAGATGTTACATGTGCTTTTATTTCCCTTTTATAGTAGCTAAAATTTTTTAATGGTAGCTGTAGAAAACTTTAGACTTGACTCACTTTGGAGTTAATAAATTTTAAGTTATTGAAATAACTTCTTGTGGGAAAGTAGTTGAAATAGTCATGAGTTTTATCATTTGGCTCCCTTACTTGAGAAGAGTATTTAATTTCCAAAATCGTAACCGAATTGACTTGTTTTCAAGTAGTAATATTATGATTTTGAGTGTTTCTGTGAGGTATTTTCCTCTTAAAAGAAAGTAAGACTTATCTATCCAGTCTACCATTTTGGTTCAAGGAACGTTTTGTTAACATGAGAGCATTGTTTTTTACTGATGTTCTGGCTTCCCTTAAAAGGGTACCTTTTAACTTTTGAGTCTATCTTCTTCTTTGACGTATTCTAATCCTAGGATTTAGTGATAGCCTTAATGTTCTTAAAGGCGCTCTTTGTAACAGATACTGAGTTTTTATTTAATATTTAGTTTTCTTTCATGGGAAAACTCTCGTTTAGTTCTCATTCTTTGGATATAGTCAGCTTTGTACCTCTGTTTTACGGTAATAGGTTTAAAATTACTTGCAGATTTCTCAAGGGGATGTAACGTGAGTTTTGTAAAGTTCTTCCGGAGAATGTCCAGAACATGGTTAAGAAAGAGCATGTTTATGCTTACATTTTTAAGGATTTACTTAGAACCTTAATCTTAGTAGAATTATTTATAATAATGTCAGTAGACATTGTTATTTTTCCTTGACATTCATTAAGTTAAATTTATCTATTGTGCTCTTTTACTTTTCTCACATATTTGGGCACTTTTAGTTTCCTTTGTAAATTTAGAAGTGTACACCATCTATTTGTAAGCATGAGTAAATTAAATCCCACTATTGTTATTTGTCTAGATAATCTCATTTCATTTTTGACTTGCTAATTGTTACTGTCTCTCTATTCTATAACCATCAAGAAGTATTTTTTCGGGTATTGAATTTGTAGAGTCTTAGTAAGACTGATCTAATTCTGATAAACAGCTGCCTCACTATTCCATATATCTATCTCAGTTTGTGAAAAAAAATTCTTAATGAGTCAAATAGTTCTCATCATTTGGGGTTTTACTCTCAAGTTTGTCATTTGTGATTATGAAACTTAATTTTACTTTATGATTTCCTTTTGGGGAAACATCCTTTCTACTAATTTGGACCAGTCCAACATTACTGTGGACTCAGGGGTTATTACTTGTGACTGTCATTAAACTCTCAGGCTTCTGATTGGCCCTTTATTATCCTGGAGAGAGTACCATTTGTAAGATTGAGAGGCCAGTGGACTTTGGTCCTGATAATGTAAGATACTATCAGAAGAAACATTTAGAAATTATCATTATATTGAAGGCATTGAGTCACATTGAATTATTTTATGGACATTTTATATACATCATAGTTAAAATGGGCTTGGGAGTAGTGACAGACTGGTTTCAGGAAAGTTTATTCTGTTTACTGAAAATGTGCATTAAAAGTTATTTTAAAAGAATAAGTTATAAAGTTAATTCTATATTCTTTATCCCTGTTAGGGAGCCTATTGATAATCTGACTCCTGAGGAAAGAGATGCAAGGACCGTTTTCTGCATGCAGCTGGCAGCAAGAATTCGGCCAAGGGATTTGGAAGAGTTTTTCTCCACAGTAGGAAAGGTAATCTAAGCCTATTTATAGAGCTAATTTAAGTAGAAACTGCAAACAACATTTTAGTAATTGTCAGTGTGACAGATAAAATGAGAAAACATCTAAATACGTTTTGTTTGGTGGAATTTAGTTAGGGAATTTTTTTTTTTTTTAAATATGTATTTATTTGGCTGCATCGGGTCTTAATTGCAGCATGCAAACTCTTAGTTGTGGCATGTGGGATCTAGTTCCCTGACCAGGGATCGAACCCGGCCCCGTGCATTGGGAGTGGAGAGTCTTAGCCACTGGACGAAGTCCAG
This sequence comes from Eubalaena glacialis, assembly GCF_028564815.1. Taxonomy (NCBI): domain Eukaryota; kingdom Metazoa; phylum Chordata; class Mammalia; order Artiodactyla; family Balaenidae; genus Eubalaena; species Eubalaena glacialis. The sequence continues at coordinate 24,216,548 of NC_083728.1, forward strand.
GGAATTTATTTTTGATACCATTTCTTTTTGCCTCACTTGGAAGTTAATAGTGTTGGAATTGATGTTATGTTGATAAATGAATTGGGCCTACAAATTTACCTATTTAAAAAAATCTTTTTTAGTGGCTTGCTTTGCAATATCATTAATATGCCTCTTGTCTTTTGAAATTATTATACTTACTGTGAATGGTTGCACAAACAGAACCTAAAGTGTGTGTTTTCTTTTTAGGTTCGAGATGTGAGGATGATTTCTGATAGAAATTCAAGACGTTCCAAAGGAATTGCTTATGTGGAATTTGTCGATGTTAGCTCAGTGCCTCTAGCAATAGGATTAACTGGCCAGCGGGTTTTAGGAGTGCCAATCATAGTACAGGCGTCACAGGTAACTTTTTTCTTGGTTAAGAATTTGATCATTGGTAGTGTTAGAAACCTGCTGTTGCTTAGTGTTGTGTTGTAATGCCTTGAGCCTTACACAATCACCGCTTCCTACCATAAGTCAGATGTTCTCAGGGTAGCTTTTTAAAAAAAAATTTGCCTTGATTTCTTTGATAACTGTGTATTCTTAATATCCTTTTCCATTTTAATGTAAGTTGTAAATACCTATTTCATGGAAGAGATTTGAGAACTTGTTCTAGAATTTTACTGATTTGTGATGACTTCTTATTTGGGGATAGAAGCATCTAAGAACATGTTTTCCCCTTCCTATCTTTTAAATGGAATGGTTTTGACATTTTTAGTAAATTTAATATTTTCACTGTTTTAAAATACATACTTGTGAAAGATTTTATATAATGTTAAGAATAGTTTGAACAGCTAACTATTCTAGCATTTCTTGAAAGTAAGATGTTTCAGACTAATTTGGAGAATGTTTTTTGTTTAAGATAATCCAAATTATGATTTAATTCCTCTTTGCTGATGCTACACAATAAATGAGTGTTGCCTTTGTAAAAATGAAATTAGTGTTAATATTTTAGTTCATTTAGGTGTGGAAAAATTGGGATGTATCATTCTATTGGAGTATATTAATGTGAAAGTATTTTTTTGATTTTTCATCAGTACCTTTTTGTACTAAGAAACAAGTTGCTTTCTGTGACTACCTGATAACTTAGATTTTTAAATTGGAGAATATAGGATTTAAAGAAGTTTTTTTTGGCCTTGCCGAGCGGCTTGTGGGATCTTAGTTCCCCCACGAGGGGTTGAACCGGGCCGTGGCAGTGGCAAAAGTGCCGAGTTCTAACCACTGGACCGCCAGGGAATTCCTAAGGATTTAAAGAATATTTTTTGAGCGATACAAAATAACAGTAGTTATGTTCGTTCCTTTTCATACCCCTGAAACAAATACTCCTCATAACTCCTGAAAAATCTGGTTACTCATCAAGCTTTTACATCATTTTATAGTTAGGCACAAAATTTGTAACCAGATCTTAAGTGAAATTCCAGTTTCACCGTTAAGCTGTAACTGTGGTCAGATTACTACCGTCTATCTCTAAAAGATGCTGGTAGGTCCTACATAGTGTTTCAGCAGTATGTAATATTGGGTATTTATCATTTGATTATATGTCACAATAAGAAAATAATTGTTAGGAAGCAGGCTGGGGAGAATCATTGCTCAATTCATTTCCCGTGATGGAGGACAAACCTAATAGTGTGTACCTTGGCCTGGCAAAGGGCTCAGAAGAATCACATTGATAAATGAGATTGTGAATTCATTTAACTTTAGTCTCCTATTATGCCCCAGTTTGTTAAAATAAAAGAGTTTGTGTTAGAATATAAATTGAGAACTATTTCCTTTGAGAAGTACTTGGTATGGGAAAAAATGACTGCTGAACTGAATGGGTTACTTGGTTTGATTTATATTGACGTAAGTCCTTTTATGATGGACAGCCAGTTGGTGTACTGTACGTTGAGTAACAGTGATATTGAGAGCACATGAATAATGAGTGTATTTAACACTTCCAGGAGATAATCTTATATTTCCACATTTGGCATATCTGTTACCAGGATGCTGCTTTAGATTGGCATAATGTAGGGTTTTTTTTAATTTTTAAAAAGTTTTTATTATTTATTTTTGGCTGCATTGGGTCTTTGTTGCTGTGTGCGGGCTTTCTCTAGTGCGGTGAGCGGAGGCTACTCTTGGTTGTGGTGCACGGGCTTCTCATTGCGGTGGGTTCTCTTGTTGTGGAGCATGGGCTCTAGGTGCTCCAGCTTCAGTAGTTGTGGCACATGGGCTCGGTAGTTATGGCTCTCAGGCTCTAGAGCCCAGGCTCAGTAGTTGTGGTGCACGGGCTTAGTTGCTCCGCGGCATGTGGCATCCTGCCAGACCAGGGCTCAAACCCGTGTCCCCTGCATTGGCAGGCAGGTTCTCAACCACTGTGCCACCAGGGAAGTAATGTAGTTTTGATTGATCACATTTTATATATGAAATACCTTGCATAGTTGCTTTATTATGAGTTTTGTATATGCTCTTAAAACTTAATCTAAATTTTTTTTATTGTGGTAAAATGTCATATAGTAAAATCTAAAATTTTTGTTTAAGAATTTGGCATTGTAACCATTTTAAGTGTACTGTTCAGTGCCATTAATTAGTCACATGTAAGTGGAATCATACAATATTCTTTTTTTTAATATATATGTATCTTAATTTATTTTCATTTTTTTGACTGCATTGGGTCTTCGTTGTGCGCGGGCTTCTCATTGTGGTGGCTTCTCTTGTTGTGGAGCACAGGCTCTAGGCACGTGGGCTTCAGCAGTTGTGGGTCACGGGCTCTAGAGCGCGGGCTCAGTAGTTGTGGCTCATGGGCTTAGCTGCTCTGTGGCACGTGGGATCTTCCTGGACCAGGGCTCAAACCCGTGTCCCCTGCATTGGCAGGCATATTCTTAACCACTGCGCCACCAGGGAAGTCCCCCAATATTCTTTTATGTATGAGTTAACACTTAGCATAGTTTGATATCGGTTGTCATTAAGCAAAGCTAAGGTATGAGTGGGATTTACTACTCTGCTCAAAATGGTATTTATTCATTCTAAATGGATGTGTGTGATGTGCCTTATGTGTTGCCTTAACTAACTTGTAGGCAGAAAAAAACAGAGCTGCAGCAATGGCAAACAATCTACAAAAGGGAAGTGCTGGACCTATGAGGCTCTATGTGGGCTCGTTACACTTTAACATAACTGAAGATATGCTTCGGGGGATCTTTGAGCCTTTTGGAAGGGTAAGTCCCAGGTTTTTCAGTGGATCCTAAATCTTGAAACAAATGTAACTGCACAATAATTTATTTGCTTTGTAATGTTTCTAAGAGATTAATGTTAGGATTGGAGTGGTTCTATAAAGTTTTTGAGACCACTTAGATCAAGATAGTTTTCCTGAAGATAGCATTTGAAGACAGAATCTATCAACATTTGTAATGCTACAGTGAAATGCATGGTATTAGCTTCAATTATTAAAGAATCAACCTGAATGATAAAATGTACTGTGCATTGGAGCAAGAGATTTTTTTTTTTCTTGGTTTGTTTCTTGGGATAGTTTTTCTTACTGAAAATTTAGGGGTATATAAGCTTCTCTGTACTTAATATGTAAGGAATTAGACTGTTTATGGCCATTTAGTCCTCATTTTTTTTCTTTTTTTATTAAGATAAAATTGACAGCACTGTCTAAGCTTAAGGTGTACAACATAGTGATTTAACTTACATACATCATGAAATTATTACAATAGGTTTAGTGAACATCTGTCATCTCATACAGATACAACATTAAAGAAATAGATAACAAATTTTTTTTCCTTGTGACGAGAATGTTTAGGATTTACTCTTGAGCCTTAATTTACGGTATACAGCAGTGTTAATAATACATTACATTCCTAGTACTGATTTATCTTATAACTGGAAGTTTGTATCTTTAGACTACTTTCATCTAACTCTTCCCTCCGCCCTCCATCCCCCACCCCTCACCCCTCACCCCTCTGGTAGCCACAAAGCTGATCTTTTTTTTCCATGAGTCTGTTTTTGAAGTACAGTTGAATTGCAACACTAACAGTTCCTGGTACACAACATAGCAATTTGATATTTTTATGCATTTTTTTCAAAAGAATCACCAGGGTAAGTCTAGTTCTCATTTTAGAAGAGATGGTTAGAATAAATGTTACTAGTAGGCTGTGCTCTGGTTTAAAAAATTCATTATGTGGCCATGAATAAAAATCTTGGTTCCTGTCGTACCTTGTCCACTACTTAATCTTTATGGCCCTTGGATATACATTTCGTTGTTTTCTTTCACTACCCCACTCAACCCCTTTGTTAAACTGTTTTATGTGTCAATAATGATAAAGTTGGGGTGTTGAATTTTGTGGGTGCTTTATATTTATTGGAAATATACACATATTAATGGTACACAAATCATAATTGTATGAGTTGGTCAGTCATTACAAAATGAATATGTTCCTGAAACAACCAGAACATGAAATATAAAATGTGGGTGCTGTATTTTAATTTTTCATGCTTCCTTTGTATGGCCGAGTTTGTTGGCATATTGTGATGTAGTAAATACAGTTCCCTCATTTAAGGTGAACAGTCATTGCTTTGTAGCATATTCACAGTGTTGTGCAGCCATCAACCACATCCAATTGTTATTTTTAGTTATTCCAACATTTCAGGCAATTTATTGTGTCTGGCATAATTGAGAATTAACATTTGGTGTATTTTAGCAGAGGGGAAGAAAAAAGGTTGATTTCGTTTTTAACATTGTATTCTGCAAAGGATTTCAGATTTTTAGTGGTTTTTGATGCAAAAGGCTCCCCAGTGCATAACTTCCTGTTTAGGAAGTTCCTCGGCCTCTAGAAAGAAGATTTTTTGGGCATGAGGGATTGTGATATGTTTTCTATTATGTTTTAGGGGGAGCCATTTTAAAATCATGTTTCAAGGGGTAAAATATTTTTGCCCCCCCTTTTTCACTTAGATAAATAATAATTGTGGTTTTCATTTTTAGATTGAAAGTATCCAGCTCATGATGGATAGTGAAACAGGTCGATCCAAGGGATACGGATTTATTACGGTAAGCAATTGACCATGATTAACATTATGACTTAAAAGGTTTTGATTTGAGTAGCGTAGTGTAAAGCTTTATTGGTTATTGATAGTGGGGAAGGAGGTAAGGTTAATATTTTCAAGTGGTTTAACTTATTTTGCTGTTAGTAGCCAATTCTTAGTAGCTAAAGGTGTCCACCAAATGTGAAACTTAAAGCAGTTTGCTATCATTCTGTTTATGGTCAATTTGCTTAGCCAACTATTCATGTAATTGAAGTCATTCACTCCTTTAGGATTTCTTCAGTCTGACTCCTTTGTGACACAAGATGTTAGTTGCATAAAGGTCTCTTGGAATTCTCTTACTTTTTATATGGACACGTCGGACAACCATGACCAGGATTGCCTTATTAAAAGTGTTTGTAGCTGACCATTGAAGCCCAGTGCCTGAATAGGGTATGACGTGGCAGCTTGGAATAATTGTGAATGGAGGTGCCCTTTTAAAAGTAAACTCTTTATATATTAATGTTCATGATGCAATCCAGTTACATGAGAACAGTTTTTCAAATTATTTTTTAACCTTGGAAAGTGCTGGAAACACATTTTTAGTTTAAAATACAGATAGTTGTCACCACTGCTGCTATTGTACACAAAAAATTTTTAAAATACAGAGATCCCAGATTTTATCAAGAAATTACAATTGTGTCATAACCAAATTTAAATAAAATTGAAACCTATTCTGTAGTGATAAGAATATGTTCCACTGTTCAGTGGGATTTTATCTACCTCAGTGTGTGTTGGTGAAAAGAAAAAAGTTATAAAACACCAACATGCTATTTTGTTACTAGTAACATTAGCATGATCTTCCCCCCCGCCCAAAGTGTTCAAGGGATTTTACATGCAACTTACAAATATTTCATCCTATTATTATCTAAAGTATTTAGTGTTCTGTGTGCTAGATTTAGTGCTTGAATATTTGCTCACTGGCCATATTTTCACTAGAACACTACTAAATGTCATGTAAACAATGAAGACATTTTGCAAAGCATTTTAATTTTTTAACATAAATCAAGTATGAACTATTTCCTATGACTTACTGATCTGTATGCAAAGCTAGATTATGTAGGGACTTTCCTGGTGGTCCAGTGGCTAAGACTCCGAGCTCCCAATGCAGGGGCCCTGGGGTTCGATCCCTGGTCAGGGAACTAGATCCCACATGCCACAACTAAGAGTTCGCATACCACAACGAAGCTCCTGCATGTGGCAACGAAGATCCCGCCTACCACAACTAAGGCTTGGTGCAGTCAAAAAATAAATATTTTTTTAAAGCAAGATTATGTAAATCTACATGGTTCTGTTGTGTGTGTAAATGTTTTTATATTTTGTAACTACTGTCTGTAATTTTTCCCATCTCAATAATGGAAAAAAATTATTTTTAAACAATTCAACATTCTGATGAAAGATGAAGCTGTGGAATTAGAATATAGCCCGTTCTTCCATTATATTAAAACCAGATTGTGTGAATTAAAGTTTTATTGTGTCTGCATCCTGAAATTAAGACTAATACTTAGTTAACTGGCAATAAAACAATGACCCTGAATTTTGTATTAAAAATTAAGTTTTGTATTAAAAACCTGAGTTGAACTTTTAATTTTCCTGAATAGTGTACTTTTATGAGAGAAAAGAAGCAACATTTTAATTTATTCCAGCATATTAAAAAGGGTTTTGATGTTTGAAAAACTACTTTTCACATTTTATTACTGAGATTCTTTATTCCCAGACAGGTGTCATTACTTGATAATGTCTTGCCATTTAAACCACCACATTAATAAATCTAATATGCGTAAACTTTGGTGGTCTGATAATTTAGGTTATATTACTTATAGCTTGAACTTGTTACTTTATCATCCTTGCAGATGTAATTATTGAATATACTAGCTTTAATAAGTAAGGGTTTCTTTACCTTGCGTATATAAGTAATTACTGGACTTTTTATCCCTCTCTCAATTGTATAGTTTTCTGATTCAGAATGTGCCAAGAAAGCTTTGGAACAACTTAATGGATTTGAGCTAGCAGGAAGGCCAATGAAAGTTGGTCATGTTACTGAACGTACTGATGCTTCCAGTGCTAGCTCATTTTTGGACAGTGATGAACTGGAAAGGACTGGAATTGACTTGGGAACAACTGGTCGTCTCCAGTTAATGGCTAGACTCGCAGAGGGTAAGTTTATCCTAGTGTTGTGAATGATTTGTTGATACCGTAATGAGAAAGGTAACCATGCAGACAGATAAACGGAAAATTATTTTTTCTTATTTTGAGGTTGACTGTTATCCTTGGGCAGCACATGTGGTTTCATAGGTGAAATTCATTGCCTTATAATGGAATCTACTTTATGATGGTGCTTTTTGAGTACCACAGCATATGTTATACGATTTCTTTTGCTTTCTATAATAATTATATCCTCATACTTCAGAGTAAATTTAGTTGCAGTGCTTAATACTATGTCCTGCCTGTACAGTTGGTCTCCCATATCTGTGAGTTCTACATCTGTGAGTACGGAGGGCAGACTGTATCACGCCACTTTATATGAGGGACTTGAGCATTTGTGGATTTTGATATCCGAGGAGATCCTGGAAATAATCTCACCTGCCCTGCTACCAAAGACCACTGTAATTTGTTTTAATGAAGTGACTTTGGTATTACGCAACCAGAAAACTAGGATATTCCCGCTCTTAACAAAGCAGGGACGTTAAGACCTATTCTTTTACAGGTACAGGCTTGCAGATCCCACCAGCAGCACAGCAGGCTTTGCAAATGAGTGGCTCTCTGGCATTTGGTGCTGTGGCAGGTAGGAATTGAATCTTTTCTATTTGAGATCATTGTTTTTTCACCTAATTCGAAAATTTGCCAAATTTTTGCATTTAAAAGGACTTACTGAGAATTCAATTCATCAAGTACTTTTAACTTACAAATTTCAAGAGTTCATGTAAGGAAGTGGTGATATAGGACATAATTATCCACTCATAATAAACTGTCAGGGTATTTTTGAACCCTGCATACCAATTTTTAGTTGAAATTGCTGTTGTTTTTTGTTTTTGTTTTGATTTATTTATTTTTTTATTATTTTTGGCTGCATCCAGGTCTTAGTTGTGACATACGGGATCTTTTGTTGCAGCGCATGGGCTCCTCTCTAGTTGTGGCATGCGGGTTTTCTCTCTAGTTGTGGTGCGCAGGTGTCAGGGTGTGTGGGCTCTGTAGGTTGCAGCACGCGAGCTCAGTAGTTGAGGCGCGTGGGCTTAGTTGCCACGTGGCATGTGGGATCTTAGTTCCCTGACTAGGGATCGAACCTGTGTCCCCTGCACTCTAAGGTGGATTCTTTTATCATTGGACCACCAGGGAAGTCCCTGTAAGTTGTTAAATCTTTTTAAATGTGTCACTTTTATTGAAGACCAAAAAGTTTATATTGTTTCAAAAGAAAAATGGTTTTTGTAATGTTTTTGTTTGGAAAGCTACCAGAGGCCTTTGAATCAAGCTTTATTTAAAATAATTACAGTATTAAGAGTGCAGAGAAAACTGCTTTCCTAATTAGAACATACAACAGTTGATCCTTGAACAACATGGGTTTGAACTGCAAGGGTTTACTTACAGATGGATTGTTTTTCAGTTGTAAATACCGCACGATTCATGGTTCGTTAAATCCATGAATTTGGAAGGACTAAGGATATGGAGGGTCTACTATAAGTTACATACTTATACTTACACAGTTTTCAACTGCTCAGATGGTTGGTGTCCCTAATCCCCAAGTTGTTCAAAGGTCAACTGTAGTTTGAGATTTTGAGTTGTAGAATGAAGTGCCTGGAGAGGTGAGGAAAAGAGGGAGAGAATTGATAGTTTCTTACAATTATGTAACAGTGGGTTTAGTTTATGAATCACATTGTTTTCTTCTCTTTTGTGGCTCAGGTACTTGAAATTAACCCAAATCTATGAGCTAGGATAGCATTAAATTTTGAGATGTTGAAGCCTTGCTTTTAGAATATCTGAGAAGAACCGTTTGTAGTTTGTACTTTAGATGACAAGAAACACTAACCCAAGAAAGTATGGCAATATGAGATCATGGTACTGCATCTGGATATATAAAAAGTTCTGTGTGGTTGCTTCATGATTTCCTTTTCAATTGAAAAGCCATTAACAGAGAGGATCATTTCTGCATCTGCATTATTCTTTATAGGGGGCGCTTCTGTGTTTTCCTCTTTTTAGTGAATATTCGAAAGTTTGTGAGTACTTTTAGGGTCTTGTGCTTCCTTTCAAACTGTGATAGATTTTGAAATCTGATAGGTAGTTCTTTAAAATTACTGACAATCATGTTACTATATTCATATGAGAGGAACAGTTATAACGATTAATGCATTTCTGTATTTATGAATCATTTAATGACTCCAGGTTTCTCTAAATTATTGTTTTGTTTGTTTTGACTTTTTAAACAAGTATTAGACATTTAATTTCTTTGCACTGAACACGTAGTCATAGAATGTCACGTACTGTAATTGAAGATACTAAAGGAAACCCATCACTTCAGAAACATATCCTAGCCTCTGGTTTGACAGTTACTGTTTTACCTGAAAACTGTATCCATGTATTGCTTCCCATTGTTCAGGTCATTCTTTCAACAATTTAGAAAAATGCTAGTGTTTACCATATTCTAGGTATTTCACTAGAGGCTGGTGCCTTTAGGGATTTAATAGAAATACATACGATTCATTTTTAAACAGTCTTCTGTTATATCCTGGCTGCTGTATCAAATATGTTGATTTGGTTTATAAACAATATCTTCGCCTAATTATAGTTTTTCAGTGTTAGACATTATTACTTCCCTAAGCCATTATTTCTCTTATGAATGAAGAATGACTATACTTCCCTGGGCACACTTACTGGGTAGTTTATATTAAGGTTGAAAATTCTAAATGTCCATGTGGATTGCTTAAAATAGCCATTTAGTTAACTATTTGTTATATTCCCCCTTTTTAGTGTTGATAGATGATTTTAAAGTTTGGTTCTGTTTTCTTAATACTTCCGGTAAATTGCTATTACTACTGAATTAATAATCAACACTCTATTTTAAGGTAAATATTTACATAACTGGGTATTTTTCTCCTGTCATTAAAACCTTACACATTCCTTGTTAAAGTTAGATAAATTGCTGAGTGTTGATGTCAGTATTTGAGGCCCTTGTTGCCTGAGTTCTTAAAAGTTGTTTTTTGAAACCAAGAGTGGCCTATCACTATATCCACATGTCTTTATTCTGGAAGTTTAATGGGTCTTTTCTACGATAAGTTAGTTCTTATCTTTATGAAACCCATGCTTTGTTTCCTAACTTGTTACAAATGACCTGAAGAACCATTTTTGAGATTTTGATTTATATACACTTAATATAGCATGGATTTCTGATACCTATACATTTTTTCCCATTTTAGGGAAAAAAAGACAAATTGTTTTATAATTTAAAGTTTATTGACAATGTTCCTATGGTCATATCTTCAAGTTCCTTCAGTATACACCAGTTACATTTCTTCAACTCCCTGGGATGCCAATTTTGAGCACCCAGGTATTCTTACATCCCCATGTGACTTGGGCTGCAGATCCCTTTTCATTTTTGCCCATGTTTTATGATCATTTTGTATACTCAACAAGAAGCCCAAATGATAATAAAGTATTGCAGTTGCATCACGTGTTACTGAAAATTAGGTTACTGAATTCAAACAATTTCTATGTTGTATATTTCTATAATTTTTAAACTTCAAGATACCTTTGGATACTGTGACATTTTCTTTACATTTCACACTTGCTGCTTTCACTTGATGGCAGCTTTCTCTTAATTGGCCTTCTCATGTAGAATTTTAATGATTATGTGAGAAAATATATTGGTAGAAATCACCATTCCGTTTATTTTTAATACAGACTAGATGTTTAGATTTTTCTTGTACTACATATATTATAGTAAATCTGATTAGATTTCATTCCTGCCTCATTAAATTTCCAGAATAGGCCAGGAAATCAGACCTAATAAAACTACCACCTTCTGGGCTGGACACGACAACTTAAAACTTAAAAGAACTTAATATATACATATGGTTAGAATGGGGTCTTTCACTGCTTAATCGGTAGATTATTAAAAGTGTTTGACGTGTACTGCTGCAGTATTTACTCTTTCACCATAAACTTCTAAAGTTTAAAATGCTTACTGACATTGATAGAACAATAAATAGTTGATATCCCAAGTACTTGGAATTGAATTCTCAAGATCAGGGTTTTCATGCATTTTCTGACCGGTGTGCTTCCCTTTCCCCATTTCCCATTATTCCCATGTGAAGAGTAGTATAGTGGAATGCCTTTGAGATGTGGAAGAGTTCTAGGAATAGGAATAGAGAGGCATAAGTTTCCTAGGATAGGAGGAAAGAAAAAGGCCCCAAAGCCTTGTCAATGAGGAATGGGGAAGGAGGTTTGGCTGCCAGGTTTTACTATAAGTTCATTTTGATAAACCCTGCTACCATAGTCCTCTTTTATTAATGCTTTCCTGACATTTACCCTGTTAGTTGAGGCTCTTCATTGTTCCTGCACTGAGCTGTAGAATTCTCTTTTGTTATAGATTTGCAAACAAGACTTTCCCAACAGACTGAAGGTGAGTTGAGTTTTTTATTTGTTTTTGAAGTGGATGTTAATGTAGCAGGACATAGTTGTGTATATATATTATATCATAATTATTACTGTAGTTTGTATTTTGGGCCCAGTTTTGTCAGAATGACATAGTGTCATTAACAGTAAGCCAGAAGGCCTAATCCAAGTCATTACAATTACATGAATAAAGATGATAAATGTCCATGCTTTTTCTTGCTATAGCTAGCTTAGAATTATTTTCAGCTTTGTATGCCTATCTTTGTGTTCTGATTGTACGTATTATATAGATGTCAGAAAATGAAACTTGTCATTTTAGTAGACAAATCTTTTAGAACATGGAGTTTGTGAACTTAATATAAGGTTAGGAAAAACTAACTCCAGTGATTTGTGTAAGCCGTACCAAGCAATGAGATTATCCAGAACTAAATTGCATGCAGATTTCAGAGATTGTGAAACAATTTATAAAATAGGCTATTGTTTTCTTAGTTTTCAATTATCAAGTAAATCTCTGCCATTTAATATAGCATTTTGTTGCGGTAATTTGGTATCTTACAGGATATACTTAAAGTCGTTTAGGTAAATGATTCTGTATGAAAAAGGTCTTTCCTTGTTCCTTGATAGTCAGGAATTAAATGTGTATCTTAATTTTTTCAGCAAAAGAGACAATTGTACTCAATCTTTTTTTTTTTCCTAACAGATTTTTAAAAGTAGAACTGGTGGATTTTCCTCTTAGTTATATTTCTATGCTGAATTCATTGTGTTCTGCATTCATCTAGGTTGAGCTGGAATATTTCCATCATACATTGTCTAATATTTTTCAGTATTCATAGCATACAGTGACCTAGTGTTTTTTCCAAGCATACTTCCATTTGTTTATGATAAAGGTACACAGTGGGCTTCGTTTTTTTATTGTAATATAAGCACACTTGGCATCTTTAACTTTCTTCAGTAGAATTTGACGTTAGTTATCTTAGCATTTTTATTTTCATACAAAGTTTTATGAAAGACAAATACTTGTTTATTGAAGTAAACTATAAAGAAGCAAAAAGCACTTGTTATTCTATCAGAAACTATCTTTTATGATGTATTTCATGCACAGCCCTAGTTTTTATTCAGTGGAATGTTTCTTTATACTTCCTCAGGTTATTGTTCATTTTAATTACCATAATTTCTAATGCACTGTTTTATCCATAGCTTTGTTTATTATTGTTATGTATTGGAATGAAATTTGGTCAAATATTATGATTACGGTGAGTTCTGTAACAGCCACTGGTAATGTTTTCTAAGTCACGTAAAAGCAGTGGAGCAACTGTCTTGGAAAATGCACTTCAAACTTAAAACCAACATTGGTTTAAATTTGCTCCTAAGTATTAGTGTCCAGTAGTTTTTTATTTTTAACAATGACTATTATAGATACATATTACTCTTTTTAGTGTTTCTCCTGCTGGAACAGACCTAATCATTTTAAAAATATTAATTTGATGTTGTAGTAGGTTTTATAGTCCTAAGATGTTAAATCTTAAATACTTGGATGGTTTTATGTATATTATTTTTAAAACTTCATCCTTTTATAACGTTTATATATTTAAAAGAAAATATGTAACTATATATTCATGGGCAGAAACATAAGAAATAAAACATGCTATAGATTTAGTTGGCATTTTAAGATTGTATTTGCATCATCCCCTGCTTCTCAGGGTATAAACTCCAGCAGTCCTACGAAATCAGTCTTGTTTTTATTTTCTTGTTTGTATTATTGATATTTGTCTAATTGAATGAATTTTCACTACACTTAAGGTTTAATTTCCCTTCTAAAAACAAAAGTCCCACCTTAGGATCAGCTGTCTCACATACTAAGTTGCCTTAGCTTTCCGGCAGCTAAAATGGGGTATTGTTATATACACTGATGTTTGATAGCATTATTGAATATGGTGAATTAGTGAAGTGACTGACTACCCTAGTTTCACCCTGTGGGTCCAGTGGTTATATTGGGCTTTGTTTTATTCGTAGGGATATTCTGATGCATTTTCCATGAAACTGATTTCTCCCTCTCTTTTTTTTTTTTTTTAGCTTCAGCATTAGCTGCAGCTGCCTCTGTTCAACCTCTTGCAACACAGTGTTTCCAACTCTCTAACATGTTTAACCCTCAAACGTAAGTAATATACTTTGGTCAAGTTCAAAAGGGTATGCTGTGAAATCTTTAATGTTTAACTTGTCTAAGTTAACATTTAGCATGTTTTCAACATATTTCATAGTTCAAACACTGCCACAATTTTGATCCTTTTAGTATAATTATTTTTATGCACATTATGAATTGTTTCCCTTGAATGTGTTTGTAAGATTGGAATTCATTTGAAAGCTTTGTAGATTTTATGTTTTCCCTTTATATCTAGTAGTTTTCTGTGAAGTGTTAGTATCAGTGTTTATTTGTATCACCAGTATACTCTTTTCCTAGTCCTATGAAATGGTGATAAACTTGGTATAAGTATCTTTGAAAGATGTCAATTAACCACTTAAATGTTAAACAAATGATTTTTAAAATAAAAGAACACACTTAAGATTTTTTATACAGATTGGAGTATGTGTGTATCATTTTATAAGTTTGAGTAGTGTCTCAGATTTAATACTTTGTTACAGAGAAGAAGAAGTTGGATGGGATACAGAGATTAAAGATGATGTGATTGAAGAATGTAATAAACATGGAGGAGTTATTCATATTTATGTTGACAAAAATTCAGCTCAGGTATTTTGATTGTTACTTTCTTGTGTCTTAATTTTCACACATACTTGGGGCATATTATGATCACTGGTTTTCCTTAGAGCGTATTGGGGTTTTTTGTTTTTTCCTGAGAGAAGCTTTAGCATACTGACTAAATACACCCCCTACAAAATAAAGACACTTTTAAAATAGTTCAGGTCATCATGTAGCATTATTGTTGCTGTTTAGTGTTCAGAGGTTGCCATGAAATTCTGGCATCTTGATTTCATTCTTCAGCAGCTTTCACATCATAGAAGATAGTAACAAGGCCAGTTTTGGGGATGATGAACTATTTTCAATAAATTTCTAGGTTATATATATTAGCTAGTGAAACAATTATGCAGTTATAGAGCAGTTTTTCTATAGGTAACTTGAATAAACCTGTTGGAATCCATGTTGTATATCACACCTTTAACCTTTTTTGTTGTATTTTAGGGCAATGTGTATGTGAAGTGCCCATCAATTGCTGCAGCCATTGCTGCTGTCAATGCATTGCATGGCAGGTGGTTTGCTGGTGAGTTTGACCTTTTTTCTGAGTGATTGTTTTTAACGGTCTAATCTAAGTGAAGAAGCTAAACGACCATATGTGTTTCTTTCAACAGGTAAAATGATAACAGCAGCGTATGTACCTCTTCCAACTTACCACAACCTCTTTCCTGATTCCATGACAGCAACACAACTACTGGTTCCAAGTAGACGATGAAGGAAAATATAGTCCCTTATGTACATAGCTTTTTTTCTTTCTTGAGAATTCATCTTGAGTTATCTTTTATTTAGATAAAAATAAAGAGGCAAGGGTCTACTGTCATTTGTATACAGTTCCTGTTACCTTGAAAAAATAAAAATGTTAACAGGAATGCAGTGTGCTCATTCTCCCTAACTAGCAAATCCCACTGTATACAAAGCTGTTCTCTTGTTCTGCCTTTTAAATGTACATGTAGAAAATTACATTAAGGATCTATAGGAATAGCTCTAGGGGAACAAATGTGCTTAACATAAAAAGGCAGACAGGGATGTAATGATGTTTTTAATGTTTCAGAAGCCTAACTTTTTACACAGCAGTTACATTTCACTAATGTTGATATTTGGTTAATGGTTTAGCAGAGGTTTCTGGAATACATAGTTTATGGAAATTCAAGACAGCTAAAAGGGCTGTTTGATTAACATCTCATCTTGCATTCTGATCAACTGGCAAGAAAAGGAGATTTCAAAATTACATTTCTGGATGGTATCTTTTCAATTAATGTATCTGTAAAAGTTTCTTTGTAAATATTATGTGTTCTGGTGTGTCTGAGATTCCAAACAAAATGATCCCTGCATTTCCTCAAGATGTTTAGTGACAGTCGGGTAAGCAAAGCAGTCTGAGCAAGAAATAGGAAATGCAGAAATAGGTTTTGTCTGGTTGCATATAATCTTTGCTCTTTTTAAGCTCTGTGAGCTCTGAAATATATTTTTGGGTTACTTCAGTGTGTTTGACAAGACAGCTTGATATTTCTATCAAACAAATGACTTTCATATTGCAACAATCTTTGTAAGAACCACTCAAATAAAATTCTCTTAAAAAGGCCACAAGAAATCTTCATTTTTGAAATGTTTTGAAGTCACAGAAACTTGGAAATAGAATATTAGTTTCTTTGACTTTTTAGTTGCCTCTTTGGGAAAATTCTTAAACTGTTGCCCTCAAGTTGTCCCTCTACATTCCTCTGTATCAGTCTTAGTACCGTACTACGTAGGGTATTATATCAAAACTGAGGAATTTACCAAAAAGAAAACCAAACTGATTTGACCAGGCCTCAAACCTGGGCATCCTTAAGTCTCTCCTACGTTTTCTGCACATCTTTGTGGGGAGGAAAAATGCCTCGTTATTTAAAAGTAAATACTGGAGAAAATGGTGTAAGTTCAAACTGGTTTCCCAAATCGATTTAACTGCATTTTTGAGCTTTAACTTTATTTGGGCAGCAACCCTTCGTGATTTATACTCTGAACTCTGCTTCAAGTTTTTGTGTCTAGGTTGAATCTTGAGTAGGGGATGTTGCTCCTAATTGCTCCTTCCAATACTGATTTCCTCACCTGCCTGAATTTCTTTTACTACTGTATTGATTTGTATGGGCTGAATCATAAGTGTTACAGGTTTATTCAGATATCAAGATAACTCAGTTTGAATTTGGAGGCGTCACAGTTTTCTACCAACCCTTTTGAGGGATGTTTGTAATTCCCTTACTTGCTTCAGTTATTTAACCTGAAGAAAAATTTCAAGATTCAAGTTAACTTTATTTTTGAACAGGCAGCAGTGTTACTGGGTGGCAGAGACGTACATAATGCCAACTTTTTTCTTTCCAAATTATCTCCTAGTAATTAAAAATTTCTTCTTGGATCAAGTACTATCAGGTTTGTTCTGTCGTTCCTTTCTAGGGAACTGGGCTAGCAAAGGTGCCTTCAGGTGTTTATTTAATCTCATCTGTTAAGGGGTGGCAAAAATTTGCCCACCACCAAAGAATGAAATTTGGGTTGTAGGGCTTCCCTGGTGGCGCAGTGGTTAAGAATCCGCCTGCCAATGCAGGGGACACAGGTTTGAGCCCTGGTCCGGGAAGATCCCACATGCTGCAGAGCAGCTAAGCCCGTGTGCCACAACTACTGAGCCCACGTGCCACAACTACTGAAGCCTGTGCCCCTAGAGCCCGTGCTCCACCAGAGAAGCCACGACAATGAGAAGCCCGCACACTACAAGGAAGAGTAGCCCTTGCTCACCGCAACTAGAGAAAGCCCGTGCACAGCAACGAAGACCCAACACAGCCAAAGATAGATAAAAGAAATTTGGGTTGTAAATGATGTTCAAAGCAAATTTGTTAAAAAGTTTAGTCAAATGGAAAATAGCTCAAATGGCTATTCTGAGTGAGATCCTTTAGGATCAGACAACATACAATTTGGTTCTGAATTTTTTAGGTGCTGTAACTTATGGGAGTGTCCTTGATTGCAGTTAGATCTGAGTGTCTTTATGCCCCCCAAATATTCCAGTGTAGTTTATTATAACATTTATTATCATCTTCTTAGTTAATGATTGAGAAATTTTTTTTTGAGGGGGTTTTTTTTGTTTGTTAATTTTTATTTATTTATGGCTGTGTTGGGTCTTCGTTTCTGTGCGAGGGCTTTGTCTAGTTGTGGCAAGCGGGGGCCACTTTTCATCGCGGTGCGCGGGCCTCTCACTATCGTGGTCTCTCGCTGCGGAGCACAGGCTCCAGATGCGCAAGCTCAGTAATTGTGGCTCACGGGCCCAGCTGCTCCGCGGCATGTGGGATCTTCCCAGACCAGGGCTCGAACCCGTGTCCCCTGCATTGGCAGGCAGATTCTCAACCACTGCGCCACCAGGGAAGCCTGAGAAATATTTGAGGGGAGCTCAGTTTAGAGCAATATCAAGGAATATGTTGCTTGTACAGGGGAGGGAAACTACCTTAAGCCAATTAATAGAATGGGGGGAGGTCCGTTGGTAAAGTTTACATCTTCACTGATAGCTGGTTAGAAAATCATTTGGGATTCATGAAGCTGAGAGGCTACAAAATTGGTTTGAATTTGTTCTTTTTCTGATCAAGTCATATCTGAAGGACAATTTTTGGGTGAACAATAATAGCTAACCTTGTGACCTTGAGGAAAATCTAGACTTAACATTTTAAAGGTGAAAAACTAATAGCATCAACCTTGAAGTGTTGAATAATAAGGATTTACTAGAATCTATGAAAAGTCCCAGGCATGCAGAATCATTCTAAACTTTTTTTAAAAAGTACTTATTTGGCTGCGCTGGGTCTTCGTTGTGCCATGTGGGATCTAGTTCCCTGAGGAGGGATCAAACCCGGGTCCCCTGCATTGGGAGCACCTAGTCTTAGCCACTAGACCATCAGGGAAGTCCCTCCAACTTTGGATTAACAGAGAAAGGTCTTGTGAAACGACAGCAAACCTCATTAGCTCACCTCCAAAGATCTCTAACCAAGCTGGGTAACAGGCTGAGAGAAAAAATGCTTCTAACAGAAACTCAGAATACTCAAGACTTGTTTTATTATAGTACATGGGCTGGGAATGATGGGAGGGGGTGGATGCTGTGGGCAACCACTGCCCTGATTAGCACCGGATGCCCATCCCAATGGCCATGAATGTGCCAAAGGTGCCGCCACTCTGCATCATGGTTTTCCCGATGCCGCCCATCAGCTCCCGACCCCGCATTCCGATCCTGAGAGGAGGAAACCAAGATGGGGCCAATTGGGAACAAAAATACAGGGAGGAACATTAACTGCCCTTTTCCAATTTGTGTTTATAATGGGCACTGCTGAAATCTGGCAGGACATTATCTCTTCCCACATGGGTTGTGTAATGCCAAGGAAAAGGGTCCATTAGGGTCTCTAGGTGGATTCCGATGAATGTATCAACTGACTTCTGTTTGTGGGAGGCAGCAGAAGCCGTATAAAGTACGTGGACAGGGAAACCATTTTTTTGTGCTGGTTTATGATCCAATAAAACATCTGTCTTTTAGACGGTTTCCTAGTGTTAAAACGATAGGGGTGTCAGACCTGGGTTCAAGAACTAAGAAGGCAATTTACAGGCTGTGTCAAGTGTAAAATGAGGATCACAGCATTCATGGCACTGTTGTGATAACAGCATTTAGCACCGTGACTGACAGTAAGTGCTCAGTAAATGATAATTTACCATCTGGAAAAATGGGAATAGTCTCTTTTACGTGTGAAAATGACAGGGTGTAGAGTTTATCTGCTTAATTTCTACATCCTGTTCCCAGTAAATTTAATCAAGTTTGTTTCGCTATGCGCAATTGGAAATAAATGTGTAAGACAGTAAGAATAGCCTTTTATTGAGCACTTAATATGTGCCAGGTTGTGTGCTAAGTGTGGTCTGATTTGAGCCTTATAACTCTATATGATGAGGAGGTTACTGACCTCATTTTACACTTGAAACCCAGGCTCCAACTTGCCTAAGGTTACAAAATGAGTAAGGGGCCAGAGAGCGGTTTGAGTCAGAGCTCATATTCTCAACCATTTAGGCTTCCAACCTGTCCTCCCAGACTTAAGGTGGTTAGGAAATCAGTCTCGCTTGTTAGAGGGCAGCGAGAGAATTGGAAAGAAGTAGGCTCTATTCCAGCAGCAGGCCGAGTGGTGTGGGGCGGGAAAGTCCGGTAGTCCCGCCCAGAGATCACGGCCCGCGCCCCTCACCTGAGACAGGAAAAGGTGCCGAAGAGCGCCCCGGCTGCCATGCCCACGGCGCAACCCATCACAAAGCCCATCTTCACGCGGTCGAAGCAGCTTGGCTGTGACTGTCCATAGGGGCCCACGGCCACCGGCATCTGCGGGGTTCGAAGGTTTGCGGAGTGCGGGCCTAATCGCCAGCCCGAGTCGGGCAGGGGGCGTAGGAGGTGGGGTAGGGAGCGGGCCCAGGGGTTCGGGGAAATCCGGGAAGGAAAAGAAGGGTGTAGCCCGGCTCCATCACCCTCTGAGCGTTCGAGTCCCCGCGCCGCGGTGCCCCCACCTTACCTTGCTCGCGGCCTCGGTCGCTCAGCTCTACGTCTCACACGGAACGCGAGGCGGAGCGCACTCGCGGCCAGAGGAACCGCTTCCGGGGCGCGGAGTAGTACTTCCGGGAGCCTGTGGCAGGGGGCAGCATCCGTTTCGGGCGCAGGGCTGCCACCGAGATGATGCTGCTGAGAACCTCTTGGAGGCTGGTGGCCGCGGCCGCCCACGCCGCTCCGTGGCCGAGGGCGAAGGCACCCACACGGGGGCTGCGCCTGCGCGGTATGCTCCGGGGCCCGCTCGCTGCCACCTCCCCGGAGGCGAGGATCTTTCCCCTGGGCGCGGGGACGCACCTGCATATTCAGGAGCCTCCCTCTTCCGCCCGCTACCCAGACCCTCTGACCCTTCCTCTTGGCTGCATCCCTCAAACTTTCTCATGCCGGGCCTCCGAACGGTTGACTTCGCCGCGCGCCCCGCTGCCGCACTTCAGATCCTTCCCCGCAGGCCCTCAGAGCCCTTGATACTCGGCCTTCGGACCTCTCCTGGCCAAATTTTAGAGATGCCAGTCGTCCAGCCAGTAACCTTTGAAGGAGATCTTACATACCGTCTCCACATTCCTTCTCAGTGGCTTTGCCCTTTCAGAGGTCTCCTCACGCCCAACGATGCAATTTGAATGTTGTCTCCGCAACCCGCTCCAAGAAGCCTGTCTCTCTCCCTTACCTCTTTTTACAGTTGGCTCAAGTTTTCTGATGTTTTGTTTCCTTTTCCACTGAGATTCGACCTCAGTATCCCTTAAATTTATCTCACCTCCATCCAGCTTTTACCTGCTTCTGTCTTGGATGCCCTGTGTGCAGAGTTGCATCCTCTCACGTGGCCACTCCGTTCTATTTTTTGTCAGTTGTAGACCATGCTCCCCAGGCTGCTGTTCCCTCAGATGCAGCCACTGCTCCGGAGGCGGAATCAGTGCTGCGACCTCTGTATATGGATGTGCAAGCTACAACTCCTCTGGTAAGGATCGAGGGGCAGCTTTCCCCAAGCTGTTTTTAGGAATTATATTGTAGAAGTGGCAATGCACAGAAATGGCTGAATCCCTGTAGAAGTAAGAGCCATTGAGAACTGTGTGTTGGGAAAAGCAATGAGCCAGGAGTCAGGAGGCTTAAGTTGTAATCCTCTAGAAATGGCTTTACTACTTACTAGCTATTGATCTTGGACACATCACTCAGTGCAGGCACTCTGGTAGTAGTTAAAAGCATAGGCTCTGGAATTAGCCGGACTGCTACTTACTACGTGAATTTGGGCAAGAATTAAATAGGTTAAAAGACATAAAGCAGCCCTTAGAACAGCACCTGGCGCATGATAAACACTTGAATATTAATGCACGTTTTCATCAACATGTGGACTCTGTCATGTCCTGTGCTCTCATAGATCACATTTCTTGGCAGGAGTGGAAACACCTGCAGACACAGCTCTCAGGACAGGGCAATATTTGTAAATTATCTGAGCAGATGGTAGAATAATCTGATTTAAGATGGGTTGGTAGGGGAGTATATTAGGCTAACATTTGGTTAGTACCTGAGGGGATGGAAGAATGTTTGAGGCCTAATCTAGACAGGGTCTGAAGGGTTGGGAGTGTGCTGAGGCAGGTTGGGCAGGTCTCGGGGGATGGAGTGGGGCCCGAGTTAACTATGGGCCCAAGGAGACTGATCTATTCTGTTATGCTCAGGACCCTCGGGTGCTTGATGCCATGCTCCCTTACCTAGTCAACTACTATGGGAACCCACATTCCCGGACACATGCTTATGGCTGGGAGAGTGAGGCAGCCATGGAACGTGCTCGCCAGGTTAGTACAGAGGACTCTAGGAGGTTCTGATGTCAGAGGATCAGTGGCCTGTGGGAGGCATTTCTTTTTTTGTAGCTGTGGGTGGAGGTGGAAATGGCTTGGGGCTCTCTCAGGGAGAGATTCAAAGAACAGGCCTTTGGAGTCCCTCTGAAGGCATTTGATTAGTTCCCACATTTCCTAGCTAAATGACCTTTGGCAAGTTATCTGATTTCTCGAAGCCTCAGTTTCCTCACATTGAAAATGGAGATTGGGAAGGGCCTGGGTTCGATCCCTGGTTGGGGAACTAAGATCCTGCAAGCCGCCCAACATGGCCAAAAAAAGAAAGAAAGAAAGAAAAAGAAAATAGAGATTGTAGTAGTTCCTACTTCTTAGGGTTATTGGGTGGATTAAATCAGACAATTCTGGTGATGTGTTTATTAACATGATGCCTATACATACTAAGAGCTCAATAAGTGCTTTTTCAAAAACACCAAAGTTATTATTTTGTATTGGGCTGGAAAAGAGCCTGGGATCTGGGATGTAGCTGAATATATCCCCTTGTCTGATTCTAGTGGGTACAGAGCTGCTTCTTGAGCAGTTGATAGAATGCAGTGGAGCTCTTCTTGCTCCAGACCTTTGTCTTAGTTGTCTCTGCAGCTGCAATCCTGCCTAGGGAACTGATGCTACTTATTTTTGTTTCTTGGCTTGCAGCAAGTAGCATCTCTGATTGGGGCTGATCCTCGTGAGATTATCTTCACTAGTGGCGCTACTGAATCCAACAACATAGCAATTAAGGTAAGAGAAGGGAACCAAAGGGCATATCTGGGCTTTCCTGACCTGGGAGGTGGTGTCCTGCCATCATTTAGGCTCATATATATTTCCCAGCCACCCACTTTCACCCTATTGTGAAGAAGAGACAGACACATACTCTTTCTGATTTGTTGCTTCCTTCAGCCCTTTGCAGTCTACTCTATCTTAAGTCTTTGCTCCTGTTGAACTGAGTTCAGTGAGGTAGTTGGATAGGAAAGGAGGTGGCTGTTGGACCATCAACCATGTAGTGTTTTGGATGGCAGCTACTTCAAAGAGTAAATAATGGTGACTCAACCCTTTTCCCCATCCTTTTGATCTAGTCACAGTGAAGTCCAGAATACACTTGTAATTGGATATATTTCTCTGCTTCTTGTTACCAGCTTCACACTTATATCTGTGATTTCAGGGCTGCCTTCCTCGCAGCCTTCCCTTTCTTTCTGATGAGATCTGTTTGCAGCAAGTTCCTCCTGTTTTCTTTAGATGTCCCCGTTTTGTACTGGTTGCTGTGGTGCCTTCTGCAGACATTCACTTGATCACCCATTCTGAGATTAGTCACTCTATCCTTAGGACCTACAGATCTTCGGTGCTATCAAAAGTAAAATTCCAGTCTCAGTAGTCATGTCGGTGTTTCACAGAACATAATCACGTCTGACTGGGTCTGGTTGCCAGGGTCACTTGTGTAAATACCAAGGCTCTGGTAAATTGTGGGCTGCTGTAGGTTCAACTCTGGCTCTACCCCCTCTCACCACTGTCTGTCACCAGTGTTGCTAGTATTGCTTTTTCTGACCTTGGACTGAGTGAAGGAGGCCTAGACCTGGGCCAGGTTCCAGAGTCATCAGTACTCTGCCCGATCCCTTTAGAAGGAAGGTATCCTTCCTTGGGACTGCAGAGGCCACAGAGCCAGGGGTGTGGTCTCTCCAAAGATGAGAATGGTTTCTGGAACGGGGAGCATTTTCAGAACTTTGAAAATGTTTGCTTTTAAGGTTTCCACAGATTCCCAAACCTAGAGGCCAACGATTGCTAGAGTAGTTGCGACAGCTTTCCCCTAGTCTCCTGGACGGGTAGAGTAAATATCTGTCTGCTATTAGAGGATTCAACACTTTGGGTGAGATAGGAGGTGGGGAGGGAACTTCTAATGTTTTCATTTTTATGTTCCTTGTCCTCAAGAACATACAGTTTTTATGTAGTTATAATTTTGGCCTAATTAGTTTCATATTCTGCTTTTTTTTTTTTTTTTTTTAAACATCTTTATTGAAGTATAATTGCTTTACAATGGTGTGCCAGCCTCTGCCTTACAACAAAGTGAATCAGTTACACATATACATATGTTGCCATATCTCTTCCCTCTTGCATCTCCCTCCCTCCCACCCTCCCTATCCCACCCCTCCAGGTGGTCACAAAGCACCGAGCTGATCCCCCTGTGCCACGCGGCCGCCTCCCACCAGTTATCTATTTTACATTTGGTAGTGTATACACGTCCATGACACTCTCTCACCCTGTCGCATCTCACCCCTCCCCCTCCCCATATCCTCAAGTCCACTCTCCAGCAGGTCTGTGTCTTTATTCCCATCTTGCCACCAGGTTCCTCATGACCTCTTTTTTTTTTTTTTTTTTCTTTTTTTTCCCTTAGATTCCATATATATGTGTTAGCATACTGTACTTGCTCTTCTCTTTCTGACTTACTTCACTCTGCATGACAGACTCCAACTCCATCCACCTCATTACAAACACCTCCATTTCATTTCTTTTTATGGCTGAGTAATATTCCATTGTATATATATGCCACATCTTCTTTATCCATTCATCCGATGATGGACACCTAGGTTGCCTCCATGTCCTGGCCATTGCAAACAGAGCTGCAATGAACATTTTGGTACATGACTCTTTCTGAATTATGGTTTTCTCAGGGTATATGCCCAGCAGTGGGATTGCTGGGTCATATGGTAGTTCTATCCTTAGTTTTTTAAGGAACCGCCATACTGTTCTCCATAGTGGCTGTATCAATTTACATTCCCACCAACAGTGCAAGAGTGTTCCCTTTTCTCCACACCCTCTCCAGCATTTATTGTTTCTAGATTTTTTGATGATGGCCATTCTGACCGG
Source organism: Eubalaena glacialis (assembly GCF_028564815.1). NCBI lineage: Eukaryota > Metazoa > Chordata > Mammalia > Artiodactyla > Balaenidae > Eubalaena > Eubalaena glacialis. The sequence goes on from NC_083728.1 coordinate 24,241,224, forward strand.
TGTGAGATGATACCTCATTGTAGTTTTGATTTGCATTTCTCTAATGATTAATGATGTTGAGCATTCTTTCATGTGTCTGTTGGCAATCTGTATCTCTTCTTTGGAGAAATGTCTATTTAGGTCTTCTGCCCATTTTTGGATTGGGTTGTTTGCTTTCTTGTTATTGAGCTGCATGAGCTGCTTGTAAATCTTGGAGATTAATCCTTTGTCCGTTGCTTCATTTGCAAATATTTTCTCCCATTCTGAGGGTCGTCTTTTGGTCTTGTTTATGGTTTCCTTTGCTGTGCAAAAGCTTTTAAGTTTCATTAGGTCCCATTTGTTTATTTGTGTTTTTATTTCCATTTCTCTAGGACCTGGGTCAAAAAGGATCTTGCTGTGACTTATGTCATACAGTGTTCTGCCTATGTTTTCCTCTAAGAGTTTGATAGTGTCTGGCCTTACACTTAGGTCTTTAATCCATTTTGAGTTTATTTTTGTGTATGGTGTCAGGGAGTGTTCTAATTTCATACTTTTACATGTACCTGTCCAATTTTCCCAGCACCACTTGTTGAAGAGGCTGTCTTTTCTCCACTGCATATTCTGCTTTTAAAGTAGTATTCTTATAAGCTCTGGGAGGGACTGGGTTGCACATTTTTTTTATTTTAATTTTTTTAAAGGAATTCATGCATATGTGGTGAGATTTTTTTTTTAACCCTATGGAAAGGTTTAAAATAAAGTGTAGGTCTTCCACTTCTTCCTCCCCTATTCTGACCTCAAGTCTGTTTAGTATTGTTCTAGAAAACAAATTATACATACATATGAATTTGCTTTTAATATTTTCACATATTGTAGCATGCCACATTTATTCTTCTGTAACCATTAATAACATATCCTATGTTTTTCCATTTCAAACTCCATAGGTTTTAATATAACTATATTCTTTTTCATGGAGTTGTGTTACTGCAGTTTACTGTTCATTTCTCTGTTGTTGGATGTGTTTAATCTTTCTATTTTTTTAAGGATTGTAAATATAACTAAAGCATATTTTGTCTCTAAAGCTTCATCTATCCTTTGAAATATTTCCCTAAGGCAGGGGTCCCCAACCCCCGGGCCATGGACCGCTACTGGTCTATGAACCAGGCCGCACAGCAGGAGGTGAGCGGCAGCCGGGCGAGCGAGTGAAGCTTCATTTGCCGCTCCCCATCGCTCGCATTACTGCCTGAACCCCGCCCCCCCCATCCATGGAAGAACTGTCTTCCGTGAAACCGGTCCCTGGTGCCAAAAAGGTTGGGGACCGCTGCCCTAAGGTAAATTCCCAAAAGAGGAATCACAGTAAAGAGTGTGAATTCAGCTTTTAAGACATCTTTATAAATGATTTCTGAAGAGATTATAGTGTAAATAATGCCATCAGCGAGGAATGCGTCTATGGATTTCACTTCTGCACTGCCAGCTTTGGGTATCACCATATTTGCATGTTTTGTATTTAAATAGAAATAAAAGAGACAGACTTTTCCTGGGATGCAAGGATAGCAATGTTCCCCATTTTCCACCTATGGTACAATAAAAAATATATTTGGTCTTTGTCCTGTGTTCCTGGCACAGGGCTTCTAAAACCTTGCAGTTTCCTGAATGCTAGGAATGTGTTTTGTTATTCATAACAAGCCCCTTTGTACCATACCTGACTTTCTGGTGATGAAGTGATTCATGGTGGGCCCTTAGATAGTTTCAAGGGACATGCTGGCCACTCCAGAAGGACCAAGAATGGGATTAGAGAGTTGTAACTTTCATCTGGGGAAGAGGGGGGGGCTGGTGATTGAGTCCAGTCATATGACCGGTGATTTAATCAGTTGTGCCTGTGTTATGAAACCCCCATAAAAACTCTGGAAAACAAAACTCAGAGGAGCTTCCAGGTTGGCAAACTCATGGATGTACTGGAAGGTGGCATTCTTAGATTCACGGGGAGAGGGCATGGAAACTCTGTGCCCCTCCCTGGCCCAGAACTCACCCTGTGCATCTCTTCCATTTGGCTGTTCCTGGGTTGTATCCTTTGTGATAAAGCTATGATAGTAATATAGTGTTTTCATTGAGTTCTGTGAATCATAGAGAATTATTGAACCTTAGGGGACTGTGGGAAGCCCTGTATTTGTAGCCAGCTGGGGGAGTATGGGTGGGTGACTTGTGACACCTAGACCTTACGGCTGGCATCTGAAGTGGAGGCAGTCTTGTGGGACTGAGGCCCTTAACCTGTGGGATTTGCGCTAATTTGGGATAGTTAGTGTCAGAATGAAATTGAATTATAGGACATGCAGTTGGTGTCAGAGAATTGATATTGGAGCATACTGCCTCTGTCCACTTACTCCTTACAACTAGGATGGAAGTCATTGCTGTCTCTCTGAGTATATTCTTCTTCCTTTCACCACTACCAATTTCTAGGGGGTGGCCAGATTCTACAGATCACGGAAAAAGCACTTGATCACCACGCAGACAGAACACAAATGTGTCTTGGACTCCTGCCGTTCACTGGAAGCTGAGGGCTTTCAGGTCACCTACCTCCCAGTGAAGAAGAGTGGGATCATCGACCTGAAGGTAAGAGAGACAAAATAGGAGGAGCCTGGCTTCAGCCTATAAATCTATCTCTTCAGCCTCAGCTGGAGCTTGAAGGACTAGATCTAATGGTGAGGGAGGGGTTTAGAGAAATAGGCCTTGCAGTGTGACTCAGAGTATGGTCCTCTTGAGTGTGTACCATCCTCCTTTTCTGTGGAAGATTTGTTTCTCAGCTTTGTTGGTGCTTCCTGGTCTGTGTGAGAGCCACCACGGGAAAGCTCTGGCCTCCTTCTCCCTGCACTGATGTTTCTCATCCTTCAAAAGAGTAGGTGTAGTTTTTGTGAAGATTATTTCCCTTTTGGCCCATATCTTTATATGTCAATTTTGGGTCCAGGTATCTTCTCCACCAAATTTTGGATATCAGCATCCCTAGACAAATCCTAATATATAATTTGTGGACAGATCCCTGTGATGTGCAAATAGAGATAATTTTACTATTTTCTTTGCAACTTGGAGGGCTTTTATTTCTTTTTCTTGCCCAGTTGCCCAGGCAAGAACTTCTAGTACAAAGTTGAATAAAAGTGGTGAGAGCAGATACCCTTGTTTTCTTCCTGATCTTAGATGAAAGCTTTCACCATTAAGTAGAATGTTAGTCCCTGCCTTCAAGGAGCTTATATTCTAGTGAAGGGGACAGTTAACATGTAAACAAACACATAAATGAAATAATTATGAATTGGGATATATGCAATAAAGGAAGTAAACAAGAAGCTGAGAGAAACATAACATTGAGAACCTACATTAGACCAGTGTCAGGGAAAGCATAATAGATGTTGGGAGGTTGATTACTAGTTTCTTTAAGATAAATATTTTAGTCAAATGTGGTCCCTACCTCAGTGTTGAAAATAGTAGCCTTGTTTTTTACTACTTACTTTGTTCTTTGCTGCTTTTTACTCTGACAGTCTTATGTAGGAAAGGCTCCCCCTCTTTTTTTAATTAAACTTTTAATTTTTAAATAATTATAGATTCTCATGCAGTTGTCAGAAGTAATACAGAGAGATCTCATATCCCCTCTATCAGTTTCCCTTAATGATAACATCTTACGGAAGTATAGTATAATATTACAACCAGGATATTGATGTTGATAGAATCTATCCATCTTGCTCTGATTTCCCCAGTTTTACTTGTACTCACTTGTGTGTGTGTTTAGCTCTATGCAGTTTCATCACATGTGTAGTTTCATGTAACTATCACCACAATGATGCTTCATGGTCTTTTTTATTTAAGATTTATTTATTATTTTTTTATTTATTTAATTTTATTTTTGGCTGCGTCGGGCCTTAGTTGTGGCACGCAGGATCTTTGTTGAGGCATGCAGGATCTTTCGTTGCGGTGCGCAGGCTGTTCATTGTGGTGCGCGGGCTTCTCTTTAGTTGCGGCCTGCGGGTTTTCTCTTCTCTAGTTGTGGCATGCAGGCTCCAGGGCGCGCGAGCTCAGTAGTTGTGGCGCGTGGGCTTAGTTGCCCTGCGGCATGTGGGATCTTAGTTCCCTGACCAGGGATCAAACCCAGATCAGATCTGCCTGCATTGTAAGGTGGATTCTTTACCACTGGACCACCAGGGAAGTCCCATGGTCTTCTTTTAAAACCACTAATTTGATCTCCATTTCTTTAATTTTGTCTTTTCAATAATGTTATGTAAATGGAATAATATAGTATGTAACCTTTTGGGATTGGCTCTTTTAATTTAGCATAAGTCTTTGGCGAGTCATTTAAGTTGTTGCATGTCTTAGTAGTCTGTACCTTTTTATTAATGAATAGTATTCCATGTAATGGAAGTACACAGTTTCTTTAACCATTTACCTGTTGAAGGACATCTGGGTTGTTTTTAGGTTTTGGCTATTATGAATAAAGCTACCATGAACATTTATGTATCGGTTTTTTGGTGTGAATTTAAGTTTACATTTCCCTGAGGTAATGCCCAAGAGTGCAATTACTGGGTCATATGGTAATTTCATGTTTAGTTTTATAAGAAACAAAAACTACCAAACTGTTTTTCAGTGTGGTTGTACCATTTTAGGTTCCCACCAGTAGTATATGAGTGATCCAGTTTCTTTGCATCCTCGCCAGCATTTTGTGTTGTCACTATTTTAATTTTACCCACTCCGGTAGGTGTGTAGTGAAAGGCCCCTTTTCAAGACTAAGCTTGCGTACATTCTGAGTTAGGGAGGACTTTGTTGGTACTATGTAGTTTCCTTACTCCTGATATTCTTAGGAACTAGAGGCTGCCATCCAGCCGGATACCAGTCTGGTCTCAGTCATGACTGTGAACAATGAGATTGGAGTGAAGCAGCCCATTGCAGAAATAGGTGAGTATCATGGGTGGACCCTGACACTTGCCCACCCCTGGGGTCCATCTGAGGAGCAGGACTGGACTAGGAGCTGTAACACTTTATAAAATGAGGTAAGGAAACTAAGAGAAAGAGAGCTTCAGTTCCTTGTTCAAGGACATATTGTAAATGGCATAGCTAGTATTTGAATCCAGGTGTAGTACCCTTTATGTTGTTTTCATTTCACTGCACTTGGTGCAGAAAACAAAACAAAAAACCTCCACCTTTTTTCTCTTCCTCTTTTACCTTTTTTGTTTTAGAACATCTCTTCACTATGCTCATAGAGCCAGAGACGCTCACCCTGTAACCTCTTAGGTACATTAGCAAATAGATCTGTTAATCTTTGCTTCTTTTAAATCAAAAGGATCTAAAAGTTAATCTGATATATTGAAAGGCCAGTGTTAATGAGGTAGGAAGAGTCTTATGAATCAGAATATCGGGAGTGTTTTGATTGGGTGTTTTGCACTTGCTCTTGTTTATTCTAGTCAAGGACACTAGAGCTGAGAATGAGAGAGACAGAGACAGAAAGAGAGAAAGAGAGAGAAGTGATTTACTATGTGGCTAGTGGCCAATGCCATGTATAATTTTGCCTTAGTACTCATGGTACATTGTGGGACCACTGCTAGGTTACTTCCTAACATTGTGCTCTGGTTCTTCCCCTTTGTTGTTTTCTCAGGGCACATTTGCAGTTCCAGAAAGGTGTATTTCCATACTGATGCAGCCCAGGCTGTTGGAAAAATCCCACTCGACGTCAACGACATGAAAATTGATCTCATGAGCATCAGTGGTCACAAAATCTATGGTCCGAAAGGTACTAGCCCCTCCTAGAGTTCCTCCTCTCTGGACCTCCCGGCAAACTCTTTGACATGTGTTCCTGGGACTCATTTGGGACTATCACTGCTTTCAGAGGAAATTGTATATTCAGAGTGCCCTGCAGAATGCAAGTGTCATTTAGCAACAGCTAGGAACATGTGCTTATTAATAGATTCTAGGAGTTACTATATAGCAGACCATTCTTCACTGGTCTCTTTAGAAAATACTTTCATGTAGATGTTAATTTGGTTGAGGAACAAAGGTTTTGTCATATCAAATTAGCTGGATAAGTCCAGTTATCTTGTCTACCCCATTGTGATTTGCAGATCAATATTCTTTGAGTTCTTCATTCCCTCGTGTCTTGCTTTAGCCTTAGGGGAAGATTGTATGGGCTTTTATGTTTCTTGGTGTTTGTTCCTAGTTTTAGTAGTCTTTGCTCCTATTAATCTCTCAAGGATACTTGTCTGTTTCCTATGGTCCTATTGGCCTAGGAATGTTTTCTAGCTGGAATTCTGCCTCTGCACCCCAAACTTTGGGAAGAGACTATTGTCCTCTATTTTATGGAGGTAGCCATCCAAAATGAACAACTCCTCCTCTGTCTCTTGGGTGAGGGCCTGTGGTGGTTGGTTATGTCAGTACGCTTGCTGTGTCTGTGGGGTGTGTCATCTGGATGTACACCCTGTGGAAAAAGGTGTGATAACTCCTGGAAGTATATAAGAGGGGCTTCTTCCAAAGGCTCCCAGAGGTTGTAAAGAGTGTTTTTGTAAGCCCAACAGGTGTTCTATCTTTAACTAAAATTGGCTTATTGGCTTTTTTTGTAGATAAATCTGTTTTGATAAAATTAACTCATGTTGAGCAGAAGCTCTGATCAGCACTTAAATGTGTACAGGTATCCCTCACTATCCAAACTCTTGCTTTTTGAACTCAGGATCTAAATAAATTTAGATAACATGGTATCCTTCACTATCCAGATATAGTATCTGAGCACTGACTCTCTGAACTTGGGAACTGCAGAGATTCAGACAGTGTAGGATACTTGAATTTGATTTTATTTTAATGGGGAAATGAAATATTTCTTTTTTTTTAAAATAAATTTATTTATTTATTATTTATTTTTGGCTGCGTTGGGTCTTCCTTGTTGCACGTGGGCTTTCTCTAGTTGAGGCGAGTGGGGGCTGCTCTTCGTTGCAGTGCACGGGTTTCTCATTGCGGTGGCTTCTCTTGTTGCGGAGCACGGGCTCCAGGCGCGCAGGCTTCAGTAGTTGTGGCGCAGGGGCTTAGTTGGTCCGTGGCATGTGGGATCTTCCCGGACCAGGGCTCGAACCCGTGTCCCCTGCCTTGGCAGGCGGATTCTTAACCGCTGTGCCACCAGGGAAGCCCTGAAATATTTCTTAATAAATGCAGTTTGGCACATAAATTATTTTAAAACTAGGGTCTTTCATAATAAATTTGGGAACCATTGCCTCACTTGCTATGGTATCTGTAGTCTCTGCCTCAGTAGTCAGTAGTTGTTCTGTGAGGGAGAAGGTGACCTTCAGCAAGTGCTCACTCTATTCAAAACCCTTGGCTACTTAGTGAATATCTTTGTACATTCATGCTCATATTTTGGTATGAAATTCCTATAAACAGATGTGCTGAGTCACAAGTTGTATACATTTTTAAGTTTTGATAGACCCTAGGAGATTATGCTAATTTTTACTTCCATCCTGACTTCTCCCCTTTTTTTCCCTCAAGGTTTTAATTTTTTAAAAAATTAAAAATTTTTATTCTATTTAGACAAGGTAATATGGTTCAAAATTCAAAAGCTGCAAAAAAGTACACTGTGGAAAGTCTCTCACCTCTGTCTCTAAGCCATGAAGTTCCCCCTAGGGAGACAGTTTCTTGAGTATTTTTCTAGAACTATTTTATGCATTTATAATCACATATATGGGACTTCCCTGGTGGCACAGTGTTTAGGAATCTGCCTGCCAGTGCAGGGGACAAGGGTTCGAGCCCTGGTCTGGGAAGATCCCACATGCCGCGGAGCAACTAAGCCCGTGCACTGCAACTACTGAGCCTGCGCTCTAGAGCCCACGAACCACAACTGCTGAGCCCGCATGCCACAACTACTGAAGCCTGTGCCGCCTAGAGCCTGTGCTCCGCAACAAGAGAAGCCACCGCAATGAGAAGCCCGCGCACCACAATGAAGAGTAGGCCCCGCTCACCGCAACTAGAGAAAGCCCATGCGCGGCAACCAAGACCCAACGTGGCCAAAAATAAATAAATAAATACATTTATAATCACATATATACTTCCCCTCCTTCCCCTTTTTTACTCAAACAGTAGCATACTACACTCATTGCATCTTCACCTAGCAATGCATCTTTTTTTTTTTTTAACTAAAGTACAGACATTCACATTTCACCAGTGTTCTAACAGTGTATCTTGGAGATTTTATAGTGGTAGTACAGAAGGAGCTTCCTCATTCTTTTATACATCTCCTTTGAATTTCAGGCATGGATGTACCATAATTTATTTGCCCATTTTCCTGATTGTGGACATCTAAGTTGTTTCCAATTTTTTGCTATTATGAATAATGCTGCATTGCATGATGTCATTTTATACATGCATAGGGAGCTACTTTAAACCATTTTGGCTATCACTGCCTCTGGTATAAAATAATTTTGATAAATATTATGCTTTTGCTGCTGTTTCTTCTTTTCCCCCAATCTTTTTTTTTTTGAAAAATGTCAAGCTTACAGAAAAGTTGAAAGAATATTTTGACCCCTTTGAAAAGTGATATTTTGTTTCATCTGCATTTTCCTTTTTCTCTTTTTTTTGTAACAAACTTTGTTTCCCAGGGGTTGGTGCCATCTACATTCGCCGCCGGCCCCGTGTGCGTGTGGAGGCCCTGCAGAGTGGAGGGGGGCAGGAGCGGGGTATGCGGTCTGGGACCGTCCCCACACCCTTGGTGGTGGGGCTGGGGGCTGCGTGTGAGGTGGCACAGCAAGAGATGGAGGTATGGGGAGAGCAGTTCCCTCCCACAAATTCTTCCCCTGTGCTGGGTCTCCTGTGTTGAGGCTTCTTGGCATGACTGGGTCAGATCTTTGCCAGAAGAGGAGGTTTAAGAAAACCATCTTTGTCCCAGTGCTGCTGGCATCTTATTGAGGGAGGTGTTATGGGCTCCAAAATCCAGGCCCTTCAGTAGTTATCAGCTCATTTATTCTGGGTTATTGAAACCATCTGTCCAGTTATTGAGCAGCTCTGTGCTCAGTGCTGGGGATACAGTGGTCTCCATGAGCAACACAGGGCAATAGGTGGGTCAGATGCACAGTCACTTCTGGGCACCGGGCAGGGCTCCTCGTCCTGTGTGTTTCTGAGCTGTTAATGGTCACTATGCTTAGTCCTTCCTTGCCTGCTCCTCAGTATGACCACAGGCGGATCTCCAAGTTAGCAGAACGACTGACACGGAAGATAATGAAGAGCCTTCCAGACGTGGTGATGAATGGGGACCCTGAGCACCATTACCCAGGTACAGACGTGCCCATTCTGTCCCCATCTGGAAGAGCTGGAGACTCTGAGCCTTCTCTCATAGTAATTCACTCTTCCAGGCTGTATCAACCTCTCCTTTGCATATGTGGAAGGGGAGAGTCTGCTCATGGCACTCAAGGATGTTGCCTTATCCTCGGGGAGGTGAGTTGGATTGGATAGACAGGGACTGTGGCAGGATCAGTTAGTGTGGCTTTAAGTGTTAGGTTAATAAGCTTCCCATTGTGGAGACGACAGGCACAAGAGCTCTTAGTTGAGGGTAAAAGTCATTTTTGTAAGCACCTATTTTTAGCTGGCTGGGCGCAGGCTAACGTTTGCCACCCTAGGAGGGCCTCCTGTGGTAGAGTTTTGTGCCTTTTGTGGTCCCAGGAGATGCATGTATCTGTTCTAGTGTTATTCTGGTAGTTCTGTTACAGGCCTCCAGAATTCAAGGATGCTTCAGAGGCCACCAAGGGTTTAGCTGCTGTCCAGGCCTGTACAGATAATGCATTCGGTTGTAGGGGAGTGGGCACCTGGTGCTCTGCTGCCTCTTGGTGTCACACCTAGCTCACGTGGTATCATGCTTTGGCAGTGTCCTTCTCAAGGAGGTTATCCTCCACAGGGGCCAGAGCAGCTAGCAGCATCTAGCCCTTTCACTCTGTCAGATTAGAATGTCTCTTTTGTCTCCATGGTATGACTTCAGGGGTCTGGGGGTGGGAGCAAGACTGGAAGTTTGTGGCCAAAAACAGATTTAATGCTGAACTGAGCAAGGCTCTGTGTCTTTCTCCTCAGTGCCTGCACCTCTGCATCCCTGGAGCCCTCTTACGTCCTTCGAGCAATTGGCACTGATGAGGATTTAGCTCACTCTTCTATCAGGTCAGTCATTTGAGCTGCAGCATTTATGAAAGGCATCCTCTTTTGTATTATTCTTCTCCTGTTAGAGTCTTCCTCAATTTAGTTTAACTTATCCCTTCTTCATTCTTCATGAAAGTTTCTCGAGCAGTGGTTCGCAGACCTCATCAACTGTCACCTGGGAAGTTTGTGAAAGATGAAGAGGTCTGAGTGCCACACTAGAGATTCTGATGCATTAGGTTTGGAGGAGGAGTAGGAAACTTCCTTCTAGAGTGATTCTCAGGTGGCGCACAGACCATGTTCGGAGAAACTCTGCCTTCTAGGGGAAGGCCCATGTTCTCTCCATGTCTTTTGTGGAGTAGATCCTCATTGAGTATTTGCTGAATGAATTTACCCTGGTGCCACAGGTCTGATGCAGAGCTCCTCTCTGTGTCTTTTTCAGGTTTGGCATCGGTCGTTTCACTACAGAGGAGGAAGTGGACTACACAGTGGAGAAGTGCATTTATCATGTGAAGCGTCTTCGAGAAATGAGGTATGCACCATTGTACCAGAGACCCTTTGGAAGAAATTGCTGTGCTGGCTCCTCTCTTATCCTTAGGCTGTGTATTCACACTGCCAGAAACCAAAGGTTGAGAATCCTTGAATTTTAGGATTTAGAGATACCACAAAGCAGGAAAGTGGATCCTCTTGGCTACTTGTTTTCAGAGTATGAAAAGGTGTCTTTAAAAACTAAAGAACTGGACTTCCCTGGTGGCGCAGTGGTTAAGAATCCGCCTGCCAATGCAGGGGACACGGGTTCGAGCCCTGGTCCGGGAAGATCCCACATGCCGCGGAGCAACTAAGCCCGAGTGCCACAACTACTGAGCCTGCGCTCTAGAGCCCGCAAGCAACAACTACTGAAGCCCGTGCACCTAGAGCCTGTGCTCCGCAACAAGAGAAGCCACCGCAGTGAGAAGCCCGTGCACCGCAACGAAGAGTAGCCCCTGCTCGTCGCTGCTAGAGAAAGCCCACACGCAGCAAAGAAGACCCCACGCGGCCAAAAAAAAAAAACTAAAGAACTGAATAAATTCAGATTTTTTTCATTATTTAATTAAATTTTATTTATTTGGCTACATGGCTTGTAGGATCTTAGTTCCCTGACCAGGGATTGAACCCGTGCCCCCTGCAGTGGAAGTGCAGAGTCTTAACCACTGGACCGTCAGGGAATTCCCCGTTATTTTATTTTGTTTATTTATTTAAAATTTTTAAAATTTATTTTTATTTTTGTTTGTGTTGGGTCTTCGTTGCTGCATGCGGGCTTTCTCTAGTTGTGGCAAGTGGGGCTCTGTTGTGGTGCGCGGGCTTCTCACTGCGGTGGCTTCTCTTGTTGCAGAGCACAGGCTCTAGGCGCTCAGGCTTCAGTAGTTGTGGCTCGCGGGCTCTAGAGCGCAGGCTCAGTAGTTGTGGTGCACAGGCTTAGTTGCTCCGTGGCATGTGGGATCTTCCCGGACCAGGGCTCGAACCCGTGTCCCCTGCATTGGCAGGCGGATTCTTAACCACTGCGCCACCAGGGAAGCCCCCCCATTATTTTATTGATAGTATTAATAGTTGTCATTGCAGCAATATCAATACAAAATTCGTGATTTGTAGACTAAGTTTAGGAAAACTCTCTTTAAGATAGGGATTCTTTTTTTTTAAGATAGGGAACTTAATTTGGGTTCTATGGCTGGACTTCAGGAGATACATGATAGCCCTGAAATTGTATGCTAAGTGTTTTACAGTTGTGCATTTTCTTTGGAAGACAGTCTGTAGTTTTCATAAGATACTCAAAAGGTTAAGAACCATTACTAAGGACTTCCCTGGTGGCACAGTGGTTAAGAATCCGCCTGCCAATGCAGGAGACACGGGTTCAAGCCCTGGTCCGGGAAGATTCCACATGCCGCGGAGCAGCTAAGCCCGTGCGCCACAACTTCTGAGCCTGCGCTCTAGAGCCCATGCTCCGCAACAAGAGAAGCCACCGCAATGAGAAGCCCATGCACCGCAACAAAGACAAGCCCCCGCTCAGCGCAACTAGAGAAAAAGCCCGCACGCAGCAACAGACCCAATGCAGCCAAAAAAATTAAAAATAAATAAATAAATTTATTAAAAAAAAAAAGAAAAGAACCATTACTCAGAGTTTTCTTTGTAAAGATGCTTATAAAGGTCAAGAGATGCTTTACCAGCCAGCTGCTACCAGGGGTTCCCCTAGTAGCCATAGAGCTCTGCTTCCTTATGGGAACATCAAGGCCTCTGGACTTTTTCAGAGCTCTGTTTTGGCTCAATTTGACTTTCAAGATTCTCTTGGTCTAGTTGGTGAGCGTGAGGAAGTTCAGGTATATATATACCTGCTTCCCTTTGTGAGCTCTCCCAGGCCTTTCTGCGCTCTGGATTTTCCTTTGCAGAGTCTAATTGTATTGCTTAAATATCTATAGCTTGCTTAGATTCTTCCTTGGCTTGGCTTTCTGGTACTCTCTGGCACACTCAGAGCGCATTTCTACTGACTATGCTGCCAGGAAAGACTTATTCTTCCTATCCGTGTGGTTTCAGCATTTTCACCCTATTCCTTCTGATCCTTTAGAAACTGAATTCAACCTGGTCTCATTACCCTCAGCCAGAGTTTTATTTTGTGAGCCTATGATATTAACTGATCTTCCCTAAAAAGAAGGGACAGGAAGGAGATGGCTAACTTTAAGGAGACTTGGAAAATGTCAAATAGAAAGGTGTGCTGGGGGACTTCCCTGACGGTCCAGTGGTTAAGACTCTGCGCTTCCACTGCAGGGGGAATGGGTTCGATCCCTAGTCGGGGAACTAAGATCCCTGCATGCCATGGGGCACGGCCAAAAATAAATTAAAAAGAAAAAGAAAGAAAGAAAGGCATGCTGGGAATGCATAGTGTAATGGAGAGAGATAAACCAAGAATAGAATGAAATTGGGTAGAAGAAAGTTAACTGGAGAAATCCAAACCAAAATCCCATGGTCATAACACATTGAAGTAATATCTGGTCTGGGAACATTATCTAAGGCATTCAAGCTGAAGGGGATCAGAGCTTAGCAGAGATATCTCAGCAGCAGTTCCTGTATGAGATGGGATGCCCAGGTCTAAGATCCAAAAGATCCTTTTGAATTGGAGCCAGGGATGTTGGAAGCATAGTGAACTCTGGGGAGATGAATCTGGTGAGAACTGGATAAGGGTGCTACATATTCAGGTGATTTAGGGCTAAGTTCTATCTCTGAGAACTAGAGCAAAACCAAGAAACAAGGGGACTTACCTGGTGGTCCAGTGGTTGAGACTCCACTCTCCCAATACAGGGGGCCCCGGTTTGATCCCTGGTCAGGGAACTAGGGTCCTGCGTGCCACAACTAAAGATCCTGCACGCAGCAATGAAGATCCCACATGCCACAACTAAGACCCAGCGCAGCCAAATAAATAAATTTAAAAAAAACCCCAAACAAACCGAGAAACAAGTGCTGAAAAGTCCATTTGTGTGGGTGGGGTGGGGGTGGGGGTTAGTAGAGAGGCTGAAACTCGCTGCTTACACACCTTCCAAGGGTCTTGATTCCCCCAGGGAAACTGTCCATAGCCTCTCATGACTGGGATGAGAGCTTCATGAATATAACCACACTTGACGCTGTTGGCTTGGTCCCATTGGAGCTGAGCCTGGGGAACCTAGTTATTAATGTTGGCAGCTGGGGAGAGGCTAGAGCTGACAAGCACTTACATATAGCTGAGAAAGACTTGATAACCTCTTGTGTTGGGGTCTTTCAGGGCAAGGAGGTAGAGGAGAGACAAGAGCAGATGGAGGCAAGTCAAGGCTTACAGCCCAGGAGCCAGTGCTGGCTGCTTCCTAAGCCTTCACTCATCCAAATACCTCTTCTCTTTGGCAGCCCTCTCTGGGAGATGGTGCAGGATGGCATTGACCTCAAGAGCATCAAGTGGACCCAACACTAGAAGAGTGGGCCTCTGACTTTGTGCTGGCCTGGCTTCTCCTGCCTCATCAACCCATGCACAGCCAGGTATTTTGTTACCCCCAGTGGCTGCTCCATGTTCAAACCAGAATTGGTATAGCCCAGTTGACTTCAGCATTGGCCTGCTTCCAAGACAGAAACATGAGAAAACTATCTTTCTCTAGCTTCAGCTCCTTTGGTGGGGACCACTACCCATTTCTCTCCAGGAGTCCTTCTGTGGTCTTACAGTGAGTGGATGTTCTCATCCTGAAACAGGAGGGACATTTGCTATGAATGATATTGCTACTGCGTGGGGAGCCCATACCCTTGGTGGGGGGAGCCCGAGGAACCAGAAGAAGGCTCTTTGTTCAGGGACCCTGATGCTCTACTTGGACATTTGAGTTGTTGCTTACTGCTGCTCAGAGAGATTGACTCCTTCAGAATCAAGCATAATCATCTACGATTTCATCCTTTTTGTGGCTCCAAAGGCTACCTTTTCATATTGACTATAGACCGAACAGCAAGTTTCTTAGAAGGCTTGTCTCCTTTGTGTTCTTGTCCTTCTTTTCTTTTGACCTAATGGAGCCAGAAATATGTGTATGACTCTACCTATTATTGTACTAATTTATGTTTCTTTTTAAAAAATTGTTAATTTGCAAATTAGAGAAATAAAATCACCTTCCTCTATTTATTCTGTGACTTTATGAGAGGCTCAGGGAGAATTCCAAGCTGTACTTGGGAATCGTGTAGTAAGACTACCACTCCAGCTGATTTCCATAGCTGAGTCTGCTTGCCTATCTCTTCAGTCAACAATTATTTGCATGCCTCTCAGGTGCCTGACATTATTCTGGATATTGGGGATAAACTGGTTAACAGGACCAAAAAGGACCCTCATTGAGCTTTCATTCTAGTAGACAGAAAGTAAGAATTAAACAAAAAGGCTATTATAGATTGTGATGAGTGCTATGGCAGAAATAGTGGTAAGGGGAAGTAATGGAGAAAACCTACCATGCTGGGTGTACTAAGAAGGTTTTTTTGAGCAGGTGTTAATTAAGCAAAAACATGATTTCTAGCCATCGAAAGAGCTAGGGATGAGTGAGGAATAAGAAGGAACAGCAAGAGCAAAGGGCCTGAGGCATGAAAAAACATGCTGTGTTTGAGAAATTGAGAGAAGGCCAAAGGAGCCAGAGTAGAGTTTTTCCATTTGTGGGTCTGAAACCACAGGTGGGATGTTACCAGCACAAAAAGGGTGAGAGAAAAAATTTTAGAGTACATCACACAGATATTTTAAAAAATTTTATTGAAGTATAGTTGATTTACAATGTTGTGTTAATTTCTGCTGTACAGCAAAGTTACTCAGTTAAACATATATATACTCTTTCTCATATTCTTTTCCATTATGGTTTATCACAGGATATTGAATATAGTTCCCTGTGCTATACAGTAGGACCTTGTTGTTTATCCATCCTATACATACTAGTTTGCATCTGCTAATCCCAAACTCCCAGTCCTCGCCCCCCCACCCTTGGCAACCACAAGTCTGTTCTCTATGTCTGTAAGTCTGTTTCTGTTTCGTAGATATGTTCATTTGTGTCATATTTTAGATTCCACATATAAGTAATATCATATGGTATTTGTCTTTCTCTTTCTGACTTACTTTGCTTAGTATGATAATCTCTAGGTCCATCCATGTTGCTGCTGATGGCATTATTGCCGTGGAGTGCGGCGATGGTGCTGGCTACGCGGGTGATAAAAGAATTTACTGGGTCAGAAGTGAGCGTAGGACTTCCCTGGTGGCGCAGTGGTTAAGAATCCGCCTGCCAATGCAGGGGATACAGGTTCAAGCCCTTGTCCGGGAAGATCCCACATGCCGCGGAGCAACTAAGCCCGTGTGCCACAACTACTGAGCCTGCGCTCTAGAGCCCACAAGCCACAACTACTGAAGCCCGCGTGCCTAGAGCCAGTGCTCTGCAATGAGAGAAGCCACCGTGATGAGAAGGCCGTGCACCGCAACGAAGAGTCGCCCCTGCTCACCGCAACTAGAGAAAGCCTGTGCGCCGCAACAAAAGACCCAATGCAGTCAAAAATAAATAAATAAATTTATTAAAAAAAAAAAAAAGTGAGGGTAGAAAGCGAGATTTATTGAATACACTGCAAGGGAGCAGTAGGCGAGACCAAGAGGGGGTCTGCTGGGGGAGAGAAACTGGGCTTCTTTTATGGTCTCTTCTGGTCACCCTTGGGCGTCAAGGGCATTTGTCCCTGGGAAGGGGCTCTGGGGGCTTGGGGTCCTCCCTGTGGCGCATGGGGCCTTTGAGTGGGGGATGGCCCTCCCCCTTGAGGGAGAGAGGGACAGTCCCGTTTCCAGTGGCCACGTTGCTTGCAGTTGAGACAAGGCCCTGGAGGCTTGGAACATTCCCAACTGAAGAGCCCTGGTTGGCTGCAGTGGAAGCAGGAATGGGCCAGGGCGGCTGTCCCCTTTGGTTGGCTGGGACAAGCCATGGGGGTGCCCGAAATGGACAGCAAGCTAACAATTGCGGTTGCCATATATTGGGCCTGCCGTTTGTTTACCTCTTTCATCTTCCCGTTTAGCCCTCTGGGCTCTCGAGGCGTCCTCCTGGTTATTAAAGACCTTGAAGGCCGTATCTAATAGGACAGCAAAGGAAATTTGGGGTCCCTGTTCAAGTTTTTGGAGTTGCGTCTGATATCAGGTGAAGCTTGGCTGGTAAAGTGAACAGCCAGAATAGCTAGTCCCTCTGGACTCTTAGGGTTTAGGTTTGTGTATTTATGCATAGTTTCGGCTAAGCGGGCTTGAAATAAGGTAGGGTTTTCAGAGAAGTCCTGGGTTATTTCATGAAGTTTGTTGTAAGTTACTGGCTTGATGACAGCCTTTTTCATCCCCTCAATTAGGCAGGTAATCATGTAATCTCAGCAGCCTCGTCCTCATGTAGGCCCTGTGTCGGTGGCCTGATATGTCCAATTTGGTTCTGTGTCAGGGACAGCCCCAGGTGGATGGGCATTGTCAGGGGTGCAGGCATGTGCTTCATCTGCCCAAGCCCACCCTAGGGACCAAATATGGGACTTTTCCTCTAGGGTACAACAGGTGGTCAAGACGACATAGATGTCCTGTCAGGTCAGATCGAAAGCCACCATGAGTTCCTCTGAATTCCTGAATAAAATTGGTGGGGTCCTGACTAAAAGATCCCAATTTAGTTTTGATTTGTGACAAGTCAGACATAGACAAGGGGACGTGAACTTGAATAGTGCCCTTTTCTCCATTGGCCACCTCATGGAGAGGCAAAAGATTTTCAGGGGGTTGAGGGTGTTCAGATATGAGGCACCTGAACGGGGGTGGGAAGGTGAGAGGGTGTCGGGATAGGGAGGAGGAGCGGTAGGAGGGGGAGCGGGTTAAGAGGAGTGCGTGGGAGACTAAAGGAGAGATGTTGGAGAATATCGGTGTCAGGCTTGGAGGGCAGAATTTGGAGAGGCATATGCGACAGGTTTGTTGTAATTTGGGGTTTTGTGACAGGGCCATGAAGGCTGGAATGTAGGGGACCTCAGAGTCCTTACCAAGTTTCGACAAAAGAGATCAAGCTGCAGGATGGTGTTATAGTTTAGGGACCTGTTGAGAGGCCAGACCTCCTGATCCGGAACCAAATGTTGGAGAGAGTTTGGAAATCAAATTTAGTCCAATTTTTTTTTTTTTGGCCACACTGTGCGGCTTGTGGGAGGCTTTTGGGATCTTTGTTCCCAGACCAGGGATTGAACCCGGGGCCACAGCAGTGAAAGTGCGAAGTACTAACCACTGGACTGCCAGGGAACTTCCAAGTCCAGTTTTTAAGAATACATCCCAAAGGTGAGTCAGCAAGAATAGAGGGTGTTAGACCCATATTGGACCTTAACCAGGCACAGCGTCTACCGAAAAGGCATCTCTAGAGACTTCCCGGTAGGGCAGTGGATAAGACTCTGTGCTCCCAATGCCGGGGACCCAGGTTCCAGCGGCAACTAAGGAGCCCAAGTGCTACCACTAAGGAGCCAGCGAGCCGCAACTAAGAAGCCTGCCTGCTGCAACTAAGACCCGGCACAACCAAATAAATAAATAAATAAATAATAACAAAACAAAACCAAACAAACAACAAAAGGCATCCCTAGAGGGAAACAGGCCTCTGCCCTGTCCGCGAGGGACCTGAGGTTGCGCTCTAGACTGGGGTATCCCCCGAATACAGGCCCTCTTAAGGCGCGCTCTGTCTGACAGAGGCCTCCTGACGCCCGGCCGATCACCCCAAGACCAGGAAGGGAAGCGGGTCTCGGGCCAACCCAGAGGGGGAAACTCACTGGTTTTGTGGCGACTCGTTTGAAGTACCTGGAGATGTTGGCGGATCAGGATGGACGGTCGTCAAGGGAGGATGGAAAGAGAAAGGGGATCTCACAGCGTGCCTGGATTCGCCCCAACGAGCTGCCGCTGCCGACTGCGCCAGCCGTTGGAAGTGAGGAGTCCCAAGGCTAGGGCCAAAGGACACTGCCACCCCATCGGGCAGGAATGGTCGCTCAGTATGGGACCGGGTTTTAGGTCTTCAGAAGAGTCGCCTCGGCCAGGACGCTTTAATCCCCGGTCTCCAGGGACCTCAGACCATAGGCAGTGTTGAAGAGGCGAAAAGACCGTTTCCAGAACGTACCCCTTAGGTCGACAGCGAGTCGGAGTCCCGTCCCGCAGGCCTTCACCTCCCGCCGAGAAGTAGCCCCGGCGGGGGACCTTCAATTGCCTGGAGTCAGTAGGCTGATCGCTACGTGGTGGAAGACGGATCGGAAAGGGCAGAGAGAGCACCCTACCCGCCACCAAAATGCCGCGGAGTGTGGCGATGGGGATGGCAACGCGGGCAGTAAAAGAATTTACTGAGCCAGGGACTTCCCTGGCAGTCCAGTGGTTAGGACTCCGCGCTTCCACTGCAGGGGGCAGGGGTTCGATCCCTGGTGGGGGAACTAAGACCCTGCATGCCGTGGTGCGGCAAAAAAAAAAAAAAAGGAAAAAAAAGGAATTTACTGAGCCAGAAGTGAGGGTACAAAGTAGTTGTGGCACACAGGCTTAGTTGCTCCTCAGCATGTGGGATCTTCCCGGACCAGGGATCGAACCCGTGTCCCCTGAATTGGCGGGCGGATTCTTAACCAATGCCCCACCAGGGAAGTCCTGGATTGAAATTTTTTAATGGGAAAAAAAGAATCAGATTTTGGTTCTTCTGTCAGGGCATCATCAGTAGAACTAGGCACCATTTTGTGGTCCATTTAATCCTCAATACAATTCTGCGAGGTAGGCAGTATTTCCCTCCTTTCGCAGAGGCTCGAAGAAGTGAAGCAATTGCACGGAGCCCAGCGCCAGATACTGTTCGGATCCCAACAGCGGCTTCACTCCCTTAAGGCGGAGCTACCAAGCAAAAGTCGCCGAGCTCCTCTGCCACAAACACGGGCAACTTCCGGGAGCTACCCGAGAACCTCCGCGCGCTTGCACCGCCCCACCCCGCCCCGTGACGTCAACCATTCCATCCCGCCCTTTCTGGAACGGGGAGCTGCTGAGCGGGCTGGCGGCCATCTTGTGAAGCGGCGAAAGAGGTGGTGGCTGCCCTGGGCTCCGGGAAGCCGTTCGGGCTGGGGCTACCGACCGCGGGGCGGAGGCACTCGCGCGGGGGGTAACTCGGGTCTGGGTTCGGGTGCCGCGCAGCTCTCCCCGGTAAGACTCCCGCAGCCCCAGAACGGGCGGGGCTGTGCGGGGCTCGAGCCGCCCCTTGGTGGCCCGGGGCGGGGCCTTCGGAGGCCTCGGAGCCCGCCGCAGCGAGCGCCCTACGCTGAAGGGTCGGGGCATGGCTGCGGGGGGCCTGGGGCGCCGCTTGTGCCTCTTGGTCCGGAGAGGTTGCAAGTAGGACACAAGAGAGGAGGAGCCTGCCTACGGAAGAGGGGACGAGGCCGTAGCGAGGACGCCCCCGTGGTCTGAGAGGGAGGAGGCCAGAACTGGGCGGCCCAGCGGCCTGCGAACGAACGGGAACTGCAGTGAAAACACAGTACATCCCGAATGAGCAAGATTCTCTATGCCCCCACGTGGGGCAGAGGTTATAACTGTGTCCCGAAGTGAGGAGATAATCGTAGTGAGGACACTCCCTCCACCGGAAGTGGAAAGGAGGCCCCGGTGGCCTACCAGAAAAAGGGGACTACAATCTGGACACACCTGGAGGGAGGGAGCTGTAGTCGGTGCTCTCCCGTGAGTGTAGGAAGGAAGTCGGAATTGGCCGCCTTCTTGGCCTGAAGGTGGAGGCGGTTGCAGTGAAAAGCTTCCAGAGCCCAGCGTTGGGGCGGGGCTTACCCTCCGGGGTGTCGTTAATTTGAGAAGTCGGCCCCGGTAGCGTGGGGTGAGTCCGCCTCCGGGCCTCTTGGTCCCCGAGTAGGGAGGGGGCTGGTAAGAGCATCACCTTTACGCGTCCCTTGGGAGAGAGCCTCCAGCATCGAAGAAGGAGGAGGTCCAATGGGACGTGGAGGCTGGGTGATTTTGATGGAGAGTGAACTGAGTTTCTCGTTTGAAGGCTGGAGGTGGTAGTTTGCGGCCACGTGAAGTGGGTGCGAGGGGCTTTGAGAATCTGCAGGTTAATGACGGGGATGGTCACTAGTGCAGGAGGCTTAGCTGGTAGATTGTAAGTGCATGGACTGTATGTGTGCTTCCAATGTGTGCTTTATAGTGAAAAATTTGAGCTCCGGTGAGGGTTACTTTAGGTTATTCAGCCCTGAACCTGCCGAGAGTTGTATACTGAAAATAGTAGGCTCCGTAAGAGAGGTTTCTGGACCCTAAAACCCTCCTTGACTCCGGATTCCCAGAGATGACCTAACGTAAATTGGGATAGTTCGCAGGAACCATTTTATATTATTCAAGACTGGGGTGATGCCAGTCAATATAAGCTACTAACAAAAATGATTGCAACTGAAGGTTTTGTTGAAGGAGAGACTTGTGACGAGTATTTCTTAGAGCTTCTTGCTTGAATGGTTGTAAATGATATAATTTTTGTAAAATGCAGTATTAGCAACATGAATTGCCTTGGAGTTTGTTATCTAGTTTACATTGTTAATGCATTTCAGAGCCTTTGCAGTTGAAAAAAAAAATCCTAGAAGTCTGGACGTATAGGCCGTTCCTGTTGGATTTTGTTTTTTAATTATAGAAATATACAAGACTGGTTGTATTTGTTTTTGAAATTTGGTAGTTTTGATAGCGTGGAGGATTCTGGATTTAGTGGAAGGAAATTGTGCTCAGGCATTTTCCAAGAATATTAAAACAATTGGGAAGAACTGTTACAGGTGGTTAAAAAAATTTATGGTAATTAATATTTGCAGAAAAATGTTTGGCGTGTTTATATAAAAGTTGAGGATGTGCTTAGTATTATTACTGGAAAAATAATGATGCAGGGAATGCATTTTTATATCATTTATATGCTTGATTATATATTGATTATTTTGTTTATGGATTGTGATGCATAATTTCAATTTTTCTTATGTTCATATCTGTTAGGTGAAAAATGTGAAGCTTTAGAAACCATCGTGGTAGTTACTTGGAACATACTGTTATGTGCTAATACCAGAAAACTTCAGGCTTCTTTCACTTTCTTTGACATACCAAATGACTTGATTTTTGCATGAGTTTGGGGGTTGTTGGTACAATTTGTAGATATGAAAGTTGATTTTGTGGGCCAGTGTGTTCCAGGTGCTGAAATCCACTGACAACGTTCATACTGTTTTTATTCCATTTCGTAGATAGTCACTCCATCATTTCAGTTGAATATTTTCTTCTGTAGATGAGGTAGGAAGAACTTCTGTCAGTAACCGTTGCACAAAAGATGTTTTTAGATATCCCTCCCTAAAATGCAGGGACTGTCATCCATTTCTGTAATCTTCTGCCTGGCCCATAAGTGCTTGATAAATATTTGTGAATAAGTGAATATTGTTAAGTGTTTTAGGTCAACTAAGAAAAATCACTCAGTCTTTAGTTTTGTCAGATTTTACTACCACCACACATATACATTTTGGTTTGCATAGAGTTTAGTTCATTAAGTTTAAAGCCTTAAAACCAGTAGTGAGGGTGAATGTGGTTGGCTAGAGTAGAAGAAATATTGTTTCTTTGAAGTTTAAAGCAAGTAAGATAATGAACATTTTTGTTGGCATTTGGGGGGATTGAAAAATAACTTAATATTGTAGTGTTTTTGGCAAGAGAATAAATATCTTATTTAGAAATGTCTTTTGATCTGCTGCCTTTGAGTACTGACTGGAGGTTAATGGGAAAGTTGAGTAACATGCTATCAAAGGTTTATATCTCCCTCAGTGTCAGAAGAATTGTTTTATTAAGAATGGTCCCAGAACCTGAAATGTGATCCATTTGGGGATGGGGACAAAATCAAGTTGATGAAGCTGTGTTTTTTTCCATAATGCATACCATAATGTGATTATGCTGCTTGTAGCATTGTGCCCATTATGATTGGTTCTCTGTTGCTCATCTCTGTGGTGAATATTTGAAGGGTGATTTTTGTTTCTTTTGAATCTGAAGAACTTAGGTCTGCTGTACCCTGGTTCTTGTTGATCAAAGACTTACTATTGAACAAAGTTAAAATTCACTTTTGGATGTTTATTACCAAATGAAGAGTGGAAATGGTCAAGTTCTGATTTTTGCCTTGGCTTCCTGGTAAAGAGGATTGTTGTCAGACATTTTATCCTGAAATTCCAAGTTTTTGGAATGGCTAGTATTTAAGAAAATCTGTCTTGTCATAATAATATGCTAAACTTTTGTAGTAGATATTTGTAATTGTGCATATATCTGGAATTTGTAAGAAAGCCACTGTGGCTTAATTCTCAAGATAAAGTGCAAAAGTATACTAAAGCTTCTTGTCTTAGATCTTCTGAAATACATCAATGGATTTAATGGCAAATCAAGCCCATTTTCTCTTTCCATTATGCTCTCTGAATAGGTAAAACATGTATTTTAGGTGTTTTGTTGCTTAGAATTGTTTCAGTCTTATCTTTCTAAAATTCACCAAAGTTTAAAGGTGACTGGAGTGAATTTTTAAAGGTCACTGGAGTGACTGGAGTGACTGGTATCCTACATTCAGTTGCTGGCTGACATTTAGAACACAGGAATAAGTAGGTTCCTGGAAAATAGTGATACTTCTATTAAATTATTGTGCCCCTTTCAAAGTGAGGTGTTGAAAACAAAAGTGTTTGAGTTCTCAATTTCTATTGGAAGGAAGAGCTATAACACAAAGAGTTGTGAAGTTCTGGCTGCTAGCCTGAGCTTTCTGTGTACTTTCCTTTGGCATGGGGTGAGATGTAGCTTCCCTTGTGCTGAAATAGAAAAGATTAACAAATTTATGCCTAGATTGATTTTGTACTTTAAATTGAATGAGTTGAACTAGGGATTTGCTGAATTCAGCTGGGCCTTTCAGCTTTTCTCCTTGTTTAGTAATTTCTGGCAACCCTGTAAACATTTTTGGGAGTAGACCTAGAATGTTCTCTTTGGGCTTAACTGGCTGACCCCGAACTTGTTCCTCTCCAGTGGACATATGGTACCGTCTTGGATCTGGAAGGAAAGGGACTGAGGAACCTGTTTCCCTTACCTTCAGTCCATGCGTCCTGGCCCCACACGAGACCTTTTGAATTGGAATCTTCAGTAGAAGTCATCACAAGTGCTTAACTAAAAAATTCCCTGATTCTGAGGCTCATAGAGTCAAACTTGTACATTTAGAAAAAAAAATATTGCAATAATTCATGCTCTTCCTTGTTGAGTGTAAACTTTATGTAAAGCAAGCTTTTTTCTGTTTAACGTTTCCCTTTGTGACCCGTTAGATAAACTACTAGATGTGGCTTGTTTTTAAATGAAGACTTAAAATTCTAGATTTAATTAAGATCGATTGTACAACATTTAAAAGATTAACACAATGCTCTGGGCTTCTGAAGGTGTTGCTTATGACATACAGCATAGCTTTTTGTGGCAAAACAATCTCCCTGTTCTTTAGTAATTTGAGTGGTTGTCTAGGTGATGTTTAGCTTGTTCTTTAGAAAAAGTTTGGAGTAATGCTAAAACGTTTGAATATGTCTTTCTGGTGATGAATATTAAGCTCAATGGTGGTATCTTGATCTTGAAAGATAGTTAAAAATAAGCATCATCATTCTAAGTAGGCGTCTATGGGTAATCTTATACCTAACAGTGACAGTTTTCTTCTACTCTTTTGAATATAGTTGTCTAATCATTTGGTCATATAAATTGCTTGTGAATTGTTCATAACTTCACTAGTTTGGGAGAAATTCCAGTGAAAGATGAGTGACCTGTTTTTACTTTGGAAGGACTCTTAATATGCCGGACATTTTTTTTTTTTTTTTAACAAGTTTCTTGGAACCATTTTGGTGTTAGAAGAAAAAGCACTCTTCCTTAATATATTGAACTCTTGTGGTTTTAACCAGGAATTAGTCCTTATAGGCCAGACCTTTCACTTCACTTATGTTTTTTTTGTTGTTCAATTGCTATTTTGGTGCAAAGGAAAATATGTTGAAAGAGTAATTGCAGTAATTTCCATGAATATCCTTGATTGATGACTTAATTTGTCCAGGAACTGTTGCTATGTGAACTTGTGCTTTTTCATCAAAAATTTGGTGGGAACCTGAGGAAATAGGTCGCCGTTGGACTTGTGTTATGGAATTTTCTGGACTGGTTTAATCATCAAGTGATTAAAGCAATTACCAGCTGTGAAGCTGATCTTTATGACTTTCAGTTTTTGATTGATTCTTTCTTGGGCTAATTTGTGACACATTCTTGATGTATGTAAATATATAATGCTTTGAGAGAAAGCAATTTGAAAGCAATACCAAATAATAAACGTGTGGGATTTTGGTACATGTCTTTTTTTTTTTTTTTCCTAATACATTGTAATGATGTACTCCGGTGGTTTCAGACTCGCCCTTTAATATACAGTTCAGTGTGGCCTGTGCGTGTTTTGTGTTTCCTGCATTGATTTTTGCCTCCATTTATTCTCTATTGCAGTCTAAAAGTTGGTTTTAATTGGTTGCCCACAGGATTGACTTGGCCTCTACTTCTTGTTAAGAAAATACATCTCTTGTTTTATCAGGTAAGAGATTTTGAATAGAGGGTTTATTTTTATACAAAATAAATTGAGATAGCTTATTAAATAACATGAAAATATGTGTAATAACTAAATTGTGGTTTTTTGTTTGTAATAAGCTTATTTGAGGGATGGGAGAGGGGTGGACTGGGTGTCTTGAACAGTTGTTGCTTCCTTTGGGAGTCAGTTTTCTATGGATGCATTTCTCCTGCTGAGTTCCTGATTATTAGGCAGTAAGTAGCTGTTTTTTTCCCTCAGTAGCATTCTAGACTAACTACAAATATGGGTGCTTGTTATTGGTACGGTTTTTTAATATTCCTTTGCGGAATAGGTATAGAAAATGGGTCATGTTTTAGAGTACAAATTGACTTTAGGTGGAACCTTAGTGATTGGAATCTAACTTCTTGTTAAATAACTAAGATAGGCTCAAGCAAGATAGGTTGAAATGACTCATCTGTCAAACAGGTACTTTGTAGCAGAATAGCAGATCTTACTTCACGTTTTTGAGAACCTAAAAACTTTTCCTGTTTAGATGACTTCATGAATAAATCTTGTGCACTGCTTTGGTTTATTCAGCCCTTTTGTAGATGGTAATCTGGGCAGACTTTCAATATCATGTTTTCACATGTACCTTGTACAGACTTTCACTAAATCCCTTCCCTCAGCTGCAGATGGTTTGAAGACTTAATTGTGTATGTCACTTTAGCCCTGTGCTTAATTCTTGGGACCATATCAAATTTCCATTTTATTGTCCTAATGCAAACTAACATCTCTCTCTCTCTCTTTCTCAAGTTTTGGGGATCTAGATTACCCATGATGTTTCCCCCAATTAGTGATTAAGTGATTTTTGAAGTTGAACGGAATGCTATCTCATCTTTGCGTACAGCCAATATTCTAGAGTTAGTAAAGAGTGAGAATTTGATTTAATGAATCGGAACCTTCTTGATGAACTTCTTAAAGATTGCTAAATAGTAAATAAGGGCAAAAGAGTCTGTTGGTGTGACGTTTTTAGTATTAATTTTTCTTGTTGACGCTTGCAGACCCAAAATGAAAAGCTTCCCCCTGCCCCTTCCCAAATTTCTAATGTTTTATATGGTCTCGTTTTCTGTTTGCCAGTCCATCTTTCTGGATTAAGTTTGAAGGTGGCTTTTGTTTTTGTGTATGTGTGTGTGAGAAAAGTGTAAAAGCCAAACAATATATTTCTCTTTTGTGTGCAGCAATTGTAATATTGAGATATAATTGCAGATTTTGTTGCCTTAAATTAGTATTCATGTAATATTTGACATTGAAAAACTGCTTTCATGGAGTTAACAGAATTCTTAGCGCTTGGAGCAGGAAACTTTGCTCTTCTAGTGTTCTCATTTGAGAAGTGATGAAACCAAAGCTCAAATAATTTATAATTTTCCTAAGATCACAGAGCCAGTTTAATATAGGTTTATATTTAAAAGTTGATTTTAAAAATGGCTTGGAAAACACCCTTTGTTGACCATATAAATTTCAAATTAATATTTTTTTCAGTCGCAAGAGTTTGTTTTGGATTACTTTATACATGGCTGCTTTTCCATTTACTCTTAGAAACCATATAAATTGAAATACTGAAATTTTATTTAAGTCTGGGAGAAACTTTTCTTTTTTGATTATATCAAAATGGACATTATCTACAGAGATTAGTGAGTACCCAGAAATTCCACAGGAGTTATGTTGGGTCACAACCACTGAATAAAGTTCATACACTAGTTCAAAAATAAACAATCCCTCTTTTTCATTATCAGCCCTCCCCTGTGGGATAAACAAGACTTTTTATTAAATGGAGGGCTTGAGAATGAGTCTTTGGACCTGGGTTTTAATTAAAATAGCCATGGTGAATGGCACTGTAACCAGGTTCTACTTTTTGGAGTGATGACTACAGGTAACTAATATTTTGGCTGTCTTACTCAGTATTTCTTCTGGATACTTAGTACGTATTAACCTTATATGTAATATGTAATTCCATATGTCATTTTCTTTAATAAATAAAGCTGTTTCTTTAATAAATAAAGTGGTTTCATCCTAGGATGAAATATGAAATCAGTTCTCATTTGAGACTTGAATCTGCTTTAGTGTTAAGTATTATTTGAAATTCATTATTATTCCCGCTTTGTTTCTGTTGTTTTGAGATTAAGCCATATAAAATGATACCAATAATTCTACAAAGTTGTCAAAAGTTTATAAGGAAGATGCTGAGCCAGTTTTAAATATTAACTTTGATTCATCCTTTGTATCTTTTCCCCTGTAGATTGTTAAACTTTGTTTCCTGATTTGACTTACACATTTCTTTTAAATCTTATTGAATAATTAGTGGTCTGAATGATGATATAATTGGTGATTTTCTTGTCCTATGGTGGTTTTTTTCCTGAAATTTTTGAGTCTTGGGGCTGAACTTCTAAGTGTTTTCAGAATTAATGCCTTTTGGATGTTGAAATTGGGTTTTACATTGTAAATGGCATATAACATTCAGTGTTTAGAATATCCAAATTTTAAAAATGACATTGCTTGTGATAGTTTGAGGGAATACTTGAGGGCCTAATACGGTAGATGGTCATTCTTGTAGCTGAAAACTTGGTGTGATAAACAGGAGTCTGACCTGGCCGTTGCCTTTTCTCATCTGCAGGTGTGTGTGGTTTCAGCGCAGCATGGCTGTGGTCATCCGTTTGCAAGGTCTCCCAATTGTGGCGGGGACCATGGACATTCGCCACTTCTTCTCTGGATTGACCATCCCTGATGGGGGCGTGCATATTGTAGGGGGTGAACTGGGTGAGGCTTTCATCGTTTTTGCCACTGATGAAGATGCAAGGCTTGGTATGATGCGCACAGGTGGTACAATTAAAGGGTCAAAAGTAACACTATTGTTGAGTAGTAAAACGGAAATGCAGAATATGATTGAACTGAGTCGTAGGCGTTTTGAAACTGCCAACTTAGATATACCACCAGCAAATGCTAGTAGATCAGGACCTCCACCTAGTTCAGGAATGAGTGGCAGGGTAAACTTGCCTACGACAGTACCCAACTTTAATAATCCCTCACCCAGTGTAGTTACTGCCGCCACTTCTGTTCATGAAAGCAACAAAAACGTACAGACATTTTCCACAGCCAGCATAGGAACGGCTCCTCCAAATATGGGGGCCTCCTTTGGGAGCCCAACGTTTAGCTCAACCATTCCGAGCACAGCCTCTCCAATGAACA
This sequence comes from Eubalaena glacialis, assembly GCF_028564815.1. Taxonomy (NCBI): domain Eukaryota; kingdom Metazoa; phylum Chordata; class Mammalia; order Artiodactyla; family Balaenidae; genus Eubalaena; species Eubalaena glacialis. Next base: position 24,269,618 of record NC_083728.1, read on the forward strand.
CAGTCCCACCTCCACCAATTCCTCCAATCCCAGCGATGCCGTCTTTGCCGCCAATGCCGTCCATTCCTCCAATACCAGTTCCTCCCCCGGTACCTACATTGCCTCCTGTGCCTCCTGTGCCCCCAATACCCCCAGTCCCTTCTGTGCCACCCATGACCCCACTGCCACCCATGTCAGGCATGCCACCCTTGAACCCGCCTCCTGTGGCACCTCTACCTGCTGGAATGAATGGCTCTGGAGCACCTATGAATCTGAACAATAACCTGAACCCTGTGTTTCTGGGTCCATTGAATCCTGTTAACCCTATCCAGATGAACTCTCAAAGCAGTGTGAAACCACTTCCCATCAACCCTGATGATCTGTATGTCAGTGTGCATGGAATGCCCTTTTCTGCAATGGAAAATGATGTCAGAGATTTTTTCCATGGGCTCCGTGTTGATGCAGTGCATTTGTTGAAAGATCATGTAGGTCGAAATAATGGGAATGGATTGGTTAAGTTTCTCTCCCCTCAAGATACATTTGAAGCTTTGAAGCGAAACAGAATGCTGATGATTCAACGCTATGTGGAAGTTAGTCCTGCCACAGAGAGACAGTGGGTAGCTGCTGGAGGCCATATCACTTTTAAGCAAAGTATAGGACCTTCTGGACAAACCCATCCCCCTCCTCAGGCACTTCCCAGGTCAAAATCGCCCAGTGGGCAGAAAAGGTCAAGGTCAAGATCACCACACGAGGCTGGTTTTTGTGTTTACTTGAAAGGGCTACCCTTTGAAGCAGAAAACAAACATGTCATTGATTTTTTTAAAAAGTTGGATATTGTGGAAGATAGTATTTATATTGCTTATGGACCCAATGGGAAAGCAACGGGTGAAGGCTTCGTAGAGTTCAGGAATGAGGCTGACTATAAGGCTGCTCTGTGTCGTCATAAACAATACATGGGCAATCGCTTTATTCAAGTTCATCCAATTACCAAGAAAGGTATGCTAGAAAAGATAGATATGATTCGAAAAAGATTGCAGAACTTCAGCTACGATCAGAGGGAAATGATGATAAATCCGGAGGGGGATGTCACCTCTGCCAAAGTCTGTGCGCATATAACAAATATTCCCTTCAGCATTACCAAGATGGATGTTCTCCAATTCCTAGAAGGAATCCCAGTGGATGAAAATGCTGTACATGTTCTTGTTGATAACAATGGGCAAGGTCTAGGACAGGCATTGGTTCAATTTAAAAATGAAGATGATGCACGTAAGTCTGAACGCTTACACCGTAAAAAACTTAATGGGAGAGAAGCTTTTGTTCATGTAGTTACTCTAGAAGATATGAGAGAGATTGAGAAAAATCCTCCTGCCCAAGGAAAAAAGGGGTTAAAGATGCCTGTGCCAGGTAATCCCGCAGTTCCAGGAATTCCCAGCGTGGGAATGCCCAGTGCGGGACTGCCCAATGCGGGAATGCCCAATGCGGGAATGCACAATGCGGGAATGCACAATGCAGGAATGCCCAATGCAGGAATACCTGCTGCAGGAATGCCCGGTGCCGGAATGCCCGGTGTGGGAATACCCAGTGCAGGAATGCCTAGTGCAGGAGGTGAAGAGCATGCCTTCTTGACTGTAGGATCTAAGGAGGCCAACAATGGGCCTCCATTTAACTTTCCTGGTAATTTTGGTGGGTCAAATGCCTTTGGACCACCACTCCCTCCTCCAGGATTAGGAGGGGCCTTTGGTGATGCTAGGCCTGGAATGCCTTCAGTTGGAAATAGTGGTTTGCCTGGTCTAGGACTGGATGTTCCAGGTTTTGGAGGTGGACCAAATAATTTAAGTGGACCAGGATTTGGAGGGGGCCCTCAGAATTTTGGAAATGGCCCTGGTAGCTTAGGTGGTCCCCCTGGCTTTGGAAGCGGCCCTCCTGGCCTTGGAAGTGCCCCTGGGCATTTGAGTGGGCCTCCAGCCTTTGGCCCTGGCCCTGGCCCTGGCCCTGGCCCAGGCCCAGTCCATGTTGGTGGTCCTCCTGGCTTTGGATCTAGTTCTGGAAAACCAGGACCAACAGTAATTAAAGTACAGAACATGCCCTTCACTGTGTCTATTGATGAGATTTTAGATTTCTTTTATGGCTATCAAGTGATCCCAGGCTCAGTGTGTTTAAAATACAATGAAAAAGGTATGCCCACAGGTGAAGCTATGGTGGCTTTCGAATCTCGGGATGAAGCCACAGCTGCTGTCATTGACTTAAATGACAGACCTATTGGCTCTAGGAAAGTAAAACTCGTATTAGGGTAGCTGTTCACATCAATTCTTCATAGGGTAGATATAGTCTTCATAGTGCTGTGATTAATGCATTCAGATTGTTTTCCTAGTGTTTCCAGGTTAGAGCCTGTGGATTGTTTCAATTGCATATAGATTGGTTTCCATAACATAGAGCATTGGTTGACTGTTTACAGAAGACTCACTACCAGGATAAACATTGCTGTATGTTACAGTAAAGCTGTCCGGAGAGAACACAAAAATGATTTTGGCATACTATTAGAGAAACCATTTGTAAAACTCAAATGACCACATAAAGCTTATCCAGGAGTCTAGATTGGTTTTGTTTTATACCATATGGGATGAAGAAAATAGAAATGTCAATAGAGCTCATTGAGGGTGCTCTTGCCAGCTGCTGAAAAATAGAAGCTGGCTACTCTTGGAATTTGGTTTAAAGCTGGACAGATTTGCTTTGTTATAGGGTCAAAGCTTTGTCTAAAGTCCTCATTTTCTTTTAAAATTGAATAAAATCTCTGTATACAGATTCACTGTATGTACCTTTATTGCTTCTTGAGGGTTCTTGCTGTATAGACAGTCCTTCTGAAGTTGCTGCTTTATTTGCCTAATTGACTCATTTGTAAATGAGCAGAATTGTTTTGTTGATGTTTTTCTAATATAAAACTCCACACTTGGTTTGTGCTATAACCTTGAACTTTGATTTCTAATGTCAGTCACACTTAAAACTGTGTGGAATAAGACGTTTGCCACAAAAATAAAATATGGAGTCCTCTACCTACCAGAGCCTTTTTGGTTTGACCGCCAAGTTTTAGTTTAGTCAGTTTAAAAATTGTTCATGTTGTTTGGATGGCATCGAAAACCAGAAACCACTTTTAATGGTCATTGTTTAAGATGCCTGATTTGAAGTCTTGCCCAAGATGGACTAATGTTCTGGCAATTTCCTTCTGTCCCAAATTTATGTGAAATTTTGACCTGTAACTAAACAAAAAGGGTCCATTCATAAGAAAGCATTATTATATACAGGTCTTTAAAATTGTAGTTGAAATTGTTAGCTTTGTTAGCAGTAGTGTTAACAGAATAAAAGATCCATAAGCTGGTCCATAGGTCAATATATATTTAATCCTGTTAATTGGAGGCTTTTTGGTCTAGTTGTTTGATCAGGAGCCTGGTTACAAAAATTCCTTATACAGAGTACAAGTGCAGCTGCCAGAGGGGAGAGAATTGAGGCTTCTTGCCCTTTCATACTCTGGCATTCAGGACTAAGGCAGAAGGACCACGTGGGTTCTGGTTGGTGAGTGTCCTTGTCACGAAAACATTTCCCTTACCACGTCCTGCTCACTGCCACAAAAGGCTCTACTTATAGTTACTTTTCTTCTTAGTTAAAATGCTCTAAAGACGTGTCACATTATATTATAAACATGGAATGGGAGATTGGTGAGATATCATGAAAAACAAATTTTGTCTTTTACATGGGCCTCTGTCTTGGTTTGAAACATCCCCAACATTTCCTACAAATCAATTTACTTACAAAGGGGTCAGCCTTTTAAAAGAAATATTTTCTATTTAAGAAAAATAGTGCCTTTTGGGTGTTGCAATTCAGTGGAACACTGAAATACAGCGTCGTGTAATTTAGAGTTAAGAGTGGCAACAGTTTCATTTGTGTGCTAAGATTTGGAAAGCTTTTTCATCACTACAATCTTAGAGGATTGACAGTACAGGATATTTTGTTTAGGGAAAGGATTATTTAGACTTTCAAAGAAGAAATGGCTGTGTTGTGGGTCTTTTGCTAATTCACGAATACAAATTTGCTTTGACAGATCACTAGATATTGCCTCCTCAACTAAAAAAGCAATATGATGTTTGTATATGCTGTTCAATTTAAGTTTTCTGTTAAGTAATCATTTCTCATTCCAAAGACAGAGTGCAAAAAACTTCAGCGCTGCTTGGGAGTCTTATTTCAACTGCAGATTATTTTCCCCATTGGAAAGCTGACTATTTTCATTTTAGAAAAATGGGTTGTTTGAAGATGAAAGTCTTTTTATCTTTTTTCCCAGTTTATTTTGGTTATGTGTTCGTACGTTCTTATTAAATATTTCATATACTTTATTGCAACTACTTTGTTATTTCTACGTTTTAGATTAATGCTGAAAAGGAAAACTTGATTTCATTGTTCATCAAATTAAATAAATTAAGAAAATAGTGGTTTGTGTAGAAATTGGAGAGAATTGTGTTTCATATTTGGTTGAATCACAACAGTGCTTCTCTTGTTGTGAAATGTAATTAAATGCTTTGCCCTCTGGTACTTGATTTTTGTGTATCTGAGACTTATTAACATAGTGCTAACTGCTAAGCATACTGTTCATCTTGTTCTGGGCATTGGAGTTTGACTTTTTAAAAAATTCTTGAAAATATGTTCTGTGCAACTATTCCTACCTCTCTTACCTGCAAATTTTCTCGTAAGAACTAGGTTTGGGGTGAAAATTTACATTATTTTCTCATTTGCTTTGTATGGTATGAAGGATTTGTAAAGCTTCGCTCAAAGTGGTGTGTATTTGTAAACACTATCATGATATTTTCAATCTTATGTGTAAATTTTATTGCCTGTTTTTGGTGACTCTGACATTAATAGAAGAGAAACTTTTCCATTAGGTTTAAACCTTCCCCCCCCACCCCCCATTTTTTTGTTTGCTTGGTTTTTGTTTTAGCTTAAAGGGTTAGAGAAATCTACAAAATGTATTTTATAAATAAGCAAACTTGTAAACTTTTCCTGAACTTTAGTGAAACAGTTCGTAAGCAAAATTTGGAGGTGTGTTCTGTGTTTCCACTGTAGTTTGGATGTATAATTATTAGTGGCTTTTTTTTTAATGCAACACTGTTAAGTGAAATGTAGTTTCTAGCTTTGTGCTCCAAGTTGTCAAAGCATTGATAGTGGAAATTCCATTAGGAAACTTTATTCAGAATTTCAGAGAGGTAACAGTGTAATTAGGTCAGTCTTAACCCACTGGATGAACATCTAGGACTGTGTATGGAAGTAAGCAAACATACATTTTGGGTGGAAATACCTTAGATAAAAATAAGGATGCACGAAAGCCTTAATCAAACTCAAAGTCCCTTTTATTGGATTCTGTCATTGTGTACAGGTGTGGGTCAAGTGTTTAAAAATAAATCCACTCATCAGTTGAAGAACACTTTAAAAATGAGTAAAGAAAATGTAAAATTGCTGCTAGTCAAATCTTCTGGAAAGAATTTCTGGCAGTGGTCACTTTTAAAAATTATTTCCCACTCTTGCAAACATTTAAATTGTTTTACTGGCAGTTCTGTAGTAGTTCAAACTTTAGAAACCAAACACAATAAAATAACTCATTGCCAATATGGCCACAGCAGTGCCAGCAAATACTGCCTTGGCTTCATTCGGCAGAGATTTTTGTTTATATAGATGAAGTCTTGAATACTGTTCAATAAACTTGTCACGAAATAAAACAGGCTGATGCTTTTAATGCTTTAACTGTACACGAGTACTCTACTGAGCTATACCATCAGGTATTTTGGGGTTTTTTAAAAACTCCTGAAAATATTTTGTGCCTTTGGAAAGGTGGCTTTGGTGATCTTGGAGGTAACAATTGTTGCTTATCCTTGTCTGCTAATGCTGAAGTGTGGAAAGAAGAGGATACCTGGAACTGCAGGGAGGAATCTTGACTCTAGGTCAGATCTGTGGTATCCGCCTTTTCAGACTTAACGTGAGTTTTGCTAGCAAGTCACTTTGTTATGTGGACTCAGAAAGAACTGGAAACCAGATGCTCCTTTTCACAAAAGGAGTTTTAAAGGGGGCTGTGAATTGTTTTTTAAAAACTGATTAGGAAATGGGAAAACAAATTTTCAGAATACATTGTCAGTTGCACATACCTCTAAAGCTTTGTTTTTCTTTTTTGTTATTTGTTTTTGCATTAGTATGTGAGGTATTTGAGGTGGGGAAGAGGGGAGAGGAATCAAAAATATTGCTGCTTTCCGACATTGATGCTCTGGTTTTGTCCCTTCCACATTGGTTCAACTTCTACTGAAAAAATTAGCAAATAAAAAGTTTCCGTAAACCCCGCAGAGTCTCTTTAAAAAAAAAAAAAAAAAATCTGGATTGGACTTGCAGAGAAATTAGTGCGCTGTTCCTTTTAACCAAAACTCTTGAAAAATGTTTGTAACTTTTATCTTTATCATGAACGTTTTAGCCTGTATTTGAGTTTGAATACCCAACTTGTTTTAGAGAGGTTTAGACTAGACACAATTAATTCCAGGTAGTTGCTGATCTGCTTTTAAAATTACGACAGTTTGACTAAGCATTTGAAAAATCACAGAGTGAAATCGGCTGCCTAAGGATATCCAGAATGGCGTTTACCATCTTAAAGGGGTGGACTGTGTGCTAATATGTCTCCGTTTCTTGCTCAGGAGCGATCACTCAACTTCTGTAATTCATTGTTGTCTGCTTTCCATTGTTTTACAGCAAGTAATAGTCTGTCAATTTTGTGCATCGCCACCGTTCTCCTTACCCCCCAAAAGTAGAGCTTTTACGGGATATGGTAGAATCCAAACTTATGGCTATCCTTTTTAATTAAAAAAATTGCTTGATATCAGTTTTGTCTTTTTAGCATGAAATCTTTAGATCACACTGACTTACTGTAAAATGTTCTGGAAAGAGTGTACTCTCGTGGTGGCACAGTTCTCTGATGCTGTAGTGACTTTTCTGGGAAAACTCTTCTGTTCAACAAATAAGCAAGCTCATCTCTTATTGGTGCCTGCTCATGTAAATCTTAATTCTTTACTGTGCTATTCCTTGGTGCCTTGAGCTATTTTGTGCCAGAGGATCTCACAAGCATCCTAGAGTATGGCTCCTTTTCTGGATCAACATAACTAGCAACAAGCAACTAAGGTGGCAACTGCTTTTCTACATATTGCTCTACTACTGAAGGGGCAAAAAGCCACCTGATGCAAACATTCCAGCCCCAGGGACAGAGGGCAGCACTCTAAAACTCTGAGGACAGAGAAGTAGTGCTCATTAACCATATTCCTTGAATTCTGTCAAGAGTCCCAGGAACCTCTCCCCAGCAAAAATGTTGACCATTAGGTCACAGAGACTAAGCAAACACCAGCTGTAGAGAAGTGGTTAAATAGCACAGCAGAGCATTGGAGTTGGCACCCTAGCTGTTCCGGACATCTGGACTCTGATTTCAGTGACTTAATAGTTTCATGTCATTTTTCCTAGTCAACTGATGGCCTGCCATTTCATGTTGAGAGAAGGAGGAGGTGACTGGGGAAAATAGAGCTATGACCGGCAAGAGAACATAATTAAATATGGACAGAGTTAAAGATGTTGAATAAGCATAACACATCCCAATATTACAATATAGCAAGCTATGCTGTGTTCAAACAGACTGCTCCTTGGTGTTTGATTCCCTCTCTATTTTGATGCTCTCAGTTTTCCCCTTTTACCTGCTTGTATAGTAAGCCTGCTGGTAACCAGCACTATGAGTTTTACTTAGACTGAAGCCTCCTCACTGCTGTCTCTGTAGCCCTAACCTCCTAATTGGGGTGGGGGGTGGGTGTGAGTTCACTCACAGCTCTTGATTAGTGAAATAAGATTCGTCACTTATGCATTTGTGCTACACATCAAATGTAACAACCACATTGTACTGCAAATCATTTGTTAGTCCTCAAAGAGTGGGAAAGTCTTAAGGGTAAAGAAGTACAGCTACTTAAGGGGTCTTAAATTGTACTAACAGGTGCTGTTGCTAATTTCCTCATTTTTCTTTTGTTCCACACTTCCCCACATGTTGGGTTGCAGTACAGAAAGTGTCCTGTCCTTTATACATAACTCCTTTCTGTGGTGTGGGCCCAGCAGGATCCCTTGGCTATAAATCTGGCTTAAGTGGTGGAAAGACAAATGCACCTCTTACTGAAGTAGATAATGCTAATTACCTTTGCTTCTGTGACCACTGAATTGACAGGTTGGAATCGGAAACATCTGTTGCCTCCAAACTTTTAAGAGAACTTCACATGGTTATACAGCTTAGCCATAGCTGTAACCCATGCTAATTAAATGTTTTGAGCGGTGTTGTGCACCTAGCACTTAACACATTGTGTTGGAAAAGGAAGTAAAAAAAAAATGCCTGTTCTTCAAGACTTTAAAGTCCTAAATGATACAAGTAAGTGCTCAGTTGTACTTATACATGTTCAGGGTATACTTATGACCCACAGGAACCAGATAAAGGGTTTCCTGGCCAGCTGATGAATGGTCAGACAGAAATAAGTGTAATGGAATCCTTAGGTGTAAGCTGAGGGAAGGTGCGATCTCTAACCAGGGTTCTTGGGGACACAATACTGTTAGTTTAGTAAAATGAAATGATTGTGTGAGGGAGCACAGTGGCAGTATCTAAAGTTGTGCCTGTCCTGAAAGCTCTTAAAGTTGTCCCATAACAGCATAACTTGAGGTTCTGGCAGCCTAACTGGTATGACTGAGCTGAATGGTCTACAGAGCAGGTAGGCAGGCAAGGCAAAGAGTTCTAGGGATGTCCTGGCCTAGCAGAGGGATAGAACCTTTTATCTTGTTAATAATCTTTTGACCAGCTGCCAGATAACAAATGCTCTAATACGTTCATAAACAACTCAGAATTAAGTGAATTTCCCCATCAATTTAACCACGTATATGCATAGTTGTCTACCTGAAATTCATTCCTTTGTGGTTTTAGATCAATTTGATAACAGAGTTTTAGCTTTTCTGTATGAAATGTCCACCTTTTGGTTCTTGTTCTTCTAGGCCAACACTGTCCAATAGAATTTTCTCCAATGGAAATGTTCTCATGTGCACTAATATGGTAATTAAATTTGAATAGCTATGTGTGGCTAGTGGCTACTGTATTGAACAGCACAACTGTAGATTCACAATGCAGCAGCAGATTTCCTCTCCCAGGTCTGATCTTTGGAGATCTTGTTAGGCAGCACTATCCAATAGAAATAAGAATCACTTGACGTCATTTAAAATTTTCTAGTAGCCACATTTATAAAAGGTTAAAAGGAACAAATGAAATTTAAGAATACACTTAATACAACATTGTAAAGCAACTACACTCCAATAAAAATTAAAATATATATATATTTAATTTAACCCAGTAGATCTTAAATGTTACAGTTTCAGCTTATACTCAATATAAGATTATTGAGCTATTTTACATTTTTTTTTTGTACTAAGTTTTCAAAATTCAGTGTATATTTTACAGCACATTGTGATTCGAACTAAGCATTATTTCAAGTGCTCAGTAGCTGCATGTGGTTAGGGGCTACTCTTTTGGACAGCACAGATTTAGAATATTAGAAAAGTTATTCCCTGCCATTTCTCTCCTAGTTCTGCTGCCTCTTTCAGCTGTTTCTTCACTTTTGGGTATTCAAATTTTGTTGCATTCCTCCTAACCTTTACCCCTTCTGTTGTGTTTGCAGGTTGGTTTTGTTTTGTTTTTGAGAGCTTGCCTCAGTTACCTTTCTTATGGGCAACACTGGAGGTTAACTAGGTGACAGTTTTATATTGTAAAATTACTAATCCTGCACTAGAAGCAGCCACAGAACTAGAATCTCTCCCCTCCACCCTGTACCCCATCCACAGTGGCAAGTGGGCAAATCATTGTGTGTCTGTAACGTAGTGTCTTTATTTTTGAAATCCTCTGTCTTTAATTTCTCAACTTCCCTAACAATGAATTCTGAAGATCAGCCCATCTTAAGATCTCCCAGGTATCCCAAGTAAATTTATTCCAGTGAGGGGGCTTGCATTATCAGCAGTAGGTTGGTTTCTTTTCCAGGGGCTCTGGTCTGCTGCTTTTGTTCATTAACTCAACACCTTTTGTGCCATTGGTCACACTGCACACTGGAGATGCACAAGTTCTTGTTGATGCCCTTGCCCTGGAGATGGTAAGGAAGGTGGTCCAGTACTGTTGTCTTAGACACTCTGCAGGCAATAGAGAGGCAGGTGTCTCATTTAAAGAACATAGATTAAATATATAGATTCCACCAGGGCAGGATGAGGGCAAAGGTGGCTGCCCAGTAGGTGTTCTTTGAAAATTTTGGTATAGTCACATTTTCTACTTTATTTGCTGTATTTGTGCTTGTTATTTGAAGTTTATTCCTTTGATTCCTTTGCCTTGGCAGACAAGTAGGGAGAATGTGTGGTGGGTGCAGAATTATTTTTGATCTGTGTGCAAGATTAGTGTAGATCAGGGGAAGAGGCCACATGAGCCTCACTGCTCTTTTAGTGGCCAAGTGGACTTCAGATTGAACTGGATTACAAGGTGTGAGCTGTTGGTAAAATGGATGGAAATCACATCCTTAGGGAAGCGAGTTGTGGTTCATCCAAGTTACTGTGTGTCTCAGGGCTAGTTATTTCCTTTCTCTGTCTTCAGTTGTAATAATGGGATTAATTAACAAAATGGGGTTAAATTAGATAATCTCATTATATTCAGTTTTAAATTTCTGTGATTCTGTGAACCCAGCTATTTCATTTCTTTCTGGAAATCTGTAGTTAATTTGAACCTTAAAAGAGAGGCCAATGGAACTAAAAGTTTTGGTCTGGCTACTGCTCGTGATAGCAGTTCCACACTTAAGCTTGAGAATTTCATTAGGAGAGAAAAGAGGGAAGGGTCTTCATTTCCCTTTTTGGAGGCTGTTCCTTTCCTGCCATTTAGGTCCTCTGGAGCAGGTAGACCGAGGCATTCCTGCTGGGTGTCTTGTCAGCCAACAAGTAGATGATGATACCATACAGTAAAAGGATCCGTTTATGAGCACTGAAGAGAGGAGCAGCTAACACATGTACGGCACTTATACTGGGTCAGGCAGGGGGCACTTTCCATGGTTAGCCCCATTTAATTCTCAAAATAACCCTCTAAAGTTGGCATTATTATTATCCCCACTTTACAGATGGAGAAATCCAGGCAAAGAGAAGCAAAATAACTTGCCCAAAGTCTCATTGATAAGGGGTGAACAGAGATTATTCAATCATCATCTGTCTGCATGACTCCAGAGGCAGAGCCCCTCCTTTCCTCAGTTGTTTCCTTCCTCTCCCTGACTTTTGCGGGGGAGATATGGGAGGCCAGTGGCAGCACTTTTCTGTCATGGGTCCCGAGCTGGCTGGGGAAGGGGCTCCAGCCTTGTGCCGATGCTCCAAATGCTTATTTTGAAGTAAGAAGGTGGTGGCTTTGTTTAAGCACATTCAAAGTCATGAGGGGAAAAATGTCCACTCAGATACAGTTCTATCTTGGTGGAAGGCCATGTGTTCCTTCTTGGTTTGCTTCCTTTCCCATATCTGATTCTCCCCTCAAGCTAGCTTCCCTTTGGAGAGTTGGACACAGGTTGGATTTGTCCATTTTTGGATAAGTCTTTTTGGGACGTTGGAGTTGGATCAGTGGCTTCCAAACTTTTTTGACCATTGTAGAATACAGCAGGATGGGAAACCCTGTGACCATTTACTATACCGTTATTTTCCCACTTTTCACTTTTTGTGTGAACGTGCACATTTTAAGCTTTCTAATATTGCCAAATGCTGCATGGCAGCCAGACTTCGTAGTATTATATGGATCTAAATCAAATTATTGCTTAAGATTTTCGCTTATAAACACAATTTTAGTAGCTCTTAGTCAGATGTATGAATAAAGAATGTGTAATTTTGTAGTAAGGATTTGCATATTTGATTCAGTTCGTGACCTAAGAGGACTGTCCTTGAGGCTGCTGATTTAAATTTGGGGAATTCCTGAGTTACAGAGGGAGAGGCAGGGGTAGAAATACTTCGCCTACCTTCATCATGTCCCTTGAGGCAGAGAGGGAAAAGAAGAGTGGTGGTGATGGGCGTAGTTTGTCTTTTTCAATCTTATGAGAAAAGAGTACTCCATTGGGTGGTGTTCTCCCCATTGGGAGCTTATGGAGAATTTCCTGATGGGTTTTCAAGATTTGATTCAGCATCTCAGCTGCTCCAGTGTGCCAAGGTAGGCAACAGGAGTGAGAGCGTGGCTTTGGTTTGTGAATGAGTGATCCTGCCGTACAGATGGGTGCTCTGTTCCTCCTCACAGCCTGGAAATGGGGTTGAATTCTGGTGCCTTGCCTTGTTAGGCTTTTGGGAATGGAGGAAGGCAGTGAAACTCCTGAGCATGAAGGACTGAAGAGTTTCAGCTCAGTTGGCACTGAATTGGATCCAACTAGATCCAGGAGGAAAGATCTGTTCTTGGATTTATGAAGAGCCAAGATAGAATCTCCCGAGGCAGGAGAGGGGAAGCCAAAGAAAATGAAGGGTGAGTTACTGCCTATTGGCAGAGAGTGAGATTCCCTATCAACAGTCGTGTGCTAGTAAACTGGCTAGCTGGGCGAAGGGAAGCCCTGATTTTTAGCATTTGCCCAATTTCTGTGGTTTAAAACTTAACAAGGCCACCTGCTTACGAAATTCCTTTACAATTCTCTCTTGCAAACTGTACAAGCCTGGTCCGGCACTCTGCTGCAAGCCTCCCTCGGGTGTTTTGAATTCCCATTATGTGCTCAGGTCTGTGCTGTGTGACATAGGAGATACTGAAGCAGCGTCTTTTCTAAAGAAGCTTGTTATTTCATTGACAGGAGCTGGAAACATTGACAGGGTACAATTGTGGTGTGGCTTGAGTATAGCAGTCCAGAATGAGAAGTTGTTGAGTGCTGGAAAGATCATGAAAAGGGGAGCATATGAGAGCTAGGCTTGAAGGATAATAATAGCTAACACTTACTGGTAATAATAGTATCAGACTCTGTACTAAGCATCTTGCATACATTATTTATGTCAATCCTTAGAAATAGATAATATCCCCTACTTTACACCTGAGTAAAAATTTTGCCCAAATTACAGAGATAGGACATCATTCTGGTGGGTGTGTAATAGTATCTCGTGGCTAGAAAGGAGTAAAGCCAGTACTTGGAGCCTGGTTACTTCACTGCAGAACTCATACTCTTGCCCACTATATCAGATTGCTATTAAATATAAGAAGGGAGGTTCTTTCAGTAGAGAAGGGTGTTAACTACAGTCCAAAGTCTTAAGACTAGGTGGGAGTCAGAATAAGAGTTCTGGTCCTCATTTTACTTAACGATGTATGTCTCCTTAGCCAAATCACTTCTTCCCTCTGTGCCTTGAATTGAGGAACTTGGATAAGATGATCACTCAGTTCCTTTTAATTTCTGACATTTTGTGAATTTTAAGTTATAAAAATGAGAGTGTGTATAGCTTCTTTAAGGAATACTGGAGAAAGTGCCCTGCCAGGGTACGAGGCTTGGGAAGCACTAAGGTTGGCTGGCGATGGGGGTAAGCAGAGGAAAGCGGTTTACAAGGGCTAGTGAAGGGAATGAGACTCCAAGTGGTAGAAAGCAAAAGCAGGAAAGGTTGGTGCTGAATACTCAGTTGTTTCCATTTGCAGTTTCCCAAATGGAAAGGTGTGGATTGTGGGTGCAAACAGAGATAACAAGCTAGTCTTTTGTATTGAATGTTCCTGGAAAGCTCACTTCTCCCTTGATGGCTTCCGCAGCAGGCCAGGGCTAGATTTGGGTTATTTCTGAGAATCCTTGGATTATCACTCCTTTCTTTTAGCATTAATTCAGCAGTTATTTATAAAGCACCTGCTATGTATGAGTCACTGGAATGGAAATAAGACAGATCTGGTCCATCCCCTATTGAATTTATATAATCTGGTAGGGGAAATAGATAATAAGCAAGTAAGGTACATTTTGATAGGTTTATGAGAAGCTGGGTTTTGTTGTTTTGGAGTCAGGGAAGATCTCTGACTTCAACACAGAAAAGAGATCAGAAGGGACTGAGAGTGGAAATGGGGAGACCAGAAGGAGACTATTACAGACATCCAGGCAAGATACGCTGATTCAGAAGAGAGTGCACAAAGACCTGGCGAGTATTAGCCAGATCTCTCTTACAAAAATAAATGAAAAAAATTTCTGAGACTCCTTTTATTGAGTCACTTAAATGTAATATTTAATAAACTTTTGTAAAGCTCCAGTCCTATAAAGGATGCTGAAAATCCCATGAGATTAATGACACTAGATGAAAGGTAAATGAGGCTGGTGTAAAGTATGTAGCTGTTAAAGGGATAGGGGACAGAAGAGTGACATGAACTAGTTTTAATTACAGAAGATTTCCAAACAGGTAGGTTTGGAGGTAAATTTTAAAGGAGATAAATAGGATTTAGGAGATATTAATAATCCCATGCATTAGATGATTTAAAGGGAATATGACTCAAAGGATAGAAAACTGCACATTATAAAGATTTGCTTATAAGAGTCACTAATTCCAATGAGAAAATAAAAGTCAGATTTGTGAAAAAACAAAACTGTAGTTATCCAGGAAGCTCTGACCTCTCAGAATGAAATCTAGCCCCATGTGCTTCTGAGGCATATGTGGGCCCACAGCATTCTGGTTGGGGTTTTAGTCTGGGCAGAGAAGAAACTGAAAAAAGATAGAATAGGACCAGCTGTGGAGAAAGTGGTAGAAATGGTAACAGACTAGAAAAGAATAGTCTATCAGACATAGAGGCCTAGCACAGGAGGAAGCTCCTGACCCTCTGCATGTATTTGGCTCCCACCAAAAGCATCTCTTTCTGGGATATTTCAGAAGTTATGGAGTGAGGGGAAGGGTAGCAGCTCCAGTTGTTGCCTGTAATCTTACCACCACAGTTAATTACTGCTAATGCTCTCATAGTTCACAACTTTTTTTTTTTTTTTGGCCGTGCTGCACGGTATGTGGGATCAGGGATCAAACCCGTGCCCCCTGCAGTGGAAGCTCGGAGTCTTGACCACTGGACCACCAGGGAAGGCCCACAACCAAGTCTTTATCAGGGATAAACCTGTAGTCCTCCATTTAAATTTTTCCCCAACATTTTATTATGAAAACTTTCAACATACAGAAAAGTTGAAAAAATGATACAGTGAATTCCCATATATCCACCATTTAGATTCTACAGTTTATATTTTCCTATATTTGTTTTACCACATCTATCCATTCAGCAAACCATTTTAATTTCCGGTGCATTTCAAAGAAGTTGTGAGCATCAGCACACTTCACCCATAAACATTTCAGTATGCCTTATCCTGAGCTGAATGTTTGTTTATGGGTTTGGGGAAGGGGTTGATAAAATTTACATGCAGTAGGATGTATATACCTTAAGTGTACCATTGGATGAAAATGACAAATTCACCTGTGACTCACATTCCTACCTAGGTAAAGGACTTTCACATTCTCCCTAGAGTTCTGCCTCTTCGCAGTTAATACCTCCCCCTCCCCTGGGGAACAGGGGAAGAACAACCACTATTCTGAATTTTTTCACCATAGATTAGTTTTGCCTGTCATAAAACTTTATAAAGTGTAACTATGCATTTTATGCTTCAGGTTCATCCATGTTGCAGATATTAATAGTTTGTTTCTTCTTTTGCTGAGTAGTTTTCTATTACATATACAAACATATTATGGTTTGTTTATGCATTCTCATATTGATGGACAACTGGGCTGTTTCAGATTTTTGGCTATTATGAATAAAGCTGCCATGAACATTCATGTACAAATCTTTTTGTGAACATAATGTTTTTATTTATTTTGGATAAAAATCTAGAGTGTAATTGCTCTCGGGCTAGGTATACGTTTGGTTTTCTAATAAGCTGCCAGACCGTCAAAATGGTACACTTAGTGCCTTCACTAACAACGTATGAGAATTCCACATCCTTGCCAACATTTGGTGGTGTCAGTTTTTTACTTTTAGCCATTGTGATGGGTATGTAGTAGTATCTCATTGTGGTTTTAATTTGTATTTCCTTGATAACTAGTGCTATTGATCACTTCCTTTGATTATTTCCAATTCATATGTTTTCCTTTATGAAGTATCAGATCAATTTTTTGCCCATTTTTTAATTGACTATCATTTAGCATTGAATTCTAGGAGTCCTGCATTTAAATTTTAAAGCTTAGTTGTAGAAGAGTACAACTTCTGCATTACTGCTGGACATTAGTTCAAATGGAAAAGGCATGAAGGTTTGAGTTGAGCAGAAGCACATTTACCATTTATTCAGTAAATGGTTATGAGTACCAACTAAGCACTAGTATTAGGGATACAGAAATAATACCTAGCCCTAGTTCCAAGGAGCCAAGATTATGAGGGTAGACAGACAAAAGTAAAAATTCTGATGTGGTTTCACCGTTACGTCACTAAATATTTACTGAGTACCTACTATAGGATAGGTACTGTTGTAGGTATTGTACATGTAGAGATAGGCGAACCAGACATAGTTCCTACTCTAATACAGCTTATTTGTTTTCTGGAGTGTATGTGGGGGAAGACAGTGCAGAGCCCCTGAGATGGGGAACGAGATTGATGTTGAGTGTATGTGGATCAGAAATGAAACCTGGCTGGAACGTACTTGCATGACTAGATGATTAGTTAGGTGAGGGTCAGGTCTTGCAAGGCTTTGTAGACCATGGTAAGAACTTTGGATTTTATTTTGAGTGTTTTGGGAAGCCATTCCAGAGTTTTAAGCAGAGAAGCGGCATGAGCTGGTTTCTGTTTGGCTAATAAACGCTGTGAGTGTGTGTGTGTGTGTCCGTGCGCATGCACGTGCATGTGCACACACACACACATACAGAAAAACTGGTGAAGAAACCACTGCAGTCATCCATAGGAGAGATAAATCCAGCCTGGGGAAGGTGGGCAAGACTTCATATAAGAATAATGTCACAGCATAACCATGGATGACAAGGCATTTGCTAGGCAGAAAAGTCAGAGGTATCAGCGTGTGTTGTGTGTGTGTGTTTGAGAAACGAGAAATAGCTTTGGATGACTAGTTGGGTGGATGGTGGAACAACAGGAGGTAGAACAGTCTTAAGAAGGGCTTTGAAGGTTGAATTACAGATGCAGGGTCATCGTATTAGACAATTACTTAGTTCTGTATAGATGGGCCCTCTGGAGTTGTGCCACAAGGTGGCCATGCTAGGGAGTTAGGCTTTGAACCTAAGGGCCATGAGCAGCTATACAGGGCTTCTAGTTAGAGTAGAGATTTTCTGGAAGCTGGCATCAAGGATGACTAGGTAAGGCATTGGTAAGGATGAAAAACCAGGGAGGAGGCAAGAAACAATGGGGCCTGAAGTTAGGTAGAAGTTGTTGACGTGAAGGTATAGAGGCTTTGGGGTTAGAATGAATTGTCATGAGGACATGAGGTGTGGATTAGGGCAAAAAGCTAATGAGTCCCTTTAAAAAATACAAAACAGTAAAAAATATTGAAACAATACAGAAGTGTATAAGAGTGTGTAAAATTCTCACCTTTATTCCATTCCTCTGAGGTGTACCTAAAAGTTGCATTTATTTGGTGCGTCTTCCATTTTTTGTGTGTATTTATTTTGTATATGTATTTAAATCTATTGTATATACACATACAATTGAAGTTTAAAATGGGGTTATACTCTTCTTACCATTTTTTTGCAACTTTATTTTTTCATATGATACCAATATACTTCTGCCTTAATTGTTTATTTACCCGCTACTTGGCATGCCATTGACTAAGTACTGTAATTTACTTAGTCACCACCTAATTGATAGACCTTTAAGTGGTCTCAGGTTTTTTACTGTTCTGAGCAATGGTGAAATGATCATTCTTCTTTATTTGTCTCTGTACTATGCAAACACTGCCTGAGAGAATGTGTGAGGTGAGAAGCATGGAGTCAGATTATGACAGGGGAAGTTGTGGTTCTGTTCCCCCAGGAGTATGCATTGTGCTCTGGATCTGTCCTTGGGGAACCTCCAAAGCAGTGATCAGGCTGGTCAGAAGTCTAAAAGCCACATTCTAGTGGCAATATTCAAAAGAACTGGGGCTATTTCTCCAGATTTTAGCTTGCGGTTCACTGCTTCCAGGTATCAGATGGTTCTCAGAGGGAGACGGAATAAGGCTTTCTTGTCGAATTTTAGACGGGAAGAAATAGGAATAATGTGTAGAAGTGAGAATTCAACAGACTTGGGTTAGTTTGGGTAGGACTTTATGGAGCAGGACTTTCTGATGATTGGATTATAAGAGTGGTGGGTTTTCCATCATTAAATGCATTCAAGTAGAGACTGAGGTGCTATGGAGGGGACAGTATGTGAAGCAAGTTGAACTCTAAGAATCATTCCAATTTTGGTTGATAACAGCATTCAAGACAGAGACCATGAGGCACTAAGATGGGAATAGCACTAACTGGGCTGGGTTGGGAGAGGGATTGACTGAGGGTCAGTTTAGGGGAGGCTGAGGCTGGAGGCGTCCTGGGGTATAGTGCTGGGAAACCTGGAACTGAGTGAAGCTGGGTGAGAGATCTGACCTCGTCTGCACTCTTGGTACAGATGGTCTGCAGGCGTATCGGTCGGGGGGACATAGGGTTAGTGAGGAGTCTGAGGATAACTGTTATGGTGACTTAGGAGGTGGGGTTTATATGGGAGTCATGGTGATCCATGCAAGAAGATAGTGTTTCTAGCAAAGGGAATGGATGAATTGGAGAAGCTTGGTGCTGTTTGATTGCCAGTCAGTTTGGAGATGGCTAAGCTGGGAGCAGAGGCTGGAGATGGCCTTTTGGATTTCATGCAGCAAATATTTATTAGGTGCTTGAGACAGAGCAGTGAATAGAACAGACAGATACCCCTTCCCTCATGGAGTTCACATTCTAGTGGGGAAGACAAATTACATAAATATATATAGTATATTAGACAGTGATAAATGCTAAAGAGAAAAAACAGGAAATGGGTATGTGATGTATCAGTGGTAGTAGGGTTGAAATTTTAGAGTGTCCAGAAAAGGAGAACCTTTTCCTTCAAACTGGAGAAGATGATTTTGAATAGAGACCTAGAGAGAATGTGAGGGAACAGCAAGCCGTGTGGGTTATATGAGGGAAGAAAATTCTAGGCATTGAGGTAGAAACAAGCATATTTGAGGAATGACAAGCAGACCTGTGTTGCCAGAATGGAGTGAGCAAGAAGGTGTTAGGAGATCAAGTTAGAGAAATCTAGATCTTTCAAAACCTTGTAGGCCAATGCAGAGTTTGGATTTTTTCTAAGCAATGGGAAATCATTATTGGGTTTGGGTTGAGGTATGACATGACCTATGTTTTAACAGGATCACCCTGGTTGCTGTATTGAGAGTAGCCTGTTGGTGTGAGGGAGTAGAGGTGAGGATGGCATAGGATAAGGGAGACCTGTTAAAAGAAGGTAATGCAATAAGCCTGGTGAGAGATGATGATGGCTTGGACTAGGTAGTGCAAATAGTGAGGAGTTGGACCTGAACAGCTGATTATAGGCTAGGAGAATCAGTGTGGGGATCATAACTCTGCCTCAAGATGTAGGGCCCCAGGGTTAGTGGGAAATCATTGGAGGAAGAGACTTTGGGGAGCAGAATCTGGATCATGGTTGTATTTGGGGCAATATTGGGCTTGGAACTTGGATTAGGGTCTGGTCTGGGGCCAGTAAAGGCATCAGAGTGAGATTCATTGGTCTGTGAGAAGATGAGGGTTAGAGTCTGGGTCTGGGGAGCATTGTTAGAATTGGGACCAATTTTGGGCTGAGGACTAGTTTGGGGTCAAAGTTGTTGATGGAGGCCAGTACTCTTTTTCTGCATCTTCCCGTCATATTCTTGGACCAGGGTTGGTTGTAACCACCATCTCCCATCCCATTGAGCTTACCCAGGGGGATTGGAGGAGTATGGAAGCTATAGGGCCTTCTCTCCCTTGGGTGTCATGGGGGTAGACACAGGCTCAGCCCTGCCTGGTTGAAGCCAGCTGACTACAAGTTGGGACCTACAGTCAGGGAAGGGTGAGGAAGGTGCTTGATTCAGGTCTTTTTCCCCCCAGATGGCCCACTGCGTGACCTTGGTTCAGCTGTCCATTTCATGTGACCACCTCATTGACAAGGATATCAGCTCCAAGTCTGACCCACTCTGCGTCCTTTTACAGGATGTGGGAGGGGGCAAATGGGCTGAGGTGAGAAGGACTATGGGGGATAAAGTTGTGGAGGGAGGCTAGGACTGTTTTGGGTTGGAAGGTGCATGACTGTGATGCTTATTGGCTTCTGCCCACAGCTTGGCCGGACTGAGCGAGTACGGAACTGCTCGAGCCCTGAGTTCTCCAAGACTCTGCAGCTTGAGTACCACTTTGAAACAGTCCAAAAGCTCCGATTTGGCATCTATGACATAGACAACAAGACACCTGAGCTGGGGGATGATGACTTCCTAGGAGGGGCTGAGTGTTCCCTAGGACAGGTATGCAGAGCCAGGGATTAGAATCCTTCAGACACAGGTTAAGTAAGAGCGCTGTCAGATAAACCAGACTGCTTGGAACTTGGAGGTTGGGGTCAAACAGAACCTAGCCTTGTCTGAGACCTTGGTACCCCACCCACCCCTGCTCTGCCCCAGGTTGTGTCCAGTCGGATACTAACTCTACCCTTGATGCTGAAGCCTGGAAAACCTGCTGGGCGAGGGACCATCACGGTAAGGAGGAACTCTGCTGGGGTTTGTGGGTAGTTGTGTACTTATATCCATGAGGAATTCATGAGATGATACAGTCTCCTGCTTCTTCCCCTACCTAGGTCTCAGCTCAGGAGCTGAAGGATAGTCGTGTAGTGACCATGGAGGTGGAGGCCAGAAACCTAGATAAGAAGGTGTGTGTGGAACGAGGCCCTGGAGGTTCAAGAATTAAGCGGACAGGGATGGTGTGTTGGAGGGGGAAGGGTGGGAAGGTCTTTCATAGTGGTTGTCAGGTGCCTGAGTCTTAACTGCGGTCTCTGTGATATTGACAGGACTTCCTGGGAAAATCGGATCCGTTCTTGGAGTTTTTCCATCAGGGTGATGGGAAATGGCACCTGGCATACAGATCTGAGGTGTGAGACCCCTGGGATTGGGTATGATGGGGTAGGAGAGAATCTCCTGGGGCTTGTGATTACCAGGGTTTGGAGCACAGGGCTAAAGAGTCTGCATATGGGTAGGAAGAATGGCAGCTCCCCACATGCCAACGCAGAGCTCACTAGAGGCCTTGCCCTCCACCTTCAGGTCATCAAGAACAACCTGAACCCTACTTGGAAGCGCTTCTCTGTTCCCCTTCAACATTTCTGTGGGGGAGACCCCAGCACACCCATCCAGGTGAGGAGCTTGCCTCCTGAGTGGACTGAGCAGGGGCAGAGAGCCTGGGGAGGGATTTATTCTCACCTGCCACCTGCCTCCTGGTCTTTATATACACACACACACCTTCCCTCCTAGGTGCGATGCTCAGATTATGACAGTGATGGTTCACATGACCTCATTGGTACCTTCCACACCAGCTTGGCCCAGCTGCAAGCAGTCCCAGTGAGTGCTGGCTCAGGGGTATTGAGGTGGGCCTAGGGGCTGAAGCTCCAGGAAGAGAGGGAGGGCAGGGCAGCTCCAATCCTGGCTAATGCTCTAGAAGTTTCCTACTCTAATTTTTCTTTCCTTACCAGGCTGAGTTTGAATGCATCCACCTTGAGAAACAGCAGAAAAAGAAAAGCTACAAGAACTCTGGAACTATCTGTGTCAAGATTTGTCAGGTGAGACAATAGCCCATGTGACCCAGTCTCTGACTTCTAAGCTCCATGACCCCAACCCCTTCACTCCAGCTATGACCCTGGTTTCATCTACAGGTAGAAACAGAATATTCATTCTTGGACTATGTGATGGGAGGCTGTCAAATCAACTTCACTGTAAGTTGCTTCATCAGGGGCAAGAGAACAGATCCGGGGCTCAAGGTGGCCTTCAGCTCCCCTCCTCCCCTCCTCCCAGGTGGGCGTGGACTTCACGGGCTCCAATGGAGACCCTTCCTCACCTGATTCCCTGCACTACCTGAGCCCAACAGGGGTCAATGAGTACCTGACAGCACTGTGGAGTGTGGGCAGCGTGGTTCAGGACTATGATTCGTAAGTAACTTTGTCTCTTGCCCGTCCCCACTCCCTGCAGATGCTTTAGCCTCTGGGCTCATGGTCCTCTCACTGCTTCTTCCCCCATTCACTGTCTTCCCACAGGGACAAGCTGTTCCCAGCATTTGGATTTGGGGCCCAGGTACCCCCTGACTGGCAGGTGAGTGTTTTCTTCCTCTCCCCTACTCCTGTTTTTAGTTTCAGGGTCCTGATTTTGGGGGATGTGGTAAACTTGCTGCTTGGCATTCCAGCTTTATGAGGAGTTGCAGGGATGTATCCTTACAGGCATGTATATAACAAATGCTCAGGACTAAATACCTCCTGTATGTTGCTTGGTACATACCATAATGCCCTTTTTCTTAGCACAAAAGTGGTCATGGGGAAAGAACCTCATTTTTTTTCTTGCCCTCAGGTCTCCCATGAATTTGCCTTGAACTTCAACCCTAATAACCCCTACTGTGCAGGTAAGTCCCTGATCCTCCAGTGTAAGGTATATCTGTCCATATCTAGAGAGGCAAGGGAGAATGGGGGTGGGGAGATAGACACCTGACTCCATTGGCCAGAGAAGTGGATTTTAGAGCTAGGCCTCTGGAGTCAAATCTTCATCCTGCCACTTGCTAATCATATGACTTGGGGCCAGTTGCTTAGCTTCTGTGTGCTTTGGCTTCATAGTAAGACTAAATATTATAGGATATTGAATATTTAAGAAGATGCATATAAAGTTTGAAGCAGTAAGCCTGGCACATACTAAGTGTTCTCTAAACTATGATAGCTGTTATATTATCATTATTATCTTTGCCTAGAAGCTCACAGGGCATCAGTGGAAGCCTTGGTGCCTCCCTGCAGCTCTATTCAGGGTACTTTTTGCCCCACACTCTTTTGTCTAGAGAGGGCCAAACCCAGTGTTTCCCTAGCACCCACACAAGAGCAACAAGCTGAAGTGGAAAACTTGACCTGACCTGATCTGACCTGGGTTTTTATTTTTGACATGGGTTCAGACTTAGAGAAAAGTTGCAAGAATAGTTACAGGGATTCAGGTCACTGGGGATCAGGGGTCAGGGCCTGGGTCACAGGGGCTGTTGTTTACCTTCATCCAGATTCCTCAGACATGGACATTTTACCACATTTGCTGTGTCATTCTCTTTGTCACTCAGATTTTCTCTCTTCCTCCTCTTTCTCTCTCTCTCTCTCTATTTTTTTTCCAGAAATGTTTGAGAACTGTGGTGAATAATCCCTGCCCCAAGTTTGCCTCCATGGCCCCATCAACTTTGCACTCATCATCCTCCTCATGGCCCTTTATCCCTGAATACTTCAGTGTTCCCTAAAATCAAAGACATTCTCTTACATAACCACAGTGCAATTCTCAAAATCAGGAAATTAACATCAATACAATACTATTACCCAATCTATGAAATTTATTCAAAATTTTCCAGTTGTCCTCTCTTTTATAGCAAAAGAAAATCTTGGATCACACATTTCATTCAGTTGTCTTCCAGAGTTCTTCATGTCTTTCATGATATTGACATTTTTTAAGATTAAAGGCCAGATCATTTGTAGAATGTCCTTCAGTTTGGGTTTACCTGATATTTCCTCATAATTAGATTCAAATTATGCATTTTTGGCGGGAATACCACAGAAGCCATGCTGTGTGTTCAAGAGGCACATGATGTTGATTTATCCTCTTACCAGTCATATTAACTTTGATCACTTGGTTAAGGTAGAGTCTACCAGGTTTCTCTACTATACAAGTACTGTTTTTTCCTTTATATGTAATTAAAAAAAATTCTTTTTATGAAGTATAGTTGATTTACAATGTTGTGTTAGTTTCCGGTGTACAGCAAAGTGATTCAGTTTATATATATGTATAAATACAGTTTATATATACACACACACACATATATCTTTCTCATATTTTCCATTATGGTTTATTACAGGATATTGAATATAGTTCCCTGTGTTACACAGTAGGACCTTGTTGTTTATCTATTTTATGTATAGTAATTTGTATCTGCTAATCCCAAACTCCTAATTGATCCCTCCCCATCCCCTTTCCCCTTTGTTAACCATAAATTTGTTTTCTATGTCTGTGAGTCTGTTTCTGTTTTGTACATAAGTTCATTTGTATCATATTTTAAAATATTTCACTGTTTATTTATTTATTTGGTTGCCCTGGGTCTTAGTTGCGGCAGGTGGGCTCCTTAGTTGCAGCTCGCGGGCTCCTTAATTGTGGCCACCAGGCTCCTTAGTTGTGGCATGCAAACTCTTAGTTGCGGCATGCATGTGGGATCTAGTTCCCTGACCAGGGATCGAACCCAGGCCCCCTGCATTGGGAGCTCAGAGTCTTAACCACTGTGCCACCAGGGAAGTCCCTGTATCATATTTTAGATTCCACATATGAGTGGTATCATATGGTATTTGTCTTTCTCTTTCTGACTGACTTAGTGTGATAATCTCTAGGTCCATCCATGTTGCTGCAAATGGCAATATTTCACTCCTTTTTATGGCTGAGTAGTATTCCACTGTATGTGCATGTATGTGTGTGTGTAGCACGTCTTTTTTTAAATTCTAATTTTTAATCATTTTTAATTTTTTTATTTATTTTTATTTTTTGGCCGTGCTGCGTGGCATGCGGGATCTTAGTTCCCCGACCAGGGATCAAACCCATGCCCCCTGCAGTGGAAGCACAGAGTCCTAACCACTGGACCACCAGGGAATTCCATGCATTTCTCTAATAATTAGCAATGTTGAGCATCTTTTCATGTGCCTATCGGCCATCTGTATGTCTTCTTTTTTTTTTTTTTTTAAATAAATGTATGTATTTATTTTTATTGTTGGCTGCATTGGGTCTTCATTGCTGCATGTGGGCTTTCTCTAGTTGTGGCAAGCAGGGGCTGCTCTTCGTTGCGGTGCGCGGGTTTCTCATTGCGGTGGCTTCTCTTGTTGTGGAGCACGGGCTGTAGGCGTGCAGGCTTCAGTAGTTGTGGCTCGTGGGCTCTAGAGCACAGGCTCAGTAGTTGTGGTGCATGGGCTTAGTTGCTTCACGGCATGTGGGATCTTCCCGGACCAGGGCTCGAACCAGTATCCCCTGCATTGGTAGGCGGATTCTTAACCACTGTGCCACCAGGGAAGTCCCTGTATGTCTTCTTTAAAGAAGTGTCTGTTTAGGTCTTTTGCCCATTTTTCGATTGGGTTGTATATGCTGTTAGATTGGGTTGCATATGCTGTTCAATTGGGTTGTATATGCTGTTTGTATATTTTAGAGATTAATCCCTTGTCGGTCGCATCATTTCCAAATATTTTCTCGCAGTCTGTAGGTTGTCTTTTCGTTTTGTTTATAGTTTCCTTTGCTGTACAGAAGCTTGTAAGTTTGATTAGGTCCCATTTGTTTATTTTTGCTTTTATTTCTATTTCCTTGGGAGACTGACCTAAGAAAACATTGGTACAATTTATGTCAGAGAATGTTTTGCCTATGTTCTCTTTTAGGAGTTTTATGGTGTCATGTCTTATATTTAAGTCTTTAAGCTGTTTTGAGTTTATTTTTGTGTATGGTGTGAGAGAGTGTTCTAACCTCATTGGTTTGCACGCGGCCGTCCAGCTTTCCCAACAGCACTTACTGAAGAGACTGTCTTTTCTCCATTATATATTCTTGCCTCCTTTATCAAAGGTAATTGACCATAGGTGTGTGGGTCTGTTTCTTTTCCTTTTAATTAATAATTAATAAGTATTCTTTGGGAGGATACTTTGAGGCTGTATAAATATCCAATCACTCATCAATTTTTACCCTCTAGTTTTAGAATCCATTGATGATCCTTGCCTGAATCAATTATCTCTGATTGTCAAATGATTCTATAATTCCTCCTTCTACATTTATTAAGGAAGAACTTTTCCTTCTCTCCCATTATTTAGTATCTCTGTGGATTCTTATTTTATTAAATGAGTTATAATTCATTATTTTATTAAGTGGGTTATAATCTGATGCTCTCAGCACTCCTAGATTTGTTCAGGGGATTCCCCCTAATCTGGGTTTTAATTCAAGCTGTGATTTAGGGCATGTGCCTTTCCTCTCTTTGGCCTTAATTTTCTCATCTGTAGGAGAGGGTTAAGAGCTGTGGGTTCCTAGAGGGGTGGGATAGGGAGGGTGGGAGGGAGGGAGATGCAAGAGGGAAGAGATATGGGAACATATGTATAGGTATAACTGATTCACTTTGTTATACAGCAGAAACACACACACACACACACACACACACACACACACACACACGAACTGTGGGTTACAGGGGTGATTGAATGAAATGCACCCAGGTTCCTAATCTCCTTGGCCAGTATAGAGTGATGTCAGGACTGGGTGAACCCTGAGAGGCCCAGTATTTTATGGTATTCTTTGCCTTTCTTCTCTAGGCATCCAGGGCATTGTGGATGCTTACCGCCAGGCCCTGCCCCAAGTTCGGCTCTATGGCCCCACCAACTTTGCACCCATCATCAACCATGTGGCTAGGTTTGCAGCCCAGGCTGCACATCAGAGGACGGCCTCGGTGAGGGTCATGGGAGGTAGTGGGTGGGGAGGGGGGACTTGGTCAGGGGCTCCCTTGAGGGCTATGTAACAGGAGACTTCTTGTCAGTGTGGGAATATGTGGCTGGGATGTTTAGAGGGTCTGCCTCAGTATATGAACGGACTTGCCCTTAGCAATACTTCGTGCTGTTGCTGCTGACCGATGGTGCTGTGACAGATGTGGAGGCCACACGTGAGGCTGTGGTTCGTGCCTCCTACCTGCCCATGTCAGTGATCATCGTGGGTGTGGGTGGTGCTGACTTCGAGGCCATGGAGCAGCTGGACGCTGATGGTGGACCCCTGCGTACACGCTCTGGGGAGGCAGCTGCTCGTGACATAGTGCAGTTTGTGCCCTACCGCCGCTTCCAGAATGTGAGTAGGGACAAGCTCGGGGACAGAATAGATCTGGGAGTTCAGCCTTCCACCTCTCCCTGATGTGAGTGGGGACACTTACCCTTTCATCTGAACCTGGGGCAGGGTTGGGTGTTGGATTTTGTATCCTTTCTGGGGTATGAAATGTAGACCTGGGGAAGCTGTCATGGGTCATCACTGAACTTGCCCCTCTTCTCCCTGGCAGGCCCCTCGAGAGGCACTGGCGCAGACTGTACTTGCAGAAGTACCCACGCAACTGGTCTCCTACTTCAAGGCCCAAGGTTGGGCCCCATTCAAACCACTTCCACCTGCAGCCAAGGGCCCTGCACAGGTCCCTCAGGCCTAGATTCCCTTGGAGTGGTAGACTGTGGCCAGTCCTCAGTCCTGTGTTCCTAAGGTCCCCCAACCCTGAACACACATTCCCTAGTGCTAGCATTTTATGTTTTATACTTTTATGCTTACTTTTATACTTGCTATAGCCACCCTTGATCTCACCTGCTTGTCCCTGGAGCCTCTCATTCCATAAAGATCAATGAAGACCACACTTTGCTACCACTCTGTGTTTCTGGGTGGGAATCTGCTATTAGCCACGTTTACTTTTCCTCTCTGAGCTTATTTGTTGACCTTAGGGATTGTTGAGTGAAGGATTCATCTGATATAATAGCCCCACTCAAAGAAATTGGGTATTCCTGGCCACATATCTAGAGACACTGACTCTGTTTTTGAAAATGCAAAGACTGAATGTAAGCCAAACACCTAGCCTGCCCTGCCTCAGAGCAGAGCTGAGCGGTGAACACAGACAAGGTGGAAAGTGCTAGGGGAGGGGTGAGTTTTAAGATGGAGCAGGGGCTATGCTAGACTTCCTGGAGGGATGGAGCAGTGGTGGTTCTAGTCCTAAAAATAGGCTATAAGCCTGAATTTTTTAATAGCTAATTTTTTTTCTTACTAGAAAATAAATGTGTATATTCATTATAGGAAAAAATAAATATCACCCAAACTCCCATGTCCCAATAAAATATTTGGTGCATATTTTTTAATAGTTTATGCATATTTTTAGTGATACAGGTTTTTTGTTTTACAAAATTGGGATCATACCATACATACTATTTTAGTATGCTTTAAATGTTTTTAAAATGTGTGCTAGTTAGTACAAAATTATTTCAAATATAAATATTGTATAAAATAGATTGTGGAGCAGGGTGTATTTTCTAGGTCTGACAGATTTTTCCCTAAATAGATATTATACTGTTTGTACTTTGTTTTTATTATATTTTGGGTATTTTATCCATTAGAACTTATTGCTGACCTCATTTTTTCTAATGCTTATGTATTACTCTGTGTATGAGTGTACTACAGTTTATTTAGCCAATCCCTAATTTATCAAGATTTGGGTCCCTTCTAGTTTTCTTCTGTTATAACAAACAGTGCTGTAAGGAATATCCTTCTACATTTATCTGTGCATTTATAGGAATGTTTCTGAAGGATTTATTCCTACAAGTGAAAATGCTCAATCAAAAGATAGGAATATTTAACATTTTAATAGATATTGTAAATTGCCTTTCATAACAATTTTTTACCCATTTTGTTAATCTGACAGGCAAAAAAAATCTCATTTTTAGTTTGAATTTATTTATGAAGTCTAGGTATCATCTTATATGTTTATTTGTCAATTGTATTTCTTCTGAACAGCCTTTTTATAGATTGTTGTTGTCTTTATAGCACTTATTCTGTTACAGTTATTCAGTTATTAATACATGTTGAAAATATTTCCTCCCAGGCTATTGTCTTTTCAGTTATAGTATCTTTTGGTCTATGTAACTCTTTTGATATGGAAATTAAAAATTTTTATGTATACCAACCTAGCTTGCTTTTTAAGAAATTATCCATGTATCATTATTTACTTTTCATGATATTAAACATTCCCTTATATTACCATTTCTATTGTCTCCATATTATTTTTGTGGTGTACTTTTATCTTCTTAGATACTATTTCCAGTTTTTTCCTTCATAAACAACAGTATGATGGACATCCTTAAAGAATTAACTTAGATTATATCTAGGTATCCTTTGGATCCATGCTTAGAAGTGGAATTGCAGTGATTAAAAAGTATAAAAAAATTTAAGGCTTTTATTACTTACTATGAAGCTGCCCTCTAGAAAAACTGTATTAGTTCATTAGTTAGAAAACCTTAGGTTTTAAGAGTAATAACCCCCAAATTTAAACAGATGGATGCATGTTCCACTCCCCCCACATACTCATGCATTCCACTTTCTAGTGGTGTAACCACTGTTAATAGTCTATATATTCTTCCAAACCATGAACACACTACAAAGGATCCTAACAGTCAAGATGTTGCGTGTTTCTTTGTTCACACTTGTTCCCCTTTTCTCCTCTCGGCTTGGGTAGAACTCATTAACCCTTTAATGTCCGTCTCCTCCCTCTTTTTCCCTCCAATTCTACTTTTGACCCTTAGAGTGAAGAGTTCTTGGATCAGTCAATGAATTCTCCCATTTTCTGGAGCATCGTCTCTCCCCTATCAGGCTCCTTGAGGGCAGGGACTGGTAAATACTAGACCACCTGTACTGTGCCTAGCATAGTCGGGCACTCAGGTCTCAGTAAAGACAACCTGAGTAAAGGCGACCAGGCCTGCATCACCTCTGACTCAGATGCTTCCTAGAGGTTCTCAAGTCTCCCTAGTTTTTACCTGAAGGGGTAGTTCCTCCTCCACCTGCACCTAGCAGGAGTTGGGGTGAGAACTGAGGTGCACAAGCATGGCTTCATGCTGACTGGCAGCTCTGCAAGAGGGTGGTAGGCTTGGGGTCCTGCTGTGGTTCAGCTCTTCGTTAGCTGTGTGACCTTGAGCAACTTTCCTGACCTGAGTGGCTTCCGCCTCTGTGGTTGTGAAGATTAGTTAGGGTAAGGCATATAACGTCCAGAGTACTGTCTTGTGCACATGGTAAACACTCCATAAACATCATCTACTGCTGCTACTATATCGACCTGGACTTCTCAAAGAGGGCGTTTTGGTAGACCCCCCAACCATGTTTATATACCAAAGGCAACTAGAGCGCCGCACACCCCCCTTCCCGCAAGAGACCTCCCAGCACTGATCCAGCTTCTTTCAGCACAGACCTCCACTCTACTCCAACAATCATCATGTTTAATGGGTGCCCCCTGTGGCACTGTCCCCTGCCCCCTCTGAGGTTTGAATGCCATGGGCTCGGACTCGATACAAGCATGTGAAATGGGGGTGGCCCCAGTTGCTTAGAATCTGGATCTTCACCTTGGGAAAGGCAGCTGGGGGGTCATTCTGGGGAGACAAATGGATCATGCCAAGGCCTGGTCTCCCAAGGGCTGCCTTCCTCCCCAATCTTCCTTCACTGTGAGACAAACATACCTCTAGGTGGAAAGTCTGAATCTCAGATTTCTCCACATCGAAGGTGAATTTCCCCAAGAAAACTTCAGTCTCATCATCAACCTGGAGGCCCTAGTAAGTGAAGAATAAGTGGAGGAACAGTGAGGCACAGGTGGAGCAGGGAGAGAGTAACTTTGTTTAGCACCTACTCTGTGTTCAGTATCTGTATGCATACTCTCATTTATTTTTTGGTGTTAGGATAGTATAGTGTGGAATGTGGGCTCAAAGAAATCAAGTTGCAAATTTTAGTTCGGCCACTTGCACTTCATAGGTTGTGTGGATGCAAAGACATATAATCCATGTAAAGTACTCCGCACAGAGTAAGCACTCAATAAACCATAACTAATATTTGAATATGGTTATAATTATTTATAACCTACAGCAGCCTTGAGAGGCAAGTGGTAGTATCTCCATTTTATGGATGAGCGAGCAAAGACTCAGTAGTCTCAGTTTTCATGACTGCCTTGTTGTGCTCTCTAGGCAAAAATCCCCCACCTCCTTGGCCTCAGCCCCACTTACATAGACTGCGAAGTCACGCGGGGCGCTCTTGGCTCCCCGGGTGTGTGCCACACTGGGCGGTGGATGCTGCAGAGTGATGTCGCTCAGCTGCACACGACCCGGCAGCTGGATCACCACCTGGCCCTGGTCGCCCTCAAAAGCCCAGCAATTCCCAGGGAACACATCTGGCTGCAGGCGGGCGGACAGACACACAGCCCATCAGAACCACAGGACAGGTTGACCCCATCATGGGCCCCGCCCAGTCCTCCACCCCCAGCCTGGTGTCCGCCCAGGGCCCCAGTACCTAGCAGGGCCAGGTCTCTCCAGTATCACGTTGTCCTCGGCCTCACCCAGAGCCTCACCCCAGACAAGCCAGGCCCCGCCTCCAGGACGTCTGCCCAGCAGGCCCCCGCCTGGCGCCACGCCCTCAGTTAAGTCAGGTCCCACCCCAGGGGAGCTGCGGGGGTCCTTTCCCCAGAGTCCCCCCCCAGGTCCCGTTCCGGGATCTAGGTTCCAGGCCCACCTCCAGGATAACCGTGGGCGGTCGCGCATAGTTCCAGAAGCTGAAGCCATTCCAGAAGTAGGCAGTGTTCGCATCCTCGTAGTCAGGGGACGTCTTCTCTAGGTCGATGGAGGCTCCTGGAGCAGGGAGAAGCAACCACTCAGAGTCTCCTAGGCCTGACCGACAGCTGGGGCAGGGTCTGTCTGACGTCGGTCTCCTGGAGCCGGTCATGTGCATAGTTCTGTCTGTGTCTCTGAGTCTCAGTCTCTCAGTGTCTCTGGGTCTTACCCACAGAGCTCAGCGCATAGTCGGGTTTCCGCACAAAGTCCTCACTCAGCCTCTGGAATACGAGTTTGGCCACTCTCTGAAAAGAGAGAGGGTGGGGCCTGGAGGGGCGGGGCTTGCGGGTAGCTTTTATAGTGGGGCAGAGTTCTCTGGGGATAGACTTTGTGGGCCCCGGGAGAAATTCCGAAGTCGGGGCTCTAGGCAGGGCCTTAAGGCTCAGGACCCAGGGAGTGGAGCTGCAAGGTGGGCCGGGACTGTGCAATGGGCGGAGCCACGGGGCCAGGCTCCCGGGGCCCGAGCTCCTGGACCCGGTTCTGAGAACAGGATGAGTCTGCGGGGCTCACCTCGCTGTTGGCTGCGCGAACGCTGGACACCTCCTTGTGGAGTTTAACCAGCTCAGCCCGGATCTGCTGCAGCTGCTGCCCCTGGGAGCGCACGCGCTCGTGGTATTCGCTGCAGGCAGAAGGTTGGCACGGTGCAGTTGGCTCCCTGTTCCCCCTGGACACTTCAGCACCTTTGAGGCCCCCAACTCCCCACCCCAGGTGCCCTCTCTCACCTTAGAGTCAGCATCTCCTTAGGTTCCTGTTGGAGGGAGGAGGGAGGGACAAAATACAGTGCTGCTGAGCTCCCACCCACCTCTATTCCCATCTCAGTGTGGGAGGCCAGACTCAAAGGGCCTTGCTTCTGAGGACTGCCAACCCCTGCCCCCCTGCCCTGACCTTCCAGGACCTCTCAGAGACAGACCCTCAAGCACCTCTGGGCACAATCCCTCAGAAATCTCCTCTTTATATCCAGCCTTTCCTTAGGGTTATAGCTTCCAGCACTGCCCCGCTCCCAGCGGCCCCGGAGACTCCACACAACCCCCAGGTTCACAGCCTGCCAACCACCCACCCCGGGACAGTCTCCCCAACTCACATTCTCCAAAGGAGGGGCCAGGCACAGGAGCCCCCACCAGAGTGCTGGAGAAAGAGGGGGCTGGTCTCAGGGGAAGGGAAGGGAGAGGGTTTCCCTGGCATAAAGGGGACAGTGGGGAGAGAAGAGGCTTGAAGGGGCTGAGTCTGAGGGGGGACTAGAAGGCTCTGAAGGGGACTGTGAGGAGCTGTGAGCCTCTGAAGAGACTGAGTGGGCTGAAGGATACAGGAGAAAAGGTACCAGGTTTGCCTCCAAAGCATCCAGGGCTGGGGCCCTAGGGAATTCACCACCCTCTCACCTGCCAGAAAGAGGCTCAGCAGTGACACAGCCGTGAGCAGGAAGCGGATGGAACAGACCTCCCTGAAGAACCGGAGGGAGGCTGAGGCCCCGATACCCTCGCGAACCCCACGGACCCCACCCCAGTGTCCTAGACCCAGCTCCTGTGAACACAGGTGTGAATCGGCTCAAGCCTCAGCTGGGTCTGGCCCTGCTCCCCACCCCCTCAAGGAGCAGCCCCTGGGGCTCCCCTTTCCCTCCCTCTGACCTGTACACACTGACCAGCACACCTCCTACCAGGGATAACAACACGCTCAGCACCTGGAAGAGTAGGCCTGAGGAGAAGAGAGGGGGCTCAGAGAAGGGACTAGGCTTAGGGAGGGGGGAGAGATGAGGGGCTCACAGAGCGTGGTGTTCAAGGTTCAGAAGGGGCTTGGGGAAAGGGGCTCAGGAACAGCGGTGTGGGCTAGGAGAATTAGATGCGGGCAAGGAGAATGAGTTGGATTCTCATTCTTAGGGAAGATGGATCGGGCTTAGAGAAAGGGCTGGAGAATCAGACACGGGCCGGGGGCTCAGAACTGAAAACAGGGCCCCAGAGGTGAGAAATGGAATTCGGAGAGGGGAGCCAGAAGGTCAGAGGGGATCTGGGCTGGCCTGGCCCGTACTCCGGAAGCTCTTGGACACTCGCGGGGGAGGTATCTCCTGCCTCAGATCCAGAGTCGAGAGAAGGTCGAGCTGCTCCTCAGGGACACCGGGAGAGCCAGCCGGTTCTGCGGGAGCCCAAGGGGCTCCATTGGGGCCTTGCGCACCGCAGGCCCGCTGTTTCCCCGGCACCTGGCCGCAGGTTCCCCAGCCCAGAAGCAGAGCAGCCTCAGAGGCTTTGGTTCCACTGCAGCCCCATCCAGGCTCTCTCGCAGCACTCTGAGGCCCCGCGCCCGGAAAGCTCAGTCGAGCCGTGGTCCCACCTCCCAAACGGTGGCCCCGCCCCCAGCCTTAGGTCTTGATACGGCCCCATTTCCCTGGTAGCCACTCATGCTAACACCGAGGCCGCGCCTCCTCAGTGGTGCCCAATCACAGGACTTTCCCCGCCCCTCCCCAGGACCGTCCACCACACCGAGGCCCCCCCCCTTGGGGCATCTTATCTAGTGCCTCCTCTTTTCACCCTACAGGTCCCGCCCCTTAGGAGGTGCCCAGATAGTTTTATCCCGCTTCCGCGCCAAGCCCCACCCCTTAGGCCCCACCTACTCCCTCCTCTCACCGGGTTCGACCCCGCCCGCACCCGAGGCCCCGCCCCTCACGGTTGCCGCGCCACAGGCGGTCGGCCCGTTGTGGCTCCGAGGCGCCGGCTTCAGCCGAGAGCTTCCAGCCCTTGTGGTTCTTCCGGGCACTCCAGCGCTCAAGGCGGGCTCACCGCAGCTAGAGCCCCGGGCTCTTCTGCCCTCGGGCTCCCCGGGCTCCGGCCCTGCTGACCGGTGCCCGCAGCTGTCCCCCGAGGTGACGCTCACAGAGCTGTTGCTGTTGTCGCTGTAGAAGTTGGGCGTGTGCTTGTGCGGGAACGCGGCAGAGCCCGGGCGGGGGCTTCGCCGCATCCTGACCCCGGGCTGCCCCCCTCACGGACGCCAAAGTCACCGCCTCAGCCGCCAAGGCCCTCGGCCCTCCCTCAGCAGGTGCGCGCCGCCGGGACCCCAAGGACTTTGCCTGCAGCCGGCGGGCCCCGCGGCCTGACCTAACCCTCTGCCCTATATCTGGGCCTGGCTGCTGACTTCATAGAGGAGACCAGGGTCTCCGCTGAACGCTCTGGTGTGGCGTCACAGAGCTAGTCGTGACGTCACTGGGGAGCCTTGGCAGTCTCTCTTATTCTTTCCCAGGTTAAAGCAAGCAAGGACATCACAGCACTTCCCAGAACACCCCGTCCAAAACTACACTCTGCGTAAAAGAATTTCTATCCCCCTTCCTGCTTTGTTTTTCTCCTTAGCACTTATTACTGACATGCTATGTGTTTTCTTTTTCCTTCTTTTTCTTTCTTTCTTTCTTTCCTTTCTTTCTTTCTCTCTTTTCTTTCCTTTCTCTTTTTCTTCATAACCTGTTACTCTCAGTACAGCAGTAAACTTTATGAAGGCAGGGATTTTTGTTTTGTTCACTACTGTATCCTCCAGCGCCTAGATAGGCCTAGCATGTGGTAGGTGCTCAAATATCTGTGAACGAATAAATGTTAAGGAGCAAGGGATCACCCACAGCACTTCTCAATAAAGTCTTTTTAGTTTCTTAGTCTCTTTTGCTCTACAACCCTTTAGGCCCCTCCTCTCATCCTAGTCATTAGGCCAGAGAACTCTGTGGGTTCCTCTCCCAGACCCATATTCACCAGGGGTCTGTGGGGTGAGAATTCAGTACCCACCAATCTCCATACCCACACTCAGACCATCTGAGTCACCTAGAAGGGAATGAGGAATCACACATGATCACAGCCAAGAGACCAGATGTTCCCAAACTCCTGCTGTGCAACAGGATAGTACCAGTGCAGCTTATAGAAATTCAGGTTCCCAGGCACACCTTGAGATATTACTTTAGCATTTCTAGAGTGGGCGCAGGAATGTTCATGTATATTTTTTAAAAGATTTATTTATTATTTATATATTTTATTTATTTTTGGATGTGTCGGGTCTCAGTTGTGGCACGCAGGCTCTTCCTTGCGGTGCGCGGGCTCCCCTCTAGTTGTGGCACGAGGGTTTTCTCTTCTCTAGTTGAGGCGCGCGAGCTCAGTTGTTGTGGCATGCGGGCTTAATTGCCTGGAGGCATGTGGGATCTCAGTTCCCCGACCAGGCATCGAACCCACGTCCCCTGCATTGTAAGGCGGACTCTTTACCACCGGACCACCAGGGAAGTCCCAGAATGTGCATTTATTTATTTATTTATTTATTTTTGGCTGCGTTGGGTCTTTGTTGCTGCACGCGGGCTTTCTTTTTTCTAGTTGCAGCGAGCGGGGGCTACTCTTCGTTGCGGTGCGCAGGCCTCTCATTGCAGTGGCTTCTTTTGTTGTGGAGCACGGGCTCTAGGTGCACGGGCTTCAGTAGTTATGGCTCAGGGGCTCTAGAGCGCAGGCTCAGTAGTTGTGGCGCACGGGCTTAGTTGCTCTGCGGCAATGTGATCTTCCTAGACCAGGGCTCAAACCTGTGTCCCCTGCATTGGCAGGAGGATTCTTAACCACTACGCCACCAGGGAAGCCCAGAATGCATTTTTAACAACCACATGTGTGATCCTGATTAGGGACCATACTTTGAAAAGCAGTGCAGTTCATCCTGTGCATATTACACAGCTAGGCAAATAGGTCCAGAAAGGGGAAAGGATTTTCCTGAGACCAAAGATTAGAATTCCAAAATCCTGCCCTGGAGTTCAGTACTCACCAGTAAACCACCAGTAAACCCCAAGTGAAGGACCTCTAGCTTTTGGATTAGAAGTGTTTTGAACACCTGCTATGTACAAGCTAGGGACACACATTCAATCACTCACTAATTCAATAAATGTGTTGAGTGCCTACATGCTAATACTGGGAGCTCGGGGATTCATTTATTAATACATCCATTCGGGCAGTGTTTTGAGGGTTTGCAATGTACCAGGCCCTGAGCTGGGCATTGAGGACAGTGAGGTGAACAAGGAACAACATGAGGTCCCATGTCCTCGAGTCCTCACAGGCTAGCAGAGACCAGCCTGGGGTCTGGCCCTCTCCCCTTGCCTCCATCCCCACCCTGTCGCAGCTCCCACCCTACAAGGAGGCAGGAAGGAGGCTGAAGCTGGTGCAGGCAGGGAGGACTGAGCTGACCACAGGGACCTTACCCCTATCTCTCTGTCCTCCCACTTCCTCCCTACCCGTGACCCCCAGGCCTGCTGATTTTGTGTTTGACTAAAGGGCAGGGATTGCTGAACCTGCTGGGTGAGTCCAGTGAGTCAGAGGCGATTCAGGTGGGTGGGCAGGTGGGCAGGAGGGCAAGCAGGCAGAGGCAGAGCCAGTGGCCCTGGGACAATGGCTCTGACCGTGTGTGTGCGGTGACTGACAGGGCTGCCGGGCACCCATGACCGACAAGTGAGGCTCAGCTTTCGAGGTGAGGTTTGCAGGGGTGCTCTGAGAATTTTTGGAACTGGGGCGCTCCAGTTCCTCCATTCCCCAGGCCCCCCACCCCATCCCTAGGCATCTCTACAGCCTGTCCCCTTTCTCCCCAAGCCCAATGTCTCCAACTCTCTGCTTCCCTCCCTCCCTATCTTCTATGTCTCTTTAAGGGTGAGTCCAGGGGGATTAGACCCTGGGCCAAGGGTGAATGGAGGGATGATTTTTTGTGTGCATGGGGAGGAGCTGATAAATGACTAGATTCAATTCTGAGCAGGTTTTATCCAGAAAACAAGGAGAATTCACTGTGCTCAAGAAGCAGATATTGGTGAGGTCAGTGGGGTTGGATTCTGGATGGGGAGAAGCTGATCTGTGCCCCATCTGAGTCCATCCTGGGTTTGGGAGGTTTATTCCTGGCTTTGGGAGGTATAGTCTCAGGAGGTGGGGTTGGTTTCTGGCTAGAGAGGTTAGACTCAGTTTGGGCAAGTCAGAATCAAGACTCGGGGGGATTAGTTCTTGATTGGTAGTTAGCCCCAGATCAGCCCTAGTTTGGGAGGGTTGGTTCCAGGTTTAGGAGATCAGTCATAGAGTTAGCTCTCAGTTTTTAGGGTTGGCTCCTATTTCAGGGTTGGGAATAGGCTCTGGATTAGGGGTCAGTGTCAGCCGAGCATTGGGTGTCACAAGGTCCTCCTATTCCCAGCTGTTCCGTTGGCCACACTATGGGGCTCCACTGGCTGGGGAGTGACTGTCTGTACAGGTGGTCAACTGCAGCCGTGTGTTCAGCCCCAGGTGAGCAGGCCTGGGGAGCCAAGGATGCAAGTAGGGGTAGAGGGAAGCTTGCGACCATTCTCCTGGGTCATTCTTCTGCTTCATGCCACACCCCCAGGTCTCTGGGGACGCTGGTGATCTCCCTGCAGCAGCTACAGACTGCAGGGCATTTGGTGCTTCAGGAGGCCCTAGTGGATGAGAATCTGCGCGTGTCCTCGGTGAGTTCCGTCAGCCCCCAGCCTGCCACCCCCAAGCCTGAGAGTCCCTCTAGATAGAGGGTTCCATTTCTCCGAGGGGAAAACCCAGACCCAGACAGGAGTGGTAACAAGGCCCCTGAGCCAGGGCGCCTTTCATTACAGCCCCCAGGCCAAGCATCGGGTTCAGCTCTGAGGGCCAGGGTTGTGTGGCAAGGGGAGAAGATATGGAGCTCCGTGCTGCTCCCTGACCCTGTACCAGGCGCAGCTCCTGTTGGGGACGAAGATGAACCTGGCTGGATTTTCCTGGTGTTTCATGGAGGGGCAGTACAGCCTGGTAGAAATGAACCTGGGTTCAAATCTCGAGTCCACCACTTCCCAGCTGAGAACTTGGACAAATTATTCAGCTTCTCTAGGCTGTTTCCTCACTTACCTTATGTGGAGTTGTACAAAATATCCAGCTTTTCATTCAGTCTGTTGTCATTCGTTGAGCTCTGATTATAAGCCAAGTGCAGTGCTGAGCAATGATGATTGAGTGGTGAACAAAACCAGATAAGGACTTGCCCTCTTAGAGCTCCGTATCTGAAGAGAGAGGCAAACATTAAACAAATATTCACACAAATAAATGTAAAATTGCCACTGATGGGTGTTACAAAAGAGCTGGTAGGGGGCTGGGAGAATGTATAACAGAGGGAGGTGACTTATTTGGGGTTCAGAAAAGGTTCCCTGAGGAAGTAATGTTTGAGCTTAGAATTGAAGGATATGATAGGAGATAAATAAGTGGGAGGAGAGAATGTTCCAGGCGGAAGAACCAGCATATGCAAAAGCCCAGTGCCCTGAGAGAGCATAACCAGGGTGCAGGGCAGGAGCAAACCCCATAAGGGATGGGGCTGGAAATGTTGGCAGGGGCCAGACCATGCAGAGCTGTGAAGGCCACATTATTGGGTTTCCAAGAGCGATGAGAGAATTTTGGAATTGTGTTGGCCCCCTTAAAGAGGTTACTTGCACCAGGTAAGCTGTTGATAGCTTATGAGTACTCACTATTATTAATGATCATAGAGGAACCACAAGTCATCAGAGATGCAGGCCAGGAGGGTCTCTGTTTATAGGTGGAGTAAAAGGCATCGTCTTTGGGCTTTTCTTAGCATCAGGGTAGTTTGAGGGGCCCAAGGCCTACTGTGTATCTGGTTTTAGATCCAGGTGGAGATGATTGACCTGAAGTACCAGCCCCCAGAGGGTGAAACTGGAGCCTGGGCAGAAGAGGACTTTGGAGCACCCATTCGGGACAGGTAACCCTCCCACCCACCTAACCAAGGCCCAGGCAGGCCTTGGTAAGGGAGAAGTGGTACCCAATTCCACTGTGGATCTGCTGGATATGGTGACCCTTGGACCCGTGCTGCCCAGGTTGTAGCTCTGTAGTCAGGCCTGGCCCTCTCCTGTCATTTCTCCTTCTTCCAGCTCGGAGCTGATCATTCCCAATGTGGGCTTCCAGGAGCTGCAGTAAGTATGTGGGGATGACCTGGGATTACAGGGTCAGTCTTGGGATTGGGAGCCAGTGATGTGGGGTCAGTCCCTGGGTCTGAGATCAGTACTGGACCAATTCCAGGGTGAGAAGTCAGTCCTAGAATCAGGGGTCAATTCTGGAACTAGAGGTTTCCCAGGTTAGGGGTCAGACCAAGGGGCAGGGGTGGGTCCTAGAGTCAGGGAAGTCAGAGATGGGTGCCCAGAGATGAGTGATAAGTCCAAGACATGTTCCTTGACGGCCTTTCCTGTCAGGCCTGGGGAGGCCCCGCTGGAGCGGTGGGCAGCGGCGTTGGGCCGCAGGCTAGCTCGAGGAGTAGGTCAGCAGGACGATGAGGCCAATGAGCTGGAGCTGGAGCTGGAGGACGAGCCTGATGTGGAGCTTTCTGGCATCGTGTTCAGCCCCCTCAAGAGGTAACTTGTACCCACTGAACACCTGCTCCCATAGCCTACCAGTGTGTCAACCTCACTCGCTCATACATGCAGGCCCATGCCTGTCCACCCTCACAAACACATGGTCTCAAGGTATGGGTGGGGAGTGGATATCCTGGGGTCAAGGGTCATTCACTCCTCGGCATAGACACTGCTACATTCACACACAGTTACACTGGCTCACACATGGCTTCTGGAACCCATGAAAGTGATGAAATCCTGATGAGGGCAAGGAATTTTGCCTCCTTTGTTCACTGCGGTGTTCCAGTGCCTAGAACAGTGTTGGTACATAGACGGTGCTCAATCAATCTTTGCTGAATGAATGAATGGTTTTAGGGCTCCAGGAATGAGTCAAATTCTGAGTGTAGGGCTGAGATGGAGGCAAGATAAGGCCAGAGGGACTCAGAATCCAGAAGTTCAGAGGGAGAGGAGATCTTATCGCCAGCACCAAGCAAGGGTGTGTGTGGAGGGCGGGGTGGGGGGGAGGAAGTGAAGTGAGAGCTGACTGTAAGCCTCTCCGAAGCTAAGCTCGGGGCCTGGCCCGCGGGGATCCCTTCCAGGTATCCAGGGCCCAGGACTTCCAGGTACCACTCCCCCTCCAGGCCTGAACCCTTGGGGAATACCACCCGCCCTCCACACCCGTTCTTCCCTCGTACGGAGGCAGGCTTGGCTTCCTTTTCTCCTCCTTCCCCACGCTTTAGGTGGGGGTCACGGTGCTCCAGGCCCGGAAGCTGGTGGGAGTCAACATTAATCCCTATGTGGCCGTGCGCGTTGGGGAGCAACGCCGAGTGACCGCCACGCAGCGCAGGACAAATTGCCCCTTCTTCAACGAAGTGGGTGCAACCAAGGAAGGGGGAGCCTGAGGGAATGGGCGGGACCCAGGATAAGA
This sequence comes from Eubalaena glacialis, assembly GCF_028564815.1. Lineage (NCBI taxonomy): Eukaryota > Metazoa > Chordata > Mammalia > Artiodactyla > Balaenidae > Eubalaena > Eubalaena glacialis. The sequence goes on from NC_083728.1 coordinate 24,310,547, forward strand.
ACTGTGTGGAGGGGGCGTGGCCTAGGTGGAAGCGAGCCTATTGGCGGGCCTGAAGCTAAGGGCTCTGCGGGAAAGGGTGCAGAGGTGTGGTCTCCGAGTTGGGGGCGGTGGTGGTGAGGAAGGGTGGGGAAGGAGGGTGTTCTCTTTGCCAGAGGCAGGGGCCACCTGGCATGAACCCTTCACGTATAACCTTCTCTCACTTCTCTCGCTTCCCCACTTCAACCCAGTACTTCTTGTTTGAATTTCATGAGACCCGGCTTCACCCCCAGGACTTGCTGCTGGAGATCGCGGTGAGGGGGGTAAGGGTGAGAGGTTTCCGTCAGAGAAGGGGAGATGCCGAAGCTCCAGGACTAACGCCACCTTTCCCCAGGCTTTCCATTCGCAGACCCTCCCCTTTATGGCCACCCGGATAGGCACCTTCAGGATGGACCTGGGCATTATCTTCGACCAGCCAGGTACTGAACCCTCCCCTCACTGAGACTCCTCTGCACGGACAAGGGAAGCTGAACCTCTGGGCCCTGAGCCCAGTGTACTAACTTGTGAGACAGCAATCTCTTCCGACGTCTGACCTCCGCGCACTCCCGCTCCTCCCTCCTGAGCTGGACTTGAACCCCGGCCGTTGTCCAACACTCGGATCGCAGCCCCACGACCACCCTGCGCATCCCGCCGGTCTCCCCTGACCCCTCGTCCGCTCCTCCGTCCCCAGATGGCCACTTCTGTCAGAAATGGGCTTCTCTGCACGACCCCCGGGATACACGCGCCGGGACCAAAGGCTTCGTCAAGGTCACTTTGTCCGTGAGGGCGCGCGGAGACCTGCCCCCTCCGCTGCCACCCCCGGGCCCAGGCCACAGTTCGGACATTGAGAAGTGAGCTGGGGTGAGATGGGGAGGGGAGACTAGGACGGGGCGTGGCCTCCGGGATGCGGAGACGGGGAGGGGCCGAGCCTCGGGCTTCTGGGCCCCTCAGCGCCCGGCTCCCCTAGGAACCTGCTGCTGCCGCGTCGGCTGCCAGCGGAGAGGCCGTGGGCGCGGCTGCGAGTGAGCGTGTACCGCGCCGAGGGGCTTCCGGCGCTGCGCCCCGGCCTGCTGGGCAACCTGGCCCGCGCCCTGCACGACCAGCGCGTCCTCATGGACCCCTATGTGCAGGTGTCTTTCCTGGGGCAGCAGGTAAGTCCCTCCCGTCCCCACTCGGCGGAGGCCGAGGCCCTGATCCGCGCTGACCCCTCTCCGCCTGTCTTCGCCGCCGCGCTCAGGGCGAGACGTTGGTGCGCGGCGAGGCGACGGCGCCCGAGTCGAACGAGCAGCTGAGCTTCGTGGAGCTCTTGCCGCCGCTGACGCGCGGCCTTCGTCTGCAGCTACGGGACGACGCGCCCCTGGTCGATGTGGCCCTCGCCACGCACGTGCTGGACCTGAGGCAGATCTCGCATCCGGGCCGGGAGGGTGAGCGCATCTGGCCGACGCGTGCCGCCTCCGCCTGGGCCCTGTCTGCCCTGGGTCCCGCCCCCGACTGCAAACCCCATCCTCGCGACCTAGCTCCGCTTAGAAAGTCAGGTCCACGCCACATAACAACCTTGCTCCAAGCCGGCTCCTTCCTTCGGAACCTCACCTGTCGCCCGCAGACTTCAAACCCTAACTCTCGGTTGGGCTCCGTTGACAAAATCCTAATTACAGCTGAATATCCAGTAATCACTCCAGCCCTGTTCTCCCTACAGATTTACACGCACGAAAACAAGCCCTGTCCACATTAACCTTTTACTCCGGACCCTTAGGGCGTCACCTGTAGCTCCACCCGAGTCCTGATTCCACCTCCAGGACTCTGGCTCCGCCCCTAGGGCATTTCTCCTGTCCGCAGCGCCTTTAGGAATAGAACAGGTTTAGAAGTGCTCCCAGGTCTTGGTCCACAGCTGTTGGTCCGCAGCTGTTCGCAGGCTGCCCTTCCAGAGCAGCCGAGGCCCAATCTGACACCCCTCCCCCTTTGACCTTGCAGGAAATAATTATGGGTGTGGTGCATACACTGACCCAGTACCCACCTGCTCCATGCTTCCCTCCAAAACACTGTTTTTGTGTCCCCCACAGCGGGGTTTAACCCTACCTCCGGCCCGGCCTGGGTCCCTCTCTATGGCTCACCCCCCAGCGGGGAGCTCCGGGATGGTCCTCAAAGTCTCAATGAAGGCGTTGGCCAAGGCATTTGGTTCTGCGGCCGCCTGCTGGTGCCTGTATCCATGGAAGTGTTGGAAGGGAGAGCTGAACCTGAGCCTCCCCGGGCCCCACAGGGGTCCAGGTTGTCCCGGCTCATGGGAAAGAAGAAGAAAGCCAGGCGCAGCCAGACTCCAGCGGGGATTCAGCAGCACCCGGATGCCAGCTCCAGTGCTGATGTGCCTGAGATTCCTAGAGCAATGGAGGTGGAGGTGGAGGTGGAGGAGTTGCTGCCGCTGCCAGAGGTGGGGGCTGGAGTTTCGTAAAGGGGCAGGGTCACTCTCAGCTCTGGAGTGTGTAACCGGCTCCCAAGCATGAAAAACACAGGGGTAGGGATTGTCTCAACTTGGGGGCCTGGGTGAAGACTGCAGTGTGTGTACACATATGCTCTTGTGTACAAGAGCTCATGTGGAAGGAGGAGGGCTGACAAATCAGAGGTGAGCCAGAGAGGACTAAACCCCGGGTCCAATGGGTTGGGACAACAAGGGGCAGAGGAAGGGAGGACACCAGCAGAGAATCTTCTAGGACTTGGTTGCAGTGTCTTTCTGTGGGCATTGTAGCCAAGCATAGCCTGGGCTGCAAACTGGGAGGGTGGAGGCTGACTCCAGCCTGACCCGCCTTTTCCAGAACGCCCTGGCGCCCTGCGAAGATGACTTGCTCTTCACTGTGCTCCTCAAGGCCACCATGATGGACCCCGCCATGGCCTCCCAGCCCATCAGCTTCGAGATCTCCATGGGTGCGCGGCCTAGCCAAAACCCCAAGGGCCATGGGTTTGAGGGTGGTCACTCTTGTTCCAAACTTAGGCCCCTGGAAGGAACAGTTGACCTTCAGTAAGGGGTGGGCTCTGACTTCTATTGAGGAGGTTGAGGGAGGGGACCCTCAGACTCTCAGCCTGGCACCCGCTGACCCTTGCTGCTCCTGACAGGTCACGCAGGTCTCCGGAAGGAGCAATTGAGCCGAGGGTCCAGGGCCGGGGAGGGAGCAGAGGGTGCGGAAGGGGAGGCACAACCTCTGCTGGAATTGGAAGTGGGAGTCGGGCCAGTGGAGGAGGAGGAGCTGGGGACCCTGCTCAGCGGCCTGAGCCCATGGAAGGCAGCGGGTGAGTGCTTCTCGTGGCTGCAAGAAAGGCACTGGGGGATTCCCAGCGGCCAGGACTGCCCCTCACAGACTCTTCTCCTCTCCATCCCGCCCAGGCCGTACTTCTGCTTGCCCCTGCGTCACCACAAGCCCTGCGTGCACGTGTGGAGCCGCTGGGAGGACCACTCGTGGAGCCTGCAGAGCACTAAGTGCGTGCAAAAAGTGGCTGAGAGGCTGGTGAGAGCGAGGCGGGTACCCACAGGGAGAGTCCGGGATACAGGGGTTTTCGGGAACCTTGGCCTGTGAAGGGAGTGCTGGAGGGGGGCTAATGGGTAAAGCACCAGGGTTACTCACCACCTCGTTGGTGCAAGGCCCGAAGGCCAAAGAGCACAGCTTCTGGGAGAACTGAGGAGGCCAGAAATTGTGGGAGGCCGGAATTCAGAATTGTTGGACCCAGGAAGAACAAGAGTAGAGCTGCTGGGAGCCTGGCCTCACAGGTACGGAGCCAGTAGAGAGCTTGAAAAACTGAACAGAGAACTAGTTGGAGTCAAAGGGTGGGGCCCAGAGGTGCAGTTGTGAGTGGGCGGGGCCTCGGGATGAGGGTGTGGTGTAAAAGAGGTCGGAGTCTGACCTTCTCACCTGGTGCCGCAGAACCGGGGGCTGCAGGAGGTTGAGAGTCTGCAGCGCAGGCCCACTTCCGGGGCCTGCACACGGCTGAAGCAGGCACTGGAAGAGCTGGTGGCTGGGAGCTGAGAGCCTCCCCCTCCTTGCTGCCAACTCCAGGGTGGGGGAAACTCATGATGGCTCTCTGGACCCAAGGGCTCTGGAAACTGCGTTTGCTCAGCACTGTACAGAAGAATGAGGAGATGATTGTTGAGGGAACTTGATAGAAATTATTGGGGGTTAGGCCCCTCCCCTCCAATGAACTCCCTTTGCCGAGCTCCTATAGGCTTATGCATTTCCTCCTCTCCTCAAATCTCCCCCGCTCTGTTCCTCCACACTCCTTCCAGCTAATGACTTCCTTTCCTACTTCATGGAGAAAATAGAAGCCTCACCTTCCCCCATCCAGTCTACTGCCTTGCCAGCTTCTGCAACCATCTGCTCTCCTCTTCCTGCTACAGCAGAGGAGGTGACCTGCTCCCAAAGCCACAGCTGTGATCCTGATTTCATCTCCTCTCACCTACTGGAAGAATTAGCTCTGCAGTTGTCCACTTTCTCTCCTGCAGCATCAACTGGTCCCTAGTTACCAGGTCATTACTGTAACCACATATATTTGTTCTAGTCACTTCCATCTTTGACCTTCACTACCCTGGATTCCATAACCTGCTCCAGGTACTTCAGTGTTTTTCTGATCCTCTTCTCAAAAAAGTTGTTTATCCATTTATTCCGTAATGTTTATGAGACTGACTATGCCAGACACTGTTTTAGGCACAAGAATAACAGTGACTAAGCATTCTTGTCCACAAAGATTTCTGGAACTTACATTCTGGTGGGGGTGGAGGCTGAATGGAGACACAGATAATAAACATGTGCAGAAATATAAGAAGTACGATAAGGATAGTGTTAGGGAGAAAATAAAGCAAGGAAGTATTTCAGAGAGGCGTTGCAATTTTAGAAAAGGTGGCAAGGGGAGGCCATGGTGATGTTGATATTAAGAAGATGAAGGAGCAAGCCACATCTGTAAGGGTGTTCCAGGCAGCAAAGAGAGCATGTGCAAAGGCCCTGAGGTGAAGCATGCCTGGTGTGTTTGAGGAAGAGCAAGGGACCAGTGTGAGTGCAGCAGAGTGAACAGAGTAGCTGAGGCTGGAGGGTGTGGGGGGAAAGGAGGGTGATAGTGGGGAGAGGCATGTAGGAGTCACATAGGCCATTGTAGCGGCCTTGGCTTCTTCTCTGAGTGAAATGAGGAGCCACTGAAGGTTTTGAAAAGAGAAGGGATATGCTCTAATTTATCCTTAAAAAGGATCAGTGTGAGAGGGATGATATGAGAGGAAGCAGAGAGATTACTAAAGAGGGCATTGTAATAATTCAGGTGACCAATAATGATGAAATGAATCTAGGGTGGTTGCAGTGGATACAGGGTGATGGGAATGGATTCAAGAGCAGTTGAGACTTTGGAGGTGACACCTCAGGACTGGCTAATGAATAGGCTTAGGGGAGGAGGAAAATGTGCAGAGGAGAGTCATGAATGACTCCCAAGATTTTGACTTGCACAGCTATGTAGATGGTGCTATTTACTGAGCTATGGAAAACAAGAGAAGGAGAAGTTCTGATGGGAGTGGAGGGGATATCAGAAGCCCCTTTTTGGACATGTTAACTTTTTTTAAAATTTCTTTATTTATTTTTATTTTTGGCTGCCTTGGGTCTTTGTTGCTGCGCGTGGGCTTTTCTCTAGTTGCCGCAAGCGGGGGCTACTCTTTGTTGCGGTTCCCGGGCTTCTCATTGGGTGGCTCCTCTTGCTGAAGAGCACGGGCTCTAGGTGCGCGGGCTTCAGTAGTTTTGACACTCAGGCTCAGTATTTGTGGCTCACGGACTCTAGAGCGTAGGCTCAGTAGTTGTGGTGCATGGGCTTAGTTCCTCCGCAGCATGTGGGATCTGCCTGGACCAGGGCTCGAACCCGTGTCCCCTGCACTGGCAGGAGGATTCTTAACCACTGTGCCACCAGGGAAGTCCCTGGACATGTTAACTTTGAGATAGATGCCTGTTAGTCTTCTAAATGGATATGTCTGCCAGGCTGTTAGCTATAGGAGTTGAGCTCTGGAGCGAGTTCAGGGTTAGAAATGTAAAATTGGGGGGTGTTAATATGTAGATGGGATTGGATAAGATCACCTAGGGAACAAAAAAAAAAAAAAAAGAAGGAAAAATCTGGACTTCCTTCCTTGATGGTCCAATGGTTAAGATTCTGCACTTTCAAGGCAGGGGGCCTGGATTCGATCCCTGGTCCACATGCTGCGTGGTGAGGCCAAAAAAACCCCAAACAAACAAATCTAAGGACCTGGCAAGCTCCAGCATTTAGAGGGAGGGTCAAGGAGGAGGACTCAGCCAAGGACTTGGTTGTTGGTCACTTTTCTGTCCTCATCTTACTCAACCTTTCAGTATCAGTGGACACAGTTGACCCCACCCTCCTTCTTGAAAGACTCTGGTGTTGATTTCCATACCACTCGTTTTCCTTCGGCTTCCCTGGCCATTCCTTCTCATCTTTTTTGCTCGCTTTCTATCTTCTTTACCTGTGAATGTTCCAAAGGTTCATATGGGTATGTCTTAGGGCTTCACTGTAAGGCTCTCTTCTCTGTCTACATTCTCTGTGTCTCCAAAAGAGCAACCAACTTTAATCCAATTTAATTCCTTGCTTGATTTTCTATAAGGTGCAATTAAACTCTTTCCATTTTCACTTTACTGAAATTATTTTATTACTAAAATTATTCTTTGGCAGGGAAATTTCAATGAAAGATTTGTCCAAATCATATTTCATTTTTTTAAAAAACAGAATTATTATTTATTTATTAATTTTTTTTTTTTTCTCTTTTGGTTGCATGGCACGTGGGATCTTAGCTCCCCAACCAGGGATTGAACCCGTGCCCCCTGCAGTGGAAGCGCAGAGTCTTAACCACTGGACCACCAGGGAAGTCCCTGTATTTCACTTCTTGTAGCTTTATCCAGTGTGATCTGTGTGTGTGTGTGTGGGGGGGGGGGTGCTATTATTTCTACCGGATCTAATTTCCCTGAATCCAATTTTGTGGATCTAAATCTTGCCAAGAAGATTTTTTTCTTCTGTCAATTGTTAATCAATAGCAAATGTTAATAAGTGCAGTTTTTATTTATTATTTATTTATTTATTTATATATCTGGCTGAGCTGGGTCTTAGTTGTGGCATGCGGGATCTTTAGTTGCAGCATGAGGGATCTAGTTCCCTGACCAGGGATCAAACCCGGACCCTCTGTACTGGGAGCGCAGAGTCTTAACCACTGGACTACCAGGGAAGTCCCAATAAGTGCAGTTTTTTTTTTTTTAAATTGAGGTATAATTGACATTTAAATAGGTTCAGTTTTGACTCTTGTCAGTTTCATTTTGTGTTATTTTATGTCAGATTATTTCTGCCAATAGAAGTCTTGGAGCAAAGAGCATTAGTAAGTTAAAAAGATAAGCTCTGGGAGCAGTATTAGGTGAAAAATCCTTGGAGTCACTTATTTTATATATTTTTGAAAATTTCCATAATAAAAAGTTAAGACATCATTAGGGGTCAAAAAGGGACCAAAATATCATGTTTCAAAAATCATTTTACTTTACCTGGCAAATATTTTTTGAGGATCTATTAGGTGCCAGGCCCTGAGGTTACAGTGGTAATCAAAATGAAGTCCCCGCCATGCCTTACTTTCTTTTTTTTTTTAACGTATTTTTTGAAATAAATGTATTTATTTTTATTTTTGGCTGCACTGGGTCTTCATTGCTGCGCGCAGGCTTTCTCTAGTTGCGGCGAGTGGGGGCTACTCTTTGTTGCAGTGTGCGGGCTTCTTATTGTGGAGCACGGGCTCTAGGCTCGTGGGCCCAGTAGTTGTGGCTCACGGACTCTAGAGTGCATGCTCAGTAGTTGTAGCACATGGGCTTAGTTGCTCTGCGGCATGTGGGATCTTCCTAGACTAGGACTCGAACCCATGTCCCCTGCATTGGCAGGCGGATTCTTAACCACTGTGCCACCAGGGAAGCCCCATGCCTTGCTTTCTATTTGGAGAGATGGATAAAGCAGAGTATGAGGGTGGAGAAAGTAGCAGGGACTGTTTAGAGGGAATGACCTGGGAAGGTCTGTGAAGAGATAACATTTGAGCAAAAACCTGAATGAAGAAGGGGAGAGTGAGCCATGGAAAGATCTAGGGCCCTGACATTCCAGCAGAGGGAGCAGCTAATGCAAAAGCGTTGAGGTAGTAATGGGCTTGGCATATTCAGGGAGCAGCAAAAAGGCCAGTGTGACTGTAGGGCTGTGTGTGAGGGGAGAGTAATATTTGGTGAAGACAGGGAGATAAAGAGAAACAGAGCATGTAGGGCCTTCTAGGCCATTTAAAGAATTTTATTCTGGGGGTTCCCTGGTGGCACAGTGGTTAAGAATCCGCTTGCCAATGCAGGGGACACGGGTTCAAGTCCTGGTCCGGGAAGATCCCACATGCCACGGAGCAAGTAAGCCCATGAGCCACAACTACTAAGCCTGTGCTCTACAGCCTGTGAGCCACAACTACTGAAGCCCGCGCACGTAGAGCCCGTGCTCCGCAACAAGGGAAGCCACCGCAAAAAGAAGCCCATGCACCGCAACAAAGAGTAGCCCCCGCTCCCCGCAACTAAAGAAAGCCCGCGTGCAGCAATGAAGACTCAACGCAGCCAAAAATAAAATAAATAAATTTTTTTTAAAAAGGAATTTTATTTTTAACTCTGAGATGAGAAACTTCTGGAGAGGAGTGAAATGGTCTGGAAAGCATTGAAAAGCTCATTCTGGATGCTATATTGAGAACATTCTGTAGGAGAGAGGGTAAGAGTGGACGTGGTGAGAACAGCTAGGAGGGTGTTGCAATAATCCTGGTGAGAAGTGATGGTGGCTTGGACTAGGGTGGTCCTGGAAAAGGGGGAAAGTGGTCAGATTTCGAATATATTTTGAAAGTAGAGCCTAAATGATAGGCTGATGGGATCGATGTGGAATGTGAGTGAAAGAAAGAGCAGTGAAGGATGACTTGGAAGTTTTGAAGTGAAGCAGGGGTCGCTTTCAGGGTGGGGGCCTGGGGCAGTCATTGGAACTCACGCACTTGGTTTGAGCATGTAATGTTTGAACTATCTTTGGTCAATGTTGGAACTGTACAAGTACAGCCCATGTGAGCCTTTAACATGCATTTGAATCCTCCAGGGTATAAAAATGCAGATTTCTGACGCAGCAGGTCTGGGATGGGGCTGAGATTCTGCGTTTCTAAGTAGGTAATACCAATGCTGTTGCGCCTGGGCCACACTTTGAGTAGCCAGGGCAGTAAATAGTTAAATCCTAGTACATTCTGGGTCTCCAAAGTGAGGCTGGCCTTGATGAGTTGGGGAGTGGTTCAAATATAGAATCCATCCTTGGCTGAGGAAGGATGCCTCCTTGAGAACAAGACTGAGAGGAGCTGTGACGGAGGCTGGGCATGGGAGGCCTGCTCTGAGGGAGGTGGCCCCTAAGGGTCAGTGTTCCCGCCTTTGACTCCCACCTGCCACACCCGCTCCTGCTCTTGCAGACAGTTTTGCCACAGTGCTGAGCACAGGACAATGACTCGGCCCAATGCGCTGGATCGATGCAGATGCCGAGGGAAACAGCTGGTGTATAGCCTGGTACAGTCTGGAGAAGGGGGATCAGGGGCACCCAGCAGGGACCCTCCACTCATGTTCTCTTCCTGCCCTTTCAGAACCTGTTGGCAAAGCAAGGACTGCGGCTCCTTCGGGGCCTGAGACAGGGCAATGTGCAAGAGAAGGTGGCACTGGCCAAGAAGCTCCTGGTGAAACTGCGCTTCCTAGCCCAGGACTTAATGCCTCGCCCACCCATTTCCCCACCCTGAATACCCTTTCTCCTAAGCCTACCAGAGGTCTTTGGGCAGGGGTGACCTAACATTTGTCCTGTGGATTGATACCAGGCCACGGGACCTGTTGCTCTGAGCATAGTACTAAGCTCCATTTGGAGCAGCTAAGGGTGACGATGTACATTCTAGGGCCCAGCAGGGATACAGGGAACATGTAAGATCTCTTTGGAAGAAGGTTTGAGAGTACATTTCCTTGGCATGATTTTCCTGGTCTGAAGCTCTGAACACAACACATGGGAAGGGTAAAGGAAGTTCACATTTATAGAAAGCTTCCTTTGCTAAGCATCTGCATGTGTTACCTAGTGTGACTCAACAACCTTGGGAAGATGTTACCCCATTTGACAGGTGCAGAAACTGAGGCTTAGAGAGGGAAAGTGACTGATCCACCATGTCATAGCTGGTTAAGTGGCAGAGCTAGAATTCAAAGCCAGTTCTGCCCCACTCTGAAGCTCAGTCATTCCCAAAGGCACAGAAAGTTTTGACCGCTGGGACCAATATGTCCTCAGGGTCAAACAGTGAGGAGTTTGGATATTGGTCTCAGATCTCGAAGGGCAAGTTGGAGTTTGGCAAGTATGAAAGAATGGAGAGCACGTGCAAAGGCGCAGCTGGAAGGCAGAGTAGTGGAAGGAGATACAGAATAGAGACCTTATTAAAGTGAATTTTAGTGCAAAATTATTTTTTTTTAATTTTTAAAAAAATTAATTAATTTGTTTATTTTTGGCTGCATTGGGTCTTCGTTGCGGTGTGCGGGCTTCTTACTGCGGTGGCTTCTCTTGTTGCGGAGCACGGGCTCTAGGCACACGGGCTCAGTAGTTGTGGCTCGTGGGCTCCAGAGGGCAGGCTCAGTAGTTGTGGCACACGGGTTTAGTTGCTCCACAGCATGTGGGATCTTCCCGGACCAGGGATTGAACCCGTGTCCCCTGCATTGGCAGGAGGATTCTTAACCACTTCTCCACCAGGGAGGTCCCAAAATTACTTTATTTATTTGGAATGAAAACCTTCTATTGTCAGCTGATATTTAAAAACATTTTCTGATTTAAATATGCCTCCTGAAATAATATAGGTTAGTTTCGTTATTTTTCAAACTTTGTATAATACTGTTTATATTATTTTGCTTTTTTTAAACTTAATATTATGTTTGTTGTATGTAGCTGTAATTTGTCCGTTTTCATTGCTGTATAATATTCCACTGTATGACTATACTATAATTCACTTATCCATCCCACTACTGATGGATATGTGTGTTGATTCCAATGGATGGTGATTAGAAACAATGTTTCCAAGACTATTTTTATACATGTCCTGGGTGTAAGTGGAAGAGTTTCTCTAGGGCAGTGATTCTCAAACTTTTTTGGTCTCAGGACTCCTTTACAGCCTTAGTAATTACTGGGGACCCAAGTGAGCTTTTGTTTATATAGATGTATCTACTGATATTTCCTATTATATAAATTAAAACTGAAAAAATTTTAAACCTGAGAAATAAAAAATTATTTATTAATTCATTTAAAATAACAATAGTAAACCTATTGCATGTTTTTTTGTATATTTATGTAGGGAAACATAAATATATTTTTAGAAAAATAAGTATATTCTCCAAAACAAAACATGTAGTGAGAACAATGGCATTGCTTTACATTTTTTGCAAATATCTGGCAAAGAATTTTTATACTCTGTTATATTAAAATCCATTGGTCTGTCTTTCCCTTTGAATGGATCTATTATCCTTGAATGACTTTGAATCATCATACATAGGTCATTTGGAAATTTGATTCCCTGAATTATGCATACTTTCCAAATGTTCATGCATTTCATTATACAGTATTAAGAAATCACCTTCGTTAATATCATCACCAATCTCATTAGAAAAATGTTTAAGTGTTGGGAAGCTGTCAAGCTTACAATGGCTGATACAAGAGATACAGTTTTTCCAAAATTGTAATTTTCCATTTTGTTTTGTTCTTAATCTTGGAGGAAAAGCTTTCATTCTTTCACTATTAAGTATGATGTTGGCTGTGGGTTTTTCATAAATGCCCTTTATCAGGTTGAGGACGTTAACTTCTGTTCTTAGTTTTCTGAGTGAGTATGGTTTTTTTTTTTTATCATGAAAGGATGTTGAATTTTGTCAGATGCCTTTTCTGCATTAGTTGAGATACTCACTTGTGTTTTTTCCCTTTGTTCTATTATTGTGGTAAATTACATTGATTGATTTTCTTAGGTTGAACCACTCTAGCATTCCTGAGATAAATCCCACTTGGTCATGGTATATAATCCTTTTTATATGCTGTTGGATTCAGTTTACCAATATTTTATTCAGAACTTATTCCTAAGGGATATATCTATATTCATAAAGGATACTATTCTGTAATTGCCTTTTCTTATGGTGTCTTTGTGTGTTTTTCATATCAGGGTAACGCTGGCCTCACAGAATGAAATAGGAAGTGTTCCTTCCTTTTCTGTTTTTGGGAAGAGCTTGAGAAGTATTGGTGTTAATTCTTCTTTAAATGTTTGGTAGAATTCATCAGTGAAGCCATTTGGTCCTGAGCTTTTCTTTGTTGGGAGGTTTTTGATTACTAATTCAATCTTTTCACTTGTTTTGTCTGTTGAGATTTCTATTTCTCCTTGAGTCAGTTTAGATACATTGTATGTTTCTAGGAATGTTCTCATGTTCATTTCTTTTTTTAAAAAAATTAATTAATTTTTTTTTGGCTGTGTTGGGTCTTCCTTGCTGCGTGCGGGCTTTCTTTTTAGTTGCTGCGAGCGGGGCTACTCTTCGTTGGGTGTGCAGGCTTCTCATTGTGGTGGCTTCTCTTGTTGCTGAGCATGGAGTCTAGGTGTGTGGGTTTCAGTAGCTGTGGCACGCGGGCTCAGTAGTTGTGGCTCGTGGGCTCTAGAACACAGGCTCAGTAGTTGTGGCACACGGGCTTAGTTGCTCTGTGGCATGTGGGATCTTCCCGGATCAGGGCTCAAACCAGTGTACCCTGCATTGGCAGGCGGATTCTTAACCACTGCTCCACCAGGGAAGCCCCTCATGTTCATTTCTGATTTTAGGTACTTGTATCTTGTCTCTTTTATTCTTTGTCAGTCTAGCTAAAGGCTCATCAATTTTGTTGATTTTTCCAAAGAACCAACTTCTGGTTTCATTGATTCTTTTGTTTTTCTATTCTCTAGTTTATTTTTCTCCACTCTAATCTTTATTTACTTCCTTCTGCTAGCTTTGGGTTTAGTTTTCTCTTCTTTTTCTAATTCCTCAGGGTATATAGTTTGGTTATTGACTTGAGATCTTCTTTTTTTTTATAAATTTATTTATTTATTTGTTTTTATTTTTGGCTGTGTTGGGTCTTCGTTGCTGCGCATGGGCTTTCTCTAGTTGAGGCAAGCGGGGGCTACTCTTTGTTGCAGTAGGCGGGCTTCTCTTTGTTGTGGCTTCTCTTGTTGCAGGGCATGGGCTGTAGAGCGCAGGCTCAGTAGTTGTGGTGCATGGGCTTAGTTGCTCTGCGACATGTGGGATCTTCCTGGGCCAGGGATCGAACCCCTGTCCCCTGCATTGGCAGGCGGATTCTTAACCAGTGTGCTACCAGGGAAGATCCTCTTTCTTCTTCTTATGTAGGCATTTGTAGCTATAAATTTTCCTCTGAGCCCTATCTTTGCTGCATATCATAAGTTTTGCTATGTTACGTTTTCATTTTCATTCATCTATAAGTATTTTCTTTTTTTTTTAATTTTTATTTTTTAAATTTTTTTATATTTATTTTTGGCTGTGTTGGGTCTTCGTTTATGTGCGAGGGCTTTCTCTAGTTGCAGCAAGTGGGGGCCATTCTTCATCGCGGTGCGCGGGCCTCTCACTGTCACGGCCTCTCTCGTTGCGGAGCACAGGCTCCAGACGCGTAGGCTCAGTAGTTGTGGCGCACGAGCCTAGTTGCCCCGCGGCACGTGGGATCTTCCCAGACCAGGGCTCGAACCGGTGTCCCCTGCATTAGCAGGCAGATTCTCAACCACTGCGCCACCAGGGAAGCCCTATAAGTATTTTCTAATTTCCTTTGTGATTTCTTCTTTGATGCAGTGTTTAAGAGTGTGTTGTTTAATATCCACACATTTGTGAACTTTCTAGTTTTCTTTCTATTATTGATCTGTAGTTTCATTCCGCTTTGGTCAAAAAAAAAGATACTTTGTATGATTTCAATCTTATGTATTATACTTGTTCTGTGACCTATATGGTCTATCCTGGAGAATGTTCTATGTGCATTTGAGAAGAATGTGTATTCTGCTGTTGTTGGATGCAGTGTTTATATATCTCTGTTAGGTCTAGTTGGTTTATAATGTTGTTCAAGTCCTCTGGTTCCTTAATGATCTTCTGTACAGGTGTTCTATCCACTATTGAAAGTGGTATATTGCAGCCTCCAATCACATTTTTAAATTCAATTATTTCCATCTGGCTCCAGTTTTCTTATGTTTGTTGAAATTATCCATTTTAAACTCTGTACTTTTCCCACTAGATCCTTTAGAATTTTTATCACAGTTATTTTAATATCACTGTCTAATAATTCCAACATTTGGGTTATCTGTGGGTCTACTTCTATTGATTATTCCTGTCTTGACCATGGGTCACATTTTTTGCTTTTTCTATTCTTATAATTTTTCATTATGTATCTGGAGTTTTGTATAAAAGAACAGCAGAGGCTAAAATAAATAATATCTCCAGAGAGTTTTGATGAAGTCTACTTTAACTAATTTTTCTTTTACGTTTATTGTTTTCTGCTACCTGTGTAAGAAAATTTTACTACCTCCAAGCCACAAAGATATTCTCCTATGCTTTTAGGAGAATAAAGATAGTCCCCTAAAAGTTTTATGGTTTTAGATTTTACATTTGGGTCTCTGACTGTTCTCAAGTTAGTCTTTGCATGTGGTGTAACATATGGGTCAAAATTCTATTTTTAAAATATGGACATTGAGATAGTCTAGCACCATATGTTGAAAAGATTTCTTTTTCCTGTTGAGTTGCTTTGGCTTTTTATTTGAAAATCAGGAGGCTGTATAAGTTCCTCTGTTGAATTTTTCATTTCAATCATTGCACTTTTTTTTTGCTTTGTTTTGTTTTTCTTTTTTTAAAATTAATTAATTAATTATTTTTGACTGCGTTGGGTCTTCGTTGCTGTGCATGGGCTTTCTCCAGTTGTGGTGAGCAGGTGCTACACTTCATTGCGGTGCACGGACTTCTCATTGTGGCGGCTTCCCTTATTGATGAGCACGGGCTCTAGGCATGCGGGCTTCAGTAGTTGTGGCACGCAGGCTCAGTAGTTGTGGCTCGTGGGATCTAGAGCGCAGGCTCAGTAGCTGTGGTGCACGGGCTTAGTTGCTCTGCAGCATGTGGGATCTTCCTGGACCAGGGCTCAAACCCCTGTCCCCTGCATTGGCAGGCGGATTCTTAACCACTGCACCACCACGGAAGTCCCTGCACTTTTTTTTTTAAATTAATGTATTTTTAATTGAAGTATTGTTGATTTACAATGTTGCGTTAACTTCTGCTACACAGCAAAGTGATTCAGTTATACATATATATATCCCTGCACTTTTTATTTCTGTAAATTCTATTTTTTTCAAATCCACTGTGTTATTTTTCACCGTTTATTATTCCCAGTAAGTATTTATCAGGTTTGTCTTTTGTTTCATTTAAGAATAGTAAGCAGAGCTGTTTTTATAATGTCAGATGATTCCAATAGTCAGGTTGGGGGGGTTTGTTTTCACTCTCTGTTTCTGCTGATACTTCCTCATGGTTGTTTCCTTCTGTGCTTAGTTGCTTTAAACTGTGAGCTATTCATTGTAGTTTCCTCAAAAAATTATTTGTGGGACTTCTTTGAGTCCTGGAATAAAGGTACATTCTTCCAGAAAACATATGACTTTGCTTCTGCCCTTGATCACCTTAAACTGAAACTTGATGTTTAGCAACACCCAGGCACAGTGAAAAAAATTGGCTTGTGGTTATTCTTTTCAGGGACAATTTCCAACTTCCACTACACTCAGCCAGACAACTCTCTTTGTTGATCACTGGATGTGAGAGAGTGGGGCAGGTTCAGTTATGGTTTATCTTTATCCTGAAGGCGTGATTCTCTGGGGTTCTAGTTTTTACGGAGGGGAGATATCTCCTATGAAACTCCTGTTCTGAATGGTATCTGAGCTCTTTATATTGTTTTTACTCACTGCCAGGTCATGAAAAGCTCAGGGTTGCCAGGTTTGGCAAATGCCCTTGTGGCAAAAGTTGCTGAAATGCTCTGTTAACTTCTCTGGATTCCTATCTTCATTCAGGGCTTGGTATGATAATTCTTCATTCTTATTATCTCACCACTGCCTTTAATAAATATTTAAAAATATTTTATCAAGTCATTTTAGTTGGTTTTAGTGAGAGGTAGGTCTTAATTCCTAGCTCATGATATTACTGGAGATGGAAGTCAGACATGATGATTTTTTTTTGATAATTTTAAAAAATATTTATTTTATTGAAGTATAATTGATTTACAATGTTGTGTTAATTTCTGCTGTACAGCAAAGGGATTAAGATATATATATACATATATTCAGATGTGTGCATATATATATTCTTTTTCATATTCTTTTCCATTATGGTTTATCACAGGATACTGAATATAGTTCCCCATGCTATACAGTAGGACCTTGTTGTGTATCCATTCTATATATAATAGTTTGCATCTGCTAATCCCCAACTCCCAATCCATCTCTCCCCTACCCCCCCCATCCCCTTGGCAACCACAAGTCTGTTCTCTATGTCTGTGAGTCTGTTTATGTTTCATAAATAAGTTTATTTGTGCAGTATTTTAGATTCCACATAAAGGTGATATCATATGGTATTTGTCTTTCTCTTTCTGACTTACTTCACTTAGTATGATAATCTCTAAGTCCATCCATGTTGCTGCAAATGGCATTATTTCATTCTTTTTTATGGCTGAGTAGTATTCCATTGTATATGTATATAACATCTTCTTTATCCTTTCATCTGTTGATGGACATTTATGTTGCTTCCATGTCTTGGCTATTGTGAATAGTGCTGCTGTGAACATTGGGGTACATGTATCCTTTTGAATTAGAGTTTTGTCCGGATATATGCCCAGGAGTGGAATTGCTGGATCATATGGCAACTCTATTTTTAGTTTTTGAGGAACCTCCATACTGTTCTCCATAGTGGCTTCACCAATTTACATTCCCACCAACAGCATAGGAGGGTTCCCTTTTCTCCACACCCTCTCCAGCATCTGTTATTTGTAGATTTTTTTAACGATGGCCATTCTGACTGGTGTGAGGTGGTACCTCATTGTAATTTTGATTTGCATTTCTCTAATAATAGCGATGTTTGAGCATTTTTTCATGTGCCTGTTGGCCATCTGTATGTCTTTTTTGGAGAAATGTCTATTTAGGTCTTCTGCCCATTGGGTTTTTTGTTGTTTTTTGTTGTTGAGTTGTATGGTCTGTTTATATATTTTGGAAAGTAAGCCCTTGTTGGTCGCATCATTTGCAAATATTTTCTCCCAGTCTGTTGGTTGTCTTTTCATTTTGTTTATGGTTTCCTTTGCTGTACAAAAGCTTGTAAGTAAGTTTGATTAGGTCCCATTTGTTTATTTTTGCTTTTATTTCTATTTCCTTGGGAGACTGACCTAAGAAAACATTGGTACAATTTATGTCAGAGAATGTTTTGCCTATGTTCTCTTCTAGGAGTTTTATGGTGTCCTGTCTTATATTTAAGTCTTTAAGCCATTTTGAGTTTATTTTTGTGTATGGTGTAACTTCATTGATTTACAAGGCATGATGATTTTATTTTATTTTATTTTTTATTATTATTATTTTTTATACATTTATTTATTTAATTTATTTATTTTTTGCTGCATTGGGTCTTCATTGCTGCGCGTGGGCTTTCTCTGGTTGTGGCAAGCGGGGGCTACTCTTCATTGCGGTGCATGGGCTTCTCATTGAGTTGGCTTCTCATTGAGTTGGCTTCTCACTGCAGTGGCTTCTCTTGTTGCAGAGCACAGGTTCTAGGTGCGCAGGCTCAGTAGTTGTGGTGCACGGGCTTTGTTACTCCACGGCATGTGGGATCTTCCCGGACCAGGGCTCGAACCCTTGTCCCCTGCATTGGCAGGCGGATTCTCAACCACTGGGCCACCAGGGAAGTCCGGCATGATGATTTTAAGTAGGGGAAGGAGAGGGTCAGCTTTGGAGTGATCAGTTCTAGCTACTGTTTGTTTGCTTACTCAATGATATTTGAAGTCCTATTTTATGCCAGGCTCTGTATGAGACCCTGGGGATCCACCCCTGTCATGTTTCTTGCCCTTTTGGGGCTTATGTTCTGGCGAGGGAGATACACTATGCATCTCAAATGCATGAGAAAAATAATGATGATCTGTAGGTATTGCTAAAGAAGATGTTATAGAAGCTAAGGGGTCAGGGGAGAACCAGCTTACATAAGGTGGTCAGAGAAGACTTCTCTGCAGAGACAGCATTTAAACTGAGACCCAGAGGATGGGAGCAAGCCAGCCATTCATGAGAGAATGAGTTGGAAGGGAAGACTGAAGACAGGAAGACTGTCTCAGTTGTCTGGACAAGAGTGGACTGTCTTGATCGAAGAGAGTGAGGAAGGGGGACATTGGCAGGACTTGGTGATTAGATGTTGGAGGAGAAGGCTGACACCAGCTCAGGTACTTAGCTGATGTGAATGGGCACACAGTGGGGATCACTGGGGAGAGATCAGGTTGAGAAGGAGGGAAAAGTAAGGAAATCAGGCTGACACAGGCTCCAACATGGTGAACCCTGAAGACCTTACGCTAAGTGAAAAAAAGCCAGTCACAAAAGGACAAATGATTCCACTCATATGAGGTACCCAGAGTAGTCAAATTCACAGAGAGAAAGTAGAGTGGTGATTATCAGGGCTGGGAGAGGGAAATGGAAAGTTAGTGGGGTTTTTTTTTCATTTTCTTTTTTTCTTTTATCATTTTTTTTTTTTTCAGGCAAGGCTTTATTGGGGCCCCTGCTGCAGCAGGGGGCAGTGAGAACAAATAACAGTTTCCCTTGCTGGCTCACTCCCCGAATGGGGGCAAGCTTGTTCCTTATATGGGGTGAGGGTAGGGGTGTGTCCAGGGGTTGGGCCGGAGGGGTGGCTTAGGTGTTTTGCCCACCCCTTAGATGGTGTGCTGTGCAGGGGGCATGCGCAGTACCCTGCTTTTGCTCCCGACCCCCCTGATTTTGCTCCAGGCTCTTCAAAAGTGGCAGTTGGGCTTTTTGGTCTCTTTGTGTTTAACGGATACAGAGTGTCAGTTTTGCTGTGAAGAAAGTTCTGGAGTGGGCGGTAGTGATGGTTGCACAGCAATGTGAATGTCATACTGAACTGTACACTTAACAGTGGTTGAGATGGTAAATTTTACATTATGTGTATTTTAACACAATTAAAAAAAAAGAGAGAGACCAGAAAATAAAAGTCAGGTTGGACTTTGAGTCTGATGTGGCCTGTGGGGCATCCACAGGGGAGAGATGTCCAGGAGGCAGGTGGCCAGATGGATCTGGGGTTGAGGGGGAGGTCAGGGCTGGAGATGGACGTTTGGTCCGTCCATCCAGTGGCAGCTGTGGGAGCAGGTGATCTCAACTCCAGATTCACCTCCGTAACCCAGTTCTCTGCCTGCAGCCCCAGCAATCCCTCCTGGATGTGCTGGTCTGGATGCTCATTGGGCGGCGGCATGTGGCCTGGGCTCGGATGCCCGCCCAGGATGTGCTGTTCTCTGTGGTGGAGGAGGAACGGGGCCGGGACTGTGGGAAGATCCAGAGTCTGCTGCTCACAGTGAGGGGTCCTGGGGGCGAGGGTGCTGGGACTAGAATGGGCTGAGGCTCATAGGACAGTACAGACATTGGGGTGGAGCCGTGTGGTGCACAACAGGGGTCCCCAGACTATTTATTTATTTGTTTATAATTTTTGGCCACGCCATGCTGCATGCGGGATCTTAGTTCCCTGACCAGGGATTGAACCCGTGCCCTCAGCAGTGAAAGTGCGGAGTCCTAACCACTGGACTGCCAGAGAATTCCCTCCAAACTATTTTTTTAAATTAAGTTTCTGGTCAAAAAGTTTTTAAATTTTAATTTTTTTCAATTAAAAAAATGTTTTAATTAAAAAAATTTTTAACTTTTAAAATTGTTTTAAAATTATTAGTTTTAAAAGTGTACCAAACTCTTTTTAATTATCCAAAGTGCCAAAAGGAGATTGTGCCTTTACCCAGGTGAGCTTTGACGTGAGATAAACCCCAAATATTGTCACCTCTGGGCCTGAACTGGCCCTTTTGCTGACTAGGCTCTGACAGATGAGCAGGGTTATGAAAATGGGAGTGTGACTAATTAGTTCCTTGTAAGTGCAGCTGATTTGGAGGCAAAAGATTTGTAAATGAGGTGTCCCTGGGAGAGACACCAGCAGGGGTCCCTAGTGGTGAGAAGCTGTGACCACAGGGGTAAGGGACAGGGAATCTAAATGTGTTGGGGATGAGGGGACAGATGGGTGAGGGTGGGGTAGCGGAGAGCAAGCTCAGAGCATAGTTTTGGGGTCTGGGGTCTGGGCTATAGGACGTGGCAGTGTTGGGGCAGGAGGGATAGGGAATGGGAGGGAGTTTAAGGGTGATGGGGCATCGGATGGAGGACATGAAGAGGGTGGGGTACAAGGAGTACTCTTTGGATTAGGGATCTGGTGATGCAGAGAGTAGGGGCCTGCCTTGGAGGAGCAAGATGGTTGGCCTAGCTGGGGTAATAAGAGGTGGGCCCTAACATGCTTCCTCCCCGCAGCAGGCACCTGGGGCAGCCAAGCTGGAGCTCTTCCTGGGGCTGGAGCTGGGTAAGCAAGCGAAGGCCTGCACCTCAGAGCTCCCCCCAGACCTGCTGCCTGAGCCCTCGGCTGGGCTGCCCCTCAGCCTGGACCGGGACGGTGAGTGCGGGGCGTGGGGCAGGCGGGCCCAGTTCTCCATTTGCCCAAGGTGTGGGGCTAGATGCTTAGCTGGGGGTTCGGATCAGAGGGGTCTGGGGTCAGGGACTCCAGTGGTCCCTGAGCTAACATGGCCCCTTCCTTCTCTCCACCCCAGACTTCAGCTACTTCCAGCTCCAGGCTCACTTGTACCAGGTCCAAGGTGTGCTGACAGCAGGTGACAGTGGGCTCTCGGACCCCTTTGCTTGAGTCCTCATCTCTACCCAGTGCCAGACCACACGGGTGAGGGCTGGGCTGGGATGTTGGTGGTGGGGCACTGGGAGACAAGGCGGGGTGGAGGCTGAGCTTTCTCCAAGGCCCTAAGTCTCTCTTCCTGCCTTGGATTTTCAGGACGGGATATTGGATCAGACTACCCTGATTTAGGGAGTGGCGTAGAACCAGAGGGTCTTAGGGGTGAGGAGTTCTTCTGACAACTGCTGTTGCCTCCGTCCCTGCATGGCCCTCAAGGTCCTGGAGCAGACGCTGAGCCCCCTGTAGGATGAACTCGTGGTGTTTGATCAGTTAATCGTGGACGGGAAGAGGGAGCATCTGCAGGAGGAGCCCCCACTAGTGATTGTCAATGTCTTTGACCACAATAAGTTTGTGAGTGTGGCCTGGGCTCCACCTGGGTTCCCACCCCCAAGGACCCCCTCTTCTTGTCTTGATGTGCCCTCCCCTGGTTCCTGAGCCTCTTCTACTTTTGTCTTCACTGCCCTGCTCCCCAAAGGGCCCCTCTGTGTTCCTGGGCAGGACGCTGGCCACCCCGAGGGTAAAGCTGATGGAGGACCCTTACCAGCGTCCTGAGTTGCAGTTCTTCCCCCTGAGGAAGGGGCCCCGGGCAGCCGGGGAGCTCATCGCCACCTTTGAACTCATTGAACTGGACTGCAGTAGCCGACTTGAGGTCAGAGTGCTGTGGTCTAGCTGGCACACACCGTGGATCGCTTCTGCTATTTGTTTAGGTCATCCGGCTCCAGGGATGTGGGCATGTCCCAGGGTTACCCCTCCAACTCCCTTACCCCCAGAGAATGCAGGCTGCAGGTCTGTCCTGGGGCCACCTCATTGGACCTCCTGACTCCAGGTAACACTTGAAGTAGACCTACCCTAGGTTCACCTTGCCAGGCCTCCAACCCCGGAGAACCCAAGCCCGGGGTGATCCTCATGCCTCAGGCACCCACCCTCCTTCCTGCACATGGCTGTTTCCTGAGACACCCCTTTCCCATCAATCCAGCCTTGCCAGGTTCCTCTGGATTTATATTTCACCAGCAGTCCTCCATTTCTTTTCCCCGAGCCCAGGCTTTCCCTCCTTTAGCCTGATTCCTCTTTGACCTCTGATCTCTTGCTCCCTGCAGCCCTCAGTGCCCAGTGATGTGGAGCCCCAGGACCTGACCGCCCTGGTTGATCCCCTCTCCGGACGCCTATCCCTGCCACCGCACGTGCGCCCGGTGCTTTGGGAGTTCCATGTTGAGGTAGCCTCAGGCACTCACATCCTCCTCCCTTCCCCACACCTGGGTGTCCTTCAGTCAGGTACAGGCCCCTGAATCTCCCACTTCCCAACCCCAGGTACTGTTCTGGGGTCTGAGGGGCCTTGGCCGTGTGCATATGTTTGAGGTGGAGCAGCCCCAGGCTGTGCTGGAGGTGGCCGGTCGGCGAGTGGAGTCCGAGGTCCTGACCAGTTACCGTGAGAACCCCAATTTCACTGAGCTCGTCAGGCATCTGACAGTGGTGAGGACATGGGCTGGGGGCCAGAAGTGCTGGGCTGAGAAATGAAAGAGGGCAGTAGGATGGTGAATTCCCAGCTGGTTATATTACATTAACCCAGGGGTCACCAAACTTTCTATAAAGGGCCAAATAGTAAATATTTTAGGCTTTGTGGGCCATACAGTCTCAGTTGCAATTACTCAACTCTGCCATCGTAGCATGTAAACATCCATAGGCGACAAGGAAATGAATGAGTATGGCAGTTCCAATAAAACTTTATTTACAAAAACTGGCAGCAGGCCAGATTTGGTTTACAGGCAATAATTGGCTGATCCCTGGATTAATTCATGAACTGGTGGTGCTCTATTGGCTGTATTGATTGAGTGGATTAGCCAAAAGTCATGAAGTGTGAGTCCAAAGGAATCTGAGACACCAGGGGCTATGAAGACAGATACATTCTTTGTTTAATTTTTAATTACTGTACTCTAGTATGGGCTTTGGAGTCAAATTCTGGCAATGTCGCTCAGGAGCTTGTCAAATCACTTGTCTGATTTGAGCTTTAGTTTTTCTGTTTGTTTGTTTGTTTGTTTGAAAAAGGGATGAAAAGGTGCTATAAGGAGCCAATGAGAGAAAGGATCTTGGTGAAAGGGCTTTGTAAACTGAAGAGTGCTGTGCCGGGGCAAGGGGGTGACTGGGACAAAGCACAGTGGTTCCCGACTGCAAGGGGGAGCACAGCAACAGCAATAACAAAAACCCAACACTATTTCATGACTCTGTTTCACATGCAGCAGTTTTCAGTTTGAAAACTTCATTGTGCTCTAAGATGATGAAACTGAAAGCACTTTGCTCACTGAACTTCTAGTGGGTGTTCCTCTCATTTCCCATTTCATAGTGCAAGTTGAGGAAAACACCCCTCTCTCCACTGTGCACCTGAAAAGAATGTGAATGCTTCTGTTGTTGGGTGGAGTATTCTATATCAGATACCAATCAGGTCAAGTTGGTTTGATAGTATTATTCAAGCCTTCCTAAAAAAAGCCTCCTTGGGAATTTTATGTCTAGTTGTTCTATCCATTATTGAGAATATGGTATTGAAGTTTCCAACTTTTCTTGAATTGTTTGTTTCTCCCTTTATTTTTTTGTCTTTTTTTACTTGTATTTTCAGTTTTTGTTGTTAGGTGCGTATATATTTATAATTGTTATAGCTTCCTATGAATCGATCTGTTTATCATTATAAAATGTCCTTGTTTGTCTCTAGTTTGTCTCTCTTTTTTGTCTTAAAGACTATTTGTCTGATAATATAGCTACTCCAGTTCTCTATGGTTAGTATTTGCATGGCATATGTTTCCCCATCCTTTTACTTTCAACCTATATGTATCTCACGAAAGAGCATCTCTTAAACAGCATGTAGTTGCATCTTTTTTTTTAATCCAGTTGACAATCTCTGTCTTTGAACTGTTTAATACAGTCACATTTGATGTTATTATTGATATGGTTGGATTTACATTTGCCACTTTGCTATTTGTTTTCTATAAGTCTCATATTTTTCGTTCTTCCTTTACTGCCTTCTTTTGTATTACATAGATATTTGTTAGTATACTGCTTTAATTCCTTAGTTGATATTTACTTAGTAGTTGCTCTAGGGATTACAGTATGCATACTGATTTTTCACAATCTATTTCAGATTAATACTAATTTAGTTCCAGTAAAATAGAAATACTTTTCTCCATTATAACTCCATTCATTCCTCCCCCCTTTTGTGCTGTAACTGTCACATATATGTAAAATAAAGCCAACAATACAGTATTATAACTGTTGTCCCCGCCTCCCGCTTAGGATCCATTGATAGATATAGAATTTCTGGATTAAAGGGCATACATAGTTTTATGGTTCTAAATCTATATTAGCAAACTGAGCATTGGTCCTTTACATAATGATAATAACAACAACAACCTCATATTTCTGATGGCGCTTTGTAGGCTCCAAAGTACTTTTGTACTGTTATGTCATTTGATACAATAGTCTTTCCAGTCCAGGATTGTGTCCCCTTTTTAGCTGGGAAATGGGTTCAGAAGGCAATGACTCACCAGAGATGACTCAGTGAGGCTGTGGGCTTTGAATGCATATTTAGCTACACTGTTTTCTCATCTATCTCTGCTGCTGCCTCTCCTCCCCCCGAAGTCTGCAGAGACACAGGTCCTCTCTCCCTACCCCCAGGACTTGCCAGAGCAGCCTTATCTGCAGCCCCCCTCAGCATCCTGGTGATTGAGCGCCGGGCCTTTGGCCGCACAGTGCTCGTGGGTTCCCACATTGTCCCCCATATGCTGAGATTCACACTCCGGGGTCAGGAGGATCCCCCTGAGGAGGAAGGAGAGGAGGAGACAGGGGACCTGGTGCCCAAGGCACCTCAAGGTAAGGGGCTTTCCCCTTAGGGGCCACCAGACAGAAGTCCATCTGGTTCCTGGCTGAGATGGCTCCAGGGGACCCTCCAGTGGAGCCTTGAGTCTGACTTCTACTTACCTGACCTTCTCCTGGTGTCTTTTATCCCCTCTCAGAACGGAGGTCCCGGGATCCCTTCTTGGCTGAAGTGGGGATACCCAGACAGCTCCTAAAGGTGATGGAGTATGGGGGATGGGTGGAGAAGGGACTGGTGGGGCTTGGGGTGGTGCTAGGTTAGAGACGCTGAGTTCTTGCTCCCTCAGGCTCCTCTGGAGAAGCTCCCTCTGGGAGGCCTCCTGAATCAAGGCCCAGAGCTGGAGGAGGACATCCCAGATCCTGAAGAGCTCGACTGGTGGTCCAAGTACTATGCACTGCTGCAGGAGCTCCAGGGGCAGGTGGGAGCAGAGCAGGGTTCTGGGGGTTGAGGGGCTGGAGACAGAGGAGGGTAAATGGTAAGAAGAAGGATCTCATCAAACATGGAGCTCTACAGTTTTTCAGAACTCTTTGTTACAGCCATCTTTTCTCATCTTCACAACAATTTGAGAAGCTGGGGATTATTAACTCCATTATCTAGAGCTGTGTTGTCCAACAGAAATATCGTGTGAGCCACATGTGTAATTTTAACTTTTGTACTAGCCACATTAAAAAAAGTAAAAGGAAACAGATGAAAACGATTTTAATAATATATTTTATTTAACCTGGTATATCTACAGTATCATTTCAAGAAGTAACCATCATAAACAATTAATAGTGAGATTTTTTTTAATTAATAGATTTTATTTATTTATTTATTTATTTATTTATTTATGGCTGTGTTGGGTCTTCGTTGCTGTGCGCGGGCTTTCTCTAGTTGCGGTACGAGGGCTTCTCATTGCGGTGGCTTCTCTTGTTGTGCAGCACAGGCTCTAGGTGCGCAGGCTCAGTAGTTGTGGCACACGGGCTTAGTTGCTCCGCGGCATGTGGGGTCTTCCCAGACCAGGAATCGAACCCGTGTCCCCTGCATTGGCAGGTGGATTCTTAACCACTGTGCCACCAGGGAAGCTCAATAATGAGATATTTTATAGTCTTATTTTACACTAGTCTTTAAAATCTGGTGTGTAGTTTATATTTCCAGCACATCTCAGTTTGGACCAGATGCATTTCAAGTGCTCAATAGCCACATGTACTTGGTGGTTACATATCAGGGCTATATGATAAACTAAGGCTTTGAAAATGCAAGTGGCTTACCCAGCTGGAACTTGAGCTAAAGTTTTCCAACTCCCTATCCTGGAAAAGGGGTAGATGAAGGAGGTAAAGGGTAGGGAAGAATCTTTGACCTGCGCTTTGATTTCAGACCAACTTTGATGAGGGTGAAATGGATGATGCTGGGGATTCAGGTAAGAGATTGGCTTTCTTGTTTTTCCTCTTTCTGTCTCCCTCCCTCCCCCGACACCAGTATTTCTAACGGGGCATTTCTGCTGTTCCCAGATGGGGACAACCTCCTTTCTGTGGATGGGGAAGCCCAAGACCAGGGTGAGGCTGAAGTCAAAGGCTCTGTGTCCCAGAAAAAAGCCATCGCCACTCTGAAGGTAACTGGGTGCTGGCAGAGGGGATTCTGCTCGGATTCTGGACATCGAGCTGTCACCGAGGCCCTCGCCTTTCAGGTTTACAACAGCTCCCTGGAAGAAGAGTTTAACCACTTTGAAGACTGGCTGAATGTGTTTCCCCTGTATCAAGGGCAAGGGGGTCAGGATGGAGGTGGAGAGGAAGAAGGGTCTGGAAACCTTGTAGGCAAGTTCAAGGTATGTTTGGGGAAGGAATGGGGGACCAGGGAGCACAAGTGGGGATGCAGGAAGAAGACTGTCTTACCAGTGTTTTTTCTGCTCCATAACCCCGTCCCACCCAGGGCTCCTACCTCATTTACCCTGAATCAGAGGCAGTGTCCTTCTCTGAGCCCCAGATCTCCAGGGGGATCCCACAGAATCAGCCCATCAAGCTCCTAGTCAGAGTATATGTTGTAAAGGTGAGCATCCATTGGCCTGGCATACCTCTAACTCCGGCAAAGGTAATGTACACAAAACCTACAGACTGAAGGGATCAGAGTCCAGCTTTTTCATTTTGCAGATGGGAAATCTTAGGCACAAACTTAAGAGACTTCACAGGGTTACACATCTTGCTCACGGCAGAACCTGAATTTAGAGCTTAGATCCCCTAATTCCTTATTCGTAGTTCTAGTCTCGTAGAATGGGGAGTATAATTCCAGGAAGAGCACAACTCTGTAAAGCTTTGTGATGGCCTGTCATCAGATACCTTTGTACCTGTCCTCCCATTGCTGCAGTTTTCATACAGCACTCAACAGGGCCCTGAAGTTTCGTTAAAGGCATCTCAGGGAGTGAGGGGAATGAGTGGGTTGCTACCCCTTCACTCCCAGCACAGAGCAGATGCTGTACTTTTATCTAGTTTAAATATAGGCATTCTGACTAAGATGTAATTTAAAGAAACATTCTGTGGCACTCTTCTACCATAATGTAAGCATCCTAGTGCATACATTAGATAGTAGACATCATCTGGACCTTCTACTTCTAGCAACATTGCAGACCAGATGGTCTGAAATAAATTCTTGATATAATAGATCTAGAAATGCTAGATAAACAATCTTTTAAACAAATGCTAAGCTCATAAGACAGGGAATTCCCAATGGGCCAAAATGAGGAAACAGCAGGAATCTCTGAACAAGCCCTGAAGTCAGATTCTCTTGAGAGGATTTGTCCATACCTGGACCCCAAGCCTTAGATTCTAATATCTAATAGCCTATACAAGGTGGGAGACACAACCAAGACCCTTGCACGAAGCAGCACCCAGGAAGGGCTCTACTCTCAGTGAAAGGTGGGCAAGAGGAAGCCCACCCACTGGGAAAGAAGCCTGTAAGGTAAATGGTCTATCTCAGCCTCTGTTCCAATTGGGGGAAATAGAAAAAATGTCTTCCCTGAGGATTTACTATTAGAGTTTTGCCCTCACATTGATTTAAGACTTGAATTTTTATTATCTGCTTAGTCCACAAAACTCAAAGTTGAGAGATTGGCTTAAAGTAGTCCCAAATCAGGCTTCACAGACTTCCCTAGATTTAGATAACCAAATTTGGGTTCACAATCCCAAATTATAAAATATATAAGAAAACAATCTCAGGAAAATTTGTCAGAAAGACACAACACAAAAGAGAATTAGATCTCTAAGGGCTTTGGATGTTATAATTTTCAAATATTAGAAGTATAAAACAGCTTAAAATTACTTCACAGTTTAAAACAGTTTAAAATGATTTCACACACAGAGAACAAAAGGCTATAAAAATTGGGCAGTTTTGAAAATAATAAAATAAAATTTCTAAAGATGGAAAACCATTAAAAATCAAATCTTATTAAATGCCCATACATAGCAGAAGGGTTGAATAAACTATGCTATGTCCGTACAACAGAGTACTCTGCAGCTGTAAAATAAAATGAAGAAGATCTCTGTCAACTGATACGAAATGATTTCCAGGACACAGTATAAACTGAAAAAAATCAGAGTACAAAAGAATACCTACAGTGTGCTACTCTCCATGTAAGAAGGAAGAAGATCCAAGAAAATACACGTTTGTTCCTTTGTGCCCCAGAAATACAGGAAGGATAAACTAGAAACTAAAGGGAATGGTTTACCTAAAAAGTGTGGACAGTTAAGGGGTGGAAAGAAAGGGAGAAGGGGATTCAAGCAGTATAGTGTCCACTATAAGCCAGGCACAAGGCTAAGGGTTGCTACCCTGTAATTAACAAGCTAATTCAAAAATTTCTAAGGAAGAACAAAGCACCAAGAATAGTCAAGACAATTTTGAAGAACAATGTAGGAAGACAAGAATTATTATAGCTATGGTAATTAAGACAGTGTGGTTTTGGCATGGGAATAGATGATTAGGCCAGTGGAACAGGGTAGAAATTAAAAAAACAGACACAGATGGAAATTCCCTGGTGGTCCAGTGGTTTGGATTCCGTGCTTCCACTGCTGGGGGCCCGGGTTCGATTCCTGGTCGGGGAACTAAGATCCCGCGAGCCACCTGGCACGGCCAAAAGAAAAAAAAAAACAGACATAGATAGAAACTTATACCAGAGTTGGCACTGCAGATCATTTTGGGGGGAAATGGGACTGTTCTATAAGTGGTCCCATGAAAATGGGTTATCTATGTGGAAAAAAAAATAAAATGAAACTAACTTACAGCATCCACCAAAAAATACAGCTAAATCAAATATTTGATTATGAAAAGGAAAACCGCAAGGAAATATTAAAATATCTTTATGATCTTGTGTGGGGGTAAGTTTTCCTAAATTAGGAACAAAATGATACATGTAACTACCTTCAGACTAAACTTCTGAGCATCCATAAACACTTTAAATTAAATGATGGACTGGACACAGACTGGGCTCAGGTGTTTACTCTCTGCATAATCAGTAAAGGGCTAGTGTCTGCAGTATGTATAAGTAACTCCCACAAATCTGTAAGAAGCAGACAAAAAAAAAAGAATAATTGAGAAAAAATATGAAAAGGCAGTTGACTGAAGAAGAAACTCCAGTGGTCAATAAACATAAAAAAACCCTACACCTTAATTGTAATCTGTCAGGCAAATAATTGAAACCATGAGAAACCAATTTCCCTCCCTTCGATTGGCAAGATTAGACAGGGGCTGGGGCAGCGGTGCTGGTGGGAAGATGTTCTCTATTGCTGCTGTGACCAGTTACCACAAACTTGGTGACCTAAAGAACATAAATCTATTATCTTACAGTTCTGAAGGGCAGAAGTCCAAAATAAGTCTTACTGGGCTGAAGTCAAGGTGTTGGCAGGGCTGCATTCCTTCCACAGGCTCTTGTGAAGAGTTATCGTTTCTTTGTCTTTTTGACCTTCTAGAGATGGCCTGTGTATCTTGGCTCACGGCCTCTTCCTCCATCTTCAAAGGCAGCAGCACCTTCAAATCACTCTCTCTGACTCTCCTGTCTCCCTCTTTCACTTATAAAAACATTTGTGATTATATTGGACTCACCTGGATAATCTAGGCTACTTCCTTCATCTTGTGATCCTTAATTTTAAAAAATTAATTAATTAATTAATTAATTTTTGGCTGCATTGGGTCTTCGTTGCTGTGCACGGGCTTTCTCTAGTTGCCGTGAGCGGGGGCTACTCTTTGTTGCGGTGCGCGGGCTTCTCATTGCGGTGGCTTCTCTTGCTGCGGAGCACAGGCTCTAGGCGCGCGGGCTTCAGTAGTTGTGGCACATGGGCTCAGTAGTTGTGGCTCGCGGGCTCTAGAGCACAGGCTCAGTAGTTGTGGTGCATGGGCTTAGTTGCTGCATGGCATGTGGGATCTTCCCAGAGTAGGGATCAAACCCATGTCCCCTGCATCAGCAGGTGGATTCTCAACCACTGCGCCACAAGGGAAGTCCCTTGTGATCCTTAATTTAATCACATCTGGAAAGTCCCTTTTACCATGTAAAGTAACATATTCATAGGTTCAGGGGTACTTAGACATCTTGTGGGGGCGGATTATTCTGCCTGCCACAGAATATGAATTGCTGTAACAACTTTAGAGAACAATTTGGCAATATTTAGTTAAATGGAAGATTCTCATAACCAATACCCGGTAATTATACTTCTAGATATAATCTTAGAGAAATTCTCATATGTGTGTATAAGGAAACAGATAAGAATAGCTCATTCTAGTGTTATTTGTAATAATACAAAATTTAGAAATAACCTAAAGTGTTCTGAAGTAGGAGAGAGAGAGTGTGTGTGTATCGGTCATATAACAAATACTGCAGTTAAACTGAACAAACTACAGTAACATGTATCCACAAGGATACATCTCCCAACAGAAATTTGGATGAAGTAAGCAAGTTCAATGATTCCCAGTTTGTGGAAAGTGGCACCAGTGGGGCGCTTCCCCTTCCTCTTCCTGAAAATCACCCCAAAACAAAGAGAACAACTAACAAAAATTCCAGCTTCCAATTATGGTGAAATCAGAGCATTAAAACTGCAAACCACCAGGAAGGCTGGAAGATCTTCCAAGAGCTGTGCAGGTGGAGTCATATGCATGAGGGAAAGGGGAGAGGACAGCACTCAGCAGAGTTCAGGCTCAGCAGAATCTGTGTCTCAAGGGGGAAGGGCACACCTTGACGATTAAAGCTTGCATCACTCACCAAAAGCTAAAAATGCTGGATAAAATTTTAAAAACATCTTTTAAAAAAAATTTTAAAAAATTTACTGAAGTGTAGTTGATTTACAATGTTGTGTTAATTTCTGCTGTATATCAAAGTGACTCAGTTATACGTATATATATTCTTTTTCATATTCTTTTCCATTATAGTTTATCACAGGATATTGAATATAGTTCCCTGTGCTATAAAGTAGGACCTTGTTATGCATCCATTCTATATATAATAGTTTGCATCTGCTAATCCCCAACTCCCAATCCATCCCTCCCCCAACCCCCCTCCCCCTTGGCAACCACAAGTCTGTTCTCTATGTCTGTGGGTCTGTTTTGTAAATAAGTTCATCTTGTCATATTTTAGATTCCACATATAAGTGATATCATATGGTATTTGTCTTTCTCTTTCTGACTTATTTCACTTAGTATGATAATCTCTAGGTCCATCCATGTTGCTGCAAATAGCATTATTTCATTCTTTTTTATGGCTGAGTATTATTCCATTGTATATATGTACCACATCTTCTTTATCCATTCATCTGTTGATGGACATTTAGCTTGCTTCCATGTCTTGGCTATCATGAGTAGTGCTGCTATCAACATAGGGGTGCATGTATCTTTTTTGGGTTATATTTTATTTATTTATTTACTTGTTATTATTATTTTTTTGGCTGTGCTGTGTGGCATGCAGGATCTTATTTCCCTGACCAGGGATCAAACCTGTACCCCCTACAGTGGAAGCGCAGAGTCCTAACCACTGGACCACCAGGGAATTCCCTGTATCTTTTTTTTAAAAATTTATTTATTTTATTTATTTTATTTTTGGCTGCGTTGGGTCTTCGTTGCTGCGCATGGGCTTTCTCTAGTTGTGGCGAGTGGGAGCTACTCTTCGTTGCAGTGCACAGGATTCTCATTGCGGTGGCTTCTCTTGTTGTGGAGCACGGGCTGTAGGTGCACAGGCTCAGTAGTTGTGGCACACGGGCTTAGTTGCTCCACAGCATGTGGGATCTTCCCGGACCAGGGCTTGAACCCATGTCCCCTGCATTGGCAGGTGGATTCTTAACCACTGTGCCACCAGGGAAGCCCTCCCTGTATCTTTCTGAATTATAGTTTTTCCAGGAGTGGGATTGCTGGATCATATGGCAACTCTAGTTTTAGTTTTTTGAGGAATCTTCATACTGTTAAAAACACCTTTTAGGACTTCCGTGGTGGCGCAGTGGTTAAGAATCCACCTGCCAATGCAGGGGACACAGGTTTGAGCCCTGGTCCGGGAAGATCCCACATGCCGCAGAGCAGCTAAGCCTGTGCGCCACAACTACTGAAGCCCACGTGCCTAGAGCCTGTGCTCTGCAACAAGAGAAGCCACCACAATGAGAAGCCCACGCACCACAATGAAGAGTAGCCCCTGCTCGCTGCAACTAGAGGAAGTCCGTGCACAGCAACGAAGACCCAATGCAGCCAAAAATAAAATATAAATAAGTAAATTAATTTATTAAAAAAAATCTTTTAAATACAATGCTGAGCTTCCAAGAAAGTAAGAGATTTTAGAGTGGGAAAAAAAAAACACCCAAAGTAAAAGCAGGAACTGCTTTAAAATGTACCCAGGATTTTGTTCTTATCCATGTTTGGTGAAGCCAACAGATCAGGAGATGGTTGCCATTGAAAAGATAGTCTGTTGTTTGTTTCAGTTTTCTGCGGGGGTGGTGGGGGTGGGGGTGGTGCATGCTGTACCCTGCAGGGCCACACGGGGAAGCATGAGGGCCAGTCCGGAGGCAGAAGGAGGAAGGGAAGTGTGAGGGCTAGAGCCTTTATTGTGGTTTCTGCAGGAAAAGCAGGGCAAGGCAGTGTAAGCAGGCTTAGGATTGGCTAGTTTGAATAATTTCTGCGGGCTCTGGGGTACAGGGGCTGTCTCACTGTCTCTAGTTGTCTGGAACCTGGCCCTGAGGATGATTAGGGCAGAGGAATATTACTTCCTGCAGTATAAGAACCAGATAGAGGAGGTGGTTGGACGTTGTATGGGCTCTGGATTGGTTGGTTTGTATACGAAAGGTGCTCTGGCAGGTGTGTTGTTTGCTAACTCTAGGAATTAGTAGCCCTGGCAGGTGCAGTTTCTCCCGGGTCAGTATGGCTCCAGATACCAGAGCATCAAGATTACAGAAGATAAGAAAATATAGTTAATAACAGGGACCTAGGTAAAGCTGGCTTTCACCCCACACTTACTGCTGACCTGGGAAACCTCATCTTCCTCGTGGATGGCTGACAGGCAGTGAGGACAGAAGATGAAGTCCTGGGGCTACCTAGGGGAGGAGTTTGACTGAGCGGCCTTATATAAAGTGGAGCCCCCAAAATTACACCCTCTGCTTAAGGATGAACAAAAATAGGAACTTGCAAGGCAGAAGGAGACACCAAGGAAACTTGCCTGTCTTAAACTTGGCATTGGTTATAGGGAAAAAAGTCTCCCCTAGCAACCATGACCACAAGGTGACTCTAATACAGTTCAGGGCCTGAGTTCCCACCATCTGTGTGATCTCCAAAACCTCAAGTGGAGGATTTAATTTAAAGTGGCTGCAGGTTGGTAGTTTGCCCAGGAAACTGGCAGGAGTGAAAACAAGCTCTCTCCGGCAGAGAACACCCACAACAGCCCCTCAGCATGAGTTAAACCAAATATGAATCATGATTAAAAAGTACTGAAATACAAAGAAAAAAGCCACCATGGGAGGGTGGGAGGGAGACGCAAGAGGGAGGAGATATGGGGATATATGTATATGTATAGCTGATTCACTTTGTTATAAAGCAGAAACGAACACACCACTGTAAAGCAATTATACACCAATAAAGATGTTTAAAAAAAAAAGCCACCATGAGTAAGAATTAGCAAAAATAACAACACATTCAGACCCCCAAGGTCGTTGATATTGGAATGAATAGATAGAGAATGTAAAATAAGTATATATGAAATGTTTAAAGAAATAAAAGAATGAATTTAAAATGAGCAAGGAACAAGAGACTATTAAAAATAAACAGCAAGTTTAAAGGCCCAGTTAGAATGTTGAGAAATTAAAAGTGTAATATTTTTAAATTTAAAACTCAATAATGGAGCAAAAAATTTGAACAGTCACTTCACAAAAGCAAATATATATATAAGGCCAATAAGCACATGCAAAGATGCTCAACATGCTTCATCAGCAGGGAAATCCAAATTAAAACCACAATGAGCTACAATTTCACGAGCGCTAGATGGACGAAAATAAAAAGACTTGACGATATCAAGTGTTGTGAAAGATGTGGAGCAACTGGAACTCTCATACATGGCAGGTAGGAGTGTAAAAAGACTAAAAATATATTGCTGTGTATAAATTATACTTCAGTAATTTATGCATAAGTTATGAATTTACTTAATTACACAGTTATCAAAAACAGAAAAAGTAAGTTTACTACATATAGTTTAAACCATGCAATATAGTGCTATATATTGCTTAGGGATGTATGTATATGTGGTAAAAGTATTTTTCCTTTTTTTTTTCTGTGAGTGAGAAACCCCAAATAAAGGGTTCTGGCTACTTCAGGGATGAAAAGGGAATTAAGTCAGGTCAGGGGACTCAGGGGACTCAGGGGACTCAGGGGACATTCGTCGGTAGTGTTTAATTTATGAAGCTGGGCACACACATGCTCATTGTATTATTTTTTTATTTAGTTAAAATATTCTTAATTTAAAAAGTAAAAAAAAAGGAATAAAAAGTAAAATATGCTCATTGTAAAAAAATGAAGGTCAAACAATATGGAAAGTTACAAATTGAATAGTAAGATGTATAAGGGTATACATCTTTCCACATATTTTCTGTTTCATTATATCTTTTGTTATACTTATTTGTATGTCTTAAGTATTTCAATAATTAATTTAAAAGTAAATAAAAGTCATCTTGTCCAACCTCTCAGCTAACTCCTTGAGGTGGAAGATCTCTCCCTGGTAACTTCCTGTTTACACTCAATCGGAGATTAGGTCCAGCAAGAGCCACCTTGGGTTATGACAATGACATTTCTTTCATTTCCACCCCATACTGTCTCCCTAGGCTACCAACCTGGCTCCTGCGGACGCCAACAGCAAAGCAGACCCCTATGTGGTGGTGAGCGCTGGCCAGGAGCAGCTGGACACCAAGGAGCGCTACATCCCCAAGCAGCTGAACCCCATCTTTGGAGAGTGAGGCTGGGCCCTGGGCTTGGGAATGGGGAGCAACTTTGCCATCCCACCCTGCGGCTCTCACTCAGGCAGCTGGTGTGGTGTGGGGGAATGGACAGAAGCTGTTGAGTCCCCTCACACCCCTACCCCTCACAAGACCACCTCCTAGGGTGTGGAGGTGTTCTCATCATGCTCTCTCCTGGCCAGGGTCCTAGAGCTCAGTATCTCTCTCCCTGCTGAGCCAGAGCTGACCGTGGCTGTGTTTGATCATGACCTCGTGGGTTCTGATGACCTCATCGGAGAGACCCACACTGATCTGGAAAACCGATTCTATAGCCACCACAGAGCAAACTGTGGGCTGGCGTCCCAGTATGACGTGTGAGTCCAACAGGGCCCTCAGGAGTCATTCTAAGTCTGACCAAAGACATTCAAGTTCGCATCCCACCTGTCTGTCCAGATCCTTTGATTTCATAGAAGGGGACTCCCCTGCGACCAAGACATTATAGCTTAGTGGTCAAGAAATGGGCTTGGGAGTTGGGATCCTGTAACTAATAAGTCACTTGGCTTTCCTAAGCTTCAGTTTCCTCATCTGAAAGACAAGGGTAATATCAGTATCTCCTTCATAGGAGCACCTGGCATGCATATTTGATTTTCACCGTTACCGTAAGCGAGAACTAACCTGTCCCCCAGAGGAGTTACAAACCTGGATCCCAAGTCCTCAAGGGCACCCATCCCTGACCCTGTGCCCAAGTACGTTCATATGCTGGATCCAACTGAGGCACATTCCTTTTCTGCCGCAGGGACAGCTACAGTGCCTGGCGTGACGCATTTTGGCCTTCGCAGATCCTGGCGGTGCTGTGCCTACCCTGTGGTCTCCCCCCACCTGAATACTGAGCCGGGGCTGTCAAGGTGGGCAGCAAACTCTTTCTGACACCGCCAGAGACCCTGCCCCCAGGTACCAGCCCCTCTCCGCTGCACAGTCCAGAGAGAGCAAGATGGAAGAACAAGGTACAGGGGGACCCTGGTGCCCAGCCTAGTGTGCCCCACAAAGAGCCGGCCTCCCTCTGCAAGCAGAGGAGGTGAGTTTTGGCTGAGTAAGGATGATAGTGGAGAGAAAATGGTCTTTGTTGGTGAGTGTGAGATCTCCAGGGAGCCCTAGTGAACCCCTCAGAGCCATAGCTAATTGGGGACACAGGGGTCCCATACAACATAAAATATGGATGCAGAATTTAGCTCATGCTTCATAAATGGCCAGTGGTCTGTTCTCTAAACAAGGTCTGCACAAAGGCCACAAACCCTCCAGTCCCACTGTCCCCATGACTGCTGGCTTTTCACTGGCAAAAGTTGTTAGAGCTTTCTGTGCATTATGGACTTGCCCTCCCAGCCCATGGGTTTGTCCAATGCAGCAGCTGCCTCAGCCTAGAGCGTCTATTGAGGGCAGGGGGAGGAAGGGAGGAGAGTTGGGAACTGTGCGGAACCCAAGCTCACACACCTCTTGTTGCAGGTAGTGGGGACTCCAAGGTGGCAAGTGAGGTCCCTGAGGAGGCCCAGGCATTGCTGGTGCTGCGGCGCTGGCAGGAGACGCTGGGGCTTGGGATCCAGCTGGTACCTGAGCATGTAGAAACACGGCCCCTCTACCATTGCCGCAGCCCAGGGCTGCTGCAGTTGAAGGAGGGCTCAGCACCCAACCCCGGAACCCCAGGACTCCCACCTGGTCCTGGACCTGGGCCCCCAGGATGCCCTTTCTCCAAGACCTCCACCTGGGCACTGCCACTTCTGACTTTGGCTCCTGATCCCCAAAATCCCCACTCCAGTCTTGGACTTCCATCCTGGACCCCATACCCACACCCTGGACTCTGGTTCTGAAGGATCCCCACCCCTGGGCCACCAAGGCTCAGGTCTGGCACTCCCAACCTGACCTCTACCCCAGATTCCTAGGATCGGGACCTGGGAACACTAGATCTTACTTCTGATCTCAACCTTCCACTTCTGGGGCCTCATCTCTGAACCCTCAGGCTAACCTCAACCCTGGAATTCCCAGTTCAGACTCCACCTTCATCCTCATACCCCAGGATCTGCCCTCTTGACCCCAGCTCTTCTCTCCACTGGGGCAAGGCACAGCCTCTGGCCACAGGGCTGTTAGGGGAGGTGGGACCCAGCAAGACCCTTTAGCCTCTTCCTGTGCCCCCAGGGATCCCTTCATGTGTGGATTGACATGTTCCCCCGAGATGTGCCTCCCCCACCTCCAGTTGACATCAAGCCTCGGCAGCCAATCAGGTAAGAGAGAGTCCTGGTCCGTCCTCCCATGGGGTGGGCACATCTTGGACAGCCCACATCTTGGACAAGGGCGCTCTGAAAACCTGTGCAAGGGCCCCCATGAAGCAAGCAGAGCTGATCCAGGCTTCAGGTAGGTGAGCCATTAAATTCCCTTTTTTTTTTTCATAAGCCATTGTGAGTTGGGTGTCTGTCACTTGCAACTGAAAGAGTCCAAATACCAGTTAACCCCCTTTTGACCTCAGCTACTCTGAGTGGAGGGTGTGTGCACTTCAGATGTCAGCAATCTGTCACTTTCTACATCTGGGCTCTGCTTTCCTTGGTGTCACTCTCATGGAGACTTACGCAGTCTGGGGTCAGTGACTTTTAACAGTGGAGGCTTACATCTTACCAACCGGACTACTTGAGCAGAAAAAAAACCCACGTCTTTCCCAGTTAGAGCAAAAGTCTCAAGCTGACTCTCATTGGACCAGCTTGGGTCAAATGCTGATTCCTGAACCAATCTTTGTGATCAGGGAGCTGTAATGCATTGAGTGGCCAGTTCTGGGCGATGTCGTAGGTGATATACCCACCTCTGGAGCCAGAGAGGGGCTGGTCTGCCCCACCAGGATCACACAGACTGACAGTAGTGGGGGTGGAGTGGGAGTCACCAAAAGAAAATCAGAGTGCTGTCAACAAGTGAGGGGAAATTGATACGGGGGCAAAAGAAAACAATAGATATCCAGGAAACCTCATGACAGACAAGGACAGGGCTATTTGGGGTAGGATCAAGAATGTTGCAGCCCTTCCTTCTGTCCCCCAGGGGCTGCGTGCTGTCATCCCCACTTGGTGTCTCTCTGCAGACTGTCTCTCTCTGCTTGCACAGCACTTTGGCTTGTGGTGGCTCCAGCTCTGCATCTGATGCTTTTTGAGTCAACCTTTCAGGGTCTTGATTCCAAATTTATGGGAGGGAGAAGCCCATTGGCCCAGCTTGGGTCAGCAGACCATTCCTGGTGCCATCCGGGGGGGTGGGGGCGGTCGGTGATACCTGGGGCTGTCCCACAGACATCCTGATCACCCGGCTGGGCACACATCAGGTGCTCAATGCGTGTCAGTGGCCCTGGCCCAGGTCCTTCCTGCAGCCCCTCCCAGGACCCCTCTCGAGAGTCTGAAAACCCTCCCCCAGTACATCCCTCAGCTATGAGCTCAGAGTCATCATCTGGAACACGGAGGATGTAGTTCTGGATGATGCAAACCCACTCACTGGAGAGATGTCGAGTGACATCTATGTGAAAAGGTAGGCCTACAGGCCGAGCGGGCACATGGCTGTGTACTGAGGTGAGATTTCGAACAGGGGCTTGGGCCCTGGGCTGAGCCAGAGCCCTGTCCCCTAGGCCCTCGATGGCGCCCGGAGCGGGGTGGAGGGACCAGTCTGGTGGTGAGCGGAGGGGCAGGCTGGGTGAGGAGCCGGTTTCTGGGCTCCGTCCAGCACGGATGCCCATCCCCTCCGCCTGCACCTTTCCCCTGGCTCCAGCTGGGTGAAGGGGCTGGAGCACAAGCAGGAGACATTCACTTCAACTCTCTGACAGGGGAGGGGAACGTCAACGGGCGCTTCGTGTTCCACTTTGACTACCTGCCCACCGAGCGAGAGGTGAGCGTCCGTTGCCGGCCTGGACCCTTCGCCCTGGAGGAAGCTGAGTTCCGGCAGCCGTCTGTGCTGGTCCTGTAGGTCTGGGACTATGACTGCATCTCCGCCAACGACTTCCTTGGTACCGCTTAGCTGCCCTCCTACCTCAACCCCTAGCCCCGATTTCTGCCCTCATTGCCCTGTCCCCTCTCCCCTGGGTTCCCTACTCTAACCCAATCCTCAATCCTGGATTTCAGACTCTAGGTCTGCTTTCTGGCCTAATTACTGAACTTATTCAGCTCTGAGCACCACAACCTCCATTTCTACCCAAATCTCCCACTCAGTCCTCTAATTTGACCTGAGCTCGGGTTACACTGGAGTCTGACTCCATGGCCTTTAGTCCCTGCTTTGGCAGTCTGGTCCCATCCTGGGCCCTGTATCATCAGGGTCTGACAACCTGCTGACATTTGGGCTGTGGTGTGTGGTCCATAGCTGTGGCCTGACCGCCACATTCTAACTTTTCATGCCCCGATTTACAATCCCGCTGTGCTGCCCCTCCCCCAAGATGCTCTCAGCCATCTTGTCACTTTCTACCTCTGGGCTCGGCTTTCCTTGGTGTCACTCTCAGGGAGGGGAGGTTGGCTCAGACCTTGAGCTCCTGCCTAACCCAGAGAGCTCTGGACCTGCAGGATCCCTGGAGCTGCAGGTACCGGACATGGTGTGAGGGGCCCGGGGCCCCGAGCTCTGCTCCGTGTGGCTGGTCCGGGACGGGGCCGGGCCGAGGTGTAATCTGTTTCGCTGCCGCCGCTTGCGGGGCTGGTGGCCTGTAGTGAAGCTGCGGGCGCCGGAGGACGAGGAGCGGGAGCAGCGGGAGGCTCAGGCTGGCAAGAAGAAGAGGAGGAAGAGGAGGAAGGGCCGGCCAGAAGGCTTACGAGTTCTCGGGCTCAGGAGGCAACGTCTACATCCTCACGGTGGGTGCGGCCAGGCCAGGAACCGGGCCAGGCAGGGGCCAGGCCTGAGCCGGCCTGAGAACTTGGCTTCCGTCGCCCCTTTTCCAGGGGAAGGTGGAGGCAGAGTTTGAGCTGCTGACGGTGGAGGAGACTGAGAAACGTCCAGTGGGAAAGAGGCGCAAGGAGCCGGAGCCCTCGGAGAAGCCCAAGGGTGTGGGCGGTGCGGTGCAGGAGGCGGGGCCAGAGCCTGGGGGAGGGGGGAGGGGGCAGCCGGGGGGCTTCCTCATCATTCCGACACCACCTGCTTCCCTGCAGCCGCCCCAAAACCTCCTTCAACTGGTTCGTGAACCCGCTGAGGACCTCCGTCTTCTTCATCTGGCGCCGGTACTGGCGCATCCTGCTGCTGCTGGCG
The DNA here is from genome assembly GCF_028564815.1 of Eubalaena glacialis. Classification (NCBI taxonomy): domain Eukaryota; kingdom Metazoa; phylum Chordata; class Mammalia; order Artiodactyla; family Balaenidae; genus Eubalaena; species Eubalaena glacialis. The sequence continues at coordinate 24,351,145 of NC_083728.1, forward strand.
GCGCTGATCACCGTCTTCCTCCTCCTCGTCTTCTACACCAGGCCAGGCCTGATCAGCCAGGTCACCGTCCACCCCCTCCACCGCCCCTACCTGACCTTGGACACTCATTCTGTAATGCCAGCTCCTCAACTCCTGCCCCTGGTGTCCTTCCCACCAACAGGAACCATCCTGGCGTTCCCTGCTTTCTCTGTGTAAACCTAACGGGGTATCCACTCTGTCCCCTGAACACATGCTGCAGATAATAAATGACACTATGGGCAGAGTGTTCTTGGGTGCTGGGATTCTCTGCACTAATGAATACACAGGATGGGAGGCCGCCCACGTGGCCCTACTGCCAGGAATAGGGCCCCGCGGGGGGTCACAGCCGAGGAGCCCTGGCCACTGAGGTGTCAGGCCCTCGAGCAGCCCACCTGCTGCCCCTGCTCCTGCCAGCGGCTGGGTCCCTCTCACCCGATCTGCTGTGGCTTCTGCTGTTCCATGACAGCTAAACCCTTTATGTGCTCCGTGAACTTGTACCAACCCTGAGAGCAGGCAGATCACTTAGGACACTTGACTGCAAATGGTAGAAATCCCAACCCAAGCTGGCTTAAGCAAAAAGGGAATTTATTGGCTTACACAGCTGTAATTCCCAGGAGTTGGTTGGCTTCAGGTGCTGTTTGTCTCAGGGTTCAAACAATGTCACCAGGACTGGTTCTCTGCCTGAGCTTGGCGCTGCAGTCCTCAGGGGAAGCTCATTTGCAGACAGGTTCTCTCCTCGGAAGTGCGGGATGGCTGCAGCAACCCCACGTCTCCCCATACTCACGTCCGGAAGGAAAGAAAGCTTTCCTAGGCCTGACGGATCCTAGCTCGCTCTGGGTCACTGGGGTGGGGGTGTGGGATAGGATATGCTGATTGGGGCCCTCCCCTGGGGGGAGCTTAGGGTGGGAGATCAGCCCTCTTCCCAAATCACACAAGCTGACAGTGGGCAGGGAGGTTCCCAGAGGAAACCCAGGATACCGTTAACAAGGGGGAATGGTTCCCGGGTGACCAAAAAAACAAGGCTCACTACAGCTGACAATATCACCCGCAATTCATAAATGAGACAAGGGCCCACCAATAACACGTCTAAGGTCACAGCTCGTAAGTGGCCACATCAGAGCTGGGTCTCATATCCGGCTGCCTCCAGAAGTTTTGCTGTCATTGCCCTACTCTGCTTTCTGTCCTCCGCTTCTCCCCCCACTACTGTTTTACACTGAAACTCCCTGAGAAATGACTGGCTGAACTGACCAGCTACTAATGTCCCTGGTTCCCTGGGCTGTGCAGTGGTGAGGTCTCAGGGCCGGTTCCCCACACATTTTAAGGGCTGTAATGGGAAGGCCTGACTAGCTCCAGAGCCAGAGTCTGATGTGAGCTCTGCTCCAGAATGGCCACTGCTACCTTCCCTCCCCATTTTTCAGTTCTGTGTCCACCCAGGAAATTGCAAAGGACCTGGCTGTACCCCTCTGGGCACCAGGAGCCAGCAGGCGCTTGGCACGTCGCAGGGTCAGTGAGCAGGAGGGGATCAGGTGACTGAGCCCAGGGTGGCAGGGAGGGGCCCCAGCTTTAGCCACCACTGAGGTGGCAATCCCCAGCCTGCAGCCAGGGCCTATTACCAGTGGGGTCGAAAACTCACAAGACTGGGGGCCAGGATGACTCCAGGAAGCTCATCCTGGACAGGTCCATCTTAGCCCTGGGGCTGAACCCAAAAGGCCTGAAGGCCACAGTCCGAGGGACTGATGATGGGGCTGTGGAGTGAACATTGGTCTGGTTTGAATCAAGTCCTATTAAGCAGGGGACGTCCACGTGGGGCTCCCAGAGGCACCTGGCTCTGATCAGTCAGTCCTGACTGCCTTCAATAAGTGGCTGTGATGAGGGTTGTTCCCACGCTCCAGCCAGACCCAAGAACCACACAGAGACCAGCGAATACTATCACAATCAATAGATTTACCAACCTGGGGCTGCGACTGACTCTTTGCAGAGGGGGTGTGCGGGGTGGGTGGGGTAAGAGGCTGGGAAAATGACCACAAGACCAAAGAAAAACAGGGACTTATTGGGGGGGAAGGGACGGACAACTATGTTGTCTTCCCTAGATCAATTTTCTTCTGGATGGCTCGAGCCGAGTGGTAGATGAGAGAGTCGATGAGTCCGGCCACTGGGGAGAGAGACGAGGGCTGGCACTGGCCCAGGCGGGCTCTTGGCTTGACCTCCGGGCCTTGTCACCTGACTGGCCAGGCCAGCATCCCCCCCTTGGCCCTTGAAGTACCCCTCCTCCCTCAACCAAAACCTAGTGGGGGAGTCAAGCTTTACACTCCCCACCACGCCCTGAACCCCAGACAGACACCCTCGAGCTTCTAACCTGTGAACATGCCCCCGATGATAGCGCACACGCCTGTCAGGAAGTGTGTGAAGGACCTGGAAGAGGGGCGGGGGAGGGTCAGCAGGCACCCCGCTCCCTGCCGGCCCAGGCCCCTCCCTTTCCCCGCCCTCACCTGTGCTTCTCCGTCAGCTTCACCATCATGGGCGAGAGCTCGTACAGCACGAAGACTCCAGGAAGCCCCTGATCGCCCATCAGCCCATTGGCGACCTTCTCATGTCTGGTCACAGAGAACTGATTTGTCCTCAGCACCTGGAACGGGAGGGGAGCCTGGGCCAGGGCCGGGTCTATGACCTGGCTCCCAACCCTGCCGCCCCACCCCTGCTCCTACCCCTGGTGTTGCAGTGCCTTGACTGTGTGGAGGAGAAAACGAGGCCCACGTTGGAAACAAACACTGCAAGGCCTGGGGACCACCTAGATGCCCTCTCCCAGCCTGACCATCCCAGCTTCCCCTCCAGTCACCAGCTCTTTACAGTTTCTCAATCCCAGCTACGTTTGGTGGACCCTCTCAATGGGGGTCCAGGGGTGACAAGCAACCCTCCAAGGCTGCACCACAAGCTCCTGGCGAGGCTGGGCCTGACTTCCTCCCTGCTCAGGCCCATGCAGTCTACCAGTCTGTGGAGATGCTGCTCCACAGGCCACAGGAGAGACGGGAGGAAGGGGCACGGGAGGGTTGACCTTGCTAGCTCCAGGCTCAGGGCAGATAATGGGGGACAGTGAGGCAGACAGAGAGTGGACACGGGAGGAGTGGATGGAGGCACTTTGGGCAAGTAGGAAAAGCTCTTTGAAATCTGACAGCCTGGGGCCTGAGCTCTGGCTGTGAGAGCAAATCACCTACCCTCTCTGAGCCTCAGCTTGTCACCCATCATATGGGGATAAGAGCAGGACTTCGCTTCCCAGCTTGAAGGAACTCAAGTGCTTGGCACCAAGAAGGTGCCCGGATGTCTGAGCTCCCTCAGACTCACCTCCCCATCTACCTTCATGTACACTGTGGGCACCACCTTCACAAAGTACTGGAACATCATGGAGGCTGTAGGGAGAAGAGGGCACTGGGCGTGGGTGCAGGCAGGGCTTGGGTGGCTGGGGGCTACCTCCCGGGCTGGTACCTTGGGGTGCAGTGACGTTGGTGTGGTCCAGGGGGTTCACAATGCCCGGGTAGTCCTCCCCGAATGACAGGTGCTGGATGTAGTGGGTCATGTTGATCTGCAAGCAACACCAGCTCCTGGGTCTCGGAGGACTCGAGGCCCCGACAGGCCCCTCCCTCTCAAAGGCTCTTCAGACAGGAGCAGACAGGGGCACCTGGGTCTGGGGAGTGGGTGTGTGGAGATGGGCCAAGGGCTGGGCCCTGCCTAGGAGAACCTGCTTGAGACAGGCACCCCCGACCCCCACCTAGGAACTCCTTCCTCAGGGTCTGGGGGCTCCTGGGGCTCCAGAGTTTGAGGTTCTGGGACTGCACCCACCCATTAGCCAAGCACAGACTGGACATGGGCCCTGGGTGGCAGGTGCTGGCTTTGCCTGGAGGCGCCCCAGATCTCCCAGCTCCGGCTCCTGTCCTGCTCCTGTCTAGATCAAACTTAGCCACTAGAGGGATCTTTCAAAAAAGTGCAAATCTGATTACATCATAATCCTGCTTAAAGTAAGCCAACAGCTTCCCAACTGCTTGGGAGAAAGTCCAGACCCCCTGGCTGGCCTGCCAACCCTCCAGCCTCATCCTCATCCAACCACATGGCCCTGTTGTTCCTTAGAAGTGCCCCAACCCTCCTGACCTCACCCCAAGGCTCCCTCTTCCCGGATGCTCTTGTCCAAGCCCATCCCTTGTCTCCAGCCCACGCAGATCTCAGTTCAAAAGTCACCGCCAGTACCCTCAGACCGTACCCCCTGTCAGAACATGGTTTATTTTTCTATATCTGCTCCCCACCCCAGGATGTCTCTACAGAGAATGAAGGCAGCAGCATGCTTCCACCTCCACCCGCCCTCCATAGTTTCTACCTGGTACGTACATTGTCGAGGCCGAAGCTCTGCAGGTCATGGACTAGGAGAGAAGGGAGATGTCAGCAGGTGGAGCAGGCTCCCCACACCCTTGCTTGGGCCTCCTCACTCCTCCCTCTGGACTGTGCCTGCCTGGCTCGTCCTCCACCCCTCATTCACTCACCAGTCTGGCCCTGCTTGAGGGCAGCCAGAGGGCCCGCCGCAGGCCTGCGTGAGAGGCTGTGCCCTCCACAGGCCCCACTTCCTCCCTCACATACACAGGGAGCCCTTCACGGGCATCACTCCAGGCCTTTGCTCCCACCAAGGCCCTGCCTGCAGCTCAGGAAAGAAAACCCACTGACTCAGGTTTAACGAGAGCCGATGCCCAATCACTGAACCCCAGAGTGAGGCGGGACCTGAGAATGTGGTCCAAGCTCTTTCCCTGCCTCCTCTGCCCTCACCCTCAACCCACCAAAGGAAATCTCATAGGCAACCTGCACCCTCTGTTCCAGAACAAGCTCTTCCTGCCCTCTAACCCTGATCCCTCCTGCTACAAGGAACCCCACCTAAAAGATACATCCCACTGCTTTTTATAGTCACCCGGCAGCCATCCCACCCATCCACACCTCCACCCATCCTGGGAGGGCAGGCTGCCCCAGAAATGGGGGCTTGGCCTCCCTGGGAGGGCAGGGCCACTTACTCTCCACAGCATGTACTGCAGCATGGGGAAGGGAAGAAGAGAGAAGGGAGGAAGAGAAAAAAGATTCAGAGCTTCACAACAAGAACTACGAGAATTACGGACCAAGATATGTGGTAGAAGGGAAGACTGGATATTCCTGCCTCAGCAGCAGGGTCTGGACTCAGCTAACAAGCCTCCTCCTGGTCCCCTCCCCAAAGGAGCCCTTCCCTGGCCAGAGAAGAGGGCAAGGGGGCTTGGGGGCAGAAGTATGGTGGCCTAGGAAGAACAAAAGACCTAGAGCCCAGAGTCACTTTCCTAGCTGTGTGACCTTGGGAAAATCACTTGTCCTCTCTGAGCCTTGGTGTTCCCCTCTGCACAGGGCTGTCCTGAGGACCAGGCAGGATCTAAGATGGGAAAGTACTTGGTAAACTTTACAGTCTTCTCCTTTTCTCCCCCAATCAACATAATGTCAGAAACTAGCTCCCAGGCCTTCAATTCAGCCTCTGGCCTCGGGCAACTGTAGTTCTGTGTTTCGAACATCCTTCTAGGATATGGAGTGCCTTTTGCCCTGGGCTCCCTGACTATGACAACAGCCCAGACAGAGAAGCAGAGACGCACCACCTCTTACTGAGTGCCCGCAGGCCCTGCGCCCACAGCTCCACGCTGATCGTCTTCCTAATCCCAGTAAGACCACCCTTCCCCGGCCCCCTCCAGATCCACCTGCCTGCTCCTCTCCAACACTCAGCCTCATCTCCGACTGCCTTAAAGACCAGCAGGGCCATCTCCATCAGGCCTGTTACTCCTGCTGTCCTTCGTTACCAGGCAGCTCAGGACTGCCAGGTCATCTCTCATCCCCTGGACTCTTGTCACCACGTAGCTCTGTACATCCCCTTAGTATAATCCCGACTCCCATCCCTCCCAGACCCTTCCACGTGCCCTGTTACTCATCAGCAAAACCTCGACATCTTCAACCTCCAAATCTTCCCTTCACCTTGTGCTCTGGCGGCAGCCCAGCTCTCCCTTGAGGGCACTATTTCCCTTGCAGACCCCAAGCAGTGACTATTTCTCTCCCACACCCGTCCTCCTCCTTGGCCTTAAGAGAGGTCCTCCTTGCTCCTTAATGCCATTTCCAGATCACTGTCCCTTGATCTTCCCTAAAAGTCTCCAGGTCCGCAGCTCCTGGCACACTATACCACCTCCCATCCCCATCTGTTTGCTGGAGATCCACACAGAACTGCTGGTCAGTCCTCCCATGCCGGTTCTCAAGAGTTTTAGCCACTGTCACGCTCTCCCATACGATGGTCCTGTCACAATTCCTGGTGATTTCCACATCACTCAGCTGCCAACCTACCCATACCTGTGTAGATCTGCCCTTCCTCCTGTTGCCAAGTTGGGGCTTTCTACACCTCTAAGGCACTACATTCTGTCTTTTTCCTTCTCAAGGACTTCACTCCAGTAAATGTCTCTCTCATCTCCGGAGCATCGCTTCTGCTCTCTTCAGCAGGTAACTTCCAACAGCATATTAACACACTGCTACATCACACATCTTACAAAACCCCCCTTGACTCCACATTTCCCTCCAGCCACAGCCCACTCTCTCCCTTCCCTTTAGAACAAACCCCACAAGAGCTGCCTCTGCTCACTGGCTCCAACTCCTCTCCCATTCCCTCCTGAACCGCTCAGTGGTGCTCCCTGGCACTCCACCCAAACCGCTCTGTTACGGTCACAATGACCACTGCCACGTTATACACCCAATGGTCGTTCTCCTTGATGTCCAGAAGCATCTGATATGGTTTTGGAAACACTTTCGTCCCTTAGCTTTCAGGATGCCTGGTTCACACTCTCATCTCCTCGGGGTTTCTTAGCAGTCTCCTCTGCTGCGCCCTCCTGATGCCCCGTCCTCTAATGCTGGGGCCCGGTGCTTAGGCTCCTGAGGTCTCCTCTTCTCCATCTACCCTCACCTCCACCCAGAAGGTGATTCATTCAGTCCCATGGTTTTAATACACTGATGACTCCAACATTTGTATCTCTAGGCCAGACCTCTCCCCTAAACTCCAGACTTGAATGGCCAACTTCTTACTTGACATCTGAGGTGTCTAAAAGGACACCCACATCCCATTGGTCCGAACATGTTGAAAGCGGCTTTATGCCCCCGACTCCAACCACCTAAACCTGCTCCTCTGAGTCATCCCCCATCACTAAATGGTAACTTCATCCTTCTCGCTACTCAAGTAGAAAACTTCGGAGTCATCTTGACTCCTCTTTCCCTCACCTTCGCATCCATCAGCAACTCCACCTTCAAAATACCCGCAGTCACTTCTCACCACATCTACCACCACTCTGGCCCCGCCCCCATCACCTGGTGCCTGAACGGATTGCCCTAACAGCCTCCTGATCGGCCCGGCCTCTCTGTCTCTGTCCTCCTCCGCCACCCCCCAACCCGGGCCCCCCACCGTCTTCTCCACAGAGCAGAGGGCTGCCTGCCTTTTCAAAGTTAAGTCAGATTACGCGCCACTTCTTTAGAGCCCCACGACAGCCTTCCATCTCACGCAAAGCAGCAGCCCGAGTCCCCGCGGTGCCCTCCTGGGCCCCATTACCTCCCGCACCTTACTGCTAATCAAGCAGCTCGGCTCACTGTGTCCGGCCACCCTCACTTCCTCACTTCCTCACTGTACCCTGAGTTCACCAAGCACATTCCTGCCTTAGGGATTTGCATTTGCTATTCTCTCTGCTTGAAACACCTCGCCCCAGTCATCCACATGGCCGGTCCCTTCACTTTCTTCAGGTCTTCACTCAAATGTCATCCATCAGAGTCTTCCCCTGACCACCCGATATGGAATGGTACTCACACACCATCTCACCCAACCTCTCGGCCCCATCATCCTTAGCCTGCCTTTTTTGTGTTTGAGTTACTTAACAGCATCTGATATACCATATATTTTACATACTTGTTTATTGTCTGTTTCTTTACTAGAATGTTCTGAGGGCAGGGACTTTGTTTTTTTTTAATTAAAAAAATTTTTTTTTGGCTGCGTTGGGTCTTCGTTGCTGCGTGTGGGCTTTCTCTAGTTGTGGTGAGCGGGGGCTACTCTTCATTGCGGTGCGCGGGCTTCTCATTGAGGTGGCTTCTCTTGTTGCGCAGCACAGGCTCTAGGCGCACGGGCTTCAGTAGTTGTGGCTCACGGGCTCTAGAGCGCAGGCTCAGTATTTGTGGCACGTGGGCTTAGTTGCTCTGCGGCATGTGGGATCTCCCTGGACCAGGGATCAAACCCGTGTCCCCTGCATTGGCAGGTGGATTCTTAACCACTGTGCCACCAGGGAAGTCCCAGGGACTTTGTTTTGATCACTGCTGTATCCTTAGCACCTAGACTAGCACATGGCGCACAACAGGTGATTACTAAATATCTAGTGAATGTACGAATGAATAAATGAATGAGAATAAATCTCATTTATTCATCCTTGTGAACAACCCTGTAAGGTAGGCACTATTTCAGGCCCATTTTATAGAAGAAGAAACTGAGTAGAGCTCAATACGTCCTAAATATGACACAGCTTGGGAGAGGCAGAACCTGGGTTCCAGACCAGCTCTGCTTCCCCCAAAGCCTCACACACAGGTCATCTGATACTGGGGGCTACCATTTAAACAAGTACCTACCACAAGCCAGGCTCTGTGCTATCATCTTTAACCTGCCCAAACAGCATAGGAGATGAGTACTATCATCCCCACTTTAAAAAGGAGGAAACTGAAGCTCAAAAAGTTAAGGAAATTTCTCAAAGTTTCAGACAGCCTGTAAGGTCTAAAACTGAAATCTGAAGCCAGGCAGTCTGGCTCCTCAGCCTGTGCTCTTAACTGTTTACCAAACTGCTGCCCTGGGTTGAGGGTCTGCTCTGGGCCAAAGACAAAAGAGCAGCAGGCAGCCGAAGGGGCACTCAAACTTGCCAGGTGTCCAGAGGCTAAAGCTCCCAGCTGATGTCGGGTCACTTACCGTGCACGTGGGACTGCTGGAAGCTCTTCCCGGGGGCAAAGTGGAAGTTTCCCGCCACCTGTAGGGGAGACGCCCTCTCATTCTCCAGCTGTTTCCTCCTTTCCCTTTGTCCCCTCGATTCACAGTGGAGTGGGGCCAACCCACAGCCCAGCTGGCCCTGTCTCGCCTCGGCTCCTCCTGTACCTTGTTGACTTCCAAGAAGCCGTACACCTGGCAGCCTTCATTCTTCTGCTCCTGCATCTTCTGACTGAAGCCCTCTCGCCGGCACTGCTCAATAGTGTCTGGGTTCTTGAAGGCCCAGCCTCGACGGCGATATGCCTCCCGCACATCCTCACAGGAGTTACAGCACCTGTAGGAGAGGAGGTGCAGGGGGAGAATGTCAAAGAGGCACAGAAACAGTGCCGGCACCTTGGGAAATACAGCAGTTCTGCCCACTAATGAAGCCTCTGCCAGCCTCATCCCTGACCATCCAGTGTTCTCAAAGTATGTTTCCTCAGCGGCAGCAAGACTGTTAAAAATACATATTCCCATTTTCTTTGGGGTGATGAAAAGTTTTAGACCAGATTGTGGTGATGGCTGCACAATGCTATGAATGTAGTTAATACCACTGGATTGCACATATGAAAATGGTTCAAATGGTAAATTTTATGTCATATATATTTTACCTAAAATTTTTTTAAAAAAATACATATTCCCAGGCCCTGCCCTAGACCTGGTGAATCAGCCTCTCACGGGTCAGGGCCTGAGAAACAAACCAGCAGTTACCATATATGGAAGGCTTAATTAATAACCTGGGCTGGGCCCTCCATCTCACTGCTTTACATACATATTCCTTATGTGACTCTTATGAGAAAGGTGCCATTATGGTCCCCCTTCACAAGAGAGGGTTATGTAGCTTGGCCCAAGGACCCATGGGTAGAACCTAGGCAGCTGGACTCCAGACACTACCTCTGAACCAGAGCAAGGACCACTTCAACCTTGTCCCCAGCTCTGCAGCCCCCAGGTAGGGCCTGGCCACAGAGCCTCAGTCACCTGCACCAGGATCAGGGACCAAGGCATGCAGCCTGTCCTGTCCCGTCTATATTCTTGGTCTAACCCACAGAGTCCAACAAAGGCTGAGGATGACTGACAAAAAGCACCTGATGGGAGCCCTGCTCCCCACCCCCCACCCCGATCCCCTGACCCTGGCTCACTTGATGTCTTCCGTCTCGGCACCGTAGCAGCTCTCACAGCGATTAGGGTCCAGGGAATCAGGGTCAAACACCTTCATCTCAACTTTCCCGAGCTCTAAGGGGAGGGCAGAGGCAGGGGCATCAGCTGAGGGCAGGCACAGTGAAATCTATACCCCTAACCCTTGCATGGGCCCTTTGGGTTAATAAACATTATAACAGCTAATATTTACATCATGTATGCTATGTGTCAGGCACTAAGCATTTCTACACATATATTATTTATTTTAATAATGGTAATAGTAATAAAACAATAACAGTGAATACTAAATATTAGCTGAGTACAGGTCGCTGTACTTTACATACATTGTCTCTTTTCAACCCCACAATGACTGTGAAGGTGGTTATTACCCCCATAGTACTTGAGAAGGTGCTGAGGCTCAGAGATGAAAAGTGATTTCGCCCAATGCAACACAGTAAGTGGCAGATTTCAGCTCTAAATCCAAAGTGTAAGCCCTTAACCATGGTGCTTGTCCTCAGACTGCTCTCTCTGCACCTGGCTCCCTGCCTTTAACTACCTCAACATAACTGGCGATTTCAATATTCAATACCCTGACCTCCTGTCCTCCAATAATCTTTCTATTTTTGTCATCCAACCTCAGCCATCCATTTCCATACTCAGTTATTACCAGTTACCACAAACCTTCCAAAATTCAATTTCAAGTATCCCAATCTTCAATCTTATCCTCATTTTCCCACATCACTCTCTCTGGTACCCAGAATCCACCAATTCTTTGACACCACTGACACTATCACCCTTTCACATCCTCACTTCCCTCCGTGTTTAAATTCTATGGTCCGAATGAGGAATGAACAGTCTCTTCAATAAATGGTGCCGGGAAAACAGGATATTCACATGCAAAAGATTGAAATTATACCCCTATTTTACACACAAAAATTAACTCAAAATGGATTAAAGAATTAAATGTAAGACTTGATACCATAAAACTCCTAGAAGAAAACATAGGGAAAGAACTCCTTGATATTGGTCTTGGCAATGTTTTTTTGGATATGACACCAAAAGCACAGGCAACAAAAGTAAAAATAAGTGCAACTACATCAAAATAAATAGCTTCTGCACAGCAAAGAAACAAATAACAAAATGAAAAGACAACCTATGGAATGGGAGAAATATTTGCAAATGATATATCTGATAAGGGGTTAATATCTAAAACATGTAAGGAACTCATATAACTCAACAGCAAAAAAATCAATTTATTCAATTAAAAATGGGCAAAGGACTTGAATAGACATTTTTCAAAAGAAGACATACAGGTGGTCAACAGGAACATGAAAAGGTGCTTAACAACTCTAATCATCAGAGAAATGCAAATGAAAACCACAAGCTATCACCTCACACCTGTTAGAATATCTATTATTAGAAAAAACAAAAACAAAAATGAAGTAAGTATTGATGAGTAAGTGGAGAAAAGGAAACCCTTGTGCACTGTTGGTGGGAGTGTAAATTGGTACAGCCATTATGGAAAACAATATGGAGGTTCCTCAAAAAATTAAAAATAGAACTACCATTTGTTCCAGCACTCCCATTTCTGGGTATATATACAAAAAAAAAAAAAAAAAAGAAAAGAAATCAGTATCTTGAAGAGATATCTGTAGTCCCATGTTTATTACAGCATTATTCACAACCAAGACATGAAAACAATCTAAGTGTCCCTCAGCAGATGAATGGATAAGGAAAATGTGGTTTGTGTGTGTGTGTGTGTGTGTGTGTGTGTGTATGGTGTGTATATATATATGGTGTGTATATATATAATGACTATATATATCATATATATTAGAATATTTTATATATATCATATACATATATTGGAATATTATTCAGCCATTAAAAAGAAGGAAATCCTACCATTTGCAACAACATGGATAAACCTTGTGGCCATTATATTAAGGGAAATAAGTTAGATAGAGAAAGACAAATACTGTATGATCTCATTTATATGTAGAATCTAAAAAAAACAAATTCATAGAAACAGAGAGTAGACAGGTGGCTGCCAGGGGCTGGGGGGGCAGGGGAAATGGGGAAATGTTGGTCAAAGGGTACAGACTTTCACTTATAAGATGAATAAGTTCTAGGGATCTAATGTACAGCATGGTGACTACAGTTAACAATATTGTACTGTATACTTGAAAGTTGCTGAGAGTACATCTTAAATGTTCTCACCACATACACAAAAAAGGTAACTGTGAGGTAATGGATGTGTTAGCGAACCCTATTGTGGTAATCATCTTACAACAAATATGTATGTTAAATCATCATGTCGTATACCTTAAATTTACAAGATGGTATAATTCAATTATATCTCTACAAGGCTGGAAAATAAATTCTCTGGTCCACTGCTGCAATTATTCTCTTGCACATAATCACAAGTCATTTGTTCCTCTCTCCCTTTGTCGTACAAGTCTAGCAAAACTCAAATCCTAGTTGAGTTCAACTCCCTGTGCCTACTTCTTGCCTGTGCCTGCCTTAAGACTGCCTGGCAATCCTACTTCCTTTCAATAATCAGTTCACTAACCCATTCCCCACGATGACTAATTTATATCTTTTCCCCTTTCCTTGGGCTTCCAAAATCCCTTCCCCTTTCTCCACTCTTAGCTAATGACCTTGCTTTCAATTTCCACTAAAAAAAGAGAAGCAACAGAACCTCACTTAATCTCAACACCAAACCTACTAACCCGCACGCACTCTCTTCCAGCCTCCACCCCACTTCTCCGCTCTGTCTCACAGCAAGACTCCTGGAAGGGTCATCTATACTTGATGTCTCCACTTCCTTTTCTGCTCTTTGGTTAGATTTTCATCCCCAACAGTATCAAAACTATTCCTTTCAGTCTCCAGTGACCTCCGTGTTGCCAACTGCAATGGTCAGAACAACCCAACCAAGTCACTCCTGAATTCCTGACCCATAGAAACTGAAAAAAAAATGTTTGTTGTGTTAAGTCACTAACTTTGGGGGTTACTTGTTACACAGTAGTGGATATATATTCCCCCACCTCTCCCACCTACACACACAAATCCTCTTCCTCCTTTCTGGTCATCAAGTCATTCATTTCCTCAGACCAAAGCCTTGGAATCAACCTTGACCCCACATCCAATCCTACAGCCAATTCTATTGGTTTTACTGGTGTTCAACATATATTTGTTGAACAAATAAATGATAAAGCTCACCAACAGAGCAATCCCTAAGGTGTGGAAAATCATAGCTTTCAGGAAGGTTTTGTTATGGAGGGTAACTGACTTAATGGAGGCATTGGGAGGACACCTAGAGAGAAGAAAGGAAGCTAAAAGTGAACAGACACTCTGTACTAGGCATTGTACACGTATTACTTCATTTGATCCTACAGTTCCACGTGGTGGGTACAACTGTTTATCACCACTTAATAGCTGAGGTCACAGACGGCAAGAGACAAAGCTACATCCGAACGCAGGCAATCTAACTCAAGAACAAACTCAACCTTAAGCCATCCTTCATTCCAAGAGGGAAGAGCATTCAGGGCTGAAGTCAGTCTATGGGACAGGGAAGCAACACCCAGAGAACCGTGGGTCCACCTAGAGGAGTTCTGCCCAGGCAACAGCACATAGGACCCATCCCCAAACTTCTGTTACTCAGACCACAACAGGCAGGGATTGGGGACCTCTGAGAATGACAGCCCTGAAGAGTACTCTTCTCAATATTTACAGGCTAGAAAACTGGATTTCAGCCCACTCTGATTCTTAATAGCTGGGGGACCCTAGGCAAGCCACTTGACTTCTCTGGGTCCTAGATGTTTCATTTGTCACTGGGCCAGTCACAGCCCACTTGCCAGAAGGTAGTGCTTGGGCTTGTCCAGCTCTGGGATTTGAGATCTGTCTCTTCCCCCCAGTTACCATGACGCTCCGCCTCTGAGCTCACGGGAAAGCCATCCTTATCTAGCCGTTTTTTGAACAGGTTGTGTTCCACATCCAGCTGCTGCTCCCCAGCCACATCCATGGCATCGATGCTCAGATCTGGAAGCAGGAAATCAGGGTAAGGTACTGGGAACCTAAGGGCAAGGGAATCTGGGTTTTGGAGGGTAATGGGATGCTGGGCTTGTCTTGGGGCAGCAGTGGATTAGGGGAAGGAGGTTGTCCTGGAGTCCTTTCCAGAACCTAAGGCTGGAGGTGTGAACCTGGAAGCCGACCTGAGAACCCTGGGACTTGCAACTCACACCCATGGTGAGGTACTCACAGGCACACGGCATGTGTGGAAAAAGCACATTGATGTTGATCTTCAGTTTATCTCCCCGTGACTTGTCCACGTAGAGTTCAGGATGCACCTGGGGCAGGACGACCTCAGTAAGATTTGGCCCCAAGCCTCTTTTTCCCCATTCCCATCCCTAAAGCGCCTACCTCTAGAACGCCAAGACCCGCCCACGTACTAGGCCCCGTCCCTTACCTCAGTGGTGAGGTAATACTGCAGCTCGGACAGGAACAGTAGCAGCATGAGAAGGCCACTGACAATGGTCACTGCAGGGCAGGGAGCGAGGGTCAGGATGGCCTCTGTTCCTCTCCCTCAGCCCCTGGCAGGCCGGGCAGGTTCCAGGCGCCCCAGCCAACCTCTAGGACACCCCACTCCCCGCCACCCGGACCCCGCCACGTCCTACCCGTGGCGCCCCCGCAGGTCTTGACCCGGAAGTCCTCCAGAGTCTTGGGGTAGGCATCGAACTGCTTCAGCTTGCCCAGCGCCTCCATGGGGACCAGCCGGAAAGAAGACGGCAGCCTGCCCGCCCCTGCAGCCTCCCGCTTCCGGCCAAGAGCTTGAGCCACGCCCCCTCCTGCACGCAGGCGCAGCAATGCGTACGTTTGGCCCCACCTTTCGCCCGCGTTCTCACTCAGGCCGCCCCGCCCACCCGTGCTGTTCGCACTTTTGTCCAGCGGCTAAGGAGGGCTCCAGGGGTAAGGGAGTGGGGGAAAGCGGGGTTGTGGGGGGTAGGTCTTCTGCGGAACAGGGTACCCGGAGGAGGACTCCGCCGGGTAGACACAGTAATAGCAGCATTCGCTTGCCTTGCGCCAGGAACTGCGCCTCGAGTTTCACATCAGACTCTTGGAACAACTTGGAAGCTCCTAGAACAGTGGTTTTCAGTCTCCCCGAGTGGCAGCCCCATTATTACCTGGAATTGGTTAGAAATGCAAGTTATCGTGCCCCGACACAAACCTGATGAATCAGAAACTCTAGGAATGGCTCCCAGGTGATTCCCTGCAGTTACAGCTTGAGAATCACCTCTGTAAAGTAGGTGTGACTTTTATATCCATTTTCTGAAGGAGAAACTGTGGCCTGGAGAAGCTAAGTAACTTGCCCTAGATCACAGGAATTAATGGCAGGGCCTGATTCCAGCCCATTTCTTCTGGACCTCAAAGTACTCTGGGAGCCAGGGCCTCTGGGGTTGATTTTACCGAAACAGCCTGAGCACGGCTAGTGGAGGTGCGCGGCTCAAATCATTTCAGTGGCATTAGACCAGAACTTTGATAAGAGGTGGTACAGGGGACTGTGGACAGAGTCCACAGAAGAAAATGACTGACACGTTGGGTCAGGGAAGGCTTCCAGGAAAAGGAGACGGGACACAAGCTGGGTGCATTCTGGCAATCCGACTCAGGAGAAGCCGAGTCCCTGCTTCTGCCCGCAGGCTGCAGTTTGCTAGGAAGGGGAGAAGGAAACGACTAATACATGTTAACTGAAAACTGACAACATACCAACTGCTGTCGTCCATTCTACATGAGAACAACCCTGGGAAGTCGGTGCTATTTCAAATTCCATTTTATAGATGAGGAAACCAAGAGCTGGATTGACTTTGCCCAAGGTTGCAGGGATAGTTAATGGGGCAAAGGTGGGGTTCAAGGCCTGGTTTTTCTGACTCCAGAGCCTGGGTCTTTTCCACGCATTAGCTACCACCACCAAGTGCAGGAGAAGTCTATTCTCAGTTGGATGCCCAAGGACAATGTTGACAGAAATTGTCCTCTCCTCTCTGCTATATGTCTATGTCGATTCTGTGCCTATTCATGTTTAACTTCCAAGCCCTCCTTCCTCAGTGGGGCGCCATGCTAAGTGACTCACTCCTTCAACACATATTTATCAAGCTCTTCCTATTTCCCAGGTCTCCCCTGTGTTATGGAATACCATGGTGAATGAAACAGATATGGTTTATACCTACTCTCGAGGAGCTTTCAGTGGGGGTAGGGAGAGGTAAACAAAACAAAACAAAAAAATATATATACCACTGAACTGTACACTTAAAGATGGTTAAAATGGTAAATTTTATGTGTTTTACCACAATAAAAATATTTTGAAAAAAATAATAAAGTAATTAATTAATAAACTACCTAAATAAAGAAGAATGTGCCTTGTACTGTGAAGGAAAATCAGAGAACTGTAATAGGGGCAACAAGGGTGGGAGACTTTCTGCTTTAGGAATTCTAGAATTAGGTAGTCCTTCCCTTTATGGAGTTCTTTTAGTTGGCCATGACACAGAAGTCACAGGAGACCAAGGTACTGACCAGTTGGAAACTTTGCTCCTCACAATGTCAGGCTTCCCCCTAACGCTTCAGCTCTCTCCCTCAAGGTGGGATCCTTTGGCCTCGGGAGCAGCTGGGGGCTGCACAGGAGTGCCTCACTCTGCACACAGGGCTGCAGGAAGAGGGGGGTCACTGGTCACCTGTAGCTGTAGCCTCCAAGACTGACCAGAGAAGGGGAAGTTTTCTGGCCCTTTCATTAGTTCATTCTGCCAGTCACAGCCTTCATTCACCTTGTTTGGGACACTGATAAATGAACTTTTCCTCAATCATTAAAGAAATAGGTATATTTGTAGGTGTTACATGTTCTCCTTCTCTTGGGAGAAATAGAGATCTCAGTGTATCTGGGTTGAAAACAATAGTTGCAGTGTAGAAACCCCACTGCTTCCCCTGAGAAGGAAGAATCATGACACAGCTGTGTTAGGGGGTCTCAGGGCCTAATTAGGAACAGGGAACTATCTTCAATATCCTGTGATAAACCACAATGGAAAAGAATATGAAAAAGAATATATATATATGTATCACTTTGCTGTACAGCAGTAATTAACACAACATTGTAATTTAACTATATTCAATTAAAAAATAAAAAAAGAATATGAAAATACAAGCCACAGACTGGGAAAAAATTTGCAAATCATATATGATAACAGACATATCCAGAATATATAAAGAACTCTTAAAAATAATAAGACGATGAACAACTCAATTTAAAAATGGGCAAAAGATTTGAATAGATATATCACTAAAGAAGATATATGAATGGCTAGCTAATAAGCACATGAAAGGATGCTTAGAATCATCAGTTATTAGGGATATGCAAATTAAAACCACAGTGAGATGCCACTTTATACTCACTAGAATGGCTATAATCAAAAAGACAGACAAAAATAAATGTTAGTGAGAATGTGGAAAAATTGCAACCTTCATGCATTGCTGGTGACAGTGTAAAATGGTGCTGCCACTTTGGAAAATACTTTGAAATTTTTTTTTTTAAAGTTAAATATAAACGTACAGGACTTCCCTGGTGCCACAGTGGTTAATAATCCACCTGCCAATGCAGGGGACACGGGTTAGAGCCCTGGTCCGGGAAGATCCCACGTGCCGCGGAGCAACTAAGCCCGTGCGCCACAACTACTGAGCCTGTGCTCTAGAGCTCGTGAGCCACAACAACTGAGCCCGTGTGCCACAACTACTGAAGCCTGCGCGCCTAGAGCCTGTGCTCTGCAACAAGAGAAGCCATCACAATGAGAAGCCCGCACACCGCAACAAAGAGTAGCCCCCGCTCACCGCAACTAGAGAAAGCTTGGGCGCAGCAATGAAGACCCAATGCAGCCAAACATAAATAAAAATAAAATAAAAAAAAATAAATGTACATATAAACCAGCAATTCCCAGCTGTCTATCCAAGAGAAATGAAAAAGCATGTTCCCACAAAGACTTGTAAACAAATGTTCATAGCAGCATTATTCATAATAGCCAAAAAGTGGAAATAATCCAAATGTCCATCAACTGGTGAGTGAATAAACAAAACGTGGTCTATCCACACAATGGAATACTACTCAGCAACAAAAAAGGAGTTAATGACCGGTGTGTGCTACAATGTAAAACTCCAAAATATTATGCTGAGGAAGAGAAGTCAGATATGAGAAACTACATACTGTATCATTCCATTTATATGAAATGACTAAACAAGGCAAATCTATAGTGAAAGTGGGTTAGTGGTTGCCTGGAATGAGGAGTGGAATTGACTGCAAATGTGAATGGGGATCTCTGATGGAAATGTTCTAAAACTGGATTGTGGTGATACACAACTGTATATATTTATTGGCAATTATTGAATCATTCATTTAAAATGTGTGAATCTTATGGTATGTAGATTGTACCTCAAGAAAGTTGCCAAAAAATCAAAAGCAAAGCTAATATTTCAAGGTGTTTTTAAAAGATTGTATCTTGCCATGGGCTGGAGAAGAGAGGAATGGGGAACAATTCCTTAATGGGTGTGGGGTTTCCTTTTGGGCTGATGAGTATGCTCTGGAATTAGATAGTAGTGATGGTTGCATTACACTGTGAATGTCCTAAATGTCACTGAATTATTGTACACTTTAAAATGGTTAAAATGGTAAATTTTTGAGTGTTTTACAACAATAAAAAATATTACATTTGTTGATATAAATGAAACACCAATAGAGCTTACTAGGCTTCTTTTTCTAGATGATTTTTTTTTAAAGTTTTTATTTTGAAATAGGAATAGGCACATAAGAAATTGCAAAAATAGTAAAGAGAGGTCCCATGTACCCATCACCAAGTTTCATCTTACCCTATAGTACTTACAGTACATTATCCAAACCAGGAAATTGATATTGAGACAATACAATTAGTCTACAGATATTATTCAGATTGTTTTTTCTTTTTTCTTTTTTCTTTTTTGGCTACGGTGGTTCTTCGTTGCTGTGTGCAGGCTTTCTCTAGTTGCAGCGAGCGGGGGCTACTCTTTGTTGCAGTGCGCTGGCTTCTCATTACGGTGGCTTCTCTTGTTGCAGAGCACGGGCTCTAGGCGCCTGGGCTTCAGCAGTTGCAGCACATGGGCCCTAGAGCACGTGGACTTCAGTAGTTGCGGTGCGCGGGCTCAGTAGTTGCGGCACGTGGGCTCAGTAGGTGCTGCGCTCGGGCTCTAGGGCGCCCGGACTTCAGTAGTTGTGGCGCATGGGCTTAGTTGCTCCGTGGCATGTGGGATCTTCCCAGACCAGGGATCGAACCCGTGTCCCCTGCATTGGCAGGCAGATTCTTAACCACTGCGCCACCAAGGAAGTCCCTTACTCAGATATTTTGGTGAATTTTTTTAAATCTATAAAATACCCAGTGCAGATTTTCACTAGTTATGATAACTGTTTTAATGTTCTCCTCCTATGGAAGAAAATATTTTGATTTAAAAATAAAATTACGTGATTTCTGACCCTCCTTGTCTTCTGAAACCATAAAAACAACTCAAAGTTTTTCATTTTGTTTTTTAACATCTTCCACAGGCCATGATTGAATTAAGGGAGTGACACTGGAGATGAAGAAGGTGGTTTGGAGATAGAAACAAATAGATTAAAAATGATTTGGAGGGCTTCCCTGGTGCCGCAGTGGTTAAGAATCTGCCTCCGAATGCAGGGGACACGGGTTTGAGCCCTGGTCTGGGAAGATCCCACATGCCGCGGAGCAACTAAGCCCGTGCGCCACAACTACTGAGCCTGCACTCTAGAGCCCATGAGCCACAACTACTGAAGCCTGCACGCCTAGAGCCTGTGCTCCGCAACAAGAGAAGCCACCGCAATGAGAAGCCCGTGCACCGCAACAAAGAGTAGCCTCCACTCACCACAACTAGAGAAAGCCTGCACGCAGCAATGAAGACCCAGTGCAGCCAAAAATAAATAAATAAAATAAATAAATTTAAAAAATGATTTGGAAATCATAGGAGAGGGAGGAGTCAAGGATAGCGCATGGGTTTCTGGCTTCCGCAACAGGCTGAATGGAGGAACATCTGTTGAGATAGAGAAGTCTTGGGAAGGGGTTGGTTTAAAGGGAGCATCATGAGTTCTGTCTCAGGCTTGCTCAGGGTGACAGGTCTCTGAGACATCTAAGTTGAGGTGCGACAGGCTGCTGGGTATGGGGTCTAGAGAAGAGAAGAGAGGCCTGAGCCGAAGATACACTATTGGAGAGGGGGCTTCACACATAAATAGTATCTACGGTTCCCTCTCCACTCTGTTCCTGTTTCCTGTAAATATTTATTACATGATTCTCAGTCTTAGGGATTCGGAGGTAAAGAAGACAGTCAAGGTCAGTCTCTATCTGCGTTCATCTTGCACTCAGTGCAGGCAGCTTGTGTGTAACAGACAGGCTAGGGTGGTGGCTTTGTGCCTAAAGGAGGGAGGTCACAATGTTACTTTGTGATGAGAGCCATGATATACCCAGTGGCACTGAGGACCCCACTAAGAGCTCAGCCTTCCTCCTGCAGGGAGGATAGGACACACACCATATGTTATCTCTCTGCCCTCACACCTTCCATCCTAGGCCCAGCCAGAGTCCCCTTTGGAGGTGAGCAAATGGATAGGGAAGTGGGAGATGAGGGGTTGGGAGGAGGTGTGGTGTGGAGGGCTGGGGAGCCATGGAAGCCAACAAGACAGAGGGCTGGGGGGCTATCTGTGGCCTCAGTTCCTCACCCCTCCCAGTCCCAGGTAGAGGAGCCAGTCAGCTGCCTGCCACTGGAGCCTTTGCCTGGGCCAGACATGAAGTGCTGCTGGCAGATTTTTGTCCTGTGCATCTTCCTGATGCTCATCTTGTGGCTGATGGCCCCCTGCCTGGATCTGAAGCCGGAATCGGCACCCCAGGAAAAACGGATGAAGGTGGTACCATGGCGTTGCAGCTGCTCTCCGTTCAAATTCAGGAAATGTGGCTGCCCATCCGGGACCCTCAACGACTCTGTCTGCCACCACACGGCCGGAGGGAACTGGTTTGATGTAGGTTACGAGAAGAAGATGGGGTACCTCATGGAAGCAGCAGAGCCCACCAGCCCTGACGCTGTGCTCTCGTGGTCGGTCAGTGGTCAACACTGGGCCAGCCCATCCCGTCCTTACCAGGCCCAGCCCGCCTCCCACTTCCTGGCCCAAACTCCTGCCCTCAGCCCTGGCTTCGTGTGCCTCCTATCTTCACAGCCTCAACCCCTGACGTCCGGATGGAGGTCTCACCCACCCAGCTCTGCTTTCCTTCCCCCGGGAGCCAATACCTGGATCTCAACCCCCAATCTCCTCCCTCCTGCTGTTTTCAGGGCATGAACTCAGCAAGCGAACTGGGCAGAGTGTGGGAGAAGCTGTTCAAGGGGATTCCCAGGCCCTCGGTGAGCCATTTAGATCTCTTCTGTGGAACTTGTGCATCGGTGGGGAACTCGAAGATCCTGTGGGCCGCCAGCCTCGGCAAGAGCGCCAATCACACCGCGGTCTCCAGGTGAGCACTGAGGAGGGGGCAGGGGACTGGACGTCCAGGCCTGCCCCCAGAGTTTTGTCAGTTTCTGCTCTCCTTCCCAGGATGAACCAGGTCTCTGTTCAGGGCTTTGAGATGCTGGGGAACCAAACCACGGGACACTCCATCTCCCGCAGGCACGATAGGGACCAGGGTTCCTGGAGCCAGCGGGTGCTGCTGCTCCTGAAGCTCTTTGTTCTGGCTTGGACTTCAGATGCTCTGAGTGAAGAGGTGATGGTCTGGGAACCCAGACATTCTTAGTATGGGGGGCAAGGAGAGGTCACTGCAGGGGATGACAGAGAGGGCTCCAGGGAGACCCTCTGCTGGCTTATTGGGAGCACCTGCAGGACCTTCGCAAGTCTCAGGGGCTGCTGAAACTCCCCCACCTCCTACTTCTTCCTTAGATTTTGGAAGATGGTCCGGTTCCCTAGTAGAATGGAAGATAGAAAAGACCAGGTAAGGGGACGAGAGGCAGGAAGACGTAGCTTCGGGCTGCTGTGGGAAGGGCCCCAGGTTGGCCCTCTCCCCCTTCTTCCCCAGGTCCTGGTGATCAGCCCCACCTTCCTCAGGTACACCCAGGGCAACAGACTGGATAAAAGGGTCAGTATCCATCCCAGGGGCTCGTGGCTCTGTTCTGTGCCTTGCACACCTGTGACCCAGTTAAAGATTCTTGTCCTTTCCTCACTTAAAACTTTTCCCTGCTATGCCTTCAGCATAGAGTTTAAAAGCTCCTGTCTGGCTTCCAAGACTGGCATGGTCTGACCCCTCCCCCCACCCCTCCTCTCTCCCAGGCTCACACCATGGGCTTCTCAGCGTTCCCCAAACACACCATCTGCTTCATGCCTTTTCAGACGCTGTTCCCTCTGCCTGGAATGCCCTCTTCTTGTCTCCCTAGGGAATCCTCTCTCTTCCTCCAATATGATGAGAATCAGCTAGTTGGTGCTGTCTTTTCTGGGCTCCGGGGTCCCTCTGTGTGTTCAGAGTCTGTCTCCCCTGGGGAAGGTGAGCTCCGTTCTCCTCCCAGCTCCGGGAGGCAGCCTGTCACCCTTGATGTTAAGTGAGTGTTTGCTGAAGGAATGGTCGGGGGGCATGGAAGCAGGGCAGGATCCAGCCTCCTGCCCCACAGCCCTCTCCTGTCTTACCCCATCTTCCAGGTATCCTTGTTTGGTTTTGGGACAGACTGGCTCAGGAGGTGGTCCCATTACTGGGATGAAGAATATTGGTTCAAGTGCAACATGCAAAGTTTTAAAGAAGAGCAACAGGTCATCCATCCTTAAGCTGCAGTGTGAGGGGAAGGTTGTTATTTACAACTGAGATGGTCCCCAGCCTATTCAGACCACTAGAGGCCCCAGGAGGCTGACAGGTAGTCAAGGGGACCTTGGAGTGTCAGAGAGGGATCGGGGCTTCAAACACACCCTGGATGAAGGTCACTCTGCTACTGAATAAAACCCTACATTGTGGCATTAAACGGCTACATCCTCTTCCAGATTCTCAACAGCGAACATTTCATTGTTACTCATATATATGTTTACCTGACCAAAAAATAAAATTAAATGAAAAAGAGGAAAAAGCAAACCCTAAAGTTGAAAACACATCAAATGGACCTAACTGTATATCAGATTGATAACATAACCACCAGGGAAAGAAGTAGTTCAAATTCCTTTAGAATTCAATATACTGTATATTCTCTGTAGGATAGATTCTGTGGACAAAAAGAACCACAAAGAAATTTTAAACTTCACTCAGTAGATTTATTATAATATTATAATATTGTAATTTATTATAATATTTATAATATTATAATATTATAAACTATATAATAAATATCACAGAATAAAGTAAATAAGTAATTTTATTAATATTATTAGGAACCAAATACAAAATCAGACAGGTATAGTAAAAACCCTGTGACATTAAATTCAAACTGCAAATATCATTATGAACTCAATTTTTATGTTATTTTTATTGTGGTAAATTATACATAAAATTTGCCATTTGAAGGTGTACAGTTCAGTGGCATTAAGTATACTCACATTGTTGTGCAACCATCACCATCTTGAACTCACAGTTTTCAAAACACATTTTCTGCTAGTCTAAAAACCGTAACATCCCAGAGGCAATGATCAATTCTGGAATGCAGATTTCATTTTCTAAATATTTTTTCCCACTAAAAGATTCCAGGTCTGAACAAGAAAAGTACAAGGAAAAACTGGACATCAAATTTGGGAGAATTTGAGCATCAAAAATAGCAACTGTCACGAATGAATCACAGTGAATATATAAAAATCCTTGGGTCCATAATGATACTTAAAGAGAAATAAAAACAATCATTGGAGAAGACTATTACATCAAACGAGGGCAGGGGGAAAGCATTTATCTTGCCTTCTTGGTAGAAAGAGTAGTTCAAGGTAAGCAAAGAGCCTTAGTTAATGAGGGTTTTCAGTTGCTGGGTATCCAAAACAAATCCACTACATTTTTACTTTGGCTGCCCGACAAACACACATAACCTAACAAAATGTAAATATCCCTGGTACAGCTGAGAGCACATTTACCCGCCTCCCTAAGGGCACTGAGATGCCGGGTGTCTGGCTCAGAACCAGAGTCCAAGAATCCCCAAAGGTGTGGGCAGTGCAGCTACCTATCACCATCTTGTTCCAGATGCTGGGCCCATATGGCATTATATAAACATTATTTAGAGGAACAAAGTTACCCTCTACGAAAATAGAGTTTAAAAAATTGGAAAGGGGTTAAAAAAGAATGGGGTGGTGGGACTTTTTTGGCTTTCTAGTGGTCAAGACTCCGCGCTTCCACTGCAGGGGGCGTGGGCTCGATCCCTGGTTGGGGAACTAAGACCCCTCATGCTGCGTGGAGTGGCCAAAAAATAAATAAATAAATAAAAGAATGGGGGTGGGAAACTGCTGCCTTCTATTCTATTTAATTTTTAACCATGTGCATGCAATTGTTTCATTTTAAATAAATGAAAATCTAGGGAATTCCCTGGCGGTCTAGTGGTTTGGGACTCAGCGCTTTCACTGCGAGCCCTGGGTTCGATCCCTGGTCGGGGAACTAAGATCCCTGCAAGCCATGTGGCCTAAAAACAAAGCAAAACAAAAAAAAAACTACCCCCCCAAATTTGGTTGGATAGAAATTTGCTTTTAAGCACATCACAAAGTTTTCTCGTAGGCTCTTTTCTCAAGAGGGGCCAAAAGGCTCTTCCTTTCCCCTGTCTGCCTCATGCTTAACAAGCCTGCATCGGGAATAGCTGGCATCCCTCTCAGAGATGCACCACACTAGCCTTGGCACGTAGTCTTGCCCTTTTCATTCCTGTCCCCATCATACTTGGTTTCCAAGCCCTCCCTCGCCAGCTGGACCCTGGACTGAATGCCAAGGTGAAGGCGATCTTACCTACAAAGCCTACATTCAGGAACTCACAATGTGACTTGTGCGGTGGGGTCCCTGATACAAATGGGTTGGCAGGAAGGACCCCATTGGGCATCAACCCCTTCTCCTCCAGGGAGGCCACAGGACACACCAAAAGGCACTTCTTCCCTCCCTCCCCTCATCCTCCAGCACAGCACCCTGTAGGGCTTAGCAGGTGGCTGGGGAGGTGAGAGGTGAAGTGTTATAAGGAGGTGTGGTGAGGAGGGTTGAGGAAGTGATGGAGGCCACCAGGGCAGTGGGATGCTGGTGGAGGCTGTGACCACAGCTTCCTATTTTTTTCCAGAGCCTGCTGTCCGAGTCAGCCTGCCACTTGCCCTGTGGGTTGTCCCACGGGACAGGAATGAAGCCTTAATGGTGGGTTTGAGGCTGGTGGGCTGCCTTGATGCTCACCTGTGGCTGATGCTTCTCTTCTTTGGTCAGAGCGGTCTCACCCGACCGGGCTAGCTGGTACACCTCCAAGAGCTGCCACTGCTCCTGGGACCCACAGGTGCAGCCCTTGACGCCATGCACCCAGTGTAACCAATTGGCTCGACAAACACTTTGAAAGGGCCCTCAAGCCCTCTCTTCCTCCAAGATGTTCTGTGACACTTTCCCTGGCCTCATTACAAGTGGCCAGTGAGACTCTTCCCAGCACCCAGGTCATGCTGTGAGTGTTTCTCTACGTCCGGGGTCTGTCTCCCCTGGACACAAGCTCCTCCTTTCGGTGCGTGTCGTGGAGTTTTGTGACACATAGATTTGACGAGTATTTGCCAGATGAACAAAAAGCTGGATTAGGAGCAGGGGGCAGAAACGAGTCCATCTGATCTCATCCACAGGGTATCTCTATCTGCGGTCAGGTGGACAAGCTGAAGAGATGACCCCTATGCAGGGAAGAGAGTTATAGCTAAAGGCTCCAGCATGACTTGCTGAGCATCACGCAACAGCAGAAGGCAAGAGAATTAGCCAGCTCAGATGTGAGCCTATTCTCGGCCAGCAACAAGCCTTAGACTCTTGGTAGGGTTGGAATATGCAGATACAGGAGAGGCAATGACAGGAAACCAAGACAGGAGGTGCAGGAGCAATGTATGGGTTATCAGGCACTGAAAAAAAGCCTTCCCTGATTCCCTCACCCAACAAGTAGTAGTAATTAAGGAAGAACTAAACTTGAATACTCATTCTTACCCCTTTCTGCCTCCACACAAATGACCGTGAGCTGGGAACAGCGAGCACCCACTCTCAGATGGCCGCCTCACAGCCTTTGCTCACGTCTCTCCTCTGACCCCTGACCCATTCAACTTCTTGCCTCCAAGCCCTTCCACCTGTGCCAAGCTTCAGGCCCTATGAAGGCATTTAAAGAGCTGAGGGCATTAATGACAGAGGACTAAGAAGAAAGAGGTCATAATGTCCACTCCGTGACAGGCTACTGATGTGAGTCAGGTGAGAACAGCGGGGCCGGGAGCACAGTCCTTTCTTCTCTGGAGAAGCCTCACTCCTTGCCTTCACCTCCGTCAGGGTCTAGGCAAACCCTGGTCTCAGGAGAGCAGGGGAGTAAACTGCAGGGCCCCAGAACCTTGAGACCCCTTGTTCTTGTCCTTCCTTCTCCCTTGCCTCCTTTCTCGGTGTGGTGAGCGGAGCAAAGCCTGTACGCCAGGACTGCAGAGAGGGACCTCATGGCTCGGGGCACACTGGTGGCCCCTGCTCCTTGCTCCTCCCTGCCTCTGCTCACCACCCCCCCGGCTCTTCAGGACTCAGCGTTTTCATATTGCTCAGCTGGTCCCTTCCTCAGCCCCGGGAGCAAGTGCGAGTAGGTGATTCGTGGGACAGGAGGTAGGAGGTGAAGTACTGCAGGGGGAACAGCTAAAGGCATCATCTGTCCTAAGATCGAACAGCTGAACCAACTCACTGCCCAAGGGACCTGTCCCACGGGCTGAGATGAGGCCTGCATGTGAAGTCTCGGGCTGGAGGATGCCTTGCTGCTTTTGTGGGTGGGGTCTCCCCACCTCCACAGGTACTTCTGGAAGTTCTGCTGCTGGCCCCAGAGCATCTACATAGCCTGCCTGCACCAGCAGGGTGTCTACCTGGTTTGCCTAGCACTCCTGATGGGCCCTGCAGCTCCTGATGGAGTTAGAGACCACCCTGCTAGTCCCCGTGCAGGAAGCAGATGAGAAAAGGTAATTAGGTTGCAATGTGGTGATTGTCGCTCTAACATGCAAAGCATGGAGGCTTGTTGAGAGAACAGGGTGTCATACCCACCAGACCCAGCGCTCTCTGGGAACAAGAACATTGCCCAGACTCTGACTCAGCTCTTGCCCCCTTCTGTTCTCAGGACTTTGGGGCCTGTAGCAGCCTCTGTCAAAGCAGGAAAGGAGAAGGCTGGAGGGAGGGGGAGGATTTGTGGATGGAGAAGACCTGCGTGCTCAGCTCTGACCTCCTTTCCCCCAGGTGCTGGAGATCAATCACACCACCCTCTACTGTATCCGTGAGAACTGGCTGGATGGTCAGAGACAGTGCCCATCTACTGGATTCACTGCTCTGGTTATGCCCTGTTGCATGTGACAAAGAGAAGGAAAGGGAGCTCTGGCCTGATGCCTTGGGGCAAGGCTGGGTCCTGCCTGGAAGACCCATATTCTTTCCTTCATGCTTCTCCAAGTCAGGTCTCTCTCTTTGGGTTTGGAGCTGATAAGAAGCGCAGTTGGCTCTGTTACTGGTGGGACCCTCCAAACAGATG
Organism: Eubalaena glacialis; assembly: GCF_028564815.1. NCBI lineage: Eukaryota > Metazoa > Chordata > Mammalia > Artiodactyla > Balaenidae > Eubalaena > Eubalaena glacialis. The sequence goes on from NC_083728.1 coordinate 24,379,085, forward strand.
ATCCTACTATTGGTCAAAGAAAGTGTATTTTAGGAAGTTGGAGCAGAAAATCATCCACAAGCTAAGAATGTGAGAGCAAGATCGTAGTCTCCACTTGAAGACTAACCCTGACCAAATATCTGGTGGGGAGGGGAGGCCCTAGCCTGAGGTCTAGAGTGGGGGTGAGGGGCTACTGAGGGTTGGATGGGGAGTGAGGAGCAGATATAGATTAGTTTATTACTGAATGAAGACCTTGCTTGGCTGCCTCTAAAATGCCTTTCATCTGCTGAAAGCTCTCTCCCTGCTCCCAGAAGGTGTGTGGGGCTTAAGGCCTTGGCTTACAACCTACAGATAATGGAACTCAGAAGAAACTCCAAGGTAAACAACAGGGTCCCTCTGTCAGGCTCTAAGCTACAGAACCAGAGTTGGGGGACCAAAAAAGGTAAGGAACCCAGAGAAATCTCGTTTGTCCCTGAGAACTCCTAGCATCGAAAAGGCCAGGTAAGGATTCTGAGCCACAGGGATGTGACTAGAGGCAGGGACCAGCTGGCATCTTGGGGGCCCCAGATTTAGCTCTGGGGGTTTTAAACTGTTTTTTACTAAGCATCTGTGTGGAGTCCCACGCATGGGCTTTGGAACCAAGCTCCAGCAGTTGTGAACAGTCCCCTTCCCACTCTGTGTGGTGTGACGGGATATAATGGGGCCTGAGCCCAGGGTAAGTAGGTCTGGGGGACCGTGGTGCTGCTCCTAAACTCCCACATTCTTAGCCGGCCTTAGCTCCATCCCCATGCCTAGGTAAGAGGAATCACAGATTACGGTTGGAGGGCTGGAAGAAGGTCATGCCTGCTTCTTTATTTTATTTTTAAAATTTTTATTATCATTATTTTTTATTTATTTTTTGGCTGTGTTGGGTCTTCGTTGTTGCACGTGGTCTTTGTCTCGTTGTGGTGTGCGGGCTTCTCATTGCGGTGGCTTCTCTTGTTGTGGAGCACGGGCTCTAGGCACGCAGGCTTCAGTAGTTGTGGCTCGCGGGCTTCAGTAGTTGTGGCTCACGGGCTCTAGGGCACAGGCTCAGTAGTTGTGGCACACGGGCTTAGCTGCTCTGCGGCATGTGGGATCTTCCCGGACCAGGGATTGAATCCGTGTCCCCTGCATTGACAGGCAGATTCTTATCCACTGTGTCACCAGGGAAGCCCTATATATATTTTTAAAAATTAATTAATTAATTTAGGCTGCCCCAGGTCTTAGTTGCGGCATGCGGGATTTTTTTTTTTTCAGTTGCGGCATGTGGGCTCATAGTTGCAGCATGTGGGCTCATAGTTGCAGCAGACTTCTTAGTTGCGGCATGCATGCGGGATCTAGTTCCCCGACCAGGGATCGAACCTGGGCCCCCAGCATTGGGACTGCAGAGTCTTACCCACTGGACCTCCAGGGAAGTCCCATGCCTGCTTCTTTAAAGAAAACTGTTCTCTCTTAGGCTTTGAGGAAGTTGCCAACAATAGGTCTTAAGCCTGTACACTGCCTAAACCAGGGCCAGGCCATAAGTGACAAGTCCTGCCACACTCCATCCTCCTTCCTGGCTTGACCTATAGCTGGACTACAGGGGGCCACAGTCGGTTGCAGCTGATATGCCCAGAAAGGGACACCCCGAGGCCTTTCACCCAGCGCAGAAGGGGAATGAAGCCAGATAGAACTTCTGAACTCAAGAGGCTGACTTTAGCCAAAAGCCAACTCAGTGTTTTTGAAGTCCCCAGAACATGTTTTAAGTCAAGAACATATGATGGTTCCTCATTATCCATGAGTTCAAATCTAGATCACAAGGCCCTCCCTCCTCTCCCTCCTCTCCCTCCCGACTCATCCCTCAGCGCAAACACACCCTGCTAAGGCAGACCAGTCTTCTCACCAGTATGCTTAGCAACCCTCCCAACTCCTCTCCAGCCACCAAGGGCCAGTTCATGCCATCCTGCCTCAGCCCCTGGAATTTCTACAGCACTTCCAGGCAGCACACACAACTGTCTCTGACTCATCTGCTTGTTATTGTCAATTGGGCTCAAGCTTCCTGTGGGCAGGGGCTTTGTCTTGTGTATCTTCTGTAGCCCTTCTCTAGCAGAATGCAGGCAGATGACAAATGCATGCCACCTGACAGGAATCTTCAGTGAATTCTTCCTTAATAGATGCCCTTGATGTACGGCTGTTGCCCAGCTACACAGTAGAGATAGCAGCAGAGAACAAATGCAAAGACCCAGGGTTTATTGCTGAAGGGGGAGGTGTCCGAGAGGGTGAAGTGCTGGATAATGAGTTCTAGGCGAGAGGCAGCAGACGCCCCTTGGCCAGGGCAAGGCGCTCTCTGGGTGACTGCGGGCCGGCAGCAAGTGTGATGTGCCTCATTCCCATTGAGTCAGGGCCTTCCCCCAGCCGTGTAGCTTTCCCTCCCTCTTCCTGGGAATGCCAGCTGACCTGGGGCTCCCAGGCTGGGTAACGGAGTCAGAATTTTCTTTGGCAAACAGCAGCTGTGTGGAGGGGCCACAACCCGCTCTACGGCCATCTGTCTGTCTGTGTGCTCCCTGGCTGGCCCGTGTCCTGCCCTCGCTGCAGCTGCTACCTGGAGGCGCCTTGAGCAGCGCTGGGGCTGGGGCACAGCAGGACCGGCCCAGGGGATGTCAGGCTTTGAGTCAGGGACTCATCTAGCTTCCGGGTCTCGGCCTCCAGGACAGTGGCCTCGGGGGCCTGGGCCACGGCGAGGAGGGAGTGAGAGAGGCTGTGGTGCAGGCCCGCCAGCTCGCGGCTCGTCTGCACTGAGCGGGCGATGTAGTCCTGCTTCTGCTTCCGCTCCAGGGCCAGCTGGGCTCGCAGCAGGGCCACCTGGGGGGCAGGAAAACCAAGAGGGTGAGAGCAGTGGAGGGCCTCGAAGCTGCCCCAACCCTTCCTGCTCGGCTCCTGTGGCTCCTGTCAGACCAGCGTTTGAATGAACACCTCACCCACGAATCTCAGGATCAGGCTTTACAGCGTTTGGGGGAAGGGCTGCTGGGAATCAGAGAATCCAGTGATTGTCAACCCTGGCTGCACAGGAGACTCAGAGAGAGAGCTTAAAAAAAACCAACCAGGGCTTCCCGGGTGGCGCAGTGGTTAAGAATCCGCCTGCCAATGCGGGGGACACGGGTTCGAGCCCTGGTCCGGGAAGATCCCACATGCTGGGGAGCAACTAAGCCCGTGTGCTACAACTGAGCCTGTGCTCTAGAGCCCGAGAGCCACAACTACTAAAGCCCTCGAGCCTAGAGCCCGTGCTCCGCAACAAGAGAAGCCACTGCAATGAGAAGCCCGTGCAACCCAACGAAGACCCAATGCAGCCAAAAGTAAATAAATAAATTAATTAAAAAAACAAAACAAAACCCAGACTATTCACACGTTTACATGTAATAAAATGCCCAGATTTTAAGTACATTTTGACCAATTTCATAACATACATACCCATATATAACCACTATCTCAATCAAGATACAGAATGCTTTAATCCCTGCAGAAAGCTCCATCGTGCCCCTTTTGGAAGGTTTTAAGAAATTTTCTGACTTAATTAGACAGGTGTGAGGCCTGAGCATCAGTATTTTTTTCAAAGCTCCCCAGGTGGTTCTAACGTGCAGCCAGGGTTGAGAATCACTGATTGATCCATTTCTCAAGATGAGTATACTGAGGCCCCCAGGAGGTGAAGTTATTGGGAGGTCAGGGCACATCCAGGACTAGGGTGGGGCAACAGATGCTCCTAGGACTAGGGTGCAAAATTTAAGGAGGAGCTCCAGGTCAACAGTGAGGCCTGTCTTGCCTCCCCCTAGTCTGGGCCCTGTCTCAGCGATTGGTTTGTATGAGTTTAAGAGAATTCAAAGTAATAGCTTAGGTCTAGCTATATAGTCAGGCCCTGCCAGTAGTGACTACTGATTTCTGAAACAGGCTCAGAAATCAAAATTCCACAGTTCTAGTTACTCCTGGGCCTTGAAAGACAGGGTGAACCTTTAGTGGAGGCCTAAGAGGCAAGAAGGCACTTTATACAGTTTCCCTGAGCTTGACCTGAGCTCTAGGGTATGGATCCTGGCGCTGGTGCCAGGCAACTCTGCCTGGTGTGCTGGGTGCACATGAGGGCAGAGGAGGCCAGGATGCTTCTGCTTGCTTTAGTCTGTCCTCTTAGAATCTTCATCTGCTCCTTTGCCTTTTCCTTTTCTTTCCTAAGTAGGAGGTCTGGGGCCTGGAGTGTGCTTTCTTCCCCAGTCCCACCCTAAGCACGTGGGAGGTTAAGTCCACTCAGTGTGGGAGGTGGAGTTGAGACAGGGCCCTGCTTGCCTCCCACGAGGACTGAAGTTCTCTAGGCAGGAACTATTTCCCCTCTCCCTGCTGGAGGTGCACAAAGGGCCAAGCACATAGCAGACACCAAAGCCTTGCTGCCTGAGTGCAAGGGAGGGAAAAGGGGCTTAGAAAATGGATCCTTCCAGAACGTACCTCTTTCTGCAGTTCAGCCATGTGCCTGGCATCTGAGGAGCCCTTCTGTCCTCCTCTTCCATCCTGTGGAAGACAAATGCCATTCCTGTTGGAACAGGCCTTCCACCAGGGTTTGTGCAGGCCTCCTCACAATCCTGGGGACCAGGGCAAGGGCTATGGGCCAGAAGTGCCTGAACTCAGATTGAACTCTCTGGGGCACCATGGCCCTGTGGCAAGGAGAAGCCCCAGAGGGCCCAAACCAACCCAATGGAGATCTGAGGCCAAACGTCCCAAAGGCTTGTATGGGACTGGCTTCTTTGAGGTACCTCTTCATTTAAAGTTCAGCACACACCTGCTTCGTGCTAGCCCTGGTCTGTGAGCTAAGGATGCAGAGGGGAAGTAAGATAAGGGGCCTGTCCCTTGGGAAGCTTTCCTTAAAGGAAGGGGGATGGAGGGTTAGGAGGTGCTCAGCCACCAGAAACAGTCCCTACCTGCCAGGCCCCAGGGCTGTCTACTGACGGGCATAACTCAGCTAAAAGAGTGCTGGTTTGTGGTGTCTTCCCCCAGATCCTTCTGGCCCCAGGAAATACCTTGGACCCATATCTTGTAAATTCAGTATTGCAAAGGGCAAGGAAGTCTAAAAGGTCCACAAAGCTGCTATCAAGCTCCTGGAAGCACCAGGTCTGGGAAGCACCACCCAACACCTACATGCAGGGAGAGACCAGAAGCCCCATGAGGCCTGCTCCTGGGAGCCTGAAGCACTGGTTTGGGGGGCAGGTGGACTGCGTATCACTGAAGGCTGGGTTCCTCAGAATGCAAGGCTGACTCCAGCCACGCCCACTGATGTTGGGCTTCCTTCCCCGGGTCAGGGACAGTGCTGGGTGGGGCAGAGCCCGGTCAGGAGGGGCCCTACGGACTGGCTGGAGTGGCTCCTCCCCTTGCAAGGGGAGCCTGGGATATGCACGGCAGAGGGCTGTTTCTAGTGGCTGGGCTTGGGCTCTCCTGAGGCTGCAGTCAATGAAATAGACAAACCTGCTGGGTGGGTGATGGTGCCGTGGCTTCACTGCCCTCCAGGACGCCCGCCCGCGATGCTCGCAGGGAATCCCTCTTTAGTTTCCTCCGCTCTCGCTCCACCTGCCAAGATGCGAGTGAGAAGTCAGGGCTGGGCTTGGCTCTAGTTCTGGAGCAGAGCCACCTTTTTTGAGAGGAGGCCGGTGTGAGGGTGGGGCAAGTGTAAGGGGCCAGCAGCCATGGGAAGCTGAACTGGGCTGAGGAGAGCACTTGCTGGGGCAGCCCTGAGTGCAAAGTGCTGCTGCGGCAGAGGAGGTGGGGCCAGCCTCCCGAGCCTTTGAAGCAGGGCCGGCAAACCTTTTCTGTAGTATTTTAGGCGCTGTGGGCCATTCGATCTCTGTCACAACTACTGCAGTGTCTCCAAACAGCTTTATTTTCAGAAACGGGCAGTAGGCCGTATTTGGCCCCTGGGCTATAGTTTACTAACCCCTGCTCTGGGGGCTGCATGAGAAGTGGAGAGGCATGCCCAGCGGACCGGGGAGGGAGCTGAGGACAGGAGTCACCCACCTGCTCCAGGGTGGTCCGCAGCTGGGCATTGTGGTGCTGCAGTCGGCTTCGGTCAACCTCCAGCCGCGCCACTGCTCGCTGCAGGTGTTCAAGCCTCTGCTCCCAGAGCTGCTTCTCCTCCAGCTCAGGACTCGGCTCAGTTTTCGCCCCCGAGACCTGAAGGAGAGACCTGTCAGTCTCACCCGGGCAGCCCCTCAGACAGGTGGGGAACAGATAGAGGGCAAAGGACTAACCTGGCAGGTCTGGGCTTCAGGGACCCAATTCCCAGGGGAAGGGGACAAGCCCCTGGACAGGCGCTCCCTCCTGGGCCATCTGTGCCCACCAGGCCCCCAGCTCACCTCTCCCAGCTGGGCGCCGGGGTCTCCTCTGGGCCCCCGTTCTGCTCGGCTGGTCAGGCCTGGGTTGTGGAGTCGCTCCTTCTCCAGAGCTTGTCTGCTGAGCTCCAACTCATCCTGGGGTGAGTCACACCATGACGACCTCTTATCAAGACCCACTCCACCGTCCGTCCTCAACAATTTTCTCATCAGGTTATAGTCTTACTTTTCCTGGCACCTCTGAGCTATTCTAGTGGATAACTTTCATTTTACAGGTGGATAAAACAAAGGAGCAGAGAGGGATCTTCCCAAGGACACATGGTGGACTAGGCTAAAACCTGTCTCATTTTCTTTATTTATTTTATTTTATTTTTATTTTTATTTTTTTGGCCGCGCCGCGTGGCTTGTGGGATCTTAGTTCCCTGACCAGGGATTGAACCAGGGCCACGGCAGTGAGACCCTAACCACTAGGCCACCGGGGAACTCCCGTTTTAGATCTCCCCTAAGCTAAGCGACAATTGGGAGCACTAGGTGTTGTGGAAAGAGCATGGACTCAGGAATCACGTAGAGCCGGGTATTGTGTCACCACGTACTGGCTATATGACTTGGGTCAAGACATGAGCTCTCTCCAAACCCCAATTACCTCGTTTGTAAAATGACCACAATGAGGACTTCCCTGGTGGTCCAGTGGTAAAGACTCCACACTCCCAATGCAGGGGGCGTGGGTTTGATCCCTGGTGAGGGAACTAAGATCCCACATGCCGGGAGGCGCGGCCACACACACACACACACACACAAAAAGACCACGTGAAGCGTAGATTAAGCCTCTGGGATTAAACCCCTTTAGATAAATGGGAAGACTAGTGCTAGATATTTTCTAGGCACCCTAGGGTTCATAAGTGGTAAAGGTCAAGAGGACAGAGAAGAGGAACGGAAGGTACACGTGTGGGTGGAGGCTGTCTGGGAGAGAGAAGGAGCCTTAGTAGTACGAGGCCAGCCTGCTTAGGTCTAACCCTAGTTCTGCCCTTTACTAGCTGGATGACCTTGGACAAGTTACTTAACCTCTCTTAACTGCCGTTCCTCAACTATAAAATGAAGATAATAACCATTCCTACTTCTCAGTGTTGTTGTAGAAGAAAGTGAGAGTAACAGTTCCTGGCATGTAAATTGCTTAAAGTAAAAACTGATGCTACTAGGGCTTCCCTGGTGGCGCAGTGGTTGAGAATCTGCCTGCCAATGCAGGGGACACGGGTTCGAGCCCTGGTCTGGGAAGATCCCACATGCCGCGGAGCAACTGGGCCCGTGAGCCACAACTACTGAGCCTGCGTGTCTGGAGCCTGTGCTCCGCAACAGGAGAGGCCACGACAGTGAGAGGCCCGCGCACCGCGATGAAGAGTGGCCCCCGCTCGCCGCAACTAGAGAAAGCCCTTGCACAGAAACGAAGACCCAACACAGCCAAAAATAAATATAAATAAATTTATAAAAAAAAAAAAAAGTAAAAATGATGCTACTATATAAATGTCCATTGACAGATGAATGGATAAAGAAGAGGCAGTAAATAACAATGGAATGCTACTCAGCCATAAAAAAGAATGAAATAATGCCATTTGCAGCAACATGGATGGACCTAGAGATTATCATACTAAGTGAAGTAAGCCAGACAAAGACAAATATCATATGGTATCAGGTATATGTGGAATCTAAAAAAAAATGATACCAACGAATTTATTTACAAAACAGAAATAGACTCATGGACGTAGAAAACACACTTACGGTTACCAAAGGGAAAAGGGGGAGGAGGGATAAATTAGGAATTTGGGATTAACATACACACACTACTATATATAAAGTAGATAAACAACAAGGACCTACTTTATAGCACAGGAAACTATATTCAACATCTTGTAATAACCTATAAGGGAAAAGAATCTGAAAAAGAATATATCTCCTTATATATATATAACTGAATCAACTATACTTCGATTTTAAAAAATGATGCTACTGTGATGAAGGGCTGTTTCTGAAAGGTGTCCTTGAGTGTTCTGGGAATGGGAGGACCCTGACCTGAGCTTCATTACTGAGTAAATACTGCTCAGTAACTCAAAAGTATGGACAGGAAGTGCCTTCCCACCCACCTACGTATCTGACTTTTTCTGTGCCCGTAAGAACAGGCCTGGAAACAGGAAAGGAGTCCCACTTACTGAACGCCTTTTTCCTGTGCACTTTATTCACATTATCGCTTTTTGGACTCAGAATGGCTCTATGGGGCTGGTACTATCATTCTGTATTTTATCAATGAGAGAACCAAGAGCCAGAGAAGTAAAAGCACTTACTTCAGGTCACACAGCTAATAAACTGCAGAACTGTATTTCAAATCCAAGAACTCGACTCCAAAGCTCATAAATGTAACCCCTTGTCTGCATATTGCCTTTTAACCAGAGCAGAGCTTTTGGGGCTCCCAGAAGGCAAGTCCCTGCAGGGTCGTGTGTCTGAATTGAGGGAGGGGGTTCTCTAGGGCTCACCTCAGGTCAAGGGACCAGGATATAGAGTCAACTTCCCAGGAAAAATGGGCTGGGTTCCTCTTGGCAAAAGAGATAATACTATGTCCAGTAGTCAGCCCAGCTTTCCTGATTGCCCACTCTGCAGACCTTGCGCTCAGTGCAGGGTGCAAAGATGACTGAGACGTGGCCGTGACCTGAGGCTAAAGGTTAGACCCTAAGGTCACTTCCTCTGTCACTCAACATCCCACCTAGAGGAGCCCACTTCTCCTGACTGCTGACAACTCCAGAGGCTCTGCCCCTAGCCTCAACCTCACGCTTTAACTTCGGATCACGTTAGCAGATCTGCCCACTGATGTGTCTGCTTGCTTGGCCCCATAGGTACCTCGCTCCGTTCCCAAACTGAACTCACTATTCCACCCCACTTCCCCAAACCTGCCTTTATTCCAGTGAGCAGAAACCTGGGCGCTGCCTTTGATTTCTTTCTGTCTTTTCTTTACTCCCTTCATCTCTTGGGCAATCACCTGCTGGAAATCCTGTGAACCTCTAGGCCCACCCACGTGTCTCCATCCACACTTCCTATCTCAGGTCACCACCTGTCCACCGACTCCCATTACAGCCTCCTGGTCAGTCTCCCCAGGTCTACAGTTGCTCCCCCGGCAGCCTGAGCCATCTTTCTGAACTATATATCTGATCGTGTCACTCCCCTGCCCCAAACCCTTCATCCACTTCCCACTGGTCACCCAGGTCCTTAACATGCTGACACGCCCTAAATGATGGCCCCCTGCTGTCCTCTCTTCTCTTGCCAGAGCCTCTTCTCTGTCCCAGGCAGCCTGAACTCCCTCACAGATACTCCACGCTCTCTCTTCTCCTTCTTCCCCTCCCTCCCCCAACCTGTGCTTGGCTATTTCCTTACTGGTCCCTTCAGATCTAATCTTAAACACCACTTCTACCAGGAAAGGTGGGGTGGTCCCTCCAGTGTGCTCAGAGCACACGAAACTTCACGTGTCAGGCACCAATCCTAATTAGGCACTGCATTATAATTGCTTTTCCACTAGACCATCAGCTCTAGGAGGGCAGGGACTGTGGATGCCACATCTTCCCCCACCGCACTAGCACAGTAACCTGGATTCCACTGTGTTGAGGTGCTCGTGACCTCAGCTTTCTCACACCCTGAGGTGCAGACGGTCCCGGAGCCCAGGCAGACCGGGCTCTGCCCCAGCCCTTACCACCCACGGGGTGACTCACCTGCAGCCTCTGCTGTTCCGAGTCCCGCTCCAGGACAGAGGCTTGCAGGAACAGGGCTACCTCCTGCAGACTGCTGATGCTGGGCTTGCTCTGGGCCAGGGACAGCGCCAGGTCCTGGGCCTTCTCCCTCCACTCGATCTCCCTAGCCTCCGTCTGCCTCAGGGCCACCTGTAGTCGCACCAGCTCCCGCTGCAGCCTGGGCCCTGAGGAATCAAGGGTGGAAGACGGCTCCTCCCCTGGGGAGGCTCTGTGGCTGGGGGGCGAGTCCTCCAGACCCTTCCTTGGCTGGGCCTCCCTCAGCTCCAGGATCTCCTCTTCCTTTTGGGCTAGAGTCCACCGTAGCTCCCTCAGGCTCTCACGAAGGCCCCTCGTCTCTTCCTCTTCTCTCTCGTGCCTCGGCTCCTGCTTCTCTTGGGTCGCATCCTCTCGGCCCCGCTGGGCCAGAGGCTTCTCCAGCAGCTGTCCCTGCCTCCTCTGGTGTCTCAGCTCTTCATCCCTCTGGGCAAGTGCCTCCTGGAGCTGCCGCACGGCCTCCTGGTGTTGGAGGTCCTGGTCCTTGATCTCACCGTCCCGCTTCCTCAGGGCCTCCTCCAGCTGCCGGGCTTGTGCCTGGCAGGAGTCCAGGGCAGCCTGCAAGGTGGCCGTGCTGGCCTCCAGGCTGCGGCTCAGCTCCGCCTGCCCAAGGAGATGCTGCTCTTTCTCCTGCAGGGCGGCCTGAGCCTTGCTGAGGGCCTCCTGCAGAGCCTCAGCCTGGCCCCAGGCAGCCTCCTCGCGACACTGGGAGGACTGGCCATCTGCCCGTAGGGCCTCCAGCTCCCGGTCCCGTTCCTGGAGCATCACCTCTGCCTGCAGCCAGCTGTCCCGCAGGGTCCTGGCCTCCGCCGCATGCTCCTGGGCCCGCTCGGCGCACTGCTGCTGGAGGGCCAGCAGAGCCTTCTCCTGCTCCCGAGACTCGGCCCTTAGGTCACCCAGCACCTCCTCCAGGGCCTGGACCCGCTGTCCCTCCACCGCCAGCTCTTGCTGGAGCCTCCGCGCCTGTTCCTTGTCGTCCTCAAGCTCAGCCTGGCACTCCTTCAGTGTGGCGCGGGCCTGCTCCAGAGCTCGCTGCAGTGAGCCCGCCTGTTCCTTCGCGTTCCCCTCCTGGCCCTGGGCCTGCTGCTGCTGGTGCTGCAGGGCCTCGAGCTCCCGGGCACTCCGGGCCAGCGTCCTCTGGGCCTCGTCCAGCTGGCCCTGAAGTGCCTGCTCTTTCAGCTCCCCCTGCTCCCTGGCTTCCTGCAGGTGCCGCTGCAGGACCACGACCTCCTGCTCCCGCTGGGTCAGGAGTAGGCTGGTCTCACCCACCTTCCTGTGTAGGCCCTGCAGCTGCTGCTCCAGCTGGTCCTTGCGCTCCTGAAGTTCCTGGACACGCTCCTGCTGGCATTCCAACTCCTTCTCCTTATCACGCAGGATCAGCTTCATGTGCTCCAGGCTCCCTCGCTGAGCTTTACTCTGGCCCTTCCCTTCCTCTGCCCGCTCCTGCATCAGCTGCCTCTGAGAGGCCAGCTCCCGGCCTCGCTCTCTCAGGGACAGCTTGATCTGCTCCAGGTCCTCCTCCAGGATCTTGGTCTGCAGGGTCCTCTGATCTTCCAGGACCTGAATCCTTTCCTTCAGCAGCACCATCTCCTGCTCCCTCCTCTCCAGGTCCTGAGTCAGATGCTCTTTCTGTCTCTGCAGCTCCTTGATCTGGTCTTGCTGGGACGTCACCTCCTGGTCCTTCTCCTGGAGCTCTCTTGCCAAGAGGGTGCTCTGGCTCTCCAGCTCCTGGATCTGGCTGCCCTGCACCTGCAGCTCCTGGCTCCTTTCCTCCAGGTCCAGTGTAAGGTGGGTCAGAGCCACCCTCTGCATTTCCCTCTGGCCCTCCAGCTCCTCGATCGCCTTTTGCTGGCATTCCACTTTGTGACGGTTTTCCTCTAGCTCCAGGGCCAGGCGTTCCATTGTAACCAGCTGCTTCTTCAGGTCCTGAATCTGTCCTTTCTGGGACTCAATCACTTGGGCCTTCTTCTCAAGTTCCAGAAGCTGATGCTCCAAGATGTTCCTCTGCGCCTCCTGGTCCTTCTCAAGCTCCTTGATCTGCTCCCTCTGCAGAGTCAGCTTCTGCTCTTGCTCCTGGACGGCCGTGGGCAGATGCTCTAGAACAGACTTACACTCCTCCAGCTCCCGAATCTGTTCTCGCTGCACATCCACCTCTTGGGTCCTCTTCTTCAGGTCCAGAGACAGCACTTCCAAAGCAGCCTTCTGCATTTCCCGTTGCTTCTCCAGCGCCTGGATTTTTCCCTGCAGAGTCTCCACCTCCTCTTCTCTTTCAGACAGGGTCTGGGCCAGGCGAGCCAGATTCTCCTGCAAAGCCTTCCCCTGGGCCACCTTCAGCTTGCCCTGCTCCTGCAGGGCCTGGGCTCGCTCACGCTCACTCTCCACCTCCTCGTTTTTCAGTTTCAGTGCTGAGCGCACAGTTCTCAGGTCTTCCTCCAGGACCCCGGCAGCGCTTGCCTGAGCCCTGGCTTCTGCCACAGATGCTTGGAGATGTTCCACCTGGGCAGTCAGGTTCTCCTTGGCTGCCTGCAGTAACTCTCGCTCATTCTGGAAAACAAGATACAAAACCACCTTAAACTATACTTCCCTGAAACCGTCACTCCAACACAGGCCCTTCCTTTCCTTCCTCTGTGGCACCAGCATTGTCAAGGATTTGGGCAAAAGGAACTGGGTGTTCCACTTAGGCTGATCCTGTACAAGAACATCCCTACCACACCCCCGGGCTCTGCTATGCTCAGCGGGGAAAACCTGGTGCAAATGAGTCATCCCAGACGCTAGTCCTTCAGGGCGAGGGACGAAAATCTCAACCTCAATTCAGAAAAAGTAATTAAAGGAGGATTCACTAGGGCCTTAATAATGGCCCTCAGGGACGTGGGGAGAGCCAGAGAAACAGAGACACTGCTGAAGGAAGCTGGGCACTACATATCGATGGGGTACGACCGTGGGCCAGGATGGGCTCGATCCTGGGCCCTGAGGGACTACTCCTGAAGCAACCCCTTCCCCAAACCAGAAACACCTTACCTGGGCTTCTATTCCCTGGAGCTCTGCTTGCCGTAGGCGACTCTGGAAGGATGTCACAGTTTCACGTAGCTCCGTCAGCTCAGATTCTAGGGAGTTCTGTTTTCCTTCCCACTTGGATTTCTCTTTGGGAAGAGAGGTAGTGGAGGAAGAACCATGATTGGAGGAAAAGAGGGATGTAGAGGCAGATGGAAGATGGGGAACAGAATCAAAGGAGGAAAAGGCCAAGAAGGAGAGAATTACATCCACTTTCATAGAGGCATCACCCGTCTGCCAGCTGCTCCTGTCTGTCTAGGCTCCCTGCTGCTTCCAGACTCGTGTCTGCATCTGCTGCCCAGCTCCAGCAGTGCCTGACAATCATCCCAACACTTCCCATCCCGATCACACAGATTCTCAACCTTGGATTCAGACAGACAGGGTTGAGCTAGATGATGCTGGAGGTCCTTTCCAGTCCCTAATTCTATGATTTTGCAGAGGTTCCTAGAGACCAGGGTTGCTCTGCTGGGTGCCCTCCATTTCTGCAAAATGCACCGGAACCCAGCTGTATGTGTGTGGCTCTCAGGGAGCCGTTTGGGATACTTTTAAGACCCAGACCCACTCCCCACGTTGTCTTCTTCCCTTCTACAGTTGAGCCTTGAGTCGCAAGACCCTCCCCTCTCCTTTCCTTGGCTGTGGCACAGATAGTTTCTCCCCAGATTCCCCCCTCTTCCTATCTCCCAAACAAGCCCATAATCCTTCTGCTGTCAAAGGTTAATCATTTGAGAACACAGTTGGAGATAACAAAATAAGTAACACTGATAAATGATGAAAGACATAGAATTTTACAGTGTTCTTATAGACCTGACCTTAGGTTGCCAGTTTTTAAATCTTCACAGAAAAAACAGAAGCCTAGCTAGCAACTTCCCTCAGTTCACCAAATCTGTTCCTCCTAATCCCTTCTTCCAGGACGGCTCTCAAAGGCCAAGCAAAGTACAAAAAATAGTTCACGGGGGTCATCGCCCCTTTGGAGACGCCTCTAGGTAAATCTCACAGTTGTGGGTAAGCAGTAAGGAGTGGCTCCCAGGCCTGATCCCACCCCTCTGGGCTTCATTCCTTTCCTCTTTCTTCTCTCCCAAACCCACCCCTGTCTTAAGCTTCTCACCTTCTTGGTTCTGGGAGAGCTGTCTCTGCAGAGCCTGCAACTCTGTGTGGATCTGGTTCTTCTCAGCCTCTGTATCAGTGAGACGCTGTTCCAGCTTCCGGGCCTGATCCCTCAGATCATCCTGGGAAAGAAAGGGTGTGGAACTCAAGTTCCTCATCTTCCACAAAGCCGCCCCAGTCCAGGGCCCGAGCCCTCTCTTCCCTCAGCCTCTGTCAGGGTCTGTCATCATGGACCTACTCTCAGATTGCTGGGTTATTTACCTCTGAACTCATGTGCATTTGGCTCCTGGAAGGGATGACAGGCTCTGTCTGCTCCAACTGGCTGGAGCCTAGGTTCCCCTTCTGACTTGTCTGTCTGTCCTGCTGAAGTCTTAGCCCAGGGTCACCTCTCCTCTCCCCAAACTCCTACTTCAAAGCTTAGCTCAAAGGTCACTGCTTCCCTCCTTCTGACCCTCCCAATTGTCCCTTCTTCCTATTATTATCATGTACATCTGTTATTGATCCAATTATTTTTATCAGTTCTGCTTTATCTTAGGATGCAGTCTGGTTGCTCAGCCCTGTCACAAGCCTTCTTGAGGGCAGAGAGCAGGTCTTTCTCCTTTTTGTATCCCCAGCTCAGAGTGGCTGGCATATAGGTGACACTCAGTTTTTACTGACTGAGGGGTTCACTGTGAGGTGGAATTTGGGGGACATTTAGTTCAGTCTTAGGCCTAGAATGTTCCTATAAACGGCAACCTCAAATCTCAGTGATCCCCAATTTGTCAGGTTTTTCTTGGAGGTCTTGGCACCAAGAACAATTCATGGCTGAGAGGAAAATGATGCCAAGCAGTATCACAGATCTATACAGAGTATCACGGTTTACAGGGCTCACTCGAGTCCCTCACTCATTTATTCCTCACAGCCCTGTGAGGCAGGCATGATCTGCCCTACTTTACTAGTGAAACCAAGGCCCAGGAAACCAAATGCTTCATTCACAGTTGCCGGGTAGTAAGTGATAGAGGTGGAACTCATCCCAACTTTACGTCAGAAATAAAACAGGTCAAAGTGCTTCACAAGTCTTTTTCGGCGTAGGTGAAGAGCCTGAGGAAGGAGAACAGAGACACATACCCGGGCCCGCTGCGTCTTCCACAGGTCTTGGTGAAGCTTCTGGAGGGCAGACGCCACCGCCTCGGCTGAGAGAGCCGTCTGGAGGGGCCATCTCTTAAAGAGGATCCTAGTTCCATTCTGATCTGAAAAAATGAGGAAACACCTCCTGACCTGGCTGCACTATGAAAAGAAACAGCCAGACCTCGCCTTGGCCTTCCCACCCATCCCTCTTCTCCTCAAAGAACCCCTTCTCAGCAGTTTGTTCATCATGCCCTGTCTGCATACCTACGTGCCAGGCACTGTGATGTGCACTAGAAAATGCTATCATTTGTTAGGCATTTAATAAGTGCCAGGAACTGTGTGAATGATTTTATTTGTCATCTCATTAACTCCTTAAAAATATCCCAAGAGGTAAGTACTTTTTCTAAAAAAAATTAATTTATTTATTTTTGGCTGCATTGGGTCTTCGTTGCTGCGCTCGGGCTTTCTCTAGCTGCGGATGGAGGGGGCTGCTCTTCGTTGCAGTGCGCGGGCTTCTCATTGCAGTGGCTTCTCTTGTTGCGGAGCACGGGCTCTAGGCGTGTGGGCTTCAGTAGTTGTGGCACACGGGCTCAGTAGTTGTGGCTCACAGGCTCCAGAGCACAGGCTCAGTAGTTGTGGCGCACGGGCTTAGTTGCTCCGCGGCATGTGGGATCTTCCTGGACCAGGGATCGAACCCGTGTCCCCTGCATTGGCAGGTGGATTCTTAACCACTGCGCCACCAGGGAAGTCCCGGTAAGTACTCTTAACACCCTCATTTTATAGTTGAGAAAATCAAATTCAAAGAGGAGAGGTGAGTTGCCCAAGGACACACATCTAGCAAATGGCCGAGCTGGGGTTCAAACTCTGATTGAATTAACCCCAGAGTTTGTGGCCTTGGCCTTGATGAGTATTGCCTAAGGAACTGCATTCCCTTTCCTTCTCCCCTGGGAGCAAGGCCTGGCTTTGACCAAAGGACTGCGTTCCTGGGTGGCTGCCTCACCTGGCTCAGGGCCCCAGAGGGAGGAAGCCGAGTCTCCCCCACCACTCAGCTCAAGCCCGCTCTCATAAGGAGACCCCAGGGCCTGCTGCAAGACAGAACAGAGGCTGGCCAGCTGGACCTGGGCCTGGTGCCCAGGCTGCTGTCCCACTGACAGGGCCTCCAGCTGGCTCTCCGCGCTGCGCAGTCGCAGCTGTAGTTGGGCTGCCTTGGTTTCCTGGGTCCACAAGGAAGCTCGTAGCTGCTGTTCTGTTACTCGAGCTGCCTCTAGCTCCTCCAGCAGCTGTGCTTCCTGGGCCAGAAAGTCAGCCTCCTTTTCCTTCACCTCCTGCTTCAGTAATTCCACCTGCCAGAGAGGAAGTATGGTCACTCTGAGCAGGGAATGGATACCCTCTCCCCAGACCCTCCCGGGCCTGACCCCACTCAATCCCTGTGCAAACCTTGACTGGGGTTGGGAGGATTTCAGTAGGCTCAGCTCTCCAGCAGGAAGGGAGGGCTCCGGAATGAGTGTAACCCTAGGTCTGACCTACATGCCCACCTACAGACTCCTGACACATGGGCCTGGCCTATGCAAATGGGCTTTGGCCCTGGTCCCCCTGGCAGCTATGCCAGCTCCCTGCTATGATTAGAAATCTGCCTGAAACGCTGACACTGAGCCTAAAAAGACCAGTCACGATAATAATGGCTACCATTTATTGAATGCTTACTGTGTTCTGACACTTTATATATTCCTATAATGATTAAGAATTATCATCCTTGTTTTATGGTTGAATACAGTGATGTTCGCACAACCAGGAAGCAGTAGAGCTGGGAGTCACACCCAGGACCGTCTAACAAGCAGACCTGGGTCCTCATCTGCTGCAGTCTACGTCTAGCTCTTACTCCCTCATTATTCTCCTCCCGGTTCCATCTTTCCTCTGTGCACAAGGTCTGGGGTCCTGCTGTGAGCAGACCGAGTCCCTGGAAGCAAGAGGCTGCCGCTGACCCGATCTGGACTAATACTTTTTCCCCCTGCTGTGTCTTGCCAGGTAGACCAGGCACACTTGGCAGTGGCTGGGCTTGAACCAGGCCTGCGTGAGCTCTGCCGCTCTGGGCACTGTGTTCTGGGCCATCAGGTTCCCCACAGGGTCCGTCCTCAACTCTGAGTCAGGTTCCCAAGCCCCACCCAGCCCGGTCCTGGCTTCCCCCTCCTGCCGGGGCTGCTGAGGTCCCAGCGTGACTGAGCAATCACCTGCCGACTCCAGAAGCAGGTTTCCACCAAGGAAGAGGGCTCTTAGTGGGGTGGGAAATACCTGGGCGCTGAGCTCTTTCTGCCCTGCCTGGGCCTCCTGCATGTCCTGGCTCAAGGAGCTCAGCTCTTGCTGTCGAACAGAGTCAGCCTCTTGTAAAACAAGGAGTCTCTGTTCCTTTTCCGCCAGCGACAGAGTCAGGCTAAAAAGAGAGGGTTCAGAGGGCTGGGCCATTCTCTCAGGGAATGAAGAACTACCTTCTCATCTGACTGCTCTAACACAGCATTAATACTTAATAGAAACAGTGATGATAATGATTCCAGTATAACAATAAAAGCCTCCATATACTGAGCACCTACTGAGTGCTCCTAGGTCCTTCATGCATACAATATTTCATTTCAACTTCACAGTTTATTCTTCTCTGGCAAATTCCAGAAATATCTATACAATACCTCAAATTCAACATGTCCAATTCTTCCCATCCCCTCTGCACCTCCCCTCCCACCAGTCACCCCTACTATGTTCCCCAGCTCACTGAATGGCACCTCCATTCACCCTTAGAAGTCTTGACCACATCACAGCATCCTCCCCTCATCCCACCTGAGTCCACTCTAAGACTACAAATAACTGATTCCAACTCCCCTAAAACCCCTTAAACCCCTTCCCTACGACCCTACCTCGGTTCAGCTTTGGTTCTCTTAATCTGGACAATTGTACCAGTCTCCTACCTTGTCTTCCTGCCTCTAGTTTCATCAACAAAAGGATTTCTCCCTCCTCAGACTCCAGGTAACATAATCTGCAATACTTTCCTTTGGGGGTTATTTGATTAACATCTTCCCCACAAAACTATAAATTCTACTGAGGCAGAGACTCTATTGCCTTAATATATCCCCAACCCCTGGCATAGTGTCTGGTGCGTGCTACGTGTTCTCTAAATATCTGCTAAATGAATGAAGCATGAGCTTTGGAGACAAGGACCATGCCCTCTCCACACAGCTACCTGTACAACCCAGAGCTGGAGATGTGAGAGGTTAGGTGACCTGAGCAAACTGTCAACCTCACAGTGACCCCTGGATCCAGACAGGCAAAAGCCAACTCCATGGCCTGTCTAGCCTACCTGGCTTTCTCTCTCTCCAGCTCCTTCTGAATTCGGCTACACTCCTGGGCCTCTCTCAGCTTCTCCTGAACCTCCTGGTCCACCAACCTCTGGCAGTCTTCCTTGGAAACCAGCTGAGACTTCAAGTCCTCCACCTGGAAAGTCAAGGGCATGAGGACCAAGGGCAGAAAGGTTGGTGGGAGGATGCTTCTCACCTAGGGCTTTAGGGTCCTTCAAGGTTTACCAGAGTCACCAGCCCATTTTCAAAGCTCTGGAGGTTCTGCCAACCCTTACATGCTGTTCTTAACCACCTCCCTCTGCCAGTACCATTCAGCCTAGTCCCCTGTCTCCCCAGCCTCACATATGCTGTATAGAGGCAGGCACAAACAAAAACCTCGGCTGAATGTAACTCTGTCCAAAGGCCAAGTGATGAGCAAGTGATTGTATTTTTTAAAAAATAAACAATCCGAACATCATCTGATATAGGATTTTGAGAAAGAAAAGCAATCTGGTATAAAAATACTGCATCTATGGGGAGGCTGGGTCTATGGGGCTGCCAAGAAAATATGAGGTCTGTGGTCCCCACTGAGAGAGGTTACTAACTACCCCAGGGATCTGGGAGGCACATGCGCAGCTCTGAGCACCCTTCACTTTTCCACTCAGTACTGGGGCTTCCCCTCCCCCTCCCAGGCTCAGGCAGCCAAGGTTCCCCCGTCCTGCCAGGGGGAGTGGGAGAGCCTGGCTGTGCAGGGGAAGGGCTGCTGGGCTGGGAGAAAGGAGCAGGGACCTGCTTCTGCAGGTCTATCTTATCCTGCAGCAGCGTGCCACCCTCTTCCTGGAGGGCAGCAAGGCTGTCTCTGTGCTGCTGGGCTGCCTGCTCCAGCTCCCGCTGAGCCTCCTGGAGCTGGGTCTGCAGCATCCCAGTGGTCTCCTGCAAAGGGAGAAGACAGCAGGGAGTAGAAGAAAGCTTCCTGGGTCTTGAAATCCAAGTTACAGAAATCCGTGTTGTATAAATACTGGTTTTTTGGTTGGGTTGCCAAAAGCTGAGGCAGGGCCCAGTTATCCACGTTGTTTCCATGATACCCTGTCACCTCAAGTCCTCACCTCCTATTCCCTCTCCTCCCTCCCTAAGTGCACTGCTCACCCAGGTTTTCTCGGCCTGGGTCCCTTACCCAGACCACTGCAGCAGCCTCCTGCTGGGTGTCCCTACTTCCACTTCATGCCACCACGCCCACATGCAAGCAGGCAAACACAAACACACACAAAATTCTCCCCTCAGCAGCTAAAGTATTTTTTAAATATATATGTAATAACTCATGTCCCACTCTGCTTTTTAAATACCATCCAACATGTTCCCACTGCCCTTAGAACAAAGTCCAAGGTCCTACCACGGCTGACAAAGGGCTCCTGCCCCCAAGCTTATCATGCTGCCTCCTGTCTGTCCTGAACTGTCCCAGGCCCTTTCTGCCTGTCCCAGGCCCTTATGATAGCTATTTCCTCTGCCTAAACTGTTCTTCAAATGGCTGGCTTCTTTTCTTTTCCTTTTAATGATTTTATTGAGATTCAGTTCACATACCCTACAATTTAAAGCATACAATTCAATGGTTTTAGTATATTCACAGAGTTGTGCAACTGTCACCATGATCATTTTTTACCATTTTCATCACCTCCAGAAAGAAATTCTGTACCCTCCCCATCCCCCATCCTCACTCCCAACTACTCATCTACTTTCTGTCTGTGTAGATTTGCCTGTTTTGGATATTTCCTACAAGTGGAATCATACACTGTGTGGCTTCTTGTAACTGGCTTCTTTCACTTAGCATAATGCTTTCAAGGTTCATCCTTATTGTTCTACGGGTCTGGCTCTTCAACCTTAATGGCTCAGCTCAAATGTCATTTTCTCAGTGAGGCCCTCCATGACCACCTTGTCCAAAGAGGCCTCCTTTGAATCACTCTCAATTACATCGTCCTATTTATTTCCTTTACAGCCCTTATCACAACCTGTAATTATCTCACTTATTTTGTGTCTGCTTTGCCACTAGAACTCCATGACTGTCATGTTCACCGTTGTGCCACACCTTTCTGTGGGTCAAATGTCAGCACCTAGCCAGGACCCGGTGCAAAGAAGTGCCAAAGAGCAGGTCAATGTGAACGAATAAATCAATGCTGCCTCTTCTTCCTTGCCCAGAACCACCCTCCATACCTGCTCCTTTAACTTCTGAACCTTCATGTCCTGCCTCAGCCGCTCCAGTTGTTGGCTGGCATCTGCCAGCTCCTTCTGGGTCTGCAGCAGTGTCTCCAGGAGGGACACCCTCTCCTTCTCTGTTTCAAGCTGCATCTGTGGAGGGGCAGGAGGGCGAGGGCTTGTTGGGTTAGGGGTCACCATGCTCACCCACTAGGCCACAAGCACATGCCAGCTGCTCTAGGGCTCTTCTAGCAAATGGGGTGGGGGCTGAGGGCGAAGGAAGGTCTGGACCCACTGACTGAGAGCCAGGAAGTACGAAGATTGCTGCTGGTTTGCAAGCTGACAGGATGTGGTAAACGACAGCCCTCCCTCAGGAAGTAGGACATATCGCCGGCCGTGCAGCTAACGGTACCGATCACCTGCTCATGGGGAGCAGAGCGGGAAGCTACATCCTCTTCTGGAAGCCCCTGCAGCACCACCCTCGGGAGTGGGAAAGGAAGTGGTCCAAGGTAGGGGGATCACAGGGTGGACGTGCAGCCCAGTCCTCCCAGCTGCCCACCTGGCACAGGGCGCTCTCGGCCTCGGCCTGTTCTTCTGCCCTCTGTGTCCGCATGGCCTCCGCTTCTGCCTGCTGTTCCCTCAGCCTCGTTTCCAGCTCCATTTTCTCCCTCTCCAGGCTCTCCAGAGCCTTATCCAGTTCCTGCTGGTGCCAGGAGTGCTCTCTCTCCTGGTCGTACGAAGGAAGCACCGTTAGAGCCGAGAGGGTGAGGAGAGGAGGCAGAAGGAGAACTGGGTCAGGGCAAGAAGCCTACTGCTCACCAGCTGTGTGACCTTGGTGCCTCACGTGACAAGCCTGCTTCCTCATCTGCGAGGTGAGGCTAATCATCCTGCCTTGCCCATCTCGCCAAATTTTATGAGGATCAAATGAGATTTATTAAAAAAAAAAATCAAATGATATAATACATGGAAAAGTGTTTTCTAAAGCGCAACTGTCCCTCATATAAGCTACAAATATCTGTTATTTTAAAGCAAGCACATCATGGTTGGTGGTTGTAACAGCGAACTGAGGTGGCGGACTCGCTCTCTGCTGTCCCCCCTCCCCTGCTCAGGGTGACAGGGTTAGCCTCCCAAAAAGCCAGGCCGAGCCTGTCTCCTATACGATACAAGAGCGTTAGGATGGGGCATCCCGGTCCTCCCAGAGGTCCATCAGTGACCGACACCTTCCCTGATCTCCTAGACGAATCCAGCCCCTCTATTAGGATCTCAGGATGGTGGTGAAGGGCACTGGAGCCAGGCTGCCTAGGTTACAGTCTTTACCCCAGTACTACTAGTGTGACCTCAGTTCATTTCTATCGCATCTCTGTGCCTCAGTTTCCTCATCTATAAAAACAGGGACAGGGAATTCCCCCGCGGTCCAGTGGTTAGAACTCTGCGTTTTCACTGCTGAGGGCGCAGGTTTGGTCCCTGGTCCAGGAACTAAGATCCCGCAAGCTGCACGGCATGGTCTAAATAAATAAATAAATCTTGTGTAAAAAATAATAATAAAATTTAAAAAATTTTTTTTAAAAATGAGGATAACAACAGGGTCCTCCTAGAGTTGTTCTCATGAGTGAAGTAAGTCGTGTAAAGCACTTTAAGTGGTGCTGAGCACCCAGAAAGCATTCAGTAGCCAATAGCTATCATCATCTTCATCACCTTTCCTTTAAAATGTTTGTAAGTCTGTAGTTATCCACATTTAGCGGGAAGGCCTCTAGTGTTTCACCCCTTTCCAACATCGTCTTGCGTACTCTCCCCTCACTCGCTACACTCTGGATGCACTGGCCTCCTTTCAGGTCCTGGAGGACACCACACACCTCCATTCCTTAAGGCCTTGACTCATGCTTTCCTTCTACTTGGACTGCTCTTCCCACCCCACCGTCACTCATGGCTTAAATGACACTTCCTCACAGATGCCTTCCCAGACCATACGCTCAAAACGGTCCCCCTTTGCTCTTCTATCACCCAGTTCTTTTTCTTCATAGAACTTCCATCATCAGTTACTCATTTATGTATTAATTTATTTAATACCTATCTTCCCCCAAGACTTGAAGCTCCATCAGGAGAACCATGTCTACTTTGCTCTCTGCTGTATCCTCAACGCCCAGCATCGTGCCTGGCAGACAGTAAGAACTCAGCATTGCTTGAATGAATCACATTTCAGCTACTGGACTATTAAGATGCTTAAGAACAGTGATCTATAATACCACAGTTATAGAACAGCTATGAATATCAAATCATACACTCTGGTTCAAAAAGCCAACTGTAAGAATATGGGAAAGATGAATTTAATAGTAGTTAAGTGTTAAAAAAAAACAAAACAAAACTGACCTATTTGCTCAATATGAGTTAGAAGTGTGTTATGGCTACCAGAAGAGCTAATTCTGTGATGTCCAGAAGTAACAGTCAAGCGTTGCTGCCTAGTTTGTGGATCAGAATACTCTGTACACTGGTTCATGAGTGATGTGCATCATGTCTAGAGGAAAGCAACCATGTTGGTGAGGTATTTCAAGCAAGTCTAAGGCTGATTTGTTTCAGGTAATAGATTTTGGCTCAACTTAAGGAATAATTTTCTAATAACTAGATCTATCTAAAAATAAATGGGCATTCCAATGGATGGAATACAACAGAAGCTAAGCAACCCTTGGAAGGGATATTGTAGAAGTGGACATAGCATAAATGCTAAGAAATGGTTAATCCCTGCTCTACCACTTCTTAGCCAGGTAACCCTGAGTGACTTCTCTAAGTCTCAGTTTCCTCACTAGGTGGTTGTGTAGGCTATCTGAAATAACGTGACTAGCATTCAGCATGGTACCTGGCATGGGAAAGTGCTCAGTAAGTATCCACTATCACTGCTATTAAAGGGGATTCAGACACTAGATGGAAGAATGGAGAATATAACCCCTAAGAGTTTTTCTAATTGGTAGGATTCCAGGACAAGGCAGGCACTGTTAAAACTAACAGACTCTCTGGGAATTCCCTGGCGGTCCAGTGGTTAGGACTCCGCCAAGGGCCTGGGTTCAATCCCTGGTCAGGGAACTAGGATCCTGCATGCTGTGTGGCGTGGCCAAAAAACAAAAAACTAACAGACTCTCAAGAGTTATGAGGGCTTTCAACCCTTTCAATCAGTAGGGAGATCATAAAGTCAGACAATCAGAAGTCAGAGGCATTATCTGACTGAGAAGAAAAGAAAAGATGCAAGAGACTTTCCCATGATTCAGGTGTGGCCATGAGATGGTCAGTCCTTCCACGGATACCAAGTCTACGTCAGGTGGTAACACATCATTCAGAAGTTTTATAGCTTCTTTTACTTGTAGGGTTTTCAGTGGGTGGTATGCCTGATTCTTGCTGGGAAACTGAACTGCCTCTGGACACTGGTCATTCAATAAATATTTTGAAGTACCTACTATAATCTAGGCACATAATTCTAAAAAGAGGCAAACTTCTGGCTACCATCTTGCCAACAAGTCTGCTTTGTAATAACTATCAAATCACAAATACACACAAGGTACAAGTCAACTTCCATTTCCAGAAATCTGACAAACAAGCTCTCTGAACCCTCCACCTATAAAAGGGCAAAACAAACTAACAAACAAACAAAAAATGCCAATTTAACTATTAAGTATATATTTTAATGTATCACTGAGCCAGCAGGAAAATAATGAAAATTTCATTGGAGCCAAAATCAAAGCAAGACTTGTGATCTAAAGAGGTAAATGAGCACAGAACAGGCTTTCCACTGGAGGTATTTACTATACCTAATAACCTTGAAATTCATTTTCTGGCTATGTGGGCAAAGAAAACAGAAAACAAAGGGTGGGGAGCCTGACAGGAGACATAAGCCTGGACCTCCAAAGGGCTATCTGGGGTCAGGAAACTATGGCATGTGGGCCAAACCTGGCCCCGTGAGCTAAGAGTGGTTTTTATGTTTTTAATGGCTGATAAGAAGTCAAAAGAAGAATAAGACTTTGTGACATGTGAAAATTATATGAAATTCAGTTTCAGTGTCCATACATAAAGTTTTATTGGAACACAGCCATGCTCATTTACATACATGTCGTTTACAGCTGCTTTTGCACTAGAGCGGCAGAGAAGAGTGAGTGTGACAGAGACTGTATGGTCTGCAAGGCCCAGTGTGGCTCTTCAGAAAAACACCCACCCATCCCTGGGCTACAATCCTCAGTAAATGGATAAACCTGAGAGAGGGAGAAAAGGGGAAGAAAAAGGGAGAGAGAAAAAGTGGGGGAGAGAGAAAACAAAACACTGTACAGAAGGGAATAGCAAGAAAATTTGTTTGTTTTAACCTTCACAAAGGGTTTTATATATATATATATATACATATATATATATATATATATATATATATCACTTGAGAATTCATAACCATAAGCTGGTCTTCATGCGGGTTCAGGGCCTGAATGTGGCCCAAAAATTTTAAACAGAAACTGTACTTTAAGGTGGTCCTGGGATGCTAGTCCTTCAGCTTCCTCAGAGAAGCAAAAGCAAATCTCTGAGGAAAATCTCCTTTGCCTCAGGCCTAAAAGGATTCCCACAGAAAAATTTCCAGAGAACATGAGTTCAGAGTCAGGAATCACAAAACACACAGGGACCAAGGTCATCAGTGAGAGCCAAGGGAAACAACATATAACAGAGATCCAAAAAGATTTTAGGTGTTGGAATTATTAGACAGCATAAAAGTATGTTTCACGTGTTTAAAGAATAAAAGAGGGGACTGCAAGTATAAATTAGGGAGAAGACACTAAAAAATGACCAAGAAGATTTGAAAAAATAACCAAACAGAATGTTGAGAAATATAATATTTAATATTTAAAACTTGGTGAATAGACTATAAAGCAGATTAGACACAGTTGAAAAGGGAAATTAGTGAATAGAAGAGGGATCTGAAAAAACATCACCCAGAATACAGTGTAGAAAAAGTACACATGGAAAATGTAAGAGAGAAAGTTAAGATACCTGAAGGTTACACCAAGTTCTAACATACAACTAATTAGAGGCTTCTCAATACCAACAATGGAATAATCAGTGTGCTGACAGAAAATAACTGTTACCTTAGAATTTATACCTGAATTTTATACCCAGTGAAACTATCTTTCAAGAATAAAAGTGGGAGGGATAAATTAGGAGTTTGGGATTAACATATACACCTACTATATATAAAATAGATAACAAAGACCTATTATATAGCACAGGGAACTATACTCAATAGTTTGTAACAACCTATAAGGGAAAAGAATCTGCAAAAACAATAGACATAATATATATGTATAACTGAATCACTTTGCTGTACACCTGAAACTAACACAACATTGTAAATCAACTATACTTCAATAAAAAAATAAAATTAAAAAAAGGAAAAAGCTATAAAAAAGAATAAAAGTAAAATAGACATTTTCAGACAATTAACTATCAACATACCCTCACCAAAGGAAATTCCACTTCAAGGAAAACAAATAGAAAGCCTGACACGCAAGGAGAAATGGTGAGCAAAAAAAACCTCGTAAAATTTTCAGTGTATCTAAACAATTATTGACTGTATAAAATAATCAAAACATAATGTACGGTGTTAACAACTAGTAATAACTAAACACAATGACTAATACAGTTGATAGGTTGGGAGGAGTGAATGCAGGTAAAATGTTCTCTGGTCCTTGTGTCATTCAAGAAAAGGGTGAATATACTGATTAACTTGAGATTTTATTAAGTATGTATTTTAAAATATTAAAGAACTAAAAGAATAAAAAATAGAGTACGTATCATCCAAAGTAGTAGAGAGAAGAAAAGAGGTGAGAAAAGAATACAATTTAATAATCCGATACAACCCTCTAAAAGAAGTTAAGAAAGGTGAATTCCCCTCCCCAAAAGGTGTAAAAAGGCAAGACAAATAGCATAAGATGGTGGAAATAAATCCAAATATGCCTATAATCACAATAAAAGCAAATGGACTAAATTAAATAATTAAAAGACAAAAGAAACACAATTCTGAATTGGGCAATAACAGGTCCAAGGCATTCCTCTGCTCCCTTTACACCCTGGGGCCAGTTTATCAATCCTAAATCCCAGGATCCACTCTTAAGTCTCTATACATACAGAAACAACAACAACAATAACACCTAACACAAATACAGAGCTTACTGTATACCAGGAACTATTATTAGTGTTTTCCATATATTAACTCATTTACTAGCTAGAAGCTGGATTTTGCACTATGGTGACCAACCAGGCTAGTCCTGTTCAGATTTCACTTTTATAAGCAGGAATGTCTGCTGCTGTCTGTCTCTCCCATCCCCCAGCCGCAACCACCACCTACCCATTTCTCCTGGAGCCGGTTCACCTCCTCCTCATGGGCTGACTTCAGCTGCTGCAGGACAGCCTGCTCCTCTTGCTCAGCCTGGGCCAGCTGTCTGGCTGCCGCATCCCGTGCCTGCTCTGCCCGGCTCCGTTCAGCGTCCAGTTCCAGCTGCAGGCACCTCACTTCCCCTAAGATGCCAGGGACAGGGTCTTGTCTCTGAGCCTCTGCCCTCCATCTTTCACCACTCTCCCCAGACCTCATGAGGAACTCCCATCTCAGAGGCCCTGGGCCTGGCTCTAATAGCTTCCCACTGTCTTCCTAGCTTTCAACATCCCTGTGGAATGAAGTGCGCCCATCCCAGTTGGGTTCTCACCTTGGATTACTTCCTTGGCTTGAGTGACGGTTTGGATCTGGACCTCCAGCTGCCCCTTGGTGACCTCTATCAGAGAATTTTGTTGCTGGGCCTCAAACAGACTGCTCTCCAGTAGCTCCTTGGCTGAGCTGTCAGGTTCGGGAATCGGGAGAGTTCTTACCCATCAAGCCCCTTCCTTAAGAGGAACTGGGTTCTAACTACTGGTCACCGAGAGAATTTGGGGGCGGGGGGGCAATTACAAATTCATAACTCATTTAGGCCCCATATACTTTGGGCAAGGAACTTAGGTTGGCTCCCCCTTGCCTTGCAAAGCTCTCTCTGCCCTTGGCAGAACCGGGTCTGGACCCTACCTGAGCCCCAGCAGTTGTTCAGAGAGGTCCTGCCGGTCCCGCTCCACAGCCTGCAGCCGCACCTCGAGAGCTGCCTTTTCCCGCGCTAGAGCCTCCTTCTCCTGGACTTCCCGGGCAAGCGCCTCTTCCTGTCGCTTTGCCTCCTGATGCAGCTGCTCCACCCGAGCTAAGGCTGCCTCCTGCTGGTGATGTGCCTGAGGGGAAGAACTGATGGGATACAGAGCGAGGCAGGATCCCCCCAGGGCTGCTATCACCAGATGAGGGCCATGGGCTCCTCAGATTCTGGACCCAGCTCTGTGAGCCTTCAGCACTGCCCACTCACACCAAGTACCATTTATCTATTCCCCTGATCAACCCACAGAGTCCCCAGCCCAGGAAACATGCTCTCCTTTGAGCAATACCCTGCGCTACGGCTGCAAGAGATCTACCTCTAAGGAGCTTTTAGTCCTAAGGAGAGGTAAGACACACACATAACACCAGGAAGAAAGTGATCAGTGCCCTGACAAAAAGGCTCTGAGAAGGGAGATTATGTATAATTACTAGGGCAATGAGAAGCTTGGTAGAGAAGAAAGATGACCTTTGAGTTGGGGCACTGGTTCAGAAAAAACTCAGAGCCCCTTGTTATGTGTTACACACTGGACTAAAAGCTGGAGTTATAAAAACAAGTAAGATGGGCTTCCCTGGTGGCGCAGTAGTTGAGAATCTGCCTGCTGATGCAGGGGACACCGGTGCGAGCCCTGGTCTGGGAAGATCCCACATGCCGCGGAGCAACTAGGCCCGTGAGCCACAACTACTCAGCCTGCGCGTCTGGAGCCTGTGCTCCGCAACAAGAGCGGCCACAATAGTGAGAGGGCCGCGCAACGCGATGAAGGGTGGCCCCGCTTGCCGCAACTGGAGAAAGCCCTCACACAGAAACGAAGACCCAACACAGCCAAAAATAAATAAATAAATAAATAATAATTTAAAAAAAAAAACAAGTAAGACATAGTCTTGCCTTCAAGGAGCTTTTGGTCTAATGGTGGAGACACATAAAAACAGATAACTATAATATAGTATGAAGGGTGTGGTGGTTGAATAAACACGATGTATTATCAGAAAACACAGGAGAGGCATCTAATTCAAACTGATGGACGTGAAGCAATGGAGAATCAGTGAAGGATTCCTCTAGGAATTCTTTTAAAAAAACTGGAAGACATACCACAAACTAGTAACACTGGTCATTTCTAGGAAGTGAGATTTTCCCTTCCTGAATCATTTCTGTAGTGTTTTCATTTTTTACAGTGAGCATGTAAGTACAATGAGCATGTACAGTGAGCATCCTTAATGGGACGGTAGCAGTTTTGTCTTCTCACCTCGCTTAGTTTCTCTTGAATTTCTTCCTTCTCGTCTTGCATTTCCCTGAGATCTGCCTGCAGCTCAGCCCTGGTCTCCTCCGCTTTCTGCAGCTGAGCCTCCAGGTGGGTGTTCTTTTCCCACAGGGCTTCCCTGTTCCTCTCGGCCTCTGTCAGGCCCACCTGCAAAGTGTTTCTCGCCTGCTCTGCTGCTTCCATCCTCCTGCACACAGACTGGTTCTCCTGTTCTAACTACTGGCCAAAAAGGGAAGGACATCAAAGACAAAGGGTTACGGTTTAGAGATGAAGTGCTGAGACAGAAATCCAAGTGAGATATGAATCTGTTCTCCACAGATGAACACAGGAGTGCTTACGAGAGAGGAGGACTATGCACACATTTGGTCTGGAGTCTTTACTCCAGGTACTAGATGGGTTGATGCTGGGGACAGAGAGAAAAAAGGCAAAATCCTGCTCTTAAAGAGTTCAGAATAAGGGAACATACAACATTTCTGGGGCTCCAGGGAATGGGGTAGTGAAGAGACGTGTTAAATCTGTAACCTCTAGAGAAAATTCTGAGACTTGGGCTCTTCAACAGATCCTTTTCTGTGATTGCCGTTATCTCATACAACAGGATTAAAACCCAGTCTTCCTTCCAGAGGACATGGGCCTAGCCCTGATGATTTTACCCTAAAGCCCAAAGGTAGTTCTGCTGTAGATGTGGGAGGGGTCTATTTTTAATGGCTGAGCCCGGGCCTTGTAATCTTTGCTCTCCTTTGCACTATAAATGTTCCTTTTGCTCATTCCAGGACTACATTTGGGAGCTGATCTGTCTTGGGCTGATCCATTTAAGAACTATTCCTTGTTACAGGCATCAGCTTTGTCTGTCTCTCCCTTGCCCTCGGTCAGGGCCCAGCCCTACCCTGTGGATCAGAGAAATCTTTGCTCACCTGGAGAAGCTGCTGGTTCAGCCCAACTTTATCTAAGGCCAAAGCCTCATTTAAGGCACTGAGTTTGACAGCTGCAGCCCGAAGATCAGCTACCTCAGCCTTCAGGCTGTTCTCAGAACTTGACAGCTCCACAATAGACTGTTCTGCCTAAAAGCAGAGAGTTAAAGAGTTTCATTTTCCAGTTTTCCTGCAACAGTGAACAGCTCACATCCCCAACATCTGCTGCTTTCCTTGTACAGAGATCAGTTAACACTTCATTCCTTCCCTTACATCCTGAACAATTTTTCCCTTCATTTATTCATTCACTTACCCATTCATTCGTTGAAGAGTAAGAGAGGAACTCACATTACAGAGGCACAGACATCAGGATGTATAAACAACTACAACTGTGATGACACCATAGCCAATGTAAGCACAAAGTGCTCTGGGAACTCAAAGAAAGCATTAATTCAATTTGAGAGAATCAAAAATGCTTGGTAGAAGAGTCGACAGTTAAGTTGGGTATTGAGAGATGAGGAACAGTTTGCGGTTAAAAGGGGAGGAAAGAAGCAGTCCAGGCAAAGGGAAAAGTACATACAAAGTATTAAAATCACGAAAGAACGGGTAAAACTGAGAATGCAATTAGTGCTATGTGGCAGGAATGAAGGTATATGAGGCATTAGGACAGGGATCTGGAGTGAAGAGGAGGCTAGAAACAGTTCGGGGCAGGTGGCAGAGGGCTTTGAATGTGGTACCAAGGAGCTGGGAAGCCAATGAATGGTTTTAGGAAGGAGACTGACATGACCAGATTTACACTTTAGAAAACCATTCTAATTCCAATACAGAGAGTCTGTTTGGAGGGACAGAACCCAAAAGCAGAAACTAGGCATTGAGGCAAGAAACAGGAAGGGCCATGACTTGCAGGATGAAGAAGGAGGCAGGCTGCGCGCCTTTTTCCTGGAGACACAACTTTCCAAGCTGCCCGTCCCACCCAGCCAGCGAGGGGGAGGCCCACGCACCCTGGCCAGTGCGGCGGTCACTTCTGTTTGCTCTTGTCTCAGCAACTCCCCTTCCAGGCGACTGGACTCCAGGGCTTCCCGAAGGGTGATCAGTTCACTGAGTGACTCTGACTGTTTGGCTTCCAGGCCCGCCAGCATCTCCTGACTAAGATGGGAAACAGAAGGGGGCTAGAGGAAATCTCAGGGAGTGGCCACACCCCAAAAGATATCAGGAATGTAATTGCTTTTGCGATGCAAAAGAATGAAGGTGGTCTTTAAAAACTGATAAGGAGAGGTCTCCAAGACACATAACATGAAAAAAGCAAGGCGCAGAACAGTATATGTGGTGCACTATCTTTTATGCAAGAAATTGGGGGAAATAAGGATATATGCATATATTGCATAAAGCAGCACTAGACGTATTAATAAGAAATTAATTTAAATGGTTACAAACAGGAGGAAGGAATATGGGATGAATGAAGCAGAGGAAAGTAGTACTTTCTCTTTGCATACCTTTTAAAATAGTTTTGACTTTTGAATCATATAAATATTAAGTGTATTATCGAGTCACACAATTAAATTTAAAAACATAAAACTATCTTTGTGGATTGTCTCTCCCTTTCCTTAGCAGAGGGGAGACCACTCCTTGTGCAAGTCATGATCCTTAGAGCAGTCATTCAAGATTCCATTATTCGTGCCTATTAGGCAGAAGGAGCTAGGGAACAGGTGAGGCGGGGATGCATCAAAGATGAAGATACAGGGACTTTCCTGGTGGTCCAGTGGTAAAGAATCCACCTTCTAATGCAGGGGACATGGGTTCGATCCCTGGTCAGGGAACTAAGATCCCACATGCCGTGGGGCAACTAAGCCCGCGCGCCACAACTACTGAGCCTGCGTGCCTCAACTAGAGAGCCTGCGTGCCACAAACTATAGAGCCCACGTGCTCTGGAGCCTGTGCGCCACAGCTGGAGGGAGAAAACCCGCAAACCACAACTAGAGAGAAGCCCAGGCGCCACAACAAAAGATCCCGCATGCCGCAACTAAGACATGATGCAGCCAAAAATAAAATAATTAATTAAAAAAAAAACCAAAAACCTCTGCTCATTTAAAAAAAAAAAAAAAAAAAAGAAGATACAGCCCCTGCTACCAGGTACTGAAGACCTACCATATGCCAGGCTCTGTGCTGCATTTTGCAAAACACTGCTTTAATCTCCCCAAAGACCCTTCAAGGGAAATATTATCAGCCCCATTTTACAAATAATCTGTCCAAGTGGCAGAGCCATAATTTAAACCAAGCTTCTGCCCAGCTCTAAAGTCCTTGCTTTTTCTATGACATCGTATTGGGGAATTTACAAATGAGCTGGGTCCCTTTACTCTGGAATTCCCTTCCTTGACCAGCTCATTTCCCATTACTTCCCAGGATCAGTCCTACCCTTTGGCTAGCCCGGCCTCCTCTGAACATGCCGTGAACGTTCCTGACTCCTTTTCTTTGCTAATCTGTTCCTTTAGCCCTTGTCCCGCTCTCTACCAATCAAAATATGTCAAGGCCCAGCTCAACGGCTACCCTCTCCTCCATGAAGCTTTCAATAATTAACTGTTACTCCTATTCTCCCAGAGGACCTAGCTTGAAGCTCTTTTTTAGCTCATACTTCATCCGGCCACGGTTTACTTGTCTGACTTCCCCATTACACTGCAAACTGCTTGAGATCAGAGCCTGGGTCTTATTTATTTCTGTACCCCCCACGGGGCCTCGGCCCTTCTGGGTGTTCAGCAATGCTTGGATGAACTTTCTGTTTTCATCCTTCTGCAAAGGACGGAGCAGTAAGCTAATCTGAACCCACCGAACACCAGGCTTCGATTTACTCCACTTTCTAAGAGGGGGGAGGGGGGGGAGGGGGGGGGACTGTCACAAGCACGCACAGGCGCTGCCGTTCCCGGACGGCCAGGTGCAGCTCCTCCTGCTGCTCCTCCTTCTCGCCCTGAGCAGAGTCGCCCTGCAGCTGCAGCTCCATGTTTGTCCTCCGCAGTCGCCACGCCTCCTGCTCCAGCACCTCCAGCTGCTGCTGCAGCTCCCCCCTGGTCTTCTGCAGGAGCTCTCGCTCCCTGGAAGGAGACCAGACATGAGCAGAAACCCTGGAACCTAAAAGCCCTCCTGGAAGCAGACAGCACAGGGTCAAAGGAGAGAGGTTTATGTTTCCTTTAAATATCTCATCTTCCCTTTTGAGCAGGAAACTGTTTTCTTATCATCACAAAGACCCAAAACTGAGTGAGCAGGAACCAGCAGAACACAAAGGAAGGCAGCCCTGAGCAGCTCTGGGTCTAGGGAAGAACAGGGTCAGCCAACCAAACACATGGGCTGGGCGGGGACTGAGCCTGGGAGGAAGCGGGGGATGAACAGCCCCCGCTCACCTGCTGAGAGAGTCCACCTCCCCCTGCAGGTCCACAGTCTGCCCTGCCAGGGTGTCCCGCTCCCCGGTGAGCTGCTGTAGTCGCTGTCTCAGGGCCTCACCCTCTTCCTCCCACTGATGATGCTGCTGCTGCAAGGAGCTCACAGCTTCCTGGCAGCCTGACAGCTGCTGCCTTAGGTCCTGCGGAGGGAGAGTATCAGAGGTGAGGTGGTGAACAAGAGCGCAGGGCAGAGGAGGGATGTCATAAGCCTGAAGGTAGGGCTGGGCAAGGGGGTTGGGAGCTGGTGCAACAAAGGGAAGCTAAGAAAAGAGATGAGACCAGTCGAGGAGACAGAGCATCATAGATGACTGGGTTCTGTGGCTCCCAGAGTGTCAGAGTCCATCATCTTCAAATGTAAAATGGTGGGGGGTGGTAAGCGTGGCTGGGACCCTTAGAATTGGGGAACGCTTACCCACACTCCCCTGGGGCTCCACTTTGCACAGTGCTGTGTAAAGACTGCATCAAAATGGAGCATGCCAGTGGCACGGAGAGTGTGTCTGCTCCCCACGAGCACAACTGGGCAGACACACAGATTCTAATGGGCACTTCAGGGTGTTGACAAAACACCTTGTGACTGGTCAACGTAGCAAAAGGGGCAGTCTGGGCTAGGAGGGTACCTGGGGCCCAAGTCAGTTTAGACACCCATCCCTGTGGCTGAGGAGGAGTGCTGGGGTTCTCACCTGCACAGCCTGGCGTCTCTGAGTCAGCACTGAACGCACCAGAGAAAGAGCCTTGTCTGGCTGCTGGGAATCGAACTGGGAGGAGAAGCCACTAGGGTCCAACTCCAAGGAGCTCTCATGACCAGAGCCTTGGGCCATATTGTCCTCTTCTTCTACCATGGCCTGAAATCCAACACAGCAGGGTCACCATCCTACTGACCGAGGCCTAGAATCCATGGAGAGGACTACCATGCCAGCCTGGACAAACCTGATGTTTCCTCTCTCAGGTCCTCTCCCTGGGGGGTGGGAGGAGGGTATCTTAAGAGCAAAAAAGGTTGGTTCCTTCAACTCCTCAAACCAACTCTTCCCCTTCGGTCACCCAAACCTAGAATGAGCAACAAGACTAGCACCCCTTGAACACTCAAGGAATAAATGAAGGAAGAAGAGGTTGCTGAGGTAGCAAAGGCCAGAATCCAGCCACTGCCTGAGAACTGCAGCTAGCAGTAAGAAAGAGGGCGTTTCAGCAGGCAGTGTCAACACATGAAAGCTTAGCTACTCCTTAGGGTTCCAGTCTTCAAATATACTCAGACAATTCCTCCCCACAAGACCCTAAGTCCAGACTTCTCTAGGCACACCTGAGAGGACGGGGAGGTCTGGGGAGGGTGAGGCTGGACCGGTTACTGTGAACCGGAGGCTTACCAGTACCTGGGTTATGTCCTTGATCATTTGCTGTAAAGACAGCTTCTCCTCTTGGGCATTCCTACTTAGAGATGCCTCGTGTTCCATTAATTCTGCGTGATTTGCCTCCTGGACAGGGAACCAAATAGAGCCTATGAGCCAAATAGAGCCTATGAGCCTATTCTCAGAAGTGAATTTATCATTCCAGGCCCCAAATTAACCAGAGTCTCATTCTGTCTATTCTGTCAACCCCACTTTTCCCCTGACCACATGTGAATGCTAACACTGTCCTAGGATTCTGAAGACAATGTGATGTGGTGATTAAGAATTCAGATTAAGGGATTAAGAGCTCCAAATTAGACTGCCTAGATAAGAGTTCTTGCTCTATCACTTTCTAGCTTGGTAACCTTAGGCAACTCCTTCTTTGAGCTTCCTTCTCTTTAAAATAGGAATAAGGGACTTCCCTGGTGGTGCAGTGGTTAAGAATCTGCCTGCCAATGCAGGGGACACGGGTTCGAGCCCTGGTCTGGAAAGATCCCACATGCCGCGGAGCAACTAAGCCCATGCGCCACAACTACTGAAGCCCATGCACCTAGACCCTGTGCTCCGCAACAAGAGAAGCCACCACAATGAGAAGCCCGTGCACCGCAACGAAGAGTAGCCCCCACTCGCTGCAACTAGAGAAAGCCAGTGCGCAGCAACGAAGACCCAACGCAGCCAAAAATAAAAAAAAAAAAAGGAAAAACTTAAAAAATAAAATAAAATAGGAATAATTAACAGCAACTACTTCATAGATTTGTTTTGAGGCTTGAATGAAAAAACTGCATGTAAATTACTCAACACAGTGTCTGTCACAAAGCAAATGTTCATTAAAAGTGAGCTATCATTGGATGAAGGATGGCTGCTGTCTCTGAACAGCAAATTGGCACTTGAGACTTAAGGCCAGAGGAACCTCTAGCTCCAGCAATAAATTTGAACTCTCAAAATGTCCCCTCCTCCTTCTTACCTTATTGTGCTAGTGAAGGCTTAAAGACGCAGATTTGCAGCTATGGTTTTTTTTTTGGCCTATACAAAATTTGAACCAACATTTGTAAATTGAGAGATTCTTCTGAGCTGAGAAATTCATAAAAATTCATAAAAATCTGAATTTCTGGCTTCTCTCAAAAAGTTAACATATGGGCCACACCAGCCCCCATCCCTACATGGCAATAATTTACTGAAGTTGAATAGTGGATGCCTCCTCCAGATGGGACATATATTCTTTAGGGTCCTGCAGTCCTCACTACTCCTCATTGTTTCCTTACTATTGAGATCAAGTGTTCCCTGTTATACTGAAAACTAAATATGACAGCACTGGAAAATCAGAATTCTTACAGCTGAACCCACTTCATTCATTTATGTTACTTGGGCCCTGCGGACATCTGAATTTGCAAATTCCTGAACAAAAAGAAACCAAAAAGGCATAAGCATGTCTAGCTCCCAGCTGATCCTAGCTTGGATGAGAAGACTAGGGATATGTATGTGGATAGGGGTGCAGGATTTGCCTAAAATCAGAGATCTGAAAATTCCTAGAGATGAAAGGAAACGTGCAATCAAGCCAGAGGTTCTAACATCCAACCTTAGAGAATCCCTTTGATAACATCCCCGGCAGATGTTAAGCCAGTGACACAAACCTCACTCCTTCACAAGGCACACTGTTCAACTACCGAGCAGCTCTAGCTGCTCTACCACCCTGTAACTTCCAGTCACTGGCAGTGATTGTGCCCCCCTGGCAAACATTAAACAAGCCAACTCTCTTCCCTGGTGTCAGTCCTTCAGTTACGTGAAGGCAGCCATCATGTCTTCCACAAGCCCTCCTTCTCCAGGCTAACCACATTCATGCTCCTCAGGCGTTTCCCGTATGACTAGGTTTTGAATCTCTCCAGACATCCCCCCCTCCTACTTGGCTAGTGTGCCTCTTCATGTGTGTCCCACTCTCTTGGAGGAGGACACACTGCATGCATGCACTGCTATAGTTTCCCTAGGAATATAGTAGGGATAGTAGACAGCTAATGTTTATTAAATGGATAAATGAATGAGTTAATTAATTTTCAGATTCAACCAAAATTAATTTTTTAGCTTTAGGGGATTTCATCAAGGAACATTTAACTGGTATCCTGCACTCTCTGTCCATAAAGGACAGGAATCTACAGGCCCACTCCCAGCTCTCCCAGAACAAAGGATCACGTACCAGGATCTCCATCGTCTCTCTCAGAGCATTTACCATCTTTTCATAATCTTCATTTTGCTTCTGAGACTGGGTCAGTAGAGCAGAGAGCTCGGTCACCCTGAAGAGAAGAGCATAGCACAGTTACCTGGGCACCCACAGATGTGGACAGAGCTATGCAGCACACCCCAACCCAGGCCAGACACCCCCACTGCCACCCCCCCAGAGTCCCTTGGGTGCCCCCAGCCCCTGCACTCCCTGAATACATGATGCTATAGCCTTGAACTCGGGGAGGGGGAGCCAAAAGCCACTCAGACGCATGCAGGGATTTACCACATCTCAAGACTGGAACACGTGTTTGGGGGCCCGAGAGCTGAAGGAAAGCCCTGGACCAGGCCCTTCCAGACCCCGCTTGATCTTGAAGTCAAGCACCCTGAACCCAACAAGAACATCAGAATTGCCACATGGGATAGTCCCAAGGTCCCTCAAGCCCAAGGTTCTAACTCTGATAGAGAAAAAGGAGGGGCGAATTGGGAAAGATTATGGTCAACCTCCCTGATACTAACCTCAAAGTTCAGGGAAATCACCAGGCATCTTTATCACCTAACACCATATCCTGGAGCTCAGTACCTGGTGTTATATAGGTAGCTAAATAAATATTTCTTGAATAAAGTTATCAAGGAGCTTAATTTTTTATTTCAAAGTCTTCCTAATTTTATTCTGTATCATCTTTAAGAGCTTTAACTCACTGTATGGTCATTCATTTAGTTATTGTATGATTCAACAAACATTTAACTCACTGTATGGTCATTCATTTAGTTATTGTATGATTCAACAAACATTTACTAAGTGTCTACTATATCGCAGGTGAAGTGCAAAGCACTAGAACACAAAAATTACTAAGACATGGTCTCTGTCCTTGTGCTTCCCAGTGCCTTCACAACCCAAACAAAACAAACTGTAATTTACACACTCCACCAATAGGTGGTGACACAACCCTAGCCATGGGGTATAAACTGAACTTTGCCCCAAGATTCAAATGGAGCTCTTTGCTTATGTCCCTGCCCTTCTTATCATTTTTTAAAAATCTATTTTATTATAATCCAAAAAATAAAAGAGCCTAACCAAAAAAACCCAAAACAAAACTAAATAATCAACGAGATCAATGCTGTAAGCACGTCAGAAGACCATACGGGGGACTTCCCTGGTGGCACAGTGGTTAAGAATCTGCCTGCCAATGCAGGGGACACGGGTTCGAGCCCCGGTCCAGGAAGATCCCACATGCCGCGGAGCAACTAAGCCTGTGTGCAACTACTGAGCCTGCATTCTGGAGCCCGTGAGCCACAACCACTGAGCCTGTGAGCCACAGCTACTGAGCCCGTGAGCCACAACAACTGAGCCCACACGCCACAACTACTGAAGTCCGCGCGCCTAGAGCCCATGCTCTGCAACAAGAGAAGACACCACAATGAGAAGCCTGCACCCTGCAACGAAGAGTAGCCCCGCTCGCCACAACCTGATAAAGCCTGCGTGCAGCAATGAAGACCCAACGCAGCCAAAAATAAATAAATAAATAAAATAAAGCAAAAAAAAAACAAAAACAAAACTACATGTGAGAAGTAAGAACGTACTTCTTATGTAATCTTTTTAATTCCTGCTTCTGTCTTGAACTCTTTTTTACTCTTTAGTAGATTTGTCAAATTGAGACTTTGCGGTGATTGTCCCTCACCTTGCCCTTTGTTAGAGCTCCTTCCTCTCTTCTCAGATTTGTGTTTGTCTTCCTGGGTGGACTGGAGCTGCGACTGAGTTGGATTTCTGATTCCTGATTTCCAGCACAGTGCCTTACTGACAGTGCTCACTAATGGTTTGTTGAATGAATTAACGTGAAATTTAAAAACAAACTCTGCCATCCCCAGAGGAGTGGAGGGAAGATTTGGGCATGGGTCATAAAAGCCAGATTAGTCCTTAGTCTTGTCCTGTGTGATAACAGATAGTGAAGCTTCAAATAAGTGGCTCAGGGACTTCCCTGGTGGCGCGGTGGTTAAGAATCTGCCTGCCAATGCAGGGGACACAGGTTCAATCCCTGGTCTGGGAAGATCCCACATGCCACGGAGCAACTAAGCCCGTGCACCACAGCTACTGAGCCTGCACTCTGGAGCCAGCGTGCCACAACTACTGAGCCTGCGTGCTACAACTACTGAAGCCCACGCGCCTAGAGCCCATGCTCTGCAGCAAGAGAAGCCACCGCAATGAGAAGCCCGTGCACCGCAACGAAGAGTAGCCCCCACTCGCCGCAACTAGAGAAAGCCCGCGCGTGGCAACAAAGACCCAACGCAGCCAAAAATAAATAAATAAATAAATTAATTAATTAAAAAAAATGTATATAACAACAAAAAAAAGACCATATGGGGGCACAGTAATGTAACAGGCTATCAAGGTCATAGAAGAGGTGACATTTAACTATGCCTTAAAGGATAAGGCAGAGAGAGAAGGGAGAGAGGCATTCCAGGCTAAGGCCAGCATCTACAAAGGCAGGGAACATGGAAGAACTTGGCTGTTCTGGGAATGACAAATAGTTTGGTGTTGATAGAGGAGAGTCACAGCCAGCTCTGTAAGTCAACAGAAGAGAAACTGAGCTGCAAGATAGTCTGAGGGCAGAGGGCAGTGACACGGCCCCAGCTGTGGCACCGGGTTTCAAACTAGACTCCCTCTGGCACATCTCCTTCCCCTCTTGTGGGAGGAATGCTCTTCACATCTCCCCCACCCATCCTGACTCCCTAAAGGAGTCAACTTTCTCTTAGCGAACCCCTCCTAGGACCCAGGCCATCTCACCGATCCTGGAGCTCAGCCTTCTCCAGATGCCCTTGACTCTTCAGCTGTGTTAACTCCTGACTCCTTTCATGGGCTTCCTTCTCCAGCTCCTGGGTCCTGGCTAGTAGCAGCATCAACTGGGATGGCTCGCTCCCATTCAGTCTACCAGATCCACCAGATTCCCGAGACTGTGGTGTTCCCATAGTCAGGCGCAGACAACAGGTCAACAGGGAACCTGAAAGCCTCACATGCTCAGCCTTGAGCTCCGTCAGGTCTCTGAGTACAAGCAAAGAAAGAGCAGACTCCAACAGGGACCAGGAACAGAAAAGGGAGCGTGGAGGTCAGGCCCAGGGAAGCCTGAGGAGCAGGTCTGGGAAAAGTCATCTCAATCCAACAATCCAACAATTCCATCCCTCCCCACCAACTCTTCCACCCCTGCCTTTCCCCTACAACCTGATTCCCTTCTACAGCAGCCCACTGTCATGCGAATAGAGTCGGTAGGGGCAAACCTCCTCCCGTCATACCTCCACACTGACCTGTCAGTGGCTGACTTCATTTCCAGGAAGTGGCGACGAAAGGTCACCACCTCCCGCCACAGACTGAGAAGGCGACCGTGCTCCCCTTTCAGGTAGCCCTTGAAGAACTGTGTGTTCAGAAACCCAGGTCATATCAAAGGGCAGAGGACATCTTTTGCCAACACGGGAGTCTTGGATTCCTCCTGACTATTGGGGGGAAGTGGAGGGACTTAAAGGAGATAGCTTATGAATGGGTGTCTATGTTCAGGCGATGCTGAAGTGTTTAATATAGTTAGCAGTGGGATTCAAGAGGTCAAAGGGCCTAGGATGGTATATGGCCTTCTTTGAGCTAGATTAGAAAAGGATAAACAGTAGCTGCTCAACAAATGGGGGCTATTACCATCATC
Source organism: Eubalaena glacialis (assembly GCF_028564815.1). Classification (NCBI taxonomy): domain Eukaryota; kingdom Metazoa; phylum Chordata; class Mammalia; order Artiodactyla; family Balaenidae; genus Eubalaena; species Eubalaena glacialis. The sequence goes on from NC_083728.1 coordinate 24,420,055, forward strand.
ACCACAGACTTATAATGAGGATTAAATGATATAACATATGTAAATCACCTAACATAATGCCTGACACAGAGCAACAGCCCAGGAAACATTAGTTTCCTTTAACTGGGATCTGAAAATTTCTTCCCCATTCAATTTCAATAGCTACCTCCTTAGCATCTAGATTGCAGACTTCCAGATGACGGGAGTCAGTAAACTTTAAGATCCATCTAAAACCTATACAGGAACAGAGTTGCTTTGAGTGTCATGCTACCTGCCAGCAAAACCTCGACTGGGCAGGTAAGGACAGAACTAAGGTGACAGCCCAAGCAGGACAGAGCTGCCAGCATGAGCGGTAAGGCCGGCCAGAGACTTTAACAACAGCTCAGTTTCCATCCAAGTCCTGAAGTTAACCCCTTCCAGCACTGACCAGGCAATGCCCAGACTGCAAGTCCTCCTCTCACCATTCCCGCCCACTGTTTCTCTCACCTCCTGCTCCATCTGCCACTGGCTCTCCTTCCTCATTAGCTCATCGCGGGCCCGGCTCCAGTCTACTGTCAATTTTTCCATATCTTCCCGAAGGGCTTTATTCACCACGTCAGCTTTTTCCATGTGCAGCCGAAGCTGGGTGTTCACCTCCGCTAGACTCTCACACCTGCACTGGGGAGGGGTAGGAGCAAGTACTAAACAAAGGTCTGAGCCAACCCTTGGACCTCTTGGAGTAAGATGACAACCACTGGAACTTTCCATTGCCAGGAACTGGAGGGCTAAGGCTGAAGCCCTTGGTTCTAATCCATGTTAGCCCTCGAGACAGAGGTTTTCCATCAACCTTCTCTACCCGCCCACCAACTACCCAGGCCAGAAAGTTGGGGCCCATCACCTCTGTTGCTCCTCCTCCAATCGAGTTAGCAGCTGTTCCAGGTTTGGCTCTTCCACACCTTCCCACCTCTGAAGGACCGGTCCCTTAGCCAGACAAAAGCAAGCTTTATTTATTTACCTCCAAAGAGAACATCCCGCAGACCAATTCCCTGATGCCCCCTTCTACAGCAGCCTGCTTATTTTTTTTAAAGTTCATCCGTTTATTTTATTTTTATTTTTGGCCACGCCGAGCAGCTTGTGGGATCTTAGCCCCCCCACTTATCCCCCCAGGGATAACCCCACTACCACCCCCCAGCAGTGAAAGCGCAGAGTCCTAACCACTGGACTGCCAGGGAATTCCCCAGCTTTCTTTTTATTCTTTCTTCCCTTTGTTAGCAATATGTCTCTTTTCTCAATCACTGCATTCTGCAAGTAAACCCACTGCATCCCTCTCTCCAAACGTAAACCAGTGACTTCTCCTGAAAGATGGCATTTAGTAGTGAAAAGAACTTTTGACCTAAGAAGCATAAAATACAGCTTTCACTAATGGTCTTGGCTTCTACTACACTAATTTTTGGACCTTGGGAAGTTATAACTTCTCTAAGCCACAAAGTCTTCAGCTCCTAAATGAAGGTGATATCATTCCCCTGAGAAAGTTGCTTTGCAGGTTAAGTGACGTAATTCTATGACAATGCCTAAGGGTGCCTGGCCTACATAGAACAGTACATAGTTAAGTCTTCGTCCTTTCCTTCCTCTGAGAGAACTCTTCCGAGCGTAATGTGAGAAGATGCTGAGAGGGAGCTGGAAGAAATGCAGACAGGTCTTTGAAAGCCAGTTCTACCCAGCCCACAGCACAAAGAAATCTCTCTGCCACAAACACGGTTTTTTCAGGCCTGCAAAGGCACACATCTCTCCAAGACAGATAAACACTGACACCTCCTGGAGGAAAAATGCATCTCTTCTCTCGGATTCCACACCCCTTCCAATCTGGTAATATTAAGTCTCTTAAAGCTCATTTTGTCCTTAGAGAGCCAAGGGTTGGAGTCTGATGGGGCAGGAATAGCTAGGTCCTGTGAAGGTATCTGATGAAGCTCTCAGGGGCTGACGAAAGAGAGGCTTCTTCCAAACACCGCCTTATCACACCCCAGCCTCCCTCAGTCAGCAAATGAGGCCTAACTATACTCCCTGAGGGCTCAGGAGGAGCACAGAACAGCCTCACTCACCCCAGTGGCTTCCAGCCGCTTCTCCAGCTCTTGGCACCAGCTCCGGTACTGCAACACCTGAAGCAAACAGAGCAGGACGCGGCAATGGGCACGGCTGGTACCAACAGCCCAAAGCAAAGGTCCCCGAGGGTCGTGGGCAAACGCGCTGTGAATGAGGGACTGGGTGATGACAGTGAAGTGAGGCCATAACATCTCACAGTTTCCATTTGGTCATTTAAGCATATGTTCTCTACAGCTCTTGTATTGGAGAAGGAAGTTCATGGGCTTTGGAACCGGAAAACCTAGGATGAGGTCCTAGCTCTAGACTAGGAGAGCAAACCTAGACAACTAACTTAACCCTCATGAAGGTCACCTTTGAAAGGGACATCGTAGATGGCTGGTGGAGAAGCTGTGGACATCAAAGGACAGCTGTTTAGGACATTCCCACCACGTGGCTCCATCTTCTGCAAACCTCATCCCGCTTCAGTCCCCAGCCCCAAGTGTTCTCCTCTTTCCCCTTCCTGAAAGGGCAGCTGCCTCACCTTGGCCTGCAGCTTCCTCACGAGGGTTGCTTGCCTCTGCTGAGCCTCCTGGGAGCTCTTCAGCTTCCGCCAGGAGGCTGCTTGGTTCTCTGCCATCTGCTGCTGTAGCGCCAGCACTTGCTCCTCCAGCACCAGCTGCAGTGACCGGGGCTTCATATTGTTCAACCCAGGGCCCCCTGTCTCCATGGGGGCACCAGACAGTAAGTCCACAGGTCCCTATGCAGCCAGAGGCTGTTCGCTCCCAGCAGGCTCTCTAATCATTGCTGTGTCCCTTGGACCTCCTCTTGAGCTGGGGACTAAAGCACACAGTGGAGTTGAAAGAACTCCCTAGATGACTCAAATTTATTCAGCAAATACTCATTAAGTCCGGTAAAATTGGGTTGGACAAAGTACAGTACTCCTCAGAGCTTTTCAAATACTAAGATGGACCTAATCTCTAAGGGGGGGGGGGACATGATGAGCATCATTTCCCAAATTTATTGGACCATGACACAAGCTCACAGGACTAGTGTTTCCTGGCATGACTTTTGTAACTCTGCACTCGACCAAGAGCTCCTAGTTTACCATTGCATCCCTAGTGCCTGGCACAGTGCCTAATAAACATCTGCTGAATGAATCACTGAAGGTGATTTTAGGCTACCAGGGGAGATGGACACAATTACAATACAATGTGGCCTGTGCAGTAATAACAGAGACATCACAGGATAGTATGGGAAGACAACAGAAGGACATTTAACCCAACCTGGGGGGCTGTGAACAGTGCGAATCATCATCATCATAATTAATACTTGTTAAGTGCTTCTATGGGTCAGTCACTTGAAGTGCTTTACACATACCATGTCATTTTGGCATCACAAGAATCTTGAAACCTTCCAGTGCTTTCCTATCATACTTCAGCATTGGTACTATTTTAACTCTTTATATATGGATGAAGAAACTGAGGCTTACAAAGGCTAAGCCTTAGTTGAGAAATCAGAAAGGTTAAACAATTTGTCCTAGTTCATACAGTTGGCATTTGGTTGACTAGGGATCTGAATACAAGCAATCTGACTCTCTGACAGAGAGTAGCAGGCATTTCAGGCAGGGGAACCAAAAAACAGAGGGAAGAAGGAACCAGCTTCAGCAGGATGGCAAACCCTCCTCATCCACCAGGAGATGGGCCAGAACAGGGCAATGGGGTCAGGTGAGGGAGGCCAGCCTAACCAGTGACTTCAGAGACACCCAGGAGATGGGGAGGCAAGATGATCAAGAGTTTGGGGTGCTAGTCCAAGTTCTGTCTCTAATGGCCTCTAGGACCTCGAGCACAGCACGCCACTTCCTCAGGCTCCTCATCCAAAAATGAGGGTGCCCAGCTCCATGACCTCTGAGTTTCTTAGGCCTCTAAAACACACGATAACCTGGGGGCAGAGGAACGGGGTAGAGTTCTCTCATCTTATCAGCCCTGAGACACCCATCAGCAGGTTTGAGGAGTATCTGTATTTCCAGCTACCTATCAAGAAAATGGTCTATTAGAGCTGCCTTCTTGGCAGCATCAGTCTCATAATCTGAAGAAAATGGCATATACAGCAAATGCAAATGTAACATTTGCACATACAGTGGGAGTTTCAGGGGCCCCATGTCCCTTTAATGCACCAAACTGTTGATCTTCTACATCCTGGCTCAAATGCCACTTCCTATCAGGTCCTCCCAGATGTATCCAGGAATAATTTATCAGTTTTATAGCCATATATACAATATATATAAATTTATATTTAATGTATAGAGAGAATGTCTATGTTACATTTTATCATTACTATTTGTCTATCTTCTCCACTAATCTGTGAGTTCCTCAAAGGCAGGAGCTAATTCATTTTGGTCATTAGTAGCTTGCCAACAACGCATAATGAAGAAATGCATATGGCCTCACTCCTGGCAGATCTAAACCCTTGGCCAGAGGTTAGAAATGTAGCCTGCGGGTTCTTTTCAATCACTGTGTGGCCTATACAATGGTTTTTAAGAACTTAAGTTAGGTGCCAACATTTACCATTGGCAAAATACATATAAAAATTCATATTTCTGGCTCCTTTGGATAATCAGCATATCTAGTGACCCTTGACCCACATTCCCACAAGGTGACAACAGGCTGCAGTGAAACAGTGTCTGCCCCCTTTAGATAAGGCATATGCTCTCCAGTTCACCTCAGTCTCAGGCCCCCGCCCTGGCCTAGCCTCTCCCTCACACTGATAGCAGATTTTAGTTGTCATGTCATTGCACTTGTGCTATTGTTTTTCTTATAACAGAGTTACAGAGGAAAACTCAGCTTACTAATCACCTCCTGGGCAACTGCAGATACCCGGGTTTGCTGAGCTTGCACTAGACAGTAAGGAAAGGGCATAAAGTAGGAAGAGTAGAGTGGCACCAGTAAAGGCATAGTGGCACCAACACCCCAGGCTGCCTCTTCCTAGCTGACCAACTGGGTTAGTACTTCCAGTGTCCTCCCTTTCTGCCCTTCCTTTCCACCACAGCTGTGAAATGCTGGCTCAATCTCTCTCTTCTGGTTGGAGGCACAAACCTGCTGGGAAATAGCTCTTACTGCCAACACGACTAACAACAAGAGTAGCTCTGAGATGCTTCAAGGGACTTGAAGAGCCTTTTCTCTCTGAACACTGTGAGGGATGGGCCAGGCTCCCTAACCCTCCTTTGAATCCCTACCCCCCAAAGCATTCGGTTAAACCCCATGAAATTGCCAATGTTTGCCCTTTTTTTAACCTAATAAAATGATAATTTCATGTAATTCAACCTAATATAATAATATTATATATATTTATAATCATATATTTATATATATTATACAAACCTAATATATAAGCAGCCCTCCCATAGTTCCTGGAATTCTCCTATTAAATCCTCTTTTATTCTTCTTATTTATTTAGCTTTGGCCACGCCTCGCGGCTTGCAACATCTTAGTTTGTTCCGCGCCCCCTGCAGTGGAAGCTCAAGAGTCCTAACCACTAGACCCGCAAGGAATTCTCTAAATCCTCTTTTAGAATAAGACTGTTGTTAATGTGTAGACATTATTTTAGAAAATGATAGTAACACTTCAGTAAAGAAATGGAATTATATTAGAACTATATGATTATTTTACTTTAGCAGATAATTTAAAAATTTTAGAGCTATTTAAAAATTTAGTCCAACCCTCTCATTTTACAGATAAGGAAACTGAGGCTTACAGAGATGAAGTAACTTCATTTTGTTCATATTTTATTGGTGTGCCCCATTTACTTCAAAAATGATGTGAAATTGTAGCAAATGTACCATACTAATGTAAGATGTTACTAACAGGGGAAACTGGGTGCAGGGTATATAGGAACTTGCTGTACTATGCAAGTTCTGTAAATCTAAAATTGTTCTAAAAAATAAAGTTTATTTTAAAAATGATTTGAATTGTTTTATGATTAATGCCACCCCCCCAAAAAAAACAGGAATAAAAAGATGGACGGAACAGAGAAAAATTACATCAGGAATTTTTCTGAAATTGAGATTCAGTTCTGAGCTTCCTCAAGACACAGTTCAGCACCTTTCATTAACACACTGTGGGATCAGCCAGAGAATAAATAAACTAGCATAGCTCCAAAAGAAAGGTAGGTTTCAATGCCCCTCAGGAAAGGAAAAGGTCAGTAGCTGGCAAATGGTAACAGACTGAATTGCATTCAATGAGAATAATGGCTGTCAGTGTGCTTTGTAAACTGTAAACCACTGAATAGATGTTATCATTCCCACAGGAAAAGGAAAAAGATTCACTTCTTTTATACGTTAATTTATCCTGTAAACACTCATGAATTCCAGCTTAGCATCAGGTAACTGGCCACAGTGATACAGAAATGAATAAGACTGACTTCCTACTTTTGCTAGGAACCAGACTGGGAAGGGCAGTGACCTCTGAACCTAGGGTGAAGAGTGACAGAAGAGTGACATAAATTATATATTTTGTCTCCTCTCATCCAAATTCTTCCAAAACGAGTATTTAAATAAATTTAAAATAGCAGCAACACCACCTAAACTTGAAGTAGAGGTGTAAATGTTACAAGGACTAAGAGGAGAACTGGTATTATTAAACAGAATTTGTCACTTAAAGCAAAAAAGGAAAAACACTTGAGGGCACAGACATTTTATTTCCAGAGCAAAGAAACTATATATATATATATACATTTGTCTGCAGAGACAATTTGTTTCTTATTCCAGAAAAAAAGAAATTAGCACACAGCTCCTTATATAAATCTCATATGTGGGGTCTCTCTCTCCATCCTCCTCCTACCTCTAAGGCCTCTCTCCCTTTAGTCTCCTCTGCTGGCTCCTCCTCACCTCCCCACCATCTCAAGGTTGGAGGCCCCAGGGCTCAGGCTTCAGACCTCTTCTCCACCTACATTCATTTTCTAGATAATCTCATCCAGTTTCATGGCTTAAAACTGTACCTATACACCCACAACTCCCAGTGTTACGTCTCCAGCCCATCTGGCACATCACACTCCTATACTAAATGCAAACATTTATTTAACTTCTCCATATAGATGTCTAACAGGCATCTCAAAGTTAACTCATCCAAAAGTGAACTCCTGTTCCTCCAACCTTCCCCATTTCAGTACGTGCTAATTCCATCCTTCTGGTTGCTCAAGCCCAACAGCCTTACAGTTATACTGACTCCATTCTCCCACAGCCTATAACCAATCCATCAGCAAATCCTGTTGGCTCTACCAGTTGCTATCGCTTCTGACCCACCCCCACCATCATCCTGAGCCAAGCCACTCTTGCCTGATGTGGTGGCTTTAAGGTATGCCCACAAATTCTTTGATACTCCTCCCTTCAAGAGGTGGAGCCTAAACTCTCTCCCCTTGAGCATGATCTGGAATAAAGTTAATGAAGCTGAATAAAGTAGAAATGACTTCCAAGACAAGGTCATAAAAGGCCTCCCCTCTCTCTAGCTCTTGCTCTCTCCCCACTCTCTCTGCTGTGTCCTGAGGACACCCAGGCAGCCCTGTGAAGAGGCCCAGTGGTAAGGAACCACATCTTGGGAGCAGACCAGCCATCAGTTTGACTGCAATCTCCTGAGAGAGCCTAAGCCAGAAACAGCCAGCTGAGCTGCTCCCAGATTTCAGACCCACAACTATATGAGATAATAGATGACTGTTGTTTCAAGCTGCTAAATTTTGGGGTAATTTCTTGCATAGCAATAGATAACTAATACACCTGGATAACCGCAAGAGCTTCCTAGGTGGTAGCAATGCTTCTACCCTTGCTTTCAAAATTTGCTTTTTCTCAGCAGAATAGTCAGAGTGATCCTTTTAAAACAGTGACAGGGAATTCCTGGGTCGTCCAGTGGTTAAGACGCCGAGCTTCCACTGTAGGGGGCATGGGTTCGATCCCTGGTTGGGGAACTAAGATCCCACATCCCACATGGTGTGGCATAAATAAATAAATAAAGCAATAAATAAATAAATAAATATTAAAACAGTGACAGATTCGGCCACTCAGAGCCTTCCAGTGGTTAATCAAGAGTAAAAACCACAACCACTGTATTGGCTTACCTGGTCCTAATTATTTGATCCCAGCCTCCAATTGTTTTAATTCCATTTCTTACTCCTCTCCCCTTTGCTCACATCCCTCCAGCCACACAGCCCTCCTTGCTGTACACGCTTGGAACACACCAAGCCACACACTCATCCAGGGCCTCTTCTTCCAGTTATCCTCATGATTGGCTCCCTTGCCACCTTCTCTGTTCAAATGTCCCCTTCTCAGTAAGTTGTTCCCTAACCACCCAATATAAAATACCACCATCCCTCCACACAAACTGGTATTTTTCTTTTCTTTCTTTTTTTTTTGGCCGCACCACACGGCACGCAGGATCTCTTAGTTCCCCAACCAGGCATTGAACCCGTGCCCCCTGCAGTGGAAGCGGGGAGTCTTAACTACAGGGCTGCCAGAGAAGTCCCTGGTATTTTTCTACTTACCTTACCATGCTTCATCTGTCCCTATCTGAGTATTATGTGTACTATATCTAACCCAATGTAAATTTCCCAAGTGCAAGAATATTGTTTTGTTGACTGCTGTATTCTCAGCTCCTAAAACAGTGCCTGGTATATAGCAGGTACTCATTAGATATTTGACTAAATGAATGGATATAAGAACATTAGGCAACATGATCCATATCAAAGGTCTTGCAAAATGCTGACAGTTCTATAACCTTCTAAAAGGTAAAAACAAACAAAAAACCCCAAAAGAAACAGATCATGTAGTTTGTACAGCACTTTACTCTCCCACAATTATTTGCAATCTTCATAAAAAACACTTTGAGAAGAAATTATTGCCTTCATTTTATGGACAAGAAAACTAAGGCTCAAAACACGGAAGGGGTGTAACTGGTCAGCGGCAGAGCAAATACTGAACCCCAATCTGCTTCCAAACTCTATGCCCTTCCATTACAAAATGCTGCCCCCTAAATCATGAAATATGAAATCACAGCTCTGGGAGGAACACTTTCTAAAGGGTGTGAAATGATGAGGTCTAGGTCTTCGGCTCTCTGATGGAAAAGGACCAAAGAAAGGTAGAGTGTGACTGAAGGAACAGAGGGCTAGCATCAGGTTCTAGCTCCTCATGAACTCACTCTGTACATTTGGGAACATCAATTCTCCTTTCTAAGCTTTCTCATGTGCATCATAATCTTGGCCTCCATAACTCATGGACCTAATGTAAACACCAATTCAACAGACATTTACCAAACCCAAAGGCAATCTAGGAATTATTACATGCTCTGGGGACGGACAGCCTAGAATCGTATCCCAGCTCCACTCACTTATTAGTTGTGGGACTCTAGGCAAATTGATCTAAGAGTGCCTTAGCTTCTTCACGCACAAAATGTGAAGATATAGAACCCACCTTATGGAATTGCTCTGAGGATTAAATGGGCCTTTACGGGTAATGCATTTCGTAGCACCTTTGTGACTATTCAATAAATATTAGCTATTATTATGATCATCACGTGCTAGACCCTGGGATACAGATGAAAAAGGCAAGGCATAACGCCCCAACAAGTGCACGGCTGTAAAAGAGAAGCAGGAAAGGTAACTCGGTGCAATGAGTGCAAAAACCCAGCAGCGAGCTAACTGCGCCTTCAGAAAGCGGTTGGAAAAGGTTTCCGAGGAAGTGCTATTTAAGGGGGGTCCCGAAGAATGAGCGTTCCAGAGTAGGGTGGCGAGTAGGACTGGACTTTCGGACAGATCACATGCAAAGCCCCAAGGGCAGAGGGAGCCGCAAAATTCTGGGAGCCAGGAGCGGGACGCTTAGGAGAGCGCAGCGCCTTATCGGACAACCCCGCGCTCGGGAAGATCCCTTTTTACGCGGACTGGAGCGCAGAGTGTTGGCGGCAGCAGCACGCGGACGCACCCGCCTAGGACAGGTCCCAGCCCCTCTCTGGGTCTCGGGTTCCTCGCGGGGAACTGGAGGCCGCTGCCCGAACGGAATTCCCTAAGGCGCTCTAAGAGGGCCGGCCTCTGGGCCTCAGACCGTTAACCCGGGCACCACCCGCCTGCCCTTGAGGCTCCACCTCACCACGCTCGGCTCCCGCAGATTCCTCGGGTGCTCCTCAGCGCCGCACCGGCTGAAGCAGCAGCTAAGGCCCGGCCGGGGTCGCGGGCCCACCAAGGGGCTGGGGCGCAGGCCCCGCCCCTCAAACTCCCGCCCTTTCGGAGGGCCCCGCCCCTCCGTGCAGCACGCCTAAGGACGGACTGCGCCACCTAGGGGCCTCCGCCATGTTGAGTACTGGCAGCCGACTTAAAAGTGTGGCCCAGAAGGAAAAAGGGGATAATATTAAGAGATATTAAGATTCCCTCACCAGAAATGGGGACAGCCAGGCTTGCTGGATTCGAGCAAGGGAAGTTTTAGTAACAGAAAAAAACTTGCCCTCAATCATACCCCTTTTGGCTTCGGGATTACACATTGCGCATGTGTATGGTCACCTGGTTCTAGGTGCGCCTGCGCGCTGTTCCGCCCACAAACCCGAGTACAATTAACAAGGGCGCTTCGTCGGGATACAATCATCTTCAGACCCCGAAGCCCCAGACAGCTTCAGGCAACACACCACTCACAGAATAGTTACTCAGTGTCATTTGAACACACATGGCTTTGAACAGGGTGTTTTCTTTGCCTGAATGTCCTGCATCCGTCCGGAGAACTGCAGTTTGTCCAATTTTATGCGTAAACCTGATTTTCTCTAGAGGACTCTAGAGGCGTTTTTTCCATAGTGTTTTGTGCATAAATTATCAATGCACTTTCATTCACCTGCCTCTCTTCTCCACTCAGTGGTTCTAAAGTTTTAGTTGGGATTAAAAAAAAAACAAAACTGGGGAACTTCTTAAAATGCAGTCTCTCGGATTCCCCCACTAGAGAGTCAGTAAACCAGGCGTGGAGCCCGGAAATCTGCATTCAAGCAAATACCTTGGGTGATTCCCGATGCGTTGGGAACATATTTTGAGAAACACTGTATAAGATTGTGTATCTCTAGCACCCAGCACAAGGCTTAGTACAAAATAGGAGCTAAGTAAGTGCTGAGTGAATAGATGGATGGATGAATGGATAGCAGGAGTGAAACAGGCAATTCACAGCCAAAGGGAACCTGAGAAAAGAACACTTTGATAAGAGTATCTTTGTATTTTTCTCCTATAAGAACAAAACAAGTTATTAATAGTTACCTTGAGAAAAAGAGAAAGTAAGTGAGGGGTTGGGGGGGGGGGGAGGACAGTGATTCTTAAAGGCAAACTATGCTGAGAGGGAAGAAGAAACATCCCAGACATTGGACAGACAAAAGGATGCAAAGACTCAGTTGTGTGGGAGTCCACCCCAGGGAAATATTCTCCCAACAGGTTGTGTGCAAGAATGTTCACTACAGTATTTGGAATGTTACACCAACCTCAGGGCATTTGCAACCTCAGGGAGATGGCATACTTTGCCATCTCCTAAACCAGTTTACCCCAAGCTCTTGGATTAGCTGACAACTTCCCTTTCTTCAGGTCTCAACTTAAATGGTACTTCCTCAGCTAGGTCTTCCCTGGTCATGCTATGTAAAGTAATACCCTATCATTTTCTATTGCAGTACTCTTTTCATAGTACTTTTTACTTACTTATTTTGGTTTACCTATTATCTTTCTCCCCCTTGAAAATTTAACCTTCATGAGAATAGGAGGCTATGTCTGACTTATTCTTAGCATTAAACACAGAGCCTGACACAGGGTAGGTGCTAAATAAGCATCCATGAAATGAATGAATGAAGTCAGCCTCAGTGTTACAAAGGTTAATGACATAAAATCCATCAACAAACTACATAATACAGTTTAAGACCATGAAGAATAAACAAAGAGGATTAAAACAAACAGTAATCTTTGATTTTTGTAAAAGGGAATTCGTTAATTTATTCCCTTATTCATTTACTCATTCATCCAACAAACGTTTATGGAATATTTGTTATGTGCTAGTATTGGATAATAATACAATGTATTAACAGCAAGTTGGAAATTGTATTAAAACATAATAAAGTAGTACAACTGGGTATTTTGTCTGGGCCAGAGGAGAAAGTGGAGTTGGCTGATGTGTGAGAGTGGGTAGCATCCCCCCTAGAGATTCTGTAGGCTTTGAGAGTACATCAGCCTTCAAACATCCTATGAAGCGCCAGGAATGTTCGGGACAAAAAAAAAAGGTGTTCATATACAACACTTGAATTGCTTGGGACCCAAGAGCCCTGTAGGGAAAGACTTAATCCAGCCACAGTTAGAGTCTGGCCATGTTCAAACCTGTCTGATGAACTAGAGTGGGGAGAAGGCCTCAAAGGAGGCTGGATTGGAGGGAGAGACAACGAATCATTTGAAAGAAAACCAACCCTGGTCCCCTCCAAGTGAACTGGAGCTCTTTCTTTAGCCCTAAATTCCATCTCTGGGAACATGCTTTTTATCCCAACCCTTTTCCAGGACTGTAAAGTGGATCCCGCACCCCAGGCTTGCTCATTATTTATAGATATTCCCCCTGCCCCATACCAAGAGGCTGCCTGGACTGACTGACTTTCTTTCTTTTTAAACTTACATATGTGAAATTTCAAAGTGATGGGCTAAAAACCCATATATATCAATATATATATATAGATATAGATATTTTTTTCTAATAGCCTAAAATCTGTTTTAACATTCTTAAATCCTTTACCTATGGTGTCAAGAGAATGGAGGATAGAAAATTTGTGTGGAGATATTTCTGGCTGTGAGTCCCCACCCTTCTTGGGGAAGATGTAACTGCTTCAGCCAAGTGATCGGAAGAGGGGAGTTCCAGGAGGGTTTGAGGTACCACATCCAACCCCATTGCAGTTGGGGAGCATAATGACCAGATCTACCTCCTGCTCAGGAAATCTATCAACAAGAGACAAGCCTGCTAACTGCTTTGGTGGCAGACCCAGGAGAGTGCTGCTGTGTTGGGGTTGTCCTGCTCTCCCAGAATTTGTCAGGGAATGTTTTCTGTAGGCTGGATGGGGACTAAGTAAAAGAAGGAGAGCTGCATAGGCCTCTCCTGGGTCCTGTTCGGTAGGGCCTCCTAGAGGGGTAAAGGGACTCCAGAAGTGAGAAGACAAATGACCATTGGCAATAGAGACGCCTTTGCTAAGAGGAGTGCAGGAGAGGGCTCCAGCAGGGAACCCCTGAAAAGCCCATAAAAGCCCTCCATGATGCTTTGTTGATGGACAGGAACAGCTATAAACATCTGCCAAACCCAGAAAGCACAAAGCCAGCTACGACACGAATTCAAAGAAGACTTTTCCCACCCCTTTCTCCATCTTCCTCTCCATGTCAACACTCTGAGTGACTAAGGTGAGCTGAGGATGACAGGGGAAAAATTGAGGAAAAAAAAAACCCTCAGTCATTCCCCTCTTTCTCACTGCAAGCTAACTGCCAGAAGCAGAGCTCGAGGCACTTCAAAAGAATATAGCATCTTGTAATAGATTGTGAACCACTGGCTGCTTTCCATCAGAGTCCATTTATTTATCATTAAACAAATATTGATTAAGAACCTACTATGTGTCAAATCCTGTGCTAGACACTGGGAGAGACCCAAAGAACAATAACACATGGACCCTGCCTAGAGCCTTAGTCCACAGACTCAAGTAGAGGCAGGTGGGTAATGTATATTTCACACACTTACAGGGTGATAAATTCTATAAAGAGGGAGTGGCTGGCTTCATAGAGGTGGTGACAATATAACCTAATTATGAAGGATTAATCTGCTGAGCAGACAAAGGCAGGAAGGGCATTCCAAGCAGTATTCATGGAACAGTGGTGTGCAAAAGCATGGATGTTTGGGGAATGCCGGGGATTTCCTCTGGGCACTCCTCTGGCTGATACTGCCACTTGGTTGTATCGTATGCGTCTCCTTGGATTTATAATTAGGTAATAATACAATCCCCTCCATCAGCTGGGTATTCCCCCCCTGGCGCTGACCCTGTCTCAGTGGGCAGGTCTCTTTCCAGTCCTTGCCCCTTCCCACTGACCAAGTCAAGCTCTAAATGCCCACTCACCCAAGCTTGACATTTCTTTGAAGTGGGTGCCATTTGCTCACCACCGTTCAGGGCTTGGGCAGTAAAAAGATGTATAGGGACAGCTCCCATAGGACTGGGTCCTCTCTTTCCTCAAAAAAATGAGCCCTTAGACTTCCCTGGCAGTCCAGTGGTTAAGACTCCGGGCTTCCACTACAGGGGGCACAGGTTCGATCCTTGGTGGGGGAACTGAGATCCTGCATGCCATGCGGTGTGGCCAAAAAAAAAAAAAGTTAAAAAAAAAAAGAGCCCTTAATTATATTCTAACCTGAGACTCTATCTGCTGCCTCAGGTGACACAGAAACTAAACTCTAAGATTCTGGACAGGAACCAGGTGGAGGGACATGGCAGGAAGAACGTCAGGCTTGGAGGCAGACACACTCACCTGAGTTTGAACTCCTGGCTCTGCCTTGTGTTTTGAGCAACCCGCCTCCCCTCTCTGAGCCTCAAATTCCTCCGCTGCAAATGGGGATAATAATACTTACCTATTAGAGTTTTTACGTGCAAAGTGGGAGATAAAGTAGATGAATGGAGGGAAGAGTGGAAGGAGTCCAGCAAGAATCCGAGGTTTCTGAGCTCAAGAATGACAATAAGGTTTCCAGGTCCCTAACTATTAACAGTGGTTACCTCTAGGCGGAGAGATTGGGGAGCGGCTTCTTTAATTTAACACCCTTTGGTATTGTTTCAATTTTATTTTTTTTTTACAATGAAAATTATTTAAGTTTGTAATTTAAATGTATTCAGTATAGAAATCATACTTCAATAAAAAGGTTTTTTTTCAAAGCTTATATTGCATAGAAAGTCATCCAGGAGACTGATAGAAGTGGTTGTTTCTGAGAAGGTCTGGAAAACTGGGGGTCTGGGGTGGGAGGGGGACTTCCTGTGTATTCTCTTGTACTGTCTGAACTTTTTTCATCATGAATTTGTATTACCTTTCTTTCTAATATGCATTACTTTTTAAATTTTTTAAAAACATTTTTTAAATATTAAGAAGTTTTAAAATAAAAATACTTTAAGAATAAAAGTGAAAATGTGTGGTTGCTTTGTTTGTGCACCACACCTGCAACAGGCAGAAACACACATACACCCACATGCAGTTTCCAGATTATAGTATCTGCAGGGAGTGGGATGGACCGACCTCACTGGAGCGCCCATGTGCTCTGACAAGGTGCAGTTCCCGAGGAGCTCAGCTGGGGGAACCATTGAGAGCTTGGTGGAGAAGATCCCGGAGGAGTGGCAGTTCCTGGGAAGTTTAAAACAACGCAAAATCTGGGAACTGTGCAGTAGGTGCAGACAATAAAAAACACTAAGGGGCTTCCCTGGTGGCGCAGTGGTTGAGAATCTGCCTGCCAATTCAGGGAACACGGGTTCGAGCCCTGGTCTGGGAGGATCCCACGTGCCGCGGAGCAACTGGGCCCGCGAGCTACAACTGCTGAGCCTGCGCGTCTGGAGCCTGTGCTCCGCAACGAGAGGCCGCAATGGTGAGAGGCCCGCGTCTGGAGCCTGTGCTCCGCAACGAGAGGCCGCGATGGTGAGAGGCCCGTGCATCGCGATGAAGAGTGGCCCCCGCTTGCCGCAACTAGAGAAAGCCCTTGCACAGAAACGAAGACCCAACACAGCCAAAAATAAATAAATAAATAAATAAATTTTTAAAAAAATTAAAAAAAAACAAAAAACAAAAAACAACACAAACCAGAATGATGATGGGGGTCGGGGGGAGGATTAGGCAGCTCTGCTCCTGCTGGGGCTCTCTGGGCTCCCTGGATGGGGATGGCCCATGCCCCACAGATTATAAAAAGCACAGATGGAGGTCCGGGGGCTGCAGGCCCTCCTCCCAGGCAATCCCTTTCATATAAGGTGATGCCAGGAGAGATCAATCCTTCCTTGCTGTGGGGAAGAGCACTGGATTCAGAGTCATGAGTTTGGGTTGAGTCCTACCGTGATCATTTCTGGTTGCGTGGCCTTGTGTCAATCACTTAACTCCTCTGAGACTCAATTTCTTCATTTGTGAACAAGGACAATATTAACAATTGACTTTTTTTTTCTAACCATAATTTATGGAGTACCTACTATATGATAGTTACTGAAAGAAAGGTGCTCTACATATGTAAATACATTTAGTTCTTATAAGCAGTCTGTGAAGCAGATATTTTTATTTTAATTTTACAGGTAAAGAAACAGGTTCAGAGAAGTGATTTTTTTAAAGATATCAATAATAGGTAACATTTATGTAGAGCTTACTTTGCATAAAACACTGTTCTAAGAACTTACAACAAAAATTTGTAACAACCTTGAGGCAGGTATATTATTATTAGCCTCACTTTGTATATGAGGAAACTGAGGCACAGAAAGTTTAAATAATTGGCCTGAGATTACACAGCTGGTAAATTAGGGAGCCAGGACTTGAAGGCAGGTAGTCCAGCTCTTAATCATTATGTTAGACAAATCTCCTGCTTAAAACTCTGCACTAAAATTCCCACTGCACTAAACATAAAATCCAACTTCCTTTCTCTGGTTTCCGAGGCCATACTCAATGTGGTCCTGGCATGATCTGACCTCATCTATCACCTCCCCCATGCTCACTCTGCTTCAGTCACACCAGCTTCTCCCAGGTTCCTCAGATATGCCAAGCACATTCATGCCACAGGGCCTTTGCATTTGCTGTTCCCTCCACCAGGAATGATCTTCTTCCAGACCTTTGTATGGCTCATTCCCTCACTACATCTAGATCTCTGCTCAAACATCACCCCCTCAGAGCTTCCCTGGTGGCGCAGTGGTTGGGAATCTGCGTGCCAGGGCAGGGCGCACGGGTTCGAGCCCTGGTCTGGGAAGATCCCACATGCTGCGGAGCAGCTGGGCCCGTGAGCCACAATTGCTGAGCCTGCGCGTCTGGAGGCTGTGCTCCACAGCAAGAGAGGCCGCGATAGTGAGAGGCCCGTGCACCGCGATGAAGAGTGGCCCCCGCTTGCCACAACTAGAGAAAGCCCTCGCACAGAAACGAAGACCCAACACAGCCATAAATAAATAAATAATTAATTAATTAAAAAGAATTAAATCTTAAAAAAAAAAAAAATGAAAAAAAAAAACATCACCCCCTCAAAGAGACATTCCTATCTAAAATAGACATCCCTTTGACCCTGCTTAATTTTTCTTCACAGCACTTAGAATTCTCTGAAATTATACATTTGTTTGCTTGTTTCCCTGTCTTTTTCACCAGAATGTGAGCACAGACTTGGTAGTCCACTGTTAGATACAGTGCTTAGGCCCAGGATGTAACACACGGTAGACACCCAGTGTATAGTTGATGGATAATTAAGTTCATAAATGAATGAATACCCAAGGTCACCCAATTGGTTAGTGGCAGAGCCAGGACACAAACCAAGTTGTTTGATCCTGGAACCCATACTCTTAGCCAGCTCTAACCCATGCTGAACTGACTCCGAGAATTAGGAGATTCAGATAGCATAAAGAACGTGAAGCCACTTTGAAAATTGCTAAGTGCTTGAAAAATGATGTTGCTGCTGCTGCTGCTGCTGATGATTCAGTTAACTGCTCATCTGTGAAATGGGTATAAAAAATACTCTGGCCTGCCGACTTTAAGAGGATGTTTTGTGGAGTGCCTGTGAGATGGATAGGGAAACATGTAAAAAAGTTAAAGGCTCTACATGGTAGAAAGGACTATAAAGGTTGTTTCCATGCCAGTGGCTTCCCAAGACTCCCATCGTCTACCTCGAGTTTGACATTAATATTGCTGACAGGAGAGGGGGAGGTAGGGGGACATGGGGGGGTGGGCGAGGGACTCTCCGTCCCAGTAATTAAACATGTCGGGACTGAAGTGCTGCCAGCGGCAGCATCTGGTTGCAATTACCAGAGGGGACCGAAGTGATTAGTCACCTTTATAGTGAGAGCCAGGCCAGTCCCCTGGGCTTCTCCCTGGAGAGGGCCTTCTAAGCAAGCCCAGAGTCCCCTTCCCCGACTCCCACCCCATTTCTGGAGTTCCCTGGTCCTCAAATAATAGCCCTGCTCAGAGACTCCTCCATGTTCCCGAAGTCCCAGCCCATTGGATGAGACCTTGACTAAAAGCCAAGAATACCATAATTGCCCCCTATCACCCTTTCACTTTTCGTGTTTCTAGAAGCTAGGTTAGGATTCTTTGGTATAAAATGTGTCAGAGTGGGAATTAGGCTTAAAAAGTAATTTAACCTTTCTGAACTTCAGTTTCTTCATCTGCAAAATCAGGGTACTGAGAGTACCTTCATCATAGGGTTCTTGTGAAGATAAATAAGATAAAAATGCAGTGTGATACAAAGGCCAGAGTCTAGTTTACTCCAGTATATGCTCAATAAATAGCAGCTATTATTATTTGCCAGGTACCAGGCTAATCACTTATTTTTTTAAATGAATTTATTTATTTTATTTATTTATTTTTGGCTGCATTGGGTCTTCGTTGCTGTGTGCAGGCTTTCTCTAGTTGCAGCGAGAGGGGGCTACTCTTCGCTGCAGTGTGTGGGCTTCTCATTGCGGTGGCTTCTCTTGTTGCAGAGCACGGGCTCTAGGTGCGCAGGCTTCAGTAGTTGTAGCATGCGGGCTCAGTAGTTATGGCGCACGGGCTTAGTTGCTCCGCGGCACGTGGGATCTTCCCAGACCAGGACTCGAACCCATGTCCCCTGCATTGGCAGGCGGTTTCTTAACCACTGTGCCACCAGGGAAGCCCAGGCTAATCACTTTTTATAACTTATTTAATTGAATCCCCACAAACACCCTGTGAGGTAGGTACTGTCATGATTCCTGTTCAGAGTTTCAAAGAGGTTTAGAGGCTTCCAAAGATCATATAATATACTAAACCATAAAGTAGAACTAGAATTCAAAACCAGGCCTGTTTGTCTCCAAGAGCCCTTACTCTTTATCAAACCATGTTCAAGGACATCTTGATTGTTTGATTTATTTTTGTTCATTTGTTTGTTTGTTTATTTTGGCCACGCGGCTTGTGGGATTTTAGTTCCCCTGACCAGGGATTGAACCTGGGCCCCTGGCAGTGAAAGTGTGGAGTCCTAACCACTGGACCACCAGAGAATTCCTGATTTTTTTGATTTATTCATCCCTTCATTTATTCACTCACTCAGGCTTACAAAGTACCTAATTCGTGGCAAGGCGAGAATCTCTCCCTTTCAGGAACTCAGAGTCCAGCAGGGAAGGCACGACATGTCTGCAAGTAACTATACCTTAAAGTAGAAAGTGATGGCTTTTGTATATAAGGGCCGGTTAGAGATTCATTCATCCATACGACACACTGAGAACCCGCTATGTGCTGGGCCCTGTGCCCAGCCTTGGGAATAATTGAAAGATAAATATGGTGCCGTCTAGTCATAATCTCATGGGGGAGACAGGTATGTAAATAAATTATTACTGCTATAAGGAATTACGTTATGATTTTTTAAATATGAAAAAAGTACACAGAGTAGAAGAAATGAACTGTGTCTGACACAGGGGGGCAGAGGCAGAACTGGATAATCTTGGAGCTGCCAAAATGGAAAGGGGCACAGAAAATGTGTGATGGCAAATCAGGAGTGTGTATTTTCTGGTGAATGAGGGAAGGCTTCATGGAGGAGAGGGCACATGAGTTGGCATTTTTCAATGGGTAGGTTTTAGAGAGAGGGAGGGTTGGAACAGAGAGATCCGGGAGGCCTAGAAGCCAGTTATAAGGGAATTATATTAGGACAGGCCTTGAGGAGGACTGAGACAGTGAGGCGGTGGGGGTGGAGAGGATGAAGGAACCCCAGAGATGACTGCTTAAGTGGACAAGTCAAAAGGGAAGCCAAGTGTTGTGAATCTGGGCAACCGGAGTGATAGTAAGGAATTCGGCTCTTCCTTAAAGCTCCCCCTGAAGAGTGTCTGGTGGTGTATTGATCCTTTGAGATGGGGAGGTGGAGCTCTCCTGGGGTTTCTGACCTAGGAGCACCAGATGAAGCTTGAAATGGCCAAGTTATGCAGCTGTGCTCTGAAGATCAGCAAGGATCTGGACGTATCACCATGAAAAGGCTGGTCGAGCACCTGGACACCCCGGCTGTGTTTCATCTTCTTTCATTCATCAGATGCTTACTGAGCTTCTACTCTGTGCCAGGTTGTGCTGGGAAACCAATCTGGTGACCTTAGAGTACGAACAGATCTCTATCGGGCAGGCTCAAAGAATCTTGGATTAAGAAGGAAGCCTACCTGACTGCTTCTACTGCTGCTATACCTCTCACAGTGTGACAAGTGTTGTAGCAAAACGTTCAAGAAGGGGTAATTGGCTCTGTCTGGGGATCTGGGAAGGCTTCCTGGAGGAGGTGAAACTTTTTTTTTTGGCTGCTTTGGGTCTTCGTTGCTGCATGTGGGCTTTCTCAAGTTGCGGCGAGCGGGGCTACTCTTCGTTGCGGTGCGCGGGCTTCTCATTGCGGTGGCTTCTCTTGTTGCAGAGCACGGGCTCTAGGCGCGTGGGCTTCAGTAGTTGTGGCTCGCGGGCTCTAGAGCGCAGGCTTAGTAGCTGTGGCGCACGGGCTTAGTTGCTCCGCGGCATGTGGGATCTTCCCGGACCAGGGCTCTAACCCGTGCCCCCTGGATTGGCAGGTGGATTCTTAACCAGGGAAGGAGGAGGTAAATTTTCAGCTGAAACTCTCAGGATGAGAAGGACTTCCTCCCGTTGTGGGAGTGAAAGGAGGGTATTCCAGGTAAAGGGAACAGTTTTCCCCTATGAGTCCAGCTGGAATTGAGACTTCTTCCAGAACTACCAGAAAAGCACTGTGTGGGAAATCATTTTTCCAGCCTCCTGCAGGGGCCGCTGCTGCCCCAGGCTGGGGCTGCCACCTGTGGACTCAGCCAGTCCCTCCCAACAAAACTGAGTTTGTCTTTGCTGGGGTGGCAGTGAGGTACACTCTGGACCTGCCTCCATCTAAGGAGTGGGCTCAAGGAGGCAGCGCCCCCAAAGCCTGAAGTAACAATCTGTGCTCAGTCAACGGCATTTGGGGGGAGGGGTGTAGTGGGTACTGATATTTTTCTGTCTCTGGGTCACCACAAGTTTAATAAAATAAAAGAAACTGTGGGTAAATGCTGCCATCTGTACTGCCCACCCCCCAACAAAAAATCAGGTCCCAGACTAGATGCAAAGGTTGCTTTAAAAACACCCCAAGGACTTAACTGAAAACCCACACTCCTCATGCTTCTGGGGCTTAAGATCCTTGAGTTCATTCCTCAGCATCTCTCCTCAGGAAGGTGGGGTGGGCTGCCCCGTGACGTGGAGGTAAAGACCCGTGAGTCTGCTCCGTGGGACTGAGAGGCACCCCCCCAAGCCTAGAAGCCCCCCTCGGGGCTGTGTGCCAAGAGCCCCCGTGAGCCATGGCCTCAGAGGGCAGTGGTGATTTTTTTCACATAAATATATCGCACTTAAATGAGTTTAGACAGCATGACATCAGAGAGTAATTAAATTGGTTTGGGTTGGAATTCCGTTTCCAATTCCTGAGTTCAGGTTTGTAAAAGATTTTTCTGAGCACCTGCAGGCATGTGTGTGTGTGTGTGTGTGTGTGTAAGTATTTTCACTGGAAAGGATTCAAAACTTAAAAAAAAAAAAAAAAAAAGAACTGGAGCACACAGGCAGCATTACGCCATTCTTCCTTCTTGGAAAAATCCCTCAGCCTTATACAAGCCTCCTTCAAGCCCTCAGTCAGTTGTGCAGGAGAAAGGGGGCGGTCGGCTTTCTCCTTTCAAGAACGAGTTATTTTCAGCTGCTGACTGGAGACGGTGCACGTCTGGATACGAGAGCATTTCCACTATGGGACTGGATACAAACACACACCCGGCAGACTTCAAGAGCCTCAGACTGAGGAGAAAGCCTTTCCTTCTGCTGCTACTGCTGCTGCCGCTGCTTTTGAGGGTCCACTCTTTTCATGGTTTTTCCTGCCAAACCAGAGGCACCTCCGCTGCTGCCACTGTTCTCTTTGGTGTCATTCAGCGGCTGGCCAGAGGATGAGACTCCCCAAAGTCCTCACTTTCTTGCTTTGGCACCTGGCTTGGCTGGACCTGGAATTCATCTGCACTGTGTTGGGTGCCCCTGACTTGGGCCAGAGACCCCAGGGGGCCAGGCCAGGATTGGCCAAAGCAGAAGCCAAGGAGAGGCCCCCTCTGGCCCAGAACATCTTCAGGCCGGGGGGTCACAGCTACAGTGGGGGGGCCACCAATGCCAGGGCAAAGGGGGGCACGGGGCAGACAGGAGCCCTGACACAGCCCAAGAAGGATGAATCCAAAAAGCTGCCCCCCAGATCGGGTGGCCCTGAACCCAAGCCAGGACACCCTCCCCAGACAAGGCAGGCTGCAACGCGGACTGTGACCCCAAAAGGACACCTTTCTGGGGGTAAGGCACCACCAAAGGCAGGATCTGTCCCCAGCCCCTTCCTGCTGAAGAAGGCCAGGGAACCTGGGTCCCCTCGAGAGCCCAAGGAGCCATTCCGCCCGCCCCCCATCACGCCCCACGAATACATGCTCTCGCTGTACAGGACGCTGTCCGAGGCTGACAGAAAGGGAGGCAACAGCAGCGTGAAGTTGGAGGCTGGCCTGGCCAACACCATCACCAGCTTTATTGACAAAGGGCAAGGTGAGGGGGTGGGGTGGCAGGGGCACGGCTCAGAGGGAGGGGCATCTGCATGCATGGAGGGGACTCTCAGAGCCCCGCCACTGCACTGGTGGGAGACGGTGTGTGCATCTGGCCTGGGTGGTGTCTGGGACTTGCCTCATACACTCCAGGTCCCAGGCTGCTGGCATGTCAGAGCTGGAGGGCACCTGGGGATCACCAAGTGTCATTCCTGCAAGGTGCAGAGGGGGTTACTGAAGCCCGGGAAGGAGACAAGACCTGCCTGTTGGTGGCAGAGTTGGGGACCAGACTCTAAGACTCTTGATTACCAGGCCATGCTCTGTGCTTATGTGAATTGGCCAGACTTTCCAGGCTGCAGGGGGTTGTAGGTTTTCTCAGATGGCAGAGAGAGAAATTAATCTCAGATACCCATGGTTTCTCCCACTTTGCCTTCGGGCTGGGGGTCAGAGGGGACAGGATAGGTGACGACAGTAAATGAGGCATAATGGAGTTCTGGAACAACCTCTAGATATACGAGGTGGGGCAGGGTGGACAACAGACCTAGGGTCTAACTCACCGTGTGACCTTGGGAAAGCCCCTTCTCCCTTTGAGGTCTCAGTTTCCCCATCAGTACAACCCTATGGAGGTTGGATTGGGTGATTTCTGAGAGCCCTTCAAATATGAAAACTTTTTGTCCTGTCCTAAACACACATCATTTTTATCATGAACCCAGGAGACGATCTGCTCCCCTCACTTCTCCCTCTGCCCACCCCACATCTCTGTCTTGGCTTTTCCTCTCAACTTGCTGTGTGATCTCAGCAAGTCCCTTCCCCTCTTAGGGCCTCAGTTTCTCCATAAGTGTGAAGAGGGAGGTGGACCTGATTGCTAGAGTTGCTGGCAGCTCATACGTTCTGGTTCTGGGAGTCTTGGGACTTTGGCTGGCAGGGTGGGGGAAGGGTCAGAGAGAGGAAGAGGTTCCTCATTAGAGCTGGCCAGTGGGGGAATGACAGAGGGCGGGGGGAGGCACAGAGGCAGCAGGTCTGGCTGAGGTTGGGGGAGGTGGCCTGGCTGCCTGCCCAGCCAGAGCAAGCTGTGACCCTTTGGGGAATCATAAAATAAGTCCCTGTGCCCCCCAGCTCTAAGGGAGCTTGGAGGGGGGAGATGGGGAGTTTAAAGGCCTAATTAGTCACCTTCTAGAGCAATATTATGAATGTTTCCCAATGGCAAATTGGTATTTAGGAAGGAGGGCGTGCTGATTCGGACATACTACTGAGCTTCTTATACACACACACAGCCTTATATTTATACGTACATGCTGAATCACACACACACGTACACACGTGCACACACACCTTACATATATACAAGGAATCTTCTTACATATATACAGACACATATACATACATATCCTTCAAATATTCACACAAGCCCAATCATACTTACATATAACATGTCACTCACATATGCATTACTTTTCATACTCACATGTGAACCGAATCATACATACACACACACACCAACTGTCATTCACACACACACACATTCACGTACCCAGCAGGGTAAGAAACATACACAACAAAATCATTAGACTGGGAAGCCAGGAAAATTGGATTATAGACCGGCTTTTTTGTTAACTTGCTGTGTGACTTTAGGTAAGTCACTCCCCTTCTCTGTCCCTCATCCGTAAAACAAGAACACTAAGATCTTCTTTAAGGCATGGTGTAGTAGAAGCAGCTCAGGATCCGGAGTAAAAAGTTCTAGGCTGGAGTTCCAGCTCTGCTTTTTCCCAGATGGGTGACCATGAGCAAGTTACTAACTTCTCTGAGCCTCAGGTTCCTCCCCTGGAAAAACAGGGGTCATTATAATGCCCGTTCCACCTATCTTACCAAAGAGAAATCATATTGGATAACAGATGGGAGAGGGGCAGGTAGAAGGCAGTTCTAAGGCTGATGGACCTCTGCTGTGCATCTCATTGACACAAACACCCAGAATCACTCAAATCAGCTACAGCCACATCTACAGATCAATAACCCTACTTGGTTGACTGTGTAGGAAGCTCCCTTATTTTGAAAAAGGCTCCCAGTGATTTGGGTCTTGGCCTCTGTCAGAGTGGGGAAGAGCTTAAATAATGTTCTCTCGAGGGGAGAAGAGCTGTGGTCCTTCCCTGAGGCCTTGAGGTGACCAGCTCCCCTGGTGAGGTTGCAGGGAATGACTTATGGGTGTTCTCTCTAGATGACCGAGGTCCTGCGGTCAGGAAGCAGAGGTACGTGTTTGACATTAGCGCCCTGGAGAAGGATGGGCTACTAGGGGCCGAGCTGCGGATCTTGCGGAAGAAGCCCTCGGACACAGCTAAGCCAGTGGCCCCTGGCAGTGGGCGAGCTGCCCAGCTGAAGCTGTCCAGCTGCCCCAGCGGCCGACAGCCGGCAGCCTTGCTGGATGTGCGTTCCTTGCCAGGCCTGGATGGATCTGGCTGGGAGGTGTTCGACATCTGGAAGCTCTTCCGAAACTTTAAGAACTCGGCCCAGCTGTGCCTGGAGCTGGAGGCCTGGGAACGGGGCCGGGCCGTGGACCTCCGTGGCCTGGGCTTTGACCGGGCTGCCCGGCAGGTCCATGAGAAGGCCCTGTTCCTGGTGTTTGGCCGCACCAAGAAACGGGACCTGTTCTTTAATGAGATTAAGGCCCGCTCTGGCCAAGATGATAAGACCGTGTACGAGTACCTGTTCAGCCAGCGGCGAAAGCGGCGGGCCCCACTGGCCACGCGTCAGGGCAAGCGGCCCAGCAAGAACCCCAAGGCCCGCTGCAGTCGGAAGGCGCTGCATGTCAACTTCAAGGACATGGGCTGGGACGACTGGATTATCGCGCCCCTGGAGTACGAGGCCTTCCACTGCGAGGGGCTATGCGAGTTCCCCCTGCGCTCCCACCTGGAGCCCACGAACCATGCAGTCATCCAGACCCTGATGAACTCCATGGACCCCGAGTCCACACCACCCACCTGCTGTGTGCCAACGCGGCTGAGTCCCATCAGCATCCTCTTCATTGACTCCGCCAACAACGTGGTCTATAAGCAGTATGAGGACATGGTCGTGGAGTCTTGTGGCTGCAGGTAGCAGCACTGGCCTCTGTCTTCCTGGGTGGTACATCCCAGGATGCTGGTCACAAGAGCCCCTCCACGCTCTCCTGGAATCACAGAGGGGTCGGGAAGCTACAGCCAGGAGCATCTACACAGCCTGCGTGAAAGGGGATTTGAACAGCCTTGTTCGCTCTCAGAGTGGGAATTGGGCTGAAGGTCTCTTTCTATCCACAAGTCCCCCTGTCTGAGGATTTCTGCCCTTCTGCTGCTCTGACTGGCAGGGACAGGCCCAGGGAGACAGACTCTGAATGGGACTGAGACCCAGGAGACCTTGTTTTCCATTGAGACTCAGCCCGCCACCTCTCCTTACCTGGACCTTCTCGACCTCTGGACTCTCCAGGGAGAGCTCTCCTTGGGAGAGGCACAGGTGCCACCTCCTCCTTGAATCACCATTGTGCTTGGTGACTTTCTGCCCCTGGGGCAGATGGATGCTGATTGGGCAGGGGTGGGAAAGAGGGGGAGCGGGTTTGGGCAGGGGTGAGGAGTGTGAGGCTCTTAGACTGTTAGATTAAAATGTACATTGATGAGATAAAAAACAAAACCATGCCTAAAACTGTGGCAGATTTCTTATTTACCCCAGGGGACCCAGTGACCCTTCAAAGAAAGACCGACCCAGAGAGGGGAGATGGGCTGCCTGAAGCAGAATGGGACAGAGAGCACAGGCTGAGCAGGGCCAGTGCTACCTCTAACCCCATTCCTGGTTTTCTTCCAGAGCTCCATCTATTCCACTGAGGCCTAGCAACAGAGTTAGGTTTTTTCCTTTTTGACATTCCTTAGTCAAGCTTGTTGTCTCCAAAATGGATCCCTTAAATGGGAGGGAAATTGGGGATTTCATTTCCTCTAAAGTCATCCCCACTTCATTCACCAGTGTCTGCTCTGTCTCCTCTCATCCCCATATCATACGCACAGAATCAACTGGTCACCATTTAAAGGGCCCTCCACCTCTCACTGGGGAACGTGGGCTGCCACGATCTCCTCTTCCCCTATTGGGGCATCTCTTTTCTGTCACTGACCACTGTTCCTCACATGATCTTACCTGTGATCTCATCTTAACTGCTACCCTCCAGTTCAGCACACATTCCACCCCTTCAGCTCTAGAAACAACTGGAGCTCCTCCCCTTTATATTATACTGTATATAAATACATAATTATACATTATACATTAGTAACCTCCCCACTGACCTTACTGACCTTAGACGGACCAATGCCAGACACATTCCTGCTTGGGGCTTGGCCCAGACTAAATGCCCACTTCCCTTTTCCACTAGAACCTATGGGGAAGAGCGAGGCATGAACTCTTGGGAGGGGAATACAGCCTTCTGGTAGGGAAATTTGGGCACCTGAGTCCTTGTTCCAAGGGCTCAGGACCAGGTTCTGCCTGGCTGAAGAAAGGGAGGACCAGGAGAAGAGAGCCTAGGCCTCAGCTTCCCACCCAGGGGGCCTCAAAATTTCCCCCATCTCTCTCCAGCTGGGTCTTCGATTCCCAGGGCTCCTAGCCAAAGCTGTTTCAACAGTAAGGATTCTTGCCCAGCTCTGGGCAGATCCTGTGTTTCTTCCCTCTAGGCCTGAAACCTGGGTTGTCAGGACCTGAAGCAAGAGCCCAGGGTGGGGGGCAGCATACCTTCGAGCTACCTCCCTGGCTTGGAGGCCATTCCCTGTCCCTGAGGGGCCAGCCTGAGCCTGGAGCCTAGCCCTCCCTGGCCGACTTTCGTTGTGTTTGGCTGGGGGCAGGCCCACAAGCTCTGGAAGTAAACAAAGGAGCTGCATGGCAGACAGAGTTCTGGTGTATGTGAGAGAAGAGTGAGCCTGGAAGGGAGGTGCCCGGGGAGGCCAAGCAGTGGGCTGTGGACACAGGGAGAGCAGTGTAGAAGCAGGGTGGCTGGAGACCCAGGGGCAGAGAGGCAGGGGACCAAGGGGTCACAGGTGGGGCGGGCTCCTACATGTACTGATTTCCTGGGCTGTACGTCCCTAGTTTCTTGGAAAGTCTGACAGATTGGAGCTCTCCCTGCCTTATCCCTATCAGAGAGCTTCAAGGACTCTCAGCCACGGTGCTCTTCCTGCTGAGGCCCAGGCATTGAATTGAATGTTGTGGCTCCAGCTTGATATCCTAGGAGCTTCCTCTCCCCCCTCCACTTGTCCTACAACACTCTTTCGCAAGAGAACCACTCAGACTCTGTACCTGCCCCCATTTCCCACCCAGACTATGGGGAGCCAATCAGATCATTGTGGGTGGGAACAGCCCTTCCATCCTAACCGTCAGATCTGTTCAACTGCCTCCTTGGAAAATTATCCCCACCAGGCACCCACCTCCAGTCCCAATCATAACAGGCTGCATACTTGTACAGGGCATTCTCGCGCCAAAGGATTCAAGGCTTATATCGTTCTTTAGAGTTCACAAACACTCTCTCAGCTGTGGCCTCACAGCTCTGCTGGGCTCAAAAGGCAGCCCAGTTTCAAATTTCAAGATTTGTCACTTAGAGTTAGAGGCCTTGGGCAAGTCGCCTAATTCCATGAACCTTGATTTCCTCATTTGTGGAAAAAAAGGCGGGGGGGAAGGGTAAACGATGTACCTATTTCATAAGGCTAACTGTGAGGTTACGAAAGACACTCAGCACAGTAGCTGGCACAGAGGTGGCACTCAACAAATGTTAGCTGTTATCATTATTGTGCCTCAAACAATCTTGTGAAGCAGGCAGGGCAAGGAATATTACCCTCTGCTCCCCTATTTTTACAGATGAGAAGCTAACAATCCAGGGAGGTAACTGCAGGTCTCCTGCAGGTCTCTGTATTCTTTGTACCACTCTTGCCACTTTTCTGGACCCCCAATTCCACTGACCCCAGTCTCGGCAAGTAGTAGAATTATCTTCCCGGGGCTTGGCGCCCTGGTCTTAAAGTATCTCCTTGGGGACACAGAATATTGTTAGTTCCTAGGGAGAAATAGCTAAGCATAGAGTTTAGGGCAGGGAAAATGGGAGGCCCATAGCAGAGGAAAGAAGTGAGGCCCCCAAAGCTCTGATGCCACCTCTTGGCCTCTTCCACATCCCCGTGTCCCAGGGCCACAAGCTGGAGAGTCAGCTTTTCTAGGGCTTGGAACACACAACCTTGGGAAGCCTCTGACTTCACAATTAGTTCTTTTGATCTGAATATAATGTGAGGAAGCAGAGTCAAGCAGAATAGTCATATACGCTTAGGAGTCAAGCAGATCTGGGTTCCAGTTCTAGTTCCACCACTTTCCAGCTGAGTGACTTTGAGCAAGTTACTTAACCTCTCTAGTTTCTCTAACTTTAAAAGAGTAATATCAAATTTAATGGACCTGGGACGCAGGAAAGGGGATATTCATTCATTCCATCCATCTTTGATCCATCTATTCATTTATTAACCAGTAAATATTTATTGAGGGTCTTCTATGGCCCAATACTGTTCTGAATGTTGGGGT
Source organism: Eubalaena glacialis (assembly GCF_028564815.1). NCBI lineage: Eukaryota > Metazoa > Chordata > Mammalia > Artiodactyla > Balaenidae > Eubalaena > Eubalaena glacialis. The sequence goes on from NC_083728.1 coordinate 24,449,391, forward strand.
AATAATAAAAACTACAGTGTTTACTGAGGGCTTATTATGTGCCGGGTACTGTGCTTAGCACTTTACATGAAGTCTCTTATCTTGCAATGATCATGCCTTCAAGTTCCATGCATGAATGAAAGAGAAAATAAAGATCCCAAAGGATGCTAAGATGGTAAGATAATAGTCTGAGTCAAAGGAAATGAAATAAAACAGGGGGGAAAGTCATCAGAATGCATGAAACCAACCATACAAGTACAAGATATGAAGTGTGATTTCACAACTTCAGATGGGAAAGAGATAGTGTTGTAGGTAGCTGTGAACTCAGTAGAATCAACTGAATATGATGTGGGTGCCTAAATGCAAATACAAGTGTGGGCTTTATTAATAGATATGTACCGTACAAACCCAAAGAAACTGTGGTTCTGCTCTCTTAGCAGGACTTGGGGAGTGTGGGGATGGAGAGAATAAGGGAGAAGCAGAGTCAAGGGTGAATCCTGTGGTTTTTTGCTTGAGCAACTGGGCGGACGGTGTGCCATTCAACAACAATGAAAAGAGAGAACACAGAAGGAGGACAGATTTTGAGAGGAAGATGATGAGGTCAGTTTTGGACACGTCAAGTTTGAAGAACTCTTACAAGATTAGCTTTAACTAAGAAAAACGGCAATTCTTCCATTGAAATGATATAAAGAAGAAAGGATACATGCACGCTATACAAGCAGGTTTGTTAGTTTGGTGGTGGGAAGTTGAGTTTCCTTCTGATGGCTTCTAATTTCTTTTTTCTCTGTGAAGCAGGAGGTGAGGCTATCTGTTCAGAGACAGTAAGAAGTGGTCAGAGTCAAGGAACGTGGAACAGGTTCCTGTTATGGGTTGAATTGTGTCCCTCAAAAAAATATGTTAAAGTCCAGCCCCCCTGCCCCTAACCTATGAATATAACCTTATCTGGAAAAAGGATCTTCACAGATGTAATCAAGTTAAGATAAGGTCATCAGGGTGGGCTCTAATCCAGTACGAGTGGAGTCCTTATAAGATGAGAAGAGACACAGAGACAGGCACAAAAGGAGAAGTCCATGTGATGACAGAGGCAGAGGTTGGAGTTAAAAAAACCAAGAAACAGCAAGGATTCCTGGCAATGACCAGAAGCTAGGAAGAGACAAGGAAATATCCTCCTCCCATAGAGCCTTCAGATAGAGCGTGATCCTTGTCAACACTTTGATTTTGGACTTCTTATCTCCAGAACTGTGAGACAACACATTTCCATTGTTTTACGCCACCTGGATTGGTTTTTTTTGTTTGTTATGGAAGTCCTAGGAATCTAATACAGTTATAAACAGTAGTTTTGGAGAAGGGGGGCAGAGTTGAGCGTAATAAAGGTTGGTATCCATATTTGATGGTACCAATATGTTCCTTGCATGATTTTCTCCAATAGTACTCAATAACCTAGATGCAGCCATGGTGTCTCTCTAGGTGAGGGGGCAGGGATAGAAAGACATTTGAGCAAGGGAGTTATATTGCAAGAGATAAGCTATTAAAGTGACAGACTGTATGATCTGAGGTAGGTAGAAGGAGAGAGATGAGAGGGTTGACAGACTACTGTGTAAAGAGAAGAGATAAAAAGCCTGGAGGTCTCAATGGGGTAGAAATGACAAGTGTACTAGGAATGAATGGACACTTAAAGAGTAGGATGGTGAGGGAATTCCCTGGCTGTCCAGTGGTTAGGGCTCCGTGCTTCCACTGCATGGGGCACAGGTTCGATCCCTGGTCGGGGAACTAAGATCCTGCAAGCCGCACGGTGTGGCCAAAAAAAAAAAAAAAAAAAAGGACGGTGAGAACCCAGAATGGCATAAATTAAAATAATTAAAACAATTCTGGTGATGAGGTTCAGGAATTGGCCATGGGAATGGGCGGCTGGACACTTCATAGAAATGGAATCATACTCATACAGTATGTAGCCTTTTGCGATTGACTTCTTTCACTTAGCATAATGTTTTCAAGGGTCAGCCATATTGTAGTGTATCAGTAGTTCATTCCTTGTTATTGCTGAGAAACAATCTATTTTCTGGATATATCACATTTTATTTATCCATTTCATCAGTTGAAGGATATTTAGGTTGTTTTTGGCTAATATGAATAATGTTGTGATGAACAACCATATACAATTTTTTGTGTGGGCATATGTTTTAATTTCTCTTAACCTAGGAATGGAATCACTGGGCCATATGGTAACTCTATGTTTATCATTTTTAGGAACAACCAGACTGTTTTCCAAACATCATACATACATCAATGTATGAGGGATCCAGTTTTTCCACATCCTTGTCAGCACTTTGTATTACATGTCTGCTTGATTATAGCCATCTAGTGGGCATGTGAAGTGGTATCTCATTGTGTGTATGTGTGTGTGTGTGTGTGTGTGTGTGTGTGTGTGTGTGTGTGTGTTTCCCTAATGATTAATAATGTTGATCATCTTTTCATTAGCTTCTTGACCATTTGTATATCTTCTTTGGAGAGACGTCTATTCAAATCCTTTGCCCATTTTTGACTGGGTGTTTATTTTTTTATTACTGAGTTGTAGACTTCTTTGGATATTCTGGATACAAGTCCCTTATCAGATATGTGATTTACAAATATTTTCTCCCATTCTATACCTTTTCACTTTCTTGATGGTATCTTTTGCAACATAAAAGTTTAAATTTTTATGTAGTCCAATTTATCTATTTTTTCTTTTGTTATTTGTACTTTGGATGTTTTATCTAAGAAGGCTTTGCCTAAAACAAGGTCACAAAGATTTACTCTTATGTTTTCTTCTAAGAGCTTTATAGTTTAGCTCTTATATTTGGATCTATGATCCATTTTGAGTTAATTGTCCATATGGTGTGAAATAGGAGTCCAACTTCATTCTTTTGCATTGTCTTTTAAAATTTTTGTGAATATGTATTATACCTCCACAACTGCAATATGCCTGAGGGCAAGGACCAAGTTCTACTTCTTTGTATTTTCCATAAAACCAGTGAGTAAATTTTTTTTTCAGAATAAGGTTTTGAGAGTGATATGGATATTTTTCTTTCAATTTTATTTTATTTGATTATTATTATTTCAGCCGCACTGTGCTGCTTGCAAGATCTTAGTTCACCGACCAGGGATCAAACCCGGGCCCCTGGCAGTGGAAGCTCAGATCCCTAACCATTGGACTACCAGGGAATTCCCTTTTCTTTCCATTTTAAAGGTAATTATATAGATACGGTACAAACTCCAAACAATGCAAAAGGATATATAGTGAAAAAAATGTCTCCTTTCCAGACCTAACCTCCTAGTCTCCCAGCCCTCTTCTTCAGAATCAACCGCCATAACCACTATTACCAGTTTCTTGTGTTTCCTTCTAGTGATTTTCTACAGCTACACTAGCACATACTTAGAATAGGATCCAAAGTCTTTACCATGGCCAACAAGCTCCCCCATGATCTGGCCTCTAGGGCCACCTTGTCAACCTCATCTCTTACCATACTCTTCCTTATTCATTTGGCTCCAGGCCATGATAACCTCCTTTCTCTTCCTTGGAAACACCAAGCATTCTCTCATGTTGGGACCTTTGCACTTGTGTTCTCTCTGCCCAGCATGCTCTTTTCCAAGATATTTACATGGGTCACTCTCTCATTTCATTCACATTTCTTTTTTTTTTTTTTTTGGCTGTGCCACACGGCTTGCAGGATCTCAGTTCCCCAACCAGGGATTGAACCCAGACCCCCGGCAGTGAAAGCACCGAGTCCTAACCACTGGACTGCCAGGGAATGCCCCTGAACCTTTTTCTTGACAATATCATCACCTTCTTTGCACTGATGACATCTATTCCATGGCCTGGAAAAGCAATCCTTTATTGACTCCAACTATCAACTCTCTCCTCTGCTAATCCCAAGCTAGCTAATGATTTTGAAGAAAAATCACATAGAAATAGATTGATGCCATTAAAATTTTTGCTCTTAAGTGTATAAGAATATTCATGGAAACATTGGTCATAAGAACAACAACAAAAAGAAACAAACTATATGCCATATATATCATATGATAGAACAGCTGTTAAAAGGAAATGAACTTGATCTATATAGAGCAACATATATAGAATTTTAAAAAGAAACTAGTAAAAAGAAGGAAGCAGCAAAATAAAACAAAACTATGCTGTCAATTAAGTTAAAAAAAAAAAAAAGGAGAAAAAAGAAAACCCACACCAACCAGAAAGACATATTTTCTAAGGGAAAATGTATATGTATGTGAAAGCATTAAAAAAGATCTGAAAGGAAATTCAATTTTAGAGAGGGTGGAAGGTTGGGATTCAAGGTGATGGTAAAAAGGGACTTTAACTTTATCTGTAACATGCTAATTTTTAGAAAATACAGTGTAATCATAAATCACTTTTTAATTTAAAATTAATTAATAAATTATAATTTATAAAGTGGAGAGTTACCAGCTTCAACTAGATTCTCCATATTTCACTGGCCCCTTTTTCTTTCATTCTCTGTTAAACTTTAAACTTTCTCCTTCTTCTAAACTATAATCTCATACCATCTGCCTTCCTCTGAGTCGAAAAACTTTCTTGCCAAGTTAACAGAGAAAATAGAAGCCATCAGAAATGAAATTAAATATCAATCTTTTCTCTTGTCCCCAACATCTTAGTTCGTCATCTCTTGTGTGAATTATTTACTTGGTCTTAAATTTGCACAGTTTTTGTATCACATTTGCTTCTTGAATCTGATTAACAAGAATATTGCTCTTACCCCCCCTTTTTTTTATAGATAGGTAGTTTTTAAAAAAAATAATAATAAATTTATTTATTTATTTTTGGCTGCATTGTTTTTTTTTTTTTTTAAATTAATTTATTTATTTTTGGCTGTGTTGGGTCTTCGTTTCTGTGCGAGGGCTTTCTCTAGTTGTGGCAAGCGGGGGCCACTCTTCATCGCAGTGCGCGGGCCTCTCACAATCGCGGCCTCTCTTGTTGCGGAGCACAGGCTCCAGATGCGCAGGCTCAGTAGTTGTGGCTCACGGGCCTAGTTGCTCCGCGGCATGTGGGATCTTCCCAGACCAGGGCTCGAACCCGTGTCCCCTGCATTGGCAGGCAGATTCTCAACCACTGCGCCACCAGGGAAGCCCTGCATTGGGTTTTCATTGCTGCCCACGGGCTTTCTCCAGTTGCAGTGAGCGGGGGCTACTCTTCGTTGTGGTGCGCGGGCTTCTTGCTGTGGTGGCTTCTCTTGTTGCAGAGCACGGGCTCTAGGCCCACGGGCTTCAGTAGTTGTGGCACACAGGCTCAGTAGTTGTGGCTTGCGGGCTCTAGAGCACAGGCTCAGTAGCTGTAGGAAGGGAAGTGCCCCCCCCCGTTTTTAAAAATAAATTTATTTATTTATGTATTTTTGGCTGCATTGGGTCTTTGTTGTTGTGTGCGGGCTTTCTCTAGTTGTGGCGAGCAGGGACTACTCTTCGTTGCGGTGAGCGGGCTTCTCATTGCAGTGGCTTCTCTTGTTGCAGAGCATGGTCTCTAGGTGCGCAGGCTTCAGTAGTTGTGGCTCACGGGCTCTAGAGCGCAGGCTCAGTAGTTGTGGTGCACGGGCTTAGCTGCTCCGTGGCATGTGGGATCTTCCCGGACTAGGTATCGAACCCGTGTCCCCTGCATTGGCAGGCGGATTCTTAATCACTGCACCACCAGGGAAGCCGGGAAATCCCCCTTTTTAATATGTGATGCCACTTGTCCTAACTTATGTGTGGGAGCGCTACACCACTGTTTTCAATACCAAACACATAAGCTGTCCACTTGAGTGCAAAGCATCTAAAAGGTAGTTTCTAAAGGGTAGTTTCCTTCCCATGTTATTATTATCATTATTTTTAATTTCGTTGCGCTGGGTCTTAGTTGCTGCAGGCGGGCTCCTTAGTTGTGGCATGTGAACTCTTAGTTGCAGCATGCATGTGGGATCTAGTTCCCTGACCAGGGATCGAACCTGGGCCCCCGGCATTGGGAGGGCAGGGTCCTATCCACTGTGCCACCAGGGAAGTCCCCGCATGTTATTCTCTAGTTTAGCTCTTTGTTCCCTTCATAGCACTTACCACAATTTTTAACTATTTTATTTTTTTCATCGGCTTACTAGACTTTTGTGATACAGCACCTCCAGCCTCTCCCCCCCACCCCCAGGTCTATGAGCTCCAGGAAGCCAGTATCCACACCTGTCTTGTGTCCAGCACATAGTGACCATTCAGTGGGTCTATGTTGACTGAATGAAAGGGAAGGGAGTCCTTCAGCACCCTGCCCTTCTGCTCCCAGTCACCCCAGGAGCACTGACACCTTCTCTCCTCTACTGTTCTTGGGATACAATGAATGCAAGAGGTCTTCTAGCCAAGGCCATTCTCTCCCAACCTCCTGTGGAAACTCTTTGCGTCCTTGATTCTTTCTTCTGTATCTTCATCTTTATAATAATTTCCTATCAATACTCAAAGATGCTCCCAATCACAACCAACCAACCAGAAACCCCTAAGGTTCCTTCTTCAGGTCTCAGGTCAGCATGTGACCACCCTCTTCCCCTGAATTTCAGGACTCAGCCATGCCCTGTGTTCCTCCTCCTACTCTTTCTCAGGCTCGTTTTAGAGAGTCCTTTTTTTTTTTTTCCAGTAATTGGCTGGGTTGGGTCCTCATTGCTGCGCGCGGGCTTTCTCTAGTTGCGGGCGAGCAGGGGCTGCTCTTCATTGCGGTGCATGGGCTTCGCATTGCAGTGGCTTCTCTTGTTGCGGAGCACGGGCTCTAGGTGCGTGGGGTCAGTAGTTATGGCTCGCAGGCTCAGTAGTTGTGGCGCACAGGCTTAGTTGCTCCGCGGCATGTGGGATCTTCCAGGACCAGGGCTCGAACTTGCGTCCCCTGCATTGGCAGGCGGGTTCTTAACCACTGCACCACCAGGGAAGTCCCTTAGGGAGTCCTGAAGTTCTAGGATTCTCCCAGGATTCTGTTCTTTTCAACCATCGGTGAAAAGGGGGGAATCCTTGTGGGCACAGAGTCTGGGAAAGAGGGACTCCGACAAGGTGGTGCTGAAGAGTGAGGCTGGGTGAGGTAGGTTAATGAAAGAGCTATGAAAAGCCCGAGGCAGAGGTCAAAGAGGACAGGTGTTGCGATGACTTGAGCCTCCGCGACGTGTCTGGCAGAGACTAGCAAGACCGGGAGGCGCGCGCGCGTCCCAACCGTCCGGCCGCGCCCCAGGCCCTGCCTCCTCGCGCACAGCGGCAAAAGCGCGCGCTCGTGTGCGCAGCGACATCTGTGCGCCTGCGCCGCCGTTGCCGGGCATCCGCCGGTGAAAAGATGACCTAGCGGAGGGGTGGTGGCAGCGGGGACTCCGGAAGCCCACCTTTCACCCGGAAATGGTTGTCGGGAAACATGGCGTTGCTGGTGCGAGTGCTTGTGAGTGAAGGAGTAATTTTGTGCTGTCGCCCACCGGGCCTCCGGGTTGGAGTCGGAGAGGGCGGGGCGGGAGCAACTGGACGGAAGTGCAGGAGCGGAGCCTGTGCGGTAGCGAGGCTGCGCGGCCGCATCTCTGCGGGGAAACTGAGGCAGCTTCCCACCTCCCCCGACCCTCGGTTTAGCCGTGGCTTCCCCCTCTTTGGAGAAGGCGTGAGACTGACGTCAGATATAAATTTGACGAAGCTTGCTTTTCCTTGGTCACCACCTGTGACTCCTTCCCCTCAGGGAGAGAGGCAGCGCGTGGGGCACTGATTGTAGTTTCGGGAGACCCGGGTTCTAGTTCCTGTTCTGTCACTAATGCTCAGAGTGACCTTGGGCAAGTCACTTTTGGGCTTCAGAGTCCCTATGGGCAAAGCGAGGACGTAAATCTGCAGGTCTTTGGGATTCTGACGTTCTTTGGGTTTGTTTCAGAGATCAGTAGATCAATTATTAACTGTATAGTTAAGTGGAATACTCTTAAAGGCTGTTAGAGTGAAAGCTGCACGAGAACTGGGGTCATATCTGTCGTTTTCACTCTGCCTAGCACAGTGTCTGGCACATCATAGGTGTCCAATAAAGATTTGTTGAAGGAATGAAATAAGTGATGAAGAACTATTCGACTAATTAACACCCATATGGGAAGCTGCTGCACCTCTTGTGATTCAGTCCTGAACTTCTAGCTGACTCTGACTTATAGAAATTAAAGAGAACAAAAGTTAGGAGGATACAGAGCTTGGGTCCTAATCATGGAGGGATAGTAGAGTTTATAATTTTATCAAGTCTTTCAAAAACTGGGTCAAGGAGATTGTTTTTCATAGCAGACACTGTGTATTCCTGCCTCTAGCTTTCTTTTGAGTTGTGATATTAGAAATAGTTGTGTCTAATCTTTATATATGTGGCATACACGGCCTGTGATTTTACTTCTTGTATTCCTTGTCAGCCTAGCAAAGTGCAGTGCCCTCTATTGTTGCGTAGAAAAAGTTTTTTTGAAGAGTAGCTCCTGTAACCTACAGAAAGTCACTTGGTGAAGTAATTGTTGATGCCAGGGCAGGAACTGATTCAGATCTGAGGACTGCTGAGGAAATGGCAACTAGGATGTCCTAAGTGTTTTTTTTTGGCCATGGTGCTCGGCTTGTGGGATCTTAGTTCCCTGACCAGGAATCGAGCCCAGGCCCCTGGCAGTGGAAGCGCAGAGTCCTAACCATTGGACCACCAGGGAATTCCCTCCTAAGTGTTTTGTTTTTTTAAAAAATATTTATTTATTTTTATCATTATTATTTTTTTGGCTGTGTTGGGTCTTAGTTGCGGTGCGCAGGCTTCTCTCTAGTTGTGGTTCGCATACTCAGTAGCTGCGGTGCATGGGCTTAGTTGCCCTGCTGCATGTGGGATCTTAGTTCCTCGACCAGGAATTTAACCTGTGTCCCCTGCATTGGAAGGTGGATTCTTAACCACTGAACCACCAGGGAAGTCCCCCTCCTAGATGTGTGTTGCTTTTTTTTTTTTAAATTAATTAATTTATTTTTGGCTGCGTTGGGTCTTCGTTGCTGCGTGCGAGCTTTCTCTAGTGAGCGGGGGCTACTCTTCGTTGTGATGCACAGGCTTGTCACTACAGTGGCTTCTCTTGTTGCTGAGCACAGGCTCTAGGTGCTCGCGCTTCAGTAGTTGTGGCACGTGGGCTCAGTAGTTGTGGCTCGTGGACTCTAGAGCACAGGCTCTGTAGTTGTGGTGCACAGGCTTAGTTGCTCTGCGGCATGTGGGATCTTCCCAAACCAGGGATCGAACCCATGTCCCCTGCATTGGCAGGCAGATTCTTAACCACTGTGCTACCAGGCAAGTCCCATCCTAGGTTTTTTTTTTTTTTTTTTTTTTAAATAATCAGGTCTGAAACTGAAATTGTCTTCTTTTTCTTTTTTTAAAAAAATTATTTATTTATTTATTTATTTATTTATTTATTTATTTATGGCTGTGTTGGGTCTTCGTTTCTGTGGGAGGGCTTTCTCTAATTGCGGCAAATGGGGGCCACTCTTCATCGCGGTGCGCGGGCCTTGCGGGCCTCTCACTATCGCGGCCTCTCATTGCGGAGCACAGGCTCCAGACGCGCAGGCTCAGCAATTGTGGCTCACGGGCCGAGTCGCTCCGCGGCATGTGGGATCTTCCCAGACCAGGGCTCGAACCTGTGTCCCCTGCATTGGCAGGCAGATTCTCAACCACTGCGCCACCAGGGAAGCCCCCTAGGTGTTTTTAAGATAGATATTTTGGGGGGGAAATATGAGAATTTTATTGGGCCGTAGATCTGAAATGAATACCTTGACTTGTCTTGGAAGTTAGTGGCTGCCCCAGCTGAGCATGCCACTGAGCGTGTGGATGGTTACAGGATCATTTCTTCTTAGTTGGTAGCATCCAGTGAAACCACCTTTCTAACTGCCTTCTATTAGTTGAATCTTTTTCTACCCCCCATTTATCCCTTTCTATTCATCTTTTTAGGTAAAAAGCAAGATTAGGTAAGGAAAGTCACTTTCACTTTATACTGTATACTGTAACTCTTTGAAGTCTTCTTATCATATGTTGTAATGTGTGACAAAGCAACAGAAACTCCCTTAGGACTAGAGAGTTACAGTAAACATGAAAGTAGCAGATATTTATTGATCACCTATGCTGAAGAGGCATTAGGGTTAGGCACTGTGAGGAATTCACAAATACAGGAAAATGCACCTGTCTAGGAGTTGGAAGAGCCTTTTTGAAAGCTTGGCCCCATTACTTACTATGGGTATAGCCTTGAGCAAATCACCTAACTTCTCTGAGCCTCAGATTTTCTTAAGGGTAAGTTTGATAGGGTTGATCAGAGAATCAATTGATACAAGTGACATTTTAAATGCTTTTTTCCCCTTCCTTTTAATTCAGCGACTATTTTGAGTGTTTACTGCATTCTGGGAACTCTCCAAGGGACTGAGGATGAAAAACGTAGAACTTATTCTCATGTTTATAATCTAATAGCAGAGACAGAAAAGAAAACTACTGATAACAATTCTTGAAATGCTGTGATAGAAGTCTTAACTAGGTGCTATGGTAGCAGAGTAGAAAGGCACCTAACCCAGCCTGAGGACAAGCATTTAGATCCTTAAACTAAATGAGGGAGCATTAGATGGGGAATAGGGGAAAGGAAATAGAGGAGAAGCATTAGCTTATGCTACTATGCTAGACAACAAAGGCGCTGTAAGTAAATCTCTCTGGCTGGACTCAGGGGCACTTGTGGGGAAATGGCAGTAGAGGAGACATTGCCTTGCATGTCATAGTTAGGGGTTGGAGATTTATCTTGAGGCAGAGGGCAGCCATTGAAGTATTTTAAACGAAGGGAAGATTTATTTTTAAAGGTTTTTTTGATGCATTTACTCTTGTTTTTTTCTTATTTAAATTTTTAAAATTGAGGAATAATTGATGTACAGTAAATCACACTTATTTAATTTGTATAATTTGATAAGTTTTGACACAGGTATACACCTGAAAAGTCATAATCATAATAAAAACAAGGAACATACCCGTCACTCCCCAAAATTTCTTTGTGCCCGTTTGCAATCCTTGTATTGCTCTCCCTGCTTCCAGCCACCATTGATCAGGGGAACACTTTGTTCCTTCTCTCATTTTTAAATTGAAATTTAAAATTTTTAATTTGAAAGTATAAAAAAGTAAAAAACAAAAGTCAACATAGTAAACAAAAAACGTAGATTTTTGTTTTAATAGATCCCTGTAACAGGGGTGGATGTAACAGATGGATCAGTCACAGAGGGCTGAGATTAGAGTCCCCAAGGCCAGTCAGAAACTAAAGTAATCCTGGAAGAAGTGAGGAAGGCCTGTACTAAGTGGGAGATGGACAGTGTGGTTACAGAAGAAGGGATGGTTGCAAGAGGTATTGAGGAAATAGTCTACAGAGCTTGATGAGAGATTAGATGTTAAGGATGAGGAAGAGGGAAGAGTCTAACAGCTTGTCCCAGGTCAGCCTAGGATGACTGAGTTAATAGCAGTGTTCTTCACTGAGAAAATCTAGCTGGAGTTTTTGGGGTTTTTTTGTTTGGTGTTTTGTTGTTGTTGTTGTTGTTGGTTTTTGTTTTCGCAGCTGGATATTTGGTGTTCAGGAGAGAGAACTGAAATATAAGTTGTAGTTGAAACAAAAATGTTGAGATTTCTCTAGCAATAATATTGATAGGTAACATTTATAGGGCACTTACCATGTGGTAAGCACTCTTAAATACTTTATATGTGTGAACTTGCTAAATCCTTACGACAGCCCTTTGAAAAAGTAGGCACTATTATTCCCCCATTTTGCAGACAAGAAAATTGAACCACCGAGAAGTAGTATTCCTGAAACATTCTCATTAGTCTCCCCTTACTTTTTCCTCTTTCTGTCTTTTTGACCAGTTTTTACCCTTCTCCAAGGATGGGTTTGGGAAGGAGGAGTAAACTGAAACACTGCTGTTGCTGAGTAGATCTAGCAGAGGAACTGGACATTTGAGCAGTGCACTTGGACTTTTTTATGGTTTTATGAGCTGTTTTGACATTGGTAATAATTTTTACTTTTCTTTGATAGTAGTATAAATTGCAGAAAGCCACACTGGAGTTTAAAAAAAATTGTAGTAGAATACGCATAACATAATTTACCATTTCAACCAATTTTAAGTGTACAGTTCAGTGGTATTAAGTACATTCACGTTGTGCTGCCATCACCACCATCATCCAAAGAACTCTTTTCATCTTCAAAGATTGAAACTCTGTACCTATTAAAAGATAAATCCCTATGCCCCACTCTACCCAGCCCTGGGCAACCACCATTCTTTCTGTCTTTATGATTTTGACTACTCTAGGTACCTCATATAAGTGGAATCATACAGTGTTTGTTCTTTTGTGACTGGCTTATTTCACTTAACATAATGTCCTCAAAGTTCATCCATGTTGTAGCATGACAGAATTTCCTTTTTTTAAGGCTGAATAATATTCTATTGTATGCATATACTACATTTCATTTATCCATTCATTGGTTGATGGACACTTTGGTTGCTTCCACCTTTTGGCTATTGCCAAATAGTGCTGCCATGAACATGGGTGTACAAATATTTGTTCTAGTCCCTGTTGTTACTTCTTTTGGGTATGCGCTAAGAAGTAGAATTGTTGGATCATATTGTAATTCTGTGTTTAATTTTTTGAGCAATCGCCATTCTGTTTTCCATAGCAGCTGCACCATTTTACATTTCTACCAGCAAAGCACAAGGGTTTCAATTTCTCCACATCTTCTCCAACACTTATTTTCTTTCTTTTTTTTTTTTTAAGATTTTTTTGATGTGGACCATTTTTAAAGTCTTTTAAAAAAATTAATTAATTTATTTATTTTTGGCTGCGTTGGGTCTACGTTGCTGCGCACAGGCTTTTCTCTAGTTGCAGCGAGCAGGGGCTACTCTTTGTTGCGGTGTGCGGGCTTCTCATTGTGGTGGTTTCTCTTGTTGCAGAGCATGGGCTGTAGGCATGTGGGCTTCAGTAGTTGTGACACGCGGGCTCAGTAGTTGTGGCGCATGGGCTTAGTTGCTCTGTGGCATGTGGGATGTGGGATCTTCCCAGACCAGGGATCGAACCCATGTCCCCTGCATTGGCAGGCGGATTCTTAACCACTGCGCCCCCAGGGAAGTCCCATCTGCAAGTATTTTTTCACATATTTTTTCTGTTCCTTATTTCTCTCCTCTCCGTCTGAGACTCTCATTATACATATGTTGGTATGTTTGATGGTGTAGATACGTTTGCTGGTAGGTCTCTGAGACTCCATTAAATTTTCTGCATTTTTTTTTTTCCTTTCTGTTCATTGGGCTGGATAATCTCAATTGATCTATCTTCAAGGTCACTGATTCTTTCTTTTGCTCAAATCTGCTGTTAAACTTCTCTAGTGAAATGTTAATTTTATTTATTGTTCTTTTCTTTTTAAAAAAATTTTTAAAAAAAATATTTATTTATTTGCTTGCACCGGGTCTTAGTTGTGGCAGATGGGCTCCTTAGTTGCAGCTCGCAGGCTCCTTAGTTGTGGCTCGCTGGCTCCTTAGTTGCGGCCTGCGGGCTCCTCAGTTGTGGCACGTGTACTCTTACTTGCAGCATGCATGTGGGATCTAGTTCTCTGACCAAGGATCAAACCCAGGCCCCCTGCATTGAGAGTGCAGAGTCCTATCCACTGCACCACCAGGGAAGTCCCTTATTGTTCTTTTCACTCCAGAATTTTTGTTTGGCTTTTTGTAAGATTTCTTTCTTTATTGATATTGTTTATTTGGTGAGATACCATTCTCATACTTTGCTTTAGTTCTTTAGTCATGGTTTCCTTTAGATCTTAAAATTTTTGAATAGCTGGTTCAAAGTCTTTGTCTGGTTTGTCTAATGTCTGGGCTTCCTCAGGGACAGTTTCTATTGATTTTTAAATTTTCCCTTGTTTTGACCATGCTTTTTTTGTTTTTTTACATGTTTCATAAGTTTTTGTTGAAAACTAAACATTTTAAATAATATAATGTGGCACCTCTGGAAATCAGGACTTTCTTTTCCCAGAGTTTGTTGTTATTTTTCTGTTTAGTGACTTTTCTGAATTAATTCTGTGAAGTCTGTATTCTTTGTCGTGTGGTCTCTGCCCAGTTAGCTTAGTGGTCAAGTAATGATTGGATGGAGATTTCCTTAAATACCTGGAACCAATGAGTCTCTCAGTATTTGTTGAGGGGCTCTGTGTGCATTTTGGAGCATGCCTTCATCCTTCTGCCAGTCATTTGACAGTTCTGCCTTAACCTTCACTTCCTGCTTGCGAAGCACCGCAAGGTCAACCACAGATGAGAGCTTAGAGTAGTCTCAGGTCTTTCCTGTTCTGGGCATGTGCACAAACCTGTGCATCTGCATGGCCTTCAAATTCCCAGGAATATGTCAGAGCTTTTCAAGGTCCCTATGCATATCTCATTCCTCTGATTTTCCTTTTAAACTTTTTGGTTAGCCTATTGTTTTCCCCAAGTATTATCCACTGCCTCAGGCAGCCACAAAGTTAAACAATTGCCTCTATTTGTTTTCCACTAACGCTCCTGGGGAGCTCCTGGGGAAAATGGTTTTCATACTGGAGGAGTTCCAAGACGGATGGAGTCTTCCAAGGAACTGCTAGACAGATCAAATAATTCCAGACCTTTGTGAATAAGGTTTGAGGAGCTTCAACCCCATTCAGGAGTCAACTTTTCTCCAGAGAAGACTAGTTCCTTTCAGTGAATACTACTATTTAGAAACCAAGTTTGGATGCTACATGTTGTCATTGCAACTGGGGTGTCATTGCTTACAGGTCCTATCAGTACAGGAGTAGGAAGTATATGTATGTGTATACATATACATAAACACACATATGTTGATTTCTTTATTTATCTCTGTATATTAAAAACTTATACCAGTTACTCTAAATCCAACCCAATAGCACAGGGTTTATTCTATCCTTTTGCCTTTTCATATTTGTTAACTCCTTTCTCTGATAGAAACCTGATCCCTCATCCTTAATATATTTACTGATTTGCTCAAATCCTTCCTGTATTTGTGAATTCACATACTTGCTAAAATTTATTTGTAACCCAAATCAATACTCGTGGTGCTTTTGCAGTCATTTGTAGACATGTGCAGAGGGGTGAAAAATTTGAACTGCAACATGCATATTCCTGGCTGAGGTGATACTCTGACTTCTTGTTTCAGCTATTATGCTGTAAACAAGTATCCTTCTCACGGTCTATTTAGTGTCATGTTTTTTGCATTTTTGTGCTTTTGTTGGTGATTTCCCTGTTTAAAATGGCCCCCAGGTGTAGTGCTGAAGTGCTGTCTAGTGCTGCTAAGTGCAAAAAGGCTGTGATGTTTCTTGTGGAGAAGATTTGTGTGTTAGATAAGTTTTGTTCAGGAGCGAGTTAGTGCTATTGGCTGTGAGTTCAATGTTAATGAATCAACAACATATTAAATAAGGTATCTTTAAACAGAAACACAAATAACAAGGTCATGTATTGTTTGGTTGATGAAAATGTTGTGACCAGAGGCTTGCAGGAACATAACCCTGTATTTTTCCCCTAGGAGCAATGGTTCAGTGTTTGCTAACTTAGTGTTTGCGGTCACTTTGTAAAACATAACTATGGGGAATAGGAGAATTGACTACCTGTAAAGCCTTTTCCAGCTCATGGGTGAGCAAAGGAAAATACTATATATCTTAAAAACCACATGAAGAAACAGTCTGGTCAGTGGACTGATTAAAGTGTAGTCACAAAAAGAGCTGATCTGTGAGAATATTTTGAAATACAATGTAAAATCACCTGCAAATCACAATATGCACAGGAAATACAAACATAAAACTTATCTTTAAAATTTTGGTTGAAGTGTTGATGAGGCAAAAGGACGATAAAGCCAGTTCCCACTGAGTAATGGTGTTTATACTATCCTAAGTTAAAGCAATGATTTTAACCACTGGAATTTTTTTCTGAACTTGGGAGAACTGAGGTTTGCTAATTGTTATAGACCTAATGTATTAGTACCTATAAGAGGATGATAAGTACTTCCACAGATTTATTGATATATATTTATAAATGAAGTGTTGGGAGAGGTGGGAAGGAAAAAGGACTTAGTAGAATCAGTAGAACCAGAACCTGGAGTCTAGGTTGAAGCAGATGAGCTCATGCTTTGGGTAGGAGTGAAGAAGAGAGTCCCAGAGGAACTCCAAGGGGATTAGCTTGTGTGGAGAGGAGCAGTAATTCTCCAACCAGAGAGTATGAGTCAGGTTTTGGAACTGCTGAGTGGAGAATGCAAGGCAGAGTATGTAAGTATATTGATGGGTCGGAGTCCAGTTGGTAAAGATCAGGTGTTTAAGTTTGACTACAGAGACACTTGGAGGCACTGCAAGCTTTTGAGAAAGGGAATTCCAGGTTCAAAGCAATATTTTAAGAAAATGGTTCTTGCTGCTGTGACAGTTCGCTGGGGAAAGAGGAGTTTACTTACATAATTCAGTAACAGTTGTTAACAGCAATAGTGAAGCTTTTGTGTGTGTGTTTTACTGTTATTGAAGTGCTTTCACAGGTGGTCCTTGGGACGCTCCTGTGAGGTAGCTTTTATTATTCCTACTTTTAGGTAAGGGAAAATGGAGGTCCAGAGTTTTGAGTAACTAGTTCAGGGTCACACAGCTATTTAATGGTAGGCTTGAGATTCAGAGACCCTTTCTGCTACACCTCAGTTTCAATTAAGGATTTCGACAAAGAATTGTTGTTGTAGGATTGGAGAAGGAAAGAAAAGAGCAGCTGATTACTACTTTCTTCTAATAAGAAGTGATTTAAAGTATTGTCATGAGACCAAGTAGAGTCAAATGTTACAGAGAAAATTCTTATTGACATTGGAAAAAATATGATGAAATTCTTCAGAAAATCTTCCAAAAGTTTGCATTGTTCCTACTTGTAATTTCCTCTTACCTTCCCCCCCCCCCCCCCACCTCTTTGGGCCTGAATCTGCTGAAGTTTCATCTTAGCACGGTATTTACATTTTTAGGAAAGGAACATCTGACATCGAATGATTCTGGTAAATGTGTCAGTTGTTAGTAAACAAGAAGCCAGTAATTGTATCTCATTTGAAAACAATCCCAACAGGTCAAACCTCAGCTGAAATAAAATCCTATTTTTAAGCTTTACTTTTAATTTGAAACATAAGTTGCTGTGAGTAGCCTATTAGAAACAGTTACACAACTTTAGAAAGCATCTCTAGGTTTAAAATTCTAATACTTTCTCCCCCTTACCCCTGGCCCTTCCTGCCTACTCATGAGGAAATGGAGATTCAGATTCAACTTAATATTTATTGAGTTGGACATACTGCAAAGGACATTTTTTTTCCTTAAAATCCTGAGAGGTAGGGATTTTTATTTATTTTATGGAAGAGGCAACAAAGGCTCATAGCTCACTGACAGGGGAGCCAAGAGTCAAATCAGTGCTTTCTGATTCCAAGTACAGGACTCTTCCCATAGTATTATGCTGTATTTTAATTGGTTCAAGACTAGGTCATAGAGTGGTAGAGCTAGAAGGGACTTTGGGGATATTTCCTTTACCCTTTCATCCCATAAATGAGCATGGATCCAGGAGTTGGGCTTTCTGGATTCAAATCTTAACCCCGCCATTTATTAACCATGTGACCTTGGGAAGTTACTTATCTTATCCATACTTCCATTTCTTTATCCATATACATGGGATAATAACAATATACCTAAGTCATTGGGTGGTGATTATGAGGTTTAAATGAGTTCATATATGTAAAGTACCTGAAAAATACCTGGCACATAGTAAGTGCTTGTAAGTATTACTAATATTTGTTAAGAGGAAACTGAGTATCATAAAGGTGTAATTACTTTCAAAGATTATATTAAAGTAGCTGAGTTTAAGCTAGGATCCGGATCTTTGACTCCTACTATTGTAGTTGATGCTTGGCAAAGTGTTTTCAGACAGTTTGGTATATCCAGTCCTCATTATGGCCCTATAAGGTCTACGGGCCAAGTGAAAGAAACTCTTTGATCTCCCAGAGTTGGTTTCTAGAATAGAGATTTCCAGTGCTGTGTACGTGGATGCCATTTATACAGTGGGTTGTATTTCAGGTTCATAAAGTAAAGCAGGCTTCTCATTTAGCAAGGTAGAGCTCCTCCTTTCTCCAGCCTAACCTTTAACTAATCCAACTCCTGGATCCATGCTCATTTAGTCCAGAGACCTTTTTGAGGTCAATTAATGCCAGAGGGAAAAATTGGACCTCAGTCATAGCTCTAACAGCCACTTAATCTCTCTTTGTCTTGGAAATCAAATTGCCCAAGTGTGTTTTCCCACCCTAAAAATTTCAGCCCTAGTTTCTTCATCCTTTTGGGGATTATGGTAATCCTGGCACTGTTTACTGTAAAGGGATTTTATGAAGAGCTTATAAATCAGTGTTTATGAAAAGGAATTACAAACTCTGATTTAAATGATAAGCTAACTGTAAAATGCCTGAAGTAGGTTTATTTTGTTACTTTCCTGAGAGGGAGCTCATGTCCTCCAGTTTGGGTCAGCTATTACCAGAATTCATCTAGTCTGTGGTAGGCAGTGGTACCTTTTGTCCTTGGAGAGATGAGCATGGGGAGGCTTGGTCCTAGTCCTGTTTTGGAAATTCTCCTTTCATGTGCCCTGTTCTGGCAGGATTTCGAGACTTAGGTACACTCTTTGCCTTCTACACATGGAGTCTGATAGAGATTCCTGACAGACTATTTTTTTTCTTTCTCTAGAGGAACCGGGTTAGCATCTCCCAGTGGGTTCCAGTATGCAGCCGATTGCTACTTGTGTCTCATACACAGGGACAGTGGGGCAGGGCTCTGTCTGGTACTTCCCAGGTAAGATTTGTTATTCCTTTGCTTGGTATGAAAAAACCTTAGTGTTTATGTGCAAATGTCATGTATTTATAGATTAGCCAACCAAATTGTGTGATGGAAAAACCTCATGAGACCACTTCTGGGTCTCTGTGGTGCCAGCTCAGGACTGATTCCTACTGTATGGTGTCTAGGGCGTTGCTTCTAAATACCCCAGCAGTGGAACTTAGCCTAGGATACCATGCTACAGTCTGATGACTTTTACTGTTGGGAGTGTTTCCAGATATTCATCTCAGAGTTAACTTTTCTTCAGTTTTCTTTTTGTAGCCACTTTGTGCCGCTTTTATTTGGGGTAAGAAATGTTTCTTTATTTTTTTCCTTTTTATGAACATAAAAATCCAAGGAACAATTATTTCAGGCCTTAGTTTACCACTGATCACATGATTCTTTATAATGTAGTTTACTTTGGACCCTCCTTGAGAGTTTTTTCTCCTGATTTTTGTTAATTGTACAAATAATTTAGTAATAAAGGAAATAAAAATCACCCATGACTTCAAACCTGAAAACATCTACTGGTTCTTTTCCAGTCCTTAAGTATGTATGTGTGTACTAATTTTTTCCCTAGGTACCTTAACAAATATCCACAGAATTTTATGTTCTGGTGCTTTTTCACTTATTAGAGCAGACATTATTCACATTGTTAGATAGATTTCATAATTAATTTTTTAAATGGCTACATGTTATTTATTTAGCCTTTGTTTATATTAAAATTATTTACAGATTTTTTGTAGACTTTAATGTGGTTACCATTTTATTGTTATATAGTATTTCTTATTTTTAATTATTTATTAAAGATAAACTTCTAGGAGGGTGTACCCTAGGTCAAAGGGTATAAGCAGTTTTCCTCTCCAAAAAGTTGTTTTAATTTATACTGCCACCAGCAAGTTTATATAACTAGTTTTTCATCATTACCTCCCCTAAATTGGGTGTTTTTAAAAAATTTAAACTAATTGGGTAGAAAACTGTTACCTTATTTTGCTTTGCATTTCTTTATCAGGGTTAAACATTTTTCTGTTTATCAGTTATATTCTGGTTTGTAAAAATTACATACTTACATCATTTCTCTGTTTATCTACTGGGAATTTATTTTCATTACCAATTTATATAAATTCCTTTTGTAGCCATTCACTTTCTTTTTCATATTTAATGCAATGAAAAATTATTTTTGATGTATATAATTATATATTATATAATTTCAATAAATAAATATATTAAAATACTTAAAATATAGAGTCATTCCCTCCAGCTAGTGTGTAAGCCTTGCCCTTCTGAGGACATGTCTTATTTTTACCTGTATTTCCTGGGCTTCTCACTAAGTCTGGCACAGAGAAGGCACTAAATGTATGTTGAATGAATGAAGAATATGCTTGTGCAGAAGAGGCATCTACTTTGGGTAGTCATGTAGCTATTTCTTTTCAGAGTTGGGCTAGGTTCTATTTTTATTTTTATTTTTGTGCACTGGAAAATTTTAGTAGAATTTATCCTATAGTTCTAAATCATTTGTAAATAATGTGTGCAGAGATGGTGGAAGGAGGAACTCATTATATCAATCTCTGACTTGTGCCGCATTCTTTGAATCAATAAACATTTCTTGGGTACCTAATATATACCAGGTACTATGTTAGGCTCTGGGACGGCATTATAGCAAAGCATCCATGTAAATAACTTAAAATTGTTTATCTCATGCTGACAAGATGTAATTTTAGCCATTGTAAATAAACTGGACATTTTGTCATATTGACGTTACCTCACTGGTACATCTTCCCATCTTTGAGTTCTCCTGATTGGAAAACTCTGCCTCAGAATGACATCCTTAGGTACATATCTGACAGGGAGGCAGATTTGGCTTAGAATGAGGAAGAACTTTATATTAACTAGGATTGTGGTGTAATGGGATGTGTTGGCTGTATTTTGACAAAGTAAATTTACTTTTACTGGAAGTATTCAAGCAATGATTGGAAGGCTATGTTAGGGGCTTGACATAAAAGTATCCGCCATTGGATGAGTGGTAGTATCAGATGATCTCTAAGGTAATGTCCAATGCTGTAATCCTATTATCATTTTCAAAAGGCTAGGGACATTGGACTCTAATCTGTCTTTTCTAGATAACCTCTTGAAGTTCTGTCATACTTTGATGAGTCTACTTAAAAAGTTTTTTTTAACTTTTGAAATAATTTAAACTTACAGAAAATGTAAGTTAAACTTATAAAAATGGTAGTGTTCCCTTATACCCTTCATCTAGCTTCCTCTAATGTTAGCATCTTATATGACCATAGTGCAATTATTGAAACCAGGAAGTGAACATTGATGTGATACTATTAACTAATCTATACACCTTATTCCAATTTTACTTTTTTTCCCCATTAATGTCCTTTTTTTGGTCTCTCAATTGGGTTTCGTCTAATATTTTCTTAAAATTAGATTTAGTCTATGCATTTTTGGCAAAAGTGATATTGTTTCCTTCTCAGTGGGTCATATCAGGGGATACATGATGCCAGTTATTACTGGTGATGTTAACTTTGATGACTTGGTTATTAAATTGGTGTCTGTCAGCTTTCTCTACTATAAAGTACTATTTTCCCCTTTGTAATTAGGAGGTGTCTTGTGAGAAGATACTTTGAGATTATGCAAATATCCTGTTTCTCATCATACTTCTTTTTTTGAAGTTTTTAAAATTTTTATTGAAATATAGTTGATTTACAATGTTGTGGGTTTTTTTTTTTGTTTTTTTGGCTGCATTGGGTCTTTGTGGTGCACGGGCTTCTCATTGTGGTGGCTTCTCTTGTTGTGGAGCACGGGATCTAGGCATGGGCTTCAGTAGTTGTGGCATGTGGGCTCAGTAGTTGTGGCTCGCAGGCTCTAGAGCCCAGGCTCAGTAGTTGTGGCTCACAGGTTTAGTTGCTCCGCAGCATATGGGATCTTTCTGGACCAGGGATCGAACCTGTGTCCCCTGCATTGGCAGGCGGATTCTTAACCACTGTGCCACTAGGGAAGCCCCAGGAGGTGGAGTTTTGATAAAAACTTTTATTTCAACTATTTCGTTCCTTTTTTTGCATAAATATAAAAATGTTCCAAAACTTCCAAGATCTTAGAAGATGGTGACTGAAAGGATCAATCAGTGATGTTCATTTTAAAGGATTAAGAAAAAGTCAAAGAACTACAAAAGATGAAGCAGCCTAAGCTGCATAATTTATTACAACAACTTGTAAATGTTTGTGTAAAATGTCTTGTAAGGGTTTATTGTTGGGTCCGTGGGCACCCAGGGGTGAGGGGTGGGAGCAGGATTTCTTTCTTTTTTAAGGCTGTATAATATTCCATTTTTCTATCTATCTGTCTATCTATATCTATATCTGTATATCTATATCTATATCTATATATATGCCACAGTTTCTTTATCCCCATTCTTCTGTCAGTGGGCATTTGGGTTACTGCCATATCTTGGCTATTGTGAATAATGCTGCAATGAACATAAGTGTGCAAGCATCTCTCCAAGATCCTGCTTTGAATTTTTTTGGACATATACGCAGAAGTGGGATTGTGGTATCACGTGGTAATTCTATTTATGGTTCTTGACTGCAACAGTCATTACTATGGTGTTTGCTTGATGGTCATTTTCTAATTCCATCATTGCGTACTACATTTCTTGATTGGAATTCTTCTGTAAGGAAGAGCTGTCACTTCCTCTCCATTTATTTATTTATTCAATTATTTTGTTTGTATCAGTATGAGCTAATGGATATTTATTCTGTGAGTTATAATGCATTATTCTCATTATTTTGTTGATCAAATTGTTCCATGTTTGGCTGTTGAGAACTCCTTCAAGTTCCTTTCCACGTGCCTTCATTTTTTGAACACTTCCTTGTTTCTTGGCACCACAAGATGTTTAAGGTTCATGTTGTATTTTCTTTGCTCTAGCCCTAGAGTTAACAGTTTCCCCCCGGGAGCCCTGGTTCCTTTTATTGGAGAATGATATTTGGAATATTTAGAAATTAAGATCTGGGTGCTAAGTGTACATGAGCCAGTGTTGTTGAAAACTCTACACAGGTTTTTGAAATCAGTTAGATACAGGGGAAAGAAGATAGCTCTGAATACATGTTTTACCCCTTAATGAACTTTACTTCTTTGAGCCTTAGTGTTCTTAATTCTAAAATGGGAAAAAATAGTATCAACTTTTCAAGGTTGTTGTGAGATAACATAAGTAAAACAGCAAGCGTACAGGTGCTGGGCATATGGGAGATCTTCAGTAAATTGTAACTGCTATTTTTGTTGCTATTTGTGTTCATGCTACTTGGGTAAATTTTCTCCTCACCTTGTAAATTGAAACTTTAAAAAAAATTTTTTTTTTAATCCTAAAACTACCTTAAGCAAGTTGCAACCTCTCCCTGTGTCTTAGTTTCCTCATCTGTGAAAGGAAAAGGTTGGACTTAGAAGATCTCTGAGATTCCTTCCAGCTCAAGTGTTGTTATTCTAAGTTACTCCTTAGTTCTTCAGTTGCTTTTTCTCCAAGCTAAACAGCTTCAATTTATTTTAACCTTTCCACTAGGACCTTTTATTCATCTCTTTGATCATTCCTGTGGTTCTTTACTGGACCTTCTCCAGATTGTCCTTCTATTTGGAAAAAAAAAAAACCCCACCTAGTTTTTATTGAGTGCCTACTCCATGCCCAGAATGGTGTTGAGCAATGGGACAGAAAATAAAAGAAGTATAAGATAGACTGTCTCCTGGTGGAGCTTATAGCTTTGCTAAAAGGACCAGATACATATAGTGTTCAAGAATTGCTAGAGTCCTGCCCTCCTTTTTCCTTTCCTTTCCTTTCTCTTTTCCTTTCCCTTTTTTTCTTTCTTTCTTTCTTTTCTTTCTTTCTTTCTTTCTTTCTTTCTTTCTTTCTTTCTTTCTTTCTTTCTTTCTTTCTTTCTTTCTTTCTTTCTATCTTTCTTTCCTTCCTTCCTTCCTCATTTCTTTCTCCCTCTCTCTCTCTCTCTCTCCCTCTCTCTATCAGGGAGATCTTTTCATTTTTAGAACCTTTTAGGAAGCAAAAAATAAAAGCAAAATCTTAATATGTCTTTTAAAAAAATATATATATTTATTTATTTTTGTCTGTGTTGGGTCTTCGTTGCTGCTCACGGGCTTTTCTCTAGTTGTGGCAAGCGGGGGCTACTCTTCGTTGCGGCACGCGGGCTTCTCATTGCAGTGGCTTCTCTTGTTGCGGAGCACGGGCTCTAGGAGCACAGGCTTCAGTAGTTGTGGCATGTGGGCTCAGTGGTTGTGGCTTGTGGACTCTAGAGTGCAGGCTCACTAGTTGTGGCACACGGGCTTAGTTGTTCCGTGGCATTCGGGATCTTCCCGGACCAGGGCTCGAACCCGTGTCACCTGCATTGGCAGGCGGATTCTTAACCACTGCGCCACCAGGGAAGCCCAAGGGACCCTTCTTGTACTGTTGGTGGGAATGTAAATTGATACAGCCACTATGGAGAACAGTATGGAGGTTCCTTAAAAAACTAAAAAATAGAACTACTGTATGACCCAGCAATCCCATTACTGGGCATATACCCAGAGAAAACCATAATTCAAAAAGACACATGTACCCCAATGTTCATTGCAGCACTATTACAATAGCCAGGACATGGAAGCAACCTAAATGTCCATCAACAGAGGAATGGATAAAGAAGATGTGGTATATATATACAATGGCATATTAGCCATAAAAAGGAATGAATTTGGGTCTTTTGTAGAGACGTGGATGAACCTAGAGACTGTCATACAGAGTGAAGTAAGAAAGAGAAAAGCAAATATCATATATTAACGCATGTATGTGGAATCTAGAAAAATGGTGTAGATGATCTTATTTGCAAAACAAATAGAGACACAGACGTAGAGAACAAACATATGGACACCATGTGGGAAGGGGGGTGGGGTGAATTGGGAGATTGGGACTGACATATATACACTATTGATACTATGTATAAAATAGATAACTAATGAGAACCTACTGTATAGCTCAGGGAACTCTACTCAGTGCTCTGTGGTGACCTAAATGGGAAGGAGATCCCAAAATGAGGGGATATATGTATATGTATAGCTGATTCACTTTGCCATACAGCAGAAACTAACACGACATTGTAAAGCAACTATATGCCAATAAAAATTAATTTAAAAAAAAAGAAAGAAGTACACAGTATTTAAATGGTCAGTACTCATCTTCATTATCATCATTATATAGTATTTATGAAACTATACAAGTTGAAAGACAACTTTCTAAAAGACTTTCTGTAAGACATTCACTCTAGTGTTCCAAGCTGTTAGAACAGGGCTTTGACATACAGTAGGCATTTAATAAATATCTGTGGCTTGATAGAATGAATAAACCAGTCAGTCAACTATGTGCAATTTTATAGTGCTATGTATTAGTTAGAACATAATTAAATAAATTTTGCTTTTATTTTCGATTTTTTGTTTTTTGTTTTTGTTTGTTTCCATTCTTTTTTTTTAAACAACAAAGATAAATTTATAATTTCATACATAAATGCAGATTACATACTATACATCATTTATTCACTTAACAAATGTAACTTGGAGGTAGTTTCATATCTGTACATCTAAAACTCATTTAAGAAATGCTACATCGTATTCCATTGCATGGACACATCATACATATTGAAACAGTTCTCAATAAATGAACATTTAAGTGGTTTCTAATAATTTGCTGTTATAAACAATGCACTTTTCACAAATGTATGATTATACGTGTAAGACTGAGTATCTAGGAGTGAGTACGATTGCTGGGTTAATGGATATATGAATTTAAAATTAAAAAAAAAATTTTATTGGAGTATAGTTGGTTAACAATGTTATGTTAGTTTCAGGTATATAGCAAAGTGATTCAGTTATACATATACATGTATCTGTTCTTTTTCAAGATCTTTTCCCATTCAGGTTATTACAGAATATTAAGCAGAGTACCCTGTGCTATACAGTAGGTCCTTGTTGGTTATCTGTTTTAAATATAGCAGTGTGTATATGTCAATCCCAACCTCTCAATCTATTCCTCCCCCCTCCTGCCCACTTCTTAAGACTTATCCGTGATCTTTTTTCTGATGACTCCAGATCTTTTCTCACTAAATTTCTGTTGTTTATTGAAGTATAATAAAAATATAAAAAAGATATAAGTCGTTAAGTGTACAGCTCAATGAATTATCCCAAAGTGAACATAACCAGCACCCAGAACAAGAAATAGAACCCCAGAAGCTCCTTGATCCCCTTTTAGTCACTCTCCCTAACCAAGGTTAAAACCACAGTCTTCACTTCGAACATCAGAGAGTAGTTTTGCCTTTTAAACATACAGCATGTATTCTCTTGTGTTTGTCTGCTTTCATTCAACTTTGTTTTAGAAATTCACCTGTTACTCTTTGTAGTAATAGTTTATTCATTCTCGTTGTATAGTATTTTATTATATGACTATACCACAATTCATTCATCCATTTATTTATTTAAATTTATTTTAATAAAAGTTATTTATTTAACTTTTATTGGAGTATAGTTGCTTTACAATGTTGTGTTAGTTTCTACTGTATGGCAAAGTGAATCAGCTATACATATACATATATCCCCTCTTTTTTGGATTTCCTTCCTATTTAGGTCACCACAGAGCACTGAGTAGAGTTCCCTGGCTATACAGTAGGTTCTCATTAGTTATCTATTTTATACATCGTATCAGTAGTGTATATATATCAATCTCAATCTCCCAATTCATCCACCACCCCTTGGTGTCCATATGTTTGTTCTCTACGTCTGTCTCTATTTCTGTTTTGCAAATAAGATCATCTACACCATTTTTCTAGATTCCACATATATGCGTTAATATATGATATTTGTTTTTCTCTTTATGACCTACTTCACTCTATATGACATTTATTTATTGATGGATATTTAGATTGCTTCCAGTTGGGCTTTTATTGATAGTGCTTTTATGAACATTCTTGTACATGTTTTTTGTGAACATATGTACACATTTCTGTTGGGATATATACTTAGGAATGAAATTGTTGAATCTTACAGAATGTGTATACATTCAGCTTCATAGATACAGCCAAATAATTTTCCAAAGTGATTGTACCATTTTACACTCCCATCAGCAGAGTATGAGAGTTCTAGTTGCTCTGTATCCTTTCTAGCGCTTTGTGTATGTGTGTGTGTGTGTGTGTGTGTGTGTGTTTGGTGGGTGGTCTTTAAACATTTTTAAATGTGATATTCGGTTCTCTTTCTTGTGTAGTGAGTTTTCTTTCTCTTCTCCACAACATTATGAGCTCCATAGGATAGTAAAAACTGGCACAAGGGCTGGCATATTGTGGGTATTTAATAAAGGTTCGATAAATGAAACATGTATGCATGGCATGTGTGTGGATAAGAACAAGAAGGATATAATAAGAAATAACCATACAGGTGGTTGGGTTTGTTCATTCAACAAATGTTTGAGGGTTTCTTGTGTATAATACACTGTACTTGATTCTGGTACTACACCTAGTTCCTACCCTCATGGATATTTTTGGTGGTGGTGATAGAAAATAAGTGTGTGTAATAAATATATAATTGTACATTGTAATGAGTACTATGAGTAAAGTGAACAGGGTACTGCTATGATAGAGAATAATGGGATGATAAGAAACTATTTTAGATAAAGTGGTCAGAAAAGGCGTCTTTGAAAAAGTGACATTTGAGTATTTTGGGGTATTTTTTCTCTTTTACAGAAAGTTACTTGATATCTTTTTGGTTTAAACAGAGGAAAAATTAATGTTTTTAAAGGTCAAGGGAATCTTTTGGGGGGGCAAGGGCAAGAATGGGTAATACAAAAAAGTAAATGTGTGTATTTATAGATATGTTTAGGTATGGGGAAACTAGATGTTGTCCTTGGTGCTAGATACCTAGGTACTTTGGTAGTTCAATATCGTGTTCAATGTTACCCATAAATAATGATAGGACAGCAGTTGGTGAGACAGTCACAGAAGGAATCCATTGGTTACTCCTGGAGCTATAGGGGAAGAAAAAGATCATGACATACACCTTGCCCCAAAGCACAGCTTGTTGAAACTGCTGTTAGTTGTGTTCTTTCAGGCTGTTTAAGTGCTTCATGTTCTAGTGGACCATTACACTGATATATGTGATGTAATGGGAGGTGTTCTGTGTTTAGTCTCTGTGTTACAAAGCCTGCTTGATACCTGTGAATTAAAGCATAAGTTTTCTTGGGACTGACCAGAAGAATCCTGACTAATCTTTTAATATCCTTGTTTGGAAAGAAAAGTAAATAGTAACTCTCCACATTTAGAAATTCTATTTTTTTCCTTCATTAGGATTAAAGAAAAAATCATTTTCATTTCATGTGTCCCATCTCTTGGAATAAGCCAGAATTGAACCCTCCTGCTGCTCCTTCCCCACCCCTTTATATTGTAAAGGAAATATAACATTACTGAGAGTTTGGAAACTAGATTCTTAAACTCTTCCATAATTCTACCAGCATAGCAAAATAACTCTTTCATTTCTGTGTGTTCCTTTTTAGACTTGCCCCTATGCATTCATGTGTTTACCTATAATTTTGTACATATTATAAGTGTGTTTTCATGTTGCTAAAAATAATAATCTCTAATGTAAACTGTGGACTTTAGGTGATAATGTGTCAGTGTAGGTTCATCCATTGTAACAAATGTACCACTCTGTTGGGGGATGTTGATAGGGGAGGATGTTGTGGATGTGTGGGAGAGGGTATATGGGAGCAGTCTGTACTTTCTGTTCATTTTTGGTGTGAACCTAAAACTGCTTTTAAAAATAAAGCCTATTAAAAATCTGATTATCTGATTTCCCATTGAGTGACTGTACCTTAATTTAATTAACCACCTCCTTTCTTATTGGGCTTATTCCCCAGTTTTCACTCTTGTGAACAATGCTACAATGAGGATCTCTTGCATATTGTTTTTTTCCTTAGGAATTTACTTTCAAAACTATGTTTACTCATCTTGATTATAATAATACCAACCTGGTAGGATTGTGGTGAGGATTACATAAGATAATATATGTAAGGCAAATACATAGTGCCTGGCATGTAATTTTAACTAATGGCTATTACATTGCCAAAGTGCTTTCAAATGCAGTGTGAGCATTGGAGGAAGACAGTTCTGATCTGAACAACAATGATGTTGATAACGATGGTGATGATGAAAGCTTCTACTGTTTATTGAGTACCTATTTTGTGAAAGGTACTTTACGTTCTTTTACTTATTCAGATATTTAACAGATGTTTATTGAGCATGTAGTAGACAGCATTAGGAATTGAGTTAAACAAGGCTAGAAAGATTCTGTATTTTTTACTTTGAAGCAACTCTGATCACATTAACCCTCTAAGTGAATGCTTAGTGTAGCTTACCTCTGTTTTTTTTTTTTTTTAAATCCCCCAGTGGCCCCAGATGAGCCAGGCCCTAGCATGTGGTGGATCAGTAGTAGACATTCAGCTAAGTAGGAATTGTCATACCACAAATAAGGTGAGACTTACAAGTTCTTTCTATGTCTATAGTGTGCTTTCACACAAGTGTTCTTACTTGAAATTCAGCAAAATTGTTAGCTGGATGAGGCAGGAAATTTTATCAAATGCAGAAGGTGAGGCTCAGGGAAGTAAAGTGACTTGCCCAAGGTCACAAGGATGGGAAGAGACAGACCAACTGAATGTTGGAACCTAAGGTGTCTGATCCCATGTCCTATATTTCTTCCATTGTACTCTCTTGCTTGGAAAACACTTTAGAGAAAAAGTGTTGTAGATTTTTTTATATGTTAAAAATAAAGTAATATTTAACTTACAGAGAATTTCTTATTGGATATATAGCCTGCCTTCATTTAGAGAGGCTTAGCATTAGAAAAGGTTTTCCTTTGAATTTATTTGCAAACTACAAAACTTATATCTCCTATAGTCATTAATAAAAAATACAAAGTTTAAAAACATTTATTCAGTGCATGCTTTGATTGATTATGACTTTGAATGACTTCTGACTGCTTTCAGACAGTATTTTTCTTTCCTTTTCCCATAATGTCAATAAACATAGAACATGTTTCTCAGAATTGTTCTTTGGGAGGTGGGGGTCAAGATTTCTTTTTTAAAGTACTCTTTTCCATAGGACTTTTATGCTGATACCCCAAATCTATCATTTCCTAGACAGGGGTTCATAGACATATGGTCAGTGAGGTGGGTATGTCTGCTCTGGAATTTAGAGGACACCTATTAGGGTTCCAGATGTGTTTGTACTGAGTGATAAGGTACCCAGAAAAATGAGAATTAAAAATTCTAGGTAAAAAAAAAAATCTAAGCAATAAAAAATGCCCTTAGACCCTAGTGAGAAATAAAAGCATTCTTTTAAAAAAACTTTTTTGCAACTAATTTTGGTTTCCTTCTTTTTGAATAGCTTTCTTCTACCAAGGATTCCCCACAGCCTGTTGAGGAGAAGGTTGGTGCCTTCACAAAGATAATAGAAGCCATGGGATTCACAGGACCTTTGAAATACAGTAAATGGGTAAAGTCTTTTAAGTTTTTTTCATTTTTCTTCTTGAGCTTTGTGCTTTCTGCTCTTCACAGAAGATTTTTTTAAAGCTTCTGCTTTGCTTTTTGTGAAATGCTTATATTATTTTGAGAGCTTCAAAATATGTTGTTGTCCCCTTGCCCCCCGTTCCAAGTCAGGTCTATACAGCATGTGGGGCTGAAATACTCCCTCTACTTCCTTAACCTGATTCCTTAGAAGTATCTCAGTAGCAGGCAATCCAATAACACTGGTCTTTCCAGCTCTTTGCTACATGATATGCCATATAGATGAGTTCTGAGAAGTTAGATGGGCCAAATGTTCTGATGGGCACTGCTCTTAAGGAAACACTCTCTGTGATTCATAAGTGATTTTCCCTAGATCATTGTAGTGACTTTCTTTAAAATTTTACTAATAAGCATTTTAAAAATTAATCAATTCTATGATTTATTGTAATTCATATTATGAGGGCTGTTTGCTAACTGTGTCATTCCTAATCATTCCTAGTCTTGGCCTAGCATGTTATCTCTTTTATGGTACTTGCTATAAATGAATGAATGTCCTCTCTATGTCAGGTGCTACTGCCCCTGGACTTTTATAGCAATGCCTCTAACCAATTAAAATAATAAAACACACGTATTTGGGTTTTTCTCAGCCCAGTTATCTCCTAGTACTACTGTTTCTCTCTACAGTTATGGCAAAAGTACCTTTTAATACTTTTCAAGGTTGCTAGAATGTTGGATAAGCCTAATCAGTCATAAGTTATATATTAAAGCAAACCAACACAAATCAGTAGGGAAGACTTTTCTAGAAAATATCATAACTTTGCCCAAAATGACTAAATTATTCCAGTTACACCATTTTAACAAGTTGGAGTAAAATTAGAATTTCAATTTTATTGTGGACTTTACTTTTAGTTTCTTCTTATAATATCTGGCTCTCTTCCTAACAATTCTCACTGTAGCAAATATAGGCTTCTCTCTATAATCTCCGTTTTACATAAATTGAACGGTGATTCCACAAGCATTTTGTTTGTAAGGGGCTTTGAAAAGTATAGAAGGTAGCACACACATTACTAGGTTATAATGATGTCCTTGAGACCCTAAGGTTATGAAGTGTCTTCTTAATCATTAATGAAATATTAGTTATGCTCATTAAAGTTATCTTTTTTTACATCATAATTCTTTGACAAATGATAATCACTGGTATATTTGGTAATATTATTAACCAGGATCTTTTCCTTTATTAAAAAAAATATTTGCGATAATACATTTGGATTTAAAAACTTAAAATGTGTGTTTTGTTTGAAAGTAAGAAATTAAAAGAAAAGGGAAATGAAAGCAGAAAGAAAGAAAGAAAAGAGAAAAAATTTACTGTTTTATTCATTTCTTGATGGTTGAGTTCCACTTGGTTGCTTCCATATGCTTTTGTCTTGTCCGTATTTTTATGATTCCAGAGGGAAAGTTGGCTACCATTTGGAGGATTACTAAATCATCAGGAAAATTTCTTCACTGTTTTAGTTTAAGTTAGTCTCTGATTTTTCTTGGTTCCCTTGTGACCTCAACTAAGTCCCTAATTTGCATTTAAAAACTCTTTTGTGATGTGGCAGTGTCTACTTCCTGTAACCTTCATTTTTTTAATTTGTAATATCAAAACATCAAAGTATGACATTCTAGTATATTTTGGGTGGGAAGATATAGGTATAATTTTCCATATTGAAAGATTGAGAGCCCTTTTCAGCAAATGTTGACTCAGAAATCTATGGCAGACACGTGTATTGGGTTGCACTGGCAAGAATCTTTCAATTTTGTGTTTTCTCATGTCTTTCATTAGGGAGTAAAATGTCTGCTTGTCTCGCTGCATCAGCAGTATCAGCCAGCTTTCCTCCATCTTTTTATGTAATGTTTTCATGTGTAGTTCCATTTTTCTTCTAGATCCATATTTAGGAATTTAAATGTGGCTTTCCCTTACCTATTTGATTATCCTGAAATAACCGTTCTTTTTCATTATCTTTATGGAGCAATATCAGATAAGGATAACATTTAACAGATTGAGCCACATGTCATTGAATAAGCACTTTTCAGATTAGCATTAAGCCAAAAAGTTATTCCTGTTCTGAAGGACACTGACAAACTGGAATGCATTCAGAAGTGGGCAGTGAGCCTTGTGAATGCTTCAGAAACTGTTGAATGCAGAGTGGTTGAAGGAAATAGGGATACTTTGCCTGGAAAAGAGAAGACATAATTGTTCTTCTCAGGTGTTTGAGGGGCAAATGTAAAAAAAATGGAGACTTAATCTGAGGTGTTCCAGTGTGCAGATAATGTTTAATGAATGTTACATGAAGCAGATTTATGTTCAATATAACAAAACTTTAGCAAGAATTGTCCTGCAGTGGGATAGGTAGCCTCACAAGGTCATTGGACTTGTTTGAACAGGGGCCCAGATAGTTGACCGTGAATCAAGAATGCTGTAGAAGGAATTCCAGTACAGAATAGAAAGTTCAAATGACTTCAAAGCCCCTTCCAACTCTCACACAGCTGTTTTAGTGTAAGCCTTTTACTAGATTCGTTTTTTATCTTGTAGGATGGCACAAAATGCATCAGTTAGTGGGAGAGCTGATTTTCATTTCCTAAACCTGTCTTAGGTGCTTGTGTTTTAGTCAAGTAGACTGATGAAGTCTTCCAAAGTTAGAATGAAGTCATCTGAGGACCAGAACAATTTGTATTGACTGGATGGAAATTTAGTCCACCTACTTCTTTAACTTATATTAATGCATGAATCTTGAAGAGGTTCTTTCCCTGAGTTGTTATTTCCAGTCCCTGTGTGATGGTCTTAAGGGACTTGCTTTAGAGATTTGTCCAGGAAAATGGCTCACCCAGGTATAAAGGTTTGGCCTCGCTGCAGGAAAAGTGAGGAACTATAAAATGCTCCTGATTGCTGCAGTATGAGCACTGTATAAATACACTGGCCAATCTGGTGAGGTCTTCATTATTTTGTAATGAATGCTTGCTTCATGAACATGTTGTGGGGAAAAACCTCTTTCTCATGAAACGATTTGGGCCTTGGAGGCAAGTGTGCCTTTCCTTAGGCAGAGTGATTGATTATGAACCAGAAGACTATATATGAGAATCAGAAGGAAACTGCCGAGTTAAAAAAAAAAATCAAGACATAGGCCATTAGGAATTTTACTTAAAATTATAAATGTATTGATAGTTGAACTAGGCCATAAGTTCCATGAAGAGAGTTTTTAACTGCTTTGTTTACTGCTGTATTCCTAGTGTCCAAATCAGCTTTAGGCACTGAGTTAGGTGCTCAATAAATTATTTGTTGACTGAAACAAAAGCTTATACATGTCCTAAACTCTCTGTTTCAAGGATAGGAATAGGCCTGTCAAGCCCAAAGCATTAGGATAACGATATCATTAGGATATCATTAGTTTGGTGATGGTACAAACCAGTGCTTCCCAAAATGTGTTCGATGTCAAGTAGTTCCCAGAACCTCAGGTGTTAAAAAGTTAAACATGCTTCTTTTTTAGACTGCTGATATGGTGAATTACACTTATTGATTTGTGAATGTTGAATCAACTTGGCATTCCTGGGATAAATCCCAGTTGATCATGATATGATCTCCTTTTAAAATATTGATGTTAGTATTTTGTTAAGGAGTTTTGGATCTATGCTTTTGAAGGCTATGGTTTTGTAGTTTTGTTTTCTTCTGATGACTTTGGTTTTGACACCAGGGTAATGTTGGCTCATAGAATGAGCTGGGAAGTGTTCTTTCCTTTTTTTTTCTGGAAGAGTTTGTGTAGATTTGGTATCATTTCTTTAGATATTCGATAGAATTCTCTAGTGATGCCATCAAGCCTGGAGTTTTCTTTGGGGAAAGGTTTTTAGCCACAAATCCAATTTTTAAAATAGAGATAGGACTATTTATGTTATTTATTTATTCTCGTGAGCTTTGGTAGTTTGTATCTTTCAATGAATTTGTCCATTTCATCTAAGTAATCGCATTTATTGGCCTAAAGTTGTTCAAAATATTCCCTTATTATCCTATTAATATCTTTAGGATATATAGTGATGTTCCTCTCCTCTCTGATTCCTGATGTTGGTAATTTGTATCTTCTCTGTTTTTCCTTCTTTTCCCCCCTAGATCAGTTCTACTAAATTTTTGTCAATTTTATTGATATTTTCAGAGAACCAGCTTTGGCCTCTTTTGATTTTCTGTGTTATTTTTCTGTCTTCAGTTTCATTGATTTCTGCTCTTATCTTTATATATCATTCTTTCTGCTTGCTTTTAGGTTTAATTTGCTCTTTTTTTTCTTTAGTGTCTCACCATTTGTTTAAATGTGGACTTCCAATGCTGATTTACTGCCCATATAAGTATATCTGATTTCCATTTGTTACATGTTCTGTTCTGTTTTTCCCCATATGAACTTTAGACTAAAATCATTGAAAACTTAACATTAGCAAATGAAAAAATCTTAATTGCAATCAAAGACATAATATTTTAATTTATTATAGGTATTTCTGCCCATCAGAAACTGAAATATGAATATTATATAGTATTGGATATAGTATATCCTTGGTGACTTTGAACCTTAATAACAAAACAGCTCTGCTAAAATTCTAGATTGGTTTTTCTTCAGTTGCTATGCCATTCTCTTTGCATATATGTATTTTTTAGTCTTTGTATATTTGAGTAATTTTCTCTGTCATTTTAAGGAAAAATAAGCTTCTATGAGCCTTTTGTTGATGGACTAATTTAATTGTATCCTTAAGGAAATATTTTGAAAGCCCTTAGAAATTCTTCTTCTTTTAGCACTGAGTTGGTCTTCAGACCTACAGTTCAACCCTTACAAGAATTTATTTTTCATTTTTAGGTTTTTGTGAAGGTATAATGTACATACAGTAAAATATACAAATCTTAAGTATACAGCTCAGTGAATAAATTAAAACCACCACCCAGATCAAGATTCTAAGAGAATTCTTAGTGCTTTGGGGAATAGTAAAAGGTTGATCCTTTTACTGTATTTTACATTCATTAGAAACTCTTATTTATAAACATCGTATTCTGTTAATCAGCGAACTATAAAACTAGGGAAAACATAAAAAACAATGACCCCCCTCCCTTCAGGGAAAAAAAAGACTTACAGAATAGTTAATAGGACCAGAAGGGGTCAAATGGAAAGCAGCAGTCCTACATTCAACCACAGGGGTGTGGAATAAAATTCACATTTTATGGCAAGGCAAGAAAAATTTAAACAAAAAATCTTCTCTGCCCTTTGGCACCCTCTCCCCCCTCATTGTGGATTGTGTATGTGCATTATGCATCACCAAACCTCCCCCAATGGCAGGAATACCTGCTCAACCATAAACAACAACATTCTCCTAGCATCAGCAAGACAACTCCTTAAAAGATAACATTCCTCTTGATCTTATAAGGGGTCATATGACCCACCACGATGAAGGTCTAGATTATATAAAGTGTCAATAGTAACTCATTTGATGTACAGCCCTCTGCTCAAAAAACTTATATAACTGTGTCTTGATTCCTAATGAGTAGAACAGTTCTCAGAACTTTCTGAGATACTCTTCTCCAGTTATAATCCTTAAATTGGCTCAAATAAAATTTTCCATTTCTTTCTTAAAAAAAAAAAAGAATAGTTAATAGAGCTTCTGAGGAAAGATCAAAGGATTGAGGGCTTTGTTTGATTTTGGTCAGGAGAATGGGTAATTTTTTTAATATAAAGGGTTTCAGATTATAAAGAATTAATGTGGATGGTTCTGAATGGTGGTTTAGAGGCTGAAACGTGGTGAAATGGGTTTGAATTAAAGGAGAGAGTTCGTCTAAATATTGGAAAAACCTTTTTGACATTTTGATGCCAAAATCGTAAAATTGTGTGAAGTCCGTGAATGGCTAGAGACAGGTTTGGACCCATCCCTCTAGTTGAAAAAAAAATAAGATTCTGTGACCTACATCTAATGGCACTAGAACATTCACTTGGTCATGTCTTGAGTTTGGTTTTATTTTCTTTGTCTAGAAGATTAAGATTGCGGCCCTGCGCATGTATACTAGCTGTGTGGAGAAAACTGACTTCGAGGAATTCTTTCTAAGTAAGTTACTATTTTTGATAGTTGTGAAAAGGAAAAAGAATCTACTTTTCATTTTTATGATTGTGTCTTGGTAGGATCGGTTTTTTTTTAAGTTACTAGTAAAACAGTTTTTCCTGAACAAAATGTATAACAAAAGCTGCTTATTTTTCTCTTTTAATAGAATAAACAAAGGCCAAAAGAACCCTATAAATAAGACATTTTAACAAGTTTGAAAAAAAACCTAAAAATTTGTCCAGTACTTTGACATCATCATTCCCCCTTGTGCACACATGCATCTTTTTACATAAGAGTACTCAGAGTAAACACATCCTGTTTTACATTCGGGATGTTTTACTCAGTATTTTTGACATGAACTTCTGGCCAATCATTCCTCTTTTATTTCTAGTTTATAATTGTTTTAGTTAACCCTGGAATATGCCTAATGATTTTTCTTCTTTCTGTAGAAGGACTGTTGAGTCAAAAGGCACATATAATTTTATTATTTTTATCCCATTGATAAATTGCTTTCCAAAAGTGTTTTACTGGTTTAGATCATCATCACTAGCAGTTGATTATATCAATACAGTATTCATTTTGTTAATATAAACTGTTGTAGTTATAAACAAGTCATTTAAAGCAGATACTTATAAAGTCATTGGGAAAGTTTAAGCTGTTTCCAGTTCCACAGATTTTGGAAGGAAATGTGTTCTGTGCACATCTGTGGTAATAGTCATTATCCTCAAAGCAACAAACACTTAACTAAATATACTTGATATTTTTCATGGACAGCCAATAATTATATATAATTATGTTAACAACAATGAAGAAAGAGATGAAGTTTTGATTATTTAATAACTATTTTGTTTTTTAAAATTAAATGCAAGTTTTGTCGATTTTACTATTTCAGCAGATTGAGACAATATTTCATTGGAAACTTAAAATACTGTGCTGAGTTGTAATCCTAATTTAGTATACACCTTCCATTTCTTATTTACTCATAGTAAGGAAAGAAAACTTTCCTCCTTTTTTAATCTCTAACAATTTCTTACTTTAGGAAAAATTAGTCTGAAAGGAGAAAATATTCTTTCTCTACCTGATGAAGAGACTATTAATATTAGAAGCTGGATTTTTCTTAAGTGGTTTCTTGAATCCATGTGCTCAAGTTTATTTATTTATTTATTTATTTGTTTGTTTGTTTGTTTATTTTTGGCTGTGTTGGGTCTTCGTTTCTGTGCGAGGGCTTTCTCCAGTCGCGGCAAGCAGGGGCCAGTCTTCATCGCGGTGCGCGGGCCTCTCACTATCGCGGCCTCTCTTGTTGGGAGCACAGGCTCCAGACGCGCAGGCTCAGTAGTTGTGGCTCACGGGCCTAGTTGCTCCGCGGCATGTGGGATCTTCCCAGACCAGGGCTCGAACCGGTGTCCCCTGCATTAGCAGGCAGATTCTCAACCACTGCGCCACCAGGGAAGCCCGCTCAAGTATTTTTCATCAGATCTTTTTAAAACCTCATCCTACACATCTATGTAATATTAAATAACTCATAAACTTATTATAATTATTTTGAAAGGATGTTTACTAGCTATCTTTGTTTAGCTAATCCTCATTATTGAAGATTCTTGAATAATGAGACTATTATTACATATTTAAGTTAATATATCATGCTTCAATTTATAATCTGTTGTAAACTACGTATAAAACTAAAAATTTATTAAAATTATTAACTATTATATTTTAATAATTCACACTTACATGGTATGCTTTTATTTTTGTCTCATTTAGGAATTACAAAACATTGTGAGACGAGAAGGGCTTGTATTCTTATTTTCATTTTTCTTTTGTTTTCAGAAACAATTGAAACTTATAAAAAGGCTAAGTGATTTGCCCAAGGTTGCTTAGTCAAGCCTTGATCCTGTGTCATCTGGCTTAAAATCCAGGAATTTTTCTACTATAAAATATTGCCTGTGAATGAAAATAACTGCAAAATAGAAATTGTAATCCATTTTAATATTTTTGTGTTTTATAATTTTTTGTATTTTATAGTTATTTTGTTACTTTTTTTTTTACTTTTTAATTTTTAAAATTTTTATTTATTATTTATTTTTATTTTTGGCTGCATTTGGTTTTCGTTGCTGTGCACGGGCTTTCTCTAGCTGCGGCGAGTGGGGGCTACTCTTCGTTGCAGCGCGCGGGCTTCTCATTGCGGTAGCTTCTCTTGTTGTGGAGCACGGGCTCTAGGCGTGTGGGCTTCAGTAGTTGTGGCACACAGGCTCAGTAGTTGTGGCACGCGAGCTCTAGAGCGCAGGCTCAGTAGTTGTGGCGCACGGGCTTAGTTGCTCCGCGGCATGTGGGATCTTCCCGGACCAGGGCTCGAACCTGTGTCCCCTGCATTGGCAGGCGGATTCTTAACCACTGCGCCACCAGGGAAGCCCTATTTTATAGTTTTTAAATGAGAACTACCTCTGTGAGATGTTCTGTTAGTATTGTGAACTGATGTTTATGTATATTAGAGTGTGTACATCTCAGTGAGCTTTGTCCTAGCCTTGCCCTTTGAAGTAGTTATCTGATGTCACATTTTTCAGTAACACCACTCTTACTTCAGGTTTTCTAAGACTCACTTTGAGAATTACCTTTTAGACCTATATCATGTTCCTTTGTATTATGCTCCATTGTGGTCCATCTTTGTCATTTGTGGTTAGATTAAATTTCAGAATCAAACCAAAGTGGTTCCAAACTGTGACCAGTGAATAAAAAAGGGAGCAAATCTGAAAAGTACCATTTAGAGGCAGAAAAGAATATCTATAAAATAATGAGACTGATTTTCTTGCATCTTGGATTCTAAAGAGTAGGTCAGACAGGTTTGGGGTAAAAGAAGAGAATGTGTATAGATATATTGCTTCCTAAGATTACATCTTTAAAGTGGCTATTGCTCCCTTGGATTTTTGGTATTTTAGGGCTTGACTTTTTAGAGTCCTGAGAATTCAGTAGCTTTTTAAAAGGATAGAAAGTCCCAGGTAGCTGGTCAGTGTCATTCTCACTCTTCCAACAAAAGTGAGACCAGTTATATTTCATGAAGATTGAGTTCTTTACTCAGTAAACAATATGCCTATCAGCCTCTTGGACAGGCCCCCACAAAATGCCAAAGTTATAGATACTCTGTCATCTCGGAGCCAAAGTGTTCAGACGTCTTGATCCAGAGACCTAGATATTGGGGATTCTGACTGGTGAGATACCTTAAGAGCCAACTGTTGTTTCCAAGATGTTCTGATGATGTCATTGTGGCATAAATGAGTGTACCCTCTGTGAGCACGCAGTGTTTGCTAACTGGTCTTTTGGAGATCATTTCTGTTATAAAGAGCACTTAAGGGCAGAGGCGTCCAGCCAATCAATAAAGCTTGTGTTTAATACCACACTGTTGTCTGCAGACTGCTTTGTTTTTAGCCCTTAAGAGTTCATACCTTGGAGAGGAGGCTCCTTAGTGAATAAATTTTGAGTTAATAAAATTGAGGTTCTACCTTTATCTCTTTCTGCTACTAATACTCAGCTATCAAATGTATCAATTTTGTGTAAGTGTATGATAAATATATTTTTTAAAACTTGAAGAAAAAAAAGATTGAGGTTCATCATTTTATTGATGCAGTCTTAAATAGTGAGTTTTTTCAAAGATAATTTAAACCCTAGTGTTTAAACAATTCACTAAAAAACAACAATAGTGAATATTTATTGAGTACCTATTAAATACTAACTACTTTGTTAAACGTTCTACAGGCCTTATCTCATTTAATCCTCACAAGAATCCTGTAAGGTAGGTTCTCTTGTTTTCCCATTTTTACAGAGAGGGAAACTGAGGCACTGAGAGGTAAAGTAACTTTACCCAGAGTCCTATACCAAGTAAGAGGTAGAGTTAAGGTTTTGAATCAGGATGTCTGACGCTGGTGTCTGCGTTAAACAAACAACTATGTTAATCCTGCTGCCCCATAATAGTAATGAATTATTTAATTTTATCCAACTTGATGTTGAGGAGGAAAGTACCTAGCCTCAGAAAATAGTGCACTGAGTGTGTACTGGAGCAAGAGTGTGATCATGGCAAGACCCTATAGCAGGTTTTAACTTTGAAGTGTTTAAAGACATTTCATGAAGCTAAAGAGTCTGCTATGTTGTTGAGTTGCTCACAGTCAAACTTGCAGTGGTCTTGTTTTTTAGGGCTTTACCCCGTGGGTTTCTGTTCTGACCCCAGTGGGTACAGGCAGTCAGTCATATGCCAGCTCTTTTCCCATCCTCAGCCCTGAGCTGACCCCCAGAGGGAAAATTGTGACCCAAGTCCGGTTGCTGGCCTGTCTGTCTGTCTGTGCTTTCCAGCCGAAGAACTGATTCCCTCTTTGAGAAAATTGGAAAGGCTCCTGGAGGCTGCTGAGAAGCTTTGATGTAGAGGTAGCAACTGAACAGATTGTCCTTTAGAAGCAGCCAAATTTCATTTTCCAGATTGAAAGACAGACTTCCAAGAAAACTTTTCTTTTTAATGTTTTGTTCTAGCATCCAAAAAAGACCGAACTTTAGATCCGGGCTTGAGAGTTTCTCATGGCTGTTCTTGTTCTAGGTAGAGGGTGGTTGGCCCACTCTCAGATGGCATGTGTTTTAATAGCTGAATGGCTAGCCAGACCAGCCTTCACCTCCCTCCTGCTGGGCTCCAAGAGGAAGTCCACTTGACAGCTGCTGGGCACCTCCCAGTAAGCTCACCAGAGTATTTTGGTGTCAGTTTGTGACAGACCTGGACTGAAATCCCAGCCCAGCCACTAGCTTGTTAATATTGTGGCTGCCCGCAAGTTACTTAGCCTTTTCGAGCCCGTTTCCTTATCTCTAGAATGAGGCTTATAATGCCTTTCTTCAGGGTTAAAGTGAGGATGAAGTGAGATAATGTATTGACATGACTAATGGTGGACCTGACAGGAAATATGGACCCTTAGTGAATGTTAGTTTCTGATACTAGTATTAGAGAGGCAGTTAGCGATTAAGCCAACAGTGTATGGAATCAAGCAGATCTGAATTTGATCCCAGATGTCTCATTTCATAGCTGTGTGACCTTGGGTAATTGTCATGATCTCTCTAAGTCAGTTTTCTCACCTGTCAAATGCGGATAATATCAATACCCACCTCTTAGGAATGTTAGGAGGAGTCATTGAACTAATGCTTGTAAGGTACCTATTATTTCTGACACATAGTAAGCACACAATGAATTACAGCTCTTTATTATTATTGGCGTTGTTAGTGTACCTCACAGGGGTCCTGCTCTGTGTTTTCTATCTTAGTGGCCCCTATTTGTTATCATTTAGTACATTGTATACTTTGTTTGCTGAAAGGCAGAAGATACTACTTCCTTCTTGAGTCATTACTCCAAAGGACAGATTCTACTCTAAGGGCCCAAGTTTCCCACTGATTCTCTTTTTTATTTATTTATTTATATAAATTTATTTATTTTATTTATTTATTTTTGGCTGCGTTGGGTTTTCGTTGCTGCACGCGGGCTTTCTCTAGTTGCGGCGAGCGGGGGCTACTCTTCATTGTGGTGCGCGGGCTTCTCATTGCGGTGGTTTCTCTTGTTGTGGAGCACAGGCTCTAGGCTCGCAGGCTTCAGTAGTTGCGGCATGCGGGCTCAGTAGTTGTGGCTCGCGGCCTCTAGAGCGCAGGCTCAGTAGTTGTGGTGCACGGGCTTAGCTGCTCCACAGCATGTGGGATCTTCCTGGAGCAGGGCTCGAACCCGTGTCCCCTGCATTGGCAGGCGGATTCCTAACCACTGAGCCACCAGGGAAGCCCTCTCTTTTTTCTTTATCCTCTTGCTCCAGCTTTTCTCCCTGCCGTGTAATAAGGAGGGCATATTCTGTGGGGGACCCCTCTTCCAGCCAGAGGCATTTCTTAGAGATCTGAGAATTGAGAGGCTTGGATGTCTAAGCCCTGAGCTGATTTTTGGTTTCTTAAACCAAGGAGAAGCCCTACCTGGTTTGTCATTCCTGGGGGTGGTGAACAACCTTTCGTTAGATATTATCTGCTTTCTTATTCAACTGTAGCTCCCTAGAGTCCTGCTTCTTTCTTCTGATCATTTATTTTGGTTGAATCATTTAGCATACCCATTGGGTCACCTTAGAGAAAGAAAACAGGAAAGGGAGATGGACAAGAAGAGCTTCCATTTCTCAGCAGGGCTCAAGTGAAAAAAAGCCTCTAGTTAAGTGGGGTAGGTAAGGTGGTGTCTGCCTAGCTTTCCAGAAGAATTGGAGCCCAGGAGGGGAAAATAACATTGAATCACAGTTGGAAGGAATTATAAAGATCATCCAGGCCACATTATAGACAGTGAGAAAACTGAGGCTCAGAGAAGAGAAGTGACTTTCCCAAGTCCACACAGCAAGGTGGTAACAGGGCTGGAACTAGAAGCCTGTTTGTCTGACTGCATTCAATGCTCTTTCAACCCATGGGCTTGCCTTGTGGTTCCATTGGCCTTCTCTATGATAGCATAATCAGAGAGCACCGTGACTACCATATATTTTAGTTGAGCAGATTCCTACTGATATTTCAAATATAGTCCTTATTCCTCTTCTAAACCTTCACATATTTATACTTTATTGTTATTTTCTAGGGTGTCAGATGCCTGATACATTCAATTCATGGTTTCTCATAACTCTACTTCATGTCTGGTAAGTGAGCAATTTAAGTGAAGTCACCAAATGTATTTTTTTTTTTAAAAACACTGCTGACTTGTTAAGGTATAGCCTTCAGTAGGGCTGATTATATGAAATGGCAGTTCAGGCATTAAAAGCTGTTCCTTTCATTTTAATAACTGGTGTCTTATAGCACATTTTTTTATTAAAGGTCAAAGCATAGTCCCAGAAAGAAACTAATATTTGTAGGATTTTCTCAAAGAACACCTAACCCAGTGAACAATGCTATCAGTATCTGTAAGAGACCCTGTGAGCTTGGGTGGAAAGTTCTTTCCCTTCGCTGTTTTAGGAAAGTTCACATTTACGTAAAAGTGGTTTGAATTGTGAGCATCCGTGGTCATTTTCATTGCTGGTCATCAGAAACCTATAACAAATTATAGCACTGACATTTACGCCTGTACCTCTAAAATGTGCATACAGGTTAGATTCATGCCAGGTTTGTTGCATGTAAAAATATTTAACACCTTAAACAGTATATTTTTTTCTTCAGCTGCAAATTAAGTAGCCAAAAAAATCAATTTTTCATCTAATGTTACACAGTATTAAAGGTCAGAAGGATATAGGCGAGACGTTGAAGTGGGGGCTGGGGACTATTTATTGAACTGCCAGATCTTGGGAAAGTAAATTCTGGAGAACTAAGTTTACTACTTTGACCGTAGTGAGTATCTGAGGAACGTGGGGAATGGTTGCCCTGTCAAAAGGACCCTTGTTTGAGACTGCCTTCAGCTGAGCTTTGCATCACAGGACTGACTACTATATAAAGACTTTTTGGTTTTGATCACCTCTGAAATATTTCTTCTGAACTCACATAGTCAGTGAGATTGGCTAAGGGGCCTAAGGTGGCAGTTCATGTTGTTTTTTCCTAAGCCGGTAGTTTGTTGAGTGTCCACTGTGTCCTGAGCAGTCAGTAAGCTATGTCAGGAAGCTCACAGTCTAGTGAGGGAGATAAGACATATATAATAGTCAGTTATAAATTGGACTGGCTAAGTTCTGTAATAAATCTGAGTAAGTAGTGCCTGTAGGATCACAGAGGAAGCTGCAACTATCAAAACCCTTGAAATGTGCCATGTCTTTTAGTCAGGCAGCTAAGAAGGCCAACCACCTTCTGTCTGTATGGTGAAGGTTAGGAAAAGGTTCAGGGAGGGCAGCTGGATGTACTGAGAGGAAAACTACTTTTTCAAGAGGAGAGGACTGCAGAGGTGGCCCTGTGGAATTACTCACTGGAAAGGTGGGAGGGTTGAGAGGAGGCTAGGCTGTTCCCAGAGGAGCTCAAAGATAATATTCAGAGTCAGAATGAAAGACTCTTTATTGCCCAATAGCCAGAGGTATCAGAGTGTTAGAGGGAGTGGATGGCAAAATAAAAAATATAATCCTTGTGACCACATCCCAAGGTCAATACCTGACTGCTAGCAGCTGGGAGAACCTTGAAACTACTTGTAGTTCTTTCAAGTTAGCCACCATTTCCAAATGTGCCTGCTGAGCCTTCCTTGCTGAGGTTGGTTTAATTTCTCAGAAGAGTGGGGAGTACCACCACCAGTTAAGTAGG
The DNA here is from genome assembly GCF_028564815.1 of Eubalaena glacialis. NCBI lineage: Eukaryota > Metazoa > Chordata > Mammalia > Artiodactyla > Balaenidae > Eubalaena > Eubalaena glacialis. The sequence continues at coordinate 24,494,157 of NC_083728.1, forward strand.
GGGAGGGAGGCCTGTCTATGCTTGGTGTCCCCTCCATCCTTCCTCCTTGGTTCTCATGATCTGCGGTCTTCGATGGGATGAATCAGCAAACTCTTATTGTGTTAAGGACTGGGGGGCACTAGAGAGTAGGATATGACATGGCGTGCACCTTCAAGAAACTTAGTCGAGTGGAAAACAGGCACAGTACAATTGCCTGTAATGGATGACAATGAAAGAAGTGCTGTGCCCAAGGCATAAGCAGATACTATGGAAGGACAAGGAGGTGTGACTAAATCCAAATTTGGTGGATGAGGAAGTATGTATTGGATAAAGAGTTGCTCTGTGGTAGAGGTGACATTTGAGATGTACCATGAAGGGTGAGTAGAATTTCTGTCAGAGAAAAGGAGGGCATTTGGGTTGCGGGAATTATTAGGAGCAAAACATAGAACATGTACAAGAACATGGAGTATTTGAGGGCAGCCAAGTTGTCTGAAGCACTCAGGGCTGGTTTGTGGAGGAATGTAGTGGAAAGGGTCACCAGAAAGTTACTTTAGTGTCCAATTGTGCTATGATCCTTCAAGAAGAATTGGGGAAACTCTCTTAGAGGGAATAAGGGATCCACCCCAAGTCTGCAGAAAAGCTATGCTCTTCTAAGTCCTATTTTCTTAGCCCGAAGCTCCAGGAGGGTAACTGAGGGATCACCAAGTCCAGTATTACAGGGCTCAGTGGATTGCTAGGGATGTGCAGGGTTGAAATACCTCCTGTGGGTGGTAGTGTGAGGGAGAGGTGGGGAGGCTTAGAAAGCAGTCATAAAAATAGAATCCGCCCCCCCCACCCCGCCCCGTGGGGAAAAAAAAAAACCCACAAAACTAGAATACCCTGGCAGTGGACTTTACAGAAAGCTTGCTTAGGTTCCCAAGGGTGATGACTCCCTGTTGGCTCTCAGAATAGGGACAGGATTTCTCATATCCTGTTAGTTCCCTGTAAGAGGTGTTGATGTTTCCCTTATCCTGTCTGCTTTCTCTGGTTCCCAAGTTTTTATGTGTATTGGGATTTAGGACTGGGACCCCTCCAGTTCCTAGAAGGCCCTTATCAGTTGTGTATTCTTATGAGCTTGCAGCTTCGGTGACTGTGTGTCCTTTGTCTTTGCTGAACAAAATTAGTATTCACCATGGCTACTGAAAAAATGCTGAGAGAGGTTGCTGTGTGGGGTTTCCAGCATTCCCATGTGGACTTGATAAAAGCCAACCTCCTCCTTTGTTCCCTGTCTGGGACAGTGGCATTGTGATCCATTCAGGTACCCACACCAGAAACCTGGGAAGCCTCCTTGACTTTTCCCTCACTCCCTTCATCTGGTCAGGCACCAGTTTCACCATCTGAAACTTTTTTGACCATGACCCATAGTAACAAATGCATTTTACGTTGCAATCCAGAACACACACATGTATCTGACACAAACGTTTTGTAAAACTTATCCTTACAATGTCAGATGATCTCTGATATTTTCTACTCCATTTGAATTCATTTAAAACAGAAATTCAAGATGTCACCCACTAAATTGATTTCACTGTGTTACAAGTAACAGTACCTGAAAACTAGTGTTTGGCCTCCAACTTCCCTCTTCCTGTGCCATTGGTCTTCTCAATATAAATTGGATTAGTATACACACACACACACACTCTCCTTAATATTCTCCATTGTTCTCAGGATAAAGTATGTTTCCTAGCATGGCATTCATATCCCACCAAATATGCCACCTGTGCCACTCTCGTCTGGTACCACTACCACCATCACTCCCTCCCCTGCAAGGAAAAATTAAACTATGTAATAGAAATTTCAGGTCTTCTGCACAAAGTTTTCTTCTGCCTAGAAAGTCCTTCTCCTTCCTCTCCACCTGACAAACTCCTATTTTTTGTTCAATATCCAACTCAGATATCTCTGCTTTGAAGCCTTCCCTTCCCTCTGAAGGCAGAGTTAGTTCCTCTTCTGAGTTCCTTTAATATTTTGGTTACCTCTCTTCTAGCATTCATCACATAACATTTTTATATTTTATCATATATGTGTCAATATTCCTTGTGGATGGTGAATTTATTGAGACCTAGAATTATTTTTATTTTCCTTTTGGAGAGATATGAAAATGAGATATTTCTTCGGCTCGATAAATGTTGATTAAATAATCTATTGTCTCAGATCTGACTTGGCTCCTATGGCAATTGGAAGGGTCGGTGCCACTGCCTGTTAGTGGGGAGAGTGGCAAAGCTCTGCGCCTACTTAAGTTTCCCTGGGGGGTGAGATGTATGTAGGTAGAATTTATGTTGGTGTTCTAAGTATTAATAGATTTGCAGAGACCCCCATTTCAAAATTTGTCATGGAACACTAGTATGTTATAGATGCAGAAATTAATTTTAGAAAATGGAATGGAATAAATAAAATTAGAATATGCCTATGATGGAGGTAGAGTGGAGAGGAAAATGCAGTTTGTATTTTTAAAAATTATTTTAAAGTCAGGTATATCATAAATATAATAACTACTAGGCCCTTTACAGTACTATTTTAAAAATTATTTACTTATATTATCTCACACATTCTTATAACTGCTTTATTCCTGTTTACATGAGAGATCAAAGACAGAGCAGTCAGAGAGCTTGGCCACAGAACTAGTTAGTACATGGTAGAGAGGAAATTCAAGTATGGGTCTGGCTAACTTTGAGTTGCTTTAAGTTGCTTTCCTCATTGGTAACTAAAACTACTGAAGTATCTAATTAAATAATTATTTATTAATACGAATAATATTTAATATTAGTGATACTATTTATTACTTAGTTAAGTACCTGCTTATTCTTAAACATAAATCCATAAAATTACAGCATTTGTTTTCTAATTGAACCTACGGTATGCAGCAGATTTGTTCCCTGCCCTCATAGGGCTGAGGGTGTGGGGGAGAGACCTGAAAGAAATCATTAATAAAATACAACTGGGATGGGTGCTGTGAGAGTAAGTGACAGGGCTCTGTGGGGGAAGAGGGATACATAACTTAGTTGAGGGGGTGTGGCTCACTCAGGGAGGGCTTCACTGAAGAGATGACATTTAAACTGACCCCTGAATAATGAGTAGAAGTTAGCAAGTCAAAGAGTGGATGAAAAATTTCTGCATTGCAGGCAGAAAAAGCATTGGTGGGGAGGGAGTTTAGGAAACCAACAGAGCCCTTCTTACAGATGAGCTTTTATGCTCAGCCACAGTGTATGAATAGATAAAAGGATTGCTAGTTGGGTTGAAGAAGTGGGAATGACCTGCTCACTTCAGGTCTTCCCAACACGCCCACTGATAAGGGACCCTTACGTAGCTCCCTGGAAACTCAGAGCACAGTTTAAAAACCACAGATCTAGTCCAGCTCCCTCATTTTACAAATGGGGAGATGATCTTGGCGATTTTAAATTTTTATTTTAATTAATTAATTATTTATTTATTTATTTATGGCTGTGTTGGGTCTTCGTTTCTGTGCGAGGGCTTTCTCTCTAGTTGCGGCAAGTGGGGGCCACTCTTCATCGCGGTGCGCGGGCCTCTCACCATCGCGGCCTTCTCCCGTTGCTGAGCACAGGCTCCAGACGCGCAGGCTCAGTAGTTGTGGCTCACGGGCCTAGTCGCTCCGCGGCATGTGGGATCTTCCCAGACCAGGACTCGAACCCGTGTCCCCTGCATTGGCAGGCAGACTCTCAACCACTGCGCCACCAGGGAAGCCCCAATCTTGGCGATTTTAAAGGATTTTTCACAGGCCTCTTTATCAGTAATGGAGGATCTGAGACTCAAATCCAAAACTGACTCTGCAAACTGCTCCTTCTGCAACACTTTGCTTCCTGCGTGCGTGTCCCCTTTCGGTGGTCGTGGGATGGGAGTCTGTGGCCCTGAATTTGAACTGCATACCACCGACCAGCAACTGTATGAAATTGTGTTTCTTAGCAATCACTGTCTGTGTCCTGGGAGAGGCAACAAGTAAACCTGAAAATAGTACAGGGTGCCAAGGGCCGTGTTTGATAAGCAGACATACAGATCTTTTGGAGCACGGGGAAGGGAGGCAGCCTGGGGATAGTCAAAGAAAGCAGTTGCATTGGCCCTCTGGGGTCTAGAACTAGAGGACATGGGGTCTTGAGTTATTAGGAGAGGAAGAATTAATTGTAAACTACTTTTTAAGATGTCCCAAGTGAGAAAGAAAGATGAGAGGATGATCACTAGAGGGAGAAACAGGATGGAGGGGGGAAGCATTTTGTTATTTGTTTTTTGTTTTAAGATGGGGAAACACTGGAACATTTTTATAAGCCTAAGGGAAGAAGCCTCTGGGAATGAAGAGAAAGAAGTGAAGTGTGGAGGTGGAAGGGGTTGGAAAACAGACTGGGTCCAGTCTCAGTCCAGCCAGAGAACTGCCCTGGCAGACACTCCTGGCCTTTTCAAGAGGGCTCTTTAACACCACCACAGCAGTTCTGATGTAGCTGTAGGGCTTTCGAGCTCATGCTGGATTCCAGCAGCTCCAGACCTGCTGTATATGGTGAGCCCGGGCCATGTGCACATCCTCTCTCTGCTTCCCCCAGCCAGAGTCGCTCTGTTTAAACACACACACACACACGTAGCTTTTTGCCCAAACCAAAGGCCTGTGCAGCATCATTTTACCAACATTGCACAACCTAAGAGCACTGGTACCTGCTCCCCAGGAGCTTGTTCGTTATAGTGGATCTGACAGGCAGGCCACAGGCCAGGTGTAGCTCTTGGAGGAGGCTGTCTGTCAGGTGAGATGGCTTAAGGAAGTGCCTTGCCCCACTTGTCTGTTTGCCCACAGACTATCCTGTGGCCCCCATGCTCCCCACATAAAGGGTAGGCTTGGTGGGGAGGGAGTTTAGGAAACCAGGTGGAGATAGCCATGCACACAGCCCCAGGAAAGGGTCAGCATGCCAGCTCACAAATAAATAAACTCATTCATTAGCACACTGCTGAGACTTGAGTGTGGCCATGTCAGCTCTGCTTTCTTGGCCCCAGCCGGTGGCGGAGTAAGGGAAACAAGCTACGTGAAAGTCCCTTTAGGATTCCTTCATAGCAGCCAGAGTGACACACCTGCCCAAGTGCCCACTAGTCTTCATTGAATTCAAAATCAGATCCTCTCTGAGCGGCTTATAAACTACCATGAGGGAGAAACAAGGCCAAAACACAACTGGCATTGTCAGAAGGCCCAAGCCGAGCAAGTGAGACAGGATGCTGAGAGCTGCCAGGACATGGCAGGAGGTCAGAGTCAGGAATAACAAGAATTCTTCCCTCCCAGATTTAGGCAGAGAGGAGGAAAGCGTGGCTAGGAAACTCTCCTTCCTTTGAACTCTGCAGGCAGTGTTGTTGTCTTCCTCTGAATCTGACCTAGCAGGAAGAGGCCCTTGGAGCTGTGCTGTCACAGGATGGGGGAGCAGTCAATACTGACACTGCCCTGGGAGGCACTGTGGCTTGAGGGAGAGAGGGGGAGCCCAGGCTTTAGTCCAGCTCCCCTCTCCTTCACTGAGCAACCTTTAGGTACTTAACCTCCTCAGAGTGTCAGTTTTCTTTCCTGTGAAATGGGGACAGTTATACTTAGATGGTGATGTACATTGAAAGAGGTGGTGAATGAAAATGCATCTTACAGTGACAAGTCTCATATTAGAGGACTTAATAAGTGGTAGTTATCATTATTACTATTTGCCATAAGGCAAAATTTACATCTTAGCCCTTTATATTTTGAGACTCCTAGTGAATGAGTCTTTCTTCCCTTTCCCCCTGTCTTTTAGATATTAGAGAACCATCAGACTAGGGTTTGAACACTCCTTTTTTTCTTTACTTTGCTAACTGGGTTATTTGCTTTCCTTATATGTAAAAGAGATCAGTATTATTTATGAGGCACTGGAATCACTGAGAGACAAGGATAGTACTGTGAAGCTCAAAACCTCAATAATAAATTGTGGGTTAACAACATCATCAAACTCGGGAGGGGCAACTGGAATTGCTCCTAAACAGAGAGTAGTTTATGCATAGATTAAGTCTATACTCGGAGTAGGTACTTGTTAAATGAATGATTAAATTAATTATTTAATACAAGAATTTTAAAATTACTAGATTGTCTCTTTCTAAAAAGACTAAAAAATAGACTTTATTTTTTAGAGCAGTTTTAGGTTTGAGTGGAATATTGTCTCTTTTTAAAGTTTCTTTTGCATTCTTAAGGGCAATTTTTATTATGTTTTAGCATTGAAGTCTCCCCTCTCCCCCTACCTCTTCCCCCCAGAACAGCTCTGAAATTATGAAGTTTAATCAGTAGCAAAATGTAACTTGACCTCTCAACATTTAATTTAAGCATTTATTATGAGGAATGCATCCATGATGTAAATTGAAGTAGAGCTGTCCTGATCTTTTATTTAAACCTAGTATTCTCAATTGTGGAATAGTTTACTTAATGACTCAAACATTATTGTATGGTCAGAGCCTGTGACACGTGTTGGCTTTGTTTTGTAGTGGGTACCAGGACCATCAAATCTTTTTTGTTTACCATTTTGAACTTGTTTTACTCATTTTCTTTTTACCTTCCAACATACTTTAACCTATTCTGGATCATTCAGGAGGTCCTGATAACTCTTTTTCTAAAAAAAAAAAATTTTATTTATTTATTTATTTATTTGGCTGTGCCGGGTTTTAGTTGCTGCCTGCCGGATCTAGTTCCCTGACCAGGGATCGAACCCGGGCCCCATGCATTCGGAGCACGGAGTCTTAACCACTGGACCACCAGGGAAGTCCCGGTTCTGGTAACTCTTAACTGTATTTTGCCAGGCTGCCTTCTTTGAGTTGTACTCGTAGCTATAGCCTCCCTGTTGAACTGCTGTTGTGTTTGTTTTAAATACATTTTTAGGTTCTTTCCTTTTAGTCTGCCAGCAGTTACTTTTTGCTGTTGTAGGTGTGTTTGCCTCAGGTTAGCCAGTCTTTTCCCTTCTGATATTTTATTTCTAATATGATGCTAGTTTTGAAACTTAAATTATTGCCCTTGTGAGGATTAAATGAAAAACAAGGTAAATGGATTCTGGAAGGTTCGTTCTAGTCATTAAAGAGGCAGAAAAACAGTATAACTCTGGGATCAGATTATTAAGGTTCAGATCTCAGCTTTGACACTTAACAAGTTTTGTAACTCTGGGCAAGTTACTTCTCTAAGACTCAGTTTCCTCAACTATAAAGTGGGGACAGTAAGAATACCAGCCTCCTATAGTTGTTGTAAGGATTAAATGAAGTAATGTATCTGAATCACTTAGCACAGTGCCTGGCACATAGTTGTGTTAGCTGTTAATTACAGCACTTGTCCATTTTTGCTATTAAAGGGTTTTTTTTGCTTTCTTCCTATTTCGTAGTCTTATTAGAATAGGAAAAAATTGCCAGATAAGCTGAATTCAGCCTAGATCAGATGTTACCCTAACAACTGCTAAATAAATTACTACAACTCTATTATCCTAAAAAGGGTCTCACTGGGGTGACTGTAGTATCTGTGGATGAAACACAGAGTTGGAGTTGAGATTTCTTCACCACCATCCTTCTGTAACAGATTGTTTTTTCAACGTAAGAAAAGTGTATGTAGAATGCTACCATTGTGGGAAATGGGGAGAAAAGGGAAGCTACTATTTATGTAAAAAGAGTACATATACACTAAGTTGGTATATATATAGATTACATGTGGAAGGTTTCCTAAGAAGCTGCTAACTGGTTGCCTTAGGGAGAGGAACCTGGTGATTGGGAGATGTGGGTAGGAAGGGGACTTAATGTTTTTTTTAACATGTGCATGTATTATCTATTCAAAACATTTACTAAACAAAGAAAGGAATAGACTGAACTTGTAGGCTTCAAGGTTAGGTACCCTAAGAATTGACCTTCAGCTTGATCTGGACATTCCAGGCAGCTGACTATCTAAGATGTGGGCCCCAGCCTTCAGCTATGCTTTTTCCTTGAAGAGGACAAACACAAAAGTTCTTCACAACAAGACGACTTTTCTGTCCTTAACTACCTAGAGAATTTGATTCACAAATTCAGGACAAAAATAAGTTGAGCCTTTAGTTAGCTGAGTTTGGTGGTGGTGGATGAATGGACAGCCCTGTGGAACAGAATCTTATTTTCCCAGTAGAACTCATGGTTATCTTCAGTACACTTCCTGTTGATGAGAAGACTGATTGTTTTGATTTTATAACTTTAACTATGTGAGATGAAATTTACTGTAGAACTTTATATTTGATAGTGTTTTCAAATTGTCATCAATTGTCTACTGAACTAATTAGGTACGGTGTTTTAGGAATAATTAGAATTTGCCCTTCTTTCATTTATCAGGCTTGAATCTATATTTTTTAAACTCTTAGTATCAGCAAAATTAGGTGCAGGTTGCAGCAAACTTTGCTGTTGCATTTCTCTCAAAAGGTAGATGCACACTTAATTTAAATTTCTGGATCAGACAATTGTGAATACCGTAGTTCTACTGAAGTAAATATTCACCAAATTTGTCATTTTTCAGCCTTGGAAAGAAAGGGTTTCCAGCTGGGAAGAAAGAAAGGGTTAACTTCTGAGAGACTTATCTGTTCTTAAAGCCAAGGTCTTATTACACCCCTAATCTTATTACACCCCTTCTTCCTGAAAAACATTCAGTGGCTCTCCTTTGTCTACTGAGTGAAGTCCAGACTTTTAGCATGACATTTTAAAACCCTTCATGACCTTTCTGGCATATTTTTCTGTTTCCTGTACTTCCCTTCCACAAAATCTAGGTATTGTCCCGTCCATGTGCTGAGCTTTCCGCAGCCCTGTCTTTGCTCATAATGTTCCACCTGCTGGAAATTCTCTTTATCTTTTTTTTTTTTTTTTAATTTTATTTATTTATGGCTGTGTTGGGTCTTCGTTTCTGTGTGAGGGCTTTCTCTAGCTGTGGCAAGCGGGGGCCACTCTTCATCGCGGTGCGCGGGCCTCTCACTATTGCGGCCTCTCTTGTTGCAGAGCACAGGCTCCAGACGCGCAGGCTCAGTAATTGTGGCTCACGGGCCCAGTTGCTCCACGGCATGTGGGATCTTCCCAGACCAGGGCTCGAACCCGTGTCCCCTGCATTGGCAGGCAGATTCTCAACCACTGGGCCACCAGGGAAGCCCTCTCTTCATCTTTTATCTGTCCAACTGCAGCTCACCTTTCCAAGCCCCAGGTACAATGTTTCATTTTCCATGAAGCTTTCCCTGATCCCACTCAGCCAAGAGTAATCCTCTCAAACTCCATTGCACTTTGTGTTCCTCTTGGGACACTTACTGCGTTCTCTCGTAGGGCTCTTGTCTCCCCTAAGGAGACTAACTGCTCCTTGGAAGCTGGGCTCTTGTTAACCATCACTCTAGTCTCCACACAGTAGGAACTCAATTTATGTCCATTGAGTGAATTTAGTGTCAGTCAGCATCTTGAAAGTATCTTCATTTTGCTTTACCTTTTCAACCCAGATAACCATTTGACTGTAAGGGCTATAAAACAAACTGCTCTGAAACAAAAAACACTTCACTCCATGTTGATATAGTTAGTAAATTTATGGTCTGAGAAAATCTGTGCCTTTTAAACCTCAGAGGGCAGGTGTATTAACAAGCTACAGAATTTTCATATAAATGAAGAATTCCATTACCTCACTATTGCTGTTGATGAATTGGCCTCTGACGACACTTAAGCATCAAAACACACAGCGTCTTTTCAGGTGGAGAGGCTAACTTTGGTTAACTTTAAGAAAAATCTTATGAAGAAGGACTGTTGAACTTTCCCCAGTTTGTTTCTGCCTTGGAATATGCTCTATATCATATAAAGTGGCCAAGTCTTTTTCCATGACCTGTTTTTATTGTCACAAAGTGTTATTTCTTAGGCACTAACTGGGTTCAGAGGTTACAAATTTAGAATCACAGCATCAGCAAATCCCGAGGTTGGAAGGGACTTTAGAGATCGTGTAAGTCAGCCTTCCGTCAGATAGATAGCTGAGTTGCAAATTCTCTACTTTTTGAGGTCATCCATTACATTATTCAAATCTTCAGAAACTCCCCTGTTAGAAAGTTTTTACTTTCAACATTCAATGTTGAGTAGTTTTTCTCCTTCTGTGACCCACCCATTAGTTCTGATTCTACCTTTTGGATAAACAGTCTAATCACTTTTCTGCAATATTTAAGGCAACTGTCCTGTTTTTCTCCAGGTTAAATATCTTCTGATCTTACAACTCTTCCTCTTGTCTCTTAAAATATAATGTTCAAAACTGTCGACAGTATTCCAAGTAGAGTCTGACGTGTGCTGAATAGAACAGAAATCTCACTTTGTACATGAAGATATTATATTTGCATTACTGTTTCTAAAATCACATTAATTTGGGGGGCAGCCATATCATCTTCTTGACTCCCCTTCAGTGTATACTGTCAACGTAAGCCTGTAAGGCTTTTTTCACACATAGGTGGGCATGACTCACCAATCCTGTACCTCTACAGCTGTTCTTTTAGACCCAAGTGCAGGACCTTAGATTTATCCCTGTTAGATTTAGCCCATTGAAACAGTCTGTTGAAGTATTTTTGGTTCATGGTTGGGTCATCTAACATATTTGTCTTCCTGCCCAGCTTCTTGCAATCTACAAATTTGATAAGTATGTTTTCTTTTCTCCATCTTAGTCATTAACAGAGATGTTGAGGCAGGCCAGGCTGGAATCATTCCATTGGACCTTACTATTGCTAGTAGATTTAAATGGGCAGGATTAATTGTGTATGGAGATAGAATTGTCGGTTTAGACTGAATACTCCATAATTATAGTAGGAGTTGTCTTTTAGGTGAGTAGTCCTATTGTAGCTGCTTAATAACTATTTAACAAGAGATAATAGAAATATGTATGGTCATAAGAATGAGATTAGGAACTAGCTTGGAAAGTTGGTGAACCTGTTTATATTCTTATGTATAATTAAATATAATATTGTATTTATTAATTAATAAAACATAATATAATTCTTACATTCTTATGTAAGGTCTTAAGCAGAGAGCATTCTGGACTGATTAGAGGCAATGTGGTATAGGGGAAAGAGCCCTAAACTTGGCCCTGAGATGTTTTATTCATTTATTTATTCAGAAAATATATATTGAGTGCATACTATACTTAAGCCCTAGACATACTATGATTAAAAAAAACCCAAAAAAACCCAGACTTGATGTCTGCCTTCAATGGAACTTACATTCTAATGGGGGAAACAATTTGATAATTATACAGATGAAATCATAATACTTTCTGTCATCTATATTCTGGACGGGTACTATCCAACAGAAATACAATGCAAGTCACACATTTAAAAGTTGCTAGTAGCTCCATTTAAAAAAGTGAAAAGAAAAAAATGAAACTAATTTTAATAATAGGTTTTCTTTAACTCAATATACCTGATAATATTTCAACATGTAAGCAATGTAAAAAATTTGAGATATTTATATTCTTTTTTCCTGAACTGGATCTTTGACATCTTAAACTTATACCACATCTCAGTTTGAACTAGCCATATTTAAGGTGTTCAATAGCCACATGTAGCTAGTGGCTTCCATATGGGACAGCTCAGTACTATACCCACCTTTATAGACTGCTCTGTGGTGTTGGGCAAATCATTTTCCTTCTTTAGAACTCCTGTTTTCATCAGTAAAATGAAGGATTCAAACTTATCTTTAAACAACTAAAAGTGGTCCCTTTCATGTATGAGGGAGCCTTCTGAGGTGCTCTAAATAATCTATGTCTTGATGTGAGTGGTACTTACATGGGTGTATATTATATGTAAAAATTCATCAAGCTGTACACTTAAGATTTATGTGCTTTTCAGTGTCTATGTTATAGCTCAATAAAAGATTTTTTTTAATCACTTCTAGTTTTTTGATTCTGTGCCCTTTGATAAAATCACTCAGATGAGCTGACTTTCAGTGGAAATGTGTGATGTGAAAAATACAAACAGCCAGTAACTCTTTATGTCTTCTTCCCACCCAGGATGTGTCTAGTCCGAATGAAGCAGGAAGGCCGGAGTGGGAAATACATGTGTCGTATCATAGTTCATTTTATGTGGGAGGATGTTGAGCAGCGTGGCAGAATCATGGGGGTAAGTGAGTGCTATCAGATTCTGGTCCTGGAAAACTCCAATGAGGGATTGCCTGACTTGAGTTGAAGTTTTATCTGTTCTAGAATGGCCTGATGTCAAGTGGTAATTCACCTAGAGTCACTTCTGCCTCTATGAAGACTGGCATGCTACAGACACTTTATTTATGTATTTGCACACATTATCATGATTTGTCAATGTGAGTACATCCTATGTACGGAGATGGGATTATTAAGTCCAAATCATGGTGATAGGAGAGATGGATTTGGTGAACAGATAAAATCAAATAATAATAATCCAGTTTTAGGACACTTTGCCTTTGATACCAGTTCAGTGTGTCAATTCACAATTAGTTTGGATGGAAAGACCCTGGCATGGGGCCTGCACTGTCCTCAAGAACTTAAAAACAAGCTTCTTGATCACTGACAACCTAGAATACTTTGGCAAGGTATCTACTGAAAAGGTACATTAGTATATTTAATAACCTGAGAAAGGAGAATATGTAGTATGTATATAACAGAATATGATGACAATAGAAAACCAAAACCAAAACATTAGGATACAATTGGTTATATAAATAGTAATCTCTTCCTTTGTGTATATTGTGTATTTTGTGTATCTAGACTGTGTTTTAGTAGATTGTAGTTCCTTGTTTTTTCCCATATCATTGCCTCCTAGCTTGGGAGCATCTAAAGCCAAACCATCAGACAGGGTCACAAAATGGATTAACTTGGTTTCTTTCATTACAGTGCAAAGTTCCGTGGTTTTGCGTGTATATATTTTATCATATATGATATCATCCTCTATGCACTTAAATGCAACTTTTTTTTTTACTCAACAGTATATCTTGGAGACCTTTCCATGCTGCATGGGAATTAAGTGGGAGATCTCCCATGTCTTACTTTTATCTACTATAATTATTTTCACACACTTCCTATGTTATTGTCTGATGGTATCATGTGCTCACTCTATGTGTGAAATTATAGTCTTTGAGACTAAATCATGGAAATGATGGTTGCCTACTGAGAATCTGGATTGAGGGTATTTTCAGATTCTCATGACTTTGGAGGAAATGCGTGTATAGAAAGCACAGTAGACATGGGTTCATCTTTAGATAGCTTCACTGACATTTACATGCCTTTCTCTGGGACAGCAGACCATTAGCATTTCTGTTCATTCTAAGAAGATGATAGCATATTTCAAAGTTTTAGCTGCTGTCATCATCATCTTCGTCATTATAATCATCTGTTTTGGAGTCAGTATTCACCTGTCTTTGTAATTACACTCTTTGCTTCCTTCTTCATTTTTCTCACTGTCATCCCTTACTGCTGTTTAGCTGCCCAGAGTGGGATCAGCAGTCTTCAAGCTATTCATCCAGCTGAGTGTTCCACATGCCCTCAAGTACTTACTACCCAACTCTGTGGCAGCTCACAGTGGATATACAGTAGTGCTGGCAGTCTCAAATCATCCCATTTAATGATGACCAATGATACCCCCTGGCCAGCCAAAGGCTCGGCTGACTGCCATGCAGTTACACGGTAGTTCTTCTATGAGTTAGTCTGTTTTCTTATCACTGTTGATTAAACTCTGCTGGAAGTGGGACCACTAGAGCCATGTGGACCACAGCTGTCCCCAACCTGAATAGCTTAATGAGTCATAGGTTGTCAATTCCTGGACCACAGGAACCTTTTACTCTACCCCACCTCCACCCCCAAACGAATTTCCTTTGGGACCTACATATATATATATCTCCATCACAAGGTTCAGCAATTTGAACCTTCTCCCTTGTTACTTTATAATGTCCCTTCTACTTGACTGTATGCTTTATAAAGGCAGGAAACCTGTCTTATCCAGTTTTTTGTTTACACAGTAAACATTGGATAAATAAATACTTGTTGAATGAATGAATAAATTGAACTTCAGCCTCTGAAATTCTGTTTTAAAGTCAACCTATTTGTCAGATAGATCATACTCGGTTTATTAGTCTCTGGTCCAGGTGTACATCAATGCAGTCCTGCGGGAATTAGCCTTTCTTTTTTTTTCTCCCATTTTATCCAACCATTTTTTTCTATCTCAATTGTTCTACATATGATGCTGTCCTATAGAGAAGTGTGTTAGACCAGCATTTCTCAAACTTTAATGAGCCTACAGTTCACCTGGGGATCTTGTTAAAATACAAATTCTGATTCAGTAGGTTTTCGGTGAGGCCAGAGAGTCTACATTTCTAAAAAGCTTTGGGTGATGCCAATTCCACTGGTGGGGCTGGGTGGGGGAGGGGCAACCACACGTTGAATAGCAGGGTTTCAGATGATCCATAATGCTCCCCAAGTATAGACTCTTAAATTTGTCTTCGTGAACAGAAATGCCAAGCTCAAGTTTAGTTACAAAGACTATAAATAAAAGATGATTTAAAAATAATAGAGGGACTTCCCTGGTGGCTCAGTGGTTAAGAATCTGCCTGCCAATGCAGGGGACACGGGTTCGATCCCTGATCTGGGAAGATCCCACATGCCGCGGAGCAACTAAGCTGGTGCGCCACAACTTCTGAGCCCGCGCACCTAGAGCCCGTGCTCCGCGAGCAACAAGAGAAGCCACCACAGTGAGAAGCCTGTGCACCGCAATGAAGAGTAGCCTCCGCTCGCCGCAACTAGAGAAACCCCGCACGCAGCAATGAAGACCCAACACAGCCAATAAATAAATAAATAAATAAATTTATAAAAAATAATAGAGATTTGAAAGAGTTGGGGAATTAATATTATTACGTTTCTGTTATAACTGATTTGCTCCTCCCTTTCCAACCTCATGCTATAAACAGACACCCTTTATACAGGCAAGAAAATTATATATTAGCCATTTCTAAGTTGTGAGTGTGACTGTGTGTGTGTAGAGGGGACCTCAGTCTTTGGCGTTTGTACAACCTAAAGAAATGAGAAGGTTAGGCTGGAGAAGAATGGCATGTGGCTGGAGAAAAGTAGCAGCCAGAGGGAGCCTGTCTGGCCTGGTTCTGACCCTGGCTGGCAAGTCTTTTCTCTTCCCCTTGCTTCAGTTTCTTGGTTTAAAAAAAAAAAACTTGGGGGGCGGGTGGCTACATGATTTCCAAGTTTCTTTTCAGCTTTGAAAACCTATGATGTGAAGGTGGTAATTTGCAAATCTATTTCTGTGTTATTTGGCATCTTTAAGAAAACTCATATAAAAAGTAGAATTTATAAGACTGATCAATGTAGTGGTGATTTTTCTTATGCCAAAGAATTCTTAGAGGCCATTACTTTACTTGAGTGGATTTGTGTGGGGAAGATTGAGAATGTGAATTAATGACACATTAGAAATTTGGATCAAGAAATCCTTTGAAATTAGAGTTCCAGTCTCATTTGGTGGGAAAATTTTCACTTTCCAAAAATTTGCTTTTTACCAGCTTTTTAGGAGCCCAGCTATTGTGAAAAATATGGCAGCCTCATATATCATCAGTGAAGCTGGTATAAAAAGTAAGTGTTAAATTTGAGGTTACAAAAATCACATCAATAATTTAGAGTGTTCTGACTTAAAAAAAAAACATTATTTGGGATTTAAACATATAAATTAGCTGTGGAAATAAAGTTCATTATATCACCTCATCTGGTCTTGTTTTATTTCATTAACTGGTTCTTAAAAACCTTTGTGAGCTGAGTTGCAGCTGAAGAGGTTGGAGACCATTTTTCCTTGGGCCCTTGCCTCACTCCTGAGTGTTGGTAAGAGTAGAGAACTAGGACTTGACACAGCTGTAAAAACAGACAGCGCCTTTGGCCTCAGCACTTTCTCCTGGTGCAGGCAGATTTCAGATGTAAATTTCACTTTCTACCTCTCCTACTAATGAAGTAAGTTTTCTTTTGCTGGGTTTGCAGCCAGGTGTGTCCAGTCTTGTTGCTAACTGGAGCGCTTTACTTAATTTTTCCATTTGTGACATTTCAACCAAACTTAAAAAACAAACATAAAAATTAGCTCAAGGCAGTGGCTCAAAGTGTTAATGGTAACCTTAGGCTGGCTAAACGACTTCCTTTCAGTTCTGCCCTGCCAGACATCTCCACCTTGTGGCTTACAATAAGCAGGTTTAAGCTTTCCAAACTGTGGGGACAAGGTAGGAGTGGGTGGGGATGGGCTTTAGTTAAGAAATGGCAAGTTTATCTCTGTCAGTGGTCCCTGGCGTGACAGTTGGCTTCAGCAGGATGTCAGGTGATTTCTTGCTCGCTGCTTTTCTGAATAAGGGTGAACCTCCTGTCAGCTCATGGTCTCCTGCTCTCTCTGTAGCAGAGCTGCTTGATGGAATGGTGCAGAGGGCCTGGAAAGAGGTGGAGGAGCTGTGGGCTGAATTGGACTTCTTTGTAAAGTTTTACTTTGCTTTTCAGAACTAGCGTTTTGCTTTGTAAAGTCCTCTGATCATACTCCAGACTACCTTTCCAAACTCATTTCTCCAACTCTTCTTGAACCTTAAATATGAGAAACCTCTACACATGTGTCTGGTACATAGGAAGCACTCGGTGAACATCACATTCCATCTTTGCCTCACATACTTTTCACTGCAGCCAAGCTGAACGTCTTGCGTCTTTTCTCATGTGGTACATATACCTAGATTGCCCTAACATGCCAGCCCCAATTCTTTCATGTCCGTCCACTTCAAATTGGAAGCCAATCCCGGTTTCCCCTAGCTGTAAGTACCTTAATAATTTATCTTTACCCTTCTTCTGGCTTTTACTGTTTCTATATTGCATCAGTGTCATTCATGTATTGACTGCCTTCTGGGTGAATTCCAGGGGGGCGGGATCACATGCATCCCTCTTTGTATTCTCCAAAGTGCCAATCATTGCTCCTTGGCTGAATGTGTGCCTGGTAAATATCTGATGAAAGGAGATGGTTCTGGAAGCCCACTATAAGTGTTGGAAAAAGTAGGGTGAGGAGGTATCCTTTTTATTCTGAGGATATTTGTTTGCTCATTAGTCTTAAATATTGGAAGAAAAAGAAATGAGAAATTGTCTCCGCTCTCAATTTTTCTTTTTCTTTGTCCATGATTTCTCATCTTCTAGTGGAATTATTTGATTAAAAAGAAACAATTTGTAAATAAGGTACTTTATGTTTCTAAACCAGAAAAGCTTTAAATCTATAAAAGGTAGTAGAAATAAGAATTACATGTACTTTAGTTTTTCTGGAAATTTCCTTCCAGACCTCTGTAATTCCATTCCCATCTCTTCCTTCCCCCCACAAAAATCTTCAATCAAACTCCTTTGTTTTACCATGAGGTAAAAATTTTGCTATACTTTGCATCTCTAGGTCAGAATTAAAACTCACTGCCAAAGGTATTGTTTTAAAAGGCAAGGACCACTTTAAGGGTATAGTTTTTGTGGCCAGTAATATGAATGGTGGAGTGTAAATACAAAGTAATCCCATGGGCTCGAAGCTTGTAAGAATACATGTTTGTTTTCCAATATCAATCGTTCTTTTGAACATTTTTTAAATGTCCTAAGTTGTTGCAGTGGATATTTATTAGGGGAGAGAAGACTAAATTCTTAGAAGGCAGAGCAATTCCATTTTGGAATTGGCCCATGAATTTGAGCCAGCTGAAGATGTACCTCTAATAGATGCGTTCCTTTCTCTACACAAGTTTCTTATCCTCAGGCCTTAAGAGGTAGCAAGAGTGCATGGAGTGTATGCTTTAGGTAGTTTTCTAACTGACTGGATGCCTGGGTGCATACAACCAGAATGCCAGTCTGATGGCTCAGGTCATGTGACCTTCTGAGTGGCGTACTGGATTCACGCCACTTCAGGGAGTGTCCCTAAAAGAGAAGTTATAAACGTTTCTGTATTTGAAATTAAATAAAGCGTGAAACTGCTGTCTTTGCACATGGTCATTTATCTCTCTCATGGCCATTTTTACGTTCAGTTATAGATTGTGAGTTTCCTGAGGTCTAATTCTTACTTGTTTGTCTTTGTATTCCTACGGTGCCTCAGTGGAGCTTTGTGTTTAGTAGGCATTCAGTAAATGTTTCTTGACTGAATAAATAAGTGAATTTCATCCACTTTTTTTTTTTTTTTTAAGTCCTTTTGGCGGTCAACCATATACTACCCGATCTGGCCCCAGCCATCTCTCCGACCTCATCGTCTACCTTTCTGCCCTTTGTTTCACTCCACTCTAGTGACCCTGGCTTCTTTTTTTTTTAATTTAATTTAATTTAATTTATTTGTTTATAGCTGTGTTGGGTCTTCGTTTCTATGCGAGGGCTCTCTCCAATTGCGGCAAGTGGGGGCCACTCTTCATCGCGGTGCGCGGGCCTCTCACTATCGGTGCGCGGGCCTCTCACTATCGCGGCCTCTCTTGTTGCGGAGCACAGGCTCCAGACGCGCAGGCTCAGTAATTGTGGCTCACGGGCCTAGTTGCTCCGCGGCATGTGGGATCTTCCCAGACCAGGGCTCGAACCCGCGTCCCCTGCATTGGCAGGCAGATTCTCAACCACTGCGCCACCAGGGAAGCCCCATCCACTTTTTTATCTTCAATTTACCTCCTGGAATTTCTGTAGGAGAAATAGTGACCTAATTCAATTTTACAAAGCCCTGGCTGACTCAGTGCATGACACAGTCCTGCCTTCCCCTAATACCTTCTTAAGTACTCCTCATGCTAAATACTCCCAGTTCAGCTCATCATTGCAGAACTGTTTACCTCTCCAATGCATCACATTTCTTTTGCCTCCAATCTCTCTGGGTGCCCTGTTCCATTTGGTATCTTTTGTACCATAGAATACTGCTTAGAGCTGTGTGCATCGGGCATAGCTAAAGCCATTTTCCACACCTCTCTTTCAGGGGTCACTATTGCTACTCCTAAATAAATCTCACTCAGGAGATGGGATAAAGAGCTCCACGAACCTGTTCTTCCTGTGTTTCCTGTCTCACTGCTAAGGTCATCACCACCAGTCCAGCCCCCCAAGCTAGAATTCTTAGAATGTCCTCAGCTCTTTCCTCATCCTCTGCATCCAGTTGTCTTGTGACTTTTCTGCCCAAAATATCTCTGGATTTTATCCTCTCCTCTGTTCCATTGCTTCATGTCAGTTCCTCATCATCTGTCCTTTATTGGACATGGCCTCCTAACTAGTTCCTGGACGTTCCCCCTCTAGTGAACCTGCCACCATATAAGCTGCCAGAGGTATTCTTTCTAAATCCCACATCTGATCATATCCCTCCTCTGTCTAGAAATCTCTGAGGGACAAAATTCAAACTTCTTAGCAATGGCATAAAGAACCCTTCGTAGTTATATCGGAGAACCTTCTTGGTTGTAATACAACAACCTTTTGTTGTATTACTCTTAACACCTTAAAAAAAAAAAAAAGTTTGAAGCTTTACAAAGTGAAAAATTGGGGGAGAGGCCTTCACATTCTGGCCCCAGCCCACCTTTCTAGTCTAATTTCCAGCAAGCTTCTCTTACATGCAAATGTTCATGCTTGAGCACGTGCACACACACTCAAACACATGTTCCACTCATGCCTCATTTTCACTGGTGCTATAATATTCCATGTTCCTTTATGCCTCTGGGCCTTCGTTCATGCAGTTCCCTCTGTCTGAAGTGGTCTTAATCCTGTCTCCTCTGCTCATGGCACTATAAGACACAGCTGGATAGTACCTCTTCCAAGGAGCTTTTCCCAGCACCCCCCAGTAATATTAGTATATTTGGCCACTCCCTTGTCTGTATTCCTCCAGCACTTTGCACAAACTTCTGAGATAGGCCTTATCATGCTGTACTGTAATTACGGGTTTGTGGAGGTCACGCCCATTAGATGGGATAAGGATCCTAGGATCCCTAGTGCCTAACACAGAGTGCCTAGCGTAGTCACCCCTCAGATACTTGTTGGGTGTATGTATGTGCTTCTATTATTAATGTCTGGCCAGCACTATCTCCCAAATACTGACTTAATGATCTCTTAGGGCACCTGGATTCAATTTCTCTGACCCATCCCCCCACCCCCCCCAAAAAACGGTTCGTTTTTCTCTCTCTGACCTGCCCCATGGATTCCCTGGCTCTCTCATCATTTATACTTTTAATCCACTTTATAGGATAGATGAACCTTAGAACATTAGACTGGGAGCCTCAGAGATTCTCTGGGTCTGAAGGTGCTCAGGTGTGTGTATTTTGAAAAACTTCCCCAGAAGATTTCTGATGCCCATCTCAGGTTAAGGACTATAGATTTGTTCCCACCCTCTCACTTCTGTGGTGGGGAAATGGAGTCCCAGAGAAGTTAATTGATTTGCCCAAGGTCATGCAGCTAGAAAACAGCAAAATGAGGACCAAAAACTAGGGTGTGCTGATCCCAGTCCAGTGTCTGCTTTACTGTACGATGATACCTCTGGGGGTGAGGGGGAAGTGGAAATCAACTTCATGGCAGGTTCCTTCTCCCCTGTCTTGTTACCAAAGACTTCCAAAGACCAAGAGGACAGCTTTTCTTGAATCTAGAGGTGTTCCATTTCTTCAGTGCAGTCCCAAGCCTGAGGCCCCTTTATTCAGAATTTCTAACCCAATACGGCAGAGGTTTCCTACTCAACAGGACGGATAGAGATAAAGGGGGAAAAAAAAGACAGATGAGAATGCTATCAATGTTCTGAATTTGTTTCTTTTTCCAGCATTTAGAGTCTGAATATCTCCACATCGTCTGAATTCGCCTTAGTTGATTTTACAATTATTTTTCAGAGACTCCTCGGTTATGTTTTTTTTAGGAGTAGAGGAACACCGAGACTGAACACCGTGCTTGGAGAGGCTGGGCTGGGAGACTAACAAAGGCGGTATTATACTGTGCAAAGCCAATAAATGTATTCAGGAGACACCTAGATGTGTTTCTAGAGGAGGGCATTAGGGGGAGGGGTCTGGTGAAAAGGCAGAAGGGTGGGATTAAGATAAATTAAAATGGGGCCAGCACGTTGGATAAGGGGACAGCCTCTTCCTGTGCCCACCATTGCTTAAGATTTTTCATTCTGCTTCGTTCAAAAGTTAAAAGCAGTCTTTACCGTATAACCTCACACCCTCCTGTCCCCCATGGGGAAAAGAACTTAGTTTAAAGGCTATTTCAGCCTGATACAGCTGTGTTTATTACTGGAGTGCTACATCTGGATGTTCCTGGAGAACCTCAGACTTAAAACTGGAAAAGAACCTTGAAATAATCTAATCCAGAGATTCTCAAAGTGGTCCCCACACCAGCAGCTTCAACATCACTTAGGAACTTGCTGAATGAGAAACTCTGGCGGTGAGGCCCAGCAATCTGTATTTTAACAAACCCTCCAGTTTGAGGGCCACTGCTCTAGTCTGATCCTGTCATTTAAGTGATGGAGAAACTGGCTCTGGGAGAGCTGAGTAAGCTTACGTTAGAAACCAACCGAAGAACAGAACTCGGGTTTCCTGATGGCCAGTTCTTACTGCTCTCCCTGCTAAGAGGACATGAAAGTTGAGGATTTCAGCATAATACAGAAACAGAGTTCAGCGATAGTAATAGCTAACAATTATTGAGCACTTTCTCTTTGCTGTGCACTTTATAAGCACCATTTCAGTTTTATGTTTTACAACAATCTTACCTGTGAAATCCTATCCTCATTTTACAGATGGAGAAACTAAGGATCAGAAAAGTTAGTATATTAGTTTCCTATAGCTGCTGTAACAACTTACCACAAACTTGGTGGCTTAAAACAATAGAACTTTACTCTCATACTTCTGGAGGCTAGAAATCATTTGCACTAGGCTGAAATCAAGATGTTAACAGGGCTATGCTCTAGGGAAGAATCTGTTCTTTGCCCCTTTCTAGCTTTAGGTGGCTGCTGGCATTCCTTGGCTTGTGGCCACATCACTCCAGTCTCTGCCTCTGTGGGCACATTGCATTCTCCTCTTCTATCTGGGTCTAAGCACCCTCTTCCTCCCTCTTACAAGGGTGCATGTGATTACAATTAGGACCCACCTGGAAATCCAGGATAATCTTCCCATCTGAAGATCCTTAATCTAATCACAGCTGTAAAGTCCTTTTTTGCTACATAAGGTAACATTCACAGGTTCCAGGAATTAGGATGTAGATATCTTTTGGGAGACCATTATTTAGCCTACCTGTTAGGTAACTGAACCAGACTTACACAGTAAATATGAGAGCCTGGATTGGAACCCAAACTTGCCAGACTCTGGAGCCCATGCTCTTAATCACTACTCTGTACTGCCTGGAAAGGTCGTTGCTAAAAACTGTGGTTCTAGCATTAGCATTAAGATTTTAAAAGTGTTTACTTCTTCCCCAAACTTGCATTATATTACTGTCATATAACTCAGAACCTGTGAGTCCTTAAGCATCTCTGGTCCTGACTCCTTCAGTTAAATTACTAGAAGGCAGAGATTGTATTTCCTTTCCATTAAAAAAAAATGGAGATATAATTCATATACCATAAAATTCAGCATTTTGAATGTGCTTTTTTAGTAAATTCACAATGTTATGCAACCATCTCCACTAATTCCAGGACATTTTCATCACCTCAGAAAGAAAGCCCATGGCCGTTAGCAGTCATTCCCCATTCCCCTTTCCCCCAGCCCTTGGTAACCACTACTCTGCTTTCTGTCTCTATGGATTTACCTATTCTGGGCATTCCATATAAATGGAATCATATAATATGTGGTCTTTTGTGTCTGGTTTCTTTTACTTAGCATAATGTTTTCAAGGTTCATCCATGTTGTAGCATGTTTCAGTACTTCATTACTTTTTATGGATAATCTATTATATGGATATACCCCATTTTATTATCCATTCATCAGTTGATTGACATTTGGGCTGTTTCCATTTTTGGCTTTTTTGAATAATGCTGCTGTGAACATTCATGTACAAGTTTTTATCTGAACATATGTTTTCAGTTCTCTTGGGTATATACCTAAGAGTGGAATTGCTGGGTCATATGGTATGCTATGTTAAGCTTTTTGAGCAACTCAGATATTGTATTTTATATCAAGTTATTTGAATTCCTAGTGTGACATCCATTGTTCATTTGTTTATAATGAAATAACATTCTCATAATTTGTAGTCTTAATCATATTTCTCATCTTATTGCCAAATAAATATTTATACCTGCAATTTTTGACAGTAAAGAGAAAGGATGGTGTGGTATAATGGAAGGAGTTCTGGCCAGCCCGGCCACTCTCTGGGTGAGCTTGAATAAGTCAAATCACCTCACCTCTCTGGGGAGGAGAGCTTGATGATTTCTAAATTCTCTTCCAGACTTAACATTTGCAACTCTGTGAAAGTCTGAAAAGCTAGCCTTGTGTTAAATCCCAGAGCTTGTGTTCTATTTTTTTAGCAGTTCATCATTCTCTGTCTGATTTCTGTTCCCAGACACAAACAAGGTTTTACCCATCTATCCAACCATTTTATTGTGGTCTGCTAGCTTCCAGGTACTCTGCTAGGCACTGGAGATACAAAGATGACAAAGATATTGTCCCTGATTCCCCAGTCTAGTAGGAGAAGACAAATATATAAACAGGTAATTATAATATTAAGAGATTATGATATTTAAAAATTGCTCTGCCCAGAGGAGAAAAGCTTGGGATAGATGACATTTGGTTTGTATCTTTTCGGATGAGTGTTTGCTAGACAGGAACATTCTGGGCAGAGGAATGGCATGGGTAAAGGCAGTGTTCTGTGAGAGGACAAGAGCATGTTTGCCTTTGTTTGGTGGCTTTTTTCCTCTTTCTCCTGCAGTGGTGAAAACAGACTGTCCAGACTAGCTCCATTTTGAGATCCTTCTGTGTGTCCAGTATTCACAGACTCATTGACTCAAAGGTCTGCAAAATAACACATTTTGTCAAAGTCCTGGCCACTTATAGGTCTTCTTCCCTGTTTTTTAAGGGCACTTCAGACTCAGTTTCTGAGTCAGGAGATTCACCGAATGGCTAAGGAGCCTTGATCAAGATTTGGGTTTTCTCCATAGTAGCAGCTTAGTTTGGGCTCTTGAAAATGCCCTTTTGTCCCCCCTAAGAGTTTTAGTTACATAAAAATACTAGGAACGTGAAATTTTACAATATGATCAGCACAGCACAAACTAAATTTCTAACCTTTGACTAGAAACATATATGGAAGGCTTTGTGTTTTAAACTGCCCCCTTCCCAGCCTCCTAGGCTTCATGAGAGGTCATTGTACAGCTCTTTCCATGGTCCCTGTTCTCTTCCTTTTTACTGGAGGGCAAAACTAGGGCAGAGAAATAATTTTTATTCACTTCTGAAAGGTTACAGTAATAAAGAAACTCTTGTTAACATCAGAGAACGTTGCAGCCAAAAGTTTTCACAGTCTGGCATTGTTTATTTTACATGTAATTTGGAACCTTCTGCACTCTTAAAATATTGGCACAAAAATGTTTTAACTGTTGAAGTGCTTCATTGCATGCAGTGGTAGTGTGGTGTGAGAGAGGCAGCAGGGCTCTGGAGAGCGGCTTGCCCTGTTCCTTGGAAAGAGAAATGGGGTAAGCGTATGTGTATGTGTGCAGATACACATTCGCTTGTGTATATATGAGTGTCTCTGCACTGAGAATTAAGAACTTTCTCTGCCCTGATGAACTTGTATGCCTCCCTTGATTTAACAATGAGAATGGTGTAACAATCCTGCTTTCCTATTGCCATGGCTGCCAGAAAGTATAGAGCTTCCCTTATTTGGGTATTTTGGTATAATTATTCATTATCCCCTTTCTCTCACACACACTATTACTTAACACTTTTCTTTTACTTTTATCCATCAAAGGATTTTTGTTGTTGTCTTGTTAGGTCGAAATTAAGGTTTGAAAACAATTGCAGAAGGATCACACGTGTTAAATGGGAAGACTGCTAGGCTGGCGACTGGGCTTCCTTAGTTCCAGGCCCAACTTTCCTTCCAGAGTTTGGAGGACCTTCTCCTTCTACCATCTCTTTCTTGTCCTGGAGCCTTAATATAGAGCTATATATTAACCTGACCCTTGCTAAGACCCAGGGATTCCCCAGGGCTGACTATGCACTCTAACCTGTCTGGTCTGGGGACAGTAGCCTGTTGCCCCATAAGCTCTTCTTCCTCCAAATCTGGCACTTTGTTCCTTAGCCTCCAAAATGGAGCCTTAGCAAACGAGGCAGAGGTTACCCCCACCAGGTGAGCTCTGCAGACCTATCTCCAGGTCAGGCCCTTCTCTAGGGACCTCCAGCAGGGGGCTCCTTCCCTTGCAGGAGTTCCACTCCAGCTCTGAGAAAAGAATGCTCTGCTGGTATGTATACCATGACCACCATGCCCTGCTCCCACAGGCTGTAGACTTTCTGTCACAGCCAGCCAGGGGATTCCACACCCTCTGGCCTGGATCCACTTTTCAGTGCCCACCAACAGAAGATGAAGTGCTCAGGACCTTGCAGTCTTTCTTTGCTCAGAGAGATCTCTGTTCCCTTTTGGAAGACCCTTGCCTTTGGCTTCTTGATCCACAAGAGCAGTCCCTGTGGTGGAGGATCCGGATGAGTACATGCATATGCAGTTTCGGGCTGAGGAGACAGGCCTTTCCCCAACAACCTAGTGAGGGCCCATGTGTCCTGCTCTTCACCTCTAAGGTATGGGTACTTTGTGCTAGACTCTCCAAAGACCGTTTGCCCAAGCAGTTACCTCCCATCACACGGGCTTTGGAGCCAGACAGACCTGGGTGCTAATCCCTGCTTTGCCATAGTGCAGCCTTGAGACCCTGGGCAAGTCTCTTTACCTCGCATTTCTTTCTCTATAAGCTACACAGTCTGACTTAAACAATATGATGGTAGTGAAGACTTAGCACAGTACTTGGCACATTTTAGTGCCACTTGGTAAAATAAGGCACTGTATTTGGACCTTTTCTACAGCACCTAGCATAGGCTGCCTTATTTCAAAAAGATTTGTGTACACATCTGTCATGCCCCACTGGATTCTGACTCGCTGGAGGATGGAGATCATATCTTTCGTCTTTGTATCGCCCGTTTGCCTGGCATGGGTCATGTGCATAGGAGGCCCTCAGTCGATGTTAGCTGAACCTGTTAGGATGACTTGGACAGATAGGGCAGGCATGAATGTTTTAGTTTCTCCATCTGAACCTGGGGAAATAGTAACCCCTTATTTTGGAGCCTTTGAGGACAATTTAAAACGATATGTGTGAAGTGTTTGGAGTCCTTTGAAAGGAAGGTACTGGGGAAATTAATGGTGTTTTTGCTGTTCTTAGGAAAGCCTTTGTGGTTCCCAGCGAATAAATTACTTGTAGTGAGTTTTCTAACACCTCCTACTCTGCTGTGTTCACTGAGGCTTTAAAAAACAACAACAAAAAAACCTGCTGTAATGCTTCTTTGCTCAGACTTATAAAGAGATATAATTTTGGTTTTGGACTTTTGACCCCTTTCTGCTCCCAGGAGAGAAATTTCTATCAGAATAATAAAAGGTGTAAACTGTGTGTGTTGCCCCTTTTCTGGGCCTTGGGTAGTTCAGCTGCTGGGGTTAAGAATCAATGGGCTTGTGGTTTGTACCTGGTTATGGGGCAAGTAGGAGATGATTCCCGTTAAGCACTCCATGGCATTCTAAGTGTCTCCCACACTACTTCTTTTCATCCCTGTCCTATGCCCTTTTGCTAAAATTCTTCAAATTTCACATGAACTCTATTTTCTTTGGTATTTTGAGCACACTTGTTTATGGGTATACCTCTTCTCTTTCAGAGACAGAAGATGTTTATCATCTGCTGTGCTTTAGGTCCCCAGCTGAGTTGCCTGGCAAAGAGGATCCTTCCTCTAGAGGAAATAGGATGGGGAAGTTGAAAAACCACTCACTAGTCTTAGAGCTGGAAGAGCAGGGAATTAAAACTTGGTCCTACCGTTAATCAGCGGGTTCAGATGAAGAACCTGGACCAGGTTATTTCTAAGGGCCCCTTCCAGCTCAGACAAAAATCTGTGAGATAAGAATTTTCCAACCCTGGGGAGAATTTACAAGAGTGAACAGTAGTTTGCCACACTTCCCACTTGTTCTCCAAGCCTCTCTTGCCCTGTAGCCCTGGATGACTGGCACTGTCCCTACTATCCTCAGCTCAAAGGCCCATGAGAGACTAGAGTGGAGTTCAAACATGCTAGAGTTGTCTGGTTTGAAGCAGTGGGTAGATGTGGATGTCAGAAGAATCTCACTTGGTGACGACCCCCAGGGACTGTGTAAAGGAAGTCCAGACTGCTCTGGCTGGTGGCGGGAAGCCCCAATCAGGGCTAGCCCTAGCTGATCAGATTTGCAAAGCAGTCAGTGTTTATATTTTGTGCCGCTTCAGTGGCTGGCAATCTCCTAGAAGCTTGACAGCCACAAGGATAATCCTAATTCAACCTTTTCCGATTGAGGACACTAAACCCTGGCAAGGAAAGTGGCTTGTTCAGTGTCACATATTAGTAGCAGGGCAGAGATTAAAACTCACTGCTGGTTCATTTTGTTGCTCTTTTCATTATATCATCCTGCCACCTTTGCCATTCCCTAGAGCTACCATATACACCTTCCATTTTGTCTTCCTGTCTTACAGACCTCTTTTGGTTCTTTTAAGGTCAGTGTTCCTGTGTCTAGTGCAGTGCTTCGTACATAATAGGCCTTTATCAGATGTTAGTGAATGAGTGAGTGAACTCACAGAGTCTTTTCCTAACTCATTAGAATCAGCTCCCTATTGCTACCTTTCCTGATAAACTGATGCTAAATTGTTGATGGATGCTAATAGGATAATGTTTTAATGGTCCCTGATAACATTTGCATTTGAATGGGGGCTTCTTGTAACTAGTGTCTTTGGAAGGAGGAGTGATTGCAGTAGCACTGGGGAGCTCTTGGGGTCAGGGAGGATTGATGATGCCCCCCACTCCATGTCCTACCACAGAGTAGGCAGCTGTCTGCTCTTTTCTCCTGTGGGTTTAACCTGGCACTGGGCACTACCAGAGGGTGATGGTTCTCCTAAGGTCGGGATACCTGTGTGAAAAAAAGTTCTGGAAGCCAAGATGTCAGACCCAGGATACATTAGAGCTATACATTGATTGCAGCTGCCCTGGATGTGCTGCGAGTATTTCTGGATCCATTGGTGAGACAGCTGTAACACTCCTTTTCCCGATCGTTTCCCTAAATGCTGGCTGAATGATGCTGTGGGGTTGGTTAGAGCTGAAGGGGCCTAGCTGGAAAGCAAGCACTTCTTTTTCCATGTTGATTGCCATCTATTTAGCTGATCTTTTCTGAGTGTCAGCCATATGTGCTATAAACGTGACATCTCTGATGCTCAAAGGAGCAGGAAGAACTACAAGGAGCCCTTCATTAAAACAACCACTATCAGGACTTCAGTTGTCTTACACTCAGAACAGGTCCTGACCTCTCACCTGAACTCACTGTAGGCTACTTCACTGGTCCCCCTGACTCTCGACTCTTCATCTCAGTTCCATCCTGCAAATCATTTAACATCTTGGCTCATCTTGCTAAACACTACTCATGTCAAATACTCATCACACAGAAACCCACAACGGCTCCCTGGTGCCTGCTAGATGGATGCCATACCCCCTAACCTGTCCTCAAGGCTCCTTGTGGTTCACCATCATTTTCTTATCTTTTCTGCCTGCCCCACTTTTCTTCCAGTCTCTGCCTGTCCATAGTCTACCGTCTCCTCTTGAAATCTTCCCTAACTCATCCAGATTTACATTTGTGTGTTATTCTACCAGTGTGATTATAAATTTCTCAAGTGCAAGAATCACGGGGCATCCTTGAGTTAACCTCCTTAGGGCCCAGCACAGAGCAAGGCACATTGTAAGTACACAGGAAATGCTTCTTGATTTGATTTAAGAAGTAATTTTGTTGCATTGCAAGGGACTCCAAAGGGAATGAAGCTCTTGAAGTAAATGAAGTAAAGATAATCCTTTCAAAAATTGACACAGGTATTGAGACATCTGTGCTGGGTAAAGTATATTCTGAATAATATTTGTTCTTGGTTAATTTTCCTCAACTATTGCCTTGACCCTTTCTCATCTGGCATGGCAGTGCAGAGCAGAGTGATACATATGGAGGCATGGGGCTTCCCATTTTCCCTTCCTGCAGTCCCCAGATGCCCTGTACCATCATGAAGTGTTCACTCAGTGCCTGCTATGTGCTGGGGACACAGATGGGACCATGTGGCCTTGTCCTTCAGGAATTTGTAGTAAAGTTTCCATCAAACATCCCTGGTTCTGTCCTTGAGTCATTTCCCTACCTTCACGTCGGTGCTTGCCAACTGTTAGCAGCAGCAGGCTCCCACCCTATCCCCACATCTGTACACTAGACACAGGCACTTCCAATCTTAGGGACCTTGAATGACAGGGTTAGGGTAATAACACTAAATTACTATCTAGCATCCTATATATTTTATTTTGCTTATTGTGACCCTTCCTCCCTCCCTAGAATGTAAGCTCTAGGAGTTCAGGAATTATCTCTCGTTTATTGCTGTAGCCTCAACTCCCAGAGCAGTGCTTGGTGCATGGTTAGCACGCATATGCATTTGTTGAATGATGAAGGCATTGCTGAATTCTTTTTTTCCTCGAGGTCCAGCAGCATTATTAATTTGTATGGCGCTGTTAAGGATTGTTTTCACTCATTTATTTATTCAAGGAACATTTTGGTCTCTCACCACGTGCTAATCCCTAAATGCTGCTGGTAGAGCGTATGCCATAGAGAAATGATCTTACAGGGTTTACAATCTAGTCTTTGCCGAGAAGAGAAATGAAGTTGAATCTTTCATAGATTAAGTTCCAAACTAAATAGATGAACAAGTAAGATAGAATTCACCTGGTTTTTGTTTCATTTTGTTTTGTTTTAGCTGCAGACTTCCTGGAGAAGCTGGCCCAGAGCAGGGTTGAGAGTGGTGGCAGGATGGCACAGGGAACTAGGCAGCCCCCAGGTGCTGAAGGGAGGGACGGAGACTGCCAGGCCCTCGTCTCAGGTGAAGGAGTGGGTCAGGTTTCTCACCTCCCTTCCAAGGCAGTGTCACGGTGTTTGAGAGCACGTGGGCACTGAAGCCAGACTGTTTGGGCTCAGGTCCCACCCCAGCTGTGTGACCCTGGGCAAAGTCTTAATCTCTGTGCCTCAGTTTTCTGTCTGTAAAATAGGAATAGCTATGTTACCTACCTCACCTTACAGCTTGGTGGAGAATAAATGAGCTATCATGTGTGAGACTCTCTGAATAGTACCTGGGACTGAGATAGGTGTTTGCTGTATAAACTTTACTACTTATTGTTAAGCATTTTTATCTCATGTGATAATGTAAAAAGAAAAAAGAAAGGCAATTTTGCATAGTTTGAATGGAAAAACTGAGACTCAGAGATTTGTCTTCTAGAGTCACAAGGTGGGGAAATGGAGCTGCTTGGGCCCAGAATTTGCTTAGATTTCAGAATATTTCTTAGGCTGGAGTGGGACTTGAATACAGATCACTAGACAGAGCATCTCTTTAACAGATACAGCATTCCAGCAGCAGTTTTCTTTTTCCTTTATAAAATGCTTACCCTTTGGGCTTCCCTGGTGGTGCAGTGGTTAAGAATCCGCCTGCCAATATAAGGGACACGGGTTCGAGCCCTGATCCGGGAAGAACCCACATGCCACGGAGCAACTAAGCCTGTGCGCCACAACTACTGAGCCTGTGCTCTAGAGCCCACGAGCCACAACTACTGAATCCCGTGTGCCTAGAGCCCGTGCTCTGCAACAAGAGAAGCCACCGCAATGAGAAGCCCGCACACTGCAATGAAGAGTAGCCCCCGCTCGCTGCAACTAGAGAAAGCCTATGTGCAGCAGTGAAGACCCAACACAGCCAAAAATAAATAAATAAATTTATGTTTTTTAAAAAATGCTTACCCTTTTAAGAACATTGTACAGAAAAAAGAGGACAAAAAAGGATTACCCTATAGAGATGGGGTCACTCTCAGAGCTCATAAGGCCAAGTGTCCATTCCGTTTTCAGGGGGTATTCGGACGCTACTCCTTGCTTGCCTCACCCTTGGCTTCCTCATTACTTGAGCAGGAGTGATCATATCAGTCCTACCCAGAATCCAGGCTCAGCCATTCCCAGGATGCTTCTACAAGATTCTATAAGCTATCAGCTGAATGGCAATTCTATTTGAGTCATAAAAGAATGTTGGACTAGGAGTCAGAATGCCTTGTTTCTGTAAACATCTAGAGCATTTATGAGCTGAGTGATAATTAGGCGAGTCATCTGACCTTTCTGAGCCTTTGTTTCCTCATCTCTACAGCAGGGAACAGCTTCTTTCTCAGATTACCACAGGGTCAGTATTTTGGAAATTGTATGGTGCTGAACAGTAAGCAGTAAGGAAACAACAGTAAAAGACAAGCATTCTGTGATCCATACAGAACAATGGAAATATCCACTTTATTGTTTGGGGCTATAGATTTTGGTCTGACCTCCTCTGCCCAGCTGGAGTCACCAGTTAACATGTGTGATTCAGTTTTTAGAGTTTCCCATCTCTTTTGCTCCCCGTTACTGCAGAGAAGGAGAATTCAGGTCTGTTTGATAAAAGGGCTCCCAATCTCAAGATCGGGAAGGGGCTAGATTTTGGATCGTCTGAGAAAATGTTGCTGCCCAGGTAACATGATGTCTGTCTTAAATTCGCTGAGTGGGAAAGGACTCTGGCTGGGGCCTGTGAGCTCAGTGTTGCCTCTAGATCCTCTAGGTTGTTTAGATCCTCAGCACCCAGGACAAGTGACAGTGCCCAGGCTCCGTTAGCAAAGAACTCTCAAACTTGTTAATTATCCATTTTCAGCTGTTTGGTTATATGTCTGTGCATCTGAGATAGCCAGCATTGATGGGGAGCAAGCATCCTCTAGTTCTCCACTGTCCGCAGTCTGCCTAAATTTAATAGAAAATCATTAAAAAAGCAAAGTTGTGCCTGCAGCTTTTCTGCACTTATAAATACAGTCATGAGGTCCAGGGTGCATTTGGGAGCCTGCAAGTGTCTCTGGAGACCTAGGTGTGTCAGCATCTTCTTGATGACAGAAATCAGACCTCATGGCTGCAGGTAGAATGCAGAGGACCCAGAGGAATGACAGCCGCTGACACGTGGTGAACAAATTACTAGGAAAGGGGCTCAGGCTCCTAGGCCCTGGTGTGCTATACTGCTGCTCTGCTGGAGACGCCCGCAGGCTCAAGCTAAATACACATCTTGCTCATATTACATCTTGTCCAAGTAAGATTTTCCATTACCACAACATAGGAGACATTGAGGGCACCGTGACTGCTAAAACCCTACAAGACTGGTTGTCTACGCTTCGCGCTGCCAGGGTCAGAAAGTCATCAGCTTATGATTGCGTATAACTGTTGCATTCTTTTTTTCAGCTGGCATTCAGTGAAGTCTGATTAGGTGCGAGTCATGGCCTCACCTTCTGCTCCACATTCACTTCATAATCAAATCCTGTTGATCTTGCTGGACTTTTTCCTCTTTATTCCTTTTGCCACTTACATTAATTCAGTTTCTTACCAACTCTCATCTGAGCCATTGCAGCAGCCTCCTCTGGGATTCCTGCCTCCGATCCTTCCCCCAGCTTTATGGTTTGTACTTGCCGGGTTACTTTTCTTTTCTTTTTTTTCCCGTTTTATTTATTTATTTATTTACTTACTTACTTACTGCGCTGGGTCTTCATTGCTGCGCTCGGGCTTTCTCTAGTTGTGGCAAGCAGGGACTACTCTTTCTTACGGTGCGCAGGCTTCTCATCGCAGTGGCTTCTCTTGTTGTGGAGCACGGGCCCTAGGCATGCGGGCTTCAGTAGTTGCAGCACACGGGCTCAGTAGTTGCAGTACGTGGGCTCAGTAGTTGCAGTGCTTGGGCTCTAGAGCACGTGGGCTTCAGTAGTTGCGGTGCATGGGCTCAGTAGTTGCGGCTCGCAGGCTCCAGAGCACAGGCTCAGTAGTTGTGGCGCACGGGCTTAGTTGCTCCGTGGCATGTGGGATCCTCCCGGACCAGGAATTGAACCTGTGTCCCCTGCATTGGCAGGCAGATTCTTAACCACTGGACCACCAGGGAAGTCCCGGGTTACTTTTCAAAAACAAATCTATCCAATAGCACAGGGAACTATATTCAATATCTTATAATAATATATAATGGAAAAGAATCTGAAAAAGAATATATATATTGTTAATTATCCATATATATATATTCAGTAATATATATATTACTGAATCACTTTTGCTGTACACCTGAAACTAACACAGCTTCGTAAATCAACTATACTTCAGTGAAATAACAGTAACAACAAATCTATCCGTGCAGCTTCCCTATGCTAAGAACTCTTCTTTGTCTTTCCTTCATGTGGCATTCAGGGCCATTTACAGTCAAACGTAAACTGCCTTTCCAGCTCTACCTTCTGCTTCGTCCCATCATGAGCTCTTTGTTACAGATTTTCCTCTGAGGATGCTGTAGTTGTTACCCTCTCTGTGGCTTTACACATGCTATTCTTTCCATCTAAAAAGTACAAATCCCTGTCATCCTTTAATACCCAATATAATAAATGTTACCTCATCTCTGAAGCCTTTGAGCCCCCAGACTCACCACTGCCATTTTTTACATACAGTATGTTGTTACAATCATTTGTATGTCATTTCATATGAGATTACAAACTTCTTGAGAACAGGTTCTGCGTTTTATTCACCTTTTATGCCCAGCATGTACCACAATGCCTAGAATATGGTAGGCACTCAATATATACTTATCAAATGCATGCAAGGCAATGTAGAATTCTGCACCCAGACAGCTTATGGTCTAGCAAGGAACGTAAATTACTTCATGACACTACTGCCCAAAATCGAGAAGTATCATGAGAGGCTTTAATATATACATACACATGGTTAAGTCGCAGACTGAAATACTTGTGTGGGAAGAACGATTTGTAATTGGAATTATCTTTTATTGTGGTGAAATATATATAACATAATATTTATCATTTTAGCCATTATAAGTATACAGTTCAGTGGCATTAGATACAGTCACAATGTTGTGTAACCGTCACCACTGTCTATCATAGGATTTTTTTTTTTTTTTGGCCGCACCCCGTGGCATTTGGGATCTTAGTTCCCCAACCAGGGATCGAACCTGCACCCCCTGCATTGGAAGTGTGGAGTTTTAACCACTGGACCGCCAGGGAAGTCCCACCACTGTCTATCTATCTCCCAGATTTCTTCATCATTCCCAGTAAAAACTTTATACCCATTAAATAACTCCCCCATTTCCACTCCCCCCAGACCCTGGTAACCTCTATTCTACTTTCTGTCTCTATGAATTTGCCTATCTTAGGTACCTACTATAGGAGGAATGGTACAATATTTGTCCTTCTGTGTCTGACTTATTTCATTAGGCATAATGTTTTCAAGGTTCATCCATGTTGTAGCATATATCAAAATTTCATTCCTTTTTATGGCTGAATAATATTCCATTGTATGTATATCCCACATTTTGTTTATCCATTCATCTGTTGATAAACACTTTGTTTCCATCTTTTGGCTAGTGTAAATAATGCTGATAGGAACATTCAAATGTCTGTTCCAATCTCAGCTTTCAATTCTTTTGGATATATACTTAGGAGTAGAATTACTGGGTTATAGGGTAGTTCTATGTTTAACTTTTTGAGAAATCACCAAACTGTTTTCCCTAGCAGCTGTACCATTTTACATTCCCACCAGCAGTGCATGAAGGTTCCAGTTTTTCTACATCCTCATCAGTTATTGTTATTTTTCTTTTTTCTTCTTTTTAAAATTGTAGCCATCCTAGTAGATGTGAATGGAATTATCCTTTGCTTATGCTTCAGATAATTGTCTTGCTAATTGGTTCTAATTTGCTTATTGGCCATTGGTGACCATTAATAAGTTAGACTGTTTTCACTTTCCAAATCTTGTATTTAACGACAGAAAACCAAATCCTGATCAAAACTTTCATGCATTGGCACTTGTTTGCAGGGCATTAAGTCCTTTCTTAAACTTGGAAATATAAGCAGAAAAGCACTTCTTAGTTTCCTAATTATTCTTCCATAGTACTTGTTATAGAGCAGGCAGGGATCAAAGGTCTGTTAATGTTTGATCTGTTCACATCAGAGAGTTAGTTGGCTATTATCTTGTTAGAGTGACTAATGAGAGAGGAAAACTCAGTTGCCCACTTTGTGTTTTTTTACCCTGGCAATCATGAAGTTCCTTCTCTTTTCAGTCATAAAGTCTCCTTTTTACTTGAAACTGCTTGTGTATGTATTTTGGGTTCTTTGTTTGTTTGTTTTTTAATTTTTATTTTTTTTTGGCTGCACCGTGCGGCTTGTGGGATCTTAGTTCCCTGACCAGGGACTGAACCTAGGCCCTCCGCAGTGAGAGTGTGGAGTCCTAACCACTGGACCACCAGGGAATTCCCTTGTGTATGTATTTTGCCTCCAAATCTAGAACTCTATTAGATGGTAGTAGTGGAACTAGAGGTGGTCTTGAAACTTTTTTCAGTGGAAGAGATTGCTTTGAGAGAGGTGTGGAGTTTCAGAGGCCATGTGAAAACAGACTAAAAGGACAGGAGTTGAACCTCTTCTGGCTAGAGCAGAGTTGTGTTTGAAAACCATGAAAACAGTAGCAGCATGTATACAGAGTTGCTCAACCCCTTCCCAAATCCTTGTATTCAGGGAGCTTTCTTAAAATTTGTAAAAAGTACGTGGGCATCAATAATACAAGAGGTAATTATGACAGGAAATAATATATCGATTCATTCTACAGACATGTGCTGAGCAGTGTGCCATCTTTGCCCTCAAGGAGCTCACGTTCTAATGCAGTGGGGGGGGAGGGAGGCAACCTGTAAACAGATTATTAAAATAATACAGTGCATCTTCCTGGTGGAAATATTAAAAACCATGTGAAGGAAAAAGCAGTAAGCTTTGGGGAGCTTGAAAGACTTCACAGAAAACGGAGTGATTCCTTTTCTATAAAATGACAGTAACACCCCCTTTTTAGGATTATTGTGAAAATTAAAGAGATAACACATATAAAGTTTTTAATATGGTTTCTGGCACATGGTAGGCATTCAACAAATGTTAATGGTTAGCTAATGTTATTATTATGGAGAGGTTTTATTGAGTTGATGAATGACAGTATATCCATTGATTGCAAGCAACAGAGACTGCAGCTAATTTAAGCAAACAAAGGAGTTCATTGGGGGCTAACTAAAGCTCACAGAATGGAAAGGAGAGTTAAACAGCAGGCCTCAGGAAGGAAAGATACAAGGAAGCTCAGGGATCCTAGTATTAGTAATAGGAATTTAGTAATCTCTTTGGGATGATCCAATTTTAGCTGTCTTTTATCTTTGGATGTTTCTACTCAGAAATGAGTCTCATTAGATTAGCTTGGACTCTGGGCCCCTCTCTGTGATGAGGGGACATGGTTCTAGGATCAGCAGGCTACTAACTCACATGGAGTTGGAGAGGAGTAGGAAGGCTCTAAGGAAGGGATGCTGAGAGAGTGAGTGATTTTCACCTTAGACAGTATCAGAATACTTCCAAGATCTACTGATCCATTGAGGCTGATGATGTGAGCAACCAGGCCAACCCATGGAACGGCCTCTGGGTGTTTCTGTTGGCCATAGAATCGACTGTCCTGGCTTGTGACCAGTGCCAACCCAATGTGATCATTCCAATCTGACATTCTTCATTGAAATTCCTCTGGTTTCTTCATGTTTATTCTTAAGTACTGTAGCTAAAACAAAGACTCTTGACTATTACAATAATAGAGGAAGGAAAACTTTCTGAGCTTTGTATATTGCATTTCTTTTGATGTATTCAATTATGATTACCTTTTCACATTTCTCATTTATCAGCTCATGATCAGGGATTTGCTCTAGGTCTTAATTACGACCACGTAGTCAGACCCTTCCTTCATCCTGTTACTTATTTATTTATTTTGGCCTAGACATGCTAGTGTGCATCTGACCTTGTTGAATCTCATCTCAGTTTCTAGGATGATTTTTCAACACTTCAGGGTCATTTCCATTTTACTTTTGTTTTCCAGCGTACTGAAATTAGCAATTTTTGCTTATGTGATTCTCCATTTCTGATATGACTCATCAGAAGCAGAAAGGTGTGACAGTGTAGAGAAGACACTAGATTTAGGTGCCAGCTGTCTGAGATAAAAATTCCAACACTGCTAGCACACAAGCAGGGTGTGACTTTGGGGCAAGTTACTCAACATTTTTGAGCTTCTGTTTCCTTGTTTATAGAATTGGGACAACAGCGCATGAGACTTGTCCTGTGGGATGCAGTCAAAGACTTCAGAAATCAGAGTAGATTAGCGCTATCTCCCTCTTAGCTGTATGTCTTGGCATGGAAGAAAATGAACTTGGCGTGATAGTTTGATCTTCCCAGGACCTTAATATACCTCATCAGCTTCTTTTCAAGGTGATTACGGGCTTACTGATATGTTTGAATGCCTTGTTAAGAGGGTAAATGACTGTAATTTCCAAGGACAGCCATCTCTTGCTTTGCTATTTTCCAAGCCTGAGGAAAAGGCTCCTGTGCTTTGTAACCATTTAGAAATTAAGGTTGAGAACGTTACAACCACGTACCTTGTTTTTCAGGACCTTATCAAGCTATGCAGATCTCGAATATTCAGATCTCAAGCAATAAAACTGGGACTTTCAAAACACATAAATAAATAAATAATAAGGAAAAGTATTTTTAAAGGCCTTTCAATGTAGCAAGCCTCTCTGGTGCATTAAAAGTTTGAAGTGATTTATTAAAATGAGATGTAAGGATTATCTCATGCCTTGTTTAGGTTGGCTTTTCATCACAGCTGGAACATGCTATACTCATATGTTCACATCATTTTCTAAAAAAAGGAAAAGAAATTGTCCATCTTTTCATATTTTATTATTTTTCCTTTTCTTTCTTCTTGGTGTTAACACAGTTTTCTCTGGACCTACCAAATGCACACGCACGCACACAGAGAGTTTTATTTGTTGTATTTTGTGATCATTGCTGAAGGATCCTCAGTAGGTCTTTTAGTCATAATGCGAGTGAGTTACATGCACACATGTGTATTTGGTCTCTCCATGTGCCCTTCTCTCTTTCTATCTACTTTCACCCGTTTCTGTGTATTTCATATAATGTTGCACAGTGAGCTCATTTCTAACATTAAATTTAAATAGACTGGCTGATGTTCAGTGCACACTAGTTTATTGCCATGCAGTGACTGTAGCCCATGGTGCTGACATTGCAAAGTGTTGCTGATGTCATTACTAACCCCTAGAAAGACAACTAAAACCTGACCTGCCATCTTTTATGCTGCGTTGTAGCCTTATGGTGAATGTGATATATTCCTTAGGCTTCAGTCAGCAACTCTAGGCACGCTTTATCATTCACTCATTGCAACAAATCCTTATTAGCCTGCTACTATTAGCAGCTTTGCCTCAGTAGCCTTAAAGTTTATTCTTATCTTCATTCTCATCAGTTGTTGTGTTACCCATACCAACCTTCTTCCATTCTCCCCTCCTACACCATAATTATACTTTGTTCCCTCCAGTTTACTCAGGAGTGGGGCTTAGCTTATGCTAGAAATGTATGACGTATTAGTAATTGGCCACTGATCACCCATCTCGTAGCCCATCTCTAGCTACCATTGTGATCAGGAATATCTGCATTGTGTTTACCCAAGACCATAGTAGCATTCGCCCAGCCTCTACAGGTAACCTGAGGTATAGGGCATATGAAAGGGCAGCCACATTATTTATGGTGTTTGTTCCAACATAGATAAGCAATGGAATTGAACTGCTCTGTATTCTAATCTTGACCCACTATTTCCTAGCTGTATAACCTTAACCTTCCCAAACACCAGTTTCCTCTTCTCTAAAGTGGGGACAGTAATAGCACCTATCTCAGAGAGTCACTGGGAAGGATTAAGTGAGCTCATATGTATAAAGCTCTTAGCGTAGTTCTTGGCACATGGTAAATAGTGAATTATGGGAACTGTTTCTGAGACACTTTTGTAGACTGGGGAGAGAGGAGGCTTTTCAGAAGATATGATTTGTAAGTTATGTCTTAGAGGATAAGAAGGAGTTAGCATC
Organism: Eubalaena glacialis; assembly: GCF_028564815.1. Taxonomy (NCBI): domain Eukaryota; kingdom Metazoa; phylum Chordata; class Mammalia; order Artiodactyla; family Balaenidae; genus Eubalaena; species Eubalaena glacialis. Next base: position 24,533,336 of record NC_083728.1, read on the forward strand.
CCAGTGGATAAAGAAGGGAGAAGGATTCCTGGCAGCAGTGTGCTTGAGAGCTATAAGAGAGCATGACATGTTTGTGGAAATTGCACATAGTTTACTCTGACTGAGGGTGAGATAAAAGTGGGGAGGTGGGAGGAGGTGAGGCAGGAAAGACGACCAAGAACAGATCATGAAAAACCTTACAGAGCTCACAGAGGAGTTTAAACTTGATCCTCCGTCAGGCCCTCCGTCCACATAATCTGGTTCCTCTGTTAAGCAGTCACATAAATGTCTTTAAGAGCAGCAACAGGGAAAAGGGGAAAGAAGGCAGCGAATTGGCCTCAAATGAACTGGCATCTCTTTAAAGCAAATACTCCTCCTTGAGAATACTACATTAATTAAACATGTGCCTTACAAGATTCATTATTGCTTTGCTTGTGTTCCCCGTTGGTTGTCTCATTCATTAATCTGCTGATTAGTAACCCTGAACTCTTGTATGCCCCCCTCCCTGACCATTTTTGCATTCCCTTTTTAATATACTGTGCTGTTCCCCCTGGGATGTAAACTCCAGGACCTGTCCCTGGCCTGCTCGTGTTTGTTTTCTTTGCCCCTTGTGCCTGCCTCTGCTATAACATCTGTAGTATGTGTTAAGTAATCCTTAAGGTAACATTTTTATTATGTAATAAAAAGTGCATGGCAAATATATTATAACTTGTGGACTTTGTTTAAAAATGAACGGATAATTTATTGAGTGTGCCACATGAGCCTTGCTCCCCTCCCCATTTCGGCCGAGACTTGCTGCTCGTTTAGCCTCGCCTCCTATTGAGTGCTCCCACCCTGTGACATGCTAGGAAAGCAGACCCATGGTTGGCTAGAAATGACATCATAGTTTATGTACTCAATAAAAGTTAATTAAGTCATTACAGGAATTGCAGTCATCATTTAACCCTCTGATTTCTTCTGTTTAGTTTATTATTAAACATTCAGTAATACCAGTCACCAAATCCTGATGGCTTATAAATATCTGCATGAATTTTAATAGCTTAAATGGGAAAATATGAGTAACTGATATAAAAGGAAACTTTTCCTTGTGGTGGTGCTACATGTATGGGTTTTGTTTTTTTTTAATAGAGTTTATTTATGGCTGCGTTGGGTCTTTGTTGCTGTGCATGGGCTTTCTCTAGTTGCGGCGAGTGGGGGCTACTCTTCGTTGCGGTGCGAGGGCTTCTCATTGCGATGGCTTCTCTTGTTGCGGAGCACAGGCTCTAGGCGCGCAGGCTTCAGTAGTTGTGGCTCGCGGGCTCTAGAGCGCAGGCTCAGAAGTTGTGGCGCACGGGCTTAGTTGCTCTGCGGCATGTGGGATCTTCCTGGACCAGGGCTCGAACCCGTGTGCCCTGCGTTGGCAGGCGGACTCTTAACCGCTGCGCCACCAGGGAAACCCCTTATGTATGGGTTTTTTTGTTGTTTTGTTTTTTGGTTTTTTAAAAAAATTTATTTATTTATATTTTTGGCTGTGTTGGGTCTTCGTTTCCGTGCGAGGGCTTTCTCTAGTTGCAGCAAGCGGAGGCCACTCTTCATCGCGGTGCATGGGCCTCTCACTATCGCAGCCTCTCTTGTTGCGGAGCCCAGGCTCCAGACGCGCAGGCTCAGTAGTTGTGGCTCACGGGCCTAGTTGCTCCGCGGCATGTGGGATCTTCCCAGACCAGGGCTCGAACCCATGTCCCCTGCATTGGCAGGCAGATTCTCAACCACTGCACCACCAGGGAAGCCCTATGTATGGGTTTTTAATAAAAAGCAAAGCATTATGGAAAGGATAAGAGCTTAATAAGAGAACAACCCAATGCTAACTGGGGAGAGTTTCTCATCTGGTTTGTCCATCTATGTATTCATGGGCAGGGTGCTCCATATGGAATTATCTGGCAGTGAGGACACAGAAGCTGCGCACCAGCAAACAAAAGCTTAAGTGAGGGAATAAGATCACAACAGAGGTTCACCAGAGGGAATATCCAGCTCCCCTTGGCTGCTGGGCTGGCTAGAAGGGCCCTTCAGGGCGAGTCCAGTAGTTCAGGAAGCTGCTCTCACTTACCCTCACCTGTTGCCTGCAGATCATGTGTCTGCACTGATGGAGCTTCCACCCTCTTCCAGGAAGGGCCCTTTTCATGATCTAATCCAGCCTGGGTGATGATATCTGAAAACCATTTCTAGCTGTGGCAGCTTGCCATCTCTCAGCTAGAGGTGAGGGGGAGAGGCAGCTTACAGGTCACTGAAGTTAGAATATAGGACCAGGAGGCAGAGGATCCTTGCTAATAAGGAATTCTGCTCCTGCTCTCCATTCTTTCTGGGCAATAGCCAGCCAGAATGCAGGTGCATCCCAAGAGGAGAAAGTATGTTTGTATGTAAATGAGCCTTGTTGGAAAGCCGGAATTGAAATTTGCAGATTAATGTGTTGGTGATCTCTGGAAATGCCCTGCAGATGGTGAAATAGGGAAAGCATTCATCCAGAAACCAGGTTCTTGTGACCTGGAGAACAAGTCCCTTCCCCTTTTGGGTCTCAGTTTACCATTTCCTCAAAGGGATGAGCTAGGTGATATCTGAGGGCCCTTCCAGCTCTAAAGCTTACTGGCTTGTATAAGCCAGCTCTGCTGAGCAGGTTCAGTGAATGCTTACCTCTGAGAGATGCTGCCTTTGTGCTTGACTTCTCTGACATTGTCCTTTTGTGGCTCTGGTTCTTCTTGCACAGTTAGGAGAACGACTAGTATGGGAGTAGGGAGAGCCCCAAGATGGGCATCAACAGATCTGGATTGTAGTCCCATCCTCTCATTACAGAAGGAATTAACTCTAGCTCTGGCTTGTTCCTTGACTCTTCTTTTACCTTAGCCCATTCTGAAAGATGGTGCAGTAAGAAGTTTGGCAGTTCTGAAATTTCAGAAACATGGAAGGTACTCAGCAGTAAAAAAAGGAAACAAACAAAAGGATATTATTGGATAGAACACACTATGTGTGGTACTCAGGCCTTGTGAGGATTCAGTCATCAGCATGCCAGTCTTAAACCCTGCTCTGACCAGGCCCTGGCCTAGGTGTCAGGGGTGCTGAGATTCATCAGACAGAGTTTCTTATGACCTTTGAGCAGCTCACAAACTAGTGGGAGAGACAGGTACAAAAGCAACTCTAAACTGTGTTGTGCCCCCAGGAGAAGTGTAGACAGAAAGCCCTGGGAACACAGAGGATGGATGGCTGTTTTGGCCTAGGGTGAAGGTGGGGTGGGAAAGGTCATGGATTACACAAGCAGCTGCATCCAATCTCACATTTTCCAGTCTTGAGCTTCACAGTTCTCTTTCGCTTTTTGAAAATTGTCCATGACTATAAAGTATTGGAGCTGGTTTTAGTTTTATATAAACAAACCAGAAGGTATTACTCATAATTCCTTGCATTTGCAGAGCACTTTGCAGCTTACCAAGGCTTCCAGTGTACATTGTGGAGTGAATGAATGAATGAGTGAATGAAGTACATGCTAATTCATTTGCTCTACAAACCAGCCCTCTGTATAGGGCATTTAAAAGACAAGGACATAGACTCAGAGTGGTTACTTGACTTGCCCAAGATCACGTCCTATGTATACAGCAGAATTATGACTTGAACCCAGTTTTCTGACTAAATCCAGATCCTTTCACTACTCCTTTCTGCCCTCCTTCAGAGACCAGTTATGAACCACAGGATGAAATCATTCAGTATTTGATTTATGATCCAAAGTAAAGTTATCTTCCTGCAGGCAGGAACCTGATGGAATGTCAGGCACATGGACTTTGGATTCAGACTGACCTGGAGGATTTATCACTAATTTGCTGTGGGATCTAGAGCAAGTCACTTCACCTGTCTGAGTCTCAGTTTTCTGTGTCTTTAAAAGCATGACTATAGCATATCTGTCTCTCTGAGCCCCGGTGACAGTTAGAGGAGATGATGTCCATAAAGCATCTGGCCCATAACAGGTGCTCAGTAAATGGAGGAGATGATGGTGGGCAGTGGTCATGGTTGTTAAGCACAAATCTTATTCTCCATGTAAAGTTCCAGATGACTTCGGGGTGTTTCTAAAACTTGTCAGTTTAAATAGTCAACGAGTCCTTTCTATGTATTACACATTACACCAGGTTTTCTGCTGGGATCCCAGAAAGGAATGAAATACGGTACCCTTTCCTTTCGCATATTCCCGGAGGTCAAAGTTTTATCCTATTGAAGAGATTCCGTGAACTGCACTCTAGGTTCTGAAGGCTCACTGGCTATTCTCTGAGAGGAGTTCTACCTGAGTCTCCACGGTCTCACTGGCATCGCATTTCTAAAACAGTCCATTCACATTAACAGTCTTACTTCTTCAGCCCGTCTTATTCTCCCCTCCTGTCCACAGCCTCAGGGGCCCACCTTTCTCCTCAGCATCTCACTCACAGCCCTGCCTCTCTTCCTCCTCTTCCCACCTCTGACCACTTCCTTCTTTTGTCCTGTCACTACAACAAGCTCCTTTGAGTAACCCTTAAGACATTTCCTAACCTGGTCCCAACCTACCTTTCCAGTGTTCCTGCCCATTCGCCCTCCCTGGCACTCCGCATTTTCTTTCCTGCCCCTGCACTTTGTACAGCTTATTCCCTGTGTCTAGAATGTCCTCTTTCCTCCCCCCAACCCTCTCTTGTCAGACTCCTCCTCCTCTGAGGTCCACTTAAACATTACCTCCTAGAGAATTCTTCCCAGCCCCACCAAGTGGAGACCATTGTACTAAAATGTATTTATCACTCACCACCTTTGGGATAGAATATGAGGCAGTACATTGCAGTGTGATTATTTTCTACATGTCTGTTTTTACTAGACTGTGTGCTCCTCCAGTCAAGAAACGTTTCTTTTAATTTGTGTTCATAGTATCTAGCACAAAGCCCGACGCGTAGTTGGGGCTCAGTTCATAAAACTGAGTTACTGCTTTGTATAATTTGGGACCAGAATCTAAAAGAAGCTGTCAAATTGGGGAGAGTCCTGACAGATCAGGGAAATGAGGATGGACAGGCAGTTTGACCTGTTAGGGGCCCTCTCTCTCTGTTCTGCTAAGTTAAGAGCCAAAAATCATACTTTTTGGTTTTTTCCTTTCTTTCATACTTTTGTTTTTGCCATTTTGTTTCTGTAGGTTAATTCCTATATCCTGAAGAAGAACATGATGCTTATGACAAATAATTTCTATGTGGCAATCTTGGGATATGATGAGGTAAGCTTATTTACCAAGCCTTAGGCAGAACAATGGCCTCCCCCAACAAAGGCATTTGATGAGAGCCTCTGAGAGAAGCTTCAGGGGCCACCATCACTGCCTGCCATTATGGCTTAGTATTTTACTGTTTCCTCACCTTCACTGACTCAGCAACTAGAATGAGTGTGCCCAGCAGTTTGCCTAGTACTTGAGAAAGAAAGCACTATGTAATATGGTCAGATCATTCAACTAGTCTGCATTTATTGAGTGCCTGTGGAGTGCTGGATGGAGGGACAAAGGCAAATCAGTCACAGTCTCAGCCCCAGATGCGTTCAGAGAGAGGAAGACATGCACACATGAACATCACGGTCAAATCACACACTTTTTTGGGGGGTTTAATTATAAAAGCAATACATACTCATTTAAAAAATTCATAAAACTGTGCATAAATGGTTGAAATAAAAAATAAAAGGGCCCTTTCCTCTCCTGCCCAATTCTCTGTCCCAGAGAAAAACTTTGTTAATAGTTTATTGGGTGTCCTTATAAGCGTTACCCGTGCATACACAAGCACCTATGTATTTATTTTCTTCATGCAAATGTAAGTTACACTGCATATACTACTATTCTGCAACTTGCTTTTTTCACTGAGCAATATATCTTGGGTATCCTTCTACATGAGAACATTTAGCTCTATCTCATTTTTTATTGTAAAATTTACATAACATAAAATTTACCATTTTTAAGTGTACATTTTAGTGGCATTAAGTACATTCACATTGTCGAGCAGCCATCACCACCATCCATCTCCAGGACTTTTCCTGATCTTCCCAAATTGAAACTCTGTACCCGTTAAACACTATTCTCCTATTCTCTCCTCCCCCCAGCCCCTGGGAACCACTCTTCTGCTTTCTGTCTCTATGGTTTTGACTACTCTAAGTACCTCATATAAGTGGAGTCATACAGTTTTTGTTCTTTTCTGATTGGCTTATTTCACTTAGCATAATGTCTTCAAGATTCATCCATGTTGTAGCATCTCTCTCATCTTTTTCTCCTCAACTGTTATAGAAATCTCAGACACATGGAAAAGGCAAAAGAATGGTGTAATGAACCTGTATGCATACCACCAGGATTCATCATACCTCATCTTTTTAACAAACCATGTGCTTTTATGTTCATTTTGTGGTTACCCTCAGATTTCGTGCAAGCATCACCCCTTCTGGGACACAGGCCCAAGAACTTTCCCCAGGCTCAACGGCTTCTGCCCTTCCTGGGCTCCACAGCACTTGCTGCATTAGCATTAACTGTCACCCCACTGGGTGAGGATTTCTCCTGTGTAGTTGCAGTGTCTACTCTGTATTTCTGTTGCCTGGCATGGTGCTTGGCACATGGCAGGTGAAGAGTGAAGAAGGGAAGAAATGCATAAAGGATGAAAGTAAGAAATTAGAGTTTAGGCTGGAGGAAATGTTATCACCCTGAAGATAATAATTAAAGCCAGGACATGAGCTTACAAAAAAATTTAGTTAAATGATTTGCTTAGGGTCATAGGACTAGTTAAAATTGAGGTTTCCCAATTCCCAGTCTACTAAATATCCTCAGTTATAAGAGAGCAATTAAGACTGCATACTGCATACATCATTAATTCAATATGAGCTTTGTGGGGTGGGAATTGAGAAACACTGCTTAAATCTGTGCATCAGTTGTTAAATTAGATACATTCTGATTTCAGAAACCTTACAGTATATAAAAGAATGAGGCTTAGAATTGAAGAAATATAATTTTCTTTCTCTTAGCATTTGTTTGCGGTCTTTATTGCAGATGGCTCAGTTGTTTCCTTTCACCCACATTAATAAAGATGTTCTGTCCCCCCATCCCAAATCCATCTTGGCAGAGCCATCTTAGAAACATGCTTGAGCGCAAGAGTCACCTGGGGTGCTTTTAAAATCTAATTATTGAGAACTGCACTAAATATTCCAATTCAATGGGAGTGGGGCCTGGTATTTCAGCAAGCACACCAGGTGACTTTTCAGAGTGGGAAAGTTTGGGAAATAGACTAACTACCTGGGACACTTTAGAAATACCATTATTTGGGCCCTGTCCCTCAGAAGTTCTGGATTTAACTGTAGGTGGGCATCTGTAGTTGTAAAAGTTCCCCAAGTAATTTAAAGGTGTAATTCTGGAACAGTTTTTCTTATATTTTAGTGTGCATGCAGATCATCTGGAGTCCTAGGTAAAATTCAGATTCTGACCCAGCAGGTCTGAGGTGAGGCCTGCGATTCTGCGTGGCCCACGAGCTGTAGGGGATGTGCAGCCATTCTGCAGGCCACACCGGCAGTCACAAGGTTCTAGAGCTGTGCTTTCTAGTACTAGCCACATGTGGCTGTTTTGATTTAAATTCATTAAAATTGAAAATGCAGTTCTTCAGTCACACTGGTTACATTTCAGGTGCTCAGTACTTGTGTGTGGCTAGTAGTGGCTACTGTGTTGGGCAGTGCAGCTGTAGATTGTTTCCATCATCACAGAAAGTTCGATTGGACAGTGCTGTTCTACAGCACCCTTTTCCTAGAATCTTGCTTGGATTGTGCCCCACCCCTGAACACTTCTGGAACCTTCCTGTTTTCTACTTCATTAGGTCCAAATTCCTCCATGGAACTTCCAGGCCTTCTGTGAACTGTCGCCATTTGTGACATGTCCTGTCCACCTTTATCTCCCATGGCCCTCCAGTGTGTAACCTTCTTTCTGAGTGAGACCATTTGCCTCACTGCTCCACAGATATGCCGTGTCTGATTGAGGCTGTCCTGGACAACCAGGTGTGGGGGGCAGTAGCTGAGGCTGTCAGCTTTGAACCTGAGGATTTCAAGGTCTCGCACTTTGTAGGCACTCTCTCTGTAAATGTTCAGTGAACTAATATTATTCTCTCTTGCTTAGAATGTCCTGTAGCTCTCCAAATAGTCTCCATTCTTAAGGCCCCCTTCTCCACAGAGCTTTCCCTGACCTCTCTAGGTCTGTGTTTTTTTACCCTGAATTTCAATATCCATCCATCCATTTAACAGGTATTTATTAAGTGCCTACCATGTGTGATGCACTGGGGATATGCTGGTAAATAAAACAAACATGGTCTGATTCTTTCCCACCAGAGCTTATCTCTTAATGGAGAGACAGGCGGTAAATAAGTAAACAAGCAAATAAATATCTAATTAATATAGCACAGTGATAGAGAATAACAGGGTGGGTGTACTTAGTGTGGACTGGGAAGGTCTCTGAGGAGTTTTCATAGAAGCTAAGACTGAAGATTGAGGAACCAACCATGTCTTGACTATTCCTCAGAGTCTCCTGTACAGATTAACATTTGTTCATTCTCCAGGATTTAATTCTGTGCTGCTGTTTGATGTGCTCTAGCTTTGTCCCTTCAACTAGATTGCAAGCGGCTTGTGAGCTGTGACCGTATCACTGTGACTCTGTGTTCTTACCATCATGCTAAGCACGTAGTGGTGTCAGATCAGCCCTCACTGAGTGAGGCTCCACCACTTTAAATAAACTCTTAACTATAACCAGGGTCCTCCAGGGCCAGGACAGTCCCTTTGGCTGCCTCTCGGTTACTCTAGACCTCGGTGTCTCAATTTCCTGAAGGATGCTTTTTTTGTAGCGTGAGGGAAAACAAGTAGGCATCCCAGTAGATTGTGGGAAAATTGCTATGCAAACTAATTTTTGCCTCCTAGGCACCCCTTTTTCTTTCCCGCTTCCTCTCTCAGACCAGTTTGTTTTCACTGACTTACTAGAAGTGTGGTGGAAAGAAGGCAGCAGTTGGGTTCGTTGATTTATTCAGCCATTTGTGTTGCACTCCCACTCTGTGCCAGGTACCGCATCCTGACTAGAGCCAGTCAGCGCCATCCCTTGACCTCACCAGCGCATTCTGTTTCCAAATCTACCACCAGTTAGCTAGAGAAGCTCTAAGCCTCAGTGTACTTACCTTTACAACGAGGGTAATAGCATCTGTTCTTCCTGGCATACCTCGCCATCGGAGCCAGGTATGTGAAGGAGCTCTGACAGTCTGGAACAGTCAGGTTGCTATCATTGTTAATCTGAGTTCTGAGTCATCCTTTTCCTTCTGACTGATTATGGACTTGGCCCTTCCCAGCCATCTCACCCATCGCCAAGGCTGCCTGTTTGCGGCAGGCCGTGGCTCCCGGGGCTTTTGCTGTCCTGCGCTCTAGGCTCATTTTCTAAGTCCTTATAACACTCGCTCCCACTCCTGTTCCCTCTCGTGTAGCATATGTGAGTCGCTGCCAGCAGCACTCCGGCATGTGCCCAGGGCACTTCAGACACAGGCAGGCTGTTGTGTTAGCAAATAGCTTGGAGAACAGTGATGTGCCTGAGCTTGTCCTTGGCTCCTGTCCCCATCTGCCGGAAGAAGCTGGTTTTCCCGACTCAGCCATTGTGCCAGGACAGTCTCTTGGAATTGTAGGGGTGTTTAGCAGGGGGCATTTGGGACAGGTGGATGGTTTTTCCACCAAACTGTCAGTACCCCATACTGGACATGGCCCTTCCTGGCAGCAGGCCTAAAGCCAGACCTCATGTACTGCAGTGCCTCGGGGGCCAGACCACAGCATGACATCGAATAAGTGATCCTGGCTCTTAGTGTAATGCTTTACCACTTACAGAGCCTTTCATGGCCATTGTCTCTTAATTCTCACAACTCTGTGGGATAGGTTTTATTTTGCTTGTTTAGGTTGTGAGAAACTGAGGCTCAGGAAGGGCTAGTGGCTTTCCAAAGGCCACATAGCTATCAAGTGACAGAGCTGCCATTTGAACTCAGGTGGTCTGATCCCCAGATCTCACTGTTGTTTCAACTGTATTCACAGCTGCATGCCAAAACAAGCTCCTAATCTTTGTACCTAACATATTACACTTAACAAAACACCTTTACGTTATCTCTTATAATTCAAAGGTGCTGTAAGTTGGGCAGGCATTTTAGTCTCTGTTTAATAGATGAGAAGGTCGAGACTCAGCTTTATTAAATTGCCCACTGTCTCTGAGCTTGGTACTGGCAGGGCCAGGGCTTGATCCCGTCTTCTAACTGACTTCCAAGCCCCAGTCAGCACTTTGTCTGGTTCCGTACACTACCTTGGCACCTGGACAGAGCAACTTCTCAGGGCCTTTCCCTGTAGTCACCCTTGCCCAGGAAGCAAGACCCTCCTCTCTCCCTCCTCAGAGTTCCAAGTTAGAAAATGGTCCTAGTCCAGGATGAAGGCCTCTGTGATATTTGGGCTTCCCAACAGAGCTCTCTCTCCTCTGTGCCAGGACAGCCGATGTTAGGCACACACAGGCTCTGAGTGCTCCCCTGTGGCCCATGGCAATCCTGCCGAACAGCCTGTTGCTCTGCTTAGGGACAGGCAGGGAGAGGCTGGGCCAGCCATAGCCAGCCCAGAGCTGGGTGACACTGAGGCCAAGGTACCTGGCTCTCATCGCTAAAGACCTAGCTGCCTTGCAGATGTGTGTCCTTGGACCGGGGAGAGGGTGCAACCTACACTCACCTCTGTTCTTGGGAAGAAATATATACTCACAGTACTCCAAGCCCATTCCTTGTGGACGGCAGTGGAACCACTGCTGCTCCCATCTCTCTTCTCTGCCTCTCAGGTGTTGCCTGGGCCTGGGTGGGCTGTAGAGGGAGTTGTGGCCTAGGAGGGTCCATCAGACATGTGCCCCATCTCTGTATCAACCTTATTAGCCAGTCACTTGGCCCCTCTGGGTCCCATGTTCTTCCCCTGTATAAAATGAAAGGGTCAGACCAGATGCTCTCTGAAGACCCCTTCCAAGCTCTACCAAGTAGCTGCCCCATTTCTCTCTCATGGTATCTGTAAGGTCCCTCTGAGCTGATTTTGTGTTGCTAGCGTGTTCACAGTATCCCCAGCTTTTGTATCCTGGCTCTGCCATATGCCCCAGAAGAACACTTGTGCTGTGTATTCTAGGGGGTCCTTTCAGATGATCGTGGGCTGGCTGCTGCCCTCTGGAGAACCTTCTTCAACCAGAAATGTGAAGACCCTCAACAACTTGAATTGTTGGTGGAGTATGTGAGGAAACAGGTGAGCAGTCCTTCCCCTCTCCTCCAGAGCCTCCTGGACAACAGGTCCTTCCTGAGGTCTGTGGATGCTGGACTTTCAGAGGATCATAAGAGGTTGAGTTCCCAGAGTCCAGTCTGAGGGAATTCTGACCAGATCATGTCAGCAGTGGGCACTGATCAAGAACACCTTCTGTGGATCCAGCCATGAGCCAGGTCAGGGGTCACGGAGTAGGAATAGAAGAATAAAGGGCACCGAGAAGTCTGCTGCTTTTATAAACCTGTTGTCTTTCATTCACTGCACATTCGACTGTCTGCTGTGTGCACAGTGCTGTACTGATCCTGGGCACACACAGTCCTCCTGTAAGATAGCAGCACGGGGTGCAGTGAAGCTCCCCTTAGGTACCCACCCAGGATTCATGTTTCCAGCTCCTGGCTTCCAACAGGATTGGGCTCCGGGCAGCATTCCACAACATCCTGTAAGCCTCTTCCCACTGGGTGCTATCTGTCGTCAAGCAGAGTCCCCCTGCTTCATTCCTCACCCCTCTGGCTGCCCAGGGCTCCCTGACACCAAAGCGTCTAAGAGAAAGCTCCAGGGTGAGGACTGCTTAACTACATAGTTTTCCTCGAGCCCAGGAAGAATTCACTCCTGTTCTCTCTGCCCCCAGATCCTGTATTGATGGGAAATCCATACATTATAGATGAGGGAGCTGAGTGGCAGGGAAGAGGCACATGTAGGCTTTCCCAGGGTCTCCCAGTGAGTCAGGCTGTGCAGCTGGTCTAGAGCCCCCAGCTGGGTGATTCATGCAGCCGCTAGAGGCCTCAGCTGCTCCAGACCGCTCATCAGCTCAGGCTGTCCCATGAGTCACACCTTTGCTTCACGGGCCTGGCCCCTGGAGCCAAAGGGGCCTCACCTCACAGTTATTCTCTTATTCACCTGTGTCCATGCCCTTCAAGCCTCCAACAGCCAGGAGGGGAAGGCCAGGCTCTGGCTCCAAGGAGAAGACAGGGCCAGCAGGCCCAGCTGGTTGATTACTGGAAAACTACATACTAAGGCTCTTCAGAGGGTAGAGAACCCCAGAAGCCAGGACTGCTGTTTGACCGTTCTTCAAATCTGCCAGAGCCGGGAAGGAGGCACTGTGGCCAGAGGACCCCACCCACAGAGAATTCTGAGACTCACACTGTTGACTGGACTCGCCCTCAGACAGGAGTAGCAACTGGCAAAGCAAATGCTATGTTTTCTGAGAGACCAGCCCAACTTTTCCATCTACCGCGGTGGGCTTGTGCCAGGGGCCACAACAAGGGCACAGCTGGGACCTCTCCGAGGGCCCTGAAGGAAGGGGCTGCCACACCAATAAGAAGGCCCAGATTGCCCCAGTGAGAGGCAGGCACCAGGAAAACAGTGACGGAGCTCTTAGGGAAGCAGCGAGCTCTGATGGGGACCCAGTTCTGTCAGCAAACCTTTTGAGCACCTATTGTACCAGCCTCTCTGTTGAGAAAGCAGAAATTAGTAAGACCCAGTCCTGCCCTCAAGGATCCAGCTCATGATTTGGCAAGGAAGCCAGTCAGGCACAAGGCTAACCCTGGAATAAGTCAGTCTGCAATGTATACAGGCAGGAGCAGAGTCTATGAAAGGCTAAAGAAAGGAGGGACTAAGTCTGACTGAGTGGATCAGGGAAGGCCAGGAGGCTAGTCCTGGGCCTTGATGCCAGTTGGTCTGGTAGATGGCCTGAGACCCAGTCAGAGATCATGCTGAAATTTTCAACCCAGGAGATGGGCATAGTGGTGGCATTCGGGACAGAAATGGAGTAATTGGAAAGAGGAGTGGCTTTTAGGTGAAATAACAGGTCAGTTGATCTCCTTGCACTGGAGACATGTGGAAATCCAGACCTGAGGTGTGTGTGAGAGACTGGGGGTGAGTGCGAGGGTCTGCAGCCTAAAAACAAGGCAGCGGGAGTGAAGGAATTCTTGGAAGAGGGAGTCGATGCAAGGCCTAAGATGAGGCCTTTGGACTCCTGCCACCTGTCCTTTCCCCCCCAATTGCCTTCTCACCCTCAAATGGAGCCTCATCTTTCTGAATCCAGTGCTGACTCCTGCTCTGATCCAGCTCTCGCCCTAGAGTTTGCCTGTGCACTTGAAAGCATTTGTCCTTATTCATCTCCTTACTAGCAGGAGCCTGGGAATCCTCCCAGAGGTGGCCTTTATCGCCTAAGACTTGCCACTCGTTAGAGCACCTGCCTCTTGCAAAACTGCCCGACCATGCCTCCCTGCAGCTGCTCCTGTTCTCCATCACAGGTGTCCCCTCTCCGCATTGTTCAGGGGGATAAACTCCCTCAGTCATCCTAGAGGGGTGAAGCTGGGGCCCACTAACCTTGGGGTCGGGGCCCACTAGAGGACAGTAGAAGCATACACATTTTTTTTTTTTAAGTTCCAGTGACTAGCAGTGTCCTTCATCTTGTGGGGTACACGTTACTATTATGGGCCCCTTTCTCAGACCGGGCAACTTAAATCTCAGAGAAGGGAATTGGCTCACCGTGGGTAACATCGCCACCCTGAATGGACAGTCAGACACACAGTTCTTCTGGTCCACAAAGTCAGGGCTTGTGTGTCAGACATTTGTCCATTCAGAGGCACAATGCGGAATTCCCTAAAGCCTGAGAGAGCTTCCTTAGTGACTTGTTTCTTCGAACCCCCTTAAATGAAATAATCCGGGAGATCAGAGACCACTACCCCACCCCCCCCACCCCCCCCTCCCCAGGCTTGGGAGCTGGGATGGTCAGAAGCCCCTCATGCCCCCGCCCCGTTCTCTCCTTTGGGAGGCTGGTTCCTTATGCCATCTCACGTCTGTCCTGCCCTTGTCCCTTTCCTGTTTCCTGTTCTCCTGATTGCAGATACAGTACCTGGACTCCATGAACGGTGAGGATCTGCTTCTGACAGGGGAGGTGAGCTGGCGCCCTCTAGTGGAGAAGAATCCTCAGAGCATCCTGAAGCCCCATTCCCCAACTTACAACGACGAGGGTCTTTGATGGGCTGGGCCCTCCGAACAGCTGGCCAACTAGCTCTGAGGAACTGCCAGAAGAGAGGTGGCTGTTTGGCCCAGGATCCTGCAGGAAGTGGCCTGAACTGACCTTTGAACAGCATCTGTCAAATACCTGGCCCCATTTGTGTTGATTTTCCTCTTAGTACGCCCAGGAGTCTGATTGGGTAGGGTACGGTGCTGGGAGAACCCTTAGCCCTTCTAAGGTGTCATCTCCCTCAAGAGAAGCCCTGAGCAAGAGCTCCCCTGCACACACTCCGCAGGTCCCCTCTAGGAAACATGCGATTGACAGCTTTTCCCAAAGGCCACAGAAGGGAATGGGGGTAGGTTAGAAAGGGGACACCCCCTCCCCCCCAAGGGCCCACTGTGGCCTAGGAGCAGTTTGTAATGCTGCTGAGTCAAGACGGGTAACCACGCTCTGTCCTCCGGCGTTGAGCCGTGGGGTTGAGTTGGCCATTAAAAGAAACAGAGACTTCTCTCTGCCATGGCTCTTTATTCCTGGGTCTTTTAGCAACTTACCTGGGATGGCGGATGCCACGAGCTGAGGAGCACTGCCCAGCTCAGTTAGAGGCAGGGAGGGGGAGAGGCTCGGGGGTCTCTGCTGCTGCTTCTGCCTCCAGTTCATGGAGATGTCGCTGTTCTGGCCAAGGTACAGCCTTCCAGGCCACAACCCTGGGAACCCAGGAGGCCTCTATGGCCAGGGGGTTTGTCACATCCTGAGTCATTTGGAAAGAGGCCTCGAGAGAAAGGTCCCTTTGTCACACACACTCCCAGTGAACTGGGTGAGGAACATGCTGTCTCTTCCTCTCTTGGCCCCCCCTTACACGAGGTACTGGGGAGGAGAGGAGAACACACGCTTCCTGGCTTCGTTGCACCGCCCCAGGACCCAGCCCCATGCCCAGCCTTCCACCCCCTTCCCAACTGCAGGAGCATGTGCTGCAGAGCCACCTTGGTCTGTGCACTTGAGGACCAGTCCCCTCCTCCCTCTGAGTGTGGGTCATCTCTGGGGGAATTTTCTTTAAATTGGAGAAAGGGGGCGGAGAACCATATTGCCCCTCCCCCCATCAAACTTCCTTCATTTAACTTGCTATAAAATGAGTCATATAAAGAAACTCTATAAGGGTGAGGTATATCTCACTTCTGTGAAAACATTACAAATCAAACCGCCTTCTCTGAGTTTATTTAAGATGCTTTTGTTGCACACGGAGCTCTAGAGTGAAGCCTCCTGTGTGTGTGAGATAATAACACCTTGTAACTCATTACAGCTGGGCACTATTTACATAAACCAGAGCTGGGCCAGGCAGGAATTTGCTGATTAATTTATTTTTAATGGAGTGAAGTATACCATGCACCAAAATAAACTTTACGGTGTGTACCTAACTGCTCCTGGAATGAATGGAAAAATTAATGGAACAGATTTGGCTCTCAACTCTACACATTAATTTATATATAAAAGTTATTTGAGCCTTAACCCATTTGCTGCCCAGGGCAGCTCCCCAACCACAGATCCCAGCCTGCAGCACCAGTTCAGCTTCCGGGCTTGCTTTAGAATCATGGAATCTCAGATTTGGAAGGACCGTTAGCGGTCATTTAGTCCAGCCCTGGTCCGGAACTTGACGCCCCTTCTCAACATCCCAGTTGCCTATGTTCATACGGGCCGTATATGAATACCTCCAGCAGCAGACGGCCCCCACCTGCAGAGCCAAGTCCTGTCTCCATAAGAAGAGTAATCACCAAACACTGCAACTTAATGACACGCAGCCATGTTTCTAAGAGCCAGTCGATCTGTCATGTTTGTGATGTCCCGAAGCCCTCACTTCCTGGCCGTAGGCATCTTTCACTGACTACACCCGCCCCGCCAAAATAAAATCCAGGCTCCTTGGAAGCTGCAAGGCTCTTCTTAGTTTGATCCTTGTTTGTCTTTTTGAGTCTCTAACCCATTGCTTTTCTGAGCAACGGAACCACTTGGGGTTACCTGAGGAGACTACCCTGTATGTTTTCTCTGCCTGGAATCCTGTCTGCTCTTCTGACTAAAGAAATTCCACATGTCCCCTAATACCACCCTCTCCTGTTCACCCCAGGCAGTATTCTCCAGAGGAACTATTTTTTACATACCCACCCTCCATCCTGCAGTGTGAGCACCTTCAGAATGGGCACTGGTGTTTGGATCAGTCGCCTTTGTTTTTCCAGCGTCCAGCAGCATGGCTGGACCTTAGTAGGCATCAGTGTAAGCTTTGATAAATGAAAGAAGGAATGAATGCCTAGATCACCAATCATTAGCTATACAAGCCCAACAAAAAGCCCCGTTCTGGACCATTCTCTCAGTCTGTACTACAGTTCAGCTTATTTTAATAATTCAGTACGAAGTACCTCCTTTGGCCTTCGAATAGGAACGAAAGCCAGATGTTCGTTCTATAGCTAAACGTTTTTCTATTGCAAATTGTTATTATACAGAACAAGTGAAAGACATGTTTTCTTTGCTCTCAGGGAGATTGCTCTCTAGGAATAATTTTGTCCTTTATTTGTACTCTGTATACGTCCAGAAAGGATCACAGCAAATTAAGAGACACAGATGTAAAAACTGCAAAACGATTGAAACAAAGTTTAAAAGATAAGATGCAAGTATTGGTAGGTTAGAAAACCTAGCCTGCTGATAACCAACTTTCACGTGACATTTTCAGCAATTTATAAAGTGTGATCTCACGTGTGCATTGTCTCGCAGCAGTCCTGTAAAATAGGTATTGTTCTCTTGATTCTTATCCCCTTTACACAAGAGATGGGACTACAGCTCAGAGAGGCCTGGAAGATGAACCAGGGTAAGAAGGGGCCTAGAGTGCCCAGCCCTCATCTTCAGCCCTGGGGCCCTTGCTCTCTCCCCACCCCACACTGCTTCCCACAGGTCAGTGAGGAAATCTGCAACTGAGTATCAAACCTTGCTCTGAGCTCCCTGGAAGCCAAAGGCAGAAATGAGACAGGCTGAAGGTTATGTACTTCCCATTGTCACATGAAAGGAATTACACTTATTCATCAGAAGAAACAAATGTTTTCCTTACTCTTCCCAGAAGAATATATTATAGGGTCTTAAAATGAGAAACACTGAACAATGTTGCGAATAGTACCCCTAAGATTTCAGATTTGCCTAAAATTAAAAAAATTGCAAGTATTGCTTTCTTACATCAAGCTGAGATTAAAGCCCAGGCTACACTTCAGCCAGTGTTTTTTGTGTTTCTGTTTTGCGCGCTGCTTGGTGTTTTCAGTTAGTATCTCATTTAATCCTCAGTGACAGTTCTGTGAGGTAAGTGTTATTTGTAAGTTCATGTTACCGCTGAGGGGGACTGAAGCTCAGGGAAGCCCAGATTTACCCTGCATGCAGACTCAGGCGGTTCTGACACCCAAGTCCAATGCTTTTAGTTCTAGAAAAGGAGTACTAGATGGGGAAAGGGTCAGTTGTGGTACATTAAAAAGTAAAAGGAAAACTAAAGCAGTGTTCCAGCCACGTGGGCTTCTGTGGGCGCATACACATACTAACAGGAAAAGTCAGAACAAGGGAGTTCAGGTTCAAGGTTCAGAAAAGCCTTCGAGAGGAGTTGGAACATAAAGGACGGGCAAGGTTTAGGTAGGTGGAAAGAAAAACAGGAAGTGAGGATCCGCGGCACGGAGCAGGAAACTTCAGACTCAAGTGGAGCAGCTGAGTCGGTTGCCAGGGAAGAAAAGGTTGCCGAGATACAGATGGGGCCACGGCTCAGGGAAGTCTGGGTAACGCTGCATCTGGCAGGGACTGTGACCTGATGGGAGTGCAGATGCACAGCGGCGTGCAGGGTGGATGGGCGCAGTCAGGAAGGATTCTAGCCAGCTAGGCTTGAAGGCCTGGGGGCGACTGTAGAAATTCAGAGGAAGTTCAAACCCCAGAGGCATTGCAGGGAATAAAATCGTCAGCACTTGATGCCTCACTGAACATGAAGCCTGAAGAAAGCTGTTCAGGGCTCTCCTGGGAGCAGAGAGATGGTGATGTCTGGCAGAAGAGGGGAGCGTGAAAAGAAGAATCTTTGCATTGTGGTTTTTTTCGGGTGCTAATTACATTATCCTATGAGATAGGGCAGGGATTATTGCCCCTATGATGCACTAGGGAAACAGGTCCACTGAGGAGAAACCACTTACCGGTGCAAGAAACCACTTTCATAGCGAAGCTGACCAGTCTCATGTCTTCAAGCCCCACCCCACTGCTTTGGTGCATGTTGGTTGTGTCTGTATGGGGAGCTGGTCTGACGGAAGATGCATCAGGGAGGGCAAGGGCATAGGGCAGGCCTGGACCTTTGGGGATGATGAGGACCTCGGGGCCAAGGACTTTGGCCCTGTCTTGTGTATAGAAGGGACACCTGAAGTCATGAAACTGGATGAGTTCCCAGAGACGAAATGTGGAGGGTAGAAAAGGGAGTGGGGTGGGCGTGGGAGAAAGCATCCACCAGGGGTAGGAAGAGATTAGGAACCAGCGTAGGAGGCGGAATCAGGAGTAAAAGCCAGGGGTGGGCGGTGTGGGTGGAGCCTTCCAGGAGGAGGAGGCGGCTAAGGCCGTGTGCTGCAAGAGCAGCGTAGGGCCGGGAGTAAGTGGGTGGAGCTTAAGGGCTTTAGACTTCCAGGAACAAGACTTTTTGAGAGCAGGTTATGGCAACAGTTGTGGTATCTTGGGAGGCGCCTAGATGAGAAGGAACGGAGAAAAAGCAATGAGTGGAGTAGGAAGCGTCCCTCAAATGTGAGGAATTAGGGTTAGATCCCTCTGGAAGTGGAAGCCTAGTCTGGAGAACAAGGGCCTGGCTTCGGAGGGGAGGAGGGAAGCCTTTCCTGAGACCAGAGATTGGAGGACAGGTGGGGGGGCAAGTGATTTCTGAGGTGAGGGCCCAGAGGGAAGGGAGCTCACGCTGGTCTCCATGCCCAGGGAACCTAGAGTTTATCAGCCCTTGGGGTGAGGTGGGGAAGGAAGGGGAGTGGGCAGGTTTGTGGGCCGAGAACACGACAGTCCCAAACTGAACTCTTCCCTTGGGAGAAGCCCTTTGCTTGCTACCCTGGTTCTGCCCCCTTCAGCCTTCTCCCACTGCATCCCACTGTGCCCTGACCACTGACACCATAGACTTGGCCTTAGGGAGGACAGGCCAGACCTCAGGCCCCTGGCCATGATCTTCTACCCCCTCACTCTGCCCTGGTGATAACCACCCCTCACAAGTTTTCTGTGGCTTCCAGGGGACTTCCCTCCTCGAGCCATGCTGCTGAGCCCAGGGCCCAGACCCTGCCCGGGTCAAGGGCCTCCATCCCTCTGATGAGGTGAGAAAAGGTCCTGGAGATCCTGGCCAGGGATTTCCGGGAAGGGAATCTTCAAGCACTGACCCGTAACGTCAAAAAGTGATAGAACACAATGTGATCACTAGAAGGGACTTGGAGACCTCCAGCCTCTTGCTCTACAGATGGGAGGCTGAGGCCTTGAGAGGCTCACTCAAGTTTTCACAGTCGGGAACCAGAATCACTGACCTGTGCTGGCTTGCTTCTTCCCTCTTTTTCTCTCTCCCTGTGGCCAGAAACAGTTCCTTCACCTCCCAGTCACCATCTGAGAAGGAGCCTACAACAGGGCTGTACTCTAATTGGGGGTGGAGGGTGGAACATGGTTCCTCTAAGCTTCCAGAATGGCTCATGAGCTCTAAACCCCAAGCAATTGGTTTATACCTCGGCTTATTCTGTGGCTTATAATTATTTATGAGTCTGCCTTCCCCACTAAACTGAGTTCCTCCAGGGCACAGACCAAGTCTTACTCATCTTTGGGACCACAGTGCTGGCCTACAGTAAGCATTAGATATATGTTGGGTGGACTGAATGGGCAGAGGGAGAGGGGATGGGGAGGGAGAGGTGGCTGGATCAATAATGTTGGGGGCTTAAGAGATCAATGGCTAATATTTCTTCCCCTCCCAAGTCCAGAATGAATTGAAAAATAAGAGACAGACACATGGACATCAAATTGGGGGCTTTACCAGTATTTCTGATAAAGCTGATTGGAGAATGTAGCTTTTGCTTTTGGGCCAAATGGACTTAATAATATCCTCCCCAAAATAAACATGCACCCCCCCGCCCCCAAAAAAGGGGCAGACCTCTCTCCCTGGCAGGGACAGAACCTCCTGTGGAATTTTACGATGTAGATCAATGGAGAATATGCTACTTCTGCCTACAGCAGAACCAAGGGTGAGAGAGAGAGAGAGAAACCCAGAAATATTTGAGCTCAGCTCCTTCCCTA
Source organism: Eubalaena glacialis (assembly GCF_028564815.1). Classification (NCBI taxonomy): domain Eukaryota; kingdom Metazoa; phylum Chordata; class Mammalia; order Artiodactyla; family Balaenidae; genus Eubalaena; species Eubalaena glacialis. The sequence goes on from NC_083728.1 coordinate 24,553,896, forward strand.
AGCCACTAATCAGCCAAGCCATTCCCCTCCTCTGGGGAGGATGAAGCCTGTGAGGATTTAGGGAGTGGTCCTCTCACCCTTTCCCTCCAGGAGAGTGGAGTGGGAATTCTCTCCCCTTATGGAAACATGGGGAGTGGGGACAGGTCTCCCACTGTGGGATGGGATACGGTGGACGGATGGGTAGAGGGGGTGGAGGGAAGGACGTGGGGGAAAGGGTGAGACCCCATCGTCACAGTGTTACAGTGCAGACCCAGACACAGTTACCTTTCCAAAACAGAATGCCAAAATCCTTACTCCTTGTGATCTTACTTGCCCAGTGTTCATCTGTGTATGCAGAGTGGAGAGAGGACCTTGACTCCTGTGAGCTGGGATGAGAGGCCAAATCTCAGAGCCACACTCCACTGACATGGCCCAGGGCCATATTCACCTTCAGGGCTGGCCTTTGGTCTGGAAGGGGCCGGAGACGGACCCGAAGGAGCTTCTGTGGTGCTGCTTCGTTTGCCGTCAGGCTGTCACTGAGCCCCTGCCCCTTCATGGCTGGAAAAGCTCTAAATTCAGCATGTACTGAGCTCCTCGTCCTCTCAGACAGGCACCTGACACAGAGTAGTCCACTTATTCCTCACAACAACCTGGTGAAGGAGATGCTGTTGGTCCCATTTTACAGATTAAGCCACTGTGACTCAGAGTTGTGATTGTTTGGCTCACCCATTAAGTGCCAGAGCCAGTGTGGCCTCCTGAAGGCCTGCGTGGTGCTCAAGAACAGCAAACCACACCATCTGGGCTGTTTCTGGGACTCCTGCTTTGGGCCACTCTGCCCCCGGGGGCCTGCTTCCTAAGTTATCCTAAAACACTGCTCGATGGATCTTGCCAACCTCTGGGCCTCAGCAAGGCCCTCTTCAGGGTGTGGCTCCAGACGGCCTTTCCGGCAGCCCTTTCCCTGCACTGCTGCTCCCAATACCTTCAGCAGGCAGGCCCCCGCCCCTCTAGTCCTCCAGCCTGGAAGGCCCAGCCCTCCACCCTGCACATCTCAAAATCTTTCTCATCCTTTAATACCCAGCTCGAGCCAGTCTCTGGGAATCCTCACAACTTGTCCCTGTGTCAGGCTCTTAGGTCAATTTGCCTTGATTCAAGGGATTTAGGCACACTCTGGTGCCCCTACTAGCCCTGGCTGCTTCTCCCAGGAATCTTGTCTCCCCTGACCCAGAAGTGCCACAGTAAAGGTGTGTGGCAGTGTTGGCATCAGAGCAGCCTGCAGCTGAAGGGCTGCAGCCCAGCCTCTGCTCCCACCAGCCCCACACGACATTCACCTGCCCAGGTGCCACTCAGCTTCTAAGAGAGAACAGACAAGGCTAAGTGGCCCCTAGGATAGCCGAATGATGCCAGGCAGGCGCCTGACACACCCCCTGGACAGGAAAATACTTTTCCTCCTCTTAATAACAGTTATTAAGGGGCCTGTGCCCGACCCACTGCATCCAGGGTCTGGGCTTAGCTATCTGTATGGCTCTCGTCACCCTGGGTCCCCACCCCTAGGCTCAGCCCCAAGGCTAGGATATACCTGTCTGCCCTCCCATTGCCCTTTAGCCACTCAGCCCATAGGACGGGTGGACAGTCCTGCAGCCCTGGGGGATTTAGTTTGATTTATACGCTTTTATTATCAGGGTATCCGGGATCCCTTGGAGCCCTTTTCAACTCAGTCTTCCCATCCTTGCCCCTCTCAGTTGAGCTCCCTTGTACAGACACTTAGTACCACAGTCCCATGTTAGGGTCAAAGACCACCCCTAGTGCCCAGACATTCATGCACACAGATATGCACCCAGACACATACACGAGAACATACACAGATGCACACGCAGGTAAATATACACTGATGTGCAGCTAGATACTTAAAGACAGCCAAGCAGACACACAAACATCACAAATAGACAGTATGTAATGTACACACATGCCCAGGTATATAGTTATGCATAGGTATAGTGTACAGGCATACCTCATTTTATTGTACTTCACTGTACAGTGCTTTGCAGATACTGCATTTTTTTTTTTTTTTTTTACTAACTGAAGGTTTGTAGCAACCCTGAGTTCTCAGATGATGGTTAGCATTTTTTAGCAATAAAGTATTTTTTAATTACGGTATGTACATTGTTTTTTAGACATAATTCTATTGCACACTTAATAGACTACAGTATAGTGTAAACATAACTTCTGTATGCACTGGGAAACCAAAAAAATTGTGTGATTCACTTTATTGAGATATCAATATTTGCTTTATTGTGGTGGTCTGGAACTGAACCCATGATATCTCTGAGGTGTTCCTGTATATGTTGAGTTGAGCCACGTGAAATTGCCAATATTCAGTGGTTTTTTTACTTTAAAAAATGGAATCTAATACAAATGTGGGCATGGAGGGAAATATTAAAAAATACAGAGCCAAATTTGTACACCCATGTTCAAGCAGTATTATTCACAATAGCCAAAAGGTGGAAACAATCCAAGTGTCTATCAGTGGGTGAATGGATAAACAATGTGGTATATACACACAATGGAATATTATTCAGCCTTAAAAAGGAAGGAAATCCTGTCACATGCTTCAACATGAGTGAACCTTTATGCTAGGTGAAATATGCCAGTCACAAAAAGACAAAGACTGTATGATTCCACTTACATGAGGTACCCAGAGTAGTCAAATTCACACTCAGAAAGTAGAGTGGTGGCTATCAGGGGGTGAGCAGGGTACTTAGCCTTTCATAGGTACAGAGTTTCAGTTGGGGAAGATGAAAAAGTTCTGGAGATGGATGGTGGTGATGGTTGCACAGCAATATGAGTGTACTTAATACCACTGAACTGCACACTTAAAAATGGTTAAGCTGGTAAACTTTATGTTAATTAAAAATAATTTTTTAAAAGATCCAAAAATATGTACCGTCAGGTAGACATATACACACTGAGGGATAAACACAGGAACTCAGCAACACAGAAACATGACTCCTCCCCTCCCAGGAGTGCTTCTCTGACCCAGATAAGGCCCCTGTTCTCCCCCTAAACAAATCTAGAGATAAGGCCCTGCCACCTCGGCTACCCCTACGGCTTGTTACCCTCCCACAGTCTGGCTCTGCTTACTCCTCCCCCTGCCCCTCACGCAGCCTCCCCACGCCCAGGGCCCAGGGAAGGGCCTCCTTAGGGTACCCGGGGGTCTGATCTCTGCCCCTGCCCCTCCTGGGCCCCTCTAGGCTCCTCAAAGACAAAGCCCCATTCGTCTTTAGTCCCAGGGCCCAGCTTGACGCAGGGAGCCCCTAAATCCCCTCGCCAGCACCCGCCCCGATGTGCATGCATTGGGCCCCAAGTGAAGCTTTGTGGACATAGAGGAACCTGAGTCTGATCTGGACATGATCACAGATCAGTTAAAGCAAGTGCAGCCAGTACTAAACGGGGTCGTTGAGACATGGCATTAGGTCTCCTGCTGTCCCCGCCACCCTCATGGGACCTCATCCCTCCACAGAAAGGTGGGGCTGGCACCGTTGTGACCACTTCTGCCCGGCCTGCCTCCCTAACTAGCTGCCATCTGCTGAGCCCCCTTCCCCAGCGCAAAGCCTCACCCTGCTCCTGAGGACTCCGGGTCTAAGGCCCTTGATGGGGGCAGAGAACAGAAACTGGCCTGCTGTTTGCCTCCGGACCATGCAGTGTGTCCCCCGATCCTCTCAACCAACTTTCTCACTAACCATTTAATACTCAGCCCCGCCCCGAGGAGGGGAGAAAGGCTGGGGTCTGGCGCCACCAGGTCTAGAGCTTCCCCAGAGTTGAGGGTGGTGGAAACGCATCCATCGGGAACAGAATTTTTCAGGGGTGGGAGAGCATTTTTCACTGGGACTCTGGAAGGGCAGGGTTTGGAGGAAACTTGCTGGGAGCCTGGTGGGGATGGAGCAGGTGACGCTGGGGTGGCGGAGGGAGTGTGTGCTGAGTAAGGACCTGCCCTTTCCCCGGGCGGCGGGCGAGTCCCAACTGCAGGCGGACAGGTGAGGCTGACCCAACAGGTTCCCGAGGCCGGGGGCAATGGGGTGGAGCACGGCTCTGACAAAGGGCAGGCGGGAGGGAGGCAGTTCCTGCTGGTATCTTCTTCCTGCTGCGGCCAGCCCCTGGTGCCCGCCATGGAGCCTGCTGGAAGGTGAGGGTAGCCGGTGGGCAGGCGTGTTCGGAGGCTCTGGGAGCTCAGGGCATGGCGGGGCCCCTGCGGGGCCGGGTGGAGGAGCTGAAGCGGCCGCGGTGGCGGGAGAGCTCCCCACGGGTGCTCCAGCACAGCGAGGCCGCCCGGCTGGCGGCCGATGCCCTCCTGGAGCGGGGTGAGGCTGCCTACCTGCGGGTCATCTCCGCGGAGCGGGACCTGCCCTTCCTGAGCCCTCTGGATGTGGACTACATGACCAGCCATGCGCGCGGGGGCTCTGAGCTAGGCGAGGCCCAGGGACCCGAGGCTGCAGGGCCTGACCGCCTCAGCCTGCTCTCCGAAGTCACCTCCGGCACTTACTTCCCCCTGGCCTCCGACATAGACCCCCCGGACCTGGACTTGGGCTGGCCCGAGGTGCCACGGGCCGCGGGATTCAGGCCCACGCAGGCTGTGGTCCACTTCCAGCGGGACAAAGCCAAGAGCATCAAGGACCTTCTGCATTTCCTCTTCAGCCAGGCCCGCACGGTAAGGGCCTCGTCTCTTCAGACATTCATTTCACAGATGTGGAAACTGAGGCCCAGGGAGGGAAAGTGTGGCCACACAGCAGCTTGGGGGCAGCACTGGGACGAGAACCTCTGCCCCCTATCAGATCACAAGCTCCTAGAGTGTGGGCGTGTTTTATTTACCTTGGTAACCTCTTGGCACTCGAGGACATTATGAACAAGCTTAGAACAGGGGATGGGCCTCAGGGACTCCACACACACCCTGAAAACGCATGCGAAGTGGTGCTCATTGCAGAGGGGATCCTCTCTCTTTTGAGGGAGAGGGCCTATGGCCTTCATCAGATTCTCGAAAAGGTCTGTGATCCCCAAACTAAGAACCCCAACCTTGGTGAGCATCTGAGCCACCCCCTTGAGTTACAGAGGAGGAAACTGAGGCCAGAAAGGGGCTGGGACTTACTCAGCAGGTCCAGTCAGTTGGTGAAATGGAACCCGGGGCTCAGGGAGAGGGAAAGGGGTCTAGACTCAGGCCCCGGGCCCCAGGCACAGCCCTGCCTCCTGACAAATGGTCCCAACCGCACCTCGCTTTGTGCACTGTATCTCCACTGGTCTGAAGCAGGGGAAGGGGCACTGGTGCCTGGGCCTCAGCATGGCCTTGAGGGCTGGGCTTTTAGCTCTGCACCCAAAGGAAAGAGGGGCGGAAGCTGCTGGGCTCAAGGACGGGGAGCAGGGCTCAGGAGAAAGGGAAGCGGCAGAGCAGGTGGGGTGTTGGTACCTGGGAAGCCTTCAGCTACAGACTAGCACAGCCTCACTCCTGGAGCCCTGACCTCTGACTCAGGAGGCAGGGAGATGGATCAGATGACCCTAGGCAGGGTTTGGGGTGGGATAGACTCAGTGCCCTTGCTAGGGGAGCAGCCCTGAGGGTACCTGCTGCAGATGTTAGGAGCCAGGATGCTGGGATCCCGCTGGTACCTCCAGAACCTCCCTGGCAAGTCTACCTATGTCCCAGGCAGGGGAGGGCCAGACCTGACTGGCACAGGGAATGGGGTTATTAGTGAGATGGCTGCTGTCATCACCCCTGCCCGTTTGATCTTTCTTGCTTGTCCTTGTTCCCCTCACCCGTGGCCAGGCCTATGCCATGGACTAGGGCATCCCTCAATGCTTTGGTTCCTCATCCCCTCTGTCTAGACCCTCCACCTCTGGGCCAGGAGCCAAGCTTCCACTCTGGGCTGTCACTGACTCTCAGAGTGATCTTGGGAAGTGCTTCCTCCCCCTGTGGCCCAATGGCTTTGTTTGTTAAGGAGGCAGCAGGAGAGGAACATTTACTGAGCTTCTGTTGTGTGTTGAGTATTTTCACATTTAATTCCCCATAACTCTTGAGAGGTAGCTATCATTATCTCCATTTAGCAGATGAGGAAGTTGAGGCTCCCAGAGGTGAAGGAATTCACCTAAGGTCTTAGCACTAGGAAGTAGCAGAGTGCAGGTTCGAACCCAGTTCTGTCTGGCTCCAGAGCTGGAGTGCTTTGCTCCGCACCTCCTGCCTTTCAGCCCGGACTGGGAGAGGAGCTTCTCACGGCAGATATTGCAAGCCCCGCCTCTCAACTGAGCAGAAAACTTGGTCCCAGTTGTAAGAGGTCACAGCAGATCTCTGCAGCTTCTCAGGGAAACAGGTGGGTCTTGCAAAGGGCACTGAAGACCCCAGTAATTGGCCTGCAGCTCTGATCCGTGAGAAGGGAGCCTCAGACAGACAGCCAGAGCTACAGCTTGAGCTAGTGGGGGGAGTGTGAGGTGCTAGCCTGGGAAGTGGGGTCTGGGTTTTGCTTCTGACTCTTTCCCCCTCTGGGCCTCTGTCTTCCCATCTGTAGAGTAGACCTTTAGACTGGTACAGCTGATCCACAGACCTCTTTGAGAATCAGATGACAGATAAACAAACCGTCCTTAGAAAAATGCACACAAAAACTTTCAAACAGCCTTCTGGGCTTCAAGACAGTGAAACCCCCCAGTTTCCAAGTCAGGAACCCCCAGGCTGGGTCACCACTAAAAGCCCTCCCAGTTCAGGTGTTCTCACGGGCTCTGGCCTCCTGCTTTTCAGTCCAGCGCTGTTTCCGGGGATCTAGCCTCTGCCCCTGGCCTCGGCAGTGCCCCGGGCAGGGCTGAGCTCCTTCCCCCCACCGCCCCGCCAGGTGGTGGCTGTGGTGATGGACATCTTCACCGACATGGAGCTTCTGTGTGACCTCATGGAGGCTTCGTGCTGGCGTGGTGTCCCCGTCTACCTGCTTCTGGCCGAGGAACACCTGAGGCACTTCCTGGAGATGTGCTACAAGATGGACCTCAATGGAGGGCACCTACAGGTCAGCAAGGGACAGGGGCAGGAACTGGGGTGTGGGGTGAGGAGTCAGGGAGGGCAGGAGAGTCAGTTGGGTGGTTCGTGAGCATCGGGGGTCAATGGGAGTGGGAGGCCGGGTTCTCCTAGCTATTTTGGGTCAGAGACCCCAGGGGATTTAGACATGGCTTGAGCCCCGTCCTCTAAAGGTGATTCCCAACCTCCCTCCCTCCTTGGCCCAGAACATGCGTGTGCGGAGCACGTGTGGGGACACATACTGCAGCAAGGCAGGCCGCCGCTTCACGGGGCAGGCCCTGGAGAAGTTCGCCATCATTGACTGTGAGCAGGTGGTGGCGGGCAGCTACAGGTGAGCAAGTGGATGGCGGGGAGGGTGCCTGGGGCTGAGCCACCAGCTTGCGAGGGTGCCTGGGACCTGGCAGCTTTGAACTTTCCTTCCTTCATCCATCCCTTCCACCATGAACTGAGCAGCCGCCATGTGCCAGGCATGGTGCAGGGCCCAGGGGCCAGTGTGGGGAGCAAGACAGCCCTGGGCTGGGCCCTGGAGGAGCTCACTCTGTGGAAGGATTACTTTGATGCCCTTGGCATAGAAAATAACTCTTGCACCTCGGAATTGGAGGGACTTCAGGGAACCTGGCCCTTGGTCCATTTTACAGATGGGAAGTTGAGGCTGAGATGCGAAACCACGTGCCGAAGTCCACTAAGCTGACCTAGGGCTAGAACAGACTCCGGAGTCAGAGCTCTGCCCCCTCACTTGGGCCCTCGGGGTGGTGGTGGTTTTGTCTTGCTCCCCTGTTTGTGACTCCTGCCTGGCCCCAAGGTCCTGCACTTTGCCTCTTGACCCTGACCCTCTGCCCCCAGCTTCACCTGGCTTTGCAGCCAGGCCCACACGAGCATGGTGCTGCAGCTGAGGGGCCGCATCGTGGAAGACTTTGACCGGGAGTTCCGCTGTCTTTATGCCGAGTCCCGGCCCGTGGAGGGCTTCTGCGGAGGTGAAGATCCCCTGTCTCCCAGGGCACCGTGCCCTCCCCCAGTGGCCCTGGCCTTCGGGCCCGGCATCCCCAGCACCACATCCTCGTCGCGCTCCAGCACCAGCCTCAGCAGCATCAAGTGCTCACCTCACATGGGTCACTCCTCCTACCCCGCTCTGCCAAGAGGCGGCGGCTGCAGTGACATGGGTATGGGATCCTCCTCCCCGGGCCCTGCCCGCTGTGAGGCCGATGGCCAGCCCTCCCTGCAATGCCAGCTGTCAGACCCTAACCACGGCCCCCTGCTTGGGCCCTACTGGGCCAAACTGAGCAAGCTGGGGGCGTCCCCCTGGTCCCAGTTCTCCCCTGCCCTCAAGCACAATAGCAGCAGCCCTGTGACCCTGGCAGGGGAGTCACCTCTGCTTGCTCGCCCTCGCCCCCTCCTCTCCTTTCCCCGGTGTGTCTCAGCTCTGTCCCGGCTCCCAGAGAATGGGGTCACAGGAAGCCAGGAGCCTAGCCCCCCAAGAGGCCGCTGGGTACCCGGCACAGCCCTGGAGGCAGCGGAGGAGAATAAGGTGTCTCTGAGTCAGAGCCATGGCCAGCTGGATCTCCTCGTCCCCTTCCCCAGCGCACGAGAAGCAGGAGGCCCTGATTCTGGGGTGACCCCCAACTCAGGCTCCCTTTGGCCTAGTGAGCAGGCCCCAGAGGACAGGAGGTTGGCCTCAAATCAGAGATACAACCAGCTGGATCTCCTGCCCCAGGCCCAGGGTGCCAGGGGTCCCCCTGAGTCAGGTTCCCCCAGGCCTGGCAATCGGACCCCAGAGGACAAGAGGCTGTCCCCAGACCACAGCCATGGCCAAATGGACCTCCAGGTACAGTCCCCCAAGGCTGGGGGCTCCAGAGTGCCCCTTGAAGCCAACTCCTTGGCCAGGCCTGGCAAGCAGGGTCCAGACGAACAACGGCAGACCCTGGGACACAGCCAGCTGGACCTCATCATGAAGTTTGGCCCATTCCGGGGTGAGGGGCCTGGGTCCAATGATCTCCCCAGACCGAGCCCTGCCAGAAAGCCTGGAGTGGACTCTGGGGATGAGAAGTGGCTGACTCTGGGCCACAGCCAGCTGGACCTCATCATCAAGTATCATCAGTTACAGGGCACCAGGCAGGGACCTGAGCCTGGCCTCCCCGGGGGCCCCACAGGTGGCCAGCGCAAAGGCAGTAGCAATGGCCTGTCTGGGGATGAGAAACGGCTGACCCTGGGCCACAGCAAACTGGACCTCATTACTCAGTACAACAAGTCCAAGTCCAAGCTGCTCCAAAGCCGCTTTGAGTTGTAGTTCTGCTCCCAGAAAGGACATGTCCGTCCTCCATCCACTGTGACTCTAGATTGGCTCAGGTCCCAGACTCTGGGGTGGGAGCTCGAGCAGGGGCCTTATGGGGAGGAGAGGGAGTCTAGAGGCCCAGGTTAGACATTCCTTGGGCTTGGGATTCTTGCTCACACACGTACATGCACACATATGGGGAAATGGAACCCACAGTTACTGGGCACCTGCCGTTTGTCACTGTGCTGAGCCCTTCTCACCAGTTACTTCTCATCCTTCATCCTCACAATACCCTACGAGATAGAGCTCTAGTAGGCGTACAATTCTAGGATCATAGATATTATTTTCCCTATAATATAAATTTAGAAGCTGGGACCCAGCAAGTTTGATGACTTGCTTGGAATCAGGTCCGAGTAAGTGACAGGGGCTCAAATCTGTGTCTCTGACTCTTCATTTCTTAAGATCGTGTTTTTGCACAGACAGGACACACAATATCAACAGTTCCCATGTCCCCATGCACACAAAATCCTCATATAACAGAGATGCTCCAAATGCCTGCACAATATACACTGCACACTGACAGGGTTCACACCCACAAACTGTACACCCACAGATGCAGTCCATGTGATAAACCAAAACACTCAGGATTCTAGTTATAGGTACTCAATAAATGTCATTTGGCTAAATGAATGGCTACATTCGGTGCACGCCGTAGACCCCTTAGGAGCCACAGACCATAAATATGCACATAACCACACACACACACACACACACACACACACACACACACACAGGCATGCATGCACCAACCAGTATCTTTTTTTTTTTTTTTCAGTATCTTTTTGTACCTAAGCTGTGTACCCAGTCCTGTGGTGGACATGCCATAGGGTTGAGAAATGAATCAGACTCAGTCCCTGGGAGACAAGGATTCAATGCATAAACGATTGGTGTATCTAATTAAAGGCTAACCAGTGACAGAAGGTGGTAGAGAATGAAGGCCAGCAAGTGGTGGTGATGATGGAGTGGTGAGAAAAGTTTCTTAGAGGAGGCAGCCTTTGAGCCAAGCCTTGAAGGGTGGGAAGGACTTGGATAGATGGAGGCGAGGGTTAGAGGAATTCCTGGTAGAGGGAACCAGCTGAAGAGAGACCAGGGAGAGGACTGAATGAGTGGGTCTGAGATGAACCTGGGAGGATGGAGAGGACGTGGACACACACACACACACCAGCATCATTTTGCTGAGTGTCCCTAGAAGTATAGGCTCTGTCAGATGTAGGTCCTTTTCCTGAGCTTGCGACCTGCCGGGGACAGTATATGTGATACAAATCAATAAAAGCAGACATGCTATGACCCAGCAGCAGCCTGGTGTATCCTGAAGAAGGCAGAGTTAATGAAACTGCAGGTTGGGGACAGGGGAAGGGCGCCATTCAGGCCAACTATGGAGAGGTCCTTGGAGGAGAGTGGACGGCTGCAGGAGGGCTGGGGGGTGGGGAGGAAAGGGGCTCCAAGCTTCCCTCTGCGCTCGCTGAGAGTGACATTCTGAGAGACTCTGGGGCTTTTGTACAAAATGTGGGCCAAGTTCATCCGTCCACAGAGCGGGTCTCTTGACTGCCACCATCTGCGGGCGTGGCGGGGTCAGGGGTGGGGGAGGGAGGCAGAAAGTGGCTGCCCATCAGCCCCTACACCCTTGCCCACTCTGGACCCTCCCTGACACCCGGCTTCGTCCATCCTCTCCTCTCCAATACCTTCTTAGGCATGGTTTCCTTTCCTCCTCTGGCCGCGCCTCCTTCTCCAGCCTCTGTCGTGGTCTTACTTCTCCCTGATGGACACCTTCTCCGTGGGTGACTTCATCCACCCCAGGCTTCAGCTCCACATCTCAGCCCTTCCGTCTCCCCTGGGCTCCAGATCCGGCCTGGGCATCTGTCCCACACCTCACTGTCCCTCACCTCTCCCACACCTGCTCTTCTTCTTCAGGCTTTACTTCAAGGTATAACTCCATCTGGGACTTCCCTGACGGTCCAGTGGTTAAGACTTCCCGCTTGCAATGCAGGGGGCGAGGGTTTGATGCCTGGTGGGGGAACTAAGATATCACTCTATCATCAACCCATCTGCTGCGAGACATCCCTGGCTCCTCCATTCTGATGCCTCACATCCAACCAGCACAGGTCTGGGTCGATATTATCTCCTACAAAGCTCCTGACTGAATGAATAAATGAATGAATGCGAGCTTGCTGGAGGCGGGGCCAGGCGGGGTAGAGACCAGACCACTTGCAGCCATAGAGTCCGCCCAGAGGCTGGCGCTAGAGTGGTCGCATGCGTGGCAGCGTGCGTCGCGTTCTCTCGGAAGTCTCCCAGGGCGGAGGCGGAAACGGAAACCTACCGAGGGCCGAGGAGGTCTTTTGCCGCGTGCGGAGGTAGCGTTTACGTGGTGAGCGGTTGTGGCGGGACAGCAGCAGGGTCAGCTCGGGGTGCCCTGGGTCGTGAGGGGTGGGGGCCGAAGAATTCGGGGCCGGCGTGTCGGGAGGGGCTAGGTGGGCGGGCCCCGAGGGCTGGGGGCCGAGAGGGGCGGGGTCGCGGCGGGGCCTGAGGCGCGGAGGCCGGGGGACCCGGACCCGGACCCAGGGTCGAAGCCCGGGCACCCTGTCCCGGGAGAGGATCCGCCGGCCCTGAGCTCCCTGTCCCGCAGCCCCTAGGCCTCATGGCGGTCCGAGCGTCGTTCGAGAACAACTGTGAGATCGGCTGCTTTGCTAAACTTACCAACACCTACTGCCTGGTGGCCATCGGAGGGTCGGAGAACTTCTATAGGTGCGGCGGGAGCCCCGGGCCCGCGGGCAGCGTGTGGGTGGGTGGCTGGGAGGGGTACTTGGGAGTCTGGGGCTCGGGCAGAGGGAGGGCTCAGGCCCCCCAGCCCCGTGACCACCGAGTCCTTGTCCCTACAGTGTGTTCGAGGGTGAGCTTGCTGATACCATCCCTGTGGTGCACGCCTCCATCGCCGGCTGCCGCATCATCGGGCGCATGTGTGTGGGTAAGCTAGTTGGAAGTCGCCGAGGGAGGAAATGGAGCCTCCCAGCGCCTTTAATTATACCCCTAGAAGGGACCCCGGGTGACCCAGGGATTCCCAGGCTTTCATCCATTATCTCCAGGGACTACAGAATCTCTCAGGCCTGTGCTGGACCCTAAGTGTCAACAGATCAGGGACAACCCCTGGCAAAGGCTTCTGGATCATTGTAATCACAAATAACATTAAGGGCTTTCACTTTTACCCTTGTTTCAGTCCTTGTTCACGAAGACCCTGGGAGGTCGGCATTATTGTCCTAATTTGACTGATGAGGAAGCTGAGACTCAAAGAACCCAAGTGACTCGCCCAGTTCCACACCTGGTGTGAGGGAAGATTGGATTGTCATCTCTCCCCGGCCACTGACTCAGGGCAAATTGCTTCCACTTTCTGAGCGTCTATTTCTGCCTCTAAAAAACTACAAGCTAAGATTCTGGGGCATACTGTTCAGTTACCCATTTCAATCTTCAGTTCCCTTTACCATGTACCCCTATATCTCACCGCGGTTGACTCTGGCCATTTGTCCTTTCTTTGAGCTGGATCTGTCTGCCTTTACTGCCTCCCCTTCTTTCTAGTTTTGCTCAAATAGGAGTTTGTTCCTTTATTTTTAATCATAAGCCTGATGATCTTGGACTCTGAGTATTTTCGTATTCAGGCAGAACATTCTTATCCCTAACCATGACCTTTGGACTTGAAGCTAGTTCTTATGTAACAAGGGAGAACTTAACCTGACCTTTGGTGGGTTTTTTTTAATGATGGGAGAAACCCATAGTTGAGAAGTTCAGAGTTGTGTCCTTGCAGAGTTAGGCAGAGGTTTAGTCATTGTTGTCACAAGATAATTGTGGTTCATTCATGTTGCCGTGTACTGTTTTGTGTAAGTATACCACGGTGTATTCATTCATTCTGTTGATAGTGGGTATTTGGGTAGTTTTCAGTTTGGTCTGTTATGAGCATTGCTGCTATGTTTCTTAGTGAACAAATGTATGGATTTCTATTGTATATATAGTACCTAGGAGAGGAATGGCTGGGTATTCAATGTAGTAGATGATGCCACATACTTATCTGAAGTGGTTGTCCAGTTTATACTCCTATTGGTTGCTCCATATATCTTTGCCAACACTTGGTATTGACATTCTTTTAAAAAATTTCACCATTCTGGTAGGTATGGAGTGTTACTTCAGTTTCTTAAAATACAACTAATGCCCAAGAGCCCTTCCTGTCAGTCCTGGTTCCTCCTGGCTGATGATGGCGAATTGGGCAGGATGTGTTGGGACAAACTCCTAGGCCATCTCTGGCCTGCCCAGTGGGACTCCTGGTCCCCCGGGTGTTGTATGGATCAGTGGTTTGGAGTAAACTGGGGTCTGGGTCTAAAGCTTTGCTGGGGAAGCTAATTGGGCTGGATTGTATCCCCAGCCCCCAGGGCTCAGCAGGCATCTTGTGTATTCATGGTCCATCCTTGTCCCACCTTCCCTAACTTGGGTCTCCCCAGGGAACAGGCATGGTCTCCTGGTGCCCAGCAACGCCACCGACCAGGAGCTGCAACACATTCGCAACTGCCTCCCAGACTCAGTGCAGATCCGGCGGGTGGAGGAGCGGCTATCAGCCCTGGGCAATGTCACCACCTGCAATGACTACGTGGCCTTAGTCCACCCAGACCTGGACAGGGTGAGGTGGCCCAGGAGTCACAGGATATTAGCCGAGTCAGTGGTTAGCCACCATTCTTGCCCATCAGACAGGAATTAGGGGTATCTCTTGTGGTTTCTCTTTATACCTGGGCTCCTGCAGTTCAGACACTGGTTGGAATAGTGAACAGAGGCCTTCCATGGTGTGATCAGTGTCCGAAAGAAGCTAGGGAGTGTATTAGTCCTTCAGAATCAGGGAGATTGACCCATCTGGTCTTGAAGCCAGGGCTAGGAGAGAAGATTGACAGGTGAACTCTTGCCTGTGGGTTAGAGGAAAGGAGGGTAATGTGGAGACCAGCCTCTGGCTCTTCAGGGCATGCATGGATATTAGGGGCTCCATAGCTGGTCTAGACTCTGCTTCAAGCTGTATTTCCTCCTTTTTCTGGGTGAAGCTTCCATATGCAGCTACATAGCAGCGGAATGAGCTTAGGGAGTCATGCCCTGGGTGGGTCTGGGTGTGGAGGCCCTGGGTTCTTTGATCTGCTTGTTCTGGGGGCTGAGCACAGTACCTTTGGCTGACAGGAAACAGAAGAAATCCTGGCTGATGTGCTAAAGGTGGAAGTCTTCAGACAGACAGTAGCTGACCAGGTGCTGGTAGGAAGCTACTGTGTCTTCAGCAATCAGGGAGGGCTGGTGCATCCCAAGACTTCAATTGAAGACCAGGATGAGCTGGCCTCTCTCCTTCAGGTCCCCCTTGTGGTAAGCAGTCTTGTTCTCTGAGCTCTGTCTCCTGCTGGAGCAGATCCCTTTGCCCAGTATTCGGGAATCTAGATTATTACCTGTCACAGTTTGGGTTTGGGCTGAGGGTCAGGGAGAAGCGTTTGGGGAGAGTCCTCATGACTTTGGCTGTTGGCGCCATGACCCACACTGAGCCGTCCCTTGGCAGGCGGGCACTGTGAACCGAGGCAGCGAGGTGATCGCCGCTGGGATGGTAGTGAACGACTGGTGTGCCTTCTGTGGCCTGGACACAACCAGCACAGAGCTGTCAGTGGTGGAGAGTGTTTTCAAGCTGAATGAAGCCCAGCCTAGCACCATTGCTACCAGCATGCGGGATTCCCTCATTGACAGGTATCTGGGCCTCTCTTCTTTTGAGGGGAGGGGAAGGGAGGGGAGGGAGATGCCACCTGTAATGGGAGCCACACTGTATTCATACTGGTAGGTTCTCCTTGCATGTGAGGCCACATCTGCACACTGCTGAGCAGGCATAGGGTACAGTCCACAAGCATTGCCTGAGTATCTGCCCACTGCCGTCTTTGAAGACGCTGGCTCAGTGTATCCCTTCTGTAGTCTGTCTTATTTTATCACTGACCACATGCTTTTGCAGTTTGTATTTGCCTGTGTGTCAGTGTCCCCAGCCAGTAGCCTGAGACAGGAAAGAGCTTTTTAATTGAAGGAAGGAGGGAAGGCTTCTTTAAGGAACGGAGGAGACCCAGGTGCCTAAGGGACTCAGGGGTGTGGGGAATGCATCAGAATCACCGTCATCTGGACTTTGTGGGTTTAAAACAAGAGTGGGTTCTTGGGCCCTAACCCTGGAAGGTTCTGGGGTGTTAGGCTCTAGAATCTCTTCCTTTGGAAGAGCAGCAGGTGCTGGATATTTAGTGTCCCCCCCCCACCCCCCCATTTAGGATCCTTCTCAAGGCACGCCATACCCAGCTAGCACAGGAGTCTATTTTTTTTTCTTTTTTTTAACATCTTTATTGGAGTATAATTGCTTTACAATGGTGTGTTAGTTTCTGCTTTATAACAAAGTGAATCAGTTATGCATATACATATGTTCCCATATCTCTTCCCTCTTGCGTCTCCCTCCCTCCCACCCTCCCTATCCCACCCCTCTAGGTGGTCACAAACCACCAAGCTGATCTCCCTGTGCTATGCAGCTGCTTCCCACTAGCTATCTGTTTTACGTTTGGTAGTGTATATATGTCCATGCCACTCTCTCACTTTGTCACAGCTTACCCTTCCCCCTCCCCATATCCTCAAGTCCATTCTCTAGTAGGCCTGCGTCTTTATTCCCGTCTTGCCCCTAGGTTCTTCATGACCTTTTTTTTTTTCTCTTAGATTCCATATATGTGTGTTAGCATACGGTATTTGTTTTTCTCTTTCTGACTTACTTCACTCTGTATGACAGACTCTAGGTCCATCCACCTCACTACAAATAACTCAATTTCATTTCTTTTTATGGCTGAGTAATATTCCATTGTATATATGTGCCACATCTTCTTTATCCATTCATCTGTTGATGGACACTTAGGTTGCTTCCATGTCCTAGCTATTGTGAATAGAGCTGCAATGAACATTTCGGTACATGACTCTTTTTGAATTATGGTTTTCTCAGGGTATATGCCCAGTAGTGGGATTGCTGGGTCATATGGTATTTCTATTTTTAGTTTTTAAAGGAACCTCCATACTGTTCTCCATAGTGGCTGTATCAATTTACATTCCCACCAACAGTGCAAGAGTGTTCCCTTTTCTCCACACACTCTCCAGCATTTATTGTTTCTGGATTTTTTGATGATGGCCATTCTGACTGGTGTGAGATGATATCTCATTGTAGTTTTGATTTGCATTTCTCTAATGATTAATGATGTTGAGCATTCTTTCATGTGTTTGTTGGCAATCTGTATATCTTCTTTGGAGAAATGTCTATTTAGGTCTTCTGCCCATTTTTGGATTGGGTTGTTTGTTTTTTTGTTATTGAGCTGCATTAGCTGCTTGTAAATTTTGGAGATTAATCCTTTGTCAGTTGCTTCATTTGCAAATATTTTCTCCCATTCTGAGGGTTGTCTTTTGGTCTTGTTTATGGTTTCCTTTGCTGTGCAAAAGCTTTTAAGTTTCATTAGGTCCCATTTGTTTATTTTTGTTTTTATTTCCATTTCTCTAGGAGCTGGGTCAAAAAGGATCTTGCTGTGATTTATGTCATAGAGTGTTCTGCCTATGTTTTCCTCTAAGAGTTTTGATAGTGTCTGGGCTTACATTTAGGTCTTTAATCCATTTTGAGTTTATTTTTGTGTATGGTGTTAGGGAGTGTTCTAATTTCATACTTTTACATGTAGCTGTCCAGTTTTCCCAGCACCACTTACTGAAGAGGCTGTCTTGTCTTGCCTCCTTTATCAAAGATAAGGTGACCATATGTGCGTGGGTTTATCTCTGGGCTTTCTATCCTGTTCCATTGATCTATATTTCTGTTTTTGTGCCAGTACCGTACTGTCTTGAGCACAGGAGTCTTTATGAGGATAGAAACCCCAAAGTAGAGCAAGTGTCCAGTAGCAGACTCCCTACTTACCAGGGGCAGAATTTCCCTTCATTTTCCCTCCTTCATTCATTCAATTGCTTGGTGTTCATTGAACCCTATGGACAAGACTCCATGTGGGATAGTCAGGCAACTTAGTGCTACATCCTGCCTCTGAGAGGGACTTAGATTGTAGCAGGGGAGAGAAGATGTAGTGGCCATATATAACTTAGCTACCTTCAAAGAAGAAGTAAAAGGTGCCTTTTGTGATTTTGGAAGCTCCTGTGATACACTTTCTGGAATCCAGGAAGGCTTTGGGGAGGACAGATCATTTAGTCTGGGCTTCAGGGAATGAGTAGGTAATTGAATATGCGAAGATAGGGTGGGGATGCCCCACTTTAGACAGAACCAGGGATGGGGAAGTGTGCAAGGTGTGAAGGGGAAAGGTTTTATTCCCAGTGTTGAGGACTCTGAATACCCATGTCGAGAAGTTTTGACTGTAGGTGTTTTGACCTTCGGTTTATGTTCGGATACTTGTTAACGTAGATTCTTGCCATCACCCCTCAGATACTGATTCCCTCAGTTTGGCGTGGGAGCCAACCATGTGTGGTTGTTTTAATAATCTTTCCTGGGTGATTCTGATGAGGGCAGTTTGGAGACCACACTGACAAACTCTGCTGTCAGCACTGGAGAGCAGTTGAAAGGGTCTGAACAGGAAAGTGGTACCAGTGGTTTTGTTATTTGTTCAACAACTTTTTTTTGAGCACCTACTATGTGCCAGACAGTAGTGATGGGGTGATGAATAAAATATACCCTTCCTCCCCTTTTGGAACATTGAACCTCATAAAGAAAACAGTACTTCCACAATTAACCATTTAATTAAAGAACAAAACAAAAAAAACTTCTTAGCAACCTAAGAACAGAAAGAAATTTCTGTAACCTGATAATTGTTACCTGCTAAACTACAGCAAATGTTGTATTTAATGGTGAAACTTCAGAAACTGCCAGGCACAACTGCCTACAGTCAGCAGCCCTGGTCAGCATTGCAGTTAGTTCAAATAAAGAAATGGGTGTTGGATTCCCCCCTCCATCTCCCTACTGGTAACCACTAGTTTGTTCTCTATATCTGTGAGTCTGCATCTGTCTTGTTATGTACATTCATTTGTTTAATTTTTTAGATTCCACATATAAGTGATAACATAGGAGTGTTTGTCTTTCTCTGTCTGACTTATTTCACTAAGCGTGATACTCTCTAGGTCCATCCACATTGTTGCAAATGGTAGAATTTCAATTTTTGTATAGCTGAGTAATATTCCATTGTGTGTGGTGTGTGTGTGTACGTTATACATCTCCTTTATCCATTTGTCTGTTGGGCACTTGGGTTGCTTCCATGTCTTGGCTATTGTAAATGATGCTGCTGTGAATATTGGGGTGCATGTATCTTTTTGAATTAGTGTTTTTGTTTTCTTTAGATATATATACAGCGGTGAAATTGCTGGATCATATGTTAGTTCTATTTTTAGTTGTTTGAGGAACCTCCATACTGTTTTCCATAGTGGATGCACCAATTTACATCCCACCAACAGTGTAGGAGGGTTTCCTTTCCTCCACATCCTCGCCAATATTTATCTCTTGTCTTTTTGATGACAGTCATTCTGACAGGTGTGTGGTGGTATCTCATTGTGGCTTTGATTTGCATTTCTCTGAAAATTAGCAGTGTTGAGCAATAAATGCCATTCTTTGTATATATTTATTCATAATCCTGCAATTTTGCTCAAATCTTATTCTAATATTTTGTGTACACATATTTTCTAGTCAGATGATTTAGTCATCAGAAAAGTTTTATTTCTTCCTTATTTCTGTTCCTCAGAATCTTGCATTGCATAGGAGGTCCAGAAAATGTTGAAGTGGAGAGAATAAGTAACCCTGTTTTTTTTCCTGACTTTAAAGGGAATGTTTCAGACCTTTCACCTTTAAACTATGTATCAGACTAAAATTCTAATATTATTTTACGGGTTTTTTGTTGTTGTTGCTGTCATTTTGTTTTGTTTTTAACAAAAGAGTATTGAATTTCTTCATATCTCTTTTCTGCATATATTGAAATGACCAAATTGTTTTTCTACTTGCATCTTGTAATGCAATAAATTACATTAATACAAAAAAAAAAAAATGGGTGTTGGAAAAGAAGAGACAAAACTCATTAGCCTCTTTTCGTTTTGAACCTGTTGAGTTTGAGGTGCCCATGAGACCTTACAAGGAAGGTGTCAGGTAGGGGATTAGAAATATGTACTTCAACTTCCCCAAAGTTCTTTCATTTCTTCTATTTAAGATATTATGAGGAAAAGCCAATCCTAGGAAAACTAAGATAGAATCCAACTTTTTTAGTACTTTAAAGAGAGAAATAAAAACTTCAGATAACAAAAAAAAGCAAACAAAAAAACCCAAAAAGAAATATGTACTTCAGGGAATTCCCTGGCAGTCCAGTGGTTAGGACTTGGTGCTTTCACTGCCAAGGGCCCGGGTTCAGTCCCTGTTCGGGGAGCTAAAATCCTGCAAGCCGCGAGGCGCGGCCGAAAAAAAGAAATACGTACTTCACTTTTATAATCATGCACGTGATTATCACCTCCAGGAAGAATGTTCTGGCCCTGCCACTAGAGGATTTGGGGCCTGGACGTGTCCCTTCCCCTCTCTGAGCCACCTTGTTTGTTCCCTTGTCTAATGTCTGTTGGGCTTGACCTGTGAGGCTCTGATTTATGATCAATAACGATTTGAATAAGTTATTGAGTTCACCCACCCGAGTGGAGGAGTTACTTTTAGTTTTTAAGCACTGAGAGTGCTAGACTGGATTTGTGACTTGTGGGAGCAGTGGAATCTGGAAGGGGCTCTGTGTGTGGCCCTTCGGGGCTGAGCTGGAACAGAGGTCCTGGGGGTAAGGGTGGAGGCAAGCACCTTGAGAATGGAGGGTGAGCTGTGCTCTGTGAAGCACCTACTGACAATGCTCCTTCTCTCTCTAGCCTCACCTGAGTCACCTTCCATACTCTTCCATGGGCTCCTGGCTCTGGACTTTGGCTCCGTCTCCACGCCCCACCCGGTCTGTCCTGGATGCTGGCAGGGCGGTGGCAGAGAGCTCACCTGGACTCAGTGGCTGGATGCCCAGCCCTTCTTCACCTGTGCCCATCTCCTGAATCTATAGTTACTGCAAAAATCTGCCACATGCTGGCCGGCAGGTCCTATGGCTTCTGGCTGAGAGCTGTGTTGTCTGTGCCAACCCATTAAAGGGCAGCTTCTTCCGGCCATTCTGAATGTGTTATTTGGGGACCTCCGCCTGCACTCAGCCCCGCACCATTGTTCCAGGGGGGAGGTGGGGTAGGATGCACACACACCCCTTAGTTCTACAGTCTCCCACTCCTCTCCCCCCATCACCAGATGGGCGGTTTCATCCCAGGACAAGAGGAAGCAGCACTCTCCACTGTACTTCTCCCGTTTTCCACACAACTTCAGCCTCATACTTTTGGCTTCAAAGATGAGAGTCTGTTTCAACTCTCCCTAGGCCAGTGTGAGGATCCTGAAGGGCTCTGGGCACCTGGCTACAGGGCAGTCTTGTCCTCTTTGACCCAGGGTGGATGGAGGTTTGCTGGCCTGGCTGTTAGGTGCCCAGGACCGCCTCAGACCAGTCTCGGTAGGCCCGTTTCTTTAGGGCCTTCGGTGGGTGCGGAACCGGGCTGGAGAGGCATGAGTAGCTGGGGCGGCTCCAAGCGTCTCCGAGCTGCTCGCGGGGCGGGGCCCCGGGACTTCGGGGCGGGTTTGGCCGGTTGCTGGTGGGTGGGGTCGGGTTGGCTGGGTCCCGCCCCTGTACCCTGAAACCTTCGTCGCTGGCGGTCGGAGGGCGGGGTTCGTGCGCCGTGGCGTCACGACGCCAGTCCTTCCAGACGGCGCTGCGCAGGCGAGCCGGGAGAGGAGGCCGGCGCTGGGATTCCGATCGGCGGCTCGGGCGGTGCGAGGTGAGGGTCGGTTCGGGCCGGGCCGGGCCGGGGCGGGGGTGGCGTGCGGCCCGTCCCGTACCTGACGGGCCTCTCGTCCTGCAGAACATGGGAGCTCAGCTGAGCGTTGGCCAGGGCGCCGCGCAGCCGGCGCAGCCCCAGCCCCAGCCCCAGCCCCAGCCCCAGCCCCAGCCCCAGCCCCAGCCCCAACCTCAGACCCAACCCCAGACCCACCCCCAACCCCAGCCCGCGGCGCCCGAGGGCCCTGGGCGGCCCTGGCCAGAGCCCGGCCCTTGGGGGCCGCTGGACGACGTGCGCTTCCTTGTCGTCTGCACCTCCTGGTACTGACTCGTCGCTCTCCGCACTTACCGCCCGCCGCCTCCTGTCATCCCGTCCGCCTCTCCTGCTCGGGTCCTGGTCCTTGTCGTCTCTCCCCACCTTCCGCCACCCCGGAGACGCGCGGAGACTCGGGGAGCTCGCTGGGGACTGGAAGGAAGCCTCCTCCGCAGTCTCGCCTTGGGGCACCGTCTTGCCTCTGGCCCCTCCCGCTACCCCAGATTCGTTGGCTTCTCAGCCTGCACCCAGACCAGCTCAGACCTTTGTGTTCATCCCCACCCCCCAGTTTCTCCAGCCGTCTGGGTGCTGGGGCAGCCTTCCCTGTCACTGGCTTCCAGAACCAGGCCAGGGCTCTTGGTAAGAAGACCCTAAGGCTGCTGACCTAATTTCACCTCATTTTTCCCTGTTGCCAAGAACTGGGCTCTTGCTTTTGTCCTTGGTCATGGCACCATGTGCCTTGACTTCAAAGAAGACCTTGCCACAGTGAACCTGCCCATACCTCTCCTGGGAGGGGTTGCTCCGCCATCCTGGGTGCCACCCTGGCATTATCTGGCTGTTTTCCTGAGACCCCAGTAACAGAGGGCCTCCAGGGCCAGCCTTTTGGAGAGAGGGGGCATCTGATTTTTGGGCTGGCAGATGAGATGCATGGGGCAGCTCCCAGACACCCCAAAGCACCCTGTCTCCCAGAAACTTCTTAAGGCCACCCAGAACCTGATCCTTGTTCCCACATCCCAGGGAAATGACACACTCTGTATTTTTGTTTTATTTAGAAATGATTTAAAAAACATTATACAAAGGCTGATCAGTTTAAAATGTGACTGACACTGAAATGCTGTGATGTTCCCCAGACTGAGGGGAAGCTGGGCTCTGGGGCCCCCAGTGCTTTGCCCCTCTGTCTGCCCTGTCCTGGGATGATGGACAAACGGATGACCACAAGGCAGGAGAATCCATGATTGGAAGCCTCCAGGCTGAGCCCTCTCTGGGCCTGGCCCTGCATCCCTCACATCTGCAGCCTGGGCTGCCTGCCTCCATCTCCTGCTCTTTCTCAGCTGACCTCGGTAGTATCAGGAGCCAGTGGGAGCCTGGGGGGCCTAGAGCTTTCAAGAAGTGAGAGCACCAACCTGAGGAGTGGAGAGGGACCCGGAAGGGGAGAAGGGAGGCCAAGAAAAGATGGATAAAAGAGACACTTCTGATCTCATCTTGGACCCTAGAGGGGTCTGGCAAGCCCACTGGATGGCCTGGGCAAGTAACAGCCTTTCTGTGCTTCATTTGAGGGCACAGTGAGAGTTATCCTTGGCCTCCCAGGGACTGCATGAGTTACATGTGAGCAGACAGGGGTGAGCTAATAAAGTGCTTTGCAAAGTATAAAACACTGTACAAACCTATGAATCACTAATATCTCTGCAGTTGTTCCCCACCCGTCCCAGGGAGCCCGCCCTTGGCCAAAATGAGAAAAAAACAGAAGGTTGATGACAGGGAACACAGTGGACCCATATAGGTGTCTCTGGGATGAGAGATTTTGCTCAAGACAGCTCCCAGAGTCCCTGTCTGCTACAGGTTAAGCAGACTCAAAGCCCAGAGGCCACGGGGTGGGGGCAAGGCCCATGCAGGCTCAGAGGCCCTGCCAACACCCTGAAGACTGACACCGCCGCTCGGATTTGGCAGGGAGCCAGTGGAGATAGTTGAACCCATTGGTCTTGCCTCCGGCTCCTTAGTGACAAGCAGGGCTGCCTCTTACTGGGTTGGAGCGAGGCAAGCCGAGCTCTAGGAATTCCTGCCAGAGACAGTGAGGGGCGGGCCCCTAGGCTTGGGGTTGTTACCAGTTGTGGCTGCCCTTTTCCGAAGAGCAATGCAGGGTGATGGGCCCAGAGAGCTGGGTTAGCAGGGGCCAAGCTTATGGTATAAACACTGCTTCTGGGCTGAGAGATTGAATTGGTCTCAGGGTAGCTAGGGGTGTGGGCTCTGAGCACTTCAGAAGGCTGCCCTGGGCCCCTTACCCCAAGGCCGTGAGAATGTTGGCCTGGACCTGTTTCCGTCTCACCTCACTAGTCAGGCTGAGCCCTCAGGCCACAAGCGACAGGCTGGAGCAGGGCCAGGGACTTGGGGGATGGGGAGAGGAACGGGAGAGTGGAGGACAGCTACAAACTCAGATCAGCCTCCAGAGATGGGGTCAGCTCCTGCTCCAGCCCTTTAGCCTCATTAGCAGGGCCCAGCTCCTGGCGTGTCTGGGCACTAGAGTGGCCTTAACAGCACCTTGGTCCTTATCGCTGGGGGGAGGGCTGGCCTCATCACCAAGACAGTCACCTCTAATTCACCTAAAGCCTCAAGCAGCCTTTGCAGAATGGGACTTTAAACAATAGTGACAGGACATTGAAGTATTCACGACATGACAGCTGGGTCCTTGTCAGACCCAGCTGGGCCACAGCCCTGCCTGCAGCATGTGACCCTAAATCCTGGGTCTCAGAGGAGACCCTGACGTGTGGAGCAGGTTTCCTGAGGGATCTGCTGTTGCCAGCAGAGGAAACCCAGGCTTGTTGCCCACTGTGTCGGCAGCAGGGGTCCTGTAGCCTTGGAGGACAGTGGGGTAGGGGTGGGGGGACATCTGACCAGCAGGTGTTGGCAATGGGGGACCAGGACTGGTGGCATCTCCCAGATGGGGCTGAGAGCGCTAGTGCTGGCTTCTCACAGAAGGTGCTGGGTCCAGCCAAGTACGGATGGTGCTGTGGTACCTCATGGACGCCATAGGGCGCAGTGACCATGGGCCTCCTCCTGGCATGGTCCCTGCCTCCTGATGGGGCCTGGCCTATTCCCTTGAGTAGGGAGCAGTTTACCCAGGACAGAAGGCTGGCAGCTGGGTGCCAGACACCCACCCTGGTGCACAGCTGCCATCACTCCCTGCCCCATGCTCAGCCTAGGCCAATGCACCACCACTTCAGCTACATGACCCCTGGCCTAGGGCCATGCTGGCCCCGGTGGGCAGTTGCCAGAGCTGCCCTTCAGACCCTGGTGAGGAAGGGCCTGGCTGGCCAGACCGAGTGGACAGAGAGGGCTCTGGGCTGCTCACACCCACTCCTGGACTGGCCGCTTATAGTAGGTGACAGGCTGAGGGCCTGCCTTGTTCTTGAACTGGAAGATGGTGTAGACCAGCACCAGGATGCAGAGGGACAGGATGCAGGGGATGACCACGGCCACTGCATTCACAGAGCCTGGCATGTCGTTGATGGTCACCATGATGTCCACATCGTCCTGGGGCAGCCGCCGCTCCTTGCGCCTCTCCACCTCCTTCTGGTTGCAGCCCATCCAGTCACGCAGGATGTTGCGCGGGTAGCCTGGCTCCACGCTTAGTTTCTGGTTGTCGAATTTCCAGTAGTCCCGGCCCTTGTAGAAGTAGGTGTAATCTGCAGAAACACGGCCCATCATCACCATCCCAGACACTTCCCTGCACCTGTTCTGCGCCAGCGTGAGCGGGCCCAGGGTGCTGTGGCAGCGTGGAGGAGGGGCGCCTCTCCCACCTGGGAGGAGCCCAAGAGGATCTCTGAAAGGCCGGTGGGCACATGATGTGGTGGGGGCGTGTTGGAACTCTTGGAGGTAGGCCTGCGGCGCTTCGCACACCCTACAAGTGGTGTGGCTTGTTGAGGATGACCCGCCCAGCTGCAGAGAGGCACCTGGGACCTGGAGCAGCCCACCCTGTCATCTCAAAGGTGCTGGGAAGCCACTGAGGGGCTGGAAGTAGCATTGGTAAGCTCATTTTGTGCTTCCCAGACAGGACTCTTCTCAGCCCTGGTCCCAGCTCTGCTATAGTGTGCCCATAGCCTCCCCCCTCCCCCATGTGAGTCAGATCAAGCCCCCAGCGTAAGGCTTGGACGGCACTGTCTCCATAGCTCTAGGGCTGAGCCAGCTTCTGCCTGAGCCAAGGGAGGCAGGGAGCAAGATTTCTCCTGTTGACGGAGGGCACCACCTCTTCGCAGTTATCATGGACATTTTTGGCTTGGCACACGTGACTGTGCAACACAGATTGCAGGGTTGCTGGGACCCTGCTGGGGGAGGGGCTGGAAGGAAAAGAGGCAGCAGGGCTTGGCAACCACCACAAGGCTCCCTGCAGCAGCCTTATCGCCCCGCCAGTCCACAGACACAGAGCAACTCACGCTCTCCTATTGGCCGGCTCCCCACCTTGGCTGGGATTTTCATTGGCTAAAGTTCTTGATGTCACCTGTCTCTGAGGCTCCCCAGAAAGTGAGACCATGTGTGTAAAGCATCAGGTACACAGGAGAGCCACCAAATAGCAGCTCTGCCCCTGTGGCTGCTGGCTTTCTTACCGGTGATGTCTCCTTGGAGAGCTCTTCCTGACGACCCTCTCTCACATGGCCCTCTGCCTAGATGCTCTCTCACAAATGCTTTCCGTTATTGCATTTGTTGCCACTTTGTTTTTTGCCTCTAGACTGGGAGCCAAGGATGCAAGGCAAGTCTTGTTCCAAGCTCCATCCCCAGCCCTCCCATACAACCTGGCTCTCAGCAATTATTGTGGAGTGAATGAATGACACCTGTCATTCCATAAAAACTAAAACACCCCAACAAGATAATGATGATAACAGCTAAAACTTACATGGCATGGGCCAAGTGCTCTACATAATTTATCTTACTTAATCCTCACAAAGCCCTATGAGGTAGGTACCATTATTATCCCCATTTTACAGATGAAGAAACTGAGGAAACTTAAGTGATTTGCACAAACTCCTAATAAGTAGTGGAGGTGGGATATGAAACCAGCCAGGCTGGCTCCAGGGTCTGTGCTTTTGACCAGATGAGCGGAGATGGAACAAATATCCATGGATAGCCACTCTGCACCTGGCAAGTCCCAGCCCCTCTTCTTGAGAAGCTTCTAGTCCGGAGGGGGGAGAGGCTGTGAGTCAGCCTGGCCTCCAGGAGGAGCTTAGGAAATGTCTCATAATTAGAAAATGCTGCTCTCTTTAAGCCCTGTGAAAAAGCACCTTTGAACCACCACATCCATCATTTCAGATCTGATAACTTGAGGGACTCCTAGAGTACACCTGAGGGCCACTGTTTGAGAAGTGCTATCTGAGGGAATGAAGTCAGTCTATGAAAACATCTCTCAATTGCGAATGATCCCTACAGATGAGAAATTGTGACTTGGCCGCTGGTAAGAGAGGATTAATTTACTGGGTGAACATGGGTCGATATGAGGCAGTTGTCTTTGCCACCAGGCAGTGTTTCTCAAACCTGGATACCCTGAGAGTATGCCCGTGGGCCCCGGTGAGACCCACGTGAAATCAGACCCCCCTTCACAAAACCCGGCCGGGTTCTTACGTACATCCTTCCTTGCTGATGAAGGCCCCTTGTGGAGCCTGGGGGATGCCCTTCCACACGGTGATGGGCTTGGGATAGCCAGGGTCCGTGGCCCGCCGCTCCTCGCTGTAGCGCCAGTACCGCTCGCCTTTGAAAAAGTAGGTCTTGCCCACAGGTTCCCAGCGCAGAGCTGTGTCAATGCCTTCTCGGGGCAGACAGCTGCCCAGCTCCCCCAGGCTGTGGGGGTACCCAGGCTCCACCGTCACCTCCTTAAACACCCAGTACTTGTCACCTGTGGCCAAGAGGAACCCAGGATTAGCCCTCCCCGGTCATTCGTGCTGGAGGTTGTGGATAGAGCCACTTGCCCATCATCCACTGGGACCGAAGTCAGTCATGGAGCCAGTGTCAGGGGGAGACAGCCCTGGTCCTGCTTGATCCCTGTGGCGGAGGAGGCTGAGGCCCCTTGGCCCAGGCAGAGCTTAGGGGGCAAGAAGCCAGAATCCAGTCTCAGATCCTGGGCAGCTCGCCCCACGCTGCCCAGGCTCCGTGCCCCACCCTCTTTTCCTTTCATGTGACTTGCTCCTTTTTCCTTTCCGGGTGACCTCAGCCTCTCATGGCTTCATACACACACTAGTACTCCCCCCACCTTCTACCAGTGACACCCAACTCTGAGGCTGCCACTCTCCCAGTGAATCTGGGCACCAGGCCCAGGACCCTGATTGCCCACCGTCCTCTGGGCATTTCTAGGTCGGCTTCCGGAGTTCCTCCTCTCCACCCCAGGGGCTCCCTCCTTCACCACCTGTCTGCCTCCCAGGGTCCCCAAGAAGGTGGCATCAACCTCTCTTTCCTTCTCCTCTCAGCACTTAGCCTCTCACAAGGCCTTGTCAACCGCCTAGCCTCACTGCTCCTCCCTGGTACAGGCCTTACAGACATCGCTCTCCTCAACTCCAGCAGCCATCTCAGAAACGGCCTCCTGCCTCTGCCTGGATTGCTGCCTGCCCTCTGGCTCTCTGCTGCTCAGAGACAAACAGTGAACTTCCAGCATTGCCCTAATGGATTAAGACCACAGTCTGGCTGGGCAGCCAGGGCTCCTCAGGACTCTCCCCTAAACTACCTTTCCAGGCCACTTCTCACAGCTCTCTGGTGGGGCTCCATGGCTGTCTGGTGGGTCTTCTAAAGCCCTTTGAACTACTCCTTTGCCCATGCTGTTCCTTCCCCTTGGAATGCTTTTCTCGCTCCTCACTATCTGAATCTTACTCTTCTGAGGCCTGGCCCAAGTCAAGATAATCGAAGTGAAACAACCTAGCACAGGGAGGGCCTGCCATACACCTGGTTCCCCCTCCTCCCCTGGCCTCTCCAGCATGCGTGACCTCCCCCCTCCGGGCTCTTACAGAACTCACAGGGTGGCTTTCCATGGAGCACTGGATGGTCTTCAGTTGTCTGCACCACCCTCTACTTTGTGGGGGTGAGAGGCTTGTCACCCCACCACCTTCGGCACATACAGACCCTCAACAATCACTCCCTGACTTAATTTCCCTGCCTGCAGGGATCGTCCTGTCAGATGGCAGTGTTTCTGTTAGGGCCAGAAGGACCCTTGCAGCTCATCTGCCTCCCACCCTGCCTCTTCCAGTTTACAGGTGGAAAAAGGGGGTCCCGAGAAGGGCAGGAAAGCATGCCAGGTCCTTCTGCACAGGCCACGTTACCTTTGAAGAAGACAAATCTTCCATCAGCCCTTTCATAGGCTGCGTCTATGCGGGCGGGCAGGCCTTTCCAGAACTGCTCGATCTGCATGGGGTAGCCCTCCTGTACCCGGTTATTGCGCAGGCGCCAGAACCAGCGATCCTGGGGGTTAAGGCAAGGAAAGAAAGAGGCATAGCCTTTGAACCCAGTGATCTCAGCCCTGGGGCTCAGGCCCCAACAACCCAACACGTTCCCCTGGGCCCAGCCTTGCAACCCTCCCTGAAGTCTGTCCATTTACTGCTTCTATCTTTCAAAGCCCAATGAGGAAGATAAAATGCCCATCAACTCTCTTCACTTAAGGCTCCTGATGGCTCTTGCTGCCCAAGGGGCCATGAGACAGAGCCAGCAGACAGGCCTGGTGGGCAGAGGAAGCGTCGGGTAGCTGGAAGGGATGATGCAAGGCCTGGGATGACCACATGAGGGCAGCGGAGAGTCACCGACGTCAGCGGGGCCCCTCCGCAGGCTGGTGGGAAGCAGGGGTTGGTCACTGAGCCTGGGCAGAGTGCCCGCCTCATGGCTGGCTCCAGCCAGCAGGGTAAGGTCTGTGGGAAGCAAGCCGTGGAAATTCCCCCAAGCCCCGGGTGTGAATTCAGTTTCCTCCTCTTACAGTTGCATGACCTGGGGTTCAGTACTTAAAGAGCCTCACCTGCAAAGGGGGGTAATAGTGGGGGGGTCAGATGAGAGATTATAGGTGAAGTGCCTAGAACAGTACAGGGCACATAGTCAACGTTAAGTAAATGGCAGCTCAATAGGCCAAGAATGTGAAAAAAGCCCTCCTCCTCAAATTGGTGCCTGGTCCCACTGCAGCCCTGGTTGGTAGGCAGTCTGGGCGAGGCCTGTAACCTCCTAGGACCTCGGTTTTCTTATGTGTGAATGGGAATGATAAAACCCAGACTTGCTTAGGAACCGTTCAGTTGGAGGATCCAAGGGTGCAGAAGAATGAACATGATACATAAAAATTGTACAGGGGCTTCCCTGGTGGCGCAGTGGTTAAGAATCCGCCTGCCAATGCAGGGAACACGGGTTCAAGCCCTGGTCCGGGAAGATTCCACATGACGCGGAGCAACTAAGCCTGTGCGCCACAACTACTGAGGCTATGCTCTAGAGCCCACGAGCCACAACTACTGAGCCCGCATGCCACAACTAGTGAAGCCCGTGCACCTAGAGCCCGTGCTCTGCAACAAGAGAAGCCACCACAATGAGAAGCCCATGCACCACAACGAAGAGTAGCCCCTGCTCGCCACAACTAGAGAAAGCCCGTGCGCAGCAACGAAGACCCAACGCAGCCAAAAAAAAAGGTACAAAAGCTAGAAGTTTTTTTTTTTTTTTAAGGTGTTTTACGAAGTACTTTCACATCCAGTTTTTTAAACCTTATTTTGACTTTCGCAACTCCTGTTTAAGTAGATCTGAGATACACAGAGTCTTAAGGAAGGCCAAGTGACTCTCCTTGACCCACGCAGTGAGAGCAGGACTGGGGCTGACCCCTGTCGCCTGATTCTTGGTGAGAGCTCAAAGCTTGCTGGGGAGAATTCCACAAGGTGAGTGGGGCAGCTCTCCGCAACCAGCCAGTGTGAC
Organism: Eubalaena glacialis; assembly: GCF_028564815.1. NCBI lineage: Eukaryota > Metazoa > Chordata > Mammalia > Artiodactyla > Balaenidae > Eubalaena > Eubalaena glacialis. Next base: position 24,584,078 of record NC_083728.1, read on the forward strand.
AGAGACACGCTGTCAGCGCAGGGCCTCTTGTGCTGGTGGCCGGGAGTGTGGTCAGCAGGCAGTTTTCAACTGTCAACCTCGCTGGGGATGGCCTAGCTCCAGAGAGCTCCCTCAAGGTCATGCCCTCCCTCATCCATTGACTGAATAAAGTTCCAGCCATTTGGGGCCCAACACGGGACAACTCTGACGGGCCATTCTAGCTCCAGAACTCGCTGTGGGCGTGGCCGGGTCTGCAGTGGGTCTAGTTGCTGCTTATCTTCTCCTGCCCCATCGTGCTTCCTTCCCCTCCTTCCCACAGATGTGGATCCCAAAGGTGCTCCCTAGTCAAAATCCTGCATCCCAAACACTGTCCCAGAGCCTGCTTCCCTGAGAACCCAACTGCAACACACTGAGCAGGCTGCCACCCTGCAACCCATGGCTAAAGGGACAGACACAGGCCAGGGGACAAGACGTTGCCTGGCCAGCTTCCTGTCAGGCGCTCCTCTGAACCAGCCCTGGCAGGATCCGGAGACAGATGCAGCCACTGCTGTGCCAGCCCCTACTCCAAGCCAACATCTTCACAGCCATGACTCCTTTGATCTGCACACGCCCTTCGTTAGAGAAATGACTCTCCCAGCTCTCAGATGGAGAAACTGAGGTCCAGACAAGGGAGGTGACTTGCTCAGAGTCACAGACCAGAGGCCGGTCTCCAGCACTTTTCCCCCAGCGTTAACCCTTGGGAAGGGGCAGGGTCACCACTTCCCCCCTCCCTCTTGGAAACAAGTCCATTCACCCAGCAGCACCAGGAAGAGACCCCATGGCCTGGCCGCTGGGCTAGCTCCCCTCCAGGCCCCACAGCAGGCCTAATCCCAGAGCAGCAGCTCTCTCCCGCCCCGTGGTGGGGGAAGGAGTGGGAGGGCAGCACCGAGGTCCTACCTTAAACACAAACATCTCGCCCCGGAAGAGGGCCACCGTGTCGAAGTTGCCGTCACAGATGTTGGGTTTGGCGCCCGGTGTGGCTGGCTGGTCCCCCAGGGGCGGCCGAGGGGGCCTGGGCTGGCGCTCATGCTTCCTCTCAGACGGTGAGTGGATCCTGCGGACGGGGAGTGTGGGGAGGGGCCTTGTGGGCTCCAGGGGCTCCGCGGGGGGTCCTGGAGAGAGGGGCTACATCTTAGAGAAGGGCCAGGCATGCCCTGCCCCCCGCTGCCATTGCCTCATCATCACCTGGGCAACTCTGAGACAAGCCTGTCACACTCCAGCCTCTTGTCCCCCCTCTCCCATTGTTTACTCCCCCAGTCTTTGAGAAAATCCATGAAAAGAGCCATTAGATGGGAACTCCCATCTTTCCACCCCCAAATCTGGTATCTTCTCTTTCTTCTCTCCTGTTATGAGAGAGGACATGTCCCTTCTTAGGCTCAGTGTCCCCTACCCTCTCTGTCTGCTCCCCCCATTCTTTATCCTGCTCCAATATGGCCTCTGCCTCGTCACCCAATGAAACTGCTGTCAAGATCACCAATGACCTCCCTGTTGCCAAATCCAACATGACTTGACCCAAACTTTGATGTCCATATGAATCATTCAGGGATCTTGATAAAATGCAGATTGTGACTCAGAGGGTCTGGGGTGGGGCCTTAGATTCTGTGTTTCTTCAGGCTCTCAGGTGATGCCAAAGTTACTGGTCTGAGGCCCACACTTTGAGTAGCAAGATCATACACACACTTTCCTTAAAACACTCTTCTCTCTTTTCCAGAACCTGCACTCTCTTGGTTTTCCTCCTACCTCGTGTACTGTTCCTTCTCAGCCTGCTTTGCTGGCAGCCTTTCCTCATCCACCTGGCTCTAAAGGTCGGCATGCCCCTGGGTCCTCTCCTCTCCCCTCCCCTCCCCTTCTCTCTCTCTCTCTCGCTCTCTCTGTCTGTCTGTCTGTTTCTCTCTATTTTGGTCCCTAGGTCAGTGCTTCTCAACTTGGGCTGCATATTAGGATCACCTGGGGAACTTTTAAAACCCCTGATGTTCAGAAGTCACCCCAGACCAATTAAAACCAAATTTCTGGGGGTGAAGGCTGGGTATCAGTATTTTTTTAAATTGAAATCCCAAGGTGATTCCAATGGACTGCCAAGTTGAGAATCACTACCCGAAGTGATCTCTTCCAGGTTCATGGCTTTAAAGACCTCTGTTCAAGCCGTCCCATAGAACGTTCTGTGATTACATAAATGTTCTATATATCTGCACTGTCCAATACAGAAGCCTCTAGCCATGTGTGGCTATCGAGCACTTGAAATGAGCAACTAGTTATTAGTGCAGCAGAAGAACTGAGATTTTAATTTTATTTAATTCTAATTAATATAAATTTAAATAGCCACATGTGGCTAGTGGCTACCGTATTGAACACCAAAGATCCCAGATCAATATTCCAGCCCAGATCTCTGAGCTACAGAGGTCAATCTATTGCTCCACAATTACAAAAGCCAGAAACCTCACCCCTGTGTCTAATCTATCAGCAAATAGGGTCCATTTTATTTTCAAAATACCTCCTAGTCCCCACCACCTATCCAGTCCTCTGCTGCCTCACCTGTGGAGATCCTGCCCATCCTCCAGGCTTTGGATGGGGCGACCTCCTCTGTGAGGTCCTCAGAGCCTCCAGAGGGAGCCCTCCTCCCGTACTCCACAGCCTGGGGGCTGTAGGGACCGTGCCATGTGGACATGCGTTTGCCGTAATAAACTGGTCTGCCCGTCTCAACCGACTTGACAAGAACAAGAACTTCCCACACCGGTGTGAACAGAGAATGGGGTGGCCTGGTAGCAGGCCCCTCAAATCTTAGCAAGATATCAGCCTAGTTTGTCTTTTTTTCTTGTTTAAGAAAAAAGCTCTGGTAATAATACTTATCCTATTGTATCACCATTACTTGGGCAGATGGGTGAGTCTCTTGGCTAGAGGTGGGACCCCTTGAGAGGGAACCACAGGAGGTGAGAGGGAGGTGGGTGGAGGGGGGGAGGCGGGTAGAGTAGGGGGAATGGGCGGCTCTCTGTTCACTTTTGTCCCTCCCAGTTGCAGCTCAGACCCTCCCCTAGGTTTCCCAAGTGTGCAGGGAAGGAGGGGGGTGGGGGAGGAGCCTTGCAGACAGCAGTCAGAGGCCCAGGTCCCCGGCCTCCCCCCAACCCCCCGCCCCAACAGGCAGGCAGTCATGGCCCAGCCCAAGGAAGGAACGGTGGCCCTGCTCCCCTGCCACACACCGTAGATCTTCTGGATGCCCTGGAGATCATCCTGAGGCAGCTTGAAGTTGTGTGTTTCCATGTACTGGTAGAAGGGTGCCATGATGGCGCTGGGGTCGTTGGAGTGCTCCAGTCCCAGCGCGTGGCCCAGCTCATGCACAGCCACCAGGAAGAGGTCATTCCCTGTGGAGGAGGAGATGGGGAGGTGCCCAGGGCGCCCACTCAGGTGTCAGTCAGTCAGTCAGTCAATCCATTACTTCAGCAAACACCTAGCATAAGCTTTGTGCCAGGCCCTGTCCCGGACACTGGGACATACACACCCCTGCCTTCCAGAACTCTCCATATAGTGGTGGATAGGGACAGAGAAACAAAATAAGTGAAATTAGTGTTCCAGGTGCTTCTACAGCTGTCTATAAGGGTCGAGTGAGGACTCCGAGGAGGAAGGAGTCATTTACGCTTGAAGGAAGATGTTCAGGGAAAGCGTCATGAAGGTGAAGCTTAAGGTGAGTCTAGAAAGATAAGAAGTTAGTCAGCAGAATGGATTCAGTGGGAAGGAGAGGAAGAGGGGCGGGGGTGGCATTCCTGGCTGAGAGAATGCTATGAACAACGTCCAGGGACAAGCAGTTTCATTCCACTTGGCTCCGGAGCAAAGCAGGAGGGGAGGGCCGGAGGGAGATGAGGTCAGCCAGGCTGGCAAGCAGGGCTTGTGATGCCACGCAAAGGAATTTGGATTGGCTTCTTGGCCAGTGGGGGGTTTAAGCAGGTTGGTGTTGGGGGGGTGGTGGTGACATGATGAAATCACTCTGGCTGCAGTTGGAGGAAGGATTAGAGGGTGATGAGACCAGAGGCAGGGGGATCAGTGGGGTCTGTCTGGAAGCCAGTGTGAGGGTCCCGGTGAGAGATGAAAAGAGCCTGAGCCAAGGCAGAGGGGGTGCGACGGGCAGAGGGGAGTCCTGGGGGCAGCAGGCTGGCGGTCATCTTCAGAGACCCAGTGGCAGGCGGAGCCTTGGTCGTGCAGCAGCTCTCAGTCCTGAAAGGACTGAACTATGGCCAAGATCAACGCAGGGATTCGAATGTGAGTGAAAACAAAAGGTCCAGGTACTGAAAGTGGGACACGGGATCCCGAGGGTGAAGCTGAGGCAGCAACACGGCAGAGTGGTCGTGAGCCTGGGCCCCTGAATGGGACAGGTCTCGTTCATTTCCAGCTCTACCCCAATGAGCTTTGTGAATTTGGTCAGAAGGTCTACCCCCTGAGCCCCAATTTCCTTGTTTGTACAACGCGGAGGTCATACCTACTTCAGAGGGTTGTGTGAGGACTGGATAGGATAAGACGTGTAGAGGGCATGAGGCTGCATGGCAGCTGCTGTCACCATGCATAAGACAGCAGCTTGGTCCCTGGAACAAGCCCATTGACCAGAAAGGAAGCACAAGGCCCTTGGGGTCCCAGCAACCAGATCCTCTTAAAGCCAACTCCCTTGAACTTCTGGGTCAGGCCTGGGACAGCAAGGCCTGACTTTGGGGGGGGATTAAGCAGCCCTGGCTTTGGGAAAGACATGCAAGGGGCAGGGAGTTGAGCAGGCCGTCGAATCAACAGTCCTGACTCATATTATGTCCAGTTATAGACTCCTGCTTGCCTCGACCTCTGGCATTTGAATGTCCCTTGAGCCCTGCCTCTGTTGCCCAGCCCTAAGGCATGTCACAGTCCAGTCCTGCCACCTTGAAGTGCAGGGGAGGCTGCCAAGAGCCCAGGAGGTGGTCAGGAGCCCTAGTGCTCTGGCCCCAGTGGCACTGGCCAAGCTGCCCTACCCCAGCCCGGCTGAGGGCCCCACGAGGGTCAGATGAGGCTGGGGATTGTGTCTGGCCTTCCTGGCTAAGGTCTCGGGAAGAGAGAAGAGCCCAATGGGGCGTACTCAGTCACACACGTGCATGCCTGCCACTCTGCGGACACCACCATTACCTTCAGCGAAGGGTGGATGGGCAAGATCAGGGGAAGTTTGGCCAAGAGCCTGGGGCTGGCCTTCTGCTGGGGCAGGGCAAGCTGGCATGAGGAGGCCAGGCCGCCCCCAGTTCCCTCCTCAGGTCCTGGCCCCTCTGGCAGCGGGGAAGGGTGAGCTCATCTCTGAGCTCCATCCCAAACAAAGGTGGCTGCTAGCACCAATGGAAGGCAGCCCTGCTTCCTGGGGTCCAGTCCTGGCTCTGCTCCTGGCCCGTTCTGTGACCTGGGACAAGCTGTTTGGGCCTCTTGTCTCCTGACTAGGCTCTTCCTCAGGGAGCATCCACAGGGATTTCAGCTGAGAACCAGGGAGCAGGGCTCTGGGCACCTGGCTAGACTCTAAACCTTTGTCCTCAGCCTGTGTCTATTACTCTGTTAGCCTCTGTGCTGGGTCTCTGCAGAGAACAGGAGTAAGCCCTTGAAGGAAAGGGGTCTGTGGGTTTGTTCCAGGGACCAAAAGGCAGAGGAGAGCTGGGGAGCTGGCATCCTACTGCACAGAATCCCGAGAGACCTGTTAAGTGGGGGCTGCTCTGGGGAGATGGAAGGAGAGTGGGGAGGGGCAGGAGAACTCCAGAAAAAGCAGAAGGATGGAGAAGACCCACATGCTTAATGGGCAGGAGGCTGGTAAGGGCTTCACCACCCAAGAGGGCAAAAGGCAGAGAAGCAGAGTGGTCAGAAGTGCAGTCCCTGGGCGTCTGACTGCCGTGACTCCCGGCTCTGCCATGTCCTAGCAGTGTGACATTTTAAATCTCTTCCTCTGTAAAACAAAGGGATTAATGGTACCTTCATCATAAGAATGGGGTGAAGATTAATGAGGCAAGGTACAGAAAGCACTCACACCACCTCCAGGCACAGAACTATCACGGTTAATTAGCAAGGTCACGTTAAGCTATGTATGAAGGACCAGCATCCTCAACAGGGAGAGTTCCCTTGAGCTGGGAGCTCAAGTCTTTGGGCTTCCTAGCAAGCACCCAACAGTCTACTTGGCTACTCCAGTGTATCTTGTCTCTGATTCATTTCCTTCTCTTGGGACCTCCATCTTTGGTGAGTCCCATCTCATTGACTCCTGAAACCTCCCAAAGGTTACAACATTTCCTTTTGCCTCTATTCTTTTGCCAATGCTGTCCCCTCTACCTGGAATAACCTTACTCCTTCAAAGTTCAGCTGAATGCCACATCCTCCAGGGAGCCTTCCTTGATTTCCCTAACCAGCAGTGACTGCTTCCTCCTATACACTCTCCCAGCAGTGTATCTGTACCATCTTTATGGCCCTGACCACTTTCCACCCTACGTCATAGCCAGGAGCACACACTCTCTTCTGCCCCAGGACTATGAGCTCCTTGAGGGAAAGCTCTGTGCTGGACAAGCCAGGATGGAACAGTGCCAAATGTTCAGTATTTTTCCAGGTGTTGTCTTTGGACCATCGGCAGCAGAATCAACTGGGGTGATTGTTAAAAATTCGGAGTCCTGGGTTTGAGACAGCTAATGTCTTCTTGGATGAGAGTCAGGACTTTGCTCTGGAAAACCAAGCATGAACTATCCAGACGCAGTTCATAACCCCAGCAATAGACCGCTAGGAACCGGAACGCAGCCATTGCCCTAGGATGGTTTTTGGAAGGACAGCAAAGGAACCGAGATTGATTGAGCACCTATATATTATCTCGTTTAATTTCCACATAAACCCAGCGAGGGCGTGATGCAGCCTCCCGGGAATTTTTGTTTGTTGGCTTTCTTCTCTATTCTTCTGCCGCTTACTGTGTGAACGTCTTAACCACTCAGAACTTTCCTTTCCTCACCACCCTGCCCAGTCTAGCTCCCAGGGTGGGGAGGAATCACTGTAGTAACTGCAGAAGGACTGTCCCCTGTGAAGGGCTGGTCCCCATGACTCTTCCCGTCTTGTCACCTTCCCCAGGCTGGGCTCCCTCCCCAGCAGAGCTTAGCGAATTCTGCTGACTTCACTGCTTGACCCATTGGAAAGGGATGAGGACACAGGGTGCCTGGGAGAATCCCCGAAATCAGCTTAAAGGTGTGGTGGGCCAGATCGCCCTTCACACAGACTCCAAAGTGGTGGAGAATCAGAATCCCCTTTACATTCTAGTGGTTCGCCAGGAGAGCCTTTTCAACACACAGGTGGAGGGGATTCTGATTCAGGAGTTTGCGGTTAGGGCTCAGGCAACCTTTTTAAAATAAAGTCCCCCGTGGGAATCTTATAGTGGTTGGGTCAGGCTGACACACCTGAAGCAACCGCTCAACCTTCACGTCACTAAGAGTGGGACGGCCTGTGTCACACGTGCTTCCTAACGTGATGCAACGGGGGGACCAGCACCAACTGGGAAGCATTCTCTCCATAAAAGTCAATCCAGTCAGGCCTGTAGATCTATTCAGGCTATATGGGGAAGAGAGACATGGTAAAAGTGATCGTAAGTCAGACAGAGAAAGACAAATATCATATGATATTGCTTATATGTGGAATCTAAAAAAAAGGGTACAAATGAACTTATCTGCAAAACAGACATAGTTATAGATGTAGAAAATAAACTTACGGTTACCATGGGGTAAGGAGGGGCGAGGGATAAATTGGAAGATTGGGATCGACATATACACACTGCTATCTATAAAATAGATAAGTAATTTCTTCAACAAATGCAGAGAGAAAAGAGAAGCAAGGTGACTGCTGTAAATGAAAAGGGACTTAAGAGACGAATGATGTGTGGATGCCCTTTGGATCCTGATACAAGCAAACAACCGTTAAAGACATTTTTGAGGTAATTTGGGAAAATGAACACAAACTGGGTATTGGATTTTAAGAAATTATTGTTAATTTTGTCGGGTTGGTCATGATTTTGTGGTTGTGTTAAAGATAATCTGTTAGAGGTATGTACTAGAGTATTTAGAGGTGAGACCTGAGATTTTCCTTAAAATACATCACCAAAAAATACAGGGGGTCAGGGAGGGTAGATGAAACAGCACTGACGTAATGTTGATAACTGCTGAAGCAGGGTGATGGGTGCCTGGGGGGGGGTTCACATTATCATTCTCCCTACTTGCTAAGTTTAAAATTTTCCATAATGGAAATTTAGAATAGAGAAGAAAGCTAATAAACAAAAATGTCCGGGAGGCTGCACTCACGCCCTCGCTGAGTTTATGTGGAAATTAAACGAGATAACATATAGGTGCTCAATCAATCTTGGTTCCTTTCCTCTCCTTGCAAAGGCCATCCTATGGCAATGGCTGCCTTCCGGTTCCTAGCAGTCTATTGCTGGGGTTATGAGCTGCATCTGGATAGTTCATGCTTGGTTTTCCAGAGCAAAGTCCTGACTCTCGTCCAAAGAAGACATTAGCTATCTTGGAATTTCTATCCGAATTCTTGGTCATTCGTCAGGATGGAGTGGGACAGATGAGAGGGTGCTGGGATGGTGCCCATCCACAGGTCCCAGCTCTTTCCCACACACACCACCAGAAGTTCTCAGGATTTTGAGACTGGTCCAAGGTCTCCACCAGCAAGGAGCAGGTGTGGGAAGTGCACACCCAGAGCTGGGAAGGGCAGGGTAGAGGAGGAATGTCCTTAATAATTCATGTATCTCTATCAGGGCTATGACTGTGATCAGCTAACAGTGCCTGGCACATAACAGTGGCTCAAAAATGTTAGTTCTCCTCTCATCACACTTTATCAGTTAGCACAGACCACCATTGGTTGACACTGATCCAAGAATAAGAACAAGATAAAGAATAGGTGTTCAGAAAGCCAGGAAACACATCCAAGACATAAGGGAAAGGACTCCTGGGCTGAGGAAATGGAGCTGGATAGGAAAGAGGACCAAAGAAGAGGGTGGGGGACAAAGAGAAATGTAGCAGTTTCATAACTTTGCCTAGGCTGAGCCTTGGCCACATCACCTCCTGAACCACCCTTTGACAGACAGGCCAAGAGTCGTGATCCCGGATCCATGCAATGATATGAAATGCTTTCAAGGAGGCAGTCCCCACCTACAGACAGCAGACACAGCCTCTGAGGAAATGGGCCTTTAAAGTCTGCTCTCAGCCTGAAGCATCGCCAAGGAAAAAGAAGGCCTAGTGTTTCCCCAACTTGCCTAAGCTTAAGAATTGGAATTTCCAGGGGAAGGGCCTGGGAATTCATGTTTATAAAAAGAACCTGGTTGATTCTTATGATCAGGCAAGTTAGGGAAACTCTGGGGATTAAGACAGTGTTTCTCAAGGTAATGGATGCCTGCCTCAGAAGCACTTGGGGAATTTATGAGACCACATGCAGATTCCCAGGCCTGAACCCAGAACCAGAGAATCAGAATAGCAAGAGGTTAGGGGCCTGGAGCCTGGAATCTGAATTCTTAAAAAAGGTTTCTAGGTGATTCTGGTGTGCCCTGCAGTTGGAGAGCCATGGAAACAGCATGGTAGCAAAGGGTATGGGCTCTGGAATCGTCATGTCCGGGTTCGAAAACGTATTTCCCCATTCACCAACTGTGGGACCTTAGTAGGTTACTTACTGTTTCTCTACACCTCAGTTTATCTATCTGTAAAATGGGGATGATAATAACATATACATATTATACAGTATGTGGAAAACACTTGACATGGGCCTTAGAATATTAACATACTAATTCTAATCTATTATAATCTAAAATAGAATTGAATTGAATCCTCTGTCCCTCTTTCCTCCAGAGTCCTACTGCATTTTCTTGGTACTTCTGCTGCGTCCTTCAGTACAGTCTGCCTTGCAACAGTGTGACTTATGTATACGTCTGTCTCCCCGACGCAACTCTGGACTTCCAAAGGGCAGAGACTGTGTCTTTTTTAAATGTTCGAACACGTGCATCATGTTCCATTAGAGTCGGAAGGGACTTCAGAAGTCACCTAATCCAGCCCCTCATCTGACAGATGAGGAGACTGAGGGTGAATGATGCGCTCCTCGTCACATGGCCAGTGGTTGAACTATAGTTTGAGCCCTGGCACTGCTGCCTACCAGCTATGCCATCTGAGCCTCAAACTCTTCATCTTAAAAAAGGGCATAATGATGTACAGTTGCCTACTTACTAAGCAGTTGCCTTGCAAGTAAGTACTGATGAGGAACTCTTGCAACCTGAGGAGTATTGTTACGATTACTGCAGAGAGGATGCTAGAGTAACTACGGGGCCTATTATTCACTTGTGAGGTTGACATAAGGGAGAAAGTCTGTCATGTTTTCCCACAGCATGGCCTTTGAAGCCCTCATCAGTCAGGCCAGAGCCTACCACTTTCAGCTTTAAGCCTTTTAACCGTTTCCTCCAGCCTCTGATCCATTACTTTATCGTCTTATTCATGGCCTAAACTTTCCTCCTAACTCAATCCAATTAGACCATTTACTAAGTGATCTGACCCATCTCCCTGGCCCTGGCCCTGATGGATCAACTGTTGAATATTATCAGAGACCGCAGTTCCCACCCTCTTAGGGCCTTAGTTCCTGGACAAGAAGCTCTAGAAACCAGGAAACTCAACTGTGGTATCCTCCAAGCTCTTCCTCAGGGCTTCTTTCCCTGACAGCCAAGTAACCCCCTGTCCCCTCATGACCTTACCATCGTGGTTGGCATTTCCTAATGTCCATGGCTCGTCTGAATCAAAGTGAGTGTCTCCACCAATCCCTGGGCCAGGGAAGTAGGCATGAGCCAAGAATCCCCCTTCGCCATCAAACGGGGAGCTGTCGCCATGGAAGCCAGAAGCAAAGAAGATCATGATGTCGGCCTCCTTCCGGTCACTTTTGATTTCATGGTAGGGCACCTCTTCAAAGGTCAGCGGGGTCACCTTCTGCCACACATCGAAAGCCTGTCGAATAGCTTTCCGCGTGTCTAACTCACCCACCTTTGGGGTGTAGTTGTGAATGCTGGTGAGAGAGGGGAGGATTGATAGGGAGGAACAGACCAAGAATCAGAGACCAGCAGAGCTAAAAGGAACACCAGAGGCCATGTGGGCCTAGAACTCTGCTGAGGTACCTCAGGGGTTGATGAAGAGGTTGGGTGGGCAGGGCTCTGGGTCCCCACCCCTGCCTTTTACTTAGTGTTTTTATATTTGATCTCTGAAAAAGTTTGTGTTGAATTTGTAGAAAAAAAATTAAGTTGTGCATGGCATTTCCTAAATTTTAAGTTTTTCTCCCAATACATAAAAAGGTACATTTATAAAATTTATAAAAACACTTAAACAGGGACTTCCCTGGTGGTGCAGCGGTTAAGACTCCATGCTTCCAATGCAGGGTGCCCGGGTTTGATCCCTGGTCAGGGAACTAGATCCCACATGTCGCAACTAAGAGTTCACATGCCACAACTAAGGAGTCCACCTGCCGCAACTAAGGAGCCCGCGAGCCACAGCTAAGACCCAGCACAACCAAATAAATAAATTAAATAAATAAATATTTTTTAAAAAACCACTTAAACAGTGGAGAGTTTAAGTGAAATATCCTGTAAAAAAATCTTTGGCACCAACTACTACTGTTTGTCTACATAGAAGCTGGTATAGGGTGGCGTGTGATTGAATCAGTTATAGGTTTAACTATGTAAGGTTACTGTATCCATATTGCATGGTTCTCCACGATGGAGCATCACCACTTCTGGCTGCTCTGCCCCATGAACACCTGGGGCAAAGACTATTCACCCATTCTACAGGTAAGGAAACTGGAGCCCAGAGAGGTTGCGTGATGGAAGTTAAGGTTAGAATTGGGTTAGAAGCCACTTCTAACTCTACTCTTCAGGAGACTCTAAGTCTACCCAGTTACTAACCCAGATTCTTCTTAAGTTTCCTCCTCTTGTCAGATTTCTGAAAAAAATCCTGTTCTGGTCTCTACAGCTTGTGAGCAGGAGAGTCCTTAGCTCAACCCAAAGGATCTCTGTCTCAGATCCTACTCCTGAACCCAGGGATCCACCTGAGACGGAATCAGAGACGTGAGAGGTGCCAAACAGGGCCCAGCTGAGCCTGCCCTATGCCTGGCCCTGACCCCACCCCATCTGAATCCTGATGTCTGCGTCTGCTGTGATGGGTTCCATCATCCCTGCCCTTGGTCACTGGGCTGACTTGGAGCCTGATCCTGCTTTGCCCAGACAGTCAAGGGATGACAACTGTTGCAATTCAGTTCCCAGCTTTTTATGCTCCTTAAGAAACAACTGGAACTCTGTGCTGGGAATCTCGGCTGAAGTCCATCAATCAGGCTAAGTGGGGAAGGGATCCAGATCAGAGGGAGTGGGGTTTGGCAAGCAGCGGTAGGGAGGATGAGTTCAGCCATGGTTCTTTATCCCAGGTGAAAGTTACCAAACATACCCCACTTTCCGTAACTAAAAACTCTAGGAATCTGAACAGAGCATAACTCATGAGCCCCTAAAGGACCAAACAAACCTGAAGCTGGAGACATAGCATCCTCTGGATGCTACAAGGAGAACAAAGTCATGGGGTCTCAGAGCCTGGCCCTGATCACAGACCCACCTACAGTGTGAGCCTCAGAAACTCAGGCCAGGAAAAATCAGAGTGAGGGTGGAGCCAAAGCCAAGGAGGAGGAGAGGGAGTTGAGGCACCTGTAGGTGATGTGCTTCTGCCGCCACTTCTGTCCCGTCAGGGCATAGCGCTTGTTTCTCCGCCTTCGGCTCAAGTGCGGGTGATCAGGGACACCACATCGGGGTTTCTTCATCCACCTGGGCAGAGAGAGGACACACAAACACACCAACACTGTGGTCCCTGGACACTCTAGGAAGGCACTGCAGCTCCCTGGTCCCAGGGTGAATGGCAACGTGCACGCTCAACCTAGACTCTGGGCCCCTGGCTCTGATGGGGTCCCCGAAAGGAACATGATCGACTGCTCAATTCATCACTTCATTCACTCCTAACTGAATATGAAGAAGCGCTGCTGCATAAGAGACTGGGAGTCAGAAGACACGGGCTTGCTAGTTCCAGCTTCATCACTAATCATAGGAGCCCGGGCAAGCGACTGAGTCAATGTGAACCTCAGTTTCCTCATCAGCAACATGAGAATTCTGGTTCTCGCTGGTCTTAGCTTGTGGGGAGCCGCCAAGGAGGGAATGCGTGCGGAAATGCTCTGTAAATGAAATTAGATCACATCACTCCCTGCTTTAAAACCTTCCAATGATTTCCCCAATCACCTAGAATAAAACCCAAACTCCTCACCTTGGCCCACAGCCACTGCGTGATCCGCGATCTAGCCCCCACCTACGTGTGACGACACGGCACCCCCTGCTTCCCCACAGGCACTCTGCTCCAGCTCCAGTGGCCTCCCTGCTGTGCCTTGAACATGCTAAAATCATTCAACTTCAGGGTTTTGCATTTGCTGTGTCCTCTGCTTGCCATGCCCTTCTTCTTCACACGGTTTGTTCCCTTACTTCATGAAGGTCTCTTCTCAAATGTCACCCTTTCCAAGAGGACTTCCCTGCCACCCTCTCTAAAATAATCTCCGCCTCCCCATCCCACCTCTTTCTGTTTATCCTGCTTAATTTTTCTTTATATCCTTTATCATTGCCTGAAATGACATCATATAGTAGCTTTTTGTTTATTCTTTGTGTCTCTTACCAGATTCTAACTCCATAAGGACAGGAACCTTGCCTGTATCCCCAGTGCCAGCACAGTGCCTGACTCAGAAGGTGTTCAAGAATGATTTGTTGAATGAATGAATGAGAACTATCCCATGGTAGAAAGGCATAGCTTGGAAGACAGTAAATTCTCTTTCACTCCAGGTGTTCAAAAAGTGGCTGAACAACTGTAGGACTTGGAGTGTAATTATCTGCAGCATTTAACTACACTGTATTGTGATTTGAAATCTATTAGTCTGTTGTCTCTAGTAAATAGTAAATTCTTTGAGGACAGGAACTGTTTTGTATTCATCATCGTGTCCTTAGAAGCTAGCCCTGTGCTTGGAACTAAGTAAATCCTGATAACTGTTTGTTGTCAGGTTAAGTTGCATTAGGGAACAGTGAGCCTGGGACTTCATTGGGGATATAAAATAGGGGCCAGGATAGGAGATTTAAAAGATCATGGCTGATTGGAAGGGCCATCCTTGCATTTCATGTCTCTGTGCTGTCCTAATGACCAGCTCACTGAACTACAGATTGAGATGCTGGGGGAAAAACAGTCTGGCCTCATTTGCAGTTGTTGAAAGCAGTTGCCTTTGGCAATAGAGAGAAAAGGAGACAGAGACTATTTTAACCAAATATTAAAAGCCCCTTGAGGGACTTAACCAGGTCTTACTCATTTTGTATGCTTTACATCACCTAGGTTGTCCACACTCGGAAATCAATAACAAAAGACAAAATAACAACAATAACATGCACTGGTATAAACGTTTATAATTTTCACAGTGTTCACTTTCTTTTTTTAAAAAAATAAATTTGATTCTCAAAACAACTCTGTGAGGTAATCAGAAATGATTGATCCCAATTTTACAGACGAGGGAAAAGGTACAGAGATAAATCGAGTAACTTGCAAACTATAGCAAACTGTGAGGCAGGACTGGGACTTCGTTGAATGAATGAATGAACTATTAATTAATGCAATTTGAGAAACAAAAGCTGGGGCTTTTCTTTTTTTTTTTTTCTTTTCTGTGCTTAGCACAAGTTTGGGTTAGAGGAACTATGTTTTTGTTGAATGAATGAAGGAGTGAATAACGTGTGACATTTCCCAAGGTAGGCACTCAAAAATAATACTTTAAAGTGCTAATCTAGCTTCCTTTCACTGACAGTCCCTGGGAAGAGACCCAGGAGGCACCTCCAGGAGGCTGAACTAGACCTGGAAGGGCCCCCAGGGAGAACAGGCCCAGAGAGAGGCAGCGATTGCCCAAGGTCACAGAGCTGGAGCCGAAACTAAGGTCTCCAAGTTCTACCCGCAATCACCCTCTGCATCAGGTCTGGGATTAAGTGCGAGCAACTTCCTCCTTCCCAAGCCTCCAAAATAGCGTTCCCCCGCCTTCCTACAAAGAGCTGGGGGCAGAGCGGCAAGTGGGGAATGCCATCTTCCTCCCTCAGATCTTTCCCTCTGCCTCCTTCTCTTGCTGCCACCTGCCACTCTCTGAAGCCTGTCCAACAGGCCTGTGGCTTCTGGAACAGAGCGAAACCCAAGGCCAGGTGGTGCCTCAGCAGACACACCGGTGCTCCTGCCCCGGGATGCGCTGCCATGAGGCCTGCACAAAGCCCTCAAAATAACCTCCGCTTTGAAAGGCGGTGAGGCTCTCTTTGACCAGCTGGCTCGTGAGGCCACAGGGCCAAGGAGTCCACTGTACTCACAGCATCATAGGAGCGGTCAAATGTATTATCTCAGAATTTCACAATCTCACAATCAGAGAATCTGAGGAATAGAAAATGTTCATACAGAATTTTAGTATCATAAAACCCCAGACTCGGACTTCCCTGGTGGCACAGTGATTAAGAATCTGCCTGACAATGCAGGGGACACGGGTTCGAGCCCTGGTCTGGGAAGATCCCACATGCCGCGGAGCGACTAAGCCTGTGTGCCACAACTACTGAGCCTGTGCTTTAGAGCCCGTGAGCCACAGCTACTGAGCCTGTGTGCCACAACTACCGAAGCCCGCGTGCCTAGACCCCGTGCTCCACAACAAGAGAAGCCACCACAGTGAGAAGCCCGTACACCGCAACAAAGAATAGCCCCCGCTCGCCACAACTAGAGAAAGCCCGCGCACAGCAACAACGAAGACCCAATGCAGCCAAAAAATAAATTAATTAATTAAAAAAAAAAAAAAAAAAAAGAATCCACCTTCCAATGCAGGGGACGCGGGTTCGATCCCTGGTCGGGGAATTAAGACCCCACATGTCGCGGGGCAACTAAGCCCACACACCGCGACTACTGAGCCCGCGCACCACAACGAAAAATCCCATATGCCACAACTAAGACCTGACACAGCCAAAAAACAAAACAAAACAAAACAAAAAAACACCAGACTCACTAAATTTTAAAAGCTTAGAATAATGGAATCTAGAATTTAAGAGTCAAAAATCCAACACTTCCCCCACCCACCCCCATGTAAATGAACAAGATGAGGCCCAGAGAGATGCTTATCTCAAGGAGTGACTCACCCAAGGGGTGGATTGATCCTGGATCCACAATTGGCTAGATTTCCTGTTCTCCACCCACTGACTTCCCCGCATCCTCCCCCAGCCCCGCTCCTTCTTTCTACCTGAGCTCGGGCTCCTGCCCCTCCCCCACTGCTTGGGAAACTCACTCCAGCTCTTGGTCGTGCCTTCGTGGCAGCTATGGCTTTTCTTAAACAGCTTTAATAACTTTCATGGCTGTTCCTTAAAAATATATATAATATACTCAACTCTCTCCCATCTTAAAGAAACAAAATTCATCCCTCTCTAGCTCCGACCAGGGATTGAACCCCGGCCACAGCAGTGGATGCCCAGAATCCTAACCACTAGGCCACCAGGAAACTCCCACTGATCAGCTTCTTGAAAGTTGTCCCTACCTTTGTCATCTCCACTCCTCACCTCCCCTTTTCCCCACCACAATCTGACTTTCCTGCCACCACTCCACGGAGGTTTCAACGGCCAGCCTCTTTGTTAGTAAACTCAGCAGACACCTTTCAGTCTCCTGTTTGACCACCATGGCAGCCGACCCTGCTGACCATCCCCCTTCGCGGCCATGGCATCCCCGCCCTGGGCTTCCTTCACCTCTCAGGCTGCTCCTTCTCGGCTTGTTTTGTGAGTTCCATCCCTAGCACTCTTCTCTCCCTCCTCTTTTTTTTTTTTTAAAGGAATTCCTTTATTTTTATTATTTATTTATTTATTTATTTATTTATTTTTGGCTGTGTTGGGTCTTCGTTTCTGTGTGAGGGCTTTCTCTAGTTGCGGCAAGCGGGGGCCACTCTTCATCGCGGTGCGCCGGCCTCTCATTATCGCGGCCTCTCTTGTTGCGGAGCACAGGCTCCAGACGCGCGGGCTCAGTTATTGTGGCTCACGGGCCCAGTTGCTCCGCGGCATGTGGGATCTTCCCAGACCAGGGCTCGAACCCGTGTCCCCTGCATTGGTAGGCAGATTCTCAACCACTGCGCCACCAGGGAAGCCCTCTCCCTCCTCTTTATCCTCTCCCTGAGTGTAAAACCATCCCTGTAGCTTGGCTTACTTGTCATTACCTCCTAAGTATCTCCCTGAACCTCAGTGTTTCCTTCTGAGTTCTAGACCAGTGTAGCTAGATGATGGTGTTTTTCACTAAATGGGGGGCCTCTGGAGGGCAGGGATCAAAGGACCAAGCCCAGTGCCTGGCACACGCAGGCATTCAGCAAATACTTGATAAATGGGAATAGTGGAATAAGACTTGCCAACTCATTATTATTCTAGAGTTCTCTGTATCAAGTGAGATGTGTACATCTCAGGAATGCCAGAGGGGTGACTCACAGACCCACAAGTTATTAGTGTCAGAGGAGATTTAAGACCATCTATAACCAAACCCCTTATTGTGCTGATAAGGAAACTGAGGCCCAGAAGGGTTAAGAGTCTTGTCCAAGGTCACACAGCAAGTTTACGGCAGAACACATCCCCAGCTCACATAGGAAAGGGCACCTTGGGGTACTCCCTCCCAGGATGACACTGCAGGGGTAAAAGATAGGAAGGTAGGATGGGCATGGTATACAGATGAGGCCATGACAAATGTGAACCCAAATGTAAGTCTGGAAAATTCAAAGGCACAATGTCCTATGCAAATCTTACTCGATTGTTGTCTGATCCAACACACCGGTGACTGGGATCCCATAAAACTGCTGCATAGTGGCGACTGCTGACTGTAAGGCCTTCCCTGAGTGCAACGCAGATGCCCGTGAGTCATAGGGCAGCAGATAGCCGTATGACTTTAACCAGTTCTGAAAGACATGTGAAAAGAAAAGGATGCATTACGCGAGAGAAGGCTCTGTTCTACCTGGGCAGAGATTTGCCCTTGAAACCAGGGATCGTTTTACCGGAGGGACTTATGGACTCAGCCTCTGATTCCTGCCTCCTTCATTCCCTCCTGCAGACACTGTCAAATTAACCTCCAGAAAGCCCAGCTCTTGTTGGCTGACTCTTCTGCTATAAAACTTTCACTGGATCTCTACTGGCTGCAGAATAAAGATTAAATTGCATTCCAGGCTTTCCAGTACCCTGCCTCTCTACCATGTATGTGGTTTCCACTGATATATGACTAGACATGCAAGAGCACCAGAACAGTTCATTCTCGGAAGCAGACTAGACTGATAAAACGCTGTGCCACCCAGAAACCCACTGTGTCCAAAGGCAGAGTCTGCTGAAGAATCATGTTGTAGAATATTAATAGGCATGAGATTATCTGCGGTCTTTATTGCTAATCCCTCCAAAAGAGCAAGCCATTATAAATAAATATAAACAAAATAAGCAAAACAATGTATTATTTAATTTAAATATGAGTACACAAATATATGCATAGAAAAAAGCCTAGAAGGGCGCACATAACATAATAATAGTATGGTTATGTAAGAGAATTCTTTGTTTTTAGGGAATACATGCTGAAGTATTTCAGCTTACATAACGGTGCACAATGTCTGCAACTTTTTCTTCCACAGAATCAGGGAAAAAATAGAGAGAAAGAGAGGGAGAGGAGAGAGAGGGAGAAAAAAAAAACCAAATGTAGTAAAATGTTAAGAGTTGGGGAATGTGGGTGAAACGTATTCAGGAATTCTTTGTCCTATTCTTTTTTTTTTTTTTTTTTAATATATTTATTTATTTATTTATTTTTGGCTGCATTGATTGGGTCTTTGTTGTTGCGCGCGGGCTTTCTCTAGTTGCGGCGAGCCGGGTGGCTACTCTTCGTTGCGGTGCGCGGGCTTCTCATTGCGGTGGCTTCTCTTGTTGTGGAGCACGGGCTCTAGGGGCACGGGCTTCAGTAGTTGTGACTCACGGGCTCAGTAGCTGTGGCTCGCGGGCTCTAGAGCGCAGGCTCAGTAGTTGTGGCGCACCGGCTTAGTTGCCCCGTGGCATGTGGGATCTTCCTGGACCAGGGCTCGAACCCGTGTGGCCTGCATTGGCAGGCGGATTCTTAACCACTGCGCCACCAGGGAAGCCCCTTTGTCCTATTCCTGAAAACTTTTCTGGAAGTCTAAAATAATGTCAAAATTGTTTTAGGTAAAAAAAGAATTAATTTGAATATCCTTTGTTATAGTATCTTGGGGGACTTTTTTCTGTGCTTTTTTAAGTTTTATGCATGGAGTCTTTTTTTCAAGAAGGAGAAAAACTTTAAAAGGGCAAGAGAGTCTGAAAGTAGCTTGGATGAAGAAGCTCAAACAAACAATGAATCTGAAGGACAGCAAAGTAAAGATGATTATTTCCACCAACAAGCACAAGGGATGGAAACAAGAAATCAGAAGAAATCACAGCACCAGGAAATATCTGTGGCACCAATTGGAAAGTGGGGAAAATATCCACATATCTATGGAATCCGCAAGCATGTCCTGTAAGGAGCACACCTACACGCTGGTCTCTAAGCCACACAGGACCTGCTGCTCATCCTCAGAGGATTATCTTGAACACCAAGTAAGCTAATGAAGCAAAAAGATCTTAGGAAGCTGTATTATGTCCTTCCCATCTATAGTTTTGTTTCTTGTTTCTATATGAACAGTCTTATTGTGGATGCATCTGTTACAAGTCAAATCAAACCATTTTGGGAAGGAGGCAGACCAGAAACTATAAATAAGTTATTATTTATTTCATCCCAGGTGGCTATCACATCTTTACTGCCTTGTGATGAAATCCATCTGACTGAGTAAAAACAAAAGAGTCATGGGACTTCCCTGGTGGCACAGTGGTTAAGGCTCCGTGCTCCCAATGCAGGGGCCCGGGTTCAATCCCTGGTCTGGGAAATAGATCCCACATGCATGCCACAACTAAGAGTTTGCGTGCCACAACTAAGGAGCCTGCCTGCTGCAGCTAAGGAGCCCATGAGCCGCAACTAAGGAGCCTGCCTGCCACAACTAAGACTCAACCAACCAAATACATAAATAAGTAAATATTTTTTAAAACCCCAAAAACAAAATAGTCAGAATAATAAAGTCTTCAAACATCCACAACAGAGTGACAACCTTACCTCTTTCATGTTTGAGATCCAAAACCTGTTTTTCATTCTAAATTTTGGCACAGGATTTCAATACTTCTTGCACTTTCCCAAACTTTGAATCTCTTTCATGCCTTTGTATGTCTCCCCCATCTGCCTGGCATATTTCTTTTTTTTTTTTTTCTAAAATTGACCATTGTAACCATTTAATTTAGTTTTTAGAAATGCTTTATTTATTTATTTATGGCTGTGTTTGGTCTTCGTTGCTGCACGCAGGCTTTCTCTAGTTGCGGCAAGCGGGGGGTACTCTTCATTGCAGTGCACGTGCTTCTCATTGCAGTGGCTTCTCTTGTGGAGCATGGGCTCTAGGCACGTGGGCTTCAGTAGTTGTGGCATGTAGGCTCAGTAGTTGTGGCTCTCAGGCTCTAGAGCATGGGCTCAGTAGTTGTGGCGCACAGGCTTAGTTGCTCCGCGGCATGTGGGATCTTCCCGGACCAGGGCTTGAACCCGTGTCCCCTGCATTGGCAGGCGGATTCTTAACCACTGCACCATCAGGGAAGTCCCTATGCCTGGCATATTTCTAAGTTTGGCAAAAATCTTTCATTATTTTAAAGTTCAGTCCATAAATTACTCCCTCTGAAAGACTTGTCTCACTCCCCAGCCTGTTATTTTCTTCCTCTTCTGTGCTCCCTAAATCCCCTGTTACAGATGGTATAGCTCTTATAATATTGGGCTCTAATCATTACATTATGTATCAGACTCTGAGTTCCTCCAGGGAAGGGTCTGTGTTTTACTCATCTCTCTATATCCGGTGCCCAGGAAGTGCCTGACAAAGTAGCTGATCATTGTCTCCATTCAACTAACATTACTGGGTACTGACTACCTGCTTGGCACTGTGCACGGCTCTGGGGATACAACGATGAATAAGGAGCTCACAGACCAACAAGTAAACCCACCATGAAAATACAGCACTAAAAATCAGGTGTGTAGAGGGTTCCATGGGAGAACGAAGGTGCGGTGTCTTATCCACATGGAGGGGTGGAGATGGGGAGCAAGGGGGAACTCAGGGGAGGCTTCCAGGTGGAGCTAAGTCTTGAAGGATACAGCATGTGCAATTGCCTGGAGGTGTTGGGATGCATGGCACATTCTGAGCGGTATTTAAAATGGCTGGAACTTGCGGGAGAGGAGTGTGGTGATGAGTGGAGAGGATTGGAAAGGAGGGGAGTGGGGAGAGATGATCTGCCATTAATTATCTGTTCACAAAGTGGGCAACTTACAGAGAATCACTTGTGACTTGACTGTGGTCTCGGATCAGCCAAAAAGCTCAAGTAAAACATCTGGAAATGGACATGATAGGGCAACTGACAAGTTACCTGTCCATTCATCCAGCTCCAGTTTCTATTCCCAGGTCAGTTATGTCATCAAAGCATTAAGTTCCTGCACCGTATTCCTCAGCCCCTACCAGCCAGCATGCCACATTCCGTTCTTTCTTTACGGAAACTTCAATGAAGAATTGTTGGGTTGAATAAACAGGGCGGTATAGTGGTAAAGAGGCACACAGTCCTGAGATGGAATCCCGGCTTCACCACTTGCCAGCTGTGTGACTTTGGACAAACTGAGATTCAGTTTCCTTCCTTGTAAAATGTAAACAATGACCTTCCTCCACAGGATTGCTGTTAAGATGAAATGATCAAATGTACCTGACATATAAGCACTCAAAAGTGATTCATTTGTTATCTTTTTGGATGGTGTCTCTGTTACCTTTTGTAAAATCAACGTGGAAAACATGGTCTTTGACTCCTTCCCTGCCTTTTGAAATCTAGTCATCCTGCCCTCCCCCTGGACCAAGAGCCAGTCCTCGTGGGTCTATGGAGGGTAGTGCATCTGTCACAGTCAAGTCTACCTGCTCTCGGGTGACCTATGGGCATGACCATCTCTCACACAGCACTGGGAACACTGCATGCAGAGAGATGACAGCTGACTTGAATCGCTCTCTTCGCCCTGTCACTCAGCTTTATTGGGACCAAACAAAATCACTTTTTATCAAGCTTTAGCTTGAGGAAAATGGTTTCCCTACAGGAGATTCTGCATGCTTTCTGGTTTCAGAAAATGCACACTGGGTAGCCCAGTGGTTTTCCATTTTTGGCCTTTCTGCCAGAAATCTTTCAGTCAAATTTATAGCATAAGTGTTGAACATGGTGATGCTTGGAAGTAGCTATTACTTTTTTCATCTTTCCAACCACCAAGTTATGTTTCATCCTTAAAAATCTTACTTAAAAACATTGCTTCACTCTGTAAACTGCCTCAAACCCTTCCAAAAAGAGGTGTGGTACAAACTAAAATCCAATTCCTCCCTATCTGTGGACTCAGTTAGTTCTCTTAAAATCCAATTAGGATGAATTACAGCATTTGGGAAATGGCTGGGAACTTTCGACAGATAATTCTGACAAACCAGTCAACCGACCGAGTATTTTTTGAGCACCTACCTCCAAGCTAGTATGGAATTTAAGGATCTTCTTCCCTCCTGCCCTCATTACTACGTATGGTGGGAGATAGGGAACAGGGAATTTTTGGCATAAACTCTCTTCAGCCTTCTAAAGCTTTGGGGAATTGGAAGTAGCTCCTCCTGTGTAAAGGACAACCTGGTTTACCCAGATCCTTTTTTTGGATACTCAAGCAAGGAGCATCTCAAAGCCAATCAGGATCCATTACGAAGTTCTCAGCAGTGTCAGGAGTTAGGATCTAAGGACTCAGGTCTTAGGCAAATGTCTAGTTCAGGGCCAAACATTGGAATGGATCAGCCTTCTCTGGGTTCTGCTTCCCTCCCAAGTTCACTGGGAGCTCAGGGGCAGACCCCTAAGAGGGGAAATGGGAGGGGGAGGAGCTGGTCAATGACAGCTCTAAGCCAGGGAACAGGGCATTGAGACTGGACCTCACCTGTGCGTGAGTGCGTGTGTGTGTGTGTGTGTGTGTGTGTGTGTGTGTGTGTGTGTATTACAGGGTGGGAGGCTAAGGACTATGCGTTAGGGACCAGACAGTTCCAACTTCTGCTGTTTAACCCTGTCTCTGCCATTCACCTGCTCTGTGACCCAGGCAATCCTCTGACTTCTCTGAGCAGAAGCTCCTGATGTTGAAGGAAGTCTTCTACACTCCAGTCGTCCCAAGTCCAGAACATTCCCTGCCCTTTCACACTTCCAGGCTGTTCCTGCTGCCAACAGAGCCCATTCTCTTTATGCATGTTAGCAAACTCGTCCTTCAAAATCTAGCTGAAATGTCACCTCCTTTGGAAAACCTTCCTTAACTCTCCCTGGCAGAGCTAGGGGGCACCCTCTTTACTCCTGCAGTGCTTACTTCTCTAAACGTTGCTCTAAACGTAACTACCACAGTGTATCACACCTGTTGGTTGATATGTTTTCCCCACTAGATTGAGTTCCCAAGGAGCAGAGACTGTCATATTTATTTTTATATCTGCTACAGTACTTAGCACAGTGCCTGGCATAATAAATAATCACTGAATGAATGAGTGAGTGAAGGAAGGAATGAATGAGTGAACAAACAGTTGGTCTAGGAGGTACTGTCTGGGTACCAACGAAGGGATTTCATCTTGGGAAGGTTTAATGAGTAATACACATGAAAGCACCAAACACAATCCTTGGTATCTATTAGGGACTGAAAAAACCGTTTGCTGAAATTCAATCTTTTGTGGTTTGACTTCTTTGCCTGATGAGGCAAGAGGCTCCATTGTCCCATTTGAAAAAAGATAAAATCCACTAAAGGAAAAAAAAAAAGCCCCATTCAGTTTTAAACAGAATGACCTACCTTTCATCTTTTTACACCTGGATCCATTAATCAATCGCCAGCCGTGTCAGAATTCTAACCTTTACAGCTCAGTTAACCAACTCTAAGATGTCTGTCACCCTTTAAGTGCTGAAAAAGGTGTAAACCCACAGGAAAGTGAGAAAGATCTCAGAGTGCGAGCAGGGACCAAAATAGCTGGGCTGAACCGAAGATGGAGAGATTACCGACAACACCGCGTGATTGGTCCGCTGGCCAGAAGGCGGGATTTTGGTTCCCGAGAAGCCGAAGCTGAGACGTTTAGCTGCAGTGGCAGGCAAAGGAGAGAGCGGAGAATAACAACGAGAAAAAAAGTGGCCCGAAGACGGAAGAGAGCGGCAGACAGCAGAGGCGGTGGTGAGATTAGAAGTGTCAATGGAGGCGGCAAATAGCAGATCAACTGGTGTGCTGCCGTTTGCTCTTGGAAAACAGAGATGGCCATGGGGGAGGAGAGAGATGGATCGGTCAAAACAGCGTCTTCTGGGGGTGTTCAGGAGCATTGCATCTGGTTGGGTGTGAGCCCAAACCAGACTGTACAGGCCTGGAGAAGGAGCAGGGGAATGATTAGGATCTGGTGTTTGGTCAGGAATCCAGTGGGTCTGAAGGTAACGTCAGAAAGGCCAGAGGCGAAGTCTACAAAGAAGGGACAGGCAGGAAGGTGTTAAATTTGGAAGCATGGGCTGGAATGAGAAAGAAAGAATCAAAGATCTTGATCAAAGAGTTTGGGCAGCTGAGGTCATAATCTAGGGTGACAATGTGAGTAACAGGAACAAGGCATCGACCTCAACATGCATGGGAAGTCCAAGTCCAGTTCTAGAAGGACAGCGACAAGCTAGAGCATGACTAAGGGAGAGTGGCCAGGAGAGTGAGGGAGTCATTCGTAGGAACCATAGCCCACGAGGAAAGATGAGGGATGTTTAGGCTGGAGAAGGGAGGACTGCAGGGGACATGACTGTCTTCAAAAAGCCAAACGGCTATGGATGAAGGAGATTTATTCTGGTTGGCAGACGGCCAAGCTAAGACCAGCACAGGAGATCACAGGACATAGATCTTGACTCACTCAAATAAACAACTTTTTAACAGAGATGTTCTAATTATAGTAACAAGGATATAGCTACTATTATTAGAACGCCTACTACATACCTGGCACTGTGCCAGGCAGTCTAGATTGCAACGACCCCACAAGGTAGGAATTATGATCCCCAATTTGCAGATGAAGAAACTGAGGTTCATAGAGGTTAAATAATCATCCAGAGCCACAAAGCTAATAAGTAGCAGGATTCAAACCCAGTTGTCTCTGAAACCAGGCATTTCACACTGTCAGACCACTGGACAGGCATCCCTTTCCCCTCGCAGGACTTTCTATAGCTCACACTCCTTTCTGTACCTTATCTCAGATCACCGTGAGCTCAATACCCTTCTGCTGTGATTCCTACGCCAGGCTTCGCCACCACCCCCCACCCAGTTATCTAACCAGAAGCTTCATATGACACACGTCTCCCTGCTCTCCTTGGTCCACATTGTCTTTTACCAAAGAACTATTGGCTCTACCTCCTAAACATCGAATCTGTTTCTGTCTGTTCATTCAATAAGTATTTATTGAGGACCTACTGCGATGTCCAGGCACTGTGGGCTAGGCTCTGGGATAGAACATTGAACAAAAACACTCTCCTTACTTTCTAGCTACAGTCTAGTGGATGAACCATGTTGCAATAAGTGCTATGAAAAATAAAGTAGGGTAAGGAGATGGAGAGTGATGGGACAACTTTTGTATTGAGAATGGTCAGGGAACATCTCTGAGGAAGTCACATCTGAGCAAGAGACCTGAAGGAGGCGAGGGAGTTCCAGGAAGAGGGAACAGAAAGTGTAAATAACCTGAGGCAGCTTCAAAGTCTTCCCATCAAGAGCTTTTGAGGGAGGGGGAAATGGGAGATATTAGTCAAAGGGTACAAAATTTCAGTTACAAAAGATTAATAAGTCCTGGAGAGCTACTGTACAGCATAGTGCCCATAGTCAACAATACTGTATTATACACTTAAAACATTTGTTAAAAGGGCAGACCTTAAGTTCTTAGCACAAGGTGATGATGATGGTGGTGGTGATAATGATGATGATGGTAGAAATAAAGAGGGCAGGAGGAAACTTTTGGAGGGGATGGATTTGTTTATGGCATAGATTGTGGTGATGGTTTCACAGGTGTATACTTAGCTCCAAACTCATTAAGTTGTATGCAGTAAATATGTGAAGCTTTTTGTATGTCAATTATACCTCAATAAAGTGGTTTTAAAAAAACCAGGAGCCTTTATGATATGGTCCCTGACTACCTCTGCAGCCTCTTTTACCACTCCCCACCTAGCACTCTGTGTTCTAGTGTGTTCTAATTCTTCCAGACCCTGACATACATAGTTCCTTCTGTCTTGATCACGCTCCTCTCTCTTTCTCTGGGGAAGCCTTCCTTGACCCCTTAACCCAGGAGTTCCTTCTACATCCCTGGTCAGTACCCATCCTTCTCCTTATCACAATTCTTATCACACAGTGTTGCAATGGAATTGCTTGTCTCCTCTCCTTGACTACACAATGCCCGAGGGCGGGGCCCATAGTCTTGTCTTCTTCACAATTGTATCCCCATACCTAGCACAGGGCCAGCATAAATACCTCTTTATTGAATAAAACAAGTTGAAGTGCTCAGGGAGAGGATGAGTGATTGCTGGTCAAAATTTGCTGTAGAATAAAGTTTCTCAATCCCGGCACTACTGGTATTTTGGGCCAGATAATTCTGTTGTAGCAGGGCTGTCCGGTGCATCGTAGGACATTTAGCAGCATCCCTGGCTTCTACAACAAGATGCCAACAGCACCACCCCCTCAGCTGTGACAACCAGAAATGTCTCCATTGGCCAAAGAGTCCCCTCGACGGTGAGCAAAATTGTCCCATGTTGAGAACCACTATTATAAAGGGATTCCCATATAGGGCTGCCTTGAATATTCTCTAAGGGTCCTTTCAACCCTAAATTCTGCACTAGGCATTTAGGGAAAGCACTAGGCATTCAGTCAATAGCCTCCTAGGATGGGGCTCAGAAGGAGAGCTGGTTTCCTTATCTGAGCAGGTGGACATGAATGGTAGTGAGGTGTGGAGAGCGGTGAGGAGCGAGGCAGCTTGAGAGGACATTTAGGGTATGGTTAAGAGTACACGCTCTGGAGACACACTGTGCTGGGCTCAAATCCTAACTCTTCCATTTACTTGTCACACAACCCTCAGCAAATTATTCAGCCTCGCTACTGCTCACATCAATCTCCATGTGCATAATGTCCTCAGCATGTGCCCCATGGAGTGGTTGTAAAGATTAAATAACATAATACGTGGTATTGAGTGCTCAGTAAAAGATAGCAATAATAATGGCTGTTATTTTCCTGATAGGTGACAAACAACTCTAAAGCCCTCACTGCACTGCAGCCCCAAACACTGAGGCTGTGTTTCTCACTGGGCAGTCCTTGTGCATCATGGGCTGTCAGCATCACATCATCCAATGAACTTGTTGAAAGTACGTATTCCCAAACGTGAATTTAGACCTACAAAATCAGACCCTCTGAGGTTGGGAACTGGGAATCTGCGTTTTTAAAAAGAGAGCACCTAAAGTGATTCTGTTGCCTACTAAAGTTTGAGAACCACCGCAGTAAGGACGGCTGGGGGTGATGACCCTGTGCCATGAAGAATGGGCATGTTATGTTCAGTATCACCTCTGATTTGCTAGGACAGGAAGCATGTTGCCATTTAGGAAAGCCTTCTATTAAAGTTGGCTCAAGATCCAGCCCCTGCCCTCTGTGCCTCGGCTCTGCTCTCATCCCTGGGTCCTTCACCCGCCTGTCTCCTCGGCCAGCCCTTACAAGTGGGTTTTGGCCTCAGTTTCCCTGGCTGGCACTCAGGTCCTAAACTGAGATTGTAAGGACGCTAATCTGTTTCTCAGGACCTCAGGTTCCCTGCCTGGTTCTCAGTGTCCTCCAGAGAGTGAGACTCTAGTCCCTACACACCTGGGAGCTGAGTGAGGTTGTATCTGAAAAGACAGGTCACTTGGGACCAAGATGCCACCACATGCCAAATATTACTTAACTCTGCTCCTTCCAGCTGAGTGTCCTTGGGCAAATGACCTAACTTCTTTAAGCCATCATTTTTATTCATCCGTTACATAGAGGATATTAAAAGAAGAGTTGTTAGGAGGATTCAGTAAGATGATGATTCAGTAAGATTCAGTAATAGCTAAAATTATGGCCCTTCAAAGATGTCCACATCCTAATTCCCGAAACCTGCTATGTTGCCTTACATGGCAAAGGAGACTTTACAGGTATGATTAAGTTAAGGATCTTCAGGTGGGGAGATTAGCCTGGCTCATCCAGGTGGGCTCAGTGTAATCACAACGGTCCTTATAAGAGGGAGGCAGGACATCAGAGTCAGAGATGGAGACGTCAAGACAGAAGCAGATGTCAGAGTAATGCCATTGTCGAAAGGGGGCCACAAGCCAAGAAATGCGGGCAGCCTCTAGAAGCTGGAAAAGGCAAGGTACGAATTCTCCCCTGCAGCCTCAAGAAATAATGCAGCCCTGCTGATGCCTTGATTTTAGTCCCTTTAGTCCCATTTCAAACTTCAGACTGTAAGATAATATTAAATAAGAACTAATAAATTTCAGAACTGTAAGAAAATAAATTTGTATGGTTATAGGCCCCAAAGCTTGTGGTAATTTGCTTCAGTAGCAGTAAGAAGCTAATAGATGAATGTAAAGCATTTAGCAGATCCTGGCACATAGTAAGCGTTCTCACAATGTTATTGTCTGTATTTTTCTCCCACACTCTTCAGCAGTACATGGACCACCACCTTTGGTCATTACTGCTGGACCGAATCACTGTGTCCTTTGGTGACTCCTCAGAGATCAGCCTTATCACTGTGGCAGTTCCCTCCAACTCCTGTCCCACCAAAACCCGCTTCCTCCTCCACCCACAGAACTGAGGTCCCAGCCTTGCCGCTGAACCCACCTGAGTTATAACTAATTTTTTAAAACTTCAAACGTGAAGGCCTAACCATGGAGGTATCTAGAAAATGCACTCATCAACGAATACTTAGGGATCATCTGATTTAACACGTTTAATTTGCAGAAGAGAAAAATAAAACTCAGGGAGAAATGACTTATCTAAAGTCACAGAGCAAGTTGGTGGAGGAGCTGAAAATGGAGGCTAGTGTCCCTGCCTCCCGGGGAGGGTTCTCTCTGCCATGCTACACCCTCCACGCTAGCTCTGGTTTGCCTCCAAAGGCTGTGTCTTTTTAAAATTTTCTTCTTTTCCCACTCACAGCCAGTCTAAAAAGGGCCCTCAGGATCGCCCACAAAGCCCAACTTAGCTTCTTGACAAACACCTTAATGGCACGGCATTGCCTCTTGGCTGCCACCATCTCTCGAGTGGGTGGAAAGTGCACCAGCGGGAATTCCCTGGCGCTCTGCACAGTGTCCTTGGCCCACTCCCAGGAGGCCACCACGAGCCAGACAATCACCATGCCCAGGGAGGTGGCACATTTGGGGTTTTGGATCAGCCAGACACTGGGATGTCTGAGTTTCCCAATTCTGGGGAGGCTTCCTCCTAAGGCCAGGAGGGTAGCCATGTGCACATTCACTCTCTGAGAAGCAAGGCGCCTTAGTCTTCCTTGCCCTTTCCAGTGCCTTCCTGCAAATCTGCCATCATTTTATGTCCGATGGGGCTTAACTTATTGATGAGTTTAGAAAAGGGAAGAAGGAAGACAAAGACCGTGGTCAGGCCTTAGTTTCTCAACTGAAATAGGCAGATAGCTGAAGTAGATAACCTCTAAGTAATTATATAAAGTTCTATTACTTTAGCTTAATTGGATTGAGTGTGGAGCTGATCCTCACGGCCAGTCTTAAAGTCTAAGCTCCTCAGCATGGCACTCAGCAAGCCTCACAGTCTGATGCCAATGCACCTTTCTAGCCTTACCCTCTGACTTGTATGCCCCACCCTTCTATTCCCTACCCCAAGTGCCCCCTCCTCTAGCTACTGATCTACTTGTGTTGCCTGAACACATCCTGCAAGTTCCTTCCTCTCTGCCTTTTTTCATTCCCTCTCCCTAGAAGGCCTTTCCCACGTGGATACTGGCCTCTCCCGGATGAACTAATAGATAAATTTCCTTTGAAATGCAACTTGAATGTCACCTCACCTGGGAGGACTATCCAAGGTTAAATGGACTTCCTCTGTGCTCCCATATGCACCCCTTACTTACAGCATCTTTCATAGTACATTATCAATAGTGGTTTCCATGCCTGTCTCTCCTACTGAACTCTTCCTCATGGAGCTTACAGCCTGGAGGGGGTGGGAAACATGGAAAGACGAAATGTTTCATTCCAACGGTGGTAAGTGAAGGAAAAGGAGAAGGTGCTGGGAAAGAAAGTGTGTGACAGGAGATCTAGGCTGTGACGTCAGGGATGGCCTCCCAGAGGATGTGACATCTCAGCTGAGACATGTGTATGAGCAGAAGAGGTGAAGGTGAAGGTCAAATAATGAGTGCCCCAGGAAAAGAATGGCTTATTGAATTCCTGAGATGGGAAGGAGCCTACCTATTAAGAAAAGAGAAAGAAGGCCAGGGCAGCTGGAGTTGACTGAGAAGCTAGTATAAAAGGGAGCAGAGAGGTGGGGAGGACTCGGTGATGCAGGGGCTCAGAGGCCTGATTAAGCAGCCTGGGGGGGTGCTGGGTACAAGGGGCTTATGACACTATTTGTTCTACTTTTGTGTGTGTTTGAAATTTTTCCATGATAACAATTGAGAAGTGGCCATGGTATTGTAATATTAGTTTAGCCTTTACCTTAAAAGCCATTTTAAACAAGGTGAGAGTGGGAGTCACATACCAGATTTTTTTGTTTAAAAATTTAAAAAAATTAAATATTATAAGCATTCAGAAAGGCAGAAAAATAATTTTTTAAAAACCCTTGGATGATCACCAACCGGCTTTGTTAAATCTTGGCTTTTGCCATATTTGCTTCAGATATAACTGGCCCCTGCGTAGATTTATTTATTTATTTAAGTTTATTTATTTATTTATTTTTTACTGGAGTAAAATTGCCTTACAATGTTGTGTTAGTTTCTGCCACACAGTGAAGTGAATCAGCCATACGCATACACACATCCCCTCCCTCTTGGACTTCCCTCCCACGCCCCCCCACCCCACCCCGATCCCACCCATCTAGGTCATCACAGAGCACCTAGATTTATTTTTAAAAGGTCACTCTGGCTGCCTTGGGAAGAAGGATTAGAGGCAGGCAAGAGAGGCGGATCAGGTGGGAAGTTTCTGGAATCCAGGTGAGACAGGATGGAAATTTAGACTAAAGTAGAGGCAACAGTGGTGGAGAGAAGCGGCCACAGGGAAGATCTGTTCAGGAGGTGGAAGTGCTGGGCTGGCGGCTGATTCTACTGAGGCAGGTGAGAGGAAGACCAGCTGAAGGATGGCTCTTTCTGGCCCAGTGCTTTTGGGGCACAGAGAATGGTGTGCATGTAAGTGTTCGTGGTACAGAAGTGAGTTTTGAAATTATTATTGCTGGGACTTCCCTGGTGGTCCAGTGGGTAAGACTCTGCGCTCCCAGTGCAGGGGGCCCAGGTTCCATCCCTCGTTGGGGAATTAGGTCCTGCATGCATGCCGCAACCGAGAGTCCACGTACTGCAACAAACATCCCACGTGCCACAACTAAAGATCCCACGTGCTGCAACTAAGACCCGGAGTAGCAAAAAAAATAAATTTTAAAAATTATTGCTAACAGAGTTGTTAATAACTATGCCTTGCTTTTCTCTACCTACTTTGTTATAACAACGTGTCTGATTTTTGAGAAAACATTATCTTTTATAAATGTGGCTTTGCTGTTATCCTATAGATCATCAAAGCCTAGTTCCAAGTTGCCCTTTAAAATGAATGCATGGAGTAAT
Source organism: Eubalaena glacialis (assembly GCF_028564815.1). Lineage (NCBI taxonomy): Eukaryota > Metazoa > Chordata > Mammalia > Artiodactyla > Balaenidae > Eubalaena > Eubalaena glacialis. The sequence continues at coordinate 24,616,100 of NC_083728.1, forward strand.
GATGAAGAAAAATCAGGGAAGGACTTGAAGGAAATTGATCCTGAGGGCCAGTGAAACCAGATTTGTTCCAGAATTGCTCAGCTGGGGAGGGCCAGAGCTGAGGTGCACAACTTTTATCCACACACTAGAACAGGTATACAGACCTGAGTTGTGCAAAGAAAGCTAAAAGCTCCCGGGGCAGCAGCCAGCTCCCAGAACAACTCAGAACAGGCCTCGGTGCCTCCATCCCCTCAACACGGCTCTGAGAGTCTGAGCAGGTCACTTCTCTGCTCAGAAACCTTTCATGACTCCTCTCAGTCTTTGGACAAAAGCCAATTTCACAGTCTGCTCTCAGCCTCCCTTTCCAGCCTCTTCTCAAACACTCTTACTGGAAATAGCAATAACTCAAGGCCTCAGGCACATCAAATCCTCTACCATTTCCTAAATACGCCCTGCACATGTGTGGATCCTTGGTTCATGTTTTCCTTCTCTCTGGACTGCCCCACTCAATGTTCTTTGTCCGTTTCCTCCCTCAAAGGTTCATCTTCGATACCAACCTTCTTCCTAGAATATTCCCTAACTTCCCCAACCCCATCTCCTCCCCCTTTGGTGCTTCCCCAGACCTTTAAACCTCTAGCATACATTGATTTTTCTTCAAAAAAGGTACGGACTTTTGCGTGCCAAGCACTATGAAAGAAGTTGGTGGGGGACACAGATAATACAATCGATTTAAAAATATTTATCAAGTATCTAGAATGTGCCAGGCACTGTGCTAGGTCCTGAGGAGTCATTGGCTGCAGTCTATTAAGAATTGCTTCCTCTGATTTTGAGTCTAAACTATACCATATCATAAGGCTAGGTTTAATCTCTAAGATTAATCTCTCTGGTACAATTATAATTTACATTTATTTGCTCTAAAACTACCTCTTTCAATGACTGGAGTGGATATACCTGAAAGTGGAGATTAGCTAAAAGGCTATTATAAAAATCCAGAATAGGACAGTTTCGTATATAGGGAAAACCTCAGATCTAGGACAGAAAACCCAGCTTCTGGTCCTTGCTTTACTGTTTATTAGCTCCATATGGGTCTCTGGACAATGTGTGGACAAGCCATACCATCTCTCTGAGTCTCCGTTTCTTCCTCTATTAAAATGAGGACAATATCTTCCTAGTCCACCTCATGGTGTTGTTGCCAGGATCAAGTGGGGCCAGGCACATAAAAGCATCTGGAAAATGCAAAGTGCTTTACAGATATGAGGCTATTAATGTGATAGGAAAAACCATAGTAGTAATAAGAGAAAATGATTTAAAAATGCAGCAGAGTAGACTCAGTTTAGGTAAAAGGAAGAACTTCCTAACAGTGAGAATTTTTTTTCAGACAAGAATGAAGATATATTGGAGGCCATGATCACACTGAAATACATTTTTGGCTTGGGAGTCTGTTAGTGTTTCTTAATAGGCCTACCCCACCCCTAAACTCATTTAGGGCTCTAACTTTCCTTGACTACAGGTGCAAACTGAGGAACTTTCGCCATCTGCCCAGAGCAGACCCCTCAAAACCAGTCTACAGAGCAGGAATCCATTAAGCCCTGGGTCCTGGAGTCACACTCTGTCACTCATGTGGCCTGTGCTGATTGGCTTGTCTCTTTCTGCCTATACTGACCTTCCTCAGAATCAAACTGGAAGTTAGGAGGGCCAAAAATCTATTTATGGGGAATTCTACTCAGCTAATAATAAGAAAAAGAGATGCTTTAAATAAACCAAACACAGGAAGCCAATTAGAGAATCAGTGGGACCCCTCAATGTGAAAAATACAAAAGAAAGACTCAAGAAAGCAAAGGAGAAAACAGATTGAACGAATTTTTTTTTTGGCTTTGTCTTTTGGTAATAAAAGTTCAGAAATATGAAATCAAAGCCAAAGATAGTGAAAACGCTTTCAACTAAGAAGTCAGGAAACCAGGGAAAAGTTCTAGTTCTGAATCACCTACTATCAGGCTTAGTGACCTTGGGCAACTCACTTATGGCAACTTACGAAGTATCTGTTAAGTATCTGTTAAGTGTGCTTACTTAGGGATCTCTAAGGTCATGGCCACCTCTCAATTCCTCTCTATTGTATATCACTACCACTTGATGACAGCCTACCTAAAGAGTTATGAAAGAACTCAAGGGTGTCATTGTGGAATCACTGACAAGCGGAATAGCCTCTATTTTCATTAAAGGAAGGACAAGTAGGCAATGAGTTTTATCCCTAAGAAGGGTTTTAGAAGGCACCTTGAGACCACATGCCCATGAGTGTCTATTTCAGATGCATGTAACTTTTTGGCCTAAAGGATGAAGAGAAGAATCACTGGATGCTTTCTGAGTAATTAACAATGAACACTGAGAGTTGAGGATTGTGCTGGATCTAAAAACATAAAGCACTTTGGTTGGGGAAGGCCCTGCCTAAGAACCACAACCCTTTTCCCGAAAATAATGTTTAAGTATTAAAAAAAAAAATTAAATGACAAGCTGGCTGGAGCTGCCTCAAAGTGCTCCTCTGAGAAGAGAGAAATAAATGCCTAGAGAAGTCAGGGAGAGTTTCCTAGAGAGGCAGGGCTTGAGCTGGAACTTTAAGAAAGGAGGCAGATGGATGGGGGGAGGTACAGCATGTGTAAATGTCCAGGGAAACATGGGGAGCTTATCTTAGGATAAAGGAGAAACAAGCTTGTCTGGAGTAAGGATGTGTATGGATGAGCAGGGGGAAAGGCAGCTTCTAGTGAGGCGGTAGGGTGGAGTCAGACTGCAGAGGCCTTAAAAGACAGAGAGAGGACTAAGCAACGTTATCTTCTCGCTGAAAAGCAGCAATATTTCTATAAGGTTTCAACCACATGATCCACTAGGATTCAATGAGGGAATAATAGTGTGCAAATTGTTCACAGAAGGACTGGATATAATTATCTTTCAGAAAGTTTTGGACAATATATTAGAAATGGAAAATGGAGACACCATGGAATTGAGGGCGATGAGGGCCTGAGAACTCAGAGACAGAAAACGGTAGAAGGAAATAAACAATAGAAGGCAATAAATAAATAGGTGGAAATAAATAAATAGATGGAGCTGGTCACGTCTCTAAATGAAAGGAGATTAAGAATGCAAGGGGCCCCAAGAGACCATGCTGGGACCTGTCTGATTTAAATTTTTTATCAGTGATCCAGAAGAAGTAGAGCAAAGTGAAAATTTCAGGACTGCAGATCATATTAAGCCCTTTCAGGTAGGGACATGCTCTGCCAAAGGAGAGAGAGAGAGAGAGAGCTAAAGGAAGGTACTGAGTGGGATACAAAATGGCAGATAAATGTCAACGTGGGAAATGTAAGGTAACAATGTACTCTGGTAAGAATAATACACAGATAGGGTGTTGTGTTCCAGGCTATCAGTTTTGACCCAGGAAAGGGATCGGGGAGCTACTGCGGATTGTTTCCTAAGGCAGTGTCCTAATGTGTTGGGATCAGGAAGGCTGACAAAGAGATAGGCAGCAGCAGGAAGGGACCTAAAAATCAAAGAGGAAATCATCCTCCTTTGTGTAAGATGACAAGGTCCCATATTTGGGGAGAATGGTCAGGTTGACATCCATTGAAAGTTAGGGCCCAAGGATATCTAGAAAAGGGTAATTAAAATGATTCGTGAGGATGAATGTGACTATTCTAGAGGTGGCCTATTATAAGGGGGAAACAAGTATGAAAAGACAAAGGCTAAGAGAGGTGGAATAATCAAAGCCTATAAAACTGATAAAGATAAGGAGTGGGTAGCATTACCTTCTCTCCAATCCTAACATATTCAACCAAAAAGCCTCCTCTTAAATGCTTGAAATATCATAGGAATAAAAGGGTTTCAGAGTTGAGATCATTTAGCCCTATCTCTTTGTATTAGAGATGGTAAAATTCAGGCTTAGAGAGGGCAAGGAAATGGCCCAAGGTCACAGAAGCCACCAGGAGCCAAGGTAGGATTAGAAGCCCAGGCCTCCTAAATCCCAGGCTAGGGTCTTTCCGCCTCACCCTGTGCACTCAGGAAGACTAAAGGAATCCTACTTTTTATAGGGTGTAAACTCATGAAATGCATTACTTTGAGATGAAATAAAGCTGAAAACACAAACAAGCTAGGGAAAGTTTTCACTAAAAGTCAACAGCAATTATAAGGCATTTGGAAGAAAACTACCGGCAGGACTAGAGACTTTCTACACACCCTAATTTGGGGGGGATCATGTACCCCTTTGAGAGTCTGAAGAAATCTAGGGATTCTCTCCAAGAAAAACCCATTTGCACATACAAACACAATTTTACACAAGATTTCAGACTCCCTGAGTCCCATGCCCAATTAAGAATTCCTGTTCTGGCAGATTCTTCTGAACAAATAGACTGCTTCAACAATCACACTCCATCTCTTACGATAAGTGAGGCGATCACTCTGATATTCCTCAGCAAACAACAACAACAACAACACTGTCTCAACGTCACTTATCAGAATTGCAGACCTGTAGGTTGGAAGAGACCAGAGATATTACCTAGTCCAACTGCCCCCCGCCCCCCTTGTGTGACATAGGATAATATCATGGTTAAATATGTGGAGACTAGAGTCAGCCTGCCTAGGTTAGAATCCCAACTCCATTACTCACTAGCTGTGTGATCTTGGGCAAGTTACTTAGTTCTCTGAGTCTGTATCCTCAGCTGTAAAATGAGGAAAATAATTACAATTATCTCGCAGCGTAGTTACGAGGATTAAACGCGATAATTCACATAAAACTCAGCACCAGGCCTGGCACATAGTGAGTGCTCAGTCGATGCTAGCTGGCATTATTGTTATTATTATGCTTGTACCCAGGCAGGTATTATGCATGCATCCATCCAGTCCCCTCCTGGAGCTTTTGCTTGCACATCTCTGCGATGAGCAGCTCACCGCCTCCCGAGCTGGTTGAGCAGCTCCGATTGTTACAAACTTCTTCTCATGGTGAGCGAAATTCGCCTTCTTGCGACCCTTACCCCCACCCCCGTTGGCCCTAGTTTTGGCCTGCGGGGCCACGCAGAGCAAGGCCGTCCTTCCTCCACGCGACAGCCCTTCACATACGAAGACAGTGATCGAGTCCTTCCCCCGTCCCCCGCCGCCCTCCCCGCCCCCCGCTCCCCCCCGCCCTGTCCTCTCGTCTCCAGCTTGAACACCCTCGGGTTCTTCTCCCAAACCACAACAGACTGGCTGCGCTTACTATTTACTCCCAGGCGTTGTACGGCTTCCTTCACACATAGGCAGGCAGGCCACACGCCGCACCGCCACAGTTCCGACCCTCCCGCTCCGCCCCCGCCCGCTGCCCCTGTCCGCGGTGCTGAAGCGGCTCCGGGCCCCCGCGGGCCTGGCGCGGCCCTTCCCAGCCCCCGCCCTGGGCCGCTAGCCCAGACCGCCGGCGCGGACCCCCGGCGCGCCACCTCCGCGCCCCGGGCGGCCGGCGCAGCCCGGCCCAGGCCCGGCCCCGGCGCCGCCCCCCGCCCTGCCCGGAGGTCCCGAGCCCGCGCCCCGGCCCGGCGCGCCAGCCCCACCTGCCCGGCGAAGGGCGCCTCCACCTCGGCCGCCCGCGCCGCCCGGTCCCCGGCCCCCGCCGCCGCCGCCGCCGCCGCCGCCCGCGCGGCGCCCGGGAGGCAGCAGAGCGCGGGCAGCAGCAGCAGCAGCCGCTCCGGGGCCCGCCAGAGGCTCCAGCGCGGGGCCAGGCCCGGCGGCGGCGGCGGCAGCCCCGGCGCGGCGCGGCCGCCCCGGCTCTTCGGCATCCCGGCGGCGGGGCCCGGCCGCCCGGCTGCGATGGCGGCGGCGGCGGCGGCGGCTCCGGCCGGGTCCTCCCGCTGCAGCCGCTGCGGAGCCGCCGAGTCACCGCGCCGCGGACACGCGCCCGGCCCGCCTGTCTTCGCCGCCGCCGCCTCGGCAGCCCGCGCGCCCCCGCCTCCGCGCGCCGCGCCCCGGCGGGGGGCGGCCAGGGGCGCGGGGGCAGCACCCAGGCGGGACCCGCGGAGCCGGCGGCTCCGGGCCAGCCCGGAGACACTGGCCGAGGAACGACGCTGGGGTGGGAGTCGCAGAGGCCAAAAGAACCGCTCTGGAGGCAGGGTCCAAAAGGGTGGAACTGGAGGAGGGGGGCCTGAGTGGCAGCCCAGGGGGAGGGGGAAGAGGCTAAATAAATAATCCTAGAAACAGAACCACGCCGCGGCTCTGGGAGAGGATATCCGGGGTTGGGGGTCCGAAGCCAAAGGCATAGTCCTGGGGGAGAGGGTCTGAGGCGGGACACTGCAGGAGGGGGTCTGGGCCTGGGGGAGGGGAATGAGGCTGCCCTGGGGTAATGGTGAGGTCGGAGGGAATGAGCTGAAGAAATAGCCCTGGAGGAGAGGGTCTGAGAGGGTGGCAGTGGAGAAGGGAGGGCAGGGAGGGTGAGAAACTAAAGAATAAACCCGAGGAGCATTTCAGGGGGGTAGCCCTGGAGACATTAGGTGAAATTAAGGTGAAGCTCATTCTCTCACCCACAGAGGGAGAGACATCAACCAGTTGGGAAGATCATCTTTCATCCAAAACGACCCATATTTATTGAACACTTTCTATATATATGTAAGGCTCTGGGCTACTTGGGATACAAAAAAAAAAAAAAGAGAGGCTGATTCCCTGAAGTGTAGATGTTTACAGCTTGGTGAGAAAACATAAGTACAAAGAAACACAGAGTGGCAAACACCAAGTGTCAAAAAGCATACAGGCAGGTGCTCCAGGGATCAGAGGAGGCTTGAAGGGGGACTGGAGAAGTCAGGACAGGCATTAGGGGTTGGGTGGCGGCAACTCTAGCTAAGCCTTGAAGGAAAGGCCAGATTCAGACGGGAAGGGGAATGGAGAGGGCATGATGTCAGGTACGAAGATGAGGGTGTACAAGACATGGCTGGGGCAGTAGATCTGTTTCTCTGAAGCACAGGGTTCCCATAGGAAAGTGCTGGGATGTAGGGAAATAGTCTAAGACTGTAAACCCTAGGAAAATGAATTTGGGTTATGTTCTGAAGGGAAATGGGAGTGGTTGTGATTGAAGGTTTTTTTGAGCAAGATGGTGTGTGGAAAATGATGTTTTATGGTTACCTGGTAATTTGGAGGTGTGGAAAGGGAACAGGCTTTAGAGTCAGACCTATGTTCAAATCTCTTGGCTCTGTTCATTTTTATAAAATCATGCTGATATTACTGCATAAGGTTGCTGTAAGGATGAAGTGCTTAGCACTTAATAGATGTTCCATATTAGTTCCCCTCCCAGTATATAGAATAATGACCAGAGGAGGCAAAGAGATTAGTTGGGAGATTACTGCAACCTTCTGCATACAAGGAAATGATGATAACAAACATAATTAGCATTTATTGAATGTCTACTATGTATCAAGCACTGGGTTAAGCCCTTTACTGTATTATATCTCATTTAACCACGACTCATAAGTGGCAGAACTGAAGCAATCTGACCTCAGAACCCAATTTTTTTTTTTAAGGGTGGGGGAAAAAAAAAGAGACAAATTTAAGACACATTGGGCAAAGAAGAAGATGGAAAGGAGTTTGGAGTAATGGCAAGTCCAGAAAGATGGATGGTGGTGTCTTCACAGAAATGACGTTGTCATAAGGAGGAACCAGCTTGAGGGAATTGACAAGGGCTTTGGTTTTAGGCTTGCTGAGTTTGAGGTGACCACAAGATCCCTGAGATGGGTACAGCAATGAGTTCGGAGGAGGGTGGAGGATAGGTATTTTGGAAACATTCAGGTCAATATGATAGCTGAAACTGAAAGACAGGAGTAGGAAAGAGCAAAAGCCTGAGGGCCCCCTGTTGAGACATGTTCAGTCTAAAGAGTGGTCTAAACGATTGAGGAATCAGGGTTATGGAATATACAGGAAAGGGGAGAAACGTTTCAAGGAGAGGGAGAGGGGTTGGCAGTGTCAGGGAAATAAGAGATGGAAGAGTGCATCCACACCATTGAATTGAACAGCTCACAGTCTAGGAGGGAGACAGACATAAGCAAATCATTTTGGTTACGTGATAAATTACGGCAGTGATGAGAACAAAGTGTTATGGAAACACTGAGGAAAGAGCAACAAACTGCTCAAAGTTAGAAGATTTGAGAGAGGGTATATTCCAGAAGGAGGAAATAGTACATTCAAAGAGTGAAAGGAAACAGACCGGACTGAGCATCTAAGGATAAGATCTCTTATTCATCTCCTTACTCCTAATGCCAAATGCTCATTGAACTGCTAATGTGAACGTAGGGCTCAAGTGGTCCCTGAGCCAGCTACCAAAGGTGGTAGATGTGAGTGGCTGTAGGTAATTGATGATAAAGAAGGAAGAGGTTGGATGCTTATAAAATGTAACCCTAAGGTAGGTCCCTAGTAGGAAAAGTCTAGAGAGCATTGTGAAGCCAGCCCAAGAGGAGGTTTAGCAGGCTTCAGAGTAACAGCCTAAGATGGAATCACTAGGGCGCTGACTTCTCTTTTCTCCTCTTCCAGGGAAAAAGCACTGGACTTAGAGTCAGAAACCTGGATTCAATATTGGCTGTCACTAATTTGTAGTGCATCTTTGGGCAAGTCGTTTCATCTCTTTGAGCCTTGGTTTCCTCACTTGTAAAGTAAAACTTCCTTTAGAAAGATAGTCATTTGGGGAGATAGACACTTAAATAGACACCAAGAAGATAACATAGTATGTGCTATAAGAGAGAAGAGAAAAATATTATGGGAGTAGAGAGGAGGGAACAACTGTCTAGAGCTGTCAGGAGGTGAGATGGGCCTTGAATGACCAGCAGGGATTTGCTGGGTAGAGTGAGAAGGGAACTGTATACACAAAGGTGTGGATATATATGAATGCCACGCTAAGGAGTTTGAACTTCATGTTCTAAGCCAGCAGTTCTCAAAGTGTGGTCCTGACCCTTTTAGTGGGTCTGTGAGATCAAAACTATTTTCCTAATAATACTAAGACATTATTTTTTTTTGACTCTCATTTTCTCATGAGTAGATTGACTGCAGAAGTAGACATAAGAAGACATCTATCTTCTATCTTTTTTTTTTTGAGATTTGTGGGAGTTTTCTTTTTTCTTTTTTTAAAAAAATTAATTAATTTATTTATTTTTGGCTGTGTTGGGTCTTTGTTGCTGCACGCGGGCTTTCTCTAGTTGTGGTGAGCAGGGGCTACTCATTTTTTAAAATTTTATTTATTTATTTATTTATTTTTGGCTGTGTTGGGTCTTCGTTTCTGTGCAAGGGCTTTCTCTAGTTGCGACAAGCGGGGGCCACTCTTCATCGCGGTGCGCGGGCCTCTCACTATCGCGGCCTCTCCCGTTGCGGAGCACAGGCTCCAGATGAGCAGGCTCAGTAGTTGTGGTGCACGGGCCCAGTTGCTCCGCGGCATGTGGGATCTTCCCAGACCAGGGCTCGAACCCGTGTCCCCTGCATTGGCAGACAGATTCTCAACCACTGCGCCACCAGGGAAGCCCCTGGGGGCTACTCTTTGTTGTGGTGCGCGGGCTTCTCATTGCGGTGGCCTCTCTTGTTGCAGAGTGTGGTCTCTAGGTGTGTGGGCTTCAGTAGCTGTAGCACGTGGGCTCAGTAGTTGTGGCTCACCGGCTCTGGAGCGCAGGCTCAGTAGTTGTGGTGCACGGGCTTAGTTTCTCCGCGGCATGTGGGATCCTCCCGGACTAGGGCTCGAACCCATGTCCCCTGCATTGGCAGGCGGATTCTTAACCACTGCGCCACCAGGGAAGCCCTATCTTCTATAAAGTCAGACTTTAAACAGGTTTTCAAGACTGTAAGACAATACCACTCTTCTCACTAAATTTTTTGTTTTGTTTTGGAAAATATAGTTATTTTTCATAAAAATGTTATTTATGTTGATGCATTTATCATTTTAAATGAATTAATATGTAAATATTTTTAAATGTATCAGCTTTGATTTTCAGTGTTGTAATTGTCAATAGATATAATCTACATATTCTAGGTGCTGGGATAGAGCAGTCAACAAACAAATCAAATCAAACGCCCCACTTTCATGGAACTTATACTAGGTGTGACAGAAAACAAGCAAAATAATTAATATATATAGTATGTTAAATAGTAACAGCTGTTGAGAAAAGCAGGGAACTAGGATATGAAAGCTGAAAGGTGTGTGTGTGTAATTTTGGATCGAATAACCAGGGAAAACCTCAGTAAGAAGGCGTGTTTTCAGTAAAGAACTGAAGGGACAAGAAGGGAGTGGATCATGCAGCCATCTGAGAGAAATGAATTCAGAAGAGGGAATAGCAAGTGAAAACGTTCTGGGACAAGAGCTTGCCTGGGAGGTTTGAGGAGCATCTTGGAGACCAATGTGGTTGGAGTGGAAGAAGGTTGAGGGTATTAGAAGATGAGGGTTATGGAGGGAAGGGGTGCTCTCCCTGAGAGAGAAAGCCAGTAGAAGCTTTTGAGAACTGAAGAGACATCTTCTGACTTACCTTTAACAGAAGCACTTTGGTTGCTGCTGAGAACAAGTGAAAAGTCATAAGCAGAAAGGCCAGCTAGGAGGCTATTGCAATAATCCATCAGGTGCAAGATGATGGTGGCTTGGACCCGAGTCCAAGTGGGGATAGTGAGATGTAGTTGGATTCTTAATAGATTTTGAAAGTAGAGTTGACCAAACATACAATGTATTGGATATGAGGTGCTAGAAAAAGAGAAGGGACTTTCCTGGTGGCACAGTGGTTGAGAATCCACCTGCCAATGCAGGGGACACAGGTTCAAGCCCTGGTCTGGGAGGATCCCACATGCGGCAGAGCAACTAAGCCCGTGCACCACAACTACTGAAGCCCGCACACTCTAGGGCCCGCGTGCCGCAACTACTGAGCCTGAGTGCTGCAACTACTGAAGCCCGCGTGCCTAGAGCCTGTGCTCCGCAACAAGAGAAGCCACCGCAATGAGAAGCCCACGCACCGCAACGAGAGAAAGCTCGCACAGCCAAAAATAAAAATAAATAAAATAAGTAAATTTAAAAAAAAGAGAGAAAACATGAATAGAGGAGAGAGAAGTTCTGATTTGGGGTCTGAAAGGAAGTATAGATGGGAGGCTGGAGAGCACGATCCAGTTCAGGAAGACCTCTTGATTTCTCTCCTTCCTCTGAATTCCTATTACAGCAGCTGACATTTAATGAGGGCTTATTATGTGCAAAGCAATTTATATTTGTTACATCACTTAATCTTCACAGTTATCCTATGAGGCAGATTCCAAAGAAAGGGTGAGAGGAGAAGAGATTTACCCAATGATACACCTAGAAAACGGCAAAAGTGGGAATAAAGCCCAAGTGTCTGACACTAAAGCTTATGTCCTTATCTGCTTGTTCTTTTGTTCATTCATTAATCACCTCAAAAATTCTATAAACATTACTAAGCAGCCATTCTGGAAGGTACTGTGGCGAGTGAGACTGTCTTCAGGTAAAAGAGCTAAGACCTGAGCACACATAAGATGTGACAAATAACCACAACACATTACAACATCCTATAGGATTTCAGAGGGAGTGAAGTCACTCTGGCTGGGGAAAATCAGAGATCAAGGAAGCCTTCCAAAAGGAATAGCATTTGAGATGAGCCTATCTAACCAAGTAATATGTTTAAAACTAATTGTTTTATATACAATATACACTGAACATTACCACACATGTGTTTAAAAGTTATAAGCAATGGAAGACTGTGAAGTTTTAATTGGCAGAAAATAGGGGTGAAGGCATGGAGGAAGGAAAGGGTCTGATTGTTCAGGATGTAGAGAAGCCCCAGTTCAATCCCCTGCCTCTGTCTCAGAATCCAGCCTCAAATGACTCCAAGGTATTTTCCACTTAGATTTTTTTCCCTTAAGAACATCCTCAAAGTGATGTGCATTCAATAAAACACACTCAGTCATTTAAGAAAATGAGAAATTATTTTATGAACTGTTAGGAAATTATTTCCAAAATGTGATGTTAAATGAAAAAAAGGAAGGTGCAGAATACTGGTTATGGTATGCTACTATTTACGCAATAATGGGAAGAAAAGAGTGTGTGTGTGTGTGTGTGTGTGCGTGTGTGTGTGTGCATTTGCTTGTTTACATGTCAAATATGGAAGGATACCCAGGGCACTGATAACAGTGAATACCTTCCCGGAGAGAAACTATGTGGCTTGAGGACAGGGTGAGAGCTCCCTGTATACCTCTTTTTCACTGTATACCTCTATGACTTTTTAACCATGTGAATATATTATCTATTAAAAAAAATACATAAATATAAGTTGAACTTTTGAAAAAGTAAGTGTATTAGTCTCTAAAGGAAATTCCCCGAAAAGAGGGCATTTATTACGGTATGATATAAGCAAAAGCAGTTCACTTAGGCGGGCAGTTTCAAAAATTCAGGCCTTAATTTGCTTGGCCAAAAAAAATACCAGAAATAAAGTAAAAAAAAAAAGAACGGTAAAATATTTATTATTAATTTTCTTAACATAAGACAGTTCTTTAGAAACCATTAAGCAAAGGACCTATTACCCAGTTCAAAAATGGCAAAGGATAAAATGGGCTTCACGTAAACAGAAATATGGACTTATATTCTTTGTTTTAAAGTCCAACCTTATTTAATTAAAGAAAGGCAAATTGGAACAATGAGCTATTGCTTTCTCACCCACGAGACTGCAAATATCAAAAAGTTGAATATTACAGAGTGTTAAAGAGGGCACGATTAAAGCACTTTGAGAAGGGATATAAACTGGTAGACTTTCTTTGGAGCACAAATTAGCCATGCCTTTCAACCTTGAAAATGAGCATACCTTTGACTCATCAATTCTAATTTTGAGAATTTATCCTAGACAGATAATCTTTGCATACGTACACAGACAGATGTACACAATTATTCACTGCAGCATTCTTTGTAATTACAAAAGATCAAAATCGACCTAAATATTTTCCAACTGGGGAAACTGCTACATCTAAACAGAGAAACACTAGGTAAGTGTTGAAAAGAACAGTGTGCATCTATATTACTGTTATGATAAGATTAATTTATCCCCCTCATTATCTCCTATTTGGGCTACAGTGTCCTGACAGGCTTCCCTGCCTTTATCTTGCCCCCTCGCAGGACCTGCTATGTAATTTGCAGGCCCAGTGCAAAATGAAATTTCAGGGCCCCTTGTTTAAAAAATATTACGAATTCCAAGATGGTGACAGCAGAGCATTAAAACAAGTGCGGGGACCCTTCTAAGTGCGAGGCCCTGTGTGACTGCCGAGGTCACATGCCCGTGAAGCTGGCTTTGTTCTTGGAGTGCCAACTTAGACACTGGCTGCCAAAGTGGCATGCTGCTTCCTCCGCCTCCCACATCTTTCCCCCACCATCTGATGTACTACATGCCTGTCAAGAAATAACTCAGATGCTTTGGGAAGTTTTCTTTGACCCTCTCACCCAAGACACTCTTTCTTCAGTGCTCCCATAGATCTTGCCCATCGTTTTATTAACTCTTTATTACAGTATATTATGATGATTTGTTTAAAAATCTCTCCCTCTAAGCTTCTCAAAGTCTTGGCCTATGGGTTATGCTTGTTTGCTTATTTGAGTAACCCTAGAACCTCATACATTGCTGGGGACCTGGCAGTTGAGAGAATGAATGAATTGGAGTGGATCTGTTTGGGTGGGTGTGTTAAATAATCAGTTGTTTTGCTTCATGGTTACACCTCACCTTTATGTTGCTAAATTGGATTGGACTCTAATTTCACTGAGGCCAGCAAGCCCTGATGGCTAGCTCTTGATTCTAAGAGCCGTGATATAGTTCCAGCTGGTCCCCTGGAGCGGTAGGAGATGCCTGAACCTAAAAGCCTTTGGAGGATCCCCCAAGCTACCTATCCCTATCTCTGCATCTCCTTATACCCTTCAGGCATTTAAAAGTGGGGGTTTGATTTCATCAGGTCCAGCTGACCCCATCAGTCAGTTCCAGATTCCAGGAACCTGGCAGTAGTTTCAGATTGCCTCTAATCCTTTGCAACACTGGCTTCAAATGGAGGTATGCGATACCCCTGTGATATAGGAAGACTTTCTATGGGGTTCTCATCTACTGATCATTTTAAGGGCATTAATTTCCAGGTCCTCAACTTCCATATGCATTCTACCTGAGAAAGTTCCTGGGGTTGAGGCTCCAAGCTGGCTTTTCTTTCATAATTGTAATTCTTCTAATCTTCATAAGAAAGGCATATCCTGGGTCAACATGAATCTTACTATGGTAATCTATTGCCTGGGGCAATTACAAATACATTTATTGCATGGGGCAATAAAAAATACTGGAAGTGAATTCAAAAAGATACATGCACCCCATGCTCATTGCAGCACTATTTACAATAGCCAAGACATGGAAGCAACCTAAATGTCCATTGACAGAGGAATGGATAAAGAAGATGTGGTACAGATATAAAATGGAATATCACTCAGCCATGAAAAAGAACGAAATAATGCCATTTGCAGCAACATGGATGGACCTAGAGATTATCATACCAAGTGAAGCCAGTCAGACAAAGACAAATATCTTATGATACCACTTGTATGTGGAATCTAATAAAAAATAATACAAATGAACTTATTTACAAAACAGAAAGACTCACAGATCTCAAAATCAAATTTATGGTTACCAAAAGGGAAACATGGGGGGAAGTAATAAATTAGGAGATTGGGATTAACATATATACACTACTATATATAAAATAGATGGCTAATAAGGACCTACTGTAAAGCACAGGGAACTCTACTCAATATTCTGTAATAATCTGTATGGGAAAAGAATCTGAAAAAGAATGGAGATATATATATAAAACTGATTCACTTGGCTGTACACCTGAAACTAACACATTATAAGTCAACTGTACTCCAATAAAAATTTTAAAATAAAATAAAATAGTCTGAGAAAGAAAAAAAAATACTGGAAGTGACAAAGAGACAATTAAAAATACCAGTTTCAGGGAAACATCCTTTTTTAATTGAAGCATAATGACCTACATCACTATGTTAGTTTCAGGGGCACAACATAGTAATTTGATATTTCTATATATTACAAAATGGTCACCACAGTAAGTCTAGTTACCATCTGTCACCATACAAGGTTATTACAATATTATTGACTATATTCTCTATGCTGTACATTTCATCTCTGTGAATCATTTATTTTGTAACTGGAAGTTTGTACTTCTTAATTTTCCTCACCTATTTCACTCATCCCCACACCCCGCTCCCCTCTAGCAACCACCTGTTTTTTCTCTGTATCTCTGAGTCTGTTTCTGTTTTGTCATGTTTGTTCATTTGTTTTGTTTTTTAGATTCCACATATAACTGAAATCATACGGTATTTGTCTTTGTCTGACATTTCACTTAGCATAATACCCTGTAGGTCCGTCCATCCATGTTGTCACAAATGGCAAGATTTCATTCTTTTTATGGCTGAGTAATATCCCATTGTATATATACACATCTTCTTTATCCATTCATCTATCGATGGACACTTATGTTGCTTCCTTATCTTGGCTATTGTAAATAATCCTGCTATGTATATATCTTTTTGAATTAGTGTTTTTGTTTTCTTCAGAAAAATACTCAGAAGTGGAATTCCTGGATCACATGGTCGTTCTATTTTTAACTTTTTGAGGAACTTCCACACTATTTTCCACAGTGGCTGTACCAATTTACATTCCCACCAACAGTTCATGGAGATTCTCTTTTCTCCACACCCTCACCAACACTTGTTATTTGTTGTCTTTTTAAGGATGGCCATTCTGGCAGATGCGAGGTGATATCTCATTGTGGTTTTGATTTGCATTTCCTGATGATTAGTGATGTTGAGCATCTTTTCATGTGTCTGCTGGCCATCTGTATGTCTTCTTTGGAAAAATGTCTATTCAGGTCTTCTGCCCATTTTTAAATTGAGTTGTTTGTTTTCTCTGATATTGAGTTGCATGAGTCCTTGGTATATTTTAACCCCTTATCAGATATATCATTTGCAAATATCTTCTCTCATTCAGTAGACTGCCTTTACATTTTGTTGATAGTTTTCAGGGAAATATCTTTTAATTTTGGGGTTACATCATCTATGAAAATTTTTTGGGTGGTATGTGAAAAAAATAGTATGAAGACCACTGGTCCAAGACAACACACTATGGTAGCTTCTGGAGGTTTTTCTAGGAGATCCTGGGCTTCTCAGGCTCTAGGCCTCTACAACTGGACCTCAATTTTACTAGGAGAGTCAGGTAAATAATTTTTACTTGATTTTTTAAAAAGCATATTTATTTATTTATTTGTTTAATTTGTACTTGATTACTTTGTAACTTCCATTACAGTTGACAGTCTCCCTCTTATTATTTTTTTATATATTTATTTATTTTATTTATTTTTATTTTTGGCTGTGTTGGGTCTTTGTTGCTGCGTGTGGGCTTTCTCTAGTTGCAGCGAGCGGGGGCTACTCTTCATTGCTGTGCGTGGGCTTCTCATTGAGGTGGTTTCTCTTGTTGCAGAGCATGGGCTCTAGGCACGCGGGCTTCAGTAGTTGTGGCACGTGGGCTCAGTAGTTGTAGCGCATGGGCTTAGTTGCTCTGTGGCATGTAGGATTTTCCTGGACCAGGGATTGAACCCGTGTCCCCTGAATTGGCAGGCAGATTCTTATCCACTGCGCCACCAGGGAAGCCCCAACAGTCTCCCTCTTAAAACACACTCTTCCCTTGGCTTTTATCACACTCTGATTTTCCTTTCAACCTCTCTGGCCCCTCATTCTAACTTTCCTTTTCTAGTCCCATCTCTTCCAATTGACCTTTTTTTTTTTTTTTTTTAATATACATGCCACTCAACTTGCATTTAAATTACTTTTTTTTTAAAAAAAATATTTATTTATTTATTTTATTTATGGCTGTGTTGGGTCTTCGTTTCTGTGCGAGGGCTTTCTCTAGTTGTGGCAAGTGGGGACCACTCTTCATCGCGGTGCGCGGGCCTCTCATTATCGCGGCCTCTCTTGTTGTGGAGCACAGGCTCCAGGCGCGCAGGCTCAGTAATTGTGGCTCACGGGCCTAGTTGCTCCGCGGCATGTGGGATCTTCCCAGACCAGGGCTCGAACCCATGTCTCCTGCATTGGCAGGCAGATTCTCAACCACTGCGCCACCAGGGAAGCCCCCAATTGACCTTTTAAATTCAAGAGCTTCTCATGGCAGTTATAAGCCCTCTTCTCTTTCTGTGGTTTTTTTTTTTCTGCCTTTGTTTATTTTTATTTCTAGCAATTTATGTTAACAAACAAGTCTTTCTTCATTGTTTTTCCTTGAAAGTAATACTTTAAACGAATGCCAATGGGCATATGAGTGATTTTCTCCAGACTCATAATCCAGCCACTAGAAACACTTTTCCTTCCTCTTTCTGTTCTTTTCTTACAAAGAGATTTCATCCATTAACCACAATTTTATTTTAAAAAATTTTTTAATTAAAAAAATTTTTTTGGCTGCATTGAGTCTTAGTTGTGCACGTGGGATCCTTGTTGTGGTGTGGGCTTCTCTCTCGTTGTGGCGCACAGGCTTCAGGGCACGTGGGCTCTGTAGTTGTGGTGCGCCGGTTCCAGAGCGCGTGAGCTCAGTAGATGTGGCGCACGGGCTTAGTTGCCCCACGACATGTGGGATCCTAGTTCTGCGACCAGGGATCGAGGCCACGTCCCCTGCATTGTAAGGTGGATTCTTTACCACTGGGCCACCAGGGAAGTCTCCATTAATCCCAATTTTAAATACCACCTGCATCCCAACAACTCCCAAATTTCTATCTCTAGCCTAGGACCTTGCTCCCAAACTCCTAAATCCAATTACTTATTCCATATCTATACCTGAAGGTCCCACAGAATTTACAAACTGAAAAAAACCAAAGCCAAGCTCATGTTCTTCCCAGTCAGAATCTCATCTTCTGCTAGGCTTCCCCAACTGAGTCACAGTATTCCTTCTGCCCAGTTCATGCCAGAGGCCTGGGAGCCATCTCTGATACCTCCTTAACCTGCTCCATAGCCAATAAATAATCTATTCCTATAGACTACACTTCATGCAAGATTCCCCTAAGTCTGCAGACTAGACTACATATACCCCTATTCTATACCCTCATATAGCACCTTGTACTTCTAGTACTCATCCAAATTGTAATTATGTAATTATTTATGTAATTATCTCTCCCCCCCTCTACATCACAAGCTCCATAAGCACAAGAACCATGCTTGTCTTTTTTCTGGCACATAGTAGGATCTCAATAAATATTTGTTAAATTAACAAATATAAACCCTCAGATTGTATTGATAGCAACTGTGTGTTGTCTGAAGTTTAGTGCCTAAAGCTATGTGCACAGTAGGGGGCAGCAGAGTATAGATAATGGAAAGAGTCCACTTCAGTATTGAAAGGGTGACTTCAGGTAAATGATTTAACTTTTCTGAGACTCTATTTCCTTCCTCGGAAATCAGGGCTAATTCTCCTCCCCGTGGATCAAAAAAGATAAGCAGATATAAAAGAGCTTTAGTGCAAACAGAAGAGAGTATTATTGGAGTCAGTTATGATAAATATTTTTTGAATAAATGGAGGCAGAGGAAGAGGATCTTGGTTACCTTATGGATCAGATGTGAGCGGAGACTTGACAGATTCATAAGAGATGAAATGAAAGCTCAAGGAAGAGACTGGCCTAAGTCCATAGCCAGCGGGAGGCAAAGCTGTTATCACCCTTTGTTCTTGGCAGGCTCGTATCTCTGCTCTCTGATCACTGCCCTCCCACCTCCACCTCTCGCCTCTGGTGCCCTATCATTGTCCTGAGCTGCAGGCCTTTCTTTCCCTTTCCTCCCATCAAAGCATGTCTGTCCTGTGTCCCAGCCCCTCAGAGGCCTACTCATTGCCATCCACGATGACAGCTAGTTCACCCAATAAATGGGTCCCTGCTAACGTGCTAATGGCAGATACTGTGTTATTTTACCACTCCCAGTAATAGGAGTTGGACCTTCTTGAGACAGAATAACCTACTCAAAAAAGAATAAATTTCAAATGATGAAGTTTTAGGTTCTATGGAATAAGAGAAAATGGAAAGTTAACTGGGATTAAAGCAGTCCTAATCTTGGTCTCAAGAAAAATAATTGTACAAATACAAAATCTGTTAGATATGACTTGATATGAGGAGAAAAGCTTCTTTAAAAATTCATAAATACATCCATCCATCCATCCATATAATATATGTATCTGTATATACAACTTAATTGTAATTTATATCAGTACAATTGACTTTTTGGTGTATAGTTCTGTGAGTTTTGCACCGTCATGTAACCACCGCAATAAAAATACAGAATGGTTCATCATTCCCTAAAAATTTCCATGTATTAACCCTTTGTAGTCAAAACCTTCTCCCACCCTTAAGCTCTGGCAACACTGATGTTCTCTCTATCCTGTGGTCCAGTTTACCAAGATTTCCTTTTATGAATTTGGTTTAATGTTGCATTTAAGAATTCTGTCTAACCTAAGGTGACAAAGAATTTTCTCCTTTGCTTCCTTCTAAAAGTTTCGTAGGTTTACATTTAGGTCCAAGATTCATTTCAACTAAGTTTTTAAAATAGAAAGTATAAGATATAGGTCAAGGTTCACATTTTTGCATAGGAATGTCCAGTTACTCTAGTATCATTTGTTGAAAAGACAATCTATCCCATTGCACTTTTGTAAAATAATCAATGGGCCATATTTGTGTCAATCTATTTCTGGACTCCCTGTTCCGTTCCATTGATCTGTGCATCTGTCCTTTCACCAGTACTATGCTATCTTTATCAATGTAGTGGTATTTCTCCACCAGTGTTCTACTTTTCCAAAATTGTTTTAGCATTCTAGTTTCTTTGTCTTTCCGTATAAATTTTAGAATCAACTTATTGATATC
This sequence comes from Eubalaena glacialis, assembly GCF_028564815.1. NCBI lineage: Eukaryota > Metazoa > Chordata > Mammalia > Artiodactyla > Balaenidae > Eubalaena > Eubalaena glacialis. The sequence continues at coordinate 24,636,002 of NC_083728.1, forward strand.
TAGAAAAACTGCTGGGATTTTGATTGAGATTGTATTGAATCTGCATATCAATTTAGGGAGAACTGATGTCTTAACAGAATTGAGGCTTCCAATCAGTGAACATGTTATATCGCTTTGATTTCCTTCATCGGTGTGTTGTAGTTTTTCAGCATAAAGATCCATCATATATTTTGTTGTATTTATCCCTAAGACTTTCATTATTTTGGTGCAACTGTTAATTATTATTTATTTAATTTTGTTTTCCAATTGTTCGTTGCCAGTATATAGAAATACAATTGATTTTTATATTATGACTTGTATCCTGTGACTTTGCCAAACTCATTAATTAGTTTTAGGAATTTTTTGTAGATTTAATAGAATTTTCCATATAGGCAATCATGTTGGCTACTAATAGAGAGTTTTATTTCTTCCTTTCCAATCCATATGTCTTTTTCCCCCCTTGCCTTGTTGCATTAGTTAGAATTTTCTGGATAATATTGAATACGCAAGAGTGAGCATCCTTTTGTGTTCCCAATATTAGGGAGAAATCATTCAGTCTTTAGGTATGATGCCCTTTTTGTAGATGTCCTTTTTTTTAGGTTAGGGAAGTTATCTTCTGTTCCTAGTTTGTTGAGAGATTTTATCATGAATAGATGTTGAATTCTGTTAATGTGTTTTCTTCATCAGTTGAGATTAACATGTATTTTTTTTCTGCTTTAGTTTGTCAATATGGTTAATTACATTAATTGATTTTTGAATGTTGTATCAGCATTGAATTACCTGGGATAAACTCCAATTGGTAGTGAAGTATTATCCTTTTTATATGTTTCTGGATTCCATTTGCTAATAATCTGTTGAGAATTTTTAGTCTACGCTCATGTGGAATATTAGTCTGTAGTTTCCTCGTAATATCTTTTTTTTTTCCATTTTGGTGTCAGGATAATGCTGGCCTCATAAAATGAGTTGCAAAGTGTCCCTCCATTTCTATTTTCTGGGGGAGTTTGTGTAGAACTAGTATTATTTCTTCCTTAAGTGTTTGGTAGAATTTGCCAGTGAAACTCTGGGCCTGGAATTTTCTTCGTTAGGAAGGTTTTAAACTATGAATTCAATTTTCTTTAATATTGTCCCACAGGTCCCAAAACTCTGTTCATTAAAAAAAGATGTTTTTTTTTTCCTCTGTGATCTTCAGATTGATCTATCTTCAAGTTTACTCATTCATTCCTCTGTCATCTCTATTCTACTAATGAGTCCCTCCAGTAATTTTTTTTCTTCATGTAATTTCCATTTTGTTCTTATTTTATTTTTTGGTTCTCTACTGAGAACTTCTACCTTTCTATTCATTTCAAAGGTGTTTACTTTTACTTCATGGAGGATGGTTAAATAGCTTTAAAATCTTTGTCAGGTAATCTCAATATCTGGGTCATTTTAGGATTAGCATTTGTTTATTTTCCTTTCCTTTGAAGACTGGTCATATTTTCCTGGTTCTTGGTATGTTAAGTAATTTTGGATTTATCCTGGCCATCTTGAATATTATATTGTGGGACTTTTTTTTAAAAATTAATTAATTAATTAATTTTTGGCAGCATTGGGTCTTCGTTGCTGCATGCAGGCTATCTCTAGTTGCAGTGAGCGGGGGCTACTCTTCGTTGCAGTGTGCAGGCTTCTCTTGTTGCGGAGGCTTCTCTTGTTGCGGAGCATGGGCTCTAGGTGTGCAGGCTTCAGTAGTTGTGGCACGCAGGCTCAGTAGCTGTGGCTTTGACTGTAGAGTGCAGACTCAGTAGTTGTGGCACATGGGCTTAGTTTCTCTGCGGCATGTGGGATCTTCCCGGACCAGGGCTTGAACCCGTGTCCCCTGCATTGGCAGGTGGATTCTTAACCACTGTGCCACCAGGGAAGTCCATATTGTGGGACTTTGAGTTCTGCTAAATCTTCTGGATGTTGATTATTTTTATATTAACAATCAAATCAACACAATTAGGTTCAGACTACAAGTTCTGTCTCACCTTCTATGGGTGGTGGTTCCAGTGTCAGTTCGTTTTCAGAGTTTTTCCTTAGCTGTTTGGACCTGACCCTGTCATGTGCTGCTCAGGGGTTGGTCTGGGACTTAGGTGATGGTTTATATCATAGTTCATTTCCCAAAGCCCTTACTAAGCTTCTTGGGTATGTTCTGCTACTTGGGGATGAGCCCAGAATTTCTGTTGGTTCATGCACAGAATTAAAGGGTCCCCCTTCTCCTGCTCCCTCCTCCCTGGGATTTCTCTCTCACTCTGGCTCCCAGAGGCCCCTTTTTCTGAATCCTCTGTCTAGAAAGTTGGGGTTCTCTCAGAGCTTTAGCCTCCCATCCTGTCACACAGTTCCATATGACTCAACCCACCTCTGGGGTGAGCTAGCAAGAGAAAAGAGGGAAAAAAGGTGGGGGATTCCCTCCATAGTCTCCACAGTTTTAACCACATTTTCTAGTTTCTATATTTGGTGCTTTGACATCTAGGGCCTTGCTGCCCCTTCGAGGGTTAGCTGATTCCTAGAAACAGGAAATGACTCTCTTTCCTGTGTGCCATTCATATGCAAATTAACCAATACTGAGGCCTTACCTCAGAATCACCTCTGGGCCCCTAAATCCTAGAGGCCCTGAAATTATTCAAACTAATCTATCCTAAACTTGCTTACCCTGTCTCCCTCATTCCTTCCCTCCAAAACCACATTAAAGACATCCCTCCAGGTCCTCTCTCTGCCTGCAGTGGACCTCAGTATTCTCTCTGTGGCCCCAGTGGCCATCTTTTCTATGACAATCATCTCCTGATCTGTTGGCCTCACCATACCTGAATAAAAATAAAATCTACATTGAAAAACATTCACGCACAAAACTCAAAATGGATTAAAGACCTAAATGTAAGACCAGAAACCATAAAACTAGAAGAGAATATAGGCAGAACACTCGTTAACATAAATCATAGCTGTATTTTTTTGGATCTGTGTCCTAAGGCAAAGGAAGCAAAAGCAAAAATAAACAAATGAGACCTAAGTAAACTTAAAAGGTTTTGCACAGCTAAGGAAACCACTGACAAAACGAAAGACAACCTGCTAAATGGAAGAAAATATTTGCAAATGATATGACCAATAAGGGGTTAATATCCAAAATATATAATCAGCTCATACTACTCAACATCAAAAAAACCAAACAACCTGATTTAAAAATGGGCAGAAGACCTGAATACACATTTTTCCAAAGAAGACATACAGATGGCCAACAGGCACATGAAAAGGTGCTCAACATCGTTAATCATCAGAGAAATGCAAATCAAAACCACAGTGAGGTATCACCTCACACCTGCCAGAATGGTTATCATCAAAAAGACCACAAATAACAAATGTTGGTGAGGATGTGGAGAAAAGGGAACTCTTGTACACTGTTCGTGGGAATGTAAATTGGTGCAGACACTGAAAATGGAGGTTTCTCAAAAAACTAAAAATAAAGCTACCATATAATCCAGCAGTTCCACTCCTGGATATATAACCAAAGAAAACAAAAACATTAATTTGAAAAGATAAATGCACCCCAATGTTCATAGCAGCATTATTTACAACTGCCAAGATACGGAAGCAACCCAAGTGTGCATCAACAGATGAATGGATAAAGATGTGGTATGTATATACAATGGAATACTACTCAGACATAAAAAAGGAATGAAATTTTTCCATTTGCAACAACATGGATGGACTTGCAGTGTATCATGCTTAGTGAAATCAATCAAAGACCAATACTATATGATATCACTTATAAGTAGAATCTACGAATAAAACAAACTAGTGACTATAACAAAACAGAAACAGGCTCGCAGATATAGAGAACAAACTAGTTACCAGTTGAATAACGGAAGGGGAAATGGACAAGATAGGGATAGGGGATTAAGAGTTACAAACTACTATGTATAAAATGAATAAGCTGCAAGGCTATATTATACAGCACAGGAAATATAGCCAATATTTTATAATAACTATAAATGGAGTATAACCTTTAAAAATTGTGAATCACTATGTTGTACACCTGAAACTTATATAGTATTTTAAATCAACTACCCCTTGCTTAAAAAAAAGAAAGAAAAAATCCACACAACAGTGGTCCCTTTTCCAGATCCTCTGTCTAAAAATGGGTTTTCTCTAGAGTTTTAGGTGGCCATTACTGACAACACCACTCCCATAGCAGTGCAGGGACTGGGAGAGGAAAAAAATAGGGATTCTCCCCACACTCTCCAGCTCAAAATGTCTCATTTTCCGATCCTCTGGACAGAAAGATGGGGTTTTCTTAGTGTTTTTTAAAATTTTTATTTATTTATTTATTTTTGGCTGTGTTGGGTCTTCGCTTCTGTGCGAGGGCTTTCTCTAGTTGTGGCAAGCGGGGGCCAGTCTTCATCGCGGTGCGCGGACCTCTCACTGTCGCAGCCTCTCTTGTTGCGGAGCACAGGCTCCAGACGCGCAGGCTCAGTAATTGTGGCTCACGGGCCCAGTTGCTCCGTGGCATGTGGGATCCTCCCAGACCAGGGCTCGAACCCGTGTCCCCTGCATTGGCAGGCAGATTCTCAACCACTGCGCCACCAGGGAAGCCCCTTAGTGTTTTTTATTGTCTGCACCTACTGCACAGTTCCCAGATTTGACCCACCCTCGGGTGAAGGCCAGGGGTAAAGGAGAAAAAAGTCCCAACCAAACACCACTAGGAAATTCACCACTGCCATAGTGGGCATTCTTCAAGTTTTGACTTCCCTCCCCAATCTGTCTGCTATTATTAACTTTTCAGAGTCTTCAGACTGTTTTTGTTTTGTTTTGTTTCATATTTTTGGTCAGAGATTTTTAGCTGCAATCAGTGAGAGAGAAAGGCGGTAGTGGGTTTACTTCATTTGGCCAGTGCCAGAAGTAAAAACCAGATATTTTGATTAATAATAAGTTTGATTGTACTGTTGGAGAAAAAACACTGTATACTAAAACCCAGAAAGTAATAGTTTCATTGGATAAATATGATGCACTTGTCAAATGCTACCTATAGAACTATTGTCCAATTCACACTTGCACTCTTCCAATCTCCAAGATGATTGTTTCACACCTCTCTTTCCAAGCCACCACCATCACTGTGTCCCTCTAACACTCAGATGAAAATTGTGCTTACTAATTCTCTGGGAAAACAGTTTCCACATCTACTGATCTATTAGCATCTCTACTCATTTGCTCTGTCTCCCCTCCAGTTACTATGAGTGAACTGTCTATGCTCCCAGCCAAGTCAGTTTCTCCATCTGTGCCTTAGATTCCATCCTTTCTCACCTCCTCAAGGACACAACTCCAGTGACCGTCCTTTTTCCTGCATCATCAAAATTTCCCTCCCGATTGATTATTCCTATAAGTGTACAAACATGCTATATTATCCACTTTCTCAAAAGAAAAAAAACTTCTCTCTTTTTTTTTTAAATAGGAGATGGAGCAATCTGCTCTCTCTCTCTTTTTTTAAAATTAATTAGTTTATTTATTTTTGGCTGCATTGGGTCTTCATTGCTGTGTGCGGGCTTTCTCTAGTTGCGGTGAGTGCGGGCTACTCTTCGTTGCGGTGTGTGAGCTTCTCATTGCGGTGGCTTCTCTTGTTGTGGAACATGGGCTCTAGGTGCACGGGCTTCAGTAGTTGTGGCTCGGCTCTAGTTGTGGCACATGGGCTTAGTTGCTCTGCGGCATATGGGATCTTCCCGGACCAGGGCTCGAACCCGTGTCCCCTGCATTGGCAGGTGGATTCTTAACCACTGCGCCACCAGGAAAGTCCCCCTAAAAACTTCCTTTTACTCCACAGCCTCTTTTAGATACTTAATCCCACACTTCTAATACCCTTAATTAATACTCTATTTTATATCCTACTTCTCTGCTCCCCTATGAAACAAGCCAACTCCTCAAAAGAGTTATCTATACTCTTTGCCTCAAATTAGTTTCCCCATTTTCTTTCTTTTTTTTTAAATTTTTATTTATTTTATTTATTTTTGGCTGTGTTGGGTGTTCATTGCTGCGCACAGGCTCCCTCTAGTTGCGGCGAGCGGGGGCTTCTCATTGCGGTGGCTTCTCCTGTTGCAGAGCGTGGGCTCTAGGTGCGCGGGCTTCAGTAGTTGCGGCACGCGGGCTCAGTAGCTGTGGCGCACGGGCTTAGTTGCTCCGTGGCATGTGGGATCCTCCCGGACCAGGGATCAAACCCGCGTCCCCTGCATTGGCAGGAGGACTCTCAACCACTGCGCCACCAGGGAAGCCCCCCACTTTCTTTCTTAATCCCACTCCAATTAGGCTTTTTGCCCACCGCACCACCCAAACTGCTCTTACCAAGTCACCAGTGACCTCCATCAACAATCCATCCTCAATCCGTACCTTACTCCACCTCCAGGAACATCTGCTACCGTTGATCACTTCCCCCTTGGAACCTTTCTCACCTGGCTGCTGAGATGCCACTCTCTCTTGGTTCTCTTCATACCTCCCTGGATACTTCTCACTTTTCTTTGCTGACTTCCCCTCCATCCCAATCATTAGAAGCTGGGGCTCCCCCAGGGTGTAGTCCTCGGGTGTTTTCTCTGTCTTCACTATACCTTAGGTGATCCCATCCAGCTTCATTGGTTTACACATCATCTATATGGTGAGCTCCCATATTTAGGTTCCAGCCTAGACTTCTTCCCTGAACTTCAGACTTGCATACCAACTACCTGTCAGCATTTCTGCTTGGATGGAAATACTAATAAGTAGCATTAAAATACCGATAAGTATCTGATTAAGTATCAAACTTAATGTATAAAAATTGATGTATTTCCCACAAAAACCTGCTTCTCCTATAGCTTCCCCCTTTCAATAAATGATAACTCTGGCCTCCAGTTGCCCAGACCAAAAACTTCAGGGTTCTATCTTTTTAACACAGGCTTTATTGAAACATAATACTAATACAGAAAAGTACACAAATTATAAATGTATAAGTCAATAAATGTTCACAAAGTGAGCACATTTATATAGTCAGCACTAGATCAATAAACAGACCATGGGCTTCCCTGGTGGCGCAGTGGTTGAGAATCTGCCTGCCAATGCAGGGATCACGGGTTCGAGCCCTGGTCTGGGAGGATCCCACATGCCACGGAGCAACTGGGCCCGTGAGCCACAATTACTGAGCCTGCGCGTCTGGAGCCTGTGCTCCGCAACAAGAGAGGCCACGATAGTGAGAGGCCCGTGCACCACGATGAAGAGTGGCCCCCGCTTGCCGCAACTAGAGAAAGCCCTCACAGAAACGAAGACCCAACACAGCCAAAAATAAATAAATAAATAAATTTTAAAAATAAAATAAAAAAAAATAAACAGACCATTACCCCAGAAGCCCTCATGTCCCCCTTCTCATCACGGGTAACCAATATCCTGACTTCTTACAACACCATAGGTGAGTTCTATGTATCTTTGAAATTTAATAATTGGAATCATTTAGTAAATACTTCTTGTGTGTCTGGCTTCTTTTGCTCAGCATTATATTTTTGAGATGAATTCAGTGTAAGCATGTAATTTAAGGTTTTTTTTTTGAATTTAATTTAATTTTTTTTTTATACAGCAGGTCCTTATTAGTCATCAATTTTATACACATCAGTGTATACATGTCAATCCCAATCACCCAATTCATCACACCACCCCCCCTGCCCCCCCGCGCTTTCCCCCCTTGATGACCATACGTTTGTTCTCTACGTCTGTGTCTCAATTTCTGTCCTGCAAACCGGTTCATCTGTACCATTTTTCTAGGTTCCACATATATGCGTTAATATACGATATTTGTTTTTCTCTTTCTGACTTACTTCACTCTGTATGACAGTCTCTAGATCCATCCACGTCTCTACAAATAACTCAATTTCATTCCTTTCTATGGCTGAGTAATAGTCCATTGTATATATGTACCACATATTCTTTATCCATTCGCCTGTTGATGGGCATTTAGGTTGCTTCCATGACATGGCCATTGTAAATAGTGCTGCAATGAACATGGGGGTGCATGTGTCTTTTTGAATTATGGCTTTCTCTGGGTATATGCCCAGTAGTGGGATTGCTGGGTCATATGTTAATTCTATTTTTAGTTTTTTAAGGAACCTCCATACTGTTCTCCATAGTGGCTGTATCAATTTACGTTCCCACCAACAGTGCAAGAGGGTTCCCTTTTCTCCACACCTTCTCCAGCATTTGTTGTTTGTAGATTTTCTGATGATGCCCATTCTAACTGGGGTGAGGTGATACCTCATTGTAGTTTTGATTTGCATTTCTCTAATAATTAGTGATGTTGAGCAGCTTTTCATGTGCTTCTTGGCCATCTGTATGTCTTCTTTGGAGAAATGTCTATTTAGGTCTTCTGCCCATTTTTGGATTGGGTTGTTTGTTTCTTTAATATTGAGCTGCATGAGCTGTTTATATATTTTGGAGATTAATCCTTTGTCCGTTGATTCATTTGCAAATATTTTCTCCCATTTTGAGGGTTGTCTTTTGGTCTTGTTTATGGTTTCCTTTGCTGTGCAAAAGCTTTTAAGTTTCATTAGGTCCCATCTGTTTATTTTTGTTTTTATTTCCATTACTCTAGGAGGTGGATCAGAAAAGATCTTGCTGTGATTTATGTCAAAGAGTGTTCCTCCTGGGGCTTCCCTGGTGGTGCAGTGGTTGAGAATCTGCCTGCCAATGCAGGGGACACGGGTTTGAGCCCTGGTCTGGTAAGATCCCACATGCCGCGGAGCAACTAGGCCCGTGAGCCACAACTACTGAGCCTGTGCGTCTGGAGCTTGTGCTCTGCAACAAGAGAGGCTGCGATAGTGAGAGGCCTGTGCACCGCGATGAAGAGTGACCCCCACTTGCCGCAACTAGAGAAAGCCCTCACACAGAAACGAAGACCCAACACAGCCATAAATAGATAAATAAATTAAAAAAAAAAAAAAAGCAGACTATGGGTTCACACAGATTGAGATTTAAAAAAAAAAAAAAAGAGTGTTCTTCCTGTGTTTTCCTCTTACATTTAGGTCTTTAATTCATTTTGAGTTTATTTTTGTGTATGGTGTTAGGGGGTGTTCTAATTTCATTCTTTTACATGTAGCTGTCCAGTTTTCCCAGCACCACTTATTGAAGAGACTGTCCTTTCTCCATTGTATATCCTTGCCTCCTTTGTCATAGATTAGTTGACCATAGGTGTGTGGGTTTATCTCTGGGCTTTCTATCTTGTTCCATTGATCTATGTTTCTGTTTTTGTGCCAGTACCATATTGTCTTGATTACCGTAGCTTTGTAGTATAGTCTGAAGTCAGGGAGTCTGATTCCTCCAGCTCCGTTTTTTTCCCTCAAGACTGCTTTGGCTATTCGGGGTCTTTTTTGTCTCCATACAGATTTTAAGATTTTTTGTTCTAGTTCTGTAAAAAACGCCATTGGTAATTTGATAGGGATTGCATTGAATCTGTAGATTGCTTTGGGTAGTATACTCATTTTCACAATATTGATTCTTCCAATCCAAGAACATGGTATATCTCTCCATCTGTTGGTATCATCTTTAATTTCTTTCATCAGTGTCTTATAATTTTCTGCATACAGGTCTTTTGTCTCCCTAGGTAGGTTTATTCCTAGGTATTTTATTCTTTTTGTTGCAATGGTAAATGGGAGTGTTTCCTTAACTTCTCTTTCAGATTTTTCATCATTAGTGTATAGGAATGCAAGAGATTTCTGTGCATTAATTTTGTATCCTGCAACTTTACCAAATTCATTGATTAGCTCTAGTAGTTTTCTGGTGGCATCTTTCGGATTCTCTATGTATAGTATCATGTCATCTGCAAACAGTGACAGCTTTACTTCTTCTTTTCCAATTTGTATTCCTTTTATTTCTTTTTCTTCTCTGATTGCCATGGCTAGGACTTCCAAAACTATGTTGAATAATAGTGGTGAGAGTGGACATCCTTGTCTTGTTCCTGATCTTAGAGGAAATGCTTTCAGTTTTTCACTACTGAGAATCATGTTTGCTGTGGGTTTGTCATATATGGCTTTTATATGTTGAGGTAGGTTCCCTCTATGCCCACTTTCTGGAGAGTTTTTATCATAAATGGGTGCTGAATTTTGTCAAAAGCTTCTTCTGCATCTACTGAGATGATCATATAGTTTTTATTCTTCAATTTGTTAATATGGTGTATCACATTGATTGATTTGTGTATATTGGAGAATCCTTGCATCCCTGGGATAAATCCCACTTGATCGTCGTGTATGATCCTTTTAATGTGTTGTTGGATTCTGTTTGCTAGTATTTTGTTGAGGATTTTTGCATCTATGTTCATCAGTGATATTGGTCTGTAATTTTCTTTTTTTGTAGTATCTTTGTCTGGTTTTGGTATCAGAGTGATGGTGGCCTCATAGAATGAGTTTGGGAGTGTTCCTTCCTCTGCAATTTTTTGGAAGAGTTTGAGAAGGATGGGTGTTAGCTCTTCTCTAAATGTTTGATAGAATTCACCTGTGAAGCCATCTGGTCCTGGGCTTTTGTTTGTTGGAAGATTTTTAATCACAGTTTCAATTTCATTACTTGTGATTTGTCTGTTCATATTTTCTATTTCTTCCTGGTTCAGTCTTGGGAGGTTATACCTTTCTAAGAACTTGTCCATTTCTTCCAGGTTGTCCATTTTATTGGCATAGAGTTGCTTGTAGTAGTCTCTTAGGATGCTTTGTATTTCTGCGGTGTCTATTGTAACTTCCCCTTTTTCATTTCTAATTTTATTGATTTGAGTCCTCTCCCTCTTTTTCTTGATGAGTCTGGCTAATGGTTTATCAATTTTGTTTATCTTCTCAAAGAACCACCTTTTAGTTTTATTGATCTTTGCTATTGTTTTCTTTGTTTCTATTTCATTTATTTCTGCTCTGATCTTTATGATTTCTTTCCTTCTGCTAACTTTGGGTTTTGCTTGTTCTTCTTTCTCTAGTTCTTTTAGGTGTAATGTTAGATTTTTTATTTGAGATTTTTCTTGTTTCTTGAGGTAGGATTGTATTGCTATAAACTTCCCTCTTAGAACTGCTTTTGCTGCATCCCATAGGCTTTGGATCCTCCTGTTTTCATTGTCATTTGTCTCTAGGTATTTTTTGATTTCCTCTTTGATTTCTTCAGTGATCTCTTGGTTATTTAGTAACGTATTGTTTAGCCTCCATGTGTTTGTGTTTTTTACGTTTTTTTCCCTGTAATTGATTTCTAATCTCATAGTGTTGTGGTCAGAAAAGATGCTTGATATGATTTCAATTTTCTTAAATTTACTAAGGCTTGATTTGTGACCCAAGATGTGATCTATCCTGGAGAATATTCCGTGCGCAGTTGAGAAGAACGTGTAATCTGCTGTTTTTGGATGGAATGTCCTATAAATATCAATAATTCTATCTGGTCTATTGTGTCATTTAAAGCTTGTGTTTCCTTATTAATTTTCTGTTTGGATGATCTGTCCATTGGTGTAAGTGAGGTGTTAAAGTCCCCCACTATTATTGTGTCACTGTCGATTTCCTATTTTATAGCTGTTAGCAGTTGCCTTATGTATTGAGGCGCTCCTATGTTGGGTGCATATATATTTATAATTGTTATATCTTCTTCTTGGATTGATCCCTTGATCATTATGTAGTGTCCTTCCTTGTCTCTTGTAACATTCTTTATTTTAAAGTCTATTTTATCTGATATGAGTATTGCTACTCCAGCTTTCTTTTGATTTCCATTTGCATGGAATATCTTTTTCCGTCCCCTCACTTTCAGTCTGTATGTGTCCCTAGGTCTGAAGTGGGTCTCTTGTAGACAGCATACATATGGGTATTGTTTTTGTATCCATCCAGCAAGCCTGTGTCTTTTGGTTGGAGCATTTAATCCATTCACATTTAAGGTAATTATAGATATGTATGTTCCTATGACCATTTTCTTAATCGTTTTGGGTTTGTTTTTGTAGGTCCTTTTCTTCTCTTGTGTTTCCCACTTAGAGAAGTTCCTTTAGCATTTGTTGTGGAGCTGGTTTGGTGGTGCTGAATTCTCTTAGCTTTTGCTTGTCTGTAAAGCTTTTGATTTCTCCATCGAATCTGAATGAGATCCTGGCTGGGTAGAGTACTCTTGGTTGTAGGTTTTTTCCTTTCATCACTTTAAGTATATCATGCCACTCCCTTCTGGCTTGTAGAGTTTCTGCTGAGAAATCAGCTGTTAACCTTATGGGAGTTCCCTTGTATGTTATTTGTCATTTTTCCCTCGCTGCTTTCAATAATTTTTCTTTGTCTTTAATATTTGCCAATTTGATTACTATGTGTCTCAGCATGTTTCTCCTTGGGTTTATCCTGTATGGGACTCTCTGCGATTCCTGGACTTGGGTGGCTATTTCCTTTCCCATGTTAGGGAAGTTTTCAACTATAATCTCTTCAAATATTTTCTCGGGTCCTTTCTCTCTCTCTTCTCCTTCTGGGACCCCTAGAATGCGAATGTTGTTGCGTTTAATGTTGTCCCAGAGGTCTCTTAGGCTGTCTTCATTTCTTTTCATTCTTTTTTCTTTATTCTGTTCTGCAGCAGTGAATTCCACCATTCTGTCTTCCAGGTCACTTATCCATTCTTCTGCCTCAGTTATTCTGCTATTGATTCCTTTTAGTGTATTTTTCATTTCAGTTATTGTATTGTTCATCTCTGTTTGTTTGTTCTTTAATTCTTCTAGGTCTTTGTTAAACATTTCTTGCATCTTCTCGATCTTTGCCTCCATTCTTTTTCCGAGGTCCTGGATCATCTTCACTATCATTATTCTGAATTTTTTTTCTGGAAGGTTGCCTATCTCCACTACATTTAGTTATTTTTCTGGGGTTTTATCTTGTTCCTTCATCTGGTACATAGCCCTCTGCCTTTTCATTTTGTCTGTCTTTCTATGAATGTGGTTTTTGTTCCACAGGCTGCAGGATTGTAGTTCTTCTTGCTTCTGCTGTCTGCCCTCTGGTGGATGAGGCTATCTAAGAGGTTTGTTCAAGTTTCCTGATGGGAGGGACTGGTGGTGGGTAGAGCTGGGTGTTGCTCTGGTGGGCAGAGCTCAGTAAAACTTTATTCCGCTTGTCTGCTGATGGGTGGGGCTGAGTTCCCTCCCTGATGGTTGTTTGGCCTGAGGCGACCCAGCACTGGAGGCTACAGGCTCTTTGGTGGGGTTAATGGTGGACTCCACGAGGTCTCATGCCAAGAAGTACTTCCCAGAACTTCTGCTGCCAGTGTCCTTGTCCCTGTGGTGAGCCTCAGCCACACCCTGCCTCTGCAGGAGACCCTCCAACACTAGCAGGTAGGTCTGGTTCAGTCTCTATGGGGTCACTGCTCCTTCCCCTGGGTCCCAATGTGCACACTACTTTGTGTGTGCCTTCCAAGAGTGGAGTCTCTGTTTACCCCAGTCCTGTCGAAGTCCTGCAATCAAATCCCACTAGCCTTCAAAGTCTGATTCTCTAGGAATTCCTCCTCCCTTTGCCGGACCCCCAGGTTTGGAAGCCTGACGTGGGGCTCAGAACCTTCACTCCAGGGGGTGGACTTCTGTGGTATAAGAGTTCTCCAGTTTGTGGGTCACCCACCCAGCACTTATGGGATTTGATTTTATTGTGATTGCACCCCTCCTACTGTCTGAGTGCAGCTTTTCCTTTGTCTTTGAATGTGGGGTATCTTTTTTGGTGAGTTCCAGTGTCTTCCTGTCGATGATTGTTCAGCAGTTAGTTGTGATTTCAATGTTCTCTCAAGAGGGAGTGAGAGCACATCCTTCTACTCCGCCATCTTGAACAAATCATTGTAATTTAAGTTTATTCATTTTCATCGCTGTATATTCTATTTTGTAAATATGGCATAATCTGTTCAATCATTCTATTCTTTTTTTTTTTCATTTATTTTTTAACTGTGCCACGTGGGATCTTAGTTCCCCCAGCAGTGATCAAACATGCGCCCCCTGCACTGGAAGCACAGAGCTTTAACCACTGGACCACCAGCGAAGTCCCCACAGTCATTCTATTCTTGACAGCTGTTTGGGTAGTGTCCAGTTTGGGACTATTACAGATAATGCTGCTATGACTAAACATATATGTGTTTTTCAATGGATATATGTAAGCATTTCTATTAGGAATATACGTAGGAGGGATATATTCAGCTTTTGTAGGTGCTCTCAGTTTTCCAAAGTGGTTGTACCAGTTTACATTACCCACGGCAGAGTAGTAGGGGTCTAGTTGTTCCATAGCCTCACCAATACTGTTTTTCCCTCCCTCCTCTCTCCTTCCCTTCCTCACTAGTCTTGTCTTTTTGTTTTTAACTATTCTGGTAGGTAAGTAGTGGCTTCATATTGTGGCTTTAATTTTCATTTCTTAGAGTCACTTTTTTATTCCTCTATTTCTCTCATACCCACATGCAATCTGTCAGCAAATTCTATCAGCTCTATCTTCATAATATATCCAACATCCATGTACTTTCACCATCTCTGCTGCGAACACCCTGGTCCACACCACCATCATTTTTCACCCATATTATTATAGTAGCCCCATAAGAGGAATGTATGCGTCCTTGGGACTCCCTGAGCATGTCTTTGCCCCTGAGCCCTATTTCCCCTATAGTAGCCACAGTGATGCTCTTCAAACAAAAGTCAGATCACATCACTCCTCTTCTCAAAAGTCTCCCATGGCTTCCCACCTCATTTAGAATAAAAATCAAAGGAGTTATAATTGGCCTACAAGGTCCTAAGGGATGAGCGTCCTGCTACTTCTCTCTCCTTTGCCCAACCATATACTATAGATAAACGATCCTCGTTAATCAAATAAACCAAGCTTACTCTCGGGACTTTTGCATTTGTTCTGTCTACTTAGATTAGATTGTTCTTCCAATGGCCATGTGATGGCTCATTCTCTCTCTTCCTTCAGGTCTCTGCTCACCTGTCATCCTATTTTAGAGGCCTGCCCTGACTGTGCTGTATAAAACAGCAACTCACCACACCCTGGCACTCGTTATCCCTTTATTACTCTCCCTCACTTCCTTTACTTTTCCACATAGCACTTATTATCACTGACATTTTAAAACTTTACTTGTTTATTGTCTTTCTCTCCCAGTAGACAGTAAGTTCTATGAGGACAGACACTTCATTTTGTTCTCTGCTATAGTCCCTGGGATACTGAAAAGCCGCATCACATAAGGAACCCTTGAGGGAGCCAGAGATGTTTAACCTAAACAAGAGAAGATTTGGGGGAACAGGATCACTGTCTTCAAAAGTATGCAGGGCTGTCACATGTGGTTTTGGAGGTCAGAACTTGGACCTGACCCATTTGAATACTTCTGGTGACCGGGAGCTCACTATTTTGTGAAGCTGCCAGTTCTGTTATTGGATTGCTCTGTTAGAATGTTACTATACTGAACTAGCATTTATTTCTCTATGACTTCCTCTTATTCATTAATCTGTTCTCCGGAGCTTCCAGACCAAATATCCTTCCCTCTTCACCTCTAACTGGATGAAATGAGACACCAATAAGGGAAATTCGCTGGCAGTCCAGTGGTTAGGACTTCAGGCTCTCACCGCCAAGGGCTGGGGTTCGGTCCCTGGTCGGGGAACTAAGATCCCACACATTGCGTGGCGTGGCCAAAAAAAAAAAAAAAAAAATAGAGAGAGAGAGAGAACACCAACACGTATGCCTGAGGAAATTTTAAAAACAGAATAAAACAAAAAAAATGACATGACTTTTGTTTTGCAGAAAGGAATACACATACTGAAAAATGGGAGGCTTGAGAAAATAAAGGGTGTTGTTGCTTATTGTTTGTTTAAGTGGGAAGGTATTGTGAAGTTGTGAGAGGAAAGACAAAGAAGGAAGATGAGTTGATGGTTCGGGAGAGGAATCTTGGGTAAAGGACAGAAATATCTAAAGGAGAATTTGATTAAGTTTCTGCTGTATGGGGCAGGCATGATGTACCTTTTTACTGGGCTCTCCATTAAGTAATCAGTAAAATATTCCTGCATTGTAGAGTTGGATCTATTTTGGGGGGGGAATATATAGAAGTCTTGAGTCTGGTGAGTGTGGAGCCAGGCTGAGGCTGCGCATGAGAGGGCTGTCATATGCAGGTCCACATACACCAGTCCTTCAGCCAGACGAGGGGAGATCAGAGGAAACAGAGTTTTGGATTCTGTGGAAATGAGTTTTGGATTCTGTGGAAATGAGTTTTGGATACTGGAAATGAGAACAGTAACATCTGCCAGGAAATGAGAATAATAACATCTGCTAGGAAATGAAGATAATACCTGCCCTTCTTTCCTAATAAACTTGTTTGCCAGATCAACAAAAATTTCAACAAGATAATAGAATAAAAATATTTCTGTAATGATAAAATTGTATATAAAAGGGATTATTATTATTAAAGTTAGTGGAAGACTGGATGAAATAACTTCCTTTCTCAAAAATTGTCCATTTATTTATTCATCTAGTCATTTGTTGTCTATCTTCTAAATCCCTGGCACTCTTCTAGATCCCTGGCACTCTTCTAGATACTAAGGCTACAAAGATGAACAAGGGTTTTTATTTCCCTAGAGAAGGAACTAGTTAACTACTGCCTGTAGAATTAAGTATCACTTCTTAGCATTGCATTCTTTTTTTTTGTTTTTAATTGGCCACACCACGCAGCATGTGGGATCTTTTTTTTTTTTTAATTTATTTATTTTTATTTATTTATTTATTTTTGGCTGTGTTCTGTCTTTGTTGCTGCGTGCGGGCTTTCTCTAGTTGCGGTGAGCGGGGGCTACTCTTTGTTGCGGTGCATGGGCTTCTCTTTGCGGTGGCTTCTCTTGTTGCGGAGCACAGGCTCTAGGTGCGCGGGCTTCAGTAGTTGTGGCACATGGGCTCAGTAGTTGTGGCTTGCGAGCTGTAGAGCCCAGGCTCAGTAGTTGTGGTGCACGGGCTTAGCTGCTCTGCGGTATGTGGGATCTTCCAGGACCAGGGGTCGAACCAGTGTCCCCTGCATTGGCAGGCGGGTTCTTAACCACTGCGCCACCAGGGAAGCCCCCGTATGTGGGATCTTAGTTCCCCGACCAGGGAATCGAACCCTTGCCCCCTGCAGTGGAAGCACGGAGTCTTAACCACTGGACTGCCAGGGAAGTCCCCAGCATGGCATTCTTAATCTGGTACTCAAATGACCCATTTTATCTCCCATGACATTTCCTTACGTAAACTATACTCAGAGCAGCCACATGAGACCATTTATTATTCCTCAAACATACGGTTCTCTTTCACCCTCTTTGCCTTTATGCTTTTATGTCCATCCAGAATCCAGTCATTATTCATTCATCGAACAAACATGTACTGGACTCTTTCCTTGTGTTTTATGCTGGGACATGTCAGGAACTTTTTTTTTGCCCGTGTAGGTTGTTTATTTGCAGCGTGCGGGCTCTTCACTGAGGCACACGGGCTTCTCTCTAGTTGTGGCTTGGGGTTTTTCCTCTTTTCTAGTTATGACGAGTGGGCTCCAGAGCGCGTGGGGTCTGTAGTCTGCGGCACGTGGGGCTCTCTAGTTGAGGTGCGTGTAAGCTCTGTAGTTGTGGCGCAGGGCTTAGTTGCCCCGTGGCATGTGGGATGTTAGTTCCCCAACCAGGGTTCGAACCCACGTCCCCTGCATTGCAGGACAGATTCTTTACCACTGGACCACCAGGGAAGTCCCAGGAACATGTTGATAAATAAGATATAAGCTTTACCCTCAAAGATCTTAGCCTGGGAGGGGAGAAACATCTTTCCCCCCTTCACCTACTGAAATCCTTCTCTTCCTTCAAGGCCCATGTGAATCTATGGCCTCTGTGTAGCTTTCCCAGACCCTTTCCCTCAGTACACGGCTTATAATT
This sequence comes from Eubalaena glacialis, assembly GCF_028564815.1. Lineage (NCBI taxonomy): Eukaryota > Metazoa > Chordata > Mammalia > Artiodactyla > Balaenidae > Eubalaena > Eubalaena glacialis. Next base: position 24,653,838 of record NC_083728.1, read on the forward strand.
ACTTTGTACCCTTTTCATTCCTATTGTGTGAAAATAAACTGTTTTGTGTGTCTCTCCTTCTAGACTATGAGCTCCTTTCAGGAATCATGTTTTACCCATTTCTGCATCCTGAGAGCAGTTAACATGATGCTTTACATCAGATAGGCCCCAGCAACAGTTGGTTGAATTGGAAGAAGAATAAGTTACAGAAACCTACACCTCAGACCTGGCAGGAGGCATAAAATCAAAACATACATTTTGTTTTTATTTATATTTATTTATTATTATTATTTTATTTATTTATTTATTATTTTTAAATTGAAGTATAGTTGATTTACAATGCTGTGTTAGTTTCTGGTATACAGCAAAGTGATTCAGTTATAAATATATGTATATATGTATAATGGAAAAGAATATGAAAAAGAATATAAATATATATGTTCTTTTTCATATTCTTTTCCATTATATGTTATTACAAGATATTGAATATAGTTCCCTGTGCTATATGCTAGGACTTTGCTGTTTACCTATTTTATATATAGTAGTTTGTATCTGCTAAACCCTAACTCCTAATTTATCCCTCTCCCCCCCATCCCACCCCGCTTCCCCTTTGGTAACCATAAGCTTGTTTTCTATGTCTGTGAGTCTGTTTCTGTTTTGTAGATAAGTTCATTTGTGTCATATTTTAGATTCGACATATAAGTGATATCATGTGATATTTGTATTTCTCTGTCTGACTTACTTCACTTAGTATGATAATCTCTAGGTCTATCCATGTTGCTGCAAATGGCATTATTTCATTCTTTTTTTATGGCTGAGTAGTATTTGTGTATATACTACATCTTCCTTTTTTTATATAAATTTATTTATTTTATTTTATTTATTTTATTTTTGGCTGTGTTGGGTCTTCGTTGCTGCACGCGGGCTTTTCTCTGGTTACGACAAGTGGGGGCTACTCTTCTTGCGGTGCACGGGTTCTAGGCATGCGGGCTTCAGTAGTTGTGGTGCACGGGCTTAGTTGCTCCACGGCATGTGGGATCTTCCCAGACCAGGTCTCGGACCCATGTCCCCTGCATTGGCAGGTGGATTCTTAACCACTGCACCACCAGCGAAGCCCTACCACATCTTCTTTATCCATTCATCTGTCAATGGACATTTAGGTTGCTTCCATGTCTTGGCTATTGTGAATAGTGCTGCTATGAATATTGGGGTGCATGTACCTTTTCGAGTTAGGTTTTCTCTGGATATATGCCCAGGAGTGGGATTGCTGGATCATATGGAATTCTATTTTTAGTTTTTTAAGGAACCTCCATACTGTTTTCCATAGTGGCTGCACCAATTTATACTCCCACCAACATTGTAGGAGGGTTCCCTTTTCTCCACATCCTCTCCAGCCTTTATTATTTGTAGACTTTTTAATGATGGCCATTCTGCTGAGTGTGAGGTGATACATCATTGTAGTTTTGATTTGCATTTCTCTGATAATTATTAGCGAAGTTGAGCATCTTTTCATGTGCCCACTGGCCATCTGTATGTCTTCTTTGGAGAAATGTTTATTTAGAGCTTCTGCCCATTTTTTGATTGGGTTGTTTGTTATTTTGTTGTTATTGAGTTGTGTGAGCTGTTTGTATATTTTGGAAACTAAGCCCTTGTCAGTCACATATTTTGCAGATATTTTCTCGCAGTCTGTAAGTTGTCTTTTCGCTTGTTTATGGTTTCCTTTGCTGTCTTTTCATTTGTTTATGGTTTCCTAAGCAAAAACATAAGTTTGATTAGGTCCCATTTGTTTATTTTTACTTTTATTTCAGTTGCCTTTGGAGACTGACCTAAGAAAACATTGCTACGACTTAGGTCAGAGAATGTTTGCCTATGTTGTCTTACAGAAGTTTTAAGGTGTCCTGTCTTATATTTAAGTGTTTAAGCCATTTTGAGTTTATTTTTGTGTATGGTGTGAAGGAGTATTCTAACTTCATTGATTTGCATTTGGCTGTCCAGCTTTCCCAACACCACTTACTGAAGAAACTGCCTTTTCTCCATTGTATCTTCTTGCCTGCTTTGGCAAAGATTAATTGACCATAGGTGAGTGGGTTTATTTCTGGGCTCTCTATTCTGTTCCATTGATCCATAAAAACATACATATTGAACTGAATTAAAAGGATGGGGAAGACAGTAAGCCAAGCTACCCAGAAGGAGGCTTTTAGAATACACTAGGGAGTCACTTGTTTAAATTTATTCCAGATTTGTTTACTTCTTGTGCAAACTCAAATTTGGCTTCCAGTAGTCTGGCTATTGGAGGTAGGCATAAGCCAAACATTCTGCAGTTGTCTGGGAAGAAGAATGGGACTTCTAGAACTCTTACGTTTGCCCAAAGGCCAGCTGTCTGGACTTAGGAACTTAGAATCCTAGTTATCAGAGCTGGAAAGTATCTTAGAAATTATAAGCTCCCTTTCGGAGGGGCACTGATTTAGCCAAGGTCACACAGCTATGAACAAATATTCACATGTGTAAGCATAGGCAATGAACCTTCCATTCACTCTCTACTCGGTGTAGAACCTTCTAGAAATGAGGATCATATCGTCTCCCTAGAAGGTCAGAGTTACTCATCCCATTGTTTTTCTGACGCTTTACCTCTCCTTCTTCGGAATGTGAATAAGAACTTTAAGAAAATCCCTGCAAGTAATCCCATTACTTCTACAGCTTATGACTCCCACCACCTCTCACAGCATGGTGTAGCAGCATTAGCTCAGGGTCAAAAGTCAGAAGTCCCAAGTTCTAGTGCTAGTTTCTACACCAGATAACTGTGGAATCTTGGACAAGCTGCTTAGTCTCTCCCAGATTCAATTTTACCATCAGGTCAAGAATATATGATGTAGGGCTTCCCTGGTGGTGCAGTGGTTAAGAATCCGCCTGCCAATGCAGGGGACATGGGTTCGAGCCCTGATACGGGAAGACCCCATATGCCGCAGAACTACTAAGCCCATGCACCACAACTACTGAGCCTGAGCTCTAGAGCCCGTGAGCCACAACTACTGAGCCTGTGAGCCACAACTACTGAAGCCCACGGGCCTAGAGCCTGTGCTCCGCAACAAGAGAAGCCCCGCAATGAGAAGCCTGCTCACCGCAACCAAGAGTAGCCCCCGCTCGTCACAACTAGAGAAAGCAACGAAGACCCAAAGCAGCCAAAAAAAAAAGAATATACGATATAACATTTTACAGTTCTGCATCTTTATTCTCCCTGTGGACTCAGAGGAAGAGTGATCAGACTGTGGGTTGATAAAGCATAAAGAGAGGGAGACTCAAGAGGGAGGGGCTCTGGGGACATATGTATGCATATGGCTGATTCACTTTGGTGTACAGCAGAAACTAACACAGTATTGTGAAGCAATTACACTCCAATAAAGATCTATTATAAATAAATAAATAAATAAATATTGGGGGAAAAAAAGAGAATTAACTTCCCTAACCTCACTCTAGAGGCTCTTTTTTTTTTCCAAATAATTGTTAACATTTTTTTGCTGACCTCTGACTTAAGCATCTATTGCTTTCTTTTTTCATATTCAAGTTTTTTTATTGGTACCGCTTTGTAACATCTTTGCAGGCATACCTTGGAGATATCGTGTGTTTGGTTCCAGACCACTGCAATAAAGTGAGTATCGCAATAAAGCCAGTTACACGACATTTTTGGTTTCTGAGTGCATATAAAAGTTATACTTACACTATACTGTCGTCTCGAAAGTGTACAATAGCATTATGACTAAAAAACAATGTACACACCTTAATTTTAAAAATACTTTCTTGTTAAAAAATGTTAACCATCCTCTGAGCCTTCAGCAAGCAGTAATCTTTTTGCTGGTGGAGGGTCTTGCCTTGATGCAATGGCTGCTGACTGATCAGGGTGGTGGTTGCTGAAGCTTGGGTGGCTGTGGCGATGTCTTAAAATAAGACAACAGTGAAGTCTGCCACATTGATTGACTCTTCCTTTCACGAATGATTTCTCTGTAGCAGGCAATGCTGTTTGATAGCATTTTACCCACAGTAGAACTTCTTTCCAAATCAGAGGCAGTCCTCTCAAACGCTGCCTCTGCTTTATCAATTAAGTTGATGTAATACTCTAAATCATTATCTTCAAAGCGTCTTCACCAAGAGTAGATTTCATCTCAAGAAACTACTTTATTTGCTCATCTGTAAGAAGCAACTCCTCGTCTGGTCAAGTTTTATCATGAGATTGCAGCAATTCAGTCCCATCTTCAGGCTCCACTTCTAATTCAGGTTGTTTTGCTATTTCCACACCATATGCAGTTACTTTCTCTGCTGAAGTCTTGAACCCTTCAAAGTCACCCATGAGGGTTGGAATCAACTTCTTCCAAATTCCTGTTAATGTTGCTTAACCCCTTTAATGTTCTTAATGGCATCTAGAATGGTAAATCCTTTCCAGAAGGTTTTTAACTGACTTTGCCCAGATCCATCAGAGAAATCACTACTATGGCAGCTGTAGGCTTACGGAAAATATTTCTTCTTTTTAAAAATAAATTTATTTATTTATTTTTGCCTGAGTTGGGTCTTTGTTGTTGCGCGCAGGATTTCTCTAGTTGTGGAGAGCAGGGGCTACTCTTCGTTGTGGTGTGCGGGCTTCTCATTGCGGTGGCTTCTCTTGTTGCGGAGCACGGGCTCTAGGTGCCCAGGCTTCAGTAGTTGTGGCACGCGGGCTTCAGTAGTTGTGGCTTGTGGGCTCTAGAGCGCAGGATCAGTAGTTGTGGAGCATGGGCTTAGTTGCTCCGCGGCATGTGGGATCTGCCCGGACCAGGGCTCGAACCCGTGTCCCCTGCATTGGCAGGCCTATTCTTAACCACTGCGCCACCAGGGAAGCCCCGGAAAATATTTCTTAAATAAAGAAAGTTGAGGGCTTGCCTGGTGGCGTAGTGGTTAAGAATCCACCTGCCAATGCAGGGGACACGGGTTCGAGCCCTGGTCCGGGAAGATCCCACATGCCACGGAGCAACTAAGCTCGCGAGCCACAACTACTGAGCCCACGTGCCACAAGTACTGAAGCCTGTGGGCCTAGAGTCCATGCTCCGCAACAAGAGAAGCCACCGCAGTGAGAAGCCTGCGCACCTCAACAAAGAGTAGCCCCCGCTCGCAGCAACTAAAGAAAACCCGTGAGTAGCAATGAAGACCCAATGCAGCCAAAAATAAATAATAAATAAAATAAATACATAGATACATAAAATTCTAAAAAAAATAAATAAAGTTGAAAGTTGAAATGACTCCTTGATCCATGGACTACAGAATGGCTGTTGTGTCAGCAGGCATGAAAATAACATTAATCTCAATTAAAAAAAGAAAGAAATAAAGTGTCAACAAGCAGAGTATATTAAAAAAAATGACATTAATCTCACAGTCCATCTCCATCAGAGCTCTTGGGTGACCAGGTGCATTAATGAGCAGTAATATTTTGAGAGGAATCTTTTTTTTTTCCCGAGCAATAGGTCTTAACAGTGGGCTTAAAATATACAGTAAACCCTGTTGTAAACAGATGTGCTGTCATCCAGGCTTTGTTGTTCCATTTATAGAGCACAGGCAGAGTAGGTTTAGCATAATCCATAAGGGCCCTTGGATTTTCAGGATGGTAAATGACCATGGCTTCGATTTAAAATTACCAGGTGCATTAGGCCCTAACGAGAGTCAGCCTGTCTTTTGAAGCTTTAAAGCCAAGCATTGACTTCTCCTCTCTAGCTATGAGAGCCCTAGACGGCATCTTCCAATATAAGGTTGTATCATCTACATGGAAAATCTGTTGTTTAGTGTAGCCACCTTCATTAATTATCTTAGCTACATCTTCTGGATAACTTGCTGCAGCTTCTACATCAGCACTGGTAGCTTTACTTGCACTTTTATGTTGCAGAGATGGCTTCTCTCCTCAACCTCATGAACTAACATTTGCTAGCTTCAAACTTTTCTTCTGTAATTCCTCACCTCCCTCAGCCTTCATAGAATTGAAGAGAGTTAGGGCTTTACTCTGGATGAGGCTTTGGCTCAAGGGAACGTTGTGGCTGGTCTGATCATCTCTCCAGAATAAACTTTCTCCATATCAGCAATAAGGCTGTTTCACTTCCTTATCATTCATGTGCTACTGGAGTAGTGCTTTTAATTTCCTTCAAGAACTTTTCCTTTGTATTCACAACTTAGCTAACTGTTTGGTACAAGAGGTCTAGCTCTCAGCCTATTTTGGCTTTCAATATGCTTTCCTCACTAAGCTTAATAATTTCTAGTTTTTGATTTAAAGTGAGAGGCATGCAACTTTTCCTTTCACTTGAACACTTAGAAGCCATTGTAGGATTATTATTGGCCTAATTTCAATGTTGTTGTGTCTCAGGGAATAGGGGGGCCCAAGGAGAGGGTGTGAGACAGAGGAACAGTCAGTTGGTGGAGCAGTCAGAACACACACAACATTTAATAAGTTCGTCATCTTATATGAACACAGTTCATGGAGCCCCCAAACAATTACAATAGTAACATCAAAGATCACTGATCACAGATCACCAGAATAGATGTAATAATAATGAAAAAGTTGAAATACTGTGAGAAGTACCAAAATGAGACACAGAGACAGGAGGTAAGCAAACGCCGTTGGAAAAATGGCTTTGATAGACTTGCTCAATGCAGGGTTGCCACAAACCTTCAGTTTGTAAAAACTGCAGTATCTGTGAGGTGCAATAAAGCAAAATACAATAAAACAAGGTACACCTGTATTGAGATATAATTCACATACCATAAAATTCATCCATTTAAAGTATGCAGTTCAATGTTTTAACTATATTGTGCATCCATCATCACAGTCTAAGTTTAGAATATTTTCATCACCCCCAAAATAACCCTGTGTCCTTTAGCAGTCACTTTCTGTCACCACCTCCTCCTCCCAGCACTAGGCACCACTAATCTACTTTCTATATCTATGGATTTCCTATTCTGGACATTTCATGTAAATGGAATCATACAAGATGTGGTTCTTTGTGACTGGCTTCTTTCATTTACTGTAATGTTTTAAAGGCTCATTCATGTTGTAGCATGTATCAATACTTCATTTTTATGCTTGCAGAGTATTCTATTGTAGAAATATACCACAATTTGTTTATCCATTCATCAATTGATAGGTATTTGGATTGTTTCCACCCTTTGGCTGTTATGAATAGCGCTGCTATGAACATTCATGTACAAGTATCTGTGTAGACACGTTTTCAGTTCTCTTGAGTACATAACAGGAATGGAATTGCTGAGTCAATTGGTAAATCTGCGTTTAACTTTTTGGGAACTGTCAAATGTTTTCCAAAGTGGCTGTACCATTTTACATTTCCACCAGCAATATCTTAGGGTTCCACTTTCTCCACGACCTCACCAACACTTGTTTATTGTCTGTCATTTTTAATTTTAGCCATTTTTGATGGTGTGAAATGGTATCTCATTATAGTCTTGATTTACATTTCCTTAATGACTAATGGTGTTGAGCCTCTTTTCATGTGCTTTTGACTACTGGTATATATTCTTTAATAAATGCCTATTCAAATCCTTTGCCTATTTTTAAATTGGGTTATCTGTCTTTTTATTTTTGTGTTGTAAGAGCTTTTTATATATTCTCAATACTAGATCCTTATGAGATATATGATTTACAAATATGTTCTTCTGTTCTGTGGGATATGTTTCCACTTTGATAGTGTCCTGTGAAGCACCAAAGTATTTTATTTTGAAGAATTGCAATTTATCTATTTTTTTTCTTTTGTTGCTTATACTTTTTTTATCATATCTAAGAAACCATTGCCTAATCTAAGGGCAGTATTTACACTTGTGTTTTCTTCTAAGAGTTTAATGACTTTAGATCTTATATTTAGTACTTTGATCCATTTTGAGTTAATTTGTGTTTAGAGCATGAGGTTGGGATCCCAACTTCATTCTTTTGCATGTTGATATGCAGTTGTCCCAGCACCATTTGTTGAAAAAATTATTCCTTCTCCATTGAATTACTTTAGCAAATTGTAGGAAATCAATTGACCACAACATAAGGGTTTATTTCTGGAGTCTCAGTCTTTTTCCACTGATCTATATATCTCTTGTTATGCCAGTAAAACACTGTGTTGATGATTGTAGCTTTGTAGTCAGTTTTTAAGTCAAGAAGTGTGAGTCCTCAACTTTTTTTTCAAGATATTTTTGGGAGCTATTTTGGGTCCCTTGCACTTCCATATGAATTTTAATAGGGACTGCATTGAATCTGTAGATTAGTTTGGGTAATATTGCTGCCTTAACATATTAAGTCTCTGACCAAGGAATGCAGGATTTGTTAATTTATTTAGGCCTTCTTTAATTTCTTTCAATAAGGATTTGTAGTTTTCAGTGTGTAGATCTTATGCTCCTTTTGTTAAATTTATTCTTAAGTATTTTATTCTTTTTCATGCTATTATAAATAGATTTCTCTTCTTAATTTCATTATTGGATTGTTTATTGCTAGTGCATAGAGATACAAATGTTTTTTATCAATATTTTATTTTATTTTTTAAAAATATTATTTTATTTTATATTGGGGTATATTTGATTTACAATGTTGTGTTAGTTTCGGGTGTACAGAAAAATGATTTAGTTATACATACACATATATCTATTCTTTTTCAGATTCTTTTCCCTACAATTGGTTTTTATATATTGATCTTGTATCCTGCAACATTGCTAAACGTGTTTATTAGCTCTAATTGGTTTTTTTAGTACATTCTTTAGGATTTTCCATATATAAAATCATGTCATTTCTGAATAGATATACTTTTACTTCTTCCCTTCTAATACAGGTGCCTTTTATCTTGCCTGATTTTACTCTTGCCTGATTGCTCAGGCTAGAACCTCAAGTACGATGTTGAAAAAAAAGTAGGGAGAGCAGAAATTCTTGTCTTGTTTCTGATTTTAGGGAAAAGGTTAAGTATGGTGTTAGCTGTGGGTTTTTCTGTAGATAACATTTATCAGGTTGAATAAGTTCCCTTCTGTTTCTAGTTTGTTGAGTGTTTTTATCATACAGGGTATTGGATTATAACAAATGCTTTTTCTGCATCTATTGAGATGATCATGTTGATTTTGTCCTTTATTTTATTGATATGGTATATTACACTGACTGATTTTCATATATTGAGCCAATTTTGCATCCCTGGGATAAATCTCCCTTGTTCACGGTATAACACCCTTTTTATATGTTGTTGGATTCAATTTGTTAGAATTTGTTGAGGATTTTCGTGTCTATAAGATATTTGTAGTTGTCTTATAATCTGTCTATATGGTTTTGGTCTCAAAGTAATACTGGCCTCATAGAGTGACCTGGAGAGTGTTCCCTTTTCTGTTTTTTGGAAGAGTTTATCAAGGATTAATGTTAATTCTTCTTTAAATGTGGTGGAATTCACCAGTGAATTAATTTGGGCCTGGGCTTTTCTTTGTGGGAAGTTTAAAATTACTAATTCAACATCTTTGCTTGTTATAAGTCTATTTAGATTTTCTATTTCTTCTTAGTCTGTGTTAATTGTTTGTGTTTTTCTAGGAATTTGTCAGTTTCATCAACATTGTCTGATTTGTTGGCATAGAGTTGTTTGTAGTATTTCTTATAATCATTTTTATTTCTGTAATGATATTTGTAATTTGATCTTCTCTCTTTTTTTCTTGATAAGTCTAGCTAAAGTTTTGTCAAATTTGTTTATCTTTTCAAAAATCAACTTTTCATTTTGTTGATTTTCTTTATTGTTTTTTTAGTCTCTATTTCACTTATATGCTCTAATTCTTATTACTTCCATTCTCCTGCTTGATTTAGGTTTAGGTTGCTCCTCTTTTTCTAGCTTCTTTAGGTGGAAGGTTAGGTTATTGATTTGAGGTATTTCTTCTTTTTTAATATAGGCACTTAAACCTATACATTTCCCCCATCTCTAATTAATCTAGCTACATCTCATAGGTTTTCATATGTTGAGTTTTTGTTTTCACTCACCTCAAACTATTTTCTAGTTTGCCTCATAATTTTTTTGACCCATTTTAAAATTTAGGAATGTGTTGTTTACATGCAAATTTGTGAATTTTCCAAATTTCCTTTTATTGTTGATTTCTAATTTAATTCCACTGTAGTCAGAGAACATGCCTTTAATGACTTTCTTTTTAAAATATTGAGACTTGTTTCATGGCCTAACACATGATCTGTCCTTGAAAATTGTCCATGTGTGCTTGAGAAGAATGTATGTTCTGCTGTTGTTAGATGGAGTATCCTATAGATGCGTCTAGTTGGTTTATAGTGTTGTTCAAGTCTTCTGTGTCATTATTGATTTTCTGCCATTATTAAAAATGGAGTATTGAACTCTGCAACTATTATTGTTGAATAGGAGTTTGCCAGGGAGAGAAAAGAATATGACATGAAATGGCATGACCAGAAAGGACAAGGTATGTTGGAGAAAACAAAGGTGGTTTGGAGGGGCTAGAAGGTAGGTTGAGAGAGAGGAAGAATACTATAGACTGAATGTTTGTGTTCACCTCCCCAGTTCATCTGTTGAAACCTAATCCCCAATGTGATGATATTTGGAGGTGGGGCCTTTGGGAGGTGATTAGGTTATGAGGGTAGAACACTCATGAATGGGATAAGTACCCTTAAAAAAGAGACCCCGGAGAGCTCCCTCCCCCCTTCCACCTTATGAGGACACTGAGAAGATGGCCACCTGTGAACCAAGAAGTGGGCCCTCATCAGACACCGAATACGCCAGCATCTCGATCTTGGACTTCCTAGCTTCCAGAACTGTGAGTAATAAATGCTTGTTGTTTAAGCCACCCAGTCTGAACAGACTAAGACAGAAGGGTTGAAGACGAAGCCAGAGAAAAGATAGGTTGGTGCTGGATTGTGGATGGTCTTGAACTCCATACTAAGGAGTTTAAATTTTATCCTATAGACAATGGAAGAACTAAAGAATTCTGAGCAGAAGACTAGCATGTTTTAGAAAAAACATTCTGAGGGCAACTTTTTGAGGAGACTAAAAGAGAGTAAGCTCTGATTCTAATAGTCTAAGTTAGAGTTGGTGAAGGTCTGAAATACCGCGGTTCCAGCATTGATGAAATGGGGTGATGTAATATCTCAGAGCCTGAGTACATCTGACCCACTCTCCAAGATTTCACTCTTTTCCAGGCTGACTTCTTCCCACATTCTCCTTTCCCTTTTGCTCCCTAACTTGGGAGAAGGCCTAGTCTAGACTTTTTTTTTTAATTTTTATTTATTTATTTATTTGGTTGCGCCGGGTTTAGTTGCAGCAGGCGGGCTCCTTAGTTGTAGCTTGTGGGCTCCTTAGTTGCGGCTTGCTGGCTCCTTAGTTGTGGCATGCGAACTCTTAGTTGTGTCATGCATGTGGGATCTAGTTCTCTGACCAGGGATTGAACCCGAGCCCATGCATTGGGAGCACGGAGTCTTAACCACTGCACCACCAGGGAAGTCCCAGGCCTAGTCTAGTCTTGATCTGAACAGTGTCAAGGCCAGGTCCTTAAGCTTGGGGTCGATGGGTCTCAGTCTATCTGAAGCCCCTTTTTTACAAAGTAGCTGAGGACTTCCCTGGTGGTCCAGTGGTTAAGACTCCGCACTTCCACTGCAGGGGGCGCAGTTCCATCCCTGGTCAGGGAAATAAGATCCCACATGCAGCAGGGCACAGCCAAAAGAAAAACGCAATGCAGCTGAAAGGGGAAAGAAGACTTCAGCAGTTTTCTATCCAACCAGCTTTGATAATTCCCCAGGTTTTTACCACCTAAAAAACACACTCTTTCACCAGGCTTTAGAGGTCCAGTACAATGAAACCCCAGCCTGCTTTCCAGTCTCATTTTCCACCATTCTTCTCTATTCTCCAGTCCCACTGGGCTGGTTATCCTTCCTAAAATTTACTCTGCTTTTTTCTAACTCTAAGCCATTATTTAAGCTATTCTATCTATGTTTCCTATCTGTGCATGGTCATATCTTACCCATCCACAAATCCCACCCCTTCCCCCTCAGATTCCTCTGATTCCCTTAGTTTTAGAAAGACTAGAAAAAGCATAAATTCTAGAACATGAAGGCATGGGTTTGAATTCAAAGAAGCCAAAGATACTTAAAGTTTCCCTCCCCACCACCTCCTTATAACTATGGCAAAGGCAACATGATATAGGTCTGGCCATTTGAATGCTTCCACCAGGACCTTGAATCTTGAACAAATAGTGTAAGACACAAGGGACAGGGTAGTATTCATTTAAGATGGCACCATGCAGTGGTGATGAAGGTAGTGGTTTCAGCTGTGGTATCCCTAACTAGACCATTCCTGTGCTGTGACTTTGTCATCCCTGGTTCTATTTTCTGAGCTTGATTAGCTGGCCTTCCCCCAAACTCTGAGGATTACTTGATAGCCTTCCGATATATTTATTTCCCCCTAAAGTTGGCAGAATTGATTTCTATTGCTTGCAACTAAGAATCTTGGCATACCTTTGAGGTAAGATTTTGGGGAGAAGGGGAAAGCAGGGGTCTTTCACTTTTCTCTTTGTAAACCTCTGTGTTGCTACTGTTGTTGCATTACTTCTGTCATTTAAAAATATGCTTTTAAAATTGGTAAATCTAAAGCACAGTTGGGTGAAGAGAAGTGGTAGGGAAAAAAATTTGAAAAGTAAGTTGGGGCCAGATTTTACAAGGCCTTGACAGTCATTTTGCAGATTCTGAATTTAGCTCAATAAATATGGGAAATTTGAAAAACAGAACAATGACATGCTCAGAACTATATATTTTTATTGCCATGTAGAGGATTAGAGAAATTAGAGACCAGGAGAAAAATGAGGAAGAGCTATTGCCATGGTCCAGTCAAAAGATTGATAGACTTTCTCAATTTGGAGACAGACAGAGAGAGGGATTGTCAATCACAGGTTGGGCCTTCTGGAAGCAGATGCCAAGACAGGGTTTGAGGTGCAAGATATTAACTAGGGGGAGGAAGCAGGATTGAATAGAGGAAGAAATCAGACTGTAGTGTAGATCCAACAGAGACCCAGCCAACCTGGTGAGGAGCTCTGGAATGAACACAGCTCATCAGAAATACAGTGGGTCAGAGTAAATAAAGGGAGTAAATAAAGGTTAACAGTGAGGTCTCTACATTGATATGATTTGATGGTAATTCTGTTTAACTGAGAGTAAACAGAAGAGGGAGACCAGGTTTGGGGAGACAGATATGGAATTTCATTTTGAACATGTTGACTCTGAAATGTCTGCAAAATATTAAGGTACAGATGATTTTCAAGAAGCAAGGCAAATGGGGGGTTCTGGAGGTCAGCAGCAAGGACTATATTTATTGAGTATATATATATTACCTTATATATTTAACACTCATAATGCCTCTATGAGATAGGTATTGTTTTTATTATACCCTTTTTGTATATTTTATTATACCTTTTGTTTATGAAGAAACTAAGACTTGAAGAAGTTAAATGCCTGGCTCATAGAGGTAAAACTCGAGCCTGTCTTATGACAAAACACATGCTCTCATAGACACCATGACATTGTTTCCCCATGGAAACCACCACATAGAGACAGTATTTGAAGTCATGAAAGTTAGTAGGTCACCAGAAAGGGTACAGTTTAAAGGGGAACAAAAGGAGCCAAAAAAAGGAATTCTAAGGAAGTCAATATTTCAAAGGCGAAGTGGGGAAGATGACATAGGCAAAGGGATTGACTGAGCAGCCAGAACAGTTTTTAGAGATGAGAAGTATGCTATCTCAGAAGTTGGGGTAAAAAGAGAGTCCTAGTCCATAAAGTGAAATGTTGCAGATATCATGGAAGATGAAGGTTTCACAATTATAGGTCATTGATGATCTTAGAGCAGTTTACAGAGAAGTCAGATTGCAGTGGGTTGAAGAGAGAGTGGGAGGGGAGGAAGTAGAAGCAAAGGGTATAGGCTACTTTCCCCAAAGTTTTGCAAAGTAGAGGAAATAATAATGGTGTATACATAAGTAAGGAATTTTATTAATGTTATTATTAATTGATTAATTAATAATTCCTTGCTCCCATATTACTTCGATTGCACACTTCCATCATTTCTCTGGTTATTTCTACCTCTATTGTATAATACCAGTGTCCCTTCCCAAGTCTAACATACCCGGAAGCACTGAATGTTGGTTGTTTGGGTTGTGGATGACTTGTTTTATTTGGTTATGTGTTTTGAACGCCTCAGGTGATTCTGTCTTTGCAAGATGGGTGGGCCACAGACCACCTCTGTTGCCCCAACTCCATCATCTGTTTTCCACAAATATAGATAAGCATTCACTTCTCAGACCAATTCAGCAAAGGTGCCAGTTCTTAGGTTCTTAGCAAACCAACTACCCTGTCTACCTAGGCTCCTCCCCTCCCCTCCCTCAAACTCTTGGTGGGCAGATCTTGGAGAAGAAATGAGCTGCCACTCTAAATCTTCTGGAGTATAATGTCCCAGATGGAGAATCTGTACAGTTTTGCAGTGAGCTGAGATCTTCCTTTGCCAGCCCCCATCAGTCTAGCTCTTTTCCAGAGAGGGCTGGAGAGTAATTAACACCGCCGCCGTCCACCTGTGTACAAGAAGATGCCTACAGCCACTCCAGTGATGATGAAACAACCCACCAGGATGCCCAGGACCAGCGAAGTGTAGGAGCGGCCTATTTGGCTTCCTGCAGAACATGCGGAGAGTTAGCTTGAAGAACATACCCCCAAGGAGTCCATGGTTTGAGTCAAACCCCAAGGGATCCCTTCCCCAAAGGAAGGGGGGCGGGGAGGGCTAGTTCACCAATTTACGTAAGGTGTGTGTACTCTGTCCCAAACCGCCAGCCTTGGGCCTCCTGTTGCTCAAGGTATCCATCCTTCAGGTCCACGCATTTGCCTGGAACCACCCAACACACAGGACCCTCCCCGATCCCACCATACCTTTCGAGTTGTTCCCGGTGATGTGTTTCTGCACGTACTGCACACAGGTGACCTGCAGAAATTCCCGCAGTTCGTACCGAGTACGATTGTACTTGTTGAGCTGCTCCAGGGCGTAGGTGACCACACTGGAAGGTGCCTGAGGCCCTGCTGTCCATGAGGCTGCCTTCGGTTGGAAATTCATAAAGGAGCTCCCATTCACAGCCACTTCGAAGAAGACACGGGCTTTCAAGCCCTCAGGAGGCAGCTCACATCCCAGGAAGCAGCGAATGGTCAGAGGAACTGTAGATGTGGGATTCAGGGTCAGGGGGCTATGAGGAAGGGTGTCAGGTGTCGGGGCATGTCCGCCAGGGGGAAGTGAGCTTTCAGGGTGCAGGGTGGATCAGGGACAGGGCCTCTTTAACAGGGACTACCCCGAGGTCATGCCAGCAGGAAGAGGGCCTGACGGACAGTACAGTACGTCAGCTAGGACACCCACTCTTCTCCAGCCTCAATCTCCCACCCAGCAATCAGCAAAGGCAAAAAGACCACGCCCGGCAAGGACACCCACCCCAGAACTTGGCCCCGCCCGGTTCTTCCACAGACCCGCCCCCCAGTTATGTCCCGCCCATAGGCCACGCCTCCCACCTCAAGGGCCCACCCTCGCCAGCCCCCGCCCCTGCGTGCGTCACTCACAGGCCACGCCCCGCTCGTAGTGCACCACCTGAACCAGGCCCAGGAACGCCTGCAGGTAGCGATTCAGGCTGTTCTTTGTGAGAGCCCAGCTCTCGGGCTCCTGCAAGGGCTGCAGCTGTTGGATCGAGACGTTGTTGCCCGGGCCTTCCAGAACGTGCGTCAGGACTCCCCCCAGCGTCGCGTTGCCCCGGTGCCACACTTGAGAGGGGTTGCGGAAGTAGGAGACCTGGATCATGTGGAGGTACCGCGGGCCTGGGGGCAGGAGTCAGCGCGTCGGGCCCAGGCCGGCGTGGGAGGGGTCGGCGTGTAACCCGAGATAATAACCCCCCACCCAGAGGTCGGCCGCCCACCTTCTCGGCCCTTCCTAAACCATAAAGTGCCCTCCCACCCTTCCTTCCATTTGACGCTCTCAGGAACCCTGCCAGGAAGGCAGGACAGGGGTTATTATCTTTGTTTTTACAGATGAGGAAACTGAGGCTAGAAGTGCAGGAGCCACTTGCCCCCGGATAATCCAGACGGTCAGTGGAAGAGCCACTCTGGTCTGCTTTCTCTCTCTCACCCCTTCCTCCCCACCCCCCCATTTCCGGTTGGTTAACAAATCCTGACCTACAATGAAGTCCCAATTCCATCTCCTGTTCTCTATCTCCTCTGCCACTGTCCCACTTCAGGCCTCAGTGGTTCTCATCTGTCCTGGAGTAGTAACTTCCTTCCTTATCCCCCTCCACTCATCTTTTAGTCTCACCCCTTCTAATCTGCCCTCCACCTGGCCTAGAAATAAGATTATGTCCTTCTGCTTAAAAATCCTCCAGGGACACAGTCCCCTATCAACAACAACAATAGTAATAGCCATTAAGTGCTTATTATGACCTGGGCACTGTACTTTACATGCATCATTATCTTATTTGTGCCTTCCTTCCATTAACTTGATGTAGTAGCTACTATTATTAACCCCAGTCCATGTGGAAAACAGGTGAAAGTGGCATAGCAGAGTCAAGGTTAGCAGGCAGTCTGAGCCCAGCACTCTTAGCCACTCAACTATACTGCCTCCCCGTAGGATATCTGTCCATAGAATCAAGTCCAAAGTCTTTAGCCTGACATTCAAGGCTGCCGGAGACTGGGCCCCGCCTGCCTTTTTTGGCCTCTTCCCTGTGCTTAGATAGTACCTCAGAGTACTTGGAGTCCGTCATGCCACCTTTCAGGTGACATGTGAATAGCATGCCAGGGTTGCTGTGCCTCCTGGCAAACTTCTGTTTATGCTTTAAGACCCAGCTCTGTTGCCCTCTCCTTGAAGAAGTTTTCCTAATGCTTCTCCTCTTTACCCTCCCAGACACAGTGGGTCAGTTTCAGCGATCCCGGATTCTGCATAACTGGCTCCAAACACACAGGCTTCCATTCCTCTAGGCTATGGAATCATGTCTGGTTATCTCTGCCTTCTACACCCACTAAGGGCCTGGCATGGAGTTGGTGCCCAGAGAATGTCTGAGGGGGGAATGTGTCTGGCGTTGTAAATCTCCGTGGGGGCATGTGTCTCGTCCACGTTTGCATCTGAGAAGTTGTGCTCTGTGTCTGCAGATGTGAACGAGTATTTCTGTGTGGGTCACCCCCAGACAAGGTTCTTAACTGCTTTGTGACCAGTCTCCTCCTTTGTAAAACGGAGATAATAATATCACCCACCTTGTAAAGATTTTGTGCGAGTTAAATGAGTCAATACACGTATTAAGCATAGTGAGCACTGATTGAATACCGGTTATTATTGGCTCCCTCTCTGACGGGGAGACTGAAGCTACAGAAGCTGTGGGAGAGGGGAGACGAGGCCCCTGTGCAATTACAGTGCAAGGCAGTAACTCCCCTTCCCTGCTTAAATGGAGCCACTGTGGCAGCCTGATCCCTCACAAGTTCTCCCATCAACCGCAGCTTGTCTCTCCCCCGGGTTTCCCCTCACCAGCTGCCCCCAGTCTTCCTCCACCTTCTCTAGTCTCCTCTTCTGCCTCACAGATCTCAGCCCCAGTCTTTCCCCAAGTCTCCCGTCAGTTCTCCCAGTGTCTCTCATTCCTTCCATCTCTCATCTCATCCCTAAGTCTCTTCCCATCTTCCCTAAACTCACCTCCATCCACCATCACCCTCAGACCTCCCTCTCCAGACTTCGCCCCATCTTTCCTCTCTCCCCACGACTAATTCTCTCACCCTTTCTACAAGCCCCTTTCCCATTTTTCCAGTCTTGTTTCCCCCCAGCCTCCTGCATCTCCCCCTTCCCAGGGGCTGAACTATGCTTCCTCACCTTGGCTTTGGGACACGAACCAGTCCCCAGGACCTGCCTGCCCCCTGGAGAGATCCAGCCGGCTGCAGACACAGACACTGTGGGATAAGCTCCCCTCTGGTCTTGCCTGTGTACCCAGACAGGCTGAGAGTCTCCAGAACCATCCCAGGGCACGAGATGTGCCCTTGACTCACCATCTGAGGCTTCCTGGCTACAGAGGGCCCAGCGGGGCAGAAGCAGTAGTGGCAGCAGGGGCAGCAGTGTTGTCAACATCCTGTAGCTGAGGTTCTCGACCCCACCTGGGCTCTTGGCTCTGGCACGCTGGGGCCTCCGGCTGACTGCAGCCTAGGAGAAAAAGAAGTGAGGACTCTCTGGGAGGGGAGGAGACCGGACGGAGGAGGCTGGAAGGTGGCCCGGGCATGGGAGGAGAAAGAGGTCGGCAGGGTTATAAAGTATTATTCTTACCCGGTCTCATTTCCTACTAGGGGGCGGGCCTCTCTCTTTCCCTCCCTCTGCCCTGCCCTGAATCACACTCTCCTGCCTGCAGAGACCTGCCTTTTCCCTTTTCCCTTTTCCCTAGGCCACTTCTGAGGAACAGGGAGCGGAAAAGGGGGAGAAGGGCCAGAGAGAAGTCCTGCCTTCGCTGAGTCAGGGGGTGGGGCATCAACTTAGAGCAGATTCTAGGATGTTGAGATCAGCATGTTCCTGATGGGGAAACTGAGGCCCAGAGAGATGTAAGGAATTAAAAAATAATAATAAAAGAATGACATAGAACAGTATAAAAATTTTCAGTGCATCACCCTTAATAAGGGTAAACATTATTTCATGAAATATTTGTTCAATTGTGTATGTGTGTGTGTTGGTTCTGTGTATGTATATTTCTATGGTGGATATTGGGTAGCAGTGTAAAATTTATTTCTTACTCTAGGAAGCAAGTAGAAAAATTTGAAAGTCACTCTCCCAAACTATGTTAATCTATACTGTGGGATACTATGCAGTTGTTAAAAAAACCCTTTCTGCCCAATGCCCACTCTGTTTTCATCATATTACTTAGCACTACCTGAAATGATTTTACTTATTCATTTACATGTTTATTGTCTGAATGTCCCATCAGAATGTAAGCTCCATGAGGATAGAGGCTGTCCATCTTATTTGCTACTGTGCCTGGAACAGTGCACATCATAAATAATAGCATAATAAATAATAAATATCAGCTAATGGATGACTCAGTGAGATAGTGATTATATGCATAAATCACCAAGAGTAAGTTACAGAACATTATGTACAGTTTAGAACCATTTATGTGTCAGCCACGCACACAACAACTAAACAACCTATTTCTTTATGGGAGTAAAGGAATCTGGAAAGATGTACATCAAATATAGCAGTGGTTCATCTCCAGGGAGGAGCCTGAGATTAAGTGTGTGTGTGTGTGTGTGTGTGTGTGTGTGTGTGTGTGTGTGTGTGTGTGGTGTATGCGTTAGGGGTGACAATATTGTGAAAGGCTTTCTCACTCTATTTTGTGAAGGATTTTATCACTCTATCTGTATTGTTTGAAAATTTTGCATCTAGAATGTGATCATATATCTCTTGTTGAATTAAAAATAGAAGTTTAAGTAACAGATTGTTGTAGAAGACACATTATGAACTGATGTGTTGACATGAGACACTGATAAATGAAAAAAGGAACTGCAGAACGATTTATATAGTAAACGATACATATAGTAAAATTCCATCTATTTTTAGTTTAAAATTTTTACTTCTGTCCAAGTAATCCATATTTAATTCCATTCTTATATTTAAAAAAACTTTATGTGTGTATCTATGTATTTATATATGCATAGGGAAAATGCCTGGAAGGGTACCGTCAGTAGAGATTACCTCTGGGGAATGGGATTAGATAAAGGGCTGAGGGGGGACTTTAACTTTTTATTTTATATACTGTTTCTTGGAGGGAGAGTAGATGTCGTAGTAGAACTGGGGCAAACCCTAGGCACATACTAGACTCCCAGTCTCTGAGCTGAAAATATGCAAGAGCGTCCATACTCACCTCTCAGTTATAAACCAGCATAGAAATAACAAAAGTTTTTTCCAGCTCGTCAAAGTGGTCTAGTTAGAAGAAGAATGGGGGCCTTGTTTTCCTGGACTGGGACTCAGGAAAAACAAAAGGACTTAAATCACTGCCGATTATATTGTCTTGCCTTTTGTAAAAAAATATTATGAAATAATTCATATTTGAAGAATTAATTCACGCTTGAATTTTATTACAAACATACAAGCCCCCACTACTCAGCATAAGAAATAAAATATTACCAATATAATTGCAGCCCCCTCTGTACTCCTCCCCAACTGCATCTCTCTCCCCCGTGCCCCACCACCAAAGTAACCACTAATCAGAATTTGCTATTTTTTATATCCTTACATTTCTGTATACTTACACAACATATGCATATATCCTTAAGTAATATATAGTGGTATTTTGCATAAGTTGAGCTTTATAGAAATAGTATTGAAGTGCTCGTATTTCTCTGCAATTTGCTTTTTTTACGTGACATATTAATGATTCATTCATGTTGCCCTGTGTAGGTCCATTAATTTCCACTGCTCTGTAATATGCCATCTTATGACTATATCACAATTTATTTATCCATTTTGCTGTTGTTAGACATTACAGTCTTTTTTCCAGGTTTTTGCTGTTATAAACAGTGCTGGTATGAATGTTCTTATAAACATTTTCTTGTGCATGGGTGGGAGAGTTTTTGTAGGTGCAAACCTGGGAGTAGCATTGCTGAGTCATAGGGTATATGCATACCTTCAATTTTACTAGATATTGCCAAACTGATTTACAAAAAGGTTGGGCCAATTTATACCCCAGCAGTGCGTGAGAGTTCCCTAGCTCTACCTTCTTGCTAGCCATTGATGTCAGATGGTTGGGTGTAAAATGGCACTTTGTTTTGGTTTTACTTTGCTTTATCTGATTCCCAGTGAGTTTGTGCATTTTTGCTTTGCCTTTTTTCTCCCTTGGGGCCTTAGAAGGGTACTTTGGGATGGAGGGTAATAAAGCATATGATTGAACCAATTTGGAATTGAGGGCTGTGAGTCTTTGATCTAAGCAGATAGGGCCTGGGTCACTGGGGTTAAAGTGGATCCACACCAATATGCACAGAGCTAATTACAGAGAGATCTTTCCCACCAAGCTAAGATCTGTCATGGATAGAAGTGGCAGCAGCAACAGCTATTTCCCAAGCACCCTCCTCACACACCAGTGCCCTGAAAATTAAATAGCAGAGACAACAATTATTATAGGTAGCATTTATCATGGCTAGGAACAGTGTTAAGCTCTTTACACAAATAATCTCACATTATTCATATGCCAGCCCTACCAGGTCGGTTTCATTAACATCATTTTACTAATAAAGAAACTGAGGCTTTGAGAGGGTAAGTGACTTACCTAAGGTCATATAGCAAAAGCTATAATCTGAACCCACATCTCTCTGATGCCAAAGTGTGTGAATTTAACCACCACATAGTATCTCAAAAATTTGAGGAGATAACTCTCCATCAGTATATTTTTGAACACATACTTCCAACATGCTTGAATATTTATGTTATGTATAATATAAAATGTGCCAAAAATTTATACTAAGTGCTAGACCTTTATCGCTTCCTCTGGGGCAGATAGCACCAGGCTATCTTGTCTCCATGTGACAGATTGGATAATTAAAGGACAGAAAGTGTAATTAACTTGCCCAAGGTCACAGAGTTGAGAAGTTCAGAGCAGAGGTTGGAACTCGAAGAGGATGGGTGTATGGGGTTGGGTACAGGGAGAACAAAGAGAGTATTGGGGCTGGGGAAGCTGGTAAGTGGGGGCAGCTTAAGGGGCATCCCCATTCCCTTTCTAAAGCCAGGGGTGAGGGTTGGAGGTAGAGCCTCTGCTGCGTCTGGCCTGGGTGGCTGAGGGGCAGAAAACCAGTGAGCAGAGTGGGCACAGGGCCAGCTGCTGGGATTTGACTGCGGCCTAAAGAATGAGGGTCCTGTTGAGTAAAGGAAGCAAAGTGGTAGCATTTCCCACTGCAGAGCGCACATGTGGGGGTAGATAAGGGAGACAGGAAGCTGAGCAGGGGCCAGTGCCGGTGCAGCCCCAGTAGGTGAGGAGAGGCCCTGCCAGGGCTGTAGGAGCTGGGCTGAGCTGGGGACTGGCAGAGGGCCCAGCGGGACTTCACAGGACCAGCCCTCTCCCTCCCTGTTAGCTACTGAAGAGAGGCAGTTGAAGCAACCAGGCCCAACTCAGATAACAGCAGATAACAGCAGAGTGTGGTCCCTTCAGAGATCACCTCCCCCTTAGGATGTGAAATAATAACAATAACATGTATTGAGAGCTTACAATGTGCTAAACATGGTATTAAGTCAGCAGAGTACTTATGTTTTATTCTCACTAGTGCCCTATGAAAAGTAGGAAGACATAGCCATTACTCCCGTTTTACAGTTGAGGACCCAGAGGCATAGAACAGTGACTTGACCTGCTGGAAGACACCCAACTAGTAAAGACAGATCTCAAATCCAAGTGAGTTGTATCCCAAATATGTTTTCTTAACTATCAGGCCATCCTAAAAGAGTAAATGAGATGACTCATACAAAGTGCCAGAACACAGTACGTATTCAGTAGGTGGGAGAGATAAGAAAGGAACTTGGCTTTGGGGGCAGCAAACAGAACTGCAACAGGAAGAATGGAGGGCAGACATTAAGTAGGATTTCCTGAAGGAGAGGCAAAGGAATAGATATAAATCTTCCTCAAGATTTCCCCCTGTACACACTCACCCCAACTTAGGAAACACGAAAAGAAGCCCCTAAAGTAGGATGATTCCAGCTCCTGCCTGCCTAGCAAGTGGTGGGAGCCTGGCATTCCTGGCTTGGTACCTGCTTATCTTTCCAGCCTTATCTTTCCACATATTCCAGTCTCAGCCAAACCTGCTCCTTCTGGTTTCCTGAACACAGAGCACACAAATGTTATCTTTTCACTTTCTTTATCTTATCTTTAGATAAACAAATTCCTAATTTTTTTTAAAATTTATTTATTTTATTTTATTTATGGCTGTGCTGGGTCCCCGCCTCTGTGCGAGGGCTCTCTCCAGCTGCGGCAAGTGGGGGCCACTCTTCATCGCGGTGCGCGGGCCTCCCACTATCGCGGCCTCTCTTGTTGCAGAGCACAGGCTCCAGACGCGCAGGCTCAGCAACTGTGGCTCACGGGCCTAGTCGCTCCGCGGCATGTGGGATCCTCCCAGACCAGGGCTCGAACCCGTGTCCCCTGCATCGGCAGGCAGATTCTCAACCACTGCGCCACCAGGGAAGCCCCCCTAATTTTAAGATGGTCAACTTTATCGTCTTTTCTGTTAGTTCATGCTATTTGTGCCTTGTTCGAGAAATCCTTCCCTACTCTGGGATCACGAAGATATTCTCCTATTTATTTTCAAAAGCTTTATACTTTTGTCTTTCACCTTTAGGTGTATGGTGGGAAATAGAGGTCAAGATTAGTTTCCTTCTACCTCAACATAATAAAGGCCATATATGACAAACCCACAGCAAACATCATTCTCAATGGTGAAAAACTGAAAGCATTTCCTCTAAGATTAGGAACAAGACAAAGATGTCCACTCTCACCACTGTTATTCAACATAGTTTTGGAAGTCCTAGCCATGGCAATCAGGGAAGAAAAAGAAATAAAAGGAATACAAATTGGAAAAGAAGAAGTAAAACTGTCACTGTTTGCAGATGACATGATACCATACATAGACAATCCTAAAGATGCCACCAGAAAACTACTAGAGCTAATCAATGAATTTGGAAAAGTTGCAGGATACAAAATTAATGCACAGAAATCTCTTGCATTCCTATATGCTAACAACAAAAGATCAGAAAGAGAAATTAAGGAAACCCCCATTCACTACTGCAACAAAAAGAATAAAATACCTAGGAATAAACCTACCTAAGGAGGTAAAAGACCTATACTCAGAAAACTATAAAACACTGAAGAAAGAAATCAAAGATGACACAAACAAATGGAGAGATATACCATGTTCTTGGATTGGAAGAATCAATATTGTGAAAATGACTGTATTACCGAAAGCAATCTATATATTCAGTTCAATCCCTATCAAATTACCAATGGCATTTTTTACAGAGCTAGAACAAAAAAATCTTAAAATTTGTATGGAGACACAAAAGACCCTGAATAGCCAAAGCAATCTTTTTTTTTTTTAATTTATTTATTTTATTTATTTATTTTTGGCTGGGTTGGGTCTTTGTTGCTGCGTGCGGGCTTTCTCTAGTTGCGGTGAGTGGAGGCTACTCTTCGTTGCGGTGCACGGGCTTCTCATTGTGGTGGCTTCTCTTGTTGCAGAGCAGGGGCTCTAGGTGCATGGGCTTCAGTAGTTGCAGCATGCAGCCTCCGTAGTTGTGGCGCACGGGCTTAGTTGCTCCGCGGCATGTGGGATCTTCCCAGACCAGGGATCGAACCCATGTACCCTGAATTGGCAGGCAGATTCTCAACCATTGCGCCACCAGGGAAGCCCAAGCCAAAGCAATCTTGAGGGAAAAAAATGGAGCTGGAGGAATCAGACTCCCTGACTTCAGACTATACTACAAAACTACAGTAATCAAGACAATCTGGTACTGGCACAAAAACAGAAATATAGATCAGTGGAACAGGATAGAAAGCCCAGAGATAAACCCATACACCTTTGGTCAACTAATCTATGACAAAGGAGGCAAGGATATACAATGGAGAAAAGTCTCTTCAATAAGTGATGCTGGGAAAACTGGACAGCTACATGTTAAAGAATGAAATTAGAACACTCCCTAACACCATACACAAAAATAAACCCCAAATGGTTTAAAGACCTAAATGTAAGACCGGACACTATAAAACTCTTAGAGGAAAACATAGGAAGAACACTCTTTGACATAAATCACAGCAAGATCTTTTTTGACCCACCTCCTAGAGTATTGGAAATAAAACCAAAAGTAAACAAATGGGACCTAATGAAACTTAAAAGCTTTTGCACAGCAAAGGAAACCATAAACAAGATGAAAAGACAACCCTCAGAATGGGAGAAAATATTTGTGAACTAATCAACAGACAAAGGATTAATCTCCAAAATATATAAACAGCTCATGCAGCTCAATATTAAAGAAACAAATGACCCAATCCAAAAATGGGCAGAAGACCTAAACAGACATCTCTCCAAAGAAGACATACAGATGGCCAAGAAGCACACGAAAAGCTGCTCAACATCACTTGTTATTAGAGAAATGCAAATCAAAACTACAATGAGGTATCACCTCACACCAGTTAGAATGGGCATCATCAGAAAATCTGCAAACAACAAATGCTGGAGGGGGTGTGAAGAAAAGGGAACCCTCTTGCACTGTTGGTGGGAATGTAAATTGATGCAGCCACTATGGAGAAAAGTGTGGAGGTGCCTCAAAAAACTAAAAATAGAATTACCATATGACCCAGCAATCCCACTACTGGGCATATACCCAGAGAAATCCATAATTCAAAAAAGATACATGCACCCCAATGTTCATTGCAGCACTATTTACAATAGCCAGATCATGGAAGCAACCTAAATGTCCATCGATAGGCGAATGGATAAAGAAGATGTGGTAAATATATACAATGGAATATTACTCAGCCATAAAAAGGAATGAAATTGGGTCATTTGTAGAGACGTGGATGGACCTAGAGACTGTCATACAGAGTGAAGTAAGTCAGAAAGAGAAAAACAAATATCGTATCTTAACGCATATATGTGGAATCCAGAAGAATGGTACAGATGAACTGGTTTGCAAGGCAGAAATAGAGACACAGATGTAGAGAACAAATGTTTGGACACCAAGGGGTGAAAGTGGGGGGGGTGGTGTTGGGATGAATTGGGAGATTGGGATTGACATATATACACTAATATGTATAAATAGATAACTAATAAGAACCTGCTATATAAAAATAAATAAATTAAATTAAAAAAAAAAGAAAAGATTAGTTTCCCTTATGTGGATAGCCCATTGTCCCAGCACCACTTCTTGAAAGTCTGCCCTTCCTTACTGATCTGCAGTGACATCTCTGACTTATAGTAAATGTGTTTCTTTTGTTTCAGTGGCCTATTCTTCTCTCCCTGCACCAATGTCACAGTCTCTCAATTAGTATAGACTTATAATACATCTTCATTTCTTGCAGATCAAGTCTTCCCACCTTGTTCTTCAAGAGTGTCTTGGCTTTTTTTTTTTTTTTTTTTTTTTGCTGCACCACACAGCCTGCGGAATCCTAGTTCCCCGACCAGGGATCAAATCTGGGCCCTCGGCAGTGAAAGCACGGAGTGCTAACCATTGGGCCACCAGGGAATTCCCATGTCTTGGCTATTTCGAATCTTGAATTTCTATACATAAATTTTAGAATCATTTTGTCAAGTTTTTGGGATTTTAGTTGGTATTGCATTTAATGTGTTAATGGCTTTGGGGAGAATTGACATCTTCACAATATTGAATTGTCCAACGCATGATAGAGTATATCTGTTCATTTATTTCTATCTCCTTTGGTGTCTCCCAGAATTACATGAGTTTCTCTCTAGACATCTTGCCCATCCTTTGTTAGATTTTTTTCCCTAGGTCCTTCATATTTTTAAATATTATTGACAATGGTAATTACAAGAAATTTCATGTTCTGTCTATTGCTGGTATATAGAAATACTGATAATTTTATTGCATTGATTTTGTATCTAGAAACCTTAACTATTTTATTTATTTCAATAATTATTTGTAGATTCTTTTGATTTTCTATATGCATAGTCACATCATTAGTAGATAGTGATAGTTTTATTCCTTCCTTTCTAGTTTTTATACAGTTTCTTTTTCTTAACTTATTGTTCTGGCTCTGATCTCTAGTACAATGTTGAATAGAAATGATAGAAAATATAAGTGAATATTCTTTTCATCTTCCTGGCTTAAAAAGGAAAGCTTTTATGATGTTTGCTATATTGAAAAAAAAACCAGATACCCTTTATTGGAGTGAGGAAGATTCTTTTTTTTTTTTAGGAAGATTATTTTTATTCCCAGTTTGCTGAGTTTTTATCATAAATGTTTTGAGTTTTTCAAATCCTTTATCATCATCTAATGAAATGATCATATGATTTTCCGTCTTTAATTTGTTAATGTGGCAAATGCATTGTTTCTAGTGTTAAACTAACCTTGCGCTGTTGAAGACAATTCTTCATGAGGTATTTTCCTTGTTACATATATTTCACTCTTCTGCTGTTTTTCTCTAGACTTCTCCATGTCCTCTCCATTCCTTCAAAGCCCTGCTGGGATACCACTTCCTTCTGAAAGCCTTCCAGGATGCCCCCAGCTATATTTGACTTCTCACTCTACTCACAAAACCAATGGAACATTGCCTCCCCTGGTAGCTTCATTGTAGCTATATTGCCACCTTCTATCCCCTTGTCTTCTCTCCTGGACTATAAACCCCTGGAGGGCATCTTTGTGCTCTCTTCTCAGCCTGCTTCCTCCTCCCAGGACCCAGAGCAGAGGTGGTATTGAGTGTAACACCAAGGATGAGGCCATGGGCTCTGGGGTAAAGCTGCCTGGGCTCACATCTCAGCTTGGCCACTTGCTAGCTGTGGGATGTAGGGCATGCCACCTGGCCTCCCTGAGCCCATCAGTTAAATAGGGAGAATAATAATACCTGTCTCATAGAGTTGTGGTGAGAATGAAATGATATAAGTGAACCACTTAGTGCAGATCCGGGCACGTAGTATTTTTGCTATCTTAGTCCATAGCAATTGCCACTACACTCTATGCTTCTCTTACTCTGAACTGCTCACAATTGATTTCCAAGAGGAGCCTCTTTTGTTTTTTTTTTTGGTCGTGCCATGTGAGATCAGCTTGCAGGATCTTAGTTCCCCAACCAGGGATTGAACCTGGGCCACAGCAGTGAAAATGCAGAGTCCTAACCACTGGACTGCCAGGGAACTCCCTATTTCCAAGGACTTCTGAGAGCCATCTCGTCTTCCTTTATTTCCTCTAAAGCTGTTCATAGGCTGCTTCATTCTTTCATTCAGTGGGCATTTATTGAGCACTTACTGTGTACTAGGACCTGAAGCAGACAAGATCCCTCCTCAGGAAGCAGCCAATCAAGCAGGGGAGAGAGACGTATAGGCAGACAGTGATAATACAGTGTGGTAAGTGTTAAGAGAGAGGGCCAGGGAGGTGGAGGACTGGGGTTGGGGAGCATGATGGGGATCGAGCTTATGAGAGTAGAGTCCTCTAACTTAGCCTGGGGGTCAGAGAAGGCTTCTTGGAGGAGGTGATGCCTAAGGTGGTCCTGCAGGGCAAATGAGGGATGGCAGTGGGGGAAGGGCCGAAGGTGTGGGGAAGAGTTGTTTCAGATAGAGGGAGAAGAAGGTGCAAAAGAATATAATGTGAGAGGAGAAAGAATATAACATGCTTGAGAAATTAGTAGTACTTAAGTGTGGCCAAAACGGAATAGGTGGGCAGCGGGGAAGGCAAAGTGATGTGAAGAGGTAAGCAGGAGTCTGATGAAGAGTCTGTCATACTACACTAAGGAATGGAGACTTTATCTTCAGATAATTCTCACCCCCTTTTTGGCGCACCTAACACCTATTAGAGTAGGTGTCTCTTACTCCAGGAAGCCTTCCCTGATGTCACGCAAATCTGTGTTGGATATTCCCTCTGTTCTACCATAGCCCTCTCCCCTCATCACAGCTAACTTCTTTCCATGATAATTGTCTGTTTAAGCATCTCTCCTTCATACCAAAAGCTGTAAGAGGGCAGGGAATGGGTTTTAACGTTTCTGTAACACAAGGCTAGTAGAATACCTGGCACATGGTAAGTGCTCAATAGATATTTATTGGATGAATGAACAAATAAATAGAACATCTAGGGAAGGAGAGAAAATTGTGACCAGCAAAATGCCTGGCACATAATTGGCCCTTAGAAAATTATTTAATCTTTTATTGTGCATCAGCTTTCTCATCTGGAAAATGGGAATAAAAATAGAAACTACCTCAAAGGGGTATCATGGGTCTGTGAATTGCTTAACCTAGGATCTGGCACTTAGTGTAAAGGCTAATTCTCAGCATGTTAAAAACATAATTCTCATACAAACAGTGAGCATGGGTCAGAATTTCATTTAACTCATTAATAAGGGGGCTAGCAGGATGATAAAGCCAGTTCAAAATAGAATATAAAAACTGGGTTTTTAAAAAATTTAATTAATTTTTTTATACAGCAGTTTCTTATTAGTTATCTATTTTATACATATTAGTGTATACATGTCAATCCCAATCTCCCAGTTCATCCCACCACGGCCACCCCCCCGCCCCCGAAAACTGGGGGTTTTATAGTCACTGAAAAAGAAAAATATTGAAATGATATTGCTAAATTATATACAAATGGATTAAGGTCCTACAGGGTAATAAAACCATAACCTTAAGGATTATCTTCTCTACTAGACAGAAGAGGAAATCATCACGTCCTATTACTTAACAGAATTGTGAAATGTCTGGGCCCTAATCAGTTGTGTAAATAATGTTAAATTTCTCTTCAGAGGCAGATGACTCTTAAGTAGACTTGCTGATCAATGCTTTATTGTGACATCAAAAGGTCACATAATCATCTTTTTACTTTAGTAACATGTTTTAGATAGTTTTTCTTAACACTGGTAAGTTTAGTTTAGTAGATACTGTTATTATTATAAGGCTCTCAATAAATATTTGCTGAAAGCATTTTCATTCTGTTAGGCTTTTTTCCTTCTCCCCAGTGTCAGAGTTGGGACCTACAGAGCTGGTAGACTGAGTGGGGAACCCTGCAGGATCCTATGCTCTTCCTTCCTTCAGCCTGGGGTGTTGCAATGCTAATTCTGTCTCATTAAATAGGCAGAAGAAGTATCTGCTTTGGCATCAGCAAAGCAGGCACATATCCCTCCCCTCCGTAAGAACATATATATAAATTTTTGAAATAACTGGATATTTCCAAAAAGGCAGTGAAGTAGGCACCATGGAAAAAAACCAGAAATTTTGGGGACCACTATCCATTTATTTTTTTTCAATTTAGAAAATTGTGGTAAAATACATATAACATAAAATTTACCATCCTAACCATTTTAAGTGTACAGTTCAATGGCATTAAGTACAGTCACATTGTTGTGCAACGATCACCACCATCCATCTGCAGAACTCTTTTCATCTTGCAAAACTGAAACTCTGTACCTATTAAACAGTAGCACATTGCCCTTCCCCCAGCCCCTGGCAACCACCCTCTACTTTCTGTCTCTATGCATTTGACTACTCTAGGTACCTCATATAAATGGTGTCATACAACATTTGTTCTCTTGTGGCTGGCTTATTTCACTTAGCATCATGTCCTCAAGGTTCATCCAAGTTGTACCACGTGTCAGAATTTCCTTCCTGTTTAACACTGAATAATATTCCATTGTATTTATATCACATTTTGTTTATCCAGTTATCCATTGATGGGTGCTTGCATTGCTTCCATCTTTTGGCTATCACCTCCCTTTATTTTATAGTATAAGATTATTTTTCTTTTGAATTGCATATGAGGGATGGATACCATTTTCAAGGCTTGAGATCTCAAAGATTATAATCTGGGTCAGGGCCTGGGACTAACCAGACTATGAGACCATCTGTGGTCATTTCTTGATTTTGTACTTTTGCCTAAATACAACCAGGATGACTAAGTTTCTCTAGGCAGATTTAGCCTAGAGAATGTTTACATGGAATATGAGCATTAAAAACGTGTTCTAGGGCTCCGATGTGCTCTAAATTTTGTATATACTGGGGACAGGGGAAATTCGAGCATTTCTACAAAGCAACAGATGGGAAATTTCCCAGGAACAAACTAGCTATCTCTTGGCAGTCCAAAGGTATGTAGTATGCAAGCTCTGCTCTGGGAGTTGAGAGAATCTGCTTGAACCACACAACCTCCAGATGCTAGAAAAGGAATTTCCAGATACTTCTCTGCTAAAAGTAGTTAAGAGTACTGGGTCAAAGGAGAACTAAAATGCCTGGGCTTCCAGCTTCAGGGAATTGAACTTTTTATTCTAACTTTCCAGCAAAAAGGAAGGGAATGGTGAATGTAGAATCACATGAAGCTAAAGTTAGAGGATACTGCCGAAGTCAATCAGATCCCCACGTTTTAATTCTGTTTTGGACTTTTATTTATACAATTGTCATTAATTTCATCAATGTAGTAGAATATAGACTAGGTCTGAATCTTGGCTCTACAACTTATTCAGTGTGACACGTTGATTATTACTAAAGCTCTCTTCAATTTTTAAAATCTGTGTCTCAATTTTTAAAATCTTTAAAATGGTAATAATAATGGTATTGTCTCAGAGGATCGTGGTGAGGACTAATGTCCCAAGAACAGAGCCTGGGACATAGTAAATGCTATATAAATTCTTGCTATTATCAATACATTTTGGCCTTCCCCTTCTCCTCCTCCTCCCATCTCCTTCTCCTCTACTTTATTATTATTATTATTATTATTCAGTTGGGAAATAATCAAATTTTATTTGGAGTGTCATCCTACAGTTTTATTCTGCTTCATGATTGTTTCTGGGGGAAAATTTCTGCAGTTAATGTGTATTGAATTCTGCTTCTTGATTTTTTTGCAATAACTCTATGAATCTGTTAACATTTTCCTTGTACTGAGAAGTAGTCTCATTCTCTCATTTTCCAGATTTGGAAACTGAATCCCCAAAAGGGAAAGTGACTTGCCCAAGATCACACAGAGGCAATGACTAAACCAGTAATAGAACGAAGGACTTCTGACCACGAGTCCACGGCTTGCTCCACTCGACACAGAGTTCAAGAATACTGACCTGGGGTATTAATACACTCTGTCCATCCTCCAAACACGCACAGGAAAACTTGAACACTCTGTGATTCCAGGTATTCTCCAAAAGATGTCTTTCCTTTCTATCAAAATTTCAGGCACTTCAAGGGAAAGGTCTGTGGCTTGACTTGTAATCTTCGTTGTATACCCAGCACTGTGCTTCAAGTTCTTGAGGGCAGAAATTATTGCCTATAACAGCTGGGATTATTAGGAACAGATGCTCAATAAATGGAACTAATTAACATACCCCCAATTTTAAAAAAAGAGGAATGGGACACAGGGAAGAGAATATTTTTTTATTTTATTTTATTTTTTAAAAATAGATTTATTTATTTATTTACTTATGGCTGCGTTGGGTCTTCGTTGCTGCCCGCGGGCTTTCTCTAGTTGCAGCAAGCGGGGGCTGTTCTTCGTTGCGATACGCGGGCTTCTCATTGTGGTGGCTTCTCTTGTTGCGGAGCACGGGCTCTAGGTGCGCGGGCCTCAGTAGTTGTGGCTCGTGGGCTCTAGAGCGCAGGCTCAGTAGTTGTGGCTCACGGGCTTAGTTGCTCCGCGGCATGTGGGATCTTCCCGGACCAGGGCTCGAACCCGTGTCCCCTGCATTGGCAGGCGGATTCTTAACCACTGCGCCACCGGGGAAGCCCGAGAATATTTATTAAGAAATTAATACATTCTAGTCACTGTGCTAGAATTTTCACCACTATCCCATTTAATCCCCAGACATCCTTTGTAGCATTGTCAATTTCCAGATTTTGAATCAGGAAATTAAGGTTACTCTGAGTCTTCATGAGTAAATATTCAAGATTGACATTTCTCTGATGGACCACAACCTTTTAGAATCTAATATGATAATCACAGAGTGAGAGGTAAAGCCAGGAAGGAAGAGACCTAATACATTCCAAAAGTTTTAAAAAAAAAAAAGAGAGTTTTTCTCATGAAAAACCATGAAATCAACTATATAAATTGTGAAAATATAAGTCATGATTGTATTTGCTCTGTGACAATGTGGAAATGCACATTTTTATCAAGCTAGAAAAAGAAAACAAAGAAAAATTATGAGTATTTCAATCTTGCTCATCAAGAGACCCATAATTACCAAATCCAGGCAACCTGGCCCCACTCTCCGTGCAAACATTTAATCCACGTGAGAGTTTTGAATGGAGACAAGAAGATAAGTGACAGGACTTACGTAGAGAAGGACACTTAGGCCTGGCTGAGTTTCATAGCATGGAAGGGCCCAGACCTGAAAAATGCTTAGTACCTATGCTAGGCTAAAAAAAATGGCCCCCTAAAGACAATTAGGTCCTAGTCCCTGGAATCTGTAAGTGTACCCTGTTTGGAAAAAGGGTCTTTGCCGATGTGATCAAGTTAAGGATCTTGAGATGGGAGATTATCCTGTATTATCTAGGTAGGGCCCAAATGCAGTCACAAGTGTCCTTAGAGAGGCAGAGGGAGATATGATACTAATCCACAGAGGAGGAGGTGATGTCAACACGGAAGCAGAGATTGGAGTGACACGGCCACAGGCCAAAGAATGTCAGTAACATTCTCTTTTCCCTGGGAAGCTGGAGAGGCAAGGAGCAGATTCTTCCCTAGAGGCTCCGGGCCTGCCAATATCTTGATTTTGGCCCAGTGAAACTAATTTCAGACTTCTGGCCTCCAGAACTGTGAGAGAATACATTTCTGTTGCTTTAAACCACCAAGTTTGTGGTAATTATAATTTGTTACCATAGTCGCAGAAAACTAACACCATGCCTCTGTGTTGTTATCCAAGTCTCAGTTTACTGTCATCTCCTTTCCCTTCCATCTGGCACTTCCAAGAAGAGTTTCCAAAAGCATCCTAATATCTTTTGTTTGTCTCTTCTGAAAGGCACTGTGACAAGCACTTTATATGCAGTAGCTCACTGAACCCTCATAATCCTATTAGGTGAATATAATACTAATATTATTCCTATTTTACAGATGAGTAAAATGAGGCTCAGAAGAAAAGCTGGTGGGGCCACACTCCTAACAGGTGATGGAGCTAGTATTCCAACTCAGGTCTGCTCAAATCTAAAGCCCACACTTTTAACTTCTGTACTGTACTACCTCAAGATCTCTGGGGTAAGTCAAGGTTTTAATTCTCGTATCTACTGGCGAAATTTCGGGATATATATCTGAGTGATATTTTCAAGGACTTTGGACCAAAGGAGACCAAACATGCCTTCATTGCAGCTCAAGGAACTGAGCTGCCATTTTTTAGCAAAGAGAAGAGGATGGCCAATCCTAGCATCACAGAAAGCTCAGGTTAAAAGGACCTCAGAGATCCATTTGTTCAAATTCCTCATTTTACATATGAAGAAGCTGGGCTCACAGAAGGGGAGGGCCCTGCCTAGGGTCACATATAGAGGCTTTAAGTGATAAAGTTGGGATTGAAGTCCTGGTCACACTTCAAATCTAGGGTTGATTCTACTGCACATCACACTGCCCAAAGTCATGTGTGTTGCTATGGTCCAAAGGGCTGACAAAACTCTGGGAACTTGCAAGAAGGAAAATGGAAAAATGGGTCACAACCTTCTCAAAGCTATAGTGTCCCAGGTCTTCATTCTCACATGGGGTAACCTACAGGGCTGCAGCCCTGAGGTGCAGGGCTGAGATGGTCCAGGGGATTGGGAGGGGGTAGCTTCTGCATTGGGACGGAGACTGAAGAGACCATGATGATGTGACCATGTCCCAAATGGGAGGAAAGGAATGTTGATTTCATGAATTCCTAGAACTGAAGGGATTTCTGAAAATCTTGAGAGTAGCAGCTTTGGGAGTAAGTTGTATCTTACATGATTAACAAGGAACTCGTTTGGGAAACTCAATAAAATTCTAATTATGATAAAGGCTGAACGTTCTTTTTTTTTTAAATATTTTAAAATTAGTTAATTAATTAATTAATTTATTTATGGCTGTGTTGGGTCTTCGTTTCTGTGCGAGGGCTTTCTCTAGTTGCGGCAAGCGGGGGCCACTCTTCATCGCGGTGCGCGGGCCTCTCACTAGCGCGGCCTCTCTTGTTGCAGAGCACAGGCTCCAGACGTGCAGGCTCAGTAATTGTGGCTCATGGGCCTAGTCGCTCCGTGGCATGTGGGATCTTCCCAGACCGGGGCTCGAACCCGTGTCCCCTGCATTGGCAGGCAGATTCTCAACCACTGCGCCACCAGGGAAGCCCAAGGCTGAACATTCTTCATCCATCTTTAAATACATCCACTAATAAATATTGAGGCCCCACTGGTCTCTGCCTTCATGCTTAATAAGGTGGTTTTTAAAAAAAGATAATATATTTAAAGTACCCGTACAGTCTTAGTACACAAGTCCTTTAAAATGCCGTTGCTAAGAAAGAAATTGAAGATGTCACAAACAGATGGAAAGATACACTATGTTCTTGAATTGGAAGAATTAATATTTTTAAATGGCCATACTACCCCAGGCAATCTATAGATTCAGTGCAATCCCTATCAATCTACCAATGGCATTTTTCACAGAACGAGAGCAAATAATCTTAAAAATTGTATGGAAACACAAAAGACCCTGGGTAACCAAAACAATCTTGAGAAAGAAGAACAGAGCTGGAGGAATCATGTGCTCTGACTTCAGATAATACTACAAAGCTACAGTAATCAAAATAGTATGCTACTGGCATAAAAACAGAGACATAGATCCATGAAACAGAATAGAGAGCCCAGAAATAAACCCACACACTTATGGTCAATTAATCTATGACAAAGGAGGCAAGAATGTACAATGGAGAAAAGGCAGTTTCTTTAGTAAGTGGTGCTGGGAAAACTGGACACTTACATGTAAAAGAATGAAATTAGAACATTCTCTAATACCACATACAAAAAAAACCTCAAAATGGATTAAAAACATAAATGTAAGACCTGAAACCATAACACTCCTAGAATAAATCATAGGCAGAACATTCTTTGACATAAATCACAGCAATATTTTTTTGGATCAGCCTCCTATAGCAAAGGAAATAAAAGCAAAAATAAACAAATAGGACTTAATCAAGCTTAAAAGCTTTTGCATAGCAAAGGAAACCATCGAGAAAACAAAAAGACAACCTACTGAATGGAAGAAAATATTTGCCAATGATATGACCAATAAGCAGTTAATATCCAAAATATATAAACAGCTCATACAACTCAATGTCAAAAAAAACAAACAACCCAGTTAAAAAATGGG
This sequence comes from Eubalaena glacialis, assembly GCF_028564815.1. Lineage (NCBI taxonomy): Eukaryota > Metazoa > Chordata > Mammalia > Artiodactyla > Balaenidae > Eubalaena > Eubalaena glacialis. Next base: position 24,689,819 of record NC_083728.1, read on the forward strand.
CAGAAGATCTGAATAGACATTTCTCCAAAGAGGACATGCAGATTGCCAACAGGCACATGGAAAGATGCTCAACAATGCTAATCGTCAGGGAAATGCAAATGAAAACCACAGTGAGATATCCCCTCACACCTGAAGGAATGGCTATCATCAAAAAGACCACAAATAACAAATGTTGGCAAGGATGTGGAAAAAAAGGAACCTCTGTAAACTGTTGGTAGGAATGTAAATTGGTGCAGCCACTGTGAAAACAGTATGGAGGTTTCTCAAAAAACCAAAAATAGAACTACCAAATGACCCAGCAATTCCACTTCTGGGTATATATCTGAAAAAAACAAAAACACTAATTCAAAAAGATACACGCACCCCAATGTTCATAGCAGTATTATTTACATTTGCCAAGTTAAGTGTCCATCACAGATGACTGGATAAAGAAGATGTGGTATATGTATTCAATGGAATACTACTCAGTCATAAAAAAGAATGAAAATTTTGCCATTTGCAACAACTTCGATGGACTTGAAGGGCATTATGCTAAGTGAAATAAGTCAGACAAAGAAAGACAAATACTGTATGATATCACTTATATGTGGTATCTAAAAAAAACAATAAACTAGTGACTGTAACAAAAAAGAAACAGACTCAGATATAGAGAACAAACTAGTGGTTACCAGTGGGGAGAGGGAAGGGGGGAGGGGCAACATAAGTGTAGGGGATTAAGAGGTACAAACTATAAAGTATCAAATAAGCTACAAGGATATATTGTATAGCACAGGGAATATAGCCAATATTTTATAATAACTATAAATGGAGTTATAAACTTTATAGACTATACTGTACACCTGTATCTTATATAATATTGCACATCAACTATACTTCAATAAAAATAATTAAATTTAAGAAAGCTTTTAAAAATGCTGTTGCTAAAACATTAGTTAATAACAGTAGCCGTACTAGCCACTATCTTTTAAGACACGTTAATCTCCGCTTCAGAGACTACATATCCCAAGATGCTCTTTGCTTGGGTTCCACCGCCCATTGCATTCTGGGGCTTGTAGTCCGGAAGTGAGTGGATGATTCATCGGCCCGCAGGCGCAGTGCTCCGAATTCCCGGAAGAACCAGCAGAGAATCGCAGGATGTGCGGGTGGCTGCGGCTGCTGCTGCAGCGGCGGCGCTGACAGGGCACGCGCTCTATGCCTTTCCGGCTGCTCGTCCCGTTTGGCCTCCTGTGTGCGCTGCTGCCCCTGCACCATGGTGCGCCCGGCCCGGATGGCACCGCGCCCGACCCCGCCCACTACAGGTGAAGGGGGTCAGGCTCCCCGCCCTTCCATAGTTGGGGAATGGGAATCCCAGACCTGGTCCCTTCCCTATATCCTCCATCCCAGACCCCCCACCCTGACCTGCTCGGACCCCGCCACTGGGCTCCTCGCAGAAATCAGGTGGTGATTACCATTTTCCGCGCTAATTCTTCTCCTTTTCTCTGCCTGGTTTCGTTTGGTGGCCCTCTGCCTTATTTCTCGTACCCCGCACCAGGGAGCGAGTCAAGGCCATGTTCTACCACGCCTACGACAGCTACCTGGAGAATGCCTTTCCCTACGACGAGCTGCGACCTCTCACCTGTGACGGGCACGACACCTGGGGCAGGTAGTGCGAGCGGAGGAGCAAGGGGGCGGCCTGGGTCTGGCAGTCTGGTCCTAGGCGGGCGGGTATGCTGGAGCTGGTGGCTTCATGATCTCACCGGTTCCAGAAAAACCTCCTAGCCAGGGTGGGGTCGCGTTCCCCCCAATTCAGGCCAGCACCACCAGGATCCACCCAGCCTCCTGGAAAGTTGGATTCCCATAGTGGAAAAACGCTGGGTTAGCCTGGTGGTCTGGACCTCCGGTCTCTGGCCACAGCAGTGACAGACACCAGCTGTTGGGACTTGGGCAAATCTCTGGAGGCTTAGGATATGTGGAAGGGCTTCAAAAAGTCAGAAGACCCAACCCCTTCATGTTATAAGTGGGTAAACAGGCCTAGGAGGGGATTTAACTCTCCTAAACATGGAATTTCAGAGCCTTTGTTGTTAGTGTAACTGAAACCCACTTCCCCCATTACCCTCACATCCCTGGCTGCTTCTTAAGATCTCAGCTCAAACTGTCACCTTAGCATCAGTTCCCCTAAATACCCACCCCGTACAGGTCACTCTCACAAACCACCCTTTTTATTTTCTTCGTAGCACTTCTCACTCTGATACTGTCATTTTCACTTATGTGTTAGTCTTTCTCACTTCCACTAGAATAAAAATCTATGAGAGATGGAATTCTCTGTCTTGTTCCTTGCTGAGTAAGTGAAGAATCATTGCATTTAGCTGAAGCTAACCTTGATTAAACACTGTGCTAAGCATTTTACTTGTGTCATCTCATTTAATTAACACCCCTAGGAGTTAATTGCTGTTATCTCTGTTTTACAAATGAATATGCTAGGGACTGGAGAAATTAAGCTCAACACAAATTGTGCTGGTTTTCGTTTTTTAGTTGAAAAAAGTAATACAAGTAAATGGCAAATTCAAGCAGTACAATATCATATAATAAAATAAATATCTCCCATACCCTAGAACTCCAACCACTGTTAACTTTCTTGTGTATCCTTCCAGAAATATTTTTGGTTTATACCATCATATAGGTATGTATATGTGTATCTTTTAAAATAACCTTTTAAAGGTGTAACTTATATAAAATGCACCCATTTTAAGTGTGTAGTAACCACCATCACAGGATAGAGAACATTTCTGTCACACTGGAAAGTTCCCCGGTGGCCCTTTATAGTTAATCCCTCCACCACCACTGGCCCAAAAAACCACTAATCTGCTTTCTGTCTATATGTCTCTTTTAGAAAAATGCAGTTAGAATACAACACACGACACTGCCTATTCTGTACCTTGTCTTTTTCATTTAACTATATAATTTGAATGTTTTCCCCTTAGCCCATAGAACTCTTGATAACAATCTTTTTGACCACCTCATAGTTTCGCATTGTTTGAATGTATTACAATTTGGTTAATCACTTTTCAACTAGTATACATTTGGGTTATTTCTAGCTTTTTGCTGTTCTAAAAACAATATTGCCATGAGCATTCTCAAGGCTACAGTTCTGTGCACTGTGAGATAAATTCTTAGATTTGGAAAGCCTGCACTCTGAGCTACAATCTTACACTGCCTCCCTATGGTGGAGAAGAATGCCAGAGAATATAGGCAATGTGTTTAACTACAGTCGAGCTATTTGCATAAGATGTTATACATCAGCCCACCTCCCAGGTACGTTAAATGGGTCAGAGGTTCCCGGCGATTTTCACGATGGCTCCTCTGTTGTGATTTCAAGTGGGACTGGCAGAGGCATCGCTGTGCCTCACTTACATTAGTTTTTGGGGTCTCTGATCTGGGGCAGCCTTAATAACTGGTGTTTGATTTTCTTACTAAGCAGCTGGGGTTTTTGTCCTTTTACAGTTTTTCTCTGACTCTTATTGATGCTCTGGACACCTTGTTGGTAAGTGTCTCATCTATTCCTTTTCCTCTCCAACATTGCATAACCAATATCCTTCTTCTTTTGGTAGCTTGACTGTGGGTGAAAAATGAATTCTTCACCTGGGCCTTTTATTTTCATCTTTCATTTTGATCTTTAATTTGGGGGCAGTGGAAAGCCAGTGGAATTTTTTCAAGAAGAGGGTAGAAAATGAGATTCCTGTTTTGAGAAGATCACTGGCTACAATGTGGAGAAAGATTCATGTCATCATTTAACAAACATTTTTTGAGTAATTGCTTCATGCACTGTGCTCAGCCCTCTGGGGGAGTGCAGGAATGAGTGAGGCTCCTGCCTATGCAAAGATTCTCGTAATCTGGAAAGAAATAGATGCCCTAAGAGTTGTGGGGATAAACTTGCTGGAGTCTTTTAAAGGAAGAAGAGGTTAATTTCAGCTGGAGGAATCAAAGGATTCCTAGAGAAGGTGACATTTAGATAATCGAAGATAGGTTGGATTTGGAAATGGGAAGACATAGGGTGAGATTTCTGGTAGAGGGAACAGCATGTCTGAGGGCAGAAAATCAGGGAATAGTGGGTACTGAAGTCGACAGAAGAACAGTGAGAGACATGGTTGGAAGGATAGATTAGGTCTAAATCATAGAGGGCTTTGAATGCTGAGATAGTCAGGATTGTTTTGGCTGCAGGTGATAGAGACTCAAACTGATTTAGACAGGAAGGAAATTTACTGAGTCAGATAACTAAAAAGTCCAGGTAAAGACTGACCTCAAACCCAGCTGGTTCCAGACATTTAAATAACGTCATTAGGAATCTCTTTCTCCATCTCTTATTTCTGCTTTCTTTGCTGGCTGTATTCTCAGGCTCTCCTTAAGCTGGCAGTATAGCCAGTGGTAACTCCAGACTCACATCCCACTCATTTAGTAACCTGTGTGTGGAGAGAATTAGTCCTTTTCCATTAATTCCGTGGACTGAGTCTCACTGATCTGGCTTGGGTTACACATCTATCCCTGAATCAATCAGTTGGCCAAGGGATATAGTACATTGGCTGGTCCAGGTGAAGTGCCCATTCTTGCAGCTGAAGGGATGGAGTCAGCTTCTTCAAATTACAGGAGTGACTGTGGAAGAAGGGTGATTCCTCAAGGGAAAATTGGAACACTGATATCAGAATAAAAGGCATCAGGATTGCATTTGACTGATGGTTTAAACAAAAGGGTTTAATTTTCTCAAGTATAAGAAAATCTGAATGAAGGTAATTTCTAACATTGGATCAGCTGCTCAACTGTGCCATCAGAGACCGCATGCTCTTTGTATCCTTCCATTCTACCATCATTAGTATACTGACTTTCATTCTCATGCTTAGTACCTCATGGCCTAAGATGGCTGCCACAGCTCCAGAAATCAAGTCTGCTTTCAAAGCAGAAAGAAAAAGAGTAAAAGCCATGCCAACTGTGTCTTGTCCCTTTCTATTAGGAAAACAGAAGCTTTCTGAGAATTGCCCCTAGTAGACTTTACAAAGCTCAGAATTGACTGGGTAACACAATCACCCAGTAGCAAATGAGACTGAGAAAGCAAATATGTGGATTTCTAGCCTCTATGGCTGGGAGCTACAAGGGTAAAGAAGACTGAGAATCAATGTTGGGCCAACCAACCTGCAGTATTTTCCATAAGGATGAATGTGACAAGGTTAAAAACAATAAATATCCACTGTAAATGTCAAGCTAAGATTTCCTTATGTGGTCTACAGTCTTTATATTGGTTTCATTTAAATGAGTCCATAAAAATTCTTAAATTGGTACCAAAGAATTTACTTTACCAGTCTCTTGATACTGGGTCTGTGTGATTTCCAGCTCTCAGTGTTTTCTCCTGTTACCAGCAGTCCTAGAACAGAAACTGTAGGTCTGAAGTTGAATAAGTGGGAGTCACACCAGCATAGGATCCTAGACTCTGAATCTAGCATCCTCAGTGCCTACAAGCCTGAGAGCCTCACTGTCAGGTCTCTCTTTCCTTCAGATTTTAGGGAATGTCTCAGAATTCCAAAGAGTGGTTGAAGTGCTCCAGGACAACGTGGACTTTGATATTGATGTGAACGCCTCTGTGTTTGAAACCAACATCCGAGGTGAGGGCTGCCTTCTAGGGCCCTTGGAAGAAAGGAGAATGTGGAATTTTGGCTTCTGTGTAAACCAAGAGGTGGTAAACAGGATCTTAAGCGCCAGCCTTGCCAGGGCACTTGGCTCAAACAAGATTGACAGAGCTCTTCCCTCCTGTAGGGTTGGGTAGGGAGGTCTCGGGATCCCTCATCAGTTTCAGACATGAAAGTGAGCAGGGGACAGAGAAAAGACTGAAAAGAAATATGCCAGGATTACTCACATATTTAACATATATTTGGTACCAGGCTTTCAGCCAAGAGCAAGAAAGATGTAATCCTTGCCTTCTTGTAGCTTATTGCCTATTGAAAGTGTTAGAACTTTCTGCATTGTTGATGGAAATGTTTTATATCTGTGTTGTCCAGTCCAGTAGCCACTAGCTACATGTGGCTATTGAACATTTGAAAGGTGCCTACTGCAACTGAAGAACTGAATTTTTAATTTCATTTAATTTTAATGGATTTAAATTTAAATAGGGACATGTGGTTACTAATTACTGTATTACATAGTGCAAGTCTAGGGTATTAGTTTCCAAACCTGGCTGCCCATCAGAAGCATTTGGGACATTTTAAAAGGTTCAGCTGTGTAGACTCCACTCTAAATCTAATGAATTGGGATCTCTGGGTTGGGTCCTACAGTCAGTATTTTTAGCAGGTTCCCAATGAATCTTTTTTTTTTTTAATGAATCATTCATTTTATTGAGGTAAATTTACATATACTGAAATGCACAGATCTACACATTTCAATGAATTTTGACCCAGTGATTCTTTTTTTAAAAATTAATTAATTAATTAATTTGTTTATTTTTTTTGGCTGCGTTGGGTCTTTGTTGCTGCGGGTGGGCTTTTTCTAGTCGCGGCGAGTGGGGACTACTCTTCGTTGCAGTGCCCGGGCTTCTCATTGCAGTGGCTTCTCTTTGTTGCGGAGCATGGGCTCTGTGCACGTGGGCTTCAGTAATTGTGACTCGCGGGCTTAGTTGCTCCGCGGCATGTGGGATCTTCCTGCACCAGGGTTCGAACCCGTGTCCCCTGCATTGGCAGGTGGGTTCTTAACCACTGAGCCACCGGGGAAGTCCCCTATTTATTTATTTATTTATTATTTAAAAAAATTTTTCACATGAGAACATGGTTTCTTTTTATTTATTTATTTATTTTTGGCTATGTTGGGTCTTCGTTTCTGTGCGAGGGCTTTCTCTAGTTGTGGCAGGCGGGGGCCACTCTTCATCGCGGTGCGCGGGCCTCTCACTATCGCGGCCTCTCTTGTTGCGGAGCACAGGCTCCAGACGCGCAGGCTCAGTAGTTGTGGCTCACGGGCCTAGTTGCTCCACGGCATGTGGGATCTTCCCAGACCAGGGCTCGAACCCGTGTCCCCTGCATTGGCAGGCAGATTCTCAACCACTGCGCCACCAGGGAAGCCCCCCCTGTTTATTTTTTAATGAACACTTATTGCCTAGGTTTTACTTGTGGGATTCTTTGAGGCCCGGGTTGAATGTGGGTTTTTCCAGATATATTTTTTGTTTACTCTTGCCATGTGGCTGAGTAAACAAAAGGCATTATCTGCTAAAACCACCTTAGGCTAAAGGTTTGAGGTTTTCTAGGCTACGCAGTTAGTGTGAATTCAGTCTGTAAAACTTAGTGAGTATCAGTTTGTGGTTATTAATTCTTAGGAGAGATTTTTTTTCTTCTCTTTACTTGGCATTGAGATTTGAGGTATACAGTTTTCCTTACTCTATGCTAGAGGAGGTGTGTAGGGTTTATTTTTAATTCATCTTTACACAGGGTATATAATTCTTCCAGATCCCAACTTCATGGAGGGATCTTCTATCAGACTTCCCACTCTGGGTAGGTCCTGCCTTTGTCTCTTATTCCTGGTCTGCCAGGAGGAGGGGAAAACTGAAGCTCAAGGTCACCAGTTTTTTCAGTGGGAGGGCCATTCAGGATATCTGTTTAACCATATTTCCAGATACGTAACCTTTGTGTCTTTTTATAAGTCCTAAATATTATGTAATAAATTGAAATAGATAAATGAATAAAATGAAGGTAATAAGTATCCTCCCTTGGTCTTGGGGTGATTGGGAGACAGTGACCAAGTGCAATGAGCATGGACTTTGGAGTCAGACAGACCTGGCCCTACCACCTACTAGATGGATGACCCTGGGCAAGTCACTTTACCTCTCTGAACCACAGTATCTCCATCTGAAGAGGGCACAATAGTACCTAGTGCTTGGTGTACAGTAGGGACTGCAAAAAAATGATAACCATTATTTTTGTGACCCACCAAGAGAAAAAAAACTTCATGAACTTAACACTGTACCAGTGTGGGGGGTTAAGGACTCTTCTTTTGCTACGTGGCTCCAGCCCCTTCCCAGTGAGCCACTGAACAGAGCATTAGGTTTAATTTGTACGAGGGAAAGACTGGTCCTTAGGATTCTGACACTTGCCTTTTATACCATCTGTAGTGGTAGGAGGACTTCTGTCTGCTCACCTGCTATCAAAGAGGGCTGGGGTAGAAGTGGAGGCTGGATGGCCCTGCTCGGGACCTCTCCTGAGGATGGCTGAGGAGGCAGCCCGGAAACTCCTCCCAGGTAAGACCCACATGGAGATGGGGCAGAGATGAAGTCCGGTAGGTCCTGCTGCTCTTGCTGGAGAAGAGAGTGGCTGTGCGGAATTATTTGCTCGTGTTGCTCACCCAAACACTTGGTCTTTCTACCTCTTGGCGCCCACCATGGAAATCAGGAGAGTCCTTGGCATTTTGAGGGCTAGACTAGGATGGATGAGCTGACCTCATTACTGTTTGCGAGGAGCGCTGAAGGCCAGCCTGGTGGCTGGAAGGCTCTTGCCCTTATTTGAGTGAGTGCTTTTGCCCCCTCCCAGGCCCACATGCCACTGGAATGAAAGGGTTCCAGAGAAGAGCCTTGGTGTGAGCGTTCGGAACCCCTGGTTCTAGACTCGGCTCTGACAACCAGTAGCTTGACCAAGCCGCTCTTCCTCTCCTTGGTTCAATTTCCCCGTCTATCAAATGGGAGTCATAATTCCTGCCTCCCTCTGGGGAGACGTAAAATGAGGTCAGAGAGGAGAAAGTTCTTGGAGAAACTCAAACACCACTGAGACACGAGAGGGACTTGTTTTGTAGCTGAGCCATGTCCAGGGCTGCAGGCCAAGCTGCAGTGTTTGTCCAGAGGGGCAGTAGCTGGGCTTGGCAGCATCAGCGGGACGCTGTGTTCTCTTCAGGGTGTGGTGGAGGCTCTGAGAGCTGTTCACACCCAAACACGTTACGCTGTGCTTTCCACTAGCCTCTTGGCCATCTCACTTCTCCCCTTCACCCAGGACTTGCCTCTCATCCTTGGGGAAGAGCTGAGGAGAGTGAGCGAACTGGGTTCAGGTCTCACTCACGGCCTGAATGTCTCCTTACAAACGTCATGTCCTGTGTGACTCATCCCTGGAGGGAAACTCTGTCTGCTGGCTCCCTTCTTTTTTTTTTTGTATTGAGAAATATACATATTGAAAAGTGCATCCACGCTGAGAAACAGGATTTTGTCACCTCCCCACCCCCTTTTTAATACTGCCTGACTTCTCTGAACTATCCCTTTGGGCCCTTCTTGCTTGTGACTTGAATCCTCCTTGCTTACCACTCATGTCTGCCAGATAGCAAGTTTCTCTTCTTACAGTAAAGTTGCTGGACCTTGTGGTTCTTGGAAGTTTTGACAACTTTGTTCACAGTTTGGTGACGCACAGGCTGCTTTGGGGTTGTTTGACCTTTCAGCCTGGAGAGGAAATCTCTGCCTCTTGACTTGCTGTCTAGTTCCTTGCCTTGAATTGGAAGGCACTGGGGTGAGGTGGACAGGGCACTGGGCCCGTGGGAGGGGGAAAGGGAGTGGGCACGTGGTAGTCATTCCCATCCCAGCTCCGTTTGGCTCTCTCTGTGATCTTTGAGTCACTTCTTTACAAGCCTGACCTTTCCTACCTGTGAATTGAGGGTTGGACCACATTGGCAGTTTTGTGGTTTATATCCTTTTTAAAAAAAATGACATAGCCCCTGAAACTCTTTATTTAGAGCAGGGATCTTAAACTGGCTGCTCTGGGACTGTTTACAGTCTGCAGATGTGTTTCATTTGGTCAGAATGGTGTTTTAACAAGTAGATGAATGACTTCTTCGTTGTGCCACCAGCTCCCCCACTGCCTGTGGCTTAAGCCCTGCCTGCTTCACACTAAGTTACTTGCCTGGCGTCTGAGGCATAATATAAAATAAGTAAAAGTAGAGCTGCTCTAGCTAAAGTGAGCATGCGTGGAGTGTGATACCCCAGAGCACAGCCCGCTGCTTCCCTGCTCACCACAGGCAAGAGCCCAAGGCATGAGGAGCAGTGTTTGACAGCATCTGGGTTAGGTGGCCACTAAGGGCCCTCCAGTTGTGACATTTATCCTTCTCTGGCTCAGTCTCTAGCAGATCACCCAGGAGACAAAAGGGAAGTGCTGGCCAAGGCCTCAGGCTTTGGTCCTGTGTCCACCCATGCCCACCTTCCCGCTCCTATCTGGGGTCTTAATTTTGCGATTGTTCAGCCTTTCAGACCCCCACTGGCATGCCGTATGGAACGGTGAACCTGCTTCACGGCGTGAACCCGGGAGAGACTCCTGTCACCTGCACAGCAGGGATCGGGACCTTCATCGTGGAATTTGCCACCCTGAGCAGCCTCACCGGTGACCCTGTGTTCGAAGACGTGGCCAGAGTGGCCCTGATGCGCCTCTGGGAGAGCCGGTCAGATATTGGGCTGGTAGGTCCACTGCCACTCTTCCTGTCTAGCTCAAGTTGGCCACGTTGGCCCTTGCTTATGAGGCTCAGGGCTCTGAGCAACAAGTTGCAGTCCAGCCGAAGGAAACTAAGGGTGACCTCAGGAGTGGTCCAAGACTTAGGCTCACAACACCGAAAGTAGACCAAGCCTCCAGTTCTTGCTTTGACACAGAGGGGAGGAGAGCATGAGAGCACATCCTCTGGCAGGAAAAGGGGCCGTGATAAGCTCTGGCTCCTTGAGCGTCTCTGATTTCTAGGGAGTGGGTCATATGCTTCATGCCCCTGACTCACTCGGTGACCTTAGATCGTCAGCCTGTCTGGCCCTCATTTTTACGTATTTTTGTTTTTAAAACTGTGTTTCTTAGAACCAGAAGATTTGAGAGATGTTGAATGGCTGTTCCATGAGAAAATGATTACTGGTCAATTAAATTTGGGCAACACTATAAATAGTATCCTTTTTTTGGAGAGTCATAATGAACACGAGCAGGTTAAAGGTTATGAAATCCTATGATAAATTCGTCTATTTAACTTTGCTTAACTCAACGTTTCACAAACTTATTTGACCCCAGAGCTTTCCTTTCCCCTCGAAACCTACTCACCTATGGAAATTTAACACACCTTGGGCCAGATCATCTCTAAGGTGGGTTTCGGCTCCTAAACTAGATGATCCAGTGAAACTAACAGTAATTGAGCCAAAGCTGTCCAGGAAACAGCACTAGATTTAGTCAGAACTGAGACTGAGCCCCAGCCTTACTATGTTGAAACTGTGTGACCCTGGCCAAGTCACTCAACCTTCCTGATCCACAGTTAATTTCCACAATAATATTGATGGATTAATACCTCCTTGCTGAGTCATTATGACTTATAAAGACTGTGTTGTCCGAAAGTGATTCAGGTGGAGGCACGTTTTATGCAAAGTCTGGTTCTAAGCCAGCTTGAAAAGTGAAACTTGTGTGAGGACTCCTTGACAGTCCCTTAAGAAGGTGCCACTCTGGAGACCTAGAGTAACTCCCTTAGTGTCCAACACAGGCAGTTTTTTCTCCAGCTCGGGAGCCATAGTGGCTCTGTGACCACCCTGCCCACATCCTCTCAGCCCTTTATCATTTCCGTGCACACTGGCCTGTCTTCCAGCTGCCATCACCCATGTCTCTTTGGCTACGGGCCTTTTCTGGTGCCTGGATCCTGCTCTGCTTGCTCTTGGCTGGAAATGCCAGGTCTTAAATGCTACTCCAGAGCAGTTCTCAATCAGTGGCTGATACTGATGGGAGTTTATGGACAATCACCCTTGTTCCCTGGCCCTCGGGTGGGACCGTGCCGAGGCTCGTGCTCTACACTGACTCCCAGAGCTGCCCGGCGGGATGGAGCTCCGTTTCCCATGGTGATAACTTGCCTGACGGCACACCCTTTATGGGCTGCCTCCCTGCCCTGCCTCACTTTTCCCCTCCTCTTCCAGAGTTTCCAGGGACTCACCTTCCAAATCAACTACTTCCTGTCTTACTTGCTGGGGCTCTGCCAAAACTAACACAGGACAAATTAGCTGTTTCTTTGAATGAGTACCAGGTGAAGTTATCAGCTTCCATTGGGGTCTAAGTTATATGGACTGCATATCTCTTCATTTAAATCTTTAAAATTTATTTTTAAATGGTTCACAAGTCAGAGGATACAAAAAAGTACCCAGTGACGTCTGTGACCCGTCCCCCAGCTACCCAGTTCCTCTCCTTACAAGCAGCTACTCTATCAGTTTCTTGGATGTCCTTCCCAAGTTGATTTATGGAAATACGGGAAGTATATCTTATGTCTTTAGACCCTGGAATCGCATGCGGATTCTCAGGCTGAGAAGTCTGAGACAGGCTGTGGGAACAGCACGTTCTCATCTCCCAGCTCACATTCACTCTAGACAGGGCATGAACACTCCAAGTCATGGTTCTTTTTTCAGTTGTTGACCAGTGTGTATAATTAAGTCCTCCTAAATGTGCATGAGAGGTGTCTCCACTGTACATATATGCAAGAGAGCTGGCCATGATCCAGCCTTGCCCCCCAACCCTGTACCCCGATAGCCTGCGTGTCTCCCAAGAAGCACTGGGGCACCTGCCTTGTATATCACGGGACAGTCAGGGGTGTGCGGACATCCTTGTTTGGTCTTGGGCCCTCCTTTGACACCACACGTCTCTCTCCCAGGTCGGCAACCACATCGACGTGCTCACTGGCAAGTGGGTGGCCCAGGACGCAGGCATCGGGGCTGGCGTGGACTCCTACTTTGAGTACCTGGTAAAAGGAGCCATCCTGCTTCAGGATAAGAAGCTCATGGCCATGTTCCTAGGTAAAAAGGGCAGGGTAAGGGGGCTTTTCCCTATGGTTTTCCCTATTGACATGTAGTTTATTTATAAACTTTCTGTTGCTCCCAAGTGCCTACAGAATCAGCTCCGCATTCAAAACCACCATGGGCTTAACACTGCCCACTTGAGGCCCACTACACCTTTTCATGCCTTCCTGCAAGAGCCAACTGAACCTTGCTGGCTTCTCTGTATGCAGCCCTGGATTTTTTATTTCCTGGCCATTGCACATGGTGTTTCCTTTGCCTAAAATACCTTTTTTCCTGCCTTTATGTGTCCAAATTCTGTTCACCCGTTAAGGCCCAGCTTAAATGTCACTTTGCCCAGGAAATAGCTTGATTCTTCCTCAGAATTTAGGGCCTTCAGCATCTTTTTTTTTTTTTTTTTTTTTTAATATATAAATTTATTTATTTATTTTGGCTGCGTTGGGTCTTCGTTGTTGCGCGCGGGCTTTCTCTAGTTGTGACGAGCCGGGGCTACTGTTCATTGCAGTGCACGGGCTTCTCATTGCGGTGGCTTCTCTTGTTGCAGAGCACGGGCTCTAGGCGCGTGTGCTTCAGTAGTTGTGGCACGTGGGCTCAGTAGTTGTGGCTCGTGGGCTCTAGAGCGCAGGCTCAGTAGTTGTGGTGCATGGGCTTAGTTGCTCCGAGGCATGTGGGATCTTCCCAGACCAGAGCTCGAACCCGTGTCCCCTGCATTGGCAGGCGGATTCTTAACCACTGCGCCACCAGGGAAGCCCAGCATCATTTTTGCAGTCAGCTATCATCACAGTTATAGCTCTTCTAACTGAGTGCAGCATCCAGGCCTTATTCATCTGTACTTCCCACAGTGCTTTGCAGGAGGTAGCTGTAGATTAATGCCTGTTGAATAAAAGCAGTTTACCCTTCAGGCCCTTAGACACTAGTAGTAATGATATTGAGGAATTGTTGGGCACCTAATAATAATTATAGCTACCATTCATTTATCCAGCAAATATTTACTGAGTACCATTGGTGTGTCAAGTTTTGTGCCAAGCAGTGAACATGGACTATTTCATTTCATCCTTACAACACTGTTTGAGATTGTCTTATTTATTTGCATGTTTTTGGTACTTTGTTCATTCAGATAATGCTTATTGTGCATATTTATTATGTACTATCTTCATGTGGGGGATTCTGCAATCAACAAAACAAAGTCCTAGCTCTCATAGATTTACAGTCGAGGGGGAGTTATAAGTTCAAGTTCCCACTAGAATGCCAGCTCCCTGAGGGCTGGACTTTGTCTTATTTGCCACCCCCCAGGTGCCTGGCACCTGGTAGGCACTCAGTGAATATTGTTGAGTGAATAAATGACTGCACAGTCCCATGAGGTATATAACATTACTCTCCTCACTTTGTAGATAATAAGACTGAGGCTTAAGAGGGAAAAACTTACCCGAGGTCACAGCTAACAAGTGGTAAAGCTGGAGCTGGAATTTGAGCCTGGAAGTTTGCCTCCAGAACCCATGCTCCTTCCTCTGTGCCTCCTTGCATCCTAGTCTGCTTTGAGGCTGGGCCACCCTAGGGTCTTGCAAATGTTTAAGTCCATCCTTCTGTTGCCAGAGCCTGCTTTTTGTGTCCCTCATCACTGATGTGTCCATCATCTTATCTCCTCTGCAGAATATAACAAAGCCATTCGGAATTACACCCGCTTCGATGACTGGTACCTGTGGGTGCAGATGTACAAGGGGACTGTGTCCATGCCAGTCTTCCAGTCTCTGGAGGCCTACTGGCCTGGTCTTCAGGTAGGAACGATCAGAGAGGGTGGTCCTTTTTCTATGGAACCGGCAAAGCAAGCTCATTCTAATGTATAAGTCAAAAAAGTGCTCGAGCACTTTTTTTTTGGAGGGGTGGATTGGGGATGGCAGAGGGGATTAGAGTGAGACAGATACAAGGTTCTGCCAAACTGAATTTTCCAAGGGGAGCTTTAAGGTGTCAGGAACTGAACTTCCGGTTTGCTGTGGAATGTTGTACCACTTAAAGTAGACAGGGCGGTAATAGCCATTGGCAATGACCATTTCTCCACTGGACATTTCTGTCACGTATCCTCATTCTTGACAGCGGGCCTAGGAAAGGGCGTGACAGCAGCTGGGGCTGCTCTGTCTGCCATCATTATGTGTCACCATTACATGGTCTGATAGAGTTGCAGCTGGAAGGGATCTTAGAGCCCATCTAATCCACCCCCTGTGTGTCCTAAAATATTTTTAATATTTTTATAAACAACTTCTTTTTAATCTTAAGAAATTAAGAAAAGGTAGTAACATGTAGATGGTGGTAAATTTTTAAAGCACAGCAAGGAATACAATGATAAGTCTCAAGACCCCACCCTCAGATTCTCTCCCCAATCCAGCCCTTGTTGTCAGTTTTCTGTACCTCTTTCCAGAAATCCATGTACATAGATATATGTATATTTATAGCCCCCTTTTTTCTTTACATAAATAGGAACATTTTTATTCTTTTTCACTGAATGTATCTTGGAGATCATTCTTTATTGATACATAAAGATCAATTTTACTTTTTTAAACAGTTGCATATATTCCATTGAATAGATATGTTGTCATTTATTTAACTTGTTCCCCATTATATACTTTTAGCCAACCCTCTCATTTTATAGATGGGGAAAGAAGCTCAGAGAGAACTTGTTGATAATATTAAATATTGGTCCAACTCTTCTAAGATCTTCAAATTTACTTGAGTGTCCCCTAAAAGAATTTTGAAAAATTATAGAGCCCCATGCATGTTTTTAATCTTATGAGTTTAAATAGTTGCATACCATTCCTTTTTCTCCTCCAACTCATATTTCCATTCTACCACTCCAACAGGATTTTATCCTAATTATTATATTTTATGCTGAAAGCATTTTATTGTTCACCCTATCATATGTCTCTGTGACAAAATTTGTTCATACATAGAAATTTAAAATGTTTTAAAATTTCCCGTGATCATAAGCTCTGAGTATTAAATTTGTTTTCTTCTGGATTTAGTTATCATTAGTATGTAAATGATTAAAACAACATTTATAGCTTACAATTTTTGATGATTATAAACCTGAAAGCAATTTTATTGGAAGTGCATTTCTTAATGAGATTTTTGGGGCTTTTTAAAGTTTTTAAGTAGTTCATGTATTTGTGCATGAATAATACATATTGCTAAAACAGGGCACGGTTAAGCATCAATTTTTTTCCTGCTTTTCATTTTTTTAGATGTAAGTGCCGAGGAGCCTATGCACATACATAAGTAGATGGAGATGGAGGGAGTTTGATATTGTAATATCATTCAGTTCTTTGAAATCATTGAGTTAATAGATTGAACCATATAAAATTGCCAGCATTCAACCATTTTTGACCTGCAAATGTGGCAGTATTTTATGGTTCACTCTTTATATGGTTAAAAAAAAAAATCACAAATGATCTGTCATCAAAAATTATTTTTAATGATGTCTCTGCTGACAACTTGACTAGTTCCTCTTTCAATTTTTTGAAGGCAAAGAATTGAAAGCCATCTGATTTGCAGAAGGATTTGTTACCCAGTGGTTAGAGCCATTCATTTTTCTCAACACCTACACTAATATTTTAAATTTAACCTAGTTCAGTGCTCAGGATGTTTTTATATCCAAGGGCAATGTTCCGCAGTAAGGCTGGAGATTGTTGGTGGGTACACCTTGCTTTTATAAGATGGTAGAAGGACAGTTGTGGAAGAGATAGAATGGGTAGCCTGCTTTTGTGTTGTAAGCATCTTTTCAAGCAGATCCAGTTTAGGAAAATTAAGGATCGGGAAATCTATTTCCTTAAAACTATTTGTGACTACATTCCTCTTGGAAAACCCGCTTGTACCACCCAGCCATACAACTGATCACACCCTTTGACTTTGCATGATTCTATTTCTATGCATGTTCCTCAAGAAAATAATTGACCAGGGAAAGATGCAACCTGTACACAGATATTCCCAGCAGCAAAGTTCATGACAAAGAAAAACTAGAAATGGTCCAAATGCCCAGTAATGGAAGAAAAAGTAAATGATTGTATTTTTTTCTTTTTTTTTTATTGTGGTAAAATACACATAACATAAAATTTACCATGTTAACCATTTTGAGTGTACAGTTCAGTGGTATTTATGTTCATGTTGTGCAGCCATCACCACCATCCATCCCCATAACTCTCTTCACCTTGTAAGACTGAAATTCTATACCTTTTAAACAATAACTCCCCATTCTCTCCTCTCCTAGCCCCTGACAACCATCATTATTATTTTGTTTAACATCTTTATTGGAGTATAATTGCTTTACAATGGTGTGTTAGTTTCTGCTTTATAACAAAGTGAATCAGCTATACATATACATATATCCCCATATCTCCTCCCTCTTGCGTCTCCCTCCCACCCTCCCTATCCCACCCTTCTAGGTGGTCACAAAGCACCGAGCTGATCTCCCTGTGCTATGCAGCTGCTTCCCACTAGCTATCTGTTTTACATTTGGTAGTGTACATATGTCCATGCCACTCTCTCACTTCGTCCCAGCTTACCCTTCCCCCTCCCCGTATCCTCAGGTCCATTCTCTACGTCTGCGTCTTTATTCCTGTCCTGCCCCTGGGTTCTTCAGAACCATTTTTTTTTTTTTTTAGATTCCACATATATGTGTTAGCACATGGTATTTGTTTTTCTCTTTCTGACTTACTTCACTCTGTATGACAGTCTCTAGGTATATCCACCTCACTACAGATAACTCAATTTCATTTCTTTTTATGGCTGAGTAATATTCCATTGTATATATGTACCACATCTTCTTTATCCATTCATCTGTCGATGGACACTTCGACAGATGAATGGATAAGCAACATAGGTTGCTTCCATGTCCTGGCTATTGTAAATAGAGCTGCAGTGAACATTGTGGTACATGACTCTTTTTGAATTATGGTTTTCTCAGGGTATGTGCCCAGCAGTGGGATTGCTGGGTCATACCACCATTATGTTTTCTGTCTTTATGATTTTGACTACTCCAGGTACCTCATATCAGTGGAATCATACAGTATTTGTCTTCTTGTGACTGGCTAATTTCATTTAGCATAATGGCTTATTTCATTTAGCATAATGTCCCTCAAGGTTCATGCTTGTAGCATGTGTCAGAATTTCCTTCTTTTTAAGGCAGAATAATATTCCTTTGTATGTATATACCACACTTTGCCATCTTGGTTTGTATAGGATTTGTGTGCTTTGTGTGTGGCACTTTTCCTGCTTTAAGAAGGGGTCCTGGGGTTATTTCTCTGTGAGGTTATAATAGCACTAATAGCTAACATTTAGCTGACAGTCTGTCTGGCACATAGAGGTGATAAATATTTATGAAAGAATGATTTATGTGCCGGGCATTTTACACAGAATCATCACAACACACCGAGGTAAACGATGTTTCATAGATGAAGAAAGGAGGCTTATAGACATTAAATTTGTTCATTTACTCAACAAATATTTGAGTGCCTGCTGTATTCCAGGCCCTGTCCTCGTGAAGTTTAGAGAGGGCGAGACACAAAGAAAAACTTAGACAAATTCATAAAATAATAAGTTGCAATGAAGGAAACAAATTAGAGGCTAAAAGAGAGAATATTGGATGGGGACTTACTTTAGATAAGAAGGCCTCTCAGAAGTGGTGATGCTCAAGCTGATATGTGAAGAACTGGGGGGGGGGGGGGGGCGATGTTCCAGGCAGAGGAAACATGATGTGTGAAGGTCCCGAGGCAGGAAAGAGTTGGGTGTTTATCAGAGACAAAAGCAGCATGGCCACAGTCCAGGGAAGGGAAAGATCGGTCAGTGGAAAGTCAGCAGTGGCCAGATTGCACAGGGGCTTAAGGGCCATGGTGAGGTGTCTTGACCTTAAGCTGAGCCTGTGGAAAGCCACTGAGTAAGACAGTTACTCTGGCTGCCTTGGGGAGAATGGACTGGAGAAGACAAGTGGTAGGACCAGTGAGGAGGCCTTTGAGGTCATCCCAGTGCAAGATGCAGGTGAACAGGTGGTGGCTCTGGAGATAAAGAGAAAAATCTTTATGTTTTAGAGAGAGGGAATTGATAGCAGTTGCTGATGGAATGGATGTGGGAGTGGGGGAAGAGGGAGGAGTCAAGGATGGCCAGCAGGTATCTGGCCAGAGTGGAATCAGTGGAAGGTGGTGCCGTTTACTGAAAAGGGAGAGAGGTGAGAGGAGGGAGGCAACTTTGCGGGAGAGTGAAGGAACCGATAGTTTTGTTTGGAAACTGTCAAGTTTGTTCCATCCTTGAGACATCCAGTGGAGATGTCAAGAAGGTCAGCTGTTTCCCTGTGAGCTTACACTAATATGAATAGCTACATAGAAGCACCTAGTAAAATTACAAGTGCATATATTCTCAGATTCAGCAATCCCAACTCTGGGAATGTATCTTACAGACACACCTCACATATGTTTGAGGTGACATATGTATGGGGTTATTTATTGCAGCATTGATTATTGTAGCAAATAGCAAAAGATTGGAACCAAGCCAACTAGCTATCAATAGGGAACTAATTAAATTGTGGTCCAAGCAATGGAATACTATGCAACTGTATAAATAGGAGGAGGGAGTGCTTTATGTACTTACATGGAAAAATTGAGATGTATTGTTAAATGAATAAAGGAAGCTACAGAAAAGTATATTTAATAAGCCGTATTTAATGTGGGGGAAATAATACATATTCATACATCTTTGCTTATGTTTACAAACTAATGCAAAATGGTTATTTGCTGGGGGGTAGGGTGTGAATGAGATTAAGTACAATCAATCTTTTTCTTATTCTTAGAATTTTGAATCAGATGGCTGACTTACCTATTTAAAAACAGTTAGTAGCCAGTATTGACTGAGCACGTACTGGTAGGCAGGGACATTTTATACAGCCTCTGTCGCTCACAACAATGTAAAATATATGTTGTATTTTGCATGTTAGAGACGAGGCTCAGAGAAGTTAAGTGTCTGGTTTGAGGCAGCACACTGAGTAAATGGCCGACTCTGGGTTTGATCGCAGGTCTTTTTGGCTCCAAAGCCTTTGCTTCCTCTTTTCCCTGAGGTTGAGTGTGGGGTTTTGTATGTGGGTTTCCTGCCTGGTGGCTGCTTGCCTGACAACCACTTCTCTCCTACAGACCCTCATTGGGGACATTGACAATGCCATGAGGACCTTCCTCAACTACTACACCGTCTGGAAGCAGTTTGGGGGGCTCCCGGAATTCTACAACATTCCTCAGGGATATACAGTGGAGAAGCGAGAGGGTTACCCGCTTCGACCAGGTAAGCAGCATCTCTGGCCCACTGCCAGCCCACAGGCTCTGATTCTCAGAACCCCAACCCCTCGCATTTCTATGAGGCTCCATGCCTCGCAAGTGCTCACAGCTCCATTTTTTTCCCATCTGCTTCTTCCAGTGGCTCTGGATGGTTTTCCTTCTAGGAATTATTTATCCCCCTTATTTTCAGAGAAGGAAACAGAAGCCTGGTGGGTTGAAATGGCTTGCCCAAGGCTGTTAAGTATAGGAGCTAGGACTGGAACCCAGGTCTCCTAATTACATCTTATGCTCTTTCAAACCCAGACAAGCAAGTGAGATGGAAAAAGCCAGGCTGATGCCTTTTGAGTTCTTGCCATTGGGATTTCACATGTGTAGGCAAACTTCGTTAAGTCAGTGGGTCAGGTCAGATAAGTTGTGCGTCTATGGAACGTTAGAACTTTGGAATGGACTTTAGGAGTGAATCATCTCTTCTCGTCCACCTCCCCACTTGCAGGTCAGCAGTCAAGATGTATAGAAGAAAGGGACAACACACTTGATAACTCTTCTAAGTTCCTTTCCAGCTCCGATCTTCTGACTCACTGAAGGAAAGTTAAACATTGTGAGGAGAGGAAGGGAAAGGGGGACAGAGGAAGGAAGCTGAGTCAGCACACAGTCATCTCCCCTCCCCCCCAAAATAGGTTAGTTCCCATTGTTTTAGGTTCTTCCCACCTGAATGCCTTTTAGCTGTGCGATGGGCCTTCGAATGGGTTCTGCCCATCCTGCCCTCCTCGGTTCCACTTCCTTCCTCCTCTAACCCTGTAGTCCTCTAAGTGATTGCTGTAGGAGTCTTGGAGGAGGACCAGAAGCGGGAGTAAAGCAGCAACTGGAAGGAGCAAATTAGTCACTTTTGACTCCTTAGAGGCTGCTGTTTTTAGTATTTCTCGTTCATTTAGTCTCATGGCATTTTTTTTTTTTTAAGAGAAAATACTCAGATGGTATTGGATCCCGTGTTCCCAATAGATAAAATGAAGACAGAGTTTGGGACTAAATGTAAGACTTAGACATGTGCATTCTCAAGGTTAGAGGGAACCTGAGAGGTCTTCTAATCGAAATCCCCCTGCAATAGCCCTGTCAAGTGGTTATCTCATCTTTGTTTGATTACCACCAGTGACAGGGGGCTCACTACTTAAGGAGGCAACATATTTTGTTTGCAGGAAGGCTCAGTGGAAGGTAAGGCACCACAGCCAGGAATCCAGAGATGTCTTAGACCAGTCACTCTTCCTATCCCAAAACAATAGCAAATGGGAGATAAGGTACTATTCTATAATTAGATTGGCCAGTCCCTGACGCTCTGGTGCATGTATGCGATCAGCAGTGCTGGAGCACAGAACCTAGCCTAAAAGCCTCTGAAGGGCTTTACCTCCACCTAAGTCCAAATCTAAACCTTGGACTGTCACCCTCTTCTAGAGACTTGGCTAGATATACAGGAAATTAAAGCAATTACTAGCATACGCAGGCCCATGTGTGAGGAAGAGAAAACAAGAAACAAGATGCTTGGCCCTGGGCACTGAGTCAGCCAGCTGTGAGAAGCATAAGGAGAGGCTTCCCATGAGGACACCATCTTTTCTGTCTTTGAACACACACAGTATGTTCATCTACCAGTAAATGTGCCCCAATCTTTGCTTAGAATATGAGTGATTAGATTAGCAAGTGTCTAGAGGCCTGTGGGGTAAAGGGAGAGAGAAGTAGGAGAAAACTGGAGAGATAGGCAGCGATCTTTTCTCCAAAAGTAAGTAATGGAGTTTGCAGTAATAAATCAAAAGGGAGAAAAGTACTGATCAAGGGCTAGGAGGAAACAGGATGTAGAACATCAGGAGGAGACGTTGGTATAGGGAGGGGAGAGATGTTCTTTCCTCTCTGAGAAAAAAGAGGTGAAGAAGTAGGAAAGTCTGTTGAACTGTAGCTTCTGCCTACTGGGCCCACCCTAGAAATCAAATCTTTTCCATAACAGCTCTCTAGATATCTGAAAGCAACAAACACATTTTGCTAAGTTTTCTTTTCTCTGGAGTAAATATTCCCATCTGGTCCAATTCCTGTTGGCTAGTTGGTGAATATTCATCTTATGATGGGGCCCATGTCTGAACGTCAAATTCCAGTTGTGGTGTAGAACAGGGCAAGACTGTTGCCTTGTTCTGGGCACAGAGAACTGATGGCTGCATCTTTGCTAGATTGAAAGTTGATTCTTGAGTATCTTAACCTTTATCTTTTGGCCTATCCCATCTTGGAAAGGGCCTTGTAATGACAGGCTCATACTCTTTTAAGTTTTAGGATTAGGTTAGGCTGTAAGTGACAGAGACAAAGTAGTAGCTTAGATAAAATAGAAATTTATTTCTCTCTGGTTTTCTGGCCTTACATGACTCTCTTTGGTGGCAGGGACCTTAATCCCACACCTGCCTGCTGGGAATAGTTGTTAGTCTAGGCGGCCATGTGCTTGGATAAAGTTAGCTCTTCTGTTACTAAGGAAGAAGGAGGGAACAGATATTGGGAGATAGGCAGCAGCCTCTGCCACCTTCCCTATCCCAGAACCTGGCTGCCTGTCTCTCCCTTGGGATGGGAGTCCATGGTCCATTTTAATGCTGGTTTCCACTAAGCTTCAGACTGGGTATATTGGCTCTGAAGATTCAGTATTGAGTAAGTTGTCCCATGTTCCCCCTAGTTGGGACCCTGTGGACATGGTGTGGAGAGAAGGAATCTCTCACTGCCCCAGGCAGTCCCCAAGCCTTCTCTGCTCAGCCACTGGGTGAGGAAGGTCTGCTTTGAACTTTGCAGAACTCATTGAGAGCGCCATGTACCTCTACCGTGCCACGGGGGACCCCACCCTCTTAGAACTCGGAAGAGATGCCGTGGAATCCATCGAAAAAATCAGCAAGGTGGAATGTGGATTTGCCACAGTAAGTGTTTCCACGGGCCCAAGAATTGGGAAATGTCTCCCCCTGCTGCTAAAGAGCCTCTGAAATACTAGCACTGGAAGGGACCTTAGAGATATAAGTAATGCCTTTATTTTATAGATGGGGAGGCTGAGGAGCAGAAGCTGAGAGCCTTGCTAAAGGTCACAGAGCTAGTAGAGGTGGAGCTAGGGTTAGTTCCCAGGGGGTCTTGACTCCATGCCCTTGGCGTTCTCCCTGCTTCAGAGATCCTTTAGCTGTCGGAATAGGCTACTTGGCAAGGGTGAGTATTGTGAAACATTTTGCGAAAAGGCCTATAAAATGGATTCTAGAAGGGAATTACAGAGTCCCATAGCCTTATTTGCAAAGCCAGAGATCCTTAATGGAACAGCTGTACTGGTCTCACAGATATTTACTGAGTGTCTTTCACGGGCCAGGCTCTGTGCTAGGCTGAGGGTTATAGCAATGAAGAAAGACCAAGCCCCTGAGCTGACATTTTAGTAGAAAAAACAAAGAATGTGTATCTGGGAGACAGAAAGAAGGCCAGTGTGGCTGTAGGGCGTGAGCAAGGAGGAAAGTGGGAGGAGATACAGCCCCAGAAGTAGGCAGGGGCTAGATCGCGCAGGGCTTTGTATAAGTCGTGGGGAAGAGTTTGGCTTTTGTTCTGCTTGGAATGAGAAGCCTTGGGAGGATTTACAGCAGAGCAGTGACATGCTCTGATTTGTATTTTAGAAAGATAACTCTGGCTGCTCTGTGGAGAATGGATTGAAAGGGTCAAGGATGAGAGCCATGTCACATCCTTAGAGGACCCAGGCAGGCAAGACAGAAATAAACAGTGGTTACAGACATGTAAAAACCAGATGTGTAAGCAAATAGCCTGGAAGCCTATTTGCCAAAAAGCCTACAGAGGTTTTTTTTAGGGTAAGGAATTAAAAACAAACAAAAAACTTCTTTTTCAAAAAGTTGTAATGTGATTATATTCTATAAGTAAAACATAGATACATGTTTTTAAAGAAAAGACCCATATGTGTAGGAGAAATATAAAGCAATGATATGTTGTAGTTTCTAATATGTTGTATTTTGTGAAAAGCCAAAGTGGATGAGCCCATTGGGCCTTTAGGAACTCTTGACTTATTTCCATGAAAGTGAAGTCTTTTGGAGCCCTTCCAAGGAGAATGATGGGAACAGGCAACTGACTCCTTGGCCTTTGGCAAACAGCGCAAGAGAATAATAATTCTTGGTACATCAAGTCCATGTTTTAGTCACATTTTTTTGGTGTAAAATGGATGTCTACTGAGAATTAGTTTCGTTTAAGAAAATGTATTGCTAATTCTGAGAAGCTAAAATAAATGTTTGTAGCAAGTAAACTTACTCATCCCTGACTGTAAACTCAGTATGAATTTCTCTTCGTAAAGACTCCTAATTAGTTGTTTACAAGAGCAAAAAACTTGGTAACCACCTTAATGTCCGTTAAGGGAGGATTAGCTAAGTAAATGATGCTACATTTTTACATCATTAAAAAGGGGATGATTAGATCAATGTTTAGAGTCACAACAGGGTAAGATAAAGGGGATGGGAGATTGTTGTATCGTTTAGGGGGGCCAGGGAAGACCGTTCTGATGAGGCAGCGTTTGAGCAGAGACCTGAAGGAAGTGAAAGAGCAGGAGGGCGTCTGAAGGAAGAGTGCTCCAGGTTGCAAGAACACCAGTGAAAAGAACCGGGCTGGGCATGTGCTTGTTCACAGAACAGAAAAGGCCATGTGGCTGGACCTGCGAGAACCAGGGAGAGAGCAGGAAGAGATGAGGTCAGGGAGGGAGCAGGAGCCAGATCACCAAGGACCTGTTAGGCCACGATAAGGATTTTGATCTTAGTCTATGGGAAATGGGATGTCAACAGAGGGTTTTCTGTGAAGGAGTGACAGGTAAGATTTATGATATAAATATACTTTAGGGTAAGGATGGAAGCAGGAAGCCCAGTTGAAAATTGTGATAACCCGGGTGAGAGATGATGATGGCTGGGAAAAGGGCAAAGTTCTGAAAAGTTAAGTGATTTGCCCAAAGGCCTGCAGTCACCTAGTGGCAGAGCGGGAATGCCTGACAGGGTCCCCTGACCCTTTCTGCTGTACTGTGATGCTGGTCTGACTTGCTTCCCTCCCCCACGTGGCAGATCAAAGATCTGCGAGACCACAAGCTTGACAACCGCATGGAGTCTTTCTTCCTGGCCGAGACCGTGAAATACCTCTACCTGCTGTTTGACCCGACCAACTTCATCCACAACAATGGCTCCACCTTCGATGCGGTGATAACCCCCTACGGGGAGTGCATCCTGGGGGCCGGGGGTTACATCTTCAACACAGAAGCGCACCCCATCGACCCCGCCGCCCTGCACTGTTGCCGGAGGCTGAAGGAAGAGCAGTGGGAAGTGGAAGATCTGATGAGGGAATTCTACTCTCTCAAACGGAATAGGTCGAGATTTCAGAAAAAAACTATGAGCTCAGGGCCATGGGAACCCCCAGCAGGGCCAGGAACAATGTCCTCCCCTGAAAACTATGACCGGGCAAGGGAGAAGAAGCCCGCCAAGCAGAAAATCCCACTTCTCAGCTGCCCTAGTCAGCCCTTTACCTCAAAGTTGGCATTACTGGGACAGGTTTTCCTGGATTCCTCATAACCACTGGATGATACTTTGTTTTTGAAACTATAACAATAAATCTGCTTTTGATGATCATGGTTTTCTATTTTACATATTGGATCATTTCATGAGATTTCATTCAAAGAAAGGGTTCATGGCTAAAAACAATTGCGAATCTAGTTTGTTTTTCTCATACAGTTGGAGAAACAGCTAAACGTAAAAGACTCCAGGGGTTGATACTTGAATCTCCCTTCCTTTCAAAGTTCCCATTTTCTGGAGGGTGTTATAAATGTATTTGTTAGTTCTTTTTTGGTGGGGAGGGATTTTCATTTTTTACTTTTTATTTGAAGTATAGTTGACTTACAAAATTACATAAGTTCCAGGTATACAACATAGTGATTAGATATTTTTATACATTACAAAATGATCACCACGATAAGTCTAGTTACCATCTGTCACCATACAAAGTTACTACAGTATTACTGACTATATTCCCTGTGCTGTACATTACATCCCTGTGACTTATTTATTTTATAACTGGAATTCTGTACCTCTTAATCTCCCTCACATATTTCATTCTTCCCCCCACCCCACCTCCCCTCTGGCAACCACCAGTTTGTTCTCTGTATCTATGAGTCTGTTTCTGTTTTGTTATGTTTGTTCATTTGTTTTGTTTTTTTATGTTTCACATATAAGTGAAATCATATGGTATTTGTCTTTCTCTGTCTGACTTACTTCCCTTAGCATAATACCATCTAGGTCCATCCATATTTTTACAGAGGGCAAGATTTCATTCATTTTTGTGGCTGAGTAATATTCCACTGCGTGTGAGCATGTGTGTGTGTGTGTGTGTGTATACACACAAACCATATCTTTTTTTTTTTTAACATCTTTATTGGACTATAATTGCTCTACAATGGTGCGTTAGCTTGTGCTGTATAACAAAGTGAATCAGCCATACGTATACACATATTCCCATATCCCCTCCCTCTTGGGTCTCCCTCCCACCCTCCCTACCCCTCCCCTCTAGGTGGTCACAAAGCACCAAGCTGATCTCCCTGTGCTATGCAGCTGCTTCCCACCAGCCATCCATTCTACATTTGGTAGTGTATATATGTCCATGCCACTCTCTCACTTTGTCCAGACCACATCTTTATCCATTCATCTATTGGTGGACATTTATGTTGCTTTCATATCTTGACTATTGTAAGTAATGCTGCAATGAACATAGGCATGCATAATCTTTTCAAATTAGTGTTTTTGTTTTCTTCAAATAAATGCCCAGAAATGGAATCGCTGGATCTTATGGTAGTTCTATTTTTATTTTTTTGAGGAATCTCCATACTGTTTTCCACAGTGGCTGCATCAATTTACATTCCCACCAACAGTGCACAGGGGATCCCTTTTCTCCACATCCTCGCCCACACTTGTTATTTGTTGTCTTTTTGATGCTAGCCATTCTGACAGGTGTGAGGTAATATCTCGTGTTTTGATTTGCATTTCCTGATGATTAGTGATGGTGAGCATCTTTTCATGTGTCTGTTGGTTATCTGTATGTCTTCTTTAGAAAAATGTCTATTCAGGTCCTCTTTCCATTTTTTAATTGGGTTGTTTGTTTTTGCATTATATTCATTTAATTTTCATGTAATATTGAATACATACAAAAGATTATATATTTTTTTGAATTTTATTTTATTTTTTTATATAGCAGGTTCTTCTTAGTTATCTATTTTATATATATTAGTGTATATATGTCAATCCCAATCTCCCAGTTCATCCCACCACCACCCCACCCCACCCCCACTTTCCCCCCTTGGTGTCCATACGTTTGTTCTCTATATCTGTGTCTCTATTTCTGCCTTGCAAATTGGTTCATCTATACCATTTTTCTAGATTCCACATATATGCATTAATGTACAATATTTGTTTTTCTCTTTCTGACTTACTTCACTCTGTATGACAGTCTCTAGGTCCATCCACATCTCTACAAAATGACCCAATTTCATTCCTTTTTATGGCTGAGTAATAGTCCACTGTATATATGTACCACATATTCTTTATCCATTCGTCTGTCGATGGACATTTAGGTTGCTTCCATGACCTGGCTATTGTAAATAGTGCTGCAATGAACATTGGGGTGCATGTGTCTTTTTGAATTATGTTTTTCTCTGGGTATATACCCAGTAGTGGGATTGCTGGGTCATATGGTAATTCTATTTTTAGTTTTTTTTTTTTTTTTTTTAAACATCTTTATTGAAGTATAATTGCTTTACAATGGTGTGCTAGCTTCTGCTTTACAACAAAGTGAATCAGTTACACATATACATATGTTGCCATATCTCTTCCCTCTTGCATCTCCCTCCCTCCCACGCTCCCTATCCCACCCCTCTAGGTGGTCACAAAGCACCGAGCTGATCTCCCTGTGCTATGCGGCTGCTTCCCACTAGTTATCTATTTTACATTTGGTAGTGTATATATGTCCATGACACTCTCTCACCCTGTCACATCTCACCCCTCCCCCTCCCCATATCCTCAAGTCCATTCTCTAGTAGGTCTGTGTCTTTATTCCCATCTTGCCACTAGGTTCTTCATGACCTCTTTTTTTTTTTTTTTTTTTTTTCCCTTAGATTCCATATATATGTGTTAGCATACTGTATTTGTTTTTCTCTTTCTGACTTACTTCACTCTGTATGACAGACTCTAACTCCATCCACCTCATTACAAACACCTCCATTTCATTTCTTTTTATGGCTGAGTAATATTCCATTGTATATATGTGCCACATCTTCTTTATCCATTCATCCGATGATGGACACCTAGGTTGCTTCCATGTCCTGGCTATTGTAAACAGAGCTGCAATGAATATTTTGGTACATGACTCTTTCTGAATTATGGTTTTCTCAGGGTATATGCCCAGTAGTGGGATTGCTGGGTCATATGGTAGTTCTATTTTTAGTTTTTTAAGGAACCTCCATACTGTTCTCCATAGTGGCTGTATCAATTTACATTCCCACCACCAGTGCAAGAGTGTTCCCTTTTCTCCACACCCTCTCCAGCATTTATTGTTTCTAGATTTTTTGATGATGGCCATTCTGACCGGTGTGAGATGATACCTCATTGTAGTTTTGATTTGCATTTCTCTAATGATTAATGATGTTGAGCATTCTTTCATGTGTCTGTTGGCAATCTGTATCTCTTCTTTGGAGAAATGTCTATTTAGGTCTTCTGCCCATTTTTGGATTGGGTTGTTTGTTTTTTTGTTATTGAGCTGCATGAGCTGCTTGTAAATCTTGGAGATTAATCCTTTGTCCATTGCTTCATTTGCAAATATTTTCTCCCATTCTGAGGGTTGTCTTTTGGTCTTGTTTATGGTTTCCTTTGCTGTGCAAAAGCTTTTAAGTTTCATTAGGTCCCATTTGTTTATTTGTGTTTTTATTTCCATTTCTCTAGGACCTGGGTCAAAAAGGATCTTGCTGTGACTTATGTCATACAGTGTTCTGCCTATGTTTTCCTCTAAGAGTTTGATAGTGTCTGGCCTTACACTTAGGTCTTTAATCCATTTTGAGTTTATTTTTGTGTATGGTGTTAGGGAGTGTTCTAATTTCATACTTTTACATGTACCTGTCCAATTTTCCCAGCACCACTTATTGAAGAGGCTGTCTTTTCTCCACTGTATATGCTTGCCTCCTTTATCAAAGATAAGGTGACCATATGTGCGTGGGCTTATCTCTGGGCTTTCTATCCTGTTCCATTGATCTATATTTCTGTTTTTGTGCCAGTACCAAACTGTCTTGATTACTGTAGCTTTGTAATATAGTCTGAAGTCAGGGAGCCTGATTCCTCCAGCTCCATTTTTCGTTCTCAAGATTGCTTTGGCTATTCGGGGTCTTTTGTGTTTCCATACAAATTGTGAAATTTTTTGTTCTAGTTCTGTGAAAAATGCCAGTGGTAGTTTGATAGGGATTGCATTGAATCTGTAGATTGCTTTGGGTAGCAGAGTCATTTTCACAATGTTTATTCTTCCAATCCAAGAACATGGTATATCTCTCCATCTATTTGTATCATCTTTAATTTCTTTCATCAGTGTCCTATAATTTTCTGCATACAGGTCTTTTGTCTCCTTAGGTAGGTTTATTCCTAGGTATTTTATTCTTTTTGTTGCAATGGTAAACGGGAGTGTTTTCTTAATTTCACTTTCAGATTTTTCATCATTAGTATACAGGAATGCAAGAGATTTCTGTGCATTAATTTTGTATCCAGCTACTTTACCAAATTCATTGATTAGCTCTAGTAGTTTTCTGGTAGCATCTTTTGGATTCTCTATGTATAGTATCATGTCATCTGCAAACAGTGACAGCTTTACTTCTTCTTTTCCGATTTGGATTCCTTTTATTTCTTTTTCGTCTCTGATTGCTGTGGCTAACACTTCCAAAACTATGTTGAATAATAGTGGTGAGAGTGGGCAACCTTGTCTTGTTCCTGATCTTAGTGGAAATGGTTTCAGTTTTTCACCATTGAGGACAATGTTGGCTGTGGGTTTGTCATATACGGCCTTTATTATGTTGAGGAAAGTTCCCTCTATGCCTACTTTCTGCAGGACTTTTATCATAAATGGGTGTTGAATTTTGTCGAAAGCTTTCTCTGCATCTATTGAGATGATCGTATGGTTTTTCTCCTTCAATTTGTTAATATGATGTATCACGTTGATTGATTTGCGTATATTGAAGAATCCTTGCATTCCTGGAATAAACCCCACTTGATCATGGTGTATGATCCTTTTAATGTGCTGTTGGATTCTGTTTGCTAGTATTTTGTTGAGGATTTTTGCATCTATGTTCATCAGTGATATTGGCCTGTAGTTTTCTTTCTTTGTGACATCTTTGCCTGGTTTTGGTATCAGGGTGATGGTGGCCTCGTAGAATGAGTTGGGGAGTGTTCCTCCCTCTGCAATATTTTGGAAGAGTTTGAGAAGGATAGGTGTTAGCTCTTCTCTAAATGTTTGATAGAATTCGCCTGTGAAGCCATCTGGTCCTGGGCTTTTGTGTGTTGGAAGATTTTTAATCACAGTTTCAATTTCAGTGCTTGTGATTGGTCTGTTCATATTTTCTATTTCTTCCTGGTTCAGGCTCGGCAGGTTGTGCATTTCTAAGAATCTGTCCATTTCTTCCAGGTTGTCCATTTTATTAGCATAGAGTTGCTTGTAGTAATCTCTTATGATCGTTTGTATTTCTGCAGTGTCAGTGGTTACTTCTCCTTTTTCATTTCTAATTCTATTAATTTGAGTCTTCTCCTTTTTTCTCTTGATGAGTCTGGCTAATGATTTATCAATTTTGTTTATCTTCTCAAAGAACCAGCTTTTAGTTTCATTGATTTTTGCTATTGTTTCCTTCATTTCTTTTTCATTTATTTCTGATCTGATCTTTATGATTTCTTTCCTTCTGCTAGCTTTGGGGTTTTTTTGTTCTTCTTTCTCTAATTGCTTTAGGTGCAAGGTTAGGTTGTTTATTCGAGATGTTTCCTGTTTCTTGATGTAGGCTTGTATTGCTATAAACTTCCCTCTTAGAACTGCTTTTGCTGCATCCCATAGGTTTTGGATCGTCGTGTCTCCATTGTCATTTGTTTCTAGGTATTTTTTGATTTCCCCTTTGATTTCTTCAGTGATCATTTCGTTATTAAGTAGTGTATTGTGTAGCCTCCATGTGTTTGTATTTTTTACAGATCTTTTCCTGTAATTGATATCTAGTCTCATAGCGTTGTGGTCGGAAAAGATACTTGATACGATTTCAATTTTTTTAAATTTACCAAGGCTTGATTTGTGACCCAAGATATGATCTATCCTGGAGAATGTTCCATGAGCACTTGAGAAAAATGTGTATTCTGTTGTTTTTGGGTGGAATGTCCTATAAATATCGATTAAGTCCATCTTGTTTAATGTATCATTTAAAGCTTGTGTTTCCTTATTTATTTTCATTTTGGATGATCTGTCCATTGGTGAAAGTGGGGTGTTAAAGTCCCCTACTATGATTGTGTTACTGTCGATTTCCCCTTTTATGGCTGTTAGTATTTGCCTTATGTATTGAGGTGCTCCTATGTTGGGTGCATAAATATTTACAATTGTTATACCTTCCTCTTGGATCGATCCCTTGATCATTATATAGTGTCC
This sequence comes from Eubalaena glacialis, assembly GCF_028564815.1. Classification (NCBI taxonomy): domain Eukaryota; kingdom Metazoa; phylum Chordata; class Mammalia; order Artiodactyla; family Balaenidae; genus Eubalaena; species Eubalaena glacialis. The sequence continues at coordinate 24,721,595 of NC_083728.1, forward strand.
GTCTTTGTCTCTTGTAATTGTCTTTATTTTAAAGTCTATTTTGTCTGATATGAGAATTGCTACTCCAGCTTTCTTTTGATTTCCATTTGCATGGAATATCTTTTTCCATCCCCTCACTTTCAGTCTGTATGTGTCTCTAGGTCTGAAGTGGGTCTCTTGTAGACAGCATATATATGGGTCTTGTTTTTGTATCCATTCAGCCAGTCTGTGTCTTTTGGTGGGAGCATTTAATCCATTTACATTTAAGGTAATTATCGATATGTATGTTCCTATTCCCATTTTCTTAAATGTTTTGGGTTTGTTATTGTAGGTGTTTTCCTTCTCTTGTGTTTCTTGCCTAGAGAAGTTCCTTTAGCATTTGTTGTAAAGCTGGTTTGGTGGTGCTGAACTCTCTCAGCTTTTGCTTGTCTGTAAAGGTTTTAATTTCTCCATCAAATCTGAATGAGATCCTTGCTGGGTAGAGTAATCTTGGTTGTAGGTTTTTCTCCTTCATCACTTTAAGTATATCCTGCCACTCCCTTCTGGCTTGCAGCGTTTCTGCTGAAAGATCAGCTGTTAACCTTATGGGGATGCCCTTGTGTGTTATCTGTTGTTTTTCCCTTGCTGCTTTTAATATGTTTTCTTTATATTTAATTTTTGATAGTTTGATTAATATGTGTCTTGGTGTGTTTCTCCTTGGATTTATCCTGTATGGGACTCTCTGTGCTTCCAGGACTTGATTAACTCTTTCCTTTCCCATATTAGGGAAGTTTTCAACTATAATCTCTTCAAATATTTTCTCAGTCCCTTTCTTTTTCTCTTCTTCTTCTGGGACCCCTATAATTCGAATGTTGGTGCGTTTAATGTTGTCCCAGAGGTCTCTGAGACTGTCCTCAGTTCTTTTCATTCTTTTTTCTTTATTCTGGTCTGCAGTAGTTATTTCCACCATTTTATCTTCCAGGTCACTTATCCGTTCTTCTGCCTCAGTTATTCTGCTATTGATCCCATCTAGAGTATTTTTAATTTCATTTATTGTGCTTGTCATCGTTTCTTGGTTCCTCTTTAGTTCTTCTACGTCCTTGTTAAATGTTTCTTGCATTTTGTCTATTCTATTTCCAAGACTTTGGATCATCCTTACTATCATTATTCTGAATTCTTTTTCAGGTAGACTACCTATTTCCTCTTCATTTGTTAGGTCTGGTGTGTTTTGACCCTGCTCCTTCATCTGCTGTGTGTTTTTCTGTCTTCTCATTTTGCTTATCTTACTGTGTTTGGGGTCTCCTTTTCACAGGCTGCAGGTTCATAGTTCCCGTTGTTTTTGGTATCTGTCCCCAGTGGCTAAGGTTGGTTCAGTGGGTTGTGTAGGTTTCCTGGTGGAGGGAACTAGTGCCTGTGTTCTGGTGGATGAGGCTGGATGTTGTCTTTCTGGTGGGTTCGTCCACGTCTGGTGGTGTGTTTTGGGGTGTCTGTGGCCTTATTATGATTTTAGGCAGCCTCTCTGTTAATGGATGGGGCTGTGTTCCTCTCTTGCTAGTTGTTTGGCATAGGGTGTCCAGCACTGTAGCTTGCTGGTCGTTGAGTGAAGCTGGGTCTTGATGTTGAGATGGAGATCTGTGAGAGATTTTCACCGTTTGGTATTACGTGGAGCTGGGAGGTCTCTTGTGGACCAGTGTCCTGAAGTTGGCTCTCCCACCTCAGAGGCACAGCCCTGATGCCTGGCTGGAGCACCAAGAGCCTTTCATCCACACGGCTCAGAATAAAAGGGAGAAAAAATGGAAAGAAAGAAAAAAAGAGGATAAAATAAAATAAAATAAAGTAATTATAATAAAAAATAAGAAAAAAAATTATTAAGAGTAAATTTATTAAGAAAAAAAATTTTTTTTTAATTTTTAAAAATAGATTTATTAATTTTTTATACTAAAAATAAGAAAAAAATTATTTAGAAAAAATTTATTAAGAAAAAAAATTTTTTAATTTTTTAAAATAAAAAATATGAAAAAACTTATTAAAAAATTTTTTAAAAATAGAAAATAAGGAAAAAATTATTAAGAAAACATTTATTAGGGAAAAACAAATTTTTAAGCCAAAAAAAAAAAAAAAAAAAAAAAAAAAAAAACGGACGGACCTAACCCTAGGACAAACGGTGAGAGCAAAGCTATACAGACAAAATCTCACCCAGAAGCATACACATCTACACTCACAAAAAAAAGGAAAAGGGGAAAAGTTAATATATCCTGCTCCCAAAGTCCATCTCCTAAATTTAGGATGATTCGTTGTCTATTCAGGTATTCAACAGATGCAGGCACATCAAGTTGTTTGTGGAGCTTTAATCCGCTGCTTCTGAGGCTGCTGGGAGAGATTTCCCTTTCTCTTCTTTGTTCGTACAGCTCCCGGGGTTCAGCTTTGGATTTGGACCCGCCTCTGCATGTAGGTCCCCTGAGGGCGTCTGTTCCCTGCCCAGACAGAACGGGGTTAAAGGAGCAGCTGATTCGGGGGCTCTGGCTCAGTCAGGCCGGGGGGAGGGAGCGGTACGGAGGAGGCGGGGCGAGCCTGCGGCGGCAGAAGCCGGCGTGACGTTGCAGCAGCCTGAGGCGCGCCGTGCGCTCTCCTGGGGAAGTTGTCCCCGGATTACGGGAGCCTGGCCGTGGCGGGCTGCACTGGCTCCCGGGAGGGGCGGTGTGGAGAATGACCTGTGCTCGCCCACAGGCTGTTTGGTGGCGGCAGCAGCAGCCTTAGCGTCTCATGCCCGTCTCTGGGGTCCGCGCTGATAGCCGCGGCTCGCGCCCGTCTCTGGAGTTCGTTTAAGTGGCGCTCTGAATCCCCTCTCCTTGCACGCCGCGAAACAAAGAGGCAAGAAAAAGTCTCCTGCCTCTTCGGCAGCTGCAGACTTTTTCTCGTGCACCCTCCCGGCTAGTTGTGGTGCGCTAGACCCTTCAGGCTGTGTTCACGCAGCCAACCCCAGTCCTCTCCCTGGGATCCGACCGAAGCCCGCGCCTCAGCTCCCAGCCCCCGCCCGCCCCGGCGGGTGAGCAGACAAGCCTCTCGGGCTGGTGAGTGCTGCTCGGCGCCGAGCCTCTGTGCGGGAATCTCTCCGTTTTTCCCTCTGCGTCCCTGTTGCTGTGGGATCCGCGCTGATAGCCGCGGCTCGCGCCCGTCTCTGGAGCTCGTTTAGGCGGCGCTCTGAATCCCCTCTCCTTGCGCGCCGCGAAACAAAGAGGCAAGAAAAATTCTCTTGCCTCTTTGGCAGCTGCAGTCTTTTTCCCGGACTCCCTCCCGGCTAGCACCGAAGCCCGAGCCCCAGCTCCCAGGCCCCGCCCGCCCCGGCGGCTGAGCAGACAAGCCTCTCGGGCTGGTGAGTGCTGGTCGGCACCGCTCCTCTGTGCGGGAATCTCCGCTTTGCCCTCCGCACCACTGTGGCTGCGCTCTCCTCCGTGGCTCCGAAGCTTCCCCCCTCTGCTACCCGCAGTCTCTGCCCACGAAGGGGCTTCCTAGTGTGTGGAAACCTTTCCTCCTTCACAGCTCCCTCCCACTGGTGCAGGTCCCGTCCCTATTCTTTTGTCTCTGTTATTTCTTTTTTCTTTTGCCCTACCCAAGTACGTGGGGATTTTCTTGCCTTTTGGGAGGTCTGACGTCTTCTGCCAGCGTTCAGTGGGTGTTCTGTAGGAGCAGTTCCACGTGTAGATGTATTTCTCATGTATCTGTGGGGAGGAAGGTGATCTCCGCGTCTTACTCTTCCGCCATCTTGCCCCTCCCCTATTTTTAGTTTTTTTAAGGAACCTCCATACTGTTCTCCATAGTGGCTGTATCAATTTGCATTCCCACCAACAGTGCAACAGGGTTCCCTTTTCTCCACACCCTCTCCAGCATTTGTTGTTTGTAGATTTTCTGATGATGCCCATTCTAAACGGTGTGAGGAAATACCTCATTGTAGTTTTGATTTGCATTTCTCTAATAATTAGTGATGTTGAGCAGCATTTCATGTGCTTCTTGGCCATCTGTATGTCTTCCTTGGAGAAATGGCTATTTAGGTCTTCTGCCTGTTTTTTGATTGGGTTGTTTGTTTTCTTAATATTGAGCTGCATGAGCTGTTTATATATTTTGGAGATTAATCCTTTGTCCATTCATTCGTTTGCAAATATTTTCTCCCATTCTGAGGGTTGTCTTTTCATCTTCTTTATAGTTTCCTTTGCTGTGCAAAAGCTTTTAAGTTTCATTAGGTCCCATTTGTTTATTTTTGTTTTTATTTCCATTACTCAAGGAGGTGGGTCAAAAAAGATCTTGCTGTGATTTATGTCATACAGTGTTCTGCCTATGTTTTCCTCTAAGAGTTTTTATAGTGTCTGGTCTTACATTTAGGTCTTTAATCCACTTGGAGTGTGTTTTTGTGTATGGTGTTAGGGAATGTTCCAAATTTATTCTTTTACATGTAGCTGCCCAGTTTTCCCAGCACCATTTATTGAAGAGACTTGTCTTTTCTCTATTGTATATCCTTGCCTCCTTTGTCATAGATTAGTTGACCATAGGTGCGTGGATTTATCTCCGGGCTTTCTGTCCTGTTCCATTGATCTATATTTCTGTTTTTGTGCCAGTACCAGATTGTCTTGATTACTGTAGCCTTGTAGTATAGTCTGAAGTCAGGGAGTCTGATTCCTCCAGATCCATTTTTTTCCCTCAAGATTGCTTTGGCTATTCACGGACTTTTATGTCTCCATGCAAATTTTAAGATTTTTTGTTCGAGTTCTGTAAAAAATGCCACTGGTAATTTGATAGGGATTGCATTGAATCTGTAGATTGCTTTGGGTAGTATACTCATTTTCACAATATTGATTCTTCCAATCCAAGAACATGGTATATCTCTCCATCTGTTTGTGTCATCTTTGATTTCTTTCATCAGTGTTTTATAGTTTTCTGAGTACAGGTCTTTTATCTCCTTAGGTAGGTTTATTCCTAGGTATTTTATTCTTTTTGTTGCAGTGGTGAATGGGATTGTTTCCTTAATTTCTCTTTCTGATCTTTAATTGTTAGTGTATAGGAATGCAAGAGATTTCTGTGCATTAATTTTGTATCCTGCAACTTTACCAAATTCATTGATTAACTCTAGTAGTTTTCTGGTGGCATCTTTCGGATTCTTTATGTATAGTATCATGTCATATGCAAACAGTGACATCTTTACTTCTTCTTTTCCAATTTGGATTCCTTTTATTTCTTTTTCTTCTCTGATTGCCGTGGCTAGGACTTCCAAAACTATGTTGAATAATAGTGGCGAGAGTGGACATCCTTGTCTTGTTCCTGATCTTAGAGGAAATGCTTTCAGTTTTTCACCATTGAGAATGATGTTTGCTGTGGGTGTGTCGTATATGGCCTTTATTATGTTGAGGTAGGTTCCCTCTATGCCCACTTTCTGGAGAGTTTTTATCATAAATGGGTGTTGAATTTTGTCAAAAGCTTTTTCTACATCTGTTGAGATGATCACATGCTTTTTATTCTTTAATTTGTTAATGTGGTTTATTCCATTGATTGATTTGTGTATATTGAAGAATCTTTGCATCCCTGGGATAAATCCCTCTTGATCATGGTGTATGGTCCTTTTAATGTGTTGTTCGATTCTGTTTGCTAGTATTTTGTTGAGGGTTTCTGCATCTATATTCATCAGTGATACTGGTCTGTAATTTTCTTTTTTTGTAGTATCTATGTCTGTTTTTGGTATCAGGGTGATGGTGGCCTTGTAGAATGAGTTTGGGAGTGTTCCTTCCTCTGCAGTTTTTTGGAAGAATTTGAGAAGGATGGGTGTTAGCTCTTCTGTAAATGTTAGAATTCACCTGTGAAGCCATGTGGTCCTGGACTTTTGTTTGTTGGAAGATTTTTAATCACAGTTTCAATTTCATTACTTGTGATTGGTCTATTCATATTTTCTGTTTCTTCCTGGTTCAGTCTTGGAAGGTTATACTTTTCTAAGAATTTGTCCATTTCTTCCAGGTTGTCCATTTTATTGGCATAGAGTTGCTTGTAGTAGTCTCTTAGGATGCTTTGTATTTCTGCAGTGTCTGTTGTAACTTCTCCTTTTTCATTTCTAATTTTATTGATTTGAGTCCTCTCCTTCTTTTTCTTGATGAGTCTGGCTAAAGGTTTATCAGTTTTGTTTATCTTCTCAAAGAACCAGCTTTTAGTTTTATTGATCTTTGCTATTGTTTTCTTTGTTTCTATTTCATTTATTTCTGCTCTGATCTTTATGATTTCTTTCCTTCCACTAACTTTGGGTTTTGTTTGTTCTTCTTTCTCTAGTTCCTTTAGGTGTAATGTTAGATTGTTTATTTGAGATTTTTCTTGTTTCTTGAGGTAGGCTTGTATTGCTATAAACTTCCCTCTTAGAACTGCTTTTGCTGCATCCCATAGGTTTTGGATCGTCGTATTTTCGTTGTCATTTGTCTCTAGGCATTTTTTTATTTCCTCTTTGATTTCTTCAGTGATCGCTTGGTAATTTAGTAACGTATTGTTAAGCCTCCATGTGTTTGTGATTTTTACGTTTTTTTCCCTGTAATTTATTTCTGATCTCATAGCGTTGTGGTCAGAAAAGATGCTTGATATAATTTCAGTTTTCTTAAATTTACTGAGGCTTGATTTGTGACCCGAGATGTGATCTATCCTGGAGAATGTTCCGTGTGTACTTGAGAAGAAAGTGTAATATGCTGTTTTCAGATGGAATGTCCTATAAATACCAGTTAAATCTATCTGGTCTGTTGTGTCATTTAAAGCTTGTGTTTCCTTATTAATTTTCTGTCTGGATGATCTGTCCATTGGTGTAAGTGAGGTGTTAAAGTCCCCCACTATTATTGTGTTACTGTCAATTTCCACTTTTATAGCTGTTAGCATTTGCCTTATGTATTGAGGTGTTCCTATGTTGGGTGCTTATATATTTATAATTGGTATATCTTCTTCTTGGATTGATCCCTTGATCATTATGTAGTGTCCTTCCTGTCTCTTGTAACATTCTTTATTTTAAAGTCTATTTTATCTGATATGAGTATTGCTACTCCAGCTTTCTTTTGATTTCCATTTGTATGGAATATCTTTTTCCATCCCCTCACTTTCAGTCTGTATGTGTCCCTAGGTAAAAGTGGGACTCTTGTAGACAGCATATATACGGGTCTTGTTTTTGTATCCATTCAGCAAGCCTGTGTCTTTTGGTTGGAGCATTTAATCCACTCACATTTAAGGTAATTATCGATATGTATGTTCCTATGACCATTTTCTTAATCGTTTTCGGTTTGTTTTTGTAGGTCGTCTTCTTCTCTTGTGTTTCCCATTTAGAGAAGTTCCTTTAGCATTTTAGCATTTGTTGTAGAGCTGGTTTGGTGGTGCTGAATTCTCTTAGCTTTTGCTTGTCTGTAAAGCTTTTGATTTCTCCGTCGAATCTGAATGAGATCCTGGCTGGGTAGAGTACTCTTGGTTGTAGGTTCTTCCCTTTCATCACTTTAAATATACCATGCCACTCCCTTCTGGCTTGCAGAATTTCTGCTGAGAAATCAGCTGTTAACCTTATGGGAGTTCCCTTGTATGTTATTTGTCATTTTTCCCTTGCTGCTTTTAATAATTTTTCTTTGTCTTTAATTTTTGTCAGTTTGATAATCTATGTGTCTCGGCGTGTTTCTCCTTGGGTTTATCCTCCCTGGGACTCTCTGAGCTTCCTGGACTTGGGTGGCTATTTCCTTTCCCATGTTAGGGAAGTTTTCCACTATAATCTCTTCAAGTATTTTCTCAGGTCCTTTCTCTCTCTCTTCTCCTTCTGGGACCCCTAGAATGCGAATGTTGTTGCGTTTAATGTTGTCCCAGAGGTCTCTTAGGCTGTCTTCATTTCTTTTCATTCTTTTTTCTTTATTCTCTTCCGCGGCAGTGAATTCCACCATTTTGTCTTCCAGGTCACTTATCCGTTCTTCTGCCTCAGTTATTCTGCTATTGATTCCTTCTAGTGTATTTTTTATTTCAGTTATTGTATTGTTCATGTATGTTTGTTTGTTCTTTAGTTCTTTATTTCTTCTAGGTCTTTGTTAAACATTTCTTTCATCTTCTCGATCTTTGCCTCCATTCTTTTTCCAGGGTCCTGGATCATCTTCACTATCATTATTCTGAATTCTTTTTCTGGAAGGTTGCCTATCTCCACTTCATTTAGTTGTTTTTCTGGGGTTTTATCTTGTTCCTTCTTCTGGTACATGGCCCTCTGCCTTTTCATCTTGTCTATTTTTCTGTGAATGTGGTTTTTCTTCCACAGGCTGCAGGATTATAGTTCTTCTTGCTTCTGCTTTCTGCCCTCTGGTGGATGAGGCTATCTAAGAGGCTTGTGCAAGCTTCCTGATGGGAGGGACTGGTGGTGGGTAGAGCTGGGTGTTGCTCTGGTGGGCAGAGCTCAGTAAAACTTTATTCCGCTTGTCTGCTGATGGGTGGGGCTGAGTTCCCTCCCTGATGGTTGTTTGGCCTGAGGCGACCCAGCACTGGAGGCTACAGGCTCTTTGGTGGGGTTAATGGTGGACTCCGGGAGGTCTCATGCCAAGAAGTACTTCCCAGAACTTCTGCTGCCAGTGTCCTTGTCCCTGTGGTGAGCCTCAGCCACCCCCTGCCTCTGCAGGAGACCCTCCAACACTAGCAGGTAGGTCTGATTCAGTCTCCTATGGGATCACTGCTCCTTCCCCCTGGGTCCTGATGCACACAATACTTTGTGTGTGCCCTCCAGGAGTGGAGTCTCTGTTTCCCCCAGTCCTTTCGAAGTCCTGCAATCAAATCCCCTAGCCTTCCAAGTCTGATTCTCTGGGAATTCCTCCTCCCATTGCCGGACTCCCAGGTCGGGAAGGCTGACATGGGGCTCAGAACCTTCACTCTAGTGGGTGGACTTCTGTGGTATAATTGTTCTCCAGTTTGTGAGTCACTCACCCAGCGGTTATTGGATTTGATTTTATTGTGATTGCGCCCCTCCTACTGTCTGAGTGCAGCTTTTCCTTTGTCTTTGGATGTGGGGTATCTTTTTTGGTGAGTTCCAGTGTCTTCCTGTCGATGATTGTTCAGCAGTTAGTTGTGATTCCTGTGCTCTTGCAAGAGGGAGTGAGCGCACGTCCTTCTACTCCGCCATTTTGAACCAATCTCTGTTTGTTTTTTTGATGTTCAGTTGTGTGAGTTCTTTGTATCTCTTGGATGTTAACCCCTTATCAGATATATTGTTTGCAAACATCTTCTCCCATTCAGTAGGCAGCCTTTTTGTTTTGTTGATAGTTTCCTTCTCTGTACAAAAGCTTTTTAGTTTGATGTAGTCCCATTTATTTATTTTTGCTTTTGTTTTCCTTGCCCGAGGAGACATATCCAAAACAAAAATATATTAAAACCAGTATCAAAGATCATACTGCCTATATTTTCTTGTAGGAATTTTACGGTTTCAGGTCTTATGTTTAAGTCTTTAATCCATTTTGAGTTTCTTTTTGAACGTGGTATGAGAAAGTTCATTTATTAGTTCTAATAGTTTTTTTGGTGGTATCTTTAGGATTTTCTATATATAGATTCTATAGATATATCTTTTCATCTATGAACAGTGACAGTTTTACTTCTTCCTTTCCAACTTGGATTCCTTGTATTTTGTTTTCTTGTCTTGATTGCTGTGGCTGGAACCTCCAATACTGTGTTGAATAAAAGTGGCAAGAGTGGGCATCCTTGCCTTGTTCCTTATCTTACAGCAAATGCTTTCAGCTTTTCATCATTGAGTATGATATTGATGGTAGATTTTTCATATATGGCCTTTATTATGTTGAGATATATTCCTTCTATACCCGCTTTGTTGAGAGTTTTTATCATAAATGGATGTTGAATATTTTTTGATAGGCAAGAAGTAGATTTATAATTTACGATGCTCATAAAGGATACAAGTGGGCAGGCAAGAGGGGTCTGCCCTGAGAACTAAGTGGACTACATTTTTATAATCAAAGGAAAAATGGGGAGGGGGAGAAGACCAACTTCTTCCTCTTCCTTTGTAAAGATGTTGCAGGAAGATGGGGCACAAGAGGATGGTCATGTCTCAGGTCTCAGGCGAGTTTCTGGGACGGGCCACCAAGTGAGAGTCCTTGGCTTCACACAGGAACGAATTCAAGAGCAAGCCATAGTAAAGTGAAAGCAGAGATACACATTCCATAGACAGAATGCAGTCCATCTCAGAAGGTGAGAGCAGGATTTCCCTGGTGGTGCAGTGGTTAAGAATCCGCCTGCCAATGCAGGGGATGTGGGTTTGAGCCCTGGTCCAGGAAGATCCCACATGCCACGGAGCAACTAAGCCTGTGCGCCACAACTACTGAGCTTGTGCTCTAGAGCCCATGAGCCACAACTACTGAGTCCGTGCACCACAACTACTGAAGCCTGCATGCCTAGAGCCCATGTTCTGCAACGAGAAGCTACCGCAATGAGAAGTCTGCACACTGCAACAAAGACCCAATGCAGCCAAAAATAAATAAATAAATAAATAGATTTATTTTTTAAAAAAAAAGTGAGAGCAGCCCTGGGAGAAACAGTCTCCACAGAGTGTGGGCTGTCTCAGAAGGTGAGAGCAGCCAAATGGATGTTGAATTTTGTCAAAAGCTTTTTCTGCATCTATTGAGATCATCATATCGTTTTTATCCTTCAATTTGTTTATGTATCACATTGATTTATGGATATTGAACCATCCTTTCATCCCTGGGATAAATCCCACTTGATCATGGTGTATGATCTTTTTAATATATTGTTGAATTCAGTTTGCTAATATTTTGTTGAGGATTTTTGCATGTTTATCAGTGATATTGGCTTGTAACTTTCTTTCTTTTCTTTTTTTTGTGTGTCTTTGTCTGGTTTTGGTATCAGGGTGATACTGGCCTAGTAGAATGAGTTTGGAAGCATTCCTCCCTCTTCAGTTTTTTGGAATAGATTGCGAAGGATAGGTATTAACTGTTCTTTAAATGTTCGGTAGAATTCACCTGTGAAGCCATCTGGTCCTGGACTTTTGTTTGTTGTGAGGTTTTTTTTTTTTAATTACTAATTCAATTTCATTACTGGTAATCGATCTGTTAATATTTTCTATTTCATCTTGATTCAGTCTTGGGAGGTTGTACGTTGACAGTTTACATTATGATTCATTCTTGGTGTTGTACGTTGTATGTATGGGTTTTGACAAATGTATAATGATGTGTGTCCACCATTATAGTATCATACAGAGTTTCACTGCCCTAAAAACCCTCTGTGCTCCACCTTTTCATCCCTTCCTCTCTCTAACCCCTGGTAACCACTGATCTTTTTACTGTCTCCATGATTTTGCCTTCCAAAATATCATACAATATATAGCCTTTTCAGATTGGCTTCTTTCACTTAGTAACATGCATTTTAGTTTCCTCCATGCCTTTTCATGGCTCAATAGCTCATTTTTTTTTAAATACATTGTCTGGATATATCAGTTTATTTAATCATTCACCTACTGAGGATATCTTGGTTGCTTCCAAGTTTGGGCAATTATGAATAAAACTGCTATAAACATCTGTGTGCAGGTTTTTGTGTGGACATAAGTTTTCAGCTCCTGTGGGTAAATACCAAGGAGCATGATTGCTGGATATTATAGTAAAAGTACATTTAGTTTTTTTAAAGAATCCACCAAATTGTCTTCCAAAGTGGCTGTACCATTTTGCATTTCTACCAGCACTGAAAGTTCCTGTTGTTCCACATCCTTGCCAGCTTTTGGTATTGTCAGTGTTTTGAATTTTGGCCATTCTAAAAGGTGTGTAGTGGTATCTCATTATTTTGGGGGGGGCGGGGGGAGGGAGTTGTTTTGTTTTGAGGTATAGTTGATTTACAATGTTGTGCCAATCTCTGCTGTACAGCAAAGTGACTCAGTTATGGTATCTCCTTGTTTTAATTTGCATTCCCCTGATGACATATGATGTGAAGCATCTTTTCATATGGTTGTTTGCCATCTGTGTGTTTTCTTTGGTGAGGTGTCTGTTAAGTTCTTGGCCCACGTTTTAATCAAGTTGTTGGGTTTTTTAAATTGTTGAGTTAAGTATTCTTTGTATATTCTGGATAACAGTCCTTTATTGTATATGTCTTGCAAATATTTCTCCCAGTCTGTGGCTTGTCTTTTCATTTTCTTGAACTCTCTCTTACTTTCACTGCAATTTATTTGTTGAAGAAACTGGGTTGTTTGTCCTATAGTTTCCCATATTATGGGTTTAGCTAATTGCATTCCTGTGGAATTGATTGTTTAATGTCTCTCTGGTGTTTTTGTTTTGGTAAATTGATATTAAGATCTAGAGGCTTAATCAGAGTCAGATTTTTTTTTAAGTTTTCCATTTAGAATATGTTATCCTAAGAGCCATTTTTTAAAATATTTATTTATTTATTTATTTATTTATTTTTGGCTGCATTGGGTCTTTGTTGCTGTACGTGGGCTTTCTCTAGTTGCAGCGAGCGGGGGCTACTCTTCATTGCTGTGTGCAGGCTTCTCTTGTTGCGGAGCACGGGCTCTAGGTGCACAGGCTTCAGTAGTTGTGGCACACAGGCTCAGTAGTTGTGGCACACGGGCTTAGTTGCTCTGCGGTATGAGGGATCTTCCCGGACCAGGGCTCGAACCCATGTCCCCTGCATTGGCAGGCGGATTCTTAACCACTGCGCTACCAGGGAAGTCCCCAGATTCATATTTTTACATTTTGTTTTTATTTTTCAAGAATGTTTCATAAATGGTGTTGTGTACTTCAATCAGGAGGCACATATATCTGGTTGTCTCAATTACTAACAGCCTTTTGTTGACCATTGCCTAGATTCATTATTTCAGTAGGAGTTACAATATCATGATATTCTAATTTGGCTAGAATACTTCTCTAAAGAAAGACTTTTCCTTAATCACTAGTTGGCTACCTTGAGGTATAGTTCATACAGAAAAGTCTTGGTTCTTTCCTTTTATTTACCAGTTTTCAAAATAATGTGCAGATTCCCTAGCATCCTCCAAAGGTGACAATGAAGTTTTTATAAAAAGTACTTCAGGGGCTTCCCTGGTGGCGCAGTGGTTGAGAATCTGCCTGCTAATGCAGGGGACACGGGTTCGAGCCCTGGTCTGGGAAGATCCCACATGCCGCGGAGCAACTAGGCCCGTGAGCCACAACTACTGAGCCTGCGCGTCTGGAGCCTGTGCTCTGCAACAAGAGAGGCCGCGATAGTGAGAGGCCCGCGCACCGCGATGAAGAGTGGCCCCCACTTGCCGCAACTAGAGAAAGCCCACGCACAGAAACAAAGACCCAACACAGCCAAAAATAAATAAATAAATAAATAAATAAAGTGAAAAATTAAAAAAAAAAAAAAAGTACTTCAAACTTGGATTTAAACTCATTTTGATGGTTTTCAGTCTACTGAATCAAAGCTCAAATTTTCCCATTTCTGGCCAATGGAAGCCTCTCTTCAAGTTAGCTCCTGAGTCCTGTTAATGCAACCCCAGTCATCTTTGATAGCTTCCTTGCTTTCTGGTAAAACAAGATGTTTCAGACTCATCTTATATATTTCCTGCCCCATCCCTGAATTGACCATTTCTCTAATAGCTGAGGAGATGACTTTTTACCAGCAGCTTGTCTGGTTTTATCTGCCAACCTCATCTTTGCCCATGAACCTTCATTAATTCAGCTGCTGATTGATTATCTTCTGCAGTTCCAGGGCAAGACTCTGTGGCCACTTTGATATACAAGGATACCTGTTGCCCTCCTTTTATTACTTTGCCTCAAAATAGGGACCTAGACCTACTCTTAATTCCCCACAGCACAGATAAGAACCGCTATAACTTTTTACAAGACTTGACTGAAAGTTGAGGACATGACAGCATCTAGAAACTAACAACTACCATTAGCTATGGCTGCTCATAGAACCACAATCCACCCCACTCATTATTCAGGGCTTCTTTGTGGCCGAGGCCAGCTCACCCCACACTCAGGGACACCCTTGATCATCAGTCAACACACTAGATTCTAGGCCAGAGAGAGGAAGGAAAGTCCTTTCCTAAATCCCATCGACTTCCCCAACTTACAAAGTTGCATTTTCTTAATTAAGGTATAATTGACTTACAATATTATACTAGTTTCAGGTGTACAACATAGTGATTCAATATTTTTATACATAACAAAATGATCACAGAAATTTGTATTTTTCTAGGAATTTATTAGCATAAAGTTGTTCTCTTTTATTCCTAATATTAGTTATCTATGCCTTGATTAGTCTTGCCAGAGATTTTTAATTTTATTATTCTTTTTTCAGCAACAAACTTTTGACTTGGTTGTTACTGTCAATTGTTATGTTTATTTTCTATTGTCCTAATTTTGGCTTTTATTATTTTCTTTCTTTTTTTTTAATACTTTCATATTTTATTACTAATCAGGTGTACTTTATTTTTTATTGAAGTATAGTATAATTTACAATATTATATTAGTTTCAGGTATACAACATAGTGATTCAGTATTTTTTATTGTTTTCTTCCTTATACTTTCTTTGAGTGATTCTGATGAGGTTGCTGGTTACTGTGGCATGACCTAGTCTGTAGGATATCTTCCATTTGCTTCTCCGGAAGTACTCTCCACCCTCTCTGCCCCACGAGGGTGAAGTGTTCTCTACTCCTGTAGCCTGTATGAACTACCCCAGTGGGTTCACTTTCCTTCCGGCTTCTACTTGGGTCCAGTCAATGGGGCGTCCAGGCAGGAGATTGGCGAAAGGGAGTAGAATGATGTCATGATATTTGTCCCCCTGGCTTCCTTCCTGCCGGGGTGCTTCAGGCTGGCTAGTCTCTCAATTGAAGGTCACTGTTCCTCTCAACTCTTTCTTTTCAGGAAATGGTAACCTTTCCATTCCCTTGTTCTTTCAGGCTAGGTATGGTAATTGCTGTGCTATTAGTAGCCCCAGATTACTGAGTTATCCTTTGTGGTTCTCTTACACTTGGCCCATACCTTTGTAAATAGTCTTTTTATTAAACCCTCCTCTAATCTTCCTAATTTGAATGAGCCATATTTTTCCTGTCAGGTGCCTGACTGTTACACCTAGAGACCATTCTGACTGGTACATGTTTTTAATTTAAAGTCTAAAGTTAATCATTATCTTTACACCACTCCCAAATAAAAGAAAAACATTAGATTAGCAAGGTTGTGGGATACAAGATCAATATTCAAAAGTCAGTTTACTTCTATACATTTGCAATTAACAATATAGAAATGAAATTAAGAAAACATTTCCATTTATAATAGCATAAAATAGAATAAATTACTTGGGAGTAAATTTAACAAAAGAAGTACAAGAAGATTTGTACACTGAAAACTATAAAACATTGTTAAAAGAAAACTTTAAAGACCTAAATAAATGGAAAAATATTTCCATGTTCATGGGTTAGAAGACATAATATTGTTAAGATGGCATTACTACCCAAATTAGTCTACAGATTGAATGCAATCTCTATCAAAATTCAGCTGCCTTTTTAAGAGAATTTGACAAGCTGATCCTAAAAGTCATTTGGAAAGTCAGGGGACCCAGAATAGCCAAAACAATCTTGAAAAAGAACAAAACTGGAGGATTCACACGTCCTGATTTCAAAACTTACTACAAAGATACAATAATCAAGACAGTGTGGTGCTGGCATAAGGATAGATGTATGAATTAATGGAATAGAACTGAGAGTGCAGAAATAAACCTTTATATTTATGGTCAGTTGATTATTGAAAAAGGTGCCAAGGCAATCCAATGGGGAATATTTTGTTTGTTTGTTTGTTTTAAATTTATTTATTTTTATTTTTGGCTGTGTTGGGTCTTCATTTCTGTGCGAGGGCTTTCTCTAGTTGCGGCAAGCGGTGGCCACTCTTCATCATGGTGCGCAGGCCTCTCACTATCGCGGCATCTCTTGTTGGGGAGCACAGGCTCCAGGCGCGCAGGCTCAGTAGTTGTGGCCCACGGGCCTAGCTGCTCCGCGGCATGTGGGATCTTCCCAGACCAGGGCTCGAACCTGTGTCCCCTGCATTGGCAGGCAGATTCTCAACCACAGCGCCACCAAGGAAGCCCCCAATGGGGAATATTTTTAACAAATTTTGCTGGGACAACTGGATATCTACTTGCACAAGAAAGATTTTGGACCACTATTTAACACCATATTAAAAAAAAATTAACTCAATGAATCAAAGACCTAAATAGGAGCTAAAACTATACAATTCTTAGGAGAAAACATAGGCATAAATCTTTGTGACCTTGGATTAGGCCATGGCTTCTTAGAAGACACCTTAAAGCACATGTAGACAAAGAAAAACAGATAAATTGGACTTTCTCAAAATTAAAAACTTTGTGCTTCAAAGGACACTATCCCTACAGAATGGGAGAAAATATTTGCAAATCAAATATCTGGTGAGGGTCTAGTATCCAGAATATATAAAGAACTCTTACAACTCAACAATAAAAGACAACCCAATCAAAAAATGGGCAAAGGAGATAAATAGACATTTCTCCAAAGAAGTATACAGACGGCCAACAAGCACATGAAAAGATGTTTAACATCATTAGTCATTAAGGAAATGCAAATCAAAACCACAATGAGATACCACTTCACATCCACTAGGACAGTGTCTTAGTCTGTTTGGGGTGCTATAACAAAATACCATAAACTAAGTGGCTTATACACAATAAAATTTATTTCTCACAGTTCCAAAGGCTGGGAAGTCCAAGATCAACGTGCTGGCAGATTCCGTGTCTGCTGAGAGCCTGCTTCCTAGATGGCTGTCTTTTCACTGTAACCTCACATCAGAAAGGATGAGGGATCTCTCTGGGGCCTCTTTTATAAGGGCACTAACGCCATTCATGAGGGTGAAACTAATCACCTCCCAAAGGCCCCACCTCCTAATACCATCGCCTTGGGGGTTAGGATTTCAACATGTGAATTTTGGGAAGACATAAACATTCAGTCCATTGCAGATGGCTATAATAAAAAAAAAGTAGACAAACAAATGTTAAGAAGAATTTGGAACCCTCATATGTTGGAGGTGGGAATACAAAATGGGGAAGCTGGTCTGGAAAACAGTTTGGCAGTTCCTCAAAAAGTTAAACATAGAATAACCTATGACCCACTAATTTCACTCCTAGGTATATATATACCTGAGATAAATGAAAACATATACCCACATGAAAACTTAAACACCAATGTTTATAGCAGCATTATTCATAATAGCCCAAAGTGTAAAAAACCCTAATGTCCGTAAACTGAAAAATGGATAAACAAAATGTGGCATATCCATACAATGGAATATTTTTCAACCACAAAAAGGAATGAAGTACTGATAAATACTACAACATGGATAAACCTTGAAAATATATGCTAAGTGGAAGAAGCCAGACACAAAAGACCACTTATCATATTGTTCTTTTTATATGAAGCACATAGCCTAGACAAATCCATAGAGACAAAGTAAATCGTTAGTTGCCAGGGGGAGAGGAGGGAGGAATGGGGAGTTACTCCTAATGTGCATAGGGTTGTGTTTTTTTTTGGTGGGTGATGAAAATGTAAAATTAGATAGTGTTGATGGTTACACAACTTTGTGAATATACTAAAAACCACTGAACCGTACACCTTATTTTTAAAAATTTTTTTGGCTGCGTTGGGTCTTTGTTGCTGCACGCTGGCTTTCTCTAGTTGTGGTGAGCGGGGGCTACTCTTTGTTGTGGTGCACGGGCTTCTCATTGCGGTGGCTTCTCTTGTTGCGGAGCACGGGCTCTAGGAGCAAGGGCTTCAGTACTTGTGGCTCGCGGGCTCTAGAGCGCAGGCTCAGTAGCTGTGGCATACAGGCTCAGTAGTTGTGGCACGCGGGCTCTAGAGCGCAGGCCCAGTAGCTGTGGCGCACGGGCTTAGTTGCTGCGCGGCATGTGGGATCTTCCCGGACCAGGGCTCAAACCTGTGTCCCCTGCATTGGCAGGTGGATTCTTATCCACTGCGCCACCAGGGAAGTCCCTGAACCGTACACTTTAATAGAGTGAATTTACGGCATATGAATTATATCTCAATTTTTTAAAAAAAGCAAAAAAAGAAAAAACAAAGAAGGAAACGAAAAAGAACATACACCCTCTCAAGAAGCAGCAGCAATTTGCAGGCACAGAGTGGTCTAAATCCATACCTGGAAAATAAATTTACCAAAGGAAGCATTCTGCATGCGGAGAGGTAAGCTATTCTGTTTATATATTTTTTCAAACAAACTTTCTTGCTTGTTTAGTGCCTTAGAGCAGTGTTTTTGAGACTCAGCTTATGACCCTTCAGCAGGTCAAGAAATAAATATAATGAGTCACAACTAACTTTTACAATAATGAAACAGAATGGATTAGAAATTGTTAGAGTGTATCATGTTGATCCTTGACAAGAACCAAGGGCATTGGCACAATACTAAGGCTAATTGCATCATGCTGTGGGAGAGAGACACAGATGGAATGTGAAAAATATATACATTGGTTAGGAGCAGATTGTTTTATTCAGTGGACTGGCATCTACTTTGATTTTCTGGTCTATGACTGTCAATAATATGATCATCACCCTAAAATGGGAGAATCGAGTATTGTTTAACTTTATAGCAACATAATTTGAAGTTAGTTGTGAATGAAAGTGTGGGAGAATTTTATTTTTGGCAACATTGCCATGACTTTCAACTGAGTTTTGGTTAGGAATTTGCAGTGTGGTTTTTCAGAAAGTTCATAATCAGGAAAATCTTGAATGTGTGGGAAAATGTAGCATTTTTTTATTGAACTAGTTCAAATTGCCCTTAAATAATTATTTTAATGCTACAAAAAATGAGAATGAGAAGGTGAAAAATATGGGAACAGTGAATAGTGATATTGGGGAAAGTACTAACGTTAGCAGACAGTGGCTGTATTTGTGCCTCATTAAAAAGAAAGGGTAAGTTTAGTAAGACAGCTCTTAAAAAATATGGCTTTTGGGACTTCCCTGGTGGCACAGTGGTTAAGAATCCGCCTGCCAATGCAGGGGACACAGGTTCGAGCCCCGGTCTGGGAAGATCCCACATGCCACAGAGCAACTAAGCCCGTGTGCCACAACTACTGAGCCTGCGCTCTAGAGCCCGCGAGCCACAACTACTGAGCCCACGTGCCACAAGTACTGAAGCCCGTGTGCCTGGAGCCCATGCTCTGCAGCAAGAGAAGCCACTGCAATGAGAAGCCCATGCACCGCAACGAAGAGTAGCCCCCGCTCGCCACAACTAGAGAAAGCCCCCGTGCAGCAACAGAGACCCAATGCAGCCAAAACAAAACAAACAAACAAACAAAATATATATATATACATATATATATGGCTTTATCAAATGTGCAAAACCAAAAAGTGACATATACTAGTGTGTTATTTGTAATGATACACTTGCCAATGAAAACTTAAAGCCACCAATATTAAAAAGATACTTGGAAACATGATGTGCTGACTTAGTCCCTTAAATATTTTCAAAAAAGGAAAAAATATATATAATGTGATGGGTAAATTTTTCTGAGTCATGATGTAGCTGTCAGTGAGAAAACCTTATTATCATTGTATTGGGTTGCACATTATGTGTCTAAAGGGAAAATTGCTCACATGGCTCCTGAAAAAAAATTATTCTTTTGGCATATATATTATTTTGTTTTTGTTTTTCTTCCAGTTTTATTGAGATATAATCGACACACAGCACTGGATAAATTTAAGGTGTACAGCATGATGATTTGACTTAGAAACATCTTGAAATGATTACCACAATAAGTTTAGTGAACATCCGTCATCTCATATAGATACAACATTAAAGAAATAGAAAAAAATGTTTTCTTGTGATGAGAAATCTTAGGATTTACTCTCTTAACAACTTTCCTCTATAACATGCAGCCGTGTTAATTATATTTATCATGGTGTACATTACACCCCTAGTATTAATTTATCTTATAACTGAAGGTTTGTACCTTTTGACTGCCTTCATCCAGTTCTCCACCCCTCACCCCCTGCCTCTGGCAACCACAAACCTGATCTCTTTTCCTGAGTTTGTTTGTTTCTGAAGTATACTTGACCTATAAAACTATGTTAGTTCCTGTTACACAACATAGTGATTTGATATTTCCGTGCTCTGCAAGATGCTCACCACACTAAGTCCAGTTACGATCTGCCACCATACAAAGATGTTACGTAATTATTGACTATATTCCCCACACTGGACATTTCATACCCCTGACTCATTTCTTTTGTAACTGGAATTTTGTACCTCTTAATCTCCCTCATCAATTTCTTTCCTCCCCCTCCCAACTCCCCTCTGCAGCCACCTGTTTGTTCTCTGTATCTATAACTCTGTTTCTGTTTTGTTATGTTTGTTCCTTTGTTTTCGTTTTTAGGTTCCACATATAAGTAAAATCATACAGCATTTGTCTTTCTCTGTCTGACTTATTTCACTTAGCATAATACCTTCTAGGTCCATCCATGTTGTCACAAATGGCAAGATTTCATTCTTTTTTTTGTGGCTGAGTAATATCCATGGTGTGTGTGTGTGTGTGTGTGTGTATATATATATGTCACGTGTTCTTTATTCATTCATCTATTGATGAGCACTTATGTTGCTTCCATATCTTGGCTTTTGTAAATAATGCTGCAGTGAACATAGAAGTGCATATATCTTTTTGAATTAATGTTTTCATTTTCTTTGCATAAATACCCAGGAGTGAAATTGCTGGATCGTATGGTAGTTCTATTTTTAATTTTTTGAGGAATCTCCATACTGTTTTCCATAGTGGCTGCAACAATTTACATTCCCACCAATAATGCACGAGGGTTCTCTTTTCTCCACATCCTCACCCACACTTGTTATTTGTTGTCTTTTTGATAATAGCCATCTGACAGGTGAGAGGTGATATCTCATTGTGGCTTTGATTTGCATTTCCCTGATGATGAGTGATGTTGAGCATCTTTTCATGTGCATGTTGGCTATCTGTATGTCTTTTTTGGAAAAATGTCTATTCAGATCCTCTGCCCATTTTTTAATCGAGTGATTTTGTTTTTTTGATGTTGAGTTGTATGAGTTCTTTGTATCTTTTGGATACATCATTTGCAAATATCTTACTGGATATATCATTTGCAAATATCTTCTCCCATTCAATAGGTGGCCTTTTGGTTTTGTTGATGGTTTCCTTCCCTGTGCAAAAGCTTTTTAATCTTCTGGTATGTATTTTGGTGTGTACTGTTTTTATGGTACATCAACTGATAAAAATGTGTCTTAGCAATAATACGATTTCTCCTTGAATCTTTGCTGTTGCAGATTTTAGAAGCAATGTTTGTTATGCTATGACAGTCTGGTATAGATTTTGTGATCCAACTTGAGAAAGACAAGTTGCAAATTGCACAACACTTAATTTATGCCTGATATGAGTGGTAAGGCCATTTTAAGGAGGGTCTTGTTATGTGTTTAGTTAACCTCTTCACACAAAACTTGATTTAAAATGTTTACAGAATTGACAAGTGCAATTTTGGTCAATGTAAATTAGTCTGGAAAAATGAAACTATAACAAAGGCATTTAAAAATTGTTAGAAGCATTTAAAAACAATGTTATTTGGCATACTCTTTTATATGTTGTAAATCTTTGGAAAACAGATTCTGCTGAAATTCATGTGTATGTTCTTGTTAATTTCGTTAAAGGAAGCTGACAAAATAGCCAATTAAAAAAAAAACTTTTTCGGGGATTAGAGCTGACCTACCACTTAGTTTATCATATCAAAGTTAGTTGGTTGTCTTAAAGGAAAGTCCAAAGCACATTATAGGAATACAAGAATGAAATTCATATTTTTCTAGCCAAAAAGCAATCTCATTTGGAAAATCTTTTCAAAGTTTTTTTTGAGTAACAATGTTGGCCTATTTGATATATTTTTTAACATTCTTAGTGAATTAAATTAGAAAGTTCTTGGGAAACCCATTCCAACATTTCAAGCCTATCTAAGCATTTCAAATAATATTACTGCTATGGCAAGCAAGATTTCAATATATATGCCACTGGATCCATGGTTTTCAAATGTGGTCCCTGGTCCAGCAGCATCAGCATCACCAGAGAACTTCTTACAAATGCAAACTCTTGGGCTCCACCCCAGACCTTCTGATTCAGAAACTCTGGGGTAGGGCCAGCAATATGTGTTTCAACAAGCCTTCCAGGTGATTCTGATACAAGCTTAAGTTTGAGAACCAAGGTACTGGATGTCCCCATCATTGTTGCAACAAATTGATGAGACCTTATTAATGAAAGCAGTTTGAATTAAATGAAATAAAATTAGAGATTTTTATTGCACCTTATCTCCTATGTTGGTATTAGTGTTATGCTGGCCTCGTAATATCAGTCGGGGAATGTTAACTCTTTTTCTGGTCTTTGGAAGAAATTGTGTATTGCTGGTATTATTTCTTCCTTAAAAGTTTAGTAGATATCACAGCCATTTGGGGCTGGAGTTTTCTTTGTGGGAAGGTTTTTAATTTATAGATTCAATTTCTTAATAGATATGGGATTATTCCAATTTTGTATTACTTCTTGGTGTCCATTTAGGTATGGATTTTTTTCTTAGAAATTTATTTATTTCATCTAAATTTTCAAACGTCTAGGCATAAAATTGTTCATTATGTCCTCTTACAATCTTCTTCTTGTTCATTATATCCTGCTGAAGATCTGAAATGATGTTCCTCCTTTCAATTTTTGACACTAATTCGTGGTTGGAATCTATTCTTTTTTTTCACAGGGTCTGTTCTAATTAGGTCCAGTAGTATTTCCCACCATTGTTTTTTGGCATGATCAGTGCAAGTCTCAACACAGTGAAACATCACAGTTTTGATCTCACAGACGGACCGGAAGGACGTTAATATTTGGGGAAGCTGGGTTACGGGTGTAAGGGAACTGTTTGTACTATCCTTGCAACTCTTATGTAAATCTAAAGTTATTCCAAATTAGAAGTTTTTTTAAAAAGAACAGGAAAAAACGGTATTAATTATCCACTTATTCATCAAGCTCCACTCAGAAGGACTTCGGGCTGTTTGTAAGACTCGAATCCACCAGAGAATTCGAATTTGTTGCCTGTCAGGAGGTTCCCAAGAATTGTAGTAAAGACAGAGGCAGTGTCTTTTACTCAGAATTTTCTTTCTTTTTAAAAGAGATTTTTTTGGATTCTTTCCAAAAAGGATTTTTTAAAGGGGATAATTATACAAGTCAAGGAAATAAGGCTTTGAATATCTTTTGAACTATATGTGTGTTAAAAGGAGGGAAAAGTAATCTTGTTACTTTATCCTTCTATCAGATGCAATCTACCTATGAAATTGAAAGAAACCACAAGAACTAAGTATTGAACAATACTAAAAAGGTTTGTGAGCAAGGGTTAAGTTGTGAGAGTCCGACCAGAAATACTTCCAGAGTTCTGAAAAGGGTAGGAGCTTAGTCTTAAAGAAAATGTGGGATTTGCAGGAGTTGGGGGCTCTCATCCTTAGCATGACAGGAGGTCTCTAAGGATCCCAGTCTGCCTGGAACGTGGAGGGGATGTGGAAGAACAGTGGGAATCAGGATTGAATACTTAGGGGTAAACCTGGATTGTGTAGAGCCTTAAAAATGCCAGTTTAAAGCCACTGAATTTTACATATTTTTGAACAAGAAAACTTATGTGATAAAAATAATATAATAATAATAGTTAATATTTTGTTAGTGTCTACTTTGTGCCAGGCCCTGTGTTATATATATTATCTCATATAAAACTCAGAACAATCCATTGGGGTTGATACTGTTATTGTCTCCATTTACACATAAGCAAATTGAGGCTTTAGAAAGTTAAGTAACTTGTTCAAGCTTATAATGCTTGTGTGGATTGGAATTGCTTATCTATCTGTCTTCCTCCACTAGACCCTGGACCCTGGAAGGCACAAACCAGGCTTATCTTATTCACAGATATATCTCCAGTTCCTAGGACAGTGCCTGCACATAGTAAGTTTGCAATAAATATTTGGTGAATGAATGAAATTTAATGACCATATGCCTTTATTTATAACTGCACGTATTCCATCTTGCTATGACAATTTGTTGGTTAGTTTATTAACTCCCTATTTTATGCCTCTTTGTTGAGATAACATGTATCTAACTTTTGACACAGTGTCTGGAACATACATAGTAGGTCTTTTTTAATGTAAATTTTCTTCCTTTCTTCCCTTTGCATTTCTACCATAATTTCTGATACATAGCAGGTGTTCCATGAACAGCCTTGAGATAACTAGTGTGAAGCCCAAGCCAAGAACCTTGTGGCAAAATTAGTGTGTGTGTGTGTGTGTGTGTGTGTATGCATCTTTTTGGGGAGAAGGGGTTTAAGCTTTCATCATAGAAGGGTCCTCATCCCCTCAAAAAGTTAGGAAGTGCTGTTGTAGATTAAGGAGTGATTGGCTCTGGAAGTGAGGAAAGAATCTACATTGGTGGGGATTGGAGCAGAGATCTAGAGTGATTGTATTTTCTGAACTCAGATCAGGTGACAGAGTTGAACAAGTTCAAGTCTCACAGGGGCCATTTAAAATTAGGATTGTCCCAGAAAATACCAAAAGGACACAGGAACTGGCTTGACAGGACTACCACTGGTCAAATTTGGGACAATTTGAGCATTAAAAACAATAATGATGTTGGATATTAACCTGTTATTGGACATATTTGCGAATATCTTCTGCCATTCAATAGGTTGTCTTTTCATTTTGTCCATGGTTTCCTTTGCTGTGTGAAAGCTTTTAAGTTTAATTAGGTTCCATTTGTTTATTTTTATTTGGTTTCCTTTGCTTTAGTAGACGGATCCAAAAAAATATTGCTGTGATTTATGTCAAAGAGTGTTCTGCCTATGTTTTCCTCTAGTAGTTTTATAGTATCTGGTCTTACATTTAAGTCTTTAATCCATTTTGAGTTTATTTTTATATATGGTGTTAGAGAATGTTCTAATTTCATTCTTTTACATGTAGCTGTTTAGTTTTCCCAGTACCACTTATTGAAGAGATTGTCTTTTCTCCATTGTATATTCTTGCCTTCTTTGTCATACGTTACTTGACCATATAAGTGTGGGTTTATTTATTTCTGGGCTGTCTATTCTGTTCCATTGATCTATGTCTCTGTTTTTGTGCCAGTAACATACTGTTTTGATTACTGTAGTTTTGTAGTATAATCTGAAGTCAGAGAGCATGATTCCTCCAGCTCTGTTCTTCTTTCTCAAGATTGTTTTGGCTATTTGGGGTCTTTTGTGTGTCCGTACAAATTTTAAAATTATTTTTTCTAGTTCCGTGAAAAGTGCCATTTTATTTTGATAGGGATTGCATTGAATCTGTAGATTGCCTTGGGTAGGGTGGTCATTTTAACAATATTAATTCTTCCAGTCCAAGAACACAGTATATCTTTCCATCTGTGTGTGTTGTCTTCAGTTTCTTTCATCAGTATCTTATATATAGTTTTCCACATACAGGTCTTTTACCTCCTCTGGTAGGTTTATTCCTTGGTATTTTATTCTTTTTGATGTGATGGTTAATGGGACTGTTTCCTTAATTTCTCTTTCTGACAAAATGAAAAGACAACCTACTGAATGGGAGAAGATATTTGCAAATGACATGACTGATAAGGGGTTAATATCCAACATATATAAACAGCTCATACAACTCAACATCAAGAAAAAAAAACAACTCAATTAAAAAATGGCCAGAGGAACTGAGTAGACATTTTTTCCAAAGAGGAAATGCAGATGGCTAAAAGACACATGAAAAGATGCTCAATATCACTCATCGTAAGGGAAATGCAAATCAAAACCACAATGAGATATCACCTCACACCAATCAGAATGGCTGTCATCAAAAGGAACCCAAATAACAAACGTTGGCATGGGACTTCCCTGGTGGCACAGTGGTTAATACTCCATGCTCCCAATGCAGGGGGCCCGGGTTCGATCCCTGGTCAGGGAACCAGATCCCACATCATGCTGCAACTAAGAGTTCACATGCTACAACTAAGGAGCCGGTGAGCCGCAACTAAGGAGCCCACCTGCTGCAACTAAGGCCCTGTGCAACCAAATAAATAAAAAAAACAAAAAACAGAAACAAATGTTAGCGAGGATGTAGAGAAAAGGGAACCCTCATACACTGAAAAGACAGAAAAATGAAAGGGACTCTTTCATGAAAGACAGAAAAGATGAGGGGAGTCTTAGAGATTAAAAGACACTAAAGAGACATGGCATTCAAAAGCAATGAGTGATCCTTGATTGAATCCTGGATGTGGGGGGAAGACTCTATGGGACATTTTGGGGGGCAATTGCAGAAAATTGAATGTAAGGTAATATTATATCAACATTAAATTTCTTGGGTGTGATGGTGTCATGGTTATTAGGAGTATGTCCTTGTTCTTGGGAGATAGATGCTGAAATATTGGGGTGTAGTATCATGATATCTGTAATTTACTTTCAAATGGTTTGGCAAAAACTGTGATATATATGTACAGATACACATGTAGATAGAGAAGAAATAGATAAAACAATGTTAACAATTGGTGAGTTTAAGCAAGGATATATGAGTATTCATCGTATTATTCTTTCAGCTTTTCTGTAGATTTGAAAATTTCCCCCAAAAAAGCTGAGGGAAAATAAAATATTGCAAATAAGGTGCTTGGCCAACGGTAAATGCTGAAAGAAGGGTGGGTCTTACACAAGTGTATAAGCCCCATGAGAGCAGGGACTTTGTTTCTTTTATTTAGCACCTACAGTAGTGCCTGGCAGGTGAAATGGTACTCAACAAACATTTTTGAAACAAATCCTTGAGAGATTGTACATTAGAAATGTAATGTGAAAGAATATAACCGTCGGAAATAACACCAAAGGACGATGCATGAACAGCTGTTTCTGTGGTCTGAATATAACTGTGCCAGTTGCTTTGATTAAAATGACTTTTCTATGATTAAAAAATATGATCTAAAAAAATTGCCCCAGAAAATCCATCTGCCCAGTTGAGTTTGGTAACTCATTTACAAGAAGTGATATTCTCTGAGTAGTATCAGCATGTTTGGTTAAGCCACTTGGGATTATTGTGGGGGAAAAAAATTAGCCTATTAAGGAGCTTCAGTTTTTCTAACCCTGACCTAAATTGACATCAACTGGCCTCTTACGGGAGGGGTGCTCTGCCCTCTGGTGGTGAAAGACACTCATCTGGTTTCTACAGAAAGGGCCAGCAGAACAGAGATGAAGTGGAGAGTACCTTTACCCAGAGGTTTCTGGAAACCTATCTCCTTATTTCCTAGTCAGTATTGACCTTAGGACTGAACTTGATGTGATCATTTTTGACTCAGTGAATAGCCAGCTTTGGGGAATGCCTGGGCCAGGCTGGGCTGAGGAAGGTTCAAATTTAGGAATGTAAAGTGACATTTGTAGTTGGGTCAAAACTGAGGTGGGAAGACTTCCCAGCATGATGAGTGCCAAGGGAAACCTGAAGGGCCATTTGAACTGTAAGGTTTGTCAGGATCCTGTCTCCTTGCTGTGACAAGGATGAGAGTATATTCCACCATATGCCTCAGGAAGAGCTCTGGGTGGAATCTTAGGGCTGTGATTGCCCAGGGAAGGCTGGCTGCTGCACAGACGGCTGACCAATGTCCAGCTTTGTGTCCCTGGCATGGAATTTTTTTCCTTTTTTTTTTCTTAATTTCTAACATTAAAAGAACTTTTTTTCCTCCCTGTGTAAAAATGATACATATACTATGTAAAAAATTATGAAAAATATTAATAAAGTAAAAATTACCTGAAGTCTGTCTACATTGTGATAACCACAGTTGACATTTTTGATAACATTTCTTTCAGGTAATTCTGTGCATATAACCATATAGAGTATGAATGTCTAATTATACATGAATGGGGTCATAATATACCTCTTCCTTTGTAACTTGCTTTATTTTTCTTTCAAGAATGTGTGGTGAGCACCTTCCTATCCAGTTATAGATATGTAATTTTTAAAATTTACATTTTAAATTATTAAAGTTATCTACACTTATAATAAAATGCAAGGAATAGTGTAAAAGTTAGGAGAATGAATATTCTTTCCCTACCTCCTAATTCCGTTTCCCAGTGGTAATTGCTTTCAACTATTTTGTGCATAATCTTCCAGGTTTTGTAATGTATATGTAAATTTGTATAAGTAGATGATTTTTTCTTACACAAATGAGATCACATGATACACAGTGGTCTTCCATGAGCGCTTTTTTTTAAACAATTTTTTAAAGATTTTTTTTTTTTTTGATGTGGACCATTTTTAAAGTCTTTGTTGAATTTGTTACATATTGCTTCTGTCTTATATTTTGTTTTTTTGGCGGCGAGGCATGTGGGATCTTAACTCTTCGACCAGGGATCGAACCCACACCCCCTGCATTGGAAGGCGAAGTCTCAACCACTGGACCGCCAGGGAAGTCCCTCCATGAGCTTTTTTAACTTAGCTGTGTCATGAACATCTTCCCATGTCAGTGTGTGTGTGTGTGTGTGTGTGTGTGTGTGTGTGTGTGTGTCCTATTCCTTTCGGTGACTGTGCAGTATTCTGCTGAGTAGATGAAACGTGGTTCGTTTTACTAGTCACCTATTGATGGATATTCAGATTTTTCCAATATTTTGATATATAAATATCTCACTGAATATTTTAGTAATACATCTTGGTATACTTGTTTAGCTGTTGCTAAAACATAAATTCCTAGAAGCAGATAAAAGTATATGAATATTTAATTTTATTTGAAATCTTAGTATTTTATTTTGTAAATGATGATGTTCAATGGCTCAAATATTCCATTATATTGGAACACCAGATTTAACCATGATCCTACTTTATTGTTACATTTTTTTTCTATTTTTGCTTTCACAAATAATACAGTAATAAGCATTTTTGCATTAAATCATCATCATAGCAAGTAATATCATTAGGGAGCAATTATCAAGTCAAGAAGTTTGGATTTCTTTATGACTTAATTCATATTGCTA
The DNA here is from genome assembly GCF_028564815.1 of Eubalaena glacialis. Classification (NCBI taxonomy): domain Eukaryota; kingdom Metazoa; phylum Chordata; class Mammalia; order Artiodactyla; family Balaenidae; genus Eubalaena; species Eubalaena glacialis. The sequence goes on from NC_083728.1 coordinate 24,750,597, forward strand.
AAAAATTTCTTTGCAGAAAGATATATCAGTTTATGTTCTCACCATCAACATTCTACTATTAATAAAATTGAGGGTGGGCATTTTTTACACATTTACTGGCCATTTATTTTTCTTTTGTGAATTGCCTCTTTCTTTCTACCTATATTTCTATTGGGTTGTTTGGTTTTTTCCTTGATTTTTTTAAAAAACATTGATTGATTGATTGATTTTGGCTGCGCCGGGTCTTCGTTGCAGCATGTGGGATCTTTTTAGTTGCGGCAATGCGGACTTCTTAGTTGTGGCATGCGGACTCTTAGTTGCCGCATGCATGCGGGATCTAGTTCCCCGATCAGGAATCGAACCCGGGCCCCCTGCATTGGGAGCCCGGAGTCTTACCCACTGGACCACCAGGAACCCTTTCCCTTGATTTTTGTAGGTGTTCATGCATCTGTTCATTAATTTTTTGAACCAATAAACAAATATTTGACCACCTACTATGTGTCAAGTACTATTCTATGTGCTGGAGATAAATGCAGCAATGAACAAAGACCAAGATTATACTCCAGTCAGGGGAAGGGGTGCAAAAAGTAAACAACTATGTCATGTGGAGATAGTGCTATAGAAACAAAGCAGGTAATAAGATGTTGAGTTTAAGGAGTGCTGTTTTTATATGGATAGTAGGGAAGATCTCTCCGTGAATAGAAACCTGGAGTTCATGAGGAAGCAAGCCATTCAGAGAGCTTCCTGGGGATGAGAACTTCAGGCAGAGGGCACAGTAAGTCCTTCATACATTCTGGATATTGACTGTTTCCCAGAATATCACTTGCCTTTTATGGTTGTTCATAGTGTCTTGTACAGAAAATTTTAACATTGTTAAGGTCAAACTTGTCAATCTTTTCCTATTCATGACTTCTGGGTTTTATGATTGAGAAGAACTTTTCTATCCCCAAATCGTAAAAGTATTCCCATAGATTAACTTATACTATTTTTTTTTTTCGTAAATTTATTTATTTATTTTTGGCTGCGTTGGGTATTTGTTGCTGTGCGTGCAGGCTTTCTCTAGTTGCGGCGAGCAGGGGCTACTCTTCTGTGCAGTGCACGGGCTTTTCACTGCGGTAGCTTCTCTTGTTGTGGAGCATGTGCTCTAGGTTCGTGGGCCTCAGCACTTGTGGCACGTAGGCTTGGCAGTTGTGGCTCATGGGCTCCAGAGCGCAGGCTCAGTAGTTGTGGCACGCAGGCTCAGTAGTTGTGGTGCACAGGCTCAGTTGCTCCACGGCATGTGGGATCTTCCTGGACCAGGGCTCGAACCCGTGTCCCCTGCATTGGCAGGCAGATTCTTAACCACTGTGCCACCAGGGAAGTCCCCACTTGTACTATTTTTATACTTTGGTTTTTAACATATCAGATAATTTACATATCATAAATGTATGAGGTATAATTTACATATCATAAAACTCACCCATTTTGAGTGTACAATCTAATGATTTTTAGTCAACTTAAGGTTGTATAACTATTACCACAATCCAGCTTTAGAACTATACTTTGATTTTGTTATACATAGCTTTTAGTATGTCTGAGATTCATTTTAGCTTGGTGTAAAGTTTAAGACCTAACTTTTTTTTTCTTTGCCCATTGATTTGAAATGTCTTCCTTACCACATGCTAAACTTCCATGTACACCTGGACCTGATCCTGGTCTCCCTGTTCTAGGGGTCATAAATAGGGTTTTATTTGGCCCATGGAGTTTTTAAAATTGAGTGATTTCACATAAAAACCCAGACTTTTGGCCTTTCTGGAAAAACTAGACAATTCAGCAACAATCTGCAGGAGGCGAGTAGAGACCACTCCTTGTAGATGGGCATGGGGATGGTGACCACAATCACAGTTTGCCAGGAACAGTCCCTTTACACGCCTGCTGTCCCGTTGTAATTAATAGCATCCTTTCATTCTTAAAAGTTCTGGTTTGGGCAATAAGTTATGGGTCACAATCTCCACCATTCCTTATTGCATCACACCCAGCATTCCTCTTTCATTTATGTTACAAGACCCCCTCCCAGGAAGAAAAAAGGAGAGGAGATGCCATGATCCTGGCACAAAAGTTTGCCAAAAAAATGATTACCTGGGCTCAGAGTAGAACAGAACATACTATCTGGTGGGGAGAAATCAGGACAAGAGTCCTCTGACAGAGAATATGATGTCACAATTTACCAATCCTTTTCCCTTCCATTATTTCATTTAACATCACAACAACCTACCCAGTTACACAACTTACCCGGTTTGTTACTGTGCGTCTGTGTATGGATGTGCTGTCTTCCCTGTAACCCGCATTTCAAAACAGGGACCTAGTTACTCTGCTCTGCTCACCACTGTTTTCTCAGGGACCGTTCGGTGCTGGGCGCAGAGCTGGCCCCAAGGAACTATTTCCTGGCTGAATAGGCTCCCAGGAACTACTGACTGAATGAACTAATGAGGAAATTGAGGCTCAGAGAGGTCCATGGCGAGTCAGAGGCAGAAAGAAGCAGGCGGGAAATCAGACCAGACGGCCTGATTCCTGGTCTGGAATCCAAGATCTTTTCCTAGCCAGTTGGCTGTAACCTCCCCCAAATAGGCAAGAAATGGGAGAATGCACACGCAGGGACCTGTCTTCGACCTCGGGGGACCTCACTGAAATGCTGGACGGAGGGGCCAGAAGGATAAGTGGCGCAAGAAACGCCACATCGCTCTCTCGCACCTGCCCGCCTGAGATCAGGACTACATTTCCCAGCAGTCCCCGCGGCGCGCACGGCCCCTGCCACGCGTCTTGCGCCTCTGCCGTCGGCCCGCTGGGGGCGCTGCGGCGACCCCTCCGCCGCCCCGTAGGAATCTCCGCGGCCCCGGGGCCGCTTGCTTCCTGTTTGTCGGACGAGGAGACATGGCGGCGGCGCCGGCGGCTGCTGGGTCTGGGGCCGGCCGAGGGCGACGGGCGGCGGCAACTGTGGCGGCTTGGGGCGGATGGGGCGGCCGGCCGCGGCCTGGTAACATTCTGCTGCAGCTGCGGCAGGGCCAGCTGACCGGCCGGGGCCTGGTCCGGGCCGTGCAGGTACGAAGCCGGCCCGGAGGGGCGGGGCGGGGTGGACCGGGCGGGAGCTGGCGGGGGGCCGGGCAAGAGGCCTTTCCAGGCCGCCGCTGTACGGGCCCGACCCCTCTTGGCTGGCCGCGGGGCCTCCCTGTGGGCTGTCGCGACGCTGTCAGCCGCGGCGGGGCAGTGGGCAGCGGCAGGCTAGAGGCTCCGGGTTAGGGGCCGAGCAGGGCTGGGCTGCATCGGGCATTGATGGCGTGTACGAGTCCTAGGCCCAGCTCCTGGATCCTCCCTTCCTTGCGCCACGTCTGCACGTCTGGGGGACCCTGGGCGAGTTTGCTGTAGCCTCTACGGGCCGCGAGTTTCTTCCCCGTGACTTGGGCGGTGGGTCATCACTGCAAACCCCAAACGGTTCCCAAGCCATCATAAATGTCATTCTCTCAGAGAGGCCTTTCCTCGACACAACCCTCCCCCTTCTAAAGTGGGTCCCCATTGTTATTCAGTTACAGGCCTGAATTTGTTCCGTTCACATTACTTTCTTAGTCTGTAATTACATATTTCTTTGTTGTCTATCTTTTTTCTCGCCTGTATCCCACGTTAGGCTGAGCTCCAGCGGGTGCAGGGACTGTATCTGGTTTGCCAGAGTAGAGCGTCATGGTTAAGAGCTAGGGCTCAGGAGTCAGGCCTGGATTCAGAACCCTGCTCTCTCTTGCTTGGGCAAGTTACGTTTCTGTGCCTCAGTTTCCTGATTTGTAAAATGGAGATGATAATTAGTAACCTACCCGTTAAGGTGTTGTGGGCATCGAAGACAATTGTGTAAAGCGTTAAATGCATTTCTGGTGCACAGTAAAAAGCTGACGAGTAATCAGTTAATGCTATAATTGGTATGTGGCTTATAATAGTGCCCAATATATGATTAGTATTTTTTTTTTTTTTGAGTGAATGAAGGACACTGCTTTAGGGTAAAGCAGGATGAATAAACCTAGGCTGCTCGCTCCTCTACTCCCCCTGCCCCCATGTTCCCAGAACTTACGTTGCAAACACACCTGTAAAACATTGGCTTAATTTAAGGACAGCTTTTGCATAAAGAAACTTTTTAAGTAAATACAGGAATAGTAATAAAGTGATTGGTGGGAGTGGAGTGGGAATTGGGTAGATGAGGGAGAGAGTGAGAGTGAGACTTTCCACAGTATAACTTTATATATGAACTTAATTTTGAACCACTTCAGTATTACTCATATGGTTAAAAGGACAATATAAGATAAAGACCAGGTGGTCTGTGTTTGTAGAGGGTTACAGATGAAGAAGCAGTTCTGGGTGAACAGTATTTTCCTGAACATCAGTTAACCATAGATGAGCAACTTTTTTCCCTTTGCATTCTTCTCTATCTGCCGTAAGATTCTGGAAATACTTGCTCTATCCTTTAACCCAAAGACCCTTAACTGAGCTGGGTATGTAGGAATGGGCAGAAAGGGAACTAACTCACCTTTACTGAGCACATATTTTGGATCAAGCATTGTGCATGGTATACAGTGTCTTTATTTAATTCTCAATCTTTTGAATCAAGTGTCGAGACTCATCTCAACACAGATGAAGAAACTGAGGCTCAGAAAAATTAGGTAATTTGCTCCTAAGCACTCGTCTTGATAATCCTCTACGTTCTGAGGGCAATAGGGAGCCACGGAAGTTCTTTAACTTAATGAATGGGGAAATTTAGTACACTTAGTTTGTTTCCAGTGCTGGATGACTTGGAATGGGAGGAGACTGAAGAAGCTCACCAGATAGAAGGTGCTGGAATGTTCTTGAGCCTGGTCTAGTCTGGTTATTGTGGTAATCAGTAATTGTATACAGACAGGAGTGGGAGCTATTTCAGAGGTTGAGATGGAGGTACCTTCCCAAAACTATAGTGAAGATAAAGTCCCCACCTTCATCTTTCAGATGTGTCCTTTCTTAGTCACTTTCTTTGATCTCTTCCTTGCTACACCCCCACGTTGCAGAATGAATTATATCCTCACAAGTATTTCCATAGCACAGTAAGCATATCCATTATGGCATGTGGTATACTTGGAAAGACCAGATTAAAATTTTTTTTCGTTATGTTTTAAACACATGAAATTTACCTTCTTAATCATTTTTAAGTGTGCAGTCAGTAGTGTCAAGTATTCACATTGTTGTGAAACAGATCTCCAGAATTTTTTCATATCGCAAATCTGAAACTCAACCCATTAAACAACTACTTTTTTCCCCTCCCCCATCCCCTGGAAACCACCATTCTACTACTTTCTGTTTCCATGAATTTGATTACTTTAGATACCTCATATAAGTGGAATCATACATTGTCTTTTTGTGACTGGCTTATTTCACTTAGCATAATATCCTCAAGGTTCATCCATGTTGTAGCATGTAACAGGATTTCCTTGGAAAAGACCAGATTTTGAAGTAAGATGGACCTGGATTGAATCCTAGTTCTGTCAGTTATAACTAGGTTATATTATTTAACCTCTCTAAACCTCAGTTTCATTATTTCTAAAATGGCTGTAGTAACATCTACCTGTGAAATAACATGTCTAAAAAGCTTGGCCAGTGTGTGGCACATAGTAAATGTTCAGTAAATAGTTGCCATCAGCTCATAGCTATCAGACTGGGCTTCTTGAGAGACTGTGTCTTATTTTTCTTTGTGTCTGCAGAGGCTGAAATACTTGAAATACTGTATGTGAGGGCTCTGTCCTCCTCCTCCTCAGTCCTGTCTCTTTGTCTATCCCAAACAGTCCCATGGCTTTAAGGAGTTCTGGAGTCAGATTACCTAGGTTTGAGTTCCAGCTCTGGTACATACTTGCTATGTGTCTTTGGACAAGTAGCTTAGTCTCTTTATGCATCAGTTTCTTCATTTTTAAAATAGAGATAATCATGGGACCTAACCTGCTAAAGCTGTGGTAAGGACCAAGAGCGTTTATACATATAAAGCACTTAAAATGGTGTCTGAAATATAGTAAGCATGCTATAAAGATTAGCAACTATCATTTTTAGCAAAACTATATTCTGATAGATCCTAAATCTGTGTTTCCATCCTAGTTTCTCTCTTTAGCTCCAGTTGGATATATCCAGATACTTTCTCAGGATCTCCACCTAGGTGTCTAATGGTCACCTCAAACTTAATATGGCAAATACAATTCCTGATTCCTCTTCCACCAAACCTGATCTTCCTCAAGTCCCAAACGGAACTTGAGAGAAGCCTGGGAGAAGACCCCAGGCCACATGATTTAGAATGGGCCTGTCCTACTTGGATTTTAATGTGCCTTATTTTCATCTCTCCCTTTCAATTTGACCTCTATCAAGGTAATAAAATATGCTGGTATGATGCTTTAGCATTTACAGAGCCTGTTCACATTTATCAGCACATTTGATCCCTAAAGCAAATCAGATCTTATAATCCCTTGCTTAAAACCCTCCAATGGCATCCCATTGCAGTTGGAATCAGATCCAGATTCCTTTCCAGGGGTGCACAAGACTCTGCACGATCAGTAGGAATTGAGGGAAAGGGATAGACTAGGCAAAGCAACTCACACAGGTCATGACCCACCGCACCTAGAGATGTTACTTCAGTTTGGCAATCTGGTGACAGGCTAGGTTATGGCATCCTGTTTTGTTTCCCAAATTTCCGGTCATTGCTTCCTTCGTGATTATTGGCATATCTAAATTCTACCTGAGTGTTACTTCATATATATTTTTTCAGATTGACTCCTCTTTTTTTTGTTTTTAATTTCAGTTGGCACAATTGTTTTAACCTTGTTCTGAGCATTAGCATTTGAAACCTAGCGGTTCAAGTCAAATACAGTCTTCCTTTGCCTGTCAAGGATAATTTGATATCGAAAACCCCGTAGATAGGATAAATTCTCATTAATTAAAAATATGAATAATATTTAAACAGTTTTTGTATTCGCAAACCATAAAATTCATTCTTATATTAAAACAAATCCCATTAAAGTAGACACAAGCATTCATTGGTTAATGTTTGTTATCAGAATAATATAACAGTGTATTTAATCCTCATTAATTAAAAGTATTTAATCTTCATTATTCTTTAAGAAGGCTATTTACTTGCACTTAATACATTTTGAGGCATTAGATATCTTAGGACTAAGCAAGTAAGATATACATTTTATGTTTATGGAATTCAGCCGTTAATTATTTAAAAAAGAAAAGCAGTAAAGACAAAAATAAGTCAATGAAAACTGTAAATGTCTGGAAGTGTCACATTCACTAAACAGGTTGACAGCTTAGGCAGCATGATGTAAGAGATTATCACTCCTGTAAACTGTCAAACCACAAGTATTCTGAGAGAAGAAACCCATACAACATCTGCCAAAAATTCAACTTTGAAGATGCCTGGATGGTGGCTCTTTTCATCACACTACTCAGCTGTTCACAAGGGAAACAAAATCCAGATGATTATTTTTATTTTATTTATTTATTTATACATTTATTTATTTTTGGCTGCATTGGGTCTTAGTTGCTGCATGTGGGATTTCTCTAGTTGCGGCGAGCAGTGGCTACTCTCCGTTGCGGTGCGCGGGCTTCTCATTGCGGTGGCTTCTCTTGTTGCAGAGCGCAGGCTCTAGGCACGCGGGCTTCGGTAGTTGTGGCACGCGGGCTCTAGAGCGCAGGTTCAGTAGTTGTGGCGCACGGGCTTAGTTGCTCCACGGCATGTGGGATCTTCCTAGACCAGGGCTCGAACCCATGTCCCCTGCATTGGCAGGCGGATTCTTTTTTTTTTTTTAATTTAATTAATTAATTAATTTTTATTTTTGGCTGCGTTGGGCCTTCGTTGTTGAGCATGGGCTTTCTCTAGTTGCGGCGAGCGGAGGCTACTCTTTCGTTGAGGTGCGCAGACTTCTCATTGCAGTGGCTTCTCTTGTTGCGGAGCACGGGCTCTAGGCACACGGGCTTCAGTAGTTGTGGCACACGGGCTCAGTAGTTGTGGCTTGCAGGCTCTAGAGCGCAGGCTTCAGTAGTTGTGGCTCACAGGCTTAGTTGCTCTGTGGCATGTGGGACCTTCCTGGACCAGGGCTCGAACCCGTGTCTCCTGCATTGGCAGGCGGATTCTTAACCACTGCACCACCAAGGAAGCCCCAGTAGGCAGATTCTTAACCACTGCACCACCAGGGAAGCCCAAGATGTTTATTTTTAAATGGGAGTAAATGCCTTGTGAGACAAACTAGTAGTAGTAAAAGAAATTCCATGTGAAGTTGAATATTTTGCATACGATTTGGAGGACCTCTGGGTATCATGAACCTTGTAACAAATAACAGCAGTGCCCCCACTTTTCACTGCCAAGTTCCACCCTCCCCAGGCAACCACTGCCCACACTGTAGCTGTTTTCTTTTGTAGGGCAAGAGTCCAGGAAACAGGAAAGCCAGCATTCTAAATAACATGCTTATAAGGCTATTTCTTGACTTCACAGTTTTAGAGATTATCTGTTTTCTTCCTCTTGTAGAGATTAGGATTTAATTCACAGCACCCTGTGCCACACATTTGGTCTTCATCATTTTCCTTATGTAGTTATATCAGTTTTGGCTGTTGGTGTTAAGTATTTACATTATGATGGTAGTGATGAGATATAATTGTTTATAGCAGAGCCATATAGTATACAACATTTGTATTTGTTCTGTATAATTTGTTTTTCTTAGAGTTAAAAGCTGCCCTTTCTCCCCCTACTTTTTAAATTGAGGCACAAATATAGTAGAATTCACCCTTTCAGTGTATAGTTCTACAAGTCTTGACAAGCACACACAGTTGTGTGGCCACCACTACAGTTAGGATTTAGAAATTCCCTTGTAGTAGTCAACCCCTTCCCCACCGCCCTCCTTTGGCAACTTCTCATCTGTTTTCTATTCTGTTAGTGCTATTTTAGTGACTATCATAGAAATGGAATCATTCCATATGTAGCATTTTGAATCTGGCTTCTTTCACTAGTATAATCATCCTTATAAAATTTGCTTTTCTTTTTGTTTACTTACAATTTACTCCCAAATTCTAAAACTCCTACTTTTTTTTTTTTTTTTAAGGAAGTCCTTCTTGGAACCCTCTGTCCTCCAATTTGAACTAGTTATTTGCTAGAACAGCTGTATAGCTGAATTCTTGGGATTTCCCTTCACCAAATTCAGGGCATTTTATTTCTTTTTCTCATGTTTTGGATCTCTGTTTTCTGAATCCTGTTTTCCTTTTTCTTGGGGGAGTACATTCTCTAGTAGCCTCCTAAGAAAGCCTACATGGGAGGTAACTTTTTTTTAAAGCTTGCGTGTCTGAAAATGTCTTTTATTCTTATACTTGAGTATTTAGTTTAGCTGGGTATAGAATTCTAAGTTGGAAGTTATTTTCCCTTAAATTTTTAATGGCATTATATTATTCCATTGTCTTTAAGTATTTGGTGTAGCTGTTGAGAGGTTCTGTTCTGATTCCCTGTCCTTTGTGCATGGCCTATTTTCCCACTCCTCACTCCCTAAGCATTTTTAGGATCACCTCTCTTTCTGGTATTCTGAAATTTAACTATGATATGCATTGATGAAAGTCTTTCTTTTTATTCATTGTGGATACACTTTGTGTAGATATACATTAAAATATATAACAACTATAATAAAGTCATGTCTATCACCTGACATTAACCAACCCCCTCTGCAAAATGATTGCACTAAGTGTTCTCTTAGGATCTTCCTATTTTTGAAAGACATTTTCTCTCCTGTGAAGTTCAGGCTGTGATTGCTTTGGAGAGCTTCATGGAATAGGTGAGACTTGAGTTGGTTCTGAAGAATGAGTAGAATTTTAACAGTAGCAGAGATATTTCTGAGACTAAGAACACCACTGAGAAAGTCCTCATAACCAGCCATTAGAAGATGGAAGAGAAAGTGAAGTGCTCCTGTGGGACATAGGGAGATAAGTTTAGATATTTGGGAATAGAGTGGGGAGGGTAACTAACATTTATTGAGCATACACAGTTTGTCATTGTGCAGATACTTGGGTTTTTTTTTTAAAAGTTTATTGTTAAATATTTGACCTACGAAAAGCAGTAATAAGTAATGCCAGTGTGTTACAACAATAAACATGTACCCACGACCAAATTTGAGGAGTTACCAATACATTTAATGCCCCTTTCATGTCAGTCCCTCCCTGCCAGAGGTGCTTGTTTTGAATAGATAACATATGCACATGTACAAAAGGGTTACAGAGAAAAGTAAGTCTCCCTTGCAAACAGCCCATTACCACCTCTACTAGCACCCTCCAGTTCTACTCCCAGAGGCAATTATGGTTTTGATTTCTTGTGTATCTCTCTATCTAAGCTTAGGAAAGCAAATACGTCTCTATATGTTTGTCCTTACACAAGTGATACTGTACTATACACACTGTTGTGTGTCCAGCTTTTTTCACTTAAAATATATTTTAGAGATCCTTCCATAATCAGTACATACAGATTATTTTGTTTTAGGTGTTTACAAAACTTTTTGTGTTGAAATATACAAATAAAAATGCACAAAAAATAAAGAACAGCCCAATGCAATTTCCAACATTGCATTTAGTCGTACTAGTTTTCATGCTTTATGTAAATAGAATCAAACTGTGTGTACTGAGTCTGCCTTCTTTCAATCAACATTGTGAAATTCATCCATGATGATGGGTGAAGCTGTAGTTCATTCATTTTCATTTCTGTATAGTATTCTGTGGTATTAAACCACAGTTAATTCATTGTACTTTTGATGAGTATTTGGGATCTATCCAGTTTTTGGCTATTGTGAATAATGCTTATGTGAACATTCTTGTACATGTCTCTTGATGTGTATATGCACAGTTTCTTTTGGGTATATACTTAGAAGTAGAATTGCTGGGTTATATGATATACATAGGTTCAGCATCAGCAGCTGTTGCTGAACAGTTTCCCAAATGGTTGTACTAATTTACAATCCCACCAGCAGTGTATATGAGTTCCTGTTGTTCCATGTTCTCGCTAACCTATAGTACTGCCAGTCTTTTTAATTTTAGTCATTCTAGTGTGTGAGCAGTAGAATCTCATTATGGTTTTAGTTTGTGTTTCCCTCATGACTCATGAAGTTAAGCACCTTTTCAGAAGTTTACTGGCCATTTGGACATTCTCTCTTGTGGATTACCTGTTCAAATCTTTTGCACATTTTTCTGGTGGGGTTTTTCTTTTTTTTTTTTTTTTTTTAATTGATTTGAAGTTCTTTTTATTTGCTGGATATGAGCCCTTTGTGGTGATGTTTTGCAGATATCTTCTCTTATTTGGTGGCTTGCCTTTTTAGTCTCTAAAAAGATCTTTTTTTTTTTATTTTTTATTTTTTATAAATTTATTTATTTATGGCTGTGTTGGGTCTTTCGTTTCTGTGCGAGGGCTTTCTCTAGTTGCGTCAAGTGGGGACCACTCTTCATCGCGGTGCACAGGCCTCTCACAGTCGCGGCCTCTCGTTGCGGAGCACAGGCTCCAGACGCGCAGGCTCAGTAGCTGTGGCTCACGGGCCCAGTTGCTCCACGGCATGTGGGATCCTCCCAGACCAGGGCTCGAACCCGTGTCCCCTGCATTAGCAGGCGGATTCTCAACCACTGCGCCACCAGGGAAGCCCTAAAAAGATCTTTTGATGAACAAAAGTGCTTTATTTTAATATGACTCATTGTATAACTATTTTCCTTTATGGTTATTGCTTTTTGTATTATGTTTAATAAATCTTTGCCTACCCTTCTATTTATTTTCTAGAAGCTTTATTGTTTTGCCTCTTCCATTTAAACATACACTCCACTTGGAATTTATTTTTGGATGTGGTGTGAGCTTTTCAATAGAGATACCAAGTTGACTTGTTATTTATTGAAAAGTCTTTTTTGTCCGTCCAGTGCTCTGTAGTGTTTGTTTTCACATCTGTTTCATGTCTGTTCTGTTTCTCTGTCCATTTACCCGTACACTGATATCACATTGTCCTATTTTCTGTAACTTCATATGTGTTGATTTTGGTTATAGAATATTGAGTCAGAAGAGTAGCTTCTCCTACTTATCTTCAAGATTCCTTTGGCTCTTCTAGCCCCTTTGCCATTTCCATATACATTTTAGAATGAGCTTGTACATTTTTACAAAAATTTTGATTGGGATTGCCTTCAATCTATTCAGTACAACACATTCATTCTCTCTCTCCTGCCCTTACTCCTCTTTTTCTCTGATCTGGTCTCCCTTAATCTCTCTTGATAATGTTTTATGTATGTAGTTTTCTATATAGTGGTCTTGCATAACTTTTGTTATATTTATTCCTTGGCATTTGACATGATTTGATGGTATTGTAAATAGTGTTTTTAAAATTGCGTTTTCTCACTGTAGCTGTAAGATAAAAACAAGATTGATTTTTGTATTGCTTCAGCATTTATATTGCTCCTATATTTTAATACTTTACCTTTAGATTATTTTGGATTGTATATGTATACAATCATCTGCGAATATCATATCTGCAAATGAAGCTTTTATCCTTTCTAATCTTACATCTTTTTTTTTTTTTTCCTTGCCTAAACGTGCTGTTTGGGATGCTCCAGTACAGTGAATTGAATTGGCATGTTCCTGATCTAACAGGGAGAGCCTCAAACATTTAACCATTAAGTATGATGTTTGCTGAAGATTTTCTGTAGATACTGTTATTAGTTCACTTCTTTTCTGAGTTTGAGTTTATGATGTTGAATTCTATCAGAATGCTTTTTCTGCATTGAGATGTTCATATAATTGTTTTCCTTGTGTTATTAATGTGATGAATTACATTGAGTAAAATTTTCAAATACTAAACCAAATCTGAATTTCTGATTCAAAATTTCATCCTTTTTATAGATTGCTAAATTTGATTCACTAATTTTTTTATTAGGATTTTTATTCTTCTGTGTTCATGAGTGAAAGTAGCCTATAATTTTCCTTTCACCGGGTTTTGGTATCAAGTTTATCCTGGCCACTAGTCATAGCTTTAGTTGGACCCCACGAATTTTGATCTGTAGTGTTTTCATTGTCATTTATTTCAGAATATTTTCAGATTTCTACTTGGATTTCTTCTTTGACCTATGCATTTTTTAGAAGAGGTATTTCTTAATTTCCAAACATTAGGGTTTTACAATTATCTTTCTGTTACAGGTTTTAGGCTGACTGCACTGCAGTCAGGGAACATAGTCTGTATTTCAATTCATTTAAATATGTTGAAATTTGCTCTATGGCCTAGCATCTGGTCATTTTGTAAACGTTCTGTGTACTTGCAAAGAATGTGTAGCGAGTAGTTATTAGATGTAGTGTCAATTTCTGCTGTGAAGCCATCTGGGATTTTGATAAGAACTGCAATGAATCAATATTGAGGGTATTGCCATATTAGAAATATTAAGTCTTCCAATCTTTGAACATGGATGACTTTCCATTTACTTTTTTTACTTCTTTAATTTCTTTCAATGATGGTTTGTAGTTTCACTGTACAAGTCTTGTATCCCTTTTGTTAAATTTATTCATAAGTATTTTATTCTTTTTGATGATGTTGTAAATGGGATTGCTTTCTTTTTTGTTTTTTTTGTGATTAATTTGTGCTTTTATTTGCCAGTATAAATACAGTAGTCTGCAAATTTTTTAATCTATAAAGTACATTTTGTATCACAATCCAACACACACACATATATAATATGTATACATATATAAAAGTGAAACAAAAGTTTTGCCAAAAACATCTACCCTGCGTGTTAATTCTTTTTAAGACTTTTTTTTTTCAACCAAGGCTGAACTGCCCTGACACATCATAATCACCAAAGTCCCTAGTTCATCTTAGGGTTCACTATAATGAAGTGAATAGTGTTGCATGTTCTATGGATTTGGACAAAAGTATGATGACATAAAATCATTATAATGTCATACAAAGTATTTTCACCACTCGTAAAAACTTCTGTACTCTGTGTATTCATCTCCCCTCTTCCCCCAAACTCCTGGCAACCATTGATCTTTTTATTGTCTCCATTGTTTTGCCTTTTCCAGAATGGCATATAGTTGGAATCTATTTTTCTTTTTTCCTTGAAGAGAGGGGTTCAAAGCCCTAATGCCTATAAGACCACTCATGGCCCACCCATGCATGGACCGGACAGGCTCTAGGTGGCAAACTCCCCCACTAAATACTGTAGGTTTCCTTCCAGTACTGAGCCCTGTCCCACTGGTCCTGCCTGGTAGCCACGTAAAAGTGCAGAGGGATACATATTGGGTATTTGTTCATAGGAAGGCCACAAGTTTTGTGCCCCTTGTCACAGTGAACCCATGTTCCTGTTGGGTGTGTTGTAAACAGACGAGCCATTTCTTCAGACCCCTGCTCTGAGCACACCCATGGGATTGCTTTCTTATTTTCACTTTTGGATTCTTCATCGCAGGTGTGTAGAAATTCAGGTGATTTTTGTATATTGATTTTGTATCCTGCAATCTTGCTGAACTCATTTATTAGCTCTAATAGTTTGTGTGTGTGTGTGTGTGTGTGTGTGTGTGTGTGTGTAGGGGTTCCTTAATATATTCTGTATGCAAGATGATAGCATCTGTAAATATAGTTTTACAAATTCCTTTTCAATCTGCATGCCCTTATTTCTTTTTCTTGCATTGTTGCTCTGGCTAGAATCTCTAGTACAATGTTAAATAGAAGTTGTGAGGGTTAACGTCTTTGTCATTTTCTTGATCATTTTGGGAAATCATTCAGGCTTTCACTTTTTTAAAAAGTAAAGTCCATACTTTATTCAGATTTCCCCAATTTTTCTTTTTCTTTTTTTACTTGAGGTATAGTTGATTTACAATATCATATTGTTTCAGGTGTACAAGATAGTGATTCAGTATTTTTATGGATTATACTCCATTTAAAGTTACTATAAAATAATGGCTATATTTCCCTGTGCTGTACAAAATATCCTTGTTGCTTATTTATTTTATACATAGTAGTTTGTATCTCTTATTGTCCTTCCCCTCTTTCCACTGGTTACCACTAGTTTGTTCTCAGTATCTGTGAGTCTGTTTCTTTTTTGTTGTATTCATTCGTTTTATTTTTTATTTTATTAAAAAAAAATTTTTTATTGGAGTATAATTGCTTTGCAATGTTGTGTTAGTTTCTGCTGTACAGTGAAGTGAATCAGCTATATGTGTACATATATCCCCTCCCTCTTGGACCTCCCTCCCCCACCCCCGAACCCATCCATCTAGTTCATCAGAGAGCACCGAGCTGAGCTCCCTGTGCTGTACAGCAGGTTCCCACTAGCTATCTGTTTTACACATGATAGTGTATTTATGTCAAACCTAATCTCCCAATTCATCCTGCCTCCCCTTCCCCCCCGATGTCCACACGTCCGTTCTCTAGGTCGGCCTTTCTATTCCTGCCCTGCAAACAGGTTCATCTGTACCATTTTCCTAGATTCCATATATGTGTGTTTTTCTCTTTCTGATTTACTTCACTCTGTATGACAGACTCTAGGTCCATCCACATCTCTACAAATGACCCAATTTCATTTCTTTTTATGGCTGAGTAATATTCCGTTATATATATGTACCACATCTTCTTTACCCATTCATATTTCGATGGACATTTAGGTTGTTTCATGTCCTGGCTATTGTAAATAGTGCTGCAGTAAACAGTGGGGTACATGTGTCTTTTTGAATTATGGTTTTCTCAGGGTATATGCCCAGTAGTGGGATTGCTGGGTCATATGGTAGTTCTAGTTTTAGTTTTTTAAGGAACTTCCATACTGTTCTCCACAGTGGCTGTATCAATTTACATTCCCACCAATGGTGCAAGAGGGTTCCCTTTCTCCGCATCCTCTCCAGCATTTATTGTTTGTAGATTTTTTGATGATGGCCATTCTGACCAGTGTGAGGTGATACCTCATTGTAGTCTTGATTTGCATTTCTCTAATAGTGATGTTGAGCATCTTTTAATGTGCCTCTTGGGCATCTGTATGCCTTCTTTGCTGAAATGTCTATTTAGGTCTTCTGCCCATTTTTTGATTGGGTAGTTTGTTTTTTTTTGATATTGAGCTGCATGAGCTGTTTGTATATTTTGGAGATTAATCCTTTGTCTGTTGCTTCGTTTGCAAATATTTTCTCCCATTCTGTGAGTTGTCTTTTTGTCTTGTTTATGGTTTCCTTTGCTGTGCAAAAGCTTTTAAGTTTAATTAGGTCCTATTTGCTTATCTTTGTTTTTATTTTCATTACTCTAGGAGGTGGGTCATAAAAGATCTTGCTGTGATTTACGTCAATGAGTGTTTTTCCTATGTTTTCTTCTAAGAGTTTTATAGTGTCCAGTCCTACATTTAGGTCTTTAATCCATTTTGAGTTTATTTTTGTGTATGGTGTTAGGGAGTATTCTAATTTCATTCTTTTACATGTAGTTGTCCAGTTTTCCCAGCACCATTTATTGAAGAGGCTGTCTTGTCTCCATTGTATATTCTTGCCTCCTTTGTTATAGATTAGGTGACCATACATGTGTGGGTTTATCTCTGGGCTTTCTATCCTGTACCATTGATGTATATTTGTTTTTGTGCCAGTACCATACTGTCTTGATTACTGTAACTTTGTAGTATAGTCTGAAATTGGGGCGCCTGATTCCTTCAGCTCCATTTTTCTTTCTCAAGATTGCTTTGGCTATTTGGGGTCTTTTTTGTGTTTCCATACAAACTGTATGATTTTTTTGTCCTAATTCTGTGAAAAATGCCATTGGTAATTTGATAGGGATTGCGTTGAATCTGTAGATTTCTTTGGGTAATATAGTCATTTTCACAATATTGATTCTTCCAATCCAGGAACATGGTATATCTCCCCATTTCTTTATGCCATCTTTGATTTCTTTCATCAGTGTTTTATAGTTTGCTGAGTACAGGTCTTTTGCCTCCTTAGGTAGGTTTATTCCTAGGTATTTTATTCTTTTTGCTGCAATGGTAAATGGGAGTGTTTCCTTAATTTCTCTTTCTGATCTTCTGTTGTTCGTGTATAGGAATGCAAGAGATTTCTGTGCATTAATTTTGTATCCTGCAACCTTACCAAATTCATTGATTAGTTCTGATAGTTTTCTGGTGACATCTTTAGGATTTTCTATGGATGGTATCATGTCATCTGAGAACAGTGACAGTTTTACTTTTTCTTTTCCAATTTGTATTCCTTTTATTTCTTTTTCTTTTCTGTTTCCTGTGGCTAGGACGTCCAACTATGTTGAATAGTAGTGGCCAGAGTGGACATCCGTGTCTTGTTTCTGATCTTAGAGGAAATGCTTCAGTTTTTCACCCACACCATCACCAGAATGATGTTTGCTGTGGGTTTGTCGTATATGGCCTTTATTATGTTGAGGTAGGTTCCCTCTATGCCCACTTTCTGGAGAGTTTTTATCATAAATGGGTGTTGAATTTTGTCAGAATCTTTTTCTGCATCTATTGAGGTGATCATATGCTTTTTTTCTTTAATTTTTAATATGGTGTATCACATTGATTGTTTTGCGTATGTTGAAGAATCCTTGCATCCTTGGGATAAATCCCACTTGATCATGGTGTATGATCTTTTTTTATATATATATAAATTTATTTATTTGTTTATTTATTGGCTGCGTGTGGGGTTTCTCTAGTTGCAGCGAGTGGAGGCTACTCTTCGTGCAGTGCGTGGGCTTCTGATTCCGATGGCTTCTCTTGTTACGGAGCATGGGCTCTAGGTGTGTGGGCTTCAGTAGTTGTGGCACTTAGGCTCAGTAGTTGTGGCTCGCAGGCTCTAGAGTGCAGGCTCAGTAGTTGTTGCACATGGACTTAGTTGCTCCGTGGCATGTGGGATGTTCCCAGACCAGGGCTCGAACCCATGTCCCCTGCATTGGCAGGCAGATTCTTAACCACTGCGCCACCAGGCAAGTCCGGTGTATGATCTTTTTAATGTGTTGTTGGTTTCTGTTTGCTAGTATTTTGTTGAGGATTCTTGCATCTATGTTCATCAGTGATACTGGTCTGTAATTTTCTTTTTTTGTGATATCTTTGTCTGGTTTTGGTATCAGGGTGATGGTGGCCTCATAGAATGAGTTTGGGAGTATTCCTCCATCTGCAGTTTTTTGGAAGAGTTTGAGAAGGATAGGTGTTAACTCTTCTCTAAATGTTTGATAGAATTCGCCTCTGAAACCATCTGGTCCTGAACTTTTGTCCATACTTTATTCAGATTTCCCCAGTTTTTCTTTTTCTTTTTCTTTTTTAAATTGAAGTGTAGTTGATTTACAGTATCATATTGTTTCAGGTGTACAACATAGTGATTCAGTATTTTTACGGATTATACTCTGTTTACAGTTACTATAAAATAATGGCTATATTTCCCTGTTCTGTACAAAATATCCTTGTTGCTTATTTATTTTATACATAGTAGTTTGTATCTTTTATTGCCCCTCCCCTCTTTCCACTGGTAACCACTAGTTCACAGTATCTGAGTCTGTTTCTGTTTTGTTATATTCATTCATTTGTTTTATTTTTTAGATTCCACATATGAGTGATAACATACAGTATTTGTCTTTCTCTGTCTGACTTAGTTCACTAAGTATAATACCTTCTAGGTCCTTTCATCCTTTTTTATTGCTGAGTATATTGTATATTGATTTTGTATCCTGCAACCTTGTTTTCTGTTGTATATATATACCACATCTTCTTTATCCATTCGTCTGTTGATGGACGCTTAGGTTGCTTCCACATCTTGGCTATTGTAAATAGTGCTGCTATGAACATTGGGGTGCATGTTTCTTTTTGAATTAGTGTTTTTGTTTTCCTCAGATACATAGCCAAGAGTGGAATTGCTGGATCATACAGTAGTTCTGTTTTCAGTTTTTTGAGGAACCTCTGTACTGTTTTCTGTACTGGCTGAAACAATTTACATTCCCACCAACAGTGTACTAGGGTTCCCTTTTCTCCACATCCTCCCCAACATTTGTTATTTGTAGACTTTTTGATGATAGACATTCTAACACGTGTGAACTGATATCTTAACTGTGGTTTTGTATTGCATTTCTCTGATGGTTAGCAATGTTGAGCATCTTTTCATGTGCCTCTTGGCCGTGTTTATGTCTTCTTTGAAAAAAATGTCTATTTAGGTCTTCCACCCATTTTTAAATTGGGTTGTTTATATTTTTTTCCTCTATTTGTTCTATTAAAGTATAGTTGATTTACAATGTTATGCTAATTTGTGCTAATTGGGTTGTTTGTATTTTTGATTTGAGTTGTATGAACTGTTTATATATTTTAGATATTAATACCCTATCAGTCATATATTTGCAGATATTTTCTCCCATTCAGTAGGTTCTGCCTTTTCATGTTGTTGATGGTTTCCTTTGCTGTGCAAAGGCTTTTAAGTTTGATCAGGTCCCATTTATTTATTTTTGCTTTTGTTTCTTTTGCCTTAGGAGACTGGTACAAAAACATACTGCTATGATTTATGTCAAAGTGTGTTCTGTCTATGTTCTCTTCTAGGGGTTTTATGGTTTCCAGGCTTA
This sequence comes from Eubalaena glacialis, assembly GCF_028564815.1. Taxonomy (NCBI): domain Eukaryota; kingdom Metazoa; phylum Chordata; class Mammalia; order Artiodactyla; family Balaenidae; genus Eubalaena; species Eubalaena glacialis. The sequence continues at coordinate 24,770,150 of NC_083728.1, forward strand.
CATTTAGGTCTTTAATCCATTTTGAGTTTATTTTTTATATGGTGTGAGAAAATGTTCAAATTTTTAAAAATTTTATTTTATTGAAGTATAGCTGGTTTACAGTGTTGTGTTACAGATTTCATTGTTTATCATGTAGCTGTAGTTTTCCCAACACCACTTATGGAAGAGACTGGCTTTTCTTATTGTATATTCTTGTCTCCTTTGTTGTAAATTAATTGAGTGTAAGTGTGGGGGTTTATTTCTGGGCTCTCTATTCTGTTCCACTGATCTATGTGTCTGCATGTATGTGCCAGTACTGTGCAGTTTTGGTTACTGTAGTTTTGTAGTATAGTCTGAAATCAGGGAGTATGTTACCTCCAGCTTTGTTCTTTTTTCCTCAGGATTGCTGTGGGAATACAAGGTCTTTTGTGGTTCCATATAAATTTTAGGAATTTGTTCTAGTTCTGTGAAAAATGCCATGGGTATTTTGATAGGGATTGCATTAAATCTGTAGATTGCTTTGGGTGTATGGACATTTTAACAATATCATTCTAATCCAAGAACACAAGATATCTTTCCATTTCTATGTATCATCCTTAATTTCCTTCATAAGTGTTTTATAGTTTTCCGAGTATAGGTCGTTTACCTCCTTGGTTAAGTTTATTTCTAGGTATTCTTTTTGGTATGATTTTAAGTGAGATTGTTTTCTTGTTTTCTCTTTCGATAGTTCATTATTAGTGTATATAAAAGCAACAGATTTCTGTATATTAATCTTGTGTTCTGCAACTTTATTGAATTCATTTATTCTAATAGTTTTTTGGTGGAAATTTTAGGGTTTTCTATATATGGTGTCATGTCATCTGCAAATAATGACAGTTTTACTTCTTTCCTTCCACTCTGAATGCCTTTTATTTCTTTTTCTTGTCTGATTGCTGTGGGTATGGCTTCCAATACTACATTAAGTAGAAGTAGCAAGAGTGGCATCCTTGTCTTTTTCCTGATTTTAGAAGAAAATCTTTCAGCTTTTCACTGTTGAGTATGATGTTAGCTGTGGGTTTGTTATAAATGACCTTTATTATGTTGAGATAAGTTCTCTGTATACCAACTTTGACAAGAGTTTTTATCATGAATGTATGTTGAATTTTGTGAAATGCTTCTTCTGTATCTATTGAGACGATCATGTGATTTTTTTATCCTTTTCTTTTGTTAATGTGGTGTATCACTGATTGATTTACGGATATTGAACCATCCTTGCATCTCTGGAATAAATCTCACTTTATCATGATGTATGATCACTTTTATATATTGTTGAATTCGGTTTGCCTAGTATTTTGTTGAGGATTTTTGCATCTATATTCACCAGAAATATTGGCCTGTAATTTTGTTTTGTAGTGTCTTTGGTTTTGATATCAGGGTAATGGTGGCCTGGTAGAAGGAATTTGGGAGTGTTCCATCTTCTTCAATTTTTTGGAATAGTTTGAGTATAGGTATTATTTCTTCTTTATATGTTTGGTAGAATTCTCCTGTGAAGCTGTCTGGTCCTGGACTTTTGTTTGCTGGAAGTTTTTTAAATTTCAAATTGAGTTTCACTATTAGTGATCAAGCTGTTCAGATTTTCTGTTTCTTCCTGATTCAGTATTGGAAGGTTGTATATTTCTAGAAATTTGTCCATTTCTTCTAGGTTGTCCAACTTGTTGGCACATAACTGATCATAATATTCACTTGTGATTTTTTTGTATCTGTGCGTGCTCTAGATCGCAGGCTCAGTAGTTGTGGCGCATGGGCTTAGTTGCTTCGCAGCATATGGGATCTTCCTGGACCAGGGATTGAACCTGTGTCCCCTGCATTGGCAGGCAGATTCTTAACCACTGTACCACCAGGGAAGTCCCTATTGTTACTTGTTTTCTGGTTGTTTTTGTAGTTCTCCTCTGTTCTCTTTTTCTTCTTTTAGTTTCTTCCTTTGTGGTTTGACGATTTTCTTTAGTGGCATGCTTGTGTTCCTTTTTCTCTAGTGTTTGTGTATCTATTTTAGGTTTTGATTTGTGGTTACTATGAGGTTCATATATGTTGACTTATAACTGTATTGACTTGTTTTAAACTAATAGTCATGTAAGTTCAAATGCATTCTAAAAGATCTACATTTTTTTACCCTTCTCCCTCACATTTTGTTTTTGATGTCATAGTTTACATCTTTATGTTTATCCCTTTATTGTTTATTATAGTTACAGTTGACTTTACAATTGTTTGTCTTTTAATCTTCATAGAGCTTATTTAAGTGGTTGATCCTCAGCCTTTACAATATATTTGCCTTTCAGGCTTTCACTGTTAATTATGATGATAGCTGTGGAATTTTGATTAATGCCCTTTATCAGGTTGATTACATTGATTAGTTTTCATGTTTGACCCAACCTTGCATTCCTGACATGCATCTTGCTTTGTCGTGTTGTATAATCCTTTTTACATATTGTTGGATTTGGTTTGCTGGCACAGCTGATCCTTGAACAATAGGTTTGAATTCCATGAGTCCACTTATACGTGGATTTTTTTCAATAAATACTTACTGCAGTACTACACGATCTGCAGTTGAATCTGTGGATGTGGAACCGTGGATACAGGGCTGATCGTAAAATTCAACTGTATGGGCAGTTATCACCCCTAACCCCCATGTTGTTCAAGGATCAGCTATTTTGCTGGGCATTTTTGTGTTTATATTCATCAGAAATATTGTTCTGTAAGTTTTCTTTTAATGTCTTTGTTTGGTTTTGGTATCAGGGTAATAGTAGCCTCATAGAATGAGTTGGGACGTGTTCCCTCCTCTTCTGTTTTATGGAAGAGTCTGTGAAGTATTTGCTAATTTCTCTTTAAATGTTCAGTAGCATTTACCAGTGAAGCATCTGGACTTGGGCTTTTCTTTGTGGGTAGTTTCTTTCCTTCCTTCCTTGCTCCCTCCCTCCATTTTTTCCTTTCCTATTAAATTACTAATTTGATCTCTTTAATTGTTGTAGGTATGTCAGATTTTCTATTTCTTCTTGAGTTAGTTTCTGTTGTTTGTGTCTTTCTGGGAATTTGTATATTTCATCTAAGTTATGTAGTTTGTTGGCATACAGTTGCTCCTAGTACTTCCTTGTAAACCTTTTTATTTCCTTAAAATTGGTAGTATTGTCCCCTCTTTCATTCCTGAATATAGTTGAGTCAGTTAAGTTGGTCACTGTAACTATTTTCAATATTGTTGGTTTTTCAAAGAACGAAATTTTGTTGATTTTTCTGTTATTTTTTTTTTCTCTATATCACTTATTTTTGCAATGAACTTTTTAATTTCCTTGTGCTTGCTTTGGGTTTGGTTTATTCCTTTTTTCTCCTAGTTTCTTATGGGGGAAGATAAGATCATCTGAGATCCCCTCTCCTTTTTAATATAAATGTTTATAGCTATAAATTTGTCTGTAAGCACTGCTTTTGCTGAGTCCCATGAAACCATTATTGTCTTCTCTTTCTTTCAAGGAAGGGAAAGATGTTTTTTCATAGTTTTGGAGCTTGCCTTGATTTGAGCTTGCTTGAAGTATATAAAATTTCTGATAATCATTTAGACCTATGAAAGTGGTAATTTCCTATGGCTCACCCTAATACAAATTACTTTCACAAACATCTCATTACCTCCCATTACCCCTGTATTATCTTATTTTTACAATCTAAGAAAACAAGCTCAGGAAGAATAATGGGACTTGTTCAAGGTCATAGGACTGATATGCGTCCGGATAGGCAGTTATTGAAGACCTGCATGTCCTGTAATAAATTAGTGAACTTTTGATCTAATTGAGGGACAAGTGTACATGAAAATAATTCACTTCTGGCACCTGATAATGCTGTGTCCCCAAAGTAGATACTGCCATATTGATTAATGAACCTGTCATTAGACTAGGCTATTGCTCATGCCTTCAAACATTTACTGAGTGTCTGATCTGTGCCTAGCATTCTTTGAGAGAAAGAAGGTGTGCACAATAAACACAGCTTGGTACCTACTCTGAAGGAGCTTGTGGTCTACAGGAGGGGTGGACAAATGAACCAGTAATTATGATACAATATGATAAATGTTAGATAAGGCCCCAGACTCTTAGAAAGGAGAGAGGGGAAGGCCTAGCAAGGAAAATTTCTGGTTTTTTGGCTTGCATTTAGGAGAAAGAGCTTTCTGGGTAGAAAAGACAGGGAGGAGAAAGAGCTTTCTGGGTAGAAGAGTCAGGGAGGAGAAGGAGCTTTCCAGATAGAAAAGACATCCAAAGATGTTCTGTGGCAGTAGAGTTCACCCTTGAACAATACAGGGGTTCGGGGCACTGACCCTCCACAGTTGAAAATTCATGTATAGCTTTGAGTCGGCCCTCCATACCTGCAGTTTCTCTGCACCCGTGGATTCAACCAGTCGTGGATTGGGTAGTACTGTAGTATTTACTATTGAAAAAAATCCCGTATGTAAGAGGACCCACGCAGTTCAAACCTGTGTTTAAGGGTCAACTGTGTATGGGTGTGTGTGTAAATAATTACCCCCCTTGCCCCCACCTTAGGTTTATTTTCTCCCCGCACAGGTGGCATACCATATATACAGGTACACAGCTCTGTAGGCAGGGGAAGAGCATGTGCAGAGAGGCACAGAGAGAGAACATGTACATCTGGAGCCTAGAACGGGCACTGGGAAAGAGATGAAGCTAGAGAGGAAAGTAGGTGATAGAATAGGAAGGGTGTGTATCACAAACAAGGAGCTGGACTTTTATCTTGCAGGCTGTTGGGGAACTTCTGAACGTTTCTAGAAAGACCTTTGAATTATTTGTCCTGGGTGGGTTTGGGAGCTAGCTGCTCTCTTTTGCTGTATATGCTAGTAGTTCTTTCCTCACCAGTAAAATTATCCTCTTTTTTTTTTTTTCTTTTTTCTTTTGCCTCACAGTTCACTGAAACTTTTTTGACGGAGAGGGACAAACAGTCCAAATGGAGTGGAATTCCTCAGCTGCTCCTTAAGCTGTATGCAACTAGCCACCTCCACAGTGACTTCATTGAGTGCCAGAACATCCTCAAGGTAACTGTTAGGGGACTTGGAGGGACTGCATTCAGGGTCTCCAGATGATACAAGATGTCTGTTTTTTTTCTCTTCTTCCGCCTACTTTTTAAAATAGCCTGTTTTTATTGCATAAGCTATAGAAAATTTGGGAAGTTCAGAAAAAGTGCAAAGAAGAAAATAAAAATCACCAATAATCCCCCACCACCCAGAGATAATCACCATTAAGTTTCCTGTGTATATACTTTTGGGTTTTATTCACATTTGTTTTGTATCAGTGCTTGCTTAATTAAGGAGGCCTGTGCCCTGGGATTAGGTTACATTCTGTTTCAACAGGATTTAAAAGATCCCATTTGCTGAAGGTTCAAGGAAGTAGCCTTGTGGCTGTTGATAATTATGACTAGCATATAAAGATGAAGGGACTGGGCCTGGTGGTTGGGAGAGGGATGGAAAGAATGCATAGACATCTAGGGCAGTTGTTCTCAATCTTGAGTGTGTATCAGAGTCACCTGGAAGGCTTGTTAAAACACAGAGTGCTGGGTGCTACCGGCAGAGTTTCTGATTTAGTAAGTCAGACTTCAGCTTGGGGAGGTGGGTCCAACTTTGAATTTAGATTACTGGCTCTAATGTAGCTAAAACCCATGCAAGTTATATTTGATCATAATGAAACGATATAATGTTTTTCAGAGGTGAAGTTCTGTTTATTATATCACGTAAGAAGTCGTTTAAAAATATAATAGGGCCAAAAAGTTTAGTCTGTACCTTTGAGAAGAGATGTTTTGGGACTTCCCTGGTGGGCCAGTGGTAAAGAATCCGCCTTTACCACTGGCGGGGACGTGGGTTCGACCCCTGGTCAGGGAACTAAGATCCCACATACTGCAGGGCAACTAAGCCCACTTGCCACAATTACTGAGCCCGTGTGCCTCAACTAGAGAGCCTGCGTGCCGCAAACTACGGAGCCCACGTGCTCTGGAACCCGTGCGCCACAACTACAGAGCCAGGTGCCCTGGAGCCTGTGCGCCACAACTAGAGAAGAGAAAACCCGCACGCCACAGCTAGAGAGAAACCTGGGCACTGCAATGAAAGATCCCGCGTGCCTCAACAAAGATCCTGCATGCTGCAACTAAGACCTAACACAGCCAGAGATAAATTAATTAATTAATAAATAATAAATCTTTAAAAAAAAAGAAGAGATGTTTTGTCTATACAACTTTTTTGTAAGTTGAAAATCATTCCCAAATAAAAGTTTAATTAAAAAAACGACATTTTGTGTTCTTGATCTTCTCACGGTCTGATTAGGATAGAAATAATTATAGTGTCTTACACTTGTTTGAAAACATTTTGCAAGCAATAATGCATTATTTCATTTGATTCCTACAAAATCTCTGAGATATGAGGTAGATGAAAGAGGGAAATTAATATTTTGAGTGCTTGCTACGTGATCATCATTTCTTTACGCACTCAGCAAATACTTATTTGAAATTTACTGTGTACCAGGCATATTTAATTTTTATGATAACTCTGTGAGATGGGTGGTATTAGTGTATTAGTCCAAAATACTTTGATTGCAGGTAACAGTAACCCACTCAGGTTAACAAAAAAGATCTTTTATTGTCTCACGTAATCGGAAAGCACAGATGTGAATTGAGGGGCCAAATAGAGTTAGGCTGTCCATTTCTTATCTTGACATCTGTGTGTGGCCTCATGTTCCTCCACAGAAGTAGGGCTGTTGCCTGAGGAAGAGAAAAGGAGATACTGAGCAGGCAAATCCAGACGTCTTCTCCATTCCCTTTTTCAGTTGAGAAAACAGACTCAGCATAACCTGCCCAAAGTCACGTGGCTATTATTGCTGTGAGCCCAGATTTGTCTTACTCCTGAAACCAGTTTCCATTGTACCATGTTGCCAGCAGAATTACATTCTAGTTTTATAAATGAGAGAAATGAAACCCAGAGAAAGTAGTTCAGTCACTTACTAATTATGTGATCTTGTACAACTTTGTGATTTTGTTTTTCACCTGTAAAACTACACTCACTTCATTGAATTGTTTTAAAGATTAAATGGGCTAAAGTATAGAAACCCAGTGCTTGGCATATAATAGGTTATCCATAAGAGAGGGTTCTGCTTTTTCTTGATGTGTGGTATCTGGACCAACATCAGCATCACTTGGGGACTTATTATAAATGCACATTCTCAGGCCCCACCCCAGACCTATTAAATCAGAAACTGCAGGTGGGACCCAGCAGTCTGGGTTTTAACAAGCCCTTCAGATGATTCGGATGCTCATCACTGTGTGAGAACTACTGCTCTAGCCCACTGTGTTCCATCTTCCCTCGAGGTTCCTGAGAAGGGAGCATAATGAGTAGGGCCCTATTATATTCTTCCTATCATATCTCCTGTTTCACCCAAAATAGTTCTGCTTTCTTTTGTAAGCACAGACTCAGGAGCCACACTTCCTAGGTTTAAGTCCTGACTCTGTCACATACCCTGTATGACATTGACAACTTCTTTGTGTCTCAGTCTCCTTATCTGTAAAATTGGGCTGATAAATTACTATTATATCATTGGGTTGTAAGGATTAAAATAGGTAATAGATGAAGTACTTAGAACCATGCCTGGTACATAATAAGCGTTTAATAAGTTAGCTATTACTACTGTTACAACAACTTTTATTATATCAGCTTTTCTGTAAGATTTTTTTTTAATGGTTCATTGTCTTTGACCTCATGGGAGTTCAAGTTGTGACCAAAATGCAAACTGGTGTTTTGGTGTCTGGTTTGTGTTGGATACTAAACTGAATGTCTTTCTGTATCCTTTTTCACTAGGAAATTTCTCCTCTTCTCTCCATGGAGGCTATGGCATTTGTTACTGAAGAGAGGAAACTTACCCAAGAAACCACTTATCCAAATACTTATATTTTTGATTTGTTTGGAGGTGTTGATGTAAGTTGTTGTTTATTATTACTACTGCTACTTAATGGCTTGGGAATTTAACTCTTGAAATGGGAGGTAGGAAACGTTTTAGAATTTATAGCAAACATTTCAGAATTTTCATCTTTTTTTATGATTTTTAAAAAATTTTTATTGAGTTATAATTTACATACCATACAGTTCACTTGCTTTACTTGTACAATTCAGTGATTTTTGGTGTATTTACAGAATTACAGAGTAACTATCACTACAGGCATAGCGGGTTTTTTTGGCCACGTGGCATGTGGGATCTTAGTTCCCCAACCAGGGATTGAACCCACACCCCCTGCATTGGAAGGCGGAGTCTTAACCACTGGACCCCCAGGGAAGTCCCCAGAATTTTCATCTTTAGAAGCTCAGTGGTATTCACATGTATTGAAGCACCAAAGCTTTTACACTAGAATAATTGATTTATGTAAATTGATCTGTTAAATTGATCTGCACCACTGGCGCAGTGGTTAGGAATTCGCCTCCCAATGCAGGGGACGCGGGCTTGTTCCCTGGTCAGAGAACTAGATCCCACACGCATGCCGCAACTAAGACCTGGCACAACCAAAAATAAATAAATTAATTAAATTAATTAAATTTAAAAAATAAAATATATATATATATCCCCTTTTTTTTAAGGTACAAAGTAAAAGGTATGCCTCTCTGGGACTTCCCTGGTGGTCCAGCGGTTAAGAGCCCACATTCCCTGTGCAGGGTGCCCAGGTTCAATCCCTGGTCAGGGAACTAGATCCCGCATGCCTCAACGAAGATCCCGCACCTGGCAACTAAGACCCAGTGCAGCCAAATAAATAAATTTAAAAAAAAAAAGAAAAAAAATGGAGATCGGCATAAATTAAATGACTTCAGGGACTAGGATGAACCGGAGAGTGCATGCCTGTTTTTATAGGGAAATGGCTTCCATTCCTATTGACCTTTGCCCTCAGGGATGTAGGAAATCTAGATTCTTATGTAGAATCTCCCAGCTTTTCAGTAGATGTAGACCACATGAATTATGTCTGTGGGCCAGGTATGATCCATCACTTGGCATTCAGGGACTTTTAATTTATTCATTGACATAGTCCATCCTCTATTTGAAGAGAATTTATTTTAAATATAATAACCTATGCAGATGAATATCTTATACTTTTCTTGGATGACTGTGAAAAGTGGGGCATCTCTCTTCAAAAGCATTTGTGTAGTATGCCTCAAACCTTAAAGATCATTACTCATTTTGCCCTGTTGTTTCCATTTATGTGAATCTTTCATGAAGACATAAGTCAAAATGAGATAAGGCTTTGAATACAAAGATGCTTAGTGTGGCTTTATATATAATAGTTAAAAGTATTCATCAGGAGGAAGGTAGTTCTTGTTTTCTATAAGGTCAGTGGTGATCTTGTTGATATTCTCTGTTATTTTCTATTCTCTGCTAAATTAGTTTCCATTCTAATCCTTATTACTTCTTTTCTTCTGCTTGCTTTGGGTTTGTGTTACACCTCTTTTTCCAGTGAATTGAAGTGAAAGATTAGGTTATTGGTTTGAGATAATTCCCTTTTTTTTCTTTTTTCTTTTTAAAGATTGCACAATTTTATTAATTAATTAATATATTTATTTTTGGCTGTGTTGAGTCTTCGTTTCTGTGCGAGGGCTTTCCCCAGTTTCGGCAAGCGGGGGCCACTCCTCATTGCGGTGCGCGGGCCTCTCACTCTCGCGGCCTCTCTTGTTGGGAGCACAGGCTCCAGACGCGCAGGCTCAGCAGCTGTGGCTCACGGGCCCAGTTGCTCCGTGGCATGTGGGATCTTCCCAGACCGGGGCTCGAACCCGTGTCCCCTGCACCGGCAGGCAGACTCTCAACCGCTGCGCCACCAGGGAAGCCCCCTTTTTTTCTTTTAAGAGAAATTTATTTTTTGCATTTTTATTGAAGTATAGTTGCTGTACAATATAGTGATTCACAATTTTTTAAAGTTATGCTTTGTTTATAGTTATGGTAAAATATTGGCTGTATCCCCCATGTTGTACAATACATCCTTGTAGGCTATCTTAGACTTACTAGTTTGTACCTCCCACTCTCCCACCTTTATATTGCCCCTCCCCCGCACTGGTAACCACTAGTTTGTTCTCTGTATCTGTGAGTCTGCTTCTTTCTTGTTATAGTCACTATTTTGTTTTACTTTTTTAGATTCCACATACAAGTGATATACAGTGTTTGTCTTTCTCTGTCTGACTTATTTCATTTAGCGTAATGTCCTCCAAGTCCATCCATGTTGCTGCAGATGGAAAAATTTCATTCTTTTTTATGGCTGAGTAGTATTCCTGTGTGTGTGTGTGTGTGTGTGTGTGTGTGTGTGTGTGTGTCTATTCCATGTGTGCTTGAGTAGAATGTATATTCTGCTGTTGCTGGGCAGAATGCTTTATAGCTGTCTGTTAGAGCTTGTTCGTTTATAGTGTTCAAGTCTTTTATATTTTTGGTAATACCTCATTGTCTATCCATTATTGAAAGTGGGGTATTATCCAGCTATTATTTTTGAATTGTCTCCTTCAGTTCTGTCAGCTTTTGCTTCATGTATTTTGAGGTTCTGTTGTTAGATGCATATATGTTTATAATTGTTATATCATCCCGATGGATTGACCCTTTTATCATTATAAACTGTCCTTTGTTTCAACAGAATGGGTTTTTAAATGCATATTTATTGTAAACAGTTTAAACAAAATCATGTGTTATATTAAAAGTATGTAAAATGAAAAATGAATGCATATACTCCCCAGCCCCCTGTAGAAATCAGTATTAACAGTTTATGGTATACCTTTTGTGATTCTTTTTATAAACTTATGTTTATAAAAAAGAACACAAATATTCTAAAGCAAAAGGGGAATCATAGTGAAAATGTTCTGCAGCTTTTAAAAAATTAAAGCCACGTTGGACTCCAGAGATTAACTAATCTAACATTCTTATTTTTAAAAATGAGAGCTGAGGCCATGGAGGGACACTGACTTGCCCGAGTTTACATGGGGAATAGGTGGCTGAGCTGCAACTAGAACCCAGGTTTCCTGACTCTTGGTACAGTGCTCGTTTCCTTGAACTTCACTGCCTTCTGCCTGTGTTGGGAACAAGAGAGTCTTGTAGTACCCTGACAGATATTTGGGCCATGAGTTGTCATGGCAAAGATTGTTTTGTAAGCTGTGCTTTGAATTTTGAAGGTTTTATCCAATTTTTTTTTATAGCTCCTTGTAGAAATTCTTATGAGGCCTACAATCTCTATTCGGGGACAGAAACTGAAAAGTAAGTATACTTATCAGCCACTAGTACTCATTTCCTAACCTGCTGTTATGATGGTAATTCCCAGGAGTTTCTCTTCTTTCCCTTCCTATCTCTTAACAATGAAGACATGCCTTAACATTCGGCTGTAGGACACTCTCCGCCCCTAACTAAGCAGCTCTCTTTATTTTATACTTGGTAGAAATATAAGTCTAGTGCTTTAAAAGAAAAAGTGTGAAAACTACTGGGCTAAAAGAATTGCATCTTTGTAGTTTCTAATAGTCCTTGGTTTCAGCTTTTATGTTTTCTTTGCAAATTCTTATTTCTCATATACTTAATTGAGAGAGTAAGGAAAAGCCTGGTAAGATCATTTGTTTTATTTTTTTAAATTATTGTCTTGTTTTTGTTGTTATAAAAGTGATATAAGCTCTTTGTGAAAAGTTCAGTCATTACCAGAATGTGTATGGTAAAAAGTCAAAGTGTTTAAGGTAGCATATTATTTCTTGGACTGGGTGGTAGGTATATGGGTACTATTCTATTATTATTCTCTATAACTTACACATGTTGCAAATATTATTTTTAGGTAGTCAGTTGATAATTTAAAAAAATGAGTAAGTACACTTACTTTGGCATTAAAAGCCAGAGATCAGTTAGCATCTGATGAATGCTCTACTACAAATATCACTTTTTTTTTAATTAAAAAAATTTTTCCCCCAACATCAACATGACATACTATGTAAGGCCTTGTTTTTATGTGTAGTAGTGGTTAAGAGAATTCATACTCATCTTTTATGTCACAGCTTTGTATCCTATCTAAATTGGTCTTCACGTCCTCTACCCTCATAGCAGGTAGCATCTTGTAATTACTTGTTGGTGTACTTATTTATTCTCTCTTCCCCCACCAGATTTATAAGTTCCATGAGGCTTTGTCTTTTTTTTTTTTCGCTAACCATTGTATATTCTTTATCTGCTCTAGAGTGGATGCTGAATAAATATTTGATGAATGAGTGAATTCCAGTTCCCTTTGAAAATGAAAGGTCTAGAAGTACTGAGATATACTGATTTGGTGTTCCAGCCCTCTCTGAAGTCATGAAATAAATAAACCAAAAAGCCCCCATAGGTTGAAAAGTGGTGATGAGGGATACAGGACATCTGCATTGTCTCAAGATTATGTCAGATAACCCTTCTGGTCAAGCTAGCTTGGCAGGGCTGCCCACTGGGATCTTGGAGGGAAGCCTAACATTTTAGAGTTTGTGGCAGCATAGGAATGAATGGAAACAGTTTTTAAAAATAAAAGTAATGCCAAACAAAACACTTTATCCATGGTTCATACTCAATTTTATCATCTCCCAGTTTTGAGGACTTGAAGATTTAGTTTCCTCTTTGTTGTACTCTCCTGTTCCTGCTCACAGAGAAGTAACTAGTTCTTTATTGGTACCCAACATAAATAACAACAGAACAAAACACGTTGAGTCTGTAGTAAAAATGACATCCTTGTTTGCTGCTAGTAGAATTTTCAGTGGAAATTAATAGCAACAATCCAATTACTTTGGATTCTCGTAATTCTGCTTTTGGAAATGTATCTTAGGGAACCAGTTCAACACAAGCATAAAAGGACTATATGTTATGTTGTTTATTTCTAGTCTATTTAAATAGCAAAATTTTAAAAACCCTGGATATAATTCTAATCAAGCTATAAAGGGAACATGGCTTGCTAAGTGATAACACCACAACAGGTTGAAATTATGAAGACTATGGAACATAATAAGCATAATACTATATCAAACCAAAAAGCAGTATACAAATTGGTTTGTAGACTGATGCGGGCACCATGAAACTCTTTGGTAAATAAGGACTGGAAGGAGGTATACTAAAAGGAAAATAATCATCTTGGAGGGGATTATGAGGAACAATTCTATGTTCAAAAATTTAATTCTGTTACATTATCTTTCCAATGAGAAAAATAACCAGTTATTCCCCTTTCACTTTCAGTAAGTGATGAAATGTCCAAGGACTGTTTGAGCATCTTGTATAATACCTGTGTCTGTGTAAGTATCCCTGCCATCGGGGCCTCATTTTTCTCCCTACCACATCTGCAGTGCTTGAGGAGGGAAGATTTGAATGGGGGTGGTAGACATGACAGCTATCTTCAGACATTGGAGAATTGGACTTATATGTGCTTGAGAACCATAACCAACAGGTAGAAATTATGGATGGCAAAATTTCATAGTAATTGAGCCATGGCTGCTTCAGCAGGTACTGAACTCCTCTAGCCCTGGAGGTGTCCAAGTAGAGACTGAACAAAAAACTTGTTAAATGGATGCAAGCATTGAAAGAGTGCCTGTGACCTTTTAGGATTCCTTTAAACCCTATTGTGTCTATTCCTTCGTTTTTATTGTTAGAAAACAAAACAAGAACCAGAAGACCCACCATGTGTTGATCAGGACACCCAACTAGGTTGATCACTGAGTAGGAAATAATGGTGAATAAAAGAAGCAATTTGGTGGAAAGAGCATAGCACTTAGTGCTAGAACTTGGTTTGGGGTTCTAGCTCTTGGCTTCATGCTTATTCTCCTCCCTGTGCTTTAATTTCTTATCTTAGTAGAGTGTAGTTGGTAATCATACATCATAGGGTTGTTGTGGGATTTAAATGAGATGATAGATGTGAAAGCACTTTGTAAAGCAATATACAAATGTTAATTTTTGTAAGACCCAGTACCTGTCTTTTGGGAACATATGTGGTAAACTGTAAAGAGTGAATCAAATACAGTAGAATGAAACAAATGCTGTTGTAGAAGTGAAACTTCTATGCAATGAAAACACAAAGGAACATTTAATTCCATTTCATTTCTTGCCTCATTCAAAAAAAGATTTCGGGCATAGTTAGGAGTATGTAAGATCTACCAATATTATAAATTTAGAAGTAGGTATCCAGGAATTGGGCTGAACATAAAGTCATTTGTACTACGGATGGGGTACAAATTTGGGATTAAGCCGATATCGTATATTAACGCATATATGTGGAACCTAGAAAAATGGTACAGATGAACCGGTTTGCAGGGCAGAAATAGAGACACAGTTGTAGAGAACAAACGTATGGACACCAAGGGGGGAAAGTGGCGGGCGGGGTGGTGGTGGTGGGATGAATTGGGAGATTGGGATTGACATGTATACACTAATATGTGTAAAATGGATAACTAATAAGAACCTGCTGTATAAAAAATAAAATAAAATTCAAAAATTCAAAAAATAAATAAAACAGAAGCAATAGTGTAACAAATTCAATAAACACTTTAAAAATGGTCCACATCAAAAAAAAAAGAATAATGCTACTATGAACATTTGTTCATATGTGTAAACTTGACTGAGCTAAGGGATGCCCAGATAGCTGGTTAAACATTTTTTTTCTGGGCATGTCTGTGAGGGTGTCTCTGGAAGAGATTAGCATTTGTATCAGTAGATGCCCTCACCAATGTGGGTGACCACCATCCAATCCGTTGAGGCCCTGAATAGAGCAAAAAGGTGGAGGTTGGGCGAATTCACTCTCTGCCAGAGCTGAGACATCCATCTTCCCCTGCCTTCGGACTTGGAGTTCCTGGCTCTTGGGCCTTTGGCTCCAACAGGAACTTACACTGTCGGTTCAGATTCTCAGGCCTTCGATCTCTGACTGAATTTCATCACCAGTTTTCCTGGTTCTCCAACTTGCAGATGGCTTATCAAGGGACTTCTCAGCCTCCATTAAAAAAAAAAAAAAAAAAAAAAATTTGGATTTAAGCATCTTAGCAACCAACACAAATAGGGAAATATGTTTCAACACAACACAAAGTTCAACATCCATAACATTGCTATGCAACAGAAATATAACACAAAACACTTAGGTTATTTTATTTTACCTTTAGGAATAGCATATTTATTAGTTCAGGACTGATATCCTTTTTTTTTTTCTTTTTTTTTTTTGGCTGCGTTGGGTCTTTGTTGCTGTGTGCAGGCTTTCTCTAGTTGCGTTGAGCAGGGGCTACTCTTCGTTGCAGTGCATGGGCTTCTCACTGCGGTGTCTTCTCTTGTTGCAGAGCACAGACTCTAGGCGCATGGGCTTCAGTAGTTGTGGCACGTGAACTCAGTAGTTGTGGCTCATGGGCTCCAGAACGCAGACTTAGTGGTTCTGGTGTGTGGGCTTAGTTGCTCTGCGGCATGTGGGATCTTCCCGGACCAGGGCTTGAACCCGTGTCCCCAGCATTGGCAGGCGGATTCTTAACCACTGTGCCACGAGGGAAACCCCAGGATTGATATCTTAAGATAAAAATCAGCATCCACAAAAATCTTGACAACATAAATGATAGGCTGTTTGAATAAAAAGAATTGAAAAAGGATAATGTAAAGCTTTGGACATAACTCTAAACAAACAAATAAGAAATTAATGCTGAGGTCCTGAGCAAGGGAGATATGTCTTAGGGACATACAAATGAAAAATAGTTTAGGGGCCTAAACTGTCAGTAAGTTCAAAAGGATTCAGCAAAAACTATTGTCACCAAAAAGGCTAATGCAATCTTAGTGTAATAAACCTGCACTTTTAGTCACTGATTAGGCTATATATGGTATTTTGTGTTTGCTTCTGTGTATCACATTTTAAAAAGTATAAAAATGTATTATACCAGTCTCTCGAGAATATTAGAGTATAATATAAAAATACTCCAAAAACAAGTGAAATAACCCATCACCCCACCATACTTAGGTTATTTTCAATTTCTTTGTAGCCATGTTTTTTAGAAAGTAAGAAAAGAAGTAGGAAGAAATAGGTGAAGTTAATTTTAATAATGTATTTTATTTAGCATAGTATATCAAGAATGTTATTCCAACATGTCATCAATATAAGTAATTATTAATGAGATATAATTCCTTTTTTTTTGTATTAAGTTTTCAAAATCCAGTGTGTTTTTTACTCTGAGAACACATCTCAGTTCAGACTAGCCACGTTTCAAGTGCTCAATAGCCACATGTAGCTAGTGGCACAGGTAAGCACAGACAGACCCGTGAGATAAAAATAAACTAATTGTTCAGGTAGTGCACAATTTTTCTTGTAAGTAAGGCCAGTAAGAAATTGTTCTGGGCTTCCCTGGTGGCGCGGTGGTTAAGAATCTGCCTGCCAATGCAGGGGACACGGGTTCGAGCCCTGGTCTGGGAAGATCCCACATGCCGCGGAGCGACTAAGCCCGTGAGCCACAACTACTGAGCCTGCGCGTCTGGAGCCTGTGCTCCGCAATGGGAGAGGCCGCGACGGTGAGAGGCCTGCGCACCGCGATGAAGAGTGGCCCCCGCTTGCCGCAACTGGAGAAAGCCCTCGCACAGAAACGAAGACCCAACACAGCCAAAAATAAAATATAAATAAATAAATTAATTTTAAAAAAATTGTTCTTATAAAAAAAAGATGATATATGTGTGATGTAATGACTCCATCATTGTCAGCTTCCATGTAGTTAATAGTCTTATGAGGCAGTCTTATGAAGCTGTTCGTTAATAATGACACCTAATGTTAATGATATTCCAGCAAAACACAGTTCAGTTAAAAAAAGGAAGGAAGAGAAAGGAAAGAAAGGGAAGGAAGGAAGGAAAGAAAGAAAAGGAAAGAAAGGGAAAGAAAGAAAGAAAAGGAAAGAAAAAGAAAAGAGAGGGAAAGAAGGAAAAGGAAAGAAAGAAGAAACAAAAAACGTAAAGAACATAGGATGATATGGTCCAACTTTGTGCTGATCTGGCTTAAGTCCAGGTTAGATGGAAACCTAGGGCTTTTAGAGTTGCAAACACCAGTGCCTCCAAGGATCAGACAGAAAACAAGAAACGTTTGAAGTTGCCTGTTTTGGAGTGGGGACTTGTGCAAATTGTGACTAACCTGGAGTAAGCATATCCTATCTGAAGACTTAAAGTCAAAATTTAAAAGGTATTGCTGGCCAAATAAAACTTGGCCTACTGGGTGCTGGCTTGTAGCTCTTGATTTAGATACTAGGCAGATACTGGGTTAAAAACCTATGATGGATATTATTTAAAAACTCCTCCCCAGAAAAATACATTTGTACACAGTGTTTTATATATAGTTTTAGGGAATTAAGGGCTCAGCTAACAATTCCTGATGTAGCGTGGAATTGCTTTTCCAGTGTCTGGAATGGACATTTTGCCCTTCACATTTTATTTTGGGGTTATAACCTATTCTGTTTTTTCTCCTCTTCTCCCTTGAGATAGACGGAAGGGGTTACAAAGCGTTTGGCAGAAAAGAATGACTTTGTGATCTTCCTGTTTACACTGATGACGAGTAAGAAGACATTCTTACAAACAGCAACCCTCATTGAAGATATTTTGGGTGTTAAAAAGGTGAGCTGTGTCCTCTAGCAGGTGAATGACCAGGTGGAGGAGAGTGCCTCAGACAGATGGATTCTCAAACCTGAATAATGTACAGAACTCCTTTAAAGAAAAACTCTGCTATACTCCTAGTGTTAAAATTATTTTTTTTTGTTACTTAAATATATTCACTAGGTTATACTCCTTATACTAATAGGTCTTAAATGATTATAAAACCTAAACAAATAGATTGAAATCAAACTAATTATAAAACTCAAAAGCTCAGATTGACTTTGTGAATTTAATGTGTTAGCTAATGTTACTTTGCTGAAATCAGATTGTCCCTCAATTATTATGGTGCAAGATCTTTTTAGCATAGCTCCAGTGCTCTATGCTGTATAATAACTCCGTTCTCCTACCACTTTTCTATATTTGAACCGTTGTGATGCTTTCTTGTGATGATGTTTGACTTTCACTTATTATGTTCACCTCTATTTTTTCTCATTAGTTTTCAACAGTTAAAGTTTAATTGACACCAACATAGGAAATAACAAATATGAGCACTGAAATCCTGCCAGTTGGTCATAAGATGGACATTCAAATGATCCAGAATATGCTTAAAAAAAAAGAAAAAAAACTATGATTGAAGTGAAAGCACTAAATTAAATATTTGTCATCGAGAATTCACAGACCGCGCCCCTCCCCCCCAAACAGATCTATAGACATGTTAGAGAATCACTATATTAGATTTTTGGTGTAATGCTTGTTAGGACCTGGCTTACTTCCCCCAGTCCTTGTCCCATGCCTCCATGTCCGTTGCACGTTTGCAGATTTCTTCCTTTTACTACTGAGGAGGTAGGAGCAGCCTCTTAGATTTTCTGTTGCAGTGAAAAGAGTACCCATGTGCATTGTGGTGACCCCAGCTTTCATTTCTGTGTTTCTGCTGCACTTTCCCCAGGCTCTGCTTGTTATTGCCCAGGCAGAAGATGCACAAGTGACCCATTGTCGGTAGGAATACATTGGAGATGTGTGCAGGTCCCAGACAGACCCTTTGTGCCCTTTGATGAAAAGGCTTTGTTATTTTTCCAATAATTGTATGCACCAGTGTGTGAGAAGGGGCTTCCAGGGCGGAAACTCCAGACTCCCTGGCAGTCTTAGCATAAGACTCTAGGATTGCTCCTTCATAACTTTTCCTGCTTGTCCCTCATGCCCTCTCCCTCCCTCTCATACCTTTCTGTGTTGCCAAAAATAGTGATGAGTTCTGCTAGACATTACGGGTACCTTAGTGCAGTTTGAAAGGGGGATAGACACCATAAGAAAGTGAGAACACAAGCCACAAACTGGGAAAAGATGTTTGCAACCCATGCAACTAACAAAAGATTGGTATTCAGAATTTATCATGGGGAATTCCCTAGTGGTCCAGGCTTCCACTGCAGGGAGCATGGGTTCGATGCTTGGTCAGGGAACTAAGATCCCACATGTAGTGTGGCACGGCCAACAAACAAACAAAAACAACAACCAAAAAAACCCCCAAAACAACAACAGAATTTATCATGAATTCTTGTGAATCAGCAAGGAGAAGACAAATGGCCCAGTAGAAAAATGGGCAATGATAGGAGCAAGCATTTTACAGAGGAGAAACAAATGATCCATAAAAAGAAGATGCTTAACTTCATTGATAATCAGGAAAATGCAAATAAGACCACAGTGACAGAGCTCGAGAATATGTATCACTGGAAACACTTACTTTACTGCTGATACCTTTTTATATCAGCAGAATATATCTATTTTGTTTTCTAGTTGAATGTGGGCATACCCTGTGACCCAGCACCTAAGGAAGCACTGACCTGAGGGCCGAGGCATCAGTATTGTGGCCTGGGTAACCTGTAACCTATGCCCAGGCACACTCGTGGGGAAGCTCAATTCCAGAACAGTGATTCTTAGAAATAAAAACACTAAATTGAAGCCAAGAGGGTGTGAAATGAATTCTGTGGATCTACCAGCTAAATATAAAAGATCAAAATGTATTGTGTAAGGGTATTCTTTAAGTTTTTGTTTCATATTTATACACATACATTCACCTGTGTATGTTTACTGTGTTGTGATGGAAAATTTATTTTTTATTCTTGGACATTGTCAGAATGGTTTGGAAGCCACTGCCTCAGAAAAACTTCTGCACATGTGCATCAAGAAACACATAAGAAAGGTTATAGCATTATTGGTTAAGGGCAAAAAACTGAAACCAGGTCTCTGATCCGTCAACAGGAAAATGGATAAATGTCCTCTATTCACACAATGGGATATTATACAATGAATGTTGCTATAGGCAACAACGTAGCTAAATCATAGAAATTATTGATAGAAGTCAGTTGCAGAAGATTGTATATAGTATATCTTTTTTTTTAATAGATCTTTATTGGAGTATAATTGCTTCATAATACTGTGTTAGTTTCTGCTGTACGCCAAAGTGAATCAGCCATATGCATACATATGTCCCCATATCCCCTCCCTCTTGCGTCTCCCTCCCATCCTTCCTATCCCACCCTCTAGGTCATCGCAAAGCACCCAGCTGATCTCCCTGTGCTATGCTGCTGCTTCCCACTAGCTAATTCTTTTACGTTTGGTAGTGTATATGTGTCGATGCTACTCTCACTTTGCCCCAGCTTCCCCCTCCCACCCCATGTCCTCAGGTCCATTCTCTATGCCTACATCTTTATTCCTGCCCTGCAACTAGGTTCATCAGTACCCTTTTTTTTTTTTTTTAGATTCGTTAGCATACGGTATTTGTTTTTCTCTTTCTGACTTACTTCACTCTGTATGACAGACTGTAGGTCCATCCACCTCACTACAAACAACTCAATTTTGTTTCTTTTTATGGCTGAGTAATATTCAGTTGTATATATGTGCCACATCTTCTTTATCCATTCATCTGTCGATGGACATTTAGCTTGGTTCCATGTCTTGGCTATTTTATTTTTATTTATTTATTATTATTTTTATTATTATTATTTTTAAAAATAAATTTATTTATTTTTGGCTCCATTAGGTCTTCGTTGTGGTGTGCGGGCTTCTCATTGTGGTGGCTTCTCTTTGTTGCGGAGCACGGGCTCTAGGCACGCGGGCTTCAGTAGTTGTGGCATGCAGGCTCAGTCGTTGTGGCTCGCGGGCTCTAGAGTGCAGGCTCAGTAGTTGTGGCGCACGGGCTTCGCTGCTCCGCGGCATGTGGGATCTTCCCAGACCAGGGCTCGAACCCGCGTCGCCTGCATTGGCAGGTGGATTCTTAACCACTGTGCCACCAGGGAGGTCCTTGGCTATTTTAAATAGTGCTGCAGTGAACATTGTGATACATGTCTCTTTTTGAATTATGGTTTTCTCAGGGTATATGCCCAGTAGTGGGATTGCTGGGTCATACGGTAGTTCTATTTTTAGTTTTTTAAGGAACCTCCATACTGTTTTCCATAGTGGTTGTATCAATTTACATTCCCACCAACAGTGCAAGAGGGTTCCCTTTTCACCACACCCTTTCCAGCATTTATTGTTTCTAGATTTTTTGATAATGGCCATTCTGTCTGGCATGAGGTGATACCTCACTGTAGTTTTGATTTGCATTTCTCTAATAATTAGTGATGTTGAGCATCTTTTCATGTGCCTTTTGGCCATCTGTATGTCTTCCTTGGTGAAATGTCTATTTAGGTCTTCCACCCATGTTTTAATTCCGCCCATTTTTAAATTTTTTAATAATTTAAAATTGCAAATATTTTCTCCCATTCTGAGGGTTGTCTTTTTGTCTTGTTTATGGTTTCCTTTGCTGTGCAAAAGCTTTTAAGTTTAATTAAGTCCCATTTGTTTATTTTTGTTTTTATTTCCGTTACTCTAGGAGGTGGGTCAAAAAAGATCTTGCTGTGGTTTATGTCAAAGAGTGTTTTTCCTATGTTTTCCTCAAAGAGTTTTATAGTGTCTGGTCTTACATTTAAGTCTTTAATCCATTTGGAGTTTACTTTTGTGTATGGTGTTAGGGAGTGTTCGAATTTCTTTCTTTTACATGTAGCTGTCCAGTTTTCCCAGCACCATTTATTGAAGGGGCTGTCTTTTCTCCATTGTATGTTCTTGCCTCCTTGGTTGTAAATTAGGTGACCATAGGTGTGTGGGTTTATCTCCGGGCATTCTATCCTGTACCATTGATCTGTATTTCTGTTTTTGTGCCAGTACCATACTGTCTTGATTACTGTAGCTTTGTGGTATACTTTGAAGCCAGGGACCCTGATTCCTCCAACTCCGTTTTTCTTTCTCAAGAATGCTTTGGCTGTTCGGGGTCTTTTGTGTTTCCATACGAATTGTAACATTTTTTGTTCTAATTCTGTGAAGAATGCCATTGGTAGTTTGATAGGGATTGCATTGAATCTGTAGATTGCTTTGGGTAGTATAGTCATTTTCACAATATTGATTCTTCCAATCCAAGAACAATAGTATATTTCTCCATCTGTTTATGTCATCTTTGATTTCTTTCATCAGTGTTTTATAGTTTTCTGAGTACAAGTCTTTCTCCTCCTTAGGCAGGTTTATTCCTAGGTATTTTATTCTTTTTATTTCAATGGTAAATGGGAGTGTTTCCTTAATTTCTCTTTCTGATTTTTCATTGTTGGTGTCTAGGAATGCCAGAGATTTCTGTGCATTAATTTTGTATCCTTCAACCTTACCAGATTCATTGATTAGTTCTAGTAGTCTTCTGGTGGCATCTTTAGGATTTTCTGTGGATAGTGTCATGTCATCTGCAAACAGTGACAGCTTTACTTCTTCTTTTCCAATTTGTATTCCTTTTATTTCTTTTTCTTCTCTGATTGCCGTGGCTAGGACTTCCAAAACTATGTTGAATAAGAGTGGCGAGAGTGGACATCCTTGTCTTGTTCCTGATCTTTGTGGAAATGCTTTCAGTTTTTCACCATTGAGAATGATGCTTGCTATGGGTTTGTCATATATGGCTTTTATTATGTTGAGGTAGGTTCCCTCTATGCCCATTTTCTGGAGAGTTTTTATCATAAATGGGTGTTGAATTTTGTCAAAAACTTTTTCTGCATCTATTGAGATGATCATATGGTTTTTATTTCTTAATTTGTTAATGTGGTGTATCACATTGATTGATTTGCGTATGTTGAAGAATCCTTGCATCCCTGGGATAAATCCCAGTTAATCATGGTGTATGATCCTTTTAATGTGCTGTTGGATTCTGTTTGCTAGTATTTTGTTCAGGATTTTTGCATCTATGTTCATCAGTGATATTGGTCTATAATTTTATTTTTTTGTGATGTCTTTTTCTGGTTTTGGTATCAAGGTGATGGTGGTTTCATAGAATGAATTTGGGAGTGTTTCTCCCTCTGCAATTTTTTGGAAGTATTTGAGAAGATCAGTGTTAGCTCTTCTCTAAATGTTTGATAGAATTCACCTGTGAAGCCATCTGATCCTGGCCTTTTGTTTGTTGGAAGATTTTTAATTACGGTTTCAATTTCATTACTTGTCATATGTCTGTTTATATTTTCTAATTCTTCCTGGTTCAGTCTGGGAAAATTTTACCTTTCCAAGAATTTGTCCATTTCTATGTGGTTATCCATTTTATTGGCATATAGTTGTTTGTAGTAGTCTCTTATAATCCTTTGTATTTCTGCAGTGTCAGTTGTGATTTCTCCTTTTTCATTTCCAATTTTATTGATTTGCGTCCTCTCCCTTTTTTTCTTGATGAATCTGGCTAAGGGTTTATCAGTTTTGTTTATCTTCTCAAAAAAACAGCTTTTTTTTTTTGACTGGTCTAAATACATAAATTTATTTTCCCCCTTACCTTCCTTTCTTTGGGAAAAGGAAAAAGGAAACATTACTCTGTCTACTCAGAGAGCAAGGAGAACAGCAGAACAGATGAAGGGGGACTGAACTTACTGACTCTTCTACCCGCTTCTGTTCTCTCTCAGCCTGTATGTTGTCCTTATAGGTGAGTGAGAGATGTTAGGATTTCAGCATGCTGCTCCTTAACTGGAATGGGGCAAGAAATGCTCCAGCTGTTTTAATCAGTGACGTTTATTAACATGTTTCAAAAACATGGCCAAAGTGTGTAGCCAGCACAATACCCAAAGCAATTAGATCATTCCTTTTTAAGACCAAGAAACTTTCTCTTGGTTTGATCTACTCCAAAATACCAAATACATAGATTGAGGAATAAACTCAAATAAATTGTAATTTACTTTCACCCAAAATTACACATCCTCTACCTAAGGACAAAGTCACTGCTCTTGTAAAGATACTGAGGGGAAGGAGAGTAGCTCAAATGAGCCTGTAATTTAAAATCACAACCAGAGAAGAAACACTTCAAGCACAATGGGGACATTCCATTGAAGAGCCACATTCATTTGGAATGTTTGCTTTGAAAACAACTCTTCTGGGGAATAAAGAACCAGCTTTTAGTTTTATTGATCTTTGCTGTTGTTTTCTTCATTTCTATTTCATTTATTTCTGCTCTGGTCTTTATGATTTCTTTCCTTCTACTGACTTTGGGTTTTCTTTGTTCTTTCTCTAGTTGTTTTAAGTGTAGGGTTAGATTGTTTATTTGAGATTTTTCTTGTTTCTTGAGGTGAGATTGAATTGCTGTAAACGTCCCTCTTAGAACTGCTTTTGCTGTGTCCCATAGGTTTTGGGTCCTTGTGTTTTCATTGTCATTTGTTTCTATGTATTTTTTTATTTCTTCTTTGATCTCTTCAGTGATCTCTTGATTATTTAGTAGGGCACTGTTTAGCCTCCATGTGTATAGTATATCATTTTTACAAAGTTCAAAAATAGGCAAACTCAAACCATACAAAACTTTTTTTTAATGAAAAAGCAATACTAAACAAAATTCAGGATAGTGGTTACCTCTGGCCGAGAGAAAGGGAGATGTGATAGGAAAGGCACATATAGCTATTCACTTTGTTATGCTTTATAACATATGTTGTATCAAGTATTAAATAAAAATTAAAATATAACACAAAGAAGTGGGCCTGGAGGGTGGGGGGGACCTGGTTTGCAACCCATACACTAAGTTGGACAGGGCTAAAGGAACAGATGAGCTGAAAGTCCCAGTTTCCAATAATAACAATAGCTAACATTTGTGTACTGGGAAGGTAAAGGTGGAAGAAGCTGCTCCCAAATACCCCCTCCACAGCCAACCAGAAATAGGAGTGAGATTCACAAGGGCTTCTAGGAATCATTCACTGGTTCAGTACACATTTACTGAGACCTTCACTACCAGGGTCTATGCACTGAGGCTCTGGAGAGGAGGTAAGGCACACTCCTGCCTCAAGGCAGTGTCAGTTTATTTGGGAAATTAGATGCAGGCACAGATAATTACAAGATCATGTTATAGTGCAGTGATAGAGAAATACCCAATCCAGTGGAAGTTAAGTACATTAGTGGGATGAAGGGTAGCAGGTATTATCTGAGGAATGTAAAGATGTTTCAGAAGGAGAGAAGATCATGTGATGTACAACATTTGGGATATTAAGGGAGAAAGAAAATGAGAATATAACCAAATAACAAAAAGCGTTTCATAAAATTCAGTACTCATTCATGATAAAAGCTAGCAATAGAAAGAAAATTCCTTAACTTGGTATTGGGTATCTGTTAAAACTTACAGCAAACATCAAACTAAACCTGAAACTTTGGAAATATTTCTAATAAGGAAAAAGAGGAGAAGGTCTGCTATCACTTACTCTAGATAATTGGTTACATGGGCATGTACACAAGGAGACACCTATAGGAATGTTCATTGCAACACTGTTTAATAGTGAAAAATTATAGTCCACCTAAACATACACATATTTAAAAAGGAGAATGATTGAATAAATTGTGAATTAGAACAATGAGAAATGATTGAAGTAGACTTACTTGTATCAGTGTAGTTGAATCTCATTGTTGACCGTGAAGTATCATTCACACTGCATGCAGAACAAAACCATGTATTTTTGTTTTATTTTTTATTGAGGTATAATTGATTTACAGTATTATATTAGTTTCAGGTATACAACATAGTGATTCAAATTTTTTATAGGTTTTACTCCATTTAAAGTTATAAAATATTGGCTGTGTTCCCTGTGCTCTACAATATATCCTTGTAGCTTATTTATTTTATACGTAGTAGTTTGTGAACAATACCATATATTTTTTGTGGAAATATTTGTAAGTGTGAAAACATGTAGAAATAATAAACAGAGTTCAAAATAATGGTTACATCTGGGGGGGGGAATGAAGTGAATGCAACTAGGTAGGGATACACAAGGACCTTCAGCTATATTTGAAATATTTTACGTCTTGAAAACATCTTTGGCAATTTCTGATTGATAAAACTTGAGTGGTAGGCTTTTTTTTTAGGCAAAATGGGGCATATGAGCAAAGGTGGAGATTAAGAATAGTGACCCTCAAAAGGTTTAATCCTCAAACTAATCCTATGAGGTAGATTAGATTAGTCCCATTTGACAGAAGAGCAGACAAAGACTTAGGTTCCATGACTTACCTAAGGTTGTGCAGCTGCGAATTGTGGAGCTGGGGTTTGAACCTAAGTGGTCTAGCTACCAAGCCCCATTCTTAGGGGAATGCAAAAGAGCAGCACATTCAATCTCAAATGAACTGAGCATGGGGATTGTTTTATTTGTGTCTTTTGTAGGAAATGATCCGACTAGATGAAGTCCCCAATCTGAGTTCCTTAGTATCCAATTTCGATCAGCAGCAGCTTGCTAATTTCTGCCGGATTCTGGCTGTCACCATTTCAGAGATGGATACAGGGAATGATGACAAGCATACGCTTCTGGCCAAAAATGCTCAGCAGAAGAAGAGCTTGAGCTTGGGGCCTTCTGCAGCTGAAATCAACCAAGGTAAAGTCTCTAAGTTGTCAGAATTTTGACATTCTAGTTCTGAGGTCCCTTCCTAAATCATCTAGCTCTTTCAGTATTTCTAGAGATTTGATCCATGTTAGGGCTCCTTGGGTCCACTTAGGGTATGTAAAATTTATATCTATGTATCTCTTCATTATTTTGGGGGACCAAGTCCATAGCCATCAGACTTTTTAATAGATCCAGAACCTCAAAAAAGTTAAGCACCATTATTTATCAGAATTAAAATTACATACCTTTTCTTCCACTGAGCCTTTTCTGGGCCTTTATCCTATATGATAGATATACATATAGATATATGAGATAGATATATGAAATATATATATATAGAGAGAGAGAGAGAGGGGGAGAGAGAGAGATACAGTCATACATCAGAGATGGGAGTTGGGTACCAGTATCTGCGACACTGCGATAAAGCGCATATTGCAATGGAGTTGCACGAACTTTTTGGTTTCCCAGTGCATATAAAAGTTATGGTTACACTATATCGTAGTCTATTATGTGCAATAGCATTACGTCTAAAAAATGTACATACTTTAATTAAAAAATACTTTATTGCTTAAAGAGGTACCCATCATCTGAGCCTTCAGAGAGTCACAAATAATCTCTTTGCCTCCATGTTGATGGCTGCTGACTCATCAGGGTGGTGGTTGCTGGAGCTTGGGTGGCTGCGGCGATGTCTTAAAATAAGACAGCAGTGAAGTCTGCCACATTCATTGACTCCTGCTTTCATGAATGATTTCTCTGTAGCAGGCAATGCTGTTTGATAGCATTTTACCCACAGTAGAACTTCTTTCAAAATTAGAGACAGTCTTCTCAAACCCTGCTGCTGTTTTATCAACTAAGTTTATATAATATTCTAAATCCTTTGTCATTTCAACAATCTTTTTTTATTGAAGTATAGTTGATTTACAATGTTGTGTTAGTTTCTGCTTTCCAGCAAAGTGATTCAGTTATATATATGTATACATTCTTTTTTATAGTCTTTTCCATTATGATTTGTCACAGGGTATTGAATATAGTTCCCTGTGCTATACAGTAGGACCTTGTTGTTTATCCATTCTATATATAATTGTTTGCAACTGCTAATCCCCAACTCCCGAACCATCCCTCTCCCACCGCCCCTTGCCCTTGATTGTTGATTGCATCAACAGTCTTCCCAGCATCTTTGCCAGGAGTAGATTCTATCTCAAGAAGCCCTTTCTTTGTTCATCCATACTCTTCATCTGTTAAAGTTTCATCATAAGATTGCATCAATTCAGTCCCACCTTCAAGCTCCACTTCTAATTCTGTTTCTCTTCCTGTTTCCACCACATCTGCAGTTACTTCCTCCACTGAAGTCTTGAACCCCTCAAAGTCATCCATGAGGGTTGGAATGAACTTCGTCCAAATTCCTGTTAATGTTGATACTTTGACCTCTTGCCATGAATCATGAATGTCCTTTACGGCATCTAGAACGGTGAATCCTTTCCAGAAGGTCCTTGTAGGGTTTTTACCCCCATCCTCCTTTCTTGTGACTTTGGGGAGTTCTCATTTTACTAAATCATAAAATATACATTCTTAAAAACATGAATTTTATTATAACTAAATTATACCTCAAACCTAGTTTAAGCACATGCATACACTTACACTGACAAAAGCTAACGTTTGTTAAGCTCCTGTGTGTGGCAAACATTGAGCTAACTGCTTTACCTAGGAGTGATTTTGTTTAATCCTCCAAGCAGCCCTGTGAAATAGAGATTAGCATCCCCATTGCACAGCTTGGGAAACTGAGGGTCATACAGTTTCAGTAATGGATACCTGTGTGTGCTGAGGCACTAAGTAACTTTCATCTTTTAGTTTCCCATTTAGGGAATCTATTCTGGCAGGTTAGTTTTATCCTGTTGGTATCGATTACCTTCATGGACCGGTTTGTAAGCTGACAAGTAAAACCACCATTACCCATCATCCTTGGGGAATGAGGTATTCTAGTCAGTTGGGTTTTTAATTAACTGAGGGTTAACCCCAAGCCTGGTTTTCATTGATTTGGGGGATTGAAAAAAGGAAGGCTTTATAAAATGTCACGGTTCACTTTCATACCTGTGTGGCTAACCTATGAGATTATCTACATGTGATGTCAGCTTATAGCTTTTGGGATAAAGCTTTGTTAAATGTTGTATTTTAGCACATGTTGTTGTACAGGGTCTAGTCCTTCCTGACTCTCTGACCATAATTCCTATCTCCTTGTCCCCCTGCCTCACACACTTTTTTCTCCAGTCAAATGCCCTAGGAAGGCCAAGGTGAACATAATTAAATTACAAGTGGATGAGAAAGATCTTAGTCCTTAGTGTTGTCTATCTTTAATTGAACTCCAGTACTGAATACTTTTATTTTTTTATTCCTTTAATTAACTATTATTGGAGTATAGTTGATTTACAGTGTTGTGTTAGTTTCTGCTGTACAGCAAAGTGAATCAGTTATACATATATCCACTTTTCTTGTTTTAGATTCTTTTCCCATAAAGGTCATTACAGAGTATTGAGTAGAGTTCCCTGTGCTATACAGTAGGTTGTTATTAGTTATCTATTTTATATATACTAGTGTGTATATGTCAATCCCAAGCTTCCAATTTATCCCTCCCCCCCATCCCTTTGGTAACCATAAGTTTATTTTCTACATCTGTGACTCTATTTCTGTTTTGTAAATAAGTTCACTTGTACCATTTTTTTAGATTCCACATGTAAGCGATATCATATGATATTTGTCTTTCTCTGTCTGGCTTACTTCACTCAGTATGACAATCTCTAGGTCCATCCATGTCACTGCAAATGGCATTATTTCATTCTTTTGTGTGGCTGAGTAATACTCCATTGTATATAGGTACCACATCTTCTTTATCCATCCATCCATCCATGGACATTTAGGTTGCTTCCATGTCCTGGCTGTTGTAAATAGTGCTGCAATGAACATTGGGGTGCATGTGTCTTTTCAAATTATGGTTTTTTCTGGATATATGCCCAGGAGTGGGATTGCTCTATTTTTTAGTTTTTTAAGGAAATAGAGGTATGTGTAATAGTCAGCTTTGGCTGTCATAACAGGATAGCACAGACTGGGTGGCTTAAACAGCAGAAATTAGCTTCTCACAGTTTTGGAGGCTAGAGGTCCAAGATTAAAGTGCCATCAGCAGTGGTTTTTTGTGAGGCCTCTCTTCCTGGCTTGCAGATGGCCACCCTCTCACTGTGTCCTCCTGTGGCCTTTTCTCTGTACATGCACAAAGAGAGCTCTGGTGTCTCTTCCTCTTATATAAGGACACCAATTCCTATCAGATTAGGGCCCCAGTCTTACGACCTCATTTAATTACCGCCCTAAAGGCTCTGTCTCCAGATATAGTCATATTGTGGATTAAGGCTTCAACATATGAATTTCAGGGGGTACACAATTCAATCCATTTTAGTATGGAAAGCTGAAGTGTGTAGGATGTTGTGGAAAAGTTTTTGTTTTGTTTTTAATAAACTGCAGCTGTGAAATAGTTTTCTTGGCCGGCAAAATGATGTCTTATGCTATCTTCCTGGAGCTTAGATAATAAAAATGTTAGAGAACTTCTTAGGCTTCTCAGAAAGTACCAGTTATCTCTTCTGTTGATTCAGATAAGAACACATGGATCCATCTGCAGGGAAAAAATCACTCAAAATGTTAGTCAGATGTAGATGAAGCCACAGGCCTGGTAATTATCAATTTATAGGTGACACCAAGCTGATTTACACAGCATATGAGCTAGTTCAGAATCATCTCAGAGAGCTGGAAAGCAGAGCCTAAACTGCAACAGGAAAATTTACAGGAGTGTTTGGGAAATACTAATGTTTTAACAAATAAGAGGAGAGAAGAGGTCTGCTTTTGCAGAAATTATTGGAAGTTGTGGGTGTTTTAGTTGTCAACCCGTTTAACGTTAACCAGCAGTGCATGTGGTAGCTACTGATAAAGCTGTGAGAAGTACAAAGACTGTACGATGCTGGGGTGCCAGTCCCCTGAGATTGTGTATAAGGTGGTGAATATAATGGGCCAGTGAGTTTTTCCTGGGGAGAGAATCCAAAACTTTCATCAGCTTTTCAAGAGATGAGTGACTAACAAAAGCTCAGGAATCTCTGGGGTGGAAGTCAGTCTCAGAACCCTGAATACTGGGTAGGTTACATCTGAAGTGCTGTGTTTAGTGTGCAGGGTGTGAAGACTAGGTCTTAGGAACTGCCCTGTGAGGAACAGTTAGAGAAACTGGAGCTATTTACCTGGAGATAGGAGGTGTGACTAAAAATCCATCTTTTTGAAATTTTTCAAAATTAGAAATTTTTAGAAATCCAAACTCTTCATTTACTTAATTTATTTTGGGGGGAAAAAATTATAGTTTTTGTTTGTTTGTTTGTTTTAAATTCACAAACTACAGAGGAACAGCAGGTGTACGGTAGAAAGTTTGTTCCCATCCAAGTGGTGACCTATTACCAGTTTCTCATTTATCCCTCCAGGGATACTCTGTACGTGACCATTTATGGGGGTGGAGGAGGGAAGAAGAGAAGACTGGCTCCTCTCTGTTTGTACTGATGGTGATGTAAAATAAGCACCGTTCTGCCCCTGGCTCTTTTCACTTAACTTTATCTTGCAAAGCATCCATTCCAGTACATACAGAATTATCTGATTCCTTTTTACAACTGGATAGTATTCTAGTATATGGGCGTAGCATAATTTATTTAAGCAGTCCCCTGTTGATGGAAATTTGGTTTACCTCAAGTCTTTTTTCCTACAAATAACAGCCTTATGTATAGAGTTTAATGTGCTGGATATTTGCCTTTTAAACTTTGATAGATATTAACAGATTTACCTTCCATAGAAATTACTAGTTCATCTTTCCACCCTGTATACCCTTCCCAGTACAGGGCCTTTTTAAACTTCTTGATATTTGTCAGACTTGATAAGGAAAAAAATGGTATCTCAAAAAAAAAAAATCTATCTCAGTATATTTTTTTTTAAATTGAGGTGAAAGTCACATTAAAAAAATTAACCATTTAATTCAGTGGTTTATAGTACATGTACAATTTGTGCAGCCACCATCTAGTTCCAAAACGTTTTCATTACCCCAAAAGGAAACCCTGTACACATTCAGCAGTTATTCTCCATTACCCCCAACCCCTGGCAACCATCTGCTTTCTGTTGGTGGATTTATCTATTCTGGGTATTTCATATATATGGAATTTTAAAAATGTGACCTTTTATATCGCACATCATACCTCTTTCACTTATCGTGATGTTTTTGAGGTTCATCAGTGCTGTTGCATGTCAGTATTTCATTCTTTTTTATGGCTGAATAATATTCTTTGTGTGTACATACCAATTTGTGAAACATTGATGGACATTTGGGTTATTTCCACCTTTTGACTGTTGTGAATAGTGCTGCTCTGAACACATGCATACACAGGTATTTGTTTGAGCACCTGTTTCACTTCTTTTGGATGTGAACTTACGATGGAATTGCTAGGTCATATGGTAATTCTATATTTAACTTTTTGAGGAAAAGTTAATTTCAGTGTAGTTGTTTTTTTTTTTTTTAAGGTTTTTTTGATTTGGACCATTTTTAAAGTCTTTATTGAACTTGTTACAGTATTGCTTCTGTATTATGTTTTGGTTTTTTGGCCATGAGGCATGTGGGATCCCAACTCCCCGACCAGGGATTGAACCCACAACCCCTGCATTGGAAGGCAAAGTCCCAACCACTGGACCACCAGGGAAGTCCCTCAGTGTAGTTTAATTCACCTTTTTTTATTAATGCAGTCGTACATTATTTTATAGTCACTCGCTAATTTATAGAGAATGGAAAGGGGGCTAAGATGATTTGCCAAGCTCTGTGCTGGGACTAAATTCATATGACTTCATGTAATCCTCCTAACTACTTTGTTTTTATTTATTTTATTTTTGAAGAATTTTCTTTAATGTATTCTTTTAAGGTTTACTTTAAAATTTTTTATTATGGGAAACTTCACACATATAAAAGCAGAGACATATATATGACAGTGTAATGATCCCCATTTACCTATTACCTACCTTCAGCAGTTATCAACTGATGGCCTGTCTTTATCTCTACCCTCATTTACTCCTACCGTCCTCACTTTGGATTATTTTGAAGCATATCCCAGACATTATAAGATTTCACTTGCATATATTTCAGTGTTTCTATAAGATAATTACTCTTTAAACCATATTGTACACTCCCAAATTAATATCTTGATATTTTGAAATATCTGGTTATTTATTAATTTTTGATTAGATGATACATGTACATGATTCAGAAAATCTACAAATTCAAAAAGTTGTTCACTGAAAAGTATCCCTCCCACTGTATTCCCAGTGGCGTTATTCTCTTTGCCTTTGGCAAACCACTGTTTTCTATCCTTAAGAAGATTTAATGCATACACAAGCAACTACGTACAGGCGTTAGCTTTATTTTAAAGAAGGTTAAATTTTGGAGCCAAGATTTGAACCTGGATTCCCTGCCTTCAAAGTTTATTATGTTCTTTATGCTGACCAGAATTTCTGTCTTACTCATCATTGTCATTAAAATGGGACTGGTGCAAATAGGAGCTGGGTAATTATTCAGTTTCTTTCTTTACCTTAAAAAAAGAAAAGAGTAAAGGCTTATCTTTTTTCTTCCTGCTAGTATGTGTGTGTTATAGGAAAATCAAACCATAGTTAAGTAGTTTTAAAAGAAGCATTTATATCCTCTCCTACTCAGGAACAGCCACAGTAAGTACCTTGGTACATATCGTTCTGTTCTTTATCTGTGTATATGTATATTATGTGCATATTTTACAGAAGAAAACTTTTAAAATTTTAAAGAAAATGGGTTTAAGCCAATACTGTTTAATAATTTACTTCCTGGGGCTTCCCTGGTGGCACAGTGGTTAAGAATCCGCCTGCCAGTGCAGGGGGCACAGATTCGATCCCTAGTCCGGGAAGATCCCACATGCCGCGGAGCAGCTAAGCCCGTGTGCCACAACTACTGAGCCTGCGCTCTAGAGCCTGCAAGCCACAACTGCTGAGCCCACGTGCCACAACTACTGAATGAAACCCGCGCGCCTAGAGCCCATGCTCCACAACTACAACAAGAGAAGCCACCGCAGTGAGAAGCCCGCGCACTGCAAGGAAAAGTAGCCCCTGCTCACCACAACTAGAGAGAGCCCACGCACAGCAACGAAGACCCAACGCAGCCAAAAGATAAATAAATAAAAAATAAATAAATTTTTATAAAAATCACTAAAGTAATAATAATAAGTTACTTCCTTAACAAGTAAATTCAAACATCTTTCTGGAGTTGCTGTATAAAGATGTGTGTGTCATTGTTCTTAGTGTCTGTGTGTTGTATTCCACTGCATGTATGTATCATTTAATCAGTATGCTATTAATGAACATATAGTTATCTTTACCTTTTTGCTGCTATGGAAACCACACCAATGAACCTCTCTATACAGATATCTATGTATATATAATTAGTTATTTCTTTATGGTAAATCCCCAGAAATGGACCTCAGAGACACACAGATTTACGGCGTAAAGGTTATTCCAGTTTATATTCCCACCAGTAGATACGAGTCTGTTTCCCTGCACCTGCTAAAATTGAACTTGTTTTTATAACTTTATTACTATTTTACCTTGGGTTGGCATTTCATTTTAAAGGGAAGCTCTGACTAACTGCTGTCAGATTAAGGTGAGAAGCTGGTTTGTTTCTTGAGTGCTTTAGAGCTGGTCTCTGTTTTGACATTTTCTCTTTTGTTCTTTCCTCGACAGCGGCACTTCTCAGCATCCCTGGCTTTGTCGAGCGGCTTTGCAAGCTGGCAACTCGAAAGGTGTCAGAGTCAACGGGCACAGCCAGCTTCCTTCAGGAGTTGGAGGAGTGGTACACCTGGCTAGACAATGCTTTGGTGCTAGATGCCCTGATGCGAGTGGCTAATGAAGAATCTGAGCACAATCAAGGTACTTGGGATGGGTCTCCTGAGAGGTGGGGAGCGTTCCTGTGGGTTCCTAGAGCCATTCTTGACCTCTTTTCCAAGCAGAATAAGTTGAAATTTGCTCAAAGTAGAATTTCCCTCAGGGCAGTCCTGGATCATGATTGTTAAGACTTTTGATAGCCAGTGACAGAACCTCTTTGAGCTCCCTTAAAGCAGACCTGATTTCAGGGACAGGGGCTTTGTTGCAGAACCCAAGGAATTGACTGGAAACATTACCGGAGCATTTTTAGGAACCCAGAGGGTTCTTTCTCTGTTTCCACTTCTTTCTACACGTTTCTTTAGTCTTATCTTTCCTCCATTCTGACAAGTAGGCTGCCTAGTAAATGTGTGGACTCCTAGTCTCAGCTCCAGCTCCTTGGTGAACTACTCTGGCCTGTTTGGGGTGAGGTGCTCAACCCAGAGCATTTGATTCTGGGGTCAAATTGTACAAACCCAGGAATTCCCACTGGAATCATGCAGATAAAAGTGAAGGGAGGAATTTCGTTCCTGGAACGGCAGTGTGTGGAGCTCCGTGCACCTGCTTGGTCAGTGAAACTAAGCAAAGCCTGTACACAACAGCAGCAACAACAAACATCCACATAAAGTCTGTGGAAGTTGTTCTCAGAGTGTACAACAAGTGGGGAAACATTTCTTCCAGAAAATCTACTAAAATATAGTGAGAACATTGAGAGCCTATGACACTAGAATTTCTGCTTGATGCAGGTTCCACGCTGGACAGGTGTGGCCTAAAAGGGCTCCCTCAGCTTCCAAACAAGGAATACAGAATCTCACTGGAAGGGGCAGGCTACCAGCTTTTCTCATCCCTTCCAGCTCCGAGTGGAAGAGGCTAAATTATTGATGAATATAGCCAAGAGGGCAGGGGCTCCTTTCTTTCTCCCTCCCCTCCCTCCCTCCCTCCCTCCCTCCCTCCCTCCCTCCATCCATCCCTCCCTCCATCCCTTTTCTCAACTTTCTTGAGATATAATCAACATATAATATTGCATAAGTTTGAATTGTACAATGTGTTGATTTTATACATTTATATATTGTAGAATGATTGCCACTGTAGCAATAGCTAACACCTCTATCCCATCACATAATTACCATTTCTTTTTTTCTGGTGAGAATATTTAAGATCTGTTCTCTTAGCAACATTCAATTATATGATATAGTATTATTGGCTATAATCACCATCCTATACACTGGATACCCAGAATTTGTTAATCTTATAACTGGAAGTTTGTGTTCTTTGACCGATAACTCCCCATTCCCCGCCCCCCACCCCACCACTAGTAACCACCACTCTGTTTCTCTGAGCTTTTTTAGATTCTACATTAAATGATATCATACAGTATTTGTCTTTCTCTGACTTATTTGATTTAGCATAATGCCAGGGCCTCCTACCCTCCACCCATCTCCATACTGTACTCATAGTACAGAAGCTCTACCCAGGCCCAGTAGGCCAAGAATTCTATGGCCCTTATCGCCCTTGCCCCAGCTCTCTTGTAGGACAGAGGTTCCACCATGTAGGCAGAGGCAAGCTGAGAAGGCTATAGAGGCTACCTATCCTGCTCAGAGTAATAGCACTGAGATTTTGCCAGGGGGAGAGGTAATAGGTAAGAACAGAATGTTGGGAAGTTTGAGCTCAAGGTCATTCTCAGAAACAGTGTAGATTTTGGTGGTAAGAAAATAAAAGGAGCTCTTTTTAATTGAGAACAAAAAGCCAAACCATATGCCAGCTAGTTCACCAGAGAGAACCAAGGAAAGAGGTGGCTAAGAAGAACTTAAAGCTGAGGTCAAAACAAACCTCAGTCTCAAAAACTACCCGTGCCTGAATTTAATTGAATCAGACTTTGGAGCAATTTATGCCTCAAGGCATTGTCAAAAACAGTAGAGCATTCAGCCAGCAGTTAGTGGAGCCTGACAACTGTTTCATACTAGATGAGGCAGAAAGTTTAACAGAGATTTCAAGGAAAGAGCCAGACAAAGAGAGCCCTGCTAAAACACTGTCATCCAGGGACACATGCCCAAGGCTGCGCGCTCTGCCAAATGGCCTCATCAGTCCTCAGAGAGATAGACTTTACTGAAATAGGCTAGCCAGGGCATTAAACAAATAAACAAGAAAACAACCACAAGCCCTGAAAGAAGAAAGAAGAAAGAAGGAAGAGTATCAAGAGTTGCTACAGTATTTACTGTAAATGTCCAGTTTTGAACAAAAATTGAGACAAGCAAAGAAACAGGAAAGTATAACCCAAACGTAGGAGAAAGCAGACAACAGAAATTGCCTGTGAGAGAGCCCACATACCAGAATTAACAAAGACTTCAAAGCAGCCATTATAAATATGGTCAAAGAACTAAAGGAAACTATCCTCAAAGAAGCAGTGATGACAGTGTGTCATCAAATAGAGAATATTAATAATGAGATATGAGATATAAAAAGCCAAATGGAAGTTCCAGAGATGAAAAATACAATAACTGGAATGAAAAGTTCACTGAGAGAGAGAAAGGAACAGAAAAAAATAGAAATAATAGCTGAAAACTTCCCAAATATGATTAATGTACACATCTGAGAAGTTCAAAGAACTGCAAGTAGAATAAACTCAAAGATTTACACCCATTCACATCATATTGAAAATGCTGACAGAGAAAATCTGGAAAGTAGCAAGGGAAAAATGACTCATCATGTTCAAGAGTATCCCAGTAAGATTATCAGCTTACTTCTCATCAGAAATGATAGAGGCTAGAAGGGAGTGGGATGACATATTCAGAGTGCTGGGAAAAAACTCAGCCAAGAATTACATCCAATAAAACCTTCTTTCAAAAATGAAGGTGAAATAAACAGCTTCCTAGATTTTAAACAAGAACTTAGGGAATTTACTACTAGCAGACCTGCCTTAGGAGAAATACTGGCTGAACGCAAGTTACCTCGGCCAGTAATTCAAATTCACACAGCAAAAACACGGAGCATCAGTGAAGGTAATTGTATAATAATAAAAGACCATATATGTGCATATTTCTTCTCAACTAATTTGAAAAGCAGTTGTATAAAACTATGTGTTTATAGTTGCATTGTTGAACCTATAACATATAGAAATGTAATATATTTGACAATAACAGGTCAGAGAAAGTGGGTGGACCCAAAGTTGTATTGGAGTAAGGAAATTGGACAAGGTGGTAACTCGAATTGACAGGAATCAGTGAAGAAAATCAAAATGGTAAATAAGACGGTCACTATAGCAGACTCTGTAAATATTTACTTGCTCTCCTTTCTTTTCTCAGCTGCTTTAATGGACATACAATTTTATAAAGTAATAATTATAACAGTGTATTGTGTAACAATGTATACAATGTATTATACAGTATATTGTATTGTTCGGCTTTTAGCATATGTAGATGTAGTATGCATAATAATAATAGCACAAAAAGGGGGAAGAGGGAGCTCTGGGAGCCCTGGAATTAAGTTAATTTATATCTGAAAAAGAGTCTGTCAAGTTAAGATGTATATTGCAGGCAAGCCTTGTAGCAACTGCTAAGAAAGTAACTTTAGAAATATAGTGAGAAAGTCATTAAAGGAATTACAGTGTTATACTAGAAAATATTTACTTAATGCAAAAGAAAGTGTTAAAGGAAAACTAGAGGAATTTTAAAAAGTGAGCTATATAGAAGACAAAAAGTAAAAGGCAGAAGTAAATCCAACTTTGTCAATAATAACATTAAATGTGAATAGGTTAAATAATTCATTCAAAAAACAGATTGTCATGTTGGATTTTTTAAAAAGATCCAATTATATACAGCCTACAGGATACACACTTTCTATTCAAAGGTAGAAATAGGTTGAAAGTAAATGACAGAAGAAGATGTATCATGCAAAAGACAACCATAAGAAAACTGTAGTGGCTGTACTAAGAGTGACTTTAAAACAAAAATGTTATCAGAGATTTTAAAAATAGATTTTATAATAATATAAAAGGGTGAATCTATCAAGAAGATATAACATCGTGTGTATCTAACAACAGAGCCAAAAATAAGTAAATGAAGCAAAACCAACAGATTCAAAGAGAGAAATAAGCAGTTCAACATGATAGTTGGAGACTTTAATAACCCATTTTCAATAGTGGACAACTATATAGAAGATCAGCAAGGAAATAGAAGACTTGAGCCACACTATAAGCCAACTAGACTGAACTGATATATGTATAGAACACTCCACCCAACAACTGTAGAGAACATATTCTTCTCAAGTACACATGGAATGTTCTCCAGGATGGACCATATGCTAGGCCTTAAAAAAAAAAAAAGAACAACTCAGGAAAGTTAAAAGGATTAAAATTGTACGAAGTATGTACTCCAATCGCAAGGGAGAGATATTAGAAATTAATAGCAGAAAGAAATT
The DNA here is from genome assembly GCF_028564815.1 of Eubalaena glacialis. Classification (NCBI taxonomy): domain Eukaryota; kingdom Metazoa; phylum Chordata; class Mammalia; order Artiodactyla; family Balaenidae; genus Eubalaena; species Eubalaena glacialis. Next base: position 24,809,001 of record NC_083728.1, read on the forward strand.
TGGGAAATTCACAAATGTATGGAAATTAAGCAATACACTTGTAAATAACTGATGGTTCAAAGATAAAATCACAAAGGAAACTAGAAGATATTTTGAGATAAATGAAAATGAAAGCACAACATACCAAACTTATGGAATGCAGCTAAAGGATGCTTATAAATTTATAGCTGTAAATGCCTACGTTTAAAAAGAGCTCAAAAAATAACCTAACTTTCCACCTTAAATCATTGAAAAAAGAAGAGCAAACTATATTCCCAAAGCAAACAGATGAGAATAAATAATAGGATTGGATTGGAAGTTAATGAAATAGAGAACAGAAAAACAATAGAGAAAATCCACAAAACCAAAAGTTGGTTCTTTGAAAAGGTCAACAAAATTGACAAACCTACACTGACCAAGCAAAAAAGAGACAAGATTCAAATTACTAAAATCAGGAATGAAAGAGGGTATATTATAACCAACCTTACAAAGATTTTTAAAAAGGACTCTAAGAGAATACTATAAACAACTGTATGCCAATAAATTAGATAACCTAGATGAAGTGGAAAAATTATAAGAAAGATACAAACTCCTGCAACTGACTCAAGAAGAAATAGAAAATCTGAACAGACCTATAACAAGAGATTGAATTAGTGATGAAAAACTACCCCAAAGACAAGCCCTGGCCCAAAAGGCTTCACTGGTTAATTCTACCAACCATTTAAAGAAGTAACACCAGTACATCACAGACTCTTTCATAAAATAGAAGAGGAAAGAACTTTTCTTAACTCATTCTATGAAGCCATATTACCCAAATATCAAAACAAGACCAAAAGAAAAAAAGACATCACAAGGAAATTACAGACTGATGTGTCTTACAAGTATAGATGCAAAACCGCTCAACAAAATACTAGCAAACAAAATACAGCAGCAAAAACAGATTATATACCGATCAAGTGTATATACATAACTAAGTGGGATTTATGCAAGGTTGGCTCAGTATATGAAAATCAATTTAATATAGCATATCAATAGAACAAAGGACAAAAACGACATGATTATTTCAATAGATGCAAAAAAAGCATTTGACAAACTCCATCTTCATGATAAAAACATTCAAACTAGGAATAGAAGGGAATTCCTCAACCTGTTAAAAAGCATCTACAAAAAACCCACAACCAACATTATACTTAACAGCTGAAGACTGAAAGCTTTTCCCTCACTAGGATCAGAGCAAGACAAAGATATCTGCTCTTACTACTTGTATTCAACATTGTACTGGAGGTTCTGGCTAGGTAGTTAGGCAAGAAAAAGAAATAAAAGGCGTCCACATTAGGAAGAAGTAAAACTATCTCTAGTCACAGATGACGTGATCTTTTATATAGAAAAACCTAAGGATCCACTAAAACACCGCTAAACCAATAAACAAGTTCATTCAACACAGTTTCAGGATGGAAGATCAGTATACAAAAATCACTTGTATTTCTATACAGTAGCAATGAACAAACCAAAAATGAAATTAAAACAATTTCATTTAAAGGAGCATCAAAAAAGAATAAAATACTTAGTGATAAATTTAGCAAAGAAATATAAAACTTATACTCTGAATTCAAAGTGTAAAACATCATTGTTACTGAAAGAAAGAAAACCTAAATGAATGTAAGGACAGCTTATGTTCATGAATCAGAAGAGTCAGTATTGTTAAAGTAGCAATATTTCACACCTTGATCTACAGATCTATCTACAGATTCAACATGGTCCCTATCACAATCCCCACTGGGTTTTTTGCAGAAGTGGACTAGCTGGTCCTAAAATTCATTTGGAAATGCAAGAGGCCCAAAATAGCCAGGACAATCTTGAAGAAGAAGAACAAACATGGAGGACTTACATTTCCTAATTTTTCAACTTAGTACAAAGCTGTAGTAATCAAGACAGTGTGCTACTGGCATAAAGAGAGACATATACAATGAAATAGAATTGAGAGTTCAGAAATAAACGCTCACTTATGTGGTCGGTTGATTTTCAACAAGAGTGCCAAGACCATTCAGTTGGGGAAACAATAGTCTTTTCAACAAATGGTACTGGGACCATTAGCTCTCCACATGCAAAAGAATGAAGTTGGAACCCCCTACCTCACATCATATATAAAAATGAACTCAAAAAGATCAAAGACCTAAATGTAAGAGCTAATCCTGTAAAACGCTTAGAAGAAAACAGGGATAAACCTTTATGACTTTGGATTTGGTGGTGGTTTCTTAGATGACACTAAAGCAGAAGCAGCCAAATGAAAAATAGGTAAATTGGACTTCATTAAAATTAAAACCTTTTGTGCTTCAAAAAACACCATCAAGAAAGTGAAAAGCTGGAATGGGAGAACATTTTTGGAGGGTGGAGAACATTTTTGCCAACCATATATCTAATAAGGGACTTGTATCTAGGAGATATAAAGAACTCCTACAGCTCCATAATGAAAAGACAACCCATTTCAAATTATGGGCAAAAGATCTGAATAGATTTTCTCCAGAGAAGATATAATAATAGCCAGCAAGCACATGAAAACATGCTCAGCATCATTAGCCATCAGGGAAGTGCAAATCCAACCCAAAATCAGATACCACTCCACACCCACTAGGATGATTATCATCAAAAAGACAGATAACATGGGGCTTCCCTGGTGGCGCAGTGGTTAAGAATCCGCCTGCCAATGTAGGGGAAAAGGGTTCGAGCCCTGGCCCGGGAAGATCCCACATGCCGCAGAGCAGCTAAGCCCGTGTGCCACAACTACTGAGCCTGCGCTCTAGAGCCCGCGAGCCATAACTACTGAGCCCACGCACCGCAACTACTGAAGCCCGCGTGCCTAGAGCCCGTGCCCCGCAACAAGAGAGGCCACCGCAATGAGAAGCCCGCGCACCGCAACGAAGAGTAGCCCCACTCGCCGCAACTAGAGAAAGCCCGCGTGCAGCAACAAAGACCCAATGCAGCCAAAGATAAATTAATTAATTAATTTTTTTTTTTTTTTAAAAAAGAGACAGATAACAGGTGTCGGCAAGGAGATGGAGAAATCAGAACCCTCATTCCCTGTTGGTGGGCATGCAAAATGGTGCAGCCACTGTGGAAAACAGTCTGTCAGGTACTCAAAAGGTTAAACATAGTTTCCGTATGACCTAGAAATTCCACTTGTAGGTATATACCCAAGAGAAATGAAAACATATGTTTACGCAAAAACTTAGACACGAATGTTCATAAGAGCAGATTTACTATAGCCAAAATATGGAAACAACTCAAATGTCCATCAACTGATGAATGGATAACAATGTGGTATATTGTATGTAATAGAATATTATACAGTAGTTTAAAAAAATGAAATACTGTTACATACTGCAACCTGAATGAATCTTGAAAACATTGTGCTAGAAACAAAATAACACAAGTTGTATGATTCTGTTTATATAAAATGTCCTGAATAGGCAATTCCATAGAGACAGAAAGTAGTCTAGTGGATGCCTGGGGCTGTAGGGGCTTGGCAGGAAATGGGGAGTGACTGCTAATGGGAACAGGATTTCTTTTAGGGGTGATAAAAATGCTCTAATATTGATTGTGGAGATGGCCGTACAATTCTGTGAATATATTAAAGACCGATAAATTGTACATTTGAAAGGGGTGAATTGTATGGCATGTGAATCATAGCTCAGAGTTTTTTTTTTTTTTTTTAAAGTGAGTGTGCCCCAGGGTACAGTACAGATATATGGAGGGTGGTACCCACTTTAATCAGTATTGTGGAGCTGAAGAGATTTGGAGGGAAGCACAGGCCTCTTAAACTAGTTTTTCCATCCTCATCCTTGGGAATCACCTTGTTACTAAGCTCTGGCCATTGCTTTCAGGACTGTGATTCTTGAAAATATTTATCCCAGAGAGTTTCTTGTCAGGCCTTTGCAAACCAGGCACCAAAAGTTGGCAGTGACTCGGCAGAGTCCAGGCTGCCTGCATCTCTCTTTCTCCACAGACGCTCATTACTGAGGAGGGCTCGTGCGCCGTCCACCGCCCCTGCTCCTTCCACAGACGTCCTCTCCCGCAGTCCCCCCCAGACCCCCAGGCTAGGTGATGAGGACGCTGAGGCGCTGGAGGCTACACGGCAGGTGTGCAGCAGAGGCGCGATTCTGCGTGGTAGCTCTTCAGATTCTCTTTACAAATCAGTTGACTCTTAAACTGTTCTGGGAGCGGGGCCAAGGAGTCCCAAGACGTAAATTGAGTAATTATGGTTTTCCTCCCAACATGCAAGAAAAGATATGTGAATAGATAGAATTTTCTCAATTAGATTTTTTCCAGTAAATTTTTCTTAGTCTTTGCTGGCTGTCACTTTCGTTGCCATTAAGAGCTTGCAGATTAAAAGGAAGAAAACAAATAGCAAGCAAGCATTAGCAAAAACTCAGAGTTCGTTTTCTACTTCTGTTTAACACATACTTGTGTGTTGGGTACATGTGCCCTGCATTTTTTAAGCACTTTCAACATATTAAATCATTTGATCTTTGCAACATTAGTAAGAGATAGGTACTGTTGCCATTATTTCTGTTTTACAGATGAGGATGGATACTGAAGCATAGACACATCAACAGACTTCCCCAAAGCCACCCAGCAGTCTGGCTCCGAGTCCTTAACCCCTGTGCTGCACTGCCTCTCTGTCATGCTTCGTTCAGCAGCTGGTCGTCTTTCAGCTTTTATATTAGTGATGTAACATGGCTGGAAAAAATAGTTCTAAGTCTGTAGGGTGGAGTAAGTTAGGTTTTTTAGGTCATGATTTCACCATACAGAAATCATAACTGCGTGCGCCTCACCCGAATATATCTCATGACCACTGCTCTGTACCACATAGACTTTCTGGCCTTTTCAAAAGGCCTCTAGGGCAACAGTTCCAATAGGAGCTTAAAAGGACCTTAGTAGTTACTGATTCATCCTTTCACCTTAAAGATGAGGAAAACTAAGGGGAAGTAAATCCTAAGGTCTCCTGACTCTGACCTTTTAAAATAATAGGGACCTAAGAGTGAGGCTTCCCAAGAATCAGGTGCTGGGCTTTCTTGTGTCCTCCTTCACTCCTCACAGGAACTCTAGCCGACCGCTGCAGCACTACTGTTCTTCCCGTTTACAGAGCACTTGAAAGCCTGACGAGGAGTTGACTTGCCCAGGGTCACACAGCCAGCAAGTTGTCGTTCCACAGCCCGCCCTCAGTCTTCATCCCTTTGCTCTGCCCCATTCCCAAGAGTACCCTCCACTGTGGCCTGCATGACCCACTGAGACTTTTTTGTTAACTGGGTAGTAGAGGAAATGAGATGGTTTACCTAAAGCCCAAAACCCAATGCCTGACACATATTGTGTCCCATGAGTATTATGTAGCTTTTGCTGTTGTCACTAATAATGCAATTGGGTAAAATGAAAACCTGCTAGTAGATAATATGTTCATCTGTATCACTAGTATTGATTGTGATGCCTCGTCTGCCTTAGGAAACTTTCCATGGCTGTTTGAAAAACAGGAGGGAAAAAAATCTTCAAAAAGCATCCATTTTAGTCCTTCAGCAGTGCCCCCTTGTGGCATCTAAGCAGAGGGACCAAGTACTCAGAGCCCTTTGTGACCTGAAGAGAATTTGACACAGTTTGCTGCTGGACATCTGTCTGGGCACTTTCTCGGGGTGGGCGTGGTGGGTCTGGTGGTGGCAGGAGAAGGGATTTGGGGGCAGGGCATGGATCAGGTTACTGGGTTGGCTGTGTCAGAGTATTTTTTACTGGGTGTTAAAAGCTGATGGGATAGAATTGCAGAGTCCATGTTCCTAAGTTTCTAAGCTTCCCTGAACCCGGTGGCCTGGAGAGAGTTTTGTGGCTTTCAGAGTCTCTGTCACGGACTCAGGGCCCAGTCTGATGGCTCTGTTACCTCAGGTCTGTTCAGAGCAGGTTTGAGGGGCAGAAACATGTTTCCTCACGAGCAGTGATTGAACCCTGTCTCCTGGTGGCTGTCTCAGCCTCCATTGTGTTCCCTCCTCCAGGGGCTTCGGAGGAAAATGGCCTGCCTCACACTTCAGCTAGGACCCAGCTGCCTCAGTCAATGAAGATCATGCATGAGATCATGTACAAACTGGAAGTGCTCTATGTCCTCTGCGTGTTGCTGATGGGGCGCCAGCGAAACCAGGTGGGCCCTTCCGCCACATCTCAGAGCAGGAGGAGCCGCGGGCAGACACTTCCCAGGCACTTGTTAGGCCACCCCTCACAATGCCTCTGTCTGTGGCCCAGCAGAACGAGGGGTTGGGTCCCTTATCCCTGTTTTACACATCAGGAAACCAGTCTGATTCCGGGGCTCATAGTCTTTCCACTGTACCTTGCTGTGGGCATCATTTCTAGACAGAGCATTGGTGCCCCGGGCAGGAGTGGGCGGCTTAGCCATGTTATCTGACCTTGTTAATGTGCAGAGTAAAGGGTGGGTGTCTGCCCTATAGATGCACTGGAGGAGTTGCCAATCTGATGGGGGCTTGGGGTGGTGGGTTGGAACTGTGTCAAGTTATGAAAACTAGGCAACTGCGGGGGGTCCAGCCATGCTGAGGTTCCTTGAAGCAGTTCCAGGAGGGAGGAGCAAGGAGGAGGGGGAGGGCTCTAGAAGTATGCAGCACTCCTCAAGATGCATAAGTCGCCCACTCTTGCTCCCTACGCATTCGCCTAGGGGTGAAACGAGGCCTGGGGGGGAGGGGTGGGCTAAGGGAAGGGGAGCTGGGAACTCAACAGTCCTTGAGCACCTTTTTGAGTTAGGGACTGTACTCTCACACAGCTCTCTGTGAGATGGGTGCAGTTATCACAAGTTTAGAAGTGAGGAGCAGTTTTAGAGAGGGAAGCAGGGAAAAGACTGGCTGAAAAGATGACATCTGGCCCGGCAAAGTCCTGAAGAAAGCGAGGAAGCCAGGCATGCTGACCCTCAAGGCAGCCTGCCAGGTAGAGGGAGCAGGCCCAGATGGGAAGTAGGTGCGAGCCTGCCTGGTGGGTTGGGGGATGGACAGGAACCAGCAGCGAGGGGAGGTGGGTTGAGGGGTCGCGCGGGGACCAGGTCGCGTTGGGCTTTCATAGGCCATTTAAGGGCTCTTGTGTTTATACTCTGAGTGAAACGGGAAGCCATCCTCTGGCTGCTGTGTGAAAGAGCTCACAGTAGCTAGGACCAGCATGTTAGTGGCAGGAGTGGTGAGAGGTGCTTGCGTTCTGGATCTATTTTGAAGGTAGAACAGGTAAGATTTGCTGATAGGTTAGATGTGGACCTAAGTGGAGAGAGGAGTTAAAGGTAACTTCCTTACCTCTTTCCAAGCAGGTGGGAGGAATGGTTTGCCATTTATTGACATGGTTAAGACTGGTGGGTAAGGATTGGAGGGGCAGACGTCTGAAGGGAGGAAGGGGAGGAGTTCAGTTTGAACAAGTTAGGTTTAGGTGTCTGTTAGAATTGGCATTTGGCTGACCTGCACCTGGAGTTAGGGGAGAAGAGGGGCCTGGAGGTATAACTTCGGGCGTCATCACCCTGTGGTTGGCATTTAAAACCAGGATGCTGGATGAGATCCTGCCCTGATGTCCACAGCACTGGGGCTCCTTCCTTTAATATGGAATATATTTCTTATAAAAAATATTAGTCACGATGTCTTACCTGTGTTGAGTGCTTTTTCTTTTTTGAGGCACTTTCATAGTCATTCATATTTGAATTTGAGGTTATTTGGTAAGTTATACAGCAGATGGTGACCTGTACCCCACTTGATGCTTGTGAAAACGAAGATACAAAAAAGGGCCCTGCTCTCAGTCTCCAGGCATCGTGAGAGCCAGGATTTAAACTCTGCTGCCCTGACTCTTCTTTCTGTCCCCTCACCATGACAGTTCCCTGCTCCCTGAGCCTTCCTGTTACCAAGTTTCTATGAATCATTGTGGTCTTTAGTTAAACTGTGATTACAGCCTCCGCTTCCTTGGGAGGGACCATCAGCTGGCCTCAGAACCCTGCCTTCCTGAGAACCAGTGTTATGCTGGTGTGTCCTTATTTGCACAGTCAGCATTAACTGAGTTCCTACTCTGTGCTAGGCACTGTGGGGACATGGATTCACAGACCCCGCCTAGACCAGGACAGCAGGGGGAACAGTTTCCCCGGCCAGGTCCCCCAGAAGGCCCCTCCTTGGAGTGACCTTATTATCGTGCACTCGGGCCAGGTTCTCTGACCAGTCTTGGCTAAGTTGAAATCACTAGACTGGAAATGCTCACCAAATGTCCTAAGTTCCATCCCTCTGGTGCTAATGAAAATAATCAATACAACAGTCATTTTTTCCAGCGCTTCCTGTAAGTCAGGCCCTGAGCTTCCCCCACATTACCTCATTCAGCCCTTTCAACAGCTTCATCAGCCCTCATTTTCCATCAAGGGACTCAGGCTTAAAGAAGAATGTTGCCCAGAGTCACAGCACTGTCAAGTTCTGGTCTCCCAAGATAAACACCAGCCTGTGGTGGGCGGGGAAGGGACAGGCTTTCAGATGAGAACACCTGAGTTAGGGTGACATTTCCACCCCTGCCTTGGCCACATCAGTCCTGGTAAACTTTCCTTTCCTCTGTAAAATGGGAATTAGTAAGTACTGGGGCTGTGCTCTGGACTAGACATACATTTTCTGACTTTATCCTTACAACAGCCCTGAAAAGGAGTAATAGTTTTGTTTTATGTTATGTAAAAAATTATTTTAATAGGTCAGTAATTCACATAGTTCTGTATTAAAAGGTGTAAATGAGTATGAGTGAAGCCTTTCTCCCCTCTGATCCTGAACATTCAGGGTTCTCCCATGAAGCATCTAATTTTACCAGTTATTAATGTCTCCTTTTAGAGAGTTTAAAAGTATGTTTGTGCGTAGTGGGAGTGGTGGTGAGGGTAGAGTAAGTGTGGCTGTTTTCTTTAAACCTCAGCAGTGCTCTCGTCATCCTGAAGCCTCATGGTACCTACCTGCCCAGGCGTTGATAGGCCTCCACAGCACATTTGTCTTAATGCTTTTGCCTTCCTGCCCCATCCAGGTTCACAGAATGATTGCGGAGTTCAAGCTGATCCCCGGGCTGAATAATTTGTTTGACAAACTGATTTGGAGGAAGCATTCAGCATCTGCCCTTGTCCTCCACGGTCACAACCAGAACTGTGACTGTAGCCCGGTGAGCAGGGACCCTGGTGACAGATGGGCTTTGCTTGCCAGAAGTAGTTGTTTCAAGACCTGCTGTTGGCCCTTTGAAATCTCATTCTTTGAGAGTAGAGCAGAAACTGAAAGTCATAGCCTGTGTAACCCCATAATTGGAAGCCACCTTGGGGAAGGATCTGACCCCCACCCTTCACCTATCCAGAAATCCCTTTTGAGGCCCTCCAGCCAGCCTTCCCTTGTTCACCTCTGGGCAGGGCACTCACTTTCCTCCAGACAGGGCCACCCTCTCTACTATGGAACAGCAAGTTTTTCCTCATTCTGTTCTCTATCCCATTGTAATTTACATCCACTGATAGTAGGTTTGCCTTCCAGAACCACGCCAGTGGTCTGCCTCCAAAATGGGCTTTAGGAGGTTTTCTCTTTTTTAAGGGTCAAGGGCTCACCTTTGCTTGGTCTTTCTCACGGTGCCCTAGAGAGCACTGAACTGGGAGTCAGGAGCCCTGTTGTGCCACTCAGCTTTTTGGGAGAGCTTGAACAAGTCACTGAATCTCTGAGCCTCTGTTTCTTGCAAAAGAAAGATCATCGGCTATCAGCATGAGGGGGAAAGTGCCACACAGCCACCAGGCCCAGTGACATGCATCCTCCCTGGTCTCTAAGCTACATTCTGGGGACTTTCCTCAGTGCTGTATCTTCCAGTTTACTGTTTTTCTCCTTGGCTTTGTCAGATTTACCTTTCAGCACATCCATTTGAGTTAATTTCAAGTGAATATATTATGCATTTCTAGACATTTTGTCTGGATCTTTGTCAAAAGCTACGTGGTCTTTTATTCATTATGTTAATATTTTGTTCTTCTGTTGTATTTTCTGTCTTTAATTTTATCTCTTTAATTATTCATAACATACTTTTTTATGGTCTTTTTTGGATTGCTCATGGGGTGCTACTTGTGTCTGAGTCCTCAGACTCACCTCGGGGTGGAGTGTTGCCTTGTGTTCTGTACTGTTGTAGAAGGTCACCTTCGGGGGAAGGGGAGCTTGTTTTCCCTGTGAGTACCTGTGTAGCATGGGCCCTGGAAGTAGTCCTATAGAACATTTGGCTTTTGTCTGCCAGGTACTTCAGGGGGCATGGCATCCCAGGGCAAGGTTTCATTTTGAGTGTCTGCCCTCCCACTCTGGTAGTATGAGCCCAGGGTCCTCCTGGGGACCTGGGGGCTCCCCTCCACCACCAGCAGCACCCTGGCAGAGACAGGCTTCTTTGCCAGCTCCCTGGGCTGGTAGGTGGGGTTTTTCTAACCCTTTTTTCACCAAATGTATACATTCTGCAGGCTTTCTATGGGCCCAAGGTTCTTTCTGGTCCCTGCAGAGCATTGAAACCCAAGCCCTGGCCCGAATAAGTCTCATTTCCACTTCTCCACCCGCCCAGGGTTGCCAGCCATCAGCTCTTGTGCTCACGGCTCTGAACTCGGTCCTTTCATTTCTGGTTCTAGTGGAATTTCCTTTCTTTCCTATGAACTTAGCCTCACATTTAAAATAATTTCAGTTTTTTTTTTTAAGACGTTTTTTTAAAAAATTAATTTATTTTATTTTTGGCTGCATTGGGTCTTCATTGCTGCCCGCGGGCCTTTCTCTAGTTGTGGCGAGCGGGGGCCTGCGGTGCGCGGGCCTCTCACTGCGGTGACCTCCCCCGTTGTGGGGCACGGGCTCTAGGTGCACGGACTTCAGCAGTTGTGGCTTACGGGCTCTAGAGCGCAGGCTCAGTAGCTGTGGTGCGCTGGCCCAGTTGCCTCGCAGCTTGTGGGATCCTCCCGGACCAGGGCTCGAACCCATGTCCCGTGCATTGTCAGGTGGATTCCCAACCACTGTGCCACCAGGGAAGCCCAATTTCAGTTATTTTTTATCCAGTATGTTGGGGTGTTTTTAACAGGAAGGGTCGACATTAGCTTAATATGCTGTTGGCCAGATGTGGACCAAGGGATTTCTGACTAAAGAGAAGTCCTCACTGTGCGCGAGGACAGGGGCTCAGAGAAGCAGAGTGACATCCAGGCTGTCACCAGAGCCTTTTGTTTTCTTTTGGAACATTGTGACTGTGGTTTTAACATCGAGGATGCACATGTATTTTAGGACATCACCTTGAAGATTCAGTTTTTGAGGCTCCTCCAGAGTTTCAGCGACCACCATGAGTAAGTACGAGCCGTCCCTGGGAGGAGAGTTGTTTCGCTGTCTTTTCTTCTCCCTTTGTCTCATCGCTGACCTCGGCTCAGGAGGACCTGGGCGCCGTGAGAGCCACTCTCACCGCATGGGGCTGCACTTCCGTGATCAGGGCTGCCATTTGTGCAGCCCTTCCTTTATGCCAGGCCCTACACTGAATTTCCCCTTGCCCCACAGCCACCTTGGAAGTGAGTGCGGAAGTTGCTGGCCCCTTATTACCCTTGGGGTCAATAACAGCTCTCAGCCGTCTGTCCCTCTGAGCCAGGAGCTTGGCTATTTGCAGGGGCCAGCAGGAACCTCAGATGGCCAAAGTGGGCTGAGTATTGGCATGTTGAGCAGATGGAACATTCTTCACCTGTACAAGGAGATGTACTCGCCCCCGTTTTCCTTGAAACACACTCTGCCCTCTTATTTTTACTGTCCAACCTTTGGTGGAGAATGTATTGGAGAATGATTCTCTGCTATAAGGGAAGTGCAGGGGAGGGGTAAATGGCAGCTGACCTTGGCGTTGGTGAGACCTTGGTGAGCTGGAACACACAGGCAGCCACTGCTCAGCTCTTAGCAGCTGTTGGTGTACGGGAAACAAGGCCCAGTGTTGCATAGCTTCTGAGTTTTTCCCCCAAGGAAAGCCAGAAATTAAGATTTATGTGAAAAGTCCTGGTTTATATTCTTTTGAAACATTGTATAAGCTAATAGGACATGCCTGAGGACACATGTGACCTCAGGGGCCTTCACTTTGCAGCTTTTGTCTGGATCGTGTTGATCATCCTCTTTGAGAGGTTCTCTGTCTGAAGGCCTCAAGCTCCAGCAAGTATGTCAGCCCTGAAAAATGGCACCAATATGTTCTGAATGTGTCCTTTTTTTCTTGAAGAATTGAGCCCCTAGCTTTCATCAGACTCTTAAATCTGATGGGTCGTGTTCGCAGGCTTGGATTTTATATATTCTAAAGCAGTGCGAAAATGTGGGAGCATTTTTCATGGGAGTGACATGATCAGATTCCAGTTATCTGAAGATCATTCCAGGTGCTGTGTGTGGGATTGACTCCTGTGGGGAGACCATTTAGGAAGCTGGTTCTGTCCACATGACTTGGGTGACGAGAGGCCTGGATGTGAAAGGGAAAGGAGGGAGGGAGTGTCACAGCCGACTCAGGCCTCCTGGTGGGAATGCTGGAACAGGGCCAGTCTTCAGGAGTAAAATAATGAGTTTGATTTGGACATCACTGAGTTGGAAGTGCCTTTGAGAAATTAAATAGAAATGTTCAGTGTCAAAAGAAAGGCCTAGAGATGCTAAGGAAAGGGGCCTCATTAGTGGACGTGGCAGGCAGAGGGTGGGCGTTGGGGCCAGGGAGACTCCCACAGCCTTAGAGCAGTGGGCTGCGTGCCCTGCCGCAGAATGCTGGCTCGGGGTAAGTGGCGTTGGGGGCGGGTACCCGGGGGCTTCTCGGATTCCCTCCACAGCAGATGGGCAGGGGACTAGCCCAGCGTTGATGCGGCAGCCACAGTTCCTGTCCTTTACCGCCTCCAACACATTTATTTCAGGAACAAGTATCTACTGCTCAACAACCAAGAGCTGAATGAACTCAGTGCCATCTCTCTCAAAGCCAACATCCCCGAGGTGGAAGCCGTCCTCAACACTGACAGGTGAGCATGGCTGGGGTGCATCTGTGGCCCACAGCCCACCCTGGTTTCCTGCGTGTCCCAGGGCTCCCAGATGGGTGCACACAGGTGTGTGTACTTGTGCTTTCTCACACATGTGTAGCTACAGTGTCTTGAGGGCTCCTGTGTGCCAGGCACTGTCCTCCCGTCACCTGCATTATCTCATTGGAGCCCCACAGCAGCCCTTGGAGGGAAGTGCCATCGTCACCTCCACTTTACAGACTGGGGAGCAGGGGCTCGGAGAGGTCACCTACCACAGGTCATATATACTCTGCTCTCTCCCTTGTCACTCAGCTTCGTTGACATGCTCCTTTCCTGCCCTCTGCCAAGTCCCATTAGCTGGGTTATACTTGCCTCACTTTCTGGAGCAGAGCAGGGAAGTCACAGGCTCACAGGGGTCAGGGCAGGGAGGACTGTATCCAGCAACAGGAGTTGTAATTCTCCAGCCTTTTTTGTTTGTTTGTTTGTTTGTTTTTACTTTTAAAGTAGCAGAAATCTTTGTTCAAATGAAACTGAATATAGTCCCACCCTAACAGCTGTAGTGGGTGAATAGTAGAGCTGCTGTATTTGAAGGGGGAGTTTAAGGACCTAGAGTCCCTGCCTGCTTGGCCTTCTCTCCCCGATAATGCAACCTGAGTCATTTCCTCACTTACTGTCTTTGCTTCCTAGACCAGGAAGCGGAGGCCCAGAACCTCAGGTACTTGTCCAAGGCCAGCTGGAGCTGAAGCTGGGGCCCAGGGTACTCCCTGCCTCACCCTGTTGGCACGGACTTTGCCCCATCTGCTAGACTGTCATGGTATTTCAAACCCACTTTTGTTGTAAGCAGCCCTCTCTCCAGCAGTTCTGAGCCCTGTATGACTCTGGTTGTGTTTTTGGCCTCTGATCACTTGTCATTGAGTTTGGGCAGGAAAAGCTGCCCTGAGATGTAGTGAGAATGCACTTGGCTATTCAGTTGTGAGACTGCAGGAGTCCTTAGGGTGCTCTGGACCCAGGTAGAGCAGGAGGACATCCTGTAGGTTTGGAAATGTCACCATGTTTTTTTACCCACCTAACCCAGCAGAGACATCCAACCCCAGGGCCCCAAGACACAGTCCTTCAGCCAAGTGGAATTTGGCCCCTGTCAGCCTCTCAGATCTGCCCCCAATATGTTCCTGTCTATTTTATTTCAGGAGTTTGGTGTGTGATGGGAAGAGGGGCTTATTAACTCGTCTGCTGCAGGTTATGAAGAAGGAGCCAGCTGAGTCATCTTTCAGGTAGATCTGGGACACGCACCTGCCACTCCTGAGGGCCCAGGAGCCAAGTGTTTCTTAAGCTGTTAGAATTACCTTCTTTAGTCACCAGCTTCTACCCCGGACATCTGGTTACTGTCCGGGAGAGGGAGTTTGCCGTCTCCCTTGTGTTGACTCAGCACGTACTCACTAGCTTCTGCGTGCCACCAGTGTGTTTCAAGAATTGACCAAGCATTCACCAAGCACCTGTTCTGTGCTGGTGCTGGACAGGTGGGGGAGAAATGGGAGCTACAGTCCCTGCCCACATGGAGTTCCCTGGGTTGTGAGAAACAAGCATGAAAAGAAACCTGTGTGGGGGGTGCAGTGTGGAAAGGCTCGGAGCCAGGACCTGCCCCAGGAGCGGTGGGAGCCAAGGAAAGGCTGGTGGGGCGTGTGCGGACAGGGAGGGCACCTCAGTTCCTTAGACTCATCTAAGTTGAGTCTTAAAGGCTGCAGACAGCAGTAGCAGGTGAGGGAGGCATTCCATCAGAGTGGGTGTGAGCTGTCAGTAGGCTCCATCCCCAAGGGTCCCCTGTCAACTCAGCCTGCTTTGTCCTGACGTCCTCTTACGGATCCCAGCTCTGCCCTCCGGGGCCACTCAGTCAACATCAGCCACCTCTTCTCTAGGACAGCCCATCAGAAGTGAGCTCGGTGGTCTGTCCACACGTCTGTCAGGTTCCCTTATGCATTCCTGGCCCCTCACTTCCGTGTCCTCCTGTTCCTCTGAAGGGGCAGAGGCTAGAGTGTGTTTTCATACGTGATTCACAGGGCCAGCCCTTTGATCCTAGATGCTGCCTTCTCCAAGACACAGCTCCTTCCAGACGAACCACATGGAGGACTGTTCCCCCCTGAGCTGTCAGATCCCTGAGGATGGGGACCCTTGATGTGTCCCCAGTGCCTAGTGTGAGGCCTGATGCCTAGTAGATAGACGTTCAGTAAATGTCTGTTGGATAAATGAAAAGGCAGCAGACATCTCCCAGCCCCTTGGTGAATAGAACATGGGCCAGAAGAGGGCAGCCTTAGCCACCTGGGCCAGGGGTCAACATTTGGGTCGCAGGTTTTGGCAAGCCCGGGCTGTGGAGAGTTTCCTCCGAGGGACCACCTCCTATGCAGACCAGATGTTCCTGCTGAAGCGAGGCCTTCTGGAGGTAATGGCCCGGAGGAGCCAGGGTGTCGGGTGTCCCTCTCCCCAGCCCCATGCGTTGCTTTCCTGTCCTGAGACCTAGACAGCTGGCAGAGCAGACCAGATCTCTTTATCGTAAAATGCCAGTGCAGATCGCCCTGGTACTTCCCCTTAGCTGTCAACTCTGGGTTCCCCATGGGTGCCTAACGGGTGATTGAGGGATCTGGGGGTGGCCATGGAGGATTATAGGAGTCTGTAAAGTTGCTCAGCAAGGCCTTTTGACCCTGAGGATATTTTGCTGCTGACTGAAAGTTAATTTCCCTTTATTGAAAAATGGCCTCCAGAAAAAGCAAAATTTACGAAGGGAGGTAGGGCAAAATGTCCAAAGCTACAATTGGTTAAAAAAAAAAAAAAAAGATACAAATAAGAAACTGACCCATGCATTGTTATAAAAATCCATAAGGAAAAGAATTGATCCAAATTGGTATATACAACTTCAAGAAAATAAAAATGAAAAAGGAAACAGTTTAACTGTCATAGAAAACCTTCTCAAGGAGTTAATAAATTGCTTTATGTTCTTGATAAAAGTTCACTGACTTTAGTGTGAACTTCTTTTATTAACATAAAGACAAACCATGGGGTCAAAATGTATCTCGTGTTCTTAAACCCTGTGCTTCACTTGAATGGCTTCAGTGCTCGGGCAGTGGCCAGTGTTACCTCTGGAGATGGCCACCTCCCTGTGAGCTGGAGAGCCTGGTCATCTTGCAGACAGTTTAGCTCAGACCTGGGCAAGCGAGAGAGGTTGTGGCTACATAGCCCAACCTCCCCCCACCCCCCACCCGCCTTCCTGGTGAGGTGTGTCAGGCCTGGCCCTGCCCTGGGAGCCACCAGCGTCCTCAGATGAGAATCTAGACAGGGGAGCAGGTTCCATCAACCTGGATGCTTGCTCGAAGCTAATGCCACGTGGTCTGAGCTATGTGCCAGGGCTGGGGGAGGCCGGCGGTGGGCAGCTTAGATGAGCGCAGCCTGGGGGCAGCAGCCATATGTGCCTGTTGGCCCCTGGGATCAGCCGCCTTCCTGCCTTCACCCTGTCCTCTCCCACCCCCAGCATATCCTCTACTGCATTGTGGACAGTGAGTGCAAGTCGCGGGATGTGCTCCAAAGTTACTTTGACCTCCTGGGGGAGCTGATGAAGTTTAATGTTGATGCATTCAAGAGATTCAATAAATACATCAACACGGATGCAAAGGTAAGTCTAACCCAGGGTTCCGTGGGGTTTGCCACATCATCCAGAAGTTATGTTGGAGCCCAGTCTTCAGGTGCTGGTTTTAAATTGGAGAGTCCTGGGGAGTCAGCGGGTAGTTGTCAACAAACATTCATTTGCCCTTGCTGTGTGCCGGACACTGTGCTAGACCCTGGGTACACAGAGATGAAAGTCTCAGCTGCTTGTGGGCAGGTGGGCTTGGAAATGGGTCTGATGCACCGTGCTGGGTGCCATGATGAGCCCCAGAAGGGCAGGACTGGGCCCAGTGTGTTAGGCTCACAGGATGTGTGTGGCAGAAACCCAGCTCAGACAAGTTGAGGTAAAAATGACAGTAGACCCTTCAGTGCAGAAAACACTGGACATAGTGTCAGAAGATCTGAGTCGAGTTCTTTTGCTGGGACTGCTTATTAGGTGGTGAGGGCAGGGCACAGGTTTGTCCGAGCTTCAGTCTTCCTGTTGGAAACAGCTGGGCCAGGGTACGGGGATGCCCCCTGCAGTGACTGCATGCCCTAGGCCTTGGCCGTCTCCAGCCGAGAGCCCACCACCCCGGTCAGCCCAGCCTCTGCTCCAGTTCCAGGTGTTCCTGAAGCAGATCAACAGCTCGCTGGTGGACTCCAACATGCTGGTGCGCTGCGTCACTCTGTCACTGGACCGATTCGAAAACCAGGTGGACATGAAAGGTAAGAAAAAGCCGTAATGCCAAGGTGGATCGGTCCAGTGTGGCTGCAATTGGTGTCAAACGCCCAGCCTCTAGCAAGGAGACAGAAATGTCTGGAAGTAGCTGCACCAAACACCCACGTGGTTGGGGTCAAGGCGGTGGCTCTCAGGGTGATTTTCTTGGCTTTTACTTTTATCATCCATGCTTCCTCTGATGAGCATGTGTGACATTTTAATGGCAGGTGAAAAAAAAAAAAAAAACACTGTTGCCAGCAAAATGCAAAAAACAACACACACCCTTCCTCTCCTGGCCTGGACTTGCCTGGGATGAGAGGCCCCCAGGTGGTGAAACCTGGGGAGGGCCTCTGGGAGAGGTGGTTCCCGAACGTGACCGAAGGAAAAGGTGGAAGCAAACTCCTGGCAGGGGCTCTAGTGAGAACGCAGGCTTTAGCCGGGGTGGCAGAGCAGCTGGAGATTTGTTCCTGCTGCAGCCAACCTTTTCTGTAGCTGTTTTGACAGTGGGGGCTCCCAGCTTCAGAGTCAGAGCCCAAGGGGGGCTTGACTAGAAGCCTGGGTGTCAGGCCCCTGGGCCTGAGCCGCAGACCAGCTTCCACACCTGCTGCTCACACCTCTGCCTCTCTGTCCCTAGTCGCAGAGGTCCTGTCCGAGTGCCGCCTGCTTGCCTACATATCCCAGGTGCCCACACAGATGTCCTTCCTCTTCCGCCTCATCAATATCATCCATGTGCAGACGCTGACCCAGGTGAGAGGCCCTGCAGACCTGCCACAGGGAAGGGGAGATTGGAAGCAGTTACCCTCCTCCCAGAGCCACCTTCACCCTAGAAGTGTTGGGTTGGCCAAAAAGTTCGTTTGGTTAATGAATACATTCAATAAAGTTCTTGGTGAAAATGAAAAATGTGTCTTTTTACTTAAAACTGAACAAACTTTTGGGCCAACCCAATACATCTCCTGAGACCCATCCCTTGGTTCCTGGGAAACCCTCCCAGCTATTCTGAGGACTTTTCTCCAATAAGGATCAGTGCCCCATTTTACAGAAGGGGCCTGGGGAGGGAGCAAGGCTCCAAGGTCACAGGTGGTTTGGGGCAGAGTCAGGATGGGCACTGAGCTCTGACTCCCAGTCCAGTGCTCTCCGAGCCCAGCCTCCTGTGCAGACTTTGGGGTTGGACCTGATGTTGACTCCCACCTCCTTCAACAGATAACTGTGCAGCTGACCCTTTTCCGAGCTTCACACCCCTCTTTTCTAAAATGGGGGTAATACTCAGAGGTTGTTCTTACGTTCCTTCATCTAACGTTTACTGAGGCGAGGCTCTGGGCTGGTGATGCACAGTGAACGAAACAGTCCGAGACACTTCAGGAAGCTGCCTGTCTAGTGCTGAGTGAAGCGGAGTGAGGCACCTGCATCTGATGCGTGCACCCCGCCGCCCCAGGGATCGAAGCTCCTGGGAAGAAGCGATGCCTGAGCTGATTCTGGAGGAAGAGTGGACTCTATCCAGACTGATGATGCCGTTCCCACCGGGAACATCCCAGGGTGGGGGTGGGGTGGTGGGGTGAGGGACCAGGAAGGCACTTGGGCCAGGATGCCGGCATCGTTCCTCTCCCCAGTCCTCTTGTCAGCTTTCTGCAGGGGCAGCGCAGTGCGTGGCCCCTGGACTCTGCCAGGGACGCCGTCCTCCCTGCCCAGTGGCACCCCCAGTCCACTGGGGCCCCTGGGGCTGCCGGCACGTGCATGACCTGGATGGCCTGGTGCTTGCAGGAGAATGTCAGCTGCCTGAACACCAGCCTGGTGATCCTGATGCTGGCCCGACGGAAAGAGCGGCTGCCCCTGTACCTGCGGCTGCTGCAGCGGATGGAGCACAGCAAGAAGTACCCTGGCTTCCTGCTCAACAACTTCCACAACCTGCTGCGCTTCTGGCAGCAGCATTACCTACACAAGGACAAGGACAGCACCTGCCTGGAGAACGTGAGTGCCCCGCCCGAGGGGTGGCAGGCGGCTGCGGGCACGCAGACCTAGGGCCCCTCGGAGGGGCATCTGGGGTCCCTGGTCCCCGCCTGGACCCTGTGGCAGGCAGCTCTTTGTCCCCTTACCAAGGCCCTCCCCGCGGCGTGCTGGGCTTGACCCGAGTCCTCCAGGCGCCCGCCCAGCCCCTCTCTCTTTGCCCAGAGCTCCTGCATCAGCTTCTCATACTGGAAAGAGACCGTGTCCATCCTGTTGAACCCGGACCGCCAGTCACCCTCTGCCCTTGTCAGCTACATCGAGGAGCCCTACATGGACATAGACAGGGACTTCACCGAGGAGTGATCTTGGGCCAAGCCTCGGGAGGCTGCTGGGCCTGGGCCAGCGTGGGTGAGCGTGGGTACGTGTGCCTCACGCCCTGCCCTGTCCCGTCCCCCCCCCACCTCCCTGCTGCTCTCCGCCTGCCCCGGGTCTTCAGGTACAGGCTTGGTGGGAGGGAGAGCCTAGAAGCCCTTGGCCCCTGGGTCTGAGGGCCCCGGGTCATTGGGGAGCCTCAGTTCCCTCAAGATCTCCATGACGAGGACAGGGACACTGTGCCCACCCTTCCTTCAGAACCCTGGGGTCCCGGCCCACCCAGAGGTAAGGGGACTTTTAAAAATAGCTCTGTCTGAGCTCCTGCCCGGTCTCTTGGCTGTCAGTCCTGGGGTGGGGAGGGAGATATAGGCACCCTCCCCCAATCTGTGAGCCAAGCTTGCCCTGGCCTTTGGACCCAGGCAAAGGCTTCTGAGCCCCTGGGCAGGGGTGGGGGACACCAGAGAACGCTACCTTCCCCCAAGCCTGCCCATCTGTCCCTCCCTTCCTCCCTCCCTTGTTTTCCTTTAGCTCCTCTGGTTCTATTTGCTCATTGGCCGCTGTGTTCATGGTTTCCCCCAGAAGTGGGAGGGGCCTTCTCTTTCCATCCCTTGGAGCACAGGGAGGCTGCGGCCGGGCCCCCGCTCCAGGGCAGCGTCTCCTGCCTGAGCCCACACCCCGCGCAGGAGCCTGCCTGGGAGCATACCCTTGGCCCCTCCGTGTGTTGCCAATTTATTAACAACAAATAAACCAATTAAATGGAGACTATTAAAGAATTTATTTTAAATGACTGAAGTGGACCTGACTTTTGTCCATGAGACCATGTGCTCCCCTCCCCTCCCCTCCTGAACCCCAGAGAATGAGAAGGAACCCAGTAGGAGCTGCAGATGTGGCGTTTATTCAGGGTGTAGCAGAGCTTGGGGTGGCGAGGCTCCAGCAGGGGTGGATGAAGAGAGGAGAGGATCAGGGTGGGGCAAACAGCAGGTGTCCCTCTTCAGAGCCCAGGGCTCAGGTGTCACTCCTTGTGCTAAGGGGAGAGGGGTGCCTGGGTGAGCTGCCCTCCACGCAGAGGGCAGGGTGGGTGCCCCACACCACTCCTCACCTTGGGGCCCAGGGTGTCCCGGGTCCGCGCCCGCAGCTTGTTGGCCTGGGTTTCCGCCATGTCCGCCCGCTCCTCCGCATCGTCCAGCTCGTGCTGGGCCTTGCGATACTTGGCCAGGTTAGTGTTGGCCTGCTGCTCCTGGGGGCACAGGCAGGCCTGCTCACCCTTTGGTCACTGAAAGGGTCAGCACCCCCAGAAGGGGCTGGCTTCTCCGGGTCCTCACCTCTGCTCCACCACCACTGCCCGCGGCCCTCCTCCCTCCTCACCAGTACCCACAGCAGGAAGGAGGGGGTGGAGCCACTCCTTCCAGAGGCGCCCGTGTGCCAGACCTGGCTGGAAGGGGAAGGTGCATGCGGTCCCTTCAGAGACAGAGCTAGGTCTCACGTCTTGCCTGAGCTGTTAGAAACGTGTCTGTCTTTCTTCTCGCTGGGCAGTGGGGTCACTGTCCCAACCTACACACAAAGCCAACACGGGGGAATCCACGGCCCAGCGATGGAGCAGGCCTGACCGGCTGCTGGCATCCCACCTGGCTGCAGAGCCTGGGGCCAGCTGTAGAAGTTGGGTGACCACAGGCATCCTCAGGCCCCCGTGCACTCACCGCCTCTTCACACTGCCGTTTGTAGCTCTTGACCTTGCTCTGCAGCTTGTCCACCAGGTCCTGCATGCGAGCCAGGTTCTTCCTGTCCTCCTCGGCCTGGGCAGGCAAAAGGGATTCAGGTCTTGCCCGAACCAGGGCAGCTTCAGGGCTGCCCCCCTAGGTGGACCTGGTCACCCACCTGGTACGCGAGCTCCTTGACCCGGCGCTCGTGTTTCCGCACCCCCTTGAGGGCCTCGGCGTGCTTCTTCTGTTCTGCGTCGAGCTCGGCCTCCAGCTCCCGCACCTGCGAGCAGCCAGCCCGTGGGCCTGGTGCCCTCAGCCTGCCCTCGGGTGGCCCACCCTGCAGGGCAAGGGACTGGGAGGGCCGCACACACCTTGGCCTCCAGCTTCTGCACCTGCTTCTTTCCTCCACGGAGGGCGGCTTGTTCTGCCTCCTCAAGCCGGGCCTGCAGCTCCCGCACCGTCTGCTCCAGCGTCTTCTTCATCCGTTCCAGGTGTGCGCTCGTGTCCTGCTCCTTTTGCAGCTCCTCTGCCATCATGGCTGCCTGTGCGGGAGGAGGTGGCGTGGTCGGGGTTGAAAGTCCCTTCGGACTCTGCTCGGGGCCCCCACGGTCCCGGCCCAGCCTCACATCAGTGATGGCCTTCTTGGCCTTCTCCTCGGCTTCCCGCCTTTCCTGGGCAGCCTCCTCCGCCTCCCCGCTCAGCTGGGCCAAATCCACCTCTAACTTCTTCTTCTGGCTCAGGAGGCCTGTGTTCTGGGCGGGGGGGGGGGGGGGGGGGGCGTGGGCAGGGCTTTAGAGTCGGCCTTCAGGCCCCCGCCCCGTGCATCCCTGTGACCCCCGTCCTCACCTGCGAATGCAGGAGGTTGAGGCGCTCGGTGGCCTCCAGCAGCTCCTGTTCCGCCAGCCGCCGGCTACGCTCGCCCTGCTCCAGGGCGGCCCGCAGCTCTTCCAGCTCCGCGGCCAGCAGGGCGGCCCGCCGCTCCAGGGCCTGTGCCTGCTCGTGGAGCTCGGCCGCCAGCCGCTGCTCCGCATCCCGCCCCGCCTGCTCCTCCTTGAGTTGGGCCTGCAGCAGCCGCGTGGCAGCCTGTGCCTCCGTGGCCTGGCGGGTGGCATGGCCCAGCTGCAACTCCAGGTCGTTGAGGTCGCCCTCCATCTTCTTCTTTAGCCGCAGCGCCTCATTGCGGGCCCGAGTCTCTGCATCCAAGGAGGCCTGCAGGGACTCCACTGCCCGCTGGTTGTTGCGCCTGTAGTTAGGAGGGATGAAAGGAGGAGTCGTGGCCTGCGAGAGACTTGCTTACAGACACGCAGGGAACACTGGAGACGTGAAGCCAGTTGGGGAATAAGTGACTGATCGATCTCTCCCTGGTTTCAAGCCCCTTGTGTCTGCCTGCCTGTTGCCCATCAGAGCAATTTCACAGCAGACAGACAGGGACTGAACTCTGGCTCTACCCCCACTGTGTAACCTTGGGCAAGTCCTTTGGCCTCTCCGAGGTTCACCTCCAAACTGTGGACGATGGTCCCCACCTGAGAGGGTTGTGGGTATGGGGGCATTAGGTGTCTGTGCCAGTCCCCTGCACAGTGGGGCTCAGCCAACATCACCCGCCCTTCTGCTCTCAGGTGGTTGGGATGGGGCAGGCTGTCGGCCCGGGGAGGAGGGACAGCCCGGCCCCGCACCTCAGGTCAGTGCACTCCTCGTCTTTCTCCGCCAGTTTCCGGTCCACCTCAGCCTTGACCTGGGAAAGCTCCAGCTGGATCCGCAGAGTCTTGGTCTCCTCCAGCTCCAGGGCCCCCTGGGGTGCAGAGCAGATAGTATGGTGATGGGGCCGTGAGTGTGTGTTGAGAGGGGAGGCCAGGGAGCAGCAGGTCAGTGTCCACCCCGCCCCTGACCTCAGCCTCCTCCAGCGCGGCCTGGAGCTCGCTCTTCTCCCCTTCCAGTGCCTTCTTGGCTTTCTCCAGCTCCTGGATGCTCTTCCCGCTGAGGCTGACCTGGTCTGTGAGGTCACTGATCTCCTCTGCAGAGTGGACAGGGCACTGAGGGGCCACCCCCATGGCTCATGCGCCAACCGCGTCACCCTGTGTGACCCTGAGGGACTCCCAGTGACCCCAGAGCGGCTCTGACCCTGGGGTGGGTCGTACCCTGCAGGTTCTTGTTCTCCCGCCTGAGCGTCTCCAGGGCCTCGAGGGCCTCCTCGTGGCTGTGCTGAAGCCGGAAGAGCTCCGTGCCCAGGCTGCGGGCCTCCCTCTGGGCGGCCTCCAGCTCCCGCTGCATCTCCTCCTCCTGCCGCCGCCGCTCCTCCAGCGCCCGCTCCAAGTGCCGCTGCTTCTTGTCCAGCGCCGCGGCCGCTGAGGTCGCCCGCTCCAGCTCCAGGGTCACGTCCTCCGACTCTGTCTGCAGCCGCAGCTTGGCCTTCTCCAGCGACGAGCACTTGGCATGAGCGGCCTCTACCCCCGCCTCTGCCTCCTGCAGCCGCAGTGCCAGCTTCTTTCTAGGCCACGGGAGCAGACAGGATCTGGATGCGTAGCTGAGCCCTGCATCTCCCCTCACCCCTGACAGCTCAGAGGTGCAGGCGCCGTCCCTGTGTGGTGACGGCCTGGCCAGCAAGGCACTCACTTGGCCTCCTCCAGTTCCTCGGTCCTCTGGATGGCATCTGCCTCGTACTTGCTCCTCCACTGGGCCACCTCGGCGTTGGCCTTGGACAGCAGCCGCTGCAGCTCGGCCTGGGCTTCGACCTCCTCCTCGTGCTGCTCCCGCAGGAGGTCACAGTCATGCCGCGAAGCCTGCACGGCATGGGTCAGCGTGCTCTTGGCCTGCAGAGAGCCCAGTGACCTCAGCATCGGGCCGGGCCAGTGGCCCTGTACCCACCCCGCCTGCTCTGTGGCAGCCAATGGCCGGCCCACCTTGCTCTCCTCCTCCAGCTGCCGCCGCAGTTCCTCCAGGCTCTGGGTGGCCAAGGCCTTCCCACGGCTCAGCTGGCTAATCAGAGACTCCTTCTCCTCCAGCAGGCGGCTCAGCTCCCCTGCAGGCCAAGGGGTGAGCCGGCAGGTCAGGTGGGTGAGGGGCAGCACCGAGCCCCGCTGTGGCCCAGCCAAGCCCCCAGCCTCACCACTCTCGGTTTGTAGCCGCCCCCGCTGGGTGCTGGCATCTGCCAGTTGCCGCTGCAGCTCCTCCACCTTGATCTTGGCCTCGCTCAGCTGATCCTCATAGGCCCGGCACAGCTTCTCTGCACTGGCCTGGGATCCGGGGTCAGGGATCAGAAAAAGTTTGTGACTCACAGGGCAGGATCTAGGGCTGCCAGTCAGAGATGGGGACCCAGAGTCGGGAACTAGCAGGCTAGACACGTGCCCAGGAATCAAAGGGAGAGCAGAACCCCACGTTCAGGGTCGGAGATTCTATTGCTGGACTATGGCTTAAAAGATGAGTGTCAGAAGTGAGAGGGCTGTACTAGTCCCAAGGCCGGTGGGTCAAGGTGAGGTTAGGACACTAGAGTGTGAAGTTGGCCGGGGACACTGGTCAGAGGTCAGCTGTCAAGCTTAGGTGGTACAAAGGTCAGGGGTCAGGGTTTGGTGCTGGGATTCAGGACAGGAACAGAGTCAGGACAGGTATGAGGTCAGAATTCAGAGGTCAAGGACTGAGAAGTTGGAATTGGATGCTGGGTCAAAAATCCCCTGAAGTCAGGGCACAGAGTTCAGGAGGTAGGGTTAGAGGTCAGGACTGGTGTGGGGTTCAGGCTGGGTGTCAGGTGAATGGATCAGGAGTCCCGATCGGGTGCAAGGCCAGGACTAGTATGGAGTCAGACTGGCAGCGGGTGGTCAGCTGCTGGAGTCAGAAGTGGTTCAGTCAGGATAGGCTGCTAGAGTCGGGTCAGAGGTCGGGATCAGGAAGGAGGCAGACACCTTGCTGCGGGCCAGAGTCTCCACGCTGGCGCCCAGATCGTCCACCTCCATGCGGAGCTCGCTCTTCTCCTTTTCCAGCTTCTGCCGCGCCCGCTGCAGACTGTCCACCTGCTCGCCCAGCTCGGCCGCGCTCTCCGCCTGCTTGCGCCGCAGGGCAGCCACTGTGGCCTCGTGCCGCAGGGCCGCCTCCTCCAGTTCCCGCCGCAGCCGCCCCAGCTCGGCCTCGCGCTTCCGGCAGCCCTCGCGCTGCCCCGCGGACGCGCCGCCCGCCTCCTCCAGCCGCTCGCTCAGCTCCTCCAGCTCCCGGGCTGCCTCTGCCCGCTGCTTCTCCACGCGGGCCCGGGCCGCCCGCTCGGCCTCCAGCTCCTCTTCCAGCTCCTCCGCCCGAGCCTGGGGATGCGCAGGCGGCAGTGTCACCGCCGTGGGCCTCCGAGCCGGGTCTCCGCCCACCCCCGTTCCCCCCGCACACCTGCAGCTCCTTGATCTTCTTCTGCAGCTGGGCCCCAAGGAGCTGCTCGTCCTCCACTCGAAGGTTCAGCTGACTCAGCTCGGAGTCCTTTCTGGAGGTCACAGGGTGGGCATGAGCCGGCCCAGGGCCTAACTAACTCCCATGCACCTGCCTGGGGCCCCTCCGTACCCGCCCCCAGCACACTCCCTGACTGAGGCACCTTGCCCGGAGCAGCCCTAAGTGACCTCATCCCTGTGTTCCCTCTCAAGCCCCGGCCCTAGATCCTGGCCCTTGGTGACCCTCTACACCCTAGGGTTCAACCTCTGCTGTGATGCAGAACTGACTAGAGGCCAGGGGGGTGAGAAGCGGGGTGCAGGTTCAGGAAGCCCCCTGTGGCCAGGAGGTCGGGGCTGCGGCCCTCCCCACGCCTACTTCTTGAGCTTCTCCTCCAGCTGCTGCTTGTCCTGGGCAGCATCTGTCACCGACTCCTGCGTCAGTTTCAGGTCACCCTCGAGCTTGCGTTTGGCCCGCTCCGTGTCCATGCGCAGCTTCTTCTCTTGCTCCAGGGAGCACTCCAGCTGTGGGCAGGACGGGGTGGGTGGGCTCTGCGCCATCCCAGCTGTCCCGGCCCCACCGCACAGCCCGCTGCCGTGGCCCCGACTTACGTCTTCCACCTGCTGCTCCAGGCGGGCCTTGGCCTTGGCCAGCGCGCTCACACGGTCCTCCTCAGCCTGCAGGTCGCCCAGGGCCTGCTGGTGGGCCTCCTGCAAGGCCTTCTTCTCCTTCGTCAGCCGGGCCACCGACTCGTCCAGCGCCGCCATCTCCTCCGTCAGGTTCTTCACCTGTGTCAGGGCCAAGGTCACCACGGGGATGCCTCCCCCGCACTCTGGTCTGAGCGGCCGCCACACCATGCCACAGCAACCGTCCCCTTCTAGCCAGGGAACCTCGGGCGAGTCACTTCATTCTGAGCCTCAATTTCTTCATCCTTAAGGGATGATTATAGCGTCCTCCTCGACGGATTAATGAGCAAATGCTCACAAAGCCCTGTGCACAGTGTCCGGCCCAGAGTGAGAGATCAACAGACACCAGCTATTCTGGGGATTCACAGGTGTTTAAGCAGCTGTTTCCTAGTCCTGCCTTCCTCGGGGAGCACCTGTGAGAACCTGAATAAGCGGCTAACCCTGCTGAGCTCCACTTTCCCCTCCTGTATGATGGAGTCAATACCCCAAGTCTTTGAACCACGTGGGCTCTTGGGAGGGTTCAGTGAGGGAAGTCACCTGGGGGACATGGAGCTGGTGGATGACAATCACTAGCATTTGCTGAGTACCTACTACGGGCGAGGCCCGGTGGCGAGCGCTGGCACAGGCTAGTTACACACTGAATCCTCACCCGCCCTAATGAGGGAAGTGCTGATATTAACAGCAGCATTTAACAGATGAGGAAATTGAGGCCCACAGAGAGGAAGACACCTGCCCAGGGCCACAGCCGGCCCGGCCCACACCTTATTCTCCGTGGCTTGCTTCTCCTTCTCGGCCTTGGCCAGCGTCAGCTCCAGGTCATCAATGTCCTTCTTGAGCTCTGTGCACTCATCTTCCAGCTTGCGCCGGCGGGCAGCCAGCTCAGCGTTCACCTCCTCCTCGTCCTCCAGCCGCTCGCTCAGCTCCTTCACCTTCGCCTCCAGCTGCACCTTGGACTTGATGAGCAAGTGGCAGCGCTCCTCGGCATCCGCCAGGTTTTCCTGCTCCTGGAGGGGGACACGGGGAATGGGGCAGAGTCAAGGCAGCTGAGGGACACCAGGCCAGGCCCCGGAAAGCAAGTTCATTTGTCCGTGCAGAGGCTGGACACACGCTCGGTTGGGCTCCGGGACCCAGGAATGCCGAAGACCTGCTCTTGGCCCTGAAGGCGTTCAAGTGTGGTGGGATAAGGGCTCAGGTAGAGGGATGGACGGGGCAGCAAGAGGGGAACGTTAGAGAGGCTGGGGGCAACCCAGAGTAAGGCCCAAACAAGGGCTCTAGCAGAGAAGCCAACTGCCAGCTCTGCCCACACTGGGCTGAGGGGGTGGGGAGAGCCCTGCACGGCCACGGAGGGCTCAGGTTCTCTGCCATCACTGTTTCCTCACTACCTGACTGCATAACGTCTCCTGCTCTAGCAGGTGAGTTTGTGAGCACAGGCCTCTCTGTTCTCCCACCAATGTATCTCCAGAGCTTCCATGGGGCCTGACACTCAAAGTATTTGCTGAAGGAAGGAATGGCTCTTTGGACTTGGTGAGGATCCGGACCCTTGATCTCTACCCTCTGGTTGCTACTGTTACCTGCTGCCTGGGTTCCCGTGGTCCTTAACCAGAGAAGGGAGCATGGGGCTGTCTCGGGGATGGAGAGGAGGGCAGAGTTGGGGAGATGGGGCTACACTGTAGCTTTGCAGGAAGCCACGGGGGCACAAGGCGTGGGAGCATTAGGACACGTGCATAGACTGGGTGGGGAGGTTGGGAACATGGGAGGCTGTGCACGGGCACAAGCCCATGAGCCTCCGGAATAGGAAGGAAGACCCAGGTGAGGCCTGAGCACCCAGAGCACGCCAGGTCCGCCCTGGCCGGGGATCTGGTTATGGTATTTCCTCGGAGCGGCCTGGGGTTCTCTGAGGGGGGCTGGGGGCCGGGGGGGCACCAAGTCGCAGAAAGGAACCCTTCCCTACTCACTGCCTGCAGCTGCAGGGCCAGGTCGTTCTTCTCCTGGGTGACGCTGACGTGCGTCTCCTCCAGCTCCTGCCGCTTGGCCTCGGCGGTGGCCAGTGCCCCTCGCAGCCCCCGCAGCTCTGCCCGCAGGGCCGCCAGCTCCTCCTCAGCCTGCGCCGAGCGTAGTAGTGGCTTCATCTTGAAAAAGAGCTTCATCCATGACCAGTTCTTGACGGCGTTGAAGGCGCGGACGTTCCACTGGATGGTGAACAGGGCATCCCTGGGGAGGGGCAGCCACAGGTGGCCAGCAGGTTCAGTGCCGCCCCTTCATAGTGACAGCCCCGATGTTCCCTGAGCACCTACCCTGGGCTGGACACTGCACTGAGCACTTTAGCGTGGGACCTCGTTAACCTTCCCAACAGCCTCTCAAGTAGGTCCTAATCCTCTGCTTTACAGGCGAGCTTGAGGGTGAGGCCCAAGGTCACACAGGTCTGCCTCCGGGGCAGGAGCTCAGGAGCCCTGAATGGCCCCTGCAAGTGTCCTGAAGACACCAGGGGCGGTTAAGCCACTGGGCTCTTTTATAAGGTCAGACTGCCCGGGCTCACATCCCAGCCTCCCACCTCCCGCCACAAGCCAGCTGACAGGCTCCGCCTGCTCAGACACCCCCTCTAGTGAACAGAGATGATCATGGCACCTACCTCTCAGGACTGTCCTGTACTTTAACCACGATAACTTCAAATAAAGTATCTTGCCCAGGGCTTGGCACTTAAGAGTCTTGGGAAACTAGATGCCCTGATTACTACTCCAGGCCACACTCTGGGACGGCCTGGAGCACAGGCAGGTTCTCTTACCTCAACTTCTGAGGTGAGGAAGTGGTAGCTGGGGGCTGAGGGGCACAAGCCACAGCCTTGCCCCTTGGGAGGTGTGGCATGCAGGCAGCCACACGGTGAAATCTGACCCACAGGACGGTATGACAGGGTTCAGAGATCCTGGGTTCAGAGGGTCCTGCGAGCTGGGGGACAGTGGCTGTGCCCCCGCATCCCCCCACCCCCTTCCGACACCCACCTGCCTCCAAGCAGGCGCTGGTACTCGAGGCGCATGAGGCGGCCCCGGCTCCGTGCCTGCAGCAGTGTCAGGACCTTGGCCAGACGCTGGTCACGAAGCTCCTCCAAGACGCCCAGAAGCCCAGCCTTGAAGAACACCTGGGGTGTGGGCGGTAGGTGTAACCCTCAGTTGCCTGCATGACCCCTGCAGTGTGACCGCCCACATTCGGTCCAGCGCCCTAATTCCCTTGTGCCCTGACCTTGGTATGGCCAAACTGGTACTGGGTGTGGTCGATGTCCAGCGAGGCCAGCAGCTTCTCTGTGGCCTTCCTGCTGTCCATGAAGGTGTCGTCCGGGATGGCGCTGGGGTTCAGGATGCGGTACCTGGGGGAGCGGGGAAAGGGCTGGAGAGGAGGGTGCTGGGCAGGGAGCCGATGACGGAAGAGGCTGGCCCCTCAGAGGCCGGAGTAGAGGCTCCAGAGGGGCACCCCCTGAACAGGCTGGCGGGGGACGGCCTTGTGACACCGGAGGACTGGGCATACTCTGCTTTGAAAGCTTGGGTAGCATTTAAATGCATTCAGTAGTTAAGTTCTTTAAGAGCCTGCAGCATTTACAAAAGGCATACAGCACTTTTATAAGTTTTTAGTTTATAATTTTTAATAATTTATCATTTTTTTCAGAAGGGCAAAAAAGTAAAGAAGGTGATGTGTTACAGCGTATCACAAACTGAAGAAACATTTGGGAGAGAATTCTAATCAACAAGAGCAAGGGTTCTGGCACATCCACTTCTAAAGGGGACACACTTGCACATGTGTACAGGGCTGTGTGGGTCAGGCTGTCGTGACCACACTGTGAAGGCAAAACCCTAGAAACACAAAAAGGCCCCTTACTAAGGGACTGATGAACAAAGCACGGCTCACTGGATTATGGGATATTTTACTGCCATAACAAAATGGATGCTGCTACATGTGTCATTACATTTATCCAAAGCCCTAGAATGTACAACACCAAGAGTGAACTGTAATGGAAACTATGGACTCTGGGTGATTAGGATGTGTCAGTGCGCGCTCATCAGCTGTAACAAATGTCCCACTCTGGTGGGAGATGCTGATGACGGGGGAGGCTGTGCCCGTGTGGGGGCAGGGGCTTATGGGAAATCTCTGTGCCTTCCCCTCAATTTTGCTATGAACCTAAAACTGCTCTAAAAAAAGAAAGTCTTAAATTTTAAAAAAAAGGATGATGATGCAGACTTATGTCTATTCATAAGGAACAATCTCCAAGACATATAATTACAGGGAAAAACAAAGAGAACATGTGTGTGTGCACCCATGTGTACAATATTTGTATGGACACACAAGTATAACGGTCAGCGTGGATGGCCCCAGTTACTTCTGAAGGGGGAGGGAACTGTGCACGATTGCAGCCTGACAAAAATCGAACCTGTAAAGGGAAGGCAGAGGGGCTAACAGCACGGGCCGAGCACTCACTTGGTGCCAGCCGTTACATAAAGTCTAGTCCATGTGAACCCTCATTCAACTCCCAAATCTACCTCCAGCTCTGCCTGCCCCCCGACCCTTGAGCTCCAGACTAACAAATCCAATCTCTCCCTCAACTTTCCTATCTGCTGGAGACATTTCTTTTTTTTCCGGCCATGCTGTGTGGCTTGTGGGATTTTAGTTCCCCGACTAGGGATCGAATGCCTGGGCGCTCAGCAGTGAGAGCGCGGAGTCCTAACCACTGGACCGCCACGGAATTCCCTGCTGGAGACATTTCAAAGTTGACATGTTCAAAGTCGAGCTCAATCCAGTCTCCCACTACTTCCCCACAAAATTTTAAAAATCCTATCTTGGTTTCTCAGTAAATCTACCACCAACTCCCCAGTTGCTCAGGCCAAACAACCAGAAGTCACCCTTGTATTTTCTTTTTCTTTCTTATTCCACATCCAATTCATCAGTAGCAAGGCCTGTTGGCTGCACCTCCAATATTTACCCTGAGCCTGTTCACTTCTCCCCCAGCCCACCGCCCACCCCCAGGTCTCAGCCATCAGCATCTCCCGCTGGGATACCTTCTGGCCCCCTCCCCAGTCCCCCTGCATCCTCCTTGGTGCCCTTCCACCCCCTCAGGCTGGAGCTGGGGAGGAGCCAGGGCTGGGGCAGGGAGGCACTCACCGTTGCCGGAAGTCAGCGTAAAGCAGCCTATTGGGGAATCCCTGTCGGCAGATCCGGATCCCCTCCAGAACCCCATTGCAGCGCAGCTGGTGTAGCACCAAGAAGGCATCCATGACCCCTGGACATGGTGGGGGTTAAAGGAAAAGATTAGAGGTCAATGGACACAACTTCATGCCCCAGAAAAGACGAGGAGTCCAGACACAGGGCTCACTTTGAGGCTGAGCAGGCCCTGCGGAGGGGGCAAGACCCAGCTTCCAGTCTGCGCTGTCCCCTCCCTCCAATGTGCCCCCATGCCACCAACCCACCCTGGGGTGACTACCTGGGGTCTTGTTCTCGTTGGGGACAATGCAACGGACAAAGTGGGGCTGTGTGGCCCGCAGGTTGGTCATCAGCTTGTTGAGGTTCTCCTGTGGGTGAGGAGAGGGGAGAAAGCACAAGAGGGCAGAGAAGCAGAATTGGAAACCGCAGTGGATGAGCCCCTTAAGGACTGCGCAGTAGGTGCCTAAGCGTGTCTCTGCGGTGCTGCCCCTTCACTCTGCTCCTTGTGACCCTTTGCCCTCTTCTGTTTGACTGGGTCCCCGTTACCATCACCAAAGTCTTCACTCCCCCACCCAATCCCTGTGGCTCCGGCCCCATCCCCCCCAAACCCTGCCCAGGCAGCATGGGGACGGGAAGCAGCACAGACTTGCTGTGATGTTCACGTGGAGAGGAATTAAACATCACTGCAAGTCTTAACGGCCGCCCGCCCAGGGTGCAGGGGACAGAGCAGGGAGCCGGGACGGGGTGGAGGCGGCAGGGTGAGGGCCTGTACGGGGCCTAGACTGGGCCTCACCTTGTGTAGCTGGGACACCGTCTGGAATGATGCTGCCTTCCTACGCTTCTCTTTCACCCCAGACTTGGGGGGCTCGGCTAGGAGAGACATGGGACCAGTCACTCCAAGGGACATCACTCTGTGAGTCCCCTACAGAATCTCATCCCTCTGTACTCACTAGAGCATGAGCCAGCATAGTTCTCGTAGAGAGTAGCCAAGAGCTTGTTCTGCGACTTTTGGAAGATGGGGACCACCGTCTCATTCAGTGGATCCTTGTTTTTTTCCAGCCAGCCCACGATGCTGTAAGGCACCTGCCAGAGACCAGACGGGGGCTGAACCGAGGTGGGGGAACCCGGAGGAGGGAGGAGAGAGGTCAAGAGCTGGGGTTTCAACAGGCACCTACCACGCCCGCGTAGTGGACCACCTCAAAGTGGGCCTGGTATTTGCGCTTCTTGTCAGGCCGTGGCTGCTGGAAATTGGGCGACTTCCCCGCGTGGTTATCATAGAGCTTGGCCCGGAAGCTGGCATCTGAGGCCTTGGGGAACATACACTCCTCCTCCAGAATGGACAGGATGCCCAGTGGCTGGGGACAGGGCACAGCTTGAAGGGCCTCCATCAAGCCAGCCCATCCAGGCTGGGCTGGATCCCCATTTCCTGGAGCCCCTCCCTCTGGGAGCTTTCCCAGACCCTCCAACCTCAGCCATCTGCCCTGAGGGACAAAGAACTGACCTGCACCCAGGAGCCCTGTCTTCTAAGAAAGAAAGTTTGTGGTTTGGCTTCCAAGCCCTTTCTGCCCAACTTGCAGCTCTGAGTTGTTCTCTTTACTTATAAGAAGTGTGCAAACTCAAACCGGCATCCGTGGTCTCACACTCTCACACGTGGTACAGTCAAAAAAGGCAGCTGAGTTCAAATTCTGGCTTCCTCACTTAGTAGCTATGGGGCCCTTAGACCTCTCTAAGCCTCAATTTCCTAACTTGCAAAATGGGGAAATGAAAACTTTCATTGTTGTTATAACAGCAAAAGCTGTCAACCACCTAAATGTCCACTAGTAGGAGATTACAGAAATGCATGAAAATCATCTGCTGCATGAACTACTGTGCCTTCTTCAACAAAGCACCATGCTCAAAATACACTCTCAGAGAAAAGGTAGGATGAGAAATGCGTCTGTGTTCATAAGAGAAAGGAGATGCCCAGGATAAAGGACTGGGAGGAGACAGGTTGTGGTAGGATTGGGGGACACATCTTTTCTCCTTTATTTCTGATTTTTCAATTTTTCTTTGATTTTTCTTTCTTTCTAGTCTTTGTAAAATAGGGAAATATATGTAATGTTTTATAGACAAATAAACAAACACACCCTACCCTGCCCTGTAGTTCCGGACAGTTTTGAGAGTCCAAAGAAACTGTGGCTGCAACAGTGCTGGGATGCACACTCACACACACACACTGCTCACCAACACACAATCACACTCAATCTCCAAAACACCTAGTCACACACATGCACACATTTCCATTCATATACACGTTACACACACATGTGCACAGCCACGCTCATACATGCACACACACATGCAGGCTTGCACACGCTTGCTCACACACAAGTGCGCATTCATTCCTGCTCACCCACTGCACCCATGCCTTCCCTTCCTTGCAGTGACCTGGCCCCGGGCCTCACCTTCTCGATGAGGTCAATGCAGGGCTGCAGGTCCAGGCCGAAGTCGATGAAGACCCAGTCGATGCCCTCCCGCTTGTACTCCTCCTGCTCCAGCACAAACATGTGCTGGTTGAAGAACTGCTGCAGCTTCTCGTTGGTGAAGTTGATACACAGCTGTTCAAAGCTGTTAAACTATAGTGGGAGGCGCCCGGCTCAGCAGGCCTCCTTGTAGACAGGGACAAGGAGACCCACAGAGAACAGGGATGTGCGGGAGCTCACCCCGCTTCCAGGCAGACACCCAGGGCTCTTGCCCCTACCCCCAATGGTCCTCCACCCCAGAGACAACAGAGCCTGGGGGTGTGGGCCTGCCCTCACCTCAAAGATCTCAAAACCGGCGATGTCCAGGACACCGATGAAGAACTGACGGGGCATCTTGGTGTCCAGCGTCTGGTTGATCCGTGACACCAGCCACCGGAACAGCCGGTCGTAGGTGGCCTTGGCCAGAGCCCCCACGGCAAACACCACCTGGAGGCGCGGGGAGGCTGCTCTGG
Organism: Eubalaena glacialis; assembly: GCF_028564815.1. Taxonomy (NCBI): domain Eukaryota; kingdom Metazoa; phylum Chordata; class Mammalia; order Artiodactyla; family Balaenidae; genus Eubalaena; species Eubalaena glacialis. The sequence continues at coordinate 24,843,580 of NC_083728.1, forward strand.
GACCTGGCAAGGAGGGGACCCTGCCCCAGCTGTCCCCAGGTGGGCCCCGGCCTGCCAGCCGCTCACCTGCTCCACACTCTGACCCTTGGTCACATACTCGTTCCCCACACGCACTCGGGGGTGCAGAAGGCCTTTGAGGAGGTCTCCACTGCTGACCCCCATCAGGTAGGCAGCCTTGTCAGCACCTGGCAGGGCACATGGGTGAGATGAGGGGGAGGAGGCCAAGAACACGGGTACTTGGGAGCTCTACCGGCCTCGACTTAGGGTTATGAGAGGGAGGTTGGAAGAGGTCAAGTTCAGGGTCAGCAAACTGTGCAGCTCAGGAGGGTGAGGGTCTGGAATTGAGAAGTCAGGGTTTACAATCAGGGCCAGGTTAAGACTGAGGTCAAAGGCTGTGGACAAGGCTTAGGGTTAATGGTCACGGACTGGATGCTGGGATCAGGGTCAAGAGGGTGACCAGGTCAGGCCAGGGTCAGGGCCCCGCACTCTCGGTGCCGTCGGCCTCAGCCTGCTCCTCCCACTGCTTCTGCTTGAACTTCATGTTGCCAAAGTGCAGGAGGGCCCCCACGATCTTGTAGCAGGCACACTTCTCATCCACGCTGAAGCCCAGGATGTCCATGGCATGCTGGGGGGTGGGGGGTGGAAGGCTCAGAGAAGTCTGGGCTCCTCCAGGGTTCAGCCGAGTGAAGGGCACTGGACCTGCTCCCCCAGGTTTCCTCCCCTCCCACCAGAGACATACGTCAGTGGCCATGAGCTCCTCCCCGTCATTCATGTTGTCGACAGTGATGACGCCCTGGCTGCAGAAGTGGTAGTCATAGGGGTTCATGGACAGAAGCAGCATGTCTGGGGGACACGGGGCGGAGAAGGGCAGGTCGGCTGTGTTCACCCAGCTCTCCTCTGCACCCCCATCCCAGCGTGGTGGGTCCTGGGAGCCAGCCCGGCAGGAGAGTGTAGGGCCCTCCCGAGATTTTGTAGCTTGAGTTTCTCTCCTCGACTCCCATGCTCATGGCTTCTCTTTCTTTACGGTTCTGAGAAATGAGCCTCGGTCCCTATGTCTCACTCATCTTTTGACCATTGCGCAAGCCACCCCTATGGCCCAGACCCTGTGCTGGGTGCTGCGGCCCAGCGAGGACCAGATTCTGCCCTTGAAGGGCTTGCAAGAGAGGGGAGCTGGGCCTAGACAGAGCCATTGCTCCCCACTGGTGCTAGGTGGGGCCTCTCTAGTCTCAGGACAGCAGGAGAGACAACCTTGCCAGGGCAATGGTGCTAAGGGGCCCATTTCCTAGCACAAGGAGGAGAGGGCTCAGCAAGAACTGGAAGTCCCAGGAAGGGGGTGCGTGGATAGAAGGGGCTCTAGGTCTCCAGGAAAGAAGGGATGTCACAGACCCCAGAACAGTGGGGGAACAGGTAGCCCAGGGCCTGATCTGATGGGGGCCGGGACAAGGCTGGGCAGCCCAACTGCCACCCAGACCTGTGGGCTCCGATTCCCACCCCATCTGCTGCTGGCCCTCACCCTGCAGCTCTGGCTTCTTCCCCGAGAGGATCTGGTAGTAGACGTGGTAGCCTCGCTCACCGGGCAGCTGGAAGATCACCCTTGACTTCTCCAGGAGATCTGGGGAAAAGGGAGGCGCTGGCCTAGTTTCCCGAGTGGGTCACCCCACTATGGCTGAGGGGCAGGGAGGACGTGTCAGCAAGGGGCAGGGGTGTGTGTGGAGGTGCCGTGTCTGCACACATGCCAGCATGTGCTGAAGGGTGTCTCTCCATCAGCGCACGTGTCACGGTGTGGGAATGTGTATGTTTGTACGTCTGTGTGTCTCTGTGTGTGGGTGTATTAACGTAGCTGTCTGTGTATGGGTCTTGATTTGTCTATTCTTTCATCTGTGCTTTCATTCCACCATCCACAGACCACACTCCTTTCCTCCAGAGCACTGCTGGTGTGTCAGTGTGTGCACCGAGCAGAGCCTCTGTGTGTTTGCGCATGGGTCGGTCGGGGCATGAATCATGACGTTCCCGCCTATCACCACCTGCCCATGCTTATCCATCAGGATCTGGCCATGCACCCCAAGATGGGGAGCAGTCAGCGTGGGGACCCCTCTATGCATGCAGCCTGGGCACCTGGTGTCTATGCAGCAGGTCTGGGTCAGGCGGGATGGGCAATGGCCCCAGAGAGGCATTGGGGGAGGCTTCCGGGAAGGATGGGGACTCGAGGTGTAGACATGAGGCCAGGGCAGGAGGGGCACAGGCCTGCCCTATCGAGGGCCAGAGAAAAGACTGGGATGGTGGGTGAGGGGAAGGGCCCAGTCACAAGGAGCCTGACTGGCCAAATAAAGATTTGGGTCTCCATCTTAAGGTGATGGGATCTGGAAAAGGTCTTTAAGCAGGAATGCGATGTGGTCAGATTAGTCTCTAAGAAAAGATCACTCTGGCTGAAAGGAGATCCAGCAGAGGAATGGAGAATGGAAGACCACACGGGGGCTAGGGGAATGTTCCAGGTGAGAGGTGAGGTGGCCTGAGCTGGGCTGTGGCCAGGGGATGAAGAGAAGCGCCTGGGACAGGTGGGAGCCCCAAGGACTTGATGACAGACACTCAGTCTGAGCGGAAAGACTCAGGCCTGGGCCTGTTTTCCCATCCTCACCCTCCCCCACCCTCTCCTAGACTCACAGCTGTCAATATCCGCGGATGCCAGCTTCCCAGAGGGACCAAAGTGAATGCGGATGAACTTGCCCTGTGGGCAGAAAAGCAGCCTCAGTTGGGGGCCCAGCCGGCACTGCCCTATTTGTCCAAGGCTCCCACCACCTTGTGTCTCCCCACACCCGGCTCTCCCACTGCGGCACTCACGAAGCGGGACGAGTTGTCGTTCCGCAGGGTCTTGGCGTTGCCAAAAGCCTCCATGGCAGGGTTAGCCTCAATGATTTGATCCTCGAGGGTGCCCTGGTGGTGGCGGGCCGAGGGCTCTGTCAGCCCGTGGTCCCGGGGTCTCGGCCCATCCCAGACAACCTCTGGTTGGGAAGGGGAAGGGGAGGGGAGGGGGGGTCCCCAGGACCTCATAATTGTTGCCTGCCCCACTCACACCAGCCCCATACCTACCCTGGTCTTCGTGGCCAGAAACTGCCGGGAGGAGAAGGAAGACAACATTAGAGGGTGTGAGGTGTCACCAGGCGGGAGCGGGCAGCAGGGTGGTTAGCGGGACAGTGAACGTTAGTCACCCAAATGTAACCCCCGCCCCCGACCCCTCATGCCCGACCCTCCAGGGACTGTTAGAAGGAGAAATGCTAGAAAGTGGAGCAAACATGGCCCTAGTCAGGGGCTTGAGGCAGCGGCTGCGTCTGGGGGTCTCCTATTCACAGCCCCCCCAAGCCCCATCTCTGGCCTCCTCCATATCCCTTCACTTCCCATGCCCCAGGAAGTGACCCTGCCCCAAGCCCTAGAGGTTCCAGTCTACTCCCCTTTAGAGCCCAGCTCAAATGTCCCTTCCTCTAGGAAGGCTTCCCTGATGCTCTGAGGCTGGAAGAGACCTCTTCCTGCCCAAACCTTCTGACCCCTCCCCTCCCTCTGTGACTGCCCTTCTTCACACTACTCCTTTGTATTGTGATGAGGTGCATTTTCATTGTACAGTTGTACACCGACTATTATTCAAAATAGCCCTGTTGGGTGCATATTATTAGCCCTAATTTGCAAATGAGGAAACTAAGACTCAGAGCAGGAAAGTGATCTGCTCAAGATGGAACAGTGGGTCAGGGGCAGAACAGACACTGAGCCCAGGCATCCTGCTTTCCACGATGCCCAAAGCCACCTGTATGTCTCATCTAGAGGGACTTACTGAATGGAGGGGATCCTCCCCCCTTGCTCTCCTAGCCTCATCCTTGTCTTCCCTCCTTTTCCCTTTCTTTCTCTTCCCTACCCTGGATCCCAGCAGCCTGGGTAAAAAGGGAGAAAAAGGAAGGAATAGATTCTGGAGTGACAGGTGCCATGCCACCTGTCCCATGCCAGGGGACTGTGGTTATTCACTCACCTCCAGGGAGCCCAAGACTTAAAAATCCCCCTGAGGTATTGCTGGGGAGACAGAGGCAGGAGAGAACTGGCAGGAGCCCCTCCCCCGAGCTCCACCCCACACATTCAAGTCCAGGGCTTTTGAACAGGCCTCTCTTTGGAGATGTGGTCAATTTGGGGGTCGAGGGGAGGGAGGTTGATAAGGCTCTTAAGCTCCAGCACCCATGGCCCCTGAGGGGCAGCCTTTCTCTCTACCTCCCCTGCCTGACAGCTCCCCCCAACCCCAACTCCACGATGCAGGGCTCCTTTCTGCCCAGGTGCCCCCTACCCCCGCCCCTCCCAGCTGCATCCCTGCCAGCTCCCTGCCCTCCATTCCTGTTCCTGGACCAAGACCCGACTTTCTGTAGCATCCTCAGAGACACTTTGGGAGTTGGGAAAATGGGGTGGGGGGGAGGGAGGAAAGAGTACCAAAAAGTCAACAGCAAAAACAAAACAAAACAATAAAAACAACCACCACCACGCCAAAAAAACAAAACTGAAATAAAAAGAAAAAACAAGAAAATCAACTGGGAAAATAGGAAGAGGCAAAAAGAAAAAGAAAAAGGAAAAAACTTTAAATGGAAAAAAGAAAAGAAAAAGAAGAAAGAAAAATGTCCCAGAATAAACGCAAGGCTCAACAGGACCAGGAGTAGGGGCTGTGCAGGAGGAGGCTTGGGTTTCTGGAAAGAAAAGGCAACCCATTTTGGGGTAGGGGAGCACACACAGAGCTCTGAACAGCTGGCCCTGGGGCTAGGAGTGAAAGTTGTACCTCGAAAACAAAAATAAAACAAAAAACTGGTTCCCCCACTGTTTCAGAAAATTTCAAAAACCATAAAGAAATCATGGGGTGCAAAACTGCCCCTTAACCTTGGCTGTTGGGAATGCCAAGTGCCCTTGGCTCTGGCTGAACCTGCTTGTTTGATTGACAGCAGGTAACTGTGTCTTTGGTGCATGAAAACCAAGAAAACAATTACTTCTTGGTAAAAGCAGCCTACCTGGTAAACTCTTTCAAAATATGAAGGTCATGATGAAACGGAAAAAATACATAAAATGCTTAGGAATAGCAATGTGGTCCCACCCGCTGTGTTAGAGATGGGAACAGTGAGGTAAGCCTGGAACCGCGTCATACAATGTGACAGAGAATGGCCACAGCCTCGCTGGTCGAGCCTTGCTCAGGCCAGAGTCTGCCACCAGGGTGGGAGGCTCAGGCAGGGCTGGAGGCTCTGGGGAATCAACTTTTTAAAAAGAAAAAAAGAAGAAAAAAAAAAGGAGAAGAAAGAAAAGAAAAACAGAAGCAGCAGGGAGCAGCGCCCGCGTGGGCGAGTCTTACGGCCTTCTTGCCCAGCCCGTCTCCCAGGGCAGCGACGATGGCAAAGTACTGAATGACCCGCTTGGTGTTAACCGTCTTACCGGCCCCCGACTCTCCCCTTGGACGACACAAACATGAGTCACCAATGTCCATCTGGCTACTCTAATTCCTCCCATCCCCCAACACCCTACCCCTCAAGCAGGGCCCCTCTGCCCTCCCCACACCCAGCTCCCAACTCAGGACCCACACCCCAACTCAAAACCCCTGAGATAAATTAGCCCTCAGAATTGTTTACAAAACAAGCCAACATAGACCATCCCAGTGAGATGAGAAAACACATTATGATGCCACTGTTCACTGAACACTAACTTACTGCCAGACACTGGGCCAAGTGCTTTACCTATATTGGCTCATTTAAGCCTCAGAAACCTGTAAGGCAGGCACCACTATCATCTGCTTTTGATAGATAAGGAAATGCGGCTCAGAGAAGTTATGTAGCTGTTTCTGCTGTGTGTCAGGTACAGACATTAACTCACTGACTCCTATAGCTCTGTGTGGTAGGTAAGTAGGATTGTTCTGTCTTTTCTGATGAGACTCAGAGGCCCAAGCACACCAGCAGGAAGTGGACCCGTGAGAACTTGAATACAGGTCTTTCTGGTTTCAAAGGCCTTGATCTTCACCAGCAGGCTGCACACACACACACACACACACACACACATACACACACCCCCGCACACGAACGATGTCCATATTGGCTTGGCTGGATATAAACTTGGTATGTAAGAATTCTACCACTTACCAGTGAAGGCAAACAAAGGATTAGAAATAAGATTCAGAAATATGGAGATGGTAAGAAGGAGGAAAGGGGTCTCCCCACTCTCCTTGAGTGAGAATCAGAACTCCCAAAAGATCAAGGTGGGAGAAGATTCCAGGCCCTAGGGACAGGGTATCAGGGCTGGTGAGCAGTCTGTTACCCCCTTCCTGCACACCACCCATAATACATCTGCCCAGAATAGGGGGCAGAGAAAATGCTCTAATTTAGTTTCACCTGGGACACTGACTCCAGGCGGTAAAACCCCTGCCCTAAGCACTTTGTATTCAACCTTGGGAAATGATTTTAGTTCCACTCTCTTCCTGCCAGATGGCCAGCATTTCCCACCCCATCCCCAGAGCCCCACACTCACGTGATCAGCATGGACTGGTTCTCTCGGTCTGGAAGAAAGGGGAGGAGATAGAGAAGTTAGCCAAAGTGAGGGACCAGCCACAGGTGGAACACCTTGGGTATCCTTGGCGCTGGGGCAGCCCCTCTACCACCCAGGGCCAGAAACGGGAAGGACCAGGTGGGACCTTCAGACTGCAGGCCAGCTCCCACTCAGAGAGACAGAAGGATTATGCTAGAGTGTCCAGCAGCATCAAAAGGAGGGCAGTGCAAATGGAGGGAAGGGGGTCCTGGAGCCGGGGGAGGGGCCTCGGGTGGGGGAGAGGAGTCAAGGCGGCCCTTACTGCGCAGCATGTCATTGTAGGCGTTATCTGACACAGCATATATGTGGGGCGGGGCCTCCGAGCGGCGCTTTCCCTTGTAAGCGGCTACCACGGAGGCTGTATAGATCGGGAGCCATTTGTAGGGGTTGATGGTGACACAGAAGAGGCCCGAGTATGTCTGAGGAGAGAGTGTAGAGATAGGTTGTTGGAGGCCAAGTTCCCATCCCCAGGCTCTAGCCCTCGCAAAACTGTGACCCTTGCAAAATCCCCCAAGGAGCTGCTTCAGGTGCGATGCCACACCCTCTGTGGCCGCCCTAGCCCCGCCCTAGCCCTTACTCCTGCCCACAGCCCGTGGCCCCTTCACAGCCCCATTGCCCAGCCTCTGTGCTGCTGCAGCTCCGCCCCTACACTCACTGCCGTAGCCAAACCTCCAGCACTACCTCTAGCCCCGCCCCAGCCAGTGGCCCCGCCTCCACAGCCCCATGACATCACCCTACCCTGCCTCTAGCCCTGCTCCCCCACTGTACACAGCCCCGCCCCTTCCCCCGTTCTGTCCCCACCAGGCTATGCCTCTTGCCCTAGCCCCGCCCCTGCTACTATGGCCCCGCCCCCACCACACACAGCCCATCCCACCCGTGGCCCCTCCCCGGCCCATGGCTCACATAGATCATCCAGCGAGCATAACGCTGGCGCAGGTTGTGCAGTACGGCTGCCTCGTTGAGGTGCGTCATCATGGCCATGTCCTCCAGCAAGTCGAAGCGGGGCGGGTTCATGGGCTGCAGTTCAGCTTCACGAACCGTCAGCACCTGCCAGGAAGGCCGTATGGTGGGGTGACAGGTGGGCAGGAACAAACTGACCTCAGCCTCTCACTCATGTACGCTCCCAGACCCCCTTTCATCCAGAGCACACTGGTCAGGAGCTACACCCGGGAAGGCGGAGGAGCTAATTCCGGGAAAAGGGGGAGCCAAACCTTCTGGTCTTTGGTCTCCACGTTGACTCTGCCCCCAGTAGCCTCGGATTTGACCTCAGCCTCCACGTAAGCATCCTGTTCATCAGGTACCCAGACCCGCTTCTTCCCTGGGTTTTGGGGAGAGCATGGGGGTTTTGAGAAAGGCTGACGCACATCCAGGGGTTGGGGACCCAGCTGGGGTTCTCAAATCGTGTCTACAGAGCTGTGCCCCTCCTAGGAGCCCCTCTGTCAGGATGCAGGAGTACCCAGAAAAGATCCTTCCAGACACAGACTCCCGGAAGGGCAGAGCTGGGAGGGTCCCTAGAGATCTCCTCAAAGGATTCCCTGACTGAGGTTACACTCCCTCACAGCCCTGGATTACACACTTGGGTTCAGATTCCTGCTTCTGTTGTATTTGCCCTGTGACCTCAGGAAAATCCCTCATTCTCTATGGGCCTGTCCCTCAAAGGTAAAACATTATGGGCATGTCCTTAGTTCCCATATGGAGCAGCCCTCAATATCAGGCACTTAATTCTCAGTGGGTTCTGCCTCCCCCATTTCACTGAAGACTCAAACCCCGGTCTCGTAAGTCTGTCTTATGCTCCTTCCTGCCTGGCCAGCTGGCCCCAGAGCTCCAGGGAGCCCATATTTCATGGTAGTTAAAGGCACAGACTCAGGTGTCCTGCCACTTACTAGTCAAGTGCCTTAGTCAGGACCAGCTCCATAACTTGCAGGCCCCAGTGTTAAAATGCAGATCCTCTTGTTAAGAAATTATTTACAATTTCGAGATGGTGATAGCAGAGTGTTAAATCGAGCATCAGGCCCCTCTGAGGGCGGTGCCCTGTGTGGCTGCAGAGGTTGCACACCCACGAAGCCGGCCCTGGCCCTGGTCTCCACCTCCCCAGGTTGTTGAGATGATGCGTGGAAAGTCATCTGCTCTGGGCCTGGCACACAATAAGCACTTGATACACATTGCCTATTGTTATTATTGTCCTATGAGCAAACCGGGTCATAAATAGTAGCCTTTATTCCTGTCCCTGATAAACAGAGGCTTTGGCTCTATGGAAAGCACTAAAAATAACTCCAGCACAGGTTTTATGGACATGTGGAGGCAGCCTGCACACATACCAATCACTCTCATCTCAGAAGCTTCAGGCTCCAGCCACAGACTGCAGCCCCAGGAGGCGGATGATACTGTCCCATTTTACAGAGGAGCAAACCGAGGCTTGTTCACAAACATACAGTGATGTACACAGGCTCCCTGGGATTTTATCCTCAGGGCTAAAGCTGTCGGGCCAGAGTGCCCCTTCAGACCCGAGCTGAGTGCCACCCCTCCCCACTCCTGGTCTGAGTCCATAAGGGCTTCTCTGTAGCTGTGCCCCACTCTGCCCTCACTTACCATCCCACAGGACAGTGTGCACCTTCATCTGCTCCTGGTAGCCCTGGCGGAGGTAGCGGGCAGACTCCCCAAGTTCACTCACATCCATCATGGTAGTGGCACTGAGAGGTGCAGGATGAGATCTTAGAGGTTCAAGGCAGTCCAAGGCAGCAGGCACTGGAAGATGGCAGTGACAGGGGAACTGAGGGACCAGTGGCCCCAAACTGGGGCATGATCGAACAACCCACAAGACCTAACGGTAGGTGATTCCGTGGGGCTCCCCACTTCAGCCTCCCTGGTGAGCCCCCAACACACACACACACACACACACACACACTCTCTCTCTCTCTCTCTCTCTCTCTCTCTAACACCAGAGCATCCTCTCCCACAGAAATGGAGAGACTTGTGCCAGCCCACAAGCACCCTCACCCATCAGCCTGTCTGCCCTCCCTTGGGCTCCAACTCCAGCCCTGATCACCCACCTCAGCACCACGGTGAGGGCTGGGAGCTGGGCTACCCCTTTTATTGCCGCCGTCAAGGTCATCAGAGGAGAGCTATGTCAGCAATCTCCACGTGTCACAGCCCCCCCGGCCTGGCCACAGGACACAAAAGGCAAATTCCCTTTTATCTCCACCAGCACAGCCCCTGGGCTATTTTTACCTCCTATTGTCAGGGGATCACAAAGGCAGAGAGAGACACTCACTCCACTCAGAGGTTGAGATTCAGACCGACAGGGGCAGGGACAAGGCAGTGAGAGATTTGGGAAGACTGAGGTGCTGGGAGAGAGGAACTGAGTCACAGGGAGTCTGATACACCCAGAAAAAGGTCCACACCCCCAGAAGTGCAGGGCAAGGAGATTCAGGGAGGGCGACCACAAAATGCACTCTGGGACTATTTGGTCCAATCCTCTTTACACATCCAGAGAAACTGAGGCCCAGGGAAAGGACACCGCTAGCCAAACCTCACAGATAAACAGTGGCAGAGACCAAGTCAAAAAGAGAAGAAGACACACTAAGGCATCTCTCTCCAGGCACCTGGATGCTGTCTCTTCCCCACTCCCCCTCACCTCTATCCCCAGTTCTCTGAGGTACCCTGGGGAAATTACACAAGAAGAAAACCAGACCTAGGACCATAGGCATAAAGGAATAATTTGGCTGAAGAGGAAGCATATTGAGGAAATTTAGACCAATCAGGAGCCCCCTTCATAATGACATTTAAGATTCACAGGAAGCCAAGTTCCCACTCTTAGCCCCCTCCTGCACCCTACTCACATCAGGGGTTCGGGGTGCTGACACTCAGTCTGCCTTCAGAATGTGTCAGGGCACTTCCAGGCTCTCCTTTTCTGTCACCCCATTCAGGCCCTGGTGACGCCACAGAATTTTGGAGTCAGAATATCAAAGGATCCTGGAACCTTCGACACTGGACACAAAGAGGTCCAGAGCCAGGATTCCAGCCAGACATTAGGCTGAGCTCACAAAGAGAAATCCTCTGCACCAACGGGCTACCAATTCCAAATATACAGACATATCTATAGTCTATAGGAATAATTTCAAAGATACATTTTCAACCATAAATAGTTCAAAACAGGCAAAACGAACGAATGATGATAAAGTGAAAGAGTGGTCCTTTGAGGGAAAGTAATGATGAGAGGAGGCACAAGAGAAGCTTCTGGAATGCAGGAAACACTCTATATACTGAGCTGGGCTGCGGTTACACAGGTGTGTTCACTTTGTAATACTAATCGTGTTATACGCTTAAGATGTATGCACTTCACGGTATGTATATTACATGAAAACTTTGTTAAAAATGCATGGCCAGGGGCTTCCCTGGTGGCGCAGTGGTTGAGAGTCTGCCTGCTAATGCAGGGGACACGGGTTCGAGCCCTGGTCTGGGAGGATCCCACATGCCGCGGAGCGGCTGGGCCCGTGAGCCACAACTACTGAGCCTGCGCGTCTGGAGCCTGTGCTCCGCAACAGGAGAGGCCACGATAGTGAGAGGCCCGCGCACCGCGATGAAGAGTGGCCCCCGCTTGCCACAACTAGAGAAAGCCCTAGCACAGAAACGAAGACCCAACATAGCAATCAATCAATCAATCAATCAATCTTTAAAAAAAAAAAAAAAGAACCAACACCTATCAAACTCCTTTAAAAAAAAAAATGCATGGCTAAATTTGGCAATATCTATCAAAATTACAAATGCCCAGACCCTTTTAGTAATTTATCCTACAGATATTTCCCCATGTTACAAAATGATACAGGTCTCCTTTGGGTGGACATTTAGATTGTTCTCTTTTTGCCATTACAATCAGGGCTGCGGTGAATATTCTTGTACAGTCTGATGAATTTTCACAAAGTAAACACACTCTGTTCAAGAACCTAAAATTACCAGCATCCCCATCAACCCTCTTTTAGTTACCACTCCCTCACCTACTATCCTGACTTCTAATATCACAGATTGTTTTGAAATTTATATGAATGGAGTCCTACATTATGTATTCCTTTCTTTTTTCTCTCCACGTCATATTTGTGACAACATCATTCTGTTTTAATTCTCTTCATAGAACTTAGATTGTTTCTTCCCTGCCCCCGCCTCCCACCCACACCCACACCCAGTAAAGGGCAAGAGCTTGGTCTAGGCCCCCAGCACCTTGCAGAGTAGCTGCACATAGTAGAAAGTCAATAAATATCTATGAAGTAAGAGAATGAAGCAAACTTGATTGATAGTTCAGATTATAGAGTTTTTTTGTTTTTTTTGTTTTTTTTTTTTAAATTTATTTATTTATTTTTATATTTTACTTTTTTTTGGCTGTGTTGGGTCTTCGTTTCTGTGCGAGGGCTTTCTCTAGTTGTGGCAAGCGGGGGCCACTCTTCATCGCGATGCGCGGGCCTCTCACTATCGCGGCCTCTCTCGTTGCGGAGCACAGGCTCCAGACGCGCAGGCTCAGTAGTTGTGGCTCACGGGCCTAGTTGCTCCGCGGCATGTGGGATCTTCCCAGACCAGGGCTCGAACCCGTGTCCCCTGCATTAGCAGGCAGATTCTCAACCACTGCGCCACCAGGGAAGCCCCAGATTATAGAGTTTTAATCTCCATATGGGGTCAGAGGCTAAGGAGCTGGGCTTGAGCAATTTATAGAAAGCCCAGAGGGTAGGGAAAACTCTGCACCTGTTCAAAGATGCTCAGAAAGCAGGGCTTTGTGCCTAAGGCCCAAGCAATAGAACTGGCCTGGAGAATCAGAACCTCTAACGAGCCTAGCCTATACCAAATATAACGTGGGTCTGAATTCTAGAATTACCTGCTCAGTGTAGAAACCTGGGGCTGAAAAACCAACCCAAAGAAGTGGGTCCAGAACTGCTCTGTAAGTTCGCTTCTACTACACCGGACACACCTTCCTGCTGAGATGAGCTCACAGACAAACATGACAAAGCAGTGAGGAAACCCAAGATGCACCTGAGAGATGCAACAAATGCTACAATCTGCAAGGACTTAAGGTTCCAACTTTAAACACCTGAAGAGCCATGCTGGAACAGAGGGAGCCTGTGTGATTTGTGTGGCCCCAAGAGCAGAACAACAGTGCAGTTACAAGGAAGCAGAGTTTGAAGATACACACAAAAAAGGACTTTTTCACACTTGGAGCCAATCAGCAATGGAAGAGGCTGCCTTGGAAGAAAATGAGCCTGCCAAAAGCAAGGAAGAATCAAGTAGAGACTGCACAGGGCTTGAGGCTTTGGACTGGATGACCTCTGAGGTCTACTCCAACCTCAGGACTCCAGGATTCCAGGATTTTAGACCCTCTGGAAGCTTTGTTTCTTAACAACCACCCTCAACCCAACAAACCCACCCACTGCGTAGCCAGTATAGACAGCCCAAAGTCTTTCTTCCTGCCTTCTCTTCCCAATGTTATAAGTACAGAGACAAGACATATATGCACCTCAGTTTTAGATTGCTGGGGTGTTAGAACCCAGGGTCATTAGAACCCTGAAGTGCTAGAATCCTGGGGCAAAAGACTTGAAGCAAATATGACAAAATGTACACTGGTTTGTTATTATTTGTACTTCCCTGTATCTTTTACATTTGTCCCTCCTTTGGGTTTTTTTGTTTGTTGTTGTTTTATTTTTTATTTTTATTTTTTAAGATTTTTTTTGATGTGGACCATTTTTAAAGTCTTTTATTGAATTTGTTACAATATTGCTTCTGTTTTATGTCTTGGTTTTTTGGCTGTGAGGCATGTGGGATCTTAGCTCCCTGACCAGGGATCAAACCCACACCCCCTGCATTGGAAGGCAAAGTCTTAACCACTGGACTGCCAGGGAAGTCCCCTGTTGTTTTTTTAAATTAAAGACTCCTAGGGCATTAGGAATCAGGAGCATCAGGGCTAGAGGGCTGGAAGGGAAATCAGCTTAGCCAAGGACACCAAGACCCTGATGGGGACAGAGGGAAGCCCAGGCCAGACTCCAGGATCCCACTCCGAAGGCAAGCTCTCTACCCCTGCACACGAAAACTGGGAAAGGAGAAAGCAACTTCAGGCAGGACCAGCATGAGGGCAGCTGGGTCACCTGCAGCCTGGCCTGCAGTGTGTCCACCCTCCTGGGCTAGAGGGACTCTCCCTGGAAATCACTCAAAGAAACACCATCTTCAAGGGACTTAGGGTACTGACAGCCCCAGAAAAGGCTGTCGGAGAGGGCTGGACCTCAGGCTTTCTAGTCTGTGTCTCCAGGCCCCCAGACCCAGGCGGCCCTGAATAGGTCTACTACTGCCCTCAAAAACTGATATGCTGTCCGCCAGCCCCCACTTACACCAGGGAACCTTGGGCCTGGCTAGGAAGAGAGTTGGAGGGGAGAAGCAGGAGTCAGGGAAGAGAGTAAAGTGGCCAAAGATAGAGAATGGAAGTCTTAGTATGTAGGGGGCTAGAGCCAAGCTGGGCACCAGGGTCTAGGTGTCCCCAATTCCTCTCCACCAAAGACCTCAGATCAGCAGTTGCCAAGAGTCCTGGAACCCACAGCTCAGTAGCAGTCAGACTGATGAGGCAAAGCCCGAAAGGGGCATAGTACCTCTGGCGTCTCCTCTTCCAGCCCAAAATGCCACTAGAGGAGCTGAGTATTGGAGAAAGCAAGGGCAGGCAGGTAGGCAGATAGGATGTAATTTGGGAGCCACCCCAGCCCCATATATATCTGCGAGCAATGCACCCCAGTGCCTGGAAGTCCTTCTTTGGATAAAGACATTGAAGGACTCTGTGAAGGAGGGAGGGACACATGAATTCAATTCAATATGCATCTGACAGCTTCTCTTATGTGTCCAGGATGGGAACACAACACTCATTGTCCAGGGAAAAAAATGATGCTCAAGGAGGATGTCAGAATGGAGGAGTTTGAAGGATAAAAGATTGTGGCATGTGCTATGAAGGCATCACGCAAAGTAGTGCTGTGGAGGGTAACGAGGGTGTAACTCTATTCAGGTTAGTCAAAGAGGGCCTCTCTGAGGAGGTGACATTTAAGGCAAGACCTGAAGGATAAGAGCGAGCCGGTTAGGTGAAGAGCTGGGGGAAGGATATTCCAACCAGGAGGAACAGTAAATACAAAAGCCGTGAGGCAGAGCATAGCTTGGTGTGTCTGAAGCCCTGTCACAGTGCTAGTGCCGCTGGGGTAGGAAGGTGGGGAAAGTTTTGCAAGGTGAGGTTAGACAGGTAGGCAGGGGCTGCATCACCGGGACTCTTGTGGAACCTTATTCCAAGTGCGAAGGGGAGCTGTTAGGGCAGGAGAGTAAGTGGTGAAGGTTAATAATGATCACTCTGGCTGCCATATAGAGAATGGACTGGAAGGAGCAAGAGATGCCACAGGCAGACCAGTGAGGAGGCTGTGGCCATCCAGGGAGAGGCACTGAAGGTAGAGGACAGAGGACGGAGAGCATGAACCTAAACTCCAAGCCCAGGGCAGCCACACGGGCGTAAAGGGAGGTGAGGCTGGACGGAGCAGTTGGGACTGGATTGTGAAGGGCTTCAAAAGCCAGATTAGGATTTGGTTCTTTATCCTGCAGGAGTTGGGGAGCCATCAAAGGCATTTTTAATTTATTTTTTTCATCAAAGAGCTCGGAGCAAGGGCATTTGACAGTGTGTTCAGATTTATGTGTTCACAAGAGCCCCATGACAGCTGGTGTGGAGGATGGACTGCAGGGGCGAGACCGGGGCAGGAAGACTTAGGAGGCGGCTGCCATAAGGGTCTAAATGCGAGGTGGTGAGGCCCAAAGAGGGGCCTCCACCCTGGCACCCCAGGGGGGTGCCCCTGCTCGTCCAAGGCTTGTCCCCCTCCTGGGGCCGTGGGCAGCTGCAGAGGGCCCGAGTGGGCCCCAGCTCTGATGCTTCAAGCAGAAAATAGGATGAGGGCAGCCAAAAGGCATCAGGGCTGTTTATCCGGTGGAGAGATGCCTCAGCATGGATTTATGGCTGAAAGGTTACTGGGGGGAGGGGATGGGGGGACCAGCTGTCCCCCATCCTCACAAAGGGCAAACAAAGGAGGGGACTATGGCCTCCACTGCAGCAAGAGGGAGAGAGGTTAGACACATGAGGAATGTCCTGACAGGCATCAGAGGATGAAAGGGCCCTTCAGGGATCATGCAAACCAACTCTCTCATTGGGCGGCTGGGGAAACGGAGGCACAGAGGAAGAAGCAGGTCCATGCCCAAGGTCACATACTGAATTAAAGCTACGACTAGACACAGCAGCACAACGTCTTCCTTTCAAAGATCTCAGGAGTCTCCCAGAGCACTCCCCAAAACATGTTCCTTCAACTGCCTCGGAAGAATCTGGGATGTGGCTCTCCCAGAGAGAAATGTGCTTGTGTAGCCCTCCCAGAGCCCCAACCAATCTCCGTGTTTATGGCATTTGGTGGGAGCTCCCTGTATCTCTCAAGGGTCTTGGTCTTTCTGTGTTACTCTGTCTCTCTCTGCCCTCCAAGACTCTGTTTCTTTGTCTTGGCCTCTGACTCAGTCTCTGTAGAGCTGAGCTAGGCTGGACCAATCTCCCACCCCCAGGGGGCCCTCACTGGTAAAGTACCCCCACGTAGACAACGCTTGGGCCCAGTGCCCAGGCTGGAACAGGTGACAGCAGCTGTGGATCTATCTATAGCTCCCTTGCCCTTCAATTGTTCCCAACTTCAAACAATGGTTGGGCCCTGGATTAGAGGCACCCCCCAGCAGCCCTGCTGAAATGGATCCCGGGGGCAGGGGATGAGGCTCACGAGGGCCACACTGTGATGTCTCGTGTCTACTTCTGTCTGGATCTCCATGTTCCTACCTATAGCTCTGGGCTCTAAGGCCTTCCAGCTCAGAGGCTGAGTGAGTAAAGGACCGGTGGATAAGGGACAGGGTGTGTGTGAACAGCAGACGGTATACAGGCATGTGAGTGACACGTGGGTTTCCCTCCTCCTACCTTGGTTGACAGACACTCATGGGCGCTGGGATGCCAGTTCCATGAGGGCAGAGACCTAGTCTTTTTTATTTTTTGCTGCAGACCAGCCTGAGCCTGGCCATGGCACGTGTTCAATATATAGTACATCTCTGACCTTGGCCCTTAGGAAGAGCAAGGGTGTGCTGTGTAGTGACATGACATAAGTGTGAGCAGAAGTACGGAGCAGTGATGAAGAATACCTTATCTAACATCAGACTGCCTGGGACTGAATCCTGGCTCTGCCAATTACCAGCCATGAAATCGTGGAAAATCACTTAACCTCTTAACAATGGAGATTCGTACAAAGTACCCACCACATAGGATTCTGATGAGCACTATATGGGTTAAAACATCCGAAGTGCTTAGAACAGTGCCTGGCACATAGCGGAGACTCATGATGTAACGTGGGTTTCCCTCATATTACATTATTATTTACATTACTGTTGTTACTTTCAAGATATCTCATTAAATGAAAAAAGTGAGGAGCAGAGAGGAATAGGTGGCTGGAGGCTAGGAAAGGGACAGACTGATATCTTTTCCTTGTGTATCCTTTTATACCTTTGAATTTTGAATCATGTCTATGTATTACCTATTTCTTAAGTGTTTGCTAAATGAATAAAGGTCGCTTCCAACATATCGACCCTTGAAAAAGCAAGCCCCTACTCTGTGCCAGTGGGGAGGGCCTGGAGGAGGGCGGGTCCTCAGGGTGTGGGCTCAGTGCCCTCAGCCCTGGGTCTGAGTCCCTGGGACACCCTCTGTCCTCCAACCCAAAGGTGGACAAGATGTATCCATGCGAAATCATCCCAGAGCAAATTGTAAGCCAGAAGGAAGGCTTCCCAGTTTCCAGGCCAAGCAGCAGGGGTGGAGGGGGCAGTGGAAAAAGGCTCCTGCCCTCTTCCCTGGCCCCGGCCCCCAACACTTCAGCCCAAGCTATTCTTAGAACCCAGATAATGCCAGCAGTTGCTGCTGCTCATATCAGCTTCCAGAACCACCCGGTCCTGAGAGGCCCAGTGCTGCCCCCACCCCCAGAACGCTGGCCTCTCTGCAAGGTATGGGCGTCCTGCTCGCTCTATCCACCGTATCCCGCAGGCCACTGCAGGTAGGTAGGAGGACTGGGTGATGGGCCCCTCCAAGACTTCCCTTGCCAGGCAGCTGAGTGGAAATAGGAAGGGCTAAAGGACACCCTAGTGTATGGGCTGACCCCTGGAGGTCACCATCCAGATAGTCTGACCAGACCTCAGCCTCCAAACTATGCTCAGAATATGAATGAAAGGGCTGGGGGCTCCGGACATGGGTTAGTCTGGGGAGCTGGGGTGGGGGAGAGTGGAAACAGCAGCAGGAAGAAAGCCTGGGAGGGTCAGTGTATGGGGGAGGGAGGATGCTAAAAAAAAGGAGGAAGAGATGGCAGAAGAGGGTCTGATAGCTCTGGCTCCAGAGTCAGACTGTCCAGCTCTGCCCCTTACTTGCTATGTGACCTTGACCTTTTCCTGTTGGAGCTTCCATTTCCATCATAAAATGGGCATAACCTTATTCCATTGGGTTGTTAAGCAGAGTCAAGGAAATAATGTATGTAAAGAGCTTAGCCTGTGCCTGATATATACAAGCCCTATGTAAATGTCTGACGACATTATCGTTGACTCCATTTGAGCGGGCAGTGGTTCTTTTTTAGCTTTGCACCTGCAGGGACTAGGCTGGGCACGTGTTAGGACTGCCTCTTTGAGCCCTTGCTCTGCCATTTACAAGCTAAGTGACCCTGAGCTAGTTACTTAACCTCTCTGAGCCTTGGGTCCTTCTCTGCAAAATGGATATACGAAGAGTACCTGCCTTATAATGTTGCTGAGAGATACAAATGAACCAGAGTGCTTAGCCCATGGTAAGAGATCAACAGTGTGAACACGCCAGCCCTGTGGTGACGTGTATGTTGAGGTAGTCTGGCGGGGAGGCCTTGGGTCTGCCACTCTGGGGATGGAATTTGAGGTAGTGCCCAGGGCAGCCAACATTCTGGAAGAGACATCCTTGTGGGCATACCACGTGGGAGGAAAGTCCCAGGGTCTTATAAGACCGCAGCCACCCCACTGCCAAAATCCTGTGCCAAAGCCTTGGCCCTGCCTGGGGTCTCAGGATCAAGACAGGCTTGTCCCAGCCTATGCCAGCTTCCCATTTCGTTGAGTTCAACACACACTCTCTGATGCCACCCAGATTGGGACTGGTTCTAGGCTTGCTCCTAAGGAGGAGTCTGCCTGGTAGAGTGGAGATGGGGGACGAACTCTCAGAAGACCAGTTAGAGGTAGAGTGGGACGGTGGGGTGAGGTTGTGTCTCTGCCCTTGTGATCATGGTCAGTCAGCTTGGTAGGTGAAGGGCAGAGAGAGGCTCAATGAGTTAGGATTGGAAACCAACCCAAACGGTCTACCCTGGGTATCTTGAGGTGTGCAGGGTGACCCTGCGCTCTCCCACATCTCAGGGTATACTGCAAACCTCTCTGCGAATCTGCACTTTGCTAACTTAAGGGTAAGAGGTCTCCTTGAGCACAGCCCTCAGGGTTTTTTTTTTAATGGGTTGAAAATGTTGTTATTACAAATATCTCTATTTTCCTACCTAATTCTTTGGGCCTTAAATTTCATTTTCCAATCATTTTCCAATTGAAATTTTTGAGATAACTGTATAGTCACAAGAATTTATAAGAAATAATACAGGACTTCCCTGGTGGCACAGTGGTTAAGAATCCACCTGCCAATGCAGGGGACACGGGTTCAAGCCCTGGTCCGGGAAGATCCCACATGCTGCGGAGCCACTAAGGCCATGCACCACAACTACTGACCCTGCGCTCTAGAGCCCGCGAGCCACAGCTACTGAACCCACGCACCACAACTACTGAAGCCCGTGTGCCGAGAGCCCGTGCTCCGCAACAAGAGAAGCCACCGCAACGAGAAGCCCACGCACCACAACAGAAGAGTAGCCCCCGCTCGCCGCAGCTAGAGAAAGCCCGCGCACAGCAATGAAGACCCAATGCAGCCCAAAATAATTAAATAAAATAAATGTATAACAGCAACAAAAGAAAGTGTAAACTGGAATCACCCTATATTAAAAAAAAAAAAAAAAAAGAACCATCTTCCCCAGGGGCCTCTCACTCTGCTCCCTGCTGCCTTCTCCATGCCAGGCCCAGTGGATATTGTGACTTGTGTTTCTCACCTACCCAAGCCTGGGCAAGATTCTCCTTTCTTTGCTGTCCTGGGTTTAGCTGAGCCAGGCTAACAATACAGCACAGTGCTTAAGAGTTCTGGAGCCAGACTGCTTGGGTACAAACCTTCAGTTACTCTGTCCCTTTGATCCTCTGTTCCTCACCTATAAAGCAGGAATAATAACAGCACCTACTCCACAGGGAATTAAATAATACCTATAAAAAGAGAAAGGTACAATGCCTCGCATATGTGTTCAATACAAAATCCTTACTATTATTTTTATTATCATTATCATCATCCCCAAACTCAGTGAATAAATAAGGGAAATACAGGGACTTCCCTGGCGGTCCAGTGGTTAAGATTCTGAGCTTCCACTGCAGGGGGCACACTTCTGATCCCTGGTTGGGGAACAAAGATCCTGCATGCCATGAGATGCAGTCAAAAAATAATAAAAATTAAAAACAAACAAAACAAAACAAAACAAAAAACCAAGGGAAATACATACCACCAATACAGAGACCATGAGAAGGTCCTCAAGAAAGGGTCATTCCTAAGACTGTGGGACCCCATTCTCATCGTTACACAATTCCCTTCTGGCTTCTCTCTAGCTCCCTCCCTTCTTGGGGAAAGTGTGGGGAGATGGAAGGGCAAGACTATAGCCTCTCCCTGGGGTAAGGCTCCCATTGCTGGTTTCAAGGTGACAACTGCCTTTCCCCATAGATATAGAGTCGTTGGTCTCACCCAGTGCTTCCTAGCTCCAGGGTCTCCCTACAAACAGCTGGCAGTCTAGGCCCAGAGCCCTGCCATCCTCTAGCCACAGGCAGAATAGAGGGTCATCTCCTCATCAAAGAGCTGAATCCATTCTACTTTCATGCCATCCACCCAACCATGCAAATATTTACTGAAAAATAAACTTTGCTATTAATCTGGAAAATCCTAATGAGATTCATTTCACACCCACTAGCCTGGCAAAATCAAAAAAGCCCAACAATACTGAGTCTTGGTGAGGATGCCGAATAAAGGCAATTCTAATACATTGCTGGCAGGAGTGCAAATTTGTAAAACCACTTAGGAGAGTAATTTTGTATTATCTAGTAAATCTGAATATGCCCATGACCTTCAACATACTGCACAAAGAGGCACATATTAGACTGTTTACCCTTTGTAATAGCAAAATAGTAGAGACAACCCCAAAGGATCATTCATAGGAGAAAAGGTAAATGAAATGTGGTATTTTTATGCAATGAAACCTATACAGCAGTGAAAACAAATGAACTAGTTACTTTTACCAACATGGATGAATCTCCCAACATAAGGCTGAATGAGAAAATCAAGCTGCACAAGAACACACGTTACCATTTAAAGTCCCCCAAATAGGAAAAACAGTATCATTTTTTTTAAGAAACACCTAGTAAAAGGACAAAAAATGCATAGGACCTACTTCACACCATACACAAAAATTAACTAAAAATGAATCAAAGACCTAAATGTAACAGTAAAACCCATAAATCTCACAGAAAAAGACAGGTGTAAGTCTTTATGATTTTGGATTAGGCAATGGTTTCGTGGATATGACACTCTAAACATAAGCAACCTAAGAAAAAAAATAGATGAATTAGATTACATCAAAATTAAAAACATTTGTGCTTCAAAGGACACTATCAAGGGGTGGTATAGGGAGGGTGGTATAGGGAGGGTGGGATAGGGAGGGTGGGAGGGAGATGCAAGAGGGAGGGGATATGGGGATGTATGTATACGTATAGCTGATTCACTTTGTTATACAGCAGCAACTAACACAACAATGTAAAGCAATTATACTCCAATAAAGACGTTTAAAAAAACCCCATTTCTTCAATATAAAGAGGCTGCATAAAATATAGAGATATTTACCAAAAAAAAAGAAAAAAAAGACAACATCAAGAAACTGAAAAGAGGGCTTCCCTGGTGGCGCAGTGGTTGAGAGTCTGCCTGCCAATGCAGGGGACGCAGGTTCGAGCCCTGGTCTGGGAAGATCCCACATGCCGCGGAGCAACTGGGCCCGTGAGCCACAATTACTGAGCCTGCGCGTCTGGAGCCTGTGCTCCGCAACAAGAGAGGCCGTGACAGTGAGAGGCCTGCGCACCGTGATGAAGAGTGGCCCCCGCTTGCCACAACTAGAGAAAGCCCTCACACAGAAACGAGGACCCAACACAGCCATAAATAAATAAATAAATTAAGGAAAAAAAAAAAAAAAGAAACTGAAAAGAAAACCCACAGAATGGGAGAAAATATTTGCAAATCATATATCTGATAAGGGTCTGGTATCCAGAATATATAAAGAATTCTTAAAACTCAATAACATTTTTGCCCTTAAAATGGGTAAAAGGTTTTAATAGACATTTCTCCAAAGGATATATACAAATGGCCAATAAGCACACGAAAACACGCTCAATATCATTAGTCATTAGGGAAATACAAATTGAAGCCATAATGAGATACCACTTCACACCCATTAGGATGGTCATAATCAAAGAGATAAGTGTTGGTGAGGATGTAAAAATTGAAACTCTCATACATTGCTGGTGGGAATGCAAAATAGTGCAGCCACTTTAGAAAACAGTCTGGCAGTTCCTCAAAAAGTTAAACATAGAGTTACCATATGACCCACCAAGTCCACTTATATAACCAAGAGAATTGAAAACATATATCCACATAAACACTTGTTCATAGCAACATTATTTATAATAGCAAAAAGCAGAAACAACCCAAATGTCCACCAAGTGACGGATGAACAAAACGTGCTGTATTCACACAATGGAATACCATACCATAAAAAGGAATGAAATATTGATTCATACTACAACATGGATGAACCTTGAAAACATTATGGTAAGTGAAGGAAGCCAGACACAAAAGACCACATACAGGATTCCATTTATAGAAAATGTCCAGAATAGGCAAATCCATAGAGACAGAAAGCAGATTAGTGATTGCCGGGGCTGGAGAGAGGGAGGAATGGGGGAGTGACTGATAATGAGTATGGGGTTCCTTTTGGGGGTGAAAATGTTCTAGAATTAGATAGTGGTGATGGCTGCGCAATCTTGTGAACACACTAAAAGCCACTAAATTATACACTTAAAAAGGTTGAATTTTATGGTATATGAATACAAAATGGCATAGAATAATAAACACCAAATTCAGGAGACTCTTAACTTCACCAGGGGTTGGGGAGATGCAGTTGTAGAGGGGCACACAGGGGGCCTTCAGCTATATTAGCAGTTTTTATTTCACAAGCGGGGTGGTGGGTATATGGGTGTCTGTTATACTAACCTTTATACTTTTCTCAATGTTTTTATAATAAATAAAATTTAAAAGCATTTACCAAGTGTCAAGTAGGATCAGGCACTGGGCTATCTGGGTGGTATAATGATGAGTAAAATTGGATCTCATCCTGCCCAAAAGGAAGTAGATAAAGATAAGTAGTGGGACTTCCCTGGTGGTCCAGTGGTTAAGAATCCATCTTGCAATGCAGGGGATGCCAGTTCGATCCCTGGTCAGGGAACTAAGATCCCACATGCCACAGAGCAACTAAGCCCTCACGCCGCAAATACTGAGCCCACGTGCCACAACTACAGAGCCCACGCCCTCTGGAGCCCGCAGGCCACAACTAGAGAGACCGTGCACCACAACTAGAGAGCCCACATGCTCTGGAGCTCCCGAACCACAACTAGAAAGAAGCCCGTGCACCACAACGAAGAGCCCGAGCGCCGCAATGAAAGATCCCGTGTGCCGCAACTAAGACCCGATGCAGCCAATAAATAAATAAATAAATAAATTAAAAAAAAAAAAAAAACCAACAGATAAGTAGTAAGCAGAAAAGAGGGGCTATAAGTAAGTCATCACTCCTTTCTGGGCTCCTGTTTCCTCATGGATGAAATGAGAGCTGGACTAGAAGCTTGTTGGTAGAAAGTCTCTGAGGGTCCTGGGGGCTGAGGAGTGTCTCCCCTTTATCAGCCCACAGCTTCAAGAATTCATCATGCACGATGTGCACACAGGCCCTAGAGTCAGTCCTGGTGCCATCAATCACCCCAAGTGGGCCTAAGGCAAAGCCCAAGTGAGTCTGTTTCTTCTCAGTAAAATAGAGACAGTAACTTCTCCCTCCCAGGATTACTGGGGCGTGTAAATGAGATAACACATGTAAAGTGTCCGGGACAGGCCTGGCACACAGTAAATCCTCAACACATGGAAGAGTCCTCCCTTTGATTCCAAAGGCATTTCCTGAGCAGCATGGCTGGGCCAGGCCTGTGGTAGGTAGGGGCTGGAAGACACAGGAATTCCACTCTGAACGGCCAAGCAGTGGCCCCCAGCCAGGTGTGGAGACAGCCTCATAATTCCAGGCAGAGTGATGTCATTGCTAAAAAGAGACAGCAGCCACGTGCACAAATGCAGACCTCCGTGCAATGCAGACCCTGGGACGACACAGATGTCCCAGTCAAGAGGCCTAGTCTAGGCTTGGCCAGAGGCCCTTACAGGGGGAAAGGCAACATACAAAGAGATAGACCTCCATTCACACTGCAGTGCAGCCCTCCTTGCCTTTTTTTAAAACTAATTCAGACTCAAATGTTCCCACAAACCCAAAAGAGTTTGCAATGGATTCAGAAGTCAGCTTTGGGAAGCCTGAGCTCGTGGCACATCCCAAGGTACATGTGTAGGTGCACAATGGCTAAGAGTGTAAAGCTGCATAATCTTCAGCAAGTCAGGGCATCTCTTCAAGCCTCCAAGTCCCCAGCTGTAAAATGGACATGATAACAGTACTCACCTCATAGGTTTGTGGTGAAAGTGAGATAACAACTGTAAAGCCAGCAGCCAAGTACCCGGCACTTAACGAGCAGATCAAATAAAGATTAGTTATTGTGAGCAAAAAACCAGAAAACAGATTCCATTTTGAAAGTGAGGGAAGTGGGATTCAGAGAGGTGAGAAGTCTTGCCCATAGTCACACTGATAGTTTGTGGAGTCAGGATTTGAACTCAGGTCGGAGACATCAAAGGCTCAAGGCATCATAAACTCGCTCTGCTCCAAAATCTTCAGCAGGTTCCCTGATGTCCACTAAAGGGAATCTATCCTTGCCATGGAGGGAGGAACCAGCAACGGCTTGAGGCCAGAAAGACCTCGGGCAAGTTCCCTAATCCTGGGTTTCTTGATCTGGGATCCCTGAGTAGGCCTGAAGAGGTCTCTGAATTCCTTCACATGGTCTGCAAAAAGTTTGTGTCTAATAGAGATTCTCAAAGGAGCCTATGGCCTCAAAAGTAACAAACGACCGACTTGACCTCACTTCCCATGTTTTCTTATCCACCCAATGGAGATACAGTACCCACCTGGAAAGGCTATGAGGGGATCAAATGAGATAGTTTATGAGAAGCACCTGAAACATCCCAAGCTTTCACCTAGTGTTGGTTTCCTTCCCTCCCTCCCTCCCCAGCTTATTTCCATCAGTCGGCAAATATTATTGAGTATCTACTATTGCAGGTGCTGGGGGTAAAGTGGTGACCAAGACAGATATTGCCCCTGTTTTCATGGAGCTCACATTCTAGTGGAGAGAAACACATAAAATTAATAATTTCAGATACTAATAAGTGTTATGTAGAAAATACACAGGAAAATGTGATACAGGCTGATCAGGTGGGGATGTCATCTGAGGAGGAAATATCTGAATGACAAGAAGGAGCCACTTATGCCAAGATTTCGAGGAAAAGCATCTGGGCAGAGGGAGCAAGAAAGGCAAAGCCTTGCTGGAAACATCTTTGGCCAAGAGCCCCTCACTTCCAGTCCCACCACAAACTGGATCCCCTTGAACAAGTCACGTAACTTCTGAGGCTCAACTGTCACATCTACAAAATGGGAATGAAAATACCTTACCTGCCACAATGTGGGAGGACACAACCAAAGGGGTGTTAAGGTCTGGGATCCTCCCCAAATCTCACAAATAGGCACCTGATACATGTCATTTGGCACCCATCTTGGAAGAGGAGAACCTGCACAGAGAACCCTGGGTCATGATTTTTTATTTTTAATTTCATACTGCCCTAGAAATAGCTTCCTTTGTTCCTTGTTAGCCCGGTGGACTTTTTCTGGCACCTGGGGCCTATTATAGTAACTGCTGCTTCAGACTCTCCCTTAGGTACAAAAGCAGACAAAAGAGGGACATCATGAAATCACAGTTGTGGCAATAACCAGACCACCTATCCCTTCCTTCCCACCAACAAGATTGGAAAGCTCAGTCTGTCCTGTAGGTAGAAAATGTACATACTTTAATATTTTTTAAATATTTATGTATTTATTTATTTATTTTGGCTGCGCCAGATCTTAGTTGCAGCACGTGGGATCTTCGTTGTGGCATGTGGGCTTCTTAGTTGAGGCATGCATGCAGGAGGATCTAGTTCCCCGACCACGGATTGAGCCCGGTTCGCCTGCATTGGGAGCATGCAGTCTTACCCACTGGACCACCAGGGAAGTCCCACATACTTTATTTAAGGAGTTGGAAACATCCTGTCCCCTGGATTGGGCCGCTGATTTATAATCAGTCGGAGTTCTCTCTCCTAAATATCTCTTTAATCTGTCCCCTTCTCTTCATCTTCTTGGCCCCGCCTCATCATCTCACGCCTTAACTACCTCTGAGATCTTTCTCTGGCCTTGGTCTCCCCACTTACAAACCATTTGCCATGCTGTAACCAGCACCTAACACACTATGTCTCCCTCTTCCTTAATATCCTTAGACAACTCATTGGACAAATGCTAAACTTCTTAACCTAGCATCCAAGGCTCCCTCCCCAAGACTGAGCTCCTAAAAGCCTGCTCCAACCCCCAGACCCTCCTCAGTATCTACACCAAACTCCTCATTGTCTCTAAAACAAGACTAGCCACATTCAGAATTATTTGCCTTTGCTGTTTCTGCTCCTGCTACTTGGTACACTAGCCCCTTTCCGGCCTCTAACTACCCCTACTTCCTTCACTGTTTACACATGCTTACCTGTCCTTCAAGACCCCAAAAGCCTTCCCTACTTCCCCAGAAAAACACTGTTTACCTGTCTACCTTTTAAATCAGATGTGAAAGCCGGGGCTCTGTCTTATTCATGGTTAATTCCCCAGAGCCCAGACTGATAAATTCAGTTTAATTAAAATTCGTATCAGGTGCTTCAGACTGAGAATAATCCTATCACAATCCAGAAAGAAGGAACAGTTAAAGAACTGAGGAGCTGCCAATGGGTGAGATGGAGGTAGGGATAAAAAAATCTGCATTAAAAAAAAAAAAAAAAAAAAAAAACTGCACCAGATCCTGATGCAAGTGATATTGGACATTTTGTGAAACACTGGATCACCCTCAAACGTTCCTAACTTTAAAACTGCTGTAAAAATGAAATTACTTTCCTTTTGCCATGAAGGCTTTTCCTGCAGCTGTCCCAGGGTTGGAGAAATCGGGTGTTCTTTTCTGGGACGCAGCTGGGTTCCAACACTGGCTCAGCCTTTAACGTGCTATGGGACCCTGCGCTGGGCTCTGTCTCTGTCTCTGGGCATCTATTACCACACCCACTACCACCAACTGTGTGTCCCCAAGGTAGTGACTGTCCCATTCTGAGTATCAGTTTCCCCATCTTGCGTCGGAAATCAGCAGTTCTGACGCCCTACGAGCTTTAGCTTTGCAAACCCGTAGCTCCCGGCTGACCCAACACGACTCCTCCCTTCCTTCCCAAGGTGCTGTCCCAAAGCTGCCCTCACACGGACCGTCCCTTCCCAGCCACCGTCCAGCTCCGCTGCTCTTTAAGCCCTGCCTGGGGCGTGGGGGGGATGGGGGCGCGCAAGCGCGTTGGATCGCATCGAGGCCCCGCCCCCTGAAGCTCCGGTAAAGGCGCGAGGGGGCCTGAGTACGGAGAGCGGCAGGACGACGAACGAGTAGGTTGGGGCACTGCAACGGCGGCCGGTAAGGGTCATGCTTCTTCGAGAGGAAGGCCATGAGGGAGGGGTCTGTCAGCGATTGGAGCCCTGGAGGCCAGGAGATGTCGCAGCTCATACCCATGGCCGGGACCTGGAAGCTGGTGTCCAGTGAGGGGGTGGGGCTGGTGCTTCTTGATTGCAGATTTCCTAGATCTCCTGACTCCAGATTGTGCTGGTGTCGGGCACTCGGTGCCGGTGAGACTAGAGCCGGAGTTTGTTTTTTTTTTTAAACAACAAAAGTGGAAGCGATTAGAACCAAACTTTGCCCCGGGTGGGAGCGAGCGGGCCGTGAGGTGGGGCAGGCCTGGGCAGGAGACCGTGTTGTTGCCCCGGGCCTCACGCAGGCATTGGCTTCGCCCTTGGCTTTAAGTCCGACCGGGGTTTTCTTGTGGGCGTGTTAAGGCTTTTGGTGATCTGGCTCCAGTATGTCATTCATTCATCATTCTTTCATTTAACATTCATTGAATACAGTAGTAGGCGCTGGAGCTAGAGAAGTGATCAAGACACACTATTCCCAGTGATACAGGGAAAATTAATGGGCCGTAGAAAGAAGCCCTGGGCGGGGAACAGGGACGGCTTCTGAAACTAAGTCGTGAGCGGTGGTCGGAGAGGTGA
This sequence comes from Eubalaena glacialis, assembly GCF_028564815.1. Lineage (NCBI taxonomy): Eukaryota > Metazoa > Chordata > Mammalia > Artiodactyla > Balaenidae > Eubalaena > Eubalaena glacialis. The sequence continues at coordinate 24,871,929 of NC_083728.1, forward strand.
GGATTGTCCCAAAGAGAGACGACAGCAAATGCCAAGACCTGGAAGCTGGAGACTAGCTGGTGTGTCCTGAAGATACATCACTCCGAATCTGTTTCGTGCCTAGGGAAGAGATGGTGGTAGTCGGAACCAGGCCTCCTAACGGTGAAGGTGGAGAGAAATCAAGGAATTCAGAGTACTGTATACTGAGATAGAATCCACAGGATTTGGGGAGAATGGGGTGTAGGAAAGAGGTATGTACAAGGCTTGGGTGCCTGGGTCGGGTTCATCAAGAGTAGGAGCAGATTTATGGGGAGACAACAACACATTCTATTCTGGTTCTATGGAGACTCTCAGTAAGCAGTTGGATATTCTCCGTTGAAGGTCAGCAAAAGCACTGCAGTGAAGTTATAGTTTCGAGTGTCATCAGCAAAACAGAAATAAAGCCACAAGAAGGATTGAGACTGTAGAATGAGAAAAACAAAGGGCCCAATTAGCACTTCTCATAGTAATTATTTTTGTCTTATCTTTCTTTGCGTCCTCAGTCAGGGTCCTGGCATTAGATGCCAATCAGTGTTTATGCCAGCTAAACAAAAACCCAACAGCAGGTGGAGATGATAGAATCCCAGAGTTGTGAAGAGATGGGGGCCAATGGAGGGTTTCATTGCTCTAATGTCAGAGTCACAGGTTCTAGTCTTGGCTCTGCCACCAGGCTGCTGGGTGACCTCTGACAAGTCTTCTACCTGTAAAGTGGGTACAGCCAAAAAAGAAGCTCCCATGTATAGAGCTTCAAACACTGCTAAGGAACTACACACAGGTTTTTTTTCATTTAATCCACAAGGTGACCTTATTTATAAAGGAAGTAATTATTATGGATTCAAACCCAGGTCTGACTGACCTCAGAGCTTTGTTCTCTACTATGACTGCCCTTATCTATGTCTCACCTGACAGGGTTGTTGTCAGGACCCTCTTGAAATCACATGCTCATTCTTTCAAAACATTGTGCTGAGGCCGACAGACTATCATTATTGGTCTAGCACCAGTTCTGTCATGGGGAGTGGGGGATGGAGCTGAATGTGACGGAGGTTACTTGTCATTCTCCAGCTCTCTTCCTGGGACCACTGAGCTGGGCAGCCATGTTCTAATGACTGGTGTTTCCAGATTTTTATCCAGATTTTCTTACACCCCTGGGGCCTGCTGCAAAATCAGTGAGTGTCAAAGTGTGAGTTGGTTCACCCTGTGTGTCTCTGGCAGCCAGTTGGACTCCTCCTATTACATTGGGCACTTGGGTTTCAATTATTTCTATCCTGCTAATATGATTTCTCAAGAATATTTTCTGTCTTTTGGTTCTATGATGATAGATGTCCATACAAGGAATGTAATCGTTTCCTGCTAGTGAGTTTGCCTCTGGTTAGTATGAGGGAGGAGTTCACCTTATTTGCATTTAATAGTATTCCACAAAGGGCTCCTTTCCCCCACTCCCACATAATTTATTTGAAACCTGCCGACATGGGTTGTTGGAGCTAGAAGGGAAATTAATAATATATTGCAGCAGTGTCCGTCCCAGGAAAATTTATTAAACATACAGAGCTTCAGCCCTTCCCTCCCCTCAGACCTCTTGAATCAGAATCTCTAGTAGGGCCCAGGAATCTGTATTCTTTTCCAAGCTCTCCAGAATATTCAGCTGGTTTGGAAACCATGGTCTACCCCAGACCCCTTGTTTCACAGGTAGAGAACCTGCAGCTCTGGGAGGAGAAAGAACTTGCCACGATCACATATGTTATTAGTGCCTCTTTCTCCAATGGAAAGCATCGGGCTGGGAGTCCAGAGACCCGAGTTCAAGTCCAGGTTTTACTAGTCATTACCTTGGGCAAGTCATTTCATCTCTCTGAGCCTCCGCTTCCTTACTGTGAGAATAAGGCTGTCATTGGATTAGGACTCAAAAGAAAGAGTGTCAATGGAAATGCTTTGTCAAGCTTTCCATTTTGTGCTCATGGAAATTGTTAAGAACTGCCAGCCAGTGTTCACTCCCCTGTACCACACTGCCAGTTGCTGGGCCCCAGGCCATCTGTCAGCCCTTCTCTCTCCTTCTGTTGCAGGTCGGGATGGCCACCGGCTGGGGGAGCCTCTTGCAGGATGAACAGCAGCTGGAGGAGCTAGCAAGGCAGGCTGTAGACCGGGCCCTGGCGGAGGGAGTGTTGCTGAGGACCTCACAAGAGCCCAGCTCCTCAGATGTAAGCCCTTGACCCCTCCTCACAGCACTGACCACACTGCTTGGATCCTACTAGGCCCCTGCCAGGCTGGAGGCAGCTCCTTTGGATTATCTTTTTTTTCAATAACTAAAATTGATCTCTAGAAGTATGTAAAGTTAAAAAGCACCATGCTAGAGTAATCAAATTTAAGTCTGGGGCTTGAAGTGTGACTTAGGCAGTTACATAGCCTCTCTCAGCTACAGTTTCTTCAAATATAAAAAGGGATAATAATGGGGCCTACCTCATGGAGTTGGTAAGAGAATTAGAAGGTAATTCATGTGAAGCACCTTGCCCAGTAAACTTATTTTTTAAGGCCCCCTAGTCACACTGCCTTCCCTGTAATTAGTTTGTGGTATATCCTTCCAGGTCTTTCTCTGTGCATTTACATACATATATATGTATATAAAGAAATACAGTTGACCCTTGAACAGTGCTGTGGTTAGGGGTGCCAGCCTTCTGCGCAGTTGAAAATCTGCATATAACTTATAGTCGGCCCTCCATATATGCGGTTCCTCTGTATCAGAGGTTCAGCATCCATGGATTCAACCAACCTCAGATTGCATAGTACTGTAGTATTTACTACTGAAAAAAATCTGCGTATAAGTGGACTTGTGCAGTTCAAACCCACAACTTGTGCAGTTGTTCAAGGGTCAACAGTATATAGTTTTTAAAAACCAAATTGGATGATATATATTATGCTGTGATATATTTTTGTTTTCTTTTCATTTAACAATCTGTCTTAGAACTCTTTCCAACTCCTTCCATAAAGGTCAGCTTCATTCTGATGCATAGGATTCCAAGTGTGAATGGATCACAGTTTAGCTTTCCTCTACTGATGGCTATTCTGGTGATTTCTAATGTTTTATGACTACAAATAGCCCTACAGGGAACGTCCACGTACATGCCTGTTTGGGCCCCTGTATGAGTGTTTCTCTAGGGTTGATACATAAAAGTAGAACTGCTTAGTCTAAACCACATCTTTAAAAAATCTCATCCTTTAAAAAAGAAAAACTTTTAATTTTGTGACTAAGTAAGACATTTTCAGGCTTCAAAATTCAAAGGGTATAAGAGTTTACAGTTTAACCCTCCCTTCCACATTGCCTAGCCACTCAGTTCTCCCACCCTGAAGGCAACCTGTGTTTTAGTATTCTTTTTTTTTTTTTTTTTTAGTTGTTTTGTTTGTTTGTTTATACTGCAGGTTCTTATTAGTCATCAATTTTATACACATCAGTGTATACATGTCAATCCCAATCGCCCAATTCAGCACACCACTATCCCCACCCCACCGCAGTTTTCCCCCCTGGGTGTCCATATGTCTGTTCTCTACATCTGTGTCTCAACTTCTGCCCTGCAAACCGGCTCATCTGTACCATTTTTCTAGGTTCCACATACATGCGTTAATATACAATATTTGTTTTTCTCTTTCTGACTTACTTCACTCTGTATGACAGTCTCTAGATCCATCCACGTCTCAACAAATGACTCAATTTCGTTCCTTTTTATGGCTGAGTAATATTCCATTGTATATATGTACCACAACTTCTTTATCCATTCGTCTGTCGATGGGCATTTAGGTTGCTTCCATGACCTGGCTATTGTAAATAGTGCTGCAATGAACATTCGGGTGCATGTGTCTTTTTGAATTACGGTTTTCTCTGGGTATATGCCCAGTAGTGGGATTGCTGGGTCATATGGTAATTCTATTTTTAGTTTTTTAAGGAACCTCCATATTGTTCTCCATAGTGGCTGTATCAATTTACATTCCCACCAACAGTGCAAGAGGGTTCCCTTTTCTCCACACCCTCTCCAGCATTTGTTGTTTGTAGATTTTCTGATGATGCCCATTCTAATTGGTGTGAGGTGATACCTCATTGTAGTTTTGATTTGCATTTCTCTAATAATTAGTGACGTTGAGCATCTTTTCATGTGCTTCGTGGCCATCTGTATGTCTTCTTTGGAGAAATGTCTATTTAGGTCTTCTGCCCATTTTTGGATTGGGTTGTTTGTTTCTTTAATATTGAGCTGAATGAGCTGTTTATATATTTTGGAGATTAATCCTTTGTCCGTTGATTTGTTTGCAAATATTTTCTCCCATTCTGAGGGTTGTCTTTTCGTCTTGTTTATGGTTTCCTTTGCTGTGCAAAAGCTTTGAAGTTTCATTAGGTCCCATTTGTTTATTTTTGTTTTTATTTCCATTACTCTAGGAGGTGGATCAAAAAAGATCTTGCTGTGATTTATGTCAAAGAGTGTTCTTCCTATGTTTTCCTCTAAGAGTTTTATAGTGTCCAGTCTGACATTTAGGTCTCTAATCCATTTTGAGTTTATTTTTGTGTATGGTGTTAGGGAGTATTCTAATTTCATTCTTTTACATGTAGCTGTCCAGTTTTCCCAGCACCACTTATTGAAGAGACTGTCTTTTCTCCATCGTATATCTTTGCCTCCTTTGTCATAGATTAGTTGACCATAGGTGCATGGGTTTATCTCTGGGCTTTCTATCTTGTTCCATTGATCTATGTTTCTGTTTTTGTGCCAGTACCATATTGTCTTGATTACTGTAGCTTTGTAGTATAGTCTGAAGTCAGGGAGTCTGATTCCTCCAGCTCCGTTTTTTTCCCTCAAGACTGCTTTGGCTATGCGGGGTCTTTTGTGTCTCCATACAAATTTTAAGATGATTTTTTCTAGCTCCGTAAAAAATGCCATTGGTAATTTGATAGGGATTGCATTGAATCTGTAGATTGCTTTGGGTAGTATAGTCATTTTCACAATGTTGATTCTTCCAATCCAAGAACATGGTATATCTCTCCATCTGTTGGTATCATCTTTAATTTCTTTCATCAGTGTCTTATAGTTTTCTGCATACAGGTCTTTTGTCTCCCTAGGTAGGTTTATTCCTAGGTATTTTATTCTTTTTGTTGCAATGGTAAATGGGAGTGTTTCCATAATTTCTCTTTCAGATTTTTCATCATTAGTGTATAGGAATGCAAGAGATTTCTGTGCATTAATTTTGTATCCTGCAACTTTACCATATTCATTAATTAGCTCTAGCAGTTTTCTGGTGGCATCTTTAGGATTCTCTATGTATAGTATCATGTCATCTGCAAACAGTGACAGTTTTACTTCTTCTTTTCCAATTTGTATTCCTTTTATTTCTTTTTCTTCTCTGATTGCCGTGGCTAGGACTTCCAGAACTATGTTGAATAATAGTGGTGAGAGTGGGCATCCTTGTCTCGTTCCTGATCTTAGAGGAAATGCTTTCAGTTTTTCACCATTGAGAATGATGTTTGCTATGGGTTTGTCATATATGGCCTTTATTATGTTGAGATAGGTTCCCTCTATGCCCACTTTCTGGAGAGTTTTTATCATAAATGAGTGTTGAATTTTGTCAAAAGCTTTTTCTGCATCTATTGAGATGATCATATGGTTTCTATTCTTCAATTTGTTAATATGGTGTATCACATTGATTGATTTGCGTATATTGAAGAATCCTTGCATCCCTGGGATAAATCCCACTTGATCGTGGTGTATGATCCTTTTAATGTGTTGTTGGATTCTGTTTGCTAGTATTTGGTTGAGGATTTTTGCATCTATATTCATCAGTGATATTGGTCTGTAATTTTCTTTTTTTGTAGTGTCTTTGCCTGGTTTTGGTATGAGGGTGATGGTGGCCTCATAGAATGAGTTTGGGAGTGTTCCTTCCTCTGCAATTTTTTGGAAGAGTTTGAGAAGGATAGGTGTTAGCTCTTCTCTAAATGTTTGATAGAATTCACCTGTGAAGCCATCTGGTCCTGGACTTTTGTTTGTTGGAAGATTTTTAATCACAGTTTCAATTTCATTACTTGTGATTGGTCTGTTCATATTTTCTGCTTCTTCCTGGTTCAGTCTTGGAAGGTTATACCTTTCTAAGAATTTGTCCATTTCTTCCAGGTTGTCCATTTTATTGGCATAAAGTTGCTTGTAGTAGTCTCTTAGGATGCTTTGTATTTCTGCGGTGTCTGTTGTAACTTCTCCTTTTTCATTTCTGATTTTATTGATTTGAGTCCTCTCCCTCTTTTTCTTGATGAGTCTGGCTAATGGCTTATCAATTTTGTTTATCTTCTCAAAGAACCAGCTTTTAGTTTTATTGATCTTTGCTATTGTTTTCTTTGTTTCTATTTCATTTATTTCCGCTCTGATCTTTATGATTTCTTTCCTTCTGCTAACTTTGGGTTTTGTTTGTTCTTCTTTCTCTAGTTTCTTTAGGTGTAAGGTTAGATTGTTTACTTGAGATTTTTCTTGTTTCTTAAGGTAGGCTTGTATAGCTATAAACTTCCCTCTTAGAACTGCTTTTGCAGCATCCCATAGGTTTTGGGTTGTCGTGTTTTCATTGTCATTTGTCTCTAGGTATTTTTTGATTTCCTCTTTGATTTCTTCAGTAATCTCTTGGTTATTTAGTAACGTATTGTTTAGCCTCCATGTGTTTGTGTTTTTTACACTTTTTCCCCTGTAATTCATTTCTAATCTCATAGCGTTGTGGTCAGAAAAGATGCTTGATATGATTTCAATTTTCTTAAATTTACTGAGGCTTGATTTGTGACCCAAGATGTGATCTATCCTGGAGAATGTTCCGTGCGCACTTGAGAAGAACGTGTAATCTGCTGTTTTTGGATGGAATGTCCTATAAATATCAATTAAATCTATCTGGTCTATTGTGTCATTTAAAGCTTCTGTTTCCTTATTTATTTTCATTTTGGATGATCTGTCCATAGGTGTAAGTGAGGTGTTAAAGTCCCCCACTATTATTGTGTTACTATCAATTTCCTCTTTTATAGCTGTTAGCAATTGCCTTATGTAATGAGGTGCTCCTATGTTGGGTGCATATATATTTATAATTGTTATATCTTCTTCTTGGATTGATCCCTTGATCATTATGTAGTGTCCTTCCTTGTCTCTTGTAACATTCTTTATTTTAAAGTCTATTTTATCTGATATGAGTATAGCTACTCCAGCTTTCTTTTTTTTTTTTTTTTTTTTTTTTTTACTATTGTCAAGAGTTTATTAGCTCTGAATTTCTTTCTTTTTTTTTTTTTAACATTTTATTGAAGTATAATTGCTTTACAATGGTGTGTTAGCTTCTGCTTTATAACAAAGTGAATCAGTTATACATATACATATGTTCCCATATCTCTTCCCTCTTGCATCTCCCTCCCTCCCACCCTCCCTATCCCACCCCTCTAGGTGGTCACAAAGCACCGAGCTGATCTCCCTGTGCTATGCGGCTGCTTCCCACTAGCTATCTATTTTACATTTGGTAGTGTATATATGTCCATGACACTCTCTCACCCTGTCACATCTCACCCCTCCCCCTCCCCATATCCTCAAGTCCGTTCTCTAGTAGGTCTGTGTCTTTATTCCCATCTTGCCACTAGGTTCTTCATGACCTTTTTTTTTCCCCTTAGATTCCATATATATGTGTTAGCATACTGTATTTCTTTTTCTCTTTCTGACTTACTTCACTCTGTATGACAGACTCTAACTCCATCCATCTCATTACAAACACCTCCATTTCATTTCTTTTTATGGCTGAGTAATATTCCATTGTATATATGTGCCACATCTTCTTTATCCATTCATCCGATGATGGACACCTAGGTTGCTTCCATGTCCTGGCTATTGTAAACAGAGCTGCAGTGAATATTTTGGTACATGACTCTTTCTGAATTATGGTTTTCTCAGGGTATATGCCCAGTAGTGGGATTGCTGGGTCGTATGGTAGTTCTATTTTTAGTTTTTTAAGGAACCTCCATACTGTTCTCCATAGTGGCTGTATCAATTTACATTCCCACCAACAGTGCAAGAGTGTTCCCTTTTCTCCACACCCTCTCCAGCATTTATTGTTTCTAGATTTTTTGATGATGGCCATTCTGACCGGTGTGAGATGATACCTCATTGTAGTTTTGATTTGCATTTCTCTAATGATTAATGATGTTGAGCATTCTTTCATGTGTCTGTTGGCAATCTGTATATCTTCTTTGGAGAAATGTCTATTTAGGTCTTCTGCCCATTTTTGGATTGGGTTGTTTGTTTTTTTGTTATTGAGCTGCATGAGCTGCTTGTAAATCTTGGAGATTAATCCTTTGTCCATTGCTTCATTTGCAAATATTTTCTCCCATTCTGAGGGTTGTCTTTTGGTCTTCTTTATGGTTTCCTTTGCTGTGCAAAAGCTTTTAAGTTTCATTAGGTCCCATTTGTTTATTTGTGTTTTTATTTCCATTTCTCTAGGACCTGGGTCAAAAAGGATCTTGCTTCCAGCTTTCTTTTGATTTCCATTTGCATGGAATATCTTTTTCCATCCCCTCACTTTCAGTCTGTATGTGTCCCTAGGTCTAAAGTGGGTCTCTTGTAGACAGCATATATATGGGTCTTGTTTTTGTATCCATTCAGCAAGCCTGTGTCTTTTGGCTGGAGCATTTAATCCATTCACATTTAAGGTAATTATCGATATGTATGTTCCTATGACCATTTTCTTAATTGTTTTGGGTTTGTTTTTGTAGGTCCTTTTCTTCTCTTGTGTTTCCCACTTAGAGAAGTTCCTTTAACATTTGTTGTAGAGCTGGTTTGGTGGTGCTGAATTCTCTTAGCTTTTGCTTGTCTGTAAAGCTTTTGATTTCTCCATCAAATCTAAATGAGATCCTTGCTGGGTAGAGTAATCTTGGTTGTAGGTTCTTCCCTTTCATCACTTGAAGTATATCATGCCACTCCCTTCTGGCTTGTAGAGTTTCTGCTGAGAAATCAGCTGTTAACCTTATGGGAGTTCCCTTGTATGTTATTTGTCGTTTTTCCCTTGCTGCTTTCAATAATTTTTCTTTGTCTTTAATTTTTGCCACTTTGATTACTATGTGTCTCGGCGTGCTTCTCCTTGGGTTTATCCTGTATGGGACTCTCTGCGCTTCCTGGACTTGGGTGGCTATTTCCTTTCCCATGTTAGGGAAGTTTTCGACTATAATCTCTTCAAATATTTTCTCTGGTCCTTTCTCTCTCTCTTCTCCTTCTGGGACCCCTATAATGCGAATGTTGTTGCGTTTAATGTTGTCCCAGAGGTCTCTTAGGCTGTCTTCATTTCTTTTCATTCTTTTTTCTTTAGTCTGTTCCGCATCAGTGAATTCCACCATTCTGTCTTCCAGGTCACTTATCCGTTCTTCTGCCTCAGTTATTCTACTATTGATTCCTTCTAGTGTAGTTTTCATTTCAGTTATTGTATTGGTCATCTCTGTTTGTTTGTTCTTTAATTCTTCTAGGTCTTTGTTAATCATTTCTTGCATCTTCTCAATCTTTGCCTCCATTCTTATTCCAAGGTCCTGGATCATCTTCACTATCATTATTCTGAATTCTTTTTCTGGAAGGTTGCCTATCTCCACTTCATTTAGTTATTTTTCTGGGGTTTTTTCTTGTTCCTTCATCTGGTATATAGCCCTCTGCCTTTTCATCTTGTCTATCTTTCTGTAAATGTGGTTTCTGTTCCACAGGCTGCAGGACTGTAGTTTTTCTTGCTTCTGCTGTCTGCCCTCTGGTGGTTGAGGCTATCTAAGAGGCTTGATGGGAGGCTCTGGAGGTGGGTAGAGCTGACTGTTGCTGTGGCGGTCAGAGCTCTGTAAAACTTTAATCCACTTGACTGTTGCTGGGTGGGGCTGGGTTCCCTCCCTGTTGGTTGTTTTGCCTGAGGCAACCCAACACTGGAGCCTACCCGGGCTCTTTGGTGGGGCTAATGGCAGACTCTGGGAGGGCTCACGCCAAGGAGTACTTCCCAGAACCTCCGCTGCCAGTGTCCTTGTCCCCACGGTGAAACAGAGCCAGCCCCCGCCTCTGCAGGAGACCCCCCAACACCAGCAGTTATGTCTGGTTCAGTCTCCCCCAGGGTCACTGCTCCTTCCCCTGGGTCCCGATGCACACACTATTTTGTGTACGCCCTCCAAGAGTGGGTTCTCTGTTTCCCCCAGTCCTGTCGAAGTCCTGCAATCAATTCCCACTAGGCTTCAAAGTCTGATTCTCTAGGAATTCCTCCTCCCTTTGCCAGACCCCCAGGTTGGGAAGCCTGACGTGGGGCTCAGAACTTTCACTCCAGTGGGTGGACTTCTGTGGTATAAGTGCTCGCCAGTCTGTGAGCCACCCACCCAGCAGTTATGGGATTTGATTTTACTCTGATTGCGCCCCTCCTACCGTCTCACTGTGGCTTCTCCTCTGTCCTTGGACATGGGGTATCCTCCTTGGTGAAGTCTAGTGTCTTCCTGTCGATGATTGTCCAGCAGCCAGTTGTGATTCTGGTGCTCTCGCAAGAGGGAGTGAGAGCACGTCCTTCTACTCCGCCATCTTGGTTAATCCTCTAGTATTCTTGTTTATTCTTTTAGCTAGTTTACTCATAACAAGAAAATACGTATATATTCCTTTTCCCCATTTTTTACACAAAGAAGCATATTAGACAGGCTCTTCTAGCCTTAATATATACCTTATGATTATCCACATTAGTAACTAAGCCACATACTTTTTTTTAAACAAATTTATAAAATTTATTTATTTATTTATGGCTGCGTTGGTTCTTCGTTGCTGCACACAGGCTTTCTCTAGTTGCGGTGAGCGGGGGCTACTCTTCGTTGTGGTGCGCGGGTTTCTCATTGTGGTGGCGTCTCTTGTTGCGGAGCACGGGCTCTAGGCGCGTGGGCTTCAGTAGTTGTGGTACACGGGCTCAGTAGTTGTGGCTTGCAGGCTCTAGAGCACAGGCTCAGTAGTTGTAGCGCACGGGCTTAGTTGCTCCGCGGCATGTGGGATCCTCCCGGGCCAGGGGTCAAACCCCTGTCCCCTGCATTGGCAGGTGGATTCTTAACCACTGCACCACCAGGGAAGTCCCAAGCCACACACTTTTTTTAACAAGCCACATACTCTTTTGTCTCTGTGTGCCCAGAACCTAGTTAAGGGCCTGATAGAGAGTTCAAACTCAGTAACTGTTTACTGAGGCCCAAGTGAATGAGAATGACTGTCACCTAAGGTAGGCTGATGCTATAAAAAGTCTGCCTCTGGCTTTGGGAATATAATTGCATGGTTTGTGAACTTCAGACTTTGTGAACTTCTTGTGTGAACCCATAATGAAGCACCTTCCACTCCGAGATTTTATTTCTTCTGTTAATCAATAGGTACTGTGTGCAGGTCCAACACCTTGTCCTTCTGGAAGTCAGTGGAGCCTAGAAAAGGCACAGTCCTCAGTGAGATTTCCAGTCCAGAGAAAAAAGACAGGAAATGTGTGTATGTATATGTATGTGTGGGGGATTTCATTCCAAATCTTTACCAGGTGCCTGTTCTATGCCCGGCCATTCTAGGCACTGAAGACACAGGTGAGTCAGCCAGAGGCTCTGACCTCTGGAGCTCATGGTCTAGTTGGAGAATGTACCACAAGACAAAATTAAATAATGTCAGTTCTGGAGACTTCCATGGTGGTTCACTGGTTAAGACTTCACCTTCCAATGTAGGGGGTATGGGTTCGATCCCTGGTCGGGGAGCTAAGATACCACATGCCTCGTGGCCAAAAAACCAAAACATAAAACAGAAGCAGTATTGTAACAAATTCAATAAAGACTTTAAAAATGGTCCACATCAAAAAAAGTCTTTAAAAAAATAATAATGTCAGTCCTATGAGGAAATATAGGCCACCTGCTACACAATATTAGCTATCATTTATTGAGTATTTACTACCTGCCAGGCACTATTCTACACATTTTGGAATCTCTAACTCATTTAATCCTCACCACAGCAGAGATGAGGAAACCAAGGCCCAGAGAAGTTAAGTAACTTCCCAGAGGTCATTTAAATGGTGGTATAATTGGCAGAGCCAGAATTCAAATCCAAGGAGTTTGCCTCCTGAGTCCATGCTCTGAAATTACATTTTTTACTGCCTCTCCCAGGATACTGTATAGGACACCTGGAAGAAGAATCAATTCATTAGTAGTATTTGAACTATATCTTAAAAGACAAATTGCAGAAAGGAACAGCATAACAGAGGCCCCAAAGAAGGAAAAGGCAAAACATGTTCAAGAGAATGCAGCTGAATGCAGGGAACATAAGTGGATATAGTGGGAAAGAGTCAGGCCAAAGTCAGGCAGCCAAAAGGCTTTGGGTACTGGGCAGAAGAAGAGTGTGAACTTTATCCTGTAGATCAGGCCTACAGACCAGCCACGTGCAGATTAAATAGTTGGCTCCTGCAGTGTTTAGAGAGTTAATTTATTTTTTGAAATACATGACCAGGGTACAAAATTCAAAAGGGTATTCAGTGTAGAATAAGTCCTTCCTCCAGTAATGGTTTTCCCTCCCCAGAGGCAAGCATTGTTAACAGTTTTTTCACCAGATTGTCTTTAAAAAGTCAGAGCCAACATTTTTTTTTAATTGAAGTACAGTTGATTTACTATATTGTGTTAGTTTCAGGTGTACAGCATAGTGATTCATTATTTTTGCAGATTATACTCCATTATAGGTTATTACAAGGGAATGGGCATAATTACCTGTGCTATACAGTATATTCTTGTTGCTTATCTATTTTATATATAGTAGTTTGTTTCTGTTAATCCCATACCCCTAATTTGTCCCTCCCCCCTTTGGTAACCACATATAGAAACCCCTTTGTTTTCTATATCTGTGAATCTGTTTTGCATATACATTCATTTGTATTATTTTTTAGATTCTATAAATAAGTGATATTATACAGTATGCTGATATCATACTGACTTATTTCACTAAGCATAATACCCTCCACTTTGTTGCAAATGGCAGAATTTCATCCTTTTTTATTGCTGAGTAGTATTCCATTGAATATATATACCATGTCTTCTTTATCCATTCATCTGTTGATGGATACTTAGGTTACTTCCATATCTTGGCTATTATAAATAGTGCTGCTGTGAACATTAAGGTGTATGTTTCTGAATTAGTGTTTTCATTTTCTTCGGATGTATAGCCAGGAATGGAATTGCTGGATCATATGGTAGTTCTGTTTTCAGTTTTTTGAGTAACCTCCATACTGTTTTCTATACTGGCTGAAACAATTTACATTCCCACCAACAGTGTACGAGGGTTCCCTTTTCTTCACATCCTCTCCAACATTTGTTATTTATAGTCTTTTTGATGATAGCCATTCTGACAGGTGTGAAGTGATATCTCATTGTAGTTTTGATTTGCACTTCTCTAATTAGCAATCTTGAGCATCTTTTCATGTGCCTGTTAGCCATCTGTATGTCTTCTTTGAAGAAATGTCTATTCTGGTTTTCTGCCCATTTTTTGATTGGATTGTTTGTTTTTTTGATATTGAGTTATATGAGTTGTTTGTATATTTTGGATATTAACCCCGTGTCAGTCGCATCATTTGCAAATATCTTCTGCCATTCCGTAGGTTGTCTTTTCGTTTTGTGTTATGTCAAAGAGTGTTCCACCTGCGTTCTCTTCTAGGAATTTTATGGTTTCAGGTCTTACATTTAGGTTTTTAAACCATTTTGAATTTATTTTTGAATATGGTATGAGGGAATGTTCTAATCTCATTGTTTTACATTTGGCTGTCCAGTTTTCCCAGCACCACTTATTGAAGAGACCGTCTTTTCTTCATTGCATATTCCTGCTTCCTTTGTGGTAGATTAATTGACCATAGGTGCATGGGTTTATTTCTGGGCTCTGTATTCTGTTCCATTGATCTATGTGTCTGTTTTTGTGCCAGTACTACGCTGTTTTGATTACTCTAGCTTTGTAGTATAGTCTGAAGTCTGAGAGGGTTATACCTCCAGCTTTGTTCTTTTTTCTCAGGATTGCTTTGCAATTCAGGGTCTTTTATGGTTCCATATAAATTTTAGGATTATTAGTTCTAGTTCTGTGAAAAATGTCATGGGTGTTTTGATAGGGATTGCATTAAATCTGTAGGTTGCTTTGGGTAGTATGGCCATTTTAACAATATTAATTCTTCCAATCTAAGAGGATGGGCTATCTTTCCATTTCTTTGAATCATCTTCAGTTCCCTTCATCAATGTTTTTATAGTTTTTAGAATATAAGTCTTTTACCTTTTTGGTTAAATTTATTGCTAGGGATTTTATTTTTTTGAGATTTTGAACAGGATTGTTTTTTACTTTTTCTTTCTGATATTTCATTATTAGTATGTAGAAATACAACAGATTTCTGTATATTAATCTTGTATCCTGCTATCTTGCTGAATTCATTTATTAGTTCTAATAGTTTTGGGGTGGAGACTTTAGGGTTCTCCATATAGCGTATCATGTCATCTGCAAATAGTGATAGTTTTACCTCTTCACTTCCAATTTGGATACCTTTTATTTCTTTTTCTTGTCTGATTGCTGTGGGTAGGACTTCCAATACTAGGTCAAATAGAAACAGTGAGAGTGGGCATACTTGTTCCTGAATTTAGCAAGAAGAGTTTCAGCTTTTCATTGTTGAGTATTACGTTGGCTGTGGGTCTGTCGTAAATGGCCTTTATTATGTTGAGGTATGTTCCCTGTATACCCACTTTGATGAGTTTTTATCATGAATGGATGCTAAATTTTGTGAAATGCGTTTTCTGTGTCTATTGAGATGGTCATGTGATTTTTATCCTTCCTTTTGTTAATGTAGTGTATCACATTGATTGATTTGTGAATGTAGAACCATCCTTGTGACCCTGGAATAAATCCAGCTTGATCACGGTGTATGATCCTTTTTATGTATTGTTGGATCCAGTTTGATAATATTTTGTTGAGAATTTTTACATCTATATTCATCAAAGATATTGGCCTGTAATTTTCTTTATTTGTAGTATCTTTGTCTGGTTTTGGTATCAGTGTAATGGTGGCCTCGTAGAATGAATTTGGGAGTGCTCCCATCTCTTCAGTTTTTTGGAATAGTTTGAGAAGGATAGGTATTTGTTCTTCTTTATATGTTTGGTGGAATTTCCCTGTGAAGCCATCCAGTCCTGGACTTCTGTTTGCTGGGAGTATTTTTATTACAAATTCAATTTCACTTCTAGTGATTGCTCTGTTCAAGTTGTTTCTTCTTGATTCAGTCTTGGCAGGCTGTATATTTCAAGAAATTTGTCTGTTTCTTCTAGGTTGCCCAATTTGTTGACATATGACTGTTCATAGTATTCTCTTATGATTTTTTATATCTCTGTGGTATCAGTTGTTATTTCTCCTCTTTCATTTCTTATTTTGTTTATTCAACATTTTTTAAAATCATGAAATTAAAAAAAAAAACTCTAGATACCCAGCTTATCTTGAAAAATCAGGTCAGTTAGCAATCCTGGCTCACTTTCCCGCATGGCAGCAATTGGCTAGAGTGGAGTTATGACTGCCCCCTTTAGATAAGGTAGGAGTTCTTACTTCTATCACTCTCTGTTGTATTGTTTTCCTGGCTGTGAAGCTGAGTGTTTATTGTCATGCATGTGCTATAGTTTTTCTTATAATAGAAGAATATGACTCTGTATGTCTATTGAAAGTGAAAAGAATGTGTTTCAGCCTTTAGCCTATGGACAGCAGAGAACAGCGCTATACTATTGATCCCAAATCCAAGTGGGCATAATGAGTCACGTGGACAGAGGCAGAAGGAAGTCTTAACAGAAAAACTCTTTGGGAGTTTTTCATGCCAAATGGGATTTGTTGGAGGAGTCAGAGTTCTGAGCTTTAAAACCAAGGAAATACCCCTGCAGTTTTCACACATGCACTCAGCATATTAAGTCACCCCTTACATATGTGCAATATTTCCTACTCTAACTCCTAAAGGCTTCAAGCTAAAAAAAACCTTACTCTCACAAACACCCTTCCTTAATTTTGTCTTAAATTGATGCTGAGGATGGCAATTTGGGAATTATTTAGAAAATTTTAATTGGATTTACATTAATTACCTGACATTTCTACTTTTAGAAATTTACAATTTATGAACCTTCTCACACACAAAATACCTAGAATGTATATTCTAGGATGTCCACTGAAACATCGAGGTGTAATGGAGGAAACAAAGGAAACCACCTTGATGTTCATAATAGAAGGCTAGATTCAGTAAATTATGGTATATACAAAGAATGGAATACTGTACAGCCATTAAAAAGAATGAGAGAGACCTTCAAGATGGCGGAGGAGTAAGACGTGGAGATCACCTCCCTCCCCACAAGTACATCAGAAATACATCTACATGTGGAACAACTCCCACAGAACACCTACTGAACACTGGCAGAAGACCTCAGACTTCCCAAAAGATTTTTTTTTTTTTCCTTTTTCTCTTTTTGTGAGTGTGTATGTGTATTCTTCTTTGTGTGATTTTGTCTGTATAGCTTTGCTTTTACCATTTTTCCTAGGGCTCTGTCTGTCCGTTTTTGTTTCTCATTTTTTTTTTCTTAGTATAGTTTTTAGCGCTTGTTATCATTGGTGGATTTGTTTTTTGGTTTGATTGCTCTCTTCTTTCTTCTTTTTTTTTTCCTTTTTAAAAAATTTTTTAATTTTTAATATTTTTTTATTTTAATAACTTTATTTCATTTTATTTTATTTTATTTTATTTTTCTCTTTCTTTCCTTTTTCTCCCTCTTCTTCTGAGCCATGTGGCTGACAGGGTCTTGGTGCTCTGGCCAGGTGTCAGGCCTGTGCCTCTGAGGTGGGAGAGCCGAGTTCAGGACATTGGTCCACCAGAGACCTTCTGGCTCCACGTAATATCAAACAGCAAAAGCACTCCCAGAGATCTCCATCTCAATGCTAAGACCCAGCTCCACTCAATGACCAGCAAGCTACAGTGCTGGACACCCTATGCCAAACAACTAGCAAGACAGGAACACAACCCCACCCATTAGCAGAGAGGCTGCCTAAAATCATAGTAAGGTCACAGACACCCCAAAACACACCACCGGCCACGGTCCTGCCCACCAGAAAGACAAGATCCAGCCTCATCCACCAGAACACAGGCACCAGTCCCCTCCACCAGGAAGCCTACACAACCCACTGAACCAACCTTAGCCCCTGGGGGCAGACACCAAAAACAATGGGAACTACGAACCTGCAGCCTGCGGAAAGGAGACCCCAAACACAGTAAGTTAAGCAAAATGAGAAGACAGAGAAACACACAGCAGATGAAGGAGCAAGGTAAAAACCCACCAGAACAAACAAATGAAGAGGAAATAGGCAGTCTACCTGAAAAAGAATTCAGAGTAATGATAGTAAAGATGATCCAAAATCTTGGAAATAGAATGGAGAAAATACAAGAAACGTTTAACAAGGACCTAGAAGAACTAAAGAGAAAACAAACAAACATTGATGAACAACACAATAAATGAAATTAAAATTTCTCTAGAAGGAATCAATACCAGAATAACTGAGGCAGAAGAATGGATAAGTGACCTGGAAGATAAAACAGTGGAAAGGGACTTCCCTGGTGGTGCAGTGGTTGGGAATCCGCCTGCCAATGTGGGGGACGTGGGTTCAAGCCCTGGTCCCAGAGAATCCCACATGCTGCGGAGCAGCTGGGCCTGTGCACCACTACTACTGAGCCCGTGCACCACAACAGAGAGTAGCCCCCGCTCGCCGCAACTGGAGAGAGCCAGTGCAAAGCAATGAAGACCCAACACAGCCATAAATAAATAAATAAATAAACTTATTTTTTAAAAAAATAGTGGAAATAACTACCACAGAGCAGAATAAAGAAAAAAGAATAAAAAGAATTGAGGACAGTCTCAGAGACCTCTGGGACAACATTAAACACACCAACATTCAAATTATAGGGGTCCCAGAAGAAGAAGAGAAAAAAAAAGGGACTGAGAAAATATTTGAACAGATTATGGTTGAAAACTTCCCTAATATGGGAAAGGAAATAGTCAATCAAGCCCGGGAAGCCCAGAGAGTCCCATACAGGATAAATCCAAGGAGAAACATGCCAAGACACATATTAATGAAACTATCAAAAATTAAATACAAAGAAAAAATATTAAAAGCAGCAAGGGAAAAACAACAAATAACATACAAGGGAATCCCCATAAGGTTAACAGCTGATCTTTCAGCAGAAACTCTGCAAGCCAGAAGGGAGTGGCAGGACATATTAAAGTGATGAAAGGGAAAAACCTACAACCAAGATTACTCTATCCAGCAAGGATCTCATTCAGATTCAGTGGAGAAATTAAAACTTTACAGACAAGCAAAAGCTGAGAGAATTCAGCACCACCAAACCAGCTCTACAACAAGTGCTAAAGGAACTTCTCTAGGCAGGAAGCACAAGAGAAGGAAAAGACCTACAATAACAAACCCAAAACAATTAAGAAAATGGTAATAGGAACATACATATCAATAATTACCTTAAATGTAAATGGATTAAATTGCTCCAACCAAAAGACACAGACTGGCTGAATGGATACAAAAACAAGACCCATATATATGCTATCTACAAGAGACCCACTTCAGACCTAGGGACACATACAGACTGAAAGTGAGGGGATGGAAAAAGATATTCCATGCAAATGGAAATCAAAAGAAACCTGCAGTAGCAATTCTCATATCAGACGAAATAGACTTTAAAATAAAGATGATTACAAGAGACAAAGAAGGACACTACATAATGATCAAGGGATCAATCCAAGAAGAAGTTATAACAATTGTAAATATTTATGCACCCAAAATAGGAGCACCTCAATACATAAGGCAAATGCTAACAGCCATAAAAGGGGAAATCAACAGTACCACAATCATAGTAGGGGACTTTAACACCCCACTTTCACCAATGGACAGATCATCCAAAATGAAAATAAATAAGGAAACACAAGCTTTAAGTGATACATTAAACAAGATGGACTTAATTGATATTTATAGGACATTACATCCAAAAACAACAGAATACACTTTCTTCTCAAGTGCTCATGGGAAATCCTCCAGGATAGATCATATCTTGGGTCACAAATCAAGCCTTGGTAAATTTAAGAAAATTGAAATCATATCAAGTATCTTTTCCAACCACAATGCTATGAGACTAGATATCAATTACAGGAAAAAATCTGTAAAAAATACAAACACATGGAGGCTAAACAACACACTACTAAATAACCATGAGATCACTGAAGAAATCAAACAGGAAATCAAAAAATACCTAGAAACGAAAGACAATGAAAACATGATGACCCAAAACCTATGGAATGCAGCAAAAGCAGTTCTAAGAGGGAAGTTTATAGCAATACAATCCTACCTCAAGGAACAAGAAACAGCTCAAATAAACAACCTAACCTTACACCTAAAGCAATTAGAGAAAGAAGAACAAAAAAACCCCAAAGTTAGCAGAAGGAAAGAAATCATAAATATCAGAGCAGAAATAAATGAAATAGAAACAAAGAAAACAATAGCAAAGGTCAATAAAACTAAAAGCTGGTTCTTTGAGAAGATAAACAAAATTGATAAGCCATTAGCCAGACTCATCAAGAAAAAAAGGGAGAAGACTCAAATCAATAGAATTAGAAATGAAAAAGGAGAATTAACAACTGACACTGCAGAAATACAAAGGATCATGAGAGATTACTACAAGCAACTATATGCCAATAAAATGGACAACCATGAAGAAATGGACAAATTCTTAGAAAAGCACAACCTTTTGAGACTGAACCAGGAAGAAATAGAAATATAAACAGACCAATCACAAGCACTGAAATTGAGACAGTGATTAAAAATCTTCCAACAGGGCTTCCCTGGTGGCGCAGTGGTTGGGAGTCTGCCTGCCAATGCAGGGGACACGGGTTCGAGCCCTGGTCCGGGAAGATCCCACATGCTGCAGAGCAACTAGGCCCGTGAGCCACAATTACTGAGCCTGCGCGTCTGGAGCCTGTGCTCCGCAACAAGAGAGGCCGCGATAGTAAGAGGCCCACGCACCGCGATGAAGAGTGGCCCCCATTTGCCGCAACTACAGAAAGCCCTCACACAGAAACGAAGACCCAACACAGGCATAAATAAATAAATAAATAAATATTTTAAAAAAAAATCTTCCAACAAACAAAAGCCCAGGACCAGATGGCTTCACAGGCGAATTCTATCAAACATTTAGAGAAGATCTAACACCTATCCTTCTCAAACTCTTCCAAAATATAGCAGAGGGAGGAACACTCCGAAACTCATTCTACGATGTCACCATCACCCTGATACCAAAACCAGACAAAGATACTACAAAAAAAGAAAATTACAGACCAATATCTCTGATGAATATAGATGCAAAAATCCTCAACAAAATACTAGCAAACAGAATCCAAAAACACATTAAAAGGATCATACACCATGATCAAGTGAGATTTATCCCAAGGATGTAAGGATTCTTCAATATATGCAAATCAATCAATGTGATACACCATATTAACAAATTGAAGAATAAAAACCATATGATCATCTCAACAGATACAGAAAAAGCTTTTGGCAAAATTCAACACCATTTATTGTAAAAAACTCTCCAGAAAGTGGGCATAGAGGGAACCTACCTCAATATAATGAAGGCCATATACGACAAACCCACAGCAAACATCATTCTCAATGGTGAAAAACTGAAAGCATTTCCTCTAAGATCAGGAACAACAGAAGGATGCCCACTCTCAACACTATTATGCAACATGGTTTTGGAAGTCCTAGCCACGGCCATCAGAGAAGAAAAAGAAATAAAAGAAATCCAAATTGGAAAAGAAGATGTAAAGATTTCACTGTTTGCAGATGACATGATACTATACATAGAGAATCCTAAAGACTCTACCAGAAAACTACTAGAGCTAATCAACGAATTTGGTAGAGTAGCAGGATACAAAATTAATGCACAGAAATCTCTTGCATTCCTATACACTAATGATGAAAAATCTGAAAGAGAAATTAAGGAAACACTCCCATTTACCATTGCAACAAAAAGAATAGAATGCCTAAGAATAAACCTACCTAAGGACACAAAAGACCTGTATGCAGAAAACTATAAGACACTGATGAAAGAAATTAAAGACGATACCAACAGCTGGAGAGATATACCATGTTCTTGGATTGGAAGAATCAACATAGTGAAAATGACAATACTACCCAAAGCAATCTACAGATTCAAAGCAATCCCTGTCAAACTACCAATGGCATTTTTCACAGAACGAGAACAAAAAATTTCACAATTTGTATGGAAACACAAAAGACCCCAAATAGCCAAAGCAATTTTGAGAAAGAAAAATGGAGCTGGAGGAATCAGGCTCCTGGACTTCAGACTATACTACAAAGCTACAGTAATCAAGACAATATGGTACTGGCACAAAAACAGAAATATAGATCAATGGAAGAGGATAGAAAGCCCAGAGATAAACCCACGCACATATGGTCACCGTATTTTTGATAAAATATACAAAATGAATATACAATGGATAAAAGAATATACAATGGAGAAAAGACATCCTCTTCAATAACTGGTGCTGGGAAAATTGGACAGCTACATGTAAAAGAATGAAATTAGAACACTTCCTAACACCACACACAAAAATAAACTCAAAATGGATTAAAGATCTAAATATAAGGCCAGACAGTATAAAACTCTTAGAGGAAAACATAGGCATAAAACTCTATGACATAAATCACAGCAAGATCCTTTTTGACCCACCTCCTAGAGAAATGGAAATAAAAACAAAAATAAACAAATGAGACCTAATGAAACTTAAAAGCTTTTGCACAGCAAAGGAAAACATAAATAAGACGAAAAGACAAACCTCAGAATGGGAGAAAATATTTGCAAATAAAGCAACTGACAAAGGATTAATCTCCAAAATTTACAAGCAGCTCATGCAGCTCAATATCAAAAAAAACAACCCAATCCAAAAATGGGCAGAAGACGTAAATAGACATTTCTCCAAAGAAGATATACAGATTGCCAACAAATACATGAAAGGATGCTCAACATCACTAATCATTAGAGAAATACAAATCAAAACCACAATGAGGTGTCACCTCACACCTGTCAGAATGGCCATCATCAAAAAATCTACAAACAAAAAATGCTGGAGAGGGTGTGGAGAAAAGGGAACCCTCTTGCACTGTTGGTGGGAGTGTAAATTGATACAGCCACTATGGAGAACAGTATGGAGGTTCCTTAAAAAACTAAAAATAGAGCTACCATATGACCCAGCAATCCCACTACTGGGTGTATACCCTGAGAAAACCATAATTCAAAAAGCAACCTAAGTGTTCATCGACAGATGAATGGATAAAGAAGATGTGGTACATATATACAATGGAATATTACTCAGCCATAAAAAGAAACGAAATTGAGTTATTTGTAGTGAGGTGGATGGACCTAGAGTCTGTCATACAGAGTGAAGTAAGTCAAAAAGAGAAAAACAAATACCGTATGCTAACACATATATATGGAATCTAAAAAAAAAAAAAAGGTTCAGAAGAACCTAGGGGCAGGACAGGAATAAAGACTCAGATGTAGAGAATGGACTTGAGGACACAGGGAGTGGGAAGGGTAAGCTGGGACGAAGTGAGAGAGTGGCATGGACATATATACACTACCAAATGTAAAATAGGTAGCTAGTGGGAGGCAGCCACATAGCACAGGGAGATCAGCTCGGTGCTTTGTGTCCACCTAGAGGGGTGGGACAGGGAGGGTGGGAGGGAGACGCAAGAAGGAGGAGATATGGGGATATATGTATATGTATAGCTGATTCACTTTGTTATACAGCAGGAACTAACACACCATTGTAAAGCAATTATACTCCAATAAAGATGTTAAAAAAATAAAATAAAATAAAAAGAATGAGAGTGCTCTATTTGAATGTATTCGGAAATGTCTCTGAAATATTTATAAAGCTAAGGACAGAACAATGTATGTATTATATGCTTGTGTGTGTGTAAAAAAGAGAGAAAATATGTATGTATACATATATATTAGTCTAGAAGGATATGTGAGACACTAGTATACCATTTGCCTCTGGGGAGGAGAACTGGGTCATTGGGGCTAGGGTGGGAGTGAGATGTACTTTTCACTATGTATCCTTGTGTTTTTTTTGAATTTATATCATGTGTTTGTATTATCCATTCAAAATAATAATTTTTAAAAAAATAAATATATAAATGCCAAGTTCTAACACCCTTAACTCATACTACTATAATGACAAGCATATTAACTCAGAGGTTAGACTCAGGAATGCTTCATAATATAAGCACAAAGTCATCTTACCTTCTCTTACCCAAGTTCTAGTTCATTTGTTGTTGGAAATCTCAGAATGCATTATCCCCTTCTAAAAATAGTATTCTGGATGGTATTTGGGTTTCTTGGCTCTGCCAAAGTCCAGAGAACTCAGAATGCAGCTGAACTTCAGGCCTGGCAACCTGGGTCACCATCTCCAATACCGGGGGGAAACCACTCCTGGCTTCTTCTCCGGAGACCAGAGTCCACTTCTGCTGCAACCCTACCTGCAGGACTCTCCCTATCCCCCAACCAGAAGGCAAGGGGACTGGGCTTGGATATGAACTGTCTAAGAGTATGTGTGTGTGTGTGTGTGTGTGTGTGTGTGTGTATGGTGGTTGTTGTTTAGTAACATTCATGGTTCAAATCCCAGTGTCACTTATTAGCTTTATATAATTTTGGACATGTTACTTAACCTCTCTGAGACTTAGTTCCCTTATCTATTTATTAGGTTTAGATAATAATAGTATCTTTCTCATAGGGTTAAATGATGAATCCATGTAAAGTATTTAAAACAGTGCTGAGCACACAGTCAGTGCTCAATAATTTTTTGGTTTATTTGTCTTCTAGACTTTGTAATATTTTATCTCTTTACATTAAAAAAAAAAAAGATCAGAAGCAAAATGGCCAAAAACAAAGTCTGCGAGTTCTCTTTATACCCATTCCTCGTCCTTTTCTCCTCCCTCCCTTCCCAGAGGTAACCACTATTCTGTAGTTTGTGTGTCCTCAATAAATGTAGGGCACACTTTCCATGGGGTTATGTTTGCAGGAAGACAACCCATTCACAGGTGTTCTACCCATGCCCACTCTCTCTCCTCGATCAGGTGGTGAGCTATGCCCCATTCACACTCTTCCCCTCACTGGTCACGAGTGCCCTGCTGGAGCAGGCCTATGCTGTGCAAATGGACTTCAACCTGCTGGTGGATGCTGTCAGCCAGAACGCTGCCTTTCTGGAGCAAACTCTCTCCAGGTACAGGGCAGTGGGGCTTTGGGGACTGTGAGGTGCTAGAACCAAGGGATTGGAAGACTGGGGAGTCATGAGCTATTACTCAGGCAGGTGACTTGGTGGGGTGGGGGACAGGTACTCCCCAGGAGAAACAGAAATTTGTAGAATAGAAGTTAGGAGACCTGGCTTCTAACCCTGGCTCTACCACTTATTTATATGGCCTCAAGCAAGTTCCTCTCTTTCTCTGGGCCTCAATTTCTTCATCTGTCAAATGGGAGGTTGGCCTAAATCTAAGGTCCCTTCCAACATTGACATTCTGTGATTCTCTGACCCATGACCCCTCTGCTTTGAAGACTGAAATTTCCATTTGTAATTAGGGAGAGTCAACCTAGTTTTAGAGAAAACAGAGGGCAGGAGAGGTTATTGGGTTTAAAGTCAGATTTCCTACTTCTCTTAAGCAGTGACCCTTTCTTGTCACTTCAGGCCTCTTATCTCTGGGTGGGATGGGGTGCAGACTGGGCCACACCCAGTTCACGAGGATACAGAACCCCTGAAATGGCTCACTCTATCCCCCCCTCTCTGTCTCTTCTCCCTTGATCTTTTTTCCCCTTGAGGCCCTGGAGCAAGGGAAATTTCTTTTTTTTTTTTTTTTAATAAATTTATTTATTTATTTATTTTGGCTGCGTTGGGTCTTCGTTGCTGTGTATAGGCTTTCTCTAGTTGTGGCAAGTGGGGGCTATTCTTCGTTCTGCTGCGCGGGCTTCTCATTGCGGTGGCTTCTCTTTTTGCGGAGCTCAGGCTCTAGCCACACGGGCTTCAGTAGTTGTGGCACGTGGGCTCAGTAGTTGTGGCTCATGGGCTCTAGAGTGCAGGCTCAGTAGTTGTGGCGCACGGGCTTAGTTGCTCCGCGGCATGTGGGATCTTCCTGGACCAGGGCTTAAACCCGTGTCCCCTGCATTGGCAGGCGGATTCTTAACCACTGCGCCACCAGGGAAGCCCGGGAAATTTCTTTATTTTAGAATTAAATTAGAATTAAATATATATATGTGTGTGTGTGTGTGTGTATGTGTGTGTGTAGAGAGAGAATATGTGTGTGTGTGTGTGTGTGTATATATATATATATATATATATGGTTGCATGTCTCATTAATTTTTCAAAAGAAAAGAACTATTTTGTTAAACACAAAATCTTTCTTTTTTTTAAATATTTATTTATTTGGCTGCACTGGGTCTTAGTTGCAGCATGCGGGATCCAGTTCCCCAACCAGGGATCGAACCCGGGCCCCCTTCATTGGGAGCTCGGAGTCTCAACCGCTGGCCCACCAGCGAAGTCCCCACAAAATCTTTTAAAAATGTGCACATTGGGCTTCCCTGGTGGCGCAGTGGTTGGGAATCTGCCTGCCAATGCAGGGGACACGGGTTCGAGCCCTGGTCTGGGAAGATCCCACATGCCGCGGAGCAACTACGCCCGTGAGCCACAACTGCTGAGCCTGCGCGTCTGGAGCCTGTGCTCCACAACAAGAGAGGCCCGCGCACCGCGATGAGGAGTGGCCCCCGCTCGCCGCAACTGGAGAAAGCCCTCGCACAGAAACGAAGACCCAACACAGCCAAAAATAAATTAATTAATTAATTTAAAAAAAAAAAAATGTGCACATTGGTGTGAGGGTGAAAACGAGAAGGATTCATAATGGTAAGAAGTTTGGAAACCATTGACTTGGAGCTAAAAACCCACTGAGTCCTGAATGTACAAACCTTTCCACCACCTTTTCCTCAGATCTTTCTCGGGATGGGCCCGGCTTTTGTACCTGTGATTCTAGATTGTGGGAAATATGAGCAGCCTGATTTATGACCTTTATCCTAAAGCTGCAGTTATGTGTGAGACCTTCCCTGCAGCCCACCTCTGCAACCCCTGTCTTCCCTATTACCCTCTCCTCTGAAATACACACAAACCCTAGCTTGTAAGGGAGAAAAGGCCCAGGGTCACATGAGCTAGAATAGCAGCCTAGGAGAGTCCCAGCTTAGGGACTCTCCTCTTCACCAAGGGCCGCGAAACCCCATGAGAGCTGGCTGGGGAGAGAGGAACTTCAGGGCAGGCCTGAGCTACATGGGCTCAGTGGGGTCCCTGTAACAAGGTGAGCCTGAGAGTTAGGCTTGAGCAGGCATGCAGAGACCACCCTGAATCTTGAGAGGCAACAAGTTAGTTACCTGTGGGTGTTTCTTCCTAAGGCTCCAGAAAACCATACTGGCTGGGTCCTACTTCATGTCACATGTCACAGTAGCACACTGGGCCATGATGATGAGCTAGCAGAGATATGGTCCCCATCCTCATGTGGTTTATAGTCAAATAGGAGAGACAATACTAGTCATCACACAAATAAAATGGAAAATTACAACTGCAATCAGTGCTATAAAGGAGAGTGCACACCAGGGGAATCTGACCCAGATAGGGAAGGCTTCCTTGAGGAAATTACATCATATAAGGACTGGTTGAAGAAAAAAATTAGGATATTTAGCTTGAGTCAGAAAAACCTTTTGGGGCACAGGGCATAACTGCTGTCTTCTAATCTCTGAGTGCTGCCATGGAAGAGGTGGAAAAGACTTGTCCTGGGAGGTCCCAGAACATAGGGGAAGCTACGGGGAGTTAATGTTAGGTCAACTAGAAAGCTTACCAACTACAGAATGGTCATATCGTATGCCAGTTTTGAATTCTTCTTGGGACCACACACTATGTTCAATTCTGTACATGTAATATCTCATTTACTCTTCACTACAACTCTCTGTTATAAATATAATTATATTCCTCTTCATTTTACAGATGAGCAAACTGAAGCATAGAGGTGACATGATTGTCTGAGGTTGCCCAATAGCGAGTGGTAGAGCTGGGATTTGAACCCAAGTCATCTGGCTCTAAAGCTGGGTTCTAAACCACTGTTGTCTACAGGGTTGGTGTGGGTGTTCAATTTTGAGCCAGTAGACCCAGAGCAGATTCAGGAGACAATGGAAATCCTTGACCTTTAATGTTCGATGTAGCCTAGAAAATACTGTTTCCTCTTTCAGCACCATCAAAAGGGACAACTTTACTGCTCATCTCTTTGACATCCACAAGCAAGTCCTGAAGGAGGGCATTGCCCAGGTAACCATTCCCCACTTCACCCCAGTCTGGGACCTGCCCCTCCCATCTCGTTCTCTCTTTTTTTTTTTAACCAGAAGAATTTGGCCTAGTCCCTGAGCTCATGGGAATCTGCCTCTCATTGGTCCCCACTGGGTTTATACATTAGTGGCCAATCCTGGAATGTCCCAAAGAATGATTCCACTGGGTTTGGGAGTGTTAGCTGGCACCTCTGCATAGAGTTCATGGTACCTGTCTGCTCTGTGGCTAGGCCCTCAGAGTCAGCCCCTGGGCAAATGTCCTCAGCCTTCAGTTTTCCCCACAGGCGGTGTTCCTGGGCCTGAATCGCTCAGACTACATGTTCCAGCGCAACGCAGATGGCTCTGCAGCCCTGAAACAGATTGAAATCAACACCATCTCTGCCAGCTTTGGGGGCCTAGCCTCCCGGACCCCTGCTGTGCATCGGTGGGTCCCTTGGGCAATCCTGGGCACACTAGTGAGGTGTCAGCCTGATGAACCTACAATCATAGGTCGGGGCAGGGATGTCCAATGCTGACTGTGCCTTCCTGGGCCTTGGGTCATGTGTTTCCACCTCGTAGCACAGTTTCCACTTGTAATTAGGTCTTGGTGTGTCAGAGAAAGAAGGGACCTCAGGGTTCATCTGATCCTGCCCCTTCATTGTACAAGTTAGTATTCCAGGCAGAAGGAACAGTATCTGTGAGGGTCCTGAGGTAAGAAAGAGGCCCGAAAGGAGGTCAGAGTCCAAGGCAGAGAGGGAACAGGGGCTTCCCTTCTGAGCACTGGACCCTAGCAACATCCGCTTCTAGTCAGTAGTGATGCTCCAGGTTGCTGGGATTCCAGATGGTCTGTAGCTGGATTCCAGACAGTACCTGGGGCTCAGGGAAAGGGGTTTCAGTTCACTGGGAGGCTTGTGTGGAGTGGAAACACAGGGTCTCAGGGCTCCTCTGGGCATGTACACCAGGGGCCAGGCTTAGGGCAGCCCGACACATTCCAGCCTGAGGTGGATCCTACAAGAGCATGATGGTAGGATGCTTTTTAGTGCTCAGCTGACTCTCAAAGTGATGTTCCTATAAGTGTCTATGAATCACAGGCAGAAGGGTCTTCCAGGTCCATCCAGTTACTAAGTAGGCATCTCTCTTTCAACAGACATGTTCTCAATGTCCTGGGTAAGACCAAAGAAGCTGCCAAGATCCTCTCCAATAATCCCAGCAAGGGATTGGCCATGGGGATTGCCAAAGCCTGGGAACTCTACGGCTCAGCCAAGTAAGGGGAAGAAAAAGTGTCAGCAGAATCCTGCTTTAGATTCAGCATTCATGGATGCAGCAACTTCTTTGCCTGACATCATTAGGAAATCATGAGAGAATTTTTCTTGAAATAGAAGCTTATACTTTGAAGTACCAAAATTATTTTAATGGGGTTTTGGGCTTCCTTCTTAAGAGATGCTGATGATAATTTAATCTTTTCTCATTGGCTACAGGTGATCGTTATGACAGTCAGTGATTGCATCTTGATGTAATGCAGGGGTGCTACCTAGAGTGAGAGAGGCATGTGAGGTTGTTTGCCTGCACTAATGGGCCCAGTTATTAGGCTTTATGCTCTTATTCTTTTCTTCATAGTTTTTCTGTCTGTTTTCCTACTAACAGCTCTTACTTCTTACTGCTGTCACTTTGCTTGAATTTAGAATCTCCACTGCCATCCTTATACCTCCTTTCTGATTTGTTGTAGTTTGGGAAAGCAAATGATCTGTTATATTTGTGTCTAATGAGTGTGAGGGCCTTTTTGATGAGTAAATGCATAAACTTTGATTTAGGGATTTTATAGTATCTGTTTTAACTGTTCAGAGGCATTATTTTGCTTCCTTCCTATTTCTCAACCGTGCTCCAGATGTGTAAAGATGCTAGACGTTCCAGATATGACTTCCGGATAAGTGAGCGGCCACTGTACTAACAGTTATTGCTATGTTAATATAGCATTAATAGTTTACCCTTAATGAGCACCTACTAGTGCCACACTTTGTGCTAAGCTCTTCACATACAGGATCTCATTGAATCTCATTTCAAACACTCTGAGGTAGATATTATTCATCTCCCCCATTTTAAAGATGAGGAAACTGAGGTTCAGAGAAGTGAAGTGCATTGTTCAAGGTCAAGTGGTGAGTTGGTGGTAGAGCCCAGAGTCCATCTCCCTCTAGAACCTGCATTCTTAATCACTTTATTGCCTCCAAGAGAGCCTCTCTGGGCTTGTTGAGCCTCACTAAGACTCAAGAAACCTCAGACTCTGAGCATTTGGAAGTCATCAGACAAATATTTTGTCAAGTAGAACTCTTGGCTAGGTTGTATTTTAAGAGTGAAGCCAGGAGATGGGTCAGCTAGGGAACTGCTGATAGACAAATGCTGCAGAGGGTTTCTCTAGCCAGGCTGTGAATAACATGGAGAGAAAAGACTTGTGTGCTCAGAATTAGGCACTGGTAGGTAGGAGCTGTGGGGTCCCTGAGCCAGGAGTGGATTCCCTCATTTTGAGAGTCAAATAGGCACTTCTGCTGACCCAAATATGACCTTTGCTAAAGTCTGTTCTTTTCCCTGAACATCAGTTTCCTTACTTGTAAAACGGGGGTAATAATAATACCTAAAAGGATGGTAGTAAGAATTAAATGAAATCATAGATTTGAAAAATGCTTTAAAAAATTCAGTGAGGGTGGTACTTTCAATAATAACAATAATGATAGTGATAATTACTACCATTTAAAGAGTTTTATTTTACAGAAGAGCAAACGGAGGGCTCAGAGAGGTTGAATAACTTGCCCAAAGTCACACAGTTAGTAAGTTTAGAATTCACGTTTATCTGCCCCAAGGCCTCTGTTCTCTCTACTACACTGTTCTTCCGAAAGGAATGGTCCCATAGTATAAACTGAAAAACTGAGGTGCGAGCATTTGTAGAGCAGAGAATTTTCATCAATTATCTCATACTTTTTTAAAGAATTTTTTAAAATTAAGCCTGGAAATGAATTATGATTTCAATTTAGACATTTATTCAAACTCTTTCAAAATATAGTGTCTGTGGTTAGAATGAGTAGGGATAAGAAAAGGGGATTCTTGATATAAAAGGTTGGGAACTATGATCTATTTAACACCCTTATCTTATACATGGGGAAATCAGGGCCCAAGGAAAGAAACAGACTTACCCAAGGGTATACCATAGATCACTGGCAAAGCCAGCACTGGGACTCTGGAGTCCTCATTCCCAGTCAGCATGCTACCGCTACTTCACCTCCCTTAGCTGATAACTTTCCTAGACCTGCTGTCAAGAGACTGCTCAGAATTAAAGGCAGGAGGAGGTAGAATATGTTTTCTGAGTCTGAGTCCAATTATTTGGCAGGAGGCTTCATTAACCAGAGCATGCAGTTCCACTTTAACCTACAGCCTCTCCTCCACCTTTTCTTGGAGGTGGGCCAGCCTGGGCCAAGTGCCACCTCCCACTCATGAGCAAAGCAGATCAGGCTACAAAGTAAAGAGCCAGGTCATTGGCCCTCGGGACTCTCTCAGGGCAAGACAGCTTGTGAAAGCACCATTTCTAGGTCGTCTCTCAGATACCCAACTCAAAACCAAGACTGCTTAACGTCATGTCTGACCTCAAGAGATTTCAGGCATGCCAGGAGAAGGGGCATACTAGGACCTGTGTTTTAGCTAAGTGGAAAGGAGTCAGGCAGAGTGTAGTCCAAGAGGTTCAGCTGAGGGAGGGAGAAGCAGAGATAGACAAGAGGCCAAGAATGGGAGGTCAGGAATCCACACTTAAAATCCTAAACCAAGTCTGCCCACCCAAGAGCTCAGCAAGAAGCCTTGGGCACAGAGCAATACAGCTACAGCAAAAATGGAGTTTGGTACTGCTGAGCAGTGACACTAAGAGAGTCTGGTGGGAGACACCTGGACCTGTTCTTGACAACTGAAAACAGCTTGGTTCGTAGCCAAACAGACAATTCTTTGGCATTAGCATTTCCCTGAGTCCTCGAGCTCTTGCTCCTTTAAGAAACATGTGGATAAGCAGAAAGGAAGAGGCCAGGTAAGTCCCAGTGATCCCATTAATACTGTGGGACCAAA
Source organism: Eubalaena glacialis (assembly GCF_028564815.1). Taxonomy (NCBI): domain Eukaryota; kingdom Metazoa; phylum Chordata; class Mammalia; order Artiodactyla; family Balaenidae; genus Eubalaena; species Eubalaena glacialis. Next base: position 24,903,516 of record NC_083728.1, read on the forward strand.
CATGGCCCTGTGTACCTCACAGAAATGTTGGGAGGCCCCAGGAGATAATGCCTTATTCATAGTTTTCTCTATAGTGTTTCTGTAGGATTCCGTTGAGGATTCCATTGAGCTATTCTTTTTTTTTTTTCTTTTTGAAAGAATCACTCACTTTTATTATATGCTTCACAATCTAGCAAAAGGGTCATAACCCCCAGCATTGTTCTTTTACAAAATATTCTTCAGTACTCTCACCTCTTTATTCTTCCAGAAGAACTTGGAATCATTATGTTAAATTCTAAGAAAAAGTCCTCTTGGGTTTTTGAGATGGTTTTAAATCTAAATTTTAATTTGCACAGAAGATTGACATCATTACAATATTTCATCTACCTACTGGAGAAGGGGCAGAGACATGTCCATTTTTTTCAAGTTTTCTATATTCAGGAAATAATGTGTTGTAGCCTCAGGTGTCTATGCCTGAGGCAGTCCTGAGTAGAGAGAATATCTACTCTTTCAGGGAAGCCGTGTTCTCATTCTCACTTCTGAGGGGGTGGGATGGAGGGAAAACAAGATTTGTAGCCACCTTGGGCCACCTGTGCTCTTTCCCCAGCGCTCGGGTGCTACTGATTGCTCAAGAGAAGGAAAGGAATATATTTGACCAGCGTGCCATAGAGAATGAGCTACTGGCCAGGTAAGTAAAGGAGGGGAGACCTCCAGATGTAGCCCCAGGACTGGGGAGAGCCACTCAGAACAGAGCATCCACTCTGAGCCTTGCCCATCTTTCCCAGGAATATCCATGTAATCCGGCGAAAGTTTGAAGATGTCTCTGAAAAGGGGTCTCTAGACCAGGACCGAAGACTGTTTATGTAAGTGTCCAGGAAGCATTCCCCAAGGATCCAATAGAGGGCTGATTTAGGAAACTCATCCTGCTGCCCACTTCCCCTAAATAATCCTTTCTTCTGGGAGATGTGATGGCTTGCTTCCTTCTCTCTGAACTTTAGGGTGAACTCTGAAAATATCCCACCATCCCAGGAAATTTTGGAGAAGCCAAGTTCTGCTTCTAACGGGTTGTATCAGAGCTATTGACATTCTGGATAACCTTGGTTTTCATATGCCTCTGGGCTCCCAAAAGTTTTCTTGTCCTTCTTGGCTGGTCAAGTCAGACCTGGGCAGTTGGGTTGGGCAGTCAAGGAGGAAGAGGAGTAGCCAGCTCATTCTTTGATTGGTCTGGGAGTTGCTCTCTGAGGTCTCATGCAAGACCTCAGAGGGCCTGGATTTGTGTTCCAAGCCAGGCCCTGTGCTCCTCTTCAGGGGCCACCACCAAGTGACTTCAGTATCACATATTTGGGTAGCATTGCTTACAGCACACATTTTTAGACCTGGAAATGTGTGATTCTTAAAATTAAGAATCTCCTGGCATTTCACAATACCTTACTATTTTCAAAGTGTGCTTTTATCTTAACAAAACAATTAATTTACTTTCCAGATAAATCAAACAATATCAAATAAATCAAAGAAAAGGGGAAGAAATTCAAAAAGACAGTGTGTGGCTTAACTAGATTCATATTTTGCATCTCCCCACCCTCACCCCCTACCATTTAAAAAAATCAGCTACTTTAAGCAGTGTAAATACAAATGTGTTTTGCTAGCAATATGATTATATATAGCAATATGATTCTGCTGCTCAGTAATTTTGAGCCCACTTTAAAAAAATTTACCTAATTTGATTCTGGTTGCCTTCGGCCTTACTAGAATGACTCTAGATCTGGAATATTAGAAAGCATTCCCCACTGCATACCTCCATTTTTTAGTGGAAGCATTGATGGTGTGGGTGTCTACTTTCATACTTCCAATGAATCCCTGGTCAGGCTACCCCTGTGGACTGACTTTCAAAGAAGCCAAATGCATTTTGATGCACCCTGAAATAGATTGAACCACTGAATACATCAGTTTTATTTTATTTTTATTTTTTAACTTTTATAAATTTATTTATTTTATTTAATTTATTTTTGGCTGTGTTGGGTCTTCGCTGCTGCACGCGGGCTTTCTCTAGTTGGGGTGAGCGGGGGCTACTCTTCGTTGCAGTGCACGGGCTCTAGGCGCACGGGCTTCAGTAGTTGTGGCTCGCGGGCTCTAGAGCGCAGGCTCAGTAGTTGTGGCGCACAGGCTTAGTTGCTCCACAGCATGTGGGATCTTCCCAGACCAGCGCTCGAACCCGTGTCCTCTGCATTGGCAGGCAGATTCTCAACCACTGCGCCACTAGGGAAGTCCCTGAAGACATCAGTTTTAATTTAACACAACAGCTTTCTCCATCCTGTGTTCTAGGGACGGCCAGGAAGTTGCTGTGGTTTACTTCCGGGATGGCTACATGCCAAGTCATTACAGTCTACAGGTTGGTACTTTCTGTTAGACCATTCTTTGCCTCTGGGACCTACCATCGTTCTTCAGAGATTCAACTCAGGTGTCACAACAACCTAGGTTATTTCCTGAGCTCTGGCTTCAGTTCATCCTCAGGGAACTTGCTGCTGGAACTTCCTATCCTCCCACAAGCTTTTTGCTGCCTCTCACTCTCTACACACAGTCTTCTAGAATCTGAATCCTCAGGAAACCACAATGCATCAGCCATTCACACTGTTTGTAGGGATATGCTGGTAAATGTGTAACAATAATCTTTCTGTGGAGACAAGCCCCTATTTGTAGCATTTTCTGATTTCTAGGTTGTAACTACTCCCATCCTGGCCAGTTTCAAAGCTACCCATCTTAACATCTCTGAACAGAGCTGGGAAGAGATGGGTCCAGTCAGCTCTCACTAGCCAATGCAAACCAGTGTCACTACACCACTGACCATTTCCTTCTTGCCAACTCTTCTCTTTTATCTGCATCAGAAAGTTTTTATCTGCTGTCCATTCATGTTAACGACAGTAATGATAATATCACCTTAGCTTGCTATCCTACCAGGTAGTTTCAAAATTACATTCCACATCCACTATTTCATTTAATCCTTATAACCACTCTGTGAGGTGTGTAATTATCCCCATTATATAGATGGAGAAACTAAGGTTTGAGAGATGCAGGTGCTTATCTAAGGTCCCACAGAGAGTTCCCAAACTTTCTCTCAGTCCAGTGGCTTTCCTAGTATATCATTCTCCTCCCCCTACCCCTAATCCACAGCATGGAGAAGCTAAGAAGCCCTACTTTCAGTTGGGAGAGGGTAAAGGAGAAAATAAGTTAGAAAATACCATAAGCAGTAGTCTGGGGGTCATGAGCATTTGGCTCTGCCTCTGTGTGACCAGGGGCAGGTTCCTGACCCTTTCTGGGCTCAGTTTCTGTAAGGTGAGGGAACTACACTAGAAAATTGAGGGAGCTCCTTCCAGATTGATAATTCTTTGAATGTAAGATCCTCCCTAAGGCCCAGCTGTATAGGGATCTGCCTCTTGTCTCCTTTTCAACCTCATTGCATGCCATCCCTCCACCTCACTCCCACCTTGCAGCCACACAGGTTTGTCAATCCCACTGTCTATTGGGAAAATGGATCCTGGTTCCAGGACAGGGGGTTTGGGGAAAGGGCCAAAGAAAACTTTATTGAGTTAACAAGGAGGGAAATTAGTGCATAAGGAGGAGAACATTTTTAGGGAACTGAGAAACTCAGACCAGTTTTAGACATGGAGGTGAATCTGCTAGGCTTAGTGAATTGCTAGGTGACCATGAGCAAGGCCCTGCTCATCTCTGAGTTTTGCTTTCCCTACTTTCCACGATGGGGTACTTTTCTGGGTTTTTCTCTGATATTCAGGGTACCTTTAACTCTACCCAGAACACTAGCCTAGTTGTTAGGTGGCTGGGGTTATTGGTGAAGACCAGGCAGAGATGCTGCAGGTGGACTGACTACATCAAAGAAAGGACAACATGCGTGGGGGGTGAGAGTGGGATGGGGGTGGTGGTGTTGTTCCTCAGGCCATAGCCCTGATCCTGCTGTGGGCAGTTTGATGTGGTCTGGAGTCAAGGACAGACTGTCCCTCTAGTGCCTGAGAATGGGGACTAGAGCTGGGAGGCATGATCCTCTGCTGTTTCCCTGCCTCTCACACCCTAAACTCCTGGCCCACCAGACTATTCATCCTGCGATTACTCACCTGCAGACCTTTGCTCATATTATCCTGTTAACCTTAATACCTCTTCCCTGTTGAGTCTCACCTGTCAGACTCTACCTGTCCACTCAATTTCACCTCATTAAACAACAACAACAAATATTTATTGAGCACCTACAAAGCTTCAGTCACTGTGTTAGACACTGGGGATACAACAGGAAATGAGACAGACGAGGGTCCTTATGGAGCTCACAGTTTGGTCAGGGAGATGGTCATCAGAAAGTAAACAAAAGTAGAAAAAATGGTTTTTTCTAGCTGGGGGAAACTCTTTGAAACAACAGGGTGAAAACACAGAGAATTATGGGGAAACCCACATTAAATAGGGTGGTTTGAAAAGATGACTTTGAGCCAAGATTTAAGGATGAGAGGGATCCAGCCATCCATTAGAAAAGCCAAAATGACAAGATTTCCAGGCAGAGGGAAATGCAGCAAATGCAAAGGCCCTGAGGTGGAAATGACATTTGTGTTTGAGGATTGACAAACCTGTGTGGCTGCAAGGTGGGAGTGAGGTGGAGGGATGGCATGGAATAAGGTTGAAAAGGAGACAAGAGGCAGATCCTTACAGGATCTTATAGGCCGTGGTAAGGAGTTTGTATTTTATTTGTAGTACAGTAGGAAGCTGAGCTCATAAACAAGTGTCCCACCCCTTTCAAACCTCTTCATCAATTGTTCTACACCTTTTCACCTTTTGTCATTTTCCCTTTTAATTATAGTCATGTGTCATTGTGCTAGACCATAAGCTCCGTAAGGGCAAGAATCCTGCATAATAGGAGGGGCCATACCTGCCTCACAAGGATGTTGCAATGACCCTGGGAGATAATGAATGTGAGGATACCTGGCACCTGATGGATGCTCATTAAAGGTCAGCCAAAGTAAAATAAAGTAGAATTCCTTTTGGTTTCTTCTCTCTGCAGAACTGGGAAGCACGGCTGCTGCTGGAGAGGTCATGTGCTGTCAAGTGCCCGGACATTGCCACGCAGCTGGCTGGGACTAAGAAGGTGCAACAGGAGCTGAGCAGATCAGGCATGCTGGAGATGTTGCTCCCTGGCCAGCCTGAGGCCGTGGCCCGCCTCCGTGCCACGTTTGCTGGCCTCTACTCACTGGACATGGTGCGTGGGCAGCCCGCTTCTCCCACCACAGGCCCCCTAGGTATCAGGGACCCAGAGCCCAATGTGTAGCGGAGGCTGGAACTGGCACTGGGCTGGACTTGGGTCAGTGATGCTCTGAGAAAACCCCTAGAGCCCTGGGAACCCCTAGGTCTGGAATCCACTGTAAGCTCCCACAGCAAAGGTGGAGATGGGGACGGTAACCAGGGGAAGGGGCTGAGGTAGACAGCAAGAATTGAGGAATATCTGTACCCGTTTTCCAGACCTCTTGCTGCTCCTGAACTGTTGCCCAAGAAAGCTTGTTGTCACTGTACTCACTGCTACAGGGGGCTTGCTGGGGTCATATCCAGATAGTAGCATCCAGCCTAACGGGGCTTATGGCTCTTCCTCCTCCTGCTCTTCCTCTGATGCTGCTCTACACAACCAGCAGGACCTTGGCTCCTGCCTCTTTGGCCCAAGACTGCTAGTGACTGCTTTCTTGCCTCCTGCCAGGGTGAAGAAGGGGACCAGGCTATCACTGAGGCCATTGCTGCCCCTAGCTGCTTCGTGCTAAAGCCCCAGAGAGAGGGTGGAGGTAGGTGGTTCCCCCTTTGCAGGGCTGCTCAGTGAAAGGGGGCCAGCAGGCTGTCACCAGTGCTGATCTGCACTTGCTATGGGCATGGTCCCAGGCTCTGGGGGATACAAGAGGAACTGACACATGTCCCCACCTTGAACAGTGTCCCAGGAGACCCTGTGGTCAAGTGCAGTGGAGCACAAGGGAATGTGTGAGGCGAATGTGATAACCAGTACACTACAGAAATGCACGTGCGCAAGGGAATGTGGTTAACCAGCACTGGAGGGTTTGGGCAAGTGTAGTCTGAGGTGCCTGTGGGTGAATTGTGGGGAAGCAGGATGGGGGCATATCAGGAGGTTGGATATCTTCCTGCTTAGTTTGAACTCCTTGAGGGCAGGGATCATGTCTGCCTCATGTCTGTCTCCTGACCCAGAGGGGACGGTTTTTGATCTTGGCCTTAAGGGTTAGGTAGGCGTTTCCCAGGTGGAAAAGGGAGAAGAGTATTCCATACAGAAGAAGCAACCTCAGGCATAGGCACTGGTCCGTGAAAGTGTGGTATGTTTGGAGATTAATGAGTAACTGGTCAGGTTGGAGTGCAGTGTGGGAGGTGAGAGAAGGCAGGGATTTGGGTTGGAAAAGATGGTTTGGGACCTGATTATAAAGGACGTTGAATATATGTAGGAAATTGGATTTTATCCTAAGGGTAGTGGGAAGCCATTAGAAAGTTTTAAGGAGGGAAGGGGCACATGATTGATCTAGGATCCGTGTTTCAGCCATGGTAGAGCGTGTCCTGGAATGTGGGGAGACACTGGTGGCAGAGAGACCATAGAGGAGACTGGTATAGTTGTCCAGAGAGCAATGTAGAAGGCTGGGCTAGGGCTTATGACAGTGTGGAGTACAAACTGAAGAGACATGTCCGAGTTCATGACAGGTAATGGAGAGGGAGGAGTTAAATGACTCAAGAATGCCTTTCACTTGATTGAGGGTAGGAAGGTCCAGGAGAAGCAGAGTCAGGCAGAAGTAATGAGTTCTGTTTGGACATGTTGGGTTTATTTTGGGAGCCCATGGGATATCTGTGATGTCTAGAGCAGGGAGCTTTAGTTAGAGATTTGGGAGTAAACAAGTTATAGGATATAGATGAAGCCTTGGAAGAGATCTCCCTGAAAAAAAAAGTATATACATGGAGGAGAGAACAAGGGTGAAGGACTGATTCCTTGGAAACCCCAATATTTAAGAGGGGCAGGAGCCAGTCAGGAAGGCTGAGAAGGAACAGCCATAAAGAGGTAAGAAGAGAACCAGGGCAGGATGGTGTGGTGGAAGGTGTGTTTGCTTGTAGAAGAGCTCTCCTGTTAAGGTGACATTTCCTCCTTGGAAGCCAGGCCTGCCCTGGGTTCACTGAGCTGGTGTCAGGAACGGAGGTTCCTGACTTGCCCACATGGCCCTAGAAGTGGGAGCACAGGGTGGAGAAGGTGGGGAGACGGTCCAGGGTGACTGCTTAGTGGAATTGCAGGTAACAACCTATACGGGGAGGAGATGGTACAGGCCCTGGAGCGGCTGAAGGACAGTGAGGAGAGAGCCTCCTATATCCTCATGGAGAAGATAGAACCTGAACCTTTTGAGAATTGTCTACTGCGACCTGGCAGCCCTGCCCGAGTGGTCCAATGCATTTCAGAGCTGGGCATCTTCGGGGTCTATGTCAGGTGAGCCAAGCAGTGTGTTTCCTTATCTAGTAAATGAGGCCAAGGATCCAAGATCTGCCCACCTCACAAGGCTATCAAATGAAGCCCAGATGAGAAGTGCTTTGAAACTATAAAGGAAATTCCAAGTAGTATCAAGATGGGTGAGAAAATAATCCTGGACTAGGAAACCCCAGGGAAGAAAAGAATTTGGGTCCAGTCCCAGGCCACTGGGGATTCTGGGAAAAGGTGGGATGGGCCAGCTAGAGGATACTCAGTGGCTTTGAAAAGCTGAGTGGCCCCTGGGTTTGGATTTGAGCACTAAAGAATCAGGAAGAGGAAGACTGGGGAATTTGTAAGGAACAGTTCCTGGTCCCTCATACCACTTCCTGCAAAATACTCATGCCACAGTCAGCACAAGGAAGGAATTCCAGATCCTACCATGCTCCCCACCAGAGCCTGCCTTCTCTATAATCTTCCCCTCCAACCACTCCCCTTACAGCATCTCTGCCGGCAAGTTCCTCCCCAGCCCCCCACCCCACTCCCACCACAGCCATCTTGAGAGAGAGGTAGGGAAGGAAATTTACAGCTACAGAACATGAAATGTGAGCCTGGCATCATGCTAAGTGCTGTTCCTGCTTTATTCAATCCTTGTGACCATCTTGCAAAGTGAGAGGTATTATCCCTATTTTAAACTGAGGAAACTGATATTTAGAAAGGCTGAGTAACTTGCTCAAAGACACAGAGCTAATAATATCCAAGCTAGGATGCAAATCCAAATCTGATTCAAAAATCCTAGCACTTTCTCAGGTGTAGTCAGTCACCCATGTACAGCTCAGCTGGGACCAGTGAAGGTCTTGGGTTTGAGGGCTGAGTCCAGGTGATGGAGTTGTGTGTCTCCTGCTCCCATTTCTATAGGCAGGGAAAGACACTTGTGATGAACAAGCATGTGGGACATCTGCTTCGAACCAAAGCCATCGAGCATGCCGATGGTGGTGTGGCAGCAGGAGTGGCAGTCCTAGACAACCCATACCCTGTGTGAGGACACGGCGAGGACTGCCCAGACTTTACTCGAAAGACCTTCTATCCTTTGTACTTATCATTCCTCTCCTAGCCCTCCTGAGGGGCTGCCCTCCCCTTACCTTGGGAAGGTTGATCTCTTCTAGAGATTTCCAGCATCTTCATGGAAGGGTCAATGCTGGATACCTTCCCCACAGCTTTCCCATCTGAGAACCAGAAAAGCTGTGTTTCCCTTAGGTGCGATCTAGAGGCCCCTAAATCTTCAGGGTGTGGGTACAGCTGAAAAGAAGCTGATCTGAGGTAAGGGACCATAACACTGCCACCCTCCTGTTAGCCCATTGTCAGCCTTTCCAGCAAGTTCCAGTGTCTGACTTGGGATAGGACTGAGGGGTAGGAGGAAAAGGGTAGAGGGGCACAGCCTTTTCCCACCTCTGCCTTAAATAAAACTACTTTGCTGATTCTGTGATTCCTTGGTTTGTACATTTAGGGGAGGGAGAAGCTATAATCCGAGTCGGCCCACTTCAGGTAGATTGGAGCAGGGGAAGTAACTTGGCTGTAATCAGAGTCTCCCTAGCTCCTGACCCTATGGATAGGACCCTGAAATTTCAATCCTTAATCACTCACTAATGCTCCCACAGGATCACAGGGAAGAGAGAAGGTCTCTGGCAGGAGCCCAGGAGGGAAGGCAACCATGATGGGACATCACAGTTGTAATCTTGCTTCATTTGCTTTCCTGATTAGCTCAGGAGCTTGTCAAAAGGCCTGGAAGCCCTGCCTAGCTCTGCCTAAACCAAAAGTTCTAGAAGGTGAATATTGGGGTATTCCTGAGGAAAACCACTCCCCTTCCCATCCCCCACACAAGTCAGAACAGCTAGCAAGTACACAGCCTGTAAGATAACCAAGAAAGCAAGTCACCACCTTCTTGAGGTCACAGACTTTATTCCTACAACCACAGGGCTTGAGTACAACAGGCAAGAAAAGAGAGCTTCGTCTGAGAATGTCTCTCATGGGCAAGACTGTGTTCAGGGGAGGGTGGGAAAAGAGGACAAGAAAATCAAGCTCCTCTGGTCCTAGGAACATAACACATTTACTCCTGCTAAGACACAAATGATCTGAAAACCCTCTGGAAACTGAGCCTGCCTGCACAGCCTCTGGAACAAATGGCAGACAAGCCATCTAGCACAAAAGGGAATTCAGACCCATAACAGAAGCAGCAAAGTGTTTAAAAAAATAATAATCAATTGTTCCAGGACTCACAAACAGGCATTTCTAAGGGCAAGTGCATGCCCAAAATAAGTACTGGTGCTTCCTGAGAGAGCTGACATAGCATTACAGAGTTGCTTCCCTGCTTCAGTCTATGCCCTCAGTTGCCCACTGAACACTTAACTTGGGTTTGGGATATGACCTTCAGGTCCCTGTCCTGGGAGCTAATGGCTCTTTGCAGTCTAGGGGCACAGTAGCCTGAGGCTGACCTGGGCCCTGTCCCATCTGCCTGGCAGTCGCAGGAAGTTGCCTGCACGCAGAGGCAAACCTCGTCCTCAGTTCCAGACGGCTCGTCGGGGAGGTGGTGTGGGTCAGCACAGGCCCTGAGTACTCCTGGATGGGGGCAGGGAGGGTGGGCAAAACTTCGGAAAGCCAAGCAGGGGGAATCCTGGGTAATGGGCAGGGTCCTGTTCACTGGATGGTCAGGCAACGGTGGCTGAAGAGCTGGATGATGACGGATGGGTCAGCCACGGTGGACATGTCCCCCAGGTCGTGGTCATTCTGAGCGATCTTCCGAAGCACCCGCCTCATGATTTTCCCTGGGGGACCACAGGCTTCTGGTTACCTGGTGACAGCACTGACCCATTCCAGCCCTGCCAAAAGCTTCCATCCACACACACTCCACCACCACTGGGCCTTGGCCAATCCAGTCCCAATCCCTCAAGGCCTCTGAACATACCTGAGCGGGTTTTAGGCAAGCTGGGTGCATTCTGGATGTAATCCGGTGTGGCAATGGGGCCAATCTTTTCTCTAACTGTAACCAACAAATCATTATGCATTTTTTCAGTACCCTTAGCCAGGCTGCCCAAAACCAAGGCAGAGATGGCTTTGTTTCCAACCTATTTCCTCTTCAAGGTTTTGCCCACAATCATTCTCAGGCTCATTTCTGTCTTTCTCTCTTTTAACACGTTGTCTCTTTACGCTCTCATTTTATATTAATTCACCTTCATGGAACTCAAGCTCTAGAATCAGCCTGCTAGAGTTGAAATTCCACTTTACTAGCAGTATGGCCTTGGACAAGAGATTTAACTTCTCTGAGCCTCAATTTCTTCATCTTTAAAGTGAGAGCAACAATAGGATCTATTTCATGGAGGTGATTATAGAGATTAAATAGATTAATGCATTTAAAGCACTTAGCTCAGTGGTGGCACAGAGAAAGAATTCTATAAATGTCAATCATTATTAACCTAGTAGAGACTGGGTGGGAAGAGGGTAGTTAGCCCCTAAGGCCCCCTGGGGTCTGTTTGTGGTTTGAGAAGCAGCTCACTATAGCCCTTCCCCAGCAACCTGGGCCATCAGGACAGACCTGGCAATCCCTGCCCAGGGAAGCTCCTTACTCTGCTTCTTGAGCTCCTCAGTGAGGGTGGAGCTGAAGGTATGGCCATCGCACAGGGTGACAAAACAGTAGAGGCATTCGCCCTTCACAGGATGAGGGTGGCCAACCACGGCTGCCTCTGCGACAGCCTCATGTTCCACAAGTGCTGACTCTACCTCTGCCGTGCTCAGCAGGTGTCCTTGTCAAGGGAAAGGAAGTGCCATGAGAGAGATCCCAGTCCCTGTTCCATCTGTCCCAATAAGGCAGTCCTGGTCTGGTCAAATGGGGAAGGCCTTTCATTCATTCCTCATAGGACATACTTCAGTTGTCCCACCATCCTGGTTCCACTCCTCCGGGTACATTTCAATGTTTATCACTCTTCTTCCAAAACCTGGGTCCAGAACTGAATGCTGTACTCCAGGCATGGTCTGGCCAAAGGATATCCTGGCTCTCTCAGAAGGCTTTGTCCGGGAGTTGCTGGGAAAGCAGGGTAAATAAGAAGGGAAAATGGTCCCTGGCCCTTACCAGATACATTCAGCATGTCATCAATCCTGCCAGTGATCCAGTAATAGCCATCCTGATCCCGCCGGCAGCCTGGGAAGAGAAGAAATGTGCAACATAATAAGTACCCCACAGTAGGATACAAGATCCACGTTACCAAACTGCTACACCCACAGCAGTAGCCTCCTAACAAGTCTTCCTGCTTCTGCTCTTGCCTGCTGGGGTAGCAGGCTCCAAGATGGCCACACTGATCTCTACCTCCTGGTATTCATACCCCTGTGTAGTCCTCTTTCTCAGTGTACTAGGGTTTGTCTTGTGGTAGTCGAATTTGGCAGAAATGATAGGATGTCATTTCTGAGATTAGATTATAGAAGACTGTGGCTTCTGTGTTGGTTGCATTCTCTCAGATTACTTGCTCTGGGGGAAGCCAGCTGTCATGAGTAGCCCTATGGAAAGGTCCATGTGGCAAAGAACTGAAGGTTCCTGCCAAAAGCCACTTGAGTGAGCTTGGACGTGTGTCTTCCAGGCTCAGTCAAACCTTCAGATGACTACAGCCCCAACCACAGGTTGACTGCAACCCATGAGAAACTCTGAATGACAACCACCAGCTAAGCCACTCACAGATTCCTGGTCCTCAGAAACTGTATGAGAAAATATAATATTTGTTGTTTTAAGCTGCCACGTTTGGGGGTAATTTGTTCCATGGCAATAGATAACTAACATACTGACCTGAAGTCTATTCTCCATAAAACAAGCAAAGTTATTTTCTAAATAATAAATAAATTCTTATCACTTCTCTGCTTAAAACCCCTGTTGGTCTCCCACTGTACACTGGATAAAATCCAAACTCCTCACCATGGCTCACGAGGCCCTATCTTATCTCCTTCTCCAACTTGATATAAAATTCTTCCCCTTGCTCACTACATTCCAGCTACACAGCTTCAGTCTGTTCCTCAGACATTCTAAGCTTGTGTCTCGCTGGTACAGAACATTCATTCTTACTCCAGATTTTCCCATGCCTGCCTCCTCCTCACCCTTCAGGTCTCTGGTCAAATGTCACTTCAGAGAAACCTCTCACCATCCCATCTATGGTGGCCATCCCTGCAGTATTTATTTGCTGAATTTATTGCCTGTCTCCCCTTACTAGAATGTAAGCCCCATGAGAGCTGTACTGTGCTTAGATAAGTACATGGACACAGTAGCTGGTCAATAAATATTTATGGAAGAATGGATTGGTGGGTGGACACATGGGCAAACATAGGCTCCAGACATGAGGATACACATGATATAGTAATACATACTGCCATATGCCCCATCTCTTTCAGCCTAGCAGCAAGGGAAATAAGAACTTTTTCCCTCATACATCAAATCTCAGATGGCACCATGCTGAGTGCCTTCCTGCAACACTCATTCTTGTTCTTATAATCTTCTCTGTAGTTCTGACTGAATATTAGACACTGATACATAAGACACATCCCTAACCAACTCTTCTTGGAAATGAAAGGGGACAGTATGTATCTCGGTGGGAGGTTTGGGAAGGGGATAGCCAAGGCTCACCATCTCCTGTCACATAGTACCCGGGAAACTTCTTAAAGTAGGTGGTCTCAAAGCGTTCATGGTTCCCATAGACTGTGCGCATGATCCCTGGCCAGGGCTGCTTGAACACCTGGAGAGTGAGGAAGACACAGTGGTAACATCTGCTACACTGTCTTACAGGAAGACAATTACAGCTTTGTCAAACCTTAGGAGAAATAGCCTGAATGCCATTCCTGAGAAGTAGGACAAAGTACAGGCTTTGGAGATAGACAATCCGGGCTTGGAATCCCCGCTCTGCCACTTATTAGCTGTGTGACCCCAGGTAAGTAACGTTATCTCTCTGAACTTCAGGATCCTTATCTGTAAATTAGAGAAAATAATCTCTACCTCCCAAAGTTATTGTGAGGATTAAATTAATAGTATGTGGAAGCTGCCTGGCACAATGTTCTGTTAGTAATAAGCATTTAGTAAATTTGAGTCTCCTTTTAGGTAATCCCTCAGGGATGCCAGTCCAGTTTGATGCAAATGAAAGCAGTTATATAAAAATGTGGGACCCACACATAAGTAAGTAATCATTGCCCCAATCAATAATGTCCTGTGGCAGCAGATTGACGGGATGGACAGAATTCTAGGCTAAGAGTCAGAAGACCTGGATTCAAGTCTTGCCCTTGTTACTAACTTGCTCTTAGTAAAAATGAAGTGGGGTGAAGGGTGGGGGCTAATGATCTCCCTACAACTGTTAATAAAACGATCACAACAACAGCTAACATTTATCAGGCACTAACTGTTAGGTTCTGTGCTAAATGAAGCCTTCACATGGATTATCTAATCAACCCAGCAACCACAGGAGACACAGGTACTATTATAACCCTGTTTTACAAGTGAGAACATTTAGCTTCAGAGGGGTTGGGTAACTTAACTAAGGTCAGAGAAGAGGCAGAGCCAGGATTTGAACCCAGGCAGGTTGACTCTGGAGCCTATATGATTTTCCATGATGTCTTCCAGACCCGAAAAGGCACCATCAGGTATCTTTGAGCAGAGCCCTTAAGAACTTTGTGGGCCAAAAGGCAGAGAGGCAGGCAAAGTATCCAGAAGGATTCCCCGCTAGGGTCTCTCTGCAGATGATAAACCCTCAACCATGGAGCTTTAGCCAAAAGCAGCTACCGGGAAAGATTAGGTTCTAAGGTCTAAATGAGAGTACAGTACCCCTTTGTGGACCCTCCCCCGTGCCCCCTCCTCACTGACCCGCAAGGGCCAGGATCTCACCAGATAACCTTCAGCTTCACCTTCCAACTCTTCCCCAGACTCATTCAGGACTGCAGGAGCTACACCAAAGAATGGGAAGGTCTAGAAGCAAACAGGAGACAGGACCCACAGAGAGAAGTGAGGCAACTCTGACTCAACTCTCTACCTCTCCTAAGGAGCCCGAGAGCCCCAAATTCCTCAGTCCAGTCCCCCACCCTCTACCTAGGCCAAATGCCCCAAGACTCTACTCCTGCCCAGCCCAGGACCAGCCAAGGGAGCCTCACTCACAGCAGAACCAGGCTTCATGGGTGTGGCACCAGGGAGGGGGGTCAGCATATGGCCACCCTGTAGAAGTCAGAGATCAGGGGTTTGAGTCAGTCTTCCCACACTGTCCCTGAGCCCCAGCCTTCTGTACCCCTTACTCACTGTCTCTGTCTGCCAGAAGGTGTCCACAATGGGGCAGCGCTGGGCACCTACCACCCGGTGGTACCACAGCCAGGCCTCAGGGTTGATGGGTTCACCCACTGTGCCTAGCACCTGTAAGGAGGCCCGGCTATGCCTTGGGCAGGGGAATGGGGAGAGAGGAAGGCTCTGAGCACCACTGGGAGCCAGGAAGACATGCACAGGCTCTTCTCCTGCCCCCTCCCCTATTCCAAGCCAGGGTGTTAGAACAATGGAATGGAAAAGACTGTGCCCAAAAGGCCAGCACCAGCTCGGAGGGCCACCTGTGGGGCAGCAGTTGGGAAGGGGTCTCACCTGGTGACAGGCTCATCTCCAGACTTCATGAGCAGGCGGATAGCTGTAGGCGCTGTGTAGAACTTGGTCACCTTGTACTTGTCCACAGTACTCCATAGGCGGCTCACGTCCGGGTATGTGGGAATCCCCTCAAACTGACCCCAGTAATGGCTGGTCATTTTTGGTCCTTCTCAATAGTCCCTCCATTCCCCTACCATCCCCTCAGGCTCAGCATTTTTCCCTTTCTGACAAATCCATGGCTTCACTCCCTTACCAGACAAGCCAAGAGACCTTCCCAGTCAGGATATACAACCCACTAAGAACTCCTCTTTCTCCAGGAAACAGGTCATTGTATAAGTCCCTCTGCCTGTAGACCAAGTGGCTTTGGGAGGTTGTCACCCAGGATCATCTTGTCCATCCCCTAAATAAACCAAGTAGCCCTGAGTCCCAGCACCCTTCTTACCAAAACACTGGTGGCGCCGTTGGCCAGTGGCCCATAGGTGACATAGGAATGGCCAGTGATCCAGCCAATGTCTGCTGTGCACCAGAACACATCCTCCGCATGGAAGTCAAACACATACTTGAAGGTTGTGGCCACATAGAGCATGTAGCCCCCAACTGTGTGTACCACACCCTAGGGAGAAAACAGGGCCTCAGGTTGCGGCCTTGGGCTCACCCCCACTGACTACCAAATAGGCTGGACAGAACTAGAGGAAAAGCCTCCTCAGGGATTCTGGTCCTGACAGCATCCCTCTCATAGCATCCATCTCTCTTCCACCCTCTTTGCATGTTCCCATCTCACCCCCCACATGTATTTATAGTCAGTCCATCATTCACACCCACACCCTAAGATGGTATTTCTGAACCACCCACATTACTCTCACATACATGAACAGTTCTAGTACACTCACACCTAATAGTGTCTCTATTGTGTGTTTGTGCACATACACTCAATTATATGTTGACACAGTGAGAGTGGAAAAAAAAAAGATAATCTTCTTTGCTTACTCCATCAATACACCATCCCTAGGAAAGAGAGGCCCAAATTGTGTCGCTAAAGGTCCATTGAGGAATATCCAAAGCATGTGGAGAGAATAATTTATGGATGGGTGAGTGGAAGGTACAGTGACATATCTTTCAAGTCAATGGACGAGTCAGAGTTTTAAGTGTTTCCAGCTCCCACACTGTGCCCTGGGAGGTACTAGATGTTAATAGTGTGGCAAGTGGAAGGGACTGAACTCTAAGAGCTGTAGTCTAGAAGGCCGAGAGTGATCCCTGTGCCCCCTCTGGGCCTCGACTTTACAGGCAGCTCTTCTTCAACCAAACCATGTGGGTATGGGCAGGGAACATAGATGTCAGCCACATGGATTGATCCTTTCCTCCTTTTCTGGGCACCATGAAAGCTCCCACCTGAATGTCTCACCCTGGGCCTCACCATCAGTGATTGAGGATTTATGTCAATTTGATTTAGAAAAGGTAACATGCCATTTCTTTTTTTTTTTAATATTTATTATTTATTTATTTATTTAATTTACTTTCTGGCTGCATCGGGTCTTAGTTGCGACATGTGGGATCTTCACTGAGGCATGCAGGATCTTTCATTGTGGCACGCGGGCTTCTGTCTAGCTGTGGTGCATGGGTTCCAGAGCACGTGGGCTCTGTAGGTTGCGGCACGAGGGCTCTAGTTGAGGCACGCGAGCTCAGTTGTTATGGCACGCGGTCTTAGTTGCCCGGTGGCACGTGGGATCTTAGTTCGAACCCGCGTACCCTGCATTGTAAGGTGGATTCTTTACCACTGGACCACCAGGAAAGTCCATAACATGACATTTCTGAAACTCAGGGTTGTACAGTAAAATTCATGTCATTACATGCTTCCTCAGAAACTCACTTCTCACCCCTACACAGTGTATGTGTATACACACACACACACACACACACACACACTTGCCTTGGGTTTGCCTGTGGAGCCACTGGTATATAGGATAAAGAGTGGGTCTTCAGCATCACACCACTCAGGCTCACACTCATCCCCTGCCTCTTGCATGAGTTCATGCCACCACATGTCAACCCCCTCATTCCAGGAGATCTGCAGGGGGAAGAAGACAGGAATGGGCAGGGAGGAACTGTGAACAGCTCAAGCTGGGGGCAAAAGACACCCCTACCTAGCACCTGGAGGGGCCAGGGTGGGACTGGCAGATGGGGGTCCTGGGAGAGAGGAAGGGCCCTGCAAGGGTGGAATTGGGCAGAGAGAATAGAAGCGGAACAGGAGGCTTCTTTGGTACTTCCAGCACCCTGCTCCAGAGCTACTCTCACCCAGCCTCAGGCTAAGGAGGGCCCCTCAGTTGGTCCTTTCTCATTCTTCAATTCCTAGCTTAAATGTCACCTTCTTGGAAAGGCTTTCCCTGAACAGTATCTGATAGGTTCCCATCCCCACCCTCACCCCTGCTATTATTCTTTTTTTTTTTTTTTTTGGCCACGCAGTGCAGCTTGTGGGATCTTAGTTCCCTGACCAGGAATCGAACCCCGGCCCTTAGCAGTGAAAGCGTGGAGTCTTAACCACTGGACCACCAGGGAATTCCCACCCCTGCTATTATTCTTGATCACAGCACCTTATTTCTTTCCCACGCAGCACATATTTCCAGTTATTTTATTTAGCTGTTATTTTCTTTTGCTTGATTACTGTCTCCCCAAGTAGATAGTGACCTCTATGAGTGCAGTGGCATGTCTGTCTTTCCTGCCTCTCCCATCAAATCCCCAACACCTAGTAAAATGCCTAGAACTCAAAAGGCACTCAGTAAATTTTGTTGGATGAGTGATTATGCACACACAAGCCTACATACACACGTATGTACTTATGGGACTAGTGGCTCATCAGCAGGAATGTGGACACCACACAACTCAGGAATGCAGAATTAGTCAGAGCCACAGGGAAGGCGGGTACCTGGCCCCATTAGTTAGTAGCAAAAGAAGTCAACAGATCTTAGTCCAAGCATCTTTTTCTGCATGTCTAGACATCATCCACATCTGGAGGTTCCTACCCCAACTCTGCCCCTGCCTTTACACTACTGCTACCAATGGGTTTCTCATAAAGACACTTGCTTGAGGTTCCATTCAGCAGGAAACCTTGTTTTAAGTTGGTGGAAAAGGACCAAGGTGGATTTCTCCCAGTAGAGGGATGTCCCCCTATACTGACGTGTGTTTGATAACTACTTCTGGATCTGTCATCCTGACATTTTTCTAAACTCTCCTTGAAACTGCTTTACTTTCCCAGTTAGATCACCTGTTTGAAAAACTGGTCTTCTGAGTCTACTCTTTCCTGAGCGAAGTGTATTCCCTGAATTTGTCCAAAAGTTGCACTGGATTTAGATTCCCAGTTCTGCCACTTCCTAGCTGTATATGACCTTGGGTAAGCCACTCTATCTCAAGTCACTCATTTTTAAAATGAGGATAGTCATTCTTGCCCTAATAGTCACAGGATTTGGGGAACATCAGAAGAGAACTGTATTACCTAGTAAACATGAAGCCTTGGATTGTCCTGGAGGGTAGGGAAGACTGATGAATGTCATGAAGGTGAGAAGTTAGTTCAGTTCTGCTGAACTCCTCTGGGAGGTGAAATAAGAATGTGATGATGGAAACTACTGGGGGTTTGCTTCAGCTGTCACGAAACTCTTTCATATTCATTAGCTTCTTGTTCTATGGCCCTGGCTGGCAGGTAAACATGATAGTGTAAGAGAAACACCCTACTCCCATTATATGGCTCTATGGTAATTTACTTTGAAGCTTCTGGCACATAAGCATCATAAGAATCACAAGTCCAGGCCAAGAGAGGCACCATTAGGAAGAAAAAGAAAGAAGAGAGAGAAGCTGCCCACAGCTAGAAAACACAAAAATAAACCCTGTTTTTTTACTGGAATAGCCATATGGGTCTACACATACATTGTCACATAGATAATTTTTTTCCCACCAGATGATCTGCTTGAGATGAGGACATTAATGTATTTAAGCAGAAGTGCGTCAAGAGTGCTTGAACAAACGGCGCTGGTCTACAGTGCTGGTGTGAATTGTCATAGAAAAGGCACTAGGTACAAGTAAGGGCAAAGCATAGTTACACTGTGGCAGTGAGCGGACTCTTGTAATCTTGTAAAACTGTTTCTTTTGTGGGTGTGGGTAAGAAGGGGTGGAGTGGGTACTCCAGATGTGGAGCTGATGACCAGCACCAGGAAGCAGGGTGAGCTCAATTAGTGGCACAAATGTTGGTTGTGAATTAGGTGTATACTTATGAGGGCCCAGTGCTTTGAACCAGGAAAAGGTTTGAATTTTCTGAAATAAGAATCGAGGAGTTGGCCTTTGTTATTGGACCAGAATAGCCTTAGGGAGGGCAGCCACCAGGTGTGAGAGAAAAATATGAGGAAGCTCATAGGTAACATGGTTGAGGAAGGTACCTGCCAACTGTACCAGGCCCTCCCTTGAAGATTGCTTAAGGATGAAGGGGTTTGGAGCTCTGCCAAGACTTCTGCAGCTTTGACTGCAGTCCTCAGACCTGGACTTTGTAAGCCAATTTTTATGGTCTTTGGTTTTTTGGTAACTAGCTATTTTCACCTTCAAGAAACAAAAATCCAGGAGCCTGTGACCTGAGGGTCTCTGGTATTAAGAATTATAAGAGTCTATTTCTTTTCTAGATTCCCTTTTAGAAATGCCAGCCTGTCTGCTATATTAGAAATGATAAAAGCTAACATTTATGGAGTAGTTACTATGTGCCAAACACCTTACATACATTGACAAAACCCTATCAGGTAGCTACAGTTTTATCCTTATTTTAGAGACGGGGACACTGAAGCAAGGGAGCCTAAGTAACTTGCCCAAGTTCCCACAATAGCAGGTGACAGAGCCAAGATTTGAACCCAAGGAGTCTGGCTCCAGAGCCTATACTCTAACCACTAAGTTTGTTTCCTTTTTCAAGAGAAAAGTCTTAGGTCCCTGCCTGAGTTTTAAGATGAAAGCATTGTCTCCTGGGAATCAGATCTGTCTCCACCATGCTAATGAGAATAGAGAAAAGGGGGATTATATTTACCATTAGCCTAAGAGGTAGATCATAGCAGATTTAGAGTAAGACACCCTAGGAGGATGGTAAAACTCAGAGGAACAGTGGCTTTTATGTTTTGTTTCAGTAAGGGAAGCGGGTTCCTTTAAAGCATATACTCTCATCTCTCCATTACTGATAAGGGAATTGAAGCCCAGAGAGAAGAGGTGACTCATTCAAGGTCATACAGCTAAAAATTGGTCTCTGGACTCCAAGCCCAGTCTCTCCCCTGTACTAATTGGCTTTGAGTTCCCACTTAGAGATCTCCCTTCTTAGAACCACCTACAATGTAACTTTTGTTCAATTTAGCATTTAATTATATCAGAGTTTATAAATCCCAAAGTAGTTTATAAATATATTTAGGAACCTTCTTCTCTGCTGCCCTATGTAAAACTTAGGTTTTCATTTGTAATACACATCTAACTGCCCAACTTGATGGTGAATTCCCAAGGTCAAGGTCTGTACCTCCTCTACCTGTTCCTCCTCCTGTCTCTCCTGGTTCTGCCTCAGCTAAGTGCACAGTAAAAACTTTCTGACAAGTTTACTTGGTCCTCTCTCCCACAGTGGTCCTAAGCAGCAGGAGTGAAATGGAATGTCTGTTGCTACCTCTCTGAGATCCATGCTCTATGCCAATTCAGAGAGGTAGCAACAAGCATTTGGTTTCATGACCCTTCAGAGTGACTTAGATGGCAAAGGACCTAGGAGTAGAGAGAAGGGGGTTAGGTCTGGCAGCCACCTCAGTGGGGCAAACAGGCAAAGAGCAGATGGACACACAAACAAGCATGTAGGGAAGCAGTGCCCAAGGCAGTGCAGAGGTGGATACCTGGGGCCAGATGCGCTTGGGTTTCTCTTTCAGCTTACCCTGTTAAGAGCCCATGGAAAGGGTGGTGAGCAGGGTCTGAGGATAGGGGAGTGGGAGGGAAGGGTCACTGTGCCCCAAACCTCTGGCTGCCTCTTTTCCCTCAGGCCCCTCTCTCGCTGGTCCTCCCAGCCTCCATTTTCCTGACCCTCTTCACAGCCCCTATGCACTCAGAACCCCTAATGCGGACAGGGGTCTCCAATCTTCCTAGACTAGACGGAAGTCTCTCTAGCCCTAAGACCGCTCGGAGCCCCCCAAGTCACAGAGTCTCAGGAACCCTCTGTCCTTCTGGGCCCTGGAGCTTTCATCCTTCATGCACCATTGGGCTTTTCCATCAGAAGCGTGTATCCAAAGCTAATGAGGGCCATATCTTGAGGGGCAGATCCTGGTCCTTCCATGGTGGGACCACACAGGTAGCCCACCCCAAACCACAGCCCAGTCATCAAGATGACTACAGATAGTCACCCAAGTCAGCCCATTTCTAACCCTAACCCAAGCCCAAGCCCTGAACGTCCCTTGTGCCCATTAGAATACCCCAACGAGCACAGGAGTCTTCCTCACAATCTCTCATGCTAAGTTCCCAAGGTACAAGGGGCTCCCTACCTACATCCAAGGTCAAAGTCCCCCAGCTCCCAGCCAGCCCTGCCAGAGGAGCCATTCCTAGGATTGCTCCCAGATCCTCAGCATTATGATGAGGAAACAAAGAAGGACATCGGGAACTTCCTGGGCAGGAAGAGGGAGCCACTTTGAGCCCAGAGGAGGGCATAGAAGCACCAGACTCACCTGCACATCCGGGCATGGCCTCTTAATCGGGGGGGACTGGCTGGGAGAGTCACCTGTGCCCAGTTCTGCCCGCCCCAGGTGCTTGACCACAATGCAGCATCTCACTGGGAAATCCCTGGAGGAAAGAAAAGCCTGAAGTGGTGGGCTGGTTGGCTCAAAAGAGAATTTGGCAAGACCCACCCATGTCCATCTAGGGTAGGAGGGACAAAGGGGACCTGGCACTGGGGAAATGCCTAGTCAACTCAGAGCAGTAGCCAGCAGACCAAACACACTTACTTCTCCCGACACTTCTCCAGGGCCTCGTCAGCCAGCTCCTTCAGGTTCACAAGCTTTTCCCCCCTGTAGAAGGCATCTTTGGGGAGCAACAGACATTCCAAGCCTTAGGAAGGCACCACACTCCTAGCCCTTTATCCCTAGTGAGCACAATGTCCACAGTCCTCCTGGGTAGGCCTCTTGTCTCTGGCTCTTCCAGCTGATTTGAGCTGACAGAGGGTAGGCTGAGGTGGAACCAGGAGACGAAGGGTAGGCTGCCCCTACCCTTTACGCCGAGCAGTCCCAAATACCAACTAGCTGACTGAAGACCAAGACTTTGGGTGTGGGGGTTTTGGAGAAGGGGTGAGAGAAGTAGTCACCTGTAGTGATGAGAAGGCTGCAGCTGGAATCCAGGATCCGTTCACAAAGAGACTCTGAAGAGAAGCCCGCAAACTAGGGAAGGGAAGAAAGACTGAAGGAGAGGGCGACCCAGGGATCGAGTGAACAAGGAAAGGAGTCACTTATAAAACCTTCAGGGTCTCTAAGCCAAGGTCATAGAAGAAACTGGATAACTGATAAGGAACCTATGACATTCTAAACTCCTTAGTCTGGTTCTTAAGACCCTCCATCATCCAGGCCCAACCTACTTCTCCTGAGCCCTATCCCCCACCAGGCCCCTTTATCCAGCCCAAATTCCTACCACAATGGAGTGCAGAGCCCCAAGGCGGGCACACGCCAGCATGGCCACCACGAGCTCCAGTATCATGGGCATGTAGATGGCCACTCGGTCGCCCTTGCAAATGCCTGCAGGTAAAGGACACAGACTATGGACCATGGTGGACCCCACCTGCTGCTACGTGCTCCCTCTCATCCAGTTACCCGCTGCCACACCCCCGCCCCCGCAGCTGACCATTTCAGTTCCTCTGTTACCAGATTCCTTCTATTCCTTGTCTACTTCCCCCAAGTCCTCAGATACCCCAAGGCTGGGCTTTCCAGTCCTTTCCCCATATCCCCACACTCACCCTGTTTTCGGAGAACATTGCTGAAATGACACACTTGGACCAGAAGCTCACGGTATGTGATCTGGGTGGTCTCCTCTGGCTCATTGCCCTCCCTGAGATACATCAAAAAGAGCCAGTCATTAGGGAGTATGACCTCTTCCCCAAACAAAAAAATAGGAACAGTCATAAAATCCATTCAGTAACACCAAGGCCTGGGAATGTCCCGTGAGGGTGAGCCATCTGCCACCACACCTTGAGCTGACTGGTCAGATACATTGGCTTTACAAGGTATACTTTATTCACAAGCTGTGTGTCACAGGAAAATGCACTGCCATCTCTGAACCTCATTTAATTTGATAAAATGGGATGATGGTTTTCTCTCTTCCATCCTAGGCATGTATTAAGGAGAACTTATATCATGGATGTGATTCTTCCTGAAAGTGATGTCAACACTGCACTGGTGTTACTCAAGTGTGGTCTCCAGATGACTTGTACCCAAGTCACCTAGGGAACTTGTTAAAATGTAGATTCCTGAGCCCAAACTTAGAATCACAATCACAACGTCCGAGAATCTGCTTCTTTACTACAAGCTGGTATAAATAATCAGTAGGTTATATATAAAATAGATAACTAATAAGGACCTACTGTATAGCACAGGGAACTCTACTCAGTACTCTGTAATGGCCTACATGGGAAAAGAATCTAAAAAAGAGTGGATATATGTATATGTATAACAGATTCACTTTGCTGTACACCTGAAACTAACACAACATTGTAAATCAACTATACTCCAATAAGAATTAAAAAAAAAAAAGAATCAGTAGGTAATTCTGATGCACATTTAAAGTTAAGAATCACTACCCTCTATCAGCTGATTTCTACCTCCTCAGCCTTGCCTCCTACTCCTGTCTAGGCTTCAGCCTGGTTTCTTTCAGTCATTCTTTCATTTATTCATTTGCTTATTCAACTCCTATGTGCTATATATATGTATAGAAATAAGGCACTGATGAACAAGATAAGCAAGATCCCTGACAACATGGAGCTTATATTCCAATGATAGTGCAGGAAATACACAAGTAAAAGATATAACCAAGATAATTTCAGATTATGATAAGCATTATGAAGGATATAAAGAATGACATAATAATGACTGAGAAATAATTTTCAAAAAGACATCTTAAGGAACTTTCAGACTGTATGCAAAGATTTAACTATAAGAATATTCCCCTCAGTATTATTTTTCAGTTTTATGATTTTCAAATAAGTAATACCTACAAATGGTACTGCATAAAAAGATATGTAATGAGAAGTGTCCCTCCCACCCCTATCCTCCAATCACCCTGCCTCCTGGCAACCACTGTAACTACTATGTTGTGTAACCTTCCAGAAATAGTCAGTATGCAGACAGGGCCACTCCTAGTAAGATGAAGGGTATAGGGCAACTGAACTAGTGAGGAGTAACCAAGAAATCACTTTGGAAGAAGGCTACACCGTTAGCATCTTTCATAAGGTCCTTGGGATATCGTTGAAGATGGAAATTTCAAAAATGAATTTAAAAAACTGAATTTTAATGCTGTTCAGAAGAGAAATAAGTACTTCACAGTCCCCAACCAAGCACGGAATGGGGAGGTGGGAAAGAGCTGCTTCAACGATAGGACAGGCCTATTAGACAAGCATATATACATGCATTTATGTTTATGTATTCTCTTTTTTTTCTATACAAATGATGGCATACAATACACACTACTCTGTATCTTGTTTTTTATTAAATATAATACACATCCAATAAACTGCACAAATCTTAAGTATAGAGCTTGATCATCTTGCTTTATTTTGAAATTTAACAATATATCTTGACATTATCTTCCATTAAGACTTACAGTGCTATTTCATTTTCTTTGTTATCTGCATAATGTTCCACTGTTTGTGTATGCCATAATTTATATTTAACAAATAAATATTTCAGTGAATATCTTTTTTAATATGTCATTTACTCACTTGAAAATATACCTGTAGGATGAATTAGTAGAAGTGAAACTGTTGAGTCAAAGGATATGTACATTTTAAATATTCATAAATATTAGAGGATAGCTACTTTAAGTAAGATGGTCAGGGAAGGCCTCTCTCTGGAGAGATGATATTTGAGCTAAGACCCAAGTAATGAGAAGTAGGCAACTATGTAAGGTCTTGGGAAGAGTATCCTGGGCAAAGAGAACATCAAAATTTGGAAAGGCACTGAGGTGGTAAAGAGCTTGGCCTATTCAAAGAACAGAAAGGAAGCCAGTATGGCTGGAGCATAGTGAGCAAGAAGGGGGGTAAGAATCAGAGGTAGGCAGCAGCCAGAACACATAGGGCCTTGTAGGCATGGTAAGAAGTCTGAATTTTATTCTAAGTAGGTTCCGCCTGGCTTCCCTTATACACAAAGTCCCACGTCCACACTCTTAATCATGCCATTGCCCCTGCTCAGAATGCCTTCCCACCTCCTTCAGGCTCCAGCACCACGTAGCCCCCCATAAAGGTCATTTTGCTCCCTCTTCCTTACTACCCAGAGTACTTATGAAGGAGGTAACTGAAACTCAGAGAGACGTAGTAACTTGGTCTAGGTCACACAATAATAAGTGGCAGAGCCAAGAACAGATCCTCAGGTATTCTGATTTCAAGTCAGGACTCTTTCTCCTCATGCTGTGAAGGACAGCGACTAGCAGGGAAGCCAGGCCTTTGGAGATTTCACAGAAGATTATCAGCTTCTTTCCAGTTCCTGGATAGATGAGTTAGTTACTATACTCTCCTTGGCTTAGCCCTCCTAGGGCTGAGAGGAGACAAGCACAGAGAGCTATCTAAAGTGGGAAGGAACGGGGAGACAGGAAACTGGCAAATGGCCCTGAAGGCCAGATGCGAAAAAGCCATTTCCAAAACTGGCTCACTGACGAGTGGCACACCAGAACATCTCTAGTTACAGCTAAATGCCAACATATACAACACACCCATGCATACCAGCTGACCTGTATGCATTCACATACATAAAATCATATATACTAATATAAAAACACTGTAGAAATACAAGCTGCTTATTTGCACACATAGGCACAAAGAGCATAAGTATATGAACCTAGGCAAGTGTATGTATGTACCACACATTTATGTACCCACGTATGTGTACAGCGTGCCCCACCAGAAACTCTCCATCACATTATTCTGTTTCATTTTCTTCATGGAACTTTCTATGATTTGAAATTATCTCATGTATTTTATTCACTTGTATATTATCTGCATCTTTCACTGGAATATAAACTCCATGAAAACAAAGACCTTGTCTGTTTTGTTCATTGCTACATCCCTAGCACTTAGAATACAGCCTGGTACATAGAAGGTGCCCAGGAATATATAAGCACAAACCTATACAAGAACAGCTTACTTGAGCCCACTTCCAGTTACACACACAGAGTGTACATCCCTCTCCCTGGCTCTGGGCTTAAGTTATACATTATTGATATAGGCACCTTACTCCTTCCAGTGTCTTCTTTCTCTGACATGCACACCCAGCTGGGGCCCCTGGCTGGTTGGGAGAGGGGAGGGGACAAAGTACTAGTCTCAGCCCTCTAGGATGTTAAGAGATTTTTGCTTTGTGACCACCTAGAGGCGTGGGATAGGGAGGGTGGGTGGGAGACGCAAGAGGGAGGGGATATGGGGATATATGTATACATATAGCTGATTCACTTTGTTATACAGCAGAAACTAACACAACATTGTAAAGCAATTATACTCCAATAAAGATGTTAAAAAAATAAAATAAAAATAAAAGAACATCCAATTTAGTCTCCTAACTCCAAAGAGGCCATTTGCTGTGTTCAAGGTCACATTGTACAATAGTTTGTGGCAGATCAGGGACCAGGACTCAGGGTCCAGGCCTCTTTCTTCTACACTGGGAGCTGCAAACTCAAAAATCAATAGGGTTCAGAGGCTTCCCTGCTGGCGCAGTGGTTAAAAATCCACCTGCCAATGCAGGGAACACGGGTTCAAGCCCTGGTCCGGAAAGATCCCACATGCCACGGAGCAACTAAGCCCGTGCGCCACAACTACTGAACCTGCGCTCTAGAGCCCACGAGCCACAACTACTGAGCCCATGTGCCACAACTACTGAAGCCCACACACCTAGAGCCCGTGCTCCGCAACAAGAGAAGCCACTGCAATGAGAAGCCTGAGCACCGCATCGAAGAGCTGCCCCCGCTCGCCGCAGCTAGAGAAAGCCTGCGCGCAGCAATGAAGACCCAATGCAGCCAAAAATAAATAGATAAATTAATTTAATTAATTTTAAAAAAAAGAAATTGAAAAGACAACCCACAGAATGGGAAAAATATTTGGAAAAAAAAAAAAGAACGAAATCTCGCCATTTGTGATAACATGGATGGACCTAGAGGGTATTATGCTAAATGAAGTAAGTCAAACAGAGAAAGACAAATACCATATGATTTCACTTATATGTGGACTCTAAAAACAAAACAAACAAACATAATGAAACAGAAACAGATTCATAGATACAGAGAACAAACTAAAGGTTGCTGGGGGGTGCTGGGCAGGGGAGAAGGATGGGTGAAACAGGCAAAGGAGCTTAAGAGGTACAAACTTCCAGTTATAAAATAAAAAAGTCTTGGGGATATAATGTACAGCATAGGGAATATAGTCAATAATACTATAACTTTGTATGGTGACAGATGGTAGCTAGACTTATTGTGGTGATCATTTTTGTAATGTATAAAACTATCGAATCATAAGGGTTTCATCTTCAAGGAATTCATGGAAAAGACTCTGACAAGTACAGGTTTCTGGTAACTGACTGTACTGCTGAACTGAATGAATAAGCATTTTCAGAACTCTAATGAAAAACTGATGAACTCATAAAAGGGCTAACAAAAGATCAAGATGAAAAAAGAAATTAATTACATGGGACTGAGTGAACTGATGAGGATGATTATAATTTTTGTGACTTTTTGTTTGAATTAAAAAAAAAAAAATCCCACAAGGAAAAAAAAAACCAAACTATCGAATCACTATGTTATACACCTGAAACCAATATAATATTGTAAGTAAATTATACTTCAATTAAAAAAAGCCTAGGTGAAATATCAATATGTGTCAAGTGTAGAAAATGATATGTTTGGAATGTTTCATAATTTTAAAATTTGAATAAGTAAATAAAACTTTTTAATATATCCAGGTGGCCGCCGCCGCCCGCGCCGCGGCCGTCCGGGTCTCGGAGCGAGCGCACGTGCGCCGGCCGGACCCAAGCAGAGGGAGCGCCCGGGCACTGGCAAGGAAATGGCGGGCGAGGCGCTGTTCAGGGTTAGGGAAAAGTGTGGGGCGAGTTACGCCCCGAGAGGGGAGAGTAGAGAAGAACAACCCGACGGCCATGGAGGCCGAAGAGACGATGGAATGCCTTCAGGAGTTCCCTGAACATCATAAAATGATCCTGGACCGATTGAATGAACAGCGAGAGCAGGACCGGTTTACTGACATCACCCTGATTGTCGACGGACACCATTTTAAGGCCCACAAGGCTGTTTTGGCTGCTTGCAGCAAGTTCTTTTACAAATTCTTTCAGGAGTTTACTCAGGAACCTTTGGTGGAGATAGAAGGTGTTAGTAAAATGGCCTTTCGTCATTTGATTGAGTTCACATATACAGCAAAATTAATGATACAAGGAGAAGAAGAAGCCAACGATGTATGGAAAGCAGCAGAGTTTCTACAAATGCTAGAAGCTATCAAAGCCCTGGAAGTCAGGAACAAAGAAAACTCAGCTCCACTAGAGGAAACTACCACAGGAAAAAGTGAAGCAAAAAAAAGAAAGATTGCAGAAACTTCAAATGTTATCACTGAGTCATTGCCATCTGCAGAATCTGAACCTGTTGAAATCGAGGTGGAGATTGCTGAAGGCACAATCGAAGTGGAAGATGAAGGCATTGAAACATTAGAGGATGTGGCTACTGCCAGGCAGTCCATAAAATATATTCAGAGCACAGGTTCCTCTGATGATTCCGCTCTGGCATTATTGGCAGATATCACCAGCAAGTACCGTCAAGGTGATAGAAAAGGGCAGATTAAAGATGAAGATGGCTGTGCCTCTGACCCCACAAGCAAACAGGTAGAAGGAACACATGAAATCACACTCCACTGAGAGTTTCAAGTGTGAAATATGCAATAAAAGGTATCTTCGGGAGAGCGCATGGAAACAGCACCTCAATTGTTACCACCTTGAAGAAGGTGGAGTCAGTAAGAAGCAAAGAACTGGGAAAAAAATTCACATATGTCAGTACTGTGAGAAACAGTTTGACCACTTTGGACATTTTAAAGAGCATCTTCGAAAGCATACAGGTGAAAAACCTTTTGAATGTCCAAATTGTCATGAACGATTTGCTAGAAATAGCACCCTCAAATGTCACCTGACTGCATGCCAAACTGGAGTGGGGGCAAAAAAGGGAAGAAAGAAGCTTTATGAATGTCAGGTCTGTAATAGTGTGTTTAACAGCTGGGACCAGTTCAAAGATCATTTGGTAATACACACTGGAGATAAACCCAACCATTGTACTTTGTGTGACTTGTGGTTTATGCAAGGAAATGAATTAAGGAGGCATCTCAGTGATGCTCATAATATTTCAGAGCGTCTAGTAACTGAAGAAGTTCTTTCAGTAGAAACACGTGTGCAAACTGAACCTGTGACATCAATGACTATTATAGAACAAGTTGGGAAGGTGCACGTGTTACCATTGCTTCAGGTTCAAGTGGATTCAGCACAAGTGACTGTGGAACAGGTCCACCCAGATCTGCTCCAGGACAGCCAAGTGCACGATTCACATATGAATGAGCTTCCAGAACAGGTCCAGGTAAGTTATCTAGAAGTGGGTCGAATTCAGACTGAAGAAGGTACAGAAGTACATGTAGAGGAGCTGCATGTTGAACGGGTAAATCAGATGCCAATGGAAGTACAAACTGAGCTTCTAGAAGCAGACTTGGATCAAGTGACCCCTGAAATCATGAACCAAGAGGAGAGAGAGGCTACCCAAGCAGATGCTGCTGAGGCGGCCAGAGAAGATCACGAAGATGCTGAGGGTTTAGAGACCAAATCAACAGTGGATTCCCAAGCTGAAAAGTCAGGAAATGAGAACAGAACACCTATGCCAGTTTTAGAATGAAATAACAAATGAATATATTTTTAAATTTATGTGTTGAGTTTTTGAACTGATGATGGGCAGTGTGACTGTCCTTAAGCTAACAGACACGTGGACCAAAGTTAAGCTCTTTCATGTTGTGTTGAACAGTTTCTATTGAAACAAACTGATTTTCCCCCACTTGATGCCACAGAGGAGGGATCTTTCCCATAAGTGAATGGGAAGCTTTGAGAAGTATATTTCTGGAAAACTGAAACGGATTATATTCTTATTATATAGTTGGGTACGAATGTATCTATTTTCATTGTGGTAAGGGTTCTCCCTTCTCTCTTTGCCCAGTCATGTACTTCCTCAAGTTTTTTTTCCCCCATATTGTAAAATCAAACGTAAAATCATTAGAATACAAGTTTATGTATTCTAATGCATGTTAGAACATTTGAATATATAGGAAACACAAGGCTGCATGAAGAAAAGTGCATTGTTACTGTGCAGTTAAATTTTGGCTTCTGGCTTTCTTTAGCTTGAACAACACTCTTGTCTACCCTGACAGTCACAGATGTTATCTCTGCAACAGAAACGGTGGTGGTGGCGGCAAATTTCTAGAATGTTTAAAAACCAACCACACCCATGTGCCTTTTCAAACTCAACTAAACTTCTGTAAAGCGCCTCTGGTTCTTTCAGAGTTTGTGTTGCAAGGAGCAATGTAGGTCATGCTATAGCACTCTATATTTTCCTTACAATGACAGCTACCAGTTCTTTTTCACTTCAGTTAGATTGAGAAATTTCATTTAATGGCGGCTGAAGGGCCATTTTCAATTGGGAAAATTCACTTATATCTGTGGTAAACTTTATTTTGATGAAAAGTTGCACTAGTATTTTACCACCAGATGAAAAAAAGATGAGCATCACTTAAAAATTAATGTATTTAAAATAAAGTACAGAGAAAAACATGTATATAATATATCAGGCTTTGTTTTGAATGAATCTTTTTCCCCAATCCTTAATGTAAAGATCTTGTGCTATAACTTTTAAAGCCATACAAATAAGAGTGCTAAACTGTGGACTTAAAAGTAGGTGTGTACATATTTTTAATCAGTATTACTTGGAAAATAAAATATAACAACCACATAAAAAAAAAAAAAAATATCCAAAAAAGAAAACAGCAGCATATGTGCAATGACACTTAGTTTTGGGGGGACAATAGGGAGAGGCAGGGACTGGAAAACTGGAGAACACATGCTCTGGCAAGAAGAGGCATCTAGTACTTAAACTTAGTGTCTATTAACTTTGCCCTCTGGGAATAAGGTCTCAATGTTGCCAATTTTTTCAGTTTTTCAAAGAGGACGGAAATCTGTTTCTAAATTTTTAAGTGTTGACAATTAATTTTTTTAAATTAATTTTTATTGGAGTATAGTTGCTTTACAATGTTGTGTTAGTTTCTTTGGTACAGCAAAGTGAATCAGTTATACGTATACATATATCCCCTCTTTTTTAGATTTCCTTCCCATTTAGGTCACCACAGAGCGCTGAGTAGAGTTCCCTGTGCTATACAGTAGGTTCTCATTAGTTATCTATTTTATGACAATTAATTTTTAAAAGTTTTAAACACTGTGGTCAAACAAAACAATTAATGAGAGATTTAGCTGATGGGCTACAGATTGGGAACACTTGCTGTAGACCCAACTACTTCCCTCTCACCTGGAGGCCATATGGTATGGAACAACTCAAAGTATATAATCTTCTCATCTTTTTCTTCCAGGAAAACTTCTGCAACTACCTTACCCTTATACTCTCCAAATTTTACTGTAATCCATTACTGATTCAAAATATATGTAGAATTAGACTACTTCCCTTCACATCTACTTCTACTATTATAGTCCCAAATCACCATTAGGTAAGTCAGATCATGTCATTCCTCTCCTCAAAATGCAAGTCCTCACACTGGCCTGCTAGTTCCTACATGATCTATTCCCTCATTACCTCTTTGTCCTCAAGTACTCCCATTCTCTCTTCCTCTCCTTCTCTCTCTGTTCCAGCCACACAGCCTCCACACTGTTTGGCAAGAACACCAAGCACACTTTGCCTCAGAGCTTTTGCCCTCTACTTGAGCATTCTTCCCCCAGATAGCCACATGACTTATTCCCTATCTTTGAGTTATTGCTCAAATGTTGGCTTCTCAGTGAGGTCATCCTTGACCACTCCATATAAAAGAGCACTTCTGGTCCACCCCGCAGCCCCAGGTGCTCCAAGGTAACATCTTCCACGAAGTCTTCCCTAGTTTCTCTTTTTCCCCACCTACCTCAAAGCTGAAAGTTCTTTCTTCCTTCTGAGTCCCTTTATCTCACTTTCCTTGTGATCTATTGGTTTACATTGTATTGCATTTATTGGGGCCTTATCTTTCCCCTTATACCCTGGGTTCTTGAAGGGCAGGGATCATGTCTTCTTCGTTTCTGTCTCCTCTAAGCACAGTAGGCACAGTAAGTACTTAAGGTTCATGGTCAAATCATTGAAAAACTTATGATTGATTAATGACAGGGAATACTAGAGCTCTCCTCTTAATATGAAAAGGATAGTCATTGGATTGGAGATTTTAGTTCCCTAGACTAGCAGAAAAGTAAGGCACAAGATAGGAGGAAAGAGCTGAGGAAAAAAATAGGTGGGGAAAACTGGGTTCTTCACAGAAGCATCAGAAGGCAGGATCTAACCTAGTGGGTTAGGTCTTCCAGAGGAGAAACATCCCGATGAGAGGAGTCAAACCTGTTATAAAAGGAAGACTGGGGCTTCCCTGGTGGCTCAGTGGTTGAGAATCTGCCTGCCAATGCAGGGGACACGGGTTCGAGCCTTGGTCTGGGAAGATCCCACATGCCGCAGAGCAACTAGGCCCGTGAGCCACAATTACTGAGCCTGCGCATCTGGAGCCTGTGCTCCGCAACAAGAGAGGCCGCGATAGTGAGAGGCCCGCGCACCGCGATGAAGAGTGGCCCCCGCTTGCCACAACTAGAGAAAGCCCTCGTACAGAAACGAAGACCCAACACAGCCATAAATAAATAAAAATAAATCTAAAAAAATTAAAAAAAAAAAAAAAAAAAAGGAAGACTGGACTGATCTGTTTAGCCTGGAGGTGAGAAGATACTGAGAGGCATGATAGTAAGTCTCAAATATCTGTATCTCTGTTGCCTCCACCCTAGCAGAAGCCACCTTCATCTCTTGCCTGGATGACCACAGTGGCCCCAAACTGGTCTTCCACTTCACTCTTGCCCCCTTCCAATCCACACATAAACCAAAATGACCTATTATAAACACAAACCAGACTACAGCACCTCCTGCTTAAAACCTTTTAGTGGCTTCCATTGCATGTAGAAGAAAATCCAAACTTTTACTATGCCTTGTATCTTCTCCAACTCATCTTATGTCATTGTCCCATTCTGCTTAATAGACTCCAAACACATTAGCCTTCTGACCGACAGAACATGCCATGTTCTTTTCCTATCTTTCTTGAACTCTTCGAATGGTTTGCTCTACCTCATGTTTCAGATCTCAGTTTAACTGTCACTTCCTAGTAAGGCTTTCCATGACCACCCCAAGTAGCATTAGTCCTTCCTGTTATTCTTCATCACAAAACTGTTTATTTTTTTCATAGCATTTTTCTCAAGCTGTAATTATTTTATTATTTACTTACTTTTTTTTTTTTTTTGCTAATTGTCTGTCTCCCCTACTAGACTGTAAGCTTCCTGAAGGCAGAGACCATTTTAGTCTTGTTCACTGCTGAACCCCCCGTACCTTGCAAGGAACCCTGTATATAGTAGATGCTCAATAAATACTTGCTGAATGAATGAACCTGAAGGATAATTATGGGAAAGAAGCAGACTAGCATTTTGTAATTATAAATGGAAGAGCTAGGTCAATTGGGAGAGTTCAATATAAGGAAAGCCTTTCTAAATGTCAGAGCTGTCCAGAAGCATAGGAGTGTGCAGGTTGGACCAGGGAAACCCTGACATCTACCGGATCATTCTTGAGGGAGTGGGGTCCTTGGAATTTTCATTTTATAAGCAACCATGTGATTCATGTTCAGTGAAGTTTGAGATGACCTTTAAGGCCCTTCCAACTTTGAGATTCTTTGATTCTGTAAAATTAAGAAATAATGTGTTCTATGATCCATAAAGCACTGCACAAATGTGAAGCACTTAGATATAAGTATACCCTCAAGTCATTTTCCCTTTCACCAAGGGAGCAGGGAGTGGGAGCAACATAACTTGACCAATTAGCAGCTTAATGTTCCCTCTGGGTACTCCTGGCTGAACAGGGAAAAAGGCTGGAGGAGGAGGTGGGAGGAGGCAAATACCAAAGACTGAATCATAAATCACTTAGAATGCCAGAGGAGGATAGGGCTTTTGATGTTCACCACGCTTATTTACAGATGAGAAACCTAATGCACAGATGGGAAGTGATGGCCTCGAAGTTACTTAGCACATTAGTAGCAGCATTATTCTAAAGCAGAGCTATCCAATATGGTAGCCACAAGCCACATATAGCTATTGAACACTTGAAATATGGTGGAGGAACTGAATTTTAATTTAATTTAATTTAATCTATTTTAAATATTAACAGTCACCCGTGGCTAGCTCTAGAGTCTATATGTCTCTAGTTCAGGGCATTCTCCTGCTAAATGACATGGCCTCCAAAAGGGCAATGTTGTTTCCAAAACCAGAATTAGCATAAAAAAGAAAATCAAAGTGTAGGAGTCCTGAGAACTGTGGGGTTAAAGTCCACCAAATGTGGATTTTAGTATAGCTATGATCACCCAAGAGAATTGAAAACATACATTCATACAAAAACTTGTACACAAAGTTTGTAGCAGCATTATTCATGATATCAAAAAGTGAAAACAATCCAAATATACATCAACTGAAGAACGGATAAATAAAATATGGTATATCCATACAATGGAGTATTATTCTGCATAAAAAGTAATGAAGTACTGATACATGCTACAACATGGATGAACCTTGACAAGATTATGCTAAGTGAAAGAAGCTAGACACAAAAGACCACATATTGTATGATTCTATTCATGTGAAATATGCAGAAGAGCCAAAGCCATAGAGACAAAAGGTAGATTAGTGGTTGCCTAGGGCTGAGGCAAGGAAAGTTGGAAGAAAATGAAGAGTGATTGCTAATGAGTATGGGGTTTCTTTTTGGGGTGGTGAAAATGTTCTAAAATTGATTGTGATGATGGTTGCACAACTCTTTGAATATGCCAAAAGTCACTGAATTGTACTTTAAATGGGTAAATTATATGCTATGAATTATATCTGAAAAAATTTTAAACTTACTGTGGTTTTGATTAGAATTGCAAAAAGCACACAGATTAATTTGGGGAAAAAAGCAGACATCTATACAAATCTTCCTTTCCTGAAAGATTGTACCATAGCACTATTCATTCATTCATTCATACTGTTCATTCATTCATACTGTCTCTTTCTATTTGCCTAAAGACTTGGCACTTATTTGTTTTATTTTTAGCATTATAGTCATATGTATACACCTGTTTCCCTCACTGGATTGTGAGTTCCTTAAAGGCAGGCAGGACATCCTTTTATCTGTTTCCTCCTCAGTGCCTAGCACAAAGTTTGACACACAGTGGGCACTTAATACATAATTGTGAAATGAATGGATAAAAGTATGAACAAATAAACTCTGCTCACATGATCAGCCAGATCTAGGCTGATCAGAGAGAGAAAACATGGAAGGAAAGAGGGGATAATAGAGCATACAAATGAAGAAGACAGATGCTAAACAGGCAGCGGGAAACAGACACAGAGGAAAAATATTTAAAACTTATGGAATGGGATTTGGAAACATATCAAGAAGAGTTTCTTGAGCCCCTACAGTGGGCTCAGTTCTGGACTCTATGCCGTAGAAGAGACTGGAAGAAGCCCTTGGATATGCGGTTCAGGCTGTGGGACACGTGCTTTGCAGTTTGAGCTATAATTACACCCTGTTCTCCTGCGAGCTATTTTCAGGCTTTGCTCCAGAGACCTTGTGCCTGTTCCCCCTGGCCAAAGTGGCTTTGGTGACAGTTGGATTCCACACGTCTTCTCTGTTGAGAAGGCAGACCTGGGCCAGTATAGAAGGTAACCCTTTTCCCGTTGCCTACATGCCTGCTTACAGGAGGGAAATCATACACATTCATTCCTACCATCCAGTTGTTCCTGGATGGAACAACTATGCTAGCCTTCCTCAAAACAAGCGAATGAGGGCAGCCCTCTTAGCTCCTCTATTATCACAGCATTTGGAATGCTGCCTTAAACAGGAATATGCCTGGGTTAGAAAAAGAAAGTGGGATGAACAGCCAGGAACAACATACTACATGTACATCAAGTCTCTCAAGTATAACAGACACATGCAAAAATATTCACTTCAATGGTTCTTTGTTATTTAGGTAGATATCATAGTTTAAATCAGTAGTTTTCAAGCTAGAGTACTCTATTCCTGTAAGTACCTGAGCAGGAAAAGTTTTAAGAGAATAAGTGTCCAGAGACTCAACTTTCATATGTAATCTTTCCTAACATTGATCTAAGTTGGCTCTCCTTTCCCACTTTCTTTCTCCCACTTTATAAAAAAATGCCATCTCTCTCTCTTATCCCAAACCTTATTATGCCTATACAATGCTGAGGTTAAAAAAAAACCTCCAGAGTGCCAAACAAAGGGACAGTTTGAAAATGCATAACTTCAGAGGGAGAGCCCCAAGAAAGCAAATCAGAGAGCTTCCATAAGAAATCAATATTGAAAGGAGCAACATCTTAATTGACAAACTCATGGCAAGTCTACTTGCCTTATTTCTCCTAGAATTATAATTCAGAAGTTAAATAGTTATCACAGGTCATATATTAGCATAACTGTTTTAACTGAAAAAGAAGTTAGGCATTTTCTAACAAAGTAAATCTGATTTGGCTATGTTGACAGTGAGAACTGGCTGTTCAAATTAGGTAATATGATAAACATTTTCTATAAATTATATGAGCTAAATTTGCAGTTTCAAGATTTTGAAAAAGATATATAAAATATATACATGTACACAATAAAAAACACATTGGAAATTAAATTCTTTGCAATTATTTAATATTACAATAAAATGTTTAAATGTGAACTTTAAAATGTGTGAAGAGCTACATAATTTTTCAAAATTCTTTTAGGCATTAGATTACTAATCTAATTATTTTTCAAAGACACCCTGCCACTGCCCACCACATCAGAAACATCTGAGGAGGTTTTAAAAATACAAGTCAGAAGTCTTACCCTCTGAAAATTCTGATTCAATAGGCTGGGTGGGGTCCAGGGATCTGGATTATTAACAAGATCCTCAGGTAATTATTTGGAGTCACCAGACCTAGATTATTGTTTACCCCTAATTCAATGTATGAATTTGCACAAAATTTCCCCTCTTTTCTGAGCCTCTGTTTTCTTCTCTGTAAAGTATAAGATGGGAGGAAGGAGTCAAGAAGAGGGGGATAATCACTCATGTATCTTAGACTCCTTGATTATCATTTCTTCGTTTCAGAGGCAGGAGAATGGGTCTTAAAAGTCAGTTTCAGAGAAATGAGATTTTACTTGGGAAAAAAAAAAAGAACAAACTTAGCTGAGGTAGATAACAAATAAATAAAAATAATGAAACCTGTATGCCTGCCTCGCCGGTTTTTGTGTAGATCAAATAAGAATCCAGCTAATTCATTTCACGAGTACAGTTCCCTCACCTGATCTTCACAGCTACTTTTGCAGTAGGTAGAACATGTATTATTATCCCTGTTTCAAAGATACAAGAAATCCAGAGGACACGGATTGCCAAGGCCACACAAGGAGAATTCAGGAGAAATCTGTAACTAGGTTCCAGGTTTCTGACTTCCAGGCTAGTGTTTGTTCCACTATACCAATTTGGATTATACCTAAATGAACATGGAGAAGCCTCTCTCCTAAGAATCTCCAGGAGTACTGTGAAGAAGCAGAGAAGACTCCCATCCACTTTGAGCTTTAGCCTATGGTCAAGATCATACCCACCAAGATCTCTTCAGTATTCTGAAGATTTTGAAAGATCCAAAACCTCAGGCAAGGAAGCCTACATATGTCTATATTCA
The DNA here is from genome assembly GCF_028564815.1 of Eubalaena glacialis. Classification (NCBI taxonomy): domain Eukaryota; kingdom Metazoa; phylum Chordata; class Mammalia; order Artiodactyla; family Balaenidae; genus Eubalaena; species Eubalaena glacialis. Next base: position 24,941,854 of record NC_083728.1, read on the forward strand.
CAGTCCTTGGCAATCAATGCTCAAGTGTCACAGGAGCACTTGTACACCCATTTGCTCCTAGAGACATGTCCCCACTCCCCCTGGAAATAAGGAAAAACACATTATCCCCAACATTTCCTTCCTAAATAAAATTCTGGCTCACAAGTAAAAATCTTGCCCTCATCAGGTTGTGAGCTCCGTGAGGACAAGGACCAGATTTCTCATGCTTATTGCTACGTTCTTTGTACTTTGTACAGTGCCTGACACATTTCTATAAATATCTACAAAATTAATTTTTTTAAAACCTGCTGTTAGAAGCTAGTGGATTGTCCATGGAGCATGACTATCCATAAGTTGAACCCTTACCTGACCATAAGTTGCATTTACCTGGCATATATGAAAATTAACTCAAAATGGATCAAGGACCTAAATGTAAGACCTAAAACAATAAAAGTCAGAGGAAAAAAGAATCTAACAACAACAACAACAACAACTCTGCTGCTAGAAGCTAATGGATTGTCTGTGGAGCATAGCTGTCCACACAAAAAAATTAGGTTTCTGTCAGTTTGGATGTCATATAAGACAAAACAGAAACAGACTCACACATGCAGAGAACAAACTAGTGTTACCTTGGGGGGAAAGGGGTGGGGAGAGGAGCAAAATATGTGAAGGGGATTAAGAGATACAAACTACTAGATGTAAAATAAATAAGCTACAAGGATGTAATGTTCAGCACAGGGAATACAGTCAATATTTTAATAACTTTATTTGGAGTATAATCCATAAAAATATCAAACTACAATATTGTAGTTTGAACACTTGAAACTAATATAATAAGTCAACTACACCTCAATAATAATAAGAAGAATAAAAAAGATAAGACAGTAATCCTCAAGAGTAGCTGACACTAAAGTTCAACAAGAGGCCTGTCTGACTGCTCATCTGGATAGATTTCCATGTATTAAAACATGGTCAAAAAAGAAACAAACACTGGTTTCAAAAATGAGCCTCCCATCAAAAATCAATCAGAGGACTTCCCTGGTGGCGCAGTGGTTAAGAATCTACCTGCCAATGCAGGGGAAATGGGTTCAAGCCTTGGTCCAGGAAGATCCCACATGCCGCGGAGCAACTAAGCCCGTGCGCCACAACTGCTGAGCCTGCGCTCTAGAGCCCGTGAGCCACAACTACTGAGCCCGTGTGCCACAACTACTGAAGCCCGCATGCCTAGAGCCCGTGCTCCGCAACAAGAGAAGCAACCACAATGAGAAGCCCCCGCACCGCAATGAAGAGTAGCCCCTGCTCACCGCAACTAGAGAAAGCCCGCGTGCAGCAACAAAGACCCAAAACATCCAAAAATAAAAATTAATTAATTAATTTTAAAAATACAAAGTATACAATTCAATTAAAAAAAATCAATCAGAAATGCATGTGTTGATATGCTACAGAAACGTTTCCTGCAAGGACAACTCTATGTTATGTATTCCAGGGCAAATAAATAAATAATGATTCTCTAGTAAAACCATAAGGCTTTTAATAAATAGATCAGACCTTAGAACCCTAGATGAGAGCTGTTCTCAAAGCCTTACATCCCAACTAAAGCTCTCTCATTCCTGGGCAAGAATGCTACAATGACAGGGAAACAAATAGACAGGGAAAGAGCTCTGGATTACGAGTCAGGAAAACTAGATTTTTAGGTCAAGCTTCACTACCTTTCACAGTGTGAGAGCTTTTGCAAATTACTTCACTTCTCTGGGTCTCAGTTGCCTCAACTGTAAATGAGTGGAATATTTCATTAAATGTGCTTTCTAAGTCTGGATTTTATTATTCATTCTGGCTGAGAGCAAGAAAGAGAGTCGGAAAGGGAGAATCGGGAAAAGCTTCACAAAGAAGATGGCATTTCAAATGGTTCTTAAAGAATAAGCAAGGTTTAGATTGGCCCAGAAAAGGAACAGACCAATTCAGGGAGAAAGGAACAAGGTTGGCTTAGATGCAGAAGTGGGAAAACACAGGCCAGTCTACAGGCCAGTGACAATCCTAAATACTAGTATTTTCATCTATCAGTTGTGTTTTTTCATAAAGTTAATTTATTTGATATAAAGGACTATACTTTTTGCTGTTATGTCTTGCCTATTCTTATGCAGTTAAATTATTTTTAATTGAGTGATAGTGACATAAGTTGATATTTGCAGTTTGAAAAATATCCTTACTTCATAAAATTTTAAATTGGCAACTCTTTGGGGGTCTCTGTTGAAAAATTCATAAAATTTAAAAAAATCTCGGACTTCCCCAGTGGTGCAGTGGTTAAGTATCCACCTGCCAATGCAGGGGACACGGGTTCGAGCCCTGGCCCAGGAAGATCCCACATGCAGCAGAGCAACTAAGCCCGTGCACCACAACTACCGAACCTGCGCCCTAGAGCCCGTGAGCCACAACTACTGAGCCCGCGTGCCACAACTACTGAAGCCCGTGTGCCTAGAGCCCGTGCTCCGCAACAAAGAGAAGCCACCGCAATGAGAAGCCCGCGCACCACAACGAAGAGAAGCCCCCGCTCGCTGCAACTAGAGAAAGCCCGCGCGCAGCAACGAAGACCCAACACAGTCAAAAATAAATTAATTAAATAAATTTTTTAAAAATTATTTTAAAAAAAGATTGAAAAGCTAGAATGTCAAGGCCATGAAAATCAAGAAAAGACTAAGGGACTATTCTAGATTGAAGAAGACTAAAAAGACATGACAACTACATGTCATGTTTAATTGTGAACTGGATCCTTCTGCCATTAAGGACATTATTAGGACAACTGGCAAAACTTCAGTGGAGTCTGAGGATTAGATAGTAGTGGTGTATTAGTGTTGATTTCCTGATTTTGATAGTTGTGTTATGGTTATATAGGAGAAAGTCCTTGTTGGAAATACACACTATTCAGGGTCTGCATCTTACTCTCAAATGGTTCAAGAAAAAAGTTACTTGTATTGTACTTGCAACTTGCCTTTTTTTCCTTTTTTCTTTAAGTGTTGATCCTGTTTTATTATCTGACTAGAAAATTAGACAATCCACCAGTTGGAGGGGATGGAGGAGCTTAAACTTGCTCGTTATTGCCAGCTCCAGCCCCACCCTGGCCCTTCTTGGCATTTCTTCCTCTTTGTGAGGCCTCCCGGTAAGGCGAGAAGAGGGAAAAGACAGAAGTCCTTCTGCGAGTCCTGGCAGACAATGAAGGACACATGTTCACTCCCTGCTTACAAACCCTGATATGGTGCTGGCAGATCAGCACTCAGGCATGGTGGATACGCTTGGCCAAGGCAAGCTTGAAGACCTCTCCAAAAAATCCTTGATTTTCAGGCCCAGGTAATCCAGCTTTACCTTGACCTCGTACAGCACCTGGATGCAGGTGAGTCACTGCAGCAGGGTGTTGCTTTCAAATAGAGGCGTTCAGCAGTGGCTCTTGGCCAGAGTAAAGTTGACCCTCCAGACCTCATGTTTGTTCACAGCCCATATTCGCTGATTAGCTTCAGCTCTTGGTTGAAGTGGGATTTAAAAGGTCTCAGGGGGGTCACACACGTTTTGCTACAGACGCAGCACCAGGCCACTGGCATGTCAGCTCCACTCTCCTGTCTCTACCTAAGCACAGGCCCCAGGAACTGAGGAAGAGCTATACTTGTAACTTTTCTATAAATTTAAGAATGTTTCAAAACTTTAAAGATTCATAATATAGACTAGAGAGGGCTCATATATATAGGGCCGCAAATGCTTAGTTTAAATTTTATTCTGTAGGTAAGGAAAAGTCAGAGAGGTTCCTAGACTAAAGGCTCTTCCTCCACCTCAAAACTTTTTACCTACTAAACTCCCAAGCCACAGAGGACTGGAAATGGACGATCTTTGCCAGAGTGGCCACACAATGATCAGTGCCTACTGCTTGCCAAATTAGGAAAGGGAATGAGAGGCTAGTCCTTACTCTCATAAACTTAAAATCTTTAATTGGAGAGATCTAAACCACCCACCACATCAGGCCAATATTGGGAAACAGCAATCAAGGAGAACAAGAAAATGCAGAAGTAGGAAATCACCAAAGGAATGCAAAAGAAATAACTTAAGTGTGGTCAGTCATGAAACACTTCCTAGAAATGGTGGATTTTGAGCCAAGTTTGAGAAAAGAAGTTCATCAGAGGAAAGAAGGACATTTTGTTAAGTATAGAAAAGTCATATGTGGCTGCCAGTCTTGAATCCTTCTGCCTAACAGTGCCCTTAGACATGTGTAATATGTATATTAGCACCACCTCATAGTAATAAATCTTTTCAGTGTGTTTTCTTGTCTTTCATCTCAGCTAATCCTTGTAGCATTTTTTTTGAGATTGGCAGGACAAGATTTGCTATCCCCATTTGAAAGGTCAGAAAACTGAGGCTCAGAAGGATGTCATCACTTGCCGAAGGTCATAAAGCAATGGTTGGGACCTCTGCCTGCAGATCCTCAGGTAGGCTTTCTGGGTTTTGGTTTTTGTTTTTTTTAATATATACATGATCAAGAGAGTGATCTTTTCAAAATGTAACTCTGATATGTCATATCTCTACTTGAAATTCTTCATTGGCTACCTAGCACTTGTCATAATTGCAATTTTACATCTCTGTGTATGAAACACAAATTTCATACGATCCTCCCCCAAAGCTTCTCCTCCCAGTTTCTTCTCCAACTCAACTAATGGAAATTCCATTTTTCCAGTGCTCAGACAAAAAAACCTTTGTTTCTTGACTCCATTCTCTTATACCCCACATCAAGTTCATCAGCAAATCCTATTAGCTCTGCCTTCAAAATATTCCAAAATCTGGGGAATTCCCTGGTGGTCCAGTGGTTAGGACTCCATGCTCTCACTTATGAGGGCCCGGGTTCAATCCCTGGTGTCTCAGGGAACTAAGATCCCACGAGTCACACAGCGCAGCCAAAAAAATAAAAATAAAAAATCTGACCACTTTTCACAGCTTCTACTGTTGTCTCCATTATCATATCTTATCTGAACTGTTGTCAGTGCCCCCTTACTGGTCCCCTTGCTATTGCCCTGTGCCTCCCACCCACTATTCTCAAGGTAGTATGCATACTATATATAGTAGATATTCAGTTTAAAAAAGTTTAATGAATGGATGAATGAACACATCTCAGCTAAGGAAAGGATGTTATTTCTTTGAGGTTTGCCCTTTAATGTGTTTAGCCTTATAAATTATCATTATAAATTGCAGACAGCATTTCTAAAGCCAGCCCTAAACCATCTAGGTAAACTACTGGCTAGATAAGTGACAGATTGTCAAAGAAGCTAAGTCTGTGAAGTAGAAGCATAGTGTCTATAACAAAGAATGTAAGTGTTCTTCTGTCCAGAACAAGTTACAACTGCTATGTGATCTGGCGAAGTCACTTTCACTCTCTGAGCCTTAAGTTCCTCATCTGCCAAGTGTTCTTGTGAACCATACCTAGGTTCAAAAAAACAAGGGAACAATTATACATGTACAACACAGAGGAGACATAGTTTATTATTAGAATAAATAGAAAAGTCTTAGGCATTATGGGAGATTGTAAACTGAGTGGTAGAATGTGGCTGTCAATGGGGCTAATGTAAGGTCAGAGCAAAGAATGGTGATAATTCCCTGTCCAGGGCATACCATAGGTAGAGTACTTAATAAATGATATTGGCCAGCTAGAGTATGTATACAGGAGACCAACATGCATGATGAAGGAGTTGTTCAAGAAACTATATCATACAAGGAACCTGGGAATGTGGACTCAGGACTACCTCATCCATAAAACAAGAGCACTGACTAGATCAGGGGTTTTCAAACTGAGTTCTGCAAATCCCTAGAGGTTCCACACACAGATCTCACAGGGACCACAGTGACAAGGTAAAGAAGCCAACAGAATGTAGCTCTGGTCCTCCAATCTATGCTTCAACCAGATCAGCTCTGCTTTTTTCCTGTTTTAGGAATGAGGCTTTGGCATAATGATAAAAATAGCTAACATACTGTTTGCCAAGCACTAAGCCCTTTACACAGATTATTCCAATTATTCCTCAGGTTCCAGTCTAGGAACCGTTATTTTATTTTATTTATTTTTGGCTGTGTTGGGTCTTTGTTGCTGCGCGCAGGCTTTCTCTAGTTGCGGCGAGAGGGGGCTACTCTTCGTTGGGGTGCGCGAGCTTCTCATGCGGTGGCTTCTCTTGTTGTGGAGCACGGGCTCTAGGCATGCAAGCTTCAGTAGTTGCAGCACACGGGCTTCAGTAGTTGCGGTGGTGGGCTCAGTATTTGCGGTGCACAGGCTTCAGTAGTTGTGGCTCGCAGGCTCTAGAGCACAGGCTCAGTAGTTGTGGTGCACAGGCTTAGCTGCTCCGCGGCATGTGGGATCTTCCCCGACCAGGGATCAAACTCGTGTCCCCTGCGTTGGCAGGCAGATTCTTAACCATTGCACCACGAGGGAAGTCCCTAGGAACTATTATTGTTCCCATTTTACACATGGGAAAACTTAGGTTTAAAAAGGTGAGGCAATTTGCTCAATTTGTGGGAGTAGTTACTGAAACCCAAGCATAGTCCAGATCCTGTCAATCACTATACATATAATATTATATTTGAATAAAAGGATTCTAATGCTTTTAGAAAACTGAAAATTACTGAACTAGATGATCTTCAAGGCATCTTCTAGATTTAGATTTCTATAATTCTACATTCAGCCTGGCAAAGGGATACTGCCCTCAAATACCTGAAGGGATGTCTTGTGGAGAAAAGAATGGGATTATTCTATGTGGCCCCAGAGCACAGAACTAAGACCAAGGGAAGAGGATAGAATGGGGATAAAGTTATACGGAGGTAATATATCTAAGAACTTTGTAACAGAGCTGCCTAACAATGGGATAGGTATTGTGTGAACTCTGTGGTCTTGGTAGTGTTCCGGAATCAGAATGATCACTTATGAGAATTGTTGGAGATGGAGATACTGGGGCTACAACTCCTGATTTGTACAGGAAGTGGACCTCAAAAGGTCTGGGAGTGAGAGTCTCAAATTCTCACAGAGGTTCAAGGTATCAGATGCTAGGAATCATTACCAGTGACCAAACTCTCCCATAGCAAATCCAGGAAAAGGGAGAAGGCCCATCTTCAGCTCCAAGCCTTCTGTATTTATTGTTGTAAATGTGAGGCTTCCCTAAGGCAAGAACCCATGCTCCCACCTAACTACCTGCTCTCTTCAAAGGACAAGAGGCCAGTACTGGGTTCCTCCCCTTCCCCCAACCTCTCCTAGCTGCCTTGCCACTGCAGTTCCCTACATTTGTGATAGAAATTCTGAAGGTCAGTGACAGAAGTAACTTTAGCAAGTATCCTGTTCACCCCAGACAGTTTACCAGTGAGATAAAGAAGGCTCAGAAAAAGGGCATTATCTAAAGCCATTCTCCTCATTAAATATTTACTTAATACACCGGTATAAGAAGTCAGCCCAGACACAAACTCAGGTAGCTGACATGGCTCAGGACACTGAGTCAGGCCTCAAGACAGTCTCCATTTATTACACACTTATTATTACATATGTTAGTACATATAATAATGTATAATATATACTATTATTATTATAATACATTTATTATTCATATCCCACCTACTTCCAAAAAGTGACAAGTGACTTGGACAGCACAGCCTACTTGTTTCATTTTCATCACTTTAGGGAGTGGCTCTTTAAGGCATCAAGAGTCTGGAACTCAGGGGAAGTGAGAGAAGAAAATTAGAGATCCACCTTAAACATGAAATCCTCCAGTCCTCCTCCACAATCTGCCCGCCTGATTCAAGTGGAGAAAGACTGTTCCCAGCAATAGTTATTTCCCCACATATCTCCCATTAGTTTAAAGCGTTTATGCTAAAGTGTTCATATTACCAGACAAGGGGATCAGATTCTCTTCCTCAGCTTCTTCATCCCTTCTAAAATCCTCCTCTTCTTTCATCATCTCAACAGAAGCCCAGCCTGCCTACTGAGTCACCATAGAGTCACTACAGGTTGCAACAGAACTTCTAAAAAGGACTTCCTCTTCAGAAACAATCATAGAATCCTGAAACGTCAGTGTCGGAAGGGACCTTGCAGAGTATCAGTAGTTCATCTCCCACCACTCCCACAAAGGGAAGGCCCAGAGAGGGGAAGAAAATGGTCTGAGGCCATCTTCTTTCTCAAATGAGTGTTTTTCCTTAGCAAGTACAGTTGACCCTAGAACAACGTAGGGGTTAATCTGCATATAACTTACAGTTGCCTCTCCATATCCTTGATTCCTCCATATCTGCTGATTTAACCAACCACAGACCATGCAGTACTGTAGTATTTACTGTTGAAAAATATCTGCATATAAGTGGACCCATGCAGTTCAAACCCACATTGTTCAAGGGTCAAATGGTATATTTGAATAAGTAAATACACTATTGTGAAACCAGTGGAGATATAGATGGAGGACAAAAAAGTCCCTCCCTTCCCATAGTGATCATCTAGTTCACTGAACTAGTGATCAACTAGTGATCATCTAGTTCACTGAAATGAACTCCAGAACATGGACCTAGATAATTAACAGAGTCCTTGGACATGAATGCTAAGACAACACACTCTAGGGCTCTGGTTTTCCATGTCACCTTGACAATCTTCTCCTTGTCAGACCATGGGCTTATCTCACCTCCCCAACCATCCCCACCTCCTCAAATACACACACTCACACATACCCCACCAGGATCTGGAGAGTTCTAAATATCATATTTTGGAATTCATACTCAGGAACATACAGGGATCCTGAGAGCAGAGCTTCTGTCCTAAAGTCACCTGCTTCTCAGAAGTTTCTAAGGAAGGACTGAATAATAGTCAGAGCCTGTGGAGAGATATTTCAGTGATTTCAGCTGAGGTTGAAGGGGGAGATGGTATAGCGATAATGATAGCCATAGGCAACCCAAAGCAAAAAGTAGAAGGAATGGACTCTACCAAATATTTTGGGCTTTGGAGATTGGGTTCCTCTCCTGGAATAACCTAGAGACTGAGCAGCTCATATAAATCACCAGAATAATAGCCATCAACCACTCTTTCCACCCACTCCCCATAATCTCCCACTGTTTACTTAATCCCCCAATCTCCCACTGTTCGCCAGTATCCCTTTAACTCCTTGAGCTACCTCTAATATCCCTCACTGACTATCTCTCCCTGAATGACTTTTCTAATAACTTTGTTACTGATTTCCTTCTCACACATATACACATAAATCCCCACTAACACTTCTACCTGCCATGTTAGGGGGAAGAAAGTGCAAGAGAGGTTAAAACCAAAGTCTTGAGGGCAAATTTAGCCTCTGGATCAGATGACTGTGTGCCTCTGAAAGAGGTAAAGTGTTATATAGACTAAGGGAACCCTTGACTCTTCTCTCTCACTTTCTCTGTCTGTGCCCCCACCAACATACACATCTATGTTGGTTTCTTTCCTCTAAATTACTCTAACATTTCATTGTTCAATTCCATTCCCACCAGCAACATCCCAGTTCTGGCATCTCTACCTTGAATAACAAAACTCTCAGTTCTCTGACTTTCCACTCTCACTTCCATATGAATCCAGATTAATCTTCTCAAACCCAGCTGTGACTGCATCATTCCCCTGCATAAAATCTTTTCATAGGTCTCCAAAAATTGTCAAGATGTCCCATTCCTGGACCTCATCCACTGCTGAAGATAACCTTGACTCCTCTTTCTCTCATTCCTCAAATCCAATCCAAGTCAGCAAATTCCATGGGCTCTTCACTCAAAATAGATCCAGATTTTGACCACTTTTAACCACCTTCAAGCTACTACTAAAGTCTAAATCACCATCATTGTTCAGCTGGATTTCTATAATAGCCTCATAATTGATCTCCGTGCTTCTATTCTTGCCCTTCTACAGTCTATTCTCAACACAAAGACAGATTCTAAACATAAGTCAAATCATTTTCACTTCTATGCTCAAGATTGTCCAGTGGTTCCCCATTTCACTGTGAATAAAACCCAAAAGTCTTTCAACGTTCTATACAATCTAGTGTCCTGCTGACTTCATTCCCTACTACCCTGTTTTTCTAGCTAATACTGCTTCAGCTACACTAACTTCCTAGCTAGTATTCAAACACCCCAGGTAGCAGAACACTCCCATCTCAGGGCCTTTGCACTTGCTCTTCCATGTACCTGGAATATTTCCCTTTCCCAACCCAGCTATGGGTATAACACTCTCAATTTCCTTCATATCTCTGCTCTAATGTCATCTTTATCAGAGAGTGCTTCCCTTATCAATCCCCATTCTTCATTGTCATTCCTTTTTCCTTAAACTGCTTTGTATTTTTCTATAGCACTTATCACTACCTGTCACATATTTATTGGTTTGTTTGTTTATTGTCTGTCTCCTTAAGCTGGACTATAACCTCCATGAGGGCAGAGAGTTTGTCTGTTTGTTCAGAATACTTCCTAGTACATAGTAAGTTCTTAATAAGTATTGAATGAATAAATTGTTCCCTGCATAAACCTTTTACTCTAGACAGACTTGATCATCTCACTGTCCCAATATAATAATAATGGCGGCTAATATTTGAGTGCTTTCAATGTGCCAGGAATTGGACACATGGGTTTGTTAACCTTTTCAATACTGTTCAGTTGACAACTCCATGAGATAAAAACTATTTTTATCCACATTTCACAGTTGAGAAAACTGAGGCTCAAAGAGGTTAAGTAACTTGTGCAAAATCATAAATCTAGTTAGTGGCAGAAACAGGACTCAAATTAGGTTAGTTTGACACCAAAACACATTCTCCTAATTTTATGTTATACTGCCTCCCTGCAATGCTTTCTCCCTTCTGTGAACTATTTGTAAAAGTGGCTCTTTGCAATTTGACCCATAATTGCTTTCAGGCTGTTTCATGTAGGCCTGTCTGGTCTTCCCAATAGAATGTAAATCTATTTTACATTCATTAAAGGGTCTGGGCCATTTAAACCTGATGACAGCATTTATTTTACATTTTTAAGCAAATTAATTTAAAGTTAATTTAACTAATATGACTAATTTCTCATTCCACTGGTCACAGCCAAGTACTGCACAGCTAGAATAATGAAGTACTGTTGACCCTTGAACAACACGGGTTTGAAATGCATGAATACATTTATATGCAGACTTTTTTCAATTGTAAATACTACAGTACTACATGATCCACTGTTGGTTGAATCTGTGAATGTGGAACCTCGGATACAGAGGCTATGGAGGGCCAGCTATAAATTACTTGCAGATTGGATTGCACAAGGGTTGGCACCTCTAACCCTCGAGTTGTTCAAGGGTCCACTGTAGTATCATATGGTAAAAAGAGAAGTTGACTAGGAGTGAGGATATCTGGAGATTAGTCTCAGCTCTGTCTCCAAGCAGGTTTATCACCCTTAAGCAAATCACTTAGCTTCTCTGATCCTTAATCTACCCATCTGTAAAGAGAGCTGGCCTAGATGGACGCTAAAACAGTCACTTCAAATTCTAAAAATACTGTTCTTCCATGAGTATTTACAATGTGTCAAGCCAAAAGTAAAAGGCCAAATTCTTCCTTAATATTGTTCTATTTTGGCTTACTGGAGTACTTTCCTAAGAGCACTATTTCCTTTGTGGATTATTTCAGTATGTATATAAGATATGCCCTAAAACAAGAAGTGACCTACAAATGTGGTTTTCTAACGCCATTATAGCTATCTAAATGCCTAGGTTGAAAAGAAAGTCATACTATGGCTCCATAAGAAGTATATCAACTGGAGCAAATCACTGAAAAGATGTCACTTTAAAAGCATTAATAAAAATTAGAGCGGGAAGAAGGTGGGCTCCAAGACAAAGGACAAAGGAGAAAAAGAGCACTTCATAGAATAAATTAGATGATAGAGAGTTTGAAAAAAATTGAGTATATGATAAAGGCAAATAGTGCAAGAAAAATGGCAGGCGATTTTTAACTTCTGTGGAAAAAAGAATCTTTACATAAAAGGAAATGCAACTGTGATAGATTATTCTAACATAAACATTGATTTTTAAATTAACTAAAAAACAGAGGTATAATTATATTGAGAAGATAAGAGAAGGAAGCTGGAGGAGTATACAAGAACTGAATTCTCATCTATCATAAAAGGAAGTCAATACTTTCTAAAAAAAAGATGAAGAAATAGCAGTGTAAGCATATTATTTTTAAAATATGGAGGTAAAAAAGGGAAGTAACCAAGTATCTGGCATGTTTGCACTTTACTTTCTTTTAACAAATGTGATTTATTTGTAGCTTGAGAATTGAATAATAATGGCCAGTGTGGTACTTGTCTCCACTCTTCTTACCCTTGTACCATGACACCTAACGTAGGGCTGTGTACCCAATATCTTTAAAAATTCTTATTGGTTGAGTGACCAATGTAAAAATGGAGTGAAAATGTCCTGTTATAGAGTTACAGAATTTTGCACTGGAAGTATATGTAGAGGTTATATAATCGAGTGCTTCCCAAATTGGTGTTCCATGGAATACTGCTTCTTTTGATGTTAATAGCATGCTGCAAAATGTGTTTGGGGCTCAAATAAACTTTAGAAATCCCATGTTAAAATTAATCAGGTGTCTTTACTGTAGGACTTCTTGGAGTCTTTACTATACTAATATACATTGGGAATCCCACAAAGGTAATTTATTATGTAGTGCTTTTCAGTCTCATTTGTTTCATGAATAAAGAAGCCCCTGCTAATATGTCTAGTAGTTAGTGGTTCCTAGAGCATTCTTGGGAGAACACTGATCTAATCTACTCCTTTCATTTTACAAATGTAGAAAGACAGGCTCTGTTCAGGTATGGATGGTAGGGGAACTAAAAAGAAGGGCCTCAGCATTCTGCAGCAATATCCAGTGATTGGACAACTCTGGCCTGTGTTTTTCAGTCTTTCATCCTGCACCTGAATTATTTCAAACCAGGCAACAAATTTAGACAAAAGCATCTCCTCTGCAAATCTTTAAAGGTTTTTTGATCCCTAAGGAACCTAGGAGGTGGGCCCAAGTGTCAGCTGGAGCTCAAGCATAAAGTCCCAGGGCAGGAGCTAAACAAAGTCTCAACAGGCATAATAGACCATGACTTTCAGTGGCAAAGTGACCCCAAATTGAACAATGGTAATGTGATAACAGACCACTCACATCTGTACGTTGTTTTCCAGTGAACAAATAAATGCTTTTACAATATCATATTTGATTCTCATAACAATCTAGTGATAAAGACAAGGGTAGAATTATTACCCCCATTTTATGAATGAGGAAACTGACTTTCAGAGAGTTAAATGCCTTGCCTAGGGTTACACAGCAAGTGAATGGCACAGTTGGAATAAGAATCTGAGTTTCCTATCTCTCAGGTTAGGGCTTTTCTCAATATATCACACAAACTGGGCAAATTTTTACTGACTACCAATTTAATTCTTCCATGAAATACCAACGTGCTCCTATTGGCTTACTTAAAAAGAAATAGATCAATTCCCAAAGTGCTCATGGTTGGTGGCAGAAGCAACACTCCAATAACTGGAACTTCAAGATCCTATTTCAGGTTCAGTTTTGTAACACCTCCTCTAAGCTATGTTGCTAGGAGGAGGGGGGTCTCAGTTTCAGTTGGGGAGGCAGTGTGGCCTAGTGTTAAAAGCAAGGAATCAGACAGACTTGGGTTTGAATCCTGGCTCTACCAGTTACTCATGCTATGACCTTATTCACTATGAAGCACAGATGTGTGCTTCATTTCTTCAGCTATAAAATGGAGCAAAGAATACCTACTTTGCAAAGCTAAGTTGGGAGGCTAGTATAAGAAATTAAAAGGATAGTATAGTGTCATGGTTTAGAGTATAAACTCTGGAAATGTGCTACCGGGGTTTGAATCTTAGCCCTGCTTCTTACTAGTTGTATGACTTCAGATAAGTCATTTATCTACATCTCAGAATTTCAGTTTTCACATATGTAAAATGAGGAAAATAAATAATGTATTCTTAGTTGCTGTGAGCATCAAATATAATAATATTTGCTAAGCACTTGAGCACAGTGTCTGGCATATAGCTCAATCAAAGGTAATGATGATAACAGTGGTAGTGGTAGTGAAAAATCCAATATCCATTTTTCTCCCAAAGCAAGAATGAGAAAGAAAGCTACTTAGTACTGTTTGCTTCCATTCACCCTCTCACCTTGTTCCTCTCCAAGTTGAGAACACTAGACTAGAAGTCAGGACACTTGGCTTTGAATGTCAATTCTGTCACATTCTAGTTATGTGATTTTAGGGAAGTCATTTAACTTACTTGAGGTATTTTTCCTCACCTGAGACATTAAGTTAAAGATACTTTGCTTATTCTTCTGGGTTGTTGTAAGCATCAAATGAATTCATGGATTTTTAAAGTACTTTGTGAACTATAAAACACTATATAAATGTGAGGATGACTTTTTATCTGCCACAGGCTATAAAATAGATGTTTTTACCAGTAAAAAGCAACTTTATCGCCAAGTTTTTTCTCGTAGACAATTCGATCCAGTACATTGTAGCAGATGTTGGTAGTTGCTCCTTTCATCCACTCAATAAAGATTTTCCCTTTAGTCACATCAAAGTTGTACTGGAGGAATGGACCAGGACATGGGGTCTTCCAGTAAAATTCCTTGGCAATGTCTCCCCAAAACTCTGCAACAGAAAAGGAAGCCCAGACATCACTTAGCTTCTCAGACATATTTATCCTCAGATGGCTTACCAGTCTATGCACAGGACCGAGTCACAACTTCTCTGCCCTGTACTCTAGGACCTACCACCTGGGTCCCTCCTCTACCTACCTATCAAATCTTAACACCCACCACACTCCTAAACTGCCTTCTATTCCCATGGGCTGAATCTTGACTCAAATTTCTTCCCTCCCTTCTCAAAACTGCCACTCCATTTTTCACCGTCTATTTAAATTGTAGCCACAATGCCTAGTACATTGTAGTCAATCAGTAACTTTTTAAATGAACTAATTAGTGAAAGGAAGAAATCCTTTACCCACAGAGCCTTCCATGACATAGAAGGCTTAATTTGTTCATTCACTCTCAGCAATTATTTAATGAGCATCTCTTTCTCCTACTACTACTTGCCCAAGTGTTACTTGCTAAGTGCCAGATGTTGCTTTAAGCTCCTTAAATGCATTATCTTATTTAGTTCTTACTACAACCCTAGGAGGTAGGCCTTATTTTCATTCTTATTTTATTGATTTGAAAATTGAGGCTCAGAGAGGTTAAATAATTTGCCCAAGGTTATACATTTACTAAGTCATGATTTGAACTGCCCTGAGGAAGACATTGTTGCTAAAATCTGAAAGATGAATAGGAGTTTTTCTCCACTCCCCCACCAGGAAAGACATTACTATGGGACAGAAAAGAACCAAGGGTTTGCGTTAAGAGGAACTCCCTTAGGCCGAACCACTGAGAATTACAGAAAGAGTAGCAGGAATTGATGCATAAACTGGGCAGATAACGCAATCCTTCTAAGCATAAGGAATTTGCTATTTACCCTAAGAGCAATGGAAAGCCATCATAGGAGTTTAATCAGGAGAAGGACATGATCAGATTTATAATCTTGAAATATTTGCCTGGCTACTTTGGAGAAAAGGTACTCAACAGGTTAAACATACAACTGCAGAACACCTAGGATAATCTCAGTACTGGATCAGGAGCTAGAGGAGAGAGAGACACTTAGAACCATAACAATGGAAGGAACTTTAGAGGTTATCACCCCCTCATTTTACTGATAAGAAATCAAATTTATAGAGGTAAAGTGACTTGTTCAAGGTTAGATGATTTAGTTTATATAATCTGATTAAAGAGACAAGACTAACATAAAATATTTTTTAATATACAAGACAGAATATAATTGAAAGCTAAATCACATGGAGTACAACTTGCAATGAATTAAAGAAATCCAAATTAAATCAACCCCAAGGTGCCATTATATGCCAATAAAACTAGCAAAGACTAAAAGAAAGATTAAACTCAATGCCTGAGTGGCCCTAGAAAACAGATACTCTTATATGATAACAGCATTATAAGAAATTAGCACAATTTACTGAACAGCGGGGCAACGCCTGACAAGAATCATAACATTTTTAATACCCTTTCATCTGCTAACTTAACTTTGGGGAACCCACTCTAAGAAAATAATACCAAAGGAAAAAAAGAGATTACTCAAGAGATGTTTATACTAACACTATATATAATAGTGAAACTAGAAACAACCCTAAAGCCCAATAATGAAAAAACTGATAAAAACTAGCAATACTGGTAGTGATAACAATAGAATACTAAATGGCCATTTAAGAGGGAACAAATGGGTCTAACTCTAAAGGCCATGTTGTTACAACTACACTGAGTATGTGTGTATACTCAAAAATATTTTAAAGTGATAATTAGTAGGCATAAACTATGTAAAACTATATATGAACCACATTTATGTCCATCAACAAGGAGTGAAGAAAACTGAGTTTTATGATCACTTAGTTTTTTTTGTTTTGCTTTGCTTTGTTTTGTTTTGTTTTTTGGCCACGCCATGCTGCATATGGGATCTTAGTTCCCCAACCAGGGATCAAACCCATGCGCCCTGCAGTGGAAGCTTGGAGTCTTAAACACTGGACCGCCAGGGAAGTCCATGATCACTTAGTTTTTGTTTTTGTTTTTTTCTGGTGGAGCTGTTGAACTCTGGATGTTTCTTTGGCACACATTCTAAGTACTGAAGAAGTTTAGAAGAGGAAAAGATGAAAATGGTCTGGGATGATCAGGGAATGCTCTGTGGAATTGTTGGGGTTTGACTAGGTAGAGAGGAACAGAAGGGAATGGGCAAAGGCAAGGAGATGGGAAAGGGACTTTTGTGTATCCAGTATATCAACAAGAATGACCTGTTGTAGAATGAGAGGTATATGGTAGGGAGTAGTGGAAGATAAGAATAGAAAGGTGGGGTCAGCTAGTTATCCAGAGACTCTGAAAGAAAGGCAGAATTTTAATTTGAAGCTGTAGGAAATAGGGAACTATTGCAAGTTTTTGAAGTGACATACGAAAGCAGTGTTTCCATAATATCAGTCTAATAGTGTTTAGATAAATCTAAATCTAAATCTACCAGAAATATTGGAAATGAGTGAGACTAGCGGAGAGAGAACCAATTAGGAGGCTGCTCCCTTGAATTAAAAGGGTCTATGGGAATGCAAGAAAAGGTAACCTGAGAGAGATTTTGAAAGAGTATTTGACAGAATTTGTTGAAAGGCAGCCTGTGCATCAGGGAAGAGGAACAGCATAGCTATTGGGAGCATAGGTTCTGCAATAAAAACTACCTTGGTTCAAATCACAGCTCCACCACTAAGTACCTGTGTGACCTTGTGCAATTAAGTTAACCTCTCTAAGCTTCAGTTTCCTTCTCCATAAAATGGGGATAATAGTATCTACATCAAATCAAACAGAATTTGTGCTTAGTAAGCAGTAAGCAATCTATAAATAAATAAGATATATAGATAGATAGGATTTGGGATGGTGCCATTGAGAGGGATTAGAAAATTAGGGAGGAAAGCAGGTTTGGAAGGGAAAATTGGTAAACCTGAGTCACAGTCATGTTAAATATGGTATAACAACAGGGTGTGTGAATAAAATGCTCTACAGACCTATGAAATTTGAGACTAGAGCAAAAGTGAGATGCTGGATACAGAGCTAAATATGTAGAAAAGGAGTTCTTGTGACAGTAATAGCTCACCCCTGGGGAGAAGATATTTGCAAATCATATATCCAATAAAGGGTTAGCATTCAAAATATATAAAGAACTCATACAACTCAACAACAAAAAAACAAACAACCCAGTTAAAAAATGAGCATAGCTGCTCAGTAGACATTTTTCCAAAGAAGACATACAGATGGGCAACAGGCACATGAAAAGATGTTCAATATTACTAATTATTAGGGAAATGCAAATCAAAACCACAATGAGATATCACCTCCACCCGGTTGAATGGCTATTATCAAAAAGGCAAGGGCTTCCCTGGTGGCGCAGTGGTTGAGAATCTGCCTGCCAATGCAGGGGACACGGGTTCGAGCCCTGGTCTGGGAAGATCCCACATGCCACGGAGCAACTGGGCCCGTGAGCCACAATTACTGAGCCTGCGCGTCTGGAGCCTGTGCTCCGCAACAAGAGAGGCCGCGATAGTGAGAGGTCCGCGCACCGCGATGAAGAGTGGCCCCCGCTTGCCACAACTAGAGAAAGCCCTCGCACAGAAACGAAGACCCAACACAGCCAAAAATAAATAAATTAATTAATTAAAAAAAAAAAAGGCAAGAAATAACACGTGTTGGAAAGGATATGGAGAGACGAAACCCTCATACATTGTTGGTGGGAATGTATATTGGTGCAGCCACTTTGGAGTATGGCGATTCCTCAAAAAATTAAGAATAGAACTATTATACAATCCATTATTCCACTTCTGAGTATTTTTCTGAAGAAAACAGAAACACTATTTTGAAAAGATATATGTACTCCTATGTTCATTGTAGTAGTATTTACAATAAATAGCCAAGATATGAAAGCAACCTAAGTGTCTATTGATAGATGAATGATAAAGAAGATGTGATATATAGAGATATATATTATATGGATATATGAATATTACTCAACCATAAAAAGAATGAAATCTCACCATTTCAGACAGAGTTAGACAAAGACAAATACCATATGCTTTCCCTCATATGTGGTATATAAAAAACAAACAAAACAAAATAAATGAACAAACCAAACTAAACAAAAACAAACACGTAGATACAGAGAACAGATTAGTGGTTACCAGAGGGGAAGGTTGGGGAGGGGAAAATGAGTAAAGAGGGTAACTATATGGTGATGGATGGAAACTAAATTTTTGGTGGTGATCACACTGTAGTGTATACAGAAGTAGAAATATAACACTGTACACAGGGAACTTAAATAATGTTACCTCAATTAAAAAAAAATAGCTCACCCCAGGGAAACAGATGAACTCATGACAGGAGAAAATATATAGAGGGAAGAGAAGTGAAAAGAGGTCTGAGGTAGGAGGGGAGGGATAAATTAGGAGTTTGGGATTAACGTATACACACTACTATATGTAAAATAGATAACCAATAAGGACCTACTGTGTAGCACAGGGAACTATACTCAATATTTTGTAATAACCTATAAGGGAAAAGAGTCTGACAAAGGATATACATAAATAACCGAATGACTTTGCTGTATACTTAAAACTAACACAACATTGTAAATCAACTATACTTCAATTAAAAAAAAAAAGAAAAGAAAAGAAAAGAAAAGAAACAAGTTGGGGACATCTAACCTGAAAGTGAACTTAGATTAGGGGGTGAGACTATAGATTAGATCACCTCTCTGAGAGCCAACCAGGCAGTCTCCATTGGAAAAATGAAGATATGATATTATTATAGGACCAGTATATTAATTGGTCTTTATATTTTATTCCTAGAGAATCCCAACAAAAACATGGTGTTATCCCAAGAAGTCAGAATCCTGGAATTGTTGGTGGATACAGGTGTGTGATGTAAGTGTGTTTTATGAAAGTTCCATGTGATTGTGTTTTTATTTAAAGATATTGACTCATTTCCCTATTAAAGGAAGCCTACTGTGAATTCTTTTATAAAGAGTAGAAACTTTTGGCAAGGAAAGAATTACCAACCAGTTGACTCTTTTAAGTGTAATATTTGTCTAAGGTGTGGTATACATTAATGAGCAGTAAGACACTCTCTATGTAGGCAAATTTAGTCAATAAATATCTATATGAACACCTTAAAAAAATAAAAGAGGTCTGAGGACTCAAACTTGGACACTGCATGCAGCAATCAACCACTCTACACTTGATTCAGTCTTATCTTGCATTACTCAATAATTGCTTCATCCACTTTGTTCTTACTGTTATCATACTAACCGCTATCTAGTGAATGCTGCTGTGCACCAGGCACTCTATAATGCACACTTCGCTTATTACTCATTTTAGCCCTCAAACGAAACTGTGAGGCAGGTATTACTACCTCTGTCTTATAGATAAAGAAAAGGAATTTCAGACAGGTTTTAAAATCTGCCTAAGACCACACAGTAAATGAGTGGTAGAGCCAGGATCTAAATCTAGATTTTTCTGAGTTTGATTCGGTGGCTTATGCTTGTCCCACTGCCAACATCATGCTGCCTCCCAACTCAGCTACAGTTGTGACCCCTAACCCAGCTTGAGGGCACAGGTGGGGAATTTTCCCCACACGTTCTTAAAGGCATGGAACTACCTATCAGAATTTCTGAGTTATTACAATCCCATCCCTAATTTTTTTTTAAAAGACATTTTAGTGACTTGTTCAGTCTTATATGGTAGTTTCCATTGGGATTTCTGAAATACTAAAAATAGATCTGGGACTCCATTACTAATTTGGGGACCCCGGGATGGGACCCTACTGCCCCTCAGCAGTGGAGACTAACTCACAGGTTAAAGGTGTCAGGAGGCACTGGGTGGGCTGGTCTGAAAAGCGGCAAAGAAAATTCTCTTCGTGGCCCGCCTCTCCTCAAGGCGCTCTGCGCCCTTAAGAACCCGCCTTTTCACCTGAGGAACTGTTCTCTTCTTAGGACACTTTCACTCTCCTCACAAAACCTGCATCTCCTCACGAAACCCCCAAGCCGCCAAGGAACCCCCCAATTCCTAGGGAACCCTCATTTCCTACAGAACCCTCCTTCTCAGAGAACCCACCTCTCCTCCCGGAACCCCTTTTCCGTCTCCTTAAAGAACCGCAATTCTTCCCTCACAAAACCTCTGTCTTCTCACGGACCCCTCAGTTTCCCAAGGGAACCCCCAACTCCTCACTCTCCTGTGAGCCCCCCACTTCTCTCCTCCCTGACGTCTCTCAGGCCCGCCCGGGCCCGGCCTCACCTCTCGGCTCCTCCAAGGAGCGCCTGTGCAGCTCGCGGTAGCGCTGCAGCGAGGGGACGTGCGCGGAACGGCTGACCTCGGGCGGCGGAGACCAACTCCGTGCCCGGCTCCGGGCTCCAGGCTCCTCCCGGACCCCGCTCCCACCGCCGCTCCGGCCCCGCTCCTCGGGAAGCCCCATCACCTCAAGTTCCGAACACCGTAGCAGCCTTAGCGGTCTCAGCGGGCGGCCGGGAGGGGGAAAACAGGCCG
This sequence comes from Eubalaena glacialis, assembly GCF_028564815.1. Taxonomy (NCBI): domain Eukaryota; kingdom Metazoa; phylum Chordata; class Mammalia; order Artiodactyla; family Balaenidae; genus Eubalaena; species Eubalaena glacialis. The sequence continues at coordinate 24,963,023 of NC_083728.1, forward strand.
ACCGAGGGGCGGGGCCTTCCGAGAAGGGGCGGGGCCTGACCGCAGAGGCGTGGCTTAGGCATGTGGCGGGGGGGCGCCCCGGAGGGGCGGAGCCATGCCTGGTGGAGGTGGGACCAGGGCTAGCAAAGAAACCGATAGGGAAAAGCCGAGCATTGCTTGGGGGATGGGGCGGAGCTGACTTGCGGAAGGGGTGGAACCGCAGCGTGAAAGCAGAAGGGGAGGGGCCAGGCGTGACGGGAGAGAGGGTGGGCCCATGGAGTGACAGGGGGTGGCGAGGCTGGCTGTGACAGGAGAGGAGGCAGGACCATGGAGTGACCAGGGTGGGGTGGGGTCTTGGAGTTACCGATGTGGAGTTAGGTTAGGGCAGGGCACGAGCGGGAAAGAGCTGGGCTAACGAGCTGAGTTGGGTCAGGCCCATCGTGTAGCCGCCCCGCGGTCTCATTGCGCAAGCCTGTCACCCCACCGAGTAGAAAAGCCAGGTGGAATAGGGTCCTTTCCGGGTGACACCCTTCCGCTCTGGGAACTATCCCCCACCCTGAGTAAACTCAGAGTTTCTTCCACCCCTGAGGATAGGTCTTTACTTTCCCTGCGTCCACAAATTTCCATCCAGACCTAAAATGCAAAGACTCATTAAGTGAGGACTAGGAGGCGCCTTCAGTCTTTGCTAATAAACCCATTTCATTGCATAAATGGTAAACTCAGGGAAAGGGAGGACTTTGTACAAGGTCACAGAAAAAACAACGACCGTAACTTGGGCCAAACCTAGGTCTCCTGACTCCAGGTGTTTTTACCGCCTCATCAGGCTGACGCTAAGGCTTGTAAAATGACAAAGTCTATGCAAGTAGAAGGAATCACTCACACCCTTCTTTCCTTCCCAGTCTCTTACTTCACCAAGAGACCCCTCCCCTGCCACACCTGGGCTCAGATACCTCTGGCTTCCCTCTATCCCTTCCACTCCAGAAATGAGAGACCAGCCAGGACCCTCCATCTCCCACCTGCACTTACCACCAAGAAGGGCCAACTCCTCCCCATCGGTTCACAGAATGGCCGTCAAGGCAGGAAGGATCCTTAAGTATCTAACTCCAAGAGTGATTCTGAGGCCCGGAAGCAGGCAGCCCCCACTTCCTGAAGCTACACAGGACCCCACCTGGCCCAGCCTCCCTTCCCACCTGCTCTCTTGTTCTTTGTCCAGCCAATCGCAAGGCCAGCACACCCTAAACTGGAAAACAAACAAACAAACAAACCTCCCCATGGTCAGACCTTGATCCAGAGCCTACCCAACCCTGAGGAAAGGGTCTCAGGGCTCCCGGAAGGGATACAGACCTCATGGAATAGACATGGACCCCACTGAGAAGATGATACTTCATCGAGGAGGCATTAACTGCACAAAAGGGACACACACACTTCACTGAAGGTACATGGACTCCATTAAGGGAACACAGATCTTACTGGGGCATCTCAGATCTCACTGAAGGGCTGTGGACCCTGCTAATAGGACATGAATGGCATTGAAGGTCACTGACCTTACTGAGGGGACATAGGCTTCCTCCAAAGAGATACAAAAGATATAGACTTTACTAAAGAAACATGGACCCCACTGAGAGGACTCAACCCCACTGAAGGGCCTCTTACTACACTGAGGGAATGCACACCACTGAGGGGGCACAGACCTTATTTAGTGGGGACAGACCCTACTCAGGGGATCAGACTTCACTGAAGCATAATAAGCCCTACGGACCTCACTGAGGAGATAGGAACCTCTCTGTGGAGAGAAAGGCACATGCAATGGCACACAGTCCTAGTATAAATGGTCATCTTTCCATCCCACACACAAAGTTCTGGGCAGCCCTCTCCCTTCTCCCCTCTCTTCCCAGCCCTTCTTTCAGGCCCCAGAGCTGTTCCCAACACACTGCTGCCCTCTCCTGTCTACAGGTGGCACTGCAGATGCTGGGCCCATAATGGATTTACAAGCAGTTCAGGTCATCTCTGAGCCTGGAGCCTGGGGTTGGGGAAGGAGGGGATGTGTGGCCAGGGGCTTGACCAGTCCCCTCCCTCTGCCTGTGGACTGTGAAATGGAAGTCTGGACAAGAGGCCTAATAATATAAGGAATCAACACCCCGTCCCTGGAAATGGGGTAGTAGTGCAAACTATGGTGTAGTTGGAATTCCTCAGTGGGAAGAGGATGGATCGGGTTGGACAAGATGAGAATCTATGAGATTAAGAAAAAAATGTTAATAATGATTATGGCATTTACTGTATTAAGTAGGTGTCAAGCCATATACTAAAAACTTTCCATGTGTTATTTAGTCCTCACAACCCAGAGATGGATACTGTCATTCTCTCCATTTTACAGATGAAGAAACCCATACTCAAAGAGATTAAGTGTTTTGCCCAAGATCACACAGTTTGTAAGCTGTAGCAGAGGGAATAGAACCCAGATACCTAGACTTTAGACCCATTCCCTACCCTTTTATCCTCCCTCACCCCAGCCCACTCCTACCATATCACCACCACCATGATTTCTTTCTCAAAGTTTCCTTTCCAGAACCACATAAAATAAAAACTCTTTAAATAATGGTAAATATGCAAGTTCCAGAGACCCCATTCCAGCCAATTAAATCATGATCGCTAGAGTGGAATCTAGGGATCCGCTTTTAAGATCCTAAAACAAGCTCAAGTTTAGGCTCACTGCCCTATGCTGATAGGTCAGGGGTCCTAGAAGGGGGTGTGATTGAAAGAGGAGTCGACGAAATGTGGGGGGTCCAGGGAAGGATCTGACGTCCGAGGAGAGATGTCCAAGGAGGGGCCTCGAAATGAAGCAGGTTGCGGATGAAGTAGGGGCTGGGGCTGGGGGTCGGGGGTGAAGGCGGAGTCTGAAGTCGAAAGAGGGGTCTGGGGTCGGAGGAAGAGTCTGAGATAGGAGGATAAGGATCTTGGAGTCCAAGGAGGGGTCTGAGGTTCGAGGAGTTTGGCATTAGAGACAGTATCTGGGGTCGACAGGAGGTTTGCAGTCAGTGAAAGGGACTGCGAGCCGAGGAAGGAGCCTGGAGTCTGAGGAGGATCCTAGCTCAAACTGGAAGGAGGAAGGGGTTTGGTCCCTGGGCTACGTAAGGTGCCCCGAGCCACTAAGGTCGCGCTTACCGCGTGCTCTTCCCTCCTGACCCCCGACTGCGCGACCCGGACCCGTCCTCCAGGCTCTACATCCACACCCACACCCCAACCTGCGCTCCCAATGCAGGCTGACAACGCTAAGCAGGCGGGGCCGAGTCAAACCCCGACACCCTCCAGGGTCCGGGTTTGAGGCGCCCCCTCCCGGCGGTCCAGGAGCTCAGGCCCCGCCCTCCTCCCTCCTCCCTCCCGCCCCCCCCCCCCCGCCCCCAGCTCCAGCCCGGCCCCTGCCGCCCCACTTCCGGCAGGCGCTGCGCTGCTGGGGGCGCGGGCGAGGATGGCGGCAGAGAACGAGGCCAGTCAGGAGAGCGCCCTGGGCGCCTACTCGCCGGTGGACTACATGAGCATCACCAGCTTCCCGAGGCTGCCGGAGGACGAGCCGGCGCCCGCGGTCCCTCTGAGGAGCCGCAAGGACGAGGACGCCTTCCTGGGAGACCCAGATACCGGTGAGGCCCGCTGGCCCCGTCCCTGCCCCCTGGGACGTCCCCGGTCCTCCTTCATCTGCGCGAAGCATCACCTCCAGCTCCATCTCCCTAATTCATTCCCTTCCTCCTGGACCTCTCCCTTCTCCTCCCTTGTCTCTGTTAATTATCTGGTGGGGTTGGGGATACATTTCTGCCTTGGAGGCTTAGGATGCGACAAGGGAGAACGATGCTAGGGACTGCAGTAGGAGGGGTTGGGGTTACCCCCTTGGGAAGAACGAACTAATAAGGAAGGAATGTTGGGGGGGAGTTCCTAAGGAACAGCTGTGATCACCTAGAAGAGGATTTTCTCTAGTCACAGAGAACAGGATAGGAGAAACCAAGTCAGAGACTGCAGCAGGATGGATAGAGGCTAGGTCTTGAGAAGAACTTCCCCACAGCCAGGGATTGTGGGAAGGAGAGACCATGAGAAGACGCTGAGAATCTCTTCGTGTCCAGGGAGGGGTAAAGAGAATATGATTCCCACCCATCTGCAAGTGATGGGTACTGGGAGACAGGGGGATGGACTGCATGACCTCTCAAAGTCCTTGGGGACCAGAGCACCTTCACTGCCCTGTGGATACCTCACCCCTCCCAGAGCAGTGGATCAGGCCAGGATGTTAGTAAGGTACCCTGCCCCCTAGGAAGCAGGCTCCAGAATTTTACTGTCTTCTCTTCAGCCCTCTGCAGGAACTGCAAGGGGTGGAAGTAGGGAGGGAGGAGACAGGGCTTGGGGGACACCTGGGGCTGAGAGCTCTCCGAGCATTTCTTCCCTAATGCTCTTTCTCCTGTCCATGTGGCTCAGCTCTCTGTCCTCCCCTCCATTCTTCATCCTCCATCCTCCATTCCCCATTCCCTCAACGTCACTTCCTGGCATTAGAGCCTCCTTCTACTTCACTCTCTCTTCCTCTCAGTGCCTGCACTTGAGCCCTATCCCTCACCAGCCTGGCAGATCCTGCTTCTCTTGCCCAGCCCTCTCTGGCCTGGCCCTTCTGTGGCTACTCCTAGCCTGACAGCCCCAAATTCTTTCCCCCTCCACAATTCTCCAGTCACCTGGCCCTGACCAGCAGCCCCTGCCAACCTGACTAGATTGTACCCTTCCTGGAGGGGGTTTGAGGGGAGGGTGGGGAGGCTTATGGTCATCACATGTCAAAGCCGCAGATTAAAACTTCTTTTCTGAAGGGAGTAGCCCTGGAATCAGGAGGTAGCAGGGAGAGAAGTGGGAGGATGTGTCCTGGTGGATACCAGCCTGAAACCAGGTCCTTTATTCAGGAGCCAAGAATACTACTTCTGGTCCCAGCACTGCCCTGACTCACTGTGTGACAATGGGCACAGCTACCCTGACCTAGGTCTTAGTTTCCTCTTCCAGCTCAACTGGGAATGCCTATCTCTCCCAGTCTAGAGATTGGAAACCCCTGATATGTTTTATCCTCCTTTCCTATGAATGTCTTAGCATTTATCAAAACCTGTGATTATTTATTTGTGCAACCTTTGATTACTCCATGTCTATAAGCCCTGTGAGGATGGGATCATGACTGTCTTGTTCACCATCCTTTCTGCACCATCGAGCACAGTGCTAAGCTCTCAATAAAAATTTTTGAAGAAATAAATGAATGAAAGAGAAGATCTCAGGATGAAAGAATGGCAAGGGAGGGAGTTCTCAAACCTCAGGGAGTTCCTTGAGGAGTTAATACAGGCTCTGCCCTCAACTGTATAAAAATCCAGCAGAGACCCTGGTCACCTGAGTTTCTAGGAAGCTGCACCTTATGCCAAGTTGTGCACTAAGGTTCCAAGGACCTTGCCATCCTACCTGTGTAGTCATTTCAATACCATGTCTCCCAGCACTACTTCCAAGCCCCAAGGCTCCTCTGGCCCAGCTGGACCAGCCTGCTGGCTAACATGACCCCCTATGTTGTCAACCTGCTGGTGCCACCTGATGGCACTGCCCCATCCTCTTATGCAGGACTTTGGTTGTGCCCAGCTGGCCTCTAGCCTGCCATTCCACAGAACCAAGTGCCAGGCACCCCACAGCAGGCCCTGTGGAAAACAGAGCTAGATGGTTACCACTCCAAGATTGGCGAAAACTTTCTTTACTCTTTTCTGAGCTCCACGCCCATGTGTTCTTCTCTCTCCCAGACATCTGCCTCTAGATGTCCTGAACGTCCCTCACCTTCAACATGTTCCATGCTGTACTCATCCTCTCTTCCCCATGCACCTGTTCTTCCCCCAATGTCATTCTCAATTAATGACACTGCCATCCATCCAGTCCCCAAGGTAGAAGCCCAGGAGCCACCCATGATTCTCTCCCTTCTGCTTACTTCTAAATAGTGGCCAGATGCTCTCTGTCTTCCTCCTAAGTATCTTCCAAATTCCATCTCACCATCCCTGTCATCACCACTGTAGACTAAGCCACCATCCTCTTTTATCTCTATTACCCATACGCTTCTAGCTATTCTTCCTGCTTCCTGACTCTCCCCCACCCCCTCCCAACCCAATCCATCCAGCACCCTGCATTTCTGATCATGTCACTCCCTGTTTCAAAAATCTTTAGTGATTCTCCCCTCGGGGAGTAAGCAAGCCAGGTATGATCCCAGTCTCCAGCTAAGCTCTCTCTTCTGAGTGCTAGACTTGCCAAGTCAACTCTGTTCAGGGTTCATTTGTCATAAACCCAGCTAAAACTGAGCTACATCTAAAAAGAGAATTTTATTGGGTAGCATAACTGAAAAGTTCAGGATATAGGGCTTCAGGCCTAGCTGCATGGAGGTACCTGAAAAAGATTTGGATTTTCTCCATCTTTTGCTTTGCCTTCCTTTTTATGGGCTTCATCTTCAGAAAACCTCCCATCTTGTGGGAGCAAGATGCCCCCAGCAGCAACAGGCTTACATCTTACCACCTTAGCAACCTAGACAAGAAAGTCTTTCTCTTTCCCAATATTTTAGCAAAAAACAAAACAAAACAGAGTTTGAATATCATTGGTGCTGGTGCTGGTCACGTGAACCTGAACCAATCACTGTACAGAGGTGCCTGTTCTCATTGGCTAGGCCTAGGTCATATACTCACTCTGATCAGGAATGAGGGAATGAGGAAGGAGAGAGGGGATTTGGTGTTCTCTAAAAGAAAGTTGAGTGGGGAATGGTGACTAAGCAGATAAAAATTAGATGCCTACTAAGCCAACTGCCTTCAGACAACTCCTGCTGTTGTCCCACAAATTCAGAATAGCCAAAATTAAACTCATCCTTTTTCTCCCAAATGACTTGTTTCTTCTGGTCCCAAACTAGCCTTTTCCCAATGTCCTGCTGTTGTCCTTACACATCAGCAAAATCAATGGTATTGCTTCCCCACCACTTACACAATTGGTACTCAGTAAATATTTTTATTGAATAAATGGATAACAATATTCATTTATATTTATATTATATATTCATAGTAAATTATTGGTAGAATAAGAAGTCTTGAATATATCTAACTTTGATGGGGCCATGGCATCTTCACCTCCTGGCTCCTCATATCTGATTGGAGAAAACAAATTTAAGGACAAGTGCCTGGAAATATCAACTTGAATTAGTTTATCAACTGTAAATTAGTTTTATTTACAGACTCTGGTGCTGGTGCTGAGGGTTAGAAGCAAGCATGATCAACTGAGGGAGGCTTCCAGAAGACAAGTCTCTTTTTTTAAATAGAAATTTTAAAACAAATTATATGTTCATGGTGAAAAAAAAGAACAGTGAGAAAAAGTAAAAGTCCTCTTCTCCATTCTTATCTCCTGCAGTTTTTCCTATTTATTTAAAAATATATGTATTGATTTTAAAAAACAAAAGAAATATATGTAAGTGGTAAAAATTTCAAACAAAAAATTCTCCCACTCCATCTCATTCCCAGCTTCAGTATCTTCCCCCAAAAGTAACCACCATGAAGAATTTCTAAAAATTATCTATATATGTATGTGGTTTCTTATTTATACAAAAGAGGGGAGTATGGATTATGGAGGGCCTTGAACACCAGGTTAAGGAGCTTGGATTTTTATCATTTTGGCATTGATGAACCATGATAGTATTTTAAACAGGAAAATATAACAGTCAATTCTTAATATTATCCCACAGACTTTTAAAGGGGTTATACTCCCAGGCCATAGTAGCAAGTGTTCAAAAAATTCTGAATGAATGAACTTTTAAAAACACATTGTGAGTACAGTCACATATTAAGGTCAAGGTATCAGGCTATTTTTCTTTACTATTCACAAACACCCAGGACCTTTAGACCATTTAGAGACCTGGGCTCAAGGCTAAAATATCCCAGAGGGGGGAAACTATGGGATGGAAGAGGGTCTTGGCCCTGGCCAGGGTGGAAAAGAAATGGAAATAACTTTGAGTGAGCACCTACAGAGTGCCTGGTATACATCACCTTATGGAATCCTTGTACCCATCCAGCCAGTTAGGGATCAGCTCCATTATTAGGATGAGGAAAGTGAGGCTCATGACTTGAAATGACTTGTCCATAGTCACCCAGCAAGTAAGTAGCTTTCAAATGTCCCCTGTCTCTACTTTTATTATCTTTAGATCCATTCTCCAGAGAGCAGCCAGAGGGATCTTTTTAAAACACAAAACAGACGGCTTCATATTCTTGCTTCAAACTCTCCAGTGGCCTCCTATGGCTCTCAGGGTAAAATCCAACCTTCTCACTAAGCCCTCAAGGCCCAGCGCATCTGCCCTAGCCTCCACCTACTACTCTTTCCCCTTGTTCACCACACCAGAGCCACCCCAACTTTGGTTATTTGTTTTCTAATGCACCAAACGTATTCCTACATTAAGGTCTTTGCACCTGCTGTTCCTTCTTTCTGGAACACTCTACACACTCATTCCTTGCTCTACATATGGCTGGCTCCTCATCCCTTAGTTCTCAGCTTAAAAGTCGCCTCTGCGAGAATCCTTGCCTGACTTCCCCAGCTAAGTTCCTCCAACACACACCATTATTCTCTATCATTTCATCCTTTTTTGTTGTTGTTATAATTCTATTCTTTTTTTAATTGAAGTATAGTTGATTTACAATGTTGTGTTAATTACTGCTGTACAGCAAAGTGACTCAGTTATACATATATACATTCTTTTTCACATTCTTTTCCATTATGGCTTTTAAAAAATATTTATTTATTTATTTATTTATTTATTTATTTATGGCTGCGTTGGGTCTTCGTTGCTGCACACAGGCTTTCTCTAGTTGCGGCGAGCGGGACTACTCTTCGTTGTGGTGTGCGTGCTTCTCATTGCAGTGGTTTCTCTTGTTGCCGAGCATGGGCTCTAGGCACGTGGGCTTCAGTAGTTGTGGCCCACAGGCTCAGTAGTTGTGGCTCGCGGGCTCTAGAGCGCAGGCTCAGTAGTTGTGGCGCACGGGCTTAGCTGCTCCGTGGCATCCCGGCATGGTATCTTCCCGGACGAGGCTCGAACCCGTGTCCCCTGCATTGGCAGGCAGATTCTTAACCACGGCACCACCAGGGAAGTCCCTCCATTATGGCTTATTACAGGATATTGAATATAGTTCCCTGTGTTATACAGTAGGACCTTGTCATCCTTCTCTTTCTTCATAGCACCTGCCACAACTTGTAATGATATACTCCTTTGTTTACTTGTTTATTATCTTCTTCTTCCACTGGTTTTCAAAACCCATGAGGGCAGGAACTGTTTGTTCCTTTCCCCTAGCATCTAGCATGGGACCAGACAAATAGCAGGCCCTCCATATTTGTTGAATGAATGAATGGATGGATGGATCAAGAAAACAAGGTTGGAAGACAGGGCCCCTCCGCTCAGTTTATGGAGCTGCCTCCTTGCACAGAAGGCTGGGCCCCAGCTGGGGCAGGATCTGGTTTCCAGGGAGGGCCCAACCCCTGCCTCTCCAGGAAGTGTTCTCAGCCCTGGGTCCTGGGTCCCGGGCAATGTGGCCTAGGGATGGGAATCCAGCCGCCCTGCTGCCCAGTTGGGGGTCCCTGTCTCTTCCAAGCGGGGACCACCCCCCACGCCCCCCCCAACGGCCCTCCCTGGGGTGCATCGGGGAGACGCTGAAAGGGGAGCAGTGCTGTCTAGTGGAGTTTGACTGGGGGGGGCGCGGAGAGAGGGGGGGACGCGGAATAGCCCCGCCTAGAGGGCGGGCAGGGCCGGGTAAGAGGCGCCCAGACCGACCCCCGCCGCCCGCAGACCCGGACTCCTTCCTGAAGTCAGCGCGGCTGCAGCGGCTGCCGTCATCGTCGTCGGAGATGGGCAGCCAGGACGGGTCGCCGTTGCGGGAGACGCGCAAAGACCCGTTCTCCGCGGCAGCGTCCGAGTGCTCCTGCCGCCAGGACGGGCTCACGGTCATCGTCACGGCCTGCCTCACCTTTGCCACCGGAGTCACTGTGGCGCTCATCATGCAGATCTACTTCGGGGACCCCCAGGTGAGGAGGAAGTGGAGGGGGAGAGGAGAGAACCTGGGGAGGAGGGGTGAAGAAGCGCTTAAGGAGACCTTGGTAACTGAGGACTGGTTGAGTGGTGAAAGGGGGCCAGCAAATGGAAAGGGGAGAGGGCGGTGACATGGGAGAGGAAGGTCTCAAGGGAGGGCCTCCTGGGCATGAGGCAGACAGAGCTCAAAGAAGGGAACTGATCAGGTAGGAGGCACTTGAGGTAAGGAAAGAAGACTCATGGGGAGAGTCAAGGGAATAAAAGGGCAGGGCTCCCATCCCCACCCTCTGTTGGAGGTTCTGGGGTTAGTGGAGGTTCCCTTGGGAGGCAGGGGGCCCCTTCTGCCCCCACCTAGTCCCCTCCCCCTTCCAGATCTTTCACCAGGGCGCTGTGGTGACTGATGCCGCCCACTGCACATCGCTGGGCATAGAGGTGCTCAGTAAACAGGGATCTTCCGTGGATGCAGCTGTGGCAGCAGCCCTGTGTTTGGGGATCGTGGCTCCTCACAGTTCTGGCCTGGGCGGGTAAGAAGCTCCCAGCTGCGGAGGTTGGGGTTCCCCAGGCCTCCTTCTGTCTCTTGGTCTGTGGGCCTCATGTGCGCTCCTCCAAGTTTGAGCAGAGGGGCAACTGGGCCCCAGCTCCTTGCATTTTCTCTTTCTACACCCAATCTTGCCCCCTTCTCTTTACATGGAATCCAAGGAGGTGTTTTCAGAAGATTTTTCTTTAACTGGAAAAAGGATTTCATAAACTCTAAAGTGAGGTACACAGTTGGGGGTATACTGTCATTAATTAAGGCTGTGATACTTCAACTTTTAGGGTTTACAAATCCTTAAAACAAATCCCTGTGAGTCTGATGAAAGCAATGGATCCTCTATTCTCCAAAAATACACCCCAGGGTAAGACCTCTTAAAACAGAGACTATAAACTGGCCACCCATGGGCCACACCCGGCACACAGCCTGGTTTAGTTTGCACACTTAAATTTTTAAAAATTTTGTTGCTGATGTTAAAAAGTTGAGAATTTTCATAAAAATCCAGATTTCTAACATTTCTTGAACAATCAGGAGACCTAATAACATTGGGCCTACATTCTCACCTGGCTGCAGTTATCTGGAGCTGAATAGAAGCTGTTTCCCATGATGGGGCTTGTACTGTCCACTTGGCCATAGTTCCTACCACTCCCTTTTGTTTAGCTGTCCTGCTTTCCCTATTATGTTAGCTGGCAGGCCAGTTATCTCAGATGTAACCCCCGTCTCAGATGGAAGCAAACCACAGAAAAGGGACAAGCTGACCAAGTCCATATCTTGGCTCCTGAAAGACCAGCCTTCCAGGCCCTACGAAAGAAATTGCACTTTTGGTTGTGTACAGTCTGTCCTTACATAATTCAGTCCTGGGAGAGGGAGAGGGACGTACCACAGAGGCAGGTGCAGGAAGCTGGCAGGGGTCCAACTGTGGTAGGAGGTGGGGGCAGAGGGGGAGCAGAATATCCTGCTCTCCCAGTCTCTGGGTTTTCCCTCGTCAGGGATTAAAGGCTCCAATAACAGGCTGGAAGAGGTCCATGGACCCTGGGTCCCCCACCCCCTTGATTTCACTCCCCACCCTGATAGGGTAGCTGAGTCTCTGAATCTCTGCTGGGGAGGGAGCTCAGACACCTGACTCCTGATGACAGACTGAGCCTATAGCCATCAGCGTGGGGGGCTTGAGGAACAGCAGGTTAATTGTTCAGAGGAGTGGCATCTTATCATCACCCTCCCCCTTCTGTGTCTCTCCTAGTGGGGGTGTGATGCTGGTACATGACATCCGACGGAATAAGAGCCACCTAATTGATTTCCGGGAGTCTGCACCAGGGGCTCTCAGAGAAGAGGCCCTGCAGAGATCCTGGGAGACCAAGGTGGGGACCCTGGTGAGAAGAGGGGGTGTCTCCCTTCACTGCCCTTCTGCTAACCCAAGCATTACCTTGCTGAATATTTACTGTGGAGGTGAGGGAAAGAGTTAAACAGGATGCTCTTAGGCTATGAGGGAGATAGGCAGCCCCCAAAATAAAATAATGAACCAGGACTTCCCTGGCGGTCCAGTGGTAAAATAAAATAATGAACCAGGACTTCCCTGGCGGTCCAGTGGTTAAGACTCTGCGCTTCCACTGCAGGGGATGTGGGTTCTATCCCCGGTAGGGGAAAGATCCTGCATGCTGCACGGTGCAGCCAATAATAATAATAATAATAATGAACCCAAAAATCTGAATGTTTGATAACAGGCAGTGCAGCACCACCTTACTTCTCTGGTGACCTTGCCTATCTGGCACATAAGAAGGAAGAAAAAGAGCCACTGAGCAGTCTGAGATGTCACAGAGTAGCTGCACTATCACTCACACATCTCATTCTGAGGCTGTTGTTGGTAACTTTCCTAGCCCATGACATATTGGAAGATTATAGAGGAACTGCTGGAGGCAAACCCACTATCTACTGAGAGCAAAGGAGGAAATAGAACAACTTGGAAAAATAGATATTTAGTGCAGTGGCAAAAGCCAAACACACCCCAGAATTATCACAGCTCAGAGTAATGGTGGTGTGTTAATGAAAAGGTTAAATGAAGGTCACTTGCCCACTGTTTTAAAAGGCAAGAGTAGGTATAATCCAATCTAGACAGGTTTCCATCTAAATTGTTATGTCTTGGCTCTTAAAAGGGTTTGCTTAATTTATAAATCCCTCAGCTATGACAGATAAAGGAGGCCTTTCTGCATTTGCTGATAGGAAGTCAGGGAGGTGGGAGGGATGCCTGCTGGGGACAGCTTATCCCTCCTCTGGGATACTTGGCCTGTGTCTCTCCCCTGTGCCAGCCCCCCATCCCTGGCTTGGGGCTCTGCGGAATTCAGCCCAGCGCCCCCCCTTCCAGTGACCTGGTCTCCTCTCTCCCTCACCTGCCCGCCTTGCCCAGCCTGGGCTCTTGGTGGGGGTTCCCGGAATGGTGAAGGGGCTACACGAAGCTCACCAGCTCTATGGCAGGTAAAGGTTCTCCCCCTGGGGACCAGGGGCCCCTGCCTGCACTCCTCCTTGGGTGGCCTTCTCCTACCTTCCTGGATTCTTCCCTTCCCAACTCCCGCCTCCTAATATCCCCTTCCCTTGCCAGGACTCTCCTTCCCAGGAACCCCCCTCCCCCCCCAGGACCCTTCTTCCTCCCCCCAGGACCTCCTCCACCCCCTGCTCTCCGGCTCCCCCAGGCTGCCATGGTCCCAAGTCCTCGCCTTCGCAGCAGCTGTGGCCCAAGATGGCTTCAACATGACCCATGATCTAGGTCAGTGGGGCCTGGGGGTGGAGGGAAAGGCATGAGTTTGACGGAGAGGGGAGAGGGAACCTCTGCGATTTAGGTCCTAAGCCAGGAAGTGCCTCTCTTCCAGTTTGCTCCTCAGACCCCCTCCGCATACCACCCTACCTTCACTGGGAGGGATCCGGGATTGGCCCATATACACCACCACTACCCACACCCCCCACCCCCGCCATCTGTAACAGGCTCCTGGGGGGCCGGAGGGCTTAGGGCCGGCCTCTCAGCCCTCATCCACCCCACCTGTTGCGTGTACAGTCCCGACACCCCCATCCCAGCCTCGTGTCCCTGCCCGCAGCCCAAGCCCTGGCCGAACAGCCGCCACCCAATGCATCTGAGCGCTTCCGTGAGACATTCCTGCCCTCGGGTCACCCGCCACTACCTGGCTCACTGCTGCGACGGCCTGACCTGGCGGCGGTGCTGGATGTGCTTGGCACCTATGGCCCCGCTGCCTTCTATGCCGGTGGCAACCTCACGCTGGAGATGGTGGCCGAGGTGAGCGCGTGGAGCACCCCCGGCCCTGCGGCGGAGGACCCTACTGCAGAGAAGTCCTCTTCCCCCTTACTTCCCTGTCTTTCTTTCTGCATATATTTACTGGGGATTCCATTTACTTGAAATTCTAGAATAGACAAAACTAACCTCAGAATCAGATCAGTAGTTTGGGGGATTGGAGGGGTTGACTGGGATGAGGCATAAAGAACCTCCTAGGGTGATGAGAATATTTTGTCTTGATTGAGAGAGGTACCCTTGAGCTCCCCAGGGCTGGTACCAACCTGTATAGTGGCCTGTCCTGGCCCTCCCAGGCCTGGTGGAGACCCAGGATCAGCCTCAGCTTCCCTGAGCCCACAATCCCACCCTGCTCCCTGGATTTTCTAGGGACTGAGGGAGACACCATCTTCACTGGTGACTATGAGGATTGGGGAGGATTGACACAAGGGCTTACCACCCAACCCCAAAGAGTCTTAGTCTGAGGCAGTAATGGGTTATGAGAACTATTGTTGATAGTTCAAAACCACTAACGGAAAATTATGTTCAAGATAAGGATACACAGACCAACTCAGTGATTGTCTCATCTGTGCAATGCAGGTGGTTATATCTATCTCTGCCATACAGCTGTGGGAATTAAACAGGTCCATCATTCATTCTACTTTCATGGAGACCCTGCTCTGTGCCAGCTTCTGTGCTGGGCATTGGAGTTACGGATGTGGTGATAGATGCCTATCTCAAATGGACATCCCTGGAAAGTCCAGCAGCGTACTGTTTTAGATCTACTGGGTCCAGGGACTCCATCCCCATTGTAAGGATTTGTTCTGTCTCTCTTTCTTTCGGTCTCACAACTCTACTTTCCGCTGTTTGAAATCACTCTCTGTCAGATCCTTTCCCCGCCTGCTCTCCACCAGCCATCCTTCCGGCAAGCCATCCCAGCGAAAGAGCCTTTCTCACTCAAATAGTTCCAGCAAAGCCTCAAGGTTATGTCTCATCAGCCCGTCATAGGTCTCATGACTATTCCCAAACCAGTCACGGTAGCACGGAAAAGGAATGCTCTGATTAGCCAGACCTGGGTTGCATATCCTCTCTTGGTGGTGGAGAAGGGGATGAAGGAAACTCTAACAAAGACCATCAGAGCTTTAAGAGAGAAAAACCCAAAGCTGAGTTTATTAATTTACCAGACAAAGCCAAGAAATTCAATGTGTAGGTCACTGAGGGTAGATTAGAAGTCACAGGCTTCAGGTACTTAAAAGTACTAAAAAAGGAGAGGATTCCTAGTGGTTATGCTAATTTAGGATTAAAAATTAGCATGCTGGATAGAATGAGCCCATCAGTTTGTACAAGATTGGATCATTGCTCAGTAGAGTGCTCAGTTATGTCCCGTTAAGGGTTGTCCTACGAGGGTCATCCAGAGTTCATGGTTTTGGAGTGGCTTTAGTTGGTTGTAGTGAAATGCAGAATTCAGTTTTGATATCTCCTAGGCAAGTGCTGCTGTAAGTGGAAAATCTTCCTTCTACATAGGCAGAGGACAGTATGTTCAAAGACATGGAGTCATGAGTTCAGGACCTGCAGGTCACTCTGGGTCGCTGTACAGAGCTCATTGGGGACTAGCAGGACGTGAGGTGGGAGAGGTAGGCAGGGGCCAGATCACAAAGGGCCTTGAATGCCAAGCTAAGGAGGTCATTCATAGATTGTATCCAGTACAATGTCTGGCACATAGTGGGTGCTTATTGTTAGTGCTTTTCCCCTTCCTGTTTCCTGGGGTACCCACAGCTGATGGGGTCCCTAAAGGCCATGATGGGAACTGCAGAAGGCACAATATTTATAACCATTTGATCTGTGTATGATCCAAACATATACCTTAGGCTAAACCGCATGCTCACAGTGTGGTGTGTGACTCACAGTGGTGGGGGTCATTCTCTCCCCTCCAGGCTCAGCATGCAGGGGGTGTCATAACTGAGGAGGACTTCAGCAACTACAGTGCCCTCTTGGAGAAGCCTGTGTGTGGCGTGTACAGAGGTGACCTCTCCCCCAGCTCCCAGGGTCCCCACTCAGGAGAAGCCTCCCAGTCCACGGCCACATCCTTTTGGCCTAGTGGCTCCTCCCCATTTCACAAGAGAGGAACCGAAACAGTGAGCTGCCTAAACAGCCAACCGTTGAAGCAAGCCAGAGTCAGCCTACTTCTAAAGTAGTTGTGGAGTCAGTTACCCCAAATATTTAGGATATGGGGAGGGAGGTCTGGTCAAAGGCTAAGGCCTGGAATTTGGGGTTCTGGCCATAGGTTTTCTTTTTTTTTAATAGATTTATTTTATTTATGTATTTATTTATTGGCTGCGTTCGGTCTTCCATTGCTGTGCGCGGGCTTTCTCTAGTTGCAGCGAGCGGGGGCTACTCTTCGTTGCAGTGCGAGGGCCTCTCATTGCGGTGGCTTCTCTTGTTGCGGAGCACAGGCTCCAGGCGTGCAGGCTTCAGCAGTTGTGGCTCGCGGGCTCCAGAGCGCAGGCTCAGTAGCTGTGGCGCACGGGCCTAGTTGCTCCGCGGCATGTGGGATCCTCCCGGACCAGGGCTTGAACCCGTGTCCCCTGCATTGGCAGGCGGACTCTCAACCACTGCACCACCAGGGAAGCCCCATAGGTTTTCTTGATTCAGGGTCTGTGTTGCCTCAGCCCCCTCCCCAGCCCCACTCTCACTGCCCTATGCTTCCTAAGAAGAGTCCATAAGACCAAAATCCATCTTAGCTTCAGGTTAGAACAAACCCTTCAAGACAGTCAGAGACCTGCCCCCTCATTGTTCCAAAAGGAAACTGAGGCCCAGGGGAGGAATGGAACTTAACCTGCCAAACTCAAAACCAGTGAGGAACCCAGAAAGCCAAGCTTATGACATGGGTAAACTCCATGTTTGCAAACCCAAAGTGGTAGGTTCCTGAGTCCCTCAGAAGGTTCTCAGGCTTTCTCCCCTCGAGGAGGCCCAGATAACCTCAAGCTCCAGGAGAGGCCACCTCTGCATTCAGGTTTCCAGGCCTCAATCTCTTAAGCCTGATTCTTCTACCAGAAGTGGTGTTATACTGAGCAGAGGAAGAGCATAGCTTTGGAGCCAGGAAGACCTGGGTTTGAGTACCAGCTGTGCCACTCACCTTGAACAAGCCACTTCCCACTCAGAGCCTTGTTTCCCTCCTTAAAATGGAGATAATAATAGTGCCTACTGCTAAGGGTGCCCATGAGGAGGTGATGAGATGATGTTGGAAGTTACCCTGATCGGAATGGGCACTGAATGTGTAGTATTTGATTTCCATTTGCCCTCCGCAGCCTGGGTTCTCTTGGCAATGCCAGTACCTTGAGTACTCTGGGCTCCCCTTACCTCTTGTAACTTTGGACCAGCTGCCTCTTTGTACCTCAGTTTCCTTACCTGTAAAATGGGAAGGATAACAGTACCCGTTATGAGGATTAAATGAGTTAATTAGTTAATGTTACGGTCATGTGTCAAGTATTATTATTGTTCCTTTGATGTCCAAACATCCAATAACAGGGGCCTCAAATAGAAAGAGAAGTTTGCTGTTTCCAGGAAGTTTCAGGGGTGGGACCAGCAGGAGCCCTGAATAATATCCTGGCCTAAGGGAGGAGCTGAAAGGAGACACATGGTGGACCAGGACTCTGGACATCTGGACACCTGTCCCTGCTCTGCCAATGGACTGCAGTGTGACTCTGGGCAAATCACAGTTTTCTTGAGCCTTAGTTTCCTCATATGGACGAGGAAACTAAAGACAAGTGTTCTGGGTTGGAGTCCTGGCCCTGCCCTTGACTTGCCTTGTGAACTTGGGTGGGTCCCTTTGCCTCCCAGTGTAGTTTTCCTACTTGATGAGGGGGTTCAGTGCAGTGGTTTCAGTCTGTGTGATGGAGGGATGTGGAGATGCCTTGACCCCTCCCCTGCCTTCGGTAATTTCCTGTCCTTTCAGGCCACCTGGTTCTCAGTCCCCGACCCCCACACACGGGCCCTGCCCTCATCAGTGCTCTCAACATCCTCGAGGGCTTCAATCTCACCAGCCTGGTATCCCGGGAACAGGCTCTGCACTGGGTGGCAGAGGTAAGGCTGACCCCTCCACTCCACCCTGGGTCTGGGGACACTAAGAGTGGGAGGATGGGGTAGTGCCAGGAGGCCTGACTAAATCACCTCCAAGTTTTCTCACACAGCACCTGGTGTGGGTGCTGGGAGGGGCTTGGCAACCTCTTCCACACCCCTGCTCTGTTTTCAGACCCTGAAGATCGCATTAGCTCTGGCCAGCAGACTGGGAGATCCCGTCTACGATTCTACCATCACTGAGAGCATGGATGACATGCTCAGGTGGGTCCCGAGGGCAGGACCCTGGGTACTGCAGAGGTGGTGGCAGGTGTGGGGAAAGAATCAGGTGAAAAGCAGCTGGTGGAGCAATAAGGCCTGGAGGCCCAAGTCAATTTCAGCTCAACCCCAACTCACAGTGTGACACTAGTTGCCTCACCTTGCGCCTTAGTTTCCGCATCTGTACAACAGGGTGGTCTACTTTATATAGCTCTCAAATTTTTTTGACCCTAGCAGGGCACCTATATGGACCCATCTGTTCCCCCTTTTGAGTAGAAAAAAAAAGCCTAATAACAA
The DNA here is from genome assembly GCF_028564815.1 of Eubalaena glacialis. Lineage (NCBI taxonomy): Eukaryota > Metazoa > Chordata > Mammalia > Artiodactyla > Balaenidae > Eubalaena > Eubalaena glacialis. Next base: position 24,981,512 of record NC_083728.1, read on the forward strand.
TGAGAAGAGCCCCCAAGCAAATACTAGAGGTGGTGGGGATTTTGATTCAAATGTACTTACATCAGCAGCATAACATAGTAGTAAGATTGTGGGCTCTAGTCTTACTGCCTCAGTTCAAATCCCAGCCTCACCATCCACTAGCTGTGCAGCCTTGGGCAAGTCATTTAAACTCTCTAAGTCTCAGTTTCTACAAGGGCCTGCCATTAACAGTGCCAGCCTCATGAGGTCGTGGTGCGGACTAAACAAGATCATACATGCAAAGCACTTAGCAAGTTGTCTGGCACATAATAAATATTCAACAAATATCGTTGTTTTTCTCAATTGGCAATAGAGGTAAGATTGATTACTATTTAGCTGCTACTATAACTGACTTAAAGGCTAGCTAAAGGAAAAATCAGAAGCCAAAAATATAGTTCATGTAAATTTATACTGATACTCAAACGACCCTCTATGAATTAAGTTGCAAATGATGAGACTAAATGAACAGCTAATAATTAAAAAGCAGAAACAGCAGCAACCAAAAACGAAAACCAGCTCAAGGCCACAAGGATAAAGCCTAAAAACCAAGCCTCCCCCCTGCCTGCCCCCAAACCACTTGAAACAAAACCCTCTGTGCCTTCTCTGTGTGGCCACTAGCCCTCGTGGTTGAAAACTGAATGGACGTCCTTAGTGATCCTTGGTAACTTGTCATTCTCTAGTCAGTTAGAATAACTAACTAACCATTATCAGGTAAGAAACCCTCAGTTGAACTTTAAAAATATAAAATTGCGTGTTTTCAAGATCAATGCAAATTTAGCTCTAAAACACGAACACCTATGTTAAATTAATTCAACTAATTTATCCAATAAATAGTTATTGCTGTGCCAAGTACTCCTGTGCCTTGAAGAAAAAATTCTAATAGCAAGTAAAGGTCCCTGTATACAAAACCCTCCTCTAACTAAACTCTTAATAAAACTTTAGTTCTGGACTACAAACGCTAGATTAAATGAATTCAGTTTGTTCATTCGAAACAAATATTTTCTGAGCATCCCCTATGTTCCAGGTACTTTCATAGAAAGGATTAAATGAATATAGTCAAGTAACTAAAAGACTTGATTTAAATATGAAATAAATTAAACATTGGCTCTAGAAGAAAACCTGAATAACACCTAAATAAATTCCTTCAGTTCAATAACTATTTCCTGTTTATTCCCTATATGCTAGGAATAAATGAGCCTCTGCTCTCATAGACCTAACAGTTCAATGGGGGAGGCAGATATTAATCAAATAATTGCACAGACAGCACAAAGTGTGGTAGGTGGGGTGTAATGAGAGCCTGTTGTGTGTTCATCCCCTACCTCTTGTCTTTTCAGCAAAGTGGAGGCTGCCTACTTCCGGGGCCAGATCAATGACTCCCAGACAGCCCCTGTCCCACTCCTGCCCATCTATGAGCTAAATGGGGCTCCCACGGCTGCCCAGGTGCTGATCATGGGCCCTGATGACTTCATTGTAGCCATGGTCAGGTATGCCAGCTCAGACTCAGAACCTGGCACAAGAGATCATCTGGACCAGGAAGGAGGTGGGGGGTGGGTGGGAGTGAGGGCAGGCTCAGGGCTCACCTGGCCCTAACCTCGGCCCCCAGCTCCCTGAACCGGCCCTTTGGCAGCGGCCTCATCACCCCCTCGGGGATCCTGCTCAACAGCCAGATGCTGGACTTCTCTTGGCCAAACAGGACTGCTAACCACCCTGCGCCCAGCCTGGTAGGGCCTTGCGTCCCTCCTCCCCTGGGGACCCTGAGGCTAGGTAGAATGTGCAGTAGTATGACTGCTCCTCCCTCCCCACTTCTTCTAGGAAATTATATTATAAAGAAAAACAGCCTAAACAAGGTGTCCACTTCATCCCCAGCCCAAGTCCAGGGCTTGGAGCCTGTTGGGTGCCAAGAAACCTCGTCCCATTCTGCTACCGCCTCACTGTGTGACACAGGGAAAGTCTTGCCCCTTCTCTAGTCCTCAGTTTCTTCACCTACTTTACAGTGAGGATATTGGCCCCCTTTTGATGTTTTGGGTACTTTTCAGCATTAGGAGTTTATGACTGTGTGATGCTGAGCACTAAAGGGGCACTGAAGAGGGACCCAAGAAGAAAGGAGATGTGAATTATTGTCTATTGTGAGAGCAGCATTCTTAACTCCCTGCAGGCTGGGACCCCAGCAGGACAAAGACAGATAGAGATGACCAGGGTGGGGATTATTCTGTTCTTTCTCATAGTCATCTTTCTTGGCTTGATCCCTCTCCTGCCACCCATGGTAGCCCCATAGCAGCCCCTTAGCTCAGTGGGTCCATTATCTACCTCAGTTATCCAGCGACCCTGCCCATTTCACGAACAGCAGACTGTGGCCTGGGGATGGGCCAGTCCCCATGAAGACTGCGCCTGTGGAAGATTCAGAAGAGAGAGAGATGTTGGAAGAGTGGTGGAATAGCCCTTTCCTGTCTTGCCCCACCTCTTATTCCCCTGTGGTCTCGGTCCTCTGACAACAGGAGAACTCAGTGCAGCCAGGGAAGCGGCCACTGTCTTTCCTGCTGCCCACTGTGGTCCGGCCAGCAGAAGGACTCTGTGGGACCTACCTTGCCTTGGGGGCCAATGGAGCTGCCCGGGGCCTCAGCGGCCTGACCCAGGTGAGTTTTCCCCCGTGATGGGCCTTTTGTGGCCAGGAGGCAAGCTGTGACCTGGGCTGCAGATGCCCCTCATGTCTCTGACTTGTCCTCATCTCCTACTCGAGACGCAGCAGACATGGGCTGAGGCTGCTTTGTGCCAGGCCCATCCTGAGCTCTGGGGACATGAACTACATTGTTCTTAGCAAAAATGGAGCCCTGAATCGCCATGTCGTCTCGGGTTGCAGGGAAATCGCAGGACCAGTAGAATTGAGAGGTGATAGAGCATCTGGGCTGCCTGGGCTCTGTCAATCTCTAGTCCCATCATGCCTCTAGTCAACATCTGAATAACAAGCAGCCTTCTTTAGGGTCTGATTTTGAAAGGAAGGGCCTGCTACCTTCTAAAACACCTCACAACAGTTCCACGAATATCTTGAGCATCTGATATATGTGTCAGGCCCGTACTTTGGCAGGTGGTGAGTTAACAAACCTGAGCTTTGGAATCAGACACCTCTGGGTCCCAGCCTAAGTGCTGCCAATTTCCAGCTGTGTGGTGTTGGGGAATTCACTTAACCTCTCTGTACCTCAGTCTCCTCATCTGTAAAATGAAGATAATAACAAATAGCTAACATTTATGGAGATTTTACTAAGTGCCAGGCACAGTGTTACACGTGGTAACCCTTTTAAGCTTCCCAACTTTGGGAGGAATCCTTATTTCTATTTCATAGATGAGTAAACTGAGACCCAGAGAAGTTAAGAAGTTAGGTTCAGTTTAGTAAGAATGGGCAGACAGTTTGGTTACAGAGCCTACCCATACTTCCAGCCAGTAAGCTGAAAGTACCCACATTGTGCCCTAGACCACCCCCAGCTATTAGCCCTCTCCTGGCCAAGAAGAAGGGAGGAGAGCCTTGGGTTGTATTCAAGCAGACTGGGTGCTAGTGATGCCTCTTCCCTAGCTCTCTCCAAACTCTGGAATGAATTGCTTTTCTTCTCTGGCCCTTGGTTTCCCCTCTGTGAAATGGAGACAGTCATCACAGGCCTGCCTGTTTTCTGGGGCTGTTGAGAAACTCAGATGACATCCCTGGTGTAAGTGTTCTAAAGACTAAGGAGTCTGGACCAGGGGCGAAGGCTGTGGATTCCTGAACCCACACCTCTGGGACAGCCCTGACTTCTTCCCCTTGGCTGCCTACAGGTCCTGCTGAATGTCCTGACCTTGAACCGGAACCTGAGTGACAGCCTGGCCCGTGGCCGCCTGCACCCCGACCTGCAGACCAACCTCCTGCAGGTGGACAGTGAGTGAAGAGCAAAGGTCCCCATGGGGTGGGCACAGGGCAGGGTGGAGAAAGGGGCTCCTTCCAAGGGTGCCCCTGCCTCTACCAGCACCAACTCCGTGCCAGTGAAAGTTTGGTTTCTTTTAACCAACTCCTACTGGAACAGTGGAAGATCTGCGGATTGCAACCTGTCCTGCCATTTCCTGGCTGTGGCCTTGGGAAATTCACATCTCCACTCTGAGCCTCGGTTTTCTCATTTGTAAAATAAGATATAGTTGTTCATTTTGCAAACCATTCATTCAACAGTTTGTATTGAATACCTACTGTGTGCCAGGCATTATCCTAGGTGCTAGGGATACTGCATTTACAGGCAGACAGGAAAAGAAATAATCAAAGAAATATGAAAAAGCAAAACAAATGCTCTGCAGAGCATTAAAGCAGGATGATGTATATGACTAACTCGATGACTGGGGAAGCGTTCTCTTTGGTGCCATTTAAGCTGAGATCTGAAGAGTGAGAAAGAGCCCACCAAGCAGAGAACTGTGGCAGGCTTTGTAGGCCAAGGGAACAAATGCAAAGAACTCACTGCAGGAATGGGCTTGGTGGTTTAGGAGTAGAAAGGAAACCAGGGTGAGTGAGGGTAAGATAAGATCAGAAAGCAGGCAGGGGCCAGATCATAGACCTTACAGATTATGGTAAGGAGATAAGACTTTCCTCTAAAAAGGACGGGTGCTTAATTTTGGACACAGCGTAATTTCATAACTGGGAAAGTATGTGCACCTTTGAGGAGTTTTTATTAGAACAATGTATTATGCTAGTCCAAAGGGGATACAAAATTGCATGAGACATGGTCCTTGCTTGTTCAGTCTCCCCATTTTACAGATAAAGAAACTGATGCTCACAGAGGTTATAAACTAGTCAAAGACAAACCAATAAATGGCAGAATTGATATCAGATACATACCTGGTTGATACGAAAGACTCAGTTCTTTACCACATGGCTCTTGATACCTCCTGGACTGAAGCATGGTAGAAGCCACAGACCTAATTCCTCAGTAGTCACACCCTGTGGTTGCTTAGTGACACTTGGATCCCAGCTAATGGGTGATGAGGCCAAGTCCTTGAAAATGAACATTGCTCAACTAACATCTTCAGGTCTCTATAGAATGTAAGGCTCTGTGCTCAGTTACTGTGGGGGTGAGGGTGCTCATCCCAGCCCTCCCTTGAGGGGCACACAGTCTAAGACATGACGAGCGGAGGCTTGGTGAAGGGAAAGTTCACCCACCTGAGGGCTCCGGGAGGCTTAATGGAAGAGGTGACAAGTGGCTGGACCTTGATGTATGAGCAGGAATTTGGCATGTGGAGGTAAAGAACACTCTGGACGGGGTCAGGTTGTTGGGGGGAACAGCTTGGGCAAAGCCAGAAAAAATGTCTCAGAGAACAGCCAGGGGGCCAGCTGGACTAGAGACATTGTTTCCCAAGCTTCAGAATTTATCCAGTACTTCATGACTTTTGACAGATTTGCACACCATCTAAAGCATTATTTACATAATGTGTGTCTACAAATGGATTTCCTTTTTAACCTGAATGTATTTTAAAAGTAAACCTTATATCATAATCACAAATGGAAAAATGGCATCATTTGCCACAAATAGATGATAAACAGCTACAAAAAATCAAATGTTTCTAGGTTTTAGTTAGACATTTTTGCCCACAGAATGTTCTGAGGTCTGCTCTCTCTTTTAAAGAAGGAGATTAGAAAGGTTGGAGACCGGACTGGAACGTAGTCCTTTCTATTATCAAAAGGATTGAAAGTGAACCACAAAGGGAATATATTTCCAACTTGGTGGTGTAATGCTATTTAATGTGTGTCTTTATCTCAAGAACTACCCCAAATCATCCCATTTGGGGAAGTAAGAAGATCAGATTTTTGTTGAGGAGCAGTGGGAGGTGAGGTTACAGGGCTTACCGTGGAGGTTCATGTTAAGAAGTATGGACTTTATCTAGTTGAGCAGGGGAGGGATATGACATGATTTGTTTTATGTAGGGGAGGTGGATTGAAGGGAGGAGAACTTAAGTCAGAGAAACACAAGAAGAAGCTGGGATAATGGTCCAGGCAAGAGATGATGAAGACCCGAACTTATGCGAGAGAGTGGGGATTTGTTCATTTATCTAGAAAATACTTGTTTAACATTTACTGTGTCCTCACCCTGTTCTAGGCACTGGGACTCAATAGTGAACAAGACAGCATTCTTGCCTTCAAAAAACTTACATTCTAGTAGAGAGAGACACAGTAAATAAATAAACAAGATGCAGGTAGCAGTAAGTACTTTGAAAGAAAATAAAGCAAGGTAAAGATGACAGGGGCTGCTATTTTAGATAGTGGCAAGGAAGTTCTTGAAGACTGGAATGAAGTAGGGGATCCAGTTTTGTGATTATCTAGTAGGAGAGCATTCTAGGCAGAGAGAACAGCAAGTGCAAAGGCCCTGAGGTAGGAGCATGTTTGGCCTACTTGAGGGACAGCAAGGAGGCTAGAGCAGAGTTAAGCAAGGGAGAGAGTAGAAGGAAATGAGGAGAGGAGTTTAGAGAGTTACAAGTTTCCAGATGATGTTGGGCATTAGAGGCCTTGGTAAGGACTTTGGATTTTATTCTAAGAGTCATCAAGTTGTTGGAAGGTTTTGAGCAGGGCAAGTGACATGGGCTGACTAATGGCTGCTGTGTGAATAGGCTGTAAGGAAGCAGGACTGGAAGCAGAAAGACCCGTTAGTGGGCTATGTGGTAATCCTGGCAAGTAATGATGGCAGCTTGGCCTAGGCAGGTGGAATGAAGACCCCTAAAGCCAAGCCCTTTTTCCAATATTAAGAATGACTATACATTATCAATCACTTACTATATGCAAGGCTCTGAGCTTTGTGCATTGTGTGCATTGTCTTCTTTAATCCCTGCAACAACTTTATGTGGTAGGTTCTCAGATAATACCCATTTTATTATACGTGAAGAGACTGAGGCTCAGAGAAGTAAAGCAATTTGCCCAAGGTCATACAGCTCCTTAGTAGGGCATCCAGGACCAGGACTCAGGTCTGACCATCAGACTCCTGAGCCAGTGCTCTAAACTCTCTGAATGTGTATATGTTGGGGAATGGTTTTCAGGTGAGTTCACAGAGGAAGAGATTGAGTTCCTGGAAGCCAGGGGTCACCACGTGGAGAAGGTAGATGTCTTGTCCTGGGTCCATGGCAGCCGGAGAACCAATAACTTCATCATCGGTGTGAAGGACCCTCGGAGCCCAGATGCAGCCGGAGCTACCATCCTGTAGAGCAGCAGGGTGGGGCGGGGGTCTCTGCTCCCCGCCTTTGCATGTTCCTAGAGTCCCTCCTTCTCCCAGGTTTGGTCTCAGGGGGACCCCAGGGATGCCCCAGATCAGGGGCCAGAGGGGATGCTTAGCAAACCCTATCTCAGAGTAACTGGAAAATTCTCCCTCTGGAGGCCTGTGGTGGTGGCAGTGGTGGTGAGTGTCAGTGTCCACGACCAGGCAGGCAGGACCTTGAGGAGTCAGACTATCTGTCTGTCTGTCTCCTTTCCCTTAGCCATGCAGGCCCTGAGCTTAGGGCTGTGCTTGCAAACCCTTCTCAAGGGTTCTTGGCACCCCAGCATCTCCAGTTGGGCCTGACCTGGCCTTGTTTTCCAGCTCCCTTCTCCTGTCCCCAGCCTCATTTCTTAAATGACTAGGATTTTTTTAAATGGGCCATCCTAGGGAGGGGGTGCTCCTCTCCTCCTCCCATCAGGTTGATTTGGGGGCCTTTCATCTGGGGTGGGCCCAAGGTGTGGGGTAGGGGTGGGGGTGGGGACCAGCTCAGGGGCTTCCATTTGCAAAGGGGAATTAAAGAAAGAATATTGCTTAACCATGGCTCTGACTTGATTTATGTTTGGCTGTGTTGGGAGTGGGAGTGAGAGAGGAGACCTTGGCTCACCTTGTCCCAGTAGCCCTGACTCCAGGGCAAGCTGGAGTCAACTTTGTGGGGGTCGTACCAATATCTGCTGTCCATCAAGACTTGCACTAATAAAAATAATTAATAACAATAATTATAATTATAGATAGAATCTATTGAACACTTAATGTGCACCAGGCTCTATGCTAAATGCTTTATGTAGATAATATTAATTACATTATAAATCTTCATTACAGACTTCATGAGGTTGGTACTAATATTATTCCCATTTTACAGATGGGACACTGGCAAAAAGGTTAAGGGGCTTGTCTAATGTTCCTCATGTATTAAATGGAAGAACTGGGATTCAATCTCAGGATGTTGAACTCCTAATCTATGCTCTAACCATTTGCACGTCTACTAGGTAAAATATTTGTTATAAAGTATACTTTATACAGTATATAGCAGACAATAAGTACCTTTTACAAATTATATCATTCATGCATGAATGTATCTATCCATTATATTACAGGTACTTTGTTAGGCACTGGAGATTCAGGATTGAAAAAGACAGACAATTTTTTTTATGGATTCGCAGTCTATAGGGAGTCAAACATTAAATAAATAAGGGCACAGATAATTAGGGTAATTGCCATCATGATAAGCTCTATGAGGAATGCTATGAGAATGTATAACAGGAAAGGTAATCTAGTTCAGTTGTGGGGTGGGATCAGCAAAGGCTTCCCCAAGGTAATGAAGAGATGAGTAAGACTGACAGAAAAGGATTAGATGTGGGGAGTGGGAGTGTCATTTTAGGCAAAGGGAACAGTGTGTGCAAAGGTCCCATGGTGAAGAGGAGAAAGAATGCCAGTGTATTCTTCCTAGAGTAGGGGTCAGTCAACAAACTTTTTCTGCAAAGGGCCAGATATGAATATTTCAGTCTTTCAAGCCATATGGTCCTTGTAGTAACTACTCAACTTTGCTGTTGTAGTGCAAAAGCAGGCATAGACATGTAAACAGATGGCTGTGGCTGTATTCCCATAAAACTTTATTTTACAAAAACAGGGTCCAATTTGGCCTAAGGGCACTAGTTTGCCAACCCCTATTCTAGAGCATACTAAGAGAATGATGGTATGTGATGAAACTGATGAGGTAGGTACAACATTCTTATGAGGCTGATATTAATTTCTCCATTTTATGGATGTGGAAATTGTGGTTCAGAGACATGAAGTAACTTGTCCAAGGTCACTCAGCGGATAGTTGGTAGATCCATGATACAAAAGCAGTCTTGTTTGACTCCAAAGATCATGTCCCTCTCTTCTTTGAAAAAAAAACTTTATTACTTTATCTGATTACAGATGTAACCATCATTCAAATATCAGACATTTCATAAGTATATAATAGAGATGATCCATGCCTTCAAAATCTCAACTTTTCAAAAAATCTCACGGGCAATAATTTAGTATGTATTCCTCCAACTACTTTTTTCTGTAGATATAACATATATTATTGTTCTATTTAAAAGTAAAAATGGGATTATATTAGTCACAGTGTCTACAACATCCTTTTTTTTTTTTTTTTACTTACCAGTATAACATGGACATTTTTCCATGTCAATATCAAGATACATGGATTTACCTAATTATTTATAATGATGCATCATAGTTCATTAAACAGTTTAACCAGTTTCCTATTGATGGATATTTGGGTGGTTTCCAATGTAACTTTGAATATCCTTGCCTGATATCTTTAGGTGCTTGAGTAACACCTGTGGTCATACCAACTCTCCTATGCTGTCTTTCAAGTGATGTTATAGGACCTTCCATGCAGCAGGCTTTTGGGGGTTACATGGGTATCTTGGGGTCATTTTACTTCTTAAATATATAAATAATGACAGGACAGCTTTGAATAAAAGATTTGTTCAGTGGAACAATTCTTATATATCAAAGCAAGATTCTGATATCTTGGAAAATCTGTTTTCTCACTCAGTATATGAAATATCATATTTTATTTCACGAATATTTTCTTACGTGTCTACTCTGTGCCATGCACTGCCTGATGCACTGGGAACACTGATGAACAAGACAGACAAGGTCCTTGTTCACCTGGACATTATATTCTTAATTACTTTTACTTTATTCAGGTTGTACTATCTTGATCTACCATAGAAAACATAAATTTACCTCATATTGAGAAGCCAACTTTAGCTGACTATGAAATAAGGAGATAATAAGCTTAGAAATTTAAAGAGTTTTTATGATATTCTTCTCTCACACCTCAAATAACTCTGGGATATACCTGTTTGCTTCTTAAGTTGGATGTTTTTGGTATTTCCTTCATATTTTAGTTAAGATATGAAGCTTCCTAATTTCAAAACTTACTACACTACAAAGTTATAGGAATCAAAACACTGTGGTACTGGCAGGAGGATGAACATATCAATGGAATAGAATTGAGAGTTCAGAAATAAACCTATCTATCTAAGATCAATTGATTTTTCACAAGGGTGCCAAAATCATTCAATGGAGAATAGTCTCTTCAGCAAACTATGCTAATACAACTAAATATTCACATACAAAAGAATGAAGTTTGACCCTTAACTCATGCCACATACAGAAAGTAACTCATAATGGATAAAAGGCCTAAATGTAAGACCGAAAACTATAAAGCTCTTAGAAAGAAACATTGAAGTAAATCCTCATGATTTTGGATTTGGCAATGGTTTCTTATATATGACACCAAAAGCACAAACAACAAAAGAAAAAAAATAGATAAACTAAACTGCATCAAAATTTAAAATTTTTGTATATCAAAGGACACTGTCAAGAGAGTGAAAAGACAACCCAAAAAATGAGAAAAATGTTTGCAACCAAATACCTGATAAGGGTCTAGTACCCCAAATAAATAAAGAACACTTACAGTTCAACAACCCAATTAAAAGATGGGCAAAGGACTTGAAAAGACATTTCTCCAAAGAAGATATACAAATGTCCATCAACAAATGAATTGATAAACCAAATGTGGTATATTCATAAATAAAATATTATTCAGCCATTAAAAGGAATGAAATACTGATATGTGCTACAACATGGATGAACCTTGAAAACATTATGCTGAGTGAAAGAAGCCAGACACAAAAGGTCATGTATTGTATGGAGTATCTAGCATAGGCAAATATATAGAGACAGAAGGCAAATTAATGATTGCTTATGGATGGGAAAATGGGGGATTGGGAGGAGGGCAATATCTAGATATCTAAGGCTTTCTTTCTGATGATGAAAATGTTCTAAAAAATTGACTGTGGTGATGGTTGGACCTATCTGGTTGTGACTATACTAAAAAACCACTGAACTGTACACTTTAAATTAGTGAATTGTATAGTATGTGAATTGTATCTCAATAAAGCTGTTTTAAAAAGACAAAGAATATGTCAATATCAACTACAGCTGAACACATGCAAACTCTAAAACCCAGCAATCCTAGCCCTAGGTATATACCTAGCAGAACATTATACACATTTACCCAAAGACATGGGCAAGAATGTTCATAACAGTACTATTAAAAATAGAACTAGGGACTTCCCTGGTGGTCCAATGGTTAAGAATCCACCTTCCAATGCAGAGGACGTGGGTTCAATCCCTGGTCGGGGAACTAAGATCCTGCATGCCATGGGGCAACTAAACCCACACGCGGCAACTAGAGAGAAGCCTGTGTGCCGCAACTACTGAGCCCGTGTGCTCTGGTTCCCGTGCACCACAACTGGAGAAGCCCACATGCCACAACTAGAGAGAAGCCCAAAACAAAGAGCCTGGGCAACGAAGACCCAGCACAGCCAAAATTAAAAAAAAAAAAAAAAAAAGACCTAAAGTGGAAACTGAAATGCTCATCATCAGTAGAATGGATAAATTGTGACAAATTCAGATAATGAACCATATGAAGCAATGAAAAGGAACAAACTACAACTACATGCAACAATATAGATGAATCTCAAAAACACAAAATTGAGCAAAAGAAGCCAGACTCAAAAGAGCACATTTTGTATGCTTCCGTTTATATAAAGTTTAACACCCAATGAGCCTAATCTATGAAGTTAGACGTCAGAATATTATTTACCCTCAGGGGTGTGGGTAATAACTGGAAAGGGAGAACCAAGGGGCTTTTGTGGGGCTGGTAATGTTCTATTTCTTGATTTGGATGTTTGGACATGTGTGTTCATTTTGTGAAAATTCTTCAGGATTTACACTTATGAATTGTGTATTTTCATGTCGTTATGTTATACTCTAATAAAAAGTTTTAAATTTTCAGAATATTTTTGAAATCAGGTTGTTTTGTTTGTTTGTTTTTTATTTTTGGCTGCGTTGGGTCTTCGTTGCTGTGCACGGGCTTTCTCTGGTTGTGGCGAACGGGGGCTACTCTTCGTTGTATTGCGTGGGCTTCTCATTGCAGTGGCTTCTCTTATTGTGGAGCACGGGCTCTAGGCACGTGGGCTTCAGTAGTTGTGGCATGCGGGCTCTAGAGTACAGGCTCAGTAGTTGTGGTGCACGGGCTTAGTTGCTCCGCAGCATGTGGGATCTTCCTGGGCCAGGGCTTGAACCCATGTCCCCTGCATTGGCAGGCGGATTCTTAACCACTGCGCCACCAGGGAAGCCCTGAGATCAGGTTAAGTCCTAAGAATACTTCTCCTTTTTTTGTGGTCATTTCTTGATACTATTCCATTTTTTTCAATTGCGTAGTTATCACTCTATTTCTATTTTTCCATCTTTTCTTCCTAAGAGCAATCTTTTTCCTATTGTCTGAAAATTGTTGAGCTGATTGTGTAATAACAAGGCACTTTACTGCCATCTACTGGTAAATTACCATAATAAAGTTACACATTACAATGTCTACCAGTGAGTGGCACCCATTTACAAGTGATGTCCTCCTGCAAGACACAATTCGCCTAACCAAAGGTGATAGATAGCCTTGTCATTTGGCACTGTTGTGATGAATCCCACAGACAGCAGAATGTTGATGCTCTCTAAGTGATTTTATTCTTTCTTCATTTTTTTTTTCCTGTTTGATGTTGTTCTTAAAAACATGGTTTTAAGTATTCACTATCAATCTTATCACTGCAAAGCTTAAGCCCATTGGACAAACGTATGAAAACAGAAGTTCAATATATGCCAATCAAATTGTTCACATCAAAGAATAATTGATTTGCTTTTTTTTTATTATTATTAATGAGGCAAAGCTGGTTGTTTTTGTTTTTGGGTTTTTTTAAAATAAATTAATTAATTAATTTATTTATTTATTTTGGCTGTGTTGGGTCTTCGTTTCTGTGCGAGGGCTTTCTCTAGTTGCGGCAAGCGGGGGCCACTCTTCATCGCGGTGCGCGGTCCTCTCACTATCGCGGCCTCTCTTGTTGCGGAGCAGGCTCCAGACGCGCAGGCTCAGTAGTTGTGGCGCACGGGCTCAGTAGTTGTGGCGCACGGGCTTAGTTGCTCCACGGCATGTGGGATCTTCCCAGACCAGGGCTCAAACCCGTGTCCCCTGCATTGGCAGGCAGATTCTCAACCACTGCGCCACCAGGGAAGCCCAATTGAGTTGCTTTTTCTTTATCTAAATCTGAATCCAGAATAGTCCTTGATGTCTTAGGACTGCTCTTCTTGCTCAAAACATTTTGTGAAATAGCCTGGTAACCTCTTCAGAGGCCTCTATTAGTCTGCTGCTTTTTGAGGCTATCATAAGTGCTAGGCACTCTTCTAAACATTTTATATCTACTAATTCATTTAATCCACTACTAATTCATTTAATCCACTACTAGTTCATTTAATCTTCTAATCCTCATCTGTAAGGCACCCTTATTATCCACACCTTGCAGATGAGGCAACTGCAGCACAAAAAAGTTAAGTTATATTACAGGTGATGATATTACAAAAATACTTTCTTTGGGGAGCTTATAGTCTGTTGGGAACACAAAACAAAATAAAAACCATGTAAGGATTTAAAAACAAACAAAATAAAGGAAAAAACACTTTGGACACTATAGGATGAGTCATTTTTCTTCCTTTTGGTCCAAGTTCCCTCATCTGTATGACAAGAACTTTGGATTTGCTCAAGGTCTCAGAACTTGAGGATTTTGACTTCAGAGCCCAATCTTGTAATCACTGTGCTCTACCTAGTGCCATTTCATGGCCTGTTTCTGTTCCTTTGCTGCGTTCATGTGGGCAACACATATCTATGTTACCTATGCTCCTGCTATTTTCACCTATGGGATGTTTAGGTGCCCAAATGGGCCCCTGGTTGCTAGCTCCCTACATCCTTGCTAATACCAGGAAAACCTCCTTTGGTTTAAGGACATGAATAATAAGGCAAAAAAATGAGGATATTGGCTCAGGCCCTGGCATATTTTTTTAAATTGTGATAAAATATATATAACATAAATTTTGCCATTTTAACTATGTTTTCAGTGTATAGCTCTTAGTGGCACTAAGTACACTACATTGCTGTGCAATCATCACCACCATCCATCTCCAGAACGTTTTTTATCTTTCCCTACTGAAACTCTGTACCCATTAAAGAGTAACTCTCCATTACCCCCTCTCTCCAGCCGTTGGCAATCAGTATTCTACTCTGTCCCCATGAATTTGACTACGCTAGGAACCTCATGTAAGAGGACTCATATAGTATTGTAGTTGTCCTTTTGTGACTGGCTTATTTCACTAAGCATAATGTCTTCAGGGTTCACCCATGTTACAGCACATGTCAAAATTTCCTTCCTTTTTAAAGCTGAATAATCTTCCATTGTATGTGTATGCCACATTTTATTTATCTATTCATCTGATAGACACGTGGGCTGCTTCCACCTTTTGGCTATAGTGAATAATGCTGCTATGAACATGGGTGTACAAATATCTGTTTAAGTCCCTGCTTCTACTTTTTTGGGGTAAATATCCAGAAGCAGGATTTCTGGATCAGACGGTAATTCTATATTTAACTTTTTGAGGAAACTTCAAACTGTTTTCCACAGCCGCTGCTGTGGTAGTAACACAGGAATGTAGGTAAAAATTTATTAGGTATACACTTAAGAGGTTTGCATTTTCATGTATGTAAATCATACCTCACTTTTTAAAAGTTAAAAGAAAAAGCTTAAAAAATTTTTTCCAGGCTCTTGTAAATCCTTTTGATGTTAATTTCATGGGCTCAAGCGCCTGAGGTGCCCCCTTTTGGCCACCTGTGGTTCTCTTTATTTTTCTCTGCCCTTTTGGGCCCAGTACAGTAACAAATATTTACTGAGCATCTCCTCTGTGCCAGACCCTGTGCTACGTGCTGAGGAAACGGGGGTAAGCAAAATCGACAACGTCTCCCTCCTAACGGAGTCCACATCCTCATGGCTAAGACAGGCAATAACCTAGTGAGTCCTATCGAGGACAAGTAAGAACCTGCCTGGGGAGTCCTCAGGGAAGATGTCCTTGGGGTAGTGATATTTGAGCTGGGATCTGAAGGCTGATAAATTATCTAAGGTGGTGGTGGGGGAAGCATTCCAGGAGGAAGGATCAGCATGTGCAAGGGTCCTGAGAAGGAAGGAAGTACAATGTGTGAAGATCAATGTAGTTACAGTCCAGAGAGAGGGGAAGAGGGCCCTGAGATAAGTCTGGAGATGTGGGAAGGGCAACAGTGAGACATCTATTTGGCCTTTATCTTAAGAGCAATGTGAGTCATCAAATAGTTTTAAGTAGGGGAGAGACATGATCAGATTTCTGACTTAGAAACATTACTCTGATAGCAGAGTGGAGAATAGATTGGAGGGGAGCCGGGGAGAATGTGGAAAGGCCTTAGATGGCTACTGCACCAGTCGAAGCATATAGTGTGTACTCAATAAATATTTGTGGAATGAAAGGACTCCTAACTCTTTTTCTTAGATGAGACCAATATGCCTGAGCTGTGTAATCAGCTAACAATCCACCTGCTCCTCTATCTAACATGATGCTTGTAATATACCCTTAACTCCCATTTTACAGATGAGAAAGCTGAGGTTGAGGCAACAGACATCAAGCCTACTGCTGGGGAGGCCTCTTGACATTTGGGGAGAGGGGAGGGGGGCCACACTCCCTTGTACCCACGAGCTTGCTAGGGAAAAAGTAGAGAGGGACTTATAGGCAAAATAATAAAGGCTAAAGGTTATCTTTATCACCAATGACGTTATTAGATACTATGTGTCAGGCACTCTGCCAACTGCTTTCCATGCTTTCCCTCATTTCCTCTTTGCAAAGACTATTATTACCTCCATATCTCAGGTGCATAAACCGAGGCTTGGAGAGTTGACTTGCCCAAGGACACTCAGCTAGAGAGCTCCTATAGGACTGTGCAGCGACTCCAAAGTGGGGGCAGCAGCCACTGGCGATATTACAGCTCCAGGAGACAGACAAACCCATTGAATCCCTGCTCTGAGCTCTGCACCCATGTGAGCTGGCACACACTCTGGCCCGCCGCGCTCCTGGAGACGCTTGGTCACGTGACCAAGGCCCCGCCCCGCCCCCGGTCGGCCCCGCCCTCTCCCGCGCTCCCTCCCTCTCTCCCTCCCTCCCCCTCCCTCCCCGGCCCGGTCCGGCCCATCCCCCTCCCCGCCGGCTCCCTGAGGCCCAGCCGGGTCGGGCTGCGGGCGGCCGGGCGCCGACGGCCGGACAGACGGGCGCACGCGAGGACGGACGGACGGACACACGGAGGGCCGCGGGCACGCACGGCCCGGGCCGGTGCTCCGAGGCCCGCCCGGGAGGGCTGGGGCCGCGCTCAGGTGAGGTGACGGCGACGCGGGCCCGTAAGGGGTGGGCCCGCTGGGCGTCTGCGGTGCCGGCCCGGCTGGCTCCGCGGGAAGGAGGCGCCGCCCGGGTCCGGCGCGGGAAAATGGCGCCGGCGGACCGTGGAGCACGGCCCCTGTGCGGGCCCGGCCCGGAGCCGCCCCGCCCGCCGCGCTCGTGTCCCCGTCGCCATGTTGGGGAGCGGGCCCGGGGCCTGCGAGCGCGGGCGCTGGGGAGAGCTGGGGGTCCGGCAGGGTTGGGGAGGGTGCGGGACACGGTGTCTGGGGCGCTGAGGGAGTGCTGAGCCAGTCGGGGTCTGCACAGGGTGGCGCTCCAGGTCCGAAGAACTGGCGGGAGCCGGACGTGTGGTCGTGGCCGGGGTCGCGGAGAAGGAGCGTTGGGTCCAAACGGAACCGGGGTCAGGATCCGTGGGGTTAGGGGTGCAGGACCTGGAGCTGGGTTAGGCCGTGGGACCCCAGGCTGGCAGGGCGCGGAGGGGCGTAGGATTTGAGTTCAGGCTGTCAGGGCTGGGACAGTTCTTTGCGGGGGGTGGTGAAAGGGTTGATTAGAATTGGGGGCCCTTTCGGTACTGAGGCGGGTATCAGATTGGGGTAGTCCTCAGAGTCGCGGGGCAAGTCCGTGTAACTCCCAAGGGACTGAGGACATATATGCCCCCAGGATCCTCCACTCCTTATTGGCGAGAGCAACAGAAAAAAGTAAGGCTTTGATGAAGAAGAGAAGGGGGATTGAGGTTTGGGTGCAGGAGCTGGCCAGCAAAAGGGATGCAGAGTGGAACTGGTGTGCAAGATGAGAGAGAGCCTCCATCAACTTAGGGAGTTTGTGTCTTTAAAAGGAGGGACCGGGCTGTTTGTGGGCGGTGACCCAAGGTGTCTTCCCAGGAAGGGGACAGCCCACTGTTTTTTAAGAGCAGTGTCACCTGGGGAGGTCATCAGAAAGGCATTATCGAAGCTGGTGAGAATGGTAAAGGAGTGAATGTGTAAAAACTACAAAGTCCTTGGATCATGTAACGATTTCAGATCATGTAGTGATTTTCGCTGAGATACAGACAGGTAAAGTTGACTTCTCGAGATCTTACCAGTAAATGGCAGAAGCAGTACTGGAACTCAGGCCTGTTGCCTCCTGATTCACCACCACTGCCTTAGAGGAATTTGCCAGGTGAGAGAAAAGTGTTAAGAAGTCAAGCATGGCAGCGTATAGCAAAGAAGTATTAAGTAATTTATTTTATTTTTATGGTGAGTTTGTCAGTACAGAAACTGAGGGGGATACAGGAAAACTATAGGTAACCAGCTGTTTGATCATTTCTAGTGCACTTGCATTGGTGCAAAGAAGTTATCTTCAGGATCCTTTTGACTTACAACTTTGTAGAGTTTTAAGAGATGCTCCTTCTCTTCTAGGTGTTTGCTGTACAGCAAAAGGACACAAAAAGCCCAAAAAAATAACAGTGAACAAGGGTAAAGACCCAGGATCTCTATCATGATCAAACTTTTTTTTTTTAGTTAATTAATTAATTTATTTATTTTTGGCTGCATTGGGTCTTCGTTGTGCGGGCTTTCTCTAGTTGTGGAGAGCAGGGGCTACTCTTCCTTGCGGTGTGGGAGCTTCTCATTGCGGTGGCTTCTCTTGTTGCAGAGCACTGGCTCTAGGCCCGTGGGCTCAGTAGTTGTGGCTCGCAGGCTCTAGAGCGCAGGCTCAGTAGTTGTAGCGCACGGGCTTAGTTGCTCCGTGGCATGTGGGATCTTCCCAGACCGGGGCTCAAACCCGTGTCCCCTGCATTGGCAGGCGGATTCTTAATCACTGCACCACCAGGGAAGTCCCTATCATGATCAAACTTTAATTGAAGTTTGATCATGATAGTGAAGAGTTCAAAGTCCCCATGGGCTGTGAGAGAGTTCTCAGTCATGATATAGTAGTCCCAGGGCTCCCATATAATCAAAAAAGACTTTCAACAAAAAGGTTATTAGGATGTTCATAGCAATAAGATTTTCAATGTATGTTCAGTACCCTTATACAGCAACACAATTCATTTGTTTTGGGTCTTTCTAATGCAGGAAGGCCTAATCTTGTCTCTACCATGGGCCCCTTTAGCATCTAGCGAAGCTCATGAATCCCTCTCAGAATAATATTTTTAATTGCATAAAACAAAATACATTGGGTTATAGAGAAACCAATTATATGGAAATACAGTTACCACAATATACAAATTGTGATATAGTAATATAGATATACTTCTTTATCAGCAAATTAAGAAATCAGATCTAGTGGTGGGTCTGATAATTATATCAGATGAACATAAATAATTCTTTAAGACATTTGCAATAACTGTAATATGATATAAAGATATCTGTGATTACTGCGGCAGAATCACAGATACTGCTAATACCAGAACGGTTTATTGCCTACGTTCATATTTGAAGAAAATGGTAACTTTCAGTTAGAGGTTAGTGAAAATAAAGAGGTAATTTTTTTCCTATCCAAGTTCACAGATCCCCCTCCCCACCGCCCCTGAATTCTGTCTGTGGACTCCCATCTATGAACCCCGGGTTAAGGAACCACAAAGGATGTCTTCCATTCAACAGACATTTACTATGCACTAAGATATCTATTATGTCAACCATTATGCTAGGCTCTGAGGAGTCAAAGGTCTTTAAGGCAGGGCAGGGTCTTTTCACTTTGGATATTCAGTCCCATGAGAGAAGTGAACAAGTAAACAATGACAGTTCAGGATGTTTAATGCCAAAGGAGAGTTATCATAGGTTCTGAGGACACAGGTAGGCATGTCTCTGCTCTAGGAATCAGGGAATCAGGGAAGGCTTTGGAAACGAGTGAGACTTGAGATGTGTCGTGAAGGGTAGAGGAGTTTGCCAGATGCAGAATTGGAAAGAAGAGCTTTCAGGTAAGGGCATGCATTTTCAGGGAATGTAATTTAATGTGGTTGGAGTATAGTGTGTGTGTGAAAGAGTGGTTGGAGATGAGACTGGGAAGGTTGTTTGGAACCTGGTTGTGGAGGACCTTGCTAAGGAATTTGGACTGAATCCTTAGCTTTTAGAGAGGCTTTCAAGAAGCGGAGTTACGATGAGGTTTAATTTTTAGGAGATAAATGGATGTGTTTTGCAGGGAGGGTAGACTGGGAGATCAGGGAAGAAGTAATGAGGGAATGAGGGCCTGAACCAAGGCAGAAGCTGTGAGCATTGAACAGAGTTAGACTTTTCAGGTATTGATATAATTACATTGTGAGTGATGAGAGAGAGGGGGAGTTTTTTAGATTTCTAGTTTGGGGTGGTGGCTGTCAAAGAGGTTAAAAAAAAGGGTGAAAGGAAAGTGAGTAAGAATTGTCACAGATAAGGGAGAAGATGGTTTTTGGTAGAATAATAGACTTTTGGAAACGATTGCAAAGCTGTCAAGTGTGATGTCATTTATTGCTTGAGGAAATCATATGTGTCAACAGTGAAAGACTGGGAAAATATTCCTAGAGTATAGGAAAATCACAGCTATCAATGTCAGGGGTTGGCAAACTATGGCCCATAGGTCAAATCTGTTCCACCACCTATTTATGTAAATAAAGTTTTATTGCAACACAGGCACGCTCATTTACATATTGTCTTTGGCTGCTTTCACAGTACCAATGGTAGAGTTGAGTAGTTGTGACAGAGAATATATAGCTCACAAAACTGAAAAATATTTACTTTCTGGCCGTTTACCAAAGGTGTTTGCCGGTTCCTGATCTGTGTGTCTGAATGTTGGACATTAAACTTCTGATTTACCATCCAGTTCCTACATGAGAAGAATAACCATCTTGACACTGTCTTTCTGGCTGGGTTCCCCATGCTCTGCGTATCTGCAGCATGACGTAGACCCCTGAGTATTTTATTTTTATTTATTTATTTATTTAAATCTTTACATTTATTTTTATTTTTTAATTTATTTATTTTATTTATATATTTTTGGCTGCATTGGGTCTTCGTTGCTGCGCACGGGCTTTCTCTAGTTGCGGCGAGTGGGAACTGCTCTTCATTGCGGTGCACGGGCTTCTCATTGCGGTGGCTTCTCTTGTTGCAGAACACGGGCTCTAGGCATGCGGGCTCCAGTAGTTGTGGCACGTGGGCTCAGTAGTTGTGGCGCACGGGCTTAGTTGCTCCGCGGCATGTGAGATCTTCCTGGACCAGGGCTCGAACCCGTGTGCCCTGCATTGGCAGGCAGATTCTTAACCACTGTGCCACCAGGGAAGCCCCCCACCAAGTATTTTATATTGGTCAGTGATGCCAAGGTTTACTGTTTTGGGGTCCACTGTGGCAACTGTGGTTAGTGCCAGGTTTTTACAGTTTAGACCTTGCTGGGGCTTGTTTTGTCATTTTTCTATTGGGTTGTCTTTTTCAAAAGATTTCTTTATATTTTCTGATTATTAATCCTTCCTTGGTTATACGTATTACAGATACCATTTCCCAATTTGTTGCTAATCTTTTTAAATCTCTAAGCTGTCTTTTGTTAAGAAGAAGTAGTGACACAGAGACACAGATGTAGAGAACAAACATATGGACACCAAGGGGGGAAAGTGGTGGTGGGATGAATTGGGAGATTGGGATTGACATGTATACACTAATATGTATAAAATGGATAACTAATAAGAACCTACTGTATAAAAAAAATAAAATAAAATTCAAAAATTCAAAAATAAATAAATAAATAAAATGGAGAAAAAAGAGGTTCTGAATTTTAATAAAGTCAAATTTATCTATCTTTTCTGCCCCCAAGATTTTGAAGTTATTCTTTATATTATCTTTTTGAATCTCTATTGTTTTGCCTTTTATGTTTAGCTCTCTATCTGGAATTGACTCCTGTGTGCGGTGTGAGGTAGGGTCAGTTCATTTTTTCCTAAGTACAATTAATTTTCCTGGCACCATTTATTGAATGGCACTTATTTTCAAATTATGTGCCCTTTTTTGGTGAAGTCTTATCTAAGGTCCTATTTCCAGCTGCACTGCTTGCTGATTGTGTACCTTGGACAAGTTGTATAACCTCTTTGTGCCTCAGTTTCCTCATCTTTAAAGTAAGAATAATAGAGTTTTTGTGAGGAGTAAGTTAATTCATATAATGTGTAGAACAGTGTGGCATCTAGAAAATGCTCAATAATGTTAGCTGTTATTTAGCATTATTGTTCATTTCAGATTCCTAGGCACAGAGTGGAAGCTCAATATGCTCAACACAGTTGTAGAATTAATTTGGTTTTCAGGTCAAAGCAGAATGGCTGAGAGTTAAGTGTTGCAGGAGATGCTTCCAAGTTGCTGTTCAATTTTAGCTGCTGCCTTAGACTATCTGCTGGAATAGAACTCCTCCCTGTAGTTCTTCGCAGTCCTCACTACTCTCTTGCTTTGTTCATTTACTTTATCATCCTATAGGCATTTGATTTTCTGGTTCTAAATTTACCGAAGTTTTAAATATTACCTCTCCTAAACCAATAAATGACATATTGGGATATTGTCAGGATGGCCAGAAATTGACAGATGAGTTTGTGGGCAGGTAAAAACTAAAATCTGTTTCTAAGGCTGAATCATTCTTGGTCATAATGAATAAATTGATAATTGAAATTAAAAGATGAGATGAAATTCAAATCATTGAATATTTAGGCATCTACTATGTGCTGGGTACTGTATTAGAAATTACCACATTGGTAATAGAAAAGAAAACTAGCTGACCAGCTTTATGAAATACTACAGAAGAGATCTTTTTACTTATGATATGGAGCTATTTTCCAAGAGAGCATTTGGATGACAGAGAGGAAATATAGGCATTTATTCACTTGTCAAACATTTATTGAACCCTACCACGTACATTGGGCTAGAACTTTGCAGAATACAAGGATTAATCTAGCCAGGATTTCAGTGTCATGTGGGGTGTATATATAACGTATTATGGAGCTGGGATATCAGAGGATGGTACCTCAAAGAGGTGGCCTTTAAGCAGGACTGCCCAAAACGGTTAGGATCTTCATACATAGAGATGAGACAGTATTTTTCCAGGCTGAGTGAAAGCATGAGTGTAGAGATGGGTGTTTAGGAGATAGTAAAGAGTCTAGTTTGGTTGGTGATCAGGACTGTCACAGGGCTGTTGTTGAAGTTGAGGCTGGAAATGGAGATTGAATAATAGCAGTAGCTCTCATTTTTTACATGTGTATTACTTGCCAGATAATGTGCCAGGCATTTCATAAGTGGCATTTCATTTAATCCTCACAACAACCCTGTGAGATAGGCACCAATTTTTATCCCCTTTTTATAGACAAAGAAACTCAGAAATAGAACTAACAATTGACAGAGAATGAATTTGGGTCTAGGCAGTCTAATTCCAAAGCCTGTGTTCTTAGTCTCTGCATGCTATACATGGAAAGCTTTGAATCCTTTTCAGTTCCAGGCTGAGAAGTTTGGAATTGATTGACTAGGTAATGGGAAGTCATCAAAAGTTCTTGGCCATACGGTGACATAATGAAATCTGTACATTAGGAAAGTAAGCCTGGTCATGGAGTGTAGGAGCAGCATGGGGAGAAAGGAGAGATATGGAGCTAGTTTACTCTCTCCCTCCTCGCTAGATTGTTTGTTCCTTAAGGCCTGGGGCTATATCTCTTTGTCTCTCTCTCCCTTCCTTCAGCTGTGGTGTCTACTTACTGTGTTGTCTGGCACATTTATTTATTTTTAAAAATTTAATCTTTTTCTACCTTACCTTGTTCTAAAAAGGACTTAAGGTGGCTGCCCAGGAGCTCAGTAAACATTTGCTGAGTTAATTAATAAATGACTAGAGGTATATATAGATGTGTACATAAAGGGAGTACTATGGCTTTGTTGAAGGGAGTAAATGCAGCCTTATAATTTGGTAATAAGCTATGTTTTATATATAGACCCTATAAAAGCAAAAGGCCAGAACCACATCTTTTTTAACTTGTGAAGAATTGTATATTCTGTGTCAGTTAGAATATTAACAATCAGTTAATATTAACTATGTTAGTTAGAAACCCAAAAACTCATAGAAACAGAGAGTAGAATAGAATGGTGGTTGTCAGGGGCTGGGAGATGGGGGAAATGGGGAGATGTTGGTCAAAGGGTATAAACTTTCAGTTATAATATGAATAAGTTCTGGGGCTGTAACGTACAGCATGGTGACTATAGTTAACAGTACTGTATTACATACTTGAAAGTTGCTAAGAGAATAGATCTTAAATATTCTCACCATACACCTAAAAATGGTAATTATGTGATGTGATGGATATGTTAACTAACCTTCTTGTGATAATCATTTCTCTGTATATGTGTATCCATCTCATTGTACACCTTAAACCTACACAATATTGTATGTCAGTTATATCTCAATAAAGACTGGGAGAAAAACTATGTCAGTTTTAATAATATTAATGATCACCAAATTCAAAGGGTATTCATACTTTAAATAGATATTTAGGTTTGTATTCAGCATTAATCAGCTGCAAATCCCCCCATATGCAAAGAGGCAACAAAAGTTACCAGTAACCAGCTCCTTTACTGACACTGAACCTGTTGAATATTAGCTCCATAGTACCATTTATGTACATTTTCTAAAGATCAGTCAGCAGCAGTCTCTCACAGGAAGAAATACTTGTTGCAAATTTGTGAATCAGATTCCTGTTTTGGATTTTACTTAGGGAAATTATTCATAAGATTAAGTCCCTTGCCATAATTTTAAATGTTATTTGGAAGTAATTCTGTGTCCCTTCTGTAAAATACAGACTTTAAAAATTCAAACATTTGGAGAAATTCAAAGGCACTGGTTAACTACCAAATACCAGTAAAGGTAGGAAGATGTTAGGTAAACCAGCATTTGAGTAGACTTAATAAGACAAGTCAATGGACCTTAAATAGTGGATTTATTAAATAAACATTCTTTTCCATTGTGGATATTAGCTGTCGGTAGCATGTACATATACATGCATGCACATATCGATGTGAAATATATTGATATAATTAATATAAGTACATTTGAATTTAGAGATGCTTCCTAAAGAAAATGACCCTTCATCTGAGTTCTTTTAGGTTATGTTTAACTCTTCAGTGTATGTGGAGATAACTCATTCAGAAGCATTACAATCAGAAAGATTAACTGTGTAGAAAAAGTCAGTATGTGTTGACTGCCTACCACTGTTGAGGCCTGTATACAGTTGATTAGTTAGTTTCTGCCTTCCAAGAATCAAATTCATTTGGGGAAGTGAAGTGAACATAAAAAGAGGGGAAAGCGTGTTTTAAATGAAATAGTTCGTGCTATGGGAGTTCAGGAGAGATCACTTCTACTTGGAGGATCAGGGAAGGCTTCTAGAAAAGGTGGTGTATTAGTTTCCTAGGGCTGCCATGACAAACTACCACAAACTGGGTGACTTAAAACAACAAAAATTTATTCTCTCACAGTTCTTGAGGCTAGAACCTGAATTCAAGGTGTCAGCAGGGCCACGTTCCCTCTGAGACTTCCATCAATTCTTTTTAAATTTATTTATTTATTTTTGACTGTTGGGTCTTTGTTGCTGCGCGCAGGCTTTCTCTAGTTGCAGCGAGCGGGAGCTACTCTTCGTTGTGGTGTGTGGGCTTCTCATTGAGGTGGCTTCTCTTGTTGCAGAGCATGGGCTCTAGGCGCACAGGCTCAGTAGTTGTGGCTCACGGGCTTAGTTGCTCTGCAGCATGTGGGATCTTCCTGGACCAGGGCTCAAACCCATGTCCCCTGAATTGGCAGACGGATCCTTAACCACTGTGCCAACAGGGAAATCCCGAGACTTCCATCAATTCTTGACAATTCTTGGTTTGCGACTACATCACTCCAGTCTCTGTGTCTGTTGTCACAGGCATTCTACCTGTGTGTCTCTGTCTCTGTGTGCAAATTTCTCTCTTATAAGGGCACCAGTCATATTGGATTGGGGGTCTACCTCATCTTAACTAATTGCATCTGTACTGATTCTATTTCCAAATCAGGTCACATTCTGTGGTACTGGGAGTTAGTACTTTAAATATCTTTTGGGGAGACACAATTCAACTTAAAACAGGTGACATGATACGGAAGTATCAAATTAAAATTTACTAATTAAATGGAAGAGTCAAATTGCAACGAAATGAGTTAAGGAAAAAAGAACCAGAGGAATGATGGACACAGGAAAGCATAAGGAATATTTAGGAAATGAGGTAGAGAAGTCTGGTTTGCTGGTGTATTGAGTTGTGAGGAGATGAAGCCAGAGTATTGTATCGGGTCCTAGACACCAGATCTAGGATATTTGAATGCTGCTGAGTAGGTAGTGTGTGGCAGCAGTATAGCCCTGCAGAATTTTGAAATGGTGGATAACTAATTCAAACTTTGGATAATTAATGCAAGCTTTAGGAAGATTCTATGATCAGGTGAACATGGATGAGTAGACACCCTGAAGAAAAACAGATGGTCAGTGATTTAACACACGCAGCCTCCCTCATTTGCCTATGCCAGTAACTTCACCAAGACAGTCAAGGTATTCCTCATATGTAAAAAACAAAAACACCATGACAACAAATGAGAGTTTTACTAGCCTCTTGGTCAGTCATCTGTGGGCCTTGAGATACATCTGCTTTTTAGGGTCTCTATTCTATTCAAAAGCCTCTCTATGGATTTAAATATTGATAATCATGTTGTTCTTCATTTTCTTTCAAACCTTTCTTCAAAATCACCTATTTTCCATCGTATTTTTTACCTCTTGAGTTTTCTCTGAATGCTTTTCAGTTTTTCCATCTCTTTTAAAAACATCTGACTAATGGAAAGAATTGAGGAAGATTATGTACTATCCAAGCCAATGATACCTTCGTTTTCTGTGTCCTTTAAATGATAGTTATGTTGACTTTTGTCCACAATAGGACTGTATTCAAATTGTGAATATTCATTCAAATTGTGGTCAGCAGTGCTCAGGTGCTTTTCCTTATTTGTGCCCAGGCATTTCTTCCTGATTCTATATTTGCATTGCTTATATTTTCTCTAAGAACATGTGTCTTCATGAAATTTCTAAAATTATGTTTAAATATTACAGACAAATAAACACATAACGTCCTAGTCATCATATGCATATGGTCTTTTCATATAGTTTTTTATAGTCTTCTTTCATTTGGCCTTATATTGATATACTTTTCCACATATAGTTAGTATTTTTAATGAATAGATAATAAAGTTTAAATACTCTCTGGTTATTTGGCATTGGATGATTTCCAGTATGTTTTTATTTTTGATTTGCAATTCTAAATTATACTGCTGTAACACCTTTTTATAACCCCCCCCAATTTTTTTCCTAGAGTATATTCCCTAAAATAATTCAATTAAGTCTAAGGATATCACTTTTTAGCCATATTGTTATTCTTTAGAACAACTACCAGTTGTTAATATTAGATTTTATAATTTTTTTCTTCTAGTATAATAGTGGTGTGTCACAGTTTTGTGGGAGTTTTGATATTTTAAATGTTTTATTATGAAAAATTTCAAACATACCAAAAACACCCTCCCAGAAATAGTACAATGAACACCCTTATTCAGCATGTTGCCATATGCTTACTTATATACTTATTATGTTAAACCTTTTTTTTTTTTTTAATTAATTATTTATTTATTTATTTATTTTTGGCTGTGTTGGGTCCTCGTTTCTGTGCGAGGGCTTTCTCCAGTTGCGGCAAGCAGGGGCCACTCTTCATCGCGGTGCGCGGGCCTCTCACTATCGTGGCCTCTCTTGTTGCGGAGCACAGGCTCCAGACGCGCAGGCTCAGTAGTTGTGGCTCACGGGCCTAGTTGCTCCACGGCATGTGGGATCTTCCCGGACCAGGGCTCGAACCGGTGTCCCCTGCATTAGCAGGCAGATTCTCAACCACTGCGCCACCAGGGAAGCCCTAAACCTTTTAAAAATAAAGACATTGGACTTCCCTGGCAGTTCAGTGGTTAGGACTTGGTGCTTCCAATGCCAGGGGCGTGGGTTCGATCCCTGGGTCAAGGAGCTAGGATCCTGCATGGCGCGTGGTGCGGCCCCCAAAAAATAAAAAAAAAATTTTTTAAAAATTAAAAAAAACAAACAAACAAATAAATAAAATTGACATCATAGTATTATGCCTTTAAATACTTTAGCATGTATCTCTTACAAATAAGAACATTTTCCTACATTATCACAACACCATTATCACACCGAACAAAATTATCAGTAATTCCTTAATGTTTCTAACATTAAGTCTATATTTGTTTCTCCAGTTGTCTCCATAGTGACTTATAACTGCCTGGTTCAAAGTGGAATCAAATTAAGAACTATGCATTGTATCTGTATGTTGCTGTTTTTGTAGTCTTTTTTTTTAAACCTGGAACAATTCGCATTTCTTATCTGCTTCCTCACCTTTTTTTTCCCCCATGGCACTGATTTGTTGAGATCCGAGCAGTTTTCTTGTTGTATGTCCCACATCCTGGATATATCTGATTGTTTTATTTTTTTAAACTTTATTTATTTATTTATTTATTTATGGCCGTGTTGGGTCTTCGTTGCGGCACATGGGATCTTCGTTGACATGCGGGCTCTTAGTTGAGGCATGCGTGTGGGATCTAGTTCCCTGACCAGGGATCAAACCCAGGCCCCCTGCATTGGGAGCACGGAGTCTTGACCACTGGACCACCAGGGAAGTCCCTTAACTTGTTCTTTTGTTCCTTGTATTTCCCTAAACTGGAAGGTTTAAGACTTGATTAGATTCTAGCTAAACATTTTGGCAAAAATGTTTAATAAATAATCTTTACATTGCATCATATCATGAGGTGCATAAGTGTCTGGTTGTCCCACTGTTGATGATAACTTTGATCATAGGGTTAAGGTTGTGACTGCCAGATCTCTCCATTGCGAAGTTGCATTTTTTTCTTTTGTAACTAACAAATTTTTAAAAAATTTTTATCAATGATGAGTATTTTTCAATCTTGTTTGAACCAGTTTTTCATATCATTTGACCCTTTGTTCAGTGTAGATTTGATATTTTCAAGTTCGTACTATGCATTTTAAAATTTTATACAGTGTAACAAAGAATGGTGCATTGTTATAAAAGATAAATTTCAAGTTTCAAAATATAACTAAAATCAAATGTAATTTAACCAAAAAAAAAAAACCACCTTACAGATTGCAAATATGTAATAGAGGGCATTTCTTTGACAGAATTTTGTGATTAGTCATGTTTGCTATTTTAAAAATCATTCTAGGGACTTCCCTGGTGGCACAGTGGTTAAGAATCCTCCTGCCAATGCGGGAGACATGGGTTTGATCCCTGGTCTGGGAAGATCCCACATGCCACGGAGCACCTAAGCCCGTGCCCCACAACTGCTGAGCCTGTGCTCTAGAGCCCGAGAGCCACAACTACTGAGCCCATGTGCCACAGCTACTGACGCCCGCATGCCTAGAACCCATGCTCCACAACAAGAGAAGCCACCACAATGAGAAGCCCCCATGCCGCAACGAAGAGTAGACCCCCCTCGCCACAGCTAGAGAAAGCCCATGTGCAGCAATGAAGACACAATGCAGCCCAAAATAAATAAATTACTTAATTAATTTTTTTTTAAAAAAGCATTCTAAGCAGGCAAAATTGAGAAACATAAAGCTCTTGAATAAAAAATTTCTTTTATTTTTCTTTTTGAAATGGAGGTAAATCCTGAATTCATAAGCTGTTTTACAAACCCACCCCAGAAGCACTCAGAATTTATTTTTGTTTCTTGTCCTCTTGAGTGTTTCATTTGGCTGTCTTTTATATACCAATTCTTTATCAATTTTAAATAGCTATTTTTTTCTGTCATTCCTGTTGTAGATTTTTTTATTCCATTTTCTGCTGCAAATAATGCTCAAATAGGATTTTCCTTTCAAACCACAAAGGCAGTATAGGCTTATTGAACAAGTTGGGTATCATCTGAGGTGCACAAAGAGAAAGCCAACCATCCCCTCCTCTCCAGTTCACATCCTCCAACATACCCAACTAGCCTAATGTGATTCTTCCATGTTTTTCTCTATGCTCTTAGAAACACAAATATACATACTGATTCATATTCTGTCTTATTTTGTAAGATTTTCATGATGCCATATGCATTATACTACAACTTCTATTTTTTACTTTATAGGGTATCATACGTTTTCTTCCATATCACTAAACAGATATCTAATTCATTTTTTCGTGCTGCATAATAGTCCATTTATGTAGATTTCTCTCAATGGGCATTCAGGTTGTTTCCGATCATTTTTCCCATCACAAACAGTAGACATCTTTATACATGTATCTTTAAGAAATGAAGCTTTTACTTCTGTCAGATAAATTCCCAAGTATGGGTTATTTCAATATCATGAACTGCCAGGTTATTTTCCATAAGGGTGGTTGCAGTTCTTATTCCCGCTGGCACTGGATAACAGGTATCTTTTTAGTTTTTGCCTATCAGCTGGGTGAAAAGTGTTTTCTTATTTTAATTTTCGTTTCCCTGACCATTAATAAATTGCATACATTCATTGTCCAATTTGCATTCCCTATTCTGCAAATCATCTTTGCCAATCCTTTAACTTATTTTTCTCTTGGGTTGTTAATTTTTTACTTTTTAATCAATTTGGGGATGCTTTTGTGTATTTCGGGTATTAACCCCTTTTTTGTCACATTGTGCAAATATATTATCCCAGCCTTTCATTTGGCTTTTGACTTTGTGGTTTCTTTGACATATAGACTATTTTAAAGATCTAATTATGTCTGTCAGTCTTCTTCTTTATGATTTCTAGGTTCATGTCTTGCTCACCACCATTCCACTGAAGTTAATAATTCTTCTAAATTTTTTTCTATATTTTTGTTTTGTTAATTTTTAACCTTAATTTTGTTTTTCTTGTTTTTGCAACTGGGGCAGAAATTTCTTTCTTTGTTTTTTAATATAAATGAACCTGTTTATTATGCCATTGAATTTCTTCTCCTGATCAAAAAATTATCTCTTCTTCATTATTTAGGGATAAGATTATTTTAAGTAATCTCTCTTGAATTTTGAAAAAATGCTTTTCTGGTTGTTCCAAGTCAGTTTGGATGCTCTACCTGTGTTTAAAAATAATAGTGTATTCATCTAATAACAGTTCTGTCTGCAGGTTTGCCAAGTGTATTCTGGGTCATCAATAATGATGAAATGGTAGCTACAGGCTAGCTGTAGCTGAAAGCTGATCTAAGGACTCCAGTGTTTGATTTTAAAAGAAAGTGACAATTGTAAGAGCATAAAGCAAAAAAAAAAAAAAAAAAAGGCTTGACAAAACTGTGAATGCACTTGACCCTCTGTATCCATGGGTTCCTCATCTGCATATTCAACCAACCAGGGATTGAAAACATTCCCCCCCAAAATTCCAGAAAGTTCCAAAGAGCAAAACTTGAATTTGTCAAGTTTTTGGAAACTATTTGGCTGGAAACTATTTACATTGTATTTACATATCATTTACATTGTGTTAGGTATTATAGGTAATCTAGAGATGACTTATAGTATAAGGGTAAGTTGTGCTGTTATATGCAAATACTACAGCATTTTATATAAGGGACTTGAGCATCTGCAGATTTTGGTTTTGCGGGGCGGTCCTGGAATCAATCCCCCATGGATACCGAGGGATGACTCTGTGTTAAAACAGTGGAGAAGAAGAAACACTGGCAGATTCTTAGAATGATGGCCTAAGGACTTTTGTAATTTAGAGCCCACATTTCATGATTTAACAGTTTCTTGTTAGAAACTTAATAGAGAAAAAAAAGCCATTGTTTTCTCAAGTTGTCTGCCAACACTTTCTTCAGGAAAGGCAACATTCATTATCATTATATAACCTGCTTTTCTAGTGCTTTTAAAATGAAGTATTTCTTTTGTAAAGACGTGTCATACATGAAATGAAAGACTTCCCTACAACTAAGAAGCTTTGGACAAATTATTTACTCGGGCCTTAATTTTTTTGTCTGTTCCATGAGGGTATTGGAGCAGATGATCACCAAGGGACCTCTAATGGTGCTCAGTCTCATCAAGTTATATTTAGGGAATTTTTTTTAAATTACTTCCTAGATTGTAGGATTTGGTCAGCTTTTCAATGTCATTTGTATATTACAGCATGGGTTAAAAGACTGGAATTCCCTTTTTTTTGGCCACTCTGTGCAACATGCGGGATCTTAGTTCCCCAACCAGGGATCGAACCCGTGCCACCTGCATTGGGAGCGCGGAGTCTTAGCCATTGAACTGCCAGGGAAGTCCCCCTGCATTGTTTTTCGACTGAAGCTTTATTATGAATGAAAGAACGTGGTGGTTCACAATTAGAACATGACATATAAAGTAGTTTTTCTTTACATTTTACTTTATCCATTTACTGTGGTATCTAACAAGATGGGAAAACTCTCATTGAACCTCTGACTTAATCTGTTAGTTTATATTGTACTCAATTAAAATTATTAACTACAGTTGACCCTTGAACAACACGGTCTGACTGTGCCAATTCACTTATACGCAGATTTTTTTTTTTCAATAAATACATAGTACAGTACTACACATCCACAGTTGGTCAAATCCATGGATATAAAACCACAGATATGGAGGGCTGGCTGTAAACTTATACTCAAATTTTTGAATGCGCCTGGGGTCAGAGCCCCTAACTCCTACGTTGTTCAAGGGTCAACCGTATATGTCTGTGTTAGCATGAGTAGTTTTAGGGATTTCACATTTTGCATTTCACAAATTTATTTTTTGTTTCTTATACTAAAATGTCAGGATTGAAATTTAAGATTTAATGTTAATATTCCCTAATCTCTTAAATTGTCTATTATCCCTACCAAGAGCAAACCAGGGTTGTCACAGTAGTGAAATGCCAGTCTCCTTGACAGGCATTTTGTTGATCTTTTCAGGGCACTAAGTTTCTATGATTTGGCTGGAGGTTTGCATAAATTTTCCCTTGGGAACCCTGGACTTGGGAACAGGAAGCATGTAAGAGTTTTATAAGAATCTTATAAGAGGGTGTAGGGAGGATGGAATTGGATCTTAAATTAGTTGTGCCATAGCAAATTGTCTTTCACAGTTCACATTTAACTGTTTTTTAATATACTTTAAAAAATGCCTTATCCTGAAACATTTAAGGCTATGTGGTTAAAAGATCAACTTAATTTTTAAAGTACTATAAGTGTAATATCCAGACCTAGGTATTCATGAAAATATTATTTAAATTATCCTTTCCACAATGTTTTTGTTTCTTATATAGTAACTTCAGGAGCAGGAAACTGTTTAGCAGAGTGCCTGGTACATAGTAGGTGGTTGGTAAACGGAGGTTGAACAAATGCATCCATTGAAAGTATTCAAATTATAGTAGATTAGAAATTAAGAAAAAAGAAATTATGAGGGACTTTTTTTTAAAGGAATTTTATTGATTGATGGATTGATTGATTTTATTTGGTTGTGCCAGGTCTTAGTTGCAGCAAGTGGCCTCCTTAGTTGCGGCCAGCGGGCTCCTTAGTTGTGGCATGCGAACTCTTAGTTGTGGCATGCATGTGAGATCTAGTTCACTGACCAAGGATCGAACCCGGGCCCCCTGCACTGGGAGCACAGAGTCTTAACCACTGCACCACCAGGGAAGTCCCTGTGAGGGACTTCTTTTTTTTTTTATATATATATATATATATATATATATATATATATATATAAATTTATTTATTTTATTTAATTTATTTTTGGCCGCGTTGGGTCTTTGTTGCTGCGCGCAGGCTTTCTCTAGTTGTGGTGAGCGGAGGCTACTCTTCGTTGTGGTGCACGGGCTTCTCATTGCAGTTGTTTCTCTTGTTGCAGAGCACGGGCTCTAGGCGTGCAGGCTTCAGTAGTTGTGGCCCACGGGCTCAGTAGTAGTGGCGCACGGGCTTAGTTGCTCCGTGACATGTGGGATCTTCCTGGACCAGGGCTTGAACCCGTGTCCCCTGCATTGGCAGGCGGATTCTTAACCACTGCGCCACCAGGGAAGCCCTCTGTGAGGGACTTCTTTACACATATATTTTCTATTTAAAAAATAGCTTGTGCTCTGTAAGTCTGAAATGATTTCAAAATATAAAGTTAAACTCATGCAAAAAAGTCTCATGGTGGTGGTGGTAAAGTATCAAGGGTATTGTTAATTAGCCATATTTGAGAGGGAGACGTCTTGCACCTAGAAAACAAATCTAGGAGATTTGTATTTGACACGAGCTGAAGAATATGCTTGTGTTTATGAAGCAGATGCCAGAGGAATTCTAGGACTC
This sequence comes from Eubalaena glacialis, assembly GCF_028564815.1. Classification (NCBI taxonomy): domain Eukaryota; kingdom Metazoa; phylum Chordata; class Mammalia; order Artiodactyla; family Balaenidae; genus Eubalaena; species Eubalaena glacialis. The sequence goes on from NC_083728.1 coordinate 25,015,395, forward strand.
TTATTTTACAAAGCTACTTAAAACATTTGAGTAGAGATATTATTTGTTAATGTGAAAGCATATAGAAAATAATTAAATTTCCTGATAAACAGTCCTTGAGTTTTCTTAAATCTAGAAGGAACCTGTGATTCTCTTTAGCTCTAGCTTAGTGATCCATCCTCTCATTTTATAATTTAGGAGTCTTAGGCACAGAGAGATTGTACCCTGCCCCAAATCATACAACTTTATGAGAAGGTCACAACTAGAACTTGGGGCACACTCATCCTGCCATGCTCAGCCTAGCTCTTTTTCCATTCTGTCACCCTGTGTTTCATTATTATAAATAATGCTAGTCTGTTCTCAAGATTTATTCAGTTAATTTTACTACTGATCATTTGACATTTGTATTGAAACATAAAAAATGGATACTGCAGTTAGGAAATCATTGGATGAGCATTAGACTTTATTTAATTTCCTTATATGGATGGTGCACATTTGTGAACCCAGGACATCTATGTTTTCCATTTATTTGTTTACTTGTTTGTTTTTTGCAGTAGTCATGTGTAATAAAATTTTTTTTCAGAGAATAAGGAGAGTAAATGTTAAATTTAAAAGTTTAATATTATTAGCATATTTACAGTTTTACAACAGAAAGAGTAGGAAAATTACAAGAAGGACTAAGTCTGTAGCTAACTACATATGTGACCTAGGGCAAATCATGTAACCTCTGTGGGACTGTTTTCTGCTACCTTCTTAATTAGAATCCTTCAGGGGTTCTGCCCAGGGCAAATGTATCTGTTTTTTGATATTTGTTACTTGAAGTATGACACACATAATGCAAAGTACACAAATCATAAGGATAATGAATTATAAAATGAACATACTTGTATAACCACTGCTGTTGTATTTTGAAAAAGCTTCCTTGGTGATTATGATAAGCTTTCCTTTAAAAGAAATCACTGGACTTGAGGCTGTAGGTGATCTCATGTCTTTTACAACTCTTTCTAGAGTGAAATTAGCAGAAACAGTGATAGAAGGAATTTGGCCAGTCACAAAAATTTGCTTTGAATAGGTTTATTGGGATTATATATTAAGTCTTGTCTTCTGATGTTTTTCTTCTTCCTCTTTGCCCTTTTTCCTTTCTGTCTAGGTCCTGGATGGAATGGAGAGGGGTCCTACTCAACTTCTGACTATCTTTTCTGAGAGTGGTCAGAGAGTTCTTAAACAGGTCTGTTGATTCTGTAGTACACAAATGCAAGTTCGAGTTATAAAAGACGTGGTTTCAGCCTAAACAAAGAATTGAATTAGGAAGTAGACTTTTTTTAAAAAGAAGCTATTTTGATCTCAGTGTCCGCAGGGTATTTTACTTTGGCAAGCTGCATTTGGCATGTGGATTGGACCCAAAGTGACTGAATTAAATAAGATCTGCTTAATATAAAAGCAGTTGCTATGTCTTTATCAGTTATGTTGAATATATATAATATGGCAGAATTCTTTATTGGTTCCATGGAAAGTACCAGGAAAAGATGAAAAGGTGAATATCTCAGTTGTCTATGATTCTGGTGGGTAATGGAGGCATGGATAAATCCAAGAAGGAAAATAATTATACGGCCCTCTTTCTAATGTTCTCAGAATTCATAACATTGGGGAAAAACAATCAAAGCTACCTTCACCTTGCGTATCTCTGGTTAAGGGAAGGGCAAGTATATATGGGTTTTGTTTGTTTTCTTTTCTTTTACCTCTGTCTGCATCACCATGAATGAACTTTATCATTGTTCAGACAGATAAAAACTCAAGCTGAGTGATTTCCCAAACTTGTCTTTACATTGGAATCACCTATGGAGCTTTGCAAAGTACTGATGTCTTTGTTCCCCTTCCCCACCACCACCCCCCACCCTAGATTGTGATTTACTTGGCCTGGGGGTATGGCCTGGGAATTTTTAAAAGATCCCAAGGTGATTCTAAAGTGCCGACAAGTTTGGGAATCACTGTTCTAACTAGTTAAAGCAGATCTGGCCACTACGCACCTTGTGACTTATTTTGCGTAAATATTTGGATAAATATATAAATAAGGGATAAATATTTTGTTTTAGAATCCTGTACTTTAAACCTAAATTCTTACTAGAATGAAAGCTCTGTAAAAGCAGGTACCATGTCTATATTTTTTTCACCATTGTATCTTTAGCATTTAGAACAATAACTGACATGTGCTATATGCTTAAATATTTGTTGAATGAGTGGATGAACCTATTAGTCTCTAGTGAGCTGAGAGTATGCTTTCACCTAATACTCGAGTGGTCTGAGATATAGAGTAGGGTGGTGGTGGTAGTGAAGAGCCCAGCCTCTATGACTAATTGACTGGACTCCAGTCACAGCTCTGTCACTTACTAGCTGTAAGACCTTAAGCAAGTTACTTCCCTAATACCTCAGTGTCCTCATTTGTACAATGGGGGTAATAGAATCTATTACATGGGGTTTTGGGGGGAACTAATTGAGTTAATAATACAAAGTGCTTAGAACAGTGCCTTGCACTTAATAGTGTTCTGTAACTTTTAGCTACTGTAGAATTCAAGACACTCCAGATTCTCTGTAGTTTGAGTAATTTAATATAGAGTGTTGTATGGGGGCTAAGGTAGAATAATGGAATCAGCTGCATTAGATGTAGTTAAAGAAGACTTGACAAAGAAGGTTATTATTATTATTTTTTTATTGGTCAACTTAGTGAGGTATAATTTACATACAGTAAACTGCACCATTTAAAAGTGAAACATGTTTCAGTGAATTTTGACAGATGTACTTATTAGTTTACAGTATTTATTATGAAACAACTGTCACAACCAAGATACAGAAAATTTCCATCTTCCTAAGAAGTGCCTTATATTCCTTGCAGTCTGTCCCTCCTAGCCCCTCCACCTATATATTGCTTTGCATTTTCTAGAACTTTATGTAAATGCATTGATACATTATGTTCTGTTACGAGTCTAGCTTCTTTCACTCAGCAGAATGATTTTTTTTTTTAATGAAAATGACTGACATTTATTGAGCATTTACTACATGCCAGATATGGCTCTAAATTTCTTTTTTCTTTTTTTTTTTTTATTATAGCTGGCGTTTATTGAGCTTTTATAGTGGGCCAGCATTAGTCTAAATATTTTATTTTATTTTATTTTATTTTATTTTTCAGCAGAATGATTTTGATATTTATCCATGTTGTTGCTTGTCAGTGGTTCATTCCTTTTGAATGAGGAGTAGTGTTTTGTTGTATGGGTATACCATGCTTGTTTATCTATTCACCTGTGATAGACAGTTGAGTTGTTTCCAGTATTGATGATTGTGAATAAAGCTACTGTAAGCACTTTTGTGCAAGTCATTGTATAGATATATTTTCACTTATTCTGGAGTAAATCCCTAACAGTTGTACTGCTAGGTTGTATGGTATATCTAACTTGTTAAAAAACTGCCAAATAATTTAAAAAGAAGTGAATGTTCAGCAGGATTTCGAAGGAGGGTGCATTAGTTATCTATTGTTGCATAGCAAATACCACAAATTTAGCAGCTTAAAACAACACACATTTATTAGGGCACAGTTTCCATGGGTCAGGAATCTGGCTTAGGTGGACCCTCTGTTTCAGGGTCTCTCACAGGCAGCAGTCAAGGTGTCAGCCAGGACTGGAGTCTCATCTCAGTGATTGACTGAAGAAGGATTTCCTCTAAGCTTAATTGGTTGTTGGCAGAATTAACTTCCTCAAGGGATGTTGGATTTAAGGCCTTGGTTTCTCACTGGCTACTGGTTGTCAGTTCCTTGCCTTGTAGCCTCTCCAGCATGGCAAGCTGAGAAGGCAGTAGAGTCTCCTAGGGAGATGGAAGTCTCATTCTTTTATAACCTAATCATGGAAGTGCCATCCCATCACCTTTGCTGTATTTTTTTGGTTAGAAGTAAGTCACTAGGCCATCCCTCAGGGGGAGGAGGGGGCAGGGGAGATTACACTAGGGCATGAATACCAGGAGGCTGGGATAATTGGTGGCCATTTTAGAAGTCTATCTACCACAGAAGACATGGCTTAGTGCCAGGCTGGGACTAAATGGGACATTAAAAAGAGTGGTGGTGGTGACGAGTAGTTTGTGAAATTTTCTTTACCTTCCCTGTATCAAACTATATCTCTTTCTTCCTTCTATCTTTCACATCAGATTCTTTCCCCTTCAAGAGCAGATACATAACACAAAGATCATTCTCACAATGAGATTTTAATCTTGAGTGGGTTTTGTGTGTGTGTGTGTGTGTGTGTGTGTGCGTGCGTGTGTTTAAAGATTCAATTAAGGCTTCTCCCTGTATCATTTAGTGTTTATATACATATGTATTTTTTAAAAAAACATTTTGTCATGGAAATTGAGACAGATATGAAAGGAGAATACTATCATGAACCCCAGTGTACCTTTCACCCAGCTTCAACAATTTATTTTTTACTAATTTTATATGTATAATTCACATACAGTAAGGTGCACTAATTTTATGCGTACAGTTTTCATTTGAACAGATGTATATATCCCCACAATCAAGATACAGACCATTTTCACTCCAAAGGTACCTCATCCCTGTGTAATCAGTCCCCACCCCAGTCTCAGGCAAGTACCCATCTGATGTCTGTTACTGTAAGTTGGTTTTGTCTGTTCTAGAATATCATAGAAATATTCTTTTGATCACCATGAAGTTTTTGAGATTCATTCATGTTTTTGCATGTATCAGCAGTTCAGAGTTCTTCAGACTTGGCACTGTGGACATTTTGGACAGGATAATTCTTTGTCTTGGAGATTGTCCTGTGCATTGGGTTATTTAGCAGCATTCCCGACAGCTATCCACTAGAAGCCATTAGCACTCCCCTCCCCATTTGTACAATCAGAAATGTCTCCAGATGTTGCCATGTCCAACAGGGGACAGAATCCCCTCCGTACACTGGTTGAGAATCCTTTCAGTAGTTGATCCTTTTTATTATTTGGCAGTATTCTATTGTAGGGATATACTTCAGTTTATCCATTTACTAACTGATAAATATTTGATTTGTTTCCAGTTTACTTTCAGTTGAGGCTATTGTAAATAAAGTTGCTATTAATTTTCATAGGCAAGTCTTTGTGTAGACATGTTTTCATTTATTTGGGGTAAATACCTAGGAGTGAGATTGCTGGGTCTTATGATAAGAAACTTTATCACTTTAAACTGCCAAATTGTTTGTACCTTTTTACATTCCCACCATATGAGAGTTCCAGTTGCTCTGCATCTTTGTCAGCATTTGATATTATCATTCTTTTTAATTTTAGCCATTATAGTAGGTGTAGCTTTAATTTGCATTCTCCTGATGATCAATGATGTTGAACATCTTTTCGTGTACTTATTGTAATGTATCTGTTCAGATCTTTTGCCCATTTTTTATTGGGTTGTCTGTCTTATTATTGAGTTTCCTTTGTCTTTTTCCCAACATGCGTACAAACATTAAGAACATTGAAATAATGAATCAGTTTTATATACTTCTTATATTTAAAATGTGAACATTTCCCATGATGTTAAGTATTCCTGAAAACATGAATTTTAATGGAGAAGCAATATTTGAGTACATTTAAATTGATTAACCACTTCTGCTGTAGAGCCTTGAGCTAGCTTCCAGTTTTTCACTATTATTAATATTTTGATAAACACCTTCAAATATAAATCTTTAACCACATCTCTAATTATTTATTGAGTTAGATTCCTAGAGGTTAGGATTACTTATGATGTTAAGGAGAATGAACATGTATAAGCAAAATATGAATGTTAATCTATTTCATTGTACCTTTGCCACATTTGAGTATTTCATTTTAAAAATATTTGCCATTTGATGTTGGAAGAAAGGCATATTTCATTTGCTTCTTTTTTTGATTACTTATGAAATGAAAAAACTTTTCATATATTTATTGATGACTTTTATTTCTAATTTTATAAATTTTCCATTTGGGGGGCCAATTTTTCTGTTGGGATGTTAATGTTTTCCTTAATTTTTAAGAGTACTTTAATGTTAAGTTTATTAACCTTTTGTCATTTACAAATATAATTCCCAACTTGTATTTTGCCTTTTTACTCTTGTATACTTTGTCCTGCAAAATTTTAAAAATAACAATGAAATTATATAATAAAATCTATATTTTGCTTTAGCTCTTCAGTCTGTGAAATGATAAATATACTGTATATGAATATATAACCAGCCTGTGATTGTAGTTTTATGGTTTTATTTTTTATATTTAACTTTTGCTTTTTTTTTGGCTGCACCGCGTGGCATGTGGGATCATAGTTCCCGGACCAGGGATTGAACCCACGCCCCCTGCAGTGGCAGCACGGAGTCTTAACCAGTGGCCTGCCAGAGGAGTCCCTGTATTTAACTTTTTAGCCAGAATTTTTTAGTATACATTGTTGATAAGGTCTGAATGTTTGTGTTCCCCCAAAATTCGTATGTCAAAGTCATAATGCCCAATATGATGGTATTAGAAGGTGGGCCTTTTGGGAGGTGCTTAGGTCATGAGGGTGGAGCCCTCATTGCAGTCAGTCATGAATGGGATTAGCGCTCTTATAAGAGAGATCACACAGAGCTCCCAGCCCCTTCCACCACGTGAGAACACAGCAAGAAGTTGGCAGATTGTAACCCCACCATGCTGGCACAGTGACCTTGGACCTCTCAGCTTCCAGAACTATGAGAAATAAATTTCTGTTGTTTATAAGCCATCCAGTGTATGGAATTTTGTTATAGCAGCTCGGACAGACTAGGACAATTATGAAGTGAGAATTTTTTTTTTTTTTTTTTTTGGTTGCACCATGGCAGCATGCGGAACTTCCCCAACCAGGGATCGAACCTGTGCCCCCTGCAGTGGAAGCACGGAGTCTTAACCACTGGACCACCAGGGAAGTCCTGAAGTGAGAACTTATAAAATTTTTTCCAAATACTCAACCAATTTGTCCCAACTACAAAACAAAGTCATCTCCTGTAAAGAAATATGACACACACACACAAAAAAAATATGACACAACATCCATTAATGAACAATCAGAAGAGAACTAAATAAAAAGTCACCTACAGCAACCCACAAAATGGAAGACAATATTAGTAAATCATATATCTGAAAAGGAATTTATATCTAAAGTTTATCAAGAAGTCTTACAATTCAGTAATAAAAAGACAAACATCCTAATTTAAAAATTGGCAAAGGATTTGAATAAATGTTTCCCCAAAGAAATTATGCCAATGGCCAGTAAACATGAAAATATGCTCAACACCTTTAGTCATCAGGGAAATGCAAATCAAAACCACAATGAGATACAATTTCACACCCACTAGGATGGCTATAATCAGAAGGATAACAAATGTTGGTGAGGAAGTGGAGAAATTGGAACCCTTGTATACTGCTGATGGGAATGGAAAATGGTGTAACTCCTTTGGAAAACAGTCTGGCAATTCCTCGAAAGGTTAAATTTAGAGATAACATATAACCCAGCAATTTCACTTCTAGGTATATATATACACCCAAGAGAAATGAAAACATATCTCCACACCAAAACTTGTACACAAATATTCATAGCAGCATTATTCATAATAGTGAATGGTGGAAACAACCCAAATGTCTATTAACTGATGAATGAATGAATGAATATGGTATTTCCATACAAAGAGATATTATTTGGTAATTTAAAAAATGAAGTATTGTTAACTTGCTATAACACCTTGGAGAAATGAAGCTAAGTGAAAGAAGCCAGTCACAAAAGGCCACTTATTGTATGGTTCTTATTGTATGAGGTATCTAGAATAGACCAGTGTTCCTTGACCTAGTCTAAAACTCTATCGTTTAATGGGGGGGAGGAGTAACCCATTAAATTAATGACAGAGCATTTTAGCAAAATTGTTCATAGTACTCAAATGAAGATGATGGTGACTGATAATAGTTCATCTTTATTTTGTACCTTACCTTCCTTTTGAATAATCATTTTTTAAAAATAACATTTGGTGCTAATCATTTGTAACATTTAGACTTAGACCTATGTTTAACTGATTTCATTTCTTCCTTCCTATTCTCAAGGTCTTTGTTTTTGGTTAATTATTATTCAGATAATATTTTTGTGAAAAGTACGTAATTGGTATACATCTGAAAGTATCATTATATTGATTTCACACTGAATGACAACTTGGTGGGGGAGGGAGCAGAATTATTAGGTCACATTATTTTTTCCACTGTTAATTCTTTAATATTTTGCCATTATCTTGTGGTCTTGCAAAGCAAAAATCTGTGGCCAGACTGAATTTTGGTCCTCTGTGTATGACTTGTTTTTTCCTTCTTGAGTGATTTGGGGCATTTTCTTTATCCTTGAAATCTGAAAATTTCACTAGAACAAATCCAGTTGTCACTATCTTTTTAGTAATTTTGCCTGGTCTTTTGTAAGCTCTTTAGAGCTGGAGATGCAGAAGATTCTTTGACTCAGGAAAGTTTACATTTCCTTTTTAAAAAATCTTTAATTATTATTTCTGTCCATTTGTTTCAGGGATAACAAATTATTTGAAGTTTATTTCTCTCTTCTCTCCTTGTCAATTCTCTCTCATACTTTTCATTACTTTGTCCTTTCTTTCTCCATTCTGGAAGAATTTCTCAAATTTGTTGTCTCCACATTTCTAATTAAGTATTCTGCTCTTTACTTTTTCTAGTAAAGATTTGAATTCTGTTACAGCATATTTGTAATTTTTACCTTTCTTTTCCCCCTGTCTTATTTCTGCCTGCATCTCAACTAGTTCTTTTCATTTCTGCCTGTGAACTTAGAGCTCTTATTTCAGTGTGTTTTATCAAATTTGTTGAGAGTAATGTAGTTGATTTCTAGAATTTAACCTGTTGCTCCTTATATATTCATTTTCTGAATTACAGATGCAGAGTTTCTCTTCTTTTATGTTACAGAATGTTTTTCTATCTCTCCCCTCAATTATTCTTCCTTGAATAAGGAGAGGGGTATACAGGTCTAGTATGTGCCAAATAGGGTAGACAGTTTCCTTCGTTGGCTATTTGGTAGCTGTAGGAATTCTCCTATCAGATGTTAAACTAAAGGACTAACTGATGCACATAGTTTCTGAATACTTTCTAGTGTCCAGCAGTCATTTATGTGTTTCCTGCTGGATTGAGTAGGGGAAATCCCATCCTCTGACCTGGTAATTTGACTTTGGAAAAGAGGATTTGTTTTTTGATCATTTGGAGCCTAGGCTGCAAATAACTGTGATTTCCAGAATGTTATGCTCCCAGGGCTTTTGCTCTCTCAGCCCTTCCTGCAATTGCTTTCAAATCTCAGGGTGTATGTACTACTTTGTATGTTATAGAATCTGAAGTAGAGAAGGAAGGCTGTGGGCATGTAATAGCCCTGACCATACTAAGTGAGTCTCTCACAGTAGGGTGATGTGACTTACCACTGCCATTGCTGCCTCTGGAGAAAGCTGTTTTGGAGCAGGTAGTTGGAGGAGGTTAGTTAAAAATCTGTTACCTTCCCTGCTGGCTCTACTGTATCTAAAGCCCCATTCCTGCCTGCTCTTTGGCAGAAAAGTCATCTATGAGTCCAACAGTTCTTTGAGCAGCAGTCTTAGTTTCCAGTGCTGTTGATAACTTTGACTCTTAGTGTTTCCTTAAGTATATCAATGAAAAATTAAGGTGGAGGTGATGATAGAGATGAACCAGGCATTGTTAGGTAGCCTCCATTTTAGCTCCCAGCTTGGTGTTAACTTTTTGAAAGAAGGAAGATGAGAGAAGAGTGTGGAGAATAGCCACTAATGGAAGAAGGAAGAGTTAAAGATCTTGTACCAGATGAGTTCCAGTTTCTCAGGGAAATATGATAACATTGAAATCAAAGAGCCAAGGTTTAAAATAGTCTTGGTTAGTCTTTGTTTTAAAGTCTATTTTGTTTGATACAAGTATTGCTACCCCAGCTTTCTTTTTGTTTCCATTTGCAAGGAATACCTTATTTCATCCCCTCATGTTCAGTCTGTGTGTGTCTTTAGATCGTGAGTCTCTTGTAGGCAGTATGTATACGGGTGTTGTTTTGTATCTATTCAGCCACTCTTTGTCTTTTGAGCATTTAGTCCATTTACATTTAATCATTAATAGTATGTACTTACTGCCATTTTGTTAATTGTTTTCTGGTTGTTTCTATAGTTCTTTTTAGTTCCTTTCTTCTTTATTTTGCTCTCTTCCCTTGTGATTTGATGACTATCTTTAGTGTTATGTTTGGATTCCTTTCTATTTTGTATGTATATATTATAGATTTTTGTTTTATGGTTACCATGAGGTTCATATACAGCTATATATGTGCGTGTGCATTATTTTAAGTTCAAACACATTCTAACAACCCTGCACTTTTACTCCCCCCGAACCATGTTTAATGTTTTGGCATCATATTTTACCTTTTTTTGTTTTGTGTATCCCTTAACTACTTATTGTGTATAGAGATGATTTTACTACTATTACCTTTTAACCTTCATACTAGCTTTATAAGTGGCTGTTCTACCTTTACTGTATATTTTCCTTTACAAATGAGGGGTTTTTTTTGTTGTTGTTTTGTTTTTTTGCCACGCCACACAGCTTATGGGATCTTATTAGTTTGCTGACCAGGGATCGAACCCGTGCCTTCGGCAGTGGAGGCATGGAGTCCTAACCACTGGACCATCAGAGAATTCCCCATAATTTTGATATTTCTAGTTGTGGTCTTTTCTTTTCCTTTTAGAGAAGTCCTTTTAACATTTCTTGTAAAGCCGGTTTAGTGGTGCTAAACTTTTAGCTTTTGCTTATCTGCAAAGCTGTTCATCTCTCCTTCAAATCTGAATGGTAGCCTTGCTGGGTAGACTATTCTTGGTTGTAGGTTTTTTTTCCTTTCATCACTTTGATTATATCATGCCACTTGCTTCTGGCCTGTATAGTTGCTGCTGAAAAGTCAGCTCATGGTCCTATGAGAGTTCCTTTGTATGTAACTAATTGTTTTTTCTCTTGCTGCTTTTTTTTCTTTTTTTTGGCCATGCAGTGTGGCTTGCGGAATCTCAGTTCCCCATCCAGGGATTGAACCCTGGCCACGGCAGTGAAAGAGCCAAATCCTAACCACTAGACCACCAGGGAACTCCCGACTCTTGCTGCTTTTAAGATTCTCTCTTTATCTTTAATTTTTGGCATTTTAATTATAATTTGTCTTGGTGTGGACCTCTTTGGGTTCGTCTTGTTTGGGACTATGTACTTCCTAGATGTGGATGTCTGTGTCCTTTCCCAGGTCAGGGAAGTTTTCAACTATTATTTTTCAAATAAATTCTCTACCCCTTTCTGTCTTCTCATTCTTGGGCCTCTAAACTGCAAATGTTAATATGCTTGAAGTTTTCCTAGAGGTCTCTCAAGCTAGCCTCATTTTTCTAAATTCTTTTTTCTGTTCAGCTTGTATAATTTCCACTACTCTGACTTCCAGTTTGCTCATCCATTCCTCTGTATCATCTGATCTACTGTTGATTATGTCTGGTGTATTTTTTCAGTTATTGTGTCCTTCAGCTCTGTTTGGTTCTTCTTTATATTTTCTGACTCTGTTAAATTTCTCACTTTGTTCATTCATTCTCCCAAGTTTGTTGAGCATCTTATGATCATTACCTTGCACTCTTTGTCAGGTAGATTGCTTATCTCCACTTGGTTTAGTTCTTCTTCTTTGGTTTTGTCTTGTTCCTTTGTTTGGAATATATTCCTCTATTTCCTTGTTTTGCCTAAATTTCTGTTTATTTCTATGTATTAGGTAGGTCAGTTACATTTCCCAATTTTGGAGACATGGCCTTATGTAGGAGATGTCCTATGGGGCCCGGCAGCATACTACCCTCTGGTCACTAGAGCTATATACTCTTGGGGTGCCCACTGTGTGGGCTGTGTGGGTCATTCTTTTGTGGCAGGGCCAAGTACTGTGGACATGCTGGTAGGCAGGGCTGGCTCCCAACCAGGTCGTGCCTCATGGGGTGGCTGCAAACCCACTGGTGGTGGGGCTGGGTCCTGGTGCAACTGGCTACAGGGCCCCAGGGGTCTCTGGGCTGGTGTTGGCCCATGTGTGGGAGGGGCCAGATCCCTAGGGGGCTGAGGCTGGTATTGGCCCGCTGGTGGGTGGGAAAGCCCCTGGCACTAATAGGCTAGAGGGAGTATTCCAAAATGGCTCTTGCCATCACCAGTGTCCTCATGGTAAAACAATCTCCCCCATATGGCTGCTGCCAATGTCTGTGTCCCCAGGTGGTGCCCCAGTTGATGCCTACCTCTCCAGGAGGCTGTCCAAGATTAGCAAGTGGTTCTGACCCAGGCTCCTTTCAAGTTACTGCCTCTGTGCTTGGAGAGCATGTGAGATTTGGCATGCACCCTTTAAGAGCAGAGTCTCTGTTTCCTATAGCTTTCTAGCTCTTCTGTACATAAGCCCTGCTGGCCTTCAAAGCCAGGTATCCTGGGGGCTCATTTTCCCAGTGCAGAATCCCTGGGCTGGGGATCCTGATGTGTCTTTAACCCCTCGCTCGTTGGGGAGAACCTATGCAATTGTGATTATCTTCTCCTTTGTGGGTTGCCTACCTGGGGGTATAGGTTGTTTTTTTGTTGTTGTTTTCTTAATAGCTCTTTAGTGGAGTATAATTGCTTCACAATACTGTGTTAGTTTCTGTTGTACAACAAAGTGAATCAGCCATATGCATACACATGTCCCCATATCCCCTCCCTCTTGAGCCTCCCTTCCATCCTCCCTATCCCACCCCTCTAGGTCATCGCAAAGCACCGAGCTGATCTCCCTGTGCTATGCTTCTGCTTCCCACCAGCCAACTATTTTACATTTGGTAGTGTATATATGCCGATGCTACTCTCACTTCGCCCCAGCTTCGCCCTCCCACCCCATGTCATCAAGTCCATTCTCTATGTCTACCTCTTTATTCCTGCCCTGCAACTAGGTTCACCAGTACCATTTTTTTTTTTAGATTCCATATATATGCGTTAGCATACAATATTTGTTTTTCTGACTGACTTCACTCTGTATGACAGACTCTAGATCCATCCACACCACTACAAACAACTCAATTTTGTTTCTTTTTATGGCTGAGTAATATTTCATTGTATATATGTGGCACATCTTCTTTATCCATTCATCTGTCGATGGACACTTAGGTTGCTTCCATGTCCTGGCTATTGTAAATAGTGCTGCAATGAACATTGGGGTGCATGTCTCTTTTTGAATTAAGGTTTTCTCAGGGTATATGCCCAGTAGTGGGATTGCTGGGTCATATGGTAGTTCTATTTTTAGTTTTTTAAGGAACCTCCATACTGTTCTCCACAGTGGCTGTATCAACTTACATTCCCACCAACAGTGCAGGAGGGTTCTCTTTTCACCACATCCTTTCCAGCATTTATTGTTTCTAGCTTTTTTGATAATGGACATTCTGTTTGGCGTGAGGTGATACCTCATTGTAGTTTTGATTTGCATTTCTCTAATAATTAGTGATGTTGAGCATCTTTTCATGTGCCTCTTGGCCATCTGTATGTCTTCCTTGATGAAATGTCTGTTTAGGTCTTTCGCCCATTTTTTAACTGGATTGTTTGTTTTTTTGATATTGAGCTCCATGAGCTGTTTGTATATTTTGGAGATTAATCCTTTGTTGTTTCATTTGCAAATATTTTCTCCCATTCAGAGGGTTGTCTTTTTGTCTTGTTTATGGTTTCCTTTGCTGTGCAAAACCTTTTAAGTTTAATTAAGTCCATTTATTTATTTTTGTTTTTATTTCCGTTATTCTAGGAGGTGGGTCAAAAAAGATCTTGCTGTGGTTTATGTCAGAGTGTTTTCCCTATGTTTTCCTCTAAAAGTTTTGTAGTGTCTGGTCTTACATTTAAGTCTTTAATCCATTTGGAGTTTATTTTTGTGTATGGTGTCAGGTAGTGTTCTAATTTCATTCTTTTACATGTAGCTGTCCAGTTTTCCCAGCACCACTTATTGAAGAGGCTGTCTTTTCTCCATTGTATATTCTTGCCTTCTTTGTCATAAATTAGGTTCCCATATGTGCATGGGTTTATCTCTGGGCATTCTATCATGTACCATTGATCTATATTTCTGTTTTTGTGCCAGTACCATACTGTCTTGATTACTCTAGCTTTGTGGTATAGTTTGAAGTTGGGGAGCCTGATTTCTCCAACTCCGTTTTTCTTTCTCAAGACTGCTTTGGCTATTCGGGGTCTTTTGTGTTTCCATACGAATTGTAACATTTTTTGTTCTAATTCTGTGAAGAATGCCATTGGTAGTTTGATAGGGGTTGCATTGCATTTGATAGGGATTGAATCTGTAGATTGCTTTGGGTAGTATAGTCATTTTCACAATATTGATTCTTCCGATCCAAGAACATGGTATATTTCTCCATCTGTTTATGTCATCTTTGATTTCTTTCATCAGTGTTTTATAGTTTTCTGAGTATAAGTTTTTCTCCTCCTTAGGCAGGTTTATTCCTAGGCATTTTATTATTTTTTTTACAGTGGTAAATGGGAGTGTTTCCTTAATTTCTCTTTCTCATTTTTTGTTGTTGGTGTATAGGAATGCCAGAGATTTCTGTGCATTAATTTTGTATCCTGCAACCTTACCAGATTCATTGATTAGTTCTAGTAGTTTTCTGGTGGCATCTTTAGGATTTTCTATGCATAGTATCATGTCATCAGCAAACAGTGACAGTTTTACTTCTTCTTTTCCATTTTGTATTCCTTTTATTTCTTTTTCTTCTCTGATTGCCATGGCTAGGACTTCAAAAACTGTGTTGAATAAGAGTGGCGAGAGTGGACATCCTTGTCTTGTTCCTGATCTTAGTGGAAATGCTTTCAGTTTTTCACCATTGAGTATGATGCTTGCTGTGGGTTTGTCATATATGGCCTTTATTATGTTGAGGTAGGTTCCCTCTATGCCCACTTTCTGGACAGTTTTTATCATAAATTGGTGTTGAATTTTGTGAAAAGCTTTTTATGCATCTCTTGAGATGATCATATGGTTTTTATTCCTTAATTTGTTAATGTGGTGTATCACATTGATTGATTTGTGTATATTGAAGAATCCTTGCATCCCTGGGATAAATCCCACTTGATCATGGTGTATGATCCTTTTAATGTGCTGTTGAATTCTGTTTGCTACTATTTTGTTCAGGATTTTTGCATCTGTGTTCATCAGTGATACTGGTCTATAATTTTCTTTTTTTGTGATTTTTTTTTCTGGTTTTGGTATCAAGGTGATGGTGGCTTCGTAGAATGAATTTGGGAGTGTTTCTCCCTCTGCAAGTTTTTGGAAGAGTTTGAGAAGGATCGGTGTTAGCTCTTCTCTAAATGTTTGACAGAATTCACCTGTGAAGCCATCTGGTCCTGGACTTTTGTTTGTTGGAAGATTTTTAATTATGGTTTCAATTTAATTACTTGTGATTAGGTCTGTTTATATTTTCTAATTCTTCCTGGTTCAGTCTTGGAAAATTGTACCTTTCCAAGAATTTGTCCGTTTCTTCATGGTTGTCCATTTTATTGGCATATAGTTGTTTGTAGTAGTCTCTTATAATCCTTTGAATTTCTGCAGCATCAGTTGTGATTTCTCCTTTTTCATTTCTAATTTTATTGACTTGCGTACCCCCTTTTTTTCTTGATGAGTCTGGCTAAGGGTTTATCAATCTTGTTTATCTTCTCAAAGAACCAGCTTTTAGTTTTATTGGTCTTTGCTATTGTTTTCTTCATTTCTATTTCATTTATTTCCTCTCCGATCTTTATGATTTCTTTCCTTCTACTGACTTTGGGTTTTCTTTGTTCTTCTTTCTCTAGTTGTTTTAAGTGTAGGGTTAGATTGTTTATTTGAGATTTTTCTGTTTCTTGAGGTGAGATTGAATTGCTATAAACTTCCCTCTTAGAACTACTTATGCTGCGTCCCATAGGTTTTGGGTCATCGTGTTTTCGTTGTCATTTGTTGCTATGTATTTTTTTACTTCTTCTTTGATTTTTTCAGTGATCTCTTGGTTATTTAGTAGTGCACTGTTTAGCCTCCATGTATTTGTGTTTTTTACAGTTTTTTTCCTGTAATTGATTTCCAGTCTCATAGTGTTGTGGTCAGAAAAGATGCTTGATATTTCAGTTTTCTTAAATTTTCCAAGGCTTGATTTGTGACCCAAGATGTGATGTATCCTGGAGAGTGTTCTGTGTGCACTTGAGAAGAAAGTGTATTCTGCCACTTTTGGGTGGAATGTTCTGTAAATATTAATTAGATCTATCTGGTCTATTGTGTCATTTAAAGCTTGAGTTTCCTTATTTATTTTCTGTTTGGATGATCTGTCCATTGGTTTAAGTGGGGTTTTAAAGTCCCCTACTATTACTGTGTTACTGTTGATTTCTCCTTTCATGGTTGTTAGCATTTGCCTTATGTATTGAGGTGCTCCTATGTTGGGTGCATAAACATTTATAATTGTTATATCTTCTTCTTGGATTGATGCTTTGATCATTATGTAGTGTCCCTCCTTATCTCTTGTAACAGTCTTTATTTCAAAGTCTATTTTATCTGATACAAGTATTGCTACTCCAGCTTTCTTCTGATTTCCATTTGCATGGAATATATTTTTCCATCCCTTCACATTGTCACGTGAAGGGCATTGTCATATTTACATAGATCGACATGAGCAAAAGCTTGAGCAAAATAGTCTCTTGTCCTTTTAATTCCTTTGTTTCTGTGGCTGTTTTCTTTTTTTTTTATTTATTTATTTATTTATTTATTTATTTATGGCTGTGTTGGGTCTTCGTTTCTGTGCAAGGGCTTTCTCTAGTTGCAGCAAGCGGGGGCCACTCTTCATCGCAGTGCGCGGGCCTCTCACTATCGCGGCCTCTCTTGTTGCGGAGCACAGGCTCCAGACGCGCAGGCTCAGCAATTGTGGCTCACGGGCCTAGTCGCTCCGCGGTATGTGGGATCTTCCCAGACCAGGGCTCGCACCCGTGTCCCCTGCATTGGCAGGCAGATTCTCAACCACTGCGCCACCAGGGAAGCCCCGCTATTTTCTTCTTATTTCTTATTTTATATATTTGGACTTTTCCCTTTTTACTTACTAGATTAACTGGTGGTTTAACTATTTCAGTCTTTATGTGTCTCTAGGTCTGAAGTGGGTCTCTTGTAGACAGCATATATATGGGTCTTGTTTTTTTATCCATTCAGCCAGTCTTTGTCTTTTGGTTGGGCATTTAATCCATTTACATTCAAGGTTATTATCGATATGTGCGTTCCTATTACCATTTTCTTAATTGTTTTGGGTTTGTTTTTGTGGGTCTTTTTCTTCTCTTGTGTTTCCCGCTTAGAGAAGTTTCTTTAGCATTTGTTGTAAAGCTAGTTTGGTGGTGCTGAATTCTCTTAATTTTTGCTTGTTTGAAAAGCTTTTGACTTCTCCATCAAATCTGAATGAGATCCTTGCTGGGTAGAGTAATCTTGGTTGTAGGTTTTTCTCTTTCATCACTTTAAGTGTATCCTGCCACTCCCTTCTGGCCTGCAGAGTTTCCACTGAAAAATCAGCTGATAACCTTATGGGAATTCCTTTGTATGTTATTTTTTGTTTTTCCCTTGCTGTTTTTAATATTTTTTCTTTGAATTTAATTTTTGTTAGTTTGATTAATATGTGTCTTGGTGTGTTTCCTAGGGTTTATCCTGTATGGGACTCTCTGTGCTTCCTGGACTTGGGTGACTATTTCCTTTCCCACATTAGGGAAGTTTTCAACTATAATCTCTTCAAATATTTTCTCAGACCCTTTCTTTTTCTCTTCTTCTGGGATCCCTATAATTCCAATGTTGGTGCGTTTAGTGTTGTCCCAGAGATCTCTAAGATTGTCTTCAAGAGTTGCTCTGTATTAGTTGCAATTTTGGTATTCCTGTGGGAGGAGGTAAGCTCAGGGTCTTCCAGAAACTGCCATCTTGGCCACACCCTCTAACTTCTTCCCAGCTTTAGATGACAGATGCCTCTAATCTTTCTCCATTAAGCAAGCTGCTGACTTTTGGGCTGAAAAGATATATTTTGTCATGTTAAGGAAGTGCTAGTATATTTCTATTTATTTGAGGTTTTTTGTTTTGTTTTGTTTTTTTAATCAAGAAGCGTTGTTTTACTTCATAAGAATTGGGAAGTTTTCTTTTTGCTCTGGAATAGTTTTAGGTATTATCTTCTTTCT
Organism: Eubalaena glacialis; assembly: GCF_028564815.1. Classification (NCBI taxonomy): domain Eukaryota; kingdom Metazoa; phylum Chordata; class Mammalia; order Artiodactyla; family Balaenidae; genus Eubalaena; species Eubalaena glacialis. Next base: position 25,033,596 of record NC_083728.1, read on the forward strand.
ACAGGGTTAATAGTGTTTCATTAAATCTGTGTGTGGTGCTTTTGGGGGCATTGTCATATTTACATAGATCAACCTGAGCAAAAGCTTGAGCAAAATAGTCTCTTGTCCTTTTAATTCCTTTGTTTCTGTGGCTGTTTTCTTCTTATTTCTTATTTTATATATTTGGACTTTTCCGTTTTTACTTACTAGACTAACTGGTGGTTTAACTATTTTATTGATTTCTTTCCCCCAGTGTACCAGTGTTCTAATTTGTCTATGTTACTGGTTTTCTGATTAATTTGTTTTTATCTGTATTCCTTCATTTTGCTTCCTTTCAGTTCACTTTATTGGTTTTTTCCCCCTAACTTTTTTAGTCAAATGTGTAACTCTTTTTTTTTTTTTTTTCCCTGATATAGGTGTTCATGGCTGTGTGAATTTTCTTCTCTACTGGTTTGGCTGTATTCTTTAGGTTCCAATATGTAGTAGTCTCCTTATTTCTAGAAATTTTGCAGTTTTGGTTTCTTTTTTAACCCAAATCCAAGGGTTTTGTTGTTGTTTTAAGGTGAAAAGGCCTTTGTTTCTTTATTTTATTTTAAATTTATAATTTTGGTGCATTGTCACCAGAGTTTTTGACTGTCCTATTGTTACTTTTGGATTTATTGAGATTTTCTTTATGGCCTTTTTTTTTTTTTTTGGCTGTGTTGGGTCTTCCTTGCGGTGCACGGACTTTCTCTAGTTGCAGCGAGCGGGGGCTACTGTCCGTTGCAGTGCGTGGGCTTCTCATTGTCTTGGCTTCTCTTGTTGCAGAGCACGGGCTCTAGGGGCATGTGGGCTTAGTTGCTCCGTGGAATGGGAGATCCTCCCAGGCCAGGGATTGAACCCATGTCCCCTGCATTGGCAGGCAGATTCTTAACCAATGCGCCACCAGGGAAGCCTCTTTATGGCCTTTCTTAAAGGTTAATTTTTATTAATGTTCCTTTGGAGACTTATAAACTGGCTTTTTCTTGAATTAAAAAATAGTTAAGAGATAGGTATTTCTCTAATAATTATTTATTAATACCTAGTACATATATCCATCTAAAATTTTGAGATTATAAAACCAATATTTGGCAATAATGTAAAACTATAGCAGCCCAGTTAAAGACATTGTAGACTGATATTTTCTTATAAAGAGGGAAATTTTTTCTGATGCATGCCAAAATTATGCAGTTTCCATGCATAATTTCTATGTGTACAATAAAGAATACTTTAGAACCTGAACTGAAAATTTAATGAAAAATAAAATGTATAGCTATTATAGATAAAGTAGGAAAAAACTAAAATCTATGGAATATCTTTATGGAGTTTAAATACAAAATTTGAAATTCTGTTAGAAGAAGTAGGTCTTGTATTTAGTGTATGTACAAAATATTTTTATTTTGGCTCCAAGCATTTGCGAACAGTGTGCCATGATGTTAATTCATTTTAATTTGACAGATGTATTTATTTTAGGCTTATATATATATATATATATATATATATATATATATATATATATATATATATATATTTAATTGAAGTATAGTTGATTTACTATGTTGTGTTAGTTTCACAGCACAGTGATTCATATATACATATATATATATATTCTTTTTCAGATTCTTTTCCCTTATAGGTTATTACAAAATATTGAGTATAGTTCCCTGTCTTTGTAGGTCTTTGTTGGTTATCTATTTTACAATATATATAGTGGTGTGTATATGTTAATCCCAAACTCCTAATTTATCCCTCGTCTCCTTCCCCCTTTGGTAACCATAAGTTTGTTTTCTACGTCTATGAATCTCTTTCTGTTTTGTAAATAAGTTCATTTGTATCTTTTTTTTTAGATTCCACATATAAGCAATATCATATGATATTGGTCTTTTCTCTGTCTGGCTTACTTCAGATAATCTCTAGGTCCATCCATGTAGCTGCAGGTGGCATTATTTCATTCTTTTTTATGGCTGAGTAGTATTCCACTGTGTGCGTATATGTGTATGTATGTAAATATACACACACACAGACACACCACATCTTCTTTATCCATTCATCTGTCGATGGACATTTAGGTTGCTTCCATGTCTTGGCTATTGTAAATAGCGCTGCAGTGAATATTGGGGTGCATGTATCATTTCAAATTATAGTTTTGTCCGGATATATGCCCAGCAGTGGGATTGCAGATAACTCTAGTTTTAAGGAACCCATACTGTTCTCCATAGTGGCTGTACCAATTTACATTCCCACCAACAGTGTAGGAGGGTTCCTTTTTCTCCACACCCTCTCCAGCATTTATTATTTGTAGACTTTTTGATGATGGCCATTCTGACCAGAGTGAGGTGATACCGCATGGTAGTTTTGATTTGCATTTCTCTAGTAATAAGTGATGTTGAACATTTTTTCATGTGCTTTTTGGCCATCTGTATGTCTTCTTTGGAGAAATGTCTATTTAGATCTTCTGCTTTTTTTTTTTGAAATAAAAAGATGTTTAATTTTAGGTTGTCTACTTAACAATTCACACTTAGAAGTTAAACAAAACAATAAAAACAAGATCTAAACTCTATAAATATAAACCTAGATGGTTTTGAAAGGAAATATACCCAAATATCAGTAGTGATCATCTGAGTTTTGGGATTACAGTTGATCTTATTCTTTAAAAATATTCTGTATTTTTAAAGATTTCTATAAAAATTATATATTCTTTTATAACTAGAAAAAAACCAATAAATTGTATTTTATCAAACAATTTCTCATTGAGTAAGCTTTTTAATGTTGACTTCTACCTCAATAAGTTTTAGGAAAACATGAAAAGACCTTTGGACCTTTGTTCTTTCAGCTCTCTGCTAGGTGTTTTCACAAACTATATCTCATTTAATCCTCACAGCACCCTCATGAGATTGTTACTTCCCATTTTACAGATGAAAAATATGAGGCTCAGAGAGGTTAAGCAATATATCTAAGGCCTTTCAGATAAGCAGTGATTCAGCTGCTCACTGGCTAGCTGGTAATTCCAATCCAGATCTGTTGAACCTTGAAATTTATACACTGCTGAGTGTCACACTGCATACACTGCATACATTAAAATTTTGAATTTTGAAAGTGAAAATTATCAATCATGTTAATTAAAATAATCATTGCTATACTGAAGTCTATATGATTTGTGAATATTGTTTCCCAATATTCTTTTCACTTTCTTTTTTTTTCCACACACACACACTGTATTTTATTTTTACAAGAGATAAATAAACTGACACCAAGAAGCATTGTAAATGGATGACCACAACAAAAGCAACAATGATTGCAATTACCAAACACGAAACACACTCATACTATGTCATAATATTGACATTCAGTCCAGTAATCCTCCACTGTAACAGCTCCTTTACTTTGCAGTGAACGTTGATTTGTATATTTTTTGCCTCTGAGTCCTTGTGGGATTTTTTTTTGTTTGTTTATTCAAACAGAAAGTCACAAAAATTATAATCATCCTTATCAGTTCACTCAGTCCCATGTAATTAATTTTTTTTCATCTTGATCTTTTGTTAGCACTTTTATGAATTCATCAGTTTTCCATTAGAGTTCTGAAAATGCTTATTCATTCAGTTCAGCAGTATAGTCAGTTACCAGAAACCTGCACTTGTCAGAGTCTTTTCCATGAATTCCTTGAAGATGAAACCCTTTTATAGGAACATATTTGCAAAAGCATCAGAGTACACCCAGAACTGTCTGTAAATGACAAAAGACTTAAAATGACCACGGTTAAAGATTTGATGAAAGTTCATAATAATGCAATTGACAAGGAAATTTAGTTATTTCTGAGATATACATTTTAAAGTAATAACTAGAATTATGACTTATAACATTATACCAGAACATATAAGATTTTTAGAAATTTCATGTAGTGTCTGAAACATTTATATTAACATATTTCCATACAAATAACCCAAAGAAAGTTTAGTATTAGTTGTTTTTTTGTTTGTTTTTTTTTTATACTGCAGGTTCTTATTAGTCATCAATTTTATACACATTAGTGTATACATGTCAATCCCAATCGCCCAATTCAGATCTTCTGCCTATTTTTTCATTGGGTTGTTTGTTTTTTTGTTATTGAGTTGTATGAGTTGTTTTTATATTTTGGAAATTAATCCCTTGTCAGTCACATCGTTTGCAAATACTTTCTCCCGTTCTGTATGTTGTCTTTTGTTTACAGTTTCCTTTGCTGTGCAAAAGGTTTTAAGTTTAATTTGGTTCCATTCGTTTATTTTTATTTCCGTTACTCTAGGAGACGAATCTGAAAAGATATTGCTGTGATTTATGTCAAAGAGTGTTCTAATTTGACAGATTTAGAAATGAATATATAGGGAGGGCTCTAAGGCTTAGGGTCCCAGTTTCATGATTCTGGTATATGTCCCTTAGTTTTGCTTCTGTATTCTTTGGATTGCTTGGTGATGAGTGCTTTAAGATCTCAGGAAAAAAAAATATTCTTTGCAGATTTAATGAAAACCCTATTTTAACATTGTCTGAAGATGTCTAAGTTGACTTGGTAAATTGTGATATTTGCATTCTGATGCAAGGATGGGTCACCTCTGTAATTTCTGTATAATATTGTACTTTTATTTTTCCTTTTTTTTTTTTTTTTTTTTTTAGAATTTTTATTTGGCTGCTACCTTAAAATACAAGCCCTAAAAATGCCAGCTTGTTTGGACTTAGAAGATGACCTGGATAAATGATAAAAATTAATAAGAAAGACATTTTGGTGAGTGAAACCTTATGTGAGAGTGAGTATGGCTCAGCTTAATTCCAAGCAGTGGAATGACACTACCAAAGTTACATTGCAAAAATTCTCTAAGTTTGAGTGCCTTCTGTTTCTCTGGGATTAAGACCTTGGTCTCTTTTTTTTTTTCTTTTCTCTCTCAGGGAGTCCACAGACCTCCCAAGAGACACATCATAAGACTTAAATGCATTTTAAATACCTGGTCTTCTCCAACACTACACCAAACCCAGTGTAGTTTACTGGGGCCTAGTGTTCTATCAGTCAATCTTGTGAGTCATGATTTAGATCTTCTGCCTATTTTTTGATTGGGTTGTTTGTTTTTTTGTTATTGAGTTGTATGAGTTGTTTTTATATTTTGGAAATTAATCCCTTGTCAGTCACATCGTTTGCAAATAGAAATTAGAAAAATTGAAATTAGAAATTGAAAACTGATGGCCTGTGGGCCATATGCAGCTGCAGTGTGTTTCATTTGGCCCATATTTTCCAGAAATGTAAATCAATTTTAAAATTTGGAGTTTTTACTAAATATATGGAGTTTAGTCTATTCTTAAAATTCAGAATGTTAGTCCTGGGCCTGCACAACACCTTCTGTCCCTCCAGAAAGGAAGTAATAAAGTGGAGCAGAGTAGCAGCTGCTGAGCATAGATGGGTATGCGAGTTTCCTATTGCCCAAACCATTCATACAGTATGTGCAAATGCATTTAATATTCAGTGTTCTTCTCTTATTTACTTTATGTGCCTGACTCCTGTAGGTATATGAATTTGTGATTTCTGAGGTGCATGATAGCATCTTGTCTTTCTGCTCAAATGGCAGATAATCTGAGTAGTCTGTGACAATCTTTTAACCATTATTCACATAGGAATCTGAATATATATAAATATACATATAAAATATATATTTAAATCTGGAAAGACTGGTGTAAGTAATTAAATATATGTAATATATATGATATAAATTTATATATTTATAAATATATATGTTCAAATATGTTTATTTTTAAAACATACTGTGATTTGGAAGATGTTCATAGATAAGCTTCTTAGCATTCCTGATGTTTGGCAGAGTTTTACCATGGAGCAGTACTATGTTTCTGGTATGCTTGCTTTTTCCTTTTTTTTTTTTTTGGCCACACCACATGGCATGTGGGATCTTCACCCAACAGGGATTGAACCCGTGCCCCCTGCATTGGGAGCGTGGAGTCTTAACCACTGGACCACCAGGGAAGTCTTCTTTTTCCTTTTTTTTTTAAAAAAAAACCCAATTAACTCTTTATTATGATCAATTTCAAATATATATAATTTATAGTACAAATAAAAATATAATGAACACCTGTATACTCATCACCTATAATTAGCCATTATTAACATTTTGTTATATTTGATTAATCTGTTTTTTCCTCAGTTATTTTCAAGATTAAATTGCAGACATCATGACATTTTACCTCAAAATGCTTCCGTATGCATCTCTTGGGACTTCCCTGGCAGTCCAGTCGTTAAGACTCTGCACTTCCATTGCAGGGGGCACGGGTTTGATCCCTGATCAGGGAACTGAGAGATCCCTCGTGCCACGTGGCGTGGCCAAAAAAATAAATAAATGCTTTAGTATGCATGTCGTAAGAGACAATAAGAACATTGTCCAAAATAACCACAACACCATTATTATCACACCTAACAAAATTAGTAATAATTCCCTAATTATCCTAAAAATGTGCTTTGCATCTGTTTTTTTTCAAACCAATATCCAATAAAGTACTGTACATTGCATTTGATTTTTTTTTTTTAATTATTTTTTATTTCATTTATTTTTGGCTGCATTGGGTCTTTGTTGCTGTGCATGGGCTTTCTCTAGTTGTGGCGAGCGGGGGCTACTCTTCGTTGCGGTGTGCGGGCTTCTCATTGCAGTGGCTTCTCTTGTTGTGGAGCACGGGCTCTAGGCGCACGGGCTTCAGTAGTTGTGGCACATGGGCTCAGTAGTTGTGGCTCGTGGGCTCTAGAGCGCAGGCTCAGTAGTTGTGGCACACGGGCTTAGTTGCTCCGCGGCATGTGGGATCTTCCCGGACCAGGGATTGAACCCGCGTCCCCTGCACTGGCAGGCGGATTCTTAACCACTGCGCCACCAGGGAAGTCCTGCATTTGATTTTTTTAAAAAAATATTTATTTGGCTGCATTGGGTCTTAGTTGCGGCAGGCGGGCTCTTCGTTGTGGCATGGGCTTCTCTCTAGTTGTGGCATGCGGGCTCCAGAGCGCGTGGGCTCAGTTGTTGCAGCACGCACGTGCTCTCTAGCTATGGTGTGCGGGCTCTAGAGTGCACAAACTTAGTTGCCCTGCAGCATGTGGAATCTTAGTTCCCTGACCAGGGATCGAACCCGCATCCCCTGCATTGGAAGGTGGATTCTTCAACCACTGAACTACCAGGGTAGTCCCCATTGCACTTGATTTTTAAGGCTCTTAAGTCTCTTTTAATGTAGAACAGTTTTACCCACCCTTTTTTTCCTGTGACCACTGACTTATTGAAGAGGCCAAGCCAATTGTGCTGTAGAAATCCTACACTCTAGATTCGTCTGATTATTTCCTCATGGTGTTCTTTAACTTGTTCCTCTGTCTCCTGTTAAAAACTTGTTAGATTCAGGTTAAACATTTTTGGCAGGAATATTTCATAGGTAATGCTGTGCACTTAATATTGTACATAATTTCTGGTTGTTTCTCTGTTAATGATGCTGAGGTGGATCATTGCGTTCAAGTGGTAGAAGTCAAGTCTTTCCGTTGTGAAGTTACTGTTTTCCCTTTGCCAAGCAGCAGATATCTGGGATGATACTTTGACATCGTGTGACTATCCAGAACTCTGTCGAATTTTCACATAGTGTTTTTTCCTTACTGATGATCCTTGCCTGAATTATTTTATTAGGGATTGCAAAACTGTGGGTTTTCTAATTATACCATCTTTTTATATTTAAGTTGGCATTCTTCCATAAAAAAAGCTTTCCTTTATCAACTGGAGCTCTTTGGCTCCTGAAATGATTTCATTTGGAAATCTTTTTCATTCTACCTTGGACAAGTAGAATAAATAATATGCTTGCTTTTAAAATTTCTCCTGAATATCATATTTGTTTTTAGATTCTTTATAAAAGATCAAAATAGCCCCAGTAAGAAGTTAAATCAGTAGGTAATCTGGAAATTATGTGGGTGAGCAAGATAACTGGTGGTTAATCTTAGCAAACCCAAAGAAATAGCACTTGCTCATAATAGATGACCATAAATAAGCAAATGAGTCTCTTGAGCTAGTCAGCTATACTGTTGGAGAGAGTTTTCACTGAACTACATTTTCACTCAAAGATTACTCCATTATTTTGATAATAAATCCTTAGATTTTAAGTGGGCATTAATCTCAAAGAATATGTTATCTAGAAGAAGTTTCTTTTTTTTTTTTTTATAAATTTATTTATTTATTTATTTTTGGCTGCGTTGGGTCTTCGTTGCTGCACGCGGGCTTTCTCTAGTTGCGGTGAGCAGGGGCTACTCTTCGTTGCAGTGCATGGGCTTCTCATTTCAGTGGCTTCTCTTGTTGCGGAGAACGGGCTCTAGGGTGCGTGGGCTTCAGTAGTTGTGGCTTGCGGGCTCTAGAGCACAAACTCGGTAGTTGTGGCGCACGGGCTTAGTTGCTCCGCGGCATGTGGGATCTTCCCGGACCAGGGCTCGAACCCATGTCCCTGCATTGGCAGGCGGATTCTTAACCACTGCGCCACCAGGGAAGCCCAGAAGAAGTTTCTTTAAAAAAATTTTTTTGTAGGGAAGGCCAGTAATTTTTTTCATAGACTGCTTTCTATTTCTTTTTTTTTTTTTAAGCACCTGTATAATGCCCATAGTACTGTTAAACTGGTAATTCCTGAATTTGAATTAGCTGACTTCTTGTCTACCAGTTGAGGGTTTTCCAAATCTGAATACACAGCCTTCGTGGCATGACCAACAACCTCTTCAGAAGACTATTAAAGTGCAGGTTTTTTAGTTGGTTTTCTCCTTTCCAGTTAAAGATTCTTTTGGAAAACGTGTCTTAAATTTTAAATTCCCTTCTTGCAGTTGTTTCAACTTTGGAACAGCTGTTAAATAGCTACAGTTTTTCAGGCATTTTCAGCAGTCAGACTTCTTTCTGCTGAGCAGCAGAGTTTTTTTGTTTTTGTTTTTGGCCTCACCGCGCAGCATGCGGGATCTTAGTTCCCCAACCAGGGATTGAACCAGTGCCCCCTGCAGTGGAAGCGCGGAGCACTAACCACTGGACAGCCGGGGAATTTCCAAGCAGCAGCTTTTAAGCTCTAAAAATCTTTTTCTAGTTTTGTTTATTTACCTCTAAAGTTCTTTAATATCTGTAAAATGTAGATGGCAGTTGACTAATGGCAATGGTATTTATAAAGGATTTTCTGAAAACTGTTTTTTCTTTCTTTTTTTTTTAAAGCTACTTTCCTTTTTTTTAATTGAATTATATACTTTATTTTTTTAATTAATTAATTTATTTATTTTGGCTGTTTTGGGTCTTTGTTGCTGCGCGCGGGCTTTCTCTAGTTGCAGCGAGCAGGGGCTACCCTTCGTTGGGGTGCGGGGGCTTCTCATTGTGGTTGCTTCTCTTGTTGCAGAGCACAGGCTCTAGGCGCGCGGGCTTCAGTAGTTGTGGCTCGCGGGCTCTAGAGCTCAGGCTCAGTAGTTGGGGCACACAGGCTTAGTTGCTCCGCGGCATGTGGGATCTTCCCGGGCCAGGGCTCGAACCCGTGTCCCCTGCATTGGCAGGCGGGTTCTTAACCACTGTGCCACCAGGGAAGTCCTGAATGCTGTTTTTTCTTAACCACCCAAATTACACTGTTCCTTTGTAACACCGATGGTACTAGAAAAGGTTATAATTGCCAGACTATAAGACACTCTGCTCAAATGTAAAAGTTTTTTTCCATATTTATTTACAACAGAGGAATTTTCCCCCTTAAAATTTCTTAGGTTTGGTTTTTGAAAAGCCTTTGCTCTTGAAGTTTAGTGATTATTTTAAAAAGAAAAGTTAAACAGTTTTTAAAAGTTGATACTTTTTTCTATTTATGCAAGTAGTATAACCATATTACAGCATATTTAGCTTTGTGTTTTCCTAATGACTTATAGCGTTTTTGGAAAATAGGAAAAGAAAATTTACCAACAATCTTACCAACCTAGCACAATCACCATTTGCATTTTAGTGGGTTTATTTTCAGTCCTTTTTTCTTATCCATCTTTTAAAAAAAATAGCTGTAATTATGCTTTATATAGGGAATTTTTTTTAATTAGAAGATTTGTGTGAGGTTCTTATGTTTCCATACCATTCTTGCTTAACACAAATGCTGAAAATTAATGTTCATTCATTCACTTTTGGGTTAAGAATGTGATCATCAATCCCAAAGATAATGGAGGAAATGGCCACATGGTGTGGTCTTTAATATTTGTACTCTTTGGTAGGCAACATAACTGAAAATAGCAGAAAATGTGACTTCCCTAGACCTAGAAGTTAAAAAGTAATTTAGTTCTGTCCTAGACATAGTTCTTTGCCTGTGTAAACATGTGTTAACCACTTATTTTCCTTTTGCAAAAGTATTTTAAAATTTTTGTGTCTTTGTTTTGTTTCTGAATCATCATTTTCAGCTATGCGACTATTAATAACCCTTTAAAAGTTGTTTTAAATGGTCCTCATGAAAGACTTTAGGATTTTAAGTAGTCCTGCAGATGCTCTTAGTTAGGTCAAGTTGTCCTTTGCAGGTTAAAGTGGAGGGCTTTAGAAACCTTGGCTGCTCTGAAGCTTTTGTTAGGACAGGAGTAAGGGGAGTCTTGGGGTCAACCAAAGGCTTATATGAATTAATTCTCAGAAAATACCTATTTTATTTTCTTGTGATCTTTCGTTCCCTTCTGCCCATATTCTAGGCTGACAAAATAAAAGGAATTTTATTTAAAACTGGTATATTTTTATTTCTAGTATCTTTAAGAGCTATTATAGAATATCTTAATTAAACTAGCTTATCCTCTCTCTAATTTCTTAATTTTTATAGTAGTTCCTTATTACTTGGCAAATAAATTATAGTTTTCATAGAACTATAATTATACATTGTTGACTGTATAATTATGCCTTGTAATGCTTTTTGTATTTTCTGTTTTCAAAGGTTTTTTTATTGTCCACTTGGCATATGCTTCTGGAATAATATTCACCATGGTTTTGGATGACCTTCCAAACTTAGAAGACATCTATACTTCCTTGTGTTCATCAACAGTGGAGGACTCAGAGATGGATTTTGACTCTGGACTAGAAGATGATGACTCAAAAAGTGATAGTATTTTGGAGGATTCCACAATCTTTGTGGCCTTCAAAGGAAATATAGATGATAAAGACTTCAAATGGAAACTGGACACAATATTGGAGAACGTGCCCAATTTGTTACACATGGGTAATTTGCTTTATTTTTCCTTCTTGTTACTCTTTTTGAATTGTCCTTCTATGGTTATCTCGAGTTTTACAAAGTATAACTGTGGTTGTACTAGGTTGAAAGGCTGATTTTAATTGCAAAGTTGGAATTTTAGGATTTTTTTTTTTAATAGAAATTCTGTTGTATTTTTTTAAGTACATGGAGTAACTGAACATAATAAAGCGTTACTTAGCATAGTAATCCTTAAATTATCTGTTCTAATGGATAGGAGTAATTCTCAAGACCCAAATTTATTTATTGTTTTTAGCTCTCTGGTCTTTAGTTTCCTTACCTATAAAATGAAGAAGTAGGACTGGATCTTTGAGGTGACTTAAAAGTTACAAAAATTTTTTACTCCATGGTTCTACTTAAAATGAACTTGAAATTTGTTCTTTTAAATTTTAGGTCAGAGGTTAACCGATAGCCTGCTGTATCCAGTGTGCAGCCATGTGTTATGGCCCACTTTAGTTTTGGGGGTTTGTTTTTTTTTTAATGTTTGAATTTCATTGCCACTGCTTTAAAAAATGAGATATTTTACATTAAAATTCAGATTTTAGATTTGTCTTTAAACAGGAAAGGTCAGATAACATTGAGCTCTCCTATCCCAGGTGGTGCTGAGTAGCACCTGCCACTGAAGGCAGGCCCTCCCCTCACGACAGTCCCATCTGGCCTCTTCACACATTTAGATAACCTGTAGTGGTCTTGTGGGAAGTTGTGCTTGTCAACTTTGGTTTAGATGTTCTCCATCTTTCCTGGGTAGCACAATTATTTAATCCCTTCAGACATAATACAAAGCCTAGATTTTATCCTTTTATCACAGATCTTGATTTGATTAAGTGCTAACCAACTTTTTTAGGTTTTGGGGTCTTATTCATTAGAATTGATGTCAGGAGGAGAGCTGACTTTTTTTTCAAGGGTCTTTTTTTTACCATGTTATATAAGACTTCTCTATAGTTCTGGATTATTTAACATAGTATTAGAGACTTTTATGGTGAAAGTTGTAATTATCAGTATAATCATGTCATAATATATCATATCTTAAGGGCTAGCTGCACCTGAAATTGTTCATTGCTCACTGCTCTTTTTTTTAAAAATATTTATTTATTTGGCTGTGTTGGGTCTTAGTTGCGGCACGTGGGATCGTTCGTTGTGGCACACGGACTCTTCGTTGCAGCACGTGGGCTTCTCTCTAGTTTTGGCGCTTGGGCTCTAGAGCTCGCAGGCTCAGTAGTTGTGGCACTCAGGCTGTCTAGTTGTGGGGTGCAGGCTCCAGGTCGCACGGGCTCAGTAGTTGCAGTGCGTGGGCTTAGTTGCCCCACGGCATTTGGGACCTTAGTTCCCAAGCCAGTGATCAAGCCTGCGTCCCCTGCATTGGAAGGCGGATTCTTAACCACTGGACCACCAGGGAAGTCCTACTCATTGCTCTTAATTATCCACATTTTTTTCTTGTTTTTAAATTGCTGAATTAGTTTATTAATGGCTTTTAAATAAATTAGCAAACTCAGACTTATGGTTATCAGTTATAGTCTTGATCCAAAAAGTATTTTAAGTCAGATGTTCTCAAATATGATGGAAGTTTAAAAAATTTGATAAAATATAACTGTTATAGTTAAAGATTTTTCTGCAGGCTTATCACAAGTAGATAATGTCATAAGCAAATTTAACGTTTGTCTAGACCACGTAAGTATAAGATTCCAGTACTGTTCAGATTGGGAAGAAGCCCTGCAGCATCTATACTCTGTGGTACCAGGATCTCAAGCTCCCTACCTTTTGCTGTTTGGATGCATAAATATCATGGAAAGAAAAATGACCTGAAAAGCAGAGCTGGATTCTGATGCCATGACGCTGCTAGGTAGCCACTGGATTCTGGGCAAATCTCTTAGACTTTCTGGGCTTCAGTTTCCTCACCTATAAAATAGACTTGAACTAAATATTGCATAATCCTTCTTAAATCTCTGTGTTTGTATTAACCTTCTGCTCTTAGCAAGTGGTCTCTTTTTTCCACATAAGAACAAGTAGACTCCATGTCTGGATAAATGTATAACGTATAATGGTTTTGGAGGTGGCAGTGGCTTTAGGCAACATGTAGGCACTTTCCCGTATCCATATATATTTCTTATTTTGAGAATAGATATTCCTTTATGACCATTTTCTCAATACTGGAATGTATAATTGAATGGAGGATACAAGAGATTTAATGTAGCTGAGTTTATAACAAAAGAGAAAATTATTTTGTCTGTGGTTTTTGGGAAAAAAATGTTTTTTTATTATCTAACTGGACCTGGGATTTGCTTTTCATCTGTGAAATATAATTACAGACAACATTACCTCCTCAATTAGTTTAACTTTTGCATCTTAATTTAAAAACATGTTCTAAAGTTTGCACTGACTTTTCAGAAATGCAGTGTTTTCATATCCTAACTGAAATGTAGTTGTCAAATTTATGTTGCTTTTCTCCTCAGTTTCGTGTGCTTCAGTGGAAATTGTTTAAAGTAGAAAAAGATCAAAAATGAGAGACATAAAGAATCAAGACTTAAGCCTTCCTTAAATTGAAGCATTTATAGGATATTGGAATAAATGTTTGCTCCCTCTCTCTATGAATATCTTTCACAGAGATGCCCAGTGAAAATTTAAATATGAGTATTAAAATTTCAATTGTTTCGTTTGAAGAAGTAAAATTGCTTAACATTTTATAAGTGAATCTACTATTTTCCTTTTTAGTGCTCTTTCTTTAAACAAGTTTAGTGAATTGTAGCTACAGATTCCCTAATATCTTACAATTGGCATATCTGCCAGTTGAATTTTTATAAAATTTCACTTGAAATTTGAAACTTAACTATTCTTAGCTTCTCAATTCACATACATTGAACTGAGTCCAGAAGTAGACCTTATTCTATTAAGTTAAACTTATCTCTCCCTTCTCTCTTATGTTCCTTACTCCATCTTACTGCTTTCCATTTATTAAGTGCCTATGGTGTGTCAGATCCTGTGCTAGATTTTTGGCATATTATTATCTCATTTAACACTCACAATCTCATGAAGTAGTTTTTTCATGGTTTTAGAGACGAGAAAGGTAAGTTTCGGAAATGTTAAATAATTTGTTCACGGTCACCCAGGTGCTAAGTGGTACAGCTGGGATTCAATTTAAAGTCTGGGCTTCCCTGGTGGCACAGTGGTTAAGAATCCGCCTGCCAATGCAAGGGACACAGGTTCGAGCCCTGGTCCGGGAAGATCCCACATGCCGTGGAGCAACTAAGCCTGTGTGCCACAACTACTGAGCTTGCACTCTAGAGCCCGCGAGCCACAACTACTGAAGCCTGTGGACCTAGAGCCCGTGCTCCACAACGAAGAGTAGCCCCCCCGGTTCACTGCAACTAGAGAGAGCTCGCACGCAGCAACGAAGACCCAAAGCAGCCAAAAATTAATAAATAAATAGATAAATAAATAAATAAAACAAATAAATTTATTTTTAAAAAAACAAAATAATAATAATAATAAAGTCTATCTAATACCAAAGCTTAAACTCTCTCAGCTACTCCATACTGGTATTCTACCTTGTTCTTTTACTTTGTTGTTGTTGTTCATTCCACGTCTTCTGATGGCTAAAAGATTACTGATGTTATTCTCTTTCTTTCACGACCAAGAATCCAGCAAGCTAAAGGTACAGAAGGTAGAGCCCTGGAACAGCGTGCGTGTGACATTCAACATCCCCCGGGAAGCAGCGGAGCGGCTACGGATCCTGGCTCAGAGCAACAACCAGCAGCTTCGGGATCTGGGAATTCTCTCCGTTCAGATTGAAGGTGCATGTCTGGACCCAGATTATAGGAACAGTAGAACATAGCATGTGCTGCTTTGTCTGTTCCTCTCAAGTTGAATTCAGAATGCCAGATAACTCATGTCATCTGTGCTTCACATTACAGCACCTTAGGATAAAGAGGAATTGAGGCTCTGGTTGGGTCCTGACGCTTCAGCATCCACAGCCTCAGACTCCATTTCCTTGGCTGATGTTGGCTGTCATTCTGTCAGACTTTGATTTTACTGGTACCCTAACCAAGGACTGATTTGTCTTTTAAAGAATATCTAATTTCAGTTGCTTCCTTCCACCCAATAAGCCTTATTTAGTATTTATTTATCTAACAGAGACTAGGAGGCCCTGAACAATCCTTTTGTAGCAGTATTCATTTTTCAGATGTTTTTGACAGAATGATCTTTTAAAAATGAAAATATGGAGTATACACACACACACACAGCTTAAAACCCTGCTGTGGCTTGCTATTATTCACAGAATAATGACCAAACTCCTTATCGTGACCTCAGGCTTTGCATGTTCTGACCTCTACCTTTCTCATCTAGCCTTATCTTTTACAGCTCTCCTCCTTCTTCCTTGCTATCTATTCTAGCCTCCTCAGCTTTCTTTTAGGTTCCTTGAATATGCATTTCTTCTTCCTGCCAGGAGTCCTTTGCATTGATGTCTTCTCTGTATGGATATTATTCCCTGCCATTCCCCTTTCCCTTAGTTATACCTACTCAGCCTTCAAGTATCAGCTTAAATCTTTTTTTTTTTTTTTTTTTTCAGCTTAAATCTTGAGGAGGTGTTTTCTGAACTCCTTGACTAAGTCAGAGTCTTTTTTCACGTACTCTTACAAAAGTCTGTTTTTTTTTCCCCTTCAGATCATTGTCTCACACTTTGATTAAAGCAATTATTTGATGATTGTTTTGTTCCCCCATGGACTGCAAGCTCCAGTAGGGGCAGGGACCGTATCTTGTTTCGCTCACTGTTGAATCTTTGCTTGCTTGTACATCTCAAGTTCTTTAATAAACATATGTTGAATGAAAGCAAGGGAAGCACATATATAATAGTAACACTTTGCTTCAGCCCTCAGAATAAATGATAAATAAAATATGGTCTTTGCCATTATAAACTCAAAAGGAGCTCATGACCTTGATGAGGGAGACAAACCTGAGAGATGTAAGTATCAAGTATGGGGAAGCACAAAGGAGATTCTGTCTTTTGGTGCCCAATGAACTAAAACCTTCTTTTCCCCTCCTGTGTTGATGTAAACAAGGTGGCAACCAGTGAGTGATTCCAGCCTTCTCTTGCCCTGGTGGGCCAAGCCCTCCTGACCCTGTGCTTGCATAGGACCTAAATGCTCCATTGAACCTCAGTAACCGAAAGGTCAACATTTTGTATGTAGGAGTGAGACACATTTTATGCAGTTAAGATTGTAGGCTGCTGTGCCCCAGAAAGGGCGATATCAACAAACAGATAATTTAGAGAGATTATTTAGAGATATATAGATTGAGAAATGGGGTAAATTCCATAATTTGATAAACAAGGAAATAGTGGCTTAAACAATAACCAGTTTGTTTCGAAAAATGTTGGATTGTCTAAAAGGATTCAGAAAAGTAAAATTAATTCACAGCAATCTATTGGATGTAGGATGAACTTTTGGGAAGAGTGTAAGTCAAATAACTATTGGTAATAACACTATATAGGCTGTTTATGCTTTATAAGCACATTATTTTTTATAAGAAACATGTAAGCAGTTTCTTAAAAACCCCAAACATTTTATAGTCTCTCTTACCTATTTACCTGAATTAAAAGGGCTTTGTGGTAGTGTTTTCTGCTGGAGAAAGGAAACACCAGTTTCTTCTCTTAATCATACCTACTTCCTACAGATTCTTAAAAGGGTAAGATGCTGACTCCCCTTTATCGTTATAGCCATAAATTAAAATACAAGTACCAGCAAGGAAGCCAAATAGATAACATATATTACAAGAAATTATGAAATTTACATATGGCAGTGATTATCACATTACAGAAAAATAGTTCTTTAACTTTTAGGGTACACATATGTGTCCCAGGTGATCTCCTTTTCTCTTTCCACACTCCCTGGGAGTTCAGGCTGGAGTGAAAGTGGTGGCAACAGCTGTTGCTTTTGTGAAACTGGTGATGGGCTGATGCCTTTTAAGTTGTAAGAGAAGGTATTGCCACTGTTGTGGTATCTGCTGCAGGGCTGGAGGGACAGGTTGTTCCTCCCAACAGACTGTTCTCCATTGAAGAATACTCCCCGTACCCTTCTTTTGAGTTTTGGCCAGGAAGTTGGGGAGATGTCTTTTTTGAGGACATTTTGCGACTCCTCTGTAACTTCATTCTGATTTAAAGCAGGAGTCTGTGTCAAGGGCCAGAGAATAAATTTTTTTGGCTCTGTGGGCCAGAAGATCTCTGTCAAGACAACTCAGCTCTACTGTAGTAGTGCAAAAACAGCCATAGGCAATATGTAAATGAATGAATATGCTGTGTTCCAATAACGCTTATTTAAATAAACAGGCAGCAGGCTAGATTTGACCCACAGGCCAGTTTGCCAACCCCCGTCAGCAAGTTGGAGAGCCAGTAGTGTTCTCTACGTGTGTTTCCCTGACAACGATTAGCTTACGTGCAGGTGGCAAATAGGAGAATAACAGTAGTATAGTGTGGAAATTGTGTTTAATTCATACGTGATTTCCCCCCCCGCCCCCCGGGCAAGGGGAGTTAGATTAGTAGCAATAGAAGGATTAATTGTCCACAAGAAAAGCCAAAAAGCCTTTAGATCTGTTACTACATAGGTGGGAGTCCTTTCAGCTTTATTTCAGGAAAATTAAGAATGAGAAGTTACACTCAGGTACCTTCCCCAGAAGTATACCCTCAGCATTGCATGGCTCTAGGCTTGTGAAGTTTCAGTTTCTCCTTTGCCCACCTTAATGGTGGCTCCACTGGCTCAAAGCTCCACTTCATCTACATTATTTCCCACCTTTAACCAGTCATTGTCATTCTACTGTTTTGGGGTATGTTGCCTACACCAATTTTTGTTTTTATTAGCGCTCTGGTTACAAAGCCGCATGGGTTTTGAGTTTGCCTCAACACTGTTTTTCCCATAAAACCTATTGTTTTCAGTGTGAGATTTTTATAGACTGCGAGGTTTTCAAGGAATGCATTTATCGTATAGAAAAATGCCTATGATTCTTTGTAAGGTTGTAATAAGATGACTATTCATCATATAGCCAGTAAATAGCTAATGAGTGCCTACTGTGTACCAGGCACTGTTCAGTGTTTAAAGGATATAATTAAGGTGGCCATATAATTTATCATCTAAATTAGGAAAGTGAGAGTAAAGGGGGTTACTGTTAATAACTTAATTAACTGTTAATAGCTATAAGTGAATGAACTATTAATTAACTGTTAATAGCTATAAGTGAATGAACTATTAATTAACTGTTAATAACTATAAGTGAATGAGTAAGTAACTATTGATACATGGGATGTGCTCTGAAGAAGTAACAAGATGTTCTGATAAGGGTGACCTAACCTTAGATAAGAAGATTGGAGAAGGCCTTTTGGGGCATGTGACACTTAAGATTACATTGAAAATTGAGAAGTTGGTTTATGTGAAGAGTGCAGGAGAACTGTTCTAGGCAGAGAGAACAACATGTGCAAAGGCCTTGAGGTGAAAAGTGGGTTTGTGTACCTAAGAAAGTAAAAAAAATGCCACTGAGGCTGAATCCTTGTTATTAAAGGAGAAAGTAGTGTGAGTTGAGTTTAGAGAGATAAGGCAAGGACCACGTCTGGGCTGTCAATAGCAGCCACAAGCCATTTACATGATCTGATGTCCATTTCAAGAACAATACTCTTTCCACCTAGAATGTCTTAGCAAGTTTAGTGTATTAATAGTTCTTTCCCTTTAGTGGAAACCCTCAAGATCTGTATTCTCTTTTCTCTTTTCTTCCTGACTCCCATAGGCAACTTAGAACATCTTGTAGCCCCTGGTGATTGGTCACTTATTGGTAGTATATTTGTTCCCTATTACCAAGCTATCTGCCGGGTTAAAATACTTAATATTTTATCTATTTATCTAGCTGACCTAGATCAGTGACAAGACAGAGGAAACTGCTGTGCCCTCATTGGCTTCCTTCTTTATCATCTTGCTCTGTAAACATTAAGTTCAGGAACAAGGTGAACGCACCCTTTCAAATTTTCAGCCACAGGCTAGCTATACTTTTATCTGCCCACAAGGTGGTGCTGTCTTCCAGAGTAACAGTAGTCAAAATTTGGGATTAAGCCCAAGGAAGCATCCCAAAACTTGTTTCAGAGACCTTTTTATCAAGTGAGATTTAAATTGCCTCTAACTTTAGAGTCTACTCAATTGGAACACTTCTAGTGACATTACCTACCAGGCTATTGTGAGGTTCAAGTGAGATACAATTTTGTAAGCATTAAAAACCCTATACAAAATGTTGGTCTTTTTTTTTTTTTTCCCCCAAAATGTTGGTCTTTATCGTAAGATGTCTCAGAGGTAGATTAGTAGCAACCTATCTACTCTTCATTGCAGGAATTTCTCTGCTGTGTATCTATTTATATTGCAGTCATTGAAAGGGAAATGGTATTTTGCTTACAAATATCACAGTGTCCCCATGCCATCGTATGTTCTTTCTCCATTAAACCTACTCGTATTTCTAATTTCTGATCATAAATTCTCAAAAGGTAATCTAGGATTTTGAGACTTTCTGAGAATATTTTCTTCCTACAAACACATATTCAAGGTGAGTTGGTTGAAAATAAATATTCAGAGTTCCAAGCTCTCTGCTGATGGCATACATCATTAACGATTGTCCGTCTGCTGTATTGTGAGAATTGGTTATGTTCTCCCTGTGCTTCATGTAAGTGAACCTGCTCAGGTGAGGTTGAAGAAAGACCCATATAGTATTGAACTCACCCTTTTTGTGGTGGTAAACTTACTGTAATTCTTCAAAAGCACATAAAACTGAAGCTCTCGCATATCTGTTTTTAAACAAAATTTGCATCTTATTCTGATGATTTCCTTTTTAACCTAACTATCATTTTCAGGGGAAGGTGCTATCAACCTCGCTTTGGCTCAGAACCGAAGCCAAGATGTGAGAATGAATGGACCCATGGGAGCCGGAAATTCAGTTAGGATGGAGGCGGGATTTCCCATGGCAGGTGGTCCAGGTGAGATCTACTCAATTGTATGACATTTTACTAGTTTCCTTTTTTGGCTTTATTTGCTAGTGTATGATCATTTGGGTCCTGCAAGATAGGTGGGGGTTCCTGACACATTTCTGTTTATTGGTTCAGGAAAGCAAGACGTGAATCTAGACTCTCAGGAGGCTAGACTCACAGAGCATGGAGCATATACAGTCTTTGTGATCTTTTGGGCTTATGCTTAAAGATAGATGAGCCCTGAACCATGCAGCAAACATTTATTGAGTTTTCATTGTATGACAGGACCTATGCTAAGTGTTGAAAGTAGAACTGAATAAAACATCTTCTGCCCTCAGGGTGTTTATAGCATAGTGTAGCTTTGCAACTCCCACCTTTCTCTGTGACTGAGAATCTGTGAGCTGAGAGTTCTTGCATGCTTATTTGTAATCTGCGAAGTATGTGGGAGAATATTGTGTTTTTATGTATTTAGAATTTGAGAGAGTTATAAATTTTTTGCTAACTTTTTAGCAGTCCTGAAATTTCTTAGAGATTGAACTCAATATTCTGTGAGTCACAGAATATTAGAATTGAGTTGGCTCTCTCATTTGAAGCTGAGGAACCTGTGGAGTTCACAGAAAGGAAGCAATTTGCCCTGGGTCAAGTAGCAGTGGGCTAATATCACAGCTCTAACTCCCCAGGTCAGTGCTATTTTCACAACACTAGTGGCTTTCAAACTTTTTCTGCTGCAGGATCTTTTATTCAAATAAGCCAGAAAAGCACAGCTGCTATGGTTGAAGGAGAGTAAGTACCTGAAACTATACCCAATCATTCACCTCCCCATCTACCACAGTAGCTCTTGAAGAAATGCGGCAGAATAGAGAAGCTCAATTTATAAAGCCATTTTTCTGAACTATAGCTGAAGACTTGGCCATATAGAATTGGAACTAGGTTTTTATCCTGGCACTGCCATTTCGTGTTTACCTCAAACTAGTCACTGTAACTCTCCAGGCAACAGTTTCTTCACCTATAAAATGAGATAGTAGTGCCTATAATCTTTTGAGCTCATGCTTGAAGATGGATGAGCCCTGAGTCATATAGCAAAGATTCACTGAGTTCCTGTTATGTGTCAGGGCCTGTGTTGTTGGGCTGTTTTGGAGTACTGTATAGTAAATGTAAAATACCCAACCTGGAACCTATAGTAAGGAGTTAAAAGATATAGTTCTCCATAGAAGTCTGAGCATTTGGTGTTAAGGCAGCTTGATGAGAGATTATAGGTGACGCTATTGCCACTGCTGAAGAACCAGGGCCAGAAGAAGAGTGGGCAGAGTTTAGCCAAGTTGCATATAGTTAGTGAAAGAAAGACTAGACCTAAGATGAGACTCAGGAAATCTGGGTTCTGGTCTCAATTTATGGCCAGATGTCTTAATATTTACTAGCCTTAGTTAGCTGTAAACATATTTAATTATGTCCTAGAAACAATGTTATAGATCTCTTCCAGCCTTAAAATATTAGGACTCTTAAACCAATATCAACACACTAATTGCAAGCTCTCCTAGTATCTGGCAAATAGCAGGCATATTTACTAAGCATCTCTGAAAAGTGAGTGTAAATTTTAGTGATGTGTAGGTAGTTCATTATCAACATAGGAAACTTAGAAGCTTTAGGTTGAAATTAGGTTAGACTGGTATTTAATGAAGGACACTATGATAATATATACAATATAAAGTTTCAGGAAAAATCAGTTAGTAATGATCTGTAGTCACAGTAACATTTTAACCTCTAGGTGTCTTTCTTTACTGCCAAGCATACTTTAAGAATGTTTTTTCTCTGTTGTCCATTGGGATAGTGGATGCAAACAAAATTTAACATTTGGTTAAACTAAACAGAGAAATTTTTCAAGGGAAAGAGACCTTAACTAGCCTCTAAAACAATAATAAATAACTTTGGAATTGTGTATCTAGAATGTCTTAGACTAAATTATTCTTAATGCCATTTTCTTCTCTTAGCATTGGCAACAGAAAGTTGACTGATAAGCAGGAGTCTTTCGTAATGAAAACCAAATCCATATCCTATTTTCTTTTCATAGCCTCATAGAATCCCAAGATTAGTGATTATACCATACTAGTCATTTAGTCATGTGTCGCTATTGATGTTTTGAACCGATAATTCTTTCCTGTGGAGAGCTGTCCTATGCATTGTAGGATGTTCAGCAGCATCCCTGGCCTCGTATCAGGTGCCAGTAGCACCACCACCTTTTTCCCCCAGTTGTTCCAACCAAAACTGTCTCCAGACATTTCCAAATACCCCTTTGGGGACAAAATTGCTCCCAGTTGTGAATCATGGCTCTAGTCCAGATTCCCACATAGTGCTGGAATGTATTCTATAGTGTCTCTACTAAGCATGTAGCCAGCATGTGCTTAAACATTTCTGAGGATAGGAAGCTGATTGTAGACTAAGAAAACCTGTTTCTTCTTATCTCCTAAGAACTTTCTCACTGTCTAATTACCATCTTCGAAAAATGGGGTGGGGTTCCTCAGAAACAAATGCATTTTTTTTTATTAATTAATTTTTTTTTATACAGCAGGTTCTTATTAGTTATCTATTTTTTTAATTTTTTTATAAAGCAGGTTCATATCAGTCATCAATTTTATATACATCAGTGTATACATGTCAATCCCAATCTCCCAATTCATCACACCTCCACCCCCACCTCCCTGCCGCTTTCCCCCCTTGGTGTCCTTACGTTTGTTCTCTCCATCTGTGTCTCAATTTCTGCCCTGCAAACCAGTACAAACAAATCCATTTTTAACAGATAAACATTTACCTAATTGCCCTTTCCCAACTACAAAACACCTGAAAATGCTAGGTGAAATATAACATTTAATACACAGCTGAGCTTGTAAGACAGTAAGGGAAATCCCCAGGGCAAGAAAGAAGTCAAAGAAGAAAATTTGAATAGCAGTAAACAAATGAGGAGATGCTGCAGGGGCTAAGAAATTTGAGTTTTAATGGCCGAGAGGGATAAAATTTGAAGCCTTGCCTTGGGTCCACATAAAGAAGTTAGAATTAGGAATCCTTCATGAAGCCAGGATTTTCAGTAAAAGGTAGATTAGAAAATTTTCACTCTCTGGCACAAGGAGACAAATGCAAAACTTGTCTCTCTTGGTCTGGGCTCTAGCTGAGGAGTGGGGGAAAGGGTTTTTGTAGAATTGTCTTCTCTATCCTTATGCATGTTGGACATTTAATGTATTATTGAAATGACCCAGGTACAGCTAAGCTATTAAGTGGTCCTAAAGTGGTAGTAATCGTTGAAGCTCTCACCCCAAACCATTGCAGATTTCTCATAAAGCCTACTCCAAATTCATAAAATTTAGAGTCCCTCCCTCCAGAATTTTAGATAATAGGAATATCAGCATGTTTAAAATTATGAAAATTCTAAGAAGAGGACAAGACGCTATCAAAACACAAAGAATTTGGGGGAAAAACAGAACTTATAGAAATTTAAAAATTATTGAAGTGAATAACTTATTCAGCAAATTAGACACAGCTGAATTGGAAGGTGAGTTTGAAGAAATTACCCAGAATACAGCAGACAATAAGAGATGGAAGTATGAAAGAGGTCAAGAGAAGTGAAGGATAAAATGAAAAAGTTGAATGTGTATCTGAAAAGAGTTCCAGAAGAAGATAAAGAAATTGAGGAGGGACAATAGTGAAAGAGAGAATGGCTGAAATTTTTCCAGAATTGATGAAAGACATGAGTCCTCAGATTCAGAAGTCCAGTAATTATGAGCCCTACAAATAAAAATAAATTCACATCTAGGCACAAAATTGTAAAACTACAGAGCATGAAAAACAAAGAGAATGTTAAAAGCAACTCAAAATGAAAGACCAGTTATTTACAAAGGGAAGATTATCAGACCCACAGCTAATTTCTCAGTGGCAACATTGGAAGCCATGAAACATTAGAATAATATTTTCAAAGTGATGAGAAAATTATTAACAGCCCAGAATTTTAAACAAAGCTATAGTATCAAGAGTAGTATGAATTAAAGACCTTTTTAAAGAGACTAAGAGAATTTACCATTAACAGACCCTTGCTAATTGAACTGCCCAAGGATGTACTTCAGGAAGACGAAAATTGAACCTAAGATGGAAGAAATAAGAGCTAAGAAGGAATGGTGAGCTAAATAATTGGTAAACATGGGGTAAATCTAAATAAGCATTGACTTATTTAGTAATAATGATCATATATGGTCTTTAGACAGTAAGTCAGATATGTCTGTTGACATTTTTAAAATATCACTAAAATAATAGAAATAGAATGTATACCATCTAAACTAGTAGTGGCGGGGGGTAGAAAGGAAGGGCATGATGAAAAAATCAATACAATAAAATTCAGGAAAAGTAGGAAAACAGCATAGGAAAAGAAGGGTAAAAAGCAGTGGTATCATAAAATGATAAACCAAAATATACCAGTAATTAACAATAAATGCAAATGGATTATGAGCACTGATAAAGAGAAAGTGATTAATAGATTGAATAATAATCTCAGATTTAGCTATGTGCTCTTACAGGAATGATATAAAACATAAGGTCTCAGTTCATAGTTAAAAGGATAGAGAAAAATAGAGAATCCAGATGAATATTAACCAAGAAAAAGGAGTATAACAATATTTTTATCAGATAAAAAGCATTACTGCGGATAAAAAGGACCACTGTATAATATAAAAGGAAGAATTCAGGAAGATAGCTAAACTTTTGTGTTCTTAATAACCTAGCCTCAAAATATGTGAGGCAAAAATGGTCAGAATTCATATAGATAGCAAATCCTAGGGGAGATTTTAACACACCTGGGTTAGTAATTGATGGATTGAGCAAAAACTAGTAAGGATAAAGAAAGCTTGAATAATCTAATTAGAATAGTTTGATATAATAGATATATTCAGAAACCATACACTAATAATTCAAGAATCCTTAATCTTTGCAAGAGTAACATTTATATAAATTGACCATGTGTTATTCCCACAGCAGGTTTCAGTAAATACCAAATATTGGTAACACACAGATCATTTTCTCTGACCACAGTGCAATTAAGTCAAGTCAGTGGCCAAAAAAAAAGAAGCAGAAGAAGAAGAAGAAAAAAAAAAACTGACCAACTAAAATATCCCATATTTTTAGAAATTTTAAAACATGTTCTAAATACCCAATGATTTTTTAAAAAGCAATCATTATGGACATTAGAAAATATTTAGAAGGGAATAATGAGAATGGTACATATCAAAACTTGTGAGATGTAGACAGTACAACATTAGGAAGAAAATTTGAGCCCTCAGATACTTATATTAGAGCAGAACATCAACTGAAAATTAACAGGCCAAATGTCTGACTTAAGAATTGAGAAAAAGAACAGCAAAGTAGTAATTTAGGAGGAAGGAAATAATAAAGGTAAGAGCAGAGATAAGTAAAGTATGAATTAAAAAACCCAATGGAACAGAGCAGCAAAACCAAAAGATATTTCTTTGAAAAGACAACTAAAATTGATGATCCTAGTAAGACAAATAAATAAAAAAGAGGCACAAGCAACGTCAAGAAAGAAAAACATACACTTTAAAGGGTGTATTTTATAGTATGTGAATTATATCTTAATTTTTAAAAATATTTATTTGTTTATTTTCCTTATTTTTTTTTCGCTGCGTCGGTTCTTAGTTGCGGCACCCGGGATCTTTGTTGAGGCATACGGGATCTTTTTTTTTTTTTTTCCATTACGGCGCGCGGTCTGCTCGGGTTTCTCTCTAGTTGCGGCACGCAGGCTTCTCTCTAGTTGTGGCGTGTGGGTTTTCTCTCTATAGTTGTGGCGTGCAGGCTGCAGAGCCTGTGGGCTCTGTAGTTTGCCGCACATGGGCTCTCTCGTTGAGGCGTACGAGCTCAGTAGTTGTGGCACGCGGGCTTAGTTGCCCCGTGGCATGTGGGATCTTAGTTCCCCGACCAGGGATCGAACCCACGTCCCCTGCATTGGAAGGCAGATTCTTTACCACTGGACCACGAGGGGAGTCCCTTAATTTTAAAAAAGAATGGAAAGAAGAGTATTCCATGAATAACTTTATGCTAATAAATTTGAAAGCATTGGCAAAGAAACAGTTTTCTGGAAAATATAATTTAAAACTGACTTAATAAGACATATCAAATGAAAAATCTATAACTACTTAAGAAATTGAAATAATCTGTCTCCCTATGAATCAATTAGTATAACCACAGGCTCAGATGATTTTACAGGTGAGTCTTACTAAATATTTAAAAGACAGATACACATATTCTTTCAGAGCATAGAAAAAGAGGAAAGATACTTTCCAGCTCATTTTGAAGTTGTTTTAATCTTGATGCTAAAATTAAAGGACAGGAAGAGAGGATAATTATAGGCTATTTTCACTTACGAGCACAGATGCTAAATCCTAGAAAGTCTAATAGTATCAGAAATTAGAGGGACTTCCCTGGCGGTCCAGTGGTTAAGACTTCACCTTCCAATGCAGGGGGTGTGGGTTCCATCTCTGGTCGGGGAGCTAAGATCCCACTTGCCTCACGACCAAAAAACCAAAGCATAAAACAGAAGCAATACTGTAACAAATTCAGTAAAGACTTTAAAAGTGGTCCACATCAAAAAAATCTTTAGGGACTTCCCTGGTGGTACAGTGGTTAAGAATCTGCCTTCCAGTGCAGGGGACACGGGTTCAACCCCTGGTCCAGGAAGATCCCACATGTCACGGAGCAACTGAGCCCGCGCACCACAACTACTGAAGCCCGCGTGCCTATAGCCCGTGCTCCGCAACAAGAGAAGCCACCGCAATGAGAAACCTGTGCACCGCAATGAAGACCCAAATCAGCCAAAAATAAATAAACAAACAACTAAATAAGTAAAATACTTGAAAAAAAATCTTTAAAAAAATTTTTAAAAAATAAAAAGAAATTAGAAAGATGTGGAGCAAGAGGAGTTCCCAGACTGCTAGTAAGAGCATAAACTGGCATAACCGCTTTTGAGTGCAGTTTACCAATATCTAGTAAAATTGAAGGTGCTTATACTTTAAAACCTAGCAATTTTAAGTATATAGTCTAAAGACACTCTTACATGTCTGTGGAATACAGGACAAATACATGACACTGCAAAATTCTAAGGATGAAAAGTTAGTATTCATCAGCAGGAGAATGGATTTATCGGTTCCATAAAATGGGGCACTATTATAGCAGCCAAGATGGATGAATCTCAGAAAATAATATTAAGTGAGAAGGGAAACTGAAGAAGAATACATATAGAACAGTGTCACTTATACAAAGATTAAAAGCATACAAAAAATGTAATGCAGTTTATGTATGTAGGAAAGATAAACATGCATGGAACTGTTAACCCCAGATATAAGATAAGAAGGAGGGAATGGAATGAGATTGGGAAGGAGGAGGCAGCTTCTGGTGTATCTGCATATATATCTGAAGGAGGCAGGGTAGAATGTGTAGATTTAAATAAGGTAGATGGTGGTATAAAAATTTTCCATACCTTCTTATATTTTTGAAGTATTTCATTAAAAACAAACATTGTGCCAATGCCAGTACTCTATTCTAGGGATTTTTTTTTTCTCTAGGATTAATAAGGATGACCAGCCCTGCCACTGTTATGATACCCCAGGGTGGAAATGTGTCATCTTCCATGATGGCACCAGGCCCCAATTCAGAACTGCAGCCCAGGACTCCTCGCCCTGCTTCTCAGTCAGGTACTGACCTTCAATCTTTGAGAAATGAAGAGGCTGAACTCCCTGCACAGATGATTACAAAATTCACCTCTCTCTGATGCCAAATTCCTAACTGCGCAGCTTAAATGCTGTCTTCTATGTAAAATCTGCCCTGGTTTCTTCAAGCTGAAAGTCATCATTTCCTTCTCAGAATTTCTCATTATTCTTATCATTATTCTTATTCCTAAAAATCTATTCCTTGGCCTACTTAGTCCTGCCACTCCATGACCGAGAATTCTGTATTTGTTTTGTTTTCTTATAGTTCCTCAGAATATGCTTTGGAGAGTACTGCTCTCCACATTTTATGTTTGGCTCTTATATCCACTTAGAATCATAAGCTCTTTCTAGACAAGATTCATCTTTCTGTCATCTCGGCAGTTGCTTTGCATTATAGCAAGTGCTCACAAACGTTTCATTGAATGATCCCAGAAGATTTTACTCTATATTGGCAGAATTGCCAAGACTGTAGGATTGCTGAAGGATCTAGGTTGCAGTAAGTTAATTATTGCTTTGTTGACTGTCTTTAAACAGATGCAATGGATCCACTCCTCTCTGGGCTCCATATACAGCAGCAAAGTCATCCCTCAGGATCTTTAGCTCCCCCGCACCACCCAATGCAGCCCGTCCCTGTGAACAGACAGATAAACCCAGCTAATTTTACCCAGCTGCAGCCGCAGCCGCAGCAACAGCAGCAGCAGCTGCAGACAAGACCCCCACAGCAACATCAGCAGCAGCAGCCACAGGGAATTCGACCCCAGTTTACTGCCCCAGCTCAGGTGCCTGTTCCTCCAGGCTGGAACCAGCTGCCTTCGGGAGCCCTTCAGCCTCCTCCAGCCCAGAGTTCTCTGGGCACAATGACTGCAAATCAAGGGTGGAAGAAGGCTCCCTTGCCTGGCCCAATGCAACAGCAACTCCAGGCAAGACCATCCTTAGCCACGGTACAGACACCTTCCCACCCTCCCCCTCCGTATCCCTTTGGCAGCCAGCAAGCTTCACAAGCCCATACAAACTTTCCTCAGATGAGCAACCCAGGCCAGTTCACAGCTCCTCAGATGAAGAGCTTGCAGGGAGGGCCCTCTAGGGTCCCAGCCCCCCTGCAGCAGCCCCACCTCACCAACAAGTCTCCTGCCTCCTCACCCTCCTCCTTCCAGCAGGGATCCCCTGCATCCTCCCCAACGGTTAACCAAACTCAGCAGCAGATGGGACCAAGGCCACCTCAAAATAACCCACTTCCCCAGGGATTTCAGCAGCCCGTCAGCTCTCCGGGTCGGAATCCCATGGTTCAACAGGGAAACGTGCCACCTAACTTCATGGTGATGCAGCAGCAACCACCAAATCAGGGGCCACAGAGTTTACATCCAGGCCTAGGAGGTGAGGAACACTGAAGCTATTTGTGTTGGTAAATTTACTAGAGATAGATCTTAGCAGAACTTCAATTTTTAGAGTTAATGGAGGGAGTGAAATAAGGATGTAATTATTTGGTTTTGTGGATATAGTGGTGACACTTGATATGACTTAGTTAACTTGATACATTATGCAGCATCTTACTGGTTATGTTTAAGCTAGCCCTCTGGATAAAAATGCAGGTAAAATTCAATATAGAGATGTTCATTTTGTTTTTCAAAATATTTTTGCTTGATCTTCTACTAGTAAATTAAAACGTCCAGAAGAAACAGGATTTTATTAACAGCTTAAGCTGCTCAGCTGTTGAAAACATTAAGATTATGCAATAGAGCAAAAATGAAAAGATAAGAATAGGGGTTTTTTGGGGAAAAGGCCCTTCTGATTTTCAATTTTGATAATCCTAGTTAGTAAAATAGCATGGTGTTTGTTAAATTTGATTAAAGTATAAAGGGGAATAAGTTCAGAAATCATTGACTTTTATAGTTTTATAATGCCAATGCCTGCTCCTTAGAGAGGGAATTCCACCAGTTATACCTAAAGGAGATTTATTTATTTATTTTGTAAGGTGCCTCTTGTATGAAGAAAAAGCAATGGAGCTTAATGTGTGAGAGGTAAAACGATTACAGTAAAACTTATCCATCTCCATGTTTATTATTTATTCTTATTAATCATTGATCTAGTGCACATGAATGTGCTTGGAGCTTTTCAGTAAGGTATAGAGAGTAATACCGTCATCTGATAAACATACCCCCCACCAAAAGACACCCATTGCCTACCCAGAAAAAAACCCTTGCATCTTTAGTGCAACATAGCAAAGGCATGTTCCCATGATTTCTGGTGAAATTAAGTTGCTCATCAGTCTTTTCACTCTCTTGTAATTACTTTTACTGACATGCAGGCTGTAATATTTGAATCCTAAGAAGTTTTTAGAAAGTGCAAGAATGTTTCGGCTCCAAACTTCACTGTTCTGGGCATCTAGCCTTGGATCAGTGGAAGCTGGGTAGTCCCTCCTGCAAATGTGATTACTGATTTAATTACAATGGAAGCATGCAAATGGGGACTTGTCACTGCTAAAGAAAGGACAAATGCATATTTGTCTACAGAGCGTTTTTCAGGACGTTGAAAATTTGGCCCTTAAATAAATGGACTAATACAAAAAAATTTTAAGTGAGCTTAGGTCTTAATGCTTTTCATAGAGCAAGTGATGTGCTCACCTAGGTGATCTGGCCACATCTAGGCCTATGTTATAAACTATGAGTGGGTTCTGAGATTCTCCTTATTACAGATTTGTTTTCTGAAATTAAACCTTCCTATAAAAGAAAGTACTACTTTAGTAAGATTGCATCAGAGTATGGTTTTTGGTACCATAGCTGTCAGTATTTCAGCAAACCTTTGGAGGGGAAGGTGTAATGATAAATTTAATATACCCTCACTTTGACGCTCCTGTGAATTGTTTCTGATCTCTCATCTCTTCCAAAGAGACAAGCACAATATTGGGGAGAAATTTTCCACAAAGGAAATTATCATCCATTTCCCTCAATGGAAAAAAAAATCACCTATGTATGCTTAATATCAGGACCCAGGTCTTTGTTTTATAGTAGTTCTTATCAGTTTGTGTGAATATGAGAGAATTTAGCATATTCCTTTGGTACCTGTGTTAAAGTATGTAAAGTTTTGGGGTCCGTTGTATTACAGAAAAGTGAGCCCTAAACCTTGCTGTGACGTGGCCTCAGATCACATTTAGGGAGCAGATTGCCATCTTTTCCTTGGCATGTTCTAAGTGTAAATTTTTTAGTATTTCTTTTTCATTTTGACAATGCTCATGTAAGAGATTGTGTTGATTTTTTTAACCATCTTTCCCAACCTTATTAAAGATCCTACCAGTGTGACAGAGAGAGCTAAGCCAGTGGAGACTTCATGCAGCTCATCCTTCCTTATTCATTCCACATCTAAGCAAGAGTATAAATTTGCTAGGTAACTGCCTTACTCATTGTTTTCTATTAAGGAATGCCTAAACGCCTCCCACCTGGCTTCTCAGCAGGACAGGCCAATCCGAACTTTATGCAAGGTCAGGTGCCTTCGACCACAGCAACTACCCCTGGGAATTCAGGAGCCCCTCAGCTGCAAGCAAATCAAAATGTCCAGCATGCAGGTTTGTTTTCTGTGATTTATTCAGCCAGCATTTATTGAACATTGTGAGGTAGGTAGACAACAAGGATATACAGAGAAGTAGAAGCCCTGGTCCTTCCCCTTAGTTTCAGACCTATAAATTCTTTCAGGGCAATAACTGATATATTGAAAGTAGGTAAAATGTCTGGAGAATCTAGAAACACCTAAAGAAAGGAGATAAAACTTGAGGTAGAGCTGGGATCAGCACTTTTTTTTTCCTGAAAAGAACCAGATAGTAAATATTTTAGGCTTTGCAGGTTATATGTTCTCTGTTGCAACTGCATAACTTTGCTGTTGCAGCACCAAAGTAGCCATAGACGATACATAAATGAATGACCATGGCAGTGTTCCAGCCTGCCTGTGTGCTACTGCAAAACTATATTCCTGAACTCTGAATTCATGTTTATTTACAAACTGGCAATGGGCCTCATTTGGCCCATGGACCATAGTTTGCTGACCGCTCAGTTAGTGAAAGGGCAAAAGTTGTTTCTGGCAAAGGAGATGATAGGTACAAAGGCATGGAGGCACATGGCATTTTGAACAACTGTGGCTTTTAAAATCTCTTTATAGTTCATGTTAACATTGTATATGCTGAGTGTCTGAATTCTGTGTTGTTTGAAGACCAGGCTTTAATCAATACAGGTTAGGAGGACAAATAGTGTGGAGCAGAATGGCTAAAAAGTATTTGTAAGCAACATTGTATAAGCCCAGACTTCATGTTTCTGGTTGCTTTTAGGTGGCACATGACTAACCCTCTTACCCTTTCTCATTCAGGAAATTTGGACTGAGGTAGCACAAATATTTTCTGAACTCCGATCCCCACTTGGAGTTAGTTCAGTTATGTGGTTCCAACATTAATTGTAAATCACTAAGGAAGGAGAATAGTTTTAAACTTAAAAAAAAAAAAACCTCTTGAAAGCTTAGAGAAGGGTAGGGCAAACTGCATGACTTCCCCTATCTGCTAATGCAAAACTATAATTCCTGAGCTATGTGAATTCATGTTTTCTATAGGAAGTTTTAAAATAGTGATAAAATCATTCATAATTCCTCCACATAAGCACAACTCTTTTATTGATATATTTTTCTATGGTGCCTTCCTCCCACATGCACATATTGTTTTGATTTCTCTGTTTATCCCATCTAAGAGAGCTCTACTCTTGTCTGTCGTTTTCTCTTCTCCTACCCTACATTATTGCTCTTGTTAGCTTTTACTTCTTCCTGTGAAAATACTTTGTTATTTTACTCTTGCCAACTAGACTCTAAGGGGTCAGGGATTTGGTCTATCTTGTTTATTGATGTTACCTCGGTACCAAAAATGCCTTGTACATATTAGGTACTCAATAGATAATTGTTGATTGGATGAATATACACTGGTATATTAGTGTATATAGTATATACAGTGGTCATGGAATTCAGTTTAAGGCCAGTTTAGAAAATCTTCCTTAGGATTCAGGAAAAATCTGGATTGTATGAACAGTGGACAGTTTGTTCCCTGTCTCCTGGCTGGAGCATGGACTGGGCTCATAACTTCATTGTGGCTACCACTTTTTAGTCCCCATTTAAAAATGAAAAAAAAAAAGTGGGGGGGATAAAATAAGCTAGAAGGTTATTCTACAAAAAGGGAGAGATAATATAAGCAGTTATAGGAAAGTCCCAAAGACCCAACAATAAGTAAACACTGCAGCAAGCCAGGCAGTGTTCTTTGTCTGAATTAGAAATAATTTAGAAGAATAAAACATGTCCCATGTGGTCCACCAGGGACTGCCACAGGGGAGGGTCACTGAAGTTTTAACATGCTTTGTTGACTGTCCTCTGTCTGCAGCTTCTGAATTGTCTGTTAGTTCCACCAGAGGCTCAGCTTCCAGATCAAGATTAAATAATTTTTACCACATTGGGGCAGAGGAGACCTGTCTTTAAGAAGTATTAGCTGTTCTTTTCTTTACAGTGCAGCATCCAGATATCAATCCAGATATCACATGCATAACCTTTGAGAGTCATTATTAGTTTTCCAAGGAGCATTTTTAAATGTCTTCTCAACTTTGCTGAAGTTTTCTTAAGCACTACATCACATTTTTTGTTTCCTGACTCATCTAAAGCAGAGCTTATTTCACTAGCCTACAGTGCTTTTCATAAATGTTCTTCATTTTAAGGTGGCTGCACATCATTTTTAAATAATGAGATGCTGCCTTTCTCTTTGTTTAATCTAAGAGAAAATAAACTTTATTGATCTTCAAAATGTTATCTTTAAGTTACCAAATAGGAGTAAAGAAACGGTTTCTCCTTCTCTGTTGTATGGTCACTGAGAATATACGCCACAGTCACATATCCATACTATGGAAAACTCACAGAAGTATGTTAAGCACAGCACATTTGTTTATGTTGGTCAGTGGATATGGGTGAGTTGTGTTTTTCTAATAAGGTAATTTGAGAATCTTAATACCAACAAGATAATAGTATTACTTTCTGAAACTGTGCCTTTTTTTTTTTAAAGGTGGTCAAGGAGCTGGTCCTCCTCAAAACCAGATGCAGGTGTCCCACGGGCCACCAAATATGATGCAGCCCAGCCTCATGGGAATTCATGGCAACATGAACAACCAACAGGCTGGTAGTTCTGGGGTTCCTCAGGTGAACCTGGGCAACATGCAAGGCCAGCCCCAGCAGGGCCCACCATCTCAGCTGATGAGCATGCACCAGCAGATCGTGCCCTCCCAGGGCCAGATGGTCCAGCAACAAGGAACCTTGAACCCTCAGAACCCTATGATCCTTTCAAGGGCCCAGCTTATGCCGCAGGGTCAGATGATGGTGAATCCTCAGAGCCAAAATCTTGGACCCTCGCCCCAGAGGATGACCCCACCCAAGCAGATGCTTCCCCAGCAGGGCCCACAAATGATGGCACCACATAACCAGATGATGGGGCCTCAGGGGCAAGTTTTGCTTCAACAGAACCCAATGATAGAGCAGATTATGACCAATCAGATGCAGGGGAATAAGCAACAGTTTAACACTCAGAACCAATCTAATGTCATGTCGGGACCAGCACAGATAATGAGGGGACCAACTCCAAACATGCAAGGAAACATGGTGCAGTTTACGGGACAGATGTCAGGACAGATGCTGCCCCAGCAAGGGCCCGTGAACAACAGTCCATCTCAGGTTATGGGGATTCAGGGGCAGGTCTTGAGGCCACCAGGGCCCAGCCCACATATGGCCCAGCCGCATGGCGATCCTGCTACTACAGCAAATAACGATGTCAGCTTGTCTCAGATGATGCCTGACGTTAGCATGCAACAAAGCAACATGGTCCCCCCCCACGTGCAGGCCATGCAGGGAAACAGTGCCTCGGGAAACCACTTCTCAGGCCATGGGATGCCTTTCAATGCACCTTTCAGTGGAGCACCCAATGGAAATCAGATGTCCTGTGGTCAGAATCCAGGCTTCCCGGTCAATAAGGATGTCACGCTAACAAGCCCATTGTTGGTCAACTTATTGCAGAGTGATATCTCTGCAGGCCATTTTGGGGTAAACAATAAGCAAAATAATACCAACGCAAATAAACCGAAGAAGAAGAAACCCCCTCGGAAGAAGAAAAATAGTCAGCAGGATCTAAAGTAGGTTGTGATAGTTTTGCCTAAAATCTTACTCATTTATTTCTATGTGAACAACTTTTTTTGATGGAAAATTTTAAACATGTATAAAATAAGAATAGTATAATGAAATTACCCCTGCTTCAAATTATCAGCTCATAATCCATCTTGCCTTCATCCATGCTCTCCCCATTATCCTCTTGGTTATTTTAAAGCAAGTTCACTTTAAATATTTCAGTATGTACCTCTGAAAAATAAGGACAGGTTTTTGTCTTTGTTTTGTGTTTTTTATGACCACACAATACCATTAGCACACCTGGAAAAACTAATACTTCCTTCATATTCTCACATTTCCAGACAGTGTCCACATTTCCCTGATTATCTCAAATTAAGTTTTTTTACAGTTTGTTCAAATACGGAGCCAAACAAGGTTCATACATTGCAGTCAACTGATATATGTCTCTTAAGTCTGTAGTCTCGGGGGGGTTGTGGCATTCAGAGCCTGAAAGGTAGCCAGTGCTGCCACACTGCAACTCCACAAAGCATGTCAGGTTTATAATGACTGTTGGGGAACCAGAAAGGCTGTATGTGTTTTGGAAATGAAAACCGTTTATGGAGACTCCCTTCTGTCTCTCAAATAGAAACGGCTTTTTGTACAGGTGCCTTTCCTTTAAAGGCTCTTTATCATCAGCAGCAGCTTAAAATCTCATGCTAAGATGATTGGACCTTTTAAATCAGTTAACCCTTTTTGTAAAGGTGAGTTCTTTTGCAAGATTACAGCAGGAAGGGCAATTAATTTATATTACATTTCCTGAAGCTAAGCATTAATTTAAGTCATATTTTTGGCCTTGATAAAATGTTTCCAAAAGGAATATTGATTAAACTAGATTTTCTGCCTTTAATTATAAAACTGAAATTCAGAGACATTTATTACCAGAAAATAGTGACTGAGGAGTGTAAAACAGGTTAATTCAAATAAATTGCTAGAACTATAGAAGAGAATAGGGGAGCTTTAGTTAAGGAAACAGAAATGTTCAAAATAAAACCAACTGCCTTTTTCTCAGCCTTCTCACAATATTTCTTTGGTTGTACTCTAATATTATATCATATTCACTTTTTTCTTGAATCTTATAAATCAAAATTCAGTAATTGTATATTAACAACCTATATTTTTGCTGAATTCAGAATTAATAACCCGTTTGGTTATCTGATTTTTCCAATAGCTCTTTCTAAGTTAAATTCTTTACTACTATTGACCTGTGTGGGAATAACATTTCTGTGGCAATATTTATTCCTCCCAGTAATCTAGGAGTAAAATTGCAGGATTCTTCAGTTGCCATTAGTATGGATTTTTGCTGTCTGCACCAGCACTTAGGGAGATTGCTTACTTGTTGGGGCTACAGATTGTGAAAAGGGCCTTATACAGCATCAAGGCTCCTAGGAAGGGAGACAATAAGTTAAAAGTAAGAGTGCATGCTCCCAATTCTACCACTAGCTTACTGTGGAACCTTGGACCTGTTTTCTAACACCTCTGTGGGCCTTTGTTTTTTCATCCATAACATGAGGTAACTGGACCAGGTATCGGAGATATTTTTTTTAGCAATACAGTTCTTTGAAAGTAAAGGATACTGCAGAATCCTTGCCTATAATTTGAAGTGAGAGAGAAGTCATATAAGAAGCAAATTGATATAGGCATCTGCATGTGCTCAGGACCTGCTTCAGGTTCTGAATTCCCATGTGCTAGGGCTTTTAAAATGGATTTAAGGTAATGAAACTACACAGAGTACAGTGAGGTAAAATACTGTCTAAAAGTGGGCGACCAATATCAGGGCAAAGGGAAACAAAAGGTAGAAAAGAAAAGTACAGCTAAGAGTAAGATTAAAAACAAAATGAGGGCTGTGAGCACTCTGGTTCTTTGGGAATGTGGGTGTTAGTAAGTAACGTTTTTTTCTTCCCCACTAAAAATTCCAAGGTTCACCCAGGTAAAAATGAAAGCATCCCAAAGCCAATGGGGATGTCTTAAATAAATACACATTCTGCAACAAAATTAATTAGCTTTGTCCTGCTATTCTCTGGCTTTCTTTGTTCTCTGAATACCATTTTCATTAGCCAATCTACAGCTTCTTGCAAGGTGTTATGAATTGTTGGAGCCACCACTGCAATATTCACAAAAAAAGAAATAATCTGGACTCCCTGGTTGAATTTGATAGCTACCCTAAAGATAATGTGGTTTCATAGGCACAGTACTTTATAATATTGATAACCCAAACTATGATCCCTTAAAACATCTAAGGGATGGATGATTACATGAAAATCATTATATCAGAAATTTGTAGAAAACACTTTGAGTAAATAGCCATGTTATTAAATTAAGTGGATTTTAACATTTAATGAAATTGGCAGATTTTTTATGCCAAATATTGAATACTTCATCAGACTAGAGAGATGTAAATAATGCTAAGAATGATAATGCAAATAGATTTCTTCAGAAACAGGGGAGGGGTTAAGCTTAGTTTTGTGTATAAACTATACAACTTACTCTCAAATGTGTAATTTATCTTTTAGCACCCCAGATACTCGCCCAGCTGGTCTGGAGGAGGCTGATCAGCAGCCATTGCCTGGAGAACAAGGAATTAACTTGGACAACTCAGGCCCTAAACTGCCAGAATTTTCAAACCGACCACCAGGTGATAAAATGTTAACTAAAGTTTATATGCTTGTCATCATTTATTTACAGCATTATAAGTCTTTTTTTCAAGGAAACAATAGTATTTTATTTTGTCTACTAACTAGGCTACTTTGGTGGTTTAATGTGTCTAGTATTTGGAAACTGTGCCTTGATATTAAGTAAAAAAATTTCAGATATAACTTCTGAAGGCATGTATGTGTGCATGTGTGTGTATGTATTTGTGTGTGTGTGTGTGTGTGTGTGTGTGTATTTTGCTCAAATTAGTCTTCATTATTTTAGGTCTTCATAAAATCAGACTAAAATGTCAAGTGCCTCTTTATTCTTGTCAATATCAAGGTTCTAGTTGGCATCAAAATGGATTAATATTAAATGAAAAGATGTTTTCACTCTAATCCTGCTTGCCTGCCTTTCCTGCAGCCTTTCCTACTGGGGCTTTCTCAAAGCAGAGAACTACCAGGGTTTAAAATAAGATTTTTTAAATAGAACTTTTATTATGAATCTTTAAACATAAAAAATATGTAAAGAGTAATAAAACAGACACTCATGTACTTCCTACCCAGGTTAATAATAAATAGGACCAATATTGTTGAAGCCCTCTGTGTTGTATACTCCTCTGATTATAAAATAATATCATCCTCTAAATGTTGAAAATTATGTTGAAAAGGAAAAAGTCTCCTAAAATTCGTTCATTCTAACCTAGGTATTATAGAACCAAGGCCAGCTGCCACAGTGTCTCTATACCTGGTTCCTCTTGGCCTGAGCAGTGATTTGTAACTTTATTCCCCTGTGACACAGTTGAAGACACACAAGCCTGTCACTTTTAGGCCACACTTCCATGTGTATACAAAGGATTATGTTTTGTTTCTTCCTTTCTAGTTCCTCCACCTCCTTTTTTGGCATGTAAGTGTAAGTGATGTTATTTTAGGGATAAACTTTAGTCCACCCTTAATTTATGTATTTTAAAAGTGAATCAAAAAAAAAAGTGAATTCATTATGATGTCAATACTTTGTGTTACTTATTACAAATTGTTTTGGCACACCACACTTCCCATCAGTGAGTTACAGCAGCACAATTGAGGCTGGGAGGTCACCAGTCTTTGGTGGTGGTCCAGAGGCATTATGAACAGGAAGGTGCCTTCTTCCCTCAGATACATCTGAATTCTTCTATTAAATCGCAGGGGTTCTCACACACATTATTGCTTCCTTTCTACAGTTTGCAAACTGGGAGCCTGTAGGCTGAATTTAGCCTATGATATGTTTGAATTGTCATGCAGCATCCTAAACCAAACAGAAACCTGAATTTAAATGCCTTTAGATAGAGCATCAGCTCTGCAGTTTGGCTTTGTCCACAGAACTACTGCTGTCTTATACCAGCCCACTTCTCTTCTTCATTACCGGTCTGGCCCCTAAAGGCATATGAATTTTCATCCCTTGATTAATAAACTTGGTTTTTGATTATGTTATATGCACGTGTGTGTGTCCTGGCTTTCCCTCTCCACCATTCTGTCACAACAACCCCAATCTATCTTATCATTAATGCCCTTTGGACTGCTGCCTCCAGCTTCTGGAACCTTTACAGTAGCCATGCCCTTAACTGTTACTTTCGAGAGAGGCTGCTGTATTGTCTGTGCTGCTGTCTTTTGGTATCTATGCTGTCTGGTGGCCTAATTTTAAAGAAAAAGGCATTTGCATCATAGCCCTGACATCAAGGCTTCTACAGAAATTACAGTTCTTAACATGGGAACCTGAGTTAAACCTATAGAAATGCCATATGTTGTTGGCTTTATAAATGTAAAGAGGTTAGTTGGGCCTAAAACAAAAAAGGATTAAAAAGAAACTTCAAAACTGCATTCTGCACATTGTACTCATTGGTGCCATGTCTATCATTGGCTAGAAGACATTGATTAGCTATTAAACACAGGGTGTGACCCTGTGGCAGCAGCATTTGATAGCTGCTCTGTGAAAATCTTGAGCCAACACTTCTTCTGACTGCCAGGGCCAGCTGTCCTTATGCCTGTACCTTCATAAAACTTTCCTAATGTATTTTTCATGCAACAGTGAAATAAATCTAGTTTGTGAAATTGTATTTATCCCAGTTATATGCCCGCTTTTCCCCACTGAACAACCTTTATTCTTGGTTAATGATCTTTCCATCCTTTCTGCTGATTGTGTAAGGTTTTGGTTCTAAAATGCCAAATAAAATCTTCACAAAAGAAAGAATCATTTGAGATGTTGACTTCTAGAAATCTATAAGGCATTGTCCCTCAGAGTTCTTTTCCTGAAATTATTTTTTATTCCTGAGGGCTGTGCTTCTTGCTTATTCTTCAATTATGGATTCATAGAAAATATTTCTCCAAATAAAGTTTTACATGTAAGAAAGTAAACAGAAATTAATATTCGTAAAAAGAACTTCAGTGCCCTCATTTTATTTTCAATGTGTGTATCAGCTTCTATTAGCTCCTACTATTTATTGAACTGATTTATGTCGGAGGGGCAGTTTAATTCATTGGGTTTCCCAAAGAATTGAGCCTGAAGGATGCAGCATGGTGTGTGAAGCCAATGGATTGGAGTAATTTTAAATCCCTCTTCCTTAAGGAATTGAATCCTAGAATTTTATATTTTACTTCTGTTGAAAGAATAAAAAGGCTATCTTCAATGCTGGCATTTTCAACAAAACCAAGTCTTAAAAAAATTAATCTGTGCTAACAGAAAAAAAGTGACTCTTAAATGCTTCATTCACAAGTACAATGAAATATTTACTATGCTTGCATGAGACCCCAGTGCTGGGCGGTCAGCTGTTTGCTGTTGATGGAGTTTTTCTCGTGTCATCTGAATGTTTGGCTGGTATAGACTTGGCCAGTTTCAGTGCATAGCACAGTGTCTATTAGAGTCTTAGTGCAGTGATGCCTCATTCAAACCCTGAAGACTGAGGAGCTCCAGGTTCTTGATGCTTTGCTTTTTGCTTCCTTAAGCAGTGTGCCTCTTTGCTTATGTCAGAGAATGAGGGGCTGCCCCTACCCCCCTGGGAACGGGCACGTCTGAGCTGTTTGTGCACAGTCTGTGCAACCTAGATGAGTATTGCTTGGCTATACTCTAAAGGTAGCCAAGTTTTCTTGCTGAAAATCTAACTTCCCTGATTTTGGGGGCTCGTTTTAGGTTATCCTTCTCAACCAGTTGAACAGAGGCCACTTCAGCAGATGCCTCCTCAGCTCATGCAGCATGTGGCGCCCCCACCCCAGCCACCACAGCAGCAGCCGCCGCCGCCGCAGCAGCCACCGCCCCCCAGTCAGCCACAGTCTCAGCAGCAGCAGCAGCAGCAAATGATGATGATGCTCATGATGCAGCAGGACCCCAAATCAGTTAGGCTTCCAGTCTCCCAGAGCGTCCATCCCCCAAGGGGCCCCCTGAATCCAGACTCCCAGAGAATGCCCATGCAACAGAGTGGCAGTGTGCCTGTCATGGTCAGTTTGCAAGGACCTGCCTCCGTGCCGCCATCACCTGATAAGCAAAGAATGCCAATGCCTGTGAATACTCCTTTGGGAAGCAATTCAAGGAAAATGGTGTACCAGGAGAACCCCCAGAATCCTTCCAGCTCACCACTGGGAGAGATGTCCTCACTCCCTGAAGCAAGTGGCAGTGAAGTACCATCTGTCTCAGGAGGCCCAAATAACATGCCTTCACATTTAGTGGTTTCCCAGAATCAGTTAATGATGACAGGGCCAAAACCTGGACCATCACCCCTTGCAACAACTCAAGGTGCAACTCCCCAGCAGCCTCCTGTAAATTCCCTGCCCAGCTCTCACGGCCACCACTTTGCAAATGTGGCTGCCCCAACCCAAACATCTAGGCCTAAAACACCAAACAGAGCCAGCCCCAGACCCTATTATCCTCAGACACCCAACAACCGCCCTCCCAGCACAGAACCTTCAGAAATCAGTCTATCACCAGAAAGACTCAATGCCTCCATAGCAGGACTCTTCCCCCCACAGATTAATATTCCTTTACCTCCCAGGCCAAATTTAAACAGAGGCTTTGATCAACAGGGCCTAAATCCAACAACTTTGAAGGCGATCGGACAAGCACCTTCAAATCTTACCATGAATAATCCTTCCAATTTTGCTGCCCCACAGACTCACAAATTAGATTCTGTGGTGGTGAATTCTGGAAAGCAGTCTAATTCTGGAGCAACAAAACGGGCAAGTCCAAGCAACAGTCGCAGGTCTAGTCCTGGGTCAAGTAGGAAAACCACCCCAAGTCCAGGGAGACAAAATTCAAAAGCCCCTAAACTTACTCTTGCCTCTCAAACAAATGCAACCTTGTTGCAAAATGTGGAGTTGCCAAGAAACGTATTGGTCAGTCCTACTCCTTTGGCCAATCCCCCCGTACCTGGGAGCTTCCCTAACAACAGCGGGCTGAATCCTCAGAATCCTACCATTCCTGTGGCTGCAATAGGGGGTGTTCTTGAGGATAACAAGGAGAGCTTGACTATGCCTCAGGACAGCGATTGCCAGAATTCCCAGGGTAGGAAGGAGCAGGTAAACGAGCTAAAAGCAGTCCCTGCCCAAGAAGTTAAAATGGTCCCTGAAGATCAATCCAAAAAGGATGGGCAACCTTCGGATACTAACAAACTTCCCAGTGTCGAAGAGAACAAAAATTTGGTGTCTCCTGCTATGAGGGAAGCACCAACATCGTTAAGTCAACTTCTTGACAACTCTGGAGCTCCTAATGTGACCATTAAACCCCCTGGGCTTACAGATCTGGAAGTAACACCTCCAGTAGTTTCTGGAGAGGACCTGAAAAAAGCATCTGTCATTCCCACACTGCAGGATTCGTCTCCTAAAGAACCCTCTAATTCCCTAAATTTACCTCACAGTAACGAGCCGTGTTCAACCCTTGTGCATCCAGAATTGAGTGAGGTCAGTTCTAATGTTGCACCAAGCATCCCTCAAGTAATGTCAAGACCTGTCAGCTCTTCCTCCATTTCCACTCCTTTGCCCCCAAATCAGATAACTGTTTTTGTAACTTCCAATCCCATCACAACTTCAGCTAACACATCAGCAGCTCTGCCAACTCACCTGCAGTCTGCATTAATGTCAACAGTTGTCACAATGCCCAATGTGGGTAGCAAGGTTATGGTTTCTGAGGGACAGTCAGCTGCTCAGTCAAATGCCCGGCCTCAGTTCATTACACCTGTCTTTATCAATTCATCCTCAATAATTCAGGTTATGAAAGGATCACAGCCAAGCACAATTCCTGCAACCCCACTGACAACCAACTCTGGCTTGATGCCTCCCTCTGTTGCAGTCGTTGGCCCTTTACACATACCTCAGAATATAAAATTTTCTTCTGCTCCTGTACTGCCTAATGCCCCCTCCAGTAGTCCTGCTGCAAACATACAGACAAGTCGACCCTTGGTCCTTAACTCACGAGCCACCCCTGTTCAGCTTCCTTCCCCACCTTGTACAACTTCTCCAGTTGTCCCTCCTCATCCCCCTGTCCAGCAAGTAAAAGAACTGAATCCAGAGGAGACTAGTCCTCAGGTGAGCACCTCAGCAGATCAGAGCACTCTGCCCTCTTCACAGTCAACCACAGTGGTTTCTCCCCTTTTGACCAATAGTCCAGGCTCCTCTGTCAACCGGCGAAGCCCAGTCTCATCTAGTAAGGGCAAAGGAAAAGTGGACAAAATCGGCCAGATTTTGCTGACCAAGGCGTGTAAAAAAGTTACAGGCTCTCTTGAGAAAGGGGAAGAACAATATGGTGCAGATGGAGAAACTGAAGGCCAAGGGCTAGAGACCACAGCTCCAGGGCTCATGGGAACAGAGCAGTTATCCACAGAGCTGGACAGTAAAACCCCAACACCCCCAGCACCCACTCTGCTAAAAATGACCTCTAGCCCTGTGGGCCCAGGCTCCGCCTCAGCAGGACCCAGCTTACCTGGCAGTACTCTCCCCACCAATGTACGCTCAATAGTAACCACTCTGGTACCCTCTGAGCTCATCTCCGCGGCGCCGACCACAAAAAACAATCATATTGGCATAGCATCTGAGCCACTTGCAGGTGGCCTAGTGGAGGAGAAGGTGGGATCTCATCCAGAGCTTCTACCCAGCATAGGTATGTACTTGGCGCCTGGCATCATCTCGTGTCAATTTTTGATGACCTATCCCACAAG
Source organism: Eubalaena glacialis (assembly GCF_028564815.1). Taxonomy (NCBI): domain Eukaryota; kingdom Metazoa; phylum Chordata; class Mammalia; order Artiodactyla; family Balaenidae; genus Eubalaena; species Eubalaena glacialis. The sequence continues at coordinate 25,077,589 of NC_083728.1, forward strand.
AGAAAGCATGACTCCTTTTCTACTTGGAGGAAGAAGAATGGGCTAAATGGCAATAGTGATGGTTTCATTTATTTGAAGTACGCTGGGAAATAATACTTTCCTTTTAAAATCCCACGTTGTTTACATTCATTAATATGGTTCTCTCTCAGCTCCTGAAATAATCATATACCTTTTATTTACATAAAATTTTTCATTTTACAAAGAAGCATTTTCACCTATGTTACATCATCTTCATACTAACCATGTCAGGTAGCCCTAACCCCATTCTGTGGGTGAGAAGATTGAAGGTCAGAGTTCAGTATTCATTCCAAGTCTATACTGTGAGCCTCCAGTTTAACCATGTCCCTTAAGGGTAAACAGCAGTTTCTGCAGGGTCTCCTTACTGTGGTAAAGACTTGCTCTCAACTGTTCAGAGCAGGTTTCTCATAGCCCCTTCCTCATTGTACTCTATCCCAGGGACTCTTCCCTTCTGACTGGCTACTCCAGGGGAGAGCTTTCCAGAAAACCAGCTTTCATGGTAATAGACATGGGAGGAGCAAAGTGGTTGAGAGATAGGCTTAGGTTGGTGCCAGCATTTACCAGCTGTTTGGGCTTAGGCAAGTTACTTGACTAAGTTACTCCAAACTTTAGTTTCCTCCTTTGTAAAATGGGGACAATAGTAGTTGTAAGAATTCAATGAGATAATGTATATAACATTTTTAGCACAGGGCTAGAATATAGTAATCATTCAATAATAGGTAAAGAATTCTTATGACCAGTTTCTTTTTGATGTAATCTCTTTGAAAATTAGACCATTCCATTCATGTATTTCTAGTTCAGATTATTTCCTATGTACTGGTAAGGTGGGCTAATGATGGAAACGTAGATGTCCTTACATCTCCCCTCCTTCCCTTGGCATCTCCCCCCGCACCCCCCCACCACCTACATAATATTCCTCCTTCTATGAGGCTTAAGTGTTACAGGAGCTCTATTTCCCCAGAGTGGAATCAGTCAAACACTGCCAAAGCTCAAAGGACCTTTGCTGTATCCTAGGCCAGCCAATAGCGCCTATCTGTTTATGCAGCTAAAATGCTTCGAGGGGCAGGAGGAGGGGCAGAACGAACACAAGCTTCTGGTAGGATCAGAGTTCAAATTCTAGCTCCACTGGTACCAGTTGCAGTTGGGTAAATCCCTTAACCTCTTGTAAGCCATGTACTTCACCAGTAAACTGGAGATTGTAATTCCTACCTCCCAGAATTTATACAAAGATTTATACAACGATTCATTGAGCGGGCTTAGCGTAAAAGCCAGCACACTGCCTCACACAGAGCCCTGGAAAGGTTAATTCCCCTTCTCTGCCTATTCACTTCAAAACTAGAGATAGGGATAAAGGCCTTTAAGAAGTTCTCTGCCCTTGGAGGAGACAGAGACTTCATAGGGCTGGGTGCTGTAGATTCCTGGTTCTAGTTCTGTTGATGTAGGTGAGCCCTAAGAATTTTTTAAAAACCTGGTGTGACTTAAATATATTATCCACTATTAAATGTTTCCATTCTACTTCCTTTCAGGGAACCTTTCCCTCTGATACCAAGAGAATAATGATGAAGTTGTTAGAAAATAACTTTTATCTGGATCCTGTGTAAACCTAGAGAAATATAGGAGCATTAGGGAGATGAACCAGTAGTTGGAAAAAAAACTTCTCAATTTCAGTTAAGATTATTTCCATTATTTTACAAGGGGCTTCTGTGCTTTTACCTTGAAAGTGTGAGAAACCAATACTGGAGTAAAAAATAAAAGTTAAGGTACAGTTTTAAGCTTTATTAGATAAGCATCCAAAATAAATTCTTAACACAAATGCATCATTGACTAAGCAGGGAGAGAAATCTACAAAAGTCACAATTTCCACGTGAGGGTAAAACTTATTGTTGTAGAGTTTATCTAGGATGTTAGACTGAGTGTCAAGATGGGAGGACATAACCTTGAGTGACTGTGGCATATCTGTGTCTTCAATCTTTACGGTATGATCCCAGAAGTTCCAATTCTAGAGTACATTGTGTATTCTATTCCATTCCTCTTCAAGGGCCTGAGTTCTCTCTGTCCTTGAAAGCCTAATTCTGATGTTTCTCCCTTTAGTGTACCTTCAGATTTCTCAATCTAGAATTGATTTCCCTTGCTTTGGACTCCCATAGTACTTTATACTTTATGAATCTGCTTCATATAACATCACAGTTCACTCCAGAGTACCACTTGTGTATATCTTTAATACTAGACTGAGTTCCTGATGGGCAAGAAGAATGGAATTTGGTCTCTAAGGGTGCCTGGCACAGAGCCTTGCCCCTAGTAAGTTCTTGGTAATTGTTAGATAAGTAGATAACATATCAAATTGATTTGATTCATTAAATATGAATTGAATACCTGCTTTATGCCCATCACACTTGCCAGGTGCTATAGAAAAGTACACAATATATGATTCATTTCGGGTCTCAAGGAATATAGTCTTTAGAGGGTTGAGACAATTTTTTAAATGCTAAGGTTGAATGGTATAATTGTCCTTCTGAAAGTGGTTTGGGTTGCCTACTAAAGTATGTTTTTGGGTTTTTTAGACCAAAAAAAACAAAACAAAAATTATGGGTGCTGTTGTCCTCATGGCCATATCCTTCCTTGATCTTTGCACATACTAAAAGGAAAAACAGACTCCCCTAGCGTTAGTCTTTGTTACTGAGTGTTAAGGTAGTTAATTTTTTAAGCAAGTTTTGGAATGTACTGTGCTTTCTTGAAGTTAACTAACTTCAAGTACTGCTTTCTAAGAATATGTGTATTTCAGCAGTTACTTAGCCCTTGATTCAGTCAATGCTTTCTGCTTTGTTTAGAAAAGAATGTTAAAGGCCTGTTTCTTTTCTTTTTTTTTTTTTTTTTCCTTGCCTTAGCCCCTTCACAGAGTTTAGTCCCAAAGGAAACTCCAGCCACAGCACTGCAGGGGTCTGTTCCCAGACCAGGTAAGGCCCACCTTGGAAAAATTTCTTGAGTGGAATAGGTTACATGTGAAGGAACCACTGCTGTCCTCAGTGTGCCAGGAAATGGCTGAAACTATCTTACCTATTTGCTTCAGAGCAGACTTCGGTTGAGTGGCAGAGCTTATGCAGTACTATTTGAAGTTATTTTTCCCCTGACCAGCTTGCTCTCTGACGCATTCCTCATGTCAGCCAGGGAACTCAAGAAGGACATCTCAGTGCCCATTGTCTGCCACCAAGCCGTGGGTGGTTTCCATTGCAGAGTTTTCCCTGTTCCATGACCCTGGCACCCATAGCTGGCAGCTGACTGATTGGCATACGGTAACTCACTGGGGTGGGAGGCATTACTGCATTAAGATAGTAATTGTATTATCATGACAGGAGTGGAGGCTTGTTCCGAAAACCTCTGCTGCAGTGAGGTAGCCATTCCTCCAGGGAATCAGAGTCATTTCAGTCATGTCTGGATGGCGTTAAGTTTCTTCCCATGACCAAGATATTGTAAATAGCACTAGGGATGGTGTTTCTGGAAGGTGGAGCCCATGGTAATCTGACAAATAACTACTGTGAAATGCTGGGTCAGCTCTGAATGCATGAGGATCTTGATGGCAATAACAGCCGTCAAGATTAGACTGCCAAAGCAGATAAAGATTATAGATTTGTTACAGTTTAGTCTTACCTGGCTCTTCGTCATTGTAGGTTATTGACGGATACCACCCCCCCACACAAAAAAAGAAGTATGACTGCTTTCCACAAGGAGGTTAGAGTCTCGCTGACAATACAGTTCACACACTTGACAAAATTAAAAAAAAAAAAAAGTTTAATTTTGAATCTAAGTCAGTAAAAGTAAGGTAAAAGTTGGGAATTCCCTGGCAGTCCAGTGGTCAGGACTCTGTGCTCTCACTGCCGAGGGCCCAGGTTCAATCCCTGGTCGGGGAACTAAAATCCCACAAGCTGCACGGGGCAGCCAAAAAAAATTAAAAATAAATAAAATAAAATAAAAAATATTTTTTAAAAAAGTAAGGTAAAAGTTGTGATTATTTTAAAACCTGCTTCATGGTGCCATGTCCTATATGATGGATAGGACTTTCTGTTGTACATTCTTTGGGTAAAACCAGGCCTCTGAAAAAATGGATGAGCAAAAAACATTTTAGCCACCCAGATTCATTTGCTACCAACTACCCACATGATACCTGAGAAGGGTAGAAATGGAACAAATTCTTCAGAGAAGGAATTAGATAGTAAAACTCATTTTTGATGAGAAAAGGAGCAACTAGAAAGGGGAAGGGAATTCCATCTCCTGCCCCAACTCTTTTCTCCAGAAGATGGACTTTACCGTATCATATGTCCTCCTTCTCAGAGTAATTTGCTGAAGAATCTTGTTCCTTTTAAAAGTTTGGCTCAAATGAATCTCCTTAAAATACTGCCTAGACCAATAATTGCCTTCACCAAAACCCCTTTGATCTCCACTTAAACGAATTAGCTGTGATAGTGTTAAAATTGTCAAAAGCATTGAATTTTGTTTCAGAAGAGCAAACTAACCAAAATTTTTTGTAGTAAACCTCTTTTGACTTGAGCCATTTTTATTTTTGAGCACACATTTCCTGAGTTTCTTTGCTCCAGCAGAGCCAACAAGGCAGCAGAGACTCAGTGAGTTGGTATCTATTTCTTGTGGAGGGGGTTCCAGGTTTTATGGGTTAGATATGGGGAGCTAAATAACAAATGAGAAGCATGGATTCTCTTCTGCCAGCATCTTTCATTGAAGGCAGAGTAGGACAGCCTCCTTACGTGAAGGCTGCATCAACATGAGCATCATAGCAATACTAATAATAGCTAATACTGAGTTATTACTAAGTGCTGCTGTACTAAGTTTTTTATATGTGTTATTTAATTTAATCTTTTTAACTTTGAGGTGGGTAAAGTGGTTATCGCCATTTTTCAGATGAGACATTGAGCACAGAGAGGTCAAGCAGTTTGCCCAAGGTCACATGGCTAATAAGCAGTGAGGTCAAAATAACCCAGGCACTCTGACTCCACTGCCTTCAAGGAGGTTACTGTGTAATAAGTAGGGTAGGTTAGACATGTACACTGAGTTTGAGGTCTTGAATTCCCTGAAACGGGGGACAGGGAAACGACTGTGGGAGACCAGAGGCAGGAGAGATGACTGCTATCTGATGCATCAGGGATGGTCTTTTGGAAAAGATGGAACTACCTAAAGGCATATAATGGAGGAAGAAGATGTTTTCCTGCTGGTGCTAATAAAGAAGTGCCTGGTAAACCCATAGGATGCTCATTTAAGCAAAACCCTGCTAGACAAATGACAGAGATTTTCCTTTTTTAGAGGGCATTGCTGAGAGGTAGAGAAGGAGAGGAACATAATGGGGTGTATAGGTGATATCTCAGAGTAAAGCAGCCTGCTCTCTAAAACTCAGGAATTCCTTTGGAGGAGAATGCATCCTTAATAGATATTTAAGACATATTGGAAGATTACTGTTTAAAAAAAATATGTCAAGAGGGAAGAGATATTCTAAGACTGAAAACAATCTCTTCTACATGAAAGGAAGAGGATTATTTTACTAAAATAGTAATAGCTCGATGAAATATGAACCAGGCAATGTAATTTAGTTACGTTGATCCAAACAGGATTACTTCACAGTATGGAGTAGAAATAAAAATAGACTGAGTAAGTATCTTATGCCCCAGACAACTGAGTTGTGTCCATGCCAGCTCTGTCTCTATACCACATTAGGGTGAGGATCCTGCTGCGCATGGAGACCCGTTAGCCTAAACAAGGCATTCAGAATTCTCATAGGCACCTAGCTTCTCTCTGTGGACATATACACCAGAAGCTCCTACATCTCATTTCTGTCCTTTGTATCTTTAACAGAACTCGAGGCAAATGCTGCCATAGTCTCTGGACAAAGGTAAGATGATCACTTCTGCAGACTTAGCATGAATATGGCATAAGCCTCTTTGAAAGGTATCATCTTTCTCAACCTTTAAACCTTTCCTCACCTTGTCCTTTTCCTTCACTCTTTGTACCAGTTTTTTTCCTGCTGAAGTAGGGAGCTGTCATGAGTACCAACCCCTCAGAGGTAACATTTCTTTTAACAAAACTTGATGGCTAAGTTTCTGCCTTTTGTGGTTGTTTTGAAAACTGGATGATGTAACATTTTCAGCACTCAGCATAGTGAGTAAATAGTAAGCAAGCATTCAGTATATAGGAGCTGTTGCCATCATTGTCATTAATAATAGTCCTTGCAACACCTTCTAAGTATAGCTGTTTGATCCTCAAGAGAAAGAATGGCAGATGGGGTCTGAGCGCAGAACCCATGCTTTTTCTTTTATACTGTGCTACCCCACATAACCTAACAAAATGAAATACAACTGTGGCTTCAACCTCTTTAGCCCCATGGAGAGAAGTATTATCGTATTACAAAAGTCATTCCTTTTTTAATGTAGGAATGTAGTAGATAACATTTTAAAGAATTTATCATACTTGTACATCAACTTAGGTTGTAATACCGCTTCACAGTCATTTTCTCATTTAATTATCATATCAACCCTGTGAGGTGGTTATAATAGCCAACATTTATTTGAATGCTGTTCCATGCCATATGTTGGGCTAAAAGCTCCCTAGATGTATTATCTCATTTAATTTTCACGGTATCTATTAGGAAAGGAAATTCTGTCTTACAGATAAGGAACCTAAAGCTCAGAGAGGTTAACTAAATTGCCCAAAGCCACAGATTCAGTAAATGGTGAAGCTGAGATTCAAACCCAGGCCTTGTGCCTCCAGAGCTCTCACACTTAATGTATTACAGCAGACAAGATGGGGATTTATAGATCAAGAATCTGAAACAGAGAGAAAGTTAAATATCGTGGCCAATAAATGTATAGGTAAGACTTGACCCCTGTTCTTCTGGCTCCAAATTCATTGCTATTCCTACTACCTGTCTAGTTTTATTTGGATTGGGCTTACGTTTGAATTCGTTTGCATATCTCAAAGTATACACCAACTATGTGGCTAGAGAAAGAAGAGATAATCAGACCAAAAATACCTTGTGGGTGTTTGTTCCCCAAGTTACCTGATCATTGACCATATAAACACCAGGACAGTATTGTTGAGGCTTTTGTTTTGCCGGGAGAAAGAGGTAGCTCCATTAGGAATCTTCTTCCTCAGAGGCTTTGACCATTTTCTGGGCTCCTAGCCAGAAAGCCATCCTTACCACCTCTAAAAGGATGTGTAAATCCCCCTGACTTGCAATTCTACCCCAGCTCCAGTCTCACCTCTCCTTGACTTGCCTTGGCTTGTGTGGGACAGTTGTTAGATGTAAAGCTAGGGTAATGAACAGTGTGGCCAAATTCCCAGGCATAGTGCCACTAACAAAGGGTCCTCTGTCAGGAGTAAACGATGGAGGGGTAGGGATAGTTGACAATCAGGCCATGGTTAAGAAGCTTACAATGTATTGGAAGACACAAGACACTAAAAACATACTGTACAGCCTGATGGGTGCTCTAGAATGCCAGACACAGACTGTGAACCCAAAAGACAAAAGAGACAACTCCACTTGGGGAATGAAGTCATGGAAGACTTCCCAGAAGAGGCACCCCTTTGACCAGTTTTTTGTTTTGTTTTTATTGCATTACTTTTGTTTCCATTCCATGTCTTACAAGTAAATTTAATCAACTCTCTCTTTTTTTTTAATGATTTTAACATGAGTTTTTTGAACCATGAAAGTAGTAAAAGTTTACTGAGGATAACTTGAAATTCAGATCAGAGAATTACAAAGAAGAAAATTACCAGTTAGCCAATATTCCTACAACTCAGCAGTATTCACTGTGTATATTTTAGTTGTTCTTCTAGTCCTCTTCACAGAGTATATACAGATAGAGTTAAAACACTCCAGTGTTCTATATATATATACTATAGTGTTTATCTATAGATCTAACATTATGTATTAGATATATAGTATTATATACACATATATATACACATATATATACCTCACACCCATTCATTCATATGTGGTTACATATATACTCAATATATATTATAATGAAAATGAGAGTATACTATTCATAATGTTGGTAGCTGTTTTTTTCCCCACAATAATGTACTATGGATGGTTTTTATCATTAAATAACCTTCTACAGCATGATTTTTTTCATGACTCCATTTGGATGTGCCATGGTTTATTTAACTAATGTACTATCACTGTTAAGCATTTAGGTCTTCTATCTTCATTAATATGAATAAAATGCTTTGGCATCCTTGTGTGTAATTAGCTCTGTAAAAGATTTGTTTCCTTAGGCACCTAGAAATGGAATTGCTGAGCCAGAGGATTACACCAGTGTGTCTCAGCCTCAGCGTTATGACTGTTTGGATGAGATAATTCTGTGTGGGGTGTGGGGCAGGGTGCCGTTTTATGCATTATAGGATGTTTAGTGTCATCCCTGGCCTCTACCCAAAAGGTGCCAGTAGCATATCCTCCCAGTCAGGACAATCAAAAATGTCTCCAGACATTGTTGAATGTTCCTAGGAGGCAAAATTGCCCCCTACTGAGAATCATTGGGTGGCACAATTTATACTCCATTAGGAGTTTTTGTCCCTGTACCCTCAATAATACTGGATATTACCATTTTTTAATCTTCACATACTAAAAAAAGGGGATTGAGGTAGGAGCAATCAGTAGTATACCCAGCAGTGTATTGTGAATATATTCTCATGTATATTCTATAATATGACTTGTAATATGCCATTATCTAACTCTACTAGGCTCATAGTAAATGCCAGTGTATGTTGTTAATTTCCTAGATTTTTAGGTACTATTAATTTTTGAAGGGAAATATTCTTATCTTAGGAAAATGGGTGAGGAAGTTTGATGATTTTTGTTCCAAGTTCTTAATGTGTTTTACCTGTTTTTCCACAATCTCACCAGCATTATACTTAAATATTTTATTTTTACTAATGTAACAAGCTGGACTCACTTTTAAATTGTCAGTAATATTACAGCATAATTGTGCTTATTGTCCCAGAGTGGAACATTGTCTCCCCAGAATGATTATGTAGTTCTTAATCTCCTGCCTTGTGAATGAAACTATTATCTTTATTTTTTGTGTGACTTGATTCTCTCACCTCCTTGGACTTTGTGCTTCTCTCTGTCAGCAGTGAGCCCAAAGAGATAACTGAAAAGTCCAAAACTCCAAGCCGAAGAAACTCCCGAACTGAAGAGCCAGCTGTGGCTTCTGAAAGTGTGGAAAATGGACATCGTAAGCGATCCTCTCGGCCTGCTTCAGCCTCCAGCTCTACTAAAGGTTAGCAGTGGGCTGCAGAGGCTATTTCTGAGTCAAATAGAAGAATAGGGTTCTTATCACAGCAGCAGAGGACTTTGCCCTTCGTCTTTGCTTCTATTCCTCAAATTTTCAAGTTACTTTGACGTCTACTGCTTGTTTGGTCCTTCCTTTATTTGTTAGTTCATTTAACTATGTGTTTTCTCCCTGTGTGTGTGTGTGTGTGTGTGTGTGTGTGTGTGTACATGTGTACAAGAGCAGCAAGAACATAACAGGGCAGATTGATTCATGATCACCACTTCAGACAGGTCCTCAGTATGGCCCCACCATCTTTCTATGTTTTTGTGGTCAACTCTTTTTCCTACTTTCTACTCTTTTTAAACCTCTGGCTCCTATTTTATGTCCTCTCTTTCAGCAGAGACTCTCACCTCTTCAAAGAGAAAACAGAACTCCCTTAACTCTCACTACCAGGACATAAATCTACCAGTGTCCTCTTTTGCTCATACTATAATAGAGCAACTGTCGCTCCTTAAGTCCAAGGCCAGTTCCTTCACTTGTGCCTTTGATCCCATCTTCTCTGACCTTACAGAGAATCTTACACAACCAGTTTTCTCTTCTCTATTGACTACTGTCTCTTTTTTGGATGAACTCTGCCCTTGGCTTCTCTGACCCAGAACTCTCAGTAGTTTTCTGTCTACTTCTCTGGCTGTTCCTTCTCAGACTCTGTACACGTACATTAGATATTGGTCTACTCAAACTTTAATCCTGAGTCACCTTTTCTCTTCAGCTTCTATTTTCTCCCTAACTAATCTCATTCATGCCCCCCTTCTTTAGTTACAACCTTTCACAGATGACTCATAAATTTTTTTTCTAGTGCAGACCTCTAGAGATCTTAGGCAACTGCACATACATCCTTAACAGGACTGCAAACTCAACATGTCTAAAAACAGACTTGTGATTTTTCACCCCTGATGTCAGGTCCTTTGCCGTTGTTCCCGTACTACCATCTATCTGTCCCTTAGGCATGTCCTCCTTGACACCTCTCTCCTTCACCTTCACATCCATCACAAAAAGCTGCTGGTTTTGTCTCAGATGATTCAAATTTATCCACTTTTCCCCATCTTCACTGCTACCCTAGCTTAAAACCCTTCAATGGTTTACCATTATAATTAGGATTAAAGTCTAAAAGCATCAACATAGACCACAAGGTCCTATCTGGTCTGGCCCCTGTCAACCTCTCCCAGCTTCATTTGACTTCCCTTAGGAACTCGGACATGCCATCCTCTCATCACAAGCCTGGGTATATGTGACACCTATTGTAGGGAGTATTCGTCTATCTTCCCTCTCTTCTCCTCATTAACCTCCCACTCTTCCTACTTATCTTAGCTAAGTTGTCACTGCTATGAGGAATCATAGCACCATGTTCTTCTCCTTCATAACACCACAGTTGTAACTTTATGTCCATTTATGTGGTAGGTAATTAATATACATACTCTGTTAGGGCAGGAGATGTCTGGTTTTGCTCACCACTGTATCCCTGGTGCCTACTGTGGTGCCTAATACAAGAGGTGTACAATCAGTAATTATTAAATTAATAACTATCTATCAACTATATATTTAAGTACTTACTACATGCCATGCTCTAGGTATATAATAGTGAAAAAACATATGGAGTCTCTGTCTTCCTCACATCGATTATATGCTAGCCGGAAAGACTTTAATATGATACGTTTTTATGATAGCAAAGTTATATGGTACTATAGGGACATATATTGGGTTGGCCAAAAAGTTTGTTCAGTGTTGTCCATAAAATGGCTCTAGTAGCATTTAGTTGTCTTTAACTTCATTCGAAACAATTTTGTTAGATTTTATTGTGACAGCTGTCATATCAGCGTGCATTTTAAAAAAAACTTACCAAAATTGGTGAATTTTTGTGTAGCCACTTTAATATTGAAGATGGAAGAAAAAAAGCAACACTTTCGGCATATTATGCTTTATTATTTCAAGAAAGGTAAAAACGCAACTGAAACGCAAGAAAAGATTCATGCAGTGTATGGAGAAGGTGCTGTGACTGATCAAACGTGTCAAAAGTGGTTTGCGAAGTTTCATGCTGGAGATTTCTCAATGGACGATGCTCCACGGTCAGGTAGACCAGCTGAAGTTGATAGCGATCAAATCGAGACGTTAACTGAGAACAATCAATATTATACCATGCAGGAGATAGCCAACATACTCAAAATATCCAAATCACGCGTTGAAAATCATTTGCACCAGCTTGGTTATGTTCATCACTTTGATTTTTGGGTTTCACATTAAGTTGACCAAAAAAAACCTTCTTGACCATATTTCCGCATGCGATTCTCTACTGATACTTAACAAAAAAGTTCTGTTTTTGAAACAAATTGTGATGGACAATGAAAAGTGGATACTGTTCAATAATGTGGAACAGAAGAGATTGTGGGGCAAGCGAAATGAACCACCACCGACCACACCAGAGGCTGGTCTTCATCCAAAGAAGGTGATGTTGTGTATATGGTGGGGTTGGAAAGGAGTCCTCTATTAAGAGCTCCTTCCAGAAAACCAAACGATTAATTCCAACAAGTACTGCTCCCAATTAGACCAACTGAAAGCAGCACTTGATGAAAAGCATCCGGAATTAGTCAACAGAAAACGCATAGTCTTCCATCAGGATAACGCAAGACCTCACGTTTCTTTGACAACCAGGCAAAAACTGTTACAGCTTGGCTGGGAAGTTCTGATTCATCCGCCATATTCACCAGACATTGCACCTTTGGATTTCCATTTATTTCTGTCTTTACAAAATTCTCTTAATGGAAAAAAATTTCAATTCCCTGGAATACTGTAAAAGGCACCTGGAACAACAGTTCCTTGCTCAAAAAGATAAAAAGTTTTGAGAAGATGGAATTATGAAGTTGCCTGAAAAATGACAGAAGTTAGTGGAACAAAACGGTGAATACGTTGTTCAATATAGTTCTTCGTGAAAATGAAAAATGTGTCTTTTATTTGTACTTAAAAACCGAAGGAACTTTTTGGCCAACCCAATAGCCGGGATGCTTTGTTCCCCTGTCAAGTTAGTGAAGGCTTTCTGGAGAAAATGATGTTTAAGCTGAGACCTGAAGAATGAGGAAGCATTACCCAGGCAAAAGGTATAGCATGTGCAAAGGCCCAGATCTGAGGGAGGGTATCATCCTCTCAGGAAATGCGCTGAGCTTGAGTAGCTTAGGTTAGGCAAGAGCTGGCATCCTGGCCAAGTGCCTGATATCAGCAGGGCTGCTACGAAACAGTCACGTACCATTAGGATACCAGCCTGAAGACCAGGGCAGGTTGTGGTGCACCAACACCAGACACTGAGCTGAGAACTCAGCTGTTGTTGATAGGTCACGTTTCTGGGTAGGAATTTCATAATGCCTCACAAGAGCCCCTGGGAGGAGGCCACAGGTCTGCAGATCACACACAGGTAAAGAAGAGATGTAGAAGTCACCTTACCTCAGCCTGCCAGAGAGGGGAGAGGATGGGAGGGGCCTTCTTTCCTCTCCATACATACCATGTACACCATAGCCAGGGTCCTCTTTAGGTATCCCCACTTTGGATGTAGAAGTGGAACCAACAACTTTCTTCTCCCTCCTTGGGAACCATCTCCTAGGCAAAAACCTGTTTGGAAGGAAGCATAAAATGGAAGATTCCTGGAGTTCTATGAGAAAATCTGCTTCCCCTCAATTCTATGTATTCTTTTTCCTAAAGGATCAGGGTCTTCTAGGCTTTAGAATATGGTATGTAGTTATCTTTAAAGCAGGGAAAAAAGTGCTGACCTTTAGAGATGTCATACACCAGCTTTTGGAGAATCTGACTTGAGCCCAGAGCCTCAGGATACTAAAGGTGTCATTTACAGTGCACCAGAAAGAATTAATCTAGCAGCTGGGACAGTTAAGAGATGCCCAAATTAGAGCCACTCTGTAGATAAGTGCCAGCCAAGAAAAGATGGAAAGCTGGAACCTGTTTTAGAAGGGGGGTGGGGTGTATAGGCCTGTACACTTAAACTGGACATTGTCCCAAGGTGATGGTAGTCATGTTGGAATGCCTGCCCCATCCATGCTTTGAGACTTAGCAGCTGGCTTAGAAGAGGCCATAATGACTCGCAGGCTTTGTGATATTACATGGAGGGATTCTGGGTAAGTGTTTCCTAGAGGATGTCAGGGTTCTGGCCAGACCCCAGGAATCACAGTCATATCTAGATCTCCACATCAGCCTCAAGCCCTGAGCCTATCAGTCTTTAACTGTTCTAGGGTAAGTTACTTTTTAAATCAGAAATGAATGCTGTAGCTCTTGATTTTTAAGTGTTAGAGCTTTTGGATCCAAATTAAAGAATTAATATGCATATTATTTGGCCTTCTATGTTGTATCCAAAAATGAACCAAAGTCATAAAATAATTTCCTGTGATTGTATTTGAACCCATACCCAGGGAGTGTCATAAAACATCAAGCTGGCTTCTAAAATTTGTGTGTCTCAGGACTTCCCTGGTGGTGCAGTGGTTAAGAATCTGCCTGCCAATGCAGGGGACACGGGTTTGATCCCTGCTCCGGGAAGATCCCACATACTGCAGAGCAACTAAGCCCACGCACCACAACTACTGAGCCTGCGCTCTAGAGCCTGCAAGCCACAACTACTGAAGCCCACGTGCCCTAGAGCCCATGCGCCGCAACTACTGAGCCCACGTGCCGCAACTACTGAAACCCGCGTGCCAGAGCCCGTGCTCCGCAACAAGAGAAGCGACCGCAATGAGAAGCCCGCGCACTGCAACGAAGAGTAGCCCCCGCTCACCACAACTAGAGAAAGCCCGCTTGCAGCAACGAAGACCCAATGCAGCCAATAAATAAATAAATAAATAGATAAATAAATGAAATGTATGTGTCTCGAACTTGTAGACATATATAGTGCTGGGTACCTGGAACATCTTCCTGCAGCATCAGTACTTAAAGTTTTGAAGGGAAAAGAGGGTTTTGCCTTTTCGTACTCGTAAGATTTTGGTCATATATGCACAAACAAAATCAGAAACAGTCTGCGTTTTTCATGAGAAAGCTGAGAAATATTATGAGCAGTTTATAATGAGAAGTATTGGTACTTTTTGTATTGTTGAGAACCAGTAACATTAATCATTCTTCTGCTCTGAGAACAGAGTTTGCTTATGTCATGCTAGCCAAGGCCTAGTAGACTACCAGATTGGAGCAGGTGGGATGGATGATTTCTGGGCAAGTCCAGGGAGGCCCACTTGCTTGATAGGTCACTCTCTAATCTGTTGTTTTGTTTTTGGTTGGTTTGGTTCCCCCCACCGACCCCCACTGCCCTGCCACTTTTAATTACAGACACAAAAATTGGCTCCCACAAATCAGTGAACTTCTTTTTAAAATTGCACTTGATCAGATGTGTTTTTTATAAATACGCAAATGAGTAGTTCTGCTTCCTGATATGTTGAGTTCCCCATTAACACAGAAATGATTTTTCTAGTTTCCCTTGATATTCTTTAGTCTTCTGTTTATAGTAGTTTTATGTTATATTTTCAACTGGGAGAAAGGATCAGTAGTTAAAAACATGAAGTTCAATGTACAAGTTTGAAACCTGGGAAAATATGCTAATAAGAGGGAAGTTCAGAGCAACCTGTAATCAGCAGCAGCTGTGGGTGTCCCTGGGGTGCTCTAAGATGCCTCTGACAGCAAAGTGGGGTGATAGCTCTATCCTATCCACAGCTAGTGACTTGAGAAGCAACAACCTACAAAAACACAAAGTATACAAATATACTTAAAATGTAAGTGTTATTATTGTAGAATAAGCATAATTAGATACATCTAATTATGATGTAATTATAATTACATCATAATTAGATTATTACATCATAATTAGATGTATTACATAATTAGATGTATTACATTAATTATGCCTAATTAACAGACATATAAAAACTGAGCAAAAAGTATCTCAGTAGTCTGTTACCTTAAAACAAAACATCTCAGAAAAAATACAAAACAGGTTTAACTTCTGCAGTATTTTTTTTTCATATAAAACACTAGTAAAATAGGCTTCTTAAAAATTAAATAGTGAAATACCAACCAAATTATATACATCGTTACAGTACAAGTGAATGAGGCGAAACCCTAAACAGTAACTACCTGAAACTGCACTCTTGTAGCATCATTTAGAAACCAGCCATACAAATTTTGAAAGGAAATTTCCAGAATTTTTTTACAATTAAGTAGAAATCTTGCCTAGAAGGAGAACAGTAAAAAGTGTAATGAAGTGAGCAAGGTCAAGGTCAATTTAAAAAATTCCTAGAAGGTAAAGCTCCACGCTACAACACCGCTACACCAACCTACACCACCACTGCCACCACTCACCCTAGTGTCTAAAAGGCTTTTTTTTTTTTTTTTTTTTTTTCCAGTTTCTAGCACAGATCACTTGTTTACTCATGGCCTCACTCATTGATTCATCCTCAGAAGCAGAGGCAGCCTGCCAGATGATTGGGTGATTTAGAGCAGTGACAGATGGGAACAAGCAAGGAAGGAATGGAGGGGGGAGCCTGAGGTTGTTTATTCCCCCACTCCTAACCACTTTTCCCAGCCACACATGTGTTTCTCAGACACACCACTTGATCGTTCATATCACAACAAAGGAGAAGCTCCCAAAGTTGACCTAATTAACAGACATTTTTCTAAGGATGAACACTCAGTCAAGACAAAACCCTGTATGTTTTTACTGCAAATGACAAATTTGCTACAGTGAAAATGAAGCTTGAGAGTTGGACATAAAGGGTTGATTATGGGGAGTTGTGCGCTACGTGAGACTCCGTTTATTTACATGGAATTAAAATAACACCATTGTCAACATCCTGTCAGATTTACTGTCCTCTGATTAGCAAAAGACTAATGAGTAAATCAGAGAAACTGATTCTACCACCTGGCACAAGCATCATAATCTCCCAGTAAGACGTATATATTGAAATTTCCACCAGTAGAAGCCTAAAAACACTGTACAGGCCACCTCTTGGAAAGTCATCTAGGTTTCACTTCTTAGCAGTTACTTAGCTAACAGAGTAGTAAAATTTTTGCTTTTTGCTCTACATTTTGAGTCTGGGTTCTCAAAATATGATACAATACAAAAGAGAGAAGAAAAATTGCTTAGAATACTGAACCTAACATGCAGCATCAGAGAGTTCAGCCTAGTTTCTAGAAATGGATAAGTTGGATTCATCTTACACATTAACGTATTAAATAGAAAACATTTTTTTGTCCTTGATGGGAAGTAATTCTAAAACATTTTTTTTCATTTTAAATCCAAAATATCTATTACGGAGCAGCATGAAGAATGAGGGTGAATTTTTAAGATCAATATGAGATTTTAAAGAAATGTTTACAGTTGGGGAGCTTCAGGCTATTCATTGTACTTTGCTGTAGAAGACTTTTGTGTTGAAAAAGTTTTTGAGAGAGTTCATATTTTGAGTTTGAGTTTAAATATGAGATAAGATTAAGTTGGTTGGTTGAAGACATGAATAAAACAAGAGGAATTAAAAGAATTTAAACACACTCCTTCCCTTTTATGTTACTGTCACCCTGTCACTGATATAAACCACTCAGTTCCCACCTCTTCCATGAAGCCTTCAGGCTCACCTGGGCTCAGAGCAGGCTGTGGCTTGCTCTGAATTGCTTCCATGCCTTCCATACATACACAGGTATATCCACAGCCTTGATAATACCTGGCTAGGCCATGGTAGACACTTGCTGACCAACGGTCATAGTCATGTTATTTAGAGGCTTTGACTATGGCATGGCAAAAAGAGTTCCTCACTGCAAAACAATGGCTTGGCTCCAGAAGGGATCCAGAGGCTGTTTTTTTTTTGTGGCACAATTCACTCACTTGCTTGTAACATCACTCATTGATTTCTCACCAAAAGCACTGTCAGTCTATCCATCATTTCATTGGGTGATGGAAACAGGTGATGGAGATTGTGGGGTTAATTGCCCAGCTAAAGCAGCTCTCCCCATCCTGGCACCTTTTCCATGTATGTTTGCTTCACCTTCCACTACCTGTATAACATTTCCCCAATCACCAGGCCCTAGTTTACAGGGCCGAGAAGTCTGAGACCCTCTTCACACTGAGTGCCCCTTTTGAGGACCTTAGACTGATTTAGGGTCCAGTAGGGCTCCACCTAGGTCAGCCCTGGTTCCTGTGGACTGCCTAAAAGGCACTGCTATAAAGAATTGCCTCAGCTGAATATATCCTTCCTTTTTCCCCACAGACATAACCAGTGCGGTGCAATC
This sequence comes from Eubalaena glacialis, assembly GCF_028564815.1. NCBI lineage: Eukaryota > Metazoa > Chordata > Mammalia > Artiodactyla > Balaenidae > Eubalaena > Eubalaena glacialis. The sequence goes on from NC_083728.1 coordinate 25,095,195, forward strand.
CAAGCGAAGAAAATCCAAGTAAACAAGCTGGATGACGACTTGATATTTGTAAATGTGTGTGAATTTTACAAAAAGCGATTTTGAGCTGTGACTTTTTAAAATCCATTTCTGTACAGTTAGTTATTTTAATAATGTGGTCCTTTTCCTGGTCCCTGCAACCTGTTTCATAAAGTGCAATGGGGAAAGCAGAGTTGTTGAACCCTTTTGGTGTTGCAAGATGAAGTTCAAGGTTTCTAAAATGTTGCCATGTATTGAGAGGAGCTAATGTGATTATGTTAATAGTTTTCACATTTCCTAAGCAGCCTAGAGTACAGGGTGAGCATTTTTAGATCTAATGATGTATTGTGCTGTGGAAGTACTGTGTGTGAATAGCAGTAGTGGGGCAAAAGGAATCTTCTCATTTGGAAATGTTGTAAATAATTTTATTATATAGTGTTTTGGATGTATTTGTTGTAGAAATGGACCAGTGAATAAAGAGAATCTAAGGGTTTGTACAATGTGAAATACTGAATGTGTTAAATAAATGTCTTTGTCCTAGAACATAAACGTATGTTATTGGTAAGGGATTATTGGGTAAGCAAGCTCTTTCTTTGGACCATAAATGAATAGGAACAGACTTCTTTGTGAATTAGAATCCCATCATGTCCTCATTACACTTGAGATGCCCACCTGGCAAGTTGTGGAAAATGTACATACTTATTCACTCAACTCATTCTTGGCTTTGAAGAAACTAGCTCTTTTCAGCACTGTACCAGGCACTTTGATATTGATCAGATTTCTTTTGGTTGCAAAATGACAGAATCAACTTAGAGAGGATCAAAGGGCACCCAAGATTTTCTGGAGACAGGAAGCCATCAGCAAACCAGATGGCACTCTTCTCTACCTCATTCATCTGCTTCTCCATGCACATGATGGATTGCTCCAAAACAACTATGTTTACACCTCCTCCATTCAAGAGATAAGCCCAGACTGACCAGCAAGATTTTTTGTAACAGCATCAAGAATATAGCCCAGTTTAGGTCAGGTTTCTAACTTCAGTCCATGTCCGTGGTTAAATGGAGCAGCTCCCAAATAAAAGTTGTCATTTTGCATTATGTACTTCAGAGATATCCGCTATGTTCCACTCTTTAGCTGCCCTGTTTCTCATGTGCATCAGGCCTGGGGTGACTCATCAGTGTGCCTAGGTTTTTCCCTTTCTTGGCTCTGTTCTTACCTTAAAAATTGTGGTCTCCAAACCAGCTGCTTCTGCCCCTACCCTACCCCCAACATTCAGGGGACTTCAGTGCTTGGGGTCCTGTCTTTATCTTGGTCTGGGCCCCAGCCTTCTGCTGTGTCTCCTACAGCTAGACATATACTCCATCCCTTCCCCTTCAGGGGCTCCATAACCCAGTGCCTGAGACCAAAAGGATGAATTGGTGATTCTCATGCTCTTATTTTCCTTTTTTTAAATGTGTCTTGCATTATAAGGATTCTCTAGAAGTAGTTATTTCTGAGTCACCCCACATTGTCTGGCTCTGTTACTAGCAAGCTTATCTACCCTCTTCCTTCCCTGTATGACACACACACAACCAGAACCAAAGCCAGCCTAACAATAACACCCTAAGCCAATACTGTGTTTGAGATTGCAAAGTGCTTCTCCTACTTTAGCTATACTCAGGAAGAAAGCATAATGTGCTTTAAATAGATTTTTATTTGTTTTTCTTTATATTAACTTTTTCTCCCATAGAGGAATAACATTACAATCTAACAATCAGAATCCTGTTACACACATACACAGGCATGCCACATGACCAGGCTGAGGTGGTTGTGTCCTTGAGTCTGTCAACATGTCATAACATGGTCAACCAGAGTCTCCTCCTTTCAGCCAGTCTCAACACAAAACACCCAAGAGGGACGCACTCATCTTACTGGTTCCATTTGGAACTAGGCAGCAGGGCAAGAGGGAAGATATAAGGGGCCATGTTATGTCTGCCTTCAGTCCCCTCACATAAAGCCACATGGATCTGAGGAGTCATCCAAGAGCTCTGGTGGGGTCCTCAACGCACCTAACATTATGGGTCAGAGCAAACTCAAGGTTCCAGGTGGGGGCCAGGGAGCAAGCATACTCCAAAACAGCAGCAAACTGCATTCATACACAGATGGTACCCTGATGGGGCCAGACTGGCAAAGGCTGGAAATGACACCCAGTTTGAAGAGAGATGTATTGGAGAATTACTGGAAGTTGTCCTTTGATATAATTGGGACTCACTCTAGAAATGGGGGTCGCTCTCACATACTCAGTTTTGGCAAAGCGCTGGTAGTCTTGACATTAAGTAATGTAGTCTGGAACAAACTTCACCAGGGTCTCTGAAACATCAGTAAAGACAGACTCTCTAACCTCCTCCTGTCTAAGGTTGCATAGGACTTTGTGAATTCTGGTTCCCTCATGTATTCAAGTTCTGTGGTTTAAAAAAAAATCCTGAAGCATGCTCAAGGTGAAAGGCACATACACAGTCAATACAGTATGACGAGGTCTGATGCTTCAGGAGTCAGACTAGCAGGAGACCAAACTAGTGTTGGCTCTTAGAAATCTATACACAATTAAAATATTGCCACGCTCAAATGCTACAGAATCTATAGGAAAGTACAAAAACATGAGCCTTGCAACCAGCCAGGTGATGATATTGGAGGGTTCTAGAACTACAGGAGCCTCCAGAAATACGGGTAAGGTAGGGGCCTTTAGAAATTTGGGCCAAATGCCCTATAACTCACTTTTCCCCCACAGAAGGATCGTGAGCACTGCGCAGAACTGAGCCTAGGCTCCAGCTGGCAGTGAAGGAGTAGGCAAGAAGAGTTGGAGGGAGTTTCAGCTCTTGGAAGTGCTGAAGACCCTAAGCTGGCTGTGAAGTAACCAAGGAGTAGCTGGAAGAATAAAACGGACTAGGTCATAACTGAAGGAGAACCTTGGAGAGAGGAGCAAGGTTGTCAACTACTGGGGCCCTAGTGGACCAGCATGGGGACTTTGATCTGCTCTTACTGTAAATTTGGCTTATTCCCTTGGATAGGAGACCCCAACAGGGCTTTCTCTGTCCCTATCCCAGCATCCATGGGGCTACCCCCTCCCTTATCCATACACCCCACTGGAGGCCTAGGGTTATAGGGTCAGGGAGGGCAGCTGCCTTTGCCCGCATGGGGTTGCAGAGTTTTCTGTAAGCCTCAGCTTGGCTGTGAGGCCTAGAAACCTAGAATTGAAGGGAAAGACCTATGTTAGTATGTAATAGGAAATCTTAAAGGTTTCAAGGAAGAAAGAGCACACACTAGAAAAGGACAGAAAGAGGAAAAGGGAAGCAACTCGGGGCATCCCAAGAGGCTGTTGCTGGTGTCTGAGCCCAAAAGTCAATCCCACCGTGAGAAGGGGAAAGCTGGCTGCCCCTGTCCCCTTTGTCTCACTCAGATATTCAGGTTCCCTCTTCCAGGTACTTACTGGAGGAGAAGGGAAGGGGAACCATAGGGTACCCGTTTCCCCCCAGCAGCCTAGAAAGGAAGAGAGCCCTGGGAAAGAAAATGAAGAGAGGCTCCCCTAAAGGCCCTGAACCTGGACAGGGACTATTTGGGGATTGTGGCAGTGGGGCTCCTGGCCTCCTACTCAGGAGTGTTTATTAGCCATCCTGGCAGAGTGTGAAATACAAGGCCAGAGGCAAGATGAAGGCTGGCTGCCATTCCTGGGATGGCTTCACCCCACAACTTGTCCTCCCCAGCATCATCATTCTGCATTCTTATTCTGGGGTGTGTCCTTCCCCTGCCTAGAATCCCTCTGGCCTGCATCTCTCCTAAGCTAGTTCTAGCACCTTGGGCATGTGAACAGATGTCTAGGATGGCAGGGCCTTGCCCAGCCTTTACTGCTGGGTTGATGTGGGTAGGGCAGCAAGGTACTAACTAAGCCTTTCAGATACAGGGACCTGCAGAGGGGTTGATTTCAGGAAGAGATTTGGGAGGTGGCATTATAGAAAAGGGATGTGGGAGTAGACTCCAGGCTCCAGCTTGAGAGCAGGGCTTGGCCTCTCTGAGTAAGCACCGTGCCAGCCCCCATTGTGCCCTGCTCCCTACAGCATCTCAACCTGTCTGTCCTGTCTACATTTCCAGTAGGTTTCCTCTTTTCCTCGATTCCCTCCACCTTCTCCCTCTAACTCACATCTCACAGTCCTTTCCCACATACCTTACCTTTCCATGCCTAAGCAACTCCAAGGAGCCCAGCCCCCAGAGGAGAGGGAAGGGGAAAACTAAAGGCAGAACCCTTTAGTCTCAGTGGGAGAATTACTGGGAATGAGTAATAAGGGAGCAGGAGTGAATGCAGTGCCAAACATTAGATAGACTGAGGCTTATAAAGTGGGAGCTGAAGGTAGGGAAGGAGCCAGATATGAAACTGGAAGAAGACACTCTCAGAAATAGGAGTGGGCCAGAAGTAGAGGACCGGAGGGCAGGGATGGAGAATGTCAGGGCAAAGATCAGGATGGGAACCGACGGAGTGTCGGCGGTGGGGGAGACGGAGGATTAGATGCCAGAAGGGGCCAGAAGGTGGGAGGGTGAAGGGGGGGGGCGGTTCAGAGGCGGATTAGAGGATCAGAGATAGGGAAATAGAAGGAGTGGGAGAGAGAGAGAGAGAGGCTATCACCCCCACCTCACACACTTAAGAAGAAGGGAGGTTGTGGTGTCCAGCCCGAAGTGGGCTGCAGGCGCCCCTCGAGCAGCACACTGGCTGCGGCGGAGGGGCTGGATAAGGGTCGGGAGTCAGCGAGGGGTTTGCGGCACGGCCGGCGGAAGCTCAGTAGTTGAACTGGCGCTGGCACGGCTGGTAGACAAAGCTGCCCTGGTGCTTGGGCCGGCGCGGACGGCTCTCGCGGGCGCGGTTCTGCCGTTGCACCACCTTGGCGCTCAGAGCGTGGCGCTCGGCCCGCTGCCGGGCCCGCTGCAGGCGCCGCGCCTGGCCCGCCTTCTCCAGCAGTGCGGCCCGCGCCGGCAGAGGGGCGGCGTGGTGCAGGGCCCGGGGTTCACGGCGAGCAGGCGCCAACTCCCTGCGGGGACAGAGCGAGGCAGTCAGGGCTAGACAAGTCGTGGGGGACGGAGGAGAGCGCTGGCACTTCCCACCCTGTCCCCGCACCCTCGCACGATTTGGTCTCTGCTCCTAGAGGGGCGCACAATGCCCTTCTTGTGGGTACCAACCCTTCCTCCAAGCCAACCTGGAGATGCCTACCGCCTCAGCGCTCCCAAGCCTCTAAGCTCTCTCTCTCTCAAGCCCCGCCCTAGCCACGAAGCCACGCCTCTCCCTATCTCAAAGCCCCGCCCCTTTGCCTTCAGGCCTAGCTTCATTCCGGCCCATGGGCCCCGCCCTTTGCCTCGAAGACCCGCCTCTAAAGGCCCCGCCCCGGCACTGCCAGGGGATCTCCTGGGCTCGCTCCTGCAGCGGGGACCATAGCCTCGAAGACAAGCTTCTCTAGGCCTCCAGGCTCCGCCCCCGGCCGGCTCACCCGTCGCTAAGGTCTCCGTCTGGCAGGGCGGCGTCGGGGTGCGGGGAAGGAGGTCCAGGCTCCAGCACTATGGTGCTGCCGGTCACGTAAACGGACATGCTGGGGTGCTCGATGAGGAGGTCCTCCAGGGGGCTGCTCTGGAGACGGGCAGGCCCGAGCCCAGGCCCTTCTGCAGTAAAACAGGCCGGAGGGGTAACAAACCAGCTCTCATCCATCAAGGAGGGTGCGGGCGGAGGGCGGCCCGCAGGGGCCGGGGCGGCCCCGGGGCTGGGTGGAGCTGTGAAGCTGTCTACGCGGCGCGGGAGGGGGAGCCATGCGGAAGAGGGGGCGCAGCAGGGAGGGACACACACACACACACACACACACACACACACACACACACACACACACACCGGACACAATGGGGCAGGGAGAGAAAGGGCATCGTTAGTCAGACACGCAGCCCCGCCCGCCATACCCACTGGGCATCCACAGTCTCGACCTGCTGCCCTAGGGCGCGTGAGGTGTGGACTCCAACACTGTACCGCCAGGAGATGGCCCCAGCTTGCATGGGATGGGGCCCTGTTACCCTCCACCACCAATATTACTGCCTCAGCCCCAATTTGCCCAGTAGGCCCGGGGGAACTCCCCAACCCCTTAGCAGCTCCCTGCTCAACTGCTCGGCCACTTGCCCTAATGACGACTTCACAGGCCCAGGAGTCAGTCCTGGCCCCAGACTCGGGCCTCACCCGGCAGGTCAATGATGAGCCAGCCATCCACTTCATCCTCCTCGGAGACGAAGGCTCGAGGGCAGTCGGGGTCCTCGGGGGGCGCCGGGGAGCTGAAGAAGAGGCTGGTGAGGCGCTGGAGCATGGTGGGGGAGTGAAGAGGCCTCAGGGGGGTGCCCTATGGCAGTGCAGAAACCTGGGAGGTAGAGAGGAGTCAGAGGCACCACAGACTGGTCTCCCCATTGTGGCTGGGGATACCTCCCCCAGCCCCCAGAACAGTGATAAGGGTACAACAGGGATGCGTGGGAAAGCTTTGTCGTGTGTGTGTGTGTGTGTGTGTGTGTGTGTGTGTGTGTGTGTGTGTGTGTTCCCTTTCTGGTAAGTCAGCCTGCCTTCAAGCTTTTGTTTTCTGTATGACCTTAGAAGTTATTTAACTTACCTGTGCTTTAGTTTTCTCATCTGTCAAATGGCAAGGATAATAGTATCCTCCTCTCAGCCCTTATAGGAATTAAATGAGCTAATAATAGTATCCTCTCTGGGCTCTCATAAGAATTAAATGAGCTAAACACAAAGTGCTCAGAACAGCACCTGGGTACAGAGTAAGCATTCAATAAACTAATCAACTAGTTTATTATTAATAATTATTAATATTGTTGCATGCTCTAGGAGTGCTATATATGACCAGACTCTGTCAGGGAAGGTTCCCCAGAGGATTGGACATCCAACTTGGACCTTGAAGGGTAAAAATAGTTCTCCAAGCAAGGAAGAAATCGCCCAGTATTGTGATTATTTATCATCACCATCATCATCGTCATCATCATCATCATCATATAGCTAACATTCATGTGCCAAGTACTATACTAAGCACTTTACCTATATTACCTCAAGTAATCCCCATGATAACTCTAGGAAGTGGGTATAATTATTATCCCTTTTTTATAGGTGAAGAAATTGAGGCTCAGAGATGTAAGATAATTTGCCCAAAATCTCAAAGCTAGTAAGACACAGAGGATTTTAACCCACGCAGATTCCAGATCACTATACTCCATTGCCTTTGCTGGGTATCTGTCTGGATTAGGCAGTTTTAACTTAGTGGCCTGGGGCCATGGTCCATGTGTATTTTTCTGAAAAGAAGGACCTTGGTTTTCATCATGATTTCCTAAATAGCGGTCCTTGACCCCAGAGATTAAGAACCACTACTTGAGCCTGTGTGGCTTGAAAAGTGTTCACTAGCAGAAATCCCACAGAACAGCTAGCATCCTCACCCTGTGATCGCATAGGCCTCAACTGTGTCTGTCAGATGAAGATCCTATTCCCACAGGCCCTCCCTCCTCTTACTCCCTATTCCCAAGCTCCTGCTCAAGGGCAGCATTCCTGGCTAGGAGGAAGAAGATCAGGTTGCCTGGCCCCAGGGAGACAGCAGGTCAGTAGGAGCTGATGATGGAGGGAGGGAGCTATCAGACCCCAGGAGCCCTTAAGTATGAGGACTGAGGGTTTGACCAGGACTCAAGCCCTCAATCAGTCCTTCCCTCAGTGAAGATGAGGAAGGAGACCCCCTGCTCCAGGAATGTAAACACCAAGCCTACCTCAGGACTAGACCTGGGCTAGGGGCTGCTGGCCAGGCCCCCTGGATGTCCCTGGAGCTTGACTCTCCACATGTTCCCGAAGATAGCCAACAGTTTTGCTACTCAGCCACTTGTCACCTTCCTCTAAGGAAGTTTCCACACTTTCTATAAAACTCCCTGGGGGCATGTCCACACTTCCATTCCCTGGAGGCATTCTACTCTTATTGCTAACCCACCTGGGGTATTTCTTATGGTTGTTGCTACCTCTAATCCCTGGGTATATTTTCACACTTGCCACAGAATCACCTAAACTCTATGCCCTGAGAGTACTTATACATTTGGCGGATCCACGGTGGGCTCCAGAAGGAAGTGCTGCCTGGGCATTGGCCTCCCTGGTGGTAGATCTTCAGGGATTATGAAAGGTTGGGCCACTCTCAACTAGTGCCTGCCCAGCACAAGCCACATATCCCAGCCCATCTGTAGCCACAGGGAGTTAGTGACTCAGTTACCAAAAATCCAGAGAGTTTGGCTCCTCCTGAAGGAAGGGAAGACTGGGGCCTTGTTGAGGCACACCCTCTTTCCAAGGACCTACTGCTTCATCGAGAAAATGAAAAGGAAGTTAATAGGTGTTTCAGGAGCCATGATATTCACCCAGCCCATTTCGCAAGCTGAGGATCAGAGGACATAAGTCTATCCAAAGACACACGGCTAGATGGTGGCAGACCAGGCCTAGCCCCAGGTCACTGAGCATTCAGTCCAGAGTGAACACAGTCAGGAAGCCCTCAGTAAATTCCCCAAAATATAATGATGCAGGGGACACGGGGAAGTCAGGGGACACGGGGGGGGTCTGAGGTTCCTGGCACCAAGATTCATCCTGCATTTTCCAGAGCACCCACTGTATACCAGAGTCTACTCTGGGCCTCCTCAAATTACAAACAGATTGAGGTAAGGGAGGCTTAGTGTGGGGGAAGCTCCCTGCCTGAGGTCACACAAAAAGTCAGTGACAGAGCCAGAACTGACAACCTCACCAGCCAGCCAGTGCCTGCCCCCTCTCATGACCACTGAGGGAGGCTCCCAGGATTTTTCTTTCCCAGCCCTGCCAGCTTCCTGGTTCTTACGTTCCCAGCTCTGCTCCAGGGAGAACTGTTCCCTTTAATAACTATAGCAGCTGTGCCCGGAATAACACTTGAGCCCCAAGCCACCTCTACCCCATCCAGGCCACCCTTGAGCAAAGTCTAGGCTGGGATGGGACTGCTGGTCCAGCCCATAGGCCCATCTATTTGGAAAGTCAGAGGCTCTCCTTCTCCCGCTCCTTCTCTGGTCCCTCTCTGTGAGCAGAGAGGGGCAGCACAAGCCTTGTAGTCCCCAGCACTAGGCCAGGTCAGTCCTCTCTAGCTGACAACTCTGGGGCTGGGAGGTGAAGAAGAGCCAAACAGAGGGAACTCTCACCTCCACTCCATCCCAACATTGGAGACACCCTGAGGCAGGCACTGACTCACATTTCTGTGGTCAGAACAGCTAGGAGGCGGTGATTTTATAGGGCTCGGCAACTCCAAAGAACAGAGTGAGGGTCAGGGCCTCAAAAGGGGACCCAGTCTCCAGAGACCTCCTGGAAAAAGATCCAGGAGTGAGAAAACCTAGGAGCTCTGTCAAATTTGGATGGTGCTTAGCCCAAGGTAGAGTCTTCAGTGGAAGGAGGATGTGTAACTTGTTACTTGTAATGAGCTCCTACTAGGTACGTGCCCATGGCTAATGCATCTGCTACTCACTAGGTAGGCATGACTCTAACTGGCTGCATGCCCTCGAATAAGCCATTTCCCCTCTCAGGGCCTCAGTTTCCCTTCCATGAAATGGGGTCTAAGACCCCTCGTTTGGGGGCTGGGAATGACGTCAGCTAAGGCGCTTCACACATGTCAGGGATTCGGAGAAAGTTATGATGTTAGTCCCAGGGGTGCAGAACCTGGAGCCAGAGGGAGAGGGTAGTACCACCATCTGGCGCTGCCCCAATGACCTGGATCCGAAGCTTCAGGGGCCCCTGAACTCCTGACAACCCCCTCCCCCCAACCTAGACTCAGTAGCGCCTTCGGAACCTCTCTCAAGTCGCAAGAAGAAAGTAGGGATCAGAGGCTTGACCCCAGCTCCTGGATTAGCCCAGGAAACTGGAGGACCCTCTGGTCCCGCTGCCTTTCAGCGTCACTCACCCATAGGCCCAGCCTCGACCCAGCGCCCAACGGGTCACCGGAGGACAAGCGACCTGAGCCGAGAGGGGGTGGGGGGGCGGTGCCGGCCTTGGTGACGTCTCAATGTCATATGCAAATCGGGAGACGTCATGGTCTACCGGGCTTGCGGCAGCCAATCCGGAGACGGGAATGCAGCCCTGGCGGCCGCGGGCGGAGACAGACAAAGACCCGGGAGCTGGGGGCGCGGGGCGTGTCCCCAGGCTCCGGGAGCCCCCTGGACAAAGCCGGTCGGAACTCACCTGGGGACTGGGGCGGAGCGGCGGGCGGAGGTGGCGCTGAGGTAGTTGTGAGGCGGCGCGTCCCGGGGTCGGCGGCTGATCACAGGCGCGGCCGCATCGCGGGGGCTGGGCGGGAAGGCGGCTGGGGTACGTGTCGGACACTCAGGGCTGCTGCGCTCGCCCGCGGGGCTTTGAGTCTGTGCAGCCGCCGCTGCTGGGCTCACTGCACAAATTGGAACGTTCAAACAGCTGATTGTGATGTCACAAAGGGGCCCGCCCGCCTCGCGTCACCGACCGGCGGAGCGGCGGCCAATCCCAGGTTGCGGATCCCCCCTCCCCGCCTCCTCCACGGTTCGCTGGCTAGTGGCTCCCTCCCCGGGATCCCGACTCCGATCCTAGGGGCGGCGGCCCGGAGAAGCGACTGCTGGAAGCTTGGACCCCCTACCCCCGGGCGACCCACGGACCTCTCAAAGAGGAGGGTTCCCACTCCTTCCTACGAGATCCCCATCTTCCTGCACTTCCTCCGCATATCTCAGCGCCCTCACCTCTCGTACTGCCCCTCTTGTCCTTTCACCTGCATCCTATTTCCAAGTCCCTCAATCTCTACCCTTTTCTCAACTCCACACCACGTTCGTGCACCTCCCTCCTCCTCACCACCCTTCTCCCTGCTCTCCCTTTTCTGTCTCACCTTCTCAGCGTACGCGTTCGCTGCTTCCCCACCCCATTTTTCCTCAGCCGGGCAGGCTTGAGAGGTGGGGGACATCCCTTTCTCTGGTTCCAGGGGAGCACCCGGCAGTATAGAAGAGTTGGTTAGGCTGACAGGAAATTTTGCGGAGTAGGACTTGGAGAGGAATTGCTCTGGGCTGAATAACCATTGAATGCTCAGCACTGGAACGTTTACACACCTTATTAACCCATTCTGCTGCAGGGGCTGGACAGAAAAGTGACAGGACAGGGACTGGTTATTAGCCCGGATTTACACACACGGAAACAGGCAAATCTCACTGTTAGTATGTAGATTCATATTCAATAATACACTCAACAGAAACTATTGCCGCTGCCAGACCAGTAGCTGACATTTACTGAACACTTACTGAGTGCTAGGCGCTGTGCTATACTACTTTATATGTGTTTTGATCTTCACAACAATCCTGAAAGGTGGGTGTTATCCTCCTTTTCCAGTTGAGGAAACAGCCTCAGACAGCCTAAGTGACTTCCCAAGGTCACACAGCTATAGTAAATGGCAGAGCCAGGATTTGAACCCATAGTTCCTGGCTCCAACTCTCTCCACTCTCTACATGCACCAGATTATCAAAACCCCAGAGTGCTTCAGCCTTCCCCAGGAGACCTGGGCACAGTCCTGATTTCCCCCAAACTTGCTGTGTGACCCCAAGCAAGTCATGTTACCTCTCTGGGCCTCAATTTCCTTTTTTTTTTTTTTGGCTGCGTTGGGTCTTTGTTGCTGCGCGCGGGTTTTCTCTATTTGCGGCGAGCAAAGGCTACTCTTCATTGCGGTGTGAGGGCTTCTCATTGCGGTGGCTTCTCTTGTTGCAGAGCACGGGCTCTAGGTCCATGGGCTTCAGTAGTTGTGGCACACGGGCTCAGTAGTTGTGGCTCACGGGCTTAGTTGCTCCGCGGCATGTGGGATCTTCCCGGACCAGGGATCGAACCCGTGTCCCCTGCATTGGCAGGCGGATTCTTAACCACTGAGCCACCAGGGAAGTCCCAAGTTTCCTTTTAGATATTCTTTCAAACTCTCCATCCTCAGGTTTCTTCCAATCCCATATTCTAGGCCCCCAGCATTCCCAGTGGCCTGGGAAATGCCTGAAAGACTACAAATACACATTCTCAGGGTCTCCAGAGGTTCTGGGTCCTTTCTTAGTAGAGCAGGGCTGGTGGGGATGGGTCTGAGAGCTGTCCATCTGGTCCATCAGGAGGAGGGGGTGAGCTAGGCCAGAGCTTCTGCTCTGGTGATAAAATCCCAGCCTAATATCAAACCCTAGAAGGACTCCTCAGTCCTAGCAACTAGGAGAAGGATCCTGGAAATAATACCCAGAGGCTTGGCCGGGGTGTAGGGGATGTAGAGCAATGTTTTGGCCCTTGGAGGGGTGTCCCCAAAGCATCCTCATTCTTTGCAACCCTGAGTCTCTGCCCATCACATCTGCTTCCTGCTAACCTCATACCCTCTCTTGACCTCTCGCTGACTTAAACTAAATAATCCCTAACATGCCTCTCTTGTCACACCACTTGCCTGCTCTAAAACCTTCTGTGGCTCCCACAGTACCATGCTCCTTAATACAGCATTTGTGGCCTTCCATGATCCAGCCCCAGTTCTCTCCAGCTTTATTCCCTTCTTCACTTACACACACCTTGTGCTAAGGTCAAGCTCCTCATTGTCTCTTCAACTCTCTCCCACAACCACACTTTGGCTCAAGCTTTTTCCTGGAATGCCCTCTTCAGCCCTTTCTGAATTCAGAGCTTTCCTGTCTTCAAGATTCTACTCACCCCTTCTTCCTCTAGGTAGCCTTTCCTGTCCTCACCCATGGGTCCAGAGCTACCTTGATGGACAGTACAGTTATTTATTTGTTCAATAAATAGTAAGTCATGGTGACTAATTGTGTGTATGTGTTTTCCCAAGTAGATGGTGGGCATCCCAAAGGCAGGATCTCAGTCCGTATACTCCCATCACTCAGCCTGTGCTGGGCCTGGCATAGAGTAGACTCTAATCAAAGGCTCAACGATTAAAAGCTGGGGACTTCCCTGGTGGTGCAGGGGTTAAGAATCCACCTGCCAATGCAGGGGATATGGGTTCAAGCCCTGGTCCAGGAAGATCCCACATACTGTGGAGTAACTAAGCCCGTGCGCCACAACTACTAAGCCCATGTGCCACAACTACTGTGGCCTAGAGCCCGTGCTCTGCAACAAGAGAAGCCACCACAATGAGAAGCCCGTGCACTGCAATGAACAGTAGCCCCTGCTCACCGCAACTAGAGAAAAGCCCACGTGCAGCAATGACGACCCAACACAGCCAAAAAAAAAGAAAAAAAAGGTTGATAGATACTGCCAAATAGCCTCTAGGATGTACCAATTTATACTGCTTGTAGGTTCATTTGGTTTTTTCTACATAAATATGTCATATGATAGGACTTCCCCGGTGGTGCAGTGGTTGAGAGCCTGCCTGCCAATGCAGGGGACACAGGTTCGAGCCCTGGTCCGGGAGGATCTCACATGCCGCAGAGCAACTAAGCCCATGCGCCACAACTACTGAGCCTGCACTCTGGAACCTGCAAGCCACAACTGCTGAGTCCACGTGCCACAACTACTGAAGCCTGTGCGCCTAGGGTCCGTGCTCCGCAACAAGAGAAACCACAGCGATGAGAAGCCCGCACACCACAACAAGGAGCAGCCCCCGCTCGCCGCAACTAGAGAGGGCCTGCGCGCAGCAACGAAGACCCAATGCAGCCAAAAATAAATAAATTAATTAATTTTAAAAAAATGTCATATGATATACTCTGTCCTGCAGACTCACATATTTCACTCAGTAATATGACACAGGAGTTCTACCTATGTCAATATACACAGATCTTCCTCATTACAAACAAAACCAAAAACCATCTTACAGTTTCCCATTGTATGGCAGAAGAAAGCTTATTTAGTTTATCACATATTGATGGACATTTGGGTGGCTTTCAATTTTTTGCTGCCACAAACAATGTAACAGTGACTCCTCTTCTATGAATAGAATAGAATCAGAGAAGTGAATTGCAAGATTGATAGATATACATACTTAACATTTCAATAGATGCCATCAAATTGCTCTCCCACAATGTTGTACTAATTTAAACTTCCACTAACGGTGCATGAGAACCTTAGGTTTTCATCTTGAACTGGCCCCTGTGCTTTCTCCTGGATCAAAGCTCAAAGTCCCAGTTATCACTGGGATCATCCAGACCCTGAGCCCTACTCTGCAGAATCTTGAGTGGATAAGCCAAGTGTTGGGAGGAATGAACACAGAAAAGGGGCAGGCTGTCCCCCACTTGCCAGATGGTCACCCAGGTGACATGACTCTCTCCAAAGGAAAGGCTACTTTGGGAGTGGGAGAAATTGAGCTCCCCTTCAATATGAGTGTCTGAGCGGAGGTTTGGTATCAACAAATGCACTGAACTTCTACTCTGGGGGGGATCTTAAGCTGGGTGTCTTGACGTAGAGATGAGTCAGACCCTGTCTCTGCCCTCTCAGAGCTTGATGCTCATGGAGAAAATAGACAAGTAAACAGACAGTGACAGTTCTGTCTACTAAGTATTGAGCTGGACTTCCTTTTCTGACAATATCTGGAACTTCCTGCTACATAACACATGGAAATGCTGGAAATAAAAACAATAAACATCCTTTTATTTTTTTAATTTTTAATTTTTTTATAAATTTATTTATTTTTTGGCTGCGTTGGGTCTTTGTTGCTCCATGCGGGCTTTCTCTAGTTGTGGCGAGTGGGAGCTACTCTTTGTTGTGGTGCGCAGGCTTCTCATTGTGGTGGCTTCTCTTGTTGAGGAGCATGGGCTTCAGTAGTTGCAGCACGCAGGCTCAGTAGTTGTGGCTCGCGGGCTCTAGAGCACAGGCTCAGTAGTTGTGGCGCACGGGCTTAGTTGCTCTGCGGCATGTGGGATCTTCCCGGACCAGGGCTCAAACCCATGTCCTCTGCATTGGCAGGTGGATTCTTAACCACTGTGCCACCAGGGAAGTCCCAAACATCCTTTTAAATACAATCATTTAACATTGAATGGACCTGCAACCATTTGGGTTTTAACAGACATTTGGGGAGATGAAGGTTTGGGCTTACATGAAGTTAGGGATTGGAACCGAGGCCCTTGTTAAATCTAGGACACTTGAAGGGCTATACCCACAGTGAAAGTGCAGACTAGGGGAAAACAAACAAACATCTGAGTACTAGCAAAGAAGACAAAAAGGATATATGTCCATCCTGACCTGGTCTTAGGGTGGGGGAAAGAAACTATCTTCTGAGAATTTGAAACTGCATGCCTGCCCTTGATGAGTATGGGGTGATGAGTGTGGGGTTCATATTTACATCACCTGCATGTCTAGGAATCTCCAAGGCTGAGAAATTAACATCAAAGGAGACCTACTCCAAAAGTATCTCTCAGATGCCTAGCAGAAACTAATGCAAATCCTCTTTGGATCTCCTCCGTGGACACCCCCGCTCTTCCTCCGGCCATTGCAGGTTACACAGAATTCCTGTATATAAAGCCCTTCTAAACAACTGATAATCCACAAGGAAAAAACTGATGAAATACACAAGGAAACAATCCACCATGAATAAGATTCAGTAGACACAATGAAGAGAAGAATCAGACTCCCAAGAACTTCAGGTAACAGAATTATCAGATAGTGATCATTAGAGTGCAGGTTAGAGGCAGCTGCTAAGTGTTTTGGAAGCATATAGAAAGAACTGACTCCTTGATGAAATCAAAGTCTTCCTAAGAATGAGCCTTGAAGGATAAGTGGGACTTTGCTAAGTGAGGACAGATGCTGTTGGGTAGCTGGTGGGGGTGTACAAAGCATAATGTACCAAGGCAATGACCACTGATAGTTTATTTTTTCAGATGCAAATAGGGCAGAAAAGTAGGGGATGAGGCAAGAGAGGTAGGTAAGGGGATAGATCATGCTGGTCCTATGAACTGTCTCAAGAACTTTCATTCTTCAACTAAGTGTAAAAGAAAGCCAGTGAAGGGTTTTAAGTGAGAGGTTAGTGATATTCATTCATTCATTTGTTCATTCATTCAACAATAAATGTCAGGCATGGAGAATGGTTGGAGAATGGAGGGTGGCATCAGGAGACCAGTCAGGAGACAATAGCAGACATGTAGGTGAGAAATGCTGGTGGCTTAGACCAGGGTGGTGGCAGTGAAGATGGAGAGGAGTAGGTGGATTTGACTGATATTTAGGTCAAAGCTTGAAGGTATATAAGGGATGGGAAAGTGGGAGGTATCAGGGCTGATTCCTAGGTTTTTGGCTGAGCAACTGAAAGATTAGTGCTGCCATTCACAGAGATAAGGAATTAAGGAGGAAGAGTGAGTTGTTGGAAAGAAGACACTGAGCTCAGTTTTAGTTAGCTGGAGTTTAAAGTGACTTTATGATAACCAGGTGGCAATGTCTAGGAGGTAGTTTGATGCATAATGTCTGAATCTCAACAAGAGAAATCTGGAAATTTCTGAGCTGGAAATAAAGATCTGAGAGTCATCAACATACAAATGGTAACTGAAGTCAGGGAAGTATACGAGAGTCGAGAGTCCTTTGGGAGGCTGAGTTCCATCTTCTGTTGTATTGGTTAAGAGATTTTGGTTGCAAGTAACTAATGATCCAACTCAAACTGGATTAAATTAGAAAAGGAATTTGGTCGAAATGTCCATCAACAATTGCTGCAGGCAAGGCTTGATCCAGTGGCCCAAATAATGGAACTAAGATCTAGTCTTTTCTAATTCCTCCAAAACACTTCCTAGGAGTTGGCTTAATTTTTGACAGGCCCTCTCTTTGTGACCACAGTGATACTGTAAGGGAATGCCTCTGCCATGGCACCGCGATGACCTTGCATGTATTCATTCATATAGGCCACACTGGCAAAGGTATGAAAAGCTTATCTAAGTCTTGGCAGAATGCCTTGTGATCCTCCCAGAACATGAGAGAATGGAAGGCTTGTAAGGCAGTGAGGCCACCTTCCACTTGCCTCCCTATCTCCCCTGGGAGGCTGCCCTGAGACGGTTTTCTTATTGCTTCCCAGGTTCTGATGAGCTATGGGGCTTTCTTCCCTCCCTACTCAGAATGGAGCTGCAGAATATAAAATCTGTTAACTGCACTCTAGGATTGGCTCCTCAGCAATAGGGTATCCTACAACCCATGTTACAATTGTTCAGCCCCTTTTGTTTCAGTGTCATCCTTTTTGGTGTGTGGAACAAGGATCACAGGAAGCTGGCTTGTTCTTCTTGCTGTCTATGTAAATAATAAACCATTTAAATCAAAAACTGGCTCGTTGTATCTTTACTGGTAGAATCAGTCAGGCCTTAGCCTTGGCCTTGCCTTACTTTGTCTTATATGTATAAGTTACCAGCTGCTCCTGGGTCCGGGTGTTTCCAAGCTCAAATCCGTGGAAAAGAAAAGGCCTATTGCTCAAATGGCTCAGTCCAAAATTCCAGAACTGAGTCTTGTTGGCTCTGATTGACCTGATCTGGGTCATACGCTCATGCCTGAACCAATCACTGTGGCTAGGGATTTGGAACGTATTGGTCAATTTAGGCCATTTAGGGCTCATTCCTGGAAATGAGTGAGAGAGTGAGGTCAATCTCACTCAAATAACCTGGCTGAGAATTCAGGGTCCTGTTAGGAAAAGGGAAAGAGGAAATGGATACCAGAAAGCAGTAAACAAAGCCCACTTACCTGTCTCCTTTCCCAGAGCAGTGTGTATTTGGGGGGAGGGCATGAGGGGTCTGGATGCATAATTATGGAGGGTGTGGCTCCTGAAGAGTGAGAGAGGTTCAGAGAGAAGAGGCTGGGGGAGGGAGAGCCAATCTTTAGCCTTTGGAGGCCTAGTTTGCATCTTGGTTTTCCTAACAGGATGGCTTTTGCAATAGTGGGCAGTTGTGGTAGGCGACATGAAGGAAATTGAGAGGGCTTGAGGTACTAGCTCCCGGAAACGTGTCCCCAGGGCATTATGTAAGACCAGATCTCTGGTTCCTTTTGGGCCCTTACAATACTTGGGTCCAAGGGTTGAGGGGGGAACTGGTGCGGATCTCCCAAGGGGCCTCACCAGAGACCCAGCCCAGGAGCAAGAGGCAGCCAGCATAGGAGACAAATGCCTAGAACCATGATTTCTGGGCCTGGTGCCACCACTGACTTGGTGTGTGATCCTGGGCCAGGCACTGCTCCTGCCTGGGCCTTAATTTCCCACTCTGTACGATGAACTAGACCAGATCTTTCTTACTTTTTCAATCTCAAGGATGCCTTCATTTTTCCCTGCATGTTGCTGTCTTCAACTCACCCCCGCTTGTTGAGTTGTTATTGTTTTTAAGTTTTTATATAATTTATTGTCTTCTGGTGAAAAATCTGCACAAACACAGATCAAGTCAGTGCTGTATCTTTAATCCTTCCTTTCACTTTTATAGCAACCCTGACTTTTTTCACTCTGTTCTCATATTTCTTTTGCTGATTTTCTTGAGTTCTTTCCTTCTCATCCAGGCCATATCTTACAAATCTCTGTTTGGGTTGATTTCTCTTTGCATAACCCAAGACATTGTAAAATTTATAAAAGTCTGTTGTTTTGCCACCACCAAAGTGGCTTCAAATCTGAAGACAAAGACATCTGGTGTGTTCTCTTGGTTACATCTTGGTTAGTTTTTCTCAAATTCTCTTAGGTACTGTTGCCTTCCTAGGATAAAGGACCACTATGACCATTTGTTTCTGCAGAAACAGTTGGTATGTCATGAATTTCCTTGCCTGGCTGGTTACTGTGTCACATAATGGTGGCTACTCGGGACTTCCTGGGTGGCTCAGTGGTTAAGAATCCACCTGCCAACGCAGGGGACATGGGTTTGAGCCCGGTCCGGGAAGATCCCACAAGCCAAGGAGCAACTAAGCCCGTGTGCCACAACTACTGAGCCCGTGAACCACAACTACTGAAGCCCGCGTGCCTAGAGCTCGTGCTCCGCAACAAGAGAAGCCACCGCAATGAAAAGCCCACGCACCACAACAAAGAGAAGCCCCCACTCGCCGCAACTAGAGAAAGCCCACGCACAGCAACAAAGACAAACGCAGCCAAAAATAAATAAATAAATAAATTAATTAATTTAAAAAAACATTAACAAGAAAATGGTGGCTGTTCATCAGGCAGCCAGGGAGGAAAAAAGCCCTGTTTAAAGATTTTGTATACTCCTCAATCTGAGATTGTTGCTCTAAGTTTCTGTCTCAATTTTTTATTAATGAAAGTCTCAGACCTTTACAGGAGCCAGGGTCTGAGTGCCGGGGGTAAGAAATAGGGGAATTTGGGAAACAATGGATCAATGCTCCCTCCAAAATATTTCTTGAATCCACCCTTGAATCCTCCTGAAGTCTGGTTCCCCAGGCTTCTCTTTCACCCGGTTGAGCTCCCTCATAGCCTCCTAGTTAATTTCCTTTATGGTAAAGATGGCCAAAATCAGTTTGCTATTTGGAGTAGAAAAAATGTACTTGATAAATTGTAACTCCATAGCCTAGTGCAGGATCTGGCAATGGTGGGTGTTCAATAAATGCTAAAAAAAAACCTACCCAGGTGTGTGGCTTAAAGCTGGTTTCTCAGAGCCTCAATTCCTTCTTCTCTAGGTAACCCATACATCATCTGGGATGTCAGGAGAGAAATCACCTTGTTTGCTCCTTTATTATTTCCCTCACTTCAATTCTCTACCCTTCCTTCTCAGCTACAACAACAAAACAACCCAACCTAACCCAATTCAACCCAACCCAAATTCCTCTCATTTTCTCACGCATAGAAGCTTAACCACAACATCTGGATCCTGGTTCTGCCACTTATTAGATGTGTGACCCCAGACAAATGACTAAATCTCCTTGTGTCTTAGTTTCCTCATCTGCGTGTGGTGATGGGGAAATTATAGTACCTGTAGTATGTGTGTGTGTGTGTGTTTGTATATGTATAATTTTATGTATATATATATATATATAATTTGTACTGTAAACAGCATGTAAAGCACTTAAAATAATACTTAGCACACAATATGCACTGAATATTTGCTAGCTATTATTACTATTTTCATCTTTTTTTGCATAAACTACTGGATACCTAGGCCTTCAGGGTAATGTTTTTCAGTGTATGGCTCCTGAACCACCAGCATCAGGATAATCTGGAGAGATTAAGAATGCAGGTTCCTGGGCTCCACCCCAGACCACAGTCTCTAGGGCAGAACTAGGAAATTTACATTTAAAAAAATACATTTCCCAAGTGATTTTTAAAAATTAATTAATTAAGTAATTAATTTTTGGCTGCGTTGGGTCTTCATTGCTGCGCATGGGCTTTCTCTAGTTGAGGCCAGTGGGGGCTACTCTTCATTGCGGTGCACAGGCTTCTTCTTGTGGTGCCTTCTCTTGTTGCGGAGCACGGGCTCTAGGTGCGTGGGCTTCCGTAGTTGTGGCTCGCGGGCTCTAGAGCGCAGGTTCAGTAGTTGTGGTGCTCTGGCTTAGTTGCTCCATGGCATTTGGGATCTTCCCGGACCAGGGCTCAAACCCGTGTCCCCTGCATTGGCAGGAGGATTCTTAACCACTGCGCCACCAGGGAAGCCCTGTCTTTCGTCTTGTTTATGGTTTCCTTTGCTGTGCAAAGGTTTTTAAGTTTAATTAGGTCACATTCGCTTATTTTTGTTTTTATTTTCATCACTGTAGGAGGTGGGTCCTAAAAGAGCTTGCTGTGATTTATATCAAAGAGTGTTTTTCCTATGTTTTCCTCCGAGAGTTTTATAGTGTCCAGTCTCACATTTAGGTCTTTAATCCATTTTGAGTTCATTTTTGTGTATGGTGTTAGGTAGCGTTCTAATTTCATTCTTTTACATGTAGTTGTCCAGTTTTCCCAGCACCATTTATTGAAGAGGCTGTCTTGTCTCCATTGTATGTTCTTGCCTCCTTTGTCATAGATTAGGTGACCATAAGTGTGTGGGTTTATCTCTGGGCTTTCTATCCTGTACCATTGATCTGTATTTCTGTTTTTGTGCCAGTACCATACTGTCTTGATTACTGTAGCTTTGTAGTATAGTCTGAAGTCAGGGAACCTGATTCCTCCAGCTCCGTTTTTCTTTCCCAAGATTGCTTTGGCTATTTGGGGTCTTTTATGTTTCCATACAAATCGTATAATTTTTTGTTCTAATTCTGTGAAAAATGCCATTGGTAATTTGATAGGGATTGCATTGAACCTGTAGATTGTTTTGGGTAGTATAGTCATTTTCACAATATTGATTCTTCCAATCCAGGAGCATGGTATGTCTCTCCATCTGTCTGTGTCATCTTGGAGTTCTTTCACCAAGTCATTCTTGATTATGCAACCTGTTTCATTTCTTTCACAGGTCTTAAATTCCTTATTTATTTATTTAATATTTTAATTACTATAGCTAACATTTAAGCACTCACCATAAGCACTTTTCAGACATTAATTAACGAAGTGGTGTGCTACTTATGCTTATCAATGGCACTCCAAACTCCAGAAACCCAATTTGTACTGTTTGCCCATTTCTATGGTGTAAAGACTCCCATAGGTTGGGATTTCAAACTATCAACCTGAAGTCGCTGAATACATATAATACCATTATACAGTATTTGCCATAGTGATAATAGCAGTGGTAAATAAACTCAAGACCACAGATAAAATGAGAGTGTAGTAAAATAATTAGGAAGTGATGTGTTTTGAGTACTTATTATCTTGTTTTTTACATAACTTGTTTAATTGTAAGCTTATATAATTTAATTTTTGATAATGGCTGTGTTTAAAAGCAACTAGCAACATTTCTAAGCATTTCTCAATCGTTTCTAGCTAGCCCACAGCAAGCCAACAACCAGCACATTCTTCAGATGAGGGACCTGAGGCAGAGAAAGGTTAAGCAACTTGTTCAAGGCCGCAGAGCTAATAAATCTGTAACTGTATCCTCAGAACCCAATACAGTGCCTGGCATATAGTTTGTAGTCTATCAACAATTGTAGAATAAATAAATGAACACATATTTAATACTCTTAAAAACATAAAAAGGGAAACAAACATTAAAAACATACACACAGGAGTGAAATTAACATCTCTTTAAAACTCGCTCACAATCCTAGAACGATTACTTCCTTCATCTATCTACTTTCAGCAGCACTTCGGCTCCTGGGCGCTTTTGCAATTCACCTGCTACCTTAGGAGACGTCGCCCAGCACTTTGCTACGAGCTCGAGCCGCCCGGCTTCCCGTCGTCCCGCCCTATTTCCCCGCAAGGCCTCCTGGGAGTGGTAGTCCCCAGTCTCGCAGCTCTGGCGGCAGCAGCTAGGCGCGCCAGGACACGGAACTACACGGGGCGGTGCATAGGTCAAGAGGCTCTCCCACCTCGCTTTTCTCTCCCCGCCTGCGCGCCCGCCCTAGCTATCATGGCGGCTCCCTTGGCCCTGGTGCTGGTGGTGGCCGTGACCGTGCGGGCGGCCTTGTTCCGCTCCAGTCTGGCCGAGTTTATCTCGGAGCGGGTGGAGGTGGTGTCCCCACTGAGCTCTTGGAAGAGAGGTGAGGCCACCGGCTCGAGTAGGCGGCTAGGCCCCGCCTGTGCGCTCCTGGCCTCTGTGAATGGGAGGCGGGGGCAGTGGCCGCAAGCTCAAGATTCTGGGGGAACTGACCCGCTCTCGCGTCCTCAGAGAGGGCGGGAGGGCGGGGCCTGAGAGCTGGCTTCTGAGGGGGTGGGCGTGGGACTGTGTGGTGAGGTTGGGGCACTAGGGGCCGGTCACCTGCGGGGTGGCGATCTGAGGGGGTGTGTCCCACTCGGGTCCTGAGCTGAGTAGCGTGGTCTGAGGAAGGGTCGGGATGAGGAAAGGGCGTGCTGGGTGGAGTGGGATTTGGCGCGAGATCGCAATGTGATGCTCCTCTGGGGTGTGGGATGGTGTGTGACGGGGGCCCGAGTGAGGGGACCAGTACTGCCTAAGCGAGGAGAGTGTGTGAGTGAGCGTGCTTAGACGCTTCTTCTCAGTCTGGGACTTGGAGTGCATCTTTTCCTACTGTGTCTTTTTAGTTCTTGAAGTTCTTCATCAAACATTGTTTTACGCTGGCGCCTACAAAGAGACAGAATTTGGGCCAAAGGATCCACAGGCTAGTGGGAGAGATAGATAATTATAATCGTTTGTGAAAAATGTACTTCCTTTGTACGTCCAGTTCCTCCTTTGGAGTTCTGACCCTGAAGAAGGGTCCCCTTTTCCAGCTTCTTAAAGCTGTGGAATTCGAGCTAACTCTTGAAGGATGCAGAGTTTGGAAAGGGAGATTAGAAAAAGGGGAGTTCCAGGTAGAAGATAAACAGGATCAAGAAATGTTGAAGGATGTGAAATGTCCGAAGCAGGGGAGTAATGGGATGGGGGTTAGGTTAGGGCCAGAGTTTGAAGATTTATTTTGAAAACTTTCTTCCTGAAGTATGGACATGTAATAAGCGTAGAGCTCAAGGAATTTTTACAAACTGTATATGCCCATATAGCCAGGACCCAGATTAAGAAACAGAACATTACCAGCACCCCAGAAGTCCCCCTCATGTCCTCAAACTTTAAATGCTAGAGTTTTGATGTTGTCCCATAGATATTTTGGAATGGCGTAATGAATGGATGTTTTATGAATAATTAGAGCTAAGTTTCCTAAAAATACTTACTATATATCAGAGACTATGGTAAGCCTCATTTTATCCTCCAGTTTTTCTGTGTGTTAGATGGTGTTATTTTCCCCATTTTACCGATGAAGAAACTGAGGTTTGGAGAAGTTAAGTAATTTTCCCAGGCTTCCCAGTTGACAGATGGTAATAAAGATAGTTGTAATTTATACGTGTGATGGTAAGAGCTTAGACTTGATATCTTTTTTTTTTAAATTAATTAATTAATTTATTTATGGCTATGTTGGGTCTTCGTTTCTGTGCGAGGGCTTTCTCTAGTTGCGGCAAGCGGGGGCCACTCTTCATTGCGGTGCACGGGCCTCTCACTATCGTGGCCTCTCTTGTTGCGGAGCACAGGCTCCAGACGCGCGGGCTCAGTAGTTGTGGCTCACGGGCCTAGTTGCTCCGCGGCATGTGGGATCTTCCCAGACCAGGGCTCGAACCCGTGTCCCCTGCATTGGCAGGCAGATTCTCAACCACTGCACCACCAGGGAAGCCCAGACTTGATATCTTTGCATATAATATTCTCATGTAATTATTTGTTGAACAAACTGAATTGTTTGTTGAAGCCACTTGTTTCCAGCTTTCTTCTGGATTCCAGAAGATGCATCCGTTTATTTGATAGTGCAACTAAAATTTATACAAATTTGTTGCTTGATAAAATGCTTGACAAGATGCTTCTCAGTCCAATAAAAATAATAATAACTAACACTGATGTAATGCTTTCCACATGCCAGGTACTGTTCTAAGCAGTTTAGGTATGTTAAAAAACATTTAATTTCTACAGTGGCTTTTTTAAAAAAAATAAATTTATTTATTTATTTTAGTTTTGGCTGCATTGGGTCTTCCTTGCTGCGCACGGGCTTTCTGTAGATGCGGTGAGCAGGGGCTACTCTTTGTTGCAGCGCACGGGCTCTAGGGTGCGCAGACTTCAGTAGTTGCAGCACGCGGGCTCAGTAATTGCGGCTCGCGGGCTCTGGAGCACAGGCTCAGTAGTTGTGGCGCACGGGCTTAGTTGCTCCGCAGCATGTGGGATCTTCCGGGACCAGGGCTCAAACCTGTGTCTCCTGCATTGGCAGGCGGATTCTTAACCACTGTGCCTCCAAGGAAGTCCTCTACAGTGGCTTACGATGTAAATACTATTGTTAGCCCCACTTTATAGATGAGAAAATTAAAGTACAGAGAGATTGTTACTTGCCGAAAGTCACATAGATAATAATATTACGTGACTAGCTAGCAATCTTTAGGCATGGCTGTTCCACCAGAGTTCACCATATACTATCTTGTCAAGAATAATTTTGGGGGGTTTCCCTGGTGGCGCAGTGGTTGAGAGTCTGCCTGCCAATGCAGGGGACACGGGTTCGAGCCCTGGTCTGGGAAGATCCCACATGCCGCGGAGCGACTAGGCCCGTGAGCCACAACTACTGAGCCTGCGCGTCTGGAGCCTGTGCTCCACAACAAGAGAGGCCGCGATGGTGAGAGGCCCGCGCACTGCGATGAAGAGTGGCCCCCACTCACCGCAACTAGAGAAAGCCCTAGCACAGAAACGAAGACCCAACATGGCCATAAATAAATAAATTAATTAATTAATTTAAAAAAAAAAAGTATAAGCAAAAATTGACAATTTAAAAAAAAAAAAAAGAATGATTTTGGAACCTTTCTGTCATATTTTGGTGTTTCCTCAGCCTTTGACCTAAAGATTGGGAATTATTATGGGCTTATCTTCTTGAGTCAGGATAGAGCTCAAACTGTTAGTGATTGTTTAGAAACCCGTTTCCAATGCAGCTGTGAGAGTCAGGGTCAGGAGGAACACTTTTGATAGCACTACTTTAAAAAAAAAAAAAAAACACTTATTGCTAAATAAATACAGAATTAGTAAACTACGCACAGCAGTGTATTGCACAGTGCATTATAAGGCAAACACTTTTGTAACCATCATCCAAGTCAAACATCAGAACTTTGCCACTTTGCCTAGAAGCCTTTCCATATACCCCATCTCAGTCACAGCCTGTCATCCCCCTCATAAGTAACCATTATTCTGTTTTTTATAATAATGACATCTTTGCTTTCTTTTTGTCTTATTACCCAAATGAGCATCCCTAGACACTATAGCTTAGTCAAGGTCTTCAAAAAAAGTTTATGTATGTCTTTTAAGTCTCCCTTAATTTTAAAATTCCCCATCCATCTCATCCTTTTCTTTAGTATTTATCTGTTTAAGAACCTAGACCATTTGACCTGTAGAGTTTCCCATAGTTTGGATTTTCCTGATTGTATATTCATGGTACAGTATAACACATATCTGCCTGGTTTCTCCACTGCAAAATTACTATTTTCCCTTTTTATTTTCATTTTTTGGCCATGTTGTACAGCTTGTGGGATCTTAGTTCCCTGATCAGAGATTGAACCCAGGCCCTGGCAGTGAAAGCACCAAGTCCTAGCCACTGGATGGCCAGGGAAGTCCCTGTTTTCCCTTTTTAAGTAGTAAACATTTGGGGGATATACTTTGGGGCTCTGTAAACATCCTGTTTCTCTTTAACTTTTTGCCCACTACTTTTTGCATTTATAGTTTGGTCTTCCCTGCAGTAATCATTACTATGGTGTTCTAATGGTGACTTTTCTATTTCCCTCATTCCTTCTTTTTTTGTTTTATTTTTATTTATTTACTTTATTGAAGCATAGTTGATGTATAATATTATATAATTTATAGGTGTATAATATAGTGATTCACAGTTTTTAAAGGTTATGCTTTATTTATAGTTGTTATAAAATATTGGCTATATTCCCTGTGTTGTAGAATATATTGTTGTAGCTTATTTTATACATAATAGTTTATACCTCTTAATGCCCTACTCCTATATTGCCCCTCCCCCCTTCCCTCTCCCCACTGATAACCACTAGTTTGTTCTCTGTATCTCTGAGTCTGCTTTTTTGTTATATTCACTAGTTTGTTGTATTTTTTTAGATTCCACATATAAGTGATATCATATTTGTCTTTCTCTGACTTATTTCACTTAGCATAATGCCATCCAAGTCCATCCATGTTGCTGCAAATGGCAAAATTTCACTATTTTTTATGGCTGAGTAGTATTCCATTGTATATATACATATGCCACATCTTCTTTATCCATTCATCTGTTGATGGACACTGAGGTTGCTTCCATATCTTGGCAATTGTAAATAATGCTGCTATGAACATTGGGTGCATGTATCTTTTCCAATTAGTTTTTTTTTTTTTTAAATATATACCCAGGAGTAGAATTGCTGGGTCATATGGTAGTTCTGTTTTTAGTTTTTTGAGAAACCTCCATATTGTATTCCAAAGTGGCTGCACCAATTTATATTTCCACCAACAGTGTAGGAGGGTTCCCTTTTCTCCACATCCTCATCAACATTTGTTTTTTGTTTTCTTTTTGATGATAGCCATTCTAATAGGTGTGAGGTGATATCTCATTGTGGTTTTGATTTACATTTCCCTGATGATTAGCCATGTTGAGCATCTTTTCATATGCCTGTTGCCCATCTGCATTTCCTCTTCAGAAAAATGTCTATTTAGTTCTTCTGCCCTTTTTTTTTTTTTTGGCCACGCCACACGGCTTGTGGGATCTTAGTTCCCAAGCAGGGATTGAACCTGGGCCACGGCAGTGATAGCGCCGAGTCCTAACCACTGGACTGCCAGGGAATTCCCATATTTATTTATTCAATTATATTTATATCAGTGTGAACTCATGGGTATTTGTTTTATTCTCTGGATTATAATCCATACTACTTTGGCCATTGGGACCTCTTTCAGGTTGTCTCCTTTGTCCTTTTGACATACCTCCCTCCTACTTTTTTTTTTTTAAGCACTGTATTACTTTCTGTAACCACAAGATGCTCCAGGCGTATCTTGTATTTTTCTTGGTCCAGCCCTAGAATTGACCACTTCTCCAAGGATCCCTTGTTCCTTTTATTGGATAATATCATTTAGAAACCAAGATCTGTATGCTAGGTGTGTTTATGGGGATGACACTGTTTCTTGGGTCCTCTAGGCTAGAAATATAAGGATACCACTTGTTTTGAACAAGCTGAATGCTTACCCTTCTTGGTATGGGAAGCTCAAAGACAATGTTTGTCTTCTACTAGATTATGCTTTTATTATCAGCCATAGGAAAAGTACATCAAGGTAACTAAATAAGAAATTCTTGCTTATCTGATTTATGAGTTAAGAGTTGAGAGACTATGTAAAAAAAGCAACAACACTGATGTTTTAGAATAATTGGCCATGATTAGGTAGCTTTTATGGACAACTATTCTAAAACATTAGTTGTTAGATATCATCTCCTTGGGTCTCCAGTAAAGCTGTTAGTGAAGGGTTTAATAGTTGGTTACACAGCAGCCTCCTTATGCGGCTCCATGAGGGAAGTTTCTCTCTGGTCCTAGAATAAGGACCAGTTACAGTTGTCTTGAGCATCGGGCTTTGTTTTATTTTATAGACATCATGAATTATGTAAATGATAGGTTTCCTTTTAGGGTGGGTCTATAAAATTTGAAGCCATACTTATGGCTCACTCATTACAAATAAGTAGTTTTTTTAAAAACAGGCTTTGTAAGTTTGATTTTGTTTTATTTACTTATTTTTGAATAGGTAATTCAGTCTTATGGTTCAAAAATCAAAGGTGCAAAAGTCTGTATGACTAAAAGGCATCTTTCCACCGTTTTCCTATACCACCCATTTCTGTTTCCTGGAGGGAACAGTTTCTTATGTATATCAGTTTTCTCACATATACTTCATGCATTTATAAGCTTACACTTTATAGGTTTTTGTGGCTCTGTTTTATGTTTTTCATATTCTTTTTCACTTTTAAAATTAGTTTTCTTGTTTCTTATTAATAATTATAAAGTAATACATGCTCATTGCTAAAGACTCAGAAACTGAAGAAAAGATAAAAGAAACCAAACATCTTCTATAATTTTATCACCCAGAGATGGTCACTGTTAACTTTTTATTTGTTTGTTTATTTTTATTTGTTTTATTTAATGTTTATGTTTTGTGCTTATTTTGAGGCATTTCTCATTGAATACATATTCATTCTCTCTCAAATAATTAAAGGAATGCTGATTAATATTTAAAATAAAATTTGATCATATTTTACATGCTGTGTTATGACCTGTTTTTCATTTTAGAATATTTCATTGACATCTTTCCTTCAGTAAATATAAGGTTGACCCTTGAACAATCCAGGAGCTAGGGGCACCGACCGACCTTCTGTGCAGTTAAAAATCCAAGTATCATTTATTGTCAGCCCTCTATATACGCTATTCCTCCGTACCTTTGGTTCCTCCATATCTGAGGTTCCGCATCCACAGATTCAACCAACTGCGAATTGTGTAGTACTGTAGTATTTATTATTGAAAAAAATCCACGTATAATTGGACCCATGCAGTTCAAACCCGTGTTAAGGGTCAGCTGTAATATATCTGTAATATACTTCTTTATTTTAACTCTTAATTTTAAAATAAGTTTTGATTTTCAAAAAAGTTGCAAAAATAGTACATAGAGTTTGTTTACCCTTCACCCAGCTTCTCTTACTGTTAATATCCTACATAACCATAGTACAATGACCTAAACCAGAAAATTAACACTGATACAATACTACTAGCTAATCTACAAACCTACAGGATTTTTACCAGTTGTTCCACTAATGTCCTTTTTCTGGTCCAAGATCCAATCATGACCCCATATTGCATTTAATTGTTATGTATTCTTAGTCTCTTCCCATCTGGGATGCTTCCTCAGACTTAACATTTTTAAAGAGTACTGGCCAGTTACTTTGTCTTTCAGTTTGGGTTTGCTTGATGTTTCCTCATGATGAGATTGAAGTTACGCTTTTTTGGGAAGGATACCACATTTTTGGCATAAGGACCACAGAGGTTTTTTTTATCCCCATCTTGGTGAATCATGTCAGGGGGTACTTGATGTTGATAATGTTAACTGGTCAACATATTACTGGTGATGTTAATGTAGGTCACTTGAGTAAGATAGTGAATGCCAGGTTTAGCCACATAAAATCATTATTTTTCCCCTTGCAAATACTGTTTCCAATCATTTTTACCCACTAATTTTAGTATCCATTATTGATACTTGCCTTTCAAGATTATTACTGTGGGGTCTGCCAAATGGTGATTATCTATTTCCATCTTTCCTTCTACATTTGGTACTTATAGTTCTCTTTAAGGAAGAGTTTTCTTTTCTCTTTCACTTGTTTATTTATTCAATTATTTATAGCATAGTATGATTTTTAACTATAAAGTGCTTCTCTCTGTCTATGTATCTATCCACGTATACATATATGTATATACATCACAATTCATTTACATAAATCTCCATTAATGAACGTTGGGGTTTTAAAAATTTTTTAGTACTCTGAGCATGATAATGAACATATTTCTTTGGGCACCTGTCCAATTATTTCCATAGGATAAATTGCCCTAAGAGCAATCGTTTCTGGGGCAAAAGGCACACATTAAAAAAGTACCTGTTGGGGCTTCCCTGGTGGCGCAGTGGTTAAGAATCCGCCTGCCAATGCAGGGGACACGGGTTTGAGCCCTGGTCCGGGAAGATCCCACATGCTGCAGAGCAACTAAACCCGTGAGCCACAACTACTGAGCCTGTGCTCTAGAGCCTGTGAGCCACAACTACTGAGCCTGCATGACACAACTAATGAAGCCCATGCGCCTAGAGCCCATGCTCCACAACAAGAGAAGCCACCGCAATGAGAAGCCTGCACACTGCAACGAAGAGTAGCCCCCGCTTGCCGCAACTAGAGAAAACCCGCGTGCAGCAATGAAGACCCAACGCAGCTAAAAATAATAAAAAGAAAAAGAAAAGTGCCTATTGCCTGTAGAAAAATTAATACAAATGTCATTCAAACAATCAGCATATGAGAGTGGCTGCCCATTTTCCTTCTCTGTGGACATTTCTCACATCTTCTAATTTGTTATCTTATTGTTTTTATTTATTTATTTTTTGGCTGCGTTGGGTCTTCATTGCTGCGTGCAGGCTTTCTCTAGTTGAGGCGAGCGGGGACCACTCTTCGTTGTGGTGTGCAGGCTTCTCATTGCGGTGGCTTCTCTTGCTGCGGAGCACGGGCTCTAGGCGCGCGGGCTTCAGTAGTTGCAGCATGCAGGCTCAGTAGTTGCGGCACATGGACCCTAGAGTGTGTAGGCTTCAGTAGTTGTGGCGCACAGGCTTAGTTGCTCCGAGTCACGTGGGATCTTCCTGGACCAGGGATCTAACCCGCGTCCCCTGCATTGGCCACCAGGGAAGTCCTGTTATCTTATTGTTTTTTGGAATGGGGCAGAATATATATAAATGAAACACTTCTTAAAAAATTTGTTTTTTTGGCTGCACCATGCGACTTCCAGGATCTTAGTTCCCCCACCAGGGATTGAACCTGGGACCCTGGCAGTGAAAGCGCCAAGTCCTAACTATTGGACCGCCAGGGAGTTCCCAAACAAAACACTTTTTAGAGTGGGTGGAAGTTACAAAGAGATCGAAGGAAGTTTATAGTTTAATATAAAATTTTCTCATAATGAGTGCTGCCCCACAATGAAAAGAGATGCTCTGTATAGAAAAAAGTTGACCATCATCTGAAATCAAGACTTAAATTCACTCGCTGGGAATGAGGTAAAGGGGGTTAGACAAACTGTGAAGCCCTTCTTGTTCCTGGGAGTATCTAACACTTTGGTTTATGGCCAATCTGCATATGTCTCTAAAGTAAGAGTGAACTTGGATGTCTTACTTTTCAGTGGTTGAAGGCCTCTCACTGTTGGACTTGGGAGTGTCTCCATATTCTGGAGCAGTATTTCATGAAGTAAGTGTTCTTGTTTTCTTTTTTGGGTACTAAGAGTAGTTTATAGTCACAAATGCCAAAGCCTAACTCTGTTTTGTACAAACATTTAAAGAGATCTATTTTTGAAAACCATATTTAGAAACAGCCCTTTTTTAGATGCCCTCTGCTTAAGAAGGAGGTTTCGCAATTGCAGTGGAAATGATCCAGATTAAGATTGTAATTTGGGGAAGCAGATGAGACTTCTGTAGAAGTTATCATTTTTATTGGCAAATAACTTGTAAACAGTTCCCAGTTCATGAATAGGTTATATGCTAATTGGCATGTAATTGGTTCTTTGGAACATACTTTCCCATGAAAACTGAGCCAGCAATGTTGGTTTCTTAGAAAGCCCACAAAAGCCATTTAACCCATAAAATTAGTTCTTAAGAATAGTAAGATCACTCTTAGGTCACCATCATCTCTCAACAGCTTCCTGACAAGTCTTTGTGCATTCAGTCTTGCTCCTTTACTTCTTATTCTGCAGTCAGAGCCATCTTTCTGAAATGTGAATCTGATTTTGTCACTGTTCTACTCAACACTGACCTCAGGATAAAATCCAAACACCTTAGGATGCATACAAAGCCCTGTGGGCCCCGCTCATCACCTCAACCACATGTCTTTCCACTTCCCCCTCCCCACTTTTATTGGCTTTATCATTTAGAATAGAAGTCTTCTAATTTGGCATTTTTACCCCTAATTTTTACAATTGTCTCCCTCATACCTACTTTGAGAACAATTTTTTTTGGTTCTTCTATCTAGTCTTTTTAAAATGTTCAACTTGATTCTCATGGAGATAACAACTCTTTTGCATTCATATTTCATTATCTTTGTATTACTATCTAATTGAACCATAATAACAAGAACTACTAGCAGAAACAGGTTAGGAACGATTTAAGAGACTCTTAATGAGCACACAATTCAATTATTGGGAATGGATGTGTGTGGGCATATGCATAGCCCACTAGCCAGTGGTATGTGCTGTGGGCCTTGGGCAGTATGTTTTCTAGACAGACTAGGAACCCTCTGAGAGAGTTCTGACATGCTTTTACTATGCTCCAGCACCATATTCCCTTACCTATATCTTTGCTCATGTTGTTATCTTCTTATGGAGGGCCATTCTTCCTTCTTTTTGTGGTTGACTCTACTATCCAGAATTAGCTTTGGTTTTGCCTCCCCCAGAAAGCCATCCCTCATCACCTTAGACTAAGTTAGCTGTTTCTCCTATATCTTCCAAAGCATCTTGTGCTTATCCTTTTCATGGCTCATATCATTCTCTTGAAATTGCCTCTGTACTTGTTTTACCCACTGTGATGTATGCTCCTCAGAACGTGTTCTGGCACCCTTTCATCACTTATTCCTAGTGCTTAGGTCTGTATCTGCATATGTATTCCAACCCCTCCTTCCCTTCTCTGTTTCCTTTAACAAAGATATGTTAAGTACACACCAAATGCCAGCTACCCTGCTAGGTGCTAGGGATATAAAACAAGACACAGTCCTTGGCGTTATTATACTTGTATTTCTAAGAGAAACAGACAATAAGTTAGTAAAAAAGAAACAGATTTCAGAGCAAAGAATGTTGCCAGGGATAAAGAAGTTCACTTCATCATGATTAAGGGATCAATTTGTCAAGAAGACATAACAATCCTAATGTTTATGCACCTAATTACAGAGTTTCAAAATACATGAAGACTGATAGAACTGCAAGGAGAAATAGACAAATCCCCAAATAGTCTGAGATTTCAGTATCCCTCTGTCAATGACTGATAGAACAAGCAGACAGAAAGTCAACAAAGATATAGAAGACTTGAACAACACACCAACCAACTTGACCTCATTGACATTTACAGAACATTGCATCCAATAACAGCAAAACACATAATCTTTTCAAGTATACATTTGCAAGATAAACCATATTCTGAGCCATAAAGCAAGGCTCAATAAATTTAAAAAGGTTGACGTCATACACAGTATATTCTCTAACCTCAGTGGACTTAGATGAAAAATTAATACCAGAAAGATACCTGGAAAATCCCCAAATATTTGGAAACTAAGTAACATATTCCTCAATAACTCATGATCAAAGAAGAAATCAGAAGGGAAATTAGAAAGTATTTTGAACTGAATGAAACGAAAACACAACCTATCAAAATATGTGGGATGTTGCTAAAGCAGTACTTGGGGGAAATTTATGGTGTTAAATGCCTGTATTGAAAAAGAAGAAAGATCTCAAATCACTGACCTCAGTTTCTACCTTAAGAAGCTAGAAAAAGAAGATAAATTAAACTCAAAGTAAGCAGAATAAAAGCAATAATAAAGATCTGAGAGGAAACAAATGAAACAGAAAGCAGAAAATATTGAAAGTCATGGAAACAAAGTTGGTTCTTTGGGATGAATAGTAAAATTGGTAAACATTTGGGAATGGTGGATATGTTCACTATCTTGATTGTGGTGATGATTTCATGGGTGTATTCATAGGTCAGAACATATCAAGTTGTATACTTTGAAAATGTGCAGTTTATTTTATACCAACTATACCTCCATAAAGGTAAATTTCGAAAAATATGATTTCACTTAAATGGTAAGTGTATGTAGAAAAATAAAGCTGAGTAAAAGGATAAAGAGTGATGGTCATGTGTATGGCTATTTTAGATAGTGTGTGCAGGGAAGGCACTCTGAGGAAGTGAAATTTGAATAAGAGATCTAAATGAATCAAGCAAGCCATATGATAACCCTAATTTGGAAATGAGCTTGGCATTTGTGAGTTGTGGAAAGATGGCCGGTGTTGCTAAAGCAGAATGAGCAAAGAGGAGAGTAATAGAGATAAGCTGTAAGAAATTAGGGGTCTGATTGTATAGGACTTTTTATAGAAATGGTTAGGAGTTTGGATTTTCTAGCTATCTTTTTTTCCCACTTTTATTTATTTATTTATTTATGGCTGCGTTGGGTCCTCGTTTCTGTGCAAGGGCTCTCTCCAGTTGCGGCAAGCGGGGGCCACTCTTCATTGCGGTGCGCGGGCCTCTCACTCTCGCGGCCTCTCTTGTTGTGGAGCACAGGCTCCAGACGCGCAGGCTCAGTAGTTGTGGCTCACGGGCCCAGTTGCTCTGCGGCATGTGGGATCTTCCCAGACCAGGGCTCGCACCCGTGTCCCCTGCATTGGCAGGCAGATTCTCAACCACTGCGCCACCAGGGAAGCCCCCCACTTTTATTGAGATATAATTGACATACGGCGCTGTGTAAGTTTAAGGTGTACAGCAGAATGATTTGACTTTTATACATCATGAAATGACGACCACAGTAAGTTTAGTGAACATCCATTATCTCATAGAGATACAACATCAACGAAATAGAAAAAATTTTTTTTTCCTTGTGATGCAAACTCTTAGGAGTTACTCTCTTAACAACTTTCATATATAACGTACAGCAGTATTAATTATATTTATCATTTGTTGTACATTACATCCTTAGTACTTATTTATCTTATAACTGGAAATTTGTACCTTTTGACCATCTTCATCCAGTTTCCCCTCCCCCTCTGGTAACCACAAATCTGATCTCTTTTTCTATAAGTTTGTTTCTTTGTTTTTGAAGTATAATTGACCTACAACACTATGTTAGTTCCTGATATATAACACAGTGGCTCGATATTTCTATACATTTTTATTTTATTTTTAAAAATATTTATTTTATTATTTATTTATTTTTTTGGCTGCATCCGGTCTTAGTTGCAGCACATGGGGTCTTCGTTGAGGCGTGTGAGATCTTTTGTTGTGGCACAGGCTCTTCGTTGTGGCATGAGGGCTTCTCTCTAGTTGTGGCGTGCAGGTTTTCTCTATCTAGTTGTGGTACATGGGCTCCAGGGCGTATGGGCTCTGTAGTTTGCCGCACGTGGGCTCTCTTGTTGAGGTGTGTGAGCTCAATAGTTGTGGTGTGAGGGCTTAGTTGCCCTGCGGCATGTGGGATCTTAGTTCCCTGACCAGGGATGGAACCCGCGTCCCCTGCATTGGAAGGCAGATTCTTTCTTTCTTTTTTTTTTTTTTTAACATATTTATTGGAGTATAATTGCTTTACAGTGGTGTGTTAGTTTCTGCTTTATAACAAAGTGAATCAGCTATACGTGTACATATATCCCCATATCTCTTCTCTCTTGCGTCTCCTTCCCTCTCACCCTCGCTATCCCAACCCTCTAGGTGGTCACAAAGCACCAAGCTGATCTCCCTGTGCTATGCGGCTGCTTCCAACTAGCTATCTGTTTTACGTTTGGTAGTGTATATATGTCCATGCCACTCTCTCACTTTGTCCCAGCTTACCCTTCCCCCTCCCCATGTCCTCAAGTCCATTCTCCAGTAGCTCTGTGTCTTTATTCCCGTCCTGCCCCTAGGTTCTTTATTACCTTTTTTTTTTTTTTTTTAGATTCCATATATATGTGTTAGCATACAGTATTTGTTTTTCTCTTTCTGACTTACTTCACTCTGTATGACAGACTCTAGGTCCATCCACCTCACTACAAATAACTCAATTTCGTTTCTTTTTATGGCTGAGTAATATTCCATTGTATATATGTACCACATCTTCTTTATCCATTCATCTGTTGATGGACACTTCGGTTGCTTCCATGTCCTGGCTATCGTAAATAGAGCTGCAATGAACATTGTGGCACATGACTCTTTTTGAATTATGGTTTTCTCAGGGTATATGCCCAGTAGTGGGATTGCTGGGTCATATGGTAGTTCTATTTTTAGTTTTTTAAGGAACCTCCATACTGTTCTCCATAGTGGCTGTATCAATTTACATTCCCACCAACAGTGCAAGAGGGTTCCCTTTTCTGCACACCCTCTCCAGCATTTTTTGTTTGTAGATTTTTTTGATGATGGCCACTCTGACCGGTGTGAGATGATATCTCATTGTAGTTTTGATTTGCATTTCTCTAATGATTAATGATGTTGTGCATTCTTTCATGTGTTTGTTGGCAAACTGTTTATCTTCTTTGGAGAAATGTCTGTTTAGGTCTTCTGCCCAATTTTGGATTGGGTTGTTTGTTTTTTTGATATTGAGCTGCATGAGCTGCTTGTAAATTTTGGAGATTAATCTTTTGTTAGTTGCTTCATTTGCAAATATTTTCTCCCATTCTGAGGGTTGTCTTTTTGTCTTGTTTATGGTTTCCTTTGCTGTGCAAAAGCTTTTAATTTTCATTAGGTCCCATTTGTTTATTTTTGTTTTTATTTCCATTTCTCTAGGAGGTGGGTCAAAAAGGATCTTGCTGTGGTATATGTGATAGAGTGTTCTGCCTATGTTTTCCTCTGAGAGTTTGATAGTGTCTGGCCTTACATTTAGGTCTTTAATCCATTTTTAGTTTATTTTTGTGTATGGTGTTAGGGAGTGTTCTAATTTCCTTCTTTTACATGTAGCTGTCCAGTTTTCCCAGCACCACTTATTGGAGAGACTGTCTTTTCTCCATTGTATATCCTTGCCTCCTTTGTCATAGATTAGTTTACCATAGATGCATGGGTTTATCTCTGGGCTTTCTATCCTGTTCCATTGATCTATATTTCTGTTTTTATGCCGGTACCATACTGTCTTGATTACTGTAGCTTTGTAGTATAGTCTGAAGTCAGGGAGCCTGCTTCCTCCAGCTCCGTTTTTCTTTCTCAAGATTGCTTTGCCTTTTCGGGGTCTCTTGTGTTTCCATACAAATTGTGAAATGTTTTGTTCTAGTTCTGTGAAAAATGCCATTGGTACTTTGATAGGGATTGCATTGAATCTGTAGATTGCTTTGGGTAGTATAGTCATTTTCACAGTGTTGATTCTTCCAATCCAAGAACATGGTATATCTCTCCATCTATTTGTATCATCTTTAATTTCTTTCATCAGTGTCTTATAGTTTTCTGCATACAGGTCTTTTGTCTCCTTAGGTATGTTTATTTCTAGGTATTTTATTCTTTTTGTTGCAATGGTAAATGAGAGTGTTTCCTTAATTTCACTTTCAGATTTTTCATCATTAGTGTATAGGAATGCAAGAGATTTCTGTGCATTAATTTTGTATCCTGCTACTTTACCAAATTCATTGATTAGCTCTAGTAGTTTTCTGGTAGCATCTTTAGGATCCTCTATGTATAGTATCATGTCATCTGCAAACAGTGACAGCTTTACTTCTTCTCCTCCAATTTGGATTCCTTTTATTTCTTTTTCTTCTCTGATTGCTGTGGCTAAAACGTCCAAAACAATGTTGAATAATAGTGGTGAGAGTGGGCAACCTTGTTTTGTTCCTGATCGTAGTGGATGGAAGGTGGATTCTTTACCACTGGACCACCAGGGAAGTCCCTATACATTTTTAAATGATCACCATGATAAGTTTAGTTGTCATTTGTCACCATACAAAGATATTACGTAATTACTGATTATATTCCCCACACTGTACATTTCATACCTGTGACTCATTTAATTTCCTTTTTTGTTTTAATAGAATCATGGATTTTTTTTTCAAATTTATTAATTTTTTTGGTTGCGTTGGGTCTTCGTTGCTGTGCATGGGCTTTCTCTAGTTGCATCGAGTGGGGGCTACTCTTCGTTGTGGTGTGCGGGCTTCTCATTGTGGTGGCTTCTCTTGTTGTGGAGCACGGGCTTCAGTAGTTGTGGCACGTGGGCTCAGTAGTTGTGGCTCGCGGGCTCTAGAGTGCAGGCTTAGTAGTTGTGGCACTTGGGCTTAGTTGCTCTGCAGTATGTGGTATCTTCCTGGACCAGGGATTGAATCCGTGTTCCCTGCATTGGCAGGCGGATTCTTAACCACTGCACCACCAGGGAATTCCCTCATTTTAATTTTCAACTGAAAGTTTGTGCCTCTTAATCTCCCTCACCTATTTCTTTCCTCCTTCACCCCTCCCCTTTTTCTATCTTTTAATATAACTGTTTTTAATGTCCAGAGTTTGTAATATGAGGGCCACCGCTTTCTCCCATACTCAAATTGATAAATTCTCAGTTGGCCGGTGAGGCCAGTTGGGATACTTCTTGTCTAATTTGGTTTCTAGGAAGACTTCATTCAAGGCCTTAATGGTTACTGATCAAATGGAATTGTGTATGTCACCAGCTTTCTCATATTCCTTAATCCTGGCCTTTGAGAGAGACAAAAACTCAGCACAGCATTTGCGTGTTTTTCTTCAGCATCCACCTGGACAGTATATTTATGCTTTGGCACGAGAATCTTCAGGGCATTAAACTTCTTTTCAAAGTCATCTGCCAAGCCAGCTTTCACCACATTGGCCTTGTAGTAAGCCTAGTCATAGCAGGTAGATTCTCAGGTAGAGTAGCCAACCTGGAGATGAGGGTCTCATTCCAGGATTTCAGGGAATTAGCAGTGGCCTTTGGTCTTGGGGTATGATCTCCCCAAAAGCTACCCAGTTAGCAGCTTCCATTGTAGACTTTCTCCCTCTTGGATCACTTGCTCTGGGGGAAGCAATGTCATGACCAACCTTAAGGAAGCCTTTGTGATGAACTGAATATTGCTGCCAACAGTCAAATGAGTAAGCTTGGAAGCAGATATTTAAGCTCTTTTAGATATTGCAACCTCAGTCGACAGCTTGGCTGCAATCTCATGAGAGACTCTGTGCCTGAACTATCCAGTTAAGCCACTCCTGGATTCCTGACTCTCAGGCACTGTGTGAGATAATAAATGTGTGTTGTTTTAAGCTATTCAGTTTTTGGACAGTTTGTTACACAGAAATAGATAACTAAGATACCTAGGGAGTGAATTAACATAAAGAATACCAGGACCTAGAGCACTGTAATATATCAAGGTTGGGATGGGGAAGAGGAACTAGCAAATATAGCTGAAAAGGAGGAAAATCAAGGGAATGTTCAGGGACGCTAGATGACCATGTAATTGCTTAAGGAGGGAGTAAAAACTATGTCAAATGCTATTTCAAGGTTGAGAAAATTTAGATTGAAGATTGATGATTAATTTGCCAAAATTGAGACTTTGGAGACTTTGGCAACAGTAATTTCAGTGGCGTATAGGGACAAGAGACTGATCGAAGTACATTGAGGGAAAGATGTGGAAAGACAGAGTATAGACAACCTTTTTGAGGAGTTTTACTCTAAAGGAGGGCAGAGAAATGGTATGGTAGCTGGACGGAGATGTCTAGTGAAGATTTTTAAAATATGAGGATCTGAATATTTGAATGCTGATGGGAATAATTCTATGGATAAAGAAGTTGATGATGTAAGAAAGAGGATTGAATGAGCAATGTCTTTGAGGAGGCCAGAAGGAATAGGATCACCAGTTCACAGGTGGAGGATTTGGTTTTATTTATTTATTTATTTATTATAAATTTATTTATTTTATTTTTGGCTGCGTTGGGTCTTTGTTGCTGCGCACGGGCTTTCTATAGTTGTGGCGAGTGGGGGCTACTCTTCATTGTGGAGCACAGGCTCTAGGTGCACAGGCTTCAATAGTTGTGGCTTGCGGGTTCTAGAGCGCAGGCTCAGTAGTTGTGGCACACGGGCTTAGTTGCTCGCGGCACGTGGAATCTTTCTGGACCAGGGCTCGAACCTGTGTTCCCTGCATTGGCAGGTGGATTCTTAACCACTGCGCCACAGGGAAGTCCAAGGAGGGTTTGGTTTTAGATAGGAAGAAAGGAAGTTCATCCATTGTTAATAAGAGAAAAGTAGAGAATATAGATATAGATAGAGGAAGTTGGTCAACTGGGTAGTGGGAAAATAAGATGGTTCTCATTTAATTGCTTCTCTTTTCTCAGTGACATAAGAAATGAGATTGTCGGCTACAAGTGAGAACTGGAGAGGGAAGTTGGAGGTTGAGGAGAGGGGAAAATGTGAAATAATCCTTTCAGAAAGAATATGTCAAATGAATAAATGGAAGAGCTATATCTAGCCACTTAACCATCATTTAAAATGTTTTTTCCATGGGAAAATGTTTTCTTGGATACAGTGAGGGAGCCTAGAATACATTCTTACTCCTCATCACATGCGTGCATGTGTGTGTGAAGGGGGATAAAGGCCGGAGGTAGGAATTCTAGCTACTAGAAGCATGTTAGCTCTCTATACCTGTCTAAGATAACCCCGTTAGGACTGTTAACCTGTAAAACTCTGAATTAAGGGGCAAGAACAGTTGCTTCCCCTGAGCGTAGTGAGTATGACTTCAAACTCAGAGTCCCTTGCTCCTCATTCCTGAATATGGGTTAATTTGCTTGTAAGCTGGGCATTCATAAATCAAGAGCTACCTATATTTTAATATAGTTTCTCTAAGTAATAAAACACTATAAAGAAATAAAATTATATCAAGCCAAATGAAAAGCATACTTTTGGAGAGAAAGTTAATTGCTGCTTTGTATTGTTTCTTTCTTAATCTTTAGCAGATTTTATTATCTATTTCTTAAGGAAAGGTAAGAATATGTGAAAGTGGAGAAGAAAAATCTGCACAGGAGAGAAAAAAGTAATTTAGCAACCACAGGTTAGATTTTATGACTGCCTTCAACAGACGTTTCTGCTTTCTGTGTTTAGTCAAGTACTGATAGTAAAATTGTGAGTTTATCCATATATACCCTACCCTGACTGGGAGTAGTCACCTAAATGGAGATGTAGCATAAAGACAAATTATATTCAGTGCATGCTTCTCTATAATAGTATGATATGCAGTTAAACTAACTACTGTGTACATGTTAGTTCATTACGGAAATGAGCCCAATTGCTGATAGACTTTTTGAGAACAGTTTGTTCTGTTATTTCTGAGACCTATTTAGTGCCATTCTAAACTATCTGAAGCATCAAGACACTTTGAAAGCAGGCTATTGGTAATATAAATATCAAGTTGCTACCTCTTACAAACAAAGATAAATGCAAAAAAGAATCCATTAGTAGATAGTTGTAAAAGTTTAATTCTTTTAGAACTTTGAAAGTCAAAGCTGATTTCCCTATTTTCAAAACGAGGTAAAAAGTTGATCTCAGTTAGCTAACGTATTGAGTTTTACTGTATGCTAGGCACTATGCTAAGTACTTTGTTAACATTACCACTTAATTCTCCCAAGAACCCTGTGAAATAGGTCACTATACTTATTTTATAGCTGAGGAAACTAAGGCTCAGAGGGGAAGACAACTTACCCAGAGGTACATAGGTGGAACCTGGTTTTAAACCTGAGTCTGACCCCAAAGCCTTGTTCTTTCTACCACACTAGCATGATCTCACAAAAAAACCTGTCAATAACCTTTACAGTATCATAAGACACATTTTTACAAGTGGTTGGGAGTTGGGAAGAGGTGCTTCTGAGTCACCAGCATGGGCTCACTAAAACAAGTCATGTACTTTCCTTCTGGTGTGGTGGATTGGTGAACTGGCTTATAATAGCAGACCAACTATCCTGCCTAGAACAACTAGAAAAGCAGGAGGAATACAAAAAGCATCTGTTTGACGGCATTGGAAAGTAGCAAGATAACCAGGACTTGAGGGGCTGAGATCCCAGAGTTGAAATTGCAAAAAGTGAGATCGACAGTCTGAGCTGCTTTCTCCTTGATGTATTTACCAATTTGTAAGTGGCACAGGCTGAGGGGGCAGAGAAAGAGAACAGAAATTGGATGGTAAGAGGCTACAGATCTAAGCAGAGCTCTTGGCAGTCTAATGGTGCTGGGGAAATACAAATTTAAGTGCACTTCCAACCAAGGTGGTAGGGCTCTGG
Organism: Eubalaena glacialis; assembly: GCF_028564815.1. Taxonomy (NCBI): domain Eukaryota; kingdom Metazoa; phylum Chordata; class Mammalia; order Artiodactyla; family Balaenidae; genus Eubalaena; species Eubalaena glacialis. The sequence continues at coordinate 25,137,384 of NC_083728.1, forward strand.
CAAAGGACTTGGCTTCTAGTTAGGTCCTCTAAAGGACTACACTCAGAGAATGAGGGTAGACCATGTATAGACTAGTCTTACAAAGACTGAAGCCAGCTTCTAATCAGCTTAACCCCTAATTAGATTAAGGTGATACAATTCTAATTAATACTTGCCAGAAGCTTAAAGAAACCCTTACTGGAAGAAAATCCAGAACCTCTACAATTTCTTTTGCACAGTGTCTGTCATTCAATTAAAAGTTACCAAGCATAATAAAAGATAGAAAAAAATAGGCACTAAAAACAGTCTCACAGGTGATCCAGATATTGGAGTTATCAAACTTGGACTTTAAAATGACTGTGACCAGTGATTGATATGTTAAAAAAATAAGTGACAAGATAGTGAATTACACCAGGGAACTGGAATATGTAAAAATGATCAAAGGGAAATTCTAGAACTAGAAAACGTAATAACAAATTAAGAATGCAAAAGGCAAGGTTAACAGCAGATTACACAAAGCTGAAGAGAAGATTAGTGATCTGGAAGATAGAAAATAACCATACTGAAGCTTGGAGAGAAAAGGATAGAAAACAGAGAAATAAAAAAGCGATCTATGAGATACAGTAAAATGGTTTAACATACATACAAATAGAGTTTCAGAATGGGAGAAGGGACAGAATGAGGAAGAAACAATATTTGAAGAGATTAGTGGCTGAAATTTTTTTAAACTTATGAAATATTTCAATTCAAGAAAGTCTGGGGGCTTCCCTAGTGGCGCAGTGGTTGAGAATCTGCCTGCTAATGCAGGGCACACGGGTTCGAGCCCTGGTCTGAGAAGATCCCACATGCCGCAGAGCAACTAGGCCCGTGAGCCACAACTACTGAGCCTGCGTGTCTGGAGCCTGTGCTCCACAACAAGAGAGGCCGTGACAGTGAGAGGCCCGCTCACCGTGATGAAGAGTGGCCTCCGCTTGCCACAACTAGAGAAAGCCCACGCACAGAAACAAAGACCCAACACAGCCAAAAATAAATAAATAAATAAATAAATAAAAAAAAAGAAACTCTGTAAACCCAAGTAGGGTAAATTCAAAGAAAACACACATCATGATAAAACTGCTCAAAACCAAAATAGGTTAAAAGCAGCCAAAGAGGGACAATTATCTTTAAAGAGAAACAAGATGGAAACGAACTTTTCAACAAAAATGAAGGAATCCAGAAGACAATAAAAAGGTATCTTTACAGTGCTGAAAGAAAATATCTACTGACATAGAATTCTATACTAAGTAAAATATCTCTAGAAATAAAGGCAAAATAAAGAGGTTTCCAAGCAGATAAAAATTGATAGCATTTATTGCCAGCAGACTCACATTTAAAAAAATACAAAAAGGCAGAAGGATTATGATCCTTGACAGTCTCATGGAATATAGGAAGGAATAAATAACAATGAAAAAGGTAAATATATGGGTAAATCTAAATAAGTATTGACTGATAAAACAATAATAATAATGTATTTTGGGTTTAAAATATATGTAGAATTAAAGCTATAACAACAATAACAGGAAAGGCTGAGGGTAGCTATATGGAGTTTAAAGTGTTCAGAGATCCCTTTATTGTTTAGGAAGTGGTAAAAGTAATCATTTATATTATACTTTAATTAAACTCAAAGACATATGTCATAATCTATAAGTTAACCACTCAAAGAATACTAGCTAAATGTATAACCAACAAGCTAATAGAGGGGAAAATGGAATAATAAAAAATAGTGAAGCAAGCAAGAAAGAGAAAACAGCATAGAGAAAATGGGACAGATGGAAAATGAAATAGTAAGACAGTAAACTTAAACACACATATATCAGTAATTACATTACATGTAAATAGACTAAAATCCAGCTAAAAGATAATGATTATCAGATTGGGTTAAAAAAATAATTATATGCTGCTTTTAAGAAACACATTTTAAGTATATTAGGACACACAAAAAAGTAGAAAGTAAAAATACAGGAGAAGACATATCATGCAAACATTTTCCCAAAAAAGCTGACGTAGCTATACTAATATTAGATAAAGAACACTTAAAGGCAAGAAACATTGCTAGAGGTAAAGAGGATTATTTTATAATGATAAAAAGATCAACACCCAGAAGATACAGTAATTCTACACATAAATTCATCTTACTACATAGCTTCAAAATATATAAAGCAAAAGTGACATGACTAAAAGGAGAAATAGACAAATCCACAGTCAAAGAGGGCGATTTTTAACTATCTATCTCAGTCACTGATATAGCAAACAGACCAAAAAATCAATAAGGACATAGCAGAGTTGAATAAATCCTTAACAAACAACCTAGATGTCATACATAGAATATTACACCCTTAAATGTTAGTATGCACATTCTTTTCAAGTGTTCGTGGAGCACTTATCAAAATTGACCATATTATGGACCACAAAGCAAGTCACAACACATTTTTTTTTGGGCGGTGCCGCACGACATGTGGGATCTTAGTTCCCCAACCAGGGATTGAACCCATGCCCCTTGCAGTGGAAGCTCAGAGTCTTAACCACTGGACTGCCAGGGAAGTCCCCACAACACATTTTAAATGATTGAAATAATACAGAGTATTTTCTGTGACCACAATAATAAATACATTACAAAAATATAAAAAGAAAACAAAAATAATTTGAAATTACACTATAGTCTCAATTAAAGAAGAAATCTCAGGGGAAATTAGAGTATTTTGAACTGAATGATGTTGATAAAACAACATATCAAAATTTGTATGATGCAGCTAAAGCCATACTCAGAGGAAAATTTATTGCTTTGAATGAATATACAGTTGACCCTTGAACAGCACAGGTTTGAACTGCACAGGTAGGTCCACTTATATGCAGATTTTTTCCAATAAGTACATACTGCAGTACTGTACAGTCTGAGGTTGGTTGAATTTGAGGATGCAGAACCATGGATATGGAGGACCAACTGTAAAGTTATACTCAGATTTTTTACTGCATGGGGGTTAGCACTCTCACATTGTTCGAGGGTCAGCTGTTTTAGGAAAGAAGACTAGGACTTTCCTGATGGTGCAGTGGTTAAGAATCCACCTGCCAATGCAGGGGACACGGGTTCGATCCCTGGCCTGGGAAGATCCAACATGCCGCGGAGCAACTAAGCCCGTGCACCACAACTACTGAGCCTGTGCTCTAGAGCCTGCAAGCCGCAATTACTGAGCCCGCGTGCTGCAACTACTGAAGCCCGCACACCCTAGAGCCCGTGCTCTGTAACAAGAGAAGCCACCGCACTGAGAAGCCCGCGCACCTCAACGAAGAGTAGCCCCCGCTCGCCACAACTGGAGAAAGCCTGCTCACAGCAACGAAGACCCAACACAGCCAAAATAAATAAATAAACAAAGAAATAAAAAAAAGAAGTCTAAAAATCAGTGATCTAGGTATCATCAGAAAAAGATAAAGCAATTATCCCCAGAAGAGTTTGAAGAATTGTGTATTGTAAAGTTTAGAAATTAAAGAAGTATAATAATCATTAAAGCCCAAAGTTGGTACTTTGAAAGACTAATAAAATTTAGAAATCTCTGGCAAAATTTGTCAAGATTAAAAAAAAGAAGATGCACATTACCAATATTGGGAATGAAAAAGGGAACATCACTATAGTTCCTGTGGACACTAACAAATAAAATATTATGAACAATTTTATGCCAAAAAAATTATAAATTTTTGTGAAATGAACAAATTCCTAGAAAACCAACAAGTTACCTAAACTGGCTAAGAAAAAAATAGCAAATCTGGATAGTGTTTTATCTGTGAAAGAAATTGAATCTGTAATTTTAAATCTTCTCTCAAAGAAAACCCAGGTTGACAGAATTCAAAAAGAGTCATGTACCAAAATGTTCATTGCAGCTCTATTTACAATAGCCAGGACATGGAAGCAACCTAAGTGTCCATCAACAGATGAATGGATAAAGAAGATGTGGCACATATATGCAATGGAATATTACTCAGCCATAAAAAGAAACGAAATTGAGTTATTTGTAGTGAGGTGGATGGACCTAGAGTCTGTCATACAGCGTGAAGTAAGTCAGAAAGAGAAAAAGAAATACCATATGCTAACACATATATATGGAATCTAAGAAAAAAAATATATATATATATAGTTATTTTTCACCCAAAAAAAAAAAAGAAAACCCAGGTTGAGATGGCTTCATGGTGAGTTAATTTTCCCAACTGTTTGAGGAGGAAGTAACACTAATCATATAAAACATCTCAGAGAACAGAAGAAGGGAAAACATTTTGCGTTTTATTTTATGAGTTCAGCAATCCTGGTCCATTATGGAGTTTCCTGTGCCTATTACATACGTCTTAAAACTAAAATTCACCTCATACCTTTACTGTGTAAACAGCTCTTCACCAGGTATTTAACATATATTAGATTTTGTTTATTCTCTTTATTCAATTCAGCAGATAGTCCCAGTGGCACAAAATGATTCAAGTGATGCTAAATAATTCTCCCTCATATGTACGCTGGCAAACTAACATAGAACAGTATTCTAGGAAAGAAAGAGATTTTTGTTGACAGAATAGCCTCCTCCCCACCCCCTACTCTGGAAGCTGATAACATTAACATTTAACTTAATGTATTTGTTTTTCTCCTGCAGACTCCATTAATAATATACCTCTTTCATTTTCTGATTGACTATGCTGAATTGGTATTTATGGTAAGTAACCTTCCACATAAAATCAATATGTATGTATTTTTAATTTTAGAGTCTTTTTAAAAATAAATTTATTTATTTTACTTTTGGCTTCGTTGGGTCTTCATTGCTGCACGTGGGCTTTTCTCTGGTTGCAGCGAGAGGGGGCTACTCTTCGTTGAGGTGCGCAGGCTTCTCACTGCGGTGGCTTCTCGTTGCGGAGCACGGGCTCTAGGGTGCACGGGCTTCAGTAGTTGCAGCATGCGGGCTCAGTAATTGCGGCTCACGGGCTGTAGAGCGCAGGCTCAGTAGTTGTGGCGCACGGGCTTAGTTGCTCCGCGGCATGTGGGATCTTCCCGGACCAGGGGTCGAACCCGTGACCCCTGCATTGGCAGGTGGATTCTTAACCACTGCACCACCAGGGAAGCCCTAATTTTAGAGTCTTTTATCTTCTTGTTGTTAAGGGAAAAAAATCTATTTTAGGAGCTCAGGAGTTTCTCAGAACATAAAAGCAAAAAGCTATCGTAAATGTGAATTCATGGAACTGTGATAGTATTATGGATGTGTGAGGAGTAGTCTCTGGCATCTGACCAGTTCCAATTCCTTATACTTTTAAAATTTGATTTCTGGACTATGTAGTCTTGAATTTCTAGCTTCAAGGTTCTATGATTGGCTTTAATTGTGGTGCCAGTATAGAGGGCATCCTGAATTTCCTAAGCATTCTGCCAAGACATTCTGTGCAGAGGACATAGGCCAGATGAGACTTTAAGGGCAAGAACCTTCAAAATTGAGAAAACAGGGCTATGTTTTGAGTGTAGTAGTTTGAAACACTTGCCTAATCTAGAGTTGAAAATCTGGGTCAAGTAGGAGGTCCACTGAGGTCTTCATTAATAATTATAATGGCTGTGGCTTGTTGAGAGCTTACTGTGTGCCAAGTACTTGACCTGCATCAGGCCTGCAAAGCAGTGGGTATTATTCTCATTTTATAGAAAACTTAACTAACTTGCGATTACAGAGCAGATGTGGGACACCAAACTGATGTAAGCCTCAGTGGGTCCTAGTCCTCAGAGTTTTCTGGTCAGACCTCCCTGAAGAGGCTTTATCTTTGTAGTCGAAGTGAGGGTTGAGGTTCTACCTGAATGTAAGAATTCAGTACTGGATAGTCCATCACCATCCAAAAACTCCAGACTCTGGCAGCATTCCATTACTCCTATATTAATTAGGTTCATTTCCTTTTACTTCTCTTTCTCTTGACAGATAACTGATGTACTCACTGCCATTGCCCTGTATTTTGCAATCCAGGACTTCAATAAAGTTGTGGTGAGTAGTCAGTGGGTGGGACAAAACCAGTGAAATTCGGTAGCCTGCTGATCTCTGTTATCACAAAAAAATCAAAGGTCGTGTACTTAAAGATCAGCTGTCTTAAAATCCTAAGAAGTGGGAGTGAAGCTTCTGGCTTGTTCAGCCATCCCTGGAATGACCGAACCCAAACCAATAAGACAGCTTTACTAATAGATATAGAAAGGTCAGCTTAATCTTCGTGGCTTAATATCTACTCACCTATCCAGGTTCAGACTTTTTGGAGCAAATGGAGTTGGACTACTGTTATACTAATGAAGACCCTTAAAAATCTTCCATTCTTTTCACCAGTTTTTCTTTCCAAAAGAAAACGAATACAGCTTTTAACTCACTGTCTTATGCCCATCCAAGGTAAAACTGGATTCCCAATGTAGTTTCTATTTCCCTGCAGAGAGCAATCTTTTTTTAATTAATTAATTTATTTATTTATGGCTGTGTTGGGTCTTTGTTTCTGTGCGAGGGCTTTCTCTAGCTGCGGCAAGCGGGGGCCACTTCTCATCGCGGTGCGCGGGCCTCTCACCATCGCGGCCTCTCTCGTTGCGGAGCGCAGGCTCCAGACGCGCAGGCTCAGTAGCCGTGGCTCACAGGCCCAGCTGCTCCGCGGCATGTGGGATCCTCCCAGACCAGGGCTCGAACCCGTGTCCCCTGCATTGGCAGGCAGACTCTCAACTGCTGCGCCACCAGGGAAGCCCCAGAGAGCAATCTTAATTGGAAAATTTGGCATGTATTAAATACCTATTGAAAACCATATGTAATAGCCAAGGAGAATTGTGTAGTGGGACCATTCTCATTTTCCTGGGTTCTGAGAGAGTTAACAGATTAACCATGTGTAGTATCCACGTAGTTATTTTAAAAATTGTCTGCAGTCCTCATTGACTGGCTGGGAGCCACTGAGAGGATTTAGACTGGGGTGAGTGAAGGCTGCATTCCATTGGTGGTGTCTGTTTGTGGTTCATTTTCACTTCTGTTACCAAGTAATAGAACCAGAATTAGCAGTCTGCCTTTCTGTGCACTGGTCATCAGTAACATAAAGTGGGTGAATTCTGCAATTTTAGACCTCAAAGAGATTTTTAAAATATCTGGACTGAGGGTTCTTAATTTGGGGTCCATTTATAGGCGTAATGGGTCTATAAAGCCCTTGAAATGGTATGAAAAATTGTGTATGTGCATATATCATTTTTTCCAAGAAGTAAGTCCATAGTTGTGCTATCAGTGCTCAAGGAGTCCTTGATTCCCCCCCTTAAGGGATTAAGAACTACATATTAGAGACTTAACATCACTAAGACCAGGGAGTATACCTCTTAAGCTAATGGAGCATTTGTGACAACATGGGTGAACCTTGAGGACATTTTGCTAAGTAAAATAAGTTAGACAGAGAAAGACAAATACTGTATGATCTCACTTATATGTGGAATCTAAAAAAGTCAAACTCATAGGAATAGAGAGTAGCTTGATGGTTGCCAGGGGCTGGGGGGTGGGGGAAATGGGGAGATGTTGGTCAAAGGTACTAACTTCCAGTTGTAAGATGATTAAGTTCCAGGGATCTACTGTGCAGCATAGTAACTCTAGTTAACAATATCGTATTGTATACTTGAAAGTTGCTAAGAGAGTAGACCTTAAATACTCTCACCACACACACACACACACGAACACACACACACACGTAGTTATGTGAGGTGATAGGTGTGTTAACTAACCTTATTGTGGTAATCATTTTGCAATATATATGTATAATATATCCAATCATCATGTATACCTTAAACATATACAATGTTATATGTCAATTATATTTCAAGAAAGCTGGGAAAGAAAAGAAAGGAAAATTTTAGGGCTGATGTAAAATGCTTTAACAGGATTCCCTAGAAGGCCAGAGATGAAATAACTGGGCATGAGATTCATAAGCAGAGGAATTCAGAAATAAAATAGCAGTGGTTGTTTTCTTCTCCCAAGGTAGTTTGTGTATGTAAACTCCAGTCTTTTTCCTTTGAAGTTACCTGCTAAAATATTTAGGGGTGGTACTTCCCTTGTGACGCAGTGGTTAAGAATCCACCTGCCAGTGCAGGGGCCATGGGTTTGATCCCTGTTCCGAGAAGATCCCACAAGCCACGTAGCAACTAAGCCCGTGCGCCACAATTACTGAGCCTGCGCTCTAGAGCCCGCGAGCCACAACTACTGTGCCTAGAACCCGTGCTCCACAACAAGAGGAGCCAGTGCAATGAGAAGCCTGCGCACCGCAACAAAGAGTAGCCCCCGCTCGCCGCAACTAGAGAAAGCCCGCGTGCAGCAACAAAGACCCAATGCAGCCAAAAATAAATAAATTAATTAACTTTTAAAAACCCTCATTATCTCATCTATGAGAATTGGGCGATTGGGATTGACATGTATACACTGATGTGTATAAAATTGATGACTAATAAGAACCTGCTGTATAAAAAAAAAAAGTGCTTTGTACCAGAATGATTACTGTGTGTCGTAGGAGGAGGGGGCTACTTGATAATTTTGTGTTGTTTTCCATAATTCCTTAGAATTTTCTTTCTAAAATAGATGAATTTCCTTTAGGAATTCCAGAAAGCCTTTAGAGAAATATTCTTAAAATTGTTTGCTTTACAAATGTATGTTATTATTTTATTGAGAAATAAGATTAAAATCATCTTTCTGATTTTAAGATAAAAAAAAATAATGTAGAGAATTTGCCACTCACAGACCTTCATTAAAAGAATGATCAAAAAATGTGTCTAAGAAGGAAATAGATGGAAGGAAGACAAGCATTTACTGGACAAAAGAACAATAATGAAGACTTATTTGGGGACTGTTACAACAAGATGGATTGATTCACATGTTTCAGTCATTAGAATGGACATCTTTGGAGGCCACTAGTCTGCCTATCATAGTGTGCTTGGTACTTTTAATTTCAGCATCCTAGTGGGCATGTCACCAGTGGTATCTCCTTGTGTTTTTAATTTGCTTTTCCCTAGTGACTAACGATGTTGAGCATATTTTCATTTGTTTATTTGCCATTTATATATTTTCTTTTGTAAAGAGTCTGATCAACTTGTTTCCCATTTTTATTGGCTTATTATCTTTTTATTAGTGAGTTTTAAGTTTTCTTTATATATTCTGGATTTAAGTCAGAACAAATAAAAGTTTTATAAAAAAAAATCTATTAAAAAAAATTTAGGGGTGAAGGGTCATGATATTTACAACTTACTTTCAAATGGTTCTGGAAGAAAAACGGTTCCCATGTGTGCTTTTGTCTCTCTCTGTGTGTGTGTGTGTGTGTGTGTGTGTGTGTAGAGATAAAGAAAATGTGGCAAAATGTTTAACAGTTGGTGGATCTACGTGTTTTATTAAATTATTCTTTCAACTTTTCTGTAGTTTGAAAGTTTTAAATATAAAACACTGGAGAAAAAAATAGCGTGTATATATGTATATATGGGATATATGTGAATATCTAAGGGGGTTTTGGCAGCTTTCATCTAAGAACACAATCAGATCTTTTCAAACAAAATATAAAACAAATGTTAGGTTTTTTTTTCTGAAATGTGTTTTAATGAAAGTTGATTAGAGATGCTACCATCATATGCATTCCTTTTTTTTTTACTGATCAACTGTCATATACTCCAATTAAAACAATTTTTAATAGGAGGAGAAGCTTATGGGGAACTAATGAAACTAGGTTTCAGTGAGTTTCTTAACAAAGTCAGCTTCAGTGTCAATAGAAGAGATACTTTTAATTTAGTACATCAGTAATTTTAATTCATTTCTTAGTTATTTCTGACTTTATATGGAAACATATAGAGATCTCTTTTTTTTTCTTTGTGTGATTTAAAGAGGGAGAGAGAAAACCGAATGAGCTATTGTCAATACCCTGGTTTTGAGCACACCAAGGCAGGGTGTGCTATCTGTTATCACCAAGATAAAACTTTATCACCAAATAAAAATTTGGAATAGTTTTGCTTCTTCATCCTCAGAATTCAGCCTGCTAGAACATTAGGTTTCTTGGTTAGAATAAGAGTTTCATTTACCCTGTGTCAAAAATTAACTCATTCTAAATGGCAGACTTTGATGATACTAATATACTACTGTTGATTTGGATAGAATATTAGCACATCTTCCCCCAAATCTTTCCCAGTTTGTCAGAATGGGCCCATATCATATAGTCTGGAAGTATTTTAGTCTTGCTAGAATTTGAGACTTTTTATCCCTGGTAATGAAGGTGTGTCTGCACCCAAATGCATCCTGGTAAACTATGGTGCAGAGAGGGAAGACTCCAGCCCCACCCCAATCTCCAACTTGAGCATGTGGAATATGAATGCTGATTGATTGTGACCAGTTGATTCTCATGACATTTTACATCTGCCTCACTTGACAAAAGCAACGTTAGTCTAGTCTGTCCTTTGCTGAGACTGCGCTTATTTGGAACTCAGAATTCATGTTAGAAAGCTGCAGGTAGTTTGATAGGGAGTGATAAAAACCTGTATCCCCTACTATGCTTAGAGGGTTGTGAATTTGGAGGTTAGGTTCCTGAATTTGGAATATGCTAAGGCTAACAGTTGGAGATACAGTGGGGGTGGAATATTCATCCCCCCACCTATAGGTTTTGGGGATGCAAAGGGGTGTAGACACAGCTTCAGTGATTAGAAGAATCTCTTTATTTGGAGTAAGGGAATTATGTCCTTGCAAAAATCAACCTTTCAAGGGACAGGGAAATGGCTGCGTGGGGTAGTGGGTAAAAGGGAAGGAAAACTCCACCCTGGAGATTTTTTTTAATTCAAAAATTTCTGCTACAATATAACATACATATGGAAAAGCTGATTAATGATTACAAAGGTAACACATTCAGGTAATTACTTTTTAGGTCACTTTAAACCTCTCCTGCTTTAAATCTCATTGTTGAGGCTGCTGAATATACCTAGAAATATACCTATCTTTGGATTTTAAATTGTACTCTTTAACCTTATTTATTTACTTATTTATTTTTGGCTGTGTTGGGTCTTCATTGCTGTGCATGGGCTTTCTCTAGTTGCGGTGAGCGGGGGCTACTCTTCGTTGCGGTGCGCGGGCTTTTCATTGTGGTGGATCCTCTTGTTGCGGAGCACGGGCTCTAGGCGCGTGGGCTTCAGTAGTTGTGCCGTGCAGGCTTCAGTAGTTATGGCTCACGGGCTCTAGAGCGCAGGCTCAGTAGTTGTGGTGCACGGGCTTAGTTGCTCTGCGGGCATGTGGAATCTTCCCGGACCAGGGCTCAAACCCGTGTCCCCAGCACTGGCAGGCGGATTCTTAACCACTGCACCACCAGGGACGCCCCTCATTTATTTTTATACTTCTAATATTTTCTTGGTGTGTGTGTGTTTAATTTTCCTTAGTTTTTAGCCACTTTCTTGTCTCTAACTGGATGCATGGGGATGTTTTAAAGGGATTTTGTCTGTGCTTAGGGGATCTGAGTCAATATTGAGTTCTAAGGCCAGGCATAATGGCACTGTGCTGGTGAGATTGGGGGAGACAAAAGAAAGGTAGCATCGAATCTGGGGACTGCTGACCTGACTGCCCTTCTCTCGTGGAGACTCTCCTTTCATAAAATCTTTCTGTTTTAAAGTATTTTGGAAGATTGGGGTTACAAGGAAGTATTCTTTCCTTGTTGGCACAGTGTCACCTTTGCCCAGGGCCTACACATCCCTGTTTAACTGCCTGCATCTCTTACTGTAGTCCTGCTGGCTGGCTTCCAGCCTGGGGAATGGGCCTGTATTCCCATCTGTCTCTCTGGCTGCTCCTGGGTGAACTCCCTGTTTCCTTTTAACAGCCTTCTTTGTGGATCTCACACCCTCCAGGTGGCCTTCTTTTTGCAGTAGAACTCCAGAACCCTTAGCTAGTGGGGCCTCCGTCCTTCCACCACTGCTGCAGCTGTCCTCATTAACTGCTTTGTTTGCTAAGCCAGCCCCCTTCTCTCTAATAAAAACACCTTAGTTTATATTTTGCCCTTTTAATTAAATAACCCCAGCTGTGAATGGCAGCATAAACCTTACTGATGATAATTCCCACCACTTAACTTGGACTCCCAGAGATGATCAAAGGGAGGCTTTTGAAGTTTGTTCAGGTTTTTTGATTAAGCCTCTACCTAAACCTCTGGAAGAAATCTGTGGTTACCTGTATTTCTGTGATGATCCTGGGATTTTCTTTTGAACTGAAAGATGGCTCTTAAAACAATTTTTTTTAGTTTAAAAATTTAAATATCCAAAATATCTAAGACATGCAAAAATATATAAAGAATAATACATACTGTGAACCTATTTCAGCTTAAAAAATAAAACATTTTACATATAGTTGCCTCTCTCTGATACTTTCGTCTCCTTACTCTCCTTCTCTCCAGTTACCACTGTTCTGAATTTAGTGTTTATCATTCCCACACATGGCCTTAACTTTTTGTGCATTTGTAAATATACCTAAGTAACATATAGTGTTATTTTGCATGCTTTTAACTTTATGTAAATGGTGTAATGCAGTATTCTGTTGCCATCTGTGTTTTCATCCTTAAATCTTTAATCACACACTACTTTGGCTTCTCTGAATTACTGTGTTTTATAATAGGTTGCAGCATTGATTTTATACTATCTAAGATCATTAAATCAGCAGGGCTACCCATTTGGGGTTCAGAGGCTTTTTCTATCTGTAGTGTGACCCATGTTTGCTTATAGGGTTGCCTAACTTTTTTTCATTCTGGAACACACCCATGAACTTGTTGGGACACACACAGGGGAAGGCAAGAGCTTTCCACCCCCATCTCACTCCCTCTAAATTATCCGGCTGCCCAGCCACACCCAGCCTTCCTCCTCCTTCTCTTCATCATGGTCATTTCCCACTTCCTCTGCGGAAGTCAAAAACTTGAAACAGGAGAGCTCGGAAGAAAACCCAGGACACTGTGACATTCAGGGGATCGTTCCACTTTGCATGAAAATATTTCGCTTTGATGGAACTTTGGAATCCTTAGGCCACTGATGATAACTCTTAAAAATGACTAAAAACTGCTTTGCCATTCAATCATTCATTTAGCCATTCAACGGATATTTATTGTTTGCTCACTGTGCCAGGTATTGGCAAATAAACATGGTCTCTGCCCTCATGGAACTTATAGTGAAGGAGAAAGAGAGTCAGTCACATAAATAAATAAAAAAGTTCTAACTGTGAACAGTGTTATGAGATTTTTACAGTCAGGGCAGTGAGTGTGCCTTCCTGAGGAAGTGACGATTTAACTAAGATCTAAAGATTATGTGCGAGTTAACTAGGGAAAGAGAAGAAGAGGTTGTTTGTTCTAGGTTAAATGCAAAGACCTGGGAGCAGGAGGGCAGTGGCATGTTCATGGTGCTTGAACCCAGAAAGTGAGAGGTGTGGGTAGCGGGCGTGAAATGACCCTGGAGAGGTAGGGCCAGGTCAGGCAGGCCACGTGGGCCATGGAAGAACTTTTGTCTTCATCCTAAAAGCAACGCGAAGTTATTTGTTTCATGTGTTTTGTCTTTTTTTTTTTCCAGTTTAAAAAGCAGAAACTCCTCCTAGAACTAGACCAGTATGCCCCAGATGTGGCCGAACTCATCCGAACCCCTATGGAAATGCGTTACATCCCTCTGAAAGTGGCCCTCTTGTAAGTATTCTCTGACAAAACAGGGCTCAGTGCCAACGAATGTGAGGAAAATCTGATGAGACTTTCTCATGTTGTTTGTTGTATTTTTGGAGATTTGCAGTCTTAGTCATCAAGTATTTGCTATAGTTCTGTTGCACAACTGGGGTTCTGGCCAGGAAAAGAGACAGAGCCATCCTGTCTCTGTTGGGACAAAGCCTCACACAAGCACACGCACAATCGACCCTTCACAAATGCTTTTTCACTCGATGCTGATCTGGTTCCAGCCTCCTTGTAACCAGTGTTTCTAAAAAAAAAAAAAAAAAAAAAAAAGTTTTCCAGTTGTGATATATGGATTGCATAAAATTCTGATCTTTATGCAGCAGTTATTTCAAGCAACTCCTATGTTTCATGTACAATTTAGTCCCCCGTTTGTAGTTCAGAAAACTGAAGAAAAGTACCAAACAGACCCATCCCAGCTGGATGACCAGTATGAGAGAGTGGAACTTACTGAGGCTCTATGAAAGAATTCTCTAGGAGTACCAGTGCTGCCTATAACTTTAATTCTTTCAGGTTATTCCTGTTTATATTCCTGAGATAGGCAAATGGGAATAAATTATTCAGTCAACTAATAGTAAATGTTAATAACATACTAGTTCCTAAGGATACACAGTAAAACAAGGCAGACAAGTTTCCTCATGGAAAAACATGACCTTAAAGCTTCAGATTTAGAAGGGGCCTTATGAGGACAGTTTATTCAACCCTTTGCCTTGTGTGTGACTCTCCTATTCAGTATTCCAGATAGGTGGCTGTGTAGCTGCTTATTGAACATCACCTGCTATTTAGAAATGGCTTTTTTTCTCCTCCCACCAAACACATTTGAGGTATCGGTTCATATCTATGTATTTCAGAAATATTGGTGGGAACTACCTAATAGAACCAGAGGTTTGGCAACATTATGAATCCCTTATGGACTCCTATGTCTCTAGGGGGTAGTTTTGTAATAGCAGCAGCCATTTCTTTAAAGGTTGTAGAACAAGCCTATCTGTAATTGCTGAAAAAAAAAAATCAACAATTTCTGGGCCTTTGGCTTTAGAACTGCTAATCTTACAGCTCTGAGAGGTATTGGATTTAAGGTCTTTATTTGCGCATAATAATTATAATCTCTCCCTGAGACACTGGTATGTTTCTTCCTATCTGATAATCAGAATTATGTAACTGGTCTCCCTTTTCACTTTGTCTGCCAGGAAACTCAGAGCCAGATTTAAAGCTGATTACTACAGTGTTGTAGAAGACCCATTTGTTCTTCTTTCCCTAGCCTTTACTTTTTCCTTTTATTTATGCTTTCCCTGGTCTTGATTCTTTATTTCTATTTTAATTTTGCTCTCACTTTTTATTATCTGTTCTCATTTGAGCTGCCTCAAATCTTTTGTGGAAGCAGGATAAAAATAAATAAAAACACAGTTATGACTGTATAAGATTTCCCTATTCAGCATTTCAAATTTATTTTTTCAGTCCATTCCTTCCCACCTCAGGAAAAGACTGTTTCAGTTTAATTCCTTCCCAGTGGAAGTTCAGGTTGTCCTGTGAAGTTCAATGGCCACTAGCTTACTGAATTCAGCAGATACTTATTCTGTCCTTTGGGTCTGGCTTGGTGGATATAGCTTGGCTGCCAAGAGGGCTAAACTTAAGCTGCTCTCACCTCTTGAATGGGGTAGCCTATGTCAGAGGTTAGGAACCTGACTGAGGAAACAGTACTTTCCTGCTTTTCAGAGATAACTGTAGCCATTCCTAAAATATATGGCTCTGTGGGAATTGGTAGAATTTTTATCATTTTTGAAGCCTGAAGTAATAAAAAATGTAGGCTTATTGCCAGAAAGACCTGATTTTGAATGTATTTATTAGCTTGTAAAACCTTAGGCTACTTAACCACTGAGTCTCAGTTTCCTCATCTGCAAAATGGGAATGATGTAATAGCTGGTTTACAGGATCCGTGATGATGAAATATGATGGTTTTCCATATAACACATAGCACAGAATAGGCAGTGAATGTTCACTGCCTTTTACTCACTGGCCACAACCCCACTCCATCCTCTTTTACTTAGGAAAACTTATTTCTAAGAAGTTGCCTTCCCTTGAGTATGGTTTTAGTAAACCTCTTGAACTTCCTGGCTATGGTGGCCAGGACTCCCTGGTCCTTTGACCAGGATTACTAATGCCAAATATGTGTGTTTTTCCCCAGCTATGTCTTAAATCCCTACACGATCTTGTCTTGTGTTGCCAAGTCTACCTGCGCCATCAACAACACCCTCATTGCTTTCTTCATTTTGACCACGATAAAAGGTAAGGCCCCAAAGGAAAGTACAAAATTCAGTCCCTAATTTGTGCAGGCTTTTGTAACACTTATGCTGTGGATTTAAAAAAAAAAAAAACAACACTTAAAAACATTTTTTAAAATTACACAAATAATTTTATAGAAAATTTAGATAAGCCAAGAGAAAAAAATTAATTAAAACATCCTGAAATTCTACCACTCAGAGAGTCACTGTTAACATAGTTTAAACAAAAAACAAAAACTTCTAAAAGGCTTACAATGAGAATAACAGTGTTCTGCCCCTTTCTTCCCATCCCTAGTTCAACTTCTTTGAAGGAACTACTTTTTTTTTTTGCTAGTATTTATTTCCATATTTCTAAATAAGACCTCGTATTGCTGTTTCATGAATTATAAATTTTAGACATTATCTATTGTATTCTTATTATGGGAGATAAAGATTTAGCTTTCTTTTACCAATATCTTCACTTCCCCTTTACCTGGTTTTCCTAGAGAAGTTATGTCACAGCTTTGATTAAATCAGTAGTTGGTACCTATATTTTATGACAGTATATGTATTATTCACTGTTGGGAAAAGTAATAACTATGGTTATTTTTTCTTTCTTGTACAACCTTTTATTTTTTCTGAGGTTAATAATTGTGGGTTTTTTGCTTGTTTTTGTTTTTGTTTTGCTTTATCTTTCTGTACCAATCACTTTTTTCCCCCCCAGTTGCTCTGCTAGATCTTTCAAGTGCCTAACAATACAGGCATACCTAAGAGATATTGTGAGTTTGGTTCCAGATCACAGCAATAAAGCAAATATTGCAATAAAGTGAGTTACACGAATTTTTTGGATTCCCAGCACAGATAAAAGTTATGTCTACACTATACTATATTCTGTTAAGTATGCAATAGCATTATGTCTAAAAAAATGTACATAGCTTAAATTAAACATACTTTATTTTTAAAAAAAATTAGCCCCTAATAAGAGAATCAGCCCATCCTTTGAAGCTTTGAAGCCAGGCATTGACTTCTCTTTTCTAGCTATGAAAGTCCTAGATGGCATCTTCTTCTGAAATAAGGCTGTTTCGTCTACATTGAAAATATGTTGTTTAGTGTAGCCACCTTCATTAATTGTCTTAGGTAGATCTTCTGGATAACTTGCTGCAGCTTCTACATCAGCACTTGCGACTTCACCTTGCACTTTTGTGGTCTGGAGACAGGCTTCTCTCCTTGAACCTCATGAACGAATCTCTTCTAGCTTCAAACTTTTCTTCTATAGCTTCCTCACCTCTCTCAGCCTTCATAAAATTGAAGAAAGTTAGGGCCTTACTCTGGTTGAGGCTTTGGCTTAAGGGAATGTTGTGGCAGGTTTGATCTTCTCTCCAGACCACTCAGACTTTCTCCATATCAGCAATAAGGCTGTTTTGATTTCTTATCATTCATGTGTTCACTGCAGTCGCACTTTTAATTTCCTTCAAGAACTTTACATTTGCATTACCACTAGGCTAACTGGTGCAAGAGGCCTAGCTTTCATCCTATCCCAGCTTTCGACGTGCCTTCCTCACTAAGCTTAATTATTTCTAGCTTTTTTTTTTTAATTTTTAAAAAATTATTTATTATTTTTGGCTGCGTTGGGTCTTCGTTGCTGCACGTGGGCTTTCTCTAGTTGTGGCAAGCGGGGGCTACTCTTTGTTGCGGTGCGCAGCCTTTTCATTGAAGTGGCTTCTCTTGTTGCGGAACACGGGCTCTAGGTGCACGGGCTTCAGTAGTTGTGGCATGCGGGCTTCAGTAGTTGTGGCTTGCAGGCTCTAGAGCGCAGGCTCGGTAGTTGTGGCGCATGGCCTTAGTTGCTCTGCGGCATGTGGGATCTTCCTGGACCAGGGCTCAAACCCATGTCCCCTGCATTGGCAGGCGGATTCTTAACTACTACGCCACCAGGGAAGCCCTATTTCTAGCTTTTGATTTAAAGTGAGAAGTATGCAACACTTCCTTTGACTTGAACACTTAAAGGCCATTGTATGGTTATTAATTGGCCTAATTTCAATATTAGGAAGGAATAGGGAGGCCTGAGGAGAGGGAGAGAGGTGGGGGAACAGCTAGTCTGTGAAATAGTCAGAACACAGACAACACTTATCAGTTGTTTGCCATATTATGGGCATGTGGTGCCCCCAAACAATTAAAAGAGTAATATCAAAGATCACAGATCACCATAACAAACATAATAATAATGAAAAAATTTGAAATATTGCAAGAATTACCAGAACGTGACACAGAGACACAAAGTGAGCAAATGCTGTTGGAAAAATGGCTCTGATAGACTTACTTAATGCAGGGTTGCCACAGATCTTCAGTTTGTAAAAAACACAATATCTGCAAAGTACAGTAAAACAAAGTAGGTCTGTAGTTTTTAAAAAAATGCTTAAGTACATCAAATAGTTTATTGGTTCCATTATTTTTCTGGAGATCTGCCTCACACATCCTTCATCCTGTACCAGTCTGTCCTGGTTGTTGTGTTGTCTTGATGCAAAGCTGTCATACTGGAACTTTTCCTTATAATTCTCTTGTATTGTATCCCTTCTTTCCTAGATTCCTTTTTTCGTTTATTGATTTTTTTCCTCGGTTTTGCTAAAGTACTTCCTCTAGTAATTTTCTAAGAAAGGGTGTGTGAGATACGTATTTTGAATCATTCCACACATGAAAAAATGTGTTTTTCTAACTTAGCACCAAATTAATAGTTGGGGCAAGGTATAGAATTCTAGACCGGAAAAAATTTTCCTTCAGCATTTTGAAGGCATTGCTTCACTGTGTTCTAGCATCCCGGTTGCTGTTGGGCAGTTTGAAGCCATTATATGTAACCTAATTTTTTCTTTGAAAGATTTAAGATCTTCTTTTTATCCTCAGTATTTTGAAATTTCATGATGCTATGTCTACTTGGTTCTTTTTTTCATTCATTACTGGGTACTTGGTAGGCCCTTTCAAAATAGAGACTAGTGTCCTTTAGTTCTAGAAGATATTCCGGTACTGTTTTTCAAATTCTCTCTCCTCTCTGTTTTCTCTGTCCTCTCGTTTGGGGTGCCTATTGGATATTGGACTTTTTGGATTGATCTAATTTGTATGTTTTATTTTCTATTGATTTAAGTTCTTTCTTGGTCTCCAGTTGTTTCTTTGAAGCATCATTATTATTTTATCACCACGATATCCTCTCTTATCTCTCTGAGTTTTCTTGGTTTTGTTTTTGTTTTCAGTTTCCATTTGTTCTAAGCATAATCTCTTTGTCTTCCTGGATTCTCTCCCCCCTCCCCGCCCTGCCTTTCTTTTTCTGTTTGTCTTGGGCTCTGTCTTTCATATGGGTAGATTTTCTCTTATTTATGGTGATCCTTGGCTGTCTGCTTATTATTTAAGAATGTTAGAAGGATGGGGTATGTAGGGGTATTCACCTGGCTGCACATAGTTGAGGTGAGACCTGGGGTTCTGGCTGGTCTGTATACAAACGTTCAGCTTGATTCTCATCTCTGTAACTTACCCCCACCTGCCATAGTATCTGATATCTTCAAGGTGCTGGATCTCTCAGAAGTTGTGTGGGGTGAGTTGGCCTGATTTTTATTGGTATTCCTCTCTGCAGGCCATTGAGCTGTAATTTCTTCCATATTGCTCAATCATTTATCCCTCTTCCTCCTGCTTATAATGTTTCCACTATTATGTTAAAATTTATTTTGCTATAGTCTCTTCTGTTAATTTGTTATTTAAGACTATTTTTAATGCTTTATTGTCATTTTAGTGAGGTTTTGGAGGGAAAGATGATATACATGTGATTAACCTACCATTTTTCACTAGAAGTCTATTAGCATTGGAGGTATATATTTCCAGATTTTTCCCTCATTTTTCTTTTACACTTTTAAATATTGTATCAGTTAACTGTCGTCACAAAAATGTTATTTGACAAAGCACTCCAAAACTCAGTGGCTTAAAACAACAATACGCATTTACTTAGCTCATGTGTCTGTAAGTCAGATAGGTGTCAGCTGATCTAGGTTGGATATGGCTAGACAGTTTGTTGGTTTCATCGGGGCTCATTCATGCGTCAGCAGCTGACTGTAGTTGGCTCATCTAGGCTGGGCTCTTCGCCATATGTCTGTCATCCTCATGGACCAGGGGACTAATTTAGGCATATTCTTCTCATAGTGATGGGAGAGACACAACTGCGAGCAAGCCCAATGAGGCTTGAGCTTTTGATGTTTCTGGTTGTATCACATGTGCTTATATCGCATTGATCAAAACATAACATATGGCTGATCTCAGGGGTGGGTATTTCCATCCTGTCCACAATGGGGGGACACTGCAAAGTTATATGGCAAAGAGCCTGGACATAGGGAGGGGTTAAGAATTGGGGCCAAAAATACAGTCTACCACATGTCAGTAAACATTTAGTCTGTCATTTTTCATGGTTGCTTACTGTTCCGTTGTGTTGATGAATAAATAGAAATTCTTTAACCAACTTATACTATTAAATATCTAGTTAATTTCCCAGTTTTCAGCTGTTTAAATAATACTATAGTTGATTTTCTTTCTTTTTTTTAATTTTTAAATTTTTTTGGCCGCATCATGCGGCTTGTGGGATCTTAGTTCCCAAACCAGGGATCGAACCGGGGCCACGGCAGTGAAAGTGCCGAGTCTTAACCACTGGACTGCCAGGGAATTCCCATACAGTTAATTTTCTAATATAATTTCTAACAGTAATTGTCACACGCATGTTCAATTATTTTCTTACTCTAAAGTCCTAGAAATAGAATTATTGTGTCACTGGGTGTATACCTTCTTTAGGATTTCTGAAATTTATCACTAAATTGCCTTCAAGAGTTTTACCAACTTATACTCTCATAAGAAGTGTATGAGAGCTCTTATTTCCCTACATTATTGCTGAATAGTTTGCACACTTAGGAAATAAAGACTCAAAAGTTGTACATAGGACCTTTTACTTAGAGTTTACTTACCGTTTCTAGGGTGGCACATGGGAATGACTTAGGTCTTCATAAGACATTGCTTCGCTTGGAGTGGTTGTAGTTAGTCTTTCTGTAGGTCATTTAGTTCAACTTATTATCAAGTTACTTGAAATGACTCTTTGCTGTCTGTGAACATCCCCTGCCTCAGTTCCTGTTTCCAGAGTGTCCAGCTCAGGTAGACTCATTTATCAAGGTGCCTGGTGTCCATTAAAGTAAGGACTGTATGAGGCAGCCTGGCAGAAGGGATTGAGCACTGGCCTTTGGAAATGTCACCTTTAAAATAGCCGAGCACAAAGGTAGAAAGACTAAAGACATGCTCTCTGAGGTGTGTACAATGGAAGTCTCACACAAAAATGTAAAGTATGCCATTTTAAGAACATCTTTCAAAAGACCCTTTAAGTCAATGGAACCATTTTGTTTGGGGGAAAAAAATGTAAAAAAGTTATACGTAACTCCTTTGCAGCCACATTGTTTTTGGTTCCACAGAAAAAAATTTTTTTTATTATGTCACTCTAGATTTCTGTCAAATGAATTTTATGAACATTTTTGTAATATTGTATGCACAGTTTTGTTTTAATTTTATTACTTGTTTCATATGAATCATGAATGACATTAGTCACATTTGTTAATTTCTTTACATCAAAATTTAAGTTTTTTAAATTTTAAGAGTAGTTCAAGTACTTGGTAAAAATAAAAGAAATTCAAACATATGAAATGGGAAGTAAAAGTCTTTTATCATCCCACCCTACCCCACCTCCACTTCCATTCCTCAGGTATATTTGTCATGGGGTCCCAGGCCTTCCCTTTTGCTGGACACTTAAGTTATTTTCCATTTTTGGCAGCTGTAAGTAGAGACCGTTGCAAGTAACATTTCTAATCTGTTAAAATATTTGAAGAATTCTATTTTAGTTAGGTCTCTGAACTATTCTCTTTGAATATATTAGTAATCCCTATTAGCAGTATATACAAAGTTCAGTTATAAAATCTGCAGGTCATATTTCTATATTTCACATTTGTACCACATAATTAGATATTTAATAAAATTCATGAAGGAATAATTCACTCTTTATTTAAAGAAGAAAACAGTTGGGAGAATTCACAAAAGAAGGGATCTAAATGACTAAAAACTATGAAAAAATATTCAACTCCTTAGATAACTAATAAAGAAAAGCAAATTGAAATAACAAAGAAGTGGTTTTTTTATTCCCTTTCAAATTGGCAAAGATTTTAGAAGATAATTCTCAGTTCTGGCAAAGTGCTATCAAACTGGCATTTTCCCACATGGCAAGTTGACTTATAAATTAGTACAGCCCTCTTGGGAAGCAGTTTGGCAGTAGTTCAAGTGTTTGTTCTTTTGATTTATGAATTTTAATTTTGATAACCTATCCTGAAGTAGTGCAGAATTACAGACCAAGCTTTATGATGCTAAGTCATTAATTGCAGGATTATTTATAATGATTAGAAAAATTGGAAAATACTTCAAAGTAGAGAGAGGAATGGCTAAGTAAAACATGGTTTGCCCATGTAATTAAAGAAAATACAGTTTACCCATGCACATGATATTTGAAAATAATTGTAAATTATGTGAGGATACATTTATTTTTTAAAAGCTGAATACAAAATTGTGTATTTTAATAAAGTATAATCTCAACTATGTTAAAACTACAACACAAATAGAAAGAGATTCCAAAAGAGTAATACTTGTTTCTGCACAGTAAGTTCATGAGTAATTTTTATTTCCTCCTCATATCTGTTTTTTCCCAAAGTTTCTTCAATGAGCACATAATTTAAAATAAATTAAATTGATTGATAAGAAGATAGGGACAGTGGAAGTAAACTAGGTACCTCTCTCCCCAGACTTCCGTGGAGCAGGTGCCCCCACAGAAGGGAGTGGCCTCATTTGCTTTGTCCCCTTGACTCCTTCTACTTGCCCTCCTTTGACTTCCTTTGTGGCAGCCCAGGGTTGCCTGGGACACTCTGAGAGCCACAGGCCAGGACAAAGCCCAGACCACTGTATTGTGATGTCCTTGTTGGGGTGTTGGCCAGGAAACTCAAGTCTGTGGGCAGGGTTGATGTTCGCTTAGTGGAGCAGCTTGGGTTTTACTTCAAAGGTTGGGGCTTTGGTGAAGGAGCTGATTAAAATACTCCATCCCTCTGAAGTCATCTTCATTAGGCTTTCAAAAGGAAAACAAACAGATGTTAATAGGTACTCCTGCTTATTCACTGTTGGTGTTTGTCAACAATGAGATGCTCCAGACTAGAAATTCTTGAGGTTTGCCGCCCAAGGACCCTTCCGACTCTCCTTATTCCACCAAAAGAGGCCTGGGTGACAGGACTTGCTTCCCAAGGAAAAAGAAGAATCAGTACTATCAGAGGTGGTTCAGAGTAAGAGCTCAGGCTGCTGTGATGTCAGACAGATGTCAATGAAAAAATGTTACCTGCAGAATCAGTAAACAAATGTGTCACAGCCCTCAAGCCATCACATTACAGCTGCCCCTATGATGAGCCCCGAGGGAACTCAGGATAGAAACAGGATGCTCCCCATCTAGAGGTCAGCCACTGCAGCCACCCCCGAAGGTGCACCCTGAGGAGACTCAGGATGAGAAAGCACAGGCCCAGATAGCTGAGGTGCATATCAAAGGAATGATTTCAGAGAGCCCAGACGCTTGCATCTTCCCATACATAGAAAAGCGCTAAATTCCTTAACTTGAGATACCTGGTTTTCTCTAATTAACAGTAATCTTTTGATGTTCTGACTACATAGTCTTTGTTGCAAAAACTACTATATATCTTGGCTCCTCTCTTACCTCTTTGGAAGCAGTCTCTCAGAGCTATCTGAGATACTGTGTCCCAGGCTTAAGTCCTCAGTTTTGTCCACCAAATAAAACATAACTCTCAACTTTTAGGTTGTGCATTTTTTTTTTCAGTCGACACAGATCTCATAGCTAATCCTAGTTCTAGCACTTCCTGGCATTATCACTTTAAGCAAGTCACTTAACTGTTTAGGGCCTCAGTTTCCTTGTCTATAACATGGGGACTGAAACAGTCCCTACTGCATAGAGTAAATGTAAAGAATGAATGAGATGAGGAGAAAATAAAAAATGAATGAGATGGTGCATGTGAAACACTTAGCATAGTGTGGGAGCATGAACTAGATGCTCAGTAAATGATGGTGCTGATTGTTACTCTTGATAATATTTAAAGATATTAAAAGATCCCTCAGGACTTCCTCTTGGGAGAACACCAGAATCACAACTAACTGCTGAACAATCATTGACAGGAAGACACTGGAACTCACCAAAAAAGATACCCCACATCCAATGACAAAGGAGAAGCCACAATGAGATGGTAGGAGGCGTACAATCACAATAAAATCAAATCCCATTACCGCTGGGTGGGTGACTCACAAACTGGAGAACAATTATACCACAGAAGTCCACCCGCTGGAGTGAAGGTTCTGAGCCCCATGTCAGGCTTCCCAACCTGGGGGTCCGGCAATGGGAGGAGGAATTCCCAGAGAATCAGACTTTGAAGGCTAGCAGGATTTGATTGCACGACTTCGACAGGACTGGGGGAAATAGAGACTCCACTCTTGGAGGGCACACAAAGTAGTGTGCACATCAGGACCCAGGGGGAAGGAGCAGTGACCCCATTGGAAACTGAACCAGACCTACCTGCTAGTGTTGGAGGGTCTCCTGCAGAGGCAGGGGGCGGCTGTGGCTCACTATGGGGACAAGGACACTGGCAGCAGAAGCTCAGGGAAGTAATCCTTGGCGTGAGCCCTCCCAGAGTCCACCATTAGCCCCGCCAAAGAGCCTGTAGGCACCAGCCACCAGTATTGGGTCGCCTCAGACCAAACAACAAACAGGGAGGGAACTCAGCCCCACCCATCAGCAAACAGGCAGATGAAAGTTTTACTGAGCTCTGCCCACCAGAGCAACAGCCAGCTCTACCCACCACCAGTCCCTCCCATCAGGAAGCTTGCACAAGCCTCTTCGATAGCCTCATCCACCAGAGGGCAGACAGCAGAAGCAAGAAGAATTAGAATCCTGCAGCCTGTGGAATGAAAACCACATTCACAGAAAGATGGACAAACTGAAAAGGCCAAGGACTATGTACCAGATGAAGGAAGAAGATAAAACCCCAGAAAAACAACTAAATGAAGTGGAGATAGGCAACCTTCCAGAAAAAGAGTTCAGAATAATGATAGTGGAGATGATCCAGGACCTTGGGAAAGATTGAGAAGATGCAAGAAATCTTTAAAAAAGACCTAGAAGAATTAAAGAACAAACAGAGATGAACAATACAATAACTGAAATGAAAAATACACTAGAAGGAATCAATAGTAGAACAACTGAGGCAGAAGAATGGATAAGTGACCTGTAAGACAAAATGGTGGAAATCACTGCTGTGGAACAGACTAAAGAAAAAAGATTGAAAAGAAATGAAGACAGCCTAAGAGACCTCTGGGACAACATTAAACACAACAACATTCGCATTATAGGGGTTCCAGAAGGAGAAGAGAGAGAGAAAGGACCCGAGAGAATATTTGAAGAGACTATAGTCGAAAACTTCCCTAACATGGGAAAGGAAATACCCACCCAAGTCCAGGAAGCTCAGAGAGTCCCAGGCAGGATAAAACCAAGGAGAAACACGCCGAGACACATAGTAATTAAGTTGAGAAAAATTAAAGACAAAGAAAAATTATTAAAAGCAACAAGGGAAAAATGACAAATAACATACAAGGGAACTCCCATAAGGTTAACAGCTGATTTCTCAGCAGAAACTCTACAAGCCAGAAGGGAGTGGCACGATATATTTAAAGTGCTGAAAGGGAGGAACCTACAACCAAGAATACTCTACCCAGCAAGGATCTCATTCAGATTTGATGGAGAAATCAAAAGCTTTACAGACAAGCAAAAGCTAAGAAAATTCACCACCAAACCAACTCTACAACAAATGCTAAAGGAACTTCTGTAAGTGGGAAACACAAGAGAAGAAAAGGGCCTACAGAAACAAACCCAAAACAATTAAGAAAATGGTAACAGGAACATACATATCAATAATTACCTTAAATGTGAATGGATTAAATGCTCCAACCAGAAGACACAGGCTGGCTGAATGGATACAAAAACAAGACCCATATATATGCTGTCTACAAGAGACCCACCTCAGACCTAGGGACACATACAGACTGAAAGTGAGGGGATGGAAAAAGATATTCCATGCAAATGGAAATCAAAAGAAAGCTGGAGTGGCAATACTCTTATCAGATAGAATAGACTTTATTATTATTTTTTTTTAATAATCAGGCCAAGTTTATTGAAACCAGACTTCATTTTCAAACAAGTTAATCTTGTGATTAATCTTTTTTTTTTTTAAATAAAGCCATTTCTTTAGTTTTTAATTTATTTATTTTATGGCTGTGTTGGGTCTTCGTTTCTGTGCGAGGGCCCTTCTCTAGTTGTGGCAAGCAGGGGCCACTCTTCATCGCGGTGCGCGGGCCTCTCACTATCGCGGCCTCTCCCGTTGCGGAGCACAGGCTCCAGACGCGCAGGCTCAGTAATTGTGGCTCACGGGCCCAGTTGCTCCGCGGCATGTGGGACCCTCCCAGACCAGGGCTCGAACCCGCGTCCCCTGCATTGGCAGGCAGATTCTCAACCACTGCGCCACCAGGGAAGCCCCGAATAGACTTTAAAATAAAGAATGTTACAAGAGACAAGGAAGTACACCACATAATGATCAAGGGATCAATCCAACAAGAAGGGCTTACCTGGTGGTGCAGTGGTTAGGAATATGCCTGCCAGTTCAGGGGACACGGGTTCTGACCCTGGTCCGGGAAGATCCCACATGCCACGGAGCAGCGAAGCCTGTGAGCCACAACTACTAAGCCTGCACTCTATTGCCCACGAGCCACAACTACTGAAGCTCGTGCACCTAGAGCCCATGCTCCGCAACAAGAGAAGCCACCACAATGAGAAGCCTGCACACTGCAAGGAAGAGTAACCCCTGCTCGCTACAACTAGAGAAAGCCTGCACGCAGCAACGAAGACCCAACACAGCCAAAAATAAATAAATAAATTTATAAAAAATATACAAGAAGAAGATATAACAATTATAAATATACATGCACCCAACACAGGAGCACCTCAATACATAAGGCAAATGCTAACAGCTATAAAAGAGGGAATCAACAGTAACACAATAGTTACTGTCGTAACTATTGTAATAGTGGGGGACTTTAACACTTCACTTACACCAATGGACAGATCGTTCAGACAGAAAATTAATAAGGAAACACAAGCTTTAAATGACACAATAGACCAGATAGATTTAACTGATATTTATAGGACATTCCATCCGAAAACATCAGATTACACTTTCTTCTCAAGTGGACACGGAACATTCTCCAGGATACATCTCATCTTGGGTCACAAATCAAGCCTCAGTAAATTTAAGAAAATTGAAATCATATCAAGCATATTTTCCAACCACAATGCTATGGTTTATTAGAAATAAATTACAGGGAAAAAAACATTAAAAACACAAACACATGGAGGCTAAACAATACATTACTAAATAACCAAGCGATCACTGAAGAAATCAAAGAGGAAATAAAAAAATACCTAGAGACAAATGACAACGAAAACACAGCAATCCAAAACCTATGGGATGCAGCAAAAGCAGTTCTAAGAGGGAAGTTTATAGCAATACAATCCTACCTCAAGAAACAAGAAAAATCTCAAATAAACAATCTAACCTTACACCTAAGGGAACTAGAGAAAGAAGAACAAACAAAACCCAAAGTTAGCGGAAGGAAAGAAATCATAAAGATCAGAGCAGAAATAAATGATATAGAAACAAAGAAAACAATAGCAAAGATCAATAAAACTAAAAGCTTGTTCTTTGAGAAGATAAACAAAATTGATAAACCACTAGCCAGGCTCATCAAGAAAAAGAGGGAGAGCACTCAAATCAATAAAATTAGAAATGAAAAAGGAGAAGTTACAACAGACACTGCAGAAATACAAAGGCCTCCTAAGAGACGACTACAAGCAACTCTATGCCAATAAAATGGACAACCTGGAAAAAATGGACAAATTCTTATAACCTTCCAGGACTGAACCAGGAAGAAATAGAAAATATGAACAGACCAATCACAAATAATGAAATTGAGACTATGATTAAAAATCTTCCAACAAACAAAAGTCCAGGACCAGATGGCTTCACAGGTGAATTCTATCAAACATTTAGAGAAGAGCTAACACCCATCCTTCTCAAACTCTTCCAAAAAATTGCAGAGGAAGTAACACTCCCAAACTCATTCTACGAGGCCACCATCACCCTGATACCAAAACCAGACAAAGATACTACAAAAAAAGAAAATTACAGACCAATATCACTGATGAATATAGATGCAAAATCTTCAACAGAATACTAGCAAACAGAATCCAACAACACATTAAAAGGATCATATACCATGATCAAGTGGGATTCACCCCAGGGATTCAAGGATTCTTCAATATGTGCAAATCAATCAATGTGATACACCATATTAACAAATTGAAGAATAAAAACCATATGATCATCTCAATAGATGCAGAAAAAGCTTTTGACAAAATTCAACATCCATTTATGATAAAAACTCTGCCGAAAGTGGGCATAGAGGGAACCTACCTCAGCATAATAAAGGCCATATACGACAAACCCACTGCAAACATCATTCTCAATGATGAAAAACTGAAAGCATTTCCTCGAAGATCAGGAACAAGACAAGGATGTCCACTCTTGCCACTCTTATTCAACATAGTTTTGGAAGTCCTAGCCATGGCAATCAGAGAAGAAAAAGAAATAAGAGGAATACAAATTGGAAAAGAAGAATGAAAACTGTCACTGTTTCAGATGACATGATACTATACGTAGACAATCCTAAAGATGCCACTAGAAAACTACTAGAGCTAATCAATGAATTTGGTAAAGCCGCAGGATACAAAATTAATGCACAGAAATCTCTTGCATTCCTATACACTAACAACGAAAGATCAAAAAGAGAAATTAAGGTAACAATCCCATTCACCATTGCAACAAAAAGAATAAAATACCTAGGAATAAACCTACCTAAGGAGGTAAAAAACCTGTACTCAGAAAACTGTAAGACACTGATGAAAGAAATCAAAGATGACACAATCAGGTCTCATTGAACGCGGCAGCAGCTTTCCAGATTGCTGTTTTCTCCTCCAGCGGACCCGGGCCTGCGCTCCAGCAACCATGTCTAAGGGACCTGCAGTTGGCATTGATCTTGCACCGCCTATTCTTGTGTGGTTATCTTCCAGCACGGAAAGGTGGAAATAATTGCCAGTGATCAGGGGAACCGAACTACCCCAAGCTATGTCACCTTTACTGATACCGAATGATTGATTGGTGATGCTGCAAAGAAGCAAGTTGCAAGAATCCCACCAACACGGGTTTTGATGCCAAACGCCTCATTGGACAAAGATTTTGATGATCTGTTGTCCAGTCTGATATGAAGCATTGGCCCTTTATAGTGGTGAATGATTCAGGCAGGCCTAAGGTTCAAGTAGAATACAAGGGAGAGACAAAAATTTCTATCCAGAGAAGGTGTCATCCATGGTTTTGACAAAGATGAAGGAAATAGCAGAAGCCTACCTTGGGAAGACTGTTACCAATGCTGTTGTCACAGTACCTGCTTACTTTAATGATTCTCAGCGTCAGGCTACCAAAGATGCTGGAACTATT
The DNA here is from genome assembly GCF_028564815.1 of Eubalaena glacialis. Classification (NCBI taxonomy): domain Eukaryota; kingdom Metazoa; phylum Chordata; class Mammalia; order Artiodactyla; family Balaenidae; genus Eubalaena; species Eubalaena glacialis. The sequence goes on from NC_083728.1 coordinate 25,167,103, forward strand.
GCTGGACTCAATGTACTTAGAATCATCAACGAGCCAACTGCTGCTGCTGTTGCCTATGACTTAGACAAAAAGATTGGAGCAGAAAGAAATGTGCTGATCTTTGATTTAGGTGGTGACACTTTTGATGTGTCAGTCCTCACTATTGAGGATGGAATCTTTGAGGTGAAGTCTACAGCTGGAGATACCCACTTAGGTGGAGAAGACTTTGACAACCGGATGGTCAACCATTTTATTGCAGAGTTCAAGTGCAAGCACAAGAAGGGCATCAGTGAGAACAAGAAGGCTGTCCGTCGCCTTCGTACTGCTTGTGAGCATGCTAAGCACACTCTATCTTCCAGCACCCAGGCCACTATTGAGATTGATTCCCTCTGTGAAGGAATTGACTTTTATACCTCAATTACCCGTGCCCGATTTGAAGAACTGAATGCTGACCTGTTCCGTGACACACTGGACCCTGTGGAGAAAGTCCTTCGGGATGCCAAGCTAGACAAGTCTCAGATCCATGATATTGTCCTGGTGGGTGGTTCAACCTGCATCCCCAAGAATCAGAAACTTCTACAGGACTTCTTCAACGGGAAAGAACTGAATAAGAGCATCAACCCTGATGAGGCTGTTGCTTATGGTGCAGCTGTCCAGGCAGCCATTCTATCTGGAGACAAATCTGAAAATGTTCAAGACTTGCTGCTGTTGGATGTCACTCCTCTTTCCCTTGGAATTGAAACTGCTGGTGGAGTCATGACTGTCCTCAAGAGCAACACCACCATTCCCACCAAGCAGACACAGACCTTCACAACCTACTCGGACAACCAGCCCGGTATTCATTCAGGTTTATGAAGGTGAGCGTGCCATGACCAAGGATAACAACCTGCTTGGCAAGTTTGAACTCACAGGCATACCTCCTGCCCCCTGTGGTGTTCCTCAGATTGAAGTCACTTTTGATATTGATGCCAATGGCATCCTCAATGTCTCTGCTGTGGATAAGAGCACAGGAAAAGAGAACAAGATTACCATCACTAATGACAAGGGCCGTTTGAGCAAGGAAGACATTGAACGCATGGTTCAGGAAGCAGAGAAGTACAAAGCTGAAGATGAGAAGCAGCGGGATAAGTTGTCTTCGAAGAATTCTCTTGAATCCTATGCTTTCAACATGAAAGCTACTGTTGACGATGAGAAACTTCAAGGCAAGATTAATGATGAGGACAAACAGAAGATTCTTGATAAGTGTAATGAAATAATCAACTGTCTTGATAAGAACCAGACTGCAGAGAAGGAAGAATTTGAACATCAGCAGAAGGAGCTGGAAAAAGTCTGCAACCCCATCATTACCAAGCTGTACCAGAGCTCAGGAGGCATGCCAGGAGGAATGCCAGGAGGAATGCCCAGGGGCTTCCCTGGTGGTGGAACTCCTCCATCTGATGGTGCCTCCTCTGGGCCCACCATTGAAGAGGTCGATTAAGCCAACCTAGCATAGATTTAGCATTGTTCCACAAAACATTGAAGGACCCAAATTTATAGCAAATTCCATGGCAGTTTTAAAGTTGAGCTGCTGTAATAAACTCGGCATTCTTGATACTTGAACATGGAATATGTGCACAGGGAAAGGAAATAACATTGTACTTTACAAGCACTGTATTGTAAGTGGAAAATGCAATGTCTTAAATAAAATGGTATTTAAAATTGGCACCATAAAAAAAAAAAGATGACACAAACAGATGTAGAGATATACCATGTTCTTGGATTGGAACAATCAATATTGTGAAAATGACTGTACTACCCAAAGCAATCTACAGAGTCAATGCAATCCCTATCAAATTACCAATGGCATTTTTTACAGAACTAGAACAAAAAATCTTAAAATTTGTATGGAGACACAGAAGACCCTGAATAGCCAAAGCAATCCTGAGGGAAAAAAACAGAGCTGGAGGAATCAGACTCCCTGACTTCAGACTATACTACAAAGCTACGGTAATCAAGACAATATGGTACTGGCACAAAGACAGAAATATAGATCAAATGGAACAGGATAGAAAGCCCAGAGATAAACCCATGCACCTATGGTCAACTAATCTATGACAAAGGAGGCAAGGATATACAATGGAGAAAAGACAGTCTCTTCGATAAGTGGTGCTGGGAAAACTGGACAGCTACATGTAAAAGAATTTAATTAGAACACCATACACAAAAATAAACTCAAAATGGATTAAAGACCTAAATGTAAGACAGGACACTATAAAACTCTTAGAGGAAAACATAGGAAGAACACTCTTTGACTTGACATAAATCACAGCAAGATCTTTTTTGATCCACCTCCTAGAGTAATGGAAATAAAAACAGAAATAAACAAATGGGACCTAATGAAGCTTAAAAGCTTTTGCATAGCAAAGGAAACTATAAACAAGATGAAAAGACAGCCCTCAGAATGGGAGAAAATATTTGCAAACGAAGCAACGGACAAAGGATCAATCTCCAAAATATATAAACAGCTCATGCAGCTCAATATCAAAAAAACAAGCAACCCAATCAGAAAATGGGCAGAACTAAATAGACATTTCTCCAAGGAAGACATACAGATGGCCAAGAGGCACATGAAAAGCTGCTCAACATCACTAATTATTAGAGAAATGCAAATCAAAGCTACAATGAGGTTATCACCTCACACCAGTTAGAATGGGCATCATCAGAAGATCTACAAACAACAAATGCTGGAGAGGGTGTGGAGAAAAGGGAACCCTCTTGCACTCTTGGTGGGAATGTAAATTGATACAGCCACTGTAGAGAACAGTATGGAGTTTCCTTAAAAACTAAAAATAGAATTACCATATGACCCAGCAATCCTACTACTGTGCATATACCCAGAGAAGAACATAATTCAAAAAGACACATGCATCCCAATGTTCATTGCAGCACTATTTGCAATAGGCAAGTCATGGAAGCAACTTAAATGCCCATCGACAGATGAATGGATACAGAAGATGTGGTACATATATACAATGGAATATTGCCATAAAAAGGAATAAAATTGGGTTATTTGTGGAGACGTGGATGGACCTACAGACTGTCATTCAGAGTGAAGTAAGTCAGAAAGAGAAAAACAGATATCGTATATTAACACATATATGTGGAATGGTACAGATGAACCGGTTTGCAAGGCAGAAATAGAGACACAGATGTAGAGAACAAATGTATGGACACCAAGGGTGGAAAGCAGGTGGTGGGGAGTGGTGGTGGGATGAACTGGGAGATTGGGATTGACATATATACACTAATATGTATAAAATAGATAACTGATAAGAACGTGCTGTATAAAATAAAATAAAATAAAATAAATAAATAAAAGATCCCTCAGGATTGACAGGGTCTTCCTGAGCTTTCTGTTGTTTTTGGTTTTTTTAAATTTATCTATTTAATTTATTTATTTTTGGCTGCGTTGGGTCTTCGTTGCTGTGCGTGGGCTTTCTCTAGGTGCGACGAGCAGGGACTACTCTTCAGTGTGGTGCACGGGCTTCAGTAGTTGTGGCACGTGGGCCCTAGAGCGCAGGCTCGTTAGTTATGGCGCATGGGCTTAGTTGCTCCACGACATGTGGGATCTTCCTGGACCAGGGCTCAAACCTGTATCCCCTGCATTGGCAGGTGGATTCTTAACCACTGTGCCACCAGGGAAGCCCCTTCCTGAGCTTTCTGGAGAAAACTGGGAGAAGGTTAAAATGAGAGGTTCTCTTCCTGGAGCCCAGCCCTGGAAGAACATGGCAGAGTGATGAACCTGAGCTCTGATGAGCCCATCACTTCCATATGAGGTTCCTCTGCGGTAAATGAGGCCTTACCCATGAAGAGAGTCTTAGAGGACCCAAAGGCCCAAGGACCCTAGGACGAAGCAGCCTGGGGTTTTGTCAGATCAACTGAAAACCTGCTGGTTCTAGTTACCTGTGCTGTAGCCTCAGGCAAATCACACAGCCTCTAGAGCCTCAGTTTGATCCCAGAGATAAGATCTGCCTCATGGATTAGTAGAGGAATAAATAAGAAACACAGAATGCTTAGCATGATTCCTTAGCAAAACCCGCTCAACAAATAGTTGCTCTGCTTATTGTGATTTTTATGGTACAGCCATAGATTGAGAATCAAGAAGGTAGCATAGTGCTGCAGTTACAGATTCAGGGCTCTGGAATGAGACTGTCTGGGTTCAAATTCTATCACCATTCATTAGTTTTGTGACCCTGAGCAAATAAAGTCTCTGTCCTTCAGTTTACTTATCTGTGAAATGGGGATAGTAATTTTATCTGCTCCATGGAGTTATTGGAAGGACTAAATGACTTAATACATGTAAAATGCTTATAGTCGTGGCTGGAACAGAGTATGTGCTCAGAGAATTGTCATCATCATCATCACTGATGTAGATGGACTACTCTGAGAAAGCCTGTGCTGTTGAAAGAACACTTGGCAAGGAGTATAGAACACTGGGCCAGGCCCTAGCCCCTCCTCCTGCCCAGTAGTCTTGCTTGCTCTCAGGCCCTAGTGCAACTTCCTCTTCTGAGTGTCCTGGGAGACCTCAGCCCTTTTGACCACATTCCAATCTGTCCCACTGCCTGTCCTGGTACAGGTCCCTGTCTGTGACCCAGTCTCTGCTCATTCTACTTGAATTCCTTATCTTGAACCAGTTTCCATAGCTCCACCTCATCTACATTCCTGCTCTGTCCTGTAGCTCTGCCACCCACCCAGGCCCAGGTCACTTCAAGGTACAGCAAAGTGTTACCCCAGGTCTTGCCCAGGCTTGTGGCCGCCATGCTGACACCAATAGAGAGTTGGAAAACATATTCAAAGCTAGATTGGATAGATAATGAAATTCCCTGAGACTGTAGCCAGTGCACATATACATTTGACTGATTTACTTTATAAATTTATTTATTTACTTGTTTGTTTCTTTAATTTTTGGCTGTGTTGGGTCTTCGTTGCTGCATGCGGGCTTTCTCTAGTTGCGGCGAGCGGGGGCTACTCTTCATTGTGGTGCGCGGGCTTCTCATTGCAGTGGCTTCTCTTGTTGCGAAGCATGGGCTCTAGGCGCGCAGGCTTCAGTAGTTGTGGCACGTGGGCTCAGTAGTTGTGGCGCACAGGCTTATTTGCTCTGCGGCATGTGGGATCTTCCCAGGCCAGGGCTCAAACCCATGTTCCTTGCATTGGCAGGCAGATTCTTAACCACTGCACCACCAGGGAAGCCCTACTTTAGTATTCTTATGATAAGGCCAAAGACTAGAGCTTGTATAAGAAACCTAGTGACTGAGTATCTGGGCTATTCTAGCAGATAACTGGTAGATTATATCTTTTTTTGGTAAAATTCACAGTCTTCTTGGTATAGTTCCTCCTGGTTAGCTGAGCAGGATGCCCTAGCTCTTGCCCAAATGAGGCTGCCACTTCAGGCATTATTTGAGATGTCATGTCTAGGCTTGTAGACATGTTTTTGATTGACTGTGCAAGCTAAGCCTTCCCTGATCCGACCCCTACCTACCTGCTTGCTGAGACTTTTTAGATTATAACTTTTTTGTTGAAGTATAACACATACACAGAAAAGTGCACATTAAGAAACAGGGGGCTTCCCTGGTGGCGCAGTGGTTGAGAATCCGCCTGCCAATGCAGGGGACACGGGTTCAAGCCCTGGTCTGGGAAGATCCCACATGCCGCAGAGCAACTAGGCCCGTGCGCCACAACTACTGAGCCTGCGCGTCTAGAGCCTGTGCTCCGCAACAAGAGAGGCCGCGATAGTGAGAGGCCTGCGCACCGCGATGAAGAGTGGCCCCCACTTGCCGCAACTAGAGAAAGCCCTCGCACAGAAACGAAGACCCAACACAGCCATAAATAAATAAATAAATAAAATTTAAAAAAAAAAATTTGAGTTATAAAAAAAAAAAAAAAAGAAACAGGGATGTTACCAACGTCCACAAAAGCCCCTTTTTCACCCTCTTCCAGTCACTCCTTCCAACTCTGTTTTTGCCATGTTGAGCCAATTACAGTCTCTGCCCCTCCACCCCCAGCACACCATTCTTTCCCTCGCCCTCCTGCCTGTGCACATGCTCTTCCCTTGGACTGCCGGCCTCACCTACTCATTGTTCAAAACTCAGGTGTCAGCTTCCCCTGATGGCTCCGAATACTTCCTTTGCACTTTCCTCCCATATTTTGTCATTGTTTACTGGGAGCTCCCTGAGGACAGAGACTGTCTGAGTCACCAGTCTCCCGCACCCAGCACGGCTTGGCATAGAGCAGACACTCCAGAAATGTTGGCGTGTTGCATGGTTCATCTAAAATATCTGAAGACACCTTTTACTTTTTTTTTCCCTGACCCTGCCCCAAGCACATCGCCTCCTCCTGCCTTCCTAACCCATTCTTCTTGCCTCTTCTAGTTTTTTAAAAAAACATGCCAGCTCTGTCTGAGTCTCTTGTGTGCCTCCATCCTCCCCCTCACTTTTGCTCAGACTGTGCATGTGCCCCATCCACACCTGCCCCAGCATCCCACACACCAGGCTCCTGACTGTTGCAGCACCACGTTTCTGCCCCCAGACCAGAGGCCTCAGCCATCTGATAGTTTACTCCACATTCTCTGTGCTGGCTCCCTACCACAAGTCCTCAACTGCTATTCTGCAGGCTCTGTTTTATTCAAGAGGCAGATTTATTTTGTGCTTTGCCCATGTTTCATTACTCTGTGTTTTTTTGTTTCAATTATTTTTAAAAATATCTTTATTGGAGTATAATTGCTTTAAAATGTTGTGTTAGTTTCTGCTGTACAACAAAGTGAATCAGCTATATGTATACATATATCCCCATATCCCCTCCCTCTTGAGCCTCCCTCCTGCCCTCCCTATCCCACCCATCTAGGTCGTCACAAAGGACTCTGTGTTTTATACTTCATAAGTTTTCCTTCCTCAAGAACATTGGTTTCAACCAGAGTTATGATGGTGATCATTTCACAAGATGTACACATAGCAAATCATTATGTGTATACCTGACTAGTGGGAGTGTGAGAGTGGGAGGGGCGTTGAATAGCTGAGGTGTCTGGGGAGATGCTGATGCCACTTACTGGTAGACTAGCAGAAGGAACAGATTTTTCCTTCCTAATGATTTCATCCAAGGAAGGAAGCCTGCTTCTTCCTGATCTTGGGAGCAAGTATTCTAAAACTCACAAGTCCATTTTTTAGCTAGGAGCTGTTTCTTCTCTCTTGGACCTTATAAATAGTTAGCTGCTCCAGACAAGTAATTACTGATCTCAGGCAATTAGGGCAGGAAGTGGCTGTGTTTATTTCACTCCCTGGTGTCTCCTGGGGGAGAGAGAGGTGAAAGTCATGTGTTTGTTCCACCACATTTGTAAGAATGGATGGAACTGGAACATTATCCCTCCTCTGTTAACAGACACATGGGCCTCTTCTCACTCCCACCACCACCAATCTCTGTAGAAAACAGTGTTAAATTTAAAACTTCTTTCCAGCTTTTCCCCTCTCTTTGCTGGTTTCCCCCAAAATATCATTCAACTTTTTGGCCTAGTCAAGGAATTCTGAGTCCACCCTAGCTGTTGGGCTCCAGAATAGCACCTTTCCCACCACTGCCATCTCCCTGTCTCAGAGTTGACCCAGTTCTGGTTCGGGGTGTGTGGGGACCTCTGCTAGTAGCACAGCTTGGCTGGGCATGATCTGTCCCGCTCAGTCATATTTACAAGTACCCTGGATACAGAACATCATGTTGGCACTAACCAACGTGATGAAATAGCCCATCCCATAGAGTTCTGTCCTTGGTCTTTTACTTCCTCCTTTCTCTGCCTTCCTTCCACTTTCTTTCAACCAGGAATTGTTTCTAGCTGGTGAGTTTCCTTGGTTTGAGGGATAGAGGACTCAAAGTTCTTTTCTCTCCACTTACTCTTCTATGAAGTAGTCACATTCATAACCCTCCCTCTTCCAGGGTGGCTCTTAGATGTTTCAAGTACAGATCTTCCTTGACTTATGCTGGGGTTATGTCCCAGTAAACCCCTCGTAGGTTGAAAATATCCTAAGTTAAAACTACATTGAATACACCTCACCTACTGAACATAAGAGCTTAGCTTAGCCTAGCCTACCTTAAATGTGCCCAGAACACTTACATTAGCCTACAGTTAGGCAAAATCATCTAATACAAAGCCTATTTTATAATAAAGTGCTGAATATTTCATGTAATTTATTGAATCTGTACTAAGAGTGAAAAACAGAATAGTTATATGGGTACAGAACGGTTGTAAGTATATCAGTTGTTTAACCTCGTGATCGAGTGGCTGACTGCGAGCTGCGGCTGCAGCTGCCCAGCATCACGAGAGAATATGTACTGCATACCGCTAGCTTGGGGAAAAAAATGAAAATTCAAAATTAGAAGTATGGTTTCTACTGAATGCATATTGCTTTTGCACCATCATCAAATCTAAAAATCGTTAAGTCAAACCACTGTACATACACCACTTTGGTGGGCAAAAAAGTCCTATGGAACATCTGCTTCTGTTTGTCTCGGGAGCTGGGTTGGGAGAGGGTAAAATTCCCTGGACTGAGTGGAGTGAATAATTCCTTCTTTTATGAAACACCATTGAGAAGATGTCTGTTGTTTTCAGTAAAAGTTGACCCCACACTAATAAGAGTGACCATGAGCACTGTTACTTGATGAAATATTATCATTATAGATACCAGCCTTGGACCATCAATTGAACTCTACTGATTTCTGGGCCACTCTAAAATCTCTGTTGTAAACTGGGTTTCTCTAGCCTTGATTTTAGGGTACTCTGTTGTCTTAAACCATCTGAAAGGGAATAGCTACTTGTTTTTTTTAAAAAAAGATATCATTTTTTTCTTACATCCATCTAGTTTTTTTTTAATTGACGTATAGTTGATTTACAATGTTGTATTAGTTTCTGCTGTAGAGCAAAGTGATTCAGTTATACATATGTATATATCCTTTTTCATATTCTTTTCCATTATGGTTTACTACATGATATTGAATATAGTTCCCTGTACTATACAATAGGACCTTGTTGTTTATCTATTTTATGTATAGTAGTTTGTGTCTGATAATCCCAAACTCCTAACTTATCCCTCTGCCACCCCCCTTTCCCCTTTGGTAACCGTAAGTTTGTTTTCTATGTCTGTGAGTTGTGTCATATTTTAGATTCCACACATAAGTGATATCATATGGTATTTGTCCTTCTCTTTCTGACTCACTTCACTTAGTATGATAATCTCTTGGTCTATCCATGTTGCTTCAAATGGCATTATTTCATTCTTTTTTTATGGCTGAGTAGTATTCCATTGTGTACATATACCACATTTTCTTTATCCATTTATCTGTCGGTGGACATATAGGTTGTTTCCATGTCTTGGCACTATTACATAGCAGCACTATTGTAAATAGTGCTGCTATGAACATGGGATGCATATATCTTTTTGAATTACAGTTTTCTCCAGGTATATGCCCAAGAGTGGGATTACTGGATTATATAGCAGCTCTATTTTTTAGTTTTTTAAGGAACCTCCATACGGTTTTCTAGTGGCTGCACCAACTTACATTCCCACCAGTCGTGTAAGAGGCTTCCCTTTTCTCCACACCCTCTCCAACATTTGTTATTTGTAGACTTTTTAATGATGGCCCTTCTGACCAGTGTGAGGTGGTACCTCATTGTAGTTTTGATTTGCATTTCTCTAATAATTAGCGATGTTGAGCATCTTTTCATGTGCCTGTTGGCTGTCTGTGTGTCTTCTTTGGAGAAATGTCTGTTTAGGTCTTTTGCCCATTTTTTGATTGGGTTGTTTGTTTTTTTGTTATTGAGTTGTGTGAGCTGTTTGTACAATATATTTTGGAAATTAATCCCTTGTCAGTCGCATTGTTTGCAAATATTTTCTCTCAGTCCATGGGTTGTCTTTTTGTTTTGTTTATGGTTTCCTTTGCTGTGCAAAAGCTTCTAAGTTTGATTAGGTCCCATTTGTTTATTTTTGCTTTTATTTCTATTGCCTTGGGAGACAAGATATCAGTTTTTTTCTTATGACAAAAACAAAGCATGTTTATTATAGGAAGTTTAGAAAATACAGAGAAACAAAAATGAAAAATCATCCATAATCCAACCACCCAGAGAAAAACACTGTGGAATCTGTGGCCTAGCCTTTTAGTTTAGGGGTTTTTTTTGGCCGCACCACGCATCTGTGGGATCTGAGTTCGCCAACCAGGGATCGAACCTGGGACCTCAGCAGTGAAAGAGCAGAGTCTTAACCACTGGACCACCAGGGAATTCCCACCTTTTAGTTTTTCTAAAAATGTATTTATTCATTTTTTTAAAAAGGGGTTATAGTATGTATCTCTTTTATGATCTTCAATTAATAGATTGTGATAAACATCTTTCCATGTCATTGAAAATTATTTATAACACCATGTTTAATAATTCTACAGTGGTCCATTTTATGTAGGGAATAGGGACATTATTAATAAAAATTAATATATTTTAATTTGAAAAAATAATAAACATATGGCCTGAAGAGAGTACATAAGGAAGGGATGTTATAAAAATAGTGATGGGGTGTTGCAACAAACAAAAGCATACGTTTCACAGCTCTGAATCACGTAAGCAATAATTGTAGGCTTAATCAATTGGTAAGTTAAATAGGACATGGACGTTAACAGACTTGATTCCTTTATTCATCTTCGGGCTGAAGTTTTGTAAAATCTTTCTGGGTCTGAAAATTTTACAAGAAATATACCTGTGGTATCTCAGGTTGCTAAAGGTAAGTGGTTTTGACTTCCTTGGTTTCCTTTCATCAGAAATCAAGCCAAGATCCTTCCACTCCTGTGAGTTTGCATAGCATCTTATGCACCAGGAGATATTTGACAGGTGATTATTTGAGCAGTTGTGGAACGTTTCTTGTTTTGGGGAGTCGCTGAATCTAATCCTAATTGATGTGGCTGGATTATTCCATATATTTATTTCTTTTTACAGGTAGTGCCTTCCTCAGTGCTATCTTTCTTGCCTTAGCAACATACCAGTCTCTTTACCCACTCACCTTGTTTGTCCCAGGACTCCTCTATCTCCTCCAGGTAAGCACTTGCTGGTCAGAAGCCAACACTCAGGTGACATTTAATACGTGGCCTGTTCCCTGCTTAGGGGAGAGAAGGGCAAGGCACAATAAAGGCAATAGGACGGGGTCCCCAATTCACATTTGCTTGCTTCTACTTGAAAACACAAAGAAACTTGACTAACTTTAAACAAAGTGGACCTAATGATCATTATGTTCTAATTATACATATCATTGCAAATGTATCAGTGCGTTTCATTTTCATGTTTGTAATCGGGATCTACCAACCATCTTGCATTCTCCTTTTTTCACCTAATATTCACAGATCCTTCTCTGAGCCCATTTAACTATTTTGTATAACCACACTCACCTCGTAAGGTTCTTGCATGGATGAAATGTAGTGGGTGCACCTCTTGCAATGTTTGGACCATAGTGGGTGATCAGTAGTTTAATTGAAGAATACAAACTGCTGGCATTTACTGAGAACATACTACATGTCAGTCACTATGCTGAACACTCTATAGGCATCTTCTCATTTCAACCTCAGAAGAACTTTATGGGGTAGGTCATATTATTAGCCATATAATAATCTAGTATTAGCCATATTAGACACATGAATTGCAACTGGAATGTAGGGCGGTTTAGTCACTTGCCTGAGGTCACACAGCCAGCAAGTGACTGCCGAGAGGTGAGCTTGGGTGGTCTGACGCAACAGCCTGCTCTCTAACCTTAATCTGTCTTTTCTACTCAAATAAGAATACACACATCTCCTCAAGAGCAAGTAACTGCTTGCAGGTCCTGCATGGTCCAAATCCATTCTTAGAAGAGAAGCATTTCTTGAAGCGTATGGAGGGCAATGCCAGGATTCAAACCAAGAAATGTCTGCTTTCAGAGCCCTTGTTCTGAATTATAAACACTGTTGCTGAAACTGAGTGTATACCTCCATTTATTGAAATAGACCATGTACTTGTCATTTTAAGTGACTTCATATATCTTTGTGTTGATGTTGATGTACACAATGATACATGTTTAGCTTGATCTTTCTCCTATTTGGGGAATTTGAGATGTGCCCTAGTTGTCACTAATACAAATAGTGTAGACATTTGTTTTTAAGTTATTTCCTTAAGGTGTGTTCCTCCAGCTGAATCATTGGATCCAAAGGTGTGAGAAGTTTTATAGTTCTTATGAGGCAAGACCAGAGTATTCACCAGAAAGCCAGAGCCAATTTGCAGTGCCGCCCACCATCAGTATCTGAAGTGAAGTGAACCACTTCCTCCCAGGTCGCCAGCACTGGCTTTTCAAATTCGGTTTATGATCGCTAATTTAATAGATGTACCATCATACTGTGAAGTTATTTTACTTTGATTTTCTTTCTAGATTCTTGTTGAATGCAAACATTTTCCCATGTAACAATATGCTGTTGGTATTTTCTTTCTGGCTTCATATTTACAGTTTATTCTTTAGAAAGTCCGAGCACCAAGAAGAATGCATGCAACCAAATTTTTGTGCAACTATTTGTTAAATACATACTATGAAAAATATGTTTACTCATACACATGAACTGACCAAAAAATTTTAAACTGTTTGTTAAGCCAAATACTAAATACTACCTTAAGTAAAATAGCTTTTGTTTAAAACTCAAGGAAATTTCCTCCTGACAACAATGGACAGTACAACTGAGTCATGAAATCAAGCAGCTCAACCAGTCACTTTATTCAGTCCCTCCCTCTACCAATATGTACTGAGCATCCCAAGTCCAGTATGCTAGACACTATGGTAGACTCTGCAGATAAAAAGCAATTGAAGGTTATGGAGCTGGGAGTGCCGCAGGAAGACTGCTCTGGCAGCAGCCTTTGTCATGGAGTGCAGTGAGGAGGAGCTGAGGTTGGGAAAGGTTAGGCCACTGTATTAGATCGAGTCAGCGGGCTTGGTCGGGGGCCCAGACCAGTGTCAGGGAAAATGGAGAGATGAGGGACTAGATGCAGAATTCTAGGGAGTAGAATTGGCTTTGCTGGCAGCCGTATATATGTGGTGAACAGGACTGGAAAGAGTGAGATGAACTTTAGGACCCATTTACGTAGAAATTACAATCCCAGCCCATACTATATTTACATGTTTTTATATAAGTATATGAAGTGGCCTTGAAAGGCAGTAGGGCCTTGTGAGTCATGGTAGTGTATTTGGAAAGTCAATCCAATCACATCCAGGAAATAAACCCATTTGTTTAAATATGAGGGAGGGAACAGAAGAGGAAATTATCTTTAGGTGTGAGTTTCTCACAGAGACCCATAGGCTCTAAGGAGAGAAACTAGAACTAATGGGTGGGAACTACAAGGAGCCCAGTATAAGGCAGTTCTGGGATAGCATAGGGTGCCTCAAGTGAGGTGAGTTCCCTGTGGATCAGAGTGTTTAGGCCACATACTGAATTGCCACATATTGGGGAGTTGTAGCAAAGCTGTAAGCGTCAGCATGGGTAGCTAGACCTGATAGTCTTAAAAATCCTTTCATTCCCCAAATTGAATTGGATTTGATAACCACAAGGAAGTGATACATCTGCTCTTGCCGTTACATTTTTCTCAGAGTTTTCAGAGCCCTCTGTAGGCATATACATCCCTCTAGGAAAGGTTATGTAATGTACATAAGAACACAGGCTTGACTGGGACATCTTAAGATGGAAAGCAAAGTAGTCTTAAAGACTAATGGTACTATATCAAAAGAACAATGGAACCAGCCCAAAGGGGCTTCTACTGGCTAAATTTAGTATATTCTGAGCATCAAAAGAATAATTACTGCAAGTAATTGTAAAACACTGAATAAATAAGAGTCTGTGTGTCCATAGTGTAGCTCAGAAAAGGGGCAAGGAGAGAAAAAATGCATATGCCATCATTAGATATGGCTATTTTTATCAATTTCTTGCTCTGAAAATCAATACTTAAATGGAAAGAACTAAGCAGTTACCCTTTCTTTTTATTTTTTATTTATTTATTTTAAAAATTTTATTTATTTATTTGGTTGTGCCCGGTCTTAGTTGCTGCAGGTGGGCTCCTTAGTTGTGGCATGCGAACTCTTAGTTGCGGCATGCATGTGGGATCTAGTTCCCTGGCCAGGGATCGAACCTGGGCCCCCTGCATTGGGATCGCTGAGTCTTAACTGCTGAGCCACCAGGGAAGTCCCATACCCTTTCTTTTTCAAAGGAGCTATAGTTCTTCCCTAGCTAATGAAGGAAAGTTCTTTACAGAAAATTGCCAACTTATAACTGTAGAAGGAAGGATAGAATAGTAAATCATCAGTGAAATTATTAAATCTAGCAAAGATCATCATTGGACGCTAAAGTCATTAGATGAAAGATTTTTGGAGAACAGAATATTTGCGTTTGCATGGTGCCAAAATAGTACCCCCCTCCCACCTCTAAATTATTTGCTAATAGCAAAGGGAAAAGTAAATCTTCACAAAGGAGTGCTCTGGCAGTCACCACCGTAACCAGGTAATCTAGCTCAGCATCACTTACGGTGGAACGGCCTGGCATGATGTGCTTCGTGATGTGATGCAGTACAAAGTACACAACATCAGCTCCAAAGTATTTTTACCCAGAATGTTAACCTTCATTAAGCCTTTAGATCTGACTTCTGGTTTTTAGGAAGTACAAGAGCAGAAGAACAAGTTAAATGATACTATGAGGAAATAAATAACCAAAATACAGGACAATCTATAAGACAGCTGGTCTGCTTCTCTTCAAAAAATCAATGTCATACAAAAGAAAAAGTAAGGGGACTGTTCTAGATTAAAGAGACAGTAACTGACTGGAATGGGTGACTCTTGACTGGATTCTGGTTTGGAAAAAACAGTTATAAAGGATGCTTGGGGGATACTCAGAATATTTTGAAGATAGATTAGATATTAGATGATGATAGGAAATTGTTAACTTCTTGGATGTGATAATAGTATTATGGTATATAGGAGCATGTCCTTATTTTTAGGAGCTGTATGCAGAAGTCTTTGGGGGAGAAGTGTCATGATGTGTAGAAAATTCATACACACAGAAAAGTTTATATATGGCAATGTGTTATGGTTTAATCTAGATGACAGACATATGGTTGATTATTGTATTATTTTTTCAACTTTTCTGTGTGTTCGAAAATTTTACAATGAAAAGGAGAGACATTAGAATACAGGCCCTGAAGTTGTCTTGGCTTGGATTCTGCTTAGCTCCGTGACCCTGGGAAGTGATTACTTAACTTCTCTATGCCTTAGTTTCCTCATCTGTAAAATGGAGATAATGCAATAGTAGCTACTGCAAAGGGTTAATACATGTCAAGTATTTAGAACAGTATGATACAAATTCAGTAGATATTAGTTATGGTTATTAGTATTCAAATGTTCATAGAAAGGACATAGTTACCAGTGTGGAGATACGTGGGGTGATAGGGGGAAGAGAAAATAATTCATTTTCTAGAGTCAAAGGAACTGTAAACATTAGTTTGTACTTACCCCTTTGACACTACAAATCTGCCTCCATTCTGCTGGTACTATTTCTAGAGGGTACAAAAGGCAGGTGGTAGACAAGCTAACGTCTGATCAGTGCCAAAGGCAAAGCTGTTTTTCTCTTCCCTACATGAGACACAGAAAGACTTCACGATCAAAGGCAGGGGATGCTGCATCTGGCTCCCTGGTGAGTCACTTCTGAGAATGGTAGTTTGAGCCCATCTGGTCCCTTCCCCCAACTTTACTCTTCCTCTGACCTTGGCTTATGGCCTAGTTTCCAAATTAGAGAGAAGCTTAAAATGTTATGATCTGATAGCATGCAGAATACAATAGCCCTAAAGTGCACAGGACCAAGAGGCTACAGTGAAGGATACGTCAAGTGCACAGGACCTCAAGGCTGAAGCTGTGAAGCTGGCAGAGGGAGGTTCATGCAGTCAGGGAAGTTTCTAGTCCCCTCCTTCCTTTTGCTTGGGATTCCTTAGATGGTTTGAGGTCCTTATTTTCTTTGAAAGAACAGAAACCAGGGTGAAATAACCTTGTGAGTGTTCTTATGGTTTTTGCTTTAATCTAATCTGACCTCTCGTCTTTGAACTGAAAAAGTTAATTCTGTGATTTCTATATTTCTGGAGCTTGGAGCAGGTCACATGATACTAGCTTGCACTAAAGAAGCCAAACCCAACCAGGTCTTTCGTGCCAACTGGGCCCTTCCCCAGGCTTTCTTTGGGGTCTTATTTAGAATTTTCACATCTTACTCCTTCTTTCCCCAGCAACGTTCTGTTAGCTCTTCTGCTTCCAGGAGGGGGCCAAAGCAGAGGTGGCAATGCTCTTACCTTCCTTTCTTTTTATTTATTTATTTTATTATTTATTTTTGGCTGCATCGGGTCTCAGTTGCGGCGCACAGGCTCTTTGTTGCAGCACACGGGCTTCTCTCTAGTTGTGGCTTTTGGGCTCCAGAGCACGTGGGCTCTGTAGTTGCGATGTGGGGACTCTCTAGTTGTGGCACACGGGCTTAGTTGCCCCACCAGGGATCGAACCTGAGTCCCCTGCATTGGAAGATGGATTCTTAACCACTGCACCACCAGGGAAGTCCCCCTTTCTTTTTAGAACAGGTAAAAATGAGGGTAAGGGGTTGATCATGCATTTGCAATAAACTTTTTACCAGTTTTATTGCCTCTAGTGTACCTAATCATATAAAATATATCTCCTGGGTCTCATTCTGATATTCTAAGAGTTTAGATATAAAAACTTTTGTTAGATTTCAACTCTCTTTGAGAGTTTTTTCTGATAACTGACTTTTTCCTTTTTGCACCATGTCCTAGAAAGAAAATTGTTTCTATATAGAAAATGCTTTTCTCCCTAGTACTTTAGAGAGTTGGTGGGGGAGGGAGATAATTATACATTTCTCCTCTTCCTTATTATAGTTTGGCTTTTCCTGAAGCAATCTGAGAATTTTCTTACTTCTCTAAATATTTTTATGTGTTAGCAACAATGTGACTTCTGGGATACAACTACACACTGGTTTAATTTTTCAGGTTGAGTGTGCACATAGCCCATGGACCACATCTGTCCCACAGATGTGTTTTATGTAACCTAAGTGTTTATTTTATTAGTTGTCAATATTTTTTAAATTCATGTTAGAAATTTATATTTCTGGCTTCTTTTGAAAAATTGGAAGGTCTGTCTCCTTTAGTTTACCTCTTTAGTTTACCACAATCCCTATGCTTCGTCTCAATCACACTTCACTCATTTGTTACCTGCCTGGCTCCTTTAGGTATTTGAGTGTGTATGTTTGTGTGTGTTTGTGTGTGTGTGTGTGTGTGTGTGACTGTGTCTGTGTCTGTGTCTGTGTTTATATCCACTAAAAGATCTAGAAACAATGACCAACCCAGTATCAGTGGTTACCCTTGGAGCTCAGATTGTAATCTTACTATTTTTACCCATTAAAAGAAACTAGGGTTTCTTAGAGAAATGGCTGATGCTATCTTTAGGTCAGGAAATGTACAGGATGATCCTGTAACGTTGTGATACCAGATAACAAGGAAACTATCAAAGACTCCTGTGGAATCTAAAAAATAGTACAAATGAATGTATATGCAAAGCAGAAACAAACTCCCAGATATAGAAAACAAACTTGTGGTTACCAAAGGGAAGAGGGAAGTGGGGAGGGACAAATTAAGGGTATGGAATTAACATGTTTTATGTGGTTTTATGTATTTTGTATTTTATTTTTACAATAAAAAGTTTTAAAAAATTGATCTGAATGTTTAAGGCACCATTCTTCCAACCCTTCTACTTACACACTTTTCATTTTAAGTCAACGTTTGCTATTGAGCAAAACAGGTAGGTGAAATGAATGCTCAGTCTGTTCACTGGGAAATTTGCAATGTGGACCTCTAGATTAAGTTTGGCTCTAGGGTTTGTAAATAACAAGCCATCAAAGGATTGCCTGAGTTTCTCTTCTTAAGAATTTCAGGGGCTTCCCTGGTGGCGCAGTGGTTAAGAATCCGCCTGCCAATGAAGGGGATAAGGGTTCAAGCCCTGGTCCGGGAAGATCCCACATGCTGCAGAGCAGCTAAGCCCGTGCACCACAACTACTGAGCCTGCGCTCTAGAGCCCATGAGCCACAACTACTGAAGCCCATGTGCTACAACTACTGAAGCCCTCACACCTAGAGCCCGTGCTCTGCAACGAGAAGCCACTGCAAATAGAAGCCTGTGCACTGCAATGAAGAGTAGCCCTCGCTCAATTAAAAAATACTTAATTGCTAAAAATTGCTAACCATCATCATCTGAGCCTTCAGTGAATCATAATCTTTTGCTGGTAGAGGGTCTTGCCTCAATGTTTTGTTTTCTTTTTGATTTTTTTTTTTAAATTTAATTTATTTTTTTATACAGCAGGTTCTTATTAGTTATCCATTTTATACATATTAGTGTATACATGTCAATCCCAATCTCCCAATTCATCACACCACCACCACCAGCTCCCCCAGCGCTATCCCCCCTTGGTGTCCATACATTTGTTCTCTACATCTGTGTCTCAGTTTCTGCCCTGCAAACTGGTTCATCTGTACCATTTTTCTAGGTTCCACATATATGCGTTAATGTACGATATTTGTTTTTCTCTTTCTGACTTACTTCACTCTGTATGACAGTCTCTAGATCTGTCCACGTCTGTACAAATTACCCAATTTCGTTCCTTTTTATGGCTGAGTAACATTCCATTGTATATATGTACCACAGCTTCTTTATCCATTCATCTGTGAATGGGCATTTAGGTTGCTTCCATGACCTGGCTATTGTAAATAGTGCTGCAATGAACATTGGGGTGCATGTGCCTTTTTGAATTATGGTTTTCTCTGGGTATACATGCCAGTAGTGGGATTGCTGGGTCATATGATAATTCTACTTATAGTTTTTTAAGGAACCACCATACTGTTCTCCATAGTGGCTGTATCAATTTACATTCCCACCAGCAGTGCAAGAGGGTTCCCTTTTCTCCACACCCTCTCCAGCATTTGTTGTTTGTAGATTTTCTGATGATGCCCATTCTAACTGGTGTGAGGTGACACCTCATTGTAGTTTTGATTTGCATTTCTCTAATAATTAGTGATGTTGAGCAGCATTTTATGTGCTTCTTGGCCATCTGTATGTCTTCTTTGGAGAAATGTCTATT
Organism: Eubalaena glacialis; assembly: GCF_028564815.1. Lineage (NCBI taxonomy): Eukaryota > Metazoa > Chordata > Mammalia > Artiodactyla > Balaenidae > Eubalaena > Eubalaena glacialis. Next base: position 25,186,305 of record NC_083728.1, read on the forward strand.
CAGTTCTTCTGCCCATTTTTCAATTGGGTTGTTTGTTTTTTTAATATTGAGCTGCATGAGCTGTTTATATATTTTGGAGATTAATCCTTTGTCCGTTGCTTCGGTTGCAAATATTTTCTTCCATTCTGAGGATTGTCTTTTCGTCTTGTTTGTAGTTTCCTTGGCTTTGCAAAAGCTTTTAAGTTTCATTAGGTCCCATTTGTTTATTTTTGTTTTTATTTCCATTACTCTAGGAGGTGGATCAAAAAAGATCTTGCTGTGATTTGTGTCAAAGAGTGTTCTTCCTATGTTTTCCTCTAAGAGTTTTATAGTGTCCGGTCTTACATTTAGGTCTCGAATCCATTTTGAGTTTATTTTTGTGTATGGTGTTAGGGAGTGTTCTAATTTCATTCTTTTACATGTAGCTGTCCAGTTTTCCCAGCACCACTTATTGAAGAGACTGTCGTTTCTCCATCGTATATCCTTGCCTCCTTTGTCATAGATTAGTTGACCATAGGTGCATGGGTTTGTTTCTGGGCTTTCTATGTTGTTCCATTGATCTATGTTTCTGTTTTTGTGCCAGAACCATATTGTCTTGATTACTGTAGCTTTGTAGCATAGTCTGAAGTCAGGGAGTCTGATTCCTCCAGCTACGTTTTTTCCCCTCAAGACAGCTTTGGCTCTTCCGGTCTTCTGTGTCTCCATACAAATTTTAAGATTTTTTGTTTTAGTTCTGTAAAAAATGCCATTGGTAGTTTGATAGGGATTGCATTGACTCTGTAGATTGCTTTGGGTAGTACAGTCATTTTCACAATATTGATTGTTCCAATCCAAGAACATGGTATATCTCTCCATCTGTTTGTATCATCTTTAATTTCTTTCATCAGTGTCTTATAGTTTTCTGCATACAGGTCTTTTGTCTCCTTAGGTAGGTTTTTTCCTAGGTATTTTATTCTTTTTGTTGCAATGGTAGATGGGAGTGTTTCCTTAATTTCTCTTTCAGATTTTTCATCATTAGTGTATAGGAATGCAAGAGATTTCTGTGCATTAATTTTGTATCCTGCAACTTTACCAAATTCATTGATTAGCTCTAGTAGTTTTCTGGTGGCATCTTTAGGATTCTCTATGTATAGTATCATGTCATCTGCAAACAGTGACAGTTTTACTTCTTCGTTTCCAATTTGTATTCCTTTTATTTCTTTTTCTTCTCTGATTGCCATGGCTAGGATTTCCAAAACTATGTTGAATAATAGTGGTGAGACTGGACATCCTTGTCGTGTTCCTGATCTTAGAGGAAATGCTTCCAGTGTTTCACCATTGAGAATGATGCTTGCTGTGGGTTTGTCATATATGGCCTTTATTATGTTGAGGTAGGTTCCCTGTATGCCCACTTTCTGGAGAGTGTTTATCATAAATGGATGTTGAATGTTGTCAAAAGCCTTTTCTGCATCTATTGAGATGATCATATGGTTTTTATTCTTCGGTTTGTTAATATGGTATATCACATTGATTGATTTGCATATATTGAAGAATGTTTACATCCCTGGGATAAATCCCACTTGATCATGGTGTATGATCCTTTTAATGTGCTGTTGGATTCTGTTTGCTAGTATTTTGTTGAGGATTTTTGCATCTATATTCATCAGTGATATTGGTCTATAATTTTCCTTTTTTGTAGTATCTTTGTCTGGTTTTGGTATCAGGGTGATGGTGGCCTCGTAGAATGAGTTTGGGAGCGTTCCTTCCTCTGCAATTTTTTGGAAGAGTTTGAGAAGGATTGGTGTTAGCTCTCCTCTGAATGTTTGACAGAATTCACCTGTGAAGCCATCTCGTCCTGAACTTTTGTTTGTTGGAAGATTTTTTTTTTTTGATGAGAACATGAGTCATTTCTTTTTTTTTTTTTTTAACTTTATTTATTTATTTATTTATTTATGGCTGTGTTGGGTCTTCGTTTCTGTGTGAGGGCTTTCCCTAGTTGTGGCACGTGGGGGCCACTCTTCTTCGCAGTGCGCGGGCCTCTCACTATCGCGGCCTCTCTTGTTGCGGAGCACAGGCTCCAGACGCGCAGGCTCAGTAGTTGTGGCTCACGGGCCCAGCTGCTCCGTGGCATGTGGGATCTTCCCAGACCAGGGCTCGAATCCGCGTCCCCTGCATTGGCAGGCGGATTCTTAACCACTGCGCCACCAGGGAAGCCCTGTTGGAAGATTTTTAATCACAGTTTCAATTTTATTACTTGTGATTGGTCTGTTCATATTTTCTATTTCTTCCTGGTTCAGTCTTGGAAGGTTGTAAGAAGTTGTCCATTTCTTCCAGGTTGTCCATTTTATTGGCATAGAATTGCTTGTAGTAGTCTCTTAGGATGCTTTGTATTTCTGCAGTGTCTGTTGTAACTTCTCCTTTTTCATTTCTAATTTTATTGATTTGAGTCCTCTCCCTCTTTTTCTTGATGAGTCTGGCTAATGGTTTATCAATTTTGTTTATCTTCTCAAAGAACCAGCTTTTAGTTTTATTGATCTTTGCTATTGTTTTCTTTGTTTCTATATCATTTATTTCTGCTCTGATCTTTATGATTTCTTTCCTTCCGCTAACTTTGGGTTTTGTTTGTTCTTCTTTCTCTAGTTCGTTTAGGTGTAAGGTTAGGTTGTTTACTTGAGATTTTTCTTGTTTCTTAAGGTAGGCTTGTATTGCTATAAACTTCCCTCTTAGAACTGCTTTTGCTGTGTCCCATAGGTTTTGGATTGTTGTGTTTTCATTGTCATTTGTCTCTAGGTATTTTTTGATTTCCTCTTTGATTTCTTCAGTGATCTCCTGGTTATTTAGTAACGTATTGTTTAGCCTCCATGTGTTTGTGTTTTTTACGTTTTTTTCCCTGTAATTGATTTCTGATCTCATAGCGTTGTGGTTAGAAAAGATGCTTGATATGATTTCAATTTTCTTAAATTTACTGAGGCTTGATTTGTGACCCAAGATGTGATCTATCCTGGAGAACGTTCCGTGCACACTTGAGAAGAAAGTGTAGTCTGCTGTTTTTGGATGGAATGTCCTATAAATATCAATTAAATCTGGTCTATTGTGTCATTTAAAGCTTCTGTTTCCTTATTTATTTTCATTTTGGATGATCTCTCCATTGGTGTAAATGAGGTGTTAAAGTCCCCCACTATTATTGTATTACTGTCATTTTCCTCTTTTACAGCTGTTAGCAGTTGCCTTATATATTGAGGTGCTCCTACGTTGGGTGCATATATATTTATAATTGTTATATCTTCTTCTTGGATTGATCCCTTGATCATTATGTAGTGTCCTTCCTTGTCTCTTGTAACATTCTTTATTTTAAAGTCTATTTTATCTGATATGAGTATTGCTACTCCAGCTTTCTTTTGATTTCCATTTGCATGGAATATCCTTTTCCATCCCCTCACTTTCAGTCTGTATGTGTCCCTAGGTCTGAAGTGGGTCTCTTGTAGACAGCATATATATAGGTCTTGTTTTTGTATTCATTCAGCAAGCCTGTGTCTTTTGGTTGGAGCATTTAATCCATTCACGTTTAAGGTAATTATCGATATGTATGTTCCTATGACCATTTTCTTAATTGTTTTGGGTTTGTTTTTGTAGGTCCTTTTCTTCTCTTGTGTTTCCCACTTAGAGAAGTTCCTTTAGCATTTGTTGTAGAGCTGGTTTGGTGGTGCTGAATTCTCTTAGGTTTTGCTTGTCTGTAACACTTTTGACCTCTCCATTGAATATGAATGAGGTCCTTGCTGGGTAGAGTAATCTTGGTTGTAGGTTCTTCCCTTTCATCACTTTAAATATATCATGCCACTCCCTTCTGGCTTATAGAGTTTCTGCTGAGAAATCAGCTGTTAACCTTATGGGAGTTCCCTTGTATGTTATTTGTCGTTTTTCCCTTGCTGCTTTCAATAATTTTTCTTTGTCTTTAATTTTTGCCAATTTGATTACTGTGTGTCTCGGCGTGTTTCTCCTTGGTTTTATCCTGTATGGGACTTGCTGCACTTCCTGGACTTGGGTGGCTATTTCCTTTCCCATGTTAGGGAAGTTTTCGACTATAATCTCTTCAAATATTTTCTCTGGTTCTTTCTCTCTTCTCCTTCTGGGACCCCTATAATGCGAATGTTGTTGCATTTAATGTTGTCCCAGAGGTCTCTTAGGCTGTCTTCATTTCTTTTCATTCTGTTTTCTTTATTCTGTTCCGCAGCAGTGAATTCCACCATTCTGTCTTCCGGGTCACTTATCCGTTCTTCTGCCTCAGTTATTCTGCTATTGATTCCTTCTAGTGTAGTTTTCATTTCAGTTATTATATTGTTCATCTCTGTTTGTTTGTTCTTTAATTCTTCTAGGTCTTTGTTAAACATTTCTTGCATCTTCTCAATCTTTGCCTCCATTCTTTTTCCAAGGTCCTGGATCATCTTCACTATCATTTTTCTGAATTCTTTTTCTGGAAGGTTGCCTATCTTCACTTAATTTAGTTGTTTTTCTGGGGTTTTATCTTGTTCCTTCATCTGGTGCATAGCCCTCTGCCTTTTCATCTTGTCTGTCTTTCTGTGAATGTGGTTTTTGTTCCACAGGCTGCAGGATTGTAGTTCCTCTTGCTTCTGCTGTCTGCCCTCTGGTGGATGAGGCTGTCTAAGAGGCTTATGCAGGTTTCCTGATGGGAGGGACTGGTGGTGGGTAGAGCTGGGTGTTGCTCTGGTGGGCAGAGCTCAGTAAAACTTTATTCCGCTTGACTGCTGATGGGTGGGACTGGGTTCCCTCCCTGTTCATTGTTTGGCCTGAGGTAACCCAACACTGGAGCCTACCTGGGCTCTTTGGTAGGACTAATGGCAGACTCTGGGAGGGCTCACGCCAAGGAGTACTTCCCCAGAACTTCTGCTGCCAGTGTTCTTGTCCCCACGGTGAGCCACAGGCACCCCCCCGCCTCTGCAGGAGACCCTCCAACACCAGCAGGTAGGTGTGGTTCAGTCTCTCCTGGGGTCACTGCTCCTTCCCCTGGGTCCTGATGCACACACTACTTTGTGTGTGCCCTCCAAGAGTGGAGTCTCTGTTTCCGCCAGTCCTGTCAAAGTCCTACAGTCAAATCCCACTAGCCTTCAAAGTCTGATTCTCTAGGAATTCCTTCTCCCTTTGCCAGACCCCCAGGTGGGGAAGCCTGACGTGGGGCTCAGAACCTTCACTCCAGTGGGTGGGCTTCTGTGGTATAAGTGTTCTCCAGTCTGTAAGTCACCCACCCAGCAGTTATGGGATTTGGTTTTGCTGTGATTGCGCCCCTCCTACCGTCTCATTGTGCCTTCTCCTTTGTCTTTGGATGTGGGGTATCTTTTTTGGTGAGTTCCAGTGTCTTCCTGTCGATGATTGTCCAGCAGCTAGTTGTGATTCTGGTGTTCTCACAAGAGGGAGTGAGAGCACGTCCTTCTACTCCGCCATCTTGGTTCAGGCTAGCCTATTTCTAGCTTTTGATTTAAAGTGAGAGGTATGCAACACTTCCTTTGATTTGAACACTTAGAGGCCATTGTAGGGTTATTAGTTGGCCTAATTTCAATATTGTTATGTCTCAGGGAATAGGGAGGCCTGAGGAGAGGGAGAGAGACAGGGGAACAGTTGGTCAGTGGAGCAGTCAGAGCACACACATTTATCAATTAAGTTCGCTGTCTTGTATGGATGCAGTTCATGGTTTACCAAGGCAATTACAAAGATCACTGATCACAGGTCACCATAACAATAATAATGAAAAAGTTTCAAATATTGCAAGAATTACCAAAATGTGACACAGAGATATGAAGTGATCAAATGCTTTTGGAAAAATGGTGCCCATAGGGTTGCCACAAACCTCCAGTTTGTGAAAAACGCAGTATCTGTGAAGTGCAATAAAGCAAAGTGCAGTAAAATGAGGTGTGCCTGTGTTATAAGTTTGTTTTCTGTTTCCACAGATTCTACTCTTACTTTTATTATTTCCTTCCTTTTTTTGAAGTGTATTCTGTTCTTTTTCTAATATCTTAAAAAGGATGTTTATTTATTTTCAGCCTTCTATTCAAGTATGGTTAATATGGTTGTATGTTTCCCTCAGAGTACTGTTTTATCTGTATTACCTGAATAGTGACATAAGGTATTTTCATAACCATTAATTTCTTTCTTTTTTTTGGGCTGTGCTGTGTTGCTTGTGGGATCTTAGTTCCCCGATCAGGAATCGAACCCAGGCCCCCAGCAGTGGAAGCACGGAGTCCTAACCACTGGACTGCCAGGGAATTCCCTTATAACCATTAATTTCTAACATCAAAGCTATCTATTATCATTCCTTCTTTGACTCCTGAGTTATTTGCAAAAGTATTTAACACTTTCCTAATGTATTTTTAGGTTATCTTTGTATTAATGATTTTGAGAAATTGCATTATGGTCAGAGAATGGGGTCTGTATGATACAGATTCCTTAAAGTCTGTTGATATTGCTTTATGGCCTGATTCAGATATGTGGTCAGTTTTTATAAATCCCCCAAAATGTTTTAAATGAATGTGAATCCTCCAGGTACACTGTTTTATAAGTGTATTTGTCTTTTTATATATATATAAATTTATTTATTTTGTTATTTTATTTTATTTATTTATTGTTTTTGGCTGAGTTGGGTCTTTGTTGCTGTGCGCGGGCTTTTCTCTGGTTGCAGCAAGTGGGGGCTCCTCTTCGTTGCAGTACGCGGCCTTCTCATTGTGGTGGCTTCTCTTGTTGCGGAGCACGGGCTCTAGGCGAGTGGGCTTCAGTAGCTGTAGCACGGGGGCTCAGTAGTTGTGGCTCATGGGCTCTAGAGCGCAGGCTCAGTAGTTGTGGCGCACGGGCTTAGTTGCTCCGTGGCATGTGGGATCTTCCCGGACCAGGGATCGAACCCATGTCCCCTGCATTGGCAGGCGGATTCTTAACCACTGTGCCACCAGGGAAGCCCGAGTGTATTTGTTTTTTAAGATCTTTTGTGAACAAATTCATGAACTGTGCTATTCATATTTCTACTTCATTACTGATTTTTGTCTATTAGATATACCAGTTATCCACTGATGATGGATTTGTGTATTTTTCCTTCGTAGCTCTGTCCATGTTTGTTTTATATACCTTGAGACTATGTTATTAGGTACCTGCAAGTTTAGAGCTGTAATATCTTTCTGATGAACGTTTTATAATGATAGAACATCTTTATCTCTGCATTACTTTTTACATTAAAATCTATTTTACTGGTAACAATAACCAAACTAATTTTCTTTTGGTTAGTGTTTACCTAGCATATATTTTCAATCCTTTGATTTTCACCTATTCTGTGTCCTGTGTTTTCCAGGAGGGATCTTGAAATTTAGTCTGATAACTGCTGTTTGTCCTTGAGATCCTTAAATGTACCATTCTGCCTTCTCTCCCAGCGGCAATACATACCCGTGAAAGTGAAGAGCAAAGCCTTCTGGATCTTCTCTTGGGAGTATGCTATGATGTACTTGGGAAGCCTGGTGGTAATTGTTTGCCTCTCCTTCTTCCTTCTCAGTTCCTGGGATTTCATCCCTGCAGTCTACGGCTTCATGTAAGTAATGACCTCATTAGAAAACCTCTGGAAGCTAATTTAGTTTTCACAGCTCCATCTGGAATTAGAGGGAGAGCAAGCACAGGCAGCATCTAGAGCAGTGGTCCTCAAACTTTAGTGTGCATCAGAATCACCTGCAGGGCGTCAACACCCAGATTGCTGGTCTCCACCTCCAGAGGTTCTGATTAAATAAGTCTGGAGTAGGGACCCCAGAATTCGCATTTCTAATAAATTTTCAGGTGATGCTGATGCTGCCCATCCAGGGAACACTCTTTGAGGACCACTGGCTTGATCTAGTGCAATTAAAGAACACTCTCTGGGAACATCCAAGGCAACTACCAGCCTCTGACTGGGAGGTTTTGATTCAATCCCAAACAGGAATGGATATATTCCTCTATTGCAAGAGGGTCTCCAGCAGTTTTAAAACAAAGCCACCTTCAATATGTCAGACTTTTAGAGAAAATCAAAATGGGTTTGCAGAATGAATTCTGCAGGCACTTCCACATATTCTCTCTGTGGTATGCTGAGGAAGATAACTGCCCAAGCCTGAAGGAACTCACAGCTCAGTGGGTGATAGACACTTAAACCTGCCAGGGTCGGAAAGGGATCTGTGGCAGGCTCCCCTTTGGGATTCTGGGCTGCTTATTTGTGTTAAATCCTGGCTGAGCCTAACAATGACTTAGTAACCTTCAGCTTTTCATGCTCTGCCTCAGATAAGAGTTTGTAACGCCAATGAAAAGCTTTTCCTAGTTTTCTGCTGGTCCACAGATTGTGTTCTTTACCTCATTTCACAGAAAAGGAAATGTAGTTACAGCAGGAAGCAAAGACTTGCCCTGGGTGGAGGCCTTCGTCAGAGAAATCTGACCATGAACTATTGCCTCTCTCTCCCTTTCCATGCTTCACTTGTTGTACTTTTAAAATTTTGAATTGACATCAGTTTCAACCCCGTATATATTTTTTAATGTAATGTAAAAATTTTAGAACAGCCAGAATTGCAGCCGATCTTTATCTGATATAACTAGACAAAAAGTTTTCCAGTTAAACCCTTATTTCTCAAACAAGGTCTGGGATCCTAGCCAGAACCTGGCAGTGGTTCCTTGGGCCCCTAGACGTCTCACTGCAGTGTCAGGCACTCAGTCTTCTGGCTCCTGCTGTGGGCATGTGGAACAAGAATGGGCAGGAACAGGATCTTTGGCCTTGTCTTCCAGACAAGTCTTTAGAATGCTCAAAATAGGTATTGTTTATTTCAAACCCATTCCTCTTCTGCTACAGTGCTGGGTATCTCCTGGTTTTGAGCACATATATCTTGGGCAGTAAAAGAGGGGCTGGTCTTTTGATTTCTAGCACGAATCCCTGCCTTGTCTCAGATCTTTGATGCATGCCAGAGTTTGGTTCAGGCAATATTTTTTATGGGTTATTATTCTCTGTGTCTCTGCCCCTTGTTTTTGTTAATTACCTATATCCCGGTTGCCTGGAGAGCCCCTCACATCCTGATCTCTGTGGAGACAAAGTCATCCTTGACTGCCCAGTGGTGACCAAAGCCTTCAGGAGAAAACCAGGTCAAAGCAGATCATTCATAACTTTGCTGTGTTTTTTCTCTCCCTTTTTTATCTTTATTCCAGACTTTCCGTTCCAGATCTTACTCCAAACATTGGCCTCTTCTGGTACTTCTTTGCAGAGATGTTTGAGCACTTTAGCCTCTTCTTTGTATGTGTGTTTCAGATCAACGTCTTCTTCTACACCATCCCCTTAGCCATAAAGCTAAAGTAAGTGGTTGGACCTGCTGGTTTTTTGTCCACAGAGTCATTTGTAGCTTTACAGGTGCCCTTCAAACTGGGAACATCTGCTATCAGGTTTGTGCCATTTTTGCCCAGGGAACCCTGCCCTCAGTCGCTTCAGTGGCTGTACGCAGCAATAGAGTCACACATGAGTACAGGGTGCAGAGACAGTGCTTTGGAGCCCTATATTTCCCCTGGCCTCACTTTGGGGTACTTGAACCCACATTGCTGCTGAGCCCAGTCACTGTTTTAGACAAGAGCAGTGTTGGGGTGTGGAAGGTATCCTTGAAAAAAGTGGATCTTTTTGGGTGTTCATCAGCATCCCAGTGACAGTTTGCTCAAAGGGACTCAGGATGTATTAGTCGGGAGGCTGGCTACCTGCAGCTCTGTTTAATCATCTGATCAGTTTCCCTCAAAAGGGTTGCCTATAAAGCTCTCTTCTGCAGTGTAAGAGGGCTAACATGTGTTGTCCATCCCACCTTTCTAGGCTTTTTGACATATATTCATGCCTAACCCTTCCAGCACCTCTTGGAGGTAGGCATTATGTTATTATCACTTCCATTTTATAGTTGAGGAAATTGCCGTTCAGAGAGGTGGAACAATTTTCCCAGAGTCACACAGCCAGTAAGCATGGAGCTGGGATTCTGACCCAGGTTTGCTTGGCTCCAGAATCTATGCTCAGTCCCCTGCACCATGCCAGGCTCCTGAGAGAGATCACTTATAGTAGGTCCCAGAAATGGTTCTATTATCCTAGCTTCAGAGAAGGGAAAACAGGCACCAACTGGCATAGATATGCCTGTGTGGTCCAGGGAGGCTGGAAGAGTTTGATTTAGATTTTAAGAGCTTGAGTTCTCTGCTCTAACCTTCCTGCCATTCTCCAAGGCCAGTGAACCAATGCACATGGTTCCTATTCTATAAAAGCTCAGAGTTGATGTTTCCTTCCCATGACATAGCCTTGGCCTGGTATCTGACAGAAAACCATTCTTCCTTGGCCCAGCAGCCTCCAGAATTCTGGCAGCCTTACTCAGCCAAGCTCTCCAGCTGTCTGTGGTCCACATTTCCTGCCCTTGTTCTGGTCAGGCCCAGCCACTGGGCTGAGAGAAGCAGGGAGCCCGGAGCACCTTTCCTCACTCTGTGTAGCCAGCTCTCCAGCAGCTTCTGTTGTTGGCACGTGAAAGGCCACAGATAGCTCCTGGGTAGACAGTAGCACCACCATCTTGTGACACCCTCCCCTCCACCCCACCCCGGCCAGCGCCTCAGAAGATATGAAGATACGTGACCTCTTCTGCAGCTGCCCTCCTGTGCCTGGATATGAAGTTCCACTCTGGCCCCTGCAGTGCCAGCTTTGTGAGAACAGGCCCTCCAGGGCGCCTCTCCCCAGGCACTGTTGCAGGGGGTTCTGGTCTCCATGTTTTTTGGCACTACATTGTCACTAGCCTTTTCATAGGAATGGTGCAGCTGTTACCAGCTACCTAAGAAGCCCAAAGCCAGTGACTTGGATTAGCTTTAGGAAGATGCTCACTGAAGTAGCTGGACCCTTCCTAGAGGCTACAGGACTACGTGACTTTGCCAAGCTGAGTTTCTGAGTCATTTGCTATATAGTGTTTGGGTGTGTACACGTTTGTCTCCACATCTCAGATTTACACCCATTGAGTCACCCTGACCTTTGACCTGCAAGAGGAGAATGCCATGCCATTAACCTGAAGAAAACCTTCATGAGCTGGATATCCAGGTCCTGTGCGGAAGTAGGCCACGTGCATGTTGTTTAGGTGTAGCTGAGCAGGGTGCACACCTCGCTTCTTCCTGTTGGCTTCCCTTCAGCACTTGGTCAGCTCTCGGAGGAGCACAGGAGACTGAGTTCTGTCTCACCCTCCCTGATCAGAGCTGTGATCCTGCTGGGCACTCAGGAGAATAGCATTGGTGGTGCTTAGGGGTTCTGGAGACAAACAGCTCCATCACTTACGAACTCTCTTATCTTCTCTGAACCTGATTTCCTCAGCTGCAAATGTGGTGACAGCATTGCCTATCTCGAGGGGTAGCTGAGGTATAGTGAGGATCGCATGTAATGATGCAAGAAAAGGGCCTAGCACAGAACTTTGCACAAGTGAGGGTTCAGGAAATGGTAGCCAGTGTTACTAGCTTAAGGTAACAAGAACTCCAATTCCAGCCCTTAAGAGCAAAAAGCTGCATGCAGTTCTCAGTTCTCTTTCTGGAAAGGAGCTCATCATAGCTAAAGATCTGTAGCCCCCACTGACCCTGTTGTCAGAGAAACAAAGCATCAGCAAGGAGGCACCTCCTGCCCTGGGTCCAGTGTTAGAGGGGCCTCTGGCATGGGTGACTGCCTGATAACTCTGACAAGCAGTCATTTAAGCCCAGTAATAAAGGGCGCTGACTTCATGTGTTCTCTTCCCCAGCAGCTCCTGGCGGAAGGCCCAGAGCTGGCGGGGGTGGGGCTTGATTGAACCATCTCTGTGGGCTCTTTCTCTAGTGTTTGTTGGGCTCTTCTCACCACCTCTGGGCATCTCTGGGTCCCTGCAGTTTTCTGCTCTGCTGCTTGGCCCGGCCCCGTGTCTTGTGGGTAGCAGAGCCAATGCCTCCATGAAGTCCCCTGGAGAGTGTTTTTGGGTTTCAGGGATGGGTCAGGAGTCTCTGGGCTGGGCCTGGTCCCTGACCGATCTTCCTCTCTCTGTCTGTCTGCCCTGTCTTACCCCAGGGAGCACCCTATCTTCTTCATGTTCATCCAGATTGCCATCATCTCCATCTTCAAGTCCTACCCGACAGTGGGGGATGTGGCCCTCTACATGGCCTTCTTCCCTGTGTGGAACCATCTCTACAGATGTGAGTACTCCCACCTCTCACCCCCTGGTGGCAGATTTGTGTCACCTAGCCCCGGATGAAAACAGCCAGGGAAAAAGGAATTGATAGGCATTGGCTGGGCATCTGCTGTGCTGGCAGCACCAAGAGAGAGACAGTGACATGAGGCACAATATCTGCCTCCTAGATGCTACGGACTAGTGATAATAATACTAACATTTATTGAGTGCTTACTGTGTACCTGGTCACTGTGATTCTAAGAGTGTTACATGCATTAGCTCATTTTATCTTCACACCAGACTTTGAGGAGAGTATCCCCATCTGCAGATGAGAAAACTGAGGTACAGAAAGGTAGAGCCACTTGTTCAAGGTCACATGACTGGTAAGTAGTATAGAAGGGCTGGCATTGGAATCCAGATGTGTGATCCTCCAGCCAGCACCGTCCAGTAGGGCTTTCTGTGATGATAGAAATGCCCTATGTCTGCACAGTCCAATACAGTAACCACTAGCGTGACTGAGAAACAGAATTTTTAATTTAAATTAAATTTACGAAGCCACACATGGCTAGTGGCTATCATGTTGGACAGTGTGGCACTAGGCCTTGGCTTACCATTTCCCAGTGCTGCACTGAAAGGTCCATAGAAGACAGACGGGCAACACTAGACTTCCTACCTGCTGTGAAGACCCCTTTAAGCTCTAACCATCCCTTCCCCAGAAGACGGCCTAGCAGTGATCTGGTTGTGCTTTCTAGTATTTCCTAGTGTTGCCCTGAGTCGGGCTCTTCGCCCTCTGTGTGGGTTCTTTTCAGTGTTTGTGAGCTCCCTGAGGCTAGGCTCATGACTCACTTGCCTCTGTGTCCCCAGCACCTGGGATTAAACCTGACACACAGAACAGCTCAATAAATGTTTGTGGATGGGTTTTTTTATTATATATATATATAATTTTTATTGGAGTAGAGTTGATTTACAATGTTATGTTAGTTTCAGTTGTACAGCAAAGTGAATCATTTATACATATACATATATCCACTCTTTTTTTTAAGATTCTTTTCCCATATAGGCCATTACAGAATACTGAGTAGAGTTCCCTGTGCTATACAGTAGGTCCTTATTAGTTATCAGTTTTATATGTAGTAGTGTGTATATGTCAATCCCAATCTCTGTGGATGGGTTTTTTAAACCTCCCTAATAAAGAGGCAGTGCCAGTGACCCAACACCACTTGATTCTCTAAAACGGGAAGGGAGCTGTTGAACTTTCCTTGCACAGCAAAGTATCAGGAATGAACTCGGGGAGGGCAGGCTTCAGAGGAAGTGAGTCTTTGTTGTTGTTTTGGAGCTGCTGGGTGTCAACCAGGAAGTGAAACTGACCAGCTGCTAGAAAGAAACCTGTCTGTAGGAGTTGGCCTCTGAGCACAGGTAAACAGGTGAGTGGGCAGGACAAGCCAGGCTGCTCCTCCAGGTGACGCCTGGTGGGGCAGTGACCAGATGACCAGACTGGAAGCAGGAAGTAGCATCTTCTGTCTGTGGCATCCTCATTGCACAGACAAGAATCACCCAGTCCAGTGGGCTCAGAGTCAGCTTGGCAAGTCACAAGAGCACAAGACATGTGAACATACCCCAGTTTGTGACAAGGTGGGTCTCGGGGATGTTGATTCTATTTCCCCCAAAACGGAGTCCTTTTTAGCTGTCTGTCCCACACAGGGCATTTCCCCCCGGTAAGATATTTCATCCCATATTGCTGAACACAGTCTGGAGCCAGACCACCTTGAGTCTGAATCCTGGGTTTCCCATTACTAGCAAGTTATTTAACCTTTCTGAGCCTCCCATTATTTCATCTGTCAGATGGGGGGAATATCTTTCATGAGTGTTTTAAGTTTGAGAAAAAATAAATGTAAATAGCACCACATTTATTAGTAGTAGTAATAATTACACAGAGGGGTCTCCTGCATAGTTTCATGATCAAAGCTTCAGGCTCAGTAGCCAGTCATTCAGAGTCATTGAAATAAACATATTTTTCAAAACTTGAAATGAACTATTTTATGCCCTCTGGGATGATGAGGCACAAAAAAATAAGGATGGGGTTTCCGGAAACCTGGATGAGCTGGTAGATGCTGTTGCTGGCTGGCTGGGCAAGTTCAGCTTGTCTGAAAGTCCTGCAGAGAGTGTTGGCTGCCACCCCTGGAGGTGCAGCTCCTGCAGCAGAGAATACTCAGGTTGGAGTGTCTGTTTGGGGCATGACAACTGTGAGTCATTACATTCATGCAGGAGCGTCTTCAGCCTGGTCCTGTGGACATGTGAGTGGAGATTTTGTGAAGTCTTTATGCCTAGGTTGAATATATTCAGACTTTTAATGTGGTTAAGAATTCAGTTTAAACATGAGTTACCAGTGCCAGCATGCCTGCTTGCACATTCACCATTTTATTTTCCTGTCCTGCTCAGTGGGGAGAATAGGCACGTGGGCCCTTCCCTGAGTGCAGGTCCCAGATACCGGGACTCTGCGGTGCTTGGGGCCAGGGTGAATCATACAGACACACAACTGCAGTGTTAGGGAACAGCCTGCTGGCAGAACCCGTGCCAGCCTGCAGTGGTCCAGCTCAAAGAGCCAGTTACCAAAGGGATGGATTTTGTGAGTGTGTGTGTGTGTTTTGTTTTTATTAAACTATTGTATAAAGATAAAAGAATATTGATTTTAAAATACTCATTAATTATAAAAAAATAATACTACAATAAATTCCCGTGTACCCAGCACCTAGTTTAAGAAAAGAAACATCACCACGTCCTTTGAAGTCCCTAAATCCCCTCTGTGCCCCTCTCGATGACACTGGATTCTTTCAGTGGAATTTTATTTCTGAATGCCTGAGGCTCAGAGAGGGAAAGTGACTTGCCTGAAGTTTCAGTTTGTCAGTGGTGGAGCGACAGATCCGATGAAGTCACCCCGTGAACTTGGTGAGGAATCTGATTCCATCTGGCCTAGCACATCTGATGAAGGGTGGACCCTTGCGTCTCACCAGGCCCTGGTCATCTCTGACACCTCCGACACCTCCTGGTGCCTGGAACAAGCCGTCCTGTGCCCCAGGTCCCTGGCTCCATCTGCTCTGGCATATACCTGTGATCCTCTGGCCTGTCGTCCAGCAAGAGTGAGTAGCAGCTCCCCAGTCCTGCAAAGGTCACCACAGGCCAGAAGCCAACTGGATGCTGGTGACAGTTCCTCCAGGCACATGGGAATGTATCTTCACAGCTTTTTGTGATTGCACCCAGGAGCTGCATGTGAACCTCTCTCAGTCTCTGCACTTGGTCACCTTCTTGTCACCCGGTCTGAAATCCAGAGTGGCTAGAGGCATGAAACAAAGACCTACCTGCACTTTCAGGCCACAGGAGTTTTATATTAGGAATAGTGTATATTCTTTTCAGCAAAATAATTTCCAGGGGATCAGAAAGAACCACTGAGAAATGTAAATAGTGATGTTGGAGTGGAGGAATGGTAAATAGATATGTTCTTTCTTGAGGTTGTAACACTATTTAATAATAATAACAATAATAATAATTCTCAGTGCACACATCCCTTTTCCCAGACTTCTGTTTCTGGGAGCAAGGACAAGGCTTCCGAGAGGTCTCAGAAAGGCTTGAGTCAGGGCTTTCACCTCTCAGCTTTGAAAACCCAGAATTGTGGAAATTTCAGATCAGAAAAGAGGACCTTGCAAGCTCTCCAAGCCATGTTTCCAAATTGTAGGATTTCACGGACCACTAACATTTCAAAAAATTCTGGTGACAGAGTTGCCAACTTTTTATTTTGCTGAAGACATGAAAACAGTCAACTACTAGCCATTCATCCCCATTTCATAAAGGAAAATACTTTTTAACAACAGCAACAGGCAACAAGACACCTATCATTTCTCAAGAAAGAATGAAGCTTAAGTTGAAAACATTCAGCTTTAATAAGAACTCTGAACTACCTTCTCCTTATTCTCACTGTGACACTGACCAGTGAAGTCTCTGTTGCAGACCAGTATGGGCCTCTTATTTGGCAAAGGTCTGCAGCTGTAATCCAGTGGTTCACAGCCTTGGCTGCATATTGGAATCACCAGGGAAGCTTTTAGAAACCAATATGGGGTACTTCCCTGGTGGCACAGTGGTTAAGAATCCGCCTGCCATTGCAAGGGACACGGGTTCGATCACTGGTTCGGGAAGATCCCACATGCCGCGGAGCAGCTAAACCCATGCACCACAACTACTGAGCCCGCGTGCCACAACTACTAAAGCTCACGAGCCTAGAGCCTGTGCTCCGCAACAAGAGAAGCCGCTGCAATGAGAAGCCTGTGCACTGCAACGAAGAGGACCCCTGCTCGCCGCACTGCTCGCCGCAACTAGAGAAAGCCCGCGCTCAGCAACAAAGACCCAAGGCAACCAAAAATAAATTAAAAAATTAAAAAACCAATATGGACGCCTGGGCCCCACCCCTATAGACTCTGATTTGCTTACTCTGGGTGAGGCTCCCCAGGTTAGTTCATTTTACAACCAGAATTGAGAACCTTCTCTGTAATCCAGTCCCCTTTCCAATGCATGAACCCCAAGTATAGCATTTCAACCAAGTCATTGTACAACTGAGACAAGAGGCCTTAAGGTTCGGGGGTTTCCCCATCTCTTAAATATTCCAAAACTCTGACTTGGGAGAAGGGATTTCCTGAAGGTCAGGATCAGAGAGGGGAAGGGAACTTCTATTCACTAAGTGCCTGCCGGGAACCAGACCTAAGGTTTTTTTTTAAAGTGGTAATTTTTTTAAAAAGATATTATTTTAATTAATTAATTTTAAATAATATTTATTATTTTATTTAAAAATATAATAAAGTGTAAAGAAAGAAACAATAATAGTATATAATCCTATTGTCAGATATCCCCTAGTGAATTAAAAGGGAAAAAAAAAGTACAGTGTGATAGGCAGAATAATGTCCCCTCCTTGCCCCCCACAAAGATGTCCATCTCATAATCCCCAGAACCTGTGACTATATCACCTTACATGACAAAAGGGCCTTCAGATGGGGAGATTATCCTGGGTTATCCAGGTGGGCCCAGTGTAATCACAAGGGCCTTTAAGAGTGGAAGAGGTAGAGGCAGGGGGTATATGGGAAATCTTTACCTTCTGCTCAGTTTTGCTGTGAACCTAAAACTGCTCTAAAAGCTAAGGCCCAAAAAAAAAAAAGTGGAAGAGGGAGGCAAAAGAGGTGGCCATAGTGATACAATGTGAGAAGGACTTAATCCGACATTGCTGGTTGAAGATGGAAGGGGTCATGAGCCAAGAATGCAGGCAGCTTCTACATGCTGCACAGGCAAGCAAATGGATTCTCCCCTAGAGCCACCAGAGCCTGTGGACTTCTGACCTCCCAAAATGTAAGATAATAAATTATATTGTTTAAGCCACTAAGTTTGTGGTAATTTGTTACCATAGCAATGGAAAACACACAGTAATACATCTGTGCCAGCTTTTCCACACAACTTGTTTAATTCATGGAACACTCCCATGAAGTAGGCATTTTAGCCCTATTTTAGAGATGGGGAAGCTGAGACTCTGAGAAACTTGGTGGCAGAGCAGGAATTTTCACCAAAGTCTCTCTGAGGCCGAGGCTGTGCCCCACTATCAGGCTGCCTTCCCCCCAGCGGAACTCAGCCTGCCTGCCCGCGGACCACCCTGTATAGCAGTTCCTCCCTGGAGCTTTAGGGGGAACTTTCTCCCTAGCGGGATTCCGCATTCCTTCCGGGGGTAGGGGGTGAGGTTAGAGAGGGAGGGTGTCAAAAAGAGACTTTTAAATCATCTAAGGAAGAGTGAGGGACATTTGAAGAGCAAGGCAGGAGACTTAAGACATGAATTGAGGAGAATGGAAAATGTATTCCTAAGACCCAGGGCTGTGGCACCATAGAGATACTGAGAGGTTCATGCTGCCATTTCCATCCATGATTCACTGGTCAGATAGCACCCTGCTTGGAGACAGGAGAGGAGTTACTCTTGGACACCCCAGGATTGGGGGTTAGAGGGCAGTGTCTTGCTGAAGTGCCTCCTTGCAGTGCCCAGAGGCATTCACAGCGTTGCCGACTGTAGCCAGCCGAGCCCACAGTGGGAGGTAGAGTCCAAATCTAGGACCTCTCGCCAGCTTTGGGTGTGAGGAGCCATTGCCAAGGGTCTGAGGTCTGCGTCTTGGCACCCCGGTGCCTCTGAGTTTGTGTGTGTTGGGGAGGGGCTACACCACGCTTTTCGTGGGCCACTGTGTCCTGCAGGGCCGTCACTGCCAGGAAAGGGCCCCAGCGAGAGTCAGCACTGGGCTAACTGACCGTCTGTCTTTGCAGTCCTGCGAAACATATTTGTCCTCGCCTGCATCATCATCGCCTGCTCCCTGCTCTTCCCTGTCCTGTGGCACCTCTGGATTTATGCAGGAAGTGCCAACTCCAATTTCTTTTATGCCATCACACTGACCTTCAACGTTGGGCAGGTAAGAGTCAAGGGCAGCACAGGGACAGGGATTCATTTTGTAGCCTCAGACATTCGACCTGGGCCCTGGGTTCTGCCAAATAGGGTTTTGGACGAGAATGAGGTCCCATAGAGAAGGTAGGGCAGTGAGAGCAGCAGGGGAAGCTGAATTTGGCTAACGTTTATTGCCCTGAATTCTCACAGCAAGCCTGTGAGACAGTGTTATCCGTATTTTACAAATGGGAACCAAGGCTCACAGAGGTTGTCGATTGCCCAAGGTCATTGGAGGAGCCCAGAACCAAATTCAGAAGATGGCTCAGTTTCTGAGGCCACCCCCTTTCTGTAATTGCCTGGGCTGCGCGGCCCCTGGAGTGAGTGCAGCGTGCGAGGGCTGGGGGAGGACAGGCAAAGGGGAGGGGAGACTTTCCAGACTTTGGAGTAGCAGGAGCAAAGGCAGAGAGATGAGAAGTAGTTTGGTCTAGCTGCTGGGTACGTCTGGAGCAGAAACTGCAGCTGGGAGTAGCAGGAGAGGAGGCTGAGGGGGTCCCAGAATGAGAAGTACCAGCAAGGAGCTCCGACCTTCCTCTGGTCCAGGGAGAGCCTCTCCCTTGGTGCCATAGAACAGTGGTTCTCAGCATCAGAATCACTGGGGGTAGCTTGTTAAAAAATGCAGATTCCCTGTTAATATGTTTTAAATCCTGTGGTTATGTTACGACTGTCACAATTACATGGCTTTGATTGTTAAAAAAAAAAAAAAAAGCAGATTCCCTGATCCTGCTCCCAGGCACGATGATTGGAATTTGTGTTTTTAACAAGCTCTCCAGAGATTCTGTTGCAGGTGGTTTAGCAAACTTCTCTGAAGTCCTCTCATCCACTGTGCTGCGTTCCCTCATGTCAGCTCTGTCCTAATTGTCGAGTCAAGGTCTTATGAGAATCACTAGTACCATTTACCATTTCAATTGTCATTGGCACAGCCTGGCATTTCCTGTGCATAATGGACAGGATGGGAAGCAAGGCTCACCTGAAAGACCAGTGATGCCAGTGAATAATCCCCAGGGAGATTCTTGCCTCCAAGGTTAGCTGCTGGGAAAAAAGGGAGTTAGGGCTCTTGCAATGACTGATGGGTCTGGTATTTCCTGCATGGACATTTCTGGACAACTAATGTCCAGTCCAGCTATTTATCTTGGTTTGTGCACAGCAGGAAGAGAGATGGAGGAGGGCGCTGTAGCCTGGATAGGACCAGGCCAGGGGGTCTGTTCTGCTGTCACACACACAGGTTACTGATGGCGGATGCTCAGCCCCTCCTACCTGTGTCCACGCAAACAGAAATCTGCAGGATGCAACTTAGTACCTTGAATAAATCCAAAAGGTTGTTCTGGCTCTTCTGTCTTGCTGAAATCCCCTTACTTTTCCTTTGAAAGTGATGACTGGCATGTGAGGGCATTGGGCCTGCCCTGGGCCTCTGGGGAGCTTGGCGAGCTCCACTGAAATAGTCCACAGCTTGCTGTCAGGTCATGAGTGTTGAGTGTGGGTCAGGAATACAAGTTGCAGTGATTATGAAGTATCCATGGAACTTGCCAGATAACAGCTTTTTTCCCTAGGGCTGCCTTTATGAGAAAAGGCTTTCTGAAATTGGCATGGGAGATGTTTGCAAGTTGTCAGGTGCCATCAAAGGCAGGAGAAAAAAAAAAGGCAGGAGAAACTGAATTGTTGGAAAAAAGGGGATGGGGCTGGGGGTGGGGACCAAGGCCAAGTAGATGGAGGGTTTTAGTGGCTGAGCTATAGAGAAAAACCAGGTTGATCTCTTGGCATTGTCCTTTATCTTTTTCAAAAATCTCTTTAAAATTTATTTTTAATCATACAAATAACACATGAATTCATTATTGCCAGGGAAAAGAAGTCAAACAAAATAGAAGCATATGGAATGAAAAGTAAAGATTCGCCTGGGTACCATCCCTTTCCACCCTAGGGCAGATGTGATCGTTAGAATCGGTTTGGTCTATGTCTTTGCAGACTTCCTCTGTGCGTTTACAGACAGCTGAGTCCATAAGCGAACACAAAGACATCCCACTCTAAGTACTGTTCTTTGACTTGCTGTTTTTCACTTAATGATCTCACCTTGAGATCATTTTTTTTAACAGCTCTGTGATATCCCTCCTGTGGTAGGATGTCCTGTGATTTTTATGACTGGGTAGGCCACTACTGATAGACATTGAGGTTGCTTCTGGTGATTTCACTATTATAAATGGAAGAGCCCTGCATATCCCTCCACATACTCTTGTATACACATGCCAGTATTTTCTCAGATAGATTCCAGGTGGTGGGATTTGCTGGGTCAGAGGGCATAAGCATTGTACGTTTTGGCAGATTTTGCCAAGTTGCCCTTCAGACAGGTCATACCAGCCTCCAGACCTCCCAGCAGTGGGCCAGGTGCCTATAAGCTGGCAGTTTGTTCAGACATCCAGCACACCTGTGTCATCGGCCTGCTTGGGTCTGGCTTTGTGCTCTGAGCCAGAGACAATTCTGTTGGGTCAAATGCTTTCTGGGACTGCTGGCTTTGGGCTTTGTTGCTGCTGCTGCCAGATCACTAAAGGGGTATATCAGAGAGGGGCACTTACTCACCAAGGCAGTCACTCGAGTCACATCCTCGTCCTGGAGCATTAACTGAGCTAGAAGAGCACCCCTCATCATGAGGGTTATACTACCCCAGCCCTCCGGCCTGTTGGGAGCCACAGAGTGCAAATAGACATTTAGAATTTTAGTTAAATGTCACCTCCCCAGAGAGACCTTCTTTGGGGTTTCCCCCCCAAAAAAGAAAGAGTTTTCTCTTTCTTTGCCTCCTATCTGTTTCCTTCACAGCACTTACCCAATTTGCAACTCCACATTATTTACCTGCTTCTCTCTGTGCCTCTCCCACTAGCGTGTGAGCTTCATGAAGGCAGAGATCCGCCTCTCCTACCCACTGCAGGGTCCCCAACCACCTGATCAGTGCTTGGCACAGAGCAGTTGTTTAGCAAATATTTGTGGAATGATTGAATGAACCAAAGAGAGCCAGGGAGAACATCATGTGATTAATGGCCAAATGTGGAGAGTGTAACCGCTGGAGGAATCCAGAGGCAACAAGATCACCTTCCCTGTTGAGTGGTCAGAGAAAGCCATGGGGATGAGGAATAGGGGCTGGGCCTTCCAGACTCAGAGAGGGGAAGGGGGAGAGGGTCTAGGAGGTGGGCAGGATGGGGGCCAAGTCACCCCTACTGGCTAATGTCAAGGGATGGCAGCTCTGTCCCCAACCTTTCTCTCACTTCTGCCAGAACCTGGTCTCTTTGGCCAGTGAAGCCCCTGCATGTCATCCACAGCCCAATCCAGCGCAGCTTCCGTCTAACCTACAGTCATTGCTTCCGGTGAGATGTATGGCATTCAGAGTGTGTCCTCAGTCCCACAGCCTGCTCTTCTCAGCTCTTCTAGCTGCAGCAGTGCCTTTTAGTCACCTGGTCCTTATTCTCCCCTCCCTGGACAAGACAGATCAGAGCTGTCCTGGGAATCAGATGAGTACAGATTTTCAGCAGGCGTCCAGAGTCAGGCCCATCATTGCTGAGTCCGCAGCTGAATGTAGAGAACATCTCGGCCCGGAGATTTTAAGTCCTGTTCTGTTTGAGTTGGTCAGTTCCGTGCTTCATAATAGAAAAAATCATCAGTAATTTTTAATGACAGTGGCAGGTAAACCAGTGACTTAGGCCCCATCCTTCCTCTGGGCCATTAAATATTTTTCAGCTTGTGGCACAGATCACTTGCTAATTATAATTGTGCCTGAGAGTCAGTAACCAGGAAATGACAACAGTAAACCATCCATAGATGCATAGGGTGTGTGTGTCTCACACGTACATGTGAGAGAGAGAAGGAGAAGGAGGGATTAGATGGATTGGTTGACCGCGGTTCCCCCCCCCCCCCACTCCGTCACTGCGTGACCGTCAGCAAGTGATTGAACCTCTCAGGTTTGCAGGTGATAACCCCACCTCTCGGAGGTAAGAGGATTTGTGTGTTGACACATGTTGACATGGGAAGTAGCTTGAGCAACGTGCTCGTCAAATACCCAGAGCAAATTCCTAAGGAAACATTCAGACCTGGAAACCGAGGGAAGGAGAACAATCCTCCTCATCTTTTTTTTTTAAACCCTTTTCTTCTGCAGGTCAGAGACCAGCAGAAAGATAATGGTCATCTAGGATTAGATGTAAACAAAAAGGAATGTTTAAAATTTAGCTTTATTAAGAGTAAGGTAAAATGTCCCACTTACCCTAATTCAAGTTAAAAACAGGTAACATAAGGAAATCTTTCCCTAAACTTATAATTAATAGTGGCTCATGTTTAAAGAACTCTTACTAGGGACCAGGCCCATGTGATCCCTTTAATCTTTTGGATCATGTGCTTGTCCAGCCTTCTGGACCTTTCCTTGTGTGTTGACATGACCTCGTCTGCTCATGGAGGAGGAGTTTTATCTGTGTGTGTGTTTTATTGTTGGCAGCATGATGAAAGTATGACTTTTTTTCCTTTTAATGGAACGTCTCCATGCTCTCTCCTTGTTGGAACATGAGAGGAAGCTCCTTCCTGTTTCAGGCCTGCATGTGCGGACTCACCACACCTGATGTAGCTACTCCCCTACTGACAGCCCTTCAAGTTGTTTTCCTTTTTTTTATTATGATGTAGAATTGACTTAATCCTCATAACAGCCCTCTGAGGGAGGCACTGCTATTATCATCTCAGATGCGAATGAAGCAGCTGAGGCTGGGAAGTCACGCAGTTGCGGAGCGGTATGTTTATTGATACCCTGTTTCTTGTGCCCTCTCAGTAGACTGTGGGTTCCACTGGGGCAGCCCCCAGGCCTGTCTTGTTCACGACTGTATCCCCAACACCCAGAAGAAAGGAATGACCAGAAACCACGATTTCTAACCAATGATCTCACACAAAATTGCACATACACCGTGACCTCCCAGTTCCAGTCTCTGTGTTGGTCAGAGCTGGGCCTGTGGCAGGTCCTCCTGCTGGATTCCTGGGGGGTCAGAGCCAGAACCCCCTTCCCCTCTCATCCAGGCCCCAAGAGCCCCACTCCTGCTCATGTCTGCGTCCAAAACAGACTCCCTGGTGGCTCCCCTCAGCCCTTCCCAGCAGGGCCTGGATCGCTCCACAAGCTGCTGCCTCCTCACTCCCGACCCCGTCCTTGTGGTGCAGACCCATAGATACTGGGCTGGCCCTGCTTTGGCTGTTCTGCCCTGAGGTCTGGGCACCAACCCTCTGGCACGTTGGGCCCCGCTCAGGACTTGCTTGTTCACTCCGGCACAAGTGAAACTGTAGTCCTGTCTCCTGGAATTACGTCTCCATTAGCCTGGTGTGTCATTCTCGGGAAGGGACCAGTGAGGAAATGTGTGGGGACGTGTTGGGCAGATCGCTAGTGATTCAGTGGCGTGGAGCCCGCATTTGTGGACAGACAGGGGCTAATTTCAGGTTCATCCCCGTGGGTTGTGTATGGCCCTAGCTGGAAGATTTGTTCCTCCTGACATGAGGTGCCAGTGGCCCAGGCTGGAACCCTCGTCCTCATCCAGCTGGATGTGCATATTTGCTTTGCTTTTCTTAGCTGGTGGCATTTTGTCGAGGTCTTAGTTCATTCCTTTGTCCCTCCCGTCCTCAGACTTTTAGCTCAGCACTCAGCATCCCAAGCTTGTCTCTCCCAGGCCCTTCCCCACTCCCTCTCCTACCCCCACAGCAAGAGTGACGTGAAAAGCCCAAGCTAAACACAGGGGGTCAAGGCCAGCAGGAAGGCCTGGACTTCAGTGGCCTGAACTCCACAGTGACTCTCAGCCCCATCCCTGCCCAGCTCACTGGATCTCAGGCGAGTCACATAACTCCTTGGACCTAATTTATGGATTTGCAAATATTGGTTTGGCCAAAAAGTTCATTCGGGTTTTTAGGCACTCTGCTAGGGGTGAATGAGACACAGTCCTGCTTCCAAGGAGCTCACCATCTGTGGGAGAGAAAGAAAAGGAAACAGGCAGGGCCAGGGCAGTGTGATCGTGCTATAAATGGGGTAAACTCGGCCTGGGGAGCTCAGAGCTGGCGGTTACGGAAGCTTCGGGGGCGGGGGGAGGCAGCCTCTAAGTGGAGTCCTGAGGGACGTGTAGGGTCAAACCAGGTTCTAGGTGGTAAGACTTGGGGGTGAGAGAGCCCGTGAGTGAGCTGGTGTGGAAGGCAGTTCTGTAGGACGGGCACATGCCACCTGATAGGGAATGGGGCCATTTCAGGACAACAGTGGTGAGAGCCACAAGGCCCGCATGGGCCTCGTTGTGCTGAGGACCAGGCTGAGCTTTCGGTTTTAAGTGACGACAACTGAGATCAGATTCATGCTCTGGGACTTCCCTGGCGGTCCAGTGGTTAAGACTCTGCGCTCCCAATGCAGGGGGCCCGGGTTCCATCCCTGGTCGGAGATCCCACCTGCTGCACAGTGCTGCCAAAAAACAATAAAGATTCATGCTCTGCAAACCCCCCTCTGCCAGGAGGGGAAGAGGTCAGGGGTTTGAGCTGGAACCTGGAGCACAGGGGGGAGGCTGTTTGAACCTGGTGAGAGGGGCTGGTAGCCTCTGTTTCCTCAGCCTAGAAGGGTGGTTGTGAGTGGGGAATATGGAAGTGAGTGGGGAAAACTTGTATGAATTGAAAAGTGCCACCTAGATGATAATTGCCTTCATAGCCAGCTATGATCTTACTTTGTGACCTCCCAGACCCTGAGGCTGAGATCTAGTGATTTCCCTATTATTTTGCATCTTTAGAGCTAGAGAGTGGAGGAGGTCTGTTTCTCCACCATCTCCTCGCACGCATGTCCATTCAGGCCTGAGTTGGCAGGTCACACCAAAGCCCCGTCCAGCTCCACAAGTCGGCCGTCAGCCCCACTTGCTCCCAGTTTCCTAGATCCCAGGCAGCAAAGGGCACAGGATGCAGCACTCTGATTGCCAGTGGTGACAACCACGTGAGTTCTCCCAGTCGTGGGCTGACTGTCAAGTGTCAGCATCTCCAACGCAAGCAAGAGACCGGGGGAACCGGGACATGCCTGGGGTGACAGCACCGGCTTCTCCAGGGCCCTGCAGCCCAGGGGCCAGTGTCGGCCGTGGCTGCGATCCCGAGCCCTGTGGCTTCTAGACACACTGCATTAACAGCCTTGCTAGCTCTGTTGTCTCAGACACTTGTTTCGCCTTTTCTCAAGAAACTCTCTCTCCTTGGCTAAGTGACAGAGAGTGGATACGAAGCGTGAGCATGGGGCCGTAGCAGGACTCAGCAGTGTGGGTACAGACCCCTGAGAAGGGCGTGGGGGTCAAGGGAAGGGCTAGGCTCCGGGCCTCACACAGGCAGGATGGGCATTGCAGCCTAAACGTGGTCACTTACTCCTGGGTGACCCTGGGCAAGACCCTAACCTCTGAGTTTGCTCATCTCGAAGTGGGGCTTATGAGCCCTACCCCAGGGTGTTGTGAAGATTCAGTGATGTGCTTTTTGTTAAGGGACCCGGCCCAGGGCAGATCCTCAGATGTTGGTTTCTCCATCTCTCCTCACTCCCACCCTGTAGTGGACCGTGTTCTGACCATTTCATTCCACTTCTGATCTACCCCTCTCTGTCCCTGGCCACCCTTTTATCAGCTGCCCCATTAAATCTTCATCTTCTGGGAATTCCCTGGCGGTCCAGTGGTTAGGACACGGCGCTTTC
Organism: Eubalaena glacialis; assembly: GCF_028564815.1. Lineage (NCBI taxonomy): Eukaryota > Metazoa > Chordata > Mammalia > Artiodactyla > Balaenidae > Eubalaena > Eubalaena glacialis. The sequence continues at coordinate 25,212,628 of NC_083728.1, forward strand.
ACTGCCAGGGACTGGGCTCGATCCCTAGTCGGGGAACTAAGATCCTGCAAGCCGCGCAGTGTGGTCAAAAATTAAATAAATCTTTATCTTCGTCATGGCCCCGAGGGAAGCCTGGAGCCCTCATGGCTGCCAGGGAGAGGAATGTGGTCTGACTGAGCCCTGGGAGGGGATCAGCAAACTGCTCCCAAGACGCCAGCCCCATGCTGGGTCTGGGACCACAGAGCTGGAGCAGATGCCACCCCATTTGGTGGAGAGGCCAATGGGAAGTGACTTCACTTCAGGGGTCGCATAACTGAGTGTGGAGTCGAGGAAGACTCTGGGTGTGGGAGATAGCGATGTTGCCTCTTCAGGGATGAGAAGAAGCCCTTTGCGGGAAGGGTCATCCCAGCCCGGGGGCAGGGCATGGGCAGAGGCACCAAGGTGCGGCCACACAGCTTTTGCAGGACCAGGCTGTGTTCAGGGCTATGGGGACCCTCAGGTGTGGCGCAGGGAGAGGGGAGCACTGGAGGCTGCTGAGCGGGCAAGTGACGGGCTCTCGTGGTGTGTGTGTGTGTCTGTGTGTGTGTGTGTGTGTTTGTGTGTGTGTGGACGATCCCTCAGGGACCAGGAGGATGAGGGAGGCCTTTGAGCAAGAGGGGGCAGTGGGAGGGAGAAAAGGGGGCTGAGCTGGAATTCTGAGGAGGGGAATTGGTGGAACCTGGTGGCTGATGGCGATAGAGAGGCCGAAGGGCTCAGCCACTGTCAGTGAGGGCAGCTTTGAAGAATGGGCTGCTCCGAAAGTATCCCTAGAGTAGGGAGGCTGTCCAGCAGTGTGGGTAAGCGTGCGGTGTCTGATGCCAGATGGTCTGGGTTCAAAGCCTGCCTCTGACACTTGCTGGTTGTATGACTTTGGGCAAATTACTTGAAGAACCTTTGTTTCTTCATCTATAAGATGGGATAATTATAATGTACCTATTGTGAAGGTTTATTGCAAGGATTAACTGTTTTAACACATGTAAAGTGCTTAAATTAATGCCTGAGTATTATCAGCATTTTTATTAATAAGAAGAAAATGTAATAATGGACAGCATTTATCAGAGCTAGGTGTTTTTCTCTTTTCTCTCAGAGACCGACCATTAGAGTTATAACTACTAACTACCCTAGAAAGCATTTAGTCCCTAAATCATGTAATTCTCACTTTCATATAATAAACTGAAAATTCTACAACTAGGTTTGCTTTGTGTTGTTTTGTTTTTTTGTTTTCTTTTTTTTGGCCTCACCGCTTGGCTTGCAGGATCTCAGTTCCCTGACCAGGGATTGAACCCGGGCCTCGGCGGTAAAAGAGCCAAATTCTAACCACTAGGCCACCAGGGAACTCCCCACAACTAGGTTTTTTTATACCATAAAAACATTTTTCACTTTTGTTTTCAAATTAAAACCATTAAAAGATTAAAAAAATAAAATAAAGAATGGGCTGCTCTTCAGGTCTCTGAAAGCACAGAGGGACAGAGCAAGGACTAGGGGAGCCACCATTGTAAGTAATAAACTAGAGTTTATCACTCATTTTACAGATGAGGAAAATGCTGCTTAGGGAAGGGGAAGTGACTTATACAGGGTCACACAGCCACTAACTTGCCATGCTGTTTCCACTGCTTCTTTCCCAACTTTCCCTGCCCGGATTGGGCAAAGTAGTGCTGAGTCTGCAGATGCCGTGTTGGCTGAATCCCAGGGCCTCTGGGAAATCCTTTCTCCTCAACCCAAATGGAAAGCCTCTAGGTCAGAAGACATTGTCTCAGCCAGCCTGTGACAGCTAGGGACTTCCCTCCGAGAGAGTGAAGCCTCAAGACCAGTGTGTCCCCAAGATGCCCTTTCCCTGGGGACAGGGGCAGGGCACCAACTCAGGACTAGTGACTTTCGGTTCCAGACAGACCAAGCCAGCACGCAGGGCTCTTTCCTTCCATGCCACCCTCCCCTGATACTTTATTATGAAAAGGTTCACACACACAACAAGGTTGAAAGATTTAACTTTGAACACCTGTATACCCACGACTTAGACTACACCATTCACATTTTACTATACTTGGATAATCACAAATTATCCATTTCTCAATCCATCTTATTTTTGTAATGTACTTCAAAGTGAAGTATACACATCAGTACATTTCCTGTCAGATATGTCAGCATGTATATCATTAACCAGAGTTCCATATTTACTTACATTTTTCTTATGTGAAATTTGTATACAGTGAAAAACACAATTTTTTTTCATTTTTTTATTGAAGTATAGTTGATTTACAATGTTCTTTTAATTTCTGCTGTACAGCAAACTGATTCAGTTTTACATATATATATATATATATATATATATATATATATATACTTTTTTTTTGGCCGCTGTGCAGCATACGGGATCTTAGTTCCCTGACCAGGGATCAAACCCATGCCCCCTGCAATAGAAACACAGAATCTTAACCACTGGAACACCAGGGAAGTCCCTACATTCTTTTTTTGTATTCTTTTCCAATATGGTTTATCACAGGATATTGAATATAGTTCCCTGTGCTATACAGTAGAACCTTGTTCATTCACTCTATATATAATAGTTTGCATCTGCTAGTCCCAAACTCCCAATCCATCCCTCCCCCACCTCCCCTCCCTTGGCAACTACAAGTCTGTTTTCTATGATGTCTGTGAGTCTGTTTCTGTTTTGTAGATAAGTTCATTTGTGTCATATTTTAGATTCCACATATAAGTGATATATGGTATTTGCCTTTCTCTTTCTGACTTACAAATGGGTATTATTTCATTCTTTTTTATGGCTAAGTAGTATTCCATCGTGTGTGTGTGTGTGTGTGTGTGTACATATATATATGTATATACCACATCTTCTTTATCCATTCATCTGTCGATGGACATTTAGATTGTTTCCATGTCTTGGCTATTGTGAACAGTGCTGCTGTGAACATAGGGGAGTGTGTATCTTTTTTTTTTTTTAACATCTTTATTGGAGTATAATTGCTTTACAATGTTGTGTTAGTTTTGTGCTGTATAACAACGTGAATCAGCTATATGTATACATATATCCCCATATCCCCTCCCTCTTGAGCCTCCCCCCTACCCTCCCTATCCCAACCCTCTAGGTGGTCACAAAGCACTGAGCTGATCTCCGTGTGCTATGCAGCTGCTTCCCACTAGTTATCTATTTTACATTTGGTAGTGTATATATGTCAGTGCTACTCTCTCACTTCGTCCCAGCTTACCCTTCCCCCTCCCCGTGTCCTCAAGTCCATTCTCTATGTCTGTGTCTTTATTCCTGTCCTGCCCCTAGGTTCATCAGAACCTTTTTTTTTTTTAGATTCCATGTATGTGTGTTAGCATATGGTATTTTTTTCTCTTTCTGACTTACTTCACTCTGTATGACAGACTCTAGGTCCATCCACCTCACTACAAATAACTCAGTTTTGTTTCTTTTTATGGCTGAGTAATATTCCATTGTATATATGTGGCACATCTTCTTTATCCATTCATCTGTCGATGGACACTTAGGTTGCTTCCATGTCCTGGCTATTGTAAATAGTGCTGCAATGAACATTATGGTACATGTCTCTTTTTTTTTCTGTTAGAAAAACATTTATTAAATAATTTAAAAATCTGCCTGTTTGATTTGAATCTTATTCAAATATGTAGTTTTCCCTAGGCACCCATTCAACTACATGTATTACTTGCACTTAGGTCTGGTTGACTGAAAGAATCAGAGTGGAGGATGGAAGAGGAGGCAGTGATGTAAACAAAACAGAATGTTAGGTCTCCCTCAAATAAATATCTGAGTAGGTGGTCCAAAGTTGGTATCATGTTCCATAGTATCAGGAACTCAAGCTCCTTATTTCTCATTGTTTTATAAAGCATGGCTCCAATGGTCTAAATGGTAACATTTACAAATGAGGTGATTTGGTTGGAGAACAGCTAACACTTCACACATGCTGTCTCATAAGGAAGTTTCCCAGAGGCTGCCACGTGACATTTCTGCTTAGACTCCACTGGCCAAAACTTACTAATTGCAAAGGAGCTTGGGAGATATAGTAAGCATTTATTTGGTAGTACTTCCCATATGGCAATCACTGCTCTTAACTCCAGTGATCCACTGTTCTGATAACAGATCTGTTCTCTCTTTTTCTCTTTTTCTTTTATAAATTTATTTATTTATTTATTTTTGGCTGCGTTGGGTCTTTGTTGCTGTGTGCAGGCTTTCTCTAGTTGTGGTGAGCGGGGGCTACTCTTTGTTGCAGTGCATGGGCTTCTCATTGCGGTGGCTTCTCTTGTTACGGAGCATGGACTCTAGGCACGTGGGCTCCAGTAGTTGTGGCACTCAGGCTCAGTAGTTGTGGCTCGTGGGCTCTAGAGTGCAGGCTCAGTAATTGTGGCACATGGGTTTATTTGCTCTGCGGCATGTGGGATCTTCCTGGACCAGGGCTCAAACCTGTGTCCCCTGCACTGGCAGATGGATTCTTTTTTTTTTTTAACATCTTTATTGGAGTATAATTGCTTTACAATGGTGTGTTAGTTTCTGCTTTATAACAAAGTGAATCAGCTATACATATACATATATCCCCATACCTCTTCCCTCTTGCGTCTCCCTCCCTATCCCACCCCTCTAGGTGGTCACAAACACCGAGCTGATCTCCCTGTGCTATGTGGCTGCTTCCCACTAGCCATCGGTTTTACATTTGGTAGTGTATATATGTCCATGCCACTCTCTCACTTTGTCCCAGCTTACCCTTCCCCCTCCCCATGTCCTCAAGTCCATTCTCTAGTAGGTCTGCGTCTTTATTCCCGTCCTGCCTCTAGGTTCTTCATGACGATTTTTTTTTTTAGATTCCGTATATATGTGTTAGCATACAGTATTTGTTTTTCTCTTTCTGACTTACTTCACTCTGTATGACAGACTCTAGGTCCATCCACCTCACTGCAAATAACTCGATTTCATGTCTTTTTATGGCTGAGTAATATTCCATTGTATATATGTGCCACATCTTCTTTATCCATTCATCTGTTGATGGACACTTAGGTTGCTTCCATGTCCTGGCTATCGTAAATAGAGCTGCAATGAACATTGTGGTACATGTCTCTTTTGGAATTATGGTTTTCTCAGGGTATATGCCCAGTAGTGGGATTGCTGGGTCATATGGTAGTTCTATTTTTAGTTTTTTAAGGAACCTACATACTGTTCTCCACAGTGGCTGTATCAATTTACATTCCCACCAACAGTGCAAGAGGGTTCCCTTTTCTCCACACCCTCTCCAGCATTTATTGATTGTAGATTTTTTGATGATGGCCATTCTGACCAGTATGAGGTGATACCTCGTTGTGGTTTTGATTTGCATTTCTCTATGATTAGCGATGTTGAGCATCCTTTCATGTGTTTGTTGGCCATCTGTATGTCTTCTTTCGAGAAATGTCTATTTAGGTCTTTTGCCCATTTTTGGATTGGGTTGTTTGTTTTTTTGATAATTGAGCTGCATGAGCTGCTTGTATATTTTGGAGACAAATCCTTTGTCAGTTGCTTCGTTTGCAAATATTTTCTCCCATTCTGAGGGTTGTCTTTTCATCTTGTTTATGGTTTCCTTTGCTGTGCAAAAGCTTTTAAGTTTCATTAGGTCCCATTTGTTTATTTTTGTTTTTATTTCCATTACTCTACGAGGTGGGTCAAAAAGGATCTTTCTGTGATTTATGTCATAGAGTGTTCTGCCTATGTTTTCCTCTAAGAGTTTTATAGTGTCTGGCCTTACATTCAGGTCTTTAATCCATTTTGAGTTTATTTTTGTGTATGGTGTTAGGAAGTGTTCTAATTTCATTCTTTTACATGTAGCTGTCCAGTTTTTCCAGCACCACTTATTGAAGAGGCTGTCTTTTCTCCATTGTATATTCTTGCCTCCTTTGTCAAAGATAAGGTGACCATATGTGCATGGGTTTATCTCTGGGCTTTCTACCCTGTTCCATTGATCTGTAATTCTGTTCTTGTACCAGTACCATACTGTCTTGATTACTATAGCTTTGTAGTATAGTCTGAAGTCAGGGAGCCTGATTCCTCCAGCTCCGTTTTTCTTTCTCAAGATTGCTTTGGCTATTTGGGGTCTTTTGTGTTTCCATACAAATTGTGAAATTTTTTGTTCTAGTTCTGTGAAAAATGCCATTGGTAGTTTGATAGGGATTGCATTGAATCTGTAGATTGCTTTGGGTAGTATTGTCATTTTCACAATGTTGATTCTTCCAATCCAAGAACATGGTATATCTCTCCATCTGTTTGTATCATCTTTAATTTCTTTCATCAGTGTCTTATAGTTTTCTGCATACAGGTCTTTTGTTTCCTTAGGAAGGTTATTCCTAGGTATTTTATTCTTTTTGTTGCAATGGTAAATGGGAGTGTTTCCATTTCTCTTTCAGCTTTTTCATCGTTAGTGTATAGGAATGCAAGAGATTTCTGTGCATTAATTTTGTATCCTGCTACTTTACCAAATTCATTGATTAGCTCTAGTTGTTTTCTGGTAGCATCTTTAGGATTCTCTATGTATAGTATCATGTCATCTGCAAACAGTGACAGTTTTACTTCTTCTTTTCTGATTTGGATTCCTTTTATTTCTTTTTCTTCTCTGTAGACTTTTTAATGATGGCCATTCTGACCAGTGTGAGGTGATACCTCATTGTAGTTTTGATTTGCATTTCTCTAATAATTAGCGATGTTGAGCATCTTTTCATGTGCCTTTTGGCCATCTGTATGTCTTCTTTGGAGAAATATCTATTTAGTTCTTCTGCCCATTTTTCAATTGGGTTGTTTGTTTTTGTGTTGTTGAGTCCTATGAGCTGTTTGTATATTTTGGAAATTAAGCCCTTGTCGGTCACATCATTTGCAAATATTTTCTCCCATTCTGTAGCTTGTCTTTTCATTTTGTTTATGGTTTCCTTTGCTGTGCAAAAGCTTGTAAGTTTGATTAGGTCCCTTTGTTTATTTTTGATTTTATTTTTATTGCTTTGGGAGACTGACCTAAGAAAACATTGGTACAATTTATGTCAGAGAATGTTTTGCCTGTGTTCTCTTCTAGGAGTTTTATGGTGTCATGTCTTATGTTTAAGTCTTTAAGCTATTTTGAGTTTATTTTTGTGTGTGGTGTGAGGGTGTGTTCTAACTTTTGATTTCATGCAGCTGTCCAAGTTTCCCAACACCCCTTGCTGAAGAGACTGTCTTTTTCCCATTGTAAATACTTGTCTCCTTTGTCAAAGGTTAATTGACCATAGGTGTGTGGATTTATTTCTGGGCTCTCTATTCTGTTCCATTGATTCATATGTCTTTTTTTGTGCCAATATCATGCCATTTTGATTACTGTAGCTTTGTAGTGTTATCTGAAGTCTGAGAGAGTTATGCTTCCTGCTTTGTTCTTTTTCCTCAGGATTGCTTTGGCAATTCTGGGTCTTTTATGGTTCCATATAAATTTTAGGATTATTTCTTCTAGTTCTGTGAAATATGTTATGGGTAATTTGATAGGGATCACATTAAATCTGTAGATTGCTTTGGGTAGTATGGCCATTTTAACAATATTAATTCTTCCAATCCAGGAACATGGGATATCTTTCCATTTCTTTGCATCATCTTCAATTTCCTTTATTAATGGAAAAACACAAATCTTAATGCACATTTCCTGAAGCCTTCTTTCACTCAGCAAGATATTTTTGAGGCTCATTCATGTTGTTGCATATAACAGTAGTATGTTGCTTTTTAAAATAAACTTTTAAATTTTGGAATAATTTTAGATAGTACAGAGAGTTCTCATATGCCCCCCACCCAGTTTCCCACATTTTTAACATCTTATATTACCATGGTATGTTTGTCAAAACCAAGAAACTGACCCTGGTACATTACTACTAGGTAAACTCCAGATTTGATGTGGATTTCACCAGTTTTCCCTGTACTGTCTTCTTTTTCTCCCAGGATCCAGTCCCAGGTACCACATTACACTTAGTTGCCACGTCTCCCCCATGTCCTCTGCTCACACTCTGTCTTTCCTTATTTCTCGTGACATGGACAGTCTTGGGGCACAGTGGCCAGGTATCCTGTAGAGTGTCCCCTCTGGGTTTGTCTGATGCTTTTCTCATCATGAGGCCGCGTTTTAGGTTTTTGGAATGCTCAGGCAGTACACACTAGCCACGCTTCATGCCGTTTACCCTTCATCATTTGGTTAAGATAGTGTTTGCCAGGCTTCTCCAGTGCACAGTTACTATTTTCTCTTTCCCTGTTCTTTGGAAGTGAGTCACGAAGTCTAGCCTACCCTCGGGGGCAGGGGGTGGGGAGTGGGCAAGAATTAAGCTCCGCCTCCCGAGGGGAGAGTCTCTACATATATTATTTGGAACTCTTTTGTTAGGATTCCAAAAGGAATTCTCCCTTGTTTATTTATTTACTTATTCAATCATTTATCGGCTGATTGTTTTTAATTGGATTTTTATTTTTATCAACATAACATGTATACATAATTTACCAAGTTAAGGCTTACAAGGAAAAAGAATAGCTCCCTAAGGTCCTATAGTTATTTGTTCTGGTGCTTCTAGATTGTATACTTACTCTACTATTTCTTGATTTTTTTTCCATTTTATATTAAGTCGAACCATGTGAAATTGTCAATACTCAACCGTTTTTGATCTGCAAAATTGGCAGTTTCATATGGTTCAAACTAATAACCTAGTGTTTTGACTTCCTATTTGACCAGCTGATCGTGTGTGACATTGGAGTTGTTTTGTTGTGAACTGTGACTTTGCACCTACCCCTCATCTGACCTGGCTCGGGGATCAACCCCCAGCAGCTCCAGGCTCCGCCTCCTCAGACTTGACACCTTGGGCCTGGGTGAGAAAGGGGCTGCAGCGGGTGAGGGCAGCCTTTGCTGTGGTAACTACGCCCCATGGGCAGCTGCGGCGCAAGGCTTCAGGGGCTCCCTGGGCTCTCTGCTCTGACACCCTCAGTGGCAGAGTTCTGGGCCCTTAGCACACTGGGCCCCAGGTACATTGCCTTGCAGGGTTATAGCCACTAGTCCAGCTCTCCCAGTATAGCCTTAGGCCAACTGTTGAACCCTTTGTGCTTCAATTTCCTCATCTGTAAGATGGGAACCATCAGCCTTCCAGATGGATTCCTGTGGTGGCAGAATGGCAGGTCCTTGTCCTGAGGCCATGGTGTGGGTTTGCTCTCTTTCCTGCCCACAGTGTGAGAGAGGCTTCCCAGAACAGGGGTCTGGGGGTCAGAGGCTGAGATGCCAGGCTCAACCTCTGTCTTGCTGTAAGGCCCTAGCCAGGTGCTCCCCCAGCTCTGGGCTTACGTCGCCCCATCTGTGCCAAGGTGATTGATTGGTGATGATAATCTGAGAGGCTTGTAAGTGCCTGAGAACTGGTGGTATCTGCAGTGGTGAGCCCCTCTCCCCGCATCCTTCTGTAGGGCTGGGCCCTGGCCCTCCTGTTCCAGGCACTGGAGGTCCTGGGAGCTTGGGATGAATGGAATTGTAAGACTGCGGGCCCAGTGTTCGGGGGACCTTGGCAAGTCCCTGTTCCCCTCTGGGCCTCAGTGAGGGGGATGGTGGGCTGAGCTGCTAGGGCCCTTTCTATTCTGAGGCCCAGACAGAAAAGACAGACCAAGCTGGGCACAGACACCATGGTGGCAGAATCACTCAGGGGCCCTGCCCAGGCCAGGGGAGGAGCCACAGTCATCAGGCAGTCTCACAGATTAATGTAAAACTGCAATTTGGATGAGTTTGTGCTACCAGATAAAAGTTAATGGGACCAAGAACCAATCTAGGGTGTGAGGGAGGGCTTCTCTGTGGAAGTGATCCTTCTTGAGGCCTGAAGGGCAAGCAGGTGTTTACTAGATGAAAGGGGAAGAGAACATTCCAGGCAGAGGAAACAGCAAAGATCCTGCATTGGAAGGGAACAGGCCAGTGTGGCTGGAGCTGAGTGAGGTGGAGCACGGCAGAGGCTGAAGCACGTACACGGGCAGGGACCAAGTGCAAGGCCTTAGAGCCCCAGAGAGTTTGATCTTCACCCTAAGAGCCATGGGAAGCCTTTAGAGGACCTTAAGCTGGGAAGTAACATGACCAGATTTGTCTTAAAAAGCAACCTCTGCTGCTAGGGTGGGAGGTTTGAGATCAGGAAGCCCAGAGAGGAGACCACTGTTGTTCAGATGACAGTGGCTTTGTCCAGGGTGGTAGCTGCGGGGACAGGGAGAAATAGAACTGACAGGCTTGGTGGCTTGGCGTATGGGAGGAGACAAGTCTGTTGATCCTGTGGCCTGAACACCTGGATGGAAGAAGGGGGATATGGGTTCCCAGTGGGAGAAGCAGGTTTGATAGGGGACTTGGCTGGGGTGGAAGGGCCAGTGGGCACCCAGGAGGTGAGACAGAGGAGCACCAGTCTGGAGTTCACAGGCCAGGGCTTGGGATGGAAGCATAGACCATGGTAGGAGGAGGAAGGGCAGTAGGGCAACTTCTGAGGTGCCAGTGAGACCTTGAAGGGTGGTGTAGGCCCTGAGGTGCAGGGTCCCTGGGCAGGGTCTCCCCAACACCTACCTAGCCCCTCAGAGATCCAAAGTTCAGGGGGAGGTATCATGAAGCTTCTCACATCTCTCTCCCCCCAGATCCTGCTCATCTCTGATTACTTCTATGCCTTCCTACGGCGGGAGTACTACCTCACACATGGTCTCTACCTGACCACCAAGGACGGCACGGAGGCCATGCTTGTGCTCAAGTAGGCCTGGCTGGGCACAGGGCTGCACGGACTTCAGGGGTGAAAGGGCCAGAAGCTGGGCCAAGCCCTCTAACCAGAGTTGCCAGCAGGGAAGTCCTGGGCAGATGAGGTTTGAGTCCAGGGTCACAAATATCTGGTACCAGTGAGGAGCCAAGGCTGGCAGCAAGGCCTGTGGGGAGTAGCCAGGAGCATCTCCACTTGGACTCCCCACTTTGTGGCTCTGCACACCAAGGAGCCCCCCTCCCAAGCAGGAAAGGGGAAGAAGCAGATGAGCAGGGTTTGTTAGGTTGTGGCTACTTAATAAATGTTTTTTGTTATGAAAACGTCTACCCTGGAACCACACTGCACTCCTGGAAGGGGTGGGGTTGGCCCCTAATACCACCATGGTGCACTACACCCAGGCGTGGGTTTCCCGAATGAGCTCTGAGTCCACAGAACATGGGTCTGCGCACCGGCCAGCTGAGAATGGTGTAGGGCAGCCCTCCCCACTCCCCAAGCAGCTGGAGGCAAAGGGCCAGGCAGGCCTGAGCAATCTTTATTCTGCAGAGGAACAACGACCACAGATCCATACACCATGTCAAGACTGGGTGAGCCAGGGGCCAGTCCTTCAGGGGTGGGCAGGTCCAGGCATGGGCAGCACCTCAGGTCAGGGAGGGACAGATGGGCAGACAGGCAGGGGTCTAAAAAAAAAGACAAACCACACAGAGCAGGGGTGCTAGGGGCTGCTCCCAACCTTCCCCCATCCCAGCCAGCACCCAGAGGGGCAACCCTAACATGACTAGGCCAGGATCCACCCAGGGGCAGGGTAGGTGCGGTTGGTGCCCCCTGGCTAGGACGTGGCATCCCCGCCCAGCCCACCAGGGGCAGGGGCAGAGGCAGCTCAGTTCAGGTGCCAGGAGCTCCCTGGGCAGAGCCTGACAGGGCCCCCCCACTCCCAAGCCAACCCCCCCTACTGCTGGCTCAGAAGCCGAAGGTTTCCTGGGAGGCGTAGACCATGTAGAGGAAGCCGTCATCGTCCTTCTCCTGCTCATAGATGTCGGCGATGGGCGTGGACACGCTCACCATGCTGTGCTGGTTCACCAGCAGGAAGAAGGCCTGCGTGGGGTTCAGCTGCAGGCGGCGCCTGAGGTGGACGGGAGGGCAAGCCAACCGTGAGGCGCCTGGCTGTTGGGCGAGTGTAGCCCTGACCCGCTCCCCAAAATGATCCTAATCCTCCACCTCACACCCATCCCAAGCCCTTCTAGAGGCTCTCACCTCTGACCGGACACTCCAGCCCTGACCTTGACCTTTCCCAACCTCCCCACAACCGGGACCCAGCACCCGTTCCCGTGCCCCACCCCCACCCCTTCCTTCTCAGAAGGACCCAGCCCCCTGCCTGACCCCAGCTGGACCCAATCCCCCTCTGACAGCTGCTGCCCGCGCACCGGATGATCTTGACCAACTCGCTCATGTTGACATGGTCCGGGACCAGGAACTTGGTCTTGTCCAGGACGGGCAGCTGCTTCTCACCCTTGTAGCGCTCGATGATTACCTGGGAGCGGGGCGGGGGATGCGTGAGCCCGAGGCGGGGCCTGGGCCGGGCGGGGATGGGAGGAGGCGGTGGAACTCACCGGGATTTTGCTGGGGTGCTGCTCGCGGATCTGCTGCACCTCTTTACAGCGGTCGGCTGCAGACAGCAGTCGGGGATGAGGCCGGGCCGAGGTCCTCCTCGCGGTTCCGCCCCGCCAGTGCCCGAGGGGCGGCCCCGACCCCGCCTCCCCGAAGCCCCCGCCCCCGGAGCCGTCGGGCCCTAAGGCCCGGGCACAGGACCGGGATGCGAGGCGGAGGCCCCGGCCCAGGCCCCAGCCTGCTTCCCATCCCGAGGGTCCAGCTCCAGCCGAGCCTGACGTCACGGAGCTGACGTCATCTGCGGCAGTCGGGTCGGTCGGTCAACACCCCCCAGCCCCCACGCCCCCACCCCGCACTCGCAGAGCGCCCGCCGGGCCTCACCAAAGCTCCGCCGCTGCTTGAAAGGCCGGTCTGAGGGCATCGCGCCGGCCCGGCGGGGCGCGCAGGCCGGGGCTCTGGGGCGCGCTACGCGGGGATGTGGCTGCGGTTCGGGGGCTCCGGGGGCTCCGCGCCTCGCGCTCAAGGGCTCCGGGGCTCGCGCTGAGCCCGGCGACGGCGGCTCGGGGAGGTAACTCGCTCGGCTGACGTCAGGTCACAACATTCCTTAAAGGGGAGGCCGGCGCGGCGCTCCCATTGGGCCGACGCAAAGTACGCCCGCCCGGATCCGTGACGTCACGGCGCAGAGAGCTTGGATTCCCGGCCCAGCGCCGCGAAGGGGCGGGGGCTCCCAGGGCGCGTCACAGTCCCGTGACGTCACGGCCTGCGCAGAGGTGGGCGGGGTGGGGTGGGGTGGGGTCCTCTCCCTGAGGTCCGGGCTGAGGGGAGACTAGGAAGCCTGCGAGGCCGTTGGGAGAGTAGACTCGCAGCTCTGGCGGCGGGGAGAGCGGGGGTCCAGGATGCAGCACAGCATCCTTCTGTTCCCACTGTCACTAAGTCATCTGACAGCGCTCACTCAGAGCCTGTTCCGTTCCAGGAACGGTAGGAGGCACTGGGGATGACAACACTAAACCAAACGTCCTCGCCTTCGTGGAGCTCATGGTTAGAGAAAGAAAAAGGTGGTGGTCGGGGTGGGGGCGGGGATAAAACATGAAGACACTTGGAGCAAGACACTAAAAAGGAGCATAAAGGTTTTAGAAGGAATTTCTAGAATTGAAAAATAGAGCTATCGAAATTCGAGTCTCAAAGGATGAGGCAAGAAAGCCAATTAGATACAGCAGAAGAGAAGATCACTGAACTGGATGAAAGAGTGGAAGCCATTAGCCAGAAAACAAGCCAGATGGAACATATAAAAGAGGAAGTGACAGGAATGGTAAGGTGAGAAGAATAGGTTCAATCAGCGTTCCAGAAGGAGAGAAAAGAATGTGGGAGAGGCAGTTCCTGAAGAACTTCCACAATTGATTAAAGACCAGGATCCTCACTTAAAATCCAGAACCGAATAAATAAAAATAAAATCTCATCTAGACACTTTGTAGTGAATTTTCAGAACTCTAAAGAGAAGAAATTAGAAAAATATCAAGTAACTAAACTGGTAAACATGGAAGTCCATCTAAACAAGCATCTGCTATGGAACATGAATAGTGATGATTAGTTTGTGGAGTACAGAGCAAGGAGCACAGGACACAATAACAGGTAGGACTGGAGAGGGTAATCAGAGTTTAAGTGTTCTAAGAAGCTTCATTTATTTGAGAGGAGGAGAATAAAGATAATTGGTAATTATCTGGCTTTGTAAAGTCAAGTATGTATTTCAAACAAACACTTCAGAGAGATCACTAAAAGAATAGAAGGTATAACTGCCAATGCACAAAAGAGAAAAGTTTAGTAGAGGGTATTAAAATATAATTGAAGGTAGAAAAGGAGAAAAAGGAAGCAAAGTGAAAAGAATGGTACATAAATGGTACAAAACCAGAGGTAGGGCTTCCCTGGTGGCGCAGTGGTTGAGAGTCTGCCTGCCAATGCAGGGGACACGGGTTCGAGCCCCGGTCTGGGAAGATCCCATATGCCGCGGAGCAACTAGGCCCATGAGCCACAACTACTGAGCCTGCGCATCTGGAGCCTGTGCTCGGCAACAAGAGAGGCCGCGATAGTGAGAGGCCGCCCGCGCACCCGATGAAGAGTGGCCCCCGCTTGCCACAACTAGAGAAAGCCCTCGCACAGAAATGAAGACCCAACACAGCCATAAATAAATAAATAAATAAATAAAATACAATTGACTTTAAAAAAAAAAAAAAAAAAAAAACCAGAGGTAGAAAATGTTTTACATTCATCTATTAAAATAGAGATGAACAGATTGGCCAAGAAAAATAAAATGCAGGTCTATGCTGTTTACAAGAGGACATTTAAAACCTAAGGGCACCAAAAGTAAAGAGTTGGAAAAAAAGTGTATAATAGAGAAAAACTAACCAAAAGATATACCCATAGCAAAATCAGACAAAATAGGCTTTAAGGCTAGAGACATTATTAGTGATAAAGAGGGTCAACACAAAATGATGAAAAGAACAATTTTCTAAGAAGATATAACAATTTTGAACTTGTATGTTAGAGGTTAAAAAAAAAGGCTGAAAGTGTATGAAGCAAAAGTGACAGGATACAAGGAGAAATTGCCAAGTCCTTCATCACAGTGGGAGATTTAAAAACTTTTTCAGTAACTGATAGACCAAACAGCCCAAAAAAGGATATAGAAGATTTTAATACCATTAATAATTCTAATCAATTGACCCTGGTAGAACCCTGAACCCCATATGTTACTTTCAGGGACACAAGAAACATTTATAAAAAATGACCTGTGGGGAATGTGGGAAAGAAAGGAGTCAAAGACAACAGATGGGGACAGGGAAAATTACAGAATACATTTTAGGGGAAGATCATGGGTTAATTTTGGGGAGGTCAAGTTTGAGATGTCTGCTAGCTTCCAAGCAGAGACATAGAGTAGGCCAGGCCCCAAGACAAATCTCAACAGATAATCAGATAATTAATTTCATACAGACTGTGTTGTCTGACCACAAGCAAGAGCTGAATAAACTCCAAATCTTTCGATACTTAAAAACACTTCTAGGGACTTCCCTGGTGGTGCAGTGGGTAAGAATCCGCCTGCCAATCCAAGGGACACAGGTTTGAGCCCTGGTCCAGGAAGATCCTGCATGCCGCGGAGCAACTAAGCCCGTGTGCCACAACTACTGAGCCTGTGCTCTAGAGCCCGCGAGCCGCAATTACTGAGCCCGCGCGCCTAGAGCCCGTGCTCCGCAAGAGAAGCCCCTGCAATGAGAAGCCCATGCACCGCAACGAAGAGTAACCCCCGTTCACCGCAACTAGAGAAAGCCTGAGTGCAGCAACAAAGACCCAACGCAGCCAATAAATAAATACATTTACAAAAAAAACTGAAACACTCTAAAAAAAATTTTTTTTAAAGAATTAAAAAAACACTTCTAGAAAACTCTTTGCTCAAAGATGAAATCATATGGAAATGAAAACTATTTAGGTCAAACTAAAAATGAGAATACATATAAAAACTCCAGTTTGGGGGGTGGGGGGACTAAAGCAGAATTTACAAGATTTGTAACCTTATAAGTGGTATTAGGTAAGAAGAAATATGGAGAATTTATGAGCAGAATGTCAAAGAATTTTAGAATGGAGTAAGTGTAAACCCAAAGAAAGTGGAAGGAAGATAATAATGAAGAGCAGAAATTGATTAAATAGAAAACAAAAGCACTAATATGTACCACAAAACAAAGCTGGATCTTTGAAAAGACCAATAAAATAAACATTAATGTGCAAAAGGGATATAACTACAGATATAGCAGAAATGACAAAAATAAGATTATAAACTTTATGCCAGTACACTAAAAACTTAGATGAAGTGGACAATTTTCTAGTAAAAGATAATTTGCCAAGACTAATTAAAAAAGAAATAGACAAACTGAGTAGCCATATACAAAAAACAAAAAGTAGTCCAGATGGTTTTTTAGTTGAGTTCTCTCAAAATAATAATAATAAAAAAAAACCAAACCTGCATCAAACATTATACTTAATGGTAGAACACCATACTATATGATAAGTGTTAAGCATTATTCCCTTTAGAGCCAAGAACAGAATTTTTAATTGTATTATTGAACAAAATGCAAATATTGCATGGAGGGGCCAGCCAGAGTACCAAGACAAGGAAAAGAAAGGAGCAAAACTATCATTCACAGCCAGAAAACCCAAAGGAAGCTACAAACAATAAGAGATTGCTAACTAATAAAGTCTAACAACACACAATACTAAGTTTTGGGGTAATATGGGAAAATGAGAACTCTTTACACTGCTGATGGGAGTGTAAATCATTTCAGCTACATTAGGGAGCAATTTGACAAAATCTACCAAAACTGAAATGCTCATATCCTTCAAACCAGGAATTAAACTTGCGGGTGTGCACATGAGCCCAAAGAAATACAGTTAAGTATGTTTATTGGAACATTTTCAAAATAACAACAAAAAAAATTGAGAGCCACCTAAATGTCCTATTAAATATATTGTGTAACAGAACAACAGGACATTCCTGTAGTGAAAGAGGAAGAGAAGCAAACTTTCCCTTTAAAAGTACAGACAGTAAATATTTTCAGCTTTGCAGGCCATATGGTCTCTGGCAACTACTCAGTTCTGCTGGAGTGTGGAAGCAGGCCTAGACAATCTGAATGGGCAAGGCTGTGTCCTAATAATACTTTATTTGCTGAAACAGACAAATTTGGCCTGAGGGCTTTAGTTTGCTGACTCTTGATCCAGAGCTGTGTGTGTCAAAGTGGACACATCTCACATACACAAAGTTGCAGGAGATTGTGATCAGAGTCACTAAGAGCAGCTGAAAGAACTAGGTTGGCCATGGCCTTGAGGAAGTGGTTACACCTTTCTTTTGTCAGCCTAAGCCTTTGGGGATAGGCCCATCCCCCAAATCCCAAGGTCTGTGCTCCATCTTTCTCTTACCTGACCAGTCAGCAGGGCTGACACTCCCTCCACCAGTCCTCTGGTTACTCTGTTCACGTCTTCCTCCTCTCCTCCATCTTCCCTGAATCCAAAGGGCTGGCCTACTCTATGTCTCTACTTGGAAGTCTAGCAGACATCTCAAACTTGACCTCCCCAAAATGAACCCATGATCTTCCCCTAAAATGGACTCTGATTGTAACCCTCCCTCTCCACATCTGTCATCTTTGACTCCTTTCTTTCCCACAGCCCCACACATTCTCCAGGCCCAAATCCTCTTGGCTCCACATTCAAAATATCTCCAGAATCTGACCATCTCTCACCACTTCCACTCCTGCCACTCAAGTCAGAGCCACCATCATCTCTTGTCTGTCTACTGCCATCGTTTCCTCCCTGGTCTCCTTGCTTTGGCCTTGCCCACTTGAGCCTGGCCTCACTACACTGACAAGAGTCCTCCTGTGCACACAGGTGTTGGATCATGCTATTCCTTCACGCCATTCAAAGTAAAAGTCAAAGGCTGAACAGTATGCCATGAGGCCTGCAGGATCTGCCTTCCTGCTGCTCCTCTGGGCTTATCTACCTCACCCTTGCCCCCTTGGCTTCGACTACACTGGCCTCCTTGCTATCACTATTCCGGGAATCCCAGACACACGTGTGCCCCAGAGCATTTCTGTACTTACTGGTCCCTTTCCCTGGAGCATTCTTCCCCAAGATCTCTTTGTGGCTCACTCTCTAATTTCCAAGGTCTCCTCAGGGAGGCCTTCCTGAATGATCTTATTTAATACTGCAGCCCCCACCCCAGTCACTCTCTATCCTCCCTCCCAACACCTTGCTTAATTTTTTTGCCAGAGCAGTTATCACATTCTAATATGTTATATGCTTTTCCTAAACATTTTGTGATGAAAACTTTCAAGTGAATAGAACACTTGAAATAATTGTTCAATGACCACCCATATACCTACCAGTTACATTCTACACTTAACACTTGCTACATTTGCATTATCACTATCTGTCAATCTGTCCATGCATCTGTTTTATCTTTTTGATGCATTTCAGTAAGTTGCAATTCAACATTTGTTTATGATAAAAAATCTCAACAAAGTGGGTACAGAGGGACTGTATCTCAACATAATAAAGGCCATATATGACAAGCCCATAGCTAACATCATACTCAAAGCTGAAAGCTTTTCCTCTAACATCAGGAACAAGGCAAGGATTTCCACTCTCATCACATTTATTCAACATAGTATTGGAAGTCATAGCCAGAGCAATTCGACAAGAAAAAGAAATAAAAGATATCCAAAATTGAAAAGGAAGAAGTAAAACTGTCACTATTTGCAGATGACATCGTATTATACATAGAAAACACTAAAGACTTCACCGAAAAAACTGTTAGAACTAATAAATAAATTCAGTAAAGTTGCAGGATACAAAATCAATATACAAAAATCTGTTGCATTCCTACACACTAATAACAAATTATGAGAAAGAGAAATTAAGAAAACAATTCCATTTAAAATTGCATCAAAAAGAATGAATTACCTAGGAATAAATTTAACTAAGGAGGTGAAAGATCTGCACACTGAAAATTAGAAGACACTAATGAAAAAAACTGAAGTAGACATAAATAAATGGAAAGATATTCTGTGCTCATTTGGATCGGAAGAATTAATATTGTTAAAATGTCCATACTACCCAAAGCAATCTACAGGTTCAGTGCAAGCCCTATTAAAATTCCAATGCCCTTTTTCACAGAAATAGACCAAACAATTGTAAAATTTGTATGGGGGGGCTTCCCTGGTGGCGCAGTGGTTAAGAATCCTCCTGCCAATGCAGGGGACACAGGTTCGAGCCCTGGTCTTGGAGGATCCCACATGCTGTGGAGCAACTAAGTCCGTGCACCACAACTACTGAGCCCATGTGCCACAACTACTGAAGCCCGTGCTCCTAGAGCCTGTGCTCCGCAACAAGAGAAGCCACTGCAATGAGAAGCCCACGCACTGCAAGGAAGAGTAGCCCCCACTTGCCACAACTAGAGAAAGCCCGCGCACAGCAAGAAAGACCCAATGCAGCCAAAAATAAATAAATAAATAAATTTATTTTAAAAAAAATAGTAAAAAATAAAATAAAATAAGATTTGTATGGAATCACAAAAGACACTGACTAGCCAAAGGAGTCTTGAGAAAGAAGAACAAAGCTGGAGGCATTACACTCCCTGATTTCAAACTATATTACAAAGCTATTATAAAACAATATTGTATTGACATAAAAACAGACACATAGATCAGTGGAACAGAATAGAGAGCCCAGAAATAAACCCATGCATATCTGGTCAATTTACCTACAAAGAAGCCAAGAATACACAATGGAGAAAGAACAGTCTCTTCGTGGGAAAACTGGACAGCCACATGCAAAAGAATGACACTGGACCACTGTCTTACACTATACACAAAAATCAACTCAAAATAGATTAAAGACTTGAATGTAAAACCTGAAACCAGAAAACTCTTAGACGACAACAAGTGTAGGCCATGACCACCAACCTCACTTCCCACATGGGACCTTGGACCTGGCCTTTCCTTCCTCTGGGCCTCACTCCCTTGGTCCCCTTCTCTCTCTCTAGCCAAGGGAGTGCTCAGTTCTCACCCCACCTCCCTGAATGACAGGGCCAGGGTTGCCACCCCCTTCCCCTCCTGCTGTGTCCTTAGCCCCTGCCCTCCCCAGATGCTGGCCCTTAGAGCTGGCTGGTCACCTGGTGAGGTTGCCTCCCCTTGGCCTTTCCAGCCTCCAGCTGCTCCTCAGCTTTCTCACCCTGCCTTGGCCCTCAGCTTTCCTCAGCCCTCTCATGTCATCCTGGTCATGTCCACGTTCACACCCATAAGTGCCTCCAACATGACTCCCAAATCCCCACCTCCTGCCCTTGACTTTCCTTTCAGGCCTGCTGAACAAAGAATGTTTAGGCTTCTCAAACTTCCCTGAAAACTCAAGCTCAAAATCTCCTCTGAATGTGTTCAAAAACCTGAGATGACCTATCAGTTTTGTTTTCTTCTTGGAAACAACCTCCTACCCCATTCAGCATTTCTTTCTAGGTTTACTACCCAGCACCCTTCACCACCATCCTGACATAACCCTTTTGACTTTCTCTCGTGTTGGAGCCTCAAATTGCCTGGATACCCTGCTTTACACTCTTTCCTTCACTCCCTTATTTTGATGTACATTCTTCGGTAGCTCCCTGAGAAACAGTGCATGGCAGATAAATACACATGACCTTCTATTGTCCAAAAATATTTACCTTATTCTTACACTTGGCTAATAGTTTGGCTGGGTATGGAACTCTAGGTTGTAAATTATTTTTAATCAGAATTTTGAGGGCATTCTCTTCTAGTTTCTAATGATGCTGTTGGGATGTCCAGTGCTGTTGTGATTTCTAATCCTTTGTACCCTGTTTTTCTTTTTTCTCTCTCTGGATCATATCTGTCCATAGTGTTCTGAGATTTCATGATGATGAGGCCTGGCATGGGTCTTTTTAAAATTAATTGCTCTAGACACTCAGATCTTTCAATGTGGAAACTTATGTCCCTACTTCTAGAAAATATTCTTATAGTCTCTTGTTGATAATTTTCTACCCCACTTTCTCTTTCTGGAACTCCTGTTAATCAGATGTTGAATATCCTGGACTGATCCTTTAATCTTTTAAACTTTTCTCTTCCATTTTCTTTTTTCACACCTTTTAGGAGATTTTCTCAACTTTATCTTGCAACTCTTCTGTTGCACTTATTCCCTTCACATCTTTTATCTTTCAAAAGTTCTTATCTCTGAATGATATTTTTGTTATAGCCTCCTGTACTCTTAACCAGGGCATGAAGGACTATGCTAGTGGTTCTCAACCCTAGCCGTATGTCCAGGGAGCTTTTACAAACTGATGATGTCCAGAGCTTACTCTCAGGGATTATGATTTAATTGGTCTAGGGTGGGGCCCAAGCATAGTTTGGTTTTTGTTTTTTCAATTGGTCATCTCATCTTCACTAGAAATAAGCTCTTGCCACCATCTCCTTTATGTCTAGACTGGGACCTTGGGCATAGCAGGCATTCACTAAATAACTGAATGAATAAACAAAGCACTCTTTTGCAAAGGAAGATTGCAAAATAAGAACAAGTTACAGGCAGTCTGCTACTTTTGCTCATGATGTTTTTCCTAAATATATATGAAAACCCAATACCTGAAAGTCAAACAACAGTCTTGCATGTCAAAAGTGCTTAAACCCAGAGAATTAAAAATGATGAAATTCCCCATTCCACCACACCTTTAGGCAAGTCTTTAACAACATATTTCCTGTGAAGGAGGATGTTAAAGTGTAATTACTTTCCTCTCAGTTTCTGCTGAGACCCCAAGGCAACACTTGCCATATGCCAGGAGAGGAATAGGACCAATGCAGGACTGAAAAACAAGGTGTCTCAGAGTGAATTCACACTTCTGCCTCATCTTTAGCCTATAAAAGTGCTAGAAGTTAGAGGACAATTTTTAGAAGCTGTGGATGTACTTGAGTCTCACCATTAATGGAGGGAGGTGGTAGGGTGATTCTGCTTCACCTTGAATCAACAGAGAGGGAGTGTGTAGAGAGGGACCCTGAGAACCAGGAGCCAAAAGGAAAGTTATAAGGGGCCAGCCAGAGCGAGCGCGTCACCCAAAGTAAGGGAATGGAAGGTTGGGGATGCACAACATAAGGTAACGGGGATGGGGGGGGGAAAGGGGCAGGTTTTTGAAAACCCATGTAAAATGTACCAGAAGCACAAGTGTCAGCTTTGAACACGCACCAGGCTCCGAGAGGAAGAAGCCAGTTCACAACAGTATTGAAGAAGTATGAACTTTCCTCCCCTCATCGCACTCCCCTCTTAGCAACATGGGCAGCACAAGGCGGGGGGGAAAAAGGCCACAGCCAAGCACTTGCTGCCTCTCCACTGCCAGGGGCAAGACTGGCAGCGGGCCCAGCCTGGGGAAGGGGTGGCTTCTATCTCCAAACACCGTTCAAAAGTTTTGTTACACTGGACTGATGCGTCATCTACCGATGGGAGAAGCCTGCGGCTTGCCCTACATGCCATCCAGGGGCAGAGGAAGAGCAAGCCCCAGAGAATAAAGTTAAAGACAGTGGGAGACCCAAATAAAGTTGCCCTTTGATCCAACTGAGCTTGTTTAACACAGTGGTAGGACTAGCACTTTGAATGTGTTTGTGTTATTTTCTTTCTTGATTGAATATGATCAGTTTAAGTTCACTGACACTGGATTGCATCAACCAATTTGATGTGCTTGGCAATTTAATGATTTCTACCTGCTGCAGTGATCAAATTTATGAGATCTCCACTTCTTTTTCTTTTTTTTTTTCTGGTAATTCACCAGAACCTGGATTTGGTGTGGAAAGATGGTTTACGGTTCTCAATGAAAAAATATACAAAAGTGCAGTTCGTTTGAGAGTCAAATACATGAAAGGGGAGAAAGCCTATAATTCCTGGAGTGTTTTTAGAACACATTTTTGGAGAAAGGCAATACCAGCTCACAGAGAAACATCAGAATTCCAGAACAGTGGCAAGTACTGAAGTGGAGGAATAAATGGTGAAGGGAGAGGACAGCTGCAGCATTTTCCCTGGGAGGCAACCATTACCTGAACTGCAGGCCCCCTGCTCAGGGACCCCAGCAATATATCACACCTGAAGGGAATCAGAGAGGGGTTGCCTCTGGTGAATGGAGGTGGAGACTGGCTGGGGAGCAGCAGGAGAGCGCTTTCTGGGCTGATGTGATCTTGAAAGGGGGGGTTGGGTTGACAGGTGTAAGTGTTTGTTACTTAAGTGGTAAACTTAGTGCATTTCACTGTTTGCAAATCTTACCGACTCCCCCAAAAAAGGTAAACAAACTAATGATACGCATGTTGAAGTGTTTAGGAGTACCGTCTGCAACTGTACTTTGAAATGCATCCAAAAATTGGATGGATGGATGGATGGATGGAGGAATGGATAGTTATGTGATAAATACAGCAAAATGTTATTGTAGCAATTACAGAATTAAATGGAGAATATAAAATTATTTCAACTTCTCTGTATGTTTAAAAATTTTCGGGACTTCCCTGGTGGTTCCGTGGTTGAGACTCTGCGCTTCCACTGCAAGGGTCATGGGTTTGATCCCTGGTCGGGGAACTAGGATCCCGCATGCCAAGCAGTGGGGCCAAAAAAAAAATTTTATTTTCTCATAATGTTGGGAGCGGAAACACCCTGCTCTTTTGGCAAATATACGTCTGAAACCCAGAAGCCATGCCCTTCCCTCCCACCCAGGACAACGTCAGTTTCTAACCTTAGTAGTTATTTTATTCCTGTACACTTGCTACTTTTAAGTACAGAAACACTTGGGTATTTACATGTGCTGCACCATTATTTAGACTTCTTAAAACCTGGAGTTTAGTCCAGGATACATGAGTCCATGCTGCATCACAAACTGGAATGAATGCAAGGCAAGCTTCCCAGGTATTGCCCAGGGGACTAGGAGGCGGAACATCTTTATGTTCATGGGTCATCCGGTTTTCCCCAAAGCCAGAAGGAGCCAAACTCTCCTCAGGACCTTGAGGGAAGTTTTATGATGGAGAACTTTAAGGCAAACAAGAGGGGGTGGTTGAGAAACTAAGCGAAGAGAGGAGGGCCAGGTCTTAAACTCTTTCTAAACTCTTGCTCTGTTGCCAGACCTCCCTCTCCCCTCTACAGAAACCCGACCTCTCCTCTGGGGTAATTTATCTTAATCAGACCATCTTCTCCCATTATTCTTCTTGGAGAAACTCAAGACAGAAGGACAGGGGAACCTTAGACTTGGATCGAAGCCTCAACAGCCTCTGAGAACAAAAAGGAGATAGTGGTGGCCATGCCTCACTTTCCTTTAAACCCGGCATCTCTGAGGTAATTACTGATCCAGTGTCATTTTGCTGCAGTCCTGTAGTCACCGCCTCCCAGGATGTGCTTCCTGGTCCACATGGACAGGGACAGCATGCAGTGATAGCTCAGAGAATCAGTTTTATTTGAAGATTTGGGGAAAAGTATTTAAAAGGATTATTTCTATATTAACACAAACATATCGATTATGGAGTGGAAAATTCCTATGATCTTTCACTAAAATAGATTTTGAAGAAATTTTGCCGAGACCTTATAAACTATACTTCTAGGCTCCCAAGGGTACATGTTTTACTCCCCTGATACTGTTAAGAAACTTCACTGGAAAATTTAGAAAAACATTTTTGTTGGACGGAAGAACTCACACTGTAGTCGGAGGTTACTGCCCGGGAAGGGAGAAGGACAATGAAGGGGAATTTCGAGGTTTGCACCATAGTTTTAAATCCTTTCCCTCTGTATCAAGAAACAAAAGACAAAAAGAGAACCTAATAAAAAATAAATACATGTGGTTTCTGGGGAAAAAAAATCCGAGTGCTGCTGGATGACGAGTGGCCTACAGCCTCACTGAGTGGCCGGTGCAGCCCCTCATCCCCACCGCACCCCAGGACTCGAGTCTAAGGGAAGGCAGATGCTTACCCAGGATGAGCTCGCTCGGGTGAACCAGACCATCTGGGATTTCTGGGGAAGGTAGTGTGGAAAGAGCAGAGCTTTTGGAGTCAGACACCTGTGCTCCCGGCTGTGAGACCTCAGGCAAGTCATTCTTGAGAACCCAACTTCCTCATCTTTAACATGGCTTTACCACCCCGTCTGTAGGGAACTATGAGGATGATATAAGCCACACCTGGTACTCAACAAATTTCACTCCTTTCCTTTCCTTTCCCCAGTGAAGTGTAGTCGAAAAAAAACTTTCAAAACATTGGTGGGGGTGAGAAATGATAAAAGGGGTGGCTAGGGACTAGAGGCCCAGAAACCGGGACACCAGTCATAAACCAGGTCCAGCTCAGAAAGTGTGGCCACAGGTGCAGTATGGAGCACAATCCACCATGGGGGCACCGGGCTTAGGCTTCAGACCACGTGATTACACAGGAAGTGAGGCCTTTTCAACCTAGTGTTTAAAGACACACGGCAGGGAAAGCGTTTTGGTTATTTTTAGTTAAAGAAAAACAGCCTTTTCCAAGGGCAACAAAGTGAACTCGAAGTCAGAAGGAAACAGGGTGTGTGGGCTTCTCACAATCTCTTGCTCCGTAAACCTGGATGGGATTTTCCTCCTGGAAAATCAGGTGCGACTGGCCAGCAGAGGGATGACTTTGGTGGGGCAGGTGGAGCTGCAGCCGGATTGGTCTGAGAGGGCTCTAAGAGGACTTCCATATGCCAGTCAGTTGACATGATTAACGCTATTATTCTTGAGGGGCATTAAATTAAGGAATGACTCAGGGAGCCAAGAGAGCGGCTTATTCGGTTGGATTCTGAATCACAATCAGGAAATAGTCTTTATCTGCAAAAGAGGAAAAATGAAAAAACAAATCACTAAATGTAAAATGGGAGAAAAACACACCACAAAGCCAATAAATCATTAAATCACCAACTGTAAAATGGTGGTGGAGCAGAGACGGATAAAAAGCATCAATACTCAGGCTGCTTCCAATTGCGGGAAAACAGAAGATAAACTTGCAAATTTCCTGTGGGGGCTTCTGCACATGTGGCTGCCGCGAAGCGGGGCCCTCATCCTACCCGGCAGTGGTGCTCGGCAGCACATCCGCATTTCTTTCTTTCTTTTTTTTTTTATTTGGCTGCGTCAGGTCTTAGTTGCGGCATGAGGGATCTTTGTTGAGGCGTGCAGGATCTTTCCTTGCGGCGTGTGGGCTTCTCTCTAGTTGCGGCATACGGGTTTTTCTCTTGTTGAGGCATGTGGGCTCAGTACTTGTGGTGCATGGGCTTAGCTGCCCTGCGGCATGTGGGATCTTAGTTCCCTGACCAGGGTTCGAACCCGCGTCCCCTGAATTGGAAGGAGGATTCTTAACCAGTGGACCACCAGGGAAGTCCCCACATCCTCATTTCTGATCTTCCCAGTACCAACAGGGAGGTAGGATTATCACGTTTTTTTGGGTAGGGAAACTCAGGTTCAAGGTTTCCTACAGCAATGGTTCTCAAACTACAGGGTGTCAGAATCACTTGGAAGGCTGTTTAAAACAACACTGCTGGTCCCACCCCCAGGGCTTCGGACTCAGTGGGTCTGGGGTGGAGCCCAAGAATTTGCATTTTTAACAAGTGCCCGGGTGATGCTGATGCTGCAGGTTCTGGAAGAACCACTAGTTTAAGGTTACCCAGCTAATTAGTATCAAAGATGGAATTCTAACCTCAACCCCGCTAGTCTTGGGTTAATGTCAGTTCTGTCATAAGTTCAGTTGCTAGCTTTCCAAGCCTTCTGGAGTAGAAAATTTCAAAGGCGCCAGGTCAAAGGGGGCCAAAGCTACCTGAATTTCAGCTCTGGGGATCCAGCCAGTCAGACGGAATGTCCATCATGAAATCATAGCAAATCCAAGTCCTCTGGGGTAAGCCTGACTGCCTCTCACTTTATAAAAGAGGAAATAGGAGAAGCGGGGTGTTTCAGCTTTGCCCACTTAATAATCAAACTGCAAACATTCACCAAGGTTTCCACGTGCTGGCTCTGGGTCAATCACTTCTCATACAGCACCTCAATGAATCCTTGAATCACTCTATGAGGCAGGGCCCAGTGTTTTCTCATTTTTACTAATGAGAACACTAAGGCTCAGAGAATTAAATGACTTGCCCAAGCCAAGGCAAACATGCCAGGTGGGGTAGCGGGGTTTGACTCAGATGCTGAATGCCTCTGGTCTGCCCCCTGCTGAACATGTGAAAAATGGCAGGACCTTGGCCATGTCTGCTTTGTGTCTGTTCAGATTCAAGCCTAAAGCTTGCTTCTTCCCATGACGATGGACATCTGGGAAGGAACAGATATTATATGACTAAGTTTCATGGCTAAGCAATCTGTGTAACTGAAAAATCACTAATAAAAATAGAAATAATTAACAAGCCACCAATAAAACAGATAAAAACAGATACTATTAGCAATATCAGTGTCTTTTCTTCCGAATAATCAAGCTCTACATTCAATAATAGCACTCCCAGTGCTTTGTGGGAAGCAGTGTGTTAAAGCTTGATTACACTGTGTTAACTCAGCTGTTCCAGAGCAGACATTCTTGGAAGCTTTAAGCCAAGAGACGCTGTCCACGGAGAGTCTGTCGACTTGGAGACCACATAATTTGTCCTTGCTTCACATTGTGAGCTTCCAGGTGGGGCACAAGGTCTGCTCTGATTTGGAGGGTCGGTAGCCTAATTTTTAGGGGAGTGGAGGTTTGTCTGTAATCACACAGCATGAAGTCTTGGGAGGGATGTGAGTTCAAATCTGATTCCAAGCCTTTCTGCCCAAACTCGTGCCAACATACTCAACCAGATGAGGCATCTCAGAATACCAGAGCAGTACTGGCCCCTACTAGACACTTTACAGATGTGGAAACAGAGGTTCGGAGGTGTTCTGTGATTTGCTAAAGGTCATGCTCGTAAGAGGTGAAGCTGGGAAAACAGATGCTGTGCCTGCTGCAGTCTATCTTCTCTGACAGAATCAGAGACCTCATCATTGGTTGGCATGAGATGCATTAGACAGTGATTAAATTGATAAACAGTGTATGTTTATAATTGATAAACAGTGTATGTATGTTTTTGGAATAAATGACTCTGAAGTTATCCTAGGTTCTTATTTGTGACTGACCTGCTCTGTCCCCACCCCTCTAGGGAGTGTCCCCAGGAGACTGTGGGCCCCTGTGACTGGCTCTATGGGTCTCTCCTTCACATCCTTCCAAGCAGCTCAACTGGACCCGAACAGGCCTGGGAACAGAACCAATATTGCTCTGCTGCAAGGAGTGGTTGACCGCCATCAAATACCTCAGAATTCTGCAGCCAGCCTCCTCACCACCTGTGTTGCAAAGCCCAGGGGCAGTCAATGTCCCAGCCTCCCCACTGCCCTCTTTCATCCAGGCCCCCAATCACAATCCTATCACCTCCTGCCTTAAAAAACCTCTGCTCACAGGGTCAAGTCCATGCAGCTGAGTTTTGCGTTTGAGGCCCCTTCTAAACTGGACCAAACGTATCACCTCACACTCCTTCCTACACATATCCTGATGCCCTAGACAAGCTGCACTGCAGCCGCCTCCATCACCATGTGCACATTTAACTCAGGCACACTCAACCACGGGGCTCAGCCAAAAAGGAGATGGAGGGGGAGAAGTAACTGCAAAAACAGTCCTGGAGGATCTGTCTACCACTCCAGGCCGTGTGTGTGAGTGACGTGAGGCAGGGCAGGGCAGGTGGCCCTGCTGTCCCTCCTGTGGTCCCAGTCCTTATGGGCTCCTCCCACGGTAAGCATCTCATCACCCTGAGAATGATCCTAAGACCTAAGACAGGTATTGTTTGCACCACACACTCCCCAAGTGCAAGCCAAGCACTTCACGTGAAACAAAAGCAGCAATCTCTTCCAGTGCTGGAGGAAGGGCTGTCTGTATGGGGTCCAGAGAAATAGGACCATCGTTTGGAAGTGGGCAAATTAACATTTTTTCAAGGATAAAATAGTGCATGGTGTTTTTGCCTCACACTTTGGTTTAGAAGCGCTGAATTCCTTTTTCTTCAAGCGTAGCTTTCCCACTCCCGGCACCCCCAAGCCCCACCCTGCTTGCTTACTCTTCACCTGTGCCCTCAAGACTCAGCTCAAGTGCTCCCTCCTCTGGGAAGCCTTTGCTGACCGCCACAAGCAGCCACAAGCAGCCCTAATCACACCCTCCTCTATGTTCCCAAGTGCTCCTTGAATTCCCCCACATCAAGGTGAGGATTACACTGTGATATGCTTATATGTCGCTCTCCCCCATGAGAACATAATTCCCCGCTGTGGCCTAGAACCCAGGACGGGGTCTGGCCTAGAGTCACTGTGAATGAGTATTTGTTGGGGACGCCAGCTGGAGACAGGCCAGGCGGTGAGGCAATCAAATCTGTACCTTCTGCTCTTCAGGCCTTTCTGTGGAACCTATGGAGACACCCATGTGCTAAGCCATCCTGATAGCTACAGAGCATGCACTGTGAGGGTCTGCTCCTAAGTGGGGATGTGGAAGACCCCTTACCTGGTGCAACCATAATTTCATTTTTCTTGGAGCGAATTCGAAGGAAGGTGAGGTCATTCTGGGGGTCAATTTCACGCACAGTGCTCCGGGCCTTCAAGATGAAGTTGTGCATGAGGTTGGCGTACTGTGTGGTGGTGGGATTGTCCATGGTGCTCTTGATGGGAATGCCTGAGGGGAGAGGAGACAGAGACTGAGCAGAACATTGGGGTCCCTTTCTGCCCAGCTTTTAGCCCCACACCCATAATTCTAGAGTCTAGACTGGCAGTTAACAGTCAAAGCCCACTATTTACTGAAAGCTTGACAGGCAAGTGTTGAGCACTTGAAATATGTCAACACCAGTCCCCAGAACTACTCTAAGGGCGGCGTCACCATCTTTACTTGCCAATGAGGCAACAGAAACTCTGAGCGGTGAGGTGGCCTGCCTGTGGTCACACAGCAGGTAAAGAGAAGCAGTGGGGTCAGGATTCAAACGCAGGCCTGTTGGCTCCACTGCCAGGCTCCTTTCACAGGGCCACATCGTACTGGCTGGTTTCCAGCAATAGAAGGAGAGACTATCATTCGTAACACTTAGAACAGAAACAAGGAGAATACCGCCTACAAATCTGTAAATACTAAAAAGTAGATAGAAGAAAGGTCAGCCCGTGTCAAGATAGAACCATCACTGGTGTTTTGCTCCAGTTCCCACCAAGGAAGGCTTAGGGCCCAGTTATTATTATTATTTTTTTAAATTTATTTATTTTTAATTTATTTTTATTTTTGGCTGCATTGGGTCTTCGTTGCTGCGTGCGGGCTTTCTATAGTTGCAGTGAGCGGGGGCTACTCTTCATTGCGGTGTGTGGGCTTCTCATTGCGGTGGCTTCTCTTGTTGTGGAGCACGGGCTCTAGGCACGCGGACTTCAGTATTTGTGGCTTGCGGGTTCTAGTGTGCAGGCTCAGTAGTTGTGGCGCATGGGCTTAGTTGCTTTACGGCATGTGGGATCTTCCCGGACCAGGGCTCGAACCCGTGTCCCCTGCATTGGCAGGCGGATTCTTAACCACTGAGCCACCAGGGAAGCCCAGGGCCCAGTTATAAACACACGGTCTATACACATGACTGTGCCCCCAATTTAAAGCCTGTTTCTCTGTCTGCAAACACCCTTGTAAACAGCATTGCTACTGCTTTCAATGAGCCCACAAGTGGCCATTCCACAGGGTTAATCATTCCCCTGTTGCTGGGTACTAAGGCTGGATTTTTTACTTAATTACTGTGCAGTGAACAACATCCTGCAACAAGCCTTTTCTGTTTTGAGGACTGCTTCCTTGCGATGAACTATTAAATGGACCTCCCTCACTGGAGAGTGCCTATTGTCATGGAGGTGAGGAAGAGGGCTCAGCTTGAGCCACCTCAGGCCACGACTGGGTCATAAGGTGCCTATGAATCACCGTAACATGTCAGCAGAAGGCTCCATCAATGAGGCTGAGTGCCCACAGCTGACAGGCCCTTGTGACAAATGTGGCCCAAGTGGCTCCCCACACATAAGTGGCTGGATTTGGGGTCCAGGACCCTGCTATCTGGCCCATAACTGACCAGCCAAGGGATCAGCCAAAGACAGTAACCCTCAGGCCAACCCATGAGTGGCAAGAAACTGATCCAACCTTGTCTTACTAGGGTAGAGGAACACGAGAGTGGGCAGAAGAGGGCATGGTAGCAGGAGAAGCAGCTGAGTCAGAGAAGCTGGTTTCAGCCAAGTGGAGTTATGAGAACAGGTTGTAGTGATCACTTGTCTTTAAGGGACAAGATGACCAGGTCACCAGGGCTGCTGTTGGGTCCTGGATGGCAACAATGTACCCACCAGGGCCCCACGAGGCCTCATTCAATAGTGGAACCTTCCTGAGGTTGGCAGTATAAGCAGCTGGGGAGACGACTGAGCAGGAACTCTGAAATCTGATGACCTGGGCTTATACCCCGGCTCTGCCCCTTCATGGCTATGTGGCCTTACACAAGTGATTTAACCTCTCTGAGCCTCCATTTCCTCATCTGTGCTTCAAAGTGCTGCTGTGAGGATTAAATATGGATTAATTCATTTGAGAATATTTAGCAACAGTATGCATGTAATAAGTGTTGATTTATTATCAACATCACCCACACAGTAAATCCCATCCCCCAGGAAACATGAGGGGCCAGTCTCGAGGCCTGGCAAAGTTTGGGTATCAAACTTCTTGACCTTCTTTTTACATAGCACAAGGCCACCTTCTCTCAGATCCCTCTGCCTGGAACTTTCTTTCCCTCCCCTATTCTCTCCTGACTCTCACTGTCCCTCATGTCTCCATCCACCCCCAGATGTGGTCAGTGCCCCCATTCTACAGTCCCAGCACCATGCAATTGTCCTTCAGAGCAGTTAACTCGAGTCTGGTATCACACCTTTATGGAAGTGATCATTATGTTTGCCCCCCCAGCAGACTTTAAGCTCCCTGAGGGCCAGAACCAGGCCTGATGTGCTCACCAGTGTCTTTAGAGAGACTGCATTAAGCATTTATGGCTGTTGATAAATGAGTAGACACAGGTGTACTTCTAATAGTTCAAATACTGTCATGGGACCTCCCTGGTGGTCCAGTGGCTAAGACTCCGCGCTCCCAATGCAGGGGGCCGGGGTTTGATCTCTGGTCAGGGAACTAGATCCCACATGCCGCAACTACGAGTTTGCACGCCGCAACTAAAGATCCCGCAGGTGGCAATGAAGATCAAGCATGGCGCAATGAAGACCCAGCGCAGCTGAATAAATAAACAAATATTTAAAATAAACAAATACCCCAAAACCCCCAAATACTGTCATGAATGTGATCACATTTCTGCCAAGTGAGAAACTGTGTAAAGGAGAAAAGAAACTAACTTCTTGTTGGCTCACTTTAAAAACAAAAGAAAACACGGAGCTGGCAGGGTGGGGATGGAGGGCAGGGACCAAAACTGGGGATAATTTCAAACAAGGACAAGAGATAATTCCAGATTCACAGGATGTCAGAGCTGGGGAACACCT
Organism: Eubalaena glacialis; assembly: GCF_028564815.1. Classification (NCBI taxonomy): domain Eukaryota; kingdom Metazoa; phylum Chordata; class Mammalia; order Artiodactyla; family Balaenidae; genus Eubalaena; species Eubalaena glacialis. The sequence goes on from NC_083728.1 coordinate 25,245,065, forward strand.
CACAGACAGCCTAATGACTAGGCTGCCTATTCTAGGCCTTTGCCCTCACAAACGGGCACTGTGCAGCCCACAGAAGTGGCTGGTCACCTCGAAGGCATGATTTCTAATCCAGGGCTCAGATCTGTCAGGTTGTATAGCCAGGTCCTCTCACCAAACCCACCTCTATCAATCAACAATTAAAAAACATTAACAAAACTTAACAGATGTTTATTAAGCACCAACTTTGTGTCAGCATTGTTGCAGGTGCTGGGGACACAGTAGTGAACACAAGAGATAAATCCCTGCCCTCAGAGAGTTTACATATTTGAGTCTTTTATTTTGCCCTGTGTGGGTAGCAGCGGAAGATGGCAGGGGTTCTGGAGAGGTACAAATAGAATGTTCCTTACATTCTTCTTTGTTTTTTTAAAATAAATTTATTTATTTATTTATTTTATTTTTGGCTGTGTTGGGTCTTTGTTGCTGCGCGTGGGCTTTCTCTAGTTGTGGCGAGGGGGGGCTACTCTTCGTTGAGGTGCACGGGCTTCTCATCGCGGTGGCTTCTCTTGTTGCGGAGCAGGGGCTCTAGGCGCGTGGGCTTCAGTAGTTGCGGCACGCGGGCTACAGTAGCTGTGGCTCGCGGGCTCTAGAGCGCAGGCTCAGTAGTTGTGGCGCATGGGCTTAGTTGCTCCACGGCATGTGGATTCTTCCTGGACCAGGGCTCGAACCCGTGTCCCCTGCATTGGCAGGCGGATTCTTAACCACTGCACCACCAGGGAAGCCCTGTTCCTTACATTCTTGGTTAAGTCTGCTTAAACTCACACTTTTATTATGAAACACCATTTAAATTTGGCCAAGGCTGAGACGTCAACAGGCAGTGGCAGGTGGTTGGTAAGTGACTGGGACAAGAGCATGTCATGATTTTAGGGGCGGGAAGCAATCCCTCTGGGCTGGGATGGTCAGGGAAGGCATCCTGCAGGAAGAGGCAGCTGAGCTGAATCATGGGGGTAGGAAAGCCTGAGAGGAGTAATAGAGGTCCCTAATACAATCATCCTTAACTGATCACCTCTAAGGGAAGTCTTCAGAGGGCTTAAGGGTCCCACAGAGCAGTGAGTTCTGACCACCTCCATCTATGGCTGGGTGATCTCGGGCAGGTTACCTCACTGCTCTCAGCTTCCAGTTTCTCATCTGAAAAATGGGCAAACGTCCCTGCTTTGCAGGGTCACTGTGTGAAATGTAAATGAGAGACTGAAGTGGGAGCTCCGTGAATGGAACATAAATTAAAAATAAATAAACAAAGGGAATTCCCTGGTAGTCCAGTGGTTAAGGCTCTGTGCTTCCACTGCAGGGGACACGGGTTCGATCCCTGGTTGGGGAACTAAGATCCCACATGCCACGCGGCATGGCCAATAAATAAATAAACAAACACACACACACAATAATTTTTAACATTCATATGGCATTTACTATACATCAGGCACCGTTCTAAAAGCTTCCCTTAGAAGAAAGTAGTATGACTGTCCACATTTTACAGATGAGGAAACTGGAACAGAGAGGTTAAGTGACTTGTTAAGATCATACAGTTGATAAGTAACTAGGGTCAGGATTCAAACCCAGGCAGTCTGGTTCCGCATTCCATATTCTTAGCCACTGTGCCATACTGCTACATTAGTATACAAAAAATAAGTGCTCATCATTAGTACCCAAAAGGTGGTAAGCAGCTGGGGCTATATTTTCCCAATGAAAAAGCTCAACTTTTGGGGCAGTTTTAAGGCAAGAATGAAGCCTTGTGGTTTGGAATACTACTGGAAGCCTAGGGGTCCCAGCTGGGGAGTCAGCCCCTGGGGCTGTTCCCTCCCCATCTGGGGTCAAAAATGTACAGTCCCAGAAGAGAGTCTCTTTCTGAGTGACATACAGTCTTTTGGGTCTCGGAGCAAGAAGCTCCCTGTAGCAAGGACCAACCACTCCATTTGGGGCAGCTAAGTTCTGAAGAGGAAGGGGAAGCCTCAGGCCACCCAGTTGATCAGTGGTGGACCTGAGCTGCCTCACAGTGTCCTCTGGGCTCCCCAACCTGCTGCCTCCTTTGAATGCAATGACCTCGTGGTTTAATTAGAGTCTGACAAAGCTGGGGAGCACACTCTGCGTGGCTCTGGGCTGGCCAGGGTCTGATGACTTGGAAAACAACATTCTGAGGACATGTCACCTTCAATTTGTCACCCTTGGTGACTTTCATTCTGCTCTATTTAAGTAGGCACTGTTGAGAATTCTGCCTTTCCAAAACAAGGCCCAGAATGACAATGCATACACACAGAGGCTCTCAAGGAGCCTCAAACAAAGCAGAGCTGACTGAATGCACTGGATTTGAGAATTGGGGGAGCCCAGCTGGGTGACCCTGGACATGGCCTGGGACATAGTCCAGCAGCCACCCTCTGGTCCTTCACAGCACAGTGTGGGAGAAAGAGCACAAGTGCATTCAGACAGACCTGGGATGAAATCTTGGTTCTATAAAGGTAGGTGAATCAATTAAATTTCTAGACTCACTCTTCTCCACCGCAAAATGGAGACAACAGAGCTGCTTCAAGGGATAAATGAAAAAATATGTTTTGTGAAGCACCAGCCCATGGCCTGGCACAGAATAGGTGTGTGATAATGTTAGTTCCCTTCTTCACCATGTCTACTGCAGTATGAGAAAATTAGCATCTGTACTCTTCTAGTTGTTGAAATAATGTCCCAGAAAACTACAGGCCCAAAGAAGTTGACAACAGTATTACCTAGCAAAAAAAAGTAGAAACAGCATAAATGTAGGATGGTCAATAAACATTGTACTGGCAGTTAAAAATTCTGCTTATGTAAACCATGGAGCAAAAAAAAAAAAAAAAAAAAAACCCAAACAAAAACTCACAAGTAAAACATATGCAAAAGAGTAACAACTATAATTATGACCAAGAGAAAATGCACCTGGACAAGGGCTGAAAACGTATGGCATACTGAAAAGTATGATGTGTCAGGGCAGTGGGATAGAGTGAATTTTTCCTTTTTTAAAATTTAGAATTCTAGTAATAGTGCTTGGACACAAGAGGTGTTTAAAAAAAAAAAAAAGGGTGAGAAATAGATCAGGTAATGAGAGGTTTAGTAAAAAGCAAGTGTTATGCTGTGTTGGGCTGTTTTCTGGGGGCCTGCCTGCACTCAGGTCATGGCTGGAAGGAGGGTGTACCTTCTGTGTTCACCACGATGATTCCCTGCACACCCTTCTGGCTCTGAAGTCGCTTCAGTGTCTCCTCCACCTCTGCCTGCCAGAGAGAATAAGACCAAGGTTAGGAGGGGTCAGGAAGGCTGGATCAACTCCCTCACAGCCCTGGCAGATGAAATCACACATTCCAACAACAAACAAGTAACACCCAGGCACGTGGCACTTCCTGAAAGCTCCCCAGGCCTATTTGGAATGGTCCCTAGGCCACCACCAGCATCTAAACCATCATCTTCCCAGTATGGGGTGGGGCTGTGCTCCTGGCCCTTTGCCCACCAGGGACCCTTTGCCCCTCAGCTACTGGGGAGCAGAATTCAAATACCATTCCCAGGAGTACAGACACATCCATGACTCACATATTTGGTACAGCTGGGGGACAAACCAGAGGACTCCAATGATTAAAAAAAATCCAAATAGGAGTGTCTAACAGGAAGGCGACATTCCAAAGGAAGTAAAATGATCCCATGAGGATAGACTCAGTGACCTAATAAGCTGGCACCTGAGACAGGGTGACACGTGGCACACAGCCATAGCAAATGCTGAGGAAGGGGCTCATTAATCCTGCATCTCCGGGTGCTAGTCTGGGTGGGATACTCTGGCACATGGAATTTGTAAACAGAGTGGACAATCAGACTTTGGGTCCTCACCTTGCCATGCAAGCCCTTCTCTATTATTATTCCCATCTCTTTTACCCTTCCATCCACTCTCCACCTACATGTCCATACCTCCCTGTCTCCACATCTTTTTACCCGAACAGGGCCTCTTCTCTGCTGAAATCCAGCAAATTCTTCTAGATCATCTAAGATATCACCTCCTCCATGAAGCCTTGACTGTACCTCTCTGGGGATGCATTCATTAGGTACTGCTTTACTTGGAGTCTCTATAATGGTCTGCGGAGTAGGGGTTCAATAAATAGCTGCTAAACTGAACTAGGTCTAACTCTTCCTGTGGGCGGAGACTGGCCCGAAGTGTTTGTTCTCAGGAGGTCCCTTCTGTACCCATCCAGAATCTAGTCAGAAGCTCCTCACAGGCCGAGAGTCAGACTATGTTGGAAACAGAGGCTCTGTTCACCAAGAGAGTGGTCCCCCACCCTCAGGGGCTAATGAGTTGGCCCGGGGGGAGGAGCTTCTAAACAGTGGATGGAGATAGCACAAAGATTGTTTTTCTAGTAGGCACAAGCCTCACAATCCAGTCACTGCCACCCACTTCCCAATGACATGTGAATACTCTCAAATGCCGGAGGGAAGGGCACACAAGTTCTTCCTACAAAATGGCAGCCTGATGCCTCTGTAATCTGGAGCCTTGGTAAAAGGACAGGGCTAGCTATGTGGATGTGAGAGTATAATACAGTGGGTTATACATGTATGAGATCATAATTCATTCAGCAGACTTTCAGTGAGCTCCTACTACACACTATTCTGGAGAGGAGTGGTAAAATATGATAGTGGTCAAAACTACACAGTACTCAATCTGACCTGGTAACCCTCCTGGAAATTCATCCTAAGGAAATAATCCAAAAGAATTAAAAGAACACAGCAGGATGTTTGCTGCAGTGACATCTGCAATAACAAAAAAGCAGGAGGAGCCCAAAATGCCCAGTAATTAGGGAAAAGGCCAAGGAAATTTTGGAATGTCCGTTCACAGGAATATAATACATACATTAACAAGGGGGATCAGAATATTTATACCACCACAAAGAGAAAGTGCTGCAAGATTGCATACACATGAAAACAAGAAGAGGGCTAGAAGGATTATGGAAAAAAACAAAAAGCCACACCGAGAGCAGAGAAGTATAGATTAGGTTTCCGTTTCTTTCTTTCTTTTTTTTAAACAGCCTCTTTTACTCTATTATATTGTTTCTATTTTTTATATAATAATTCCACATATATATCTATTTATTTGTTTATTTATTTGGCTGCATCGGGTCTCAGTTGCGGCACACAGGATCTTTTGTGGCGGTGCTCGGGCTTCTCTCCAGTTGTGGCTTGTGGGCTCCAGGGTGCGTGAGCTCTGTAGTTTGCAGCATGCAGCCTCTCTCCTTGAGGCGTGTGAACTCAGTAGCTGTGGCACGTGGGCTTAGCTGCCCCGCGGCATGTGGGATCTTAGTTCCCCGACCAGGGATCGAACCCGCGTCCCCTGCATTGGTAGGCGGATTCTTTACCACTGGACCACCAGGGAAGTCCCTATTGTTTCTATTTAAAAACATTTTTTAACCCATCTCTCTGTGTATCCAAGAGATCAGACATCTCTGATTTGGGAACTACAGGGCTCTGACATTCTCAACATTATGAGAATAAGAATATATAGGAATAAGTAGGATGGCAATTTAGGACAGCTCAAACAATCTGCAATCAAACTGGGGACGGGGCAAACTAAAACCAAAGATGCCAGAATCGAAGTCCAAAATACCCCTGGAGGTTGGAAAGTGAGGCTGAAATGAAAAAGATGAAATTTCATAAGACTGCTATTCATTCGATAACTATATGGGAAACTTCTATGTGCCAGATGTTGTTTTAGGCCTAGGGATGCTGTATTGAACAAAATACAACAAAAATCCTTGCTCTCATGAAGCCGACATTGGTGGGTGGGGGGAGGGAATCAGACATTAAAAAAAACATAAATAAAATACAAATGTCAAATACAGAAGGGATGGGGGATCTGGAATGCAGGGACTGATGGCAATTTTGAACAAGGTGGTCAGAGAAGGCCTCACTAAGGTGATAGTTGAGTAGAGATCTGAAAGGAAATGAGGGAGCTAACCATGCAGACTTCTAGGGAGAGTGTTCCAGAAAAAAAGCAAAGGAGCCAGTGTGGCTGAGGGCAGTGAGTGGCAGGCAGCCAGATGAGGGAGGGAGCCAGGATCAGACTAGGTTTCAGGGGCCCTTACAGACCAGTAATGACTTTGGTTTTTAATGAGGAGGGTGTGAGGAGCCACTAACAGGTTTTGAGGCGAGCAGTGACAAGATCTCTTTCAAAAGGATGGCCCTGGCTGCTGTGTGGAGAGTGGACTGCAGGGGGCAAGCACAGCCTGCCGGAGCCCGGGCCTGGCATGTGCTGCTCCTTCTGAAAGCAGCAACCTTCTCTCCCTCACTCAACCACTTGATGTAACTAACTCCCAACTCTTTGGACTCAGCTCATGAGCCTCCTATGGGAGGCCTTCTCTGACACCTGCCCCTCTTCTAGGTACCCACGCATCCTGACTCCACAGCACTTATCACAGTGGAGTGTAACTGCCTGTTTTGCATCTGTCTCCTCCTCCAGACCCAAGGCACCCTGGGAGCAGGAACCTAGACTTTGTAATCCCAGTACCTGGTACAGTATAGGCTCAATAGATACTTAAGGAACAAATAAAAACCATTTGTACAACTATGTTTTACAAAAATCAACCTTTTTAAGTACAGTACCCAGGGTGAAAAGGAGCTAGGGTTTAGTTGATCCTAAATTTAATGAGAACCAACTACTGAGATCTGGCTGCTTAAAAAGTAAACACACTTACCAAGAAAGGGAGGACATACACATATACAATGACCAACTCAGAATCTGCTACAAGTCAGATATTAGGATGAATGTTTTCAGACACGTCTCATCTGAACCTTCCATGGTTAGTATGATCTCCATTTTACAATGAGAAAAACCAAGGTTCAGAAAGGAGAAGAGTTTTTGCCCAAGGACACACAGCAGGTCAAGAGAAGAGCTGAGGGACTTCCCTGGTGGTGCAGTGGTTAAGAATCTGCCTGCCAAGGCAGGGGACACGGGTTCGATCCCTGGTCTGGGAAGATCCCACATGCCGCACAGCAACTAAGCCTGTGCGCCACAACTACTGAGCCTGCACCCTAGAGCCCACGAGCCATACTACTGAGCCCGAGTGCCACAACTACTGAAGCCTGCGCGCCTAGAGCCCGTGCTCTGCAACAAGAGAAGCCACCGCAATGAGAAGCCCTCGCACTGCAACAGAGAGTAGCCCCCGCTCACTGCAACTAGAGAAAAGCCCAAAATGCAGCCAAAAATAAATAAACAAAATAAATAAATTTTTTAAAAAAGAGAAGAGCTGAATATACCACTGAACACTAATGATGAGGTCCCAGTCCTCAGGGAGCTCACATTTTGGCGGAAGAGACCTTCAAAAACAAATGACCAAGATTCTTGCAGGGTACAGGGATGGGGGGGTGGGGGACAGGAGGATGCTACTTGACGAGTGTGGTCAGGAACACCTGAAGATGTAATCTTTAAGCCAAGAACTAAATGATGAGAAAGAAAAGCACTCCACGCAATGGGATGAAAGCAAAGGCAGTGAAGTGGGAAGGAGTCTGGCATGTTCAAAGGAATAAAGAGAACCAGTAATGCCAAGGTGTTTGATTCTTTGCTAACCTGACAGGCAAAACCCAAGTAATAGAAAGCCAACTTTTCTTTAATGTTTAAGAATTATCAGTGAGGTTCGTCAGAAAAATAAAAACCAAAAAACTTATCAGTGAAGTTAAAGTGGAATTTGCTTGCATCTCTCCTTTTTTGAGTCTTCTGATTTTTCTACAAATCTTATTGATTTTCAAAAACTTATGTTAGAAATATTAGACTTTTGTCCATCATATAAATTACACTTCTCCCACTTTTCAAATGTAACCTTATGATTTTTTTCAATAATCAGAAGTTCAAAATTTTTATGTAGTCAAATTTAATAAAAATTTTTTCCTGGAAGACTAGCAAATAGCTTCCCCAATCTGACCCCAACAAGTAGGGTGGGGCTAGGCCTGGGTGAGTGGGGGTCATGAGGTCTAGAGGAGGCACTGCACACCTGCTTTCAGGAGAAAATGCTTAAAACAAACTTCAAGTTCAGCCCTGAGGAGCCAAGAAAGAAAACAAATGATGCCAAAAAGACACAAGCAGCAACAGAGACATCTGCAAATGGGAAAGGAGTCCTAGTTAGGCATCCAAGTCATGCCACCTTTGTCTTTAATGTTTGTCATCCCTGCAGTGCCAGCCAACTGGTACCAGAAATATCTGAGTGGATATTCTGGGTCGGCTCACATCACCAAATTCCTGTCCTGCTCCTAGAGACAGCCCAACTGGTATCCTCAGCACCCTGACTCTTTATTACTATTAACATGGGTGTCTGCATCAGAGAAGGGTTCTCTAGTTCCCAGCTGCATGTTGCTGACAGACAAAAAACACACACACACAAAACAAAAAAACAAACACCAAAAATAACAAGCAGCAGTAAAACTCCAGGATTATTCATTGGTTTGGCATAGGAGGGATAACCATCTGAAGCAAATGATTCACAAAGGAACTGTGACCAATTTGACTAATAAGCATGAAATTTTTAATTGCTGTAAAACAAAAATGAATTAAAAGGAGGGAAAAACATTTGCATCAAATAGAACAAAGGAGTAATTCCAAAATATCACACAGAATGATTATGTTTTTGAACGCTGGCAGTATTATGGCAAAACTGGTACGAAGGCAATACGACCTTTTGGGAAAGCTACAGGACAATACTATTGCGAGAACCATAAGTGCTGGTCCCCTTGCCTCAGAAATTCTTTTCCTGAGAATTTCTCCTAAGGAAATAAACTAATAAGTTAAAAAAAAAAAGACAAAGAAAACAAACTCTACGCATTCAGAGACATTCATCACAGTGTTATCTCTGTTAATGAACTAGAAGCAACCCAAATGTACACCAGGGGAATGATTTGGCAAATTATGGTAAAAATATTTCATTGACTATTATGTAGTTACTAAAACTGATTCATTACAAAGATGATGCAGCAACAAAGTTATATGGCTTTGGACATTAAAACAAACAGAAACAAAAAACTAGCAGGTACATCTTGAAAAATAAGCATATGTGAACAAAGAGAAAGGAGAATGTACAAAGATGAAAATACTTGTGTGATGGAGTAAAACTGGATGCTAATTATGGATGATTTTTATATCACCTCACCATCCTAAGGGGCAATTTGTCAGTTTCTACCAAAATGTTGACATATGCATGCCAGAAGTACCAGTACTACATAACACTAACATAAGTGCAAAAAAAAAAAAAAAGACAAAAATAATACTGCAGCATTGTCTGGATTGAAAAACTGTAAACCATCTAAATGTATATACTGCAATAGAATATGAATACAGTCCTTTGAAGTAGATTTGTATTTATCGACATGGAAAAATATTTGATATCTTTTAGTGAACAGAGTAGGTTGCAGAATGAGATTATCTATATATATTAGCCTAAAGTAAACTTAATATGTATAAATACATATGTTCCAGTTTCATGTAATAAACAGGCTATATATAAATGTGCTTATGCACTAAACAAACCTGGAAGGAAACACACCCACTGTCAACAGTCATTACCAGAGGGAAGTGAGATAGGGACTACCTACACTTTCTACATTACATACTTTGGTACTGCTTGAATTTGTTAAACTGTGCATCTAAATATGTTTTGCTTTTATGAATATAAACACACAACAGCATGGTACAGGTTGCAGGAAGCTACCATTTGTGTAAGAAAAAGAGGGGGCATATATACATGCTTATATAGATATATTAATAAAAGAAACTAACAATGTTTCTGAAGGAGACTGAGGCTGGGTGTCAGGGTTGGGTGGGAGATTTATTTTTCACTTAGATCCTTTCAGATTATTATTATTACTTTTTTTACTGTAAGATGTGTTAAAAATTTTTTTTAGTTTAAAAAGTGATGTGAAAGATGAAGTTACTTCATCTATACTATAAACTAGCTAACTATATAAAGCAAAGTATACAGCTAAACTATATAAAGCAAAAACTGAAGAGAAAATGACTAATAGTAGTAATATGCCTAATTATAAGTCGTCACCTCCAGGTCACGGCACTGTTTCTTATTGACTTTAAATTCTTGAATAAGATTTCCGAAAACCATTCACATGATTTAACATTTAAAAGGTCTTTTCAAGTTTTTTACAAGTTGGGAGGATTAAAAACACAAGAAAACAAACCTGTAAAGGCGTAAAGAGCCCACAATTCTAGCCAGCAAGGCAGGAACCCCAAGGGTGGATCCCGCTCGTTTCTGACTCATGCACCATGTCCCAAAGTCTCGAAAGAACCACAGGGACAGAAAGGCAGCAGTCGAGCTTCTAGGGTTCAAATACACCTCCGCCATTTCCTGGGGCAAGGCACTTAGCTTCACCAGGCTTTAGACTCCAAGTATGTAAAAGGGGGATAACGGTCGTACCTACTTCACAGAGCTATGGTGAGGAGGAAGGGCAGGGTAGGTAAAGCGCTTAGCAGTGCCTGACACGAATTAAGCTTCCCGGAAGTGTAATCATTATTGTTGTTATCTCGCAACAAGGCCCAGGATGCTAGGAGGCAGAGGCCTGTGGGCCTGCCTCCCCATCTCCGTCAATCCTTCGCCGAGGCCCAAGCAACTGCTTCCGGTCTAGGGAGAGCGGGATCCGGTGTCCCCTCGGTCTAGTCTGGAGGCCCGCGCCGCCCGGGTTCCGACCTCCAGACAACTCGGCCCCAGCCCCGCCCAGCCCCGCGGATGCCCAGTCCAGCGCTCGGAGCCGCCCCCGGAGGATGGAAGGCCAGGCTCAGGGTGTTGGGAAGTCGTGCTCGGCCACCTCCCGGCCGCCTGCCACAAGCTCCCGGCAGACACTCACCATCTCGGACCGATCCGGTAGCTCCGCGTAGCCAGCCCTCAGCCCAGTCCCGCTGCCTCTCTGCGCCTGCGCACAGCCCCCTGTCAAGGCGGACAGCCTCGGTAGCCTATCAGAAGCCAGCGTGGGACGGCTGGGAGGGAGGGTAGGCGGATCTTAGCTCCCCCAGGGCTCGAGAGGAACTTGCCCTGTGCTGTCGGAAAGTGAACAGCAAAGGAGCACTTAAGCTATGGAAAATTCCTAATTCCCACTGTGCCGAAAAGACGCTGGTTCGCGTTGTTGGAAGAGGCTTTCAACTCTCAACCGAGGTCTGAGCTGGATCTGCAGGTTCTGGGTGGAGGGTGGTGAGCGATTCTGAAGGCGAGGACGGGGGTTGCTGAGACCTCCTTTCAGGCAAAATGAGGCGCGAAGCCAAAAAGCTCCGAAAACGCGGGAAAATCCGGAGATCGGGCTGGAGTCAAGCGTCCCTGGGGTCTCCAGAGCGACTCCCTTGGGAATATTCCATGCAGGCTCTGAGAGGAGCGGTCAGGTCTAGCCTGGGAGTCTGAAGCCTTTGAACCCCGAGCTCAGCGGCCACCCGGTGTTCCCTTGGAGAAGCCACTTCGCATTTCTGTGCTCCCTCGTTTTCTCACCTTCTTCCTGGAGCCCTATTGTTGCCAACAAATCTTGGCTCTCTGTGCACCGATGCTGAAGAAATACGAGACAGATTTTGGAGGATAAGAGAGATGGCTTTATTCCTCTGCCAGGCAGAAGGGAAGACACAGCAGGCTAGCGCCTCAAGAACTGTGTGTGGCCCCCCACCCCCAAACGGAGATTTTATATGTGGGGCTCGCAGTCCCCGGTCTATGATAAGGATCAAGGTAGTGAAGGTCTCGCACTCTTTTTCTCCTTGCATTATTTCAAAACAGTCATAGCTGGCGTTAGGCAGTCCGGTAATTGGGTCCCTTTGTCTCTGGTTTATCTGCCTGCGACCTTCTTTCTGAAATGCAAAAGCTGCAGGGGGTGATTTGTTACCAGGGGGCGCAGGGAATATAAACACCAGGACCACGATGTAATTTACATAAAGTTAGGGGTTGATAGGCCCAGGATGTAACTCACACAGCGTTAGCGTGATAGGTGCAGGATGTAATTTACATAGTGTCAGGGAGTGAGGTTAGCTTTGTGAAGTACAAATCTAGTAACAGACACTATCGATTAGTAACAGTTAAAATAAAGCAAGGAGTGATTAACACTTTCAGGCCAGGTTATGTTTTCTTCTCCAGGCTGTTCACTGTTCCCTTTACTTTCCTTGTTCTCAGGAGAGGGGAAAAAAAAAATCTCACTTCTATTTTTATTGCAACACTATGTTGTTCTGTTTTCCACAAAAATTTATGGGTTCTCTAGCAGGAAATAATTTGCTAATTAGTTAGCCTCAGCTTACAGTGTTCCTTCGAGGCACTGGAGCTTGCTGAATTCAACGCAGATGATCTCCAAAAATTCATTCCACTGTAGCCTCTTTCAATTGGGGGAGGATTTGGTTTTCCTTCTAGGGGCGTCTGCATATTAAGAGGATTGAATAGTGACTTTACAGTGAGGAAACCTGGCAGGCACCATCTTAACCAGAGGATCAAGGTTAACATAATTGGTAATGGGATATATTGATATGTGCCCTCTGATATCATGCACCAAGGGCACACCACCTCTATGGTGTTTTTCACACAAAAAAATCCATGGCCTTAACCATAAGAAAACATTAACCAAACTTAGGACATTCTACAAGGTGCCAGATCAATACTCTTCAAAAAATGTCAAGGTCTGAATGAGGAACTGTCACAGATTGGAAGAGACTGAGAAAAAGGACACTGGTGGGAAAACTGGTGATACCTGTATAAAGGTTGTAGTTTAGTGTCATTTTACCGATGTGAAGTTTTTATAATTGTACCAAGTTATGTGGGATGTTAACATTGGGGAAAGCTGGGTGAAGTGTGTGCAGGAGTTCTCTGTACTATACTATTTTTTTGCAACAGCTCTGTAAGTCTAAAATTATTTCAAAGTAAAGTTAAAAAAAAAAAGGATTGGATACAAAGAAATGATTATTGAATCTGGAAACATTATAAAAGCGTTTAGCAAGGGGAAGAAGGGCTGCAGTGACTGGACCTCAAAATATCCTGGAAGATAAGCACAGGATGATCATCACCACCATCTTACATATGGAGAAACAGACTGAGAGGGGGTGAATGAATTGAACAAGATCACAATCACAGAAGCAAAAAGTTCATGTGACTGGAGCCAGAAAAAGAATTGAGGAGTTGGAAGTAGCCAGGGCCTTGAGTGACAGGCTTATGAGTTTTGGAGTTTATTCTGTGGCAATGGAGGAACCACTGTAATATTTTAAGAGGGGAGAACCATGAGACAACTCTTCCACAAATCATTCTGAGGCAGCACAGATGGACTGGAGAGAATGGAGGCAATGACAAGAAGTTGCTACAGTCAACCACGGTACGGATGATGGATCTGGGCTGTGGCAATGGGGGCAGCTCCGAAAGAAGTGATTCAAAAGAAGTTTTGGAAATGGATTTGATAGGATTTGGAGACCAATTAGATGGAACAGCTGAACTGGTTATGGAAAACTCCCAGGGTTGTTGTGAGTAGCAGTACAGCAAAACGTTTAAGCATGCAGTCTTTGGAATCAGACAGTCCTGGATTCCAGTTTGCACTCGTGCCACTTAATAGCTGTGGACACTTCAAGTTACTCAATTACGTTGAGCCTATTTTCTATTCTATAAAATAGAGATAATCATTCCTCTCTGAAAGTGACCAGGAAGACTGACAGTGCATGTGGCATATCTAAGTGTCTGGGACATAGTAATAAATGTTGACAGTTGTCCTGGACTAAGTAAATATAGGTGTGATATTGGTCACTAGGATAGAGAAGATAAATAGAAGAGGTCTGAATTAGAAATGAGGAAAATAACAGCATGGCTATTTTCAGCGATCTGCAGGTATGACTGAAAATTCTCAAGGTCCTTCCCTGTGAGTTTCTTTGAGGAAACCCTCCTGCCCACAGCATCTCTGCTCGGTGGGAACCTGTTCATAAGGGACCAAAACTGTCCTTCCTAGGTCTCCACTGAAGACCTGGAAGATTCCCGTGGATCCTTCCCCTAAATGTCCTGACCACAAAGGAGCCCTACAGACATATGGGAATTGACCAATGAAATGAGCTGCGAGTGACAGCAGTTTCTGTTCTGGAGTTACACAATGTGAGACACTCTTCCTAAAAGTCCAGAGAGTAGCAGCCAGTCAGCCATAGCTGAGTCCCAGTTTGATGCTTTATAGGGTTTGGGGCTGGACAGCCAAATGGTCAGTAAAAGTAACTACTTATTTTCCCATGGAAGATTTCCTCATGCTGGGGGAACATGTCTTCCCTCTTTTTTTAGCCACGCTGAAAACTAGAGCTTTCTAGCTGCTTATATAGGACAGAATAAATAGGATAGGGCCTACCTTGCAGGATCTGGAAGGAACCTGTCCTCCAGTCACTGTTAGATCAGGATATTTTAAAAAACCCACTTCCCTTAGCATCCTTCCCCTGGATCTATTTTAAATAAGAGCATGATCACTTGGTTTCCTAATAAGAAAAAGTCTTGGTAGCCAGCTGGTAATTCTCTATTGAGCACCTATGGCTGGGATCCTGTCTTAGGGAAACCCTTGGTCGTCCCAGAAAAGGAGATGTCTTCATCTTGGTTCTCTTCAACATAGGCACTAAATCCAGTCTCACCTGAGTCTTTCTAGTTTTTTTCCTATCTACTCCACAGTACAAGACAGGCTGTAACCTGCTCACTTACAAAAGCAGAGGGGCAGAAATCTATATGACCTGTTCACATAGAAGGCTTCCCTGAAAGTGGGGAAAACCTTACTCAAGACTAAAAGAAAAGTGTGCAAATGAAGGACCAAAAAGTTTAATTGTAAACAGTCTTACAACTTTTAAGGAAATGCAAGTGAGGCAGCCCCCTGCAGGACCTTTATAAGAGCACTTCACTCCTTGTGGTATTTGTAAAGTTACCTGAGTGTTTGAAATTACAGTTCAAGAAAACAGAGGAACTCCAATACAGTAATATACAATCCAGTGCTGCCATTCCATTTTTGGTTAATGAAAGCATAGAATATATACAAATAATTTTGTAAATAACTCTAAAAGAAAAACAAAAAAATGAGGGGGGCTGGAGATGCCAATAATATTAAATAGAAGTAGTTAACCTAAAGGAGTTTAAAAGGATGGAGTTACATCCAAAACAAGGAGGGATATAAAAATAGAGAAGTCTAATTCCATGAGTCATCCCTAATAACATTTCAGATTATTAACCAGGTAAATAAAAAGTGGCAGAGTGGGTTTGACTGAAATAGTTCATTTAGGATGAGACCTCTTTGGGCAGGTGAGTCATGTTTCACTAAAATTTCAGATGAATTGACATTGGTATGTCAATCTCTTGATGAAAAACTAGTACCTGAATTTTAAATAGAGTTATTGTAAGTCTTATGAAATTACATTCTTCTGCACTCTGATATAAGATCATAAAAGACAGAGCAGTAATTCATTATTATGAGCTGCTGGACCAGTTTTAAATCACTCTATTTGATGAAACAAGTGAGGTCCTTCCCTCCAGACCCAGGCTATGTGAAATGCTGCCTTCCCCAACCTCCCAAAAGAGCAGAAGAATAAGGCAATTGCTCATTTTACTTTGTTTTTATTTCAACATAACATGCAGTAAAAAAATTAACAGGATTTATTAGCATTTACAATGCTTACAAAGAAAAAAGGACTCTAAAAGCAATTTAGTTCAGATTTAAGAAATCGCTCTAATTAAACACTTACAATAAATCTATTTCCAAATGATCAATTTGGACCAAAATTTAAGATAGTATTTGGTAGATATTTATGTCTGCTGTCTATTTGCAGTATTTTTATATAACCTCTGATTCTTGGGATATCCAGCCCCCATTTTCCTAACACAGCAGGGAAAGACATATACATGTGGCCATTTAAATTAAAGGAAGAAATGGAGTAAGGGAGATCCCAGGCTGCAAAAATATATACAAGCATTTACCTTTTCCAGAACTAAACATTTCTTCCATAAAAATATTAAATAGCCAGGCCCTATAGAACTAGGGCCAGGACTACTTCAAATATAACTATTCTGTATTTTAAAAATATAGGGCAGAAAGCCTTTTGGATGATATTTATACATTTTTGAACAATATTTCTAGGTCCCTAAATGAATCATCAAGCATTATGTAGAACAAAAAAGTCTACTTTCTTACATTATCTCTTAATTTAATCTCATAAATCTCTAGTAAATATTGTAGGTAACTACATTTCAATGTGAGCATTCACCTCAATAGGAAGTCTTTATAGAAGGCTTAATCTCCATAGCCATATATTACCAAAATTCAGACTTATATAACGAATGGGTAGTTGGCAGACATTCGCTCTGTAAGACAAAGCAACAGTTTTTTGCCCCCTACCAACAAAAAGGCAGAGTCACTACTTTGAAAACAACTAGGGCTTAGAGACTGTACTACATTTCCTAGAGTAAGTAGAATAAAATCAAAATAAAGATAGGATTGGGGGGAGCCCAATCTCTCCCTTTACACTAACAATTTCTGGATGAGGCAACCCTTTCACTCACATAAGTCTGCTTTATGATGGCAGTGTTTTAGAGTACAGATACACAAGTTGCAAAGTGTTTTTGTTGTTTTTCCAAGATGTAAAAGGAAGGGTAGTTAGGGACAAAAACCCCCATTTTCTTTCCATATACAACAGGGGTTTGCTATTCTCTGCTGATTTTTGGCTCAATGCTATTTGTTCACGCTATGGTACTGAAACCTGCCAAAGTCCCTATCTCATGAGTTATGAGGCTGTCCTCAGGGTTCGGCTATGATAGGCACTCAGCTGGCTTCGGCTTCCTCCCACTGTCCATAAAGTCAAACCTCTGACAGCAGTCATCCTGACAGAGTCTAAGCAGGCTAAGTTGAAAAAATTACCACAGAGAAGGTCAAAGTGCATTCATTAATCAGTTACTAACAGAGCAATCTAACAGTCATGGGGAAAACCTGTAAAAATTTTTAGAGGTGAACAGAATATCCAGATCAGGACGAGGGAAAGAATGGAAATAACTACTCTAACAGGTGTCAGAGAAATTATCAATTTAAAAAGTTTTAATTCACATAGAGAATACATTTCTGTGGTTACTAGAAATGTATTGCGAATAAACGTATTACTCCCTTCTTTTTTAGCCAGTACCACAGCTCTCCCTCCCTAATGAAAATGTAATTTTACAGGATGTTTCATTGACCTCTACTTGGATTAGAAAGCACTCTAGATATAACTTGAACTCCTTAGCAATAATTAAATGTAACTGAAGTTGCTGGATTATGATAAAATTATAAAGATGCAATTAATATACAGGAACATATAAAAATTGTTGATGGCCTTCAAAGAATTCAGCTAAATTAATTCCAATTCTAGGTTAACTTTTATACAGACAGTGAAGGAAGCATAGTGTTAATACTGTTTGTGAAGTTTAGTATTTGCAAGGCAATTAAAACAAACTTCCAAATGAAGAGAGTTATGCAGTCATTTGCAGGCTGGGAACAACTTCTCTCTGAATTCAAATTAATAAAACTACTTTGTAGAGACATACAAGAGTCTCACATCTCTCCTTTCTAGAGATAACATCAAAATGATGCATGGATTTCATGCTCCGGAAAGGAAAAACAACAGTCAGGCCAGGCTGAAATAAGAGGGAGAGCACAAGCCAGAAGTTTGCTCACATCCCCAGAAGCTGGGCTATTTTAAACAAATACCTCTTACCATGAGGCTTAATAGGAAGATCTTACATATTTTAGTTACCAAGGGACTTCCCTGCATATTTTCAGAATCTCTAAAAGAAAAAACCCTACTCCCAAATGAGACTTCTGATACACACAGACAAAATTTTTGTTAAGGAAACAATCTAGTGAAATAAGACAAGGCAGATTTCATTGTTGTGTTAATTCCATGTTAAGTAAGGTTTTGACTAGTCATTTGCAGATCTGATTTCTGGAACATTGAAAAGAAATCCAGAATCACTGTGAGATAAATCTCAACGATAACATTAATTTACTTACACTCAAGGTAACTCTCTAAACAGTCACAGTCCAATTTTACAAGATGTGCAATAGGCAAAGAAGGAAAAGGACAAACATTGCAAATAAATTCTTGTCCTTTGGCGGTGCAAGCTCTCAGAAGTCACTCTTGTCCAAATCCTTCTGTTTCTTCAATAGCAAATAATAGCTTTTCCTTCAGTTGCTCATAGCTCTTGTAGGGTGGCAGGTCCAGGCGGTTAAAACTAAAAGTAAGAATTGTTAGCTTGAGAAAAGGAAATATACTAAGAATCATATGGGCAGTGTAACAATGGTTTTAAAGCCAGGCAAAATTAGGTTCAAATCCCAGCTCTGTCACTGGGCCCTTGAGCATGTGTTTTTTACTTTTCTGAGTCTCGGTTTTTTTCTTTGGTAAAATGGGAATAACAATATTTATCTCTCGGGATAGAGTGAAGAAAAAACAAGCATATATATAGCACAGTACTGGTGCTCAGCAGGTACTCAGTAAAATGTTACTCCTCTCAAGCTTTCCCATCCACCCTAATCTATATGTGGTCAGCAAACTTTTGCTGTAAAGGGTTAGACAGTAAATACTTCAGGCTTTGTGAGTCATAGGTCTCTTATCAAAAGGTTTTAAGTATACCCCATTAAGAATAAAAAAGTTTTCGGCTCTAATATCTAATATGTTGGTCTGACTGAATTTCTCTGTCCTATTCTTAGCTGTGAGTTTTTAAAGGCATCTTCTAATTTGGGGCCATATTAAGAACACCTTCACAAGGTAACAGGTAGTGAATCTGCCCTAAAGTCTTGGCCCTCTGCTATATTTTAAGAAATAATGCTATCCACAAAGGGAAAATAAATTTACGGTTATAGAAATGAACAAATGGAAACATGGAACTTGAAAAAGTAATGAGGCTGGTTTTCATGTGTGACTGAGATAAGCTATTCACAATAATGTAATGGCACAATCTGTTCCAAGCTTAAAAAAAGGGAGAAAAGATCAAATCAAAATATATGTGTACAAGATGAATGTAAAAAAATCAATTGTATTTCAATATACTAGCAATGAATAATCTGAAATGAAACTAAGAGAACAATTCCATTTATAATAGCTTCAAAAAGAATAAAATACTTAGGAATAAATTTATCAGAAGAAATGCAGGGCTTGTGTAATGAAAACCACAAAACATTGTTGAAATAAGTTAAACACCTAAACAAATGGAAAGACACCTGATATTCATGGATCAGAAGACTTAATACTGTTAAGACGACCTTACTCCCCCAAACTGATCAAAGCAATTCATATCAAAATCCCAGCTGACCTCTTTGCAGAAATGGACAAGCTGATCTTATAATTCATATGGAAATCCAAAGAACCCAGAAGAGCAGAAACAATCTTGAAAAAGTTGGAGAATGCATACTTAATTTCAAAACTCACTGAAAAGCTACAGTAATCAAGACAATGTTACTGCCATTAAGGACAGACATATAGATCAACGGAATAGAATTGAGAATCCAGAAATAAACCCATGTATTTACAGTCAATTGATTTTCAACAAACATGCCAAGCTGTTATTCTTAAAAAGCCACATGTATGAAAATACAAAGGAGCAAACAATAAAACAAAAAGGGTAGATAGGGAAAATAAACAAATATCCTGCAAGGTATATATATGACCACTGAAATGTCCCACAAAATAAAGTTCAACTATTGTTGACATTAGGTTGAATTCCAATATATTGTATTTGAGTTAAGATTAGGGTTTGTTTTTAGTTTTGTAAATTTTTGGAAATGTGGTTAAACTACGTTTATAACGAGAAAATAGTATTTCTGTCACCATGTTAGAGTAGCTCTCCCTACAGCTATCTACACTTGATTTCTTCCTCTGCCTACAGAGAAAAGTTAAGTTTTCTAAATATCACATTTCAAAAAAAAAAATTGGGGGTGGGGGAAGGGATTGACTGTTAATGGCAACAGTGATTGTTTTGGGGTGAAGGAAATACTCTAAAACTAGATTATAGTGATGGTTACTTTTCTGAAAATCTACTAAATATCACTGAATTAAAATGGGTAAGTTTTTTGTTACATAAATTATGCCTCACTAAAGCTATTAAAAATAATTCAATACCATGGGGAAAGTATTTCATTTCTAATTTCTAACACGTTTTAGTATATACAGGATAAATGGGAAAAAACTATTTTCTACACTCTTTCTTTTTTGTCTTTTTAATTTTTCTTTTATTTTGAAGTATAGTTGATTAACAATGTTGTGTTTGTTTGAGGTCTACAGCAAAGTGATTCAGTTATACATATAACTGAATCTTTCTGATTTTACTTACCAGGTATGACTTCTAGGCAACCAATTTTCTTTCCCAACTTTTTCAATGCAGAATTTCTGTGGCCCATTGCTCCCTAAAAGTGAAATCATCAACAGTTTGATAGTGCAATGGTTCTCAAATTGTTATCCCCAATCCAGCTGCATCAGCATCACCAGGGAACTTGTTAAGAATCACAAATCCGGGAGTAGGGGCAAGATGGCGGAAGAGTAAGACGCGGAGATCACCTTCCTTCCCACAGATACAGTAGAAATACATCTACACGTGGAACTGCTCCTACAGAACACCCACTGAACGCTGGCAGAAGACGTCAGACCTCCCAAAAGGCAAGAAAATCCCCACGTACTTGGGTAGGGCAAAAGAAAAAAGAAATAACAGAGACAAAAGAATAGGGACGGGACCTGCACCAGTGGGAGGGAGCTGTGAAGGAGGAAAGGTTTCCACACACTAGGAAGCCCCTTTGTGGGCAGAGACTGCGGGTGGCAGAGGGGGAAAGCTTCAGAGCCACGGAGGAGAGCGCAGCCACAGGGGTGCGGAGGGCAAAGCAGAGTTTCCCGCACAGAGGATCGGCGCCGAGCAGCACTCACCAGCCCGAGAGGCTTGTCTGCTCAGCCGCTGGGGCGGGCGAGGGCTGGGAGCTGAGGCTCGGGCTTCGGTGCTAGCCGGGAGGGAGTCCGGGAAAAAGACTGCAGCTGCCGAAGACGCAAGAGACTTTTTCTTGCCTCTTTGTTTCGTGGCGTGAAAGGAGAGGGGATTCAGAGCGCCGCCTAAACGAGCTCCAGAGACGGGCGCGAGCCGCGGCTATCAGCGCGGATCCCACAGCAACAGGGGCGCAGAGGGAAAAACGGAGAGATTCCCGCACAGAGGCTCGGCGCCGAGCAGCACTCACCAGCCCGAGAGGCTTGTCTGCTCACCCGCCGGGGCGGGCGGGGGCTGGGAGCTGAGGCTCGGGCTTCGGTCGGATCGCAGGGAGAGGACTGGGGTTGGCGGCGTGAACACAGCCTGAAGGGACTAGCGCACCACAGCTAGCAGGGAGGGAGCCCGAGAAAAGGTCTGCAGCTGCCGAAGAGGCAAGAGACTTTTTCTTGCCTCTTTGTTTCGCGACGCGCAAGGAGAGGGGATTCAGAGCGCCGCTTAAACGAACTCCAGAGACGGGCGCGAGCCGCGGCTATCAGTGCGGACCCCAGAGGCGGGTGCGAGCCACGGCTATCAGCGCGGACTCCAGAGACGGGCATGAGACGCTAAGGCTGCTGCTGCTGCCGCCACCAAAAAGCCTGTGTGCGAGCACAGGTCACTCTCCACACCGCCCCTCCCGGGAGCCAGTGCAGCCCACCATGGCCAGGCCCGCCTCCTCCGTATCGCTCCCTCCCCCCCCCGCCCCGGGCCTGACTGAGCCAGAGCCCCGAATCAGCTGCTCCTTTAACCCCGTTCTGTCTTGGCGGGGAACAGATGCCCTCAGGCGACCTACATGCAGAGGCGGGTCCAAATCCAAAGCTGAACCCCGGGAGCTGTACGAACAAAGAAGAGAAAGGGAAATCTCTCCCAGCAGCCTCAGAAGCAGCGGATTAAAGCTCCACAAACAACTTGATGTGCCTGCATCTGTTGAATACCTGAATAGACAACGAATCATCCCAAATTTAGGAGGTGGACTTTGGGAGCAGGATATATTAATTTTTCCCCTTTTCCTTTTTTTGTGAGTGTATATGTGTATGCTTCTGGGTGAGATTTTGTCTGTATAGCTTTGCTCTCACCGTTAGTCCTAGGGTTAGGTCCGTCCGTTTTTTTTTTTGTTTTTTTTTACTTGAAAAAATTTTTTCCCCTAATAAATGTTTTCTTAATAATTTTTTCCTTTTCTATTTGTAAAAAATTAAAAAAATTTTTAATAAGTTTTTTCTTATTTTTTATTTTAAAAAATTAAAAAAAATTTTTTCTTAATAAATTTTTTCTTAATAATTTTTTATTTTTTATTATAAAAAATAAATAAATCTGTTTTTAAAAATTAAAAAAATTTTTTTCTTAATAAATTTATTCTTCATAATTTTTTTCTTTTTTTTATTATAATAGCTTTATTTTATTTTATTTTATTTTATCCTCTTTCTTTCTTTCTATTTTTTCTCCCTTTTATTCTGAGCCGTGTGGATGAAAGGCTCTTGGTGCTCCAGCCAGGCATCAGGGCTGTGCCTCTGAGGTGGGAGAGCCAACTTCAGGACACTGGTCCACAAGAGACCTCCCAGCTCCACGTAATACCAAACGGCGAAAATCTCTCAGAGATCTCCATCTCAACATCAAGACCCAGCTTCACTCAACGACCAGCAAGCTAACAGTGCTGGACACCCTATGCCAAACAACTAGCAAGACAGGAACACAGCCCCATCCATTAACAGAGAGGCTGCCTAAAATCATAATAAGGCCACAGACACCCCAAAACACACCACCAGACGTGGACGTGCCCACCAGAAAGATCCAACCTCATCCACCAGAACACAGGCACTAGTCCCCTCCACCAGGAAGCCTACACAACCCACTGAACCAACCTTAGTCACTGGGGACAGATACCAAAAACAATGGGAACTACGAACCTGCAGCCTGTGAAAAGGAGACCCCCAAACACAGTAAGATAAGCAAAATGAGAAGACAAAAAAACACACAGCAGGTGAAGGAGCAGGGTCAAAACACACCAGACCTAACAAATGAAGAGGAAATAGGCAGTCTACCTGAAAAAGAATTCAGAATAATGATAGTAAAGATGATCCAAAATCTTGGAAATAGAATAGACAAAATGCAAGAAACATTTAACAAGGACGTAGAAGAACTAAAGAGGAACCAAGCAACGATGAAAAACACAATAAATGAAATTAAAAATACTCTAGACGGGATCAATAGCAGAATAACTGAGGCAGAAGAACGGATAAGTGACCTGGAAGATAAAATAGTGGAAATAACTACTGCAGACCAGAATAAAGAAAAAAGAATGAAAAGAACTGAGGACAGTCTCAGAGACCTCTGGGACAACATTAAACGCACCAACATTCGAATCATAGGGGTCCCAGAAGAAGAAGAGAAAAAGAAAGGGACCGAGAAAATATTTGAAGAGATTGTAGTTGAAAACTTCCCTAATATGGGAAAGGAAAGAGTTAATCAAGTCCTGGAAGCACAGAGAGTCCCATACAGGATAAATCCAAGGAGAAACACACCAAGACACATATTAATCAAACTATCAAAAATTACATATAAAGAAAACATATTAAAAGCAGCAAGGGAAAAACAACAAATAACACACAAGGGAATCCCCATAAGGTTAACAGCTGATCTTTCAGCAGAAACTCTGCAAGCCAGAAGGGAGTGGCAGGATATACTTAAAGTGATGAAGGAGAAAAACCTACAACCAAGGTTACTCTACTCAGCAAGGATCTCATTCAGATTTGATGGAGAAATTAAAACCTTTACAGACAAGCAAAAGCTGAGAGAGTTCAGCACCACCAAACCAGCTTTACAACAAATGCTAAAGGAACGTCTCTAGGCAAGAAACACAAGAGAAGGAAAACACCTACAATAACAAACCCAAAACATTTAAGAAAATGGGAATAGGAACATACATATCGATAATTACCTTAAATGTAAATGGATTAAATGCTCCCACCAAAAGACACAGACTGGCTGAATGGATACAAAAACAAGACCCATATATATGCTGTCTACAAGAGACCCACTTCAGACCTAGAGACACATACAGACTGAAAGTGAGGGGATGGAAAAAGATATTCCATGCAAATGGAAATCAAAAGAAAGCTGGAGTAGCAATTCTCATATCAGACAAAATAGACTTTAAAATAAAGACTATTACAAGAGACAAAGAAGGACACTATATAATGATCAAGGGATCGATCCAAGAGGAAGGTATAACAATTGTAAATATTTATGCACCCAACATAGGAGCACCTCAATACATAAGGCAAATACTAACAGCCATAAAAGGGGAAATCGACAGTAACACAATCATAGTAGGGGACTTTAACACCCCATTTTCACCAATGGACAGATCATCCAAAATGAAAATAAATAAGGAAACACAAGCTTTAAATGATACATTAAACAAGATGGACTTAATTGATATTTTTAGGACATTCCACCCAAAAACAACAGAATACACATTTTTCTCAAGTGCTCATGGAACATTCTCCAGGATAGATCATATCTTGGGTCACAAATCAAGCCTTGGTAAATTTAAGAAAATTGAAATCGTATCAAGTATCTTTTCCGACCACAACGCTATGAGACTAGATATCAATTACAGGAAAAGATCTGTAAAAAATACAAACACATGGAGGCTACACAATACACTACTTAATAACGAAGTGATCACTGAAGAAATCAAAGGGGAAATCAAAAAATACCTAGAAACAAATGACAATGGAGACACAACGACCCAAAACCTATGGGATGCAGCAAAAGCAGTTCTAAAGAGGGAAGTTTATAGCAATACAAGCCTACATCAAGAAACAGGAAACATCTCGAATAAACAACCTAACCTTGCACCTAAAGCAATTAGAGAAAGAAGAACAAAAAAACCCCAAAGCTAGCAGAAGGAAAGAAATCATAAAGATCAGATCAGAAATAAATGAAAAAGAAATGAAGGAAACAATAGCAAAAATCAATGAAACTAAAAGCTGGTTCTTTGAGAAGATAAACAAAATTGATAAACCATTAGCCAGACTCATCAAGAGAAAAAGGGAGAAGACTCAAATCAATAGAATTAGAAATGAAAAAGGAGAAGTAACCACTGACACTGCAGAAATACAAACGATCATGAGAGATTACTACAAGCAACTCTATGCCAATAAAATGGACAACCTGGAAGAAATGGACAGATTCTTAGAAATGCACAACCTGCCGAGACTGAACCAGGAAGAAATAGAAAATATGAACAGACCAATCACAAGCACTGAAATTGAAACTGTGATTAAAAATCTTCCAACACACAAAAGCCCAGGACCAGATGGCTTCACAGGCGAATTCTATCAAACATTTAGAGAAGAGCTAACACCTATCCTTCTCAAACTCTTCCAAAATATTGCAGAGGGAGGAACACTCCCCATCTCATTCTACGAGGCCACCATCACCCTGATACCAAAACCAGACAAAGATGTCACAAAGAAAGAAAACTACAGGCCAGTATCACTGATGAACACAGATGCAAAAATCCTCAACAAAATACTAGCAAACAGAATCCAACAGCACATTAAAAGGATTATACACCATGATCAAGTGGGGTTTATTCCAGGAATGCAAGGATTCTTCAATATACACAAATCAGTCAACGTGATACATCATATTAACAAATTGAAGGAGAAAAACCATATGATCATCTCAATAGATGCAGAGAAAGCTTTCGACAAAATTCAACACCCATTTATGATAAAAGCCCTGCAGAAAGTAGGCATAGAGGGAACTTTCCTCAACATAATAAAGGCCATATATGACAAACCCACAGCCAACATTGTCCTCAATGGTGAAAAACTGAAACCATTTCCACTAAGATCAGGAACAAGACAAGGTTGCCCACTCTCACCACTATTATTCAACATAGTTTTGGAAGTGTTAGCCACAGCAATCAGAGAAGAAAAAAAAGTAAAAGGAATCCAAATCGGAAAAGAAGAAGTAAAGCTGTCACTGTTTGCAGATGACATGATACTATACATAGAGAATCCTAAAGATGCTACCAGAAAACTACTAGAGCTAATCAATGAATTTGGTAAAGTAGCAGGATACAAAATTAATGCACAGAAATCTCTTGCCTTCCTATATACTAATGATGAAAAATCTGAAAGTGAAATTAAGAAAACACTCCCGTTTACCATTGCAACAAAAAGAATAAAATATCTAGAAATAAACCTACCTAAGGAGACAAAAGACCTGTATGCAGAAAATTATAAGACACTGATGAAAGAAATTAAAGATGATACAAATAGATGGAGAGATATACCATGTTCTTGGATTGGAAGAATCAACATTGTGAAAATGACTCTGCTACCCAAAGCAATCTACAGAGTCAATGCAATCCCTATCAAACTACCACTGGCATTTTTCACAGAACTAGAACAAAAAATTTCACAATTTGTATGGAAACACAAAAGACCACGAATAGCCAAAGCAATCTTGAGAACGAAAAATGGAGCTGGAGGAATCAGGCTCCCTGACTTCAGACTATATTACAAAGCTACAGTAATCAAGACAGTTTGGTACTGGCACAAAAACAGAAATATAGATCAATGGAACAGGATAGAAAGCCCAGAGATAAACCCATGCACATATGGTCACCTTATCTTTGATAAAGGAGGCAAGCATATACAGTGGAGAAAAGACAGCCTCTTCAATAAGTGGTGCTGGGAAAATTGGACAGGTACATGTAAAAGTATGAAATTAGAACACTCCCTGACACCATACACAAAAATAAACTCAAAATGGATTAAAGACCTAAGTGTAAGGCCAGACACTATCAAACTCTTAGAGGAAAACATAGGCAGAACACTCTATGACATAAATCACAGCAAGATCCTTTTTGACCCAGCTCCTAGAGAAATGGAAATAAAAACACAAATAAACAAATGGGACCTAATGAAACTTCAAAGCTTTTGCACAGCAAAGGAAACCATAAACAAGACGAAAAGACAACCCTCAGAATGGGAGAAAATATTTGCAAATGAAGCAACTGACAAAGGATTAATCTCCAAGATTTACAAGCAGCTCATGCAGCTCAATAACAAAAAAACAAACAACCCAATCCAAAAATGGGCAGAAGACCTAAATAGACATTTCTCCAAAGAAGAGATACAGATTGCCAACAGACACATGAAAGAATGCTCAACATCATTAATCATTAGAGAAATGCAAATCAAAACTACAATGAGGTATCATCTCACACCGGTCAGAATGGCCATCATCAAAAAATCTAGAAACAATAAATGCTGGAGAGGGTGTGGAGAAAAGGGAACACTCTTGCACTGTTGGTGAGAATGTAAATTGATGCAGCCACTATGGAGAACAGTATGGAGGTTCCTTAAAAAACTAAAAATAGAACTACCATACGACCCAGCAATCCCACTACTGGCCATATACCCTGAGAAAACCATAATTCAGAAAGAGTCATGTACCAAAATATTCATTGCAGCTCTGTTTACAATAGCCAGGACATGGAAGCAACCTAGGTGTCCACCATCGGATGAATGGATAAAGAAGATGTGGCACATATATACAATGGAATATTACTCAGCCATAAAAAGAAACGAAATGGAGGTATTTGTAGTGAGGTGGATGGAGTTAAGAGTCTGTCATACAGAGTGAAGTAAGTCAGAAAGAGAAAAAGAAATACAGTATGCTAACACATATATATGGAATCTAAGGGAAAAAAAAAAAAAAAAGGTCATGAAGAACCTAGTGGCAAGACGGGAATAAAGACACAGACCTACTAGAGAATGGACTTGAGGATATGGGGAGGGGGAGGGGTGAGATGTGACAGGGGGAGAGAGTGTCATGGATATATATACACTACCAAATGTAAAATAGATAGCTAGTGGGAAGCAGCCGCATAGCACAGGGAGATCAGCTCGGTGCTTTGTGACCACCTAGTGGGGTGGGATAGGGAGGGTGGGAGGGAGGGAGATGCAAGAGGGAAGAGATATGGGAACATATGTATATGTATAACTGATTCACTTTGTTATAAAGCAGAAAGTAACACACCATTGTAAAGCAATTATACTTCAATAAAGATGTTTAAAAAAAAACAATCATGCACAGCTTTCTTTTGTTCCAGGAGTCATTCAAGCATATAATAAGAGTTCCAGCAAGTTGAAACCTCTTGTATCTGGTTATTTTCAGGAAGTTGTAAACCTGCTGCAACCAAGTCAGTAGTTGTCAGCAAGTATATAAAAAAATGCCATCATTCCAACTCTCATTAGCAAAAAGCTCTCCATCTTCAGTCGCTTCCATTAAGTTTCATTAATGGTTTGCATTTACTGGTTTTTTTAAATAAATTTTTTTTTTAATAAAAAAAAAAAAAAAATCACAAATCCACAGGCCCTAACCCAAGCCTACTGAACTGAATCAAAAACTCTGGGGGTGAGGCTCAGCAACAGTGTTTTAACAAGCTTCCAGGCGATTCTGATTGAGAGCTAGAGTTTGAGAACCACATTGTTAATGTATACCCAAGAGGAGAAAATGCACTTTTATCTAGTATTGCTTAGCCAGAATAACAGAATGCTACAATTAATAATACCTCACATAAGAACAGAACACATAAAAAGCTTAATTTTAGTTTTAAACACAATAGGGAAACTACAGCTCACTGTCTTACAAAACTTGATTTAAATAGAAAATTGTTAAAACTTTAGAAAATGTAAACAACCTAGTGAATTCAATATTAACAATGCTTGTGCTTATAGGTCCTATAGGGCAGACCCTTACACACCTAACACCCCATTCTTGCCTCTCATTTACCTTGTGTTGGAGTCAGCTGTTAATGGTTATCTTTAAGCACTGGTTTTCTAAAAAGGTCACTACTGCTCCCTAAGAAGCATTTACTGGTGGTCATAACGACTGGTAGTACTACTGGACTTTTAAATAAGAAGGGGCCAGGCACATTTATTGTTCTGCCATATGTAAGACAGTCATACCCAAAGAACTTTCTCATGTTCCACCTGACTAAACCCAGTACAAATATAAAGTGGTAGTACTTTTGTATCTAATCACATTGAAGTGTTTTCACAAGTAGTTATGCGAAAAGCCCAGTAATATAGGATATGGTCATTATGAAAAAGGATAGTTAAAATTATTAAATAATTAAGCTTGAAATTATTAAATGGTTTATGTACTGGCACATTCTCTCAATATATTACAGCATTTCTAACCACACAGACGGAAAGTTTCGTTTAATAGTGCTAATTAGTATGTAACAGTAGAGTCTGGATTGCTTTTAATAGACTTAGAATCAAATATTAACATAGCAGAGAGGGACTTCCCTGGTGGCGCAGTGGTTAAGAATCCGGCTGCCAATGCAGGGGAGATGGATTCGAGCCCTGCTCCGGGAAGATATCACATGCCGTGGAGCAACTCAGCCCTGCGCCACAACTACTGAGCCTGGGTTCTAGAGCCCGCAAACCACAACTACTTAGCCCACGTACCACAACTACTGAAGCCCATGTGCTCTAGGGCCCGTGCTCCACAACAAGAGAAGCCACTGCAATGAGAAGCCCGCGCACCTCAACGAAGAGTAGCCCCCGCTCACCGCAACTACAGAAAGCCCGCACACAGCAAGGAAGACCCAACGCAGACAAAAATAAAAATTAAAAAATAAATAAATGAATAAAATAGCAGAGAAATATGAAATGAAGGATTTTAGTGAATTTCATTGATAAAGGCTATTTTACAAATATGTCATATTATCAATACTATTACCCTGGATGCTTTCTAAAATTTTATGGAATTGTAAGACATCATGTTGTAAACATTATATACTGAAGTTAATTTCAGGTTGCCTGTTGTTTTCAATCTTACTCTGACACTGTCCCTAAACGAAACAACCTCCAGATAGACTCTTGCACCACTTTTCCTATTTTTCAGCCTATTTCAACTTTAAAAAGGTCTCTGAGGCCTTTGTACATATCAGAGCCTTGGCCTATACTGGAATTTCGAGATTAGACACTACACTTTAAAATAAGATCTACCTCATTTTTCTCTACTTTGATCAGCTATAATTTATTCTGGCAGGTATATTATCCTTAATTCACTTAGGTTATTTCCCTCTTTTTCTTATATTTGTTTAAGTCTATTATTTCTTACCTTTTCTATCTGTTCTTTCATATTCCAGTGATTCTTACACAGAAGGGCTTCTGACCTTCTCTTAAGCCCAAATCTTTTCTTCTAAATAGGAACAACATTTTGTGTCTTCTAATAGAGTTTTTCCCAAATGTACATGTATTGAAACAAATATTATTTCTTTATAAATCATTTTTTAAAATTTT
Source organism: Eubalaena glacialis (assembly GCF_028564815.1). Lineage (NCBI taxonomy): Eukaryota > Metazoa > Chordata > Mammalia > Artiodactyla > Balaenidae > Eubalaena > Eubalaena glacialis. The sequence goes on from NC_083728.1 coordinate 25,275,396, forward strand.
CTTCTTTGTATTACAGTTAGTGTTATGTATCTGTATTTTTTGGAGATTGTAGATACATTATTTCACATCTACCAACTTCATTCCGTGAGGATATTATAAATATGTTAAAAAAATGGGATATTAGATCTGATAAGGTCAAGAACCACCAGATTAAATTGTTATATACATCACTCTTACAACTTTCTTTTCCTACACTGGGTGGAAGGAAGGTTAAACCAATGTCCTCTAAAATTCGATGAACCACAATCTCACTGTCTCTGTCTTCCACAGGTATCCTTTTGTGTTGCTTTAGACTGCTCCATCCAACCCCAAATATTATCCTCAAGAAAAGACCTAGTTCTTGTTTTTTTAATAATCAGATTTCCAGTTTATACTGAGAAGCTTGTACCAGTTTTTTCTTCATTTTGGTCACTATTCCTTACCTCTCCAACCGCCAACATGGTTTCTCTTTTTCAAACTACAGAGCATTCTCAAAGGACTTACAAATTATCCTTTTTGAGACTTCTTTCTCTGTAGCACTAGATAAAAACTTCCCTTCTATATTGCTTCGGAGAGACTAAAATATTTATTCTCTGGCCTCTCCTTTAAGTCTGTTTCTAGGCTAGTCATGTCTCACCCCTAAATGTTTCTAAGCATTGGCTCTCTACTCTTCTCTGTATTCTATTTCTGCATAAGCCCATCCATTCTCACAGCTTCAAATGTCACTGCTTCACTGCTCTTATGAGTCTACTTTCTCCCTCTACTCTTACCTCTAAACTCATGCTTTAACAACACCTGAAAACCGTCCCCTCACTGAGATTTTCTACTTGGTTGTCTGATAGTCACCTTAAACTCAGCAGATTCTTTTTTTTTTAAGATTTTTAGAAATTTCATGTAATGTCTGAAACATTTATATTAACATATTTCCATACAAATAACCCAATGAAAGTTTAGTATTAGTTGTTTTGTTTGTTTTATACTGCAGGTTCTTATTAGTCATCAATTTTATACACATCAGTGTATACATGTCAATCCCAATCGCCCAATTCAGCACACCACCATCCCCATCCCACCGCAGTTTTCCCCCCTTGGTGTCCATATGTCTGTTCTCTACATCTGTGTCTCAACTTCTGCCCTGCAAACCGGCTCATCTGTACCACTGTTCTAGGTTCCACATACATGCGTTAATATACGATATTTGTTTTTCTCTTTCTGACTTATTTCACTCTGTATGACAGTCTCTAGATCCATCCACATCTCAACAAATGACTCAATTTCGTTCCTTTTTATGGCTGAGTAATATTCCATTGTATATATGTACCACCTGTTCTTTATCCATTCGTCTGTTGATGGGCATTTAGGCTGCTTCCATGACCTGGCTATTGTAAATAGTGCTGCAATGAACATTCGGGTGCATGTGTCTTTTTGAATTACGATTTTCTCTGGGTATGTGCCCAGTAGTGGGATTGCTGGGTCATATGGTAATTCTATTTTAGATTTTTAAGGAACCTCCATATTGTTCTCCATAGTGGCTGTATCAATTTACATTCCCACCAACAGTGCAAGAGGGTTCCCTTTTCTCCACACCCTCTCCAGCACTTGTTGTTTGTAGATTTTCTGATGATGCCCATTCTAACCAGTGTGAGGTGATACCTCATTGTAGTTTTGATTTGCATTTCTCTAATAATTAGTGATGTTGAGCATCTTTTCATGTACTTCGTGGCCATCTGTATGTCTTCTTTGGAGAAATGTCTATTTAGGTCTTCTGCCCATTTTTGGATTGGGTTGTTTGTTTTTTTAATATTGAGCTGCATGAGCTGTTTATATATTTTGGAGATTAATCCTTTGTCCGTTGATTCGTTTGCAAATATTTTCTCCCATTCTGAGGGTTGTCTTTTCGTCTTGTTTATGGTTTCCTTTGCTGTGCAAAAGCTTTGAAGTTTCATTAGGTCCCATTTGTTTATTTGTGTTTTTATTTCCATTACTCTAGGAGGTGGATCAAAAAAGATCTTGCTGTGATTTATGTCAAAGAGTGTTCTTCCTATGTTTTCCTCTAAGAGTTTTATAGTGTCCAGTCTTACATTTAGGTCTCTAATCCATTTTGAGTTTATTTTTGCGTATGGTGTTAGGGAGTATTCTAATTTCATTCTTTTACATGTAGCTGTCCAGTTTTCCCAGCACCACTTATTGAAGAGACTGTCTTTTCTCCATTGTATATCTTTGCCTCCTTTGTCATAGATGAGTTGACCATAGGTGCGTGGGTTTATCTCTGGGCTTTCTATCTTGTTCCATTGATTTATGCTTCTGTTTTTGTGCCAGTACCATATTGTCTTGATTACTGTAGCTTTGTAGTATAGTCTGAAGTCAGGGAGTCTGATTCCTCCAGCTCCGTTTTTTTCCCTCAAGACTGCTTTGGCTATTCGGGGTCTTTTGTGTCTCCATACAAATTTTAAGATGATTTGTTCTAGCTCCGTAAAAAATGCCATTGGTAATTTGATAGGGATTGCACTGAATCTGTAGATTGCTTTGGGTAGTATAGTCATTTTCACAATGTTGATTCTTCCAATCCAAGAACATGGTATATCTCTCCATCTGTTGGTATCATCTTTAATTTCTTTCATCAGTGTCTTATAGTTTTCCGCATACAGGTCTTTTGTCTCCCTAGATAGGTTTATTCCTAGGTATTTTATTCTTTTTGTTGCAATGGTAAATGGGAGTGTTTCCATAATTTCACTTTCAGATTTTTCATCATTAGTGTATAGAAATGCAAGAGATTTCTGTGAATTAATTTTGTATCCTGCAACTTTACCATATTCATTAATTAGCTCTAGCAGTTTTCTGGTGGCAGTTTTAGGATTCTCTATGTATAGTATCATGTCATCTGCAAACAGTGACAGTTTTACTTCTTCTTTTCCAACTTGTATTCCTTTTATTTCTTTTTCTTCTCTGATTGCCGTGGCTAGGACTTCCAGAACTATGTTGAATAATAGTGGTGAGAGTGAACATCCTTGTCTCGTTCCTGATCTTAGAGGAAATGTTTTTAGTTTTTCACCGTTGAGAATGATGTTTGCTGTGGGTTTGTCATATATGGCCTTTATTATGTTGAGGCAGGTTCCCTCTATGCCCACTTTCTGGAGAGTTTTTATCATAAATGGGTGTTGAATTTTGTCAAAAGCTTTTTCTGCATCTATTGAGATGATCATATGGTTTTTATTCTTCAATTTGTTAATATGGTGTATCACATTGATTTGCGTATATTGAAGAATCCTTGCATCCCTGGGATAAATCCCACTTGATTGTGGTGTATGATCCTTTTAATGTGTTGTTGGATTCTGTTTGCTAGTATTTTGTTGAGGATTTCTGCTTCTATATTCATCAGTGATATTGGTCTGTAATTTTCTTTTTTTGTAGTGTCTTTGTCTGGTTTTGGTATCAGGGTGATGGTGGCCTCATAGAATGAGTTTGGGAGTATTCCTTCCTCTGCAATTTTGTGTCAGTAGATTCTTTACACTTCACAACTTCTCCATGTTTCATAACATGGTAAACATTCTTCCTTTATATTTCATTTTCTAATCAAGTCCTATTTCTACCTTTGGAACTTCTCTAGCATTTCTCTCTTCTTTTCCATCCCTATTTTATCTCCTAAGATCAGGTTATCATTGCTCTAATCATTCTTCCTATTTCCAGGCTCTTCCATCTGCATGCTATACCTTACTATCAAATCTTCCTAAAAGGCAGCTTCAGCAAGTTCACCTGTCTTCAAAAAGTTCCCACAGCTTCCAAAACCCTAAGTAATGTCCAAATTCTTTTGGTCTGGCTTTTAAAGTCTTTTGAACTGGTTCCACACACTGTATCCAGAATTGCCTATTTAATTCTTTAATTCTGACTCTCTCTTCTCCAGCTGAAAAAGACTTAGGGATCACAACTTCTATCCTCTTATGGTACTTGCATAGTGTTGGTGTTAAAGAAAGACTTGAATTTACTTATTTAGTCACAAAATAAATATTCTTAAGGTCATTCATTTCAAAATAACATACAATTTAATCAGTGACTATTATGTGACAGGCACTGTACTAGGCACTAGAAATAAAAAGATGAAGATATGGATCTATATCTCAAAGAGCTCCAGGTATAACAGGGAAGAGTGGTAAACAAGTCATTAAAATATAATACAAACAATAGTAGTGTCTCTCATAGGAGACACTGAAATGTTTGCCTTATGACTGAATGAAGAAACAGATCTACATATAGAAGACCATTATCCTACTGAGTTAAAATGTGGGATCTAGCCTAAGAGTTAAAAACTTCTAGAGATAAGGATTACAAAGTGATTTAAAAGTTGACACAGGGCTTCCCTGGTGGCGCAGTGGTTGAGAATCTGCCTGCCAATGCAGGGGACACGGGTTTGAGTCCTGGTCTGGGAAGATCCCACAAGCCACGGAGCAACTAGGCCCGTGAGCCACAATTACTGAGCCTGCGCGTCTGGAGCCTTGCTCCGCAACAAGAGAGGCCGCGATAATGAGAGGCCCACACACCACGATGAAGAGTGGCCCCCACTTGCCGCAACTAGAGAAAGCCCTCGCACAGAAACGAAGACCCAACACAGCCATAAATAAATAAATAAATAAATAATTTTTAAAAAAAGTTGACACAAATCCAGGTTAACTGTGTCTAATTAAGAAAATATACTTGTCTTTGTTACTTGACACACTGTATACACATTAATATAACAGCAGTGTGATAAACAATTTTCTGTATAGGAAAAGTGATCCTGTAGACATACCCATGAGGTCAGCAAATCCTCCAACTGGCAATCGGCAGGTTCCAGTTACAAACTGCAAAAGTCTCATTCTCTTCTCATTATCGATTTCTTTAACAAACTGTTAAAAGCACATTTAAAGAGATACATAAGTCATATGTGACGTTCAGAATACTAAACAAGAAAGAAAAAAATCATTTCAAATCTTAACCAAACTCCCAGTGTTAGATGCACTGGAAAATGACTGAACCTACCACTGTGGACGGTAGAGCTTCTCCATGTTTGTCAAAAGCCCTACCAACCTTCCCCTATACCAATCCTAGTACCACATCCTTATAGGGAAACAGATAAAGAAGAGTGCCCTGGGCCCAAGAGCTCCTTACTCATGCAGTCTCAAGATCAGCTCTTCTAGGGCACTCCTCCTTTTCCCTCTAGATCTGCCTATCCTATAGAAATTCATGTGGTTACAAAGGACACAGAGGTTGAGTCAGAACAGACTTTTTGGTTTTATGAACAAATGAAATCAAGCTCACAAATTCTGACCAAGATATATCCCAGTAATGTTCTTCTCTCAATGTTCTTTATGTTTTGGTGTAGCTATGTGTTGCCAGAATTATGTGGCTTTTAACTCCTACAATTCTGACTCAAAACATTTAAGTGTCTAGCGAATGCTTTCTAGCCTGTAGCACAAGAATTTTGTCTCAGCCAAATGTTTTTTTTGTAAAGAATTTTTATCCTACTGTACTAATTGTATTTGTTACAGAAGCCCAGTCAGCTCAGCTTCTTATGAATTTCTTTACATAAATTTCTTCACATAATTAGCAGGCATTAAAAAAATTTTTTCTACTGTGGTTAAATATACATTAACATAAAAATTTACCATTTTAAGTGTACAATTCAATGGCATTAAGTACATTTACACTGTTGTGTAACCATCACCACTATTTACAGAATTTTTTTATTATATCAAACAAAAACTCATTTCATTAAACTTATCTCCTTGCTTCTGCCTCCCTTCTCCCCAGTCCCTGGTAACCTTTATTCTACTTCCTGTCTCTATAAATTTGCTTATTCTAGATACCTCATATAAGTGGACTCATACAATATCTGTCCTTTTGTGCCTGGCTGATTTCACTTAGCATAATATCCTTAAGGTTCACCCATGTTGTAGCCTATGTTAGAATTCCCTTTCTTCTTAAGGTTGGACAATATTCCACTGTATATATATATACCACATTTGGTTTATCCAATCATCTCTTGATAGACATTTTAGGTTGCTTCCACCTTTTGGCTAATGTGAATAATGCTGATATGAACATAGTTATACAACTATCTGTTTGAGTCCCTGCTTTCAATTCTTTTGGTTATACCTAGGAGTAGAATTGCTAGACCATATTAATTCTATGTTTAACGTTTTGAGGAACCACCAAACTGTTTTCCACAGTGGTGTACCATTTTATATCGCCAGCAGCAACGCAGGAGAGTTCCAATTTCTCCACATCCGTACCAAGGATGATTATTTCTTTTTTTTTTTTTTTTTTAATAATAGCCACCTTTTAATGGGTATATGTCTCACTGTGGTTTTGATTTGCACTTCCCTAATGATTAGTGATGCTGAGCAACTTTTCATGTGCTTATAGCAGAAATTTTGTGAAGAGACACCATTATGATTCCAAACCAAGGCTCTCGCTCAAGCTACACCTTCTAAACATTAAGTAATTCTTAATGAGATATGAATGATGAAAACCATACTTCAGACAGTTCTATAAAATTCCAAAAGCATTTAGATCAAATGCAGGGGAATATTATTATCTGGGGTTGTCTTATACTCTGGGCAAAGGTGCAAGGTGTGTGTTGCTTACTTGGCAATAGTCAAAGAATGCTGTTATAATCGGTATTCATTTATTGTAATGCATAGAATGGAATGAGGAGCCTTAACATACTGGTACATTTTCTTCTGTGACTCATTTCCATATGTGGTAAGTAATTTCTACAAAAATTATGGTATGTCTTCCAAAAGAAAGAAACTGAGACAAACCTGCCAAAACCACATGATTTGTTTGCTTGTCCTAGTGTAATGACGGTAGATGGCATGTCTTTGCCAGTCATTCAAATCAATCTCTTGCATTCCACATAAAAGAACCTTTAGGGATGAAAAAGACAAATGGTTTCTTTAGGTAACTGTACAACCTATATAAAAATGCTAGACATAGTTAAGACTAGTATTAAACAACTTTCAAAAATTTGATCAGGAGGCTTTGGCTTGTAAACTGTGTATCAAGAATTTTATCTATATTATTTGTAAAAGCTGAGTTTCCATGATTGGTGTCATATATACACATATTCAGGTATATAAGTCACTCACTGGACAGAGGTTCTAATACTTTTCTTTTTTTGGTAACACTTTATATATTTGGATAAATTATGGACTTCTTTTAACCACTGGGGATGCTTCAGAAACATACTGCCAGAATAAAAAATACTATTGCCATTGGAAAGATGATAAAGTGAGTTGAAAACAGACACCTGAAGGCATTATTTACCAGCATGCTGCAGAGGAAAGAACAACTCATTACCTCTAATTCCTTTGCATCAAAGTACTGCAAATACTGCTGGGGAAGAATTTCATTAAAGCCCTCAAAGAAAGCTTGTGTCTGTTCTTCAACACCGCGAGACAACCTCCATTCAGCTACCATTCTGGTAAATAAATATAAAAAAAACTATGAGGAAGTTTAGATTTTACCTTTAAATTCTGAGTATAAAAATAATTTTTAAAAACTTTATGAAAAGTGTCAAATATATATATAAGTAAAATAAATGAACCCTATGTACAGATATCTCAGCTTCAATACAATACCAATCTTATTTAATTATGCCCCTATCCATACCCTAGATAGCATATAATTTCATTTTAAACAAACATCTCAGTATATATTTCTATAAAATGAGGCCTCTTTTTATTTTAATTTGCGTAATTTATTATGCAAAATCTCTGTAACTCAAGGTTAGTTCATCATTAATTAAGGTCTTAACCTAAAATATGCTCAATGCTATGCTCAATGCTGGGGGAGATTCAGGAGTATAAGCTATTCCTTTCTTGAAGCAGCTTAAAGTTTTTTGTTTTTTTTTTTACATCTTTATTGGAGTATAACTGCTTTACAATGTTGGGTTAGTTTCTGCTGTACAACTAAGTGAATCAGCTATATGTATACATATATCCCCATATCCCCTACCTTTTGAGCCTCCCTCCCACCCTCCGTATCCCACCCCTCTAGGTGGTCACAAAGCACTGCTGATCTCCCTGTGCTATGCAGCAGCTTCCCACTAGCCATCCATTTTACATTTGGTAGTGTATATATGTCAGTGCTACTCTCTCACTTCGTCCCAGCTTCCCCTTCCCCCACTGTGTCCTCAAGTCCATTCTCTACGTCTGCGTCTTTATTTTTTTATTTATGTTTTTAAAAAACATAACTACAATTCTATCATCACACCAAAAAAGTGAACAATAATTCCTTTATATCAAATATTCAGTGCTCAACTTCTACTGACTGACTCAAATTTATGGACATATTGATTGAATCAGATTAGATTTTCTTCTAATCTTCATCTACATAGATACATATTAACAGAGTTAAAATCACATCAAATACAAATTTTATTACAGAATATTTATTTTAACAATTTTAACAAGCAAACACGTATTTTAGGCATTTGATTACTTCATAACAATTTCAGACAACCAAAGTCCTAAAGTTTATTAAAACTCTGAAATTTTGGAAAATGGCAGTGTAGTTTGTATTGGACTAATCTTCCAGGTGATTATAATTATAAACACTGGGCAAATTACAGAAAACAAATGTCTGAAGGTGTCAGAGAGAAACCAAAGGCAGGCAGAAACTGGTGGGGACAAGATTCTTGAAGGAAGCTGGCACACTGGAGCAGAGCCGCGTTTACTAGGCTTTTCCTTTGAGGGCACTTCCCAGTTTGCAAAAAGCACAGGGAAATGAAACTCAAACTAAAAGCAACAGTATTATTGGGCTGAGGAGACATGAGATTGGGAGCTTAAAGCTGCCAAAGCAGCTACAGAAAAATCCCTGGAAGAAAAAAGACAAAGAAAAGGAGCTCCCAAATCTGCACAGAAACACACTTCAACTCCTTAGCTCACTCCTAAATACACATGTCTAGGATGATGAAACTCCAAGGAACCCTGTGCAATGAACAAGTGGAAAGCCAAAGACCCAACCAGAAATTTCAGCAGCCACCTAGGGCTGTAGAGGTAGAATTTAAGCTTAATTCTTACAAATTAATGGTAAAACACCTTGGGCTTTCCATTGTAAGGACTATGAACCATGTTCTAGGAATAAACATTATGTTTTAGGATTAAAAGCAAAATGGAAATAGACTAGCTCTAGCAAGCTTCCAAACAATCAATGTGATCTGTCCTTAATTTAACTGTCTGTCTAAACAAAACTCAATACTTTTCAAAGGGGAAAAAAAAAAGAACTCAGAGTCTCTACCCTGTGTCATCCACAATAAAAAATGACTACATAGGCAAAGAAGCAGGAAAATGTGACCCATAAGAGAAAAAAGTCCATAGAATAAGGCCAACTGATAGCCCAATGCTGAAGTTAGTAAATACTTTCTAAAAGCTATTAAAAATGTATTAAATAATTTATAGGACAAGATGGACAAAATATATGAAGAGATGAAGATTCTCAACACAGAAACTCTTGAAAGAAGCAAATGGAAATTAAAGAATATCTGAATATCTGACATGAAAATTTAATTGGATGAGCTTAAAAGCAGTGAATTCAAACGAAGATCAATCAAAATGGCCTAAACTGAAGCACAGAAAAAATGAAAAAAATATAAACAGCATCTGGGATGATATCAAAGGTTAAATATACATGTATCTGAAGTCTCTGAAGTATGAAAGAGGGAACGAAGCAAAAGGAACATCGACAGAGAAAAAGCACAAAAATTGTCCACAACTGCTGAAATGGCATCAATCAGGAGAACATAAAAGCGCGTATATACGAGGCAAAATGCTAAAAAACCTTTAGAAAATCTTTTAAAAGCCACAGAAAAAAACATACATTTCATCCAGAAAACAAGAGAAACAGTGGCTCACATCATCAAAAATAGAAGACAATAACGGAATGACATTATTGAAAGAAAGTGCTAAAAAAAAGAGAAAAAAAACTATAAACCTAGAATTCTAAATCTAGTGAACATATCCTTCAAAACTGAAGATGACATACAGATGTTTTTGGATAAAAGCTGAGAGAATTTATTGCCAGCAGGCACACACTAACAGAAATGGTGAAGGAAGTTTTTAAGGCTGAAGGGAAATGATCCCAGATGGAAAAAATGGATCTGCAGAAAGAAATGAAGAGAACCAGAAATAGCAAGGTGAGTAAATATAAAAGACTATTATTCCCTAATTTCTTTTAAAATCTATTGATTGCTTAAAGCAAGAATATAGTATTATGGGGTTATAAACATAAGAAATAAAATGATAACAATAGCACAAATGGCTGAAATGAGATAAACAGAATTATACTATTATGAGCCTCTTATAATGTACAAGTAGTATATTAATTATAAATTATGATGTTACATATAATATTAATGTATTAGTATAATATTAATTAAAGGTGATAAGTTAAGGATGCATATATTCATTAGAGCAGTCACTAAAAATTAAAGAGGTATAGCTAAGAAAAAACCAAAGATATATAAAAAGAAAACTAGAAATTATTAATACAAAAGAGGGCAGGAAAGGAGGAACAAAAGAAATTGGGAAATAGAAGAAACAAATAGCAAGGTGGCAGGCTTAAGTCCAATCATATCAGTAATAACATTAAATTTAAATGTACCAATTGCAACTAAAAGTAACGATTATCAGAATGGATAAAAGTAGCAAGACCTAAGAATATGCTGCTTTTAGGAAACATACTTTAAACAGAAAGACAAAGGATTGAAAATAAAGGATGGAGGAAGATATACCATGCAAATATTAATCACAAGAAATGTGGAGAGGATATATTAATATTTAAAAAGTAGAAAAGCAGGCAAGAGATCCAGAAACTGGAACTCAAGAATCAGTAGCTATGTGAAATCTCACCCCTATCTGACTGAACTGGTGTTGAGAATATGTCAGTGAACTAATAACTATTGAGACTAAAAGTATGAACTAATGCAAAGCATAAGAGACTACACTAAGAAAACCATCTTTTTACTTAAAAATTTTACCTGATCTTCAAATATTCCCCACAAAAATATCTGCATATAAATTTGAGATTCTTTTCAATGCCATGATGTCACATGGCATAGTAGTTACAGAACTGGTATTTAAAAAAGTGATCCAGCACTGCTTCTAGCCTTAACACTCCCACTTCTGGAGAAAACCTGAAAGTTCTATATGACCAAACTTCTTTTCTATTACTTTATAAATTTTCATATTTCTGGTTAAATTGAAATATATCAGAAAGGGGGGATTAAACTCATTAGCATCCACTAGACTAATTCTTTGTAAGGTTTACAGTTTGAATTAACCTGCAGGATAGTCCCTCTACCTTGCTGCCTCCACAACAACCTGTCCTCTCTCTCATGGACTTTGCTGCCAGACTCGTTAAAAAGAAATTTAGACTGTCTACTGAATTTAGTCCTTAATTTCTTGTAATCTGGCCTCTATATCTACCATTGGGCTACAGTTCTAACTGTTCTCTTAAGGGTTATCATAACTTATTAGCCACAACATCTTCTAAAGATTCTTCATTTTCCTTGGCTTCTGAAATGCAGGACATGGCAAATGGGCTATCTATTCTGAGCTGCCTGACAGCATCACACACCATGGCAACTCTTCTCTATTTACGATTTGTGACTTGTGCTTTCCAGCCTCTGTATCTCTGCATATAACTTTTGCTCTTATTTCTACATAACTGAATCCTTCCCAACCATCAAGGCTCAAATTAAATACCATCAGATTCTTGCTCCATGATTATAGCTAGATAAAAGGATGTCTCCCATAGCACTTTTCTTGTTCCTCTCTGAATGTACTTACAAGGTAGGACGTGGTGTATTGCATCCTTAATAATACATGAGCAGTTCTCATAATTAGTATAAAGGCAAATATTTTTTGAAATACTGTCCACTAGTACTACTAAGCAATTATCAACGTGCTATACAGTCCAACAGAAAGGCTAAAAACTATGTCAAAAGGAGCATTCTCTCTTACCTGATATATTCCTCTTTATTTTCTTCTGTTACAAGAATATTGCCACCATTGGGTTTCAAATCATGACTCTTGATTTCACCTAAAATTTCTTTATCGACGGAAAAATACATTTCCAAACCACATTCCTCAATATTGTTTTCTCTGCCCAAATGAAAGTAACAGTTACACTAATTCAGTCATGTAAGAGTTTTTTTTTAACTAAAGGACTATGTTCTTAAATAACTATTGTTAAACTGTAACATCGGAATTAACAACAAAACTGGAACATTATGCTCTAAAATCACATTTTTGCCTAAGATATTTCTATAAAATTTATCATATTGAATAATTAGACAGGTTTAATGTAAACCATTTAAATTCAGTAAACCAATTACATGCTTACAGTCTGAATACGTTACCAACACAACAATGATAAATTAAAAGGAAACAAACTTACTTAACCCAGATGAGAGAATTGTAAAATTCTGGATCAATAGATTCTAAATCCTTGAGTCCAACTGGTTTGTTCAAGATACGCTTATAGAATGGCAAAGAAAAACCTGTGTCTATGAATTTCCCATGGAACAGAGCCTATGCAAGAAGAAAACAATACCATTTAAGATAATTTTATATCTTATAAGATATAAAAGATTTTATATCTTATATCTCATTGTATTTCAGAATGTTTCTGTTTTTTGAATGAAGAACTCATCTAACAAACAAAACAAACTCCCCTGTCATATGATCTATTATGGAATATTTCTGGGAAAAGGGCAGATATAACAAGCCCAATCTTAGACATGTCTTAATGATGAGAAAATTTCAAATGAGAAAGTTAAAGAAACAATGCTTTAGTATTGCTGAATTAGCCAAGTAAACACAGTTCTCCACTTGTACTTACCATAGCAATAAACCTGCCAATAAAACGAAAATATTTCAGGTGATCTGGATTGATGTAAGAAGCGGGGTTTATCTGCAAGCAGTAATTATCCTTCCCTGCATATTCAAACAGGCAATACATTGGGTTCAACACCTCATGTGACAAAAGAAAGAACCATTCTCTGAAATCAAAAGAAAATTTAGGATGAAAAATCTTGTAAGTAACCATACCAATAAATCAAAGAGCAGTGCTATAAAGTTCTCAGGAATCTATACTCCTCAGATGGTGCTATTTCTCTAGTCTCTTATTGATTTTCACTGCTTCTGTACAAACTGACATCTATTGTACAGAGATATTTACACACTGCGTATTTCAAAGAATCTAAGACATCACTGACTTTAAAGACAACATTATTTGATGAACCACTAAAAAATTTTTTCCAATTGTAATACACATCTCAGTTTCAGAGATGTTAAAATATGAAAAATTTAGTCTTAGAATCAGTGAAATACTATACATAGGCAAGTTTAAAATTCACTGTTGACCCATGTGGTTAGAACAGCTGAAACAAGTCTAACATTATTCCATCCATTACAAAGCCCCTCAGTGATGCTCATTAAGTTCCACTGCTCTCTAAATCTTAGATAAATACGAAAAACCTTCCAATTCACAGAGGCAATAAAGTACTTAATTCAAGCTACTCATTCATTAGGAAAATACTAAGAGGCTCTAATTCAAATGCTGTGAAAATACCAACCAACACTAACGTAAGATTATAGTTATTAACTATGTAACATGGGTGAAGGTCTGGCAGAACAGTAGGCAGAGTGAATCTGGGGCAATATATGTGGTATCAGCTCGTGCCTGAGTTTCCTTTCTTGTTGGTTTATGGCCTCTGGTAGTAATCCTGCTTATACTTTAATACTGCTAGTTAATTTTCTAGTTAAGAATGAATGATTGCCCTCCTGAATTATCTTTACCTAATACAAAATTAAATGTTTCTATTCATATTTGTTATTTACCTGTGATTACTTCATACATTTGAAATGTGAGCTTTTGAAACAAAACCTAAGTAAAAATCCCTCAAATGTAGCCACCAGTTAGTGACCCCACAAAGACTCAGGGTCTGAACTAGGATATTAATAAACAGTATTTCTACTCTTCACAATAATCCCAGAGAAGTAGATATGATTATTCTTATTTTACAGATGAAGATATTTGCCCCAAGTTATACTACTGAGTGCAGAAAAAGGATTCAAATCCAGTCTTGACTACGAAGTCCTTGGCTTTCCATACTGCCACCACCATGCAAATTTTTAACCTGGTATGATATACTGTTATGGAATAAGCAAAGCAATTTCCTGCTTGAGTCTATCTTCTAGGGGTTTGATTAGAAGCTCCAATATTAAGAAAGGAGAATTTATAATTTCAACTCCTATTTTATACAGCTTTCTATATTTTCAAAACATATATTAATCACAGTTCGGAACTATTATCTCTATCAGGAATCTGTGATGGGGAAAGTGACCTGAACACTATAGGGCCTTGTATGTTCTGTGGAACAGATATGAGGTGGTGGACTGAACACTGGCTTCTGGTTTGATGATGTAAAGCTTGCATCCAGGCTCTACAACTTAGTTATGTGTCTTTGGTGAGTCCCTAAACCTCATTATTACCTGTAAAATTCTCTCACAGAGTTATCCTGAGGATTAAAAGAGTGATGTGGGTGAAATCAACTAGCAGCACCTTAGAAAGTGCTGAATTAATGTTTCTTGAAATCTTATAATTGTAACATTAATAAAGGTACAAAAATTTGCTACATTTCATTTTCCTGAAACAGAAAATTGAGAAAATAATACTTGCAAGCAAAGTGTAATGATACCTTTGGAGGAAAGGAACTAAGTTCTGAGTATTCATATTATCACTACCTTGCTACACCTCCATAATCTAAACCTTCTTCTCCTGGAAAAATCACCCACAAACGTCTTCGCAGATCTTGGGGACTGAAGCTCATTATCTACCAAAAAAAAAAAAAAAAAAGTAAAAGAATCGGTAAAAGTAGAAACACCTTATACCACTTACTTCCAGGTTAGAAATCTCCTGCATTATAAGTAACTTAAATTCCCCATGACATAGAATGGTGTATGCGGTTTGGTCAACACCACACATACAGAAAATACATTAAAGTTTCATAATGTTTTATAAATTATACATATCTATATTTCTGTATACTTTATACATATATAATTTTCTTTTAAATGATCCTACTACTGACAAAGTTCCTTCTCTCATTTGTTTAGAGCAGAGTAACTGTGACCATGAGCAGAGCTTAGGTCCTTTTTTGGTTTGGGGAGGTTTGGGTTTGTTTTATAGACAAAAGGTACACATAATAACTAATTGGTTAACTTGGAAATGAAAAACAGAGGCTGCAGAGAAAATATAGTTAATTTGAAAACTCATTCTCAGTGGAAACCTGGAAAAACTACTCAAATTTTGTATTCTACTACAGTGGTTAATAAGATCATCTTCATATTTGAAGGACAGTACCATTATTGAGCTACAATGAAGAGGTCATTTGGGTTCTTGCTTTTTAAAAGTATTTAATTACTTGCCCAAAATTGGGCCAGTAGAAGATTACAAACATTAATTACTCTTAGGGAAAAAAATGACAGGGCCTGGAGAGAATAAAGTCCATACAATGATTCTATTTCATGAAAGGATAAGAATGAACAATCACATTTAAATATCCAGAGAGGCTCAGTAAGTGACCTGCTTATGCTAGGGCTCTCTCAGTTCCCACACTTTCATGAATTCATTTCCCACTCAAACAAGAAAATGCCAGATATAACAAAAAATTCAATGCTTATGACAAGTATTCTACAACACTATAGGCTAGAAATATAGCAACGCAAATGAGAAATGTTATAAGTTAAAATTATCCTTTTTGTTCATTTCTTGTTCCTTCTGGCTACTCCTTGTCCCTGTGGCTGCTCCCCAAACTGTAGGGCTGTCCCTGATCTCGCTTGCTGTTCCCCCGGAAAAAAAATACCTTTAAATAATACCTTTTAACAAATGCCTAATATGAAGGAAAAAAAGAAGTGTTTCTCCTGCAATTTCCCCCATAAGCAGTTGTGCTGTGTCAAGAAAAACACACCTACTACCCCAAACAACTTCATCCAAATGCTATGAAGAAAATCTGATGCTAATTTTGCTATACGTCACTCTTCCAAAGCAATCAAATTTTTCTCTTTTTATTTCACATTTATTGGATGGATGTAGAGTTTAGGGTGACAATTTTTAAAAACTGTTTTAGCACCATCTGGTCATTCTGCGAAAGTCTCTAGGTGTCAATAGCTAAAGGGACATTTACTCATGTTCGCATCTTTTCAGCACTGCTATCGGCAAGTTATGTTCCAAGAAACTGGCCCACCAGAGACTGACTACTCAGTGACTGCATACTGGTTACGAACATGAAAATAAGAAATAGGTAATCACGGGGTAGAGAATGGCCTTGGAGCCTTGCTTACATCAGATCAAGAGAATGACTCATAATTCTCTAAGCGGCCTTAGTCAAGCTCTGCTCCTAAAAAAATATCTGCTCCTACTTAGCAGGATGCCAACTGGCATTTCCCTTCAATGTTAATAACTGAGGTTCCATTAGTAAAGAATATAATTGTTTCTGAAAGTAAGTAGACAGCTATTGTCAACTATCTCAGACAATCTCTTTTCCCTTCGCATTCGGTTTAGCACTTCTCGAAGCTGTAGCTACCAAAATTATCATTAAGGGTTTGATAATGAATCACAACCACATCTGGCCATAAAACAAGGACGAACTGGATGTTTGCATATTAAGACATTTTTTTCCACTGGTCATTTTAATGTATCAAAATCACTTAATACTTAGCTGTAGTTGGTTGGTAAACAAAGTTGTAAAATAAAGGTAAGTAGTAAATTAACTCAGGTTCTGAGGACAGCTAAAACATTTGTTGACTACTCCTGAAAACATTATTTTTAGATATTGTCATCAATGACCAATTACATTTTTTACTACATAAAAAATTCTTTAAATTATAGGAGTAAATATGCTTATTATAAAAATGCAAGCAATACAGAAGTATAAAAACAAAGTCTTCTCTCTTTTTCTATCTGTATCCAGTATGTTCATACAGTACTTCCAAACCTTTGTCTACCAAAAGCCGATTTTTTTACTTAAATATCTATTTCAAATCAAACACTGAGCTTAGAAATGGAAACCTGAAACTAATACTAAGTTACTCTGACATTTCAAAAGCACAGAACATACACATACACAAAACACACACACAAAGCTATCTGCATTTTCCTGAATTTTAAGTGTTAAGGTAGCTGGCAATGAGATTAGACTTAAAAAATTCAAGGACTCCATCTCAAAAAGTTCCAAAGTGTTTGAGCTGCTAGCACCAAAAGGTTTTGGGCTGGAAGCCAGGGGGCAAACCATTAAGTGGATGAAACAGTACCTGCTGAAAGGAATCCTCAAACAATGTTTTTCTTGTCACTGTAATCTTTATGTGCTGTGGCATGGCCAGTTGCTGAAATATAAGAATGTCTTAAGTCAACTCTCACCATTAAAATGGCCTATCAAAAAACCAAAAGGGTAAAATTTTACTTACTTTTTTGCTTACAGTAACAAGTAGACTATGAATATGAACTTTTATTTAATAATGTTTAACCATGCATTTGTGAGTATTCATGCTAATTATAGATCATCTGATACATAAGAAACAGAAGAAAGCAAGATGTCGTATGCACAGTGATTACTTAATGAGTCAAACAAATCTTTACTTAAATTTTCAAAAAGCTAATTCAAATTCTTTTTGCTTGCACAGGCCCAGTACAAGAGTTTGAAGTTTAAAAATATTCATCATAGTAACACTTTGACTAGGCCATTAATTTTATTTAGACCCCATAAAGAAATCATTAATTCAGTAAACATTTATAATACATCAGAAATAATTGATCACATCTGTTAAACATACTCTGAATATAACCATATATATGTACTAATGTATCTATCAAAGTGATACATATGTACGGATCTATCAAAGTCATTTATATCAAATGCTAGATATGAAAGGAGCTGGTTATAATTTACACATCAGAAACGTTTTAACTCATTTGTTTGAAGATTTCTCCAATCTGAAAATAATGAGTACTGGAATGAGTAGCAATGTTTCCTTATTCAAATGGTTTCAAATTTATTCTTCTGGACAAGAGAAGCCATAAATCATCTAAGGGATAAAGCTATTTCTTTGACCTAAAAATAGGAGAAAAATTCCAATGCTTCCATTTTACCTGTTTTTCTACAGGTTAATTATTTTCACAATCACTGACTGTGTAAGCAACATAATAAAAGGAGTACAGAAATACAGTCCCAATACTAACCTGACACCAGAACCGGAAATACTGAACCTTTGCCTTGAAGTCCCGTACATAGGCTATCTGGGGTCCATTGTCTCTGAGGAAGAATGTTAATATGACATATATAGCTTCTTGTAAGATAAAATATTGAAGGAAAACACAATACCACACTCCCTAAGAACTTAGTAGTCAAATACAAAAATGCTCTAGTACAGCATACTCCTAACACCACCTTTAAAAAAAAAAAAATTTCCCATGACTATTTTTAAGTAAGAAATAGAAATAAACTTTGATCTTTTTAAAGCCCCTGTTGTGAGAGTCTCTCTTATATACAGCCAAATATAACAGGACTAGGTAAAGGAGGTTCTGTCTGAGAATGGTGTCTATTCCTGAATCCATTCTCTCCTTTGTCCTTAACAGAATCTTGAGATTTACTTGGGCAGACTACATTTCCCAGTTTTTCTCTTTTTTTCTCTCAAGTTTACTAGGGGTTACCAATATTATTAAATTTTTGAAGACCCAACTTGTAGCTTTGATTTTTCTGTTCTTTCATTTCCATTTCATTGATTTCTGCTTTTATGCTTATTTTGTACTTAATTAACTTTTCTATTTCTAGCTTCTTAAGGTGGAAGCAGGGATCAATGATTTTTACATCCTATTTTCTAATCTAGTCCTTTAAAGCAATTAAGTCTTCCTCCAAGACTACTTTTGTTAAATCCCACAAATTGTGATGTTTTGCCTTTATTATCATAAAGTAAAAAAAATTTCCTTATTTCTAGTGAGCAACTTCTTTGAGCCATGGATTATTCAGTAGTGTGCTATTTAAGTCCCACTGGACTATTTTTTAATGATAGAGAGACATATACTTCTGTTTCATACAAGCCTCTATTGTTTTGGGGTTTTCTGCTATATGTGCCCAAACTTAATTGTAACTAAGATTAATGATACAACAGTATCTGTTTGTAATTTATTACATATCTAATTTCATTAATACCTAATTGGCCTGAATTCCTAGTTTGTTTGAAACATGAAAGTTTAATTTTACATTTTCTGCATATTAAAAAAAGTAACGAGAGGGCAGCAATGTCCTGAAATTAAAGCCAGACAAAGGTGCTACATGAAAACAAAACTTCATTGTACAACTGAAACAATATTGTATGTTGAGTACAACTTAATTAAAATAAAAAAATTAAAAAGTATGTTTACAATGTGCTTAACAAAATTAAAAAGAGAAAAACTACAGACCAATCTCTCTTATGAACATAGATGCAAGAATCCTAAAAAAAAAATACTAGTAAATTGAATTCAGGAGTATATTAAAAGGATTAACATTTTAATCCTTTTGACCAAGTGGAATTTATCTCTGGAATGCAAGGATGATTTAACATATGAAAAGTCAATGTAATACACCACACATTAATAAGGGGAAAAAAAACCACACGATCATCTCAAATGATGCAAAAAAGCATTCAACAAAATTCAATATCCTTTTATGATAAAAAACATTCAACAGGGGCTTCCCTGGTGGCGCAGTGGTTGAGAGTCTGCCTGCCAGTGCAGGGGACACGGGTTCGAGCCCTGGTCTGGGAAGATCCCACATGCCGCGGAGCAACTGGGCCCGTGAGCCACAATTACTGAGCCTGCGCATCTGTGCTCCGCAACAAGAGAGGCCGCAATAATGAGAGGCCCGCGCACCGCGATGAAGAGTGGACCCCACTTGCCACAACTAGAGAAAGCCCTCGCACAGAAACGAAGACCCAACACAGCCATAAATAAATTTAAAAAAAAAAAAATTAAAAAAAAAAAAAAAAAAACATTCAACACACTAGAAGGAAACCAACTCAACATAATAAAAGCTATATATGAAAATCCCACAGCTCACATCACATTCAATGGTGGAAGAATGAAAGCTTTCCCTCTAAGATCTGGAACAAGGCAAGGTTGCCTGCTTTCATCACTTCTATTCAACACAGTATGGAAAGTTCTAGCCAGAGCAATTAGGCAAGAAAAAGAAAAGGCATCCAAATTGGAAAGGAAGAAGAAAACATTTCTGTTTGAAGATGATATGATCTTATATATAAAAAACCCTAAAGACTCCAGACGAAAAAACCTGTTAGAATAAGTAAATTCAACAAAGTAGAACACAAAACATACAAAAATCAGTTGTATTCCTATACACTAACAATCAACAATCTGAAAAGGAAATTTTACAAAACAATTCCGTTTACAAATAGCATCAAAAACAATAAAACACTTAGGAATCAATTTAACCAACAGGGTAAAAGACTTGCACAATGAAAACTATAGAACATTGCTGGAAGAAAATAAAGAAGACAAATAAATGTAAAGACAGCTTATGTTCATGGATTAGAAGACTTAATATTGTTAAGATGTCAACACTAACCAAAGAAAACTTCAATGCAATCCTTATCAAAATCCCAATGTCTTTGTTTTTGGTTTTTTTTTTTGCAGAAATAGAAAAATCCATCCTAAAGTTCATATGGAATCTCAAAAGGACCCTGAAAAGCCAAAACAATCTCAAAAAAGAACAAAGTTGGAGGACTCACATTTCCTGATTTCAAAATTTAGTAAAAGCTACAGCAGTCAAAACAGTGTGGTGCTGGAATAAACACAGACATACAGAAAAATAGAACAGAAAGGCCAGGAATCAACCTCCACATATATGGTCAAATAGTTTTTGACAAGGGTGCCAAGTCCACTAAACAAATGGTGCTGGCAAAACTGGATATCCACTTGCAAAAGAATGAAGTTGAACCCTTACTAAAACCATGTACAAAAATTAACTGAAAATGAATCCAAGGTCTAAATGTAAGAGCTAAAGCTATGAAATGCTTAGGAAATACACAGAATGGGAGAAAATATTTGCAAATGACATATCTGATAGGGATTAATATCCAGAATATACAGAGAACTTTTAAAGCTCAACAAAAAACAACCTGATTCAAAAATGGGCAAAGGACCGAAACAGACATTTGTTCTAAGATATACAAAATGGCCAATAAGCACATGAAAAGATGCTTAACATCATGAATCATTAGAGAAATACAAACCACAATGAGATACCATTTCATACTAATTAGGATGGCATTACACACACACACACACACACACACACACAGAGTAACAACTGTTGGCATGGATGTGGAAAAACTGGAACCCATGTGCTCTGCCAGTGAGAACATAAAGCAGTACATCCACTGTGGAAAACAGTACGGCAACGTCTCAAAAAAACCCCACAGAATTATCATTTGATTCAACAATTCTAATTCTGAATATATACGCAAAAGAACTGAAAGCAAGAACTTGAACAGATATTTGTACCCTCATGTTCACAGCATCATTCACAATAGCTGAAAGGTGGAAACAACTCAAATGTCCATGAACCACATGTATACAAGCTAAAACATGGATGAGCCTTGGAAACATGATGCTAAGTGAAATAAGCCAGTCACAAAGGACAAACATTGTATGATTGGTCAAATTCATAGAGACAGAAGGTAGAACAGTACTTATCAGGGGCTGGGGGAAAAGGGAGATTGGAGAGTTATTGTTTACCGGGTACAGAGTTTCAGTATGGGATAATAAAAAAGTGTTAGAGATGGATGGTGGTGATGGTTGCACAGCAATAAGTGTACTTAACACCACTAAGATATACACCTAAAATGGTCAACTTTGTTATGTCTTTTTGACCATAATTAAAAAAAAAAACCTAAACAAAACATATTAAGCAAATCAAAACACAGTTACTTTTCAAAAATGGAAAAGAAAAAGTAATGGGAGTTTTCAAGTTAAAAGGTGATAGAAATGAAAGAAAGTAGGTATCAGAAGTCAGGGATTAATTGGTGAGCAGTACTATACTGATAATTTCTAAACACTCTCATTTAATGCTGTGAATAGATGGTAACAAATATGGAAAGTCTCTAGGAGAAAATATTCAAGAAGCTAATGGAAATACAAAACATTTAGTGATCAGAGACCTACAGGCAAGCCACCTCAAGAAATGTTAAGAATTGCACTCTTTGGTAATTGAGATCTTTATATCAAAATCTTATGAATCAGTTTTACTTCTAATCAAAACATTTAGAAAACTTACAAGGCAGATTTTCCAGTGCGGGGATCTATATAGGTGGTTGTTCTTCTATTGTGGTCCACAAAATATGGAATTCCATCTACCGTGAACCTCATTTCCCAGCCTTCAGGTAAGGGCTTTTCATTTAATTGACTATATAAAACACAGAAACATATATAAACAAACAAAAAATGTTAAAGAGTTCCTTGTTTGCCAAGTACAGAAACTAAAAATACCCATAAAGGTGGTAGAAATCTTCCAGAAAACCATTTAGTCCAGTATTTTCCAGCTGTTTACTAAAATCCTACAAGCATGTTATACATGTCAACAGGTCCATCAACCATCAGTCTTCTCCCATCTACTTTGCCTGTATTCCCTACCTGCCTAAACATCTCATAGTAACCAAGTTCTGCCAATTCTGCCTTAGAAGTCTTCATGTTCATCACTGTTTTCAATCACCAGCACCAACCATCCTTACTCTGGCTTTATTCACCTCTCTTTTAAACTTTCATAACAGCAGTCTAACTGGTTTTGCTGCCTCTAGTCTCACTCTGGTCCTATACTCATATTTCACATTGCTGATAGAGTACTAAAACAGAGATCTGAACAAATTCGTTCTCTTCTAAAAGTGATATCACTATTCACCACTAACCAATTATAAGACCTAAACTCCTCCATTTGGCCCTCACTCTGTCTCGATACTCTGCCCTCTATGTTTCCTTTCAGTTTTACCTCTGCACTCTACCTCCACCTCCCTTTCCATGAACCCTGTGTAGTGTACGCCTACTCACCATTTCCCTAAACAAGACATGGTCTGTCAAACCTCCAAGTGAAGCCTTTCCCCTTGTCCAGAATCTCTATTATTCCTGTTAAGGCAACTCAAATGTTCTTAATGGAGTATTCCTACCCACTTCCTTAATACCTATCTTTAGACCTTGTTTAATCTCTCTAAACTTCAGTGTTCCAAGTTTCATCCATATTTTCCAGTTCATTTTTCTCTATTCTACAGTTTCATTTTTCTCATCTGGTGGGTTTGGTGAGAAGGCAAAGCAATGGAAATGTTCAAGTTCACATCAGAAAGGAAGAAAAGGAGGGGTTAGAGGCATTTAATCTCACTGTTTTAGAGAGCCACTACTGCTGACAGGAGTGTCACTTTCCTCAAGTGTACTTCAGAAGAACAAAAGGCTTAGAACCATTGCCTAGACAGTATTTTGTGAACTATGCCAAAAAGTTAAGAACATTTAACTATATTTACAGAACTAAATACCAATGTCAGACAAAACAGACTACTAAAAATTTAAGAAGATAACACTTCTCATTTGTTATAATCATATTTGCAAGATGGGCTCAGTAACAAGTTGTTTTCTTGAAAACAAATTGGATAGAACTGGGTTATTTGTATTATTTATAAAAATATGATTCTAACTTTAGCTCTGAAACTTTAAAGGTCCAAGGGGGAACAAAAAATCGTAGCAAATTACAGAAAGGTGACATGGTCTATTCTATCCTTAGTGATAGAATTTTAAAGAGAAATTAGAAATGTTGCCTATGAAATTCTTAATTATTCCTTTTTAAGAAATTGAAAATATTTAAGTTAAGTACCATAACTCCATAAAATGTTGTGATTTGCTGGTACCCAGAAATAGATTTTAAATTTAAAGCACACCTTTAAAATAGAGGTTCTTAAAACCCTGACCTATGGTAGATGTGAAGATTTAATCACACCCAAACAGAGGTCAGACCACTGCCCTCAGCTACTGGGAGGTGATCTCTAGGCCTCTGGAATGTCCTGCCTGTCAAGTGTATCTTTGTTTGCTCAGGGGCTTCGAACACCAGACCGTCAATCATGTGATTTATGAGGGAGGCTTTGGGATATGCCATACCAGCTCTAACCTCTGGAGTAACTAGACACTATAGGTATTAGCCCAAACTGTGGGGAAGAGCTGGAAACTAAAGGTTAGCTACGCAGGCAGTACATGATGGAGCCCCAATAAAAACTCTGGATACTAGAGACTAGGGTGAGATTCCCTGGTTGGCAATACTCAACACATACTGTTCCACATCAATTCTGGGCATTTGGAACCCTCTCAGATTCTGCCCTATACATCTCTTCCTTCTGTTGGTTCTAGTTTGTATCCTTTCCCTGTAATAAAGGAGGCTGTGAGTATAAGAGGTTTCAGAGAGTTCTAGTCTCTCTAGTGAGTTACTGAACCTGAAAGTGGTTGGGTAGACACCCTAAATTTGTAGTCAGTCAGTCTGAAGTGAGAGTAGTCTTGGAGACCTCCCAGCTTGTGGCTGATGTCTTAAGTGAGGACAATTTTGTGGGGACTGTGCCTTCTGACTATATAGCTTACCAAATTCCCTGCGAATGGAACCCTCTGGAAATCTGATAAACACATAGCATTACATATTGTTATGAGCTGAACTGTGTCAACCCACAAATTCTTCTGCTGAAATCCTAACCCTCAGTACCTCAGAATGCGACCTTATTTGGAAACAGGGTTATTAAAGATGTAATTAGATGAGATCATGCTGGAATAAGGTGGGCCACTAATCCAATATGATCGATGTCCTTATTAAAGGGGGAAATTTGGACCTTGAGACATGCATACAGGAAGAATGCCATTGGAGTTACGCTGCACAAGCCAAGGAACTATCAAAGATAGAAGAGAAATTAAGAGAAATTAACACATCCTTTCCTAGTGCCTTCAGAGGGAGCATAGCTCTGCTGACACCTTGACCTTGAAATATGTATAAGACAAGTTTCTGTTGTTTAAGTCACTCAATTTGTGGTACTTTGTTAAAGCAGCTCTAGCAAAATAATACATACACTATCACATAATGTTATAAAGAAAAACAATTACATATACATAATAAATATTAAAAAGACAAACTTGTAATAAATAATGTATCTCTTTAATGGCTTATTAGCAAGTTCTTGTAATGATGTGTGTAAACAATATTTTGAGATATCTGCAACAACTGCAGAAAGATATTAAAAACCTGTGATTTCTACTGGTGGCAAAGTCCTAGGCATTGTTAATTCTAATATTATGGTTGTGGCCTACAATCATAATGGAAGGAACACTCAGTTTCAGGTAAAGGTTACTGAAAATGAATATGTATTTTTCCCCTCTAAGTCACATACTCCCTGAATTCTATCCAGAGATGTCAGGTTGCAAAACCCCACTTTAGAATGAGTAATCTGGTCTTACTAGCAACAAACAGGTATTTTTTAGGGGAAAACACACACACACACACACACACACACACACACACACACACACACGTATTCGTATATACCAGTGAGGTTTTTTTCCCCCCTGTACTCTCAAGAAACCCACCTTCATTATATGGAAGTAATAGTGTAATTTTTTCTCTTTCTTAAGTATGTGGGTAATTAAGGCTTTTGGGGAAAGAATATGTAGGTTTGGTCTTTTTCATAACTGAGTTGGAAATAGGGTACAATCTTTAAGAAGTTATCTATACACTAATAACTGCAAGTTCTTACCCTTGATTTCTGGGGTCTTCCCATTGTGTAATACGAGTATTGTGGTTGACAAAATATACTCTACCATTGCTGTCCGTTCTCTTCTCTTTAAAACAAACGAAAAAAAGCAAAGCATTAGAGTTGGCATAGTGTTCTTCCTCAAATTAAAATAAGATGAGCTGATTTTGCCCATTGCTCACTGCTCTGTTGATTTTGTAGTTTTTAAAGCACAACTTTAAAGGTTTAATTTATTCTTTCACTATTAAATACACATACTTACTCAAGTTATAAAATATCATCTTATCCTAGAACAGGGGTCCCCAACCCCTGGGTCCTCGGCCTGTTAGGAAGAGGTGAGCAGAGGGTGAGCAAGCGAAGCTTCGTCTGCTGCTCCCCATTGCTTGCTGGCTCGCGTGACCGCCTGAACCATTCCCCACCGCCACCACCCCTGCCCCCACCTTGGAAAAACTGTCTTCCACAAAACCGGTCCCTTGTGCTGTCCTAGAAACTAAATAGACATAATTCACAATGTCCTGCCCATAGGACCTTTCTGTTCAATCCAACCAGCAGCAAGAATAATTAACTGTTTTAACTCTGCATATATGACCTCATTTTAACCTTAAAAGTCCCACAGAGTAGGTAGTTTTCGTTTATCTTGAAGATATGGTAACTCAGACAGGCTTAGTGATCTGTCCCAAATTTCGGAATTAAGTAGCAGCTAGAGGATGGAAACTGACGTCTGCATTCAGAGATTTTTTTCATATCACACCATCTCATTTCTTAAAATACAATGGGGGGATATAATTTGTTTCTTTGCTATATGCTAGGCATTATTCAACTAGAAAAGACACTGTTTCAAAATATATCCTGTTTCTTAATACAACCAGTTTCCAAATCCTAAATATCTACAGTAACTTTTTATTCAAGGGTTGGGCAGAAGGGCTCGGCTCTTTAATTTACTGTATCTGAAGCAGCTGCTTGTTTACCCACCTGCCTCTTGCTTTAGGACTCTCCTTGTTTTCTTATACCCATTCTACACAATTTGCCCCGCTTCTTTGAGATTTCTCATTAAGGTTTACAAGATGTGTGGATATTATTTTCTCTTTTAATAACCAAATAGTTTTGAAATTTTAATATTAATACTAGTTCTGTTGTTTTGAACTATTGACTTCTCTGCTCCATTACAAATTAATTCTTCAAAAGAACGGTCTCTTCCGATGTCTGAATCTTTTAAATTTGGCCAAGATGTCTAAAAATGAAAACTGAAGTATTCAATAGTATGAAATGGATTCCCACATTTTAGAAAGCATGGTTATCTTAAAATAAGCAATTTTCAAAAAAAAAAAATTAAGCTTAACTCTGTTGTGATAAAGCCAATTTTTATTTCCTATGGTTTGAAAGTTCATGTTTTTCAAACAACATTTATTTAGATCCTTTGGATCTTTCTTTAAGCAAGATATTGCAGAATGAGTGTTAGGCCAAATTATACAGCCTCGTAAAGTTAGTGTTTGGTAACTTTTAACTTATCTCCAGGACTGACTCCATGATCGCAAGTAGCAGTGATGATACTGGGGCAGGGGGTAGGGGTTGGGGTGGAGGTGGCACAGAGGGATATATTGGTATCATGAATCTGCTCCTGACATCTCAGGTACTTTCTATATCAGCTGACCTAAAATGGAAATAGAACTTCCAGAGTGTATAACATACAGAAAATGGACTCTGCATCTTCTGACACATTCTGAATAATAACAATGGCTTTGCCGGTCATGGCACCTTGAGTGTGGAAACATGTAACCAACTTTAAGAGCTGTCTCTGAGGCAAAAAGAAGCACCCACAGCGCTACAGAGTTGTAGCTACATAATAACAAAATAAGTTAATGTTCTTGGCAGTCAAATTTAAATTTTTAAATACACTTACAGAATTAACAAACTTCTTGTGTACAATTTTTAAGTAACTTTTATAATCTAAAATTAATATCCTAAGTGCACAGTTGAGCGTATATTCACCTTTTAACTGTCACGTAAGTTCAGATTTCAGGGCCAGATATTCTCTCTTCAAAAAGCTAACATGAACAGAGTCACTGCCTGGGTTCTCCAAGGGTTCTGAAGTCTGAGCACCCTGCCAACCACATCAGAGCTGGTGAGTTACTGACCTCAGCTAAGGACACCCTCTTCTTACCCATGGTCAGTGTTTACTGAATGGTGGCATGAAGCTAGGGATGGCATGGAGATATTCCTTTTTCTTTCTTTTCAGATGAACAGATTTAAGGCTTTTGTGTAGTTTTGCCTTATTCCCGAACTTTTTTCGTGTGCTTTGGTTTTATCATTTTTAAATGTCTTTTTAAAAAAAATACATATATATATATATTTATTTATTTAGACTGCACTGGGTCTTAGTTGTGGCACACAGATCTTCATTGCAGTGTGTGGGCTCTTTAGTTGCAGCATGCGGACTTCTTAGTTACGACATGCATGTGGGATCTAGTTTCCTGACCAGGGATCGAACCCTGGCCCCCTGCACTGGGAGCGCAGAATCTTACCCACTGGACCACCAAGGAAGTCCCTTTTTTAACTGTCTTAACCAAGCAGATTTTCTTTTCAGTGAAAAACATCTAACTGTTTGACATTTTAAATATTTAGTTTGTGCACTTAGATTATAGCTCACACACTTTGTAGTTGTGATTTTACTAGGTAGGCTTTCTAAATAAAAGCTTGAAAACATTTTTAAAACAAAAACAAAAAACCAACAAAACAAAAAAAAGCTAACATGAGGTAAGATAAAGTTAATAGAAAACTTATTTCTATGTTTGTTCTAAGTATATAGTACTGATAAAAGCATTTCTTGGAAGAGGCTGTGAAAACCAAAATTTCAAAGGTGATGCGCTTGCAAACTGAAGGCTCACCTGCTTAATGAGAAGTACTGTGACTACAGAGCTGATTTCTTACCTCGTTCAAAAAACACATGATAAACAATTCCTAAATAACTGAACACCAAGCCTGAATGCACATCAAACCACTTCCTGACCTGATGAATAAAACAATGAAAAACAGAAGCTTCTTGTTGTTCTATGTATTCTTTCATAGCAACTCTGAAAATGAGAAAATAGTTTTATACTTGATGGGTAAACCAGCTATACAAAGCCCTATTAGACTATATTGTTGAACCAAAAGCATTCTTTGTTCTCCAGCCTCTATAGTCTGCATGTGTTAAAAATTCTTCACTGTCAGCTTGTAAGGTAGTAATGTCTAGTCCTAGCATACAAAAGTCTGAAAGGGTGAGCAAGCTTGATTTAAAAATACATGGCGTCACAAAAATAATGCTAACAATTTTAGAACATCAACACAGGCTGTAAACTGGGATTTTATTTCCTGGATCAATGCTGAGGGTCTATTGGGTGGTTCTCATTTGTGATAGTACCAGTGCTGTCACTGGCTCAACAAATAACGCATATGCCCCAAAGGCAGAGAATCATAAAGCAGTTCTCAGTCTGAATAATAGGATGATCGTGAACTCATTTAAGAAGGGGGAGGGGTTGCACTTCAACTTCAGGAGTGTGAAACCTAAAAATAAGCAGAATGTAAAATAACCAAGGCAAAATTCTGATAACATACATAAGCTGGAATTGGGTCTCTAGAGGCAGTATTTTATGGAGGTGTTGTTGGCTAAAGTAAAAATGAGAAATACTGATGTTGAGGATAATAATAAATACAGAAGACAAGGACCAGATTTGCAGGAAAAGCTTTACAAATAAAGGCAACATAGCCTGCAATTCATGCTTCTATGAGCGAGAAACAATTTTTCTTAACAGCTGCCCTGGAGAAGGAGCAAAATAGTTCGTGTTTCTAACAAAAGCCAATCAGGTCATGGTTTTTCTGCACTAAAATTAAGAGGATGAATACGCGACCTACAGGTATATCGTTTCTCCTCTGTAACACAAACATAAAACAACCCTAGAAATAAAGCTGAGAAGACCATCCATGTCTGGGCATGCAACCAAGCAGGTCTAGTTCAATATGCCTCAAAAGAACAACATCCCTTCTTCTGAAGTACTTCATGCCAATTATAAACTGTCCATTACAAGGCTCCCACAGAGCCAAAAGACTCCTTACCAAACTACCAGACACTGGTACAGACAGAAATTCACAACTTTCATATGCTTTCCCTTTGCTACAAGCTAGTGACAATAACAGTTATAACTATGAACTATTATATTTTTTTACTTCTTTGACTCCTAGGAATGCTAGGGATAAATAACTTTAAGGGCAATGGGGTAACTGAAAAGCAGGTTTACACAGCCAGTATCATTTATTGCCCAGATTCATGTGACCTTGACATCAATTTTTTTCCCTCCATTCCTAAAGAAAGTAATGCTAGAGCAATCTATCTTAGAAACTGATGTTTCCCAACAAGACTATCTAGAAATATCACTTTCTGAAATATCTGCAGCTCTTGAAGATAAAACTTCAACTGGTTTCATAAATGGCTTTACTTTGCTGTTTTCCACTTTCTATATTCTCTTTCTCTTCCGTGCAAAACTGTTTCTATATTGCCGTGTTTACTCTGGAAACTTGCTACAGCTCTATGACTTATATAACGGATATAAAATAATCTGGTAGGGCAGGCTCATCTTAAAGTCTATAAAAAGTTTTAATAACTAAGGTACTTGATAACAGAGCATGCTCATGCAGGACACAAAGTCACCACCCCAACACGTTCCCCCTTCCACTGTTCTTTCAGAAAACATCAACTCAATCAACCTCTGAACTGTGTTTTCGAAGCACCAATATGATCAAAATAATCTTTAAAGCTTTTTATTTTGAAGTAAGTATTACAGCATATTGCAAAAATTGTTCAAAGAATCTCATATACCCCCTTCAACCAGTTTCCTCCAATGGTGACATTTTATGTAGCTATAGCACAATATCAAAATCAGAAAATTGACACTGGTACATTACTGTTGACTACAAACTTCATTCAATTTTCACTAATTTTTAAAGTTTGAATTCATTTATGTAAATATATAGTTCTATGCACTTTTATTCCATGTACAGATTTGTGTAATCACCACCATGGTCAAGATATAGAACTGTTCCAGCACTACATAAGAACCACTTATGTTACCTCCTATATTTGTAACCACCTACCAGTGGCTCTGTCTCCTGGCAACTACTAATCTATTTCTCATCTCTATAGTTTTGTCATTTCCAGAATGTTATATAAATTGAATAACACAGTATACAATATTTTGAAATGGATTTTTTTCACTAAGCATAATGCCCTTGAGGTCCATCCAAATTTTCATGTGTATCATAATCCATTTCTCCTTATGCTGAGTGGGCAAAATATTTTTATATTTTAGAAGAGTAACTTAGAACTTTTGGGAAATTAAATGCCTATTTGGCACTCTGAATTAAACCAACACACCCCAAAAGCTTTCCAGATATTCACTCAAGCAAGCACAGGGTATAACATCCATCCATAAAAACTAATTGTTAAAATAACTGAATTCAATTTAAAAATCCATGTGACTTACCCCATCCAGGTGGCAGGGGACCCAGGGGATCAAATTCTTTATTTTGTGATGTAGCAAACAAGTCTTGATTCTAAAAAGAACAACCCCCAAAATGGTGAAATAACGAACAACTTAAACAGATAACTTGAGAGCAGGCTTATGAATTCTGATATGCCTTTCCCTGGCCATGTGCAACATAACATACTCTTACAGAGTTCACATCTTAGAGAAGTATGACACAGTCAAGAATAAAAGCCAATGCACTCTCATGAAGAAAAAAACTTCGTCAACATTATTTAACATTTGAAACTATCTGAAATTCAAATATTACAAATAATCTTACACCCAAATGACCATTTTTTCCCCTTCTTTAGCTCCAAGTCAGTAAATTAGAGAAATACATAAATCCCCCAAGAGTCACTTATAAATAACAGTACTCAGAGTCATCAGCTGGCTAAGAAAAATTCTGTATTTATAACTCAAAAATAGAGGATCATATACAGGACATGGTATATACAAAGAATTGTGACAAGAGAGTTGGGGGAGTAGGAAGAATAGGCTGTCATATGAGTAAAAGAAAAGAATTCCAGTTGGAAGGAGTTGACAAGCCTAGAACTGTATAGAAGATTTCTTACATTTGTTTGAAATTATCACATTGGTGGAGAGAGAGGTTTGATTAGATAAACGGAAAGTAAGAGTCAACCACTGGAAAAAGAGAAGCAAAAGTCATACTGAGTGTGTAGTGTGAAGGGTTAATGACTGTGTTTTAGTTTAAATGTATAATGAAGTGGGGGATACTTTGTGGTCTTTCAGTACGATGTGGTTAAGCCCTTTCTCCTTTAAGTAAGATACGGCAAATAAATAATAGACTAACTGCTTCAAAAAAAATTATGGAAAAAAAACTCACAAGTAAAATAAGACAGTGCACCCCATATACCCAGCAACGAGATTCAACAATTACCAAAACTGCCACATTTCTTTATTTTTCTTCCATATTCTTTGCTGAAGCAAAAAAAAAAAATCAGTCATCATTTCACTCCTATGTATTTTAGTATGCCTTTCTAAAATTTGTGAACATTTTCTTATACAACCACAATATCATTATCACACCTAGCAAAGAATCTATGTTAATTTTATCCTCTAATACACAATCCCTAATTAAATGCCTCTGGTTGCTACTGGGTCAAATCAGAATCCAAACAAAGTCATCATACTGCATTTGGCTTAGTCTCTTAAGTCTAAATTTATAGCAGTTTCCCCCACTGTCGGTCTTTCCCCGCCCAACCCCCGCCCCCATGTCACTGACTTATTACAGAAACTAGGTTAACTGACTGAAAAAGTTTTAAAAGCATATGAGAGATATTCCATTTCTCATTTAAAAGCTCTTGGAAGACAGACCTGTCAAGGAGTGGCCTTGCTCCTCCTGACAGACACAATAATGAAAACAGGGTAACCAAGGAGAAACACTACACAAGGTTTGAACCCTGGTTACAGAACAGGTCGGAGTAGTTTGGCATATGACAATCTGTTTTGATAATTTTCTAAGACCCAAGTCTATCCCACAGGCTCTCCCTGGACAGATAAGGTGGGGGGTACAGGCACAATGAAGCCATGGGCCAGAGCCATTACACGGTGATGCATCATCAACCATATCCATTCTGAGGTTAAAAATGCTAGGTGTATGAGCATCTACTGCCCCGTAACCAGGGTCAGAACAAAGGCCACTTCATCTACCCAATAAACAGACTTTCTCAGCAACACCCCACCACTTTTTAAGTAGCTGGTATTAAGAATGTTCAATTCAGTTCATAACTAAAATAGGCTGTTTAAGTTCTTTATAATTTAGAACCACTCTATAACAAGAGCAAAGAGTAAGAATTTGGATAGGAGAAGAAAAAAAAAGAAAAGAAAATGGTTGATGAGTAAAAGCTGCAATTCAAGAAAAGTTCCAAAGACTCTGAGTATTTAATTGGTCAAGTTTACAATAAAGCAATACACACTGTAGGTGCTCCAAGAATCTGCTGAATCTGTCTTTAAAAAGAGTGTTTTTAAAGGTCATGTACTAGACATACAGATGGCCAACAGGCACATGAAAAGATGCTCAACATCACTAATCAAAACCACAATGAGATATCACCTCACACTCATCAGAATGGTTATCACTGAAAACATCACAAAACAAATGTTGGTGAGGATGTAAAGAAAAAGGGAATCCTGTACACTATTGGAAGAAATGTAAATTGGTGCAGCTACTTTGGAATACAGTATGGAGGTTCCTCAAAATACTAAAAGCAGGGACCTCCCTGGTGGTCCAGTGGTTAAGACTTCTTCGTGCTTCCACTGCAGGGGGCACGGGTTCAATCCCTGCTCAGGGAACTAAGATCCTGCATGCCGCATGGTGCGGCCAAAAAAAAAAGACTAAAAATAGAACTACCATATGATCCAGCAATTCCACTCCTGGATATATATATATCTGAAGAACACAAAAACACTAATTCAAAAAGATACATGCACCGCCATGCTCATAGCAGCTTTATTTACAATAGCCAAGAAAGCTATGAAAGTAAAAAAAGTATCCATCAACAGATGAATGGCTAAAGAATATGTGGTATATATACGCAATGGAATACTACTCAGCCAAAAAAAGGACATTTTGCCATTTGCAACAACATGGATGAACCTGGAGGGTATTATGCTTAGTGAAATAAGTCAGAGAAAGACTAATACTGTATGTTATCACTTATATATGGAATCTAAAAACTAAAACAAATGAATGAACAAAATAGAAAAAGACTCACAGATATAGAGAACTAGTAGTTACCAGTGGGAAGAGGGAAAGGGGGAGGGGAAAGATAGGGGTAAGGGATTAAGAGGTACAAACTACTACATATAAAATAAATAAGCTACAATGAATATATTGTATAGCACAGGGAATATAGTCAATATTTTATAATAACTTTAAATGGAATGTAATCTATAAAAATTTGAGTAACTATGTTGTATACCTGAAACTAATATAATATTGTAAAACAACTATACTTCAATGAAAATAAAAATAATAAAAGATCATATATTATAGGGGTTTCCCTCGTGGTGCAGTGGTTAAGAATCCGCCTGCCAATGCAGGGGACACGGGTTCGAGCCCTGGTCTGGGAAGATCCCACATGCCGCGGAGCAACTAAGCCCGTGTGCCACAACTACTGAGCCTGCACTCTAGAGCCCACGAGCCACAACTACTGAAGCCCGTGTGCCACAATTACTGAAGCCACCACAATGAGAAGCCCACGCACTGCAACAAAGAATAGCCTCCGCTCTCAGCAACTAGAGAAAACCTGCGTTTTCAATGCAGCCAAAAATTAAATGAATAAATAAATAAATGTATTAAAAAAAAAGATCATGTATTATAAAAGTGAGATAAAGGGCACATTTGCAATTGTGGATATGAGGGAGAGAAAAGATGAAAACTAACATTTCTATGTATTCAGTATGTGCCAAACATATTCGGAACTTTATTTTACAGAATCCTCAAAAAAAAAAAAAACCCTCTGAGGTAATTTTATATATGGATCTATTGTATAGATAAAGTAAATGAGTCTTGATAAGGTTAAGTAACTTACTCAAAGTCATATAGAGAAAGTAACTGTGGAACCAGGATTTGAACCCAGATGTATCTGATTCCA
This sequence comes from Eubalaena glacialis, assembly GCF_028564815.1. Taxonomy (NCBI): domain Eukaryota; kingdom Metazoa; phylum Chordata; class Mammalia; order Artiodactyla; family Balaenidae; genus Eubalaena; species Eubalaena glacialis. Next base: position 25,310,403 of record NC_083728.1, read on the forward strand.
AAGCCCATGCTCTTTCCACTGGACACCTATGTGGAAACTAGCTTTTAAGAAGGCAGGCAAGCTAGGTATTCAAACCTAAAAGAAATTTGGCCAGGCATACCAAAGGTGATTATAATTTAGAAAGAAAGGAAGATGTAAAACAGCATTGGAGAAAATAAAACGAAAACGGTAAAGTAGATGAGACAAAAATTAATTTCACCTCTAAAACCACTGGGAAGGGGAAGATAGTGACAGCTATCTTCTGCTGTGACAGAAGGTGGCAGGAAAAACTGTTGCATGAAAGAAAGTTATTTTAGTCATAACCAGGTAGTGAAGGGAAAGCTTCTGATAAAGGTGCATTTATCTACATCAGTGAGTAATTATGATGATGATGAGGTCCAAGAAACAGAAATATGGAGAAAAGGCAAAAAAAGGTAATGCCTAGTGAGAACAGGCATTTACTCTTATGGATTCTAACAGGGATGATACTGATGGTAGTAGAAGAGAAGAGATGGCAATGGAGAGGGTCAGCTTCTCTTGAACTCTTGAAGAGTTGGTTTATGTAAAATTTAAACCATTTCCAGAAATGAGATGTTTTGATACCAAAGATAATATGGTTTTAAAGCCATAATAATATATTTAACATCATCCTATAAGGAATCAAATTTCTTTAGTCTCCCACAGCACCAAATAATTATTGCATAAATTTTACGTTTATATGTTACAAAATGATTCAATTCTATCATTAGTTCACTGCAATTGAGTCAGGTGGTATTAGACCCAAGCCATCTAATGTTCTGCTAAGTTAGGCAGTATTAAATTCAGAACTGTTTTCTTTTTAAACTGCTTGGATTTATTTTTACTATTCTTTCGTATATGAATTTTAAGTTGTCCTAACTTCTTTTTTATTTTTGACAGTAACAAAGCAAAGGAGGTTGAACTTTCGGAATTTTTTAAAAGAAAAGAATAAATCACCCACACAGAATACTGGAAACAAGGTCTAAAAATAATAATCTATCAACAGCAACAACTGGGTTGCCATCCTACTTGTACTTTCTTTTTAGTGCTTTACATTTCATATGCAAGAAAAGGTTAAAAATCAAACACTCATTAAGTTTATAATGCAAGTACATATGCTCACCCCATAAATGAACCTCTGGTTAAATTGCTGCATAGCTCCTTGAAGCTGACTACGTTGGAGCTGCCATTGTTCATAGTTCCGGACGGATTCCAATGTTGGCCTCTGCCACGTCGTTGTTCTTGTGAAATGGTCAACATAATAAATACGTCCCATGTTGTCAACCCGCCGTTCCCAGCTAAATCAGGACAAAAACAACTGGATTCAACAAATACTTGTGAAACAGATAAGAATTAAACAGGACTTCATTTTAGCCCTGGTACAGGTTTGGTAAGATTTTCCCTTGCAATACTACTTTTGACTTACCTGTTTTATTTTATATATTTTTAAATGGTCTATAAGTGAACTTAAGAGGAATGTGTGTAAAAATTTCTTTCTTAAAAGTTAAGGTGTATCAGTCAGGTTTTTAAAACAAAATGTATCTTACTGATTAAGTCTCAAACAATCACTAAGACAAAACCTCTCATTTTCTTTCTTTCAAATGTTCTTTTGACTGTTGCAATCCTAATAGGGACAGAAACATACACACACACACACACACACACACACACAGAAGGGGGGGGAGAGAGGGTGCTTTTCACAGATGTCAGAAAAAGCACTTTTTCACAAGAATACAACTATATTATTTATCATTTCAAATGGGTACATAACGTATCAAGTAAATGTTGATAAAATAACTTGGTGATGTCTACCTGGTTGATTATTTAGGGTTATGCCTACTAGTCTAATATTATAAATACAGAATTGGTTCCAAAACACTCCTCAGATACTCAAGTCCCTCATATAAAATGGCATAGTATTTGCATATAACCAGGCACATTGTCCAGTATACTTTAATCACCTCTAGGTTACTTATAATACCTAATACAATGTAAATGCTACATAAATAGCTGTCAATACAATGTTATGTAAATAGTTGCCAGGGCTTGGGAAATTCAAGTTTTGTCTTTTGAAACATCTTGGAATTTTTCCCCCAATATTTCCCCTCCAATATTGGAGCGCCAACTGTAGTAAAATAATAAATACCATTTATATATCAAAAATTTTTTTCTTCCTTTGCATTATTTCTTTAGGATGAATTTCCTGGAATGGGTTACTAAGGGTATCGGTATTATTATGGTTATATATACTTTCTGTGAAGGTTGTAACTAATATATATTACCAATAGCAATGTTATGAGGTAAAGTTCCTCTACAGTCTCACCAACACTGTACTTTTTAGGTGTGTATTTAAGATTACTAGGAGATTAAGTATTTCCCCATATTTGCTACTGACTTCCCTCAAATATTTTTAATTCCAATTATTTTGTATAATATAAATGTTAAATGCTTAACACCATCTATTAATATATCCTCATTTTATTATTATTAATATATTAATATTTCCCCAACTATCTTGCAATGACTTCACTATTATATATTAGTTTTTTATAATAAGAACTTTACCATATATAGGATAGGGGCTATAATTCTTATATAGTTAAAAAAAAAAAAAGCTAATCTTAAAATCCTGCAGTTTGAGCCAGGTAAAAGTTCACAAAGGAAACGGAATCTTTCTTTAGGTCAGAAATGAGTGAAAATAAAAGTCATTCATCATGGTCAATCAATTCCCTGACTCTCTTCTTTTTAGTCTGTACCTATCATAAAACAAAGTAGAGAGGGACAAGATCGACAGAAGAGGAAAAGTAGGAAGGTAGGGAAGATTTCTGTATAGACATAATCGATAGTTCTGAATAAATACTTTTTTTCTTCTTCAATACAGACACTTACCCAGGAGGTAGAGGTTCTGGTCTATCCCACGTTGTTCTTTTTTCAATATGATCTACATAGTAAACTCGTCCATGCTGGTCCACTCTCTGCTCCCAACTTAAACATAAAATTAAAAAGCTCATATGCTACATGTATGAATAGCCTGGTTTTTAAATCCTGTCTTTGTCTTCTTCTCTTATATGACGATATTACAGAGCTGAGACAAATAAGCATGTCAGTATATAAAGCAGATACCAAAAGAATTTAGGAATAAAGTCAAGAAATGTTATACTGAGGGTGACACAGTGGATGAGATTTCTCCTGCAGAAGTATCTGCTCTAGGAGATGTCTTATATTTCTAAAGAGGCTTGAAGCAATGCATTCAGGATACAAAAACTGTCTCAATCTCATCAGGGTCATAGGACTTGAGTGGAAAAGAAAACTGTAATTATTGTTACGAAATCTGACGAAAGACTGAGCTGTTAACTGAAGGGCAAAGGACAGTTCTGGTACTAGAAAAGCTGAAATCAAAGAATAAGACTTTTTCAGATGTGCTCCTGCACAGTACCGAGGACAAAGGCAATATGAGTATTCCAGTCTCCTTGATAGGTTTATCCCCAAAGTAAAAAAGACAGGAATAAACCAACAGAATTTAGAAGAACCAGTCACTTCTAAAAGCACCCACTCTGTTGGAATAAACCAACAAAGTTTAGAAGAACCAATCACTTCTAATCCCTTGCACAAACAATTTTCTAATCTGGCTTCCCATGTAGGCTTTCAAAAAGGAAAATGGCCTAACTACCCACATAATACAGTCTCTTTAGCAATTAAACTCCTCATCATGAGAGTTTTTTAATTTATCACTTAGTCAATTAATTTTTGTTTAGCATTCTGAGCTCTGGATTAATTTGAATGCCACAATATGTATGTGTGTGTATAACTATCAGAGTATTATTAATTTAAAAAATAATCAGTAGAGATTTACATGGGATTGAGTTGTAATCCTCTCAGCTTCCTAAATTATTATTACTCTGCTATGACTTTATAATGGTAAAAAAATTAAGTGATTTTCCCCCCTTCAAAAGAAAAGACAATCTGAATTAGGCGATTATTTTATTACTTGGTCTTGGTGAACTTTCTATGGCTCAGAGTCCTTCAATAAAAAAAATTTTTTTTTCTTCCACTTTGCTCTGGAAATGAGGGAGAAATTTCAAATGTGGCAAAGCTTTTTTGTTCAGTTTGACTCTAGACCTCCCTCAACACACACACATACACAGAGTTATAAGACAGCTTTTTAAAGAATGGAGTTCAGTACTATTTCCCTTATTAATAAGTGTATGCAAAAGTCTAAAGAAAACATGTTAACCAAAAGCAATTACTCACCCGGGTGGGAGGGGAGCTTGAGGTACAGGATTTAATGGCCTAGGGCCTGAACCTCCAGATATAGTAAGAGGAATTATTAATCCAGAAGTTGCTCCTTCGGATGTATTTGAATTTGTATTCGTTGGTGGCAGAGAGCCTGTACTAGAGCCATCACTTTCAGAAGTGGCAGATGGTGAGCCATTGACAGATGCTTTAAGATTTGAGGAAAACAGAAAAACAATTTTCAGAAATCTAAATTCAGGAGAGAATTTTAACTTAAATAAAAAGGTAGATGATAAATATAAAATTTAAGATACGGACACGCAGATGAAAATTACTTAATAATGGGAAATAGCCAATGGTCCCACTTAATAGGTTTGTTTACAACTTTTAAGGTTCCATTTACTCCATGTCTCATTATTAATTACAAAGCACATACAGATGCTGATTTCTTGATGCCACAAGAAATAACTTTTAGAACAGAAAAGTTTTGGTATCCCTTCATATAAGTTCATTTAGTAATTTTCCAGATCCTTAAAACTGTCTTTCCTATGAACGCCTACAGATCCGAGACTAATTTTTGGCGTTACCTATAATATGGAAGATCTGACTGATAACTATTTTTAAGAATATCACTGCGGGAATTCCCTGGCGGTCCAATGGTTAGGACTCCACGCTTTCACTGCCAAGAGCCTGGGTTCGGTCCCTGGTTGGGGAACTAAGATCCTGCAAGCCTCGCAGTGTGGCCAAAAAAAAAAAAAGAAAGAATATTATTGCTTGAGTACATATTACATCTTCAAGAAATACTTGTTGACAAAACAATTCCTGGAGGCAGTCACTAACATTGTAACAAAGTAGTATATGATCTTAAAGACTGGGAATATACTATGAACACAATTATCTACAGAAAAAAAGGGGGAAGATATATATTTAAACACAATGTAATTTAATAAAATGATCTGTGGACAACCAATTTACTTTTCTAATAATATTTGGATTATTTTACATTTCCTGTTCACATACTAAGAGAGGAAAGTAAAAAGAGATTAAAAGATTTGTTCTGGCTAATCAGGAAAAATAAATATTCTAACTGTAAATGTTTATATTTTTACTATATGAAATGTTTACTTGTGTGATTTTTGCTTTAAAATCTAAATATCATTTAGCATTGTTGGGTTATTTGCTATTTACTGATTGTCTTTTTAAAGGATATAATGAGATATATCCTTGACCAGATCCTTGACTCTATGAAATGCTTATGTCCACAGTTACAAACCCTGACAGAAAGTTGCAATCTTACCTGTATTGCCTCTACTTTTTATAGTACACATGTGATTTCCCTTTTTTTTTTTTTTTTTTTGCTGCACTGTGCAGCTTATAGGATCTCAGTTCCCTGAATCCGGGCCATGGCAGTGAAAGCCCAGAATCCTAACTACTAGGCCATCAGCGAACTCCCAGCACACACGTGATTTTCATTCTCAGTAGAGCACCTGCCTCAATAACTTCACATCTGGCAGAAAAACTTAGGGAACAGGCACATCTTGATTAACTATAGAAAGATCATTCTTGGCCAAAATCTTAAATGTAAAAATTCAGCTAGAAAACCAACCTAAAAGGGTCTCTTGACACTTACCTGAAGATCAATTCCCAAAAAGAATTTTATAATCACAGTACTGAGACCTACATCCCTAGTGTATGGCTAGAATACACACCTGGTCTACGTGGGGTAGGTGGAGGTGGTCGTGAAGGTCTTGGAGGCCTAGAAGGTTTAAAACCGCCATTTGAGAGTGATGGAGAATTATTCCCATTGACCCTCCTATTTTCACCAGACCCTGCATCCTCAGGGTGGTCTGATCCATTTGTGTTCACTCTGGGTAAGACGGCCGGGAACGGAAGGGAAAAAGAATGCTCTTTGAATTTAACAAAAAAAAACAACAGGAAGACCAAAACTTAAAGTTTTAGGAGCTTGAGAAAACCTTCCTAATTTCTGGCCAGCCTTATCAAATACATAAACAGCTCTTATGGTAGTCTTACATACAGCTCCTCAGAGCCCATGTAGAAATATGTGAGGGGTTACTCAATGGCACAGAAGTACTTAGGGGACCAATCAGAACTATTAGGTGTGCTGGCTCAGATTTCAAATAACTCTTCAGAGGCCCTGTATAAGTAGAAATGGAGTCAAATTCTCAAAATTCCAAATGCCTTAGAAAGGGCATTATTTTATTCCAAGCACAGATAACTTAAGCATCATTTTCTTGGTTTCCACTGGCTCTTAATATTATTTAGGTATGGGGCAAAGCTGACTGTTCCACAACAGGAGAAAGAAGTACACTTATTTCCCAGGGATAGGTGCTCTCCCCCCATCTCAGCAGATAGTATACAAAATGTTCAAGGTAAGTGATCTAGAAGAGAGGTGCCCACAGACTTTTTTTTAAAGGAACTATCATTTCTTCAAAGCAATGACATCAATTGGAGAGAAAAGGGGAAGAACACTAACAGGAATGTCAGATACAAAGTTACTATTACTGTTAAACACAGGTGATTCCTTTTCCCAGGGGAATCTAGTCATTGACTAGAAATAGAAAGCAAAGCATGAGTTAGCTAGTTTGGAGATGCTAGTCATTGACTAGAAATAGAAAGCAAAGCATGAGTTAGCTAGTTTGGAGATGCCTCGGCTAAAGCCCTGATATCTACTACCTGGTAACTGGAAACCACTACTCAGTATTAATCCATACTCCTGGACCTCACAACAAGCCTGAATAAAATCTGATAGATTCAAGAAACTAAAATAGAGGCAGTACCATTAAATCATTTTCATACTATGTTTCCCAGAAGTCAAAGTGTGGTATTTGGACCAGAAGAAAGCACAATACACAGGAGCTTGTTAGAAATGCACAATCTTGGACTCCACTCCCAACCCCCTGTATCAGAAAGAGCATTTTAACAAGATCTCCAGATGATGTGTGAACAGCAGGGCATGACAAATACTGCTTTAGGGGGTTCCTCAAATGCTCATTCTGAATAAATGGAAAAGCTCAGTAACAGGCAGTCAGCACCTGGTTAGTGCTGACCACCTGCAAGAAGACCAAGCAACCCCAGAATATGAACGAAATGCAGCAAGAGTCAGCTTTGACACTGCTCCCCTTCCCCTAGGTGATGAGTCATATACCCCCTTTTGAGTCATATACCTCTTTGAGACTGCGTATTGCCTCTCTATACTATTTTAAGAGGTGATTAATTAGTTTGAAAAAAAAAGATTCTTGATGCTTTTAAAAAGACAAACAACTGGTAGAATGGACCAAAAAAGGGAAATTGAGGTTTCAAGCTCCAACTCTGACAAGTTATATGACCAAAGAAAAGTTATTTAATCTCTCTGTACCTCAAAAGTGCATTTACCTGGATTAAATGATTCCTTAAAACCTTCTCAGCTATAATGTTCAACTAAATTACACTTCCACTGCTGGTCACGTTTTAGGGATATGTGAGGGAGGGGGAACATGCAGGGCATGAGGTAAATCTGCTATGACAAACAGAAGTACAGCAGAAACTGGATTCCAAAAATGTTATGTTCTGTTGTTGAAGATTAATATTTTGGAGATTTTAACATCCATGCTGCTCACCCTTCTAGTATTTTGACCTCAATTTCTCAACATAATTATCTGACAAGCTGTGTACTATGATTCCTTAAATTTTCTTGATACTTAGAATCGCTCCTCCTCCTAGACCTTGAACGCTGAAACTCCTACAACCTTCTATTCCTTCTACTTGCCTCCTACTGTATCTTTTATTCAGTCTCATCATGACTTTAATCCCCTATCTTCACAGTCCATCAGTTCTCTTCAATTCTCACCTGGGCTCCGTCATAGGCTACTTTTCCAAGTACCTTAATTCACTATTGCCCAATACTCGCCACCCCCAAGCAATCTTTTCACTACAACTAGTCCTTCATTTACTTTTCCCACTACTGTTCTCTGGGGTCAACAAGTAACGCTGGACAATGTTCCAGTTGAGAAATTACGTGTGTATTACTAGAGTAAATAAACCAGGTAAAGTACCAAATTAAAGGGGCAGATAGTTCTACAAAAGGTCCTAATAAATCTTATGCTGGGCCTGGTAAGGAAAGTCCTGAGGTTCTCATTTCCAATGACTCACAAGACAAAAATTCTTTTTTTGTGCTGCCTAAGTGAGTACTTTTTTCCTGTTTAAAAAAACAAAAACAGGGACTTCCCTGGTGATCCAGCGGTTAAGAATCTGTCTTGCAATGCAGGGGACACTGGTTCGATCCCTGGTAGGGGAACTAAGATTCCCACATGCAGCAGGGCAACTAAGCCCACGTGCCACAACTAGAGAGAAGCCGACGCACTGCAACGAAGAGCCCAGGCACTGCAACAAAAGATCCTGCACGCCACAACTAAGACCTGATGCAGCCAAAAAATAAATATTAAAAAACAAAAAAACCGGGGCTTCCCTGGTGGCGCAGTGGTTGGGAGTCCACCTGCCAATGCAGGGGACACGGGTTTGAGCCCTGGTCTGGGAAGATCCCACATGCCACGGAGCGACTGGGCCCGTGAGCCACAACTGCTGAGCCTGCGCGTCTGGAGCCTGTGCTCCGCAACAAGAGAGGCTGCGATAGTGAGGGGCCCGCGCACCGCGATGAAGAGTGGCCCCCATTTGCCACAACTAGAGAAAGCCCTCGCACAGAAGCGAAGACCCAACACAGCCAAAAATAAATTAATTAATTTTTTTAAAAATGTACTTAAAAAACAAAAAAACAAAAAATAAATAAAAACAAAAAACCAACCAAACAAAAACAAATCAAATCTCAAGTCTCCCAGAAGCTGAAGAATTAGAAATGACAGGTGACTATGACAACCTACACCACAGGTTCAATGAGATTAGTGTGGTGGTATTAAAATTAACAGTAATAAAAAGTTTAACAGTAATTTGCAAGGACAAAGAGCTTTTGCTAGGTCCTATACAGTTACACAGACCCAAGCAAAAGACAGAAAATGTTAATATTAGGCTTCTCTAGTCTATATCTTTTTTTTTTTTAAGATGGCAGAATCCTTTAGTGTATTTTCTTTTTTTTAAAAAACATCTGTATTGGAATATAATTGCTTTACAATAGTGTGTTAGTTTCTGCTTTATAACAAAGTGAATCAGCTATACATATACATATATCCCCATATCTCTTCCCTCTTGCGTCTCCCTCCCTCCCACCTTCCCTATCCCACCCCTCTAGGTGGTCACAAAGCACCAAGCTGATCTCCCTGTGCTATTCGGCTGCTTCCCACTAGCTATCTATTTTACATTTGGTAGTGTATATATGTACATGCCACTCTCTCACTTTGTCCCAGCTTACCCTTCCCTCTCCCCGTGTCCTCAAGTCCATTCTATAGTGTCTGTATCTTTCTATTCTGACAAACTTCACTTTCCTAAAGCTTGATCACTTCAAAAAGACTGAGGCAACATGGACTTCAGTTCACATTATTCAACAGCTTCAACTGGGCTATCCATACTGCCTGAAAATCAATCATTTTCTACATCTCTAATCTACTCCTGGCCACATTCCCATTGCTCACTGAAAACTTTTCCCATCTCCTCAAATACCTAATCCCAATTTGTAGATGACCCTGACTCTACTTCTTCCCTAAAATGATGATTATCAGCTATCCTTCTTTTTTCTCTATTTTAAAACTTCTCTATGCCACTAATCATCTTCATCTGTTTCCCACCTCTGGGGAAAAGAAAATCTATCTTCACTTCTTCAAGGCTAATTTGTCTTGTGGGTCTTTGAGTTCAGGACACAAATAATATGCTCTAGGACTTTTCACCATCATTTAACACCTTTCTTCTCTCTTCCATCATCTTCCTTCTTCTAGATTGTTCCTCTCAGTCACAAGTATAATTAAACACTTCCTCAATCTTAATTACTCTCCTAGCTGTCCTCTCATTCTCCTTTCCTTCACTGTAATTCTTGGTATTTATGCAATTAATGTATTTAGTGCATTTTAATTTTTAAGACGTTTTCAAAATAAAAAGTAATTTCTAATTATAAAATAAAAATTACCTTCAATCGTACATTCTAGAGATTATTACCATTAAGAGATAATCTCTTGTCCGTCCTTTTGCATTGGCTATGACTGATCATACAATGTATGTGATCATACAATGTTTCATATCCTGGGTGAGTTTTTGTTTCTTTATTATTCATTATATACTGGGCATTTCACCCAAATTATCCAAAAACATTTCTAATGACTGTAGAATACTCTATCTTATGGACATACCATAATCTAATCTTTTTTTAGGGAAGGGAGTGACATTTTCTATTTCCTTCAGGTAGACTGCCAGAATAGAATAGCTGGGTCAAAGTAGGCAAATATTTTAAACTGAAACATTGATTGCTAATTTAAGAAAAAAGTATTTTTAAAGGTAATAACTGATCTGTTCTCCACCAGATAGATATGAAAATGCCCATTGCACCATAAAGTATTTATATACTTTTAACATTTTAATATATTATCCTATTGCGCCTTCCTCCCTCCCTCCCTCCCTCCCGCCCTTCCTTTCTGGCTGCGTTGGGTCTTCATTGCTGTGCGCGGGCTTTCTCTAGTTGGAGCGAGCGGGGGCCACTCTTCGCTGCAGTGTGCGGGCTTCTCAATGCAGCGGCTTCTCTTGTTGCAAAGCATGGGCTCTAGGCACGTGGGCTTCAGTAATTGTGGCACGCAGGCTCAGTAGTTGTGGTGCACAGGCTTAGATGCTCCGTGGCATGTTGGATCTTCCTGGACCAGGGCTTGAACCCGTGTCCCCTGCGTTGGCATGCGGATTCTTAACCACTGCGCCACCAGGGAAGCCCCTATTTATATACTTTTAAATCTTTGCCAATTTGGTAAATAAAAGCATGAATGTTCAACAGTGTTTCATTTATAGGCCATCTGAGTTTCCTCTTCCATGCACTGTATATGTCTGTCTTTTGTACATTTTTCTATTATAAAGGAATAGTTTTTCCTCATTATTTGTGAGAGCTTTTTACAATCCGAAGGTACTAATTTCACATTGGTTAAATAGTGGTCATTTGCTTTTATATGTTTGAACATACAAGAGTTTTATATTTCTACATAATTAAATGTATTCAGAGATATTTTCTCCTAAAGGTTTTATAGTTTCATTTTTAAAAATCAGTTTAAAAAACCTAGAATCTACCTTCATTTGGGGATGAGCTGAAGCTCTAACCTGATTTTTCTTTTTCCATACAGCCAGTTTTCCCTGGCTTGATTAGGCTAAGATCTCATTCTCTCCTGCAGCATTTGATAATGTTTGATAATGTTAAATAATACACCATCTTTTAAAAACATTTTTCTCTTAATTTCTGTGACACTGCTTTTCTAATCTAGTACTCCCCACTACTAACCACTCCTTCTTTGGTTTGTCCTCTTCCTCCATTTTACTAAATATAGGTCCCTATGGTTCTGTTCTTGTCTTACTTTTCATTCTCCACAAATTTTCGCCTAGGGTCTCAAATTCCATGATTTCAAAGATCATCTTTAAAGTAATTCCAAATCAGAAACTCGAATCTTTGTCTCATTCTCATCCCCTGGTACCAAATTATCAGCTAAATGCAGGAGATCTAGAATAACTCTCCAATGCTAAAGCTACTCTTCCTCCTATGTTCTAGTTCTATGGGTGACTCTGCTACCCTCGCAGGCAATTTGACTTTTCTTCTCTCCTGTGCCTCTTGACACTCAATGCCTAAGTCCCACTGATTTCACTGGCATGTTTTCTCTCTCTCTTCTACCACCACTGCTCCAGTTCCAACCCTCATTATCTCTCAGTGGATTACTGTAATAAGTTCCCACATAGGTCTTCCCACCTTCACCACCACCATACAATCCAAACTACACATGACTGTCAAATAATTTTTCTTATGGTGTTTTGATCATACCAATGCTCTGTTCAAATATTTTAAAAGACATTCCTCTCCAGAGAAAAAGATTCTAGAAGCCTATACTTGCAAACCAAAATCTCCATCTGGCTCCAACCTCTGCAGTACTAAAAATAACATTTATTGAGGGATAAGCACTTACACGGGGGGCAAAAAAAGCATTCCACTTTAGGCAACAGTAAAACACACTCAGGCTCTGAAGGTAAGGCAGTCCCAGGTTCAACTGTGCCACTTACACTATTAACTGGCAAGTTTCTTTCCCTTTCTGAGCCTCAGTTTTCTCATAACCTGTAAAAATGATACCTACCTCATAAAAATATTTAAGGATTAACTGAAATAACAGGAAACATGTTCATCATACTGCCTGACACATAGTAAGAGGCAATAAATACTGATTGATTCTACTTTCAAATTCACCACCTGCCATTTCCCACTTTCAATTACTCTATTTTCAGCCAAATACTGAGGCTAAAGATTTCCAATAAAACCCCTGTGTTCTTCCCCACCTCCATGACTGTTTTTCTTCTTTCCACCTATAACTCCTTCATCCAATTCCCTCAAGACATGCATATCCAAATTATAACTATGCTTAATGGTCTTAGGCCAAATGCCATTTCTTCCATGAAGTTTTTACACATTTTATAGACTGTTTCACATTTTAAAAATCATGTATCATTTTCTAACAAATACAAGTAAAAGCAGTTCAAAAAAGAAACAGGATTCAAACCAGCTCTGAAGTAAAAGAGGATGAGATTAAGATCGAGTGACATTTCTGGCAAGCTGTGCAAGCCTAGATTTTCAAGAAATAGACTTTGTTACGTAACTGAAAGATTTCCAATAATAGTTTGTTGAAATCTAAGAAATACCTGTATGTCTCACGAATAGTGGTTCTCAAAGTGTAGGACCTAGTCTATCAGTATCAGCCGGAAACTTGTTAGAAATGCAAATCTTGGGCCCCATCCTAGATGTAACAATTTGGGAAGAGGACACAAGGCGTGGCAATCTGTGACTGGGCAATCTGTTGTTGAACAAGTCTTCCAGGTGATTCTAATGTACTCTGAAGCTTGAGAAACATGGTGACACTAAAATAGCACTAGTGGTTAACTTTAGTTCCTTTAATGAGTGGTTGTGGAGCTAAAATCTGAGATGAATTTTGAAAACCAATATGGAAACCTATATACTGTATAGAATTGCCAGTGTGAACTTATCACCACCATTATATATGAAAAGCAATTAGCTACGAATTAGTGCTACTAAGGCTTTGTTCTTTGCTTCAGTCTTATAAACCCCTGCTTATCTCACCATACATATGTACCTGATCGAAACATGGAGAACCAAGATGCTAATATAATAAGGTCACAATATCAAATCAAAGATTAACAGTCAAGAAGGTACATCCAAAAACAAAATCTTGAACGCCAGGCACCAATAATCTTGGTAATTCATAAAAGTGACAGAAGACAACACTGAGAAATATACAACATCCAGACATGCTATGGGGGAAAGGAGACCAACAGGACTATACTGACGATATATGCAGTGCTTGAATTAAAGTAAAAGAACCTAAAGCTGTTTAGTAAGCTTCTTAAATGACTGGGGGGAGGGGGAGGTTTTGCCTTGTTCACATGCCTTGTAGTTATGAAGTGGGCAAACAAAAGCAAAGGATTCACCACCATGATTGTTGTGTAGCAACATTTAAACAGCATTTGACAGTTTACAAAATGTTTTTCAAACCCATCATCTCAGAGGTATGCTCTCTGGAAAAGGCTAATGCAAAGGAATTCATGCTTAACACAAAAGACATGCTCAAAGATTAGTCTGGCAGTCTCATAAACCTAGAAGACATTGTTCCTCAGATTATTTGTGAACAATGATTCACTTGGGAAAATGTAAAGCATTGATTAAATAAATGGCATGAAGCCAGGGCTCTAGCAATGCCTTTGCAAGAAACTTACAGCTGTCTGGTTTCATAAAGTATTATAAGAAAGATTTTGCAAAAAAGAAATGAGAGTGGCAAAACAGAACCTTTCAATGCACTATAAAATTCTACCACATTCTCACTTATTAATGCAAAAGTATGGGTTTATTAGGCAAAAGAGAAGTTATTTGACCAAAGAAATCTGAAATATTAAAACATCTTTATAAGGGAAATTTCATGACTTCAAAAAAGCTATGAAACATAAACATAAAAAGAAACACAAGAGGCATAAGTTGTCTTCCAGAATACAGAGACAGTTATTAATTTTTAAAACCTTTTCTATTGCTTTTTAATCCCAGTGAGAAAAATTATAGCCCAGCTTTCCTAGAAAAGAAAATAGCCCAATGATGACCCTGGGATTCTGAACTTCCCTACCTTTGGAAAAGTGCCAACATATTCACTTTCTATAAGCTGAAAAAGTATTAGCGTTGGGGTATCTCTGGCCTACTCTAGAGAACTGCAGTCATACAAGCTTACGGTCTTGAATTTTCCATAAATATTTCCTTTCTTACCTTGAGCCCTGAAATTTTTGATACTCATTTATTTTTATATCAATCTGAATTTAAAAGTTTTGACTAAAATGAAACTTATTCATTCTCCCTTGTTTCTTTCTGCATTCTGTGGTATGTAATAAGTGAACTCTTACCTTGTTTCATCCTTGGGTCTGGAGCCATCATCATTCTGTGAAGCACCTTTAACAACAATAGAAGTTGTACAGAAAACGAGTTTCAGAAAGTGGTTTGCACCTTTTTCTTAAACATGCTATGTAAACAAAATCTTTCACCAAATCTTTCTAGTAAAGAATATACTGGAACAGAGTTAAAGTCCAACATGTTATTTAAAAGGAAAATATGATAAGTGTTCATGTGATTGAGAAGTTTTACCAAAATTTTGTGCAAATGATTATTATGTGTAAGAGATGTTAATTAGTCAAGGTATATTACTCATATGCTGCTTCTGCCTTGTTTGAAATATGTCGCGCTTGATTCTAATTCAAATGTATTTTAGTCATCTTTTGGGGAGGAGTCAACTACCTCCCCAAAAAAGTGCTGATTACCAGCAGGACGATGATAAAATAGATTTTGAAAATAGAAAAATCAGTAAAATCTTTCTTATGCAAAGGTCTTGAAAATAGCTTCAAGAATAGGAAAGGCACAAATGGATCTCAAAGTGGCCAAAATGAATGCCACAACATTCACACTTCCTTCAAATTTTATTCATGGGAAATATCCTTAGGATTCAGTAAGGGCCTGTGTATTATACAAGTGATAGAAGGAGGCTACTAGAGGTAGGCACATGGATTGCAGCAAAAACAGTATATAGAGAAGTTTAAAAAACTATGAAATGCAAAAAGAACTCAAGTTTAACAGTCTAGGTCCATTTAGCTAAAGAATAATAGTCCCTAAATACAGTCTCTAGTTTCAAACAGTGAAATCATCACTATATTACTCCAAAGCATAACTAATGAATTAATTCATTAAAAAGATGCTGAGTCACCACTATACGACTACTATATCATACTCAGCAAGGTTGGCAAGTGTCTTATCTAGAAATGTTAGATTTTAAAAAAATGGTACAGGTAGATAGATAAAATGTGGTATACCTATGTAATGGAAAACTATTCAGTAATAAAAAGGAACAAACTACTGAAACATGCCACGTCACTGATAAACCTGAAAAGACATTATGCTAAGTGAAAGAAGCCTGACACAAAGACTACATATTGTTATGATTCCATTTACATAAAAAGTCCAGAAAAGATGAATTTTTAGAGACAGAAAATAGATTAGTGGTTGCTCTAGGCTAGAGGTCAAAATGGGATTTCCTGTGAATAAGCAGGAGGGATCTTACTAGCGAATGAAAATGTTCTAAATCTGATTTACAGTAAATGATTGGATCACTCCATTAAATTACTAAAAATCATTAAATTAACACACTTGAAACAGGTAAATTTTATGAAATATAAAATACATGCCAATAGAGCTGTTAAAAATGGTTTTAAAAAACACGGTACAATGAAATACATTTTGGCTGAAAACAGTATGCTTCAATTTTATAAGAATTATTTTTATATGGAATATATTCCCCTAAAATAGCTGATAAATGACATAAATGAAATCAGAAAACCAAAACAAAATGTCATAAGTTATTAAAATCAGTCAATCAGTGTTCCACTTTTTTCAAAAAATAAGAAGACAATTTGAAATAATCCATTTAACTCTACCAATAATTGCTACTTCTAAACTTTATCATTTACTACAGTGAAGCATAGTACATATTTAATGACATGGACTGAGGCCAGACTGCCTGGGTCTGTATCCTAGGTTCAACATGTACTAACTTTGTGACCTTAGAGAAATACGATTGATTTTCCTTTTACCTCGTGTATAAAATGGGAACAATAATGATGCCTACTTCATAGAACAGTAGTGAGAATTAAACATTTAGAACAGTGCCCAGCACGTATAAGCACGCCATAAATATTAACTATTATTGTTTCCTGACATTTACATTTCAAAGTCCGAACAAGGGTTATTTTTGTTCAATCTTTTATTTCACTTCAACACAGAGTAAAGCCATAACTATGAAATTTATGACATAAATTATTTAGATCTAATCTTGCACTTTCAACAGGAGAATAGTTAAAAAATATAAATCTATCTAACACTTATACAATCAATGTCCAAGAAGAGGAAAAAGGCTGTACTTAAATTGGCATTTTATAAACATACTGCTGTTTAAAAGTATTCCCAATCCAAATTTCCTTCAAAAAAAACCATAAAAACCTGATCAGATTTCTAAATACACATTTTACCCAGAGGACACTTTGTTAGAAGATCAACAAAGATCTCTTCTATTCTACTGAAAAGGATCCTCCTGCCACAGAAGAACCAGCTTTTAGATGAAGCAATTTAACACACTATTTCTACTACTTGGGTGCCTAGCAATCTCAAAAGCAAAATGAACAAACAAGTGAACTGATACTAGAGCAAGAACAGGGTGCAGTAAGCAAATGTGAAAGACAGGGTTACCCTGAGGGCTCTGAGGTGGATCAGAAACAAGGTGAGGGGGCTGAACCAGAGACATCCACATTAGGCTGGGGATCCCGGAAAGGAGCTAAAGTATTCCCAGGTAGGTGACACATCTGGCACTAACAGAAGCAAAAGAAATTTTCTCTGGCCAAAGAATCCCCAACTTATTAGGCCCTTGAGATTCCCCCAGACTAAGATCAAATATAAACTGGCAATCAAAGAGCCATAACATATAAGAAAACAAGCTTCAATGAAGGAGAGTCAAAACATTTATATCCCCAAATATTTCTGATACTGGAATTTTCAAATGGAGAATATAAAAAACCGACTTATCAAAAGAAAACTAACAAGCAAGAAATAAGAAACTATCAAAAACAAGCATCAGCAATTCCACTCCTAGGTATATATCCAAGAGGAATGAAGACATGCACAAAGAAACTTGGACACAAATGTTTATAGCAGCATTATTTATAATTCATTAATAGCCAAAAGGTGGAAATAAGGCAAATGTCCATCAGTGGACAAACGGATAAAAAAAAATTGTGGCATATATACACACAATGAAATATTATCCAGGGAATTCCCTGGCGGACCAATGGTTAGGACTCTGCGCTCTCATTGCTGTGGCCCAGGTTCAATCCCTGGTCGGGGAACTGAGATCCCACAAGAGGCGCAGCGTGGCCAAAACAAACAAACAAAACCAATATGCTAAGCAAAAGAATCCAGACACAAAAGGTCACATACTATATGATTCCTTTTTTATGATACACTCAGAAGAGGCAAATCCATAGAGACATATCAGTGGTTACCAGGAGATGGAGGGGAGGGGGAATAGGGAGTGATTACTTAACGGATAATAGTTTGGTTTTTGGGGGTGATGAAAAAGTTTTGAAATGAGAGGTAGTGGATACACATCACTGTGAATACACTAAATGCCAATGAACTGTACACTTTATAAGGTTAAGTATCTATTATGTAAATTTCATCAAAATTAAAAGAATAACAAAAAAGAGGCATATTTGAAGAAACAATAAATGTTGTAAAGCTGAAAATGCACTTGTGTCATATCCCAGCAATCCCACTCCCAAGTATACAGCCTACAAAGACCCTTCAACCTATGTACCAGGAGACACATATAAATACAAAAATGTTCAATGTATCACTTATGTTCATTATGGCAAAAAATTGGAAAGAGCCCAAATGTGCTTTGACATAAAAATGGATAAACTGTGGTATATTCACCCCACGCACATATGGTCACCGTATTTTTGATAAAATACACAAAATGAATATACAATGGATAAAAGAATATACAATGGAGAAAAGACATCCTCTTCAATAACTGGTGCTGGGAAAACTGGACAGGTACATGTAAAAGTATGAAATTAGAACACTTCCTAACACCACACACAAAAATAAACTCAAAATGGATTAAAGACCTAAATATAAGGCCAGACAGTATAAAACTCTTAGAGGAAAACATAGGCATAAAACTCTATGACATAAATCACAGCAAGATCCTTTTTGACCCAACTCCTAGAGAAATGGAAATAAAAACACAAATAAACAAATGGGACCTAATGAAACTTAAAAGCTTTTGCACAGCACAGGAAACCATAAACAAGACCAAAAGACAACCCTCAGAATGGGAGAAAATATTTGCAAATGAAGCAACGGACAAAGGATTAATCTCCAAGATTTACAAGCAGCTCATGCAGCTCAATAACAAAAAAACAAACAACCCAATCCAAAAATGGGCAGAAGACCTAAATAGGCATTTCTCCAAAGAAGATATGCAGACTGCCAACAGACACATGAAAGAATGCTCAACATCATTAATCATTAGAGAAATGCAAATCAAAACTACAATGAGATATCATCTCACACTGGTCAGAATGCCCATCATCAAAAAATCTAGAAACAATCAATGCTGGAGAGGGTGTGGAGAAAAGGGAACCCTCTTGCACTGTTGGTGGGAATGTAAATTGATACAGCCACTACGGAGAACAGTATGGAGGTTCCTTAAAAAACTAAAAATAGAACTACCATATGACCCAGCAATCCCACTACTGGGCATATATCCTGAGAAAACCATAATTCAAAAAGAGTCATGTACCAAAATGTTCATAGCAGCTCTATTTACAATAGCCAGGACATGGAAGCAACCTAAGTGTCCATCATCGGATGAATGGATAAAGAAGATCTGGCACATATATACAATGGAATATTACTCAGCCATAAAAAGAAACGAAATGGAGGTATTTGTAGTGAGGTGGATGGAGTTAGAGTCTGTCATACAGAGTGAAGTAAGTCAGAAAGAGAAAAACAAATACAGTATGCTAACACATATATATGGAATCTAAGGGAAAAAAAAAAAAAGGTCATGAAGAACCTAGTGGCAAGACGGGAATAAAGACACAGACCTACTAGAGAATGGACTTGAGGATATGGGGAGGGGGAGGGGTAAGATGTGACAGGGTGAGAGAGTGGCATGGACATATATACACTACCAAATGTAAAATAGACAGCTAGTGGGAAGCAGCCGCATAGCACAGGGAGATCAGCTCGGTGCTTTGTGACCACCTAGAGGGGTGGGATAGGGAGGGTGGGAGGGAGGGAGACGCAAGAGGGAAGAGATATGGGAACATATGTATATGTATAACTGATTCACTTTGTTATAAAGCAGAAACTAACATACCATTGTAAAGCAATTATACTCCAATAAAGATGTTAAAAAAATGCATAAACTGTGGTATATTCACCCAATGGATTATTATACAGCCATGAAAATAAGTGAGTTACAGACACAAAATGGATAAATCTTAAAAGGCAACACTGATATTTTCATAGAGCGCTTTAAAAGGACACATGCACGTGTGAAAAAAAAATTTTAAAGCAAGGAAATGATAAATTCAAAGTTCAGAATAATGATTATCTCTAGGGAGAAGACAAGGATTGATATAGGGAGGAGAACACGGGTGGATGCAATGATATTGTTCATATTCTAATTCTTAAGATCAAACCCGGGTCCCTGGCAGTGAGAGCACCAAGTCCTATCCACTGGACCACCAGGGAATTCCCAATACTTCCATTTTTAAAGTAGCACTGATAAAGATTAAAAAAACGTAAGTGTGTAAGGGAAGTTTTGCTGGCTTTTTTGGGACGTTAGTTAATATTCTGAGCAAACATTTAAAATAATCAAATATAAGTCAAATTTTAAAAAATACCATTACAGCAAAGTTTCTCTCTGTAAAATAATTAGTTGGTACCCAGACCCAGCGGAGGTATAGTAATTTCAAATAATATTTGGTATAGCAAAAAACTTCATCTAGTTTCTTAGAATTTATTTTACTGAAAAGAAACATTATAGATATAATCACATGAAAATGACTATTTACCCTAAAATCAAAAGAAACCACAATAACTAGAGTTTAATGAGAAAGACTGGGAAAGAATGAGATAAAATCAAAACAAAATGGAACATACACAATAAGAAATGGAGGTCACATATGCCAAAAACTATCCCCAAATTAATTTTAAATACATTTCCAGAGCATCCATGGTAAAGAATAAAGATCTTTACAAGAATATGTTCCTATTTTATTATCATAAATTTAAAAGTAAAATAGACTTTTATTTCTCTTTAGGAAAACTAATGCCTTTGATGATGATACTTTTCAGTGTTTCTTGTTGAATGCCATATTTGGGAAGACAGGTGTTAAACTAACAATCAACCACCACCACCCACCCAAGAAGTCAAAATACATGAATGGGAAGTTCTTGCAGAAATGAACAACTACCTCCTCTCAATTTGTTAGGTTAATTTAGATCTGAGAGCTACAATAAGTCTACCTAACTAGCAAATTAAATAAAGGCTTCTCCTTACCAAAGACTCATAAAAGCAGATTAACTCTGTACTTAAGAAAAGGAAAACATCAAGACAAATTATGTAATTACTTCCTAAACAGAAGAATAAGAAAGAGTATCAAAGAAAATGTTACAAATGACACTCAGTTGGGATATTAAACTTGTTCCCTGAGTGAAGACAGTGGTAGGGGAGGTAGAATGGGAACATAAAGCTCTCTGGTTTTTAAATAAAGCTTGAAGTGGGAAGAACAAACAAACATAGTGAGTAAACTCTGTTTCACCTGAAAAAGAGTTTACTTATATAACTGCCATTTTTAGAAAATTTATCCACCAAAAAGAATGAAAATTTTATCTACCAAAAAAATGAAAATTTTAACTATCAAAAGAGATAATGCTGTCTTACTAGAAAAATATTCACAGTATATCTAAATATATAACAAGCTATTATTTGGTGACTTTTAATACCAAAATTCAGACAGATTTCTTTTTATAAGCATTACTTTTAAATTAACCAAAAATGTTAAAGTCTAAAATCCTATGAGTTCTTCCACAAAAACTTCTTTTTGTTTTTTAATTAATTTTTTATTGGAGTATAGTTGATTTAAAATGTTGTATTAGTTTCTGCTGTACAGCAAAGCCACAAAAACTTGACTGAACACACAGAGGGGGAAAAAACACTAAAACTCTGTAACATTAGAAAAATATTAGAATACAAAAGCAACCAACCAAACAATGCTCAGATGATAGAAATTCAATTTTAGCGCTACTCTAATTTATTTCTGGCTTATTTCTTACAGAAATGGAATCAATCAAAAAACAATACAAGTGAAGCTCCCACCACAGATGCTTGTGGACTTAATTGGGTTTTCTTTGCTTACTTATAACAACTCATGATTTGATTTAAAGTTCCTAAATTTTAAAGTGTGAAACGGAAAGTGTATTGGAAAGAAAAGGAAACCAACAAATATTTGTGTTTCAATCTTGACTCTGCATCACACTTGTTGGTGTGATACAGGACATACTATTTAAACTCTCAGAGCCTCACTTTCTTTTATATGCAAATGTCTTACAAAATTGTGATGGTTAAATGAATATATATGTAAACACACCAACACAGTGCCTGGCACATGGTAAACATTAAACAAATGGCAGCTACTGTATGTGGCAACTCTAGCCCTAAAATCCACTGTGACTTCCCAGTTAAAACCTCTCTTTACTTCAAAGAATGAGATTAAATTCTGTCAATTATTTTCCTACTTGAGTCAAAAACTGGTTACACAGAAATGTCCACTTCTGTAGGAAACAAACAGTAAAGTCATAAGTATAATATGCAGTTTAGATTCTACTCTGAAATATGAAGGCTGACATGCTTTACTTTTGTTAATTATTAAATATTCTGCATTAGTAGCAGTTTCAATTTGTAGGAAAAAAAACTTAGGAAGCTATAAATACTGAGGTTTTAGAGCAGTTTAACAATGTAACTTAACTTTTATTACCTTCTGGAATTCCAACTTATAGAAAAATGTAACTATTACAGAGTTCCTGTGAATAACAGTCAATTAAGATGAACATGTCAACTCTGAAGCAGTATAACCAATTCAGAAATTTCTTTCCACCCTCATTAACCCCAAAGAACCAAACTGGAAGACACACCAGGACAATCTTAAAGGTTCTGCTATTAAAAAGGGTCATGAGTTAAGAAGGAAGTAGGAAGTCTTCCAAAGTAGGAACAGAAGTACAGCAGCACCTGACAACTACAAAATGTTTCATAAGGCAGTTTCTAAGTAAACAAAAAGATCTTTGTCAAACTAATCAAGGAGACCATTAGTATGCACTTTGTCTTGGGGCCTCTACAATCTGTGTTTCAAGTGAAAATACACTTATTAGTACATTAGTAAGGGTTGAAAATATCTAAAGGGAATCCACTGAGAAGTGGTTTTATTAAGCATGCTAGTTGTGCAGGCACTAACTCAGGTGCTATCCAACTTCTTTTAATTACAGCTCATATTTATTTCCTTAACAAACACTAGTAAATCATAAACTGTAAAATATATCAGCATACATATGAAGAATTGGTTCTGTCACTATTATAACTCAAAGACATCTCAATAAATGTAGCCTACAAAAATGCAAGAGGAATGGCAAATGGATTCCAGTTTGTTACTGGCTTGTCTGGTACAGTACTAAGAAGGATTTTGAGTCAAATTTAAACTCAATCAGACACTGCTACAGAGAGTAAACTATGTCTGCCATTAGCACTGGAGAAGGTGTAGCATCAAATGTGCCATACTAACTGCCACTGTTGGCCTACAGAACGGATACTTTATAAATCAATTCATCACTCACAGGGCCAACTGTGATGTGGCTTTTACTTGGCTAGCTTTTCAACTTATAGAAAAATGTTTTCCTCATAGAAACAATGCACTAAAAGTTTAAAATGAAAAATGTCTCTTTTTAAAAAGGAAATAAAATAATTTCTTTAATGTGGAAAAGAACAGCAATAATTATAACATACTACAGTGGCTAATGTAAGAAGAATCATTAAAGACCCTATATAAGAAGTGATTACTTACTCTCTGAACATGTAGTTTCACCATTAGCAACAACTTCAGACTCTAGCTGCAGCCCATCAAGACAAACTGACAAATCTCCTATTGTCTCTGTTGGTTCTTTGTCACCTACAAGCTGTAAAGTCACAACTACTTCCTCAACTGGAAGAGAATAAAATTATAGAAAATGGTCACTTTTTTTTCCTTTAAGTCTTAACTGTTAAAAACAAAACTGTCAGAAAAACTTTACATTTATGTGTACACAATTTGTTTTAATACACTTCACCCAAGGTTTCAGGCCTTTTGACGCCAAAAACATTTTAAAAATAGAACAAAATTTCCTAATGGTTAATATCCACAACGTAAGATACTAAATAGCTTAATCATCTCACTTAACTATATTCATTCTCTTTTACAAAATGAGCCAGCAGGACAACTAAGACTACTCAGCAATATATGCCTGAATTATATTGACTGAAAACATAATTTAAGAATGAATTTTCATCTCGTAAATCCTAAATGAGAAATAAAATTCTTAGAAGTATGTTTTAGATACTCAAGGATTAAATATCTGTTTTAAAATCATGATATATTAATTAAAATAAGCATGTTTCAAATTTTTATGTATCTATAGTATATATAGACATCTAAAGATAGAGATATACACGTATAAATAAAACCACAACCATCTAAAATGAGGAAGTTTTTAAAATAAGCATTTGAAAAGGAAATGTCAAAATATTAACCACATTTATCTCTCTGCAGTGAGATTACGTTTTTCCTTCAGCTCTGCTCTATATTTTTGTTTTCCATAATTGAGTATATAGCCTTCAATAAATATCTATTTACTAAATAAATATTTATTTAAAATATCGGATCCAAAATGAATGGCCAAACCACGGTTATTCAGAATGCATTAAACAGTTCAAGATCCATCTCCCTATTAATATCATAACCAAGTAAACCTAAAAACGAATAGTGAACATAGTTTCTCCACATTTGGCATATTAATTTCTTGCAGAAAAACAAAAGCTGAGCATATTCTATTGTTTTTACATACATACGTTTCATATTGTTTGACTTTAATGTTTCATAGATATCTAATGCAGCAGTTCCCAACAAAACATCAGATTTCAGTGTCTGGTGACTCCACACACGAAAATGTAATTTACTCACAGGGGTGACGATACTACAGGTGAAAAAAAAGGTGAAAAAAAAATTTCCTTTAAATATCACAACAAGATCGTAAATAAATTATAATTAAAATCCTCTCACTGCACACCTTACAGTTTACTGTACAACCAAGACTGCCTATGGTCATCTTCACTTGTCACTGAACTATAGGGGCAATTTCATGCATGTATATCATCAACAAAAGTAAAAGTGCTCACCATGCTACAAACTGTTGAAAAATCAGTTTTACTTTCCTAGTACAAAAAAGTGAGTTTATAAATTAAATCCTTATTTTATGTCAGGTAGTATGCTGAGCTTAGGATTATTTCATTTAATCTTCACAGCAACCCTGAGATGAGAATTACCACTCCCATCTTCAGATATAGAAGCTGATATTCAGAGAGGTTAAGCAAATTGCCCAACATCACACAGCCAGTCGGTGGCAGACTGTAATCTGAACAAAAATCTGTCATTAAAATTTATATTAAGAAGTTTCTCGGTCAGCTACTTAATGATTTGAGGATTATATTGCCCCAAGTTTCACACTGTTAGAGGCAAAGTGTCTGGGACAACTGTCCAATAAAGACTCTTCCATACCTTGCTAAATGCCAATACAGAATAGAAATTTGAATTTGCAATAAACTGTATAAAAACTATTTCAATTAGAAAAACAGGAACACTATATAACCTACCATAGTCCTATGGTTCAAGGTTATAAGACAAATTCTAGAATTTGTCTAGAATCAGGGATCGAACCCAAGCCCCCTGCAGTGGAAGTGCAGAATCCTAACCACTGGACCGCCAGGGAATTCCCAGTGACAAGTATTTTAAACAAACTAAGAAACTGTCACCTTATCACTGCCTTTTCTTTTTTGTACAATGTATTCATTCTCTTTCAAAACTTTCAGATGTTACTTTCAGGA
Organism: Eubalaena glacialis; assembly: GCF_028564815.1. Taxonomy (NCBI): domain Eukaryota; kingdom Metazoa; phylum Chordata; class Mammalia; order Artiodactyla; family Balaenidae; genus Eubalaena; species Eubalaena glacialis. Next base: position 25,336,097 of record NC_083728.1, read on the forward strand.
GAATGTATATTAAGAACACATTTCTCGGGGCTTCCCTGGTGGCGCAATGGTTAAGAATCTGCCTGCCAATGCAGGCGACACGGGTTCAATCCCTGGTCCAGGAAGATCGCACATGCCGCGGAGCAACTAAGCCCGTGAGCCACAACTACTGAGCTTGCACTCTAGAGCCCAGGAGCCACAACTACTGAAGCCCGTGTGCCCCAACTACTGAAGCCCGCACGCCTAGAGCCCGTGCTCTGCAACAAGAGAAGCCACCGCAATGAGAAGCCTGCGCACGGCAAAGAAGAGTAGCCCCCACTCACTGCAACTAGAGAAAAGCCCTCGCACAGCAACAAAGACCCAACGCATCCAAAAATATAAATAAATAAATAAATTTTTTTAAAAAGGAGCACATTTCTCTGTTAGTCATTTGGGAAATTATAATGGGGATGGAATAAAAGAGTTAATAAATTTAATTTTACTTTGAGAGACAATAAAGTATACCATCAAAGATGGTCTACTCTAAATTATTTCAATTCAAATCTTGAGAGAAGTCTGGAAAGCCTGCTACCCAACAATGGAAGCTGTGTTAAAATTGCAGGCCAATCTGCTGCAACTTAAAAATTCAGAAGATCTGAGCTGTGTTCCCCCGAACATCTGGGCTTAAGAATAGCACTACCATATAGGGCTACATGGAGAGTTTCTTTTTTCTTAACTTTTAAACCAGTAAGGAGTTCATGTCGTTATCAGCTCAAGAGCCCTAAAGTACATTTATTGTGAGCACAGATAGCTGGTAGAAAGTAGATGAGTATTCAGTCTATTATTCTGAACATCTCCAGTCGTTACTGGAGGCTGTGGCCTTTTGAAGATTTGTTTTTTTAAAAAATGTTCCTCACATATTGTTTAATTTAGATCAAATCTCTAATGGGGCACTAATTAAAAATGAACTCTAAGAAACGATGTTGAAATAAATACAGATGAGGAACATTAGAATGATACTTCTGCAAATAGGTTTCAAGATGACCTTCAGTAAATTCTTAAGTCTCATTCATTTGCTCAAAATCATTATAAAGTATATCAAGATGCCCTAGAACTTCAAAAATCCATGTTAAAGAATAATATAGGTATAGCTAATTTGTTTTGTCATTTATTAGGAATACTGTCCACATAAGCACGTATCATGTGAAGAAAAGAGCTTATCATTTCAAATGTCTCATCTCACCATTTAGAAATAAAACTTTTTTTAGTCACAGGTTTGTTTCTCTAAGAGAAAAAAATGCAAGAATTCCAAATGTTAGGTAATGAAAGCAATTTGTCTGTATTTGATGAGATAACAACTGGTTATATTTTGAACTACATTTTAATATACAAACCAAATACACTATATTATTTAAAAATCCATTTGTTGATAAATCATACATTTGCTTCCATTTTAGTAGAAAAATTAAAATTAACCTATAATTCTCTTCAACCTGTAATTTCCTTCCTACCAACATCTGGGGCTTTGTCAATAAGTGTTGAAATTGAGCTACATCCTACTTCTATGAATTCGAATGACAGATTAAAAACACAAACATATAGACATGCACAAGGATGTATATTGCAACACTGTCTAATAGCACAACATTAGAAACCAACCGATCAATAGGGAACTAGTAAAATTAATCCATATTAAAGAATATTAAAGCCATTCATATTAAAGAATATTATGTAGCTATATAAGGGATATTAGACCCATACGTACTCAGCAAAAAATGATGTTATGTATGTTAAGTATAGTATAGCATAATTTTTTTTAAAGGAAAAAAACCCCTGTGTAGGTTCTGTGTGGGCACTGTAATTTTAAAAAACACAAACTATTTTTAAAAATTAAATTAAAAAAATAAAGTGAGCTACTCATAGCCCTCTATTTCAAACCTAAATTAAGGAAAGAGCTGCTAATCTTTCTAGGCCCGTGACCCTGGGATCTCCCAGCTACTGTTCAGTGGCAACAATGCAATGAAAAGGAGAGACTGGGAAAACAAATAATTAAAGAGAAAGGAGACTAGAAGGAGGAGTCCTAAGAACAGGGGAAAAAGAGGGAAAAAAAAAAAAGAGAGGAGGAACAAAGAAAAAAGTGAGAAACTTTTTTAAAGCTGCATTTCTGCTCACCTACTAAACAAAATATACCATAGAAAATACTTTCAAACCTACACTGTAAGAGGTTGCTTCCATTTGGGACTGTTCGTATTGTTGCATTTTTCTGTCTTCTTTGACTGTCCATCTACTGTGACTTCCACATAAGGACTTGGCCCAAACCAATTCTTTTTATTTTCTTTAAGTTTCGCTGAAATGACTAAATAAAATAAAAGAGAAAATATTTCAATATTCAAGATGTTAGTTCATCCTTCAAATCGATTTAATTTCACAAAGGTTAAACACAGCATTATTATTTTTACTCAGAGAAGCAGTTTGCTCTAAAATATTCACAAATTTTATTCACATAACCTTTGTATTTCTTCCCATCATATTAAAAAATACAGGACTTCCCCACACCATCCACCCAAATTCCCATCAGTAGACCCCCCCACCAACTGTCGGTATCAACAGTCCCAGAAATCTTGAGGTCAATTAAAAAGTACACTGACAAACTTGGTAAACAAATATTTGAATGCCTACCATGTTATCAGATATTGCTCTAAACTGTGGACAGAGCAGTTTACAATTAGAGATAAGTCCTTGTGATGAAAAACAGCCTAATGTGGCAGAGTATGACTTGGCAGTAAAGCAGTCTTCTAAGGAAGTACTTTTAAGCAACCATCTAAATGACAAGGAGCTAGCCATGTGAAGATTGAAGGTAGGAAGAAGAGAAAATTCCAGACAGAGGTACGAAAGCTTGGCATACCTGAGGAAAAGTACAGCAAACATGGAAAAATGGTAAATGAGATAAGATCACATTTAGCTTTGTAAGCCAAGATAAGGAATTTGGATTTTACTCTAAGCATGCTAGAAAGCCAATGAAAGAAGAGAGTTACAAACTAAGATTATTTTTAGCATCTCATATATCTCTCATCATCTTAGCAAGAGCTTCTTACATCCTTAGCCTTCACCCTTGAGTTAGTCACTTTTGCCATAAAATAGCCTTGTCTAAGCATTGTGTGGAAGGTACGAAGAGTAGATTCAAATCTAGAAGAGCACCCCCTGGTTCCCACAGGAGACAACTCACTGGTCTCCTATAAATGAGATGATCACAGCCAAGGAAATATCTACCACCTGGATATATACTCCAACAGCAAAGTTCAGAGAATGCCAGTGCCCTTCAAGACTAATGGGCCCTTGTGAGTTGCTAGAAAAGTTTATATAGCAGCTACCCAAGAAGCTCAATATACAGACCAACACATAGACAGTCTGGGTACCCTCGCAGGCACAGTCCCAGGTGGCGGCCCTGAATCTCCCAACTTCACGTTTATCAAATACTTTTGTCCTTTTATGCTTAAGAGGCTGCTAGAGCCATCTAATTAAGAGATGACAGTAGTATGGACTAGGGTGGTAAACATGGATATGGGGAGGAATAAGCATTTTCTAAGGAGAACCAACAGGATTAGATTTCATGAGTGAGTTAGGGGAAAGAAGCAAGGGTAACTCCCAGGTTTCTGGCATGAATAACTGGATAGAAGGTGGTATCATTTAATAAGATGGAAAAGGTCTGGGAAAGAACAAGTTTGAGGAGGGTAGAATGGGCAAGAAATCAAGCGTATTATAATGAATATATAAAATTTGAGATGCTCATGAGACATCTAGGTAGAAACACTAAGGTAAAATGTCTTTTAGAACAGAAAATACTCAAGTGGGGATCAGACCTATCTCTGATTAATATGTACTATAAAGCCCTACCACATAATACAAAGCCTAATTTAATCACAGGATTGCCAAAGAAAAATATAAAATCCCTATTTTTAATACATTTCTGGTCTGAGAAAAGGTAAAACAGCCCACACACTCATGCATAAGCTCATTTTATTTCAGGGGCTCTTGTGATCCTCTAAAACTGATTAAACCTAGAACAAAGAGCAATGCAGGCCTGACAGGGAGGAAATGATCTGCCCTTAGTGGCTTTTTAGGATTCAAACTTTTGAAAGCTGTTTTGCCACGTAATCCCACCCAACCCCACTAGAGCCATTTTAGGAAACTTTAAATGGGAAAATAAAAAGAGTCAGGGAAACCAACACCAACTGTTAGTGTTTACTATGTCTGGCACTTAAAGATTGTCATTTCGATACTCACAACTATTCTGTGAGATAAGTATTATCATCTTAATTTTTATACATTAAAAAAAAAACAAGCTCAACAAAATTTAAAAGTTTACCCAAGGGTCACGGCAAAGCCTGGACAGGAGAAATTATTTAACTGTTCAAATCTCAAAGCTTATATTGTATAAAACTTTCATCACAGTCCTAATATTATAAAATAGATCAATGTACTACTTCCTAAAATTTAAATTCCCATAGTAAATTAAAAGAATTAAAAAACTGTAAATTATAAACTGGAAGAAAAGGAATCAGAAAAATGTCAGTATCATCTGTCACCTGGGCTACCCCAAGAGGCCTCTAACAACTGTCTGCTTTTACTCTCACTTCTCTAATGCAATCTCTCACAGCTACCAGAATTATCTTCCTAGAACAGATGTGATGTCAATACTTTTCAATGATTTGCTAATGCCTGCAAAATGAAGTTTAAACTCTTCTGGGGCATTTTACATTGCTTACTCTGTACGTTTACAGCCTCTTCCTATACCAAATTCCACCCAGGCCCCTGGTAGTCTAACCACTCTTAGCTGTTTGCTGTCCCTCCCAAGGGCCTAGTACTTTCATGCCTCATATGTGCTACCCCCTCCACTCATAATGATCCTTCTTCCTTTTCACCCAATAAAATCCTACTTCTTGAGAGACAAATACCCCCTTCTCTTTGACCGGATGGTTCTTTAAACCTAGGATGTCAAACTGTTCCTGTTCTATGCCCCCACAGCATTTTCCTATTTATATATGGCTCCTAGAGCTTTCCATTCTGTCTTAGTTCTTAGTAGTTTATCAGTTCTTACTTGTTTAACTCACTCTGTAATCCCCTTCATGGCAAGGTTATAGCCAGTCTTTATAACTCGTATAGCACTTAGTGATTTAAACCTGACAGGCATTTAATACATTTGTTGAACCAAATGATTAGCCATGGTAGAAAACAAGTTGCCCTGCTTTATAGTTACTTACACACACACACACACACACACACACACACACTCTATTGCATATGATTTCATGGTATTTATTAATGTTCTTCTGATCCTTCTGTTCTGAAGGTCAACATTTTCACCCGACTGATTCTTCATCCTACCTCTCCAATACAAAATTAAAATCTTGACAATTTAAACATAAAGAAAGTAAAAGTGAATCCTTAGCTTATCCAATTTATTTTGTGAATCAGGACGCTATAATGAACAAGGTAAAACAAACAGGGGTGCTGAGACCAGGTATGATTAGCAGTATGATGAACTGATAAGAGATAAAACCAGTTAAAGCAAGTGCTACCTCTGTGGTCAGAAGTCATGAGAGGCTACATGAGGCCTCTGTAGCAGAACTATGTCTTGGCTGGGCAGAACTGGATATAAACTTCTGACTTCAAAGTATGAAGGACTCTCCTGGTCTCTAAGCATTGGGAGCTAAATATATGGTGTTCTAGTAAATTTGGGGAAATGCAGTAATGTTTAATTTCAATTTGTAATAACTAAATTAAGATGGTTTCTCTTCCTCAAATGATGAGTTTTGAGTAAGGACTGAGACTAAGAAATTTCTAGGAAATACCAAAGAATTTATTTTGCCCATGTAAGTATAATGCTAGCATACAGAAAGCATCAAAACACAGATAAGCTCAGTATAATAGCTGAAGTTATGTACAGAACATAATTAAACAGGAAATGGCTAAAGACAGGGAAGGATGTAAGAAAACAGACTTATGTCCAAAGTAAAGGACCCAGGCCATGGAATCGGAGATAAAGAATAAAGAATGATCCAGGAAATGCAAGAGTAAAAATCAGTGGAACCTGGGACTTCCCTGGTGGTGCAGTGGTTAAGAATCCACCTGCCAATGCAGGGGACACGGGTTCACACCCTGGTCTGGGAAGATCCCACATGCCGCAGAGCAACTAAACCCGTGCGCCACAACTACTGAGCCCGCATGCCACAACTACTGAAGCCCGCGCGCCTAGAGCCCGTGCTCCACAACAAGAGAAGCCACCGCAATGAGAAGCCCGCACACCTCAACAAAGAGTATCCCCTGCTCGCCACAACTAGAGAGAGCCCGCACACAGCAACGAAGACCCAACGCAGCCAAAAATAAAAATAATAAATTAAAAAAACACACATCAAGTTCTCTAAACAATCCATTTATCAACAGTACTATCATTTAATATTTTAAAACTCTGTTTTGCTACAACTTATAATACGTGTCATTTCTCTGAAATAAATTTTCTACTTGCCCTCATCTGGTAAGGGACAGCAATTAGCAAATACGCATTGTAAATAAATAATGTATGCATACATGTAAGTGTGTAATGTACGTATGAAAGAGTTAAAGAAATAAATTTGAGCAGAACCACAGAGTAACATTTTAACTTTTGACCCTAAATTTCCCTGAGTCTTTTACACCAACTTTTTAAAAAAATTAATTAATTTATTTATTTATGGCTGCGTTGGGTCTTCGTTGCTGCGTGCAGGCTTTCTCTAGTTGTGGCGAGCGGGGGCTACTCTTCATTGCAGTGCGTGGGCTTCTCATTGTGGTGGCTTCTCTTGTTGCAGAGCACAGGCTCTAGGCACACAGGCTTAGTTGCTCCACAGCATGTGGGATCTTCCCGGACCAGGGCTTGAACCTGTGTCCCCGGCATTGGCAGGCAGATTCTTAAGCACTGCGCCACCAGGGAAGTCCCTACACCGACTTTTAAAACACAAATCCAGCTGTCTGCTCTTTGTTAAAAACCCTGGTTACTTCCCATCTCCCTTAGCAATGTTGTTTTTTGTTTTTTTTTTGTAGCCTTGACACACCTGAAGGAGATGATCCACTCCCATTAATTCTCATGGGTCCCTGCTCTGCAGCAGTGGCTTTTAGGGACATCAAGAGAAGTCTTGGCATTTCCCTCCTTCACATCATTTGCTCTGTCATGTTCATTCCTGAAAGATCTTTTTCTACCTTTCTACTTTTTTTTTGGCCATGCCAGGCGGCATGTGGGATCTTAGTTCCCCGACCAGGGATCGAACCCGTGCCCCCTGCATTGGGAGCGCAGAGTCTTAACCACTGGACCTCCAGGGAAGTCCGTACCTTTCTACTTTTTTTTTTTTTTAATAAATTTATTTATTTATTTATTTACGGCTGTGCTGGGTGTTCGTTGCTGCGTGTGGGCTTCCTCTAGTTGCGGCAAGTGGGGGCGACTCTTTCTTGCAGTGCACAGGCTTCTCATTGCGGTGGCTTCTTTTGTTGCAGAGCACGGGCTCTAGGCGCACGGGATTCAGTAGTTGTGGCACACAGGCTCAATAGTTGTGGCTTGCGGGCTCTAGAGCGCAGGCTCAGTAGCTGTGGCAAACGGGCTTAGTTGCTCTGCAGCATGTGGGATCTTCCCAGACCAGGGATCGAACCCGTGTCCCCTGCATTCGCAGGCAGATTCTTAACCACTGTGCCACCAGGGAAGTCCTCTACTTTTAAACAGTAGCAATGCTTCAAGCACTACCTCCTTTCACAGTAACTCTAGTCAAATATTGATCTCTCTTTCCTGACCAAACTCATTATCTCTTCTCACCATTACCATATACCATGGCATTTATACTTAACACTTGCATATTTATGCCTTCCTTGAATTTTGGAAGATGTTGAAGAGCTTACCAAAAAAAAAAAAAAAAAAAAACTATGCTAATCCATTAACACAGACTAAAAAATACAATGTCAATTAAGGGGATTTGTGCAAAAAAACTTAGTTCTGAGGTTTCTAGCACCAAAAGCAAAGAAGTAAACAATGAATTATGAAGGACACTTGATTCTAGTCAACTTGGCACTCTATTGTTCATTATCTGATGTTCTCCATTTGTCCCATATCTAATGATATTTTTGCTAAATAATAGCTTTTATCCATAATTCATGGTGTTTGTTTTTGTTAAAATGTTTTTGCCCTATACTTGTACATTCTCAGGATTTTTAGACCCAAGATTAAAAGCTTATAATGGCTAAGAATTATGTCTTCTTGAGGACATAATGCATTTAGGCATTAAATGTTTTTCTTACTATGACAGTAATGATAGCAAATAAGATAGCCAGTTTATGCAAAGAAAAGTCAAAAGGAATATAAACGTATTTAACTGGGGATTGAGATAATAAGGACTCCTCACTTTACTATTTTACTCAGTTTTTAAAAATAAAAAACATGTATATTACTTATGTAACCTGAAAAGCTGAAACAATCTATCAGAAATTTTTTAAACCAAAGGTTTTAACAATAAGCTGCCCCCAAAAAAGAAGTCTTAAGAAGCCTGGCCCAATGTAAACCAGCTACTCAGACTAGCTTGAGAATGGGGAGGGGAGAAACAATTAGAATCTGGCTTTAGCAAGGAAATATTAGTATCTTTCACTGAGAATCAGACATTGCTAAGGAAAGAGACTGGAGTTAGTGAAAGGATTACCAAGAATAAATTCTAACATGCTTTCAACTTAAAGTGTTACTTTTATATAACTCAATCACTTTTAGGTTTTGAGAAGGACAATAATGATACAGTTTATGACCTCATATTCGTAACCTAGAAGTAGATATAAGCCAGGTATAGTAAAAACTAAAATAATCAATAAATGCCATTAAATTAAAGGGAGAGAGACTAGGGTTCCACTGTGTGATAGACACATGCATGTCTGAAGAAAATCCAGTGCCTCACTTTGGCTAGTGCAAATAGCTTCTATTGATATATAAAGACCTACAAAGAGATCATATGGAGGCTGTAAAAGGTCTTAGCCCAGTTTTAAAGAAATTCAATACCATAGCCAAAGAGAAGCACTGAAGGTTTCTGAGCAGGAATGAACAAATCAGGAGGCATTTTAAGAACATTAATCTGAAAGTGATATACTTGATTAGTATGGTTAGAGGAAGAAACAAAGAGATATTAGGAAAGTAACAATAGCAACCAAAAAATTTAATAGGCATTTCTCCAAAAAACATATACAAATGGCCAATAAGCACATGAAAAGATGCTCATCATCATTTAACCATCAGAGAAATGCAACTCAAACTCATAATGAGATAGCTCACATCCATTAGGATGTCTCTAATCAAAAAGATAAGCATTGCAAGGACGCTTACAAAATTGTAACCCTCATACATGACTGGTGGGCATATAAAGTGGTGTGGATGCTTTGAAAAATAATTTGGAATTCCTCACATGACCCAGTGATTCTACTCAAGAAAGTAGAAGGTATATACTCAAGAAAACTGAAAACATACATCTTCACAAAAACTTACATACAAACGTTCATAGCATTATTCATAATAGCCAAAAAGTGGAACCAACCCGAACATCCATCAACTGATAAATGGATAAAGTATGTCCACACATGGAATAGTATTCGGCAATAAAAAGAAATTATATACTAATACATGCTACAACACAGTTTAACCTTGAAAACATTATTATGATAAGTCAAAAAAAGTCAGAGACAAAGGTCACACATTTTATGACTCTATTTATATGAGAGATCCAAAATAGGCAAAGCTATAGAGACAAAAATAGTTAGCTAGGGCTGAAGGTGGTTGGGGAATATGGGGCAGGGGTTTCTTTCTGGAGTGGTGAAAATGTTCTAAAATTGACTGGTGTTGGTTGCACAACTCTGAGAATGTACTAACAATCATTGACTTCTAAATGGGGAAACTGTATGGTACGTGAATTATCTCAACAAAGCTAATAAAATCCAAATGAAAACAAAAAACAATAGCAATTGCCCAAGCATGTTTAATGGAAAAAACAAACAAACCCAAATCCTATACTATACCCAAGAATATCCTGAAATCAAAATGTAATTTTTACATATCTAAACATTATGTTCATTCATTCATTCAGAACCTGATACGTCACAGCCACTAAAGATTTTAACATTTTTTTCTTTTTATCTTGGGGGTTGGGGGGAAGTAAAGCAGTAGATCTTTTTAAGACTTACCAGTTATCTGAAGTTGTGATTTCATGGTCAGGCTACCCATTGAACCAAGCTGTGATCCACTGTCAGACATAACACCAACAGGACGGCAAACCTGAACAGGGCCAAGGAAACACTATAAATATCAAAAATTCCCACTTGAAAAATATGTAAATACTGCTAGCCAGGCCATTTCCATGTCCCACTGAAGGCCACACAATAACCAGTGGCCTTCACATTGCTAAATATAATTTTCAATTCTAGTATCCATCCTGCATTAACCTATCAGCAAAATCTGACATGGTTCATCATTCCTTCTTCCATGGTTTTTCTTCCTTTTAGTTCCCAAGACACATTCTCTAGGTTTATGTCCTACATTCCTGATTGTTCCTTCTTAGACTCCTTTGATGATTCCTTCTCTTCTCTCCACCCTCTTAATACTGGAAAGTCCTAGGGCTCAGTTCTTGGTTCCCTCTTCTCTCATCTCTCCATACTCATTTCCTCAAGGATATCATCCACTGTAATGGCTTTAAATATCATCTATATATCAACAAGTCCCAACTTTATATTTCTATTCCAGACTTCACTCCTGAATTCTAAACAACTTCACTTGGGTATCTAAAAGACACTCCGAACTTAACAGATCCAAAATGGACCTCCTGATGTTCTCTGTAAACTATCTCAGTTGATGGCAATTTCATTCTTTCAGAGGCTCAAGCCAAAAACCTTGGAGTCATCCTTGACTCCTTTCTTTTATATTTCCTTTCCAACCCGCTGGCAAATTCTGATGTCTCTATTTGCAAAATATATCTAGAATCTAGCCATTTCTCACCACCTCTACCACCAATCTGTTCAGACCCACCTCTGACAGCCATCTTTTTCCTAAATTATGCCCCTCTCCTAGATTAACCTAAAAGGTCTCCCTTTTTCCACCCCTGTCTAGCCTTAGTACCTATTCTTAACACAACCTGGATGATTCTTTTAAAATGTTAAAAACCTTTCAAAACCTTCCCATTTTACTCAGAGTAAAAGCCTAAATCCTGAAAGACCCTATATGATACATGCTTCCACTGCTCCCTACTTCCTGATCTTATTTCCCTGCTACTCTCCTCCCCTACTCAGGCACCTACTTCCCTATTATTCTTGAAATATGCCAGCACATTCTTGCCTTTAGACGTTCGTTCTACTTGTCTTCCTCACAATATTAACAGTCTGCTCCACTTATGATGATCATTTTCTTCTCCTATAAACTATGTGACCTTCTGACATACTAAGTAATTTACTTGGTAATTATGTTTATTGGTTTTGACTCTCTAAGCTAGAATATAAACTCCATGTGAATGGGGGATCTTTTTGCTTTGTTCACTGATGAAACCCAGAAGCCCAAAACAGGGCCTGTGGCTACTGAATTATACTAAATGAACACCTCTAACATATCTTCTTCAGCCCATAATCATGGAAGAGTTAATCCCCCTGTGGAAAGGGCATGATTCGTATACAATAAAAAAGATTTTATAACAAAGTCAGAACACTTGGGTTTGATTCCTGGCTACAACACTTACTATATGATACTATTTGAGTTATATAACCTCTCTAGGTCCCAGTGTCCTGTCAGAGAAATGGGGATAATACCACCTCTACCTCACAGGGCTTTTGTAAGACTGAATGATTACATATGTGGGGGAAAAAATCCTCTGTGAATGTTTATTATTTATCATTAATACTCTTTGAATTTATTTATTTGTTTGTTTGTTTATTTATGGCTGCATCGGGTCTTTGTTGTTATGCGCAGGCTTTCTCTGGTTGTGGTGAGCAGGGGCTACTCTTCATTGTGGTGCGCGGGCTTCTCACTGCGGTGGCTACTCTGGTTGCGGAGCATGGGCTCTAGGTGCATGGGCTTCAGTAGTTGTGGCTCGCGGGCTCCAGAGTACAGGCTCAGTAGTTGTGGCACACAGGCTTAGTTCCTCTGTGGCATGTGGGATCTTCCCGGACCAGGGCTCGAACCTGTGCCCCCTGCATTGGCAGGCGGATTCTTAACCACTGCGCCACCAAGGAAGTCCCTAAATATGTTTTTAAAATAACCTGTTCTTAGGCTTTCGGGGACTTGATAAAAATTTTAAGAATATTTTGAGTGGGTCAAAGTAAAGATTAAACTCAAGCAAAATTTACTCAGCACTCACTATTTGCCAGGTCCCATGTAAGAAATATACAAATACAATAAGGCAAAATTAGGCTTCGTTCCCTAGCGGTCCAGTGGTTAGGATGTCGCGCTTCCAATGCAGGGGGTGCGGGTTTGATCCCTAGTCGGGGAACTAAGATCCCACGTGCCACGGGGCAACTAAGCCTGTGAGCTCTAGAGCCTGCATGCCACAACTGGAGAGCCCGAGAGCCACAACTAATGAGCCCACACCACAACTAGAGAGCCCCATGAGCCGCAACTACGGAGCCCGCGCACCACAACTAGAGGAGCCTGTGTGCCGCAAGGAACAGCCTGCACTCCGCAATAAAAGATAGCACAGGCCACAATGAAGATTGTGCAACTAAGACCCAACGCAGCCAAATAAATAAAATAAATATTTAAAAAATAATGTATGTACTGATACATATTAGTTTTATATAATCAAAATTACTTACGTATTTTAAATCCCTAAAAACAAGAAAATACCATTTGTAAAGACAAACTATAGAAACCTAAGTATCACTTGGCAACCAGTTAAATAAATAACATATTCATACCACAGAATACTATGCAGCTATCAAAACAACTTACTAATGACTGAAATGGAATGATTCCAAGAACATTTTTTTAAGTTACAGAATATATATAATGTGATGTCATTTTTGCAAACAAAAACAAAGTATATATTCTTGTAGATAAATATACTTATAAATAAAAGCAGAAAAAGTATACATCCCTAACTGTTTATAGTGGTTACCTTTGTGGAGAAGGGAAGAGGGTCTGTGTACTAAAGGAGGTGGTCATGGGGAACTTTGGTTTTGTACGCATTGCTTGAGTTTTTAAAAAGAAAATGTGTATCCTACTTGTACACGTTGAAAAACAGGCAAGACAGAGTAGATTGAGAATCTATACTTCAAGTCCCGTCTTCTCCCCTGCGCTTCAGACTCTTAGGTCTAACCATTATTTATTACTGCCTGCATGGGTAAAATGACTAAATTGAGGGGACTTCCCTGGTGGCGCAGTGGTTAAGAATCCGCCTGCCCACGCATGGGACACGGGTTCGGGCCCTGGTCCAGGAAGATCCCACATGCCATGAAGCAACTAAGCCCCTGCGCCACAACTACTGAAGCTCACATGCCTAGAGCCCGCAGCCCCCGCTCAACGCAACTAGAGAAAGCCCGCACGTAGCAACAAAGACCCACCACAGCCAAAAACAAAAAAAAAAAGACTAAATTGAAACTCTCCCTGGCCTCAATAGCACCACCATCCATCCAGTTGCACAAGCCAAAGCTGTGGGCATTATCTTTCCCTCATTACCACGTTCTAAAGATACTACCTGCAAAATATACCCTGCTGTATACCTTAAAATGTATGCTTATTTTTCTCCTCTTCTTAACCATCTTAGTCCAAGCCACAAACACCCATCCCTTCCCTGTCAACAGATTACTACAAGTCACTAAATTGGTCTCCCTGCTTCTGCACCTGCTCCCTCTCCCTCCCACCACCCATTCTCCACACAGCAACTAGGGCACTCTTTTAAACATGAAAGTTAGATCATGCTCTACTCTGCTTAAACATCCAATAATTACCTATCTCACCTAAAATAGAATCCAAATTCCTCACCCTGGCTTACAGAAGTCCCACTTCATTCCATCCATGACCTACTCTCTTGACTTCTCCTCATATCATTCTCCCCCTTACCCACTGCAAATCTGGATTTCTTTCTATTTCTTAAACACACTAAGGTCATTCCAGACTTACAGGCTTTCCACTAACTGTTCCCTCTGCTGGGAATGTTTTTCCCTCTTACCTTTAAATAGCTAACATCTTATATTCAGGTCTCAAGTTAATACTCAAATACTCAGAGAGGTCTTCCCTGACTACTCAATCTAATGTAGCCATCCTATTACTTTCTATCACACCACTGAAATTTTTCTGATTAAATTTTTTACTGACTATAAGGTCCACAAAGGTAGGCAACCTTGTCTGTCTTGCTAATCAGTGTCTAGAATATTCCACAGTTGTTGTTTTCCTAATTAACTAATGTCCGCAATTTATATTTAGGTTCCCTCTTTGTGAACATTATACAGTCCTATGGATTTTGACAAACACATAACTGCCATGTATCCACTATTACAGTATCACACAGAATAATCTCACAACCCTAAAAATCCCCTGTGCTTCACCTACTCATCTCTCTTCCCTCACTAAAAACCTCTGGCAACCACTTATCTATTTACTGTTTCTATAATTTTGCCTCTTCCAGAATGTCAGATAGGTGGAATCACACAATTTAGAGCCTCAGCCTGGCTTCTTTCACTCAGCAGTATGATTAAAGTTTCCTCCATATCTTTTCAGAGCTTGGCAGCTTTTTTTTTTTTAATTGCTGAGTAATATTTTATGTGTGTTTATTCCACAGTATATACATTTGCCTACTGAAGGATATGTTAGTTGCTTCCAGTTTTTGGCAATTATGAATAAAGCTGCTATAAGTATTCATGTTCAGGTTCCTTGTGGATGTAAGTTTTCGATTCAGTTGGGTAAACAGGACTACAATTACTGGATGATAAGGGTAAACCTATGTTTTAGCTCTGCCAAATGGTTTTCCAAAGTGGCTGTACCATTTTGCATTCCTATTAGGATTGAAGTAGAATTTCTACTGCTCCATATCCTCACAAGCATTTGGTATTGTTAGTTTTTTGTAATTTAGCCAGTCTAACAGGTGTACAATGATGTTTTACCACTGGCCTAGTTTGTAATTCCCATAGGACATATGATGTTAAGCCTCTTTTCATATGCTTATTTACCATCTATGTACACTGTTTGGTGAGATATCTGTTCAGATATTCTGCTCATTTATTATTTGTTTTCTTACTGTCACATTTTAAGAGTTCTTTGTATATTTCAAATATAAGTCCTTTATGTGTTTTGCAAATATTTTCTCACAGCCTATGGCTTCTCTTTTCATTCTCTTAACAGCGTAAAGGTTCCAGTCACCAATTCCCACATGTGAGTGAGTGCGGCGAGTAGGTTCCCCACACCAACAAGCAATTCTCCAACACCAGCTAAGTGTCCTACAATTTATTAAAAATCAGAGAAGATATAAATATAACATGTTTTTATATATTAAAAAAAAACACCAAAAAACTATTAGAAATAAACAAATACACTAAGTTGCAGAGTAAAAATATCAATATACACTATACACTAACAATGAATCATCAGAAAACAATTAACAAAAAAATCTCATTTACAATTGCAACAAAAAGAATACCTAGGAATAAATTTAACCAAGTAGGTGAAAGACCTGTACACTGAAAACTTTAAGACATTCTTGAAAGAAATTTAAGACAACACAAAAAAATGTAAAGGTATTCGTGCTCAGGGACTGGAAGAATTAACATTTTTAAATGTCCGTATTACCTAAAGCAATCTACAGAATCAATGCAATCCCTATCAAAATCCCAATGACATTTTTCACAGAAATAGAACAACAACAACAAAATCCTAAAATCTGTATGGAGCCACAAAAGGCCCCAAATAGCCAAAGCAATCCTGAATGAGGGGAAAAAAACCCAAAGCTAGAAGTATCATTCACTCTGATTTCAAATTATATTACAAAGCTATAGTAATCAAAACAGCATGGTATTGGCAGAAAAAATGACACAGATCAATGGAACAGAATTGAGAATTCAGAAATAAACACATACATATGTGACAATTAATTTACAAAACAAGAGCAAAGAACATACAGTGGAGAAAGTATAGTCTCTTCAATAAATGATGTTGGGAAAACTGGACAGTTACATGCAAAAGAATGAAACTAGACCACTTACACCATACACAATGTCAACTCAAAATGGATTAAGGACTTGAATGTAAGACCTGAAACCATAAAACTCCTAGAAGAAAACACACATCAGTCTTAGCAATATCTTTCTGGATATATCTCAGGCAAGGCAAACAAAAGCAAAAATAAACAAATGGGACTACATCAAACTAAAAAGCTTCTGCACAGCAAAGGAAACCATCAACAAAATGAAAATTCAACCTACCTACTCAGAGAAGATATTTGCAAATCATATCCAATAAGGAGTTAATATTCAAAATACATAAAGAACAACCAAAAAATAAACCACCCGATTAAGAATGGGCAGAGGAGGTGAAGAGACCCTTTTCCAAAGACATACAGATAACGAACAGGGACAGGAAAAGATGTTCAACATCACTAAGTATTATGGAAATGCAAATCAAAACCACAAATGAGTTATCACCTCATACCATTAGAATAACTATTATCAAAAAAGCAAGAAATAAAAAGTGTTGGAGAGGATGTAGAGAAAAGGGAATCCTCATACACTGTTGGCAGGAGTGTAAATTACTGTAGCCACTATGGAAAACAGTATGGAGAGTTCTCAAAAATTAAGAATAGAACTACAATATGATCCAGCTACTCCATTTCTAGGTATCTATCCAAAGAATTCAAAAACATCTAATTTGAAAAGATATATGCATACCTATGTTCAATCCAGCACTATATACAATAGCCAAGATATGTAAACAACCTAAGTGCCTATCCATGGATGAAGAAGATGCAGTATATATACAATGGACTACTACTCAGCTGTAAAAAATTCTTTTAAAAATAAAGGAAATCTTGGGACTTCCCTGGTGGCGCAGTGGTTAAGAATCCGCCTGCCAATGCAGGGGACATGGGTTCAAGCCCTGGTCTGGGAAGATTCCACATGCCGCAGAGCAACTAAGCCCATGCACCACAACTACTGAGCCTGCGCTCTAGAGCCTGTGAGCCACAACTACTGAGGCCCACACACCTAGAGCCCGTGCTCCGCAACAAGAGAAGCCACTGCAATGAGAAAACCACGCACTGCAACGAAGAGTAGCCCCCACTCGCCGCAACTAGAGAAAGCCCATGCGCAGCAACGAAGACCCAATGCAGCCAAAAATAAATAAATTAAAAAAAAAAAAAAAAAAGGTCATGAAGAACCTAGGGGTAAGACGGGAATAAAGACACAGACCTACTAGAGAATGGACCTGAGGATATGGGGAGGGGGAAGGGTAAGCTGTGACAAAGTGAGAGAGTGGCATGGACATATATACACTACCAAACGTAAAATAGATAGCTAGTGGGAAGCAGCCGCATAGCACAGGGAGATCAGCTCAGTGGTTTGTGACCACCTAGAGGGGTGGGATAGGGAGGGTGGGAGGGAGGGAGACGCAGAGGGAAGAGATATGGGAACGTATGTATAACTGATTCACTTTGTTATAAAGCAGAAACTAACACACCACTGTAAAGCAATTATACTCCAATAAAGATGTTAAAAAAAAAAAAAAAAAAAGAGGACCTAGGGACTTCCCTGGTGGCGCAGTGGTTAAGAATCTGCCTGCCAATGCAGGGGACATGGGTTCAATCCCTGGTCCGGGAAGATCCCACATGCCACGGAGCAACAAAGCCCGTGCACCACAACTACTGAGCCTGTGCTCTAGAGCCTGCGAGCCACAACTACTGAAGCCCACGCGCGTAGAGCCCGTGCTCCGCAACAAGAGAAGCCACTGCAATGAGAAGCGCAAGCACCACAACAAAGAGCAGCCCCCCCTCGCTGCAACTACGGAAAGCCCATGCGCAGCAACAAAGACCCAATGCAGCGTCCCCCCCAAAAAAAGATGACCTAGATGAATGTAAAGTCATCCAATGTTCGTGAATTAGAAGACTTGACATTGTTAAGATGGTAACAGTCCCCCAAATGATCTACAGATTAACCCCCAAATGATCTACAGATTAAACACAATCACTATCAAAATCCCAACTGCCTTTTTGCAGAAATTCACAAGCTGATTCTAAACTTCATATGGAAATACAAAGGACCAGGAATAGTCAAAACAATCTCGAAAAAGAAGAACAAGGTCGGAGGATTCACACTTCCCAATTTGAAAACTTACTACA
This sequence comes from Eubalaena glacialis, assembly GCF_028564815.1. NCBI lineage: Eukaryota > Metazoa > Chordata > Mammalia > Artiodactyla > Balaenidae > Eubalaena > Eubalaena glacialis. The sequence goes on from NC_083728.1 coordinate 25,354,402, forward strand.
AAGCTACAGTAATCAAGACAGTGTGTTATTTAAGCATAGATATAGATTAATGGAATAGAACTGAGTTCAGAAATAAACCCAAATATCTATGACCAACTGATTTTTGACAAGGGTACTAAGACAAACTTTTCAACAAATGGTCCTGGAACTAATGGATATTCACATGCAAGAGATCCCTACCTCACAACCATGGACAAAAATTAACTCACAGTAGATCATACACCTAAATGTAAGAGCTAAAACTAAAAATTTGGTAGAAGAAAACAGGTATAATTCTATGTGACGTTGCATTAGATAGACAATGGTTTCTTAGCTATAACACCAAAACCAACAACATAAAAATTGGATATAAATCAAAATTTTAAACTCTTGTGTTTCAAAAACACCGTCAAGAAAGTGAGAAGCCCACCCACAAAATGGGAGAGAATCTTTGTAAATCATATATCCAGTATAAGTATCTAGAATATATAAAGAGCTTTTACAACTCAACACAAAAAGACAAATGACTACAAAATTGTCAAAAGGACTGAAACGGCATTTCTCCAAAGAAGATATACAAACGACCAATAAGCACATGAAAAGATGCTAAACATCATTAGCCAGAGACATGCAAATAAAAACCACAATGATACCCACTTTACACCTACTAGGATAGCTATTCAAAATGATAAGTAACAAGTGTTGACAAGGATACGAAGAACGCTCACACATTGCTAGTAAAAATGTAAGATAGTGCAGCTGCAGTGAAATAAAGTTTTATGGTTCCTCAAAAAGTTAAACACTGCATTACCATAGGTAATAGGCAATTTTACTCCTAGGTATATTCCCAAGAGAAACGAAAACATATGTCCACACAAAAACTTGAACATAACTGTTTACAGCAGCATTATTCATTAATAGTCAGAAACAGAAACAACACAAATGTCCATCAACTAATGGACAGATAAATAAAATGTGGTATATTCATACAATAAAAAGAAATCCAGCAATAAAAAGAAATGAAGCACTCGTTAAATGTTCTATCAGGGATAAACCTTGAAATATTATGCTAAGTGAAAGAAGCCAGTCACAAAGAACAACATATTTTATGGTTCCATTTATATGAAATGCCCAGAGTAGACAAATCTACAGAGATGGTAAGTCAATTATTGGCTGCCTAGGGCTAGGGCTGAGTGGATGTAGATTGAGAGTGACAGCTAAGGGGGCACCAGGATTATATGGGGGGCAATGACGTTTTCAAATTGATTGTGGTGATGGATGTGCAACTCTGAATATACTAAAAGCTACTGAACTGTACATTTTAAATAGGTGTACTGTATGGTATGTGAACTATATCTCAATAAAGGTGTTTAAAACAAGAAACAAAATTTAGGGGAAAAATTTTTTCTAGACTAAAATATTTTACTGCCAATGGACCTTCACTAGAAGAATTTCCAAAGGATGTACCTGAAGAATAAGTAAAATGATCCTCAAAGGAAGCTCTGCAACTCAAGATATAAAAGTGACTAAGGAAGTGGTAAACATTAGGTAAATCTAAAATATACAAAACATGGGACTTCCCTGGTGGTCCAGTGGGTAAGACTCCACACTCCCAATGCAGGGGGCCCAGGTTCGATCCCTGGTCAGGGAACTAGATCCCACATGCATGCTGCAACTAAGAATCCATATGCCACAACTCAGAAGGCTGATGCCGCAACTAAGAGCCCACATGCCGCAACTAAAGATCGCACAAAGAAGATCCCGCATGCCACAACTAAGACCCGGCGCAGCCTAAATAAATAAATAAATAAATTTTAAAAAAGAATTAAAAAAATAAAATACACAAAAACAATGTCTTATTTGGGGATTTAAAAATACAAAGCTAAAATACTGAATAACAGCATTAAAGTCAGGAATGGAGGTAACTGGAGTTAACTGTTCCAAGATCCTTGTATTGCACAGGACAAGGCAAAGATACTGATCAGTTTTGCGAAGTTAATATGCAAGTCAAAATTTCAGGGAATTCCGTGGAGGTCCAGTGCTTAAGACTGTGCTTTCATTGCCCTGTGAGCATGGGTTCGATCCCTGGTCAAGGAACTAAGGTCCCACAAGCCACACGGCAATCAATCAATCAATCAATTAAAACAATTTCAAAGAGAAGCAGTAAAAAAATAAAAACTGCACAAATTCCAAATCACTACGGAGAAAAAAATATTTGAGGGAAAAATGTATGAATCCAAAAGAATGCAAAAAGTAAACAAAAGAAAAAAAAGTATGTGGGGAAAGGACTTTCACAAAAAGATGATAGATTACACATGTGCATCTGAATCCCCTTTCAAATTTCCCCTAAACTCTGGTGAAGAAATTTTAAAAATTAAAAAAGTAATAATAGTAAAGTTCAGGAAAAAGAGAAATAGAGATAACAACAAACAAGTACAATAACTTCAATAAGCTACAAAGCAGATGGACCAATGTTATTTGACAGCACACTCAATAAAGTAGACTCCTATCCTATGTTGGCAACAGGGAAAAGCCAAGAACCAAGATGGTTTGTTTACTTGCAGTGCCCCCAAGAGAAGATACCAGTCAATTTTGGAAGTAGAAAGTAAAGTTGGGACACAGAAGCAGAATTGGTTGAAAGCTGCTTACCAAGCATTTTGATTCCTAAATCCCCTACTTGACACCAAAAGGCTCAGGTCTGTTTTTTTTTTCCCTCAAGCATCTCTGCAATGGAAGATGCCAGGCACAGTTGAAGGCTGAAGAACAGTATCAAGAACACAAGAATTAAAGGAACATACGCAAACGGAATGACTAAATTCCCATCCTTTTTTCCCACTAGGCTCCCAGCTCACTGTAGCCAAGACTTAACCACCCAGGCAGGAGATAGGACAAGCCTTCTTATCAAGTTCCCCAAACAGTCCACCAGGTAACCCTATAGTGAGGTTCTCAGTTAACAAGCCCTCTCCTCTCTACATGCACTCACAGCCCGCAGTCTGCCCACATCCTTAAACATGATAAAGTTGTGGAAAGCTTCTATCAAGTAAAGTGATGCCAAAGAAAAGCAAAATATATTAATATCCTCAGAGAGATGAAAAGATACTATATTCATTAAACAAAAACAGAGTGCCATTAAAAAAAAAACATTTAGGGTAAAGAAGTAACTAGCGTGAAAACTCTCCCCAACACCAGTTTGGTCAGCTCTTGAGTAGTGTGAAATTGCAAGCTCTGTACACAGATTTCAGTTTGTCAGAGCACTGGAATTGGGAATCAACTGATACCTGCACTGCCAGGCTGACAAAATAACTTGGTTGCCTGGGCTATGCTGTAATCTTGAATAATTTTGCAGCTTCAAACTACTTTTCGGTCCTTGTGAGGACTGACTAGCAACATGTCCTGTTTTTCCTTTTGAAACCTGACTATGCAGTTGAGTTTTCCATTCTTTATTTTCATAAACAACTTTACACTAACCTCCCATTACCTAAAAAAACCTTGCAATTTGGGAGAGTCTAATTAATATAATTTCCATGGGAATTCCCTGGTGGTCCCGTGGTTAGGACTTGGTGCTTTCACTGCCGTGGTCTGGGTTCAAAAAATTTCCAAATACACTATGGGTAGATTCTGAATGACTGATGTGGTCAGTCACCCAGTTAACAAAGCCCAACATATAGTATTAAGTAAGCACTATCACGTGCACTTTAGTTATTAGATCAAAGAATGTCTTCAATCTGCTGCTCTGCAAAGTTCTTCTGTAAAGGGCCAGAGAGTAAATATTTCACAGTTGTGGGCTGTATGATCTCTGTCACAACTGCTCAACTGCCACTGTAGTGTGACAGTGGTCACAGACAACACATAAAATGTATTTTATTCCAATAACACTTTATTTATAAAAACAGGCAGCGGGCCAGATTCCTCCCACGGGTCATAGTTTGCTAACACCTGCTCTCAAGCATCAAAGTGAAAAATGATAACATCCTACATACATCACCATGATGGCTTAAAACTGGGAAATATGGAAGAGGCAAAATTTCTTAAGACATTAGAATAAAACCGTTGGATATGGGTAGAATACCTTATAATTAAATTTTTTTTTACCTCTTCTTCTTTATCCCCATTACTATTCCCTTCATTTGGCTCTCCCTGTACTATCGTACTCATTTCAGTATTTCTCTTTGCCTTACCCCAATCTGTCCACACAGTGTTGTCAAAGGATTTTTAAGATGAACTTTCTACACCTCTGATGATCTGCCATGATCCTGGCTTGCCTATTCTCTTATTTCACATACCATTCTCCCATACATAACCCATGCTCCAATCACACAGAAGTGAAGTTTTTCATTCCCCAAAATGTCATCTGTTTAATACTTCTGTGATTTATTTATCCTGTTCCTTCTCTTCAAACTTTGCCCTGCAACTTCCCTAAATTCCCAGTCATCTGGTCTTCTCTTATCCGTCAACATTCTGCTCAAGCATCTCATCTGGTAGCCTTCGCTAAACTTCAAAGCAAAAATAATTAATTTCTTCTTCTAGTCTACCCTACAGTATGTATTCCAAGAGATATTATAACACAGTAATTAAATGTGCAGGCTTTGGACTCAAATAAATCTAGATCCACATCTCAGCACTATTACTTAAGCAAATTATTGAATTACTTTCTTCATCCATACAACAGGGATAACTTAATTGTAGTTTCGGTTTAAAGGCTGAGATAATACCTGTAAAGTCATATAGAAAGGCTTAAACCCAGTAAAGTGTTCAACGGCTGTCTCTTATTATCTGTTTGCAAATCCCTCTCATCTTTCAAACTGTCTTCTTGAGGTCAAGGCAATTCATCTTTACATCACTAGAACCTTACAGAGTATCTGAAGTATATTAATAGTAAGCTCTCAAATATATGTTGAATCAAAATAAACATGAAAAAGTTATTATACTCAAAATGAATTTTTCTCTAACTCCTTGAATGTAGGATATCTTTCTTACTGAGACATTAAAAGGCTTAAAAATATCTATTACAATCCAAAGCACTCACCATTGTCCAGCATTTCTCCAAATAAATGGGAGCACTAGTAACCTATACATAAGAGCCTCTTTGTGAATAAGTGAGGTAATACAGGGTGATTTTGCTGTTGTTGTTCTTAGATCTATAATGACAATATAAAAGCAGCCAACAAATATACTACTCTGCAGAAAGCTTCCCGTCATAATAGCAAACAGCACAGATTTACAAAGAGGGCTTCTGCCTGCCTAGAAATTAAAATGTGAGGGAGAGCCATAGTAATCAGAATTACAGAAAATTGACACTATACTCTATTTTTTTTAAAATATTTATTTATTTAGGCTGTGCCATGTCTTAGTTGCCATCACGCCGGATCTTTTTTTTAGTTGCAGCATGCACGTGGGATCTAGTTCCCTGACCAGTGATCAAACCTGGGCCCCCTGCACTGGGGAAGTCCCGACACGGAGTCTTACCCTCTGGACCACCAGGGAAGTCCTGACACTGTATTCTCTATATGTAAAAATTTCCTCACATGAGTAAGGAAGTACAGGTGGTAGTAAATAATTTTGACTTTGTGGGGAGGGGAAATTCAGACAAGATGACCCAGAAGACAATCACTTGTGGGTGAAAAGACAACAGGAAGAGAATAGGGGATTTCCTCAAGGTTAGTCAACTAACAGATCACAGAGGAGAAATAAGCACAATAGAAAAAGAATTGACTATAAAACTCAACAAAAGGGGCACCAAGCCCTAGCTCTGCTGTTACATTAGAAACAAAACTTGTAATTCACAGGCAATGTGAATGTCTTCACAGAAAACCCAAAAGACTACATAATAACCTAGAAAATTGACCAGCACCATGGACAAAGTGAAAAACAGAAAAACTTTTAAGTGAAAAAAGGCAAAAAATTTTATCTCAAAAGCCAACTAGTTTGGGGTAACTATACAAACTTGTGAACATAAAACATATTCATGACAAAGCAACACCAAGAGCAAAAAACAAAACACAGGAAATTCCCTGGCGGTCCAGTGGTTAGGACTCCGTGCTTCCCACTGCAGGGGGCACAGGTTCGATCCCTGGTTGGGGAACTAATATCCTGCAAGCTGTGCAGTGAGGAAAAAAACAAAAAACAAAAATCATAACCAGGGTTGGCACCCTTGGAATTCAGATGGAGTTGAGAGAAAGAATATATTAAAAAATTTGAACTCTTGGTGAGTTAGAAGTCAACAGGAATAAACCAGGACTATACTAGGCAAACCATGAGATACAGTCACCCTAGGTATGGGTGACAGGTATGGAAATTTAAACTGCTAAAATAGTGGTATAAAAGAGAGAAAGTATTAAATTCAGGAGGCTGCTATAAATCACAAGCATCATAATAACAAAAAATAATTAGTTTGTTGAATAATCACATGCTGGAAACAGTTTTAAAGAATTCTACATGTGGTAACTCATTTAATACGCTCTCCCTGTAGTGGGTTGAATAGTGGTTCCCAAAAAGATATGTCCACATCCTATTCCCTGAAACTGATGAATGTGACTTTATTTGGAAAAAAGTGTCTTTACAGATATAATTAAGAATCTTGGTACTTCTCTGGCAGTCCAGTGGTTAAGACTCCACGCTGCAAATGCAGGGGGCGTGGTTTCCATCCCTGATCAGGAAACTAAGATCCCACATGCCAGGTGGCAGAGGGGGAAAAAAAAAAAAAAAAACCTCAAGATAAGATCATCCTGGATTATCCAGGTGGACCCTAAATCCAATGACAACTGTCCTTATAAGAGACACAGAGGAGAGAAGAGGGCCATATGAAGACAGGCAGAGATCAGAATCATGCAGCCACAAGCCAAGGAATATCTGGAGCCACGAGAAGTTGGAAAAGGCAAGGAAGGATTCTCTCCTAGAGCTCTGGACAGAACGGGGCCCTTCTGACACCTTGATTTCAGACTTGTGGCCTCCGGAACTGTGAGAAAAAAGGTTTCTGTTATTTTAAAGTAGTTTTTTAAAAAATTTATTTTTTATATTTTTGCGTTGGGTCTTAGTTGCGGCACACAGGATCTGTTGTTGCGGCGCGCTGACTTCTCTCCACTTGTGGTGTGCGGGTTTCCTCTTCTCTAGTTGTGGCGGACGGGCTCCAGAGCACGTGGGCTCTAGTTGCCCCTCGGCATGTGGGATCTTAGTTTCCTGACCAGGGATGGAACCCGCATCCCCTGCATTGGAAGGCAGATTCTATACCACTGGACCACGAGGGAAGTCCCAAGTTTCTGTTATTTTAAGACGCTAAGTTTGTGGTAATTTGTTACAGCAGTCACAGGAAATTAATACACTCCCTCTAAGGTAGATATTACTACACCCATTTCATTTTAATGATGAAACAGGCACAGAAATGTTAAGTAATCTAATAAACCAGATTTTCAGATAAATATAAAAAATATTAAAATGTAATAAAAAACAGGAACAGGAAATACTCAGTCTCCATGACAAGCCTCCAAATAGTTTCCTAGCAAAATTCAGCTCAGCTTAATAATGAAGGAATGAAAGAATCATCATTTTAGAACCTCTAATGTAAATAACTGAGCCAGGCAAGAACAGATGTTAGCATTTTTTAAAAAATAAATTTATTTATTTTTGGCTGCGTTGGATCTTCGTTGCTGCGTGGGGGCTTTCTCTAGTTGCAGCGAGCGAGGCTACTCTTCGTTTCGGTGTGCGGGCTTCTCATTGTAGTGGCTTCTCTTGTTGCGGAGCATGGGCTCTAGGTGCACGGGCTTCAGTAGTTGTGGTACGCAGGCTCAGTAGTTGTGGCTCGGGGGCTCTAGAGTGCAGGCTCAGTGGTTGTGGTGCACGGGCTTCATTGCTCCGCGGCATGTGGGATCTTCCCAGACCAGGGATCAAACCCGTGTCCCCTGCATTGGCAGGTGGATTCTTAACCACTGCGCCACCAGGAAGTCCCAGAATTTTAAAATATGTCTACAAACTATTTGACACTCCCCCCTGCCAAAGATGGCACCTAATATCCCATGCCTTTTGAATGTAGGCCAGATTTAGTGACTCTCTTCTAATGAACAGAATGTGGCAGGAAGTGGCAATATGCAACTTCAGAGACTATATCGTTAAAGGCAATGCCACAGCACACAATGTATAAAGATGCATTTTGTGATATCAATAACTGAAATCAGTGGTAACAAAGCAGTAAAGAAGTAGAGTTTTTGAATGTCACTGAAATTAAGCTGTTATAAATTAGAGTATTATAACTTTACGATGTTAAATGTAATTCCCATGGTAACCACAGAGAAAATTATTATAGAATATACACAAAAGGAAATGAAAAAATAATAAAAATGTTTCACTACAAAATATAAACTAAACACAATGACAGTCATGAAGGAAATGAGGGTCAAAAAAACTATAAAGCATATAGAAAACCAACAGTAAAATGAGGAAGTAAGTCCTCCTTTCTCAGTAATTACATACAAATGGATTAAACTCTCCAATCAAAAGACAGATTGGCAGAATGGATTTAAAACATGATCTAATTGAGAATTCCCTGGTGGTTAGGACTCCGTGCTTTCACTGCCAAGGGCCCGGGTTCAATCCCTGGTCAGGGAACTAAGATCCCACAAGCTGCACAGTGTGGCTTAAAAAAGATAAAAATTAAAAAAAATAAAAATAAAACATGATCTAATTATATGCTGTCTACAAGAGACTTACATTAGATCCGAAGACACCAACAGGTTGAAAGTGAAAGGATGGAAAAAGATACCCCATGTAAACAATACCCAAAAGGGAGAAGTGACTATACTAATGTCACATAAAATGGACTTTAAATCAAAAAAGGTTATAAGAGACAAAGGGCATAATTTATTAAAAAGGTCCAATACAGCAAGAATATAACAATAATTATAAACATTTACATACCTAATAACAGACCATCCAAGTATATGAAGCAAAAACACATATTTAAAGGGAGAGGGAATTCCCTGGCGGTCCAGCAGTTAGGACTCTGCACTTTCACTGCTGAGGGTGCATGTTTAATCCCTGGTTGGGGAACTAAGACCCCGCAAGCTGCACAGTGTGGCCAAGTTAAAAAAAAATTTTTTTTTTAATAAATAAATACAGGAGCAAAAATCAATGAAACTAAAAGCTGGTTCTTTGAGAAGATAAACAAAATTGATAAACCATTAGCCAGACTCATCAAGAGAAAAAAGGAGAAGACTCAAATTAATAGAATTAGAAATGAAAAAGGAGAAGTAACCACTGACACTGCAGAAATACAAACGATCATAAGAGATTACTACAAGCAACTCTATGCTAATAAAATGGACAACCTGGAAGAAATGGACAGATTCTTAGAAATGCACAACCTGCCGAGACTGAACCAGGAAGAAATAGAAAATATGAACAGACCAATCACAAGCACTGAAATTGAAACTGTGATTAAAAATCTTCCAACACACAAAAGCCCAGGACCAGATGGCTTCACAGGCGAATTCTATCAAACATTTAGAGAAGAGCTAACACCTATCCTTCTCAAACTCTTCCAAAATATTGCAGAGGGAGGAACACTCCCCAACTCATTCTACGAGGCCACCATCACCCTGATACCAAAACCAGGCAAAGATGTCACAAAGAAAGAAAACTACAGGCCAATATCACTGATGAACATAGATGCAAAAATCCTCAACAAAATACTAGCAAACAGAATCCAACAGCACATTAAAAGGATCATACACCATGATCAAGTGGGGTTTATTCCAGGAATGCAAGGATTCTTCAATATACGCAAATCAATCAACGTGATACATCATATTAACAAATTGAAGGAGAAAAACCATATGATCATCTCAATAGATGCAGAGAAAGCTTTCGACAAAATTCAACACCCATTTATGATAAAAGTCCTGCAGAAAGTAGGCATAGAGGGAACTTTCCTCAACATAATAAAGGCCGTATATGACAAACCCACAGCCAACATTGTCCTCAATGGTGAAAAACTGAAACCATTTCCACTAAGATCAGGAACAAGACAAGGTTGCCCACTCTCACCACTATTATTCAACATAGTTTTGGAAGTGTTAGCCACAGCAATCAGAGAAGAAAAAGAAATAAAAGGAATCCAAATCGGAAAAGAAGAAGTAAAGCTGTCACTGTTTGCAGATGACATGATACTATACATAGAGAATCCAAAAGATGCTACCAGAAAACTACTAGAGCTAATCAATGAATTTGGTAAAGTAGCAGGATACAAAATTAATGCACAGAAATCTCTTGCATTCCTGTATACTAATGATGAAAAATCTGAAAGTGAAATTAAGAAAACACTCCCGTTTACCATTGCAACAAAAAGAATAAAATACCTAGGAATAAACCTACCTAAGGAGACAAAAGACCTGTATGCAGAAAATTATAGGACACTGATGAAAGAAATTAAAGATGATACAAATAGATGGAGAGATATACCATGTTCTTGGATTGGAAGAATCAACATTGTGAAAATGACTCTGCTACCCAAAGCAATCTACAGATTCAATGCAATCCCTATCAAACTACCACTGGCATTTTTCACAGAACTAGAACAAAAAATTTCACAATTTGTATGGAAACACAAAAGACCCCGAATAGCCAAAGCAATCTTGAGAACGAAAAATGGAGCTGGAGGAATCAGGCTCCCTGACTTCAGACTATATTACAAAGCTACAGTAATCAAGACAGTTTGGTACTGGCACAAAAACAGAAATATAGATCAATGGAACAGGATAGAAAGCCCAGAGATAAGCCCACGCACATATGGTCACCTTATCTTTGATAAAGGAGGCAAGCATATACAGTGGAGAAAAGACAGCCTCTTCAATAAGTGGTGCTGGGAAAATTGGACAGGTACATGTAAAAGTATGAAATTAGAACACTCCCTAACACCATACACAAAAATAAACTCAAAATGGATTAAAGACCTAAGTGTAAGGCCAGACACTATCAAACTCTTAGAGGAAAACATAGGCAGAACACTGTATGACATAAGTCACAGCAAGATCCTTTTTGACCCAGGTCCTAGAGAAATGGAAATAAAAACACAAATAAACAAATGGGACCTAATGAAACTTAAAAGCTTTTGCACAGCAAAGGAAACCATAAACAAGACCAAAAGACAACCCTCAGAGTGGGAGAAAATATTTGCAAATGAAGCAACGGACAAAGGATTAATCTCCAAGATTTACAAGCAGCTCATGCAGCTCAATAACAAAAAAACAAACAACCCAATCCAAAAATGGGCAGAAGACCTAAATAGACATTTCTCCAAAGAAGAGATACAGATTGCCAACAGACACATGAAAGAATGCTCAACATCATTAATCATTAGAGAAATGCAAATCAAAACTACAATGAGGTATCATCTCACACCGGTCAGAATGGCCATCATCAAAAAATCTAGAAACAATAAATGCTGGAGAGGGTGTGGAGAAAAGGGAACACTCTTGCACTGTTGGTGGGAATGTAAATTGATACAGCCACTATGGAGAACAGTATGGAGGTTCCTTAAAAAACTAAAAATAGAACTACCATATGACCCAGCAATCCCACTACTGGCCATATACCCTGAGAAAACCATAATTCAGAAAGAGTCATGTACCAAAATATTCATTGCAGCTCTGTTTACAATAGCCAGGACATGGAAGCAACCTAGGTGTCCATCATCGGATGAATGGATAAAGAAGATGTGGCACATATATACAATGGAATATTACTCAGCCATAAAAAGAAATGAAATGGAGGTGTTTGTAATGAGGTGGATGGAGTTAGAGTCTGTCATACAGAGTGAAGTAAGTCAGAAAGAGAAAAACAAATACAGTATGCTAACACATATATATGGAATCTAAGGGAAAAAAAAAAAAAAGAGGTCATGAAGAACCTAGTGGCAAGATGGGAATAAAGACACAGACCTACTAGAGAATGGACTTGAGGATATGGGGAGGGGGAGGGGTGAGATGTGACAGGGTGAGAGAGTGTCATGGACATATATACACTACCAAATGTAAAATAGATAACTAGTGGGAAGCAGCCGCATAGCACAGGGAGATCAGCTCGGTGCTTTGTGACCACCTAGAGGGGTGGGATAGGGAGGGTGGGAGGGAGGGAGATGCAAGAGGGAAGAGATATGGCAACATATGTATATGTGTAACTGATTCACTTTGTTGTAAAGCAGAAGCTAGCACACCATTGTAAAGCAATTATACTTCAATAAAGATGTTTAAAAAAAAAAATAAATAAATAAATAAATAAATAAATACAGGGAGAAACAGACATTTCTCAGCGTATTAAAAGGATTATATGCCATGACCACATGGGACTTATTTCTGGGATGCAAGGATGGTTAAACATAAGAAAATCAACTGATGTAATGCACATTAACAGAATGAAGGGAAAAAAAACACATGATTGTCTCAACTGATGGAGGAAAAGTACCTGACAAAATTCAACACCCTTTCATGATTAAAAAAAAAAAAAAAAATTAGGAATAGAAGGGACCTACCTCAACATAATAAAGGCCATATATGAAAAACCTACAGCTGACATCATACCCAACAGTGAAAGAATGAAAGCTTCTCCTCTAAGATCAAGAACAAGGCAAGGATGGCTGCTCTCAACACTTCTATTCAATACAGTACTGGAAGTCCAAGCCAGAGCAATTACGCAAGAAAAAGAAATAAAAAGCATACACCTTGGAAAGGGAGTAAAAAATTCTGTTTGATGATGATATCTTACATGTAAAAAACCCTAAAGATTCCACACGCAAAAACTATTAGTACTAATAAATGAATTCAGCAAAGTAGTAAGATATAAAATCAATACGAATGAGTTGCATTTCTATACGCTATCAATCTGAATAGGAAATTAACAATTTCATTTACTAATAGCATCAAAAATAATGACACACTCAGGAATTAACTTAACCAATGAGGTAAAAGACTTGTAACCTGAAAACCACAAAACACTGCTGAAAGAAATTAACAGACACACAAATAAATGGAAAGACATCCTGTGTTTATGTACTGGAAGTCAAAATATTGTTAACATATCAATACTACCCAAAGCAATCTACAGATTCAATGCAATCCCATCAAAATCTTAATGATGTTTCCTTCAGAAATAGAAAATCCATCCTAAAATTCATATGGAATCTCAAGGGACCCTAAATAGCAAAAAGAACCTTGAAAGGAACAACGAAGTTGGAGGACTCACATTTTCTGATTTCAAAACTTAGTACAAAGCTACAATAATCAAAACAGTGTGGCATAAATACAGACATATAGACTTATTCTATTGGAATAGAGAGCCCAGAAATAAATTCTTACATATATGGCAAAATGATTCTTCCCCCCAACCCCCCTCTCCCACACCATTCCCTGGCAAAATGATTTTTGACACGGTGCCAAGACCTTTCAATGGGGAAAGGACAGTCTTTTCAACAAACAATTCTGAGAAAACTGGATATCCACTTGCAAAACAATAATGTTAGACTGTTACCTACCACCACTTACAAAAACCAAAAAACGGAGCCCACCTGCTGTAACTAAGAAGCCCACATGCCACAACTAAGGAGCCCACCTGCCACAACTAAGGAGCCCACCTGCCACAACTAAGGAGCCCACCTGCCGCAACTAAGACCTGGCACAACCAAATAAATAATAAATAAATTTTTTTTAAAAAAGGGTCAAAGACTTAGATGAAAGACCTAAAACTATAAACTTTTAGAGATAGAGCAAAAGCTTCACAATACTGGATTTGGTAATGATTTTTATATATGACACCAAAGGCACAGGCAACAACAAAAATAGACAAATTGGACTTCATGAAAATTTAAAACATGTCCAAAGGACACTATCAAAAGAGTGAAAAGGCAACCTACAAAATGGGAGAAATTACTTTCAAATCATTCATCTAAGGGATTAATATCCAGAATATATAGAGAACTCCTAACTCAACAACAAAAAACCCAAGTCAATTCAAAAATGGACCAAAGATTTTAATAGCCATTTCTCCAAAGAAGAATGGCCATTAAGTACGTGAAAAGATACTCAACACCACTATGCAAATCAAAACCACAATGAGATACCACCTCACACCCAATAGGATGGCTATTACCAAAAAAAAAAACCCAGAAAATAACAAACGTTGCCAAGAATGTGGAGAAATTAGAACCCTTGTGCATACTGGTAGGAATGTAAAACAGTAAGCTGCTGTGGGAAACAGTATAGTATTTCCTAAAAAATTTTTAAATGGAATTACCATATGATCCAGCAATTTCACTTCTTGGTATATACCCCAAAAAATGGAAAGCAGGGTCTTGAAGAAGTATTTGTACATAGCAGCAGCATTATTCATTATGCCTAAAATGTGAAAGCAATCCAAGTGTCCATTAACAGATGAATGGATAAGCAAAATGCGGTAAATACATACAATGGATTATTCAGGCTCAAAAAGGAAGGAAATTCTGACATGTGCTACAACGTGGATGAACCTTAAGGACACACTTTGTTAAGTGAAGTAGCCAGCCACAAAAAGATGATTCCGCTTATATGAGGTACCAAGAGTAGTCAAAATCAGAGACAGAAAGCAGAATGAACGGTGGTTAACTGGGCTCACAGGAGGAGGAAATGGGGAGTTACCGTTGATTGGGTACAGTTTCAATTTTGCAAGATGAAAAGAGATCTGGGGGTGGATGGTGGTGATGACTGCACAATGATATGAATGTACTTAATACCACTGGAACATATACACTTAAAAATGATTACTATGGTAAATTTAATATCGTGTGTACTCTACCACAGTTTTTTTTTTAAAAATGCAATGCCACTTGCTCTTTTGGGTTACTTGTTCTCAGGGAAACAGGCTATGTGGCAAGGAACTAAGGCCTCCTGCCAAGAGCCAGCACCAACCTGTCAGCCACATGAGAAAGACACCTTAGAGGCTAATTCTCCAGCCCTAGTAGCCTTCAGATAACTGCAGCCTCAGCCAACATCTTGACTGTGACCTCAAGAGATCCAGGGTCAGACCCATCCAGCTAAGCCACTTCTGAATTTCTGTCCCACAGAAACTATGTAAGATAAAAAGTTTGTTATTTTAAGCAGCTAAATTTTGGGATAATTTGTTATGCACCAATAGATAACTAATACAATAGTAAAAGGTTATTAGAAAACAGCATATTTATATGGCCTCAAATTATTACACCACATCTTACTTACTAATTACAAGTGAAAAGTATACGATTATTATGGAGATCTTATAGTATCACATTAACCAAGTAAATAAACTTACCAACACCGTTAGAGTGACATTCCACCATTGATGTGCTGCCCGATATAATGAAGAAAAAAAAGAGTATACAATATCACCTAGACTAGTACTATTGCCCCCAAAATGTTTGACCTGAATCTAATGAGCAAATAATTATATCCAAAATACATGACACTCTACCAGTTACCTGGCCTGGACTCTTAAAAAATTAACACTGAAAAACTAAAAAGGCAAGGGAATTCCCTGGCAGTCCAGTGGTCAGGAAGCGGCGCTTTCACTGCCAGGGCCCAGGTTCAATCTCTGGTCGGGGAACTAAGATCCTGCAAGCTGTGCTGTGCGGCAAAAAAAAAGAAGACTAGAGGCAAAAGGACTGTTCTAGGTCAAGACACTAAAAAGACAAAACAACAAAATGTGTGAACCTTTATTGGATCCTATACGTAGGGACAAAAACACAAAAGACTTTTGGTGATAACTGGGAAATTGTGAATGTATTAAATGACATTATGGAATTGTTAATTTTCTTAGAAATACTAACACATACTATCGTGGTCCTATAGGAAAATATCCTTTTTCTTGGGAGAAGTAACGGAAACGTGTTCAGGGGTGAAGTATCATGACGGCTGCAAATGACTTTCTCATGGTTCAGCAAAATTAAAAGTACATCTAGAGAAAAAGTAAATGTGGCAAGAGGTCAATATAAGCAAGGTGTTTACAGGTATTCACTATACTATTTTTTTCAACTTTTCTGTCGATTTTTTTCAAAATAAAGAACTGATTAAAAAAAGAAAATAAAGAGTACCCTATCACAATGAGATACCATGACGCTCCTATTAGAGTAACAAACAAGAAAATACTAACAATATCAAGGGCTGGCAAGGATGCAAAGCATCCTCATGTACTGCTGGTTGAAAAGCAAAATGGCACATCCAATTTGGACAACGTTTTGCCCATTTTTTATAAAATTCAACACATTTACCACATGACCCAACAATCCCATTCCTAGGTATTTACCTTAGAGCAGAGGTTCTCAATCAGAGGCTATTTTGTCCTCTGGGACTTTTTTTTTTTTAAACAATGGTGGGGGCGGGTGCTATTGCTATCTATTGGGCAGAAGCCAGGGATGTTGTTAAACGTCCTGCAATGTGAAGGATGGCCCTCCACAACAAAGAATTATCCAGACCAACATGTCATAGTGCCAAGACTGAGAAACCTTGCCTACAGAAATAAAAACATATGTCCATATAAAATCTGTACAAGAATGTTTACAAGCAGCTCTATTCACAACTGCAAGATATGTGAAACAACTCAATCTCTCTCAATAGGTAAATCGATAAACTGCGGTACATTCATACACTGGAATACTACTCAGCAATAAATTTTTAAAAAATGCAACAACTTGGAGGAATCTCAAAGGCATCATACTGAGTGAAACCCAGTCTCAAGAAGTTTACATAGGGCTTCCCTGGTGGCGCAGTGGTTGACAATCTCCCTGCCAATGCAGGGGACACGGGTTCGAGCCCTGGTCTGGGAAGATCCCACATGCCGTGGAGCGACTAGGCCCATGAGCCACAGTTACTGAGCCTGCGCGTCTGGAGCCTGTGCTCCGCAACACGAGAGGCCGCGACAGTGAGAGGCCCGTGCATTGCGATGAAGAGCGTCCCCCACTTGCTGCAACTAGAGAAAGCCCTCGCACAGAAACGAAGACCCAACACAGCCATAAATAAATAAATAAATAAATAAAACTAAAAAAATAAAATAAAATAAAGCAAATAATTTAAAAAAAAGTTTACATATGTACTATTCCATTTACATGACAGTCTCCAAAAGACAAAACTAAAGGAATGAAGAACAAATTGTGGCTGCCAGAGGTTAACTGAGGGTGGATATGACTACAAAAATACAGAACAAGGGAGGCTTTCGGTGTGATGAAATTGTTCTGTATCCTGATTGTGGTTATTAGTTACAAGAATCAATAAATGTGTTAAAATTCATACAACCGTACACCCAAAAAAAGCCAATCTTACTGTATGATGAATTTTTAAAACAACATTTAAAACATTAGAAATTTTAAAGGCTACATATTCTAGGTACTGGGTTGAATACTGTCTCCGCCAAAATTTACGTCCACCTGGAACCCAGAATTTGACTTTACTTGGTCTTATAGGATTTTTGCAAATGTAATCAAGTTAAGATGAAGTTATATTGGATCAGGGTAAAAATGGAAACACAGACTGGAGAGATGTATACACAAGACAAGGAATGCCAGCAATCATCAGAAGCATTGAACAGATTCTCCCTCTGAGAGGTTCCAACTCCAGTGATGTCTTATTTTGGCCTTTTAGACTCCTAAAACATGAAAAACTGAAGTTGTGTTGTTTTTTTTGTTTGTTTGTTTGTTTTTTTAATTAATTTACTTTTATGGTTGTGTTGGGTCTTCGTTTCTGTGCGAGGGTTTTCTCTAGTTGTGGCAAGCGGGAGCCACTCTTCATCGCGGTGCACGGGCCTCTCACTATCGCGGCCTCTCGTTGCGGACCACAGGCTCCAGACGCGCAGGCTCAGCAACTGTGGCTCACGGGCCCAGCCGCTCCGCGGCATGTGGGATCCTCCCAGACCAAGGCTCGAACCCGCGTCCCCTGCATTGGCAGGCAGACTCTCAACCACTGCGCCACCAGGGAAGCCCAGTTGTGTTGTTTTAAACTGCCCAGTTTGTGCTAATTTGTTACAGCAGTCTTAGGAAACTAACATACTCTATGATTCTATTTACACGACATTCTGGAAAAGCCAAAACTACTGGGACAGAAAACACATCAGTGCTTCCTAAGGAATGGGGCTGGGGAGAGATGAATGACTACAAAAGAGCACAAGTAAAGATTTCAAGTGTTTATCAAAATTCAAAGACCTGTATACCTAAAAAGAATGAATTTTATTATGTGTAGGTTACATCTCAACAAACCTGTCTACAAAAAGCATATTCCCAATGTGAATGACAAAAAATGCTCTTAAAATAGTTTCTACAACAAAAAAGAAAAAAAAATTGACATTAGATCTCCTATATATCTTGGGGAGATCTCTCCAGGACTCATTCTTCCTTTCTAGTATCTCTCTTTTACATCTACATCTCACAGCTAGATCAACCTATCTTTTTTTTTTTTAATATAAATTCATTTATTTATTTAGCTGCGTTGGGTCTTCGTTGCTGCGTCCGGGCTTTCTCTAGTTGCGGCGAGTGGGGGCTACTCTTTGTTGCGGTGCGCAGGCTTCTCATTGCAGTGGCTTCTCTTGTTGCAGAGCATGGGCTCTAGGCATGCGGGCTTCAGTAGTTGTGGCTCGCAGGCTCTAGAGCGCAGGCTCAGCAGCTGTGGCGCAAGGGCTTAGTTACTCCGCGGCATGTGGGATCTTCCCAGACCAGGGCTTGAACCCGTGTTCTTTGCATTGGCAGGCGGATTTTTAACCACTGTGCCACCAGGGAAGTCCCTTCACAATCAAATACAGTGGTGCAGAGCCTGTATCTTCACCTAGTAAACCACTGACTTGAACAAATGAAGATATCAGTTTGAATCTAAAGTCTAGTACAATATTAAAATAATCTATTACTTATTAGCCTGTCAGTTACAAAGAAACTTAAAATAGGGCCAGTTCTTAACACTTTTATATCATTTATTTTGAGTAATGTTTACTATCACACTAGAAAAATGTGACAGAATGTCTACATTGCCAGCAATAAAAACTAACCTTGGGACTTCCCTGGTGGTCCAGTAGTAAAGAATCCTCCTTAGGGACTTCCCTGGTGGTGCAGTGGTTAAGAATCCGCCTGCCAGTGCAGGGGACATGGGTTCGAGCCCTGGTCCAGGAAGATCCCACATGCCACGGAGCAACTAAGCCCATGCACCACAACTACTGAGCCTGCACTCTAGAGCCCGCGAGCCACAACTACTGAGCCCGAGCGCCACAACTACTAAAGCCCGCGTGCCTAGAGCCCGTACTCTGCAACAAGAGAAGCCACCCAATGAGAAGCCCATGAATTGCAACGAAGAGCAGCCCCCGCTCGCTGCAACTAGAGAAAAAGCCCGCGCACAGCAACAAAGACCCAAGGCAGCCAAAAGTAAAAATAAATAAATAAATAAAATTTATTTAAAAATTTGAAAAGAAAAGAATCCGCCTTACAATGCAGGGAACGTGGGTTTGATCCCTGGTCAGGGATCTAAGATCCCACATGCCGCAGGGCAACTAAGTCCGCGTACCACAACGACTGAGCTCAAACACCTCAACTAGAGCTCACGTGCCACAAACTACAGAGCCCACATGATCTGGAACCCGAGCACCACAACTACAGAGCCCATGTGCCCTGGAGCCTGCATACCACAACTAGAGAAAAGAAAACCCACACACCACAACTAGAGAGAAGCCCACCCGCCACAACGAAAGATCCCACATGCCTCAACGAAGATCCCGTGTGCCACAACTAAGACCCGACACAGACAAAAATAAATAAAATAAACAAATAAATATTTTTTAAAAAAACCTTCTAACCTTAACATCTTCCTGAAAGGCAGTGGAAAAAAACATTTCACAAGATTATTTCAGTAACATCTTGTCCCATAAGCAACAAACAGACAAACTACATTTGTAGTCTTATTTTAAAATATCCTATTTATAGATAAATTATTAAATAACCAGGATATTATGAAATTTTCCTGGTTTATTTTCAGGAATAACATATCCAACATAATCAGTTATTTTTATAGGCCACATCTACTGTGACCTAGAAAACCCTTCAATAATTTCATATAGGCCTATAATTTCTTAAAAGAAGCCACCAAGGACTTCCCTGGTGGCATAGTGGTTAAGAATCCGCCTGCCAATGCAGGGGAAACGGTTCGATCCCTGGTCCTGGAAGATTCCACATGCCGGAGCAACTAAGCCCGTGTGCTACAACTACTGAGGCCTGCACTCTAGAGCCCACGAGCCACAACTACTGAGCCCACGTGCTGCAACTACTGAAGCCCGTGTGCTTAGAGCCCGTGCTCCGCAACAAGAGAAGCTCCCGCTCGCCACAACTAGAGAAAGCCCGCGTGCAGCAATGAAGACCCAATGCAACCAAAAAGAAAAAAGAAGCCACCAAAAAGACATTTCAGAAAACACACAAAACCAGTAAGGAGAAAACTTGCTTGTTGAAGCAGAAAGTACAGAGTTCAAAGAGCTAAAGTACACAGTGGTATTCAGAGAACTAAAACCAAATGAAGTCAAACTCTCAGCCTTACTAAAATACAGAAGCATACATGGTAACTGTAAATACTGAGTAGTCTCCCATGGGTAGGGCCACTCAGCCAAGTTCCCAAACCCCTACTCAAAAGAGTTATGTATCAAAGGACCCGTTTTGAAAAATCTGTCTTTATTCACCAGCCACTACTATGAAGAATGGACTCCAGGGACTTCCCTGGTGGTCCAGTAGTTAAGACTGTGCTCCCAATGTAGGGGGCCAGGGTTCGATCCCTGGTCAGGGAACTAGATCCCACTGTTGCAAAGAAGATCCCACACGCAGCAACGAGGATCCCAAGTGCCACAACTAAGACCCGGAGGAGCCAAATAAATAAATACATATTTATTAAGAATGGACCCCAGCCTCAATCCAGTTGGAAGTGGAAAAATGGGAGTTGGTAATGGTTCCTGTGTATGCAACCAGTAGCCACACTACCCAGCTGGGTTGAAAACTAATTCCTGTTCACTGGGAACACAGCAGCAGAGACTAAGGATCAATGTTTAGATCCCATTTTCCACTAATGATAACAAAGAAGCTAACCTTGGTGTACGTGTTGTATTGTCAGAGGGGATAAGAGTTCTTTGCGTTAGGGCAGAAAGTAATTACTCATTTCCGTAACTTAATTTCTCAAGAAAAGGAGAGAAAATGAACTCCAACCCACTCATGATGGGGGAAAGCTGCTTTCCTATTTACTGGAGAAAGTTACCTTAATAGGGAAGTAGGATTTGGACCACCCCGTATCCCCCACAACAGTGACACCTTGGCTCTGAACATCACGTAATGATCTCAGATCATTGACAGTTCTTTCCCATTTTCCAGCCAAATGGGAATCCAGCGTGGATTCTAAAGCATATACATAAAAAGACAATTATCTTATTCAAAGAGAAATAAAGGAAGGTACAACTTTCAAGGTTCAATAGTATAAGAGTTTAAGAAAACTGGCACCAGAATCGGAACCTTTAGCATTCATTTGCAGGTCTGAACTTTATACCCAGTATTGCAGAAGGCAATTTTCTCCTAGTTCTCCCAAACAGCTTTCTGACAAACATGATAATATTAACTACTGTTACAAGCTGTGTCCTGGCTTTGACTATTCACCGCTAGAGTTTAAAGGATTCGACATGCCACAATAAATATAACTACTGTTGTACTACTATAACTATTGCTCTCTTTTGCAACCAATGCTTGTGTGAAATTATACAACCTAATTAAATATAAAGTTGAATTTCCTGGCTTCCAAGAAACTCTTATTTCTATCTCTTAAAACCCATGAATTCTCCTCAAAATAAGACCCTGGATAGCCACTATCCCCATCCTTCCAGCAAACCTTTCTCAGATCATTTTTACACATTATTTAAGAACTATCAAGTAAACTAGATGTCAATACTAATGAGTTAATGAGTAATGTCTATGTATACTTTATAAACAAATTCATGCATTTATATTAAAAGAACTAAAAAAGCATTGTTATAAACACTGTATTAAAAACCCAGAAAAAAAATCAGAGAGAGAATCATTTACTTCCAAGAGCCCTAAATACTGGGGGAAGGGAAGAGAAACAAATTACCACTTATCCATTAGGAAACAAATAGGATTATGAAAGCAGAGCCAATTCTACACTCCAATTTGGGTCAGCAGATTTTCACCTTAGTATTCTATTCCAAGACTACCTCCTCTACTTTGAGTGCCAAAGGAACTGATTAAAAATATCATTTCAAAGAAGGCAAAATACCACACACATCTTATTTGTTCTCACAGATAAACATATGGAAATCCAGGAAAGTTAAATGGATTGCCCAATTAAGCAAAGATTTCTTAGCTGTGACACCAAAAGTACCATCCATAAAAGAAAAAACTGAGAAATTAAGCCTCATTAAAATCAGGAACTTCTACTCTTCAAAAGACACTATTAAGAAAATGAAAAGACAAGCCAAAGGCTGGGAGAATATATTGGTAAAATGTAACGCATATCTAATAAAGGACTTACATCCAGAATTCACAAAGAACTCTCACAGCTTGATAATAAGATAAACAACCCAATCAAAATGGATTGTCCAAGGTCAGAACAGAAGATGCAGCCAAAAACTGAGATCTCTAGCCTTGCTCAATGTTAATTTCATGATTTAAAGCCACAGTTCCATAAATCAGCCAAAAAAAAAAAAAAGAAAGAAAACAGAGAAAAACAGGGAAACAAATGAAAAAAAATACTTATGTCATTGCTGTACTTGAACTTATTCAGTTTGGTCCTTTTCAAAATTATTAAAATATATATTGAGTTTAGGACCACTCCCAAACCCCTCTTGAACAAAAACAAAAAGAACCCTACCAAACAGCACAGTCTCAAAATAAGAAATTCCAAATCATCACACAAAATCAAGTAATCACTGATATAATTAAAAGACATTTTTCCCTTCAGAATTACAAAAAGTAAAACCCTTGTCTGGATACCTCAGACTGATTCATATTTTCTTAGGCAAACAGGAAGAGCAAGTCCTCTAAGAGCCAAATTTCTTTTAATAAGATCCCATATTTTCCTTCTCCAAAATAAAATTTGGGGGGCTTCCCTGGTGGCGCAGTGGTTGAGAATCCACCTGCCAATGCAGGGGACACGGGTTCGAGCCCTGGTCCAGGAAGATCCCACATGGCGCGGAGCAACTAAGCCCGTGCGCCACAACTACTGAGCCTGCACTCTAGAGCCCGCGAGCCACAACTACTGAAGCCCGCGTGCCTAGAGCCTGTGCTCCGCAACGAGAAGCCACTGCAATGAGAAGTCCACGCACCGCAACGAAGAGTAGCCCCCGCTCACCACAACTAGAGAAAAAGCCCACCTGCAGCAACGATAGACCCAACGCAGCCATAAATAAATAAATAAATAAAATGTTTAAAATAAATAAATAAAAATAAAATAAAACTTGGATGACACAGAGACTTCTTTCCCTATCCTTTATAAATGTTTACCCCACCAAGTAAATGGTTAAAAGAGAATAGACAATTCCAAAACTAGAGAAAAATGTAATGAAGGTCATGCCCCAACCAACCTTCATCTTTTCCAGAAAGCACTACTTTTAACATTTTACCAAACATTCATTTACTGAGGGACTATATATTAGAGAATGGTTCTAGCTGCTTTGTCAACAATAGGAAAGAAGGAGGACTAGCACAAGACCCAGAAGAGGTAGGCTGCAGCCTACAAGATAATTAAGACACCAAAAAACCAAACAACCCAATTAAAAAATGGGCAAAGGAATTGAACAGACATTTCTCCAAAAAAGATATACAAATAGCACATGAAAAGACACTCAATATCACTAAGCACTGGAGAAATGCGGAAAAAACCCACAATGAGATACCACTTCTCCCATTAGGATGACTATTCTTTAAAGTAAAGAAAACAAATGAAATGTTGGCATGGGTGTAGAAAACTGGAACTCTTGTGAACTGCTGGTGGGAATGTAAAATGGTATAGCTGCTGCAGAAAACACTATGGTGGATCCTAAAAAAATTAACATGGAATTAGTAACAACAAGATCCCACTGTATAGCGCAGCGAACTACATTCAATATCCTGGGATAAACCATAATGGAAAACAATATAAAAAAGAATGTATATATGTGCATAATTGAGTCACTCTGCTGTACAGCAGAAATTAACAACATTGTAAATCAATTATACTTCAATAAAAAAATAAATTTAAAAACAACAACCAAAAAAACCTGCAATTTCTACTTGATCCACCGATTCCACGTCTGGGAATATACCTAAAAGAACTGAAAGGAGAGACTCAAACAGATATTTATACAGCCACATTCATAGCATCACTATTCACAATAGCCAAAAGGTAACCCAACTGTCCATCAATAGAAGAATTGATAAACAAAATGTGATATATACATAAAATGGAATATTATGCAGCTTTTTAAAAGGAATGAAATTCTGGAACATGCTACAACATGAACTTTGAAGACACTGTGGTAAGTTAAATAAGCCAGCCACAAAGGACAAACATTGTATGATTCTACTTACATGAGGTTCCTAGAATAGTCAAATTCTACATAGAGACAAAAATTAGCATAGCGGTTACCAGGGACTAGAGGAGGCGAATGGCGTTATTGCTTAATAATAGGTACAGAGTTTCAGTTTGGAATGATGAAATTCTGGAGATGCATAGTGGTAATAGGTGTACAGCAATGTGAATAGATTTAATGTCACTGAACTGAACGCTTAAGAATGGTTAAAACTGTAAATTTTGTTATGTATATTTTACCACAATAACAAACGAAAAATAATCAGGACAAGTAAGTTCATCATTTTCTTTGCCCCTTAGAAATGAAAACATCAATTTACATGGTAAAATCAAACAGGGCAGACTGAACATATGTGCTACATCGCCATACTCTCCCAAAACCCCAACAAGATGAAAAAAAGGAAAAAAGTTTATACCCTGAAGGGCAAAGACAAAGGGAGAATAGATGACTGCAGATCAATGTCAGCAATATTCTGGACAAGGAAAAGCAGCAGTACCTAGGTTCTGCACATTTCAATACATACATAATCAGTTTTTAATTAAGACCTATAGTAATTCTTTCCTTCCAGAAATTCAAGGGAAAAAAAGGATAATCTAGGATTTCCCTTTGACTACTAGCTTTCCACAGAAGCAAATGCAGCTAATCCCTCTTCCACGTTCTTTTCCTTCCACAGCAGACCTATAATTAAATGAGCCACCTAAAAATTCCTTTTAATTTTCAGAACAAATGAACTCCAAAATCTAGGTTAGACCATGCTTCAAAAGTTCAAGAAACAAAAAACAAATCCCTTTCCCATTAAATGAGACTTAAATTTAGCTCAATTTGACGCTGTTGCTGCATTTCTATGATGGCGGCAACTTTGTCTACTTCTCATAGGCCCAGTTCAGTATTCTTATTCATCAGTGAGGGAAATGTTACTATCTCAAATATTCTGAATGCTCAGGCTATATCTAACACAGTATTCAAATTACTTTCTAAAAAGACTAATTACAATAACTACATTTTGCATTTTAGTCAAGAATAAGGAATTAACTTTCCTGTGTATGTCAAGAAAATTTTCATGAGGAAGTATAAACAGAACAAAAGGCCTGGTGAAAATTAAATCCTAAAAATCACTTTCTCTGTTTATACAAAATAAACACATTCCACCTTTCTACATTTATCAGTTTTTTTAAACATTCTAAATCATAAATTAATTACTGTGTCAAGTTTCTGCAACAAAATTCTACATCTTTTCCATGAGAAAATCTTTTGCTAGTGTTTCCAAACCTTGTTAAATACAAAAATTCCATGTTTAAACTGAAGTCTACAGAAACTCCTCAGAGGTTAACTGAGCTGACCAAAAATGTGAAACTAGAAATGTAATAAGCAGTTGAACTACTTTGAGTCTTCCTTTTCTATTCTTCTTATGAAGCTGGGAAATCATAAGACTATGTACGTGATGCATCATTAAAGAGGGTGCTGGGGCTGAGTAATGAAGATCCACAACATGAAAAAAGAGGGATAGGACTTCCCTGGTGGCGCAGTGGTTAAGAATCCACCTGCCAATGCAGGGGACACGGGTTTGAGCCCTGGTCCAGGAAGATCCCACATGCCGCGGAGCAACTAAGCCCATGCGCCACAACTACTGAGCCTGCGCTCTAGAGCCCGCGAGCCACAACTACTGAAGCCCACACGCCTAGAGTCTGTGCTCCACAAGAGAAGCCACCGCAATGAGAAGCCCGTGCACTGCAACAAAGAGTGGCCCCCACTCGCCACAACTAGAGAAAGCCTGCGCGCAGCAACGAAGACCCAACGCAGCCAAAAAAAGAAAGAAAGAGGGATAGCCTCTTTAGCATTATCCTCACATATCCCAGTATTTCATTCAAAGAATGAATATGAGAAAAGCTTTCAAAATCTGCCCTCTTTACTGCAGGGTCCTACTGTCACGGAGTGACCCAAATACAGGCTTCTGTCTGTCACTTTCCATTCTCACTACCACCTCCCTAGCCTGGTCTCCCTACCTCCAGACCCTACCAACCCTAGTAAATACTTGTAGACCTCAATATTACCAAATAAATCTTCATAAAATACCATTTCATCCTGTCAGTCAACAGGACTTAAGGTTATCCCAAAATAAGAAGGCTGGTGAAGGGGAGCAGAATTTTTCACCCCAAAATATGCTACTTTGGCATAAGGATTATTTTGAGCTAAAAACAATCAAAACTCAGCAGATTCAGTAAAAGCTCTTTACCTCCCCCTCAACTGCCTAAATTTACACTGGAAAGGAGGCCTGTACCAAGAAGAGAACTATTGCCAGAGATATCTTTTTACCTAAGAAACTTACCTGCGTATCAAGGCAACCTTTATTTTCCAAACATCTCCTCTCCTCTTCCTTTTGTATCCCCAGGCCCCTACCCCTTTCCTTAGCTCAGGATGTTCATATAAGCCTCTATTAGCTGGCTGCCCTTTGGGTCTCATACTTTTATGGGGCTCCCATACCATATTTAGGAAATTTGTTTTTCTCCTGTTAATCTGTCTTATATCAATGATTAGACCAGCCAAAGAACCTAGAAGGGAAGAAGAGAAATTTTTTCTGCCCCTACACTGGTCTCTTAATTTTTCCAAACTTTCTCTTCTTACGCGGACCACACAAACCCTCTTCAGATTAATCTAAATTCACTGTACTTCCACCATCTCAAGTCCATTCCTGCCATTTTGCCCATTCTGAATCCCAGTTTTAAATAACTTCTCTCCTCCTCTTTGCCTTAATTATTCTATACACTCCTCATTCAGCCCTAGATTGCTCTAAGGTATTGCTTGAACTTTAAAAATCTCTATGTGGGTAAGGACTTTCTTCCCAGAGGGCAGGGAACGTGGGTTATGCTGCAAAAAATTGAGCCCCAGATCAGAGGCTGCAGAATGGCAACCCACAAGACAAATCCTGCCCACAGTGGTGATTTGCTTGGCTCACAGAATTTTTTATGAATTCATTAAGTTGCCAACATTTAAAAATAAAAATTTCTCACAAAATCTGGAATTCTAGCTTCTGCTCAGAAAAATGTTAAGATGTTCAGGCCACACTCTGTCTACATGCCACCCCCCCTCAGCCCCCTGCCAGATCAATAGTGAGCCAACACTGAATTATATATTTTAAAAAGATGAATTTCACCTCAATTTAAAAAAAATTGAGCCAAAGCTGCATAACAGCTGCCTCACTGGAGTGACATGAATTCCCTAAATCACTTAAGTCCCAATCTGATCTATCATTACTGTTTGAAATGTTCATGTAGCCCTTGTAGGCATTTGACTTTACAGTGCTCACCCTAGATAAATTTACTGAATGAATTAATAAATTGAGAAGATAATTTTAAGAAGGTCAAGGTTGGTGATGATGATAATGTGATAATGACAACAACAGTAATACTGACAATTAACATTTCCTGCTTATTTTGAGCCAACTATTGTTCAAGCAAAAATACATTATCTCATTTACTCCACACAACAACCCTATGGATACATGCTACTATTATTCTCAATTTACAGATGAGGAAACTAAGGCACAAAGAAGTTAAGCAGGGTTTCCCTGGTGGCGAAGTGGTTAAGAATCTGCTTACCAATGGGGGGGACACAGGTTCAAGCCCTGGTGCGGGAAGATCCCACATGCCTCAGAGCAACTAAGCCCGTGCACCACAACTACTGAGCCTGCACTCTAGAGCCCGCGAGCCACAACTACTGAGCCAGCGGGCCTAGAGCCCATGCTCCGCAACAAGAGAAGACAACGCAACGAGAAGCCCGCACACCGCAATGAAGAGTAGCCCCCGCTCGCCGCAACTATAGAGAAAGCCCACGCATAGCAGCGAAGACCCAACAGAGCCAAAAACTTAATAAATTAATTAAACAAAAAAAAAGAAGTTAAGCAACTTGGCCAAGGTCATACTGCCAGGACACGGTAGAGCCAGAATTCAAAATCAGACAATCTAACTCCAGTACACACTGTTAACCCCTACAATATGATTCCCTACCATACTTTCCTCTGTGACCAACTGAACTGACTCTCTGGAACGAAGAATCAAAGACTAAATTTTAGAGCCTGTTCTTTCTTTACACAAATGACTAAAAAGCAAACCACAGTTCACCTAAATGCAGATGGCATTTCTGGATTTTTTTCCTGGTCTTTAAAGAAAAATTTCTCTGTAATTGACAAAGTTTAGGGAATCCAATAAAATTTCTGGAGTAAGGTAAGCTCAATATGCAGATGAATTCTTAGTTTAAAAATACAAAGTGATGATTCAGTACAAAACTCCTTCTCTCTCCTGGAGTAGAAGGTTATATCTATTAGGGTAAACAGTTTGTAGACGTGAAAAAAACTGCAAGTTTCTTGAGGGCAGGGACTGCTTTTTCCATGAGTCCCTGCAATGTCTAGCACAAAGCAGCAGTTAGCATATATTCAATTATATTAAAGGAACCAAGATATCCAAGTATCTTAAATTGCGGTGCAACAAAATCCTTATTATAGCATTTATCATCTTGCTTTTTACAATAATTACTGGTGAACAAGTTTGTTTTCCTGACAAAAACACAAAATCCTTGAGGCAGAGTACCCCTTGGGACCTAGCATAACAGGGGCTCAATAAATGCTTATTGAGTATTATAAACTTAACATTCCTATACTTACATTTCCTGTTAAGTCTCTCTACCAATGTTTAAAGTAGAACTTAAGGGAATTCCCTGGCAGTCCAGTGGTTAGAACTCCACACTCCCACTGTAGGGGGCATGGTTCGATCCCTGGTTGGGGAACTAAGATCTTGCAAGCCATGCGGCACAGCCAAAAAAAAATAAAATAAAATAAACAAATAAATAAATAAATAAAGTAGAACTTAAATAAAATGGCTTCTCATTTATAAAGCACTGGATTTTATGAAGTCCTATTGTAAGATTTTCCTGAGACCAGTCCTATATTATGATATCAACAAACCCCTGAAAAATTAGTGAGCCGGCATATGAAGCACAGAGAATAATCAAAGAGCTAGGAGAGAGCATTGTGTTCATACTTTGAATAGCCAAGCAATGCAGTCCAGAGAGATTTAAGCGAATTGCTCAAGATCACAGAATTTAAGTAACAAGCAATACCAAGGCCAGAACCCATGTCTCCTGAATATTGGCCCAGTTTTCTTCCCACAAAGAACTACTCTGTGAGCTCAGGATGAAGTGGATACTTTTAGAAATGTTTTAAAGATATTTGGTATGGAGAATGATCTTTCCCAGTACATAACTTTTTGTGAGGTATTACATCACCATTAAAGATATGAAATTTGCCTTGTTCCATTAACTGCAGATAACACCATCTTTTTCCCTTCTGTTCTACATATTTTTTTCATTTTCATGTCTTTCCTTTCATTATCCTCTGAGAATTCTTCTTACTATCTCTTATTTATCTACTTTTCCTCTTACCACTTCCCTTCCCTAGTATCTCTCACAAAGCACCCTACCTCCTTCTTTTCTCTCCATAATTATTAAAAAAAAAACAGATTAAGCACATATTTTATTATAGCAGTGACCTGGGATACCATAATAAGCAAGTCACAGCCTTGGTCTCTTGGCATTTATAAGGCAATTTGTTAACAAAAATATACGCTAAACACAAAGGGTCACACAGTTGAATGAATAATAAACATTTTATTATTATGACATTTACAGTGGAGACAAGAAGCCCACTATGGATGAGACACATATGAAGAAAGGTGGTAATGACAACAGTTGCAAGGTTAGGGTTAGGCAAATGAAAGGGATCCTCTCTTCCTATTCAGCTTTCCCACCAACCAATTCACATGCTCTACTTCATTCACTCCCTATTCTCTTACTGCTTGACGTTTCCTATGCTCTACTTTTATTCTTAACCAGTAGTCTTCCTTTTCTCTCTCCTGTTCTTTTATTATTTTTCCCCTCCTGATCTTTTAAAGTGCATCTGTCCTGTCCTGCTTTCCTTTTCAATATTATTGCCAACTCCTCCCACCTGGTAGATCTACATAATGCCTTAAGCTGTGAATTCATTTTTTTTCTAAAGATTTAATATGTATTATTTTATTGGGTTGGCCAAAAAGTTCGTTTGGGTTTTTCCGTAACACCTTACAGAAAAACGAACGAAAGAACTTTTTGGCTAACCCAATATTTGATCCTCACAACAATGCCAGGGAGGCAGGTAGGAATCAACACATCTATTTTACAGATACATAAACTGAGTCCTGTCAATATTAAGTAATTTGCCAACAATCAGTTTGTCAGTGGCAAAATCAAATCAAAACCCAGACCTTCTCTTTCCAAGTCCTCTATTCTTTTTCCACTGAACCATATTGTCTTCTTTTTAATTCCTACACTTTTTAACCATATACATGCACATGTCTGGACAAGTATACAGAGATAAATGTTTATAAAATAGCACAAGTAGGAAAAGTTTATGTATGTCTAGGGAAGCTAGAAAAAACAGAAAAGTCAGTCCTCAGGACTCAAATTAAGAGTACAATGTGGCTCACATTGTACAATATGGCTAATCCTTCTAAAGGCAGCTTTGGGTTTCAGGTCCAAGTAGAAACTGTCTATTTCTTCAACCAACTGATTTAGCCAGCATGAACACTGGTGTCTCCCCATACCTTCTCACAGCTGTTAATATGACCAGGGCTCACCCTCAGCACCGTTCTTGCCCCCCAATCTCTCTCACAGGCATGCCACCATACCTGAAGTTTTCACTGTTTGAAGTCACTTCTTTGGGTTAAGGCGCTGTCTCCAGAAGGCCACTGTTAAATGCATGTTACCTGAGAGAGGAAGGAGGGTCCATTAACACATTATTCCTATGGTTAAACGCATCAGATCAGCAATGACCTTAGGAATCTGACAGCACAATGTCCTTTAAAAAGTTTCATGGGACAGATAATTTTTGATGGAGCAGGCAGGATAAGAAGGTGAGTCGGGGAGAAAATGACTCACACTCCGTAAGGGGTGACCCCCACCTGCGTACAGCTACATGGCAAAACGAGGATGGCCATATAAACACATACTCTACCTATTGGGGTCACAGTAAGGACTATCCCTGCAACTTGGAAGCTCCTAGGGATAAGAAAAGAAAAAGTACTCCAAGGATCAGAGCATAGCCAGTTCTGAAAAGAAGTAAAGAGCTGAGTTGGCAGTAGCTCTCCAAGGACAGTACACTGCTAGACTGAAAGAGGACAGAGGCAAGGAACAGCTTCTGGTTAACTACTTCTAGTTTTGAGGCTAGTTTCCAACCCAACATTTTTAGCTGAGGGCTGACCTCTCAACCAGAGAATGCTGCAATTCAATCCTGCAACCCGCCCCCTTGCTAATTCATATTGACTCAAAGCCAGTATCATTTACAGCCACAAAAATCAACATGCCTTCACTGAGTGCTTATTATGAGCCCAGAATTTGGCTAGGTGTTATAAATACAGGAAGGGGGGAAAAAAAATCTTTATATACTTTTGCCTTAATTCATATAAAGGAAACCAATCCGCAAAACCCAAAACAGAGAAGTGTGAGGAACAAGAAAGGAAGCTGGGCGGGGGGGAAGGACACGACGACAACACCATTTCCTATGAGTACTAACACAAATTTCTTTTTTTTTAATAAATTTTTTTATTTATTTTTGGCTGCGTTGGGTCTTTGTTGCTGTGCACTGCCTTTCTCTAGTTGCGGCGAGTGGGGGCTACTCTTCATTGCGGTGTGCGGCTTCTCATTATGGTGGCTTCTCTTGTTGCAGAGCATGGGCTCTAGGCGCGCGGGCTTCAGTAGTTGTGGCACACAGGCTCAGTAGTTGTGGCTCGCGGGCTCTAGAGCGCAGGCTCAGTAGTTGTGGCGCACGGGCTTAGTTGCTCCGCGGGATGTGGGATCTTCCCGGACCAGGGATCGAACCCGTGTCCCCTGCATTAGCAGGCGGATTCTTAACCACTGCACCACCAGGGAAGTCCCAACACAAATTTCTTAAGCCAGAATGAATACAACAAAACTCACTTCTAGGCCAAAGTTCCTTGTTAAACTCTTAACTAAACAGTCAAGAGGCTCAGGCTAGAAATACTTTTTTTCTTTTGGTCTAATACCAAAAGCTCTTTAGTAGCGCACATTCATCTTGATACACTGGAGAAGAGGCTA
Organism: Eubalaena glacialis; assembly: GCF_028564815.1. Lineage (NCBI taxonomy): Eukaryota > Metazoa > Chordata > Mammalia > Artiodactyla > Balaenidae > Eubalaena > Eubalaena glacialis. The sequence continues at coordinate 25,387,087 of NC_083728.1, forward strand.
AGAGTTACAAAACTTGGTTCTACTTCTAGCTCTGATTCTTAACTAGTTTTTTTTTTTTCTTTTTAAAATTTACTTATTTTTGGCTGCATTGGGTCGTCGTTGCTGCGTGCAGGCTTTCTCTACTTGCAGCGAGCGGGGGCTACTCTTCGTTGCGGTGCGCGGCCTTCTCTTTATGGTGGCTTCTCTTGTTGCAGAGCATGAGCTCTAGGCGTGTGGGCTTCAGTAGTTGTGGCACACGGGCTCAGTAGTTGTGGCTTGTGGGCTCTAGAGTGCAGGCTCAGTAGTTGTGGCACACGGGACTTAGTTGCTCCTCGGCATGTGGGATCTTCCCGGACCAGGGCTTGGACCCGTGTGCCCTGCATTGGCAGGCAGATTCTTAACCACTGTGCCACCAGGAAGTCCCAGTTTTTTTTTTTAAGCAAACAGAAAACTAACAGGTTGGACTAGTCTAAGAATAGCATATACCTGGCACATATACTACCCATTAGATAACTAGTGTCCACAGGAGGAATCACTAATCAATCATAACTCACTTTCCCAGAGAATGCACATGATCAAAATCCTTCTCAACACAGGGCTCTGGCAGCTACTTCAAATGAAAGTTGGCCCATAAAACAAAATATATCTGCCACTGCAGGCTGTAGATAATCTCTACAATCTCTTCCAACTCTAAAATTCTACAACCAAGTTTCTGAGGGTGGGAGAAAAACACTTCCAACAAGCTTAAATCAATAGTATTGATAGTCATAAATTTCAGTCTAATCTCCAAATTCTACAAATTGCACCTGATCAAGAATGCTAATGAACAATACATTCTGATACCATTAACATACATAACCTATCAATATTATTCTGATTTGTTAATGGGTTCTTTTGACAGAAAAGGAACCTTTTACCCAGACTGGCCCTAAAAAAATCCTCATACAAAAACAGGGCAACAATACTGCACTAGTAAAGAACTAAATCCAATCCCCTGATCATCCCCATAGCCTCTCTACAAGGTCAAGCCTTTCACTTCTCACCTAGACCTCTGCAACAGCCACTCTTCCATCCTTTTTCACTCTTGTCACCAGAGCAATCTTTCTAAAGCAAACATCTACTCATATCACTTCCCTGTTCAAAAATGTGTATGTATTGCTAACAACATAAAACAAGTTTTTTCGCATTATACTTAGAACTTTTCATATAGTAGCCTTTTACCTTTCTGGCCTCACATCCACAGTGCTCTCCTTCCCCATCCCACTCCCTGCTCTCTTTTTCTTCCACAATCCTCTCCATTTACGCACAGTATTAAGGTGTTTCCTCTGTCTGCCCTCCTTCCCTTTCCCCATCACAATCCCCATCCTACTCATCACCTAACACCCAACTTAGGTCCAGGAGCAGATCCTTCCTCCTTCTCAGGTCAACCGGGACACAACTGGTTACCTCCTCTATTGTCTCAAAGCTTTTTGGTTTATCCAAAGTATTGTTTGTCTCAATGGTTCCCAAGACCATCAGAATTGCCTGAGGCAAGTTTTAACCCAAATGTATTAAATCAATCTCAGGGAATGAGGCCCTGAAATTTCTACTTTTCAAAAGCTCCCCTAATTATTCTAATGGTCAAATTTGGGGGCTAGTGGTTTGTCTCTTCCAATAGGTGTAACTTTAACTAATGTAGAAATGATTTATTCTAGAATACACTGAAGAAGTATTCTGCACTTGTTTATTTCATATCATACCCTTGCTGACTTGACTCATATGCTAAAGATGAAGGAATTCCTTTTGGACTCACACCCCAAAAAATTTACATTCACTGTTCAAAAAAGCAGGTGAATTTCCACCTTCATTTCTAAATCTTAAAAATGAAGTAATCGTACCTTGAGTAAACCTATGAATACACAGTGAAGCCTCTCACCAGAGCTGCCGTGAGAACTTTACTTCGGCTTAAAAACAAATCCTTAGCCCATTTTGAGGGTGGAAATACACTGCCTTTAGTACTTCCTTAAGACCTAATTATGTTAGGAATACAGGCGAGACCCCAACTAAGTACAATGATAGGTGTCTGGCTCAAGTGCCTCGTTAATTTTCAAAGAAAAATCCCACTCTTCCTTCCCCACCTCTCACTCCCAAAAAAGTATAATGAAGCTGTAGAATAATGGCAGAAAATCTAACAAGATTAAGATATGAATATAACCAAGACAACAAGCTGAGTTGTTATTGGGAACCGTGGATTTCGGGTAGTTTGCAAATTCACCTGGTTACATCGCTAACTTGGGGCCCAACGTCTACCTGGGGCACACAGACCGTGTGTTTATCTCTCTTTGAGTCGCGGCCCGGAGCTAAGTCTGAAAACTTAAGTTCCCCACTTAGTCACCCCTAAGTCATGTCCTCATCACGGCTACTTTTTTCTTCTCTCCACTAAAGAAAAGGGCACTCTCAGGAGGAAGGACAGTGACAGCTCCACCTCTGCAAAACTCCGCGGCGACGGCGGACGCGGAGGAGGACGCCGGGGCCGGGACCACCATGCTGGGGGACAATGGAGGGAGGAGGGGAGTGGAAGAGAGAAGAGAGGCAGCCGCTGTACTGGGCCCCTCTCGCGAGTGGGGGCTCCAAAAAGTCTCGGGAAGGGCAGCGGGTGGCAGGTGGGCCCGGCCACCGCCCCTCGCAGGGCCACGTCGCCCGCGACGGCCGCTGCCGTCCGACCCCGCGCGTAGGCCGGGCCGCGGCAGAGTGGCCCCCGGGCGGGGCTGAGGGACTCGGGGCCAGACCCTGCGGGCGCCCACTGCGGCCCAGTCCTCTCGTAAGTTGGCGCCCGCGAGGCGAGGGGCTCCGGACGCCTAAGCCCAAGAGTGGCCGCTGGGTGCGTCCAGCCGACCCACCCCGACCCCCGCCGGGCCGCTGCCACTAGCCCGAGCTCCCCGCGCCCCCCACGGGCACCGGCTCTGAGGGAAGAGGAAGCAGCCGCAGCTCTGGGGTCCCGGCTGACGCGCCGCACTTCTCCATCCCTCGTTCTCCTCGGACACGCTTATCCAGGACCCTCCCTCTCCCCAGAACTACCTCCAGTCCGCCCGCGGATTTTTACCGGGACTCGGGGCGGCGGCGACTCTTCAGTCCCTCGACTAAGATGGCAGCCGGTCCCAAGCCCGGACCACAGCTACTAGACCGAGTTGGCGGCCAACACGCAGGCGCCTCCAGCTCGAGAGCGATCCGGCCTACAAGCCCCAGAAGGCCTTGCGCACTAGCCCGCTGCCGGCAGGAAGAGCTCGCAGAGGCTGATGAGCGCAGCTAAATCGGGGTTTGCGCTCAGTCAGGTGGGAGGGACGCTTGGATTGCTCCCAGTACCTCTAGGCTTTTTTGAAAACTCTCCTAATCACACACCAGAACCTCCAAAAGCTGTAGCTGCGGATCCAAAACTCTAGTGTGCATCGGAATCACCTGAAGGGCTTGTTAAAACTTAAGACTACTGGGCCCCACCCCCAGGGTTTCTAATTCATCAGATCTGGGATAGGACCTAATAATTTTAATAATTTACATTTCGGACAAGCTCTCTGGTGTGCTACTGGTAGGAGATCACACTTTGAGAACCACTGAACTGTAGCTTAGTCCTTAAGAAAGTACACTCAGGAGTTGCATTGATTGGATTCAACTCCACCTTTTAACAGGGTGCACTTAGGGATGATGAAAACAGCTTACACGTAAGTGGTGCCAACATGGCAGGTGTTCTAAGAGCTGATCAATAAGATTCTTTTTTGGTTTTTAACATTTATTTATTTAGGCTGCGTGGAGTCTTAGTTGCGGTATGCAGGGTCTTAGTTGCCGCATGTGGACTTCGTGTGGACTTCTTAGTTGTGGCATGCAGGCGGGATCTAGTTCCCCGACCAGGAATGGAACCCGGGCCCCATGCATTGGGAGCACGGAGTCTTACCCACTGCACCACCAGGGAAGTCCCCTGATCAATAAGATTCTTTAATCCTCACAACAAATCTATGAGGGAAGTACCTTCATTTTCCTCACTTTACAGATGCACAAACCGAGTCACAAGTTGGATAAGAACCCAGGCAGTGTGGTTTCAGAGTCCAACCTCTTAACTTCCTTCATGGGTTGTGAGAATAGGCTGTGCAAGTGGACTCAGAGGCACAACTAAGTGCTTAGTAATTAGTGACCTTTGCTATTATTGTTTAGCGTGTTCCTCTTAATGAAAATAGTATTTTACCATCTGGAAAGTCACTTACACTTTTCAAATACTTTCAAATCCTCCATGTCAATGTTTCCTGCAATGTACCTTAGGAGAGCTTGTTAAACATACAGATTCCTATAACCCCACCCCATTCACATTGTCTAGCGCAATGGTTCTCAAACTCTAGTGCCCATCAGAATCACGTGGAGGACTTAAACCATAGTTTGCTGGGCCTCACCCCCAGGATTTCCAATTCGGTAACTCTGAGGTCAGGCCTCAGATTTTGCGTTTTTAACCACAGACCACACTTGGAGAATCACTGTAGTAGGCAGTGTTTCTCACCTTTTTTTGAAATTATCATCTCCGTAAGGAACATTTTTACACTTTTTTTTTTCTTTCTGGCCGCCCCACGCAGCATGCGAGATCTTAGTTCCCGGTCCAGGCCCGTGCCCCCTGCAGTGGAAGCACGGAGGTTTAACCACTGGACCACCAGGGAAGTCCTAGACATTTTTTCCTAAATTCCCTCATGAAATTTTAATATCACAAACATACTGTTTATCAATTTATGTGCCATATATCTGTGCTTTTACAAAAAAATTGGGGGGCAGAGGGGATTCCCTGGCGGTCCAGTGGTTAGGCTCCACGCTTTCACTGTGGAGGGCGCGGGTACAGTCCCTGGTTGGGGAACTAAGATCCTGCAAGCTGCGCAGCGCCGCATGACAAAAACAAAAGAATAAATTAAGAAAAAAAGAATTAAAAAAAAAAAAAATCTCTTCACCCCCAACCAATTTTTGTCCTATTAAGAATGGGGGAATGTGGATTTTTTAACTAGTGCCCCAGGTGATTCTTATCACTAGGCAAGATTGGGGAACACTGTGCCTTTAAGGTATGAGGTATTTTTATGCCCATTATACAGAGAGGGAAATGAGACTCAAGGAAATTAGATGAATGGTCCAAGATCACTCAGCCAGGAACCAGGGATCCAACAGAAGTCTGCACCAGATTCTGTCTTCATATACAATTTTTAAACTATCTAATGTTAGGCAAAACTAATGTATGGTGTTTGAAGTCAGGATAGTGATTACCTTTGAGGGAAGGTAATACCAGGAAGGAGACAAAAAAGGGGGTTCTTGGGGCTGGTAAAAATGTTCTGTGTCTTGATCTGGCTGCTGGTACACAGGCATGTTCACTTTGTGAAAATTCATCAAGCTGCATATTTATGATATGTGTATTTTTCTGTATATTATATGTCAAGAAAAGTATATATAAAACAAATGTATGTTTTAAATGTATATTCATTTTATTCCAAAAATGCACCTCTTTCTACTACATGCCAGCTTCTCAAACTTTAGAGTGCATCAGAATCAGCTGGAGGGCTTATTAAAACCCACATTGCCAAGTAACACACCCAGAATTTCTTAAGTCAGGAAGTTCTGGAATCAGGCCCAAGAATTTGCATTTCTAACAATTCCCAGGTGATGTTGATGCCTAGGGATCACATTTTGAGAACCACTATGCTGGGTGGACTATGATATCCTAACCTTCTTGCTCATACCAACAGGGTAGATTAGCTGTGATCTGGGAGGTAGAACCTAGCAGAATTAATGTCAGGCTTCTTCAGAGGCACATAGATCAAGGAGCTAGTTCTGTCAACATCTTACTTCAGGGGTTTTAGGGAAATCCCCTGAACCTCAGTGGCCAAATCTCTAAATAGGAATAATAGATACGACCTCCTAGGATGTTGTGAAGATTCTAGGACATCCAGGGTAAGTAGTTAGTTGGTGGTTCTCCAAGGAGAAGCTGGGTTGGTGAGGGCAGAAAATCCCAGCCTGGGCATTTCCTCATCTCCCATGCTGTGTGGCTCTGGCTCCCAAGTTCCCTGATCCAAAAGCCAGTCTAGTCTTGGCCTGGTCAGAATGTAGGACTGGTGGCTAATAAAGCCTTGAGCCACCTACACCCTCCTTCTGCCTTGGACAGCCAGGTCAACCTGGGACAGGACCCAGCCCTGCTACAGCAGGGGCAGGAAGCCTGGGAGAGGCCCCCACCAGCAAGGAAAGGAGTTTCCCAGGCCTTTGGAGAGAGAAGGAAGCAGGGATGCAGAGCTGGAAGGAGTGGGGAGAGAAACCCCAGCAGCCCACATGCCACCTGTCACTTACTGGCTTTCCCTGCAGAACACTTAGTCACGCTGCTAGTCACGCTGCTGTCCCCCACTTCCCTGGAGCCATTCTGCATTCAATGCCAGAGGCAGGGAAACACTTGAAAAGTGGCAGAACTGTGTGTTGATGGAGAGAAGACACTGGATGGGGCTTCTGGGAGTCTCAGATCTGGATCCAAAGAAACCACTGAAGACCTGAGGTTGTGGCTCATCATTTTCCCTCTTTAAGACTGTTTTGTTGGGACTTCCCTGGTTGTCCAGTGGGTAAGAGTCCACGCTCCCAATGCAGGGGGCCTGGGTTTGATCCCTGGTCGGGGAACTAGACATGCGGACTCTCAGTTGTGGCATGCAACTAAGAGTCCACATGCCACACTAAAAGATCCTGCATGCCGCAACTAAGACCGGCGCAGCCTAAATAAATAAATAAATAATTTTTTTTTAAAAAAAGGGACTTCCCAGATGGCACAGTGGTTAAGAATCCACCTGCCAATGCAGGGGACACAGGTTCGAGCCCTGGTCTGGGAAGATCCCACATGCCACGGAGCAGCTAAGCCCATGTGCCACAACTACTGAACCTGTGCTCTAGAGCCTCTGAGCCACAACTACTGAGCCCACGTGGCCCAACTACTGAAGCCCGAGCGCCTAGAGCTCGTGCTCTGCAACAAGAGGAGCCACCGCAATGAGAAGCCCGCGCACTGCAAGGAGGCGCCTGCTCGCCGCAACTAGAGAAAGCTCACGTGCAGCAGTGAAGACCCAATGCAGGCAAAAATTAAATAAATAAATAAATTTATTTTTAAAAAAAGACTGTTTTGTCATCTGCAAAATGAGATACACAAGTTCTGTCCCTAGTCACCTCAGTCCCTCCCTCCCAGGTAGGGTTGCCAGATTTAGAAAATAAAAATGTAGGATGCTCAGTTAAATTTGAATTGCAAGTAAAAAATTAATAATGTTTTTAGTATAAATATGTGACAAATGCTGCATGTAACATTATTACACTAATTTTTTTTTATTGTTTATCTAAAATTCAGATTGAATTGGGCATCATGTATTTTATTTGGCAACCCTACTTCCAGGGCTTTATACACTTTCTCCATTGGGGTAGTGAAATTAAATGCCTCCAAGGACCAGTAATAAATAGCCATAAAGAGCGCTCAGCACCTCCTGCAGTTTCTGGGAGGACTTAGATTCAGAGGAGCATTTGCAGGACTGAAGAACTCCCTGAGATAATAAACCGCATGCCAGAGCTTCTCCTAGTCCTGCTCATTATCCTCAGTTACCTCTTTTCTTGCTCTCAAACATGAATTTGTCCCTCTCCTAGGAAAGCCCCATTGGCCCATAGCTACAGATTGCAGATCAGAATAATTTCTTGCCCACAGTTCTCACTGGAAATGTCTATCCTAAACTGAAATATACCTGTCTCTAAAAAAAATTTTTTTTAAAAAGTCATGCCTGCAAATTCCTCAAGCATAAATGGAATCAAGAGACAAGCATCTGGGCTTCCCTGGTGGCGCAGTGGTTGAGAATCTGCCTGCCAATGCAGGGGACACGGGTTCGAGCCCTAGTCTGGTAAGATCCCACATGCTGCGGAGCAACTAGGCCAGTGAGCCACAACTACTGAGCCTGCGCGTCTGAAGCCTATGCTCCCAACAAGAGAGGCCGCGATAGTGAGAGGCCCGCGCACCGCGATGAAGAGTGGCCCCCGCTTGCCGCAACTAGAGAAAGCCCTTGCACAGAAACGAAGACCCAACACAGCCAAAAAAAAAAAAGAGGCAAGCATCTAAGTCACATTATGCAAGATGGAAAGGTGTCATCAGACCAGAAACACTCCAGGGAATCTTAGGACTCAGCCTTGACTCATGTAAACTTCAGAGGCGGTAAAGGCTGCAATTAGAGATACAGGAACATGTGACTTTGTTTTCAGTCCTGGAGGACCTTCTAAACTTGGAGGGAGGAGGGGCAGGTCCTGAAAGGTCAAATGCTTCAGTCACGTGTGTTCAGGCTGCTTCCTCAACTGTGAAACAGGACTAAACTCTTAGGGTTGTGGGGAGGATAAAATGAGAGAGCATGAACACAGTACAGGACCATAGTAAGTGTTCAATTAAAATTAGTGCTTGATTTTTCACACGAGGCAGCTGTGTGCCAGAGCGGTTTGAGGACTTGCCTGAGATCAACTAGTAACTGGTGGAGCGGGATTCAAATTTGGTCAGCCTGACTCTAGAGCCCTCACTCTTACCCTTTAAGCCAGTATCTTCCAAGGGGTTGTGCACTGATGATGCAGACAAAATGATTTTAGGTGATACCAAAAGTGGCCATAAAAAAAACCAAAAACCAGGGCCTCCCTGGTGGCGCAGTGGTTAAGAATCCATCTGCCAATGCAGCCGACACAGGTTTGACCCTGGTCCCGGAAAATCCCACATACATGCGATGGAGCAAATAAGCCCGTGCACCACAACTACTGAGCCTGCGCTCTAGAACCCGCGAGCCACAACTATTGAGCCCGCAAGCCACAACTATTGGGCCCATGTGCCAGAACTACTGAAGCCTGGCCACAACTATTGGGCCCACATGCCACAACTACTGAAGTCCACGTGCCTAGAGCCTGTGCTCTGCAACAAGAGAAGCCATGACAATGAGAAGCCCGCGCACTGCAATGTAGAGCAGCCCCCGCTTGCTGCAACTAGAGAAAGCCCGCGCACAGCAACGAAGACCAAACACAGCCAAAAATAAAAACAAATAAATTAATTAATTAAAAAAAAACCAAAACAGGTGTTGGCCTTGTTCTCCGCTTTTCTGTTTTTCTTTTTGCAGATGCCGCCCTGCTCTCATCAGCCTCTGGCCCGCCATCTCCTTGAATCCTAACACCATGCCTTCAATTAAGTTGCAGAGTTGTGATGGAGAGATATTTGAAGTTGATGTTGAAATTGCGAAACAATCTGTGACTATTAAGACCATGTTGGAAGATTTGGGAATGGATGATGAAGGAGATGATGATCCAGTCCCCTTGCCAAATGTTAATGCAGCAATATTTAAAAAGGTCATTCAGTGGTGCACCCACCACAAGGATGATCCTCCTCCTCCTGAGGATGATGAGAGCAAAGAAAATTGAACAGATGATATTCCTGTTTGGGATCAAGAATTCCTGAAAGTTGACTAAGGAACACTTTTTGAGCTTATACTGGCAGCAAACTACTTAGACATCAAAGGTTTGCTTGATGTTACCTGCAAGACTGTTGCCAATATGATCAAGGGGAAAATTCCTGAGGAGATTCGAAAGACATTCGATGTCAAAAATGATTTTACTGAAGAAGAGGAAGCCCAGGTACGCAAAGAGAACCAGTGGTGTGAGGAGAAGTGAAACTTTGTGTCTGATGCTGTAACACTGTTAAGGATTGTTCCAAATACTAGTGGCACTGCTTTGTTTATAATTGTTAATATTAGAAAAACAGTCCACAAATGCAACAGCAAATCAGTTGTATTAGCAGAATGTTGTCCTCATTGCATGTGTAGTTTCAGTACAGATTCCAAACTTATGGCTCAGTTTCTTCTAGTATGATCAAAAGTTCTTTTTTCTTTGCTCTGAATAAAATTGAACTGTGGCTTCTCTATAGAAAGTGGCATTTTGGGCTTTCCCTCTTTTTGTAAAGCAATTTCTGCCTATTTTATTGTCCAGTTAACTTTAGTTTAGTGACTTTTAAAAGTTGGCATTGTAAATAAAACAACTTGCAAAAATTTTTCTGAAATAGAAAACAACAACAACAAAAACTTTTCATTATGAAAAATTTCAAAGATATATAAAAGAAAAGAAAATAGTATAATGAATTTCCAGCTTCACCGAGCTTCAAATAGCAACTCATTAACAATAGCTTTCATCTGTTACCACTGCCGATGGCTTCTTTTGAAGCAAATGCCAGACATCATATTATTTCATATGTAACTATTTTGGTAGAATTTGGTATGGTGATTTTTAAAAATTTTATTTTATTGAAGTATAGTTGATTTACAATGTTGCATTAATTTCTCCTGTACAGCAAAGTGATTCAGTTATACACATAAATGCATTCCTTTTCATATTATTTTCTATTATGGTTTATCACAGGGTATTAAATATAGTTCCCTGTGCTATACAGTGGAAGCTTGTTTATCCATTCTCTATATAATAGTTTGCATCTGCTAATCCCCAACTCCCAATCCATCCCTCCCCCAACACCCTCCATACAAAAATCTCTTAAAACTTGATAATAAGAAGACAAACAACACCATTTAAAAAGGAGGCAATAGGGACTTCCCTGGTGGCGCATTGCTTAAGAATCTGCCTGCCAATGCAGGGGACGTGGGTTCGAGCCCTGGTCCGGGAAGATCCCACATGCTATGGAGCAACTAAGCCCGTGCGCCACAGCTGCTGAGCCTGCGATCCAGAGCCGGTGAGCCACAACTACTGAGCCTGCGGGCCACAACTACTGAATCCCGTGCGCCTAGAGCCCGTGCTCCACAACAAGAGAAGCCACCACAAACAGAAACCTGTGCACCACAATGAAAAGTAGCCCCTGCTCACCGCAACTAGAGAAAGCCCCCGTGCAGCAACAAAGACCCAACACAGCCAAAAATAAATAAATAAATAAATAAAATTTTTTTTTAATTAAAAAATAAAAAGGGGCAATAGATATGAACACATTTCACTAAAGAAAGTACAGGAATAAGCACATGAAAAGATGCCTGACATCATTAGCCATTAGTGAAAAACAAAATAAGATGCCATTTTATACCCACTAGAGTGGTTATTTAAAAAAAAAAAAAAAAACAGACAATAACAAAGTTGGCAAGAATGTGGAGAAACAGGAAGTCTCATACTTTGCTTGTAGAAGTGTAAAATGGTACAGCCACTTTGGAAAACAGTCTGTTGGTTTCTTAAAAAGCTAAGCATAAATTTATCATATGGCCCAACAATTCCACTTCTACATATATGACCCAACAATTCCACTTCTATGTATCTACCCAAGAAAAATGAAAAAAGTGAATGCCAATGACTTGCATGTGACTGTTCACAGCAGCATTATTCATAATAGCCAAAAAAGTGGGGGGAAGAAAATTAAATGTCAATCAATTGATGAATGAATTTTAAAAACGTGCCATATCCATACAATGGAATACTATTCAGTAATAAAAAGGAATGAGCTATTGATACATGCTATGTCATGAATGAACCTGAAAACCATTAAGCTAAAGGAAAGAATCCAGACACAAAAGGTCACATATTGTATATTTAATTCCATGTATTTGAAAGGTCCAGAAAAGGCAAATTTATAGAAACAGAAGGTAGATGAGTGGTTGCCTGGAACAGGAGGTAGGAATGGGAATTAACCCATGTAAATGACCATGAGGGGTCTTATTAGAGTGATGAAAGTGTTCTAAAAATTGTTTATGATAATGATTGAAAAACTCAATAAATTTACTACAAATCATTGAATTGTAGATTTTTGGTATGTCAATTATACTTTTTATAAAGCTGTTTTATAAAACACATATGTCAGTTGTTCCAGCAGTTCCATTTCTAAGAATTTATCCTTTAGATAAATAGGCAATGAGCAAAATAGCAGATGAACATGTGATCCATCATAACATTGTTTGTAATAGGAAAAGATTGGAAATAAGGACAAAGTCCATCAGTAGGGGATAAGATAAATTATGGTACTAGAAAACTACGCCAGCTTTAAAAAAAAAAAAAAAAAAGAGCAAGGCAGATCTACGTGTACTGATATGAAACCATCTCCAATTTATTTAGGAAATAAGGTCTAAGCATTTGGTCAAAAATAAAAATGAATAGATTACATATTCATTGGCTTGTATATGCATAGCACATCTCTGGATGACACAAAGGAAGAGAATAAGATTGTATATCTCTTAAAGAAATTGAGTAGCTGGAGGACAAAGTAAGAGGAAAACATTTTCATACTTTTTAAATAATGTGTCAGATACCTATATTAGCTATTTGAAAATTTTTTAAATATTTAAATTAAAAAATTTTAAAGAACTTAACTAAAATCATTAAGTTTTTTAAAAAGTGGGTTGATTTAAAGAAAAATATGAGTAAGTCTCATCACAGAGTGTATACAGACAAGGACAAACTACTAAGGTAGGGTGTGACAAGTGTGGCTGGGAGCCAGCCCAGGGCCATCCATCAGGGCTGCCAGCCTGGGCCTGCCTATCTGGTGGCTCCACACCTCACTCAGCCTGGCCTGAGGCTGGAGAGGGACAGAGACTGAGCCCTGATCCCTGAGCCTTCCAGATACTGTGCAGCACAGTGGTCATGAAAGTTGTCTGGTATTTGTGACTGCTGCCTAGGAGGGTCAGAATGGGCTCATGTCACAAGCACAGAGTTCCCAGCCAGTAGGCTGCATACAATCCTGCTGCTTCCAGGGATGGTCAGGCCACCTGGGTCTTTTGGACACCCAGGGCCATCTCAGTCCCAGAGAGTGGAAAGAGGAAGAGCTTTCTCCCACTCCTCTGCAGTTGAGGTGTAGAGCTCAGGATGTGGAGTCAACCTGATTTTGCTGCTTATTTGCTGTGTGACCTCAGGCAAGTCACCTAACTTCTCTGAGCTTCCGTTCCCTCAGTTGTAAACATGCAAATGATACTTTTAGAAATACATATAGATGAAATGAAGCAATATACCAAGAGAAGTAAGGGAACAACCCCAATGTTATCAATAGGAGAATTAATAAAATTAATTATGCTATGTTTATACATATAGCAATAAAAAGAACAAACCATTACCACAGGCAAAAGCATAGATGAATTGCACAAACATAACAATGAGTGACAGAAGCCAGACAAAAAAGAGTACCCATCATGAGAAGTGTACTTTTTTTAATGTTTAAGAACAGGCAAAACAAACATAAGGTGATAGAGATAAGAATACTGGTTACCCTAGAGCAGGAAGAATTAGCTGGGAGGGGAGCCTCCCTCATGAGGGAGCCTTCTGAAGCATGGGAAATGTTCTATATGTTGATCTGGTTACACAAAAATCTGTACATACACACATATAAGTTTGAATTGTACACTTAATATTTGTGATTTTACTACATATACATGTTATAATTCAATAGGCATTTTTAAAAATAAAAAAGAGGGAATGATGAGCATAATATTCAAGAGGATGGTTACCTTGGTCAGGGAAAGAGTTGGGTGGGGAGGAGGGTATAGTGTTAGATGCAGGTTATTGTCAAGGCTCTGCATTTTGTTGTGGGGTGGTGGATTCACAAGTGCCTATATCATTACTTTAAAAAATTAAATAACTCAAAAATAATTTTAAAATAATACAAATGATACAGATACCTGATAGGGTTGTAGGGTGTATCAATCGGGATTCTTAACTGCAATAAAAAAAAAAAAAAACCAACTCTCCTCAGTTTGAGCAGAAAAGAAATTTATTAAAAGATGTTGGGTGGCTCGTAGAATCTCCATGAGAGCCTGAGCACCAGGCTTGGGGGCTGTGTACAGTTAGGAACAACTCTCAAAATCACCCTGAGGACTCCAGCCAGGAGAGATGCCAGGGTCACTGTTGCAGGGAACAGACACTACAGCTTTCTCTGCCAACCCTGAGCTCTGGGTTCTACCAGCAGCTACTACCCTCACTTCTCTGTGCCTCGTTTGTGAAATAGAAACAATATTTTATATTTATATTTTTATACATATGTTTATTTATTTAGGGGTGTGTGGACACGTATGTGAAACCATGTGTGTAAAGGGCTAGTCCAGATGCCAGGAACACTGTAAGCGCCTACTCATTTAGGGTTAGCAATGATAAGGTCACATGGCAGCTGGCAGGACTAGTTCTGGAATGCAGGTAAGACACCCCCAGAGATTCCAAGCAATTCTTGGAGGAGACTTGATAGGGGATGCCAGCTTGCATTGGCAGATGGAAGCCAGGAAACACGGAATTATTTTGAAAAGTTATTTTAATGAGACTGTGCTATACTGGTACAAAGGCTGTCTTGTCCATTATCTTATTTAATTTTCATGATTTGCAAAGGGCAAGGACTGTGAGAGCCAGAAATATTCTGGATTGACTCCAGCTCTGCAACATCCCAGCTGTGTGGTCCTGGACAAGTGATGTAATCTCTCTGAGTCCCAGTGCTCTCATCTGTAAAATGGGGACAATAATGAGATGTCGTGAGGACCAAATGAGAGAAGATATATGCCAAGCTTGGCATAGAGTGGGTGCTTGATAAAGGTAATAGAAACAGGTGTTGTTATTTTCATTATCACTATCATTTCTCCTACAGTCCATGTAAGAAGAAGGTGTAGCCATGAGACAGACTAGGCCATGAGCAGCAGGATCTGGAACTATAGACTCAGCTACCAGGGTAGAACAAATTCTGGAGACAGCCAGCTAAAGGTGAGGAGAAGAAGTCCACTACAGAGGGCAGAATGCAGGATTCAGAGATGATGGGGGCAGGTGACTGGGGTAACCCATTCAGTTGTTGGCATGAGGTGGCCTGGTACAGGAGAAGAGACAGAAGCAACTCAGAGACCCAGCCCCAGAGGCTGAACCCACTGGTTCAACAGTAGAATAATAGTTTGACCCAGGTTCTGAGGTTAGGTAGAGCTGGCTTCAAATCCCAGCCTGAATGCCAAGATCACTATATGACCTTGAGAATGTTCCTCATCATCTCTGACCTCTGTTTCCTCCCCTGTGGAAAGACTGATTGTCTTACTTCTCACTTCCACTCCTGTCATCCTTCTAGAATGATTGGTTCAACATGAGAGCCTTCCTTGGTCTCCTCATTTCCAGTGACCTTGGTCTCCCGGGGTCATACCTGCACACCAAGTCTGAACCCTCAATTTTTCTCACCTCCTCCCTTCCGTCCTTGAACTCTCTGAGACCACAAATTCTGAGGACCAAAACTTCACCTAGTATTTCCATTGTTACTGTGTTTCTTTCTTTTCTCAAATCTATAGGAGCTGAAGTCTTCCCTCTTTTTCATTCTTTTTTTTTTCAGAAGTATGGTTGATTTACAATGTTGTTAATTTCTGCTGTACAGCAAAGTGATTCAGTTACATTCTTTTTCATATTCTTTTCCATTATGGTTTATTGCAGGATGTTGAATATACATAGTTCCTGGTGCTATACAGTAGGACCTTGTTGTTTATATTGTTACTATTAATATTGGTATGGTAATTTTGGAACTATTGCAGGTATCATGTAGGATAAAGCAAATAAGTAAATATGTTACTATAAGGAATCAAAAGTTTTCATAAAAGGGAAAAGAGATCTGAATATAAAGTCAAACAAGTTCAGAAAAAACACTTATGAGTTGGAAAAAAAATATAACCTCATGATTACATATATATTCATTCCTAGATTTACCCAATGAATGGGAGGGCCTGGAAGTAATTATAAGTCAGTAGTGATGAGCATAACTTGAGCCCAAATCTTATTCTTTAAAATTGGCCTGGGCTCTTTGGAGAAATGGCTGATTCTAGAGCTTGCAGAAGAAAAATATAAGCAGAATCTGGAACATCTTGTTATGCCAAAAAATATGAATGCACTCAGGATTAATAAGAGTGTGTCAATAGGAAACAAAAAACAGCTCGAAGGGGCTTTTACTGACTAAATTTTGGACAATGTGAGTATTAACAAAAAATTAATGCAATTAATTATAAAACATTGAATAAATAAAAATCTATTATTATGAACTTTCATCAAATCTTTAACCGTGGTCATTTTTAAGTCTTTTGTCATTTACAGACAGTTCTGGGTGTACTCTGATGCTTTTGTAAATATGTTCCTATAAAAGGGTTTCATCTTCAGGAAATTCATGGAAAAGACTCTGACAAGTACAGGTTTCTGGTACCTGACTGTACTGCTGAACTGAATGAATAAGCATTTTCAGAACTCTAATGAAAAACTGATGAGCTCATAAAAGTGCTAACAAAAGATCAAGATAAAAAAAAAAAAATTAATTACATGGGACTGAGTGAACTGATAAGGATGAGTATAATTTTTGTGACTTTCTGGTTGAATTTAAAAAAAGAAAAAATCCCACAAGAACTCAGAGGCAAAGAATATACAAATCAATTTTCACTGCAAAGTAAAGGAGCTGTTACAGTGGAGGATTACTGGACTGAATGTCAATATTATGACATAGTATGAGTGTGTTTCATGTTTGGTAATTGCAATCATTGTTGCTTTTGTTGTGGTCATCCATGTACAATGCTTGGTGTCAGTCTATTTATCTCTTGTAAAAATAAAATACAGTGTGTGTGAAAAAAAAAATAAAAAAATAAACATCCTTCAGCTCAACTAAAAAAAAAAAAAAAAAAATCTATGAGTTTATAAAATAACGCAGAGAGACATAGAACTCATTTGCCACTGTTGGAAATGACTTTTTTTAAAATCAGTAATTGCAGTTAAGTTTTTATTTATTATTGTTTTTTAAATATTTATTTAATTTATTTATTTGGTTGCAGCAGGTCTTAGTTGCGGCATGCAAACTCTTAGTTGAGGCATGCAGGTGGGATCTAGTTCCCTGACCAGGGAGCAAACACGGGGCCCTGCGTTGGGAGAGTGGAGTCTTAACCACTGCGCCACCAGGGAAGTCCCGGAGATGACTATTATGTTGGCTCTTTACTCTAATTATTGGTTATTAAAAGGAAAGAGTTAAGCATTTCACCTGTGTTCTTAGTAGGACCTGTAACTCATTCTTAGGAGAAAGCAAAACTCTTCCTTGCAGAAGAATGATACTTGGAACAGGATAGAAAGCCCAGAGATAAACCCACACACCTATGGTCACCTTATCTTTGATAAAGGAGGCAAGAATATACAATAGAGAAAAGACAGCCTCTTCAATAAGTGGTGCTGGGAAAACTGGACAGCTACATGTAAAAGAATGAAATTAGAACACTCCCTAACACCGTATACAAAAATAAACTCAAAATGGATTAAAGACCTAAATGTAAGGCCAGACACTATAAAACTCTTAGAGGAAAACATAGGCAGAACACTCTATAACATAAATCACAGCAAGATCCGTTTTGACCCACCTCCTAGAGGAATGGAAATAAAAACAAAAATAAACAAAGGGGGGCTTCCCTGGTGGTGCACTGGTTAAGAATCCGCCTGCCAATGCAGGGGATGTGGGTTCGAGCCTTGGTCCAGGAAGATCCCACATGCTGCAGAGCAACTAAGTCTGTGCGCCACAGCTACTGAGCCTGCGTGCCACAACTACTGAAGCCTGCGCGCCTAGAGCCTGTGCTCCGCAACAAGAAAAGCCACTGCAATGAGAAGCCCGCGCACCACCATGAAGAGTAGCCCCGGCTCAGCACAACTAGAGAAAGCTGGCGCCCAGCAACAAAGACCTAACACAGCCAAAAATAAATAAATAAATAAAATTTTAAAATAAATAAATAAAAATAAATAAATAAACAAAGGGGACCTAATGAAACTTAAAAGCTTTTGCCCAGCAACGGAAACCATAAACAAGACGAAAAGACAACCCTCAGAATGGGAGAAAATATTTGCAAAGGAAGCAACTGACAAAGGATTAATCTCCAAAATATACAAGCAGCTCATGCAGCTCAGTATCAAAAAAACAAACAACCCAATCCAAAAATGGGCAGAAGACCTAAACAGACATTTCTCCAAAGAAGATAAACAGTTTGCCAACAAACACATGAAAAGATGCTCAACATCACTAATCATTAGAGAAATGTAAATCCAAACTGCAATGAGGTATCACCTCACACTGCTCAGAATGGCCATCATCAAAAAATCTACAAACAAGAAATGCTGGAGAGGGTGTGGAGAAAAGGGAACCCTCTTGCACTGTTGGTGGGAATGTAAATTGATACAGCAACTGTGGAGAACAGTATGGAGGTTCCTTAAAACACTAAAAATAGAACTACCATATGACTCAGCAATCCCACTACTGGGCATATACCCTGAGAAAACCATAATTCAAAAAGAGTCACGTACCACAATGTTTACTGCAGCATTATTTACAATAGCCAGGACATGGAAGCAACCAAAGTGTCCATTGACAGATAAATGGATAAAGATGTGGCACATATATACAATGGAATATTACTCAGCCATAAAAAGAAATGAAATTGAGTGAGGTGGATGGGCCTAGAGCCTGTCATACAGAGTGAAGTAAGTCAAACAGAGAAAAACCAATACCGTACGCTAACACATATATATGGAATCTAAAAAAAAAAAATGATGAACCTAGGGGCAGGACAGGAATAAAGACACAGACGTAGAGAATGGACTTGAGGACATGGGGAGGGGGAAGGGTAAGCTGGGAGGAAGTGAGAGAGTGGCATGGACATATATACACTACCAAATGTAAAATAGATAGCTAGTGGGAAGCAGCCGCATAGCACAGGGAGATCAGCTCCGTGCTTTGTGACCACCTAGAGGGGTGGGATAGGGAGGGTGGGAGGGAGACACAAGAGGGAGGGGATATGAGGATATACGTATGCATATAGCTGATTCACTTTGTTGTACAGCAGAAACTAGCACAACACTGTAAAGCAATTATACTCCAATAAAGATGTTAAAAAAAAAAGAGTGATGCTAATAAATGTAGAAAGAATGATAGAATCAAAAAAATTTGATTACCATTTTGCATCCCCCACTGAAATGATTGATGAATGATAATCAGTGGCTGCTAAAACTGAAACTCAGTCCCCTAAACTGAGTTCCCTTATTGAGTTTATGATCAACCTCTGTATCCAAAACTTTATTACCTCTCTTGTCCCTGTTCCCCTCAGGATTGAAGAGTATCAAAGAAAAGTGGGGATTAAAACCAAGCAGGACACTGCAGGGCCTTCCTGGGTACAAAAGCCCCTTTGTGTGCCCCCATTTCTTGTTTATAGAGAAAAGGCTTTAGTCTCCTTGGCCTTCCCCGAGTTCCAAAGAGCAGACCCAAGCAGTTACTAATGAGAGAAGTGAGGGAGGGAATGCAGAAGCAAAGGAAAAGCAGTTACGCAAGAAAAGTAATGACAACAATGCAGCAATAAAACAGAGTCCTAGTTCCTCCTCAAGGAATATATGTAAAAATCTGACATGTCTTTGAGCTGTTCTGCAGAAACTAAGACCCCCCACCCAGGTGGAGGATGGTGACTACGTGCTGACCGCAAGCACTAGACCTCAGACTGGTTGGAATCAGAAAGCTGATGATTAAGATTCCTGAAACACCACCCTGTTACCTCACCACCAACCAATCAGAGTCCACAAGCTGCAACCCTCACTCTAAATGTTGTCTTTAAAAACCCTTCCCTGAAAGCAATCAGGAAGTTCAGGTCTTTTGAGCTCAAGCTGCCGGTTCTCCTTGCTTGGTGCCCTACAGTAAACACTGGACTTTCCTTCACCACAACCCGGTGTCAGTAGATCGGCTTTACTGCGTGGCAGGTGAGTGGACCCAGTTTGGTTCAGTAACAAAACCATCGGTGAAAGGCTGTTGTACAATAGGATGTTTCCGCCATCACAACGTATCACTCCACAGATGATAATTGCAAAGGGGAAGTAGATCCTTTTTCCGAAAGAGAGATCTGGCAGTCAGTCACCACCTTAACCAATTGATCAACATTAGCATCACTTATAGAGGGACAGCCTGACATGATGTGCCAACAGAAGTGATACAATATGAAGTACCTGACATGACTTATGAAGCACTGTATTTTGGTCCAAACTGCTTATCCCAAATGTAATGAGACCTTTAGAACTAGTTTCCAATATATAGGGATCATAAAAGGCAGAGGGATAAATTAAATAACACCACAATTAATGACAGAATGTAAGACATTCCTCAAGACAACTGGCCTTGTCTTTTCAAAAATATCAAAGCCATGGAAAGTAAGAAGAGGAGGGTGACTGCTGTTCTAGACTAGAGGAACTAAAGAGACATAAAACCAAAATACTTTGTCAACCTTCAGTGGATTCTGGTTCAAAAAAAAAGCTATAAAATGGGCAATTAAGAATATCTGATTATGGACTGGAAATTAGATATTAGGGAATTATTCATTTTCCTGTGTGTGATAATGATATGGTTATGAAGGAAAACGTCCTTCTTTTTAGGGCATGTACACTGAGGTACACAGGGCTGAAGTTTCATGATGTCTAACACTCATTATCAAAAAGTTTAGCAAAACAAACAAACAAATGAACGAACAATAAAAAAACCCACACACTCACACACACACACCTATGTGTAGATAAAGCAAATATGGCAAAATGTTAACAATTATTACCTCTGGATGTTGAGTGTACCTCTGGATGTTGAGTGATCATCGTACTATTTTCTCAACTTTTCTGTATATTTGAATATTTGCAAAATTAAAATGTATTTTAAAAAAGTAAAATTACCATCCCCTGTGCCAGTGACTCCAATTTTATTTCTACAGCTCAGACCCTTCCTTTGAGCCTGGAGGGTAATATCCTAAAAATGTCAATAGTGGTTATATTTGGGTAGTGTGATGGTGGGTGATCTTTTTTCTTCATCTCTTTTTATATATTTTTCCAGATTTTATTGAACATATGTTACTCTTCCGGGTAAAATTAAAAACAAAACAAAACAAAAAACTTGATGTAAATAAATATACATGATTTGAAGACAAGCTTAGATGATCCACCAGAATGCCAACAGTAGATTTGTTGGGATTGTATGGGATTTAGGGTTTCTTTGAAGCTTCAAACGTTCTGTAACAGTATTCTAAAAGTTCGCAGGGCCTTAAAATCACTTGGGGAACTTTTAAAAACAACTTTATTAAGGTATAATTAACGTAATGTAAACTGTTCACATTTAAAGCGTGAAATTTGTTGGGGGGAGGGATAAATTGGGAGATTGGGATTGACATATACACACTACTATATATAAAATAGATAACTAATAAGGACCTACTGTATAGCACAGGGGACTCTACTCAATACTCTGTAATGACCTATATGGGAAAAGAATCTGAAAAAGAGTGGATCGGGAATTCCCTGGCGGTCCAGTGGTTAGGACTCTGTGCTTCCACTGCAGGGGGCCCGGGTTCGATCCCTGGTCGGGGAACTAAGATCCCACAAGCCATGTGGTATGGCCAAAAAAAAAAAAAAAAGTGGATATATGTATATGTATAACTGCTTCACTTTGCTGTACACATGAAACTAATACATTATAAATCAACTATACTCCAATAAAATTTTTTAAAAAAGAAAAACAAATTAAGCGTGAAATTTGATAAATTTTGACTTATGTAAAGACCCATGAAACCAAAAATATCCAGATTTCCTCATATCCTTCGGTAATCCCCTCTTTATGCCCCTCCCTAGGCAACCACTGATCTGCTTTGTATCACTATAGGTTAGTTCATATTTTTTTAGAATTTTATGTAAATAGAATTATATAGTATGTACTCTTTTGTGCCTGGTTTCTTTCACTCAGCATCATTATTCTGAGATTCATCCATACTGTAGTATGTATCAATAGTTCATTTGTTTTTACTGATGAGCAGTATACCATTGTATGGATATACCATCATTTTTTTATCTATTCACCAGTTGATGGACATTTGGATTGTTTCCAGCTTTTGGAATACATACTCATTGGAATAAAGCTGCTATGAACATTTATATACAAACCTTTGTGAGGACATATGCTTTCATTTCTCCTGGAAAATGCCTAGGAGTGGAATTTCTATATCATGTGGTATATGTACTTTTAAGAAACTGCCCAATTATTTTCTTTATTCTTTTTTTTTTTTGGTATGGATATTGCATTTATTTGAGAAAATCATAAACACAGCCTTTAAAATAAAATGGCAAACATAAGAACCAAAGTCAGTTGCTATCCACATGAAGAATAGAACATGACATGTACCTTAGTTTAACTTCCAGAAAACCAAATAATCAAATAATCTAGTGGACAAAAGAAAGATGCTTGCAGTCTGAAAGTATTATCAATCAATTATACCAATTTTAAAGCTACATAGGTCCTTAGAGATAATCTAGTCACTTGTTTCAAATATTATGTCAAAAAATTAAAGTTGTCAAGCACATACATAAGACGGATTGCGAAGAGGCCTCATGTAAAAAGAAAACAAAACAAAGAGCACAAACAAACATAAAAACCACTTCTTGAGGAGCAACTATCAGGTCAAAATCAGAATACAGCCTGGCAGGGCTACCAGAGAATTGCTTGTAGCAGGGAAGAGAGGCTAACTGGGGAAGTAAGCAATGGTTCCAAGACTGATTACCCCCCAGCACCAGCAATGTGGTGAGGCCTTTAGCCCCACTGTGTTATATGTTAATTTTATTCATTGGTTTCCAACTTAGGATGGAAGACAAGTAGGTGAGCCATTAGTTCTAATCAATTCATTTCACATACAGATGAGAAAACTGGGAGTTGAATACATTTACAAGTCCCAAGGAAGTGAATTGACTTACAATCAAATTACACAGCTAGAACTAGAATCCAGATCTTATTCCCAGCCCACTTTAACCTACATTACATTATGCTGTCTCCCAAGAAAAGTTACAACAAAAGAAAAGCTGTTATTTTGGATGAGAGACACTCTTCAGCTCTTTGAAATGCAAAATTTAAGTAATCACTTCAGTGATTTTTTTCTTTTGGTTGTTTTGAGATCATCCAGCCTTGTGTATTCTCATATTGGAAGGGGTAGTTTCATGCCAAGCCCTGAGCACTATTACACTGGTCTTACGATGATTAACCAAAATAAGAATAAGGGAAAAAAGAAGCTTTGTGTATATGAACTCTACAGTAAGAAACTGCCCAATTATTTTCTAAAGTGATTGTACCATTTATATTCGCAACTAGCAGTGTATAAAAGCTCCAGCTCCTCTAGCACTTGGTATGGTCAGTCTTATTAATTTTAGCCATTCTAATACGTGTGTAGTGGTTTCTTTTTTTTTTTTAAATAATTTCAATTTTCATTAAACTTTGACTCTATTTTTTTAAAGCTTTTCCAGTACATTAAAAAAATTTTTATTTATTTATTTATTTATTTATTTATTTATTTATTTATTGGCTCTGTTGGGTCTTCGTTGCTGCGCTCAGGCTTTCTCAAGTTGCGGCGAGTGGGGGGACTACTCTTCTTTGCGGTGTGCGGGCTTCTCATTGCGGTGGCTTCTCTTGTTGCGGAGCATGGGCTCTGGGCGCACCGGCTTCAGTAGTTGTGGCACATAGGTTCAGTAGTTGTGGCACACGGGCTTAGTTGCTCCACGGCATGTGGGATCTTCCCAGACCAGGGCTTGAACCCGTGGCCCCTGCATTGGCAGGTGGATTCTTAACCACTGCACCACCAGGGAAGTCCCTCTGTTCGTTATTTTAAAATTCTCTTTTCTCTCCATGTTTTGTTATAGATATTTTCTATTGCTACATCTTTAAGTTTACTAATCTTTTCTTCTGCAATGTCTAATATGCTGGTAATGCCGTTCAGTGTATTTTTTAATTTCACTCATCTCTAGACGATTTCTTTTTTATATCTTCCATGTCTCTGCTTAACTTTTTGGACATGCATCATACATAATTGTTTTAATGCCCTTGTCTGCTAATTCTAATATCTATGTCAGTTCTGGGTCAGTTTCAATTTTTGTTTTCGTCATTTCTTGCTTTATATGAAATAATGTACCTTTTTCTATTGGTTGCCAGATATTGTGAATGTTAACTGTTGGCTGCTGGATATTTTTGTAATTCTTCAAGTATTCTTGAACTTTGTTCTGGGATGCAGTTATTTAAAGTTTGATCCTTTGGGGTCTTGCTTTTAAGATTAGGTGGGACCAGAACAGTGCTTAGTCTAGGGCTAATTTTTCTCCAGTACTGTGTACTCCACCTAATGAAAATGCCCTGTGAATCATGAGGTTTCCCAGTCTGGCTGATGAGAACTTGCACTATTCCCGCTGTTCATGCAACACTGAATACTGGTACTTCTAATCCTTTTGGGTGCTTCTTTCCCTGTCCTTGGATATTTCTTCACATGCATATGCTAGAGAGTACTCAACTGAATACTTCAGTAGTTCTCCAGAGTTCTCTCTCTATGTAATCCTCTCCTCTCTGGTACTCCACAAACTCTAGCCTCTTGCTCTCCCCAGACTCTCAGCTCTGTCCCCCCAAGTCAGAGTGTTTGCTGGGCTCACCTGGGTTCCCTCTCCCTGTACCATGGCCTGAAAACTCTCTTTCCAGACAGTAATTTTGGGAAATCATAGATCTCACGTCATTTGTTTCTAGTCTCTTAGGGATCACTGTGCTTCATTATCTGATGACGAGTGTCTTGAAAACAGTTGTTTCATTCAGGGGAGTAAAGCAGGAGCTTTTTTGTGTGTGTGTGTGAGGAAGAATCATGTTTAATTGATATATGTTTATATCTGTCTAGCTTAGAATAATCCTCCCACTTTATTACCCTGCAATATATGTTTCTAATGTATTTGTCACCTCCATTAGACAAACTTTCACATAACAATACACAGCAAGCAGAAGGAATGTGCTATAGTTTCTTGTGTTTGCAAAATTTTTTTTTTTAAAGATTTATTTATTTGGCTGCATCAGGTCTTCATTGCCGCATGCAGGATCCTCCACTGCAGTGAGCAGGCTCTTCGTTGTGGCTGGCAGGCTTCTCTCTAGCTGTGGTGCACAGGCTCAGTAGTTGCGGCACATAGGCTTAGTTGCCCCTCGGCATGTGGGATCTTAGTTCCCCAACCAGGGATCAAACCTGTCTCCCCTACATTGGAAGGCAGATTCTTAACCACTGGACCACCAGGGAAGTCCCAGCAGGACAGCTTTTAAAAATCCTTAACACCCAAGCCACATCCTAGATAATTAAATCCAAATCTCTGGAGGTGGGGTCCAGGCATCAACATTAGCCCCTCCAGCTGATTCCAATGTATACGCAAATTTAAAGATCAATATTCTATACTGTGATTTTATTAATTTGGCGATTTAAAAGTAATTTATTTTAAACTGGGCTTGGACATAAGAAGAAGGTACTAGGGCACATTTTCAACTTATAGCTGAGCCCCTGATTAAAAAGATAAAATCGCTTTAAAATCCCTTGATTAAAAAACAAAGTTGGGGGTTTCCCTGGTGGCGCAGTGGTTGAGAGTCTGCCTGCCAATGCAGGGGACACAGATTCGTGCCCTGGTCTGGGAAGATCCCATATACCGTGGAGCGGCTAAGCCTGTGTGCTACAACTACTGAGCCTGCGCTCTAGAGACTGCGTGCCACAACTACTGAAGCCCACATGCCTAGGGCCCGTGCTCTGCAACGAGAGAAGCCACCACAGTGAGAAGCCCGCTCTCTGCAACTAGAGAAAGCCCACTTGCAGCAAACAAGACACAACACAGCCAAAAATAAAATAAATAAATTAAAAAAACCCCACAAAGTTGGTCTCAAGCCCAGAGCAGGGCAGAGCCTGCTTGTAAGAATTAAGTGGCTCCAGCTGTGGGGAGAAGCCTAAGGGGGCAGAGCTGGGAGCTGGGCTGCACCTGACAGACTGGAGGCTTTAACAGTTTATTTTCCATTTAACAAGGCATTCATACCTCAGTGTTGCCTGGCTTCATTTCTCCCCTCGACAATCCTAAGGCAAAATTCACTGTCTCTGTTTGACAGATAAGGAAATGGGGCTCAAGAGGTTGAGTGACTGGACAAAAGGCAAATCAGTAGCAGAGCTAAAATTTTAACTCAGTTCTCAGAGATAGATTAAGGAGCAAAGCAGTCCTTAGCTGGGGAGCTGCTGGGGGTAAGGGAACATCCCTGGAAAGTGCTGAGATGAAGCAAAGTCTGTTGATAGGGCTTCCTGGCAGATGAACAAGAAATAAGCTCCGGGGTGGGGGTGGGGGGGTGTTGGTGGCAGGAGTAAGTAGAGACTAAGACCTTCAAGGGGAATGCTCCAGGAGCAGTAAATAGTCTCCGCACTGCCTTCTAAGGACGTGGGATCGAGGTTCCCTGAAGGACTTCTGTCTTGGGAGAGGATATGCAAGTGTAGAATCAGAGCTGAATTGCCTGGAAAATAAGTAAGAAACTGGTGCTTCTATTTCATCCTCCCTCCTGGCCCTTCCTCACATGGTACTTAGCCTCTGCTCTCAATTAATGAAGACCATAAAATAACACAGCAATATTGGCTTCCATCTGCTAGTGTTTGCTATGAGTCAGATCCTTCACACGCATCATTCCATGGATCCTCCCTATGATTCTATGAAGCAGGTATGATCATCATCTCCATTTTAAAGATGAGGAAAGGGAGGCAAAAAGTGACTCTACTCATTATCTATTGCTGCATAACAAGTTACCCCAAAACTTAACAGTTTACACCTACAATAAACATTTATTATCTCACACATTTCTGTGGGTCAGGAATTTAAGAGCAGGAATTTAAACACTGGGTGATTCTGGCCTGGAGCACCTCATGAGGTTCCAGCCAAGATCAACCAGGGCTGCAGTCATCTTAAAGCTCAGCTAGAGCTAGAGGATCCAGCTCCAAGGTGGCCCATGCACATGGCTGGCAAATCAGTCGGTAGTTGGCACGGGATCCCAGTTACTTGCCATGTGGATCTCTCCATTGGGCTGCTTGAGTGTCCTTACAACATGGCAGCTGACTTCCCCCAGAGCAACTGACCCAAGAGAGCAAAGTGGAAGCTGAAATGTCTCTTTTGACTTAGCCTCAGAAGTCACTGTCATTTCTGCAATATCCTAGTGGTTACACAGGTCAGCCCTAATCACTGTGGAAGGGGACTGACTATACAGGGGTATGAATACCAGGAGGTAAAAATCACAGAAGGCCACCTTGGAGGCTTGTTACCACAGTGACAAAGTAATTTACCCAAGATCATGCACATGGGAAGTGTTAGAGGTAGCCTTCAAACCAAGGAAGTCACTATGTCACAGTAAATATTGGTTTGAAGGAGTGGAGCCGGGCAGGTACTCACAGATCTCCCCTGTCCTGGAGGTATTCATACCTCAAGTCCTGTTCATCTCATTCCAGTGATCAGGTAGGTCAGCTGCTTAATCTGATGTGTCAGACAGATACTTTGTCAAAGCAACATGACCTGGGCATGTTTATAAAAGATTGCATAAATCATCACTTGATAGTGGACTTGATGAATCAAAGGGAACCTGGATTCTGGCACTGACTTACTGTGTGACCTAAGGGCAAGTTCCAGCCCCTTTGAGGCCTTTTTTTTTCTTATCTTTATAATGGGGGCGATTCAGTTCCATGGGCCCTGAGTGAGCTCTGGCTGAGAGGTTCTGGGATTCCATGCATACAGCTGTTCACCAGGAATGCTGAGGGAATTCCCTCTCCACTCTCCCTTGATCTCTCAGACCTTTGCCCAAGTGGAATGGAACTCTCAGGTGCAAGGGTCACTTTTCTGGAACCAGGCCAAGCCAGGCCAGGCTGCTCAGCCCAGCTTCACCCGCAGCTGGCTGGCACCATTGTTCCCCAATAAAGCCGGGCCCCTTTCCAGCTGCTGCTGCCCTCGGGGCAGGGGAGAGGCTCAAAGGACTCAGTTGTGTGACTTTCCCCCTCCCCCAGGGCAGGCCTGGGTCACCCAACAGGCTGACTCAGCCCATGCAGGGGAACAAAGGAAATGAGATATGGTTTAGGGAAAGAACTTGACATTTACCATTTCCCCCAAAAAACTTCAAAGTAATCATCACTGGGAAAAAATCCTCTTACACTTATTTTATAGTTTAGTGGGATATTTAAAAAATTGAGGTGAGGGCATTATAATCATTCAGTGCTTTAGGGACCCATATTTTAATGATTCTACAATGCATATTTGTTTGCCTTTTAGTATCTTTGAATATCTAGAACAGTTGATGACAAGTCAAACTAATTGCGGCAGTTTTTAAAAGTAGGTAGTGTTACATAAAATAATGGCACATATTACAATGATGCATCTTAAATTTGGTGAAATACGGTAATTAGGCCCTGTTCTTGGAGCCTGGGCCCTATTGCTATCCCTCCCTCACACCCACACCCACCTCCTCACACCCACACTCACCTCCTCACAGCCGACTCCTTGTCCTTAGCTGGATTCTTTGTCTTAACCCTGTGTCTCCAATACAATCCTTCAAGCTTTTTAAAGCTTTTTCTCTGCTTGAGACCCTGAGGGAATTGTGAGGGGGAGGCTGTCCCTCACTTCTGACCAAGACAGAGAGGTTATTTAGTACAGTGAAAGGGCACAGAAGAGTGAAAAGAAATTTAATTCCATGAGCTATAGCTAACAGTTATGTTAGGGGAAACACTGGCTGAAAATGCCCACCCTGGCCAGGTAACCATTTGCATGAGTTGTTTTACGACAGGAAGGAACACCTGTGTTCCAGGTAAGGAACACAGAGCAAACAAGCCACCACCAACTGGAAGAATTCGGGAAAGGTCAAAAGGAGACACCAGTCCATATGTCCCACCAACCTCCCAGAATCCTCCTCACTGGAATCCATCTTGGCTGGGCAACCCATGCGCTACCAGGAAGGACCCTGCGTCAGAATGATTGGCCAGAGACAACCCGGAAACTAATCCCATCACCGTGAAACCCGAGATTGCAAGCCACGTGGCACAGCAGTCCTCCTGGGTTTCCTTACCCTGCTGCTCTCTGCCCAGGTGCCCCTTCCCAAAAAAGTCTCTTGCTTTGTCAGCACGTGTGTCTCCTCGGACAATTCATTTCCAAGTGTTAGACAAGAGCCCACTCTTGGACCCTGGAAGGGGTCCCCCTTCCTGCAACAGTTATCTTATACTGTGTAACAGGCACTATTCTTAGTGTTTCATGTGTGTTAACTCATTTAATCCTTACACCTACTTATCAGGTAGCTACTAGTGTATCCCCATTTTAAAAATGGGGAAACTGAGGCACAAAGAGGCAATATAACTTGCCCCAAATCACCCCACTAGTAAGTGGCAGAACACAGGGGTAAAAAAACAAAGATTTTCCTTTTCTCCAGAGGTAACACCATCAGAAATGTGGTACATATCCTCCCAGATCTTGTTTTTATGTATTTGTGGCATAAACATATAGAAATATATCATTTTGGGGAATTCCCTGGCGGTCCAGTGGTTAGCACTCGGCACTTTCACTGCCATAGCCCAGGTTCAATCCTTGGTCAGGCAACTAAGATCCCACAAGCAGCACAGCACGGCCAAAAAAAGAAAAGAAAAGAAAAGAAACACATCATTTTGCTTTCCAAGGAGGTCATGTTCTTCTGCAATTAACTTTTCCTACTTCACTCCATGACTTAGAGATTTCTTTTCTATACAAGTATATACAGATTTATTAGTTCTTTTTAACTGCTGCCCAGTAATCCAGAGAGTAAATACTGTAAAAATACACCCAAGTACCTATGAGGTACCAGGCCCCATCCTCCATGCTTCACATGTGTATCTCATTTCAGCCCTTCAGATTGTGATCACTAGCATTCTTGTTGCAACAAAAATAGAAGTGAGGTATTTTTCCTCTCCTGATAGCAAGGAAAATAAAGGGAACAGTGAACAGGCTAGAGAAGAAACATAAACTGGCCTGAAAGAGTTAATCAATCCTAGTTTTATTTTAACTGTTACTAATCTGTGGTGTCTGTAACT
The DNA here is from genome assembly GCF_028564815.1 of Eubalaena glacialis. NCBI lineage: Eukaryota > Metazoa > Chordata > Mammalia > Artiodactyla > Balaenidae > Eubalaena > Eubalaena glacialis. The sequence goes on from NC_083728.1 coordinate 25,416,969, forward strand.
AGATTTGCCCTTCACAAAGTTAACCTGTCACCCCCTAACTCGGTGTAAATTACATCCTGCACCTATCACCCCCTAATTCTGTGTAATTTACACCGTGCACCTGGTATTTACTCTCCCTGCACTCTCTTGTATTAAATCACCTCACGTAGCTGCATTTCAGAAAGAAGGTCGCAGGCTGATAACCCAGAGACGAACAGACCCAATGACCGGGTTGCCTGACGCCAGCCGTGACTGTTTTAAAATATTGCAAGAAGAAGAATGCAAGACCTTCACCCTTTGATCCTTATCACTTACCCTGGACTGTAAGTTCCACCTATAAGACCCCCTGTAATTCCCCAGGAGAGGCGGGGCACAGTTCTTGAGGCGCTGGCCTGCTGTGTCTTCCCTTTGCCTGGCAGAGAAATAAAAAGCCTCTCTTTCTTTTCCTCCAAATCTCTGTCTCCATATTTCTATTCGGCATTGGTGCACAGGGAGCCAAAGTTTTTTTGACAACATTCTTTCCATTTTAAAGATGAAGAAACAACAAGGTCCTACAATATAGCACAGGGAACTATATTCAATATCCTATGATAAACCATAATAGAAAAGAATATTAAAAAAAAAGACTGTATATATATATATATATATATATGTATAACTGAATCACTTTGCTGTACAGCAGAAATTAACACAACACTGTAAATCAACTATACTTCAATTTAAAAAAAACATTGAGAAAAAAATGAAGAAAGTGATACCTGGAGAGGTTAAATACCTTAACTGAGTGAAGGAAGCAGGATTTAGAACTGAGAGTCCACACTTTAAACAATTGATTTCTCAGTGCCATCCTAAACAGAATAGTTTATTTAATTCATTACCCTACTGGTAGATATTTGGGTTCTTTCCAATTTTTGCCCATTACAAACAATGATGAAGTGAACATCCTCCCTCATGCCTCTTTATGTCCACATGGATATGTTTCCTGGGGTGGGTTGTGATGGTGACTGGCTGAGTCAAAGGCCATCACATTCTTTTAAAAAAATATTTATTTATTTATTTGGCTGCACCAGGTCTTAATTGCAGCACGGATCTTCCTTGCTAGTGTGGGATCTTTGTTGCAGCATGCAGGATCTTTAGTTGCAGCATGTGAACTCTTAATTGTGGCATGTAAGATCTAGTTCCCTGACCAGGAATCAAACTCGGGCTCCCTGCATTGGGAGTGCGGAGTCTAAGCCACTGGACCACCAGGGAAGTCTCCATCATATTTTTAATAGTAACACTGCCAAACCCCCCTCAAAAAGACCTTTCCAGTTAACACTCCCACCAATTGGACATCCTGTTTCCTCCACGAAGCACAGGATTTGGAGTCACTGCACCTGGGTTTGAATCCTGCCTTTGCAACATGACTTTGGGCAAATCATGTTATGTGTACTTGCAGTTTCTTCCTCTCTTCTTCTTCTTTCTCCTTCTCTCTTTTGATGTAGTATTCCATTGTATGCATATTTCACAATTGATCTATTCTGCTGTTGATGGGCATTTGGGTTGTTTTCAGTGGAGAAGGCTGCTATGAACACTCATGAACATGTCTTTTGGTAGACATCTGTATTTACTCTTCTTGGGTATGAAAACGTAGGAGTGTTGCTGAAAGATAAAGGAGGTGTATATTTAGCTTTAGTATGTATTGCCAAATAGTTTTCCAAAGGGATTGTACCAATTCATTCTCCTACCAGCAATGTATGAGATTTCTAGTTGCTCCACCTCCCCATCAACACTTGATATTGTTAGCCTTTTAAATTTTTGCTATTCTGGTGGCACTACGCTCTTTGAATCCTCATATTATCCCTGAGAGGTAGATGTGTGTGTAGACACTGTTGCTTAGTGACTAACTTCATCAACATCCTCCTCTCTAGTTACCTTCCAGCTAAGTGGGGGCCCTCGGAAAATAGCTGGACTTTGTCTCCTGTGGACACTTTAAGATAGCAGTAATGGCAGGGGCAGAGAGGGGCTAAGCACTGCTTGAGTAAAAGATCAAGAGGTCACATATTCCTCACCCTTGGGGTCTGGGAGGCCTTGACTGCACATGCACAGAAAGGCTCCTTGGGGGTCAAAATGGGAGGGGACATCAGACCATAATAAGTTGTGCTAACTCCCCCAAAGGCCCTTGTGCTAAAATCCATCTTGGTTAAAGGATGTGCACATACATAAGGGAGGGCCCTGAGACAAATCAGCGATGGGGTAAAAACAAAACAAGACAATTGGCCAGAGGAAAACAAAGATCTGGAAGGCTGCCCCTTATAAATGATTTAAACTTCCCAAAGGTGCGACTTTTTCCTGAGCTTGCCCCTGAGTCTGTCGGCATGTACTCTGCTTTTCTAATAAACGCTTTACTTTCCTCTCTACCTTCTGTCTCCTTGTCAAAATTTTTTTTCAAGGCAGAAAAGAACTGGGGCCCAGACTTCAGCTGCTGGCCCTCACGGTCTAGTGGTTAAGATTTGGCGCTCTCACTGCCACGGCCAGGGTTTGATCCCGGTCTCAATTCCAGCTGCTGCTCACTGCTGTCTCTCCAAAATCAAACTCACAGAATCTCCTGGATGTAGGGAGAACCAGGCTTGGAGACTACTTAGCTAAGGTCAGTGCCCTACAACATGGGGCAGAATTGGCCCTATGAAGACAGCACTGTTGCCAGCAGCAGCCCAGACATGGCTGCCCCATAGTCTCTGTGGACCTGTGAGTGTCTGACTGGTGGAGCCTAGGGCACATGACTATACCCTAGCAGCAAGGGTGGAATTTCTAGTTCCTAGTGTGGTAGCAGGGCTCTGTTTCAGAGGCAGGGCATTTTCCCCAAACAGAGGAAAGGAGTTCAGATGATGGGTGGCTAAAAAGGATGATTAATATCCATCATTAGAAGCAACAATGAAGAAGGAGCCCTGGGGAATGAAGAAGGTTCTGAGATGCACGTGCTTGTCAGGATACTAGGGGCCTGTGTTTGAGAGGGCCCTAGGGGAAGCGGTATCCTTTCTGAAGGCTTTGGAGGGGAGACCATAAAGCCCTTTGTGAGGATTAGGATATCTTCCCAGACAAATTTTACAAAGCACCCTTCCTCCAAATGAAGTCAACCTTGAGTCAGGGCCCCCCATATACCCTTGTACAGAGGCCCTGAAGGAAGGGGGATTCTGGGAAGGTCAAGAAGTGTATTTTGTATGGAAAATAGAGGTTCAGAGGCTATAGAGGAAAGATTTAGATAGGGACTGATATGAGAGGGGCTAGGGGTAGGGGACCCTGGAGCAGCAAGCAGTGATGGTATGGTTGAGGGTGGGAGTGCTGGAGGCAGGACAAGAGTACGGCCATGGCGGGAACTGAATTCAAATCCTGATAGGGTGAGAATCTTAGTGCAAGAGGCTGGAGCCAATGTCCTCATTCTGCCTCAACCCCCTCTGGTGGGAGTACCTGCGGAGGGTCCCTGAGCAATCCTGGCATGGTCTCAGAGAGGTAGTGAAGGTGTCATGAAATTTGTGATGGGGCAACCTGGCCCTGAGCATGGCATTGAATGTCCCTGTGGGCAGAGTGTCACTACATCCAAAGCAAGGTTGTGCTTACCTCCCCATATTTGTGCCTGTTGCCCCCAAGGAAGTTTCCCAAGCAGGGATTATAACTAATTTCCTTTTCTATCCCCAGGGATGAGTACTGGATTGGGAGTTGGAAAAAACTAGGCCTAACCTGACTTGTCTGTTAATTTGCTGTGTGACTTCAGACAAATCAGTCAACCTCTCTGAGCCTCAATTTCATTATGTTTAAAACCTTGATCTCTGAGGCCCTCCTAGATTTACTACCTATGATTCTCTTACCTCTTCTTTCTAACCTAGCTGGTATATATAATTACATTGTATGAGTACATCATATTTTATTATCCTGTTGATGGATATCAGGTTGCTTCTAATACTTTCCATTTACAAACAATGATGCAATGAATGGCACTGTACACGTCTTCTTGTGTAAATGTGTGAATTTCTCTCAGTTATAGACTTGGGAATGGAATTGGTGAGTCAAAGGGAATGCACACCTTCAACTTTGCAAGTTATTGCTAAATGGCTCTCCAAGTGGTTACACCTATTTACTCCTCCCCTACCAGTGAAGCATGAGAAGTCCTAGTGCTCCCCATCCTTGTCAACACTTGGTACCGACAGACTTGTTAGTGTTTTGATTAAAATAGATCATACAGTTAAGTAAATAAAATGTACTTGTCCTAAGTGTTCAGCATTATTACATTTGTTAAACCCATATAACTGGGAATTCCCGGGTGGTCCAGCAGTTAGGACTCCACGCTTTCACTGCCGAGGGCCCAGGTTCGATTCCTGGTTGGGGAACTAAGATCCCACAAGCTGCATGGTGCAGCCAAATAATTTTAAAAATTAACAAACAAAGAAAACCCCATACAACCACTACCCAGATTAAGATATTTCTAGACCACTAGAAGGCTCCCCTACCTAGTTCAGAGTCCCCCACCCACTTACCAAAGTAACTACTATTCTAACTTCCGTAAACATAAATTAGTTTTGCCTGTTCTTGAACTTCACACAAGTGGAACTACACGGTATGTGATCTTTTTTGTTTGGCTTCTTTCACTCAAAATAGTATCTGAGATTCATCCATGTTTCAGGTGTACCTGTAGTTTGTTCTTTTTATTACTGTATAGAATTCTATTGTATGATATACCACAATTAGTTTATTCATTCTCTAGTTGGTGAATTGTTTTCAGTTTTGGTCTATTATGAATAAAGTTACTACAGACATCTGTGAACTAATCTTTTTGTGAAAATAGGAACTCATTTCTCTCTTTCAGGTATAGACCTAAAAGTGGAAGTATTGGGTCATAGGGTAATGCATATGTTCAGCTTTAATAGATTCTGCCAATTTTCCAAAGTGGTTGTACTCATATTCACTCCCACCAGCAATGTAGGAGAGTTCTTGTTGCTCCACATCCTTGCCAACAATGGCATTATCAGTCTTCCTAATTTTAGCCATTCTGATTAGTGTATCTCTTGGTTTTATATATATTTCCCTGACGAGTGATAATGTTGAGTCATCCTTATACACTTATTGGCCATTGAGATATTTAATTATGTGATGTGCCTGTTCAAGTCTTCTGCTCATTCTTTCTTCATTTTATTCCTTTAACTGGATTTGTCTTATTCTCATTAACTTATAGAAGTTCTTTATGTTTTCTGTATATGAGTCCTTGGTCAGATATATGTATTGTAAATATCTTTTCTCAGTCCGTGATTGTTTTTCACTTAATGAGGAAAAATCATAAATTTCTCAATGGCAGGGCAATCAAACTAAGTCAGAATTGAAACACACACAACCTTAGTAAACATGCCTGAGCAAAAGAAAAAAAAAACACACACATAACATGCTCCCATTTGCGACAGGCTTTTCCCAATGTGCAATGTGCATCTGCATTATACATTAACCAGACCTCCTCAAGGCGGGAGGACATAATCAAACTTTGAGAAACATGGTCCCTCTCTTCTGACACCAGCATAATTTTTTTTTTTTTTACTATTCAGTTTTTTATTTTATTTTTTAAATTTGTATTTATTTTTGGCTGCGTTGGGTCTTCGTTGCTGCGTGCGGGCTTTCTTTAGTTGCGGTGAGCGGGGGCTACTCTTCCTTGTGGTGCGCGGGCTTCTCATTGAGGTGGCTTCTCGTTGCGGAACCCGGGCTCTAGGTGCATGGGTTTCAGTAGTTGTGGCTTGCGGGCTCTAGAGCGCAGGCTCAGTAGTTGTGGTGCATGGGCTTAGTTGCTCCGCGGCATGTGGGATCTTCCTGGACCAGGGCTCGAACCTGAGTCCCCTGCATTGGCAGGTGGATTCTTAACCACTGCACCACCAGGGAAGCCCACATTATAAGTTTTAAGATTAATATTTCTTTCTCATCCTGTACAGGGGTCACATTGACCTAAAGTTTTGCTCTTTACATGCATACCTGACCTAAACATCTCTGATGAACTTTATGTATAATGTCAACCTGTCAATATGATAGATAATTCTTTGTCTCAAAAATGTATAAAACTGTATCTCTAGCTCCTGACAGGTTGAACAGTCTTCAGAGCCTCTCAGAGTCTGTCTCCTGGGTTATAATCCTCAGTTTGGCTTGAATAAAATTCTCTTTTTTTCTTCTTAGCTTGATTGTTAATTGATATTTCGTCAACACACTTTTAAATGAGCACCTGTTCATTTTTTTACCAATCTTATAGGTGTAAAATTAGTTTTCGTTGTAGTTTTAATTTGTGTTTTCCTGATTGTGCCTTCATCAGTTTGAGCTGCCATAACTAAGTACCATAGACAAGGTGGCTTAAAAAAGCAGAAATTTATTTCTCACAGTTCTGGAGGCTGGAAGTCTGAGATCAGCATGGTGAGGTTATGGAGAGGGCCCTCTTCCAGGTCTCACATGGCAGAAAGAGCAAGCTAGCTCTTTGGCCTCTTGTTATAAGGGTACTAATCCCATTCATGAGGGCTCCATCCTCATGACCTAATTACATCCCAAAGACCCCCACCTCTAAATACCATAACATTGGGTTTAGATTTCAACCTATGAATTTGGGGGAGACTCAAACATTCAGTCCATAGCATTCTGCCCCTCCCTCCCCCCCAAATTCATGTCCTTCTCACATGCAAAATATTCATTCCATCTCAACAGCCTGTCCACTGGGAAAAAATGCACAACCTAAAAGTTGAGAATTATGTTTTATTAGGAGGACTTACTGAGGACTTAAGCCCAGGATACAGCTTCTCAGATAGCTCTGAGGGACTCTTCCAAAGAGGTAAGGGAGGAGCCAGGATATATAGTTTTTGCTGAGAAAAAAACCCCCCAAAAACAAAAACAAACAAACAAAAAAACATGTAGTGGAACATCAAAAGATTACTGCTAATCACAAAAAAACCCCAGATATCTCAAACTAATGATTTTAGTGCTTTTCTAAAGCCCTAAAATCAAGATGCAAGAGTCTGGGCTCATTGAAATTATTCCTTCGATATGCATCTTAACTATCTAGGGCCAGTATCCTGTTTTTCTCCATCCTGAATTCCCCTCAGGGTACACCATTGGGGGCTGTTGCAGTGGCTTTTTGGCCGCAACATCCTTTGTTTATTGAAATGGCAGGCAGCATTCTTTGTCCATAGCCCCAAGAGTCCTAACTTGTCCCAGCATCAACTCTAAAGTCTAAAATCCGAAGTCTCATCTAAATATCATCTAAAATCAGATATGGGTGAGACTCCAGGTATGATTCATCCTGAGGAGGCAAATTGCTCTCCAGATGTGAACCTGTAAAACCAAAAAGATATCTGCTTCTAAAATACATTGGTGGGACAGGCACAGGATAGATATTCCCCCTCCAAAAGGGAGGAGTAGGGAATAAGAAAGGCCTGAAGGGTGTCAAGTGAGTCCAAAATCTGGCAAGGTAATCTCCAGGAGACCCTAAGTCTCGAGAATAATCCTCTTTGGCTCCGTACTCTGCCCTCCAAGCCCACTGGGGTAGACATCCTACCCCTCAGTTCTGCGGGGCCTGCGGGCTCCTGCCCCCAGGGTTCTGCCAGGCAGGAGTAGAGCCCCCACTTAACTCCAGAGGTCATCTGGCCTCTGAAAGTGAGGCAATGACCCCTCCCTCCTTCGGAAATTGAGGAGGCAGCCCTGGTGGTCTCTGAATCGCCTGTAGGGTAATGGATTCTTTCAAGAATAGAGCACATTTGCAGCTGAATAGCTTTATGGTCCCTTCCTATAAAATCAAGAAGTCCAACCACCTTCCTTCATTCCTTTCCATCTCCTTCTTATTTGGCTCAGACTGGTAGTTTTCCTCCTGGGGTAGCTGATTAAGTCCATGGTTTACATATTGTACTTCACCTTCAGAGGTCTGCTGGGACTTGAATCTAGTTATAGGTCTAGAAGCAAAGGATGGTGGGATGCGTTCTGAAGAGAATCAGCATTATCTTGCATGGCAACTGCCTCAGGGGAGGCCATTAGAAAGAGTTTCCTCAATCTGTGCAGTGTTAATCCCCTCAGATGGCTTTGTAAAGGCAGATACCATTGTGGGGTGGGGACATCTCTTCCACTGGCAGAGAAGACTCGTTAGAATTTAGCAGTTCAATGTCTTCAGCTTCATCAGGGTCCTTTACACATCTCCATTCTAACTTACAGGATCCCATTTTTTCCCAATCAATGCCCTCACTTTACTATTTTACTACTTTACTATTAATAGTAGACACACTTTGAGGCTGGGAGTTCAGCTTACATTGTAACTCAGCCCCTCTCAGGAGGAGATTCTGCCTTTGATTTTTCAACAGTTTCAGCCCCTTGGCAACAGAAGATAAGAGATTCGTTCCTTCAGGCCACACATAGAAACTCTTAGGTCGGGGACTTCCCTGGTGGTACAGTGGTTAAGAATCCGCCTGCTAATGCAGGGGACACGGGTTCGAGCCCTGGTCCGGGAAGATCCCACATGCTGCGGAGCAACTAAGACCGTGCGCCACAACTACTGAGCCTGAGTCTAGAGCCCACGAGCCATAACTACTGAAGCCCGCGCGCTTAGAGCCCGTGCTCTGCAACAAGAGAAGCCACCGCAATGAGAAGCCCGCGCACTGCAACGAAGAGTAACCCCCGCTCTCCACAACTAGAGAAAGAGAAAGCCCGTGCGCAGCAACAAAGACCCAACGCAGCCAAAAATATACAAAAATAAATAAATAAATAAATAATAAAAAAGAGAGAGAAACTCTTAGGTCATTTATGCAACGCTTGAAGCTGGGAATTTGAACCTATGAACTCTTTCTTTTCTGGCACCACTTTGTCCAGTGACATCAGAAGCAACCAGACAAGGTAACTGTAATAATTAGTTTTCCAAAAAAGTTTGAAACTCTTATATACATAATCACCCAGCTCCCTGCTTCTTGTAAGTGGTTGATTAGGAGTATCCAATACAGGTAATTTGTGTATCTCTATTGCCAAATCACCATAGATGATCTGCTCTCTTTACTACAGAAAATAGAGTAATAAGAGATTAGAGAGCCAATTTCAGGAACCCCAGAACCAATTCAGAAAACTCATCCTTAATGGTCTGTTCCTCTAAAACTACTCTCAGTATCAAAATCTGTATTGGGGTTCTCCAGAGAAATAGAAGCAATAGGGTACATGAGACAGAGAGAGAGAGAGAGAGGTACCAAGCAGGGCCTTCCTGGGTACAAAAGCCCCTTTGTGTCACCATTTCTTTTTTGTAGAAAAAGGCTTTAGTCTCCTAAACCTTCCCAGAGTTCCAAAGCAGGCATAAGCAGCTACTTATCAGGGAAGGGAGGGAATGCAGAAACAAAGGAAAAGCAGAAAACCAAGAAAAGTAATGACAGTAGTTCAGCAATAAAACAGAGTTCCAGTTCCTCCTCAAGGGATATACATAACAATCTGAAGGATATCTTTGAGCTGTTCTTCAGGAACTAAGCCTCCCCTCCCCTTCCCCAGGTGCGAGATGGTGACTACGCACTGAACACAAGCATTAGACCCCAGACTGGCTGGAACCAGAAGGTTGATGATTGAGATTCCCGAAACACCGCCCTGTTACCTCACCACCAACCAATCAGAAGAAAGTCATGAGGGACTTCTCTGGTGGTCCAGTGGTTAAGAATCCTCCTCCCAATGCAGGGGACACGGGTTTGAACCCTGGTCAGGGAACTAAGATCCCACATGTCGTGAGGCAACTAAGCCCACGCACCACAACTACTTAGCTGTGTGCTCTGGAGCCCGTGCACCACAACTAGAGAGAAGCCCATGCAGCGCAACTAGAGAAGTCTGCTCGCCGCCACAAAGAGCCTATGCGCCGCAGTGAAAGATCCTGCATGCTGCAGCTAAGACCCGACACAGCCAAATAAATTAATTAATAAATTAAATTAAATTAAATTAAAAAAAAGAAGAAACTCATTAATCCTGTAGCCCTCACCCCTATATATTGCCTTTAAAAACACTTCCCTGAAAGCCGTCATGGAGTTCGGGTCTTTTAAGCATGAGCTGCCTGTACTCCTGCTGGGTCCTGCAATAAACGCAGGTAGTTTCCTTCACCACAACCCAGTATCAGTAAATTGAGAGATAAGGAGTTGGCTCGTGCAGTTATGGAGGCTAAGAAGTCCCGTGATCTGTCATCGGCAAGCTGGAGACCCTGGAAAGCTGCTGGTGTAATTTAGTCCAAGGGCAGGAGAACATCAATGTCCAGCTCAAGCGGGAAATCAGGAAGGGAATGAATCCTCTCTTCCTCTACTTTTCATTCTATTCAGGGCCTCAGTGGATTGGGTGATGCCCACCCACATTGGGAGGGCAATCTATTTTACTGAGTCCACTGATTCAAATGTAATCTCATCTGGAAATACTCACAGACACACCCAGAAATAAAGTTTAATTTGGGCACCCATGGCCCAGTCAAATTGACACATAAAATTAACCATCACAAAGGGTGAAGGTGGTGGTTACGCTTTGCCAACCAGAGAAGACTCAGAAGGGGTATCCAATGCTGGGCCTACCCCTTCCGTTTTGACTGCCATTGTGCCTAGTATAGGCTCTGTACTCAAAAGAATCAAGAAACTTGATAGGGCTTCCCTGGTGGCTCAGTGGTTAAGAATCCACCTGCCAATGCAGGGGACATGGGTTCGAGCCCTGGTCTGGGAAGATTCCACGTGCCGCGGAGCAACTAAGCCTGTGTGTCACAACTACTGAGCCTGCACTCTAGAGCCCACGAGCCACAACTACTGAGCCCACGAGCCACAACTACTGAGCCTGTGAGCCACAACTACTGAGACTGCGAGCCACGACTACTGAGCCTGTGAGCCACAACTATGGAAGCCCGCGCGCCTAGAGCCTGTGCTCCACAACAAGAGAAGCCACCACAATGAGAAGTCCACGCACTGCAACGAAGAGTAGCCCCTGCTCGCCACAACTAGAGAAACCGGCGCACAGCAACAAAGACCCAACATAGCCAAAAATAAATAAATAAATAAATAAAATAAATTTATTAAAAAAAAAAAAGAAAAGAAGCTTGATAAAGTGATTAATTTCATGAAACATCTACCAAATAATAAAAATTCAAAGTTGAGCACCTACTATATGTGAGGAACTACAGAAAGCATTTTACATTCATGATTTCATCTCTCCCTCTTGACAACCCTAGGAATCTATGCTATTGTCCTCTTTTACAAAGGTGGAAATTGAAGGGAATTCCCTGGCAGTCCAGTGGTTAGGATTCCGTGCTTTCACTGCTGAGGGCATGGATTCAATCCCTGTTCGGGGAGCTAAGATCCTGCAAGCTGTGTGACATGGCCAAAAAAAAAAGACAAAGGTGGAAACTGAAACTCAGAGAAGCCCATGTGACCCTGCATTAGATCCCGGGAAAATGAAGTACTGTGGGTTCAATGGAGGCCCCCAAAAGATGTAGCCACATCTTAATCCCAGAACCTGTAATTGTGACCTTATTTGGAAAAAGGGTCTTTGCAGATGCAATTAAGTTAAGGAGATAAGTTTATCCAGGTGGGCTCTAAATCCTAAATCCAATAACAAGTATTGAAGAGACAAAAAGAGGAAAGAGACAGAGAGAAGAGAAGGCCATGTAAAGACTGAGGCAGAGGGCTTCCCTGGTGGCGCAGTGGTTAAGAATCCACCTGCCAATGCAGGCGACCTGGGTTCGAGCCCTGGTCCAGGAAGATCCCACATGCTGTGTAGCAACTAAGCCCGTGCACCACAACTACTGAGCCCATGTGCCACAACTACTGAAGCTCACGAGGCTAGAGCCTGAGCTCCACAACAAGAGAAGCCACTGCAATGAGAAGCCCATGCACCGCAACGAAGAGTAGCCTCCGTTCACCGCAACTAGAGAAAGATGCGCACAGCAACGAAGACCCAATGCAGCCAAAAATAAATAAATAAATTTATAAAAAAAAAAAAAAAAGACTGAGGCAGAGACTGGAGTGATAGAGCCACAAGCCAGTGAACTCCTAGAGCCACCAGAAGCTGGAAGAGGCAAGAAAGAATTCTTCCCAAGTCTTCAGAGGGAGTGTGGCCCTGCTGACACCTTGATTTTGAACTTCCGTGATTTAGATTTCATAACTGTGAGAGAATAAATTTCTGTTGTCTTGCAACCCAAGTCCATGGTAATGTGTTACAGCAGCCCCAGGAATCTACCACATGAGGGTAGTGGAGAAGGGAAGGAGAAGAAGGAGAGTTGCCCTCTCTTGCAAAAGTTCATGTTCCTCCATCTCCTGGCAGCTGTATGACCCAATTTCCTCCCTTCTGCCCCTAGTTCACTGCACTGCAACCTCAACGGCTGCCTCTTCATTCCTGGAGTGTGCCAGCACATTCTCACCTAAAGGTCTTTGTGCTTGCTGTTCCCTCTGCCTAAAACATCTTCCCCCAGCCACCCTCAGCTCTCTGCCCCTCAGAGAGGCTATGGCATCCTCTAGAGCAGCGGTCCCCAACCTTTTTGGCACCAGGGACCGGTTTCGTGGAAGACAATTTTTCCACAGATGGCAGGGGGTGGGCTGGTGCGATGGTTCAGGCGGTGATGGGAGCGATGGGGAGCGATGGGGAGCGGCAGATGAAGCTTCCCTCACTCGCCCGCCACTCACCTCCTGCTGTGCGGTCGGATTCCTAACAGGCCACGGACTGCTACCGGGCCATGGCCCAGGGCTTGGGGACCCCTGCTCTAGAGTATCTCCCACCTCCCAAGTCACCCCATTCCTTTTATTTTTCTTTATGGCAGTCACCCCCACTTGGTGTTATACTTGTGCATGATATATGTGTTTATGTGTATAACGTCCCCCCAGTAGGACGTAGCCCCTCTAGGACAGGGGCTTTGTTCACTGCTATATCCCCAGCCTCTAGCACAGGGGTCCCCAATACCCGGGCCACAAACCCGTACCGGTCCGCGGCCTGTTAGGAACCGGGCTGCACAGCAGGATGTGAGCAGCAGGCGAGCGAGGAAAGCTTCATTTGCTGCTCCCCATCTCTCGCATTGCTGCCTTGAACCACTGCCCGCCCCCCGCCCCAGCCCCCAACAGTGGAAAAATTGTCTTCCACGAAACTGGTCCCTGGTGCCAAAATGGTTGGGGATTGCTGCTCTAGCACAGTGCCTGGCCCACAGTAGGTTCTCAATAAATATCTGTTGACTGAATGAACAAATTATCTACTAATAGCAATGGGGCTGAGGAGGAGGCAGGCCCAGATACATAGCTGTCATCCAAGCTGAAGAGGCAAGAGTGTGTGAGAAGCAGCCCTAAGAGACCCCTGGATCCCAGCCCAAGCATGATTACGAACCTCAGAAAAGCCTTTCTTCACGCCCCTCCACCTGGCTTGCCTCACCTTTCCAGCTGGTATAGTCCCCAGGGGTTCATTTGATTTGAACATCCCTGGAAAGTTCTGAAAGCTTTCTTTGCTTCTACATTTTCTCATTTTTTGCAAGCATCAAGCATGGACAGGCACCTTCTGGAAAACACACCCTCATGCACACATAGCCACACAATCTAACACATATGCTTGGCCTATCTCACACTCTTGTATGCCCTCATGGCTCAATCTACCCACCCCCAGTACTAATTACACACACCTGCGACACACACGCACACTTGGCCTGAGTCGTTCTCACTCCCCGTTTCACGCACTCCTGCACAGCCATGGTTCTGCATGTGCCTCGTGTACACAGGCAGACCTCTACCCAGGTTCCACCTGTAAACCCACTCACACTGACACACATACACACTCGTTCATTCAGCTCCTGTGGGCATGTGCACATGGACCCACTTGCACACACATCTTTGAACACACTTCCAGGCTTCTTCACACACAAACAAACAGGCAATGGCCTGGGGGTGGTAAACTACGCTGGTCAGAGCTTAGTGAGATGAGCTGCCCCAGCAGCAGTGATACCCACTGAGCACCGGCCATGTGCCAGGTACCCTGCACTTCGGGTCCTTATCTCTTTCAATCCTCACAACAATCACATGAAGTAGGTGCTATTATTAGCCCCATTTTATAGATCAGAAAACTGAGACTCAGGACCATAAATAGTAGAGTTAGGATTCTAATCCAGGCATCTGACTCCAGGCACCTGACGATATTTCCCATCCCTCATGCTCTTCTAGAACCTTGCCATTCCCCAATCAAGAGGTAGAGTCTGTGGCCCCTTCCCTTGATCTTGGGTGGGTCTTTGTGACTACCTCAACTAACAGCGTGGTGGAAATAATGCCATATGAATTCCAAGGCTAGATCATAAAAGGTGTTACATACAACATCCAAGACAAAAAAACAACCTAAGTGTCCATCGATGAATGAATGGATAAAGTAAATGTAATATATATGTGTGTATTATTGTATATATATAATATTTTATATATTATATATATATAAAATATTATTCAGCCATAAAAAGAAGGAAATCCTGCCATTTGGGACAACATAGATGAATCCTGAGGGTATTATGCTAAGTGAAATAAGTTGGAAAGAGAAAGACAAATACTGTATAGTCTCACTTATATGTGGAATCTAAAAATGTCAGACTTATAGAAACAAGATAGAATGGTGGTCGCCTTTCTGGAAGGCTGGGGGTGGAGGAAATGGGGAGATGTTGGTCAAAGAGTATAAACTTCCAGTTTTAAGATGAATAAGTTCTGGGGATCTGACGTGCAGCAGGGTGACTATAGTTAACAATACTGTATCGTATACTTGAAAGTTGCTAAGAGAATAGATCTTAAATGTTCTCACCACTACCATCACCACAACCCCCAAAATTATTGTTAGTTATGTGAAGTGAATGATGTATTAACAAACCTTATTGTGGTAATCATTCCACAATATATCCTGTATCAAATCATCACATTGGAGAGAGTAGCATTGACATATATACACTACCAAATGTAAAATAGATAGCTAGTGGGAAGCTGCTGCATAGCACAGGGAGATCAGCTTGGTGCTTTGTGACGACCTAGAGGGGTGAGATGGGGAGGGTGGGAGGGAGGCTCAACAGGGAGGGGATATGGGGATATATGCATACATATAGCTGATTCACTTTGTTATACAGCAGAAACTAACACAACATTGTAAAGCAATTATACTCCAATAAAGATGTAAAAAAAAAAAAAAATCACATTGAGCACCCTAAACTTAGACAATGTTATATGTCAATTATATCTCAATAAATCTAGATAAAAATTTTTTTAAGAATAGTTTTAGGGGGAAGAGATAAATTGGGAGATTGGGATTGACATATATACACTACTATATATAAAATAGATGACTAATAAGGACCTACTGTATAGCACAGGGAGCTCTACTCAATACTTTGTAATGACCTATATGGGAAAAGAATCTAAAAAAGAGTGGATATATGTATATGTATAACTGATTCACTTTGCTGTACAGCAGAAACTAACACAACATTGTAAATTAACTATACTCCAATAAAAATTAATAAAAAAATTTAAAAAATAAAAACAACTCAAAATAAAAAAATAAAAATACTGTAACAGAAAAATAAAGTGCAGTTAAAAAAAATAGTTTTTTAAAAAAAGGTGATACAACTTCTGCCTGGCTCTCTCTTGGCACGTTCAACCTTGTAACCCAGCTACCATGCCATGAGGAAACCCAGGCCACATGAAGAGACCATGCACAGGTTTCCTGCTGACAGCCCCACCGAGATCCCAGCCGACAGTCCGCATCAACTGGCGTGAGTGAGGAGGCCTTCAAGTGACACCAGCCCAGCCACTGTCTGATTGCAACCACACAAGAGACCCTGAAAAAGAACTGCCCAGCTGAGCCCAATCAACTCCCTAATCCAAAAGATAATAATAAAAAATGATTGTTGTTGTTTTATGCCACTAAACATGGGTGGTTTGCTACACAGCAATAGATAACCAGATGCCAGGGCAGAGAATTACCCACAACTAGCCTCAGAGTACCATGGGGAGGTGATGCCAAGCTCTTTGTCCTCCTTCTGGATCCTGCTCCTCTACCCGCAAGATCAAGGATCTCAGAGCACAACCCTCATCATCTGATCCTCACACCACAAGACCACTGGCTCATCAATCTCCTTATCTGGGTGTGAGCTCCTCAGCTCTAGGCTCGCTCTCATCCACGGCTGAATCTGTGATGATTCAGGCAAATGCTCATCCCTGAGTTTCCTCTTCTGTAATATGTGTAAGGATCTCAGCTCTGGTGACCTCACAGGGAGGCTGTGAGGATCCACCCCAGAAGCTTGAGTTTAAGGGGTTACTACTAATGCTTGCATTTTAGGATCCAGGTTGGCAACCAGAAGATAGGTAAATTACAACCAACTCATGAATTCAGGAAGTTGTGCAATGTGGGGACGTCTAGCATAGGGGCAAAGAACTCAGTGGGTGCTCTGCAAATGAGAATGACAACCAATGTTCATTAGGATGATCCCGGACCATTGAGAAAACTTCAAGTCAGAGATCAGACTGGTAGAACAACTGAAGTGGGCCAGGGGCGGGGATATATATTGGCCTGGAGAGCTTATACACCATCTAAAGAAGACAACTAATATATAGCTCACCTACCCATTGCTATATGACAACGTAGTCGCAGTGGCCAGATCTGATAATTTTTAAAAGAGAAGGTAGAAATATGGATTGCCATGTGAATTCCCTTAATTAAAAAAAAAAATTGGCAACTAATTCAAAACATTAGAAAACACCAGTTTAGGAGGCAACCATCCTGAAGACTACCATGTTCTAATCTCTGCTCAAATTTATGTATCATCCATTCCAGTCCACAAACCTTAACCAGGTAGCTGCCCTGGGCCAGGCCTGGAGCTGGACACTGAGATGCAGAGATGCCCAAGGTGTGGTGGCTGCCCTGAAGGAGGTCACAGCCTTCTGAGCTTTCAGTCATCTGCGAGGAATTTAGGGGCACATATAACACATTTTACAAAGCTGGGGGCCAAAAGCAAAACAAAACCGTGTGATGCCTGAGGGTACACTGGAAGTTCTTCTTGGGCAGAACAGCGCTGCACATTGGGTAAAGGAATCACCAGGGTACTGAGATAAGTTTTGGAGAGATTAGGGAGGGTGACACTATGTTGGTGCACGTGTGAGTGTCCCCTTCAGGGCCAGAGGGACAGAGAGGGAGGGTGTATACGTGTGGGAAGCAGAAGTGATCAAGGCCAAAGCAGCAGAGCTATGGGGCCAAGAGCCTACACCCTGAGCAAGGCAGAGCTGGGTTCAGACCCTTACTCTGCAGCTTACCAGCTGGGTTTTCCTTCCCTCAGTTTCCTTATCTATAAAATACAGTTAAGGGGATTCCCTCATGGTCCAGTGGTTAGGACTCTGTGCTTTCACTGCTGAGGGCACAGGTTCAGTCCCTGGTCGGGGAACTGGAATCCCTGCAAGCTGCGTGGTGTGGAAAAAAAAAAATATATACAGTTAATAATGATTTTTATCTCATAGGCTTGTTGAGGGGGTTAAACAGGATTATCTGCAATAAGGGCCTGAAACAGTTCATGATGTTAGCTGCTATTTTTCCCCCTCTCTTTTTACTCTGCCACGACTATGTAAATATTCCCACACCTGGGCAGGTTTCTTTCTGCTTTCTCTGCCTGGCTTTTTCTGAAGACCCAGATGGGTGCCTTTCCTCTGAGAAAACCCCGCAGCCCAAGGCTGATGCATTATCTTCTCCATCCACTCTGGACCCTCTGCTCAGACCTGCCCTGGCATCAGTGATCTGTATGGAAATGCTTGGTGAGTATTTCTCCCCAACAGGAAGGAAGTTCCTTGAAGGCAGGGGCCAGGTCTGAGTCATCTGTGTTCCGCAGTAGCCTGCCCCTGAGTGGGTGCCAGCAACGTTTGTGGAATGAATGCAAGGGAAGAGGAAGGGAAGGGCTTCACAAACAGCTTACAGATCACTGGCTCAACATTCCTCAGACCCCAGAACCCTGGCAGTTATAGCACATCCGATCTAACACCTAACAGAGTGTGGGCAAGTGGCTGAATATGTGTGAGTGAGTATGGGAGAGTGTGAATATGTATGAGTGAATATGTGTGTGTGTGTGGATTTGTGTGTGATGGTGAGGAAAGTATACAGGTGTGAATGGACATGTGTGTGAGGGTTTGTACTGTATTCACGCATAAACACACACATGTTCACTAAGATGGCACTCCAGGGAGCAGGGTCTTTTCTTGTTCCTTCTTGTATTCTAGCACTCTCAAATGAATGCGGGGTGGTGGGGTGTAGGGGAGAGCAAGATGGGAAAGCAGAGTAGCACAGTGCTTATCAGCAGAGGTTCTTGATCAGACATCATTGGTGCTTCCTAACTTTGGGCAGATCAACCACTATAAGCCTCAGGTTTTCATCTATAAGATGGGTATAACTACAGCACCTACGTATAGGGTGGTGCATAGGAAGTACTCGAATGTTGACTAGTATCGTTATACAGGGTGTCACTATCAACACTCAGAGCAGATACTTCCACCAGCTAAAGGCACATGAAACAAGTCAAAAGGCTACTCACTAGCTATGTCCATCAAACTTCTCTGAGTCTTAGTTTCTTCTGCGAGAGGCAGCATAAAGTGCATTTTGCCTGTGTTCCAGGGAAGCTGGGAGGTTTGTGTGAGATCACAGGACTGCGGCAGGCTGAAGCCAAAGCTAGGAGCAGGGTGCCCTCTCCTGGCATTGCGGGGTAAAGGTTGGCTCCCGCCAGAGAGAGGCGGGGTGCTGTCAGGACTCCCAGCCAAAGGATCCCAGCGGGGGGGCAGTGGGCTGGGGAACTTCCTCCTCCCTCTTTGCCTGCTGAACTCTTCCTGCCTCAGATCTCGCTTCAGGACGTCCTCCCTGACCCTTGGCCACACTGAGCCAGGTAGCCCTGATTCAAGCTCTCAGAGCATCCTGTGTTCAGTTTGTATTCCTCTGTGGAATTCCTTAGGCAGTGTCTATCTCTCCGCGAGGGAAAGGATCATCTGAGAAATGAAAAGGAGTAGGAGCATCCCAGGCCGCTGGATTCCTAGGGTCCCTGGACTAGGGTCCCAGCAAATGTTAGAATAAAAGGATTGTGGAAGCCCGGACTGGAGTGGGAACTGACCCAAGAGGACATTCAGCCCCCTTGGGGAAGGCTCCAGCCTCTGTCCGGGACATGAGAGACCTGGATTCAGGGAGCTCCTGACCGCCTCCCCCCAAGGACAGCCAGGTCTGTGGGCTGAAGACACACCACCAGGTGGGCTCCTAAGCAAACATCTGAGAGCAATAATTCATTCTACAAATATTGGGTGCCTTCTGTGTGGCAGGCACTGAGCGAGGCATTGGGAATACAGCAGTGGGCAAAACACGTTCCTGACCCTCCTGCAAGTAGTGGGACAGACACATAATCAGACAATTTCGACAATATAGTCATACCTCCTTCCCGCCCCACCCCCTTTTTACAGGTGGAAAGACTGAGACTCAGGGCACTCTGCTAGTGAGGAACATTCTCTTGTATTCTTTGAATCTGGAGGGCTCTTCCAAGGGGAGAAGCATGTCGGTGGGTGGGCGCAGCCAGCTCCTGGGACTCTCATCGGCCCCCTCACCACGCAGAACAGTCTGGGATAAGAAGAACTGAGGCGCGGGGTAGGGGAGGGACTGTTCCAAGCTCTCTAAGAAATCCCCCCATTTTTGTACTCTGCCGCCCAGCAGTGACATCAAGGCAGACCCGAGGGGCATTTACAAACATGAGGGGGCCTGGGATTAGCGGCGTGGAAGGAGTTAGGGAGCGGGGGAGACACCCTGATAGGGGTGCAGCAGTGGGGGAGGTCTCCAGAGAACTGCATTATTCTATCTCACCCCCATCAGCGGGTGTCCTCAGCATGTGGAATCCACTCCCCCATCTCACAGCCTCCCAATTAATTCAGAGTCTGAGCAAGGCAGTCTAGAGGACCCCTTGGCCAATGGGCAGGCTCCCTCCCTCTCCGCCCCTCTCCACCCTCCAAGCTGAGGACCTAAGTGTCTGCAAAAGCAAACACTGAAAGGGCAGGTTCAAAGGGCGGGGTGGGGGGGAGGCCGGGGGGCGGGGAGGGGGCTGGGTGAGGCCACAGGGCCTGGCCTGTCTCTGCCTATTGTTTCCGGTGCCCCACGGCCTCCCCAGAGCCCGCCACCCCCGCCTGGCCTGGGGGAAGGGGGTCTGACAATTATTTGTCCACTCTGGCCTTCAGCAGAGTGGGCGGGGACAGGTCTCCTCACCACCCCCCTCCAAGCACTGGTAGCTGTTGTTTGTGTACCCAGCCTGATATATATGTAGGTATGTATCTATCTCTATATATTTCATATATAGGCAAAAACCTGTTTGTGTGTTTTTTTCCACTTACACACTAACATACTAGGCACACTGTTCCGCAAGTTGCCTTCTTTTTTCTTCACTTAACATTTTATCTTGACAATTGATCATTGTATATCTATAGATAAACATCTCTTTTTAAAAAAAAAGTGGCTGCCAAAGTATTCCACCACGTGGACTGTACCATCATTTAT
Organism: Eubalaena glacialis; assembly: GCF_028564815.1. Classification (NCBI taxonomy): domain Eukaryota; kingdom Metazoa; phylum Chordata; class Mammalia; order Artiodactyla; family Balaenidae; genus Eubalaena; species Eubalaena glacialis. The sequence continues at coordinate 25,437,468 of NC_083728.1, forward strand.
TTAACAAGTATCCTACTGAATGACGTTTAGAGTATTTCCAATCTTTTGCTCTTAACGTCATTTCACTCACGTGTGCTTACACTTTGGGAAAAATTCCTAGAAGTGGAACTGCTTGGTCAAAGGGTATATGAGTTTGTAATCTTGTTAGCTATTACCAGAGTATTGCCCATGAAAGTTGGACCAATGTACAACACGAAAAGCAACGTATGAGGGGGCCTGCTTCCCCACGGCATTACCAACAGATAACTAACAATTATCACACTTTATTTTTATCAATCTGCTAGTATACTTAAAAAGAAAATGAATCAAACCCCCTCCCAAACCACATGGATTCCACCCCCATCTGGCACTAATAAGGAATCTCTTCCCCTCCCTGATTTTGTTTGTTTGTTTGTTTCTTTTTCATTATATAATAATAAAAGGGTCAATCCACCAAGAAGACAAAGCAATCCTAAAGGCATATGCAGGGAACAATAGAGCTGCAAACCATGTGAAGCAAAACTGATAGAACTGAAAAGAGAAATAGACACATCTATAATTATAGAACAATTGATAGAACAACTAGACAGAAAATCAGCAAGAATATAGAAGACCTAAACAACATCATCAACCAAAGTAGCTAACTGACACATATAGAATAATCCACCCAACAACATAAGAATACACATTCGTTTCAGGTGCCCAAAGAACATATACTGTGATTGACCACATCCTGGGTCATGAAACAAGTCTTAACACATTTAAAAGAATTGAAATCATACAGAGTGTGTCCTCTGATCACAATGGAATCAAACTTACAAATCAAATTACAGAAAGATAACGGGAAAATATCAAACACTTGAAAACTCAACAATATACTTCTTAAATACAGGTTTTCCCTGCTGTCTGAAAGAGCATTCCTATGAAACTTTTCCTAAGCTTAAATGGTGTAAAGCAAACAAGCAATTACCTTAGGACACATTTTACTAGTAGATGCACAAAATAAGTCAAGATAAAGCACAGATGCTTACAGACACAGGTCAAAGCTATGGCGGCTTGATGCTGAGATGCTAAGTATTGTTCCTGGGCAAGGAGCTTGGTGGTGCCATTCTTGCTGCTTGGTGTGCGCACCGCCTCTGTAATAGTTTGCTGCAAAACAAAGGCTGAATGCTATTTTCGCTCTTTTCCTTTTTTTGTAAAAGTGAAAATACTTTTTGGGATTTCTTTAATTAGTGAAAATAGGTACTAGTTGGTCTTTCATAAAAGTGAAGCAGCATATAGCAAACTTTTTCATAGAAAATGGAGGATATCTGTAGTCCCTAGGTCAAAGAGAAAGTCTCAAGGGAAACTTAAAAATACATTGAGGACTTCTCTGGTGGCGCAGTGGTTAAGAATCTGCCTGCCAATGCAGGGGACATGGGTTCAATCCCTGGTCCGGGAAGATCCCACATGCCATGGAGCAACTAAGCCCGCACGCTGCAACTACTGAAGCCTGTGCGCCTAAAGCCCGTGCTCCGCAACAAGAGAAGCCTCCGCAATGAGAAGCCTGCGCACTGCAACGAAGAGTAGCCCCCTCACTCACCACAACTAGAGAGAAAGCCCACGCACAGCAATGAAGACCCAACACGGCCAAAAAATAACAAATAAAAATTTTAAAAATACATTGAATGAAAATAGAAGTATAACATATTAACATTTGTGTGGAAGCATCGCTGGGAGGGAAATTTACAGCACTAAATGCATACATTAGAAAAGAAGAAAAGTCTCAAATCAATAATCTAAGCTCCTACCTCAAGAACATAGAAAAAGCAGAGCGAAATAAACCTAAAGCAAGCAGAAGGAAGGAAACAGTAAAGATAAGACCAGAAACCCATGAATTGAAAACAGAAAAACAATAGAGAAATTCAGTGAAACCAAAAGCCAGCCCTTTGAAAAGGTTGATAAAATTGACAAACCTCTAGGAAGACTGACAAAGAAAAAAGAGAGAAAAGATATAAATTACCAATATCGGTAATGAAACAGGGGTATCACTACAGACCACATAGACATCAAGAGCATGATAAGGAGGGGGTGCATGAGGGGGAATAGAATGAAGGCAGTCAAAAGGTTCAACCTTCCAGTTATAAGATAAATTAGTACTAGGGGTGTAATGTACAACACGATAAATACAATTAACATGGCTGCATGTTATACATGAAAGTTGTTGAGAGTAAATCCTAAGAACTCTCATCACAAGGAAACATATTTTTTCTATTTCTTTAAGTTTGTATCTATATGAGATGATGGATGTTCTCTCAACTTATTGTGGTAATCATTTCATGATGTATGTAAGTCAAATCATTATGTTGTACACCTTAAACTTACACAGGGCTGTCTGTCAATTATATCTCAATAAAACTGGAAGAAAAAAAGAGCATAATAAGAGCACAAATAATTCTACGCATAAATTTGACATCTTCAACAAGATGGTCCACTCCTCAAAAACCACAAACTACCACAACTCATTTAACGTGAAATAGATAATTTGAATAGCCCTATAACTATTGTTAAAATCAAGACAACAGGCCCCAAATGGAGTCACTTATGCTAAGTCCCACATCATCAAACCGAAACTTAATTACAATTTCGGCCTCTTCCAGAAATGGAATCTTAAACAGGTTAATCAGGAATCACCAGGTCAGCACTAGTGAGGTAATATGCCTGATAGAACCTACCATCCCTTAAAGGAAAATTTAATTTCCTTATCCTGCTCCCTTATGCCTATAAAAGTCTTTCATTTTGTACAGCTCCTTGGAGCTCCTTTCTGTCTGCCAGATGGGATGCTGCCTGATTCATGAATCATCGAGTAAAGACAATAAGATCTTTATTTTTTTAAAACAGAACTTTCTTTTTTTTTTAATTTTAACTTTTAATTTTTAATTTTGACTGTGTTGGGTCTTCATTGCTGTGCACTAGTTGTGGCGAGCGGGGGCTACTCTTTGTTGTGGTGCATGGGCTTCTCATTGCGGTGACTTCTCTTGTTGTGGAGCATGGGCTCTAGGCACATGGGCTTCAGTATTTGTGGCACGTGGGCTCAGTAGTTGTGGCTCGTGGGCTCTGAAGCACAGGCTCAGTAGTTGTGGCACATGGGCTTAGTTACCCCCGCGGCATGTGGGATCTTCCCGGACCAGGGCTCGAACCCGTGTCTCCTGCATTGGCAGGCAGATTCTTAACCACTGCGCCACCAGGGAAGTCCCCAATAAGATCTTTAAAATTAATTCAGTTGAATTTTGTTTTTTAACACTATTAAGGAAACTGAATTCATAATTTAAAAACTCTCAAGAAATTTCCAGGCCCAGATAGTTTCATTGGAGAATTCTACCAAAGTGATTTTTTTGTTTTGTTTTTTGTTTTGGCCACGCCACATGGCTTGTGGGATCTTAGTTCTCTGACCAGGGATGGAACCTGCGCCCCCTGCAGTGGAAGGGCAGAGTCCTAACCACTGTACTGACAGGGAATTCCCTCTACCAAAGTTTTAAAGAAGAATTAACACCAATTCTACACAATCTCTTCCATAAAATAGGAGAGGAGGGAACACCTCCCAATTCATTTTAAGAAGCTATATTATCCTGATACCAAAACCAGACAAAGACATACAAAGAAAGAAAACTACAGCCCAATATTCCTCCTGAATATAGATGCAAAATTCCTTAACAAAGTTTTAGCAAATAGAATTCAGTAATAATAAAAATAACTGTGGGACTTATTCTAAGGATGGAAAGTTGGCTGCATATTTCAAAACCAATCAATGTAATCCACTATTTTAACAGTCTAAAGAAGAAAAACATCATGAGATCAATTGATATCAGAAAAAGCACATGACAAAATTCAACTCTGTTCATGATTTTTTAAAAAAACACTAGAAAAATAGGAGTAGAGAAGAACTTTCTCAACTTGATAAAGAGCATCTACAAAAAATCTATGGCTAATGTACTTAATGGTGAAAGATAATACTTTCCACCTAAAATCGGGAACAAGGCAAGGATGTCTATTCTCATCATTCTTATTCAATACAGTGCTGAACATTCTAGTCAGTGCAGTAAGGCAAAAGGAAAAAAAGGCATACAGATCAGAAAGGAAAAATAAAATGTCCCTATTTGTAGGTGACATGATTGGTTACATAGAAAATTCCAAGAATCTACAAAAAACAAAACAAAGCTTCCATAATATGTAAGTTCAGCAAGGGTAATCTTATATCAGCAGGATATAAAAGAACCACACAAATATCAATTGTATTTCTATACATTAGCAATGAACACATGGACACCAAAACTAAAAATGCAATATCATTCAGAAGGAGGAAGAGGAGAAAAAGAAGAAGAAATACTTAGGTATAAATCTAACAGAATATGGACAGGAGTTGTATGCTGAAAACTACAAGACACTGATAAGGGAGAAAAAGAAGATCTAAATAAATGGAGAAACATACAATGTTCTTGGGTTGGAAGAATCAATATCCTCAAACTGATATATGGTTTAATATAATTCCTACCAAAATTCCTGTAAGATTTTTTTTTAGTAGATATAGACAAGGTTATGCTAAAATTTATATGGAAAGGCAAAGGAACTAGAACAGCTAAAACAAGTTTGAAAAAGAAGAATAAAATGGGAGAAATCAGTTAACTTGCTTTCAAGACTTAATAGCTACAGTAATCAAGACCGTAGGGACAGACACATAGATCAATGGAACAGAATAGAGAACTCAGAAATAGATGGAAATAAATGTGCCCAACGGATTTTTGACAAAGGTGCAAAAATAATTCAGTGGAGGAAAGATAACCAACAAATGGTGCTGGAACAATTGAACACTCGTGGGCAAAACAAGCAAATGAACAAACAAAAAGCAACGACAAAAGAACCCCTCAAACTAAACCTCATGCCTTATACCAAAATTAACCCAAAATGAATCATGGACTTAAATGTAAAATGCAAACTATAAAACTTTTAGAAAGCATCACAGGAAAAAATCTTTGGGATCTAGGGCTAGGCAAAGAATTCTTAGCTTAAAAACAAAAGCATGGTCCATAAAACAAAAAATTGATAATTGGATTACATCAAAATCGAAAACTTTTGCTTTGCATAAGTCCTTGTTAAGAGAATAAAAGGGAATTCCCTGGTGGTCCAGGGGTTAGGACTTGGCGCTGTCACTGCCATAGGCCTGGGTTTAATCCCTGGTTGGGGAACTAAGATCCCGCAAACCACGCAGCATGGTAAAAAAAAAAAAGTAGGGAGAGAGAGAGAGAAAGAGAATAAAAAGACAAGCTATAGAATAGGAGAAAATATTTGCAAACTACACATACAGCACGGGGCTGGTATCTAAAATATATAAAGAACTCTGAAAACTCAACAGTAAAAAAAACTCCAAACCGTTCAACTAGAAGATGGGCAAAAGACATGAAAGAGATATTTCACCAAAGAGGATATACAAATGGCAAATACACATATGAAAAAAATGTTCAACATCATTAGCCATTAGGGAAATGCAAATTAAAACCACATGAGTATTACTATACATGTATCAGAATGGCTAAAATAAAAAATAGTGACAACACCAAACGGTGGCAAGGTTGTGGAGAAACTGAATCACTCCTTCATTGCTGGTGGGCAAGTAAAGTGGTACAGCCTCTCTGGAAAACAGTTTGGCAACTTATTCTCATGAAACTGAACATGCAATTACCATACAACCCAGCAATTGCACTCACTTCTGAGCATTTATCCCCCAAAAATGAAAACTTATATTCACATGAAAATCTGTACACAAATATTCATAACTGCTTTATTTGTAATAGTCAAAAACTGGAAACAAACCAGATGTCTTTCAGTAGATGACTGGTTAAACAAAGTAGTGCATCCATATTAAGGAATACTACTCAGGGGTAAAAAGGAATGAACTATTGACAGATGCAGTAACCCAGATGAATCTCCAGAGAATTATGCTGAGTGGAAAAAGCCAATTCCAACAGGTTACACAGTGTATGATTCCATTTATATAACATTCTTGAAATGACAAAATTATAGAAATGGACCACAGATTAGTGGTTGCCAGGGGCTCAGAATGGGGTAGGAATAGGAGAGAAGTGGGTGTGACATGAGGGATTCTTGTGGTAATGGAAATGTTCTGTATCTTGACTGTATCATTGTCAATATCCTGGTTGTGATTTTGTACATTGTTTTGCAAGATGTTACCATTGGGGGAAACCAGGTAAAGGGGCCATGGAATCTCTCTCTACTCTTTTTTTTTTTTGTATTTTAAAAATTAATTAATTAATTAATCAATTTGGCTGTGCTGGGTCTTAGTTGTGGCACGTGGGATCTTCATTGCTGTGTGCAGGATCTTCGTTGCGGCACGCAGGATCTTTTAGTTGCGGCATGCGGGCTCTTTAGTTGTGGCATGCAGACTCTTAGTTGTGGCATGCATATGGGATCTAGTTCCCTGACCAGGGATCGATCCTGGGCCCCCTGCATTGGGAGTGCGGAATCTTAAATTTTCAGTAGGAGGTTCTCACTAGGTTTATTCTGGAGCAGGACACTTTTGTTCTGATGATAAAGAAATGTATATTTAAATTATGTATCATTTTCACTTACTAAATTAGCGAAAAAGAAAACAAAAGAAGTCCACCAGGACTTCCCTGGTGGCGCAGTGGTTAAGACTCCTTGCTCCCAATACAGGGGGTCCAGGTTTGATCTCTGGTCAGGGAACTAGATCTCACATGCATGCTGCAACTAAGAGTTCGAATGCCACAACTAAGGAGCCCGCCAGCTGCAACTAAGACCCAGCACAACCAAAAATAAATTTTAAAAAAAGATGGGCTTCCCTAGTAGTGCAGTGGTTAAGAATCTGCCTGCCAATGCAGGGGACATGGGTTCGAGCCCTGGTCTGGGAAGATCCCACATGCCGCAGAGCAACTAAGCCCGTGTGCCACAACTACTGAGCCTGTGCTCTAGAGCCCGTGAGCCACAGCTACTGAAGCCTGCACGGCTAGAGCCCGTGCTCTGCAACAAGAGAAGCCACCGCAATGAGAAGCCCGCACACCGCAAGGAAGAGTAGCCCCCCCTCACCACAACTAGAGAAACCCCACAAGCAGCAACGAAGACCCAACGCAGACAAAATAAATAAATAAATGTATTTTAAAAAAGAAAGAAAACAAGGATGATATAAATGATGATGAACATGCAGTGACAAACAGATGACTTTTAGAAAACAACATGGCAATAAAATCAGGAGAATCTTCAAAAATGCTTCTGTCCAGGGCTTCCCTGGTGGCACAGTGGTTGAGAATCTGCCTGCCAATGCAGGGGACACGGGTTCATGCCCTGGTCTGGGAAGATCCCACATGCCGTGGAGCAACTGGGCCTGTGAGCCGCAATTACAGAGCCTGCGCGTCTGGAGCCTGTGCTCCGCAACAAGAGAGGCCGCAATAGTGAGAGGCCCGCGCACCGCGATGAAGAGTGGCCCCCGCTTGCCACAACTAGAGAAAGCCCTCGCACAGAAACGAAGACCCAACACAGCCATAAATAAATTAAAAAAAATTTTAAAAAAATGCTTCTGTCCTTTGGTCAAATTACTCCAAATTCTAGGATTTTTTTCCCAAGGAAATTATTCAAAATATATGGGAAATTCTGCATGAATGAACAACTCATTGTACTTCTAATAGTGAAAAAATGGAAAACCGCTATTACTCCATGAGAGTGGTGTGACATATCCACTCTAAGTGCACTTTTTAAAAAAAATTAATGAATGAATTAATTTATTATTTACTTTTGGCTGTGTTGGGTCTTCGTTGCTGCCCGCGGGCTTTCTCTAGCTGCGATGAGCGGGGGCTACTCTTCATTGCGGTGCGTGGGCTTCTCGTGGTTTCTCTTGTTGCAGAGCACGGGCTCTAGGTGCACAGGCTTCAGTGGTTGTGGTGCACAGGCTTCAGTAGTTGTGGTTCACAGGCTTTGTTGCTCCACGGCATGTGGGATCTTCCTGGGCCAGAGCTCGAACCCGTCTCCCCTGCATTGGCAGGTGGATTCTTAACCACTGCGCCACCAGGAAAGCCCCCTTCTATGTGCACTTTTAAAAGATTATCCTCTGGACTTCCCTGGTAGTCCAGCAGTTAGGACTCCACGCTCCCAATGCAGGGGTCCCGGGTTCAATCCCTGGTGGGGGAACTAGATCCTGCATGCCACAATCCCGCATGTGGCAACTAAGACCTGGCGCAGTCAAATAAATAAATGAACACTTAAAAAAAAAATTATCCTCAAACATATTCACTTTTCTTGTTGGAGTATAGGTTACATGTGTATGCATTTGTCAAAATTCATCCAGATAATACTTAAGTTCCGTGCATATCACTGTATATAAAATACCCCTCAACTAAAAATGAAAAGAAGATCACATATTATATGATTGCACTTATATGACATGTCCAGAATAGGTAAACCTATCAAAACCGAAAATACATTGGTTAGTGGTTGCCAGAGGCTGGTGGGAGGGAAGAATAGGAATGGATTGCTAATGGGTAGAAGGTTTCTTTATGGGATGATGAAATGTTCTGGAATTAGATCATGGTGATGGTTGCACAATCTTGGTGACTATACCGAAACGACTGAACTGTACATTTAAAAATGGTGAATTTTATGCTCTGTGAATTATATCTCAAAACAGTGGAGGAAAATTATCCTCATATAGTGACATAAAAATTATATGAGTATATTTATGTATATAAAATATATATATTAAAGGTAAAGACGACAAGGAAAAATATAAAAAACACAGTAAGCAGTGACGGCACTGTCGGGTGGTGGGTGCAGGATTGTGTGGCTCTGTCAGACCCTCCTGTGCCCCACTTCGGATTCTCTCCACCTCACCTGCCTCTCATCCCAGACCTGCTGGGGAAACCAATTCTGCACAGGCTCCTACTAGTTTCCTGCAGGTCATCCCCGGCTGTGCCTGCCCCAGGCCTGGCCCATACCTTTAGCTCCCCTCCCAAGGTTTCTTGCTCAGGGCATTTGCATGCATCTCCTGGAAGCTCAGGCAGGTTAATGACCTGTGCGGAGACACTAGGACCTGTTGGGGTCGGAAGCTGGTGGATCAATAATTCCCCCTTTTTTCTCTCAAATGAAGGGTACAAACAATGTATATCTGCGTGAATATCATGGTCTCAAAGTCCCATGGACGCAAAATTCCAGCAGAGCACGATGTATGGATTTCAGCAAGACTCAAAGAGAGCACAAACCAGTACAAACCAGAGCTTGATTTGAACACAGAAAAACCTTAACAACCAAGGGACTCTGCCATGTCTTTCTCATGTTACTCTGTATTAGCCAAACACACTGAAAATGCAGAAGGAAAGGAAAGATGGGGAAATCCATAGTTCCTTTTCCTTTTGGTCCTTCCTTACTCACCAGTAAGCTGAGGGCAGAGTGCTGATAAAATGTGCACATATAATGTGCACATATCAAAAAGTAAAATGAAGTTGTTTTTTTTTCCTTGGCGCAGTGCGGCTTGCAGGGTCTTAGTTCCCCCACCGGGGGAAGCACCAAGTCCTAACTTCTGGACCGCCAGGGAAGTCCCAAAGGAAGTTTTTTTGTGTGCACTGTTTACTCTTTCTGGTTAGAACAAAACACATATGCATATACAAGCTATGAAATACAAATTCTGTAATTTTGGTGACTCTACAACATGAACTAAATGCTCTTATATTTACCTTTAAAACTGCATTGTACAATGTAAATATGAATGGTAAAATTTAAATTAAAATTTTTTTTTACTTAGTGTGACATTAAATAGCAAATAAAAAACATGATAAGTCGGGAGAGAAACTGCGGAAGAGAAGGAAAGCTCTATATCTGTATTTTAGTACTTCGATGGCACTCTCCCCTCCCCCTAGTGCTTTTTTTTTTTTTTTTTGGCTGAGCCTTGGGGCTTGTGGGATCTTAGTTCCCCAACCAGGGATTGAAGCTGGGCCCTTGGCAGTGAGAGCTCGGAGTCCTCACCACTAGACCGCTGGGGAATTCTGCCCCCCGCAACGCTTTTTGAACAAGGGCCTTGCATTTTCACTCTACACTGGGCATCGTAAATTATGTAGCTAGCTGTGGGTATAGAAACACATTTCATTCAGTTCCTCAGGTGGTTCCATGGTGAGATGGAGCAGCCCAGAACGGTGGCTAGCCAAGTGATACAGCTGCCCACTTGGTCATTCTCTCCTCTGCTCCCTCATCCTCCCTCAGTCTGCACCCCTGGATCACACACCCTAAAGGTCCAAACTTAAACCTATGTCGTGAGTTCTACTTTCTATGAAACTCAGGCTAAGACAGATGCTTTTTTCCCCTGTTCTCTATTTTTCAACTTCTCTCTGTTAGAATGAAAAATAAATTTGATTTATTGTCCAAAAGGTAAAATGTAACTACATTCATTCATTCAACCAGTCAACCAGACAACAAATTAAGCATCTACTATGTGCCAGGATGATTTTTTTGTTTTCTGTTTTTCTTTTTTTTTTTTTGGCCACGAGGCACGGCATGCAGGATCTTAGTTTCCTGACCAGAGATTGAAACTGTGCCCCCTGCAGTGGAAGACGGGAGTCCTAACCACTGGACCTCCAGGGAATTCCCCAGGATGATCTTCCTAGGAACCCAAGGGACCAAAGTAGGGCTGACAACACTGCTGCAATGGGAAACACAGTGTCTCAGGTTGGAAGGGACTTCAGAAGTCTCAGGTTGGAAGGGCTTCTCTCTCTCCACTGAGTCACAGAAAAAGAATAATAAAGCTACATTTTGGCACACCTGCTTTATAGGAAGATCAGTGGCTTATCATGCAAAGGGTCAGGAAGAACTTTCTAAGCAGAAGGAATAGCATGTGCAAAGGCCTTTGGGCAGGACAAAAAAATCCTTATCTGAAATTGCTTGTTCATTTCTTTGTTATTTTCCACCCCTTGCCCACTAGAATGCAAACTCCATGAGGGCAGGGGCTGTGTCTGGCTTGAACACAGCTGCATTCTCAGAAGCTACCTCAGTGCCTGGCAGTTAGTAGAACTTGATCAATACTTAATGAATGAATAAATGAAGGACCTCAACTTCTGGTTTTATTAATATTTATATTATTATTTTTAAAAGTTAACCAGGGTCTGTGCTGGATCCTGGGGCTAAAGAGGAAGAGCCCCGCCCCCCCACAAAGATGGTATGAAACAATGTGGAAAGTACAGTGCTAGAGTTGCATTAGGGATTTTGTGGGAGCACAGAGGAGATATCTATTCTGGCCTGGGCGGGGGTGTCAAGGAAGGGCCGGGCTTTAAAGGACAAGTGGGACTTTGACAGGAAGTCTGGGGTCAGGGAGCATCCAGGGAGAAAGGGGAGAATATCAAGGCAGGAAAGAACATGGTGTGGGAGAACCATCCACAGGTTTTGAGTTGCTATAATGTGAACTGTGATGCTGTTGGGGGCAAAGAGACAAGGTGAGGTGCATAGCAGGGACCACACCAAGGGGGGCCTTGAAGGTGCTTGGACCTTCTCCTGAGGCCAGCAATCTCCGTAAGTTTTGTTCAAATGAACTTAAAATACATACATTAGCAAATATGTCCTTAGCTGATATCTCCCAAAGCACGATATACACTTAGGATGGATTTTTGTCATTAACTGACACCATTACTCTCACTTGGTCTGTATGTCTGACCTTTGTCTGAGGTCAGTGTCATGTGAGGTAGCAGAGACTTCCTGAGGGAAGGGGGTCCACACCTGGGAGGGGTGGGCAGTGGGGTCCTTACCCCCACCTTTCAGAATTCTGCAATACACTGTTGTGTGTAGTGTGTGCCTCTATCAGGCTAAGCAAACATAAATATCATGTTACCAGTTTTCCTATATTAGCCCCACAAAATGGACAATTGGCTTCAAAATATTCCTGCAAAGCAATGGTAAGTTCCAGATAATGCTAAAGTTACAACAGCGAACAAATAGAAAAGGGTGAAGCTGACAGTTCTCCTCCTCTTCATGTGAACTCCTGTCCTTGTCAGTCATGTTGTAAGGAATGTAATAATATTTGAGAAAAAAAAATTGATCAAAAAGACACTTTAGAGACCACTGCTTTAGGCAACCGGAAGCCAATGAACAGTTTTAAGCAGGAGGAAGATATAGGCGTATGTGTGTTTTCAAAATATCACTCTGGGGAATTCCCTGGCGGTGCAGTGATTAGGGCTCGGTGCTTTCACTGCTATGGACCGGGTTCGATCCCTGGTCTGGCACCTAAGATCCTGAAAGCCACGTGGTGTGGCCAAAATATATATATGTGTGTGTGTATATATATTATCACTCTGGCTATAGGGTTGAGGATGAATGGGACACAGCTAGGCTGGATGCTTGAAGACCAGTGAGGAGGCTGGTGCACTGATCCAGCTGGGAGGTGATGAAGGATGGAATCAGGCTGTTGGTCATGGGGTAGAGAGGGGGGAACGGATTTTATAGCTCTCTCTCTCTCTTTTTTTTTTTTTTTTGGTCGCAACGTGAGGCTTATGGGATTTTAGTTCCTCCACCAGGGATTGTACCCTGGCCCTTGGCAGTGAGAGTTTGGAGTCCTAACCACTGGACTGCTAGGGAATTCCCTATAGCTCTATTGATGATAATAAAATGTGCAATTACTTGGTGGAGGGAGGTGCCAGTCAGTCAATCAGATGAAGGACACAAGAGGTAGTAGAACAAGATAAGGGGGCCAATGTCCACCTCTTCCATTTACCATTGTACTAGAAGTCCAGCCAGTGCAGTAAGGCAAGAAAAAAAAGACAAAACAGTGTCAGGATTGGAAAAAAAAAACCAAAATTATCCTTGCTTACAGAGGATATGATTGTGTACATAGTCAACACAAGTATTTAAAAGCAAGTAAGAGCTCATCAAGGCTGCTGAACAGAAGATCAATCTACTAAAAGCAATCCATTTGTAAACACCTGCCACAAACATCTAAAAAATAAAAAAATTTTAAATAACATAAAAAACACCTAGAAATCAACCTAACAAAATATATTCAGGATCTTTATAGAGAAAAATAAATAACTTTATTTTAAAAATTTATTTATTTTTTATTTATTTTTGACTACGTTGGGTCTTCATTGCTGCATGGGTTTTCTCTAGTTGCAGAGAGCGGGGGCTAGGCGCATGGGCTTCATAGTTGTGGCACGCAGGCTCAGTAGTTGTGGTGCACGGGCTTAGTTGCTCCGTAGAGTATGGGATCTTCCCAGACGAGGGCTCGAACCCGTGTCCCCTGCATTGGCAGGCAATTCTTAACCACTGCGCCACCAGGGAAGTCCCGAGAAAAATAAATAAGTTTATTGAAATACACTAAAGAAGATCTAAATAAATGGAGAGAGAAAAAAACCCAAAAACACAAAATAAAATAAATAAGTGCAGAAATACATATAAATATATAATACATATATAAAAATATATATCAATATATACATCAATATGTACCATGTTAATGTTGATATACTCAATGACATAAAGATGTTAACTCTCCCCCTAAGTAATTTACAGATTAATACAATTTTAGTAAAAATTCAAAAAAGCTTTTTTTCCCCTAAAACTTGACAAGGTGACTCTAAAATGTCTCAGACAGTGCAAGATGCTCTTTTTTTTTTTTTTGGCTATACTGCGCGGCTTGCGGAATCTCAGTTCCCTGGTCAGGGATTGAACCCAGGCCACAGCAGTGAAAAGCCAGAATCCTAACCACTAGGATTAGGTCCTTAGTCCCTAACTAAGCCACCAGGGAACTCCCACAAGATACCCTTGAAGAAGAACAAGGTGTGAGGACTTCCCCTACCAAATCAAGATTTATTATAAATCTTTAGTAATTTAACAGTGCATATACAGATCAATGTGTCAAAATAGAGAGATAGGAATAACCCGTGGATTTATGGACACTTAATGTATGACAGAGATGGCCCTATAGGTCACTGGGAGAAGGATGCACTATCCCATAAGTGGTGCTGGGACAACTGCTTATCCTTATGGGAAAAAAATGAAATAGAATTCCTACCTCACACCACATACATATTTGAACTATAAAACTTTGGGATAACAATATAGGAGAAATTCTTTATGACTTTGGGGTATATAGGTTTTCTAAAACAAGACAAAAACTGCCACTAACACTACGGGAAAAGATTGATAAATCTGACTATATTAAAACTAAGAATTTTTATTTATCAAAAAACAACAGAGAGGGTGAGAACACAAACCACAAACCTGGAGAAGATATTTGCATCACATATAATTAGCAAAGGACTAGTATCCAGAATATGTAAAGAATTCCTATTAGCTGAAAAGAAAAACAAACCACCTAGTTTTAAACAGGCAAAGACATGAATGGAACCTTTACAGACAAAGACTCCCAGAAGGGTTATAACATATGAACAGATGCTCTACCTCATTAGTCACAGTAGTCAAAGAAATGCAAATTAAAACCACAATGAGAAATCATTTCATACCTGCCAGATTGGAGAAAAAAAAAATTGGTATGCTGATAAGGGCATAAAACAAGAGTTTTTATCCACTGCTGGTCAGAGTATAGACTGATGCAACCACTTTAGGAAACAGTTTCATATTACCTAGTTAAGTTGGACACGAGCATATCTGTTCAAGTAATTCAACTCCCAAATTCTATATATCTATCTATATCTATACCTGTATTGATCTATACACACACATAAGAATGTTAGAGCAGTATTCTTTGTAGTAGCAAAAAACTGAAACAGGGACTTCCCTGCTGGCGCGGTGGTTAAGAATTCACCTACCAATGCAGGGGACACGGGTTCGATCCCTGGTTCCGGAAGATCCCACATGCCACGGAGCAACTAAGCCCGTGCGCCACAACTACTGAAGCCCGCGCGCTCCAGGGCCCGCGTGCCGCAACTACTGAGCCTGCGTGCAGCAACTACTGAAGCCCACGCACCTAGAGCCCGTGCTCCGCAACAAAAAAGCAACCACAATGAGAAGTCTGCGCACCGCAACAAAGAGTAGCCCCCACTCACCGCAACTAGAGAAAGCCCGCGTGCAGCAGCGAAGACCCAGCGCAGCCAAAAATAAATAAAAAACAAAAAAACCCTGAAACAACCCAATGTCCATCAACGATAGAATGAATAAATAAGTGGATTAAACAGAAATGAAAATAAATGAACCATAGCTACAGTATATACATGAATGACTCTCAAAAGCAATGTTGAAAGAGAAAGCAAGTTGCAGAAGAATATATACAGTATGATTTCATTTATACCAGGGCAAAACACAGTCAAAACTAAACAATGTATTATTTAGGATAGTCATATAGGTAGTAACATCCATTTTTAAAAAGCAAGGGAACGATAAAGACATTAAACCTTAATCACTGTAGTGCTAACTCCAGGGAGAAGGGGCATGTAATTGAGAAGTGAAACAGGCAGTGTCTGGGGTAAGGCAGTGTTTTATTCCATGAACACTGGGATTACCTGGATATAAGTGGTCACAATAGCCATAAGTGTGGGTGAGATGGGCCTGGAAGATGGAGCAGAGTAAGAGAAAAAAGGAACATCAACACTTGAAGTCGCTAGTGAAGGATAGGAAGTTGTTTAGGCCAGAGAAGTTACCCTGTGGAGAGTGGGAGGAGAGTCAGGAAAGTGGAGGCCAAGGGCACATTGTGTGCAGCAGTGAGGTGGGTTGGGATGCAGGCTGAGGCACATCCTTTGGATTCAGCCAGGTTCCCTGCTGACTTTGGCTGGAGCAGTTTCAGCAGAGACCTGGGGGTGGAGATCACACAGCTGAGGACTGAGTGGGTGGTGAGAAAGCACAGACACAGAATGGGTCAACTCTGAAAAAGTATGAGAAGGAGAGGAAGGAGATAGCAGCTGGGTGGATGCTGGGGCAGAGGGTTCCTAGAGAGACGTTAAAGAGTCTTCAGGTGGCCGATTAAAACCACAAGGAGATTTGCACACCCATCAGTTTAACAAAAATTTATTTCAGACTGACAAGTGCTGACAGGGATGTGGAACAACAAGCCCTCTCAGACACTGCTGGTGAGAGGATAAACTATTTTGGAAAACAATTTGGCAATATCTAGGAAAGTTAAAAATGTGTTAAGATGCATCATTGTAATATGTGCCATTATTTTATGTAACACTACCTACTTTTAAAAACTGCTGCAGGGGGCTTCCCTGCTGGCGCAGTGGTTGAGAATCTGCCTGCCAATGCAGCGGACACGGGTTCGAGCCCTAGTCTGGGAAGATCCCACATGCCGCGGAGCAACTAGGCACGTGAGCCACAATTACTGAGCCTGCGCGTCTGGAGCCTGTGCTCCGCAACAAGAGAGGCCGCGATAATGAGAGGCCCGCGCACCGCGATGAAGAGTGGCCCCCACTTGACGCAACTAGAGAAAGCCCTCGCACAGAAACGAAGACCCAACACAGCCATAAATAAATAAATAAATAAATAAACAAACAAACCCAAAGTTTAAAAAAAAAAAAAGAATTACCTCTTTAAAAAAAAAAAAAAATGTGCCTTCAGCTCAGAAACTTCACCCTTAAGTACACTTATGGCCCAGAGACACCTACTCATGGGCACTAAGAGACAATGTTCATTTTTCCATGTATGCAATAATGGCAGACTGACTATACAACCCGAATGCCAGCAAACAGGAGAACAGATAAATTAATCATGGGATGTAGACAATGAAATTATATACAGCAGCAAAAATGAATACATTCAAAGTCTATGCATGACTCTTAACAGAAAAAAGCAAACTGCAGAAGGATAAGTACAGTATGGTACCATTTATATGAAGGGTTTAAACACAGAAAGAATTCTATGAAGCATTTAATGATTTATACATATGTAGTAAAAGTATAAAAACGCATACAAATTTAACTAAACTCAGGACAGTGGCAGGAGGGTGGAAGGTCTAGGATGTGCTAGGAACTTGACATATTGCAAGTTAGAATCTGTATGGTAGGTATCATTCTGCCCGCTTTACTGAAGAAGAAACTGAGGTTCGGGGAAGTGAACTGGTTGGAATTTCAGTTTCACCCGGTTTTGACATCGGTTTCACTGGTTGAACGAATGAAAGAAAGAACGGCCTCGAGTTAGTTCTCAGGCCTATCCCCGATCTCCCTTCGCTGCCCAGGGCAGGAGGTGGAAGGACCGCATGGGAAAAATACTGCGCTCAGCAGGGACCAAAGTCCACTCCGGCCCCGCCCCCGTGCGTTTGGCCCGCCCCTATGGCTCAGCTCCAGCGGGACTCATGAATATGCAAGCCAGGGGAAGATATTTAAAGGCGCCGGCGCCACGCGCAGGTCCCTACCCGGCGCCGCCTGACCCGCTCCAGTCTCCAGTCCGCGGCTCGGCACCCTTCGCCCGTGTCCATCACTCCGTGCGGAAACGCCGCCGGCATGTCGGACAAGCTGCCTTACAAAGTCGGTGAGTTCCAGGACGTGCAGCCGGCCGCATCTGCTCCGCCTTCGCTGGGGGCCTGTTGAGGCGGTTGCCGCGGAGCCGACCCGGGGCGCTCTGAAAGACCCCCCTGAATCGCCGGCACAGCGCGGTCTTGGCCGCGCGAGGCCGTCTGGGGGTTGAAGTTCTCCCGCCGCCGCGAGCGGGTCTTCGGAGGCGGCCGCGGACTATGCGTCCCGGCGTGCCCCGCGAGGCCGGTGCAGCGGCGAGGCCCGCGGAGCGGCGAACTGGCGGCGTGTTCCGCCAGAGCCGCCTGGGGCAGGCGGGCAGCGCGCACCTGGCCGCGGCGTGGGACCAGTGGCACCTGCCGGGACCTACACTAGGGGGCCTGGATCCTGCCTCCTGGGCCTGGACCGGCTCTTTGGCTAACTTGGTGGTCCCGGGCAAGTGCCCACCCTCTCTGGGCCTCCTACAGGGAAGGCGAGAGCACTGGGGCCCCGAAGGGCACGTGGGGAGAGGCCTGGAGACTGAGCCCAAGGCCGGGCTAGTCCACTTACCAGGGACTTTGGGCTTGTTACTCAACCTCTTGGGGTCACCCACCTGGCCAGAAGGTACAGTCATACAGAGAATCTCGAAATTTTGGAGTGGTTAGAAAACTTCTTCCTGCTGTTCTATGGATTGAAGCTGATACACTGATAGTTAACGTTTATTGGGCGTTTACTGTGGAATGGGCATTGTCTTCTACGTTTATTATAGATTAATTCATTTTATTCTAATGGCTTTTTAGGGTAGGGACTATTACTTTCTCATTTTATGATGGGTTTACTGAAACCCAGGAAAAAAGGTAACTTGCCCACATTTTTACAGCTGGGAGGTGGTGGAGCAGGATATGAACCCAGGCTGTGCCCACCTTTTCACCACTGTATATAAGTGAACACATCTGGAATAACCCTAATGACCTTTCAGCAAAAACCAGTTCAGCCTGGCTAGCAATTTTTAAAGTAAATTCAAGATGCCATTCAACCTGGAGAAAAGCATCATTCATGGAGCACTTGCTATGTATCTGGGGATTTGCATTTGTTTACAGAATGATCTTTAGAGGTGGACTTTATCTCATGATACAGAGGAAGAAACTGAAGCCCTAACAGGAAGTGACTTGCAAAGACTGTGGAAAATAACAACCTATCAATAGTAGTTTATAAAGTAGCAGGCCAGAGTAGGTATTGTCCCTCTTGTGTGGATGAAACTGAAGCCCAGAAAGATTAAGTCAAGGTCCAGTGGCAGAAGTGGAATGGGGACATGTTACACTGTGGAGAGTTGGATGGGTTAGGGTTGAGGGCTTCGGGTTGTGTGGCAGCAGATAAGGCTGCATTTGGAAGTGGAGGAGCTTGGCTAGGTAGGGTTAGAGGAAGGACGCTTCCATCAGGGAGGGCACAGTGTGCCCGACCTTGCCCATATGGCATCTTCTTTAATCCTCAGGGCTCATAGAAGGTTAGGGATGATTATTCCCACTTTACAGATGAAGAAACTGAGGCTCAGAGAGGGTTTTGCTATTATGCCTCTTAGCTTGTCCTGGGACAGGTGTTACTGCAACCTCTGCAAGTCCTCAGCTCTCCTGGGCACCAAAACCCCCAGAGCTTAGAGTGCCAGACCCTCCTGTGCCCTTGGAGTTGAGGGACCCACGAAAACACCAGGGCTGACACAGCTGTCCTGAGGGCAGTGAAAGAGTTCTTTTCGGCTAGAGGGACAGGTGGTGGCAGAGGGGGTGAAGCTTAGGATAGGACAGGAACCATTGTCCACTACTGCTGTGCCCCTCCCAGGAGCCTCTGGCTCTAGCCCTCCCTGGCCACCAGTCCTGCCTCTGCCATTGACTGGCTGTGGAACCTGGGGCAAACCCTTCTCTGAGCCTTTCCTCATTCGTAAATGCTGGGAGTTGGACTAGGTTCAGATTTGTTTCTTGTTTGCTAACCCTGTCTCATGCCAGCCCCTTTCGTGGACCTTCTCTCATTCAGTCCTAACAACAGGTGTGGTTGGTAAACATTTGCGGACCCCTTCTCTGTGCCAGGCCCAGCTGGGCACTAGAGATACAAGGGTGACTCAAGGATGAGGGTGGGACAGACATGCATACGGATAATATAGTAGTATTGTCTCCATTTTATAAGTGAGGAGATCTGCCCAATTCTCTGTCTCCGTGGCCACCACCCCAGTCCTGGTCTCCCTCCTCACAGGTCTCCCCGGGTCTGTTGCTCCACAGATACATGCAGCAACCAAAGAGGGCTTTTCGGAAGACAAGTCTGGTCATGATACTCCCCTTAAAACTCTATAGGAATAAAGTCCTGATTCATCATCTTACTCCCTCTACTAGAGTCACCCTGGCACACTCTGTTCCTCCAGCAACAAAATACCAAGTTCTTTCCTGTTTCCAGGTTTTTGTTGAGCCCCTGCTGTGTGCCAGGTACTGTATCAGGTGCTGGGGAGGAGCCTTCCAGGGTAAGAGAGCTGCTTGGTTAAAGCCCTGAGGTGGGAATGAGTTTAGCTCACCCGGAGGTTCGTGTGGTTAAGCAACTAGAGAGGGGGAGAAGAGGGTGGAGAGGTGGGGGAGAAGGTTGGGCAGTCACCTGGGTAGGACCCTAAAGCCATATGATGAGTTAGGATTTTATTCATGGTTAAGGGGAAGCCATTGGATGTTGGCTTGTTTTTTACTTGAGCAGAAGAATGGAGGTGATATATTTTAAAATTGAAAAGTTTGTTTCTCTGACTTCTGTGGGGAGAATAGTACGTGGGAGCAGGGAGACCAGTGAGGAGGTGGCTTCAGTGATCCACGGTGGTGAGATGCTGTTGGATTGCTTGTATTGGGGATGTTGAGCCAACAGTGTGCTGATGGGTTGAAAGGGGGTGCAAGGGAGAAAGAGAAAGCAAGAAATCGTTAAGTTTTTGGCTGGAGCAGCTGGTCGAATGGTGGTTTCATTTCCTAAAATGGGAAGATTTGGGGAGTGACAAGTTTGGGGGTGAGGGCAAGGAGTCACGAGGGCTCAAACTTGACACATAATCCAGTTGGGCATCCAAATTGAGATGCTGAATAGGCAGTTGGATTATATGAGTCTCAAGTTCAGGGGAGAAGATTGGGCTGGAGATGAATGTGTGGGAGACATTTCCATAGAAAAGGTATTTCAAGCCATAAAATGGGATGAGCTCATCTGGTAGGAGAGAAGAGGGAGATGATGAAGCCCTGAGGGCTTCCAAACTTTAGAGTCTGTAACAGGAAGAGGAGCCAGGAAGGTGGTAGGGAAGCCACAGAAAGACAGGCCTAGAAGCCAAGCAAAGAAAGGGTTTCAGAAGGAGAGAGTACTTAGTGCTATTCGTGCTGCAGGGAGAACCATGAACATAGGTAATTGACCATTAGTTATGGGGATTAGGCCTTACAGAGACCTTGAGAAGAGCAGTTTTAGTGGAGTAGTGAAGTCATCAAGGAGGTAAAACGATATGGGATCAGGCCCCACAGAGCAGAGACAGCCCTGTCTGTTGTAACAAAGGAATGCCTGGTCTGTAACTACATGTGAGGAGGACTAGTGGATTCCCTGGAGGAAAAGTGGCATAGTTCTGAATTCTTCTCGATGAATTGTGAAGTGAGGTCATCAGTTGATGAGGAAAGGTTAGAAGTTTGGAGTGGAAAAGGTGGTAAATTTACTAAGAAGATGTAATAGGATTGCTGGAGTGTCCCTTGAGATTTGTGGTCTTAATAAATGAAACTCTTGGTGTGGTCATCATTTTCCTCCTGCTGGGCTCAATGACTTGGGTGCAGTGGAGGGCTGGGTTTAACCAGGGTGGGAGTTTTGCTGAGGAGTTCTCAGAGAACAAGAGGGTAGAAGGGACAGTGGAATCTAAATTGTGGAAGATGTTGAGAACATGAAGGGTGCAGTGAGGTACAGTGATAATCGTAGGATAAATGGATTAAAGGTTCTGACCTGACCCGTTGCAGCTTTATTGGAGTTTGGGCTCTAGACAGAGAGTATTGGAAAGATGGGACATGGCCAGAGTCCGTTGCTTGAAATCAAGATTTCCAAGGGAGAGTATGATGGGTGATGGCCTGCCAAAGTGGGCAGGGGTTGGAGGGGGTGTGTGTTGAGGCACAGTGGGAGTAGTCCCTCCCATAGGGGGGTGTATTTCATCTGTGAAGTTGTTTAGATGTACAGTAGGAAGCAGAGTGACTTAGTTGGTTTTATTTATTACTAAATTCTCTATAGCCCTTTCCCTCCCACCCACCACCCCTTTTGGGTGATTGGCAGGATCTAAGCTCCCCTAAAGATAAAAATCACGAGGAGTTCCAGGCCCCATCCTAGACCTACTGAATTTGATTCCCCAGGGGAGATTTGTAAGCATGCCAGATGACCCTTATCAGGGAAGTTTGCAAACACTGACCTAGGGACTGACCTTGAGAATGGGCTAGTGTGGCAGGGGAGGGAGGGTGAGATTATAAGGGACAGGAGTTGTATTCATTGTACTATGACATTTTATATAAGGGACTTGAGCGTCCGAGAATTTTGGTATCCACAGGCGTTCCCGGAACCAATCCACTGTAGATACCAAGGGATGACTAATAACATCGAAGCCAGAGAATGTAGATTCGTGTCAAAGTCCCAATGATCATGCTAACTGAACCCCAAAATTCATCAGTTAACCTACGAGTTACAGGCAGGGCGGGCCTGGGTAGGTCTCTATGTGGAAGAACACACTTCCTGCAGGTAGGTTGGCTGCTGCTTGCTTGCAAAAGACGGGAGACCTGAACTGCGCATGCCCAGTTTATTCCGCCTAAGTTTACTAGTTAGACAAGTCACTCCACCTCCCCTGGGGCAGAGAGAGGCCAAGAGTGTTAGTTACACAGATGAGTTCCCTCCATGTGGAGAGAAACATTAGGAGTGGAGAAGCATTTTTATATCTTCAAGGAGATCAAGGAGCTGTGCCCAGTCCAAGGTGTTAGATTATATCATTTATGAGTGCTGAAGTCACCAAGAGTGATGACTAGGAATGTGGAGAGCCAGGAGCTAAAATCTTCAGGGAATGAGGACGTTGGTAGGTGGCAGCAGAAAGGGTAGCAGGAGGTATATATAGGCTGATAGCTATTTTTCAAGGGGGCACTTACCTGTGTTGTAATATTCATGGTCCTGTGTGATTCTTTGATTAAATGTGTTCTCCCACAAGGCTATAAGTAAGCTGTGGTTACTGGCAGGGACCATGTCTTTCTTTTTTGACTGCCCTGGCTCCATAAATCCTTGTTGAATGAGTGAGAGAGTGCAGTGACCGGATTACCCAGTCTCGTGTTTCTTGCCCGCAAGTGGATGAGTGCTGAGTGGCAGTGCTTTGTGGTTGGTGGGATGCGGTGGTTCACGAACTCCCATCCATCCTGCCCCCACAGCTGACATCAGCCTGGCCGCCTGGGGACGCAAGGTCCTGGACCTCGCAGAGAATGAGATGCCGGGCCTGATGCGCATGCGGGAGATGTACTCGGCCTCCAAACCACTGAAGGGCGCCCGCATTGCCGGCTGCCTGCACATGACCGTGGAGACAGCTGTCCTCATTGAGACCCTCGTTGCCCTGGGTGCTGAGGTGAGGCCCGCAGCAGCAGTTCTTGTGCAGTGGGGAACTCCAGTCTTGTGCCCCCTCAGGCCCAGCAGGGGCTCCAGCTACAGCCTTGTCACAGTGCCCCCCACCTCCATTTGTCGTGACTGTTCTGCAGATTTTCTCTCGCTGGGAAGACGGCGTCTGACTGCCCTCAGTTCACATTCTCCTGACTGGGGAGCTCTGATAGGAAAAACTCAAGCCCGGCGTTCTGCTGAGTCACCTAAGGACTGGCTCTCCTAGGCCCTCCTGGGGCATGTGCCTGCCCTTGGCCAATCATGGCTGCTGGAAGGATGGCGCCCTCTGATTGGTTCAGCCTGGGTTATGTGTACCAATGATTGCAGCTCTTCCAACTTCTCTGGGGGCAAGATGTTTCCCAAAGCAGGGGGCGGGGCAGAGCAGCAAAAGCCAGCTACAGAATACACCAGGGTTCAGTCCTTGCACCTCTTCTTTCTTTTATACACTCACACTCTTGGCAATCTGATTTTATGGCTTTAAATACTGTCTGTATGGTGATGACTCCCAGTTATATGTACTAGCCTGGACTTCTCCCTGGAACTCCAGACTTGGATACCCAGCAGCTGATGTATCACCTCCACTTGGAGATCTGATTGACATCTCAGCCTCAACATGTCCAAAGGAACTCATGATTTCCTTCTCTTCTTGGAGGCTTCCCCGTGTAGGCAGATGCAGACTTCAGCCTTACAGGCCCTCTCAGTTCAAGAACCTGGGGTTGTCCCTGACTCCTCTTGCTCTCTTACTCCAACAGCGAACCCTGCAGCAAATCCTGTCAGCTCAGCCCTCAAAGTACACGCATCATCACCTCCACTGCTAGAGGTGCATTTCTTGTCTGAACTCTTAACAACAGCTTCTGCCCTGTCTCCTTGCTTCTGTGTGGAGCCTTTTCCCTTCCACACAGCAGAGCCATGTTTTAACATAAGTTGGGTCTTGTCAGTGCTCTGGCTCCCATCCACTCCCATCCACTGGTTGCCATTTGCAAACCAGCCTGAGGTTGCAGAACTGGCTGGATGTAGATCCCGAGCCTCTCGGGCCTAGCTCCAGGGCTTTTTCTTATCCCTGTCCAGTGACCTTGGTCTTCTGAACTGTCTGTGACCAGCCCTGTTTTGCTGGCTCTTTCAGGTGCGGTGGTCCAGCTGCAATATCTTCTCCACCCAGGACCATGCAGCAGCTGCCATTGCCAAGGCTGGCATTCCAGGTGAGGCCAGCTTGCTTCTGGGGGATGCAGGAATGCATGAAGTGGCTCTGCTTTTTCCTGTTTGCTTCACTGACTTTTACTGCTACAGACTTCCCGGCGGTAGAGGAGAGGAGTCATGGCCACAGAATCCTAGCCTAGTGACCCATTGGAAAGAACTGTTTTGTCCAACTGTCATCTAAAATCCTATTGAAGGCACTTACTTGCCCAGTTCAAGTCATGTGATCAGGAAGGATGGGATCTAATGATTGGGAACCACACGATGTTGAAGAGGGGAAATTCTTTAAAGGAATAATGTGGGTCTGTTTCCGAAAGAATCAGGGAGGGATACTGGGCAGAAAAATGTCTCAGAGGTCCATTGCATAGTATCTGATGGTTTGGGTGCTGGGGAAGTACCAGGACCGAAGAGGAAAGACTTTCTCACAAGCTGCTGGAGAAATAGGCACAAGTCTGCCTGGGCTTGAGGAGGGCAGTGGTTAGCTCTGATGATGATGAAATAGGACATTCACAGTTCCTTCTAACCAGCCACTGGTGGAGGGTAAAGAGTGGGGGAGGACCTCTCCAGAGACTGACCAAGGCTGGATTGGCCTGTCTCCAACTCCTCAGCCTAGTTTGGGCTCCATGGCCCTTTTCTGGGAAAGGTTTTGTTTTTAATGCCATTGTCTGCCCCAATTTGGGGAGGGGAAGCTGGCCCTGCTTTGGCAGGTGTCCTTTGCTCACAGGAGGTTCATGGGAGCCCCACACCTGTGTCTCAGTTGTACCATATGATGGGAGGAGCCTGGGCTGGCAGTCAGGAGCACTGGGTTCTTTTTTTTTGGCTGTGCCATGTGGCTTGCGAGATCTTAGTTCCCCGACCAGGGATCAAACCTGGGCGCCTAGCAGTGGAAGTGCAGAGTCCTAACCACTGGTCTGCCCTCGAATTCCCAGGAGCCCTGCCTGGGTTCTGATGCCTGCTCAGGAATGCCATGCTGAGTGACCTGGGCACATCTTAGCCCCTCTCTGGGCATCTGTAAATGATGATGATGGTAATGGCTGCCTCACAGGGTTTCTGTGAGGAAAAATGAGATGGGGCATGAAGCGGTTAGAGTAATGTCTGGCACAGAGAACGTGCTCCATACATGGTAGCTGCTGTTAGTAGTTTTTGGCCAGACTTTGCTTAGGATAACCTACCACAGAGACTGCTGGCCCATCAAGTCCTTTCAGTGCATAATGAATCTTGGATCTTGTCTCGCTTGGGTCCACCTGAGTGTGGCTTCCTGCCCCTGTACACCTCCATCCTAGCAGTAGGCATTGTGGGTAGGAGCCCTGGTCACTGGGTTGGGGGCCCAGACAGAAGAGGTAGGAAAGGAAATAATTATTTCCAGATACCTATATATGGGGGGGGGGTCTGTACTTGGCCTCTGTCTCACATAATCCATACTATTATAGATGAGGAAACTGAGGCTCAGAGAGGTGAAGTGATTTTCCCAAAGTCACACAGCTGGTGAGTGCAGAACCAGGATTTGCACTCAGATTTCTCTGGCTCCAAGTTGTGTTCTTACCATTGCTGAGTCCTCAGAGGGGCTAGAGGTGGCAGGGGATGGGAATTAGGAAGGAGATAGTATTGGCTCTATCCAGGTGGGTCCCTGGAGCAGGTGCCAGTGGGGAGGGCCAGGCCCTGATGTGCCACTCACTCTCCAGTGTACGCCTGGAAGGGTGAAACGGATGAGGAATATCTGTGGTGCATTGAGCAGACGCTGTACTTCAAGGACGGGCCCCTCAACATGATTCTGGACGATGGTGGTGACCTCACCAACCTCATCCACACCAAGTACCCACAGCTCCTGTCAGGTGAGTAGGACGGGTGGATGGGCTGGGCGCTAGTGGTTTAAACGGGACCTGCTTGCCCACATGAAAGCAGCAGGCCTGGCAGGACTCCCAGTGCCTCGAGCAGCAGGTTCTGTGGAAGATGGGAGAACAGCAGGCTCCTGTAGGCGTGCTAGGGGCCGGCTTCGGGGCTGGGCGGCTAGGGGAGGCCTGGCTGAGATGATGACCCAAGGGCAAGCCAAGGCCAGGGCTGAGAACAGCTGGGAATGCGTCAGCTTTGTTAAAAGCGGGTGGGGAGGAAAGTGGGGTAGTGTAGTGAGTGCAAAGGCCCTGAGGCAGGAAAGGATAGACCATTCATAAAACAGAAACTTAGCCAGCATGGCAGCTTCCTTCACTGGGGAGAATTGCAGGTTGTGGCTGGAGCTTTAGTGAAGATCAGATGTGTAAAGACTTAATAGAATAGACTGAGAAAAGAGTTTGGCTTGATCCTGAGAGTAAAGGGAAGCAATTGGATGGTACTGAAAAGACTTCCCTGCAAATGTATATGTTAAAAATGGCTGCTGTGTAGAGGATGAGTTGTGGCTGGGACAGGCAAGCGACGATGGTGGCAGGGACTAGGGCAGGGACAGTGCAAGTGGAGAGTTGGGGAGTTGTTGGGAGGTAGAATCATTAGGCCTGGTGATGGTAGTGGCTCCTCCCTCATGCTGGCCTAGGTGATTAGGTGGACTGTGGTGTCCGTTACAGAGATAGGAACCCAGAAGGAGGAGCGGCTTTAGGAGGCAAAGATGAGGAATTTGGGTGAGTTCAGTTGTGGGATCTCTGAGGCTCTTGGAGTTTCATCCCAGATGCCACCCTGTCCCTTGGGCCACTCCTTCCTGGCCTGAAATTCATCCCCTCCTCTCTTGTTCAGGCATCCGAGGCATCTCCGAAGAGACCACAACGGGGGTCCACAACCTGTACAAGATGATGGCCAACGGGATCCTGAAGGTGCCTGCCATCAATGTCAACGACTCTGTCACCAAGGTGAGCCTGTGGGGCAGTGATGGCTCCAGCTGTTGGTTCCCAGAGCAGCTCAGGAGTAGGCCTTGCAGAAAGTCCCCTGGGAAGGCTGCAGGCTAGGGGCTTAGCCCTCATTTGAGGGGGAAAAGGGGTTGTAGACTTAGGGTAATGAGGCAAAGCATTAAAGGCATTAAAGAGGCAAAGAACTGTGCAGTGAGCCTCAGAGCTGGGCATCAAGAGGTTTAACGTGAAGCAGATTCTTTGACTGGGCAGTCTCTCATAGTTGATCCGCAGGAAGCCTTCTGGACTGGCAGAGAAAGGCCAGGGAGAAAGTCGTGGGACTGAGCAGGGCAAGGGGCACATGAGCACATTAGCTGGTGGGGAGAAGTCCCAGGAGGTGATCAGCCCAAGGCCCGCCAGGCTGAGATGTTGAGAGTGGGTCTGAGGCCCCAGGGCCTTGCCTGCCCCCGTAGCCGCCTTGCCCCCTCTCCTTTCAGAGCAAGTTTGACAACCTCTATGGCTGCCGGGAGTCCCTCATAGATGGCATCAAGCGGGCCACGGACGTGATGATTGCGGGCAAGGTGGCAGTGGTAGCGGGCTATGGCGACGTGGGCAAGGGCTGTGCCCAGGCCCTGAGGGGCTTCGGGGCCCGTGTCATCATCACGGAGATCGACCCCATCAACGCGCTTCAGGCTGCCATGGAGGGTATGATAGGGTGAAGGTTGGTTGTCAGCCACTGGGGCCAGAGGGGGGGCAAGGCCACCCTGGATGACGCACAGACACTGTCCCTACACAGGCTATGAGGTGACCATCATGGATGAGGCCTGTCAGGAGGGCAACATCTTTGTCACCACCACGGGCTGTATCGACATCATCCTCGGCAGGTAGGCGCCAGGCGGGAGTTCCCAGGGAGTGAAGGAAGGGGCAGGCTTGCAGCTGCTCTTGGTCCCTGACAGTCTGTCACAGGCTGGGGCTCCTCCACAGGCACTTTGAACAGATGAAAGATGACGCCATTGTGTGTAACATCGGACACTTTGACGTGGAGATTGACGTCAAGTGGCTGAACGAGAACGCTGTGGAGAAGGTGAACATCAAGCCCCAGGTGAGAAGCCCCAGCCCTGCCAGCAGGCTTGGTGGATGGAGCGCCGAGGGGGGCGTGCTCGTAGGCGGGCCGTCAAGGAAGTCAGATGACGAGGGTCTGGCAACCTGGGCAGTGGGATGGGTGCAAGAGGGACTGGTTTCAGGGCAGCTTAAATTGGAATCTTGGAGTGAGGCCAAGGCATCCCCATTTTTAAAGGTCCCAAGATGATTCCGATGTGCAGCCAAGGTTGAGTACCACCGCATTCAACTTGTTACTAGGCATGGTGATTGAGAACATGGGATCTGTCCTCAGACTGTCCAGGCTCATGTTGCAGCCACTTTGTAATGTGTGGCTCTGGACAAAGAACTTAATCCTTTAAACTTTAGTTTCTTTATCTGTGGAATGGGGATAATAGCAGTACTTAATTTACAGGGTTGTTAGTAGGATTAAATGTGATCATTTTATATATATATTGTGTATATGTGTATATATGGTTATATGTATGTTCTTAGCCCAGGGCACATGCCAATAATAATAATAACATTAGCTAATACGTAGTACTTAAACTAAGTGCCTTGTACATGTCAGCTCTTTAAATGCTCACAGCAGACCTATGAGGTCTGCTGCTCAGAGTTGCATAACAAATACTGGCTCTTATTAATTGTGTGTGCCAGGCCCTGTGCTGGAGGTTGTTCTGGGGCAGTCCAGGCCCTTTGTGGGCCCTGCTGGAGGTCGGGAGGCCTGCTGGACAGGAGGGTAGGATGAGGATAGGGGTGGACACTGGGAGCTGTGCCCACCAGCCCTTACCACTGTGCTGCCCACTTGCAGGTGGACCGCTACTTGTTGAAGAACGGGCGCCACATCATCATTCTGGCCGAGGGCCGGCTGGTCAACCTGGGCTGCGCCATGGGCCACCCCAGCTTCGTGATGAGCAACTCCTTCACCAACCAGGTGCTGGCGCAGATTGAGCTGTGGACCCACCCAGACAAGTATCCCATCGGGGTCCACTTCCTGCCCAAGAAGGTGGGTTCCTACCTCCACCCCTGGCCAAGGGTCATGTGTCCAGCCCTGGGCTCTCCATGCAGGCCTTGCCAGAGTTCATACAGCACTCGCCTCTCCACTCTCTTGAAGATCTTCACAGGGTCCTCCACAGGGCAGAAATCATTCTCTCCTTTTAACAGAGGAGGAAATTGGGGCCCAAAGCAGGGAATAACTCCCAGAGTGGCAGGGCTGGGTGGTGAGAGGAGCATGGGCTTTGGAGTGAGACACACCCAGGTTTGAATCTCACCCTTACCACTTAGAGGCTGTGTAACTGTGCCTCCATTTCCTTGTCTGTAAAATGAAGGTGATATTACCTCTTTAAGGATTGTGAGGATTTCCTTAGATCACAGGTCACAAACCCACATGCCCACAGGGATTGGGCAGGTAAATGGGCTGGGTGGGAACTGACCAAAGAGCACGTGCCCCAGTTGAAGAGGTTGGCTGCCTGTCATCAACCTGGACCCACTGGACCAGGGCTCCTGACGTTTCAAAGGAAGCCAGATATCAGTATATTTGTGTGAAATATTCAGTTTTTAAATATAACCAGGTTGGTTAACTTGGAAGTGTTTGTAAACCGAATGCAGCCTACAGGCTGCGTGATTGTGGCCTTGGAATGGGATGATGCCACTAACACACTGAGCATGGCACCTGACGTGTTGTGAGTGTGTGGTCAGATTAACCATGACAATGAGGTCGTCTGACGTCAAATCCAGTGCTTGTCCTAACACCCCCTGCAACTGCCCTCTCCCACAGGTCAGAACACTATGTTTTAGTCCTGGCTTTTTTTTGCCAGTGTCATGGGTGAACTTGGCTTTGCTACTTTGCCTGACTGGGCCTCAGTTTCCTTCTCAGATAAATGGTAAGAGTAGCTCTTGCTTCCAGCCCTTGGCTGCTGGAGAGGCTGCGGTGGAGTCTTCATACCACTCCTCCCACCCTTTGAAAAGCTGGTCTGCCAACTGATGAGAAGTAGGAAGAGGCTGGGTTGTCTGCCCCCGAGCCAGCCAACTCCTTTCCCCCTAGTCTTCCTCAGGCACTGTCTTGCCTGACCAGATGTTTTACCTGTAAGGGCCTCAGGGGGCTGTCCTGTCCTGGGCAGCCTGCCAGGTTCCCATGCTGGTTGTGCGGTTAAAAAAGTCTCATTCGACCCCTCATCTGATCTCAGTTGGAGGAAATACGGCTGTGAATATAGTGAGAGATTGGGTAGGCCTTTAAAATGAGGCCGGGGTTGGAAGTGAGAAAGCAAAGAGCTCACCTCCTACCCCAGCACCTGGCCCCATCCTATCTTCTTCCTTCATCACTGCCAAGATACGGGTTGGGGACAGGCTTCACATCTCACATGCGAGATGTGGGCAAGGGATTATGTACCTTGGTTAACAATGAAAGAGAGAGCGGCCACCATTTCTTAAGGTACTTGCACCAAGCGCTCTTGAATATCACTGATCTCTATACCAGCTGTGAGAGACCCAGCCTACAGATGAAGAAACTAAGCTTCAGAGGGTGACTTGCCTCCACAGCTGCAAAGTATTGGGCCAGGAGTGCATCCCACCCCTGCCTGTCCAAGTTGTTAACCGTTATGACCCACTGCCTCCTGGGTACGGGGAGCAGGGAGAAGGAAGGGTGTTCTCGGCTAAGCCAGGCCAAGAGAAGGGAGAATTCATTGTGTCCTCTGGGCACTGGAGACCTTCATTCTGCCTCCAGAGCTGACATGGACTTAGGACTTAGGGCTGGGCTCTGCTCCTGCCTTTGCCTGCCTCTCCCCAGTTTCTTCATTTGTTAAATAGAAGAATAAACCCTGGCCTCCTTCTTAAGGGTGTTTGTGAGCCTCTAATGAGACCGTGAGTGTGAAACCACTTGGGAATGTAAAGCTCTCTGGGCTGGGCTGTGGTTAAAGGCTATTGCGCCATTATGGGATGGGACTTGGGGGTAGAAAGAGGCCCTACCTGGAGCTGGACGCTGAGAAAGTGAGAGCCCCGCTTAGGGTTGATCCTTCTCTAAGTACAGCCACTTGCCCTTCTTCTCAGGCCCCCTTTATGCATTTCAGCACTGGTCAAACTTAGAAATAGGCCTTATCTAACACCAGCCTCTATCCTCCTTGGTTTCTGTTCTGTCTCTTCAAAGCTGCCTTGGAGACCATAACTTGAGACAAGTTATGGGACTTTGGAGCCAGGTGGACCCTGGATTCAAATCCTAGCTCTGTCATTAACTAGCTTTGTGACCTTGGGCAAGTCATTCCACCTTTCTGAGCCTTGATTTCCACGTTTGTGAAAGGAGATGGCAATTTTTTTATTAGTCAGGATCCTTTTGGTGGCAAGTGGTAGATAGAAACCCTGTTCAAACTGGTGTATTAGTTATCTGTTACTGTATAGCAATTTAAATCCAAAACTTACTGGCTTAAAACAATAAACATTTATTATTTCAGTTTCTGTGGGTTGAGAGTTTGAGAGCAGGGTAATTCATGAGGTTGTAGTCGAGATGTCAGCCAGGGCTGCAGTCATCTGAAGGCTTGACTGGAGCTGGAAGATCCACTTCACATCACTGTTGGCAGGTGGTTCCTTGCCACATGAGCATCTCCATAGGGCTGCTTAAATTTCCTCATGAGATGGCAGCTGGCCTCCCCCAGATCCAGGGGGAGAGCAAAGGAGGAAGCTGAAGTGCCTTTTAGGACCCAGTCTCCAAGTCACACACCACCACTTCTGCTTTATTCTATTCATTAGAATTGAGTCACTCAAGGGGTGAGGAATTAGGCTCCCCCTCTTGAAGGAAGGAGTTTTATGAATTTATAGACAAAGATTTTAAGGATGTATTTTGGAAGGCAGCTATGCTCACCACTATACCACCAGTGCTAAGGATGTATTTTGAAACAAACACAACCAGTGTAATCTAAAAAGGAACTCTATTGGTTCTGTAATGGAGGAGTCTAAGATTCAGACACTGGATCCAGGGATCCATTGGCATCAGAGCTCTTTCTCTGTCTCTTGGCCCTTTTTTCCTCCTACATTCACTTCACTTGTCAAATAGACTTGCCCCTGGTGAGCAGAGACTGATAGCCTCCCTGTTTAGGAATCCTGAAAGCCCCTGTCATGAAAATATGTCTTGTCCATAGATAAATTCCAGAGAAGCATTTTGGTTGGCTGCTTGGGTTGATGGAGGGTAAGGAAGGAGATGTAATTGATTGTCCCATTAGGGCTGCTTGGAGGGGAGGATGTAGCTTGGTTCCCCCTTGAAGAAGGGGAACTGAGCAGCCAAAAGCCACACTGGAGGCTGGCTGTGAGGATAGAATGAAGTAATATGCATAACACTCCACAGATGTCACAACAGAACAGTTCCTGCCTCTTTTTGGCAGCTAGATGCAAGTAAGGGATCCCAGAGCATGGCACTGATTCCAGCTTTTTCTGTGTTTCTCCCCAGCTGGACGAAGCAGTGGCTGAAGCCCACCTGGGCAAGCTGAATGTGAAGCTGACCAAGCTGACTGAGAAGCAGGCCCAGTACTTGGGCATGCCCTGTGATGGCCCCTTCAAACCTGATCACTACCGCTATTGAGAACCAGGCCTGCCCTATGCTTTCCAGCTGCTGTCCTTGCGTGGGTCCCACCTCTCCTCCCCAAGAGCAAATGGCACCACCTTTGAGATTGGTTTGATAATGTTCCCCATCAACTCCCTGGGGCTAGTCATTCAGTCTTTGGCCTCTGCTGCATCCCTCATACTGTTCCAAGTGTGGCAGGGGGAATTGAGAAGTCCCTCCTCAAGCCCTGGTCATGATAGAGGTACACGGGAGTTACCCACAGGGAGCCATGAGCTCAGGGGTTTTGGAACTGCTCACTCAGTCAGTCCTTCCTTAGGCTGGAAGTTGGCAGTGGTGTTCACAAAGCCCATGCACTTTACCATCCAGGCCCTCACTTGGCCTATGGACTTTATACCCATGTTCTTGGTTTACAGGTTCATTGGTTCCTCAGCCCATGACAGATGAGAAGGAGCTGTGTCAAAGGGTGTGGAGGAACTGTTGGAGTTTGAATGCTCCTGAGAGCCCGGCTTAGTGCTTGGCATTCTCTTAAACCTCAGAACGATGAGGTTGGTACTTTTAGTCCCTATTTTACAGGGGTTGGAATATATTGTTAAGGGATAGCCAAGAAAGGACGAGAGAAGTGACAGCCAGAGGTTGAGAGGGGCCAGAGAAACGTAAATGTGCATTGTAACTTGATGTTCCCATCACAACTCTGGGTCAAAAAGAGATTAATTTGGTTTATAATGTTAAAAGAGAGCAAGAAGGTGGGTTAATAAAAATTTTGGTGCCTAAAAGTATTTTGAGCCTTTATTTTGTAGATAATACACTGCCAACAATGTATGGTGTAAGCCAAGGGGTAATAGTCTGATGTGCTGTAATAGTCTGCTGTGTTGCGGTGTGGGGTGACAAGGGCTGCAGGCACACCCTTGGGCTTGGAAGAATGGGTAAAATGAAGAGAGAACTCTTGTGTCCAGGTGTGTCTTTTGTAAACAAGCCTGTTTTTTACCCAACCTAAGAGTCATTTAATAGGTGAGATTAACCTATTTATATTTATTGTAATCTCTGTTTGTATTTATTTCCTCTACCTTATTTTTTTCTGTTCCAATTTATAATTTCGTTTTCTCCCCATTTCCACTTTGGCTTGATCCAGTGCTCCTTGGGGGACTGTTGTTTATTGAGCACCTACTGAGTGCTAGGTGCTTTGTAGTTTCATTAATCTCGCAACAAGCTTAGTAATATTATTATCCTAGTTTTATGGATGAGAATGGAGACTTATAGAAGTTAAACGTCTTTCCTAAAGTCCACAGTTACAAGTGGCCTCATCATGATTTAAATCACAGGAAGGTGGGTGGGAAATGGGGCTCTCTATTTGCCTAAATCGTCATTTACTGAACCCCTGTTCTGGTCTTGGAAGTCAGAGAAAAACAAGAACCCGCCTGGGAAGGGTAACTAGAGACTATTCTAAGGGTCATCCACTGCATGGAAGGCCTGATGGGTATGCTGGGATGTTTGAGACCTAACCCCAGCCTGCTGGGAATCTCAAGCTAGAAGGAGAAGGCAGGCATACAAACAGCTTTGCCAACTCTTGGCACTTCCCTTTCTCTGCTCAGCTTTAGAGTTCAGTGTGCCTGGCAGCACTGAAAGGCAGGAGGGAAAAGGTGATGCTTGAATTGGATTTTGTTGTTTTGTTTTGTTTTTTAATATTTTATTTTCTTTTTATTTTTTTGGCTGCGTCAGGTCTTATTTGCAGCATTTGGGATCTTTCGTTGCAGCACGTGGGCTTCTCTCCAGTTGCATCGCTCGGGCTTCTCTCTAGTTGTGGTACACGGGTTTTCTCTATCTAGCTGTGGCACACGGGCTCCAGAGCGCATGGGCTCTGTAGTTTGCAGCATGCGGGCTCTCTAGCTGAGGCACACGAGCTCAGTAGTTGCGGCGCATGGGCTTAGTTGCCCCGTGGCATGTGGGATCTTAGTTTCCCGATCGGGGATTGAACCTGCATCCCCTGCATTGGAAGGCGGATTCTCTACCACTGGACCACAAGGGAAGTCCCTTGAAATGGATTTTGAAAGAACTAAAGATTTTTAATAGGAATTGAAGGCAAGAGCATTTTGGGCAGCAGAACAACTTAAGCAGGAGTGAGTTAGGGGGCAGGAAGTTTAACTGTAATATAGGGGGAGCTGTGAGGTAGAGGGCTAGAAAGGTGGCCTGGGAGACAGGAAGGAGAGCCCTTGAACACTAGGATGAGACCTTAGTTTTAATCCTTGAGCTGCACAGATCCCTGAAACGACCCTACTTGACTGAACATTCATACTTGTGGCTTGTTTTTGTATTCTCAGCCTCTGGCTATTACCTGGTATTAATTAGTGGAGAGATTCAGAGAGGCCAAATGGCCTGACCCAAGATCACACAGTAAGTGGTGCTGCCTGGACTCCACCTCGGGTTGGTCTGAGTCCTGGGCCAGGCACTTGTGTGAGACAAATGGCGAGTGTTTAAGTGAAGGTTGCTCTACTCAAGGCATGACGTTTTGACAGAAGGTAGTGGATTGCCGTTGGGGCTCTCTAGTATTTCTTCCTCCAGAGTTGAGTGAGAGTTGAGTACACAGGAGAACATGAGGAG
Organism: Eubalaena glacialis; assembly: GCF_028564815.1. Lineage (NCBI taxonomy): Eukaryota > Metazoa > Chordata > Mammalia > Artiodactyla > Balaenidae > Eubalaena > Eubalaena glacialis. The sequence goes on from NC_083728.1 coordinate 25,472,744, forward strand.
ATGGAGGTTGAGGCCAATCCTGCCTCTCAGATCAGCTTTCCCAACCATGAGTCCACAGCATCATGCTTGGCATGCCCTTGGCTGTATCTGGCATTGTAACTCCACCTCTTCTACTATTTGAGTGCAAATGCATCTGAGTGATAGAAAGAAGGGCTTGTTTAGTCTAACTTTTAAAAGTATATGGTGTCAAGCAAAACCCTTGTCGATGGCCTGCGGTCTGACAGGCGTGAAGGGCTGAAAACTAGAGGATCAATAGCCCCTCCCCATGCTTTCTCGGGCTTGGATGCTCATCAAGGTGTCCTGCCCAGTTAATTCTCAGCCTTTTTTTCTCCATGCATATAGTTGCTGTTGCATTAGGTTACAAGAATGTATGCTATGACTCTGCTGTAAATAATTTTAAAACTTTGGTACTTCAACTATTATTAGCAACAAACGACACAGGAACCACCTCTCAACTAATCATGACACCAGTGGTCAAAACAGACCGAGATCCACTGCTGCCCACTGCCATTTCTTTTACAGCTAATTGTGTACCAGCCATTGCTCTAAGTAAGCGCTTACTTAATCCTCCTGATAACCTTGTAGAGACTTGAATTCCCGTTTTACAGTTCAGAAAACAGGCTTTGAGAGAGTGAGCTGGTTTTTGTACTTGGTAGGACTCTGAGACCAGAATCCCAGCTCTTCTCAGTAGAAAAGGGGGAGGGCTGCTGTTCATCTGAGCCAGAGAGGTTAAACGCCTTATCCTTCATGGCAGCCACACTCCCTTCCCTCAAACCTGTCTGCTCCCAGACTCAAGAAATACCTTTCCAGATGTTCCCTCTGTGAGATCCAATGTAGTACCCCACATCCGGTCCCCTAGGGGTTCTGGTTTCTGTTATCCTGGCCTTTTCCTTTCCTCTTTGGAGGTGTCCTGCCAGTTCTCAGAACCTTTCTTTTTTTTAAAAAACACCCTCTCCTTTCACATCTGGTCTCAGCCTTACCTCTGATCTCAGATCTGCTAATCTGTCACATGTTTGACACTGACCAGGTATCCACAATGAAAGTTGATGCGTCTCCTGTTCCCCCCAACTCCACTCCTGATGCCTGGGCATCATGGGGAAAGAAGGAATTGGCCAAGGGTCCTATAGTATCTGGTCTGACTGGATTTTTTTTTCCAGGAAAGTGAGAAGGGAGGTTAAGACCTGGGGGATTTTGTGGAACAGTGGACTGGGCTTTGAAGGGAGGAGACCTGGGTCTGCTGTTAACTCACCATGTGACTTTGGGCAAGGACAGAAGTACCTACCTCAGATGGTTGTTTTGAGGGTCAGTGATATAACGTGTATATAAAGAGTTTTGGGGTTTTTTTTTTAACATCTTTATTGGAGTGTAATTGCTTTACAATGGTGTGTTAGTTTCTGCTTTATAACAAAGTGAATCAGCTATACATATACATATATCCCCATATCTCTTCCCTCTTGCGTCTCCCTCCCTCCCACCCTCCCTGTCCCACCCCTCTAGGTGGTCACAAAGTACCGAGCTAATCTCCCTGTGCTATGCTAATCTCCCTATGCTATGTGGCTGCTTCCCAGTAGCTATTTTACATTTGGTAGTGTATATATGTCTATGCCACTCTCTCACTTTGTCCCAGCTTACCCTTCCCCCTCCCCGTGTCCTCAAGTCCATTCTCTAGTAGGTCTGCGTCTTTATTCCCGTCTTTTCTTCGAGAACCTTGAAGAAAAGGTTCTTCATGACCTTTTTTTTTTTAAAATTCCATATATATGTGTTAGCATACGGTATTTGTTTTTCTCTTTCTGACTTACTTCACTCTGTATGACAGACTCTAGGTCCATCCACCTCACTACAAATGACTCAATTTCGTTTCTTTTTATGGCTGAGTAATATTCCATTGTATATATGTGCCGCATCTTTATCCATTCATCTGTTGATGGACACTTAGGTTGCTTCCATGTCCTGGCTATTGTAAATATATAAAGAGTTTTATGTCAAGTTTTCAGGGCTGTGTCAGGCACCACTGGATGGGAAGGAGCTGTTTTGAAGGCAGGAAATTTAGGATATTTAGAAAATTAAACAGTACTATAGAAAAATCTAAGGATCTTAGAACTTGGAAGGAACTTAGAGCATCTACAGAGCCAAATCCAGCATGTGTATATGGAGAAATGCGGGCCCAGAGAGTTTAAGTGACGTCCAAAGTCACCCTGCAGATCTAGGTGTCCTACTTGCCTCTAGGCAAGAGCTCTTTCCTGCATACCAAGGCCCTCTGCCCACCTCCACGTGGCAGGTTATGGTGGGAGGGCCTTGCTAGGCTAGATGTGCTGGAATCCCTTTTCAAGTCTTGTTGGAGACAAGTAATGAGGAGCTTGGAGGGTTTGAGGTAGCATGGACTAAAACCCGGGAGGGGTTGGGAGGGTTGTGAGGGGCTGCTTATGCCGGGAGAACTACAAGAGGCAGCAGGCAGGGGTCGGCTCTGCTTTGGGGAGCTGAGGATTCAGGAAACCTCAGGAATCCAGATTCTCATCCCTGAGACCCACTCAGGACTACCCCAGAGGACAAGGCTAGGAAATCTGCTTGAAGTGATGGAGGCAGCCAGGGGTGCTTATGTGATCAGGCCTTGTCAATCAGCTTCAGTAAGTTCCTCATGGATACACTCTCCAAACTGGCTCAAGGATAGGCACATAGCTCACATAGTTGGTCCAGATTCAACCCCAGGATTTCAGGATTTTTACTAGAAATCTGGTGTGATGCAATACAGAGAACTGTCCAACAGTGATCCCAGGAGCTTACCCTGGGCTGCCTGCACCCCGTGCGGGCTGTGCTTGGGGCCAGATTCCCTCAGGTCTGCTGGCTTCTCTCCCTGGCTGGAGGAGTTACAACCTCCGAGGGGTCCCAAAAGACCCCAGGTGCTGGGCAGTGGGCTTTTCCTGACAACTCCATAAATAGTTGGTACCTACATTCACACTGCTAAGTACCCTGATAGTCTGATTGCCCCCACTCACAGTTCTTCTCATACTTGCCTTATTACAAGGGAGAGAAACAGAAGTAGCTGGGAACATACACCCAGGGTATGTCCAACAGAATGCCCTGCCTCAGCATGTCTCTTTGTGGGGAACTTGCTGGCTCTTCTAACTGCTGGCTTGTATGGATCCCCACTAACCCAGTGGTTCTTAAACCTGAGTGTGTCAGGACCACCTGGAGGGCTTATTAAAACACAGATTGCTGGGCTCACCCCCAGAGCTTCTGATTCAGTAGGCCTGAGATGGGGCCCTATAATTTGCATTTCTAACAAGTTCCCTTTCGACCCCTCCCACCCAGTGCCTGTTGCACAGCAGGTGGCAACTGTAAAAGAGACCCACCTGTCCTGAAAATGGAGAAAAGGCGCTCTCTTCAGTAGGGCTGCCAGGCTTGTGAGCCTAGAGCTGCTTCTTTGCCCCCATGACGGGAAGTCTGCCTGAGGGTGACACCAACATAGAATTGAGAGAGTGACACATTCCAGAGGACCTGAATCTAGCCATGCTTTATGCTAACTAGATCTACCCACTGGACTGTTTAGTGCTGTGACAACAACAAAGTTCCCTTTTTTTCCTTTAGCCCATTTGAACAGGGTTGCCGTCTCTGGCAGTTTCAAGTGTCCTGCTGAGGTGGAGAAGACAGAAATGGCACCAGGAGAGAAAATGGGAGAAAACCTTGGGGCTGAGGCTCCTGCAAGGTGTCGGCTCTAGGCAGACAGAATCTCCTTTGCCTGGCTTTCAGTGGCCTGGTGGTTAAGGGCGTAGGCTTTGGAATGAGGTGGGCTGGGCATGAATCCCAGCGCTGAGGTGTGAGATCCAGGCACAATACCTAGCCTCTCTGAGCCCCAAGTTCCCTTATTTACTATAATTCTTACCTCAAGAAGCAAATTTGGGAGCTTGGGTATCATTCTGGCATGAAGTAGCTGCTCAATCAATAGACATTATTAGTATGATATGATAAATGCAGATCCCACAGGCCTCAATCAATAGACATTATTAGTATGATATTATGATAGTTACAAATCACATAGGCCTCAGGCTGTTAGCAGCAGCCCTGGGTCCCTGGCAAAAGGCAGGAAACAACCTTAGAGGCATCCTGGGGAGAGGGCGAGCATCTCAGGACCCTCCAGAGGCTCTGCACTCATCTCAGAGCCAGTGCAGGGGGCTCCATGATTCTGGTTTGGGTGAAATTACTGAGGATTACTTGAGGTGCTCCAGTACAGTTGGGCCTTCCTGGGTAGGGGGGTGGGGAGGTTCTGTTAGACAAAGATCAATTAATTTCAAGATCATTTAAGACTGGGAAACCAAGGCTGCTTTGGGATTTTAAAGGGGGTAGCCCTTGGCTGATCACTGAATTCAATGTCCCCTTCCCCTTATCAAATAACCCTCTTTATTTCCCAGCTCCTCAGGGGCTGCACTGCCCTCCCTTCCCCCCCAGGCCCCTTCTCTACTTTTCTTTTGCAACCTCTGACATGTATACATTATGCAGAATTCCAGATGTTGATAGACATTGGGATAAATAATGAGAGAAAAAAAGAAAAAAACCCCAAAAAACTAAACTTTTCCCCAAAGTCATAAGGCTCTAGTTTTTGATTTGGGGAGGAATCAGCTCACTCAATGGCTTGTAAATGTGATCTTATAAAATTAGGTAATTTAGGAAGGTTTTTATCATCATCATTATATTAATTTTTCTTTAGTAGTCGTGATTTTATTATTGCTCTGGTAGTCTATGCAGCCACTGGGTCCAGGAATTCCAAAGAGGAGCTCTGAAAGATGTGAAAATCTTCAAGAGTCAAAGGAATGAAGCTATTTGCTGGGCTCCGCAGATAACAAGAAGGCACGATCATCATCGTCATCATCATCATCATCACCATTAGGTGGTGCCACCTCCCAGACTCTACAACTCCCATAGCCAGCTGGGAGAGCTGACAATAGCTACTGTGTCTCTGCAAACCATCAGTATAAAACTCTTTTCTGGAGTGAACATAAACATTTGATGATTTTACTGAGAAAACAGAAGACATTCCTGCCCTACCCCCAGTCCCACAACACACACACCCTTTGCCTCACAATAAATATACTTCGTGCATGGAAGAAGAAAGGGAGGAACACGTTTATTCTAGACTAATCTGAAGTTCACTACAGATGGTTTGGCTACTTCAGTTAAAATTAAATTCTTTTCTTTACCTATCCTGTCCCCTTCACACATGGGAATTGGTTTTTGGAGTTAAATTCCTTTATAAAGTTCCTATTGTATGACTGGGAGTAATTTCTTGACAGTGGGTGAAGATGCTAGATCTGTGGTTGTTCAAACAGGTGGAGGCACTTAGAGTAAGGATCCAAAGATTGCCAATCAGGTTGGCCTGTGGTCCACAAGCCAGGAAGGGATTTGAGGTCCTGAGGACCTGCTACCCCTCAGGGTAGTGGTTTTTGAAGTATATTGCTTCTGTAGACCCATAAGCTTCAACTTCTACTTTGAAAAACTTTGAAGCCATTTAAAAATAATAATAAATAATAATAAAAACATTCATGTTTAAATGTGCTGGGCACCAAATTTTAACACGTTGGAGACCACCTGGACTAGATTTTGAAATAAACCTCTTGCTGTTTCTAACAGGAGACTGTTCTGAGGTCACAGGGTGAGCTGTTAAAACCTTTTGCAACAACTTCTCTGTGTGAATTAGACCTTTGTCGGTACTGTGCAACCAAAACAAAAGATGGAAACAAACTGGTTGCTGAGGCTGATATGGGAGGGCAACCATTAATCTCTAATCTCTGATTTCAAATTTTTGTGTGCATCATTACAACCTTATAGTAACTTAAAACTATTTTAATGTGTATTATATAATGGGGTTCCCCCTTAAGAATTCAACTGAGGAAAGGGTACCTCTCCTAAAAAAAAAAATGAAAACCATTGCTTCAGATTATGTTGCAGAATTTCTGGTGCCAAAAGTGTCCTCAGAATAAATCCAGAGACCAGCTCTCTCATAGTGGCCAGTTGTGGATTTTGCCCTCCAGTAACTGTATCTTTGGGGTTTTTTTATTGGAGAATTATCCCTCCCACATTTCGAACAGACTTTGTGGGACTGTCTATCAAGATGGGCCACCCTTTCCTGGGTACCACTTCAGGTCAATCAGATTCCCTCTCTTGGGAATTTGAATTATGAATGGTCCCATGCAAGAACTGAAGTGGTTGGAGGTGACTTATCCCATAGCTTTGCCCTGAAAACGCTGTCCATTGGTTTCTTCGGCCTGGCTCCTTTCACATCCCTCAGGGACCTATCCTTTCTGAGGCCTGTTGTATGGCTTTTCCTTCGATTCTTTGAGGTCTCCAGACCTCTCCAGTAGACTACCACCCCCCTTTATTTGTTTCTTAGGCTAGCCAGAATCGTTTCTGTTGTTTGCAACCAAAACATTCTGATTTACTCTGAATTTTGCAAATGGGGAAATGGTAGTAGCATCAAGAGGTCAGTGACTTATTCAAGGCCACACTGTGAGAACTTTGGCACAAGTGTAAGGCCATGCTCTACAGGAAGAAATGATCCTAATCCTAAATCAATAGCCACAAAAGTAGAATATATCTAGGACAGAATTCACCTTTGCACTTTGTGTGTGTATGGGGCAGGGGGGAGAGAAATATGAATAATGGTGTGGGAAATAGGGTATGTGTGTCCCACATCTTCACAACTCTGAGTCACAGATGTATTCCAATTCTGGTCACTCAGGCAGGATTTTGCAGAGACCCAGAACCATTCTCTCAGGACCCTAAGGCTTGAGGAGGAATTCTGAAAAGGTGGATGAATCTTAGGCTCTCAAGCTGAAGGGGAACTTGGGCAGATAAATACCTAACCAGGGATCTGAGTCAACAGAAGTAAGAACTGAGAGTCTGAGGGAACAGACCAAACATGCTAACAATGGTTCTAACCTTTAACAAGGGCTGGTGGTCATGGTCCACTGGACCATGAGCTCTGTAAGGAGAGGATTAGACTTGTTCACCACAGTATTCACAGCACCTGGCACAATGCCTGGCACCTAGTACGTGCTCAATACACATTTGCTGAATGAGTGAATGGGTTGGGCTTCCATGCGGTTGTCTGGACCCAGCAGCCTAGTGGTTTTGTCACTGATGGACTGGGTCTTTGGCTTTGCATCTCTGGCCTCACTCATAGGGGCCAAATGGTGCCTGGTAGGTGAGCAATGTCTGGAAAACACAGGAGCAGCCGCTGCAGTATATTCCCAATATTCTAATTACTGATGACATTTACTCAGCAGCAGCTGTGGTACAAGGAACAAAAGGTTCTTGCCCTGTGGGCTTGCAGCCTAAATGACAGAAAACAAAAACAAGCAACTGGTAGCTTTTCTCTGTCTGTGTGTTTATGTTGCTTGTTGTGTTAAGGTATAAGAAGCAACACTATCTCAGATTTATAACAAGAACAGCAAGAGTGATTATATCCCATTTTACAGACAAGTAAATGGAAGCCCAGAGAAACACAGACTTTCCCAATGTGCAGAATCGTGTCCCCAGCCTAGCCTGGAGCACCCATCTTTTTGTGTGTGTGCTCTGTCTAGGTGGCTCGAGCTCGGTCCAGTCCAGGGTCTGATGTTTGCCTCCTCCATTCCACACTGGTTATGTCACTGCAGGCACAACATGGGTTTCCAGTTGAGAAAGGTCCTTGGAAAGGAGGGAGTTTTAAAACATTTGAAAGAGGGAAGATTGTAAGTTGACAAGTGCGTCAGGGGAGGTGGCCCCATCTGTGCTGACCCCGGAGCCCAACTGTCCTCACCTCCAAGGACCGAGATACATGGTGGTTACCAGGGCTGAGGCAACTGCTCCACATTATTCTGTCACATAGCCTCTTTCTAGAGTCTTTCTCGTGTACAGACAGGCCTTGTTATTATTTTTTAACAAAACAATTATCTTCTTACATCACCATCGTTTGCAGTTTCTCCTTTCTTGCTTATAGTGATTCCTTGGGGAAGAGCTCCAGCTCTGGGAGATGCTGACAGGTGAAACCTCAGCTTTTCTACCTTTTCACTGGCAGGGATGCCCTCAGCCAAGCAGGGCAAGTAGGTGATGTCATTTAGAACCCTTTCCTCTCAAGGTGCTGGGAGTTTTCATGTGACTGCGCCCACATAGACCCTGTTCCTACCTTTACCACCTCTCTCCCCAAAACAGCACCTCCCAGGGTCCTTCCAGAGATAAAATGCTGCATTTCAATTTCCCACAGACTCAGAATCTCTAAGGATAGAATCTCAGGCAACAGTTTGGGACACTAGGAGACAGGCCCCTGATAATCCAGGACAAAAGTTGCTGCCTACTCACCACGCCCAGGCCCACTGCCTCCTTCCTGGCTGACAGAGCCGGGGCAGGGAGTGAGGAAGGATCCCTGAACACCTGTTTCCTACTTGGGAGAGCCCAAACTCTAGGCTTTCAGAATTAAAAATGGCTGGGGACCGGGCTTCCCTGGTGGCGCAGTGGTTGAGAATCTGCCTGCAAATGCAGGGGACACGGGTTCGAGCCCTGGTCTGGGAAGATCCCACATGCCGCCGAGCAACTAGGCCCGTGAGCCACAATTACTGAGCCTGCGCGTCTGGAGCCTGTGCTCCGCAACAAGAGAGGCCGCGATAGTGAGAGGCCCGCGCACTGCGATGAAGAGTGGCCCCCACTTGCCGCAACTAGAGAAAGCCCTCGCACAGAAACGAAGACCCAACACAGCCATAAATAAATAAATAAAATTAAAAAAAAAAAAAAAATGGCTGGGACCAATGATCAGTGTTCATTTAGCGTGGGAGTGGGAAAACTCAATCAGATTCTCTTTCTAGGGCATTTGAATTATGAATGGTCCCATGCAAGAACTGAAGCTGTTGGAGGTGACTTATCCCATAGTCTTGCCCTGAAAACATTGCCCATTGTTTTCTTTGACCTGGCTCCTTTCACATCCCTTAGAGTCCTATCCTTTCTGAGGCTTGTTGTATGGCTTTTCCTTTGATTCTTTGAGGTCCTCAGACCTCTCCAGTAGACTACCGCCCTCCTTTATTTGTCTCTTAGGCTAGCCATTTTGGGGGAGCCTCCTAAGGCTCTACGGTCCTCAGGCCAGAGCAATGCCCAGTCACAATCAGCCACCCCAGTTTGTATCCGCAGACCCCTTAGGACAGACAGCCCAGTGACACTGTGTATGGAGTTGTAGCCTTTCTTGTTTTGGGGGGTGCTGAGGGGAGCTCCTTAGAAGGGGGAAAGGGTGAAACACTGAAAGGCAGTTCCTTAATGGTTCCTTTCTGCCTCCCTGGTTTTGGAGGCAGCTTCGGGTGTTCCCAGGCTTAAAGGAAGGGGGCAGCATTGTCTCTGGCGGCCACACCCAGAGATGGGCTTACCAGGAGGGCAGCCTCAGGGCCAGGTAACCAGGTTTCCCCAGGCCCAGGAGAGAGCAAGTGCGCAGCCCGCGGAACTTCTGCGGTGAAGGGGACCCGGCGAAGGGAAAAGGATCTTTTGGGTTCTTTAAAGAAACAGCCACACACCTTTGATTAGCCTACATATATTTGGATTTTAGCCCAGCCCAAGCCGAGTCTCCTTGAAGCCCCGCCTCCTGAAAGCTCCGTCCCAACGTCAGTAGCCACCCCCACACCCTGTTCTAGGAAGCCACACCTACTAGAGATCGCCCGCCCCAGAAGGGCCCGTCCGGGGAGCCCCGCCCCTGGAAGCCCCGACCCACCCCGCCCACCACCCAGAAGCGCGCTCAGCAGGTGGGGTTGAGCACGCGGCAGGAACAGGCGCTGCGGAAGAAGCGGCACTGGCAGAAGGCGCACGGGTCGCAGCAGGCAGGCGCCGGCGGCTTGCAGCTGTCGCGGGTGGCCACGCAGGGGCCAGGCGGCGGGGGCCGGGGCCGTGCCACCTTCTTCATCGAAGCCTTTTTCTGCGGGGAAACGCCGGGGCTGCCCGAGCAGTCCACGTCCGCCCCACTGATCCTCACCTCTGCCTGGGAACTCCTTGGACTATGGAGGCCCCCGACCAGACATCCCCACCTGCTGCCCACCGCCCGCTCGACTGATGCCCACAGGGCACCCCAGCGGGTCCCCACCTGCTCCCCCAACAATGCCCCACTTCATCAGAACTTAACTGGCTCCGGCCTGGCCTCTTCTCTCCCTAGGGCATCCCACTCAGCTCCACCGTTTTTAACTACCGTCTCTGTTGCCTTCCCCTTCCGGTGTAGCCACAATCCCTGTCAGTTCTGCCTTCACAATAGATCCGGAGTCTACCTACTGCTTCACTAACCGCTGCTATCCTGGGCTAGGCCCCTGTCTGCTGCTCTTGCCCCCTTACAGTCCAACCTCCAGTGCACAAAAGGGACCTCTTAGAAGACCTATGATGGCATCACACTTGGGGTTAAAGCACACCCTCCTCCCCCTTACTTTGGTCCTTGAGGCCCTCTGTGGTTTGGCCTGCCCACCTCTCCCAGGGGTCTTTAGCACACTGCCTTCTGTGCACCGAACACAAGAAATGAGTTCCTACTGCAGGAGCTTTGAGTTTGCTACTCCCTTTCCTGGGGACATTCTTTGCTGTGCTGTCCACCAGCCACCAGTCAGCCATATGTGGCTGCTGAGTACTTGAAATGTGTCTAGTGTAACTGAGGAACTGAGTTTTCAAAAAACAAGGTTTTATTTTCATTTTACTTATTTTTAGGGTTACTTTCTATTTATGTCAAGTGATACTGGTTTTCTATCATGTTTATATAGGTTTTTAAATAACTATATAACCATGATAGAAAAGTTTTAAAACTAAAGTTTTAATTTTAAACAAATATATTAAATAGGTGAAACTCAGATATGGTAAAAGTTGTGGAAATGGTTCTGAAATGACTGAGGTTTGGGAAACATTGCATTCATCCAAAAGAATGAGTGATGGTGAAATTTCAGGCAGGGTGTGAGCTAGTATAGGAAGATGCTTTTTAGCAGGTAAGCTATTTTGCTCAGTGAACCTTAGCTTTCTGGGCCTCAGCTCCTGGGGGTATGGTTCAGGGCTTGAGGCCAGGAAGTTTTGGTAGCTTTCAGTTTCTTTTGGGCATGCAGGCCTGGGAAATCTTTTATTTAGTTCCTAGCCAGAGCTTGGGGATCCTCTCCCTTTAAGTCCAGTCCCACCCCAACAATGTGAGCTCCCAGGCCTACCTTGGAAGATCTTTTCTTTTTTTCCGCTTCTTTTCTGCTGATCTTTTTGGATTTCTTGTTCTGTGCTTCAAGGAGAGAAGGAGCAAAGCCAGTCTCTGAGGGCCCTGAGCTGCAATGAAGTGGGAGGAGCAGAGGGGGCTCCAGGAAGCCCCAGGGTAGGGGAGAGGATGAAGGGTTGGCTGGATAGATCACATCTTGGGACTTAGGCCAGCAGGTTCTTGTTAGCCTGGCTGCAGACCTGGAGCCAGAAACTGAGAGCAAAGAGTGCTCTGAGGGAAAGCAAAGGCGGCCCTGGAAAATGGACTCAGTGTCTTGTACATGGATGGACTTGTTTTTCCTGTATCCCTATTTTCCATTTCTCAGAGCTTTGGAGCCAGGCATACCTGATTTGAATCCTGACTCTGCCATATAACAGCTTTGTGGCCTTGAGCAACCTACTTAATCTCCTTAAGACTCAGTTTTCTCATCTGCAAGTAGGATACTGTAATACCTACCTTGAAGAGTTGTTTTGAGGATAAATGAGGTATGTTTATAAAGTGCAAAGTCTGACACATCGAAGGTGATCAATCAATGTTAATGTGCCCCAGTCCCTTCCCTGATATATCTAGAATATCCTCTTTTTGAAGTGAGAGACAAGTCAGCAAGGAATATTAGTTTTGAGCTTAGGTTCTGGAGTTAAACACTTGGGTTTGAATTCTGGCTTTGCCAATTAAGAACTGGGTGTTAGTTACTTAACTTTTCTAAGACTTAATTTACTTAGCTGTGAAATAAAATAGGAATAAAAATAATACTTCACAGTGCCTAGCACAAAATAAGTATATATGTTATTATTATTATTGTCAGATGAAGTCAAACCAGAAGATCTCCATGCCAGGCTCTAATGCCCCTGATATTTTCTCCCAAGCAGTCATTTTCAATTCTCAACCCTGGCATGAAAGGACTAGTTCATCCCAGACTTGGTTATATTCTGCAGCATTTCCTAAAATTTTTACCATTGATAGGAGTTCCATGACTCATTAAGTTTCAGAAATGGTAAGTTAAACCAAATTCACCAAGTGTCATGAATTTAAGGTTTCTCAGAGCCTCTAACATGCTAAGCTGCGTATTCGATTGGTGGCAGGCAGGGCTTTCCTAAACCAAATGAGTTAAGGGGCACTTTATTCCTCCAGGATTGTTTTGAGGAATGAGCACGAAGGAGCTCTGACCTATGGCAGTGGATCCTGGTATCAGCTTGGGGAGTGTGTTTGACATCCTGCAGTTCTCTTGGGCCAGAGCCTGGAGGCTGGGCCCCAGGCCAGGCTACCTACCCACAATAGAGACAGAAGGGAAATCCAACAGGTTCATGGAAGAGTTGCTCCTCAGGCTCCTTTCATCTCTGGGCTTTTCCTCAGGTGCCAGGTGGCTGTAGGCAGTGAGGGAGCACAGGCAGACCAGCAGGGTAGCCAGGAGGAGGCGGGTGACATCCATTCCGGGAGGCCTGAGTGGGACAGAGAAGGCAGTCAGGTGGGCCAGGGGTCCTGGCAAATGGATGTGCCCTCCTGCTTTTTTTGGGCTGGTGCTCTGACCCCATTCCACACCCCAGTGTCCCAGGGGAGCTGGAGGACCAGCAAGGCTTAGGACAGGGAAGGGGAACTGATGAAGGAAGAAGAGAGAAAAGGAGAGATGGGAGAGGAAGAAAGAAAGACAAGAAAGGGAGGGAGGGACTTCCCTGGTGGCGCAGTGGTTAAGAATCTGCCTGCCAATGCAGGCGACACGGGTTCGAGCCCTGGTCCGGGAACATCCCACATGCTGTGGAGCAACTAAGCCCGTGCACCACAACTACTGAGCCCGTGAGCCACAACTACTGAAGCCACACGCCTAGAGCCCGTGCTCCGCAACAAGAGAAGCCACCACAATGTGAAGCCCGCGCACAGCAATGAAGAGTAGCTCCCACTTGCCCCAACTAGAGAAAGCCCGCACGCAGCAATGAAGACCCAACACAGCCATACATAAATAAATAAATAAATTTATTTTGTTAAAAAAAGGGAGGGAGACTGAAGCAAAGAGAAAAGGAATGCATTGCAATTGCACCCTCTGCCTTCCAGAGGGTGGGGTGCTGGGGTTTTTTAAGTCAGTGGCCCCAGGAGACCCTAGGCTTGGGCAGAGTTCTTGAAAGGTCCCCAGTAATGCCTCACAGTGGCAGAGGTCTTACTGAAGTGCAGAGAATAAGGCTCATGAGTTAAGACTGAATGAGAAGGTGTAGGGATAAATGGCTTTTTTGGACAAGTGTGTAAGTCATTGCATATGCTATATTCCGACATCCAGAGGAAATAAATGCAGATATGGTTTGCGTCAGGAGGATAGGATGGACCTGTTCAAATAGGCTAACTGTATTTATGATTTATTGCTAGCTGGATTTTGATGAACCAGACAGATCCCAGAGTGGATTTCTTCCCATGAATGTCTAGGTTTGGCTTAGTGAGGGCTCACAGCTTCAACAGCATCTTCATCTTCTCTGAGTGTGGAATCCCTACTCCTCACCCACCCTGTGCGTGTTCTTTCTGGTCTGGGAAAAAGCTGAGACTGCTTTCCCAAGGTTCTCTGGCCCTGCCATAAGGCATAGTGGGTGAGAAGAGAATAAAACAATCTGCTCGTGCTGGTCCTGCCCATTCCTGGGCTCAGCCTGGCAATTTCTAGCCTATTCCTCCCAGCCCTCAGATTTTTTAGAGTAAAATTTTCTCCATTTCTGTTACATTCCAGGAGAAGGAGGACCCAGATAGCCAGCCTCCAACCTCATTCTAAACTTCTTAAAGGTAGAGGGGACAGTCCCTTCCTTTTGAAGTCCATCCTCTACCTCTCTCAGCCCTAACTCCATTTCTTCTGATTCCTTCAGATTCTTTCATCAATGGGCATTTATTTGCCTATCATGAACTGGCCACCAATTTTCTTTCTCAAAGCCTGGTAGTGAGTCAATAGAATGAGCCCTGGGCTCGGAGTCAGGACCTCTGAGTTCTTGTCTTGGCTTAAGCATTAGTAAATGCGTGACTTTGGACAAATCCATTCTTTTTTTTTTTTTTAATGGACTCTAATTTTCTTTTTGGTAAAATGAGGGGAGTGGGCTAGGTGAGTGGTTTGCATTCATTTAGCAGGGAAACTCTTTTTTCAAATAAACAATGACTTGAAGAATCCCAATCTATAAAACAGAAAGAGGCAATACAGAGGTTTTTCAAGCAGCTCACATCTTTTTTTGTGTGGTGGGACAATACATCTCCTCAGGCCCTAGAGCCCAAAACATTTTTTGAGGCCCTAAGTTTCCCAGCTCCATGCAGTTCGATCTCTGAGGTTTCTAGTCCCTATCAGCAATAGTTAACCCAAACAAACCTTTATCAGGAAAGTCTGGGGACTGAGGCATAGTAATTTGCTCCATTCTCTGCTTCTCAGAACTTTGTACTGTTCTCTGTCAAATCCTTTATCACATTGTTTATGTGTTTGTCTCTCCCACTTGATAAAAAAAAAGGTCATGTTTTACTCATTTCTATGACCATGAACCTGGCACAGTGACAAGCCCCAAGCAGTAACTTGGACCTCTCTTCCTAGCAGGACTCCCTCTCTCTCTCTCTAATGATGCTGCTGGGCTCTCAGCTTGGAGAGCAATTTCTCCTTCTCTCTTGTTCCCCACACCCAGTCAATCAGTCATTAAGTTCTAGTGATTTTCACTCCCCCCAATTCTCACAACCCTCCCTCCCTTTCCATTCCTTCTGTCCCTAGCAGCCTAGTTCCTCCCGCTTGGTCTTCCATAAGAGCCTCCTCACTGGCCTCCTTGACTCTAGAACATATAACCAGACTAAGCTTCCTTTTAAATAAAGCCCCATTTCCTTTCATTCATTCATTCATACATACATTCATTCATCTAGTTAAAAAATATTTGTTAAGTACCAACTATGAACCAGTGCTATGCTAGATTCTTGGGTAACAATAGTGATCAAGATACACAGTGATGCCTGTCCTTACAGAGCTTACATTCTATCAGGGATGACTGACAAGTTAAATAAGTTATTCTAATAAAGCTTGTGCTATGGGAGACCTCAACTAGTGCATGGATTAGGGAAGGTCTCTTGAAGCATGTTGCATTGAAGCTGAAAACAGAGGGCTGATTTGGACTTATCCATGTTGGAGAGGCGAGTGGAGGTGGTGATGGCAGTGTTGCAGACACTGAGAACCATATACATGAAGATCCAAAGGCAAGAGAGGATGGTGCATTTGAGGACCTAGAAAAGATCAGTAAGGCTGGCAAATAAACATAAAAGGAGATGGAAGCAGGGGCCAGATCATGATGGGACTTGTAAACCATGGTAAGGAGTTTGAACAATATCTTAAGGTCGATGGGAAATGAATGAAAAGTTTTGAATAGGGGGAGGGACTTGTTCAGATTTGCATTGTAGAAAGATCCCTCTGACTGGGGTGTGGGGATGGAAGGGACAAGACTGAAAGGAAGGAAAACCAATTAAGAGGCTGCTGCTGGATTCCAAGCATTCTATTCCTCTGCAGGGGTTACCCTGACTACCAAATGAAATACATAATCCATAGGCTTAAAAAGGCACCAGAGCCCTCCCAACCTGCCTTCCACATTCCTTTCCAGCTTTATCTTTTCCTATAGGAAGTATATATCCTAGCCAAGCTTGGCTACTTCCTGGTCCCCATACAAAGCTCCTCCTTTACCACTTCTTACGCCTGACCACTTCTGACCTAAGCACAGTACTTAGCTTGTTATACAAGCATTTATTTACTTACCACTGAGGCTGAATCTGTAGCTGTTAGTGACTGCAGTATTCGTTTGCCCTTTCCATATTTCGTGTAGCATTTGTACAGTCTTCAAGCTAAAAATGGTTTTCATGTTTGTAAAGTGTTCTATTAAAAAAAAAAACAACCTAACAGAGACCCTATGTGGTCCACAAAGCATAAAGTATTTACTCTCTGGCCTTTCACAGAAAGTCTGCTGACCCTGTCTAGATTGTGAGAATCGCGAGGGGCTGTTAGGCAAGCAAGCATGTCACGTCTGCTCTCTCAATATCTACTAACTGATTGAAGTAATTAACTGCTTCTTTGGGTAAAGGTACTGATGATCCTTATTAAAAGACCAGTGTGACTTGGGAAAGTTAACTTGTGCCATTACCAACCAATAATATTTGTCATTAATTTATCAGGTTTCAGATTCGCTTTAGGACAGGGCTGGGTCCTAATGAGACAAGAGTTAGGACTGGTAAGTTTTGATTATTAGAGGCAGAGGGAAAATATCCATTCTGAGTAGTTATCGTAATGTTTTGAAACTTTCTATTACACCATGCTGCCTAGAATTTATAAAGATGCAGTGCAATAACCCCTGGAATACAAATAAGAAATATAATCATTGGAAATTGCAAGATAATATTTTGATTAGTTGCATAAAATTAAATGTGTATTTTAAGATTTTCTTTTGTATCCCCAATCTCTTCTAAAAGCAATTTAAAAAAAAACTTTTTTCTTGTTTTTAATTAATTAATTTATTTTTTGGCTGCGTCGGGTCTTGGTTGCGGCATGCGGGATCTTCGCTGAGGCATGCGGGCTTCTCTCTAGTTGTGGAGTGCAGGTTTTCTCTCTCTCGTTGTGGTGCGCGGGTTCCAGAGTGCGTGGACTCCGTAGTTTGGGACACTCAGGCTCTCTCCTTGAGGCGCGTGGGCTTAGTTGCCCTGTGGCATGTGGGATCTTAGTTCCCCGCCCAGGGATCGAACCTGCGTCCCCTGCATTGGAAGGCGGATTCTTTACCACTGGACCACCAGGGAAGTCCCAAGAGACCTTTTTTTTTTTCAAGCAGCAGAGCTCTGGTATCAATGGGTATTAATTAGAAGGACAAATCAGAAATAAATTCAACTTGAAAAGAGAAAAAAAAAAAAGAAAGGAAAGAATGGAGATGTGGTGGAATGGGTTGGGGAGAAGCTCTGATTAAGGAAAAGCTCTGATTAAGGCAAGTCACAAAAGTCATGTCATTGATTGAGAGGCATTATATGTAGTTATTCTATTTCTTTGGGTTTTCCTTATCGAGTGATATAAAACTGACCAAAAAACATGCTGTGAATTCCTGCAAAGAAGTGAAAGGGTAATTGGGAAATGTGAGTTACAAAAGGAGTGGCTGGAGTTTGGGGGGGATGAACTGAGACCCAAAGTCCACATTCATCACTTCCTCTGAACACCAGATAATGCAGGAATTATCACCATCACAGCAAACAGCAGGCTTAATATAAATAGTAGCCACTGCACAATGGGCAGGGAGGAGATGTCACTAGGTAACATCTCTAGACTAATTAAGGATATAGTGAATTACAGGGCTTAATTATTTTTTTTTAATTTTTAAATTTAATTTTATTTATTTTTTATACAGCATGTTCTTATTAGTTATCCATTTTATACATATTAGTGTATATATGTCAATCCCAATCTCCCAATTCATCACACTCCCCCCACCACCACTTTCCCCCCTTGGTGTCCATACATTTGTTCTCTACATCTGTGTCTCTATTTCTGCCCTGCAAACCGGTTCATCTGTACCATTTTTCTGGGTTTCACATATATACGTTAATATACGATATTTGTTTTTCTCTTTCTGACTTACTTCACTCTGTATGACAGTCTCTAGATCCATCCATGTCTCTACAAATGACCAATTTCATTCCTTTTTATGGCTGAGTAACATTCCATTGTATATATGTACCACATGTTCTTTATCCATTCGTCTGTCGATGGGCATTTAGGCTGCTTCCATGACCTGGCTATTGTAAGTAGTGCTGCAATGAACATTGGGGTGCATGTGTCTTTTTGAATTATGGTATTCTCTGGGTATGTGCCCAGTAGTGGGATTGCTGGGTCATATGGTAATTCTATTTTTAGTTGTTTAAGGAACCTCCATATTGTTCTCCATAGTGGCTGTATCAATTTACATTCCCACCAACAGTGCAAGAGGGTTCCCTTTTCTCCACACCCTCTCCAGCATTTGTTGTTTGTAGATTTTCTGATGATGCCCATTCTAACTGGTGTGAGGTGATACCTCATGGTAGTTTTGATTTGCATTTCTCTAATAATTAGTGATGTTGAGCAGCATTTCATGTGCTTCTTGGCCATCTGTATGTCTTCTTTGGAGAAATGTCAATTTAGTTCTTCTGCCCATTTTTTTTTTTTAAAGATTGATTGATTGATTGATTGATTGCTATGGTTGGGTCTTCGTTTCTGTGCTAGGGCTTTCTCTAGTTGTGGCAAGCGGGGGCCACTCTTCATCGCGGTGTGCAGGCCTCTCACTATCGTGGCCTCTCTTGTTGCGGAGCACAGGCTCCAGACGCGCAGGCTCAGTAGTTGTGGCTCACGGGCCTAGTTGCTCCGTGGCATGTGGGATCTTCCCAGACCAGGGCGCGAACCCGTGTCCCCTGCATTAGCAGGCAGATTCTCAACCACTGCGCCACCAGGGAAGCCCTTCTGCCCATTTTTTGATTGGGTTGTTTTTTTTTTAATATTGAGCTGCATGAGCTGTTTATATATTTTTGAGATTAATCCTTTGTCTGTTGATTCATTTGGAAATATTTTCTCCCATTCTGAGGGGTGTCTTTTCATCTTGTTTGTAGTTTCCTTTGCTTTGCAAAAGCTTTTAAGTTTCATTGGGTCCCATTTGTTTATTTTTGTTTTTATTTCCATTACTCTAGGAGGTGGATCAAAAAAGATCTTGCTGTGATTTATGTCAAAGAGTGTTCTTCCTATGTTTTCCTCTAAGAGTTTTATAGTATCCGGTCTTACATTATGTCTCTAATCCATTTTGATTTTATTTTTGTGTATGGTGTTAGGGAGTGTTCTAATTTCATTCTTTTACATGTAGCTGTCCAGTTTTCCCAGAACCACTTATTGAAGAGACTGTCTTTTCTCCATTGTATATCCTTGCCTCCTTTGTCATAGATTAGTTGACCATAGGTGCGTGGGCTTATCTCTGGGCTTTCTATCCTGTTCCACTGATCTGTATTTCTGTTTTTGTGCCAATACCATATTGTCTTGATTACTGTAGCTTTGTAGTATAGTCTGAAGTCAGGGCGTCTGATTTCTCCAGCTCTGTTTTTTTCCCTCAAGACTGCTTTGGCTATTCGGAGTCTTTTGTGTCTCCATACAAATTTTAAGATTTTTTGTTCTAGTTCTGTAAAAAATGCCACTGATAATTTGATAGGGATTGCACTGAATCTGTAGATTGCTTTGGGTAGAATAGTCATTTTCACAATATTGATTCTTCCAATCCAAGAACATGGTATATCTCTCCATCTGTTGGTATCATCTTTAATTTCTTTCATCAGTGTCTTATAGTTTTCTGCATACAGGTCTTTTGTCTCCCTAGGTAGGTTTATGCCTAGGTATTTTATTCTTTTTGTTGCAATGGTAAATGGGAGTGTTTCCTTAATTTCTCTTTCAGATTTTTAATCATTAGTGTATAGGAATGCAAGAGATTTCTGTGCATTAATTTTGTATCCTGCAACTTTACCAAATTCATTGATTAGCTCTAGTAGTTTTCTGGTGGCATCTTTAGGATACTCTATGTATAATATCATGTCATCTGCAAACAGTGACAGTTTTACTTCTTCTTTTCCAATTTGTATTCCTTTTATTTCCTTTTCGTCTCTGATTGCCGAGGCTAGGACTTCCCATACTTTGTTGAATAATAGTGGTGAGAGTGGACATCCTTGTCTTGTTCCTGATCTTAGAGGAAATGCTTTCAGTTTTTCACCATTGAGAATGATGTTTGCTGTGGGTTTGTCATATATGGTCTTTATTATGTTGAGGTAGGTTCCCTCTATGCCCACTTTGTGGAGAGTTTTTATCATAAATGGGTGTTGAATTTTGTCAAAAGCTTTTTCTGCATCTATTGAGATGATCATATGGTTTTTCTTCTTCAGTTTGTTAATATGGTGTATCACATTGATTGATTTGTGTATATTGAAGAATCCTTGCATCCCTGGGATAATTCCCACTTGATCATGGTGTATGATCCTTTTAATGTGTTGTTGGATTCTGTTTGCTAGTATTTTGTTGAGGATTTTTGCATCTATATTCATCAGTGATATTGGTCTGTAATTTTCTTTTTTTGTAGTATCTTTGTCTGGTTTTGGTATCAGGGTGATGGTGGCCTCATAGAATGAGTTTGGGAGTGTTCCTCCCTCTGCAATATTTTGGAAGAGTTTGAGAAGGATGGGTATTAGCTCTTCTCTAAATGTTTGATAGAATTCACCTGTGAAGCCATCTGGTCCTGGACTTTTGTTTGTTGGAAGATTTTTAATCACAGTTTCAATTTCATTACTTGTGATTGTTCATATTTTCTATTTCTTCCTGGTTCAGTCTTGGAAGATTATACCTTTCTAAGAATTTGTCCATTTCTTCCAGGTTGTCCCTTTTATTGGCATAGAGTTGCTTGTAGTAGTCTCTTAGGATGCTTTGTATTTCTGCGGTGTCTGTTGTAACTTCTCCTTTTTCATTTCTAATTTTATTGATTTGAGTCCTCTCCCTCTTTTTCTTGATGAGTCTGGCTAATGGTTTATCAATTTTGTTTATCTTCTCAAAGAACCAGCTTTTAGTTTTATTGATCTTTGCTATTGTTTTCTTTGCTTCTATTTCATTTATTTCTGCTCTGATTTTTATGATTTCTTTCCTTCTACTAACTTTGGGTTTTGTTTGTTCTTCTTTCTCTAGTTCCTTTAGGTGTAAGGTTAGATTGTTTATTTGAGATTTTTCTTGTTTCTTTAGGTAGGCTTGTATTGCTATAAACTTCCCTCTTGTAACTGCTTTTGCTGCATCCCATGGGTTTTGGATCATCGTGTTTTCATTGTAATTTGTCTCTAGGTATTTTTTGATTTCCTCTTTGATTTCTTCAGTGATCTCTTGGTTATTTAGTAACGTATTGTTTAGCCTCCCTGTGTTTGTGTTTTTTACGTTTTTTCCCCTGTAATTGATTTCTAGTCTCATAGCATTGTGGTCAGAAAAGATGCTTGATACGATTTCAATTTTCTTATATTTACTGAGGCTTGATTTGTGACCCAAGATGTGATCTATCCTGGAGAATGTTCCCTGTGCACTTGAGAAGAAAGTGTAATCTGCTGGTTTTGGATGGAATGTCCTATAAATATCAATTAAATCTATCTGGTCTATTGTGTCATTTAAAGCTTGTGTTTCCTTATTAATTTTCTGTCTGGATGATCTGTCCATTGGTGTAAGTGAGGTGTTAAAATCCCCCACTATTATTGTGTTACTGTCGATTTCCTCTTTTATAGTTGTTAGCAGTTGCCTTATGTATTAAGGTGCTCCTATGTTGGGTGCATATATATTTATAATTGTTATATCTTCTTCTTGGATTGATCCCTTGATCGTTATGTAGTGTCCTTCCTTGTCTCTTGTAACAGTCTTTATTTTAAAGTCTATTTTATCTGATATGAGTATTGCTACTCCAGCTTTCTTTTTTTTTTTTAAAGTTTTTAATTATTTATTTATTTATTTATGGCTGCATTGGGTCTTCGTTTCTGTGCAAGGGCTTTCTCTAATTGCGGCAAGCGGGGGCCACTCTTCATCGCGGTGCGTGGGCCTCTCACTATCGCGGCCTCTCTTGTTGCGGAGCACAGGCTCCAGACGTGCAGGCTCAGTAGTTGTGGCCCATGGGCCCAGTTGCTCCGCGGTATGTGGGATCTTCCCAGACCAGGCCTCGAACCCGTGTCCCCTGCATTGGCAGGCAGACTCTCAATCACTGCGCCACCAAGGAAGCCCCTCCAGCTTTCTTTTGATTTCCATTTGCATGGAATATCTTTTTCCATCCCCTCACTTTCAGTCTGTATGTGTCCTGAGGTCTGAAGTGGGTCTCTTGTAGACAGCATATATATGGGTCTTGTTTTTGTATCCATTCAGCAAGCCTGTGTCTTTTGGTTGGAGCATTTAATCCATTCACATTTAAGGTAATTATCAATATGTATATTCCTATTACCATTTTCTTAATTGTTATGGGTTTGTTTTGGTAGGTCCTTTTCTTCTCTTGTGTTTCCCTCTTAGAGAAGTTCCTTTAGCATTTGTTGTAGAGCTGGTTTTGTGGTGCTGAATTCTCTTAGCTTTTGCTTGTCTGTAAAGCTTTTGATTTCTCCTTCGAATCTGAATGAGATCCTTGCTGGGTAGAGTAATCTTGGTTGTAGGTTCTTCCCTTTCATCACTTTAAATATATCATGCCACTCCCTTCTGGCTTGTAGAGTTTCTGCTGAGAAATCAGCTGTTAACCTTATGGGAGTTCCTACAGAACTTAATTTTTTTAAAAAGTTTCCTTTGCTGTGCAAGTAACTCTTAAGAAATAAACTTAAAATACAGTTTCTTAGAACCTAAGTAACTTAGTGGAATTATAAAACTAGACTGAGTCTGCGAAAGGTGAAGTCTCAGTGGAATTAATCTTATTTGTGTATTGGGAGAAGGTAAGAACCAATATTCCTTACACAAATCCTGGGGACATATGTATATTCTAAATGTAATATATGTCTATAATACCTAGGTATATTATGATGCTTGGGGTCAGATTTTTTTTTTAGGATTCAGAATTTTAGAAAAACAATATCTTCTATATTAAACCACATATAAGGGCTCTAGAAGCACCCATTAAAATGTACTGATGGGCTTCCCTGGTGGCGCAGTGGTTGAGAATCTGCCTGCCAATGCAGGGGACACGGGTTCAAGCCCTGGTCTGGGAAGATCCCACATGCCGCGGAGCAACTAAGCCCGTGTGCCACAACTACTGAGCCCGCGTGTCTGGAGCCTGTGCTCCGCAACAAGAGAGGCCGCGATAGTGAGAGGCCTGCGCACCGCGATGAAGAGTGGCCCCCGCTGGTCGCAACTAGAGAAAGCCCTCGCACAGAAACGAAGACCCAACACAGCCAAAAATAAATAAATAAATAAATTAATTAAAAAAAAAAAAGAACTTGCTTCCTTTAAAAAAAAAATGTACTGATGCTTCTGTAGCAAAAAGGTATGGATAAACAAACAAAGGATAAACAAAGACTGTGAATTGATTCGTATCAATTCAGGACAGGTTTTTTGCCAAATGAGTTACCAAAGGAAAAAAAAAAACTTACAGCAGAGTTTTGGGATTTTGCAGTTTCAGGTAATGGATTATGGACCTATACAAACCCTCAACATGGGACACACACTCCACCTATTTATGCAGGATCATAATGCTGACAACAATGACTACCTGTGCAATTGCTTTTCTCAAGAGTAATTTGTCTTTCCACTCTGTGGTGGTAAAGACTGTTCTTTGATCTGTGGTATCACTGATGACAATTCTTCCTCTTAAACTTATCATCTGCTTTAAGTTACTGCTTAGGACTTAAGATGAGTTTCTCTTCAGCAGCTGGATATAAAGAATCCAGAAAGGGGAATCAGGTTACATGGACATACCTGCCAGTTAAGTGGCTGTGTGACCCTTGGCCCATTTGGGCCTCTGCTTTCTCATTTGCAAAATGAGAGGATAGGACTACATGACAGTACACATTATGAGGCACAGAGTAGAAATTTAATAAAGATTTGTTTAATGAATTAAAGAATCTAAAGACCTTTCTATTCTTAAATTCTATGAATCCATAATTTCTGATTCCTGCTTCCTGGACTTTGGGGAGATTAAGCAGTTGCACAAAGAAGGATTTTGTAAAGGCCAGTTGTTGTGTATCCTTAAGAGTTGAGGGATTTATAAATGCATGAGTGTGGCTGAATCTGATTAAACTCTGGAAAAGAGGGCATGGAAAGTCAGGGCTAAATGTAAGTGGTTTATATACCTCAGGAGTGCTGTTGATGTGTGTGTGTGCATGCGCGTGTGCGTGCACATGAGTACTAATGTGTAAGGGCTCTGATTGAGGGAATATGGGAGACAGCAGTGTCCAGAGCATCTCTGAGTATGGTAAGGTGAGGAGACGGTGTATCAGTATGCAGCATACACCGAGTGTACACTGCATACATCCCCTTAGCTATGGCACTGGGATAGCCTGATATCTTAATCCTTTAGGGTCAAGGCCTTGATCCTAAAAGAAAAAGAAAGGATTATAATGTTCCAGTGATGGGGGATGGCTAACCACCTATTGGGACAGAAATATAGTAAGAGATGAGAACGGAAGAAGAGGTGAAGGCAGCAGTCTTCTTGAAGACAGTGAACAATATTAGCTGCTGACCAAACTAGGTGTAATGAGGTGCAGTCCTGACAGCCTGCCCTGGGCTGTGCTGGTGGCACCTGTGAGGGGAACCAGGGTGTCTGCGCAGCCGGCAAGCTGGCACTGCAGGGGAGGAGACAGGGCTCAGTTGATTGTAATAGTGGCTTCCATCAGTCCTGCCAAGCACCCATGGCTAGGGATCTGGTGAAACTCATCCCTGTGAAGAAGGAAGTTGCTAGAAGCAAAACAGTGTTGGGTATGCATCCAACATGGAGGAGCAACTCATATAGGCTAGTGGTGACAGAGGCATATCTTCCTCTGACCAGTCTTTTGGACAAAACATATACTTAGGAGGAAAGGGAAATTATAGCAGGAGAGAATCTTAACCTAAAATTGTCTGCAAACTTTTGTGCATATGTGCATTTTTCTGGGGAGAAGGTCCATAGCTTTCTCTGGATCTATAAGTGTGTCTCTGGCCCCTAAAAAGCTCAGAACCACTCAGCTTCTAGGAGCTAAAATGGAAACCCCTTCTTGGTATATTATGTTCCTGCAACTTGATGGCCTCATCCTGAATCACAGGCACGTGAGAGCAGAGGATATCGTCAATTTTTTTCTCTGCCCTGGAACACTCTCAAAGCCTATAACTCTTCTGGCTCATCAGCCACAGTTTCTGATATGCCAAAACCTGGGAGAAGTAACACACAATTTTTGTTGTGGTTTAGTTTCGCAGCCAAACTAGCTGTACCAAATACTGAGGGTCAGGGCCAGAGAAGAAATATCTCTCATTCATAGTTACCTAGATTCCCCACACCAGATGTTCAGCAGCTGCATAAGGATCCCACTGCCTTACACATCTTTCATCCACCTGGGCAGCTGGTGATACGCATCCACTACAAGTGCCTGGCCAGGCTGAGCTTCGGAGGCTCCACTGGGGCTACCGGCCCATTCCTTAATGTTCACCCAGGCTTATTAGTGATGATAATTTCTGGGGTAGCAGGAGAGTGGTAATATGTTTTATCTACTTAGTTTTGTCCTACAACAGCCAATCAAGCAACAAAAATTTTTTGAATGCTGCGGGAAACCTTCCCTGACTGTCCCCTCCAGGGGAGAAAATTATTCTCTCCTCCCTAGATTGAAGACTCATTAAGGGCAGAGCCTGTGCCTTATTCATCTCCATGCTCATCCCCTCCCTACTACACCTAGCCCCAGTGCCTAAGCTCAGCACAAAATAAGGCCTCACTAAATGTTTCTCTCAATTGAATTAATTTACTATATGCTCAATATAAATGAATATGGGAATTCCCTGGCAGTCCAGTAGTTAGGACTCCACGCTTGCATTGCAGCAGGTGTGGGTTCCATCCCTGGTTGGGGAACTAGGATCCCACAAGCCACCATGGTGCGGCCAAAAGAAAAAAAAAAAGATGAATAAAGAGTCCCTGGGCTTCCCTGGTGGCGCAGTGGTTGAGAATCTGCCTGCTAATGCAGGGGACACGGGTTCGAGCCCTGGTCTGGGAAGATCCCACATGCCGCGGAGCAACTAGGCCCGTGAGCCACAACTACTGAGCCTGCGCGTCTGGAGCCTGTGCTCCGCAACAAGAGAGGCCGCGATAGTGAGAGGCCCGCGCACCGCGATGAAGAGTGGACCCCGCTTGCCGCAGCTAGAGGAAGCCCTCGCACAAAAACGAAGACCCAACACAGCCAAATAAATAAATAAATAAAAATTAAAGGTGCTAATAATTTAAAAAAAAAGAGTCCCTGCCTTTAGATGGCTTTCAGTCCTGCAGGGAAGACAAACAAATAACTAACAAAAAAAATGAGGAGAGACATGCTAGAGTTGAGGTACAAGTGAAATAAATGCCTTGGGTAGGCAGAAAAAAGAGGGTGGTTAAACTGCACAGGGTCTTGGATGATTTTGTGAGTTATTGTTGAACAAGGACCTCTCTAATTTCCTCAGCCTCCTTCCAATTTTGGGCTGCAGCTCCTGGAGTGCTCAAACATTCTGTGCTGCTCTTGCCAGTTCCTCCCTCTTTCACATGGTTCTATGCAGCAGACAGCCTCTGCTGCCTTTCCCCTTTGGCAGTCTCCTTGAATTTCCTGCCCTAGAGCGGCTTACTTTTACAGCCGTCAAGCCACCGGTAGCCAGATGTGCACAGCCAAAGCCAATTACTGAGATTTCTATCCTATTTTAATCGATTATTTGGCTAGAGTTTTTCTTAAGAAGCCAAATCTCATACTGGGAAGATCATTAGGTCCTGTACATCCAAACCAGGCTGGTGGCCTGGGGTTGTGGGAAATAGTCAGTGGCCTGAGTCAGGAGTACAGGTGCCAAGTTCTTGATCCTCTCCCAGGGGATAGTTCTAGGTATTTCATTACAATCTCCTAATAAAACAGGGAGACCATTTTCCTTCTCATTCCTATCTCCCAGGATGTAAGTTACAGGTAGGCTACCTAATTTGTGGGGCTCTGTGCAAAGTGAAAATGTGGGACCACGTGCTAAAACATTAAGAATTTCAAGGAGAGCATTAAACTAAGCAAGCATGAGGCCCTCTAAGTGTGAGGCCCTATGCAA
This sequence comes from Eubalaena glacialis, assembly GCF_028564815.1. Classification (NCBI taxonomy): domain Eukaryota; kingdom Metazoa; phylum Chordata; class Mammalia; order Artiodactyla; family Balaenidae; genus Eubalaena; species Eubalaena glacialis. Next base: position 25,499,674 of record NC_083728.1, read on the forward strand.
CTGCTCAAGTGCACACCCATGATGTCATTTCTGGTTACAAGATTGAGAAAGCTGACACTGATGGTATGACATGGTGGCTGTAAAGAAGTTTGTGAGAACATAAAGAAGTTTGTGGATTGGGGGAAACATTAAATTACACTCAGTAGTTTCAGCAGTAAGTTATATAATGATGAGACTGCTTCTAGACATCCCCTGCAGCTGCCTTACTAGTGCTCCAGGCATCAGACATCTCAGTGCAGCAGACACCAAAGAATGGACCGGGGTTCTAGACCCAGCCCTGCCAGGAATTCGCTGTGGGACTTCTGGCCAGTTACTTTCTCTCTGTGGGCATATTTTTCTTCATTTGTACACAAAAGGATTTGAATTAGATGTTTAAGGTCTCTTCTAACTCTGACTGTAAGCAGCTTTTGGCAGGAAAGAGCTCTCTGGAGGAGGCCCCTTTTGTCTTGTCACTTTAGCAAAGCTATAATGTAACTAACCTTAAGCCAGACACCCCCATGCTCTACTCACCTCTGGCCCAAGCACACCTTTCAAACCTTTTTTTTTTTTTTTTTAATTTATTTATTTATTTTTGGCTGTGTTGGGTCTTCGTTTTTGTGCGAGGGCTTTCTCTAGTTGCGGCGAGCGGGGGCCACTCTTCATCGCGGTGCGCGGGCCTCTCACTATCGTGGCCTCTCTTGTTGCGGAGCACAGGCTCCAGACGCGCAGGCTCAGTAGTTGTGGCTCACGGGCCTAGTTGCTCTGCGGCATGTGGGATCTTCCCAGACCAGGGCTCGAACCTGTGTCCCCTGCATTGGCAGGCAGATTCTCAACCACTGTGCCACCAGGGAAGCCCCCTTTCAAACCTTTTGATCACACAATACCTTGCCTAATCTGTTGGTTCTTTCTGTAGATCAAAGAAGTAGAAATGAAGAATAAGAAATTAAGAGATGACCAAATCTCTTCCTTAGCTTCCCCTTCAGTAATCTCACAAATTGTGTGAACAATATATAATCTAAAGAAAGATCACAAGTAGTTGACAAGCCTGCACACAGGGGGAGATGGCGACGAGTCTGATTCCCTATCTCAATGATTAACTGAGATTACTTCCCCTTTTCCTGTAAAAACTTTCATGGCTGAGCAGAATCTTCGGAGTTGATTCCACCTTCTCCCCAGAATGCTGGCTTTCTGATTAAAAGCAACATTTTCTGTTTCTACCAACACTTGCCTCTCGAGTATTAATTTTAGAGCAGCAAGCAGCTGGACTTCAGTTCAGTAACATGACTTGCGGTGATTCCAAATGAGCAGCATCCCCTTCAGAGAGGCTGTAACACATTCTGTTGAATGTTCCTTTTGATGGTAAGAATTTGCCCTCTGAGAATAAATCTGATTTCTGGAAATAGACAATGATTTACAGCCAAGTCTGGTAAGGATAGTAATATATGGCTTAAGTCATGAGATTTTATAATTTAAAAATGATTTTAATTTTAAGCTAACACAACCAGAACTGAGATAGCCTGTTGAGTGTTTTTCCTCAAAGCTGTAACATTGAGAGGCCAAAAATTCATTCTAATGCTGCAAGTTGCTTTAAATATCTTTAGAATTCTAGACATTCTAAAGGCAATTTAAAAGTCATACAAGGACTTCCCTGGTGGTGCAGTGGTTAAGAATCCGCCTGTCAATGCAGGGGACATGGGTTCGAGCCCTGGTCTGGGAAGATCCCACATGCTGTGGAACAACTAAGTCCGTGTGCCACAACTACTGAGCCCACGTGCCACAACTACTGAAGCCCGCATGCCTAGAGCCCGTGCTCCTCAACAACAGAAGCCACTGCAATGAGAAGCCCGCACACTGCACCAAAGAGTAGCCCCCGCTCGCTGCAACTAGAGAAAGCCCACACGCAGCAACTAAGACCCAACACAGCCAAAAACAAATAAATTAAATAAATTGTTTTAAAAAGAAATACATTAAAAAAAATAAAAGTCATACAAGAAAAACACCATATAACTTAATAATCACAACTTTTATATTGGGATGGAAACCTGTTTCATTGAGGACCAGATATGCACCCAAAAAGTAATCAAGAGCCTTAAAGAAGCCTCCTTTTAAATTAGTCTTCTTTTTTAAAAAACATATTTAGAAGAGGAGAATGTAAAATATTAAACTCACTAGATTTTAGAATTAATGAGAAGAGGGGAATTCCCTGGCGGTTCAGTGGTTAGGCCTCTGGGCTGTCACTGCTGAGGGTGCAGGTTCTATCCCTGCTGGGGGAATTAAGATCCTGCAAGCTGCGAGCCACGACCAAAAAAGAAAAAACTAAAAGAATTAATGACAAGAGAATAAAACAGGCAGAAAAGGAAAGTAGAGAGGAGAAAGATAAGTAGGGAAGAAAAGACAAAGAAATAGAAGAATTATGAGAATTGGAGCTGGGGGGTAAGGGAAACTCCAACTTTGTCTGTAATTGTTTGTTTTTGTGGGGATTTTTTGGCCACACCCGAGGTGCCTTACAGGATCTTAGTTCTCTGACCAGGGATGGAACCCGTGCCCCCTGCAGTGGAAGCGCAGAATCCTAACCACTGGACCGCCAGGGAATTCTCTGTAATTTTTTTTTAAATAAAAAAAACTTGAAGCAAATATGGTAATAAATATGGATGATTCTGGGTGGAGGTTACATGAAATTTTCCATATTTAAAAACATTCTCACAATATAATAATGGGGAAAAAAAGAAAAGGTAAATTGTACTGTGGTCTGGTTTCTGTATCTGTTAGATCATGGCCCTTTGAGATGTTGATTAGGGTTCAGAGCTCTTAGGTCTTTAGACTTTCTAAGAGTGAGGCAATTACTTATAGCCAAGCCAAGATGTTGGTTCCGTTTCTCTCTGAATGAGATGTTTCCCTTTAACCAGAATAAAGCATGGCTCATCCAACTCATAAGACCAGGGTTGTGACTTAGTGTTGCTCATCCCTAAGTGGACTCCAGCTTGCCTAGGTCAGGAGAGGAGAGAAGGAAGGAAAAGGTAGCACCATCAGCATCAATCAGAATCAGCTGTTGTCAGACATGGGTTTATGCTTGACCTCCAGCTTTTCTCTCTACAACCATGGGTGGGAAATAGGGAGCAAGTTAGGGGCAGAGTCGTGGACTTGTACTTTCTAGTTTGCAAGTGAGAGAGCGTCAGTCACCTTGTTTACCTTTTATTTTTTTTTCATTTTTGGCCATGCCACATGGCTTGTGGGATGTTTAGTTCCCCCACCAGGGATTGAACCCAGGCCCTTGGCAGTCAGAGCGCAGAGTTCTAACCACTGGATCACCAGGGAATTCCCCATTCACCTTGTTTAGAATGCCATGGCCATTCATCATCTCCTTCTCCAAATCCTACACTTCCCTTCAAAAGCCTGTTTAAGTCTTGCCTCCTCCAGGCCCATTGTTCTGGCCTATTTCTGGACTCTGCCAGACAAGAGGGGGCCCTCTACTTGGGGACTGCCTGGACTGTCATCTCTTAAGATTTCTATGGAAAGTCAGTCCCACCCTTTGTTGCTCCAGATCCCTCTACCTGTTGATCCAGGCCACAGGGTCCAAGATCAACAGTGTCTCCAGTTAATGTTTTTCTTCAGACAACCTCTGTTGGCTAGTCTGAGTTCTTTGGGAAGACAGAGTGGGATAACTCACAAAATAGAATTTAAGCCACATTCTGCCTCAAAATATCTTCCCTTAACTAGCCGGATTCCATAGCATGTCTTATGGGATATAAGGATCAAGTGCAAATGCTCTCAGTCATGGTTAAGTTGGTAGCAATTAGTGTTATTGGATTAGTTTTCTGTTTTCCTACCTAAGGGCAGACCTCTGAGGAGAGAAAAAGAAGGAGAAGTAAAGAAAGAAAGGTCCAGAGAGCTTTGAGGCACTGTGTTAGGAGGGCAGATTCTGCTGAGGGTGGGCATGAGACCCCAAAAGAGAGAAAGAAACTGATGAAAAGGAGCTGGAGAAGCCCCGGTCATAAATTTGGCTCGCTTCTCAAGATTGGGTCTGAAGAAAGGCACTTCAGGGACTGAGCTCAACATTCTGAGGGATCCTTTATTCAGCCTCATCTATGACGTGTGGGGAAAACATTAGAAAGACAAGGCCAACTGAGCATGAGGAATTCACTAACTTCTGAAGTTGTTTTTTCTTGCTCTCTGTCTTTGGTTAACCGAGTTACCAAACTAGGGTAGCTTTGCATAGCAGTTCAGCCCGGATTCTGAACCTCTGGGACTGTTGCTTGGACAACTATAAATGTCTCTTAATTGATATCCTGTCTCCACTCTTGTCCTGTTCCATCCATTTCCAAAATAGTAGAGTGATTTTTGTGCGGGGGGAGGGGGAATTAAAATCACGTATCACCCCCTGCTTAAAAACTTTAATAGCTTCCCATTGTTCTTGAAATAAGATCACGATTTCTTGTAAGGCCCTGTTGTTACTCTCTCTGACCTCATCTGATAGACTCTCCCTCTCAATCACTAGATTCTAGACATATTGTACTCCTTTCTGTTCCTAAAATATGCTAACTCTTTTCTACCTTGCCCCTAATGTTCATTCCCTGGCCTTGAACTTGATTCTTTTAGTTCTTCCCATGGCTGGATCACTGGCAACCTCTGGATCTTTGTACAAATATTACCTCCTCCATAAAAACGTCCTCCCCCAGTATTTATCTATCCCATCATCCTATTTCTTTCATAGCTCTTATCACAATTAACAATTATCTGTGTTTATCTTTGTATTGGCTTTCCTTCTCTCGTAGAATTTAAACTTCCTGAGGGCAGGGACCTTGCTATCATATTCATTTTGCTACTCCCACTACCCAGAGGTACCTGGAACAAAGCAAGGCACTCAATAAATATTTGGTGAATGAATGAATGAATGAATAGAAAAGAAAACCAGCAACAGAAAATCCTCAGATTTGTTGGTCCCTTTGGGACAACAGGACAGGTGACAAGTCAGATTTGATGGTGACTTAATGTCTTTTCCTTGGCCTTTGTTCTGTCATATTGGGGCTTGGACAACCCTTAAATTTCATTAGCATCTCTTATCTGAGTGCTAGGATATGCTCAGGACTCTGGCTTTTCTTAATATCTTTTATCTTGTATTTGATCGAGAAAGGTAAAAGATATAACCTAATTTGTGGATAAAAGGGACTGGTAAGGGGGCCTGAGACGGGGATATAAGAACCATAAGGCTTTAGAACTGGAAGAGAACTTATGGATCATCTTGTGCAGGAAACTTAAACCTGCCTATGCATTAGAGTTGTCAGGGGAACATTTTGCCCTTATGCTAACAGTACTTTGTTAAGATATCATTTACATACAGTAAAATGCACCAATTTTAAGTATCCAGCTTGATGAATTTTAACTTTACAAACCTGTGTAACCACCACTCAGCTCAAGGTATAGAACATTTCTTCCACTCCTGAAAGTTCCCTTGTGCCTCTTTCCAGGCAATACCCATTTTTACCTGTCAGAGGTGACGTCTATTCTGACTCCTACCACCGTAGATCAATTTTGCTGGTTTCTGTACTCATATAAATGGAATCATACTGAATGAAATCATTTGCATCTGACTTCTTTTGCTCAACATGATGTTTTTGAGGTTTCATCCATTTTGTTGCATGCATAAGTAGTTTGTTCTTTTTTTAATAGCTGATTAGTATTCCACTGTAAACATACCACATTTGTTCATCCCTTTTCTTGCGGAGTTTTACCAAATATAAACCCCAAAGCCTGCCCTAGGCCCACTGAATCTGAATTTCCAGGGATGGAGCCTGGGAGACATACTTTCAATAAGCTTCCAGGCAATTGTGATATACAGCCATGTGTGAGAAACACCGATTTTGTCCATTCACTCTGGTTCTACAGATAAGGAAACTGAGGCTCCAAGGAGGAAAGGGGTTTCCCAAGGAGACACTTGAATCAGTAAGAGTCAAGACTAGAATCTCTTCCACTGTGCTACTCTTTTCATTGTAAGACAACTCAAACTGCTAATTACTGACAAGGGCAGAGACATGAATCATAATAGCTTCTATTTATTGAGTACCTGCTATATGCCAGGCTCTGCTCTAGGCACATTATGTACATTTAATCCTTTTAACAATCTATATATCACAGCTGAGGAAACTGAAACCCAGAGCAGCCCAAGGGACAGAGGTAGTAAGTGACAGAGAGAGCAGTCAATCCCAAGTCTTCCGGACTCCAGAGCCACACAAGAAGGTTGGTACCTTTGCCTGAAGTAGAAAAAGGAGGAAAATTGCAAACTTCTTGGTTTGCTCGTCTGCCATCCTGGCCCAGTCCAGCTTGCTACAGTAGAAATAAAAACAAAACAGTATTTACCCCATTTCTCAAACCCTGGTTTTAGAATTCTTTCAGTTCTATACACTCAGTGTCTATCAGTGAGAGTTGTTGACTGTCAGATGGACTAAAAATGCGCCAGCTAAAGGAAGGGTGATGTGTTTGCTTAATCACTAGCTCTGCCTCCTCTACTGTCTCTAGGGATGGGGATTGCAAATGCTGCCAGTGGGTCTGTCAGGGATGTTGTCCACAACTGGAAAGTAAGTTTCCCAAAGTGGAGAGGGCCTTGACTCTTTCATCAGAGAGTAAACCGACCCTAGCAATCAGAGACTGGAATGAGTCAGAGATACATCTGCTAGTTGAGATGCTGAATCTGGAGTCCTGAGAGTCTGGCACGCTCTGTTTTGGGTTTTTTTTTCCATTTAAATTAATTAATTAATTATTTATTTTTGGCTGCATTGGGTCTTCGTTGCTGCGCACGGGCTTTCTCTAGCTGTGGCGAGTGGGGGCTACTCTTCGTTGTGGTGCGCGGGCTTCTCATTGTGGTGGCTTCTCTTTTTGTTCAGCACAGGCTCTAGGCATGTGGGCTCAGTAGTTGTGGCTTGCGGGCTCTAGAGCACAGGCTCAGTAGTTGTGGCACACAGGCTTAGTTGCTCCACAGCATGTGGGATCTTCCCGGACCAGGGATCGAACCTGTGTCCCCTGCACTTGCAGGTGGATTCTTAACCACTGTGCCACCAGGGAAGTCTGGCACACTCTGTTTTTTGATAATGAGGAAATCTGGGAAGTGTAAGGGATGGCTGGCTGAGGAAAGTGGAGACCTCTCTTTTGTAGCTGGTGGGGTTGGGGGAAGTAGGATGGGAATGGATGGGAGGAAGAGAAGAAAGCTTGTGGATACTGACAAAGACTCTCTCCCTGACGAAACTTTAGTTAGGCTCCTCTGAGCCCTCTTCTTAACTAGGCCTTGACTTTGGCCCTCCATTCTGTCTTTGGCTTGCATAGCTCAGGTTTAGCAAGAATGCTGTCAATGTAGTGAGAATCCTCCCACCCTTGATATCTGATCACTCGATATCTAATCAAGTTTCTCATCCCCCACCTTTGATGTATAAACCTGACTTTAGGGAGAATCCTGTTAGGTCAGTTTAGCAAGGATCCCCTTACCCTTGATATCTCCTCTTAGTAATTTTCCATCCTCTGACCCTCTTACTCTAATCATTGGCTAAAAATTCCCAACTGTCTTTGTTCTATTCTGAGTTGAGCCTGATCTTCCTTTCCTATTGCAATATCCCTATCGCAATAGTATTGAATAAAGTCTTCCTTACCATTTTAACAAATATCAGAATAACTTTTTTATATGATACCAAAACAATTTGATCTCTTGGGCTATATCTATACACACAGACTGATTTGACTGTTGTGACTGAATTGACTAGTCTAATTCTTATGCCTAACAGATGACAAATTGAATAATATTCTAATGGGTGGTTTGGGTCTTATATGGACAGCCTGCTTCAGGACTCTTCTTCTGAGACCAAGAACCATGTGGTAGGCCCAGGCTCTGCCTAAGGGGCTCTGAGTTAGTATTCGAGAGAAGGCCTGATGCTGTGTTCTTCCTCAAGAAGCAAAAGGACACAAATCATCCAGGCAGCTGCATGTCAGTGTGAAATCTGTCTCCCTGTTCTACTGAAACAGGTGTCAAGAGTCCTGGCTTCCCAGATATGCCTTCCCAAAGTATATAAGGAATACAATGCTGGTAGGAGCTGCTAAAATGATTAACCTCCTGACATCATTCCCTTCGGCCTGATTTAGTGCTTATCACTCAACAAAGACCTTAGTGGGGACTTTATTGATTTTGGTTTTACTCTTCAGAAATTACTTCTCTCACTTTTCTTTGCCCCAGTCATCATGCTGTCTTATGGTTTTCTGAATTCCTTTAACTTGGGATGTATTCTGAACCTACTAAGCATGGCCTGAAGCTGGGTGGATGGTCTGCTACAGCTCTCAACAACTTTCCAGCAGAAGGAAGGGAAGAGGCTTTGATGTCAGAGAAATTTTCTGCAGAAAAGGATCAAGGCAGACCAAAGGAAATACAGCTGAGCAAACCTTAAAACGATGTATGAATTAGACAAACTTTGTGTTTAGACAAAGTAGAAAAGGTTTTGAGACAGACACATGTGAAAGTGTTTTATGGAATGGGTCATGATCTCTTTTTTATTTGGCTGCACTGGGTCTTTGTTGCAGCACGTAGGCTTCTCTAGTTGTGGCATGCGGGTTCCAGAGTGCGTGGACTCAGTAGTTGTGCGCAGGCTCTCTAGCTGCAGCATGCGTGGGCTTAGTTGCCCTGTGGCATGTGGGATCTTAGTTCCCCAACCAGGAATCGAACCTGCATCCTCTGCATTGGAAGGCAGATCTTTTTTTTTTTTTTGAAGGCAGATTCTTAACCACTGGACCACAAGGGAAGTCCATGGGTCAAGATCTCTTGATCCCACAAAGGCCCCCAAAATAGCCAAAGAAAACCCAAGGTGACTCCAATGTTGCATCTCTTAAGCCTCCTAGAGCCTCTCCAATGGAAATGGCAGAACAAACGTCCAGTGTTGCTGAAGCAGAACAAACGAATCCACAATTGAAAATATTAACCCGAGCTTTCCTCTAAGGGGCATTAAAATGTGCTGAAATGGGCATCCACTCTGAAAAATCAAACACTTAGAAAGGAAAAGGAAGATTTGCAATAAATGGAAGTTTGGTTGTCTGTTTTTTGCTCTAATAAATATGAAATGAACCAATTCTTCACATGCAGACTGATCCTAAATCCCAAATTCTACTCTATGAGAGTCATTAGAAATCTGATACTACAAGTGACTTTTATTTATTTATTTATGCATTGGGTCTTCGTTGCTGCGCGAGGGCTTTCTCTAGTTGTGGTGAGCAGGGGCTACTCTTTATTGCGGTGCGCGGGCTTCTCATTGCAGTGGCTTCTTAGGTTGCGGAGCACGGGCTCTAGGCGCGCAGGCTTCAGTAGTTGTGGCGCATGGGCTCTAGAGTGCAGGCTCAGTAGTTGTGCACATGGGCTTAGTTGGTCCACGGCATGTGGGATCTTCCCAGACCAGGGCTTGGATCCGTGTCCCCTGCATTGGCTGGCGGATTCTTAACCACTGTGCCACTAGGGAAGTCCCTACAAGTGACTTTCTAAAGACATTTAAAGAAGTGCTAAAATATGATTCCGGAGTCAGGGCTGAGATTTTAAAGTACCTTTTTCTATGGAATTTTTTTCTTTTACTGCTAGAAAATGGAAAAAGCAGGGTAAAGAGAAATAAGAAGCTACTAGTTAGCAAAAGGTAGATTGCTTTCTTTATGCTAAACTCCTAACTACTCTGACCCACAAAAGTGAAACAAATAAATCTGTTTAGCTTTCCTGAAAATGAAGAAATGAGGGATGACCAACAAGTTCTTTAAACTTTCCAAAGTCGCAGTGGCTTCACTCACTCTGAAAGCATATTTAAGCTGCCAACTAGACTCACATGCTTCCCCTCAAAAAATGAAGGCCAAAGGAACTTTCTCACCTTGCAACAGAGGAGGCTTGGGGCTTGCTTGTCTGTAATTTCAAGGACAAGAATAAGAAAACAAACAGCCATACTACAAAAATTATTTTAAACTTCACTCCATCTCATTGGCAGGAAGATTCTCACTGATCCACAGTGAAAAGAAGTGTTTCATCATCAGAAAAGTAGTAGCAAACAGAGCAGGTTTTACAAAAGAAATGAAAGTAAAGGGTAGCATTTATTTTACGTAGGGGATGTCTAGCAACCCAGGTTATTTGAAGAACCCAGAGGAGAAGATAGGATTTCTGTAGGCAGCAGAAGAAAAGAAAAAAATTTTCTCCTACTTACAGTGCCCTTTATCAGCCTCTCTAAGGGAAGCCAGAGCTGAGCGTCTTCCCTGTCCTTACACAGCAGAGGCAAGATGTGTTGCTGTGAGATTTTTAAAAGACCCCGGGAACTCCCAGTAGCTGGCTTCCCCATCTCATCTCTTTGCTTTCAGCCAAGCAAAGACTGCCTTCATACTCATTCTGGTGGCCACAAGGCTTGTGGTCTAGTCTCCCTATTCTTCTCCCCAGTCTTTGGAATTAGAATTGGTGTTGACACTGAGGTTGCAAGGGGTTGGAAAGGAAGTGGGTGCACTGAGGATACTCATGCACAGGATTTAATGAGACTTTAGCTCAGAATGGATCCCAGGAGAGAGAATGAAACTTTGCCCTAATGAGTTAACCTGGAAAAACAAATCCTGCCAAAGAAGGGTTTAATTCAGCTTCTTTCAGAAATTCTGGGTGGACTAAGGAGTACTTGGTGGAGAAGCTAAACTCTAGGTGGGCAGATTGCTGAGGCCCAGCCTGCCTTATTAGTAAAATCTCTCTGGGAACTTTCAATATTGGTCTCATGATTTTCAAATTTCTACGTGAATTTTCAACAGTTGAAGGGCTGCCCTTCTGCTGACACGGTAAGTTATTAGGCTGTGGTGCTCCTCTTCTCACTCACTTGGGTTTTATTTGAATAAAGTAGAATTTACAAGATCACAATTTATGACCCCTGGGTGATGTGAAGATTTGAGACTCTTTAGAGCAGAGCAGCTTAATACAGGGCTATGCAGCAAGCATTGTTTGTTTTAGTGGGGATGGTGGTGGAAGAATGTGATAGGTAGTGGCATGGTCCTACATTGATTTATCCTTATTTCTAGGGACCAACTTATTTCTGGTGGTTTATGGAGACAGGGGCAATTGGAAAGAGAAGTGAATAAGAAGTCAGAAGATCTGGATTCCTGTTCAGGTTTTGTTACTTTCTTTCTGTGACCTTGGCAAGTCACATAAACTGTCTAAACCCACTATCTCACCTGCCTACCATCCTGGGCTGAAAAGAAGATCAAATGAAATCATGTAGACACCTTGAAAACTGTGAAGCACTCCACAAATGTGAATGTTTTCTAAATTTTAATTCATTGTATGACCCACCAAGTAAGCTCTTCAGATAAATCAAGAGTTTGAATATGGAATTGGGAGGAGGCAACATCCTGAATCTGATGGATTTTAGGTGATGGGAATAGAAGGCTATGAAAGATAGAGCTAAGTGGGAAAAAAAAGAAGAAAAAGGAGGGAAAGAAAGTAGAAAAGACATAAAATTCCTGAGAAAGGCTTGGCTCTGATGCTGATTGGACCTTATGACTCTAAAATATAATCCTATTCAAGTATGGAGCAATGGAATATAAATGAGTAATGAACATTATTATTTCCTTAAAAGTAATTAGCCAAAAGGACAAATACAAGTTGTCCAGCAGGCAAAATCATGAGCCTTTGGGGATAAATCAGGAGGTAAAACAGATTGTTTGAGAATGGCAGGATGTGGGAAAGGATGGTGGTGAGGGTGAAAAGTGCTCTGAAGTCTGGGGACTTGGTTCCTGCCACTGACTCGCAGTAGGCCCTTGAGCAAATTACTATCTGGCTGGTTCCCTAATCTATACAGACTGACCTCAAATCCTAAATGAGAGAATTAGACTAAGTGATCTATTAAAAAAATTCCATCTTTGTTACTTTTATGTGACTTTGGACAAGTCACATAAACTGTGATATTCACCCATGTGCTCACCACAGATGTTAATGTTGTCCCCATATTTGCTTCAAAGTTTTAAACAAAGAAATAGAATGCTATAAATATAGCTCCCCATTCATTTCTCCTCCTTCTCCCAGAGGTAAACACTATCCTGAGTTGGCGAGTACCACTCCCATGAATATTTTTATGCTTCTAGGTATATGATTTTGTAAAAACAACATAGAAATGTTTTGAGGGTTTTCAACATTTATGTAAATGGTTACATACTATATGTTTCCTGCTACATCTTGTTTTTCAGCAATATCATACTATGGAGAAGTAGTATAGCCTGGTGGTCAGGCTCTAAGATTCCAGGGCAGATAGCCTGGGCTCATATCTTATCTCTACCATTACTAACTGCATGATCTTGGGTAAATTGCTTAACCTCTCTGAACCTCAGTTTCCCCATATGTAAAATAGGGATAGTAACATAGAGCTTCTGTGAGAATTAAATAAGTTAAAACATGTAAAGCCCATAGAATAATGCCTGCACATAGTAACTACTATGTGTTTGCTACTATTATTTGAGATTTATCTATGTGGATACTTAAAGATTTAGTTTGAGATTTATCTATGTAAATAATTAAATCTTTAGAAGTATAGATAATTAACTACTATACTACAGTTTTAACTCTAAAATAGTATTTCCTATAGAGGGGGCATGTAGGTCAGGGGCCATCCTGGATTATAATCTCCTTGTGCACAGGTGTGAGCATTTCTCAAGGGGACTTAGATGATCTCATTTAGGTCTGATCCAGCTCTAAAATGTTATGATCAAATGAGACCCTGTTATGATCTAATAGGATCAGACTCATTTCTATCTTTCTAGACCTCCTGGATATGGTCATTTATCAACTAATTATCCATCATTTACTTATTTTAGCTGAAAACCAAGAGAAGAATAAATAGCTAATTTCCTTAGTACTGTTCTGTTTGTGTTTGAATTGTCAAGGTCTTATAAATATCTTCTAATGCATTCCAAGTGTAGATAATTAAGCTCTCTTTCCAAGAAAATTGACATTTCTGTTAGTTTTGAAGACCCTCATGGTTTTCCCACATTGAGTAGAGTTGGGCGTCTCTCAAGAGCCCATTGGCTAGTTTTCACAAAAGGGCTATAATATAGGTGACCAGATAACTTCTAATAAGTGTGGGATTTGGGAAGTTCTCCAAGGTCAAGGGGCATGTCACAGGGTTGACATGATCTGATGAGAAGGTGCTTGTGAACTCTCTCTAAAAACTCTGAAATGCTGACCTAGTACATGGTATTTCCAGGAAAGATTCTGAATAGGCCACTGGGCTGCCTCATTCAGGTTGCAGTTCCCTGTGTGGGGTGAGCTAGGCATGGGCCATGTGGCCTGCCTGGGGTGGTGATGGCGCCCTTTCTGCACCATATCTGGAACTTATTGGAATAGTTTTTCTGGGGCAGAACTGCCTCTGAGGGCCGTACTCATCTTTGCTGATTGGAAGAAAGTGGCTTTGAGAGGTGAGGCCTGAACCATCCTTTCAGAGACAAGAGCCTAGCTCCCTCTGGTGCTATTTAAGAGGCCCCAAACACTTCTATCCAAAAATATCTTCCTTAATGAAATTTTACTTCTATCTGGAATTAGCACCACTCTTTAAGGGTCTTCCGGAGACTGTAAAATTATTACCTTGAATTTCAGCTGAATAATGCCCTTGCTTGCTTTCATGGTTTACCACATCAGTATGAATCTCTAAACAATAAACAGTTTAATTTAGCCTGTTTTTGAACTTTATCTAAATGGAGTCCCATAACTTTATCTTATGGGACTTGTTTCTTTTGTTTTACCTGTTGATATGTGAATTTGTGGTTTAGTTACTTTTACTGCTGTAAGGTATTCAATTGTGTGACTATCCCACAATTTATTTATCCATATTTTACTAGGATGATCAGGTGAGTTGCTCCCAGTGTGGGCGATTAATAACAGTGCTGCTCTGTATATTCTTTTTTTTTTTTCTTTTTTGCTCAGAATATTCTCCTGGGCATACATACAGTGGTTACTCCATATACTTACTTAGGAATGGAATTGATGGTATTAAAGTTATATGCATGTTCAACTTAATTAGGTAGTGCCAAACTGTTTTCCACCTTCATTTTACCAATTTAACACTTCTGTCAGAAGTAGATATGAATTGTTCTTGCCCCATTATGTCACCAATATTTGTTTACTTTTTGACTTTAAAATATTTTGCCCATCGTGTATAAAACAGTATTTCATTATGGTGTTAACTTGCATTTTCTTGATTACCAAGAGATTGAGCATTCCCTTCATATTTTTATGGGCATTTGAATTTTCTTTTTTGTGAAATTCCAGTTCATGTCTCCTCCCCATTTTCCCATTGATTGTCTTTTTTCTTATTGATTCATAAATATCTTGTGTACTAATCCTTTGTTGGTTATATGTATTGCAAATATTTTCTCCCAGTTTGTGGCTTGCCCTTGTACTCTTTTTATGGTATTTTGGATGAATCAAAATTCTTAATTTTAATGTAGTCAAATTTATTTTTCTTTCTGTATGTTTAAGAAATCTTTTCCTATCCCATGGTCATAAAGATATTTTTCTATATTGTTTTCTAAAAGTTTTATATGTTTACCTTTCACATTAAAATCTCTTTAACTTTTTATAGTGTATAATTTCAAATATATATAAAATAGAGAAAATAGTATATTAAACCCCTTTATTCCCTTTACCCAGCATCAAAAATGTTCAAATCAGGGAGTTCCCTGGTGGTCCAGTGGCTAAGACTCCACGCTCCCAATGCAGGGGGCCCAAGCTTGATCCCTAGTCAGGGAATTATATCCTACATACCGCAACTAAGAACCTGCATGCTGCAACTAAGATTCCCGCATGCCATAACAAAAGATACCGCATGCTGCAACAAAAGATTCCGCATGCCGCAACTAAAGATCCCGCATACTGCAACTAAAAAAAAAGATCCCGCATGCCGCAACTAAGACCCAGTGCAGCCAAATAAATAAATATTAAATTAAAAAGTTCATATCAGGGCCAATCTTGTTTTATCTATACTCCCATCCACTACATCCTCTAGAACATAATATTTCACCCATTAATATTGTAGAATATATATCTAAACTATAAGAATTATTTTAAAACGTAACTATGATACTAATATCATACCTAAAATATTAAAAATTTCTTAATATCATCAAATATCTATTGAGTTCCTCATATTTAAATCTTTAGTAAACCTAGAATTCATTTTTGTATATGGCATAAAGTAGGAATCCAATATAATTTTTTCCTATACATAACAACTGTCCCAGCACAATTTATTAAAAAGTTTATCTTTTTCCTTCCTTTCTGTAATGCTACCTCTGTCATAAATAAAGTTTCCACATATGCTTGAGTTTGTTTCTGGGATTTCTTTTCTGTTTCATTGGTGTATTTGTTTTAAGATACTGTCTTAATTATTATAGCATTATAAATCTTGATATTTGGTAGGGGAAGTCCTTTGACTTTTTCTTTATCAGGAATGTCTTTGCTATTCCTGGTCCTTTGTTCTTCCGTATAAAAATTATAGAAACATCTTGTCAAATTTTACACACAGAAAAACTGTTAGGATTTTTATCAAAATTGCATTAAATGTATAAGTCAATATGAGGAGATGTCATCTTTACAGTATCTTTTTATGTGAACCTATCTCTCCATATATTTAGGTACTCTTCACTGTATTTCAATACAGTTTTAGAATTTTCTCCATAGGGCTTCCACAACTTTTGTTAGATTTATTCCTAGGTATTTTAAATTTTTGTTATGATTGTAAATGGTCTCTTTATATAAATTTATTTACTAATTGTTGCAATTGACTTTTATAACATGATTTTTACCCATAACTCTTGCTAAATTCTTTTAATTCTAATAATTCACCTAGAGATTCTTTTGGATTTTCTGCAGAGTTGAACATATACCCACAAATAAACACCATTTGCTCTCTCCCTTTCCAATCCTTATACTTTTTTTTTTTTTAACATCTTTATTGGAGTATAATTGCTTTACATTGTTGTGTTAGTTGTTGCTGTATAACAGTGAATCAGCTATACATATACATATATCCCCATATCACCTTCCTCTTGCATCTCCCTCCCACCCTCCCTACCCACCCCTCTAGGTGGTCACAAAGCACGAGCTGATCTCCCTGTGCTATGCAACTGTTTCCCACTAGCTATCAATTTTACATTTGGTAGTGTATATATGTGAATGCCACTCTCTTACTTCGTCTCAGCTTACCCTTCCCCCTCCCCATGTCCTCAGGTCCATTCTCTACGTCTGTGTCTTTCCAATCTGTATACTTTTTATTTCTTATTCTTATATTATTGTATTGGCTAGGGTCTTCAGTATAATGTTGAATAAGATGAAGCATTCTTGCTAATCTTTCAACAAAGGGGATACTTTAACATTTCACAATTACTTGTGGTAATAGAGATGCCCTTCATTAGATTAAGGAGGTTCCTTTCTGTTGCCTTTTATTTTATTTTATTTTACTTTATTTTTTTGGCTGTGCAGTGCGGCACGTGGGATCTTAGTTCTGGGACCAGGGATCAAACCCATGCCCCGTGCAGTGGAAGCACAGGGTCTTAACCACTGGACGGCCAGGGAAGTCCCATGCCTTTTTAATTTTATTTTATTTTAATTTAAATGATTTATTATTTATTTATATTTATTTATTTTTGGCTGTGTCGGGTCTTAGCTGTGGCATGGGGGATCTTTTGTTGTGGCACACAGGCTTCTCTCTAGCTGTGGCGTGGAGGTTTTCTCTTCTGTAGTTGTGGCGTGTGGGCTCCAGGGCGCATGGGCTCTGTAGTTGTGGTGCGCAGGTTCCAGAGCACGTGGGCTCTGTAGTTTGGGCACACGGGCTCTCTCGAGGCGTGCAAGCTTAGCAGTTGTGGCGCGCGGGCTTAGTTGCCCTGTGGCATGTGGGTTCTTAGTTCCCTGTCCAGGGATCAAACCTGTGTCCCCTGCATTGTAAGGCGGATTCTTTACCACTGGACCACCAAGGAATTCCCATGCCTTTTTAATTTTTGAATCATGAACAGATCTGGGATTTTCCTCATCAATTGGTACAATCATATTGTTTTTCTCCTTTAATCTGTTAATGTGGTGAATTAAATTAATTTATTTTTCATTATTAAATCAACTTTGCATTCCTAGTATAAACCCAACTTGGTCATACAGTACTGTTTTTTCCTGTCTTGTTTTCTTTCACTATGCTTGTTTGGTTTTGGTATCAAAGTTATTCTACCTTCATAAGATGAAATGGGAAGTGTCCCTCCTTAAAAATTAAAAAAAAAAAATTGGAAACTTTGTGTAAGATTGTCTATTCTTTGAAATTTTGGTAGAACTTACTTTCCAGGCTTATCAGAGTGCATCATACAGATTATGGTAAGATTTTAAAATTATGGTCCAATTTCTTTAATGGTCATGGGACAATTCAGATTTTCTATTTCTTCATCAATCAGTTGGAATTTATCTATTTCATATGTTTTCAAATTTGTTGCCTAAAATTGTTTATACTATTGTTTGTATCTATTTAATCTCTTCACCACCTGTCATATCACCTTTTATCATTTATAATATTGTTTATTTTTACATTTTCTCTTGTTTACTTAATTAATTTTACCAGTGGTATTTCCAAACCACCAAATTTTGGCTTTGTTGATTTTCTTCAGTGGATGTTTGCTTTCTTTTTCATTAATTTCTGCTTTTTATTTTCTTTTGCTTTCTTTGAGTTTATTCTGCTATTTTTCCTTTAATGTCATACACTGGATGCTTAATTCTTTAATTTTAACACTTTCTTCCTTTTTTTCCTTTAAGGCTATGAATTTCCCTCTAAACAGTGCTTGGTTGCATCTCAACCATTTAGATACATAGTAGTTTTACTACTGTTCAGTTATAAGTATTTTCTCATTTCCATTATAATTTTTCTTTTAGACTGTGAGTTAAGAAACTAAGTTTTAAAGTTCATAAATATGTGAGGTTTTTCAGGTTTTCTTTTTATTATTGGTTTCTTTTTTTAAATTTATTTATTTATTTTTTGGCTGCATTGGGTCTTCTTTCTTTTTTAATATCTTTATTGGAGTATAATTGTTTTACAATGTTGTGTTAGTTTCTGCTGTATAACAAAGTGAATCAGCTATATGTATACATATATCCCCCTAACCCCTCCCTCTTGCGTCTCCCACCCACCCTCCCTATCCCACCCCTTTAGGTGGTCACAAAGCACTGAGCTGATCTCCCTGTGCTATGCAGCTGCTTCCCACTAGCTATTTTACATTTGGTAGTGTATATATGTCAATGCTACTCCCTCACTTTGTCCCAGCTTATCCTTCCCCCTCCCCATGTCCTCAAGTCCATTCTCTATGTCTGCATCTTTATTCTTGTCTTGCCACTAGGTTCATCAGAACCTTTTTTTTTTTTTTTTAGATTCCATATATATGTGTTAGCATATGGTATTTGTTTTTTCTTTCTGACTTACTTCACTCTGAATGACACACTCTAGGTCCATCCACCTCACTACAAAAAACTCAATTTCGTTTCTTTTTATGGCTGAGTAATATTCCATTGTATATATGTGCCACATCTTCTTTATCCATTCATCTGTCAATGGACACTTAGGTTGCTTCCATGTCCTGGCTATTGTAAATAGTGCTGCAATGAACACTGTGGTACATGACTCTTTTTGAATTATGGTTTTCTCAGGGTATATGCCCAGTAGCGGGATTGCTGGGTCGTATGGTAGTTCTATTTTTAGTTTTTTAAGGAACCTCCATACTGTTCTCCATAGTGGCTGTATCAATTTACATTCCCACCAACAGTGCAAGAGGGTTCCCTTTTCTCCACACCCTCTCCAGCATTTATTGTTTCTAGATTTTTTTGATGATGGCCATTCTGACAGGTGTGAGGTGATACCTCATTGTGGTTTTGATTTGTATTTCTCTAATGATTAGTGATGTTGAGCATCCTTTCATGTGTTTGTTGGCAATCTGTTTATCTTCTTTGGAGAAATGTCTATTTAGGTCTTCTGCCCATTTTTGGATTGGGTTGTTTGTTTTTTTGATATTGAGCTGCATGAGCTGCTTGTATATTTTGGAGGTTAATCCTTTCTCAGGTGCTTCATTTGCAAATATTTTCTCCCATTCTGAGGGTTGTCTTTTCGTCTTGTTTATGGTTTCCTTTGCTGTGCAAAAGCTTTAAAGTTTCATTAGGTCCCTTTTGTTTATTTTTGTTTTTATTTCCATTTCTCTAGGAGGTGGGTCAGAAAGGATCTTGCTGTGATTTATGTCAGAGAGTGTTCTGCCTATGTTTTCCGCTAAGAGTTTTACAGTGTCTGGTCTTACATTTAGGTCTTTAATCCATTTTGAGTTTATTTTTGTGTGTGGTGTTAGGAAGTGTTCTAATTTCATTCTTCTACATGTAGCTGTCCAGTTTTCCAGCACCACTCATTGAAGAGGCTGTCTTTTCTCTATTGTATATTCTTGCCTCCTTTATCAAAGATAAACTGACCATATGTGTGTGGGTTTAACTCTGGGCTTTCTATCTTGTTCCATTGATTTATGCTTCTGTTTTTGTGCCAGTACCATACTGTCTTGATTACTGTAGCTTTGTAGTATAGTCTAAAGTCAGGGAGCCTGATTCCTCCAGCTCCATTTTTCTTTCTCAAGATTGCTTTGACTTTTTGGGGTCTTCTGTGTTTCCATACAAATTGTGAAATTTTTTGTTCTGGTTCTGTAAAAAATGCCATTGGTAGTTTGATAGGGATTGCATTGCTTTGGGTCTTCGTTGCTGTGTGTGGGCTTTCTCTTGTTGTGGGGAGTGGGGGCTACTCTTTGTTGCTGTGTGTGGGCTTCTCATTGTGGTAGCTTCTCTTGTTGCGGAGCACGGGCTCTAGGTGTGTGGGCTTCAGTAGTTGCAGCATGCAGGCTCAGTAGTTGCGGCACACAGGCTTCAGTAGTTGGGGTGCACAGGCTCTAGGGCACACGGGCTTCAGTAGTTGTGGTGTGGGGGCTCAGTAGTTGTGGCTCGCGGGATCTAGACTAAAGGCTCAGTAGTTGTGGTGCACGGGCTTAGTTGCTCTGTGGCATGTGGGATCTCCCTGGACCAGGGCTTGAACCCATGTCCCCTGCATTGGCAGGTGGATTCTTAACCACTGTGCCACCAGGGAACTCCTATTATTGGTTTCTAACCTAATTGCACTGTGGCTTCAGAATATGGTCTGTTTGATACTAATCCTTTAAAAATGTGTTTAGGCTCACCTTATGGCCTAGCATTTGTTCAGTTTTCATAAATATTCCAAGGGTACTTTAAAAATGTTTTCTGTAGTCGTTAGGTGCCATGTTCTTTTTTTCTCAGTCCCAAAGAGTGTCCTCTTGATCTCCAGCAGCTTAGGGATCATTTAAATCACAACAATGGAGAGGCTGTTTTTCCTGATGCCAGGCACTCTTTGGCACTTAACTGTAGACAGAATATTTCCCAAAGATGGCAACAAGCACCCTTTTACCAGACATGTTACAGTCAATAAAGTCTCATTCAGACCTCACATTTTCTGCCTTAGCACATATTTACACCGTTTTCCTTTCTATGTTACAGATTTCAGACTCTACCTTGCCTCACTCATAGTCTAGTCCTTTCATCACTCCTCAGTGGCTTTGGAGGAAGCAGATTTTCACAAAAACTTTTGTGGTTATTGTTTTTTAAGGAAACAACATGTGATAACCGGCACTGTGCCCAGTATTAGTAGGTGCACGATAATATTTGTTGAATGGAAAAGCTAAAACTACAATACAATGTCAAAACTGAAGCTCGTTTACTAAAAATTGTAATCAAGGCAGAAGATCTCATTTAAATGCTTAATAATTAGAATATAAATTAATACAAATTTAGAACATAATTCACAAATTGGTTAATTATTCTTTTTCCACTGAGAATATAGACTACCTATCATTCCATCTTTAGTCATAGAATGCACACATGTGTGACACACAGACACAGGACTAATGAGTGACGGCAGATTAAAATGAATATAGTGAAGGCATATCGTGACCTGGGGTTAGATTCTAAAGTCAGTATAGGGACTTCCCTGGTGGTCCAGTGGTTAAGACTCTGTGCTCCCAATGCAGGGGGCCCAGGTTCGATCCCTGGTCAGGGAACTAGATCCTGCACACTGCAACTAAAAGATCCCGCACGCCACAACAAAGATCCTGCGTGCTGCAGCTAAGACCCGGCACAGCTAAATAAATAAATATTTTAAAATAAATAAATAAAGTCAGTATATATAGTGAAAATTGCGTATAGTCAAAATGCCCTTGAAACCCCTTAAGAGGATGCCATGTTGTCTTCACATATTTTATACAGCCAGTTTCTCCTCCAATGTTCGAACAGATTGCTGTTACTTCAGTTAAGCACCAGATTGAAGAGTTGGTTTGCATTTAGGGGCCATGATCCTTTAATCATTAGACTCATAGTTAGCTTGGTAAGAAGCTCATCAGAAAGAATTGAAACAGCCTGAGTGCAGCAAAAATAGAAATGAAGTTTTCCCTCTCCTGAGAACAAGGAAAATAAAGGGAACAGTGAACAGGCTAGAGAAGAAACATAACCTGGCCTGAAAGTTAATTACTCCTAGTTTTTTTTTTTTTTCAACTGTTACTAATCTGCAGTGTCTGTAACTAGATTTGTACTTCACAAAGCTAACCTATTACTCTTCAACACTATGTGAATTACATCCTGCACTCCCTTGCAGCAAATCACCCCTTGTAGCATTTGCATTTCAGAAAAAAGATCGCAGGCCAATAACCAGAGACAAACGGACCCAATTACCCGGCTGCCTGACGCCAGCTGTGACTGTTTTGAAATAATGCAGGAAGAAGAAGAATGCAAGACCTTCACTACTTTGATCCTTATCATATACCCCGGACTGCGAGCCCCGCATATAAAATCTTCTCCGATTCCAAAAGGAGGCGGGGACACAGTTCTTGAGGCGCTAGCCTGCTGTGTCTTCCCTTCTGTCTGGAAGAAAAATAAAGCCATCTCTCTTCCTCCAAAATCTCTGTCTCCGTATTTCTGTTCGGCATCGGTGCACAGGGAAGCCGATATTTCCGCAAGAAAATGGGGGGTCGTCAGGGATCTGCTCTGGGGCAGGCGGCCCGCAGGGCCCCTCGGCTTGATCGGAAACTCAGGGATCTCTCTCCACGCCAGCCTCCTTTGGGAGAGCG
Organism: Eubalaena glacialis; assembly: GCF_028564815.1. Classification (NCBI taxonomy): domain Eukaryota; kingdom Metazoa; phylum Chordata; class Mammalia; order Artiodactyla; family Balaenidae; genus Eubalaena; species Eubalaena glacialis. Next base: position 25,521,847 of record NC_083728.1, read on the forward strand.
GAGGGTTGGAGGATATCTCTGAGGCCAGATCGCCAGGGACTCCTTGCTGCAGAGCTGTGCCCTGATCCCAGCCGGCCCACCGACTGGGCTGCGGAACTCGGAGGCTGCGGCGGAGAACCGGGGAGAGGCTGACCTAGCAGCTGCCAGGCTTCTTTTGCCTTGAGGACAACTTCTCTTCTCTTGCCCGCGCCGGCCTGGACTTCCACTCTGAGAAAACACTAAATATTGGAGGATCAGAAAGAGGGCGTAGGGAAGTCGCGACACACCCGTCAGCACCTACGTGAGTCTCCCCGAGTGCACTCCGTGACTTTTGACCGTCCCCTTACGGGAACTTCGGTTCCAATTTTGGGATTTCCCTGCAAAGGGAAAATCCTGGTGTGGAATTCTCCCTGCAAAGGGAGATTCTGATGTAAGGCGCTGCTTTGGGGCAACGGTCCAGGTCGAGCGAGATTTGGAAGTCACGTTTGAGCGGGTCTCCGCCATATGTTTCTCCTTTTTCTTTTTGAACATCCCTTTGCTGTTTCCTTTTACGGTTTATGTTTTATGTGTGACTTCCAGCTGACAGGGTGAAGGTTTATGTTTTGATTTGAGCGCGCTAACCTCTAACGTCTGTTACCAACTGCTCGAGCCTAAATGGGAAGCGCTTCCTCTAAGGTTCCACCCCCACCCGGGAACCCGCAGGGAAAATTTTAAATGACTGGTCGACCTATAGCTATGATCCAGTGACAAAGAAAAATGGACTGAAAATGCGTCTCCTACAATTACATCTTTATTGCCACAGGATGGGAAAAATGAACTGAGGTTCCCCTATGTTCAAGAATTTATGTCTCTTTTATTATAATCCTGTTCTAGGTGGCTCCATAATCAAAAGCCTGAGGAATCAGAAAAAAACCAAAAAAAAAACCAACAAAAAAAACTACCTCTCCTGACATTCTAAATGATCCTCTTCTAACTTCTCCCAACTCTCGGGGAGGGGGGAAACCAAGCTTCCCCCACTCCTGCAAGTTCCCTGACTCCTTCAGATTCTTCTGATCAAACTAAGACCCCACCTCCCCAGAGGGACAATTCCTGATGGGACAACATTTTATCAGCCACTCTACCCCTGTTATCAGAGCCAATTTGAGCACTATCTGGTTTAAATTTTAGCTATGAGGTCATGACCACAGAAAGAGAAAGATGATTTTTGACAGTATGGCCACAACATTCTTTAGACTGGAGAAAACTGGTTAAAATAAAACTTTTCTTAAAATTGCAAAACCAGTTCTTTTTGCATGTGCAGTTAGAAAAAGCTAGCTGGTTAAAATACTTTTCTTCAAAATTCTGACCCTGAGAGAACAAAAATATGCCTAGGACAAACCTTGAAGTTAACTCTTATCATGTCCTTGAGCTACAAACATAGCCCACTCTGCCTGAGACTTCAGCCTTGGGTTAATTAGTAGAACTTAAAGCCAAGAGAAAAAAAAAAAAAAAAAAAGAGGCAAAGAGATATTTTAAATCTCAAGTGGAAACTCTGAGATCTCTCTCTGTCTGGATATATGTGTATGTCTCAGTATGTGCTTTTGTCTTTGGATAATATTGCTGAGGTTAATTTGGAAATGAGCTCTATTTAACTGGCTTAAAAGAAAAGTCAGTGCTTACAAATCAAACAATTCTAAATACAAGAAAAATTAAATAAATTTCACGTTCACGTGAACTGGGAAATAGTCAATATTAAATTAATACGTGGTATTAATGTTTGTTGATCTAATTAATATAGACATGTCTTTAGAGCCATCAACCTTAAGTATATTACTTTTATTGTGCCTAGGTTTAATATAAAATAAATAAGATCTTATTATATCTGTTACAAATTTGTCAGGAATAAAAATAACTCGATGTGAAGAAACTTTTAAGGAAAAAAATTGCAAATGAGATAAGAGTTTTGGGTGAAATTTTTAGGAATAATTCTGTTTTAGGAATATTTACTTAAGAATGATCTTTCCAGATGTTTGACAACTTGAAAATTTAGAGTTGTGCTAAATTAAGTTAAAGGATGGAAGTTTATTAAATAACCAGGCCATTTCCAAATAAAATAAGATACTAAAACATTAATTACTGAACATTGGCTTCCTTTTACAGAGAAACAAAAGGTTTAGAACTATTAAAAATGTGTTTGGTGCCACACTGAGATATTTTCTATAAGAAAGCACATTCTTCAAAAATTATTATTTGGATGTATGTTTACCAATCTACAGAGTGCTGATATAAAGGACAGTTCATGGTTGCTTAAGGAAAGTAGGATGTGTGTTTTTAGTAAAGAAGGTATGAGGAATGGAATCGCATTTTATTAAGGGAAAAGGAAGTAGATCTGACTTACAGGTGGCTGTTTCTGAATGGGAAAATAAAGTGATGGACACAGAAAGTGATAAAAAAGGTTTGTGGAAAGTGGACCCTGAGAAAAGAGTTTTATGCATGGTACAAGTTTTCTTAAGATGTTGAACTGCCTTGGATGACAGATTTTAATCTTCTTTCCCTCTTAAGTGATCAGTTCGATATTTGCCTTTAAAATCTTTTATCGTTACTTTGGCTAAGTGAATAACTATTGTTTCACAGTGAAGTATGATCTTATCTGACTGAGTGTTCTAAACTCTTTTGATTTTTTTGATAAAACATCCCAAATCAAATTGTAATGAAGTTTCTTTGACCTCTAGCTAACTTTGGGGTGCTTCAAAGGGCCCCTGAAACATCCCAAAGAGAGATATTACACTAATTAGGTTCATGTGGTATGTTAAAAGTACATGGGAAGTATTGTCAAATGTGTAATAAATCTTCTTAGGTTATATTGTATGGTAATTGTTACTAATATACATAGTCTAGAACTTATATGGAGTTTCAAAAAAATTCTGATATGTCCTGGTAAAATGTTATCAGTTATAATTCTAGTTATTATCTTGTGTCATGTCACCACAGTAACCAAGTTACCTTGTTAATTACATTGTAATCAGATTTTAAACTTGCCTTAAGTCTTTTGTCATTATAGACACTTAACGGTTTCACTCTGATGCCTTTGCAAAAATTCTTCCTCTTCAAGAAGATTTATAAAAAGGACTTTTGGATAAATACAAGTTTCTGACTTTCAGACCATAATGCTAAACTGGATAAAAAGAAGCTCTTCTCCTCAAGCTACTTATGGTTTACAACAATTTGGTAATTTACACCTATGGGTAAAATTAAAACATTTATCTTTTCTCTCTATCTGCTCCCTCCAGAGACTGGAAACTCTTAGGTCCCCAGCACCTTTATCAGATAAATTAGGAAGGCTACCTCACTAACAGGTACAGAAATCTCAAGGTATTTTTGGGACCATGAAAAAGGAGGAATTCACCTAGATTTGGTAAGCGAAATCTGTGACAAGCCCTTGGTGTGACTTTCCTGAGAGGTCTTTTAAAAGTTCAGTCTGAAACTCCTTAAAGTCTCAGCAAGCAAAAAGCCTATATGATTAATTACAGTTATATAAATCATCAGGCCAAGTTTATTGAGACCAGACTGAAATTTGGTTCTCTCCCTCTGTTAAGAGAACAAAGTTTTCTTGGAATGCTGCTTTAATAACAGACTATGTAAATTTATTTGCCTTTAAGTGATTTACACTTACTTTTAAAATCTTTTGTTACTTTGGTAAAGTAAATAAGTATTATTTCACAGTGATCTATGAAGATTATGGCACATGTAGATAAAGTTCATTATGTCTTACAAAAATTAACCCCTCATTGTCAGACTTTTCCCATCCTGATGTCCTTAAAACATGATAACAGTCTACTCCTAAATCAGGGAATTTAAAATGGGTAAACAATAGCTGTAAATCAAACAGTCAGGGCTACGGAAAATACAAGACAGCTGCTTGGCTTTTTGCGCTCCCTGACAAACCTCATTTTTTATTTGATGGGATAAAGCCTTCCAGGTCTTGCAGGGTTAATGCCCTCACAATGAAGAAAAAAAATTATGTTTTACTGAATATTAAATTCTAGTTTTGTTAATTAAGGTGTTTACTAAGACTCACTTCCCAGATAGTTCCTTGCTGTTATGTTATATTGCTAAAAAGTTTAATTGAATTATTAAAGGACACTCTAAGTTTGTTTCTAAAGCTTATCTCAGTCATCTATTTTTGGATGAAGATCAGATGCCCCCTGACCTACAACCAGGGGATTATACATACTGGAAAATACGTAATTTAAAGGACTATCTCCAAACTGGATGGAAGGACCCTTATCAGGTACTCTTAACTAGCTCATACACAGTAAAACTAAAGGGAATTAACTCTTGGATTAATTTCCACTCACAAAGGGCCCCTGCACTGGACTGGCCTATAGGGAGGACCGCTGACCTCAAAATCACCTTAAAGCAATGCTCAAACAGAGGAGAAACTACACTCACACCAGGATGAGAAAAAGACAACATCAGAAGTAAACAGCTTACCCAAGATCCTGGACCTGACTCATCTGCCCATTTATAATGTTTTCTTGACTTCTTGGACCTTTGCATATGTATCAAATGTTTTTCTATCATAGGCATGATCCTATGCTAGTTTTAAAAATCAATCCAATTGTTGGGTTTGTGGCCAATTACCTATGTCTAGTACTTCTGGGTTACCTGAGTGGATTTATCCACTCCAAGGCTCTAATTGGTTGACTCTTAGGAAATTTATCTTAAAAGGAAAATTATACTCATGTTCAGGCCACTATTGATATTACTGGATGAGATCACCTCACCTGACCAATTAATAACACCTGCTCTGACCCTTACCATAAGTGTGAATTTCCCTCTATTACTGAAAGTTCAATCAGAGCAACAAGCAACATTTCAGCCAAGGAATAAAACCTCCCACAATTATGGGATGGATTTATATAATTAACACCACGCTATGGTAACTTAAGGTTAAAGGCTCCTCTGTGCTGGGAACAATTAAATCATACTAAGGATAATCAGTCTAGTAACACTAGGAAACTGGGCTGAGTACCTTACGGACAATGCCAATATATAATTTCCCTGAAGAATAGGGATTGGTACAGAACAGACTAACACGACCTGGGATATACTGGGCGGCACCTAATGGAACTTCTTGGCTTAATTCTTACTTATGACTTTATTAATACTGCCAGCTATGCTATTTGTATTTTGCCTATTTCAAAAAAAATTATTGTTTCTTACGTTACCAAAAGTGTGACTGAGCCGCTGATAAAATGATGATATATAGTTCCATATAGTTCCATGTGAGATCAATGATTGCAATAGTCTAACTCTAGATATGAGAAGAAGCAACAAGGGGGAATATTGTCCTGGACCATAAGAGACTAGGAAGACACGTGTCCAGAGACTTTTGGATACTAGTAAAGGCCTAGTCCAGTAACAGCACGTGGAGTGGCCTATCAGCAAAATCTTTGCCAGACCTGGGAATGAGCATTCCTAGCACCATGGGACAAAATGGTCATGAAATGCCCCAAACCATGGTTGAAATTATGACCAAAAAGGGGTCCTGCTGACTGAAAACTGACACTTGCCATCTACTTCTACAAGGATTAAATCATGAACTGCTGTAGCTGGTGACCTTCAACACCCGCTACAAGGAGTTCAGGGTGGAGATCTGAAATGAGGCACTCTATGCTCTGGGAAAAATTGACAGGACAGGCCTTCAGATAGTTAAATACTTTCAGGAGAAGATCTTACGAGCCCCAATTCTTGCATCTTCTCATACCTAGAGAAACACTGACATCATTAATGGTGACACTATGGTGTGATTTTAGGCAAGTTCTTTTATTGCTAAGAACTTGAGTTTTCTGAGCTGTGTTAGATTTGGGATGCCACCAGCCATTCTCAAAACAATGTCTGCTGGCAGCTGGTAACTGCAACCTTACTTCTTAAAGGTCTCCTCTTGTAACAATTACACTTTTAGATGATAAAATTGCTTTAGATCTTATATTAACAAAAAGAGAAAACACATATGTAGTGACCAATAGCTCCCATTACTTATATGTTAATACCACATCAAAGGTTAAAACCTACTTTGATGAAACTAGATAACCAGCTACCTGGCTACAATTCTCCCCAAAGTGCCAGGGCTAGACTGGGTTTCAAGCTTATTCTCCTAAAAAGAAATGAGATCTATTTTGTCTGTTAACATTTAGGTTGTCACTCCTCCAAATACTTCCAACAGGATCTGTTACACCTACATCAATTACACTGGGCTAATAGAAGAGGACATAAAATTATATGTATGAACACACCAAATGGCTTTAATTCCTTTAGACAGGGTAACCCAAGCGCTGACTCTATCTAGATCAGGATCAAAATTACTACCAAAGGGAACATGGCTTTTAATCCTGCTTGGGACCCCGGCTACAATAATTCTTTTACTAATCTTTGGCTTCTGTTTTTTTAAACTACTTGTTAAGTTCTGTCTCTTCCAGATTACAATAGGTTCACATCAAGATAATGATGATGCAAAGATTCCAGCCGTTTCTCAGAACAGATCCTGCCAAAACAACAACAGAAGGCACCCTGGGGCCCTTAATCAGACAGGGTGAAAGCTCCGTGACCCCAACTAGGTAGGGTCTCCGAGCCCCTTGCCAGCCTAAAGAAGCTACAGAAGACAGACTGTCGTCCCTCATCCTCCCAATAAAGATTTCTTGGGGTTCATGTCTCTCAGGGGGGATTTGAAATATGAGATAGATGGGCCCCTGGGCCGGACAGCTGGTGTTTGTCAAGTGGAGCAAAACTGAAGTTTTGTCCTCAGCCAGACACGAATGACGCCTGTTTCCCTTCCTCCATTGATATGGAGGGGATGAACTAGCAGTGGGGAATTTGTTGCAGCAAAAATAGAAATGAAGTTTTCCCTCTCCTGAGAACAAGGAAAATAAAGGGAACAGTAAACAGGCTAGAGAAGAAACATAACCTGGCCTGAAAGAGTAAATCACTCCTAGTTTTTTTTTTTTTTTTAACTGTTACTAATCTATAGTGTCTGTAACTAGATTTGTACTTCACGAAGCTGACCTAGTACTCTTCTTTTTTTTAACGTCTTTATTGGAGTATAATTGCTTTACAATGTTGTGTTCATTTCTCCTGTATAACAAAGTGAAGCAGCTATATGTATGCATATATCTCCCTATCCCCTCCCTCTTGCACCTCACTCCCACCCTCCCTATCCTACCCCTCTAGATGGTCACAAAGCACCGAGCTGATCTCCCTGTGCTATGCCGTTGCTTCCCACTAGCTATTTTACATTTGGTAGTGTATATATGTCAATGCTACTCTCTCACTTCGTCCCAGTTTACCCTTCCCCCTCCCCGTGTCCTCAAGTCCATTCTCTAAGTCTGCGTCTAGGGGCAGGACAGGAATAACCTATTGCTCTTTAACACTATGTGAATTACATCCTGCACTCCCTTGCAGCAGATCACCCCTTATAGCATTTGCATTTCAGAAAAAAGGTCGCAGGCCAATAACCAGAGACAAACGGACCCAATTACCCGGCTGCCTGACGCCAGCTGTGACTGTTTTGAAATAATGCAGGAAGAAGAAGAATGCAAGACCTTCACTACTTTGATCCTTATCATATACCCCGGACTGCGAGCCCCGCATATAAAATCTTCTCCGATTCCAAAAGGAGGCGGGGACACAGTTCTTGAGGCGCTAGCCTGCTGTGTCTTCCCTTCTGTCTGGAAGAAAAATAAAGCCATCTCTCTTCCTCCAAAATCTCTGTCTCCGTACTTTTGTTCGGCGTCGGTGCACAGGGAAGCCAATATTTCAGCAAAATGAGGAGATAGCAAATTCCTCCTTCCCATTTAACACTCATAATAACAGTATCGAGTGGAACAATGGAGAAATCCCCAGCACTATTTAAGTCCCTCCCTCTCTTCCTTCTTTCCTTCCTTTTTGCTTGCAGTATGAAGGATTTTTTAGGTTCTCTGTAAAGAGGCATCTTAAGGCATCTTTAACAGCCTTTTTATGATACAAAGTCTTAACTCAAAAGAATGGATCTTGAGTGACAGCATGTCTGACACTAGGGCAGGTAATGAACTAAGAAATTTTTGGACTGGGTTGACTTTCCTGAAGGTCTAAAATCGCACAAAGCAAACATCTAGGTTCTCAGTGAGTTTCAGTATATTAATTCATTCAATTTCAACAAATTAAAATATTTTTTGAGCATCTATTTTGTGTCAAGCATCATGGGCACTCAAGATACTATAGTAAACAATTCAGACAATTGACCGCTGAGGTGATTGTTCAATCATTTTGGCAATTTCTGCTTAATCCTTTACTACTCCGTAAACCCCTCCTTTCTTACATTGCTCAAAGTGAAGGGAAAATGAGTTAATGGCAGTGTAAGTGATATAAATAGCAGTCCAAGACTCAGGTTACCATCTTATAATCCTTACTTATTAGCTTTTTTACCCTCTAGAAAGATCTGGATATGGCCTAGCCCAGCAGTAATAATAATAACAGCTACCAAATAGTGATTTCTTACCATGTGCCAGCCACTGTGCTAAGTACTTTATATATCTTATCTCAATTAACTCTCACAATGACCTTATAAACTAGGAATTATTCTCATTTAATAGTTGAGAAGACAGAGGCACAGAGTAGTTAAATGACTTGTTTTGAACTATTTCAATATACTGCCTCTCAAATTTCCCTTACACCACACAGAGGAAAAGATAGTTGTTAAATGCATTATAGGTGTGCAGCCCAGGGAAAAATAGGCAAAATAAGTTATAGAGGATAAAATAAGAATATAGAACATTACAGATTTTAGAAGATTTTTTCCTGATTTCAGGGAGCTCATCTCCCATCCTCCTAAGATGAGTCAAGGAAATATTTCAATGAAGAAATAGGAATAGAGAGGTTCAGTGTCACCCTGGGGTCAGACTGCAAGTCAGGGCCAGAGTCAGGGCTGAGACTCAAGCCTCCCAGTGCTGAAGTGGCAGTCACTCTTCTCTCCCTCTCAGAGGACCCCAATTCTGCCCCAATTTCCCATCTCTTCATTTGTACCCAATGCCCCCATAGCCATTCTATGAACTCCAGAGGCACCACAGAGACCCCAGTCTGATTTTCTCCAGGAAACAATGGGACAGAGTTTAGGGAACTTGCCTTGGAGCCTCTGTAATCTTGGGTTTAGGAGAGTTTGGGTTGAAAGTGGGAACAAGAGGAAAATTCCATTTCCAGTTATGAAAGAAAATCTTTAGGGAAATGTTTTATGACATCTCAGGGACAACTGGAATGAGGGGCCATCTATCTGAGGCACAGCCCATTTGACAGACTTCCACCACAGACATTTCCTTGTTTTTACAGAACTAACTGGCTCATGAATTGTTGAAAGATTCAATGCTGTATAACAAATAATAGGAACAAATACTACCACTGGATTTCATGGGTATTATGAACTTATTGGAGATGCCAAAAGGCACTGTGGTTTAAATCTACTGTTTACTGTTTGAATTTCTATAGTAGTTGCACAATGAGATGGAATTAGCCTCAAGTAGTTTTGCCTGGTTGTTGCCTTTTTTGTTACCTATTTAACACACCTTCTGACCCCCTAAACTGGGTTAGGACTCTCCAGTATACATTCTCACAGCAACCTGTACTTTTCTTTCTTAGAGTGAATAAAATTATAATTATTTGTGTGATGTGTTCAGTGCCTGTATTTCTCTTCTATCATGTAAGCTCCAGAGGGAAGGCATTTAAATACATTGTTTGCCGATGTATCCCTAGGTCCTCCTGCAGGGCCTGGCCCCAGAGATACTCAATTAATATCCAGTGAGAAGTGAATGAATTCATGATCTGAGAATCACAGAATTTAAGAACTGAGTGGGACTTTAGGAGTTGTTTAGTCCAACCTCCTCAGTTTATGGAATAGAAAACTGAGTTCCAGAGAAATAAAGAGATTTGCCCATTGTTACATATTGTTGCACAGCAGAGTCAAGACTAAAACTGGGCCTCTTAATTACCCTTTCTCTACCTTATTGTACTTATGGTTAGTTAAAAGTTTTAGACTGAAGGCATCAACCAGAAATTATGGATGTAGTGGGTTGAGTAGTGTCCTTCACAAAATTCATGTCCACCTGGAACCTCAGAATGTGACCTTATTTTTTTCTCAACTACTTCCTGAAAAAGACTGTTTTTTTCTTTTGATTCACCAAAAGACCTTCTGTAAATATAGTCTTTTCTCTAAGATGTAAGCAGATTCTGTGTTTAAGATGGTGCTTTGGGATTTACTAAAATGTCAGGCAACTTGCTTGTTGAACTCAAGATAATAACAACTTATTAACTAAAAATAGATTGACAGCTTACTCTGTGCCAGGTTTTGTGCTAGGCACTTCATTCTCATTTAATCCTCACAACAATTCCAGGTTCTATTATTTTATAGATGAGGAAACTGGAGTTTAGCAAGATTAAGAAACACATTCAGAGTTATATAGCTATAAAATTGATGGAGTAGGTAATCTTATTCCACAGACTTTTCCCTTAAACAGTATACCACAAGAAGAGAAGCTCCATGCTATCACTTCTATTACCTCAACTGAAATTTGCTTTTTTTTTTTTGTTTAGAAAAGTTGATATGTTTATATATGCTCATTACAAAAATCAGACAATACATAAAAGTCTAGGGAAAAGTAAGAATCACTAGAAATCTAGTCCCCATAACTAGACATATATTCATTTGTATTTGCTTCCAATTCTCTTTCTATGTGTATATACCACACACACCCTTTAAAAAAAAAAAAAAAAAAAAGGGAGGGAGGATCATCCTAATCCAGGATAGAGAAAATAGTGTAATATAGTGAGAGGTTCAGAATTTAGGCTGTGGAATCAGCAATATTCTGTTACAATTTCAGTTTATGAGCTTTGAATCTTGAACCAAGTTTCTGTGCCTCAGATTCCTCATCTGTCAAATGCAGATAATAGTAGCACCTACCTCACAGGGTAGTTATGGGCATGAACAAGATAATGCAAGTTCTTAATACAGTGCCTGGCACAGAGTTAATGCTCAATAGAGGGTAGCTATAATGACAATACGCGAGCTGTGTAGCCTGCTTTTTCACTTTACATGTTGTGGACATTTTTTCATTTCAGTGACTGTACATATACAACTGCAATTTCAGTTGCTATGTAATATTCCCTATTAATAAAAATTTTGTTTCTAGTTTTTTGTTATTACAAAATATACTGTGATTAACAGCATTGTTCATTCTGTTTTTAACAGCCTTATTAAAATATAACTGATAGCCAATAAACTGCACATATTTAAAGTTCGTAATGTGATACATTTTGATATCTGTAAATACTGGTGAAACCATAGCTACAATCAAGATAATAAACATATCCATAACCATGAAAAAATTTCTCCTGCCTCTTTTAATCCCTCTCTTTGCTCACGCCCCACCTTCCCCTATACTCAACCCAGTCCCCAGGTAACTACTGATTTGATTTCTGTCACTATAGATTTGTTTTCATTTCCTAGAATTTTATATAAATGGAACTATAAGGTACTCTTTTATTTTATGGTCACTTTCACAAATCAAAATTATTTTGAGATACATCCATGTTGTTGCCTGTATCAATAGTTCATTTCTTTTTTTATTGCCGAGTAGTAATCCCTTGTATGATTACACTACAAGTTGCTCATCCATTCACCTGTTGATAGAAATTTCGGTTGTTTCCAACTTTGGGCTATTACAAATTAAGCTGCATGAACATTCATGTATAAGTCTTTGTATGGATACATGCTTTCATTTCTCTTGGTTAAATACATAGAAGTGGAACGTCTGGGTCATATACTACATGTATGTTTATCTTTTTAGGAAACAGCCAAACTATTTTTCAAAGTGGTTGCACCATTTTACGTTCCTGCCAGCAGTGTATTAATTGAGAGACACCCCTCCATGTGTCCCCGGCAATCCTATATATCTTGCTGGGTACGCCAAGAGTGCAAGGCCCTGACAGTCCTTTACCTAGGCTATTTCTCAGGATTGCACTTACAGTGAGCAATCTTGAGGGATGATATAATGTCACCCTCTGTGACAAAAACCAGGCTTATTTACTACTTGCTATAAAACAGCAGTTTCCCCAAGCTCAGGATTCCTTTCCCGTAATGCAAGCCACTGGAAGCATTAGGCATCCCTCTGGGCCCCCCTTGTTACCCCCATAGTACTGTGGGAATCAATGTAAACAAGCTTCATGTTGTTCGCTATGCAGTGAGCAATAAAGTACTTCGTTTATGACTCAGGAGTCTTGTGTCTCCTGCCAGCATTTACAAAACAGTAACATGCTAACTTATTAGTTTGTGTAAGATAAAAGAAAATATCTATATTGGTCTCTGCACCGCCCCCTCTCCACTTCCTGGCACAGAGTTCTTAAAACCCTTGTAATTTCCTAAGTGATAAGAATACTAGTAGCCTCTCTTCTTCTAATATATGGTCTTTGACCCTGTCCCTGACACAGGGCTCCTAAAACCCTTGTAAATTCCTAAGTGATAAGACCATTAGAAACATCTTTTTTTCTAATGAGGTGACTCTGGGCAGGCTCCTGGTTAGCCCCTGGATGGAGGCTAGTCACCAGAAAGACCAGGTCATGATTAGAACCTTGGAATGTTCAGCTTCCCCCATCCCCCACTTCTCCAGAGAGGGGAGAGGGGCTAGAAAGGTAGTTAATTGATCACGCTTACATAAAGAAGCCTCCATAAAAATCCCCATAGCATGGGTTTTTGGAAGCTTCTGGGTGGTGAACACATCCACATACCAGGAGGGTGAAGCATCCCAACTCCACAGGGACTGGAGCTCCTGTGCTCAGATCCAGCCTTGCCCCTGTGTAGCTCTTCATTTGGCTGTTCATCTGTATCCTTTATCATATGCTTTTATAAACTGGTAAACTTAAGTAAGTTTTCCCTGAGTTTTGTGAGCCGCCCTAGCAAATCAATTGAACCCAAGGAGGGTGTTGTTGGAACTTCCATTCTATACCTTGTTGGTCAGAAGCACAGGTGATAACCTGAGCTTGTGACTGGCGTCTGAAGTGGGGCTGGGGTGTACTTTGTGGAACTGACTCCTTAACTTGTGGAATATGTTGCTATTTTTGGGTAGATAGTGTCAGAATTGAGTTGAATTGCAGAACAATGAGCTGGTGGTGCCGAGAACTGCTTGGTGTGGGGAAAGACCGCCACATATATGGTGTCAGAAGCATTGTGAATGTGGTAGAAGTGTGAGAGTAAAGGAGGCACATAGGAGAGAAAGGCAGGAGCAAAGAACTCAGTTTTTCTCTACTCAGGAAGACTAGTAGGTTTTTCTTACACAGCTTGTAAGTAGGATAAAATCAAATCCCAGATTTGAGAATTCTGAGGATGGGATGCTGACAGAGACATGACTCTTTGAAAGACAAAGGATCTGGGCCCCTCAGGCAAGGACTGGGGTTATGAAGACACTCTTTGGGATCTGGTAGTGAATATGCTTGCACAAGTGGTGGGTGGGAGATGGGGAGAAAAGGTCTCCCAGTACCCTACCTATTAATGAAGCTGAGCGGTTTGAGAGGAAGGATTGAAACCAACCATCTAAAAATGGTGCCTGAATTGTTGTTACTTATTCTCCTCAGGGTGGGAGGAGGAAGGGATGACAATGGACAGCAAGCCCAGGGCCCCAGTAAAAAGGCCATGTGGCAATGAGTCAGGAGTTCCCAAAGCTGAAATAAATGATATCAACAATAAGGACCTTGAGTTTTGTGGGGAGTAAAAACATTAGATGTTTGTTTCGTTGAACAGGGAACAAGCGGTCCAGCAGAAACAATATGGATTCCTAGGAGGAAAAAGGGAAATCAGAGCATGAGTTAGAGGTTAGAGGCCATTTCCTAGGATAGCAGCACCACCTGCCTGATGCAGCCACCAAGTACAACCCTTAAAAAAAAAGGCAACTGTTAACCTGCTACTAAGCCCATGTTGAAGTCAAATGCTGACCCATGAGGCTGTGTGACTCCCCAGCCTGATAGTCCCATTTTGGGTGGGTGAACAAGAACTCTACACCTAACCAGGGAAAGGTTCAAAAGGCCTCACTAGTCAAATGGAAATGGTATATTCAAGTGCATAGCTGGGCTGGCCCTAGTGACAAGTCAACTTTATGTGAAAACTTTCTCCCCTCACTGACTCACTTGGGCTCTTGATTCACAGAGGTTATCCTAAATGCCTAAGCCTGGTTCACTGATGGTTTTGTTAAAATGAAAGCTGATGGTGTCCACTGGCTGGCTGGCTCCAATGACAATTCTGGAAGACCAATTGCAGTAAGGGCCAATTAGCACAATGGGCTGAAATGAAAGCCATCACCTTTACCTTAGGACTAGTCATGCTATATATTTTAACTGACTCTTGGGCTGTTGCCAATGGCCTAGCTGTCTGGTTTGCTGCTTAGAAGACTACAGACTGGCAGATTAAAGGCACCTCTCTTTGGGTCATGAACTGTGGAAACAAACTGCAGATGCCAATCAAACAGTCTGGATCACTCATGTGATATACAAAATAAGGGCTCACTTTCTGATAAGACCAACTGGAATCAAGCTGCTGATCAAGCTTGCACCATCCAGACTGCCACACCTGCTACCTAGATCCATCATCACATTGGACATGGTAGCACATCATGGACTGGGCACACAAAAAAGGAACTCTATGTTTCTGATGCAGAAGCTACCACTCATGCCAGACTTGTGACTTCTGTCAAAAGTTGCCTTATTTGTCTCATGGTGAAAAGAGGCCATATTGCACTGGGTATTGATCCTACTGGCTCCTGGGGAATTGATGAATCAGAACTTTGAGCCCTTCTGAGGGCTTCTCATTGCTGTCGATTCATTCTTAAATTATGGTTTTGCTGTTCTAGTCTGATCAGCCAATTCTGGCCACACCATTGTGCCCTTAAAACTAACATGATTTTGGCTTTCTGGATGATGATAATAATGCACCTTTTATTGCAAAAGCTCATTCAACAATGGACTGATAGTCAAAGTATTTGATAGACCTTTCAGTCCCCTTATCATAGACTGCTGGAATCACTGAGGGATGGAATAAACATTTTAAAAAGTAACAGCTTTATAGAGATATAATTCACATATAAAATTCACCCTTTTGAAATGTACAATTTCAGCAGTTTTAGCATATTCACAGAATTGTGCAACCATCATACAATATGTATTTTTTTGTGACTGGCTTCTTTCATTTAGCATAATGTTTTCAAAGTTCATCCATGTTGTAGCATGCATCAGTACATTCTTTTTCAAGGCTGAATAATATTCCATTTTATGGATATACTATATTTTCACTTACATATTCATTTGTTGACAGGAATTTGGGTTGTTTCCATTTTTTGGCTAGTTTGAATAATGTTGCTATGAACATTTATGTAAAAGTTTTGTGTAGATATATGTTCATTTATTTTGGGTATACACCTAGGAGTGGAATTGTTGGGTCATATGATAACTCTGTTTAACATTTTCAGGCACTGTCAAAATTGTTTTCCAAAGTGGCTGTACCATTTTACAATCACATCAGCAATGCACAAGGATTCCAACTTCTCCACATCCTTGCCAACATTTGCTATTATCTTTCTTTTTGATTATAGCCATCCTAATGGGTGTGAAATGCTACCTTGTGGTTTTGATTTGCATTTCTGTAATGACCAGTGACGCTGAGCATATTTTCATATGCTTACTGTCCGTTAGTACATCTTCTTTGGAGAAATGTCTATTCAAATCCTTTGCTCATTTTTAAATAGGGTCATTTGTGTCTTTGTTGTTGAGTTGTAAGAGTTATTTATATATTCTGGAGACAAAATCCTTACCAGATACATGATTTGCAAATATTTTCTCCCATTCTGTGGGTTAGTTTTTCACTTTCTTGATGGTGTCCTTTGAAGCACAAGCATTTAAAATTTTGATGAAGCCTAATTTATCTATTTTTCTCTTCCTTTGTTGTTTTAGTGTCATATTTACAAAACATTGCCTAAACTAATGTCACAAAGATTTATTCCTGTATATATTTTTTAAAGAGTTTTACAATTTTAGGTCTTACATTTAGGTCTGTGATCCACTATGAATTAACTTTTGTGTGTGGGGTGAGGTAGGGGTCTGACTTCAGTCTTTTGCCTGTGGCTGTTCAGTTATCCCAGCACTATTTGTTGAAAAGACTGTTCTTTCCCCCATTGAATGATCTTGGTATGCATGTCAAGAATCAATTGACCATAGATGGATGGGTTTATTTACAAACACTTAATTCTATTCCATTGATCTATATATCTATCTGCATGCCAATGCTATAATTGTTAATTTTATTTGTCAACTTGACTGGACCACAGGTGCCCAGAAATTTGGCTAAACATTATTTCTGGGTGTGTCTGTGAGTGTTTTAGGTTATGCATGGGCTCAGGAACATGGACTTCCACTCACTGAGGCCAACATGGCTATGGCCACCACTGGGTCCCTGATCTGCCAACAGCAGAGACCAATATTGAGTTCCCAATATAGCACCATAGCCTGGGGTGATCAACCAGCTACCTGGTGGCAGGTTGACTGCTTTGGGCCACCATGGAAGGGGCAGCATTTTGTTCTTACTGGAATAGGCACTTAATCTGGATATGGATTTGCCTTCCCTGCACACAACACTTCTGACAAAACTACCATCCATGGACTTACAGAATGCCATTTCCAATGCAGTATTCCACACAGCATTACTTCTGATCAGGGAACTTTTTTCACAGGAAAAAAAAACACAGAAAAGAGCCCACACTCATGGAATTCATTGGTCTTATCATGTTCCCCACCATCCTGAAGCAGCTGGATTGATAGAATGGTGGAATGGGCTTTTTTTTTTTTTTTTAATATTTATTTATTTGTCTGCACTGGGTCTTAGTTGCGGCACGCGGGATCTTTTAGTTGCGGCACATGGGATCTTTAGTTGCAGCATGCTAATTCTTTGTTGCAGCATGTGGGACCTAGTTCCCTGACCAGGGATTGAACCCGGGCCCCCGGCACTGGGAGCACAGAGCCTTAGCCACTGGACCACCAAGGAAGTCCCAGAATGGGCTTTTGAAGACCCAATTACAGGGCCAGCTAGGTGGCAATATCTTGCAGGGGTGGGGCAAGGTTCTCCAGAAGGCTGTAGTCAGCCCCCTTATCCACAGGTTCTGCATCCGTGGATTCCACCACTGGGGATCAAAAATATTTTTTAAAAACTGCAGAAATTTCCAAAAAGCAAAACTTGAATTTGCCATGCACTGGCAACTATTTACATAGCATTCACACTGTATTTACAACTATTTACATAGCATTTACATTGTATTAGGTATTATAAGTAATCTAGAGATGATTTAAAGTATACAGGAGGATGTGAGTACATTATATGCAAACACACCATTTTATGTAAGGGACTTGAGCATCTTCAGATTTTGGTATCCACGAGGGGGAGGGGTGTCCTGGAACCAATCCTCTGCAGATACCAAAAGATGACTGTACAGTTGACCCTTGAACAACTTGGGGGTTAGGGGCGCCTACCCTCTGAGCAGTTGAAAATCTTCATTTAACTTTACAGTTGGCCCTCCAAATCCACAGTTCCACGGATTGTGTAGTATTGTAGTGCCTGTTTATTGAAAAAAATCTGCGTATAAGTGGACCTGCACAGTTCAAATCCATGTTGTTCAAGGGTCAACTGTATAGGTTCTGAATCAGCATCCAGTACAGGCTATACCTCGATTTATTGTGTTTCATTTTACTGCTCTGTAAAGATACTGCATTTTTTCTACAAATTGAAGGTTTGTGGCAACACTGCATGGAGCAAGTCTATTGGCACCATTTTCCCAACAGCATAATTTTTAGTTAAGTTATGTACATTGTGTTTTTAGACATAATGCTATCGCACACTTAACAGACTACAGTGTAGTGTAAACATAACGTTTATATGCACTGGGAAACCAAAAAAATCTGTGTGACTTGCTTTATTGCAATGTTTGCTTTGTTGCAGTGGTCTGGAACTGATCCTGCAATATCTCCGAGCTATGCCTGTATATGGTGCTGTTTCTCTGATAGCCAGGATTCATAGATCCAGGGATGGAGTGGTGGAAATGGGAGTGGCAACACTTACTTTTACCCACTAGCAAAATTTTTGCTTCATGTTCCCACAACTTTATGTTCTTCTGGTCTAGATGTCTTAGTTCCAGAGGGAGAAATGCTTCCACTGGGAAACACAACAATGATTACATTGAACTGGAAGTTAAGACTACTACCAAGCCACCTTGGGTTCTTCATGTCTCTGAATCAACAAGTAAAGAAGGGAGTTACTGTACTGGCTGGTGCGATTGATCCTGACTACCAGGAGGAAATTGGGCTACTACTCCACCATAATATTATACTACTACTCCACCCTGTGTGTGTGTGTATCTCCTATTGGTTCTATTTCTCTGGGGAGCCATGACTAATATAAGTATCATGCTGTTTTGATTACTATAGCTTTGTAGTAAATTCTGAAATTGGAAGTGTGAATCCTGCAACTTTGTGCTTCTTTTTTAAGACTGTTCTGGCCATTCTAGGTCCCTTGCATTTCTACACGAATCTTTGGATCAGTTTGACAATTTCTACAAAGAAAAGGCAGCTGGTATTTTAAAAGGGGTTGAGTTGAATCTATAGCTCAATTTGGGGATTACTGCCACTTTAACAATATTAAGTCTTCCAATCCATGAACTCAGGATGTCTTTCCATTTGTTTAGATCTTCTTTAATTTCTTTCAACAGTGCTTTTCTGGTCTTCAGTGTACAAATCTTGCAGTTTTTTAACTTTATTCTTAAACATTTTACTCTTTTTGATGCTATTGTAAATGGAATTGTTTTATTAATTTCATTTTTATATTGCTAACTGTTGGTGTATAGAAAAGTAATTGATGTTGTATTTTGATCTTTATCCTGCAACCTTGCTGAACTTGCTTATTAGTTCTAAAGTTTTTTTTTGTGTGTGAATTCCTTAAGATTTATTATGTACAAAGTCATATCATGTAGAGATAGATAATGTCAATAGAGATAGTTTTACTTCTTTCTCTCAAATCTGGATGCATTTTATTCTTTTTCTCGCCTAATTTCCCTGGCTAGAACCTCCAGTACAATGTTGAATAGTAGTAGTCATGGAATTGTCTTTTAAAAAATCAACTCAAAATAATTTCTGACTCATCTCTCTCAGCTCTTCTGGTCCACGTATCTTAGAAAGGAAGTTTGGTTATGGAATGTGGCTGTCTCTGGAAAGGAATCATCTCCTCTTAATTGCTTACTGGCTAATGATCAGGGTGAATGGGGTGAAGAGTTACATAGACCTATTTTGGAAATTCAGGATTCTGCCTGACCATTCCTGGGCATAACGTGCCTTTCTTTACCCTAACAGCAACTCCAGGTCAGCCTGGTTGTTGCACCCTCTAACGGACTGCTTAGCCAAAAGGACGTCTCAGGTATTCAAACTTAATTCTGGTTCAGCCACCTGGATTCTTTTGTTAGATTGACATGGTCCTAAATCATGAGAACAATGACTACTTGGTTGAGTATACTACTCACTAAGTCTTCCTACAGTTGCCCAAGCAGGCTAAGGTGGGGGATATGATGTGTCTCCATCGATTCTTAAAAAAATATCCTTGTGTCACTTGCATTTGACCCTTTCAGATAAAAAGTCTGGTGTGGGTAGGGAAGAATTGGAGAAAAGGTGAAGTTATAGCTACTGGGATAGGACACACTGATTTTGTGGCTATGGAAGGAGAGCAACAACCCCAGCACCTGGGAAAGGAACATCCTATGCCCTAAGAACTGTGGAGAGGTAGGGAACAATTAATGTTCTCTTTGTCCTTTAGATTTAGCACTGCAACCTGGCAAAACAATTGTATGATTTGTTTGAGGCAGACTGCTTTCAGGCTGAAAATCTCACCTGCTGCTGGGTTTGCCATCCCTGCCCATGTGCTATGAAAACAGAAGAACTCATATGGCCAAGATACTGTACCTTCTGTGCCTGATGCTATCAATGTCAGCTCCCAAAGGTGGACCCCTCCCCCTATATATATGCAAACACACAGAGTGGCATATCCATGTTTCAATCTTACTGGTACAAAATCGTATGCATCTCCTAATGCCTGAGTAGCCTTGGTTGTGCTATATGGTGATTGAGACTTGTCTTAGACTACATCCTGGCTCTCTGAAATAAGACCTGTTGATCTTATTGCCCTATAAATCTCCCTCACAGTTGACTGAGTCTGGAGCTCTGGGGAACATGGTTGAGGTCAATACTGCAAGTTGGCCTCATCCTGCTGCTTGGAGACCTGTTGACAGTGGCCTATACTGTATGAGATAAATTGAATGGATTTGGTTCCAGCCCCTCTGTTCCAGACAGATTAATCAGAGTGGCCAACAGAATGACTTACTCATGTGAAAATTCATCATAAGCCAAGATGATGTAAACTGAGGGGGTATGTTGTTGAGAGACACTCTGCCATGGATCTCTTATGCTCCCTTTCATATTACAGAGTATTCCAAGAATGCAAGGCATTGACAGCTCTTTACCCAGGTCATTTCTTAGAATTGTCTGTGTAGCAAGCAACATTAAACTATGCGGTCATATCTCCCTAGGACAAAAAAGCAGGCTTGCTTACTGCTTGCTATAAAACAATGGGTTTCCAAAGCTCATAGATACAGAAAATAGACTGGTGGTTGCCAGAGGCAGGGGGTAGGTGTCAGTGGGTAAAATGGGTGAAGGGGGTCAAAAGGTACAAACTTCTAGTTATAAAATAAATAAGCCATGAGGATGTATTGTACAGCATGGATACTATACTGTATTGCATATTTGAAGTTACTAATAGTAAATCTTAAAAATTCTCCTCACAAGAAAACAAATTCTCTAAATATGGATGGTGACAATTAACTAGATTTATTATGGTGATCATTTTGCAATACATACAAATATTGAGTAATTATATTGTACACCTGAAACTAGTATAATGTATGTCAATTATACCTCTATAAAAATATTACATGATATGTAAATAAAATGAACTATAGGTGCTACAATAAAACAACACAACACAAACAAACAAAAAACAGTGGGTTCCCCAAGCTCAGCATTCCTCTCATGTAAAACATTTCACCATGTTTGCAGATAAGCATCTGGGTCCTCTGTGTTGCCCCTGTTGAATCTGAGGGCAAGGGGAACTGATGCAAAAGGCTGATGCTTATGCTGCTTGCTGTTTGGTGAGTAATAAAGTACTTTGACCCAAGAGTCTCATGTCTCTATTGGCACCCACAAAACAACAATAAGCTAACTTCTCAACTTATAAGTAGGTTAAAGTCAAATCCTAGATCTGACATGCATGAGAGTTCCATTTGCTCCATGTCCTCACCAACACTTGATATGATCAGTCTTTTTAATTTTAGAAATTCTAATAGGTGTGTATAGTGGTATCTCACTTTGGTTTTAATTTGTGTTTCTCTAATTAGCTTATTTCCATCTATATATTTCCTTTGATAAAGTGTCTGTTAAACTATTTTGCCTATTTAAAAGTTGAGCTGTTTGTTTTCTTATATATCCTATTATATTCTGGAAACCAGTCCTTTGACAGGTAAGTTATTTGTAAATAATTTCTCACAGTCAGAGGCTTGGATTTTCATTGTCTCTAACAGTGTCTTTTGAAGAGTAGAAGTTCTTAATTTTGATAAAGTCCAATTTACTAATTTTTTCTTTTATATGTTGTGCTTTTCATGTTATATTTAAGAAATCTTTGCTTAACTTCAGGTCATGAAACTTTCTCCTATGTTTTATTTTAAACGTTCTATTGTTATCTCACCATACAGCAAGATTTTACACTTATGTCTACAATCCATTTCAAATTAGTTTTTGTATATGGTGTGAGGTTATGGGTTGGAGTTCATAAAATGAATTCCAAATGGTTCATAACCATTTGCTTATGGTTATTTAATTGTTCCAGCACTAGCACCATTTACTGAAAAGACTATACTTTGTAACTGTTGGAAATCAATTGACCATATATGTGTGAATCTATTCCTGGACTCTCTATTTTGAACTATTGACTTATTTGTCTTATTCTAATACTACACTTTGTTAATTACTTTCCAAGTCTTGAAGTCAGGGAGAGTAAGTCCTCAAACTTTGTTCCTCTTTTTCAAAGTGTGTTGGCTATTCTATTCTATGTTCTTTGTATTTCCACATGAATTTTAAAATAAGCTTGTCAACTTCTAAAAAACCTCCTGGGATTCTGATTGAGGTTGTGTTGGATCAATATGAAGATAATTGATATTTAACAGTACTGAGTCTTCCAATCCATGAACATGGTATATCTCTACTTATTTAGAGTTTCTTTAATTTCTCTCAGTAATGTCTTATAGTTTCAGCATATAGGTCTTGTATAGATTTATCACAAAGAATTTAATATTTTTGATGCTATTATAAATGATTTTTTTTACATTTCAATTTCTATTGCCTCTGCTATTATATAAAAATTCAATTGATTTTTGTATATTGATCTTGAATGCTTCAACCTTGCTAAACTTACTTAGTAGTTCTAGCAGACTTTTGGAGGATTTCATTGGATTTTCTACATAAACAATCATGTCTTCTTCAAATAAATACAGTTTTAATATTTCATTTCCAAACTGGGTGAATTTTATGTCTTTTCCTTGCCTTACTGCATTGGCTAAATCCACCAGTACAATGTTGAATAAAAGATGTAAGAACAGATTCCCTTGCCTTGTTCCTTATCATAGAAAGAGACATTCAGTCTTTAATCATTAAATATAACATGAGCTGTAGGTTTTTGTATATGCCCTTTATCAGATTGATGAAGTTCTTTTCTATTCTAGATTGCTAAGATTTTAAAAAAATCAGAAATGGATTTTGGATTTTTTCAGATGCTTTTTATGCATTTATTGAAACAATCATATAGGTTTTTTTTTTTAGTCTGTAAAAATGGTAAATTACATTGAGTTTTGAATGTTTAAGCAAACCTTGCATTCCTGAGATAAATCTCACTTGGGTCATAATGTATTATCCTTTTTAATGCATTGTTGGATTTGAATGGCTAAAATTTTTGTAAAGAATTTTACAGCTATATTCATTAGGTATATTGGTCTTTAGTTTTCTTTCTTTGTAATGTCTTTGATTTTGGTTTGAGAGTAATTCTAGCTTCATAGAATGAGTTGGCATACATTCTCTTCTTTCTCAATTTTCTGGAAGAGTTAGTGTGGAATTGGTATTATTTCTTCCTTATATCTTTAGTAGAATTTACCAGTGAAGTCATTTGGGCCTGAAATTTTCTTTGTGGGAAGAGTTTTAACTATAAATTCAGTGTCTTTAATAGATTTAGGAATATTGTTATATGATTTTTTTCTTGAGTGAACTTTCATAGTTTTTGTCTTCCAAGGAATTTGTCTATTTCATCTAAATTGCTGATTTATTAAAAAAATAAAATGTTGATTTATTGGTATTCCCTCATCCTTTCAATATCTGTAGACTCTCTAGTGATATCTCTCTCTAATTTCTAACTTGGTAATTTAGGTCTTCCTTCTTTTTTTCCTAATCAGTCTGGCTACAGGTTTATCAATTTTACTGAACTTTTCAAATAACCAACTTGTATTTTCATTTATTTTCTCTATTTTTTTTTCTCTTTTCTGTTCCATTAGTTTATGTTTTAATCTTTATTATTTCCTCTTTTCCTCAATTTTATTATTTCCTTTCTTTGGGTTTCATTTGCTTTTTTTTTTTTTTTTTTTTCTAGTTCTTTAAGGTGATTTAAGAATTTTCTCCTTTTCTAATACAGGAATTTAGCAGTATAAGTTTCCAAGTACTGCTCTATTGGCATCTCATAAATTTTATTCAATTCAAATATTTTACAACATTTCTTTTGATTTCTTCTTTGACTTACGGATTATCTATAAGTGTGTTATTTAGTTTCCAAATACTTGGGCATTTTTCAGAGATCTTTCTGTTATTTATTTCTGATTTAATTATACTGTGGTCAAAGGGCATATCTTGTGTAACTTAAGTTACTTAAAATTTATTGAGACTTATTTTATGTTCTGGAATATTGTCAATCATGACAAACATTCTCTTCTTAAAAAGAATGTGTATTCTGCTATTGTTGGATGGATTCATCTATAATTACCAGTTAGGTCAAATACCAGTTGTTAGTATTATTCAAGTCTTCTATATCCTTACTGATGTTTTTCTGTTTGTTTTATGGATTATTAATATAGGGATGTTGAAATCTCTTACTATAATTGTGGATTTGCCTCTTTCTCCTTGCAAGTCTATCAGTTTTTTATTTCATGTATTTGGGAACTCTGTTGTTAGGTGTATAAACGTTTAGGATTGTTATATCCTCTTGGTGAATTGATCTCTTTATCATTATCCTTAGTAGTATTATTTGCCTTGTAATCTACTTTATTTGACATTAATAGAGCCATTTCAGCTTTCTTTTGATTAGTGCTAGTATAACGTTTTCCCATTCCTTTGCTTTTAACTTATTTGTGGTTTTGTATTTATAGTGAGCTTCCTGGAGGCAGTTTGCAGTTGGGTCTTGCTTTTCTATCCAGTCTGACAATGTCTACCTTAATACTGATATTTGAACCATTTAATAATCATTTAATGTGATTACTGATATGACTGAGTTTAAATCTACCATCTTGTTCTTTGTTTTCTATTTATCTCATGTGTTCTTTGTTTCCCTTTTCTGTTTTCTTTTGGATTGAGTATTTTTTATTTTATCTCCTTTATTGGCTTATTAGTTATAACTTTATTATGTTATTTTAGTAGTTGCTTTAGAGTTAAGAGTATATACATCTTTAATTATCACAATCTACCTTGAAGTGATATTATACCACTTCACATATCGTATAAGAAACTTAAGGACTTCCCTGGTGGCACAGTGGTTAAGAATCCACCTGCCAATGCAGGGACATGGGTTCTAGCCCTGGTCCGGGAAGATCCCACATGCTGTGCAGCAACTAAGCCTGTGCACCACAACTACTGAGCCTGTGCTCTAGAGTCCGTAAGCCACAACTACTGAGCCCATGTGCCACAACTACTGAAGCCTGTGCACCTAAAGCCCATGCTCTGCAACAAGAGAAGCCACTGCAATGAGAAGCCCATGCACTGCAATGAAGAGTAGCCCCCACTTGCCGCAACTAGAGAAAGCCCACGCGCAGCAACAAAGACCCAACACAGCCAAAAAAAATTAAAATTAAAATTAAAACAAAAAGATTTAAAAAATAATAAATTTATTTTTTAAAAAAAAGGACCTTAAATCTGTATACTTCCATTTCTCCTTTCTGGACTTTGTGCTATTGAGTCATACATTTTACTTCTACAAATGTTCTAAAGCACACAAAACATTGTTATTATATTTGTTTTAAAATGTTGAACTGTTATGTGTATTTTACTACAACAAAAAAATGGGAAAAAAGTTGAACTATTTTTAAAGCATTTAAATAATAAAAAATAATTTTTTTCCATGTAGTTCCATTTCTGATACTCTCCTTTCTTTGTGTATAGAATGTACAAAGTTTCCATTTGGTGTTATTTTTCTTCTGCCTAAAGAATTTCTTTAAGATTTCTTGTGGTATAGTTCTGTTGGTGATTCTTTCAACTTTTTAATCTGAAAAAAATCTTTCACCTTCATTTTTGAAAGATATTTTTTTTGGGTATAGAATTCTAGGTTGTCAGGGGCCTTTTTTTCTTTCAGCACTTTAAACATGTCTTCTCCACTGTCTTCTGATTTTCATTATATCCAACAAGAAATCTGATATTGTTCTTATCTTTGTACTTCTGTATATAATGTGCCTTTTTCCTATAAATACTGTTAAGATTTTCTTTTTATCATGGGTTTTAAGAAATTTGGTTATGATGTGCCTTGGTATAGTTTTCTTCATGTTTCCTGTGTTTAGGTTTGTTGAATTTCTTGGCTCTATGCGTTTATAGTTTTCATCACAATTAGAAAAGATTCATCCATTATTTTTTCAAATATTTTTTTCTGATTCTCCCTTCCTTCCATTTTCAGGAATTCCAATTACACATATATAAGGTTGCTTAAAATTGTCCCAGAGTTCACTGATAATCTGTATACAGGCATAACTTGGAGATACTGAAGGTTCAGTTCCAGACCACTGAAATAAAGTGAATATCGCTATAAAGTGATTCACACAAATTTTTTGGTTTCTCAGTGCATATATGTTTACACTATGCTGTAGTCTATAAAGTATGCAATAGTATTATGTCTAAAAAAATGTACACACCTTAATTTTAAAATAATGCTGTTGGAAAAATGGCGCCAATTGACTTGCTCAATGCAGGGTTGCCACAAACCTTCAATTTGTAAAAAATGCAATTTGTAAAAAACAGCAAGTGCAGTAAAATGAAGTATGCCTGTATGTATTTTTTTCAGTCATTTTTCTCTGTTTCATTTTTTATTTCTGTGTCTTCAAGTTCACTGATCTCTTCTGCGACAACTAATATGCCATTAATCTCATCCAGTATCTTTTTCATCTCTATAAATTTGAGTTGGGTCTTTTTTTATATCTTCCATGTCTCCACTTAACATGGTCAATCCTTTCTTTAGCCTCTTGTACATAAGGCATATGGTAACAACAACTATTTTAATGTCCTTGCTACTAATTCTATCATATGTATCATTTTTGGGTTGGTTTCTATTGATTGATTTTTGTCCAAATTATAGGTTCATATTTTCCTGCTTCTTTGAATGTGTGGTAAATTTTGTTTGGATGGCCAGACATTGCAAATTTTACCTTGTTGGGTGATGTATATTTTTGTATTCCTGTAAATATTCTTGAGCTTTGTTTTGGGTACTTGGAAACATTTTTATTCTTTCTGGTCTTGATATTAAGCTTTGTTAGGCTGGACCACAGCAATCTTTAGTCTGGGACTAATTTTTTCCCAGTATTAATGCAAAACCCTTCTGAGTACTCGTCCTGATGCCATGTGAATTATGAGTTTTTTCCATGGTGAATGGTAGGAATAGGTACTCATTCCAGCCCTGTGTGATCTTGGTTTTTTTCCCCACTAATCTTTTTCAGTGGTTCTCTCCCCAGCCTTGGGTAGTTTCTTCATATTCTGCTGTATACTCTAGGAGGGATCTTCTGAAGATGTCTGGGGTTCTTTCTCTGTGCAGCAATTTCCTCTCTGAAACTCTGCTCCAAAAGCTGTATATGCTTTGACCTCTAAAGATTCCCAGCATTGTCTCTCCTCAACTCAAGGAGATTGCCAGTTTGCCTGGTTTCCCCCTCATTGCAGCATGGCCTGGAAAATTTCCAGTCGTTTAGCTAAGAAAATTGTAAGGATCATCTGTTTTCCATCTTTCAGGGATCACTGCCTTTCATAACCTGGTATCCATTGAAACCATTTTTTTCAAATATTTTATTCCTTTTTAAAGTTGTTTTAAGTGTAAATTCAGTCCCAGTTATCCCATCTTGGTTGGTTGTGTTCATTCTATTTGAGGTAACAAAATTAAGGCACTGAGCAGAATTATGCTGTGGTCTTAACCATCTGTGAGAGTCAAGTATATACTATAGTAAACTTACAATATTTACTGTAGTAAATTTGCAGTATTATACCTCAGGGTAAGTAATCAAGTGTCAAAAGCATGCCTTTGGAGTTAAAGTCAGACAACTTGGGTCTAAATTCTATCTTTACCATTAACTAGCTATGTAACCATAGATAGGCAATTTTAGCTCTTTGAGCTTCAGTTTTCTTATCTGTAAAATGAGAATATTAATACCTATATACTAGAGTTGTTGTGAGCATTAATTGAAATAACTAATACAAAATGTCTATCCTAATGGCTGGTACATAGTAAAATCTCAATAAATGGTAGCTGTTATTACCAAACTTACTTACTCGTACCATTAGTTTCCGCATGGGTATTCAAATTTAGTAAACTATAAGCCAAGTGAGGACATTGCTCTTTTATTGCAAAGCTGTCACTTGTTTTAGAATTAAATTTTGTGCTACTGTATAGCACAGGGAACTCTACTCAATGCTCTGCAATGACCTATATGGGAAAAGAATCTAAAAAAGAGTGGATATATGTATATGTACAACTGATTCACTTTACTGCACAGCAGAAATTAGTACAGCATTATAAATCAACTATACTCCAATAAAAATTTTTTAAAAATTAAATTTTGTGGCTTTCTTGGATGGATGTCTTGCAGACAATGTACGATTAAGTTTTTTTTTTTTAATTTATTTATTTATCTATTCATCTTTGGCTGTTTTGGGTCCCCGTCTCCGTGCGAGGGCCCTCTCCAGTTGCGGCGAGCGGGGGCCACTCTTCATCACTGCGCACAGGCCCCTCACTATCGTGGCCTCTCTTGTTGTGGAGCACAGGCTCCAGACGCGCAGGCTCAGCAGTTGTGGCTCACGGGCCCAGTCGCTCCGCGGCATGTGGGATCCTCCCAGACCAGGGCTCGAACCCGTGTCCCCTGCATTGGCAGGCAGACTCCCAACCACCGCGCCACCAGGGAAGACCTCGATTAAGTTTTTAATAGCACTTCCTGATTAAACCTAATTTACATTCATAATGGCCCAAAAAAATGCACTAGCTAATTAATGTAAATTACGTACATAACAGACAGGTAAAGT
Source organism: Eubalaena glacialis (assembly GCF_028564815.1). Taxonomy (NCBI): domain Eukaryota; kingdom Metazoa; phylum Chordata; class Mammalia; order Artiodactyla; family Balaenidae; genus Eubalaena; species Eubalaena glacialis. The sequence continues at coordinate 25,550,521 of NC_083728.1, forward strand.
GTTTTTGCCAATATGATCAGCTGACTTATGAGACACATGTTCTAAAATAGTTGTAGATCTAGTTACTAAATAAAGATTTAAAAACCAGCGGTGGGCTTCCAGGGTAGCGTAGTGTTTAAGAATCCGCCTGCCAATGCAGGGGACACAGCTTCGATCCCTGGTCTGGGAAGATCCCACATGCTGCGGAGCAACTAAGCCCGTGCACCACAACTACTGAGCCTGCGCTTAGAGCCCATGCTCTGCAACAAGAGAAGCCACCGCAATGAGAAGCCTGCGCACCGCAACGAAGAGTAGCCCCTGCTCGCTGCAACTAGAGAAAGCCCACGCACAGCAACGAAGACCCAACGTGGCCAAAAATAAATAAATAAAGTAAATAAATTTTAAAAAACAAAAAACCAGTGGTGTTTGTATATGCCAACAATAATGACTTAAAAACTATTATAATGGCAAAATAAAAATATCTAATTCACGGCAGAAAGAATTACAAAAATAATTAGGCAATTATGCAATTAGGCATTTAAGCAATTTTAAGGATGTATATGAAAAAAGCTATAAACTCTACTGAGAGATATGAGAAAAAACTTGAATAAGTGGAAAGACAAGCTATTTTCCTTGAGGTAAGAATTATTATGGTTAAAAAAATTTCCCCCAGATTAATGTAAAAGTTGAACATAATCTCCATCTGAATCCCAATGCAATTTTATTTTTTTGTAAATTGTCTCTGAAGTTCATTTGAGAAAAACCGCGAGAATAACCAAGAAAATATTGAAACAGAATTCTCTGGAGGTCCAGTGGTTAGGACTCGGCCCTCTCACTGCCAGGCGCCTGGGTCCGATCCCTGGTCGGGGAACTAAGATCCCGCAAGCCACGTGGCGTGGCCAAAAAATAAGAAAATATTGAAAAAGAAGAATAATAAGGGGAACACATCCTATGAGATATTAAAAAGTATTATAAAGCTATATTAATTTTAATTGTGGGGTACTAGAACCAGAAAGGTCAGTAGGACCAAATAAAGTCTGAGAAAATAAACTCATATAAGAATTTTCTATGTAACAAAGATGACTGTATTTCACGAAGCCTAGTGGAAGTGCTGTGGGGGGTATAAAGATGGAAAAGATACAGTTTCCAATCTAAAAGGAAGGTTGAGACAAGAGCACAACTTTTAATACAAAAGAAAAAGTGTTAAGGGGCATAAGGGACATATAATTAAGGAACTATATAAATTCAAAGGCAGGAGAAAAGTCTTGGTCAGGTCTGCCAAGCCTTGAATGTTGGACCTTGCTTTGTGTCCCAAAGATTGTCAGCCCACCCTGGTTGTGCAATTTCAACCAGAATTAGGCCAATGTGGGTGCCATAGAGGCTATTCTACCACACTTGTAAGTCATTTCATTAGAGTGGCCTCAGAAGTCCTGGTGGGGCAATCCCAAGAGTCCCCTTTGGTTGTCTTGCTTGATTTTCTCAAGCAAGTCCATTCTGCTAGACCCCTGAATCTGAGCAGCCCCTTCCTTTTTTTAAACTCCAGTCTCTACAGGGTCATTTAAGCAAATGTCTGCATGTTTTTGATTCATTACTATGTTATGATGATTATTCTTAAAAACCTTTTGACGTCTACAAGTCTTTAGACTCACTCAATAAGCCTGTCTGAGCCAGTGTCCTGGAACATGAATATCTCCTTCTCCTTCACAGCCAGTGGAGCAGAATAACTTTGATGGGATAGAGTGGTCTAGCACTCCTGAGGCTCTGTGTGGTGAAGTCACATGGATCTGGAGAAGGCATACCTGCAGATACCAGCCCAGTCCTCCCTGAGCAGTTAGCTTATCTTTCTCTAAATGTTTCTCAAAGGGTCTCCTGAGCACCTTGTTTTTCACAAGCTTCTCCGTGTGCGAAGCCTTCTAAAATGACCCCTGCTCTGTCTCTAGCTTTGGAGTTGCTCAATCTGATAAATAGTGCCCTCAAAACAATGGTTCTCAGAGACTTTACCTGTTTTTAAAAATGTACTTCAGGGAATTCCCCGGCGGTCCAGTGGGCTTTCACTGCCGAGCGCGTGGGTTCAGGTTCAGTCCCTGGGTGGGGAACTAAGATCCCACAAGCCGAGAGGTGTGGTACCCCCTCCCCCAAAAAGAGGTACTTCACAAACCCTGAGTCCTAAACCTCACTGGAAGACACCTAAGGCCTGGGCTACTTACTAGCCACAGATCATAGCAGTTATAACCTCATCATCAGTCTGCAGCCTTTTTGTTCATTTCCTTTCTTCTCTGTAGCCTACCATTCCCAACCCAACTTCTTTTAGGATTTGTAGCCTGTAACTAGGCATTTCCTAAGGTTTAAAAACTGATATCCTGGAGGTATGGATTCTCTATATCCTCAAGCTCTGTCCATTCTTTCTTTAAAATGTGCCCTGCTCCTTTCCTCCCATTCTTTCTGCCATACCCTAGAGACCCTTATTACCAGAATTAGGCTCACACACAGCCTCTTGTTAGTCTGTATAATACCAGTCTTCCCTCTCTCAAATCTCTCCCACCCACTTTTTCCCCCCTCACCTGCTCAAAAGCCTAAAAGGACTCTTGATATCAAAACGTATCAAGTCTAAACTCCTCTGTTTGTTTTCTAGGCCCTTTACAACCTATCCCATTTTGCTTATTAGACTTTATTTCCCACTATTCTAGATATGCTTTCCACTTACTGCCCACGAACATGTACTGCTCATTTCAACTCGGGGCACATTCATCTCAGTGTTCCCAGAACGTGGCATAGAAGGCAGGGTAGGGATTCACAAAATGTGAGTAGATGGACTCAATAGTTGGCATTTGCTTCCCTTTCAGTGTCCTCCCTTTTTATATTTAAATCCCATAAATACTTTAAGTCTCACATTCTGCTTGAAGACTTCCCCAGTTTCTCCAGCTCTTATGACCTCCTTATTTTTTGGGAAAAAAAATCAAAGAAAAGATGGGAAGGAAGGTAGGAAGGAAGGAAAGGAAAGAGGGAGGAAGGGAGGGAGGAAGAAAAACTCCCCATAACAAGAGTGGGCTTTAGGAGTTGCAAAAGCAAAGGGAAGAGAAGGAAAAGTTTGTAGTCTGATAGCTCCCACTCTGAAGTTATTCAGGGAACAGCTCAGTCATGGAACATTCATTGACTTTCTGTAGTGCCATATCATCTGTGTCATTCTGTTCAGAACACATATACTGTCAGTGTTGCATGCTAAGTGTTTCAGATGCATTAATTCTGCCTCCCCCATGTTAGTTCAAGAGTCATTTCTTCCTGCTTCCCTGAACCACTATATTGAGCTAAATGTCCCCTTTCCATGCTCCTGTGACATCCTGTGCTTACTTTTAACTCAATATCTTATATTGAAAATGCCTGTTTGTGAGTCTCACTCACCCTTAGACTGTGAGTTACATGAGAGAAGGTCCAGGCTTACTTGTCTTTGTATTCTCTGTGCCTTTTATAGGTATGTGTAGATTCTGTACATGGAGATGCAGCATAAATGACATCTGAAGTAACTAGGCTGTAAGATTTGGAGAGTGAGGACCATGTGTTATACTTCCTGCCTTTATGTTCTGAATAACCAGTTCAGTGCTTAGGTGTTCAGAAAAGGCTTGTTAATGCTAATAGTTCTGTGCTCTGTTCCTCTCACTGTTCACACATAACCTTACCCTTGCCCATAAAATCCTAGTAACTGAGCATTTAGTAAGTGCTCAATAGACTCTTATTCACTGAAACTGATGCTGATGGTCACTGTGAGAGAAATAATAAACAAAGTCATAAATTATGCTTCTATTTAGAAACTCTATTGCAGACTCTAATTGTTTAGATAAGAAATTCTGCCTCTTTTTTATACTTTCAGAGAATAGGCTTTGGAGCCAGGCAAAATTAGATTTGAATCTTGGCTCTGCAAGTACACTGACTATTTGACATTTGTTAGGGCCTTTTGGGGCCTTAAATTAAAAATGGGGGTAAAACATACCTATTCTGTAGGATCACATGAGGATTGAATGTGATAATATATGTAAGATGTCCTAGCACAAAACTTGGCACATAATAGGCATCAGCTAAAGTCAGCTCTTGCTTCTTGATCCTGTCCTTCCTCAAGAGGGCAAGAGGTATTTTATAGCACAAGGAACTATATTCAATATCTTGTAATAAAACATAATGGAAAAGAAAAAAACCCACAAATAACAAATGTTGGAGAGGATGTGGAGAAAAGGGAACCCTTGTAAACTGTTGGTGGGAATGTAACTTGGTGCAGCCACTGTGGAAAACAGTATGGAGATTTCTCAAAAAACTGAAAATAGAACTACCATGTGACTTAGCAATTCTACTTCTGGGTATATATCTGAAAAAAAACCCCAAAACACTAATTTGCCCCGCCAGTGTTCATAACAGCATTATTTACAATTGCCAAGATATGGAAGCAACCTAAGAGTCCATCAGCAGATGAATGGATAAGTAAGATGTGGTATATGTATACAATGGAATACTATTCAGCCATAAAAAAGAATTAAATTTTGTCATTTGCAACAACCTGGATGGATTTGGAGGGTATTATGCTAAGTGAAATAAGTCAGACAAAGAAAGACAAATAAATACTGTATGATATCACTTATATGTGGAATCTAAAAAATAAACTAGTGAATATAACAAAAAAGAAACAGACTTGTTGATAGAGAACAAATTAGTGATGTAAGTGGAAGGAAGGAGGGTAGGGGCACTATAGGGGTAGGGGGCTAAGAGGTACAAACTACTATGTATAAAATAAACAAGCTACAAGGATATATTGTACAACATACGGAATATAGCCAATATTTTCTAATAACTATAAAAAAAAAGAGGGCAAGAGGGTCATCTGAGTCACCTCTTTCCACATAGTATCCAGTGGATTATATGGTATTATCTAGTTTAGCCTGAGGTTAAGCTTCCTGTTCTCACAATACCTGTTCTACAGGAGCTATCAGTCTATGTCTATATACTTTTGAGTGTGTAAAATGCATGTACTTGGGAGCATGTGTATAGAAGTCTATATAGCTGCCAATGTGTGTACATCTGTGTACAAGAGCCATAGGCTTCTAGCTATCCTCACATTTGATTTGAGAAACTTCAGAGGCTTAAATTAAAATTTTTGAATAGGGCACATTCTCCTTTCCTTTTGCTGCTTTCACCTCCACCAACCTGATTTCCCCTGTTAAGTGACAGCATAGTGAGAAGTACCTGGGATTAAGCTAGAGTGAGCAGATTCCACTATCAGCATCTAAAAGCAAATAGGAGGAACGCTCACTAGTATTATACAGCTATAAAACTCACATGTTGCTATAGCTCAGTAATGGAAAAATGTAATACCACTTTGCTTCAGTGGGGCTGGATGAAGGTAATAAGCAAAGGTATACTATCTCTAACCTCCCAATTATGGGTGGAAATAGGGGAGTGGAAAATTTATAAGACACAGCAAGTAGCCTTGGTGAGCAGCTCCAAACATCACATTCTGTTTGTGGCCTCTCTCATTCTGGTCTGAGGGCCTATGGTATTTTCCCGCCTAAAATGCTGAAGCAAACCCCCATGTTAACAATTTCCACCACTCTAGGTAATTGCCAATTATCTCCATAATCGTTAGGAAAGTCTGAAAATATTTTCCAAAACCAAGTTAACTTTAATTAATTTGTATTTTTTAAAAATACATCAGAGTTCCTGTTCTGGCAAAGGCTGACTAATTAAGCTTTACAGACACACCTCTTGCTGAGAACAATTAGAAAAGTTGGACAAATTATTATTTTTAAAACACCAATTTGAAGGCATAGAAGAGTTACCAAAGCAGTGAGAATTTGCTGATCCAAGATCTGAAAGAAAAGAGAAGCCAAAAAAGGTGAGCCTGGTGTTTGGGGAAACTTTACCCTGAAGATAATTGCTGACTCTGAAAACAAAAACAGCACGGAAAAGCTGAAAAGAGCTTTCAGCAATTTCCCAGTCAGGAATGGCAAGAAAAAAAATTGTAGTAAAGAGCCTGAAAAGGAGGAAGGGCCCTGGTAAATACTCAGGCTTCAGACTGGGACCAAGAAGCACTTCACCCTTGGAATAAGGATGAACTGGAAATAGACCAGTCCTCAGAAGGATTGCAGCCCAGCTTTGAATTTCTCAGACATTTATTAGATAAAGGTATTCATCCCATAGGCCATCTGCTTGACAAAAACAAAAAGTAAGTCTTCTCTGGAGGGAGAAAATATATGGAACCTCAAATTATCTCTAGAGTTTGGCAGGCTTTTTTGAAGAAATTGACAAGGTGGTTGTAAGATTTGTATGGAAATTCAAAGGATCCAGGACCTAGAATAACCAAAACAATTTTGAAAAAAGAATAACAATGTTAGAGTACTTACATTCCTGAGTTCTAGATTTACCATAAAGCTACACCAAACTTACAATAGACATACATAGAAGTAGATTAATAACCAGAATTGAGTCCAGAAATAGACCCAGACTTATACAGTCAATTGATTATCAACTAAGACACCAAATAAGATCAATGGGGAAAGGAAAGTCAATTTAACAAATTATGCTGAAACTGGATATCTCTGTGGAATGATAATTCTGATCCCTACTGCACTCCATACACAAAAATTAATTCAAGATGGATCACAGACCTAAATGTAAAAGCTAGAATCATAAAGCTTCTAGAAGAAAATCTTTGCAACCATGGAATAGGCAAAGCTTTTTTAGGCATAACATAAAATGTACTAACCATAAAAGTAAAAATTGAAATACTGGACTTTAAGAAAATTAAAATATTTGCCCATCAAAAGGAAGCATTTTGAAAATTAATAAGCAAGCAACAGACTGAGAAAAAATGTTCCAATATACATATGTGGCAAAGACTTGTGTCTATAACATATGAAGAACTCCTACAGAAGAATTCTGGGAAGATGGTGAAGGAGCATAAGGAATCTACCCCCCCACCTAGACAACAATTGTGCTGACAGAATCTGTCTAATGTAACTATTTAGGAACTTTAGAGTCCATTGAAGGCTTCCAACTTCTAGGGGAAGGCTTAGACAGTAAATTGTGGTTAATTTGGCTTTTAGCATAGTATCAGCTACCTGTGGCAGGCAGCTGTGTGCATGTTTGTGGAGGGAGCTTGCACACAGCTTTCAGGAATGAGGCTGGGCAAAAAGTATCCCATCCTCCAAATATTGGGATGTGTGCTCTGATTGCTGATTGTTGCTTCTGGTCACAGAGGTGCAGACAAAGAGGCAGGTGGCCAATGTTGTTGCACCTCCCCACATTGTTGCAAGCCCCTCTCTCTCCAGTTAAAGTAACTTCCATGCAATTTAAGGAGTTAGCATCCTTTTCCCCCTTAATTTTTCTTTTTCCCTTTTTGGGAGCCGGACATTAAAGAGTAGGACATTCAAAAACAACTGCATAAGGAAAAATTAGAAATTGACCATGCATACCCACAGAAAGGCTTAGAAAAGGACTGAGAAGATCTTAAGTTTACATCTCAGGCTGATACTGGGCAAAGAGACAGCCTACAACAATTAAAAACAAAACAAAATAGTAACGATAACAAAAACAGCAAACCCTGGGGTAGGGGAAGAATCAGATTTCCAGAGATACCACATTATTAAATGCAAATGTCTGGTTTAAGAAAAATCACAAGGCACACAAAGAAATACGAAAATATGACTATTCAAAAGAAAAAAAAAATCAACAGAAACTGTTCCTAAAAACGACCTGATGGCAGATATACTAGGCAAAGACTTTAAAACAACCATCTTAAAGATGCTTGAAGAACTAAAGGAAAATGTGGGTAAAGTGAAAAAAATGATGTATGAGCAAAATAGAAATGTCCATACAGAGACAGAACACCTAAGATAAAATCAAAAAAAATTCTGGAGCTGAAAAGTACAATAATGGAAAACAGTTTGTAATTCTAGTTTTTGTTTTCTAGATTATTTGAGACATTTAAAAAATAATTGTTAGTCTAAAAGATAGTATTATTGTAACTTTGCACTGTAACTTCATTTTTTGTTTTCTACATAATTTCAGATACTGATTAATTTAAAAGAATTACTAGTTTATGCTTTTGGGTACACAATGTATAAAGACATAATTTTGTGACATCAACAACCAAGAGGGGTGGGATGGAGGTGTAAAGGGGCAGAGTGTTTGTATGTTATTGAAATTAAGCTGGTACAAATTTAAATTAGAGAGTTATAACTTTAGGATGTTAAATGTAATCTCCATGATAGCTACAAAAAACCAGCTATAGAATATACCCAAAAATAATGAGAAAGGAATGTAAATATTTCACTATAAAAATATCAACTAAATACAAAAGGAGACAGTAATGGAGACAGGAAATGAGGGGCAAAAAAGCAACAAGCCATACAGAAAACAAATAGCAAAATGACAGCATTAAGTCCTTCCTTGTCAGTAAGTACTTGAAATGTAAATGAATTAAACTCTCCAATAAAAATACAGAGACTGCTAGAATGGATAAAATCATATGATCCAACTATATGCTATGTACAAGAGACTCATGTTAGATCCAAATAGACAAAAAGATTGAAGGTGAAAAGATGAGAAAAGGTATTCCATACACAGGGACTTCCCTGGTGGTCCAGTGGTTAAGACTCTGTGCTTCCACTGCAGGGGGAGTGGGTTTGATCCCTGGTCAGGGAACTAAGATCCCACATGCCACATGGTGTGGCCAAAAAAAAAAAGGTATTCCATGCAAACAGTAACCAAAAAGAGCAAGAGTGGCTATACTAATATCAGACAAAATAGACTTTAAAGCAAAAAAGGTTACAAGAGACAAGGAGGACATTATATATTAATAAAAGCTTTAGTACAGCAAGAAGATACAACAATTATAAGCATTTACTCACCTAATAACAGATCATCAAAATATATGAAGCAAAACCTGACAGAATTGAAGGGAGAAATGGACATAAAAATAATAGCTGAAGACTTTAATTACCACACTCAATAATGGATAAAACAACCAGACAGGAGATAAATAATGAAATAGAAGACTTAATGCAATAAGCCAATTAGATCTAACAGACATATACACAATACTCTATCCAAAAACAAGAGCATAGATATTCTTCTCAAGTGCACATGGGACATTTTCTAGGAGAGTCCATATGTTAGGTCACAAATTAAGTCTCAAGAGATTTAAAAAGATAGACATCTTACAAAGTATCTTCTCCAACCACAATAGGATAAAGTTAGAAATAATAACACAAGTAAAACTGGAAAATTAACAAATTTTTGGAAATTAAACAACACACTTAAACAATCAATGGATCAAAGAAGAAATCACCAGGGAAATTGTAAACTATTTAGAGATGAATGAAAACAAAAACGCAACATACAAAAACTTATGGGATGCAATGAAAGCAGGGATAATGGGGAAATTTATAGCTACGAACACTTACATCAAAAACCAAAAAAGATCTCAAATCACAATTTAACTTTACATGTTAAAAAACTAGAAAAAGAAGAACAAACTAAACTCAAAGCTAGCAGGAGGAAATAGATAGTAAAGAGTATAGCAGAGATAAATGAAATAGAAAATAGACAAGATAGAGATAATCAGTGAAAACAAAAGTTAGTTCTTCCAAAATATCAACAAAACTGACAAACCTTTAGCTAGAGAGACTAAGAAAATAGAAGACTCAACTTATTAAAATCAGAAATGAAAGTGGGGCTATTACTATCAATCCTACAGAAATAAAAAGATTTTAAGAGAGTACTATGAACAATTTTACACCAACAAATTGAATAACCTAGATGAAATGGACAAACTCCTAGAAACACAAAATCTACAAAGAGTAAATCACAAAGAAATAGTAAATCTGAATAGACCTATAACTAGTAAGTAGACTGAATCAGTAATAAGAAGTCCCCCAGAAACAAAAGCCCTGGACCTGACAGCTTCACTGGTGAAATCTACTAAACATTTAAAAATACCAATCCTTCTCAAACCTTTCCAAAACATCGAAGAGGAGGAAATATGTCCTAACTCATAGTGCCAGACAAAGACCCTACAAGAAAAGAAAACTACAGACCAATATATCCTATGAACACTGTTGCAAAAATCCTCACCAAAATACTAGCAACTGAATTCAGCAGTATATTAAAAGGATTATATGCCATGACAAAGTGGGAGTTATTTCTGGAATGCAAGGATGGTTCAATATACAAAAATCAATGTTTTACACCATATTAACAGAATGAAGGGAAAAAAACCAAAACACATGATCACCTCAATTGATACAGAAAAAGCATTTGATAAAACTCAACACATTTTTTTTTAAACATCTTTATTGAAGTATAATTGCTTTACAATGGTGTGTTACTTTCTGCTTTATAACAAAGTGAATCAGTTATACATATACATACGTTCCCATATCTCTTCCCTCTTGCATCTCCCTCCCTCCCACCCTCCCTATCCCACCCCTCTAGGTGGTCACAAAGCACCGAGCTGATCTCCCTGCGCCACGCGGCTGCCTCCCACCAGCTATCCATTCCACCTTTGCTAGTGTATATATGTCCATGACACCCCCCCACCCTGTCACATCTCACCCCTCCCCCTCCCCATATCCTCAAGTCCATTCTCTAGTAGGTCTGTGTCTTTATTCCCGTCTTGCCACTAGGTTCTTCATGACCTTTTTTTTTTTTTTTCCCCTTAGATTCCATATATATGTGTTAGCATACTGTATTTCTTTTTCTCTTTCTGACTTACTTCACTCTGTATGACAGACTCTAACTCCATCCACCTCATTACAAATACCTCCATTTCATTTCTTTTTATGGCTGAGTAATATTCCATTGTATATATGTGCCACATCTTCTTTATCCATTCATCCGATGATGGACACCTAGGTTGCTTCCATGTCCTGGCTATTGTAAACAGAGCTGCAATGAATATTTTGGTACATGACTCTTTTTGAATTATGGTTTTCTCAGGGTATATGCCCAGTAGCGGGATTGCTGGGTCGTATGGTAGTTCTATTTGTAGTTTTTTAAGGAACCTCCATACTGTTCTCCATAGTGGCTGTATCAATTTACATTCCCACCAACAGTGCAAGAGTGTTCCCTTTTCTCCACACCCTCTCCAGCATTTATTGTTTCTAGATTTTTTGATGATGGCCATTCTGACCGGTGTGAGATGATACCTCATTGTAGTTTTGGTTTGCATTTCTCTAATGATTAATGATGTTGAGCATTCTTTCATGTGTCTGTTGGCCATCTGTATATCTTCTTTGGAGAAATGTCTATTTAGGTCTTCTGCCCATTTTTGGATTGGGTTGTTTGTTTTTTTGTTATTGAGCTGCATAAGCTGCTTGTAAATCTTGGAGATTAATCCTTTGTCAGTTGCTTCATTTGCAAATATTTTCTCCCATTCTGAGGGTTGTCTTTTGGTCTTCTTTATGGTTTCCTTTGCTGTGCAAAAGCTTTTAAGTTTCATTAGGTCCCATTTGTTTATTTGTGTTTTTATTTCCATTTCTCTAGGAGCTGGGTCAAAAAGGATCTTGCTGTGATTTATGTCATAGAGTGTTCTGCCTATGTTTTCCTCTAAGAGTTTGATAGTGTCTGGCCTTACACTTAGGTCTTTAATCCATTTTGAGTTTATTTTTGTGTATGGTGTCAGGGAGTGTTCTAATTTCATACTTTTACATGTACCTGTCCAATTTTCCCAGCACCACTTATTGAAGAGGCTGTCTTTTCTCCACTGTATATGCTTGCCTCCTTTATCAAAGATAAGGTGACCATATGTGCATGGGCTTATCTCTGGGCTTTCTATCCTGTTCCATTGATCTATATTTCTGTTTTTGTGCCAGTACCAAACTGTCTTGATTACTGTAGCTTTGTAATATAGTCTGAAGTCAGGGAGCCTGATTCCTCCAGCTCCATTTTTCGTTCTCAAGATTGCTTTGGCTATTCGGGGTCTTTTGTGTTTCCATACAAATTGTGAAATTTTTTGTTCTAGTTCTGTGAAAAATGCCAGTGGTAGTTTGATAGGGATTGCATTGAATCTGTAGATTGCTTTGGGTAGTAGAGTCATTTTCACAATGTTGATTCTTCCAGTCCAAGAACATGGTATATCTCTCCATCTATTTGTATCATCTTTAATTTCTTTCATCAGTGTCCTATAATTTTCTGCATACAGGTCTTTTGTCTCCTTAGGTAGGTTTATTCCTAGATATTTTATTCTTTTTGTTGCAATGGTAAACGGAAGTGTTTTCTTAATTTCACTTTCAGATTTTTCATCATTAGTATATAGGAATGCAAGAGATTTCTGTGCATTAATTTTGTATCCTGCTACTTTACCAAATTCATTGATTAGCTCTAGTAGTTTTCTGGTAGCATCTTTTGGATTCTCTATGTATAGTATCATGTCATCTGCAAACAGTGACAGCTTTACTTCTTCTTTTCCGATTTGGATTCCTTTTATTTCTTTTTCTTCTCTGATTGCTGTGGCTAACACTTCCAAAACTATGTTGAATAATAGTGGTGAGAGTGGGCAACCTTGTCTTGTTCCTGATCTTAGTGGAAATGGTTTCAGTTTTTCACCATTGAGGACAATGTTGGCTGTGGGTTTGTCATATATGGCCTTTATTATGTTGAGGAAAGTTCCCTCTATGCCTACTTTCTGCAGGGCTTTTATCATAAATGGGTGTTGAATTTTGTCAAAAGCTTTGTCTGCATCTATTGAGATGGTCATATGGTTTTTCTCCTTCAATTTGTTAATATGATGTATCACGTTGATTGATTTGCGTATATTGAAGAATCCTTGCATTCCTGGAATAAACCCCACTTGATCATGGTGTATAATCCTTTTAATGTGCTGTTGGATTCTGTTTGCTCGTATTTTGTTGAGGATTTTTGCATCTATGTTCATCAGTGATATTGGCCTGTAGTTTTCTTTCTTTGTGACATCTTTGTCTGGTTTTGGTATCAGGGTGATGGTGGCCTCGTAGAATGAGTTGGGGAGTGTTCCTCCCTCTGCAATATTTTGGAAGAGTTTGAGAAGGATAGGTGTTAGCTCTTCTCTAAATGTTTGATAGAATTCGCCTGTGAAGCCATCTGGTCCTGGGCTTTTGTGTGTTGGAAGATTTTTAATCACAGTTTCAATTTCAGTGCTTGTGATTGGTCTGTTCATATTTTCTATTTCTTCCTGGTTCAGTCTCGGCAGGTTGTGCATTTCTAAGAATCTGTCCATTTCTTCCAGGTTGTCAATTTTATTGGCATAGAGTTGCTTGTAGTAATCTCTCATGATCGTTTGTATTTCTGCAGTGTCAGTGGTTACTTCTCCTTTTTCATTTCTAATTCTATTGATTTGAGTCTTCTCCCTTTTTCTCTTGATGAGTCTGGCTAATGGTTTATCAATTTTGTTTATCTTCTCAAAGAACCAGCTTTTAGTTTCATTGATTTTTGCTATTGTTTCCTTCATTTCTTTTTCATTTATTTCTGATCTGATCTTTATGATTTCTTTCCTTCTGCTAGCTTTGGGGTTTTTTTTGTTCTTCTTTCTCTAATTGCTTTAGGTGCAAGGTTAGGTTGTTTATTCGAGATGTTTCCTGTTTCTTGAGGTAGGCTTGTATTGCTATAAACTTCCCTCTTAGAACTGCTTTTGCTGCATCCCATAGGTTTTGGGTCGTCGTGTCTCCATTGTCATTTGTTTCTAGGTATTTTTTGATTTCCCCTTTGATTTCTTCAGTGATCACTTCGTTATTAAGTAGTGTATTGTGTAGCCTCCATGTGTTTGTATTTTTTACAGATCTTTTCCTGTAATTGATATCTAGTCTCATAGCATTGTGGTCGGAAAAGATACTTGATACGATTTCAATTTTCCTAAATTTACCAAGGCTTGATTTGTGACCCAAGATATGATCTATCCTGGAGAATGTTCCATGAGCACTTGAGAAAAATGTGTATTCTGTTGTTTTTGGGTGGAATGTCCTAAAAATATCAATTAAGTCCATCTTGTTTAATGTATCATTTAAAGCTTGTGTTTCCTTATTTATTTTCATTTTGGATGATCTGTCCATTGGTGAAAGTGGGGTGTTAAAGTCCCCTACTATGATTGTGTTACTGTCAATTTCCCCTTTTATGGCTGTTAGTATTTGCCTTATGTATTGAGGTGCTCCTATGTTGGGTGCATAAATATTTACAATTGTTATACCTTCCTCTTGGATCGATCCCTTGATCATTATATAGTGTCCTTCTTTGTCTCTTGTAATAGTCTTTATTTTAAAGTCTATTTTGTCTGATATGAGAATTGCTACTCCAGCTTTCTTTTGATTTCCATTTGCATGGAATATCTTTTTCCATCCCCTCACTTTCAGTCTGTATGTGTCTCTAGGTCTGAAGTGGGTCTCTTGTAGACAGCATATATATGGGTCTTGTTTTTGTACCCATTCAGCCAGTCTGTGTCTTTTGGTGGGAGCATTTAATCCATTTACATTTAAGGTAATTATCGATATGTATGTTCCTATTCCCATTTTTTTAAATGTTTTGGGTTTGTTATTGTAGGTGTTTTCCTTCTCTTGTGTTTCTTGCCTAGAGAAGTTCTTTTAGCATTTGTTGTAAAGCTGGTTTGGTGGTGCTGAACTCTCTCAGCTTTTGCTTGTCTGTAAAGGTTTTAATTTCTCCATCAAATCTGAATGAGATCCTTGCTGGGTAGAGTAATCTTGGTTTTCGGTTTTTCTCCTTCATCACTTTAAGTATATCCTGCCACTCCCTTCTGGCTTGCAGAGTTTCTGCTGAAAGATCAGCTGTTAACCTTATGGGGATTCCCTTGTGTGTTATTTGTTGTTTTTCCCTTGCTGCTTTTAATATGTTTTCTTTATATTTAATTTTTGATAGTTTGATTTATATGTGTCTTGGCGTGTTTCTCCTTGGATTTATCCTGTATGGGACTCTCTGTGCTTCCAGGACTTGATTAACTATTTCCTTTCCCATGTTAGGGAAGTTTTCAACTATAATCTCCTCAAATATTTTCTCAGTCCCTTTCTTTTTCTCTTCTTCTTCTGGGACCCCTATAATTCGAATGTTGGTGCGTTTAATGTTGTCCCAGAGGTCTCTGAGACTGTCCTCAGTTCTTTTCATTCTTTTTTCTTTATTCTGCTCTGCAGTAGTTATTTCCACCATTTTATCTTCCAGGTCACTTATCCGTTCTTCTGCCTCAGTTATTCTGCTATTGATCCCATCTAGAGTATTTTTAATTTCATTTATTGTGCTTTTCATCGTTGCTTGGTTCCTCTTTAGTTCTTCTACGTCCTTGTTAAATGTTTCTTGCATTTTGTCTATTTTATTTCCAAGATTTTGGATCATCCTTACTATCATTATTCTGAATTCTTTTTCAGGTAGACTACCTATTTCCTCTTCATTTGTTAGGTCTGGTGTGTTTTGACCCTGCTCCTTCATCTGCTGTGTGTTTTTCTGTCTTCTCATTTTGCTTATCTTACTGTGTTTGGGGTCTCCTTTTCACAGGCTGCAGGTTCGTAGTTCCCGTTGTTTTTGGTATCTGTCCCCAGTGGCTAAGTTTGGTTCAGTGGGTTGTGTAGGTTTCCTGGTGGAGGGAACTAGTGCCTGTGTTCTGGTGGATGAGGCTGGATCTTGTCTTTCTGGTGGGCACGTCCACGTCTGGTGGTGTGTTTTGGGGTGTCTGTGGCCTTATTATGATTTTAGGCAGCCTCTCTGTTAATGGATGGGGCTGTGTTCCTCTCTTGCTAGTTGTTTGGCATAGGGTGTCCAGCACTGTAGCTTGCTGGTCGTTGAGTGAAGCTGGGTCTTGATGTTGAGATGGAGATCTCTGAGAGATTTTCGCCGTTTGGTATTACGTGGAGCTGGGAGGTCTCTTGTGGACCAGTGTCCTGAAGTTGGCTCTCCCACCTCAGAGGCACAGCCCTGATGCCTGGCTGGAGCATCAAGAGCCTTTCATCCACACGGCTCAGAATAAAAGGGAGAAAAAATAGAAAGAAAGAAAGAAAGAGGATAAAATAAAATAAAATAAAGCTATTATAATAAAAAATAAGAAAAAAATTATTAAGAATAAATTTATTAAGAAAAAACTTTTTTAATTTTTAAAAATAGATTTATTAATTTTTTATAATAAAAAATAAGAAAAAAATTTATTAAGAAAAAAATTTTTTTAATTTTTTAAAATAAAAAGTATGAAAAAACTTATTAAAAAATTGTTTTAATTTTTTTAAAAATAGAAAATAAGGAAAAAATTATTAAGAAAACATTTATTAGGGAAAAAAATTTTTTTTAAGTAAAAAAAAAAAAAACAAAAAACGGACAGACCTAACCCTAGGACTAACGGTGAGAGCAAAGCTATACAGACAAAATCTCACCCAGAGGCATACACATATACACTCACAAAAAAAGGAAAAGGGGAAAAATTAATATATCCTGCTCCCAAAGTCCACCTCCTAAATTTGGGATGATTCGTTGTCTATTCAGGTATTCAACAGATGCACGCACATCAAGTTGTTTGTGGAGCTTCAATCCGCTGCTTCTGAGGCTGCTGGGAGAGATTTCCCTTTCTCTTCTTTGTTCGTACAGCTCCCGGGGTTCAGCTTTGGATTTGGACCCGCCTCTGCATGTAGGTCGCCTGAGGGCGTCTGTTCCCCGCCCAGACAGAACGAGGTTAAAGGAGCAGCTGATTCGGGGGCTCTGGCTCAGTCAGGCCGGGGGGAGGGAGCGGTACGGAGGAGGCGGGGCGAGCCTGCGGCGGCAGAAGCCGGCGTGATGTTGCAGCAGCCTGAGGCGAAGTTGTCCCCAGATCATGGGAGTCTGGCCATGGCGGGCTGCACTGGCTCCCGGGAGGGGCAGTGTGGAGAGTGACCTGTGCTCGCACAGAGGCTTTTTGGTGGCGGCAGCAGCAGCCTTAGCGTCTCATGCCCGTCTCTGGGGTCTGCGCTGATAGCCGCGGCTCGCGCCCGCGTCTGGAGCTCCTTTAAGCAGCGCTCTTAATCCCCTCTCCTCGAGCACCAGGAAACAAAGAGGCAAGAAAAAGTCTCTTGCTTCTTAGGCAGCTGCAGACTTTTTCTCGGGCTCCCTCCCGGCTAGCTATGGTGCGCTAGCCCCTTCAGGCTGTGTTCACGCCGCCAACCCCAGTCCTCTCCCTGCGATCCGACCGAAGCCCGAGCCTCAGCTCCCAGCCCCCGCCCGTCCCGGCGGGTGAGCAGACAAGCCTCTCGGGCTGGTGAGTGCTGCTCGGCGCCGAGCCTCTGTGCGGGAATCTCTCCGTTTTTCCCTCTGCGCCCCTGTTGCTGTGGGATCCGCGCTGATAGCCGCGGCTCGCGCCCGTCTCTGGAGCTCGTTTAGGCGGCGCTCTGAATCCCCTCTCCTTGCGCGCCACGAAACAAAGAGGCAAGAAAAAGTCTCTTGCCCCTTCGGCAGCTGCAGTCTTTTTCCCGGACTCCCTCCCAGCTAGCACCGAAGCCCGAGCCTCAGCTCCCAGCCCTCGCCCGCCCCAGCGGCTGAGCGGACAAGCCTCTCGGGCTGGTGAGTGCTGCTCAGCGCCGATCCTCTGTGCGGGAATCTCTCTGCTTTGCCCTCCGCACCCCTGTGGCTGCGCTCTCCTCCGTGGCTCTGAAGCTTTCCCCCTCTGCCACCCGCAGTCTCTGCCCACGAAGGGGCTTCCTAGTGTGTGGAAACCTTTCCTCCTTCACAGCTCCCTCCCACTGGTGCAGGTCCCGTCCCTATTCTTTTGTCTCTGTTATTTCTTTTTTCTTTTGCCCTACCCAAGTACGTGGGGATTTTCTTGCCTTTTGGGAGGTCTGATGTCTTCTGCCAGTGTTCAGTGGGTGTTCTGTAGGAGCAGTTCCACGTGTAGATGTATTTCTACTGTATCTGTGGGAAGGAAGGTGATCTCCGCGTCTTACTCTTCCGCCATCTTGCCCCTCCCCCCTCAACACATTTTTGACAAAAATTTTTGACAAAAATACTCAGAAGCTAGGACTAGAAGGAGACTACCTCAACACAATAACAGCCATGTATGAAAACCCACAGCAAACATCATACTCAATGGTGAAACAATGAAAGCTATTCCTCTAAGATCAGGAACAAGATAAGGATGCCCACTTTCACCACTTCTATTGAATGTAGTACTGGAAATTCTAGCTAGAACCATAAGGCAAGAAAAAGAAATAATTATCCAAAGTGGAAAGGAAGAAGTTAAATTATCTCTACCTGCAGAAGAAATAATCTTATATGTAGAACATCCTAAGGATTCTACACAAAAGAACTGTTAGGGGGACTTCCCTGGTGGTCCAGTGGTAAAGAATCCACCTTCCAAGGCAGGGGATGCAGGTTCGATCCTTGGTCGGGGAACTAAGATCCCACATGCCGCGGGGCAACTAAGCCCATGTGCCACAACTATTGAGCTCACACGCCTCAATGAGAGAACCCAGGTGTTGCAAACTACAGAACCCACGTGCTCTGGAGCCCTCACGCCACATCTAGAGAGAGAAAACCCGCACATCACAACTCAAGAGAAGCCCGTGCGCTGCAACTAGAGAGAAGCCTGAGTGCCACAATGAAAAGACTGCGCACTGTAACGAGAAAAGATCCCACATACCTCAACGAAGATCCCGTGTGCCACAACTAAAGACCTGACGCAGCCAAAAAAAAAAGGGAAAATAAATATTTAAAAAACGAACTGTTAGAACTAATACATGAATTCAGCAAAGTAGAAAGATAAAAAATCAACACACAAAACTAAGTTGCATTTCTAGACACTAAAAATGAGTAATCTGAAAAAGAAATTACAAAAACAATTCCATTTACAATAGCATCAAAAAGAATACACACTTGTGCAACAAAAACTACAAAACATTTCTGAAAGAAATTAAATAAATGGCAACACATCCCATGTTCATGGATTGGAAGACTTTATATTGCTAAGATGTCAATACTACCCAAAGCAATCTACTGATTCAATGCAGTCCCTATCAAAATTCCAAAAACATTTTTTGCAGAAATAGAAAAAAGCATCCTAAAATTCATATGGATTATCAAGAGACTCAAATAGCCAAAACAATCTTGAAAAAGAAGAACAAAGCTGGAGGACCCATACTTGCTAACTTCAAAACTTACTACAAAGATACAGTAATCAAAACAGTGTGGTACTGGCACAAAGATGGACATATAAAACAATGATAGAATAGAGAGCTCAGAAATATACCTTCACATATATGATATTTGAGTTTTGACAATGGTGTCAAGACCATTCCATGGGGAAATAGTCTTTTCAACAAATGGTGCTGGGAAAACTGGATATCCACATGCAAAAGAATGAAGTTGGGCCTTTCTGAACACCATATACAAAAATTAACTTAAACTGAATCAAAGACTAACTGTGAAGACCTAAAACTATAAAACTCTTAGAAGAAAACAGGGGAAAAAGCTTCATGGTATTGCATTTGGTAATGATTTCTTGGATATGACATGAAAAATATAGGCAAGAAGAGAAAAATTAGACAAACTGGACTTCATAAAATTAAAAAATTTTGTGCATCAAAAGCCAAGATCAACAGAGTAATAAGGCAACCTGCAGAATGGGAGAAAATATTTGCAAATCATACATCTGATAAAAGATTAATATCTAGAATATAGGGAGAACTCCTAAAACTCAACAACAACAAATGAAAAAATGGGCAATGGATTTGAATAGTCATTTCCTCAAAGAAGATATATAAATGGGCAATAAGCACACGAAAAGATGCTCACCACTAATCATTAGGGAAATAAAAATCAAAACTATAGTGAGATAGTTCACACCCATTAGGATGGCTACTATTAAAAACAGAAAATAACAAGTGCTGGAAAGAATGTGGGTAAATTGGAACACTTGTGCACTATTGGTGGGAATGTAAAATGGTACAGCCACTGTGTAAAACAGTATGGTGGTTCCTCAAAAAATTAAAAATAGAATTTCCATAGGATTCAACAATTTCACTTGTGAACATGTACCCAAAAGAATTGAAGGTAGAGTCTCAAAGAGGTATTTGTACCCCATAGCAGCATTATTCACAACAGCTAAATTATGGAGGCAACCCAAGTGTTCGTCAACAGATTAATGGATAAGTTAAAGGTGATATATACATAAAAATGAATTATTTGACCTTTAAAAGGAAGGAAATTCTGACCTAAGCTACAACATGGATGAACCTTGAGGACATTATGTTCAGTGAAATAAGCCAGTCACAAAAAGAAAATATTGTATAATTCCACGTATATGAGGTACTGAGAGTAGTCAAAACCACAGAGACAGAAGTAGAATGATGGTTGCCAGGGGCTTGGATGAGGTGGAATGTGGAGTTATCATTTAATGGGTATAGAGTTTCAGTGTTTACAAGATGAAAAGATTTATGGAGATGGATATTGGAAATGGTTTCACAGCATTATGAATGTATTTAACATCATTGAAGTGTATACTTAAAAATGGATAAGCTGGTAAATCTTTTTTTAAAAATATTTATTAATTTTATTTATTTATTTTCTTTATTTTTTGGCTGTGTTGGGTCTTAGTTGCAGCACGCAGGATCTTTGTTGAGGCATGTGGGATCCTTTCAGTGTGGCATGTGGGCTCTTTGTTGCGGCACACGGGCTTCTCTCTAGTTGTGGCATGCAGGTTTTTCTCTCTTTAGTTGTGGCACGCAGACTCCAGGGCACGTGGGTTCTGTAGTTGTGGCGTGTGGGCTCCAGGGCGTATGGGCTCTGTAGTTTGTAGCATGCGGGCTCTCTCAAGACATGCGATCTCATTAGTTGTGGCGTGTGGGCTTAGTTGTCCCGCAGCATGTGGGATCTTAGTTCCCCGACCAAGGATCAAACCTGCGCCCCATGCATTGGAAGGCAGATTCTTTACCACTGGACCACCGGGGAAGTCCCAAGCTGGTAAATCTTGTGTTACGTGTATTTTACCACAAAAAAATTAGGGGGTGGGACTTCCCTGGTGGCTCAGTGGTTAAGAATCCTCCTGCCAATGGAGGGGACACGGGTTCAATCCCTGTTCCTGGAAGATCCCACGTGCCATGGAGCAACTAAGCCCATGCACCACAACTACTGAGCCTGCATGCCACAACAACTGAAGCCTGCTCACCTAGAGCCCGTGCTCTGCAACAAGAGAAGCCACTGCAATGAGAAGCCCATGCATGGTAACAAAGAGTAGCCCCCACTTGCCACAACTAGAGAAAGCCCGTGCACAGCAACGAAGACCCAATGCAGCCAAAAAAAAAAAAAAAAAAAAAAAATTAGGGGGATAAAAGCAAATTAGTGGTTGCCTAGGGCTGGAAGTAGCAGAAGTAGGAATAACTGCAAATGGACATGAGGAAACTTTTTGGTGATAGAAAAGTTCTAATGGTTGCACAATTATTTAAATTTGGTGAAAATCATTGAATCACTTATAATTGGTGAATTCTATAGTATGTAAATTATATCTCAATTTAAAAAAAGAATTAAGTGGAGATACAAGATGATGAAATATATAGAAAAGAGTGTAAGAGACATATGGGACATGGTAAAAAGTTGTAATCCTAGTAGGTTAGAAGTGAGATAATGGGGCAAAAGCACTATTTGAGAATATTGAGTATTTTCTAAAGTTTTTATCTTTATATTTTTGATATCTTTATCCAGTCACAGATTCAAGAAATATCCCAAGGCCTAAGCAGAACAAATTTACACCAAGGCTAATTATAGTAAATCTGTTAAAAAGCAAAGACCAAGAGAAAAATCTTAAAATTAGAATGAGAAAAAACTCAATTTACTTGCAAAAGACCAAAAATAAGACTGACAGCTGACTTCTCAAGGAAACAGAAGCCAGAAAACAATGCGAAGATATCTTCAAAATGAAATAAAATGACTGCCAAGTTAGAATTCTACACTCAGCAAAATGATTTTTGAGAAATGAAGGTGGAAATACAGTTTCAGAAAAAGAAAAACTGCAAAATTTGTCACCAGTAGACTCACACTAAAAGAAATGCTAAAAAGGTATTTTTTCAGGTGGAAGGAAAAAGGAAAAGCACAAAACTGAAAGGAAAAATACAGAGCAACATAAAGTTAAAGACAATGGGTAAATTTAATAAATACTGATTGTATAAAACAATGGCAATGACAATAACAACAATGCAAATAAAATTTATATAAAACTATATTTAAAATATAAATTTTAAAATATATAATTAAAATATATGGCACTGAGAACACAAAAGGGGTGTGTGTGTGTGTGCGCGCACGCGTGTGTGTGTGTTGGATAATTGAACTTAAAGTGTTTTTAGGTCCTTACATTGTCTGGGAAATAGAAAAGTTCCTATTTGATTCATGATGTGTAATCTGTAGGGTACCCATTTAAAAAAAGAATAAAAACCTGCCAGGGTGGGGTGGTGGTCCATACTACTGGGCCCCACAGGACACTTCCTACATAAAGACACTCCATTAAGACCACGAGATGTAGCTGATTTACCTAATACATAGAAACAAACACAGAGAATTAGGCAAAATGAGAAGACAAAAGAATATTTTCCAAACAAAAGAACAAGACAAACCTCAGAAAAAAAACGGAGTAAAATGGAGATAAAGTGCCCTTCCAGATAAAGAATTCAAAGTAACGATATAAAGATGCTCATTGAACTCAGGAAAAGAATGGAGGAACACAATGAGAGCTTCAACAGAAAGAGAAAATATAAAGAAGAACCAATCAGAGCTGAAGAATACAATAACTGAAATGAAAATCACACTAGAGGGAACCAACAGCAGATTAGATTATGCAGAAGAATGGATCAGTGATCTGGATGACAGGGTAGTGGAAATCACCCAATCCGACCAGCAGAAAGAAAAAAGAAACAACAACAACAAAAAATGAAGATAGTTTAAGGGACCTCTAGGACAACATCGAGCACACTAATATTCACATTATAGGGGTCGCAGAAGGAGAAGCGAGAGAGAAAGGGACAGGAAACCTATTTGAAGAGATAATGGCTGAAAACTTCCTGACATTGCAAAGAAAACAAACACCCAACTCCAGGAATCACAGAGAGTCCCAAACAATGACCCCAAAGAGAAACACACCAAGAAACATTATAACTAAAATGTCAAAAGTAAAAGATAAAGAGAGAATTAAAAGCAGCAAGAGAAAAACAACTAGTTAAATACAAGGGTGTCCCCATAAGACTACCAGGTGGCTTTTCAGCAGAAACTTTACAGGCCAGAGGGAGTAGCAAACATATTCAAAGTGCTGAAAGGAAAAAACTTACAACCAAGAATACTCTACTTGGCAAGGTTATCATTCAGAATTGATGGAGAGACAAAGAGCTTCCCAGACAAGCAAAAGCTAAAGGAGTTCATCACCACTAAACTGAACTTATAAGAAATATTAAAGGGACTTCTTTAAACAGAAAAGAAAGGTTATAACTAGAAATACGAAAATTATGAAAGAAAAAATCTCACCAAGAAAGGCAAACATATAGTAAATGTCGTGGATCAACAACCTGCATAGCTAGTATGAAGGCTAAAAGACAAAACTAGTAAAATCATATATATCTACGATAATTAGTAAAGGTATACACACAAAAAGATGTAAAATATGAAGTTAAAAACATAAAATGTCAGGGGGAGATGTTAAAATGTAGTGTTTTCAGAATGCACTCAAATTTAAGTGACCATCAACCTAAAATAGACTGCTAAATACATAGGTTGTTATATAAGAACCTCATGGTAACCATGAGCCAAAAACCAATAAAAGACACACAAAATATAAAGAAATATAAATGTAACACTAAAGAAAGGAATCAAATCACAAGGGGAGACAGCAAGAGAAAAAGAAAGGAATAGAGATCAATAAAAATTACCAGAAAACAATTAACAAAATGGCAATAAGTATATACCTATCAATAATTACTTTAAATGTAAATGGACTATACGTTCCAATCAAAAGACACAGGGTGGCTGAATGGATTAAAAAACAACCCCCACATATACGCTGCCTAGAAGAGACTCACTTCAGACCTAAAGACACACACACTAAAAGTGAGGGGACAGAAAAATATATTCCATGGAAATGGAAACAAAGAAGAAAGCTTGCGTAGCAATATTTATAACAGGCAAAATAGACTTTAAAACAAAGACTGTAACAAGAGATAAAGAAGGGCGTTACATAATGATAATGGGATCACTCCAAAAAGAAGATATAATACTTGTAAATATATATGCACCAACATAGGAGCACCTAAATACATAAAGCAAATATTAGCAGACATAAAGGAAGGAATTGACAGGAATTCAATAATGGTAGGGGACTTTAACACCCCACTTACATCAGTGGATAGATCATCCAGAAAGAAAAACAGTAAGGAAACGTTGACCTTAAACTACACTTTAGACCAATGAACTTAGTAGATATATAAAGAATATTCCACCCAAAAACTGCAGAACACACATTCTTTTCAAATGCACATGAAACATACTCCAGGATAGATCACATGTTAGGGCACAAAACAAGTCTCAATAAATTAAGGAAGACTGAAATCCTATCAACCATCATTTCTGACCACAACAGTATGTGACTAGAAATCAACTACAAGAAAAAAACTAGAAGAAACACAAACACATGGAGTCTAAACAACATGGTACTAAACAACCAATGGATCACTGAAGAAATCAAAGAGAACAAAAATGCTGGAGACAAATAATAATGGAGACGCAATACTGCAAAATCTATGGAACACAGCAAAGGCAGTTCTAAGTGGGAAGTTTATAGTGATACATGCCCATGTCAGGAAACAAGAAAAATCTCAAATAAACAATCTAACCTTACACCTAAAAGAACAATAAAAAGAACAACCCCCCCACCAAAGTTAGTAGAAGGAAGGAAATAATAAAGATCATAGTGGAAATAAATGAAATAGAGGCAAAAACTAGAAAAGATTAATGAGACTAAGAGCTAGTTCTTTGAAAAGTTAAACAAAATTGATAAATCTTTAGCCAGAATCATCAAGAAAAAAAAAGAGAACGGGCTCAAATAAATAAATAAATCAGAAATGAAAGGATAATTTACAACTGACATCACAGAAATACAAAGGATCATAAGAGATTACTACGAACAATTATATGACAACAAATTGGACAACCTAGAAGTAATGGATAAATTCCTAGAAACATATCTTTCCAAGACTGAATCAGAAGAAATAGAAAATCTGAACAGACATTACTAGCAATTAAATTGATTCAGTAATCAAAAAACTTCCAACAAACAAACTAACACACAGCTTCACAGGTGAATTCTACCAAGCATTTAAAGAAGAGTTAATACCTATCTTTCTCAAACTATTCCAAAATTGATGAGGAAGGAATGCTAAACTCATCCTATGAGGCCAACATTACCCTGATACCAAAACCAGACAAAACATCACAAAAAAGGGAAATTACAGGCCATATCCCTGATGAATATAGGTGCAAAAAAACTCAACAAAATGCAGGAAAACTGAATTCAACAATACATTAAAAGGATCATACACCATTATCTAGTGGAATTTATCCCAGAAGAGCAAGGATGGTTTGATATCTGCAAATCAATCAATGTGATACACCACATTAACAAAACAAAAGATAAAAATCATATGATCTTAAAAATGGAGAAAAACTTCTGACAAAATTCAACATCCATATATTATAAAAATTCTCAACAAAGTGGATATAGAGGGAACATACCTCAACATAATAAAGGCCATATATGACAAACCCATAGCTAACATGATACTCAATGGTGAAAAGCAGAAATCGTTTCCTCTAAGATCAGGAACAAGACAAAGATGCCCACTCTTGTCACTTTTATTCAACCATACTAATGGAAGTTCTAGACACAGCAATCAGACAAGAATAAGGAATAAAGGACATCCAAATTGGAAAGGAAGAAGTAAAACTGTCACTGTTTGCAGATGACATGATACTATATATAGGAAACCCTAAAGACTCCACCAAAGATTACTAGAACTAATAAATAAATTCAGTAAAGTTGCAGGATACAAAATTAATACACAGAGATCTCTTGAGTTTCTACACACTAATAACTATCTATCAGAAAGAGAAATTAAGAAAACAATCCCATTTATAGTTTCATCAAAAAGAATAAAATACTTAGGAATAAATTTAACCAAGCAGGTGAAAGACCTGTATTCTGAAATCTATAAGACATTGAGGGAGGAAATTGAAGACAACACAAATTAATGGAAAGATACACCATGCTCATGAATTTGAAGAATTAATTGTTAAAATATCCATACTACCCAAAGTGATCTACAGATTCAATGCAATCCTTATCAAAATACCAATGGCATTTTTCATAGAACTAGAACAAATAATTCTAAAATTTGTATGAACCACAAAAGATCCTGAATAGCCAAAGCAATCTGAGAAAAAAGAACAAAGCTGGAGGTATCAAGGGCCCTGATTTCAGACTATACTACAAAGCTATAGCAACCAAAACACTATGGTACTGGCACAAAAACAGACACATATATCAATGGTACAGAATAGAGACCCCAGAAATAAATCCACACTTATATGGTCAATTAATCTATGACAAAGGAGGCAAGAATATATAATGGGGAAAAGACAGCTTCTTCAATAAATGGTGTTGGAAAACTGGACAGCTACATGCAAAAGAATCAAACTGGACCATTTTCTTACACCACATACAAAAATAAATTGAAAATGGATTAAAGACTTACCTGAAATCATAAAACTCCTAGAAGAAAACACAGGTAGTGAACTCTTTGACACTGGTCTTAGCAATACTTTTCTTGGATCTGTTTCCTCAGGCAAGGAGAACAAAAGCAAAAATAAACAAATGAGACTACATCAAACTAATAAGCTTTTGCACTGCAAAGGAAACTATCAACAAAGCAAAAAGGCAGCCAACTGAATGGGAGAAGATATTTGCAAACAGTATATCTGATAAGGGGTTAATATTCAAAATATACAAAAGACTCATACCACTGAAAAAAAAAACCCAATTAAAATATGGTCAGAGGACCTGAATAGACATTTTTCCAAAGAAGACATACAGATGGCCAGCAGATACATGAAAAGATGCTCAACATCACTAATCATCAAGGAAATGGAAATCAAAACCATGATGAAATACCTCCCACATGTCAGAATCACTATCATCAAAAAGACAACAGGGGGGACCTTCAAGATGACGGAGGAGTAAGACGTGGAGATCACTTTCCTCCCCACAAATACATCAAAAATACATCTACATGTGGAACAACTCCTACAGAACACCTACTAAACGCTGGCAGAAGACATCAGACTTCACAAAAGGCAAGAAAATCCCCATGTACTTGGGTAGGGCAAAAGAAAAAAGAAAAAACAGAGACAAAAGAATAGGGGTGGGACCTGCACCTCTGGGAGGGAGCTGTGAAGAAGGAAAAGTTTTCACACACTAGGAAGACCCTTCACTGGCGGAGACGGGGCGTGGGCGGGAGGGGAAGCTTCAGAGCCACAGACGAGAGCACAGCAACAGAGGTGCAGAGGGCAAAGCGAAGAGATTCCCCCACAGAGGATTGGTGCAGACCAGCACTCACCAGCCTGAGAGGCTTATCTGCTCACCTGCCGGGGCGGCTGGGGGCTGGGAGCTGAGGCTCGGGCTTCAGAGGTCATATCTCAGGGAGAGGACTGGGATTGGTTGTGTGAACACAGCCTGAAGGGGGCTAGTGCACCACAGCTAGCTGGGAGGGAGTCTGGGAAAACGTCTGGACCTGCCTAAGAGGCAAATGACCATTGTTTTGGGGTGCACGAGGAGAGGGGATTCCTTCCCTGTCTGCCCACAGAAGGCAGAGCACCACCTAAACGAGCTCCAGAGACGGGCGCAAGCCATGGTTATCAGCTCGGACCCCAGAGACGGGCATGAAATGCTAATGCTGCTACTGCAGCCACCAAGAATCCTGCGTGCAAGCACAGGTCACTATCCGCACCCCACCAGGAGCCCGTGCAGCACACCACTGCCAGGGTCCCGTGATCCAGGGACAAGTTCCCCAGGAGAACACACGGTCCACCTTAGGTTGTTGCAACATCACGCTGGCCTCTGCCACTGCAGACTTGCCCCGCATTCCAATTATAACTACTGTACTCCTCCCTCTCCCTGGCCTGAGTGAGCCAGAGCCCCCTAGTCAGCTGCTCCTTTAACCCTGTCCTGTCTGGGTGGGAACAGATGCCTGAAGGTGACCTACACACAGAGGTGGGGCCAAAACCAAAGCTGAACCCCAGGAGCTGT
Organism: Eubalaena glacialis; assembly: GCF_028564815.1. NCBI lineage: Eukaryota > Metazoa > Chordata > Mammalia > Artiodactyla > Balaenidae > Eubalaena > Eubalaena glacialis. The sequence goes on from NC_083728.1 coordinate 25,578,800, forward strand.
GCGAACAAAGAAGAGAAAGGGAAATTTCTCCATGCAGCCTCAGGAGCAGCAGATTAAATCCCCACAATCAACTTGATGTACCCTGCATTTGTGGAATACCTGAATAGACAATGAATCACCGCAAAATTGAGGCGGTGGACTTTGGGAGCAACTGTAGTCTTGGGGTCTGCTGTCTATGACTGATTTGTTTCTGACTTGTGTGTTTATCTTAATATAGTTTTTAGCACTTGTTATCATTGGTGGATTTGTTTATTTGTTTGGTTGCTCTCTTCTTTTATTATTATTTTTTATTTTAATAATTTTTTTTCTTTCTTTCTTTTCTCCTTTTCATTCTGAGCCGTGTGGCTGACAGGATCTTGGTATTCCAGCTAGTGTCAGGCCTGAGGTGGGAGAGCCGAGTTCAGGACATTGGACCACCAGAGACTTCCCGGCCCCACATAATATCACTCTATGTGAGCTCTCCCAGAGATCTCTATCCCAATGCTAAGACCCAGCTCCACCCAACGGCCAGCAATCTCCAGTGCTGGACGCCCAATGCCAGTCAACTAGCAAGACAGGAGCACGACCCCACCAATTAGCAGAGAGGCTGCCTAAAATCATACTAAGTTCACAGACACCCCGAAACACATCACCAGACGTGTCCCTGCCCACCAAAAAGACAAGATCCAGCCCCACCCACTAGAACACAGGCACCAGTCCCCTCCACCAAGAAGCCTACACAACTCACTGGACCAACCTCACCCACTAGGGGCAGACACCAAAAACAATGGGAATGGCAAACCTGCAGCCTACAAAAAGGAGACCCCAAACACAGTAAGTTAAACAAAATGAGACAACAGAGAAATATGCAGCAGATGAAGGAGCAAGGTAAAAACCCACCAGACCAAACAAATGAAGAGGAAATAGGCATTCTACCTGAAAAAGAATTCAGAGTAATAATAGTAAAGATGATCCAAAATCTTGGAAATAGAATGGAGAAAACACAAGAAACGTTTAACAAGGACCTAGAAGAACTAAAGAGCAAACAAACAATGATGAACAAAACAATAAATGAAATTAAAAATTCTCTAGAAGGAATCAATAGCAGAATAACTGAGGCAGAAGAACGGATAAGTGACCTGGAAGATAAAATAGTGGAAATAACTGCTGCAGAGCAGAATAAAGAAAAAAGAATGAAAAGAATTGAGGACAGTCTCAGAGACCTCTGGGACAACATTAAATGCACCAACACTCGAATTATAGGGGTCCCAGAAGAAGAAGAGAAAAAGAAAGGGTCTGAGAAAATATTTGAGGAGATTATAGTTGAAAACTTTCCTAACATGGGAAAGGAAATAGTCAATCAAGTCCAGGAAGCGCAGAGAGTACCATACAGGATAAATCCAAGGAGAAGCACGCCAAGACACACATTAATCAAACTATCAAAAATTAAATACAAAGAAAAAGTATTGAAAGCAGCAAGGGAAAAGCAACAAATAACATACAAGGGGATCCCCATAAGCATAACAGCTGATCTTTCAGCAGAAACTCTGCAAGCCAGAAGGGAGTGGCAGGACATATTTAAAGTGATGAAAGGGAAGAACTTACAACCAAGATTACTCTACTCAGCAAGGATCTCATTCAGATTTGACAGAGAAATTAAAAGCTTTACAGACAAGAAAAAGTTAAGAGAATTCAGCACCACCAAACCAGCTTTACAACAAATACTAAAGGAACTTCTCTAGGCGGAAACACAAGAGAAGGAAAAGACCTACAAAAACAAACCCAAAATGGTAATAAGAACATACATATCAATAATTACCTAAATGTAAATGGATTAAATGCTCCAACCAAAAGACATAGACTGGCTGAATGGATACAAAAGTAAGACCTGTATATATGTTGCCTACAAGAGACCCACTTCAGACCTAGGGACACATAGAGACTGAAAGTGAAGGGATGGAAAAAGATATTCCATGCAAATGGAAATCAAAAGAAAGCTGGAGTAGCAATTCTCATATCAGACAAAATAGACTTTAAAATAAAGACTATTACAAGAGACAAAGAAGGACACTACATAATGATCAAGGGATCAATCCAAGAAGAAGATATAACAATTGTAAATATTTAGGCACCCAACATAGGAGCACCTCAATACATAAGGCAAATGCTAACAGCCATAAAAGGGGAAATCAACAGTAACACAATAATAATAGGGGACTTTAACACCACACTTTCACCAATGGATAGATCATCCAAAATGAAAATAAATAAGGAAACACAAACCTTAAATGACACATTAGACAAGATGGACTTCATTGATATTTATAGGACATTCCATCCAAAAACAACAGAATACACATTTTTCTCAAGTGCTCATGAAACATTCTCCAGGATAGATCATATCTTGGGCCACAAATCAAGCCTTGGTAAATTTAAGAAAACTGAAATCGTATCAAGTATCTTTTCCAACCACAATGCTATGAGACTAGATATCAATTACAGGAGAAAAAACTGTAAAAAATACAAACACATGGAGGCTAAACAATACACTACTAAATAACCAAGAGGTCACTGAAGAAATCAAAAAGGAAATCAAAAAATACCTAGAAACAAATGACACAGAAAAAACGACGACCCAAAACCTATGGAATGCAGCAAAAGCCGATCTAAGAGGGAAGTTTATAGCTATACAAGCCTACCTCAAGAAACAGGAAAAATCTCAAATAAACAACCTAACCTTACAGCTAAAACAATTAGAGAAAGAAGAACCAAAAAACCTCAAAGTTAGCAGAAAGAAAGAAATCATAAAGATCAGATCAGAAAGAAGTGAAAAAGAAACGAAGGAAACAATAGCAAAGATCAATAAAACTAAAACGTGGTGTTTTGAGAAGATAAACAAAATTGATAAACCATTAGCCAGACTCATCAAGAAAAAAAGGGAGAAGACTCAAATCAACAGAATTAGAAATGAAAAAGGAGAAGTAACAACTGACACTGCAGAAATAGAAAGGATCATGAGAGATTACTACAAGCCACTCTATGCCAATAAAATGGACAACCTGGAAGAAATGGACAAATTCTTAGAAAAGCACAACCTGCCAAGACTGAACAATGAAGAAATAGAAAATATAAACAGACCAATCACAAGCACTGAAATTGAAACTGTGATTAAAATCTTCCAACAAACAAAAGCCCAGGACCAGATGGCTTCACAGGCGAATTCTATCAAACATTTAGAGAAGAGCTAACACCTATCTTTCTCAAACTCTTCCAAAATATAGCAGAGGGAGGAACACTCCCAAACTCATTCTACAAGGCCACCATCACCCTGATACCAAAACCAGATAAAGATGTCACAAAAAAGAAAATTACAAGCCAATATCACTGATGGACATAGATGCAAAAATCCTCAATAAAATACTAGCAAACAGAATCCAACAGCACATTAAAAGGATCATACACCATGATCAAGTGGGGTTTATCCCAGGAATGCAACGATTCTTCAATATACACAAATCAATCAATGGGATACACCATATTAACAAACTGAAGGATAAAAACCATATGACAATCTCAATAGATGCAGAAAAAGCTTTTGACAAAATTCAACACCCATTTATGATAAAAACTCTCCAGAAAGTAGACAAAGAGGGAACCTACCTCAACATAATAAAGGCCATATATGACAAACCCACAGCCAACATCGTTCTCAATAGTGAAAAACTGAAACCATTTCCTCTAAGATCAGGAACAAGACAAGGTTGCCCACTCTCACCACTGTTATTCAACATAGTTTTGGAAGTTTTAGCCATGGCAATCAGAGAAGGAAAAGAAATAAAAGGAATCCAAATTGGAAAAGAAGAAGTAAAGCTGTCACTCTTTGCAGATGACATGATACTATACATAGAGAATCCTAAAGATGCTACCAGAAAACTACTAGAGCTAATCAATGAATCTGGTAAAGTAGCAGGATACAAAATTAATGCACAGAAATCTCTTGCATTCCTATACACTAATGATGAAAAATCTGAGAGAGAAATTAAGGAAACACTCCCATTTACCACTGCAACAAAAAGAATGAAATACCTAGGAATAAACCTACCTAAGGAGACAAAAGACCTGTATACAGAAAACTATAAGACACTGATGAAAGAAATTAAAGATGATACAAACAGATGGAGAGATATACCATGTTCTTGGATTGGAAGAATCAACATTGTGAAAATGACTATACACCCAAAGCAATCTACAGATTCAATGCAATCCCTATCAAACTACCACTGGCATTTTTCACAGAATTAGAACAAAAAATTTCACAATTTGTATGGAAACACAAAAGACCCCGAATAGCCAAAGCAGTCTTGACAAAGAAAAACGGAGCTGGAGGAATCAGGCTCCCTGACTTCAGACTCTACTACAAAGCTACAGTAATCAAGACAGTATGGTACTGGCACAAAAATAGAAATATAGATCAATGGAACAGGATAGAAAGCCCAGAGATAAACCCATGCACATATGGTCAGCTTATCTTTGATAAAGGAGGCAAGAATATACAATGGAGAAAAGACAGCCTCTTCAATAAGTGGTGCTGGGAAAACTGGACAGCTACATGTAAAAGAATGAAATTAGAACACTTCCTAACACTGTATACAAAAATAAACTCAAAATGGATTAGAGACCTAAATGTAAGGTCAGACACTATCAAACTCTTAGAGGAAAACATAGGCAGAACACTCTCTGACATAAATCACAGCAAGATCCTTTTTGACCCACCTCCTAGAGAAATGGAAATAAAAACAAACAAATGGGACCTAATGAAACTTAAAAGCTTTTGCAGATCAAAGGAAACCATAAACAAGATGAAAAGACAACCCTCAGAACTGGAGAAAATATTTGCAAACAAAGCAACTGACAAAGGATTAATCTCCAAAACATACAAGCAGCTCATGCAGCTCAATATCAAAAAAACAAAAAACCCAATCCAAAAATGGGCAGAAGACCTAAATAGACATTTCTCCAAAGAAGATATACAGATTGCCAACGAACACATGAAAGGATGCTCAACATCACTAATCATTAGAGAAATGCAAATCAAAACTGCAATGAGGTATCACCTCACACCGGTCAGAATGGCCATCATCAAAAAATCTACAAACAATAAATGCTGGAGAGGGTGTGAAGAAAAGGGAACCCTCTTGCACTGTTGGTGGGAATGTAAATTGATACAGCCACTATGGAGAACAGTATGGAGGTTCCTTAAAAAACTAAAAATAGAACTACCATATGGGCATATACTCTGAGAAAACCATAATTCAAAAAGAGACATGTACCACAGTGGTTAGTGCAGCACTGTTTACAAGAGTCAGGACATGGAAGCAACCTAAGTGTCCATCGACAGATGAATGGATAAAGAAGATGTGTCACATATATACAATGGAATATTACTCAGCCATAAAAAGAAACAAAATTGAACTATTTGTAGTGAGGTGGATGGACCTAGAGTCTGTCATACAGAGTGAAGTAAGTCAGAAAGAGAAAAACAAATACCGTATGCTAACACATATATATGGAATCTAAAAAAAAAATGTTTCTGATGAACCTAGTGGCAGGACAGGAATAAAGACGCAGACCTAGAGAATGGACTTGAGGACATGGGGAGGGGGAAGAGTAAACTGGGACAAAGTGAGAGAGTAGCATTGATATATATACACTACCAAATTTAAAATAGCTAGTGGTAAGCAGCTGCATAGCACCGGGAGATCAGCTCGGTGCTCTGTGACCACCTAGAGGGGTGGGATAGGGAGGGTGGGAGGGAGATGCAAGAGGAAGGGGATATGGGGATATATGTATACATTTAGCTGATTCACTTTGTTATACAGAAGAAACTAACACAACATTGTAAAGCAATTATACTCCAATAAAGATGTTAAAAAAAAATAAAGCAAAAAAAGACAACAGATAACAATAATTGGTGAGGATGTGGAGAAAAGTGAACCTTTGTGGACTGTTAGTGCGAATATAAATTGGTACAGCCGCCATGGGAAATAGTATGGAGGTTCCTCAAAAAATTAAAAACAGAACTACCATATGATCTAGCAATTCCATTTCTGGGTGGAAAACAAAAGGAAATGAACCCACTAATTTAAAACATATATGAACAATATATGTTCAGTGAACAATAATGTTCATTGCAGCATTATTTACGACAGCCAAGCTGTGGAAACAATCTCCACTGATATATGAATGGATAAAGAATATGTGGTATATATACACAATGGAATATCATCAACTATAAACAAGAATGAAATCTTGCCATTTGCCACAACATGCCACAACTTATGCTAAGTGAAATAAGTCGGACAGACAAATACCATATGTTTTCACTTACGTGTGGAATCTAAAAAAACAAAACAAACAAACAAAACAGAAATAGACATAGATACAGAGAACAAACTGTATCAGAGAACAGAGAACAAACTGATTGCCAGAGGGGACAGCTGTAGGGGGTTGGGTGAAATAGGTGAAGGAGATTAAGAGGGACAAACTTCCAGTTATAAAATAAATAAGTCACAAGATGTAATATACAGCATAAGAAATATAGTCAGTAATACTGTAATATCTTTGTATGGTGACAGATGGTTATTAGACCTATCATGGTGATCATTTCGTAATGTATTTAAATGTCAAATCACTATGTTGTACACCTGAAACTAACATAATATTGTATGTCAACTATACTTCAATAAATAAATAAATAAAATTTATGTGGAAATGCAGAAGTTCAAGAATAGCCAAGACCTCTTGGGGAAGACCAGAAACATGAAAAACTTATTCTATTATGTATTAAGTCTCATTATAGTAGCTACAGTATTTGACACAGCATGGAATTGGCACAAAGACGAACTAATAGATAAATAGAAAAAAATGGACATCCCAGAACCAGATTCACATATAGAACATTGGTAAATTATAAAAGGAATTAACAGTCTTTTCAGTACATGATCCTGGGTCAACTGGATATCCATATGGAAGAAAAAAAGGAGACATGACCTTATAGCATATCCTAAAATCAATTCCAGGTGGACAACATTGTCAGACTACATTGCCACTAGATATATTTAATTAAATTAATTAAAGGAAATAAAATTTAAAATTCAGTGCAACAGACATACTGGCTACATTTCAAGTGCTCAACAGCTGCATCATATTGGCTGTCATATTGGACAGCACAGATAGAGAATAGTTCCATCATTGCAGAAAGTTCTATTGGATAGCACTATTCTAAAAGAAATTATAGGAGAATATCTTTATGACTTAAGTAGGAAAAAATTTCTTAAACAGAATTTTTTAAAAAGATGCTAACCATAAAAGAAAAGCTTGAAAAATTCAATTCAATTAATTTAAATTTAAATTTAAATTAGGAACTCCTTTTCAACAAATAACACTATAAAGACTATAATGGAAACCACAGAATGGAATAAGAGACAGGTTTAGGGTGAGGCAAGTGAGGTGTTAAGCTTGGACACAATTTTTAAAGGGGCACCAAAAAAAACCCTCAGTAATCAAAACAAATAAGATGTTATGCAATATTTTTAAAAAGCAGAGTTAATTTTTAAAAATCCATGATGAGCAAAATGCCATAATTTTAAATAAAGACAGGTATCAGTATTTCTGAATTTTCCTTTGCCTCAGGCTCCAATATGATTTGACAGCATTGTGGGAAATGATATTTGCAACATGTACACAACAATGTCCATAATATTTAAAGAACACTTATAGACCAATAAAAATGTCAGACAACCCGACAGAAGAATAGGTTCAAGACCTGAAAGTTATTTCACAAAACAGTGTATCCAAATGGCCAATAAATATATTAAAAGGTGCTCAACTTCATTAGTCATCAAGGAAATATAAATTAAAATAAAAAAGCATTCCACTACTCTCCCACCAAAATGGCTAAATGTAAAAGACAGACAACACCAAGTGTTGATGAGGATGTAGAAAAAAACAGAAATCTCAGACATGGCTGGTGGGAGTGTAAAATGATGCAACTAATTTGGAAAACTGGCAGTATCTCTTAAAGCAGAACTCACACGTCCTATAATTCAGCAATTCCATTTCTAGATATACCCAATAGAAATGCATTCATATGTTCAGCAAAAAACTGTTCATAAATGTTCCTAATAGAACTGTTCATAATAGTCCCCAACTGGAAACAACCCAAATGTCCATCAATAAGGTAATGGATAAATAAATTGTGGTATATAAATTCATGAAATATTATAGAGCAATGAAAATAAAATATTACTACATGTAGGAATTCCCTGGCGGCCCAGTGGTTAGCACTCCACCCTTCCACTGCAGGGGGCAAAGAGTTCGATCACTGGTTGGGGAACTAAGATCCCACAAGCCGCGTGGTGTGGCCAAAAAACAACAACAAAACAAACAAACAAACAAAAAAAATAAAACCAAAAAACCCCAAAAAACCCCCAAAATATTACTACATGCAATAACATAACTGAACCTTACAAACGTAATATTAAGCAAAAGAAGTCACACATCAAAGTATATACACACATACATAAGCCCTCAAACAGGCAAAACTTAATTATGGTGTTAGAAATCAGGTTAGTCGTTGCCCTTGGGAAGAAAGGGACTTAAAGAGGGCATGAGGGGGTTCTGGGTACTGGTAATGTCCTATTTCTAGATCTAGGTTTAGGTCTTCTGGGTGTGTTTATGTGGTGAAAATTCGTCAAGCTGAAGGCTTTTTTGTCTAATAGAAACAGAAAAACTTTCAATAACAACTTTACTTAAAAGAAAATAAAAGTGTGTCCAGACTATGCAGGATCCCAGTGAAGAGGGAGATCAAGATTTTAAAAATTAAGCAATCAAGTGACAAAGTCAGCTGTCACAACTGTCTCTCTCTGACCCCACTCCCTCTCCCCTAGCTAAGGCAGATACTTTCAGCTGTCATCTTATCCACAAGTAGGGGAAGCTAGTCTTTGTCTTCCCATTTGATGCACGGGAAGATGGCTGCCCTGAGCGGGTCAATGACTAGATTAAGGCCTCACAGGCTGTTAGAAGTAGATGCAGTACTAGAAACTGGTCTCCTAATTCCTATTCCTGAGCTTTGTGCACCAAGGCCTGCTGCTCCTGTGAATCAGGTCACCTGACCACACCGAAGCTCCAATCCGTGTATGCCTTCACTAGGGTCCAGTGAATTTTTCTCTGTGTCCCTAACTTACAGTGATGCTAAGGATGGGGATGGCCTCCTAATTTATTTCACAGTTGAACTAACTTAAAGCAGATACCTAGTCAGTCATCACTGTATACACTTCTCTGGAAGCAAATGTCAAAGGGTGCAACTACAGGACATAAGGAGGCAATTTTAAATAACCACTTTTCCCCCTTCTAAAAGTCCAATTACTGACTGTATTGAATGAGGCCTGATGGCACTTGAGAGCAGAACAAACCAAGGAAAGAGTGAAACACATACCGGATGGGATACTGTGTGCAGTGACTATTTCTAAACAAATGAAAAGAGTCACACTTCTCATCTTTTCATCTTTTAAATAAGATTTAAATTGTGGTTTAGAATGTTTTGAATTTAGTACTTTTGCTCCAAGCTGATTCTTCTTAAAAACACCTGAATATAAAGAAAGAATCTGTAAGCACGGGTTTCGGGAACGGATGGAGACAGAACTGGTGGCTGTCTAGCAGGCAATTCATGGCTGTGTCCTACCTGTGTGGGGGCCATCAGAAGGGCTTATGGACCTCTCCCCCACTGAATGCCCCCATTCTTCTTCTTTTTCCTCAAGAGAGCTGCCTTTTGAGCAAAATGCAGACCTCTAGGGGCTCTAGGGACTACTTTGGCCCCCAGACCCAGCTGCATAGGTATTCAAATTGGATACAGACTTTAGCTTTACAGTTCTTTCCAATTTTCTCCCCAAAATCTGAATAAATGTTCCCTACCCAACTGAAGTCAGTTTTCTCTCAAGCCACGATCTATTTCTTTGTGCACATTCTCCCTGAACTATATTCTTTCTTATGTCAATCAAAGATGACCCTCTGCTACCATCCACCATCCCCCCAACCCCAACACACACACCGACATCTGATCTTTTTGGTTTCTATTTTCTATTTCTCTTCTATAATAGCTCTTCTCTCTTTTTGACAAGTGTCCTGGCTCTTTTGTCCAACTTTGAACACTTGGGCTCCTTTGCTTCCCCATGCTGGATTGTAACTGCATCTTTGCTAGAACGCTTACCCATATGTAGAAGTGCTCGGAAGAGAGAAAGATTCATGGTGTAACCGAAAGATGGCAAGTTTTATGTTATTTTAACTTTTGATATTCCTTCAGACTGACTTGAAGAACCAGAAACAGCCCTTTCCCAGATTGCATTCCAACCCGGAGCCACTTACACAAAATGAGGGTTACTGCACTAGACAGTAAAACCGCCAATTAAAATAATTGTCTTGAATTGGGTTATATATTTCCTTATATCCTTGAATATTCTCAGGACTCCAAAGCAATTGAATCCGGTATGTGGTTTCTTAGACCCACAGGTCTGTTTTTCAAAGGCTCAACCTGACAGAGACTGAAACCAAACACTTCAACCCACAATTTACTTCTTTTGAGGTAAAGATTGGTCTCCTTTCTACATCTGTCTGACAGGATGTTTGGGTGACCAAATCAAAAGGCTATAATGAGCCCTCCATTCCTGGCAATTACCTTTGCATGGGGCCATCCTGCTGAGGGTTGGGCCCAGAATGAAGCCATCAGTGTCAGTGCCCCGATCCTTAATGAGATCCCTATGGTTTAAGCAGAGCAGATGCAGACACATGCCCTACCTTCAACACGAGTGAGAGTCTTTTCCTGCATTTTCAGAGCAGTTTGACCAAAGGAACTATTGTAACTTCATGCTTCCAGCGTATGGTTCCATTTCTCCCTGGATTTGTTCTTCATATTATCTGTGTTGTCGGTTCATTGCAACATGGCTGCTCCCTCCACGAAGGTTCTCCTTTCCTACACTTATCTCAATAGAGCTCTGCATTTTGGTACAGTGAAAGGCACAAACCTGCAGCCTTCTCTTCTCTGGTACTATCTCAGGTAACTGTACACAAGGCATGGGCAGGGGCCAGCTGCGTTTACAATAATTTGGGTGCTCAGATATAGGAAAATTCACACCCGAATAAGAAACTGTGATTACGAAACTTCAATTAGTGTAATGTACCAGGCAAAAATCATTTAGGCACCCAGGGCTTGGGGAAATTTTTACTATAGAAGAAACAAACAAAGTAGAAGAAAATGAGGAAGAGGAAGGAGGGGAGAGAAAGGAAAAAGAAGAGGAAGAAAAAGAGAAGAAGAAGAAATTGAGCTCATAGATATCATACTAAGCATAGATATCGCACTGTACTGAAACACCCGCTGAGAAAGAGAAAGAGATTTCTTCTTCCCACACTGGGCTCACCTCTCGCTGTACAGGGCACTGTTCCGGTAATCGTCAGTAGCAGCTTTCTGTGGTCAATAATAGATAATTCCAGAACAAAAGAAGGGTTCTGAAATCAAGATGTCGTTTTTTAGATCGATGGTTCTCCAAGTGGAATCCAGGGATCTCTGGTGGGTCGGCAAAGATTCTTCCAATCGTTCTGTGGGCTGGGTCAGTATGCAAGGCACAGAAGTATGTTGGGTGGTTTGTTTTTTTTCCCTTTGAAACAATATTTTCCACTGTGGATTTCGATCAAAACTTAAATGCATCAAAACAAACATGTTTAAAGGGAGCTACAAATAATCACAGGGATTCAGCAAAAACAGCTCAAAAGTGGTTTTTTGTTTGGTTGTTTGTTTGTTTGCTGGTTTGTTTATTTAGTCTAGTAAATAGGTGAGACACTCTTGTTTTGCTCAAATAGTCTAAGGACTAAAAATTTTGAGACTCACCAGTCCAGATGAAAAGACGAACCTTGCAAAGCACACGTCTTTCAGGGGAAGAAAGTCAGGTCCTTTCTCCCCTGAGTTTCCCATTTCCCGGTGTCATTTAGTTCCTGGTCCTCTCTCTCTGTACTGCTTTCTAGCTCAGTGCCCACAGCTCTGAAGTCAGAAGCAGCCACTGCCAAGAAGAACCCTTCTCTGCTGCCATGGCTGTCTTTACTCAGGTTTCTCTTCCAGGGAGCAGGAGCTCAGGTGTGGGGTGAAGGAGATGTCAATTGCAGCTGCAGCTTGGGAAGGTCTGTTTTTCCTCATCCCAGCCGCACAGCAAGAGTTAACCCCAGGAGAGCCTGGGCTGCTGGAGGGGAGTTTTGTGAGCTACCTAATGACCCAATTGTTACCCATATATTGTAGCACAACAAAGCTGTCAGGCCATCTAGGCTGCTCAGATGCCATGAGATAAAATTTAGGACTTATGTCTACGTCTGCCTTTCGCTCTCTAACGGAGCAATGTGTACATTCAGCTATTTGTTGGACCAATTTGCACAGTCATGGTTTCTTAGAAGAATTTCAAAACAGATGCGCTGCCTATACTGCAGGTAAACAGTGTGGGAGCCGTAAATTAGAATGGACTCAGAGGCCTGTAATTGGATTTTGCTGAAGTATTTGCAACACCATTTACCTATTCGGATAATTCTGTCACATGTACAAAGTGCTCTCAGATAACTCAGATGTCACCCTTAATTACTCAGATGCTGTTAGCCCTCTCAATCCTTTGGTGCAGACCCACTCAAGAATAAAGGAAGCAATGTTCTTCTCACCTTGCTTGATAAGGTGAAAAGAACTTGTTCGCTCTTCGAATGTGATTGAAAAAAAAAGAAAGAAAGAAAGAAAGAGGAAAAAACCAGTCCCAACATCTGAATGGAATTTATTACATACCTCTCTGGGACCCCCTGGTTCTTGAATTTTTCAGCTAAGGATTCCCTCTTCCAAAGTCTGCAGAAGCTCAAGGACCCGCAGCCTGTCCGGGAATGATACTTTGTTGCCAGTTACTGCAAGTTGGTTTAAATATGCTGTCAAGATGCTGTAGCTGTGACCAAACCCCTGGCAGGGGGAGGCGGGGCAGCACGTGCCACGTAAGCATGCTCCCGTGTTTCTGTGTGGACACCCAGTGGGAAGGATAGTTGCCACTTCTGGAGAAACTGAAGGTTCTCTACTGTATTACATGATATTCCAGCCCGAAAATCTGCCTCATGCAGGTAAAGTCCACAAACTTACTCATGTCTTGAGGAGATCTATGTTTGATTCCTATTACGGCTAATGTTTCTGGATTCCTCGGGTATCAAGAAAGAGGATCAGAGTATCAGAAGACCTGGTTTCAGCTCTGACTGCAGCTTACAAGCTCTAGGATTTTAAACTAATGTATCTGCTTTCTCTGAGCTTCAGTTTATCAGTACCATGGGTAAATAATATCCTCAATGGAGGTACTGGGGAATGAATTGAGATAATGATATGCAAAGTGCCTGACGGTGTTCCGTGCACGTGAACTGTGTGTGAATCTGGGGGAGCACATTGTGGCAAACGACGACTGAGCCTTGAAAGAGGAAGACTCCATAATTATAATGGGAGCCCAGGGAAGGGCTTCAGTGACTGCTAATACCTTGATTTACTGCAACTTTTTGGAGGATATTTGTTCTTAAGTTGAAATGGCAGAAAAGGCACTGAACTGGAAGTTAGGCAATCAGTGTTCTAGTCTTGACTCTAGTAACAACAAAGCTAGATGAGTTTGGGCAAGTCATTTAATCTCTTTGTGTTTGTATATATAATAGTGAGAGTCATACTTTCCCTTTCCAAAGTTTAGCATTATTGTGATGCTTAAATAAGATAGGGTCTATACAAAAATATATAGAACATATTAAAATATAATTAATTTTGGTCAAAAGCTTCAAAACAATCCTGTCAACCTATCAGTGTCTAACACATTCTGGCACATGTGTCTGATACTTAATCCTGTTTCTGTGGCTGATAAGAATGAATTATAACTGGCAATGTCCTCACTGAATTCACCCAAATAGCCAGTCCCTTGCGTTCTGTGTATAGCCCTTGAGGGGCAATGAGAAATAACATCAGGAGAGGAGCAAAGGCTGAACTCCAGCTTTTCTAAATTTCCTGCGAATGCATGGTTGGAGCTTCTAGAACGAGGGCCATGTCTTTGATGGCTAGAATTGAGGGTCCTGTTTGGAGCCAAAGGGCTTCAGGGGATTGCTCCCTGTTTTGACTTAAGCATACAGTGGAGCAGGTCAGGGGGTCTGGGAGGCAGGCACAGTATCATCTTTGCAACTTTTTGAAGCTTAAGACAAAATCCCACCCTTAAATCCCTGATCACGCAACCTTGTAAACACTTACTTTCAACAGTAGCCAAGAAGGAGAACCATTCTCTCTATCAGATCTTTCATTTCCCTTCCCATCCAAGAAAATACCTGCAGAAGAAAGTTAGGAAAACTTATGTTTATTTGTTTTTGTTTTATTTTTTGCTTTTGCTTTTTCTTCCACGACCCAGCATATTGCAGATCTGCCCTGGGTGAACAGATTATGGGAGAGGTTTATGGAGCAGGCTCTCAACTCTGAGGCACTGAGGCTCTACCCCTTTCTTATAGTAAAAGGTTACCTGGAATGTTCCTCCCATTTATGGGTCAGCCTGGGCCCTAAAACAAAGCCAGCTGCCCCAAACTCTTCTGCATGGACATGGAGACTTGTGGACATAGAGCTTTTCCCACAAATGCTGCCTTTTACAGGAAGCCACTGAAGTGATGGGCTGGGGTTGGGGAGCAGGGAGGCAGCAGGTGGACAGTGAGAATTAGGATTCAATTTTTCCTTGGGTGCCTTGGCCTTGGTCTGCAAAGCAGAAGACACTGGGAGCTATCCCAGTTCCAGGCATGCAGCACCTCCTCCCCAAAACTTGTTTAGTGTCCTTAAACAATCCCCGCTCACGTAGCAGTAAGAACAGGAACCCACTGGAACTAACAGAAGCCCTGGCATTTAAAGTCCTAAAGCAGATCCAAATCCAGGCTTCCACATTAGAACCATGCAGTTTATCCTTTTAGAAGGAGTCATTAGCATGAATTTCATTTTAATGCTTATGGATTCTATCTACCTCAGGAGCACCTTGGAAAAATCTAAGATAAATCTAAAAATCTAAGAAAAATCTTAGAGAACCTGTATCTAGTTAGATTCACAGTAAACAACCAGATAAAGGGCTGCTCGTTTAATATTTTTAAGGTGTGGGGTATGTCAGTTCATTAGAGATAAGAATAAATAGGGACAGTTTTCTTTTGGGGGGCATCTGGTCAGGAGGCCTTTAGGGGACCAGGATGTTCCAGGGAGTGGATAATCTCATTCTCTGGGCTTTATTGTTTGAGCTTCTACCAATCTGGGTCTGAAGAGAGTCGAAATGGGCTATGAGTCCAAGGAAAGGAGGGCCCTTAGGTAGGGGGGCTATACTTGTGAGTACAGGGCTGCCAGGATTGGGATAGGCACAACCCTCTTACTCCCAAAACGTGTTCCCTGGCTGGCCCTCCTTCCTCTAGTTTTTCAGGCCCTGTGATCTTTACTGCAAAGCAAACCATATGGTTTTGATTCTGGCTCTTGGCTTACTGAGAGTGTTTCATGTCTCCAGCGGCAGGAAGCCCTCCAGCCTCTTCAAGCAGCTGCTCTGGTATCTAAGAGAGGAGGCCAGCTCTTTTGGACTCCCTCACCAGCTGGGCATGGCAGCCCAGTGGAGGGCAACACACAGTGTGGAGAAAGGATAACAAGAATGGCTGTAGGGGTGAGGAGACACTCCTGGGATTCACAGAAGTGGACTCCAGGCTCTCCCACTTGTGTGTATCTGTCCAAAGAATTGACTTTTTCCCCTTAATGCTGCCCCTGGATTTCCATTTGAGTGTTCCTGGAGAAGGGAGAGCAGCGCCTAGTCCTTCTGGAAGTGATAGGGGAGGGAAGTCCCTTAAAAGGGATCACACAACGCATCTAATCCCATGGATTGGTGCTTCAGTCAGATGAACTTCTGGTGAGTTTCAATGGGATTCACTGGAAGAAAATTCTGTGATTTGAGTGGTAGGGACATTGGAGGTTAAGGGAAATCAGTCACTTCTCAGAAGGGATTGAAGCTACTCTACTGTGAAAGGGCTGACGGTATACTGGCAGGCTAATGAAAGTCTTGAAGCAATCATTTTGTTTAGTTATATAATGCTTTATAATTTTCAGTCATTTGATCTTGTCTCTAGACCTGTGCTCTTGCTGACCTTTCCACTTGAAATTTTTTTCTGCAGATCCCCATATGGCTTTCTCCTTCTTATCCTCCAGATTTCAGTGTTTCCTTGTCAGAGAGGGCTTACCTGACTAATGTCTCTTCACTCCCTATCACATCACTTTATTTCCTTTCTATAACTCATCATTATTTGAAATTATCTTGTTCGTTTACTTGTTTTGGTCCAGTTATTCAACCATAATGTAAGCTCCATGAAAGTATCCCATCTATCTTGTTCACTGCTGTATCCTCAATGCCTAGAATAGTGCATGCGGAACCGCAGGTATTCAATAAATATGTGCTGAATGAGTGGAGTGGGTTGGGAGAGCTAGCCAAGAAAAGCTAAGTAAAACTGGGATGAGATGCATATGGTTAGAAAGAACAGAAATGATCAGGAGAGGAAATTGAGACCAGTAATCAAAATCTCCTGAGAAGTGGAAATAGAAAGTGAAAATAAAAGGACCACATTTTGCCTGACGCTTGCAGCTTTCATCAAATGCAGCAAATGTCTGTTAAGTACTCCTACTCCTCCATGGCAAGCATTATGCTAAGAGCTGCGGATACAAAGATGAATGAAGTCATAGGATGGGGAGAATGAATGAAGAGGAGGGGGAGAGGAAGTAACCTCAGGAGTTGCTCTTTCAAGCCATTCACTGAGTTCACCGATAAAGAGACACGTAAAAAACAGCTACATGAAAACGGGCCAGAGACTATCAGGAGTGTTAGTGAACTTCAATAAGGGGGAAATATTAGTGGAAACTACAGAGGAGATGATATTTTATTTGGGCCTGAAGATAAGTAAAGAGTTCATCAGTCAGAGAGGAAGAAAAAAGGTATTCCAGGCAAGGAAACAACATGAGCAAAGGCACGGAGGCGTGAAAGTACTTCTTATGCTTCGAAAACAGCAAGCAGACCAAATTGTTCCCTGTGACAATAGTACAGTGTACATGGGGGAATGGCTAGACATGAGGCTAGAAACAGATGAAATGAAGTGGTGAAGGGCTGGCCTTATTATGGGCCACACTAAAGAATGTGGTCTTGGGACTTCCCTCGTGGTGCAGTGGTTAAGAATCTGCCTGCCGATGCAGGGGACACGGGTTCGAGCCCTGGTCCAGGAAGATGCCACGTGCCGGGGAGCAACTAAGCCCGTGCACCACAACTAGTGAGCCTGAGCTGTAGAGCCCGTGAGCCACAACTACTGAGCCCATGTGCCACAACTACTGAAGCCTGTGTGCCTAGAGCCCATGCTCTGCAACAAGAGAAGCCACCACAGTGAGAAGCCTGTGCACTGCAATGAAGAGTAGCCCTCACTCACTGCAACTAGAGAAAGCCCGTGTGTAGCCAAAGACCCAATGCAGCCAAAAAAACCAATAAGTAAAATAAATAAATTAAAAAAAAAAAAAAGAATGTGGTCTTAATCAAATCAGAACAACCTAGATTTTGTGAAATTCTTGGATCCTCATATGACCCCTGATGAATAGTGGTATGTTAGCAAATTCTCTCTATCTATAAAAAAAATCAATCAAAGGACTCTTGGATTGATGCCCAGATGTCTCATTGTACAATACCTTACAGGTGTGACCTCAATACAGTCTAGCTGAGGGTCTGGGAGGAGTGCTAGCCCAGGATGCTGGGCCCCCTGACTCTGACCCAAGGTCAGGCTGAGATGCTGGTGCCCCACCAAGGGTCTCATATAGCTAGGCTCAGGCTATATCTTGTGAATGAACTACAAGGACTCTAGGTAGCTCTGCAAGGGGCAGATGCCAATGGACAGGCTAGGGTGAGACAAGCAAGGTATGCGTCTAAGGTGCAAAATTTAAGGGGGTGTCAAAAATCTCAGTAATCAAAATAAGGATATTTTAATTAAATATTAAAAAATAAAAATCTATACAAAAAAAATCAGTAATCAAGATTGCTCTCTTCTGTTATTTCATTATCCAGTTCATTATTCAAGGGTTAGATGTGGTCTTGGGGTAATTCTCCCATAGGTTCTTCAAACTCCTTCCAGAGATCAGGCCTAAATTAGGCCAGCCCCAGGGAATTGGAACGTGGGAGTACCAGCTCCATCCTCCCTAGTCAATCTGGGACCTACACAGATGATGGGGGAGCCTAAGTTTGCTGCTTACTTTCAACCTGAAGCACTCCCCAGTCTGAGGCTGGAACATTATCAGTGTGGATCTCTACCTGCAGTATGGCCTACTGCCTCTTCCTGGACAGGCTCCATACTCTGGGAACAAAGTATGAGATAAGCAGTGCTTTAGTGTTTGACAGGCTAACCTGCTTGAGGAATTAACTGTCTTATTTTCTGTGGTGTCAGCCATTTCTGTTCTTTGTGAAAGAATGAACTATTCCTATCTTCTATGCTCGCCATCCCAAAAGAGTAACTGAGGGCCTTTTGTTCTGGAGATCAGGGCTTCATCCGCCTCAGAAAAGAAAAATAAAAGAAATCAACAGGCTTTTGTTTTTGAAATCAGCCCAGGTCTCAGAGGGGATACAGCTGTTTTGTCTGAGACAAAGAAGGGCTCTTAGGATTAGAGGAGGGCAGAGGAGAGAGAATTTCCTGAGCCTGGCTCTGAAAGGGATGGTGCTAAGGAGCACTGCAGTCTCCTTGAGCAGCCAGGTCCTGCTCCCACTCTCCTACAGACCCCTGGCACAGTAGGACCTTGAATGGGGATGACTTTGTGCTCAAAGAGGTGACCAAAGGCACTGCTATTTTGGAGCCTCAGCAGAGGTCTCTATGCCCCAATTAGGCCTAGAGAAAGGGTCCTAGAACAGACAATTGTCACGGGCAAAGAGCTCCAAAGGCGGCAGTCACTGACTGAGAGACATTTCTGAAATACCTGTGAGATCCTGAAAAAAGGACCAAGATTGGATTTTCCACCCACTGGTGGATGGGAGCCAAGGATATTTAATTTAGAGAACTACAGAAATATGACATATTCACAACCTGTATCTCATGGAACAAAGTTATACCTGTTAAACAGTGTTCAATGCCAGCCTTCACATTTTCCTTTAAAGTATTTAGGTTTCCTGGCTCAAAGAAACCCCCAGCTTGATTTTAACCCTGCCTCTCAGGAGTTGGAGGCTAGAAGTGTTCCAGGATATGGGTATGGGTATGCATGCTGCTCTGTGAGTGTGCCTCACACCTGAGCACCTATTCCAGTCAGCCTCATGTCAACTCAATAGGAGCCTGAGTCAAAGTGGGAGGAAAGGGAACTGGGCGGAGTGGCACACAGACTGGGACTAAGCCTTACTGTGAAGTCCATCCACAAGTCTGCACTGCCCCCAGGTGGCCACATCAGAGCTCTGGTTTGGGGAGAAGAATATCTGAGCTGTGTGTGTGTGTCTCAGCGGAACTCTTTGGCGACCCAGTAGTGGGGAGACAAGGTGAGAAACCAAGACATTCGATCATCAAATTGGGTACTGGAATGTTTAAGGAATGCCCTTCTTCAATATCACTATGTAATTTTTGGCATAAACTTAAAATATACTCAGAGAAATCAATTCAGTTCACTACCTAAAATGTTCAGGGACTTAGGGCAAGAGGATGCTAGGTAACTGAGGTTAGCTAAAATAATTTTTCAGTTTTTACCATTGAAGACTTTTTCAAAAAGCTAAGATTAATTTTCTGACATTCAGTCATTCAAACAATTATTGGGGGCTTAATTTATGCCATGCACTCTACTAGAAATGGTGGATATAAAGACATTGTCTCTGCCTACAAA
Organism: Eubalaena glacialis; assembly: GCF_028564815.1. Lineage (NCBI taxonomy): Eukaryota > Metazoa > Chordata > Mammalia > Artiodactyla > Balaenidae > Eubalaena > Eubalaena glacialis. The sequence continues at coordinate 25,598,736 of NC_083728.1, forward strand.
GAGCTTACGGTCCAGAAGAAGAGATAAGTATAATATAATTATAAAAATAAATAATAATAATAAATGAGCCTTGTGCATTGTTAGAGGTATATATAAGATATGCCAGCACCTTATGGACCAGGGGATGGGGCTAGTCAGGGAAGACTTCTCAGAAGAAGTGATATCTGAGCTGAACCTTAAATGATGAATAGGATTAAGCTATGTGGGGTTGGGGTGTTGACAACAGAAGGAGACCACATTTCAGACAGAAAGACCAGTCAGTGATAGCAAATATGTGGAGGGAAATAAAGATGTGGGCAGGAAGGGCCCAAAGGTGAGGAGAAACAGACAGGGAGAGCCTTATATATATCAGATTAAGGAGCCTGGACCATATCCTGTGATGTTCCTGAAACATTTTAAGCAGGAGAGACATATGGTCAGACTTAATTTACAAATATTGTGCTAGCAGAGGTGTGGAGAGTAGATTGATGTGACATATCTGGAGACAAGAAGACCAGAGAAAATAATCAAGGTTAAAGCAGAATAATACAGGGGAAAGACAAATGAGCACCTGAATTAGTAAGTTTGGGATAGAAGCAACAGACCTAAGGGCCTTGGATGCAAGGGGATGAGGGCAAAGCAAAAATCAAGGAAGGCTCTCTAGTGTCTAGCTCAGGTGACTATGTGGCTGATGGTATCACCAATTAAATGCTAAATTCCGAAGGAAGAGAAGGGCTGAGTGAAGAAACGGGTGAGTTCTGTTTACTCTACCATATCTGTGGGATACACTGAAATAGAGTTATCTAGGAATCTATTAGAAATAAAAACTAAAGTTCTGGGGAGAGATTTAAGCTAGACATGCAGACTTGGGTGTTACTGGCCTATAGGTTATAATTAAAACCAGGGGAACAGATGAGACCACCCAGGGAGAATGGGAATAGAGAAAAGGACAGAAATCCAAGGACTAAACTCTGGAATGGGTTAGGAAATCTTTGGTCATATTGTCTTGTACATTCTTCTGGGACTTTGGAGTTTACCAATTGCTTTTATATCTCTTATCTTACTCAGTTCTCATCTGAGGTGTTCTGTAAACTAACTGGTAAAGTCAGGTGTGATTGTGCTGATGCCAAGACTGCAATAGATCCAATCCACTGGATGAGCAGGAGGTGGGGGCCAGCAGTTCCCCCCATTATATCCTTCACAGAGGATATTCCCAGCTGTTGACTCAGAGCCCTAGGTTAGCGTGACCCAGTGTGAATTCTTAAAAGGACTTGAAATCCTTGCCTAGACTTCTGGTTAAGAGCATGGCCGGCCTGTGGCCTGCGTTGGAAGGGTTGTGGAGGAGCAGTGGCAGAGCTGACAGGAGCCTGCCTGCCTGCCTCTGTGGGTCCTGAAGGCAGGAGTCCATCAGTCCCGCCTGACCAAGGCCCGCAGGCTAGGAGGAGAGGCATCCTTTCCAGAGACAGAAATAAGGCAGCAACAGAATTTTCTTCTCCCTGAATGTCTGTGGTCAGCAGGAGGCATTAAGCCTGGCCTGGGCCTATAAGGAGGTCTGTATAGCAGAGGCAGATGGATAGTCTAAGCAGGATGCAGAAATGCCACACACCAGCAGAGAATAATCTGTTCTGAGGTTTGAACCTTGCAAAGAATAGTTCTTTCTCCTCTTTTAGACTTGAGATCTGGCTTTTGATAAACGATTTTATTTATTCTTGTGATGGTCCTGTCTCATTTTCACATGGTGAAACCACTCCAAAGTAACTTCCCCTTGTAAATGTCATTTACAGTAAATGATGTGCTCCAGGTACGTCTTGCACTGAAAACAAACCATCAAGGGACTTCCATTACCTCTCATATCTAAGAGCCTGGTACTCTAAGTTTGTATCCACTAGAGTATATTTTCTTGATTTTGCACAGATGATATGAGTGATGGATACATAAAGTCTGTACTAACTACTATTTATAAAATAAAATATCTGAGTCTCTCAAAGGCAGTTTGGAAAATTCAGGGCCCTCCTAAGAGATAAATGAAAACACCATCAGTAGACCTGCAACCCTGAGGAAGTCCATCTTAAAGTTACTAGGCCTGTGGACAGGGATGAAACGGACAAACCTCAAGTACTTTGCCCTAGTCCAGAGCAGGGAATTGACTTTTTCTCTGAGAAGGAACTTTAGAGGCCAAAGGAAAGCAAAGATTGAAAATAAATTCCTCTCTGAAAGGGTATAAACTTGCTGTGGAAAAGATTTCAGAAGTCTTCCGATAATGAATATTTCTCCCCAGCCTAGTTTCATGCTGAGGCCTGTGCCCAAATTCTAACAAAGAACCAGCTTCTGATGGTGGCTAGAATTATTCATTTATAACTCCTCTCCCCATTTGTGGATTATCAATGACAACGTCTAAATGAACAGTTGGTTCCCCTCTGTGCCTCATTCATCAATCTGTGCATTCCCAAAGACTACTAATTTTTATTTTCAACCCAGGTTAAACATACTCAGGAACCTGCTGCCAAGTGCCACCCCAAATCCCAAAGTTAAATATAAATGATTTGGGGGTTGTCTATTGTTTTAGAGAATTCCTGGCAAGCTCCCTACAGAAAAATGAGAGTTGACCTCATTAAAAAATCATGTCATAATCACTGGCCCATTTTCTTTCTAGTTTTGGTGATGATATCCTTATATCAGCAAAGCAGAATTAAATTGTCAGATTCCTGAAGCACTTCCCCTTTGGACTTACCTGTGGAAATTGCTGAGTGGGAAGGGTCAGTGAACTGGGGCTCCAGGATTTGGTTCAGTGACTTTGGCAGCCTGACCGAAACCATCCCCTGCCTTCCCACTGCTTTTTATGCAGCCCTGAGCTGTTAATGACCACCAGCTGTGGGGCCACCCCTCTGATCGCTTTGCCTGGCCTCCCGGATCTTCAGTTCTTTCAGGGCTACGGGGCTTCTATATTCTCCTGCTCCCTGGCTTCCTCTGCCTCAAGGATCTCCACCTCCCAGAGTGTTGCCAACTCAGCAGGAGTTTCCCTGGTGTGAGTTCTTTTGCTTTATGGCAACTGAGCTCTCACGTTTCTAATCTGGAAGCACCCTGAAATTAAGGTGCAAAAAACTGAATTTTGGAGACCAAAGGGATTTGGTGAAATTGAATTTCAGGTATTGTCTAGGTCTTCCTGGAGTTCATCGTGCTGTGTGGGGGCCTCCTGTCCATGGCTTTGGAGCAGTTTGATAATTTGAAATATCACTTAGCCATGATAGGTCCCTGGTAGAGGCAGGATCCAGCAGATTTCTGAACTAGGTCTCCATCCAGTGCCATTCTCGAAGTTGAATCAACACCACTTACAAGCTATGTGACCTTGGGCAAGTTATTTAACCTCTTTGGGCCTCAGTTTCCTCAGATGTAAAATTGGGGCAATGATACTCCAGAGTGTTAATGTAAACTTTAAATGAGATTTTTGTGTAACACATGGTAGATGCTCAATGAATTTCAGTCCCTTAACCCTATCCTTTACATTTTAAAGGGAATCTATTCACCTGCCTCACCTCTTGCTTAGTAGGCGGGATGAGGCTTGGGTTGGTACCTCAAGGGTACCTCTAGGAAACCCTAAATTTTAACTCCTGAGGGCAGGGACTGTGTCTTATTCATTTGTGTATCCCCCTGCCTAGTGAAGTTCCATGGTGGCTGTTTAATAAATACTTACTGATTAATAAATGAGTCAAATATAACCAATATTGCATAAAGTTATAGGTGTGAAATTGGTAGTATAGGTAATATGCACCAGAGAATCTCTGAAGAAGAAGAAATCACCTTGGGCCAGGATGGTCAAGGAAACTTCTGCGGAAGGAATAAGAAAGTTCCACGGAAGAATTTAACTCTCTGGACAGAGATGGGATAGAATGTGGAAGGGATATGGGCTTCCAAATCACTTATACTCTGTGAACCTCAATTTCTCCTCTATCTAAACATTTATATTTAAAAAATAGGAATAGTACATAACATAAGTAAAGAGTAAATGAGATAGCTATATAAAGTAATTAGTACAGAGTGTGATGCACACAAAAGAATTTTCTTCCCTTTGTAAGTTACCTTTCTTTTACTAGCCTGTATAGTCATCCCATTGGATTTGAAAGCTGTCCTGACAGTATTCTGGAGTCCATGGTGTCATTTCCTTCACCAACCAAACAGCTTTCTAGACATCAGTGGAGATATTCTCCTGGTGGAAGATACTTCAGAGAGGCTTTGTTCCTTCTCTAAGAAAAAATGAGAAAAATAAGCATGATAAATACTTTCTATTTTCAAACCTTGAGCTCATATGACCATGTTGGACATGGGACACCTTTACTAGGCAATGCATCTCCAATTTTATTTCCATTTCCACCTCAAAGAACTTTATTATGGGAAGAGTTCTTGGAGATAATTTAGTACATCTCTTTTATTTTACATATTAAAAACCCCTCAGCCCAGAGCAATTAAGTGATTTACTCAGCTAGTTAGTGGAAGAATTGTGAACTATACTTGGGGGCTTTTGACTTCTTATCCAGTGATCTTTACAACGTATCAGGCTATTTCACATTTTCATCAACGCTGGCAACTTGTTTTTTTGGGGGCGAGGGGTTTCATCCTATATGTGAGCTCTGGCTTGTCTATCAAAAGACTAGGAGGATCAAGTGATTAATACAAATATAAGATATGCCTGATAAATTCATGATTCCTGACTTCTGCAGTATTGGTTATTCTAGATGACTTCTTGGTCCTGCAAGATGACATTTTGTTATTTCCCAAGATATTCACTTTTTTCAAGTTTGAACACATTGTTAACATCTTCTAATTTTATATTCCAAATTTCAATTAAATTTTATCTGAATTTAATTTATCAGTGTGTTATAAAATTAAACTTTAACAGTTTAAAACCATGTTTATTTCCCTTAATAATTTTTCCCAGTGGATGTACCAGATTATTCCAAGAAATTCTTGAATACTTCTTTAGGCAAATTGGATGGAAACACATGTTCCTCAATTTTGTTTTCTGTATTTACTGAAGAATTATCTTCTCCTTTTTTCTACCCTTAGAGGACAATTTACTCATTCATTCAACAAATATTTATTAAGTACCTGCTATGTGCCAGACTCCTTGCTAGGCGATGGGAATACAGTATTGAACAATGAAAACAATGAAAGTGGAGGGAGATGAAGAACAAAGAATGAACAACTGAAAAATGAAAAACAAAATCATAGCAAATAATGAGAGTGCTAAAAAGAAAATGATTAGGATAATACCAAAGAGTAACTGGAAGGGGCTTACATTAGACAGGGTGGTCAGGAAAGGGTTCTCTAAGGGGGAGATGTTGAGATAAGACTTGAAGAATGAGAATGAACCAGTTATGCAAAGAGCTGGGAAAAGAGTGTTCTAAACAGAGGAAACTGCAAGTGCTAAGATCTTGAGGCAGGAAAGGGCTTGACATGTTTGAAGAGCAGGAGGGAGACCAACCTGGCTAGAGCATAATGAACAAGCAGGAGAGAATGGGAGATGAGGCTGCAAAGACAGGTAGAGACCAGATCATGCAGGGCCTTGTCAGCCACAGTAAAGAGTTTGGATCTTAGCAACAGGAAGCAAAGTTTTAAACAGGGTAGTGACATAATCTATTTTTTTCCTTTTCAAAAAAGTGGAGATATGATTAACATACAATGAAATATACAATAACCATACAATACACAATATACACATGCAATCTGCATGTGTAAAGTGTGGTTTTGAAAACTGCATATGCCAGTATAACTCACACCTTATCAGATACAGAACATTTCTATCCGCCTAGAATGATTCCTTAAGCCCCTCCCCAATCATTCCCCACCCTCCTTCATAACAACTGTTAGATTTCTTTCACACAGATTAGCTTCACCTATTCTAGAACTTTATATAATTGGAATCATACAATATGTACTCTTCTGTGTCTGGCTTCTGTCATTTAGCATAATGTTTTTGAGGTTCATCCACAGTTTGTATCAGAAACTTCTTCCTTTTTAATTCTGAGTAGAATTCCATTTAATGGATATACCACAATTTGTTTCTCCATTCACCTGTTGATGAACATTTGAGTTGTCCCCTATAAATAAAGCAGCTATGAATGTCCTTGTACAAGTCTTTTTGTATACATATGGCTTCATTTCTCTTGGGTAAATAACTAGAAGTAGAATTGCAGATGTGTAGGGTTAGGTGTGTGTTTAATTTAATGAGAAACTGACAGACATTACCAAAGTGGTTAAATCATTTTTACACTCCCATCAGCAATGTGTGAGAGTTCTGTTTGCTGCACATCCATCCTTACCAACATTTGGCAGTGACAGTTTTTCTTTTTTTGTTGTTGTTATTCTAGTGGGTGTAAAATGGTATCTCATTGTGGTTTAATTTGTGTGTGTGTGTGTGTGTGTGTGTGTGTTTTAATGAAATTTTTCCTATCATAGTGGATTCTTTTTTTTTTTTCAATTTATTTATTTTGCTTGCACCGGGTCTTGGTTGCAGAAGGTGGGCTCCTTAGTTGCGGTCGAGAGCTCTTTTGTTGTGACATGAATGTGGGATCTAGTTCCCTGACCAGGGATTGAACCCGGGCCCCCTGCATTGGGAGCATGGAGTCTTAACCACTGTGACACCAGGGAAGTCCCTAATTTGTGTTTTCTTGATGCATAATGTTGTTAAGGATTTTTTCATATGTTAATTGTCCACCTGTACATTTTCCTTTATGAACTGCCTCAGTTTTTACCGCTTTTTCAATTGGGCTTGTTTGCCTTTTTATTATTGAGTAGGAGTTATTTATATACAAATCCTTTGTCCTGTATGTGTATTGTGAATATTTCCTAGGCTAAGGTTTGCCTATTTGTTTTCTTATCAGTGTCTTTTGAAGAACAAAATTTTTAAAATTTGAGGGAGGAATAATTTTAAATTTATGAAAAAATTGGGAAAAATAAAAATAGTACAGAAATTGCCTATATTTCCTTTACCTATGTTTACCTGTTAACATTTTTATCCATTTGCTTTATCATTTTCACTGTCTGTGTCTCTCTACACACTCACACACACATCTTGCCACATACACATACACTCAGTTTTTTTCTGAACAGTCTGAGAATAAGTTGGAAGCATCATGGTCCTTTACCTCCAAATACTTCAGAGTATGTTTCCTAAGAATAAGGATATCCTATGACTTAACCACCCGATGTTGATCAACTTCAGCAAATTTAGCATTGATATGAAACTTTAGTCGATTGTCCATACTCCAATTTTTTTTTTTTGATTTATTTTTGGCTGCGTTGAGTCTTTGTTGCTGCACATGGGCTTTCTCTAGTTGCAGCGAGCGGGGGCTACTCTTCGCTGCAGTGAGCGGGCTTCTTGTTGCAGGGGCGTCTCTTGTTGCAGAGCAGGGGCTCTAGGCACGCAGACTTCAGTAGTTGCAGCATGCAGGCTCAGTAGTTCTGGTTTGCGGGCTCTAGAGTGCAGGCTCAGTAGTTGTGGCACACGGGCTTAGTTGCTCTGCAGCATGTGGGATCTTCCAGGACCAGGAATCGAACCCGTGTCCCCTGCATTGGCAGGTGGATTCTTAACCACTGTGCCACCAGGGAAGTCCCCATACTCTAATTTTGTTAATTGACCCAATTATGTCAATTATGGAATTTTCCCCTCCTCTCACACAAGATCCAGTCTAAAGTCAGGCACTGCATTTTGTTGTCAAGTCTCTTTAGTCTCCTTTAATCTTGAACATTTTCACAGCCTTTCTTTGTCTTTTATGACATTGACATTTTAAAAAATAGAACATTCCAAAAAATAGAAACAGTTTTGGTTTGTCTGATGTTTCCTTATAATTAGATTCAGGTTATGCATTTCTGATCAGAATACTACATAAAAGCTCTGTTCTCCTCAGGGTTTAATATCCATTAAGGCATACAATATCCAACTACCCCTTATATGTGATGTTGTGATCACCTGGTCAAGTTGTTTGATTTCTCTACTGTAGAGTTACTAATTTTTCCCTGATAACCAATAAACCATCTATGGGGACACACTTTAAGATCATGCAAATATCCTGCACCTCATAAAAATTTGCTCCTAGATTTAATATTCATTGATATTCTTGCCTGAGCTAATCTTTGTTATGATGGCTGCAAAATATGACTTCACAACCTCAGTATTGCCTCTGTATTTAGCAGTAAGCACTAGACATTCTATTGTAAGCAACAGTATGTATGTATGTATAAATGTATGTATGTATCTATTTGCTGTAAGTTGGGATTCATAGATTTCTATTTTTAATTGTGTATAATTTATTACTGTCCTTAATTATTTTGGTGTTAAAATTTCAAGATATTGTCATTATGAATTCCTTCAAGCTGTCTCTTTTGCCCTCAAGACATGTGCCCATTCTTATTTTGAGTAATTCCTTACTTTATAGCATAACAAGATGTTCCAGGCTCATCTTGTACCTCCTGTGCCCCAGGTCTGGAATCAACCATTTGCCCAAGGAGTCCTGGTTATACAAAAAAAAAATTTTTAAATGAACATACAGTAAAATTGACTTTTTTGTGTGTACAGTTCATTTTAACACATGTATAGATTCACGAACAGAATACAGAACAGTTCCATAACCCCAGAAAGTTCCCTCATGCTGTTCCTTTGTAGTCCTACTCCCCACCCTGCCCTCATCACTAACTAACCCCTGGCAACCACTCTTTTTTTCTCTATCACTATAGTTTTTTGTCGTTTTGAAAATGTGATAAAAATGGAATAGTACAGTATGTAAGCTGAAACATCTGGGACAGGAGATTCCTTTCTGGTTTTTGACTATGAATGCAATGTCTTTAATAGTTATAGAAATATTGAGGTTATCTATTTCATCTTGAATGACTTTTGTCATTTTCAAGGAATTAGTCCATTTCATCTAAGTTGTTGAATGTATGTGCATAGTTGTTCACAGTCTTCCCTTATTATCTTTTTTTTTTAATTTTATTTTTATTTTGGCTGTGTTGGGTCTTCATTGCTATGCACAGGCTTCCTCTAGTTGTGGCAAGTGGGGGCTACTCTTCATTGCAGTGTGCGGGCTTCTCATTGTGGTGGTTTCTCTTGTTGCAGAGCATGGGCTCTAGATGCATGGGCTTCAGTAGTTGTGGCTCATGGGCTTAGTTGCTCTGCGGCATGTGGGATCTTCCTGGACCAGGGATCGAACCTGTGTCCCTTACATTGGCAGGCGGATTCTTAACCACTGTGCCACCAGGGAAGTCCCTCTTATTATCTTTTAAGAGTGTATAATCACTTTCATTACTGCTAATGGTAATTTGTATCTTTTTTCTTTGTCGGTCTTGCTAGAAGTATATCAATTTTACTGATCTTTTCAAAGAACTGCTTTATTTCCTTTTTTTTGTTGTTGTTGTTTTTTCTGTTTTCAGTTTCATTGATTCCTGCTCTTATGTTTATTATTTCCTTCCTTCTACTTGCCTTGGATTTAGTTTGTTCATCTCTGATTTCTTAAAGTGAAAGCTTAGTTTATTCATTTGAGACTTTTCTTCTTTTCTAATATAAGAATTTGATGCTATAAATTTCCCTCTAAGCATTGCATTCTAAAATTTTTGATTTGTTGTATTATTTTTGTTCAGTAAAAATTTTTTATAATTTCACCTGAGACTCTTTGATTTTTTTGCTATTGTTGTTTGTTTTTATTAATTTTTATACTTTGACTTTTTGATTATTTAGAAACATGTTGTTTACTATCCAAATATTTGGAGATTTTCCTGTTATCTTTCTGGTTTTGATTTCTAGTCTAATTCCATTATGGTCCGAAAACATACTTTGCATGATTTAAACTCTTTAAAATTTGTTAAGGTTAATTTCATAGCCCAGCATATGGCCTATCTTGATTATACTTTCCATGTACACCTGATTAGTTTTTCCATGTACACTTGAAAAAAATATTTATTTTGCTGTTGTTAGATGGAGTAGTCTATAAATGTCAGTTAGACCCATTTGGTTGAGTTCTTCTATATGCTTACTAATTTTTGTCTAGTAGTTCTATCAATTACTGAGAAAGGAGTGTTGATACTCCAACTATAATTGTGGAGTCCTCCATTTTTCCTTTCAATTCTATCAGTTTTGCTTCATGTATTTTGAAACTCTTCTGTTAGATATATACACATTTAAGATTATTATATATTCTTGGTGAATTTACCCTTTTATCATTATGTAATGACCCTCTTAATCCCTGGTAATTTTCTTTGTTCTGAGACTTTGTAGTTCTTAGTTATTATTTCTTCAAATAATAATTTGTCTCACTCCCTCTTGCGAGAGCACTGAATCACAACTAACTGCTGAACAATCATCAACAGGAAGACACTGGAACTCACCAAAAAAGATATCCCACATCCAAAGACAAAGGAGAAGCTGCAATGAGATGGTAGGAGGGGCACAATCACAATAAAATCAAATCCCATAACCACTGGGCGGGTGACTCACAAACTGGAGAACAATTATACCACAGAAGTCCACCCACTGGAGTGAAGGTTCTGAGCCCCACGTCAGGCTTCCCAACCTGGGGATCCGGCAATGGGAGGAGGAATTCCCAGAGAATCAGACTTTGAAGGCTAGCAGGATTTGATTGCAGGACTTAGACAGGACTGGGGGAAACATGGACTCCACTCTTGGAGGGAACACACAAAGTAGCATGTGCATCAGGACCCAGGGGAAGGAGCAGTGACCCCGTAGGAGACTGAACCAGACCTACCTGCTAGTGTTGGAGGGTCTCCTGAAGAGGCAGGGGGTGGCTATGGTCCACTGTGGGGACAAGGACACTGGCAGCAGAAGTTCTGGGAAGTACTCTTTGGCGTGAATCCTCCCGGAGTCCACCATTAGCCCCACCAAAGAGCCAAGTAGGCTCCTGTGCTGGGTCACCTCAGGCCAAACAACCAACAGGGAGGGAACCCAGCCCCACCCATCAGCAGAGAAGTGGATTAAAGTTTTACTGAGCTCTGCCCACCAGAGCAACACCCAGCTCTACCCACCACCAGTCCCTCCCATCATGAAGCTTGCACAAGCCTCTTAGATAGCCTCATCCACCAGAGGGCAGACAGCAGAAGCAAGAAGAATTACAATTCTGCAGCCTGTGGAACAAAAACCACATTCACAGAAAGATAGACAAAATGAAAAGGCAGAGAACTATGTACCAGATGAAGGAACAAGATAAAACCCCAGAAAACCAACGAAATGAAGTGGAGATAGGCAGCCTTCCAGAAAAAGAGTTCAGAATAATGATAGTGAAGATGATCTAGGCCATTGGAAAAAGAATGGAGGCAAAGATCAAGAAGATGCAAGAAATGTTTAACAAAGACCTAGAAGAATTAAAGAACAAACAGAGATGAACAATACAATAACTGAAATGAAAAATGCACTAGAAGGAATCAATAGCAGAATAACTGAGGCAGAAGAACGGATAAGTGACCTGGAAGACAGAAGGGTGGAATTCACTGCTGTGGAACAGAATAAAGAAAAAAGAATGAAAAGAAATGAAGACAACCAACGAGACCTCTGAAACGACATTAAACACACCAACATTCGCGTTATAGGGGTCTCAGAAGGAGAAGAGAGAGAGAAAGGACCCGAGAGAATATTTGAAGAGACTATAGGTGAAAACTTCCCTAACATGGGAAAGGAAATACCCACCCAAGTCCAGGAAGCTCAGAGAGTCCCAGGCAGGATAAACCCAAGGAGAAACACACCGAGACACATAGTAATCAAATTGACAAAAATTATTAAAAGCAACAAGGGAAAAATGACAAATAACATACAAAGGAACTCCCATAAAGTTAACAGCTGATTTCTCAGCAGAAACTCTACAAGCCAGAAGGGAGTGGCACCATATACTGAAAGTGATGAAAGGGAAGAACCTACAGCCAAGATTACTCTACCTGGCAAGGATCTCATTCAGATTCAAAGAAGAAATCAAAAGCTTTAAAGACAAGCAAAAGCTAAGAGAATTCAGCATCACCAAACCAGCTCTATGACAAATGCTAAAGGAAGTTCTCTAAGTGGGAAACACAAGAGAAGAAAAGGACCTACAAAAACAAACCCAAAACAATTAAGAAAATGGTAATAGGAACATATGTATCATTAATCACCTTAAATGTGAATGGATTAAATGCTCCAACCAAAAGACACAGGCTCGCTGAATGGATACAAAAACAAGACCCATATCTATGCTGTCTACAAGAGACCCACTTCAGACCTAGGGACACATACAGACTGAAAGTGTGGGGATGGAAAAAGATATTCCATGCAAATGGAAATCAAAAGAAAGGTGGAGTAGCAGATAAAATAGACTTTAAAATAAAGAAAGTTACAAGAGACAAGGAAGGGCACTACATAATGATCAAAGGATTAATCCAAGAAAAAGATATAACAATTATAAATATATATGCACCCAACATAGGAGCACCTCAAAACATAAGGCAAATGCTAACAGCTATAAGAGAGGAAATCGACAGTAACACAATAATAGTGGGGGACTTTACACCTCACTTACACCAATGGACAGATCATCCAGACAGAAAATTAATAAGGAAACACAAGCTTTAAATGACACAATAGACCAGATAGATTTAATTGATATTTATAGGACATTCCATCCAAAAACAGCAGATTACACGTTCTTCTCAAGTGCGCACGGAACATTCTCCAGGATAGATCACATCTTGGGTCACAAATCAAGCCTTGGAAAATTTAAGAAAATTGAAATCATATCAAGCATCTTTTCTGACCACAACACTATGAGATTAGAAATCAATTACAGGGGAAAAAAACGTGAAAAACACAAACACATGGAGGCTAAACAATACGTTACTAAATAACCAGGAGATCACTGAAGAAATCAAAGAGGAAATCAAAACATACTTAGACACAAATGACAATGAAAACATGACGATCCAAAACCTATGGGATGCAGCAAAAGCAGTTCTAAGAGGGAAGTTTACAGCAATTCAATCTCACCTCAAGAAACAAGAAAAATCTCAAATAAACAATCTAACCTCACACCTAAAGGAACTAGAGAAAGAAGAACAAACAAAACCCAAAGTTAGTAGAAGAAAAGAAATCATAAAGATCAGAGCAGTAATAAATGAAATAGAAACAAAGAAAACAATAAAAAAGATCAATAAAACCAAAAGCTGGTTCTTTGAGAAGATAAATAAAACGGATAAACCTTTAGCGAGATTCATCAAGAAAAAGAGGGAGAAGACTCAAATCAATAAAATTAGAAATGAAAAACGAGAAGTTCCAATGAACACTGCAGAAATACAAAGCATCATAAGAGACTACTACAAACAACTCTATGCCAATAAAACGGACAACCTGGAAGAAATGGACAAATTCATAGGAAGGTGTAACCTTCCAAGACTGAACCAGGAAGAAATAGAAAATATGAACAAACAAATCACAAGCACTGAAATTGAAACTGTGATTAAAATCTTCCAACAAACAAAAGCCCAGGACCAGATGGTTTCACAGGCGAATTCTCTCAAACATTTAGAGAAGAGCTAACACCTATCCTTCTCAAACTCTTCCAAAATATAGCAGAGGGAGGAACACTCCCAAACTCATTCTATGAGGCCACCATCACCCTGATACCAAAACCAGACAAAGATACTACAAAAAAAGAAAATTATAGGCCAATATCACTGATAAATATAGATGCAAAAATCCTCAACAAAATACTAGCAAACAGAATCCAACAATACATTAAAAGGATCATACACCATGATCAAGTGGGATTTATCCCAGGGATGCAAGATCTTCAATATATGCAAATCAATCAATGTGATACATCATATTAACAAATTGAAGAATAAAAACCATATGTTCAACTCAACAGATGCAGAAAAAAAGCTTTTGACAAAATTCAACATCCATTTATGATAAAAACTCTCCAGAAAGTGGGCATAGAAGGAACCTACCTCAACATAATAAAGGCTATATATGACAAACCCACTGCAAACATCATTCTCAATGGTGAAACACTGAAAGCATTTCCTCTAAGATCAGGAACAAGACAAGGATGTCCACTCTCACCACTATTATTCAACATAGTTTTGGAAGTCCTAGCCATGGCAGTCAGAGGAGAAAAAGAAATAAAAGGAATACAAATTGGAAAAGAAGAAGTAAAACCGTCACTGTTTGCAGATGACATGATACCATACATAGACAATCCTAAAGATGCTACCAGAAAACTACTAGAGCTAATCAATGAATCCGGTAAAGTTGCAGGATACAAAATTAATGCACAGAAATCCCTTGCATTCCTATACACTAATGATCTGAAAAGAGATATTAAGGAAACACTCCCATTTACCACTGCAACAAAAAGAATAAAATACCTAGGAATAAACCTACCTAAGGAAGTAAAAAACCTGTACTGAGAAAACGATATGACACTGATGAAAGAAATCAAAGATGACACAAACAGATGGAGAGATATACCATGTTCTTGGATTGGAAGAATCAATATTTGAAAATGACTATACTACCCAAAGCAATCTACAGCTTCAATGCAAACCCTATCAAATTACCAGTGGCATTTTGTACAGATCTAGAACAAAAATTCTTAAAATTTGTATGGAGACACAAAAGACCCCGAATAGCCAAAGCAATCTTGAGGGAAAAAAACAGAGCTGGAGGAATCAGACTCCCTGACTTCAGACTATACTACAAAGCTACAGTAATCAAGAAAATATGGTACTGGCACAAAAACAGAAATAGAGATCAATGAAACAGGATAGAAAGCCCAGAGATAAACCCACACACCTATGGTCAACTAATCTATGACAAAGGAGGCAAGGATATACGATGGAGAAAAGACAGTCTCTTCAATAAGTGGTGCTGGGAAAACTGTACAGCTACATGTAAAAGAATGAAATTAGAACACTCCCTAACACCATACACAAAAATAAACTCAAAATGGATTAAAGACCTAAATGTAAGACCAGACACTATAAAACTCTTAGAGGAAAACATAGGCAGAACACTCTTTGACATAAGTCACAGCAAGATCCTTTTGACCCACCTCCTAGAGTAATGGAAATAAAAACAAAAATAAACAAATGGGACCTAATGAAACTTAAAAGCTTTTTCACAGCAAAAGAAACTATAAACAAGATGAAAAGACAACCCTCAGAATGGGAGAAAATATTTGCATATGAAGCAACTGACAAAAGATTAATCTCCAAAATATATAAACAGCTCATGCAGCTCAATATCAAAAAACCAAACAACTCAATCAAGAAATGGGCAGAAGCCCTAAATAGACATTTCTCCAAAGAAGACATACAGATGGCCAAGAGGCACATGAAAAGCTTGTCAACATCACTACTTATTAGAGAAATGCAAATCAAAAGTACAATGAGGTATTTCCTCACACTGGTTAGAATGGCATCATCAGAAAATCTACAAACAACAAATGCTGGAGAGGGTGTGAGAAATGGGAACCCTCTTGCTCTGTTGGTGGGAATGTAAATTGATACAGCCACTATGGAGAACAGTATGGAGGTTCCCTTAAAAAACTAAAAATAGAATTACCATATTACCCAGCAATCCCACTACTGGGCATATACCCAGAGAAAACCATAATTCAAAAAGACACATGCACCCCAATATTCATTGCAGCACTATTTACAATAGCCAGGACATGGAAACAACCTAAATGCCCATCGACAGATGAATGGATAAAGAAGATGTGGTACATATACATAATGGAATATTACTCAGCCATAAAAAGGAATGAAATTGGGTCATTTGTAGAGATGTGGGTGGACCTAGAGACTGTCATACAGAGTGAAGTAAGTCAGAAGGAGAAAAACAAATATCGTATATTAACGCATGTATGTAGAATCTAGGAAAATGGTACAGATGAACCGGTTTGCAAGGCAGAAATAGAGACACAGATGTAGAGAACAAACGTATGGACACCAAGGGGGAACGTCAGTGGGGGGTGGTGGTGGTGGTGGAATGAATTGGGAGATTGGGATTGACATATATACACTAATATGTATCAAATGGATAACTAATAAGAACCTGCTGTATAAAAAAATAAATTAAATAAAATTCAAAAAAAATAATTTGTCTGATATTTATATAGCCACTGGGCTTTCTTTTGAGTACTGTTTGCCTGTTATATCTTTTTTCTATCCTTTTACTTTTAATTTAGCTATATCATTATATTTGAAATGAGCTTTTTTTGTAGACAGCATATAGTTGGGCCATTTAAAAAATTCCATTCTGAGAAGCTCTGTTTTAATTGATACATTTGAACTTTCTACATTTAATGTAATAATTAATATGTTTGGACTTAGGTCTACCATTTAATATTTGTTTACTACTTGTTTCCTCTCTTTTTGTCCCTTTCTTTCCCCTTCCCTGCCTTCTTCTGGGTAATTTGAATTTTTT
This sequence comes from Eubalaena glacialis, assembly GCF_028564815.1. Lineage (NCBI taxonomy): Eukaryota > Metazoa > Chordata > Mammalia > Artiodactyla > Balaenidae > Eubalaena > Eubalaena glacialis. Next base: position 25,615,171 of record NC_083728.1, read on the forward strand.
TCTAGTATCCATTTTATCTATTGTGGGCTTATTTTTTTTCTTTAACTCTATAGTTTTTGTGTATGTGTATGGTTGCTATAGGGATTACAGTATAAGTACTTAACTTTCACAGTGCATTTACAACTGGAGTTTTACCAGTTCAGCATAGAAACCTCACCACTATATTAGTCCCTTTACTCTCCCCCCTTTATGATGTGTTTGTCTTCTATATTACATATACATACAGAAAAAAACCCTATCAGACAATATCATAATTTTTGCTTTCAACCATCAAACATTTTTTTAAACATCTTTATTGGAGTATAATTGCTTTACATTGTTGTGTTAGTTTCTGCTGTATAACAAAGTTAATCAGCTATACATATACATATATCCCCATATCCCCTCCCTCTTGCATCTCCCTCCCACTCACCCTATCCCACCCCTCTAGGTGGTCACAAAGCACCAAGTTGATCTCCCTGTGCTATGCGGCTGCTTCCCACTAGCTATCTATTTTACATTTGGTAGTGTATATATGTCAGTGCCACTCTTTCACTTCATCCCAGCTTACCCTTCCCCCTCCCTGTGTCCTCAAGTCCATTCTCTATGTCTGCATCTTTTTTTTACTGCCCAAAAGTTGAGCTTTATTCCCCATTGTGTTACAAGATACTAATACTAATGATTCAGGCTCAATGATAGTATCTGCATATAAAATTATTTATAAAATTTTTCTGACTTGGGTAATATTGATGTAAAATATCTTATGGTGCTATGTTTGATTTCCCTGTAGAGTTGGTAAATATCTTTATATTTCAAATATTTTTTAATATACTTCAAGTATCACATTTTATTTCAAGTCATAAAGTTATTTGCTATCAATTTAGAAGAAGGAATACCTGTTTCTCCTTTTTAAGATACAATTTACAATATCTAGTAGCATTGCCTTCATGTTTAAAATCTTTTTTTGAGATTTCTTATGGTTTTCATTTTCAAGTAATAATTCTTTTTCTTCTGAGAAAATGTAATATATGGACATAGGAATTGTCTTTGTGATGGTAATTTTCAAAATCGTGTTGATTTAATGTTGTAATTATGAGATATCCTCACAAGTAGGCTTCAAACTTGGTTTTTACTTTCAATTACCTTTTCAATTAACTAAGAAGTGCTTCACAGCTAAAAATTAGTCCAAATAAGACCTTTGAGAATGAAGGGGTCATTTTGAGAGAATGACCAGCCAAGCACTTTCAAAGGATTATTTTCATAATGAAGCAAGGGTAAACATTAAAGAGATGAGGTGCTTTATGATTTTGACAGCCTGTAAGAACATGCCAAGAACTATATTTAAAATAGATAACCAACAAGGACCTACTGTATAGCACAGGGAACTTGGCTCAATATTCTGTAATAACCTAAATGAGAAAAGAATTGGAAAAAGAATGGATACTTGTACGGGTATAACTGAATCACTTTGCTGTACACCTGTAACTAACACATCATTGTTAATCAACCATACTCCAATATAAAATAAAGATTAAAAAAAGAAGAACATGCCAAGATAGTAATGACCACATGAGTTGATAACCGCTAATATTATGATAAACCTTCTTCTGCATGTATTTTGTGAATATCTTTGATTATCCCATTATACTTTTTATATTTCTGGCTTCTTAAAAAATAAGTGTTGCTATAATAAAAATAATACAAACTCATTATTCAAAAATATAAACATTGAAAGAAAAGTATAAATAATGAAATACATATCATCCCCAACTTTTACCAGTCTGAGCTATCACAGTTAGAGATCTTTTCTATTCTTATGATAGCAAAATTTCATCATCCACTCAGCTTCGTGCCCTGAAAGATGAAGAGCTGTGTATGATCTTTCTATCTAAGCTGAGGTCTCAAGTTGAACCCCAAGAACTTCTACTCACAGTGGCTTTACATTTGTAATTTCCAGGTCTGCTCACTCAAAGTATCAGCTAGCATATCTCAGCATTGAAGGCTATTAGTAGGAATACTCAGGATTTAAAAGCAAATAATTTATATTTTTTTCTCAGTATTCTCTCTTTGGGGTGGGGTGGGGGTCAGAAGCTGTGCTACACGAAAATTCCACATATCATTTCTTTCTTTACTTTGGTGTTGCTTTTCAAGTTTTGGGGCACATGGTTAAGCTTTATTCCTTATTTCATTGCGACTGGAGAATTTATCACAACTGGTTTTATATTACATTATGTTGAACTCAATTTGAGGAGAAACCGTTATAGATTTATCTAGGTGTGTACACATTAGGAGGTAATATTCTAGCACTGTTTACCAACATCAAAAATCTTTTATCCAAGTGCATTTTATTTACATCATGCCAAGAACCCAAAAATTATCAATAATAGACATTACAAATTATCTGTCCTTGGCCCATGAAAACAATGGTAGTGTTTGAACAAAATATTACCCTAGTCAATTTTAAAAATATATCAAAGATGAGTTTATGCCAAAAAGCTTATTTAAGTCAGCACTTAGTCATTTCATTTATTTTTATTCTTACTTGCTGTCTGTTTAATTTTTTTTTTCTTGTGATGAGAACTCTTAGGATTTACTCTCTTAACAAACTTTCATATATAATATACAGCAGTGTTGATTATATTTAATCACGTTGTACATTACATCCCTAGTACTTATTTATCTTATAACTGGAAGTTGTACCTTTTGACTGCCTTCATCCAATTCTCATTCCTTCCCCCCGCCTCTGATAACGGCAAATCTAATCTCTTTTTCTAAGAGTTTGCCTATGTTGGTTGTTGTTTTTTTATTCCAGATGTATTTTATTTTATTCTTATTTTTATTTTTTAACATCTTTATTGGAGTATAATTGCTTTACAATGGTGTGTTAATTTCTGCTTTACAACAAAGTGAATCAGCTATACATATACTGACATCCCCTTATCTCCTCCCTCTTCCATCTCCCTCCCACCCTCCCTATCCCACCCCTCTAGGTGGTCACAAAGCACCGAGCTGATCTCCCTGTGCTATGCGGCTGCTTCCCACTAGCTATCTATTTTACATTTGGTAGTGTATATATGTCAGTGCCACTCTCTCACTTCATCCCAGCTTACCCTTCCCCCTCCCTGTGTCCTCAAGTCCATTTTGTATGTCTGCGCCTTTATTCCTGTCCGGCCCCTAGGTTCTTCAGAGCCTTTTTTTTTTTTAAAGATTCCATATATATGTGTTAGCATACGGTATTTGTTTTTCTCTTTCTGGCTTACTTCACTCTGCATGACAGTCTCTAGGTCCATCCACCTCACTACAAATAACTCAATTTTGTTTCTTTTTATGGCCGAGTAATATTCCATCATATATATGTGCCACATCTTCTTTATCCATTCTTTTGTCGATGGACACTTAGGTTGGTTCCATGTCCTGGCTATTGTAAATAGTGCTGCAATGAACATTATGGTGCATGTCTCTTTTTGAATTACTGTTTTCTCAGGGTATATGCCCAGTAGTGGGATTGCTGGGTCATATGGTAGTTCTATTTTTAGTTTTTGAAGGAACTTCCATACTGTTTTCCATAGTGGTTGTATCAATTTACATTCCCACCAACAGTGTAGGAGAGTTCCCTTTTCACCACACCCTTTCCAGCATTTATTGTTTGTAACTTTTTTGATAAAGACCATTCTGACCAGCGTGAGGTGATGCCTCATTGTAGTTTTGATTTGCATTTCTCTAATAGTGATGTTGAGCATCTTTTCTTGTTCCACTTGGCCATCTGTATGTCTTCCTTGGTGAAATGTCTATTTAGGTCTTCCACCCATTTTTTAACTGGATTGTTTCTTTGTTTGATATTGAGCTCCATGAGCTGTTTGTATATTTTGGAGACGAATCCTTTGTCTGTTGTTTCATTTGCAAATATCTCCTCCCATTCTGAGGGTTGTCTTTGTGTCTTGTTTATGGCTTCCTTTGCTGTGCAAAAGCTTTCAAGTTTAATTAAGCCCCATTTGTTTATTTTGGTTTTTATTTCCATTACTCTAGGAGGTGAGTCAAAAAACATTTTGCTGTGGTTTATGTCAAAGAGTGTTGTTCTGCCTATGTTTTCCTCTAAAAGTTTTATAGTGTCTGGTCTTACATTTAAGTCTTTAATCCATTTTGAGTTTATTTTTGTGTATGGTGTTAGGGAGTGTTCTAATTTCATTCTTTTACATGTAGCTGTACAGTTTTCCCAGCACCACTTATTGAAGAGATTGTCTTTTCTCCATCGTATATCCTTACCTCCTTTGTCAGAGATTAGTTGACCATAGGTGTGTAGGTTTATCTCTGGGCTTTCTATCCTGTTCCATTGATCTGTATTTCTGTTTTTGTGCCAGTACCATTGTCTTGATTACTGTAGCTTTATAGTATAGTCTGAAGTCAGGGAGTCTGATTCCTCCAGCTCTGTTTTTTTCCCTCAAGATTGCTTTGGCTATTCGGGGTCTTTTGTGTCTCCATACAAATTTTAAGAATTTTTGTTCTAGATCTGTACAAAATGCCACTGGTAATTTGATAGGGATTGCATTGAATCTGTAGATTGCTTTGGGTAGTATAGTCATTTTCAAATATTGATTCTTCCAATCCAGGAACATGGTATATCTCTCCATCTGTTTGTGTCATCTTTGATTTCTTTCATCAGTGTCATATCGTTTTCTCAGTACAGGTTTTTTACTTCCTTAGGTAGGTTTATTCCTAGGTATTTTATTCTTTTTGTTGCAGTGGTAAATGGGAGTGTTTCCTTAATTTCTCTCTCAGATTTTTCATCATTAGTGTATAGGAATGCAAGAGATTTCTGTGCATTAATTTATATATCCTGCTACTTTCCCAAATTTGTTGATTAGCTCTAGCAGTTTTCTGGTAGCATCTTTAGGATTCTCTATGTATAGTATCATGTCATCTGCAAACAGTGACAGCTTTACTTCTTCTTTTCTGATTTGGATTCCTTTATTTTTTTTTCTCCTCTGATTGCTGTGGCTAAAACTTCCAAAACTATGTTGAATAATAGTGGTGAGAGTGGGCAACCTTGTCTTGTTCCTGATCTTAGAGGAAATGGTTTCAGTTTTTCACTATTGAGAACGATGTTGGCTGTGGGTTTGTCATACATGGCCTTTATTATGTTGAGGTAGGTTCCCTCTATGCCCATTTTCTGGAGAGTTTTTATTATAAATAGGTGTTGAATTTTGTCGAAAGCTTTTTCTGCATCTATTGAGATGATCATATGGTTTTTATTCTTTAATTTGTTAATATGGTGTCTCACATTGATTGATGTACGTATATTGAAGAATCCTTGCATCCCTGGGATAAATCCCACTTGATCATGGTGTATGATCCTTTTAATGTGCTGTTGGATTCTGTTTGCTAGTATTTTGTTCAGGGTTTTGCATCTATGTTCATCAGTGATATTGGTCTAAATTTTCTTTTTTTGTGATATATTTTTCTGGTTTTGGTATCAGGGTGATGGTGGCTTTGTAGAATGAATTTGGGAGTGTTTCTCCGTCTGCAATTTTTGGAAGAGTTTGAGAAGGATCGGTGTTAGCTCTTCTCTAAATATTTGATAGAATTTGCCTATGAAACCATCTGGTCCTGGACTTCTGCTTTTTGGAAGATTTTAAATTATGGTTTCAATTTCATTTCTTGTGATAGGTCTGTTTACATTTTCTAATTCTTCCTGGTTCAGTCTTGGAAAATTGTACCTTTCCAAGAATTTGTCCATTTCTTCGTGGACATATTGTTGGCATATAGTTGTTTGTAGTGGTCTCTTATAATCCTTTGTATTTCTGCAGTGTCAGTTGTGATTTCTCCTTTTGCATTTCTAATTTTATTGATTTGCGTCCTCTCCCTTTTTTTCTTGATGAGTCTCGTTAAGGGTTTATCAATTTTGTTTATCTTCTCAAAGAACAAGCTTTTAGTTTTATTGATCTTTGCTATTGTTTTGTTTGTTTCTATTTCATTTATTTCTGCTCTGGTCTTTATGATTTCTTTCCTTCTACTGACTTTGGGTTTTCTTTGTTCTTCTTTCTCTAGTTGTTTTAAGTGTAGGGTTAGATTGTTTATTTGAGATTTTTCTTGTTTCTTGAGGTGAGATTGAATTGCTATAAACTTTCCTCTTAGAACTGCTTTTGCTGTATCCCATAGGTTTTGGGTCGTCGTGTTTATGTTGTCATTTGTTTCCATGTATTTTTTAATTTCTTCTTTGATTTCTTCAGTGATCTCTTGGTTATTTAGTAGTGCACTGTTTAGCCTCCATGTATTTGTGTTCTTTACAGTTTTTTTTCCTGTAATTGATTTCCAATATCATAGCGTTGTGGTCAGAAAAGATGCTTGATACGATTTCAATTTTCTTAAATTTTCCGAGGCTTGATTTGTGACCCAGGATGTGATCTAACCTGGAGAATGTTCCATGTGCCCTTGAGAAGAAAGTGTATTCTGCCACTTTTGGGTGGAATGTTCTATAAATATCAATTAAATCTATCTGGTCTATTGTGTCATTTAAAGCTTGTGTTTCCTTATTTATTTTCTGTTGGATGATCTGTCCATTGGTGTAAGTGGGGTGTTAAAGTCCCCTACTATTATTGTGTTACTGTCGACTTCTCCTTTTGTGGTTGTTAGCATTTGCTTTATGTATTGAGGTGCTCCTATGTTGGGTGCATAAACATTTATAATTGTTATATCTTCTTCTTGGATTGATCTTTTGATCATTATGTAGTGTTCCTCCTTATCTCTTGTAACAGTCTTTATTTTAAAGTCTATTTTATCTTATACAAGTATTGCTACTCCAGCTTTCTTTTGATTTCCATTTGCATGGAATATCTTTTTCCATCCCTTCACTTTCAGTCTGTATGTGTCCCTAGGTCTGAAATGGGTCTCTTGTAGACAGCATATATATGGGTCTTATTTTTGTATCCATTCAGCCAGTCTGTGTCTCTTGGTTGGGGCATTTAATCCATTTACATTCAAGGTTATTATCAATACGTATGTTCCTATTACTATTTTCTTAATTGTTTTGGGTTTGTTTTTGTGGGTCTTTTTCTCTTGTGTTTCCCACTTAGAGAAGTTTCTTTAACATATGTTGTAAAGCTGGTTTGGTGGTGCTGAATTCTCTTAACTTTTGCTTGTCTGAAAAGCTTTTGACTTCTCCATCGAATCTGAATGAGATACTTGCTGGGTACAGTAATCTTGCTTGTAGGTTTTTCTCTTTCATCACTTTAAGTATACCCTGCCACTCCCTCTGGCCTGCAGAGTTTCCACTGAAAAATCAGCTGATAACCTTATGGGGATTCCTTTGTATGTTATTTTTTGTTTTTCCCTTGCTGCTTTTAATATTTTTTTTGAATTTAATTTTTGTTAGTTTGATTAATATGTGTCTTGGTGTGTCTTTCCTAGGGTTTATCCTGTATGGGACTCTCTGTGCTTCCTGGACTTGGGTGACTATTTCCTTTCACATGTTAGGGAAGTTTTCAACTATAATCTCTTCAAATATTTTCTCAGACCCTTTCTTTTTCTCTTCTTCTTCTGGGACCCCTATAATTCGAATGTTGGTGAGTTTAGTGTTGTCCCAGAGGTCTCTGAAATTGTCTTCAATTCTTTTCATTCTTTTTTCTTTATTCTGCTCCTTGGCAGTTATTTCCACCATTTTGTCTTCCAGCTCACTTATTCGTTCTTCTGCCTCAGTTTTTCTGTTATTGATTCCTTCTAGTGTGTTTTTCTTTTCAGTTATTGTGTTGTTCATCTCTGTTTGTTTGTTCTTTAGTTCTTCTAGATCTTTGTTAAATATTTCTTGTATTTTCTCAATCTGTGCTTCCATCCTATTTCTGAGATTTTGGATCATCTTTCCTATCATTACTCTGAATTCTTTCTCAGGCAGATTGCCTATTTCCTCTTCATTTATTTGGTCTTGTAGGTTTTTACCTTGCTCCTTCATCTGTGACATATTTTTTTGCTGTCTCATTTTTTTTTCTTATGAGTGGGATTGTGTTTCTGTTTTACTGGTTGTTTGGCCTGAGGCTTCCAACACTGGAGTTTGTAGGCTATTGGGTAGAGCTGGGTCTTGGTGCTGAGATGAGGACCTCTGTGAGACCTCACTCTGATGAATATTCCCTGGGGTCTAAGGTTCTCTGTTAGTTCAGTGGTGCAGACTCAGAGCTTCCACCACAGGAGCTTCCGCCTGACCCCGGACTTGCAAACCAAGATCCCGCAAGCCACGTGGGGTGGCAAAAAAAAAAAAAAAAAAAGAGAGAGAACAATAACAAAGGAAAAAATAAAATTAGACTAGTAAACAGATATGTTAGAAAGAATATAAAAATAAAAATATAGATGAATCAACACCTGGAAGGTACTTCAGTACCACAATAGTAAAAAAGAGGAGGAGGGGGAAAGAAAGGAGGGGGGGAGGCCTTGGCTGTGGAGAGTGAGGCCTAAGCAAGGGCAAGGTTTGGACAGTGGGCAGGGACAATGCTCAGGACCCACAGGGCTGGAAAAGGCCTTGGGGGCTGTGGGGGGTGGGGCTTAGGCTCAAGGAACAGAAGGGGCCCAGGCTGCCTCCGACCCCTGGTCTCAGAGGGCAGGGGACCTCACCTGGGAGCCCAGCAGGCTTCCTGGGCTTAAGCGAGTGGGGCAATCACCCTCCTCTCCTCTCCTGCCCCTCCAGTCTGGGGTCTGGGTGGGCCCCTCCCATCTGCCTCTCCTGATCTCCCCGGCCTCCCTCCTATGCCCCCAAGGACCCATGTGGCCTGGAGGGGGATTTGGAGGGCAGTGGATCGGCCTGGGAGCTCAGCAGGCTCCCTCCTCTGTTATCTTTATTCTACTATTGAGCCCAAAAATGAATTTTTTATTTTGGTTATTATATTTTTCAGTGGGGTCTGAATATCCTCTCTTTCATTCATAATATTAGTAATTTAAGTATCTTCTTTTTTTCTTAATCAGTTTTGCTAGAGGTTATCAATTTTGTTAATCTTTTCAAAGAACCAACGTCTTATATCACTAAGTTTCTCAAATTTTTGTCTATATTCTATTGCACTGATTTCCATTCTTACATTCATAATGTCCTTCCTTTTGCTTATTCTGGGTTTAATTTGCTCTCCTTTTTCCTAGCTTCTAAATGTGGAAGTTTAGATCATTTGCTTTTAAATCTTTCTTTGTTTTTAATATAAGCACTTAGAGGTATAAATTTCTCTCTGAAGACTGCATAACTGTATCCCATAACTTTTGATATGTGCTTTTAACTATCATTCCCTTCAAAATATTTTGATTTCATTAGACTTTCTCTTTGCCCCATAGATTAGGAAGTGGCATGTTTACTTAATATCAAAATATTTGGAGATTTTCCCAGATAACTTTTCATTATTGATTTTTAATGTAATTCTGTTGTGGCTATATAATAGATAAGACAGCCTATTCTGTTATTATTTTGAATTTTAAAATGTATTAATACTTATTTATTGCTTAACATATGGTCTATATTAATGAATATTCCAGATGTACTTGAAAAGAATGTGTATTCTTCAGTTTTGGATGGAGAGTTCAATAAATGGCAATTGGGTCCAGTTGGTTTACATTGTGTTATTCATGTTTTCCTTACTTCTTTTATGACTACTTGCTTTATCAACTAAGAGAAGGGTGTTGAGAACTCCAACTATAATTGTATATTTGTTTACTTTTTCCTTCCATTCACCAGTTTTTATTTCATATATTTGGAAACTTTCTTATTATATGAATACATATTTAGAACTGTATGTCTTTTTGAGGAATAGACCATTTTATCATTAAGAAATGTTCTTCTTCACCTCTGGTAATGCTCCTTAATCCTGAAGTCTACTTTATCAGATATTAATATAGCCACTTCAGCTTTTTTTGTGGTTACTGTTAGTATTGTGCCTCTTTTTTACTCTGTGTTCTTACATATGTGTATCTCTTGTAAACAACATATAGTTTGGTTTTGCTTTTTCATCCAATCTGACATTGGAATGTTTAGTCCACTTGTATTAGTTTTCTACTGCTATATAATAAATTACCACAAATTTAGCAGCTCACAGTTCTTACGTTAGAAGTCTGGCACAGCATAACTGGATTCACTGTAAAGTTTTCACAGGATTGAAATTAAGGTTTTGGCTGCTTGCATTCTCATCTGGAGGCTTGATGAAGGAAGTTTGCTTCCAAGCTCATTCAGGTTATTAGCAGAATTTAGTTTCTTACAAATATAGGAGTGAGTTTCCCACTTCCTTGCTGGCTCTTAGCTGGTGGGTCCTCTCACCTCCTGGAGATCGCATGTATTATGTCTCTTGTGGACCTCTCACACTGTGGTAAGCAACAGAATCCTTCAAGTCCAGCTGCAGAATCCCCCTCACATTTCAAATCTCACTGATTCCTTCTGTCACCAGAGGGAGAAAATTCTGTTCTTTTAAAGATGTCCTTTTTAAAATTTATTAATTAATTTATTATTTTTGGCTGCAGGTCTTTGTTGTGGCACATGGGATCTTCCATTGTGGTGCGCGGGCTTCTCTCTAGTTGTGGCGGGTTTTCTCTCTCTAGTTGTGGTGTAAGGGCTCCAGAGGGTGTGGGCTCTGTAGTTTGTGGCATGCAGGCTCTCTAGTTGAGGCGCGTGAGCTTAGTAGTTGCAGCACGCTGGCTTAGTTGCCCCGCGGTATGTGGGATCTTAGTTCCCTGACCAGGGATCAAGCAGGCATTCCCTGCATTGGAAGGCAGATTCTTTACCACTGGACCACCAGGGAAGTCCCCAAAATTCTGTTCTTTTAAAGAGCTCCCGTGATTACGTTAGGCTCACCTGGATAATATCAACATTTTTTAAAAAAATTATTATTTATTTATTTATTTATTTATTTATTTATTTATGGCTGTGTTGGGTCTTCGTTTCTGCGCAAGGGCTTCCCCTAGTTGCAGCAAGCGGGGGCCACTCTTCATCGCGGTGCGCGGGCCTCTCACTATTGCGGCCTCTCTTGTTGCGGAGCATGGGCTCCAGACGCGCAGGCTCAGTAGTTGTGGCTCACGGGCCCAGTTGCTCTGTGGCATGTGGGATCCTCCCAGACCAGGGCTCGAAGCCGTGTCCCCTGCATTAGCAGGCAGACTCTCAACCACTGTGCCACCAGGGAAGCCCCTGGATAATATCAACATTTTAAGGTCATTGATTAGTAATCTTAATTGCATCTGCAAAATCCCTAAGGGAAAAAGGTCATGGGGGCCATCTTTGAATCCTGCCTACCACAGCATTCATATATTTAAAATCTTTTCTATTCTGAAATAATTTAGACCTGCTAGCATTTTTTCATATGTTTGAAGGCCATTTTTATATCTTTTGTGTGTGTGTGTAAAGTCTGTTAAGTTGTTTCCCATTTTTCTTTTTCTTATTTTCAGGTTTTTTCCTTTGCCACTTATTTATTTATTATTTTTGGCTGCGCCGGGTCTCAGTTGTGGCATGCGGGATCTTTGTTGCGGCTTGCAGTCTTCTTAGTTGTGGCACGCAGACTCTTAGTTGCGACATGCAGACTCTTAGTTGTGGCATGAACCCAGGCCCCTGCATTGGAAGCGTGGAGTCTTACCCACTGGACCACCAGGGAAGTCCCTGCCACTCAGTTTTTAATAATTCTTTATATACTAGGGATATTAGTCCTTTGTGGTATATGTTGCAAATATTTTTACCCTGTATATAAGTTTCATTATGACTTTATGGAATATTTTTTTCTGGCTATGCAAAACTTTAAAAATTTTATGTAGTAAAATTTATCAATCTTTTTGTTTATTGCTTTGGCTTTTGTCATAGGAAACTTTTTGCTATTTTGAGGTTAAAGAGGAACTTACCATGTTTTCTGCTAGTACATGATTTCATTCTTTACATTTAGGTCTCTAATCCACTTGGAGTTTATTCTTATGTATGACATTAGGTATGGATCTAATTTTATGTTTTTCGAAATGCCTATCCAGCTGTCCCAATACCATGTATTAAAAAGTCCATCCTTGACGCAGTCATCCTTGACTCATTCTTTGCCTTCCCCCCACCCCCGAAACTATGTATTTTGAAGACTTCCTCTTTAAATTACCTATACTTTTAATTTCCTCCCCTATTCCAATCTATCTGGATATTTCTTGGAATTTTCAGACTTAGTGAGTGGTTGTAGACCAGACTTTGGCCCCATCATTAAGCCATCTCTTCTCTCTTCCCCAGTTTTCCTCCATGTGTCTGCTCACCATGAAGCCTGACAGTAGGGCAGGAGTGTGGCAGGAGCAAGAGAAACTACATGCTGGAATTTGGAGATTTTTCTCCTCTTACAGTTATTTTGAAATTTCAGAATTCTCTGTCTTTAATTTCCTGAAGGCATAAATTTATTTATTTTTTGTTTTTGTATTGTTTTTGGAAGAAATAGTGTGAGACAGGTAGCCAAGTGGCCATCACTATCTTCAGCTATCTCAGACCATTTATATAACTATTGATATGATTAAAGTATAACACTTGTTATTTGTTTTTCATTTTTGATTGACATATAATTCATATAACATAAATTTCACTGTTTTTAAGTGTACACTTCAGTAGTTTTTAGTATATCCACTATGTTGTACAACTATCACCACTATCTAATTCCAGAACGTTTCCATCACCCCAAAAGAAGTACACTACCTATTAGCAGTTAGCCCCCATTTCCTCCTCATTCCATCCCTGGCAACCACTAATTTACTTTGTCTCTATGGGTTGAACAATTCTGGACATTTCATATAAATGGAATCTTAAAACCTGTGGTCTCTTGTGGTTGGATTCTTCCACCTAACATAATGCTTTCAAGGTTCATCCATGTTGTAGCATGTATCAGCACTTCACATTCTTTTTTATGGCTAAATAGTATGAAATATACCACATTTTGTTTATCAGTTCATCAGTTGATGGATAGTTGTCTCCATTTTTAAGCTATTACGAATAATACTGCTATGAACATTCATGTACATGTTTTTGTGTAGACGTGTTTTCAATTTTCTTGGGTGTATACCTATGAGTGGAATTGCTGAGTCATATGGTAATTCTATGCTTAACTTTTTGAGGAACTGCCAAACTATTTTGTACAGTAGCTGCATAATTTTACATTCCCACCAGCAACGTATGAGGGTTCCAATTTCTCCACATCCTTGCCAATGGCCGTCCTTTTAAAAAATTGTAACCATTTTTGTGGGTGTGAAGTTGTATTTCGTTGTAATTTTGATTTGTATTTCCCTAATGATGAATGATGTTGAGCATCTTTTCATGTGCTTATTGCCCATTTATATATCTTCTTTGGTGGAATGTCTATTCAAATCCTTCACCCATTTTAAAATTGAGATATTTTCCTTTTTACTGTTGAATTGTTCTTTATATATTCTGGATACTAGATCCTTACCAGATATATAATTTGGAAAATTCTTCTCCCATTCTGTTGTCATTTTACTTTATGTGTCCTTTGAAGCATAAAAAATTTTTATTTTTGATGAAGTCTAATTTACCTATTTTTTCTTTGATTGCTTGTGCTTTGGGTGTCATATCTAAGAAACTATTATCTAATGCAAGGTCATACAGATTTTCATCTGTATCATTCCAAGAGTTTTATAGTTTTAGCTCTTACCTTTGGGCCTTTGAGTTAATTTTTATATATGGTGTGAATTATGGGCCCAATTTCATTCTTTTACATGTGGATATCCAGTTGTCCCAGTACCATTTGTTGAATGGTTTTGGCACTCTCATCAAAAATCAACTGATTTTGACCATAGATGTATGGGTTTATTTCTAGACTTTCAATTTTTTTTTCTTTTTTACCATTTCATGTATAACTTAAGAGCCTTACAATAGAAAGTATCTACTTCCTTCCTCCTGCCTTTTGGTAGTTTTGTCATACTTTTACTTCTAAATGTGTTATAAATCCCACAAAACACTGTTATTATTTTTTCTTTAAGTAGTCAATTATTTTTTAAGAAATTAAGATAGGGAAAACCATTCCCCACATGGTTATCATTTCTGATGCTCTTCATTCATATTATAGAACAAAGTTCTTCTGCCCAAAGAAGTTCCTTTAAAATTTTTTTATAGTATGGGTCTATTGGCAACAAGTTCTCTCAGCTTTTGTCTTTAAATGTCTTTATTTCACCTTAATTTTGAAGAATATTTTTATTGGATATAGAATTCTGAGTTAACATTTTTTTCTTTCTGCACTGTAAAAATGTCATTCCATTGTTTTATGGCTTGTATTGTTTGTGATGAAAAGTCAGTAAATCTTATTATTTCCCTGTATATAATGTATCCTCAGATTTTCTTGTTATTTTTAGTTTTCAGAAATTTGATTATCACAGTCTTGACTACTTTAGCTATATAGTAAGTGTAGAAATTAGGTAGACTGATTCTCCTACTTTATTCTTTTTTCAAAATTGTTTTAGCTATTCTAGTTCCTTTGCCTTTCTATATAAATTTTAGAATAATCTTGTCTGTCAATATCAAAACTTATGATATTTTGATAGGAATTGAATTAAACTGTATATTAATTTGAGGAGAATTGACCTCTTTACTAGGCTGTTTTCTAATCCTTGAATATAGTATGTCTCTCCATACATTTATTTTTAATATGATATTTAAATGTTTTTATTTTTATTTTTATTTTTTTATTTTATATTTTTTAATAGTTATTACAGCTAAGAACAGGGCAACCTGAACTCATCTAGGGGTTAGCAAATGTGTACCTAAGGAATTGACTTTTTTTTTTTTTAATTAATTAATTAATTAATTTATGGCTGTGTTGGGTCTTCGTTTCTGCGCGAGGGCTTCCTCCAGTTGTGGCAAGCGGGGGCCACTCTTCATCGCGGTGCGCGGGCCTCTCACTATCGCAGCCTCTCTTGTTGCAGAGCACGGCTCCAGACGTGCAGGCTCAGGAATTGTGTCTCACGGGCCCAGATGCTCCGCGGCATGTGGGATCTTCCCAGACCAGGGCTCGAACCCGTGTCCCCTGCATTGACAGGCAGATTCTCAACCACTGCGCCACCAGGGAAGCCCTAAATGTTTTTATTTAATACAATTTCAAACTTTCACAAAAGTCAAAAGAATAGTCTAAGAAACATCTGTATTCCCTTTATCCAGATTCACCAATTGTTAATATTTTGCTCCATTTGCTTTATTATTTGCTCTCACTCTCTCTCTTTTTTTAACCATTTGAAAGTACCTTCCAGATATTATGATCCTCTCTCTCCCCATACATTCGTGTTTTTTTTTTTTAGATCTTTGATTTCTTTTAACAGTTTTGTAGTTTTCAGCATACAAGTTCTGCACATGGTTTGTTACAGATTTACATCTAACTAGTTCCTTTTTGTTGTTGTTGTTTGAGAATTTATAAATGGTACTGTAGTTTTGATTTTGGTGTCCATATGTCTAAACTCAGTATATGGAAATACAATCGATTTATGTCTTGTATCTTGTAATGTTGCTGAATTCATTTAATAGTTTTATGAAATTTTAATAGTTAAAATAGTTAATAGTTTAACTATTAACTATAGTTTAACTATTAACTATAGTTTAATAGTTTTATGAAATTTTTTGTGGATTCCTTGGGATTTTATACATAGACAATTACATCATATGCAAATAAGAACAGTTTTATTTCTTCCTTTCTGATCTGTATGTCTTTTATTTCCTTTTCTTGCCTTATTGCACTGATTAGAACTTCTAGCACTATGTTGAATAGGAGTGGTGAGAGAGAACATCCTTGCCTTGTTCCTTATCTTGGAGGGTAAGTTTTAGTGGTCACTCTAGGTATTTTATTATGTATACATAACATCACAATCTATTGTGTCTTCATTTTACCAGTTCTGGTGAACTATAATAACTTTACCTCCCTTTACATCCATTCCCCCGCCAACACCACCCCCCCATTCATAGGCATTGTTTGGGATATGTGAGGTAAAAATAAAACCAAGGGAATTCATCACTGTGTCTTTCCTCAGGTCCCCAGGTCCCAAGGTCCCCAGTCAGTTTGCTTTTTTCTCTCCATCTTTCAGAGTCTTCTTATGTTTGTTTTATATATAACACCCAGTGTTTTTAGTTGTACTTAGTGAGAGGAATAGAAAAAAGTACATCTACTCCATCTTCCAGAAAGTGGAAATCCTCAGATACTTTATTTTTCAGTTCTTGAATTTCTGTCTCTTTTATTATATTCACATCTTCCTTCATGCCCTTGAACATATTTATAAAAGCTTATTTAAAATCCTTGTCTACTGTTTTCATCATCTTGTCAGTTTTGGGTCTGTTTCTATTGATATGTTTTCTCCTAGTTGTGGGTTACATTTTTCTGCTTCTTTGCCTATCTAGTAATTTTTTATTGTACACTGGATATTATGAAGACTATGAGGCTATGTTGTTGAGTGGATTTTGTTGTCTTCTTTAATAGTGTTGAGTTTTGTTCAAGCAAGTAGTTTCTTTTTTCTTTTTCTCTTCTTTTTTAAGCAGTTGTTAATTTACTTAGGATCATCTTGATACTTTTGAGGCATGTTTTCAAGTTTTGTTAAAGAAACTCTAAAATAACTTTTTTGCTATTACTAGGTTATTGTAATTCCTAAAGCAGGGTCTTTCTGGAGTCTCTACTGAATGCCCAGTCTCCAGGATCTTTCTGGAGTCTCTGCTGAATGTTTGGCAATGTCTCTTTACTCTGGCTTATGGGAGCTTGAACGTTTCCCAGCCCAGTGTGATCTCTGGTAATTGTTATTTCCTTAGTAGTTATTCTTTATTCAGTCTCATGGAATCTAATCCAATTAGTGTGCAGCTAAGTAGTTTAGCACTAGTAGTAAAAGTAGCAAAGATTCAAGGGGATCCCTGTATAGACTTCTAGTGTTCCTTCTATGAACAAATCTCTTTTCTATGGTACACTGTCCCACAAAACCCAGCTGCCTTATAACTTTGAATTCCAATCTCTGTTTCCTTAGCTTGTTGAAATCATTGAACTCTGTTTGGTCCCCCTACCTGTGCTGTAGCTGAAAATTACTTCCAAGAAAAAGGCAAGAACAATCATGTGGTTCACCTTGTTTGTTTCCCTTCTCTTGAGGATCACAGTCCTGTGCTATATATGTCCAACATCTGAAGACATTTATTTCATACATTTTGTCCAGTTTCAGAATTTTTTTTAATTGTGGAAGGGCTAATTGAATACTATTACTCCATTATGGTCATTGTGGAAATGCTCTTTTATGTTTTGAAAAGACAAGTTTGGCTGCTGGAGAATGGATTGGGTGAGGTGTAAGAATACAAGCAGATAGACCTGTTGGGAGTCTATTCCAGGGTCCAGGAAAGAGATGATGGGGGCTTTGGACTATTTTGGAAATATAGGTAAGTGAATGAATGAGCTAATACTTATTAGAAGTTCAATAGGTTTAAACAAATGTTTTAAATAATTTATTTGAAATGAAAATAACCTCTTATTTTGCTTTCTACTTTTACTAGTGTTCTTTTCTTCTGTTTGTCCTTATACACTCCTAGTATGGGAGAGAGAGAGAGAATTATTTCACTTTTCAGATGAATAAACTAATACTTGAATGGTGGAATCACTCACCCCATGTTCCAAGGAAACAGTACTAGATCCCAGGCCCCCAGACTACTAAAAGCTCCATAAGTGCGGCTTTCAAACTGGCTGGAACTGTCACGCCAGATGACATAGGAGTCTTTAAAGTCTTTAGAAGCTTCTACTTATGGAGAAAATAGTCTCCCTTCAGGAAGTCTTTGTGTTGAAACTGAATGTACACTTCATACCTAAAATTGGGCTCATTACTGTCCTTGAAAGAACTAAACTTATTTTATCTTGATGGGCCTTTCTTCAAATGACTTATAGTAGTTCCTGGGAAAATGGATTCTGTCCCCCAAAGCACAATGCTTCTATAGTAACCACAGTTCTACAGATGAGAGTTTATTTTAATTATTAAAATGTTTAAAAGTCCTTTATAACAGACTTACAATTTCATACCCTAAGTTTTCCCTCCTATTTCTCATTGTCCTTTTGTAACTCAATGATTAACACTCTTTTGATTATTGTTTTATATTATTCCCCCATGTGATCAAAAACCAAGGCATGCTGTAGGCAACACTGTGGAGTCGATGGATTTCACTTCTGTTCATTTTCTTCCTACCCTCCCAACCCTTTGCTGAGGCCGTTTTTCTTTCTTTCACTTATGGAGAATCAAAATCTTTTCTGATCATAAAGACTGCAGCATGACACAGTCATCAGTTCTGGGCTTCAATCTTGCCTGGCCTTCTGGACTGGTCTTGGGACTTTAAGTAAAGTTCTTAGGGAGCTATAATAATAGTAATGATCTCAATGTTGCAATAAGAGTTAGAGGAAATAATATATGTAGAGTGTTTAGCACACTGCCTTGCACACAGTTAGTACTCACCTGTTTTTTTGTTCTTTCATTTTGTGAACATGAATAAAAGTGTGATTATAATTGCCCTCAGTACTTTCAGTGGGATGGATGGGCAGTGGAGAAGAGTGACACGTAACTGGAATCAGTTTACTTCTTTTCGGGACTCACTGTTTTATTCGTATTAAGCTCTGAGTTAAATCATGCTTCTTGCTTCTATCCCTCACAACTGAAATGACACAGTTCTTTATTTCTCTCATTTCTAAAATTGCTAGCAATGTTTTGGCCAGGTAAAGCATTTGTGCATATACGAGAGAGGGTTTTTTTCACAACAGGGAATCTTCCACAACCTTCCAGGATTGTATTAGGCAGTCTGCTCCTGTGTTCCCTCAGGGCATTTATCAAATAGAAGATAGTGTTTGATTTGTTGACTGTCTCCTTTCCACTACACTATAAACTCCTCAAGAGCAGAAACGATAACTTTATTTCCCAGCAAATTCCCAGCAGAGTGCTTGGTACATATTTCATATTCAACAAATATTTATTGAATAAGTGAATAATAATATAATAAATACCACAATAGCCTCTTATCTTTGTCCTGTGTACCACCTCCCCAAAGTCTATTTATATGAATCTGATCACTCAACAATTCAACTGTTATTGACAGCCTGCTGTTAGCAAGGCTACATTTGTGATGCACTGAAAGACACAGGGATGAAGAAGACGTGGTCCGACCTGAACAAAGTGACAAGGGTTATATAAGTTCAAGGATCATATTCTTTCTCTGGTCAAAATTTTCAGTGGCTCCCTGTTGCTCATAGGATAAAGTCCAAACTCTTTGGTATGATATTCAAGGCCTTTTATAGGCTAACCCTAACTTTTTTTCCATCACTATCATCTATTGCTCCTCCAACCATATGGTAGTGGTTTTTAGTTCCATCTACCCAGCACCCTTCCTAACAGATTTCCTGTCAGGCTGTGGTGACTTGTTGAGAGGTGGGATCCTGCTCTTCTTGATAGCTCTTCTTGATCTAATTTTTCTGCATGAAAACATTCTCCCTTTTGCTTAAAAGAGCTAGAATTCTCACCCATTGATACATGAAAATCCTCCTTTTCAACTGATTGGCTTCCTTACTGCCTCCTGCATATGGCTGCTATTTCTGCTGGTACTTTTATTCAATTACTCCTTTGGAAGTCCCTCTTCTAAGAGCTCCACTTATTAGCCCTATGATTCCTTTAAGGCCAAGGTCTAATCCTACTTATTTTCCAGAACATTTTCCTCCTTCTTTATCTCTACCTTTCCCTTTACCAGTGTTATTACAGCTCCCTTGAAAATCTGAAATCCCTTTTCTTTGTCACTTGAAATATGCTGCCTATTTTGTCATTTTTCTTTTTCATATATAGATCCCCTTTCTCACTGCAGAACATGGATTTTCAAAGTGTGCTCCAAGGACCCTTCGGGGCCCCTGAGAACCTTTCAGTCGGTATATGAGGTCAAAACTATTTTCAAAATAATATTAAGACATTATTTGTCTTTTTAACTCTGATTCTCTCACAAGTGGAATTTTCTTGATGCTATATGACATGTGATATCCTGACAGACGAAATGCAAAAGCAGATATGAGAATCCAGTTGTCTTTTATTAGGCCAGACATTAAAGAGATTCACATAAATGTAAAATAATTCCAATCTTTTCATTACTTTTTTTGGACATCTGGGTTGCTTCCAAGATTTTGCAATTATGAATGAAACTGCAATATTTGCATTGAATGGCACTGATAAACTTGGTCTTCTCATTAAGCTATACAACCGTAATATATATTACTGGAAGAGAAATCTTCTTATCGGTAAACTAAGTATATTTACAAATTCTGCCTTCTAAATTGATCCTAAAATACACATTCCAAGTTTTACAAGATAGTCAAGTGTGTAGAATGTAAAATCATCACGTTGATGTTTCCCTGTTTATATACGTGATGAAAATGCTTCCTTAAGACCATCTCCACAGCCTATGCTGAGTGTGAATGCATCCCTGGTGCAGTTTGTTCTTCTGCTGTAGGGTTTCTCAAGATAGGGGAATTTAAAAAGAGATTATGTGGGCTTCCCTGGTGGCACAGTGGTTGAGAATCTGCCTGCCAATGCAGGGGACACGGGTTCGAGCCCTGGTCTGGGAAGATCCCACATGCCGCGGAGCGACTAGGCCCGTGAGCCACAATTGCTGAGCCTGCGCGTCTGGAGCCTGTGCTCCGCAACAAGAGAGGCCGCGATAGTGAGAGGCCTGCGCACCGCGATGAAGAGTGGCCCCCACTTGCTGCAACTGGAGAAAGCCCTCACACAGAAACGAAGACCCAACACAGCCATAAATAAATAAATAAATAAAATTTTTAAAAAAAAAGTAGATTAAAAAAAAAAAGAGATTATGTGTAGTTTAAGAAAGATATTCAGTATATTGAAAGAGACATTGGTTTTTAAAAACCTGAGAAATATGGTTTTCTTGGCTGATTTAGGCCATTTACTTTTTTGTCTTAGACAATATAGTTTTCATAAAAATATGGTATTTTTGTTAAGTTGTAATAGGCATAATATTGTTACTTTAAAATGAATAAAGAAATATTTAAATATTTTCTCATTCTTTATTTCTAATATGGTAAATATTAATAGATAAAACTCACATAAACAAAAGCTTTGGGATCCTCAAATTTTACAAAGTGGAAAGAGGTCCTGAAACCAAAAGTTTAAGAGTTGCTGCTCTAGATTATGAGATCAGGAAGCAGGTGTCATATCTCTTGGTGTATCCATTGCCATGCACATTTTAAGATTTCAATAAATGTTAATTGATTGTGAAAGTGTGGAAATTTGGGGCACAGATGTCAATAAGTGAAAGTAATTTTTTAGGGGGAACATTTTGTCATCATATTAAATGTTACATTTTTATTTCCTAGGTGTAATTCCCAAGCTATGATAACCTTAAACTGCTGCATGTTTGTGAATATAAAAACACTTTATTGAACCTGTGTGCAGCTATCAATCAATCAGTCAGGACGCTCCTGGGCGTCACCATAGGGAAGAAGATATTGTTCAGAAAAATGTGAAGCCTATAAAACGTTTGCTGGGAATGTTAATTTACAAATGCCCCCACCATAGAATGAGAGAGCTTCAGGAGGGAAAACAGTGTCATAAAAAATGCCCAAGATTAAGGGGAAGCAGCTGCATTAAAGAGCTGCTTGGCACAAACTATTTGATTTTAATTGCATGGAACATAATTGGCCCCAATTGTTTTGTGAAAGATTCAGAAACAAAAGAACAGCAAGAAAAAACAAATAATGGTTCAAGAACTGTTTTAAAGCAAGACAATGAGATTTCATTTCAACCTAAATTATCCCTTAAGGCACATTTTCTGCAAAGTAGGAAATTAAATTTCAATTAAGGTTTTCTAAACCTGCCTTGGAGATTTAGTTAAGAAGCTGTAAATATATCAGATTTTTAAAAATGGTCTCCAGTAAAACCTTAATTCTCTTCTTTATTAGAGGATTTTGTATTTCCCTGTTCTTTGACCTAAGATTCTCATCATTTATGGATGAAAGCTTCTGAAAATGCCTTAAGTCTTAGATCGGTCTTAGCATACAGTCTTAGATTAAACTAATAATCAAAGTCTTTCCCTAAAATCCCACTTGCATCAAGTGCTTTATCTCAGGGACCAGCAAACTTTCTATAAAGGTTTTGTGGGCTATAAGGTTTCTGTGGCAATCACTCAACTCTGCCTTTGCTGGAAAACAGCCACAGAAATATGTAAAGAAGTGGGCATGGCTGTGTTATAATAAAACTTTATTTACAAAAACAGGAGGTAAGACAGATTTGGCCTTTTGCTGACCACAGTTTGCCCACTCTTAGTCTAATCAAATCCAGAAGCCTCACTCTGGCATCTCAGCAGGACACTTCATCATTTGTCTTTGCCTAATCTTCCTATTGTTCCTCAATATTAAGTCTAGTTCCAGTCTATAAAGAAAAAAATGTTGCCTGCCATTCCAGTTCTAGGATCAAGTCATTAGCCACTGCAGTCACCCACAGTGTACCCTGAGGGGAATTCAGGATGGAGAAAAACAGGAAGCATTCTGTGCTTTGGATATATTGGCCCCTAGATAATTAAGATAATTCTCTAAGGAGAAATTTCAGTGACCCCCAGATTCTTGCATCTTCCTGTACATAGAAAAGCACTAAAATTATTAATTTGAGATGTCTGTTCTTTGTGATTGGCAGGAATCTTTTTATGCTCGACTACATGTTTTTCCCAGCAAAAAAAGTTCACGTATATCCTGGCTCCTCCCTTATCTCTTTGGAGAATTTCCTCAGAGCTATCTGAGTGGCTGAGAGATATCCTGGGCTATAGTCCTCAGAATAATACTTAACTCACAGTTTTTATGTTGTGCATTTTTTTTTCAGTTGATAAGTCTAAGTGTCCCCACATTTCCCAAATGCTCTGCTCATTCTGCCTTCAGAACTTTGCATATGTGGATCCCTACCAGGAATAGCTTCTGCCCTTTATTATGCCTTTCCAAGTCTGCCCCATCCTTTAGGGTCTAGCTACACCTTCTTTAAGAAGCCTTTATGGATAACTCCAACAAACATTCCTCTTTCCCTTTACTCAATCCTTCATGACTATCCATAGCACTTAGTAAGGCAAAATATTCTGAAATTATTTCAGACCATTTAGTCAATTACAATACTATACTACAACTTATATAGGTCTCTAATTGACTTGTTTAGACAATCTAAATCTTGCTCTGGACGGCAGGAGCCTACTCATGGCTGGATTTACTGAAAAGCTAATTAAACTTTCCCTTTAGGGACCTTCGTTTGCTCAGGTTCCTGTACTTAATTTTGTATTTATTATTTTATATTCTCTTACTTAAAGAGGGCCTCCAATTGTGTATAAGCTTCAGGATCTACAAAACCTGGATCTGTCCCTGGGCTTACTACAAAGCCTGGCACAAGGTTGGTACAACAAAGATTGCTTTGTCTCTCAATCTCCATTTTCCTTGCTGGAATGCTTGCCTCCTAGGTTGTTGCATGAGGGAGAAATACACATCTATCTTGTTTAAATAACTGTTTCTGGAGTCCTTCTGTATTAGCAGCTTAGACCTTCCACTATAAGCTGGTCACAGTAAGTGCTCAAAAATATTTATTGAACTAAGTGTGACCATTAACTAAGAAACAGATCAATGCAGACCCACTATTCAGAACCACTCTGCTCCTCATCTAACCAAAGTATTCATGCTACATTTGCATTTTATAGACTAAAAAGTGATAGGCTATATTTATATAATAAAAGTATATGTGCTTATAACTGCATTTTGTGCAGGGAAGGCAATTTACTTTTGGAGAATGTATATAAAGCAAATTAGAGCAGTAGTTTGCATAGGTGGCCCCATTAAAATGGACTGCTTACTTCACTTGGGCACAACTCATCAAACTTTGCTTATTAACTCCAGGCTCAAGAGGAAGGCAATCGAAGCAGGGAATCTAGTGTTATGGTGTGTGTGTGTGTGTGGGTGTGTGTGTGTGTTGGAGGGTGGTGAGGTGGGGAGTGGAGACAAAGAAAAGACGGTGAATGTTCACAGTTAGAGGAATGGAGATTGGTCAAACGGTGGTAGAGTGCAGCTAGGAGCAGCTATCAATCAATCAGTCTGTAACACTTCAGTAAGTAGCAAAGGGGAAAGCAGGGTAGGAGGCCATAAAACAGACTGTCTATTTTAGTATCTATTTTAGACTATCTATTTTAGTGAGGCCCAATGAGCTTACTAGAAGAGAGAGAAACCCCACTGTTGTTCCAGACAGGACTGAGTCCTGTATTTCATCAAGGGAATCATGTTACTTGTTGTAAAAGATCAATGGCAGCAATGGCATTGTTTTTAAAGAATGGCTATCTGTGACTTCTGTGTCAAGTTGTTAAAAAGTTTTACATATTGCAATCTCCTCTATTCTACTACAAACCCATTAAATAGTAGATAAAATTTTAAATATATATATATATTTATATGTATCATGCTAATTTTTATATAATTTTATATATGTAATGTATATATTTTTAAAATTTTGGGCTGTACTCAAAAACAAGAAGATGGAAAATATTCAAGAAGCAAAAATGGGGAGATTTCCCTCAAACAATAAAAACAAATACCCAAGAATCCGCAGTAACAAGTAGAAGCCAAAGCCTCAGAACCCATAGGAACCAGGACTGAACACAAGCCATGGGCAGATAGGAGCAAAAGCAGAACACGCAGTGATGAAAGCTGGAGGCCCAGTTAGCACTGCTCACTCATGAACAGAATCCCAAAAGAAAAGTACCCACTCAGATCTTGGGCAGAGACAAAGTCACCTGCCTAATGACTCTCTTATGAAGAAAAAAGAATAAGGTAGTGAGATAGACTTTGGGGGTGAGGAGGAACAAATTAGATTGAGTATCTGGAGAGGGCTAAATGATATTTGACTTGATGATAAGAAGTTGACTGCCAAGTGAAGATTTAGGGGCAGAGAAAAGAGCTATTTGAAAGGCCCTAACGCAGGAAAGAGGTCGGTGTGACTAAAACGTACTGAGAGAGTAAAGGAGTAGTAAAAGATGAGATTGGAGGAATACACAGGGACTTAGCGTATATGTAAATTTTGGCCATGTTGGCAGTCTAGACTGAGGCAGGAAGTCTCCTTGACATTTCTAAGCACAAAGAATTAACGGATAAAATACAAAAATACATTTAAAACACATGGTTGATTTCTAAAACAAGAACAAGACATCCCCAGGTGCTAGAAATGAATATCAGAGTAGTAAGAAAAAGTTGAAGCCAGGTTTCCACAGAGCTGGAACTCCAGGCTTGGGGTCTCTTCCCTCCACTGTCACTGAGCTGCCCTGGAGCCCAATGGGAGGGTGGCCTCACTGAGGCTGCTGGCTCTGGAGGGACCCCACCGGCTAAAGCTGCAACCGTCCTTGGGACCACGGGCCAGTTCCCTGAAACCTGGAACTCGAAGGCCACCTATATTCACATAAAGAAAGGATTTTTCCATTTGGAGGTCAACATGTCAGAGGTTCTTGGTGCTCCAGCCAGGTGTCAGGCCTTAGCCTCCGAGGTGAAGGAGCCAACTCCACGACATTGGACCACCAGAGACGTCCCAGCCCCACATAATATCAATTGGTGAAAGCTCTCCCAGGATCTCCATCTCAACACTAAGACCCGGCTCCACCCAACGGCCAGCAAGCTCCATTGCTGGATGCCCCATGCCAAACAACTAGCAAGACAAGAACACAACCCCATCCACTAGCAGAAAGGCTGCCTAAAATCATAACAAGTTCACAGACACCCCAAAACACACCACAGGATGCGGCCCTGCCCACCAGAAAGATAATATCCAGTCCCACCCACCAGAACACAGGCACCAGCCCCCTCCACCAGTAAGTCTACACAAGCCACTGAACCAAACTCACCCACTGGGGGCAGACACCAAAAACAACAGGAACTATGAACGTGCAGCCTGCGAAAAGGAGACCCCAAACACAGTAAGTTAAACAAAATGAGAAGACAGAGAAATATGCAGCAGATGAAGGAGCAAGATAAAAACCCACCAGACCAAACAAAGAAGAGGAAATAGGCATTCTACCTGAAAAAGAATTCAGAGAAATGATAGTAAAGATGATCCAAAATCTTGGAAATAGAATGGAGAAAATACAAGAAACGTTTAACAAGGACCTAGAAAAACTAAAGAGCAAACAAACAATGATGAACAATACAATAAATGAAATTAAAAATTCTCTAGAGGAGAATCAATAGCAGAATAACTGAGGCAGAAGAACAGATAAATGACCTGGAAGATAAAATAGTGGAAATAACTGCTGCAGAGCAGAATAAAGAAAAAAGAATGAAAAGAATTGAGGACAGTCTCAGAGACCTCTGGGACAGCATTAAATGCACCAACATTCGAATTATAGGGGTCCCAGAAGAAGAGAAAAAGAAAGGGTCTGAGAAAATATTTGAGGAGATTATAGTTGAAAACATCCTTAACATGGGAAAGGAAATTGTCAATCAAGTCCAAGGAGCGCAGAGAATCCCATACGGGATAAATCTAAGGAGAAACACGCCAAGACACATATTATTCAAACTATCAAAAATTAAATACAAAGAAAAAATATTAAAAGCAGCAAGGGAAAAGCAAGAAATAACATACAAGGGAATCCCCATAAGGTTAACAGCTGATCTTTCAGCAGAAACTCTGCAAGCCAGAAGGGAGTGGCCAGACATATTTAAAGTGATGAAAGGGAAAAACCTACAACCAAGATTACTCTACCCAGCAAGGACCTCATTCAGATTCGATGGAGAAATTAAAACCTTTACAGACAAGCAAAAGCTGAGAGAGTTCAGCACCACCAAACCAGCTTTACAACAAATGCTAAAGGAACGTCTCTAGGCAAGAAACACAAGAGAAGGAAAACACCTACAATAACAAACCCAAAACATTTAAGAAAATGGGAATAGGAACATACATATCGATAATTACCTTAAATGTAAATGGATTAAATGCTCCCACCAAAAGACACAGACTGGCTGAATGGATACAAAAACAAGACCCATATATATGCTGTCTACAAGAGACCCACTTCAGACCTAGAGACACATACAGACTGAAAGTGAGGGGATGGAAAAAGATATTCCATGCAAAAGGAAATCAAAAGAAAGCTGGAGTAGCAATTCTCATATCAGACAAAATAGACTTTAAAATAAAGACTATTACAAGAGACAAAGAAGGACACTATATAATGATCAAGGGATCGATCCAAGAGGAAGGTATAACAATTGTAAATATTTATGCACCCAACATAGGAGCACCTCAATACATAAGGCAAATACTAACAGCCATAAAAGGGGAAATTGACAGCAACACAATCATAGTAGGGGACTTTAACACTCCACTTTCACCAATGGACAGATCATCCAAAATGAAAATAAATAAGGAAACACAAGCTTTAAATGATACATTAAACAAGATGGACTTAATTGATATTTATAGGACATTGCACCCAAAAACAACAGAATACACATTTTTCTCAAGTGCTCATGGAACATTCTCCAGGATAGATCATATCTTGGGTCACAAATCAAGCCTTGGTAAATTTAGGAAAATTGAAATCGTATCAAGTATCTTTTCTGACCACAACGCTATGAGACTAGATATCAATTACAGGAAAAGATCTGTAAAAAATACAAACACATGGAGGCTACACAATACACTACTTAATAACGAAGTGATCACTGAAGAAATCAAAGGGGAAATCAAAAAATACCTAGAAACAAATGACAATGGAGACACGACGACCCAAAACCTATGGGACGCGGCAAAAGCAGTGCTAAGAGGGAAGTTTATAGCAATACAAGCCTACCTCAAGAAACAGGAAACATCTCGAATAAACAACCTAACCTTGCACCTGAAGCAATTAGAGAAAGAAGAACAAAAAACCCCCAAAGCTAGCAGAAGGAAAGAAATCATAAAGATCAGGTCAGAAATAAATGAAAAAGAAATGAAGGAAACAATAGTAAAAATCAATGAAACTAAAAGCTGGTTCTTTGAGAAGATAAACAAAATTGATAAACCATTAGCCAGACTCATCAAGAGAAAAAGGGAGAAGACTCAAATCAATAGAATTAGAAATGAAAAAGGAGAAGTAACCACTGACACTGCAGAAATACAAACGATCATGAGAGACTACTACAAGCAACTCTATGCCAATAAAATGGACAACCTGGAAGAAATGGACAGATTCTTAGAAATGCACAACCTGCCGAGACTGAACCAGGAAGAAATAGAAAATATGAACAGACCAATCACAAGCACTGAAATTGAAACTGTGATTAAAAATCTTCCAACACACAAAAGCCCAGGACTAGATGGCTTCACAGGCGAATTCTATCAAACATTTAGAGAAGAGCTAACACCTATCCTTCTCAAACTCTTCCAAAATATTGCAGAGGGAGGAACACTCCCCAACTCATTCTACGAGGCCACCATCACCCTGATACCAAAACCAGACAAAGATGTCACAAAGAAAGAAAACTACAGGCCAATATCACTGATGAACATAGATGCAAAAATCCTCAACAAAATACTAGCAAACAGAATCCAACAGCACATTAGAAGGATCATACACCATGATCAAGTGGGGTTTATCCCAGGAATGCAAGGATTCTTCAATATATGCAAATCAATCAACGTGATACACCATATTAACAAATTGAAAGAGAAAAACCATATGATCATCTCAATAGATGCAGAGAAAGATTTGACAAAATTCAACACCCATTTATGATAAAAGCCCTGCAGAAAGTAGGCATAGAGGGAACTTTCCTCAACATAATAAAGGCCATATATGACAAACCCACAGCCAATATTGTCCTCAAAGGTGAAAAACTGAAACCATTTCCACTAAGATCAGGAACAAGACACGGTTGCCCACTCTCACCACTATTATTCAACATAGTTTTGGAAGTGTTAGCCACAGCAATCAGAGACGAAAAAGAAATAAAAGGAATCCAAATCGGAAAAGAAGAAGTAAAGCTGTCACTGTTTGCAGATGACATGATACTATACATAGAGAATCCTAAAGATGCTACCAGAAAACTACTAGAGCTAATCAATGAATTTGGTAAAGTAGCAGGATACAAAATTAATGCACAGAAATCTCTTGCATTTCTATACACTAATGACAAAAAATCTGAAAGTGAAATTAAGAAAACACTCCTGTTTACCATTGCAACAAAAAGAATAAAATACCTAGGAATAAACCTACCTAAGGAGACAAAAGACCTGTATGCAGAAAATTATAAGACACTGATGAAAGAAATGAAAGATGATACAAATAGATGGAGAGATATACCATGTTCTTGGATTGGAAGAATCAACATTGTGAAAATGACTCTACTACCCAAAGCAATCTACAGATTCAATGCAATCCCTATCAAACTACCACTGGCATTTTTCACAGAACTAGAACAAAAAATTTCACAATTTGTATGGAAACACAAAAGACCCCGAATAGCCAAAGCAATCTTGAGAACGAAAAATGGAGCTGGAGGAATCAGGCTCCCTGACTTCAGACTATATTACAAAGCTACAGTAATCAAGACAGTTTGGTACTGGCACAAAAACAGAAATATAGATCAATGGAACAGGATAGAAAGCCCAGAGATAAACCCACACACATATGGTCACCTTATCTTTGATAAAGGAGGCAAGCATATACAGTGGAGAAAAGACAGCCTCTTCAATAAGTGGTGCTGGGAAAACTGGACAGCTACATGTAAAAGAATGAAATTAGAACATTTCCTAACACCATACACAAAAATAACCTCAAAATGGATTAAAGACCTAAAGGTAAGGCCAGACACATAAAACTCTTAGAGGAAAACATAGGCAGAACACTCTCTGACATAAATCACAGCAAGATCCTTTTTGACCAACCTCCTAGAGAAATGGAAATAAAAACAAAAATAAACAAATGGGACCTAATGAAACTTAAAAGCTTTTGCAGATCAAAGGAAACCATAAACAAGATGAAAAGACAACCCTCAGAATGGGAGAAAATATTTGCAAATGAAGCAACTGACAAAGGATTAATCTCCAAAATATACAAGCAGCTCATGCAGTTCAATATCAAAAAAACAAACAACCCAATCCAAAAATGGGTGGAAGACCTTAATAGACATCTCTCCAAAGAAGATATACAGATTGCCAACAAACATATGAAAGAATGCTCAACATCACTAATCATAAGAGAAATGCAAGTCAAAACCACAATGAGGTATCACCTCATACCTGTCAGAATGGCCATCATCAAAACATGTACAAACAATAAATGCTGGAAAGGGTGTGGAGAAAAGGGAAACCTCTTGCACTGTTGGTGGGAATGTAAACTGATACAGCCACTATGGAGAACAGTATGGAGGTTCCTTAAAAACTAAAAATAGAACTACCATATGACCCAGCAATCCCACTACTGGGCATATACCCTGAGAAAACCATAATTCAAAAAGGGACATGTACCACAATGTTCACTGCAGCAGTATTTACAATAGCCAGGACATGGAAGCAACCTAAGTGTCCATCGACAGAAGAATGTATAAAGAAGATGTGGCACATACATAGAATGGAATATTACTCAGGCATAAAAAGAAATGAAACTGAGTTATTTATAGTGAGGTGGATGGACCTAGAGTCTGTCATACAGAGTAAGTCAGAAAGAGAAAAACAAATACTGTATGCTAACACATATATATGGAATCTAAAAAAAATGGTTCTGATGAACCTAGGGGCAGGACAGGAATAAAGATGCAGATATAGAGAATGGACTTGAGGACACGGGAAGGGGGAAGTGTAAGCGGGGATAAAGTGAGAGAGTAGCATTGACATATATATACTACCAAATGTAAAATAGATAGCTAGTGGGAAGCAGCTGCATAGCACAGGGAGATCAGCTTGGTGCTTTGTGACCACCTAGAGGAGTGGGATACGGAGGATGGGAGCGAGGCACAAGAGGGAGGGGATATGGGGATATATGTATACATATAGCTGATTCACTTTGTTATATAGCAGAAGCTAACAGAACGTTGTAAAGCAATTATACTCCAATAAAGATGTTAAAAAAAAAAAAAAAGTTGAAGCCAAAGTTGAAGCCAGATAGCTCCTGTGGTAGCATTGTTAAAATTGCAGACTATGACCTATAACTAGTTCCAATACCTCCATGGCTTAAGCTTTTTCTTATCACTCTAGCTTAGGTGTTAGCAAACTATAGCCCACAGGCCAAATCTGGCCCACCACCTGTTTTTGTAAATAAAGTTTTATTAGAATGCAGCCATGCTCATTCATTTGCATATTGTCCATGGCTGCTCTCATGCTATAGTGACTGAGTTGAATAGTTTTGACAGAGACCACATGGTGTACAAAGTCTAAAATATTTATTCTTTGGCCCTTTACAGAAAAATTTGCCAACCCCTGCTCTAGTTTTTTTTTTTTTTTAATAAAAGCTTTATTGAGATATAATTTATCTACCATAAGGTTCACCAGTTTAAAGTGTACAATTCAATCGTTTTTAGTATATCTACAGAGTTCTGCAACAATCACCATAATCTAGTTTTAGAATATTTTTATCATCCCCAAAAGATACTTTATACCTGTTAACAACCATTCTCATCCCCCTCACTCTTCCGTCCACTCCCCAGCCTTAGGCAACCACTAATCTACTTTTGGTCTCTGTAGTTTTGTCTATTCTGGATATTTCATATAAATGAAATCATACAACACGTGGCTTTGTGTCTGGATACTTAGCATAATGTTTTCGAAATTCATCAATGTTGTAGCACGAATCAGTACTTGTTTATTTTTATGGTTGTATAATGTTCTGTTGTATGAATATACTACATTTTGTTTATCAATTTATCAGTTGGTGGACATTTGGGTTGCTTCTACTTTTTGGCTATTATGAATAATGCTGTTATGCACATTTATGCACAATTTTTTGTGTGGACATGTGTTTTCACTTCTCTTGGGTAGATACCTAGGCATAGAATTGTTGGTTCATACGGTAACTCTGTATTTAACATTTTGAGGAACTGCTAAACTGTTTTTCAAAGTAGCCACACCCATATCCCTTTATTCTGATACCTTGGGTTCACAAGGAAGTTATGGCTCATTAGCCAGGACTGTGGATAGAAAATAGATATTGGAGAGAAACTAGATCTCCAAGTATGCACTAAATTAGCCATGTGGTTCAAATTCATACTACCTATGTAGTTCAGGAACGCTGAACTGAGAAATGAACATAAAGTGGGTTCAGAACTGTTGAAATCCAGAGGGCTCCATGGACTGGGTGAATCTAAAAGACTACATCCAGATAAACTCTAATTTAGGAGTAAAAGCAAAATAAATGTATTTGAAGAACTACAGAGACTTAGAATATTTACCATCAAAACAATCTTGCTGAAAGACCTATTAAGGAATGTACTCAAACCAGTATAAAGGCAAGATGGCGGAAGAGTAAGACGCGGAGATCACCTTCCTCCCCACAGATACATGAGAAATACATCTACACGTGGAACTGCTCCTACAGAACACCCACTGAACGCTGGCAGAAGACGTCAGACCTCCCAAAAGGCAAGAAAATCCCCACGTACTTGGGTAGGGCAAAAGAAAAAAGAAATAACAGAGACAAAAGAAGAGGGACGGGACCTGCACCAGTGGGAGGGAGCTGTGAAGGAGGAAAGGTTTCCACACACTAGGAAGCCCCTTCGTGGGCAGAGACTGCGGGTAGCAGAGGGGGGAAGCTTCGGAGCCACGGAGGAGAGCGCACCCACATTGGTGCGGAGGGCAAAGCGGAGATTCCCGCACAGAGGAGCGGTGCCGACCAGCACTCACCAGCCCAAGAGGCTTGTCTGCTCAGCCGCCGGGGCGGGCGGGGCCTGGGAGCTGGGACTCGGGCTTCGGTGCTAGCCGGGAGGGAGTCCGGGAAAAAGACTGCAGCTGCCAAAGAGGCAAGAGAATTTTTCTTGCCTCTTTGTTTCGCGGCGCGCAAGGAGAGGGGGTTCAGAGCGCCGCCTAAACGAGCTCCAGAGACGGGCGCGAGCCGCGGCTATCAGCGCGGATCCCACAGCAACAGGGACGCAGAGGGAAAAACGGAGAGATTCCCGCACAGAGGCTCGGCGCCGAGCAGCACTCACCAGCCCGAGGGGCTTGTCTGCTCGCCCGCCGGGGCGGGCGGGGGCTGGGAGCTGAGGCGCGGGCTTCGGTCGGATCCCAGGGAGAGGACTGGGGTTGGCTGCGTGAACACAGCCTGAAGGGTCTAGCGCACCACAACTAGCCGGGAGGGTGCACGAGAAAAAGTCTGCAGCTGCCGAAGAGGCAGGAGACTTTTTCTTGCCTCTTTGTTTCGCGGCGTGCAAGGAGAGGGGATTCAGAGCGCCACTTAAACGAACTCCAGAGACGGGCGCGAGCCGCGGCTATCAGCGCGGACCCCAGAGACGGGCATGAGACGCTAAGGCTGCTGCTGCCGCCACCAAACAGCCTGTGGGCGAGCACAGGTCATTCTCCACACCGCCCCTCCCGGGAGCCTGTGCAGCCCGCCACGGCCAGGCTCCCGTAATCCGGGGACAACTTCCCCGGGAGAGCGCACGGCGCGCCTCAGGCTGCTGCAACGTCACGCCGGCTTCTGCCGCCGCAGGCTCGCCCCGCCTCCTCCGTACCGCTCCCTCCCCCCCCGGCCTGACTGAGCCAGAGCCCCCGAAGCAGCTGCTCCTTTAACCCCGTTCTGTCTGGGCGGGGAACAGACGCCCTCAGGGGACCTACATGCAGAGGCGGGTCCAAATCCAAAGCTGAACCCCGGGAGCTGTACGAACAAAGAAGAGAAAGGGAAATCTCTCCCAGCAGCCTCAGAAGCAGCGGATTAAAGCTCCACAAACAACTTGATGTGCGTGCATCTGTTGAATACCTGAATAGACAACGAATCATCCCAAATTTAGGAGATGGACTTTGGGAGCAGGATATATTAACTTTTCCCCTTTTCCTTTTTTTTGTGAGTGTAGATGTATATGCTTCTGGGTGAGATTTTGTCTGTATAGCTTTGCTCTCACTGTTAGTCCTAGGGTTAGGTCCGTCCGTTTTTTTTTTTTTTTTTTTTTTTTTTTTTTTTTTTTGGCTTAAAAATTTTTTTTTCCCTAATAAATGTTTTCTTAATAATTTTTTCCTTATTTTCTATTTTTTAAAAAATTTTTAATAAGTTTTTTCATATTTTTTATTTTAAAAAATTAAAAAATTTTTTTTCTTAATAAATTTTTTCTAAATAATTTTTTTCTTATTTTTACTATAAAAAATTAATAAATCTATTTTTAAAAATTAAAAAAAATTTTTTTCTTAATAAATTTACTCTTAATAATTTTTTTTCTTATTTTTTATTATAATTGCTTTATTTTATTTTATTTTATCCTCTTTTTTTCTTTCTTTCCATTTTTTCTCCCTTTTATTCTGAGCCGTGTGGATGAAAGGCTCTTGGTGCTCCAGCCAGGCATCAGGGCTGTGCCTCTGAGGTGGGAGAGCCAACTTCAGGACACTGGTCCACAAGAGACCTCCCAGCTCCACGTAATACCAAACGGCGAAAATCTCTCACAGATCTCCATCTCAACATCAAGACCCAGCTTCACTCAACGACCAGCAAGCTACAGTGCTGGACACCCTATGCCAAACAACTAGCAAGAGAGGAACACAGCCCCATCCATTAACAGAGAGGCTGCCTAAAATCATAATAAGGCCACAGACACCCCAAAACACACCACCAGACGTGGACGAACCCACCAGAAAGACAACATCCAGCCTCATCCACCAGAACACAGGCACTAGTTCCCTCCACTAGGAAACCTACACAACCCACTGAACCAACCTTAGCCACTGGGGACAGATACCAAAAACAACGGGAACTACGAACCTGCAGCCTGTGAAAAGGAGACCCCAAACACAGTAAGATAAGCAAAATGAGAAGACAGAAAAACACACAGCAGATGAAGGAGCAGGGTCAAAACACACCAGACCTAACAAATGAAGAGGAAATAGGTAGTCTACCTGAAAAAGAATTCAGAATAATGATAGTAAGGATGATCCAAAGTCTTGGAAATAGAATAGACAAAATGCAAGAAACATTTAACAAGGACGTAGAAGAACTAAAGAGGAATCAAGAAACGATGACAAGCACAATAAATGAAATTAAAAATACTCTAGATGGGATCAATAGCAGAATAACTGAGGCAGAAGAACGGATAAGTGACCTGGAAGATAAAATGGTGGAAATAACTACTGCAGACCAGAATAAAGAAAAAAGAATGAAAAGAACTGAGGACAGTCTCAGAGACCTCTGGGACAACATTAAACGCACCAACATTCGAATTATAGGGGTCCCAGAAGTAGAAGAGAAAAAGAAAGGGACTGAGAAAATATTTGAAGAGATTATAGTTGAAAACTTCCCTAATATGGGAAAGGAAATAGTTAATCAAGTCCTGGAAGCACAGAGAGTCCCATACAGGATAAATCCAAGGAGAAACACACCAAGACACATATTAATCAAACTATCAAAAATTAAATATAAAGAAAACATATTAAAAGCAGCAAGGGAAAAACAACAGATAACACACAAGGGCATCCCCATAAGGTTAACAGCTGATCTTTCAGCAGAAACGCTGCAAGCCAGAAGGGAGTGGCAGGATATACTTAAAGTGATGAAGGAGAAAAACCTACAACCAAGATTACTCTACCCAGCAAGGATCTCATTCAGATTTGATGGAGAAATTAAAACCTTTACAGACAAGCAAAAGCTGAGAGAGTTCAGCACCACCAAACCAGCTTTACAACAAATGCTAAAGGAACTTCCCTAGGCAAGAAACACAAGAGAAGGAAAACACCTACAATAACAAACCCAAAACATTTAAGAAAATGGGAATAGGAACATACATATCGATAATTACCTTAAATGTAAATGGATTAAATGCTCCCACCAAAAGACACAGACTGGCTGAATGGATACAAAAACAAGACCCATATATGCTGTCTACAAGAGACCCACTTCAGACCTAGAGACACATACAGACTGAAAGTGAGGGGATGGAAAAAGATATTCCATGCAAATGGAAATCAAAAGAAAGCTGGAGTAGCAATTCTCATATCAGACAAAATAGACTTTAAAATAAAGACAATTACAAGAGACAAAGACGGACACTATATAATGATCAAGGGATCGATCCAAGAGGAAGGTATAACAATTGTAAATATTTATGCACCCAACATAGGAGCACCTCAATACATAAGGCAAATACTAACAGCCATAAAAGGGGAAATCGACAGTAACACAATCATAGTAGGGGACTTTAACACCCCACTTTCACCAATGGACAGATCATCCAAAATGAAAATAAATAAGGAAACACAAGCTTTAAATGATACATTAAACAAGATGGACTTAATTGATATTTATAGGACATTCCACCCAAAAACAACAGAATACACATTTTTCTCAAGTGCTCATGGAACATTCTCCAGGATAGATCATATCTTGGGTCACAAATCAAGCCTTGGTAAATTTAAAAAAATTGAAATCGTATCAAGTATCTTTTCCGACCACAACGCTATGAGACTAGATATCAATTACAGGAAAAGATCTGTAAAAAATACAAACACATGGAGGCTACACAATACACTACTTAATAACGAAGTGATCACTGAAGAAATCAAAGGGGAAATCAAAAAATACCTAGAAACAAATGACAATGGAGACACGACGATCCAAAACCTATGGGATGCAGCAAAAGCAGTTCTAAGAGGGAAGTTAATAGCAATACAAGCCTACCTCAAGAAACAGGAAACATCTCGAATAAACAACCTAACCTTGCACCTAAAGCAATTAGAGAAAGAAGAACAAAAAAACCCCAAAGCTAGCAGAAGGAAAGAAATCATAAAGATCAGATCAGAAATAAATGAAAAAGAAATGAAGGAAACAATAGCAAAAATCAATGAAACTAAAAGCTGGTTCTTTGAGAAGATAAACAAAATTGATAAACCATTAGCCAGACTCATCAAGAGAAAAAAGGAGAAGACTCAAATTAATAGAATTAGAAATGAAAAAGGAGAAGTAACCACTGACACTGCAGAAATACAAACGATCATAAGAGATTACTACAAGCAACTC
This sequence comes from Eubalaena glacialis, assembly GCF_028564815.1. NCBI lineage: Eukaryota > Metazoa > Chordata > Mammalia > Artiodactyla > Balaenidae > Eubalaena > Eubalaena glacialis. The sequence continues at coordinate 25,652,276 of NC_083728.1, forward strand.
TATGCTAATAAAATGGACAACCTGGAAGAAATGGACAGATTCTTAGAAATGCACAACCTGCCGAGACTGAACCAGGAAGAAATAGAAAATATGAACAGACCAATCACAAGCACTGAAATTGAAACTGTGATTAAAAATCTTCCAACACACAAAAGCCCAGGACCAGATGGCTTCACAGGCGAATTCTATCAAACATTTAGAGAAGAGCTAACACCTATCCTTCTCAAACTCTTCCAAAATATTGCAGAGGGAGGAACACTCCCCAACTCATTCTACGAGGCCACCATCACCCTGATACCAAAACCAGGCAAAGATGTCACAAAGAAAGAAAACTACAGGCCAATATCACTGATGAACATAGATGCAAAAATCCTCAACAAAATACTAGCAAACAGAATCCAACAGCACATTAAAAGGATCATACACCATGATCAAGTGGGGTTTATTCCAGGAATGCAAGGATTCTTCAATATACGCAAATCAATCAACGTGATACATCATATTAACAAATTGAAGGAGAAAAACCATATGATCATCTCAATAGATGCAGAGAAAGCTTTCGACAAAATTCAACACCCATTTATGATAAAAGTCCTGCAGAAAGTAGGCATAGAGGGAACTTTCCTCAACATAATAAAGGCCGTATATGACAAACCCACAGCCAACATTGTCCTCAATGGTGAAAAACTGAAACCATTTCCACTAAGATCAGGAACAAGACAAGGTTGCCCACTCTCACCACTATTATTCAACATAGTTTTGGAAGTGTTAGCCACAGCAATCAGAGACGAAAAAGAAATAAAAGGAATCCAAATCGGAAAAGAAGAAGTAAAGCTGTCACTGTTTGCAGATGACATGATACTATACATAGAGAATCCAAAAGATGCTACCAGAAAACTACTAGAGCTAATCAATGAATTTGGTAAAGTAGCAGGATACAAAATTAATGCACAGAAATCTCTTGCATTCCTGTATACTAATGATGAAAAATCTGAAAGTGAAATTAAGAAAACACTCCCGTTTACCATTGCAACAAAAAGAATAAAATACCTAGGAATAAACCTACCTAAGGAGACAAAAGACCTGTATGCAGAAAATTATAGGACACTGATGAAAGAAATTAAAGATGATACAAATAGATGGAGAGATATACCATGTTCTTGGATTGGAAGAATCAACATTGTGAAAATGACTCTGCTACCCAAAGCAATCTACAGATTCAATGCAATCCCTATCAAACTACCACTGGCATTTTTCACAGAACTAGAACAAAAAATTTCACAATTTGTATGGAAACACAAAAGACCCCGAATAGCCAAAGCAATCTTGAGAACGAAAAATGGAGCTGGAGGAATCAGGCTCCCTGACTTCAGACTATATTACAAAGCTACAGTAATCAAGACAGTTTGGTACTGGCACAAAAACAGAAATATAGATCAATGGAACAGGATAGAAAGCCCAGAGATAAGCCCACGCACATATGGTCACCTTATCTTTGATAAAGGAGGCAAGCATATACAGTGGAGAAAAGACAGCCTCTTCAATAAGTGGTGCTGGGAAAATTGGACAGGTACATGTAAAAGTATGAAATTAGAACACTCCCTAACACCATACACAAAAATAAACTCAAAATGGATTAAAGACCTAAGTGTAAGGCCAGACACTATCAAACTCTTAGAGGAAAACATAGGCAGAACACTGTATGACATAAGTCACAGCAAGATCCTTTTTGACCCAGGTCCTAGAGAAATGGAAATAAAAACACAAATAAACAAATGGGACCTAATGAAACTTAAAAGCTTTTGCACAGCAAAGGAAACCATAAACAAGACCAAAAGACAACCCTCAGAGTGGGAGAAAATATTTGCAAATGAAGCAACGGACAAAGGATTAATCTCCAAGATTTACAAGCAGCTCATGCAGCTCAATAACAAAAAAACAAACAACCCAATCCAAAAATGGGCAGAAGACCTAAATAGACATTTCTCCAAAGAAGAGATACAGATTGCCAACAGACACATGAAAGAATGCTCAACATCATTAATCATTAGAGAAATGCAAATCAAAACTACAATGAGGTATCATCTCACACCGGTCAGAATGGCCATCATCAAAAAATCTAGAAACAATAAATGCTGGAGAGGGTGTGGAGAAAAGGGAACACTCTTGCACTGTTGGTGGGAATGTAAATTGATACAGCCACTATGGAGAACAGTATGGAGGTTCCTTAAAAAACTAAAAATAGAACTACCATATGACCCAGCAATCCCACTACTGGGCATATACCCTGAGAAAACCATAATTCAGAAAGAGTCATGTACCAAAATATTCATTGCAGCTCTGTTTACAATAGCCAGGACATGGAAGCAACCTAGGTGTCCATCATCGGATGAATGGATAAAGAAGATGTGGCACATATATACAATGGAATATTACTCAGCCATAAAAAGAAATGAAATGGAGGTGTTTGTAATGAGGTGGATGGAGTTAGAGTCTGTCATACAGAGTGAAGTAAGTCAGAAAGAGAAAAACAAATACAGTATGCTAACACATATATATGGAATCTAAGGGAAAAAAAAAAAAAAGAGGTCATGAAGAACCTAGTGGCAAGATGGGAATAAAGACACAGACCTACTAGAGAATGGACTTGAGGATATGGGGAGGGGGAGGGGTGAGATGTGACAGGGTGAGAGAGTGTCATGGACATATATACACTACCAAATGTAAAATAGATAACTAGTGGGAAGCAGCCGCATAGCACAGGGAGATCAGCTCGGTGCTTTGTGACCACCTAGAGGGGTGGGATAGGGAGGGTGGGAGGGAGGGAGATGCAAGAGGGAAGAGATATGGCAACATATGTATATGTGTAACTGATTCACTTTGTTGTAAAGCAGAAGCTAGCACACCATTGTAAAGCAATTATACTTCAATAAAGACGTTTAAAAAAAAAAAAAAAAAAAAACCAGTATAAAAATGAACCAAGTTTCCATCAATGGATGAATGGATAAAGAAATTGTGATATACACAAACACACACCCACACACGAATATTATTTAGCCATAAAAAAGAATGAAATCTTGCCATTTGTGACAAAATGGATGGACCTCAAGGGCATTATGCTAAGTGAAAGAAGTCAGATAGAGAAAAACAAACACCTTATGATCGCTCTTGTATGTGGAATTTAAAAACAACAACGACAACAACAACAAGCTCATAGATACAGAGAACAGATTAGTGGTTGCCAAAGTTGGGGGGTGGGGGTAGGAGAAATGGGTGAAGGAGGTCAAAAGGTAAAAAGAAAAAAAAAGCAATGGCAGTGATACTTTAACTGACTTACCACAGTATTGTCAGAATTAAGCTGTGCTTTTCATAGGAGATGAGCAAACAGTATTTGCTGAATGAATTAGCTAGTCAACTCTTGGTTTAAAAAAAAACAACAAAACAAAATAAAAATGAACCAAGAAGGAAATAGGGGAGTATAAGAAGCAATGCTGAAAAAAAATTTGCTAAAACATGTTGATAAATTGTGCTAGTTTATGAGACTAGCATACACTTGAAGCTAAAATCCAACAAGGACAGTAAGAGAAGAAAAAAAAAATGCAGGCCAATCTTATTCATGAACATAGTTGCAAAAATCCCAAATAAAATATACAGGAATCAAACTCAATTTCACTACCAAGAAGGATTTTTATCACAGGAATGCTTCTACATTAGAAACTTTATTTATATAGTTCAAAACTGTATAATCATCTCAATATGTATCCAAAAAATTTAAATTCTACACCCATTCATGATTTAAAACACCTATCTGCCATTATGTAAACATAATTGTGAACATTTGGGGAAATGATATGTCAGTGAGATACATACAGCCTTGGAACCGTGGATGGAAATGTGGGGTAAGCTCATAATTTCCCAATGATCGAAGTAAACAGATCTTTAGTGTAACCAAGAATTATCTAGTATAATAATGGTTTTGTATGGGATTGAAATTTCCCATAATAAAACATTTTTTAAATTACCTGGAACATCTGTAAAATATTTAGATTTCAGGCCCCACTCCAGAGATTCTAATTTAGTAGGTCTGATGTGGGATTCAAGAAAACACAACATTAATCTCTTCTATCCTCTCCTGCTCCCAACTCCTAACCAACACCCTCCCCATGCAATTGTACTTCAGACCACAATCTGAGAAACACTCAAATAGAATGTCTGTTTCATTTCAAGTGATACTTTGAAATGGAGATGTTCTTCATTACAGATACTTAACTTGTTATTAGACATTTTGCTTTTATTTTAAAATAACATCCCTGGATAGATCACCACTGCCCTCTAAAGATGACTGTTAGGTATAGATCTCTCCCAGAGCTCCAGAGGTAGTTAAGTTTCCAAGAAATTTGTCATTGGACACATTTAGAGTGCATCCTATCCACAGTACACATTTAGGTTCAAACCAGGGTTTGAGGAAAACACAGGGGTTTTGGCTATTTTAATTACCTTCCCTGCATTTCTGAAACGTGTATAACCTGCTCTTGAGCACTTTCCACATTTTGTCCTCCTCCTTTACTCTTTTACATACCACCTTTATCAGTTCCCCTCCACAGAGAAAATCCCATGCCCCAAATTCAAGGCAGGGCTCTATCTAGAGAGTCTGGGAACATGGTTTTCTATAAAAGAGGAGGGCCTATTAGGATATACTTTCTCCTATTTTTCAACTCTGATTTAAAGTCTTCAGCAGATTAGAGTACATCTTTTTGAATATGAGTAGTTATGCCCCATATCACAACCTTTCCCACTTTTTTCAAGACCCCTGCCCACCTAATTTGAAGCAGGTGATTTTGCCTCCTACTTTTCAGAACAAAACAGAACCCCCTAGTAGTAAACTCCCCTGAGCTCTTTCTATATCTTCTACTTCTCCTTTCTTTTAATCTCACTAAGAGACCCTCTCCCTGTTCAAAGCTCACCCTAACACTAGACCTCTTAATCATACCTTCGTGCTCCATCTTTTCTCTCTCTTCTATACTTACCTTCTTTCTGGAAATAGTACACCTTGGCTAGGCTCTTAGTCTTGTCTTTTCTATTTGTTCTTTTCTCCCTTCCCCTACCATTCTCCTCTTAAGTTCCACTCTATTTCCCTTTCCAGCCTAAATTTCCCCTCCTAATTGCCTCTCCTCTGCTCATTCCATTCTTTCCTCAACCCTTTGTAATATGTCTCTCATCCCTCCCTCACCACTCTTTTGAAAATGTTTCCCAGGTCATCCTCAACCTCTGAATTGGCAAGCCAGTGGCTCCTTTGTACTCCTCATTTTCCTTGGCATCTCTGCAGCATGTGGCACTGCTGACCTCTCCCTTCCCCAAATACTATCTTGCCTTGATTTCTATGACATCACCTCCTCCTTTTTCTCTGATGGCTCCTTTTCAGACCCACTTGATAGAGCACCCTCAGCTGTCAGTCTCCTAAATATTAGCATTGCCAAAGACTCCAGAGCACCTAACCGTGTAGGGTTTTTGCGAAGGATAAATGAGATAATGCATAGAAAGTACTTGGCACTATGCCTAGCATACAGTAAGAATCATTCAATAAATGGTTGAGATGGTGATAATAATGACTTCACTATTTTCTTCCAGCTTCATACATTCTCTTTGAGTGATCTCACACACTCTAAGTGCTTCAGTTCCCATATACAAATTGATGACTCAAATTAATATCTCCAGAATTTGAGATCTCTTTCAAGATACATATCTTCCACTGCCTATCAGACATTTCCTGATAAAATTGTGTCCTCTTATAGTACCCTTAACATGGCCAATAACATTATAATTTGGGGTTAACATCTTAGTCTCTCCCACTACTAATGGATCTCCATGTGTAGCACATTCCCATCAGAGAACAAAATCCTTCTTCCACATAATCAGATTCAGGGTGGATAGTTTGTAGTTTTCAAGGGTCGATGACTGCCCTTTGAAAACAACACTATGTCTTCATAAGGGCATATGACTTCCCCAATCCTACTTCAGATTCACTGCTTGACGGGGAACTCACTAATGGAACTTTTTTATGAGTTTCAATCCAATTAGTTTAAAAACAATTTAACGAAATCACATTTCTACTTACCTCAATACAGTTGGTCTTAAACATTAACTTTATTAATTTATAAAGCCCTAGTCTATGCCTTCTCCATCCACCTGGGCATGTTCTACAAGCCCAGTAGCAGTGAATGGGCCACTAGTTTCTGCATGGAGGCTGTAATACCTATGCAGACAGTCTCTGAATATGTGTAAAAACTATCCCTAATTGTTTGCAGGAATGAATATACACTCTCAGTGATTTTCTTTTCTGGCAGTTATCAAAAGAGCTCCCATCTTTTTTTGTGGAAATGGAACATGTTGAATGCTCATTCATAAAAGAAACTGCCACATATCTAAGACATGCAGAAAACACAGCCATTCTCAGGCATTTTAGTGAGTATTACTGATGATAAATGATACCATTTTAATAGCTTATTTAAGCACAATCATCAATTGAAATTTTTCATGAATCTCAGTAAGCTAAAAATTAAATGAAGCCAAAGACAAATGTATTAACAGCCAGCAATACCTTGTATTGAGAAGAAATTTTTCTGGCTTGTGAAAATAAAGACAGTTTCTCTTCGATCTCAATGTATAGGTGTATGACAATAGATTTCCCAGACTGTTGGGCTGTTAATAAATAAAAATAATTTTAAATGAAAATTTCACTCACTTGAAAATATGTATTGAGCTATGTAACAGGCACTGAAGAGAAGAAAGATAGTCCCTGCCTTCCAAAAGCTTAGAGATTAGTGGAACCACAGATTAATAAATCAAGTAAAGGAAGGGCTAAGGCAACAGTACATGTAAGGCACAGAGGCCAGAGAGAGGACAGCTCTTTCCACAAATAGTTCCACGTGGCTAGAGGATGCAAGTAGTTGTGGGTGAAGGGAGGTATTGAGGTTGGAGAGAGGGGAAAGGTCTGGATATGCCATGCTAAGAGATTTGGATTCTATTCAGTGAGTAGTCAAGAACTCCCTTCTCTGATAGTGCTGAAAAGGAGACGACTGGTGGGGAAGTAAATCAGAGGTAAGGAGATTAGTTGGAGCCTACTGTAAATATCCAGCTAAGACATAAGAGGACCAAACCTAAGGCAGCAGGGATGAAGAATAGGGATTAAGACTTTCTCTTTATCTAAGCTTTAAGAAATTTGATTATGATGTGCCTTGATATAGTCTTCTTCATGCTTCTTGTGTTAAAGATTTGTTAAACTTCTTGGATCTATGGTTTTATAGTTCTCATCATATTTGAAAAATTTTCAGTCATTATATCTTCAAATATTTTTTCTGTACCCTCTCTTCTCCTTTGGGGACTCCATTTATACATATATTAAGTCACCTGAAGTTGTCCCACTGATACTCTTTTTCATTTGTAAGTCTTTTTCCTCTATGTGCTTCATTTTGGATTGTTTCTACTGCTATATCTTCAAGTTCTTTAGTCTTTTCTTCTGCAATGTATAATTGCTGACATGAGCACAATGATGGTATCACTTCCCAAGTTGGGGGATTCATGAACAAAAACATAGACTGGGGCTAGACAGAAAAGGAGAGATAAGGAGCTTGGTTTAGGGCATGTTAAGGCTGAGGTCCTTGTGGACATAGATAGCTGAATATATTCTTCCCCTGATTAGAGGGAATAAATGAATTAGAGGGTGGAGATTTCAGAGACATGAGTGAAGAGTGTGAAGCCATTGATTAGGTCATCCAGGGAGCATGTACTGAAAAACAAAAGAGGGTGGAAAACGAAGTATGGAGTACTCTAACATTTAAGGTGCTGCAGAGGAGGAAAAGTCAGTAAGGAAACTGAGGAGTACACAGAGAAGGAAGAGGAGAGCCAGGAGAGACTTATCAAAGATAAGAGACAAGAGGAATTTCAAGAAGAAGAGAGTATTCTGCAGTGTCCAATGCTCTAGAAAAGTCAAGAATGATAAGGACAGAAAATTGTCTTTTAGCTATTTTATTTTATTTTATTTTATTTTATTTATTTTTTGGCCACGCCATGTGGCTTGCAGGATCTTAGTTCTCCAACCTGGGATTGAACCTGGGCCACGGCAGTGAAAGCTCTGAGTCCTAACCACTGGACTGCCAGGAAATTCCCTGTCTTTTAGCAATTTGGAGGTCACTGGTAACCTTAGAAACAGGTCTATTGTTTTTTTAAGAATGACGTCTGTTCACTTGTTCATTTGTTCATTCATCCATTCATTCAATGGACACTTATTTACCAGTGTCTGGGGATATAAAGATGAATGAGAGCCTCTATTCTGAGGGAGTTCTCTGTCTAATAAACAGCTATTGAAATAGCTTGATAAGTGTTTTGTTTGTTTGTTTGTTTTAATTAATTTATTTTTGGCTGCGTTTTGTCTTTGTTGTTGCGTACGGGCTTTCTCTAGTTGTGGCGAGTAGCAGCTACTCTTCGTTGCAGTGCACAGGCTTCTCATTGCAGTGGCTTCTCTTGTTGCAGAGCAAGGGCTCTAGGCGCGCAGGCTTCAGTAGTTGCGGCTTGCGGTCTCAGTAGCTGTGGCACATGGGCTTAGTTGCTTGGCAGCATGTGGGATCTTCCCGGAACAGGGCTTGAACCCGTGTCCCCTGCATTGGCAGATGGATTCTTAACCATTGCGCCACCTGGGAAATCCCGATAAGGGTTAAAACAGAGTGAAGTATGAAGGACTGGTTGTTAGCACAAACAGAATGTCAAGAGGAAAAACTAGAGCTAAAATTCAGAAGGATGAAGACTCATAATTTTAAAAAGGGACAGGAGGACAGGAAACATGAGGGGTAAAAACCCAAGAAATGAGTACTTAACCTTCTGAATTCCTCATACTATCAGGCTAACACAATTGGATCTGGCTAGGAATATTGGCAGATATTCAGGGAATAGAACCATACTCTAAAAGGACTGGAGGGACTTCCCTGGTGGCGCAGTGGTTGAGAATCTGCCTGCCAATTCAGGGGACATGGGTTTGAGCCCTGGTCCAGGAAGATCCCACATGCCGCGGAGCAACTAAGCCCATGCACCACAACTATTGAGCCTGCGCTCTAGAGCCCGCGAGCCACAACTACTGAGCCCGCGTGCCACAACTTCTGAAGCCTGTGCGCCTAGAGCCCAAGCTCTGCAACAAGAGAAGCCACCGCAATGAGAAGCCCGTGCACCACAACGAAGAGTAGCCTCCGCTCAACACAGCTAGAGAAAGCGCACGTGCAGCAACTAAGACCCAACAACGAAGACCCAATGCAGCCAAAAATAAATAAATAAATAAATAAATTTATTAAAAATAAATAAATAAATAAAAGGACTGGAGAAGAAAGATCAAATCTTAAGGATAGGGTATAGCCAATAATGAGAAGGGTGAAAAACTTGGCTCATAAATAAATGACTCCTCTGTTCTGGAGTCCTTAACTTGATTGCACTGACTGGTGATAACCTTGTTCTAGCCCTAAAACACTTACCTCCTAAATCTAAAGGTGATGACCTTATTAATTCTAATCTTGTCTTTCTAAAGTGACTATTCTCATATCTCATATCTCACTATTTGAGTCAGAAGAAGAAAAGATTTTTCTTGTACATCTGAAGAGTTATTTGCGATTAAAACATTACTCCTGGGTTTCCCTGGTGGCGCAGTGGTTAAGAATCTGCCTGCCAATGCAGGGGACTTGGGTTCGAGCCCTGGTCCAGGAAGATCCCACTTGCTGCGGAGCAACTATGCCTGTGCGCCACAACTACTGAGCCCGCGCTCCTAGAGCCTGTGCTCCACAACAAGAGAAGCCACTGCAACGAGAAGCCCATGTACCGCAACAAAGAGTAGCCCCCGCTTGCCTCAACTAGAGAAAGCCTGTGCGCAGCAACAAAGACCCAACGCAGCCACACACAAAAAAATTACTCCTACACCTATATTTTTGGTAACTTGCCAGATATCATTTTCATTAACAAATATGAGTGTATTGATTCCTTAATTTTGAACTTCTTACTAAAGAAAGAGAATATGGGAAAATGTAAGCTATTCCTAGAATATGATGAGTAAACCTTTCAAATCAACATACTCTTTCAGAGGCTTTTTTTTTTCTCATAAAAGAGCAGCTAGTCAATCCTAGAACATTTAAATAAAAGAGTTTAATAGTAGAAGCTCCGAGTTACCCTATATTCCATCCACTACACTTAACCCCAAAGTAGTCAGATTTCAGTAAGCCTTGGGAGGGAAGATAAGCCAAGACAGCTTAGAAAGCAAGAAAAACCCAAACTTTCTATTGAGACTTCTTTTTTGGGACTGTGTTTGTTCTGTAATGCCTGTCTGACTCAGCTTCAGGAAGAAAAAGGAAATTGTCAATAGCTCAGAGTTACCCCATAGGAGGCAAAAGAACATTTGAAAAATGTTTTTCCAACCTTGAAGACTAGCTGTTCTCTCCTCAGATGTTTTCTAGTCAAAGTGAATTTCTATATCCCTTTAAAGAACAGCAGTTTTCTACAGGGGAGAAAACTGGTACCAGCTTCCAGACAGGAAAAAGTTTAAATGTTGTAGAATCTAATACATCAGGAGAAAGGAATATGGTCTGCACTTTGAAGTGTTTGTTTCTAGGCCTTCCCTACTTGCTTAGAAACTTTACTCCATCCAAATCTCCCCTCCAAAGCAGATGTCTGTGATAAAGAAGAGGGACAGCACAAAGACATTTTTCCAGTGGTAATTCCCAGATGTGAGCTGCCCAGAATGATGAAGTGCAGCCCTGCTGTCAAGTTCCATAACAATCATGCTCTGAGTTCTATTGACACATGTTTTTATGCAGTTTTAGCAAAAGATGCCTACATTAGGAATAGCTGACAAAATTCCATCCTTTGTACCACTATCTTTCGTGCTAAAACAACCTCATTCTCCCAATCATACATGATTTGTGTATGGGTTGTGACTAATTCTAGTCTGTCTAAGGCTAAGATAATCAAAATATAACTGGGTCTTAGGTTTTTGTCCTAACTGGTATTTATCCTAATATTTGAACAGAGGTGACAATAAGAACACCAAAAATACATATAGCTCTGTGCTTCCTGTGGTATGAAGAGGCATTTCTAGAAAAAGTTGTAAAGAAGACTAGAAAAGGGACTAAGTATGATGAGAACATATGTGCCAAGTTGTATGACAGGGAAGGAAATGGATAGTTGGGACATTTTTTCAGGCAGATTTCAAAGTGATACCTTAGTAGTTGGGGTTCAAGAAGCTCCTAAGAGGGCATTTTAAACTCAGAAGTTAGGAACAGCAAATGGACATGGTTTGGGAAATTGCTACTTCTACCGTGATTAGAAGAGTTACGTGTGGGAGTCCTGGTATGTATGGGCTGAGAGTAGACAGGAAGTTGTTTGGAAATAACCATAAAAGCATGATGTGTTGTAAACCCATGCCAAACTGAAGTAATATGACTGTGTTCATAATTAATTGTCTATGGGTTCAATAATATTGCTTGTAAGGGAAAAGGACGAATTCCAACATGGCTCTTTTTTAAATCTCCTTACTATCAGTCTAGGTAATTTAGGTGGCAAAGAGGTATTGTCATAGGTTGTCAGTTAAGAAGGATTATGGTTTGCACATATCATTAAATGTTATTTAAAATAGCACCAAATAGACCACCTGGAAGTCTTGGGAAGAGGGAGGAAAGGGCATGTAAAGACAGTGGAGGGAGAGCTTTTCCTGGGCTTTCCTCTCAGAGGAGTGGCTGGTAGGGGCCTGAAGGAGAGGCTCAATCCAGAGAAAGCAGAAAGGGCCAACAGATATAGAGAACACTAGGAAGATACATGGTCCTCTGACCCCAGTGTTTCTAGGGAAGTTTAGGAGGTTCCAGTTTGGTCTGCCTGGGAAGAAGGTGAATACAGAATTTTATGGCTTGTCTTTATGATTTCTGACATTTCTTTCTTTTGCCTCTGATCTCACTATTAGGGAAAAAAAAAAGGTGTAAATTTACAAAAGCTGGCTAAAATGCAAACATTAAAAGAAACAACCTCAAATGTAGGTTGTTAGTCAATCATAAAGTGTAAAGATTAATAGGTAACACCTTTTCCAGTTTTGTTAAAGAAGGCTGGGTATGAAGAAAGCTGGCAGTTCTTTAGAATCTGAATTTTAAGAAGGGAACAGAAAAAGTGAATGCCTTCTCATTGTCTATAAACTGTTTAAAACTCATTAGCCTGGTATTCAAGGCCCTCCATGAACTGGTCTTAACCTCTCCAACCTTATTTCTCTCTACTACCTTACACTATACCGATGATGAGTAACTTTTGACCCACGAGCTTCGCAATCTAATTTCAATGCAGCCTTTCAGCTTGAAGGGTCTGAGGAACTTATTTAATCTGCTATAAGGGAAATGTTCCTGTTTTATTCTGGCTTATTATATTTCTTTTGTTGTACCTTTACCATCCTTTTGTGAAAATGTGGGCTCCACAAGGGCAGGGACTGTATCTACCTTGCTCACTGTGTATCTCCAGTGCCTAGCACAGTGCCTGACACATAATAGACATTCAATAAATATTTATTGAATGAATAAAAGAATGGCTTAAATCACTGGAAGACTGTTGGGTTGAAATGGCCAGACAGTGAGTAGGGGATAGGAGAAGAAGAAGTACTCTAGACTGAATAAGAACAAAGTTTGAGGTAATCTTAAAGATGACACTTTCTGAGGCTTAAGAGTAAATCAGCTTTATGGGAATTTCTTTACAGAACAAATGGTCAGAGCTAAGAAAGGGGCAGAATTAAAACAGTACTCAAGGAAGATTAACATGGTGGTAACCTGAAGGATGGATTAAGTTGGATGAAGCTGGAGCCAAGGAACTGAGCAGGAGAGCCTGGGCATAGTCAGTGGCCATGAGAATAGACCAGAGGCAACTCATTGGAGAGACACTGCAGAGGTGGAATCTATTGTTCCTGCCAAGTGACAGAAAAGTCAAAGGTGGCTCCAAGGTGCCTGGCTTGGGAAATTGTCACAGAGGTGGTGATGGCAGGAGGAGTAGCAATAACAGAAATAGGGAACACAGGAACCACACAGGTCATCAGATCACCAGGAAAATTCACATAGTAAAAAGAAACTATGGCGGAATGTCAAGAAAAATCCAATATCTAAATTTTAAGTAGTCCACCTAGGATGATATAATAAATACAGTTTATGCTAGATTCTTAGGTTAGATTCCCCACCCCCAAATCTCTTTGTCCTCCCCAGGGACAGAGTTAGCCCTGATCTCATGGGTTTCAACTCTTAGCAGTTATTTCAGCCTTGACCATAGATAAGACATTTAGCCATTAGTATTAACTATAAGGACAGGAGAAACAAGAGAAGGATTTCCTTTACTGAGCTTTACCTGAGATTTGCTACATGAGCCTGCTTTGATGAACTCCATGATGAATTCTTTCTTGCCTCAGGACTAAAACATGATGTTTCCTCTGCCTAGGCTACTTTCTCCCCATTCTTCTCAGGATTAACTCTTACTCATCTTTCAGGTTTCAGTTTAAATGTCATTTCCTTAGCAACGCACATCTAAAGTCTCCACTGTTATTTTAATTCATAGCAACTTGTTCTTCTCCTTCATAAAAGTTATCACAATTTGTAATTATATGTTAACTGCATATTTATTTATGTATTTATTTACTATCTAACTCTCCCACATGACTGTAAACTCCACAAGGGCAGGCACTATGTTGTTGTTGTTGTTTTGCGGCTGAAGTGCTTTCCCAGCTTCGTGAGGGGGTTTCCATTGATTCACCCTGGGCACCTCTTCGCCCTCCTCCTTCCCCTCCTCCTCCTCGCCCTCACTCCTCCACCTCATTCACTGGCTGAGACCGAGGCATCCCACACAATCGGCAGGCACTATGTTTTATTCAGCCACTCTACACCTAGCACCTGACCAAAAAACCTCATGTCCTATATGTATATGTTGAATGAATGAATCATTGATCCCTGGTCTCATCTGAGGACCAATTCTTGCCATGTTTTCTAGTTTCTTAATAAAAAAATTTGGTGGATTATCAAGGAATATTGTTAGTATTCAGTTTCAAGTTTAAGAAAATGTTTTCTCATATGAAAACATGTCAGACTTCTTTGAAGAAACATTCCCCTCTAAGGTATGGTTTTTAGAAGAATTATATGTTTGATCAACTAAATCATCTTTTTAAAAAAGTTGTAAAATCTTTGCATTGACTGAGGTATATAATTCACAGAAATACTAATTATTATACATAATAACAAACCCAAGTCAATATTTCCGGGAATCATGTCTTGCTAGCGACAATATTAATAATGAGTTGACATTGTCCAGACATACATAAATGATATTAAACAGAACAGTTCCTCTCCTTTCCCTTGAGGTTCTTATAATACTTAAAGAAATGAGATATAAATAAGAAGTCTGAAATAGGAGACATTTTGGGAAAGTCATTGTATTTTTCTTTTCTAGTTTCCTCTCCTATTGTCTTCTGTTTTTATATTCCCTCTTGTGGCTCTCACCCCTTGTTTCTCTGCTTTTGTCTATTTTCTCCCTTCTTTGTTTTAGTGATACTAAATATGCCCCCAAATTCTAGCATTTACTGAAATCAAACTGCACTTTTTTTCTTTCCTGGTAGTCAGATCCAAATAACCAAGAGAAGAGTCATATTTTTCTCAAATGTTGATACAACTACCACCCAATCAACTCCTGTGACCTGGGGATCCCCATCCAGAAGAAAGAGATACTCTAGGGCTCACATCTAGGGCTCCTGGCAGGTAACTCAATAAATCATAGCCACCAAATTCTCTGTAAAGAATATCTCTTCCCACTCCCACCTACAGACATAAAAATATCCTTTGGGAGTACCAAGGAGAATAAATAACAAGTGTACAGGTTTCTACGAAATACTTTTCATTCATGATCTCATTCAATTCTTTCAACAAACCTGTGAGGTAGATATTATTATTATCATTCCATTTTACACTAAAAAAGACTCTGAAGTTCAGAGAGATAAAATGACTTCCCCAAGGTTACTCACCTAGTAATTATGGCTCACCAGAACTATGGCTCCAAGTAGCCACAACTCCATAATTTGTGATCTTTCTACCACAGCAAAAACAAATCTCCATAACAAGAGTAGGAACAGGAATAGAAACAGTGACAAGTAAAGGAACACAATCCAAACTTAGGGAGCCTTATAAAACTATGATGTGGTTGAAAAATCCTTCATGGAACTTCTTGCTGCCTCATTCCACCTACCCTTCTCCTTCAAACCAAATGTACATAAACATCTTATATAGCGAAAGTTGTCCTAGTGGGAAGAGTCACCAACTGCTCATGGGCCACTCTATCCAGAAGTGAATAATATTCTAATCAGGCAGCAGTCTGTGAGTAGGCTCTCTAATTCAGGCCTTTATCATCTCTTGCCTGGACAATTCCGAAAGTCTCCTAACAAGGCTTCATGCCTCTGGTCTTGTCCTCCTTCAGTCCATCCTCCACACTAATACCAGTAATGTTTCTGAAGTACAGATCTGTTCATGCCCTTCCCTGCTTAAAATCCTTCAATGGCTTCTGTTATGGGCTGAATTGTGTCCCCTAAAAATTTTTTATGAAACATATGAATTTTTATGAATTTTTTATGAAATGTTTTTATGAAACATATGTCCCCTAACCTCTAGTACCTTTGAATGTCACTGTATTTGAAGATAGGGTCTTTAAGGAGATAATTAAGTTGAAATGAGGCCATTAGAGCAGGCCCTAATCCAATCTGACTGGTGTCCTTATAAGAAAAGGAAATTTAGACACACATACGGAGGGAAGACCATGTGAAGACACAGGGAGAAGAGAGCCATCTGCAAGCCAAGGAAAGAGGTCTCAGAAGAAACCAAACTTGTCGATACCTTGATCTTGGACTTCTAGCCTCCAGAATTGTGAGAAAATAAATTTCTGTTGTTTAAGTTCCCAAGTTATGGTACTTTGTTTAGCAGGTCTCAAAAACTAATACAACTTCCCAATGTCTACAATGTAAAATATAAACGTCTTACATTAGTGTGGCATTCTAGGTCTTTCATGACCCAACTCCTGCTTCTACAGCATTATTTCTGGCTATGCCCTATCTTTGACCATATACTCTAGAACACTAAATGTTTCTTGTCCCCATATTTTTGCCTATAGTGCTCTTGTCTCTTTCTCATTTTATCCTCTAAGATTTAGCTCCTTATAGCCCTCACCTCCAGGCTGAGTGAGTTATCCCTCCTCTACTAGTATGTGAGGTCCTGGAAGGGAGAGACTGTCTTATTCATCTTTATATCCCCAAACTCCACCACACTAGTCTATTCACAGGCAGGTATCAATACATATCTGTTGAAATGAACTGTGGATGGGTGGAGAGGCAAGAGTGGTAGGGAAACGGTTCTCTTAGTGATATCCTTAATCCACAGTGAGGAGTCAACTTACCCCTCTTTGTCAAGGGCTCAGACTGGCAGCTTCCTTGTTTAATTTCAAAGTTAAGAAAAGGTTGGCATTATGGAACTCAGGACATTGAGAACATGATCCGTGAGTTTCAGCTGTCTCCACTATGTCTTTCTCCTTTAGCCTCCATTTTCTCTTTATTAGGTTCTTTGGATTCCCAGTTATGTCTAAATGTGGGTATTCCTGTCAGGCATAAGTAAGTCCTGGAGGAGGCAGGAATTCTCTTTCTCTCTCCCCCCACCCCCATTTCCCCCCATGCATTGTTCTTATTCTCTCCTACCACAGAAGGGCTTCCTCTATGCCACCAGGGAAGAAAGATGTGGCAGCTTCAAGCTTATATAGTTCCATTTTAGCAACCCAAGGTAAAAAAGATTTTCTTTCTTCTGGGAAAAGACTCTAACTAATCTTTGGTTGCATGCCTGCTCCTCGGACCAATTACTTTTGCAGGGGAATGAGGTACCATGACTGTCCCAACCTGAAACAAATTCTCCTTGCTGCCTTCCCTTCACTCCCAGCAACACACACAGATACTTTGGCTAGAGGTGGTGGGATGGTAGGGTCTTTCCAGAAAATTTATTAGCTACAACACATGTTAAAGTGACTACTGACAAAGACCTATACACAAATGTTTATAGCAGCTTTATAATAGCCAGAAACTGGAAATGACCAATGTCCACCACAGGTGATTAGATAAAGTGTGGTATATAAATCTAATGAAATCTCAGCAATAAAAAAAAACCTACTGTTATACACAACAACATGGGTGAACCTCAAAAACATCATGCTGAGCAAAAGAAATATATACCTACACAAGAGTATATATTATGTAATTCTATTTAATCAAAACTTTAAAAAAGCTGTATCTAATTTATATTGACAGAAATCTATAGTGGTTGCCTAGGTGTGTGTGTTGGGGGTTGGGGAAGTTGACTGAGAAGGGGGCACAAGGGAACTTTCTGAGATAATGGTAAAATTCTATAGACTGAGTGGTAGTGGTTACATAGGTATATAAATTTGTCAAGTCACCAAGATGTACACTTAAAATAGGTGCATTTTATTGTATATAAATTATGCCTCGGTAAAGGTGATATTAAAAATACATATAAAATGAGTGCTAAAGTGCTGTGATAGTAATCAAAATATTGATCTTTCAGGATAAAACCCAAGATCTTGGAACGCAAATCCTCTTTAGTCAGACCTCTAACTGCCCATGTAGCCCTGTCTTTCACTGCACCACTCTCAATTGTAGTTCTCCACAAATCCCAAGCTCTTTTCCCCACCTCTAAGTCTTTACATACGCTGTCCCTCTGCTGATAGTAGTGCAGCAGGCAAAACAGCTCTTCTTTTAGGACTCAGGTCAAGCATCATCTGGGCTGACTTTCTATGTTGCTTTAGGTTGCAGTACTAACCCCTCCTTTTCTCTGTACCATTCCCTGCACATTCTATTGTTTTCATTTGTTTGCACATTGACTCCTCTACTAGACTGAGGGCAAGCATGAAAGAAGTTTCTTCCTTCGAAATAAGTTTAGGGGTGTTTCAAACACATGAAAAATAGAGATTAAGCTAAAATTTCTTAAATGCTTACTATTTGCCAGAAACTGCTAGCTTTATCACTCGCTGGTTGGGACTATTTGGTCTATGGCTGTGACATCAGAGTTTCAGAGGGAATCTATATAAGCTGAGACAATACAGTCCAGGAACATTTTGCATTTCTCTAACAGCTCAAACATTATCCTAAAACATTTTTTTAATTAGGAGGAGCTTTCCTGCTAATTATTAAATCCATATGTATTTTAATGGAAATTTAATCCCTGTTTGATTCATTCACACTCAATCTATCACAGTTTTACTTTTAAGATTTATTTGATGTTCAAGAAGCCATTAGAACCCTCGTATAAGGCCCATTCCTGAGAAAACAGGATGTGGGTAAAATTAAGCAAAACCAAATGTTAACAAAATCCTTAAGGATTAAGCAGAATCTTAATGAGGAAAGTTATGCTACACTGTTTTGGCTTTTCAGACTCCAAGTAAGTCTGCATTGACTAGAGAGGCCCTCACATCTTTATTACATATTTTCTCCCAAGGGACTGTGAGGAGATGAGAAAAGGAATGATTTGATGGGTACAGAAATATTTGGCATCGTATTCCTACTAATATTTCAGTCTATATTTTCTGAAAACCCCCCTGCTACAAAACACCTAAAATTGCTGACTAAAATACCATAAACATTATTTTAAATAGTACATTTGAGCTCCTAAGAAAGTTTGTTTTTTTTTTAAGTTGAGGGACTAAAAATAAAGAGGGAGTTAAAATTGTTGGATAAATATGACTTGATCAGGGGGTGGAGGAGGTTGCCTGTCTCAGTAATCAAGGGCCTGGTGTTTTATTTATTTTTTATTTATTTATTTATTTTTTGGCTGCGTTGGGTCTTTGTTGCTGCACGCGGGCTTTCTCTATAGTTGCAGCAAGCAGGGGCTATTCTTCGTTGCAGTGCGTGGGCTTCTCATTGCAGTGGTTTCTCTTGTTGTGGAGCACAGGCTCTAGGTGTGCAGGCTTCAGTAGCTGCAGCACATGGGCTCAGTAGTTGCAGCACGCAGGCCCTTAGAGCATGCGGGCTTCAGTAGTGGTGGTGCGCGGGCTCTAGAGCGCAGGCTCAGTAGTTGTGGCGCTTGGGCTTAGTTGCTCTGAGGCATGTGGGATCTTCCTGGAAAAGTGATCGAACCCATGTCCCCTGCATTGGCAGGCGGATTCTTAACCACTGCGCCACCAGGGAAGTCCCAAGGACTTGGTGTTTTATTTATTTTTATAAATTTATTTTATTATTTATTTTTGACTTCACTGGGTCTTCGTTGCTGCGCGTGGCTTTCTCTAGTTGCGGCGAGCGGGGGCTACTCTTCGTTGCGGTGCACGGGCTTCTCTTGTTGCGGAGGACAGGCTCTAGGCATGCGGGCTTCAGTAGTTGTGGCTTGCGGGCCCTAGAGCGCAGGCTCAGTAGTTGTGGCACACGGGCTTAGTTGCTCCGTGGCATGTGGGATCTTCCTGGACCAGGGCTCAAACCTGTGTCCCCTGCATTGGCAGGCGGATTCTTAACCACTGCGCCACCAAGGAAGTCCGGACTTGGTGTTTTAAAAGACACCTGGACAGAAAATGAAGCAGGGTGCCGAGGAAAAACTGGGACCAGAGTTTTTCCACCATCAAAAAGAAATAACAAGGAAGTATGTCTGTTTTAGCTTGCTCTGTGTGAAAAAAAGTCTCTCTCAAGAATTTGTAACCATAGGTCCACCATCAAGTGGGTTTGAGGATCATATTTGCACTAACTATATGTCTTTAGACCTTCAAGCCAAAACATTAAAGTAAAAAATTGGTCCTACATTAAGACATTTGAGACTGTCATACAGAGTGAAGTAAGTCAGAAAGAGAAAAACAAATATCGTATATTAACGCATGTATGTGGAGCCTAGAAAAATGGTACAGATGAGCCGGTTTGCAGGGCAGAAGTTGAGACACAGATGTAGAGAACAGACATATGGACACCAAGGGGGGAAAACTGCGGTGGGGTGGGGATGGTGGTGTGCTGAATTGGGCGATTGGGATTGACATGTATACACTGATGTGTATAAAATTGATGATGAATAAGAACCTGCAGTATAAACAAACAAACAAAACAAAACAAAACAACAACAAAAAAAAATGCTGGAGTCTGGGGTAGATGTGTGTGTTGGTGTAAGAAAGAGAAGGAAAGAAAATCTACTTTTAAAAATTGATTATAATCTGTAAAATAGTTTTTTTTGCAATTCAGTAATTTTAGTAACATACTTTAAAAAAAGTACATTCAAATATATCTAATAAAAATATTGATTAGGAAAAAAAAAAAAAAAGACATTTGACAAGAGCAAATACAAACCCTTTCTAGAGGGGAAATCTCAACCCAGATCATATAAAAAGATGGGTTCTTGAAAATTACAAAATGTAATTCAAAAATTACAAAATTTACAATGAAATATTCCACAATATGCAAGAGTTAGCCTGTAAGCTCATCAACAGACACCATTATGAAAGTGAAAAGGTAAGGCACAGACTGGAAGAAAACATTCACAACACATACAACTGTCAAAGGATTTGTATCCATAATATATAAAGAACTCATACTAATCCATAAAAAAGAGACCACAACCCAATTAAAAAACTGAGCAAAAGGTTTGAACGTATCACAAAAGATATCCAAATGGCTAACAAACAATTGATAAGATGCTCAACATCATTACTCACCTAGAGAATGCAAATAAGAACCAGAGATACCACTACACATTCACCAGATTGGCTATTTAAAAGACTGACAATACCAATTGTTGATGAATATGTGGGGTAACCGGAACGCTCATACACTGTGGATAGGAGTGCAAAATTAACAACCACTTTAGAAAACTGATTGAAGTTTCGAATGAAGTTACGCATTTTTCAAAATTGATGTAGGAAGCAAAACCCTCAGATTTAGGAAGCATAATGGATACTGAGCATAAAAATAAACCTAAGTCCATACTTAGATACAGTACAGTGAAATTATCAAAAACTAAGGGAAGATGTTAACACAACCAGACAAGGTCTAAAAACAGTGACCTACCCAGTAGTAATAAGAATCTCTAATGCTCTGATTGTGATGTTGAAATACCATTTCCCACTAAAAGAAACTAGGGTGTCTTAGAGAAATAGTTGATTCTAGATCCAGGGCAGGAAAAGTACAAGATGAATCTGGAACATTTTGTCATACCACCTAGCAAGGAAGCTGTCAAAGACTACTGGTCGGGCTTCCCTGGTGGTGCAGTGGCTAAGAATCTGCCTGCCAATGCAGGAGACACGGGTTTGAGCCCTGGTCCTGGAAGATCCCACATGCCACGGAGCAACTAAGCCCGTGCGCCACAACTACTGAGCCTGCGCTCTAGAACCCGCGAGCCAAAACTACTGAGCCCACGTGCCACAACTACTGAAGCCCGTGTGCCTAGAGCCTGTGCTCCGCAACAAGAGAAGCCACTGCAATGAGAAGCCCGCGCACTGCAACAAAGACCCAACGTGGCCAAAAATAAATAAATGAATAAATTTATTAAAAAAAAAAAGACTACTGGTCATGTCAAAATGACTCAGGAAACAACTTGAAGAAGCGCTTACTGAGCAAAAATGGGACAATTGGAGTGTCAATATAAAATAGTAAGTGTAATGGATTAAAACTGATTATATATGCTTAAGTCCTTGAGCTCACAGTGATATTTTAAAAAGCTGATCATATTTGGAGTATGAGAGTGAACCAATTCATTATCTTGAAAACTGGCAAATAAAGGGAAAGGATCAAGCATTTATCCTGCCTTCCCGTTATGAATTCTACCATTGGGTAAGTAGTAGATAATTGGAAGCATGTCTTTATAGATGTATTTCAGCAAATAAATAAAAAGAAAGGATTAGAAAATTACCAGTTTCTAACCTCCACTGAATTAATGGATCTAGGCAAGGAGCATCAGTGGCTGCTAACAGCACACACAAAAAAGCAACAACCAGGCAATCACACGTAATGTGTAGTCTTGTCAAAGGAATCAAACCTGGAGTCTGATAAAGCCTCTGCATCCAGCTGCTAATTTGTAGGTAATACAAAGGACATACAACAATGCTGAACTGTCCTTGAAATGCAGTTAGTAAAATCCAAACTGTGGGAACTCTACAAGTCAAATGGACCACGTTCTTCAACAGATAAATTCTAAGGAAAAGAAAGGGATGGAGAAAGAAACGATAAATTAAAAGAGACTTAAAACACAGAGCAAAGAAAACAGATATATTAATTTTTTAAAAGGGCAAGACTAAACTGTAGTATCACACTCAGGTGATAAGACTATAAAGAAATGCAAGGAGATTATTGCTATAAAAGTCAGGATAGTGGTTATTTTTGAGAGGAGGAAGGTGATTATATGATTGGGATAAGGTACAAGGAAGTGTTCTGAGGGAGCTAATGAAGTTTTATTTCTTGACCTGCGTACAGTAAGTCTGCTACGTATGAACAAGTTCCGTTCTGAGAGCGCATTCGTAAGTCCAATTTGTTCGTAAGTCCAACAAAGTTAGCCTAGGTACCCAACTAACACAATCAGCTATATAGTACTGTACTGTAATAGGTTTATAATACTTTTCACGCAAATAATACTTTAAAAACAAACACAAAAAATGAAGAAAACATTTTTAATCTTACAGTACAGTACCTTGAAAAGTACAGTAGTACAGTACAACAGCTGGCATACATACAGGGGTTGGCACCGAGTGAACAGGCAAGAAGAGTTACTGACTGGAGGAGGGAGAGGAGGTGGGGGATGGTAGAGCTGAAGGATCATCAGCAATAGGAGATGGAGGGCAAGCTGCAATTTCACTCATGCCTGATGTTGATGGCACAGGTTGTTCCTTGCTGGATTCAATTCTATTTACCCTCTTGAAAAAACGATCCAGTGATGTCTGGGTAGTAGCTCTTTTTTTCTCATCATAGATGACATGGTAGTACTGGATTGCATTCTGAACAGCTGCTGCAACCTTCATGTACTATTCTATGTTCCGGTCCTGTGCCTCAAAAACTAACAGTGCCTCCTTAAATAAAGAAAATCCCCTTGCCATTTCCTGAGTGGTGAATCTCTTCGGTTCTTCAGTTACTTCTTCTTCCTCTTGTCTCTCTTTGTCCTTTTTCTGGGCCTCCAACTCCATCAGGTCTTCATTAGTAAGCTCCTCATGTTGCACAGCAAGGAATTCAATGAAGTCATCCTCTTGCAGATCTAGCTCCAGCTTCTCTCTGAGGGTCACTAAGTTGCTGAAGACCTCTTTCAACTCCTCATCCACCTTCTCAAATCCACAAAAATTGTGAACCAACTGCAGGCAAAAGTTCTTCCAAACCCCATTCATGGTGATGGCCGTAACCTCGTGCCAAGCAAAGTCAATGTTTTTTATGGCCTTGTAGATGTTATAGTCCTTCCAAAATTGTTGCAAGGTTGTTCCTGATTTGTCACTTGCCTTTACTTCCTGATGAAAAGTATGACATAAATAATATTTCTTGAAAGTCACTATAACTCCCTGGTGCATACATTGGATGAGCAATGTAGTATTTGGTGGCAGATGCACTATTTTGACACTGGGACGAAAGTCCTCCATGAATGGGGGGTGGCCTGGAGCATTGTGGAGCAGCAAAAGAACGTTGAATGGGACATCCTTCTTCAAGCAATATTTCTCTACCTCTGGGATAAAGTGGTGGAAAAACCAGTCCTGGAAAATGGCCTGTGTAACCCAGGCTTTGGGGTTACTCTTCCACACAACAGGAAGAGAGCCCTTGGCTATGATTTTAAGGATTCTTGGGTTCTCTGAATGATAAACTAAGAGTGGCTTCAGCTTCATATTGCTGGAAGCATTGCCACCAAACAACAGAGTTAGCCTATCCTTTGCTGCTTTATAGCCTGGCATCAACTTTTCCTCCTTACTGATGTAACTTCGGTCTGGCATCCTCTTCCTATACAGTCCTGTCTCGTGCACATTAAAAATCTGCTTGGTTAAGTACACACCTTCATCAATAATTTCTCAAAGCATTTCAGGAAATTCCTGGGCAGCTACCGTATCTGCACTCCCTGCCTCACCACTTACTTTTACGTTGTGAAGGTTGGCTCTAGCCTTGAAACGATGAAACCAGCCATGGCTGGCATTAAAAGATGCACCCTCTGATTCCACTGTGTTTCTTCTTCAAGTCTTCATAAAGGCTTTTAGCTTTCTCTTGAATCAGCATTAAGCTGAGCCGGGACTCGATGCTGATGCCGATCCTGCATCCACACACTGAGAAGTTTCTCCATCTCCTCCATAACTTTTCCATGCTTCTTTGGTATTACTGTCAACATCACTGGCACAGCAGACTTCACATATTTCATGGTCTTGTCCTTGTTCTTTAGAATCGTGCCAATGGTTGAACCATTCATATTATAAGAACAGGCGATGTCTACCACCTTTTCGCCTCGCTGCACTCTCTCAATTATTTTCACTTTTGTTTCCATCGTTATCACTTGGCGCTTCTTAGCAGTACCAGCTACGTCACCGCTGTTTTTATGCTTGCTTCCGGACATCCTAGGCTTGAAATAAAGATGCTGTACTATATCTATACAGTACTGTACAGTAAAGTACACAAAAGCATAAGCACTTGTAGAGGATGCACGCATGTGACAATGTATGCCAGACACATGAACTAACTTACGTGACTGGACATGCGAACACACGTTTGCATCTTTGAAAGTTCACATCTTTCTGGACTGGTTAAAAAGGAGTGCACTTTGTAATAATTCACTAAGCTCTGTGTGTGACTGTGTTTTTCTGTATCTGTTTTATTTCATAATAAAAACCACTAAAAACAAACAAAAACGACCAGAGATGTTGTACCACATAACAAACATACTAAAACCACTGAAATATATACTCTCAACCTCACTGATAATTAAATAAATTCAATTTTTTTTTTTTTTGGCTATGCCGCAAGGAGTCCTAACCACTGGACCTCCAGCGACTTCCCTATAGAAATTCAAATTAAAACAATAATAGGAATCATACTGGCAAAATTTTAAATGATTAGTGATACCTGTGTTGGTGAATTTGTGGGGAAAGGGTCTCATGTCCTGTAAGTGGTCATATAAGCTGATTCAAATGTTAGTGGCAACATAAGCTGATTTTATTCTGTGGAAGGCAGTTTGGCAATAACATCAAATTTCTAATGTCATCCATTTTGACCCATCAATTCTTCTTTATCTCCATGAAATAATCAGATAAATCCACAAAGGTATATGAATATGAATATGGATGTTCACCGCATTGTTAGTCACAACTCTGAAAAACTGGAAGCAACCTAAATGCCCCATTAGAAGAGGATTGGTTAAATAAATTACAGGATATCCACACAGTGGTATATAGAGTGGCCACAGAGTCTGGAAGCATAAATTTATTAAAAAATCAGATAGAAGAAAAACAAATACCGTATGCTAACACATATATATGGAATATAAGAAAAAAAAAAAAGGTCATGAAGAACCTAGGGGCAAGACGGCAATAAAGACACAGACCTACTAGAGAATGGACTTGAGGATATGGGGAGGGGGAAGGGTAAGCTGTGACAAAGTGAGAGAGTGGCATGGACATATATACACTACCAAACGTAAGATAGATAGCTAGTGGGAAGCAGCCGCATAGCACAGGGAGATCAGCTTGGTGCTTTGTGACCACCTAGAGGGGTGGGATAGGGAGGGTGGGAGGGAGGGAGATGCAAGAGGGAAGAGATATGGGAACATATGTATATGTATAACTGATTCACTTTGTTATAAAGCAGAAACTAATACACCATTGTAAAGCAATTATATTCCAATAAAGATGTTAAAAAAAGAAAAAATCAGATAGATACTTACCCCCTTGGTTACTTCTTCTGGTGTACACCAAAGGAACAGGCTTATTCAGTGAAACCAAGTCCACAGTCAGTTGAGGCATTTCAGATGCATGTGTAGGGGTTGATGGAAATTCTGTATTTATGTACTATGTTCATTGCAATATTGCATAGAGCATTGAACTACACATTGTTAATGAACGACAAAACATTGAACATATCATGAAATATCACTGAACATATTATGTATTGTAATGTCATATCAATAAATCAATTATGTGTATTTGCCTATTTTTCTAGACTTTATGGCCCCCCTTTATTGTGTAGTTTTAATAATCATAAGATAGATCGGTTAGTACTGACATAGAAAAAAGACCACAATTTATTAAATGAAAAAATTATAGAAGAGAATGCATTTTACAATGCCAGTTTTATAAAAACATATGTGTTTATTTGTATATACATAATAAAAATTCTGGAGAACTTTCAGTTTTTATTTCTCTATTGTTTCATTTTTTATGAGCCTTTATTTCCTTTATAAACAGAAAAACAATATAAATTTCCATTTTGAAAAACTTGAACAAAGCCAACGTCATGCTTAGGGTTGAATGAGAGTTTTTAATGCCTATAAACTGGCCAATGCTCTGTTCCAAGCTGTCTCTCTGTGAATGCTGGGACTGGGGCAGGAGAAAGGAAAGAGGTATTAGTGAAATATCCAGAAAGTGAGGATGAAGGACTCCAGGCTTGAAATAGGAAAAGAGGGGAAAGCTTAGAATAAGAAATCTCCTTTCTTTGTAAAACTGAGTAGTAGAGTCAGAATATAAAACTGGTTGATTCGGGACTAAGGAGGGATCAAAAGCAGGAAAAAGAATGGAATCTGACAACACTTCTAGGAATTAGAAGGGGGTAGGGATTAGGAAGGGGGTATCAGAACCCAGACTTAAACACCTCCTTACTTGCTGATTATGGAACTTCCTGGATGACAGGATAGGGAAAAGGGAGTACATGTACAGAGGTTATATGATTTATTCCTTGCTTTAGATATTTGTCTAATGAAAAGGTAGAGGACTAGATTTAAATATTTTAGCTAGGGGCTTCCCTGGTGGTGCAGTGGTTGAGAATCCACCTGCCAATGCAGGGGACATGGGTTCGAGCAGTGGTCCAGGAAGATCCCACATGCCACGGAGCAACTAAGCCCGTGTGCCACAACTACTGAGCCTGTGCTCTAGAGCCTGTGTGCTGCAACTACTGAAGCCTGTGCACCTAGAGCCTGTGCTCCACAACAAGAGAAGCCACTGCAATGATGTTGCGTACACTGCAACAAAGAGTAGCCCCCACTCGCCGCAACTAGAGAAAGCCCATGCACAGCAATGAAGACCCAACACAGCCAAAAATAAAGAAAGAAAATAAATTAAAAAATATATTTTAGCTACTGTCATAGATATTACTGCTCACCAAATATTCCAATTTCTCTCCTTACTATACCTCTCTCTGCATGAGGATTATATATTCTGTCCCATTGAACTCAGAGGTGGCCATATGTATTAGTTATCTATAGCTGTACAACAAATTACTCCAAAACTTTACAATTAAAAACAATGAATATTTATTATCTCATAGTTTCTGTATGTCAAGAATCTGGGAGTAGTTTGGCTAGGTAGTCCTGGCTCAGGGTCTCTCATGGTTTTGCTGAGAAGAGGAGCATTGGCCAAGATGGCACACTCTGAGCTCACGTCCTCCCACAGGCACACCAAAATTACAACTATTTATAGAGCAGCTATCTATAAGAACGACCTGAAGGCTAGCAGAAAAGATTTTCTACTACGAAAGATATAAAGAAGGAACCAAAACAAGTCTAGTAGGAAGGGCAGAGATGCAGTATAGTCAAGACCCATACCCCTGGGTAGGTGAGCCACAAACAGGAAGATAATCACAATTGCAGAGGTTCATCCCAATGAGTGAGGGGTATGAGACCCACATCTGGCTCCCCAGCTGAGGGGTCATGCATGAGAAGAGGAGCCCCCAGAACAGAGTCAGAGGGCTGCAGGAAACAGAGGCTCTGCTCTTAAAGGGTGTGTGTAAAATCTCACACTCTGAGTCTCAGCAGAGAGGCAGTAATTTCAAAGGAGCTTGGGTCAGACCCACTTGCTGATCTTGGAGAGACTGTTGGAGAAGCAGGAGGCAACTGGGACTTCCCTTGGGGATGCAAACACTGGCAGCAGCCCATTTATGGGAGCTCGTTCTACCATGAGGACACTGGTGCTTAGAAGCACCATTTTGAAGTCCTCCCTCTAGCCTATTAGCACTGGGGGTTTACCCACCCACTAGCAGGCTAGCACCAGCCCTGGGAACCCCCAGGCCATGCAGCCAGCTGCTCTGGGACCCAGTCCTCCCCATCAGCAGCCCGACAACCACCACACAAGGATGGGCCTGGCAGCCAACCAGGCCAGGGACCAGCTCTGCCTACTAGTGTACCCTCAGCAGTTGGCCCTACCACAGTAGAAGGGCCCATGCAGCCCACATAGGGAGCACTCCTAGAGCATACAGCTCTGGTGACCAGGGGGAATGTGCTGCTGGGCCCCAAAGGACATCTCTTATATAAGCCCACTTCTCCAAGATTAGGAAACATAACTGACCTACCTAATACATAGAAATAAACCCAGAGAATTAGGCAAAATGAGGAGACAGAGGAATATGTTCCAAACAAAGAAACAAGACAAAACCCCAGAAGAAGACCAAAGTGAAGTGGAAATAAGCAATCTATCTGATAAAGAGTTCAAGGTAATGGTCATAAAGATGTTCAACGAACTTGGGAGAAGAATGATTGAACACAGGGATAAGTTTAACAGAGTTACATAATTAAAGAAGAAACAAACAGGGCTGAAGAATACAATAACTGAAATTAAAAATACACTGAAGGAATCAACAGTAGATTAGATGATACAAAGGAATGGATCAGTGAACAGGAAGAAAGAGTAGTGGAAATCACCCAAGCTGAAAAGAAAAAAGTATTTTTAAAAAATGACGATAGTTTAAGAGACCTCTGGGTCAACATCAAGCATACTAACATTACATTATAGGGGTCCCGGAAGAATAAGAGAGAAAGGGGCAGAGAACTTATTTGAAGAAATAATAGCTGAAAACTTCACTGACCTGGTAAAGGACACAGGCATCCAAATTCAGGAAGCACAGAGAGTCTCAAACAAGATGAACCTAAAGGGGTCACACCCAGATACATTATAATTAAAATGGCAAAGATTAAAGATAATGAGAGACTCTTAAAAGCATCAAGAGAAAAGCAACTAGTTACATACAAAGGAACTCCCATAAGACAATCAGCTGACTTTTCAGCAGAATCTTTGGAGGCCAGAAGGAAGTGGCACAATACACTCAAAATGATAGAAAGAAAAAACTTACAACCAGGAATACTCTACCCAGGGGAATTCCGTGGTGGTCCAGTGGTTAGGATTCTGTGCTTCCACTGTAGGTGGCATGGGTTCAGACAAGCAAAAGCTAAAAGAGTTCAGCACCACTACTCTGGCTTTACAAGAAACATTAAACATTTCTTCTCTAAGCAGAAAAGAACACAACTAAAATATGAAAAATATGAAAGGAAAAATCTTATTGGTAAAGGCAAACATACAGTAAAAGCAGTAGATCAACCACTTATAAAGCTAGTAGGAAGGTTAAAAGACAAATGAAGTAAAATCATCTATATCCACAATAAGTAAAGTATACACAAAACAAAAAGATGTAAAATATGATGTCAAAAACATTAGACATGGGGTAGGGAGTAAAAATGCAGTGTTATTAGAATGCATTAAAAATTAAGAGATCAGGGCTTCCCTGGTGGCGCAGTGGTTGAGAATCTGCCTGCCAATGCAGGGGACACGGGTGCGAGCCCTGGTCCGGGAAGATCCCACATGCCGCGGAGCGACTAGGCCCATGAGCCACAATTGCTGAGCCTGCGCGTCTGGAGCCTGTGCTCCGCAACAAGAGAGGCCGCGATAGTGAGAAGCCCGCACACCGCAATGAAGAGTGGCCTCCGCTTGCCACAACTACAGAAAGCCCTCGCACAGAAATGAAGACCCAACACAGCCATAAATAAATAAATAAATACTTTAAAAAAAAAATTAAGAGATCAACAACTTAAAATAATCATATATATATATATATATAGAGAGAGAGAGAGAAAGAGACAGAGAGAGAGAGGGAGTTATAGTTAGTTATATGAACTTCATGGTAACAACAAACTAAAAATCTATAATAGATACACACACAAAAAGAAAGGAATCCACACATTATACTGAAGATAGTCATCAAATCTTAAAGGGGAGAGAGCAAAAGAAGAAGAAAGGAGCAAAAAAGAACCACAAAAACAACAAGAAAACAATTAACAAAATGGCAATAAGTACACACCTATCAATAATTACTTTAAATGTAAATGGGCTAAGCGTTCCAACAAGACACATAACAGCTAAATGGATACAAAAACAAGACATATATATATATATATATACACACACACACACACACACATACACATATACATATATACTGCCTACAAGACTTTCACTTCAGATCTAAAGACACACAGACTAAAAGTGACGGGATGAAAAATATATTCCATGCAAATAGAAATAAAAAGAAAGCTGGGGTAGAAATACTTATATTAGATAAAAGACTTTAAAACAGAAACCATAACAAGAGATAAAGAAGGACATTACACAATGATAAAAGGATCAATCCAACAAGAAGACATAATGGTAAAAATATATGCACCCAACATAGGAGCACCTAAATACATAAAGAAAATATTAACAGACATAAAGGGAGAAATTCACAGTAACAGAATAATAGCAGGGGACTTTGACACCCCACATACATCAATGGACAGATCATCCAGACAGAAAATCGATAAGGAAACACTGGCCTTAAATGACATATTAGATCAGATGAAGTTAATAGCTATATATAGAACATTCCATCCAAAAGCAGCAGAGTACACATTCTTTCAAGTGCACATAGAACATTCTCCAGGATAGATCACATGCCAGGCCACAAAACAAGTCTCAATAAATTTAAGAAGACTGAAATCATATCAAGCATCTTTTCTGACCACAATAGTGTGAGACCAGAAATCAACTACAAGGAAAAAACTGGAATAAATACAAACAGATGGAGTCTAAACAACATGGTACTAAACAATCATTGAAGAAATCAAAGAGAAAATTTAAATTTAAAAATACCTGGAGACAAATGAAAATGAAAACACAATGATTCAAAATCTATATCTACTGGGACTTCCCTGGTGGTGCAGTGGTTAAGAATCTGCCTGCCAATGCAGGGGACACAGGTTTGAGCCCTGGTCCGGGAAGATCCCACATGCCATGGAGCAACTAAGCCCATGTGCCACAACTACTGAGCCTGCGCTCTAGAGCCCACGAGTCACAACTACTGACCCTGTCTGCCACAGCTACTGAAGCCTGTGTGCCTAGAGCCCGTGCTCCGCAACAAGAGAAGCCACCACAATGAGAAGCCCACGCACCACAATGAAGAGTAGCCCCCCCTCACTG
Source organism: Eubalaena glacialis (assembly GCF_028564815.1). NCBI lineage: Eukaryota > Metazoa > Chordata > Mammalia > Artiodactyla > Balaenidae > Eubalaena > Eubalaena glacialis. Next base: position 25,683,755 of record NC_083728.1, read on the forward strand.
CAACTAGAGAAAGCCCATGTACAGCAACGAAGATCCAATGCAACCAAAAATAAATAAATAAATAAATAAATTTTAAAAATCTATATCTACATATCTATTTATCTATCTACAATGGAATATTACTCAGCCATAAAAAAGAATGAAATCTTGCCATTTACGACAACATGGATGGGCCCAGAGAGTATTATGCTAAATGAAATAATAAATAAATACCACATGATTTCACTTACCTGTGTAATCTAAAAAACAAAACAAATGAACAAATATAACAAAACAAAAATAGACTCATAGATACAGAGAACAAACTGGTGGTTGCCAGAGGGGAGGTGGAGGGGGAAATGAGTGTAATAGGTGAGGTAGATTTAGAAGTACAAACTTCCAGTTATAAAATAAACAAGTCTTGGGGGTGTAATGTAGCGCATAGGGAATATAGTTAATAATATTGTAATAACTTTGCTGGTGACATGTGTAAATTAGATTTACTGTAGTGATAATTTTGTGATGTATAAAAATATTGAATCACTATATTTTACACCTGAAACTAATACAAAATTGTAAATCAATTATACTTCAATTAAAAAAAAAGATGTTTCCTGGGGCTGCAGACATTTGAAAGCTTGAGTGAAGCAGGAAGATCCTCTTCCAAGAGAGCTCATTCACATGACTACTGGCAAGAGATCTCTGATCCTCACTGGCTATTAGTGAAGAGCCTAAGTTCCTCACCATATGGGTCTAACCATTTGGCTACTTGAGTGTCCTCATGACATGGTGGCTGGCTTATTCCAGAGTGAGTAGACCAAGAGAGAAGCTGCAATGCCTTTTTTTTTTTTTAACATCTTTATTGGAGTATAATTGCTTTACAATGGTGTGTTAGTTTCTGCTTTATAACAAAGTGAATCAGTTATACATATACATATGTTCCCATATCTCTTCCCTCTTGCATCTCCCTCCCTCCCACCCTCCCTATCCCACCCCTCCAGGTGATCACAAAGCACCGAGCTGATCTCCCTGTGCTATGCGGCTGCTTCCCACTAGCTATCTATTTTACGTTTGGTAGTGTATATATGTCCACGCCACTCTCTCACTTTGTCACAGCTTACCCTTCCCCCTCCCCATATCCTCAGGTCCATTCTCTAGTAGGTCTGTGTCTTTATTCCTGTCTTACCACTAGGTTCTTCATGACCTTTTTTTTTCCCCCTTAGATTCCATATATATGTGTTAGCATACTGTATTTGTTTTTCTCTTTCTGACTTACTTCACTCTGTATGACAGACTCTAACTCCATCCACCTCACTACAACTAACTCCATTTCGTTTCTTTTTATGGCTGAGTAATATTCCATTATATATATGTGCCACATCTTCTTTATGCATTCATCCGATGATGGACACTTAGGTTGCTTCCATGTCCTGGCTATTGTAAATAGAGCTGCAATGAACATTTTGGTACATGACTCTTTTTGAATTATGATTTTCTCAGGGTATATGCCCAGTAGTGGGATTGCTGGGTCACATGGTAGTTCTATTTTTAGTTTTTTAAGGAACCTCCATACTGTTCTCCATAGTGGCTGTATCAATTTACATTCCCACCAACAGTGCAAGAGGGTTCCCTTTTCTCCACACCCTCTCCAGCATTTATTGTTTCTAGATTTTTTGATGATGGCCATTCTGACCAGTGTGAGATGATACCTCATTGTAGTTTTGATTTGCATTTCTCTAATGATTAATGATTTTTTTTAAACATCTTTATTGGAGTATAATTGCTTTACAATGGTGTGTTAGTTTCTGCTTTATAACAAAGTGAATCAGTTATACATATACATATGTTCCCATATCTCTTCTCTCTTGCATCTCCCTCCTTCCCACACTCCCTATCCCACCCCTCTAGGTGGTCACAAAGCACCGAGCTGATCTCCCTGTGCTATGTGGCTGCTTCCCACTAGCTATCTATTTTACATTTGGTAGTGTATATATGTCTATGCCACTCTCTCACCCTGTCACATATTACCCCTCCCCCTCCCCATATCCTCAAGTCCATTCTCTAGTAGGTCTGTGTCTTTATTCCCATCTTGCCACTAGGTTCTTCATGACCTTTTTTTTTTCCCCTTAGATTCCATATATATGTGTTAGCATACTGTATTTGTTTTTCTCTTTCTGACTTACTTCACTCTGTATGACAGACTCTAACTCCATCCACCTCACTACAAATACCTCCATTTCGTTTCTTTTTATGGCTGAGTAATATTCCATTGGATATATGTGCCACATCTTCTTTATCCATTCATCCAATGATGGACACTTAGGTTGCTTCTATGTCCTGGCTATTGTAAATAGAGCTGCAATGAACATTTTGGTACATGACTCTTTTTGAATTATGGTTTTCTCAGGGTATATGCCCAGTAGTGGGATTGCTGGGTCGTATGGTAGTTCTGTTTTTAGTTTTTTAAGGAACCTCCATACTGTTCTCCATAGTGGTTGTATCAATTTACGTTCCCACCAACAGTGCAAGAGGGTTCCCTTTTCTCCACACCCTCTCCAGCATTTACTGTTTCTAGATTTTTTGATGATGGCCATTCTGACCGGTGTGAGATGATATCTCATTGTAGTTTTGATTTGCATTTCTCTAATGATTAATGATGTTGAGCATTCTTTCATGTGTTTGTTGGCAATCTGTATATCTTCTTTGGAGAAATGCCTATTTAGGTCTTCTGCCCATTTTTGGATTGGGTTGTTTGTTTTTTTGTTATTGAGCTGCATGAGCTGCTTGTAAATCTTGGAGATTAATCCTTTGTCAGTTGCTTCATTTGCAAATATTTTCTCCCATTCTGAGGGTTGTCTTTTGGTCTTGTTTATGGTTTCCTTTGCTGTGCAAAAGCTTTAAAGTTTCATTAGGTCCCATTTGTTTATTTTTGTTTTTATTTCCATTTCTCTAGGAGCTGGGTCAAAAAGGATCTTGCTGTGATATATGTCAGAGAGTGTTCTGCCTATGTTTTCCTCTAAGAGTTTTATAGTGCCTGGCCTTACATTTAGGTATTTAATCCATTTTGAGTTTATTTTTGTGTATGGTGTTAGGGAGTGTTCTAATTTCATACTTTTACATGTACCTGTCCAGTTTTCCCAGCACCACTTATTGAAGAGGCTGTCTTTTCTCCACTGTATATGCTTGCCTCCTTTATCAAAGATAAGGTGACCATATGTGTGTGGGTTTATCTCTGGGCTTTCTATCCTGTTCCATTGATCTATATTTCTGTTTTTGTGCCAGTACCATACTGTTTTGATTAAGGAAGCTTTGTAGTATAGTCTGAAGGCAGGGAGCCTGATTCCTCCAGCTCCATTTTTCGTTCTCAAGATTGCTTTGGCTATTCAGGGTCTTCTGTGTTTCCATACAAATTGTGAAATTTTTTGTTCTAGTTCTGTGAAAAATGCCAGTGGTAGTTTGATAGGGATTGCATTGAATCTGTAGACTGCTTTGGGTGGTAGAGTCATTTTCACAATATTGATTCTTCCAATCCAAGAACATGGTATATCTCTCCATCTATTTGTATCATCTTTCATTTCTTTCATCAGTGTCCTATAATTTTCTGCATACAGGTCTTTTGTCTCCTTAGGTAGGTTTATTCCTAGATATTTTATTCTTTTTGTTGCAATGGTAAATGGGAGTGTTTTCTTAATTTCACTTTCAGATTTTTCATCATTAGTATATAGGAATGCAAGAGATTTCTGTGCATTAATTTTGTATCCTGTTACTTTACCAAATTCATTGATTAGCTCTAGTAGTTTTCTGGTAGCATCTTTAGGATTCTCTATGTATAGTATCATGTCATCTGCAAACAGTGACAGCTTTACTTCTTCTTTTCCAATTTGAATTCCTTTTATTTCTTTTTCTTCTCTGATTGCTGTGGCTAAAACTTCCAAAACTATGTTGAATAATAGTGGTGAGAGTGGGCAACCTTGTCTTGTTCCTGATCTTAGTGGAAATGTTTTCAGTTTTTCACCATTGAGGACGATGTTGGCTGTGGGTTTGTCATATATGGCCTTTATTATGTTGAGGAAAGTTCCCTCTATGCCTACTTTCTGCAGGGCTTTTATCATAAATGGGTGTTGAATTTTGTCAAAAGCTTTGTCTGCATCTATTGAGATGATCATATGGTTTTTCTCTTTCAGTTTGTTAATATGATGTATCACGTTGATTGATTTGCGTATATTGAAGAATCCTTGCATTCCTGGAATAAACCCCACTTGATCATGGTGTATGATCCTTCTAATGTGCTGTTGGATTCTGTTTGCTAGTATTTTGTTGAGGATTTTTGCATCTATGTTCATCAGTGATATTGGCCTGTAGTTTTCTTTCTTTGTGACATCTTTGTCTGGTTTTGGTATCAGGGTGATGGTGGCCTCGTAGAATGAGTTGGGGAGTGTTCCTCCCTCTGCAATATTTTGGAAGAGTTTGAGAAGGATAGGTGTTAGCTCTTCTCTAAATGTTTGATAGAATTCACCTGTAAAGCCATCTGGTCCTGGGCTTTTGTGTGTTGGAAGATTTTTAATCACAGTTTCAATTTCAGTGCTTGTGATTGGTCTGTTCATATTTTCTATTTCTTCCTGGTTCAGTCTCGGCACGTTGTGCATTTCTAAGAATTTGTCCATTTCTTCCAGGTTGTCCATTTTATTGGCATAGAGTTGCTTGTAGTAATCTCTCATGATCCTTTCTATTTCTGCAGTGTCAGTTGTTACTTCTTTTTCATTTCTAATTCTATTGATTTGAGTCTTCTCCCTTTTTTTCTTGATGAGTCTGGCTAATGGTTTATCAATTTTGTTTATCTTCTCAAAGAACCAGCTTTTAGTTTTATTGATCTTTGCTATCGTTTCCTTCATTTCTTTTTCATTTATTTCTGATCTTATCTTTATGATTTCTTTCCTTCTGCTAGCTTTGGGGTTTTTTTGTTCTTCTTTCTCTAATTGCTTTAGGTGCAAGGTTAGGTTGTTTATTTGAGATGTTTCCTGTTTCTTAAGGTAGGATTGTATTGCTATAAACTTCCCTCTTAGAACTGCTTTTGCTGCATCCCATAGGTTTTGGGTCGTCGTGTCTCCATTGTCATTTGTTTCTAGGTATTTTTTGATTTCCCCTTTGATTTCTTCAGTGATCACTTCGTTATTAAGTAGTGTATTGTGTAGCCTCCATGTGTTTGTATTTTTTACAGATCTTTTCCTGTAATTGATATCTAGTCTCATAGCGTTGTGGTCAGAAAAAATACTTGATACGATTTCAATTTTCTTAAATTTACCAAGGCTTGATTTGTGACCCAAGATATGATCTATCCTGGAGAACGTTCCATGAGCACTTGAGAAAAATGTGTATTCTGTTGTTTTTGGGTGGAATGTCCTATAAATATCAATTAAGTCCATCTTGTTTAATGTATCATTTAAAGCTTGTGTTTCCTTATTTATTTTCATTTTGGATGATCTGTCCATTGGTGAAAGTGGAGTGTTAAAGTCCCCTACTATGATTGTGTTACTGTCGATTTCCCCTTTTATGGCTGTTAGTATTTGCCTTATGTGTTGAGGTGCTCCTATGTTGGGTGCATAAATATTTACAATTGTTGTATCTTCTTCTTGGATCGATCCCTTGATCATTATGTAGTGTCCTTCTTTGTCTCTTGTAATAGTCTTTATTTTAAAGTCTATTTTGTCTGATATGAGAACTGCTACTCCAGCTTTCTTTTGATTTCCATTTGCATGGAATATCTTTTTCCACCCCCTCACTTTCAGTCTGTATGTGTCCCTAGGTCTGAAGTGAGTCTCTTGTAGACAGCATATATATGGGTCTTGTTTTTGTATCCATTCAGCCAGTCTGTGTCTTTGGTGGGAGCATTTAATCCATTTACATTTAAGGTAATTATCGATATGTATGTTCCCATTCCCATTTTCTTAAATATTTTGGGTTTGTTATTGTAGGTGTTTTCCTTCTCTTGTCTTTCTTGCCTAGAGAAGTTCCTTTAGCATTTGTTGTAAAGCTGGTTTGGTGGTGCTGAACTCTCTGAGCTTTTGCTTGTCTGTAAAGGTTTTAATTTCTCCATCAAATCTGAATGAGATCCTTGCTGGGTAGAGTAATCTTGGTTTTCGGTTTTTCTCCTTCATCACTTTAAGTATATCCTGCCACTCCCTTCTGGCTTGCAGAGTTTCTGCTGAAAGATCAGCTGTTAACCTTATGGGGATTCCCTTGTGTGTTATTTGTTGTTTTTCCCTTGCTGCTTTTAATATGTTTTCTTTATATTTAATTTTTGATAGTTTGATTAATATGTGTCTTGGCGTGTTTCTCCTTGGATTTATCCTGTATGGGACTCTGTGCTTCCAGGACTTGATTAACATTTCCTTTCCCATATTAGGGAAGTTTTCAACTATAATCTCTTCAAATATTTTCTCTGTCCCTTTCTTTTTCTCTTCTTCTTCTGGGACCCCTATAATTCGAATGTTGGTGCATTTAATGTTGTCCCAGAGGTCTCTGAGACTGTCCTCAGTTCTTTTCATTCTTTTTTCTTTATTCTGCTCTGCAGTAGTTATTTTCACTATTTTATCTTCCAGGTCACTTATCCGTTCTTCTGCCTCAGTTATTCTGCTATTGATCCTTTCTAGTGTATTTTTAATTTCATTTATTGTGTTGTTCATCATTGCTTGTTTACTCTTTAGTTCTTCTAGGTCCTTGTTACATGTTTCTTGCATCTTGTCTATTCTATTTCCAAGATTTTGGATCATCTTTACTATCATTATTCTGAATTCTTTTTCAGGTAGACTATTTCCTCTTCATTTGTTAGGTCTGGTGTGTTTTTACCTTGCTTCTTCATCTGCTGTGTGTTTTTCTGTCTTCTCATCTTGCTTATCTTACTGTGTTTGGGGTCTCCTTTTCACAGGCTGCAGGGTTCGTAGTTCCCGTTGTTTTTGGTGTCTGTCCCCAGTGGCTAAGGTTGGTTCAGTGGGTTGTGTAGGCTTCCTGGTGGAGGGGACTAGTGCCTGTGTTCTGGTGGATGAGGCTGGATCTTGTCTTTCTGGTGGGCAGGTCCACATCTGGTGGTGTGTTTTGGGTTGTCTGTGGCCTTATTATGATTTTAGGCAGCCTCTCTGCTAATGGATGGTGTTGTGTTCCTGTCTTGCTAGTTGTTTGGCATAGGGTGTCCAGCACTGTAGCTTGCTGGTCGTTGAGTGAAGCTGGGTCTTGGTGTTGAGATGGAGATCTCTGGGAGATTTTCACCGTTTGGTATTACGTGGAGCTGGGAGGTCTCTTGTGGACCAGTGTCCTGAAGTTGGCTCTCCCACCTCAGAGGCACAGCCTTGATGCCTGGCTGGAGCACCAAGAGTCTTTCATCCACACGGCTCAGAATAAAAGGGAGAAAAAATAGAAAGAAAGAGGATAAAATAAAATAAAATAAAATAAAGTTATTAAAATAAAAAATAATTATTAAGATAAAAAAATTTTTTAAGTAAAAAAACAAAAAACAAAAAAACGGATGGACAGAACCCTAGGACAAATGGTGAAAGCAAAGCTATACAGACAAAATCTCACACAGAAGCATACATATACACACTCACAAAAAGAGGTAAAGGGGAAAAAATAATATATCTTGCTCCCGAAGTCCACCTCCTCAATTTGGGATGATTCGTTGTCTATTCAGGTATTCCACAGATGCAGGGTACATCAAGTTGATTGTGGAGCTTTAATCCGCTGCTTCTGAGGCTGCTGGGAGAAATTTCCCTTTCTCTTCTTTGTTCGCACAGCTCCCGGGGTTCAGCTTTGGATTTGGACCCGCCTCTGCGTGTAGGTCGCCTGAGGGCGTCTGTTCTTCGCTCAGACAGGACGGGGTTAAAGGCACAGCTGATTCGGGGGCTCTGGCTCACTCAGGCCAGGGGGAGGGAAGGGTACGGATGCGGGGCGAGCCTGCGGCGGCAGAGGCCAGCGTGACGTTGCACCAGCCTGAGGCGCGCCGTGCGTTCTCCCGGGGAAGTTGTCCCTGGATCACGGGACCCTGGCAGTGGTGGGCTGCACAGGCTCCCGGGAGGGGCGGTGTGGATAGTGACCTGTGCTCGCACACAGGCTTTTTGGTGGCGGCAGCAGCAGCCTTAGCGTCTCATGCCCGTCTCTGGGGTCCGCGCTGATAGCCGCGGCTCGTGCCCGCGTCTGGAGCTCCTTTAAGCAGCGCTCTTAATCCCCTCTCCTCGAGCACCAGGAAACAAAGAGGCAAGAAAATGTCTCTTGCCTCTTTGGCAGGTCCAGACCTTTTCCTGGACTCCCTCCCGGCTAGCTGTGGTGCACTAACCCCTTCAGGCTGTGTTCACACCGCCAACCTCAGTCCTCTCCCTGCCTGAGACTCAGCTCCCAGCCCCCGCCCGTCCCGGCGGGTGAGCAGACAAGCCTCTTGGGCTGGTGAGTGCAGGTCGGCACCGATCCTCTGTGTGGGAACCTCTCCACTCTGCCCTCTGCACCCCTGTTGCTGCGCTCTCCTCTGTGGCTCCTGCAATGCCTTTTATGATACTGTCTTGGAAGTCACACATCATCACTTCTGTCATCATGTATTTGTCAGAAGCAAGAAACTAAGTCCAACTCACACTCAAGGGCAGAGGAATTAGACTCCACTTTCTGAAGGGAGGAGTGTCAAAGAATTTGTGGACATATTTTGAAAACCATCACACCATGTGACTTGGTCTAATAAAATTGGTGACGTGTGACTTCTGGGCAGAAGCTTTAAGAGCCAGTGAGTGGTTTGCCTGCCTCTTTTCCCTCTTCCATAAAACAGACAATATTTCAGATAGAAGACCTGGATCCTGGAGTAAAGATGATGTGGAGCAGAGCTTTTATTGTCCACTGTCAAGTATGTTAGGCATAGTACAAAGTACTTAACAAATAGTACCACATTCAATATTTATAGCAATGGTAAATATTATTATACATACTTTATAGAAGAAACAGAACTATCATCCTTCAACTTTTCCTGATATTCTTGACATGATTCACTTTGCCTTGTCTATTTTTTTCTTTTTATCAAAAGCACTTTTCACCTTCTAACAAACTGTAGTCAGTATTCATTTTGTTTTTTGTCTCTCTAGCCTTACAAAAATTTAAGTTCCCTAAAGGCAGGGAGGGGAATTCCCTGGCGATCCAGTGGTTAGGATTCTATGCTTTCACTGCAAGGGCCATGGGTTCCATCCCTGGTCAGGGAACTAAGATCCCGCATGCCACACAGTGGGGCCAAACAAACAAAAAACCAACCAAACAAACAAAAACAAGGGCAGGGATCTTTGTTTTGTTCACTGATGTATCCCAATGTACAGAACAGTGCTGGAACATAAATATTTATTGAAGGTGGATTTTTCAGTCCCAATCTTCTCCCTGGAAAGTGTTCCAGTTTGTCTACAAATTTTCTAATGATAATACTCCAAGCGAGGTCTGATAAGCCTAGGTTGTTTCTTACTAGTTCTGTTCTCAGAAGTTAACCATATTTCCAAGATCTCACTGAAGTCTCCAATAAATCCACTGATTATGACCAATATTCTCATGCTATCCTCTGGCTGCCATGGGTTCTTTTTTTTTTTAAACTTTTTTTTTTTTGGCTGTGCCATGCAGCATATGGGGATCTTAGTTCCCCGGCCAGGGGTCGAACCCTGCAATGGAAGGGTGGAGTCCCAACCACTGGACCGCCAGGGAAGTCCCCATGGGTTCTAAGTTGTGACAAATCACCAAAGATAGGCTTGTCCTACCTATCCTACTGGAAATTCTTACATTATCTTGGGTCTCTCTTTATCACCCTTATCCCTTCAAAATCACAAAATATCTGTCCTATTTTTATTCCTCTAGTGTTCTAAAAATGGCTTTTTGCGCTTTTCTTCCGAGGTAACATTTGTGCATTTTAACAAATACCTTGATCCCAGATTGTCAAACTAATGGTGAGAATTTTAGAAAACAAGGCAGGTCAGTGAGGAAGATATTACTGGGCAGCCATGCCACTGCAGAAGAGACAAAATTGTTGCTGCCTGGCTTTCACAGTCATTCTCGGGGAGTGTGCAACAAAAGTTTACAAACACATTTCCAAGTGTCATATAATGTACTTTTATGAAATGCAGTCTCTTTTATTCAATAAAAAATTTTTAACTAAACAATAAAGAAACATTAAAAGCAAAACTTTTTTTCTCAGCCCATAAAACTCAGGAACAAAATCTGCTCCTTCTCCAAAAACAAATGTGTTAAATCTGTTTGCAAAAGGAACAAAGAGCAGAGAAAGCTGTGTTCTGTTTACTGACACCCCTTAATAATTATTATGTGTGGAACAATACTTATGACCTTATTTGAAGTTATACCAAGGAACAAAGCAACAGTAAAACAACATAGAAATGAAGTCAATGTGGTGGCATAAAAAGAAGAAATGACCAGAAGAATGAAGAGCTGGAATCCAGTTTCTGCTTTGCTACTATCTAGATGTATGACATATACAAACCACTTCACTTCTCTGGATCTCAATTTCTTTATCTGTAAAATGTTGAGATTAGAAAAGATGGCTTAGAAACTCTTTCAGCTTTTTAATATTAACACAAAGAGGTATATACAGTTTTCTAGTATGGACGAATAGGACCAGTGGTGTGCTGGTAAATGTTTGATAAATATATAAATGTTTAATAATAACTGGCCCTCTGGTGGAAAAAAAAACTTTGTCGTGTTGTGCAACAAAACATTGGTGGGAATACTTTTACCATGGTCAGTTTTCAAGCTACCAATAGTTTAACAGCCTACTAGCAAAATTCCTGAAAATTTAACAATTAGCATTCAGAATCTAGTAAGAGCAACTCTAACACACCACTAAATAGGACTCCATTTATTCATTTGCCTATTCATTCATTCAACAACACTCACTAAACATTTATTATGTGCAAGGAATACAAAGGAATACAAAGATGTGTAAAATTTGGCTCTTGTCCCAAGAGGTTTAGATTCTAGCAAACAGTAAATGAATACAGACAACTCTAATGCTAGAGAGAACATGACAAATAAGATAAAGAAAGCAGGCATAAGTGAAGTACTACAAAGTTTCAGCAGAGAAAGAGACTATTTTATACTGAGGTTATTGGGTGGAAGGGACCTTGGGGAAGGAAAAGAGATTTCTCAAAAAGAATAAGGCTATTTAAAGGTATTTTTTTGTTTGTTTAAAAGAGTTATTTAGGGACTTCCCTGGTGGTCCAATGGTTAGGACTCTGGGCTTCCACCGCTGGAGGTATGGGTTCCATCCCTGGTCGGGGAACTAAGATCCTGCTAGCCATGCAGCGCCACCAAAAAAAAAAAAAAAGTTATCTAACAGAAGAGAAGTAACACTGTATGTTGGGAAACCAAGAACCTGAGAAGAAATACTTAGAGGAAGCTAGAAATAAAGAGGCTAACAAGCGATTATACATGTGGGAGGATAATAAAAGCTACCAGGTCAGATGGCTCCACCAAGAACAATCTTAAACTGGAATGAGTTTAACACCATCAAAAGGGAATTGGAGTACAATTTAGGAAGGAAGATATTAAGAGAGCCTTGGGTCATTTCAAAGGAACCCAACTTTAGGGGGCTTCCCTGGTGGCACAGTGGTTGAGAATCCGCCTGCCAATACAGGGGACACAGGTTCGAGCCCCGGTCCGGGAAGATCCCACATGCCACGGAGCAACGAAGCCCGTGCACCACAACTACTGAGCCTGTGCTCTAGAGCCCACGAGCCACAACTACTGAGCCCGCATGCCACAACTACTGAAGCCTGTGCACCTAGAGCCCATGCTCTGCAACAAGAGAAGCCACTGCAATGAGAAGCCCGCACACTGCAACGAAGAGTAGCCCATGCTCGCTGCAACTAGAGAAAGCCTGCATGCAGCAACAAAGACCCAACGCAGCCAAAAATTTAAAAATAAATAAATAAATAAATAAATAAATAGGGGGAAAAGTTGTCATATTTAAAGGAGGTATAATATCTGGGAACTGATCAGATCGCATCTGGAAGATATTTAGTTAATCTCTTTGAGCCCATTTTCTTATTTGTAAAATGGGGGTAATTACAGTACCTATTTCACAGGGTTAGGAAAACAAGATAATATATTAAGGAGCTTAGAGGAGTGTTCAAAAGGAAGCATTCAATAAATATTAGCTATAATAATATAGCCTTAATTGAAAAATTATACTGTTCTAAAATATATGAAATGGTTACTTTTAAAAATTTAAGGTCCACTATCTAGTGGGCATTTTAATTTAATTATTTTCCGAAAGTGTATTTTAAATTTCCAAAGGTGAGCTAAAGTTCTAATATTCTAGGTATTGTTGAACAAATTAAGTCTCACTCTGTACTTTCTTTTTTTTTTTGGCTGTGTTGGGTCTCCGTTGCTGCGCAGGCTTTCTCTAGCTGCGGCGAGCGGGGGCTACTCTTTGTTGTGTTGCACGGGCTTCTCATTGTGGTGGCTTTTCTTGTTGCGGAGTGTGGGATTTAGGCATGCGGGCTTTAGTAATTGTGGCACACGGGCTCAGTAGTTGTGGCTCGCGGGCTCTAGAGCGCAGGGTCAGTAGTTGTGGCGCACAGGCGTAGTGCGCCCGTGCGCCACAACTACTCCGCAGCATGTGGGTTCGTCCCAGACCAGGGATCAAACCCGTCTCCCCTGCATTGGCAGGCGGATTCTTAACCACCGAGCCACCAGGGAAGTCCCGTTTGTACTTCTCAAGATCACAAAAACTCTCTTTATATCTCCTTCACCACGCTTCCTCTAGACTTCATGCTATAATTTTATTTGTTTAGATGTGTCAAATTCTTTCGTTAATACTCATAAGAACACGGATATCAGTAACAATAGCAGTTAAGTTTACCAAATCTTTGGGGTACTCCAGGGTTTTGGATAAAATCTTTCCTTTTTATAAAAATATAAATCATTATGGGACTTCCCTGGTGGCCCAGTGGTTAACACTCAGCACTTCCAATGCAGGCGGCCCAGGTTCGATCCCTGGTCAGGGAACTAAGATCCCACATGCCATCCCACATGCCCTGCAGCATGGCCAAAAATTTTTTTAAATATATTATATATAATATATATTTATTTACATATATAAAAATCATTAAGGAACTCTTTCTTTGGAAGAAGACAGACTGTTTTGTTTTTACTTTATTGTTTACGTCCAACTTAAGCCTAAATTTAACAATGAAAATAGAATCTTCCTGGAGCATATGGAACTTTTTGTCTTTTCTAAACAAGGAATTATGGGAACATTTAATGACAAACATTCTCCTCACAATATGGTCAATAAATCTCTGGCAACATTGATTTGGTGCCCATTAGAAGCAGAGAACAGCAATAATAGGATGTGGAAAATTTCAGAGGCAAAGATACAGTTGGTACTTTTAAAATTCTTATAGTTTAATAGAGGAGACTGAATAATCCCTAATAAGTACACTGGAGCATATTCACTACTAGAGGGATTTGGCATGAAGCAGTTCTTCTTGAACATTTTTCATTGCAATTTAGCTTCTGGAGTAAGCAGAAGAAAAGGGAGGGCCAGAATCAATAATATACCTAAGGTGACAGAGCCAGTAAGTCATAGAAAGGGGATTTAAACCTAGGTCTCCTAATTCCATATATGAGACAGTCTCACAACATTTATCTTGAGGATAACATCTTTTTGAGATTCCAGAAGATCGATGACATTTGTTTTCACAATTTAAAAAAATCAGCCAGTAAGACTGATTAGAACTCAGAGGATAGCAATGCTCTAGTATTCCACCTTATTTCTCTCATTTTGGGAGAAGGCAGCAACTGTGACACCCCAAATTCAATGCGATACTTAAAAAAATGGCCTAAATAGTTAGGGTTTTATTCTTCTGAAATATCTAGGGTTGTTATTTTCTAGTATTCTTCCAGGACTTATCTATAAAGAAAATTCATAATGTCATTTTATATCATAGGTCTGGATAGACACAAGATTTTCTTTCTCTCTTTCCTTCTCTCTCTCTCTTTCTATCTTTGATATTTTTAATGTTTATCAAGGTAATACATGTAAATACTTTAAGTCTTGTGGTTTAAAAAAAGTCATGTGGAACTACAAGGCTCATAACAAAACACAGCAGGAGTATATTTTAACACACACACAGACTTAAAAAAAAAAAAAGCGGTGGCCTCCCCAAAGCCTGAGATACCCTCCCAGACTCTTCCACTGGCTTTTTTTCTTTTCATATTTACTAACATTTTCCTAAATTAAATATTTTTACTGCTTTCTTTTTTGATTTGTAAATTTTAAACAGTACCTGATATAAAAGATAAAGATCCAACACTTTATGCTTTCCCTCCCTTCAGCCTCACAATATTGTTATATCACATTTAAATTAAATCAATGTTTCATATTAACCTTATTATGACTCTGTAAGTGTGGTTTACTTCCGGATCAATTAATTGTACTATGATTACATTTCCTTTCTTATGTAACTTTTTGTTTGTCTTGCAATTAATAATTGCCTCAGTTTTTTGTTTGCCAAATTTTCTGTATCATTATCACTAACTGTTCCAGACTCTCTAACAGAAAAGTAAAAATGCCTTAACTATTTTTAGCACACCCAAACATGTCGTATACTCTAACAGTTTTACTGGAAATACTCCCCTGGAGCACTCCTTCCCCTTTAGTCTGGACTATCCCTCACAAGGTCTGCTGTACAGCTATCATCTTGGGACTTCCTTTTACCTTTCTTAGGTTGATCCCCTCTTTCCTAAAACCTCTATCTTTGTCGTTCTTGTTTCAGTAGAGCACATCCTCCAGTAGTGTCCCAGGAAAAGCTTGGGGGTTAGTAAAGTTTTTTGATCCTTGCATCTTTAATTGTGCCTCACACTTGAGTGATAACATGACTTAGTATAGAATTCTAGGTTGAAAATAATTTTCTCTCAGAATTTTGAAAGCACTGTTTCCTTGTCTTCTAACCACCAGTGTCAATGCTAAGAAATATGCTATTCTTATTACCTACTCTTTTATGAATAATCCATTCCCCTTCCCTGCTCCCTCTTCACCTCCTATCAACAAGATTTTTGGATCTTCTCTTTATCCCTTGTCTTTAGAAATTTCATGATAATGTCCCATAGTTCTCTTGGTTTTGGTTTTTTTCCCTTCATTATGCTGGGCACTCAGCAGGCTCTGTCAATCTGGAAACTCGTGTCCTTCAGTTATCAGAGATCTTGTAATTTCTTTGATAATTTTCTTCCCTTCACTTCTCCATTTCTAAAACTGCAGTTAGCCTAACATTGGACCTTATGGATTCATTCTCCAATTATCTTTTCTCTTTTTTTTTAAAGTGGTAATGTATATGAAAATGATTTAAAGTTTTTTTTTTAAATTAATTATTTATTTATTTATGGCTGTGTTGGGTCTTCGTTTCTGTGCGAGGGCTTTCTCTAGTTGCGGCAAGCGGGGGCCACTTTTCATCGCGGTGCGCGGGCCTCTCACTATCGCGGCCTCTCTTGTTGCGGAGCACAGGCTCCAGACGCGCAGGGTCAGTAATTGTGGCTCATGGGCCTAGTTGCTCCGCAGCATGGGGGATCTTCCCAGACCAGGGCTCGAACCCGTGTTCTCTGCATTGGCAGGCAGATTCTCAACCACTGCGCCACCAGGGAAGCCCATATCTTTTCTCTTTTATTTTCAGGTCTGTCTTTTTGTTCTATTTTTCTGGGAGATTTCCTCAATTTTATACATTAATACTTCTATTATTTGTTTTTGCTATTAAAAAAATGTCCCAGAGCTATCATTCTCTGATTGCTCCTTTTTTTTGGAGCAACTTGTCTTTGCTTTATGGATGCACTATTTTATACTATCAGAGGCAGAGGATGCTTATTGTTTTCAAAAAAATATTCTTCTGCTCTCTATATTGCCTCTGTTTTCCATTTCTATTTGATGCTGTCTTTCTTGGTGAAGGTTTATCTCAACTATCTGGTGATCCTTTCCTGTCCCTTCATATTTAAGAGTGAGTCATTACAAAGGTATTTGGAAGGTCTATGTTAGGCGGAAGAGTTTGTCAGTTGGTGGGTTTCATCACAGGTTGATAAAGTGGGGACCTATTTGTTTTGTTGGGAGACCCTCAAGTATCATTATCTATAGATATTTCTTCTGGGGTTATCCAATTTTAAGTTTCTCCCAAAATTAATCCTGTGCTCTCCTGCCTCGAGAATATAAGCCTTGCTGTCAGCATCCTTGGAGTGAAGTAGAGCAAGAAGGCTGGGCGAGTTTCATCATTCAGCATGTAGATATTCATCTGATCTCTGTTTTCAGTGTGGTATCCTCCTACCCCAGCCTCCTCAGCTATGACCTTTAGCTGTACCTGGTACCTCAGTCTGGAGCTTCTCTAATTCAATTTTTCACAGAATAAACCAGGGAGATAAGAGGCGTAGTTGCCTAAGTGAGCAGGATGAGGAAGGAGCCTGGTAGTTTAACTTCTTACATAGACTTTCAGCCAATCCCCCTCTTTTTGGCCCCTCACATATCTCTGCTGCTATAGTATCTGCTCCTTTCAATTCCTGATGTTTTAGTGTTCTGCAACATGAACCTGCTTGCCTCTCATTAGTATACCCCTCCCCAGTATTTGGAATTCAATTTTCTCGGCTCAACTTTCCATCTTCCAAAATGTTGCTGATATCCCTCATCTGCTGTTATCTTTCTTATTCCTGTTGTCCTTGTGGACTGATAACATTAAAAATATTAACTCAATGTCATTTTAGTGAATGGGGGAGAGAATAAGGATGAAGATGTGTTTAATTTGTCCATGTATACTGAGAACTGAAGGACTTTCAAGATGCTCACTCTTTCACTCTCATAAAAAAATGTCAGAACCAGAAAATTCAGAGATAAAATTCTGCTCTCATGAGGCTGATGTGGAAAACACATGGGTCTGAGAATTACAGTACCTATTTTCAAGTCCTGCTATTATTATTTATTGGCTGGTTGATGTTGGTGTTAGGTAAGTTAAATTTTCTATCTGTTTCATCATCTGTAAAGTGGTGATAATTGTCCTTACCACAGTCTATCTTACTTGTAATGACTAAGGTAAGATAATTGATATAAATGTATGAATATATATCAAATATATAATATTTACCATTAACTCTATTACCAAGAGGCATAGTCAAATATATTTTGAGAGGCAGTGTAACAGTAGAAAGAGTATGGGCTTCAGAGTCACACAGACCTGCACTTGATTGCATCTCTGTCATTCATTGTGTGATCCTGGGCAAGTGACAACCTCTCAGCTTTGTTTTCCCCGTTTATAAAACGAGTATGATGTTATTAACCTGACAACGCTGTTGTGAGGATTAAATGAGATAATGCATGTAACACATCTGTTATAGGGTCTAACACTTATTAGGTACTCAGCAGATGTTCATTCTTCCTCTTATCCCCTTAATTTGGGACCAGCTTTATTATGTTCACATGAGAATCCTAAACTTGTATTTCCTCAATTAATGCTAAACCACATTAGTAATTAGGATCTTAGGTCATCAATAGCCCTCACAAAGGCTTTTTATTTGCTGTTTTCCCAGGACCAAATTATAAGGTGAGCAGCCCAAGTTGAAAGAGTTCAGCGTATATATCCTTTGAAGTGGTAACAGGTTATTGCTAAGACATCTTTAGGAATATTTTGTTATGAAATAAGACATAAAATTTGTAATGAATATTAAAGGAGATCAGGGACACTGGAATACTGGAACTACTACTCAAAAAAATTATCTTAAGAGTTATTCATTTTTTGTTTTTTTTTTCTCTCTGATCCTTACATAAACCCAGAAGCTGGGAATGTTTTATTATCCTGTTTAAAGATGAAGAAATCAAGGCATGAGTGAAAAAGTGACTTGCTCAAGATTCATTAGTCATCAAGGAACAAGGAACTCCAACCTTGGTCTTTTGACTCCCTATTCAGTGGTCTTCTGAAAAAAAAATTCTGGTTAAATACACATAACATAAAATTTACCATCTTAACCATTTTTGTGTGCAACTAAGTACATTCACCACGTTGTGCAACCAGTCTCCAGAACACCTTTTATCCTGCAAAACTAAAACTCTATACCCATTAAACAACAATTCTCCATTCTCCCTCATCCCCCAGACTCTGGCAACCACCATTCTACTTTCTGTTTCTATGAATTTGACAACCCTAAGCACTTCATATAAATGGGATCATACAGTATTTATCTTTTTGTGACTGGCTTATTTCACTTAACATAATGTCCTCAAGTTTCATCCATGTTATAGCATGTCAGAATTTCCTTCTTTTTAAGGCTGAATAACATTCCATTACATGTATATACCACATTTTGTTTATCCATTCATCTATCAATGGACATTTGGGTTGCTTGCACCTGTTGTCTGTTGTGAATAATGCTGCTATACATATAGGTATACAAATATCTCTTTGAGACTCTGCTTTCAATTTTTTTTGATATATACCCAGAACTGGAATTGCTGTATCATATGGTAATACTATTTTTAATTTCTTGAGGAACCACCATATTGTTTTTGGGAACAGCCATACACAGTGGCTGCACTATTTTACATTCCAACCAACAGTACACAAGGGTTCAAATTTCTCCACATCCTTGTTAACACTTGTCATTTTCTTTCTTTTTTTTTTTTTCCTAATAGCCATCCAATTGGTGTGAGGTGGTATCTCATTGTGGTTTTCTTAAGAGTTTTGAAGTCTTCTGTAGCGAAGCCAAGACACTAAGTAACCCTGTAAATCACAACACAATTTACATCAAGATCCTACTAGATTTAACACACTGTAGGAGGCAACAGTACACATAGTCATTGCCTTCAAGGATTTTATAATCTAGCTGGAAAGAAAGGACATATGCACTTAAAAATAAATAACAGGACTTCCCTGGTGGCACAGTGGTTAAGAATCTGCCTGCCAATGCAGGGGACACGGGTTCGAGCCCTGGTCCAGGAAGATCCCACATGCCGTGGAGCAACTAAGCCTGTGCACCACAACTACTGAGCCTGCGCCCTAGAGCCTGCGAGCCACAACTACTGAGCCCGCGTGCTGCAACTACTGAAGCCCACGTGCCTAGAGCCTGTGCTCTGCAACGAGAAGCCACCACAATGAGAAGTCCACACACTGCAATGAAGAGTAGCCCCCGCTCACCACAACTAGAGAAAGCCCACACACAGCAACGAAGACCCAACACAGCCAAAAAAAAAAAGATAGATTTTGTACCTATCCTCAAGCACTTTATATACATTCTAATAGTGAAGTGAGATTATTAAATCACAAGTACGAAAAACGGACCAATAAATTAAACAAATTGTGGTAAGTGTTATGAAGTAAAGGGGAAAGAGGTGACTGTTGCAGTATCCAAGAAAGAGATGACTATCGCCTGGACCAGGCTAGTGGCAGTAGAGAAAAAAGTGGTTGGATTTGAGATTTATTTTGGACATTGAATCAATAAGACTTGATAATGAATTGGATGAAGAAAGTGAGGAAAAGGAAGGAACTGAGTTAACTCCTGAGTTTCTGACTTAAGCAACTGGGTAGAGAGCAGTGCCTTGTTAATTGAGATGAGGAAGATTTGCAGTGGGACATACCCAGAGTTCTGTTATAAACACAATAACTTTGAGATCTCTGTAAGACAAGCAAATGAAAAGAAACAGGCACTTGGACATGTAAGGCTAGAATTCTGAGAAGTTTGGATTGGAAATAATGGATTTGAGAATCATTGACATAATGACGTTATTTGGAGACAGTATTTCCATTAGACTAGATTCCTAAATCTCCCCATTGACACATTATCTCATAAGTCGTTTCTATATATGATTAAATAATTAAGAATTCATTTCTGTTGGTTTAGTTCTCAGAGGATAAACTATTCAAGACTTCTTTGGGTAAGGGGGCGGTGCTCACTATACCTCCTGTCTACCTCATCAACCCAAAGACAAATTTAATTTCAGAGTTACTAAATGCTTTTCATTAATATCTCAGTGACTTTCTCTTTTACTCCTCAAAGCTAACTCGTAAAGTCCCCATGAAATGAATGAAAAGGATTGAATAGGTCTGGATTTCCCTGTGGATTAGAATTTCTTTCTTATTTATGTTTTCTGTAAGTTAAACATCACCCACAAGGATGTATGGGCTTGCTTAAGTAGACAGACTACTGGACTAAAATCATGAGATCTGGGTTCTAGTTCAAGTACTATCACTATTTAAAGTCATAGCCTCTATAGGCCTGTTTTTGTGGGTCAAGTGAAGAGACTAAGGAATATTTTAAAGCCTATGAAAACATAAAATTCAGTAGCTTACTACTAGGAAGCTGGAGATCTGGGGTGGTGCTGAGCATCAGGAATGGCCCAGAGTGAAGATTCCAGGAGGCTGTTCTGGATTTCTCACTACTTTTTGTGGACTCCATAATTTGGCTTCTGTATCTATAAAATAGGAGAATGTCAATGATTTCCCTCACCATTATGAGAAGAAAATTAATAAATGTCTATATGTTTTACAGATTCCTGGATGAAACAGGTTAGGAAAATACAAATAACTATTGTGTTGATGTTCTTATTAGCTTAATCTAAGTACAGTCTATCTCTTGGAAAACCTGGAAACACTTAGCTGCCATTGCTTTGTGACTTTTGCCAGCTCCCCAGGGAATCTTGGCTTTCCCAAGAAAACAACTACCTTGAGGGTAACCTGAAATCTCTGAAGAAAGTCTCTTGCAAGCAACCAGTTCAGGGAGGTCATATCTGGTACCATGCTGTAAAAGAAAATAAATCTTTTCACAAAAGTGGTCAACACTATTTGCTAATCAGACCAGCATTTCCCAAACAGGGAGTGGCAGTACAGCGAGGCCTCATTAAGGCTTTGTCTTTATTAATGTGAACTAACTTTGTTAGTGTGAACTAAGTAATTTAAGGGTGATATCCTATGAGCTCCTCTCTGCCTCTATCATTTCTCTTCTACCTTTGTTTTTTCCCACTTGTCTTCTCTCTGTTTCAGTCTTCATTCTCCTAGTTGGATGGGCTTCTCAAAAACGTAGGCCACATTGTTTCCTTCTCTCCTCTTCAAGGCCTCCCCATTCAAAGTGATTTGGGGACTGTCATGCCCCAAATATTTGTTACCTCTCAGAGACCAGGAGGATACAAATGGTATTCACCAGTGGCTTTTGACCAGGGGTGATTTGGTAATGGCTGGAGACATTTTTGGTTGTCACAATTAGGGAAAGGGTGCCACTGGCATCTACTGGATAGAGGCCAGGGATACTGCTAAACATCCTACACTGCACAGAACAGCCACCAATAACAAAGAATTATCTGGCCCCAAATGTCAAGAGTGCTGCTGTTGAGAAATCCTGGTATGCACAGATATCAGTAGCTGAAGATTACTGAGGAGGCAGTGTAGTCCCTTTAGGGATACAGATTCTCAAGGTGGTAAAGCAGCAGCCACTGGCATCAGATTGCCTGGGCTTGGATCACTTTCACTGAGCTATAAGCTCCTTGGAGGCAGGGACCTAATTTTACCTACCACACTTACATTAGGGACTAGTATCCAATGGAGAGTACAAACTATTTGTGGATTGTCTCACACAGTTGTTTTGAGGCCCAAAGCAGGGAATATATACAAAGTGATATGAAGCACAGTGAGAGGGAGAAAAGCAGCTCCTGAATAGGGGGAGCTAGGCTGGTGTTATCAACTAGGATGTGCTGCCCTACTGAACATAAACAATTTCACAAAACACCAACATCAGACAAAGCCACTCTGTGACCATGATGGATAAGACAAAAACAAAACCACTCCATAAACATGTTTGAATACAAACAAACAAGAATACTGTCCCAACCACAAAAGAAAAACAAACAAACAAAAAGACCAAATATCCCCCTATCCTGGCTAACATGAGGGTTCTTCTCCCTTTCTAGATAAGAATTATTAAAATACCCCATCATAGAATTACCTTCACCTCCTAATAGCATCCAATCCAGAGAGAAGGCCCGCTTCCTGGAGCCCTCCTCCAAATTACCTAACACAAGCCCAAACCCTGTAAATTCTTTCCAGCACCCTCTTCCTGAGATGTCTCCCTGTGCCTCATGCTGTGTCTCCCCTCCTTACAAGGAGACAATAAGCTCAGGTTTTTTTTCAAATTTATGGCTGTGTTGTGTCTTCGTTGCTGCGCTAGTTGCCGCGAGTGGGGGGCTACTCTTCATTGCGGTGCGCGGGCTTCTCATTGCGGTGGCTTCTCTTGTTGCAGAGCACGGGCTCTAGGCGCCTGGGCTTCAGTAGTTGTGGCACACAGGCTCAGTACTCGTGGCGCACAGGCTTAGTTGCTCTGCGGCATGTGGGATCTTTCCCGACCAGGGCTCGAACCCGTGTCCCCTGCATTGGCAGGCGGATTCTTAACCACTGGACCACCAGGGAAGTCCAAGCCCAGCTTTGTTCAACTAGACAGGTGATCTCCGTGGTATTTGGCTGGAGGGCATTGACAATAGTGAGAGCCCCCTAAAGGGTAACTGCTATTATCATGCCTCAAGGGGAATTGCACCCGCAGCGTTCAAGCAGAGACTTCGCAAACAAGGATTTCGAGGTTTCGCGACAGAATGCCTCTTGCCAGGCCGCTTCTGCTCAGGGGACGTCTCCTCTCCCGTCTACAGGGAGGAGCCGACCTCCCAAGTTGAAATCCAGCCTGTTGAGTTAAATCTCTCGTGAAGTAAAACCCTTTAGTGAGGTATGCGCCTCTAGCTCCAACTTCGAGTTCCTGAAACACTAGAACACCCCAGTGGGGCACGGTGGAGGGAGCAGCAGGGAAACAAGCCCCGACGGGTTCATATTACTGAGTGCCTTACCCACCACCCTAACCCAGGAGACACCGCCTCGAATTCACTCCGCAAGCGACGCAGAACGGCGCGGGTTCTCCACGCCTCCAAAAGCCGAGGTAAGGGCAGCCCCCGGCAAAATCGACCCTTCCGTGCCGGCTTCCTCAGACGTCGCGCACGCGCACGGGTCGCTGGGCGGCCGCCGCGCTAGCGCCCGCCTCTTCTAGGCGGACTACAAGTCCCGGCTTGCCTGTCGCCGCGGCGTCGCCTGGTAACTCGCGCCAGTTAGAGCGCGCTAGGTCGGCTTCGCCGCGCGCCTGCGCCTTGGAGGTCTCTGCGCAGGCGCATTTCTAACTCTTGGGAAGAGTGGGCGGGGTGTTGTTCCCTTTCGCTGATGCAAGAGCCTAGTGCGGTGGTGGGAGAGGTGTCGGCAGGAGCAACGCTGAAGCCTGGGCCTGGGGCTGACCTGTCAGACTTTCCGTCCGTGCCGAGCCCACTCGAGCCGCAGCCATGTCCGGGGACGAGGTGAGGGCATGAGGCTGGTGCTAGGTCTAGGGACGGAGGCAGTGAGGCAGACCCACCCCAGTGTGGGAGACTGGGCCTGCGGCCTACCGGCCGGCCGCCGCCATGTGGGGCAGCCGGGCCTAGGCGACGGGGAGCGGCAGAGCCGGCGAGGGCCCCGGAGCCGCGGCTTGGCCGTGCCCCGCTCTCCTCAGGGTGGCGGCGCTGAGGCCGGCGTCCTCCCGTGGCCGGCGTTTCCGGAATGGAGAGCACGTTGAGTCGCTCTCCAGAAGAGGCTTGAATGCCCGGTTAATGCCCCAGCTGAACGAGATTGGGGCTGGCGGCCCCTGCATTCCTTTCGATTTGACGGTGCAGCTCCAACTCTCACTCTCTGGGCGCTGGTGGTGCCGAGAGGAGCGTCTCTTGGCGCCGGTGGAGCGCCCTAGTTTAAAACTTTGCAGGCTGGCTTGTCCTGCCCGGCACCCACCCTTGTTCTCATGTAGAGGGGGATAGGACGAGAGGAAAAGATCCTTCAGCCTGAAAAAGTGATTAACCTTTTCGGAAAGTTTTAGGGCGGGAGTCCCTGAGCCTTCCTTAGCAGAGCTCTCAGCGACGTCAGCGGGAAGTCTGAGCTGCAAAGCTGCCTGGGTCTTTTTCTGTCGTGCTTGTACCTCAGCAAATTTCCTCAGATCCCTTTTTGGCCAGATTTATCCCAGTTTATTTAAAAGCAAACGACTTAAAATGAAATTTGGCTTTAAGCGATATCCGTAGGTATAAACACTGCGGGGAGAGCTACCGCTTACCGGCCAGCTCTCCCCACCAGAAAAACCCCCTTGAATTTATAATTAATTTCTGTAAACATTCGAGTGCTTGGCCAGTAGGGCCTCGGAGAGAAGGAAGAGAAAAATTGGAGGCTTTTTCGAGCTTTGGCTTTTGAGGTAGACCCTGGAAATGCTTTGAATTTCCTCAAGTAGTGGAAAGGCCTGATCCAGGGCAAGGGAGTAGAATATTATCCACTTTGGTTAGAGTTAATCCCTTGAAATATAGGTAGTAGCTAGTTCATGGAGGGATTTGAAGACCAAGTTAAGGAATTTGGATTTTATTCTGGAGGGGATTCTGAGCTCTCATTTGATTCTCATGACAACCCTTTAAGGTGGGTATTATTGTTATGCCCATTTTAGAAATGAGAAAACCGAGGCTTTTAGAGAGTTGTATAATGCCCATGATCAAATAGTAAGTGGCTGAGCCAGTAGTAGAATTCCAAATCTCCATTTAGGTGACTAGGAGGGTCTCGCTCTCTTAGGAAGGAAAGTGAGTCTAAGGGAGGTACGTGGTTCTTGCTTGGAGGTCATGGTAGACATTGCTCTAGGCCACTGTATTTCAAAAGTTCTGAGAGTGGCAGTGTCTCATGCTTGTTTTGCTTCTACCCATTTTCTAAGCTTTTCATAACCTTTAACAAATAAAGTACCTGTATAGCGCAAAGTTCTCCGGGGTTCTCTTCTGTGTTTGGTTTTCTATGGTAAAGTACTTGCAAGTGTTGTAAGAGATTTACTACTGGTTGGTACAGGAGGTAGAAATAGAGCCATTAACGGCGATTTGGAGGGCTGGAGGGTTCAGTTTTAGCAGTGGGATCAGATGTCTAAGGAAGTGGAATATTACTGAAGGGTGAAAAGGATTTCGTCAAGCAGAGATGTCAGAACTAGCATTCCAGCAGAGGACTTTGGAAGCCCATAAAGTATTAAGCAGCTTTGCATTTCTCAGATCTACCAGTCCATTTTGTAAACAGGAAATTAGGGCTCAGGGAGGTTAAGTTGCCCAAGATCACACAGCAAGTTAGTATGACTAGAATCCTGCCTTTGGCTTCCACTCTGAAGGTATGTGCAGGTTCTGGTTCCTTTAATACTGCTGGATAGATAAGTTTTCTTAGGCCCATCCTTAACTTCTGGCTACTTTACAGACTTGTAAGGATCGAGTGAAAATCTGTACATGGCAATGATTTATAAACTGTGAGGGATTCGCTACAGTGGAAGTAGTCCTGCCTGGTGGCCAGGATAGAGGGTTAAAGAACCTACTATTAAAAAGTAATTTATTTCTTTTTTCACATTTCCTTTTTTGCTTTTAATAGTTTTTTAATGTATAGTTGCCATAAACTGCACACACTTCCTTTTAAACCTGGCAAGTAAGCCCAAAACTCACATAACATAATCTCTTTTAAACTAGTGGAACCATGATCTCTAAAAAGCAGTATTCTAGAAATATGAGTGCTGCCTTGTGAGGAAAAATTCCCTAATCTGCAGGCATTAAAGTGCTGTCAATAGCTAAGATTATTGCTTATTACTAGGCCCCATTCACAAAGTATCGGAGTGTCAGGTTTTCACACAACATAGTAAGGTGTTTTACAAAAGAAACTGATTAGAAATGGAATATGTGTTGTATGACGTATACAAAACACAGAAGAATACAAAGAGAAATAAAAATCTCCCAGAATCCTATCACCCAGAGATGACGACACATTTGTTCAGAGCATTTGTTCTGCTCACCTTGCTTCTCTGGGTTCTTTTGTAACTCACTCCTGCCTTCTGGGTGGGGTGTGCTGTGGCCTTAAAGTTAACATCCTGAGTAAGGTATGATAGATGGGAGTAGGCTTCCAACTTGCTGAAGCACTTTAGGCTATTGTCAGGGTAACTTTTGCTGCTGTCCCTTTTCCTCACTTTCTTCAACCCAACCCAGTGTGGGAAGTTGAAAAGAGAAAACTTTTGAAGGCTTTGTTCTATCTAGAGTTAAAAAAAAGAAAGCTCAAAAGAGTGTGATTTTCCATAAGTGTACCGTGAGCAACTGTTTGCGTCTCACATCCCAGCTAGTTTCATAAACAAAACATTTGGACTGTGATAATTTGTTAAGTCAGATATGAAAGTCTTAAAAAAAAAAAACCACATTTTTAAAAAGGATTTATTTATTATTTATTTATTTTATTTTTGGCTTCATCAGGTCTTAGTTGCCGCACGCGGGATCTTCATTGAGGCATGTGGGATCTTTCATTGCGGCACGCGGGCTTCTCTCTTGTTGTGGTGTTGGGTTTTCTCTTCTGTAGCTGTGGTGCCCAGGTTCCAGAGCTCATGGGCTCTGTAATTTGCAGCATGCAGGCTCTCTAGTTGAGGTGCGCGAGCTCAGTAGTTGACGCGCGGGCTTAGTTGCCCGATCCCCACATCCCCTGCATTGTAAGGTGGATTCTTTACCACTGGACCACCAAGGAAGTCCCAAAAACCACATTTTTAAAGTTAAGACTGATGTGACCTTGTGGTTTGGGGGAGGTCTGCTTTGGGCACTATTTTGGAATCCCTATTTCCATATTTTTAAACTCTGGTTTTGCTGAGTGGTGTGAATAAAATGAGGCAATGAGTATATGTCTTAAGTATCCAGAGAGAGTAACTGAGAGAGGTGTTAATTACTTCAGTGTACAGTTCTTTCATGTTTATAACCCTTTACAAGGCTACAACCGTACTGTTTCCCTGTGGACCTATATGAATGTTTTTCAGAGCATAACAGGGCGGTTGTGAGGATGTCCTTTGATGATTTTAGGATCCCCCTTATCTTTAGTCTGTCTTGCTGAATAATAGTTAAAAGGTAATTAATATTCTAGGGTACTTGATACTTGAAAAAAATGCAGTAAGTGAATTGTAAGCCCTGCCAGACAACCAAATTTGTAGTGCCTGGAGTGTTGTCTGTCCTTTTGCCAGACTTCCATATTTCAGGAATAAGGATGAATTATAGTTTCTTCCGTGGAACAGATTACAACACTCCATGTAGGGTGACTCAAGACCCAGTAGGTCAGCAGTGGGGAACTCCTTCCTCCTGGCTCTTCTATCCTCTTCTCTAAGTTTGCCAGATTATGTTCCTCAGACTGACTGCTTTTCAGAATTACTCATTTATACAATTAGAGCCTTCTTAAGGTTGGAGGGGATAACTTTGAAATGAGGCTGTATCAATTTCCAGAATGTCTTGCAAATCCTTCTCTATTGGGTGAGGACGATACTTATACTACCCTACCTTATTCCAGACCATAGTTTGGTTTCAGTGTAGCTCAGTTTCCTTAATGTACTTGGGACATAAAGGAATTTAAGTTAATCAGAATCAGTTTTGGGAATTTTTTTGAGTTTTGTGATATGTCTTGGAAATTAGATCACCCTGAGTTGATGAAATTTCAGTGATAGGAATCAAGAGATACCATGTTTTGTCAACTGTAAAGCATTATATAAATTGTATAATCATTGCTAACATTTATTGAGTACTTTTGTGCCAGGCACTGCACCAAGTATTTTATACTTATTTAGTCCTCCTAATAACCTCGTGAGATTTGGTTTTGTTTCTGCTACTGATCTCCAATCAGTTAGGTTCTAGACTTGTGCTTTTAAAAACTTTATCTGTATTTTTTAATGTTCCAGAAACAAAAAGCAGAGTAAAAGGTTGTATAGAAGTTTCTTTTACTCAGAGATTTGCTACATGAAGGGTTGCTGATGGATTTCCTTAAAGGCTTGTCTGAGTTTCAGGATAAAAAAATTTTTTAAGTTTTTTTTTTTAATCAGTTCAAGTCTCCTGGTATAGCAACCCCAGGTTACCAACCTTAAATAAAACATGTATGACTTGTCTAGGCATTGGTTTTCTCATTCATAAAGCGAGGGGTGAAGCATGGGTTATTGCTAAGATGCCTTTCCTAAATTCTGTTATCTTATGATAATTTTAAATTAAAAGACACGTACATATGTTTTGGGGCAGCACCCCCTCAACTTGTAATAGTATAAGGAAGGTTGCGTGTGTGTATATATATATATATATATTTTTTTTTTTTTTTGTAAAATCCTTTTAGATACTTTAATGCGTCAGATACTCTTTCTTTTAAGAGTATGCCTTTTGAGAATACAGCATACTTGGAATGTGAGTATCATTAAAAATAATCACGTGGTCCCCTTTTCTTTTTTATTATCTTTTAAACAGATGATTTTTGATCCTACTATGAGCAAGAAGAAAAAGAAGAAGAAGAAGCCTTTTATGTTAGATGAGGAAGGGGATGCCCAGACAGAAGAAACCCAGCCCTCAGAAACAAAAGAAGTGGAGCCAGAGCCAACTGAGGACAAAGATGTAGAAGCCGATGAAGAGGACAGTAGGAAAAAAGGTAAGTGGTAGACATGAGAGAGTCACTGTTGTCCTGGGAGACCTGGTTCTCTTGCATCAGTGTGTTTTGGATTTTGTGTACACAGTGGCCTCTCAACCTGAGAGGCTATCTATTACAGTGAAGCTGAGGCCATCAACGGTCTGTGTGCATGGGACCTTGCCAGATTTCCGATAGACTTGTTTCAGGGAAAATTCCACTGAATCCACAAGACAGAGATGACAAAACTTTGTCACTCCAGGGCTGGTTTTTCTAGTCTAGCCTTTCGGGATGTCTCTTTTCCAGTTTTAATGGTGGTTGTATTTGAGTGTAGGCAGAAGGAAATGGGACCAAGATAAACAGTTTTGTGTCTTAACAAGTTTGAAAACATACAGAAGAGATTAAAATTACAGCCTGAAATGTTTGGGTTTAGACACCAGCATGAGTTACTCACTCTGTGCTCTAACACAGACAGCATTTGACAATTAGAAATAAATGACTAAGTAAACATATTTATGCCTATTGAATAGAAGACACTGTACTAGGGATAGAGAAAATTAACATTCATTGAGCATCTACCATGTGCTAAGCATCTTATACACGTTTAAAACAAACTTGGAAAGTAAATCATTCTTTTATTAAGACGAAATTAATTCATAAATAGCTCCTTGAAAAACTTTGTAGTAGGGGCATTTTAAAATATTTCTAGTGTACAATAGGGCAGAACAAATGGAAAACTTATTGAACCAAACCCATTATTACTCACTAATGGTGGATAAAATTTCATTTTATTCATATTATAGCCTCATTTTAATGAATGTGAAATACTTTATAAGGCCCTTTGTTGATTGATTGATTGAATAACTCGTTGAGCTAGGCACTGGGATTTAGGTGAGAAAGGCATAGCCCCTTAGTATCTCATTGGGAGATAGACAAGCAGCTGGTAAACACCTCTGTTGGAGTGATAGAAGGTACTATCAAAGCACCTAGGGGACACCTAACCCAGTTGGGGAATAGGAGGGATAGGCTTAGAGAAGACTCCTTGGTGGAAGTAACTTCTAACAAAGATCCTGTGAGATGAAGGTAAGAGCTGTGTGGGAGGGCCCATAGGAAGGCTTGAAGGTGAGAGACGCACACGTCACTAAGAAGTGGAGGTAGTTCAGTTGAGCTGGAACTAGGAATTAAGGTGTGGGAGATGAGAGAGTAGGCAGAAGTAGAGAGATAAAGCTGGAGAGCCTTGGAAATTATGTTAGAACGCTGACTTTGTCTTGGGAACAATGAGGCATCATATGGTCAGATTATTAAATAAATATTCCCAACATGATCCCCTAACCAGATTTTTCCTACAAAGCTTTGAGTTGACCTGCCATTGTGTTTTCAGAACCCTAACCTTTGTGGCTGTGGAGGAATTACTGTGCTAATTAATACCAATCTCGCTATTCTGGTGACTTGATCGATTAATAGCTGAAACGTTGGTTTAACTCATAATTTAATGCTTCGCCTTCTGCTATTTGTTAATAATTGATAATCTCAATTATCTTTTTAGATGCTTCTGATGATCTAGATGACTTGAACTTCTTTAATCAGAAGAAAAAGAAGAAAAAAACAAAAAAGATATTTGATATTGATGAAGCTGAAGAAGGTGTAAAGGTAGTATTGCTTTCTTATTGAAGGTAAAATTTGACCTCTTGAAAGGTTGCTAGTGGCTGATGTTTCTCCCTGTTTGTCTAATCTCTTACTAGTTTTGCTTTTGTTATTAAGTATTTAGTCACCACTGTTAAGGTCAGTTTCTTGGGATTTTTGTCTGACTAGGTATCTTAAAGGGATGATGGTTCAAAGGAATGTAAATTTAGGTTTTACACATTGTATTGTGTGCCATTAAGATGATTACAAAATGCCACTTGTCATTAATCATACTGAGATTGGCTGAGGAGAGAGATTTCTGTGAGAAATCCTATAGAGCAAATATAGTTTCTTCTGTTAAACTTTTGGTAGCATGTTGAGGATACACAAATTTATGTGTATTCTTCTGAGCAGCAAAGAATGAACCCCAGCCTGTGGTGGTTGGTGGCTGATGATTTTATAGCCTGTAGGAGAACCAGAGCACTCAGGTTGGTTTTATGGAGTTCTCTGATCTTGTAGGGACTTGAAGCCCTGTAATTGTCTTATTACTGGATTGATTTCTAATAAAAATATCTCAGAATTATGAAAGAGAAAGAGTGAGAATACACATACACATGCACTAAGTTGTCCCCTTTTGTGCCCTTTACCCAAATTTTTCTTTGGTAAATTATTTATTTGCTCAAATTCAAGTAAATAAGGTGTATCCCACACATAGCAGTGATTCATTGAGTTTTGGAAACAATGTCACAATTTTAATGACTTGGTTAATTCAGCAAATATGTGTTAATGATGATAGTGAGTCAGGCATTGTGTGCTAATTGTTAGGGTACTGAAACAAGATATTTTTCCTGTTTTTGGAGGTTCAGGGATAATTTAGAGTTCTTTAGAACAAGATTATTTTACCTGGATTTATCCTACTCTCTCCCTGTTTGGGGATTCTCTTCTCTTCCTACTGTTATAAGGAAACTGATAAAGAGAAATGCTCAAATTATGTTGAATGAATGAGGTATAAATATCCTGGGTAACAAGGTGACACATCAGAGATGTGCCACAGAAAGTCTTGGTTAACAAATTTCTCTAGTAGCTTTTGTCCTGAAGAGTCACTTATAAGCTCTAATTTAGTGCTTGGATACTTTTTTCTCTGCTACTGAAGTCATAACGTAAGAGGTTACAAGTACCCTTATCAGGCAAGACATGGGCATTAACTTGAGGCTGAAGTGTTTTTAAGATCTTGGGTTACTCTCCCCCTGAATTTTCAGAGCACCACAGGGCTTTTGAAAAATCTTCAAAAACACTATGTGCTATTCTCTACCTTTCACTAGGTCTTAGCCTCAGGTTGGAAATAGATCTTACTGGGATAAAATTAATAATAATATAGGACTAGAAGCTGGCTGATGGTGTGCTAATTTATATTTAGCATGTCTGAGTTTCTCATTTACTGACTGTCATCTTATTAGAGAGTAGGTTAATATCAGGTTTCTTGTCTGGTGTTATCCAGCTAATACACATGGGCTGATTGGTCTTTGATGGCCAAAAGTGGCACTGAGACTACACAGCTGGATTTGGCATCTCAAGGCTGAGCTTCATTTACTCCCGGCTATTCCAACTTTTCTGCTGATTAGATTTCTAAAATGACTATAGCCATTTACAGAGTAGTTCAGGATGTAGGTGCACAAAAATAGATATTGATGGGTAATGTGGACAGCACACTTCAGGGTAGGGAGTTGGATACACTGGTGAAAGGAGGTGAGATTAGAAGGCTGGAGACTGAAACTGGCCCTTTCTGCTCTTCTGGGGTTTTTTATGTCTCATTTCAAGGTTATGCCCTATTTACATCCATGACTATAGCAGCTAATCTTGGGATCAAGCTTTACCTTGTCTCTATGCATTCATCATAGGACCCTAATTCTCCGTGGGTTCTGCCTTCTCCCTCTTCCGTGGTTTCATCTATTGAAGTGATGCCCAAAGACCTCCTCACAGTCTGGTGCCAGGCTGGCTGTGGTATAAAAAAAAATATTTGGTCTTTGTCCCTGGTTCCTGGCACATAGTTCCTAAGACTCTTGGAATCTCTAGATATGAGTTCGGTCACCAAGAGCCAGTGATTTCATCAATCATGCCTGCATAATGAAGCCTCCACAAAAAAGCTTTCATGGGTTTCTTTCATGGGTGAGGTCCATAAAAAACCCTTAAACAGTGGGGTTTGGAGAGCTTCAGGATTGGTGACCACACTGGGGTGTTGGGAGAGTGGTATACTTGAAGAGGGCATGGAAGCACTGCACTCCTGCCTCCCTTTCCTTGCTCTATGCATGTTTTCCATTTGGCTATTTCTGAGCGTATCCTTTATAATATTGTATATATATATAATATAATAAAGTAATAGTTAAGTAAAGTGTTTTCCTGAATTCTTTGAGTCCTTCTAGCAAATTATTGAACCAGGGGTGTGTGGGAACCTCTGAATTTGAAGTAGGACATATGTATTGGAAACCTGGGGACTCCATACTTGTACCTGGCCTCTGAAATGAAGACAGTCTTATGCGACTGAGCCCTTAAACCCATGGAGTTTGTCACTAACTCTGGGTAGTGTTAGAACTGCATTGAATTGTAGGTCACCTAGTTAGTGTCAGAGAGTTGGAGAATTGAGGTGGAAAAACATCACGTATTTGGTGTCAGAAGGAAAAGAAAACCCTCCTACGAACTGCATCAGAATACTTAGAAACTTATTTAAAACATTCCTGAACCCCATTCCTGCTGAAGATTGTCACTGAGAAGATTTAAGAATCTTTGTTTCTTTGATTCTGACAGTGGCCTGGTTTAAAAACATGGACAATAATTATAGTAAGATCCCAAGGCTGATGGATAAAAGAAAGGAAAAGGTCCCACAAAAGTGTCTTAAAATTCTTCCAGTTTAAATGACAGACTCTGAACCAGTTTGGTTCACCTGTGAGAGAGAGTTCTGATCTGTAACTTCAGTTTTGAATATTTAATATCTTTTTTTCCTCCAAAACCATGTCAGCCCATGTCATTTAAAAATAATGATAATAATCCTAGTAGCAAAATGTTGAGACTCTTATCTCACTTTCTTAGGACCTTAAGATTGAAAGTGATGTTCAAGAACCAGCTGAACCAGAGGATGACCTTGACATTATGCTTGGCAATAAAAAGAAGAAAAAGAAGAATGTCAAGTTCCCAGATGAGGATGAAATACTAGAGAAAGATGAAGGTAATATTGGGAGCTTAGCTCATTTCTAGGCTACACAAGCCTTTGGCCTAGTCTCTTTCATGGGTGGCCTTATTTATTTTTTCTTGCCTCTTATTTCCACTGCCTAATAATGGAAGCTAAAAGGAAACAGAATCTAACTTCATAATGACAGTTTAAAAGATTTCATGGGGGAAGAACTTGACAATTGTGATTACATTAAAACATACTGATTTAGATTATTGGGACAATTACTGTAACTGAATTTTAAATAATGTTTAAAAAATCTTTTACTATTTTGTTAAAAGTGCTGTTTATTGGCTTCTAAGTGCTATAGCTGCTTTAGAGAACTTTAGTATAGTCAGCAGATGGGTTTTTATGGATGTATATGTTTCTTAAGTGCTTCAAAACAATTGGACATTTTTTTCCTCTAATTATCCCAGTGCATTATTTTATCTTATGTTTGTTAAATCAAGAAACAGTTCAATGTGTCTGTATTACCACAAATTCCTAGAGAGGTCTCTATTAAGTGTGGTTTATGAAAATCGTAACATCCCCTTAAGGAATATGGGGTTATTTGTGAGCCTTGATGCCTTTATGCTTGAGGCTGTTGTGAATGCAGTTGTGGGAAGGAAGACAAATGTCTTTGAAGCTTTCCTTTCTCTAGATCTGCTTCTCCCTTCTCCCCTTTTTGTTATTGTATCAGGCTCTACCCCTCATTCTTACAGTCTTTGTTATCTGTAGCTTTAGAAGATGAAGACAGCAAAAAAGATGATGGTATCTCATTCAGTAACCAGACAGGCCCTGCTTGGGCAGGTTCAGAAAGAGACTACACATATGAGGAGGTAAGACAAATTCTGTTTTGAAAGGGGGCTAAACTGTTCAGTAGAACTCAAAACAAAAGCAGGATAAATGTTCCCTGAATTGAAAGGGCGATTGAAGTACAGGTTGATAATGAAACAGACCCAGAGAGGTCACACAGCCAATGCACAGCACTGCCTGACGCTGACGTTTGGGGCAGCCTGTCCACAATGTGGCAGTCATTATAGTACTCACTGTTCCATCTGAATCCATGAACTTCTGAGGTCATTGGAGCCCCACTGAAGGGGGACAGTAGGGAGAGGGAGTGGCTAATAGGGGGCCATAGTAGTCTGGAGTTTGCTTGTTCAGGGTAGTCTGAATTTTACTTCTCCAGGTACCATATACTTTCCCACAGAAACAGTAGAATTAGGGGCTTGTTCATTCCTTTAACTTTGAACAAGGAACTATTAAGCATCCATAATGGACCAGTTCCTGGTTGAGAATTGAGTCTTGCTTTCAGGGAGCTCCCAGAACATGTGTGTGTACATTTAGTAAAAAGTAAAGTTTGTTCTGTTTAAAGGAAAAGCACAATGACTCAAGTGGGAACGTTATACTCCTGCTATTAATAAGACTGTACATGAAACCACTTTATCTCTATAGCTACTGAATCGAGTGTTCAACATCATGAGGGAAAAGAATCCAGATATGGTTGCTGGAGAGAAAAGGAAGTTTGTCATGAAACCTCCACAGGTCGTCCGAGTAGGAACCAAGAAAACTTCTTTTGTCAACTTTACAGATATCTGTAAATTGTAAGTTGGTTGATGCAGAGTCTCCATCCCAAATGCTAGATTCTCAGTGGAGTGTATGTTAAATATGCTTATTGTGGACTTTATTAAAAGTAGAAAGAATGCACAGGTGTCAGGGTTGGGTCAAGGGAGGTCACAGTTCAAGTCCGTCAGTTCTTTCGATTCATAGGTCTTTAGGTTTGTTTTATTGGGCATCCAGAAGTGAGAGAAGCCCACTCATGCTGACTCATGAGAGGATCCTAACCAGATGGAGTGAAGAGTAAGAAGGCTAACTGTAGTCCTTAGACAGGGGCCTGGAGAGCCCAGGGAGGTGGAGAAGCTCATCAGCCTGGGGTGGGCCTGCCAAGCAAGTACAAGCAGTGAGCTTTGGGAAAGCAGCTGAATTTAATGTGCTTCTTCCTTGGATGGTTATTGCCAAGACACAGTTGATGAGATTTCGACTTTCTTAATTACCATCTCATTCCATGCCTGTCTCACCCCCAGGTCACTGTCTGGGGCTGGCTCTTCTCAAAGCTCCTCAGCTACACCTTTTCTGGCAGGTTCCTTAGGGCAACTGACCTTATCTCCTGTTTGTTCTTTTTAGTTTCATAAGTGATACATGCTTGTTTCAGATAAAAGGGAAAACAACAGTAAACAAAGAAAATATAATCACTAAAAATTCCCTGCCCAGAGTAACCACTTGTTTTCATTGCTTAGGCATGACTTAAAAGGTTTTAGACTTTTTTGCTGATGGCGATAGTAGTATTTGCTTATTATAGAAAAATTAGAAAATATAGACCTACTAAAGAAAAAAAAGTCATCTGTTAAGTCCACCATTAAGAGATAGGTAATCATAGTTTAATATTTTTATGTTTTGCTACTTTTATGGATCTATATATATTTAAATAAATTGGTATTATACTGGTTTTTAACATATTTTTCTCTTAATATATTGTGAATTTTTTACCCTTATCATTAAATAGTCTTTTAAATGTTTTTAGGAGTTATACAACATATTCTTTTTTTATATATATAGATAAATTTTTTTCTCCGATTGTATGGATTGTCTTTTCACTTTCTTGCCATCCTTTGAAGCACAAAGCTTTAAATATTTTATTTATTTATTTATTTATTTATTTATTTATTTATTTATGGCGGCATTGGGTCTTCGTTGCTGCGCGTGGGCTATTCTCTAGTTGCGGCGAGTGGGGGCTACTCTTCATTGTGGTGCGCGGCCGTCTCATTGAGGTGGCTTCTCTTGTAGCAGAGCACGGGCTCTAGGCGGGTGGGCTTCAGTAGTTGTGGCTCCGCGGGCTCTAGAGCGCAGGCTCAGTAGTTGTGGCGCACGGGCTTAGTTGCTCCGTGGCATGTGGGATCTTCCCGGACCAGGGATAGAACCTGTGTCCCCTGCATTGGCAGGAGGATTCTTAACCACTGTGCCACCAGGGAAGTCCCTATACAACATATTCTGACAGTTCCTTACTTGCACATTGTTGCTCCCAATTTTTCATTATCAGAGGCAGAGCTTTAGGAAACATCCTTATACATTATCTCGGCAGAACTCAGAATAGAGCCTTAGGGCAAAAATTCCCAAAATGGAATTGCCTAGTCACAAGGAGTGGACATTTTTATGGCAGACATTGGCAAGTTGCTTTCCAACAAGTTTATACTAGTTTATACTCCCAGTAGCAACATAAGTGTCTACCTGTTTTATTATATTTTCACCAACCCTTACTCATTACATTTTTGGGAAAAAATAACTTTTTAAAGTTGTAACTTTTTAAAATTGTAATAGTAATATCTACTTATTGGAACAAGCTCAAACAGTGCCAAATGAATAGAATTAAAAAGTGAAAATACTGAGTGGCCTTGCTCTGTATTTGCTTTTTTCATTTTATGTGGATACGTCTTTTTGTTTTTTTTGTATTTAGAGACCTGTATTATTTTAAAAGCAAGGTAGAATGGATGTACCATAATTTATTTAACCACTTCCCAGTTGGTGAATATTTTACCTGTTTTAAATTTTCTGCTATTGTGCTGCTGTGAAATACTTCCCTTTTTTTAAATAAAAAATTGCAAACAGGAAATATATAGGAATTAGCATAACAAATACCCGAGTATTCATTGCCTCAATTTGGTGTATTTTGACCTTTTGACACATTTGCTTCAGATCTTTTTGCTTCTTTACAAAGAGGGCTTTACAGTTACAGTTTAAGGCCATCTTTATATCTCTTTCTGATCCCTTTTACCTTCCTTCCTAGAAAAAGATTTTATCCTCTAAAGTTGGTATTTACATTTCCTGTCCCTGTTTATAGACCTTTACCAATGTGTATATGTTTGTAAATAAAATGTAATATTGTTTTATGGGCTTTGAAATGTAAACAAATGGTATCATTTATCTTCATTTCAGAATTTGATGAACTGTGCTGAAATTCACCTAATAGCTGAGTAATAACAAATTAAAACAGTGAACAGGGTGAGGTTTTTAGAAGTTTGGTTAGATTTCCATGAAAGATAAGGTTTATATTATTCCACTTTCTTTTTAGATTACATCGTCAGCCCAAACATCTCCTTGCATTTTTATTGGCTGAATTGGGTACAAGGTAAGAAACTATATTCACATTTATGTATAGTTACTTACAGTATTAATGGACATTTCATAAGAACTTCTCTTAACTTGAAAAGATATGTAACACGCTTAGAAAAAAAAAACATTCACTTTATTGTCAGAAGACCTTTTAGGGCAGTGAAGGAGGAAAACTTGTTCATTTCTATGGGAGGTTGGTTACTTGGGAATAGGAAACAAAGTTCACATTGGCTCCTCTGTGAACAGGCCTGGTGGTATACCAGAGTGAGCACCATGGCTCTGCCATGTTTAGAGAGTTTCCTGTCATTAATTGGAATTCTTGGGTCTTTTTATGGAGCAAATACCAGATTTCAGAGGAAGCCATTTTCTTAGGACAGAATTTATTTTCTAAATTGTAAATAGGCTGTTGATGAAGTACAGCTTATAAATTGATGAGTGGCATGGGAGAAACATTGAAACAGGTATCCATAATTAAATAGTTACTTCCCTGTCTTTAGGGCTCTCCTGTTGAAGACACCACGCCAGTCCATCACCATTCGGGAGGGCCAGTGTCCCACGGAGCCCATCCCAGTTAGTTTGGCCATAAGTGCTAGGAAGCTGAATGTCCCTTTAAAAATAAGTAATGCAGAATTAGGGCATAATAAATATGACTAAGACATTGAGTGCCCATTGTATGCCAAGCACTTTTTTGGGTACCATCTCAATCTTTAAACAGTTATGTGAACTGTTAGTAGAAACTAATATTACCCTTGTCTTACACATTTGGAAACAGGTTTGGTGAAGTGAAGTTGTATGGTTGGTAACATAGCTAGTTAATTGCAGTCAAGATGTAAACTCAGGTCTGCCTTTCTCAGGAGCTCGAACTCTTAAAAGCCTTAATCCTGTGCCTTGCTGGCAGTAGAGAGATAACTGAGGTGTCCTGTTCTCTTCCTACTCTTGAAACTGTTTGTTGGAATTGGCTGTATTTGCTTTGGGGTTAAGGAGTAATTTACTTGACCAGTGGTAGATATGTGGACTGTGTTGTGGAAGAATTGTGTTTTAAATGTAAATCTGTTACAATCATTGTTTTTAACCTGCATAAACTGATGAAGGAGTAAAAGGTAGTGTTTTTCCTACTTCTCAGAATAATTTAGTTTTTGTAGAGGTGAGGTAAATTATAACAAGTTGTGACCAGTGAACTTATGGTCAGTGGGCTAAATATTATAGGGTTGTTGAGAAAATTCAATTTCTTTTGACAGTGAATGAAAAAAATTTCTTGCATCAAGCATTGAAGTCACTGTAGCCTAGAGATTAGGGGTTGCAGTTCATGGAGGATGATAATAAACTCTTATAGTTAAAGGAGAATCACAGGAGAGGTTCCTGCAAAAGTCAGCTTTATAATAAAATACGGAGCAAATATAAATTTAATGCTGCTTGGCTGAATTTTGTTGTTTCACTTTCTGATTCGTAATTTTTAACAAATGACGTCTAGCCGAGAGCTTTGCTTTCTCAAAAGTACTTGTCAGCAACTTCTTTTCAAAAAGTTTCTTTTTAAGCACCATTGACAATATGAGGCCTGTGATTTCAACTGTACTTTTGGGGGAGGGTTGTAACAGCTTTAAAGATAAAATTCACACATGTAAATATGTACAATCCAATGGTTTCTAATTTGTTAACATAGTTAACCATCACAATTTTAGAATATTTTCATCAGCTGTATGTGACTGAATCAAAAGATTTGGCCTTAGAATTTTTAAAGATATCTGTAGTTCCTTTCATATTTTTTGTATTTATAGCCTACCTCACTGCTTTGCATGTGGTATGCATTCAGTAAAAGTGTGATTGTCCTTTTGTTGGGTGAATGGGTCATCACACAGACAGTTAAGGAATAAATTTTTTAGACTTAAAATCAGTTACAAATCAGATTTGTTGCTG
This sequence comes from Eubalaena glacialis, assembly GCF_028564815.1. Classification (NCBI taxonomy): domain Eukaryota; kingdom Metazoa; phylum Chordata; class Mammalia; order Artiodactyla; family Balaenidae; genus Eubalaena; species Eubalaena glacialis. The sequence continues at coordinate 25,723,118 of NC_083728.1, forward strand.
TAGACTTAATTAATTGAAAATTGAATTTAATGTTAGGAAATACGGTCATCAGGTACCAACTACTTAATAAAAAATAAATTTTGAGAAACCAGGTAGTACTGCTCCTAGAACTTATCCTGTGCCATTGAATATATTTTAAGTTCATTAAATGTAAAGGCCCTGGAATTTGATTCCTTATAGGAAAAAAATAATAATAATGGAGATATTTTTGTTTTCTTTCATAGTGGTTCTATAGATGGTAATAACCAACTTGTAATTAAAGGAAGATTCCAACAGAAACAGATAGAAAATGTTTTGAGAAGATATATCAGTAAGTTTATAATTTTTAACATGTTGCTCTGAAATGTTCTTATTGGGCTGAAATATTTTGGGGGACAGCCATTGGTTTTTAATGAAGCTGGAAAGGCTGGCCTTAGAAGATGAGGGAAAATGATAGTGGTGGGGAGCTAGGGTGGGAGGTGGCTCTTGGTGGCCGACTGGGGTCATGGGGAGGGATTTGGATTTCCTAAGACGACCCAGCTGATCAAGGCTGCTGGTTGGTTCCAGGCTGAAGGCCAAGTCAGAGAAATCTGTCTGCATTCAGACCTGGCCTGACCCAGTTTTGTTACCTTCCTAATCACTTAAAATTGGCAGATCTGTTCCCACCTAGGAAAGCTAGTAAGTTCTCTAACTGGCTCTCCTGTAAACACAGCCAGGAGTAGGCATTTGGCAAGTGTCACTGCTTCTTTGGACATTTGGGGTCTTTTTTCAACCCATTGTTAAGTATGTGAAGCATCACATCAGATAGCTTGTGTTTTCTTACCCCTAGAATACCTAAGTGTAGCTAAGCTAAGCTTTCCTGGTTTGGGTGCCAGCGTGGGCTTGCAGTCAGTAGAAGTGTTTCAGAAGAAAGAAACCTCTGGCTCACTGTGGCTACCAGGTAATTCCTTATGTTGCTTTTCCTGCAGAGGAATATGTCACCTGTCACACGTGCCGATCACCGGACACAATCCTGCAAAAGGACACCCGACTCTATTTCTTACAGTGTGAAACTTGTCATTCTCGATGCTCTGTTGCCAGCATCAAAACTGGCTTCCAGGCTGTCACAGGCAAGCGAGCACAGCTCCGTGCCAAAGCTAACTAATTTGCTAATCACCACTGATTTTGCAAAGTGTGTTGTGGAGATTTGGCTGGACAGGTTTACCATCAGAGTGGATATACCACTGTATTAAAAACAAGATAGAAAAGCTGCCAAGTTCTTTGGCGTGTGGCCGGTTGGTCTGAAATTCTTGCAAGATGCCGTTGCTCAAGCTGTTGACATACTCATTGCCTACTTTAACAACTGTCAGAGAAATATGATGGGGTAAGGCGGTGCTTTTTTAAAATCGTTCATAGACTTCTGTAAAATGCAAGATAAATTAAAGTTATTATAACAGTGATTCTTTCAATTTGGTTTGTCCTTCAGTTTCCTTTTCTATAAAAAAAAAATTATGCCTAATGAATTCAGCAGAACAGTTTGTGCCTAGGCTCTGGCGAGGTCTCTGTATCCTAGTCCTGAGAAACTTCAGCTGGGTAGCCATTTTCCTTCTCAGCTTCCCGGTATACCGGAAGTAGACACAGCTTCACGTGAGAGGGTGGTTGGAGGATGAGGTCTGGAAGGACAGCTTGTTTTCAGTGTCCAGAGAACGATTATGTAGACTTGAATTCTTTTCATTACGTGAGGATTGTTGCCACTACCTCACTGCTAAGTCCTCCAGCTGTTACTACATAAGGGAATACAAGGTGCTAAGTACCTTCCTTAGCATTTTCTTCCTTATTGGCCACTAAGAGAAGTTTAGAGATAACAGCCTTTGGGTGTGTCTTGTAACTGGCACTCCAAGAAAAACCCCTGTTGGGCTTCTGTTGGTGAGGAAGTGGTGTGGCATGTGCAGTAGAGAGAACTCTTGAGGGTCCAAACCATGATGCTAGAGGAAGCTTTTCTTTTTCCTCCCCAACTTGTGTTCTGGATTTGAAAAGGACCCACCACAAATGCTTTTTCTATTTTCTGTATTAAAGTAGCTTTTGAATGTGATCATGAGAAACCAAGAGGCGATATTGCTTGTGTGGTGCTTCTGGGGCTTCCTTCTGGTTCTGCCTTCTGTGGTTTTGGCCGAAAAGGTATTTCTCCACTGAGCACAGGGGAAAAGATCTTACATGTCTGCTGTGATCTGCCTTGCACGCACTTGCCAAGGATAAGGGCATAATGCTGCTCCTCACTTTCTTCTTGCCAGACTATTCCAGGAGCAGTCACTCAGCCTTGAATGTCTTGACTGTGTTGTTTTTAATCACTGTGACCCTTAATTTTAAAGTATAGGCCAAGTGTTGTAAAGCATCTTGGCCAAGAAGCAGTGGAGGGGGCAGAGCATTCCCTCAACCCAGTAGGACCTGAGGGGACTACACACTGGCTGAGCTGCCAGCACTGCCCTAATGAACTCAACTGCTGTTTATGATTTCATCTTCCTTCTTTTGTATCTATATCCACACAATTCCCAATGTCAGATGTTACTGCGTGAATAAAGCAAGGATCAGTGCCTCTTGTGGAATTAGCGCTTTTGTGCATATATATGTGTGTTTTGTTCATTTCTTTAGTGGGGAGACATGGGACTTTACAGTTTGGTGACAGGCTGGCAATTTCAACTCCAGTTCTTAACTCCATTCTCAAAACATTCTCTGGACTGATCCTAACTCTTTGAGATAGTCCAGTTGAGGTATTGTTTGGTTAAAATTGGATTGACTGTAGCAGACCCATTTAAAATGATGGGTTGCCCTAGGTTACCCATTCACAATAGCATCAGCCTCTCTTCTGTCTACTGTATTACCTCATACCAACCATAGCTCAGCTGGAAGGAACCTTTTATGGAGTGACAAAGCAAAGGCCATTGAGAGTTTCTGATCAAGAGCCATGGTTATAAGGGAACCAGACCACCATTTCCAAAGTGTCTTAGGAAGCAGTGTTGAAGAGTGTTCCTAATTATGCTGGGTGCGGGGTGGGATGTCCCATGGTAAAGAAGAGTTTGAGACTAGATAAACATGTTCCGTGACTGCCTAAGTCTTTTGTATGCTGATATGCATTTTCATAAGCACATAAACATGCAATTATATCTCTAGTCTTTATAAAACCCTCTTGACTCCATACCTGTCCCCAGCCTCACCTACAAAAAAGCTTAAGCTTTTCCTAAGATCTCCTCCTGGCTCACTCTATACTTCAGAGGTCCCTGCCCACCGCATGTCAACTGTTGTTTCCCCTCAGGCCACTGTAAGTGCTGAGAGCCGGGAGTATGATTGTTCACTGATGTATCCCCATGCCTAGAGCAAGCAGTGCCTAGCTTGTGGGTTGTAAGTGGTAGGAGGTGTTCTAGTATCTGAGTTTCTTTAAGAGGAACATAGACTATGCAGACCTGTAGCCCCTTCTCCCCCCAAACATTTTGCAGGCTAAGTGTTCAGAAAAAATGCTGGGCTGGGCAGCCTGGAAGAAGTACTGCTGTGGTGTATGAGGCCCCAGTTCTGACCTGGCCTCTCCAATCCAGATTCTTTGCCCTGGCAATACTCAGTTTTCACATTTGAATAGAACATTAGATTTTACAGTGTGTTTTTAGAAGTTGGGCTTTATAGTATGTGGTATATAGTCTTTTTCTAATTGAGAAGATGAATTTATAATTTCAAAAATTTAATTCCCATAATCCTATCACCATAGAATCTTTCAGTATCAAGAACATTTTTCCAAGTTAGTATCTTTATAATTTTTAAAACTGCCTAAGAGTCTATCCATGTTATGCCATAGTTTATTAAGTCAGTACCCTACTGGTGGGTTTTGCTAATTCTTGAAAATGCTATGAGTGTAGGCTTTGAACAGTCTGGAGTGGCAGTCCTCTACCACTGATTATAGCCTGTATTCTCATCTATAAAATGAGAAAATGCCTACCTCAAAGATGATGAGATAGTGTATGTAAAGTGCTTAACCCAGGTCTGCCTTGCACTATGCACTATCTATCTTCCTTCTGTTGAATACCTACTTCCCTTAGGGTGAATTTCCCTGGTCAGAGGGGAGGAGACTTAATGGCTGATAGTACTTGTAAGCATATCCCTTTTCCCATATCCCTTTTCCCAAAGGGTGGCCCTGCCAAGTGTACAAATCCTGAAGACTACAGGTATTGCTTCTATGTTTATGATGACGGTGGGTTTACTGACCTTGTTAAAGACTGCTGTGCTTGGGGTGGTTGCCTGTCTCAGTGATCCTGATAAACCCTGCCACCCTTGGCCATAGGAGCATCAAACTCTCCCAAGGGTTTGCAACAGAGGCATATTCCTTCAATCTTTGTCCCATTAATGGTGGTGCTCTCCAGAGAAGAAAGGACCAAATACTGGGTCCCCTGTGATTGCCATGAGTCCTGTCCCTTCAAACCTTCCCTAATAGCAGATATTCATGAACCCTTCTAATCACTGCCCCTTGATTTAAGCTTGGCTTCTGTTTTAACACAATATTTGAAGGCACTGGAGAACCAGCTATTCTAAAGGATAAGTACTAATGGACATTCTTATTGAACACCACCATTTTAATGGGCACCTTTTAAAATTATATTCATCAGCTGCAGATTTTCATGAGCTTTTAAATGAGCCAGGAACCAAATTAAAGCCAAAACACTACATGGGAAGTTGGCCAAACCTAATCATATCATGCTGGGCAACATCTTCAGTATCATAAACTATTTTGGCCTCTGAAAATTATAACTGCTTCACTTTTCAGTCCCAGATACACCAGTGCACTATGACAGATGCCTCTCATGTGGCCCAGAATCTGGGCTATTCTTCTCCTTTTTTTTTGGCTGCACTGCGCGGCTTGCAGGATCTTAGTTCCCTGACCAGGGATTGAATGCAGGCCCCAGCAGTGAAAGGGCCGAGTCCTAACCACCGACCACCAGGAAATTCCCTCTGGGCTATTCTTAAATAATCATTTATATAATAAATGGCTAGTACTACCAAAGTCCCTAATTTGTGTGAGGTCCTGTTCTAGGTGCTTATATATATTTATTCATTTAATAAGCACAGCAACCCTTTGAGGTAGGTATATTGTTATCTCCATTTTACAGATGAAATGGAGACTCAGAGGATAAGCAGCTCACCCAAGGAGTCACTTAGTTGGTAAGTGGGGAGTCAGGATGCAGTCCCAGGCACTTGGGCTCCAGACCCTGTTCTCTGCCCTCCAGGAACTTACAGTTTAGTGAAAATGACTGATGACCAAACCAGTTGTAAATATATATAATCTGTACGACCTGTAATAAAAGTAGCACACAGGAGGGGCAGTGCTAACTCAGGCCAGGAAGGTGTCTGAGAAGGTGACTTCTGAGCTGAGCTATGAAGGATAAATGAAGGTTAACCAGTGGGAGAAGACAACATTCCAGGTAGAAGCAACCTCATGTGTAAAGGCACAGAAATCAGACAGTTCTTTTCACAATTAGTTCTATGTGGCTTAAGAACAGAGGGCTTAAGACTGGGGGAGGTATTGAGCTAGAGAGAGAAAGGAAGAGGGTCAGATCCTAAAGGGCTTACATGCTATGCTAAGGGGTCTGGAATTTACCCACTGAGCAGTGGATAACTGATTGGTGGTAAAGAGGAAAGACTGATGGGAAGTAAGTGGCAGGAAGGCTAGTTAAGAAGTTGTAAAAGTCTATGTAAGAGATAAAAAGGGCTTAACTATTAAGGCAGTGGGATGAAAAACAGGTTAGAGCAAAGACATACCATGGAAAAACTAACATGATTTGACAATTAGGAGTGGAAGATGTTGACATGAGCAACGGGGTAGACAAAAATGCCATTCTTCAAGATGCAGGACGATGAAGATAAAGATGGGGCTGGGCACGGCTCAACTGAGATCCTTGTGGACACCCAAGTGCAACTATCAGATGGGTATCTGTGTATGTCCCCCCGGCACTCCTGGGGAGGATTAAGTTAAGAGTTGGAGATTGTGGAGGCCTGAAAGTGGAGTCTGAAGCCATAGGTTTGGTCAGCCAGGAATTTATACACAAAAATTAAAGCGGATGAAGAGGTGCTGGCATAAGAGGAAGAGTCAGCAAAGGAAATTGAGTATGCAGAGGAGGAGAGCCAGGAGAGACTGTTGTTGTCACAAGAATCGGGAGAGGAATTTCAGAGTCATTTATGACAGGGGCATGTGGTGAGCGACTGCCCAGGTTTGCAACCTGCCTCCACCCCTTCCAAGTGACAAGATTTTGGGCAAATTATTCAACCCAGAGTCTCAATTTCCCAACCTGTAACAAGGGATGAGTATCTCCAACTCTGGGGGATTGATGTGAGGGTTAAATAAGATAATGCGATCTATGTTAACTCAGCAGAGCACCCAGGAAATGCTAACATATATATGTTAACGTATATATGTTATATGCCTTTCTATAGATTCTGCAGAGGTAGAATATAATTAAGAAGACAAAGGTAGATGCTGGATTGGATTGTTTGTATTTGCTCCATAATTATGTCGTTGACCCAGTCACATGTTCCTTTTTAAAACCCTTATGTGCAAGGATGAATGAGACAGTCTCTCACCTTAGGCAGCTCCCTGCGTGGTCAGGGAGCTGGACATTGGGGTGTGCAGGGCAGGGCACAGAGGAGACAGACACTGAAGGTGGGGTTTGAGGAATAAGGGAGCTTATTATTAAAAGGGACTGGAGAGTTGGGGGAAAGATGGGGTCCAGGTCAGAAAGTAAGAATGGGTAACCCTGTCAGTTTCTGTTCAGTCTACAGAAGAGCCAAACCCATGCACTTGGCCAAACAAGACCTGGCTGCTGTACTTCTGTGGAAGGACACCCTGATCATCTGGGCTCCCACAGGGGTACACTGAGGTGGAGGTGCAGAGAGGAGCATGTGTGCACCAGGAGTCCACTGACCAGTCAGAGGAGAGACGTATCCATTCGTTCATACAAGCAGGATGGCTAACTGGGCTGCCCCATGGCCTAGTCACTAGACCAACGCACTCCTCTTGACTGCAGTGACTCACAAGAGTTATTACACCAAAAAAGGCCTCCTTGCTGTTATCTTCCTTTGCCTCATTTTTATAATATTCTATTGACTTTTTCTTTGTGAGCTGCCTGAAATAACATTTTGAAACAAGGTGAGTATAAAAATAAGTAGGAAAAAAAATAGAACAGGAAATTATGGTCTGTTATTTTTTAAGAGAAAATCACCTGAATCTGGATTAGGTAATAATAAGTGCTCTCATTTAGTAAGTACTGTCATAAAAAGAATGTTTTTTTCTTTTTTCAGATGAGGAAGATGAGGCTCACAGAGTTTAAGTGACTTGCCTAAGGTCACACAACAAAAAGTCTAGATAGGAACTCAATTCAACAGAAGGTCTTTACTCCTAACCCAGTCTCCCAAAGTAGAGCAAGCTACTTAACCTTTGAGTCTCAGTTTGTGTTCTGGTTATCAACTGATATATAGCAAATCACTCCAAAATTTAGTGGCTTAAAGCAACAACAATCATTTGATTATTATCACTCATGGTGCTGGGCTGGAGCCATCTTGAAGGCTTCCTCACTCATGTCTGACAGTTGATACTGGCTGTCAGCTGCAACACGTACACATGGCCTCTTCACAGCATGGTGGCTGGGTCCCAACACAGAAGAAGTAGAAACTGCTAGTTCTTAAGAACAGGACTGGGAGACTGGCATAATAGCATCACCATCACTGTATTCTACTGATAAAATATTGAGTCCAGATAAAGGGGAGAGGATATAGAGACCACCTGTCAATGGGGCCATGTTCTAGAACATCCACATTTATAAAATCTATAAAATGGTCATAATCACACAATGAAGACCTGTTTTTGTCAGCCCAAGCCCCCTTTCTTCTAGCTGTAGAACTCACATTTTCCATTTGGGGATTTTCTCCTCCCTCCACCCTTCACAGGCCCTGTGGCCATGCTCTGCCACCACTTAGAAGCTGCCTGAGAACACCACCAACAGAAGAAGCAGAGCTGGGGAATAGAGAAAAAGATTCCTGATGGCAGCTCCTGAACCCCCGGGTCCCACTGGGTCTGAAAATCTACCCCTGGGCTTTTAAATTTGTGAAACAGTAAACTTCCTCCTGCTTAAGCAGGTTTAAGTTCAGTTTCTATAACCTGTAACCAAAAGTTCACACTACATCCACCTGAAAGGGTGGTTGTGGAGATTAACTAAGTGTAAAATGTGCCTTTTATACAGCAGATATTCAGGAAGTGGCCACAGGTAGAGGGATTTTGATATGCCCAAAGCCAGTCAATGGCCCAATTGGGATTCAAACCCAGGACACCTGGCTCAGAATCTTTTGCCCTGCTCTACCGTCTGTATTTTTGTGGTCTCATCAGATGGCCCACTGCATAGTATATATATTATGGGACAAGATGTAACCTGGCCAGGGTTGGCTAATACCTGACACATGCCCATATTTCAATTCCTTGCCCATAAAAAACATGACCAAACTATCATGTTACTATTTCCTAATAGTCTAAAAACTGCTCCAAATCTTCAAAAAGCATTCCAGCAGCTGCTACTAAATGTTTTGAATTGGCAAGTGAAATGAGGCCTGAGATAGGTTAAAAACAAATTACGGTCATAATGAGGAATTGGGCTTAGCCATACGACTTGCTTTGGCCAATAGACCCTTACAAGCATGACACAAGCAAGGAGCTTGAAGAGCACCTGCGTATCAGGGCTTACCCTGTCTTGCCTGCTAGATGCTACGAACATGTGGCCCAGTTGCCCCCACTGCCCAACCACTTGACAAGTGGGTGGTTATCTGGGACCAATCAGCTTCCAGACAATCTGCCAGCTCACTTCAGCGACATGAGAGCCCAGATGAGATAAGCAGAAGAACCACCCAGCTGGTTCACAGCCCAAACTGCCCAGCTACAGAATCAGAAGCTAATAAATGTTCACTAAAGGCACTAAATTTCAGAGTGGTTTGTTATACAACTGAAATAAGGCCCATTTACTATCCCTATCTAGGCCAACCCCTCACACAGATGAGGAAACTGAGACCTGGCAAGGAAAAAGACCTGCCAGGGTCACAAACCTTACTGGCAGCAGTAAAAGGGGGAAAGCATTAGCTCACAATCCAGGAAACCCACTGGCTATGACAGTCCTTCAAGAGGGCTGCTAGGATCACAATTGATACTTAAGATCTTGAAAGTATGTAGAGAATATCAGTGCTTTGGGCAGAATCTGGTATCACATTTCTTCGTGATCTCCTTTTGTTTTTCAGAGGTTGGAAAGAAAAATGAAAACTATTGAGCAATGCAATGGGAAGTGTCTTTTCTGGTCCCAGACACAGGGAGGACGGGCAGGTATATGCAGGGTCTTGTGGATCTGAACCTCTCAACTCAAGGGCCCAACTGTGAGCTTTCTTAGCAGCTGAAGTAGTTCAGGGGCTTTTCCGGGGCGCCAGGTTGGGGAATCCCATTTTGACTTTGTCCAGGATATTTCCTGGTGCCAGGGTGATAAGACAGGGCCTCTGGGTAGGGCAGATGCTTCCAACTCTGGAAAGGGTCTTCCCTGCTCTTCTCATGGACTCTATGCCTGGCATACTAAGGAAGCCCATGGCCCATGCTGTTGTACCTGTACCCCCAGCTCTGAAAAGTGAGTGCCTCAGTAAAGCATACTGAGTAGTCCTTGTAGAGTCTAGAAGTGTTATTACAGTACAATGGGCGCACAGTACTAAGCTCTGGGGACACAGAACACAGTGCCAGCCCTCAGTGTGATATTTACCAGGCACCAAAACCCCTTTGGACTTTGCCCAAGTTCCAGTCCGGGGCAGCAGTTCCCCACCTTGTACAGAGGGGAACATGAAGACCTACCCAGGTGTGCAAGTGGGTCAGCTAGAGCTGGGCTCTGATGTCCTGGGTGCAAGGACAGATTGTAGGTTCAGGGATTGTAGTGGTATGTGCCACCAAGGGCTCTTCAAGGGGATGAGACACTCCCTGTGGACCTAGCCCCTTCCTCTAGACACCCTCTTCAACTCTCCAACTCTCCAGATTGAAGTCTTTTGACCAGTTCCAAGGGGCTACTTTTCACTCCAGGTCTGGGTCTCTGACTGAAGGCCTCAGCCTCTAGCCTCTTTCCCCTTGCTGCCCAAGATCCCTGTGAAAAAACAGTGTCCTAAACCAAGACACAGAAGGGGAGGAAGTGGCGAGTTCTAGAACCATTTTAGAGCTGGGAAACACCAGACTTAGAAACTGAGGCCTGGACCTACCACTGCCTGACCAAGTGGATCAAAATCGCTTGGCACTTCTACCACGAGTGCTCTCATGGGCACTGGCACATCTGACCCTCCCGAACAACCCTACTGGCCATTTTAATCCCCATTTTAGCCATGGAAACTAAGGCCCAGACAGATCGGTTTCAGGCACCCTAGACAATGCTCTCTGGCGGAGAGGGGTGAAGGAGGGAGCAGAAGCGGGTGTAGCAGACCTGCCTTCTGGTTGGACAGGAGGGCCAGGGCACCTTCATGAGAAAACACAAACCATCCCATCTCAGAGCAAACTGGGATCCAATCTCTTTATTGTCAGGGTCCCCTCCCTGTGGGTCCCACCCCCCCTCCAAACCTATAGAAAAACCCCAAGCCTGGGAGTGTCCTGGGGAGGGGAGGCAAGAGTATAGGGAAACTCTGTGCTCTGCCCTCTGGCCTGGGCAGTGCCAACAGGGAGGGAGGGTACATGAGAAGGGGATGCTGATAACTCCACCTGCAGAGAATGTGGCACTGGCTGGGACGCGTGAGGGAGGTGGTGCCTGCTGCCAGCTCTCCTCTGGGACCCGCTGGGGGTGGTTATCCAGGGGTGGGTGCCCAGCTTGAGGCCTGGTACGGTGTACGCCCTTCTCCTGCCGGTGGCCATTGCTCCTGTCAGACTGAGAAAGAGACACAAAAGAGAGACTAAGGCTGAGAGGAAGACCCCTTCGTGCTCTTGATAACAGGGGGTGGGAAGAAGAAAGAGTGGAATGGTGTTTGCTGTTTGCAAACAGAGATATGCCTGTGCTCTGGCTCTGGCCTCATAACTTTCTGGCCATGAAACCTTGGGTGAATCTCCCCCTTCCCTAAGCCTCAGTTTCCTCACCTGAGTCCCCAGCACCTCTCCTGCAAACTGGCTTAACAAGGTAAAACTTAGCCTCCCAGGTAAAACAAACCACGAAGATTGCCTAAACTTAAATGTATGGTGGAGCATCTCATAGCATGAATGTGTCATGCGTACAGACACCTCTGTTGTTTGAGGCCTTCCTCCGCCCAAGCCTGTCTTACTCTGGCAACAGCCCCCAAAGGAATGGGGCAGAAGTATGGGCAGAGCTGCTGTGGCCTGGTTTCCCTCCAGGGTGGGGTAGAGCAGGGTGGTAAATACCAACCAGAGAGTGAGCTTTGAGACCCACACCACTGGGTTCAAATCTAGGCTCCACCAATTACCACCTGGGGATCTTGTGAGATACGTGGTATCTCCCTGCCCCCTTCAGTGCCTCAGTTTCTACATCTGTTACACTGGCACAATCACAACCTTGTAGGGCTGGGGTGCACGGGGCATTTCCTCCAGACAGGATCAAATCCCAGCCCTTAAGTCTGGCATAATCATCACCCTCTGATGATGAGCAGCTGCCTCTCCCCACTGTGCAGAGCTGGGACTGCAGCCACAGGAGGCTCCTGGCCACTTCTCACACACCGAGGACTGCCAGCGTTCTGTGCCTGTGATAAGGGTGCTCCCTCAGACGCTTCTCCCTCAATCCTCAACAGGCGCAGCTACACATCACCTCTTCCACCACACCCCTCTCTGAGCCCCTGGCTCTCCAGTCCCTGTCATCCTGCTCACACTGGGTGGTAATGGTTTGTCTTCCTCCACTAGACTCGGAGCTCTTTACAAGTGGAGACAGGCAATGCGGCTCAGAGTATTCTGAGGGAACTCCTGTTGGGCGGACCTGGCTAGCCCATCCACGGCTCCCTGCTCTGCAACCCACCAAGCCCCTACCACAAATGGGCGTGGCAGGATGTCTGGGGACAACAGAGCCTTCATTGCTGGGCACAGCACTACCCTGCCAGGTCTACTCCACCCCTCCCCACCAGGACCCCCGTACCTGCTTACTGCAAGGCCCCATCCTCCGCATCTGTGTCCTGGCTGTGCTCCTGATAGGGAGGAGACAACAAAGGACCACACATCACTCACTGCAAGCTCTGTCCTACCCTGGGGCCCAGAGCACATATGGAGACCACACTCAGAAAGGGGGAGGGACAGCCAAAGGGAATAACTATGGGACCAGTCTAACTAAAGGCTGGCTTGGGATCCCAACAGGGTAGTCTGAAGGCCCCTCAGGAGAGAGAAAGGACCAGTCAAGGAAGTTCTAGGTGTGCCAGGGGGCACATTCTGCATAGAAAGACCTTCTTAGGTTGGAGCAGACTGAAAGCCTAGTAGACTGGTGAGCTAGCTCCCCATCTTAGGAGCATCGAAGCCGTCATTAGGGCCTCTATGGAGACTACTATGCCTGAAAGAGTAAGATGGGGTATCAGGCTAGGTTTAAATAAGAAGAGACAAGCTGGGCATGAGGAAGACCTCTCAACTGTTATGGCCATAAGCCCATCTGTCCTCACACCAGAACCCAGCAATGTGGAGAAAGTTAACAGACCCACTGAAGTCCAGGCTCCAATCCTGGCTCAACCCTTATTAGCTACAACGCCCTGGGCAAGCTACTTGACTCCTCTGAGTCTCAGTTTCTTCATGGTGTAAAATGTGACAAGAGTAATACTTTGCAGAGTTCAGGGCTGCTGTTAAGGTTAAATAAAGTTAAAAAGCGTGAACTACAGGGCCTGGTGCTCAGTGTTAGGTAACTAAGTACTAGGCACACAACAGACATCTTATAGACTCAGAATCTGGTCTACTTTCCCACTTAATATGAGCTCCTTGCCTCAATCTGAAGAATTCCAATAACAAACAGCTCACTCCCTCTTGAGACAGCCTGTTTTCATTCTGAGGCAACAATGGCTTTTAGAAAATCCTCAGGTGGAGTAGATACCCACACTCCCTGTGGCTTCCCCAGGCAATCCCCCTCGTGCTCCCTGGAACTCTGCAGACCGTGTGTGTTTCCTTGAGTCCGTGACTCTTCCCTTCTCCGACTCATGTGGAAGACAGAGTCTAGAATGGGCCTTAGGCTAGACAGAGGTCTGCCCCAGTCCTCAGTGGGATTTCTGACTGGCAGCTGAAATAGCTAAGTACTCCCTGTTCGTTCCCCCCTCTTCCTCACAGGACTAGAATCCCTGGGAAGGAAGGAGGGAGCTCATAGGGCAGCCAACCGGCTCAGAGGTTCCCCCTCCCCCTGCAGCCCTCATGCAACCAAGGGTGCAAAGTCCAGTCCCAGTCCCAATTCCCCCTGCCCCCCCGCATGCCCTCACCAGCTCCTCCTCGCTGTGTGTTAGCAGCCCCTCCTCATCACCGTCGTCTCGAGCCTGTGCTTCTCCCTGGGGCGTGCCTGCCTCAGAAGCCGTGTCCTCTTGGGGGGCCGGTGGCCGGCTGCCGCCACCACTACTGCCACTGCCACTGCCGATGCCGATGCCACTGCCACTGCCGCTCTCGCCCTTCTTTTTGCCATCTTCAGGCGGAAGCGGGGAACGAGGGGAATAAAAATCAACCTGGGGCAGCTGCCCGGGGTAGCACCTTAGCGGAAGCTAGGCCTCAGCACAGTGGGTCCAGGTGGGATTGGAGGCCACAGTCCCTCTCTGCCCCATGCACTGTCCTCCCAACACTCTGCCCTGTGCCCCTGGCCACTGATCTGGGCAGGGACCCTTGGAAGCTGACCTGGATTGGCCTTCTGCTCCTCAGCAATCTGCTCCAAGCGACCCAGCAAGGCATCGATGTTGGACTTGATCTGGGTCAGCTCTGTCTTGATGGTCTGCAGCTCACTGCTCTTTACTGAGAGTGGAGGGAGTACAGGGATGTCACCTAAGGGCTGGGAGCTTGACACTTAACACAAGACCCTAGCCCCATTCTGTCAACTAGGAAGACAGGCCAGTGGCAGAAACTATCCTTGTCCACGGTCTTTTTCTGGCCAGGGAAAAGGCCAGAGCTGCCTGTGGCTTCCCCCTGAGACTTTCTGGAGGCCCTTCTGAACCTGGATCTCCCCCACCATCCCCGACCCCTCCAACTCTGAAAGGGACTGGGGATGGATAAGAATGGAGGTGTGTGGTGTGTACCTCTGTGTGCACCTGAGCAAGCATGTGTCTTTGCTTATGTTAGAGAGTGGTATCTGTCTTTCAAGGTGTGTAAATGTGAGTGCTTTACAATCAGATTTCCTGAGTGCCTGACCACGTGTGCACACCAGAATGAATGTGGAGTAGCGAGCCTGTGTGGACCTGTCCTTGTGCTTACTAAAGGAAAGATGACACCATTTCCTCACTGGGCTCCATGTCACAGCACTGGACTCTGTGCCTAACCCAAGACCCTCCTCCACAAATGTCGGTCTTTTCCTCTTAGAAATGCATGAAAATACTCACTTGGTTGTATTAGAGCTGCAGAACTGTGGGAGATTTGTTCCTTTATCTATTTTCCAATGTAAAAAAATGTGATTCTATTATTTTGCTAATGACAAAAATAAAAATTACCTAGGAAGAAGATATAGTCACTCACACTTGATCTTGGCTGAGCCGGTGGTGGTGATGGCTGTGGAACGGGCAAAGAGCTTGACAGGTATGGTGGTTTTGACACGTCGGACCAAGGGGACTGTGACCCGGGGTCGCTTCACAGGGACTGCCCTGGGCACTGGCACTGGTGACAGGCGGCCCCGATAGTCGAAGAGCCTGTGAGAGCAAACGGGCCAGAGGCTGCAGCATGGCCTGTGGCCACCAGGGGGCACTGTGACCCTAGAGCAACAAATGTAGGGCTGGTGAAGGGCTGGGTAGCCTGCACTCCATACCTCATCCTTCCCAGTTAAGTCCTGAGGGTGAAGAGCAAGGGCTTTCTGGACCTCAGTGACCTTACGACATCCACCTTTCCTACCATTCAAGCTGGGTAGGAGCAGGGGAGGTGACAGGTGGTAATGGTTACCACCGTTCAATGGTTAGCCCCATTCAACAGAGGAGCAAACTGACAGCCCCAGAAAGGAGACTTCCCTAGATCACCCTGACACCCAGTCCTGTTCTATTACCTGACCTACTTCTGCTCAGTCAACTGTACCCCAAGCTCTGGTCAGAGTTTGCAAATCTCCCTAAAGCAGTACAAATCCCCAGCCGGAAACAGAGAGGTGAGGGAGTGAGAGTCAATCCCTAAGCCTGCCTAAGCCTCAGTTTTCCCATCTGCCTAGTGAGGATGGCTACCCCAAACTCTGTGCCCCCCACATCCCCCAAGGCTGCTGTGAGGGTAGAGCATGAGAGAACTTGGTTAAAAACACACGTTAGAAGGTGTGAAATGTGAAGGGCCAGAGTACCGAGACCCTCAACTCAGGGGCCTATGACCTCAGAGGCATGAGGCTGGAGTCCAAGCCCCTTTCCTCATTCTGGGCCCCCAGTCACCCCATCCTTCTCACTCGACTTTGGAGATGGAGGGGCAGGGGGCCCAGTGGAGTATCAAGGTTAGGCAGCTCGGTCAGACCCTCTATACCAGACAGTATGCTGCACCCCCGACGCCATCACCCAGCCCTTTCCAGGAGGGCTTCTCTTCCTGATCAGGCAGAAACTCAGTAAGCCAAGTAGGGGTTTCTCCCACCGCTGCTGCTGCTACCACCTTTCTGCACGGAACAGCAGCCACAGGGGTATACTATGGGATCACTTTCCTGATGACAGCCAGGTAACCTGCCATCACTAGGCAATTCAATGCCCCAAGCCTTGGTACTCCTTTGTTTAGGGAGCCCCTGCCCTAGGGTGGTGATGGCTGGAGATGGAGAGTCTCTGGGAATGGACCCAGTCCCAGACCCTGCATTTCTGCCCCTAAGGGGAGGGGGCGGCTCTGGCCTTGGTCAGAATCACTGAACCACAGAATCCCAGAGCTGGAAGAGCCCTGAGGGATCACTTGGTGCAAGCCCATTTCAGACTGGGAGGGGATTTGCCCAAAGTTGTGTAATCTATTCAGTGGCAGAGCTGAGATTAGCACCCAGGTCTTCTGACTCCCAGGCTAGGGCACTTTCCACTACATTGCACTGTCGCCTGAAACCACTCACAGGTGAGAAAACTGAGGCTCAGAGAGGTCTGTTCTTCCTGGACAGCCTGGGGCAGGCTGAGAGGGAGGGAGGGAGGGAGAGAAGCAGGAAGGAGGAGAAGCTTGGGCCAGCCCCCACCATGATTTCCACAAGAATGTGGCTGGTGCCATGGACGCTGGGGTCTGGCTAGGCTTGGGGGTGGGCCACAGCCTACCAGGGACTAATTCAGACCTCCAAAGGACTGCTGGCCTCTTGGCTATAAATATAAGGCTAAGAAGCTCAGACTGAGCTCTGAGGTTCCTTCAGCTGGCTGGGCACCTCAGAGAGGTAAGGAAACTGAACAGCAGAAGCGTGAGGGCTCAAATTCCCTGCACCTGGCCCTGTACCTGTTTTGTATTCCAACTTGCTACATTTATAGGTCCCCTGGCTGTCCAGTCCCATTGAGTCCCACCCCAGGATTAGGAGGGGAAGGGGCGGTCAGAGAGTTGGGAGACAGTGTGGGCTGGGGAGAGCTCTGGCCTGGGCACCTATAGAACTGGACCCTAGTCCCAGCTCTGCCACTAACTTGCGGAGCAGCCTTGGGCAGATGCCTGTCCACAACTCTGGGCTTCAGTTCCCACTTGGAGGACTGAGTGGGCTGCACCAGCAATCTCTCAGGACGCTTCCAGCTTGGCTGTTTCATGCCTGGGCACGCCCCTCCCCCGCTCACCTGTCGTAGAAGTCGTCCCGGTAGTAATCATAGTCAAAGCTGTAGCCACTGGGGAAACAAAGGGGAGAGGGCCGGGGCTTAGAGACGGCCACTCAGCCCACTCTTCGCAGGCCCTCATCTCCAAACACCTCCCCAAATTCTAGGCTTGGCATACCCTCACCACCAGTGTTCACTCCCTCTGTGGAAAGAGGAACCAATCCCACCCAGAGACAGACAAACAAGACAGAGCGCCCCACCTGTATATGGCAGATGCTGCTCTCTTTAGCCCCTTGGGTCTGTTGGGCTTTGGCTCTCCAGCCATGTTGATGTCTGTATGGAGGGAGGAGGCAGAGTCAGATGCTGACAGGATATCAGCACCCATACACATATCACCCTCATGCACGTGTGCAGCAATTTATGTGTTTACATGAGATACACATGGACTTCACTCACTAACATGGACAACAGAGGTCTTCACAAATTAGACTCATACCCACACATCACATGCATATAGTTGTTTATATATTCATATACATTCAGATACATGCATGCATGCTCACAATCACACACACACACGCCACGTACATCAAATTATATGCTTTCTCAAGTACACTCATATAAACACATACATCAGACACACACCCTCACACATACGTTCACACATCCAGGAAATAAGATCACACACTCTCAACTACACTCAGACGTGGCTCCAACATCCTATACTTAACTGCCCATATGCAAATGAGCCAATGCACAGTTACACAAACCTACCAAACATCTTTATGCCTAGAGCAGAGTTCAGCAAATGTTAGGACCTCAAAAAATATTTGGTAAATGAATACACGAATATCTGCTTACACACTCAAGTATATTCTGATACACACATAACTCTACATATATACATAGTAAGTAAGGTATGTGTCCACATATTCTCCACATGTTCAGTTACATCCACATACCACATATTCAGGAATACTTATCCTTCGCAAACATACACAAATACACCGAAGTATGTGAACATATACAAACACTATACAGGCTCCAAGGTAGGCCTCCAGCACGGCCACATCTCATGTACGTAACACCGAGACCAAGAGCACCTGCTTCACCTTATGCTCCCAGCCCCTCCTCCTGGCTCTCAGAAAGGGTTCTAACCTAAGCCAAATGCAGCCCAATATAAGAGGCTGTGCCAGTCCACTCTGTTCCCTTTCTCTGGGGAATCTGCATTTTAACTGGAACCCTTACACTGTGAAAGCAGGGACAGAACAGAAGTGTTTTCCTGAAACTTCTAAAATTTTCCCATACAGGCACTGATCTTATAGTGGGTGACAGCTGGAGAAGACAGAGAACAGGATAAGAGGGAAGGTAAAGAAGGCAGGTCAGCACCTGCCCAGGAGAAATCCAGGGGCAGGGCCATGGAGAGATGCTTACCCAGGGTCTGCCCAGCCAGCACCCGCCCATTCTCTCCCAGCACAGCTGCCCGGGCATGGCGCTCATTGGCATACTGGACAAAGGCATAGCCCTTGTGCACAGAACAGCCGGCCACACGGCCATACTTGGAGAAGATGGTCTCCACATCAGACTTCTTCACCACAGCTGTGTTGAGGTTTCCGATGAAAACCCGAGAGTTGATGGATTTGGGGTCATTCTTGTTGGTTACGTTGCTTGTCTGGATCTTCAAGGACATGGTGGCCACCTGAAGAAAGAAAGCCACTGTGAGGCTGGGAACCCGGGTTGGGCTCAAGGGCTGCCCATGGCCCACAACCTGACTAAACTGGATTGCTTTGTGCCTTCCTACACACACGCCCCTACAGCATCCAGCCTCCCCATTTTTGTTCATTTCACTGGCTGCTCACCTCATATAGGTGCTTTACATATGTTCCGTCATTTGGTACTGACATGATAAGCAGAATTAGGACATTTTATAAGGGAGGAAATGCAAAGTCAGAGGTCACAATGCTAGTGAATAACAGGACAGGGATTTGAACCCTGGTCTGCTTGACTCAATTCTTCTCTTTTAATTGAGGTTACACATTGGTTTATAACATTACATAAGTTTCATATTGACTCCAGTTCTTTCAAATCCACTCTCTTTAATGTTCATCTCAAATGCTACCCCTTGCAGGATCTAAACTTGAAGATCTTCCACAGCTTTTCTTCTGTTCCTTCAATGTAGAACCATGGTAAAGAGGTCACATGGTAAATGCAAGTAATGTTTGCTCTAAAACAATATCATATTAAGAAAACTGCTCAGTCTGATCCAGACATGGACCATGGCTGTCTTTATTAGAACCAGCCATTTCGAAAAAAGTGAGCTAAACCTCACTGAGCACTCACTGTGAGCTAAGGGTGGCATGCGATATTGAATAATTCCAAGACTCCATGAGTTCGACAGATGAGTGGATAAATTAGACGTGGCCCATATATACAATGGAATATTACTCAGCCATAAAAAGGAACGAAATTGAGTTATTTGTAGTGAGGTGGATGGACCTACAGTCTCGCATACAGAGTGAAGTAAATCAGAAAGAGAAAAACAAATACTGTATGCTAATGCATATATATGGAATCTAGAAAAATGGTACTGATAAACCTAGTGGCAAGGCAGGAATAAAGATGCAGACATAAGAGAATGGACTTGAGGACACAGTGGGGAAGGGGAGGCTGGGACGAAGTGAGAGAGTAGCACTGACATACATACACTACCAAATGTAAAACAGATAGCTAGTGGGGAGCTGCATAGCACAGGGAGATCAGCTCGGTGCTTTGTGATGACCTAGAGGGAGGGGAAATGGGGATATATGTATACTTATAGCTGATTTACCTTGTTGTACAGCAGAAACTAACACAACATTGTAAAGCAATTATACTCCAATAAAGATGTAAAACAAACAAAAAAAGACTCCATGAGTGTTATCATTATCCTTCATATTTTACCAAAACCAGACTCCAACAAGTTCATTAACTTGCCAGGAACAGGCATTCAAACCCAGGTCGTTGGTCCCTAAAGCCCATTTCTATCAAATTTATCACTCTCCTTCCCAGAGCTAAACCCACTTTAAATACAGTTGACCCTTGAACAACACAGGTTTCAATTGCATGGGTCCACTTTTATGCAAATACTTTTCAACAGTAAATACAATACTGCATGGTTCCCATGGTTGGTTGAATCCACGGATGCTGAAGAACTGTGGATGTGGAGGGAGCTGACTGTAAGTTATACACAAATAAACCCCTGCATTGTTCAAGGGTCAACTGTACTACAGTAAGTCAGCATACTTATCTGAGAATTGTTTTTAATAAATTAATTTTTTAGAGTTATCCATTTTACACTTAGTATTCAAGTTCTGTCCTCTTTGCTTAGAGATGATACTATACCTGCTCTTTGCTCTCTATACTCAGGCAATGTTTTTTACCCCAAAGGGCTGTACAACTCTCTCCTACTCCTCTTCCTGGACAGGTTATAATCTGGGCACAGGCTCCAACGGGAAAGGGAAAAGGAGGCTCAATTTCAGTAGGAAAGGCCTATGTAAGCCTTGGCATTTATACTTCCTGGCCATCTTCTGCTCACTGGCATGGGTTGGTGCAACTCCCTTTTGGAACACTCCTATCTTAAAACCTGACCCTAGAGCTATTGTAGAAGGTGCTGAAGAACCACCAGGCAGTATGCATAAAAACTCTCATCAGCTTAGGCTAACCATAAACACCTGCCTATTTACCTAATGTTTTAGGGCAGAGGGGGTTTCTTTTTAGTGAATTAGAGAAGAGCTGAGTATAAGCTTGGATATCTGTATCTTTTGTCCCATTAGGGTAAAAAGACCCTTTTCTCCTCAATCCTCCCAGCTTAGAAGTTAGCACTTTCTGACCAGCAGATGGTACTCTTTGCAAAGAAACCATACGCTGGACCTGAGAACGATTCTGCAGAAGAACCTGCTCCTATTATGGGCTTGCAGTAGCAAGGATATACTGGGGTCAAGTGTGTGTCATCGCAGGTAAAGGCTGAGGGCTGAGAGGGCACTGCTACTGATGAAGGGGCTGGTGCCAGTTTTGGAGCTGGCGTGGGAAGATGGACTCTTCTGTTACTCAGTTTGCCTTTGAATCCAATCATCAACATTTATAAAGCAGTGAGGGACACAAAAGAGATTGCCCGTGAAAACACTTAACACACTGCCCATATGCAGAAAGAAATGCTCGATGTATGTGGGTTCCCCATTCCTCACAGTTCTCTGACAATCCCTCTCCTACCTGGATGACAAGCCATTCAAAGGTTAATTCCTTGTGCGTCCATGCGTATACAAGAAATTTGTGGGGCTCCTCCATGGGCATCAGATAACTCTCTCCTTTGAGCTATCTCCAGGGCTATCTCCTGGAGACAGCTCAAAGTCATGAAGTTTTGGCCCAGGGAGATGCCACCTGCTTTGGCTGGAGGGAGCCAACCAGGTCAGGTGTGTGGACCAAGACAGAAAGAAAAGAAGGGGGGATGACGGTTCAGAGATCTACTGATGACTGCTGGCTCTGCCACTGCCCTGGCAGGGCCATGACCATCGCTGGGTTCCCTCAGACCGCTTCCTGTTCAGTAGTGTTAGTAAGCTCTAACACTACTGAACAGGAAGCACTGCTGAGCACCTGTGCTTGGTGCTATAGTGGGATCAGCATTCACTCCTTGGCTGGTGAGCAAAGTCCTTTGGGTTTGCCTCTACCCAGTCTTTTCTCTCATCACCTGGGGTTTGGGACGATGTATATAAAAGGCCTTTGCAAACTGTGAAGCTCTTTATAAGATCTAAAAGTTACTCTGACTAGTTGAACGTCTCTGTTCTACTAATACTGCCATTTCTGGGCCCATTCTAGATGAGGGTCAAGGTCAGACTGGAGCACATTCTGTACAATGCCAAGGAAAGGCAGTCAGAAGCCATGCGACACGGGGGTCAGTTTTCTGATCTGTAGAGAAGACACTTAGGAAATATATGTATGTGGCTGCCCTGCACTGTCAAGGAGAAATGTCTGCCTGAAGCATGCTCCGGGAACCTAACCGCTGTATTCCCCAACCAAATAGCCCCCAATCTGCTTTCAAGGCCTGCACACTCTTCAGAGGGCAGGCCGTGCTGCTGTTGTGCATAATCTCAAGGGGTAGGTATCTCTGGGGGTTCAGAAAAGCTTAAGTATCCACTCCCATGTCCATGAAGCTCCTCAAACTGAGGAATGGAGTTGGGGGTGCAAAATGAAAAGAAAGCGTGCTCAGACTAGCTCTCCTAGAACTGCTAGGTTCAGGTACAGAATCCCTAATTCAGATACGGTCTTCCAGGTTGTTATGAAAATACCAATTTGTTAGCCTCACTTATAAGTTATAACCTTCGAATATTTAGACACATGGTATGTGGGTCTCCATCTATACTCTTGTTCTGCCCTGCAAATGTTAGAGGCAAGCTCGACAAAGTTGCTCAATAAACAGTAAATACTCAATAAACATTAGGGAGGAAGCAGTGAGGATAATATCCCAGAAGGTGGTGAGAAGGGCTAGCTGTGGCCCTTAAGTAGGGGTATGGAGGAGTTGGGGGGACTACTAGAGGCTAGGGTTCCAGGCACCTTTTTCTAGCCTCTGACCCAAACACCCCGGTGTGCACACCAACCATCCCCAACTCAATCCTCTCCACACAATTCTATCTTGGCTCTTCCGGGATTCCCACCAGGTTACAGTGGGAGCCCTAGAAAATACTGACATCCTATTCAGCAGAAGCTGGTTGACTTGATAAGCTATTTTCCCCCTGGGCCAAGCTCTGCCTCACAGATTAGCTGTGTAATTGAGAGCAAGGTGTTTGTAGCCCCCAGAGGCCCCATGCTTAGCAATGAGCTAAGGAGAGGTGGGTAGAGGGATTGTTCTTGCGGAGGTGGGCGGGGGGGGGGGGCGGGATTCAAGAACTCAACTTGTTCCCAGAGACTTGTGCAATGTCAGATTAGCAGGGACCTTAGTGAGCATGAAGCTTATATGCCCCTACTCTCTGAGGAACAGAGGGGAATGGACATGGCCAGGATGCCGTAGCCAGTGAGTAGCAGGGCCAAGAACCCCACGGGTCCTCTGACTCTACGTCTAGGGTTCTTATATCTCATTTTTCCTTCTGGGCTGCTAAGAGACAAGCGCTCAGGACAGTGAGAAGCTTGGAGGAGGCAGTCTAGATACGCTGTGTTTGAGAAAACTGGGGACTGGCTCCCAAATAAATATCTTCACTTTTACCTGCTAAAACAACTGCTGCATAAAAGCTGGGACCTTGGGCTTCCCTGGTGGCACAGTGGTTGAGAGTCTGCCTGCCGATGTAGGGGACACGGGTTCGAGCCCTGGTCTGGGAAGATCCCACATGCCGCGGAGCGGCTGGGCCCGTGAGCCACAACTACTGAGCCTGCGCATCTGGAGCCTGTGCTCCGCAACGGGAGAGGCCGCGACAGTGAGAGGCCCGCGCATCGCGATGAAGAGTGGCCCCCGCTCGCCACAACTGGAGAAAGCCCTCGCACAGAAACGAAGAACCAACACAGTCAAAAATAAATAAATAAATAAATAAATTTATTTTAAAAAAAAAAAGCTGGGACCTTAAGCTAATTAAAACCCACCAGGAACACAGGCTTTGAAATGCAATTTACAGCTCAAAGGGATGGGCTGGCTCCTCCAGGCTAATAAGAAAAGAAGAAATTTGGCAAAAAAACAAATCGTTTTCCCCAGATGAAACATTTCAGATGGAAGCTGTTTTGGAAGAGCCATGCCTGAACATGTGGTAAAGTGACAGGGCTTTGTCAAGGCAGAAAAGCCCTAAAAGGTACCTGAACCCCTGAACTTTGAGTAAATGAGCCTCCCAGAGGGGCGTCACAATAAGAAGAGCCTCTAATTACTGACTGCCAACTATGTGTTAAGAGACTTTACAAACCTCACCTTATTTAATTCTCACAACAGCCTTATGAGGAGGTAATTTAGATAGGGAAAGAAAGCTCAGAGAGACCAAGTAACTGGTTAACAGAGCAAAACCAGAACTGGAACCCAGGTCTGTTTGACTCCAAAAACCTAAGCATAGAGACGCCTTGGGTACCGATTCCCACGGTGAGAGTGTGTCACCCTGAGCCAGCCACACCCTCTCCTTGGTCCTCCTCGCCCCTTTCCCTTTTCTACTACAATGCCTCATATTTGCACAGGATTTTAGTAAAGAAAGCCCCAGTTTATTTTCTTGAGCCTGACATTGTTAATCCCATTTTACAGATGAAAAAGCTGAGGATCATCAGCAAAGATATGTGACTTACTTAAGGTCCCCCAGTTGGTGAAGGGAGTAGCCAGGGGACTTGAATCCAGGCTTCTTGTTTGACACTCTACATGTCACTGTCTCACTGTTTAGAATAAAACCTATGACTCTGCCTTACCAAACCTCATGCCCTCCCAATGCTGCCTATCAGGACCTAGTCTTCAGCCTGACCTCTGAGGCACTCAACCATCAGAACACCCACTTTCCCAACTCTGTGAATCCTCCTCAGCACTGGACCTCTGCTGCTCTTGGTCCTCATCCCCCCCAACCAGTGCTATCCAGAGCCTCTGTCTGGGCCAGTTCTGCTGGACATCTCCAGCCTTATTCCCAAGCATGGGGATGAGTGGTCATACCAGCCTGTGGCCAGACCTCTGCCCTTAGATAACCCTGGAGCCATTTGGGTGACTTTAAAGGAAAATAGCTAACAGTGATGGGGAGAAGCCAAGCAATTATACTGATCCAGAGGCTCCTGGTTACCAGGCGGCTAGGGATGACAGAACATCTGTTAATCTCATTAAACTCTCCAGGCCCCAGCTCATTATCACTGCCCAAATGATCATTACTGGCCAGACAGGACTAATTTCCCAAGGAATGCTCTTTAGTTCTTGACCATTCCCACCTCCAAGAGAAATCCTAGTTCCCATCAAGCTGAACACTGAGGGCTCCTGGGATGGGTGGAGAGTTTAAGGGGTCTAGGCTACAGGTCCAGGAGGCTTGGCTCTGCTGCTCTTAGTCATGTGACCTGAAACAAGTCTCATAATTTCTGAGTCTTATCATCCTATTCTGAAAACAGAAATAATCTTTTTCCTGATTACCTTTCAAATCTGATATAAAAATCAAATAGGCTAATTGATGTGAAAGTTCTCTGTACATCTGTAACATATTATAAATGAATAGGGGATTATACCTGTTTCTATTATTACCCAACTCCTATCCCCTTCACTCATTCAACAAACATTTTTGAGTATTCTCCTCTGTGCTGGCACTGTGGAGGTGCTGGGGAACAGTGTTCACGGGCCTTGCCCTCTACTTGTTTTTAAGAAAGCCTTCTCTCCAGGAACCTGTTTCTTGACTGTTTCCTAATAACAAAAGAATGCACATGGAATAGCAGAAACAGCACAGGCTCTGCAGTCAGACAGGACTGAGTTCTAATCCCAGTCCTACCACTTATGAGATATAACCCTGGACATGTCTCTTATCCTCACTGGGCCTCAGGTTCCTCAATTGCAAAATGGGAATTATACCAACCTCCCAGGATTAGTGATAATATTTGTAAAGAGCCCAGTATAATGGCTGAGACCAGTAGATATTTACATAAGAAACTCAAATGCCCAATGCCCTATGCAAAGAGATGAATCTAGCCTGGCAGTCTAGATCCTCCACATTCCAGCCCTAATCCTCTTTATCCAGGTTGTCTCCCAATGCTCCAACATTTCACCTGAGAATAAGGGAGTCAGGGGTAGGGGGCCTATGCATGCTCTCTCCCTTGTCCTAGTATCTGGTACCAAACCTAAAAACTTCGTAAGAGTGCCCCCTCCCCATGCCTGTCAAATCACTACTGTATGGGACTGAGAGAGGAAAGAACACTGGCTGGGAGGAGTTCCAGGCTTTGCTGAGCCACTGACTTACCTCTCCGCCACACCATGAGGTCTCTAGTCCTATACTCTAACACTGGTATCAGCATGTGTTAGGCCCTGAGGGGAGACCCCAAAGCAGAAACAGAAGGTAGAGCTGGGGCCTCAGCCATCTCTTCCCACAGTGTGGTTTGAGTATATACTCTACCCTCCCTGCATCTTGCACTCTAACCCTACCGTTGACTATGGCCTTAGGCTGAGGTTTAGCATCTGTGACAAGCAGCACTTATAGCTATGGAGGGAAAGGCAACAAAGGGTAGGTAGGTACAAACTTGGGCTTACAATCCCCAGTACTGAGTTAGAATTGGGGAACTACAAATGATTGTCAGCTTCTTTACTTTTGCCAGACGTCATCCCCTCCATCCCCCAATAGGAAGACTGGTCCTGGCTTTGCTGCTGATGTACCACATGACCATGAGTTTGGGAGCATGTGACCACGAAGGGCCCTTCCAGGGTTAACATTTCCAATACTTGCTGAGCACTTACTACATGCCAGGAACTGTACTATGTCTTCTGCTATGAGGTAGGTGGTGGTATATATAGTGTCCTTTTCACAAATGAGGAAACTAAGCTTAGTTGGAGCTTAGTCCTACACAAGCTAGGAAATGGGACCTACACAAGCAGAGCTGGGACCAGGCTGTATGAGACAAGAGCTAGTGCTCTTAACCTTGGCCCAGAATGGCTTTGTGCTAGGCATGCACTCTACCTGCCAGGAGATCAGTTTCTAACACTTTCTGATCCTTTGGGAAAAAACTCATGGAGCCTTGCTGAGTGCATACTCTCAAGTCCAAGAGCCAATAAGCACTTGCTGTGAGCCTGGGGGATGGACTTCTTCCCTTTCCCGTAACTCAAGGGGCTGGCTCCTCACAGTGATAATGTGGCAGGATTAGTCACTGCTTGCTGTTGGTTGATTATAGCTATTCTTTTCTGTAAATGAAGTTTAAAAGTCATCAAAGGGTTTGTCAGCTGTGACTTATGAGCCTCTTTCCCCGCAGGGAAGTCAGGCAGTGACAAATGCCCCTCTTGTTCTGCCATCCATTACAAGGCAGAAGGTGCCATGTTCCAATTACTGGAGACCCCGATGAAGTTCATGGAAAACCCTGCTCCAGGCTGCAGCCATTAGTCAGGCCTGGCAGGGCTGCCAGCAGAGCTGCCCTAGGCCCAGGCCCCACTGCCTAAGAATGGAGTAAGAGCACATTTCTGACTTTGTGAGTCAGCCCCTTCCACCCCATACTTGTGTTATCTCTGGTGGGTTTATTCTAGACACATTTCAAAAACGAGTAAAAACATGGGCATCGTGTGGGCTGTCTCAAAGTACCCAGAATCAAGACTGCTTAAGACAAACAGACATGTGGAAATAAGGTCATGCTGCCGGTAGAGTAGGTGGGGAATATGATGCTCAAGAGGGAAGAGGATAAAGTACCTATGATGTTCGGAGTAGAGACTGAAAGAACCCTTAGAGATCATCTAGTGTAATCAACTGCCTCAGTACTCAATACCCATTATATGCCAAGCCCTGTCCACCTAAATGCTGGGGAACCAAAAATGAATAAAACATAGTCCCTACCACTGAGGGTAGATGAGATCATTAAGGTTTAAAGAAGTGACTTGCCCAAGATCACAAAATAAGTTAGGATCAGTGACAGAATGAGAAAGCAGGTCTCCAGACCTCTAGTGAAGTAGAGAAAGTGGAGTGATAGGGAGCCCTCCTGCATGCCAGGCTCTTTACACAGAACATGGCATAACAGTCAAGAGCGCTAGCTCCCATTCAAATCCCACCTACACACTTATTACAGGGTTTGACTTCTGAAAAGTCCCTCAACCTATCCAAGCCTCAGAACAAAATTTATTTCAGAGTTGTGGTGAGAATTAAATAAGATAATACATGTACAATGCACAGTGGCAGGCACATATTAAGTATGCCAAAATATTATTTAACATCAATTTGAGGTAGGTATTATTAATCTTGTTTTACAGACAAGAAGACTGAAGCTCTTTTTCACTTTGTCACACTGAGCCAGTACTTCTCAAAACTACTTGTGGTGAAGAAGCAGTTTTTTGTTGTTCTGCTTTTTAAACTTCCAATCCATTACACACAAATACATTTGTAAAATACAAATGTCAAATTACTGTAAAGGTCTCTAAGCGCTTAGTCTCAATTTCTGTACTCATCACAAACCAGCAAGTTTGCGAACTAGCATCCATCTATTCAGTGGGCTATAATTTGAGTAGCACAGCTCTAAACCACTCTCACCCATCCCTGTCAACCTCTATAAAAAGCAAGGCAAACAAAAAATAGAGTTTATTTCATTTCTTTCGAGTCCTTTAACCTGATTTCTTGTAGACTTTGGTGTTAGACTATGAAAAACTATCTTAGTCTTTTTCCTTTCTTCTCAAGAAAGAGAGAAGAGGATGCAGGCCAAGGATGAGTTCAAGGATTTGCCACCAAATGCTTTAGGAGGTGATTTATCTTGGTCATCTGCTCTAGGTCATGCTATATCCTGCAAGCCAAGATGATCTAGGCTTAATGAGGACTAACACCTTCCTGAAGCCTGGTGATCTGAAAGGAAGGCATGTGTCTGAAGAGGCTAGTACTTCTAGACCCTCTCTCCCCAGACTAGAGGACATGAGGAAACCAGCCAGGAAGGGGAAGCATGTTGTAACTCTTCTTTTTGGTATTTCTAATTTTCAGTCTTGTATCACAGCTATTTACACAGTAGTCTTCTCTCTCCCTCTAGGGAGTTTATTGACAGCAAGATAGATATCAGATTCATTCTTGAATGCCACTGTACACCCAAGAGTGTGACTGGCTGGGGCAGATGAGTAGCTCTTAACCAGTGTGCCAAGACATAATAATGTACCTTGAATCTTCCAGGTGCATGGCTAAATTTTCATCGGTGTACAAAACTTTTTTGTTCTAACTGAGCTAATGGGGTAGTACTATTTTTCAGCACAACCCAGAGCTGAGTGGGTCATATGACACGGTGTATAGAGAGGTACAACCTGCTGCTGTGAACAGGGTGCTGCCATCAAGCAGGAATCAAAGCCTAAATGTTTACTGCCATGTGAGAGGCCACGTAATATGGTCAAGAGAGTAACCTCTGAAGCCAAATGCCTTCATTCTGCCACTGAACTAGCTGTGCGACATGACCCTCAGTAAGTGTCTCAAGTTCTTTATGCTTCAGTTATCTCACCTATAAAATGGGGGTAGTGATACATATCTCTAGGGTTGCTGGAGGATAAAACAATCTAATTCATGTTTAAAACAATGTCTGGCACATTAGAAAGTATGCTACTGTTATTAGTATTGTTATTGTTAGAACCCAGAAGAACTTTTTCTTGTGAGTATGAAAGGTAGTGAGTCCTACTGTAACATTAATCTAGAGCTGAACTATGAGTCAAGGGAAGAATACTATCACTGTGGATGCAATAAATTTTAGTATCTGGAAATGTGCCTTGAACATAAAAGGAAGCACGGGAGTAGGCACTCATTAAGTGTTAAATCAATAAAGAAATGAGTATCAAGAGTAAAGCAGTCCCCAGAGAGTACAACTTGAGAAGGTGGGCACCAAGAGGCCCCTAAGTGAAGGTTCCCAGAAAGGCCTCTTGTACCTTGAGGACCCAGAAGGCAGGTTGTTCTCCCCTTCCAGGCAACAGGGCTGGAAGGGCTGATACTGCAAGAAACCTCTGCTTGCTCACTGTTCGGTATCTCCGATGGAACCTCCACATTCTGTCGCTACTCTATTGTGAATAAGGCTGCAGCAGGTTGTGCCACGGTAGTGTACACGTCCCCATTTTCCTATTGGAGGAACACAGAGAGGGCGGCCTAACCCCTCCCAAGACAGACCTTGCCCCAAGTTAAAATAGTAACAGGGGATTATTAGCTTTGAATTCCTGCTTGCCTGTGGAGTCCCAGGTCCTGAACCCCACTTCCACTAGCTGTGTGAACTTGGGAAGGCACTTCACTTCTCTGAGGTTCAGGCTCCCCATCTGTGAAATGGGGATGAAAATCCCTGCCCTGCCCACTTGCAGTGCAGGTTGTTGTGAGGGTCAAAGGAGATAACATATGGGAGTGTACTGTTACCTGAGATTGCTACAAAAATGTGGACAGGGATATTCCCTGGGATGGACAGCTCCTGCAGGTCTTCCTAGACAGAGGCACCCTGGCAGTGGGCCAGTTGGCTGGAAGTAGGCGGTAGATGGTACACAACTTGGCACTGCAGCCAAGCACTGTGCCCTTCAGGTGTAAGGGCAGTTGATTAAAATCCTTTCCTGTGAAATCAGTATTTTCCTCATTACAACAATCCTTCTCCTTGAAAACACCTAATGCTACCCCTCACAGTCCCACTAAGGCTTGATCCTGCCGAAAGCATATGCACTGGCATATAAATATATATATTTAATTTCCCACATTCAGACAGGAGAAGAGAAAGCTGACCTCTCTCCAGGGTGCTGATCTAAACACAACTCAGGGCTGTAAGCATCACCCCACAGTGCTGTATGTTTGGCCCAAAGAGGACCACTGAGAATGATGCCACTGCCATAGCCACTCTGTCCCTCTGGTAACGACATTAATTCCACAAATATTACTAAGCTCTGCTTCTTGAGTGAACCACTGAGCAAGTGTGTCCTTGTCTCCTGTTTAAGACCCTTCAGCAGCTTCCCACCACCAAGAATCAAGTCCAACTCCTTAAACGTGGTTTACAAGCCCCTTCACTAGTTAAAGCTACCAAATTCATACACAACAATCCTCTAAGAGACTGTAAGTCACACCCGCTTTACAGATGAGTAAACCCTAGTGCAGAAAGACAAAGGCAGTTGCCCAGGGTCACATAGTGAGCACGTTGGTATGAACTGAGTTCTTCCTGAAGGGCTAGGTATCAGACCCCAAGGTATAGACTCAAATTTACAACCGCCTTTTCTTGGACTAGTCTATATGATGCAATATGGGGTATGAATTGAGTTCTTCCTGAAGGGCTAGGTATCAGACCCCAAGGTATAGACTCAAATTTACAACCGCCTTTTCTTGGACTAGTCTATATGATGCAATATGGGGATGGGGCATTTATTGCTCAGGTGACCCCTTCAGGGAGCTGCTTAGATAAATGTCCCTTGTTGGAAGCTGCCAATCTGAACTCTCTCACTCCCATAGCTGCAGCATCATTGATAAACTTGGCGTAATGACCAAAATGTTCATTTGCATGTAATATGGTACACATCTGCATACCTAAGTTCAGGAGGCCCAGCCACCACGAGCATCAAATAAAAGTAAATCAATGAGGGCTTCCCTGGTGGCACAGTGCTTAAGAATCTGCCTGCCAGTGCAGGGGACACGGGTTCGAGCCCTGGTGTGGGAGGATCCCACATGCCGCGGAGCAACTAAGCCCGTGCGCCATAACTACTGAGCTTGCACTCTAGAGTCGGCGAGCCACAACTACTGAAGCCTGTGCACCTAGAGCCCGTGCTCTGCAACAAGAGAAGCCACCGCAATGAGAAGCCCGTGCACCGCAACGAAGAGTAGACCCCGCTCGGCACAATAGAGAAAGCCCGCGCGCAGCAACGAAGACCCAACGCAGCCAAAAATAAATAAATAAATAAAATAAATTTTAAAAAACCAAAAAAGTAAACCAATGAACCACAACAACTTAGGGGGAAAAAAAAGCCAGCCCCCAAAACAATAAGCATAACATGCCCAATACCTAATGAACTTCTAAACTAATTTATTCAACTGATCATGACAGAAGCAGCTGTGGTCTCTACGGTCTTTTCCCCCCATCATCCTCTTAGAAAGAATTAACTAACCCTTTCTGGTCCCCTTTCCCCTCAAAAAGGACATTACACTAAACATGTTTCTATACTGCAATAGCTGGTTTTAAAAAAAAAAAAGTTTCTCCCAAACTTTAATATATAGATGTCTCAGCTGCAGGAGCATGAGCTTTGGACAGAGACAGACCAGGATCAATCAATCATTTACTTACTAACTGTGTGACCTTGGACAAGTCATTAAACTCCCTGAGCTGATGTTCTCTACTAGGCATACTTCCATATACTTCTTCCCTCCACACAGTGAATCATTTCCTGATTCACATACTAAAACCAAGCCCTGCTGATTTGGCCTCCTAAATATTTTTAGAATGTAGCCCTTCTTTCTCCATTCATATTACCACTCAATGCATCCTCCACACCGTCACAATATCACTACATGCCTCCTTTGCTTAAAACCAAAATTAAAGTTTTGCTTTATTATTTCAAAATTCTTGGCCATTAATTTGGGTGTTTGTACTTGTGTGTTTATTTTTTGAAATTACCATAAGGAATCACCTAAACCCCAACCCCTCTATAGGACATAACTATTGTTAGCATCTTGGTATACTGCCTTCCAGTGTTTTTTCTTGTGCATTATATTTGGATTACATAGTTAGATCATTCATTCAATTCTGTAACATAATTTTTTCAACTAACATTATAACACAGTATATATAACGTATTTGTCCTTATTGCTGCATAGCTTTCAATAAGCACCTTTTTAAAATAATTATCATTTTTAATAACTCATAGTTTCCCCATGAGTGGATTTATAATTTAGACTGGTCATAGTTTAGGTGGTCATTTAAGTTTTTTCCAATTTCTCAATATTATAAATAATAGCATCTGAGGGAAAGTTCATTCTATATATTGGATTATTTCCTTAGGACAGAGTGTCCCAGAAGTGGAATTACTGTGTCAAAATGCATGAACATTTTTATGGTTCTTGAGATACACTCTGCCTAATTGTTGTCCAAAAGTGCTGTACCAATTTACACTGCTATCACCAATGAATGCCACTTTCATGGCAACCTCACCAGAATCATGTACTGTATTAGTATGTGTGGTGGTGGTGGGATGGGGGGTGGGGGTAGTTAACAGGGGAAAAGCAAATCCTCATTGTTGTTTTCATGTATACATGAAAATAATAGTCTCCCACGATTGTTACACTAAGTTTTGAGTCTACAGAGTTTTTGATTGCCACGAAGTTATTGTAGGTTCTTAGAGGAATAATATGCTGAAAATTTATTTACTCATTTATCAAAAAATCATTGAGTACCTGTTTCTGCCAGACACTGTACAAAGTATGGAAGTGCACAAAAAGTATTTACAATCCCTGCCCCAGAGGAATTCACAGTCCACACAGTCCAGTGATGAAAACCAGAAACTATGTTTCATCCCTTTCACCTGGATAAGGGCTATGAGAGGAACACGTGGGAACTCAGAGGCATGTCACTTACCAAAGGGACAGGACAGAAGGAAGAGGAGGCAGTCAGCAAGAGGAGTCATCAAGAAGTTCTGATCTCGTCCATAGGGATAAGTTGAAGTTGACCCACACATAGATGAGAGAAAACATTTAGGAAAGAGGAAATAGCATGAGCAAAGTTGTGGAAGCTGGACAGTGCTTCCACACTGAGTGAATAATAATATGTATTGTGGTTTTACTGGAGTGTAGAGTCTAAGACTGGATGTTGCAAGAGATGACAGCAGAGAGCCTGGAAAAGGCCAGATCAGAAAGCTCTTGTGGACTGTTGAAGAGCTTGGACTTCATGGGAGCCATGACCCAGTCCTATGTCATATGCAGAAGAGTGCTCAGTAAGAAGGGACTCACAAGTCCCTATAGGTGTTGAGCGTCTGAACTACAGAAGTCAAACCCCGATCACAACATCCCGCTGTGTCAACTCTTTTTGTCTCATATGTTAGTCTTCTCTTGCCAAGCAGTGCAGAACTTTTGGGGTATTTTTCACAGAACCTAGCACATTGGTAGGCACATGGCAGGGGCTCCAATAATGCTCATGGATCAACCAACTGGAGGTACCTCCTGCAATAATACATATACTCAAGAAACCCTTACTGCCCTGGCATAGCGCCAGCCAATCTCAGCAGGAGCTCAGTCACTGCCTCTCTTGGCAGATGTACTGCCTCAGAAAGCTACGTCCCCCCTTCTTGCTCCTTCTGCCAAATAAAAAAATGTGCCTGGGTACAAGAAACTAAAAAGTATGTGATAACTAAGCAGCACATCGGGTGGCCAGCGGGGAGGCCTGAGGGACATAAATCCTTCCCCATAGTACATTCCTCAAGCCAAGGACTCCCTCAGCTCCACTGGCAGTTTAGGAGTGCCACCACGACCCCCCCACAAAAATCAAATAGGTTTTTCCAATTGAGCATGTTAAAAGTCTCCTTTGAGTAGCTGCTGACCTTCTCTGAAGTATTACAACTTTCTACATTAATAACATCTGCTTTAATGATGACAAGGATATTAACAGGATGATTATTTCAACAATTAATATAATAGCAAGTCATTCATGCCCTGCTAGTAGTGGTATGAGCTGTGGGCAATGGGATCTGATGTGCTGCCTAAGATCCATCTGAGGAGGCAGTATTAAAATGATTTGTTTCTGTGTCATCTCCCCTCCCAGATTGTGAATTCCTGGATGGCAGAGACCACAATCTATTTAATATCGGCATTCCTCCTGCCTTTCAGGATAGACCCTGGCCCAGAGTGGTGCTCAGGGAGTACCTGCTGAAGTGAACTCCAGGTACCACTGTCCCCACCCCCTTCCTCATTCATGCTTTTTAAGAAACAAAGAAGCAGGCGGTATAGAAAACGAAGCCAGGAGACTTGGGAGACAGAAAGGAGACATCTTTGCAGGAGCCCAATCCACTCCAGCCTTTAGGAAAGGCTGTTTTGTAATATAAAAAATGATCATTATGATTCATTAATTGCTTATTTTGTGGTAGATGCATTGCTAAGTATTTTACTTCTCATTCTTACAACAACTCTTTGAGGTTAAGAATTATATCAAGGTCACAATGGCCCTGAGACTCTTTTAGAACAACGACTCTGGAGTCAGACTACCTGGGTTCAAACCCCAGCTCTGCCATGTATCAGCTGTATGATGCTGGGTAAATGCCTTAACTCCTCTGTGCCTTAGTTTTCTCAGTTGTAAAATGAGAATAATATTACAGCACCTTCCCCATAAGGTTGTGAAAATTCGGTGAGATAACATACCAGCAAGTGAAGCATTCAGGAGCTTTCTAAATGAAATTATTATTACTACTGGTCCCATTTAATAGATGGCTCCAAATATCACACTCTTAACATTGCGTAAGGTTAAGAGAGATTGCTTCATCAATAAAGCAGGACCAGGACCAATTTCTGATTTGGTGATGGAGGCTGGAGCCAGAAGGGTTTTCAGTGCACAAAGCTACCTATGTCATAACCTTGATGAAAACTCTTCAGGATAGCCTTTGTTTTCCATCCCCCAGGAAGACAGTCACTGTCTCCTCTGGACCCCGATATTCTCTACAGACTTCTGTCACAGCAACATTTGCTGCACCTTTGTGATTTACACATCTGTCTTTCTCCATTAGACTCTGAACTCCTAGAAGGCAGAGACTCTTTTATTAATCTTTGCAATCCCAGCCTCCAGCACTGCCCTGGCAACAAGCAGATGCAACAGGTGAAAGAATCCTAGGTGGGCACTGTTTCAGTAAATGGTTTCCCAGTGTTCCTGACATGGCAGCTCCTTAAAAGTGAACTGTATATTTGAAGTTCATGGGATGAACCCAAGTTCCTCATCCATCAGTAGGGCAGAAGGACAGGCAAAACAGTGATGAGAGAGACAACAAAGGAGGATCAGAGCGAGAAGCTGGGGACCAGTGGTGTCTTTGTTCAGTAGACTCCAAGGAGCAGAGGCTCAAAAGAGAGGTTGAATCTTCAGCCCAGAAACTGCTGAATCTAAGCTTTCTATGGTGGGGAAGATGTACAAGGTCCTCACCAAGCAGAGAGCAACAACGGCTAGAAATGGCCATTCTCGTTGGAAATCAACACAGCAAGGGAGACCCAGTCTACTCTCTCTGAATTATCTGGTGACCCTGAGATGAGCCCAACCACTGGGCCCTACCATGCTGGCTTAAAGGAAAGAACACTGGGCAAAGAGTTCGAAGACCGAAGTTCAGTCCTGGAAATGTACCAATTTTTCAATTAATAAATACTTGAGGATCTACTATATGTCAGGATTGCACTAGGCACCTGTAATACAACAATGAACATATCACTAATCTGCTGTCAGCCCCTGGAAAAGTCACTACCCCTTCTCTGAGCCTCAGTGTCCTCATAACGACACATGGAAGATAACCTCTATGTCATAGGATTGTTTTGTGTATCAGATGTGTTTTGGAAAGTTTACTGCACAACTTTGCAAAGGTAAAGGTTGTATTTTTTACTAGATCTAAACTAGACGGCTTAGTAAAAGCAAGGACAGTCCCCACCAAATAAATGCCAAGGACAACTCCCTCTGCCAGGTCTGGATAGAAACCAGCGGCACATTCCTAACCACTGAATTCCATGGAAGATGGTGATGGAAGAGCAGAAATCTGACACGTTCTCTTCAAATTCCTCTCAGGATCTTTCCCATAGTTACTGGTATCAGTGTTCATCGCTGGGAACTGCACTATGGGCCTCTTGGATGAGCCCCCTGGATGCAACTGAAACTTCTTAAAACAAGAACAGACTTAAAACTTTGTGGTTTAGAGGCACCTTTCCAGACACTGAGCTAAAATTACCTGACCCTTGGTCTTTCAACTGTTTGGAAACATTTGGTGGCCATTAAGCCTGTTGTTTCCTCATTTTCCTGCTTACTGGCACAAACACAACAAAACAGAAAGCTTGATGCTCTAACAATGCTCTCTGATTAGTGGTTTGCAGAATCCTCTGTAATTTTATGATTTGCCGGCTAGAAGAGTAAGAACAATGGAGTGCAAATAGTGGTGTGGCCCAGGGGGGAGTCAGGCACCCTGAACCTTAGACTTTGTTCTACTGTGGACTGGCTCTGTAAACTTGATTACAGACCTTAATTGCCTCATCCAAAAAATGGAGGAACTGAACCATATCAGTGTTGCATGAACTCTTCCATGAAAAACCAGTGTTCCTCAAGATGTTAATGAGAGCTCCTCAGAAAAGGGGCTCCAAGATCAAATAAAAACAGGAAACTTGGCATACTCCATCCCTTCCTCCCCACCCTCCCCAGTCACATGCACGCTAAGGCTCTAAGAAGTCAACAATAAAGAAATGTACTTTGCATTATTCAGTCTGACTTTTCCTAGATTATTAACATCTCTTCTGAGGAAGACACATTGGAATAGATCTCTCGGGTCTCTAGTCAGCTCTAACCCACTGTGATTTGTATCAGAAGTACTTAACCAGTGCCTGGAGCACCCCTGCTTCCCACTAACCCAGTGAGGCACTTAAATGATACTCTGGCTTACAGAAATTCATTACATGTAGTTCACTTTACTGTAGTGAGAGTACTAATTTTTTTTATGACATCTTTACTGGAGTATAATTGCTCTACAATGGTGTGTTAGTTTCTGCTTTATAACAAAGTGAATCAGTTATACATATACAAATATCCCCATATCTCCTCCCTCTTGAGTCTCCCTCCCACCCGCCCTATCCCACCCCTCTAGGTGGTCACAAACCACCGAGCTGATCTCCCGGTGCTATGTGGCTGCTTCCCACTAGCTATCTATTTTACATTTGGTAGTGTATATATGTCCATGCCACTCTCTCACTTCGTCCCAGCTTACCCTTCCCCTTCCCCGTGTCCTCATGTCCATTCTCTACATCTGTGTCTTTATTCCTGCCCTGCCCCTAGGTTCTTCAGAACCATTTTTTTTTTAAGATTCCATATATATGTGTTAGCATACGGTACTTGTTTTTCTCTTTCTGACTTACTTCACTCTGTATGACAGACTCTAGGTCCATCCGCCTCACTACAAATAACTCAATTTCGTTTCTTTTTATGGCTGTGTAATATTCCATTGTATATATGTGCCACATCTTCTTCATCCATTCATCTGTCGATGGACACTTAGGTTGCTTCCATGTCCTGGCTATTGTAAATAGAGCTGCAATGAACATTGTGGTACATGACTCTTTGAATTATGGTTTTCTCAGGGTATATGCCCAGTAGTGGAATTGCTGGGTCGTATGGTAATTCTATTTTTAGTTGTCTAAGGAACCTCCATACCGTTTCCATGGTGGCTGTATCAATTTACATTCCCACCAACAGGGCAAGAGGGTTCCCTTTTCTCCACACCCTCTCCAGCATTTATTGTTTGTAGATTTTTTGATGATGGCCATTCTGACTGGTGTGAGGTGATACCTCATTGTAGTTTTGATTTGCATTTCTCTAATGATTAGTGCTGTTGAGCATCCTTTCATGTGTTCGTTGGCGATCTGTATATCTTCTTTGGAGAAATGTCTATTTAGATCTTCTGCCCATTTTTGGATTGGGTTGTTGGTTTTTTTTGATATTGAGCTGCATGAGCTGCTTGTAAATTTTGGAGGTTAATCCTTTGTCAGTTGCTTCGTTTGCAAATATTTTCTCCCATTCTGAGGGTGAGAGTACTAATTCTTAAAGACTCAGAATACAAGACACTTAAAACACTAAGATGGGGGCTTCCCTGGTGGTGCAGCGGTGGAGAATTCGCCTGCCAATGCAGGGGACACGGGTTCGAGCCCTGGTCTGGGAAGATCCCACATGCCGCGGAGCAACTGGGCCCGTGAGCCACAACGACTGAGCCTGCGTGTCTGGAGCCTGTGCTCCGCAACAAGAGAGGCCGCAATAGTGAGAGGTCCACGCACCGCGATGAAGAGTGGCCCCCGCTCGCCGCAACTAGAGAAAGCCCTCGCATAGAAACGAAGACCCAACACAGCCAAAAATAAATAAATAAATTTATAAAATTAAAAAAAAAAAAAAACACTAAGATGGGAAACCTGCAGTTACTAAGCTCCTAATACTTGTTCCATACTGTGCTCGCATTTGTCCATACATTATATTATTTAATGCTTAGACAACCATAAGACATAGTTATCCTTTTATTACAGAGAAGAAAACTGAGGCTTGAAGAGGCTAAGTAACTTGCCCAAGGTCATTCAGCTAGAATATGACGAGCACCAGATTTCAAACCCAGGACTACCTGTCTCCCAATTCTTGGTTCTGTTTGGGGCTCTGCCACCATAATTACTAGAAGATCGATCACTAACCTTCTTCCCTAACCTTCCCTGGTCTCAACTGTCAAGTGGGAATAGTAATCCTTGCACTGCTGCCCTCAAAGAGTTGCTCTAAGACTCAAAGGCAATAATAGGTATGAAAGGGCTCTGTAATATATAAAGATATGAATATAAGGGGCACTTGAAATATTATGAACAAATTTTGCTATTTCCTTTCATGACTTTTTAAGGTACTTGAGGTTCTTGTAGGCTTCCCATGAAGTCAACTGTCCTTATCCCAGTCACCCCACCTCCCTGCCCCGCTCCAAAATAGTGTTCCTTAAACTTTCCATTTAGAACTTTGGATAAACAGAAAACATGTCAACTTCTCAGTATTGAGTACTCTTTAGGCTAATTGTCAGAGTCACACTAAGCAGCCAATCTGCTTAAGGAGTCAGAAGTAAAAACAGCAGTGAGGGTGGGAGTGTTGGGAGGCCTGTAGATATAGGAGACTCCTTAAATAGTGCAACATGCCTGGGAAATAGGTCCAAAGGGTCATTTGGGACAGCAGATCATAGAAGCCTTCGTATGAAATCTATCCAGAAGATCAACAAGTACGTTGTGTATGGGAGTAGGAGGGGGCAGGGTTGGCCAGCTTCAATTTGTTCTGGGATGGAAAACACCTTGGCAGGGCCCTGACCGTAGAAACAGTAGTAGATGAGTAGGGCTCTCAACTCATTCTCTAGCCCAGCCTGGGATCACACCCTCATGATCCACACTGCTGTGGCCATCTGCTCCCTTCAGCTTCTGACAGAGTAAGGCCAAAACCAATAGCAAAGCATTCTTGGAACCAGGCCCTGGTCAGGGACAGATGAATAAATAGCAAAGTCCCTCCTCTTAGAGAGGAAGGCACTGCACCAACATAGTTTGAGCCTAACCAGAGGTTCTCTTGTAAAACAAAGTCTCTGGCTCATGGGGTATATTCAAGAATTGTGTGAACTGAATGAATCCAAGGAGCATTCTTCTATGACATAAGAGCACCTGTGGTGTCAGGAGCCCTGGATTCCAGTCCTCATTCTGGCATGAATAATTCAGTGAATCTGGGCAAATTACTTAACTTCTGTGGACCTCAGTTTACCCACCTGTAAAGCCTGCTCTGTCTACCCCACAAGTTGCTATTTGTAGCCAGTGACATAATAGTTGAGACATTTACTCTGTAAATGGCATGAGATGGAACAGTGGGAGCTGACAGAGCATTGGGACACATGGTCTTAAAAGTTCAGAGCCCAGTCTGGGGAAGACTTGAAATAAGCTCCTTTTCTTTCTCCCCAGGCAATTTAAGTCTGCTTTTCTCACACTGAAGTCATTCTTTGCATTTCTATTGAAGGGAGAGGGAAATGTGCCACTCAAGTATGGAACAGAAAGCCTGCCATCCTTCTACTTTTCAAAGTTTGTTCAGATTCACTGTAATGCAAAAGAGAGCAAAAGATTTGGATTTCTAATCCTAGCTTTTGTTAATCAAAAGCTGTAAAACCATAAACAAGCCTCAACCTCTCTCAGCCTTAGTTTCCGCATCTGTAAATTGGTGGAAGATTTCCTAAGTCATAAGATTATAGTTAAGATTCAATTAATTAATGATGAAAGAGTGTTTTGTAACCCACAAAATGCCACACAAACATCAGTCATTACAGAGCTGTCTTCCCATCAGCTCATGAGCTACACAGGACAGTGGTTATCACTAAATTGACAGGTGAGATAATCGAAGCCCAGAGAAAATACTGATGGTGACACACAGCTCAACTCTGACTTCCTCCATCAAAGGTAATTATTCCTTTTATTTGTTATAGGAGTTATTCATTAGTTTGTTAGCCTCATTAAACTAACAGATCTCTGGGGGACAGAGCTACATATATTTTATGCATTTTTGTACCTCAATGCCCAGCACTGGCACACCAGAAAGATGCTAAAGAAATACTGGCAGTAGAAACACATCTAGAACACCCAGGACTCCTAATCCCAGGTATACAGTTCTTATAACAGGAAGTGGCCCAAACCTCATAGACTGACTCATCATAACTTATCTCTTCCTCAATTCCTCCACCCTAGCACGACTTTCCATTACTGGAGAGAGTCTCTAAGCCTTTGTAGGTGCTGATCCCTCAGCCTTGAACACTCCTCATATGCTTCTTTGCTGAGCTAATTCCTATTCACCCCTCAGACTTGGAGGCCTTTCTAATCTCCCCTAATACTGGGTCAGGTATTCCCTCTCCACCACCACCCCCATGTCTGTTTTATCATAGAATCCTAGCACACAGCATGTGTCAAAAGTATCCGTTGATGGTTGAATGACTGAAATAGTGGATCTAGAAATCCAAAGGAGATTCTTGGCCTGGAAGTCAGGAGGGCTGACTGTTTCTAATTCTAGCTCCACCACTGCTGTGCTCAGTGATCTTGGGCAAGCCCCAGTTCTTCCTGGACCATCCATAAATGAGCTATCACCTATGAATGAACTCAAAAGCACTGACAATATATGAGACTTAGACTCATGCTAAGTCCTAAGGGTGAGGAACTTCTGAAGCCAGTTGTGTGCTCCAGAGTATGGGAGGCCCAATATCCTCACCCCACGAGCAGCACCAGGTACACTGAACTATGCTGTCAGCAGCCTCCCAGCCTGTTGGTTTACTTAATTTCTCCTGATGAAGTGCCAAGAATAAATCGTAGGTGAGCAGCAGAACACTTTAATGAGACCAGAGCCTAATGAATCTTTTCCTTCCTGTGTCAATTAGAATTTCAAAGCTAGGATCCCCAAGGACCAATTTATTGGGAACAGAGAGAAGCCTTTTGTTCATCAGCTACTGCCTGAGCTACTTTCCCTGGTCCTGTATGTCTGCTATGTAACAATCTTGCTTACTCAGATATGCCACCTGGTGAGACAGACAATACTTCTGGGGTCTGAACTTGAGGAAGGAAAGGAGGGGTCTAGGGTGTTTCTGGGGGTGAGTGGGGAGGTGGTAAGAGAATCAGAGCAGCCCTGACTTGAATGGCACCTCCCAAGGATACTGGTCTTCAAAGAGCTAATAGCAGCAGATCAACTTGCCATTCACCCAACTAAGTATCAGGTATTGTGTGACACCTATTTGCCTAAGGTATTTTGAATCCTCCCAACAACCCCCGAAGTGGGTACCAACAGCACTATTTTTTTTTTTCGGCCGCACGGCAAGGCTTGCAGGATGGGCTCTCAGTTCTCCGACCAGGGATTGAACCCAGGCCGCGGCAGTGAAAGCCTGGAATCCTAACCACTAGGCCACCAGGGAACTCCCTCAACAGCACTATTTTACAGACAGAGAAACTGTGGCTCTGAGAGATAAAGTAAGAATTTTAAGGAACTAAGGAAGTAGTTGAGGAACTAGCTGAAGAACACAACCAGTAGTTGGTAGACAGGGATTTGAACTCACAATCGGAACTTGCAATTCCAGAGACTGGGCTCTTTCTCTGAAACCACAGCAACCTTGCCCCAGGGCTGGCAGGGCCAGCGGCTGATGTCCTGAATGGCAGAGATGGCCTGTGGGCCGCCGTGGCCATGTTGGACACTTGCCACCAACACGCTGTCTTTTGCCCAGGCACAAGCTAGAGTGCCTGTGCATTGCTGGTCCTTCCATTCAATGAAGTTGGCAATCTCACCCCGAGAACATAATCCAAGTAGAGTCACCATTGACATTACCCCCAGACTCCTACCCCAGAAATCTTTTGATTTATGACGAGTTGCTAATCCTTGATCTAATAGCTCCCAGGTGCCTAGTTCTCTTGCCTCCCACACTGTCCTCTCCAAGTCACACAGGGCCAGCCCAGTTGCCACTGCAATGTCATCAATAGAGGCAAATTCCAAGGTGAGAAGGTAAGCAAGTCAGGTTTCCAAATGGTTATGAAATGGAATTTTAGGACTCTGGTGGGAAAAACACTTAAGAGTGAGGTCAAGAGGTTTGTCCAAATTTACAGAACTAGAAAATAGCAAGAACCGGAACACAGGCATATATTGAATCCTAACCTGGCATCTATCTACCAAGAGCAAGAATAATAAATACAGAAAAAATGAGATCAGTGGTTTAAATTTTTTTTTTAACTTTTAATTTTGAGATAATTATAGATTCACATGTAGTAATAAATACTTTTTTTGGGGGGGGGAGGGGGGGCGCTGCGCCTCACCGCTTTCAGGATCTTAGTTCCCCAACCAGTGACTGAACCCAGGTCCTCGGCAGTGAAAGCTCAGAGTCCTAACTGCTGGATCGCCAAGGAATTTCCCAATAAATACTTTTTAAAAGCACTTAGCACAGTGTCTGGCACATAGAAACCCACCCAAGAAGTATTGGCTATTAGATGATTAGGAAAAAGGGAGAGGGCATTCAGGATGGGCTTTTGAGGAAGAATTACTAAGTTTCTCTTTACAGAATGCTGAGGTATACCCATATAACACTTTAAATAATCTTTCCAATGATCCCATCAAGCAGGTATTAACATCCCCATTTTACAGATGAGAAAACTGCTCTCAGAAGTCAACTAACTTATCCAAGATTACTTTGTCCCAGTACATGCCAAAGCTGGGATTCAAATCCAGATATATCCAACTCCAAACGCTATGCTCTTTCTACATTGCTTCTCTCAAGATAATACAGGCTGGGCTTAAAAGACAAGCCTGGATGTAGACTGGAGGTTAAGAGCAGGCTGCCGGTTAAGTAGGGGGGATAGCATGAACTAGGATGCGAAATTTAGCAACATACTGTCTTTGCGAAGAGTGGTCGTTCAAAGACATTGGCCAGAATAAAACAGTAAACTCACATGACAAAGACAAAATAAAAAGCTAAGGGGCAGATGGCAGAGGGTCACCGAATGCTAG
Source organism: Eubalaena glacialis (assembly GCF_028564815.1). NCBI lineage: Eukaryota > Metazoa > Chordata > Mammalia > Artiodactyla > Balaenidae > Eubalaena > Eubalaena glacialis. The sequence continues at coordinate 25,766,789 of NC_083728.1, forward strand.
CTGCTCTTGCCAACTATGTGTATCACAACTTGACTCCCTTTTGCTGGACACTAAAGAAAGAGAGGTAGCATGCCAAAACTGAAGAGCCAGAGACTGGGAGGCAAAGGAAATCAAGTTCTACCACTAACTAGTTAAGTGGCCTTGGGCAAGTCACTCGTCCTCTCTGGGTTTCTAATACCAGAGGATCAAACTAAAAGATGTCCAGGGACCTCTCTAACTTTGACCTTCCAGGAATCACTCTATTACCAGGTCATGTGTACAAATGTGAGTCTGGGAAATGCTAATGCTGTGATTAAGCAAAGAAGCCTGAAATGAAACAGAGTAATGGTATGACAGGAACCTTGGGTACAGGGATAGAGAAAGAGAGCTAAGTGAGGGAGAGGAGAATAAAGGAATTAAATGGGATCCAAGTTAATCTTGGATAAAAGCCAGAAGCCAGCAGGCAGGCAAGGGAAGGGAGGCTGAACCAGGATAGTTACCAATCCTGGCCTTCCTACTAACTTGCTATGTGGCCCTGGATATTAGCCTCATTTTCCCATTGGCCAAATGCAGGGTCCTATATGTTCTGGCCTCAGCTGTCCCCTCTCCAACCTTAACCCTGCTTCTTTCTCTTTGGTGCTGTTCCAACCACACTGTCTGCCTCCTAGTTTCTCTACAAACATGCTCTTATCTTGGGGCCTAGCCTGCATATCTTTCTTCATAACACATATGAAATAATCTAATAATTAATGATTTACTCGTTTTCTGTCTCCCCCACTGAAACAAGTTCCATGAAGGCAGTCTTTGTTTTGTTCACTACCATATCTCAGCTACAAGAATAGTATCAGGCATTTGTTGAATGGATCCCTAAGGTCCCTTCCAATTCTGGCATGCTATGATTAACTTATGGGCTTATGGAACTGGTGAAAATCTCAGAAGTTCAAAGTTCAAGCCTGGGTGAACTTAGGTTTAACCTGTCCTTTTGGCTCCAATTTTTGATATTTGCTTTGCCTCAGAGGGTCTTCAAAAATCATCTCCAAATGTAACAATGACATCCTAACACACAAGTACACACGTGCACAAATAGACAAATATATACCACTTAATTCAAGAATTATTATCGTATACTAGATGTGAAACACAGCATTTCCTTAACCTGGAAAATGAGGCCTTATGCAGTTTAGCCCCAACTTACTTTGATAACTTTAACCCTAACCACACTCCATTCCTGAAATCCTATGCTCTGGCTACAATGGACTGTTTACTCTTCTCTGAGACACACATGTAAGCTTCTGTGCCTTTGCCCTCACTGGTCTCTTTGCTTGGAAGCTACAGACTCCCTTTCTCAACTGCCAAATACTTCATCTTTCACGACTGTCAAATGTCTCATCTTTGAAGTCCAACTCAAATATCAGCTCTTTTGTGAAGCCTTCCTTGATCTCTCAGGCAGTTAGTATCCCCCCCTCCTCCAAGTTCCCAAAGCACTCCACATGCTTCCATTATAGTGATCATCACTGCCACCTACTTACTTTATCTACCTCTTCTCCTTGATCAGTTATGGGCTCCAAAGGCCTTGACCATGTGTTTGCCTTCTCCTTATCCCTAAGGACCTATCTCTGTGCCTGGCACATATGTTTATCATATTGGATGTTAACATGGTACCACAACTAATAACACTTCTTAACCTTCACTGGCAGACTTGATCAGATAGTTCATCCAACCAAAAGTTGGTTTCCCTCATACTTCTACTCACTAATATGAACTCCTATGGGACTGGAGAAGAAGCTGGAAAGAAAGAGGAGAAATAGTATTTGCAGAGCCTTGAATGTCATGCTAAGGACACTGGATTTTATTCTAGAGGTTTTATGAGCAGGAAAGTGATACGAATAAGATCTGTATCTTAAAACCTATGGAGAGAAAAAGGAGGTTATATTTCAGGGGCAAAGACTGGAGATGGGGAGACAGGCTAGTTGACAATGAAAAAGTCTCAGTGAGAGAGGATTAATATCTGGCCTTGGATGGTAGCATTGGGGATAAGAAGATGGGCAAAACATTTCAGAGACAAAACCACATAATGAAAGCAGTTGCCTACTTTACCTGAGTAAAACTCTGCTCAAAACAAACTTCCTCCAGGTGGAACTTTGGGACCTCTTTGCATCCAAGATGGCCCTGAGGGTAACCAGAGCAGGGAAAAAGCCTCCATGACTAGGTGAAGGGGAAGAAGCAAGTCTAGGATTCGCAAAGGCCAAGCTCCAAGCCAGTGAGTAGGGCTGTAGGAGACAGCTCAAGGTCCTGCTAATAGCTGCTACCTGCAGAAGCTTCAGCAAAGAAGTCGGGTCTGTGCCCTGAGCAGAAAGATGCCCTCCTGACTTGGGAGAGCTCTAGCCAGCTTTAATACCAGGGACTCTGATGATTTTCAGCAGTGCTTTGTTGAGGAAAATTATCCAAAAACTGGAAGTAAGGGAAAAAGACAACTGTGTGAACTTTTAAAGTCATGTTAGGACATTTTTTTTTAGTATGTATCTGAGAGTCATCTGATACTCTTGGAGAATGGAATTTTGTTTGATTTACTGTTCACAAACAGTTGGGGCCCAAATATTTTAAAACTCTGCAAAGTTAGAGGTTAACATATAGCAAACTGAGAAGTAGAAAAGATAACATGAAATGTTACATTTTCATTAGGACATTAATCAATTTTGGATCTAATTTAGCAATCTCATTTCAGCAATCCTTTTTCCACTAAGAACATAAATCCAGTTTCTCAGCTATTCTCTTTCTGCTGGTTCCCACACTGAGTTAAACAAAACTTGACACATGCTCACCACATGGATGAGAATTATGCCCTGACATAGCACACACATCCACAGGCCTGCCTACCTACCTCACAGGAACCAGATGCCAGGAGGCAAAAGAAGCCTGATATCCAGGCACAGGATGTTAGTGAAGTGAAACAGGTGGTCACTTATGAAATGACATAAAGCTCAGTGTAGCAGAAAGGGCACAAAGCTGAGAGTCAGACCTGCCACTAATTCATTGTGTGACCTTGGGCCTATTACTTACTGCCCCTTGCTGGGCCTCAATTTCACAATTATAAAACGGGTAAGTTGATCTAGCTCAGTGTTGTTTTATAAACTGTGTTCCTGGCAACTCTGCAGGTTTAAGGCAGATGCCTCAGAGCCTGTCTTTGATGAGGGTAAGGGGGAGGCTGGACTGGTGGACTCTGGGCCCACCACTGCCACTTCTAACAGAGCAGCTCTGTTTGAGATGTTTAATTATATGTTTAAATAAAGGGCTCCTCCATAAACTTGATAACTGTTAGTTAAGATCTCTTCCCACTCTGACATCCTAAAATTCCATCATTTTATGGCAAATGATCCTGAGGACAATACAGAGCCAAAAATATCTCCTCTTACCCTATACTTAAAAACGTATCATTAGAAGAGGGTCTCATTAAGAAGGCCCTAGCAGTTGAGTAGGAAGGGGTGAGGAAGGGGACAAGTGGGCAGAGGAGGGCTCAGAAAAGGGCAGAGACTAAAGGCCCGCCCCTTTTGCAAATGAAGATTGAGTGGAACCCAAGGCCAGGGACAGAACCCTTTCAGGGAGGGCTTAGATTCACTGGCCTTATCAAGACTAAGGAGTTGGACTCTAGCCCCTGACTCTGCCACATAAAGGCAGATGCCTTCAGTTTCCTTAAAGTAAAATCTCTACAAGTAAGGTGCTTTGTAAACTGAAAAATGATTACAGATTTGAAGACCTATTAGAGCAATCTTATTCTTAAATCTTTCATAGTATTCTCCTCTCCTGCCAGGTCCCTGAAGGAGGCTCATCACACTTGAGATGTGTAGACCCTCTCTCTTCCTTCCTTACATTTCAGAGTTGGGCATACAAGGGGCTTATTGCTTGGAATATTCCCCTCATTCAACTTTGAAAATGACAAGTGCACTTCTTACTAGGGAGTCCATGTTCCATGTTGAAGATGGAAACCTGGCCTCTCGCTTAGTGATTGGACCTCTGGGCCACACACGTGGATCCTAGAGAAGTTGGTTTGAGGCAGGAGAGCAGAAGAAACTCATGGGAAAATGCACTGAAGGCATGGAGATATTCCCATTATACTAAAGCCACTGCATACCCCTTCCTGGGCACTCTTGAACACTCTACCCTCCTGGAAGGGCAGAGGCCAGAGGCAGTATGATACTCAGCAAAGAGCTTACTATACTAAATGCATGGGGTCTATGGAGGCAGGAGGACCTGAGTTCAAAACCCAGCTCTTTCACAGGCTAAGTATATGACCTCTGGCAAATTCATTTACTTCACTGAGCCTCAGCTTTTCCCTCTGGAGCTATTAATAACTTAATGAGTTATAAAGATTAACGAAGATAATTTTAACTTAAAACACCTATGACAATACCTGGCACATAGTAGGCACTTGATAAATGTGACTTCCATCAACAGGGAAAGGGCAAATGACAAAAGATGACTGAACGTGATTCATATGACGTAGGGAGGACTAGGGGATGAACCCCAGTGAGCAGATCAGAGCCGTGAGTGGCTCAGAATGGGAATGGGCTGATTTGGAGAGTCTGTTGTGCTATTCTAAGAGCATCTGGATCCTGTACCAGCCAAAGCAAATCAAACAGGAGTGCTTATGAAGAGCTTGTTTCTAAAACAAGTATGGGCTGTGTTATTGACACACGCCACAGGGGAATTGAGAAGACTGTTGGCAGAGATATTAAGAAAGCTGACATGCTTTCAGTTCCAATCTTTGCTACTACCTACGTATGGGTACAGCTGACCTTGGCTCCAGAGGAGAAAACCCTGGACTGAGACACAAGAGACCTAGGTTCTGGTCTGAGCGTGACTCTGAGCAGGCGACATCATCTCTCAGGCCTCAGTTTTTTCTTTCTCCTCCAAATAATAACAATTCTTTACATGCCTACTCTATTATCACTATCCTCATTTTCTATGGCTCAGAGAAATTAAGCTAATACAGGCCGGCATCTGAATTCCAGGTCTGCTGTTAAAGCCAGTAGTCTTTCCACTCTATTGCATCATCTCTCAGTGTTAACTGACGGGGTGAAACCAGGTGGACCAAGGCATTTCTGGACTTGAAAATTTTATGATTCTTAGCAGCCTGAAATTGTGGTTTCAAGAGCATTCTAAATATATACTGTAGTGCTAACCTGCTAGTTAAGAAGCCTTCTCCTATAAATGAAATCCTCAACACCAAGGGCAAAAGCTGAGTACAAGCCAACTTGAGAGCCAGAGGAGAGCGGACAATGAAATTTTAGGAAGCCCTGAAGAGGCCCCTGGAGAATACATTGCCTAATTCATTTTACAGATGGGGATATGGAGGCTGCAAAAAGAGAAACAGCTTGACTGGGAAAACCCAGAAAGTGGGTGACAGAGCACAAACTGGGTTCTATGCCTCATGGACTCTCTCATACTTGTTATCTACTCAGTCTCCAACATTCCAGGCCATTCTGATTTCCTCATTGATTTTTTTTTTCCAAATGCTGAGTGACAGGCAGGTCACTGCCCCTGCAGCCGACTCCCAAACACTTCTCGTTGTAGGTAATGGCTCTTTCTTTCTGTCTCTGCTGCAGCATTAAGCAGGACTGAATCTGAGTCTTCTCTTTTGGTCCCCTCCTCTTTTTTTCCTTTGAATGACAGACCAAGTGCCTTTGGAGGCACAGAACTGGAAGAGACATACCAGCAATTATAGAACAACTTTCTACTTCATTCCCTCTTTTTGGAGCTGAGGAAACTGAGGCCCAGAGATATTAAATGCTTTCCCAAGGTTGAGTTAGTAGAACAGGCTTAAGAGCCTGGGCCACAATACTCACCTGCTACTACAATCTGACACTGAACACAGGATATCAGAATTTATTTCAACCACTAGTGGCTGAACACCAATCCAGGCCAGGCATTTTTTCATCATCTCCTATTAGCATCACAATAACTGTATAGGCATTATTGTTCCCATTTTGGCAGAGGAGGAAACTACAGCTTGGAGCGGTTAGTCACAAAGGAAATGAGTATCACAGCAAGGATTCAAATCTTTGGCTTTAAAGCTTCCTCTCTTTCCCCAGCAGCATATAGCCTGAGGTTTTTAAGAATATATACAATGGTGGGAAAGATGGAGTTAATTAATCTTCCTAAAGACAAGTTATCCTGTAGATAACTTTGTCTCTTGCCCTATGCACTTAAGTACACTAACTCTTGATATATTATGCTAACTGAGGAGATGGGGAGGGAGATGAAGGTACGGGAGACCAGTAGAGACTCCTAATACAAAATGACGGATAACGCAAAAGCAGCAATTTCTGCTTTTGTGTTAACATGATCTTTTGTAGGATAGTTTTGGGGCTTTTTTCTGCATCTGCCCCATTAGGTCGTAAGTCCCCTTTATTCATGTCCTACTCATCTTATGATTCTGGTATCAAACTTGCTGATGGACCTTGGTTTCCTGATTTATGGTTTCCCAGCTTGGGTTTTTGATCTCTTGGCCTTATTCTTAGGCTCAGATCCCTACCTCTCTGCCACAGTCAACGGCCTTAAAACTGCCCTCTAGGAGCTGTCAGTCACTCTTCTGTCAGGCTTGCTGCTCCAGTGGGACACAAACATGCCTCATGAATACAGGCAAAACTCTTCAACAAAATATTAGTAAACCAAAACCAACACCATACAAAAAGGATTATACACTATAACCAAGTGGGATTTATTCTAGGAATGAGGTTGGTTTAAAATCCAAAAATCAATAACATAGTGCCATGTTAGTAGAATAAAGGATAAAAACTACACAAACAAAATCCAACATCCATCCATAATAAAACCTCTGAGTAAACTAGAAATAGAAGAGAACTTACTTGGCCTGATAAAAGAAGTCTACCAAAAAACCCTACAGCTAACATCATATTTAATGGTGAAAGACTGAATACTTTCTCCTTAAAATTGGGAACAAGGTTAAGAGTGTCTGCTTTCACCAATTCTGTTCAACATTGTACCGGAGGTCCTAGCCGGTAGAGTCACGCAGAGCGATTTTATGGACGTAAGATTATGTCATTCCTCTACTCAAAACTCTCCAGTGGCTTCCTATTTCACTCAGAATAAAGCCCTACATGATCTGAGTCCCTGTCTACCCTTGTGACTTCTCCATAATCCACTCTTCCTATTGCTCACTTCATCTCTAGCTACACTGACCTCCTTTTGTTCCTCAAGACACTAAGCATGCTCCTGTTTTAGGGCTTCTGAACTTGCTGAACTCTATGCCTGGAATGTTATTCCCCAAGATATACACATAACTCATAGTACTTCAGCTCGTGCATATTTCTGAACAGAGTTTATTTTCTCACAGAGGCCTTCTTTCATCACACAGTCCCTCCCTATTCCCTTACCTTGCTTTATTTTTATTCCTATGTATTCATTTGTTTACCCTCCACTAGAATTTAGGATACAAGAGAGAAAACTATTTTCTTCACTGCTACATTTCAAACACTTAAAACTGTGCCTGGCACATAGTGGACACTCAATAAATACACACTGAATGAATGGACGTCTTTAAAAAGATATTCATATATAGGAGAATGAATAAAGGCGGGGTTGGGAGGGTGGGAACCACTGTCCCAAGAGTCTGAGAAGGACCAGGGTTTTAGGTCATGGAGAAAGAGCCAGTGTAGAATAGAAAAAACTTGGTTCTCTAAAGCCAGATTCTTCTAAGTTCTAAGCTTAGGTCTTCCAGTCACTGCCTGTGTATCCCTCTCTAAGTCTCCGTAATTTATAAAATGAGAATATCACCACCTACCTCCCAAGCTGCTATGAAAACGAAATCAATTTATGTAGAGCATTCAATATAGCACCTGATAATATAGTAGATACTACAAATAATTAAACATTCTCTGATACCTCTGTCCCTCAAGAAGAACCTAGAACTACCTTAAAAATTACCTAGCTCCACCTTAGTGAAATGCATAGATGTCTATAGGGCTGTTGCCCCTGAAGTATGACCTTCATACCCATTTTAACTTCTCTTTCTTATCATTCTTCTTTTACCTCTCCCTTACTGTTAGCTTTCAGCTCTCACCTCTAGCTGCTGCTAGTAGAGCAGCTCCTCCTCCCCTTTTTATACACCGCTCTTAATCTTATGGAGGTTTAGAAACCAGATTGCTAAGCTTGTTACAACAACACGTAAAAATAGGAATAAATTAGTGCTGTGCAAGGTCTTAAGGATGACAATGCTTTGTTACCTTCTTGTTTTTCAGTTGGACTCTGGAAAATTGAGGATGCTAGATAAATAAGACACTATATGGATATCAGTATATTATACAATATTTTACATAGAATCGTTCATATTTTAAAATAGTCAGTAGTGGAACTTCTTCACAGGGCAGTTGTCACGAAAACAATAAAAGCCAAGCTTGATGCCCAGGCCATGTAAAGGCCAGAAGCTATAGAACATTAGATTAACCAAGACAGAAAGAGAGGACAGGAAGAGTCTGGAGATTCAGAATAGGAGGGAAGGTTGGCCAGTGTGGATTCCAGGAGCATCAGGTTGGAGGACAGATCCCTCTGTGCACCCTCAGGCAGGCAGAGGGAAGAACAGAATGCCCCTTGTTACAGAGTGTAAAGAAAGTGACCTATATCACTGGCCAAGAGAGAGAGAAATGGTGGGAAAACTGGAATGCCCACGGCCTCTGATAAGATATGAGGCTGCAGTACAAGTGCCTTTTTCACTAGCAGTTGGAGGGTGGGGGTTGGGGGAAGGCAGGGAACCTAGGACCAGAAGAGGAATAGCCCTCCTGTTCTAACATGCTGGGGATGGACTCTTGAAACCAACTATATCTGTACTGGCAGTGGCCTTGGAGCCAGGCTGTGTGAGTGCATTTAAACCTGCACTCTGCAGCCCACATGCTGCAAATCATGGCTGCCAATGCTGCCTGGTTTTTGTCTCTGTGCCCTGGAAAGACTGAACTTGTGGAAAGACTGAACTTCTGGTAGGGCCTGCAGAAGGAGAGGAGGAGAAGGGCCTGGGAGAAAATTTACGGTGTAAATTTCCAAGGCAAAACCTTCCCTTTTACCTTTGGGGAGTGGGGTGGCAAATAGGTCAGGGACTGAGATGCCAAGGATACTTATAACACTTTCTTCTCACCTTCTCTCATGTCAGTCATGCTGTTCTACAGTTCACAAAGCTTTCCAACTTGCATCTCCCATTTGATTGTCTACAATATCCTGTATGGTTGGTGCACACAAAATAGACGTGTGGGCGCAGTGAGGTACTCCAATTTACAAATAGGGAAATGCAGATGATCCAAGGGCAAATACTGAGCGAGAAGATAAAAACCCAGGTTTTCCAACTGCAACTCAGCTCTCCAGGTCCCCATCTGTGCTGGCCCAAGTGCTTATGGAATCCCACGTGTTACAGATGTTTTCTTCTCCTTCCAGTCATATTTAGCCTTGGCCTCCGCCTGCTTGAAGGTTCTTCCTTTCCCCCTCACTAAAAATGCCATTGCTCAGAAAGGAGCCCCAACTCTTGCCTGCCCTGCTGGGCCCTTCAAATAACTAGACCTCCTTCCTGAATCCCTAAGGAGGTCTGTTTTCTTGAATTTTATAAGAAAAATCATGATTCCAGGGAGATTAGCATTCCAAGGAAAGCCTGACAAGGCAGAGAGAACAATGGTATTCACAGTTAGACTGACCTGGGTTCTAATATCAGCTTTACGGATTCCCAGGTGTAAACCTGGGCAAGTTACTTCAGTTTCCTGAGTCTCAATTCCCTCATCTACAAGATGGGGTTTTGTCTAGTTTAAATGGGATCCATAACACTATTGGTTCTTAATATGTTGATTTCCCTTCCTGTTTCACCATCTGCAGTCTTCCTTCTAAGATTCCCTGGACTTCCCTCTTCACACAGTCCCACTCTAATCACTCCGTCCTCACCTCCACTGATGATCACATTCTGCAGGACTGATAAAACCACAGGATTTTCTGAAGCTGACTCTGGGCTTGGTAGGTCACAATCAAGACTGAAATCAGGAAAAGTCTCTAAGGGCTATGAAGTCACGTTAAGAGAGCTTAAGGGAGAAGGGGTTTAGCTGCCAGGTCCAGAATACCCCCCAGCAGAAAGCAGCTGGCAGAAGCCAGAAGGAATTGAGGATGCTTTGCTTTATTCATGGCAAACGATCCCAGCCTGTCTCATGGCACCTCCAGGAAAGCAAGTTCAATTCTCCTCCCAGTACAAAAGGCTGCCTATGACAGTCTCTTAGGCATGGAGTAGGAGAGTAATTATCTGTAAGTTATCTGTACTAAGGGTAAAAATAAGCCCCAAACTAGTTACCTTGTATCTTGGCCCAAGTTTGCCCAGAGTTTGCCTAGGCACCCTCACTCACCAGTACCAAGGCTGAGCTCAGCCAGCAGTTTCCTCTTTTGCGTTACAGGGTCAGCACCAACTGTCTCAGGGAAGAGGGCTCACCTATAACAGAGAGAAATCAGTCAGGGTCTTGCTCAGAACAGGCATGAACTTAGGTCAATGAAGGCATGCAAAGTTCCTGCCCTTACATGTCTTGCATCCTAGCAAAAGATAGGGTAATAATTAAATATATAGTTTCAGGTTGTGCTATAAAGAAAAATAAATAAGCAGAGTCAGGAAAGAAGGAATGACAAGGAGTGAGAATGAGGTCTGTTTTAGATAAATCGGTCAAGGAAGACTTCTCCAAGAAGCAATTGCTAGACAGAGACCTGAATAAAGTAAGGGGGTAAGACCTGCAAAGATCAGAGGGAAGAGTGTTTCAGAGAGGGGAAATAAGTGCAAAAGCCCTGAGGCAACAATAGGCAAGAGTAAGCTTGTTATGCTAAAGAACAAGAAAGTCAACACAGAATATAGTGATGGGAAGAATGAGGTTCCTCCAGGCTTCAGTAACCTGGAACCCAGCTGGGACAAACTTTCAAGCACTCTGAGATTGATTTCAGGTTTCTCTGCTCACCTCCTCCTCTGTTGGGTAAGGGACAGAGAAACTCCTATATGTTACTTGGAATGTGGGGTAGAGAGAAAACAGAGAAACTCCTATGTATTACTTGGAATGTGGGGTAGAAATGACTGGGGTAAGGAGAACAGTAGCACGTGCCAGGCACTGTTGTAAACCCTTTATTTGTATTAACTCGTTTAATCTTTACAAACTCTTGTAAGGTTGGTGTGTTATTACATTTCCCCATTTTACTAATGGGGAAACAGACAGAGAAGTTAAGTAAATTTGCCCCAAGTCACACAGCTAATAGATGGTAGACCTGGGACTTTAACCCTGGAAGTCCAACCTCCAGGGCTTGCCTTCTTAACCACACACTATACCACTTCTCAAAAACAGAAGAAAAAACACAGGAAACGCATTCTCTAGTCCTAGCTGACATGGCTCACAGCCCCCATTTATACCCAAGTCTGAGATCCTCTCCATTTACTTGCAGTCCAAGCTTTTTACTGAATACCAGTTGAATAACTCTGGAGTCCTTCAGCCAGGTGGTTCCAGAGGATACTGTGATCACAAAGCTATGATGATAACCACAACAACAATAGCCATTTAACAGCCACTAACATTTAATGCACACTTTGAAATAGACTAGGTACTGGGCTAAGCACCTTACATGTACTATTTTATTTCAGAGAAGGAATGACAGTTGCTATAAGACCTGGGTAGAGGGATCTGTGGGGGGCTCCACGCCTGGAACAAAGCAGCAAACACAAGGAACTAAAGGATCCGTGTAGGCCAGGGTCAAAGCACAAAGGCAGAGGCACTAATGGGTGGGTGGTAAGAGGAAAGGACTATCAGCACCTCCAATTAACATGTCAACAAACTGAACTCATCTTCCATTTCCCAGCCCCCATGTTTCACCAAATGGTATAACAATTCTCCGAAGTACATATATTTTTTAACATCTTTATTGGAGTATAATTGCTTTACAATGTTGTTAGTTTCTGCTGTATAACGAGGTGAATCAGCTATATGCATACATATACCCCCATATCCCCTCCCTCTTGCGCCTCCCTCCCACCCTTCCTATTCCACCCCTCTAGGTGGTCACAAAGCACCGAGCTGATCTCCCTGTGCTATGTGGCTGCTTCCCACTAGCTATCTATTTACATTTGGTAGTGTATATATGTCAATGCTACTCTCTCACCAAGTACATATTTAGACTCCAAAATGTTCACTCATGCTCTCCAACCCCTTCTTCCCTCATTCCCACAACTGCCAAGTCCTTGTAGGGGTTTTTTTTGTTTTTGTTTTTGTTTTTGTTTTCAGTCTCTAACAGCTCTACATCCAAATCATCTTCTTTATTCCCTACTGTGTCAACTTCCTCTTGGTTCAGGATCTCATTATCTCCTGCCTGCACTGCTGGAATAATTCTTAGAATTTATTGACATTACAAGGACAGGCTGTTACAGCAGCCTCTTCCCTGGTCTCTCTTTCACTAGTCTCCCCCGACCCTTCCTGTTCCAATCTATTGAGCCCACACTGCCAGACTAATGTTCCTAATGCCACTCCCCTGCTCAAAAAAATGTCATGGCTCCCAATCACCTCAGCCTTGCTCTCTAGACTCTCATACCATGGGTCTGGTCATCATCTACCTTACCTCTACTGTGGGCTTTCCAGCTCCCATACTTTTATCCATGTTGTTGCCTCACCTGGAATGCCTCTCTTCATTTGTACATATTCAAATCCTTCTTAATCTTCAAGGCCTAGCAATTCAATGAAGTTATCCTGAACCCTTTCTTACCTCTCTGTCATGTTCTTGAAACATCTCTGGCTGTGACTACTATCTGGCTCTGGCCTCACCATCCACTAAGGCTTCAGAACACTTCTCCTGTTGTTCTTCCTTGTAAAGATTCCTACTGCTTCCAGACAAGGAAAACCTCGTCAGTTAAGATTTCTGTTCCAATTCCTACTACATACATACATTCATTTACTTATTTATTCATTCATTCATTCATTTATTTATGGCTGCATTGGGTCTTTGCTGCTGCGTGGGGTTCATTCATTCATTCATTCATGTATTTATTTATGGCTGCGTTGGGTCTTTGCTGCGGCACGGGGGCTTTCTCTATTTGCAGCGAGCGGGGGCTGCTCTTCCTTGCGGAGCACAGGCTCTAGGCACACGGGCTTCAGTAGTTGTGGTGTGAGGGCTCAGCAGTTGTGGCTCGCAGGCTCAGTAGTTGTGGTGCACCGGCTTAGTTGCTCCGCAACACGTGGGATCTTCCTGGACCAGGGCTCAAACCCGTGTCCCCTGCATTGGCAGGCGGATTCTTAACCACTGTGCCATCAGGGTAGTCCCCTACTACTCTTATCTTACTCTGGATCTATCTCCTAACAAGAGACCTGAGTTTTAATCTGAGCCTCAGATTCCTTAACTACAAAATGGGGATACAATTCCCATCCAGCCTACAATATAGGGAGTTTGTAAGAATCAATGTGACAACAGGAGAGGAAAGGGGAAGGGTTGAGATGGGAGACCCAGCCAAATCTTTAACAGCTCTTTTTGTCAGCTGCAAAACCCCAAGTCTTCTACCCAATTAATCGAAAACAATTCCTGGGCCTTCTTAGCCATGGTCACAACTCTGGGTTAGGGGTTATAGAGGATGCAGGGATGAATGAGAACAAATCTTATCCTTAGGCTCCTGGCAAGAACTGTGGAGTAAAGTCCTGGTACGACTGTGTCAGCTTCCTACAAAGGATGACTAAGAATATTAGGCCGACTATGGAAAACAGTATGGAGGTTCCTTTAAAAACTAAAAACAGAGTTACCACATGATCCAGCAATCCCACTCCTGGGCATATTATCTGGAGAAAACTCTATTCGAAAAGATACATGCACCCCAATGTTCACAGCAGCACTATTTATAATACCCAAGACATAGAAGTAACCTAAAAGTCCACCAACAGATGAATGGATAAAGATGTGGTGTGTACACACATACATACACACACACACACGAAATATTACTCAGCCATAAAAAAGAATAAAACAGGGCTTCCCTGGTGGTGCAGTGGTTGGGAGTACACCTGCCAATGCAGGGGACACAGGTTCAAGCCCTGGTCCAGGAAGATCCTACATGCCACGGAGCAACTAAGTCCCTGTGCCACAACTACTTAGCCTGCGCTCTAGAGCCCACGAGCCACAACTACTGAGCCTGCGTGCCACAACTGCTGAAGCCCTGCAATGAGAAGCCCAGGCACCGCAATGAAGAGTGGCCCCCACTCACCGCAACTAGAGAAAGCCCACGCCCAGCATAGGAAACCCAACGCAGCCAATGAATGAATGAATGAATGAAACAATGCCATTTGCACCAACATGGATGGACCTGGAAACTATCATACTAAATGAAATAAGTCAGAAAGAGAAAGACAAATACCATACGATATCACTTATATGTGGAATCTAAAATATGATACAAATGAATATTTACAAAATAGAAACAGACTCAGAGACACAGAAAACAACTTATGGCTACCAAAGAGGGAGGGGGGAGGGAGAGGGATAAATTAGGAGTTTAGGATTAGCAGATACAAACTACATATAAAATAAACGACAAGGTCCTACTATATAGCACAGGGACCTATGTTCAATATCCTGTAATAAACCATATTGGAAAAGAATAGGAAAAAGAACGCACGCATGCACATGCACACACACACACACACATATATATAACTGAATCACTTTGTTGTACACCAGAAACTAACACAACATTGTAAATCAACTATACTTCAATTTTTTAAAAAATTTGAAAAAAAAGAACATTAGGCAGGACCTAACAGTTTCAAGAGTGCTATGTATTATAAAAGTGGAAAAAGAAATCAGTCTGGGGCTTCCCTGGTGGCGCAGTGGTTAAGAATCCGCCTGGCAATGCAGGAGACACGGGTTTGAGCCCTGGTCCGGGAAGATACCACATGCCGCGGAGCAACTAAGCCCGTGTGCCACAACTACTGAGCCTGTGTGCCTCGAGCCCGTGCTCCACAACAAGAGAAGCCACCACAATGAGAAGCCTACGCACCGCAACGAAGAGTAGCCCCCGCTCGCCACAACTAGAGAAAGCCCGTGTGCAGCAACAAAGACCCAATGCAGCCAAAAATAAATAAATAATAAATTAATTTTTTAAAAAAAAGAAAGAAATCAGTATGACTAGAAGTGGCCTCAGAAGCTTCATTAGAGCAAGGGCTTAGGCCAGGCCTTGATCCAGGGTGACAGGAAGACATGGGCTACTATGCACCAGGCACTGGGCTAGGTGTTATGCTGGTAACCCTTGTAATACCTGTGAAGCAAGTGATGGCATGCCCATTTTATAGCCAAGGTAACTGAAGATGGGGGAGGAGGCTAAGTGTGTCATTCAAGGTCAAACAGCTGGTAAGTAGCAGAGCTAAGATTTGAACCTAGGTCTGCTTTACTCCAAAGCCTAATGTGCTTGCTTACTTACTTCATGGTCTGTCTTACTCATTATGTAGCAACAAGAAAAGGGACCAGGTAAACTCTGAAGTTCTTTCTACCTCAAAAATCCAATGATTTGAATGGGGGTGGGGGAGAGAAGAGAGGAGCCAAGAGGAGGTTTACTGCTGCTATGTCTTTCCCATAAGACTGTGACCTTACGGCAGGTTTAGGGTCTTATTAACTAGAATGCCCAAGTATCTGACACAGCCTGGCACGTACGAGACACTAAGTATTTAGTGTGAGGGAACCTGTGAGTGAATAAAACACCAGCTCTATCAACCTTTGTTCTAAGGTCTAGAAGGTCCAAATCTCAAGCTCCATGTTCTGACTCTCAGCCCCAATATCTATATCAACTATCTACTAGTCTCTCAGCTGAAGGTACCCTTTTCCCATTCTTGTTTTCAGGAGTTAGGGAAGAGGCGAGAAGAGAAAAGGATAAGAAAGGAAGTTAGGTGGTTAACACAGAAAAGAGAGGTAGAAGAAAGGGGTGAAAGGAGAGAAGGTAAGGAAGGAAACAAAAAGGAAGGGGGTGCCAGGGCAGGATTAAAATGTCTGACACCTAGACTTTGAGAAAGGTTTCTTTTTCCTTCTGATTCCAGAAACAAAATTGTTTTTGTTTTTTTTTTAAGAGCAGTAGTAGGAATTCCTCTTTATATATTTTAAATGAAGGGAAATTGCTTGTCCAAACCCCAGACCAAATCTGTCAGCAGGAGGTAAAGTGAAATTCCTCAGGGCTCCCATCCTCAGTTCTCACCACTGTCCTGCCCCAGCCTAACCCTTGCTCACCTGGTTTAGGCTGAGGCCTGCAGAGATCAGAAAACACGAAAGTTCTTCCTCTATTCCTCTGCTCCTTCTACAAAGGTTGCTCCAGGCTAATAATCCCTGGGAGTCTAACCTTCTTTACAGATAAGGGGATACTGATACCCTCTGGACCCATCCCCAAAGCTCCCTGTCAGGAAAGCTTTGTTGACTCCTAAGGGAAAAGTGTTTCTCCCTTTCTGCTTAATTTCTCAAATGTGTGTGAATGTACTGAGGTAAAAATGGGATGGAGGAGGCAAGGTCCCTTCAGGACTCTCTAGATCCTGGGTCCTAATACAGCTCAACCCTCTTTAGGTCTGATCTACATA
Source organism: Eubalaena glacialis (assembly GCF_028564815.1). NCBI lineage: Eukaryota > Metazoa > Chordata > Mammalia > Artiodactyla > Balaenidae > Eubalaena > Eubalaena glacialis. Next base: position 25,783,360 of record NC_083728.1, read on the forward strand.
TTATATACAGGTATCTCTCTTTCTTACTAAATCAACAGAGAGAGCCCTGGGCTGAGAGAAAACCTAAAGGCTAGTTCCAGCTCTACCTATAATGTGTGACCTTGTCAGGTCATTTCACCTTCCTGGACCTTTTTTCCATATCTGTAAAATGAGGGTGATAGTATATACTAGTCTGGAGGATTTTTTGGTGGATCAAACAAGATTGTCAAGAAACAGTTTAACTGTTTAAATCTATTTAGTTTGATATAAAGGTAAAGAAGGAATGAGGGGATGGTCTCTTTAAAAAATGAAATAAAATAAAAAGAGGGCTGTACCACCTTTCACTTGAAGAGATCTGCTCTGAGTGAAAAGACTTAGGAAGAGCTGTGGCAGAGACTGTCACTGTCTGTACCTCCATCAAAAGACAGTAAAGCACCAACTGAGACTGAAAAAGCTCAAGAGCTACATGTATGCAAATACCAACAGTTCCAAGCACAAAGAAGGTAAGAACCAGTAGAAGTCACATATTACTCAGGGAAAGTAACAAAAAGTAGTAATGACCAATTTAGTGGTGAAGAGCTCAGGCTCTAGAATCACACACCTGGGTTTGAATCCCAGCTCTGTCTCTTACTAGCTTTGTGACCTTAGGCAAGGTATTTACCTTCTGTGCCTCAGTTTCCTACATTTGTTTTAAAAGGTTCCTGCTTCATAAATGTGTTATTGGGAGAAATAAATTAAATAGCATGGGAAAGCCCTTACCTCAGGGCCTGGCATAAGTGACTTAATGATAGATATTGTTTTTCCATTTAAATACCACAAAGGATGAATCAAGCAATAAAAAAGGCCTAAGAGAAAAGAAAGAAATGTACATTTGCTCTTATCTTATTATGTACCATTAAGACCCAAAGCCTTAATTATTCTCATTTATTCCTAATAACCTCTTGAAATCCATAGAATTATCCCCATCTTACAGGAGGAAATTGAGCCTCAGAGAAGTAATTTGTCTAAAACCACACAGCTGGGAAAAAGAACTTATTTCAAAAGGTCTGACTGCAAAACTGTGTTCTTTCTACTACATATATACCTTGCACTTTCTCATGCTCAAAAATAAGGAGCCCCCCACATACCAAAATAGGCTCCAATAATAAAGTGTTAGGGAATGGACCAACTTCTCCCATTTTGTACTTGATGAAGCAACTACTGGTTTTGTATGCCTGGGGAAAAGATGGGCAGGGGTGAAATGCAAGTGCACCATCAAGTTCCAGAGCTGCAGACTGGACTTACCAGGCCTTCCCAAGGGGCTCTCACATTTGTCGCAGTAAAAGAGGAGACAGGGCCTTTTGCCAAACTGAATACCACACCCTAAAGGACAAGATGTTCTAATGTTGTAACAAACAGGCAAAAAGCCATGAGAGGTGCCAGGGCAGAACTCAAATACCTGATCAAAACACCTTATACCGGGAGGGAATACAATGCTATGTATGAACACTTTTGCAAGAGTCAGCATGTACTGTGTCCTGAGTGTGCACACTGTCCCTATTTCTGGGAAGCACTTTACTATGGCCCAGATGACTGGAAGTTTACTCTTAAGACAAGCACTCCTTCCCTTGGGCCAGACTATTATTTTGGAGCATTCCATTAAAAAATAATAATAATTAAAAAAAAAAAAAAAAGGGAACAGGTTCCTACAGGAGTATATGGAAACCAGGAATCTACAGCTGGCGAGTAGGGGAAAGAAGCCAGGAAGTAAATTAAGAAAAATTTGAGAGAAGAACTGGGGCCTGGATATCAAAAGCTTTGGGTAGGGTGGGGAACCAAGCAAAAGACCTAAGACAAGAGAAAGGGAGTGCTTCAGGGGGCTAAGAAGATATTTTGACAGAAGAAATTATTTTCTACATTTGTAAAACAAATTTTTTTAAAAAATAATACGTCCCTGGGACTTCCCTGGTGGCACAGTGGTTAAGAATCCACCTGCCAATGCAGGGGACACGGGTTCGAGCCCTAGTTCGGGAAGATCCCACATGCTGCGGAGCAACTAAGCCCGTGCGCCACAACTACTGAGCCTGTGAGCCACAACTACTGAGCCCATGCGCCACAACTACTGAAGCCTGCGCGCCTAGAGCCCGTGCTCCGCAACAAGAGAAGACACTGCAGTGAGAAGCCTGCGCACCACAACAAAGTGTAGCCCCCACTTGTTGCAACTAGAGAAAGCCCGCGCGCAGCAACAAAGACCCAACACAGCCAAAAATAAATAAATAAAAATAAATAAATTAAAAAAAAAAAAAGTACATCCCTATAAAACCTCTGGTGTTTAGAGTAGAGCAATCTCCAGGGCATACAGGAAGACTGATTGAAAGAGGTGTTTCTTTTTCTTTTTCTTTTTTTTGGCTGTGTCGCGTCTTACTTGCGGCATGCCGGATCTTTCATTGCGGTGCGCGGGCTCTCTAGTTGAGGTGCGTGAGCTCAGTAGTTGAGGCACGCAAGCTTAGTTGCCCCACGGCATGTGGGATCTTAGCTCCCTGTCCAGGGATTGAACCCGTGTCCCCTGCATCGTAAGGCAGATTCTTTACCACTGGACCACCCAGGAAGTCCCTGAAAGAGGTGTTTCTGAAGTGATATATTCCTCAGGAGAGGGGAAGGAAAATAGAAGCTAGGTTCTCTAGGCCTCCGGGGTGACAACCAAGGCAAGAGTGAGCAGACACAGGACATAATCTTAGCATAACAGCTCCAGGTTCAATCAGGCAGGGCTCACCTGCAGGTAGTCTCAGACCCATTTCTGCTACAGTCAGCACTTGAAGGTGCACAACTGCCCATAGACAGCAGGGAGTACAAGACTGGCCATAGAGCAAATAGTCCTTGTCCCAGGAGCCACGCTTGCCAATCTGTTTTAGTTCTGTCCAGCTTGCCCCCTAACCTCTTGGCCTCAAAACTCTAACTGCTTCAATCTTCGTGAGGCCTGCTTTTCCCAGCCTGGATCAAACACCATGGTCCTGCAGTTCTAGACTCCTTCCAATCACAAGAATACCTGACCTTGACTCTTATGACTGGCTCTATTGTGTGTTGCCTATGCCCTGGCATAATAAACAAATTGGCTGTGTTGCCATGGGGGTTAAAAAAATGACCTCACAACATAATAAAAATGCAGCCAAGTCACAAAATGGCTCAGTAAAACCCTCTTCTACTCCCCAACAAAGACAGGTGTCAGGATGCCCAGCATGTCGCAAAAAGAGGCCCTGGAGGGCAGCTGGTTTCTTAATGACAGGTGACATTGGGGCTCCTGAGCCCAATCCATGTCCATGTATGAGAACACTATACATGCCATAAATAGATGAAACTCAATCCAGGCAGTCTCTAGGCTGCCTAGAAGAACGTCCAGAGAATACAACAGACCTGCAAGACAATCATTCTTGCCTCTGCCTTTTCTGGGCAGCTAACAGCATTTCTCCTTCCTCAGCTGAATCTGCCTCCAGTTTCCCCCTTCTCCTTCCCTGAAAAACCAACCCCGCAGGAATCATCAAGGGAGGCACAAGTAATTACTGTTTTCTTTTCTCCATGCTAATGAGACAGTTGGATGGTTCCCCTTCCCCCTCTTGAGCTGGAAGAGAGAATCCAAGGCTTTATAATCTGTAACCAACAGACCAAAGCTGGGGCCAGACAGTGCTCTGCAACTGAACTGTACAGAAGATGGCTTTTTGTCCCTGATGAGACCAGAGATGGAAGAGGCCCCACCATTTTACAGAAGGAGTGGTAAGACCAGAGTGGGAGGATCTGTCCAAAGTCACAGAAGGAAGGCAGTGGCAGGGCCAGAATCAGTCTCCTTACTCCCAATCAGGGCACTTCCCAAATCATCCAGACTTCCTCTAGTACAGAATAAATTTGTAGGTGTCCTCAATGTACCTGGAAACTGGAACTACAAATTTCAAGTTTACATATCAGTTTTTGAATAGGTATTTAAAAAGCAATGACAATGCTCTGCAGACGTGGACTCAGTCCAGAACTGGGGTTCTGGGGCAGAAAGCCAGGATCTGAGAGACAATGCCAATTTTACCCCAAAATTTAAATCACAAATAGATGGTCAGGCAAAAAAACAATCTGTTAATTTTAGTTGGGATTCAGCTCAGTTACGTGAAGACTGTAGATACCAAGGGTGGGATCAGAACTAGCCTTAAGAATGAATTTCAGGTCTGGTGGATAAAAGACCAGTTTAGTATAGAACACTGGGACCTCATATTTCACAGATGAAGAAATCGAATCTAGCACTATTTTTTTTTTTTTTTTTTTAATACATGTGTTGTTTACAAGGCACCCAGTCTCGGGTGTTTTTGTTCTGGCAGCCCAAACGGACTAAGACACATGGCTTTATCCTAAATGTCAGAGGACTGTCTGCTAAGGAGACTGACCAGTGATTACCTTACTTAATTTTCTGGCCAACTGTACATGTCATTGCTTTTTATCTCAGGGTAATCACAGAGTTTTGTCCAGAAAACTAATTTTGGGGGGAACGTCTCTCTTTCGCTTGGTGGGGAGTATTTGTCCTCATTTTTATTGGGGTTGCCCCATTTATCTGTTTTTATCTCATCTTTCAGGAATTCCTCATTGTTTCATCTATTGGGAGTATTTCTCCTAGTCTTCCAACTATGTCACAGATCTCTAGCAGACGATCACTTATGCCAAAAACCAAATCTGGAAACTGGATTAAGACAATTTCCGTAGTTTAAATAACAACACCAAAAGGGAGACATGTCTTTAAAAAGAATTTAACAACCGACAGATATTTGCAAAATCACAGTTCAGTACTTTATACAATGGTTATCCTTCAAAACATACAAACTGGGACCTGCCATAACTTGTGCTGTGATATCCCCAAGTGACATCTCCCCTTGTTGCAGGAAAGACAGTGGGGCACGAGAGGATGCTCACATCCCAGGTCTTAGGCGAGTCCCTGGGATGGCCGCCGAGTGTGGGTTCTTGAACAGGAAAGAATTCAAGAGCGAGCCAAACTAAAATGAAAGATGGTTTACTCAGGGAGAAACAGACTCCACAGACAAGAGCATGGGCCATCTCAGAAGGCGAGAAAGGCCTCGAATCTAGCACTATTGGGGGCATCACAGGGAAAGACCCAGGGTGAAGCAGCAGACTGAAGGATGCTATGGCTCAGAGCTAGCCATGACCTGCCTGCCTAGCCATGGTCAGAGAAAAAGGAAGACAGAGCCTCTGGGAAAAGGAGCCAGCATATGCAAAGGCTGTGCTGAGAAGAAAATGGTTCAAGTTTTTAAACTGGACTAATTTGTAGAATCTAACACAATTTTTTAATCTTTTTTATTTTTTTAACCTGAAGACAGACTGTCAGCCTCTAAAATCTCTTCCCTTCCCTCTCACTTCTATCCTAGCTCTATCACTTCAGGTTGGAGTCAGCAACTCAAATCCAGTCCTCAAACAATTCTGACTCCAGGCAGGAAATATTTAAAACAGTCTTCGCCCTAACTCCCATCTCCTACCCATACAGCCTGGATGTCAACCCTTCCTCTCTGTTCTCCTGTACCACAGAGTTGATTGTGGGGTTCCTTGTGGTATTCCAGGATATTGCCAGTGCTGACCACGAGGCTTCAACTTCTAGAGGGCACAAAATCGTGTACAGTATTCTACAAATGGCCCCAGGTCCATGTGAGAACGCCTGCCTCAGGTCACCTGCCTAACACCTCAGGCCCTCCTAGGACTAAAGCCCAGCTCTGAATCCAAGACTAGGCCTTCCCACCAGTGGCCATTCCTCAGAGACTGCCTGCCAGCCTAGACTTATTCTTGAGTTTGCCGCTCTCCCCATCCTTCTGCAGGGAAGGCAGCATGGTATAGTAGAAATAGCACGCATACAGATCTGGGTTTCAGCCCTGGATCTGGCCACCTAAGCTGGGTATCCTTAAGCATTATTATTTACCTGCTCCCCTATATCCTCTTAAGAGCTTTGATTACTGTCTGTTTTTTCCACCACTCTCCCCTATGGGAAGAGGGAATATTTAGGTATTTCCCTGTATCCTCAATGAGTCAGTCTCTGTCTACTGAATGATCCTCTAAAACTAAGTTCCCACATCTGTAAAATGATATCTGTGATGATATCACCTGTCTCAGAGTTATGAGATAAAGGAACAAAAAAAATGTAAATTGCCTGGATCAGTGCCTAGCCCTTATTCTTATACTCTATCAAGGATACCAGGGCCGGGCTTCCCTGGTGGCGCAGTGGTTGAGAATCTGCCTGCGAATGCAGGGGACACAGGTTCGAGCCCTGGTCTGGGAAGATCCCATATGCCACGGAGCAATTAGGCCCGTGAGCCACAACTACTGAGCCTGCGCGTCTGGAGCCTGTGCTCTGCAACGAGAGGCCCCGAGAGTGAGAGGCCCGCGCACCACGATGAAGAGTGGCCCCCGCTTGCTGCAACTAGAGAAAGCCCTCGCACAGAAACGAAGACCCAACACAGCCAAAAATATAAATAAATTAATTAATTAATTTTAAAAAAAAAAAAAGGATACCAGGGCCAAATGTTTACCTGTACTGAACTAGACTGCCCATCCTAGAGACACCATGCCTTGCTGAACCCTAGGGTCAGCTGGACCTGACCTCCAGTGTCTGTTCCACTCCAGTAATTAGACTGAGTGCCAGTTCCTAGAACCTTGCCAGTACAAACAGCTAGAGATATGACTATTCTCCTCACAGTCAAAGGCAGTGAATTTGAAGCAAATGAGGTACGTATATACACAAATACTCTAGATTGAAAGGAGGGGGGAACAGAGGATAAAAGAAAAAAAGGGAAAAGGCTGTGCTCTGAAGTTGAGGTCTTAAAGAAGAAAGCCCAGATCCTAAGAGGTGGCTAAAGTCACTTGAAGGGCCAGGAACATGAAACAAATTGGCTGAGGTCACATAGTAAACTGAAGGGAGAAATGAGTTTGGAACCCACCACTGCGGTCTCCCATCTAGTGATTTTTCCTATCCTCCAGGGTAGATGCACAACATTCTAGGAAAAAGGGAGTGAGTCATAGGGGATTCAGTGTAGTGGCAGGGAGAGACGCATAAGGGATATCAAGTGGTACTTACCTAGTTTCCTGCTTTGAAAGGTGACTGAGAAAGAAATCAATCCAGCCTTTAGCTTTGCAGGGGGGTAATATGCTCTGGAAGTTAAAGGGCAGAAATAAACTCAATCTGGCCAGAACAAGTGCCAGCAGTTAGGGAAGGGGAAGGGCACAGGATGTCCTCAAACTATCATGAGCCCTTCTCCCACAACACCAGCGGCTCCAGGAGATCAAAACCCTCTGCCCTCCCATCCCCAACTTCACAACTCAAACTGTAAATTATGTTCCAGGTTTTCTAGGATATCTGTCCTTCCCAACAGCGGGCCCTCAGATTTATAAAATGGGGGGTGAAGTATAGAGAAGTAGCAGAATAAGAGTTCTGTGCCATGAGGAAAAATCTGATTGATTCTTTTCTTTGTTCTATTCACAATATTCACCTGAACTTCTGGGAAGGTAAGTGATTTGCCCAAGGTCACACAGCTAATAAGGGCAAATCAGGACTTGCCTGCATCCTGTGTCCTTTGTGATATGGTGACTTTCAGCAAATTTGACCTTTACAAAGTTTTGAGAGGTAGGTAGGGCAGGTGTTCTCTGTTAAATCATGCTGTCCCTTCTTCTGAAAAGTCTCATTTGACACCTCCAATTCATTTCCGGCTTAGTCCTGACATTTATCTCCTCTTCCAGAACTTTCATAATTACCTTCTAACTCAGAGGTCAGCAAACTTTTTCTGTTTAGGGCCAGCAGTCTCTGTAGTATTCAACTTTGCCAAGGTAATATGAAAGCAGTCATAGACGAACAAATGAGTGTGGCTGTATTCCAGTACAACCTTACAAAAAGAGGCAGCAGACTGATTCAGCCCACAGGTCAGTTTGCCTGACATCTGTTCTAACTAAACTCCTGTCTCCAATCACCCTGTCCCTCAATCAACCACACACACTCATTTCACAATCCTACACCCTCAATGGATCCCCTTTGCCTACAGGATAGTTTAAACTCTACCTCATCCTCTATCATATCCTTCCCTGCACACTGTACTCCAATCACAGCAGGCTGTCACCTGGCAACTTCTTACCTTCCACCATGCTCTTCCCTAACACCTGCAATGCCCTTCTCCATTCCTCTGCCAATATTACGTATTTCAGGGACAAGCTCAAATGCCAACACCTGTGAGAAGTCTTTTCCTGCTCTGCCTTACATAATTAGTCACTATATGGCTGTCCCTCACCCACTACTGTTTCCCTACTCCCCCCACAATTCTAAGCTTCGCAGGGGCATGGAGTGTGTCTTATTCAACTCTGTATCCCTTGCAGTACCTAATGTAATACCCAGTGTCCACTGACTGAACAGGCTTCTGGGCTAAGAGAAAGTCACTAGAACATGGGAATCTTTGGTTCTAACAGAACCATGAGATGACTCACAGCATCAACAGATCCTTCAGGCTGCTTCAGGGGCTGCCTCCCTCCCTCCCCATCATGTTCCCTGTCCGGCCAGGTAACTAGTTAAGGTAGGGGCCAAGACCAGGCATTTCATTAGGTGGCTTCTAGCCTATGCTGATATATGTCAAGAGAAGAGGGATCCTATTTTCAGAGCTCCTTATCCCTGACCTCAAACTGTATCCTTAATACCAGCCATAAACTGATCCCAGATACAGATTTAGCCCTAGATCAGCAGACAGCCTTCTAACAAGTGCAGATCCCCCAAAGACAGGAGATTTCACCCAGGGAAAGGCTCAGGGCATTCAATCCAACCTCAACTGAAATGAGAACTCAAAGGTATGTGGTAAGAATCATCAGGAGCATCTCCTCTGGATGCAAAGGAACCTCTACTGAGATTAAGGGGTCCTGAACAAGCCTGTAGCCCACAAGTAAGACTATCCTAGCTTGAGCAAGCTGTGAGGTCAAAGACTAAATTGCTCATGGGGAAAAACAAAACAAACATACAAAAGAATTTTTCTCCTAAGCCCAGAACAGAACAACATTCCATCTGGGTAAGTAAGCTTGTCACAGGCATGGGGTACTTAGCATATCTGCCATTCCAGGATTACAGCTGTCAAGTTTTAATTAGGGTAATTAGAGTTAAAAATGTAATTTCATTTCAGGGATACTTTGAACAGATTCCATTAATTTCTTTTTAAAAGAAAGGAGGGGAAGGCAAGTAGAGGATTTTGCCATCAGAGAAGCAAAGCCATGTGCCTGAGCCAACGAACTTTCAAACCACTGCCAAGAACCCCCAGCATCTCTGCAGGCTTGGCCCAGAGTGCAGAGGGCTGCTGCTCTTCAGCTTTCCTCCCTAGTTTCCTCCCTGAAACTAAGTTTCAGTCGGCATCTACTAATAAACCCACCTTCTTCTCCCTACCTGCTCCTGTGTTACTACCATTCAGTGACTACTATTACAGCCCTAAGTCTAGTAAGGGGCAAGGGCTGTCAATCTGATTGGCTACATGTTAGGGACTACTCTAATGTCCACCCCTTTATCAACGGTTCCTGGACACATCTTTATGCTTTCCTTTGCGCTAGTTCCCTGGTCTGGAGTGCCCTCCTTGCCTTGCCTGCCTCTACTCTTACTCTTCCTTCAAAGCCAGATCAAAGTTATCTCCCCCAGAAAAACCCACTTCCATGCCTCTGTGATCCCAGAGAACCCTGCATATGCCTCTATTAAGGCACATACAGAATACTATGGTCTGTTTCCCTGTTTGGCTCTGATGTTAGATTGTGAGGTCTTTCAGGGCAGGGACTGGGTCTTTATCGAGGAATCCTTAGCTAGCACTAGCACAAGCCCTGACACATAGGAGATACTCAACAAATATTTGTTGAATGACCAACTGTAGGGGGAATTTGGTCTGAGCACACTGGTAGCTGAGCATATTAAGCCCTCGGGTTCTACAATGCATAGAAATATCTGGTCGTGAGTCCCTTCCCCCTCCTTGCACAGGGCCAGTTCAGAAACCTGACTCAGCCCTCCCACTGATCCCAAATGATGATTGATCTCTCCCACCAGAGCGTGCTCATTCCTTAGGGACCTGGGAAAGGAGATGAGAAAGCCTAAGCAAGCAGAGCATCTCCCCCCATCCTCCTCAACCACTGGTTTTAAGGGATTTCCTCCAGTCTTTGAAGGGTTCCAGGGAGAGGGCCTCAGCTCCAGTTTAGTCTGTAGAAAGGTAAGGGATGGCCCTGGTTTTTTTTTTTTTTTTAAAAAAAAAGAGACTTCCCTGGCCGTCCAGTGGTTAAGACTCCAAGCTTCCAATGCAGGGGGCGCGGGTTCAATCCCTGGTCGGGGAACCAAGATTCCACATGCCATGTGGCGTGGCCAAAAAAAAAAGAGAAAATTCTGAACAGAAAAAGATTCCAAATTAAAAAAAAAAAAAAAGTTCATTGGCTTGGAATCAAAGTGTTGCAAATGCTCAGAAATGTTGTAGTGCAGTACAACAGAGAACATGCTATGTGACATAGGGCAGGCAAGTCACTTCACTTCTCTGAGCTCCAGTTTCCTTTTCAACCTATCCCGGTAAGTTGTTAGGGGAAATGAACATACAAAGAGGCTTAACCCAATATTAACACTAAATGATGTTGCCATCTGAGGAGGGGGCCTGTATTATGTACCTAGCACTATATTATATATGAGTTTATAAAGGTGAGGAAAACATATCGATTTCATAGTAATCAGATTCTCCCCAGCTAGGAGTACTCCTCCAGCTTCCTCCCAGGCTCCCCAGGCCTGGCTGCAGGCCCATATCGATCCACTTCTAATTAGGAACTGTGTCAGTGCTTCTGACAGAAGATCAGGGCCTAGGCTGCCTCTGCTGGCCTCTGGCCAAAGCCTGAAATGCCTTGCCCAGGGTAGACAGAGAATGGACACTTTTATGGTAGAAAAGTATCCCAGATTGAACTCATCATAAAGCAGCATGAAATTTTAGAGCTAAAAAGGTCCTTTATGAGCATGAGCTTTGTTATATTACAGTTGAGAAAGCTAAGGTCCAAAAAAAGATAACTTGTCCAAGGTAGTACAGAAAGATAACGCAGATCTTCTCACTTCTAGTTCTTTCCTCTACATCAGTGTTTCCTAACCTGGCTACACAACAGAAGGACTCTGGGAACTAGTTAAAAATACAGTTTTCCAGGCCCCACTCTAGAAAGTCTGATTTGGAACATCTACAGTGGCTCTGGCTCTTTTGCCAGTATATGATCACCTTCCAATAGAAGTGAACCCTGAAATCACAGGATCCAGTTTGGAACTAGGTTCAAATACACCTTGGCGGGCTTCCCTGGTGGCGCAGTGGTTGAGAGTCTGCCTGCCAATGCAGGGGACACAGGTTCGAGCCCTGGTCTGGGAAGATTCCACATGCCGCGGAGCGACTAGGCCCGTGAGCCACAACTACTGAGCCTGCGCGTCTGGAGCCTGTGCTCCGCAACAGGAGAGGCCGCGATAGTGAGAGGCCTGCGCACCGCGATGAAGAGTGGCCCCCGCTTGCCGCGACTGGAGAGAGCCCTCGCGCAGAAACGAAGACCCAACACAGCCAAAAATGAATAAATAAATAAATAAATAAAAGTTAAATCTTTAAAAAAAAAAAAAATACACCTTGGCTCATAACAGTGCCATTTAGAAGCAACCCGCTATTGTTTGAGCCAGCCCTCCCCCACCTCCACAATAACAGGGTTACTCTAGAGGCCTTAGTCAAAGGATCTGTCATAAATGGTTCAGACTTCCTAATGGTCCACTAGCTTGGCTGTCGACAAAGACATTTCCTTTCAAAACTAGTCTGAAACTAAAATGTTTCTATGAAGATTAGAAATAATTAAGGAGGGAGATTTAAGGAATAGTGGGAGATGGTGTGGTATTGAGTGTATGGGACTGGGGCATGGGCAGATGTCAGTGTCTGTATGTAGGGGAGTACTTGTGTGGATACGTAAGGGAGAGGACAGTGTGGTGTCTGTAAGGCAGGCTTGCAGACACTTTCGTGGCACACACAATTCTGTGTATCTAGGTAGAAAACAGTGGGACAAGGGTATAGGAGGATAAATGTGTGGGTATAAGGTATAAGGGAGATAAGTATGGATGTGTACAGAAGAGAAGAAATATGTGCACCTTTGTAACTCAGTTGTGTGTGTATGTGTTGCAAAGCATACAAACCTGTAGGGACAGAAGGGAGTGTGTATGTATCTGTGTGACTCAGACACCTGTATGCATGAGAAAACAGACCAATGAGCATTTCTGACTCATCCAGCCCTAGCTTTGCCTGAAGGCTCACACCACTCAAGAGCAGGCCTCTCTGCAGAAATTTCTCATTAAAATTGACATTTTGGGGCTTCCCTGGTGGCGCAGTGGTTAAGAATCTGCCTGCCAATGCAGGGGACACGGGTTCGAGCCCTGGTCTGGGAAGATCCCACATGCCGCGGAGCAACTAAGCCCGTGAGCCACAACTACTGAGCCTGTGCATCTGGAGCCTGTGCTCCGCAACAAGAGAGGCCACGATAGTGAGAGGCCCGCGCACCGCGATGAAGAGTGGCCCCCACTCGCCGCAACTGGAGAAAGCCCTCGCACAGAAACGAAGACCCAACACAGCCATAAATAAATAAATAAATAAATAAATAAAAATTAAAAAAAAAAAAAACTGACATTTTGACAACTACTAAAAAAAATAAGATGATAACAACACCCCCACCATCGTGGGAGGTTAAAAAAAAGTCAATGCCAATAAAACATAAGAGACAGATGAGAAGCAATTATGCCATGATTACTTCTCAGCTTCACAAGAGGAGGTGGTATTTGGAGTTAAATACTGTGTAGCTGATTCACATCTCAACCCAAAGGCCTGGATTTCCTGGGTTGCCTGGGGAAGAGAGCAAGAAAGAAGAAAGTAGGTAGAGAAAGGTAAACAATAAAGTTAAAAAAACAAAAAACATAAAACTGGAGCACTGGAGGGACTTCCATGGTGGTGCGGTGGATAAGAATCCACCTGCCAAGGCAGGGGACACGGGTTCGAGCCCTAGTCCGGGAAGATCCCACATGCCGTGAAGCAACTAAGCCCGTGCGTCATAACTACTGAGCCTGCGCTCTAGAGCCCGTGAAGCACAACTACTGAGCCAGCGCGCCACAACTACTAAAGCCCGCGTGCCTAGAGCCCATGCTCAGCAACAAGAGAAGCCACCGCAAGAAGAAGCCCAGGCATCGCAACGAAGAGTAGCCCCCGCTTGCCACAACTAGAGGAAGCCCACATGCAGCAATGAAGACCCAACGCAGACAAAAAAAAATTTAAAAAAAGAACAACAAAAAACTGGAGCATTGGGAAGATGAAAGAAAGGGAAAGGACTGAGAAGAAATCAAAAGTAAAAGACAAGTGGGTCACGAGAGAGGTAGAAGGGAAGGAAAGAACAGAAAGAAAAAAAGGTAGAAAAGACAGGAGAAAAGAGAATTTCCTTTAGGCTGGCCCAAAAATTTAGCACACATTCTAGAAAGAATTCTAGCTTAGGGCAAGAGTAAATTAGTAGGTGGGGCCTGACCTCTGTGCTTTCTCATTGCTTTTACTCTAACCATTCCCTCCACCTGGAATGTTCTTCCCACCATCTTTGCCAACTGAACTTCCCCTAAATCTCAAAAGAAATATTCAAATGCTACTAGCTTCTAGAAGCTTCCAAGATTTCTCTCAGAAGTTCTCTCTCAAGAACTTCCATAAACTGCCAGAGCACTTTATCATATTGCACCTATAGCATTTATCGCTCAACCGAATACCACAGGTATCTATGTACATATATTTCTGTCATTCATTCTGCAAGTACTATTTGTGCCAGGCCTGTTACAGAGACACACAGGAAACAGAGATAAACAGCACACTGTCTCTTGGCTCATAAGGTCTCAATTTCAGGAATGAAAGCAGATTCAGGTGTGATACAGCACCAGAGTACAACTATAGAAGTAGAAGCAAAGTAGAAAGAAGATCAAAATTAATTCTGCTCATGGAGTGATCAGGGAAAGCTTCACTGAGGAGGCAGCATTTGAACTGGTACGAAAAGATGAGTAGGAGTTTGTCAGGTAAAGACAACAAGGAGCCGAAAGAGTTTCTACTCAGAGGGAATAGTCAAAACAAAGTCATTCTACTGAACAGGAGCACAGGGAACAGTGGGTGTTAAACACTGTGCTGCTGACAGAAGGCAGCAAAGTGACGTGGCACCAGACTATATGAGCCTTATAGTCAAGTCCATAGTTGAGATTTTATCCTTTCCAACCTGGGGTGGAGGTGGGGAAGGAGAAGGGACATTTTAAATACATATAATCTCCTTTATTTAGTTGCCCTACTTTAGAGCAAGTCCTCTCAAAACTCCTGGAAAACAGGTCCAATCCCAGGCTCTGCCTACTGCAGTGGCATCACAAGAATTTCGCATGGAGGAGAAGGGCAACAGTGAGAGAAAAAGAAAGGACGGGGGCGGGGGGTGCAGAAGGGAGGTAGCAGGGTTCAAGGAGGAAGGAGCCGAAAGGGAAGAAAAAGAAGAGGAAGAGGCAAGGAAGTCACAGGAGGGAATGGATCTATCTTGGCACTGAGGCTCTTTGTTGCTGAGCTGTCCTCTACATCTTTCTAGGTAGAAAAAATAAGGTCAATATGATGCTAGTCACAGAAATAGACCCTTTGCACCAAGATGAGGCTGAGCATATTACTGCCACCTCAACCCTCCCTTTGCTGAGGATGATAGGGCTGTACTAAGAAGTGGAGTTTGCCCAGCTCTACCAACCATCCCAAAGTATTCCAGAAGCCCCTAGCCCCATGCCCTAAGAGCATGAGGCAGGAGCACCAAACAAAGGTCTAGAGTTTGAAGCAGGGGCCTGCCCAAGACCTAAGGCTGCTGCTTAGGATCCTAGAGGAAAGCTCTGTTACCTTCTCTGGACTTTATTTCAATCTGCAAAACAAGGGGAGTAAATGTGATGCTCTCTAAGAGCTAAGATATTACAGAAGCTGCTACCCACAGAGAATGATATTTAATGTGGGAATTTTCCTAACCTATCAAGTCTTAACTTCTTTCCACTCCGACCTATGGCCAGTTTGAATCCAAGTAGCCAGACTCAGAATGGAAGCCATCCCTGACACTATCATCCATTTGGCTCTGTCCAAAGTCTTGTTCTTACCCAGACTTGTTTATCTCATAGGTCACAAACAGATGCTTAGGCCCAAGGATGTGTTCTGTCTGACCCACACATTTGTTTAAAAAACAAACAAACAAACCTGAGTTATCTGCCAACATTTAAAATCAGACCTCTTCTTTCTAATTAGATTTCCAGCTCCTCTTAAATATATCAGAGATCTGGCAACACTAGACCCTCTGGGGTAAAGGTCAAAGGGCCTACTACAATCCTGTAATTTATTTGATGCCTTCTCATTTTATCTAAAAAATTTATGTTAACTTATTATCCAATCCATAACATGACTTAATGTAAGAGTAAACTTTTAAACTACTAGTAATAATACTTAAACTAATCCAACTACAAAAAAAAGATTTGAGTACACTCCAGGAAGGCATATGGTTTATCCTGTGATTTCATGTGTCCCAGTCTGAGAACTCCAACATAGTTTATCCATTCACTCAAAAAATACTTAGGGGGGCTTCCCTGGTGGCGCAGTGGTTGAGAATCTGCCTGCCAATGCAGGGGACACGGGTTCGAGCCCTGGTCTGGGAAGATCCCACATGCCACGGAGCGACTAGGCCCGTGAGCCACAATAACTGAGCCCGCGCGTCTGGAGCCTGTGCTCCGCAACAAGAGAGGCCGCGATAGTGAGAGGCCCGCACACCGCGATGAAGAGTGGCCCCCACTTGCCGCAACTAGAGAAAGCCCTCGCACAGAAACGAAGTCCCAACACAGCCATAAATTAATTAATTAATTAATTTAAAAAAAATACTTAGGTCCTGTGGTAAGTGCTGGGAAAACATTAATTAACAAGACAGATGTGGATCCTGCCTTGGTGGAGCTCATGGTCCAGTGGGACATAATGGAAAGAAGCCATACAGAATAGAAGCCACAAAGAAACACTAGACTGAGGATCTGAAGTGTATTACACAACCTAGGGACCCCTTAGGCAAGTTGTTTAACCTCTCTAGACCTCTGTTTCCTTGTCTATAAATGGGGAAGGTTTAATTATGCAGTTGCTGCTGAAAAGTCATTCCCAGCTCCAAATTCTACTAGTATCACAAGAACTTAGCCCAATACCCTTTTCAAGTTCCTAACACTTATTAGCTTCCTCCCTTTATCTGGGAAATCATGATCAGTTGTCATGGAAATTACCATGGTGCTCCACATATTGGATGATGATGTTACAGTAATTACAAGAAGCCAAAGGGAACAGGCAGCAAGAACAGTCACTCAGAAAGCCACCTACTTTCAACACACAGGAGCTGCTCTCACTGCAGCTAGGGGGAAAGAAAGACCAGTTACTAACTTGTAAGTAAAACAGCTTTGATTTATATTAGATGTTGTGGTTTCTTCCATGAGACAGCAGACTTCCCCCAGCTTGTGAGTTGTTAGATGCAAAAAATGCCAATTTTACAAGGACAAGGTTCACTGAGACTTGACTACTTTGCTGTCCTTACGAAGTCCTAAGACAAGCCAGGAGACAGACTTTCTAAGCAACAGAGGCACCGAAAGTTCCTGGTAAAATAAGATAATTCATCTAGTCCCAGGGACTAAGAGCACTGTAACTGGGTTAAGCCCCTTCAATATGAGAGTTCCATCTAGTGCTGAGTTGGCCCAGAGGCACCAAGCAGGTAGCAAAAATAAGTACAGCTGACCAAGTGTTTCAAAGAAAAAAGTGCTAGCCTGGTGATAAATGGCAACAGACACTGGGCTTGGGTAGCAAAGAAACAACAGGAAATGGTGTGGGCTTTGACAAACTTGAGAATAAATATGTTCTATCTAGAAAAGTCAGCCAATAAGGAAGTAGCATGTGGAATGAGGGAGAGAAATGAAAAACATGATTCTGTAAACTCAAGCATTTTGCCAAATTGGCCTGGTGCCAATTATGATACAAAGAGTCCCTGGTGGCAGGCTCAAGGAGTGAAGCCTGTAGAATAACTGAGGACTATTCCACTCCTGTGAATAGGAAAATGCTCATGGTCAGCATCAGGATCCAGTCCCTTCTTCTTCCTCGAAAATCCTACTCCCTCTTCAGGAGAAATCACTCACCCTCATAGCCCACATACCTGGGCCTCTGATCTCATACATAGTATCTCCACTGAAAACCCTAATCTTCCCAGGCTGGGGTCCAACTCAAAATAAATACACTTCAGGCTAGACACAATCCAAGACCTGCCAGTCTGCAACCTCTGATCCAGAGCGTAAGATCCTCTGAAAAGATCTGGAACAGAAAGGACTTAGGAGTCCCCTAAGTACTCTTAACTTTTGTCAGAGGAACTGCTTTTCCAAGGAGCTATCCAGGGTCCTAGATCACTTGGCTCCTGAGCTTTAGAATCCATGATTTCACAGCCTTCTCCTCTGGCTTGATCCACTGTTAAAGTATTTTTTTTAAAGACTTTAAAAAGATATTAGGTAACTATTATATGCAAGGCACTCCAGTGATACAAATGCCCTAAACTTTACTTCTCCTGACTTTTGACTTCACTACCTATATCAGTTGTACGTCAACCTGGACCCCAATGCCACCTGTCTGCCACTCAAATTACTACAGACCGAAAACACTGCTCTGCTTGACTCTACTCCTATATAACACATTCATTTTAATGGCTTGGTTAGCCAATAAGATGAAGGTTCATCAATGAGATGAAGGTATCTCAAAAGGATACCTTTAAGACTCTTCTCCCTGGACTCCACAACTAAAAGTTCCTTTTCTTTGCAAAACAGCACAATTGCCCCATTACGGTCGGATGTCCTTGGGAGTAAACAGTACAATGCTAAATGTATGCACTCCCCTGAATCAAGATGGCATTCCCTATGCTTCACTCCATCATTATTCTATCATCTCCAGATTCCATTTCCATAAAAGCAATAACACCTTTGCCAAATAGAAAAGAAAAAAGACTAGCTGCCCTTGAAATAGTAACTCAATCCAAGGAGGGAAGGTTTATTGCTGGAAAAACTTTTCTTATTTACCAGATCCCTCAAGCTGGATTTATGAGCAGGGAGAACACAACAAAAATGGTTTTTAGGAAAAGGCAACTGGCAGCAGAGAGGAGCATGGCTTGAAAGAGGGCAAGACAGGATGTAGGAAGTTAGTTAGGAATCCTATGGGGGATTAATGATCTTATAGACCCGCAATGGCCAAAACAGGCTCCATGTCTGAAACAGGGTATGGTCCTCAGTCCCTGGCTGACTACGTGCTCCTTGAAAACAGTCTTATTCATATGAGTATCACCCACAGCATCTAGTATCATGCCGTCAAATGGTGGGCACTAAAATGGTCACAGGGACACAGAACACTACTTCTGTAAGAGCTCTCAATGCACACAAAGAAACTAATGCCCAGAGAACTGAAAATGATTTGCTCAAGCTCACAGAATGGGTGAACGGTGAAAAGAAAAGAGCATAGGTTTTGAAGGCAAGAAGGTCTGTTCAAATCCAAGGTTGCTGTGAGGCCCTGGGCAAGTTACCCAACCTTTCTCAGTCTGTTTTCTCATCTGCACAATAAGAATACCTATTTTTGTAGGGCTGCTATGAGGATTAAGAGATATTGCCCTCTAGATACAACCACAAATTTACAGGAAATACAAAGGACAGAGAAACATATTAAACACACCACAGATCTGCAATGAGCAAATTTCTATAGGAAAAACAATCCAACTCCTTCAACAAATAAAAGGGGAAAAAGGTGAACTTATAATTAAAAAAGACTTAAAAGACATAACAACCAATTACAATGTATGGACCTTATGTAAATCCTAAATCAAACTGTAAAAATAAGATTGTGACATTTATAAGACAATGGGAAATTTGAACACAATCTGGATTTTGATGGTATTAAGGAATTGTTAAATTTTATTATGTGATAATGGTTGTGTTTTTTTAAATCATCTTTTAGAAATATATTGTGGGACTTCCTTGGTGGCGCAGTGGTTAAGAATCCGCCTGCCAATGCAGGGGACACGGGTTTGAGCCCCGGTCCAGGAAGATCCCACATGCTGCAGAGCAACTGAGCCCGTGCGCCACAACTACTGAGCCTGCGCTCTAGAGCCTGCGAGCCACAAGTACCAAGCCCGCATGCCACAACTACTGAAGCTCACGTGCTAGAGCCCATGCTCCACAACGAGACGCCACCGCAATAAGAAGTCCACGCACCACAATGAAGAGAAGCCCCCGCTCGCCACACAGCAGCAAAGACCCAACACAGCCAAAATATAAATAAATAAATAAATAATTTTTAATATACATTGTGAAAGCTTTTTAACAAAAGAAGTATCTAGAGTGGTGATGGTTGCACAATGATGTGAACATACTGAATGCCACTGAACTATATGACTAAAATGGTAACTTTTATATTACATATACTTTACGACAATAAAAAAAAGTTTAAAAATTAAAAAAAAAATACATTGTGAAATACTTAAGGACAAAATATGATACCCACATTTCAAAGCACAGGATGAGAAGTATGTAAGGGTATAAATGTAATAAGATTGACCATGAATAGATAACTACTGAGGCTGAATGATGGGTACATCATGCTTCATTAACCTATTCTGTCTACTTTGTATATGTTTGAAATTTTCCATATTAAAAAAGAAGATTTGGTTAGGTTTAAATCCTGGCAACTACATTTACTAGCAGTGTGACTGTGGGCATATTTCTTAACCTACTGGTATCTCAGTTTCTTACCTATACGATGTGGAACAACAGAACCTACTTCTTACGGTTGAGGTCAGAATGATTTTTAATATATACTTAGGTATATTATATTTAAATTATATACAATATATATACAACATACAATATATACAATTGTATATGTATATACAATATATACAATTGTATATGTATATACAACATATACAATATGTTGAAACTTTATATGAAATATGTCTATGTCTTTTTTTTTTGTGCGAGGGCTTTCCCTAGTTGCGGCGAGCGGGGGCCACTCTTCATCGTGGTGCGTGGGCCTCTCACTATTGCGGCCTCTCTTGTTGTGGAGCACAGGCTCCAGACGCGCAGGCTCAGCAGTTGTGGCACACGGGCTTAGATGCTCTGCGGCATGTGGGATCTTCCCAGACCAGGGCTCGAACCCGTGTCCCCTCCATTGGCAGGCAGATCCTCAACCACTGCGCCACCAGGGAAGCCCATGTCTATGTCCTCTACATTAATTTTACATATAAGATATGCCTTAAGATTACATATAAATTTATATTATAAAGATTACACACACACACACACACACACACAAAGGGCTCTCAGCACATAGTAACCGTCAGTAAATATCAGCTCTATTAGTATGAACACAAGACACCAATATGGTATCTCATCACAGTGGGCACCCAAGTCATGGCAGCTTTTTTTTTTTTTTTTTTTTTGGTTGCGTTGGGTCTTTGTTGCTGCGCGCGGGCTTCCTCTAGTTGTGGTGAGCAGGGGCTACTCTTCGCTGCAGTGCACGGGCTCCTCATTGTGGTGGCTTCTCTTGTTGCGGAGCACAGGCTCTAGGCACACGGGCTCAGTAGTTGTGGCTCGCAAGCTCTAGAGCGTAGGCTCAGTAGTTGTGGCATATGGGCTTAGTTGCTCCGCAGCATGTGGGATCTTCCCAGACCAGGGCTTGAACCCGTGTCCCCTGCATTGGCAGGCGGATTCTTAACCACTGCACCACCAGGGAAGTCCCATGGCAGCTATTATTAATATAAATGGCAGAGTTAGGTCTAGAACCCAGGTCAGATTTTTAATCAAGTACTTGACAAGTCTCCTTGACAGAAGGCCTAGATACCCTCTGGTCAATGTCCCCACTGGCAGCTCTAACACCCCCAGTGTCCCCTGACAAATACCCCAGGACCTAACACAGGATCAGGAGCTGACTAATGTTTAACATGCCTCTCTGGGAGCAGGCAGGGCCACCTTGTTTCCCAAAAACAGGTACTTTAAGGTACATTTTCTAGTATTTGCTGACAGAACAAAGAAGAAAGACTCTAAGACATGATCAATGTTCACACCAGCCTTCAAAGTGATTTGGTAAAACTACAGAAAATAAACACCCAGCTAGAGTCCACCAGGCAGGATAAAAGCTGACAAAGAAATGGTAATTTTTCTGAGCAAATATACAAGTAATAGATGAGTGCTGAGAGACTAAGCTCTTTAGGTCCTGGCGTTCCCCTTCCTCCCCCTCCATTTTAAGAGAAGACAAACTCTTTTCCGACATACTTCAAGTATGACTGTCTGCTGGATTAATTTCTTCCCCGAAATGATGTAATTATAGGCAAAGAGGTCATTCTCATCCTTCTATCAATTTAAATACAAATTGGCTTGGGAACATTATTACCTTTTCCACCTGCTCCAGGAGACTATGAGAAGGTATCACCAACCCCCAAATTATGGGACATGCCCTCCCCACTCTGCTCATTAGCTGGAATATGGATGCTGCTTGATCTAGTTGCTCATCCGTGTTTCTGCTCAAGTTGTTCCCATTGCACAGAATGTCCTCTCTCCATCTCTGGAGCCTAAATCTCCTGTGATCATACTTTCTGGAAACAACGGGGGAGGAGAGAGAAGCACTGCAACTGAGAAAAGATATCTGGGCGCTGCTTCTGGGTAGACTGGGAGATTTGGCCCAGACATAGAAATATTGGTGTTTCATAATTTATAAGTGCAAGACAGAATATTAGACATTGGGATGGTCCTAGATAATACATGGTCACTCTCCTTATCCTACAAGGCCCAGCTCAAATGCTCACTCCTCCATAGGTGTTCCCTGGGCACCACACACCCACAAATGAAGCAATCTCTCCTTCCTCTGAACTTACCAATCACTTTACCCCTGTATGGTACTACCTGAGAGTTCCTATCGTGGTTCTTACAATTCACTTCTATAACTACACTCCAACAAGAATGACATAAAATAAAAAGATAATGCTAAGTGTTGACAAGGACATGGAGCAACAGGAATTCTCTCATACACAGCTGATGAGAGTTTGATCTGGTATGCAGTCTGAAAACTGTTTGTCAATAACTACTAAAGCTAAAACACTCACTGCTGCCCCTTAACAGTTCTGCCTATAGTCCTTTGCTCCATCATTGCCTCTGTCTAAATGCTTCCAGCATTCTTTCTCCCCATCCCAAGACTGGTCCAGACCACTCTTCCTGATCACCCCAGCCCAAAGAGATCTCCCCTTCTATAGAAAACTCTGCTATTTACCTATTACCTCTGACAAATGACTCATGAATTCTTCACATATAAATTGCATCATCTGGTTTTATAATGCACTTTTAGTAACATCTAACTTGCTCCTCACAATAACACAGATTATTAACCTCATTTTATAGATGAGAATATGGAGGTTCAGAGAGGGGAAAATGATTTATTCCAGTTTTCCTGGCCAAATTAGTTCCAGGGAACAAGAGTAAGACCTTAGTCTTCCAAACCAAGCTCTCTACACCAAACTGCCTTATTATCAGCTACAACTTCATGATTACCTTATCTCCCCAAAGAGACCACAGGTTCCCTGAAGACAAGAGTATGCTTTACACATTTTCATCCCTCACAGCACCAAGGGAGGACTCAATGGGCTCCATACAGTTTGGCCAAATTGATTTCAATATTGTCCCCAACCTCTGAGAACGAACACAGGCATATTTCCTCTTCTTCTAGACCTCCCAGGCAATGCTAAATTGTTGGAAGAAATCATGAACACAACACAGCATCCCAAATAACACTTTTTTTTTGAGAATAGGGACAAGGGAAGAAGAAGAGCCCTTCAAGACAGGGTAACCTCAACGTTCCCTCCATTTCCTAGGGCTCCATGCTGCAAAATGTTCAAAGAAGGCTGGCAGAGGTAGCAGCAATGGGCTTCAAGAACCACAGTTTAGTCATAATTAGTAAGTCAAAAACTGATCAAATGGGAAATCCCTGGTGGTCCAGTGGTTAGGACTCCGTGCTGTTACTGCTGAGGGCCCGGGTTCAATAACTGCTCGGGAAACTAAGATCCCACAGGCTGTGCAGCACAGCCAAAAAAATGCCAGAAACCACACCTCAAATAATTCCATTTGCAAGCAAAATAGCTATTTTATTTCAAAACTGAGTATAAAACTTAATTCAATATGAAACAATTTTCTTCATTCCTAAATAAGAAGCTAGACAATATCAACTTTTTCTGGAAACCAGCCAAAGAACTGATGTGAGAAGAAAAGGGAAAGCACTAGGCAGATGTCTGGACACCCAAACCTGAAGGACAATGTTGTCCCCTACCCTAAGGTTCTTGACTTTACACACTGGCTGCTGGACACCTCAGCAATAGAGAAGAAAATCTAGATAACAGGCAGAAGAAAGGAAGAGAAGGAGGGAAGGCCAAAACCAAATTGGAACACTGGAAGTCAGATACTCAAATAGGTCTCCTTGCCTAGTGATACATCCATCAATTCTGCTATTTCCAGTCTAAACCCTCAACCAAAATATCCAGGCCAAGGAAGCATGGGTAAGAATAAGCTAGGACCTGTTGTACTTATCTGTCTCTCTCTCCAGACTGAATGTAATCTGGGGGCAGGAATCATGTATTGTTTGCTTTTTATGTTCTCCATAGGGAGAACACATAGTAGGTACTCCAAATTCCTAGAACAAATGGTTGAACTTAGGGATGGAAAGCAGTTGGACTTCCAAGCATAATCTTACTACAGCAGCTAGGTAACCTGCTTAGCATGGTAACTCTACCTAACACCCTAATTTTAGTAAGAGTTAACTTTAATTGGTGTGAAAAATCAATTTAGGGTGAGTCTTTAAGGTATGAAGAAAAGTTATTCTTGTGTTCAACTGATTCAGGCACAGCTATCATTATTATATTGAGAGCACCATTCCTCAGTGCCAGCTTACAACTATCTGGAAGAACAAAGTCCCAAAGCCTTAACACGGTCTGTGTAAGCAGCGAACAACATTTGACTTCTCAGTGTAGCATGATCATACCTTCCAGAAAGGAAACCCAGACCTAGAGAAATAATCAGTTATGGAAATGATTCTTTTAAATCTACTGCTCAGCTTGCTTTCACTAGCACAAAGAATTACAAAGGAAACTAGACAAACAGATCAACAGACACCATGCAAACACTACCATTAACTAGGCTTAGTGAAATCCTTAATAAAACAAATAAACAGGAGATAGCTAAATACCAGATAAATGCCTCTGGAATGAAGAAAACCTGGCCAACAATAGGTTGACCAGGTTGTAAATCTGACCTTGTAAATGAGAATACTTACTTGGAATAAGGCAATGATTCTTACCTTGACAAATAAAAGAACTCTTCAGTCTCTACAGATGGCATTTCAAGGGCCAGGTAACCACAGCAGAGGTATCTACCTCAGAAAGCCAAAGCTCTAAGGAAATGCAAATTTCTGGTCTAGTGTTTTTCCAGTCCTAGTGGTGTTTGGGAATCTTATAGTGTTTTTTTTTATTTTCCTTTTATCCTATGATTTTAAATAGTTTGCTACATATTTAAATATAACTTTTTAGTCTTGGACTCCAAGTTTGTCCCATGGGACAACAGCTCCAAGTTTATAATGGAACTCAGTAGACAATTTGGTAAATTCACCTCACAAGCAATTTTTCAGCACTCTGTCCACTCTAAAATGCAATATCCACCTGTTTATATACTGAAAGGTATCTGCGAACCCAGAATTTAACCCTGTGAGATACTCTCAATACTCTAACAAAGCCCCTTCTTCTTCCAAAAATGAATTCTCAAGCCACTCCCATAAAACCAGACATCAGCCCAACCCCCTTGTTTTACAGACAGGAAGACTGAGATCCCAGGGAGTATTAGGTAATTACAATTAACATGAGTTTGGCAAGCATCAAAGGCCCACTGAATGCTATTCCCCCTCAGTGGAACTGCACTGGGCATGTTGGGAGGATGGCCAGACTGGCACTTGAGTCAGTGGAGCACTCCAAATACATGTGTCTGAGCCTAAGAAAACCTGAGTATTCAACCAAAAACTCCCGACCCCTACCCCAGCATAGAGAGCAGAGGGCAGTAGGCAGCCTTAACAGCTCGTTGGGGATGTAGACCAGAACCTAGAGATAATATCCCAACCTTCCTCCCCTCCTCCCAGGAGGCACAGCAGATTTATTCATATGGAGGCCATTATGAAGTGACAAAAAGACTGAGGAAAAAAGAAGGGCTGTAGAAACAGTCAGAAGAGATAACTAGCAATACTTGGGCAGATGCCTGTCTCCAGTTATTCGATAATTATTCCTCATTAGAGAGGAACTTCCAATCCTTTTTCTGTCCCCAGGGCTCACCCTTTGGCCCCCTGATTATTTTATGAAGCAATAGGGCCAGAGAAGGAAAGGGGCTTGGCCAAGCCCATACACTGAATTATTAGTAGCAGGGACCAGACCAAATATCCTCAGGCTCATGACTAGGCTCCCAATTTATCCCACTGCCCCTTTCTCTCTAGTCCTGAGAGTCTGTGAGCTGCATCCATCATGGGTCTGAAACTTTCCTTACAGTACCCAGAGGTCAGTTGTAGGACAGCAAGCTAACATTACTACTGCCATCGTCTCTCCTCCAGTTGCACATTTTATACATAAAGCTAAAACTGAATAAAACTAGGTTTTTAATAGACACTCATGTGAAAACCCTATCTCCACCCCGATATCCCTACTACTGCCTAAGGAAGAAAGGGGAGGAAGAGGAAGCGGGAGGGAAGAGAAAGGAAGAAAGAAAATACCTCTCCAAGAGATATACTGTCTGAATCATCATCTCGAATCATAAAATGTTATTGCTAGAAGGGACCCTGGAGGTCATCTAGTCATTATTTTTCATCATTATTCAAATGAATAAACCTGGCCCTTTGAGTAAGTGTAGACTTTTGCCACCTGAGGAAAAGACTGGCACACAGAGCAGAGTCTCCTGACTCCTGCCCCTAATAAGAATCCTTCTTAGTCCCTCCCCATCCTGTGCCGTCCCACTCTCTCCCCTCCACTACAGTATCTAAGCTACTGAGATCTGCTGCCCTTTTGAATGCAAGCTTCTCAAGTTATGTTTTATTCATCTTTGCTTTCCCAGTGCCTAGCAGAGTAAGCAGAGGTGAATTAGAGAGGGACACTAGCACATAGGGAGAGCAATGCCAAAGAATGTTGTCTGGAGAAAACATAAGCTTTCCTTGGCTTTAACATAAGCAGTCTTCAGAGCTGTGCAAGGTCTGGAATGTCTAGGTTCTAATTATTTTCTCCTTTCCAAAACTAGTGTCTACAACAGTTTAGCCAGGGATAGTAATCAAATTTGCTGTGCCATACTCTCCCTCACCCCAGTTTCCCCTCCCCTCCCCTTGGAGAACTATGATCAATAACTGGATGAAGGTAAATGAAAGCAGATGTAATAAGACCCTGCATGAGAAATCTTCCCCCCACCTTCTTCTCCTGTGTCCTCACCTCAATAAACTGCATCCCCATCTATACAACTGCACCAGGTAGAAATCTAGAAGTCTTCCTTGATTTCTTCCTTACCCTCCACACCAACAATCTTTGACAGTGTCTCACAACTCAATTCCATCTTCTTTTCTCTATACACACACACACACACACACACACACACACACACACACCCCCTTCATTGGAAACACCATCACCTCTTGCCTCCATTACTGCAAAAGCCTCCTAACTGGTCTCTTTGCCCATGGTGCTCTAGCCCTCCAATCCACTCCCCAAAGAGCCACTGATATCCTTCTAAAATGCATACAGGATCATGGTCCCCTCACCAAAATGAAGTCCAAACTCTTCAACCTGGGCAATAAGGTCCTTTCATGACTTGGCCTCTGCTCTGCCCACCTTGCCAGTCTCATCTCTTGCTACATCCACCCATCTCATGCTTTATGCTCCACTCAGAAATCTTGAGAAACTTACTTAACCCCTCTGGGTTTGTTTCCTCACCTACAGAATGGGAATTGTAACAGTATGTACCTCTCAAGATGGTTATGGAAAGAAATGAGTTAACACATGTTAAATGCTTAAAATGGCATCTGGTAGATATAGTAAATGGCCAAAAGTCTCACCTGTTACCACCACCATCTCTAGACTTGCTATTCCCTTCTGCCTAGAACAGTCTTACCTGTCTCCTCCTCAGCTCCCCAAATCTCTTCTTTTCCTAGCTTAGTCTTTTCTCTGAGGTCTAGGCCTAGCCAATTTCTCCGACGAACCCCCCCCCCCATCCTGACCCTCCAAGGCTGGGTTAGTTCCATTCCTCCGTGCTCTCATGGTGCTTGTCCCTGTCACAACACTTCTCACACTGCCTGTTTCCTTGCCTGTCTTCCCCGAGACACCCAAATTTCCAAGCTTAGTACAGTGAGGAGCAGATGTTTAATAACTGTTCTGTAAATGGAAAACTTTCCAATAATGAGGTGCCCAATGAAACAGAATCTCAACGGGTAGCCTATTCAAATGTTGGCTGGGTGGCTGGCTGGTCTACATGATTTTAAGTCCCTCAACTACAAGATTCTATCCAATAAACATTTCAATACACTCTGACCTTATTATCACACTCAGGGGTTTAGACTTTAATATGTAGGCAATGTTGGGCCATCAGATTTTTAAGGAAAGTGCAACATGCTCAGATCTGTGTTTGTTGCCCTATTATCCATCTTTGGAACACCTCCCATCCCAATCCCTGCTGGCATCATGACAAAATTCCAACTACACTTCACAAACATAAACACCACATCCCACCACCACACCACCCAAAACACACAAAGACACAGAAGTAGTCAAAACAAAGGGAATTTTGAAAGACTAAATGCAGCATTTAATTCCATCTTAACCACCTGCAAGCAATGAGGAGCCATAAATACCCTCTAGGAACCCAAAAGCTAATCCCTCTTGTGTGCCTTTATGGAAAGAGGAGGGCACAAAGAGGGAGCATTTCATAAAGATAATCCATTTAATCGTCCTGAGTAGTTCTGATCCGAGCTGCTGTCACAGCACTGCTATTGTTGATCACAACAGCCCCATATGCCCAAACCCAGGACAGCCAGAAAGGAAGATGCAAACAAAGCAAGGGTGGGGAGTTCTCTGGGTTCTATTTCAAGACCAGGAGTTCCCTTTGGAAGATACAGAAGGGGCAAGCAGAGATGTCCAAAAAAGGCTTCAGTGATAAAGAATTTTAATCTACGGAGCTGGGGTGGACTGGGGGAAGCTTAACCAGAGTGGTACAGCCAGGCCTAGGTTCTTGCTCTGGAGCTGCATGCCACACCTTACTGCAGATGAGAACTAATAATCATTTTGCATTTTCAGAGCACCTTGGGCTTAAGGGAGGCACTAAGAGTGCCAGCTTTGCCAGTCACAAAAGGACAAATGTTGTATGATTCCATTTATATGAAGTACCTAGAGTAGTCAAATTCACAAGGACAGAAAATAGAATGATGGTTGCCAGGAGGGAGAGGAGAGGAAGTAAGTGTTTATACAGAGTTTCAGCTGAGGTAGATGAAAAAGTTCTAGACACAGATGGTAGTGATGGTTGCACAACAGTGTGAATATATTTAACGCCACAGAACTGTACATTTAAAAACAGTTAAAATAGTAAATTTGATCTTACATGTATTTTTACAAAAAAATAAATAAAAAGCATACCAGCTTTAAAGTTATATTGTCTGCAGTTATCAATTACATGATCCTGAGCAAGTCATGTAACCTCTCTAATCCTGTTTCTTCTTCTGCAAAAGGAGTTTAATAATATACCTAATTCATACAGTAGCTCTGAGGACTAAATGAGATACTCTACAGAAAGTCCTTAATCCAGTGACTGGTACATGGAAAGTACTTAATAAATGTTAGCCTACTACTACAATGCACTTTCATAGCCATTTTTCATAGTCCCCACCCAACCCTGTGATAGTTTACAGATAAGGAAACTGAGGCTCAGAGAGCCACAATGAGTGACTGAGTTCATGATGCCACATCAAATCAAATCCTTTGTCCATGAGAGATGCCCTGTACTCACCACTTGTTAATCCGGTGATCTAAGTAAGGCCAAGTGCCCTAACCTTGCTATGTCTCCATTCTCAATTAGAGTTGTAAAAAGGAGATATAAACCAAACTCTGAGAGCTCCCTCACAGAACTGGATGAGAAATGAAATCAGGTAACAGTTATAAAAGAGAACTATAAACCATAAATAAAGTACTATAAAATAACAGTGGTGACTTATGAGAACTGGTACTCCTGTGCACAAAACCTGGCTTCCTTTTAATGCTGGGACTAAACAACTTCTTTGTGATTTCAAGTTACTTGGGATTCTTGGTCTTCAGACCTGAATAAGTAGTTTAGTGCCCTTTCAAAAGGTGGCAGAGTACGGTAGAAATAAAAATATTACTGCACTGGGAGTCAGAAGACTGGAATTCCAGTTGTGATTCTGTCACTAAAGCAGTCTGTGAATTTAGACAACTTACTTCCCCTTTCCAAGGTTCAGTTAACAGGAAAGAGGGAAAAGGCAGATAAAAAAAGTTAGACCAGATAAGACCCCTTCCAGGTCCTATATACCACTACTCTTAAATCCAGAATCTTGGAATAGGGGAGACTACAGCAGACCTCCAGACTCCAAAGAACTAAAGCACACATCAGGAGACATCGCAAGACCTGGCCTAGGAACTCCCCTGCCTGATCTTTAGACACCAGGGATCAAACACACTGGAAAACTAGAACACTTGCCAAAGTTAATTTTAGTTCACTTTTACCCCTCTGGGCCTTATCTGAAAATAAGAGAAATAAATCTCTATTTGAAGGCAGGAAGTTGAAGCAATTGACTTGAACCACTTTCTGCTCCCCCTCCCCCAACCAGGAGCTATAAATCTAAACACTACAGAGAACAAGCAAGGTTTGGTGGGAGGAACAAGCCACAGAAAACAAAAAACGGATGGACCTCACTGCTTTAAACGACTTACACCTTCCCTGAGCCAAAACCCCAAGGAACTTCAGTTGTGCTTGAGATCTGGAGTCCTCTGCATCCATCAGCTTCTAACGGGCAAGGAATCAGGGAGAACGGAGTTAGTTAGGTCTCCCAACTAACGATATGACTCAAAATCCGTTCTGCACTAAGAGATTACACAAGTTCACACTAAGAAATAAATAACAGGTACCAGCACCACGGCTTTACACTTCTGTGGCTCCTAACTGTGATTTGGAACACATTACTTAACCTCTCTGCGCCTTGATTGCTGCTTTTGTAAATGGGGATAACCTCAGAAGGCCGTCGTGAGCATTCTATGAAATAAGGCTTGCGAAGTTCCTGAGTCAAGTCCATTAAATGTTACCTGTTGGTATTAAACACTTCTCTCACACATTAGTTTCCTCCCTGAATCCACAAACACCCTGCGAGGCGGCTTTCTTTCTCCCTGTTCACTGAAAGGCAAACTGAGACTCGGCGGCGAAAAGGCTGCGTGAAGCGCGGAACACGGCCCCAGCTCGAGGGCCTGCTGTTGTTCCTCTATAAGCCCAAGGTGTGCAACAAGCCCAGGACCGGGAAAGGGGGGCCGAGGAGGCGCTCAGGCCCGTGGGGAGCGAGGCGGGACCAGTTTTGATCGCCTCCGGGAACCCGCAGACCCAGCCCGAGAGGGAGAGTCGGAAGAAGCCCGGGGCCGAGGCCAGAGCCGTGGCCCGGCCCGCCCGAGGCCTCCCCAGCGCGGCCTCCGCTCCCCCCTCCTCCCCTCGCCGGGCGGGGCGGGGCGGGGCTGGGCGCGAACACAAAAGACTCCAACTTCCGAGCGGGCGCGGGCCCACCCCGCCAACTCCGGGCCCAGGTCCTACCCGCGGGGAGGAGGCGGGCAGGGAACGCCAGGGCTGCCGGGACCCAGGGCGGCAGGCCCGGGTGGAGGGAAGGTGCGGGGGGAGGGGGCCGGGAGTTACTCCGGCTCCCGGGACTCCCCGCATGGCCGAAAAAAAGAGTTTCTAAAAATAGGCAGCGACCGGCGCGAAGAGGTGGGTGACCGAAAAGGAGCAAGGAGCACCCCCTCCCCGTACCTTTAAGGAGACGCCCGCGGCCCCCACTCACCCGCGCTGAGAGGTCTGGAGGAAGCCGCGCGGCGCGGAAGGAGGCGGTGCCGCCGCACTCGGGGGCGGAAGGGAGGGAGCGAGGGAGGGAGGAAGAAGGCGGCCCCGGCCGCAGCGTGAGGAACTGATCACACGCGCGGGAGTCGCCGCCGCCGCTACCGCCCCCTCAGCTTCTCTCTGCTCTGCCCACCCTGCGCCGCGCTGCTCGCGCACCCCGCCGCACTGACAGCGGCACGAGCCCCGCAGTCGCGAGTCCTTCCCTTGGCCGGCACCACTGAGGCGCGCCGGGGTGGGGGCGTCCGGAGCGGCTTCCCTCAACTCGGCCCCGCCCGCCACTCCGGCCCTGGCCCCGCCACCCCCTGCCCCCGCCTCTGTCTCCAGAGACGGGCCCGGCGACTCAAGCGCGAGGAGTCCGCAGCCCCGCCATGACACAGCCGGGCCCCCGAGGCGCAGGGGCTCTTCCTACCCCCTCAACCTAGCTTTGGAAAGGTCCAGAGCTACGGCGGGGAGAAGAGGAAGGAGGGGCCGGGGAGGGGCCTGACAGGGAGGAAAGACTGAGGTGGGACCCTGAGGAGGCGGGGCTAGGGCGGGAAGAGACACTGGTTTACACTGGAACCGAGCGTAAGGAGGGGCGGGGCTGAGAGAGTGATGATGCAGTGAAGAGAGGCGCGCGACACAAGTATGGAAGACATTGGCGGCCTCGCAGAGACGGGCTTGAAAGGAGGGGGTGTGGGCGGGGCTAAAGGGAGGCCTGCCCAGAGGAGGAGTCAAGGGTGGAGGGAGGCCCCGGCGAGGTTGGGGGAGGAGGGGCCCTTAACGGGGCGTGTTGGAGGCGGGGCTGAAGAGAAGCCCCAAACAGAGGAAAGACTGAAGCGGGACAGAAAGAGGCGGGCCCGGAAGCTGAGCCGGGAGGAGGGGGCCCAAAGGTGGCCACTCTGGGGAGGAGCCGGAAGGAGGCGTGACCCAAAGGCGATGGGGTTCGGGAGGGGGCTGGAGGTGGGCGGGGCCTGGAGATGGGGCCCAAACTAGTTGGCGGTGGGCGGTGCCCGAGGGATGCGGAAGAGAAGAAGTGGGACGGAGCGCCAGGGCCTTTCGCTTTGAAGGGAACCTGGTGAGTAGAGAAGGCGAAGATCCACGCTGCCATTTGGGAGTGGGCGGAGACGCCGCCGTGAGGGCGGGTCTGGGGAGGAGATGCCACTTTCACATTAAAAAAAGGTTAAATTCAAGCAGCTTTATCCTTTTGGGGTGCGAGAAATGTTTTATAATTTGATCTGGATCTGGATGTTTGTTCTCACTACTGAATAGAGTTCTCCTGTCGAAAACTCTCACCTAAATCAGTGTTCCAGCCTCCACGGAACAGCCGGAGGGGTCTTACCAGAGCACACGAGGATGGTAAGCCCTTCAGTCCTCAGCTGTAGTCTTCCCTGAACTCTGGGAAGACAAATTCTCCATGCATCGTCCGACCTGTGATTCTGTGATTGTATTTTTCACCTCCCTCTCTGTGTACCAGCCTTACCATGTTTGCTTGAATACACCACAATCTCTCAGTACCCTCTGATAAGGCACTTGGATTGCTCCTTCCCTTCTGCCTAGATGCCTCCTGTTCATCCTTCAACACTCAGCTCAAGAACCACCTCCTCTGAGAGGCCTTCTCTGACCTCCCGTCAGCACCCCCACCCCACCAGGAAAGTTGAAGCACTCATCCCTTCCTGTTCATGGCCTCAGTTATAAAACTTCCCTGTGCAGGTGACATCGTCTTCCCTGCTGGCATCCTGCTGACACTGAGGATTATGTTCATGCCCTATAAGGTCCTGTGTGACCTGCCTCCTACTCTTCTTATCCCCTATTGTATTGCTCTCACCACCTCTCACTCTACTCCAGCCACATTGGCCTCCCTCCTGTTCTTCTGACATACCAAGCATACGGCTAACCTTAGGGCCTTTGCACTTGCTCTTGTGTCTGCCTCAAATGCTCTCCTCCCAGGTATTGGCATGGCTCACTCCTTCAGGTCTCTGCTCAAATGTCACTTCCTCAGGCCTCTCTGAGGAAGTGACCCACATTTAAAATAGCAACGCTCCACTCCTCTGCACTTCCTCACACACTTTCTTGTTGAATTTTTCTCCATAGCACTTATCGCCACCTGAAATATTACATGTTTATTGTTTCTCTCCCATCCCTACCTTCCACTACAGTGTGATCACCACAAAGATAGGATTTTGTCTGTTTTGCTCATTCCTCAGTACCCAAAACAGTGGTTCCTCATTTAATATTTGTTGAATGAATGGCTATGAATTCAACAAAGAAATGCTAGGAATACTCTGCATCGTCCAGAAGAATCCCTGAAGATTAGAGTATAAAGGGAGATGTTTCTGAGGAAACGTGCTGGCAACACTAGCTAACATGGAGCATTTACTAGTTGCCAGGCAATCTGCTAAGCGCTTTTCAAGCTGATTCCCACAACAGCCCTATGAGGTAGGTACTATTATAATCCCTATTGTACAGAAGCTCTGGCACGGAGATTAACTTTCCCAAGGTCACACAGTTAATAAGTGGTGGGGTCCAACTTTAGAACCTGCATGCTGAATCACTATACTGTCCTACCTTCTAATTATTAAAGATCTACCACTATTGGTCCAATAAAGACAAAGAATGAGAATGAGACATCCTTTTGCCTTCTGAGCAGTGTAGTATATAGGGTCTGATGCCTAGAGTTGTGGCAGAATTTTTCCTTAGCCACCATATTAGTCAGGGTTCTCCAAAGAAACAGAACCAGTAATATATATTTAGATATATAGAAGAGATTTATTACAGGAATTGGTTAACAGTTGTGTGGGCTTGAGAAGTTCCATGATCTACCGTCTGCAAGCTAGAGAATGAGGAAAGCTGATAGTATAATTCAGTCCAGGTCCAAAAGCCCAAGAACCAGGAACACCGATGTCCAATGTCCTGGGCAAGAGAAAATGGATGTCTCAGCTCAAGCAAAGGAGCAAGTTCACCCTTCCGTCTTTTTGTTCTATTCAGGCTTCACCAGATTGGATGATGCCCACCCACATTGCCTTTCTTTACTTAGTCTACCAATTCAGATGCTAATCTCTTCCAGAAACACCCTCAAAGACACACCCAGAAATGTTTTACCAGCTATCTGGGCTAAGGCCCATCAAGTTAACACATAAAATTAACCATCACAGCCACCATGAGGGAAGTCAGCTAGAGAACAAAGCCATCACATAGAGGAGGGTAGGACTGAGAAAATAT
Source organism: Eubalaena glacialis (assembly GCF_028564815.1). NCBI lineage: Eukaryota > Metazoa > Chordata > Mammalia > Artiodactyla > Balaenidae > Eubalaena > Eubalaena glacialis. Next base: position 25,817,798 of record NC_083728.1, read on the forward strand.
TGCAGAAAAAATGAGCCAGAGACCTGATAAAGCCATACCTGAAGCTTGACCCACCTCTGGACTTTTCTTTGGACCAATACCTCTTTAGAGTTTGAGTATTTTGAGTTGGGATTTTTTGTGTGTGTGTAATTTACAATAAAAACAGACCTCCTAACAAAAACAGATGAGAAGGTTTCAACAGGTGGAGGTATTAATGCCTCACATTTTTATGAGGTATTTGTTTACAGAATGCTGGAGGGGATTCCAGACAGAGGGAATAGCAAATATGAAGACAGGAATGTAAGAGCTAAGTGTTTCTGCAGTGCAAGGTATGAGTTGAGTTGAGAAAGATGAGATATAAAAGGTAGGGTAGAACTAGTATCTGGAGGAACTGGTTTCTCCACTCAACTTCGTAGATGATGGGAATCATTGAAAGGTTCTGAGCAGAAGTTGCTTTGAAATGATAAAGTGTCAAGGTTGGAAGAACCTTTAAAAGCAATCTGGTTCAACTCTAGGATCTGTTTTTGTCCGCATTTCATGGATGAGGAAATGTGACAGGCCAATCTGTCACAAATGGTAGGTGAAGGAGCAAGGATTTGAACCCAGGGCCATCTGAGCCCCAACACATGCTATCAGTGACCTCCTCTGTCCACCATTGGAATTAATTCTGCCTTCTGAGCTCACCCTGAATGGGCAAATCCTTTTTCAGAGATTTGACAATGATATTTGTAGAGCTACCCAGATTAGGATTAAGAAGATGGATTCAGGGGAGAGAAGAGTAGAGGGACCCAACAGGTGTCTTCATTGGAGGCAAAGAAAAAAGGAGATGAGGGAAGCAGGCGAATGAAGAGGAGGGAGCAGACAACAGAGAGGTGATGGGGAGAATCAGCAGGACCTGAAGAAGGAGCAGATGGAGATGGAGGGATGCAAGAAGGAAGAATTCATTAAGGAAGACACAGGCTTGTCATTAGAACAGGGATTGCAAAATCAGATACCAACAGAGCCAAGTAAGTACCATAAATGAGCAAAGTGGGTCAGGTATAAGATAATAGAGAGTCATGGGGTCTGCAGCAAGCTGGGAGTTCATGCTCCTTCTAAAGAAGGCACCTACTACTCATGTGAGAGTATGGGCTCCCAGTGTGGGCAGCTGCCAGGTCTGAGAAGAAAAATAAGCTCTAAATTCAAATTCTTACACAAAAATCTTCTGGTTTTTAAATGCTGGAAACTAATTCAAATTTTAAAAAGAAAAAAACACTGTGCTGGCCAAAAGACACACATCTTAAGGCTGGGTTTGGCCTGTGGGCTGCCAGTTCATGCCTTCTAATCAGTTTGGATCCAAACTCCCGTTCACTGCTTAACAACACTGTGTGCTCTCGAGCAAGTTACTTCACCTTTGAAGTCCCAGGTTCTTTTTTATTTCCCCTGATTTAATTTTTTTTTAATTTTATTGAAGTATAGTTGATTTACAATGTTGTGTTAATTTCTGCTGTACAGCAAAGTGATTCAGTTATACATATTTATTCTTTTTCATATTCTTTTCCATTATGGTCTATCACAGAATATTGAATATATTTCCCAGTGCTATACAGTAGGACCTTGTTTATCCATCCTATATATAATAGTTTGCAACTGCTAGTCCCAAACTCCCAATCTTTCCCTCTCCCACTCCTCTCCCCCTTGGCAACCACAAGTCTGTTCTCTATGTCTGTGAGTCTGTTTCTGTTTCATAGATATGTTCATTTATGTCATATTTTAGATTCTACATATAAATGGTATCATATGGTTTTTGTCTTTCTCTTTATTACTTCACTTAGTATGATAATCTCTAGGTCCATCCATGTTGCTGCAAATGGCATTATTTCATTCTTTTTTATGGTTGAGTAACATTCCATTATATACGTGTGTGTATGTGTGTGTGCGTGTGTATCCCACATCTTCTTTATCCATTCATCTGTCAATGGACATTTAGTTTGTTTCCATGTCTTGGCTATTGTGAATAGTGGTGCTATGAACACAGGGGTGCATGTATCTTTTCAAACTATAGTTTTGTCTGGATATATGCCCTGGAGTGAGATTGCTGGATCATATGGCAACTTTATTTTTAGTTTTTTGAGGAACCTCCATACTGTTTTCCATAGTGGCTGCACCAATAAGTCCCAGGTTCTTATCTGACCCCACATCATAGGGTTGCTGTAGGATTTTTAAATTTATTTTTAAAATATTTTACTTGTTTATTTATTTATATGGCTGCACCGGGTCTTAGTTGTGGCACGTGGGATCTTCGTTGCGGTGTGCAGGGTCTTTAGTTGCAGCATGCGGGATCTAGTTCCCCAACCAGTGATCAAACCTGGGCACCCTGCATTGGGAGCACGGAGTCTTAACCACTGGACCACCAGGGAAGTCCTAAGGGCTTTTCATTTATTTGTTTGTTTGTTTATTAATTAACAGTAAAGTTATTTTTTAAAATTTATTTTATTTATTTATTTTTGGCTGTGTTGGGTCTTTGTTGCTGCGCGTGGGCTTTCTCTAGTTGCGGCGGGAGGGGGCTACTCTTCATTGCAGTGTGCAGGCTTCTCATTGCGGTGGCTTCTCTTGTTGCAGAGCACGGGCTCTAGGCACGTGGGCTTCAGTAGTTGTGGCTTGCAGGCTCAGTAGTTGTGGTGCACGGGCTTAGTTGCTCTGCAGCATGTGGGATCTTCCCAGACCAGGGCTCAAACCCGTGTCCCCTGTATTGGCAGGCAGATTCTTAACCACTGCACCACCAGGGAAGCCCCAGGACTTTTTAAAATAAGACAAATGTATGTAGAGCACTTAGCATTCAGTGCCTGACATAGAGCAAAACACTCAGAATGGTTTTATCATCAGTGTGAAAGTTATTCTTTCTCCTATAACCCATAAACTCATGAACTATTAGAAAAGAAAATGTCCCCAAAGACATCTCATCCAGGGGTTTTAAACCTGTTAAGCTACAGAGACCTCTTTTAAGGCAGACCTTTCACAGAAAGGCAATGCATAATCAGATGGGGGAGGGGTGTGGCTTTGTTTGAAGTGAGGGAGGGGAACCCAGAGTCCTGCCTAGTAGGCTTCCCCACCCCAGCCACAAACCACCCTCAAACAGTGGTCCCTCCACAGGGTGTTGCAGAACACGGCTTTGAGAATCACCATTCTATTCCAGGTGATAAGGAAACAGATAGGAAACTGAGGCTCAGAAAGGAAAGGAAACTGAGGCTCAGAAAGGTACAGAGATTTGCCTAAGGTTCAGTGACAGGGAGGGATTCCTGCTTCCCAAGCTAATGCACTTCCCAACTGGAATGACACACCCTCCTTCCTGTCCACCTGCTTGAGAATAAACCCTCTTTTGGCCCCTCCCTGACTGGGGTGAGGAGTAGCCCAACTAGCATTGCCCCAGAGCCCCAGGATGTAGCCAGGGTTCTCAGCTGCAAATTGAAAAAAAAAAAAAAACCCAAAAAACTCAGGCTAACAGAAACAGAAAAGGAATTTATTAAAAGGGTATTGGGGAGCTCCCAGAACTGATGGGAAGGCTGGACAACCAGGCTCAGAGAATTGAAATGACGGGATCAGGGACTTGGATGTTGCTAGGACTCTTTTTCCTCAGTCCTTGTCTTTCATTCTCTGTGTGTGAGCTTTTCTCCTCAAGGCTGGACACTTGGCTGCAGCAGCTCTCAGCACTCAACAACTCTCAGCTGCTCCACTAGTGAGACAGAGGCTTTCTGCTTCTAGTCTTGACAGAAATTTAAGCCTTCCTTAAGGGAAGGACTTAGATTGGTCCAACATGAGTAGGTGCTCATCCCTAGACCAGTTATCCATGGGTGCGGGGCCAGGTACTGTGACCGGCCCACCTTGAGCCAGGTGCCTACTCTTTAACCAATCATTGTGAATAGAGAGGTTGGGTGAATAAGTAGATGGCAGTGCCTGTTGGAACCGTATGGTCAAAGGGGAAGGAGAATTTCTCTCCTCCAAGAAGCCTATCTTATCTCCCTTGCCATACACATTTGCAATTAGCTAAGTATAAATGAAATGCTTCACTCTCCAAGATTTGTTGCCCTTGGTTTATAACTATTAAAGCATGCATCCAGCTCAACTAGAGCATGGAAGCCTGTCTTGTCCACTTTTGTAGCCTTCCAGCACAGTCAAACAAGAAGCCCCCATGAGTGCTCTCAGGTTAGACTAGATTGAGCTGACCTTTGGAGATATTTAGTCCAACTTGCCCATTTTACAGATAGAGAAGTACGCCTAGAGAGGGGAACTCACACGTCACATATGCTGAAAGCAGAAGAGTTGCAGAACTAGGGCTAGAGCCTTCTCAACTTCTACTACAGGGCAGGTTAAATTCTGTGTTTAACATTTGGATGCACCTGTTGGAAAGTCTTAGGAGCCTGGAGCTCCCAAGTGTTCAATCATTGGTGACATCAGAGCCAGAAATCAAATGATCAGGCCTTAGTTCCAACCCCAAACCTGTCTCTTACTGGACAAGCTCCTGAAGCTAAGCCCCAAATTGCACCTCTGTAAAGTGGGCATAAGTTATGTTTACCTTGACAGTTGCTGGGAAGACTAGAAATAATGTGTATAGTATCCCCTGACACATAGAAGTTCCTCAAGAAATGGTAATGTCTTCTAATGATTGTTATTGATGATAAAGAAGATGAAAAACAAGAGCCCTGACTTCTCAAAGGGAAGAGAATCATTCCTGAGGTTGGTCTCTTGGAAAACATGAATCCATATCTTCTCTATCCCAAACAAATTCCCTCTGGCAGGGAACAAAGGAAATCCCTTTGTTAGGAAGGAAGGAAGGAAGAGAAGGAAGAAGAGTTGGCAGACTGTGATTGTCTCTGCCTCTCTATGAACCTTGCTCTGCTTCCCCTACCACAAACTGCTCCATCCCACTGCCATGCTGAATTCAGGTCACACTCACACTAGTGTGAGACCACTAGCTTTGTGGCAGAATTAGGGGATCCCCATGATAGTAGATAGCAGGCTTGGAGCACCTGCTCCTGGCAGTTCTAGGTTATGGGGGAAGTTCTCATAGGTCAATGCAAGGTTGTGTGTGTCACATTTCTCACCGGCTCAGCCCTCAGAGCCTTGTCTCTCCTCTCTACCTTACTACTAGGTCTCCAAATTAGTTTTTTTTATCAAACAATAGACAGGCTAGCATCTTTAAAGTATGGCCTTCATTAAGTAGGGAGAAAATCATTCCACACCTTCCCTCCCAATGCCTCCCTCACCAGGGCCTTCCAGTCACCTAACAAGAGGGGACACCTCCCCCCACTTCCCAGTGAACTTCGCTCCACCCCCAACGCCACCCATTGCATCCATAAGCAGCAACACCAAGATCAGATGCTGCGACATTAATTGAAATTGACATTAAGGGCTCGCTTGCTCAAGCAGAAGCACATTCAAAGAAATATAAACAAGGAAAGCTTTGCGTCTGTGGCATCTGTTCTAATGAGAAAAACCATCTCTAGAGCATCTTATTGAAAAAGGATTAAGTGTCCAGGAAACAACAGACACCCAAGGCCTTCCACCCCCTCCCCACCCCCAATATTCAGAAGAATCACACGCACTTCCTGAGATTTTTCAATCTATCTTGCTTCTGTCCTGGCCTCCCAGATGCATTTCTGCAATTGTCCACCACATTCCCCTTTATGTTCTCCATCTGCTTCTCCAAATCCACTTCTCCATATTTTAACAGTTCTCAGTCAGATGTTCTTTTTGCTGTTGTACCTCAAGAGTTCTTGACCATGTGGCCCAAAAACTTAGCTTTGGATCCAATCAGGAGACCCTAAGACTAAGAGTCCTAGCTGGGATAGAGAGGAAGATACACAATTATGCAGGTTTCTGCATAAAGAACATAAAATTGTTCTTCAAATTGTGCTCTAAGTGATACATCATGTTTTTAAAGGGTGTCAATGGGTGGTTGTTGGTTACAGATACTGTTTTTGCCTGCACAGTATCATGTCCCCCTTTTATTGACATCAGTTTCTGACTTTCCTATGAACCTCCACTCCCATTCTTGGTCCAGCCCATAAAGAGTGTGGATGCCAAAGTTAGACTGCCTGAGTTTGAATCCTAGCTCTGCCTTTTACTAGCTGTGTGAACCAGGGCAAGTTCCTTAACCTCTCTATGCCTCATATAAATAATATGGGGAATTGTCAAAGTTAGTAGAAGGAAAGAAATCATAAAGATCAGAGCAGAAATAAATGAAATAGAAACAAAGAAAACAATAGCAAAGAGCAATAAAACTAAAAGCTGGTTCTTTGAGAAGATAAACAAAATTGATAAACCTTTAGCCAGACTCATCAAGAAAAAGAGGGAGAGGACTCAAATCAATAAAATTAGAAATGAAAAAGGAGAAGTTACAATGGACACCGCAGAAATACAAAGCATCCTAAGAGACTACTACAAGCAACTCTATGCTAAAAAAATGGACAACCTGGAAGAAATGAACAAATTCTTAGAAAGGTATAACCTTCCAAGACTGAACCAGGAAGAAATAGAAAATATGAACAGACCAATCACAAGTAATGAAATTGAAACTGTGATTAAAAATCTTCCAACGAACAAAAGTCCAGGACCAGATGGCTTCACAGGTGAATTCTATCAAACATTTAGAGAAGAGCTAACACCCATCCTTCTCAAACTCTTGCAAAAAATTGCAGAAGAAGAAACACTCCCAAACTCATTCTATGAGGTCACCATCACCCTGATACCAAAACCAGACAAAGATACTACAAAAAAAGAAAATTACAGACCAATATCACTGATGAATATAGATGCAAAAATCCTCAACAAAATACTAGCAAACAGAATCCAACAACACATTAAAGGGATCATACACCATGATCAAGTGGGATTTATCCCAGGGATGCAAGGATTCTTCAGTATATGCAAGTCAATTAATGTGATACACCATATTAACAAACCGAAGAATAAAAACCATATGATCATCTCAATAGATGCAGAAAAAGCTTTTGACAAAATTCAACACTGATTTATGATAAAAACTCTCCAGAAAGTGGGCATAGAGGGAACCTACCTCAACATAATAAAGGCCATATACGACAAACCCACAGCAAACATCATTCTAAATGGTGAAACACTGAAATCATTTCCTCTAAGGTCAGGAACAAGACAAGGATGTCCACCTCGCCACTATTAGTCAACATAGTTTTGGAAGTCCTAGCCACAGTAATCAGAGAAGAAAAAGAAATAAAAGGAATACAAATTGGAAAAGAAGAAGTAAAACTGTCATTGTTTGCAGATGACATGATACTATACATAGAGAATCCTAAAGATGCCACCAGAAAACTACTAGAGCTAATCAATGAATTTGGTAAAGTTGCAGGATACAAAATTAATGCACAGAAATCTCTTGCATTCCTATACACTAACAACGAAAGATCAGAAAGAGAAATTAAGGAAACAATCCCATTCACCATTGCAACAAAAAGAATAAAACACTTAGGAATAAACCTCCCTAAGGAGGTAAAAGACCTGTACTCAGAAAACTATAAGACACTGATGAAAGAAGTCAAAGATGACATAAACAGATGGAGAGATATACCATGTTCTTGGACTGGAAGAATCAATATTGTGAAAATGACTATACTACCCAAAGCAATCTACAGATTCAATTCAATCCCTATCAAATTACCAGTGGCATTTTTTACCGAACTAGAACAAAAAATCTTAAAATTTGTATGGAGACACAAAAGACCCCAAATAGCCAAAGCAGTCTTGAGGGAAAAAGAGCTGGAGGAATCAGACTCCCTGACTTCAGACTATACTACAAAGCTACAGTAATCAAGACAATAATGGTACTAGCACAAAAACAGAAATATAGGTCAATGGAACAGGATAGAAAGGACAGAGATAAACCCACGCACCTATGGTCAACTAATCTATGACAAAGGATGCAAGGATATACAATGGAGAAAAGACAATCTCTTCAATAAGTGGTGCTGGGAAAACTGGACAGCTACGTGTAAAAGAAGGAAATTAGAACACTTCCTAACACGACACACAAAAATAAAATCAAAATGGATTAGAGACATAATGTAAGACCAGACACTATAAAACTCTTAGAGGAAAACATAGGAAGAACACTCTTTGACATAAATCACAGCAAGATCTTTTTTGATCCACCTCCTAGAGTAATGGAAATAAAAACAAAAATAAACAAATGGGACCTAATGAAACTTAAAAGCTTTTGCAAAGCAAAGGAAACTACAAACAAGACAAAAAGATAACCCTCAGAATGGGAGAAAATATTTGCAAATGAATCAACGGACAAAGGATTAATCTCCAAAATATATAAACAGCTCATGCAGCTCAATATTAAAAAAACAAACAACCCAATCAAAAAATGGGCAGAAGACCTAAATAGACATTTCTCCAAAGAAGACATACAGATGGCCAAGAAGCACATGAAATGCTGCTCAACATCACTAATTATTAGAGAAATGCAAATCAAAACTACAATGAGGTATCACCTCACACCAGTTAGAATAGCCATCATCAGAAAATCTACAAACAACAAATGCTGGAGAGGGTGTGGAGAAAAGGGAACCCTCTTGCACTGTTGGTGGGAATGTAAATTGATACAGCCACTATGGAGAACACTATGGAGGTTCCTTAGACAACTAAAAATAGAATTACCATATGACCCAGCAATCCTACTACTGGGTATATACCCAGAGAAAACCATAATTCAAATGGACACATGCACCCCAATGTTCATTGCAGCACTATTTACAATAGCCAGGTCATGGAAGCAACCTAAATGCCCATCGACAGACGAATGGATAAAGAAGTTGTGGTACATATATACAATGGAATATTACTCAGCCAAAAAAAGGAACGAAATTGGGTCATCTGTAGAGACGTGGATGGATCTAAAGACTGTCTAGAGTGAAGTAAGTCAGAAAGAGAAAAACAAATATCATATATTAACGCATATATGTGGAACCTAGAAAAATGGTACAGATGAACTGGTTTGCAGGGCAGAAATAGAGACACAGATGTAGAGAACAAACGTATGGACACCAAGAGGGGAAAGCAGTTTGGGGCGGGGGTGGTGCTGTGATGAACTGGGAGATTGGGATTGACATATATACACTAATATGTATAAAATAGATAACTAATAAGAACCTGCTGTATAAAAAAATAAATAAAATAAAACGAAAACAATAAAAAGGAATATGGGGAATTGTGGGGAGGGTTATATGAGTTAATTCGCATAAGGTGTGGCTGGTGCATAGCGAACACTCACTAAATCTCATCTGTTATCACTATTCCTATTTAGTTCAGAATGGGCTGACCCCATTGCCCCTAGCTCTGGTGATAGCACTTGACTCAGTCCTGGCCAATCAGGACATTCCCCCCACCTCACTATGGAAGGCAGCCATATCAATCATTTGGACTGGTGGACTTCCCTGGTGGCGCAGTTGTTAAGACTCTGCACTCCCAATGCAGGGGGCCCAGGTTCAATCCCTGGTCGGGGAACTAGATCCCACATGCATGCCTCAACTAAGAGTTCACATGTCACAACTAAGGAGCCTATGTGCCGCAACTAAGGAGCCCGCCTGCTGCAACTAAGACCCAGTGCAACCAAATAAATAAAAATAAAAAAAGTAAAAGAGCTAGAAAATGCATGGAATAATTATTTCTTTGAAAAAAAAATCATTTGGATTGGTACCATGAGTTGAAACCTAATCTGGTTTCTGAAAACCTGGTCTTGGCAGTCCAAAGCTGTAAAGCAAAAGGTAGCATCAGGTTCTGGGCTGGTTCATCAGGAGAGATAATTCTGAGTAGGGAGACTCAGGGACTATCAAATGTCATCCTGCAGGCGAGGTGCACTCTCTCTACTCTAGCCATTGGTCAGACACCATGAAAATATTTGTGTTATACCATTATTTTGGTGGACCCCAATGAACCACACTTCCCATTAGCCATGCTCTTTTTTTTTTTTTTTGGCCGCGTTGGGTCTTCGTTGCTGTGCGCAGGCTTCCTCTAGTTGCCGCAAGTGGGGGCGACTCTTCGTTGTGGTGCGCGGGCTTCTCATTGCGGTGGCTTCTCTTTGTTGCAGAGCCCAGGCTCTAGGCACGTGCACTTCAGTAGTTGTGGCTCAGGGGCTCTAGAGCACAGGCTCAGTAGTTGTGGTGCATGGGCTTAGCTGCTCAGCGGCATGTGGGATCTTCCCAGACCAGGGCTCAAACCCGTGTCCCCTGCACTGGCAGGCGGATTCTTAATCACTGCGCCACCAGGGAAGTCCCTAGCCATGCTCTTATGTAATCTCCTCTTGGGCTTGGCCATGTGACACACTTTGGCCAATAGGACATCAGCAAGCATGACGCAAGCAGAGACAATAAATGCTTGCGTGCTGGCTTGTCCTCTTGGAATGCTCGTTCTTGGGAGCCCTGAACAACCATCTACGAAGTGTGGCTGGAGAGACCACATGGAGAGAATCAGAATCCCAGCCATCAACCTACCTGCCAGCTGAATGCAACCACAAGAGTGATCACCAGCAATATCAGCAGAAAAACCACTCACCTAAGCCCAGCCCAGATTGCACAATCACAAGCAAATTAAATGGTTGTTTTAAACCATTAAGTTTTGGGGTGCTTTTTAACTTAGCAATAGACAATCAAAACAGCAATCATGGGAATTCCTTGGCAGTCCAGTGGTTAGGACTCCACGCTTTCACTGCTGAGGGCGAGGGCTCGATCCCTGGTCCGGGAACAAGGATCCCGCAAGCCGCGGGGCGTAGCCAACAAAACAAAACAAAACAGCAATCATGTTTAATAAACTCTCCTAGCTCTACAGAGTTCTCAAAGCCTTCCCACATCTAAGAGAGTGTGATTCTTGTTCTCCTGTTGGGAAAGCTGAAGCCCAAGGAGGAAAGCGACAGCCCCAGCCAAGCAGAGGCAGAGTTGCCACGCTCATCCGTTTTGTAATCAGCTCCTTCTACAGTATTTCCCACTGCGCATGAAAAAAACTTATAAACAGCAGCAGAAGGAAGTGTTGTGTAGAAGGAGCATTGGCCTGGGAGTCACAGTGGCCCAGTTTGAAGTTGGCCGTTGCTTCGCTGTATGAGCTTAGACAACTCCAACTGCTTCTGCTTCCCCCTCTGAGCCTCAGTCTTTCCAATGGTTCAGTGAGGGAGAAACAAACTCAGAAGTTCACAGGACCTGGGAGATAACAGACAAGGGAAGCAGGTGGTGGGTGCGGGGGGGAAGCTGTGTTAGTGGGTGAGTGCATGCCCATCTAAGGGAGGTCGTGGCTACCCAGCTCCAGCTGGGCCCAGCATGGCCAGATAGCCTGGTTATGTTTTCCTTAGAGAGACAGGAAATATAGGTTATGAAGCAAAGTTTTCCAACGTTAAAATATTATGAATTCAATTGAATTTTTTTTAATGTTGTGTAGGACCAAAAATTACATCCATTTAGCCTTCAGGCTGCTGTTTTGAAACCTTTTGACCACATAATTTCAAAATGTCCTTCCAGAGTTTACACTGGCATCAAAGAAGTATTCCTACCTATCCTCCTCTGCCCTACACACACAGAGCAGCTCCTTCTATCACACTCAGGTCATAGAGGCTGAGTAACAGGGAAACCTTGGGTGTGGCCACCATCTTTCTCTCCATGGACTCCAGCCCTCTCACCCTTCTGACTATAGGGAAAGGGGTGCAGAGATCCAGCCTCAAATGCCTAAAGTTGACAGGGCCTCATGGAGGGCCAAAAGTGGAAGGGAAGTAACACATATTAAGCCCTACTTTGTGTCAGGCATTGTGGTAGACTCTTTATAGCATCACCTAGTGGTGAAGAGCCCAGGCCCTCCAGTCATACACACCTGGGTTTGAATCCTGGCTCTGACGCTTGTAAGCTATGTATCCTTGGGCTTGTCCCTCTCCTGGCCTCAGTTTACTCATCTGTAAAACAGAAATCATAATGTTTCCAGTTTCTCAAGGCTTTGGTGGGGATTAAATAAGAAAATGTATATTTGGCAGATATTGTGAATTGGCTACCCCCAAATTCTTTACAACATCCCTTGCCACGAAGGCTGGCTTGGTGTTCTAGGCTTCCTAGCAGGTAAGGTTGCACGAACAACCCAGATGACAGAGTTTTGGCCAATGATATGCAAGTGGAAGTTGCTTGGTGTTACTTACCAGAAAAGTTTTTTTTTAATATTTACTTATTTGGTTGCGTCAGGTCTTAGCTGCAGCAGGCAGGATCTAGTTTCCTGACCAGGGATCAAACCCGGGGCCCCTGCATTGGGAGCGTGGAGTCTTAGCCACTGGACTGCCAGGGAAGTCCCAGAAAAGTTTTTTAAAAAGACAGGCTCAACTGACATTCTTCAGCCTTTTGCGCTTCCCCTCATGTTCTGCCTGGAACAGAGACGTGATGGACAGAGGAACAGCAGCCATCTTGAAATCTTGGGAACAGAGGTTGACTTGATAAGAATGTTAAAGCAGAAAGATGGAAAGAGCCTGGATTTCTCCAGACTTCTAATGTTAGATAAATAAAGCTCCATAAAATGTATGTGCCACAGTTACTTTTCATCTATGCTACTTGCTGTCAAGCACATTTCTGACTCACACAGTATAATACCTGGTTCACTGCAATACTCAATAAATATTAGCTATTGTTATTTTGCCTATGTTACTTTTCATAATCATAACCATGGGTGGTTATGCTGCGGGTGTTATCACCCTCAGTTTAGAAGTGGAGAAATTCAAACTTCTTCCCAGAATGGGTTGTAAAATTTCAGCGAGATGGGTAGCCATAATAACAGCAAACATTTATCCTTGCTTGCTATGTTGCTGGCAGAGTTCTAAGTACTTCACATATATAAACTCAGTTACTTCCTACAGCAAACCTGGAGGAAAACACTTTTATTCCCACATGAAAGATGAGGAAACAGGGTCAGAGAGGTTAAGAGATTTGCAAGGTCATGTAGCTAGCCAGCACTAGATTCAGGATTCGAACTCTGCAGTCTTAGGACAGTGTCTGGCATCTGTGTGTCTGTGTGTCTGTGTGTGTGTGTGTGTGTTTAATTAGAAAAAAAGAGTGCAGCTCATAGATGTTAAGTGACTTGTCTAAAGCCATACAGACAGAAAGAGGTGGCTGAACCCAGGATTTGGACCCAAGTCTGGCTGACTCCAGACCCACATCATTAAGGGAATCCCTGTGGGTGAAGAAGTGTGTGGCCTGCCATGTTGGGTTTTTTTGTTTTTTTTGTTTTTCTTACTGGAATTTTTCTTTCTTTTTTGTCTTTGAATTTTTGAATTTTATTTTATTTATTTTTTATACAGCAGGTTCTTATTAGTTATCTATTTTATACATATTAGTGTATACATGTCAATCCCGATCTCCCAATTCATCACACCACCACCCCTCCCCGCCACTTTCCCCCCTTGGTGTCCATACGTTTGTTTTCTAGTGGTCTGCCATGTTGAAGAATCACATATGTTTTCACTATGAGGCAAGGCTTTGCAGAAGGAAAAGCCTAGAGCCATCCTCAAGGCTGCTGCCCTATCCAGATGAAGAATCTGAGGCTCAGAGAGGGAACACAACTCACCCAAGTTCGTCCAGCTGAGAGGGCAGTGATGGGCCAGGAATCCAGCTCTACTCCATGACTGTGGGGACTAAGCGGTCTGAGGAGATCTGTTCATCCTTGATCGCAATGAGCCTTGGAGACAGAAATGTAGCAGCAGCAAGGGACAACCCAGACATTACTTGTATTAATTAAGAGGGCATTATATTGAAGGGACACACGCAGGCCATCAGTTACCAGCCTGTGCTCTGACAGCCTCACCATTCTCTATGAGTCCAGCTGGGCTTGTGTGGGGTGCAGAGAGCTGCCCCTCACACCCTGGCTCTCTACTAAAGTGCTTAACTGTCTGAGAGAAAATACCAGCACTCCTGCCCAGCTCTGGGTGAAGTTGCAATAAACTAATTGAAATTAAGTGGCTTGGATCTCAGAAGGGAAGGGGCCACTGGTAGGGAAATATAGAGCACACATTCATTCAACAAATATTTGTTCAGCATCTTATGTGCCAGGCACAGTGCTATGAGCTATGAATATGGCAATGATCAAAGCAGGTAAAGGCCCCGTCCTCATGGAGATCATATTTGTGGGAGGATTGAAATCTACCCTCTACAACTCATAGGTGCAATAAAAGTATAGGTTCTTTATTTTTTATAAGTGACAGGTTTTTTTTTTCTTGTGCCTCCCCTATCTATTATTGAGAGAGAAAAATATAAACCTGATTATTAACAGTAACTTAGTCTCTTCCAGTTTAAAACCATCTCACATAAGTTAGTGCTTAGTATCTTTTGAGAAAAATGTTCATCTTTCTGTGCCTTCACCCCTTCCTCTACTCAAGATGGTGTCTGGGTGTTGGCCAATCCACATATGGATCCTTGTGCTGTCCTTGGACTGTTAACTAAGAGGCCAGGGGACAGCACATGGACCTATATGTGGACCACCCTCCCCTCCCCACTGATTCAGTGGTAGGCTGGGAAACCCCAGGATATCTTGGTTTAGAGGAAGGAAAACCCATCTGTAGCCAACTGCCAGAGCCCCACCCATATCTCCTCAGCACCCCACCCATGCTCCAAGGATGATTACTGCAGCTATGACCCAAAAGACCTGGCCACAGGAGCATGCTTGGCCTGTGCACTGGACAAGGCAGAAGTACTAGTGATGTAATGCCCACAAAAATACCCTTAAACCAATGACCAATGGGGAGTTGATGGCTACACCATTGTCCTCACCCATTGTATGGAATAACTCTGAGGGGTGTTCTTAATTGCCTCCCAGAGTTCCCCAGTGGGATTAGGCTTCAGTTGCCCACAGTGGTAAATTATTTGATCACACATGATTTATTCACAGGCTTTCCTTCTCTGCCTCCCTCCCCACTCCACTATCGGTATTTCCAGGGATCATCCCCCAAATAAACTAGTTGGTCTCAAATTCTGGACCCAAGGTCTGCATCTCAGGGAACCCTAAGACATCATCCATTTAATATTTTTTAAATGTCATATCCATTATATATTTTATTGGGGGATGATAGATAATAAACAAATATAGTAGAAGCTCTTTTATCTCATGTTATCGAAACAGATATTTGATCAGTGCATCAAAAATATTAGTTCAAATGTGGATTAATCATAACATATGATGCATACATACTTTAAACATTTTAGTCTAATTTAAAATAAGTAAATGTATAGTTAAGTGCCAATCTTTTGACAGAGGGCTAATCTTCAGAATATTCTGCATTGCTCACTAAGGCTTCTGGGTAAGTGGAGATATGCTTGGGGAGAGCTTGAAGAAGAGGCAAAGGGATGACAGAAGGGAACTGATCAGTGAGAGCCAGCTCTAGAACTGAAGGGTTGTGAGTCCCAAGGCTTGTAAGACCAAGGCTTGTCAAGGTTGGAATGCCCCACGCTTTAAATGGAGTCAAAATTGCAGTGAAGCCACTGGTCGCCAGCCCTTCCAGGGGCCCAGGGACAGTGGGCGATCATGTTTCCCAGCAACACTGCTCCAAAGACGTGGGCAACTGCTGTCCAGTTTCACATCCCAGGCCAGCTACCCTGGAGGAATTGAACCTGACCTACCCACTGACCCACAGAGACAAAACCCAGAGGGCCCCCAAAGAGAGCGTGAGAGGGAGCTGCCTCCTGGGATAGTGTGTTGCTTTATGGCAAGGTCACAGGGCATCTATGTGGGAGGTTTTCCCAGATTGCCCCACCCCCAGCCATTATACAGTTGGGCCTTCTAAGGAGCAGATTGGAGAAAGGGCTTAGAACCAACTTTATAATTCTCATAAGGAGCACTGCACTTCATACAAATTAAAGTGGTTTCATGGTTCCTAATGATTTTCCCAATGGCCATGCTAGTGTTCCCCACTTTTATTCTGGAAATGGAGCCATGAGCCAGACCAGTTAGAGACACCTGGAATTTTTCACACCAGAGCTGAGGAAATGTTCTCTATCCTCCAGGAGTTGCTAAAGCTGGAAGGCTATGATTCTGGAGTTGCCAGAGGCCACATTCCCCTCCATATAGAGAACGACCATCTGTGAGAGGCAGGGATGACTCCAACGAGCAAGAGAGAAGAGAGAGAGAAAAGCTTGACGGTATTTTAGACTGGATGTCTAAATCCAGTCATTGCTGGGGTCAACTCCACTCTGTACGATCCATGATTTGGTTATGTGAGCCAATAAATCCCCTTTTCGTGCTCAAAGTAGTTAGAGTTGGGTTTCTATCACTTCTAGCAAAGAATCTTTGACTAATACAGATATCCTCAGCAATGGAAAAGATGAGGAGCTTTCAAAGGGCCTCCCAGGCAACAGATGTTCACAGGCAGAGGCTGGAGAGAGAGGAAGAGGAACACAGAGATGACTGCATATAGGAAATACCTTCCGGGGACTCCTAGGAATACATATACCCCTGCTTAATTCTTCTTTTCTCACACACACACACACACACACACACACACCAGGGATAAAGGGGAAAAAGACCTTGAGGAAAATATATTGTTATAACACAACACTCTGTGTCAGATACTTATTATTTAACCTCCTTGTAAAGCCCAGACCCTCGGTGTATTCTCTTTCACTATATAAGGTAGCAAAGAAAATATACACTTTAGCTATTATTCTGACTCCTATTCTCTCTCTCTTTCCTGAATCATTTCTAAATTAATTTATTACCTTTTATAACCTTATATAACCATAAAAACTAGAACAGATCCATTCTTTATGAGGAATTGCACAATTCGTATCTCCTCTAAAACAGAAGGCCTCATGTGCATGTAAAAGCTCGAACATAAAGCACTGGGGTTATTTGTCAATCCAAGAGCAGGCCCCAGCCTGGTGGGCAGAGGAGGGAGCTTAGAGAAATAAACTTGGAATCAATGTTTTATTTCTTTTTTATTATTGGGAAGAAATGTTAGTTAATTGAGAAAAATGAGTGTAAGTTTTTCTAAAGCTCTGTTCTGGGAGGTGGGGGAGGAGTTCATTGTATGAATAGTCATCATTTGAGGGTTAATTGTTCTTTAATACTTTGGGATTGAAGGGAAATTATGGAGGAGGGCTTGAGGGCTTGAGGTCCTATATGTGTAAAAAATGCTGAGAAGAGACACCAGGGGCTTTTGATAGATGAT
The DNA here is from genome assembly GCF_028564815.1 of Eubalaena glacialis. Taxonomy (NCBI): domain Eukaryota; kingdom Metazoa; phylum Chordata; class Mammalia; order Artiodactyla; family Balaenidae; genus Eubalaena; species Eubalaena glacialis. The sequence continues at coordinate 25,834,965 of NC_083728.1, forward strand.
AGATTAGACTGTTGTCAGGAGTATCTCCCTCCCTCCCCTCTACCTCTGTGGATGCAGTATACTTCCTCACCCCTTGACTCTGGGCTTGGCCATGCGACTTGCTTTGGCCAATGGGCTTGAAATATGCTTGTGCAGTTGGGCACCCTCTCTTGCCATTCAGCCATCATCAGGAGAGAAATAAGTTCTGGTTAGCCCGCTGGTTCTAGGGGGAGAATGAGAGATACATGCAGCAGAACCACCCAGCTACCAGGAAACTCATAACCCAAAGCTAAATGCTGTTGTATACCGCCTAGATTTTAAGGTTGATTGTTATGTGGCATTACTAGAGCAATAACTAATTGATAGAACACAATGTGATTTCCCTTGAACAGGCAAACTAGTGAAGACTGGCAACATTTGGGTTGTTTTACTAATAAAAGTTAAACTCCTGATGTGAGCAAATCTTTTACCTTTTATTATTACTGGTTTAAGTGGAATCAGGAGTTGGGGAGAGAATGGTGAAGTTTTAGCTCTGGGACCTCACAGCACAACTAAGCCTATCTGATCCAGGGCATGGAGTTTGTGGTCAGCATATCCATGGATGTGGTTTGTTGGGAGAGGCAATCCACTTCTCCCAACAAACCGTGGGCCCTAAGCTTCCATGCACATTCTTGCTGGATATGCCAAGAACGCAAGGCCCTGACTGCCTTCTACTCAGGCCATTTCTCAGGACCGTGTTTGTAGCAAGCAACCTTAACGGATGAAGTAATGTCTTCCCCAGACAGAGAGCTGACTAGTTACCGCTCAGTGTAGAAGCAGTAGATTCTCCAAGCTCAGTATTCTTCTCCTATAACAAAACTCACTGTGTGTGCAGGCCCACCTGTATCACCTCCTTGGGACTTGGGAGACATGGGAAATCAGAGTATGCCTGACAATCTGGCTACTCTTTCTCTGTAAGTAATACAGTCCCTGGTTCTGCCCCAGAACTCTGTCTTCTGCTAGCACCCATGAGGCAGTCTAGCTTCTCAGCTTGTAAGCAGGGTAAACTCTCAGACCCTTCACAGCTCCTGACATGAGTCATCTCTCATGAATGTTAGTTGTCCCAATGCACTACACAGGAATGAAGTCTGTGAACTCCTTTATATTTAAACAAAAAAATAGATTAACATAAAAATATAAGTAAACAAGGCTAAAAGTATGTATAATTTAGGCTGGGATTGTTCAAAGGCTGGGCTCAGTAAGGACTTGACCACAGCACCTACACATGGCTCCTCTATGTTGCTTGGGCTTCCTTATAGCATGGCAGATTCAGGGTAGTCAAACTTCTTACACAGTGGCTCATGGCTCCAAGAGCAACCCCTAGGAGAGGTCATTAGGATGGGTCCTAATCCAATATGATTGGTGTCCTTATAAGAAGAGGAGATTAGGACACATGCTCACACAGAGGAGAGACCATGTGAAGACACAGGGAGAAGATGGCCACCTATAAGCCAAGGAGAGAGTCCTCAGAAGAAATTAATCCTGCCAACACCTTGATTTCATACTTCTAGCCTCCAGAATTATGAGAAAATAAATTTCTGTTGTTTAAACCACCTAGTTTGTGGTACTTTGTTGTGGCAGCCCTAGCAAACTAAGACAGGGGTCTAGAGCTAAGCAAAGAGTTCTTAGATGTGACACTAACAGCATGATCCATAAAAGGTAAAACTGATAAATTGGACTTATTAAAAACTTTTGCTCTGCTCCTTTTAACAATAAGAGGATGAAGGGGGCTTCCCTGGTGGCGCAGTGGTTGAGAATCTGCCTGCCAATGCAGGGGACACGGGTTCGAGCCCTGGTCTGGGAAGATCTCACATGCCGCGGAGCAACTGGGCCCATGAGGCACAATTACTGAGCCTGCGCGTCTGGAGCCTGTGTTCCGCAACAAGAGAGGCCACGATAGTGAGATGCCCGCGCACCGCGATGAAGAGTGGCCCCCACTTGCCACAACTAGAGAAAGCCCTCGCACAGAAACGAAGACCCAATACGGTCATAAATAAAAAATAAATAAATTAATTAAATAAATTAAAAAAAAAAAAAAAGAGGATGAAGGGACAAGCTACAGACTGGGAGAAACTTGTTGCAATCCACATATCTGACAAGGGATTATCTAGAACATATAAATAATCTCAATACACAACAGTAAAAAAAAAAAATCCAATTAGAAAATGGGCAAAAGTCATGAATAAACTTTTCACCAAAGAAGATAAACAGAAGGCAAATAAGCACACGAAAGATGTTTAACATCATTAGCCATAAGGAACTGTAAGTCAAAACCATAATGAGATAATACTACATGCCTATCAGAATAGCTAAAATGAAAAATAGTGACAATGGCAAATGCTGGTGAGGATGCAGAGAAACCGGATCATTCCTACATTGTTGGTGGAAATGTAAAATGGTACAGCTACTCTGAAAATCATTTTGGTAGTTGCTTATCAAACTAAACATGCAGGGACCTCCCTGGCAGTCCAGTGGTTAAGACTTCGCCTTCCATTGAGGGTGGTGCGGGTTCGATCCCTGGTCGGGGAAGCTAGGATCCCACATGCCTTGTGACCAAAAAACCAAAACATAAAACAGAAGCAATACTGTAACAAATTAAATAAAGACTTAAAAAAAAAGAGGTCCACATCAAAAAAAAAAAAAAACTAAACATGCAACTATCATACAATCCAAACTGTTTGTAAGAGCCCCAAACTGGAAACAGCCCAGATGCCTTTCAATGGGTGAATGATCAAAAGAGCTGTGGTATGTCCATTTCATGGCATACTAGTCAGCGAAGGAACAGACTATTGATACACGCATCAACCTGGATGAATCTCCAGGAATTAAGCTGAGTTAAAAGGTCAATCCCAATAGGTTACATACTGTATGATTCCTTTTGTACAGCATTCTTCAAATGACAAAATTATAGATGTGAGGAACAGATTAGTGTTTGCCAGGAGCAAGGGAAGATGAGGAGAAGGAGGTGGTGTGACTGTAAAAGGGCAACACACACGATCGTTGTGGAGGTGGAACTGTTCTATATGTTAACTGCGTCAATGTCAATATGCTGGTTGTGATATTGCACCACAGTTTTGCAAGATGTCACCATTTGGGGAAACTGGACAAATGGGACATGGAATCTCTCAGTATTATTTCTTATACTTCCATGTAAATCTATAAATGTTTTATGTTAAAAGAGAGAGAGAATGGGAAAGCTTTCTTTACTGATGTGAAAAGATCTCACTGTTAAGTGAAAGAAAATAAAGGATCAGAAGAGAGTATTTGCATGCATAGAGAAATCTGGAAGGATACACACAGAACTAATTCAAGTGATTCCCTGAGGAATCCCTGAGGGTGGGGAGAGGTGGATGGGGAAGGGGGAGGGTGGGAGAAGTATAGACATTTTGATAATATTGGCTTTTTTAGCTTTTGAACCATATGAAAAACAAGAAAAACAAACAACAAAAAAGATCCTTCTAGGGATTTCCCTGGTGGTCCAGCGGGTAAGACTCCGCGCTCCCAGTGCAGGGGGCCTGGGTTCGATCCCAGGTTGGGGAACCCGCATGTGTGCTGCAACTAAGAAGCCCGCATGCCTCAACTATGAGCCCACATGCTGCAATGAAGATCCCACATGTCACAACTAAGACCCAGCACAGCCAAAATAAATGAATAAATAAATAATTTTTAAAAAGAAGATTCTTCTAGCTGCTGTGTGGAGAGTGGATTAGAAGGGCCAAAGGTAGAATTGGAGAGACCAGAAAGACTTTGCCCATCTAGAGAACAGCAGAACTCCACATTCTTCAGTGCAGCATAACCTGCCTTCTGAAACAAATCTAACTGTTCACCTCTGCTGAGAAAGCTTTTTCACCCCTAGATAAAGAACAGCAGCCCAGCATGACATTTAAGACATTTCACAATGTGGTCCCTAGCTGATCTTCCCAGGCTCATCCTCTCTCACCACCCCTTGAATCATGATGTTCTCTTTTATCTGAACACTTGAAGTACTATCACACCTCTGTGCCTTTGCTCATGCTGTTCCTTCTGGCTGGAATGCCCTTCCTGCACACTGCATCCTTACGATCTCCAACCCCTTAAGACCAAATTCAAGGTTCCCTTCCTTTGGATGCTTTTCTGACCATTCCATCTCCTAAAGCCCCATACACAATTAATTGCTCTCTGTTGAGGGTTCCCAAGGCACTTTCTCTAACTGCCATTTTATCATTTGTGACATTGGCATACACTCAGGTGTGAGTTTAATTAATTGTTATTACATAATTAATTGAGTGGTCATTTGCTTAATATCCTTCTCCCTCACTAGACTGCCAATTCCAGGAGGGTAGGGACCATGATTGTTGTATTATCTTACTGACTGGGACAGTGTCTAGGATCCTGGAGCTTACAGCTAAGGGGCTCCCTGGAAGGCTTGGGATCTTGAGCCCCCATTCTCTTAAAGGAGCAGTGTTCTGAATGGTGACGCCCAGAGCGTGTTCTAACTGGCACTGCAAAGGACTGAACCATCACTCTCCTTGTTCAGCTCACACAACCCTATTACTGGACCCCTACCAGGCAAGCCACTAATCTCCCTGAGGTTCTAACAGATGTAAGGGGTTAAACCCCACCAGCAGGGCTGAGTGGGTGGGGGAGCCTAGAGCTCCATGTCCCACACAGTAGCCACTAGCCACAAGTGAGTATTTAACCTTAAATTAATTAAAATTAATTAAATTAAAATTCAGATCCTTAATCAAACTAGCTCGATAGCCATCTGTGGCTAGTGGCTACTGTTATCGGACACTACAGAATTACAAAACATTTCCATCATCATAGGAAGGTCTATTGAACGTCACTGGCCTAGAGAATCACCACCACCCTTTTTTTTTTTGGCCTCACAGCTTGCAGGATCTTAGTTCCCTGACCAGCGATTGAACCCGAGGCTATGGCAGTGAAAGCACCGAGTCCTAACCACTGGACTGCCAGGGAACTCCCGAGAATTACCCTTTACTGAGTGCTTCACACAAAATATAGCAGTCTGTTGAAGCATCTCAGTGTGTGTGCTTAGGGGCCAGACTGTCTGGATTTGAACCTCAGCTCTGCCAGTCACTAGCCGTGTGCCCTTGAGCAAGTTACTTCACCTCTCTGTGCCTCATTTTCTTCAACTATCAATTGGGAATCAGAATAGTATCTACCTCATGAGGTTGCTGTGAAGATTCAATGAGATAATACATGTAAACGCTTGGAATATTACTGGCCCACAGTTAATGCTCAGTACTTTGTTGGTTTGTTGTCATTTTTTGTTTTTATCCAAACCTCACAACAATCCTATGAGATAAGTTATGATTATGATTATGATTAAATTATGATTCCCATTTACAGATGGGGAAATTGAAGCTCAAAGAGCTGAAACAACTTATGTAAATTCACATGGTGAAAAAGTGGCAGAGCTGGCTTTGAACCCCAAAGCCCTCAGTTTTCTAGATTTCTTCCTTTTTGAGGGGTGAGGATGGATCTGGCCCTAGCTCCAGCTGGAACTTGGTCTAGTTTCATAGTCCTCCTTGCCAAGATGAGCTCCTGTCATCCCTTACTAGGGGCTCCAAGCACTTGACTGATGCCCCATCCCCATCAGCGTGAGGCCTCTGCCATCAGCTGGCATCCATCAGAAAGCCTTCTCCTTCCTGCTGCCCTAGATGAGATGCTGGACCCAGAGCACTGTGCAAATAGAACATGAATTCTGCTGACAGGGTTGATAAGCTTCCTAAATCAGCACTTGGACTTTTTGCTTTACATATATTACTCAAGTTACATGTCAGGGATTAATATACATTATAAACCAGATGTGCTGGTTACATATTTCTCTCTGGAACATCTCTTGGGTGCCTCCTGAAACTGCTGCTGGTGTTAATCACACATTCTTCCCACCATGCTTGGGCCCTGGTGGGGCCAAGCTGTAAGGAACCAGAGGCTGATTTTTCTCTCTTTGGATCCAGGCCCAGCTGCATTGGGTTTCACAACCATTTCTGTATCTTTCTGCTGTGCAGGCTGTGGCTTTCAGCCTGTTGTGTCCAGTGCTTAGCCAAGGTCTGGGTACATAGTACCTATACAGAGGAGGTGGCAGAGGCTGCTGATTGCTTACCTGAGGTCTATTTTCTCCTTGTTCCCAATGAACAGAACCCTGATATTGTTTGGGGCTGCAATGTACCAAGCTAAAAATATTCACCTTCCCTATTTCCTTGTGGCTAGGTACAGGTATGAGTCAGTTCTGGCCAATGAGATGGAAGAAGAACTATACTGGGACTTTGTGGGAAATCCTTACATAAGTACCGTCCCTCACTTCTCGATTCCTTTTGTCTCTGCCTGGAAAATAAGCATGATGGTCACAGCTGCAGCCATCTTGCAGCCATGAGGTAACAAGCATGAAAATGAAAGCCTACATGCTAAGATGGAGGTGTAGAAAGATCGAAGGAATCTGGAATCACGTGGCTATATCTGAGCCTTTGTACCAGCCCTATTCTGCTTCCACCAGACACATTTTTATATAAGATAAATAAGCCCCCATCTTAAGTTTGCAGTTACTGGGGCTTATCACACTCCTGATGCATTTGCCTTCAGTGTCCCTGGCATCCACAGAGAAGCAACTCTTGGTGAACCTCCTCAGTCCTTGCTTCTCTTCTCTGAAATGAGCTCATCACCACATTCTTGCCCACACCTGCTTCTCAGAAAGTTTTAACCACATTCCCTGCTGGGTGGGCAGTGGACCATGGCCATAGGTGATTGAGTCAGTGATCTAAACCTGCCCCAACCAGATCCTCTCCCTGAGAATTTCAACTGGACCCAGAGATTTGCATTCAGAACACACAAAGTGACATCTACAGCCCATAATGGCCCTGGGAGTGTTTTGTTTGTCCTATCTAGTGTTTTTTTGATATTAGAAACATCAGGCTTCCCATAAAGATCTGGATTTCTGGCTTCTCTTGAAACAGTGGAAAGTTGGGCATCACTGGGCTCACATTCCACATGGCAATAAATGGCTGCTGGTGAGAAGTGGCTGTTCCCTCTAGACAGGCACACAATCTTCCATATTCCATAGTCCCCACCCTGCCCCAGTGTGTTTTTACACACGGCTCCACGTCACTTATTCCTGTTGCTTGCCTGGCTCCTTTTGGAACTGGAGTTTAAGATATCGGCTCTAATTATTCTCTGTAAGGCCCTTGAATCATGGTGATGATAATAATGCTGCTGGTGAAGATAACAATAGCAACAACTATTGATGGTTGTTATGAACCAAGTAGCTTGGTGAGGGCTTTACATATATTATCTTATTTAGTCCTCAAAACAAGAAGATCCTACTATGATCATTGTACAGAAGAGGAAAGAGGTGCAGTAACTTGACCAAAGCCTCACAGTTAGTAAGAAATACATCTGGGATTCAAACCCAAGCATTCTGACCTCAAAGTGGGTGCTTCCCAACCAATAGACTATACTGTCTTCTCATGAATTAAGACAAAGCCACAGCTGGAGAAGGACGTGGCAGATGCACAGAGAGAGTGGGAGAAACTAAGGTAAGAGTGGGAGGCAGAGAGCGGTTGCCATGGCCCCTGGCTGTTTTCTGGTTCCTTGTGAAGCGTGGATGCACTCCACACAAGGAAACCTCCACCAGTTGGAATTCATAAATGCAAGCAACAGAAACTGACTCTGGTAGATTTCAGCAGAAGATGAATCAGTGAAATAGACACTGGAGAGCTTTCAGCATTGCTGGGAAGGCTGGAGAACCAGAATGGCCACCACGGTGGCAGAAGCACAGGGCTAGTCTGGTAAGGACCCTGCTGCCCCTACCACAGAATGTCAGACCTTTCAGCTTCCCTTTAACCCTGCTAAAGCTTCACACCTGACTCTAGGGACTGCCACTGGCCCTACTGCTTGGGCTGCCCCAGAGACAGAATATTGCTGCTTCTGTGGCCACTATCACCAGATTGGGCTTCTCCATTGTCTCTGTGTCTTCATGTCACTGGCTCCTCAATCAAAGTATAGTGTGTACCTCTAAATGCCTAAGCCTAGGTTCCATGCCCAAACCCTAGTTGCAAGGGAGCCTGGGAAAGCAAGTAACTAGCACTTCCACATTCTACATCAGGAAGTGAGCTCTACTTCCCACTAAGACTCATATTGGTGGGAAATTCTCCAGACATAAGTATGGGTTTCTGAGTCTGAGCAGCCAAAAGGGACAACTGTGCATGAAGACTTTTAAACTGGCTAGCCCAAGTGATACATCATTCAGGGTTGCATTAGGAAAGAGATGGCACACTCAAATGGAATCAAGAAGAATAAAGAAGAATTTATAAAGGTGCAAGAAGGGTTAAGGGAAACTGGTAAAGGACGGGGAAACACCTCAGAGATTGCAACCATTAGAGGGGGCATTATGATTCCAGGCCTGAAGGGGCAAGAAGAGGGGGTGCTTATGGGAATGTGGAAAGAGCTGGAGTTGTAGGAGAGGGTTTTCTAGAATGGTTCCAGTCTGTGTCCCCAGTGAGGAGGGAGCTGGGGAAATAAATAACTTCATTTCTCTTTCCTTCCATCCTCCAGTCTTCTGCAGGTGCCTCCCATTGGGCAAGCCCAACAGGAAGCCAGAGAGTAGAGGATCCAGCTGACATAGTCCATAGAGGTGAGCTGCTGGGGCACAGCATGCCTCGGGGGGGAGGGTGAAGGCTCGATCTGGAGAGTAAAGAGAATAGCCAAAAAACCCATGGTGTGATCTTGGTCCTATCACTTAATCAATTTGAACTGTTTTCTCCACTTTAAATTGAGAGGCCTTGACATTCTGTGGGTCTCTCAGGCCTTGCTGCTGACCACTCTGTAATTTCCTCCTCTTTGGCCTGTCCTGTAAGTTTGCCGCTATGTCAGCCTCCGTATAAAAGTCAACGCCTTTTGTTTCCAAAAAGCAGAGACTTTCCTATGTGGTCACAGGGATTCACAGGGATTCTCCTTTGCTGCAGGTGGAAACAATTCTCCATCCAGCTCCCCAAATCCTGACTTGGTGACTCCTCTGGAATTTTTCCATATGGAACAACTTGCCCTTCTAAGGCATAAAATATCTGCTCAGATCTCAAGAGCTGCTCTGATGGAGCTGTTTATTTATCCTTTAGTGCCTCACTCATTCTCTTCTTCCTCTCACAACTTGATTCTCCAGCAAATTCCCATCCTTGCTTCCCATGTTCCCCTTTGAGTGATCATCTCTCTGTGACCCAGATCTTAGCTTCGCTCTCCTGCTACTGAAAAGAACATCACATCTCTGCCTTAATTACATTTTGGTGACTCCATTGCCAGCATCGTTTGAAATTGTTCTTGCCTAACTTTCTAGTGGAAAAAGCAAAGTTTCTCCTTATTCCTTAAAGTTTTGAGTGAGCAATGACACTATGAAGACTGAGCTCAAAGGAGTGACATTTAGCATTGTGATCATACAATCAATAAAATCTGTGCATAGTTAAGACAACACATTTAACACATGATTACAAATGTTTAATGTATACATATGTAACAAGAGACAATTGTGTTATCAAAAAAAATTAGCACCACAATTCTTAGGGAGATGTGGCAGTATTGTGGACTCTGATATTCCACACAGACATGCCATCCCCCCTTGAAGAATGAAGGACTTGTTCCACCAGCTGCTGGGAGTACTGTTGGCAGGTGACCCTTAGCTGTAAGCCTTCTTTGAGAATTTCCTTGGCAGCTGCCTTTTTGAGGCAGCCTGTATACAATGATTGATCCACTTGGGAGCATAGATACCTGGTCCCCTTGCCCCCATTCAGGACAACTTTGAAGACTTATCCTAGCTTCAGAGTCCCCCGTGGAATCAGCTGAGGCTTTTGTTCTGACATCATAGTTTGACTTCTCTCTCTGCTCCATCCTATTCCTTCCTCTCTCTTCCACAGGTGTTGATCCCAAGAGCACTCCCCAAATAACTCCCTGCATGCTAATCTCCATCTCAGAGTTTCCTTCCCAGAGAACTCAACCCGAAATCCTCCATGCGCGGGCGCGCGCGCGCACACACACACACACACACACACACACACACACACACCTCTTGTGTCCACGCCCATTGGAATGTGACTTTGCAGCTTCTCCAGTCAAGAGATAGGGTCTATTTCTCCACTCCTTGAATCTAGCTAGGCTGGCCTTGTAACTTGTTTTGGTCAATAAAATGAGGCAGAAGTGATACTGTACCAGTTCTGAACCTGAGCCTCCAGAAGTCTTGCATGCTTCTGCTCTCACCCTTGGAGGCTGCCACTACCATAAGAACAAGCCCAAGCTAGCCTGCTGGAGCATAAAAGACATGCGGCCAAGTCATAGCTATTCCCCAACCAACAGCCAACCATCCCCCAGAAGCAGAGGCACCTACCTGACCACAATGTATGAATGAACTTAGCCAAGACTAGCAATACTACCTAGCTGAGCCCAGCCCAAATTGCTGACCCAGAGAATCATGAGCTAATAAATACTGTTGTTTTAAGCCAGTTAAATTTTGGATGGGTTTGTTAGTTATGTAGCAATTCTTAACTGATACAAGAGGGAACTGTACTTGAGAAACCATCTTGATAATACAGAAAGTAAAACTGGGGCAAGAGTATCAGGCAGGCCACAAGCAACACAAGGGATGATTAAGCAACTTTCCATGAGAAAATGGAAGGAATTTATTTTTTTTGCCCCAGTGAAGCAGGTAGAAAGATGAAACTGGGGGTGGAGGCATAAAAAGTAGATAAGGAGGAGAAAGTTGTCAGCGTGATGGTATGTGACTGGGAACAATATGGGTAGAAGCAGCAGGTGGAATCCCCTACTGGGCGTGGGTCTGTATGCATGGAGATGGGGTAGCAGAAGGACATTTAAGCACAGATGAGCCTAATAGTTATTTTGAACTTCTTTGCATTTCACTGATGTAACCATTTCTTTGTTTATTTGCATGCTATCCAATCTTTAGAAAGAGGAACCCTCCCACTCTGCTAGTGGAGGTGTAAACCAGGACATCTACTTTGGAGAGCAATTTGGTAGTATTATTTACCTAGCACAGTACAAAATGTGCATGCCCTTTGACCAGCAATCCCACCTCTAGATGTTTATAGAGAAATACTTGTACATGTGTACCAGGAAACATGTACAAGAATGTTTGCCCTTTGCAGCATTGTCTGTAATAGAGGAAATTTGGAAAAACCTTAATTGTCTATAAGTAGAGCTTTAGATAGATGAATTTGTAAATATTCATACAATGAAACACTATAAAACAGTTAATATGAATGAACTACACATATATTTATATCTATCTATATATATCATCAAAGACAGATCTAAAAACACATTATTGCATGAAAAAGGAAGTTGCAGAAAATAAAGTATGATACCATTTTTGTATATCTTAAAATCACACAAAACAATGTTATAAGCATTTATGGACACAGTATATGCAGTGAAAATATGAAAACAAGATTTGGAAGGTCAGACACCAAAGTCCTGATGGTGAATTCTTCTGAGGAGGGAAGTGTACATAGGAGATTTCACTTTTAACCCTACTAGATTTACAAAATCAGAAGCAAAAACTATAAAATGATATCACTAAATTCTGAGAGTTGGAGGGCATGGGTGTTTGTTAGATTACTCTCTGTTCTTTTCTGTATTTAAATTTTTTACCAACATAGAAAAAAAATTTAATTTTACCCGTGAATGCTTTTTGTGATTTGGGTGGTTTATTTGTCTGTGTGTGTGACTGAGTTTCACATCTGGGTCACAGATTCATGCCAGAACCAGGCCCCAGAGGTGGATGTTACTGAGCACGTGGACCCCTGGAGTGTCCAGACTCTTGCAGAGTACTTTGTGGATCTACAGACTGTGGACAAGGAATCTGAATCAATCTTACCAAGATCACCCACAGTGAGAGACTCTAGGGTACATCTGGGTTACCTGTATAAATTGTTACAGGCACTGACACCAGTGGTAAGCTGGTTTTATAAATTACATGAGCAGTGAAAAAAACTCTTCTCACTTTGCTAATTTTCCAGTCTGTGATCAGGGTAGAGATGGATGCATATCTTGGCATATTTTCTTGCAGTCATTTAGAAAATTAACTCCATTGTTTTGGGAAAATTATTCCACCCTATTATGAAGAATTCCAATAAAGCAGAAAAAGGTGAATGTGAAAGTAGAAATAAAAACCACACCAAATTCTGTGGTCTAGAAATTACAAGAGATGAACATTATTTGAAACATCTTTCTATGCCATTGTAAAATTAGGAAGATGAGATGATAGAAATATTTTATTAAAATAAGATTATATTATAGATTCAATTTTTAATTTAAAAGTATTACATTTATGTTATTATAATTTACTAGAAGAAAAAGGAACTGGAGAGAAACTATAGGGATTGTTGAACGCCAAATAAAGTTTCTTTATTTCAAGAGATCATTTCTTAAAATATCTCTCTAAATTTACAAAGGAGAGATTACAAAAACATTAAAGTTGTGGTCATTATGTTTTTATTTTAAATTATATGTTTCAGTTTTTTCTATCTCCCCACTTTGAAAGATGATGAGCACTCTTACTTCTTTTTACCTCCCAGTTTTTGTTATTTATATATATTTTTTACATTTTTTTACAATTTATTTTTACAATTTTTAAATAAAATTATTCTACAATTTACAGATTTTTATCAGTTTTACTGTGTGCTAACAATGTCTCATGAATTTCTTTTAGGCATTTATATTTTTTTTACTATAAGCCATATATCATAAAATTTACCACCTTAAAGTGTACAATTTAGTGGGCTTTAGTATATTTACCAAATTGTGCAAGCACCCCCACTAATTTCAGAACATTTTCATCACACCCAAAGAAATCCTGTACCCATTAGCAGCCACTTTCTTTTTCCTTTTTAATTTTATTGAAGTATAGTTGATTTACAGTGTTGTGTTAATTTCTGCTATACAGCAAAGTGACTCAGTTATACATATATATATCCTTTTTCATATTCTTTTCCATTATGGTTTATCACAGGATATTGAATATAGTTCCCTGTGCTATACAGTAGGACCTTGTTATTTATCCATCCTATATGTAATAGTTTGCATCTACTAATCCCAAACTCCCAATCCTTCCCTTCCCTTCTTGGCAACCACAGATCTGTTCTCTATGTCTGTTGAGTCTGTTTCTGTTTCACAGATATATTCATTTGTGTCATATTTTAGATTCCACATATAAATGATATCATATGGTACTTGTCTTTCTCTTTATGACTTGCTTCACTTAGTATGATAATCTCTAGGTCCATCCATCTTGCTGCAAATGACATTATTTCATTCTTTTTGATGGCTGAGTAATATTCCTTTGTATGTATATACCACATTGTCTTTATCCATTCATCTGTTGATGGACATTTAGGTTGTTTCCATGTCTTGGCTATTGTGGATGGTGCTGCTATGAACATAGGGGTGCATGTATCTTTTTGAATTATAGTTTTGTCTGGGTATATGCCCAGGAGTGGGATTGCTCCATCATATGGCAACCCTATTTTTAGTTTTTTGAGGAACCTCCATACTGTTTTCCATAGTGGCTGCACTAATTTACATTTCTATCAGCAGTATAAGAGGGTTCCCTTTTCTCCACACCCTCTCCAGCATTTATTATTTGTAGAAGCAGTCACTTTTCATTCCTTCCCTCTCCACCTCCCTAGCCCCTAGCAATCATGAACTATTTTCTGTCTCTATGGATTTGCCTATTCTGAACATTTTATATAAATGGAATCATACATTATGTGGCCTTTTGTGGTTGGCTTCTTTCATTTATCATAATGTTTTCAAGGTTCATCCATGTTGTATCATGTTTCAGTACATTATTCCTTTTTATGGTTGAATAATATTCCATTGTATGAATATACAATAATTTGTTTATCCATTCATCAGTTGATGGACATTTGGGTTGTTTCCACTCTAGGGCTATGATGAATAATGTTGCCATAAATATTTGTGCACAAGTTGTAGTATGAACATGTTTTTAATTATCTTGGTTGAAACCTATGAGTGGAATTGCTAGGTCATATGATAGCTTTAGGTTTAACCTTTTGAGGAACTACTAGATTGTTCCAAAGTGGCTGCACCATTTTACATTCCCATCAGCAATGGATGAGGGTTCCAATTTCTCCCCATCCATCCCAACACTTATTAGCCATTTTTTTCCTTTCTTTTGTAGCCATTCTATTAGGTGTGAAGTAGTATCTCACTGTGGTTTTGTTTTGCATTTCTTAATAACTAAATGGTGTTGAGCATCTTTTCATGTGCTTCCTAGCAATTTGTATTTCTTCTTTGGAGAAATGTTTATTCAAATACTTTGCCCATTTTTAAAAAATATTTATTCATTTTATTTTTGGCTGTGTAGGGGTCTTAGTTGCAGCGCATGGGTTCTTCATTGTGCTGCGTGGGCTCAGTAGCTGAGGAGTGCAGGCTCTGTAGTTGTGGATTGCGTGCTCAGTAGTTGCAGCGCGCGGGCTTAGTTGTCCCACAGCATGTGGGATCCTAGTTCCCCAACCAGGGATCGAACCTGAGTCCCCTGCACTGGAAGGCGGATTCTTAACCACTGGACCACCAGGGAAGTTCCTGACTATTTTTTAACTGGGCTTTTAAAATTGTTGAGTTGTAAGAATTCTTTATGTATTCTGGATACTAGACTCATCAGATGCATGATTTACAAATATTTTCTTCCATTCTGTAGGTTGTCTTTTCCCATACTATTACGGCACAAAAGTTTTAAAATTTTGTCTAAGTCCAAGTTATCTATTTTTCCTTTTGTTTTTTGTGCTTTTGATGTTATATATCAGAAACTACTGCTTAAACCAAAGTTATGAAGATTTTCACCTATTTTCTTTCTAAGAGTTTTATAGTATTAGCTCTTATATTTGGATGTTTCATACATTTTGAGTTAATTTTTGTACCTGGTGTGAAGTAGGATCTAACTTCATTCTTTTGCACATGGATGTTTAGTTGTCCCTGAACCATTTGTTCAAGGTCTCTCTCCTGGCCTGTAGTTGGCTGTCTTCTGCCTCTGTCTCTTCATCTGGTCTTCCTTCTAGGCTTGTCTCTGTCAAATTTCCCTTATATATAAGGACATCAATCATTACTGGATTAGGGCCCACACTAATGACCTCATTTTAACTTGATTACCTCTGTGAAGACCCTGTCTCCAAATGAGGTCACATTCTGAGGTCCTAGGGGTTAGAACTTCAACATATGAATTTTGGGAGTCACAATTCACCTCACAACAGTTATCAGTTTTGTTCAGTTTGCCAGGTTGTTGTTTTGGCTTTTTTTTTCTGCTTTTATTATTTTTTGCTCATCTTCTTAAGTATTAGAAAAGGAGCAAACTATTAGGACATTTCAATCAACTTTCTTAACCCGGAATCCTCTTCAGTTTCCTTTGTAACCCTTGAATCACAAAGTGTTCATTCTACTCCTTGCCTTCACTGCCTATAGGAAGAGCTATATCTGCACAGTCCAATTTGTAGCCACTTGCCACAAGGGGCTATTGAGCACTTGAAATGCATCTAGTGTGAATTGAGATGTACTCTAAGCTAAAACACACATTGATTAAAAGACTTAGTATAAAATAAGAAATCATATAAATGAAAAATAAAAGATGGGGAGGAGGGAAAAATTAAGGGTAGGAGATTAACCAACACAAACTACTATACATATAATAGATAAGCAACAAGGATTTACTGTATACCCAATATCTTATAATAACCTATAATGGAATATAATCTGCAAAAAAACTGAATCACTATGCTGTACACCTGAAACTAACACAATATTGTAAATCAACTATACTTCAATAAAAAAGTAAATAAAAATAAATAAGAGATTTTAAATATATTTTTAAATATAAATTGTATTTTAAATTACATATGTGGCTTGCATTTGTGGTTCATATTATATTTCTATTTATTCTATATATTTCTAGAAATATACTTTATATTTCTAGAAATATACTTTATGTTTCTAGCTCTGACCTAGACTTTAGAAACCCAAAATGTCTGATACCCACCCTGGTGGTGGCAGTGGTTGGTGGGTTACCTTGTATATCCTTCCCAAGGACATGGTGATTTGCTGGTAACTGTTTTGTTGAGACAGAAAACACACAAATTAAGTCCTTATCAGGTCACTGTGCTAGTTAAATCTTCAGTGGGGCATCTCAGTATATATCTACAAGTTCAAGGTATCAATTATCATCATGCCCTGGTGTGTTCCTTGCCTCTCCCGATCTCACCTATCACCTTTCATTTCGGAACAAAGTCCCCAAGCTCTGGTACCTGTTAGTTGGGTTGCAGCTTCACTCTGAGGCAGCCTGCATTTGAGTAATAATTTGTTCTCTTAACTGGCTCTTCCAGCCTTTGCAAAGGATTTGCCAAATGCATCTCAAGATGAAGACAGGTTCCCCTACCCCTTTGTCTTTCCCTTCTATCATTTTAGAATTTGTAAGAGATGTAAATTTCCCTTCATCTTGTCTGAGATGAAAGTGTAAATGAGTAATACCCACTGAAAAATGTAAACCTTGAGGAGCCCAGAGCTCCTATTTGAGGAAAACTTCAAATATCCATTCCAGATCACACACAGGCCACCCAGAGGGAGGCATCCATTGTGAAATTCAATTACCAGACCTCAGTTCAGCTGCTCCCTGGAAGACCAATTAATTTCTCCCCCTTTTCTGCATGTGGAGGCTCTTTATAAAGCCACAATTAAGGATTTTCCAGAGGCAGAGAATGTCTTCCCTTTTAGGTAAATATAATGAACAGGAAATGGACCTTTATTCTTCTTTTGCTATGGGAGGGGCTCCCAGGGGCAAAAAGCAGCCTACACCCTGTGGACAGAGCCCCACCTCCAAGTCTCTACCAGGCAGGTTTCCTGGGTCAGCCAAGGGAATGGAAATCCTGGCATAATTTCTTTTCCCACATTTATGGAGGATCTCCTCTGGCCAGACACTGGGGAAACCACAGAGAACAAAGCCTCTGCAAGCTTACAGCCCAGCGGCAGCAAAACAAGGGCTAACAACATATGAGCATCATGGGATTCTGTGAGGGTGAGGGACAGCTGTGTGATAGCAATTAGATACCTCACCTGATTGTCCCTTTTTAATTTTTTTTCTTTTATTTTGTTGTAGTTTCTTTTTATTGTTTTTTGCTACAGAACCCTTTTGGTGAAGCAAATCTCATGAGGAAGAAGCACAATATGTAAAAGAGACATCAGTGGCAACTGCTCTGGTTGAAGGGGGGATGGGTACAGCAAAGCCTCCCAGAATAAACCCTCCCCTTGCTGCCTAAGGCAGCCCCTGAACTTCCATCAGGCACAGTTTAAAAACCACTGGGTTGAGAAATTATCTCCAGAATGTGCCTCTACTATCCTGCAAAAACCCTCCCCAAGCTGGAGCAGTAGGCAACCACCTTCTCACCTCGACGTTGTCCAAATCCAAAAACTCAGCCTTCCGGTAGCAACATCAGTAGCACCTAACTCATCAAGTTGTTGCAAGAATTAAATATGAGGTATGCAGAACATAGTAGGTGCACAGTAAATGGCCACTGTTATTCTCATTATTATTATTCAATCTTGTACTCTGAGACTCAGCGTCAATTTTTCCCTATCCATGCTCACACACTGACAAATGGGGTTGTGTCCTGCCCCATTGTATCTGTATTCCCATCCTAGTCACCTGTCCTGTCCCCAGGCCTATTTCTGGTTCTGAGCTGGAGGACCTCTGATCTCCTTTTCACAGGGAGGACAGTCCTTCCAGGCTCCAGCTTTGAATGGAAGGGTCTTAGCTTCAGATCACTGTTTCACAGGGCCCCAAGGCCTCATCTCCTGACCTTCATGGATATTAAAACCTCTGTCCCTAGTCCTTGAAGTCCATGGATGTCCCCTGGGGGCTGCTGCAATATCAGCTGAGAGTTGACTGCGCTTGCTTTAAGATCACACTTATTTTCAGGCACTTAAGGATTTCCCTTTTCTCCTTCTAAACTCAGGTGTATATTAAAGAGATACATTTTGGGACTTCCCTGGTGGTCCAGTGGTTAAGACTCTGCGCTCCCACTGTAGGGGGCCCAGGTTTGATCCCTGGTCAGGGAACTAGATCCCGCATGCCGCAACTAAAAGATCCCACAACTAAAAGATCCCGCGACTAAAAAGGATCCCGCAAGCCGCAATGAAGATCTGGTGCAGCCAAATAAATAAATTTTTTTTTTTTCAAAAGATATGTTTTAAGATTTCTATCCAGCATTTCTCTGTGCTTGTAGCTGGAACAGGGGTCCACATAAACTTGCCATATTGCCAAATCAGAGTTCTCTCTTTCAAATAATTGTGCAAAGATTTCACGTTCACTTTTATTCTTTTGCTCTACTAAAAGCCTGATTCTCTTTCTTCTAAAGAAAGGCCACCAACACTTACTATGCTGTAGATTTCTGTCTTGTGTGGGGGTTATGTCCTAACTTCAACACTACAAGGAGAAAATTACCTGTTGCCAAAATTACCCTTGAAAATTCTGTATAAATTACCTTTTAATCACCAGGACTTGGATCTTTAGGAATTAACTTCTTTGGTTTTTCTTCCCATTCAGCTGTGGCTCTTTTTCCCTGGTGCAGTGAGAGCCCAAGTCTACTGAGAAAGGAAGTAAGAAGGATAATAGGGTAAATGTAAAATAATACATATAAATTTTATCTAATAATTGAACCTGTATAATTTATACTGAATCTATCATAGTCTTTACATCCTTACATCATGACATAGCATTTCTTTTTATGAATCAAACTGTCTTCCAAGAAGGCGGCCAGTTAAATGGAAGTCCCCATTTGTGTTCTGCTGAGCACTTTAGAGGGTGTTGGATGTTTCTTGTACAAGAAGTAAAGGCTAAAAAATAAATAAATAAATAAAATAATAAAAAAAAAAGAAGTAAAGGCTAAGGAGAGGAGTCATTTTGTGTACAAGAGGGAGAAGAATTTGAACAGGGGTGAGGAAAGCAATCCCAGGTAGAAGGCTGAGAAGAAGAAATGGAGGTAGTTGGAGGGAGAGAAACAAGGAGCCAGAGAGAAGGTGAGAGGATGGAGACCATATGGGGTGACATGGTGAGGGGTTGTCACGGGAGGCGTGGCTGAAGCTTAGGAACTGCCATGTCTAAAGACAACTTGAAGTTGTTTTGTAACAAGCAATAGATTCCTCCTTTGCCCGTTGCACCCAAATGTTTTTTGTAAGCTCTGCAATACTCACACAAAAATTTTTGAGTTGGAGTTTATGTATGGGAATTAAGGGAGGGGTGAGACTTTACATCTGATAAACACAGTGCAGAATCATAATCGCTTATACAGTGCGGTGTCTGTTCTGGGCGCTTTATATATAGTGATTTACTCCATCTTTATAACAACCTTGAAAGGTAGGTGTTCTTATCATCTCCATTTTACAGATGAGGAAACTGAGGCCCAGAGAGGTTAACTAGCCCAAGATCACACTTAGAGTAAGAATTGGAGCCAAGATTCAGACCCAGGAAGTTTGTGCCCAGAGTCCACACTCAACACTGAACCTCACCACCTTTCTAGGCAGATGTACCAGAAGCCTGGAGTCAGAGGTGCACAAAAGTGGCCCATAAAATTCACAGGACTTTCTTTAGCACTTTTGAACAGGTACTGTTCTAAGTCCTGAGCAAGCATTAACCTGCATAGAAGGGCAAGTGGGGGATTTGAACCCATCTTGGGTCAATCTCAAGAGGCTGGTTAATACACAGCTAAAATATGGGTTGTGTGCCTTAGCTTACTGACTCCTCATAGCCACTTTGTGAGGCTGGCATTATATCCATGAACAGATATGAAAACCCAGGATGAAGGAGGTGACATTCCCTGCTCAAGTTCACAGGAATGTGAGACATTCACATCATGAAGCTGGAATTTGAATTAACATCTGTCTAGCTCCAAAGCCAGGCTCCCTTAGCCTCCTAAAATTCAAAGTATCTTCAAGGCAAGGAGGCTGCTGGTGCCCAGTGCCAGGAGGAGGGAAGCAAGCAAGTAGTTTGCAACAGTTTGTCAGATTAGTGAGGCAGTCACTGGCTCATCCAAGCGGTTAAACAGCATCTAAACATGTTTCAGAAGCACTTAACAGAGGCTTCAGAGATGGTTCCTCCAAGTCAGGAGTCTGCATCCAGGAAGAGTGACAGGGCATGACAGGGAAGCAGTGAATTGGACATGGCACACAGCTTCCCCAACTGACAAACAACCTCTGCTAAGTTCTTCTAAGTTCTCTGCTCAGGTGTTGACAAATACAGCCATGGGAATGAAAGGGCTGGAAACTGGCTTGGAATAACACCCACATTTCATTCCCAAGTTCAAAAGCCACAGTCTATCATGGAACATCCAAGGTCTCAGCATGGGCTGCCAGAGAGGCCAGGTGGGCCACAGGCTAAGCAGTCCTCCTACAGGACGAGAAACATAAGGAGCAGAACAAGTCCCCCACCCCATGCCATGGTTGGGATAGGATGAAGCTGCCTCTCCAGAATGCAGGTCCAATACAGACGGCCAACAGGCACATGAAAAGATGCTCAACATCGCTAATTATTAGAGAAATGCAAATCAAAACTACAATGAGGTGTCACCTCGCACTGGACAGAATGGCCATCATCAAAAAATCTACAAACAATAAATGCTGGAGAGGGTATGGAGAAAAGGGAAACATCATGCACTGTTGGTGGGAATGTAAGTTGATACAGCCACTGTGGAGAACAGTATGGAGGTTCCTTAAAAAACTAAAAATAGAACTACCATACGACCCAACAATCCCACTACTGGGCATATATTCGGAGAAAACCATAATTCGAAAAGATAAATGCACCCCTATGTTCATTGGAGCACTATTTAAGATAACCAAGACATGGAAGATATAGATAGATAGATAGATAGAGAGTTATAGATAGATATATATACACACACACACATATATATACAATGGAATACTACTCAGCCATAAAGAAAGAATGAAATAATGCCATTTGCAGCAACATGGGTGGACCTAGAGATTATCATACTAAGTGAAGTAAGCCAGACAGAGAAAGACAAATATCATATGCTATCACTTATATGTGGAATCTTAAAAAAAAAAAAAAAAAAGATACAAATGAACTTATGTGCAAAACAGAAATAGACCCACAGACATAGAAAACAAACTTATGGTTACCAAAAAGGAAAGTGGGGGAGGGATAAATTAGGAGTTTGGGATTAACATATACATACTACTATATATGTTACTATAGTAGTAACATATATAGTAGTCACTACTGTATAGCACAGGGAACTATACTCAATATTTTGTAATAACCTACAAGGGAAATGTATCTGAAAAAGTATACATAAATATATATATTCATATATATATGAATCACTTTGCTGTACACCTGAAACTAACACAACATTATAAATCAACTATGTTTCAATTAAAATAAAAAGTAAAGTAAAATAAAATAAAATAACAATGCCAGTCTAGAAGGGGACTTGGCATGTAAAGCAGGGTCACTGAGTCAAACTTGATTATAGGGACTGAAGCATAGGAGAAGAATTGAGGCTGAAGTTTCATAAGTGTCCCAGTTACAACTGCTGAATAACATAACACTCCAAACTTAGTGGCTTTAGACAGAAACCATTTATTTTTCTCATGAGCGTACAGTTTGGGCAAGGTTCAAGACGGAGAGCTCATCTTTGCTTATGCAATGTCAGCTGAGACAGCTCTCTGAGGCTGGTGGGTCCCTTTCCAAGATGGCTCACCCATGTGATTGGCATGTTGGTGCTGGCTGCCAGTTCTTCTCCATGTAGACTCTTCTCAAAGCTGCTTGGGCTTCCTCAGAGCATGGCGGTAGTGTTTCAAGAAAGAGATTTCCAAGAGACAGAAAGTGGAGGCTGCCAGTTTCTTAAGGCCTGTGCCTGGAAACTGATACAACATCATTTCTACCATATTCATTAATCAAGCATTCACAGAGCCCAGACACAAGGGAAGGGGACATAGATCCCATCATTCACTAGGGGGAGTATCAAAGAATTTGGGGGCTATATTTTAAAACTGCCAGCATGAGAACTTTCTCTTGTGTCCTATGACCACAGGGAAAGCATGGCAAAAAGTTTCATTTTTGTCTGCCTCCCCCATTCATTATGGGAGATGGCTGGACTATTGTACTGAGGATTCAGAAACTGTCTTTAGCTTCAGTAGAAAAGAAAGAAGACGTGATTGATTAGTGACTCCAAGGACAAAAGGGTGGGGAGTGGAAGCATATGTGCCAAGTGTTTGCCGTTTATCTCCCAAGGGGTAGGTCCAGATTCTGTCTCTGGAAACTACCTTTCTCTGTCTTGTCTCTCCATTGCTTCAGAAACTTCATTTCATTTATTCGTTCATGCATGCATGCATGCATTTCTTCATTCTTACATTGATTTAAGCAATATTTAATAAGCACCTATTCTGCTCTAAATACAGTAGTGCAGTAGTGATGAATAAAGCAGATATGGAAACTGCACCCCTGGAATGTCCATACACTATGGGGGAGTCGGACAATGAGTAGGTAAACAAATATGTAATTAAAATGTGATAAATGCTATGAAGAAGGCCAAAGGGGGTGCTACTGTGACCTGTGCAGGAACCCAGCAAGGACATCCATTAGTTACGGAGAAGCATCCAGGGGACTACACAGAACCTGTCTTCAACAGCCATACCGTGTGGCAGTGAGGAGCAATGGCTATGGTGAACTGATCAGACTTCCTCCTAGTTCCCTACAGAACTTTACTGATGCCCTAAGCCCAAATTGTCCCCTAGGCTTTGAAAATCCAGGGATCAGAGGAGGCCTGAAAAGGAAGATTTTGGGCCTTTTTACAAATGTGGATATGTGAGGACTCAAATGAGTGAAAAATCAAGAAAAAATGGCCATATTTATGCCTGCAAGCTGGCAAAGTGGGTCATTCTGATTATTCCAGTTTAAAAATCCCAAGCACATGACTTGTACTGAGACCCTAGAGCTTGGTGAGTAGCGAATCTGGTTATAAACTGAAAAAGCTGGGCAGGCTATGGGATGGGAGAGAATGGCTCATTCGAGCCAGTACTGGGGCTAGAGTTATTGGCCCCTCCAACTCAGAGCAGGATTTTCCTTGGTAATTGGAGAAGGGCTGAGCCTGCAGTAGATGTCAAGAAGCCTCAGTTGTAGGGCAGAGAGGAGGCAAGAATAGGAACTGGGCAGAGGTTGGTGGATATCTCATGAGCCGTTCTCTGTTAGGTAGCCAAAAAAAAAAAAAATGGAATGGAAAAGGCATTGGCTTAAGGGCAATAAAGGCAACTGCCCTCAGATGCAATAATCTGGTTGCAATAATCTAGTCGGTTTTAATCTGGCTGCAAATAATAGGAAATCCAACTAAAACTACTTATGCAAAAGGGGATGTTATTGGCTCATAATCCAAGGGTGTCTGGCTTCAGGTGCAGCTTGATCAGAAGATCAGGTGAACTCACCCGCTCCTAGTTCCCTCCACCCCTTCCTTGTGCCTCTTCAGTTGCTGGCTTAAGTTCCAGGCCTCATGTGCTAAAAAGATGGCAGCAGCAGATGCAGCTCTTACGCATTTTTAGGTTGCATGTACTGCAGAAAAGAGAGAGTCTCTTTTCCAGAATCCCAAGTAGAAATCTCACTGTATCTCATTGGCTTTGACTGGGCCACATGCCCACCCAGGAACCATTGTTGGGGCCAGAAGAATTAGATGTGATGAGTGAGGAATCTCACCCCCAGAGTGGAGAGTGATTTCAGTTTCATCAGATTCCCTATGGACTGATTATGGGGCAGAGTGTTTTCTCCGAGGAAAATTGGGGTGTGAATACTAGAAGAAGGATGAATGGATGTGGGGTCCATCCGTGAGCTCAAGGAAGACACTGTATCTGAAAGTGGGAACAGCACTGTCCCTAGGGTGCATGGGACCCTGGACAAATATGTTTTGGGGAGCCCCCTGCTTATGTAAATAATTTGATTAGAATTATAAAATTCCTGGGCCTGTGTGAGGTATAGTGATTTATTGAGATTTATTTATGGGTACAGAAGAGATACGTATGGGCACATGAAGATTCTTTGTGGTACCCATCGCTTTCTGTACTTTACTGTCAAATGTGCTGTTCTGGGCTAATGTCCTATCTCCCACTCTGAGAAAAAGGCAGTAACACTATTATTGTTTACAATGCCGTGTTCTTCAGTCTCTGTTTATATTGAAACAATACAGATCTTCTTGCCTCTGCATTTCCCTAATACCTTTTATTTAATGATGGTTACACCATTACTCATGGGGCTGCATCATCCCTTGTGCTGCCAGTGAATACTGGCTTCCACTGACTCTCAAAGGTCGTGCTTCCTTGATGATGACCACTGATAGAAGTCTTACCCAGAGTATGGAGAATCTGTGAATGATCATTCATTTTCTGGTCATGTTAAATTTACTATTTGGAATTTTTAGTTGTTAGTATAGAGCAACACGTCTTGTAACCATGTCTTCTCTTGAACACTTTGGGCCCCAATCACTGCATTCCTAAAATGGGATCTGTTTCAGTGTTGACCTCACTCCTGCCTACTACACCCCACTACCAGTGGGGAGCATAGATGAGGAGCCCATGGGTGGAGCAAGAACAGTTCCATACATGCAGAGACTGTTTGTCCTCATCCAGCATAGCCTAAGGCCACCCCAGAAGAGCAGGACTTGCTTTATCACTCAGAGGCAAGAAAGGACACTGATAGGCCCGTGGACACTGCAGAGCAATGAGTAGGCACAGCCACACCTAGAAGACTGTCTGACACCTGACTCAAGGCCTGCGGAAAGGTTGGAGTCCAAGGGCAGAAAGTGCACAGGGTAAGGACACCTGTTGCCACCCTGCAGCCATGGGTGCTGCAGACCAGAGGTGGCACTATAGTCTGAACAGAGTTGTGTGAGAGCCACTGCCCAGGCCCATGTATATGGGTCAGGCCCGAGGATCAGTGGTAGGCCATTAATAGCCCAGAGCTCCAAACCCTCCTGCATCTCTTGTGAGTCACTCAAACTCTGTGTGTCTGCATCATTCTAGAAACTCAATCTCATGTGCTACCACAAAAGGAATACCACACCAGCCAGAGAGAGTTTTCTGCTCCTATGCCACCCTCCTGAAGCAGGTCTCGCTGCGAGGCCCCAGGACCACCTTACAGGCACGATCCTGGAGCTCCTCAGGTCATCTGGTCAACTCCACAAGTAGGGTAGAGGGTTGCAGACCACTTTGAAGGGGCAAAGTAGGACAGAAACCCACGCGGACCCCAGTTCAGGCTCAGGGAGACCCATGCAGATGGCACTGCCCACCCTAGCCAGTCCTAGCCCCCAGAGGTATTCTTAGAAAAATTTCAGGTGTGTTTCTGGCAACTAGGACTTAACATAGAACCAGGTCTGGGCTTAGGGCACCAGACCTGAATACTACTGCCAGCCCCATCCGGTCTCAGACACCAAAAGGGGGCTTCCTTTGAGAAAGGCACTCCAAAGTGCAGGGTCCCTCAGGTGTGAGGCTGGAGCAGGAGCCCACGCTTGCCTGGGTCTCAGGGCAGTACTGAGTGGGAGCTAGCTGTGTGTGGAAACCAGATTCACAGTTCAGCTTGACACATTCACTGAGCCCCTGCTAAGAGCCAGACACAGGGTGGAGACAAATTTGAAAGCTGTGAGGCTACAGTGCATTGTATGTTGAGGTGCTGCTAGAGCAATTACCCCCTGGTTGCATGGCATTGCTTCACTCCTTTCCAGATTGCCTGAAATGGAGAGCAGCCCCATGCATCCAAGGGCCTGTTTACAACTCACTGCATCCACTATTTTATTCCGTTCCATAAATATTAAATAACAGGAAACACCGAGGTTTATTCTCTGTATTCCAGGTGTTTGTTTATACCTCATTAGTTTCTAGATAGAGCTACTGGGTGGGGAGTGGGGAGTGTGGAGACAGTGAGAAGCCCAAAGAGGTGCATCAGGAGGAGCCCATCCCAAGACTGGGGATTGTCAGTGAAGACAATTCTCTTTCTAGCCTCCTTCCTCTTGGGTTCCTTTCATACCTCATGCCTTAGGAAAGACCCCATTGGTTGTAAGAAGGAGAAAATGACTCAGAAAATGAGACTTCTGAGGGCTCACGCGAGGAGGCAGAGATAATCGCTAGGCAGATAACTGTGGCACTTATGTTCAGCTAAGAGGGCTGAATAGCTTGAAAAATAGGGGGATTTCAGACAATTATTGAAGGAGAAGAGAAGGAAAGATGCGGTGTGGGAGGGTACAGACCAGGAATTCTAATGAGTGCCTGCTCTGTGCCGTGAGAGGCAAACCCCCTTCTCTGTCTCCCATGAAAACTTCAGTGAAACATCTTTCTCATTAATGTCCTGTGTATTTCCAAAGCTCCTTCATGCCCAAAGCTCCACCAACGCAAAGCCATTGGAGATTGTATTTCTTCCCTAGGGTTGCCTTAGAAAATCACCATCAACTTGGTGCCTTAAAACAACAGAAATTTACTCTCACAGTTCTAGAGGCCAGAAGTCCAAAATCAAGGTGTTATCAGGACCTTACTCTTTCCAAAGGCTTTAGGCTCTTCCAGCTTCTGGCAGCCCCAGGAATTCCTGGCTTGTGGCCACATCACTCCAGCCTCTGCCTCCATCTCCATCTCCATCTTCTTGCCTTCTCCTCTGTTATGTCCTCTTCTGTGTCTTATAAAGATACTGATCATTGGATTTAGGGCTCACTCCAATGATCCAGGATAATCTCATCTCAAAATCCTTAATTACACCTGCAAAAACCTTTTTCCGGGAACATATGTATATGTATAACTGATTCACTTTGTTATAAAGCAGAAACTAACACACCATTGTAAAGCAATTATACTCCAATAAAGATGTTAAAAAAATAAAATAAAATAAAATAAAATAAAAAACACAAAAAAAAACACACAAAAAACCCTTTTTCCCATTAGGTCACCTTCACACGTTCTGTGGATTAGGATGTGAACATGTCTTTTTAGGGGAGCCACAATTCAACTCATTGCTGGGGTAACAACTGATACTGAAGATTTGGGAACTGTTAAAAAACAAAATTCGGGCTTCCCTGGTGGTGCAGTGGTTAAGAATCCGCCTGTCAATGCAGGGGACATGGGTTCAATCGCTGGTCCCGGAAGACCCCACACGTGGCGGAGCCACTAAGCCGGTGTGCCAAAACTACTGAGCCTCTGCTCTACAGCCCGCGAGCCACAGCTACTGAGCCCACGTGCCACAACTACTGAAGCCAACGCACCTACAGTCTGTGCTCCGCAACAAGAAAAGCCACCGCAATGAGAAATCCGCGCACCACAACAAAGACTAGCCCCCGCTCACCGCAACTAGAGAAAGCCTACGCACAGCAACAAGACCCAACACAGCCAAAAATTAAAAAAACAAACAAATAAATAAATAAATTTTTTTTAAAAAAAACAAAATTCAACTGAGTAAATTTTAAAGATCTTATTGGCTTTATTCAATGATTCATGGATCTGGCAGCATCCCATCCAGCAGACAGAAAGGAGCTCCGAGGAGCTGTATGAAATGAAAGAATTTTATAGGCAGAAGGGAGCAGGAACAAGAAACTTATACTAGGCAAAAAGTGGGTTGGTTATGGCAAGGTCACTTTCCTTTAGGGGATGGCAGGCGTCTGTCAGGCAGGTTACCTAACTAGTGCTGATCAGGTGATTCCTGATTGACTGAGTTAAGATTCCATTCCTGGGAGAGTCAAAACTGTAATTAGGTTAATTCTTGGTTTGGAGACCTGGGGCTTAGCATAAGCAACTCCATTTGGGGCCTGTTGTCTTGTGTTTAACAGAACAAAGAAAAGGAGGTGTCATCACAGAATGAACAATGTGTTTAAATCGAGCATTAGACATGGCTGTGGCCAATGCTCCCCTCCTGGGCACATCTTCTTGGGTACTTGACTCCTTTCGCCCTGGCCTGTTGCCAAATTCTCTCTTCTCCATCTCCCCTCTGTATGTGATGTACAAAAATCCGTTAAAACAAAGTGCTAAATAAGGGTTGATAATAGGCAAAGATATGAGACAAATACAAAAGACAATACTTAGATAAAAGTGCAAATCCCTGGTGCTTAATCACTAACAGCAGAACAGCAAGGCTGGACCCTCAGCAGGTATCATCTGCATAATCAATAGGTCTCTTGAAATACTTTCCCAAACAGAAGAGCAATTCTCTCTCAAGGAAGAACTCTAACATCTGTCTGTAGAGAGCAGTAAGCACAGACTGCTTATAAAATAACAAGCTTTCTCCCAGCACCTGAAAGCCTTGAAACTGGCCCCTCTGGTTTCCCATGAATCTGCTCAGACAGAGAACTTGGGCTTCCCTGGCTCCTTGTTCTGGAAGGGATTTTGCAGAGACCAGGAGAGTTCTCCCTCCACAGAACATTCAGTTAGGCCGTGGCCATCCATGTTTTCTCTTTAAGCCTTCAAGTTTTTCCAAAGAGAAAAGCAACCCTAGCAATTTTTTTTTATAAATTTATTTATTTATTTATTTATTTTTGGCTGGGTTGGGTCTTTGTTGATGTGTCTGGGCTTTCTCTAATTGCCGCGAGCAGGGGCTACTCTTCGTTGCGGTGCGTGGGCTTCTCATTGCGGTGACTTCTCTTGTGGCGGAGCACAGGCTCTAGGTGCACCGGCTTCCGTAGTTGTGGCACGCGGGCTAAGTAGTTGTGGCTCGCAGGCTCTAGAGCGCAGGCTCAGTAGTTGTGGTGCACAGGCTTAGCTGCTCTGCGGCATGTGGGATCTTCCTGGACCAGGGCTCAAACCCATGTCCCCTGCGTTGGCAGGTGGATTCTTAACCACTGCACCACCAGGGAAGCCCAACCCTAGTATATTTATGTCAGTTATTTCTGAGTGTTGGGTTATATGGGGAAGGGACATTCCCTCTCTGGGTTCACTTTTTCTGTCACTAACTGTGATATTGTGCTTTATAGTAAGAAATATATATTTGGTCTTCATCCCTCTTTCTGGCACAGAGCTCCTAAACCTTTGGAATTTCCTAAGTGATAAGAGCTATAAGGTGAAAGGTGAAAGGAGCGTCTTTTTTTTTTTTGGCCCCGCCGCGCGGCTTGCGGGATCTCTGTTCCCCAAGCCAGGGATTGAACTCGGCCCCCGGCAGTAAAAGCCTGGAATCAAAACCACTAGGCCACCAGGGAACTCCCAAAAGGAGCATCTTTTGATATTCATAACAAGCCCCTTTCAACTACACCTGAGTTTTTGTTAATGAACGAGGTGACTCTTGGAAAGCCCTTAAGGATGACGGCTTGTAGCCAGGGGAACCAACCTGAAATAGAGGATTGATACTTTCAGTCCCACCTCCCATGACCTCCAGGGAAGGGAGATGAGTTGGAGCTTTGAGTTTAATCACCAATTAACAATGATTTAATCAATTGCACCCGTGTACTGAAGCCTCCATACAAACCCAAAAGGACAGGGTTCAATAAGGTTCTGGGTTGGTGAACACGTGGAGGTGCTGCGAGAGAACTCGTGAGGTGCTCGCTCAGAGAGAGCACGGAAGCTCCAAGCCCCTTCCCCACAAACCTTGCCCTATGCATCTCTTCCAGTTGGATGCTCATTCGTATCCATTAATATCCTTTGTAATAAACCAGTAATCTAGTAAGTAAACTGGTTGCCTGAGTTCTGTGAGCTACTCTAGCAAATTAATCGAACCTGAGGAGGGGTAATGGGAACCTCGATTTATAGCTGGTCGGTCAAAAGTACCAGGTGACAACCTGGACTTTTGATCGGCATCTGAATTGGGGGTAGGAGGACAGTCTTGGGAGACTGAGCCCTTACCCTGTGCCATCTTTCCCTGTCTCCAGGAAGATAGTGTCAGAATTGAGCTAAATTTGTAGGACATCAGTCAGTGTCCACTGAGAATTGGAGAATTGCTTGGTGGTGTTGGAAAAACACACAAGAGGACTTCCCTGGTGGCGCAGGGGTTAAAAATCTGCCTACCAATGCAGGGGACACGGGTTCGAGCCCTGGTCTGGGAAGATCCCACATGCT
Source organism: Eubalaena glacialis (assembly GCF_028564815.1). Lineage (NCBI taxonomy): Eukaryota > Metazoa > Chordata > Mammalia > Artiodactyla > Balaenidae > Eubalaena > Eubalaena glacialis. The sequence continues at coordinate 25,865,067 of NC_083728.1, forward strand.
GTGGAGCAACTAAGCCCGTGCGCCGTAACTACTGAGCCTGAGTTCTAGACCCCGAGAGCCACAACTACTGAGCCTGAGTGCCACAACTACTGAAGCCCGCGCACCTAAAGCCTGTGTTCCGCCACAAGAGAAGCCACCGCAATAAGAAGCCCGCGCACCGCAACGAAGAGTAGCCCCCGCTCAGCGCAATAAGAGAAAGCCCGTGCGCAGCAACGAAGACCCAATGCAGCCAAAAATAAATAAATAAATAAATTTATTAAAAGAAAAAAACACACACACAAGACTAACACAAGGAGGGGGGACCCCCAGGACATCTGCATAGAGACCTCAGATGTTGTTCCCTTTTATCTGTTTCAATACAGGACTTTTTGTCAGATTTCATTTGAAATAAGTTTAAAGACTAGTAAACTCAACGACTTCTAAGGGCTCCATCCAGTTCTAGAGGAAGGGAGATCTTGTAGGCTCTCTTAGGTCAGTCCTTCTCAAACTTCAAAGTGTATATGAATCACCTGAGGATCTTGTTAAAATGCAGATTCAGCAGATCTAGGATGGGATCTGAGAGTCTGCATTTCTAAACAGCTCCAAGGTGATACTGACGCTGCTGGTCCACGGACCACACTTTAAGTTGCAAAGATATAGGCCATAGAAAGTTCTATTGCTTTTACTCTGAATGAGTTGAGAGCCACTGGAGGGGTTTGGGTGGACAGATGACAAGATCTGATACACATTTTTAAAGGATCGCTCTGGCTGCTGGGAGGAAAATAGATGGGGGAGGGATGGGTAGGGGGTGGTGAAGGTAGAAACAGGAAGGATAAGAGGATATTGCAATAACCCAAGTGAGAGATGCAATAATCCAGTTGAGAGATTCATTAAGAGCTCATGCAAAAGTTTTAATCTTTGATTGATTGATTGATTGATTGATTTTTGGCTGTGCTGTGCTCCTTGGGGATCTTAGTTCCCCAACCAGGGACTGAACCCGGGCCCCCTGAAGTGGAAACGCAGAGTCCTAACCACTGGCCTGCCAGAGAATTCCCAATCTTTTAAATTTAATATTTATAACTGTTTCCCAAAATACAGGACATATATCAATGGTGGTATACGAGATCATTTTAGGAAGGACAAAAAGTAATCATGTTTTATTTTTAATAGTTATGTGTTTATCACAAGTATTTTTGGTTTTCATTTTTAGTGATGATATACAGTTATCATTTATAATAAAAGTTTTCAGTTTTATAAAATGGGAGTTGATTTAAAGTAAAATAGCAAGTAAATTCGCAGTGGCGATACACACATATAGCAAATATGAAGGCAGCTCCCAAATGCCTGAGTCTGGGAAACGCTGACTTTAAAATTTATTAAATTGTTATTGGTGGTTTATTTATTTCATAGGGTAATTTTTTTCTTGAAGAATACATCTCACATTCCCTAACAAAAGACAGTGAGAGATTTAGAACCAAAATTTGACACTGGCTTTGCAAGCTACCTTTCAAAGATGCATCCCAGCGTTTAATAAACATTTGCTTCTCACAAAGTCATTGTCCAGAAGGACAGCACTTTAGTAACACAGGGCACAGTTGGAGGGTCACCCATGATGACTGATCCAGGGGGAATGAGCTGGCCTCTAGTTAAAGCAGTGTCCTCAAGTCTGGCAGAACATAGAATCACCTTTTTAAAAAAAAAAAAAAAAAAAGCCCAGATCAATTACTTGAGAATCTCTGAGGGTGGGATCTGGGTACTTGTGTGCTTCGAAAGCTCCCAAGTGATTCTGTGCCTGTCCATCACCTTGTTCCTGGGTACAGAGGAGAGGGTATGGCTTTTGGAATAAGACAGACCTGGGTTCAAACCTTCCACTTGAATGCTGTGTGAACTGAGCTGCTTATTTGACCTTTTGGAGCCTCTCATGCCTCATCTGTACATGAGAGTAGTCATACCCACCCCCTAGGGTTGCTGTGATGATGCAGTGATGCAAAATCGGTCACAGGGCATGCCGGGCAGAGGGGGTTCAGTACATCCTCGTCCCCTCCTTTCTTCAGTGACACTCCCACCACTCGGAGCCTGACACAGAATAAAGGGGCACCCAGTAGCCTCAGCTTCTGTGAGGGATCGGAGAGTACAGGTTTGAGCTGATAATTCAGGGGGACGAACAATGCTCATGAATCAAATTCTTAATTCATTATTTTCAATTTTTAATTAATATTTAATAACATCAGTTTTAATTGAACCATTGCTCTCTTGCTCTTTTTTTTTTTTTTTTTTTTTGTGCCCACTCCACGAGACTTGTGGGATCTTCATTCCCCGACTAGGGATCCAACCAGGCCCTTGGCAGTGAAAGCCCAGAGTCCTAGCACACAGTCCTAACCACTGGACCACCAGGGAATTCCTGTCTTTTTTAACAGAACATTATAAGTAAAGCACAGGCTTTCTTTGTACACCTCCCAGAATCCTGGTCCGTGTCCCCCTTCCCGATATTGAATTTGGCAGGTGGCTTCCAGACCTTTTAAAAATACACTTACATATTTTATAGAAACCCATAGAAAATATGTAATGTTGTTTGTGTTTTTAGTAAATAAGCGGGTTTTTTTTTTTACTGTATATGTGATTATGGAACTTTTTTATGCAACAACATGTTTGCAAGACTTACCCATGTTGTTATATAGAGCTAAGTTCATTCCTTTTAGCTCCTCTGTAATATTCCTTTGTAAAACTGTACCATAATTTATACAGCTATTTTGCTATTGATAAACATTTAAATTCTTTCCAACTTCTTGTCATCACAAACAAAGCTACTAAGGACATTCTTGTGCCTATCTCCACATACTCATGTGTACTTTTCACTTTACAAATTACTCTTCATTTGCTCACCAGTGGAATGAGCTCTGGATTGGGAGTCATTGGACTTTGGGACTTTGGACCTCTGAGTCCTAGGCTCTCCATCCTAGGCAAGGTCTCTCTCCCCTTTCCACCATGATTCTCTCACCTTAACCACTCCACCTGCCCTGTCACTGAGCTCCTGTCTCTGGCCCAGTCTCTGGTTCCTCCCAGTCCACTCCTAACATCAGCCGTCATGTCATTCTCCTACTTAAAATCCTCCACCAGCTGTAGAGCCCAGCCCTGGTGAGAGCAGAGCTTGCACGGGTGAGATGTGGGAGGCCCAGGGGTGGTAGGACACGCAGTGGCATTGAGAAGGGCCACAGGGGACAGCACAGAAACACAGTGACCTGGAAATGACCCTCCTGGAGAACTCCCCACTGATCACTCAAAAACTCCTCCCTGTGAAGTCTACCTGGGCGTGACTGTTCCTCCTCCAACCCCCACCTCTCATACTCTCACGGTACTATGTCCTGCTACTATTTCAGCACTTTGCACCCTGAATTTTATTTTATTTTTATTTATTTATTTAGGCTGTGCCAGGTCTTAGTTGCGGCATGCTGGCTTCTTAGTTGCAGCATGAGAACTCTTAGTTGCAGTATGCATGTGAGATCTAGTTCCCTGACCAGGGATCAAACCCGGGCCCCCTGAATTGGGAACACAGAGTCTCACCCACTGGACCACCAGGGAAGTCCTTGTACCCTGAATTTTAGCATGTTATCTTCCTGCCTATCTCCCCTTTGGCCTGTGAACTCTTTGAATGCTGGGAGTGTGTCTCTGAATTCTCAGTGGCCAAACAGGGCTTGAATCAAGCTTTAGGTATAATCAGTGTTTATTGAATAACCAATGAGCTTGGGCTTGGAGTTTGATGGGCAGGGCAACAGAATAGCCCTGGCAGGTGGCCAGCAAAAGGGTGTCCAACACGTGTGTCAACAGGGGTCCTGAAGTTGGCAAAGTATAGTTTGCATCATGCAAAATGTCAGGGGGAAGCCAGACTTCATTCCTAGAAGGGCTGGTGTCTCAAATATCTATCACTATTTCACAGCCATTGGAAGGCTTAGTGGCTTAAAACAACGATTTACTATTTCTTATGATTCCAAGGGTTGGCCAGACACACCCGGGCAGTTCTTCCATGACATGTTTGCTGGGGTCACTCATGAATTCAGCTGGGACTGGAACATTCAAGATGGGAGCTGAGGTGGCTGGGCTTCACTTTTCAGCAGGTTAGTTAGACTTCTTTCTCAGTGGCTCAGGGCTCCAAGAGAGCAGAAGTTGCCAGGTCCCTTAAGGGCTACGTGTGGAAATGGCAGCAGCAAGTCAAAGCCAAGTCACAAGGCCAGCCCAGATTCCAGGGGGGAGGAACGATATCACCTCTTGACGGGGAGGAGCAACATGTGAGTCCAAGGCTGGGAGGCATTGTTGGCAGCCATCTTTGGAGGCAATCTTTGGAGGCAATCTCCCGCAGCTGGAAAGTCTGGAGCTCTTCTTCCAGGTGCCAGCCTTTATAGTCACTTTATCTAGGTCTTAGGTGCGGGACTAATGGGAGAGGACAGGTGATTTGTGACTCCTGTGGGAGAGAGGCCCAGCACTTGTGGGGAAAAATCCAGAGTGGTCAAGAAATGCCAAGGCTGTCAAAAAGAGGGGGTGATTGAAGAGAATACAGAGGCATGGCAACAGGAGGAGGGTCAAGGCTGAGGTTCAGGACTGAGTCCCCTGGATGGCAGAGGGGAACCTCCCTACATGTGTCAGAGGTGAGCTGGTGCCTGTCATGTCAGGATCAACATCCACAATCCGATTTTAGTGAGGAGAGGGGAGAAGAAGCCTCTGGAGGCATTGCCTCCTGTTCTGACCTACCACAGGCGTCACCCTTCCCCACCTCCCAGGGATGACTCTGGTCCTCTAACCACCCCCCCCATGTAAGGACAAGATAATTCCTTAAGTTTCAATCACCCCCAGTCACAGAATAATGATATCTGTCCAGTCTCTCCTGCTAATAAATATTTGAACAGCAGTTTGTTAATTTTTCTAACTCTCTGCGACAGAGATTAACTGCTATTCTACATTACACTCAACTTCTATTAGTTTAGGATTTACTTCCTCAGTGATACCGCTGGCATTGGACCTGAATAAAACATTTTAACCTAGACAAGCTCATTAAATTCTTGAAGGTGAGTAGACAGAAGGGAGGGAAAACCCGCCCTAGTTTTGCAGTTTTGAGTGTATCAATTTAAATCCATCTGGGGAGGAAGGTAAATCCTGAGTTTTCATCACACAAAAAAAACCCTTTGTTTTTCTTTTCCATTAAAAAAAAATCTCCATGAGCTGATGAATGTGCACTAAACTTATTGTGGTCATCATTTCACAATATATGTAAATTAAATCATTATGCTCTATACCTTAAAATTATACAGTGCCTTATATGAATTATATCTCTAGAAAACCGGGAAAAATTTTTTTTGAAATACATAATGTGTCAGGAAAGTTGATTGTAAAAATAATGACACTCAAACAAAACTTAAAATACTAGAATCTATAGTCAATATGACATGATATGAATAAAAGTATCATTTGCATAAAAATAATTGATTTTGTTGGAAATAAGTTCAGTGAATTAAAAACAAAAGTGGATAAACTAGGGACTTCCCTAGTGGTCCAGTGATTAAGAATCCACCTTCCAATGCAGAGGACGCAGGTTTGATCCCTGGTCAGGGAACTAAGATCCCACATGCCTGAGCCCACGCACCACAACTAGAGAGAAGCCCGCGCGCCGCACCAAAGATTCCATGTGCCGCAACTGAGACCCGATGCAGCCAAATAAATAACTAAATGAATATTTTTTTTAAAGTGGATAAACTAGATTTTTTTTTACTGTGCTGTCTTTAAAAAAAATTGACCAAGGAATTAAAATGTCTTAATAAAATAAATTTTCAACAAATATTGTTACTCTTTTGTATAATTCTGATTTCAAGGATTTAATAGGCTCAGAATAAGAATATTTTGTTTCATCAAAGTCTCAGGTTAAATGGCTGGGACAAAATAGCAAGGTCAAAACAGAAAAGTAAAAGTAGCAAGACTAATTTTTCCTCTGCTTATTTCTCTGTATTTGCACTTTTTCAATAAAAACTATTTTTTATCGATGTAAAAAAAAAATCCATCTGGGGAGTGTGAAGCAGGATGGGCGCCAGGGAGTGCTGGATGGTGAAGGATAGAAGCCACGAGAAGGACAATCCTGCTCAGCCCTGTTGGCCTCAGGCCACCAGAACTAGCCCTTTCTCAGAGCTACTCCTTTCTCAGAGCTACCCCACTCCCAAGCTGGCTTCTGACACCCTCAAACTGTTCACAGGCTTGGTCCCAAACGGCTCATCTTGACCCAAATAGGACTCCATTCCCCAGTCTGTTGTCGGTCATCCTACTTTCTGCCCATTGAATCATATTTTTCAGGGTCTGATTTTACTCTTTGGACCTGACACTCAGCCCCGCTGAGAATGGTGAAGTTTTCTCACCTATTAACAGGAGATGTTATGACAATTATCCTGTTCACCATCAATGTCATTATATTTATCATGCGATCCCTGACCCAAGGGCTTGATCCTGCTTCTGAGACTTCCCTCATCACCTGGGGCACACTTCCTCTGTGACTGTAGCACCCTATGTTGAGAACCCCTCTAGCACAGAAGCCAACTGCTCCCATCCACTTCTTTCTGATTCCAGACCCTGCCCCTACTGGCTTCTATTCCTTCCTCTCTCCCCTACAGGCAATGTGGTATAAACCCCACATACTCTCCCACCCAATGTTGAGAAGTCTAGCGAATTTCTACAGGAAGGTCCTAAGCAGAGGGGAAAATATGGGGGACTATAATTAACAAGACCTGGTTTTTTCACTTAAAGGATCAAAAACTAGGTATCTTCCCTAGCATCAGCTTCAAAACTTGCTGGAACAAGCACTGGTGTTGAACACTGGTCACCAGTGCAGACTCCCTTTACATTTATAGTCATTTTCCCTGTGGGTCTTTATGTTGTTTCTTTCAGGAATTTCAACTGGACTCATCCCAATCAACCAGAAAATGGTGATCATGTTTAATCTCAAAAAGAAAGGGTGGAGGAGTCTTGATTCCTGACCCTCCCATGTAGCTTCTGACCCATACACAAATTTGCCCAATTCATCCCCAGCTTCAGCTCTGAAAATCAAAGGTCTACTTCGAGGGGCATACTTATGGAGCCACAGAACGTCCTTTGTGGCACCTTTCCCCAGAGCAAGAGGTAACGACTCGCAATGTAATTGCATATTTTAGGGGGAAGTTTCTGCAAGAGTCCAAGAGAATCTGCTGCACCTGGATGGTGCTAAATCATTTTATGTTCCAGAATACCTAACATCCTAATTTATAAGGCTGCCTGGAAAGCCAAGGAGGAGAAATGCAGGGCAGTGCTCACAGGGAGAGAGTAGAGCCTTGAGAACACAGGAACCCTTTCCCTCTCTTGGGGTCCAGTCTTTCTCTCTTCCCTGCCCTCTGGCCAGCTTCCTCTGCTTCTTTTCCCACATTATGTCTGCATGCCACGTAACTTTGTTTGGGTTCCCTCAGAAGTAGACCTTGAGACAAAGATTCAAATACAAGTAGTTTATTTGGGAGTTTATCCTGGGAAATACTGGTTGGGGAGTGGGACAGGCCAAGGAAAGGGAAGGAAAGGTGCCAGTTACCGCTGATCCTTCCAGAGAGCTCTGGAAATGGTGTAGAACATGGGTCAGAGTTATCCCACCCAAAGGGCTAGGGAGCTGAGGTATTCATCCCCCCTCCCCTTGACTTCCATTAGTCGTTGATGGAGGGCTGCTCCATGGGCATTAACCCTCTGGCACCTCAGCTTTCCTTGCATACAGGTGACTGTGCCCTCAGCAGAAAGCAGCCAGATAAAAGCCCTCAGGTGGAAGGTGGCAGGTCCCAAGTGTTTGTAGTAAGCAGTGTTCAGAGTGTCCAGCAGGGGGCCTCACAGTTATGGGCAGTACACTGGCAGTGGTTGTCCCCTTGCCCCAGCCCAGATGCTATGTGAATTTTCATCACTAACTAGTTCTTGCCCTTTGTTATGGGCTGAATAATGTCCTCCCAAAATTCATATGTTGAAGCCTAACCCCCAGAACCTCCAAAAGTGACTGTATTTGGAGAAAGGGTCTTTAAAGAGGTGATTAAGTTAAAATGAGGCTGTTAGGATGAGCCCTAATCCGATCTGACTGGTGTCCTTATTAGAAGAGGAAATTGGACACACAGAGAGACTCCAGGGATGCAGACACACAGAGAAAAGACCATGTGAGAACACAGAGAGGAGGCAACTATCTACAAACCAAGCAGCAAGAACCTCAGGAGGAATCAACCCCGCCAGCACCTTGGTTCTTAAACTTTTAGCCACCAGAACCTTGAGACATAAATTTCTGTTGTTTAAGCCACCCAGCCTGTGGTACTTTGTTATGGCAGCCCTAGTAAAGTAATACACCCTTCCCTGGTTCTGTTTCTCCATCCCCAGTGTTGCCTTTAGTTGGCCCAGCTCATTTTTTCGTACCAGGCCACAGGTCAGAAGTGACTGAACCATCTTTGGGTCAGGTGTCCATGTCAGTCCATGCAGCTGTTGGGGGGAAACAGGGATGCATGGCCAGGACTGTGAATGAGAAAGGGCGCATCACTGGGGAAGGCACCAAATGTGTCTGTATTTTGCCCTTCTAGGATGGTGCTAAGCTGAGGTGGCCAGTCATCCACATACTTGCTTTAATCTGGGGCATCTCCAAACCACTGTGCATATGTCCTAGAAATAGATCATCAGGGAAAATAAATCAACACAATGCTGAGCATCTAGACCCTGCTTCAGACAACCCAAACCTCAGGCCACAGGTTGACTAGTTTCCTGGCATGGAGATTGTGGCTGTGAAAGCCCGCAGCCCCGTCCATGGGGGCTGAATCGGAAGCTAAGAGGCACAGCTCGCCTTGTCTGGAAACCAGCAGGATGTGAGGCTGACAGTTAATTAGATTAATTAGGGAACCATGCCTTAAAATGTAATGTTGTTTTCATGAGCTTTTAAAGCCTATCAAAATGTTTGCTGAGCTTTATGGCTGGTAATTAACAACCTTGTAAAAATATACAAGGAAACAAGGAGATGTCAGGGAACTAATGAATGTGACAGCTGCCAGACACACAGACAGAGCCTGGTTCTGGCCTTCACATCAGCTGGCTCTGAATCCCAGCTCTGCTTCAGTTTGCTGTGGCCTCAGACAAGTTCCTCACCCTCTCTGATCTCCTATTCTCATCTGCCCAGTGAGAAGCGTGGATAACCTGTAGGCCCTGGACCAGTTACATTTCTCAGCTTCTCCTTTTCTTGTGCCTCAGAGCTCAGTCCTCCTGCAGCTCCACTGCTCTGAGGGCTATTCAACCGTCAAGTTCTAAGGATTCCCACGATAGGTAGGATTCTATTATCTCAGGGAGACCCTCAGCAGCCCACTCTATGGAAGTGGACATACAAAGCTTTCACGGCTAAAGGTCCATTCAACTTTCTTTGGCAACAAATTTTTCCTTTAGGAGAGCTCTCCCTCCCAGTTCTCAGTCCCTGTGCTTTAGGCAGAGTTGATTCCTTGGCGCTAGGGGTGGGCCTGGGTCTCCGCTATAGCAATCAGAGCATCTCAATCTTCTGATCACAATGATTTGTTCAGGGATGGTCACCTGACACCATTAGAGCCAATGAGTCACAACGGAGAGAGAGAGATTCTCCATTCAGTTCCATTGGGATGATTTAGGCCTGGGATTGTTGGCAGCTAACTTGGCACTATGTTCAGTGTGAATGGTTATCCAGCACGGAGCAAGGCTGAGCCAGATGATGGAGAGAGACGAAGCATGAGTACCACTGTTTGGGCCCCTGAGTTTAGCGACATCTTAAATTTACCCTTGGACTTTTCATTTACATGAACCAAAATTTTTCCTTTATTAGTTTAAGCCACTCAGAGGTGAGTTTTCTGTCATTTGCAAACAAGAGTTCTAACAGTTGCATGCTGTGTTTGTGAATACAGAGGTGTGACAGAAAGAGAGACGGAGAGAAACAAAGTCATAAAAACAGAGAAAAAAAGAAATAATTTTTCAGTGAAAGTACACGCTAGAATTAGCACAAGCTGTTTCATGTGCATAAAATGTAATTTGTCCTCTTTTTCCCTTTAGGAATTTCTATTTATCTTCTCAAAGCCCATCTCAATGGCATCTCCTCTTTCCCAAGTCCCAAGGCAGAGTTAGTCACTTCCTCCCCCGTGCCCCTTTGGTGCGTTGACATGTGAAGTTTCTCCATACACATTTCACTGTGAGACCTTTCATAGTTGGACTGGGATGGATACATAAGATTACCACTTGCACCTGGGTCAAATTGTCAGAAGAGAGAGAAGAAAATACCTTCAACTATTGTTGACAAGATTCATTATATTACCCAATGCCCCCTTTGTAAGAACTCGCATGAAAAATTCCCAGAAAAATTTGGGGTGTCTTAAACAACTGGTAGATTTCTTCCTGGAAGATAATGAGAGCTATTGAGTACATTGGGTTTCCTTTTTGCTTTCACCTCCAGGGCACCCAAAGCTAAATCAAATGCTTTTATCAAGGTCACCAGTGACCTCCATGTTGCTAAATCAAATGGTCAGTCCTCAGTTCTCCCTTTATTTATCCCATCAGCAGCACTGGACATAGATGGACACTCTCTTCTCTTTAAAATCCTTTCTTCATTTGGGTTCCAGGACCTTTTTTACTTTCTTGATTTTCTCCTATATCACTGGCCACTCCTCAGTCTTCTTTCGCTGATTCCTCCTCATCTCCCCAACCTCTAAACAGAGGAAGGTCATAGGGCCTGGTCCTTTGTCATGTTCTCATCTCTGTCATACTATCTCCACCAGCAATCTCATATAGTCTCATTACTTTAAATACCATCTTTCTGATAATGATGTCCAAATTTATACCTGTAGCCTGGACCTTTCTCCTTGAACTTGGACCCGTATGTCCAACTGCCAATTTCACATTTCTTTTTAGACATCTGTATTAGTCAGCTCAGGCTGCCATAACAAGATGCCACAGACTGGGTGGTTAAAAAAACAAACATTTATTTTCTTACAGTTCTGGAGGCTGGAAGTCCAAGATCAAGGTGCCAGCAGGGTTGGTTTCTGGTGAGACCTCTCTTCCTGGTTGCAGATAGTTACCTCCACACTGTGTCCTCACATGGCCTTTCATCTGTGTGTACCTAGAGAGGGAGAGACCGCTGGGTGTCTCTTCCTATAAGGACACCAGTCTACCAGATTAGGGCCCCACATTTTATACCTCATTTAACCTTAATTACCTCCTTAAAGACCCTAACTCCAATTGGGGGTGAGGACTTCAACACATGGATTTTTTTTTTTAATTACTTAATTTATTTTTGGCTGTGTTGGGTCTTCGTTTCTCTGCGAGGGCTTTCTCTAGTTGCGGCAAGCAGGGGCCACACTTCATTGCGGTGTGCGGGCCTTTCACTATCGTGGCCTCTCTTGTTGCAGAGCACAGGCTCCAGACGCGCAGGCTCAGTAGTTGTGGCTCATGGGCCTAGTTGCTCCGCGGCACGTGGGATCTTCCCAGACCAGGGCTCGAACCCGTGTCCCCTGCATTGGCAGGCAGATTCTCAACCACTGCGCCACCAGGGAAGCCCCAACATATGGATTTTAAGGTGACACAATTCAATCCATAACATTATGTTGAACAGGCATCTCAAACTAAACACATTCGAGACTAAATCTGTTGTCCCCAAGCCTGCTCCACCCACAGCCTTCCTTATCTCAGAAAATGAAAACTCCCACCTTTTATTTGCTTAAGCCAAAAACCTTGGGGACATCCTTGACTCCTTCCTCTTTTTTCACACCCCCCTCCAATCCATCAGCAGATCCTGTCACCTCTACCTTTAAAATATATCCTGTACCCAACCACTTCTCACCTCCTCACTGCTTCTACTCTATTCCAAACTGTCATCATCTCTTGCCTGGATTATGACATCATCTCTCCTAAATGGCTTTCCTGCTTCTGCCCTTACCACCCTCCAGTCTATTTTAATTACAACCTCCAAAGGTATTTCTTTCAAGCCATAGGTCCTATGGTGTCTTCCTCTGCTCCTGCAGTGGCACCATCATGCTTGGAGTAAAAGCCAAAGTACTCACGTGGCCGACATGGTCTTACAAAGGCCCCACATGATCAGTCCCCTTGTTACTTCTTTGACTTTCTCTCCTATTGAGTGACTTCCCTTCATGCAAAATGACTAGTGGTCACAGGAATGTGTGAGGTCACTCAGGGTAAGGGAGTTAAGAGAGAAGAGGGGAAGGCAGGGGAGGGGAGGCGAGGGATGGGGAGAGGAAGGGAGGGGCCCAGGGAAGAGGTTGGAGAAAAAAAGTGAGCCTGAGAAGGGGCAGCCAGAGGACAAAGCGAGGATCCAGCAGAGGTGGGTCCACTACACCCCAGGAGAGAGATGTCTCCAGAAGGAATGATCTCTCACTGAGGGCCCACAAGGCTGAACATCCCATCTTTAGTTTCCCTTTCATGCTGTTAAAGATTTTAAACCTTTTTAAATGATGAGCAATTTGTCAGGGAAGCAGTTGGCAGCTAAGCCGGGTAAGGAGAAAAAAATATTAGCATCTTTTGACTGGTCATTTTTTTCCCCCTTTTCAGCATAAGCAGGCCAGAATCAGTATCCATTATTAATAGATGCATGTTTTATTAAAGGTATAAAGACCAAAGATTTGTAACTTTGATAATCCAGATTCTTATTTTAAATTCACCAACATTATTATTTATTGATCGGTGGGGATGCTTCTTTTGCCATCGCCCATCTGCCAATTCCTGGAGGGGAAATAGTAGTGGTAGAATTAAGGGAACTAGCATCAACACTGCCTTACAGGAGGTTATAGGGTAAAACTCCCAAGAAATGAGCTCCCGCTCTGTGCCAGGCCCTGGGCCAGACATGGTGCAGGGGAGGCAGGATGACAAAGGCACAACCCTCCCCTAATTGGAAAAACAGAAAAATAAACAATATATTGACAAGGCAATAATTTGGTTGTATATGGGGAGTAGATTTGAGTGGTTAAAAGCTTTTCTCTGGATTTAGGAAGGTTTAAATCTCAGTGCCATAAATTATGAGCTGTGTGATCTTGGGCATGTTACTCTCCCTCTCTGAGCCTTAGTTTCCTCATCTGTAAAATGGAACGATAGAGGGTTATCAGAAAATTAACTGAGATACTGATGCATATAGCTTATTTGACCCAGTGCTCAGCAGACATTAAGCACTAGTTCAATAGTAGCTAGGTGGTGGTGATGGTGGTGGTGATATTAAAAATGACGGGGGCACACACTCTGGGCATCATTCTCCCTGGAGGAGAGGGGTTAAGGGAAACTTTCACAGAAGAGGATACATTTGAGCTGGTTCTTTTTTTTTTTTTTTTTGGCCTCACCACGTGGCTGCGGGATCTTAGTTCCCCAACTAGGGATTGAACCCTCACCTTCAGCAGTGAAAGTGCGAGTCCTAACCACTGCCCAACCAGGGAATTCCCTTGAGCTGGTTCTTGAAGGATGATTAGAATTTCAAAAGGCTGACAAGCTGAGGGGAAGGACATTCCAGGCAGAGAAAACAGCCAGGGAAAAGCTGGTTGTTGAGCGAGTGTGAGCTTTAGGGAAAGCTGAAGAGCTTGGTGGGGCAGAGAATACAGTGGGGACAGGTGGGAGGTGGCTACAAAGGAGGGTCTGATGATGGTGCAGAGGGCCCAGGGGGCCAGGCAAAGGGGTCCAGGTTCACCCTAAAGGCTATGGGGGAGCCTTGAAGGGCTGTTGTTGTTGTTTTAATTGTGGCAGAAAAAAAACCCCATGAAACATAAAATTTACCATCTTAACCACTTTTAAGTATACAGTTTAGTGGTGTTATCTATTCACACTGTTGTGCAAACAAATCTCTAAAATGTTTTCATCTTGCAAAACTGAAACTCTATACCCATCAAACAACAAAACCCCATTTTCCACTCCCCCAAGCACCGGGCAACCCCAACTCTACTCTGTTTCTATGAGTCTGACTACCTGAGAGACCTCACATAAGTGGAATCACACAGTCTTTTTGTCCTTTTGTGACAGGCTTATTTCACTCAGTATCATGTCCACAAGCTTCATCTGTATTCTATCATGTGACAGGTTTTTCTTCCTTTTGAAGGCTGAATAATATTCCACTGTGTGGATAGACTGCATTTTCTTTATTCATACATACCTTGGAGGGTTTTAAGCAGGGATGTGACCCAATTTGGTCTATGATTTAGTACAGTAGCTTGGTGGGGGGGAGGGGGGACAGTGTGGTTCTAGAATGTCGTGGAGGGGACAAAGTGGTTTAATAATGGTGGCAAGATATGTGTCGTTTCTTTAGAAATCCAGAGGTGGCTCAGGTCTTACCGCCCTCTCATCCCAAAAAGAGGAGGAAAAGCTGGTTCCCTTGAAGGGGGAAGAGGAGGAAAGGGGAATGCCGTGGTGGGTGGAAGGCAGATGCCCTCTCCTAGCTCTGTAAACCTTCAGAAAGCTCCTACCCTGCAGACTATAGCAGCCACCCCCGCCCCCAGTGTGTGGTTGGGACTTTGGGCAGGATGGCACTCCGGCTATGGCTACATGGGCCAGCGAGGGAACACAGCCCCAAGGGGAGAAAGTAGTGGCCTTCTGGTCCCTGCACCACCTGTGACTCACTGTGTGACCTTGGAGAAGCCCGTGCCCCTCTTTGATCCTCAGTTTCCCCATGTGTAAAGTGAAAGAGTTGGTAAAGCATTAGTGCTGCCATAAATGATGATGATGGTGGTGGCAGCAGCGGTGGCCAACTCTTTTTTGAGTACTCTTCTAAGTACTTTATAAACATTAGTGCAGGGCTTCCCTGGTGGCGCAGTGGTTGAGAATCTGCCTGCCAATGCAGGGGACACGGGTTCGAGCCCTGGTCTGGGAAGATCCCACATGCTGCAGAGCAATTGGGCCTGTGAGCCACAATTACTGAGCCTGCACGTCTGGAGCCTGTGCTCCGCAACAAGAGAGGCCGCGATAGTGAGAGGCCCACGCACCGCGATGAAGAGTGGCCCCCGCTTGCCACAAGTAGAGAAAGCCCTCGCACAGAAACGAAGACCCAACACAGCCATAAATAAATAATTGCCAACACTGCTATTATGCTCATTGTACAGATGAGGATGTTAAGGCAAGTCATTTGCCTGAGGTCACAGTGATAACAGACAGAGCTGGAATTCAAATTCAGGTAGTCCAGCACCACCCCATTCTTGGAATCACTTGGGGAGCTTTAAAATATCAGATTCCTGACCCACCCCAGACTTGCTGAATCAGAGCCTCCAGTGTGACCCCAGGCATCAATTGCTAACGTGCTCTTGGGGCTAAAAGTGGGGGTTAAAACTGAGGGTTCCGTGGGGACAGACAATGCCTGAGTCTGGCCTGAAAGGAGGCTGACTCTCCCACGGATTTTCCTTGACTCAGGGGGTAAGTGGCCCTTTTGGGGGCTACCCCAAAGGGACATCCAGGTCATTCCCACCCCCTCACACATGACCTGGAGGGAGCAGCCTCCAGCCTCCCAACTCCCCCAGTTCTCCAGAGAGGGTCCTTACAGGATGTAAGGGAACATCGGTGACAAATGATTCTAAGAAAAGATACTCAACCTCTCTAGTAACCCAGGAAATGAGAATGAAAACAACAAGATGCCTTGGAAGGTTCTCAAGAGGGGATAGATGTGGTCAGACACCTCCAATCAAACTCATCCCTGCTCCATTTGGAACTTGAATGTACTTGAGTACTCTCAAGAACTAAATTATTCCTCTTTTTTCTGAGGGGGTGGGAGTGCATACTATCACATCAGTATCAGATCCACAAATATCTTGGCATTTGGTTATTTTTTAAAAGGACAGCATACTGTCAAACTAGATACCAACAACCAGTAATCACTAGAGTAGTCATCTTTTAAATTTTTAATCTAAAAAAGAGTTCAAGAATACTGCTATAGGGACTTCCTTGGTGGCGCAGTGGTTAAGAATCTGCCTGCCAGTGCAGGGGACAAGGGTTCATTCCCTGGTTCTAGAAGATCCCACATGCCGCAGAGCAACTAAGCCTGTGTGCCACAACTACTGAAGCCCACACGCCTAGAGCCCGTGCTCCGCAACAAGAGAAGCCACCGCAATGAGAAGCCCGCGCACCGCAAAAAAGAGTAGCCCCCGCTTGCCGCAACTGGAGAAATCCTGCGTGCAGCACGGAAGACTCAACACAGCCAAAAATCAATCAATAAATAAATAAATTTATTAAAAAAAAGAATACTGCTCTATGCACAAAGGATGAATCTCATAAACAAAGCAGATGAGTGAAAGAGGCCAGACACAAAAAAAATCTAGATACCAGGTGACTGCATTTATATGAAATTTAAGAACAGACAAAATTAATCTGTGGTGATAGAAGTCAGGATAATGGTTATCTTTGAAGGGTATTGACTGAGAGGGAAATGTCTAGGGGGCTTGAAATATCCTGTTTTTTGACCTAGATGAGAATTACATGAATGTACACAAAGTAAAGATTCATTGGGTTGTACATTTATAGTGTATGCACTTTATTGTGCATAACTCATACCTTAATAAAAATGTTTTGAAGAGTTAGATTGTTGTTTCTTTCTGGTTATCCATGTCTTTCACTAAAATTCAGATGGTGGCTCAGCACTGATTGAGTGCCTACAGGGTACACAGCTACACATATGAGAAAAGTGGCAGAAGCAAAGGAATGTTAGGGCTTGGCTTTCTATCCACAAGGAGGTGGCACATGGCTCTGGACTTAGAACAAGACTCACAGCTAGAGGGGGCTACCCAGGACCAATTGTGCTTGATGCCATTGAGAACCCCACTCCCACACACACCCCTAAAGAGCCAAGACCAGGCCTGGGCAGCCTGTTCCATCAGGTGACTGGACCAATCAGAAGGTAGCCAGATGCAGGAGGCCAGGATGAGGCAGGGTCACTTTTGAATGGGAATAGGTGAAGAGTTAGTCAACAGATGCTCTGGCCACAGGGACCTGTCTGGATCAAAGACAAGAATGGGTCAGGCCCAGTGGGCAATGGTGAGGCCAGAGCCAGCAGGCAGGAGAGTTAGGAAGGACATCAGGTCAGGTTGAACAATAGCTCAGAGATAATAGGATTCTCCTCTCCTATTGGGACCACTTGCCAGGAGGCGAGGGAGGCAGGTGGCTGGATGGAAGATGCTCAACCAGCCCAGATAGAGACCAGAGATGTCCAGTTCCTGCCCAACATTATATGGCAAGTCAGGGACTGATCCAGGCTAAGACCCCACATATTCTGTGCCCTATGGGCTTCGCCCCACCACCCCAGTGATACCCCAAGATCATTTCTATTTCCCCCTCTGGGTGCTCTACATTCTACATCCCCTGTGTTTTCAGCTTTAAAAAAAAAAGAAAAGACTTACTTCCTGATCCTTATGACAATTTACATCATCTTGAAAGTGGAGGAAAAAACTATCCCACACCACCCGTTTTTAATACAGACCTTTGCCATACTGGGAAGTATAAACAAACCAAAAGAGCAATAATTAGTTCTAAATTCAGGCGAGGTTTATGGAACGTGAACCGTTTGGGTAATCGGCTGGGGTGGTGCCATGAAGTGGTAATTAATTTGTTTTTTCCTTAAAATGTTTTACTTAATTAAGGGAGGAGCTGAGTTATATACACCCATCCCCTGGGGATGGTTTGTAAGGCAAGAGAAAATTCCATCTGTCTCCTTGACACTTTTCTCATCGAATTATTTCATTACATTCAGATACACTTTTGCAACACTGATTGTGACAGATCCTGGAGTTATGAGCTCATAAATACTGGGGCAGGGGGTGGGGGGTGGGGGGGGAAGCTGGAGACACACACTTAATGGGAAATGTTCTCATAATCAAAAGAATATTTCCAGCTGTGACAATGGAGGCCAAGAGAGGGAGAGGGAGCTGCTTTTTCTTCAAAGAATAACGGGATGCTGAAATTAACCCAGCACCTGCCGTTGTGTCTCCTTCTGAGTCAGCTTGTGGAAGGTGGAAGTCAGGAGCATTTGGATCTAGTCCTGGCTCCACCATACTTACTTTGAGCTGATAGTAGCTTATGTTTTTTCTTTCATTTATTTAACAAATTTTTATTGAGCACCTACGATGTGCCAGGCACTGTGGTACATGTTGGGAATACAATGATGAACAAGACAGGATTGTTTCCTACCTTCATGAAATTTAGAGTCTAATGGGAGAAAAATAATATAAACAAGTAAAAGAATAAACAGCTGATAAGCATATGCTTACCCTATGATCTAGCAATTCCACTCCCAGGCATAACCCAAGAGACATGAGTGCATATCTGCCAAAAGATATGCATAAAAATGTTCATAGCAGTGTTTGTTACTCAATAGCTCCAAATCAGGAACAACCATCAGGTTCGTCATCAGCAGAATGGGTAAATAAATTGTGGTCTATTTATATAATGGAATACTTTATTACAATAAAGAAGAACAAACTGCTGTTGCGTGCATCCACATGCAAAAACATGGATGAATCTCACAGACAGAGACAGATGAAAGAATTTGGACAAAAAGAGTGCAAACCATCTGATTCCATTAATAGGAAGTTCAAAAGCAGGCAAAACGCACCTATGATAAATCAGATAGAAATTAGGATAGTGATTACTTTTAGGGAGAAGAGGCAGAGGGAGATTTCTAGAGTGTGGGAAACATTCTATGTCCTGATATGGGAAGTGGTTATTTGTATACATCTGTAAAAATTCACTGAGCTGTACACTTGAAATGTGTGTGCTTTACCATATGCATATTATACCTCGATTAAAACAAACTTTTAAAAGAGAGAGAGAAGAGAAAAAAATTAAAATAATAAATAGCTTGAATTAATTTCACATGAGAGACATGAAAAAAATAAAACCAGGTAACATGGAGAGTTTCTTGAAGGTGGGAGTAGGGTGTGGGCAATAATAGGTGGGGGGGACCAGAAAAGGCCCTCTGCAGAGGGGGCTTAGATCTGGTACCAGAATGTCAGGAAGGAGGCTGCCCTTGTGAAAATCTGAGGAAAGAACATTCCAGAAGGGAACCAGCAAGAGCCAAGACCCTGAGGTGGGGGCATCGTGGCATGTCTCAGGAACACCACGGGGCCCGGAATGGCTGGAGAGAGAGAGCAGTGGAAGAAGGGCCAGAGAGGCTGTCAGGAGCTGGTCAAGAAGGGTCCTGGAGAACCTACTGTATAGCACAGGGAACTCTACTCAATGTTCTGTGTTGACCTAAATGGGAAGGAAATCCAAAAAACAGGGGATATATGTATGCATATAGCTGATTCACTTTGCTGTGCAGTAGAAACTAACACAACATTGTAAAGCAACTATACTCCAAAAAAAAAAAAGAAGAAGAAGAAGGGCCCTGGAGGCCAAGGAAGGGTTTGGATTTTATTCTAAGTGTGATACGAGCCATTGGAGGGTTTAAGTAGAGGAATGACATGACCCAATTGACCTGATTTTAAAAATCAAGGCCACACACCTAGTCGAATGGGAAAACAAAAAACAAAACAAAACAAACCCTGATAATACCAAGTTGGTGAGGACGTTGAGCAATGGGAACTCTCACACGCTGGTGGTGATGTAAAACCGTGCAGCCGCTCTGGAAAACACTTAGACCGTTTCTTACAAAGTTAAACATACACTTATCAAACTACCCAGAAATCCCACTCCTTGGTATTTACCCAAGGGAAATGAAAGCCTACGTTAAACCAAAGACCCATATGCAAAGGTTTCTATCAGTTTTATTTATAATCATGAAAAACTGGAAACAACCCAAATGTCCGCAGTTGAGGACTGGATAAACCAACTGTAGTACAGACACACAATGGATGCAGCACAAAGAAGCAACAAGAGATTCATACCTGCAACAACTTGGATGAATCTCAAATGCGCTGTGTTAAGTGAAAGAACAGACACAAATAGTTACCTATGGTGTGATCCCATTTATAAGACATTCTGGAAAAGGCAAGCCTATGGTGATGGAGAACAGATTAGTGGTTGCCGGTGGTCGAGGCGGAGGGAAGGGTTTGACTACAAGGGGCTACTAAGGGAATCTGGCGGGGATGATGGAACTGTTCTGTACCTCGGCTGTGGTGGTGATTGCCAGTTCTGTGCATTTTTTTAAACTCTTAGACTAAACACCAAAAAAAAAGAGTGAATCCAACAGTACACAAGTTTTAACATAATTTTTAAATGTAAAAAGTAAATACATTGGGTTATACTTTCCTATTAAAACATAAAGACTATCTGAGAAGTTGAAGCCATATTGATTTAGGGCATCCATCCAAGAGTGGGGGTCCAGGCCTCCCCAAGCATGAACTGGAGAAAGTGTCACACACTCACATTCTGCTTTGCCTCTGGACGTTAAATGTTTCTAGAGCCACTTATCCGCTTCATAGAGGACTGTCTTAGAAGCAGCTCCAAAGACAAGGATTCACATGCAAGTGGCTTGTTAAGGAAGTGTTCGTACAGGAGCTGGATAGGGGATGAGGAAGGAAGGCAGGGAGGAGAGAAGGGCAAGCAAGAGTGGGATTTCAGGAGAGTCTCAGCGTCAGCCTGATCCCACCGGGAGCTGAGGAATGTAAGTGACACCTCAGAGTTTGCACCTGGAGGCATGGGAGCTGGGCTTTCACACTCCTGCACCAGGTGGTCTAAGGCCAAGGGCCACCCAGGGGAAAAACTCCCAGACACTTCTAGGTCCCTGCACGTGCTGGTGAATGGCTCTAGTAGCCCAAGGGCAATCCGTTGATGAAAGTCTCACAGGAGTCCTACCAGAAGAAAGCACCCAGAAGCTGGGGATGGACATGCAGAAATGGGAAAGGCAGACCTGAGGGGGTTTGGTGGGACACCAAAAATGTCCACTCCATGGGCAGCATCCACCAGATATTCACTCCCAAGTCTAGCAAATGTCAAACCTGAGAGCATAGACCTGTAATAGTAGCCAAACAATCTGGGTTCGAATGCTGGATCAGACTAGCTGTGTCACCTTAGGCAAGCTGAGCCTCAGTTTTCTCATCTGTAACATGGGGATGACAATAAATCTCCTCAGAGTTGTTTTAAGAAGCTTTGAAAAGTATTTAGCTTGGGCTTTCATTCTATTTTTCAAAAATTATTGGGACTTCCCTGGTGGTCCAGAGGTTAAGACTCCACGCTCCCAATGCAGGGGGCCCGGGTTCAATCCCTGGTCAGGGAACTAGATCCTGCGTGCCGCAACGAAGATCCCATGTGCTGCAACTAAGACCCGGCACAGCCAAATAAATAAATAAATAAATAAATAAACAAATAAATAATTTTTAAATTACTTGTTCCTGTGCTGGTCCCCACACTTTCAGAGAGAGAAGAAATCACTTGGACTTGTTCCATGGGTGATGAAGCTGGCGTGAGTATCCCAAATCATTTTGTGTGTAATTGGCTTAATATTTGGAAAATTTTTAAAAAGATCCACTTAGATCCTCTCCTCAAAATGTATACAAAAATAAATTCCAGGTAGAATACAATTACTCAGCAATCAAACATTTAAAACTTAGGAGAAAATAGAAATGAATATTCATCAAATGGGGAAAGATGTCCTAAATTCAAAAGCAGTGGGGAAAAAAAATCACAAAGGTGATTTTTTGATCGATTTGATCAATTTTGATCGATTTGATTCATGAAAGTTAAACCACCTCCACAGAAACAACTCACAAATGAAACATATAGGCAAACAACAAATTGGGATGTTGGCAGCAGAAACATCCCTCGTATAGAGAGAGTTCTTACAAATCAACAAGTGAAACACCAAGACCCCAATAGATAAATGGACAAAGAGCATTCACAGTGTATGCAAGAAAAAAATACAATGGCCAATAAATATTAGATTAAAAATGTTCAGTCCTGGGCTTCCCTGGTGGCGCAGTGGTTAAGAATCCGCCTGCCAATGCAGGGGACACAGGTTCGAGCGTTGGTCCAGGAAGATCCCACATGCCGCGGAGCAACTAAGCACGTGTGCCACAACTACTGAGTCCGAGTGCCACAACTATTGAAGCCCGCGTGCCTAGAGCACATGCTCTGCAACAAGAGAAACCACTGCAATGAGAAGCCCGCGCACTGCAACGAAGAGTAGCCCCCACTTGCCGCAGCTAGAGAAAGAACACGCAGCTATGAAGACCCAGCGCAGCCAAAAAAAAAAAAAAAAAAAAGTTCAGTCCTACTAAAACATAAGAAATTGGAAGAAAATAAAAAAATGTAGTATTCATTTTTACCCATCAAGTTAGCAAATATTTTAAATAAGTAACACAATGTTGGAAAGGGTACATATAATGGACACTCTCATACAATGTTAGCAGGAGTAAAAATTGGTTTCAAAAAAATGGATTGCTCTTACAGGTCTTTTCGAGAAGATTTTTCTGCCTTCCCCTTCTGTCCTTCTTGGGGCACCTCAGTCCTAGATGCTACCCTTGGGATCTCTACCGCTGTTACGTGAATGGTAGGACACAAGTGACATTACGGTAAGGGCTCTTTGTAAAAAATTGAAAACAAATGATAAAAATTTATAAAAGGAGGGAATTCCGTGGCAGTCCAATGGTTAGGACTCCGAGCTTTCACTTCTGAACACCCAGGTTTCAATCCCTGGTCGGGGAACTAGGATCCCATAAGCTAGGAGGCAAAAAAAAAAAATTTACAAAAGGACACTGAGTACATTTTTATAGTCTGGCTATCAGTTTGACATATTGAGGTCAATATGTTTATTAATCTGCATTAATCATTTCATCAAAAATTTTAATGTCCCCCAAAACGGGAGTATTCATCTCTAAAATGTTTACAACCCCCGGACCCAGTAGTTACACTTCTAGGATGTGAGTCTAAGGAAATAATTTGAAATACAGTAAAAAGACTTTACACACAGGTTTGTTTAATCACAGCATTGTGATGTAATAGTAAAAAATGTAAAACAACGCAAATGTCTAATTGGGAATGATCAGTAAATTGCTTAGACAATGGTGTATTACTCAATAATTAAAAGTAAAAATCATGTAGTGAGGTGGATGGACCTAGAGTCTCTCATAGAGAGTGAAGTAAGTCAGAAAGAGAAAAATACCATATGCTAACACATATATATGGAATCTAAAAAAAAAAAAAAAAAAATGGTTCTGAAGCACCTAGGGGCAGGACAGGAATAAAGATTCAGATGTAGAGAATGGACTTGAGGACGTGGGGAGGGGAAGGGTAAGCTGGGACAAAGTGAGAGAGTGGCATGGACTTATATATACTACCAAATGTAAAATAGATAGCTAGTGGGAAGCAGCCGCATAGCACAGGGAGATCAGCAGTGCTTTGTGACCACCTAGAGGGGTGGGATAGGGAGGGTGGGAGGGATATGCAAGAGGGAGGAGATATGGGGTTATATGTATATGTATAGCTGATTCACTTTGTTATAAAGCAGAAACTAACACACCATTGTAAAGCAATTATACTCCAATAAAGATGTTTAAAAAAAAAATAACAACCAAACACTGGGAAAAAAAAAAAGTAAAAACCATGTTTGTAAGGAGCTTTTTCTTTTTTTTTTTTAATAAATTTATTTTATTTATTTATTTTTGGCTGCATTGGGTCTTCGTTGCTGCACGTGGGCTTTCTCTAGTTGCGGCGAGCGGTGGCTACTCTTTGCTGGGGTGCACGGGCTTCTCATTGCAGTGGCTTCTCTTGTTGTGGAGCACGGCTCTAGGTGCACGGGCTTCAGTAATTGCAGCACGCAGGCTCAGTAGCTGTGGCTCGCGGGCTCTAGAGCACAGGCTCAGTAGTTGTGGTGCACGGACTTAGTTGCTCCGCGGCATGTGGTATCTTCCTGGACCAGGGATCAAACCCATGTCCCCTGCATTGGCAGGTGGATTCTCAACCACTGCACCACAAGGGAAGCCCAGGAGCTTTTTCAATAGTGTGAGGATATTGTATATTCACTATGCACTCAATTATGGGGAAAAAAATGAATAGGAAAGACAGAAGTAAAAGGTAATAGTGGTTGTTTCTAGGAAGTGAATTATAGGTAATTTTTATCTTCTTTCTACTTTGCTATAAATTTCCCAAACCTTCCATAATGCACATGGATTACTTTTCTACTTCAAAAAAAGGGGGGGGGGCATATTCTAAAAAGGGAATTTAAAAAAAAGAAATGACAGATACCTTGTCCTATAAGGAACAATTTATCCTTGTGGGAGTAGAGATGTGGGAGGAACAGATCACTTCTGGATGATCCCTGGGGGCAGACCCAGGACTGGGGGCAGGAGGTGGCCTTAGAGAGACAGATGACAGCCATGAATGTAAGGAGAACCTCAGAGAGACAGAGCTGTCCTCTGGTGGAGCAGGCTGTTCCAGGAGAGAGGAAGCGCCTCGTGGCCAGGGGTATTCAAGCAGAGACAGGATGATTCCTTGTCAACAGTGTCATAGAAGAGATTCAAGTGTCTGAAGGAGGATTAGAATAGATGAGGAACGTTCCAGCCTAGAATCTGGGGAAGTGTGGGTGACAGCGGCAGAATATCAGTCAGTGGGGCAAGGTGGCCAAGGAGGTGTTTTTGCTCAGACAGGGAAACTTGATTGGAGGATCAGGGTCCTCGCAGGTCCCAGTCTGGGAGCAGCAATGACCTGGGATGCCCATTTGTGCTTTAGGCTTTCCATCCTGGAGTCTCAGCTGACTAGAGAGGGGCTCTGAGTGTGGACTCTTAAACTTGCTGGGCAGGTTTCAGCAGCAGGTATTTTTGAGGGTGAGCAGTATTACTCTGCCCAGCCTCAACTTCCCCCTGTGCAGAGGGTGTGTTCATTTGAAGCCTGGGCCTCAGGGACAGGGTGGGTATTGAAACAGGTGGGAAGGAGGCAGGGCACAACCTTAGAAAGAATGACATAACCCGAGGACATGACATAAACTGATTAGAAACAAATGGGTCCAAGATGGCAGACAAGTCGACCTTTTCCACTAGACCTTGGGCCTCAGTATACGCTCAATCAGCAAACTAAATGACACACCCACAGGCACCATGACAGTTCCAAGACCGACTATAAGGATCAAAAAGTGGGTGGTGGCCCAATTCCTGGAAATTCCCACCCCTTCCTAAAATAGCTGGAATGCTCCTCCCACTCATTAGCCTATGAAATTACCCACTCGTATAAAAACTGACAACCCCCTACCCTGGTGCATTTCTCACCTTCTGAGATGGCCCACACTCTGTGGAGTGTGTTTCTCTCTAAATAAATCCACTTCTTACCCATCACTTTGTCTCTCACTGAATTCTTTCTGTGATGAGACATCAAAAACCTGAGCTTCATTAAGTCCTGAAACCAGGTGTGTGATCTCAGTTGGAAGACTGTGAGTTTTGGCTGGGTTCGAGTTCCGGCACTTGGACTCAAGTCCCAATCTGAGGTGCACGGTTTCAGCTGGGGACCACGAAGGCACAGTGATAACATAAGAAGACGTTGAGAGTTAGGTCTTGGTCCTAAAGAGGCCTGTGGGACGCCGCAAGCCAGGCATACTGGGGAGGACGCTCTGCTGATGTCTGCTCATTTTTGACTGGCGGGTCAACCCTGTATACTTATGCACATCCAACAGCAGGTCCAGGACAGAACTGTTAATCTCTATACTCTTCTCCTTGACTCTGAGGTTTTTCTCCTACAGTCTTGCATTCTTGTTCATTCCTGCTCTATTTCTTTCTTTCTTTCTTCTGTTAATCCCAGAAGATCTGTGTGACCACCAAGGTGTACTTTTAATGCTTTTACTCCCCTCCCTCTGACCCTTACAAATGCTGACCCTTTATTCCCAACTTATAGCTAGACCAACTCCCGCTCATAGTCAGCACCAGTGGGGACGTCTTCTGTGCCGTTTCTTTGCGACTTTTTGGGCACTAACACCTGGTTGGGAGACTACCTTGGAAGGGATATCATCTAAAATTTTAAGTGCAAATCTTGACTAAATTGCGTGGTGGATTTTGACTTAAGAGTGGAATTTTGGATAGCTCGGGAGTTAGAGACATCACCTCAGTCTTGTCTGAAATGGGTCAGGCTGCATCAATCCCAACCAGTACCCCCTGCGTCATATACTCCAGGACTGGGAAAGATTTGGACAACAGGAATTAAAAGGAAAAAACTTAGTAGGCTATATAATCAGGTTTGGCCACAATATGAGTTAGGAAATTTAAAATGGAGTGAAGTACCCTATGTTCAAATTTTCATGGCCTTGTATCTAGGCAATGGAACCCAAAAGGAATTTAAGGTATGTGTAGCTCAGAGGGATAACTCTAGGAAAGACACAGAGGACATTTTAACTGACCCATCCTACAGGGCCATGGATCCTGAACGAATGTGGATCCCTCCTCCCCCGAGGTACAGGCCCCTTTTGGCTATGCATTTCATAGCCCAGTCTGCCCCAGACTTCAGGTGAAAAATTCAGAAAGCAACTGCTGGTCCTCAGACTCCAATGAATGATTTGTTCCAATTGGCTTATTTGGTTTTCAGTAATAGGGATATGGCCAAAAAGGCTGAACGCACCCAGAGAAATATGAAAAAGGCCCAAATGATTGCAGTGGCTTTGTCTGCTCACAGACCACCAAAGGGGAAGCCGGCTTTTCTGGGCCCATCTGGCCCTGGCAGACCATAAGGCCCATGGGTACCCATACAAGGCCAGTGTACCCTGTGTGGACAAAAGGGGCATTGGAGGGAGGATTGTGATCGATGTGCCCTTTGCAAACAGCCAGGGCATTGGAAAAAGGAATGCCCCAGATGCCAGAGAGCGAGAGGGGTCCCTCCGCCATTGATGGTTTTGCAATCAGAAGACAGAAGGGGCCCAAGGCCAAATGTGGCTCTGCCTAGAGGTACCATCTACATAATTAATGTCGAGCCTCGGGTGGTCATTGATGTGGCAGGCCACTTGATAGAATTTCTTATAGACACTGGTACAACCTTCTCGGTCTTAACCCAAAGGATTGGAAACCTTAGTAATCATAAGGAATACATAATGGGATTGTCAGGAAAGAGACAGGGGCACACTTTCCTGGAACCCCTTTTGTGCAAGATCAATGGCCAGCTGTTTTTACATTCCTTTCTGTTTGTGCCTGACTGTCCCATCCCTTTAAAGGGAAGAGATTTGTTAACTAAATAAGGGGCTACTCTGTTTCTCGAGGGGCAAGGGAACCACCCTCATCACCAAACGGTTCTAACAAAAAGCAAAAAGGAACAGATAAAATCTGAAGCTAAAAAAGAAGCCTTAGTAGACCCTGGAATGTGCAATATCGAGGTTCTGGGCTTGGCCAAAGATATCCAGACAGTGATTATTAAGTAAAAAGGGTTATATAGTGTCTAAATATAAGGTACAAATTTCTTAAACCTATGGAATATCCTCAAAAATGTTTGTAAGTAGATTACCAAAATAGGAGGCCACTATTCTGACTAAACTGACCATAGCTGATATTCAAAGCCTGATAGGAATTTTGGAAGAGGCCTTCTCCCCTAAGCTAAATGAGGAAAAGTAAAACTTTCCAACATAGGTGAATGGGTATGTCAGTCCTTCAATATCATAGAGGCAACCACCTAATTCTTTGAAAAAGTAAACAAAACTGTCCTTGTTTTACAAGTGTAGTCTTTACAGGACCAGAGGTGTGGCTCCAAAAATAATCCAAAGCCCACCAATCCTTTTACCACTCCCCAAACCTTCCCTATTTATCTTAAGAGGCTTGTAAATATTAACAAAGGGGAAACAAAGTCATCCTAGGAGGAACCTGCCTGTACCTTTGAGATGCAAATGTCCTGTCTGGTCTTCTCAGGAACCCTTATCTCTGTCATCTTTTTAAATTTTAAAAAGAGGGTACAGTAGTTTAGAACTTGTCAAGGATAAATAGAAATCTTAAGTGTCTTTTCTATAAACACTAGTAAAAAGGGTTTAGCCATCCAGGTAGGTGACCTTGATTTGTTTCATCTGCTAGAAGCCCAGTTTGAATCCAACCCCTTGTAACTGATGGCTTTTATGTTGTACCTGACTCAGGGTTGAAATTTTGGAATGGGAACTATGAGGTCTCTGTGTTTGTTTGTGTGTTCATATGTATCTATAGGTGTGTTGTAGGTGTATGATATTGCCAAAAATGAATTCATAAAGGAGCTCTACCTAATTGGCTTTTTTAAAAAATTAAGCGCTTATAAAATACTCAGAAATAGAAAATAATCTGGTCAGAATGAATTTCAGGTGCATGTCATCTGGAAAATACTCAGTACTAAACTGATATCTGGTATTGAAGGTGGATTTAGCTTGTTGGTTTGATTAATACAGACAAGTTAGAGTCATCCATGTTAAGTATAATACTTCTGTTGTACCTAGGTTTATTGGAGGTCAAAAAGACTTTATTCTATCTGTTACAAATTTGTCAACAAGAAAAGTAACTCAATGTGAAAAAAACTTTTAAGAAAAGTAAGATATGTGTTTTTAGTAAAAGAAGGTATGAAGAATGAAAAGAGTTATGGATGATCAGGATTTTCTAAGGTTGGATTGAATTTAGTTGGGTAAATGGATTTTCTTAGGAATGGGCTAGAACAAGACTGGATTT
The DNA here is from genome assembly GCF_028564815.1 of Eubalaena glacialis. Lineage (NCBI taxonomy): Eukaryota > Metazoa > Chordata > Mammalia > Artiodactyla > Balaenidae > Eubalaena > Eubalaena glacialis. The sequence continues at coordinate 25,893,605 of NC_083728.1, forward strand.
GCTTTCTCCTTCTAAAGTATTCTTGAAATGCTGCTTTTGACAACAGATTGCATGAGTTTCTTTGCCTTTAAGTGACTTGTATTTGCTTTTGAGATCTTTCGTAACTTTGGTTGAGGAATAATTATTGTCTCACAGTGATATGATCTTATTTGACCAAGTGTTTTAAAACTTTCTAACAAACTTCCCAAATATCAAATTTTAATTAAGTTTCTTTTGATTTCCAGCTAACTTTGGGGTACTTTAGAGGACCCCTGAGGGCCCCTGAGGTATCTTAAAGAGAAATATTTAACTAGGACCATTTGGTGTGTTAAATGAAATGTAATCATCCGTAATTCTGGTTATTGTAACCAAGTTTCTTTATCAATTACACTGTAATCAGATGTTTAACCATGTCTTTAAGTCTTTTGTCATTTATAGATATTTTTGTACTCTGATGCTGTTACGAAAAGTGCTTCATCATCAAGGAGATTCATAGAAAGGTTATGGAAACAGTTACAACCGTTCCACACCAAGATGATGGCTATGAGAGGATTCCAGCCCATGCTGACCTAAAACAAGGAGCTGTCCTGCCCCTGGGAACCCTAGATCAGGCATCAGAGATTTTTACTCCCTGACAGGCAGGGTCGACACCCCTACTCAGCCTTGAAGCAGTTACAGAAGACGGACCATTGCCCTTCTGCTTCCCATAAGAATATGGAAGTAAAATCTCTGAGAGGGGAATAAAACAGGAGGGAAGGAGGCAGGCACAACCTTTGAAAGAATGACATAACCCGAGAACATGACATAAACTGATTAGAACCAAATGGATCCAAGATGGCGGACAAGTTGATTTTTTCCACTAGGCCCTGAGCCCATGTATCAGCAAGCTCACATCAGAAAGCTAAATGACACACCCGCAGGCGCCATGACAGTTCCAAGACCGACTATAAGGATCAAAAAGTGGTGGTGGCCCAATTCCTGGAAATTCCCACCCCTTCCTGAAATAGCTGGAATGCTCCTCCCACTCATTAGCCTATGAAATTACCCACTCCTATGAAAACTGACAACCCCCTACCCTGGTGCCTTTCCCACCTCTGAGATGACCCACACTCTGTCTGTGGAGTGTGTTTCTCTCTAAATAAATACACTTCTTACCTATCACTTTGTCTCTCATTGGCTGGGTTCGAGTCCCAGCCGCATGGGCTCAGGTCCCAATCTGGGTTTTGCCGAGTTCGAGTCCCGGCCACATGGGTCCAAGTCCCAATCTGAGGTGCACGGTTTCAGTATGGCTATGGCTCCATAAGAACAGAGAAGGTCCCAGCAAATAGGCACAGTGCACTACAGTTGAGCCAGAACTTCCCCCTCACCCCCTCCCCAGGCCCTCACATTCCCCCTCAGCCATAGCCAGTAATGTAAGTGGATAGGGTAGGGGGCCCCCAGAGAAAGAGAAACAGGCATGGCTTTCTTGACATAACAGAAGCTATTTTTGTCCTAAGCCATTTTGTGATCTAAGGCTGGCCGCAATGCTTGCCCTTGAACAAGCCTCAGTAATCAATGATTTCAAGGGAAGTCAGGGAATGCAGGAACAAAGGAAAAGCAGTCAAGAAACAATAGGTCAGTGATAAAACAGAATCTTGGTTCCTCCTCTTGGGATATACCTAACAATCTGACACAGTCTTTGCCCTCTGCAGGGACTAAGGCCCCCACCCAGGTGGAGGATGGAATGACGATGTTGACCCTCGTGACTTCAATCAACTAAAGCTTGGACTCTGTCGACCTTGGCCCTGAACCTGTGCTGAGTTCTTCTCTGCTCAAGCCCCTTCATGCATGTGCCCTTAGCTTAAAACTTCCCCAGTTGTACTGCTCAGGGAGACACTGCTTTGGAAAAGATCCCCGGTGTCCTCCTTACTGGCTGCAAGTAATAAGTCCTTCCTTCTCCCGATCTCTGCCTTGGCTGTGTCTTTTGGCTTGACAGCCACCAAGAGGCAAACCCACTTTTTCAGGTAACAGTAAGTGTATCATCCAGAATAAGTAACAGAAGCCCAGTCCACACTGGCTATGACAGTTAGTTTTATGTGTCAACTTTACTGAACTAGGGGATGCCCAGATAGCTGATAAAACAGTTTCTGGGTATGTCTGTCAGGGTGTTTCTGGGAGTGATTAACATTTGAATTTGAACTGAGTAAAGCAGATGGCCCTTCCCAGCGTGGTGAGCAACACCCAATCCATTGAGAGCCTGGATAGAACAAAAAGAGGGAGGTAGAGTACATTTACCCTTTCTCTGCCCTAACACATCAGCACTCCTGGTTCTCAGGCATTCAGACACATTGGGACTCATACCATCAGCCACCCCACCTCCTCAGTTCTCAGGCCTTCAGATTTGGACTGAATTACACCACCAGCTCTCCTGGTTCCTGGAACTTCTCAGCTACAACTGTGGAAACCAGTTCCTATAATAAATCCCTCTCTCTCATATAGATATAGATAGATAGATAGATAGATATCTCCTATTGGTTCTGTTCCTCTGAAGAACCCGGACCACCTTAAGAGAAAGGGGGACTGATCAGCTCATGGAATGCAAAGATGGAGTAACAAACCAGACCTCAGGCTGAAGAGGGACATACCTGTGCCTCCCAGTACCTGGTACCTGGGACTGAAAGCCACTAGGATTCCCTTAACCACCCTCTTCTCTGCTTCTCAATGTATCAGATTCCTTCTCTCTCACTTCAGATACTACCATGGTCACCAAGATCCCCTCCCTCTCTTCTCACACCAGAGGGAGGAGCTGACTCATTCCATTACTGATTAAAGGACTCTGACTGGCCCAGCTTGGATCCGATGCCACCAGTAATTGGGCTACTCAGCTGTGACCAAGGAGACAGACTATATAAAAGCATGGGTTCCAGCTAGAACCACAAAGACCAGAGAGGAAAGGGAATTCCTGGAAGAATGGAGGTGCAGATTCCAGAAGGAAGTAGGAATACTGGACATCCAAAGAGTCAGCGTCCAGTACAGGTAGGTCTGCCTCCCATTGAAACCAAGCAGGACCCTGTGGGGCTCCTGGGCACGGAAGACTTTCTGCCCCATTTCTTGTTTATAGGCAATAGACTCCAGATTCGAACAGTTGCTAATCAGGGAAGGGAGGGGATGCAGAAACAGGGGAGGAGCAGCCAAGAAACAATAGTGCAGCCTTGGGGCAGGGTCCTGGTTCCACCTCAAGGGATACGCATAACAATATCTTTGGGCTCCTTTACAGAACTAAAACCCCCAACAAATAGAAGATGTCAGCATTCTTCTTTCCAGAGAAGCTCATCAGGAAACCACCTGAGGCCAGATTAAAGGAACAAGAAATGCTTATTAGGAGATGCCTGAGACCAGATTAAAGGAGTGCAGGCCCTGCACACACCCTGATCCTTATCAGCAAGTCCACCCTAGAACCATTACTATAAAATTCCTCACCAAATGCCCCCGGGTTGAGACACACAGCTTTTGAGGGGCACGAGCCCACTGTGTCCCTCTTTGCCTGGCAAAGCAATAAAGTTATTCTTTTCTACTTCACCCAAAACTCTGTCTCTGAGATTCGATTTGGCACCAGTGCACAGAGGCCAAACTTTCATCACCAGCCATAGTTGAAGAAACAGAGCAATCAGGCCATTTGTCTGAGGTCACACAGCCAGTTCATGGCAGAGCTCAGACTTAAATCTAGGGCTGCTACTTCCTACCCTAGTGACATTCCTTCTTGCTTCCTCCCTTCCTTCCTTTCTCTCTCTCTCTCTCTCTTTTTTTTTTTAAGATAAAATATATATATTAGGGACTTCCCTGGTGGCGCAGTGGTTAAGAATCCGCCTGCCAATGCAGGCGACACGGGTTCGAGCCCTGGTCCAGGAAGATCCCACATGCCACGGAGCAACTAAGCCCGTGCGCCACTACTGAGCCTGCGCTCTAGAGCCCACGAGCCACAACTACTGAAGCCCGCGCACCTAGAGCCTGTGCTCCGCAACAAGAGAAGCCACTGCAATGAGAATTCCGCACACCACCACGAAGAGTAGCCCTGGCTCGCAGCAACTGGAGAAAGCCCGCATGCAGCAATGAAGACCCAACACAGCCAAAAATAAATAAACAAATAAAAATTAAAAAAAAAATATATATATATATATATTAAAATAAATATATATATTATTCAGCTTGGGCCAACATAACAAAATATCATAGACTGTGTGGTTTAAACAGCAGAAATCTATTTCTCAGGCTTCCTTGGTGGTGCAGTGGTTAAGAATCCGCCTGCCAGTGCAGGGGACATGGGTTCGAGCCCTGGTCCGGGAAGGTCCCACATGCCGTGGAGCAACTAAGCCCATGCGCCACAACTACTGAGCCTGCGCTCTAGAGCCTGCATGCCACATCTGCTGAAGCCCACGCACCTAGAGCCCGTGCTCCACAACAAGAGAAGCCACTGCAACAAGAAGCCCGCGCACCACAACCAAGAGTAGCCTCCACTCACCGCAACTAGAGAAAGCCCATGTGCAGCAACGAGGACCCAATGCAGCCAAAAATTTAATTAATTAATTAATTATTTTTAAAAAAGAAATCTATTTCTCACAGTTCTTCAGGTTTGGAAGTCCAACATCAAGGTACCGACAGATTTGGTTCCTTGATGAAGACCTTCTCCCTGGTTTGCAGACAGTTGCCTTCTTGCTGTATCCTCCCATGGCAGAGAAAGATAGAGGAAGCAAGCTCTCTGGCATCTTGTCTTACAGGGACACTAATCCCATCATGAGGGCCCCACCCTCATGACTTTATCTAAACTTTGTTACTTCCCAAAGGCCTCACCCCCTCCAAATACCATCACATTGAAGGTTAGGGACTTCAACATATGAATTTGGGGGGAACACAAATAGTCCATAATAATATACATAGCATAAAATTTACCTTTTTAAGCACTTTGAGGTGTACAATTTAGTGGCATTAAGTACATTCGCACTGTTGTGCAACCATCATTACCATCCATTTCCAGAACGTTTTTCATCTTGCAAAACTGAAACTCTGTATACATTAAACAATTATTTTCACTTCTTCTTTCTTATAGGTCATCTGTCGTTTCTCTTAAGAGTTAGTGTCATCAGGTCTTGGTATCAGACAGTCCCAGGTTGAAATTCTGGCTCCACCACATACTAGTTGTGTACTTTGGTCAAGTCATTTAACCTCTCTTAACCTCAACTTTCTTCTCTACAAAGGTTTGGGTGAAGATGAGTAGAGTTCTAAAGCTCCTGGCACAGAAGCTGCATACAGTAGGTGCTTAGTATGTGTTAGCCTCCTTCCTTCTTCCCTCCACCTCTGCCCCCGGGCAAAGTTCAGATAGTAAACCGTCCACCCATCTGGTGATTTCTGCTGGAATGACTCCCAGCAACACTTTTACCCAGAGCTGAAGCCTCTGAATTAATAATGAGTTCCAACAGCTCACCTGAGAATGATTTAACATTTGAAAGCAAGAAGTTTCTTTACTCTAGGAGTGGGAAATGCACCTTGTTAAAGGACCTTCTTCAAGATCAAGTGGGGCTTTTTAATAGGAGTCTTGAAAATATGGCCTGGACCCTGAAAAAAGATCCAGAGTGATCAAGCCCCCCTCCCTCTGGCTGCAGACTTCCCTCTTTTCAGCATCACCCCATGACCAGACACAGCCCCCTCATTCCCCCCCCAAAACACCTTGAACACAGATAGTCATGTGTAACCAGGCTTTACTGAGGGGTTTTTGTGATAATGGGGATGTTAAAATCCAAATCAGGAAGCAACTTAAAATTGAGAGCCAGGTATTTCTGTTCTAAAAGATCTTTAAATTAGGGGTCCCTGGGCCCAAGCCTCCTGCTAGTTACAAACTTCAGGCCCTGGGCTCAAAGCCCCTTGGGTCCCAGCCTAGACACATCTGTCAATGGCAGTGTTCTTTCCTGCTAAGGCTGGAAAGAACCTCAGAATCCTTCTCAACACAGCACTACCACGGGATAAGATTTATCACATGACATAAAACCATTAATCTGAACTTTAGACCCTAAATCAATAGATCATAGGGAGGGATCTTCTAGCTCCAACCTACTTTATATCCATCAAAAGAACCAAAGCTGGACTTCCCTGATGGTGCAGTGCTTAAGAATCCGCCTGCCAATGCAGGGGACACGGGTTCGAGCCCTGGTCTGGGAAGATCCCGCATGCCGTGGAGCAACAAAGCCCGTGCACCACAACTACTGAGCCTGCGCTCTAGAGCTTGCGAGCCACAACTACTGATCCCGCTTGCCACAACTACCGAAGCCCACGCGCCTAGAGCCCACGCTCCGCAACAAGAGAAGCCACCTCAGTGAGAAACCCGCACACCACAATGAAGAGTAGCTCCCGTTCGCTGCAACTAGAGAAAGCCCGCGCGCAGCAACAAAGACCCAACACAGCCAAAAATAAATTAATTTAAAAAAAAAATGAACCAAAGCTTTACAAGGACCTTGTAAATAGATGACCAAATGATTTGTGACAAAGATTCCAGGATTTCACGAAGTCCCTGGTTTTCCTCCCAGGCCACAAAAATAGTTGGTACCCATCAGATGCCCTTTGTCAACAATTAGTTAATGACCCAACTTAATACACTAGATGGCTGCTATCTCTAATGATGACAGCTGGGCCCCGCAGAGCAGTCTGAGTGTATTTCTGTTCTCCCCTGTTCCTCAGACAGGCAGTGGGGACTATGAATGGCTGTTTGATGTGCCAAGACAGTTAAACAGACAGAGCCATCATGTCCATTTGCTCACCTACCTGTCCTTGGCTGCTCCCTGGCAGATTTGGAAGAAACTCCCTTCACGTTTCCAAAGAGGCAACGCACTGCTCTGAATGTCCCTCTTACTATTGATCTCCTTAGGTTTCTTTACGGCCAGAAATAAGGCATCCAGTTAGATTAAGGGCTGATTTGGCCTCCAAGGCATGACGTGTCAATACAACAGCTGAGAATCATGCAGGCACCAATTTTAGTCAGAGTTGATTGAGCACATTCAGAGTGGCAGCAAGGCCCACCTTGCCCTTCAGGTACCCCTTCCAGCTGTCATCTGTCTCCATCCTTTCTCTGCTTACCACCCCCCAACTCAGATGGGGGGTCATAAAGTAGCAAACAGCAGGCACTGCCAAGGCTTAGACATTCCACAACTCCATATCTGAGCCTCCATCCCCCCAGTCTCTCTCAGAAGTGTGAAGGGGTGGCTCATGCTGCCTTGGGAGTCAGGCCGACGTGGGTTCTAATCCTAGCTCTACTGCATCCTGCGGGACCTTGGGCAAGTCACTGCTCTGAGCCTCAGTTCCCCCATCTGTAAATACGTGGGTTTAATTGCCACCTTTTTAGGTTGCAGATGCAGAAATCTCACCTCATCTTTTGCCTTGCAAACCCTCACCCTCTCATTCAGCCTTATCAAGTTTGTGGCAGGTCCCTCCAAAGTGCCACATCTCTTGCCTGATGGCCTTCCAGCCCAAGCTATTCTCATCCTCATTCTGTCTTTCCTGCACTTTATTCTTCACCGTTTGGGTCTCAGCTTTGGAGTCACCTTGTCCAGAAAGCTTTCTTTGCCCTCCCTCCTCCCACTGCAGGCTGTGTCAAGGGCCTCGGCTCTGGACCCCACAGAGTCCCCTGCACTCCCATCACAGCCCTCACCTCTTGTCTGCCTCCCCATTAGACTGTGAGCCCTGAAAGGATAGCGGCTTGGGGCCTCCTTTTTCTCTACATCCTCAGCATCAGGCCCAGGGCGGGCACTCAGTGAATGAATAAATAAGCCTGTGATGATGAGTTATGTTCTGGTTACTACTGCTGTGTAACAAGCTACCCCCAAACTTACTGGCCTACAATTACTTGCTTAGGCTCATGGATTTCATGGATCAGGAATTCAGACAGGGCACGGTGGGCATGGTTTTTCTCTGCTCCAGGATGTCCATGGTTCGGCTGGGAAGATAGGAGGCTGGGAACTGGAGGTGTCATCGCTCACACCTCTGGAGATTCATGTTGGCTGCTGGCCGAACCCTGGGACTTTCAACTGGACTGCTCACAAGTGGCCCATCCCTATGGTCTGGGCTTCCTCACAGCCCAGTGATCTCCACATGGCAGTTCAGAACTCCAGGGCAAGCCTTCCAGTGAGCAGAGTGGAAGTGTGCTGCCCTTTAGTCACAGTCTCAGAAGCCATGCAGAGTTACTCCCATTGCCTTCAAAGAATGTACAGACACAGTTTAAAACTGTCCCCGTTTTTCTTTCAGCTTCCACTTAGGACATAGAAAGCTGGAAAGAGTATCACTTCCATCTTTACAACAAGAAAAAGCCAAATAATCTGCATTTTATAGCTTTTCTCAAACCTATCAGAGAGCTGAGATCACAGAGCAATCAACTCGTCTGAAATCTAAAGAAACACAGGCACCTCCAGGGAAGATGGGACATGAGCCCTTGCTTACCAGGGGCAGACGCCAGGTGTCATACAAACTGGTGAGAATTCAAATAAAATTTTAAACAAGCTGCTAAGGCTGAGTGTGGGCTGGTATGAGGGAATTTGCACCCACTCGAAGGCTCTTCTCTGCAGACTGCACTGGGTGCTGTAAGGAAGGGTGGGGATGGGGTGAGAGGTCAGAGAAAGCCTGCCTGGTGGTGCAGGCCTAGAGGAGGGGAGCAGCAGCCACTGCTGGAGAAAAGCCATGCGACACTGGGGGAAGGACAGCAGATCCTGTTGCCCTCATCGCCCGTTGCAGCTGAGGAAAAAAATAGAAAAATCCTTATATGAGGAAGGGGCTGGATCACGAACAAGGCCCCACCCAGAGACCCAGGGACACAGTACCTGCCTAAGACTGAAGCAGTATCAGGACAGTCTCCCACACGCACCTTCTACCCTCAGGCTAACAAGTACCCAGTAACAGACAGCAGTGGGTTACAGCTGGGGCGGGGCGGGGCAAGAGCACAGAGGAGAGCCTCTTTGAGGCGCAGGATTGTAGGCAAAGTCTAAAGCTGAGGGTGGGGGCTTCCCTGGTGGTGCAGTGGTTGAGAATCTGCCTGCCAATGCAGGGGATACGGGTTCAAGCCCTGGTCCGGGAAGATCCCACATGCCGCAGAGCAACTAAGCCCTTGCGCCACAGCTACTGAGCCTGTGCTCTAGAGCCCGTGAGCCACAACTACTCAGCCCGTGTGCCGCAACTACTGAAGCCCGCGCACCTAGAGCCCGTGCTCTACAACGAGAGAAGCCACCGCAATGAGAAGCCCGCACACCGCAACGAAGAGTAGCCCCTGCTCACCGCAACTAGAGAAAGCCCGCACGCAGCAACGAAGACCCAACACACCCAAAAATAAATAAATAAAATAAATAAGTTTATTAAAAAAGTAAAATAAAAAATAAAGCTGAGGGTGGAGCAGGATCATTGGGAATAAAACCCTCCAGCAACCCAGCTCCCACCCTAAACACAAAGCAATGCTAGAGGAATTGGAAACCTGTAGTGCACTGAAGAGAAGCTCAACTCCTGCCCCTGTTGATTCAACCCTCTATGCTAAAGACCTGGTAAAAGAAAAGGCATTTCTAGGCATAAATACTACTTCCTACAACCTCTGCTGTCCTACACGTGATGTCCAGCTTTCAACAAAAAATTAGAAGACACACAGGAAGCAAGAGAAAATAACATGCAGTCAAGAGACAAAGCAATTAGAGGACCTGCGTGGAAGGGGAGAGGCAGCATGTCCAAAGAGGGGCCTCTGGAGTGTGGAGTTCTGGAGTTTGGCGTGAATACATGTTTAACTATTTTCAACTCAACCAATTAGAAAATGTAATAGGAGCCTTAGCTTAAACCCCAGCTGGGCCTGACCTAGAGCTCAGAGCTTATGTGATCATGACAAGAAAGGCCCGTGGAGAGGACTCCAGGATTCCTGGAGAAGAAAACTCACTTAAAGAAAAGGGAGGGACTTCCCTGGTGGCTCAATGGTTAAGAATCCATCTGCCAATGCAGGGGACACGGATTAGAGCGCTGGTCCGGGAAGATCCCACATGCTGCAGAGCTACTAAGCCCGTGCACCACAGCTACTGAGCCTGCATTCTAGAGCCCGCGAGCCACAACTACTGAGCCCACACACCACAACTACTGAAGCCCACGCGCCTAGAGCCCACACACCACAACGAAGAGTAGGCCCTGTTCACCGCAACTAGAGAAAGCCCACGCACACCAATGAAGACCCAATGCAGCAAAAAAAAAAGGAAAAGGAGCACCTACAAAAGAAGGTTCAGGAGAGTGGTGACTGAATGAGAGAGGGGGCATTCTGAGAAACTGTTGTTCTTACTGCTCTCTGGCCCACGTCCTCCATTCCTCCGTGTTTCTCCACGCTGCCACCTACCTGCAGGCCTGTGAAGTGTGCCCTAGGGAGCGGAGTACTAATAAACAGCCATTCCCTGGTAGCTGAAAGCACTGTGTGTGGGCAACACATGAGACACTCCAGGGGTTTGGAAAGGGCCAGAAACCCCACAATAGTGGGTAGGAGGCACAGCCAGTGAAATCATGAGCTACCTCCAATGTGCCCCAGACTAATGGGGTCTGAGACACATGGATCTCAGACCCCTTTGGGGATCTGGATAGCTGAGAGTTTTACTTTGCATTGTCAAATGGATCCTACTTCCTCTATGCTATCAGTTTTCTTGTTTTTATTTTTATTTTTTGGCCACACCTTGTGGTAGCTTCGTTCCCCAGCCAGAGATTAAACCTGCGCTGCCGACAGTGAAAGCACAGGGTCCCGACAACTGGACCGCCAGGGAATTCCCGCTATTGTTTTTCACATGGGCAGCACTTGAAGATTTTGCACATAAACTTTTTTTCTGATGATAAAAGGAATATATCTACAACTACCTGATATAAAACTAATATCACAGCATCAACTGTGAAGAAAAAAGAAAATATAAATATATTATATATGAATGTGTGTATGTATATACATATATGTATATATGTATGTGTATATATTGATATGTATATGTATGTACATATATGTATGTGTGTATGTAAGTATGTAATGTATACCCTCTTAAGTAATGTGGGGAAATGCAGAAAGATAAAAGTGGAGCAAATAGCTGAAAGAAACAAAAATAGAGATAACAGGGTCTGAAAAGCTGGTTACAGTGTTCTGAATCTGTAACTGAATTTTCTTGTACATGCACTTGTGTGATTGTATGTGCATGTTCAGTTTTTTGTATCTCACTAAAAGGGAAGTTATTTGGTGAATAATGTCTTTGGAGACTGAGATGCTAACAAAACTGTTATAATGTGGATGAATTTTGCTTAAATCCCCATCCTGGGACCTTAGATAAGGTTTATTTTTCTACAAAGCTGTTCTTTCTTGAATAAACTATTAAAATATCACACACACAAAAAAAGAGAGACAAAGCAATCAACAACTAGACTCAGATACAGCACAGATATTGGAACTAATCACACAAGGATAAACAACTATGACTTAAATAACTATGATTACTATGTTCAAGTCCCTAGTGGAAAAAGCAGACAATATGCATGAACAGATAGAAAATTTCCACAGAGAGGTGGAAACTATAAGAAAAATATTTAATGGAAATGCTATAAATAAAAGGCACAGAAAAAAAAATTATCTTAGATGGGCATATTAGTAGATTTAACACAGACAAAGAAAGAATCAGCAGACTTGAAGACAGGCCAGTAGAAATTACCCAAATTAAAACACAAAAAGAAAGAAAGAGTTGGGAAAAAACCAAAGCAGGGCATTCAAAAGCTTTGGGACAATATCATGGGATATTATGGAATATGGGACAATATAACATACATGTAATCAGAATCCCAGTAGGAGAAGAGAAAGAGAATGGGTCAGAAGAAATACTTGAAGAGATAAATGGCTGAGAATTTTCCAAAATTAATGGTGGACACCAAACCACAGATCCAAGAAGTACAGAGAACATTAAACAAAACCAAAAAGAAAGGAAGAAAGAAAAGAAGGAAGGAAGGAAAGAAGGAACGAAGGGGGAAGAAAACAGACAAACAAGAACATACAACCCTGGACACGTTATATTCAAACTAATGAAAACCAAAATAAAGAGAAAATATTGAAATCTTGAAGGCAGTCAAAGGAAAAAAATAAGGCACATTACATTCAGAGGAATAAAGATAAGAATTACAGCAGACTTCTTATCAGAAACTATGCAGAGCAGATATCTTTAAAGTGCTGGAGAAACTTCCATCTTTTAAGTTTGGAGTGGAGTGACATCTTTAAAGAGCTGAAAGAAAAACAAAAACAAAAAACTGTGAACCCAACATTCTATGCCCAGGAAAAACATCTTTCAAAAGTGAGAAAGAGGGCTTCCCTGGTGGCGCAGTGGTTAAGAATCTGCCTGCCAATGCAAGAGACACGTGTTCAAGCCCTGGCCCGGGAAGAGCCCACATGCCATGGAGCAACTAAGCCCGTGCGCCACAACTACTGAGCCTGAGTCCTAAGCCCACAAGCCACAACTACTGAACCCACGTGCCACAGCTACTGAAGCTTGTGCGCCTAGAGCCCATGCTCCGCTAAAAGAGAAGCCACGACAATGAGAAGCCCGCACACTGCAACGAAGAGTAACCCCCACTCACCACAACTAGAGAAAGCCCGCATGCAGCAACAAAGACCCAACACAGCCAAAAATAAATAATTTTATTTTTTTTAAAAGTGAGAAAGAAATATAAGCCCTCTTCAGTCAAACAAAATCAGAGAATTAATTACCAACAGCCCTGCACTATAAGATGTATTAAAGGAAGTTCTTCAGGCAGAAGGAGTTTGATACCAGAAAGGAGCTTGTATCTACACAAAGAAATGAGAAGTGCTAGAAATGGCATAAATGAAGGCAAATATAAAATTTATTGTTTCAGAATTTTAATTATTCTAAAAGATATTTGACCATCTAAAGCAAAACAATAAAAATATATTATGCATTTGTAGTATTTGTAAAAATAAAGTGCATAACAAGAGTAACACAAAGGAAGGCAGGGAAGCAAGAATACATTGTTGTAAGGTCTTTACACATGTAAAGTATAATATTATTTAAAGGCAGACTCTGACAAATTTAAGATGTGTATTGTAAACCCTAGGACAACCACTGAAGCCACCACAGTCACCCTCTCAACAGATATTTATTCAGCACCTACTATGTGCCAGCTTCCAGGCCCAGTCCCGTGGATACAGGACCCTCATGGAACTCACAGCTAGAGGATCCAGTGGATGCGTGGTGACAAGCACCTGGCACAGAGGTGACACAGAGGAGCCATCAATGAACATGGATTTCTCAGTAGTTTGTCCTACATGCTTAGCCCTTCATCTTGTCTGGGGCCTTCAGATTATAGAGGATGGACAGAACGACAGATGTCACAGGTTGTTAGGTATGACTTTTCCTGTTACCCCAGAATTGGCAATAGGACTCAGGACAGAAGACAGAAGAAGGCAGTCAGAGCTTGCCTTGGGGGACATCACAGGACATCCACCTGCATCCCATGTGAGAGCCATCATTGAGCACCAATGACACAGAAGTCCCTGGGGGCCAGTCAGGGATGGCCTGAGAAAGGGCACCGGCTACCAGGAGGGAACCTCAACAGGAAGCTGTTAGATAAGAGACCCTTTGTCCTCTCCCTCCTCCTGCCAAACCTGCATCCTCTCCCCACATCCCTCCCTGGTCAAACCTGAGTTTGAGGACAAGAGCATTAACTCAGAGACGGGGGGCAGGGGGCAGTGTTAAACCGGGGCAGACTGGCTGGGACTCCCTCACACTCCAAGGTGACCAGCAGCCCACGGGACCTGCCTGAGGTATCGTGAAGGGACAGGGAAGGGAGAGTCCACACAGCATCACTGACAGCAGCTGTAGAAGAATAAAGCCACTCAGCTCTGTACCCAGATGAGCTCAGACTGTGCAATAAAACAGAGACACAGAGAAGCAAAACTGGGGCAAGAATGTTCACTTTCAAATCCTTTTTGCTTTGAAATCTCCTTATTCCCCATTATGACTCTGTTTAAAGACACAGCTTCCCCAGGGACAAGACAGAGTTGATATTACAGGTTACACTGTGTCCCCTACAAAAAAAGACATGTTGAAGTCCCAATCCCCAGCTCCTCAAAATGTGACCTTATTTGGAAATAGGTTCCTCGCAGATGTAATTAATTAAGATGAAGTCGCACTGGGGTAGAGTGGGCTCCTAATCCAATATGATTGTGTCCCTGGGAGCCCAAAGTGCTAGTTCTGCATGAGGTAGTCAGGTGTCTCCAGTGGGCTCAGGTGTTTCCAGCCTTCTGCAGGGCCACTGGATCTGTGACTTGACGATGCATTGCCCAAAGCTACCATTTGTGTAAAAAGATGGGAGGTGGGGAGACAAATAGGATTACTTATTTGGGTTTTTTTTATGTTTACACAGAGAAACTCTGGAAAGAGACACAAGAAACTAAACAATATGGTGGGTGATGAGAACTGGGTAGTTGAGAAAGATGTGACAGTGAGACTTTTTTCACTGTGGCCTTTTTAATTTGATTTGTGAAACCTGTAATTGTATAACTCTGGAGTGTTTTTCCAACACCACCTAGCAATTCTCAGTGGACCCTGGCCGGTGTCCTACAATTTAGCTCAACTCTGACACTATCTACCTAGAGACAGTGTCAGATCCCACAGGTTAAGGGCTCAGTCCCACAAGGCTGCCCCTACTTTAGACACCAATCTCAAGTTCAGGTTGTCACCTGTGCTTCTCACCAACTGGCCATAAAATGGAGGGTCCCATGACTCCCTCCACAGGTTCGATTAATTTGCTAGAGTGGCTCAGAGAAACATATACTTGTGTTTGCCAGTTTATTATGAAGGATATTATAAAGGATACAGATGAAGAGTCAAGATGAAGAAGTACATAGAGAGAGGCCCAGAAGGGTCCTGAGTGCAGGAGCTTCTGTCCCCATGGAACTGGCCTCCCTCCTGACATGTGAATGTGTTCACCAACCCGGAAGATCATCAAATCCTGTTATTCAAGAGTTTTCATAGAGTTTAACTTCCAGCTCTCTAATCACTTGATCTTTCTGGTGACCTGTGGGACTTTCCAAAATGTGACCTCATTAATATAGCAAACTCAGGTGTGGTTGAAAGGGGCTTGTTATGAATAATAAAAGACACCTTTATTGCACTTATCACTTAGAGAATCCTAAGAGTTTTAGGAGCTCTGTGCCAGGAACCGGATGAAGACCAAATATATATTTCCAGTATCACAATAAACCATTGCAAAAAATTGAATAGCAAGAGTACAGAGGATGAGGAACGAGAGCTTAGGTCGGCAGGGCTGAGTTTACTGCTTATTATGCAGGCAGTAGGGAGCCATAGAAGGATGTAAAAGAAGGGGAGGAGATGACTGTGATCTGACCAGACTTGTAAGGGGCCAGTGCAGAGGGTGGTTTACGGGGGAAGACCAGCACTGGGAGAGCAGCACTGAGGAAGCAGGTGTGATTATCCAAGCAAAGCGCATGGCTACTCACCCAGGGCAGGTGGGGGGAGTTCGAGGAGGGGAGGGACAATCAGAGAGGTTTGGGTTGGGTGGGGAGGGACAGGTGGTATAAAAACCAGAAGGCGGAGATAAGGAGGCCTCCACTGAGGGGCAGGGAGGTGTCAGCCAGCTCCTTTCCTCTCAGAAGAGATGTGAATGTCCAACCCTGAGCTCCACCAAGCCGTGCTGGCCCCTGATAACCCCCCACCCCCTCTCCCTCTCCAGTGGCCAGCATTATTCTTCCCATGTGCAGCCCCCTAATTGCTGAGAGATGAAGTGACTGAGGCTGCCCTCTTGGCATGTGACAAATGCCTGTCTGAGCAAGAGCTGGGGGAGGGAGGGAACAGGACAGATGGAGTCCTGTTCAGCTCCCCTGCTCCCAGATCCCCAGGCCCTGCTGCTCCTGTGAGCAGGGTGAGAGTGGGGAGGGCTCAGCAGAAAGAACACAGGCTCAGAACAGTTGAATCTGAGCTGTGTAAATCACCACACCGCTCTGAGCTTCCTCACCTAAATGAGGATAACGTTCTGCCTGGCAGACGTTACAAGTTAGCAGCTCCACACCCGTCTGCTCTACTACCTTCCTAAGAGAACCGCGATTGTTTCATGGTGGGAAGGAAAAAGTACCACCGAAACACTCACTCCTCCAGCTCTCCTTGCAGGTAGGGGCCACCATGTGACCCGGTTCTGGACAATGAGGTGAGACAGAAGCCATAGTGGGCATTTCAAAGATGGGATGCCTGGAAGTGGAACAAGAGGGTAAACACCATCCTCTGAGGTGATGGGGTGGGAAAATCAAAGGTGAATGAGTTCCCGGCAGTTTCATGGAGCCACCACATCAGCCCAGGGCTGCCATATCTGGACTTCCAGTTGAAAAGAGCTGGGGTTTTAACGTCTCTGTGAGGGTGGAAGATGAAGCTCTAGACTCTGTGAGACGCCAGGAGTTGGAACTAGGCTCCCTATATTAAGTAGAAGTTGGAAATGAGCTATTTCTTCCTTAAATGGTGACTGGATAAAAACCGTCAAATAACCCTGCACTACAGCCTAGAAGTAAATTTCCTACCCTGGGCCATGGAAGGAAAAAAGTTATCTAAGATAAACTGAAATTAAAATAAACTCCATAGATATGTTTGACAGTAGTCTGGGCACAGCTGTTACCTAGAAGATCTAGGTATTCTGAGACCATCGCCCAGAATATAACACAGAGAGAAATAAAGAGATGTGAAATATAAAAGATAAGTTAGGGAATCCCCTGGTCATCCAATGGTTAGATCTCGGTGTTTTCACTGCCATGGGACCAGGTTCGATCCCTGGTCGGGGAACTAAGATCCCGCAAGCCACGTGGGGCAGCCAAAAAAAAAAAAGATAAGTTAAAATGGAGGATGAGACTTCCCTGGTGGCACAGTGGTTAAGAATCCGACTGCCAGTGCAGGGGACACAGGTTCGATCCCTGGTCTGGGAAGATCCCACACATCGCAGAGCAACTAAGCCTGTGCGCCACAACTACTGAGCCTACGCACCACAACTACTGAAGCCCATGCTCCCTAGAGCCCGTGCACTGCAACTACTGAGCCTGCGTGCTGCAACTACTGAAGCCTGCGTGCCTAGAGCCTGTGCTCTGCAACAAGAGAAGCCACCGCAATGAGAAGCCCGTGCACCGCAATGAAGAGTAGCCAGCACTCACCACAACTAGATAGAAAGCCCACACGCAGCAACAAAGACCCAATGCAGCCAAAAATAAATAAATAAAATAAAATGGAGGATGAAATGAGACAATACATCATGCAACTATTAGGAATTCCTATAAGAGACAATAAAGAGAATGTGGGAAAGGCAATATATGAAAATATAATATATATGAATTTTTCAGAATTGAAGATCTGAATCTTCATAGAGTTCAAAGGGGGATAATTAAAAACAAATCCACCCTTTACTGCAGTGAACAATATTAAGAATCAAAAGGAAAACTTTAAAGCTGCCAGAGAAGGGAAAAAGACAGATCCCCTTCAAAGAAGCAACAATTAAACAAGCAGACCTCTAATCAGCAACCATTGGAACCTGAAAAGAGTGGAATAATATCTCTAAACACAGTGAAAAAATACTTACCCTAGAATTCTATACCTAGCTAAACTGCCATTAGAGAGTGAGACCAAAATAAAGATATTTTCAGACATACAAGATTAATAGTTTACTACTCGCAGGTTCTCACGGAAAGAATTATTAAAAGGTGCACTTCGACAAGAAGGAACATGAACCCATGAGGGAGAGGTGGAATGCAAGGTGAAATGGTCAGCAAAGTTTTTGGTAAACCATGATGGTAAATCTAAATAAGTTTTTATTGTAAAAAAATTATACTTAAACTCTCAGGTTTTATAAATAAGATGGAACCAGAATACTAAACAACAATAACAAAGGAGCTGGGAAGAGGATATTTGGAAGGAAGGCAATGCATTCTGAGACTTTTTTTTTTTTTACCAATTTTGGATTTTGTTAGAAATCTGTAATGTTAAGTACAAGTATGAAATTCAAGTGTAGCCTCTAAAATAATGTTTAGATTGACCAAAATTAAAGATGGACACAAATTCTTTTGAACTCCTACCATTGCAAAATGCAGTCTGTTTTCCCACCCTTTGAATCTAGGCTGGCTTTATAATTTGTTTTGTTCAAAAGAATACAGAAGTAATACTGGTAACTTCCAAGGCTGGACCTTAAGATATCTACAGCTATTGGAACATTCCTTCTTGAAATCCAGCCGCCATACTGTGAGGAATTTCAAGCAATAATGTGGAAAGGACCAGTAGAGAAGAACCAAGGCACCCAACCAACAGCCTCAATCAAGCTCCCAGCCAGCAGCCAACACAAATTGCCAGTCATGTGAGTGAGGTTGTTTTGGACCCTTTAGCTGTCTCAATGCCCCAGTCACGTGAAGCAAAAGAATTGATAATAAATTGTTGTTTTAAGCCACTCATGTGGGATGACTTATGCTGCAAAAGATACATGAAACAGAATAAAAATAACATATATAACTTCCAAACAAATAGATGAAAATAGCTGAATAAAGAAAACTTGATCGATCCAAAGGGAAGCTTTAAAGAAGAAAATTTAAGAAGCAGAGAATAGAAACTTTTTGCAAGTTTCTCTCACAAACACCCTTTCTGGAAAAACGGCGAAGATGTGAGGTTTAATACAATTTGGGTTTTCAGACAGGCGAGGCTTGGCTGTGGGGATGGCGTTTGAGGAGTGAGTGTTTGTGTCCTTTCTCTATTACTTCCTAGGCTCCCAGCTGCTGGCCATAGCTCTGACGGCAGAACCGCCAAAACCCTCTGGCCTAATTAAAACATAAAATCAAAGAGAGAAAGAAAACTTTTTATTACACTTTCCTAGTGGTGGAAAATAGTTTCAGGCATAAAAAAGCATTCAGCTGGCTACTTCCCAGGCATCAAAAATTAACAGCCACTACGTCTTATTCTGAGGAATTAATGGCAAATTTTACATGGTGGCATAAAATGCAGGGGACAAGATGAAGGACACGATTCTTCATGGAAGAGCTCACTCCCTCATCTGCAACAAAGACACTGGTTTGGCCACTGGCTCCCAGCAGAAGCTGTAGTCTCACAGAGGACCAAGTGGGTGATGTAGGACCTGGTGGGGGGAGGGGGGGGGGGATCATGTGCAACACCATGGGGAAGGTTCTGAAACCCTCACGGCACAACATTCAAACACTGGTCCTGTCAAACTGGCATCTTTCCTTCCTTCCAGCCACTTCCTCTGCGCCGCTCAATCCTCCCTTCCCCCTGAGGGATGGCTGATGGTGAGAACGTCAGACTCAGGGGCAGCAGGCCTGAGTTCTACTCCCCGTTCTGCTGTGGACTTGCTGAATGGCTGCTCTCAGGGCTCAGTCTCTCCATCTGTGAAATGGCCACAAGAGCTCTGGGATCCCTCTGGATCCTGATGTATAAAACAAACTTGGTCTTTGTTTTCACCTATAAATATGGGTAAGAACCTGGGCTCTGGAGCCAGGTAGTGCTGGCTTTGAATCCCAGTTCAGACACTTCTTAGCTTCATGGCCTTAGGCAAGTCACCTCTCTGAGCCTCAGTCTCCGTCTCCATACAATGGGAACAACAGTACACGGCTCTCAGGGTGACTGTGTAATCTAGATGTCAGGCTGCCTCATCTTCTCTGGCTCTGGGCCACCCCCCCCCCAGGTGAACGCCCAGGTGACACAGGCCCAGGAGCCTCTTCTTGTTTCCACAAAAATGTTTACTCTAAAATATCACCATGAGCACTAAAATCTCTGCACGGTGGGGAAGGGAGGGTTTATATCACCCACTCCACAGTAAACAACTGAAAATCCCCTTCGGACAAACACCAGTTACTCTCTGGGGAGTGGGATGGAGGTAGCAGGGGGAGCACAGAGGTTTTTTGTTTGTTTTAATTTAAATATATTTGGGGAAAAGCAGCGTATAATTGGCTGTTATATCATGCCTGTTCTTGTTCTGTATCTGAAATGTTTCTGAATCCAAATTTAAAATTTTTAAATGTATTTATCTTGTATTTAAATACAAAAATAAATATTTATATTTTCCATAATGTTGATGATTAATTTATGAGAGGAGCAGTAAGCCTGGGGTAAAGCCACACTCCTCCTGGGGGTTCTGTCTGCCTTAGTGGCCCCCAGACCTTCCTCCTGACCACAGGTGCTGAGGCCTCCTGAGCATCCCGCAGATGTCCCGCCTCCTGTGCAGGGGGCCACAGCTGCTCCCATCCCTCAACCCCAACCCCAGCTGCGCAAGCCAGGGTCCTGGGGGCCGCCCTGGCCTCCCCTCCTACTCCAATGTCCAACCCCATCGATTCTACCTCTGGAATCTCGCTTGAGTCTGTCCCCTGCTCTCCAGGTCTGCTGGTCCCCCCGCCCCAGTTCAGGACCCTGTCATGGCTCATCCCCTCCCTGGTCATTGCACCCAGAGTGAGGTTTCTAAACACAACATCTGATCCTGTCCTCCCTCCTGCTGCTGCAACACTTCACTGGCTCCGAGGACCTCAGGACAACATCCACAACCCTCACTTGGCATCAACACCCTTGACCCAGAGGTCCTGGGTCCCTCCAGCCTTCTCACTCACGACTCCAAGCCTGGAGCTTTAGGCTGTGGCAGCAACCGAACTGCGCAAGCGCCCTGCTTGCCTCAGCTATTTCCTGCCGCCATGCTTTTGCCCATGCTGTGCCCACTCTCTGGTCACCCTTCCCTCTCTCCATTTCTCTACCTGTGTTCCCATCCTCAAGACCCATACCTACCATGTCGCTAGACCCTCTGCACTTCTGTCACGTCTGTCACACCTTCCAACCTGGTTTGACCACTCAGCAACTCCGTACAAAACATGGAGTGAGCACCTAATGTGTCACTGGTGTTATGGTGAACCACTGTTCACCACTGTTCACTGATGCTGGTGTTAGGGGAACCACTGACCAAAACCGCCCGCCCTGGCTGGGCAAGATAGTAACCATTTGCATGAGTTATCTTACAATGGGAGGTCCTGGTAAGGAACACGGAACTAACAAGCTAACACCGACCAGAAGAATTCGGGAAAGGTCAAAAGGAGAGAGGAGACTCCAGTCCATATGTCCTACCAACCTCCCAGAATCCTCCTCGCTGGAATCCATCTTGGCTGAGCGATGCGTGCACCACCAGGAAGGACCCTGAGTCAGAATGATTGGCCAGAGACAACCCGGAAACTAATCCCATTACCATAAAACCCGAGACTGTGAGCCACGTGGCAGAGCAGTCCCCCTGGGTTCCCTTACCCTCCTGCTCTCCTCCTGGGCGCCCCTACCCTATAAAGTCTCTTACTTTGTCAGCACGTGTGTCTCCTCGGACAATTCATTTCTGAGTGTTAGACAAGCGCCCACTCTTGGGCCCTGGAAGGGGCCCCCTTCCTGCAACACCATGGCTCCTTTTGCTGTAAACTTGGGCTGGGAGTGTTTCCAATTCTTCGGAGCACCGTCCAGAGGAAAGCTCTCTCTGAGGACGAACATTTATTTATTCGGTTGCAAAAGGAAAGCCAGGCTAGGGTTAGGCATAAAGAGGAGAGAAGGGATAATAAAGACGCAGGCAGAGGATGGGCGTGCTCCAGCCCCACAGACCTGAGCCAGCAGCTTCCCTCGACTCGATGCTCCTCCAACAAGGTGCCTCCCTCAAGCACACAGTGAGTGGTTGCTGTTTACCAGCCTTGTGTCAGGTGCTGGGATGCAGCGGTGAATGAGGGGCAAACAAGGTGACAAAGGCCTCGCTGTCAGCCAGAGAGAGACACACCCCAGGCAGGGACAGGCCAGAGGGGCTGGTGCTGAGGTGGTGGGACCCTGGGCGGGGGGGTGGTCCCAGCCTGGAGGGTATGGGGGGAGCGAGAGAGCAAGCAGAGACAGCTTCCAGGGGAAGAGGGCCAGGGGGAGGAAGAGTGTTTGTGAAGATGCTCCCCAGCCATGCCCTGGGTCCCTGGGTGGGTGCAGGTCTGCAATCCTCAGGGATACTGACGTGGGACGTGGCTCTGGCCCTTCCACCCCTCAGCTCCCATCCCTGGCAGCCCATCCCAGACCTGCCACTGCCCCTTGAGTCCTTGTCCCAGTGCACAGCTCCAGCCACCCCCTCCGGGTCCACAACCCGACCACAGCCTCCTCTGTGCAGCCCTTCCCTAGCCGCCTATATCTTGCCCAGGGCAGAGAAGCCAGGTGACCGTCTAAGCAGAAACCCCCCATACACCTCAACGTGGCACGAGATGCCTGTTTGCCCTTCTGATGGGCTCCATCTCTGCAAGGGCTCCCTTTGGAGATCCTCTCACCCCTCCACCGAGAGAAGCCACAAACCCCCCATCCCACCCCCAGGGCCGACAACTTACAATCCAATAATTCTCTTCTCTCTGTCTCTCACTGATTTTCTGCTTATAGAGACAGGACAAGGGGTTAGGGGCTGGTGGAGTGGGCGGGGCAGTTGGGATAACAGAACTTGCTGGACTGTCTTTCATAAGCCCTGAAGGGTATGTCTGGTCTCAATTTTAACTGCACTCTTTAGAATGTGAGATATTTGATACCTTTGCCTCTAGCTTTGGTCTCAGCCACCATTGTTGGGGCAACAGGAAGGAAACTCTGTTCCACGCCTCACACTGGTACTTGTGCAAAATTATTCACTGCGCTGTTATCTGCAATTATAAAAAACTGGAAACAACCCCAGTGCCTAACAGTAGGGGAGGGTTGTAAATACCACAAGAGCAGGGACAACATCTGCCCGATCTGTTGTTATTCCCTCAGTGCATAATGTGGTGCCTGGCACGTAGTAGGTGCTCAGGAAACATTTGTGAAAAGAAGGAAGGAGAAAAAGGAGGAAAGGAAGGAGGGAGTAAGGGGAAAAAAAGAAGAATCCTTGAAAGGGTTTTTCAGGATCCCAGAAAGGAAACCCTTCTCCCCTTCAGCTGGGTGGGAAAGACGTACTTTGGGAGCTGATATTGTTCATTTTAAAAACTTCCATCAAATGACTTCAAAATTCAATTCCCTCTTGAATGTTTCCTTTTTCTCATTTTCATCATCTCCCATCTTTTTAATCCTCGTTGTTGAATTCCCGTTTGCAGCAGTTGATTGAATTGTGGCTCTGGGAACTTGAGACAGTCACTTGAGACACTTAGAGTTCCAATCACGCCGCTGCCATGCTGGCCCCCCCTTAGGACTCAAGAAACCGTTTCTTATGAGAGCTGATTATATCTTTACAGCCCAGAACGTCACACTCTAAGACACGGGTGGTAAAAATCAGAATTCTCTGGGACTAATGTATGTCCAATGAAAATATTAAAATGCCCATTTAATGGGAGAAGGCTGATTGGAAAAATCCACGTGCTGGTGAAGTTCTGTGACTGATGTTATATAGGGTCCAAGCCTGGAAAAGACTGGGAGCTCACCTGTCCAGGGGCCAAACTGTCCCCTCCCACAGGAAGCAGCAGCCCGTGGAGGCACTCACATCAACTAGGCACCTCCTGTGTGCCAGGTTTTGTGCTAGGCACTATTTCATGGAATCCTGAGAACAGTTCTGTGAGGTGAGATTTATTATCACACTTTTGCAAAGGGCACCTCCTGTGGGGTCTCAAAGGATGAAGAGGAGTTAGCTAGGGGAAGAGGAGGGCCCTGGGAAGGAATTACACAAAGAGAAAACAGTATGTACAAAGGCAAGAGGCAATCAACAAAATAAAAGCAGTTTGGTATTGCTGAAGCTTAAAGTGCCAACAGTGAGAGGAAAAGGACAAGGCTAGAGTTATGGGCAGGGATCAGATGACACAGAGTTTCACGGACCTTGCTGGGTGGGGAAGGGACTGGGAGGCAGGAGCCAGAAGCCGGGAGATGCCTGAGTGGCTGTCACAGTCATCAGGGCGAGAGATGATGGAGTTGGAGAGACTGTCATGAAGGCACAGTCAGCAGAACTGGGTGACTGATTGGATTGGATGCCCAAGGAGGCTGAGGGGAGGAGAGGACCCAAGGATGATGTCCAGATTCCAGTCTGCAGGGCTGATGGTGGGGCTGTCCCAAGGGAGACACGGGCCAGGGGGACGATGCTGCATTGCACTGTGGACATGCTGGGCTCTTGGCACTCACAAGACAGGAGCCTGGGAGGAGAGGGTCTGGCCTAGGTGTGGGTCTGGGCCCAACTTAGAGGCACAGCTGTTGGTTGTCAGCTTGGCAATGATCCCTAAAGCCACAACGCAGCAGGGCTCACCTAGGAGAGTGTGGGTGAGAGGCTACAAATGAGCGGCGTGGGCTTCATCCATCCCACACACAAGTTCAGTTTGACCTGCACAGTGTTTAAAATCTCTTTGAGCCAATGTTTAAAAAGCAAGCCATGCTCAGTTAAAAATACAAATCTTTGTCTTCTCTTGGAAAATCAGAAGATCTGGCAACGTGCGCTAGAACTCCCTAAGAGCAACCATTGCTGAGAAGTAGCTAAGAAGTTAAGTAGCTAAGAATTCACCACAGACCCCACCCTTCCCTATCGTCTCATAGAATCTGAGGCTAAGTAGTTCTGTTGTCAGTTATTATTGCACTTGCAATGATTTCTACACCCCACACCTTTATCATAAAGGGTAGTCTCAGAGAGTCAGAGTTCAGTGTTTCAAGTAAAAGAGGAGAGCATATATCTTTGCAGACGCCAAGACAATTCCTTTGCCTTTAGTATGCAGAATGAGCCTATGTCAAAAGCCTAACTCAGGCCAGACCCTCTTCTCTCATTCACAGGACCTGCTGGCAATCCCTGGCCTAGAGGGAGAAGAGAAGAGGGACACAGGGAGAGAGTGATCAGACAGGGAGAGCAACAGGGGGCGTTGCCAGAGAAGAGACTTTTAAGGAGAGCGTGATCAGCAACGTCTAATGGTGACAGAATTAGAGTTAGAGAGGCATGACAGGTCTGTGACAAGGGTTTGTGTACACAAGGCCACACACACATCCACATGCAAAGAAGAGTGCACACGCCCACGAGCACACAGGCACATTCATGCACACATGTACACCAGAGCAGGCACGCAGGCCATTTACACTCATGGTGTACCTGCCTCTGCACACCCAGAGACATGTGCGTGCACAGATAAAGAAGAATGTGATCAAGGGGTGTGCACACATGAGCGTGCATGAGAACACACACATGCAGGCACGTGGACACATGTGCTCAGGCACAAAGACATATGTGTCTGCACAGACACAGACCCACGTGTGTTCCCAGAGCCTCCCGAATCTGTGCACCCTCCCAGGGATCCACGCTCACACCTAATGAAGCCTTGCCAGTTCCAAACCAGCAACTCGTAACTAAATAAATATGATAAATAACTCCCCTCCAGATGGCTCCTCACGCACACCCACTCCTCCCACTCGGAGAGATAGCATATTCTATGCCAATAAATCCTCCTGTTTGAAAACATTTGCCTTCTTAATTGGCCCATTTATGGGTAAAATATGTTTCTGGGTAGTGCTCTGCCAGAACGGGATGCAGAGATGCCCACCTGCCCAGGGCTCGGCCCGGAGACAGGTCTTGGAGCTGAGGATGCACCTCTGCCCCGGCCCACAGAGGGCCAGCTTGACCCTCTCCGAGATAAGGCCCAAAGGGGCAGGCTTTCCCAGTGGCTTTTTCCTCCTTGTGCACGAGTTCTTTCGTTGGGGTCACATTTTTTTGGGGGGGGCCACGCCGCACTTGTGGGATCTTGGTTCCCCAACGTGAGATCTTAGTTCCCCAACCAGGGATCGAACCCAGGCCCTCGGCAGTGAAAGTACGGAGTCCTAATCACCGGACCCCCAGGGAATTCCCTGGGTTCACATTTATTGAGCTTACTGCACACGGCACTGTCCTTAGAGGAATTCTCTTCTTCCCACTTTCTTGTCTCTGGCAGGGCATCTGTGAAGGTGTAAGGACTGTGACCACACCCTATAGTAGGGTGAAGGGTGGTTCCCCAAAAGATATGTCCACATCCACACCCCCAGAACCTATGAATGTGACCCTCTTTGGGAAAAGGGTCTTTGCAGATGTAATTAAGTGAAGGATCTTAAGATGATATCCCCCTTCGATTACCCAAGTGGGCCCTAAATCCAATGACAAGTGTCTCATAAGAGACAGGAGAAGACACATACAGAGGGGAAGGTGATAAAGGGCCAGTCTGTGGCTCAGTGGCTTGGGTCAGAGTGGGTAGACAGTTTGACTCGCCCACTGTGTGACCTTGGCCACGTCAATCCCCCTCTCTGAGCCTCCATTTTCTCATCTGTAAAATGGGGGACATAATAACAGCCACTCCTAGGGTTATTGTGAGGACTGATGGAAATAAAATGCACAAGGCCCTTAGCAGCACACTGAGCACCCAGTAAGTGCTTAATAAATGCTGGCTGGTGTTAAATTGAGCTTAGGGACCAGTGAGAGGGAGCACATAGCCTCTGGCCATGGAAAGTCACTTTATGACCAACATGAGGCCAGGATGACAGCAGAGTGGGCCGAAGCAGGCTGGTCCCCTGACAGATGGGGCTGTGGCCCTGCCCCTGTGCTCACCATGAGCATCCTCCCCAAAGGACACCCAATCCTCTGCTCATGACATCCCAGCCACTGTGCCGAGAGCTGAGAGGTGGCCAAGAGGGATCTGCATGGCCTGGGACAGGGAGAAGGCAGGCTCCCCCCACTGACACCCAGCCCACCTTTCCTGGAGGTGTGCAGTAGGTGCTCAGAAGAGGCAGCCTCAGTGACTTCCTCTCCCCTCTTCATGGGAACATCACCCGGATTTATAACCAATGTGACAGCTAAGGGTTCAGAGTCTGGCTGTTATGAACAGATCTTAACATTAACCACTAGGGGTTGGCTAAGGTTAAATATAGGAAGAAAAGGAAAGTGGCAATATTGTCACCAAACCAGATCCATTGAGCTCTCATTGTTCTGCAGAGACATGACCATGTGGGACCCAAGGTCAGGGCTCTGGTCCCACCCACCGCCTCACAGCAGGCAAAGCAGCCAGCTACACTTTTATCATATAATGGGCTACTCTCATTGGACTAAATGATTCTGTTACCAAAAAAATTGGAAAACCCCTGTCCTGGTCCAATTATCCTTTTCATCAATTAATTCATTTATTCAGCTAGCAAGTATGGAGACCTACTAAGTGCAGGCACACAGTGGTGCTGAGCACAAGAATACAATGGCCTCTGCCCTCATGGAACTTAGGGTATGGAGGGAGAGACAGACATCAGACAAGTAAATGTAATGCCTCTAAGGTGATGAGAGTGAGGCGGGACTTGTGTGGCGTTATGAGAATATGGAGCTGGGGAGCCAGGGGTGGGAGAAGCAGGCCAGGCAGAAGGGCCTCTCCACTCTTAAGGATAAGAGGCAGGCAGGGGAGCTACAACACCTGGCCTAGATATTAAGAGGTACCCCTGGCAGCTGAGTGGAGAATGATTCGTAGGGGATCAGGGAGACAGGGAAGCCAGTGAGGAGGCAGCGAGAAGCAAGCGATACTGGTGGCCTGGACCAGAGCCAGGGCATCTTCGTCGGTGTGCAACCTGTACAACCGCACAGGGCCCTCACCCAGAAGGGCCCCACACTTGGTTTAATACTCTGCTGTCACTGTCTTGAAATTGTTAATAATTTTTGAACAAGGGGCCCCGTATTTTCATGTTGCATGGCCCCTGCAAATTACATAGAGCGTCCTGACCAAAGCAGAGAGAGGATCTTTCTTAAACACTCAGAGTCATAAACCTTTTTGCACTGGTGTGCTAGAGCAGGCTTGTACCATCTCGGAGAGCCAATTTTTCAATTTTGAGGAATTTTGTTGTCTTGTTGGTAGCTTGAAATTGGCCTTGGTGGGAGTATTTACACCATGGAAATCAGCAAACATTACAAGTCAGAGTCTTGTTTTTTCGAAGACATTTCTTCATCAGCATTTCCCAGAGTGTGTCCAAGGCCCACTTTGGCAGTGTGCTAAAAATATAGTTTCTGGGCACCCCTTATTCCAGAGTCTCCTGAAGCTGGAGGGCCAGGGCAGGAAGGCTGGGGCCCTCCACAGAGGGTCCACAAGCTTCACAGGAGGGAGGGGCAGAGGAAACCGGGTTTGTGGGGTTGAAAAAGTTAATTCGCCTGAGGTGGGAGTGTGCGGGTCCAGCTTCAGGTCAAGAACTGAAGTCCCGCGCCTGGGACCCATCCCCGCCTTCCCACATGCAGGCCAAGCCCAAGGAGGAGGTGTCACTCACAGGGCTGACCTCCTTTACAGGACTCCTGGGCAAGGGCAGGGACCAACGGCGAGCTCCTAGAGGACGAGGGAACAGCGCACACCTGCCGCACCTCCTCGCCCTTCCGGTCCCTGGGGCTCAGTAGATGATGACTATTATTATTACAATTGTTGTGGTTATAATGCCCCCACCTACCCACCCACCAACCCCAGTATCCCCGCGTCCGTCTCTTTCATCAGACTCCAGAAAGCAGGCAGGTGGGGATGGCTGGGGTGGGGGGGATTCTAAGCCCATGCCCATCCCACCTCCCCCAACCCACCTCCTCTCGCCCTTCCCTCCAAGGGCGCAGACCACCCGGGAAGAGCCCATCCCCTCCCAGAGGTTCCAGCGGAGCTGGCCTCACTTCCTGGGAGATGGCGCCACCTGCAGGCACCCGGGTGCGCGGCAGCGTCCGTCCCTCAAACCGAGGAGGGGGCGGGAAGGACCCCATTCTATTTGGGGGCCGGGGCTCCTGCACTGGACCACAGCATCACACCGCCTACTGGATGGAGTGGTAGCAGCGTTTCCCAAAAAGTGTACGGTGGAAACTACACCCTGATCGAGAAGTTTGGAAAACGCCCCGTGGAGATTCTCCGTGCACATTCGCCCTGACGTCTGACGAGTTAACCCTTCAGTTCCCTAACATGAACGCTGAGGCCATGGGAAAGTCATTCTTTCTAGGCCTCAGTTTCCTCATCTGCAGAATGGGAGTGAGGGTGTTACATTAGAAGAGATTATCTCACAGGCTAAGTGGGATTCTCAGACTTTAATGAAGAAGATCATCACTTGGAAGCACGTTTAAAATGCAATTTCCAGAGCCCCACTCCCCAAGACATTCTGATCCACGCAGGAGCTGGCATATGGAATCGGTCCTGGGAGATTCTGATGAATCTCTGATGAGATGTTCTGCCAACGCCAGCGTGAGAAACGCTGCCGAAAGAGTGAGCCTCAAGGAAGCTGGAAAAGCAGGCAGGGGCCTGCCAGAGCACTCCTCTAACGTGCAGGCTGTGACTCTGTCCAGAGGGCAGTGGAAGCCACAGGAGTGACGGCTTTTTAGAAAGATCACATTGGCTCTGGCTACTATAAAGGATTAGTGGGGGTCGGGCAAGGTGGGTGGCAGAGACATCAGAGAGCTAACAAAGTTGCCCAGATGAGATTCAGTGGTGTCCTGGACCAAATGGAGGGGAAGAAAGGGGACAGATTTCAGAGGTAAATCTTTTGACTACTTTGGAACACAGGAAGAATACATTGGAAGTGCTGATTGTTTACTTCTTATCCCAGCGTTTTAAAACCTCAAGGGGGTATACTTCCCTTTTGGTCCAGTGGTAAAGAATCTATCTTCTGATGCAGGGGACGTGGGTTCGATCCCTGGTCAGGGAACTAAGATCCCACATGCTGCGGGAGCAACTAAACTGGTGCACCACAACTAGAGAGCGGGCGCGCCTCAATGAAGATCCCACGTGCAGCAGCTAAGACGGGGCACAGCCAAATAAATGATAAATCAATAAATAAAACCTCAAGGGGTTGTGTGTTTATTATGCACACAATATATTATATACACAATATACCACTCAGTGTGTGCATGTGTATATATAGTTACAGATGATACAGATATAGATAGATATAGATATATAAATATGGATATGGCATGTACTCAAAAAAAATTTCTCTGGATGGTGATTCAGAGACCGGATGAGTTAATTCAATACCTGGCACATACTAAGCACTCTATGTTAGCTCTCATGGCAGATTGTGCCTCCCAAAGAGGGCCCAAATGATATCTCCTGTCCCCCATGATCTTTTTTTTCTTTTTCTTTTTTTAAAATTTTTATTGGAGTATAGTTTATTTACAATGTTGTGTTAGTTTTAGGTGTACAGCAAAGTGAATCAGTTATCCATATACAATATCTGCTCTTTTTTAGGTTCTTTTCCCATATAGGCCATAACAGAGTATTGAGCAGAGTTCCCTGTGCTATACAGTAGGTCCTTATTAGTTATCTATTTTATATATCATAGTGTGTATATGTCAATCCCAAGCTCCCAATTTATCCCACCCTCCCTCATGCTCTTTTAGAACTAAGCCTTCCCTCATTGGGTGGTGGAGTTCCCCTCCCCTTGAACCTGGGTGGGTCTGCAATTCATTGGTAATCAGTAAAACACAGTGATGTGACTCCGCATGACTTCCAAGACTAGGTCATAAAGGTGAGGCACCTCCACAGGACAACTACTCTTAGAGCCCTGAGCTCGGACTACATTGAGGCCTGCATACAGTGAGGAGGCTCGAGCCACATGGAGAAGCCACACATACCATGCCACTGAAGAGGCCTCCAGACAGTCCAGCTGTTGACGTCACCAGCCTCCGGGGCTTTGCAGGTGAAGCCCCAGTTACCATGGAACAGAGACAAGTCATCCCCATTGGGCCCTTTCTGAATTTCTGACCACAGAATCCGTGAACATAATGAAACAGTTGCTTTTCACAACTAAGTTTCAGGGTGGTTTATTGTGAAGCAATAGATAAGCGGAAGTGCCATCGAATATACCATGGGATCCCTGTCCACACTTTCTGCAAGGGAACCAAGTGTCTCCGCCATAGCTGCCCAAGTGGAGGAGGAAGAGAAGGAAACAGAGGTAGTACTGTTGAGATGGTTTGGGGGAAAAGAGGTGGGGCCTCGGTGTGGGAAGGGCAAACCAGCCCCAAAGGAGTCCCATCTTCAAAGCCCCTTGTGGAAGGAGCTAGGAGCCCAATTCCACTTGTATGATTCCGACCCCACAGCTCCATTCCAGGTCACCTGGATGATTCTAGATCCTGTTGCCTATGGCCTTTCTACTCTCAGTAGGAAGATTTCCGAGAGAGCTGGCCCCCTTTTTGGACCTCAGCACTTGGTCACATTCAGAGTGGCACCTTCTAAAGGAGACAGGGGAGTCCCTGCGAACGTACCCCTCCCCCACCAACATGGCAGGGAAGGGCTTGGGGTCTGGACTCTTGTGGCTCCGCGGCTCGCCAGCTCTGTGACCTTGGGCCAGTCACTTTATCCCTCTGAGCCTATTTTCTCAGCTGTAAAATAGGACAATGAGTGGTCCAGCCCTGAAACAGCTCTTGTGTGGATTAAATGAGATGAAGCAGATTAAGCACCTGGTCTTAGTAAATGCTCCCTTAATGTTTGCCATTCTTTCGAGACTGCTGTTCTTGTTGAAAACCAAAAAGTCCAGGCAAGTAACATCAAGTAACTTCACTGTGAGCAGGAGAACACCCGTCTGCTTTCCCCTACTGCGGCCCAAGTTGCCCGGTGGGAATTTGGGTCCAGTTTAGCCTGAGCCTCACGGAAATCTAGCCTGGGATGGGTGCAGAGTCTGGGCTGCGGGACCCAAAGATTTATGCTTCTATCCCAGCTCCACCTGCTTCCTCTGTTTATTGGGTAAGGCCAGCATGCAGCTTAGCAGGAAGGAAGGAAGCTGTTTCTGCAAGGTGGGTACCCAGGGCAGACAGGAAGAGACCTGGATGGGGAGACAGGGACTCAAGTCAAGTTCATGTCTTTTAGCTCTGCCTGTACTTGCTACAGGACTTGAAGTGCCTTGGCACCTCAGTTTCCTCATCTGTAATTCATTTCATAAATACTTACCAAAGGTCTATTGATTCTGTGTCATTGTCCCGCTCAGACCCACAAGCAAGCCCAAGGTGGCCTCCGGGCCTTTGCACATGCTCTTGAAAACTATCCTCCTGGCTCCCTGTCTTTCACATCTTTTCCTTTGCTGAGTCCTTAGCACCCCTCAGTCTTGGCTGAGAGAGTGCTTCCTCCCACAAGCCCTCCTGGGTCAGGTGCCCTCTTCTCAACTGGTTTCACTGCATTGATTATCCAGCCTGTGCTGGCAATGATGATGAAGAGGAGGATGGCGATGGCCTAATTTTCCCACCAAGAGCTTTATGAGAGCTGGCACAAAGGTGCCCAAAATACAGTTGTTGAATGAATGGCCTTCATAGCACAAGAAATTCATTAGCTTCTACTCTCTGTCACTTATTAGCAGTGGAACCCAAAGCTTCTCTAAGCCTTGGTTTTCACATCTAGCAAATGGGGCTTGTAATACCTCACAGAGCTTCCAAATCCCTGCTGGGTGCTTTACAGGCCATGATCTCACAGCTGTATGAGGCAGCACAGTGGGTTGAATAGTGTCCCCTAAATTAATGTCCACATGGAACGTCACAATGTGACTTCATTTGGAAATAGGGTCTTTGCAGATGTAGTTAAGGGTCAAGATGAGATCACATTGAATTAGGGTGGACCCTAACGTGATGACAAGTGTCCTTGTGAGTGACAGAAAAGGACACACAGAGACAGGGAAGAAGCCCATATGAAGATGGAGGCGGAGATTAGAGTGATGCAGCTATAAGCCAAGGAATGCTAAGAGCTACCTGAAGGTGGAAGAGATGAGGAAGGATCCTCCCTAGGCCTCTGGAGGAAACGTGGCCCTGCTGATGCCTCGATTTTGTACTTCTGACCTCTTGAACTGTAAGAGAATAAATTTCTATTGTATTAAGGCACCTAGCTTGTGGTCATTTGTTACACCAGCCCTAGGAAACTAATACAGGCAGGTGTGTTATGACCTGCATTTTACAGATGAGAAAAACTGAGGCTGAGGCGTGAGGTCACCTCCCCAGGCTCACACAGTCCCTGGGCACTGCAAGGGGCAGGATCTGAAGCTTGTGCGCCGGACTCCAGAGCCCTGTGCTCTTGGCATCTGTATACCTTGGCCTGCTGCTGCGGTGGTCTGTCCACACACCCACCCAGTGTCCAGAATTTTACTCCACGGTACCGCTGCTTCTAAAAATGCCACACTCACTTCACTAAGGGAAATGGGAGGCAGCCTAGAAAGCTTCTTCTCTACCCCTCCTCTGGCCTCCAAATCATTGCCTGAGCAACTGATTTTCTTTCCTCCTTTTCCCCTGCCCTCCCTCCCCTCCTTCCTTTCTCCCTTCCCTGCCTGATTCTTAAGGACTGCGTAGACTCCTTACTCTCAGACACTCCAGATCCCTGTCCAGCCCCAACCTCTCCACTTCTACCTCCCACCTCTTCCCAAGCAAGCCCTTCCCGGAGTCAAATCCTCCTGAGGCAGCCCCTCAGCTCCCTGCCCCCTCGTCTCCCTTCACAAGCTCCCCTGGGTCTAGAACTCCCCATCCCTCACAGGCACACAAGCCCAAGTGCAAATTCCACCCCATCCTGGCTAGGCAGTCCTCTCTGACCACACACATCATTCACACAAACGCCCTTGAGTACCTGACCTGTGCCAAGGAGATCCAGGAGGCAGGAAATGCAGTGACCTCACTGTCTGGGGAGTGAGTGGGGAATCACGACAAGAGCCGGGGGTGGGGGGGGGAGGTGGGAGCAGAGGAAGCAGCAAGCCTGCGCAGGACGAGGCGGGCTGTGTGCAGAGGAAGGCCCGGGGGCTGGAGCCTGCATAAAGGGGAGACACGGGGGGAGGTGAAACAGGGGCAGGTCACGGAGGGGCCACATAAGCCGTTCTGCCTTATCCCGTCCACTTGAGTGCTCCAAGTGTAGCCCCAGCCCACCTACATCAGAATCACCCAAGGCGTTTGTTAAAATGCAAGTTCTTGGGTCCCCACCCACCTCTGGGGATGGGGCCCAGGAGACTGAATTTTTAACAAGTTCCCTGGGTAATTCCAATATACCTTTAGTTTTTCAACCACAGAAGAGGAGAGGGTGGAGGCAGATTGAGGGGTTTGAAAGGAACACGTCAGGATCCAATCTGCTTTTTAGAAGAAACTGAAGCACGTAATCTCCCATCTGTCTGGTTTTTGGTATCTGCCTCCAAGGCAGATACTTGATGCCACCTACTCAGCAACTATCCCCTCTTCTTCCTTCCTAACAGAAACCCAGTTTAGTCCAGATATCAAGTGGGCAGTAATGGGCTCCGGGAAGGGAGGCCCCCAACCCCACCCCAAGTGGAGGATCCTGATTGGACCCCTTTGTCTGGTCCCCACTTTCCCAGATACCTTTGCAGCAAGAAGTGGCCATGTGACAATTATGGCCCATGAGACACAGGGGTAGTTTGTGTAGTCTTCTGGGAAAGGTTTGCCTCCTGTTAACCTGGGCAGAGGTGAAAGAAAATCTGGCTAGTGCTGACCCTCCTGCTTCTAGACCCCGGGCGTGTGATAAAGGACCATCTCATGACCAAGAGGCAGCAAGCCAGATAAGGAAAAGCTAATGTCCATGGGGAGCAGGGCAGAAGGATACAAAGAACCTGGTTCTTGAGGACACGGTTGAGCCACTGCTACAAATCCAGACTCCCCCCATGCCCCCACCGCCCCCATCCAAACCCCCGGCCAACATAAGACTTTGTGTGTGTGTGTGGCCACGCTGCATGGCACGTGGGATGTTGGTTCCCCAACCAGGGATCGAACCCATGCCCCCTGCAGTGGAAGCACAGAGTCAACCACTGGACCTCCAGGGAAGTCCCAAACCTAAGACTTCTTGTCCTGAGATTATTAGAATATAAACATCTTGAGGGCAGGGCCTTGGTCTGCTGCATACACTCCCAGTGCCTTGAACAGTGCCTGGCAACAGGAGGTGCTCAATAAATAAGTTTTGAATGGATAAGTAAATGTCTTTACTGCTTATATCAGTTGAATCTTCTGTAGCTTGTAGCAAAGGAATCCTGATACGGTCGCTTCTCTCTCCAGCCTGAGAACCTCCAGAGAGCAGGAAAGGGACTGGGCATTACTGAACAGTGCATCCCACAGGCCCGGCACAAAGCCCACATCTAGTAGGATTAAGCAGCTATTTCTCAGAGGAGCCCCAGACACTGCCCAAGAATTAGGTTCAGGCCTGCCAGAGCTGGATGCTTGGATGTGCCAGCTCCCCTCACCTATTCCTGGAGTAAGAAGCCCCTGAGGCAGTTGACGAGAAGAGCGTAATGTCCACTCTACATTTCCCACACCAAATGATGCCTTCGGACCACCAACTGCAGGCTGAGAAGATGGAATCTGGCAGCAAACGTTGCCACTAGATTCTTGTTGAGGTGGAAAGAACTTCTGAGAACGTCCAGACCCAACACCCAGACAAGTCATGAATTTTCAAGCTACTGTGGTCAAGTCCTGATTCTAAGTGTGGCAGCCCTGGGAGGAGGACCAGTGAGGGGTGAGGGGCAGGGCAGGAGCAGCTTCTCAGACAGGACATCTGAAATGATCTGGTCCCGCCCTGCTGTTTCACACATGGGAAAATGATCCAGGGCAGGTGGACAGCTTGGCACCCAGTGAGCGATGGCGTGTTTAACTGTGAACTCAGGTTGCCTCTTTTTTTTTTTTTTTTTGACTTTTTTTTTCTTATTTATTTTTTTATTGAAGTATAGTTGATTTACAGTGTTGTGTTAATTTCTGCTGTACAGCAAAGTGACTCAGTTATACACATATATACATTTTTATATTCTTTTCCATTATGGTTTATCCCAGGATATTGAATATAATTCCCTGTGCTATACAGTAGGACCTTGTTGTTTATCAGGTTGGTTTTAATCTCAAGAGGTTTGGGGATGGGTACTGGAGGGCAATCCTCTCAATTCTGCCAATTTGCATGCAGAATTAGGGATGAATAGGCATAGATCCACTTTTCTGAAGGAGAGGGTCCACAGTGTTCATCAGATTCTTAAGGTAGTATAAGACTAAAGAAAACTAGAGACAGTGGAAGAGGCCGGGTCAAAGTCACAGGGCAAGTCACAGCAGACCTGAGACTAGGACTTGTGAGCTAGATTCACAGTCACTGCCCTACGCTTCCACCCCACAGGAAAGGCACCAGATGGGCCTAGTCAGTGGGCACACCAATGTTTCCAACAGGTGGAGGGTCTGTTGTCCTGCTGGAATTGCCCATGGATGCTGACGGAGAACTAGGGAAGACCCTGGAGCCACACAAGAACAAACTCACTCCTGAACTATGCCCAGAGGGTCCCCAAGCAAGGTGAAGGTCACAGATCCATGGCTTCTGGAACCTAAACACATTTCTAGTAAGACACACTCTGCTCTTGGTTCAAATTGTTGATACACATCATGCTCAAGTCTTCCATGTTTCTACAGACTCCACTGGATACCACGCTGGCCTGGAAAGGGCCAACTCCCAAAGCAAACGACAGACTGATTAAACACAATGGCAAAGTATGAAAATTAATCAAGATATTTAATAGACGGTGCAAACCATAACTTCATCTGAATATAAATGTATGCACATGTTTCCAATGAGTTATCTCTCAGTTATCACAAACAGCAACAAGGACCTTAGAGCTATGTTAGAAAAATGTATAGCTGGAATTTAACTCTAACAATCTCACACGCTCTCAAAAGAACACCATCCATTTCAAATCAGTGTCACAAGCTCCAAAAAGACCAGGCGAGTGGGAGAGAGGAGTGGGACAGAGTGGGAAACACAGGGGCCCGTACACACGTGATGGACAGAAATACAGCTCTTGAGGAAACCAAAATCAGATGCATTATTACAACCAAGGACAAGGAAAAGCCTATGGCTTTAAAAAAATGACTCTTCTGCCAGTACCATACAAGTCTTACAAAGAGATGTGCGACAAGTCAGCTGACATAAAAGGACAGAGGCTGCATTTTCAGATCATTTCAACTGCAAACAGTCGACCCTTTCCATTGAGGCTCAGCAGTGGAGTTAGCGTAGTCCAGAAGCTCAATGTTGGATTTGCAAATACAGTTTATTTTACAGAAATTCAACATTATAAACAGCAGGCACCTCCCAGCCCCCCACCCCCCTCCCCCCAACCCGTACCGCTGGGTGCAGACCATGCTATGCAGAGTGAGCAGTGAGGCAGCCCTACTGCTCTGCAGGGAGATTCGAGAGCGATGGAACCTGCCTGCACCACGGCCTGCCTGCCCCACACACGCACGTGCCTGCCCGCCTCGCAGGCCACCAGAGTCTGTCTGGGCCCAGCCCGCGCTGGACCAGTTAAATGGATCCAGCCCAGGTCTCCAATTCCTTCATGTCGTCATCTTCCTCTTCCTTCTTCTTGGCTGTGTGAAGAGAGGAAAAG
Source organism: Eubalaena glacialis (assembly GCF_028564815.1). Classification (NCBI taxonomy): domain Eukaryota; kingdom Metazoa; phylum Chordata; class Mammalia; order Artiodactyla; family Balaenidae; genus Eubalaena; species Eubalaena glacialis. The sequence goes on from NC_083728.1 coordinate 25,930,918, forward strand.
CTGTTTAGTTTAGGAAGGCTGGCTGCAGTGTTCGCCACACACTCTGGCTGGATGCCAGGGCTGCGCTACACTGCGTCTACAGAACAGCCCTGCCCCTGCAGCCAGCCTCACCTCCAGGCTATCAGCAGACTGCTTCTCTGCGCCTAAAAGCTGCAACATGCAACTCCAGATAACCAGGCACACCTTCCCCAGCACCTCCCCTCCCCCCACACCGGAGCCAGACAAAGCGGGGAGAACTCTACACTGAGAGTCCACCAGGCTCCATGCGTGGCCTCAGTCCCAGAGCATGCAAGGTGGGGGAGAGCGGGAAGGACCCCGGAAGAGCTCTAATCCCCGCCCGCCACCCCCTTCCACCTCAAGGGCTTGAGCCACCTCTATACACTGCCAGCAGCTTGCTGGACAGCCTCCGGACCCCCTCTGCCCACACCCCATCCCGGGCAGCGGACTCGACTAGAGGGGCCACTTCCCCTTGATCTGTGGGAGAGTGAGGTGACACGCCTGGTCACACCCCGCTCCCTGGCCTCTCCCTCCATGCCAAATCAAGCAGCTTCACCTTTTCTAGAAGCTCTGTGTGGAATACTTCTACCCAAGGGTGAAACAGTGCGGGGCGGCGGGGGGCGTGGGCAAGGAAGAAGGAAGTGAAGGTTTTATAGAACCAGGTTTCTAAAAAAGCCAAAGCTGTTTCCTTCCTACCGTGGCAACCTCTGAGGCCCCGGCTTTTACAGGTGTGCACAGCACAGGGTACTAGACGGGGAGCAAGAGCTGTCAAACTCTCCCCTTGTTTGGTGACACAGGGAAAGTCATTCTACAATAATGGTTCTCAACTGTCTGTGACCCGCCCCACCCCCCAACATCTGGCAAAACCCGGTGACATTTTTGGTTGTCAAAACTTGGGGAGGGGGATGCTACTGGCATCTAGTGGGTAGAGGCCATGGGTGCTGCCAGACATCCACAGAACACGGGACAGGGCCCCCTCCCAGTCCCCACCCAAAGAATGGTCTGGCTATGTCAACAGTGCCAAGGTTAAGAAAACCTGCTCTACAGAGAAACTAGGAAAGAGCAGGTGACACTGTCTTTAGAGCTGTCACAACAGATCCTATCTGGTTCTCAACTCTGGGCAACTCAGGACCCAAACTGAAGCCAACCAACCACAAGATTACCCACCACGTGGGTCATGGGTATGTCATGACTGTGGCTAAGAAGTACTCACTGGGTTTTGATGGTAGGGATATAGAGGGAACATTTGGTAGAGGGACTGTTTCCGGTCCACTGATTTCCAGCAAATTCTTGTCTAGTTCCTCCTGTTCTAGTTCTTCTAATTCTGCCATGAGTTCATCCTGGTAAAAGCAAACACAAAAATGAGAGACAACCTGGGAATCCCAGCCCCTCCAGGGGTACCTCTTAGCTGATGGCTCAGGGGATGGCTCATTTATTAAAAGCCCCACAGCCCCTCTGAGAAGGTCAGAGGGGAGATGAACTCCAGGTCCACACTCTGTGACTCAAACATCCTAAACATACTTCTACTGGTGAACGTAACACACTACAAGCTATTATTGCTGTCTACATCTGGGGTCCCTGCACCAGGCTGTGAGCATCCTGAGAAAAGGGATTGTATTTTATCATTCCCATTTCTTTATCTCAGAACTGGGCGCACTGAGTGAATGTTCAGGAATGTCTGCTGAATTGAAATGAACTTGACTAGTCCCTCAAACTCCAGTCTGAAAACATGAAAACCCTGGTGCTGGGAGCCAAGGGTAAGAGCCACAGGCTGTTTCCTCAGCTATACAGTGGGAATCAGCACAAAGAATTAGGTTTGATGAAGACAGCCTGACCTTCAGTGGACTCAAGTCTAAGGCAGAATGAGGTACAGGGCCTGTAACTGTATTTTAAAAACCTAACAGACCCAACGTTCTAATTGCCACAGCAGAAATTGGTAGGTGGCCAAGTTCCAGACGGATCCTTCAGGGGGGATCAGGTGTAAATGTTCCTTCTTTGGCTTCACCTTTATCTCACATCAGAGTGGTCTGAGGGCAAATCCTGTAAACTTCTCCAGGGCATGGTGACCTCAGCTGCCCCAGCTCTGAGCCCAGGACTCACCACGGAAAGGTGCAGGTAACTACTTGTTGAAAACAATACTGACCTGAAGTCTGCTGAGGGGTCCCAACAAAGGTTCCTTTACTCCACCTAAGCTCCCCAAACAGTGAAAGCAGCCCTCAAAACCCAGAATTAGGGAGGGTTAATACCATGCCCTGTCTATGTTCAAGTCTCTGGAGGGACGAGAACTGGTGATTTCCAAACCACATATTCCTTGCCAGAGAGGCTTCAAGAGCACATCAGAGGCAGCCCAGAAATCATCTGTGAAGCCTGTGTGATCTGCATGAAACCACTCACCTCATCAAACTCTTCTCCAAACCCTACAGGTTTTGAAATAGCTGTTGAAATCTCTTCTGCAAGTTCCTGCTGGTCAGCAATGTCCTGCATTAACTCATCAACTTTATCGATGTCCCTTTAAATGAAACAGACAGATGTCATGTCGGACAGTCTGTGTAAAGAGGGCCTGGGAGGCAGAAGCAGAAGCCCCGCTCCCCGCAATCTGCTGCCCAGCCCCAGCCCCACAATTACTCCCTCTGAGGAATTCCTTTTTTGTCTTTACTTTGTCTTCCTCCGCCTCTTTAAAATAGAGGATCACAGAATCAAGAAGATGGAAGCATCCTTAGACATCACCTAGTCCAACAGCCTAAGGAAATAAGGCTTGGCGGAGTCAGGTGCCATTGTCAGGGTCTCTCATGCAAGCTGGTAAACACGTTAGATGAGACCATGGGACTTGAACTCCTGGGCCAGTAGCTCTTCAAGCCCAAGGGCAACTCTGCACCGGGGGAGGTAAAATCACAAATCATAAAACAGAGCCACGCCATTTGACGGGCCCTTCCCATCTACACAGATCCACTTATGGCTCCTCTACTAGGCCCCAAAGGAAAAGCAAACAATGCAGAATTATTTTCTATACACTGTCAATCATATAAACTTACAATTAATCAATGTAATATACACATGTATACTTCAAGGCATGCACAGTATTCACTGAGACGTGCTGTGCGCCAGGCATCTTGGAGAACATGGACATGAAGCAGACATGGGCCTCACTCAGGAAGCTCAGTCCAGTGAACATCCCCTCAGACGATAGCTCAGTTATTTGAAGGCTACTTTTCCTGCAATCCCCCACTTCTAGAACAGGGATCAGCAAACTTTTTCTGTAAAGGGCCAAACAGTAAATATTTTAGAATTTGTGGGCCATACGATCTCTGTCACAAAAATTCAACCCTGCCATGTGCCACAAAAGCAGCCACAGACAATATGTATTAATGGACACAACTGTGTTTCAATAAAATTTTATTTACAAAAATTGGCAGCAGGCCCATAGGCTGCATTTGGCCAGTCCCTGTTCTACAGCGCGGCTGAGTACCCAAAGGAAGCAAAAAAGTGCTCCAAGCACCCCCAAATATACGATGCCAAGTTCAAGCACTAAAACAAATGCAGAATTTTGTTCTGTTTGGGAGAGGTCCTCATTTGGAGCCTAGTGTTACCCTGGCCTTTAATTACAAATATAACAAGCTCGGTTATCTAGTTTCTTAGGCCACTGTATATGAGAAGTAGCCACATAAAGGAAGGAATGCTGAGGTCAAGAACACTGTCAACATGATAGCCAAAGCCCAAGAGCAAGGGGGGAGGCAGAAAATTCCATCAAAAACAGACCTAAGAAGAGAGGGAGTTAAAGCCCTCAAATGTACCACATTTTTCAGGACCCCTGACAGCATGAGGCGAAAGTCACAGGCATTGATTCTAATCTCAGTTCTATCCAAGTTTACACAAACCCAGGGCAAGTCACCTCCCCTCCCTGGGACAAACTTCCCCACCTTGATGATCAGAGGCTTGGGTGAGAGAACCTTCTAAGGACCTTTCCAGCTTGAAACTCTATATTCATCCCAATTACCCTGAATTACTCAGAAAACACTGTTTCATTCCATGAGATCTGCTTCCGAGGGCAGCAGGGCACATAATCCATTTTAGAAGGAGTTCCAAAAAAGAATGCAAATTAAAACAAACTCAGGTGTTTGAATGGATAAGTCAAGGGGTCTGCCCAAGGCCATGGCCCGGGACTGAGGCACTCCAGGGCCAGCACTGCCCATCCACATGGGTGCCCCCCTCCACCAGTGGGTGGCCACGTACATGTTGTCGTGGGCAGCCTTCATGGCTTTGGCGGCATAGCCCATGTTCTTGAGCACCTCGGTGTTGGTGTTAGCATTCTCCAGGGCCTCTCGCTGGAACTCGATGGTTGACAGTGTGCCGTCGATCTGTGCCAGCTGCTTTTCATACCTCTTCTTGCGCTTCAGTGCCTGGAGGGCAGCTGCACAGGGGGAAGAAAACAGGGTTTCAGAGAGCCCAGACACAGGGCAATGTCCTAGAGTTCACTGAGTCTTCTCCCTAACTGTGATGGATGCACTTCAGTTTCTGCTTCCACTATAACAGAGGGCTAATAATCCCTCCTACACAAAAAGCACATTCAGTTTTCTAAGGAAACTATACAAGGGACTTCCCTGGTGGCACAGTGGTTAAGAATCCACCTGCCGGGCTTCCCTGGTGGCGCAGTGGTTGAGAATCTGCCTGCCAATGCAGGGGACACGGGTTCGAGCCCTGGTCTGGGAAGATCCCACATGCCGCGGAGCAACTGGGCCCGTGAGCCACAACTACTGAGCCTGCGCGTCTGGAGCCTGTGCTCCGCAACAAGAGAGGCCCTGATAGTGAGAGGCCCGCGCACCGCGATGAAGAGTGGCCCCCGCTTGCCGCAACTAGAGAAAGCCCTCGCACAGAAACGAAGACCCAACACAGCCAAAAATAAATAAATAAATTAATTAATTAAAAAAAAAAAAAAAAAAGAATCCACCTGCCAATGCAGGGGACACGGGTTCGATCCCTGGTCCGGGAAGATCCCATATGCCACAGAGCAACTAAGCCCACGCACCACAACTACTGAAGCCCGTGTACTCGAGGGCCCACGTGCCGCAACTACTGAGCCCGCATGCTGTAACTACTGAAGCCCGCGTGCCTAGAGCCCGTGCTCTGCAACAAGAGAAGCCACCGCAATGAGAAGCCCGTGCACCGCAACGAAGAGTAGCCCCTTCTCGCCACAACTGGAGAAAGCCCGTGCGCAGCAACAAAGACCCAACACAGCGAAAAATAAATTGTAAAAAAAAGAAAATTATACAAAATTCACAGACTTCAAAATGCAGCCAGGCACATAAGCAAAAGTTCACACTCTTTGGTAACCGCACACACACAAATCAAAGCATGGAGGGCACCCAGAAAAAGAATGTGCTTTGAAGTCAAATTGCCTTAGGTTCAAACCCCAGCTCTCAGACTTGGTGAGCTACTTAGCCTCCCTGATAGGTTCACTGTGAATGAGATAACATAACAGAAACACTTAGCACAACATTAAACATAGTGCACACCCAAAAAACCAGCAGCTCTAATTATTATAAAGCAGCTTTAAAGTATCATTTTATGTCTACTAAATTACAAAATAATAAATAACGACTATAGCAAATACTGGATCATTTGGGGTTAACATGCTATCTCACACACAGCCGACAACTGTAAATTGTTATAATGTTTCTGAAAAGTAACATGGCAACACACAGCAACAGCCATAATATTGTTCCTGCCCTCTGACCCAGTAATTTCCTTCTGGAAATGTATTCAACAAAAGCAAAAAGCCCCATGCCTGAAGATGATAACTATAGCATTCCCTATCATAGAAAGCACAGCACAAGTGAAATAAAGACAGAACTCCCTGTCAGGGACTAATCTAGAGTCTGACCATTTGGTCAAATCAATGCCATCATCACTCTCAGCCTCCTGGTGTGTTAAGGCTATAGGAGATAATCTTGTTTTAAGGTTCAGTCAGGGCAAGCAATTTGATCAAGATGAGTTGGTAGCAGAGCAAGGGCCAAACCACATCTCCCGACTCAAAACCCAGGCTTCCCTCCCCTTACTATTTTAGTTCCCCTCTTTACACTGAAAAGCATCTTTAGCACACATCTTAGCTGGGCATCAAAGCCGGGAAGGAGGCTCTGCACAGAATCAAGCAGAAGGAATGGGCTGCCGGCACCTGCCTTGGCCTGGACAGCACTAGCCTCACATACATATGTAGACACATATGCACCCATGCACTCGTGCCCCCCAGCTCCATACCAAAGCCACCTCCTGCAGGCTGTAGGCAACAGTCAATCACCTCCCCAACAGGGCTGTGGTTTCTCCATATGTCACCTGAACAGGTCCCGTACTCCTTCCACTAAAACTCCCTGTTAGCCTAGGATAGCACCCTGAGAATCATTTGTCAAGGGAATAGGGCCTTGGCTTGCATGTAAGCAGTCCATAGTTCCTTTAAAAGCAGCAGACAAGGGCTTCCCTGGTGGTGCAGTGATTAAGAATCCGCCTGCCCTGAATGCAGTGGACACGGGTTCGAGCCCTGGGCTGGGAAGATCCCACATGCCACGGAGCAACGAAGCCTGTGTGCCACAACTACTGAGCCTGCACTCTAGAGCCCACGAGCCACAACTACTGAAGCCCGTGCGCCTAGAGCCCGTGCCCCGCAACAAGAGAAGCCACCGCAATGAGAAGCCCATGAAGCCCGTGCACCACAATGAAGAGTAGCCCCTGCTCGCCATAACTAGAGAAAGCTCGCGCGCAGCAATGAAGACCTGATGCAGAAATAAATAAATAAATAAATAAATAAATTTTAAAATAAAAGCAGCAGACAAAAACCACCAGGAAAATTCCTCCAGCCAAAGGATAAAGCAGGCTAAAGAAACACTGCTAAAAATCTGAAGAACAATGAAATGTGCCTCATTAAAAGCTGAAAAACCATTCAACCTGTTATCTCCCTCATTCTGGTATGAATGGCCAGATGGCCTATGACTTCAAAAAATCCAACCTGCAGACACACCCAGGGGTCCCCAAGACCCTTTACTGAACATCTTCACCTTCTGCTAGTACTAAGCCATGCCTGCCAAGTAAGTACCTCACAACAGCGACCCTTTAAGGTAGAAATGACCACCCTTCTTAGCAGATGAGGAAACAGATTCAGAGAGGTTCTGTAACTCAGGTTACCAGGTGGTAGGCAGCAGAGAGGGGATTAAGCCAGGTATGGAACTCCAAAGTCCATGGGCTGCCATGCTAACTGTTATGCCTCCCAATGAATGAAAAAGACAGGACCCTGCCCTGGAGGCACCATCCAGTGCAGCAGGGAGCGTCCAGGGAACTGTGGGATCACAGAAGAGGGAGTACATATCCAACCATGCCATTCCTTTGCTTAAGAACCCACAACAGCTCCCTCTGCCCACAGGACAAAGCCTCCACATGGTTTAATGTGGCCTGCAAGGCCCCACGGGAGGCAAGGGACTGGGATTCTCGCCACAAGCCTGGTTCCGGGAGCCCCAGCACCAGTTCCGAATCCCTTTGCCATTGACCATCATGGCAGAGGGAAGGCATCCAGGGAGAGTCCTGGTATACAAATGCTCAGGGCCTGGGGCTGCTTCCTCCTGACTTCGCTGATACTGTGTTGCTTTTCCACAGAAACCAACTTAGTCACACCCTAATCAACAAGTGATTCTCAAGCCTTCTGAGGCCAATGTCCCACACTTACCCCTTTCCCAGGTCCTCCTCAGCCTCCCCTATCACCCACAGCATAGCGCAGCCTATAACAACTTGTTCACCAGTCAAGATTCAATAGGTGTTCTGAGCGGCGGCTACATGATAAGCAAGCAGGGCAGCTGCTGCAGTCCTGCCCGCCTCCTCATTCAATCCTCCCACATGGTCCAGGGGCACAGATCCCAGATCCACACCAACAAGACTGGGGATCAGAAAGGTGGAGTAGGGACTTCCCTGGTGGCGCAGTGGTTAAGAATCCGCCTGCCAATGCAGGGGACACAGGTTCAAGCCCTGGTCCAGGAAGATCCCACATGCCACGGAACAACTAAACCCGTGTGCCACAACTACTAAGCCTGCGCTCTAGAGTCCGAGAGCCACAACTAACTGAGCCCACGCGCCGCAACTACTGAAGCCCACGTGCCTAGAGCCCATGCTCCGCAACGAGAAGCCGCTGCAATGAGAAGTCCGTGCACCGCAACGAAGAGTAGCCCCCGCTAGCTGCAACTAGAGAAAGCCCTCGAGCAGCAACCAAGACCCAACACAGTCAAAAAAGTAAATACATAAAATAAACAAATTAAAAAAAAAAAAGAAAGGTGGAATTGCTCATCCTGCTGTTATGAGAGGAGGGGAAGGCTCAACCACTAGTCTATATAAACCCCCAGGCCTCTGCTCTTCCCACACGGGCTCGGGATGATGGCAAGTGACACTGGGACAGTTCTCAAGAACGAACAACAAGATGACATTTGCCTTGCTTCTCAGTGTCCTGAGTGTAGCGGGAGCCTTGATTTTATACAGTGAGCTATGTTCTGATTTTTAAAACCATTCCTTGCCTGTTAACATCATAGGTTTAGAACAGCTTTAACTTTTGCTCGAGTACATTTTCAATTGGCAGTGACTCCTTGCATGCCAATCTGGCATTTCTCTGATCTACACCCCGCTGCTAAAATCCCCCAAGCAATAAATTATCTGGAAGCAAACACCCAAACATACCAGGGAGGTAAGCAAGAGTCCCCCATGAATGAAATAATGTTTATATTATTCATCTTTACAAACCATCATCCAGCACAATGACTGGTACACAGCAAGTGCTTAATATATATTAAACTGAATCTCCAATTTCACCTGTTTTTTTAAGTTTTTCATATACTCTGCAGGGTTCCTCATGTGGGGTACACCCATATTTTATCTCCTGCGTACCTCTTACTCAATGGAGAAAAGATAACATCTCATTGAAACACTGGTTAAAACAGTCATTGGGCAGCATTCTTTCCCTGCATTCGTCCTGGTCCATAAAACAGGAACTTTTGCAAGGGCCCACCCTTCCCCCTGTATGCTCGCCACGAGGTGTGCCCTGTCTGAGGGGAGGAAAAGGTTCTGAGTGAACAGCCTGGCCCTCCAGGGCTCCCCTTCCTGCCTGCAGGGTTCACACGGTCTCTTCCCCTCCTTGCAGTGAACTCTCCAGGACCGCTTCTGGCAGAGACAGTCCATTTCTTTACCCCAATCTAAATCCTGTGTGTATTTCTCAGCTAGTTGAGAACCCCAAAGTGAAAGGGTACGTGATTCGTTTCCCCCTTTCCATACATGGTTCATGAGTAGAGTAACCTTGAAATTTGACATGGGGTCAGCCTTTGGGCTGCGAGAATATGTGTAAACATATTCAGAGCCCTTGAACCACCCCGTATCTTACAAACATGTGGCACACTGGTGAAGTATAACTTAGGGCAAGCTAAATGCGTAAAAATGCCTCTCTTCCTACAGACCGTTCCACTTCAAGTAAACAGCCTCCATCCCAATCTTATTGCTGACCACAAAAATTTGCTTCTATATATATAGCCAAAGCCTAAAGGGCCAGACTCAATATTTTTCAAAAATATGTGCTAGCTCTTAGTATCTTGCCTTACACTGCTCCAAATTCCTGATGGTTGGTTTAAAAAAACAAGTACTGAGTTCTCAATACAAGGTTTAAAAAAAATGTAATCATGTGAGGTGATGCATGTTAACTGAATGTATTTTGATAATCATTTCACAATATATACATACATTAAATAATTACGCTGTACACCTAAAAATAATATAATGTTATATGTCAATTATATCTCAATAAAACTGGGGGGGAATGGAAAAAAAATAAAAACAAGTACTGGGTTAACAAGGAGTTCATCTAAACCAAATATTCAAAGAAGGTGTACAAATAAATCCCTTTTCTGCCAAAGAACCCGCCACCACCCCCCCACCCCCCCCACCCCCCCCCCCAACCCGGCCGTATCATTCATAAACACAATGCTTTAACAACTGAAATCTAACCCAGGCCAACCGAAGTTTAAAAGGTTGCTTTTAGATAGAAAAAAATAGTCCTTGGAATCTCCATATTTAATTACGCCTTTGCTGGTTCCAAGAGAGTAATTACAGCAGCAATTACAGAATCTAATAACCAGCTTTATTGGCTCTGAAAGCTGAAGCAAAAACAACTCCAACCATGTTGAAATAAACATTGGTCTCCAGACAGTTGCTTCATTAGAAACTCTAAACAGCTATTTGAAGAAAAAATACAGAAGAGATACCCTAAGAAGCAGAGAGACCAGTGGAAAAGACATTCACCCAGGACCAGAAACTCCTTCTGCAAGGCATCTGTTAGTGACTGGTACAGAAACCATCTTCAAAGAATGCATCAGTTCGGTACAACTAGGTAGGACATTCCTTTTTCCTCGGCAAAGGCAGACTTAAGACTTATCTTTGAAGAGTTGCTGAGGAGGGCAAGTTTGCCTGCCCTGATCTGGGGGCATTCAGAATAGAGGCCATTAGCCCAGGGCATCTCAACAGATGTGAAGATCTCATAACCGTACACTAATGACTAATACATTGAGATTCAGGCATTGGGGAGAAGGAGGGTCCAGTAATATCCTCTCACTGAATGAATGAAGATGTCTAGAGTCCTTTCAAAGACTCAAGATTCTACATCTGAATTCATGCAGCAGAAGGTCCAAGGGCTGGGAGAGGAGGAGAGCGCTGGTTCTTTCCCACTCTCAGCATGAACTACACAGAAAACACAAACACACTCCAGGGGACACTTACCCACAAATGCAACGCTAAGTGAGAATTCGGAAGAACCTTCAGCAGCTTGGTCACGGCAGAGCTACTGGCGGGCAGAGAGCCGGTGAAGCTGAGGGAGCCCTGCTTTGCCCACCTCCAGCAATCAGTCAGATGCTTCCTTGCTCACTGTGCCCATGAATAAACCTCAGATGTTCAGTGTGCCCTCAGCCAGGAGAACCACACCTGGCCCTCAAGCCACTAGTTGCTTTGCTGGGGTCACCTGTCATCTGCCCTGTGTATGGGCAAGAAAAGACCTAAAGTCAAAACTACAAAGTTCACCACCAATGTCAAAGAAACCCATCCTCCTGCAGGGACAGTTATCAGTAAGCATCCCTGCACCACATGGCACTGGATGTCCTGCCAAACCCTGACCAAATGAGAGTTACATACTTGGCATCAAAGGCAGAGGGGGCTTGAAGGACTCTCGGAGATCCCGAAGTCCAACCCATCTCATTAGAAACTGAGAAAAAATGATGCCCAGAAAAGGTGACACAGCCTGCAAGGATCCCACAGTGAGTTAGAGGAAGAATCAGGACTAGAACCCAGGTCTGCAGCCCAGGGCTCTTTCCACCACCTCAACTCTGTTACCTCCAAATTAAGTCGCTATAAATAAATCAACAGTTGCCCCGGCATAAGGAAAACAGTCTCCTAATGCTCTTTCATCCAATCATAAACTCTGCCTTTTGCAAACCCCATTTAAAAGCTCCCGCTGGGATTTCCCTGGTGGCGCAGTGGTTAAGAATCCACCTGCCAATGCAGGGGACACGGGTTCGATCCCTGGTCCGGGAAGATCCCACATGCCGCGGAGCAACTAAGCCCGTGCACCGCAACTACTGAGCCTGCGCTGTAGAGCCCACGAGCCACAACTACTGAGCCCTCGGCACCACAGCTACTGAAGCCCGCGCGCCTAGAGCCCCTGCTCCGCAAAAAGAGAAGCCACCACAATGAGAAGCCCCTGGACCGCAACAAAGAGTAGCCCCTGTTCACCGCAACTAGAGAAAGCCCGCGCGCAGGCTTTATTTAAAAATAAAATAAAATAAAAGCTCATGCTAACACATCAAAGAACCGGAAAGCTACCTGATATGCTCTCCTAAGTCCCCATTCAGAAGAAAAAGAAAAACGAATGGAAAAGAGCTGCTGGTCTGCCTGGTTCCAGAGGACTCTCCCCAGAATGGGTGCTGCTGGTCCTGCCTGTAGTTTCAGAAGGTGGGGGCAGGACTGGGCTCTCATTTCTCTACCTTGTATAAAGGTGCCAGGAACCTACAGAAAGGTCTCCAAAACCAAAATGCCCAGACAGAGTCGATTTTGTGTTCATCGTCACTCAGTGTCCCAGGCTCACCTGTGGAAAAGAGGGTCTCATCCTGCCAAAGCCTTAGAATGCTGTCCCTGACACTGCTGTGTTTATTCCCCCACAGCTGGAGAGTTCAGGCTAGAGGTGCAGACAGCATTTTTCAGAGCAGCCTCCTTCTCTGTGTTGTATCTCCCAGTTCCCCTAATTTGCTCTCCACGGCCTGGAGCTAATACACTCCATTTAGCAATGATAAAATAAGTACTTGTGTATGACCAGGAAAGCAGAGCCTGAAACCCTGGCTGACTTCATCAGCAAACACACAGGGAGTACAGTACTCCCCGCGAGGGAAAATTCTAGAGAGAAAGAAAAAAGCCCCTTAACTGTTTAACATGGACAGAGATGAAAGAAATAAGCCCCACTCAATTAACAATCTAACAAACTGCTTCAAAATCATTTAAACAGCAAACAGAAAGTATGTTCTGTAAAGAAAGGTAAAGGCAAGATAAGACACAGTCAAATAAGCTTAGGAAATGCAGGGTCACATCAAATTACCATGGTCAGGGGCTTCCCTGGTGGCGCAGTGGTTGAGAATCTGCCTGCCAATGCAGGAGACACGGGTTCAAACCCTGATCCGGGAAGATCCCACATGCCACGGAGCGACTAGGCCCGTGAGCCACAGTTGCTGAGCCTGCGCGTCTGGAGCCTGTGCTCCGCAACAAGAGAGGCCGCGATAGTGAGAGGCCCACGCACCGCGATGAAGAGTGGCCCCCACTTGCCGCAACTAGAGAAAGCCCTCGCACAGAAACGAAGACCCAACACAGCCATAAATAAATAAATAAATAAATAAATAAATTTTAAAAAATTACAATGGTCATTTATGGAGCCCAGTTGTCCAGCTGTGAGTTTCAGCTGCACTATCAAGTGAACCCTAAGCAAATTACTTAACCTCACTAATCCTCAGGTAATAATAAAACCCACCTCATAGTTACTGTGAGGATTAAAATGAGACATGCATGTGAAGCTCCTGGCACTGGGCCAGACATGCATACGTGTTCAGTTCATGTTGGTCACTGGTATTACTACCTGCAGGACTTCTCAGAGCCTATTTTAGTAGAAAAAGAACCAATACCACTACGACTCCCCGTGCCACCACCACCCCCAAAACAGCTTTGGAAAAAACAATTTAAAACCACCTTGATTATGTACCCAACACAAGCTCCATCAACCTCTGTCCTGGTTGACTCGTACCAGCACTGGGGCACAGAGAAAAGAGCACAGGGCTTGGTGTCAGAATCCTGGCCTTGGGTCACACTGGCCTGGGGTAAATTATTTCACCTCTTCATCAAATGGAAAATGGGAGTGATATAGCTACCCCAAGGACAGGTGAGAAAGATAATCTCTGAAAATACTCGATAAACGTGAGCATTTTCCTCTTCTGCCTCTCTCTTTCCTTGCCCGTGTCTGACATTCTCTCTGAGGAGCTCTGTATCTCCTGTCCCTCCCCCAGCCCAGCGTGTCCCTCCAAGAAAGAGTATACAGCTGAGGCACAGTGGAGAGAAATGTATAACAGCAGCTAACACCTATGGGGGGCTTCTTGGATGCCAGGCACCATGGCTTGTGCTTTATGTGCTCACTGGTCCCTCCAAAAAATCCTACCCTACGTGGTAGGTACTGTAGTGTCCCATCTCAAGATGGGGAAATTGAGGTTCAAAGAGTTTATCGCCTGCCCAAGTCATACAGTTAAGCAGTGGCAAGCATGGGATCAGTGCCAGTCTGCCTACCTGTAAAGGGCATGTTCTTGCTCCACGAAGGAACGTCTACCCTGCATCAGCTGGCCTGCTTCTGCCTGAGTCTGGGCATCTGAGAGCCTCTGTGCTTCCCCACCCAACAGATTCTACAGGCCAGCAGTCTAGCACCAAAGGCATCCAAGGGGCAGCTCAGTCTGCCCAGAAACTCTCAACTAATCGGTAATCCATGAGAGTAGGCAGTAAAAGTCTCTGACTAACAACAACAACAAAAAAATTCTAGTGGATTTTAAATTGGTTAGACGTACACGTGATAAAATCCAACCATTTAATCAACCCCTCTGCATTTGGGATGACAATTCTACATAGTTAGGGAGTTTGTAGGGAGGCTTTTGTTTTTGTTTTAAAGAATAAATGTCTTCTTTCCTCGTGCTTGCCCTATCTCTTCCCTAGACCACAAGCTTCTTAAGGTTCTCAAGAGCCGAACAGCACTGAGATAGGGAAGGGGGGGCATTCCAGAAAGTCCAGCGTTGCCCTGTCATTTCTTCTGAGGCCAGTGGGCTGGGCCCTCTGTCCTCTCTCCCCGTAATGGTCTCCAGATCTTTTCTAAGACCTAAAATGACCTCCCCACTGTATTCTAGAAGACCCAGAGACCACAGCTACAAGAACTTGGTAAGGTTTCTCAAACTCCTGTCACTTGTCCACTCTTTTTTTCTGCATTAACCCCGACTGGAATGCCTAGAACTCTAAAGCCAAAGGGTCCAGGGCTTGTTTAAGGGACAGCGAGTCTGGGACCTCCTCTGGGACCTCCCCTGTGACTACATTTGGAGAGAGGTGGCAGTGACCCAGAGTAAACAGCAGATGATTCCAGAGTGGGCCAGTGGGAGTGGCCTGGGCCATAAGGAAGAAAAGAAAATGGCCAAGGGGAGTCAGGCTCTCCCAGGGGAATAGTGCAAAGGCCTGTGTGGCTGCATCCTCTTGTCCCCGAAAGGGCAGATGATGGCTTCCCACGGCTCTGCTGCAGCTGGGTTCAATTTGGGCAGGAAGAGGAGGTGTTCCACTTCCTGGAAACAGCAGGCATCCAGGAAGTACCTCCTTGTGATAAGGGTAACTCGAGGCCAGGCTGGGGAACTAGGATCCCAGGAAGGAAAGTGATCTGCCCTTGGTTTTTGAGGGCCACAGTCAGATAGCCTATGTTCTGGGATCTAAGGCAAGGTTCTTTCCTGTATGGCAACCAGGTCACAGAATTTCGTTTAAACAGCTATCAGAGGCTAAGATTGCGCACCCATACAGTCCACAGATTTGTCTTAGTTGTCCCACGTCTTAATGCATAAATTTGATTTGAATGCACATTTCACACAAAAATCCAGATTTTGGACTTCCTTTTGAAAATGCAGATTTTCCGGCAACACTGAGCCCACACTGCTGTCTGGCAACAATCGAGTGGTGCTAAGTAGCAGCAGTGCTTTTTGAAGGGGCACATACTCTCCAATTCACCTCCACACCCACCACTACCCACCACCTCACACCTGACCACCCCGCAACATCTTAGTTCTGGAGGACAACCCCTTGCCTTCAGGCAGTTAAGGTCATGTCCAATTTAAAGACAGGCAATGGAAGCCCCAAACGTTCAACAACTTGCTCAAGGTCACATGGTTAGAGGTAATGGCCAAGGAAGAATCCAAGCCAGGTGCCTTGCCCCTGGACAATGCTCCTTCCACTACTCCTAGGGAGACCTCTGACTAGACAGAACCTGCAACCCAGGTCCTGTGCTCCTGGATTCGGCTTCTAGATCTAACTCTGCCAAGACCAAATTAGGTCACTTAGCAAGGCCCCTCATTTCTTAGGGCTTCAGACTCGTCATCAAGGATATGACAAGAGTGGATCATTTCCCTCCTAAGGTCTTCCTCCAGCTCTAACAATATGTGAACCTATACAGTTTTAAGATTTCCAGTGATTGGTTGAAACAAACACAAAAGGTTGTTTCTGATTGACCCTGTGTGTTCTGAAAATGTAATTAACATCAATACATTTCCCGAGTATTTCACATAATCAAGTTTTTCCTGTCCAATGAAATTAGTAGTATCTCTTTTTCACAAACTGAGTTAGAAAAATCAGAGATCACTTCCAGCCTCTGAACTCTGCTGCTCTAGCTGGGTGGAGGAAGTAACACTCAGATCAAACATTAGCCACAAATATCAATCACAAATGTCATTCAGGGAGAAGAGGTAACTGCAGTTAGACTGCAGGCCCCAATGCCCTCATCCTCCATCTCTTTATAAGTTCTAGGACTGCTGACATCCTCTCTCGGAAATTCCTCTCTTCTGCCAGCCTCTGGGGAGATACCCTTAGCCTGAGGCTCCCCAGCCCCTACAACGATTTCTTCTTGGCTTTTTTTTTTTTTTTTCCCCTAGATTCTTTCCCTCCTCTTCTCAATTCCTAATAGTTGCATGGAGCTCAAATCTTGGCCCTGCGTTCTTTTTTCATATACTAATCTGAGCTAACACCTGTTCAGAGCCTTGTATTTTATTCCTTCATTTAATCCTCACAGTAAGGAATTAGTCTTTTTAGCCCATTTATGGATGAGGAGATTGGAGGCTGGAGAGATTAAGTAACTTGCTAAACTCTCAAAGCTTGTGAATAACTGGCAGACTCAAATCCACACTCCTGCTTCTAGCCAAGAAGAATGGTAGGGAATGGATCTACCTCCCCACCTAAAAGAAATGAAACAATGGTTTTCAAGACACTGGACATCAGGCAAAAAAGGACAGCAATTCTGGGAGATGAGAAATAAACAAGGTGGGGCTTCCCTGGTGGCGCAGTGGTTAAGAATCCGCCTGCCAATGCAGGGGACACGGGTTCGAGCCCTGGTCCGGGAAGATCCCACGTGCTGCGGAGCAACTAAGCCCGTGCGCCACAACTGTTAAGCCTGTGTCCTAGAACCCACGAGCCACAACTCCTGAAGCCCGGGCGCCTAGAACCCGTGCTGTACAACAAGAGAAGCCACCGCAATGAGAAGCCTGCACACCGCAACGAAGAGTAGCCCCCGCTCACCACAACTAGAGAACGCCCACGCAGCCAACTTCTTGGGGAAGACCCAATGCAGCCAAAAACAAATAAATAAATAAATTTATTAAAAAAAAAAAAAGAAATAAACAAAGTGAGCCCTACAATTGCCCTAGTTTATTGCTTTGAGTTTCCAGACTTCAGTGCAAGGAGAGAAAACCCAGGCAGAAACCTGGCAGGCTTCCTGAGTTGAAGAGATAAGAGTTGAAAGTCTGGGGAGACCAAAACTGCTAGAGTTCACAGGAGAGAGTACCAGAGAGGAGAGAGCTGCAGAGAGAGAACAAACTCTAGAGATCTGCAGAGGGTCCCCCATCAAGTATTCAGTAGAATACTGATCAGTACGTGTGTATGAAGAAACTACCTGTGGCCAGGGAAAGAACCACTTGAAAGGATTAGAGAAAACAGTACCAGGTAGGTGTTCACATGGGGCTAGATATAGTGCCTGCTCCTTAGACATACTGGAAAAGTCATAATTCACAGGACTTTGGGTAGAGTATTCAGAAGGGTCTTGTCTCAACAGCAGGAAATAACTAGCCTTATACAAGATAAACATTGCTGTGGGCCCACCTAACAAATCTTAAAAGCAAGACCCAAAAGGACAAACTGTTACCAAGGAAACTATGCCCAAACAAAGCTTGAGAATATTTATAGGAATACAGAAATATCCAATACCCAACAAGGTAAAATTTACAATATTTGACATTGAATCAAAAGTTACCTGCAAAGAAGCAGATGAACACTATCCATAATGCAGAGAAAAATCAATCAATTGCAAGTAGCCTAGAACTAATACAGATGTCAGAGTTAGCAAAGACTAAAGTTAAGGAGACCTACAGAAGATATATTTTTTTAAAAAGATTTAAATTGGCTTCCAGACATTAAAATTATTGGATGGGATTAACAGCATAATAGAACTGCAGAAGAAAAGATTTGTAAACTTGAAGACATTGCAATAGAAACTATCCAAAAATGAAACATAGAAAAAAATTATTTATTTATTTATTTATTTATTTAGTTTATTTAGTTTATTTATTTATTTATTTATTTATTTATTTATTTATTTATGGCTGTGTTGGGTCTTCATTGCTGCTCATGGGCTTTCTCTAGTTGCGGAGAGTGGGGGCTACTCTTCAATGCAATGTGCGGGCTTCTCATTGCAGTGGCTTCTCTTGTTGCGGAGCACGGGATCTAGGCATGCAGGCTTCAGTAGTTGTGGCATGCGGGCTCAGTAGTTGTGGCTCGGGGGCTCCAGAGCGCAGGCTCAGTAGTTGTGGTGCACGGGCTTAGTTGCTCCGCGGCATGTGCGATCTTCCCAGACCAGGGATCAAGCCCGTGTCCCCTGCATTGGCAGGTGGATTCTTAACCACTGCGCCACCAGGGAAGTCCCGAAAAAAAATAATTTTAAAAACGAAAAGAGCTCAGTGAGCTGTGGGATGGCTGCAAGCAGCCTCTGTAAGTGTAACTGGAGTCCCCAAAGGAGAAGAGTAAATTAAAAAATATTTCAAGAAATAATAGCTAAAATTTTTCCAATTTGATAAAACCCAAAAACCCACAGATCCAAGAAGCTCAACAAACCCTGAGCATGAGAAAACTATACCAAAGCACATCGTAATAAAACTGCTCAAGGGACTTTCTGGTCCTTCCTTCCTGAGCAACTAAGCCCGTGTGCCACAACTACTGAACCCGCGTGCCACAACTACTGAAGCCACGCGCCTGGAGCCTGTGCTCCACAACAAGAGAAGACACCACAATGAGAAGCCTGCGCTCCGCAATGAAGAGGAGCTCCCGCTCGCCACAACCAGAGAAAGCCTGTGCGCAGCAACGAAGACCCAACACAGCCAAAAATACATAAATAAATAAATTTCTTTTTTAAAATAAAATAAAGTAAAAAGATCCAACTATATGGTGCCTACAAGGAATATACTTCAACTATAAAGCCAAATAGGCTAAAACTAAAAGGATGGAAAAAGATACACCTTGGTTACACTACTAAAAAGAAAGTTCAAGTGGCTATATTAATTAATATATCAGACAAGCAAATAATATTTCCAGGGACAAAAAAGGTCATTTTATAACGATAAAGGATCCATTTATCAGGAGGATATAACAACTGTAAATGTTTACACACCTAATAACAGAGTTTTAAAATACATGAAGCAAAAATGGATAGAACTGCCAGGAGAAATAGACAAATCCACAATCACCATTTCTGTCAGATTTCAATACCCCTCTTCAACAACTGATAGAATGAGTAGACAGGAAATCAGTAAGGATATTGAAGGCTTGAACAACATAAAATTAACAAACTTGACCTAACTGACATTTGTAAAACACTCCACTACAAACAGCAGAATACTCATTCTGTTCATGTGTATAACAAAACATTTACCAAGATGGATCAAATTTTGGGCCATAATACAAGTCTCAATAAATTTAAAAGGATTTAAGTCACACAAAATATGTTATCTGACCACAATAAAATTAAATGAGAAATCATAAAAAGAAGATCTCTGGAAAATCCCCAAGTATTTGGAAACTAAATAACATATTGCCAAATAACCCATGGGTCCAAAAAGAAATAAAACGAGAAATTACAAAGTATTTTGAACTGAATGAAAATGAAAACACAACATATCAAGATTTGTGGGATGCCATTAAAGCACAAAGGGAAAATTTTATAGCACTAAATGCCTATAATAGAAAAGAAGAAAGACTTCAAATCAGTGACTTCAGCTTCCACCTTAAGAAACCGGAAAAAGAAGAACAAATGAAAACCCGAAGAAAGGGAATGAGGATCAAAGTGAAAATCAATAAAATAGAAAATAGATAGATGTTAACTACACTTATTATAGTGATAATTTATTGGGTCACCACTTATTGTGGTGATCATATATACACACTAATCAGTACGCTGTATACCTAAAACTAATACAATGTTATATGTCAATTATATCTCAATAAAAGTTAAATAAATAAAATAGAAAACAGAAACAATAGAGGTCAATGAAACAAAAATCTGGCTCTTTGAGAAGATGAATAAAATTGAACTTCTAGCCAGACTGATCAGAAAAAAAAAAAAAATTACTACTATCAGGAATGATAGGTGTAACATCACTACAGATTCCACAGATACTAAAAGGAAAACAAGGGAATATTACAAACAACTTCATGCCAATATTCTGACAACTCAGAATGACAAATACCTTGTACAACCCAAATCCATGCTCCTTCTACTATATGAGGAATTACACTTTGCTCATGACACTTTGCTACAAAAGCAGGGACAAAAATGATACAGCCCCAAGGCTGAAGGCGCTCACAAACCAGCAGACAGATGGACAATGCGATATGATGAGAGGTAAGCACAGGGAACTGTGGGTGCCCCAAAGAGGAGAACCTAACGTTTGGAGTTATTACACGTTTTAAAGAATGATAAGAGATAGCCAAGAGGGACCTATCCCAGGCAGGAAGAACAGAGGACAGGAGAGAATGAGGGAGGGAGGAAATAGAAAAGCCCAAGAGAGAAAGGCAAGAACAGGCTTTATGTCTTGTTAATATCCCAGAGTTAGAGGGAAGCCAGTGAAAAATTTGAAGCAGGCCAGAAGCGTGATCAGATCTGCCCTTCACAAAGCCCCCTGGCTGCTGTGGAGAAAAAGGACTGGCAACCCACTACAATAACGCAGAGGGTCTGGATTTAAGGGCCTGAACTAAGGCCACAGCAGAGGGGCTGACCAGGGGAGGATGAACTTGAGAGATACCAGGAGGGAAGACTCCATGGGCCTATATCACTTGTTTGAATGTACAAGGGAAGGAAATAGAGGAGTCAGGAATGACTTTCAGGCTCCCAGCAGGGGCAATCAGGTGATTGAGATACCATTTCTCAGAGAAACTAGTGACTCAGGGGAGAGAAGATGAGGCAGGAAGGGAAAGACCATTGTCAGCAGGTCTTTCTGTGGAGATATGAACTTCAAAATTCAAATTAGTGCCTGCAATTTGAATTAACGTTCTCTAAATCCATACGACAAAGACAAAGAAGTTCAAGGACTTCTGGGTGGGTCAAATCTAAGTAATTTCTTACAAAACTGTAAAGAGCACAGGATTCAAAGGTAACCTGATTGCTACCATTTCTGCATGTGTGTCAGGAAAATATATAGGTATATGTCTGTAATTTGCAGAGACTATCTCTGGGCTTTTTAATCGGTTGCCTCATGAAGGGACACTGAATGGCTGGGGCAGAGGAGGCACTTTAAAAATTATGCACCCTTTACATGACTATCTAATCAAAACAAACAAAAAAAAGTAACTTAAATAAAACAGCCAATTTCTTCCCCATCCGCAGATATGAAAAGGCAGTTCTATTTAAAACAGCAAACATTTACTAAGAACAACTTAACAATGCCCGGCACTGCCACTGTGGTCTGGTACCGCAGTGGAGTGAAGGCATTGACTGAGCTCCTCCCAGTACCCACCAGGTCCAGGGCTTACTTGGGTTGACCAGGTTCTTGGCTGCAACAGACGGGAAGCAGAGCCTGCCCTTGGTTTCCTTTCCCAGGCTGGAATGAAATGTTTCTTTTCCAGCTGTCTTTTCTTCCTCTGCTTCCAGCTGAATCCATGCCAACAAGAGCCCCCTTCTGCCTGAGCAACCATGACAGCACCCTGGCAACTTAGATGACAACAGAGGTCTGGGGGCTGGGGTCTTTAGTGGGGAAGTGGGGGGGGGGATGCCAGCAGAAACACACTTTTCAGGGTTTCTCCAAAGTAAGAGAGAAAACCAAACCAGCCTCCTCTCCTTTTAGAATCAGAGACACATGAGAGGGTTGTAAAGACAAACCACCTTCCTTACCCAAATGGCAGCAAGGGATGGAGGGCAAGAGGAGCCACAGGAAGCTGGCGCCTTTCTGGAAAAAGACAATCTTGCCTTAGTCCACAAAAAATCTGGGCACAGAACCTCAGAGTCCTGGAACCCTATCGCATATCTCCATATTCACACTGCCTGTAATTTAACTAGAATGCGAGCTCCTGGGAGGATGGACTGTGTCTCTCTATCTCAGCATCCTTGGTACACAGTAGGTGCTCAGTGAGGGATGGTTGGCTGGACAAACAGACTCTTGGGGAATAAATCCAAGCTTGTTTGTACAGAGGAGGAAACTAAGGCCCAGGGAGGTTCAGGCACAGAGTAAGTGCTCAGTAAACCCCCGCTGAACCAAAGCCTGGTGGAGGGGTGGGCCTAGGACCAGAAACCAGGTCTCCAGTCCTTTTCCACAGGCCCTACCAGGGCTGGGAAAGAATGGATGAGCAGGAGCAGTGAGCTCTACCAGGGACGAGAAGAAAAGTGCAGGGGCAATTGTTTTCCTAAGGACCACCCCCCTCAAACTCCAAGCCTTTGCACACAGACCCTGCCTCCCTGGCCATAGGGGTGGAGTAGGCTTGTTATGCAAGCTGGGCTGCAGAACAGCCCCTCCTCCATAAGTGATTGGTCTAGTCATGAGCACATGACCCAAGCAGCCAATCAGATTCCTTCTCCAAAATCTGCTAGGAGATTCCAGAGGAGAGAAATGGGGGTAGAAGGAGGTAGCGATTCTTTTACCCCCAGGATCCAAAGCTATAAGCCAGACCAGCCTGTGGCCATGGCCCAGACTCACAGGAAGTCAGTCAGTAAATCAATAAATCAGCAGAAAGAGACCAGCTCCACCCTGCCCTTTCCCACAGTCATGGGTCAACAAGTCCCCCTTCACCTGCAACTAAAACCAAACTGGCCATTTCAGGAAATGAGGTAGAACAGAAAAATGGCAGGGGAGAGAATCTGGAGCAGGGATTCTCAACCTGGGTTCCAGAATCCCTAACACGACAATGCAACATTTCCTATGTACTGTATGTGTAGTTTTCTGAAGCACTTACTGGATTTTCAAAAGGATCCATGACCCCCAACGAGTTAAGAATGAGGGAGCTAGAGCAAAAGGAGACAGATATTCCCAAAGCCAGAACCTCCTGGATCTATCAGGAGTTCTTGATTGGTCCACCAAGTTCTGCAGGTCAACTTCCTTACTATTTCCATCTCCCAACCCGGCTGCCCTGAATTTCCTCCATGCCTTTACCACTGCAACAGCCTCTGCACAGATCTTACTGCCTCTAGAAAGATAACAACAGAATTGACATTTTCTTCTAGCTATCCTCTGCCCTCAGCAACTTTTTGTGTGTGTGTGTGAACTGGGTTACCCCAAGTTCTCAGTAGCGTGACCATACATCCTGGTTTTCCGGGACAGTCCCAGTTTATATCTGCTGTACCAGAGTAAATATTAATGGCATCTGCTTCTCCTCTCATAAGTGTCCTGATTTGGATGATATAAGGTTACCCTACCTCCCAGGATGAGAATCTCTCTGTTTCCTTTTCTTCCCAGTCACAGATCCTGTCCCATGGTGGGGAGATGCATACAGGGAAGGTTCTGAGGCTCTCAGAACAAAAGGAAAGCGAAGCTGAAGTGCATCTCAAGAGGACAGGGCCATTTCCTCCCCTACATGCACCCTGCCAGCCACCTAGGTCAGGGGGATAAGGTGGGAGTTTGGCTAAAGTCCTGTTTCCTGCCTCTTATTTCTACACTCATTCTCCCTGAGAAGCTAGGTGGTCAGCAATCCCCACCTCCTCTCCCGTAACCATTTGTCACACCTCTCAATTCTGGCAGACCCAGATCAAGGCTGGAACATGAAAGGCAACTTCAGACTCTCCCTCCTTAAGGGCTCAAAAAGCCTCTCTACCCACACACAGATCATCGGCCTAAGCCGCAGCTTCTAGCTCCTCAGCACACCGAGGGAAGGCCCCTCCCAGCAGCTGGAGCAATGAGGACCCAAGAGCAAGAGGACTGTGTCCAGGGTAGGGCCCTGTGGGGTCAGCTGGGTATGTGTTCTTGGGGGCAAGGGGACTGTGTTGGGTGCTTGCTCACTAGGCTGTGAGCCTAGTGGGGTGTGTGAGCTGGGGAAAGGAGGGGGAGGGGAGTGTGTGATGGGGTTAGGGGTTGCCCCCTCCGGTCCCTTCTCCACTTGTCACCAGTGGTCTTTCTTTTGTTTGTTTTCTTTTAAACTTATTTATTCATTTATTTTTCACTGCATTGGGTCTTCGTTGCTGTGTCCAGGCTTTTCTCTAGTTGCAGCGAGTGGGGGCTACTCTTTGTTGCGGTGCGCGGGCTTCTCATTGCGGTGGCTTCTCTTGTTGCAGAGCACGGGCTCTAGGCGCGCGGGCTTCAGTAGTTGTGGCTCGTGGGCTCTAGAGCGCAGGCTCAGTAGTTGTGGCGCACGGGCTTAGTTGTTCCGCGGCATGTGGAATCTTCCCGGACCAGGGCTCGAACCCGTATCCTCTACACTGGCAGGCAGATTCTTAACCACTGCGCCACCAGGGTAGTCCACCAGTGGTCTTTCTAAACACAGACTTTAACATTTCACTACCCTGCCGAGAAAACACTATACCGACTTTCATTCTCTGCAGCCTCATTAGGCTTCCCGTTCTCCCCAAATGCTCTTCTCATGCTTCATCTGGCTACCTTCCACTGGTCTTGCAGGGCTGTCCAGGCAGTAGCTTCTTGATCACACCACTCCCCCAGGCCAGGCTAGGACCCTTCCCCTGCATGCTCCTGCACAGGCCCTCACTGAAGTGCCCGAAAACACTAACACCGTGCTGTAGCTGACATCCCCCTAGACAGCCCAGTGAACTTCCTGGGCACAGTCCCTGACATAGATGAGGTATTCAAGCCCAAGCGTCATTTGAATGAATGAGGGGGAAGCGATGTCTACAGTCTGGTCAGTCACTCTGCCTCAGCCAGTGGTTTTCAAGGACCCCTGGGCTTAAGGAAAATGTTTTAGAGGATCCTCAAACAACCAAACATTTTCTACCAAGCCAGAAGGGTTTAAACTGCCCAAGGACCTGCCATCATTGCTTCTCCACAAGAGTTTATTTGAACCATGTCTAGCTGCTAAAAAAGTTCGAAAACTACCTCAATGGACTAAAAACCCCCAACAACAGCCTGAGATCCTGACAACTCTGGGAGAGAGCTCTAATGAGATTTTTATCCTTGCCAGATCTCCACAGGTCTACCTCCAGGGTCAATGCGAGAGGAAACAAGGAATCTGTTCCTGGCTCCGACCGCCTGAGAATATAATACAAAGAATGATAGCTTCTCTATTTCTGTTCTTTGCAAAGCTTCTGAACAGATATGCTAATAATGGCTGGGAAGGCCTCTTCCTTATACCACCCCCCCCCCACTCCAATACCTTTTATTATTTTGTGATTCAAGTCAAATCTCACTGCAATTAACTTCTTGGGACTAGCCAAATTCTAATGCTGGAATGAAATTCATTTTTATCAACAACTGCTTCAAACAATTGGGCCACAATCAGGTAATCCTGAGGTACCATAATGTAGGAGTCAGGCAGACTTGGGTCCATATGCTGGCTTTATTGTTTACAATCTGGGTGAGCCTTAATTTCCTCATTTATAAAATGGTTGGGACTTCCCGGGCAGTCCAGTGGTTAAGACTCCGAGGTTCCACTGCAGGGGGCGTGGGTTTGATCCCTGGTTGGGGAAGTAAGACCCTGCATGCCGCCTGGTGCGGCCAAAAATTTTTTTTAAATAATTAAATAAAATGGTAATAAGACAATATCCTGGCATGAACTACCATGCCTATCACCTGAGAGAGGCTCAGCAAACATTAACTGAATCAGAATTTATATGAGGGAAAAAAAAATCCCATTTCAGAAAGTACCATAACAGTCACTCCTAAAAGGCTTTTCCCAAGACTTATTAAGTGGCTGACCTTGGGCAAGTCACTTAACCTCTCTGAGGCTCACAGTCCGTATGTGTAAAATCACATCTGCATCTCACGGGGCAATAAGGCAGCACATGCAAGATACTTGTGTAGCACAATACATAATAGTGGATGCTCAATAAATCTTCATTCCTTTCCCCTTCAAAATGGACAGAGTAGAAACTGAGACTCAGAAAGCTAAGTAACTTCCCCAAGATTGCAATTAGAAAGTAATGGAGCCTGAATTCAAACCCAGTTTTTCTGACTCCAGAGCCCTTATTATTACTCCTCCCATTTTACAGATGAGGACACAGGCTCAGAGAGGACAAATAGCTTCTCTTAACGGCAGACATCAAATTTAAGCACCTTTCTGCTCAATGGTTAATCCTGGCCCCCCAAAATTCAAAGAGTAAAAACAGATCAGGCACAACAATGTGAATGTACTTAATGCCACAAAATAGTACACTTACAAATGGTTTAAATGGGGACTTCCCTGGTGGCACAGTGGTTAAGAATCTGCCTGCCAATGCAGAAGACACAGGTTCGATCCCTGGTCCGGGAAGATCCCACATGCCACGGAGCAACTAAGCCTGTGCACCACAACTACTGAGCCCGCGTGCCACAAATACTGAAGCCCGCATGCCTAGAGCCCGCGCTCCACAACGAGAGAAGCCACCGCAATGAGAAGCCGCGCACTGCAATGAAGAGTAGCCCCCGCTCGCCGCAACCAGAGAAAGCCCGTGCACAGCAACAAAGACCCAACACAGCCATAAATAAATAAATTTTTTTAAAATGGTTTAAATGGTAAATTTTATGTTATATATAATTTACCACCAAAAAAACCCCCAGATGTGTTCAGGAGCTTGCTATCTGGTCTTCCCTCTTGAACACTGTAGCTTATAACCATATATGTGAGTGAGAATAATAAAACTGGAGGACTAACTCCAAAGTGCACAGAATTAGCAGAAACTGAAAATCACCTCTATTCCCTTAAACAATACACAACAGTGCTAGACTATATTCTGCTTATTTATTAAAGAATGTAAAGAAAGGAATGTCAAAAAGCAGGCTTCCTATCAAGGAAAGCAATATGTACCTCAAGTGTTCCCAAGTAGTCAATTAGAAAACAAAAAGGAGGATAAACACTAAAGATTCTCCAGCCAATTAATATCCTTAATCATGGCCACAGCAGCCCCCAAGCCCCCTTGCTGTGGGGCTCCCAGGCCCTCCCCTCAGATGACTGGCCGCCTTCCCTGCCTCTCCACTCTCACCTCCCCATCCGCCTTGGCACTTTGGTTCTCCTGCTCCAAATGTGGGGAACCATGCAATGCACGGGCCACTCCGTTCACTGCCTCACCACCACTCTCTCCCACTCTCTCCCAGCCAAGCTTCCTTCCAAATCCTGCTGAGCACTCACTCCTCCAGAACATCTTTGTAGTCCACCAGATATGAGACCTGGTTCTGGTTCCAGCTCTGGTCAAATCAAAGTTTTAGTTTCTCCATCTGTAAAATGAGGGTGGGGAACAGACCCAGATGATCTAAGTCTCTTATGTTTCCAAGATACAGTAACTCATCAGATTCTGAACAAGGTTCAGCCAGACTAAGGCATCTGCCCCTCTTTCTTTCCTAGCTACCATTTACACATGGACCAAGATATAGCTCTGTCATGTTCAGATGTCCTGGCGTGTTATCTCTTCATGATGACCTTGTCTCAGGTATTGCTTCACTACTTCAGGAGACTCTAAATTTAAAGAAAGGAATCACCTTGTGTCTACTTTGGAATGGCCTTCTCCCCTCCTACCAACCAGAGCCATATGCCTTTATTAGTAATTAAAACAAAACAAAAACTTGTTTCTCACACATGAAAAAAATCAGAAAAATCCGTCTTGGGTCTGTTTTCACTTAAGAGACAGAAAATTTCTATGTTTTAACTATTCAACCAAGGGGGGCAGAGAAATTCAGGCCAAAATTAACTCACATAAGACCTGTAGCTTTATGAGTCTTAAAACCCAAGAGAGAAGGAAGGTCAGCTCCTAAGAGCCTGGGGGCCAAAGAAGTGGAGCGGAGAGTGCCTCTTGGTTTTGCTTTCCTCCACACTGCCGAGCTCTCCCCTGCTTCCCAGCAGAGAAGGCAATGCTGAGCAAACCCCATAGGTGTGGATTTTCAGCTGGGCCTGCACCTCTCCAAGTTTCCAGCATGGCCTGAGAATGCAAACAACTGGCTGAGAAGAGACTGAAAGTCCATAATCCGGCCCCTTTCCTGTATTTCTAGATAGTGAGGGAAGTGGGGAAAATTGTGTGTCTACATAAATACACACATCCTCTCCTCTCCCAGCAAGAGGCAGCCTCTCTCCTCCAAGCTGCCTCTCACAGCCCTTCTCTTTCTCCCTTGGATTCTAGTCATAATCCCTGACGGGTTGTGAGCCAAGACTTACCCGTTTCGGTACTCCCAGCACAGAACCCTGCACTACTAGGTGTTTAGGAAACATACGTTGAATGAGTAACAGAAGGAAAATATAATGGCCTCTGAGATTCTTAAAGAGGCCAGAGTAGACAAATACCACTCTCTTCTCAAGTCCTGAGATACTATAAAAATCAAGACTGCTAGAGAGCTGGAAGTGTCCAATATCTTGATCTGGGCAGTGGTTACATTTGTAAAAATTCACAAAGCTGTCTAATTAAGACTTGTCTGCTTTACCATAAACAAGTTATACCTCAATAACTTGGAAAGAAGAAAAAATCAGGAAGCACCAAAAATTGCTATTTATATGCCAACTCTTTCCTAGATCTCTTTATAGACTTCCTAGCCCTCCAGAGTCCTGTAAAATGGGCCAGAAGTAGGAATCATTCAGACTCCTTGCACAGGAGGATCCTGCGAGGCAGAGAAAGACAGCCTGGTTACACAGAGTGTCAGGAATGTAGCAACAAAAAGACCCTGAGGTCTGGATCCTCCAGGCAGCCCACAAAACCACCAACAGCCAGTTATAACTCAAAAGAAAACAACCCTCTAAAATAGTAGCTGTCTACTCCATCTCTCCTTTCAGCCGGCTTTCTTTCATGGCAACTTTTATTTTATTTTCAAAACCATTCTGGCAGGGCTGGGAACATGCCACCGCAGCATTTGTTGAGAAGCAGTGAGGCACAACTCACTGGAATGAGGCGATAGAAGCTATGGGTTCCAGTCCCAGGTTGGCTTTCATGAGCTGTGTCACTTTTAATAGGTCACCAACCTCTCTGGACCTGGGATTTCCCTCTGTACACAGGACAGATGAGCTCTAAAGTTGTGTGATTTTCCAGAACTGTTTAGGAGACAGGAATGTAGTGTGAAAGTTAATAAAAGGGACAGAACTGTTTTAATGGGCACTAGTAGACACTTGAAGTTTTAAAGGCCTTAATTTAGAACCAGGTGGGTAAATGTCTTACATATCCTTAAGAGACTTAGCCACTCGTGGTGGTGTCAGATTTACACTAAGCACAGGAGGCCTTTGCAGAGAAGGCCATGGCTCTCCCTAAGACTACAACTACATCTACAACTGCCATCCTAAAGAGTAGATTTAATTAAAATGACTCAAGTCAGGCCAGCCCTTAGTAGCTGGTTCCTTTCTCCACTCCCCTCACACAGGAGACAAATCCTCTGTGTCCCCAAAGGTGGGTCGGTGAGGAAGTCAAGTCCTACCACAAGGAAGCACCCCCGGTATGTTTAACTGGTCAGTGCTGAATTTTTGTCCAGCGGGGCATGAACCTGCTCAGCCCCAGCAGAAATCTGTGTCTCTGATTTGCCAAAAGGCTGGCAGTCTAGTCAGAGACAGGCTACTGATCCAAACGAGGAGATGCCCTCCAGCATCGGTGCTGTTCTCCTGGATGGAGGCTCAGGGGAGCAGCTAAAAACCATTATTCAGCTCCGGCCTCTGAACCAGGGAATCAAAATGGAAAATGTCCAGCACCTTCTACAAAATAGCCTGTGGCTTCCCCGACTTTTACAATGAGCAGGGATGTACCCAAAGCGTTAACAGACAAAATGAATGCTGAGCTACTCCATCTTTTTACACAGCAAAACTGCTTGGAGCAACACCTGGTTCTCTGGCAGATCACTGTAATATGGCACTTGTTGACTCAGAGAATGTTAGAGCAGGAAGGAATCTTAGCATCTTTCAATCTGTCTTTCTCATTTTATTGTGAGAAAACAAATGCCCAGAGTTGGGCAGGCACTCGCCCAAAGATACCAGTGGACAGAGTCAGAACTAGGACCAGGCTGCTGTAAGTCCTAGGGCTCTGTTCAACCAACTTGCATGCAGGGAGCACCCAGGGAACAGGCAAGATAACAGGAGGCCGGGAGCTCAGGAAACAGGGAGGAAAAAAAGAGTTAGTTCTCAGATTCTTGTGACTAGGATAGGAGAGCCCAGGCTGAACCTGAAACGTATGGCCTCAGAAACAGAGGTCCTTGTCATCAGCAAAGAGAGTAACTAGTTCTCTCTTGGCTCAAAGATAAACAAAGGAAAGATTAAATAACCACAAAAATCACAACTAATTGAGTGAGCCAGCCAGGCAGGTGAGGGTGAAATGCCCAAAATGAGGCAGCAAAGGACCTGATGAGGCTGGGTCAAGCTGGTTTAGGTCAGAAATATTTATTTGCCTGCTTACCTTCGGCATGTAATCTGAGATACTCTCAGAGTGGAAAAAAGTTGCTACTCTGCCTCTACCCAGCTGTCCAGGATGTGCTGGCCTTCGGAAAAAGCAGAAGGGGAACCAGGAGGAAGTAACGAGAAAAAGGGTGGTGAGCCATGTGTCTTCCCTTATAAGGAAACAGCCCCTATACCTACCTCATTCCTTCAAGTAATAATGGGTAGAAAGCCTACCAATGGGAAACCTCACCGGGTGCTGCAGAAAGATGGCTGCTGGTCCCCAGCACACTGCTCTCTAGACAGACTCTGTCTATCTGGTATGTGCCTCACTAAATTGAGCCTAATACAGATACCTCAGCTTGGCATCCAGTGCCTTCTTAGGGAGGCCACAGCTTACCTTTCCAACTCTTACTCCACCTGAGCCACCACCGCCCCTCTCCCACACCCCATAATGCTCCCACCCCTCCCATATATACACAGTGTACACTAATCTCAGTACCTTGGCTCCCACAATCCCCTCTGCCTGGAATGACCTTGACCCCCTCCTCTGTCCCAAATCCCGTTCATCTGTACCCCATTCAGCTGTGTCCTATACAGTCCCTTCACATGGAGTCTTTCACAGCAGGCACTCAAAATGTTGGCCACATTGGGTGGGACTTAATCTAACAACCCTTTTCCTTTTCCATCATCATCGGACAGAAACAAAGAGCTCCATCCTGGGATGCCAACTAGAGTCCCAGCTCCTAAACCTTAGAGTAGCTGGCTCTCTTTCAGGGACTATTTGTGTGGCCTGGGCTCTCTGCCTCTTATCTCTGAAATAAGAGTAATAGTCCTTGTCAGAGAAGCTGAGTGCCTCGAGATGAGAGGCTTTGGAAACACAGATTCTCAAGTTCAAGGCCATTATTTTAAACTCCCCTTAGACCCATGCACCATTTATCAACTAATGCTAGGAACCTAAAGCTGTTTCCAGCCAAATGCCTCTTCTTGTATCACAAATGCCCCAGTGTATAGCTGTTGAGAGAGCTACAGTGAGGACTCTGAGTAGCCTGTTGGCTTTTTATTTCCACAGAGTGTGGAGACTTCCATCTCAAGTGTGGCGACAGTTCATGGTTTCAAGAAAAGCCTGGAGTTTTAGGCCTGTTGTTCTCTCAAATCTCATGGTATAATTCATCAACTGGTTCCCAGTCTATGATTGTGAGCCCATGGGGTTCACAGTTATCACTCCACTGCTCTGTGAATGCGCCGACCCAGCACCGCCTGCACTAAATGATGAATATATTGCACAATAACAAAAACAACCACCACGTACTACTGTTCATGTCAGACACAGTCCTAGGACGAAGACACAAGATAGTGGGTATTCAGTAAATACTGGTTGAACGGAATAATGTACCTCTCAATTAATGGGTACTAAAAGCACAATTATTATCACATGATCGTACCAAATATTTTTTGGATCTAGATAAGGGTCCTCCAACCTGAGAAGACTGAGGGCCTCTGGGATGACGAAAGAAGTCTTGGGTAGGAAGGATTCAGGTCTGGATACTATTACTAGTTACACTCCCAGAAAGCAGAGCCAGGATGCCCTGAGCTATCCCTAGACCTTGGTTTCCTCAGCAGAACAACAAAAAGGTAGGATTAAAAGCACTCTAACAGGAAATGCAAATGAAACTACAATGAGGTACTACCTCACACTGGTCAGAATGACCATCATTAAAAAATCTACAAATAACAAATGCTGGAGAGGGTGTGGAGAAAAGGGAACCCTCCTACACCGTTGGTGGGAATGTAAATTGGTGCAGCCACTATGGAGAACAGTATGGAGGCTCCTCAAAAGACTAAAAATAGAGTTACCATATAATTCAGCAATCCCACTCCTGGGCATATATTCAGACAAAACTATAATTCAAAAAGATACAATATACAGACTACTATATATAAAATAGATAACTAATAAGGACCTACTGTATAGCACAGGAAATTCTACTCAATACTCTGTAATGGCCTATATGGGATAAGAATCTAAAAAAGAGTGGATATATGTATATGTATAACTGATTCACTTTACTATACACCTGAAACTAACACAACATTGTAAATCAACTATATTTCAATAAAAATTAAGAAAAAAAAAAAGATACACGCACCCCTATGTTCACAGAGGCACTATTTACAATAGGCAAGACATGGAAACAACCTAAATGTCCATCGACAGATAAATGGATAAAGAACATGTGAGATACACACACACACACACACACACACACACACAATGGAATACTACTCAGCCATAAAAAAGAATGAAATAATGCCATTTGCAGCAACATGGATAGACCTAGAGATTATCAGGTCAGGGATTAGCAGATGCAAACTATTATATAGAGAACGGGTAAACAACAAGGTCCTACTGTATAGCACAGGGAACTACAGTCAATATCCTGTGATAAACCATAATGGAAAAGAATATGAAAAAGAATGTATATATATGTATGAATCACTTTGCTGTACAGCAGAAATTAACACAACATTGTAAATCAACTATACTTCAATAAAATAAATTAAAAAACAAAAATAAAAAAAAGCACTCTAACAGGTCCTCCCAGCTCTGCTCTTTAAGATCCCTTACCCTTAGGCCAGCCTCTGAAGCTCTAGAGCTGTAGCTGTGTGGCTTCACCAACCCTAGAATACTGGTCCTCAACCCTAGGAGCTTTTGGCCCCCAGGCGACACTTAGCAGTTTTTGGAGACATTTTTGGTTGTCACAACTGGGGGATCAGGGGGTGCTATGGACATCTAGTGAGTAGAGGCCAAGGGTGCTGCTAACCATCCTGCAATGCACAGGACAGCTCCCCACCACAAAGAATTATCCAACCCAAAATGTCAATAGTGCCGAGGATGAGAAACACTGCTCTAGAGACTGCTGAGAAAAGGAGCTTACTGCTATAAAAGAAAGGCTGGGGAATGCACAGTGCCGATGTTGTAGCGGACTGTGAATGAACGAACACAGTGAATAAGGGCTCTCAAACCATTCCAGACACGTACGAACAGCCTCCTCTCCATCTTCTCTCTGGCACTAGTCCCACTGTGTATAAGATGATTCAGTCACTCTAAGAACCTGAAACCTTATCCTCCTCCACCCGACCCATACCCATTACTGACACACAGCCTTTTGAGATTGAGCATAAATAAAAGGGAGCCCGAATGGTGCACGATGTGGCAGGAAAGCACTAGACTTGGAGCCTAATGAAGGCTAGCCTTGGCTCAGGCCCTAGGGAAACCACTTAATTGCTTTGAGCCTTAGTTTCCTCCTCGGCAAAGTGGGTTAAAATCACTTTGCCCCATCTGCCTTTTAAAGCTTCTCTGAGTTTCAAAATAAGATCATGGATGTGAAAGTGTTTTGGAAGCCACAGAACCCAGCACAAATGTGAAGTACTCTCCTGCAGAATAACAGGTGCTCATACTCCGGAGGGAATATTGTAAAAATTAATTTCCAATAACAAGATTTTGTCCACTGGTGAGTTATTAGCACTCCAGGTTATGGAGTCCTGGCCCTATGGAACACCAAAGATACTAGAGCCCACCGTGATGCAGCCCACCTCAGGATGCCCAAGGCTCCTGGGTCAGCCCAGTGACTCAAGTAATCTGAACCTCAGCTTTCTCATCTCTAAAATGGGGGGATGGGGGGAATAATACCACTTAATACATGAGGTTGTTGAAAAGATCAAACGTGATCAAGTTTGTAAAGTGCATGGCATTTCCCAAAGATGGGGGGGAATATTTTCATCTTCTGAAGATTTTTGTCCTGAAAAAAATTTTTTTGCTTCAAAATACTTTTTTAGAATGATGAAAATAACTTAAGAAAGGGTGTTTTCTACAATGCTATTTGTCCTTTACACCTCCAAAATTACCTCTAAAATCTAAGCATAAGAAGGGTTGTCAGGAACTTCCCTTGTGGTCCAGTGGTTAGGACTCCGCGCTTCCACTGCAGGGGCACGTGTTCGATCTCTGGTTGGGAACTAAGATCCCGAATGCCTCGTGATGAGGCCAGAAAAAAAAAAAAGAAGGGTAGTCAGCAGCCGCCAGCCCTTCGGCCCTGCCTCCTAAGAGCAACAAGCTGAATGCCAGGCTGATACCAGCTCCCTCCTTGGCTATGGCCACAGAGGGCTATCAGCACCCACTACAGCTCAACACCCAAATCTTCTAAGCAATCTGCAACCAATTACTGCCCTTGTGCAAGATTCTAAAAGGAGAAAATGCTCTGGAGAGGTGAAAGCAACTGATCCAGCTGATGGAAAATTAAGAAACTAGTCTAATGAGTTCTGGGGACACTGAGCTGATCAAACTCCTCACCCAAATGGGGAGCCTTTCAGGTGGCCTCATCTGAGTAGCAACTCCTCTTCAAACCTCTGCAGAGAACAGCAGCCGCTACACACGTGTGCAAGTCTTGTGTTTGCTTTTACAACTATCAGGTCTTATACATGTTACAAGCCTTACACAGATTACAAACAAAGAACTTACAGTTCCTGCTTTAGCAGACAGTAAAGAACCCACTCCTCAGGTTTATTAGTTCCTACTTCCTTTTGTAGGAAGTAAGATAACTGTAAAGCAAATTTGTAATAATCATCAGAATAAGCTGCACTTTAAATTTAATATTCTAAAGCTAATTATTTTATGACTAGACTAAGTTAAACATTTATCCATTCTTATGTCCCCACCAAAGGGGCTTCTGATTCAAATAAAGTACTTTTTAAAGGTACTGCATATATCCCCATGTTCCTGGTTTTCCTTCTCAAAACTTTTCCTATTAATTCAAAGTTTCAAGCACTCACACATTTTGAGTTCCCTACTGCTTTAACATTCTACCACTCTCCAAAATAACTATATAACAAAACACAGATTCAAGTAACACACACACACAGAGCTATTTTGACTCCCTCCACTGCATATCCTATTCTCTGAAGTCTGAATATGCTTCTAGAACAGATCATACTGTACCTTGATTGTATCTGTTTACTTGTCTGTCACTCTAGCTAGATTATGAGCACCTCAGAGGCAATGACCTGTCTCCACCTGCATGTCCCCAGTAAACTAGGACAGTATCTGGCACACAGCTCAAGTTAATATATATTTATCAAATGGGTGCATGAAGGAAGCGAACATTTCTAGCAACCCTCTTTTACAATGGGCCATCTGAAATGCAAAATGAAATGCAAATGTCTATTGGGATCTCAACGTCAGAGTCCCGAAACAGTGTACAATATCCAAATTCGTTTCAAAACCCCTTCCCTCAAATACACTCTACTCTTTACTCAACACAGCTAGAAGAGAGCAAAAGTTCTTCTGCAACTTCCAGTTGTAACTCTGGAGCTGAGGTGGTGCCTGTACCAAACATGAAGTGCTTGCACCCAACCCCCACCTCTCCCCACCCAGTCACTGCCGACTCCTTTAAGGCCTAACGCAAAAGGTCACACTGTCATCCCCAACCCTAAACTGGGGCAAATCTCCCCAACTCAAATCTCCACCAAGCTACATTTAGGGTGTTCTTGCGGTTGGCACTAATGGCCAATTTTGGACTTTAATTACTGCTCTCCGAGGTTTATCCCCCCACCAGGAGTTGGGCCTCCAGGAAGCAGGACTGTAAGGCAGGGCCTCACACTTCAGCAGAAAACCCTGACTGGGTAAATGTCTGAACTCCTGCTTTGGGACACACAGAGCCTCATGGCTCTGAGCAAACTCAACTGCCCTGATTGTTCAACAGGAGAAAACTTTCCTCAGCAGGTTGTGCTGTGCCTCAAGCTCAAGGGCAAGCATCCTAAGCAACCTGGTGCTTGATGCTGGGGTGTTTTGTTTTGTTTTGTTTTTTGGTTTGTTTGGTTGGTTTTGAGGGTGAAAAGGAGAAGACAGAGCTCTTTGCTGGGTTTTAACCCAATTAGGAATCCTGCTCAAAAATTCACTATCACCTTAAAATCCAGAAAAATGTCATTTTACAGAATTAAATAGGGCAAGTTTGATGATGAAATTTCCTGTTTCACCATCCCACCTCACTCCCTCTCCCCTAGCTGAGAAACTCCTTGCATTTTCTAGCTTGACTTTATCCATAAAGAAACACTCCTGAAAGAAACACTTTACCTAGGATGGTTCTAAGACTCCAGTCAGAAAATGTATGGGCTGTTTAGTCAGGATAACTTTTTCCTCTGAGAGAGCCACAGATCTGTCCAACAGTAGGATCCATTGCGCCAGGCTGTGTCTTTTTCACTGCCTGGAAATCCACATGGCATCTCAGATGGCTCCTAACACAGAACAGGCACTCAGAGAACATCTGTTCCTCCTGATGCAGAAAACTGGTGGATCATAACAGTATCAATGCCATATAAACAGAACAGGAAACAGTCACAAAGCCACTGAACCAAGAAATCAGAACTCACTGAAAAATAATTTCTGGTGGAAAAAGATATGACTTTAAAAAATTCACTTCCTAGCCCACTCCAGGTAGAGTTATCTCCTCACCTGGGGTCCTTATGGCACTCTACACAAGCTCACCGGGTGAAAATTCTTTCTTCACCACCCCACCAGGCAGTGGTGCTCCCTGAGGATGGGAACTACCCCTAACCTATCACCAGAGTTGTTGGTGCCTGACAACCAGTGGGTCCTCATGACCGACAGCTTTACTGAATGCATGTCAATTATCTAGATGGCTGGCTTCTTTCATGAAGAAGGCTGCTACCCCATCAGGAGGACATGTGTTCAAGTTCTTTTTCTTTTTCTTTTTTTTTTTTAATATTTATTTATTTATTTGGTTGCACCAGGTCTTAGTTGTGGCAGGCGGACTCCTTAGTTGCGGCTTGCTGGCTCCTTAGTTGCAGCACGTGGGCTCTTTAGTTGCGGCATGCGAACTCTTAGTTGCAGCATGCACGTGGAATCTAGTTCCCTGACCAGGGATCGAACCCGGGCCCCCTGCATTGGGAGCGTGGAGTCTTAACCACTGCACCACCAGGGAAGTCCCTCAAGTTCTTTTTCAAGGGAAGGAAGGAAGACTTCCACTGAATTCTCCAACCATTCTGTGGCCTCATCAGATTACTGAAGGTATTTGGGAATAGGCTGAGCTGGATAAGAGTTCAATCTTTGAGCCACAAAATGAGTGAGCAAATTAGCCAGGTAGACAGCATCCCTGAGTGTCCAGGAAAGAATACTGGCATGGACATATGAAAAATGCCCAACATTCTCATGTAACCCCTACAATAACTATAGAGAGGTGTCTCTTTAATGTGCATACAAACCACCTGGAGATCTCATAAAAATGCAGGTTCTGCTTCAGTAAGTCTGGGTGGGGCTTGAGAGTCTGCATTTCTAACAATTTCACAATGTTCCCAGAGACCACACTTTGAGTGGCAAAGTTTTGTTGTTATTGCTGTTGTTTTTAACCTTTTTAAAAATTGAAGTATAGTTAATTTATAATGCTGTGCTGCTTTTTGTTTTTTTAATTGAAGTATAATTGACCTACAACACTATATTAGCTCCAGGTGCATATACAGTGATTCAATATTTCTATATGTTACAAAATGATCACCATGATAAGCCTAGTTATCATCTGTCACTACACAAAGTTATTACAATATTACTGACTATATTCCCCATGCGGTACATTTCCTCTGACTGACTCATTTATTTTTATAACTAAAAGTTTGTACCTCTTAATCTCCCTCACCTATTTCACTCATGCCTCCCATACCGCTGCCCTCTGGCAACCACCTGTTTGTTCTCTGTATGAGTAGCAAAGTTGTATAGTAAACAGTGTATCCTGTTTTTGCAGCTGAAGAAGCTGATGCTCAGAGACAGGAGGAGACTTCCACTAGCAAGCAGAGGTGGAATGTGAACTCAGGTCTTCTGATCCCAAACCCAGAGACTTTTCTACCATACCATTCCACTAATCTTTTCAGCTAAACATCCAGGACCATGAAGATGTGTAGCTTTCCCACATCCCTCAAATAAGCCCTCCCGCCAGCTTTGCCATGTAAGGAAGAGGGAGGAGGGAAAACTAGAAATAGAAGCTATGGGAGACTCAAGCCAGCCAGATGCTCTTGTTAAGAACTTAAATCATTCAATCCTTCAGCTAAGACTCCTTAAGAAGGACCAAACAAACTTTAGGCGCTCCTAGATGCTCATTCCTTCACTAATGAAAGGCCACAGGGAAGTGTAATTGTTTAAAAACAAAAAACAAACAAAAAAAACTGTGTCAGTGATATGGGAATTATCAGGGCCATACAGCACACAGAACCAAATTAATTCCTAACAAACGGCTAGTCCTGTGTATGCTGGGCTGTGCTGCTCAGACCTCAGCCGGCATATTCAGAGTGGTCAGCTCTGCCCACTCCACACCTTAAGAGCAAAACTGATGAACAGGAGCCCACCCAGAGGAGGGTAACAAGGAAAGAACAGAAACACCAGGCAAGGAACCGTCAATGGAACAGAGAAGACCTGTTGAGACGTAAGCCCCATTTTCCTTGATCTATCTTCCCAAAGGGGGATTAGACCTGTTCTCTGTGGCCCCAAGAGGCAGAATTAGCAACCTGTTTTCCCAGTTGAAGAAAACAGTTCACCACTGTCTAGTGTCAGAGCTGGGATCTGCCCGTAAACCTTCTAACTCCAGATCCCACATTCTTTCCTCCAGCCCAAACTGCTTCCCTACAGAGCTACCACCCCAACCTGTACCAGAGGTAGGCACTACAGGAAGACAGATCTCAGTTCCAAATAAGAAAGGTGATTTCATAGTCAGAGCTGTCCAAAGACAGACTATGCTGTAGCGTGGGAGGACAGAGCACCTAATACAAATCCTATCAGCAGAGAGGTTCAATCAGAGGTTAATCACTTGGCAGGAATACTGCAAAGGGAATTTGGGCACTGGATGGGTGACTGGGTGAGATGAACCTGCCACCCCTCAGAGATGAATTAATCTCTTCGTGCTGTATTTTCCTCTAACACTTCATTTGTACATAGTTTGCCTTTCATCAGTTACTTGTACATGTGTGTGTCATCTTCACTGAACTGTAAGCCCTTGTAGTGTCCTATCCATCTTTATATCCCTTATTGTGCCTAAGACTATACCTGGGAAACCAAGGAAACATTTACATGCCTCCTCTGTGCCGGGCACTCTGGTATGCATTCTGTACATATCACCTTATTCCATATCCTCACAAGAACCCTAAGAAGTATTGTTATTACTGCCTTTTTATAGATGGGGAAACAAACTCAGAGGATAACTGCCAAGGTATTGCTGGTGAGTGGTGAAGCTGGCACTCAAACTGGGAATCTTCTACTTACACCATCATGCTGCCTTCCTCCTAGAAGGAACTAAACAAACGTCTGCTGACTTAAGCCAAACACCTTAAAAAACAGGCCAGAACTATATCCAGCTAGGTCTGTTGTCGTTTTCTGCTGTTATGCTCAAATTTTCCTTCTAATTATAACCATCCATTCTCAAAGTGACCAATATAAAGTTGTTGTTTTTGGATATCCTCTCTCTCACTTTTTCAAAGACAGTGGCAGAGCAAGAGGACCAAGTTTTCACAAACCTTTCCTACCCAAAGGAATCCCTCAAGGCCCCAAGAACTCCACCCCCTCCTCCCAGTAGGCCCTAGCTCCATCTCAGGGCTCTGGACCACTGTAAACAAATCAGGCCCTGGCTTTCTGCCCCAGAGGTATATGGCTCACACACATCTTCACAGGCTCTTCTCCAGAACCTCGTTCTCCACACTCAAACCCAACTCAGGGCAACTCAGAACTTCCCTGAGCAAAACAGTCTAGCTCAAAGGTCCTCACGTTTAGCTAAACTTCCAAACAAAATCTATCCTGAATTTCAAATCACATTAGAAACCGACTGGCAGGCACTTAAACGTATTTAATCTTCCTGCCAAATGGGGCAAAAAAAGATTTTGTAATTTGAATCAGAGGCGCCAGCATGTTTGGACAGCCAACGCATAGGCTTCTCTGACACTCCATCTGTCTTCAGAAGTAAACCAAAGCCAATCTGGCCAACCACCTCTTTAAACAAGAAACTTAAGCATCACCAAGGGAAATCCTCATTTCTCAGTTCCCTGGGTGGGTTTCGGGTTTTCCATCCCCGGGCCTCTGGGATAGGAGATCCTGCTGGTACACGCACCATTAAGATGCTGTGCTTTTCAACCTGACACCTTGATTGCAGAGAACCAAAAAGCCACATTCACTATAAATTTAACTTATTAAGATGTCTTCCCATGTGTTAACATTTTAGAGCAACTTTATTAAACATGAGAGAGCCACCCCAGCTCCAGCAATAAGCAGGACTTAATGAAGATATATTTCCCAAGAGCGTCTGGCCTCTCTGCATCCATCAGACATTTTCAACTGAACCTAAATTAACCTGTAAATGAACTGATTTGCATTCATAAACCCAACAGAAATATACCAGTGTAGGGTGAGATATCCAATCTCCATTTTCCAATCTCACACAATTCTCTTGTTAAACTAAAATATGATCCTTTCTACAACCTGGTTTCATCTTTATTAAAATGGGAAAACAGGGAAATCTGAACCACCTAGGGCAGATATTTCATAACTAGTTACAATGCCTTAAGAAGAAAATAATCTTTGATATATGATCATCTTTCTTAAGGAGAACACCAACTGGGCACTGTTTGGAAAGGTACCAAAAAAGACCTAAGCTGGGGAGATTTTCATCAGTTCACCTATACTGCATTCCTGGTTGCCATCTACTTCTCAGTGAAAGAGCTTTTCCACTTGACCACAGAGGTTTGATCAACAATAACTTTATCAGAAAAGGAAAAAAGTATACTTACTCAATATCCACAATATGCCACACTCTTTCATATATTGAATATTATCTTAGTTAATACTCACCACAGTCATGTGAGATGAATATTATTTCCACTTGATAGTAAAGGAAAAATGACAATATTTAAGTGCCTTGGATGGCAGGGCCTGTGTCTGGTTTCTCTATATTCCCAGCACTAAGCTCCAGGCACTGAGCATGGGACCTAGGACACAGTTTAAGAGCCTGCCACATGCTTAAGAATGAATACATCACTAAAGGAAACAAAAAGAAATTTGGAAAAAATATGCAATCCAAATTTTGCT
The DNA here is from genome assembly GCF_028564815.1 of Eubalaena glacialis. Classification (NCBI taxonomy): domain Eukaryota; kingdom Metazoa; phylum Chordata; class Mammalia; order Artiodactyla; family Balaenidae; genus Eubalaena; species Eubalaena glacialis. Next base: position 25,972,358 of record NC_083728.1, read on the forward strand.
CTAGGCCCCTAACTGAAACCACTGCCTGGAACACACCTGCCTGATGCAAATAATCTACTTGAGCAGCAGAGGTTTGTTTCAAAGGACAATTTATCATCTTTCCAACATCTACGTCACAAAAATAGCATCCACATTTGGCTACACACTTCACAGGGCAGGACCTAGTCCTGTCTCACTTCTTTTTCTCCCCGACTCAGCACCACACCTTGCACAGGTGGGTGTTTAATGATCTGAGTGATGACAAAGGTCATGATGATGCCTTCAGCCATCATGGGAGTAAACAAAACACAAGATGCCCACAGCCACCAGAAGAACTGGTCTCTGAGTCAAGTTACATCCTCTCTCCAGCCTCATTTTCCTCTCCGGACAATGTGAATAACAGAACATACCCCCAAGACTGTTTGCCATCATTTAATAAATACTTACTGAGCATTAGCTACATGCCAGCACCGTGCTAGGTACAGGGGACACAACAATGAACATGACTATCACATCCTGCCTCATGGAGCTCAAAGTCTCGGTGGATATCATGAGACTCATAAGAAAAAAGGAGTTTTACAAACTTCAAAGGACTCACAGTTATGAAGAATTGCTCCTCCTCTGAGTTTCTGAAGTTGGTTAATGGCATCACCATCCACCCATTGTCCAAGCTGTAAACTTGGGAATTGTCTTCAACTCCTCCCTCTCCTTCATCTTGCCCACAATTCTAACCAATCACCAACCTTCTTCTGATTCTCCTTCAGAAAAGTCTCTGATATGTATTACTTCTCATCTAGTTTTCCATGCTTCTACTCTAGGCCCTTTGTTCCCACCTGAAGAGTCTCCTTGTAATAATGATAATGGCAACCATTTACTGAACACTTACCACATGGCAGGCATTCTACTAAGCGCTTTGCATGCATAACATAATTTAATCTAATAAGGTAGATACTAGTACCCCTATTTACAGAGGAGGAATCTGAGGTACAGAGTAACCTGCCCAAGACACACAGCTAGTGACAAAGCTACAACTCAAGTGCACTGTCCATGAGATTCTACCCATATCCCTTACTGGATTCCTGCCTCCAGTCCCTTCTTGGTCAGCTGACACTCCTTCCTTTATTGCTACTGCTGCAGTGCTCTTTCAGAAATCCAAGCTGGTCTGTCTCTTCTGCTTTAAGACAGCCAATGCTCCTCACCATCTCCAGGTCAAAGTCTAAAGGCTACAGGTCACTCCCCAGTGTTAACCATCTGCTGTCCTGCCCCACAGACTCCCACCAGGAGATGCTCTCACTCAAGGCTCCCCAAACTCCGTGCTGACCCACTTCACATCTCCCTCCTCAGCCAAGCCACCTTTGCCCTTTCCCCTCCAGACAAGAATATTCTCCTCTGCAGCCTGAGCCCCATGTACACACTCATGTTTCAGCACTGACTGGTATGTTTCCTTCCCTCTCTTTCTCCTCCCTCCTCCTCCTTCTCCTCCTTGTCCTCCCTCTCTCTTTCTCTCTCTCTCTCACACAAACTCAAAAAACAAACAAACAAAACAAAACAAACAAAAAACCCCATCATACACACACTTCCAATCCTGAGTCCCTGGAGGGCAGGCACAGTGTATTTTCATCTCTGATCCTCCAAGTCCCAGCACAGCTCAAGTCAGTAAGTGACTAAATGAATGGTATGTTGTGGTGTTAACACCTCTGAGCACTATTCCTATAAGCAAATAAGACCTTCCCCGAGAGGACACTAAAAAGAAGGGCAGTAGCTCCTGTCCTCTCAAGCAAACTCAAGAAGACAGACTGCTTTCCAAAAAGTTATTACAACTAGCTGAGATTGGTCCTCCACAGTCTGCTGGCAGCCTCTCTCCAAGCCTCCTGAAAGCCAATTAATCACCTCTAAAACGGTAGAAACAAAACTGCTCCAGACCAAAAGACCACAGGAGAATTGCTCTCTCAGTTCGGAGATGATGTAAACTGATGCCCTCCTCCACCCGGCAATGGGCAAAGCATTCCCCAAATGCAGCCTGGTCAAAACACTGACTCTAAATTACCTCTGTGAACAACAGAGGATCCTGACTGAGGGAGAGTCATCACAGAAAAATGCCAGAGACAGCAAAATCTAACCCTGCTCTCCATCTCCAGAGCTACAACTGGACTCCAGGCCACAAATGCATGGCTGCCTCTGTCCTCACTGGTCTCCCAGTTCCCATTCTCACCCCCCACAGGTCTACTTTCCAAAGAGAGGCCAGATGGTGTTTTTAAAACTATGTGAATGATAAGGACATGCGTAACACCCTCCAACAGCTTTCCATCCACTTGGAATAAAATCTAAACTCTTTACCAGGAAGTTCAAAGTCCACCCCACACCCACTTATTTTATACCACTCTCCTCTTCAATCACTACATTCCAGAAACAGAGGTCTTCTGTTTCTTAAAAGAGGCCAACCTCCGGGCGTTTTTCTATGCTGTCTGCTTGCCTGGAAGGCTTCTCCCCTAGATTTCTACAGAGCTGGTAAGTTCTCAAGGTTCCGTTCAAACCTGACCTTTTTGAAGAGAACTTCCCTGACCACCCTATCTAAAGTGACACCCCTTCCCACCCCATCACTCCCCATCCAATTTTTTTTTTTAGCACTTTTCATCACTAGACAAAATTTTCTTCATTTATTTCTCTGACTTCTCCCTCATTAGGGTGGAAGCTGTGTTTTGTTCACCCTGTGAATACAGTGCATGCAGTAAGCCTGCAAAAAGAATGTCCAGAGTATCCACTGACTATCAGCAAAGGAGCATCCTCAGGATGGGTTATTTTGTGCTTCTGTTAAAATGAAGAAAACATCTATTTAACCCCTACTGTATACTGGGCACTGTAAATCCATATCTTCTTTTCAGAGGTAAATTCACTAGCTCAAGGTCACACAGCTAGTGACTTGCAGACTTCTGAGTTAAATACTTGTTTGTAAAGCTCCTAAACCCCTCTCACCTTTCCTCCTTCTCAGGGGGAGGGTTGTTACGCTATGACTCACTCTCATATTGCCATAACAACGAGAAAAATCAAATATTCCTGAATTGCTTTACAGTTACTAAAGCGTTTTCACATTCACCTCACTTAAGAAGAATACAAAGCATTTGCCCAGAAAGCCATACAACAGTAAGTAAAGTGCCTCAGAGTTCAATATCTCTGCCCTGAACCACAGTGGGGACTGGGGGAGAAGTCGGGGCCAAGGGAGCAATGGAATCCTTATTTCTGGTACACAGGGACTGGGAAGCGGTGAGTCACCGGGTAAAGGCTTGCGCTACGTGAAACTCTGATAAGGCAACAAGAAGTGAATCACAGGACTGGAAGGCACCTTAGGCCTCATGGAGGCCAAAGCCCGGCTGACGGATGGGGAAAATGAGGCTCAAGAAGAAAAGGAACTTGCTCAAGTTCACTCAGCAAGTGAATAGAGCCCGAACCAGGGGGTCTCCTCTCCCCCAGTCCCTTTTTCTCTCCATCCAGGCGGCTTCTTAAGAAGAATTCTGAGTCAGGGGGATGGGGAGGGACCAAGGACTGCTCATGGACTCCATAGAGGGGTCGGGAGAGGGTAGGGGTGGGACCAGGAAGGACACAAGTGTCAGGATGGAGGGCAGAAATGAGCCAAGGAGGCGGCGGCAGTATCTGGGAAGGTGGGTGAGGGCAGGCCAGAGGGAGGAAGAAAAGGCGGAAGAGAAACGAATAGAGTGAGGGCGGAGGAAGAAGTGCTGTGAAATTGGAGTCGAAAGGGCCTGGCAGAATGGGGAGAGCCTGAGACGAGACGGCTGAAATAGCAGTCTGACGATGGAGGAGTCCAGGGCTCCGGGAGACACTGAAGGGAGTCAGACGGGGAGGGATCCCGGACCGGGAAAGGCAAGGAAGGGAGTCTGACGGGATAAGAGTTCCAGAACCTGAGCAAACACTGGGGCAAGTCTCACGAAGGTGGAGTCCGGGCCAGAGGAGTCTGAGGGGGCCGGGCCGACTCACCGCGCTTGTTTTTGGTGCCGTGCTTCTTGGCGGCTGTCAGCTCCTGCTCGATCTTCTTCTCCAGGAATTCCTGCTTCTTACTTAGCATCTCCTCCGTGTCCCGAAGCCTCTGGATGGCCTCCTGGGGGGTCGGGCCGCCCTTGCCGGCCTTACCCCCTCCAGCCCCGAACAGCTTCCCGAACACCGACATGGTTGCTGCTCGCCGCGCCGGCCTGCGCCGCCCGCTCCGGCTCGGCTCGGCTCCGGCGCCCTCTCTCCGCTCCCCGCTCCGCCGCTCCCTGCCGCCGCAGGCCTCTCCGCCACCTCCGCCCCGCAGCTGGGCCCGGCCGCGCCACCTACCACAGGCCCCCACGCCCGGCCCGGCCGGCGTCAAGGAAACACGCCACTGACTACAACTCCCGGTGGGCAACGCGCCGGCCGTCCCTCAAATCTAACGGAGGGTGGCGCGCTGCATGCCGGGAGGCTATAGTCTTCCTGCTTAAAGCTCTCGGCGGCGCGCTTTGTAGGTCTAGCTAGGGTCAAAGGGCGAGGTCGCATGCTGGGAAATGTAGTCTCCTTGGAACCAGTTCTGTAGCGGTAGAAGAACAGGAAGAGAAGTAAGAATATTTTATAAAACAGTAACTAACGTTATGCACATTCTATGATCCAGGCATTGTGGAAAATGCTTTACATGCATTATCACATTTAATTCTCACAAGCCTGTGAGAGATAATACTGTTACTATTTTTGTAGGTGAGTAAGCAAGACTCAGAGAAATTGAGTGACTGACTAGCTTAACTTAATAGCCTTCGCATATGCTGTTTCTCTACCTGCAATGCCTGTCTACTCCGTATTCACCTAACACGTTCTTCGAAACCTAGTAGAGGCTAACAGCAAAGCTAGACTGCAAAGGTTCAAAACCCACTTTGAATACTTACTTGGGCAGTTACTTCCTCTACTCTGAGCTTCCCTTTCCAAAACTGTAAACTGAAGATAGCAACAGGACCACCTCCAACCTTGTGTGAGATAGGGAATGTAAGAAGCTTACTTAGCATAGGCCTAGCACAGTAGGTGCTCAGAAATGTATATTTTATTCTGGGTCATCATTATGCACAATAGCAATTAAACCGGGAGAAGACTCAAAACTTTCAAAAGTAGCAGAATTGAGGATTTTTTTGCCCCTGCATTACAAAGGGCCAACTGGTTGTGGGATCACATTTCATTGTTTTTCCTTGTCTTTTGCTGTCAAGAATCACTTCTCCGGATTTCCTTGGTGGTCCAATGGTTAAGACTCCGCGCTTCCAATGCAGGGGGCGTGGGTTAGATCCCTGGTCAGGGAACTAAGATCCCACATGCTGCGCGGTGTGGACAAAAAAAAAAAAAAAAAAAAAAAGGAATCACTTCTCCATCTATTAGCACTGAGGCTGTGTCTAGTAGCCAGTACTTCGCCCAAGCCCACCAATCTAATTTGCTGCTTCCAATCTTTTGCATTTGTTAGCCTTGCATGAAAACAAAGAGTAAAGCAGTTCTGAGTAAACCAGTTCTGAAGTGCTCTCCAATGAAGAAAACCTTGGCTTCTTTTTTATCCCTTCCTGGACTCTGTTGCTTAGGAACAGAGTTTCAAATAAATGAGAGCTTAATGGAACTTTTCCTCTATTATTTCACATATATGAGTCTTGTCTCCTCCCCAGACTATTATCTACATATAGACAAAAATATGCCTTGAATGTTGTCCTTGTCGTTGTTGTTGTTGTAATCTGCCACAACCCCAGCCTGCACCTAAAGGTAACTATTCCCAGAGGATGAGAGAGTTCATCTCACCCAACTTTCCAGGTTGGAAGAAATTTTTCAAATGTGAGAGACATACTAGAACTGTCAAGAATTCACAGCAGCATAAATTGTGAAACATAAATCACACTTCTGTTTGTTTTGTAATTGAGACATTGCAATGTTTTTATCAAAATAAAAAACAAAAACGAGGTGGGTTCCATCCAGCCATCAACCCCTCCATATCTAAGAAATCTGCCTCTCCCCTCTTATCTAAGTAATGCTGCAACCAGGCACACAGGTAGCAAAACATTTGCTGGGTTTGATCCATGGCCCAAAGAATATATGAACAGTCAGACTCTGCAGACCTCACCACCACCAGTCTCATATTGCTGTGGGGTAAGCCGGGATGATAGCAGAGACCCTCATGTCATAACTCTGGGAGCCCAGAAATACATCTTGGTGATATGATAGCAGAACATTCTGATTTAATCTTTAGTACCAACTCCAATTAATTGGTGTGTGGGTCACTCGGATTACTGGGTTGAGAAGAATTCTGAGTCTGTATCAGGACATCTCTTAAAAATGTTCTGAGATCAATTCATGATGTCTGCGGACTTCCCTGGCAGTCCAGCGGTTAAGACTCTGTGCTTTCAATGCAGGGGGTGCGGGTTCGATCCCTGGTCAGGGAACTAAGATCCCACAGGCCACGAAGTGTGACCAAAAAAAAAAAAAAAAAATTCATGATGTCTGCCTAGCACGTGGGATGGGAGGTAGTGACACATGGGCAAGGTAGCTGCCATCCTGGATTCAACTGCCTTGGTAGAGATTCACAGGGTGTATTGGCTCAATACTGGAGAGCCCTGGGCTTCCCTGGTCCTCATTTTTCTGGTCTCTTGGGCGAATGCACAGCCTTTTCAAACTGTGACCGACTGGTGTTAGCTCATTAAAAACTTTGTGAAAAGAGTGAGCTACCAGTACTTGCAACAACTTGAATAACTTGCAGATATTATGCTGACTGAAAGAAATTAGACACAAAAGCCTGTATGATTCCAATTACACCAAGTTCAAAAACAGGCAAAACTAATTTATAATTTGTGATGATAGGAGTCAGAATAGTAGTTACCTCCTGGGATAGTATAGACCAGGAAGAATGACCATTGTGGGGTGCTGACAGGTTCAGTATCAAGATCCAGTGGTGTTCACATGGGTGTATACAAATTTATATTTTTATACTTAAGATCAGTGTCCTTTACATACCTTAACTAAACACGTTACATTGCAATGTTAAAATATCTCTGGTAAGAGCAGCCATAGAAGCATGCAGTTTTGATTTGTTTACCAAGCACCCTGCCTTCAAAAATCTCATCTTATTTCCATCCACCAAAGCCCCATGAAATAAGCATTACTATACCATCTCCATGTTACAGTTGAGGAAACTGAGAACTACAGGAAGTAGAAACTGCCCAAGATCACATGGTTAAAGATACCCTGCCATATATTTGTAATTTTCTTTAAAAATATGTCAAGGAGGGAATTCCCTGGCAGTCCAGTGATTAGGACTCTTCACTTCCACTGCCAGGGGGCTGGGTTCGATCCCTGGTCGGGGAGCTAAGATCCTGCCAGCCGTGTGATGCAGCCAAAAAAAAAAAAAAAAAAAAGTCAAGAAAAGCTGAATTAATAAAGCCTATTATGAAGAATGGGTTTTGAATATGAATCATAAAAATTATTATGATTTGGTCTCACATAATTATACCAAGTCAAATACAGAGGACTTTGCTAATTTTTAGTTGCAAAAACCAAGCAGAGTATATCCAACACCCTTTCCTGATAAAAACACTCAACAAACTAGGAACAGAAGAGAAGTGTTCAACCTAATAAAGTCAAGTCTTGTACACTGAGAAGTACAAAACTTTGTTGAAAGAAATTAAACATCTAAATAAGTTGAAAGACACCCCATATTCATGGATTGGAAGACTTCTTATTGTTGGGTCACAAAACTCCCCAAATTTATCTACAGATTCAATACAACCCCTATATAAATATGAGCTGCCTTTTTTTGCAGAAATGGATAAGTTGCATTTTAAAATTCATATGGAATTTTAAAGGACCTTGAATAGTCAAAACAAAATTGGAGTACTCACACTTCCCAATTTCAAAACTTACTGCAAATCTACAGTAATCAAAACAATGTAGTCCTGGTCACTCTCACTTTCTGAGATGGACTGCATTCTGTCAATGGAATGCGTATCTTTCTAAAGAAATCTGCTTTCTCTCTACTTGGGCTCACTCTTGAATTCCTTCCTGAGCGAAGCCAAGGACCCTCACTTGGCGGCCCGTCCCAGGGACTTGCCTGAGACCTGGAATGTGACCATCCTCTTGCGCCCCATTTATTTCCTTTTCCTGCAACACAGCTGGCAGAACCGGGGAAGGAGGTAACTGGGGGAGGAGGTAACTGGGGGATCTCAGAGGAACCGGGCCCAGGAGTCACCCTTGGGTCTCTCATCACAACAGAGAGAAGCTCTCTGTGGTCCAGGAGCTCAAGCAGAGAAGCCAAGTCACGGCCTGGCCCTGGGGATGAGGGCGATGGTAAGATTGGGTTAGCCACTTGCTTAGGGTGACGGTTTTGCTCCTTGACAAGCAAATGCACACCTGGTGGCTGGAACTTTGAGGAAAAGGCAAAACCCAGATGGTACCTTGTAGGCATCATTCTGGCAGGGAACACAGACCTTTGGTTCTGCATCAAAACCCACACTTGGCCTTCTCAAGATGGCCCCCAGTGGTAGGGACAACCTCCTGCCATGCCTTTCGCTGGGCTCCCTTGTTGGAATCTCTGACCTACTGTGACACTGTGTATCTGGTGCACGACCACCTGGATCTCACGGACCAGAGCGACACACGTCCCCACGCCTCGTGCTGGTGACACCATCTCCCTGAGGGTCTCCATGTTCAGCCTGGGAGCCCACCTCTCAGTCCCACGTTCTATATGCTTGTTCACAGGGACACCTGCACTGGCCCTCAATGTTCCAGCCTCCTCCCAAAGCTCATGAACATCCCATGACCAGCGGCAGCTATCTGGTCTTTATTACTTACCCCAAACAATGCCCTGGCAGTCACTCTGCTGAGCATGCTGCCCTGTGACTCTCCTTCCAGAAGAGAATCTGTTTTAAAGTTCAAGTACACATTCCTCAATTCAGAGCGGAAGCTGAGCGACATTTATAGTGAGCCACCGGCTTGGTTTCAGGTGGTTCAGAGGGACTAGGCGCCCCTGAAGAGCAATGTGGGGGAATCGGATTTAGGTGAGGGTTTTTTTTTCGGGGGAGGGAGGGTATCTGGGATTGCTCCTTAAAAGTATCTTCAGTTGGGCTTCCCTGGTGGCGCAGTGGTTAAGAATCCGCCTGCCAATGCAGTGAACACGGGTTCGAGCCCTGGTCCGGGAAGATCCCATATGCCATGGAGCAACTAAGCCCGTGCGCCACAACTACTGAGCCTGCGCTCTAGATACCGCGAGCCACGACTACAGAGCTTTCGAGCCACAACTACTGAAGTCCGCGCGCCTAAAGCCCATGCTCCGCAACAAGAGAAGCCACCACAATGAGAAGCCCGCGCACCGCAATGAAGAGTGGCCCCCGCTCGCTGCAACCAGAGAAAGCCCGCGCGCAGCAGCGAAGACCCAACGCAGCCAAAAATAAATAAATAAATAAATACATTTATTTTTTAAAAAAAACTCTTCAGCTCTATTTTAAAAAAAAAAATATCTTCAGCACACACAAAAAAACCAATTTGTAGCTACATATGGTGACGCATGTTAACCAGACTTATTGTGGTGATCATTTCACAATATACACAAATATTGAGTCATTATGTTGTAAACCTGAAACTAATATACAGTCAGCCCTCCATATCCGCAGGATCTGTATCCATGCATTCAACCAACTGAGGTTTGAAAATAGTAGCAACAACCAAAAAATCCAGAAAGTTCCAAAAAGCAAAACTTGAATTTGCTGTGCACCAGCAACTATTTATATAGCATTTACATTGTATTAGGTATTGTAAGTAACCTAGAGATGATTTAAAGTATACTAGAGGATGTTATATGCAAATACTACACCATTTTATAATAAGGGACTTGAGCACCCTCAAATTTTGGTATCTGAGGGGGATTCTGGAACGAATCCCCTGAGGATAGCAAGAGATAACTATAATGTTATATGTCAATTATATCTCAATAAAATATGCAAAAAAGCCCACCCCCATTAACAGATACAAACTACTATACATAAAATAGATAAGCAACAAGGATTTACTGTACAGCACAGGGAATTATATTCAACATCTTGTAATAACCTATGATGGAATATAATCAGAAAAAAATATATAACCGAATCACTATGCTGTACACCTGAAACTAACACAATATTGTAAATCAACTATACCTCAATTAAAAAAAAGTTCTCAGTAAAACAACAAAAACAACAACAAAACCCAGACAAAACAAAACAAAAACAGTGTGGCCCTGACATAAAGATAGATATATAGATCAATGGAATAGAACTGAGAGTCCAGAAATAAACCCATACATCTATGGTCAATTGATTTTCAACAGGAGTACCAAGACCATTCAATAGGGAAAGAACAGTCTTTCAACAAACCGTGCTGGGACAACTGGATATTCAGATGCAAAAGAATGAATTTATATCCCTACCTCTCACCATATACAAAAAAGGACTCAAAATGGATCAAAGACCTAAATGTAAGAACTAAAACTATAAAACTCTTAGAAGGAAACATAGGTATAAATCTTTGTGACCTTCAATTAGGCAACAGTTTCTTAAATATGACACAAAAAGCACAAGCAACAAAAGAAGAAAATAGATACATTGGACTTCACCAACATTAAAAACTTTTGTGCACCAAAGTCCATTATCAAGAAAGTGAAAGGACAACTCACAAAATGAGAGAAAATACTGGCAAATTCCATACCTGACAAGGGGTTAATATTCAGAATACATTTTTAAAAAATTTTTTTAAATTAATTTATTTTATTTTTGGCTGTGTTGTGCATTTGTTGCTGCGCGCGGGCTTTACTCTAGTGGCGGCGAGCAGGGGCTACTCTTCGTTGCGGTGCGCGGGCTTCTATTGCAGTGGCTTCTCTTGTTGCGGAGCACGGGCTCTAGGCGTGTGGGCTTCAGTAGTTGTGGCGTGTGGGCTCAGTAGTTGTGGCTCGCGGGCTCTAGAGTGCAGGCTCAGTAGTTGTGGTGCGCAGGCTTAGTTGCTCCGCAGCATGTGGGATCTTCCTGGACAAGGGCTCAAACCTGTATCCCCTGCACTGGCAGGCAGATTCTTAGCCACTGTGTCACCAGGGAAGCCCCAGAATACAATTTTAAAAAAGGAACTTCCCTGGTGGTCCAGTGGTTAAGAATCTGCCTTCCAGTGAGGGGGATGTGGGTTCGATCCCTGGTCGGGGGACTAAGATCCCACATGCCACAGAGCAACTAAGCCCACGTGCTGCAACTACTGAGCACGCAAGCCACAACTAGAGAGAAGCCTGCGTGCCCCAAAGAAGAGCCCACGCACCGCAACGAAAGATCCCGAATGCCACAACAAAGATCCAGTGCAACCAAGACCCAACGGAGCCAAAAATAAATAAATAAATAAATATTTTTAAAAAAATAAATAAAATTATCTTTAAAAAAAAAAGCTATTACAACTCAAAAACAAAAAACACAAACAACCCAATTAAAAAGCACTGAATTGTACACTTTAAATAGTTAAAATGGTGAATTTTATGTTATGTGAATTTTAACTCAAAAAATAGTGTGTTGAAGTAATGAAAAGAAAACATGTTTGAGGGTAGGGGATTAAGAGGTACAAACTATTATGTATAAATAAGCTAAAGGATATATTGTACAACATGGGGAATATAGCCAATATTTTATAACTATAAATGGAGTATAACCTATAAAATTGTGAATCACTATATTGTACGCCTGTAAATTATGTAATACTGTACATAAACAAAAAGAAAACATGTTTTGGTGCCTACCACACAAACCTAGTTTAGAACTGGGGCTCTTCCCTTCAGCCATATGGCAAGGTGCATCATCTGCCTCCATTTCCCCATCTGTGAAAGAGACACTAACTTCCACACCAGGACACATTCTGAGGATTCATTGAGAATACAGGTAAAGGACCTGGCACAAAATATGCATCCAATATATATTTACACAATAAATAAACAATAATGACAGGAGTAATAGTCAATAACATCTATTGAGCCCTCATGCTGAATCAGATGGCTTACATAGAATACCTCATTTAATCATCCCAACAATAGCTCGATGAGGTAGGTACAGATTACAGCTGAGGAAATAGAAGCTTCGAGAGGTTGAATGACTTGCCCAGGGTCACACCATTATTAAGTAGTGTGGCTGGCATCTGATACCCCAGCAAGTAATAGAAAATCTTTATTGAGCACTTTGTTCTAAGTAAGACACCAAACTGAACATTTTACAAGAAATAGCTCATTTAGCCCACACAACAACTGCATGAAATGAGCGTTATTATCGTCCCCATTTTGTACATTAGATACTGGAGAAACAGAGAAGTTGAATAGCTTGCCCAAGGTCACACAGCTTGTAGGGGCAGAGCTGGGATTCTTACTGTAAATACAACCTGCTTAGCCACTATGCTTATACTGCCTACATCCAAATGAATAAATGGACAGAGAGATACACATGAAACCGAGCAAGAGCTCGTGTGCCCGTGATGCAGAAAGCCAAACTCTGACAGCGGGCATTTGCAGCAAAGTAAGGATTTATTTGCAGGGCATCAAGCTAAGGAGTGGGAGACAAGTCTCAGATCCACTTCGTCTTGGTCTTTGAGTTAGGGATGTTTTAAGGGGGAAGAACAAAGGAACTAGGATTAATCATCGTCTTGTGACATTTCTTAATCATGGTTTCAGGAATCAGGAGGTCTCCTTTTTATAATTCTCTGTCCAGGCGGTCCATGGCTTGAGGATCTGTGGGCTCATCTTGCCCTAGAGAAACAACCTGAGTTTGTAAGTTAATGATGACGTAGTAGCAATTTTAGTACATTGATGATGTTATCAACAATAGCTGACTCTGGTTGATTAGTGTTCAGTTAGCACAGGATTGAGGCCAGAGGGGACAAAAAAGGGATTGAGGTCAGAGGAGACAAGCAGGGGAATAAAGTTTTGGATAGAGAGATTAGTCATAAACTCAGTACGGGAACTCGGTTTTAGGGAGACTCGGTTTCACACATAAACAAACACATAAATAAAGTGTGATGGACATGGGAGCAAGTGTGACCTTCCTGGGGAACAGGCCAAAGTTAGCAATAGGCATAGGTCAGGCCCAGCAGAACCTGGACAGTGGGGAGTCGGGGGAGATCCTGGTGCCCTGGAGGGGCCCCTGCACTTGAGCTAATGGTGGGTTACAAGACGTACTTCATACCCCTTCAACTGAGCACGTGCAGGCCATGTAACAGGCACCAGGCCCTAGGGAGCCACATAGGTTCCAGTAATGGATTGATGACTCCTTGGTCCTCATGCCAGAGAAACCCACATCCTCACCCAGGTCCAGGCCCAACACAGAGGTAGACTAGAAATCCCCCTCCACTGGAAAAGAAAGGTCCACATCCAATCTCAGAATATCCTGTTGGCTCTACCCTCAAAATATATCCAGAACCCCACCTCTTCTCACCATCTTCACTGCTGTCACTCTGACTCATTTCACCATCATTTCTTGCCTGGATATTTGCAGTAGCCCCCAGTGGTAGGCAGAATATTGGCCTTCCAAAGATGTCCACATTCTATAGACTGTCATCTTAAGTGGCAAAAAGGGCTTTGCAGAAGAATTAAATTAAGGATCTGAGATGGGGAGATTATCCTGGTGGGCCCAATGCAATCACAAGAAGAAAGCAGGAGGGTCATAGTCAGAGAGAGAATGGAAGATGCTACCTTTCTGGCTTTGAAGCCAGAAAGGGGTCACAAGCCAAGGAATGCAGGTGGTTTCTAGAAACTGGAAAAGGCATGGGAATGGATTCTCCCCAAGAGCCTCCGGAAGGAACACAGCCCTGCCAGTAACTTGATCTCAGTCCATTGAGAACCATACCAGACCTCCAACACTGAAAGATAATAAACTTGAGTAGTTTTAAGCCACAGAGTTTGTAGTAATTTGTTACAGCAGCAATAGGAAACTAATACACTTCCTCACTGGCCTTCCTGTCTCCACCCTTACCCGCTCCAGCACATTCTCTAAATGGCAGCCTGAGGGGTCCTTTAAAAAATACATGTCAGATCCACTGCTCACAGCCCCCCCGATGGCTCCCCACATACCTCAGAGTAAAAGCCAAAGGCCTTTCAATGTCCCTCAAGTCCCTATATGATGTGTCATGATCCTCCCGTCACCTCACTGCCTTTCCAACTCCTCGCTGCAGCCACACTGGCCTCTCTACTGTTCTTCAAACACAGCAGGGCCCTCCAGCCTTAGGGCATTGCTTTGCAAGGGCTGTGCCCTCTCCCTGACATGCTGTTTCCCAGATAACCACATGGCTCATTTCCTCTTCCTTGAGTCTTTTCCTAAATGTTTCCTTCCTAGTGAGGCTTTCCAGGCCACCCCAAATAATGCTGCAACCTGCCCCACACCCCATACTCCCCAAACCTCTACTTGCCTCTAGTTTTTCTCTTTTCTACAGTAATTTATCACCTCCTAACATATTATATAATTTGCTTATTTACTTTGTTATTTATCTTCTGCTTCCTCTACAGGGGAACTCCACAGATCATTACCTGTTTGGTTCACTGTGTACTGCCAATGCCTAGAACTATGCCTGGCATATAGTAGGTGCTCATTAAATATTTGTTGAGTGAATAAATGAATGGACTGAGGTAGCTGTGACCTGGGGATCAGGAGAGCAGGATCTGAACTCAGTTTGCCATGACAAGACCCTTTCGCTTTCTGGGCTTCAGTTTACTCTCTGTGATTCTATACAGAGAAGTTGGGCCTTGGCCTCCTGCCTCAGGTTCTGTGCCTGACCATACACCAGCCATCCTTGGCCAGTAGGGGGTCACCCCCAACCCTGAGGTAGAATCTACTAAACTCCCTGACACCACCACCCTTCAGGTCCTGAGAATCCACGGGGCACTTGCTGGCAGCCTTGGGGGTTGGGAGCATTTGAAGCTGCCACCTCCACTCCTTCCTCCCCAGGGGTGATAAAATTGGTGCAACCGGTTCTCCTGGGCCAGGCAGGATACCTGCTCTGTCAACTGAGACTTCCAAGCCACCGCCTTTGTCATTTGTCCCAGATATTCTCAGCTCCCTTTTAAGACAAAGGAAAGAGTCCTTTATAACCAGACGTTACCTCCCAACTCTCTCTCAGCCTATGTGGCGGACTCGTACTGGGGGAAACTTACGCTTGGCCTCTGTGAGGTGGGAGGAGGGGATGTGCGGAGGAGGCCTTGTTCGTTCAAAATATCTCAAGAAATATTGATGGAGCAATTCCTGGGAAGTTCTAGGCACTGTAGATATACCAGTGAACAAAACAGAAAAAAGTCCTTGTCCTTGTGGGTTTCTAATGAGGGGAACAGACAATAAAGAAACGTCTAATATAATGTCAAGGGTGATGAATAAGCAGGGTAAGGGACTAGAGAATGATGGGAGTGGGTGGGGGTTATTTTAGACAGATTAGCCAGGGAAGGCCTCTCTGAGGAAGTGACTTTTGGACAAAGGTGAATAGAAGGAGGGAGCCAGCCATAAAAAATCTGGGAGAAGAGCATTCTAGACAGAGGGAACAGCAAGTGCAAAGGCCCCGAGGCAGGAACTAGTTTATATGATGCAAGAACAGCTAGGGGGCAGGTGTGGCTGGAGTGGAGTGAAATAAGAAAAGAGTGGTAGGAGGGCTTACCTGGTGGCGCAGTGGTTAAAGAATCCGCCAGCCAAGGCAGGGGACACGGGTTCGAGCCCTGGTCCGGGAAGATCCCACATGCCACGGAGCAACTAAGCCCGTGCGCCGCAAATACTGAGCCTGCGCTCTAGAGCCCGTGAGCCACAACTGCTGAGCCCGAGTGCCGCAACTACTGAAGCCTGCGTGCCTAGAGCCCATGCTCCGCAACAAGAGAAGCCACTGCAATGAGAAGCCCGCACACCGCAACGAAGAGCTGCCCCTGCTCGCCACCGCTAGAGAAAGCCTGCGCGCGGCAACGAAGACCCAACGCAGCAAAAAAATAAAAAATAAACAAAATAAATAAATTTAAAGAAATAAGAAAAGAGTGGTAGGAGACGAAGGCTGCATGGTATAGAACCTTGAAATCTATAGGGAAAACTTTAGATTTCACCCTGGGAGGGATTGGAAGCCACTGGAGGGTTTTAAACAAGAAAGTGGCATAATCTGATCAGGCTCTAGAGAGATCCTTTGGGCTACTGTCAAGAGAATGGATCATGGTGGGGGAAGAGAGAAAGCAGGGAGACCAAAGAGAAGGCTGATGGGCTTCCCTGGTGGCGCAGTGGTTAAGAATCCGCCTGCCAATGCAGGGCACACGGGTTCAAGCCCCGGTCCAGGAAGATCCCACATGCCGCGGAGCAACTAAGCCCTTGTGCCACATCTACTGAGCCCGCGCGCCTAGAGCCCGTGCTCTACAACAAGAGAAGCCACTGCAATGAGAAGCCCACGCACCGCAATGAAGAGTAGCCCCCACTCACCACAACTAGAGAAAGCCTGCGTGCAGCAACAAAGACCCAGTGCAGCCAAAAATAAATAAAATAAAATAAATTAATTAAAAAAAAGAGAAAGCTGGGCTTCCCTGGTGGTGCAGCGGTTGAGAATCTGCCTGCCAATGCAGGGGACATGGGTTCGAGCCCTGGTCTGGGAAGATCCCACATGCCGCGGAGCAACTGGGCCCGTGAGCCACAACTACCAAGCCTGCACGTCTGGAGCTTGTGCTCCACAACGGGACAGGCCGCGATAGTGCGAGGCCCGCGCACCGCGATGAAGCGTGGCCCCCGCTTGCCGCAACTAGAGAAAGCCCTTGCACAGAAACGAAGACCCAACACAGCCAAAAATAAATATAAATAAATAAATAAATAAATAAATAAAAGAGAAGGCTGATGATACGGTCATCCATGCAGGAGAGCCTGGTGGCCTGGACAGGGTAGTGTGGCCAAGGAGATGAGCTGTGGCTGGAGCCTCAGAGAAATGGTTCCAAAAATAACCATCTCATCAGAGCTGGTGAGAGCTTTAGAAATCCTAAGACTAGGCAGGAGTTCTGGAGTCTGTCAGTCCGGGACTGGAGGCCCAGCTCCACACATTCCAGCTGTGAGTCCTTGGGCAAGTTGTTATACCTCTCTGAGCCTTGGTTTCCCCACCTGTAAAATGGACATGATAAGAGAGCTTGCTTCCAAGGGGTGTCTTGAGGACTCAGTAACATATAAATAAGGCACAGAGCACAGGGCGTGGCACTTAGTATACAGTCAGTAAAGCCATGACTCAACTCCCCACATTTATTGATAGAGAAACTGAGGGCAGCTCTGGCTTAGAGGCAGACAGAGGACTGGACAAAAAGGAAGCAGAATTTACAGGGTTCCTCAAAGTCATATACCCACAGAGTCTATAAATAAGATGAATGAGTGAAGTGGGCCAGGGACATGAAAAATCATGTGGCCCTGCCTGGCCATCTTGCTTTTCCACTTCTCAGACACATGTAATATATGTGCTCACCTAAAGGGCTGGCTAGCCCAGCTCCACCTGACTACTGCCCCATGGTACCAGATATCCCATTTTTCTTTTTCTTTTTCTTTTTTTTTTTTTTTTTGTGGGCACACCACACACCTTGCAGGATCTTAGTTCCCTGACTGGGGATTGAACCCACGCACTCAACAGTGAAGGGCCGGAGTCCTAACCACTGGACAACCAGGGAATTCCCCCATTTTTCAATAGAATTCAGAAACCCAGATTTTTATGTGAAATCTCCCAACTTTAAATTACATTTTCTAATTACTTCTAGAGTACAGGAACACAGTAAATTTTTATATATTTGTCTTACTATTATTTCAGCATCCTTGCTAATATTTCCTCCTTTCCAATCCTTACATCATTTATTTTTCTTGCCTTGTTCCTTTGGCTAGACCTCCAACATAATGTTGAAGTCATGATAGCAGGCACCATGGTCTTGTTCCTGACACAGAAGGAATGAATCTTACTTTTCATGATTGCAGGTCTCTAATTTCATTATTTTAAAATGTTGGCTCATTTTTCAAACATTGTGAATGTCAAAGTCTATCAACCTGTGGGCTGCCAACTTGTGATCTCTGCTTTACCAGAATTCTCTCCCTCAGTTGCAACAACAGTCTCATTGGGTAGGTACTATTATTCTCCCCATTTGACATATGAGGACCCCAAGGTTCAGAGAGGTGAAGTGACTTGCCACAGTTACACAGCTGGGAAGAGGCAGAGCCAGGATTCAAACCCAGCTCTGCCTGATGCCAAAATCTGTGGGACCCTGGATGCCCAGGTCAGTTCCTCTTTATACTACACCCTGTCCTGCATCTAGGGGCTCTGGGGTCCTGGAGAAGCTCTGTCATCAACTTTGAGTGACCCTTGACCATGGGCCTTCCGCTCTCTGGGCCTCAGTCTCTCATCTGCCAACCTGGGACACGTTCAGCTATGAGAACCCCAATAGTGCCCCAGCCTCCTCCCCCGTAGTCCAACTGCACATCTGTTAAGTATTATACCTGATCTTGATATGGCCCTTGTTTGGGGGCCTGGCTATGTCACTTACTGCTGTGTGACTTGGGTTGCTTAACCTTGCCTCATCTCAGCTGTAAAATATGATTAAAAGTAGCACCTACCTTAAAGTGCTTAGGACACACCAGGCATGATATAAGTGCCTAGTAAACTTTAGTCCTTGTGATTATTGGTAAGTGCATGCATGTGTACATTGGCAGGAAGAAAAGAGAAATATAATTTAAATAGTTGTATTAGGATGGAGATGTGGTTTTTAACATTTTTTACTATCACTGTTACAATTTTTTAAAAAACGTTTAATGCCACCCATGACTCTTCCATTATAGAGAATATATTCATTGTAGAGAATAAAATTCCTTAACCCAACATCCAAGGCTCTCTCTGATTAGACATCAACCCATATTTCAGTAGAGCAGAGTGGCTAAGGCCACGTGGAGGCAGGCCACCCAGCCTGAATCCCAACTCTCTGACTTATTAGCTGTGTGAGTTTGGGCAAGAAACTTTACCTTTCTGTGCCTATGTTTCCTCATCTGTAAAATAAGGAAAGTGACAATTCTCACCTGATGGGGCTGAGGTGATACGACATAAAAGGCTTATAGCACAGTGTCGATCACATGGAGGCTCGAAGCATATTAGTGATTATCATGATCTACCCACTTCCCCCAAATCTCTGTCACCCTGGACCATTCACCAGCCCCAGAACACAACATACCTTGAGCAGTGTCATACCTCGAGGTCTTTGCTCATGCCCTGCTCTACTTGGCGTGCCTTCTTCTTCTTCTTTTTTTTTTAATTTTTAAATTTTATTTATTTTTTTATACAGCAGGTTCTTATTAGTTATCCATTTTATACATATTAGTGTATATATGTCAATCCCAATCTCCCAATTCATCCCACCACCACCACCCCCCGCCACTTTCCCCCCTTGGTGTCCATACGTTTGTTCTCTACATCTGTGTCTCTATTTCTGCCCTGCAAACCAGTTCATCTGTACCATTTTTCTAGGTTCCACATATAGGCGTTAATATATGATATTTGTTTTTCTGACTTACTTCACTCTGTATGACAGTCTCTAGATCCATCCACATCTCTACAAATGATCCAATTTCGTTCCTTTTATGGCTGAGTAATATTCCACTGCATATATGTACCACATCTTCTTTATCCATTCGTCTGTCGATGGGCATTTAGGTTGCTTCCATGACCTGGCTATTGTAAATAGTGCTGCAATGGACATTGGGGTTCATGTGTCTTTTTGAATTATGGTTATCTCAGGGTATATGCCCAGTAGTGGGATTGCTGGGTCGTATGGTAATTCTATTTTTAGTTGTTTAAGGAACCTCCATACTGTTCTCCATAGTGGCTGTATCAATTTACATTCCCACCAACAGGGCAAGAGGGTTCCCTTTTCTCCACACCCTCTCCAGCACTTATTGTTTGTAGATGTTTTGATGATGGCCATTCTGACCAGTGTGAGGTGATACCTCACTGTAGTTTTGATTTGCATTTCTGTAATGATTAGTGATGTTGAGCATCCTTTCATGTGTTTGTTGGCCATCTTCTTTGGAGAAATGTCTATTTAGGTCTTCTGCCCATTTTTGGATTGGGTTGTTTGTTTTTTTGATATGGAGCTGCATGAGCTGCTTGTATATTTTGGAGATTAATCCTTTGTCCATTGATTCATTTGCAAATATTTTCTCCCATTCTGAGGGTTGTCTTTTCGTCTTGTTTGTAGTTTCCTTTGCTTTGCAAAAGCTTTTAAGTTTCATTAGGTCCCATTTGTTTATTTATTTATTTTTTAAAAAGATTTATTGATTGATTAATTGATTGATTGATTGACTGCTATGTTGGGTCTTCGTTTCTGTGCTAGGGCTTTCTCTAGTTGCGGCAAGTGGGGGCCACTCTGCATCGCAGTGTGCAGGCCTCTCACTATTGTGGACTCTCTTGTTGCGGAGCACAGGCTCCAGACGCGCAGGCTCAGTAGTTGTGGCTCACAGGCCCAGTTGCTCCGCGGCATGTGGGATCCTCCCAGACCAGGGCTCGAACCCGTGTCCCCTGCATTAGCAGGCAGATTCTCAACCACTGTGCCACCAGGGAAGCCCCCCATTTGTTTATTTTTGTTTATTTTTGTTTTTATTTCCATTGCTCTAGGAGATGGATCAAAAAAGATCTTGCTCTGATTTATGTCAAAGAGTGTTCTTCCTATGTTTTCCTCTAAGAGTTTTAGGTGTCCGGTCTTACATTTAGGTCTCTAATCCATTTTGAGTTTATTTTTGTGTATGGTGTTAGGGAGTGTTCTAATTTCCTTCTTTTACATGTAGCAGTCCAGTTTTCCCAGCACCACTTATTGAAGAGACTGTCTTTTCTCCATTGTATATCCTTGCCTCCTTTGTCATAGATTAGTTGACCATAGGTGTGTGGGTTTATCTCTGGGCTTTCTATCCTGTTCCATTGATCTATGTTTCTGTTTTTGTGCCAGTACCATATTGTCTTGATTACTGTAACTTTGTAGTATAGTCTGAAGTCAGGGAGTCTGATTCCTCCAGCTCCGTTTTTTTCCCTTAAGACTGCTTTGGCTATTCGGGGTCTTTTGTGTCTCCATACAAATTTTAAGATGATTTGTTCTAGTTCTGTAAAAAATGCCATTGGTAATTTGATAGGGATTGCATTGAATCTGTAGATTGCTTTGGGTAGTATAGTCACTTTCACAATATTGATTCCTCCAATCCAAGAACATGGTATATCTCTCCATCTGTTGGTATCATCTTTAATTTCTTTCATCAGTGTCTTATAGTTTTCTGCATACAGGTCTTTTGTCTCCCTAGGTAGGTTTATTCCTAGGTATTTTATTCTTTTTGTTACAATGGTAAATGGGAGTGTTTCCATAATTTCTCTTTCAGATTTTTCATCATTAGTGTATAGGAATGCAAGAGATTTCTGTGCATTAATTTTGTATCCTGCAACTTTACCAAATTCATTGATTAGCTCTAGTAGTTTTCTGGTGGCATTTTTAGGATTCTCTATGTATAGTATCATGTCATCAGCAAACAGTGACAGTTTTACTTCTTTTCCAATTTGGATTCCTTTTATTTCTTTTTCTTTTCTGATTGCCGTGTCTAGGACTTCCAGAACTATGTTGAATAATAGTGGTGAGAGTGGACATCCTTGTCTCGTTCCTGATCTTAGAGGAAATGCTTTCAGTGTTTCACCATTGAGAATGATGTTTGCTGTGGGTTTGTCGTATATGGCCTTTATTATGTTGAGGTAGGTTCCCTCTATGCCCACTTTCTGGAGAGTTTTTATCATAAATGGGTGTTGAATTTTGTCAAAAGCTTCTTCTCCATCTATTGAGATGATCATATGGTTTTTATTCTTCAATTTGTTAATATGGTGTATCACATTGATTGACTTGCGTATATTGAAGAATCCTTGCATCCCTGGGATAAATCTCACTTGATCATGGTGTATGATCCTTTTAATGTGTTGTTGGATTCTGTTTGCTAGTATTGTGTTGAGGATTTTTGCGTCTATATTCATCAGTGATATTGGTCTGTAATTTTCTTTTTTTGTAGTATCTTTGTCTGGTTTTGGTATCAGGGTGATGGTGGCCTCATAGAATGAGTTTGGAAGTGTTCCTTCCTCTGCAATTTTTTGGAAGAGTTTGAGAAGGATGGGTGTTAGCTCTTCTCTAAATGTTTGATAGAATTCACCTGTGAAGCCATCTGGTCCTGGACTTTTGTTTTTTGGAAGATTTTTAATCACAGTTTCTATTTCATTACTTGTGATTGGTCTGTACATGTTTTCTATTTCTGTTTGTGTATGGTGTTAGGGAGTGTTCTAATTTCATTCTTTTACACTTAGCAGTCCAGTTTTCCCAGCACCACTTATTGAAGAGACTGTCTTGGAAGGTTATACCTTTCTAAGAATTTTTCCATTTCTTCCAGGTTGTCCATTTTATTGGCATAGAGTTGCTTACAGTAGTCTCTTAGGATGCTTTGTATTTCTGCGGTGTCTGTTGTAACTTCTCCTTTATCATTTCTAATTTTATTGATTTGAGTCCTCTCCCTCTTTTTCTTGATGAGTCTGGCTAACGGTTTATCAATTTTGTTTATCTTCTCAAAGAACCAGCTTTTAGTTTTATTGATTTCTGCTCTGATCTTTATGATTTCTTTCCTTCTACTAACTTTGGGTTTTGTTTGTTCTTCTTTCTCTAGTTCCTTTAGGTGTAAGGTTAGATTGTTTATTTGAGATTTTTCTTGTTTCTTGAGGTAGGCTTGTATTGCTATAAACTTCCCTCTTAGAACTGCTTTTGCTGCATCCCATAGGTTTTGGATTGTCATGTTTTCGTTGTCATTTGTCTCTAGGTATTTTTTGATTTCCTCTTTGATTTCTTCAGTGATCTCTTGGTTATTTAGTAATGTATTGTTTAGCCTCCATGTGTTTGTGTTTTTTACGGTTTTCTCCCTGTAATTGATTTCTAATCTCATAGTGTTGTGGTCAGAAAAGATGCTTGATATGATTTCAATTTTCTTAAATTTACTGAGGCTTGATTTGTGACCCAAGATGTGATCTATCCTGGAGAACGTTCCGTGCGCACTTGAGAAGAAAGTGTAATCTGCTGTTTTTGGATGGAATGTCCTATAAATATCAATTAAATCTATCTGGTCTACTGTGTCATTTAAAGCTTGTCTTTCCTTATTAATTTTCTGTTTGGATGATCTGTCCATTGGTGTAAGTGAGGTGTTAAAGTCCCCCGCTATTACTGTGTTACTGTCAATTTCCTCTTTTATAGCTGTTAGCAGTTGCCTTATGTAATGAGGTACTCCCATGTTGGGTGCATATACATTTATAATTGTTATATCTTCTTCTTGGATTGATCCCTTGATCATTATGTAGTGTCCTTCCTTGTCTCTTGGAACATTCTTTATTTTAAAGTCTATTTTATCTGATAGGAGTATTGCTACTCCAGCTGTCTTTGATTTCCATTTGCATGGAATATCTTTTTCCATCCCCTCACTTTCAGTCTGTATGTGTCCCTAGGTCTGAAGTGGGTCTCTTGTAGACAGCATATATATGGGTCTTGTTTTTGTATCCATTCTGAGAGCCTGTGTCTTTTGGTTGGAGCATTTATTCCATTCAAATTTAAGGTAATTATCGATATGTATATTCCTATTACCATTTTCTTAATTTTTATGGGTTTGTTTTTGTAGGTCCTTTTCTTCTCTTGTGTTTCCCACTTAGAGAAGTTCCTTTAGCATTTGTTGTAGAGCTGGTTTGGTGGTGCTGAATTCTCTTAGCTTTTGTTTGTCTGTAAAGCTTTTGATTTCTCCATCGAATCTGAATGAGATCCTTGCCGGGTAGAGTAATCTTGATTGTAGGTTCTTCCCTTTCATCACTTTAAATATATCATGCCACTCCCTTCTGGCTTGTAGAGTTTCTGCTGAGAAATCAGCTGTTAACCTTATGGGAGTTCCCTTGTATGTTGTCATTTTTCCCTTGTTGCTTTCAATAATTTTTTCTTTGTCTTTAATTTTTGTCAATTTGATTACTATGTGTCTCGGCGTGTTTTTCCTTGGGTTTATCCTGCCTGGGACTCTCTGTGCTTCCTGGACTTGGCTGGCTATTTCCTTTCCCATGTTAGGGAAGTTTTCGACTATAATCTCTTCAAATATTTTCTCGGGTCTTCTCTCTCTCTTCTCCTTCTGGGACCCCTATAATGCGAATGTTGTTGCGTTTAATATTGTCCCAGAGGTTTCTTAGGCTGTCTTCATTTCTTTTCATTCTTTTTTCTTTAGTCTGTTCCACAGCAGTGAATTCCACCATTCTGTCTTCCAGGTCACTTATCCGTTCTTCTGCCTCAGTTATTCTGCTATTGATTCCTTCTAGTGTAGTTTTCATTTCAGTTATTGTATTGTTCATCTCTGTTTGTTTGTTCTTTAATTCCTCTAGGTGTTTGTTCTTTCATTCTTCTTTGTTAAACATTTCTTGCATCTTCTCGATCTTTGCCTCCATTCTTTTTCCAAGGGCCTGGATCATCTTTGCTATCATTATTCTGAATTCTTTTTCTGGAAGGTTTCCTATCTCCACTTCATTTAGTTGTTTTTCTGGGGTTTTATCTTGTTCCTTCACCTGGTACATAGCCCTCTGCCTTTCCATCTTGTCTATCTTTCTGTGATTGTGGTTTTTGTTCCACAGGCTGCAGGATTGTAGTTTTTCTTGTTTCTGCTGTCTGCCCTCTCGTGGATGAGGCTATCTAAGAGGCTTGTGCAAGTTTCCTGATGGGAGGGACTGGTGGTGGGTAGAGCTGGGTGTTGCTCTGGTGGGCAGAGCTCAGTAAAACTTTAATCCACTTTGTCTGCTGATGGGTGGGGCTGGGTTCCCTCCCTGTTGGTTGTTGGGCCTGAGGTAACCCAACACTGGAGCCTACCCAGCTCTTTGGTGGGGCTAATGGCGGACTCTGGGAGGGCTCACACCAAGGAGTACTTCCCAGAACTTCTGCTGCCAGTGTCCTTGTCCTCATGGTGAGCCACAGCCACACCCCGCCTCTGCAGGAGACCCTCCAACACTAGCAGGTAGGTCTGGTTCAGTCTCCTGTGGGGTCACTGCTCCTTCCCTCCTGGGTCCTGATGCACACACTACTTTGTGTGTGCCCTCCAAGAGTGGAGTCTCTGTTTCCCCCAGTCCTGTCGAAGTCCTGCAATCAAGTCTTGCTAGCCTTCAAAGTCTGAATCTCTAGGAATTCCTCCTCCCATTGCCAGACCCCCAGGCTGGGAAGCCTGAAGTGGGGCTCAGAACCTTCACTCCAGGGGGTGGACTTCGGTGGTATAAGTGTTCTCCAGTTTGTGAGTCATCCACCCAGCAGTTATGGGATTTGATTTTATTGTGATTGCGTCCCTCCTACCGTCTCATTGTGTCTTCTTCTTTGTCTCTGGATGTGGGGTATCTTCTTTGGTGAGTTCCAGTGTCTTCCTGTCGATGTTTGTTCAGCAGTTAGTTGTGATTCCGGTGCTCTCGCAAGAGGGAGTGATCGCACGTCCTTCTACTCCACTGTCTTGAACTAATCCCCCTGGCATGCCTTCTTCTATCCATCAAACACTCTGTGTCAAGGCCTAGATCGAGTGTTACCTCCCCCTCTGAGACTTCCTGTCCCCATCAGCCCCTCCCCTGGCCCTCCTGAGGGCTGGGTACGCTTACTGCCCTTACCCCCTCAGCTGTGCACTGCTGCCTCACTCGCCCCTCCCACTGCATCACACCCTTCCTGAGGATGTGGGGAACTCGACCTTGCTCTGAGCTCCAGCCACAGGCCCACACACAGATGCCTGAGGGATGTCAGCCTTCAGGGAAACTCAGTGATCAAATTGAGTCCGACAGTCCTCCTGCATCCTGCCCTGTTCCATCTCAGCCTCAGAGTCCTCTCCTGTAACTGAGGCAGTGTGGCCCAGCAGGGTGGTGGTGAAGACAAATAAGAAAGCACTGGTGAAGGCCCCTTTTCTCCCTCCCTGTCTCCCAGGGAGCCTAGTTTGCTTCCCCGCTGGACTAGCTGGAGATGGGGAAGGGAATGCTGGATGTGGGGGCACCTATGGCCATCCAGAGGCCTGCTCGAGATGGTCCTCTGACTCTGGTTAGAGTTTCTGATTCCAAAGGGTTTTAGGGCAAGGCCCAGGACCCTGCATTTTCAAAAGTGAGTTATAAACCCTTTCCTCCAGGGGTTTCCATGGGACATATTCTGAAATAACTGTTTTGGGTGCACCAAGCCTCTCTATGGCAATTGGGGCAGTGTAGCTGTGTGAGGAGCCAAGTGACCCCTCAGCCCGCACAAGCTTTGGAGCGCGGAATGCTGCCACCTAGGGGCTAAGAAAGAAATTGCCAAAGCTAGGGCCTGAGCCATGTTGATAAAAACATTTATTGAGCACTTTCTGAGTGCCGGGCACTACGCCAAACTCTATGCCAAACTCTTTGTACATTTCATCATACTGGATCCCAATGACAGCCCTATGAGGTAGTACTGTCATAAGCCCCATTGTACAGATGAGGAATGCAGGGCTCAGAGAGGTCAAGTGACTTATCCAAGGTCACACAGCAAGTAAGTGTCAGCGCTTGGATCTGAAGCCAGATCTGGCTGACAGCTGAACTCTAACCACAACACTCAAGTGCCTCCTACATGCCTACATCACAGAGTCGTCTGGGGATGCTGGGAGAACTGCATGTGAAACGGTTTAACAGGTAAGGGCTCCAACCATATCAGGCCCCTGAACAGCAGCTTAACTAGAGGCTGCCCCTAGGCAGCCTGGAGGAGGGGTGGGTGGGACTGCCCTGTCTTCTCTCTTAGGCAGCCTGACCACCAGCCTGGACCAGCCAGACCCTGGGCCATTCAGGCTCAGCTGCCTCAGATCCCAGAATGCTGCAGGGCTTCCCAGCAGGACAGGGGACACAGCGAGGTGGCCCTGGGCCAGGGTTTACAGAGCACGTTCCAAAAGGATTTTGACCAATGGCTCACTTCCACTGGGAAGGATCTCTAGTCTGCTCCTAGAGGCCCTGGACCCAAAGGTGAGCATCAGGCAGGATGTGGGAGCAAACACCATGGGTCCATCACTCCGAGGCCTGGATGTAGACAGGCACAGCAAGCATGGCACACGGGCCCTCAGCCCCTGCCTGCAGCTCTGCCAGGGCCAGGTTGGAGCCCAGGCCCTCGGCATGCCCGGGCACCACCAGCTCAGGTTCGCCCCCCACCGTCCCCCCCACTACGATGGACAGCACGGCATCCGGCTCCGAGAAGGGCGGCTTGCCTGGGGCGGCCTCGGGCACTGGCCCAGGCCCTGTGTCCTTCAGCTCCTCCAGCCCCAGCGGGTCAGGCAGGGGGGTCACCACCTTGCGGGCACCAGTGCTGCCGCTGCGGGGGGCTGCCCTCCTCCGGGGGGGCCGCCGGGCTTGCAGGTCCTTATCCTTTTGGGGGCCAAGGCGGCAGCGGTGGTCCTTGAGGTACTTGTGGCGGGAAAAGCCCTTGGCGCAGCCGGCACAGCGGAACTTGTAGTTGCCTGTGTGGGCGCGCTGGTGCTCGGCGAGGTGGGCACGGCGGCTGAAGGACTTGCTGCACAGGGCGCACTTGTGGAGCTTCATGCCTGGGGAGCGAAGGGAAGGCAGTGAGAGGCACCCAGACCCTTCACCCTGCAATGCTGCCCTGGCACTTGGAACAAAGCCCAGTTCCTCAGCTTGCCCTACGAGCATGGGTGTGATCTGGGCCCTGCTCCCTCCACTCTCATCTCCCACCTTCTCCCAGCCACTTACCCTGTGCCAGCCTCCTGCCTCTAGGCCTTTGCTTGTGCTGTTTCCCCTCTGCCTGGAACAGCAAGCTCAGCCCCTAAACCTTGACTAACTTTGCCAGGTCACCATCATCTCTCTCCTCTCTGGTCTGCCTGCCTCACCCTGGCCGCCTCAGACCATTCCCCACAGGGCAGCTAGAGCGGTCTTGGTAAAACCTCTCCATGACACTCCCTGCTGCAAACCCTCCAGTGATTCCCCAAATTTCCCACAGAGTCGCCTGCAGCTGGCCACCCCCTTCACCTCTCAGACCCATCCCCTTCCTCTCCCCTCTCTTGTTCTCTGAGCTCCAGGTCTCCCGCCCACCTTTCCTCGTCTCAAACACCCGCCAGTCTCTTCCCTGCCTGAAGGCTTCGCACTTGCTGCTCCCTCACCCTGGAAGCCATTTCCGGCTCTTCTCCTCCCTCAGACTCAGCTTTCGTGTCACCTCCTCCGGGGAGCCCTCCCTGACACCCACTTCCCTTCTTTCTCTGCCCCCTCACTCTGCTTATTTCCATCTTTGCCCTCAGTATATTTTACTGTAACATACTTATTTGTTTGCTGTTCATTTTCGATCTCTGCCACTAAATGCTAAGCTTCCCCAGGAGGGCAGGGTGGGCTTCTGCCTGATTCCCCCATGGCACCCCCAGTGCCTGACACATGGTATTCTCGCAATAGTCACTCACTGGATGAATCACTGGTGCCTCCATATCCACCATGAAGTCAACTCCGTCCCACACACAGCCTGTGCCATGACCCACTCAGCCTCCCTGGGATGACAGCTCAGAGAGGGGGCAGTGACTTGCCCGAGGCCACCCAGCAGGACAGTGGTAGTGCCAAGAATCGAGCCCAGGCCCTCCGTCTCCAAGTCCTCAATCAATCTCTTAGTTTTCACACTTTCTTTAGCCACTAGGTCCTGTTTACAAACCAGTGGTTGTTAATCAGGGGTGACTTTACTCCCCAAGGATCTTTTGGCTTGTCCCGGAGACATTTTGGCTGTCGTAACCATGGGGTGGAGGCCAGGGATGCTGCTGAACATCGTACAGTGCACAGGGCAGCCGCCCACGACAAAGAATTATCCAGCCCAAAATATCAATAGTGCCGATATTGAGAAACCTTGTTCTATAGACCAAGTGGTACGTGGAAAGCCAGCCAAGCTGCTCTGGGGAAGCAGCAGCCCCAGGAGAAGCTCTGTGGAGCTGCCGGGAAACTGAGGAGTGGTGTGGAGACCCCTACTCCATACCCCAGCTTCCTCGCTCTGCCGAGTGGGCCAAGGAAGCTCCCTGGCCTCATCTTGGACCCACTCAGAACTGGATCTCCCTCCACACCTGACCCCACCTCTGTCACACTGGGTGCCTCTCTGATATACAGTCATCTCCTCCTGAGTCAGCTTCCTCCTCAGCCTGGGGGACTGTGGCTGACTCACCTCCGTACACCCTGAGGACCCAAACACAGGCCAGGCTCATGGCTCACAGGGGCAGAAGTCTATTGGCTGGAAGGTACCAGGCAGGGAAAATAAGCCTCACAGGATGTGTTTGCTCTTTCTGGGGTCCCTGCCCAGGGGGCTTGAGCTGAACCAGACCCTCCTGGCACGTCCAGGAGCCACTTACCGGAGTGGGAAAGGATATGAGCCTTCAGCTTGTCTGGCCGGTTGAACTCCTTACTGCAGCCCGTGTGTGTCCTAGAATCCAAAACACTGGTCAGGGGAGCTCACTAAGCACAGGACTCTCTTGCTGGCCCCCCTGCCAGCCCTGGGCAGGACGGACTCGCTCATCCACCCTAAGGGCTGGGCAGGGAAGCAGCATGGGGAGTGAAGCAGCCAGGCGGGACCCAGGACAGGACAAAAGGAGAGAGGGCCTGCAGCCCTCGGCCCTGACCCCCTTCTATCACACAGCTGGGTAAACCTGCCCCCTCCCACCCACCGTCTCTACTCACGAGAAGGGGCATTTGTATTTCTTGAATGGCTCATGGATCAACATGTGTCTCTTCAGTTTGTCCTTGCGGTTGAACGCGGACTCACACACTGAGCATTTGTAGGGCTTCTCACCTGCAGGAGGAAACACAGATGGGGGACCCAGGTGCCGTGAGAGGGAGTCTGAATATGGGGAGCAGGAGTCTCCATTAGGGGACAGCAGCTCCTCCAGGGAGGTGGCCTGCGGGAATATTGCCTCTCCCTTTCCTCCGGACTTTGCTTTGCCAAGGAGGAGAGGAGGCTGGTTCAGTTAGGATGGGCAGGAGGGGCCTCTCTGACGAGGCAACAACACCTGAGGTGGTGAGGGAGCGAGCCACGCAGGAATGTGGGAGTGAGGGTCCCAGGCAGGAGGAGACGTGGGGCACCGCCTGTGTCTGAGGAACAACGGGGAGGCCCGTGTGGCCGGGTTGGAGCAGGGGAGGGAGAATGAGGCAGAAGAGGAGGTGGGCAAGGCAGTCAGGCCCAGAAGGGAGGGCTTGGGAGGCCAAGGTTTCTACTCTGAGCCGGATGAGAAGCCACCAGAGGCGCTGAGCAGAGGAGGGACAGGATCTGACTCGAGAGCCTCACAGGCTCCCTCTGGCTGTGTGTAGAGAACAGATTGAGAGCATGAGGGTGGAGGCAGGAAGGAGGCTGGTACAAGAAATGGGAAGTGGCCAAGTATGGGTGATGTCCAGAAAGCAGAATTGGCAGCCCTTGCCAACAGACTGGCTGTGGGGCATGAGAGAACCTAAGGCGTGGGCTGGGCGACAGGGTGGATGGCCGTGACATTTACTGAAGTGGGGTCCACCACAGGGGAGGGGGAAATTACACCTTATCTGGTTGAATCCTTGCAACAAACCATAAGGTAAGTTCTAGAAGAGAAAACTGAGGCTCCTGGTCTACACCTAGTGTTTGGGGGAAGTAAGAATCCAGCCCGGCAGTGTGACCCAGGGTCCACCTGAGCTGCCCCAGACCGTCTGCTGCAGAACCCATGCGTGGGGCTGGGGGGGAGGGGTGGCATGGAGAGCAGCTCTCACCTAACAGGGGTCAGGGGTCAGAAACTGCCCTTTGGAAAAGGGCTATTACTGGGTTGCTTTGTTTCCTGCCATTATTTCCTCTCTGTTCTCCTCTCTGGGATGAATAAAGTACTTTTGAAAAATGCCTACCCAATGATTGAGGAAATTCTGGTCCTTACAATGGAATGTTCTGCAGTCATTAAAAAGATTAAGGTCGATCTGTTTCCTGATCTGGAAAGATCTCCTGGCTATACTGCTAGGGGGAAAAGAAAAGTGTAGGACAGCTTAATACAGTCCCATTTTTGTTAGAAAAAAATACAATCCCCATACTCCAAAAAAGCCCTGGCCATATGGGTTTGTATCGACACAGAATATGCAGGGAGAAAGGTAGGGGAGGGTACACACCAAACTGTCAGTAGCAATTAAGATTTGAAGGGGGAATTTAACATTTTACTTTATGTACTTCCATACTGCTTCCATTTTTACAAAAAGCATGTATTACTTGTGAATAATAATGATTATTTTAAAAACCATAAAGAAAGCAATTTGGTAATATCTATCAAAATTGCCAATGAAGTTACTTTTTTTTTCTTCTTTTATCATAAATATGAAATATGTGTAACAGAAAATTTACCATTTTAACCATCTTTAAGTTACACTTCAGTGGCATTAAGTACATTCTTATTGTCTTGCTACCATCACCACTATCCATCTCCAGAACTTTTTCATCATCCCAAACTAAAACTCGGTACTGCATATACATTTTAACCTAGCATTTCCACTGCTAGGAATGCACACTACAGATATATTCCCCAAAGCTTGTCAAGAGACCCACACAGCATTGTGTATACAAACTAACAGCTGAAAAAATAATTTAAGTGTCCATCCATAGGGAACTGGTTAAATCAAAGATGGTAAATGCAGGAGAATACTATGCAGCTGAGAAAAAGAAGGTGCTATTAGGAACATCTTCAAGGTACCTTGATAAGTGAAGAAAAATGGCACATAGTAGAGTTATAATATGTGCCTGTTTGTGTAAAAGTAAGCACATGTTTTGTATAGATGTAAAATAAAACTAGAATGTCCCAGATGAGACCACTAACAGTGATCACCTTTGGGGAGGGGAATTAGGATCACTCTTCAAACTGCGAACTCCAAGTCACAAACTGATGGTGGTTATTTTAACAACTAAAACTGTACAGATAGAAAATATTGTTTTGTGAAACTTCTGTTTCAGTATATTCTGTGTGTACGTATGTGTTTCCTGGGTTGCATATAAAATGTATTTTTTACCGTAGGCCATAGTAAAAAAAAAAAAAAAAAAAATCAAAAACCATTTGGATTGTCCATCTGAGGAGAGATGCTTTTGTACTATCAAGGATTTTTTCCTCAGGTTTTCGCAATTTTTAGACCCTTTTCAGTATAAAACAGAACAGAATTTTTTAACTAATAAAAAACATTTTAAAGCTTAAAAGAAAATAAAGTGTCAATGTATCTCAGCTGGGGATCTAAGGACAGAGGGTTCTATCCAGGTTTGGGAGGGAATTTTGCATCGAGCACAACGCCCCCACCCCCAGGGGCTCAGAATGGCCTCAGGGGCAGAGCCAAGAGTCCCCCCACCCGCCTCCCGAGGCTCATCTCTACTCTAGTGTTGGTGGGAACCCCTTGTTCACTTGAGGGGGCAGGTAGGGGCCAGGAAGGAGATGGGAAGGGGGGGTGAAGAGAGGGAGGGGATGGGCAGGAGGGGGCTCAGGAAGAAGGCTGAAGGAGATGGGAAGGAAGGCCAGAGGGGGATGGGAAGGGGAACAGAGAGGGTGTCTGGGGGGAGGGGAAGGGGGACTGAGCAGGAGTTGGTGGGGGGCAGGGTACCCACCTGAGTGGATGTGAGCGTGCAGCTTGAGGTAGTGCTCCCGCCGGAAGAACTTCTTACACACCTGGCACTTGAACCTGCCCCCGCTGCCATGGGTGGGCAGGTGACGCCGCAGGTAGCGCTCACAAGGAAACACCTGGCAGAACAGAGGAGTCAGCGTCAGGTCTGACTCACCAGCCCTCACCATGTTATGAGCTCAAGGGGCCCCTCGTTACCAGCCCTTATGGAAACATCTTCCTTTCTGCCCACTAGGGGTCAAGGCCCACAGTGTCAAGCTCAGCCATTAGAACCTCATGGCTCCCACTACTCACCCATAAGCCCAGTCAAGACATGCCTGTCCTGAGGTTCTGCCCAGACTATTGTTTCTACCCAGGGAGACTTTCTCTTAGCCTGACAAACTCCTACTCATCCTTTAAGACCCAACTCAGGTCACTGCTTCTGTGAAGCCCTCTCTGACTCCTCAATGCCACACCAGGCAAAGCAAATTCCACCCTTGAATGTCCACCCATATTTTTAAAGTCAGCATCTAACTTATTGAAACACAGCCCTTTGCTTGTACGGGATCTCCAAGAGGGCAGAGAGGGGCTTTCATTCCTCAGCACAGGGCCTGAATCAAATGACCGACAAGCAAAGGAATGAATTTAAAAATGAACAAATAACTGAAGAAATAAATGGAAAGGTAATAAAAAGCCAAAAAACGCAGAAGGCAAATCTCCTTCCTCCCCAGGCATAGGAAGAGCATTCATTCATTTTTTCATTCATCTGATATAGAGAAGTGGTCAAGGACACAGACCCATCAACTTACTAGCCCCATCATTTCCTAGCTGGATGACCTTTCTGTGCCTTGGTTTCCCCATGTATAAAATGGAGATAGTAATAATTTGCCTACCTCCTAGGGTTAAATGAGTCAGTTCAGATAAAATGCTCAGAACAGCATCTGGCACATGGTTCTTGCTAATTCACGATAACTTTTATTCAGACCACAAATTCCAAACCCCTAAATTAGTCTATATAATTAGAAACATCTACAATGAGGCCGAAGTGAAACCAGGGCTGTCTGTCCTGGAAAATCTGCCTCGTAAGGTTGTAAGAAAATGAGTAGAACAAAGAAACCAGTTAAACACACCAGGGGGATGCAATCAGCAAAATCCAGACTTCAGGAAACTCCACAGGACCGATGGCCCAGTTTCTTCAACAAATACATTAAAAGAAAAAAAAAAGGAGCATCGATGGGGGGAATCTGTAGATTAACAGAAACTTTGGTCGTATCAACCAATCACAATATATGGACCTGATTCAAACAAACTTTACAAAAATTATGTTTTTGGGAAAAGTGGAAAATGGAACACTGCCTGGGTATTTGATGATATGAAGGGCCAGGCTTTAGTGAGGGCTTCCAGATCCACTGAAAAGAAGAACCAGTAATAACAAGGACGATAAGACATCAGGAAGCTGGAGGCCGCCGTTCAGATGCTAGGCCTGGGTCCAGGAGAGGCCTCACTCCACGTCAGCCCGGCCTGGTCCGCCTGGCCCAGCAGTAGCCCTGGGATGGCCACAGGTGGCGTCCAACGGGTAAGACGGGCCAGGCAGAGCTCTCGCTCTTCAAAGACAAAGTGTCGTCTGCGGAGACAACCCCAAGCTTGGCCTGCACGTGTGTTGAGGCAGGAGGGGAGAAGGAGACGGTGGGGTCTTCACTCCATCACCTCTCGCCCCCTACTTCCGCCCAGTCAGCAAGGGCAGGGTTTCCCACCTTTTGGCAGTGCGGGCAGGGGAAGTTGTGAGTGGCGGTCTGCAGGTGGTGCTCCAGCGCCTCGGGGGTGGAGTACTTGTTGACGCATTTGACACACCTACATGGGGAGGAGCAGAGAAGTGAGAGAGCGTGTGTGCGGGGCTGGACGCCCCAGCAGGCGTGGGAACCGGCCACTCCCCGCCCCCAACACCAGGAGGCAAAATCCCACATCTGATTCATTCTCGAATCGGTCCATTCTCGCTTGCCACTGCCTCCATCCTAATCCAAACCATCTTGCTCGGATGCGTGCAGTAGCCTCCTCCCTGCCCTAATTCATTCTCCACAGGGGAGCCAGCAGGAGCCTTTAAAAATCAAAATCACAGCTTACCCTTCCCCCTCCCCATATCCTCAAGTCCATTCTCTAGTAGGTCTGTGTCTTTATTCCCGTCTTGCCCCTAGGTTCTTCATGACCTTTTTTTTTTTTCTTAGATTCCATATATATGTGTTAGCATACGGTATTTGTTTTTCTCTTTCTGACTTACGTCACTCTGTATGACAGATCCTAGGTCCATCCACCTCACTGCAAATAACTCAATTTCGTTTCTTTTTATGGCTGAGTAATATTCCATTGTATATATGTGCCACAAAGTGAGAGAATGGCATGGACATATATACACTACCAAATGTAAAATAGATAGCTAGTGGGAAGCAGCCGCATAGCACAGGGAGATCAGCTCAGTGTTTTGTGACCACCTAGAGCGGTGGGATAGGGAGGGTGGGATAGGGAGGGTGGGAGGGAGGGAGACGCAAGAGGGAAGAGTTATGGGAACATATGTATATGTATAACTGATTCACTTCGTTATAAAGCAGAAACTAACACACCATTGTAAAGCAATTATACTCCAATAAAGATGTTAAAAAAAAAAAATCAAAATCAGACCATGTCACACCCTTGCTTAAAAATCCCCACCTTGGCTTACAAGGCCCTACTGGCCTGACTCACTCCCAGCTCTCAGCTTTCACCTTTCCCCATTGCCCATCTCACACCCTCTGCTCCAGGCCCCCAGGTCTCCTGAAGGCACCCAGAACACACCAAACTCGACCCCACCTCAGGTTCTTTGTACTTGCTGTTCTTATGACCTGGAACGCTCTTCCCCCGAATCCTCCCCTTGGCAGCACCTGCTCAGCCTTCACGTCTCAGCTCAGATGTCACCTCCTCAGAGAGACCCTCCCCGACCACCCTGTCTCAAGGTGTCCCCCAGAGCCCAGCCCCAGCCACTTCCTATTATGCTCTCCAGTTGTATTTTCTTCTTAGCAATTATTATCTGGAATCATTTATTTGCTTACTTCTCTGTCTCCTCCACCAGCAAGTGGGCTCTGGAGGCCAGGACCGTATCTGTCTTGTTCATAACCTGCTCTGAGCACCAGGGACAATCTCTTACATGAAGGAGTCAGACAAGGACCCACTGTAGAGCACAAGGAACTCTACGCAGTACTCTGTAATGCCTATATGGAAAAAGAATCTATAAAAGAGTGGATAGATGTGTAAGTATAACTGATTCACTTTGCTGTACACCTGAAACTAACACAACATTGTAAATCAACTATACTCCAATAAAAATTAAAAAAAAAAAGTCAGACAGACAAGGATCCAGATCTGGCTCCTTCCCATCTCTGACCCTCAGTTTCCTTAACCATGAAATGGGGTAGGAATTCCAAGTGGACCTGCCCCTCAGTTTTTCTTAAGATCATAACAAGAGTCAAAGGACACACTGGTGCCAAACAGCTCATAAACTGCAAAGCACATAGACATGGTCTTTACTGTAAACATCACTCGCTAACATGCCCGCAAAATAGCAGTTTCAGGCCTCAAGCCACTCTAAGGAAAAGATCCCACCGTCTCCCCACCACAAAACGTTCACCAGCAAATGGGCCCGTTTACAATGCAGTACCACTGAGGAATGCCAGAGGCAGGTGGGCAATTCATGTTAAAAACAGAACCATGGGCCCTGCCATCTGTACACCAGGGCACGTGGGAAACCCGCAGTCAGGCTGCACCTGTGGTGGGCCCCGGGGACGCCCCCTCAGTCCACACCCTGAAAACCATAAGCTAAATGCCTCCAGATGGCAAGAAAGAAGGAGCAGGAGGGGTGAGAGCAGAGCTACCAGGAGGGCAGAGACCTGGTGAGCTAGTGGGAGGAAGAAGACAGGAATCGCACAGGCTCCGGCAGCAAGGACGCAGTTTCGCAACACCATTAAATGAAAACTCCCTGCCAGAAACGCCACCCTAACTATGTTACCCAAAGTAACATCCCCAGCACCGGGTCAAACCAGAGTCATGTGTCTCCTGATACAGCACGCTGAGAAAGACACAGCATCGCTTTGTGATACTCCTGCCAAAAGTGCCAATCCTGGCTCCACCCTGAGGTCAAATCAGATAAACCCAAACTGAGGGCATTTTACAAAATTAGTGGCTTATACTCTTCCAAAATATTAAGGTCATGAAAGACAAAGACAGAATGAGAACTGTTCCAGCTTAAAGGGGACTAAAGAGACACAACAACCAAATACAATGTGGGATCCTGCATTGGATCCTGGGCCAGAAAAAACATTTTTTTCTTTGTCTATAAAGGATGTTATTGGAACAATTACAAATTTTTGAATAAGGTACATTAGGTAACAGAATTGTATTGATTTAACTTCCTGATCTTGATAACTACACTGTGCTTATGTAAGAGGTTATCCTCGTTTTTAGAAAATACACACTACAGAGAAAGGGTAAAGGAGCATCATATCTGCAAATTATTCCCAAAAAGCTCAGAATGTGATAAAGTAAGTGTGTAAGTATTGTAATATTGGGGAAATCTGGATGAAGGGTGTACGTGGGAATTCTTTGTACTATTCTTATAACTTTTCTAGAAGTCTAAAATTATGTCAAAATAAGTTTAAAAAGAACACTTCCTGAAAGCAATTGCCTATGGGATGAGGGGGTGGGTCAGGTTGGATAGGGAATTCCTTTTCACTCTATGCCCTTCCGTAGTTTTTAAATATTGCATTGTATGCACATAGCAATTATTTTTTTCAAGTAGGTAATTAATCTTTGTTAAACCCCTCTTTGATCTTTGACCTGCAAGATGACTTCTAGGAACTTATTTACAAATGAGCAAAGATATATGTCCAAAGTTGTTCCTGTAGTGTTGTTTATAATAATGACAAACTGGAAATAACCCAATTAACCTGCAATAAGGAATGGGTTAAATAAATTACAGCCCACCCACATACAATGGAATACTAAGTAGCTGTTTAAATGAGTGAGGCAGGTCTGTTTGTGCTGAGGTGCAAAGATATAAACATTATAGTTTTAAGTGATAATGCCAAGTATACGGAATGATCCTATTAAATTTTGGACTGTTTGTCAGAAGTTGTGCAACAGGAAGATGGTGTGATGAATTTTCACCAAATTCAATAACTGTGTTTGGGATGACCTAACTCAAATATAGCCTGTGATATTTATAGCTATAAATATGCTTATTACAGATATATACCAAAGGACATGTACCAAGAGGTTAACAGGGTTTTGTTTTTTGTCTTCTTGTGGGTTTTTCTAAAAATCCATTTCTGTGCATTGAACATGGATGACTTTTGTAACTAGAAAAAAAAAAACATCTTATTTTTAAAAGGAAAAAGTAACCATACAGCATATATATAGTGACATGTATGAAATTCACTTGAGGGAGTTGGGGAGACTCCACGGGCCAAGTCAACGTGGCCCAAAGGGAGCAGAGCAGCCAGACTGACAGGGCCTGCCCCCGTGAAAATGGAATGAAACCACCACACCCACTCAAATGTTACCATGAGAGAGAAATAAACTCTCACCTTGTTAAAGCCACTGTTATTTTGGGTCCCTGTTACAAGCAACCAAACCTAGATTTAAATTATATAATTAATAAACATTGCAGCAATAATATTTATTGAGTACCTATTATGTTCCAGGCACCATGTCTAACTGCTTCATACTCATCTTACTTGATCCTTATAAATAATCCAACAGGGTAGGCACTATCGTATCGCCATTTCACAGGTGAGGAGACTGAAGTTGAGTGGCTGAATATCTTGCTGAGGTCATCCATCACGTTTGCGGCTGAGCTCAGATTTGAGCACAGGGAGGTGGCTCCAGAGCTCTTATCATTACCCACTACACCATTCCACCCCTGGGCCATCCAGATGGTGTCCTGCCTCCCTGCACCTTACTTTGGGGCCAGAAGCTCCAATGGCTACAAAGGGCCTCTGACACTCTAACTTTGGCAACAGAACCTGGGAGAAGTGATCTACTACGGGCACAGGGCCATCATTGGGCTCAATTCTCAGCCTGCGAACTCTAAAACCAGAGCTATGAGGCTTCCACAGTCCAAGACAAGAGTTTGAATCCCAGCTCTGTACGGACGTTGTTACTCTGGTGGGCAGGTCACTTCTCCTCTCCGAGCCTCAATGTCCTCATCTTCAAAATGGGGAGAACACCACAGCTATGGACTGAACTGTGTCCCTCCAAAATCTGCATGTTGAAGTCCTGACCCTCAATGTAATGGTATTTGCAGATGGAGCCTTTGGGTAGTGATTAGGTTTAGATGAGACCATGAGTGTGGGATCCTCCAGATAAGGTTAGTGCCCTTATAAGAAAAGACCAGACAGAAAGGATGCCCTCTCTCTCTCATGTGGCTATAATATTTTGTTATAGCCACCTCAGCTGACTGATACAACCTACCTCCCAGGATTGCGGGGATCAATGTCCCTAAGTCAGGCCAAGGCACCTAGTAGCTGCTCCCTTCCTTTTATTTTGCATCTCACTCCAGAGAGCCACACAGCTACAGGGACTCATAGCATATCCACAGATTGGAACGGCAAAAGGAAAAGAAAACGCCCTCTGAGAACAAATGAGAATTACTCATCATTATCCAGAAATCTCCACCCCTTAGCTGGTCAGAGCTTCACCTGGTTTTCCTGCCTCTCTGGCCCCATTTCCCAATCTCCCCCAGGGTCAGTTGCCCTACATCCCATTTCTCGAGCCCCAGTCCCCCTGCCAACTTCTCAAAGCTCTTGTGATTTCTACAAGGTCCTCATGCTCTGGCCCCACTTTCTCTCCCAGGCCCCATCTAAACATCTCCTCCCACTTCCATTCTACAGAACAGTCATTCTAAACCACATGCTATTTTATTTTATATCGCTACACCTGCTGTTCCTCCTGCTAGGAATGCACTTCCCACTACCCACTGTCTACCTGACAAACTCCTACTCATCCTTCAAAACCCAGTTCAGATATCATTGTTCCTGGGACACCTTCGCTGCCCTACCTCCCACTTTGGGTAATATGTCTATGATAGCATTTTATCACAGTATATCCTAAGAATATATACACTCCTGTCTCCCTAAGCAGCCCATGCATTCTAAACACAAGGTCTGTATTTACTTATTTTTGAACCCCAGAAGCCTCACCCAGGAGTTAGAGGGAGGCCCCATTAACAGAGGTCATCAGCCAAGTCTGTGCAGATACAACTTTGTACAGAGAAGCAAAAGCCATTCTAACATGAAAATATTCACTAATGAACTAGAAGTCCCTAGACAAACACTCCAATTTTTTTTTCACTATCCCCATCCACTACGTGCTGGGTTTTGTGAGGCAGCTGCTCCCAAAAGACATAAGGCAAATGCACGGCGAAATGAATGCAGAGCAAAAATGAGGGGTTCCACCAAGTCATGAAAGTGATGCTGGATGACACCATCGGCAAATGAGAGTCTAGAAGAGGGACCAGAAAGCAATCGAGGAAGAGAAACTCTACAGGAATGATCACAGGATCTATGGCTCCAAACAGAATGACAAGGATGATCACAGGATCGATGGGTCCAAAGAGAATGATCTGAAGATCTAAGGACTAAAAGCATGAGGCAAAATGGAGGGAGCCCTTCATCATTTCTGCCAAAGGGACCTTCTTTATGACTGAAACAGAAAACTACAACCATGTAAAGGGTTGTCAGAAAACTACCCCCAATGAAATCTACATTTGATTCATTCCTTGTCCATTCTAAGAATCAGCATATAGCTTCAACTTTAACCTAAATTTTACAGATTATAAAACAAATGAATCTTATTTTTATGATTTTTGCTTTCAAATACATACTTGTTCATTTTTTCATTTAAGAATCAGCGTACTATTCCAACTGTAACCTAAATTGTGTAGACTATCAGACGAAATACTATTTTCATAATATTTTACTTTAGAAAAAAAACAAATCTTTTTTCCATTATGAACAAGGAAAGATTGGCTTCCCTTTTTTAAGTTTTTTTTTTTTTTTTTTTAGGCTAACTGTCTGCCAAGTTGAAGAATGATATAAGGAGGGCCAGCATCTTCCCCCCTTCAGTGCCAAGACACAGAACCCACTCTGCCAGGCTGGACCCTGGAGCCTCAGATTCCCCTTTGAGATGTCCCACTGGTCCTGAGCAGTCAGAACCACCAAGGGACCAGACCCCTAGGATCCCTGCAGGGAGAGGGAAAAGGGAGGGCACGTACTTGTAGACGGCACTGTCCTTCTTGGGGCTGTGCTGGGGCAGGAGGCTGTGTGAGTACTGATGCACGCCCAGGTCGTACAGCGAGGGGAAGTCCTTGCCACAGAGGTGGCAGCGGTAGCTCAGCTCCTCCTGGTGGCTCTTGATGTGCTCCAGAAACGTGTCGAGCTTCGGGAATGTCTGCGCGCAGCTTTTGACCACACACTTGTACACCTTGAGGGAAGAGGCAGGGTCGGTGAGGGAAGGCAGGAGAGCTGCTCCACTGCCACTGCCTGCCCTGTGGCATCCACCTCGAACACTGCTTGTGGAAGACCCGACCGCTCTTTCCCTGCTCCCCTGCTGCTGGAGCCCTGGTCTTATTTTGATTAGAGGGTCCCCTCCTCTCAGCCAGGTAATGGCCCCATTACCCTCCCCACAGGCTCTGTGTGGTCTGGGTATGCTTAAGAAAAAATATCCAAAACCTGGAATGATAACATCTTGAAAAGATGTGAAAAGATGACATGACGTCCTCCCAGTGTCATGCTAGAATAGTGGCTCTCCAACTTGAGCCTGCATCACAATAACAGATTATGCCACTACCAGCGAATCTGATTCAGCAGGTCTGGGTGGCCTGAGTATGTGCATTCCTACCAAGTACCCGGGTGGTGCTGAAGCTGCTGGGCTAGGGACCTCACTTTGAGAACTGCTGTCTGGCAGGCAGTTAGGTAAAGGCAGTTAAGCCACTGAGGGTCATCTCACCCTCTGGGTGATGTGACTTGTTTTGACTGTTTACTACTGATTAGGACCCAGACTCTAAAGTTAAATGTCAACTTGTAGAAAACTGATCCAATGTAAATGATTTTTGTCATGTAGAAAAGATAACTCCAAAGGTTTTGTTGCCCTGTAGGACATTAACCAGATTTGTATCTAACTTAGCAATCTTATTTCAGGATTCCTTTTTTTCACTGACATAGTTATATATGGGTATAGATATCAGTGTTTCATATCCTCTTTTGACTGGCTTTGTCATCCTCCCAGTTCCCTCATTAATGAGTTAAGTAAAATTCTGACTCATGTTCACTATGTTATTTGTATGAGAATGATGTTTTTCAACATTTTGAAAATTATACTTTGACAAGTAGTACACACTCCTCATAGGGCTGCATGACACACTCAGATACAATTCCACATGCTCTTTCTTCCTAACAAAGTGAACCCTGATTTGCTCAGAGTGGCAAGATGCCAAATCAAGTTAAAACATTTGATCCCCCGGCTCCCTTACATCGAGTGTCAGCCATGTGACTCCTTTCTTGCCAATGATAAGTAGGCAGTAGTCTTTGGGGAAGGAATCCTCCCAGAACAAAAAGGCAAAAGCTTCCTAGGAGAAGTCCCCTTGTTTTTTGCATTTGTCCTGCCTGGAATATAGATGTGATGACTGGAGGTACAGCAGCCATTCTGCAACCTTGAGGATGAAAGCCACATGCTAAAGATGGCAGAGCAGAAAGCCAAGAGAACCCTGCTATATAAGCCCAATGCTACCTACTTATGGACCTCTTGTGATGTGAGAAGAAAAAAACCTTAACCAGTAAGCCCATTATCTATTATTTGCAGCATAACAATGCATTCCTAAATGACAGAGCATATGCACTGGCTCTGACCAATGAGAGGTCTACAGAAGGCTTCTGGGAAAGGTTTCCTTGATCCTAAAGAAGACACAGAAAATACAACCCCTTTATGCTCACGGATAATACTGTGTCTGATCTTCTGCCCAGAAAGAGTGACTACCATCACAGGACCACAGGCAAACCACCAGCAGGGGACAACGCCATACCCTGAGATAGTGGAGATAAGAGCTAGAAAGACACAGGGTCCTTGATGCTGGGTTGAGTCAACTGACTGTCTCAGGCCCAGAGCTGTCCTATCTTGGGTTTTCTTGTTATGTGAGATAACAAACTTCCTAATTGTTTAAGCCAGTTTGAGTCAAAGTTTTCTGTGATTTTCCCCCAAAGATATCCTAACTTAACTCCATCAATCTCCCTGCTAAGAATCTATCATAAGGGGACTTCCCTGCTGGTGCAGTGGTTAAGAATCCGCCTGCCAATGCAGGGGACACGGGTTTGATCCCTGGTCTGGGAAGATCCCACATGCCACAGAGCAACTAAGCCTGTGCACCACAACTACTGAGCCTGAGCACCACAACTACTGAAGCCTGTGCTCCCTAGAGCCCCTGCTCCGCAACAAGAGAAGCCACCGCAGTGAGAAGCCCATGCACCGCAACGAAGAGTAGCCCCTGCTCGCTGCAACTAGAGAAAGCCCATGCGCAGCAGCGAAGACCCAACACAGCCGGAAGAAAAAAAAGAAAAAGAATCTATCATAAGGAAGAAGCCAGAGGTGTGGACAAAGATTTGATTACAACAATGTTCACCACAGTTTTGTTTATAATAGCAAAACTCAGGAAGTAACCTAAATGTTCAATTATAGGGGATTTAAAAAAATGTAGCCATTGGGAATTCCCTGGTGGTCCAGTGGTTGGGACTCCACTGCTTCCACTGCAGGGGGTACAGGTTCGATCCCTGGTCAGGGAACTAAGATCCCGCATGCCACATGGCATGGCCAAAAAAAAAATGTAGCCATTAAAATTTATGGTTTTTTCTTTAAAAT
Organism: Eubalaena glacialis; assembly: GCF_028564815.1. Lineage (NCBI taxonomy): Eukaryota > Metazoa > Chordata > Mammalia > Artiodactyla > Balaenidae > Eubalaena > Eubalaena glacialis. The sequence continues at coordinate 26,015,897 of NC_083728.1, forward strand.
AGTGACATGGAGACTTCCCTGGCGGTCCAGTGGTTAAGAATCTGCCTTCCAATGCAGGGGACATGGGTTCAATCCCTGGTCGGGGAACTAAGATCCCACACGCGGCAGGGCAACTAAGCCCGCGCGCTGCAACTGCCGAGCACGCAAGCCACAGCTAGAGAGCCCGTGTGCTGCAACTACAGAGCCCACGCACTCTGAAGTCCATGCGCCACAACTAGAGAGAGAAAACCCGCACACCACAACTAGAGAAAAGCCCACTAGAGAGAAGCCACGCGCCGCCACTAAGACCTGACGCAGCCAAAAATTAAATAAATAAATAAATAAATAAATATTTTTTAAAACTAGTGACATGAGTAAATGCTCAGAATATAAAATTAGATTAAAAAACAAAAAGCACAAGAAAATTTACACTGAGTGAAAAAAGTCAATCTCAGAAGGCCACATACTTGACGATTCCACGTATACAACATTCTCAAAATGACAAACTTATAAGGACAGATAACAGATTAATTTTAGTGGTTTCCAGAGGCCAGGGATGTTGATGAGGAGCGTGGGTGTGACTACAAAAACCCAGCACAAGGGAGCTCTGTGGTGATGGAATCCTTCTGTATCGTGATTGCAGTGGTGACTACTCAAATCTACACAGGTGATAAAATGACATAGAACTATACATACACTTTATATCAAAGTCAGTTTCCTACTTGTGATATTGTGCTCTGGTTATGTAAGAAGTAACCATTGAGGGGAACTGACTGAAGGGTATGAGGGACCTCTCTATACCATCTTTGCAGCTTCCTGAGAACCTACAATTCTTTAAAAAGTCTTTTAAAAAACTATCTCAGAAAAAAGCATACATCAAAATTATATATGTGTACAGATCCCAATTATAATTTAAAAAAAAAACAAACAGAAAATCTACAAAACATACTGCATTTTGGGCTGCATTCATGGGAGGACACATTGCAAGGTGGTTAATGACATGGGGTTTGGAGTCAAACCAACCTGGCTTTGAAGCCTGACTCTGTCACTTACTGGCAGTGTGACTTAGGATGGGTCACTTCACCTCTCGGTGCTTCAGTTTCTTCACCTGGATATACTGAAAATGCCTATCTCTAAGGTTGTTATGAGAAGTAAATAAAGTACTGAATGTAAGGCCCTTAGCAGAGTACCCAGTATATAATAAATAGTAAATGTTAACCTAAATATTCTTCAGACTTTTCTGAATTTTCTAATATTACATTGGGTATATGATACTTTTATAAGGAGAAAAAAAATAACTAATAAAGATTATTTTAAAAAAAATAAAGACTGGAATAGAGTTACCATATAACCCAGCAATTCCACTCCTAGGTTTATACCCAAGAGAATTGAAAACATATGTTCATACAAAAACTTGTACACAGATGTCCACAAAAGTATTAGTCACAAAAGCCAAAAAGTAGAAACAACCTAAATGTCTATCAACTGATAAAAGGATATTCAAAATGTGCTATATCCATACAACAGAATATTATCCAGCAATAAAAAGGAATAAAGTACTGATACATGTTACAACACAAACGAAAACATTGTCTCAAAAGACCACGTACTATATGATTCCATTATTAAATGTCCAGAACAGGCAAATCCATAGAGTCAGAAAACGGATCAGTGGTTGCCTGGGGCTGGGAGTAGGGGGGTGTGACTACTAACAGGTATAAAGTTCCTGGGGTGATAAAAATGTTCTAGAATTAGTGGGGTGATGGCTGCGTAACATTATGAATAGATTAAAAACTATTAAAGTGTACATTTTAAAAGGGTGAATTTTATGGTATATGGATTATGCCTCAATGGAAAAAAAAAAGGCAGTAGTCTTAAATCCCCATAGGTAGGTTTTTAGACCCTACGTCTTCTCAGAGGAGTAAGGATGCTTCCTGTGTCAGGTCCCTTCATTATACGACCCTTGAGAGGTGGGCTTCCTCCCCTGGGCAAGCACCATAACGGCCCAGTAAGCTGGCCCCACCCAGGCAGAACGGACGGGGAAGCTTGGTCCATCACGGTCACATGGTAGCTCAGAGCAGCCGAGGCCCACTCCTGTCCCTTTCAGGCAACAGCAGTCCAGGCTTACAACTAGAGTCGTTGTTGCCCGCCCACCCTGACCCCTGCTCCCCGCCACCCACCTACCTGCTCGTTCTTATGCTGGGTCATGTGGGACTTGAGCTGGAAGTAGGTACTGAACTTGCTGGGGCAGAACTGGCACAGGTAGGAGCTATCGATGAGGACCACCTGCTTGGCCTCCAGCTTGTCCCCCTCCTCCTCGCCTGCTGTGGGCAAGGCCTGGGGCTGCGGGGCGCTCGACAGGGTCTGGCCCAACCCTGTGGAGAAAGCCAGGGAGGGAAGTCACTGAGAAAGGCAGAGGGAGAGCCAGGACAGAGCCACGCCCCTCGGGAAGGACTCCCAGGGCACCTCCTGCGGGCTCCCCTGCATTCACCCCGCCACCTACCACGAGCTCGGGGTTGGATGCTGTACCCGAGGCCCTGCACTCACACTCAGCTGGTGCGCACGGACACAGCCATTCCAGGGGCCAACGTACTGAATACTAACATTCCAGAAGAGCTACGCCTCAAGTCTCCCCTCGCAGGCCTTCCCCTTGGACACTCTAGACCTCTCCGTGGTTGTTAACAACACTGACTGCCACCCCTAGCTGTACTCACGATGCCTCCCAGCTCCTTGTTCCAACTACAATCATTTGTTTAGTTGTCCTTCCCTCACCCTCCCTGAGGACGGGGGCCTCTGACCTCATGTCCGTAGGCCCAGTGGCCTGGCACACAGTAGGCCTCCATAAATGTCTGCTCAATGGTGGACCCTCTGGTGCCAGGCACTGTAGGAGTTTTGAAAGAAATGGTTTCTTCTCTAGAGCTCACAAGAACTCAGAGGGCACACACAGAATGGCTAAACAATGCAGTAGGGTAGTTCCCACTGGCAGGTCATGTAAAAGTGGGCATATGTTGCTTGCACATTAGCTGCCTGTGGCTGGCGCCGCTCACCCCCAGGGCTGCATAGGGAGGCTCCAGCCGGACAGTGCCTAATGGCCACTTCTACCCACCTGTGCTATCCTCATCCTCCTGCCTGCTGGGGTTCAGGGCCATGACCTGTACAGTCACAGAGTTGCGAGAGACGGTGCCACCGCTGCGTCCTGGAGGCCACACCTTGTGGGTCTGCATGTGTTTCTTGACATTAGACTTCTGGGCAAAGGCACGGCCACATGCAATGCACTGGAAGGGCTTCTCACCAGTGTGGCTGCAGACACAAGGCTTGTCAGCACCCGCGTGTCGGAACGGGACTGTGGCCTCAGCCTGGGAGCTCACAGCCACCAGGAAGGCCCAGGCAGAGCATCCAGATGCTGCTGGCCACCATCCTGACACCATGAGGACAAGCCCTCTTGCTGAGGCAGGCAGACCAGAGACAGACAGACCCTGGGCTCTTGGTGACATTACTGAGCTGCTGAATCAACCAGCCCTGGAGCTGACCTTCTCTGTGGTCATCTCACATTGTGAGATAAAACATTTCCTAATTGTTTAAATAGGGACTTCTGGTTTTTGAAGGAGAAAACATCCTAGCTGTCACAGCACAGCACTTGTACAATTATTTAACATTTTCCTTCAAATCAGTGTACTTTTTAAAAACTTAATAATTTAAAATGAAGTTTCCTGTTGTTATTATATATGGAAAACCACTTATAAACACAAAGTAACAAAAAAATGCAATTATTTATAAAACAATATTATTAAGATCTATAGGTGCACCATCCAGTAAGGTAGACACAAACCACATGGAACTATTTAAACTTATTAAAATAAAATAAAGTTAAAAACTCAGTTTCTCAGTCATACTAGCCACATTTCAAGTACTCAGTAGCCATATGCTTACTGGCTACCCTATGGACAGTGGCTATTGGGGCATTTCCTTCTTTGCAGAAAGTTCTATTGACACACACTAGTGTAGACCAGTGGTTTTCAACAGAGATTGACTTTGCTCTCCCGGGCACATCTGGCAATGTTTGGAGACATTTTTGGTTGTCACAGCTGAGGAGTGAGGGGTGATACTGGCATCTAATGGTTAGAGGTCAGGGATGCTGCTAAACATTCTACCAAGCCTCAGGCAGCCCCCAGAGAAAAGCATGATGTGATCTAAAACATCTCAATAGGCTGGTAGACCCTGGTCTAGAGAGAAGCTGCTGCATGCCGAGGTTGGAATCTCAGGCTCTCTCTCTCTCTCTCTCTCTGTTATAAAACATGAGCAAGTACATGAGAGGCATTAAAGACAGACTACACCAAACTGAGGCTTTCTCCTTTGCCTGAAAGAAATTGAAAAGATAATTTTCTCACTATGTCTTTCAAGTCTTTTCAACCCCAATATCCATAAACCACCTAAAATCATCTCATGTCCCAATGTGCCACTCTGTGAGAAACACTGAACAAGGCCACCCCTCCACTTCACAAGGGAAAACCTGAGGCCCAGAGGGGCTCCTTGCAGGTTCTTGGGACAAGGGGTGTCAAGGTTAGTGAGCAGAGAGCTTGGAGAGGCATATTCACACAGCATGGCTATCCTCAAGGTCAGCCCTTTCTGCAGAAGTGAGACTGAGGCACGCCTCCCACCCACAAAGCCCCTGTCCATTCAAGTAAATTCCTCCCCCAACTGAACCCACTTGGACCTTCCCCATCACAGTAGGCATGCCCCACAGATCCTTCCCACTGCTCCTGAGAAAGAAAAGGGAAAAATCATCCTGAGCTGGACTGTAGGTCTGAGTACCATGACAGACCAGATGGGGCCTTGGTCACCACCCAGACGAAGGGGCTGAGAAAGGAGCATTGCTTCCACGTGAATCCCTCAGCCTACCTCCCCCCAGGAGCCACCTGCCACACCATGCCTGGGTACCTTCGGATGTGCTGCTGCAGGTCGAAGTTTTTGGTGAATGACTTGTCACAATACGAGCACTTGAGTTTCTGAGCCTTTGGCTTCCCTGCAGCTGACAAAAAAAAAGACAAAGAGGGAAGAAGGGGATGGTTAGCCTGGGGACACAACTGAAGGCGCCAAGCGCAGCTTCCAGCCACTGTACCCCCTGGACTTGGGGCCAGACAGCTCAGACCCTGGGAGATCTACACCCGTGGACAGGCAGGGGAAGAAGCACAGGTGAGTCTCTCACAGTGCCTGGGGGAGAAAAGCCCAGGACACGCTCTGGCTGGGAGAGTAGAGCAAACCCCTCAAAGGCTCCCTTCTGCCCTAGGATAAAATTCAACCTCTCTGCTGTGGCCTATGGGGCTCTGCATCCTCTACTTCCTTCCAACCCCATCATTCTTACCATCCAGCTGCAGCGGACTCCTTGTTAACCTTGAAAGACTTTAAACATGGTCCCACCTCAGGGCCTTTGCACCTGCTGTTCCCCCTTCCCTAAAATGCTTGTCCCTCAGATAGTCACAAGACTGTTTCCTTCTCATCCCCAGATAGATAGGCAGCATCATTTTCCAGTCTCTCCCCAGTATTCTCATAGTACTCTGTTAATCTCCTTCCTAGGGTGACCCATAAATATTTATTTATTCCCTGTCTCTCCCATTAAACTGTGAATAATTAAGGGTAAGGAAATCATGACCCAAGATGCTAGATTTCCAGTTTGTTTGTTTGTTTTAATATTTATTTATTTTATTTATTTACTTGGCTGCACCAGGTCTTAGGTGTGGCATGCGGGATTTTCTTTGTGGTATTTGGGATCTTTAGGTGCGGCATGCGGGATCTTCTTTGTGGTATTTGGGATCTTTAGGTGCGGCATGCGAACTCGTAGTTGTGACGTGTGGGATCTAGTTCCCTGACCAGGGATGGAACCCAGTTCCCCTGCATTGGGAGTGTGGAGTCTTAGCCACGGGACCACCAGGGAAGTCCCTAGATTTCAGTTTCTGACACCAAGCCTAGCACACAGATGCTCAACACGTTTGTGAAAGGAAGGAAGGTTGACTGAAACCCCCTGAAAAATTCTGAATTCCTCTGCCTTTCCCCACTACCACCACTTTTTGACATTGCCCCTAACCCCATGCTTACCATCTCCGAAGGGGTGGCAGACATCACTGCTTGCCTGCCTATTAACCACTCACTCCTTCTTCTTTCTTCATAAATCCCCTACATAATGGGAACATCAATGTTCCTGGCAAAAGAGACATTTCCCAGCTTCCTTTGCAACTAGATATGGTCAAGTGACTAAGTGTTGACCAATGAGATGTAAGCAAAAGCATCATGCAGAACGTCTGGGAGCTGGGAGACGCCTCTTTTATCCTTCTTACTTCCTGGAATATGAAATTGATGACTGGATCTCCAGCAGCCATTTTACATGATGAGGCACCCTGAGAACAAAAGCCATGTTCTAGGGATGGCAGAGCAGAAAGATAGAAGAAATGTGGGTGCCTGGTGATTATATAGGCACATGCTCTCCAGAATGCCTGCCTCTGGACTTAGTTTGCACAGAACAACAAAAGTCTATCATTTTGAAGTCACTCTTATTTTGGATTTTCCATTACATGCAACCAAACTTAATCCTAACTATCACAAAAGGGAAGACTGGAACTAAGCAGCCTGTGGATAGGCCCACGCTGAGGAAAGATGCCATGGCAGGCTGTGGGCCCACCTTCTGGGAGTCCACTGGAACCTTTGGTCCGTCGGGTCTTCAGCGATGGTGGGGAGTCAAAGGTGGCCACTGCACCCCTGGTGGCGCTGGTCATGGGGGCAGCAGGGTTTGGTCCTTTCGGTTTGAATCCTTGTTTGCCGGGGCTGTACACCTGGGGGGTGGGGTATACTGGAGCCTCCACACACTGGTTTGGCACCTAAAAAGACAGCACAGTCAGGGACAGTGCCCTGGGAAGGGAGGGGAAGACCTGCCCCAGCCAGTGGGACCCTCACTGTGTCCCTGGCTGATCTTAGCTACCCCCAATCTACATCACCATCCTAACTCCTCCACCTTGCTCAGTCACCCCAGTCACTCCCAAGACCCCTTAGAACTTCATGATGCCAGCAGGTTAGAAGGAGCTTTGGAACCAGGCTGCCTGGGTTCAAATCCTGACTCTGCCACTTATCATTTAACTGACCTTGGGCAAGTCTTTTAAACTTCTGTCTCAGTTTCCACATCTGTAAAATGGGGCTAATCATAGCACCCCTCTCACAGGGTTATGAGGATTAAACAAGTTAACAAGTAAAGAGCTTAAAATAGTGCCTGGCATATAGTAAGTACCCAATCAACATTAGCTGTTGTGATTGCCATTATTATTATTAGTAGTAGTTTGCTTGCACAGGAGAACTAGGAAGTCAGAAGGGTCTATGCCCTCACCAGAAACTCCACTTCTTAACCGACTCTGCCTGATGCCACACCAGCACGCATCCCTCGGCCAAGAATTGACACTGAAGCCACAAGAAAATTACCAAATGAATTCTGAGCCACCCAAACTCAGTGACCACTAAGCTTACATCATGACACTGGGGTGTGAAGAATTTATTTACTCATTCATCTATTCATCATTCATTGGTCTTCCTGGGCTAGCCTATCCAAAATTCCACTTCTTATCCTTCTCTGCTTTATTTTTCTCCTTAGACATATCATTATCTAATAAATTGTACATTTTACTTACTTATCTTGTCTATTATCTGCCTAGTTTCGTGAAGGCAGGGACTTTTGCTTTGCTTTTCGTTTCTTCCTCTATTCCCAGGCCTAGAGCAATGCTTGGCACAGGGTGGGGACTCAATAAATATTTGTTGAATGAATGAATTCATTTACGTAGGTATTGGGCATCTAATATGGCACCAGTAGGTGCTTCTGCCGGGTCTTGTCTGTCGGGCCTTGGAACCATTCCTACACCTGCCCATGCTCTCCCCTGAAATGTAGAGGTGGGAAGCTGGGAACTACATTCCCAAGCATCCTTGCCAGCACAGTTCTGAACACAGATTAAGTTCTGCCCATGAGAAGCATCTGCATGAGATTTGGAAGGCAGAAGGGAGGTAGAAACCATTCTCCTCCGGCAGCTGTGCTGGGAGATAGGTGGGTTTGCAGTCATGAGTTTCAGAGTGGCTGGCTGAACCCTACGTTCCCCTCCTGACCACCAGCCCCAAGGACAGCAGGGCAGCTGGAACCTCAGCAACAGAATCCTACAGTTTCCTCACCTCTGGGTGCAGCAGCAGCGTCCTGGTTCTAAGGGCCAAGGAACACCAGCGACCCTGAAAATGAGTGGTGCTCAACAACCCTGACTTTTGCTCCTCCAGCCCTTCCATCAACTTTGCAGCACCTAATTTCCTGGATTAAATCCCTTTGCCAGAAATACCTAGAGTGGTTTCAATTTTCCTGACCAATATGGAACTCAATAAATATTTGTTACAGTGAATGAACTCACTCATCGTTCAAGTCATTACTGAGCAATTACATGACTGCCACTGGGTTAGTTCTCATTATCCTCACAGCTCTGCAAGGGGAGTTCCCATTCTGGAGGAAAGGAAACTGAGGTCAGAGGACCCTATTTCAGATACCTACTGTAGGTGTACCACAGGCCAGGCACTCTGCCAGGTGTTAAGGATGCAAAATCAAAGATGACTCAGGCTCTGTCCTCAAAGAGCACCCTTGTCTACATGGAAAATAAACAATGGCAGCTACCCCTATGCTGGCCCCCTCTGCCTATGAGACCACCACCGTCCTCTCAGCATCTCACTGACTTAATTTTTTTTTTTAATTGAACAAGGTCCTTTTGCGTTATTCTCCCAGGCTAGGAAAAATCCCCCTGCAGGCTCTTATAACATCACATGGCTGGTGGAGGAATTTTCCCACTGGTCTAGTTCTCTTTCCATACAGATGCTACCTTACATGGAATGTCTATATGGCTGGATTCTAGGGTGAGTCTGAGATAATGTGACCTCAAGTGCAGGTAGGCTCTTTCTATCATAACCATGCCCCCCAGCACTGGCGTCTGGCATGGTTCTGAACTCTTAGTGCCTTGAGAGTAGACTGCTTGTAGCTCAGAGCTCTTTAGCCGGGAATTAATATGGTACATATGGAACAGGCACACCTCGGAGATATTGTGGGTTCAGTTACAGACCACTGCAATAAAGCGAATATCGCAATAAAGCAAGTCACACAAAAATTTTGATTTCCCAGTGCATATAAAAGTTATGCTTACACTATCCTGTAGCCTGTTAAGTATGCAACAGCATTATATCTAAAAAAAAAAAGTATATACCTTAATTTAAAAAACTTTTTGACTGTATTGCTAAAAAATGCTAACCATCACCCGTGCCTTCAGCGAGTCATAGTAATAACATCAAAGATCACAGATCACCATGACAAATATAATAATAATGAAAAAGTTTGAAATATTGCAAGGATTACCAAAATGTGACACAGAGACATGAAGTGAGCAAATGCTGTTGGAAAAATGGCACTGATAGGCTTACTTAACGCAGGGTTGTCACAGACCTTCAATTTGTAAAAAAAGCACAATATCTACAAAGTGCAATAAAACAAGGTATGCCTGTACATTGACTGAATGGCCTCAGTTCTTTACCTCTTCTAGTACCCAGGCCCTTTACAGTGTGACTTGCAGCTTTTCCCATCAAGAGGTGGCACCTATTTCCCTACTTCTTAAATCTAAGCTGGCCTTGTGACCTGCTTTGACCAATGGAAGTGACACTGTATCACCTACAAGCCTAAGCCTCAAGAAGTCTTGAGCATTTCTGTTTGCATTACTGCACGTCCACCACTGTGGTGAGAACATGCCTGGCTAAACTGCTGGAGAATGAAAGATGCATGCAGCAGAGCCAAGTCACCCCAGCAGACTTATCCCACACCGGGCCATTCTAGAACAGTGGACGCCAGTCAACCTCCAGACATGTGGGAGAACCCAGCCAAGATCAGCAGTTGCCAAGCTGACCACTGTAGACGTGAGAAAAATAAACACTTTTTCCTATATACCACTGAGGTTTGGTGGATATTTCTTACACAGCTATAGCTAACCAATATACCTAGCTTGTTAAAAAATATGAGACACTCACATATGTAATTTTTTGGAATCCTTTCCCCAAAAGGCAGGTATTCTCTTGACTGTCCTGAGCACTCCCTGAGGGCAGCTTGTATTTCTGCTACAACCTCTACTTCATTCCAGTTTCTCGTGGTTTGCATTTTACATTTACACGTATAACAGCTCGATCTGGTTTTGCCCTCCACGGTATCCCTAGCAGTGTCTGGCACACAGCTGGTATTCAGAAAAGGTTCAGGTTACCCATGATGACCATGACCACTTTCTCCCCCTTCACCCCAAGCCCCAGCGTCTGCTCACCTCCAGGGGTGGGTAGGGCTGCATTCCCAATGCCTGGATCTCCACCGTTCCATTCCCAGTCAGGGGTGCTGTGGCACTATACACCTCCACCACGCCATTCCCGCCGGGGTTGGGACGCCCGGGGGGACCCAGGCTCTGGGATGGGGGTGGTGGAGGCTGGGGGGGTGGAGGTGGAGGCAGTGGTGGAGGGGGAGGAGGAGGAGGTGGAGGCTGGGTGAGGTAGCTTGGCGCGGAATGCATGTTCAGGCTACTCTGAAATCATAAGAGAAAATTAAAGTGTCATAGCCTCTTGATACCAGCTGTCTGATTTATCAGTGGGGAAGGACATTTGCCTTAGCCAGCCATGCGGAAAGAAGAGCCACTCAGGCAGCTCAGAGGACGGGGCTGAGAGGGGGCATGGAAACAAAATCATGGGAGAATTCGAGGAGCCATCAGTCTGGCGTTGTTATCCCTTTTCTCCATGAAAGTCAGCAAAAATGGCCCAGCTTGTGCAGAAATGAGCTCACAGAGCAGGCCTAATGTTGTTGTCTTTAGAAGGGCTTGCTTGTAGGACTGACTCTGAACTGGCATCTGAGAATGTGCCTCGTAGAAGGTTTCCTATGTTAATAAGGCTATTTTGCCCACCTGGGCACTGACCCTACAACAACCCACCTAGACTGTTTGCACAAACAATGTGATTTATGGTGAACCCCTCCTTCCCATGTCGGGGTCCGGAATTTTGGTTTGTGGCTGGGTGCCTACGTGACCGATCCCCAGTAAAAGCCCTGGCCTTAGAGTCGTAGGTGTGCTTGCCTGGCAGTAACACTGTGCACGTGTTGCTGCTCTTTTCTGCTGAAGGAAGATGCGTGCTCTATGCAGCCCCGCCACTTCCCTGAGAGAGAGAACTTTGGAGACTTGGAAGAACGTCAATTTTCTCCAGACTTCAGCTGCTGGGTCTTCTTCCCTTGCTGATCCTGCTGTGTATCCTTTTACCTAATAAACCACAGCCATGAGCACAACCATCCTGAGTTCTGGGAGTCTTTCTAGAGAGTCACCAAATGTGCTGGTGGCCATGGACCCCCGAAACACAGCCAATGACTTCTAGAAATTGATTCTACAAAAATAATCAAGCAGGTGGGCAACGATAACCATATGTGGATGGTATTCCAGTAGTTTTTAAAACAGCAAAAAATGGCAATGACCTAAATGTCCTTCCATGGAAGCCTGGCTAAACAGAGGATGGTCCATCCACATGGAATGGAACAGAACCCTTTGTGGTTGTTAAAGTGATGATGCTGATCAATATTTCATAAAGGGTGCCTCTCTTCATTGCTGTTCCTTGGGTTCCATAGTCATATATGTCTAGAGAAAAATCTGGGGTGACAAAATCAAAAGTATTTCTTTACTGCAGGAGGAACCCAGGGACAGAGCAAGGGAAGAGGCAGAATGCCTCCCTCACAGCCTGGTTTGACCAGGGATCCTTTTTCTATTGGAAAATCCCAAGGAGCCACTGTTCTAAGGAACACTTTGGGAAATACTGATGTAGGGTTGTAGGCACAGAGACAGAATGATGTTATACAAAAGGTAAAGTAAGAAAAGCAAGTTCCAGAACAGTGCATATAGCCTGACCCATTTATATAGATGTGTGTATATATATAGATATGTACGTATTTTTTTAATTTAATTTTTATTTTTGGCTGCGTTTGGGTCTTTCATTGCCGCGCGTGGGCTTTCTCTAGTTGCGGCAAGTGGGGGCCGCTCTTCGTTGCAGTGCACGGGCTTCTCATTGCGGTGGCTTCTCTTGTTGTGGAGAACGGGCTCTAGGTGCGTGGGCTCAGTAGTTGTGGCGCGCAGGCTCTGCAGTTGTGGCATGTGGAATCTTCCCGGACCAGGGCTTGAACCCGTGTCCCCTGCATTGGCAGGCGGATTCTTAACCACTGTGCCACCAGGGAAGCCCAGAAATAGCTTTTTTTTTTTCTGGCTGCGTTGGGTCTTTGTTGCTGCGCGCGGGCTTTCTCTAGTTGTGGTGAGCAGGGGCTACTCTTCATTGCGGTGTGCGGGCTTCTCATTGCGGTGGCTTCTCGTTGCGGAGCACGGGCTCTAGGCGCGCAGGCTTCAGTAGTTGTGGCATACGGGCTCAGTAGCTGTGGCTCGCGGGCTCTAGAGAGCAGGCTCAGTAGTTGTGGCGCACGGGCTTAGTTGCTCCACGGCATGTGGGATCTTCCCAGACCAGGGCTCGAACCCGTGTCCTCTACATTGTCAGGCAAATTCTTAACCCCTGCACTACCAGGGAAGTCCCAGAAATAGCTTTTTAAATAAATATATTTAAAATATACACATCTGTCTTTCTTTTCTTTTCTTTTTTTTAAATATTTTATTTGGTTGCACCGTCTTAGTTGTGGCAGGCCGGCTCCTTAGTTGCAGCAGGCAGGTTTCTTAGTTGCAGCTCGAGGGCTTCTTAGTTGCGGGTTGCCAGCTCCTTAGTTGCAGCACATGGGATCCTTAGCTGTGGCATGCGAACTCTTTTATTTTTTTATTTGTTTGTTTATTCTTGGCTGCATTGGGTCTTCACTGCTGCACACGGGCTTTCTCTAGTTGTGGTGAGTGGGAGCCACTCTTTGTTGTGGTTCACAGGCTTCTCATTGCGGTGGCTTCTCTTGTTGCAGAGCACTGGCTCTAGGGCGCGCGGGCTTCAGGAGTTGTGGCGCACAGGCTTAGTTGCTCTGCGGCACGTGGGATCTTCCCAGACCAGGGCTCGAACCCACGTCCCCTGCATTGGCAGGCGGATTCTTAACCACTGCACCACCAGGGAAGCCCGACATGCGAACTCTTAGTTGCGGCATGGATGTGGGATCTAGTTCCCTGACCAGGAATCGAACCTGGGCTCCCTACATTGGGAGCGTGGAGTCTTACCCACTGGAACGCCAGGGAAGTCCCTCTATGTGCATTCGAAGGTCAGGAAAGCCAGACACCAAAATTTTGGCAGTGTTTTCTTTGGGTAGAGAGAGTAAGGGTGATTGACTGATTGATTGATTTCCCAATTTTTTCTTTTTTTTTTTTTTTGGCAGCATCGTCTGGCTTGTGGGACTTTAGTTCCCCAACCAGGGATTGAACCCGGGCCCTTGGCAGTAAAAACGTGGAGTCCTAACCACTGGACCACCAAGGAATTCCCTGATTTCCCAATTTTTATTCTGTAAAGTTTCAAACCTACGGAAAGGTTGCAAAAAGAATACAATGAACAGTCTTTATACTTCATCTAATTCGCGAGTTGTTACCATTTTGCCACATTTGCAACGTGTGTGTGTGTGTGTGTGTGTGTACACACACATACACATATTTGTGCTTTGTCAAGCCACTTGAAAGTTAGTTACAGACATCACGACACTTTATTCCTTAAAACTGTACTCAGATGCATCTCCTAAGAACAAGGACATTCTCCTATATAACCACAATTCAATGATCGTACATGGGAAATTGAATATTGATATAATACTATTATCTAAAATATTCAGATTCTGGGACTTCCCTGGTGGCGCAGTGGTTAAGACTCCATGCTCCCAATGCAGGATGCCTGGGTTCAATCCCTGGTCAGGGAACTAGATCCCACATGCATGCCACAACTAAGAGTTCACATGCCACAACTAAGGAGCCCTCCTGCCACAACTTAGGAGCCCATGTGCTGCAACTAAAGACCCAGCACAACCAAACAAATAAATATTTTTTTGAATAAATAAAATAAAATATTCAGACTCCGGGACTTCCCTGGTGGCGCAGTGGTTGAGAATCTGCCTGCCGATGCAGGGGACACGGGTTCGAGCCCTGGTCTGGGAAGATCCCACATGCCGCGGAGCGGCTGGGCCCGTGAGCCACAACTACTGAGCCTGCGCGTCTGGAGCCTGTGCTCCGCAACGGGAGAGGCCGCGACAGTGAGAGGCCCGCGCATCGCGATGAAGAGTGGCCCCCGCTCGCCGCAACTGGAGAAAGCCCTCGCACAGAAACGAAGACCCAACACAGCCATAAATAAATAAATAAATAAATTTATTTATTTAAAAAAAAAAAAAATTCAGATTCCTCCAAATTCTAATCTCCCCAAGTGTCCCAATAAGGCCTTTACCACTTCCCCCATGCCCCACCCAATACAGGATCCAACCAAGAATTGTAAATTCAGTCAGTTGCCATGTCTCTCTACTTTCCAGGTTAAGAATAATTTAAAAAAAAAAAATTTTTTTTTTTTACTTTTCTATTGTGTACTTTCAAGTGTTTTTCTAATGGACATGGAACATTTCTGTTAAGAATAAAAACAGGAGTCCAAACAACTGGACTGTGGCTATGAAACCCCAAAGTCATGTTCTGGGTCCCAGCTGAATGCGGCAGCTTCCCCAGCCACAGCAAGGCTGGCCAAGGGGAAGCTGACAGTCCTCCTTAGCTTGAGGGAGAGCTGGGGCCAAGCCCCCTTCTCTCTACAAGATTCTGAATCTGCAGTAGTCAACATGCAGGCCTAGAATCAAGATCCCGTGAGAAACTGGCCACCTCCTTACCTGCACAGGCGGGGGGCCCTGGGGCATGGGCTGGTCCAGGGACGTAAAGGCCGACATGGCAGACATGAGCACGTCATCGCTTACCAAGATGTTCCCCTGCACCAGGGTCTGGATCAGTGGGGATGGGGGCACGGTAATGTACGTGGAGATCTGGACAGTGAGAGAGAGAGGAAGGGAGAGAAAGGGAGAGAAAGAACATGTCTGAGGCTGTGGAAGAAAGCAGATGGCATGATGCAAAAGATCTGGGTTCTGGAGTCCCACAGACCTGGATTCTATTTCCACTTCTGCTACTTCTCCCTGCCATGTGACCCTGGGAAAGTCATTCCACCTCTCTCAACCTCCATTTCCTCATCTATCAAACAAGGAGAATAAGTCACACCTCCATGTAAGGCATATACCCTGTGACCCAGCAACAATCCTTCCAGGCCTCTATCCTAGAGAATCACTCACACCTGTCCACAGGGAGTCCACAGAAAAAGAGTACTCTGCACAGCCTTGTTTCTAATAGTGAAAAACTGGAAATAACCTTGATGTCCATCAATAGGAGAATAGATCAAAAAATACAATATAGTCATGGATAGAATACTATAGAGAGCAAGTAAGAGGTATTGCATGGAAAATCAAATTATATAACAACATGTACATTATATATTCTCATCTTTAAAAATCTAAAACAATACTACTATGTAATTCCTGTGAGTACTTAAGAAAGTATGTGAAAGTATAATAATATGTTCTCAGGTTAACAGCAAGGATGAAAGGCAGACCTTACAAGAGGGTGTCAAACATGCAGTGACTATTCCTGTCAGTAGATGTAAAGCGTGTTTTGTTTTGTTTATTTGTTGCCTTTCTTTCCTGGCATCTTCCTAAGTCATCTGTCTGTAGAACCCCTGGGGACAGCAGCAACTGGGCCCCTGAACCCAGAGTCCCTGCTCAAACAGGATGTCCTTGCCCTCAACGAAGCAAGGACAACCCAGGCAGTTTAGGGACACACCCCATGTCACGGCCAGGAAAGGCAGTGACATGTATTTTTACAATGCCACATGCATTAGGCTGAGACAAAAAATGGGAAATCATTTCCACGTCCATCCAACTCACTTAGGCAGAGGGATTCGTGTTTGCCCATTACCAACCGACTGTGTTCTAAAGTTTTTTCCTTGCCCAGGACTGGAAGAATTTCCCTCTCTCCTACTGAAAAAAAAAAAGGGGAGTGGGGGGAGAGGGAACATTTTCTACTAACAAAACTCATAATCAAGGAGTGAGAAAACGACTGCTCTGTGTTAGAAGATGTCTATGGTAACTTGAAAAGTTTAAATGTACATGTCCTATGGATCTGGAGGTGAACACTTTTATCTTGATGGCAGGAATTATGTCTATACAATGGGTGAAGATAATGTTTTAGAGGAATAAGGAGACAAGAGGAAGCCAGAGGGAAACCTGACCCTGTGACCCGGCATCCTGGGACATGCCCAGCCCCCTTTATGAGGAGTCTTTAATCCCTCTGAGCTCCCACCCAGGGTGTCTTTGCTCCAGAACTATGTTCCTGACTGAGAACTCTGCGAGCTTCTCCAGATACCCCCAGCCTGCCCTGTGACCTCCAGACGTGTATATCTGTCTGCATCTTCACTGCCTCCACTTAAAGGTCCAATGGGCATCTCAAATTCAACACGAGCAGCTGAACTCCTGACACCCCCCACCCCCAAACCTTCTCCTTGTTGTTTTCCCCACTTCGGTTAATGGCAACTCCAACTCTGGTCATCCTTGACTCCTCTTAATCTCACACCCTACATCCAATCCATCCACAAGCTCTGTCAGCTCCACCTTCAAAATATTTCGAAAATCTCACCCCTTCTCTCCGCCTCCACTGCCACTATCCTGGTCAAGCCACCACCACCCATTGCCTGGATTTGTACAGTAGCGCCCTAATCAGTCTCCTGGATTTCTCTCTTGACTCCCATCAAAATCTACTGTCTACAGCAGCTACAGTGACCTAGTTAAAGTGTAAATCAGACTATATCCCTCTTCTGCTCAAAACCCTCCAATGGCTCCCATCTCATGCAGAGTAAAAGCCCACAGACCGACACGATTTGCCAGGATCCCCCTATTGCCTCTCTGACCTTATCACCTCTCACCCTCCTCACTCACTCACTCAGCTCTAGCCACTCTCACCTCCTTGCTGTTCCTGGAATAAAGCCAGCACGCTTCCGCCTCAGGGCCTTTGCACTTGCTGATCCAGCCCCCTGGAATACTCGTCCCCAAAGTAGCTTCATGACTATTTCTCACCTCCCTAGGTCTCTGCACAAATGTCACCTCTTCACAGAGCTCATCCCAGAGCACCACATACAAAAGGGCAAAACCTCCCATCCTTGTCTTGACATCCCCTATCTCTCTGCACTCATCCTGAGAAAAGTACATCTCTACACATCTGTTTGGGTACTATCTATCTCACTCAATGCCATGAAGGCAGTGACCTGGTCTGTTTGTCCACCCCTGTACCCCCAGTGCCCACACAGTGCCTGACACACAGTGGGTGCTCAAAAAAGACTTGACTAGATAAACGAACAAACAAATGGATAAATACCTGGCGATTGGCAGGAGGCGGGGCCTGCTGGACTGCTGTGGGTGCTGCCGAAGGTGTGTAGATGCTGTTGGTAGCCAGTGAGACTGTGGCCAGGGGCGGGGCACTCCCCTGGCACTGTTCCCGCTTGTGGGTCATAAACGCCGGCAGCGAGTTGAACTGCTTCTTACACTTCCCGCAGAGAAAGACATCCTCATCATCTAGGGGTCATGCCCACAGAGCAGCAGAGGGAGGGAAATAATGAAAAAAAGCAAGAAAAAAGGAGAGGGTATCACAGTGAGAAACGGGAGGCCCGTGGCTGGACCATGAGAAAGGCAAACTAACGGCATTCCATGACTCAACACGCGAGGGTCAAGCATCAACTCTGTGCTTCCTATGAGCTTTCAAACCACGCTGGCACCTGCGGGAATATCCAGCCAGGTTCACCCAGGAATCAAAAAATTAGAAATCAGGAAATCGTAAGGTGGGTTCGCTTCAAAGTTGAGACATTCAGAATCTTTATCCTGCCTGAATTTATTCACCAGTCCCCAAATGGGCTGCATGATCACACTCCTCAGTGCCCTTGCATCCCCTGTCCTCCCTGCCAAGCTGCCTCTCTCAGAACAACTCATTCTGCAAGTCTCAGCTCAGACGTCACCTCCTCCAGGAAGCCCTCCTCAAGAGTGTTCACAGTTCCTTCCTCTGGGCAAGCCTCTCTTATCACATTTTTCCCATCACCACCATATTTCCTAAGGGAAGGAAATATCTCTTATTTATCACCATAACTACAATATTTTCTGGGCACATAGGAGGCCTTCAGTGGATGTCTGCTGAATGCATGAAAAACTAAATCAATGATTAGCTACGGTTAACACCATTCATTATTGAAGGCCCACCACAGGCCATGCACTGTGCCAAGCTCTTGATATGTTGTGGCAGAAATGTCTAATTGTCATTCAATATTCACTCTTCCTTCTTAAAAAGTAATACAAATTTTAGTGAGAAACATGGCCATCTAGTTAAAGACCACATCTCCCAGACTTTTTTGCAGCTAGACATGTCATGTGACTGAATTCTGACCAATAGGAGAAGAGGAGAAGTATACTGTCTACACAACTTCCTCCTAAAAGGAAGGGGTATGACTTCTACTTCCTTCTTTCTTCCCTTCCTGTTGGCTGGAGTGTGGAAATGAAAGTGGGAGGTTGGAGCAGCCATCTTGGACCGCATGCTGAGAGCAGCAGAGCCATATGAAAGAAGGGGTCTGAGTCATGAGGACTTCATGCAACAAAGAAATAAACTTTAATCTTGTACAAACTACAAGAAACTTGCATTTCTTATTTATGACAGCTAAAACCAAATCCCCAGTACCCTCACAAGATTCCTATGAGGTAGGACTATTATCCCCATATTACAGATGTGGAAACTGAGGGCACAGAGAGGTTAACTCACTTGCCCAAGGTCACAGAGCCAAACTATGGGAACAGGATTCAAACTCAGGTGTGTGTCTCTCTGTCCCCAGCATGGTTCCCAAGTACTCAAAAATCTTTGTAGAATGAATGGATGAACACACAGACTCACACAGTGCTCTAAAGGAAGTTCCTTGCCCTCTCTGTGTCGCAAGGGCCTGGGCTGTAAATTGGAGAGATTCATGCTTAGCCTCATTGAGGGGAAGCTGAGAAATGACTTTGGGTCAAAGGTACAAGCATTGCTAAGCATCGGGGCTCCTAGTCATTCTCTGTCATGATCCCCACATTCACTAAGTGACTGAAAAAGACTGTCCTCAGAGCTAAGCAGAGAAAAGTCTGAGCCTGAAGATCCAGGCTGGGAGGAAGGGGAGAGGCTTCAGACATGAGAGGACAACCTGGGAACCACAGTGGGCAGTTCACTCCCACACCCCCTCATCAGCCCCACCTGTTTTCACAGGAAGCTACTTACCCTTCCCACTGGTGAACCCGAGCAGATACTCACCCAGTGGCTGGATAGCAGGGGGTGCATTGACGCTCTGGCCTGTTGGATCAGGAACTGCTCCTTGGCCATCCAACAGTGACTGGACAGCTAGGACAGTCTGATTGTCCATTCCTGAAGAAAGAAAAGCAGCCTTTCTGGAAGGTGGGCCCAGCATCCCACTCTGACTTCACCCTTACAAGCCAGACCCATTGCAAGGCCCTCATGGCAAAAATGTCTGTCTGTGCCCTGATATGCTTTCTCTCCAACTTCTATTGGAATAGAACCCAAGATTTTTGGCTGGGAACATGGCCCCAGAATAAAGATTACACTTCCCAGCCACTCTTGCAGCTAGAGAATGTCTAAGTTCTGGTCAACGGGAGCTTTGGGGAAGTTTTCTTAAAAGCTGCCTGGTATGTGACCCCCTTCTTTGTCCGATCCTCCATCCTGCTTCCTAGAACAAGAAGATGATGGTGGGAACTCTAGCCACCATCCCAGATCATGAGGACAAGGGCACTACAGGGCAAAAGACTAGAAAGATTCTGGGTCTCTGAGGACCTTGTACAACACAGCCACTGTCACAGCTCTAGACTGCCTTTTTCTGGACTCCCACATGAGAGAAATAAACTTCTAGCCTGTTTAAGCCACTGCTAGGTTGGGCTTCTCTCTTACTCATGGCTGAGTCTAATCCAAAATGCAAAAACCCCTCTGGAAATCATGTTACTAAGTCTTCCCCATCCACACCCCACAAATCCCACAAATCTGTTTTCACTTGGGCTTCTCTTGTTTTCCAATGTGTGCTTATTTTTTCAGTTCCTCAATAAACAGCGTAATCTGGATTGTGGTCGGGGGGACTCTTGAGAAGCTGACTACGTCCATGTTTTCCAACCAGTTGTCACTGTTGAGGTTCTCAGTAGTACACTGTCCAGCTGTGTCACCAGCTGGAAGACAGGCCTCCTCACATCTAAGTGGCCACCAAGGCACACTGCCTCCCTCCCCAATAACCCAGAGGGCGCCTCCTTCTCTATGTCCTCACAGCCAACCTCTCACCTGGACACCTGCCCCAGCTTCTACTGAAAGGCAATTAGAACCATTAGCTCCTGCAGCCAAACTGAATCCATACTTTCCCCTGTCACAATGCAGGTTGTGTGCCTCCTGAGGCCAGCCCTTCTCTCCATCTCCTCCTGCTCCTTCAGCTGGCCCATCTCACACTGTGCCCACAACTTCTCCTTCCCAGCAGCGGCTACACACACTCAGGTTTCTCTAGAATGGCCTCCCTCGAACTCATGTTCTCATCTCTCCTCCCTTCAACATCAAGCATCCGATGAGGGTTGTCTACACCCTCCATCTCCTCTGCCCACCTCCCAATCCTCCTCCACCCACTCCAGTGGGGCTTAAGCCCCAATAATTCCACCAGAATCACCAAAGACCACTTGGCAGCATCAGACATTCTTTTCTTGAAACACTCCCTTCTCGGGCTCCAGGGCGCCACCCTTCTTGGGTCTTCTCCCACCTCTCTGCTCGCTCTTTCCCAGCCTCCTTTACTCTCTTCTCCTGTCCATCCCCTAAATGTTTCTATTTTTGAAGGGTTCCTTCCATCTGGCTCGCTCTCCTCTCCCTCTTACACTCTCCCTGAGAATCCTCACTCGCCCTCATTTAGTTCTCCCTAATATCTGGAGTTTCAAACCTGGGGTTCATGCTCCCCCAGAAGGAGCTTCAGTAAATCTTCTATCATCTAATGCAAAACTGTATGTCAGCATTTGTGTGCAAATCTGTACATGAATGTTCATAGCAGTTTTACTCATAATAGTAAAAAACTGGAAACAAGTCAGATGTCCTTCAGTGGGTGAACAGTTAAACAAACTGCAGTGCATCCAGACCACGGAGCACTGCTCAGCAATAAAAAGGAGCAACCTATTGATACAAGCAACAACTTGGATGAATCTCCAGGGAATTACAATGAGTGAAAAAAGCCAATCTCAAAGGTTATATACTTTATGATTCCAATTACATGACATTCTTGAAATGATAATATTTTAGAAATGGAGAACAGATTAGTGTGGTTGCCGGACATCAGGGATGGGGAGCAGGGGAAGGAGGTGGGTGGGGCCATAAAAGGGCAACATCTTGTAGTGATAGAACTGTTCTGTATGTCGACTGGTTATAATACTATAGGATAGTTTTACAAGATGTTACATTGTGGGAAACTAAGTAAAGGATAAATGGAATCTCTGTATTATTTCTACAACTGCACGTGAATCTACAGAAAAAAAAGTATTTCAAAATAAAAAGTTTAATTTAAAAAAAATATTGGGGGCTTCCCTGGTAGCGCAGTGGTTAAGAATCCGCCTGCCAATGCAGGGTACACGGGTTCGAGCCCTGGTCCGGGAAGATCCCACATGCCGCGGAGCAACTAAGCCCGTGCACCACGACTACTGAGGCTGCGGTCTAGAGCCCATGAGTCACAACTACTGAAGCCCGCGTGCCTAGAGCGCATGCTCCGCAGCAAGAGAAGCCACCACAATGAGAAGCCTGCACACCGCTACGAAGCGTAGCCCCTGCTCCCCGCAACTGGAGGAAACGCCCACGCAGCAATGAAGACCCAACGCAGCCAAAAATAAATAAATAAAATAAATAAATTTATTTAAAAAAATATATTGGGACTTCCCTGGTGGTCCAGCCTGGGAAAGACTCCGCGCTCCCAATGTGGGGGGCCAGGTTCGATCCCTGGTCGGGGGAGCTAAATCCCACATGCATGCTGCAACTAAGATGCTGCATGCTGCAACTAAAACCCGGTGCAGCCAAAATAAATCAATGACTATTTTTTTAAAAATAAAATAAAAAATACTGCCTGTCAAAACTATGGAGACAATGAAAAGATTAGTGGTTGCCGGGGGTGGGGGGAGGGATGAATAGGCAGAGCACAGAGGATTTTTAGGGCAGTGAAAATACTCTATATGATAATATTACAATGATGGATACATGTCATCATACAATTGTCCAATAGAATGTACACCACCAAGAGTGAAGCTTAAGATAAATTATGGACTTCGGGTGGTTATGATGTGTCAATGCAGGTTCATCCTTGGTAACAAATGTACCACTCTGATGAGTTATGTTGATTAAAGGGGAGGTTATGAATGTGTAGGATCAAAGGTATACAGAAAGTCTCTGTACCTTCCTCTCAACTGTGCAAACCTAAAACTGCTCTAAAAAATTAAGTCTTTGAAAAAAATGCTGTCTATGTAAAACTCAAACCAAATGTGTCATTCCCCACCCCTAAGTTTGTTCCTCTCCTAGTAATCCTCATCAATAAGAACAAGGCACCACTGTCCACCCAGCTAAAGCCCCTGGGGCACCCCCTGATTCTTCCCTTAACCTATCTCCCTTCACACCCTGATTTCCAGTCCTTCAGCAAGTCTAGCCTATTCTGTCTCCCAAATATCTCTCAGATCCACTTTTCCTCCATCCCCATAGCTGTCCCCAGAGCCCAGGCCACCATCAGTTCCCAGCAGGACAGCCGCAGTGGTCTCACCTCCCCACGGCCACTCTGACCCCTCCTGTCTGTTCTCAGAGCAGCCAGGGTGAACTTTATAAAACATACGTTAGCTTGCGCAGCTCCCCTGCTGAAAACCCTTTCTTAGTTCCACACTGATGTCAAGATTAAGTTCAGAAGCCTCATCTCTAGCTGCTCACATGAACTTCTGTGAATCCTAGACCTCTCTCCCCACCAGGGCTTTGCAAATGCAGTCCCCACTGCCTGGGTCCTCTCTGGATCCTCACAGTTCTGCTGCCCTTCTCCTAGCCCAGCGCGCATCACACAGTCCCAGGAACTGATTTTTCCTTTACCTTCTTCATCACTCAATACAGGAACACATTCTTGTAGTGAAAATTCAAACACTGAGGAAGTCCATGAACCTAGAGAGAAAGCAGGCCTCACACCATCCTGTTGGCCTCCCAGAGGGAGCCACCAATGACCCTGGGCTTCCACATCCATCACCCGTCACAGCACTGAACACCAGCTGAGGTTATCTTTACTGTTTACCTTTTCTATAATTCTATAATTTCTACATCCCTTACCAACGAGTATTCCTGAAACTTAACCTTCCCAGATGTGGGGAGGATTACACATTTCGTGGTGAGAGAGCTGATCCTCCAAGATGTTAAGAGACACAGCTGAGACCTCCTGGGGAGTTGCAGGACTCAAAGCCTCAGCCACATACCACTGGTCCAGCCTACTTTCAGCTTGCACTCTAATTATGTGTATACTCATCTCATCCCTCAAAGAGCATTCTTGGGTGTGTATCCCCCCAGCATCAACTCTGTGCCATGGCCCTGAATTCTCTGAGGCTTCCTTTCCAACTCCTAGCAAGTGCACATGGAGGCTCTCAGTGTTTGCCTGCCTCCAAAGCTCACAATTCCCAGATCCTGAGGACCATTCACATCCTAGGATCTCGCAGAGCATGGGACAACCAGTCGGTGCGCTGTTTGCTGGTTTGGGTCTGGTAACTTGGCATCCCAGCCAACCACACCGTTGGCACCCATCCTTTCTTGGTCTGGGTTTATAATACTCTGCACCCCGTAATGGTGCACAAAGTAGGCACCCCGTGTTTGCTGGTTTCGGTCCAAGGCCTGGCCTTGCACACAGGTGGCGCCGATGCTTTCCTGGTCTGAATTGAAGACACTATGTCAGAGCGCGAGGCACACAGTTGGCGCTCAATACAAGTTCTTAACGGTCAGGACCCCTGGCTCAGCCCCTCGCCCCCGCAGCCGCTGCTGCACCACGGTCCCCCTGGATGCAGCCCTCCCCAGCCCTCGCGTCCGCGGTGCAGCCACGCTCGCCTCGCGGTTCCCGGCCTGGCCTGCATCACCATCCCCCGGCTGTTCCCTCCAGAAAACTGTCCCCCAGGCCCAACCGCGCGCCGCCCGGGCCCTGGCGGCGGCAGCTGTTCCGGTCCGAGGCTCCCCTCCCGCTGCGCCAGCCGTCCACGGCTGTTCCGCTCTCGGTGCTCTCCCCCAGGGCCTTCTCTCTCTCGCTGTGCCTGTCCGGTTGCACGCACCCCCCCACCCCGCCGCCGCAGCAGCCGCCGCCGGGCCTAGGCGCCCGCGGCTGTTCCGGTCCCGAGATACCCCCCCCCCCCCCACTGAGCCTCAACTCCGCTTCTGTTCAGGCCTCACTGCTCCCCCACCCCTGCAGACCTCCCCTCCCGCGGCTGTTCCCATCCGTGGCCCTCCCGCCCCGCTGGCTGTTCCGGCCCGGCGCCCTCCGCCCCGCAGGCGCCACGCGCCCTGGGCCCCGCGCTGCGAGTTCGCGGCGGGAGGGGGCGCAAGGCGGAACAGCCGCCTCCCCAGTCCCCGCCGCCGCTCACCCTCCAGGGCCTCGAAGATCGTCTGCGCCATTTTGGAGCCGCCGCCGCTGGAGCCCGAAGCCGGGCTGCGCGAGCATTGTGGGAGCCGTGGTGGCGGCGGCGGCGGGGCCGCCAGGGGGCGCCCTTCTTCCTCCTCGGAGCCCCTACACCATCCCAGAAAACCAGGAATGGCTCGTGGGACCCCCCAGAATCCCGGGGCTCCCCCAGCCCCACCTGGATAACCCAGTTATTGGACACGTGGACCCCTATCCCTGCAATATTTTGATACCAACCAGGGTTCTTGGCTTTCCCCAATGAATAGAAGTTGACTAGAGGCCAGATAAGAAATTCAGGCAAGGCTTTATTGGGGCCCTTGCTGCAGCAGGGGGGAGGGAGAGCAAACGACAGGTTCCCTTGCTTGCTTGCTGAGGGGGGGCAAGCTTGTTCCTTATATGGAGTGAAGGTAGGGGTGTGTCCAGGGGTAAGGCGGAGGGGTGGCTTAGGTGTTTTGTCCACCCCTTAGGTGGTATTGTGTGCAAGGGGACATGCGCAGTACCCTGCTTTTGCTCCCAACACCCAGTTTTTGTTCCTGGTTCTTCACAAATGGCAGTTGGGTTTTGTCTTTTTGTATCTTTTGGGTCCAGAATTTGCCCCAACCGTGTATGCATGCACACAGTTATTTTTAGTCCCATATAGTTTCTTTGTATTTTGTTGCTCGGGGAGACGTGTGTCCAGGTGCAAGCATTGCAGCATTGCAGCAAAGGGTCCCAGGTCCCAGCCTGTCTCAATCTGAACGCCTAACTCTGCACACTGACCCCCATCCCTATTGCACACAGGCACCTCCCAATCCTGTTTTCTGGACCTGACTCCAACTCTGTGATACAGACCTCTGTCCAACTGCCTGAGACCCCCAACTGTGCAAAAGGGACTGAATATTTACACTGTACACAGTGTAACAGGGAAGAGCAAAATCTGACTCCATGTTGGATCTGTTTCTTTTACTTTAACCTTTGCTTTTGGATGCTTTTGTTACTATCATCACTAAGAGGATGCTGTCTGTAGCTGTAAGCATACATAATGGCTTACCTCGGGGAACCCTGCCCCTCTGCCTGAATGTTAAAGTGCCTTTGTTCAGCTCACAGGAAGATATTCAGACCCTACCCACCTGTGAATGGCCACAGAAAAGAAGAAATTAACACATCCCCTCTCCAATTCTGGCCAAGCCATGAGATAGTTTGCAAGACTTATGGCCTTTTTACTTTACTTCCTCACCTCCTCCCCCTCTCTGTTCTATAAAAGAAACTGGCATACAGACCCCGATAAGATGCTATTCTGGGACGTTAGTGTGGTGGTCCGAGTGCGGGTTGGAAAAGAATTTCCAGACACAAGGCAGAATGTGAGGAAGGTAGAGTTTCTTAAAGAGAAGGGTAGCTGCAAGAACAGCGGGCTGACTTCCTGGAAGCCAGGGAAAGTCGACAATGAGCATGGGTTGCCTGTCTGTTTTTATAGCCAGGGAACCTGCAAGTCATCTGCTGACTGGACAGAGTATGTATACTTTCAGTGTGCTGAGCGGGAGAAAAACGGGGCAAATGTCTTTCCTTATATGGGATGGGAAAGGGACAGGGAATGATGCTTGGGAGGGCTCTGGGACATTGCAATGGTCGCATTGTGACAGAGTGATAGGAGTCCTGTAACTCTTTGTTCTGGCAATATTGGCCCTTTGAATTTATCTTGTTCTTTGTCCTTGGAGCACACCACAGTTAGTCTGCCATCTTCTCGGGTGCCCAGCTTTCTGAATAAAGTCGCTATTCCTTGCCTCAGCACCTCATCTCCCGATCATTGGCCTGTCGTGCGGCGAGCAGACCGAGCTTGGATTGAGTAACAACAGTACTCCCGCCTTTGCAACACCAACCCCCATTCCCATCTCACCTGGACCATTCAACTCGGTCGCAAGGACCCCCATCTCCACCAAATACAGGACTCCTGCCCCAACTGTGCAGCATGGATTCCCATCCCTTGTCATAAACTTCTCATTCCCCCTCCCACAGTGACCACCATCTCTACCTATTGGGAGCCACCAGCCTCTCCTCACATGACTCCCATCTCTGCCTGGTCTTAATCCCCCATCATCTCAGAGATTCCTCTTGGCTGTTATGTAACCCCCCATTTCCACCCTTTAGGAACCTCCATTTCCTCTTCCCACAGACCTTCATCCCTGCCTCTCGGGGACCCCATTTCTGTTACATAAACCCCCAATATCCACCTCAGCAACCCCCAGCCCAGCCTCACTGAAAGCCCTTTCAGGTCTCTCAGGGATCCTCCTGCCCCTCATTTGGATCCCCCATCACACACAGACCCCTTTGTCATCTTCCTTTATGCTCCATCAGCCCCTCATTGAGAACTTACTATGTACCAAGTCCTATAATAGCTCCAGGAATACAGTGGTCCTTTCTCGTGGAGTTAGGGGTGAGGGGAAGCAAACAGACATTAAATCTTAAAAATTGTGTAATGTCAAGGTGTGATGTAGTTTCAAAGAAGTACATTTGGGCCACAAGGAAGAGTTGGGGTGTGCACGGGAAGGAGAGGGGAACCATGGAGGTGCCAACAATCATGATCTCTCCCACGAGCATAGCCATATCCTCCTACAACTGGACTACCACGTTGACTCTAAACATTCTCATTGGTTTTTTTTTTAATAATTATTTTAGCCTCATCCAAAGCAACCATCACAAAAATCACAGTTTTCATTTTCTTATATTCACTACATATATAACTCCTAAAATTAAAAACTATGTATCTGTTCCAATAAGCTCCACTGTCATTGTAGGACACTGCTAGCCACTGTTCCTGATAAATTGCCTCGAAGACCCTCTGCCTAAAGGTGCATTTCTACCACGAACCCCCCATCCTGTTCTGAACACCACTCCCCCCCGCCACCAGCACCCTTCCCCTTCCTATTCCCCCCCTTGCACAGCTAGCTCTGAGCAAATGTCCCCCACAGAGAACCCACCCCCTCTCCCAGACTCCATGCCCCACCTCTTTTCCTGGGAACCTTTGAGACCCAGGGCCCACTTCGAGCCCCCCTTCCCATTGCCTCTCTGGCAAGAGTAAGGTCAGGGTTCCCTCCTCCCTGTCTTCTTTTAACGTCCCCATTGATCCAGTGGCCACAGATTCTCATCATGTCTTCTCGGCAAGAGTTTCTCAATATAACTTTCTTATGTTTTTTAAATTATTCAAGTAATATATTAATACATTCACATTCATTTAATTAACTTAAAAATAGGTATTGAGGACCTATTGTAGGCTAGACACTGTTCTAGATGCTAGGGATGCAGCCATGAATGAAAAGACAAAAATCCTTGCCTTCATGGAGTCATAGTGAGATGCAAGTGAGATGGGCTATAAGCAAGGGAAAAAAAGGAGACATGTTCTATGACTTTAAGTATTTTTTTCTGGGAGGAGGGGAAGCTACTTTAGACAGGTCAGGGAAGGCCTCTCTGAGGAGGCAGACCTGAAAAATGAGATGGGATCAGATGGACAAAAGGGAACAAAAAGGCAGAGCTTATTCGCTTTATCATCTTGGGCAAGTGCAAAGGCTCTGAGGCCAAAATGAAAGGAAGCCAAGGACTGTAAAGGGGCAACTGAGGATAATAAGCAATGTATGGGAACAGGAGGATGAGGTTGGAGAGATAGACAGGGCCGCTCTGAGGGTGTGGGTTGTTTTTTTTTTAAGGGCTAAAGTATCATTTATTTCTCTGGCTGTAATATTCTCACAAATTTAAGTATGAGTCAAAATGATGTGTCTTTTAGAATTACATTAGGTTACTTGTGAAAACTTTGTAACCACTAAAGGGCTGACATCCAGATATATTCACATTAAGTATAGAGATGTGGGCTTTGATTAAAGTTTCTTGAGTAGAAAGAGAAAATAATTTATGATCCTTTTTTTGACATTGGTTACTGCTTTTACTTTACATAGTACATGACTGGTCTTGCAGAAATATAACCGTGAAGAGGCCTGGTCTTCATATAGGATACCCGAGCTGTTCTACATCAAATGTCCTCCAAGAAATTCTCTAATCATTATTCCCCTCCCTTTCAATATGATGTCTATTATTATGTATTTATTCATCCCTTACTCTGGACCAGACACTGTATCAGAGGGTGTGGGTTTTATTCTGAGGGTGATGGATTAAAAGATTCCACTAATCCAGACCTTGGAAGCTTTCCATGTACAGACAGTTCTTGACCTGCAATGGTTCAACTTATGATTTTTTAACTTTACAATGGTTTGACAGTGATATGCATTCAGTAGAAAAACTTTGAATTTTGATCTTTTCCCAGGCTAGCGATCTGTAATGATGCTGGGCAGTGGCAGCGAGCCACAGCTCCCGGTCAACCGTGCAGTCACAAGGCTGAACAACCAATACACTTACAACCGTTCTGCTCCCAGACAACCATTCTGCTTTTCACTTTCAGTGCAGTATTCAATAGATTACATGAGACATCCAACACGTTATTATAAAATAGGCTTGGTGTTAGATGATTTTGCCCAACTGTAAACTAACATAAGTGTTCTGAGCACGTTTAAGGTAGGCTACGCTTAGCTATGACATTCATTAGGTTAGGTGTTTCGACTTAATGATATTTTCAACCATCGATGGGTTTATCCAGGTGTTACCCCATTGTAAGTCCAAGGAAGGGCAGGGCTGTATTTTGATACATGCAGGTGCATATACACCTGTTGATTTTTATCTGCTCTTCAGGCCTTTGCACATGCTGTTCTCTCTTACTAAAATGCTGTTCTCCCACCCCTACCCCTATCATGTGATACTCTTCAGCCATTGGAAGTTCCCCTTTTCTCTACCTCCTCAACAGGGAGCCCTCTAAGCGGAAGTGCTTCATCCATTCTGGTTGGATGGAGGCAACCATCAGAGCTTGGCACAGAGGCAACCTGGGAAATGCTTGTTGACTGACTGCTTGACAGATGGAACAACTGAATGAGCTTTCAGGGATATAGACCCTACCTCCAGCAGGCTCTCCAGTCAGGCTGCCCCCTGCTCCAAACTTTCCACTCACCTCCATCTCTTCCTCCACCAAAATCTATCAGTCCTATGTCACATTCCCTTAGGGCCAACACGTTGGCACTGAACTGAATCCAATCACAGTTTAGAGACTCCTGCGGTAAGTAATGTGGCAATTCCAGGGGTGGAGCCAAGCAGGGAAGAGGGAAAGTCTGGGAAACGCCCAGTGTTCCCATTCACAGTGAGTGCACCAGCCACCCCAGAAAAGTTAACTTCTCCATGGTGAGGGGAGAAATCATGAGCAGCTTCAACCAGACTCCCAGCCTTAAGTGGAAGAAACTAAGGACACACAAAGCAACGCTGGACCCTGACATCTTGTTAGGTTCATTGGTATAGGTAGGAGGCAGCAAAGTGTGGTGGTTGTTATGGGATGAATTGTGCCCCCCACCATTCATATGTTGATATCTTAATCCCTACTACTCAGAGCAGTGTTTGGAGATAGGGCCTTTAAAGAGGTAATTAAGGTTAAGTGAGGGCACATAGGTGGACCTTAATCCAATATGACGGGTGTTCTTAAAAGAAGAGGGGATTTGGATGTACACATAGACTGAGGGGTGACCATGTGAGGACACAGTGAGAAGGCAGCCATCTGCAAGCCAAGGAGAGATGCCTCAAAAGAAAGCAAACCTACAGACACCTTGATCTTGGACTTCTAGCCTCCAGAGTTGTGAGAAAATAAACGTCTGTTGTTTAAGCCACCCAGTTCATGGTATTTTGTTATGGAGGCCCTAGCAAATGAATACAGTGGATAAGATCAAAGATTCTGGAGCAAGGGGCTGAATTCCAATCCAGGATCCACCACTTATTAGCGAAATCATCTTAAGCAAGTTATTTTGTTTCTCTGCCTTAGTTCCCATCAGTTAAGTGGGCATAATTATAGTACCTACCTCATACGGTTGCTATGAGAATGAAATGGTTAATAAAGCACTTAGGAAACAACTCCTGACATACAGTTAATAATCTGTAGGTGCTCATTAAATAAATAAATTCAATTTCACTGGGCAAAGGTGAAGAAATAGGCCAAACCCTGAGGAACTCAGAGTTATATACCATTAAAAAGGGTCACCAGGGGGCTTCCCTGGTGGCGCAGTGGTTGAGAATCTGCCTGCCAATGCAGGGGACACGGGTTCGAGCCCTGGTCTGGGAAGATCCCACATGCCGCGGAGCAACTGGGCCCGTGAGCCACAACTACTGAGCCTGCGCGTCTGGAGCCTGTGCTCCGCAACAAGAGAGGCCGCGATAGTGAGAGGCCCGCGCACCGCGATGAAGAGTGGCCCCCGCTTGCCGCAACTAGAGAAAGCCCTTGCACAGAAACGAAGACCCAACACAGCCAAAAATTTAAAAAAAATAATTAAAAAGGGTCACCAGGGGACTTCCCTGGCGGTCCAGTGGTTAAGACTCCGCACTTCCAATGCCAGGGGTGCGGGTTCAATCCCTGGTCAGGGAACTAAGATCCCACATGCCATGAGGTGCAGCCGAAAAAGTATTTTAAAAGGTGGGGGAGGGCACCAGGCAATGGTAAGTGTTCCCATATGGTGACTCTTTACCCCGGGCTCCCTGAGGGCAGAAATTTCTTAATATCTGTGAGAAAGGGCTTAGCAAAAGAGTGCACTCAGGAAGTACTTCCCAAACCAAATAGTTTCCAAACACCCTTTCCTAATGCTGGGCCATGTGTCAGGGATTGGTGACTGATTCTTCATGGGAGTATCAGGTGATGTTTCTAGAAGTTCTGTTTGGTTCCTTCTCAAATTTTCCATGTTTAAAAAAAATAATTTTCTGTTTTCTGTAGCTATTTTCTAACTTTAAATCTTGTATGCACAATTTTTTAAAACCTGTGGCTGTGAATTACAGTACCTGAAGTCTGTGTTTATCTGTTCCTCCCATCTGTTGTATCTATTTTTTCTTCGTGAAGTCTTGGGTTCCTAGTTATCTCTGACTGTGTGCTGGTCTCACCTTGAAAAATTATTTGTGGTGGTTCCCTGAAGGCAAAGATATTGATAAATGTGCCCTCTTCAGAGAGACTTTGCATTTGCTTTTGTCAAAGGTTTGGGGGCACTTCCAGTCACTTCCAATGATAACTAGGGGCAATCCAGTTGTTACTTCAAACTAGGTTCCCAGTTTATGGCACAAAAGGACTCATCAATGGTCACAACTCCCTAAGAAAGAGCTTTAAAATATTCCCCTTTCCTTTTCCTCCAACTGTTCTGCTCAGTATCAAGGCAACCTTTTCTGAACTCCCTTGGGGCTTGTGGTGTGGCGTGTGCAGCTTCATATCACATTAAACTCGAGGGTGAGACCCTTGGGGTCTCAGCCTAATGTGAGGAGATTCTTCTATTAGACTCCCCACCTTGGACAGGCCCTGGACTTTCACTTCTGTCCCTCTTGCCCTCTGTGGTTGATGAACTGAAACCCACAGGTTCAATATTAGCAAAAGCCCTCATGTCATAAGTAGCTTTGGTGCTCCAATATTCCAATCTTCTTGTTAAATATCTGATTACCAGCTTTCACCTAATAATTGGCCTGAGCATTCCCCAGGCTTTTAAGCATTTCAGTGTTTTTCAGAGGATATTCTTATATTTTATCTAATGTTGCTATTTTCAGGGGGAAGATTAACTGAATAAATTAGTCCACAATTACCCCCTGCAAAAATAAAATCCAGTAGTAATGATAAAATAGGCCCAGCATAATTCCTCCTCACTGACCTCTGACCACATCCTCTGACACTGACCCAGGCAATAATGTCACAGATAAATACCAGATGGCCCATGTACCAGGGGACACCCTCACAAATCACAGCCACCACTCAGTGTGTAACTGTTATCCAGGAACAACTCCACACAGTGACATCATACATAAATGTCACCCCTCAATGTTCTGGGAGATAACCCAGAACTATATTGCTCAACCAGCCTATGTTGGGCACCTGCCATGTGCTAAGTACTGGAGTTACAGCAGAAAACAAGACAGACAAGGTTTCTGCCCTCATGGAATTTACCGTCTGGTAGGGGCAGTGGACAATGAACATGTAGCAAATAAATAATTTCAAAGAGTGTAAAGTTCTATGAAGGAAATAAAAGAGGGTAATGAGTCAGAGAGTGGTCAGTGCTACTTTAGATGGGATATCTGGGAAGACCTCTCTGAGGAGGTGGCATTTCAGCTGAAACCTGAAGGTTGAGAAGGAGCCAGCTATGGGAAGAACTTGGGGTGACGCATACGAGGCAGGGAAATCGAAGTGCAAAGGCGCTGAGGCAGGAGCGTCACGCTCGAGGAACAGCAAGGAGGCTAGTTTTGCTGGAGAGGAGTGACCTAGGAGGCAAGTGACGGGAGGAGGGGAGACTGTGGGAATGAGGTTAGAGAGGGAAGCAGGGGCCAGATCATACAGAGTCTTCTCTTGGCGGGCCGTGGGAAGGAGTTTGGTTTTTAAGAATAAATGGAAACCCAAAGGGTGCCAAGGCATTTATGGTCTGAGAAGATCGCTATGATCAGTGTTAACAAATCAGAACTGTCATGTGTAAAGATAAGGCCTGGCTCTCCGCAGTGCCACCATCCCAACTCTAGGGAGGGCGGCTCCTCTTTCAGGAAACTTCCTTCCAAGCTCCCAGGTGACAGACCTCTCTCCAAGCCCGAGAGAAACATGCTTTCTGATTGGACAAATCCAGGAGCATGTTTCTAACCTTCTTTAAGTCGAATCGGGCAGACCCCACTGTGACTGATTACAAGCTCTCCCTCTCTTCCAATCAGACCGCTATTCGGGAGTGTGCTTGCGTCCCATTCCCCTGGTGAGATGAGTGAGTCCTGTGATTGGCTCTCCTTGTATGAGTGACAGCAGACGCATCTTATGGGCGCAAAGACGCGGCTGCGCTGCCCGGCACTGTCCGGCGCTGAGGGTTGTGCAGGAGGAACCCGGAGCAGTCAGGGCGGCAGTCCTGCTCGGTGCCCGCCACCCCGCGCACCGCCCGCACTATGGCCGCCCCGCCGCAGCTGCGGACTCTGCTCCTTGCGATCAACGCACTGTTGCGCAAGCGCCGCTACCACGCAGCGTTGTCCATGCTTAAGGGCTTCCGGAACGGGGCTGTGTGAGTCGGGCGGTGGGGCGGGGCAGGGGCTGAAGGACCGATCTGATGGGGTCGGAGAAGCGGGTTCCGGGGCCGGCGCCGCCGCGCTGTGCGCCCCTGAGCAGCCCTAGTGTGTCCCTAGGTCTCTCGGTGTCCAATATCGGCGCAGTGGGCGCTGGATTTTGGGTTCCGAGCGCCTTCTGAGCTGGGGCTCCCACTACGCTGTTTCTGGGTCTTCCGTGCTTTGCAACCTGGACCTCTTGCCTGGACTGCCTCCCATGCAGCCCCTGTCTCCCTTCATTTGGGCCCAGTTTCCCCTCTTTCGCCGCTGTGTGCCCTTGGGTCTAATGGGAAGCTGGACTCTGGCCTCTAGCCAGCCGGCGGCCCTGCCTCTCTGTGCTCCCTCCATTAAGCTGCGCGTGGGCTTTCATGCCGCTTCTCAATTCTCTTTTGTAAGTCCCTTCTGGCACAGGGGACTCCTGATAAGCCTCAGTCGTGATGTAAATGAAGCTGCAAATATTTGCTGAGCAAATTGAAGACCTGCAGAAGAGGTCTTGGGGTCATTTCCCCTGGCTGGTGCCAGGACGGGAGCTCAGCTTCCTTTAAACTTCATGCATAACAGCTATCATTTATTGAGAGCCTACTGTGCCAGAACTGGGGACGCATCAGAGAACAAACGGAAGATCTGCGTGCTCTTGAAGTTGGCATTTTAGTGGCAGCATGGCATGGTTGTGTGGATGTGACCACCTTGGTTTGAATCCTGGTGCCCCTTACCTGCATGATCTTGAGCAAGTCTTTTAGCCTCTCTAAGCCTCAATTTCTATACAATGGGGCTGATAATAGTACTTATATACTGTCAGAGGCTTGAGTCAGTATGTGTGAAATGCTTAGCACAGTGCCTGGTATGTATATAACTGTTGGCTGCTGTAATTATTGTTCTATTCACATGGATGTCTGACTGGCTCACTCCTTCACCTTGTTCAGGCCTCTGATTGTCACCTCCTCAATGAAGCCATCCCTGAACTTCCCACCTCCTTCCCTACTGAATTTTTCTCCATAATACTTACCACCATCTGACACTAAGTAGTTCACTTATGTATCCTGTTTTTCTATTGTCTTTCTCACTGGAAAGTGAGCTTCATGGTGATGCCAAAAATCTTGGCTCTCAGTGCACCAATGCCAAACAGAAACAGACAGAGATTTGGAGGAAAAGAAGAAGCATTATTCTTTGCCAGGCAAAGGGGAAACACAGCCAGCTAGCACCTCAAGAACTGTGCCCCCCTTCTCTGGGGAATAAGGGCAAGGTTATATAGCCGGGCCTCCTGGTCTGGTAGGTGATAAGGCTCAAAGTAATTAAGGTCTTGCATTTATCTTCTTCTTGCCTTATTTCCAAACAGTCACAGCTGGCCTCAGGCAGCCTGGTAATTGGGTCTGTTTGGTAATTGGGTCTGTTGGCCTCTGGGTTGTAGGCTTGCGACCTTCTTTCTGAAATGCAGAGGTTACAAGGGTTGATTTGCTACAAGGGAGTGCAGGGAGTGTAAATACCAGGTGCAGGATGTAATTCACACGTGGGATCAGAGAGTGTTAGGGGCAGGGTATAATTAACACAGAGTTAGGGACTGATAGGTACAGGATGTAATTCACATAGTGTCAGAGAATGTTAGAGGTTAGCTTTGTGAAGGACAAATCTAGTTACAGACACTACAGATTAGTAACAGTTAAAATAAAACTAGGATTGATTAACTCTTTCAGGCCTGTTTATGCTGTTTCCCCAGGCTGTTCATTGTTACTTTATTTTCCTTGTCTGTCAGAAAAGTCTCATTTCTATTTTTGCTGCAACAATGGGGACAGAAAGTTTAATCTATTTTGTTCCTTGCTATATTCCTAGTACCTGGTACATAGCAGGCTCTCAAATATTTACTGAATGAATGAATGTGCAAGGTAGGAATTGCCATTGTCCCCATTTTCTGGATGAGAAGACTGTGGCTCAGAGGGGAAGATTCATTGCTCATGGTCAAGTCAGGGTCGGAGCCAGGATTCAAACCCAAGGATACCTGATCTCAATGCCAGGCTCTTGGCTTCCATGGGCACCCAGAGTCAGGGAGAAGGTGGTTCCCCCTGGGTCTGGCCAGATCATATCAGTCATGCTTTGGTGTGATCAGGGTGGGGTGGGCCCTGAGATAACATCAGTGGGCCCAGGCCCATCTGTAAGGACCTGGAGTCAAAGTGGGGAGACTGATGATTAAATTACCATGGCAATACCAGATGATCAGGAATGCTTTACAGAGGAGGTGATGGTGCCATTTTGAAGGTTGAGTTGGAATTTGCTGTGGGTGATAAGGGCATCTCAGGCAGAGGGAATGGTTTGAACAAAGGCCTGGAGGTGGAAAAGAATGTGCTGTTTGTCAAGAGAGGCCATCCATTCAGGGAGGCCGACTTGGATGACTGAGAACTGAGACGTATGAACTGTGTAAAATGTAACTCATTTTGATGCTCTACTCCTAAATATATCAATGTGCATCTCTGAAAATAAGAGCATTTTCCTATATGGCTAGATTATCATGATTACATTTAAGAAATTAATCATAATCCTATAATGTTGACTGCTGTCCAGTTGATAGACAAATTGTTCCAGTTGTCCCCTAAATGTCCTCTATAGCAAGTTTGTCTAGACCAGGATCTTCCAGGATATCACACTGTACCTGCATATCCTTTAAATCCTTTTTAATCCAGGGCATCCCATTTTTCAAGATGCAGAGTGATCCTGTGAGTGGTAGTAAACTCACCTGAGTTTGAGGAGTTTGGGTAGGGGGCCAAGCAGATGTAGGGAGTTGGGGGCATTGTCCTGCTTGTGTCTGTGGTATAAGGAAGGACCCTTTTAGCCCTGGCCAGCTGGAGGAGGCCAAGGGTCTCTTTATTCAGGGGAAAGAGACATGACTTTGGAGGAGGTGGGGCAGAGAGCTTGCTGGGGCCAGGATGGGGGCCCTGCCCACAGCTAGGCAGTGAGAAAATAAGCCATTCAGTGTGGCCACCACTACAGTAACACTGCTGTCACTTGATCACATTTTTTATTTGACTTATTTTCTGAAAATTAGGTAGCATATTCACAAAAGGCATAAAAAGTTAGAACTTTTTAGAAGTTTACACACCTTGCTCTAACCAAGCATAGAGCACATATAGAGCCACCTCGTTCTTGTACAGCTGTGTGGTATTCATTCCACTGACTGCTGGGTCCATTATTTGTTTACCCAGTAGCCCTCTGTGGATGGACACATGTTTGCTCTCAGTCTTTGCTGTTTCAAGCAAGCCTCACAGATACTCATATGACAACAATATGGGGCTCATGACAGTTGTCTCAAGGAGGCTGCCAAAGATTTTTAGACCTTGTAGCCTGGTAAGATTGGGGCCAGACAGCAGGAGAACTTGGTGGGGTGAGGGGAAGTCCAATAAAGAAGAAAAAGAAAGGCAGAGACACTAATACTGGTTGAATTAGGAACTTTTACATGTGCTATGTCCTTAACTGCCAGAAGCAACTCTGAAATGGAGAATACTTTTAACTGACAGGAGAAGGGAGGCTCAGAGATGTTAAATGATTTATCCAAGTATATACAGCAAAACAGGACAGGGCTTTGGCACCAAATATTATTTCCTTTGTACTACCCACTTTGGTTTGGGTTTTTTTTTTTTGGCCACACCACGTGGCATGCGGGATCTTAGTTCCTCCACCAGGGATCGAACCCGCACTGCCTGCATTGGGAGTGCGGAGTCTTAACCACTGGACTGACAGGGAAGTCCCTGTACTACCCACTTTGAACCCAGATCTAACTTGAAAGCCAGCATTATTTTCTCTCCCAAAATGATGTCAGGATTAGGGATGGGGAGGGGGCACAGGGAGTCAGAAAGAAACTGTGATTCAGTGGTGCTGTAGTAACTGTTTTCTTTTGTTTCTACAGCTATGGAGCCAAAATCCGGGCCCCTCACGCACTGGTCATGACCTTTCTCTTCCGGAGTGGCAGGTACCCATCCCCTCTGCACACCCTTCAAACTGGGAGAGAATGTGGTCACCCCTCAGTGCCAGGACTGTTGCAGTAGCTTCCTAACTGGGTCTAACCTGTCTGCACCACCACCTCCTAAAGCACAAGTCTGATTCTATTATCCCATCTCGAAAGTTCCCCTGGCTCCTCACTGTCCTCCAGAGAAGCCCAGCTTCCAGGTGTGGCCTTCAAGTCCCTCTGCAACCTGACCTCAGGGGCATCCCCCCGACTCCCCCACGTCCACCCTGGGGTGCCCTTGGCACCAAGACTCACTGCCATTCATTCATGTGCCACATGTGGTTCTACCTCCTTACATTTCTCATGCAGTACCCCTCACCAGGAATGCCCTTTCCTCTTCCACCCCACCTTTATTTCCTTCCTAGCAACCCATACCAGTTCTCTGAGGATCACTTTTTCAGGAAAACTGTTCACGACCTACCTTCTGCCCTTGTTCAGACTTCTTGGCCTTCCTCTGATCTCCCATAACTTCCCTCAAGAAACTTCTCAGAAATCACTTTGTGGTCTAGTTTTTAATGTATGTAGCCTCATCTGGAGCTTATAAGAATCACACATGGGGGACTTCCCTGGTGGCTCAGTGGTTAAGAATCCGCCTTCCAATGCAGGGGACGCAGGTTCAGTCTCTGGTCAGGGAACTAGATCCCATGTGCATGCCGCAACTAAGAGTTTGCATGACACAACTAAGGAGGCTGCAGGCTGTAACTAAGGAGCACATGTGCCACAACTAAGGAGCCAGTGAGCTGCAACTAAGGAGCCCGTGGGCCACAACTAAGGAGCCCGTGAACCGCAACTGAGGAGCACACATGCTGCAACTAAGGAGCCCGCCTGCCACAGCTAAGACCTGGCACAACCAAAAAAAAAAGAATCACACGTGGACACCCTATTACTCAAATCCAGCTTGTGAGATTTTTTCTATTTTTTTTTTTTTTTGGCCATGCTGCACAGCATGCGGGATTTTAGTTCCCCCACCAGGGATCAAACCTGCGTCCCCTGCAGTGGAAGCATGGAGTCTTAACCACTGGACCACCAAGGAAGTCCCTGTAAGATCTTTTCTTTATGTATTTTTCCTTTTTATTTATTTATTTATTTTTATTTATTTATTATTTTTGGCTGTGTTCGGTCTTCGTTGCTGCGCACGGGCTTTCTCTAGTTGCGGCGAGTGGGAGCTACCCTTCGTTGCAGCACGCGGGCTTCTCATCGCAGTGGCTTTTCTTGTTGCAGGGTACGGGCTCTAGAGCGGGCGGGCTTCAGTAGATGCAGCGCATGGGCTCAGTAGTTGTGGCTTGTGGGCTCTAGAGCACAGGCTTAGTAGTTGTGGCGCACGGGCTTAGTTGCTCCGCGGCATGTGGGATCTTCCCGGACCAGGGCTCGAACCTGTGTCCCCTGCATTGGCAGGCGGATTCTTAACCACTGCGTCACCAGGGAAGCCCTGTATTTTTCCTTTTTTAAATTTATTTTTGTTTTAGTTTTTGCCCTCCGAATCATTTTTTTAAATTGAACTCATTCATTCATTCAGTAAATATTTATTGAGCATGTGCCAGACACTCAAAGATTATTATTGTTATTTTTTAATAAATTTATTTATTTTTATTTATTTATTTTTGGCTGCACTGGATCTTCGTTGCTGCGCGTGGGCTTTCTCTAGCTGTGGCAAGCAGGGGCTACTCTTCGTTGCCGTGCACAGGCTTCTCATTGCGGTGGCTTCTCTTGTGGCGGAGCGTGGGCTCTAGGGCGCCCAGGCTTCAGTAGTTTTGGCGTGCTGGCTCAGTAGTTGTGGCTCGCGGTCTCTAGAGCACAGGTTTGGTAGTTGTGGCGCACGGGCTTAGTTGCTCCGCAGCATGTGGGGTCTTCCCGGACCAGGGCTGGAACCCGTGTCCCCTGCATTGGCAGGCAGATTCTCAACCACTGTGCCACCAGGGAAGCCCCCAGACACTGTTTTTAGGTGCTGGGGATACAGCAGTGAAAAAAAACAGAGAATGATCACTTCCCTTGTAAAGCTTGCATTCTAGCAAGGAGTAGCAGAAAATAAACATAATAAGGAAAGTATATGGTATGTTAGAAGATTGTATGGGCTGTGGGAAAGAAATATTAGAGCAGGGAAAGAGGGAAAGGGGATCCAGAGTGCTGGAGGAGGGGCAGGCTGCAGAACTAAATAGGGAAGGCCTCAGTGAGAAAGTGACATTCAAGTAAAGACTTGAAGGAGATGGAAGAGTTGGCCAAGTGGGTATCAAGGGAAAGAGTGTTTCAGGCCAAGGGAACAGCCAGTGCAAGGGTCCTGAGGTGGGATCATGCCTGGTGAGTTTGAGGAGGCTGCAGCAGAGGGATGGCAGGGGAGAAAACAAAGAGAGGAAGGTCACAGGGGTAACCTAGGCCCATCCTGTCCAGCTTTAGGTCATAGAGAGGAGTTTGGCTTTTCCTTTAAGGGAAGCAGGAAATTGTTGTAAGAATTTGTATAGGGACATGCCACTATTTGACTTATCTTTTAATAGTGAGAGAGTGAAGAGTTTGCTGCTAGGGGTCAAGGGCAGAAGTAGGTGTAAAGTAGGAGGCTGTGGCAATAATCCAGTTGAGTAACTGTGGTGGCCCAGACCTTGACGGTGGCAGTGGAGGTGAGAGGTGTTCAGATTCTAGAAACATTTTGAAGGGAGGATTAGTGCCAACACTTGACAAGTGGGAAATCCAGCTTGCCTTAGAACTGTCAGTGCTGGGCCCATGTTCCTATGGGGTGAGAACCAGCTGACTCCTGGCTCTCCCCACTCACCTGGCAGACTTCCACAGGTCCCAGAAGACACACTTCAAGATCCTTCTCCAGCCTTGAGGGCCCTTGCGTTTGCCTGCCCCGAACTGATCTCCCAGAATACACTCTGCTCCTCTCCCTGGTTCTCCTCACTGCCCCCTGGTGATTTTTTAAAGATAAATCAAATCATCTGTCCTACTTAAATGTTCGCTTCTCTCAGGATAAAGACAAAACTTAGCACAGCTCCGCCCCTCCCCCACAGCCTTTGCCTCACACATTTTCTGCTCAGGCCTTAATGGTTTCTCTCTGTTCCTTTACTCCCCATTCTCTGTCCCTCCTCGGGACCTTTGCACGCGCTGATCCACTGCCTGGGATGCAACTCCTCTCCCCTCCTGACCTCACTGACTCCTCATTCTTCACACCCCAGGATCATGTCTTGTCAAGGTCAAAGTTTGACCTTTGTGTTGTGATTATTCATTTCATAATTCCCTCTCCCATTAGATCATAAACCTCATGAGGGCAGCGAGCAGATCTCTTTTTTCTCAGACTTGTATCCCCAGATCCAGCACATAGTACATACTCACTCGCTCATTCATTTCTTCACATATTCACTCCAAAAAAATATTTATTGAGCACCTACTATGTGCCAGGCCTTGTACTGGGGGCTGAGGATGAACAAGCCAGATGTAGACACCACTCTCTGGTAGCTTCCATTGGGATGGGGTGGGAGTGGTGGGAGATAATAAGCAAGTATATAAATGTCAGGTGGTGATAAGAGCTATGAAAGACAAGAAAAGTTGGGTAAGGGAACAGAATACGATGGGCGTTCTTTTATGTAGAGTGGTCAGGGAAGACCTCTCGGAGGAAGTGGCGTGGAGTCAAGGCCGGAATCTAGTGAGGGAGCAGCCCCAAGGACGTGGAGCCTAGATGCCCGGGGTTGAATGAGCATCAGCCCATGAGCTCCTTGCCAGGGTCAGTTTTGTGTGCCAGGTGGGTGAGTGCCCTGGGGGCGGCTGGGCCTGCACTCATGGTGGCTCCCTGTGTTTGTGCAGCCTCCGGGAGAAGCTGTGGGCTATCCTGCAGGCCACGTACACCCACTCCCGGAACCTGGCCAGCTTTGTGTTCACTTACAAGGGACTCTGCGCCCTGCAGTCCCACCTCCAGGGCGAGACCTACCAGGTGCACTCATTCGTGGCTGCCTTCCTTGGGGGCGTCCTGGTGTTTGGAAACAACAATAACATCAACAGCCAGGTAAAGGCCCTCTGCTGGATGTGGGTTGGGGAGAGGGGTGGAGGTGGAGCGTGGGACAGGATTCAGGTATAGAGTTGGGGATGGGAGTCAAAGAAGACAAGCTCTTGGTTCCCTTCCATGTCCGAGGGTCTGTGGTTCACCAGTCCCTGTGTGACCTTGGGAAGGTCACTTCCCCCTCAGTTTCCCGCTCTGTTAACCAGGTGCCTTGTTGGAATTCCATGATTCCCAGAATCAATGTGTGTGCAGCTCTCTGGGGCAAAGATTTGAAAAAACAAAACAAAACAAAAACACAAAACACCACCCTGCAGTGAAGTGAGAAAAAAACATGACCCTGGAGTAAGATTTTCATAAAACAAAACTTACTACATTCAAAGAATTGTCTCTTATTCTGTAACTTGCCCTTTTTTCTGGGTTAAAGTTCTGTTTTTTAATGAGGTGATGAAACTAAACGCTAATCGTTGCTGCTGCTCCTGTTTTAGCATCCTTCTTGGGCAATATGAAAGTTGGCAGTCTTTCCAATTTGCCTCCCTCAAATTTCTTAAATATTCTTAAATTATAAAAATAATATTTTATTTTCACATTTTAAATAATGCAAACTAAGCACCCCCTATGTGCCTGGCACACTTCTGGGTGCTTAGGATACATCGTGATACAATTAGAAAATAAACTGGAAAGAAAGTTTCTGTCCCCCACCAACTGTCCAGCCACTGTCCAGAGATAGTCACTTTTTTAAAATTAATTTTTATTGGAGTATAGTTGATTTACAATGTTGTGTTAGTTTCTGCTGCACAGCAAAGTATATCAGTTATACATATACATATAGACAGTCACTTTAACCGTGTATTGTGTAGCCTTTCAGAACTTGTCTGTGCTTGTGTCAGTGTACATAGTAGGAGTTTTCCACCAATGAGATCATACTACGTTTTTTTTCATGTAACAGTGTATCTTGGAGGCCTCTCTTGTCAGTCCATTATCCTTTATAACATCAGTAGAGCCCTCTGCTGATGGGATGGACCAGCCTTGATTTCACAGTCTCCTCTGGATGGACATTTAGGGGCTCTTTAGCCTTTGGCCATCACACACACACACTGCAGTCTACATCTTTGTTCAGACATCTTCCTGTACTTATGTTAGTCTGTCCGTAAGTTCCTAGACATGGAATTGTGGAATCTAAGGATATGAGCATTTTGTATTTTGGGAAAGTTTCCCCAATTTTGTTTTTTTGATAGAAATTTCACTTGTCTGTGAACTTCCAAAGTCTAGGAATCCTGGACACACCCATCTCCTTCCCTCTGCCCTCCTTTCCCTGACCCCTGGCAACAGCTGCTCTGACCTCCATTTCAAAAATGTTATATGATAGACATTTCTCCAAAGAAGACATACAGATGGCCAACAGGCACATGAAAAGATGCTCCACATCGCTAATTATTAGAGAAATGCAAATCAAAACTACAGTGAGGTATCACTTCACACTAGTCAGAATGGCCATCATCAAAAAGTCTACAAATAACAAGTGCTGGAGAGGGTGTGGAGAAAAGGGAACCTTCCTACACTGTTGGTGGGAATGTAAATTGGTGCAGCCACTATGGAGAACAGTATGGAGTTTCCTTAAAAAACTAAAAATAGAATTACCATATGATCCAGCAATCCCACTCCTGGGTGTATATCTGGAAAAGACAAAAACTCTAATTTGAAAAGATACATTCACCCCAATGTTCATAGCAGCACTATTTGTAAGACTGGAAGCAACCTAAATGTCTGTCGACAGATGAATGGATAAAGAAGATGTGGTATATGTATACAATGGAATAGTACTCAGCCATAAAAAAGAACAAAATAATGCCATTTGCAGCAAAATGGATGGACCTAGAGATTATCATACTAAGTGAAATAAGTCAGACAGAGAAAGGCAAATACCGTATGATGTCGCTTATATGTGGAATCTAAAAAAATGATACAAATGAACTTATTTACAAAACAGAAACAGACTCAGAGACATAGAAAACAAATTTATGATTACCAAAGGGGAAGGGGTGGGGGAGGCATAAAT
This sequence comes from Eubalaena glacialis, assembly GCF_028564815.1. Classification (NCBI taxonomy): domain Eukaryota; kingdom Metazoa; phylum Chordata; class Mammalia; order Artiodactyla; family Balaenidae; genus Eubalaena; species Eubalaena glacialis. The sequence continues at coordinate 26,059,826 of NC_083728.1, forward strand.
TAGGAGTTTGGGATTAACAGATACACACTACTGTGTATAAAATAGATAAACAACAAGGACCTACTGTATAGCACAGGGAACTCTATTCAATATCTTGTAATGACCTTTAATGGAAAAGAATCTGAAAAAAATATATATACATATATATGTATATGTGTGTGTGTATAGCTGAATCACTTTGCTGTACACCTGAAACAAACACAACATTGTAAATCAACTATACTTCAGTTTAAAAAGATGTTATATAAATGGAGTCATTGTAGTATGTAACCTTTGAGGATTGGCTTTTTTCACTCAGCATCATTTCCTGGCAATTCATCCAAGTTATTGTATGTATTAGCTGTTCATTCCTTTTCATTGCTGAGTAGCGTTCCATGGTATGGATATACCTGTTGAAGAACATCTGGGTTGTTTCCAGTCTTTGGCTATTAGGCATGCAGCTACTCAGAACATTCTTGTACGTGTTTTTGGTGAGCATAAGTTTTCACTTCTGGGGTAAACACCCAGGAGTGCAATTGCTGGGTCATATGGTACATACATACTTAGTTTTATAAGAAACTGCTGAAGCATTTCCAGAGTGATTGTACTGTTTTACATTCCTATCAGGAATATATGCGTGATCCAGTTTCTTCACATCCTAGCTGGCATGTGGTTTATTACATTTCAAATTTTAGACATTTTGATAGGTGTATAGTGCTATCTCAGTGTGGTTTTAATTTGCATGTCCCTGATGCCTAGTGAAGTTGAACCTTTTTACATGTGCCTATTTTCCTTCTGTGTAACCTCTTCAGTGAAATAATTGTTTGTGTCTTTTGCCCATTTTCTAACTGGATTGTTTCTTTCTTCACTGTTGAGTTTTGAGAGTTTCTAAAAATATATTCCAGATACTAGTTTTTGTCAGATATGTGTTTGTAAATATTTTCTCCCAGTCGAGCTTTTCTTTTCTACCTCTTCACATGGGCTTTCACAGTGGAAAAATTCTGAGTTTTGATGAAATCCAGTTTATTAATTTTTTTCTTTTATGGATTGCGTTTTTTGTTGTCGAGCTACCTTTTAGTTTCGAGCCATGGAAATATATTCATTTTTCAGATTTTTTAACAAAAAAGAATAATAAATTAAAGCCATAAACAGTCACATTTAAATGCCTGCTACGTAACTGTTTCAAGTCACCCGGCGCGCAGGTGGCGCGCCAGGGTGGCAGAAGGTTCCCGGTGGCTGGGCCCACCTGTAACCCCCACCTCCCTGTCATTCCCTCCCTCAGATCAACATGTACCTGATGTCACGCCTCCTGTTTGCCCTGTGCCGCCTGGGCGTGGGGAAGGGCTACATCCCTGAGCCCAGGTGGGACCCGTTCCCGTTGTTCACCGGGCTACTGTGGGGGCTGGTGCTGTGGCTCTTCGAGTACCACCGGCCCACGCTGCAGCCCTCTCTGCAGTCCTCCATGACCTACCTGTACGAGGACAGCAACGTGTGGCACGACCTCTCGGACTTCCTCATCTACAGCAAGAGGCGCCCGTCCGAGTAACTTGGCCCCAAGGTGCTCATGGAGGCTCCCGCACCCAAGTCACCTCCGGCGGGCTCAGCTCGAGATTGGCTCCATCAGCGAATCATCCCAGGGGATCCGGCCTTTTCAAGACCCGGGGTCTCAGACTCTTTTATTAGCCTGGGGTTCCATTTGCCGAAGTGAAAGCACTGATTTTCAGACCCCATTAGGTACTCTTGAATGGTGGAACGAGCCGCCAGTTCAGGCTGAGGAGCCTTGGGTGTGGTGACAGCTGTGCTGCTGACTCTGTGAGACCAGGGAAAGTCACACCCCACCCTGGGCCTCAGGGGTCATCGCACTCAGAGGAGGGCACTGAAGTCTCTTTCTGGTGGGTATGTTTTCCGACCGTTCTTCTGGAACAGAGGGCTCCTGGCTGGTGGGCAGTGGGTTGCAAATGCGTTTTTAGAAAATATTCAGTTCCTCGTCTTAGGTGTTCTACTGGAGAAGCTCTAGCGTTTCCACTGTCCAATAGAAACACGATGTGAGTCATATACGTGATTGAAATTTTTTTAGTAGCCACATTTTTTAAAAAGTGGAGGGAATTCTCTGGCGGTCCAGTGGTTAGGACTCTGAGCTTTCACTGCTGAGGGCACGGGTTCAATCCCTGGTTGGGGAACTAAGATCCCACAAGTCGTGGGGTGTGGCCAAAAAAAAAAAAAAGGTGGGGAGGAAAGAAGCAGGTGAGATTAACCTTAATCATATCTTTTAACCCAGTATTTCTAAAATATTATCATTTTAACATGTAATAAATATAAAAGTTACTGAGATATTTTACATTCTTTTTTCTTGTAGTAAGTCATCAAAATCAGGTGTGTGTTTTACACTTACAGCATTTCTCAATTTCAACCAGCCACATTTCAAGTGCTTATTAGTAGCCACATGTGGCTACTGGCTACTGTTTTGGATAGCACAGATATAGTATACTCTACCCTCGCAGAAAATTCTAGTGGACAGTGCAGATATAGAGTTAGAAGACGTGGGTTTGAGTCCCCACTCCACCACTGTGTGACCTTGGGGAAGGTTCTTAACTTCTCAGAGGCTCAGTTTCTAGTAAAGTGAGGCTAATCATAGTAATACCTGGTGTCCACATTGGACTTGTGTAACTACAACGGCTGCTTCTACTAATTACATCCATGTAGTGAGCTCCTACTTCCTCTTGGGTGCTTTGCACTAATTATTTTTAATCCATTCAAAGACCTTGCAGGTATGTATTTGGATCTCCATTTCACAGATGTGGAAACTGAGAATCAGAGAAGAGAAGTAACTTGCCCAAGGTAATACAACTAATAGTACGACAGCCAAACCAGGGTTTGAACCCAGATCTATGTGATTTCAAAGCTCATGTTTTTTTCAGTGCCTTACTTTAAATTTAGAAACCTAAACTATGCTATGCAAATGTTAGCTAGTTATAGGGGTGCAAACTCAAATGCCTATAGGGGCCTGGCAAGTGGCATAAATGATAATGTTCTGGGTGCTATGCAGTTGGGAGTGACAGGGACGTGGGGAACTGGAGACTCGTGTGCCAGACTGATTTTTGAAAACCACCAAGCTGGACAGATCAAACAGGTCTCCAGGAGATTTGGTCCATGGACCACCAATTTGAATAGGCATACTTCAATCTCTTTTTATATTTTGAAAATTACGGACTTCCCTGGTGGCGCAGTGGTTAAGAATCCGCCTGCCAATGCAGGGGACACAGGTTCGAGCCCTGGTCCGGGAAGATCCCACATGCAGCAGAGCAGCTAAGCCCGTGCGCCACAACTACTGAGCCTGTGCTCTAGAGCCCGTGAGCCACAACCACCGAGCCCATGCACCACAACTACTGAGCCTGTGCTCTAGAGCCCGTGAACCACAGCTACCGAGCCTGGGCGCCACAACTACTGAAGCCCACGTGCCTAGGGCCCCTGCTCCACAACAAGAGAAGCCACCGCCATGAGAAGCCCGCGCACCGCAACTAGAGAAGGCCCTCGTGCAGCAATGAAGACCCAACGCAGCCAAAAATTAATTAATTTTTAAAAAAGAAAAAAGAAAATCACTAGTAGAAATATCCACATGAGTCACTGACCTTATTAAAATGCAGATTCTGGTTCAGTGGGGTCGGGGTGGGGCCTGAGATTTCTGTATTTCTCACAGGCTCCTGGATGATTGCTGCTGCTGTTGTTCTGAGCTACACCTTGCGTAACAAGGTGGTAGGGAATGATATGGGCCCAACCAGTAGCCCATGTGACAAAGGAAGAAACTAAGTCACGGAGCTGTTAGGTCATCGAGGTGGGATTCGGTCTGCTTCTGACTGCGTGTTCTCAGGCACAGTGTTGTACTGAAGGCCTGGAGGAGGGGATCTTGAAGTTTCCCTACTTCACTCCGTGGAGGCTGAATGAGATCCCAAGGTTATGGGGAGGGGAAAGGGTGGCCATCAGCAAGTGGGCTTTGTCGCAGATGCTGCGGTGCCCCACCCATATCCTGTCTAACTTACCACTTCAGTGCACACAAGCCATCCAACTGCCACCCTGAGTCTTTCTGCCTGAGGGCTCCTCACTTGCTCTTGGCACCTGCTTTGCCAGCCTGCAGCAAACCTGCAGTGCTAGAGGATTAACACATCCTGGGAGCAGCCCTCAGCCAGTGACTGATGACTACCCCCATTCCTGTACCCCTCACCCAGTTATCACTGGGTGGGATAACTGAGGTGCCTGCTCCACACTGGCTCGCAGAATACCCCAGCAAGACTGAGCTCTGGCTGCCCACAGTGGTCACTTGTGTGATGACACTTCCTCCTTGTCTCCCTTCCTCATGCCCCTACCAGCGCTTTGAACCACTTCCCACAGAAACCACTTGCACTCAAATCCTTGTCTTGGGGTCTGCGATTAGGGGAACCCAAACTAAAACTGGCCTCTGGTGCAGCGAGTTGAGAGGCAGCACAAGTGGTGGTTAAGGACATAAGCTTTGGAACCAGAGTGTCTGGGCTCAGTTCCAGCCTCGCTGGTCCCTTGCGAGTGACTTAACCATTCTGGGCCTCCGTTTTGTCATCTGTAAAATAGGCATTCTAATAGCGCACACCTCATAGGGTGGTCTGGAGGATTAAATGATATGATAGCATATGAAGTAAGCACTCGATAAAGGTTTGCTGTTATTTCCAACATATCAACCAAATGTAAAAGAAACCATGGCCCTGAGGACTGCAGACACCCTGCTTTTTTAGCCTGTCCTACCCCACCCTCAGCTGAAGGTAAAAGCCTTGGCTGCCTGCCCTCCTGACATCCCCCCACTGCCGCTGGAGGTTGGCCAGCTCCACTACCCACTGTCTCTGCTCTGTAAGAATAGGTTCCCCTCACAGATGGCATCTCTCTGGATCCTGCCAAAGCATCTGGTGCCTCCAACTGCTCACTCCAGGGGGAAGGCGGTGTGGTCCTTGTGCAGGCGCAGAGCCCGGGCTCCTAGGAGGAGTCCCCACTCAGCTCCCTCCTAGCCAAGCCTCCATTTCTGCAAGACCTGGAAAATGGGGATTGCCGGAGAGCTCTTGGCACACAGTAGGTGCTCCATAAATGCTAGTTCCTGAAACAGCACAGTGTTTTAACGTGTATTTATTAAGCACCTGCTACATTCCTATGAGGTCTCTTGACAATGCAAAGCTGTTAACAAAATTTTTTATTCAATAATGCATACACATAGTGCAAAACTTAAGTGGTACAAAAAGTGTGTAACAGGGAAGAATCAAGTTGCCCCTGCACCCCAGCTCCACCTACCTGCCTCCACCCCAGCCAGGGGTGCCACCTGTCAGCACTTTCTAGTGCAGCCTTCCTGAGACATTCTCTGCACAACCACCCATCTCTGTCTTCTAAGAAACTTGTACATTGCACTGTCATCTCAGGAACCCTTTGACATTTCCTCCTTGTCCTCTGCATGTTTGGTTTCTCTTTGATCAATAATCTGACATGAAAGTGAGTCCTGGACTTCCCTGGCGGTCCAGTGGTTAGGACTCTGTGCTTTCAATGCCAAGGGCATGGGTTCAATCCCATCGGGGAACTAAGATCCTGCAAGCCACGTGGCCAAAAAAGAAAAGTCAATGTTAGTATCATTAAAATAAAAAAAGTGAGTCCTTTCTTTGAGCCAGTTCCCGCCCCCCACAGCTCCACCCTCCAGTCCCCAAATATCTTGGGCAGATCAGCATGAACCACCCTAGGTGTCCCGAGCCTTGTCGTAGATGACGCCCAACGCTCAGGTCCACAGAACTCCAAGTGAAAGGGGAAGCACAAAATCGAAGTGAATTTGGGGCCCTTCTGCTGCTCCGCTCCCAAATCAGAGGTCATTTAGGGAACCCATGTGAGAGCGATGATTCACAGGCCGATTCACAGGCCGAAGCGCCAAGAATCCGCCTCCTGTGATGCTCGCGGCTCCCGCCTTCCACTTCGCAGGCTCCAGAAAGGATCCTGGAGATGGCGTTTCTGTCCACGTTGTTTGCTTCTCCCACTCCCGTGAGTGTGTTTTGTGTTTATGAGAATCAGGCTTTAAACCTGACACCCTCCTAAACCAGTGCCCCACCTCCTGGAGCCAACAGTCTGTGACTTCAGATGGGTTGCTTTCTGTGACAAGTTAGAGCGTATTTATAAAAAGAAATGTTACGTTTTTTCCTCCCCTTGTCTTGTTCCAGATTCATAGGGATGGGGGGTGTCTTCTTTCAGCCTTGAAAAGCATTTTGGATGAGAGGGTGTTAATTTTAACCAGAGGCCTCCTACAGGACTCACCCTTGGGAGCTGGAGGCCGCGGGGGTCCAGCTTGAGGACAGAGGGAAAGCTGGGCTGTCTTCTGACTACTGCTTTTAGAGAGGGCTCCCTGCTTTCTGTTACAGGCCTGTGTGCTCATGATTTCATAAATAAGATGGGACCAGGCAGCACTGAAATGCAGGTCGTGGGGTCTCTGTCAGAAACCTTGCTCCCCCTGCTTTTCTGGGCTCCCCCTTCAGCCTCTCCTCGTGGGCTGGACATCAGCTAAGAGAGGGATCAAGGTCAGACCACGTCAGCTCTTTTTTTTGGCCACGCTGCACGGCTTGCAGGATCTTAGTTCCCTGACCAGGGATCGAACCTGGGCCCCTGGCAGTGGAAGCGAGGAGTCCTAACCACTGGACCACCAGGAAATTCCCCACATCAGCTCTTTTAAGACACTCCTTTTTAGGGTGTCTTTTTTATGTGGGTCATGAACCCTTTTGGCATCTGGTGAAGCCTATGGACCCTTCTCAAGAATGGTGTTTTTAAAACCCATAAAATAAAATAGGATTACAAAAGACAACAATTATATTGAATATTGAAATAATTATCAAAATATTTTTTAAATTTGTGATTTAATAATGTATGTTCTTTTTCTAAAAATTTTTAAATATTTATTTATTACTTACTTTGGCTGCACCAGGTCTTAGTTGCAGCATGCAGGGTCTTTAGTTGTGCCATGCGGACTCTTAGTTACGGCATGCGGGACCTAGTTCCCAGACCAGGGATCGAACCCGGGCCCCCAGAATTGGTAACACAGAGTCTTACCCACTGGACCACCAGGGAAGTCCCTTGTAGTGTGTGTTCTTTTTTAACACATTAGATAACAAGATCTAGTGGCAGGTCCAAAACTACCACGATTTCACAGGTGCAATAAGCATAAATAATATCTCAAGATCCCTGCGGCAGCTGTGATATGGAAATCACATAATGATATGGAGCTGTGATTTCTCTTGGAGGTGAAGTCCCAGGTTGCTGCTAATTGGCCTCTGGTTTGTTGCCTACATTTAAAATTGAAGGAAATGTTACATTTCAGTTAGAGACTAGTGAAAATATAGGTGTAATTTTTTTTCCTGTCCAAGTTCATGGAACTTGGGTTCATGGATCACAGATTCAGAACTCCTGCTTGAGAGTGACCCTCCCAGCCTGCCCCTGTGGCAGCTGACATTGTTTACCAAGCCCTGAGCACAGGAATAGTAAAAATAATAGCTAATATTGGCTGAGTTCTTGCTAGGTACTAGGTACCTGGTGATATTGGAGGCTAGGATGGATTGATTGATTTTTGGCTGCACGCGGGCTTTCTCTAGTTGTGGCGAGCAGGGGCTACTCTTTGTTATGGTGCACGAGCTTCTCATTACGGTGGCTTCTCTTGTTGCGGAGCACGGGCTCTAGGCGCACGAACTTCAGTTGTTGCAGCACGCGGGCTCAGTAGTTGCGGTGCACAGGCTTAGTTACTCCGCAGCACGTGGGATTTTCCTGGACCAGGGATCAAGCCCGTGTCCCCTGTATTGGCAGGCGGATTCTTAACCACTGCGCCACCAGGGAAGTCCAGGGAGGCTAGGATTTAGCAATGAAAGAAGCCAGTTCCTGCTCACGTGGGGCTTACCGTCCAGGGAGGGAAGACAGACAAATGAATATACAGATGTGGTCATTTCAGAGTGGTAGATGCCAGGAAGTCAGTAGTACAGGCACTGTAATAGAGTGACTTGGGAGGAGAACGGCAGGGTCTGTTTTCCAGGGAAGGCCTCTCTGAGGAGGTGCTCTTTGCTCTGAGACCCAAATGATGAGGAGAGAGCCATGCAAAGATGTAGAGGAAAGGTGTACCCTGCAGAGGATCTGCCAAGTGCACAGGCCCTGAGGGGGGAACAGCTGACAGCATCCCAGGGCCTGGCAGGAGGTCTGCATGGCTGGGACAGAGTGCCAGGCGGGGGCTCACTGGAGTGTTGGAGATGGAGTCCCGGAGGCTGGTTGGGCCCATCAGGCAGGCTTCGTGGGTCAGAGTGAGGGCTTTGGGTTTTCTTCTAAGTGTAACAGGCAGCCTTTGGCAGGTTTAAGCAGGAGAGTGATGTGATATGATTTACATCTTGGAAAGATCCTTCGAGCTGTGTGTGGAGAACAGAATGTAGGGGGCCAGGCTGCCAGCAAGGATCCAGTGAGGAAGCCAGGCAGTGGTCCTGGTGAGAGGCCATGGCAGCCTGGACCGGGGTGGGGGGTACCGCGGGGTGGAGAGAAGTGGGCAGATCTGGGGTGTCATTTGGAGAGCACCTCAGTGGCCCAGGGCTTTTGGGAGGTGGGGATGAGAGAGAGGGGTATAGCAAATGACACCCCCCAGCTGAGAAACAGGCCCTGACCTTGTCCCCCCTCGCCTCCGCAGCCCCCTGCGGCCCTCCACTGCCCCTCTGGGGGCGGCCACCCGCCCACCGAGCCCCTGGCATGCGAGCTTCCCAGCTGGTCCCGATTGTTGTTACTCCCCAGGGAGTCATGGGAACACAGTCCCCCTGCCCCCTCCGCCCCCCTCTTCCCAGACAGGCCCAGGCCCTAACAATGCCCCTCAGCCAGCCAGTGGCCTGGACACAATGCCCCTGTTTCGGTTCATTGCCAGCTCCAGGAGGCCTGCTGGGTTTCCTGGCCTGTTTGGCACATACATAACTCCGGCTTCCAGCAGGGATTTTTTTTGTTGTTGTTTAAAAAAAAAAAAAAAGGGAGAGAGAATATCTCTGGCTCCTGCTCTCTGAATATCTTAATATATGATAAAAAGCCTTTCTCTTCTCATCCTGAGCTCTCCCTACTCCCCTCTCTGACCGCTTTTGCCATGTGCCTGTCACCCCGGAGGCCAAATGCAGGTCAGCAGGTGTCAGAGAGAAAACGAGAAAAAGAAAGAAAAGCGGCTCACTCCACCATGGCCAGCCTCAAATGTGCTGGTGAGGCTGGAGGTGATGAGAACAATGAGGGCCTCTGACGGGGCAGGCCCGGCCCTGCGCTCTTCATTCACCTTATCTCACTGACTTCTAAGACGCCATCCAAGATGAGGCACAGCGTTATCTTGAGCCCCTAAGAAAGAAAAGAGCTGCCGACTAAAAATGGACATGCCACTGATTGTGTGATGCCCTTCAATTTCAGAGATGTTAAATATGAAAAAAAAAGTCGGAGAGAGGACTTCCCTGGCGGTCCAGTGGTTAAGACTCTGTGCTTCCATTGCAGGGGGCACGGGTTCGATCCCTGGTCGGGGAACTAAGATTCCTGAATGCTGCATGGTGCAGCCAAAAAAATTAAAAAATTAACTAATTAAAAAAAAAGTCTGAAGATCAGTGGAATATGGGATTGTCTCATCTACCCACTTCATTGCCCTCCAAATGTATTTTTCTTCTTGCCTTTGAACCTAATAGAGTTTGGGAGGCAGTGCAGGGATTGCTGCTTGAAAACTCTCCTGTTCTGCAGCCTAACAAGAATTTTTTTCTTTTCTTTTTTGGAAAAATCGGGAGGAGATGTAGGCAAGCTGCTCCAGTGATTCATCTTTCATTCTTAGTAACAGCTGACATTTATTGAGGGCTCTCTATGTGCCAGCTACTGCCCTAAGCACTGTAATAACTCAGTTAATGTCCCAACAACCCTATCAGGTAAACACTGTTATCATTATTAGTACCATCCCCATTTTACAGATGAAAAAACAGAGCCCCTGTGCTCTAAGGGCTCCCCTACCCCCTCACTTCCACGCCGGTCAGGGCAGGCATAGCCACTGTGTCTGGTTTTCTCCCCTCTCCTTGGAAAAGCATAATCTCTCCACAGAGGCTGGAGTGATGGAGAGAAGGGAAGAGGCACTGGGCGAGCCTTGGAGAGGAGAAGGGTCACCAGAGCGTGAGCTCATGGAATAATGGGGGCTCAAGGGAAAGGAGGCTCGCCTATCAACCAGAGGCCTATCCACTTCCATTGACCTTGGACCTTCTGGCCCACCCCCACTGAACATATGGACCAGCTAATGGCTGAGGACTTGGCCAAGGCCACACAGCCAGGCAGCTGCTGGCTGGCACTAAGCCCTGTGAACACCCACTTTCCCTACTCTGCCACGTCCATATCTTCTCTTTAGCTACCCACAAAGCAGAGGAGCTGTGCTGCTGCTGTAATGATGTCACTAGTAGTAGTTAACATTTATTGGCTGCTTACTCTGTTCCAGGCACAGGCATCAGGGATTGCAAACCCAGGTATCCAGAATGGCAGGGCAAGTAAGGTCACCGAGTGAGGCAAGCCAGGCAGGGACGCTTGTGGCCTGGAGGGTCAAGGCTCTGGCTAAATGGGGGACAGCAACTGCTCAGCACCCTGATGGCCTGCCAGATATTACTGGGTTTTTGTTAAGGCCAGATATTTGAATTTTTATATAGCATTTCCCAATTAAAATTTTTTTAAAACGAATTCATAATTCAGGAAAAAAATAATCTGGGTAAATTAAATCATACCTGTGGGCCAGTTTGCAAACTCTGCTTGTCTTGTTTTCTCATTTAACCCTGACACCCATTCTGTCAAGGAGCCTTTGCCCCTTGTTCTATGGATGAGGCAAGCAAAGGTCTTCAGTGGGGTAAATCACTTACCCATCTGGCCAAGCCACATGGTTGGGGTCTGCCTGACTCCCAAGGCTTGCTCCCATGTTAGACGGCCTCCCGAATGGGTAAGAGGCCTGTGCTCAGACACAGCCAGAACTGGCACAGTGACAGACACAGCCAGAACTGGCACAGTGACGGTTTGCTCCAGGGACGGTAAACCGTCAGTCAAACAATTCAGTGTAGTGACAAGGGATCATTCAAGATGAATGTAACGTTGCAGACATAAAACTCCCCACCTCCTTCTGCCAGATCTCAACAATGGATGCCTCTGTGCCCCTTAATAAAATTAAGTCACGACAGAATCATTTCTCCTTATCATAATGGGATGTTCATGTTTGGAGATTTTTTTTTTAAGCTATGAATGTACGTTTAGGGGAGGTGGTGTATGTGGAATAAATAGCTTTGAATTATTTGTGTCGCTTGTCAAACTTCTTAATGAGCATATTGTGCAGATACATAGAAATAATTCTGACTCTCCCACTGAACTGTGAGCTCCAGGTGTCAGAGATGAGTGTTTTGCTTCCAACTGTCTCCCTAGCACCTGGCACAATATCTGACACATAGTAAGTGCTCAGTAAATATCTGTGGATTGAATGAGTGAGGCTCAGAGGAAGTGAATTGACTTGCCCAAGGTCACACAGACTCGGATTCCGGTTTACATCCACCTGATTTAGAAGCCCATGCTATCACTCCTCTACCATCCTGCCTCTTGGAAAGATGTCTTCAGGTGGAGGATTGTGGGCCCAGGAGCTTCCACTCCTTTGGACTCCTCTGGAGTAAGGAGTTGGTGATGGTGGTGATGGAGGTGAGCACCTATTAATTAAGCCACTATCCACCATAATACGTTTTGGAAACCACACATTATAATCTTGACAGCCCTGAGCCTGGTTCTGGGGTATTTACAGAGGGTGGTGGGTATGAAGGGCAGGCCCTGGGTTTTACAGTGGGAGACTGTTCAATTCTACTGTGTGACCTTGAGTTGCAAGTGCCCCTCTCTGAGCCTCCATCCTGCACCATGTGGATAAACAAGCTTCACATATGAGAGTATCAGGTTGAAAGGAGATCATCAGTGGAAGTGGCTGCCCAGTAATTGTGGATTTTTTGGAAGCCTACCAGCCTGAGAACTGTTGAGAACAGCCTTATCAGGATCTGTCGGGCTTGGGGCCAAGAGGCTCTATCTATCAGGCCTTTGCTGTTTTCAAGTGGGTATTAATAGATACAGAAGGCCCGTATCTCTTCCTGGATTTCACATTGGGAATTCTGCTCTTCACTCCTTTCTGCTGCAGCAGGACAGGAGGGATTGTGGGAAGGAGGGCACCTGCTTCTACCTGGGAGGTTGTGTACTTGAATACTTTGGGCAGGGCAGGGCTTTGAAAAACCCCTGGCTTTGGCCTCACCGAGCCTGAATAATAGCTTTCTCATCCGCTAGGTAAGCTCATGCCCTTTAGGTCTCAAGTTTCTTCATCATAAAATGGGGCAGTAGTATCTGTCTTCCTTCTCCAGCAACCAGTACAGTGCTTGGTATATAACAGGTGCCCGAGAAATGTTTGTTGAATGACTATTGGGCATGAGAGGGCTTTACAGAGTGAATGTTACTGTTGTTGAGACCCTTTGGGAATGTGTGAAGGAAGGAAATTACCTTTGGAGTGGGAATGTTGCTGGCTTCTCTCACCCTCTTGTCAGGATCTGGCTTGGCTATTTAGAATGAGACCTACCATTCTTTTTTTTTTTTTTTTAAAGGAATTCCTTTGTTTTTATTATCATTTTTTATTTATTTATTTAATTTTATTTTTGGCTGTGTTGGGTCTTCGTTTCTGTGCAAGGGCTTTCTCTAGTTGCGGCAAGCGGGGGCCACTCTTCATCGTGGTGCGCGGGCCTCTCACTATCGCGGCCTCTCTTGTTGTGGAGCGCAGGCTCCAGACGCGCAGGCTCAGTAGTTGTGGCTCACGGGCCTAGTTGCTCCGCAGCATGTGGGATCTTCCCAGACCAGGGCTCGAACCCATGTCCCCTGCAGTGGCAGGCGGATTCTCAACCACTGCGCCACCAGGGAAGCCCGAGACCTACCATTCTTATGGGAGCTTCTCTAACTAGGGAGAGAGGAGGGGGACAGGCCGAGCCCAGGGCTGGGAATCCATGTTGGCCAGATTCTATCACTGGCTGGCTTCACTTCTGAATGGGCCTCAGTTTTCCCTTCTGTACCATAAGTGAGAGGCTTATTTAGTCTCTCTGGTCCCCTCTAGTGCTGACATAGTCTGGAATTTGCGATGAGTAATTTCACAAACTGCTTAGGAAACTCCTGCTGCGTTCCTAAACCACCTCATAGTTTATGAAACACCTATACTTTTCATCCACATGGCAACCCTGGAAGGCGCCAGGGCAATAAGCCCCCCCTTTTTTTTAAAAGAAATAAATTTATTTATTTATTTTTGGCTGTGTTGGGTCTTCGTTGCTGTGCGCGGGCTTTCTCTAGTTGCGGCCAGTGGGGGCTACTCTTCGTTGCAGTGCGCGGGCTTCTCATTGTGGTGGCTTCCCTTGTTGAGGAGCACAGGCTCTAGGCGCGTGGGCTTCAGTAGTTGTGGCATGTGGGCTCAGTAGTTGTGGCTCACGGGCTCTAGAGTGCGGGCTCAGTAGTTGTGGCACACGGGCTTAGTTGCTCCGCGGCATGTGGGATCTTCCCAGACCAGGGCTCGAACCCGTGTCCCCTGCATTGGCAGGCAGATTCTTAACCGCTGCGCCACCAGAGAAGCCCAATAAGCCCATTTTACAGATGAGGAAACTGAGGCTAAGAAGTGTCCACAAGGGGCTGTAATTTGAGGCTGCCCCACACACTTTGGTTATACAGGAATATCAATTTGTTCTCAAATATGAACGTGCATAAAAATTACCTGGAATGAGGGTGGGGGGTTGCATGTGAAAATGAGGATTCCTAGGCACTTAGATTCTAAGTTGGCAGGGCTGGGGTGGGCCCATAGTTAACAAGCACCCAGGTGATTCTGAAACCGGGGGCCTAAGGACTACTCTTGGAGAACCAGGGCCTTCTCTTTGCATTCCAGGTAGCCTCTGGCATCAGCCTGTTTCTTTAATAACCCTTCTCAGCACCTGTTCTGGACCAGGCCAGTGCTGGGAAGAGGCCCTAATGGAGCTCCCAGTCTGATAGGGGAGACAGATAGAGAAATCCATTGTGCACTCAGTGCTAGAACAGAGGCTAGGCTGGGCAATGGAGGAAGTGAGCTAGCTCCAACAGCAGAGGGCTCCCTGGAAGAAGTGATGTTTATGCCGGGCCTAGGGATCTCATTCTTGATTGCGTCTTAGCTACTTTTTTTTTTTCTTTTGATGGGTCATCCCCACCAGATGGCAGGCAAGTTCATAGAAATCATCAAACCTTTCACATCTCTGCCCTCAGTGCTGGCACAAAGCCTGGCACAGAGGAGAGGACAATATTGGTCAAATCAGCTGACCTGAGCAATGAGAAACGGCTGATGGAGAGGTCCCAGGGCCTCTGGATTAAATGCATTTTCATGCTCAGCACACTCACCTTCTCCCTTTGTTAGATCTAACATGGAATTACTTTATTTATTTATTATTATTATTTTTTTATTTATTTTAATTATTTATTTTATTATTTATTTTATTTATTTTATTATTTATTTTATTTATTATTTATTATTTATTTTATTTTAATTTAATTTTAATTTATTTATTTTTTATTTTTAGTTTTGGCTGCGTTGGGTCTTCATTGCTGCGCACGTGCTTTCTCTAGTTGCCCGAGTGGGGGCTACTCTTCATTGAGGTGCGTGGGCTTCTCACGGCGGTGGCTTCTCCTGTTGTGGAGCATGGGCTCTAGGCGCGCAGGCTCAGTAGTTGTGGTTGGAGGGCTCAGTAGTTGTGGCTCGTGGGCTCTAGAGCACAGGCTCAGTCGTTGTGGCCCACGGGCTTAGCTGCTCCGCGGCATGTGGGATCTTCCCGGACCAGGGCTTGAACCCGTCTGCCCTGCATTGGCAGGCGGATTCTTAACACTGCGCCACAGGGAAGCCCCCTGGAATTACTTTAATAGTGGAAATTCCACATCATATTGTAAACATTTGTTACCTCTCTATTTCCCTCTTCCCCTTTTCACTAAACTGTGAGTTCCTTAGGGCCAGGAGTCAAGAATGGGGCACAGAGCAGGCTCTCAAAACGTTTGTTGAATTAATGAGTGAATGAATCAGTTTAAGCAGAAGCTGTGCATGGGATGTTGAAGAGATTCCAGCTACAGGAGGGCTTGTAGAAAAGCCCCAAGCTGCATTGGGTCAGACATCCCTCCCCATCTTCTGCTTGGACTCTGGGTGAGAGGGATAGGGTAGGTGCAGAATTTGAAAGTGAATGGCATTGGTGGGGCAAGTTGAGGAAGGGAGATGTGGCTGGGGTTTTGGAGGTGAGAACCCAGAAAAGAGGAGGGGCAGTTTCTAGAGATCTGACCTGAGTGTGTTGGGGCCACAGGTGGGGGTTCTGGGGGTCACGTGGGGTCAGCTGACGGTGAGATATGCAGAACGGACATTCTATCTCCACTTAGAGGCATCAGCAGGATGGGGTACGTCGGGGAGCGGTTGGGTGCCCCCCTCCTCGGACAGGGGTCATCCCCTCTGGGGGCGGGGAGTGCGAACGCGCCTGGCACCGCCCCGACAAAGCCTGCGCGCGCCCCGTCCTGCGATTGGCCGGACCGCCTCGCGCCGCCGCCCCGTCCCGCCCTCTGCCGCAGGTCCGGCGAGCTGCAGCCAATAGGCGCCGTCGCCGTCGTCTCCGTCACAGTCCGGACAGCCAATGGTGGCAGCGCTCGGCGGCTCGTGGCTCTTTCGCGGCAAAAAGGATTTGGCGCGTAAAAGTGGCCGGGACTTTGCAGGCAGCGGCTGCCGGGGGCGGAGCGGGATCCGGAGCGGGATCGAGTCCTCGCCTCGGCCTGCCGTCATGGGCCCGCGCCGCCGCCGCCGACTGCCACCCGGGCCGCGCGGGCCGTGAGCGCCATGGCCGTGGCCGGGGCCCCCACGGGCGGCCCTTGCGCGCCGGCGCTGGAGGCCCTCCTCGGGGCCGGCGCGCTGCGGCTGCTCGACTCCTCGCAGATCGTCATCATCTCCACGGCGCAGGACGCCAGCGCCCCGCCGGCCCCCGCCGGCCCCGCCGCGCCCGCCGCCGGGCCCCGCGACCCCGACCTGCTGCTCTTCGCCACGCCGCAGGCGCCCCGGCCCACACCCAGCGCGCCGCGCCCCGCGCTCGGCCGCCCGCCGGTACGGACACCAGGGACACTGGGCCGACTGCGCTACCTGGACCCCCGCGCAGACCCTGGCGGGGCGCGGTGTTTGGCCCGGCGGCAGCTGGGGCGGGGGAGGGTGGGCTGACGCGCCCGGGCTGGGCGGTGCCGAGCCTGGGTTGGTCCTCCGGGCCCCGCCCCGGGGTGCAGGGTGACCTCGGGCCAGTCCTTGTTTGCTGCTCTGTGCTCTGGGCCTCAGCTTCCTCTCCAGAGACGCTCGAGGGTCAGACTCAGTGATAATAATGGCTCCACGTGTATTCAGCTATCGCTGACTGCATGCCAGGTCTCTGGCAGACTTCAAGGCAGCTAAAACTCACATCCATGCTGTGAGCTCGGTGTTGTCACTGTGCCCATCTGAACTGTGTCCAGAGAGGGGAAGTGACTTGCCCCCTGGTCACAAGGCTGCAAGTGAGATTTGAACTGAGGCCTGCTGGCTTCAGACCAGAACGTGTGGCTGGGTGGTGGGCATGGCTGCTTAGGGAGGTCAAGGGGGGCGTCCTGGGACCAGACCGTGGAAGAGCCACGGAGGAGACCCTCCTTCCTGCCTCGATGCTGGACTGCCAGGTGCAGGCCTGGCCCTCCGGGCCTCTGGGGACAGGCCGCCTGGCTGGGAGGCCTTCTCTGCAGGGGCGGGGTGGCTGGGCCAGCTGCTGATCCCCTCCCTCTGCCTGTCCTTCCATCTGCCATCCTCCACCCTCCCAGACCCTGGTTGCCATGGAACCTCATTAATCAGGCAGGCAGACCCCTGGGCCCCAGTGGAAGTACTGGGTGGGTTGGGCCTCTGGGAGCTGGAGGGGAGGCCCCCGGTGCCAGGAGAGAGTAAATGCCCCAGGGAGATGCCTTGATAAAGTGCTCCCTGAGCAGCAAGAGGCTCAAGACAGTTCAGACTAGGGGGCCCAAAAGAAGTGGCTGAATTACAGGGGAAGAAGGGAGTGGAGCCCTGGAGCTTGGTCCTGTGGGCTCCAGGACAGGGCGTGGAGACCAGTTTGACTGGCACAACCTGTGGGTGAAGGTGAGGCATGGATGGGCAGGCAGGGGCTGGCCAGGCAGGATGGGGTCTCCGCATAGGGCTTGCAGCAAGTTGTGGGAGGAGGCAGGGCCCAGGGCAAGGAGGTGGAAGCCACCCAACTGCTGATGGCCTGGGTGGCAGCTGGTCCCTGAGGCATCCCGGCAAGGTTCCCCCAACCCCCTTGGCCCCTTGCCCAGTGTGGCCTTCCTTCCGGAATCACCGAGATGCTAATAATAACAATAGCAGGCACCATTGTTTTGAGACTGTATTGTGTATTAGGCCCTGTGCCAAGCACTTTACCCAATTAACTCGTTTAACCCTTTCAACAACCTTCCCCTTTTACAGATAGGGAAGCTGAGGCGTAGAGACGTTAGAACATTCCCTAGTAAGTCAGCTAGTGAGTGGTGGGACCAATCCAGATTTCCTGAGTGGTTAACTGCTGGGATGCCTTGCATACTGGAGATGCTAATAGAGGTTGAAGGAAGCCCAGGGTCCCTTCCTCCTAATGAGTGAGAGGGATAGAAGTTGTACCAGGGGTGGGCCACCTGGCTCATCTCCTATACCCCAGCAACCTGTCGCTGTGGGTACCAGCTTGGGGCCTGGACAAGTAGCCTCCAGTTTAGCTGATTGACTAGTACCTAGCAGGCCCAGGGCTGTGGGTCCTGCCCTTGGGGAACTGAGCTTCAGGCTCAGGGACAGCCAGGGACTGGGCTGAGGACGTATGCCCTCTGCTCCACCCCCAGTGTTGTCAGGGGCAGCCTCATTGGGCCTGAGCATTCCATTCATTCAACAGTTGTTAGTGAGCACCTATGAGGTTCTAGGCACAGGCAAGTAAGGAGCCTCTGCCCTCACAGTACTTAAGGGCCAGTAGGCGTTTTCTGCCGTGGGCAGGGGTGAGGGCTGGTGCGGTCTTGGAGCTGAAGTCCAGAAACATAGGCCCAGCTTTTGCCATCCAACACCCCCTAACATTGTACCTGTGGGTAGCCACTGGCCATCTGAGCTGTGGCCTCCACTGACCCTCTGCTCTAGCATTTGTTTGGGGCAGTCCTTGAAACAAGTGAGCATTCATTGAGTACCTCCTGCATACAAGTCTCTGCGTGATTCAGCCATTCCTCCTGGCCCCTCCTGTCCACCTCTACCCTGTTGTCATGGCTGTTAAAAAACAAACTTAACATAATACACATTTACTATAGAAAAAGAGTTAAAAGGCTAGAAAGTTGAGGGGGACAAGATCCCAGCCCCATCCATTTTTCCTTTTTTCTCCTCCTGAGCCTGCTTTTTTTTAAGGTGGTTATGACAGCTTTCTTTTTCTAAAGTTTTAGAAATTGAAGTTTTTCCTTTATGTCCGTGTTCCAGCAGCACATCATCCACACTTTAGAGATAAGGCAACATGGTCCTCATGGTCCTCCCTCCCATACAGAGGTCACCCCTGAAATGGATTCTATAGTAATAGCAACTGAACCAGAGGAAATGGTTTCATGAGCTCTTTATCCTCAAAAGGGATCACATAAATGCACTGCGTTACGTTTTTCTTGTCAATATGTCTTTGGGAGGGTTCTGTATCAACCTGCCTCAGTCCTTCTTGACAGCAGCGTGGTATTCCAGAGGCTGGATGAACCAGTTTTTGTGTCCCCTCCCGTGGATAGGTGTTTGAGTCATCCAGATTTTTCCACCAATGTTTTGTTTGTCTTCACCCCTGCCTTTTGGGTCCCTGTGCCTGCATCTCTAGAGGGCAGCAGCAGAAATGGGCATCCATCTGCTTGAGCCCTTGTTTTAGAGTGTGGCATTGATCTGCCTTCAGGGTGGGCACCCCTATGGGGAGCAGGAAGGAGGCAAGAGGTGCGGTTGGCTGGAGCATCCTAGGTTTCAGGCCCTAGGGGCAAGGCTGGAGAGGGGGTACATTCTGGTTTCGCTTTAGGGGGCCTGGCTTCCAGACTAGCCTCTGCCCAGCCCACTAAGGTTTAGATCCTGACTCTACCTCTCACTACGTGACCTCTCCGAGGTGCAGGCTCCTCAGGAAGTGGAAGTCCTCAGAGCACCTGCTGCAAGATGGTTGGAGGGTTTGATGATCGCACGCAGGTAAAGCAGTTACCTAGCTGTGCTCGGTACACAGGAAGCACTCAGCGCGTGTTAGCTCTTCTATCCGCGGATCCCTGAGGGAATCCACGAGTGTGTGCGTGAGAGGGAGTGTCGGGGTCCGTCAGCATGTGGGGTGGTTCATTCAGCAAACGTTTGTTGATGCCCAGACCCTGTGTACAGAGACTATTCGGACCCAGTGCCTGCCTCTGAGGGGCTCCCTGGCTTCTGGGTGAGACAAACGCATCTGCAGAAATTTGTAGCGAGAGACCATGTGGGGAAAGGTTGGGTTTGAGGCAGTTCTGAGGGAGAAGAGGCTCAGTTTCTCTTGTGGGATCGGAAAGGCTTAGGTTATGGGTAAGGTGCCTGCCCACAGAGGGGGACGCGTTGGTGTGAATTAGGGAGGGAGGCAAGGGCAAACCAGGGAGGGGACCAGCATGAGCTAAGGCTTGGAGACACAGGTTTGTGAAGAAAGATGTCTCAGCAGAAGTTCTTGTGGAGAATTGGTGGCAGATGAGGATACTAAGGTGGAGGGGGACAGATGGAGGCAGGGAGACCAGTGGGAAGACAGCTGGTCCAGGTGGGAGGTGCTGGTGGCTGTGGTGACAGGATTTCTTGGCAGCTAGATGTGATGAGGGCAGCAGGTGGGGCTGAACCAGGTTCTAGCTCAGGAAACCCTGTGGGTGGGGGAGGGGAGGGTACGTCAGGATGCAGTGGAGATGCCTGTGAGACCTCCAGGGCAATCTCCATCTTCAAGTGGTGTAACTAAATCAGAGGGCATCTGGGCAGGAATCCTGGCTCTGCCACTTCCTGCCTGTATGACCGTGAGCTTCTCTGGGTTTCAGTTGTTTCATCTGTAAAATGGGGCCATTACTGTGCTGCCATATTCACAGACAGTCAGAAACCAGAGAGAGGCAGTGACTTAACTCAGAGGACCTGTTTCCTAATGGCTTAAAACAACAAACATTTATTATCATACAGTTTCTGGGAGTGAGGAATTCAGGGGTGACTTAGCTGGGTGCTTCTGGCTCAGGGCCTCTTCTGAGGTTGCTGCCAAAATGTTGGCCTGGCTGCAGTCGTCGGAAGGCATGACTAGGGTTGGAGGATTTGCTTCTGAGCTTACCTGTGTTGCTGTTGGGGGGAGACTTCAGTTCCTTGCCACTTGGTCCTGTCCTTAGGGCTACTTGAGTGCCTGCATGACATGGCAGCTGGCTCCCACCAAGAGTGAATGATCCAGTAAAGAGAGCAAGGAGGAAGCTCCAGTGCCTGTATGATCCAGTCTCAGAAGTGACACACATCCACCATATTCTGTTCATTTGAAGCAAGTTACCAGATCTGGCCCATATTTAAGGGGAGGAGAATTAGGCTCCATCTTTTGAAAGGAGGAGTATCAAAAAATTTGCAAACTACCACATGCCCCCAAGAAGGTAGTGGTGGAACTGGGGCTTGAACTTCTGCCTTCCAGTTGAGTGTTCTGTCCTATGGGGTAGGATTGTGTCCCCTGGGACCTCCCCCTCACTCACACACTTGGGCATCCTGGGAGACAGACTGAGGCAGGGGGCGACCTGGGGGCACCAGGCCCTCAGCCAGGTCTCTTGTGGCCCCACTCTCCTGGTTACTGGGCATCCTCCCGTTGTTTTTGCCGTAGGTGAAGCG
Source organism: Eubalaena glacialis (assembly GCF_028564815.1). Taxonomy (NCBI): domain Eukaryota; kingdom Metazoa; phylum Chordata; class Mammalia; order Artiodactyla; family Balaenidae; genus Eubalaena; species Eubalaena glacialis. Next base: position 26,080,746 of record NC_083728.1, read on the forward strand.
GAGGCTGGACTTGGAAACTGACCATCAGTACCTGGCCGAGAGCAGTGGGCCAGCTCGGGGCAGAGGCCGCCACCCAGGAAAAGGTACCCCCTGAGCTTGGGCTAGGGCAGGCCTCCTGGTTGGACCGAGGTTGTGGACAGACAACCATGCTTGCAGACTAAGCTTTGGTCTGTTAGGCCTGGGCCTGAGCCAGGCCTCTGGGGGCCCCAAGGGGCAGCTGGAGTGGCCGCCTGGCATGGCTTCCCCAAGCCCTGGGGGGTGGGGAGTTCCCCGGCCGGAAGAGGAATGCTGTGGTTGGCAGGCAGCCACAGGGCCTCCCTGCTTGGCCTCACCAAGGGGAAGGAGCCATCTGCCCCCCAGCCCCATCCCCCAGTCCTCCTGCCCTGCACTGCCAGGGAGGCCAGCCTGGCTGGGGCTGGGGGGTGGGGGTGGTGCTGAGGGACCCTACCCTGCCTGGCCCCCAGGTGTGAAATCCCCAGGGGAGAAGTCACGCTATGAAACATCGCTGAATCTGACTACCAAGCGCTTCCTGGAGTTGCTGAGCCGCTCGGCCGATGGTGTCGTCGACCTGAACTGGGCAGCTGAGGTGCTGAAGGTGCAGAAACGGCGCATCTACGACATCACCAACGTCCTCGAGGGCATCCAGCTCATCGCCAAGAAGTCCAAGAACCACATCCAGTGGCTGTAGGTACCAGCCAAACAGGAGGGTGGGCAGAGGCCCGGGGCCAGGCCAGCCCGGAGGAGCTGATAGCGATACCACTGTGACTGCCCGGATCGCCGTCTTACTGCTGGGCAAACCGAGGTTTAGAGAGGAAAGCTGGCTTCCCTGAGGTGACAGATGCAGGGAAGAACACAAATCTTACCTATCTAGCTCAATGCAACTTTACATATTTCTTCACCTGGGTAACCACCATCTGGATAAGAATAAGGAACATTTCCAGCACCCCAGAAAGTTCCCTTGTGCCCCTCCCCACACAGTCCACCCCTCATACCACCAGGTGACCATTGTTCTGGCTTCTGTTGCCATTGATGAGATTGTGTAACACAGCTGTTTTATTCTTGTTAATTCTTATTTTATTTTTCCCTTTTCACCTCTTTCCCCGGTCATCCTACTCCCCTCTCTGACACATTTGTGTTCTCAGTTATCGGTAGATATTCCATTCTACATCATTTTTTTTCTTTTCACTTAATATGTCTTAGAAATGCTTCCATGTCTGCATCTAATGCATTCTTGTCCTTTTACACAACTGCATAGTATTCCATGGCATGTCTGTCCTCATTTACTTATCCAGCCCCCTATGAGGGACACGTGGGCGTTCACAGACATTCAGGCCCGACGTTGAACCCAGCCAGTCTGCCTTGGAGCCCAGCTTCAGCCCTCTGCTGTTTCCCAGCTGAGGAGCCAGGCCAAGAGGAGCAAGGGCTCGCCTGGGTCTTACAGAACAGAGGCAGCAGCAGACTGTTCTGCTGAGGGTCACGCCTCCTGGGAAGAGGGGCCGGGCCGGGAGCTGCTAACCCTCCCTTTGCCTCCCGGCAGAGGCAGCCATGCAGCAGTGGGGATCGGTGGGCGGCTCGAAGGATTGACCCAGGACCTCCAGCAACTGCAGGAAAGCGAGCGGCAGCTGGACCACCTGATCCACATCTGCACCACGCAGCTGCGTCTGCTTTCCGAGGATGCTGACAGCCAGCGATATCCTTGAACTGCCTGGAGGGTGACCGTGGCCCCATCCAAGTGGGAATAGAGAGGCTACCCTGGGCCCTGGATTCAGGAGAGGGTTCTGGCTTTGGATACCAGTCCTGGCCCAGCATTTAGTCACTGTGTGACACTGGACAAGTTACTCTCTGAGTCTCAGCTTCATCTGTAAAAGGGGAAAATAATCCTATTCCAAAGTTGCACAGATTAAAACAAGAAAAGCTAGGATACAAATAACAAACATTTATTTAATACAATGATTCGGTACCTGGTTGTAGCTTCAAGGTTAGAGAGATAAGTTTTTATTTGTCTTTTATTTACAAAAATAGAAACTTTATTTTAAAATAAGCTTTTTTTTTTAAGTGAATACCCAAATTACGTTTATACATTTTGGAGATAACTACTAATTGACACCAAGGTCATGGGTCAGAGTAAATTCTCAGTACCAAGCCTGTATTTATGTAATTTATATGAAATTATTGCAGGCAGCCATTATTACCTTGAGATCTGATGGGTAGAGAGTGGTCTCATTGTACAGATGTGGGAACTGAGGCTCAAGGGCATGAGATAGGATTGAGTACCAGCTATGTGCCAGGCCCTGGAGTGGGAGATGCAGAGGACAGGAGTGACTCAGCAGGTATGGGCTCTGCCTTATGAGCTGTCTGGGTGGGTGGCCCCCAAAGGCCAAAGGTCATGTGGTCCTTGACTCCACCAACCCTGGCCTACGTGACCTGCCAGGACCTTCGTAGCATTGCGGACCCTGCAGAACAGATGGTTATGGTGATCAAGGCCCCTCCCGAGACCCAGCTTCAAGCCGTGGACTCCTCAGAGGTGAGACCTGGGAGTCTAGACTGGACCAGGACAGGCTGGGCTGGGCTGGGCTGGTAGTTAGCTGAGCCTCAGTTTACTCTGCCTGCTACCTTCACCCAGACCTTTCAGATCTCCCTTAAGAGCAAACAAGGCCCCATCGATGTTTTCCTGTGCCCTGAGGAGAGTGCGGGCGGGATCAGCCCCGGGAAGACCTCGTCCCAGGGTGCAGCTTCTGGGGAGGAGGACAGGGCAGCTGACCCTGCCACCACAGTGCCACCACCACCATCATCATCTCCCCCCTCATCCCCTGCCACGGATCCCAGTCAGTCCCTGCTAAGCCTGGAGCAAGGTGGGTGAAGGGTGGGTGGGCAGGGCGGGGTGGGGCCCCCTCTCCCGGGTGGGTGGGCGGGCAGGCGTGACAGCCCCTCTGTCCTCCCCGCCGGGGCGTCCCCGGCCTGTGATGCTCCCCCGTCTCCCCAGAACCTCTGCTTTCCCGGATGGGCAGCCTGCGGGCCCCCGTGGACGAGGACCGCCTGTCCCCACTGGTGGCGGCCGACTCGCTCCTGGAGCACGTGCGGGAGGACTTTGCCGGCCTCCTCCCCGAGGAGTTCATCAGCCTGTCCCCCCCGCACGAGGCCCTCGACTACCACTTCGGCCTCGAGGAGGGCGAGGGCATCAGAGACCTCTTCGACTGTGACTTTGGGGACCTCACTCCCCTGGATTTCTGACGGGGCTTAGGGGGACCAGGGCCTCCTGGGATGCCCACCCTGTCTCTGCAGCCCTGGAGCCCCCTGCCCCTGGCCGTCCTCCTAGTCCAATTGGAAACGTTTAATTTATACCCCTCTCCCCTACCTCCAGAAGCTTCTAGCTCTGGAGTCTGGCTACTGCCAGGAGGCTGAGCAAGCCAGGAAGGGAAGGATTCTGTTTGTGGTGTGTATGTGCATGCACCCAACACCCGACACGTGTGTACACGGGGTGAGTGGTGTGTGAGCATGTGTGTGTGCATGTACCGGGGAATGAAGGTGAACACATCTGTGTGTGCACTGAAAACACGCCCCAGTGTGTCCACGTGTGTGTGCATGAGCCCATGTGTGCGCATGGCGGGGGCTCTAACTGCACTTTTGGTCTCCTTGCTCCAGGGGCCCCACGAGGCCCAGGGTGGCCACCTGCCCCCAGAATCCTGCGTGCTGACCGGGCCGGGTGGCGAGGCCTTGGCCTGCTCGTTTGCAGGACCGCGAGAGCACTTCTGTCGTCTTAAAGGTTTTTCTGATCGAAGCTTTAATGGAGCGTTATTTATTTATCAAGGCCTTTTTGGCAAGCTTGGGGCATCAGCAAAGGGTAGGAGGGATGCGGGGCTGATGCCGCAACTCCCTTACCCCTGAGCGAGGGCAGGGGTCCCTGAGCTGTTCTTTGCCCCACTCTGAAGGAGCTGAGGCCTGAATGGTTTATTTATTGGGAAAGTGAGGGAGGGAGACAGACTGACTGACTGACAGCCATGGGTGGATCGAGGGGGTGGTCTCTCCCCACGGGGTCACTGCAGGGCCCCAGCTGCCCCCAGGATGGATGTGAGATGGGAGAGGTGAGTGGGGGACCTTCACTGACAGGGTGGGCGGGAGGGGTGGGGTGAAGGGCCTCCCCCCCAGCCCAGACCACAGGGGCCCCTCCTGTGGCATTTGAAGTGCCCCTTCCACCCCACTTCTTGCTCTGCCCCACCCTCCAATCTGCACTTTGATTTGCCTTCCTAACAGCTCTGTTCCCTCTGCTTTGGTTTTAATAAATATTTTGATGATGTCTGGGCCCGGTTTGGGGACTATGTACTGGGAGCAAATGTGAGGGTGGGAGAGGTCAAGATTGCTGGGAAAATGCCCATTCTCTACTTCCCTCTCCCTGTCCCTGCCTGGCTTCATTTTATTTGAGCCTCACCGCCCCAAGAAAGGTAGGCTTCATCACCTTTTCTGCCCTAATTTAAAAACTGATCCGACAAAGTAATAAATGAACTCCCTTCCTTTTTCCAGCCCCAGAGGACCCACTCTGATCAGTTTGCTATGCTCCTTCCAGATGTTTCTGGACATTGTAAACATGCAACAGATAATTACAACAGGCTGATTCCGTGTCAGGTTCTGGGGACATGCGTTCCCTCCCCTCATGGAGCTCTCAGGACCTGCTGGAGGAGACTCAAACAAATGAGAGGATCAGGGAGGGCTTCCTGGAAAAGGTGGTGCTTGACCTAAAGCTGTAGGATAGAAGAAATTAACTGAGGAGGAAGAACACACCAAGCAGGAGAGGGCCACATGGGCAAAGGCCCCCAGGGCCCTGAGGACCTGAGAGAAACCAGTGTGGCTGGAATCCTGAGGTGAGGGCCAGGGTGGAGAGACGTTCAGTCTTGGGCTTTATTCAGGGGACAAGGACCCTGGTGAGTCTGAGAGAGGAGTGACACGCCCTGTTTTATATTTTAAAAGCTCCCTCTGGCTGCTGTGTGGAGGATGGATTGAAGAGGGGGCCAGAACGGAAGAGCGAGGGGGAAGAGAAGCCCGAGTAGAGCTTCAGAGTGGAAGGGAGGGTGACCAGGAAACGGTCCACACGGACCTGTTTAGCAAACCCTTAGGTGGGCTTTCCCTGAGCCAGTCCCTATTTTAAGCCCTTCACTGTCAGTCAGCCCCCACAACAATCGTACGATGTGTCTACCCTTACCCCCATTTTGCAGAAGATACAGACGCGCAGAGGCGAAGCCACTTGCGGGTTTTACCCACCAGGTGGCGCGCTTGTGCTCCTGCCGTTTGCTCTGTTGACCCTGTAACGGTGCGGGACCTGCCCTCGGTGGGCGCGCGCAGCCCCTCCCGTTCTGTTCCTGGCTGTGTAGTACTCCACGCTGGCCGTCATTCGCTCAGCCCTTACCCGGTGCAAATGACCCCTTGGGTGGCTCCTTACTCCGCAGTGGCCGCCTCTCCGGGAGGTGGGGAGTCGCGGAGGTGAACGGTGTTGTTGGAATTCTGCATTGCGCGGCTCTTGCCGCCCTAAAGGCTGGAGTTTGCTCCCCTTTTCCAGACAGGGAAGCTGAGGGCCTGGAGAGGGGCTGGCGGAGGGCCGAGCTCTCGGACTGGCTAGCGCGCGGGCCGGGCTGGAAGGGGGCCTCGGCGGTCCTCCGGGCGGGGGCGGGGGGCGGAGCCGCGGGGGGCGGGGCCCTCAGCCTCCGCGCCGGCGCCGATGGGCGGGCGCCCCACCTTCCTGTCCCCCGAAGTCCGCGGCGGTGGCGTCCAGAGCCCGCAGCCGCATAGAGCCGGAGCCGAACGGGTGGCGGCGCCATGGCGTGCGCGGGGCTGCTCACCGTGTGCCTGATCCGGCCGCCTGCCCCGGAGCCCCCGCGCCCCCCCGCGCCCGCGCCGGCCGCCGGGCCCGCAGGACACGCGCTCTTCCAAGACGTGAGTGGGGAGCGGGCTGGGGGCGCCGGCGCTGTGGCCCTGGGGGTGGTGTCTCTCGCGGTGTCTCTCCAGGTCTGTGTCGTATCTCTCCCTGTGTCTCCCTGCACTCTGTCTCTCACTGTCTCTCCCTGTCCCCGTCTCTGCGGCTTTTCCCTGCTTTTCCCTGTCTCTATGTCCGTCTCTCTTCCTCCAGGTCTGTTGGGGGCCCTGCCTCTGCCTCTGGGTCTCTGCCTCTCTCACTTTCTCTCTCTGACCCTGCTGTCTCTGTTTCCGTGTGTCTCCCTTATCTTTATCTCGCAGCCTTTGTGTCCCATTCTGTCTCTCATTCTTTTTTTTTTTTAAACATCTTTATTGAAGTATAATTGCTTTACAATGGTGTGTTACTTTCTGCTTTATAACAAAGTGAATCAGTTATACATATACATATGTTCCCATATCTCTCCCCTCTTGCATCTCCCTCCCTCCCACCCTCCCTATCCCACCCCTCTAGGTGGTCACAAAGCACCGAGCTGATCTCCCTGTGCTATGCGGCTGCTTCCCACTAGCCTGTCTCTCATTCTTTCTCTCCTTATCTCTCCTTGTCCCTGGTTCAGTGTCACTGTCCCTCCTGCCCCCCAACCCAGAACCACCCCATGTATGTGTCTGGCCGGGGTGGGGGGGACGGGCTGTCGACCCTTGATCACAGGAGCAGGCACGGTGCCCCGAGGCCGGGTTGACCCAGGCCGGGGGGCCTGGAAGAGGAAGCAGTCCCCTGACTCCTGACCTGGTGCTGACCCCAGAGTCCCTTAGATCCAACCCAAGGATCCCACAGTTGGTCGGGGCTGCCCACAGTCATTCTCTGTGGTCTGTACACCCTCTCCTGACTGGCAGGTGGCCCTGCAGCCCCTATGGACACCAGCGTGGAGCAGCCTGGCCTGACCTCGGTCACTGCCCTGAGCCCCTTCCCCACCTTTCACCCCAGCCCTCAGCCCGTCCTGTGCCTCTCATGCCCCCACTCCCAGAGGTCCCTGCCAGTGGGAAAGGCTGTACTCCTGCCCCCTCCCCACTGTCCCTAGTGACTCAGCACTTGGCCACAGTCCTCCCGGCTGGAAGGGACCTGACCCTCCCACTTCCCAGATGGAAAAACCAAGGCCTGGAGGGTTAGGGATATGTCTGAGATCACACATGGAGGCAGGGGCACACTAGGGTGTGGCCCTAGGTGTCCTCATTCTCAGCTTAGTACCCCTCCCCCACTCTCACCCCCCTGTATCTCTAGGCTACTGGGCTGCTGTGTGGACCCCGAGCCAGTGGCAGACCTTCTCTGAGTCAGGCTTCTGGCTAGGGATTACATTCATCCCCGAGCCTCACTGACCCAAGAAAACAGCCAGAGGGAAGAGGTATTCAGGACCTGGAGCTGATAGGGGCTCTCTGTCCAGGCTTTGGCCTGCCCCTCCTTGCCAGGCCTGCTGGTCTCCTATTTGCTGGGCTGCTTTGGGTGACCTGGGGGTCTCTGGTCCCTAGGGGAGACAGGGACCAAGTCTTGACTCTGCTCCACTCTTGCTGCCTCTGTTGCCCTTCCTGTCTGCTTCTCCATGAATACAGTCTGTCCACCCTTGCACTACACACACACACACACACACACACACGCACACAGGCCTGCCCAAGACCCTCATACTGAGTCGGCCTCATAGGAAGCCCCAGCCCTGGAAGGGTTAACCCTGGGCTGCTCCCCTGTGTGCTAGTGGGAAAGTAGGCACCCACAAAGAAAGGACTAGCTACTGCCTGCATGTCAGGGTCTTCAACAAGCTCACAGAGACACAGCCTGGAGTGGGCAGAGTCTGGGACAGACCATAACCACACAGCAGAGTTGGGGATCAGGTCTGGGATGGGTGCCCAGGATACTCAGGCCGCATCTTGGCCCATCTCCCCACCTTCCTCAAGCTGGGACCGTTCGAGGGCTGATGCATCAGACAGAACTTGGGACTGACTCTGGGTGTGGGAGGTGAAGGTGCAGAGAGCTGGCTTGGAGCACCCCCCACAAGGCCAGGCCCGCAGGAGAAGTGAGCAAGCAGTGGGGCCCGCTGTGTGCTCTTCCTGTGCTCACCTTGCTGGAAAAGCTCCTGCAGGGCCGAGCTGGGCAGGGAGCTGGGACCATGCTGGGCAGGAGGAAGGGAGACGCAGGGGGCAGGCCAGCCAGCTGGGGCTCTGTTGAGTTGGGTGGGGGCCTCTTGCCTCCCAGCTCCCAGCTCCCATCCATGCTCTTTTGTCCTTTAGGTTTTCCGCAGAGCAGACAAGAATGGTGAGTGTGGCTTCCCCTGGGTCCCACAGTGGGGGGACGGGTGACGGACATCGGGTAGGCTCAGGGGAGGGTTGGGGGTTTGAGGGCACAGTCTAGAATGGAGAAAAATCTTGAGAGGACCCAAATCAGGAGAATGAACCCAGGTGTCCTTCTCGGAGGAAGTGTTGTTTTGAATCAAGTGTGGCAGGATGGAGAGTGGAGGACATGTAACTTAGCCAGAGGCTGGAGGTGGGGGCTTATTTTCATGCAGTGCCCTGGCACACTGAGGGGTACTTCTCATATATGACCTTATGTTGTCCTCACAACGGCAAGCTAGTGAGAATTCTTCACCCCATTTCACAGACAAAGGAGCAGGGGCCCAGAGAGGTAAAGCAGGCTGCCTGAGGTGGTGGGCCTTGAACCCAGGTCTAACGTGATGCTTGGTCCCAGGCTCCCTGTGTGAGGGGCTTGGAAGGGTGCAGTCATGGAGATGAGGCCCTGTGGGGGATTTTATCTTAGATTTTTAGAGTGCTCAGTAACTTTCCACATTACCAACCATCTGGACACAGGGAGGGCTTGGGCAGGATAAAGCTAGGTCCAGGGAATCAGCTCCTCCTGCCCTGAGTCCTGGGCAGTCTCAGACTCTGGTCTGGCAAAACCTTGAAAGCTAAAGCAGGAGCCATTAGGGGACCCTGCAGGCAGGTTGCTGCGCATAGATGACTCAGAGCAGCCCACGGTGCCTTGATTGGCCAGTGGAGGGTCTGAGCTGAGACAGCCCGTCAGCCTTGACCTCACTTTCAGCTGGGGGCTTCAGACCTGTTTATGTTTCAGCCTCCTTGAGAGAGGCTTGTGTCCCCACCCGTTGCCCCTTCTCCCTGGGTCTCTTCAAATTGGTGGAGACCATTTGTTCCAACCGGTTGATCAGGGCACATGGTCTCATTTGGATCACAGCATCTTGTCTGGGGAAGTTCAGACCCTCCCCCAGCTCCACTCTCCCCACCCCATCTGCTTAGAGACCTCACAGGTAACGCCCTAGGCCTCTGCTACATGTCCCCTGTGTTGGGGAGGTCTTTCCCTCCTGAGCCGGCCTGCTGCTACTTACAGGGGCTCCACTCTTAGGAAAATCTTATCTGACTCCCTGTGGCTTCTCTGTGAAGGGCCTGGGTCCAGAGCACGGAGGTCCCCTCCACCCTGGAGCCACACTGGCCAGCATGTGGGGCAGAGACCCAGCCCCGAGTCCTCCAAGTGACATCTGGCCCTGCCATGATCTGACTGTGACCCAGGCTGTTGTTCATTTGTTTCTTCATTTGGCAAACATTGAGTCCGTACCCAGTGCCACATGTGTACTGCCCTGTCCCTTGGGTGCCTGCAAAGTGGGCCCTGTTGCCTTAAGTGGGCACCTCTGGGGGCCCCAGCCCTTTTGTCCCCAATGGCTAGGCCTCCCATCAAGCTCAGAATCCCATTCCACTTGGCTGGGTGGTTGTGAGATGCTGCAAAGCCTTCAGTGGGCCTGGATCTTGTGGCAGGGGTACAGCCAGGGTCAGGGATACTGACTCTGCTCTTTGTCCCCCCACCCCCCACTCCCAGATGATGGTAAGCTCTCATTTGAAGAATTCCAGAATTACTTTGCCGATGGGGTTCTCAGCCCCGGGGAGCTGCGAGAGCTGTTCAGCAGTATTGATGGGCATCCCGCTGAGTGAGTACTCGAGGGGGATGTGTGCGCCGCATGTAGATGTGAGGCCAGGCTGTCCCAACCCCACTGTGTCCCCTGCTGCTTTGGTTCCTTATGGAGGATGAGTGGGGCAGAGGGAGAGGGGTGCCAGGGCTCGGTGCCAACTTTACCCACCCACCTACCCCCTCCCTGGCTCCAGCCTTGCTCATCACACTGCTTCCAGCTGGGACCCCAAAATAGCCAGGCCTGAGTCACCACCTATGGTTCAGCCCACAGGTGCCCCCTCTTCCAACTCCCGCTTCCTGCAGGGACCAGAGGATGCCTGGGGACAGCTGGGCCCCGCCTGCTTCCACCCATGGATGCAGGTGCTTCCACATCTACAGGCCTTAGTGCGAGTTTGCTTGCCTTCTCTCCTGCTTCCTCACATGGGTGCACACACATGCACAGCTATCCCTCCCTCTCACTTCCCTTCCCCCCATCTCCTTAGAATAAATCCTAGGCTCCCATGCCCTCCCATGTTCTCAGGCTTGGGCTGGACCCTTTGTCTGCAGTGCTACCACCTCACCACCACCAGATACTCCAGTCAGATTTCTTCTCCTTCAAGGCCTAACTTAGGCAGCCCCGCCTCCAGGAAGCCCTCCCTGACCTACCAAGTAATACTCCATGCCTTCTCTGCATTTCTGCAGACCTGGGACCTGGCTCCCCCTTCCCAGCTCTAACTACTCCTCTCTGGCCTGTGTTCATATCTGCCTCCCTGGCCTGAAACCCCCTTGGAGGCAGACAGTGGGACTGAAATTTTGCCCTCAGAGAGTGTTTGGCGGGCTGATAGTACCCGTGCTCCCCCTCTCTGTCCACTGAGCAACTTAACCTGGGGTGGAGTCAGAAGTTGCCTCCTTGTCAGCCTGAGCTGGGCAGGAAGAGGAGAGGAACATTGGCTTCAAAGTCCCAGTTTACCAGGCCCACGTCAGCGGGTCTGAAGGGTGCCTTCTCTTTTCCCTGTAGCAATTTGGAAACGGAGAAGCTGTGTGGTGAGTAGGCCCATGGGAGCTCTTGTCTCCCGGGACCCCTGGGCAGGTGGGTGTGATGAGAGGCTGTTGCTGGTGTCCCATGGAACAGGATCGGCTGGGCTCAGGGTATGAGGCCTGGTTGGCTGCTGGGGAATTCCAGCTTGTAAATGGGGGGGTGGGGGTCCGGGAACCTTTGAGCACCTCCTCTGCCCTCAGACTACTTCTCTGAACACCTGGGCGTCTATCGGCCTGTGCTGGCTGCACTGGAGTCGCTGAACTGTGCAGTGCTCACTGCCATGGACACCACCAAGCTGGTGAGTGGAGGGGCTGATGCGGGGGGGCCCAAAATGAGGGCAGGGGGTGTCTGCTGTGCTGTGGCAGCCTCCACCACTGGGCTCAGGGCTGTGGAGCTAGAGGCCTGGGTTCTAATCCTGGCTCCCACTTTCTGGCTGTGCATCTTTACCTCTCTGGGCCTCAGTTTCCTCATCTGTAAACTGGGCATTATAATAGAACCTACCTCCAGACATTTGTTGTGACAATTAAACGAGAATGAAGGCAGAGGTTTTTGTCTGTCTTGTTCTCTACTCCATTCCCAGCACCGAGACCTCTGCCTGGCACGCAGTAGCCACGTCACACCTGGAGCTGCTGCTGCTGCTGTTTTTATTATTGACCAGACCTAACTGTTGTGGGGTATGAAGGCCAGCTCCCAGCAGGGATGGGCTGTGGGGGAGGGCACGCTCACACACATCCAGAGGCTCGTGCTGGCGTGTGGAGCTTGGTTGGGGGGGCAGCCTAAGGACATGCGTGAGTAGGCAGGCATGTGTGCACCCATGTGTTTGTGTCTGTGTATGGACACGTGCGCACAAGCATAAACAGTGCTCACGGCCCGGGCTCCAGGCCCTTGGATGGTATTTTAAAAACATCGAAAGGCACCCCTCCCTTTGTGTTCTTTTTAAGAAATGTCTCCACCTAAGCGGGTGAGGAGGGAACAGTGAGCAGGCCTGGGATTGTGCCTGACCTCACTTTGAGGCTCTCAGCAAGTTGATGATCAGCTGAGGACAGGGCTTCCCCTTCTGGTTGCTTTCACATGGGATTTAGTAGTTTTTCAAAGGGTCACCCCTTGGGGCCTGGCATGGGATGGGAATCCAAATGGTATATGATGAGGGGTTGGTATGTTATGATGAGTTCCATATCTGTGGCCTGGACACAAGTGGGGGCATCGCCTTCCTTGTTGCCATGGAAACAGGGCCCTGGGGGTGGGCCCCTAGACTGGCATTCTCTGAACTGGCACTGGTTAGTGGGGATTCAAACTGCAGGTCAAAGTAAGGGCCCCAGGGGTCCTGACCACCTCCTCCTGGCCCAGAAAGGGGTAGAGGGTGACCCATCACCACACGACTCTGCCAGCTCCAATCACTGAGCCTTTTATCTGGCACTCAATGCCTCTGATAGAGCTGCAGCTCAGCCTGCCAGGTGTCTGCCTCTGCACCCCCCCATCGTGGCACCACCCCCTCGAGTCCAACATGAGTCAGTTGAACACTTCGTGCACCAGCCTGGAGCCACATTCCTGGTACATGGCCCGGGTCATCCAGTGGCATTGGAAGGAACGCAGTGAGGCCACCATGGAGCCGCCTGTCCACACTGCTGTGCCACGCCCGGGCTTGGCCACCAGGCGAGGCTGCAGTGCCCCATAACCATGCCGCCGGCACTGGGCTTCCAGCTCCATCTCCAGGCGCTCAGTGAAGCCAGGGAAAAGCGTGGAGCCACCGGCCACCACCACGGTGTTGGCCAGCCGTGTCCGTAGTGTTGCGGGCATCCTCTGCAGTGCCCGGAAAGCCAGGGTGGGCAGTCCCGGCTCAGCCTGGCCTAGCAGACCCGGCTGGAAGATGGGTTCTGGGCAGCGGAAGCGCTCGCTGCTGAGGCAGACAGAGCACCCATTGCCTAAGTAGAAACTGACAGGATGGTGGCGGGCAGGGTTACGGAGGTCACCCTCGAAGTCCAGCGACACATAGCAGCAGTGCTTCTTGAGCTGTGTGATGACCTTGCGGGGCAGGGCATGCAGTCGTTGATCGGGGCAGGCTGCCACCAGCAGGTCCCGCAGGTAGCGCGACAGAGTACTGCCTGCCACGTCCAGCCGGAAGGTGGCCTCGTGCCACGAGTGGCCCGCATAGATGGGTGTGGCGTGGCACACGCCCGCGCCCGCCTCCAAGGCCAGCCCGCTGAACGCGCCGACAGAGCAGAGCGCCAGCAACGCGGTGCTGGCCATGTGGCACGCGGGCACTGCCAGGTCCTCGAACAGCAGCTCGGCCACCCTCTCGCGGCCCGCGGGCGGAGCCGACGGCGAGTCGCTCACCAGCACCGGCCACTGCTCTGGGCACACCCGCAGGCCGCCCACCAGCAGGCGCTCCCACAGCCCCTCCAGCGCCTCCCAGTCCACCACCACGCCGTGCTTGATGGGGTGCGCCCGCGCCACGCCGCCCGCCAGCTCGCAGCCGGGCGCCCCGGGCAGCACGGGCCGGTCCCAGCTGGGTACCAGGCTGGAGCTCTTCAGTACCAGGCGCGGCTGCTCCTCGCCCGCGAAGCCCGCCTTGGTGAAGCCCGAGCCCTGGTCCACCACCACCGCGACGCGGCCCAGCGAGGGCAGCCGGCGGACCCGGTGGCTCCCGGACAGCGACGCCACCTTCGGGCCGGCCACGCCCTTCAGCCCAAAGCTCCGCCCCCGGCGTGAGAACCCCGCCTCAGCTGGACTTGATGGAGGCCCGCCTTTCAGCTCTTGGCTCTGCCTCATGGGCCTTCGTCCCCGCCTTCTGGTCCTGAAGTCCCACTCTTCTGGCCGGAGTGGAGGTCTCTTTTCAGCTCTTGTCTCCGACCCTGGGCCTGAGGCCCGACCTTTGGTTCAAGTGTCAGTCTCCGCCCTAACTGGGCTCTGGCTCAGTCCCTCTTGGTCCTCCTCGGGCTCAAGGCCCCACCCCCCTCTCTGAGGACTCGCCTGGGCGGTGCGGCTCCGCCCTCTAAGCCCTTGCTGAGGTGGATGATGAGAGGGCCGCTTTAAGAGATTGAGAAGCCTCCAGGAGCAGCTCTGAGAATGAAGGGGCCTTGTGGCAATGTTTTCCAGACATATATCCCCCTTGGGGACCCAGGAGTCCAGCCCAGCCCTTGGCGGTCTCCTGGCACTTCTCAACTGGGCTTGACAGAAGTATTGTAGTTCCTGGTCGTGGAGTTGGGAGGGGGTGGTCAGAGAAGGAAGGAAAAGAACTTGGACTCATTGTGACCTCAGTTCTCAGCACCTGCTGTGCTTTCGCAGCCTCTACCCTGATGAAAACGCCCCAGACCCATCCTCTCTCCTGGGGCAGGGTCAAGGGCAGTGATTTTGACATCCAGGGGTCTGGCCTCAGCCGCTCAGTCCAACCAATTTGATTCCTTCCCCAAACCACTTCGGATTATCTGATGTGCGCTGGCCAAATGTGCGGCCCCTTCCCTCTCAACGCTGAAGAGAAAGCTCTTAATCATGGATCTCCAGCCCCCCTGAAGATCTCTGTGTGCTTAGCCTTCAAGGGCCCAGGTAGCCCACAAAGGGATCCTACCTTCAGGGGCTTACAAACGCGGACCTGAGTTTGTGACTCAGGTCTGAGGCTGACTCACTGTGCACTGAGCAAGTCCTAATCTCTCTCTGGGCTCAGTCAGTTCCTCCGAAAGGCGGTCGTCCTCACACACAGGAAATAGTCCACGTCTTGTCTCTGCAGAGTCTCTTTATTCTCTTTAGGATCATTCTGGTTGCAAGTTGAAGACCCATTCCGGTGAGCTTAAGCTAAAATACGGACTTTTATCACAAGGATCTTGTATGTCTTACTGGATACCAAGGCAAGGGTGAAATCAGGTTTTAGGAAAAGACTGGAATCAGGGCCTGACTGCTGGCCTGTGGGGGACCCAAGATGTGCACTGGCTCTGCGTTCTGTTTATATTCTTCTCAAGACTGGCTTCAGCCTGTGCACGTTCCTGTAGAAAACATAGTCTCCTACAGCTCCTAAATTACAGACCCAGGGAAGGGGCTGATAGGACCAGCTTGGGCCAATTGCTTATGCCAGGAGGTGTGGCCACATTGAGGAACGTGGTTGCCCTGATTGTAACCATGTGGATGGTAGGAAAGGGTCAGTTCTCACGAAGCAGCAGGGGAGATGCTATGGGTAGTACAGCCTCCAGCCTGATGCAGATGATGTCATGTTGACACTGACAAAAGTGTACCTTCAGCAGAAGCTGTGCCTGTGGTTTTAGTGAACTGGGACCTTCACTCCTGCTGCATCTGCCCCCAAAGGGGGCATTCTCATGTTGGTCTCCAGTGGAATGCAGGCTGCAGGTTTGGCAGGGCTGGAGGGAGTAGGGTCTGGAGCTGGGTTTGGGACCCAGGAGAGAGAGAAGCAGCTGGGTCCCGCCCACAGAAAGTGTGCAGGGCCTCTTGTGGGTGAATTAGGGAGGTGAACCTCGAATTGAAGACCACAAGTGGCAATATGGCCAGAGCAGGGGTGAGGGTGGAAGTCACTAAGAAGCCCTAGAGGCGAAGACCGAGGCTGGGGGTCTGGACCTGTACATCCCAGTAATAAGTTTGGGCGTTTCCCTGTGGGCAGCGGAGAACCAGTGTGAGCTTGTGAGCGGGAGCGTGAACTGCCCTACAGATCAGTGGTTTGGAAGAAGCCTTTGGTTGCAGTGTGGGGAAGAGGATGGGACAGGGTGATTTGGGAGACAAGTGACTGAGGTGCCTTGGGGGTTACCAAGCAGAGTGGGTTAGGAGGGAGGGGTCAGAGGACCAGGGACCCCAGCCTCTCCTCCTGGGTGCTCTCACAGGCAGAACGTGAGTCTAAGGCTCAAACTATGCTGACCATGAGACCTTCACAGTTCTTCCCCAAGGTAGTGGCTTTTTGCCTGGGACCTTCCCTCAGCTTAAGAAGGACCTGTGAGTGCTGGAGACTCTTGGAGCTGCCTGGCCTCTGCTGGATGCAGGCCCCTCCTCCTAGCGTGGCCAAGCCTGAGTTCTTCCATTGGGCCTGCAGAGCCGGCAGGATCTGACCCGGGCCTGGAGCTGGAGGGGAGAGGAGCAGCCTCCCTCCACTGTGGCAGGGTGCCCCCGCCCCCACCACCGCCAGCCCGGAATAGGGGTTCTGACTCTTGGGTCACAAGAAGGGAGGAGGCAAAAACAGCCTTGTCTCCAGGCCATGGCTGTGGCTCTGCCTTCAATACGCCTGTTCTCCCCCGTCTCGCTCAGGCCCTCAGTTTCCCCCACCCCAGCTCTACGCCCCGATGCCTCAGACAGGGCTACAGGCGCCAGGGTTGCTATGCGCTCTTTATTGGTATGGACTGTGGTCCGGAGGTCCGGGCCAGGCACTCAGTGCCGCGGGCGAGGGCCGCGGCGCCGCTTGCTCGGCTGCTCCTAGGCAGGGTCGCGTAGCCGCCCGCCTTGCTCTCGGTCAGCAGACGGGCGTTGAGCCACTGCCAACCATGCGCGGCCTTGGCCCCGCCCCCCTGCGCCGGGCCCGCCCCCGGGCCCACCCGCCACGCGGCGCCCCTCCTCCTGCAGCCGCGCGTCCAGCAGCAGCAGCAGCTTGACTAGGATCGTCTTCGTTGCGCACCCACGCGCGCCCTCCCGCCGCTCAGCGCCGTCGCCTGCACCTTGCAACGTGGGCGCCGCCGCCTGGGAGCCCACGGGGGCGCCCGCCGCGTCCTCACCCGGCCGCCTGGGCCGCGCGCCGGGGCCTGCCGTCGCCTCGGCTAGCTGCTGCCGCTTGTCCAGGGGGAAAAGCAGCACGATCTTGGTCTGGGGGTGGGGCAGGGGCGTGAGGGGACAGAGCGCGCCCCACCTTCCTATCGGGGACCCTCACCCACCCGGGTTCTGTCTCCCAGGACCCTGCCCCCTCTACGTTTCCGGGACTCCTGCCATCCTCCCAGCCCTGGCAGGGGGAGGTGGGGGAGGCAGGCACCCTGCCCCCCCTCGCCCGGAACCCTGCCTCCCCTCTGGAAACCCTCACCCCCGCCCCCGCCAGGCTGACCTCCTGAGACCTCACTCCGGTCACCTTTATGAAATCCGCTGCCTGCCCTCCCAGCCTCGATGCTGAGAGCCTCACCCACCCCGGCCCCGGTCCAGGGCCTCTGCCCACTTGAGGAGGGGCAATGGAAAGGGGGCATAAGGGAACTCCCTGTGCCCATAGCCCCAGTGGCACCAGCTAGGGCTGATTCGCCATGCCAGGACCTCCACCCATCTGTCCAGGGTTGGGAGAATCCCCTCCTGCTCCCCCTCCTAGGCTCCCAAGTCTCATCCACCTCCTGGTTTCTGGAATACCTGCTCTCCCTTCTGGGTTATTAGGATCCCATCCACACCCACATGGGTTCCTGGGATCCTCATCCTCAGAAGGGGTTCTCTAACCCCGTCCGTGCCCCACGAGGCCTAGAGTCCCAGCATCCCCTCCTGTCCACCTGTCCAGGTCCCCTGAACTCCGTCTGCCCCTTGCCCCCTGGGACTCACACTCGGCTTCTTCCACTTGAGGTGGTTGAAGAACTGCTGTTTCTGCCAGGCCTTGTCCATGTCAGGTGGGCTCTCCTTGCGGGCCTGCTTGGGCACTTTGGTCCTCTTGTGGGAACTGTTGTTTCCCATGGCAGGGCTGGTCACCACTGGGGGGCCCGGCCCATGCTGCCTCTGCCCTGCCCTCTGGCTGGGGGTCCCCTGCCCCGGCTCTGTCCCAGGGAGACCACATTGTGACCTCATGGGTCGACCTAACAAGCTCCAGGCTCCGAGCTGCTCCTCCCAGAACACACGGGCCAATCTCGGCTCCATTTACTCTGTCTGTGACTTCTGGCCTTGGTTTCTCAGCTGTAAAACTGGGCTAATGACATAAGTGAGGCGATGCTTGTAAGGTGCTTAGTGGTGAGGAGAGGAATTTCTGTGACCTGGGTTTGAATTCTGACTCTGCCGCTAACTAGTTGTGTGACCTTGGCCAAGGTAATCAACTTCTGTAGGCCTCAGTCTTTTCATATGCAAAATGGGGTCAATTATGTTTCCTGTAAATTATTACGAGGATTAAATGAAACTCTGTTTAGAAACAGGGCCTGATGCAGAATGGGTGCTTGTGTCAGCCAGGTTCTTTGGTTGTAAACAACAGAAACTGATCAGTCATCTTAAGCACCAGCAAGGGAATTTATTGGAAGGATTTCGGGAAGCTCAAAGAACGGCCAGGAAGTCTAGAGATCAGGCTTGGAGAAACCACTGGCCTGTCTGAGAATGAGAGGTCCCAGCCCCCACTCTGTCCCTGCCTATCTGATGGCTGAATTGAGGCAGGTCATGGGCAGAAGACGAAGCCCTTGATGTAGGGTGCCTCTGGAGCCCCTTGTGGAGGGGGGCACCACAGCTCCCCAGGACTCCCACCCTGTACTGCGTGTGTAGGTGGAGTGGGCAGGTTTCTTGTTAGTATTATGTTTGACAATAAAAACAATGGCAGTTCTTTATTGAGAACTTATGTGCCAGGTACTAGGCTGAGCCCTATGTAGGAGATAACTCACTGGAGCCTCTCAACAGCTCAGTGAGATGGCTATTACCATCCCTGTTTTATAGGTGAGGAAACTGAGGCACAAGGAGATGAAGGTAGCTGGGGAGTCTCTATGAGCATTCCAGGTGGGCAGCACAGGGCCTGGCACATGGTGGGCCTCCCTGTCTCTGCCTGCCTTGGCAAGGGCTGGGGGGAAATGGCAGTGTAGACGGGGATCAGTGCTGGGGTGTGTGTGTGAGGCCAGCGACCTGCCGTCTTGTATC
Organism: Eubalaena glacialis; assembly: GCF_028564815.1. Taxonomy (NCBI): domain Eukaryota; kingdom Metazoa; phylum Chordata; class Mammalia; order Artiodactyla; family Balaenidae; genus Eubalaena; species Eubalaena glacialis. Next base: position 26,099,393 of record NC_083728.1, read on the forward strand.
TGCAGCTCCTAGTAAGAGGTGCTCAGTAAATGTTTGTTGCATGGATGAGTGAATGAATGAATGGATGAATGGATGAATACTAAGACTGTGAGTCTGGGGCCAGCTGGTGAGTATGGCGCCATATCACACTGTCATTTTGCCTCATGTGTCAAAATTGCCCTGCCCCACCCCACCCAGCCCAGTCTAGCTGTGCCTGCGGCCTCACTGGCTGAAGGTGGGAGCCCCAACAGGGAAAGGGCCTTGAGGGCCAGAGAATGGCAGATGCTTCTCTGTGAGCTGGCCTCATACCTCCCAGTAAGAGAGGCCAGGCCCAGACAAGGAGGGGGTCCGGGGTCTGCTCCCCACTGAGTCCCAGCGCCTTTCTGCTTATGCCAGGTCTGCATGTCCTCTGCTCTTTAGGCTGCCACTGTTGCTCTGATGAGCAGGGGATGGGGCGCAGGGGGCAGCTCCCCATTCAGAAATATACGCTTGGAGCCAGGAGATGCTGACCATGCCCCCTCTGCCCCCAGGAGTATGAGCGGGCCTCCAAAGTGGACCAGTTTGTGACACGCTTCCTATTGCGGGAGACGGTGAGCCAGCTCCAAGCCCTGCAGAGCTCGCTGGAGGGGGCGTCAGATACCCTGGAGGCCCAGGCCCATGGCCCACGGTGTGTGAGGAGCTCTGCCCACCTGCGGGTCCGGTTCATGAATGCCCCTTATCTCCATGTGTCAAGGCCCTCAGCTTTTATCATGTTCCATGTTCTAGCATCCTGGAGCCCAAATTCTTTTTTTTTTTTTAATTTATTTATTTATGGCTGTGTTGGGTCTTCGTTTCTGTGCGAGGGCTTTCTCTAGTTGTGGTAAGCGGGGGCCACTCTTCATCGCGGTGCGTGGGCCTCTCACTATCGCGGCCTCTCTTGTTGCGGAGCACAGGCTCCAGACGCGCAGGCTCAGTAATTGTGGCTCATGGGCCTAGTTGCTCCGCGGCATGTGGGATCTTCCCAGACCAGGGCTCGAACCCGTGTCCCCTGCATTGGCAGGCAGATTCTCAACCACTGCGCCACCAGGGAAGACCCCAAATTCTTGTTCTTAGGCAGGGAGGCCAAGAAGGGGTGAGCAGGGGTGGCTGGCTTTGAGGCTGGGCCTCAGTGTCCCGGGAAGCCTGTCTTACCCACCCAGGCCTGTGCTGGGGCCCCAGTGCTTGGCCCTGTGAGTCTGGGAGCAGTGGGCTGACCCTCCACTCCCCTCAGGTCAGATGAAGAGAGGGTGGAGGTGCAGAGCAGGCCCCGTGGCAGCCGGCGGGCAGGGCGCAGGGCCCTGCGGAGTGTCAGTCGGTCACCCACCTGGTCTCCTGGCTCCTCTGACACAGGTGTGCCTGCGGTGGGATGGGAGGGCACGGCATCCCCCAGGGCCCCAGTGTTTGCTCCTCCACTTTCCCTCAATTCATCCCAAGAAGCCCCCAGCCTGAGGGGGCCCGTGCCTGACCCCCAGGGCAGAGCTCAGAGGCTGAGATGCACTGGCGGCTCCAGATCAACCGTCTCCAGGAGCTCATCGACCAGCTGGAGTGCAAGGTGAGTGGCCGTGTGGCCAGTGCCCTGTGCCTGTGGACCTTTTGGGAATCCACCCAAGCCAGGCACACGCCAGGGAACTGGCCCACGCTCTGCGTCCCTCACAGGCCCCCCGGCTGGAACCCCTGCACGAAGAGGAGTTTACCAAGGGGCCCAACTCGGTGAGTGTGTGAGAGGGGCAGGCAGCTGGGTGTGGGAGTCCGGGAGGAGATCATGAAGTGAGGAGGCTCACGGGGCCAGCTGCCCCCAGCCTCTGTCTTGTACATATGCCCCCTTCTCCAGGCTTGACCCAGCCCTTGTCCCCTGGGCCTGGCAGGCAGGTGCTGGGTTCTGGCCCTTGCTCTGTGACCCTGCAGAACTCTGTCCTTCCCTGGGCATCAGTGTCCCTTGTCTACAGTTCTGAAAGCTGGGTCTGGAGCAGTGTGGACAGAGGCTAAAGGGGGCAGGAGGAAGGGGTGCCATACTGCAGGAGAGTGGGACGGTGGCTGGATCAAGGCAGCAACCCTGGCGATGGGAAGAGGAGGATGGAGTCAGGGAAGCTGGGGGCCAGGCTGGGGCAGCAGCCCGACCTCAGGGTTGGCTGGGTCTGGTGCAGGCCAAGAAGGGCGGGGTCGTCCTGGAGGCCACAGCAGTCCCTCACCCCATGCCCTGCCCTACCCCACCCCAGCTGACCAGGCTGCCTCTCTTGCCAGCACATCCTCGTGGCCCAAAGGCAGGTGCAGGTGGCAGAGGAAGCCCTGCAGGACTTCCACCATGCCCTGTGCTGCTACGTGGACTTCACAGGGGCCCAGAGCCATTGCCTGCAGTGAGTCCTCAGCCGGGTGGTGGGCCGGCCAGGGTCGGGGTGGGGGGTGAGCACGAGGAATGCTGGGACTGAGCGTCCTGGGCCAGGGCTCTCGTTAGACACCCCTGGCTAGGTGGGCAGAGGTGGTGGCAGCCCAGGCCTGGCCTGGCCGTCTCTTTGGCCCTGCAGTGTGTCTGCCCAGAAGATGCTGGACAATGCCTCCTTCACCCTGTACGAGTTCTGGCAGGATGAGGCCTCCTGGAGAAGGTATGAGTGGTGGTCTAACAGCTAATGTTTATTGAGTATGTGCCCTGGAGTGAGTCAAGCCTGGGTTCAAATCATCCTCTCCTATTCACTGGCTGTGTGACCTCAGGAGAGTTACCCCTCTGAGCCCCAGTGGCCTCCTTCTCAAAATGGGAGTGATCATAGTTCCATCCTCTTATCACCTAAATGAGATGACATGTAAAGAACTGAACACAGTGCCAGGTACAAGGTAGGTGCTCAATGAATACACACATTTACCACTGGGCCACACCCTATGGCATAGGGCCTATGCCACACGCCTTGTGTGTTATTTCATGTAATCCTCCCAGTATCCCATTGAAGTGGACACTATTGTCCCCATTTCACAGAGGAGAAAACTGAGGCTCAGAGCCACTATGAGGAAGGACTCAGATCTGAATCCAGGCAGCAGGACTGGGTGGGAGTGGGGAGCTTTTAACCATGTGGTCCTGATCCTTGGGGACCAGCTCCAGCCTTGGTCCACTCTGCGGCCCTCCCCAGGCACCAGCAGTCCGCCTGCAGTAAGGCCTTCCAGCGCATCCTCATTGACCACCTGCAGGCTCCAGACACCCTCACCACTGTGTTCTTCCCAGGTGGGCTTCAGCTCCCAACGCTCTCCACAGCCCTGGGAACTGGTGGGAAGGGCAGTGGGCACCTGATGGCCTCTGACTCCCCACCTCTGACCCTCAGCATCCTGGTGGATTATGAATAATAACTGAGCCTGACCTGCATAAGCCAAGGACCCTGGAGCCCTGCCTGTCTCCTTCTGGAGCTTCTGGACTGGTCAGCTCAGCTCAAGACCAAGAACGCTGCCACCTCCTATACCTGGGGCCTGGCTCTCAGAGGCTTCCCCTCCCAGAGCCAGCTGGCGGAGAATCTCTCAGCCCAGGGATCAGAGACTGGGCTGCTTGCTTTGTATTTCTTTCTTTAACAGTGTATTTTATTGCTCATAGCTTTGGCCTCTGAGGCACTCTGGCATCTGTCTGGCTCAGGAGGCCTGGATTCTGGTCCCCTCTGCCCCTGCCTTGCTGTGTGACCCAGGGCAGGTCCCTTCCCTCTCTAAGTGGGCCTTGGGCTGTCTGGCTACCTAGTGGGTGCCTGCTTTCTGCTTGCTATCTTGGGGCCAGGCTTCTGCTCTTCCCCAACCAGCAGCAGAACCAGGGCTGATGCTCAGGGACTGTCCATACCCCCGAACCTCGACTCCCGAGGCTGGGCTGGATCAGTCTGCAGTCTGCAAGGACCTGGGTGTCCCCATCACCCTCCTGGGCTGGCAGGCTCCTGACTCTTTCAGCACCTGTGGCTGCACCAGAGCCCTCTGCAGGATCCTGGGTTGGTTTGCATGCCATTTGCATATCATTTGCATGCTCATGCCCACCCATACTAAGGGCACTATGGGAAGCCCCAAGGTGACCTTGCTAAGTAGCAATAATTTGGCTCCAGAGTCACCTGCTGCCCCCAGATACCTCTGAACCCCAGCCCAGGACCCCAGCACAGAGGCAATAAAGGCAGTAGTCACCTCTGGCATCGTGTCCTCTCTCTCCCTTGGCAAGAAGGCCAGGCCCCCATTCCTGCTGATAGTGGGAACTTAATCATGGCCAATCCAGGTTTCCTCAATTCAGGTTCCTCTCACCCCACAAACCCTGGTTCTAGGGTCTTTCCTGGGAAAGGAGAATGGACATGGGCTCTGCCTTAATCCACCCCAGATCCTGGGGGTTCTAGCTTCACCCCCCCTTCCTTTGCCAACAGGGTGTGGTATGGAGCTGGGGACAGGCCACAGAGCCCTCTCAGGGTCCCAAATAGCATGGCCGATCCCTGTGAGAAGACCTGTCCCCAGACAGAACCTCCCCCGCCCTTCCAGGCTGGATTTGTCACCACCCCTACCACCTGACAGAGCCATAGGGCAGTTCCAGGAGAACAGTGGCTGAGTCGGTCCTACCAGCTACTGGTGGACCCTCCTTTGAGCCATCCTGGGGGAAGGGACTTGGGGCGTGGAGGGAGGTGACCAACATGGAGGGAGGTGAGAGGTGGCTACATAGGATGCGGGCTCTAAAGGGGAGGCATGTAGCACCACAAGGGCAGAGGCTGGCCTCTGACCTGGTCTGGAGGGTGTTGGGGTCAGGAGTTTTCAGGCAGAAGAAATGCACAGGTTCAGCCTCTGAGGGGGAGGAGAGCTTGCCTCATAGAACTGAAGGAAGCCCAGAGGCGGGCTGAGGCCAAGGCGGGGAGGCAGCAGGGCCTCAAAGGCACTTCGTCTTGAGGAAGCTGTGGTAGGTTTTTGTTTTTTTTTTAAGTATTTATTTTATTTATTTATTTATGGCTGTGCTGGGTCTTCGTTTCTGTGCGAGGGCTCTCTCCAGTTGCGGCCAGCAGGGGCCACTCTTCATCGCGGTGCGCGGGCCTCTCTCTATCGCGGCCTCTCTTGTTGCGGAGCACAGGCTTCAGACGCGCAGGCTCAGTAGTTGTGTCTCACGGGCCTAGTTGCTCCGCGGCATGTGGGATCCTCCCAGACCAGGGCTCGAACCCGTGTCCCCTGCATTGGCAGGGGGATTCTCAACCACCGCGCCACCGGGGAAGCCCTGTGGTAGGTTTTAAGGGGTGACTGGCCAGTGGGCCGAGTGACATTTCACCAATGCGCTTGACTACCCTGGTGGTGCCAGGTCGTGGCTGGGCCCTGAGGCATGGCCAGGAAGGCAGCTCAGGGTAGATGTCCTAGTTTGGGAGGTTTCTTCCCAGTGACCCCTGTAGGAGTTCAGACTTGGCAGAGACAGACAGAGCTGCTCCCACTGGCCTAGCCACCCAGGCCAAAGAACCAGCACGGGGGTCCCTGGGGGCTCCTCGGCCAGCACTACACCAGGCTGCACCATGCCACCCCACTTCCTAGACTCTTGGCAGTTCCTAGAAAGTGCTGCCAGCACCTGACTCTCTCAGGTCTGGGTGGCTGGAGGAGGTGTCAGTATGTCTTTGCTAGAGAAGAAGGCCATCCAGGAGGAAATAATCCTGCTTTCTGTCCTGTGTTCTAATTCCTTCCGTCCTGTTTCCTTTACGAAAACAGTACCAACAGCAAACCCTCAAAACTAAAAAACTTCCCATTGCCTTCTTTGAACAAAGATGCTGAAATTCTTAAGCTCAAGCTGACACCTCTTAAGTGGGTGCCACCCTTTGCCTGTCTCATCTCACCCTGCAATGGAGTTCTGAGAGTTAACACTTTTTTTTTAAAGATGGGCTGCATCTTCCCTTCCTTGCTGAAGGCTTGGAGGTGCCAGGGAGGGTCCTGCAGGTGGAGGGGACAGTGTCCGTCCTACAGGGTTGGGGAAGGCCTCTTGGAGATGGTGATGTTGGGTTTGAGCTGTGAAAGAATAGTGTAGCGGTCTCCACACAGATGTGAGGGGCAGACAGGCAGGGAGAACGCTGCGGACAAAGGGAGCAGAAGGAGGAACTGCAGAGTGTAAGGGGTGGGAGGCGAGTGGGGGGCCAGGCCAGAGGGAGTTTGAATGATGTCTTGCAGGTAACGGGGAGGCGGGGGGTTGCCACACAGGGGAGTGCTGTGGGCGGGTGTGGAGCTGGGCTGCAGACAGGAGCCTGGAGTTACAGCTACAGGGAGAAGAAAGATCTGAGCTGGGGCTACGGGGGTACTGAGGGCCCCAGGCCTTTAGGTGTGTCTACCTATCTCTCGCAAGCCCACATTCATTTCCATGCTGCCATCCCCCCAGGCCCCCAGGTCTTGGCCACCATCATCTCTGGCCTGAAAGACTATGGCAGCCTCTTCACTGGGCTTCCCTTCTGTACTCCATCCCGCAACAGTCCATTCCCCATAAAGGAACAGAAAGAAGGGGTTTTCAAAACATCACCGTGGTGACCATACTCCTCTGGCTAAGACCCTTCAATGGCACCCCCCTACCTTTAGCACCAAGATCAAGTTTGACTTCTTGACTTGGCATTCAAGGCCCTTAGCAATCAATACCCACTCGCATTATGTGCAGCTTCATCCCCCTAAAACACTCCAGCTGAGCTGGGCTATTCGCAACCTCAGTCCCTAGGTTTGCAACTCCCCTCTAGAACTTTGTTCCCTCGCATCCTCTACCACATCCACTCTAGAATTGCCTCCTTAGGACTTCCCTGGTGGCGCAGTGGTTAAGAATCCGCCTGCCAATGCTGGGGACACGGGTTCGAGCCCTGGTCAGGGAAGATCCCACGTGCCGCAGGGCAACTAAGCCTGTTCGCCATAACTACTGAGCCTGCGCTCTAGAACTTGCGAGCCACAACTACTGACCATGCGCCTAGAGCCCATGCTCCGCAACAAGAGAAGCCACAGCAATGAGAAGGCCACGCACCACAACAAAGAGTAGCCCCCGCTCGCCACAACTAGAGAAAGCCTGTGTGCAGCAACGAAGACCCAATGCAGCTAGAAAACTTAATTAAAAAAAAAAAAGAAATGCCTCCTTAGCCTTTAAGTAGCAGGTCCAAGCCATCAGGTCTGAGTCACCTTTCCCAATTCTTGCCCTCGGTGCCCCGCTCTCGTTGGCTCTTCAGCTCATTTCAACAACCACTGGGGGGGCTTCCCTGGTGGCGCAGTGGTTAAGAATCCGCCTGCCAATGCAGGGGACACGGATTCGAGCCCTGGTCCGGGAAGATCCCACATGCCGCGGAGCAACTAAGCCCGTACGCCACAACTACTGAGCCTGCGCTCTAGAGCCTGCGAGCCACAACTACTGAGCCCGCACACCACAACTACTGAAGCCTGCGCGCCTAGAGCCCGTGCTCCGCAACAAGAGAAGCCACTGCAATGAGAAGCCTGCGCACTGCAACAAAGAGTAGCCCCCGCTCGCTGCAACTAGAGAAAGCCCGCATGCAGCAACGAAGATACGACGCAGCCAAAAATAAATAAATCAAAACAAACAAACAAACAAAAAAACAACCACTGGGCACCTGCTCTGTGGCAGGTGCCGGGGATGGCAAAATGTCCAGGGCTGGTGACAGCACCCAGGTCAAGGACAGGCAGAGTACTGAAGCTGGGAGATCCTGGCTCCTTCTGCCAGCTGCCACCTCTACCCCTTCACCCACTCCCTGCACCTGCCTCCTCACTTTCCTCCCACCTGTGCTGGTGACTCACCTGCACACATCAAAACCTGTCCTAGGGACTGGGTCAGTGCCAGGCCAGGTGCTGGAGAGACAGCAACAGTCTAGGTGGCTGCCACTGCCCTCCTGCTCTCAGAGAGAAATATGCACACCAAATCCCCTTAACACAGACCCTGATGGGTCGAAACAAAAGGCCTTCAAGAAGTTATTCTCAGGAATTCCCTGGCGGTCTGGTGGTTAGGACTCTGCGCTCCCACTGCAGGGGGCATGGGTTCGATCCCTGGTCGGGGAACTAAGATCCCTCATACCACGCGGTGCGGCAAAAAAAAAAAAAAAAAAAAAAAAAAAGTTATTCTCAAAACAAATACTACTTGAGGAAGACATCAGGCTCCCAGCGGGATGCTGGGACAAAGGTGAATCCTCAAGGACATCACATATTGGCAGAGAGAAAGAAAAGCAGGTTGTGATGGCAGCCTCTGTTTACAGGGGCTTCCTGGGTGCTAAGCCCTATGCTAAGGGTGACTCCCATATGATCACATTTCACCTCAGAACAGCCCAGTGGTGTAGGCACCATTAGCATCCCCAATTTACACATGAAGAACCAGAAGCTCAGCAAGCAAGTGCTTGCTCTGAATCACACAACTGGATCTACTCTCTGGTACCAAGAGCTACTTGCCATCAAACGTGAACATCGCTGAGCAAAATTTCAGGCATCCTCTGGTAATGGAAACGCTGGAGGACGGTGGCAGCTTTAACAAAGGAGGGAGTGAGGCCAAGCCCTGGGGCTGCAGGATGGCAGATGGGGCAGCAAGAAGAGCCATGGAAGCACAGCACGAGGTGGAGGGTGGATCTGATGTGGGCTTTCCAGAGCTCACCCCTCGGAAGGTAGGTGGTGCGGGTGCTGAGTACTCATCATTTCTGCAACTCCCTAGGAGGCACCCAGAGAAAGTCAGTTGAATTCATGGGGCAGATAGGCAGCCTCAGAAAAGGTTGGTGCAAGGGGAAGGCAAAAGGTGCTGGGGTGTGCACTCTGGATGGGAATCTGGCTTGTGGATGGAGGCAGCAGAGGTAGCAGGTCTGATTCTGTCCACAAGAGGGCGCCCGGCACCAAGCAGTGAAGCCGCCCTGGAGAATGGGGGGTGGTTTGTTGCTGGTTCCCCGATGGTCTTGGGAGAGAGGATGTGGAGGAGGGGATACATCCAACTCACTACCTTGAAATTCCAGCACCAGAAACAAGCACAGACGGGCAGGATGAGTTCAGATAGATGCATGTTTGCTCATTCTGAGATTGTATCATCTCAGGCCAATTATTTCCCTTTATACTGAGTCAGTAAGTTTCTTGACAGCCTCCTTGGTAAAATTTGAAAGGGCTCTTCCCTCGAAACCTGCCTTCCAAAAGGAACAACTCTTTCCTTTTTTTCCATCTCCTTCTCATACAGTAATGCTTCACTCATTTTAATTCATCTAATCTGCCATTCAATAGTGCACTATTTATTTCAATGATTGTAATTTCTAGAATTCTATCTTCAAATCTGCCTTAGTCTCTTACTTTTTGCTAATTTTTTTCCAGCACTGTCTTTAGAGGTTTCATAGTTATTTTATTATCTGTATCTGATAATAACAGTATTGAAGTCCCAGGGGTCTAAATCAATTTTTTTTTCCTGTTCGGGAAGCATTTTATTGTTGCTCCAAGTTTAAGAATTTTCACTGACAGACAATCAACACTTAGAAAATCTGCATTGCTTTGCTCAGCTTCTGAATCTTGGTTTTTGAAGACATATTTCTCTCCAGTACGGACAATCATTCCACCCATGATTGATGGCTCAATCTTAACTTCCAGTTTCAACACTTGGCCTTTACTTAGAAAGCTCTTCAGGACCGTTTTTAATTCAGCAAGAGTGGCTTCATCTAAAGGAGGTACAGTGGTAACTGCAAGGTACCTCTCCACTCTGGACACTCATCATAGTAGAAAAGTCAGAACTATGGCTCCAGGGGTATTGTTCAAGCGACCATTTTCAGCAAGCAAATTGATCCAACCGGATGTAAGGGGAGAAAACCTTTTTTTTTTTGGCCGTGCCGCGCACGGCTTGGGAGATCTTAGTTCCCCGACCAGGGATCGAACCCAGTCCCTTGGCAGTGAAAGCGTGGAGTTCTAACCACTGAACCGCCAGGGAAGTCCTGAGAAAACCTCTCTTTTGCTGTCATGTCATTTAGGCTTTTCACCTCAATGTAACACTTTACATAGGGATTCATAATAGAAGCAGCCATTTCAGGTTCCTTCAAGATTTGTGCTACTCTCAACGATTCTTTTGCTACTTGCTCCAGTTTATTCTGTTTAGATGCAGCAGAATAAAGAGCAGTGGCATAGCGACCTTTGATACCATATATCTGAACAGGTGGCCTCACAGGCTGGATGAACGGCCTGAGCACAGATGTGCTGAAGCATCGCACCTGCCGGGAGAGCCTGGGCACTGCTGGGGCAGCCTCTTCTCCTGGGTGGCTGTGGGTCAAACCTGAGTTGATGAGAGCTGAGTTAATTTTTTGTTCCTGCTGACTGTTGCTCATAGTGGCTCATTTGCTTGGACATGAACTTTAGTAACTATCTTGGACAATTTATACTTGGTTGATATGTAATAATATATTTTAATATTTTTCTCTGGAGGATTTGCATTTTTGCTTCTGCCAGATACCAGGAGATACAAGCCTGGAATCATCTTAATTTCTCAGTCCAGGGATTCTTTGACCTCTGGAGTAATGAGAATCTGAACCTCAGCTCCAGGAGAGAGCAGACATAAGAGTAGTCTCTGGTCAGTTTTTCTCTTTCTTCCAGCAGGGCCAGAGAGATGTTCTCTGCTCAGTTCCCTTTGCAGACAGGTCAATTTTCCCTGCTTGCCTTTTCACTGAGGCCAAAGCCAGTGCCCTGGCTTTATGGAGAGGTCCCCGTTTTGTTTCTCTATTTTGTACAGGCTCAAAGCTTAGTGCCACAGTCCCCCTAGAGGCAGTTAATCCCTCCAACTCTTGACTTCTTGGAATTTCTTTTGCCCCCAGGCAGTTTTCCTCTACTGTACCCAACTACCTTTGTGGTTTCAGCTTACTCTTTTTTTCTGTCCCTTGGGGATTTCCTAAACTTTCTCATCTGTGACCTCAGCAAAAGAAGTCAATTCATTAGAATTTATCTGGCATCCAGGTGTTTTATGATAATGGCAGAAATTTCAGCCTATTTATATAGCAAATTTAACATGGTATTTTACTATATTATCCCAAGTCCCTGGGATCATTTTTCCAGGGCTAAGGCAGACTGTGGATTGTTGACTTGTCTACCAAATATGCTTTTGTGCTAGACTGACAGTCACGAGGCTTGAGATCCTGTAATTGCTGAATGGTGGACTGCAGCGCCGGGCAGCTGTTGAGAAAAACTGGCAGTTGGCACCATCTGCACGAAACAGCTAAACCCACACCTTGCCTTCTAGGGCCAAGGCCAAGGTCATCCTCCTCCCTACCCTGAGATCTAGTAACCAACCCTTCCCTTTGCATTTTGGGGGCCTGTGAAGCGGATGGTGCCAACAAGCCTCTTGCGCAAGGCTGCTCAGAAGTAGTTCTAGGGCTGAGGCCAGAGATGGGTATTCGGGTGACAGGAGTGAGGCTGGGGCCAGGTCCTTGGGAAGTGAGGCCTCAGGTCACTGGTTAGGAAACTGGACTGACAGCCCAAGACTTCATACGTACAGGTACACACAGGTGTGCCTGCAGCAACCTGTGTCATGTCACAGCTGGTCAGACCACCTCAGAGCCATGCAAGTACTACTTGGGTCCTGTTGGAGGAACAGCAAGCTGGTGGGCTTTCAGGGAAAGCAATTTGAACACAGGCTTCAAGGACCCAAGAAATGTTCAGTTCTAGAAATCCCACTTCGGAAAATTATCCCAAAGAAATAAATCATGCTAAGGAAGATGTTCACTTCAGTATGTTAGGGAAAATATGAAAGCAATCCAACTGCCCAACAGGAGGTGAAGAGTTAAATTATGGCCTTGAGGGAATTCCCTGGCCGTCCAGTGGTTAGGACTCCGGGCTTTCACTGCCGAGGGCCCGGGTTCAATCCCTGGTTGGGGAACTAAGATCCCACAAGCCGCATGGCACAGCAAAACAAACAAACAACAGAAAATTATGGCCTTGATTAAACCATTAAGCAAATAAATGCGAAGGCAACAGTGAACTTATGATTTAGCTTCAGTATAAAAAGGAAATGAATGAATATTCCCAAGTCCAGGTATGTTAAAAACGTTGAAGGAAATAACATAAGTTATTAGAAAAAAGTACCTACAGATCCACTACCCTATTTTTCAAACTTTCTGTGGTTGTATTTTCCTCATTAAAAGATCACTTGATGGTGAAGAGCTGACAAGGAGTTGGGAGTTATCTGTAGCTGTTGTTGGCACTTGGCTTCCCAGAGGTCCAGAAGCTGGAACCGCCTTCTTAGCAGTACCTCCTGCTTTCATTCCCCTGGGTGCTCTCAAGCCATAGCAAGAACCAGTGGAGCCCCAGCCCATCTCTGAAGATCGAGGAACAAGGCAGAGGGGACACAGAAGCCTGCCGGCAGGACGTCTTACAGAACTACATGCACCACCTTCCCTCCTAGTCCCATTCCAGCTTGAGTCAGAAAAGGAATATAGCCTTTTTATTGACTACTTTAAGTAGAACAAACTAAATACATATTTAACAGTTTTGGTTCATTTATACAGTACATTAAATAAGTTATGCACAGAGTTAAGTAACAAAAGTTCCTATCATAGTAGAATGACAAAGCACAGAAAAACCGACTCTACCGCATCCTGTGGGTGGTTTCACATTCATCATCCCCCTTAAAAAACCACGCTTGGAAGCTTAGTTTTTGATTTATTTACAATCTTGGCTTTCTTTTATGGACGGAGCTTTTGTAGCCTCATCAGGAACTTCGAAAGCTTCTTAGCCCAACGGCACTTTCAGCCATTCGCCTAATGCTTATTGCTGCTTCTCTCTTGCCAACTCCAGTGCAGGGATGGTGCTGTCCCTGCCAGCTGCCAGCCGCACATGCCCTATTTGGTATAAGCATCAACGAGTGTACACTGGGCAGTTGTGGGTCTAACCAGATGGGGTAGCAGGGGAAGCTCCATCTCTGGGGCTGTGGAGGCAAAGGGCGGATGCAAGGTCCGCCCTCAGGCCTCAACCTTCTCCTGGCTCATGATGGAAAAGGTCGCCTGCACCATCATCTTTGGAATTGAGCATGTCAATGCACGTGGGCAAAGAGTCAACATTTTGGTTTCACAATAATTACAGACAGAGTTGGAAGGGCCCTATTCAACAGCTCGCCCTGTACAACACCCCACTCCACCCCAGGCAGGACTCCTTCCCGACAGCTGGCCGGCTGGCCCATGCTGGAACAGTCCAGGTCTCTCTAGCTTTTCTTACATTTGGTTCAAACCTGCCACCACCTAGTTCTCTGTAAATAGCTTTTAAAAAATATATATATATATAAGAAACTTGGCTTGGTCTATTGACCTGGGAGCCTGGAAACCAGTGCTGAAGAAAGCCTCCAAGATGAGTTCTATTTTAAATGATTTACTCAATCCATAATCCCATCTACAATTTCCAGGACAAACAGCCACCTGGTCATTATTTATGCTTTCATCCCGAAGAACTCACGACCACACAATTCCAATTGTGTTGTTGAAACTTCAAGCCCACTTGCTGAGATATCTTCCTGAACTACCCATAACAAGGTCTACCCTTTGCAAGCAGGTGACAGCACTGGGGATCAATCTGACTTTGGGACAAGGCTGTACAAAGTAAAGTGTAGATTTTCTGTGTAGAAGCTGAGGATGCTCATGTTGACACCAAGAAGTGAGGAGCTCCTGGTGGACCAGCTGGCCCAGATGTACAAAGGTCATCCACACTGCAGAGGGCCCACTGCAGCCGATGCCAGGCATGGACCCATGCTGGGGAGATGGGTCTTGTTTCCAGTCTTAGATCCACTGAGAGACATACATGACTCAGCACTGTCTAAGAGAAGATGCACTTGCTGTGACCTCAGGGTTGCATGACTGTGCCTGAGCAGATCTGCTTGAGCCCATCCCGGGGGCAGCAAGGATGCTCCCAAGTGGAGTGCTCACAGCTCAGGAGGAGGGCTGCCTATTCCTGAGCAGGTAGAACTAACCTGAGTCTGTTTTCACCACTGGGTGGAGTCAGGCCTGGTGCAGGCAGTGTGGCCCCAAAGGATGATTGAAGATCTGAGGATCCAGCCCTCAAGCTTCCCTCAGAACATTTAAAGACGGCTCCCATGTTGGCCCCTTCTGGTCTTCTCTGGCTCCTGCAACCATTCCTCACCTGGGAGAGGACAATGATATCCCATCACTTGTCACATCTGCTTTTGGTTTCTAGGATAATATTGAAGAGCCTATGACTGCCTTGACAATACCTTCAGTACCACCACTATGTCTTCTTTTGTCCCCTCAAACTATAAAGGTTGATCCTCTAAGCAGTCTGAGTATATTAAGATATTTTAAATCTAATTAAATGAAAGGGGGAAGCCTGAATCTGCACCCTCAACCTGGCAGCTGGAGTGGTTATCAGCAGACACGGGAAACCAAGTGGGGAACCTGGACTCACCCCTGCCCCTCCAGTCGCCTCACCCCATCCCAAGACAGTGTCCCTTCTCCTCCTAACCAGAGAGCTGGAGAATTTCAGAAGAGCGGGAGGTGGAGAAAGGGATTGTTTACATTTAAATAGGAAGTCTTGGACAGATGCCCTAGCAACCTATGTGTGAAACTGACCAAAATTAATACAGCAAAAGGCCTGAGATCTGAACTGCAGTGTGGAACACTGCCTAAGTTTTTCGCTTGGCCTCTGGGTAGCACATGAGCAAAGCCGTTTAGAATAGCATTACAAAAATTCTGAAAATTAAGCTGTCATTGGAACCACACTCCACGAAAGTCAGCTAGGACCTACCTGCACACTAATCCTAAACCTTACCTGTAGAGCTTGACATTAAGCCCTGACGGAACAGTATTCGGTTGGTTTTGGCTCTTTATTCCAACCTGAAAAAACCTGAGCTACCCTGGCTAGTCCTGTGGCCACTGAAGACTTAAAGAACATGCCTAGGTGTTCATCCAACTTGCCAATGAAAAAGGGAGCTGAGGACAGACCCAGTGGACACCACGAGACACCCTCTTGCTGCAACAGGTTTATAGGCTCAGTGACCTCCTCTCAGGGGACATCCCATGTCTCAGGGAAATGTAGGCAACTCCTGTCTGGGGTTCTGATTTCATCTCTGTTAGTCAGGACACCCCAACTGCTGCAGCTTAAGGAGTTCCACAATAAAGTGACTATTCTGTTATTCTTTCTCTGGGGATGTCTTACTTTATGTAGCGGAAATCCAGGTATTTTAAAGGTGCCTTGTTCTGAGTTTCTTTTAAGACAGAAAATCCTTGGATAAGGTAAATTAGGGACTTAAAGTTCGTAAAGTAAGATACACCTATATGTAAGGACAATGTTACCTATGCTGATACCTTACTGAGAGCTTTCAATTCACTCTGGTCAATGCACAGAAATTGGCCATCTAAAGCTGAGCTTTCAAGGGCCAGCGAGAGGAAGCCCACCCTAACGGATTCCTTGCTGCAAGAGGGCACTGAAGGCTTGGAGGTGGAGTGGGGGAGGGTCAGAGTCCTTGGGCTCCCAATAAAACTTGAATGACAGCGAAGAACGTGTGTGGCAGTTCCTAACGTTTTAAAGGGACTATAGGTGATGTCATGTTTGGAGAGCTAGGTAAGCAGCTGGAAAACTCCCTGAAGACAGGAAGAAAAATTGGTCAGGCTCTCTCAAATGGTTGTCACATTTCACAGAACTTTTCTTAGCTCAAAGAAGGCAGGTACCAACAAAACAAGAGAAGGGAAACAGATTGTATGCCCAATAATAAATTGATATAGGACATAATGACAAGGTTTGAAGAATTCCTTCAGGTCCAAAAGGGTTGCTCAGAAGTGACCAGGCCTTGACTGGTGAGGCAAGTCGTAGCCACACCACATCGCATCCTGTGGGTCAACTACGGCTTCAGAGGCGCCAAATAGAGACCACGGGAAGAAGATCCACGCAGTGATCTGGACGTGCGTGGTCTGAGATAAAAGGACACAGAACAAGATGACTGTGCAAAGAGCCAAGTGGTGACAAAAGGTTCTGCATTTCCAATAGATGATCCATTCAATAATGTGATGATATTAGTCTGGCCAACATGCTCAGAGGGAACAGACTATCCACAATTGAGTCTCATTCTCCCTCAGACCAATCCATGCGCTGAAAACTATTCTCTGCATAAGCAAAATCAAATAAGAGAAAAAAAAAATGGGTCCCAAACTAAAATAGCCAGCCAGGTTAGAAAATCTTGTCCAAAATGATCTGTGATGCTTGGTGGAAGTTTTATTTTTTATTATGGGTGATTTTACTGAAATGGTGACTTCTTTCCTCTGGTTTCTGAGAATCTTAAGTCTGAACAGCAGGGTCGAGGAGGGAGTCCTGAGTGCTGCTCTTTGCCTGCCCAAGTCCCCACGGGACCAATCAGTGGCACCTGCTGAGGGTGGAAATGGGGCTCAAGGAGCTGTTAGGGGCAAGGGGAACTCCCTTTGGGAGAGAGGCCTCCTCCCGGCTTGCTATCAGTCTCCAGGCCTCTGCCGTGGGAGGACGATGGAGTAGGGGACAGCACATGGGGTGAGCTGCCTCCAGCCTGGCTGGGCACATTCGACAGCCTGCTGCCTCACGAGGCAGGGAGGGGAGCTGGCGGGCTACACAGAAAAGTGGCCGGCCATCCCAGCTTCAGCTGGGAAAGGAACAAACCAGGAAGCCATGGAGGAGGCAGCTCCAGCCAGCTGCCTGTGTGCACATGACTTCCCCCAAGGACACAGACGGGAAACTGGGGCAAGTGTCTGGAGAGGCTGGGGAGCAGTGTTTGCCGGGGCTTGAAGTCTTCCTGCCTCCACTTCTCTTGATGATGACCCGACAGCTACTTGCATTGGTTCAAGCAGCCAGCCTCCCGTGCAGAGTCTGTCGTGCTGTGAGGTCATCAGGGGGAAGCGAGTCTGGGGCTCAGAGTCCGCTGGTGTCAATGGCTGTCACAGAGGCAGGCGTTGAGGAGCGCGAGGTGGTTGCCGAGGTCTTGTCCAGGGCTGGACTTGGCACACTGCCGTCGGCGGACCGGGCTGCGGAGCCCCTCCCTCCAGGAAGCAGCGGCCGGCTCTGGCTGTGGGGACTCTGGCCGTGCAGGTTCTGGCCACAGAGGCGGTGGTGGCGCTCCCAATCCTTATGCTGGCAGAAAGAGCCGCAGTATCGTGCGATATTGCAGCCACTGCAGGTCTCACTGGCTTTGCGGCCACAGTTCCAGCAGTTCTGCAAGACACAGGCATCTGTTAGCTGCTAGGATCTTGGGGGGCAGGCTTGTCATAACTTGTCACCTGCACTGTAAAACAGCAGGTGGGGCTGTACGGGGAGAGAGTGGGCTTTGGAGCTGCACACACCTGTGCTTGCCCTGCCTCTACTGTTAATCTGCTTTCTGAGTTTCCTTCATCTGTACAACAGGAAAACTACCTATCCTGGGCTGATGGGACAGCGAGATGAGGGGTATGTGAAGACATCGTAGGGCAGCTGGAAGTCCTGCTAAAGGCATCAACTCATTGTTTTGACTCACATTTTTTTTTTTTTTAATAAATTTATTTATTTATTTATTTATGGATGTGTTGGGTCTTAGTTTCTGTGCAAGGGCTTTCTCCAGTTGCGGCGAGCGGGGGCCACTCCTCATCGCGGTGCGCGGGCCTCTCACTGTCGCGGCCTCTCCCGTTGCGGAGCACAGGCTCCAGACGCACAGGCTCAGTAGTTGTCGCTCACGGGCCTAGCCGCTCCGCGGCATGTGGGATCTTCCCGGACCGGGGCACGAACCCGTGTTCCCTGCATTGGCAGGCGGATTTCTAACCACTGCGCCACCAGGGAAGCCCCTTGACTCACATTTTAATCCTCAATGACCAAACCAAATTCTGTCCCAGGGTTCCCCCATCATAGCTATCTATTCCAAGACCACACAGGTGCTTAGACAGTTTTCTTCCTTGCCCTTCCCAATGGAGAAATGACCGTTGTTGTGTTCACTGACAACACCTGATCTTTAAAAAAGTCACCTGCCAGAGGACCTGGGTGAGTGACCAGGAGTGTGGGAAGCTGTGCTACTCTCTCTGTGCTCATTCTCCTTTCAGTGACGTATCTCATCAGAGGTGGGCTGAGGATCATGGGAATATTTCTGGCTTGTTTGTGGGAGTCCCCCTGCAATACCTTAGAACCTAAGGCCCTGAGGTCTACATCAGGGAGTTTTCCTACTATTCTTTGCACTTTCCTAGAGGAAAGCTCCCAGCACCTGCCCCTTGGTACCCTCCTCCCTGCAGGTTCCTGTGAGGACTTCACTAGTGACACATGAGTGTTCTGCACTTGAGGTCTCCATGACCCACTTATAAGAGAAAAGCCTTATGGCATTGGTCAGGTGAAGCTATCAGGAAAGCAAGGCTTTCTTCTTAGGTGTCAGGAAGGACTTGATCAGTCAGCCAGCTGCCCTCTCCCCTGCAAGTTCTCCAGAATGGCAGAAGCCCATCACGAGGCCTGGCCTGATACTCAGAGAAGAAAGATACTGTTCCCAATGAAATCAGAACACTTGCTCAAGTGTAAAACAACTGAAAAGGGCTAAGAAGGACCTTGAGGCCACCTCGCCCACCTCTTGCATTGTATAGGTGGGACACTGAGGGCCAGTAGGCAGGGACTTGTCTGAGGTTATAAAATGATCACGTGGCTATGCAAAGCCTGGAACCTGGACCGCCTGCCTCCACTATACCCAATGTACAAGTTTAGTTTCAAAAAGCCTTAGAAAGGACGGCAGATTCCCTTCTAACACAACAGGCTTCTCAGGAAATACACTCTAAGGACCGCCCCAACCTTGCCAACACCAACAGTGGAGGACCAAAACGGGACAGAAGTAATTCTGAGGATCATTAAAGATCCTCAAGCAAACTGCATTCCAGAGAATTTCATACTTTGGAGCCTGATAGGCTGACTCCAAACAATGCTTTGGTAGAACATTATTGCTTGTGGGGAAGAACTCAGTTGCCTTCATGGGGCTGCTGTGGAAACATTGGCCTCTACTCCCTCTGTCCAAGTCTGCAAGAACATCTCAAATTGGGGCCCAGTATTAAACCAATGGTGCTTTCACCTTGGCCACCATTACATTTAAAATATTTATTACATGATTGATGGGATACAATAAAACAAGATAAACAGCCTCCCACAGAGGTGGGATCATAGAAATGCAGGAACAACGTGGTTAGGGTCAGAGAAGCCAGGGTGAAAAGGACACTTTACATTCCCTGTCTCTGTGGCTTTTCCCTGATTTCACCAAAAGCCTTTTTGCCAAGAAACATGACAAAAGGTTTATTGTGGTAGTCACCCTTCAAATCAGCATTTGTCAAAGCTGGAGCAATGCATGTGGCCAAAAAGGCCTTTGTAATTAATGGGTAAGGTTATGAACCTTCTGAGTTACTGGCCAAGGAAGTCAGAGATGGGATTCCAGAATTTCCTTTGTCAAGCATGGGCCATCAGTCTATGCCAGTTATTACTCAAAGTGGCCCAGGGAACACCTGTATCAGAATGACCTGGGGCTTGTCAAAATCCTTGGGACCCATCCCAGAGCTCCCTGACCTTATTTCAAATCTGGCCTAAAGGAGAAATGATTCCTATCTTATAGTCAACTGCTAGCCCATTATGTTTGCCAGGAAATCCAGGCTGGGGACAGAAAGGGACCTCTCACTTCATCCCTCTACCTGAGGGATTCCAGGGGAGATGCTTCAGTCTGGCCTCAGAGGAGGCAGCTGTTCTGCAAGAGCAAGAGCTGCCACAGCTTACACACCTATGTCGTTAACAACATAACAAAATCCCTTCTGTCTAAACAGCGCATTGCAGTTTAAAAACACTTCCACAGGGGCTTCCCTGGTGGCACAGTGGTTGAGAATCTGCCTGCCAATGCAGGGGACACAGGTTCGATCCCTGGACCAGGAAGATCCCACATGTCGCAGAGCAACTAGGCCCGTACACCACAACTATTGAGCCTGTGCTCTGGAGCCCACGAGCCACAACTACTGAGCCCGCGTGCCGCAACTACTGAAGCCTGCATGCCTACAGCCCGTGCTCCGCAACGAGAGAAGCCACCGCAATGAGAAGCCCGTGCACTGCAACAAAGAGTAGCCCCCGCTCGCCGCAACTAGAGAAAGCCCACACAGCAATGAACACCCAACACAGCCAAAAATAAATAAATAAAATAAATAAATTTATTAAAAAAAAAACAAAACCACTTCCACAACCATGATCTAATTATATCTTCCTAAAAAGTATAAGACCAGCAGGACAGGGGCTGCTACACACCCACTATACAGAGAAGGAGACTGACTCCTGAAGGGTATGCTGCCAGTGTGAGGGGAACTGGGACTAGCACTTAGGGTTCCTGGGCTCCTTCCGCTATACCAAACCACCTCTCACAGGACGGATGAAAAACTCCAGGGATACCTCTAGATGTCAAGTAGAACTTTCTGAATGAAATGGAAGGAAATCAGCTCTCCTGGTCCAACACAAAATTACTCAGAGCTTAGGCCCTGCTATCCTGCCCCTGTTTTGGAAGGAAGTTTGCTGGGATGGATGCTGGTGTGTGCCTCACCTGTAAGCCTCTTTGTGCATTGTTTAAAATTCTAGCTCCTTTAAAGCACAATGCTATAAATGGAGAGCTGGGATTTAAACCATGCAATCCAGATCCAGAACTCATGCTCTTAGCCAAAATGTTACATTCTTTCTTTGGAGAAAGACATAAACATAGATATAAAAGTAGATAAATATGGACAAATATAGGTATTGATATGGATGGCTACAGATAAGGAATTAAATATACAACAGAAAAAAGTAGGAGGGGAGAAGGAAAAGGGGAGAGTTAAAGGAAATATTTTCTCACAATTCAGTTGGGAGTGCTACAATAAGGACTTTTCCCTCATCCTCTGTGAATGGCAACATGATATTTAGGCATTTTCATCTTCACATTGCCATGCTTAACACTGTAATACTGAAAAAGATCGTTTAAAGAGGATGAGAAAATAAAATTTCTGCCATTTAAAAAACCAACAAAAAAATCTCAGTTCTTTATAACTTCAAGAGAATATCCCAAAGACTAGATGGGCTCTACCTACTTACAGAAACAGGCTTGTTTCAGGACTTAAAGTTTGTCTTAAAGCTGAAAAGTGACTAAAATGAAAGTTACAGAAAAAGCTCATTACATTCGAAAGGACTGTTATGATGTTTTTGTCACATGCCTTTTCTTTTCAGTTTGTTGTCCTTATTATGGTACAGGAGTGTCCTCTGGGGCCCTAGGCAGTCAGGCAGGCCTGCCCGATCTGTCACTTCAATCCACGAAAGGACTATCCTTTCTGTAAACAGATCGGATGCTACAGGACCCTGCATCTCCTTTCTCCTACTCTGGCTTCAGCGATGTGGGATTACGTCAAATTCCCTGAGCCCCAGTCTCCTCATTTGTAAAGCTGGACTCCAACAACACCCACACCTCACAGGGTCACTGTGAGGACCACAAAGACCACACACACACTTCGCTCTGCATCTGGCACACAGCAGGCCCACTCAGGCAGCGGTGGTCACTGCTGTCACGCAAGTCCGCAAACTCTGTCTTTAGGGTGAGTTTTCAAAACTTAAACCAATATAATGAGCCAATATACAAGAATATAATAATTGAGAAACAAACCTCTCTGGTACTGAATAAAAATCATAATCATCTAGCTCAAGAGCGGACTGTTGGCCCTTACTACCCAGCACTTGAGAGGAAAGCAGTGGGCTTGGTCACTCCAGCTGCCCCAGCCCCAGCCCGCAGCCCAACAGTGCTCTGACCTCCGTCGACTCTTCTTGCTCGTTAATGACGAGAAAGGCGTCCTCTGCGGCCTGCCGTTTGACGTCCGCTATTGTCTGCTCCATCCGAGCTCTCTCGGTAGCAATCACTTCAAAGGCTTTTTGCTCTGCCTCAGCAACGGCTTTCTGTACTTCTGACATGGCCTGAATTTTCACCTTATTCACAGCTTCTTCTAGAAGAAAGTGACAGTAAAATCAACTGGCCGAGAAATCTTTCCCCTCCCACTCCACATCATTTCTAAGAAGGGACAGAGGTGAAACCAGATGACTTTTCTAAAAATACACAGGGATGAACTTATGACATAGCATTCACTTTTATTCTTATCCTCACTTGTCCATTCATGCTAGGGGCTGGGGAGACCTTGGTGACTAAGATGTATCCATATTCTCACAACTGTGATCAAGTATAAAGGTGGCTGAGGTGCCATGATACATGTCAGTATAAGAGACAACAGTTCCAAGGGGAAAAGTGGTCAGCTCTGTAAGTGGCAGAGGAGGATCAGGAAAATGTGTCTTGTTTGAGATGGTAGGTGGAAATGAATTTTTAGAAAGTCTTGCATTCCCTGCTAAGGAATTTGGCCCTTCTGCTAAAGAAAATGTGAAACCCTAAAGGGTTCTATGCACGGAGAAAAGACTGAAGACAGAGATACCAACTGAGAGGTTGGGGCAATAATCCGGCTGATAAAAAGAGACTCTGAATTTAGGCAGGAGCAAGTGGCGCAGAAAAGGGGATGAGATAGAATAAGCTGGTACATCTAAGGGTCTGGAGGTGGAGGTAAAGGCGAAGAATGGAACTGCTATGCAATGAAACAGATAGTAAGCAAAATGCTGGTGTTGAAGGCAAGTGAGAAGGTTGAGGTACATCCAGGTACAAATGACCAGGAGGTAGTTAGGTATGTGAGACTGAACTCAGTAGAGAAATGTTGCCTGAAGATACAGTTCTGGGCTGCTAGGTGCCCTGGGCCTCCAAAGCCCTGTCCAGTTGCCATCACCCCACTTGATTCCTGATCAGTTCCTCCCAGCACCACCGCCCTGCTTGGTTTTATAGGATGTACACTCCAAATGACATATGCTATGCATTTGAGCCTCAGTCCTAAGTCCCAGTGTGAATGACCTCCCTCCTGAGTCCACAAAACTGGACAACTCAGAAGCCTAAGGAAACTCCCTTACTGCTTGCACATGGCTCTTGCACAGGGCCTAGGCTCAAAAGAGGTCTAAACACAGTGTTGTCATCCTAGAACTTTCCATCATATCGCTCCAGCCAAGAAAAGCAAGTTTTCACCCTAAAGGTCAAGGATGATGCTGAGCTGATCAGACACTGACTCCACTCCTTAACTCTTGGTGTCCACGCAGGTAGGTCCACTGTGGCCCACCACAGCTACCTTTCATAGACCTCTTTTAATTTACCAGGTAGATGTTGACTGTCTCTTATTGAGCCAACATAAAAATGCTCCTAAGTGTATTTTATCTTCTCAGTTTAAAGATGAATCAGTAAGAATCACAGTTTGGAAATCTACCTCGCTGAAGGTCATCTAAGGTCACAGATGGCACTGTCACAGAACAAGCACTCAAATTTAGCTGGCCCACGCCAAAGTTAGGCTCTTAACCATAGTTAACCAAAGGTTACCTCTCAAGTAGAAAATCACTAGTTATCAAAGAGATCTTGTGCATGGTAATTTTTCACTCTACCTTTACAATTACTATCTTCATTTCCCACAATTCTACTTCTCGGTCGTATAATATACACATCCCCATTTCCAACTACAAAGATTTTTCCGAGGTGCTATGTAGTTTTCCAAATTATTTTTAATGGTAAGATGATATTCTGTTGTGGTGCCACACTATAAAATTCATATAACCATTCATGGATATGTGGGCATTTCCTGGGTTGCCTCTCCCTTGCTCCAAGAATACACTAAAAACAGTGTCTTTTTACATACTGCTGCCTTTTTAACAATTTGCGTGCCTAAATCTGGATCATTCCCTTTTATTATTATTTTTTAAATTTATTTTTATTTTTTTGGCCGTGCCGTGTGGCATGCAGGATCTTAGTTCCCCAACCCGGGATCAAACCCGTGCCCCCCCTGCAGTAGAAGCTTAACTTAACCACTGGACCACCAAGGAAGTCCCTGGATCATTCCCTTTTAAGATTCAAAAGCATGCCAGTGAGAAATGATTTCAAAATTTCCATGTGTTCATGGTTGGTAACACAATAATTTCATATATAAATCTCTGATGAATTATTTAGTGTCATTAACAGGGTCCTCTAAACTTTTGTCAGTAATTAGGTGTTAAAGACTTTGGGGGCTAATTGGTCAGGGTTGCATTACCTTGTACTTTCCTGATTGTCAGTGAGAATAAACATTTTGCAATATGGTTAATTTGTTTTTCTCATGAGGTGTGTGTTCCCATCTTTTGTCCATCTGTTTATATTATGGTCTTGATATCAACTGGGTATTAACTTTTTTGTAGAAATAAATTTTATCTTAGGAAGAAAACCAAAAACTGTATATTGGACTACAAAAATTTCACTGAGAAAGGGAGGCAAGAAGGAAAAGAAGGCTAGTATTGGATAAGGTACTATTAGGGATATGAGGTTAGTGTAATCCCCTGTCTTAACAAAACAAGCAGTTCCTACCCGCCCTTATTCTTGTAGAAAATGACACCTACCAAGAACAGTCATGATGCAGCTAGAGACAGTGAAGATGAAAGGAAGAGCAGAATGAACCAAATGTGGGAGCGCGAGAACACAGTGACGAGAATAGGCAGAAATGAATTAAGCTATACACTCAGAAACAGGGCATATAAATAGGGAAGGAAGAGTCGGTTACTTAACGCCTCCCAGTAGAAGGGGGTGATAAGGACTTGGATGGATTGTAGGGAGTCATTCCAAATTCTTAATCAGCAAGTAACATGACAGGCAGTCCAGAAGGTGGGCCAAGCTGAAGGGGGAGAGGCAGGAGCCTAGAGCTCTTTGAAGAGGAAGTTATGAGAAAACCACCTTTCCCCCAAATATGTGCTCTACACTCATATAAATTAGTGAGCACATGTGACCTATAAGCAGACAGACATACCAGTTTTTTTCCAAAACTCCACAGGTACATATCCTGTTCCTGGCCTGCTGTTGAATTCCCGCTGAGAATCTACAGAAGAGAGAGAAACAGCATAGGGTCAGAAGCTGTCTATAATTAACATGTTTTACTTTTGTGAAAAACTTATCAGATCTCTCATTCACCATGTAGAAAGATTCAAACATATACATTCACTTACTGGAAAAAATGTTCTGACAAGGAATAAAATCAGATTATAAACAGTACACTTAATTTTTAGATGCTCAACATTGCTAATCATCAGAGAAATGCAAACCAAAACCAGAATATCACCTCAAACCTGTCAGAATGGCTGTCATCAAAAAGACCACAAATAACAAACATTGGTGAGGGTGTGGAGAAAAGGAAGCCCTCGTACACTGTTGGTGGGAATGTAAATTGGTGCAGACATTGTAGGAAACAGTATGGCAGTTGCTCAAAAAACTAAAAACAGAGCTACCATATGATCCAGCTATTCTACACCTGGGTATATATCTGAAGAAAACGAATACACTAATTTGAAAAGATACATGCACCCCAATGTTCATAGCAGCAGTATTTACAATAGCCAAGATACCGAAGTAACCTAAGTGTCCATCAACATATAAATGGATAAAGATGTGGCACATACACACACAGGAATACTACTCAACCATAAAAAAGGATGAAATTTTGCCATTTGCAACAATGTGGATGGACCTGGATGGTATTGTGCTTAGTGAAATAAGTCAGACAGAGAAAGACAAATGCTGTACGTTATCACTTATATGTGGAATCTAAAAAATAAAACAAACTAGTCAATATAACCAAAAAGAAACAGACTCACAGATATAAAGAACAAACTAATGGTTACCAGTAGGGATAGGGAAGGTGGGGAGGGGCAAAATAGGAATAGGGGATTAAAAAGTACAAACTATTATGTATAAAGTAAATAAACTACAAGGATGTATTGTACAACACAGGGAATACAGCCAATATTTTATAATAACTATAAATGGAGTATAACTTTAAAAATTGTGAATCACTATGTTGTATACCTGAAACTTATATAATATTGTAAATCAACTATATTTCAATAAAAAATAAAACACATGCGTGCCTCAAATATTAGTAGTGTTTCAAAGTAGTGAGATGAAAAGTGAGCCTCACTTTTTTTAAAAAATAAATTTATTTATTTATTTATTTTTTGGCTGCATTGGGTCTTTGTTGCTGCACGCGGCTTGCTCTAGTTGCGGCGAGCGGAGGCTACTCTTCGTTGCAGTGGGCGGACTTCTCATTGTGGTGGCTTCTCTTGTTGCGGGGCTCGGGCTCTAGGTGCGTGGCCTTCAGTAGTTGTGGCTCGTGGGCTCTAGAGCGCAGGCTCAGTAGTTGTGGCGCACGGGCTTAGTTGCTCCGCGGCATGTGGGATCTTCCTGGACCAGAGCTCGAACCTGTGTCCCCTGCATTGGCAGGCGGATTCTTAACCACTGCGCCACCAGGGAAGCCCAAGCCTCACTTTCTTTTTACTTATCTCTATGTCCTTCCCCACTATGAACATGTAGGTATTTTTAAGGTACTTCCCTAAAAACAAATGTATAAACATAAGAGTCGATATTTATGCACATATACATGCGTGTATGTGCTGTGTCTGTATCCAATTTAACTGTATCCATCATGCTCAGGTCTCTGGCAACTGCTTTCTATTGGTCACAGAATATGGCTTTTGTTTCTTGCCAACTATGAATCCTTATATGTGATTTAAGGAAGTTTCCTTTAAAATGCTTATAAACTTAAAAAAAAAAGCAACTAGTAAAGAAAATACTCTTATCTGGAACAGTGTATTTCAAATACACTGTTGCTGGGAAAAGCATGGGGTGGAGGGTGACTTTAACATATATATCTATTGTGATTATAAGACATAATGTTTTATAAGAAATGTTTTCATTGCTTTAAAAAGTATGAAAACTAATTAAGGTAATTTGAGTTTTTTAAAACTTTTTTTAAATGAGTCAGTGCTAGCAGACTTACTCACTTTCTTATGCTCTGTTGAGGTTAATCTGAAAAGTAGATTTTATGTTCTGAACACTCATCAACCCATGGTGCAAAGAGGAACCAGGGGGAACACCCAGTGTGGCAAGGGAGGCCAGCCTGGCATGAAATGTTTGCCAGAGGAACTTTAGTCCTTATAAGAATGCCTGAGAATTGGCTGCACACTGGTCTTGGATAGGAAAGGAATCTCTCCTATTTCAAAAGCTATCAGCACAGAGAACCTACTTCTGTATCACCCCAGAGCTGAGGGGATAATGAGTTTTTTTTTTTAATTGTGTAAAATACATATAAAACTTACCATTTTAAAGTGTATAATTCAGTGACATTTAGTACATTCATAATGTTGTACAACCATCATTTCCAGAACATTTTCATCACCCCAAAAGGGAACCCCATATGTCTAAAATTTTGATAGTATTAGTACTTTTTGTGAGACTGAGATCTCTAGGAAGTGCTAACACCACTGCCAAGAAAACTGAAGAACTGAACTCTTTTCCACATAGGTAAGTTCCTGACTCATGTGGCCATCTGTCAAATACCTAGAAACCCAAGATCCATAAAATAAATACAAGGAAAAATCTAGGACTAGAAGAGGCAAAGTAACACAAGCTAAGGAGAAGGTAGTTCATCAATGTCAACTAAGTCTTAAATAAGGAAAACCTGTAAGGAAAAGAGTTTGAGTGTGTAGATAAGCTGTCATTGGTGTTAAATGACAGAAGAAATACTTGCTTACTTGTGTGGACATGGGGAAGCCTTGACGAACAAGGAAAAGCCACTTCATTTCAGTCATCAACTTTGTATCTGTCCAGTCATCAGTATTTTCTTTCTCTGACAGATGTAAGAGGGGAGGATGCAAATGACCCTAAAGGAACTTCTCGGCTTAGTCAGGACATGCCTGGAAACTAGGGACATTTTCATGGTATTTCCAGAAGCCAAAATTTTCAGCTCATTTACTAAGAAAACTAGAGTTTCAGAGGCTATTAATCAAAGGTCAGACAGAGAATGCAAATACATGGATCAGAAGTGGGGGACTAATGGTACTGTGTTTCTGTGAGAGAATGCTCTAGTTCTTAGAAGAAACAAAATGAAGCATTTAAGGAGGAGTATCATGATGGTTTAGGGGAGACTGTACCTACCTATCTATCCATCTATAAAGAGAGAAAGCAAATGTGGCAAATGTGAAAAACTGGTGAATCTAGGTATGGGGCACATGATTGGTCACTGTGCTGCTCTTTTAATATTTCTTTGCGTTTGAAAAACTTCAAAACAAAAAATTGAGAAAAGTTATCTTTAAGTATAGGCATAGAAAATTCCTTAAGAACACACTAATTTGCTAATAAGTGAGCCCAAGAGAGGAGAGAAAAAGCGGGTGGGGATAAGATTTTTCACAATCTATATGTTTCTGTAATGCTGGACATTTTTGCAATGCAGTTCATTTTTTAAAATTCCATTTAAAGAATAAAGAAATTAAAACACCCAAGAAAATGAAGTGGATATAACATTACCAGATATTAAAACACATTCTGAAGCTATAATAATAAGTTTGATATTATATTGGGAAGCTATCA
Source organism: Eubalaena glacialis (assembly GCF_028564815.1). NCBI lineage: Eukaryota > Metazoa > Chordata > Mammalia > Artiodactyla > Balaenidae > Eubalaena > Eubalaena glacialis. The sequence goes on from NC_083728.1 coordinate 26,127,765, forward strand.
TAATCACTAAGATTGTGTGCTGGTTCTGGAATAGAATGTCCTACTTACAATCTTTCTTTTTTAAGTTAATTAATTTATTTATTTTAAAAAATTTATTATTATTATTATTATTTTCTGGCTGCATTGGGTCTTCGTTGCTGCACACGGGCTTTCTCTAGTTGCGGCGAGCGGGGGCTACTCTTCGTTGCAGTGCGCGGGCTTCTCGTTGTGGTGGCTTCTCTTGTTGCGAGGCACGGGCTTCAGTAGTTGCAGCATGCGGGCTCAGTAGTTGCGGCATGCAGGCCCTAGAGCGTGTGGGCTTCAGTAGTTGCAGCATGTGGGCTCAGTAGTTGCGGCGCACAGGCTCTAGGGCACGTGGGCTTCAGTAGTTGCGGTGTGTGGGCTCAGTTGTTGTGGCTTGTGGGCTCTAGAGCGCAGGCTCAATAGTTATGGCACACGGGCTCAGTTGCTCCATGGCTTGTGGGATCCTTCTGGACCAGGGCTTGAACCCATGCCCCCTGCACTGGCAGGCAGATTCTTAACCACTGCGCCACCAGGGAAGTCCCCTACTTACAATCTTGACATGATAGCTGTAGGACTACTTTGGCCAAGTTTCTAACTTATGTAAGCCTCAGTTTTGCCATCTGTAAATAAATCTAATGGTAGTTCCTATATCTCAATAGGCAGTTTTGAAAACACAGGTAAAAGGCTTATTAGCACTGGCTGGAACATAGTAAGAGCCCACATAAGCTATTATTACTAAAAGTGATAACTAATATAGTCAGAAAGATCAATGAAGGAAATAGATTGAAGTATTTAACCAAATTAGCATCTGATAATTACTTCATTTTAATAGATAAAGGATGGGTATCAACTGATGGTAGGAAAATTTAAACTATCTGGAGAATTAAAAGTTGGATAGCTAACATGCAAACACACAAAACTTGAATATAATATAGATGAAATTTATTGTGCCTTGGGTAGGGATCAAGGTCAAGGAAAACCATAAAGAAAATGATAGATTTGACCCCATATTAGCTATCCCATCCATCAAAATAAAACAAGATCAAATGAACACAAATGTCTGTATCCACAACCCATTAATTTTACTAAGGATATATCCTAAAGGAAAAATCCCTACATATAAAGATTTTAAATATTGCATTATTCACTGAAAAAGAAACAACAAGCAAAAAACCTTAATGTTCAACAATAGGAATGGCTTAAGGAAATTATAGCTTATTTCCATGGTGGAATACTATAGTATAGTCATTAAAATTATATTCATAAAATCCTCAATGATGTGAGAAACATGCTTAATATGAAGTTATGTTTTCAAAGAAATCAATACAAAGTTGTAATCCAGAATTCTCAGACACATCCCAAAACTCTTCAGTGGGATGATAAACTAGTAAATTCTTTATGTTTCTGTATTTTCTACAATGAGCCATACAGTTTGACGGAAGGATGGAAGGAAGGAAGGAAGGAAGAAGAGAAAGAAAGAAAAGAAAAGAAAAGAAAAGAAAAGAAAAGAAAGAAAGAAAGAAAGGAAGGAAGGAAGGAAGGAAGGAAGGAAGGAAGGAAGGAAGGAAGGAAGGAAGGAAGGAAGGAAGGAAGGAAGGAAGGAAGGAAGGAAAAGAAAAAGACAGCTACCTCATGAGGTTGCTCTGAGAATTAAGTGATAATGTACATAAAGGAATGGTTCTCAGCTCTTGGAGACCAGGTCCCATCTCAGACAAATTAAATCAGAATCTCTGGAGGTGGGGCCAGGGCCAGGGCATCAGGAGTTTTCCAAAGGTCCTTAGATGGGTTCTAAGGGGGTATCCAGGGCTAACTACTGAAGAAAAGTGCCTGGCTTAGAACCCAGCGTTCATGGTTAAGGTCTCCCAAACCACACTAGAAGCGTCACCTCTCTGTAGGTCATATATATATTTTCTGTTGTAACAATGGTAAAGTGTCCTTTTTAGTTGATTCTTCCGATATTGGTACATCTTGATCTTTCAAGTTGCAGGCATTATTGATTGATTAGCCATTTCAGAAGGAAAGAATTCATTCTCTTTTAACCTCCCCCCAGCCCACCAGACACAATAACAATTCCTTCTCCTTCCCCTCCCCCAAATAGAGATATACTCAAATTCTGTTACATCAATAGTCAACATTTACAGTACTCAATGTAAATGCTAATCACAGCTGAGTCATGTGGTTCATATTCTATGAATCTTTTTTGTTTTTATAAATTTTATTTATTTATTTATTTTTGGCTGTGTTGGGTCTTCGTTGCTGTGCGCGGGCTTTTCTCTCTAGTTGCAGCGAGTGGGGGCTACTCTTCGTTACAGTGGGCAGGCTTCTCATTGCGGTGGCTTCTCTTGGTGCTGAGCACAGGCTCTAGGTGCATCGGCTTCAGTAGTTGTGGCGCACGGGCTCCAGTAGTTGTGGCGCACGGGCTTAGTTGCTCCGCGGCATGTGGGATCTTCCCAGACCAGGGCTCGAACCCATGTCCCCTGCATTGGCAGGAGGATTCTTAACAACTGCGCCACCAGGGAAGTCCCTCTATGAATCTTTTTATCTTCCTGAACAAGTTTTTGTTTTTCTTAGAGTTAATAACTGATTTATTCATGTGCTAAGTTTCTTATATAATTATTTCTAATTCAATCTCAAATTCTCTTCCTGTGGTGTAAATATTTTATAAATTTCCTTTTCTTGAAAAAATCTCCAGCAAGCTGATGGGCTATTCTGGTCTGAACTGGCTGCTTTCTGGACTGTTTCAGCCTGGAATGTCCCACTGTTGTTTGGGACCCTCCCAAATATCCCAGGGATTCCATTCCTCTCTTTCTCGGTTGCATCCTGTTTTATCAATTCCATGTTTTCTCCACTTTATGGTTTACTTCCCTGTGTTGGGGCACATCCTACCCAAATGCGGTAAACACCATGATAAAGGTAGATGGGAGGTGCATTTTTTTTCCCCTTAAATTGTGGGTTATTAATCTAACAATTGTTTTGGTTGCATACAGAATTCTAGGTTAAAATAATTTTCCTTTCACTGTCTTCCAGCTTTCAATGATGCTAATTGGTAAATCTGTTTCTTCCACTGTGTTGTTTACTTGATAGACTGGTTCAAGCTGGAATGCTATCTTTCAGTTCTGGGTAAAATTTAAAAAGAATTTCAGTAACTATTTTATTTTTTCTTTCTGTTCACTGTTTCTGAAACTCATGATTTGGATATGAGTTTGATGGATCCTCTAGGTTTTTTTAAATCTTTTTCTCTCTATGGATATTAACAACATATTTTTTTAAGTTTTCCTTTCTCTGAGAAGCTGCTGTTAACTCACATTTCTGTTTCTTGATTTTGGTCTCCACCTTTATTAGAGGCTTACCTCTAGAGTTTGGTCATACGAATGCAAGCCACTAAAAAGCTCCATGAAAGCCCCTTGACTGTGGACTTAATTGCAGGCAGCTTTCCCAAAATTGCCTGATTATTGGACTCATTAAACATATATATATATTCAGATTCCTGGGTCCTTGAATCATAACCTCCAGGGAAAGGTCTAGAATGTGTATTTCTAATAAACACCCAGGTGACTCTCATTCTCAGGAAAAACTGGGGAAAACCGATAGCTGAGTCAGTTTCTTTCCTTTTTTTTAAAAAAACAAAACTTTAATTGCAAAATATTAGATGCTAACAAGTTCATAAAAATACTAATGTACAATTTAATGAAAAATTATAAAGTGAAAACACAAAAACCTCCAGATTAAGAAAGAAAACACTTTTGGCAACCCCAAATCCCCAATAAGTGAGTAGTGTAAGCCATAGTAATGTTTAAATAATGCCAGCCGGACTTGTAATCCTGTCCTAATAGCTGATAAAGATGATTAGAGCTCACTCTGCACTCTACATCATCAACATCCTCCATGCCACACACCCAGAGGAAACTATTCTCTGGAATTCTGTGATAATCATTTTCTTGTTTTTCGTTATTGTTTTCATACTTATTTATGTGTCCTTAAATAAAATACCAAAATACTTTCCTTTCATGCATCCCTGACCAAAATCTGTTCCTGAAAATGTTGTGAACCACAAATTTTCAGACAGAGGAAACCTACATTCCATTATTTTAAATGGGGAAAATAATAATGTCATCCAAAGTCCATTCAAGTTCTCTCTAAATCACCAAAACACATAAATATTAAATACTTAAATAACAATCCACCAGAGGTTTCTATATAACGTCAAACATTTAAAACATTATTTATCTAACTACTGAAAAGTCACTGGTGAGTATGTTTGTGTGCTACGCCCCCAAACACTGCCCAGTACAGACAGTGCTGCTCAAAGTGCTGGTCTGCAAACCGTTATTAGTCCCTGAAGAGATAAGGAGTTTATGCAGAATGCAAGCAAAACAACGACGTCTTTAAGTGAGCTGCTTAGTGTAGCAGTCTCTTCCTAGAGTGAAGCAAGCGGTGCCTGATCCATCCTGTGCAAGCTCCTCGTATCATCACAGACCAGTAACAAGTAGTTTTTGGAGTGGTTTTGGTCCACACTGAGTAGCTCACTTGTTTAGGATATTATGATTTCCTTCTACAATGCATGCAACAAACATACTATAAGAGAAATAAACAATGAAATAAAAATACTAAATATGTATAATATGCATAAATAAAGATACTGAAAGATACTGTTTAAGTCAGACAGATTGACAGTGCCCTGAGAAACCTGAGAGGAGGAAACCCTAGGATCCATGAAGAGGTAAACCTGTAGTGACAATATAATTTATCATCCCAATTGTCCTCATTTTCGAGAGTAAGAGATGTGCTGCTAATAGTTATGACAGGACGATAGCCATAGTCACCCTAGCTAAACCCTCAATGCAAAGCAGTGTTTCTAAACAACACCAGCAAGACCTGCAGTCCTGGCTGGAGAAGAGCCGACTCAGGACCACGCTCACTCTGCACTCTACGCCCTCTCACTTGCAGAGCTTCGATGGAAGGTTTGTGATTTGGGTGGTGAACTTAGGGTAAGTTTCTGTGAGCTGTGACAGGGAGTATTTGTGAAGGTTCAGATGGTGAGAGATACCTGAGAATTAGCTTGAGGTTCCTTTTAAAAGAATTGTAAGTATATGATGTCCTGCTGTGCTGGATATTCCACACAGTGTTGCTAATCTATGGTTGGCTCAAGAGTCACCGCTGTGGGTAGGGTGGGGGAGAGGAATCCCTTAGTTACCAGTGTCTTTGCCTCAATTTTTTTGGTAGTCTTTTTGAGACTAATGGCTGTCTTCTGTGGAACATGCTAGGTTTGCCATAAGAGGAGTCATTCTCCCTGGGGAAAACTGGGAGCTTGAAGTGGGTGGGTGGGGAAAGAGTCTGATCACAGGCAGCCCCTCATTTAGCCATGCCTTTGGATAGGGTGCCTTTTCAGTTACTAGGTCAATGTGAGGGAACATTTTTGGAGGAATAGCTGTGGTGTCCTGGATGTATCCTGGATTGAGAGCTCAACAATTGTTCATATCTCTGCTGCTTCAGGGTGGGAAAAGGCAGGAAGGCACAATCCAGCTTGGTACAGTAAAACTTTTCATTTTTTTGTCCAGGCAGAGGTTAATAAATGGTAATTTTCTAGATAGGGAATGGGGAAAGGGGGATGGAAGCTGAGGTGAAGCTTTTTAGGGCTACTGTGAGGAATGAATGTGATGTACATGAGAGTCCCAAGTACACTCAGCCAGGCTGAATTTAACATCCAAACATTCTTTGATCATCACTCAGCACTTATATACAGTATAGAGTTGAAAACAGAACCAAATGACAAACATTCTCATTCTATGTGGGGAAGAGAGTATTTCTTGAACATGCCAAATACTGAGTCCTTGACATATTTTTTATAATTACCAAGGTCTTTCTAATTCCACAATCTAGTACCATCTTCCTTTTAAAGTAAAATATAAAAAGTCTCAAAAATAAAAAATAACAACAACAACAACAAAGATATATAAAAAGCCTCCCTTGTCAACTGAAGTGATTCTCCCCTTACCATTGCTGAGAGAATCTGCGCTTCCAGGACTGTGCTGCCTGGAGACCAACTCACTCCCTGTTTTCCTCATCTCTGTGTTTTCATTGTATCGTCTTTTCCAGTAGTTGAGTTCTTCACGATCTGATTCCTGACAGCGCCTCAGGACTGCCATGGAGCGTCTTGTTTTCTCTACCATTTCCATAATGCAGTTCAGGGCCTGAGCCAGGAAAGAAGTCAGGCAGAGCCATGGGATGAGGACATTCATACAATCAACATTGAAAATCAAGGACAGGTAAACAAAATATAAAGAATAAAGGTTTAAGAAGCTTACAGATTTAGCAATATCAAGTTTATATTTGAAAGCCTTTCTTATTATTTCTCTTTAAATATATACACACAATTTTTAAGATTTCAAAATAATACTTTTTGGATTCATCATGGTTGAAGCAGCCAGTTTCATCACAATATGGTTCTTTAAAGAGTATGGTGAAAACACATTATATCTCTGCCTAAAGCAGGAGATTTATATAAGAATGCAATCAGAGAATTACGTTCAGAGACAACATCACTCAGGAAGGAAAAGCTACTGTATGTATATTTCAAGCAGGTATTACATCTTCTCTTCCCTTTTTAGTGAGAGGGGAAACTCTCTTTTCCAATGGGGCAGAGTTTACATTCTGTGCCAGTGTACTAATTCTCATTTGTATTTGGAGAAGCTCCATTTATTTAACACTCCATTTATTATACCAGGCCCTGTGATGAGCACCTTGCATATCATTACAACCCCCCATGAATTCAAATAATATAGCATTATTGTTTTTAAGATATAAAAGTTGAGGCTAAAAATGGTGAAAGAACCTGCCCATCACAGAGGTAGAAGTGGCAAAGCTGGGACCTAAAACTCATAAGCCTATGTTTTTAACCATTATACTGCATGGCTTCACTTGGTTATGACCTCAAGTGATCACCCCACTACAAAGATTTGGGAGTTACTCTTAGCTCTCTAGCTGGGGCAGTAGTAGATAAATCAGCTTTTATTGCAAAGACACTGTAGCTCTGGTTAGTTCACTTCAAGCATACACACTCTTACTCTCAGTAACATTAAGAATTAAAAGTAACAAGTAGTTAGGAAAACTATACACTGTAAGATTCTTACATGATCAAGATGTTTCCATTCATCAGCCCATTCCCTTTCTGTCAAACGGTGGTCTACCAACTCATCTTGATAGCCTCCATTTAGACCTATTAGAAATTAGATTAAATTTGAAGATAGAGGTAAGAATACAGTAAACAGAATTCTACCAAGTAAATACACATACATTCATACCAACTATGAGCACACTATTAAGGCCAATGACTCACAATGATATAAAACCACAAAATGACATAAAACCAACAAGAAATCACTACTCAGAATGTATTAAAAAACTCCTACAAATCAATTATGAAAGACAAATAGCCCAAAAGAAAAACAGGTAAGAGAAATAAATAAATAGGTATGCCCCAGACAAAAAAGTACAGATGATCCATAAACATATAAAAAGACATTCAAACTTATACGTAGTCACACAGGGTAAATAAAATCTTCACTAAGATGGTTCCACATCTATATATTGGAAAATATTAAATTGTCAATCATACTAAATGTTGGTAAGGTTGTGGCACAATGCAAGTGCTTAACCACCACAAACAGAGCTGGTGCTGTACAATTACTTGGAAACAACTTAGTATTAACCAAGGTATAATTTTTTGCATGGTTTTTGATATACGTTACTGAAATTTGCATGAATGCAATGACTGTGTGAATCAAGGATATACTGAATTATCCACTACTTTGAAAATCATGTCACACATGGCAACACTGCTCATAGTATCTGAACTGTCAATGTAACACACCTGTTATCAGTCTGAATTTATAGCTGTTGTATTCATAGTGATTCTGTATTTGTGCAACCATCTGCTTATTTCATCATATCTTCTCGTGTAGTCATGCCTGAGCACTAGTATATTATAAAATACTTTCTTATGTATTATACTTTAGAACATTGATCCTAAAATTATGGGACTAAGGTAGGCTATAGTATCCATAAATTTCATTTTAGGAGAGTAAATTGGGGGAGTGTTACAGTTTATTTGTTTAAAAGTGGGGGGGGTGGGAAATGATTTGGTAACAACTACTGTACTAGGGCATACATTTTCAAAAGAGGACTGGGGAAAATTAAGGAATCTATAACCAGCCTGGAAAACAAATGATTGACTGTAAAATAAACCTTCAAGGTAGAGGATTAAAGGTCTTTCAAGTAGAACACTTCAAGATGAAAAAACCTTTTTATAAAATTGTTAGAAATACAAGGAAAATCTGACCAAAATGCAGTTCTAGCTAGTTTTTAGCATACTTCTCTTAGAAGGTAACGAATTCAACTAGCAAAAAATGTGTATGAATATAGAAGAAATCAATAGGAAGGCGAATTTTTAACATAAGAACCATACAGAACAGCTGCTAAGGGAGCCATCATAGCACACTGGGAATGTACCCAAGCTCTCGGCATCAGAAAACTGGGGTCAGAATCTTGTCTCTGCCACTTTCTAGCTATGTGATTCTGGCCATAGTTCTGTCATCATGTATAAAAAGGCATAAACTCCATGGAATCCTATGTGTGAGGATTAAAAGAGATAATGTACATATACCACAATCTAAGTACTTAAGACTCAGTAAATGTTGGCAGCTGAGAACACCACTGCTGTCATGGCCCACACCATTCAGCTACTACTGCATGAAGCCAGGGCCCTACTGTGGTCCGAGCCTCTGAAAGATGCTAGTGAGTCTAAGTCAGAAGGGGGGACAGGCAAATGTTTTGCAACTTTTTACTCCACAGGGCAACCCACAAATGGAAATGCAGGGCCAATTCTGGAAACCAGCAGCCCTTTGGTTCTCTGCTCTGACATATCTCAGCAGTTAAACTACAAAGAACCTTCTACAGTAAACTTATTTGAGTTTTGACAAGGAGCTTTGTTCAAAACTGATCTCGGGTGAGGTCTGCTAGGGGCCTTTTTGTTTTTTCTTAAATTTAATGGTTACTGAGGATGCATATGCCAGGCAGTCCAAATGTGACAATTACCCAGCACAGGAGGTGGTGTTCTCTCCATTTTATTTTTTTTAATAAATTTTTGGGGTTTTTTGGGCTGCGTTGGGTCTTCATTTCTGTGTGCTGGCTTTCTCTAGTTGTGGCGAGCAGAGGCTACTCTTCGTTGTGGCGCACACACTTCTCATCGCGGTGGCTTCTCTTGTTGCGGAGCACGGGCTCTAGGCGCACAGGCTTTAGTAGTTGCGGTGCATGGGCTCAGTAGTTGTGGCTTGCGGGCTCTAAAGCGCAGGCTCAGTAGTTGTGGCACACAGCTTAGTTGCTCTGTGGCATGTGGGATCTTCCCGGCCCAGGGATCGAACCCGTGTCCCCTGCATTGGCAGGTGGATTCTCAACCACTGTGCCACCAGGGAAGTCTTTCTCCATTTTAGATATGTGTAATCTGAGGCACAGAGAGCCTAAGCAACTTCCGTAAGATCACAGAGCTAGTTAGAATGCAGAGCCGAGATTTAAATTTAGGTATGCCTTACCTCTGACCTAAATGTCTCTGCACTTTCACCTCTTAAGATCACATGTTTTACAACTTTCTTGTTTAATTTTAAAAACATTTTATTCTGAAATAAACTCAGACTTACAGAAATGTTGCAAGAATAAAGAATTCTCACACACCCTTCACCCAGATTTCCTAAATGTGAATATTTTTACCTCATTCGCTTTGTCATTCTCTATTTTTCTTCTGAACCATATCAGAATAAGTAATATCCCTTTATTCTTAAATGCTTCATTGTGTATTTCCGAAAATATGTTTAGCCTACTTCTATCATATAATGATAACAGCAACAAGGTATGAATTGAGATCAATTTCAAATGAGAATACTATAACTCTAACATTCTTTTTTATGTATAATATTGTTTTAGCTTATCAGTGGAAAAAAGCAATGATGATAGTATTTTGCTTTATCACTGAGCAGGAAAGAAACCCATGGATTCAATCTGAATTTAAATCATTACCATGCTGCTTATGCCACTTACTAAGATTGTGGTGTCTATCACGAACTTCTCGATGTTCTAGCATCTTGTTGGGTTCACGATATAGGTGGGAAGTTGCAATATCTTCTAAGGTATAGTGCTGAAGAGGTGGAGGAGTAGGATGGAACTGGCCCCCAGGATTCATGAGGGGCACAGTAAGGGCAGGACTGTGCCGGGGAGCAGGGCTAATGGTACACACTCTCTTGGCAGGAGGCTCAGGAGGAATTGTATCTCTTTCAAAACTGCTCTCTTCCCGCCTGTAGAAGAATGGGAAGTACATGTCTGAGCCTGTCAACAAGTGTTCATGCAAACACTGCCCGAGCACCTACTTTGTGCTATGTATTGTGCTATGCACTTTCACAAACAGGAAGATGATAAGAAAAGGTTTGAGATGAGGCATGAACTGAAATGTCTTCAGGGGCCAGGCAGATAATGGAAATTACTGATTTATCTCAGCATGAAAAGAGAGGTCAAATCTATCCATAACCAAGCAGAAACATCTCAACCTCATGAAGCAAAGGAGAAACTAAGATGACAGCATTTTCTTATGTGATAGGACTATGGAGGATTATGGGTTCAACTATATTTAGAAATGTTTCAAGGTCAAATTTGCTACTGTGGAGGTCAGTACTGGAAAGAGACAATTCTCTACATGGGAGAAAAAAGGCTCACATAATTAATACGCTTGTGAATTGGTAGGGTTTTTAGTCATTTGCTTCAATTGTAACAAATTTTCCACTGTTATTAAAATGTTGCTTCCTTGACAAACCATAGAAAATAGCGGTAGATACTCATACATAAATTTCCAGGATAAATTATATTAATATAATTTCAATCTTCAAAGTAAAGCTGATTCATTAACTGTTATACTTTTACAAGACTTCACGTATCAGAAAAAAATGCCTTGAACAGATTATATTTCTCATGGTTCTGGAGCAGTGGACCCACAGAATGCTCAAAAGTAGAATTTATCAGCAGGGGTATAAGAGTCATCTAAAGAGTTGAGAAGCATATTGCCACCTGATGTTGGGACAAAGCAAAACTAAGAGTCCATCCCTACATATCACCACAGTAATCAAGTTCTTTTTCTTTCACAAGTAAAGGGAAAGCTCAGAGTGGTTCCAGAAAAGCAAGGACGACAAAGCTCTTCTCTGCTCACCTCTCTGGACTGGGCCTCTTTCCATTTCCATGCACCTCCATGAGCAGCTCAGAAGAGTCAGCAGGGGATGCAATACTTGTGTTGAGCAGAAGGTGTTCATGCTGAGCCAGGTACTGGGATGGTGTCTGCTTGGCGGCCCGAGCACAGTGCAGCAGTTCTCGCTGCAGCAGAGGCAGGTTCGCCTTGAAAAGAAGAGGTAGGGGCTGGAAGGCAGTTTTCCCAGCGTTGGGCCCTATACACAGGGCTCAGCACCTCAAAAGGCTTTCACAAACAAGATGACACAAAACAAAAGCCCTTCACTCTTTGTCATTCTAATTTTCATATGCCCCCCTCTGAATAAAGTGACATCCACTATACTGAACTTGAATTACTGTTAACTTGTCTCTTGTCCCCACAAGATGTAAATCCCCTTAAGGAAGAAACTATGCTTTATTACCTTTGTGGCCTAGTACAGAGTCAAAGCTCAATAAAGCTTTGTTGAACATAATGATTTAAAAACTTAAACATTTTTGAAGACTTCAGTTAGTTAGCGAATTAGTAATGCCTACGTGGGAGGTAGGAGGAATTCAGTCTTTCCTTTATCATTTTAAGTCCAGGTTTCTCTCTTGTGAATCTAAGCCATTTCTGATAGCACTAGTCAACCTTGCCTTCCTGTTCTCTATTACAGCTGCCATGGAATTCCAGAAACAGTGACTATTTTGGCTTAGTTGGAACATGGGGTTTTGAAAAAAGTAACAGGAGTGATGGAAATGAAGGCAACAAACCTTAGACTAGTCTAGGATCTGAGTATACACAGGTAACCCGTGGGCAGAATCTAATATTTCTTACTGTGGTGCACCACTGAGCATGTTTCCTTATTTTGTAAAAGGATAATTATTTATGTACTGATTATTTTTCTTTCTCCTCAAACTTAAACCTCTAACAAGACAAATCATACAAAAAACCCTGTGCATCTTTAAACTTAACTGTTAAGTCCTTCATATTTAAAATATACTTTCCCCATATTTATTTTATTAAAAAAATTATTATATTTCCCCCAAATTTAAGAACAACTCAGACTGAGCCCACAATAAGTCTTTATCCCAAGGGAAACAGATGAGAAAGTTAAAGAAGAGTTTAATACATGCAAGTAGTCATCCCTTTACCAACAGTTAATTTAGCAGGCACCATAATTAGTGACTGTTTTAAAGCAGAAATAAATTGACAAAAACCCAAATGCTAGCCAAAAAGCTGCCAGAACAACCTACCTCGTGCTGTTTTCCAAAATAACAAGAGTTAAGAATAGAGAATTTGATGATATAAAACACTTTTAAGTCTGTTCTATAACCTCAATCTTGTAGCAACTGTAAAAACTTAATTGAAAAAAAAATCATGTCAGATCTTTACATTTGTGACATGTGTCCTCTGATGAATTTTTAAATATGCTAATCATTTTCCTATCAACACAAATTTCCCAAATCTCTCTGATTCTGGAGTCTTGGGGGAAATAATTATCTACTGGCTCTGATGCACAGAAAAGGGACCAAGATAGAACACACAGCTGTTTCAAGGCTGAAAAAGGCACCACAGACTGCTCTGAGAGGCCAAGGTGTCAATGCCATCAGAACAGAGCCCAACACAGGCTGTGCACTGAGATCTATGCATTTTCCTGCATGTCTATAACGCTCTAATTTTAAAAGTTTTAAAAAACCAGAATCAGTACTTCAGTTAAGACGACCCATCTTTTTGATGCATTACACTTTCTTAGGAAATAAAGGTAAAGTAAAAGAAGGTAAAAGGGGCATATTTATTTTGTCAAGACAAAACTGAAGATATTATGTGAGTACTCATATAAAAGAGAAAAAACCAACTTCTACAAATACTGTACTGACAAAAGTCAAAATACAGGGACTTCCCTGGTGGCAGAGTGGTTAAGAATCCGCCTGCCAACACAGGGGACACGGGTTCAAGCCCTGGTCCGGGAAGATCCCACATGCCGCGGAGCAACTAAGCCCGTGTGCCACAACTACTGAGCCTGTGCTCTAGAGCCCACAAACTACAACTACTGAGCCCGCAAACTACAACTACTGAGCCCGCATGCCACAACTATTGAAGCCCGCGCACCTAGAGCCCGTGCCCCACAACAAGAGAAGCCCCCGCACCGCAACGAAGAGTAGCCCCCGCTCGCTGAAACCAGAGAAAGCCCGCGCGCGGCAACGAAGACCCAACGCAGCCAAAAATAAATAAATTAATAAATTAATAAATTTTTTTTTAAAGTCAAAATATAAAAAAATTGAGCTCTTTTTTTTGTATAGTCTACTACTACTGAAAAGAATAGAATTCATTTGATAGGGAGGGATTGAGGATAACATTTTTAGCTTATTTGGGGTTCAACGTTAGTGTTCCAAATTACCAAATCGATTACAAATGTTCATCTCCAGGGCTTTGCAAAACAATGTGGTGGGCTGGATACGGGTCATAAGTTTCCAGACTATGCCTGGTCTAGAATACATTGTTATCTGACTCTAGTCATTCATTGCCTTTGACCTATTTTATAGGACTGCAACTTACACATAACCGGTTGCAAAGCAAAAAACTTGTCTATGAACATGCATAAAATTACATGCATAGAGGTTCTAGAGACTTCCCTTGCCCACTGCAGAAGATTTACTTTTGTTTGCATATTCTTATCAATAATCCTGACCTATAATGTCTGTTCTTTGGCTTCTCCCCTGAACAGGTTATATAACACCTTACAGATTCCCTCATTAATAATGAATTAAATAAAATCTATGACACAGGTTCATTTTTTAAAATCTGTATGAGTCATAATGTTACCTGTTTTTAAAAATTGTTTAATGGGAAAAATAGTAACTTTACAGTGGGAAAGCATGGTGGACACCACCTTCACCAACTGATCAAAGTACACACCACCAGTTATGAGACAAATTAACATCTATGTCTCCTGATAGCATGCAGTAATACCACCTACCTGCTATTTCTGTCTAAAATGCATAACCTCATTCTCATCATGAAGAAGTATCAGAAAAATCCAAATTGAAACATATGACATAAAATAACTATCCTGTACTCTTCAAAACAGTCCAAATCATAAAAGACTGAGAAGCTGTTCCGGATTAAAATGGACTGAAGAGATATGACAATGTAATCCAACATGTGATCCTGAATTAGATACAGGACCAAAAAAAATGACATTTTGTTAAAAAGGACATTTGTGGGACATCTGGTGAAATATGAATAAGGTCTATAGATAATAGTGTTATAAATATCAATGTTAATTTCTTGATTTGATAATTATACTAAAGTATCAGTATTTAGATGTATCATGTCTGCAGCTTACCCTGAAACATTTCTGAGGAAAAAATAAATGGAAAGAAAAGAGAATAATAATGCAGATGTGATAAAATATCAACATTTGGAGAATGTGAATTTTATTGTACCATCTTGAAACTTTTTCGTGAGCATGAAATTATTTCAAAATAAAAAGTTTTTTTTTTTTTAAAGGAGCATATTATATATAAATTTAACAGTGGCTCACCTATCAGGTATGCATAATAATTTTAAACAGTGTTCCCAAAAGTTGTGTTCCAGGGGACATTAATTCCAGAGGACGTAATTAGAAACTAGACTAACTGGGGGGAGGAGAGAAGTAAACACTGCCTTCCCACATGCTCCTGTCCTAAGGGTTAGTCCTAACTTACAAAGGCCTCTGTTTTGAGAGCCTCCTCCCATAACACACACTCTTCACCCCCTGGCCACAACCAAAAGACTGTGTCCAGTTACTTTCTCTGCTAAGAGCCCAACCTCCATGCCATGCACACCTCCATCCCACTCTACCCCTGCTCCCTGCCTCCCCACCTGCTCCTTCTGTGTGTCACCAACAGTGTCTGCATACAGACCACGACAGTGTCTGCATACAGACCACGACTTTTGCAACTCTCATCTCATCAAGCATAAAGCTTATTTGCAAACCACTCACACTTCTGTAGCAGCCCCAAATAAAATACCGATATAAAATGTGGCAAGCTGCCCTGATGTAGATCATAGAACAGGAATCAGTAACAGATCTTGAGGAAATGTTGAAGATAAATTACATTCCAGTAGTAATCTCATAAAAATTACCTTGAGGAATGGAATAACAAAAGGACGAAGAGGAAAGTTTGTAGCCTCTTGGAGCTTGCAATGGAATTCTTCAATTGTTACTGTTGAGTTCTGAAAAGATAAATAGCATTGTTCAACTTCTAAAACTGGACAGTGTTCTAACATAAATCTGATAGTGCTGAACCCTTTGAAATAATAAGGAAAAGGATAACTCCAAGAGCACTATTGTGAACTCAAATCCCTCTCAAAGGTTAACCAAATTCTGTTTCCTTTATGAAAGAAATTCAGCCTCCTTGATTTTCTTCTCTACTACCCCAAATCTAACAAATTCCCCTCTATGCTCAGCAGCCTGGGCAGAATAGGGCATTGCCTTCCTCTCGTGAAGAGAGGCACTCAGGTTCCTTGTATTGAGGGGTTCATCACAAGTCACCTCAGGTACAGGTAACCAAGCTTACAGTGTTTCCAGCTGAACAGTTCCCAAATCAGTCCAGGATATCAACTTAATGACTCGGAGCCTCATGTCTTCAGAAGTTCATTTCTTCATTGATTTTGCCTACCTCCTAGCATCAGTTCCCTAAATCTTCTAAATCGGAAGTTAACAACAAAAAAAGATGTCTTCTACCTTCCAGTGGTCTGTTTGCAAATCAGAGCACCTCCAAATGCGCAGACTTCCACTGGTTAGATTTTAGTATTCCCATGAAAGTTATTAGCACTTCCCCTGTATTTTTTCAGGTCTTTCTTTAAACTAAGATTCTCAGCTCCTTTGCTAAGAGGAATGTACCAATACAAATATTTTCTTCAAAGTTCACAAAATATTTT
This sequence comes from Eubalaena glacialis, assembly GCF_028564815.1. Classification (NCBI taxonomy): domain Eukaryota; kingdom Metazoa; phylum Chordata; class Mammalia; order Artiodactyla; family Balaenidae; genus Eubalaena; species Eubalaena glacialis. The sequence continues at coordinate 26,143,933 of NC_083728.1, forward strand.
TACTTTTACTTCAATTCCCTAAAACACAGCAAAATAATAAGTTCAAAACAAAACATCAATCTGAATTCTTGCTTGCCTGAAAGAACAATGATGACTTCTAGGATTTATTTTTATAAAGTCATCAAGTGTTCAAAGATGTAACATGTACCACACAAATTATTCATCAGCAAAATATTGTTTCTTAACAAGAAGAAATGGAAAACATATAGGTCCTCAACACAAAACAGCATTAAAAATCGTAATACCATCATACATCAGAACGCTTAAGGTGGGGGACAGATTCGTATGCATTGAGGAAAGGTGTCTATAATCTACTAAGTGAAAAACCAGAAAACATAGCAGTATATTCTAACAATCCATTTTTGAAAATAACACACATACATTTATATAGCATTTTAAGTGTCTGGAAGGACAATTACAACAGTAGTTATTTCTGGATGTGAAATTATGTTGGATTTTCCAAATGTATCATACAATGTTGAGAAAAAACTAAAATATTTCCCTTTGGGAAAAAAGAGTGTATCAAATTTAACCATGTTAAATGAAAATGTTTGTACAGTTTACCCCATTTCATACCAAAAATGTTCTTTTAAACCTTAGCTGACTGCTTGTTTTAAGTAAATGACAGGTATACAATGCAACCAACTCTACCGGCAATCAGGAATAAAAATTAAGTGTAAGAGAATGCTATTCACTCCCTACTACAAATAATGCAATCAGGCCTCAAACAGTAAACACAAGTAGATTAAATCTATGGAAAGACTGAAGGAAATGACTAAGTTTTCTTATGGATGGACAAAGGAGGGAAAAGATTAACTTAAGTTAGAGAAATGGACTCAAGGCTATATATACTATAGATGCCGGGCAATCCTCTATCCAAGAGGGAAGATAGGCCATTGTTCTGTTATCCTTCCCTCTCATTCAATTACTTAATAAATAAGAGCATAGTTGTTTGTTTCCTCATAGTCTAGTGGGAAAACTGAAAAGTAAGCTATTCATTACAGTATGATCACAGTACATGTGTGCAGGACACTACTGGCATGCAGACTTAGGGGGACAAGGAAGGCTTTATAAAAGTGCCATCTGAAGAAGTGAAAGTGCAGCCTTGAGAAAGATGCTTCTGAGGAAGACAGAATGTAAGAATGCAAAGTATGAGGGGAATCTAGTCCACTGGAGCCTAAGGGCAACACTTATAGAGATCTTACAAGACAATGGGTATAGATAGGCCACCAGACTAAAATTTTTTTTAATCTTTTAAGATTTTGAAATAATGATAATCATAGGAAGTTGCAAAAAATAGCACAGATAGGTTCCTCTGTATCCTGCACCAAGGTTCCCCCAATGTTTATATTTTATGTAATTATAGTGCAATATCAAAACTAGGAAACTACCATGGTAATATGTGTGTATAGTTCTATGCCGTTTTATGGCATGTGTACATTCATGTTATCACCAGTGAAATCAAGACCAAGAAGTATAGAAACCCTATCTACCTTTATCCTCCCCGGTTTATAATAATAATTGTTTTAAATATTTCCTTTATATATACTGACAACCATAACAGACAAGGTTATAATTTTTGCTTCAACCATCAAACATAATTTAGACAACCCATGAGAAGTAAAGTCTATTGTATTTACTTATATTTTTACTCTTTCCATTTTTCCTTCACCTATCCTGATATTTCAAGACTCCTTCTTTTATCATTCCCTTCTGTTTCAAGAAGCTCTTTTAGCCTTTCTTTTTTTTTTTTTTTTTGGCCGCGTCCTGCGGCTTGTGGGATCTTAGTTTCCCTACCGGGGATGGAACCCGGGCCCTCGGCAGTGACAGCCTGGCACTGGACCGCCAGGGAATTCCCTAGCCATTATTTTAGTGTAGGTCTGCTGAAGACAAATTCTCTTAGTTTTACTTCATGTGAAAATATTTTGATCCTTCTACCCTTCATTCCAGAAGGATACTTTTGATAGATACAAGATTCTGGGTTGACAATCTTTTCTCCCAGCACTTGAAAAATATGCCACTTCCTTCTGGCATCCATGGTTACTGATGCTTTCTCTGTTGCTTTCAAGATTTTTGGGGATGGGATGTCTTTTTGTTGTTTTTTTTTTGGCCACACCACAGGGCTTGTGGGATTCCAGTTCCCTGACCAGGAATTGAACCTGGGCCCTCAGCAGTGAGAACTCGGAGTCCTAACCACTGCACAACGAGGGAATTCCTGGGATGGGATGTCTTCTTTGAGGAATGCTCAGCCTTTTTGAATCTGTAGGCTTGGATCTTTTGTTAAATTTGGGAACTTTCCAGGCATTATTTCAGCCCCACATTCTTTCTCTCCTCCTACTGTGACTCAGATCTTTTGTTATACTCTTTTAAATCCCTGAGGTTCTGTTCATGTTTTTTTACTTATTTTCTGTATGTTGTTTAGATTGGGTAGTGGACTTCCCAATAAATAGATTGGGTAGTTTTCTATCGTTCCAGCTTCAAGTTCACTGATTCTTTCCTCTGTTCTCTACAGTCTATTGTTGAGTCCATCACTGAGTTGTTTTTTTAAAATTTTTATTTATTTATTTATTTATTTGGCTGCATTGGGTCTTTGTTGCTGCACGGGCTTTCTCTAGTCATTGTGAGTGGGGGTCGCTCTTTGTTGTGGCGCGCGGGCTTCTCCTTGCGGTGGCTTCTCTTGTTGCAGAGCATGGGCTTCAGGTGCGCAGGCTCAGCAGTTGTGGCATGCGGGTTTAGTGGTTGTGGCACACCAGCTCTAGAGCACAGGCTCAGTAGGTGTGGCTCACGGGCTTCGTTGCTCTGCGGCATGTGGGATCTTCCCGGACCAGGGCTCGAACCCGTGTCCCCTGCATTCGCAGGCAGATTCTTATCCATTGTGCCACCAGGGAAGTCCCCATCACTGAGTTTTTAATTTCATTATTATATTTGTCAGTTCTCAACTTTCCATTTAGTTCTTCTTTATATCTTCTATTTCCTTGCTGAGGCTTTGTATTTCTTCATTTGTGTTGATAACTGCTCACTGAAGCATTTTTATGATGGCTGCTTCAAAACCCGTCACATATTTCAAACATCTGGGTCATCTTAACTGATGTTTGTTGGTTACCTTTTCTCATTCCACTTGAGATGGTCAGTTCTTGGTATGACAAGTGATTTTCTGCTGTATCCTGGATGTTTTGGGTTCTATGTTGTAAGACTCCAGATCTTATCTACGTCTTCTATTTTCGAGGCATCTTCTGATAGTGTGCCATTGGGAAGAAAAGAATCTTTGATGCTGTCAGGTGGGGTATAATCCCAGGCTCCTCACTCAACCTCTGTTGATTTGTAGAAGGAAAGAGGGGTTCCTTACTGCTGGGCAGGGGTGGGAGCTCAGGCTCCCCAATAGGCCTCATAGGGGAAGGGGAAGGGTGTACATTATTGTGGTTTTTTTCCTGAGGTGTTTGACTGTCACAGAGTGATTTTTGTCCAAAAGTTTTGTATCTTGCTTGGTTGCTCCTTTCCTAGTCCTTTGGCTAGAAAGAGGTGGGGTTTTTTTTTTGTGGGTTTTGGTTTGTTTGCTTTTTGTCTGTGCTCATTAGTACTTCCATAATACTGGCTTCTCCAGACTACAGTCCAGGATATATGATGACAGCACAAAGCCAAGGGAACTCACTGCTGTGTACTTCCTTGAGTCTCAAGGTCACTAGCCAATCTGCCTTCTTCTCTCCATCTTTCAGAGTCTTCTTACTTTCGTTTTATACATAACGTCCATTGTTTTTTTGCTGTATTTGTCAGGAGGAATAGGAAGACGTATACCTTTCTGTTATACCTCTGAACCAGACTTGATCTGACTACATCATATTCCATTAAACTGAGGTACTGTCATTTACTCAGGCTTTTATAGAACGTTTAGGTGGTTCAAATTTTTTGGACATTATAAATAATGTTAGTGCACATTGTTTATAGTTTTTTTAGGATGAATGTCAAGGAGAGATACTGGTAGGTCAAAGGAACTGTCTAGTTTAAGGTATAAAACTACCTTCCAGAATGTGTATTCTCCAAATAAGTAGCCAGAGTACAAAACATTTACCTTTACCTTGCAGTGGAAATTGCCACGCTTGCTTCCTGGTACAGTTAAGGACCACCAGCACCTTACCTCTTCTCTTACACACCAGAAACACCAAATGCACACAGGTGAACTAAACTCTTGCTACCTAACTGTGTGGCCTTTTCTGACTTTGCTAATGAAGTCTCCTCCACATGGAATGACTGTTCCATTTACATATGCCTGCCAAAATCTTAATGATTCCTTTCATAAATACAAGACCAAATAAGGGCTTCCCTGGTGGCACAGTGGTTAAGAATCCGCCTGCCAACACAGGGGACATGGGTTCGAGCCCTGGTCCGGGAAGATCCCACATGCTGCGGAACAACTAAGCCCATGCACCACGACTACTGAGCCTGCACTCTAGAGCCCACGAGCCACAACTACTAAAGCCCGCGGGCCACAGCTACTGAAGCCTGCGCACCTATTGCTTGTGCTCCGAACAAGAGAAGCCATCGCAATGAGAAGCCCTTGCACCACACCGAAGAGTAGCCCCCACTCACCGCAACTAGAGAAAGCCCATGCACAGCAATGAAGACCCAAAGCAGCCAAAATAAATAAAGAAATAAATAAAAATAAATCTATAAAACAAAAAAGACCAAATAAGGCTTTCACAGATACAGAAATATAATAATCTAAAGGTGTTAATTCTCCTCCAAATTAGACAAAGTTTTCAACAAGATGGTAGAAAAAAAGAGAAAAAGAAAAAGGAAAAAGAAAAGAAAAAAGAAAAAGGAAAGGAAAGAAAGGAAAAATAACGGATTGGTAAGCTCAAATGCAATACACATAAGGCAATCATTTTATCTATGAATAATGGCAGTTTTATTTATGTTTCTTCAATCCTTATATATTTTTAAAAATATTTTATTTATTATGTATTATTTATTTATTTTGGCTGTACTGAGTCTTAGTTGGGGCACGTGGGATGTTTGTTGCAGCATGCAGGCTTCTTAGTTGGGCAAGCGGACTTCTTAGTTGCGGCATGTGGACTCTTAGTTGCAGAATGTGAATTCTTAGTTGCTGCATGCATGCAGAATCTAGCTCCCTGACCAAAGATTGAACCTGGGCCCCCTGCATTGGAAGCATGGAGTCTTATCCACTGGACCACCAGGGAAGTCCCTCCAATCCTTATATCTTATTTGCTAGGCTATAATGTTCAGGATTACAGTGAAGAGAAAAGAGATCCTATCTGGTTCCTAATATCAGAGGGAAAGCTTTTGAAATTTCAACACTTAACATAGACTTGCTAAAGGTTCTGTGTTTATACATACAACTGTCATCAGATTAAGGAAGTTCCTGCTATAATTGGTTTGCTGTTTTTTTTTTTTTGAAATGTTCTCTCTCTTTTTTTTTTTTAAATTTATTTATTTATGGCTGCGTTGGGTCTTCGTTTCTGTGCGGGCTTTCTCTAGTTGTGGCAAGCGGGGGCCACTCTTCATCGCGGTGCGCGGGCCTCTCACTATCGCGGCCTCTCCCGTTGTGGAGCACAGGCTCTAGACGCGCAGGCTCAGTAATTGTGGCTCACGGGCCCAGTTGCTCCGTGGCATGTGGGATCTTCCCAGACCAGGGCTTGAACCCGTGTCCCCTGCATTGGCAGGCAGATTCTCAACCACTGCGCCACCAGGGAAGCCCCTGGTTTGCTGTTTTTTAACAATGAATGGGTATTAAATTTAACAAACATTTCTCACCTTGTACTGTCTCCAAATATATTTATAGTTTCAATATCAATTGCTATAGACTATATGTTTTTGTAAGCCCTCAAAATTCCTATGTTGAAACCTCATTTCCAATGTGTTGATATTTGGAAGTGAGGCCTTTGGGAGGTGGCCAGGTCATGAGGACAGAGCCCTAGTGAACGGCATTAGTGCCCTTATAAAAAAGACACCAGGGAGCTCTCTTGCCAATTCCGCCCTGTGAGGACACAGTGAGAAGATGGCCATCTATGAACCAGGAAGTGGGCTCTCACCAGACACCAAATCTGCTGACACCTTGATCTTGGACTTACCAACCTTCAGAACTATGAGAGATGAATACTGGTTGTTTATAACCACCTAGTCTCTGGTATTCTATTTTAAGAGCCTAAAAGGACTAAGACGCTGATCTGAATGAAAATCTCAGTATGTGAGATTATACATTGGTATAAAACTTGGGAAAACCATTTGACCTTATATACTAAATTTATATACATGTATACCCTATGAAATCACAATTCCATTGTTCAGTGCAGTGCTTGCACACATGTACCATAAATAAAAATGCTCATTATTTGTAATGGCTCCTGTACAGAAAAGAGCTAATACAGCTGGTCTACAACTGCTAACCTTAGGAAAGCCTGCTTGCAAGGTAAAAAATTGTAACACATGCTATAACATGAATAAACCTTGACAACATTATGCTAAGTGAAATAAGCCAGCTACAAAAAGACAAATACTATGTGATTTCACTAATAGGAGGTACCTGGAGTAGTCAAGTAAAATGGTGGCTGACAGAAGCTGGGGAAAGAAGGAAATGGGGAATTATTGTTTAATGGCACAGAGTTACAGTTTTGAAAGATGAAAAGAGTTCTGAAGGTGGACGGTGGTGATAGCTGCACAACAATGAATATACTTAATACCACTGAATTGTACACTTAAAAATGGTTAAGATGGTAAATTTTGTGCTATACGTATTTTACCACCTCCTCATGATGACACAATTTTAAAAATTTGGAAAAACAAAAGAAACTTTAACCCAAGCACAGCCATTTAAAAGAGATGATTGGCTACATCTACATATTCTTTCATAGCTAGAAAAAAATTCACTTTCTGTGTGTGTGTGTGCGTGCGCGAGTGCACGCATGCAAATGAGCTGTCATTTTTTTCTTTTACTCTTGAAATTAAGCAGACTCTACTTAAAGTAATTTGCTGCTGGAATTGGCATAACATTCTGATGGCTACTTTGCTCCCAATTATGTTCAAACTCATTTTGACATTTAAGGCCAATTTTATTAGTCTAGAGCCAGAAAGACTCTTCCATAGTACTCTAAAATTTGACCAATAAAGGGACCCCACTCCCACCCCAAACAAACAAACAAACAAAAAGTTTCCCTAATGGATGGTGGTACTGTTTTTACAAACTCTGATTGATGCTAAACACCACTTTTCCTTCTATGAGTCTGGAGTTTCACAGGTGCTACGCCAAGAGTGCTTATGTGCCCAGACCCCAGGAAAAACCTTGGGCATTGAGGGTTTAATGGGGTTCCTTGGGCAGAAACATCACACATAAGTTGTTGTATTTTCACTGCTGGGGGAAGAGTGAACTCTGTGTGACCGTTCATAGAGGAGAAAAAGGAAGCCTATATATGGATTCCTCCGGATCCCAACTGTGTTTCTCACCTTTCTGATCCAGCTGTGTATCCTTATTATGCCTCTGTATTAAATCTTAGGGACTTCCCTAGTGGTCCAGTGGTAAAGAATCCGCCTTGCAATGCAGGGGACGCAGGTTTGATCTCTCATCAGGGAACTAAGACCCCACATGCTGCAGGACAACTAAGCCCGCGTGCCACAACTACTGAGCTCGCGCGCCTCATCTAGAGCCCGTGTGCCACAAACTACAGAGCTCACGCGCCCTGGAAGCTGCGCGCCACAACTAGAGAAGAGAAAACCTGCATGCCACAACTAAAGAGAAGCCTGTGCACCACAATGAAGAGCCTGCACGCTGTAACGAAAGATCCCGCATGCCTCAACAAAGATCCTGTGGGCCGCAACTAAGACCTGACGCAGCCAAAAAAAAAAAAAAAACTTAGCTGTGAGCACAACTATACGCCAAGTCCGGACAATTCTAGCAAATCTCAAGACATGGGGGTGGTACTTGGGGACCCCTGATGCTGCCTCAAAATATAAACAACTCAAATGTCCATCAAAAAGTATAAACTGTGGTATATTCCTACAATGAAACATTATACAGCAATGACAATGAACCACCTACAGCTATACAAAACAATAGGGATAGAATCTCAAATGATGAAAAAGTCATTTATTGCATTTTGCCTTGTATGAAAGTGGTTTCCTCTGTACAATACTGAGTCATCTTTTAAAGCAGCAGTTCATAAACATTTTAGTCTCATAATCCCTCTAATTAATATGGGTTACATCTATTGATAATCACTATATCTGAAATTAAAACTGAGAATTTAAACAATATTCATTATTAACTCATTTCAAAATAACTGTACTTATCTCAAAAATGTAGTATACAGACTTGGTGCAGCATGGCATTGGCTGCGGTACTGAAGTTAAGCAAGATTCCACAAGAGATGCAATTTGCTGCCAGAAGTGTGTTTTTCTTCGAAAAGGCAATAACTTCAAGCACTTGTGGTGGATACAGATTTTTGCTGCAAGTCTGCAAACGGAGGTGAGACATTACCCTGGGACCAGCTGGCCTGTGGCCCTTGGGTGATGAGAGGGGAGTGCATTGCTGGGACACACAGGACATCTCCTACAGAGGACCACTTCTCCAAGGCTGAGAAACGTAACTAACCTATCACATACATAAAAATACAAATAGCAATTTAGACAAAATGAGGCAGGGACTTTCCTGGTGGTCCAGTGGCTAAGACTCCGTGCTCTGGATGCAGGGGGCCAGGGTTCAATCCCTGGTCACAGAACTAGATCCCACATGCTGCAACTAAGAGTTTGCATGCCACAACTAAAGACACCGCATGCCGCAACTAAAAAAAAAAAGATCCTGCATGCTTGCTGCAAGTAAAAGATCCCGCACATGGCAATGAAGATCCCATGTGCCACAACTAAGACCTGGTGCAGCCAAATAAATAAACATTAAAAAAAATGAGGTGACAGAGGAATGTTTCAGACAAAGGAACAAGATAAAACCCCAGAAGAAGAACAAGTGATGTGGAGATAGGCAATCTACCCGAGAAAGAGTTCAGAGTAATGATCATAAAGATGATCAAAGGACTTGGGAGGAAAATGGATGCAGAGAGCAATAAACTAGAAGTTTTTAACAAAGAATTAGAAAATATAAAGAACAACCAAACAGAAGTGAAGAATATAATGACGGAAATGAAAAATACACTAGAAGGAATCAACAGTAGACTAAACAAGGCAGAATTACGGATCAGTGAGCTGAAACACAGAGTAGTGGAAATCACTGCCATCAAAAAGAAAAAAGAATGAAAAGAAATGAAGACAGTGTAAGAGACCTCTGGAACAACATCAAGCGCACTAATGTTTGCATTATAGGGGACCCAGAAGGAGTAGAAAAAGAGAGAAAGGGCCTGAGAAAATGTGTGAAGAGATAATAGCCGAAAACTTCCCTAACATGGGAAAGGAAATAGTCACCCAAGTCCAGGATGTGCAGAGTCCCATACAGCAGCAGTCCCCAACCTTTTTGGCACCATGGACTGGTTTCATGGAAGACAATTTTTCCACAGGGGGCAGGGTGGGGGATGGGATGGTTCAGGCATTAACGCGAGCGATGGGGAGCGGCAGGTGAAGCTTAGCTCACTCTCCCGCCACTCACCTCCTGCTGTGCGGCCCGGCTCCTAACAGGCCACGGACTGCTACTGGTCCGCGGCCCAGGGGTTGGGGACCCCTGCCATACAAGACTAACCTGCAGAGAAACACACCAAGACACACTGTAATCAAAATGACAAAAATTAAAGAGAGAATATTAAAAGCAATAAGGGAAAAGCAACAAATAACACACAAAGGAACTCCTAATAAGGCTATCAGCTGATTTTTTTCAGCAGAAACTCTGCAGACCAGAAGGGAGTGGCACAATACACTTAAAGTGGTGAAAGAGAAAAACCTACAACCAAGAATACTCTACCCAGCAAGGCTCTCATTCAGATTTGGTGGAGAAATCAAAAGCTTAACAGACAAGCAAAAGCTAAAAGAATTCAGCACCCTAAACCAGCTTTATGACAAATGCTAAGGGAACTTCTCTAGGCAGAAAAGAAAAGGCCACAATTAGAAACAAGAAAATTATGAAATGGAAAAGCTTACTGGTAAAGGCAAATATACAATAAAGGTAGGAAATCATCCATATACAAAGCTACTGGGGAGGTGGTTGAAAGACAAAAGTAGTAAAATTTCTGTATCCACAATAAGCAGTTAAGAAACACACAAAACGGACTTCCCTGGTGGCACAGTAGTTAAGAATCTGCCTGCCAGTGCAGGGGACATGGGTTCAAGCCCTGGTCCGGAAGATCCCACATGCCGCAGAGCAACTAAACCCATGCACCACAACTACTGAGCCTGTGCTCTAGAGCCCGCAAGCCGCAACTACTGAGCCCGTGTGCCACAACTACTGAAGCCGCACACCTAGAGCCTGTGCTCCACAACAAGAGAAGACACCACAATGAGGAGACCACGCACTGTAACTAAGAATAACCCCTGCTCACCACAACTAGAGAAAGCCCACGTGCAGTAACAAAGACCCAATGCAGCCAAAAATAAATAAATAAATTTATATATAAAAAAAAAGAAACACACAGAACAATTAGATGTAAAATATAATATCAAAAACAATAATTGTGAGGGGAGCAGAGTACAAATGCAGGGTATCTAAAACCCATTTGAAAGTAAGAGATCAGCAACTTAAAACAAGCACATATATATATAGGCTGCTATACAAAAACCTGCTATACAAAAACCTATATATACAGGCTGCTATACAAAATCTATAATAAATATACATACAAAAAAGAAATAGGAGCACAGCAAAGGAAACCATAAACAAGACCAAAAGACAACCCTCAGAATGGGAGAAAATATTTGCAAATGAAGCAACTGACAAAGGATTAATCTCCAAGATTTACAAGCAGCTCATGCAGCTCAATAACAAAAAAACAAACAACCCAATCCAAAAATGGGTAGAAGACCTAAATAGACATTTCTCCAAAGAAGATATACAGAGTGCCAACAAACACATGAAAGAATGCTCAACATCATTAATCATTAGAGAAATGCAAATCAAAACTACAATGAGATATCATCTCACACCGGTCAGAATGGCCATCATCAAAAAATCTAGAAACAATAAATGCTGGAGAGGGTGTGGAGAAAAGGGAACCCTCTTGCACTGTTGGTGGGAATGTAAATTGATACAGCCACTATGGAGAACAGTATGAGGGTTCCTTAAAAAACTAAAAATAGAACTACCATACGACCCAGCAATCCCACTACTGGGCATATACCCTGAGAAAACCAGAATTCAAAAAGAGTCATGTACCAAAATGTTCATTGCAGCTCCATTTACAATAGCCAGGACATGGAAGCAACCTAAGTGTCCATCATCGGATGAATGGATAAAGAAGATGTGGCACATATATACAATGGAATATTACTCAGCCATAAAAAGAAACGAAATGGAGGTATTTGTAGTGAGGTGGATGGAGTTAGAGTCTGTCATACAGAGTGAAGTAAGTCAGAAAGAGAAAAACAAATACAGTATGCTAACACATATATATGGAATCTAAGGAAAAAAAAAAAAAAAAGGTCATGAAGAACCTAGTGGCAAGACGGGAATAAAGACACAGACCTACTAGAGAATGGACTTGAGGATATGGGGAGGGGGAGGGGTGAGATGTGACAGGGTGGGGGGGTGTCATGGACATATATACACTACCAAATGTGAAATAGATAGCTAGTGGGAAGCAGCCGCATAGCACAGGGAGATCAGCTCGGTGCTTTGTGACCACCTAGAGGGGTGGGATAGGGAGGGTGGGAGGGAGGGAGACGCAAGAGGGAAGAGATATGGGAACATATGTGTACGTATAACTGATTTACTTTGTTATAAAGCAGAAAGTAACACACCATTGTAAAGCAATTATACTCCAATAAAGATGTTAAAAAAAAAAAAAGAAAAGAAATAGGAATGCAAACACAACACTAAAGATAGTCATCAAATCACAGAAGAGAACAAAAGAAGAAAGGTGAAAAAAGACCTACAAAAACAAATCCAAAACAATTAACAAAATGGCAATAGGTACATGCATATCAATAATTACTCTAAATGTAAATGGACTAAATGCTCCAACCAAAAGACAGACTGCTGAATGGATACAAAAACAGGACCCATATATATGCTGCCTACAAGAGACTCACTTCAGATCTCGAGACAAATACAGACTGAAAGTGAGGAGATGGGAAGAGGTATTCCATGCAAATGGAAATCAAAAGAAAGTTGGAATAGCAATACTCATATCAGACAAAAGAGACTTTAAAATAAAGACTGTGGGGACTTCCCTGGTGTCGCAGTGGTTAAGACTCCGCACTCACAATGCAGAAGGCCTGGGTTCGATCCCTGGTCAGGGAACTAGATCCCATATGCATGCTGCAGTGAAGAGTTTGCGTGTCACAACTAAGAAGCCACCAATCCGCAACTAAGGAACATGCCTGCCTCAACTAAGACCCGGTGCAACCAAATAAATAAAATAAACAAATAAATAATTTTTAAAAAAAGAAAGAAAGAAAATGGCTATGACTGGGAATTCCCTAGCAGTCCAGTAATTAGGACTCCGTGCTCTCACTGCCGAGGGCCTGGGCTCAATCCTTGGTCAAGGAACTAAGATCCCACAAGCTAAGGAGTGCGGCCAAAAAAACCCAAACAAACAAACATAATGATCAAAGGATCAATCCAAGAAGAAGACAGAACAATTGTAAATACATATGCACACAACATAGGAGCACCTCAATTTATAAGGCAAATGTTAACAGACATAAAAGGAGAAACTGATGGTAACACAGTAATAGTGGGGAACTTTAATACCCCACTTACATCAATGGACAGATCATCCAGACAGAAAATCAGTAAGGAAACACAGGCCTTAAGTGACACATTAGACCAGATGGACTTAATTGATATTTATAGGGCATTCCATCTGAAAGCAGCAGGATACAAATTCTTTTCACGTGTAAGTGGAACATTCTCCAGGACAGATCACATGCTGGGCAAGAAAGCAAGACTTGGTAAATTTAAGAAAACTGAAATCATATCAAGCATCTTTTAAAACACAAACACATGGAGGCTAAACAACATGCTACTGAACAACCAATGGATCACTGAAGAAATCAAAGAGGAAATAAAAAAATACCTAGAGACAAATGAAAACGAAAACAAAACAATCCAAAACCCATGGGACACAGCAAAAGCAGTTCTAAGAGGGAAGTTTATAGTGATACTAGCTTACCTCAGGAAACATGAAAAATCTCAAATGAACAACGTAAACTTATACCTAAAGCAACTAGAGAAAGAAGAACAAACAAAACCCAAAGTTAGTAGAAGGAAAGAAATCATAAAGATCAGAGCAGAAATAAATGAAGTAGAGGCTAAAAAAAAAAAAAACAGAACACATCAGTGAAACTAAAAACTGGTTCTCTGAAAAGATAAACAAAATTGATAAACCTTTAGCCAGCCTCATCAAGAAAAAAAAGGAAGAGGGCCCAAATCAATAAAATCAGAAAAGGAGAAGTTACAACTGACACCACTGAAACACAAAGGATCTTAAGAGACTACTCGGAGCAGCTATATACCAAAAAAATGGACAACCTAGAAGAAATGGACAAATTCTTAGAAATGTACAATCTGCCAAGACTGAACCAGGAAGAAACAGAAAATATGAACCGGCCAATTACCAGTAATGAAATTAAATAAGCAACCCGGGACTTCCCCGGTGGCGCAGTGGTTAAAAATCTGCCTGCCAATGCAGGGGACATGGGCTCGATCCCTGGTCCGGTAAGATCCCACATGCCGCAGAGCAACTAAGCCAGTGAGCCACAACTACAGAGTTTGCGCTCTAGAGTCTGTGAGCCACAACTACTGAAGCCCACGTGCTCTAGGGACCGTGCTCCGCAACAAGGGAAGCCACCGCAATAAGCCCGCGCACTGCAACAAAGAGTAGCCCCCGCTTGCCACAACTAGAGAAAGCCCGCACGCAGCAACAAAGACCCAACACAGCCAAAAATAAATAAAATTAAAAAAAAAAAGAAATTAAATAAGCAACTTAAAAACTCCCAACAAACAGAAGTCCAAGACCAGATGGCTTCACAGGTGAATTATACCAAACATTTAAAGAAGAGTTAATACCTATCCTTCTGAAACTATTCCAAAAAATGGCAGAGGGAGGAACACTTCCGAACTCATTCTATGAGGTCACAATCACCCTGATAAAGATATTACAAAACAAAAGGAAATTACAGGCCAATACCACTGATGAACACAGATGCAAAAATCCTCAACAAAATACTAGCGAACAGAATCCAACAACACATTAAAAGGATTATACACCATGATCACCACAAATTAATCAATGTTATACACCATTAACAAACTGAAGAATAAAAACCATATGATCATCTCAACAGATGCAGAAAAAGCTTTTGATAAAATTCAACATCCATTTATGATAAAAACTCTTCAGAAAGTGGGCACAGAGAGAACATACCTCAGCATAATAAAGGCCATATATGACAAACCGACGCCTAACAGCATACTCAATGGTGAAAAGCTGAAAGCATTTCCTCTAAGATCAGGAACAAGACAAGGATGCCCACTCTTGCCATTTTTATTCAACATAGTTTTGGAAGTCCCAGCCACAGCAATCCGAGAAGAAAAAAAAATAAAAGGAATCCAATCTGGAAAAGTAAAAGTAAAACTGTCACTGTTTGCAGACAACATGATGCTACATACAGAAAATCCTGAAGATGCTACCAGAAAACTACTAGAGCTCATCAATGAATTCAATAAAGTTGCAGGATACAAAATTAATATACAGAAATCTGTTGCATTTCTATACACTAACAACGAAATATCAGAAAGAGAAATTAAGCAAACAATCCCATTTAACACTGCATCAAAAAGAATAAAATACCTAGGAATAAATGTACCTAAGGAGGGAAAATACCTGTACCCCAAAACTATAAGACACTGATGACAGAAACTGAAGATGACACAAACTGATGCAAAGATATACCTTGTTTTTGGATTAGAAGAACGAATATTGTTAAAATGACCATACTACCCAAGGAAATCTACAGATTCAATACAATCCCTATCAAATCACCAATGGCATTTTTCACAGAACTGGAACAAAAAAAATTTTAATTTGTGTGGAAACACAAAAGATGCCAAATAGCCAAAACAATCTTGAGAAAAAACACTGCTGGAGGAATCACACTCCCTAACTTGACTATACTACAAACCTACAGTAATCAAAAAAGTATGGTACTGGCACAAAAACAGACACACAGATCAATGGAAAAGGACACAAAGCCCAGAAATAAACCCATGCACTTATGGTCAATTAATCTACAACAAAGGAGGCAAGAATATACAATGCAGAAAAGACAGTCTCTTCAATAAGTGGTGCTGGGAAAACTGGACAGCTATATGTAAAAGAATGAAATTAGAACATTCTCTAACACCATATAGAAAAATAAACCCAAAATGGATTAAAGACCTAAATATAAGACTGGATACTGTAAAACTCCTAGAGGAAAACATAGGCAGAACACTCTTTGACATAAATCACAGCAATACTTTTTTGGATCCATCTCCTAGAGTAATGGAAATAAAAAAATAAATAAACAAATGGGATCTAATTAAACTTAAAAGCTTTTGCCCAGCAAAGGAATCCATATACAAAATGAAAAGACAATCTACAGGCTGGGAGAAAATACTTGCAAACAATGCAACCGACAAGAGGTTAATCTCCAAAATATACAAACAGCTCATATAGCTTAACATCAAAAAAACAAACAACCCAATTAAAAAAAAATAGGCAGAAGACCAAAACAGACGTTTCTCCAAAGAAGACATACAGATGGCCAACAGGCACATGAAAAGATGCTCAACACTGCTAATTACTAGAGAAATGCAAATCAAGATTACAATGAGGTACCATCTCACGCTGGTCAGAATGGCCATCATTAAGAAGTCTACAAATAATAAATGCTGGAGAGGGTATGGAGAAAAAGGAAACCTCCTTTTTCTTTTACATTCCCACTGTTGGTGGGAATGTAAATTGGTGCAGCCACTATGGAGAAAAGTATGGCGTTTCCTCAAAAAACTGAAAATAGAGTTGCCATATGCTCCTGAGCATATATCTGGACGAAGCTATAATTTGAAAAGATACATGCACTCCTATGTTCACAGCAGCAGTATTTACAATAGCCAAGATATGGAAACAACCTAAATGTCCATCGACAGATGAATGGATAAAGAAGATGCAGCATATACACACAATGGAATATTACTAAGTCATAAAAAAGAATGAAATAATGCCATTTGCAGCAACATGGATGGATCTAGAAAGAGATGATCATATTAAGTGAAGTAAGTCAGGCAGAGAAAGACAAATAGCATATGATATCACTGAAATTTTTTTTTTTTTTGGCTGTGTGGCACAGCTTGCAGAATCTTAGTTCCCCAACCAGGGATTGAACCATGGTCCACAGCAGTGAAAGCACAGAATCCTAACCACTGGACTGCCAGGGAATTCCAATTATCACTTAAATGTTGACTCTAAAAAAATGATATAAATGAATTTGTTTACAAAACAGAAATAGACTCACGGGCATAGAAAACAAACTATGGTTACCAAAAGGGAAAGTGGGGAAGGAATAAATTAGGAATTTGGGATTAACAGATACACACTACTATGTATAAAATAGATACACAACAAGGACCTGCTGTATAGCACAGGGAACTATATTCAATACCTTGTAATAACCTATAATGGAAAAGAATCTGAAAAAGAATATAACTGAATCACTTTGCTGTACACCTGAAACTAACACAACATTGTAAATTAACTATACTTCAATTTTTAAAAATGGTTAAAAAATGTAGTAAGGAGAATGGCACTGTTTGTACAGTTTTGCAAATCTCTCTGCTATCTAGCTTAATAAAAGAGAGCTGGATTCTCCTAATCTGCTTCTGCATTTAACCTGTTCCAACATCCTATGTCATGCAGCCTCTATAAAATTCCACAATACAGTCATGAGAGAATAAGAGTCAAAAGGCAAGTAACATTTTAGCATTATTATGAAAATGTTTTTGACCTCCTGGAATTCCAAAAAGGGTCTCGAGAAATCCTAGGGGTCCCTAATTACACTTTGAGAACTGCCTGGTAAAAGTTTAGTACTGTGATTCATCTTTATCACATACAGAGGGTAATATGTAGGAGCACAGTGTGCTTTTAGTTGAGGTAAATCTTGAGGAATTCAATTTACAAACATTAAGAACTGGAAGCTCGTCCCTTATATACACTAAGAGTCAAACCCCTCCCAGCTGTCAATGTAAGAAGATCACTACCTTATATCATGGATTCGCCACTCAGTATGGAAAAAAAATGTGTTCCTTGAAAATCCTAAAGAAATTTTAATTTGTGTGGAAATCCTAAAGAAATTTTAATTTTTATTTTGTATTTGCATGAGGAGCTGAAGAATGTAATCCCTTTGATACTATTTATTTAGACCACAAAACTTGTAATTTCACAAATAATTATCTTGAAAATTAAACCATTTGTCTTTTTTCTCTGGTTTGGAAACAATGCACCAGGCACTGAATATATTAAGCAACAAAACTTAGTTGAACCTCAGCGGGCCTGTTGAAACTCACTTTTAAGAGAAATTCAAAGTTGTTTATTGGAATTAAATTGATACCATAAGAAACAATACGGTAAACGTTATAGATTTTGCTTTTGTTTCTTTGATAAACATTATCCACAACTGAAATCCATGATTCAACATTATTATACAAGTTAAACTAATCTAGACTGTAGAATCTGCCACACTGCTACAAGTTAGGGAATGAGGAGAAGTATGTACAACTTCTCTGCTGGCTTCAGTTCTGAGCCATATACTCAAGCAGCTGTCGACAGTGATGTACTTACCACCAGTGCTAGAACAAGAGTCCGCACCTTCTCCCCAATCTCAGGTGAGATGTCATTGCCAAACTGTTGCAGAGTGGTGAGGAAACGTTTCAACTTGCTGAGCTGCCGGGCACCACAAGTTGCTGGCAACTGTTGATTTGTTAGTGCAGATGATGTGGAAGAGGCAGGACCATTGCTGAATCTCTGTGGTGGTGAGGGGGCACCATTCAGGGTGGGAGGAGAATGGTTGATGCCGTTGCTCACTAAAAGAAAGACTTGGTTTAAGTGCAAAACATAAGGATCTCTGTTAATTTCTTCTTTTTTTGCATTTGCCTTCATTTATTCATTTGAATTTTGTAAATCACATGTTAAAAGAGTATACAAGACACGTTTTCAGCCCTCAACAATGTTGCTTTATAGTGAGACAGGTTGCCAGGTAAAAAATGGTAACAGAATAACATAAAGTGTTAGAAGAGTATGAGTGCTACAAGAGCAAAGAGAAGGGACATCTAAATTCTACAGGTGCCAAGGGGAGGGATGGGTAGTTTTTAAGACTTCTTGCAATGGGCTGCATGAGAGGAGTCTGGTAGAATATGTATTTCCAATGACTGGACACTCATGCCCATCTTTTATGTGACATCTCCTTCCCAACCTCAGGTTTCCAAATAATCTAAGCAGTCAATTAAAATATAGCATTTGGGGGCTTCCCTGGTGGCACAGTGGTTTAGAATCCGCCTGCCAATGCAGGGGACACGGGTTCAAGCCCTGGTCTGGGAAGATCCCACATGCCACAGAGCAACTAAGCCTGTGCGCCACAACTACTGAGCCTGCACTCTAGAGCCCGCAAGCCACAACTACTGAAGCCCGCATGCCACAACTACTGAAGCCCGTGCACCTAGAGCCCGTGCTCCGCAACAAGAGAAGCCACTGCAATGAGAAGCCCACGCACTGCAATGAAGAGTAGCCCCTGCTCGCCACAACTAGAGAAAGCCCGCACGCAGCAACAAAGACCCAATGCAGCCAAAAATAAATTAAATAAATTTATATTAAAAAATATATATATAGCATTTGAACAAGATAATCAGAAAGCAGAGAGTTGTGTTAATGTGAGAAATGTTTTTTTCTAGGCTATAGGTTTAATGACCTATTCCTGCAATGAGATATATATCTCTTTGACCACTCGGAATATTCATGTCCATCAAAATCAGTTTTTCCCTGCCTTGACAGTGCCAAATTCTTGGTCATTCAATACAGCATTTTCTAGATACCATATGGGACACTTCCATTCTATATTTCTGCTCAAATTATAATACATGTGATTAATTACGGTTTTCCTATTTATCTGTTGTTCTTTTTTCTTTTTTTTAATAAACTTATGTATTTATTTTAATTTTTATTTGCATTGGGTCTTTGTTGCTGCATGTGGGCTTTCTCTAGCTGCAGCGAGCTGGGGCTACTCTTTGTTGCGGTGTGCAGGCTTCTCATTGAGGTGGCTTCTCTTGTTGCAGAGCATGGGCTCTAGGCGCGCGGGCTCAGTAGTTGTGGCGCACGGGTTTAGTTGCTCCGTGGCATGTGGGATCTTCCAGGACCAGGGATCAAACCTGTGTCCCCTGCATTGGCAGGTGGATTGTTAACCACTGCAGCACCAGGGAAGTCCCTGCCCATTGTTCTTAACAGTCATTTCTTGTAGTTTTAATTTGGAACACAACTCTAGAGCTATGTTCTTGGAGGCAAAGCTCCTTCTTCCCTGATGAATGAAATAAAATTACCTAGTGCCTAAGTGTCAATAGATTTTTCACTTAATCATATCCAGGCTTGAAAATTTAAGAAAGTAAAACTAAGTCTAAAAACATATCACCTGTATTAAGAAGCATTATTTGAGAGACTCCACTGCTCCTACTAGATTTAATAACTTTCCTTTTTGCTGCCCAAGTACATGCTTCCATTATTTTACTTACCAAATTATACTTATTTCTTTCTATATTAATACTGCCTTGAAAAACTGTCTACTTCTTGATTAAACACACATCTGTGTATATCATAATTAGCTAAGCTGCTATGAACTGTGTATGCTGTATGTGTATGGCTCACTGCATAAAAGGTTGACAGGCTGAGAAAAAGAGGGTGTCTCTACTGTGTCTTCCAGTAAAGGACGCTAGAGCCACTGGAAAGGAAGGCTCAACACTCAACCTCAGCAATACAGAAAATCAGCTGCAATGGTGTATCATTTCTTTGTGTTCACAGAAAGGTTCATTGCCATTGGAGAGCTGCCCTCTTTTGAAGCAACCTGTAAAAATATACATTACTATGCTTTTCACCACCCTGACACTTACATGGGCTGTTTTACAATTTCTTCAGTGAAAGTGTATGATCACATTTTCTGAAATAAAACATATTCATCCCTAAATAGTCAAATATGGGGGTCAAAAGGGTTGACCACACACACATACATACACACACACACACACACACACACACACACACACACACACACACACCCCTACTATCTTGAAATTTGAATGACATCCTGGGTTTAAATCTGTTTCACTTCAAGATAGTATCTTTATCTAAGGCTGTTTAACTTTGAGATAAAAAATACAATTTAAGAAAAAAGGGTATCAAACTTCATTTCATAAACTTTGGCTCAAATTTTTACAGCTGCCAGTTACTCAATTTCAAATGTTTCGGGACAATAAATAATTAAACCTTCTTTTTTAAATTGAGGTTTTAGGACTAAATTTGCGGAGTTACAGGATTTGGGGAAATTCAGCTTTAGTAGATAACTACTAAAAATTTTTCTCATAAACAGTGTATGATAGTTCAAGTTGCTCCACACATACTCACCAAAACTTGATATTCTTTTTCATTCTGAACATTCTTGTGGGTGTATGTGGTACTACATTGGGTTTTAGTTTGCATTTCCTTGGTGACTAGTAAGGCTGAACAACTTTTATTCATTGTCTAATATAATTGTTATGGACTAAACTGTATCCCCCTCCCAAACTCCTATGTTGAAGTTCTGACCCCCAGTACCTCAGAATGTGATTATATTTGGAGATAGGGCCCTTAAAGGTTAAATGAAGTCATCTGCCTAGGTCCTAATCCAATATGACTGTTGTACTTATAAGAAGAGGAGGAAGCACCAAGGATGCACATGCACAAGGAAAGGCCATGAGAGGACAGAGCAAGAAGGCAGCTATCTGCAAGACAAGGAGAGAGGCTTCCGAAGAAACCAAACCGGCTGACATCTTGATCTTGGACTTCTAACCTCCAGAACTGTGAAAAAATTAATTTCTGTTGTTTAAGCCACCTAGTCTTTGGTATTCTGTTACAGCAGCCCTAGTAAACTAATAAAATAATCAATTTTTTTTGTAAAAACCTTACCATGACAGTCCTGGAGTAGTTCAATCATTTTATGAAACTTACTTTGAATCCTATTAATCAATATAATAATTAAAATTCATTACTTTAGAGCCAAAGAAATTAAAAAAATAATTACAAGCCCAAAAGTATGAAAACAAAATATTTAGACTACTAAATTTCCAAATACCTAAATCAGCTATGTACTATTCTCAGAGGGAAAAAGCAACTTAGAAAAGAAACAACCAAGATACATGTGTGTGTGTTAACAGCCATTTTGAAAATGTTGAGTAGTATATATAGAAGGCTTAATGACATTCATTTAGATCCAAATGTCACTGTGAACCACAAACCCAAGTAATTAAGAGGTCTCACATGCTGTAGGAGTGAATGACACTGGCCTAGGTCCTCCGGGATTTATTGGTGGGAGGGGTGGCATGGTGGGAGGTGAGGATCTTGACTGTATCTTCACTTCCACAGGCGATCCAGGCATTGCTGGCACCCTTTTGTCAGCACCAACTGTAGAGAATAAAAAGAATGGAAATCAGAATTTTCTATTAAATAAAAATAGTGACAACAATCTGAAATACCAACATATTTACCTAGAGGACTGAGAAGTGAAGAAGATGCTTACTTAGTATAATAGGCTGAATGGTGGCCCCCCAAAATATGTCTACCTCTTAATGCCTTGAACTGTGAATGTTTCCTTATTTGGAAAAAATGTCCTTGAAGATATAATTAAGTTAAGGATCTTGAGGGGAGGAGATCACCCTGGATTATCTGGGTAGTTCCTAAATCCAGTATGAATGATGTCCTTATAAGAAGAGAAGAAAAGACAGACACACACACAGAGGGAAGTCTACTACGTGAAGACAGACATAGTCCCACAGAGAGAACGCATGTGACAATGGAGGCAGAGATTGGAATGTTGCCATCTACAAGCCAAGGAATGCCAAGGATTATCAGCAAACACCTGAAGCTAGGAGACAGGTATAGAATAGATTCTTCCTCTGAGGCCAAGAAGGAATCCACCCTGCTGATACCTTGATTTTGGACTTCTGGCCTCTTGGACTGTGAGAGAATAGTGTTGTTTTAAGCCACCCAGTTTATGGTACTTTGTTATGGCAATCCTAGGAATCCAAGACAAGGCAGCAAGGTCAAGGGATGATGTGACATGAGAGTTAACAGTGAGGATAGTGGCTGAGAAAGGAAGAAACCAGGTTATAAATTCAGCTTATCTCAACGGCATTCTTTCTTGACTTCTTACAAATTAACTGAAGTAGTAGGGGGAAAAAAAAGCTAATGTGGGACTGTCCAGACAAGTAAGCATCAACTGCATGCCATGGAAATAGAATCAGTCAGTTGTATATAAATTACTACAAATGATGAAATACATGTTTATACATATCAACTATTCTAAGTAAGAAAAATGAAGTGGAGTCAACATCTCTGATACCAGGCATGTCATTTACGATGTATATTGTCCAAAAAACAGAAAATAGAGCTGACCCTAAGCTAAGCACAGGCTACTTCATCTATGAGGACAATTCATAATAAGCAGCTGCTTGATAACACTCGACGGCAACAAATCCCAGAAAGTCAGATTAGGTAGATTAAACTTGATGTTAGAATTAGGTCTGAGCTAATATGAAGAAGACTTGATAATGAAGCGTAATGTTCTAATATCTTCAAAAAGTTATTTTTTCCCATTAAAGGGAACTTGTTACCTACTTCGTTAATAATAGGGCCAGGGCTACCATAATCACCTTTAAATTGAGCTATGCTCCTCTCAGTAATTCCAAGCTTTTCCTTTAAGTACCCTGTGTTTATTCTCCAATAACTGCTGAATTCAATGTAAAGTACAAGAAATGGAGACCAAAGGTTCAAATGAGAATGTTAAATCAAAGTTTTCCTTCACTGAGATCATAGTTATAAACACAATACATATAAAAGGATTCATGACACTGGCAACAAGGCACATCTTTGCACATTCAAGGGCACTTTCTCAAGAGGAAAACATCCCCCAATATCATTTTTATGCCTTAGTTTGCAGTGGTCACATTTTGGGAAGAGATATAATGAATATATAAAGTCAATCAGGGCAGCAATGCCCCCAAGTTACAAATCCCCTGACAAAAATATGTAGTTCTTTGAGAGCCATGTGAGCACACTCTGCCAGCCCTTCCCATCTCTGTCCAGGACATTTTCTTTGTAAAATGGACGGTCATCCCGTCTGATTAGTGAACTAATTAGCTATTGCGTTTGCCTTTTTCTTCTTGACAGTGTTTTCTCAATGCCCTTCAGAGAACAGTTGATACGTTTCCAGCTCTTCCATCTGGGACCCAGCTTTCTGGAGGGTGGGGGGAGAAAAGGAAGGAAGGAACTAACAGTTGTCTCGCCCTGTTATGTGTTGTGTATAGCGTGCAACAACCTAGGGGGAGCCTTTCTTCAGACCACCTGCCTTTACAGCAAGGGCGCCAAAGGCCCGAGGAGGGCTTATCAGTGAGATGTGTTTTAGCAGTCAGCACTTGGCAGAATGAAAAACTCAAGAGCAGCCCAACTGCAAAACACTGAATTATATACCAACTGAAAGCTTAGAAACTGAGGAAAACCCAGACTCCAGAGTACGGTTTATATTAGGTTAAAACTAACTATCTCTTATTCACGTCACTACTCACAAACCTGCAACACCAGTATCATTCCTCATGTTTCAAGCAACAACCGTTGTCTAGTAGGAAAAGTATGGGTACAGAGACTGAGAGGTTTGGTGTGAATCGTCATTCTAATGACAATTTTATCACTGAATGATAAAATCTGTATGAATTTTATCAAATCACTTCACCTTTCCAGGCCTCACTTTGATGTAAGTATTAGAGATAATGCCTAGGCTAGTGCTAGGTATAAAGAAGGTACTCAATAAAGAATAATGATGATTAGAAAACATGAAGACTAGTGTCAAGTCCTGATTTTATCACTTAACTAGCCTTATGACTATGTCCAAGTTAACATTAACTTGAAATTTTCTTGACCACAATTTCCAAAGAAAATGTGTATACTATCAACAATCCATGTGACCTCAGAGATACTGTATGGAATGATCCAAGAATCAACAGTTGCAAAAGTACCAAGTACAATGTAAGATGATATTTTTGTTGGAAGCTGGGTGGCAAGAATGCACTTCATGATGTGAGAGCTCTATCCTGGTTTATAAACTGCCAAATCCAGCAGTTGCTTAGATGGTAAATAAGGAGTACACTCCAAAGCAGGCATTTTAACCCTCTGCTTGGTGGCCAATGCATTCCTTTATGCCATCACGTTTAAAGTGACTTCATTTCTGAATTTTTATAAAACTGAGGTTTTATAAAACATCTACCTGGATCCCTTGAAAGAACCAACGAAATTTTGAGCTCTTTTCAATTCCAGAGAAACTTGAAGTTCAAAGAGAAGAAATTTTTTTCTTCTTAAGTGTGACTTCAGCCCATAAACACCACTGCTTGAATCATCAAAGAGACAAAGTATTCAGTCCTAGAAAATTAAATTAACCCTTAGTTTTATCAGAAAGGTTCAACTTGATCCTAAACATAGATTCTAAGGTTCAAAGTAACTGATAATTTAGTCACTCTATAACTGTGCTTTGGTTATTTTAAATATTTGGATATATACGGAAATATGACCACATGAATTTGCAGGATCACTGATGCTTCAACACCTAACAACATAAAGCCAAACAACTTGAGCTAAAGAAGAGGGACAAACATGGAAAAATATGTCTGGATAATGATTTTACCTCTTCATTGTGCAAGATGCTATGGATGTCATAAAAATAGAAAACTGATGAAAGAGAGAACAAAATAATAAACAGTTTCCTGTGTGAGGGCAGTGTGACTTTTTTTCCCACATAGGAATTTGAAGAATCAAACATGAAGCAAAAGAGCAGAATTATCCTGTAGCTTTAAGAGAAAGTAATACTAAACACAAACATAAACATCCTAGGTAACTGCTACTTGAGAAGAATCTTGTAGGATAAACTGCCCACAAATGAGGGCATTTAAAAATCATTATGAACTGCTTTTCCATTACAGTTTTTAAAAAATTACTTTGAGGTTGACAAAGGAACAATAAATAGAAGAGGTATAAATATGAGAAAAGAAAAATGCAATTATGTGAGGGGAAGGGCTACCCACAAACAACTGGAAAGAAGGGGAACTCCCAGGGCTGCAAGTGGGAAGGAGGTTTAGGTGAAAGAAGGTGAGCTTGATGTGAAGGATGCTCTATCACTTACTTGTGTGACTATGGTTTTCTTCATCTGTCTCTGAGGGTAATACTTACAACACAGGGTTATTGGGAAGGGATATGTATGTAATATACGTAATAATGGCTGATACAACGCAGTAGACACTCTTACATGTTTACTTGAATCAGATTAACAATCTACTAGAAGGAATTGTTTTATTTGGCCATTGAGATGTTTATCTATGCTAAACTCTGGGTAGAAGAAGATATGGTCAAGTGCTCCTGATTATCATCTCTGAGGAAAATAAGCTGAATATAGATCTTTCAGATGCACAGTACAGAAATACTGATCATTTCAAACAGGGTGTCCAAGAAAGCCATTACCATTTCTTTAAAACAAGTCATATTCCTAACTAAGAAATAATCATGATGGTTTAAAGAGAACTATTTTGGGGGGCAGAGGCTAGGTAGATAATTCTCTTTTTTGTATTTATGTATAAGTATACATTTATATGGTTCAAAAATCAATATATGATATAAAAAGAAATACTCCCTGCTTCTATACCTACATACCCCACCTCATACGTAACCATTTTAATCTGTTTCTTGTGTATCAATCCATTCTTTCTCTGTACAAATGAGCAAACGCAAAAATAAATTCTTATCCCACCCCCATTTATACAAAGACAGCATAATTACATTAAACTGAGCATCCCTAAGAATGGCACCATGCCTTTTGCAATGCCTCAGGAAATGGGATCTATTCCCTTATTCCCCTGAATCTGGCCAGGCCCCCTGACTTGCTCTGGCCAATATAATGTGATGGAAGTGACACAGTGCTGGTTCTACACCTGTCTCGGAACGCTAACCCTGCCATGAAAGCAAATCCAGACTAGTCTGCAGGAGGATGAGACCACATGGAGCAGAGATGAGTTATACCAGCTAAGGCCAGCTGAACCCCAAACATGTAAGATCCTAACCTAATGAGTCTGATCTGTAGTTAACTGCTTGTAGACATATGAATCAATGAACATAAGCAAGAGCAGGAGAACTTCCCGACTCATAGATTCATAAGCCAAAAAACAAAAAAAAACTTACTGTTTTAGGCCACTAAGTTTTAGCATGGTTTCTTATAGCAATAGACCAACAGGCAACTGATCCATACCATATACAAACTATACTACTCCTTGGTTTTTTGTTTCCTTTGTTTTATAATTTTACAGTATGTCCTGAAATTCTTAATTCCACAACGTTTTTTTTCTTTTTAACAAATGCATGATGGGGGTAAGGGATAAATTGGGAAATTGGGACTGACATATACACACTACGATATACAAAAGAGAGAACTAATAAGAACTTACTGTATAGCACAGGGAACTCTACTCGGTACTCTGTAATGACCTATATGGGAACAGAATCTAAAAAAGAGTGGATATATGTATATGTATAACTGATTCACTTTGCCGTACAGCAGAAACTAACACAACATTGTAAATCAACTATACTCCAATAAAAACTAATAAAAAAAACAACAAATGCATGATAGTCCATTGTGGGGATGTACCACAGTTTATTTAAACAATTCTCTACTGATGAATTGGATTGTTTCCAATTATTTGTGGCTGAATTTTGAGGTGCTCTAGATCCCATGCTACTGACTGACCTGTGCCAGACTTTGGCAAAGGATAAAGAAGACAGGGCCCTGAGTTACAGGAAAGAGAGATACATTTAAATGTGTACAAAATACTAAGAAAATAAAGAAGTAGAAGGATGACTTACTCATGAAGGCCAGGGATGTCTCTACAGACCATTAAGTAGTTTACTGGAAAGGCTACACGGGCTTTCCAGGCAGCACACAACGACAAAAAGCATGAAGGATATACTTTGAATGGTGCCCCTAAAGTTGGGATCAGAACCAAGGGAAAAATCAGGAAAAAGATTTTCTTGACCACAGTTTCTCTTTAACCACTGCCAAGAATAGGTAAATGTTCTAAATGTGTAACTGTCATATAAGAAGCATTTCCAAAATTGACTATTTTAATCTGTTAAAGATAGTGGAAAGAACATCAAAATTACTGTTGCACTTATAGGCTTATAAGGCTGGTTAAACTGATTATGGACATAGGACATGCTTAAGGATGAGCATTTCCCATCCTTGTAGCTCGGCAACAAACCTGACAACGCATCCAACTTTCTAACAACATCCAGGCTTCATATGCAGAGATGGCCAGGAATAATTGTTTACAATGACAGATAATTTATTATTCAACAAAAACTGAGGCATAAGGACTCAAGAAATTAACAGAAAATATTTTACAAGGGACCTTGAAGACAGAGCCCAACTAAAACAAAAATAATGCTTTACCATATACTGCAATAGGGATTGAAAAACAAATTTTTCCATTCCACGTTCATAAATACATTGGAAAAAAATTTTTTTAATATACAACAGGTTCTTATTAGTCATCAATTTTATACACATCAGTGTATACATGTCAATCCCAATCGCCCAACTCATCACACCACCACCACCCCCCCCCCCACCGCAGCTTTCCCCGTTTGGTGTCCATACGTTTGTTCTCTACACCTGTGTCTCAATTTCTACCCTGCAAACCGGTTCATCTGTACCATTTTTCTAGGTTCCACATACATGTGTTAATATACGATATTTGTTTTTCTCTTTCTGACTTACTTCACTTTGTATGACAGTCTCTAGATCCAGCCACGTCTCAAC
The DNA here is from genome assembly GCF_028564815.1 of Eubalaena glacialis. Lineage (NCBI taxonomy): Eukaryota > Metazoa > Chordata > Mammalia > Artiodactyla > Balaenidae > Eubalaena > Eubalaena glacialis. Next base: position 26,172,217 of record NC_083728.1, read on the forward strand.
AAATGGCCCAATTTCGTTCCTTTTTATTGCTAAGTAATATTCCATTGTATATATGTACCACAACTTCTTTATCCATTCATCTGTTGATGGGCATTTAGGTTGCTTCCATGACCTGGCTATTGTAAATAGTGTTGCAATGAACATTGGGGTGCATGTGTCTTTTTGAATTATGGTTTTCTCTGGGTATATGCCCAGTACTGGGACTGCTGGGTCATATGGTAATTCTATTTTTAGTTTTTTAAGGAACCTCCATACTGTTCTCCATAGTGGCTGTATCAATTTACATTCCCACCAACAGTGCAAGAGGGTTCCCTTTTCTCCACACTCTCTCCAGCATTTGTTGTTTGTAGATTTTCTGATGATGCCCATTCTAACTGGTGTGAGGTGATACCTCATTGGAGTTTTGATTTGCATTTCTCTAATAATTAGTGATGTTGAGCAGCTTTTCATGTGCTTCTTGGCCATCTGTATGTCTTCTTTGGAGAAATGTCTATTTAGGTCTTCTGCCCATTTTTGGATTGGGTTGTTTGTTTTTTTAATATTGAGCTGCATGAGCTGTTCATATATTTTGGAGATTAATCCTGTGTCCGTTGATTTGTTTGCAAATATTTTCTCCCATTCTGAGGGTTGTCTTTTCGTCTTGTTTATGGTTTCCTTTGCTGTGCAAAAGCTTTGAAGTTTCATTAGGTCCCATTTGTTTATTTTTGTTTTTATTTCCATTACTCTAGGAGGTGGATCAAAAAAGATCTTGCTGTGATTTATGTCAAAGAGTGTTCTTCCTATGTTTTCCTCTAAGAGTTTTATAGTGTCCGGTCTTACATTTAGGTCTCTAATCCATTTTGAGTTTATTTTTGTGTATGGTGTTAGGGAGTGTTCTAATTTCATTCTTTTACATGTAGCTGTCCAGTTCTCCCACCACCATTTATTGAAGAGACTGTTTTTTCTCCACTGTATATCCTTACCTCCTTTGTTATAGATTAGTTGACCATAGGTGCGTGGGTTTATCTCTGGGCTTTCTATCTTGTTCCATTGATCTATGTTTCTGTTTCTGTGCCAGTACCATATTGTCTTGATTACTGTATCTTTGTAGTATAGTCTGAAGTCAGGGAGTCTGATTCTTCCAGCTCCGTTTTCTTCCCTCAAGACTGCTTTGGCTATTCGGGATCTTTTGTGTCTCCATACAAATTTTTTTTTTTTTTTAAATAAATTTATTTATTTATTTATTTTTGGCTGCGTTGCGTCTTTGTTGCTGCGTGCGGGCTTTCTCTAGTTGCAGCAAGCGGGGGCTACTCCTCGTTGTGGTGTGCGGGCTCCTCACTGTGGTGGCTTCTCTTGTTGCAGAGCACGGGCTCTAGGCGCACGGGATTCAGTAGTTGTGGCTCATAGGCTTTCTTAGAGCACAGGCTCAGTAATTGTGGCGCACAAGCTTAGTTGCTCTGCGGCATGTGGGATCTTCCCAGACCAGGGCTCGAACCCGTGTCCCCTGCATTGGCAGGCGAATACTTAACCACTGTGCCACCAGGAGTCCTCCATACAAATTTTAAGAGTTTTTGTTCTAGTTCCATAAAAAATGCCATTGGTAGTTTGATAGGGATTGCATTGACTCTGTAGGTTGCTTTGGGTAGTATAGTCATTTTCACAGTATTGATACTTCCAATCCAAGAACATGGTATATATCTCCATCTGTTGGTATCATCTTTAATTTCTTTCATCAGTGTCTTATAGTTTTCTGCATACAGGTCTTTTGTCTCCCTAGGTAGGTTTATTCCTAGGTATTTTATTCTTTTTGTTGCAATGGTAAATGGGAGTGTTTCCATAATTTCTCTTTCAGATTTTTCATCATTAGTGTATAGGAATGCAAGAGATTTCTGTGCATTAATTTTGTATCCTGCAACTTCACGAAATTCATTGATTAGCTCTAGTAGTTTTCTGGTGGCATCCTTAAGATTCTCTATGTATAGTATCATGTCATCTGCAAACAGTGACAGTTTTACTTCTTCTTTTCCAACTTGTACTCCTTTTATTTCTTTTTCTTCTCTGATTGCCACGGCTAGCACTTTGAAAACTATGTTGAATAATAGTGGTGAGAGTGGACATCGTTGTCTTGTTCCTGATCTTAGAGGAAACGCTTTCAGTGTTTCACCATTGAGAATGATGTTTGCTATGGGTTTCTTGTATATGGCCATTATTATGTTGAGGTAGGTTCCCTCTTTGCCCACTTTCTGGAGAGTTTTTATCATAAATGGGTGTTGAATTTTGTCAAAAGCTTCTTCTGCATCTACTGAGGTGATCATATGGTTTTTATTCTTCAATTTGTTAATATGGCGTATCACATTGATTGATTTGCGTATACTGAAGAATCCTTGCATCCCTGGGATAAATCCCACTGGATCTTGGTGTATGATCCTTTTACTGTGTTGTTGGATTCTGCTTGCTAGTCTTTTGTTGAGGATTTTTGCATCTATATTCATCAGTGATATTGGTCTGTAATTTTCTTTTTTTGTAGTATCTTTGTCTGGTTTTGGTATCAGGGTGATGGTGGCCTCATAGAATGAGTTTGGGAGTGTTCCCTCCTCTGCAATTTTATGGAAGAATTTGAGAAGGATGGGTGTTAGCTCTTCTCTAAATGTTTGATAGAATTCACCTGTGAAGCCATCTGGTCCTGGGCTTTTGTTTGTTGGAAGATTTTTAATCACAGTTTCAATTTCATTACTTGTGATTGGTCTGTTCATATTTTCTATTTCTTCCTGGTTCAGTCTTGGAAGGTTATACCTTTCTAAGAATTTGGCCATTTCTTCCAGGTTGTCCATTTTATTGGCATAGAGTTGCTTGTAGTAGTCTCTTAGGATGCTTTGTATTTCTGCAGTGTCTGTTGTAACTTCTCCTTTTTCATTTCTAATTTTATTGATTTGAGTCCTCTTCCTCTTTTTCTTGATGAGTCAGGCTAATGGTTTATCAATTTTGTTTATCTTCTCCAAGAACCAGCTTTTAGTTTTATTGATCTTTGCTACTGTTTTCTTTGTTTCTATTTCATTTATTTCTGCTCTGATCTTTATGATTTCTTACCTTCTGCTAACTTTGGGTTTTGTTGGTTCTTCTTTCTCTAGTTCCTTTAGGTGTAAGGTTAGATTGTTTACTTGAGATTTTTCTTGTTTCTTGAGGTAGGCTTGTATAGCTATAAACTTCCCTCTTAGAACTGCTTTTGCTGCATCCCATAGGATTTGGATCATCGTGTTTTCATTGTCATTTGTCTCTAGGTATTTTTTTGATTTCCTCTTTGATTTCTTCAGTGATCTCTTGGGTATTTAGAACATATTGTTTAGCCTCCATGTGTTTGTGTTTTTTACGTTTTTTTCCCTGTAATTCATTTCTAATCTCATAGCATTGTGGTCAGAAAAGATGCTTGATATGATTTCAATTTTCTTAAATTTACTGAGGCTTGATTTGCGACCCAAGATGTGATCTATCCTGGAGAACGTTCCATGTGCACTTGAAAAGAAAGTGTAATCTGCTGGTTTTGGGTGGAATGTCCTATAAATATCAATTAAACCTATCTGGTCTATTGTGTCATTTAAAGCTTCTGTTTCCTTATTTATTTTCATTTTGGATGATCTGTCCATTGGTGTAAGTGAGGTGTTAAAGTCCCCCACTATTACTGTGTTACTGTCGATTTCCTCTTTTATAGCTGTTAGCAGTTGCCTTATGTATTGAGGTGCTCCTATGTTGGGTGCATATATATTTATAATTGTTATATCTTCTTCTTGGATTGATCCCTTGATCATTATGTAGTGTCCTTCTTTGTCTCTTGTAACATTCTTTATTTTAAAGTCTATTTTATCTGATATATGAGTATTGCTACTCCAGCTTTCTTTTGATTTCCATTTGCATGGAATATCTTTTTCCATCCCCTCACTTTCAGTCTGTGTGTGTCCCTAGGTCTGAAGTGGGTCTCTTGTAGACAGCATATATATGGGTCTTGTTTTTGTATCCATTCAGCAAGCCTGTGTCTTTTGGTTGGAGCATTTAATCCATTCACGTTTAAGGTAATTATTGATAGGTGTGTTCCTATGACCATTTTCTTAATTGTTTTGGGTTTGTTTTTGTAGGTCCTTTTCTTCTCTTGTGTATCCCACTTAGAGAAGTTCCTTTAGCTTTTGTTGTAGAGCTGGTTTGGTGGTGCTGAATTCTCTTAGCTTTTGCTTGTCTGTAAAGCTTTTGATTTCTCCATCAAATCTGAATGAGATCCTTGCCGGGTAGAGTACTCTTGGTTGTAGGTTCTTCCCGTTCATCACTTTAAGTATATCATGCCACTCCCTTCTGGCTTGTAGAGTTTCTGCTGAGAAATCAGCTGTTATCCTAATGCGAGTTCCCTTGTATGTTATTTGTCGTTTTTCCCTTGCTGCTTTCAATAATTTTTCTATGTCTTTAATTTTTGCCAATTTGATTACTATGTGTCTCGGCGTGTTTCTCCTTGCATTTATCCTGTATGGGACTCGCTGCGCTTCCTGGACTTGGGTGGCTATTTCCTTTCCCGTGTTTGGGAAGTTTTCAACCATAATCTCTTCAAATATTTTCTCTGGTCCTTTTTCTCTCTCTTCTCCTTCTGGGACCCCTATAATGTGAATGTTGTTGTGTTTAATGTTGTCCCAGAGGTCTCTTAGTCTGTCTTCGTTTCTTTTCATTCTGTTTTCTTTATTCTGTTCCGCAGCAGTGAATTCCACCATTCTGTCTTCCAGGTCACTTATCCGTTCTTCTGCCTCAGTTTTTCTGCTATTGATTTCTTCTAGTGTAGTTTTCATTTCAGTTATTGTATTGTTCATCTCTGTTTGTGTGTTCTTTAATTCTTCTAGGTCTTTGTTAAACATTTCTTGCATCTTCTCGATCTTTGCCTCCATTCTTTTTCCGAGGTCCTGGATCATCTTCACTATCATTATTCTGAATTCTTTTTCTGGAACGTTGCCTATCTCCACTTCATTTATTTGTTTTTCTGGGGTTTTATCTTGTTCCTTCATCTGGTACGTAGCCCTCTGCCTTTTCATCGTGTCTGTGTTTCTGTGAATGTGGTTTTTGTTCCACAGGCTGCAGGATTGTAGTTCTTCTTGCTTCTGCTGTCTGCCCTCTGGTGGATGAGGCTATCTAAGAGGCTTGATGGGAGGGACTACTGGTGGGTAGAGCTGACTGTTGCTCTGGTGGGCAGAGCTCAGTAAAACTTTAATCCGCTTGACTGCTGATGGGTGGGGTTGTGTTACCTCCCCATTGGTTGTTTGGCCTGAGGCAACCCAACACTGGAGCCTACCTGGGCTCTTTGGTGGGGCTAATGGCAGACTCTGGGAGGGCTCATGCCAAGGAGTACTTCCCAGAACTTCTGCTGCCAGTGTCCTTGCCCCCACGGTGAGCCACAGCCACCCCCCCCCCGCCTCTGCAGGAGACCCTCCAACACTAGCAGGTAGGTCTGGTTCAGTCTCCCCTGGGGTCACTGCTCCTTCCCATGGGTCCCGATGCGCACACTACTTTGTGTGTGCCCTCCAAGAGTGGAGTCTCTGTTTCCCCCAGTCCTGTCGAAGTCCTGCAATCAAATCTCACTAGCCTTCAAAGTCTGATTCTCTAGGAATTCCTCCTCCCGTTGCCGGACCCCCAGGTTGGGAAGCCTGACGTGGGGCTCAGAACCTTCACTCCAGTGGGTGGACTTCCGTGGTATAAGTGTTCTCCGGTCTGTGAGTCACCCACCCAGCAGTTACGGGATTTGATTTTACTGTGATTGCGCCCCTCCTACCGTCTCATTGTGGCTTCTCCTTTGTCTTTGGATGTGACGTATCTTTTTTGGTGAGTTCCAGTGTCTTCCTGTCGATGACTGTCCAGCAGCTAGTTGTGATTCTGGTGTTCTCACAAGAGGGAGTGAGAGCACGTCCTTCTACTCCGCCATCTTGGTTCAGGCCGCTACATTGGAAAATTAATTTATCTAATACATTCCTACAGCTCAGGGATCAGCAAACTTTTTCTGCAAAGGGCAAGATAGTAAATATTTTTGGCATTTTGGGCCATATGGGCTCTGTCAGAAGTATTCGACTCTGCTGTGGTGGTACAGTAGACAATACACAAAGAACTGGGCTGTGTTCCAATAAAACTTTATTTCTAAAACCAGGCAGTGGGCCATCGTTTCCCAACCTCTGCTATGATTGATTTAAAAACTGTAAAAATTCAACCATCTAATTCTTAGTTTACTTTTTTTTCTATGCCTATAAAACATTTTTTTTAAACCCTCATCCACTGAAGTGCTTCATCTGAATAAAGTTTTTGTTTTCTTAAGACTGTATATAAAGAGACTTCTACTTATTGACCTTGAAAGAAAATAACATATGAAAATTCCCTTAAAACAGAAAAAAATTATTTAAAGACAGAACACTAACAACACGAAGTCAGAGCTAAGGAGTTGCAAATAGGAGACTAGTTACCTGATGTTCTTCCAAAAATCAGACAGACCTAAAAGGAGAACCTCAAAGATGACCAGCATACCTGTGAAGGATTACTGGCTTCATGATTATGCTTATCTCCTCCTTAGTCATCTCTCTTTCCTGTATCTTCTACCGGTGCCATCTGACACCAGACACAGAGATAACCCAGAATATATAAGTAACTCTAACAACTTGATAATAACGAACAACCCAATTTTAAGAATGCACAGAAAGATTTAAAGGGACAATTCCCAAATGATATACAAATGACTGATAAGGACATAAAAAGATGCTCAACATGCTAGTCATCAAAGAAACGCAAATTGTAACACATCAACAAAAAGGAACACAATACCAGGACTTCCCTGGTGGTCCAGTGGGTAAGACTCTGTGCTCCCAGTGCAGGGGGCCCGGGTTCTATCCCGGATCGGAACTAGATCCCACATGCATGCCGCAACTAAGAGTTCGCATGCCACAACTAAGAAGCCCGCATGCTGCAACTAAAAGATCCCACATGCCGCAACTAAGACCCAGCACCGCCAAAATAAATAAATAAAAATAAATCTTTAAAAAAAAAAAAAAAAGAACACACTACCATCCAACAACATGGATGAATACTAGAAGCATTAGGCTAAGCGAAAGATGCCAGGCACACAACAAAACTACATACTGTATTATCCTATTTACATGAAACTTTAGACAAGACAAAATTAGTGACAAAAAGCAGATCAGTCCCTGGCACTGATGGGAAAAAACTGACTACAAAGGGGCACATTAGGGGGCACGATAAATCTTTTGATGGTGATGGAAATATTCCATATCTTGATTATAATGGTGCTAACACAACTACATACAATAGCTAAAACTTAAACTGTATATATTACATGTGTGAATTTTATTATATATAAATTATATCACAATAAAGCTGAGAAAATTAGCAAACCAAATCCAGCAATGTATTTTTTTAAAAAAATCACAATCAAGCTGAGTTTATTTAAGAATGTAAGGATAATATAATATTAGAAAATCCAATTATTCACCACATTAACAGAGTTTTTAAAAACACCTTAAAAAGAATGAAATAATGCCATTTACAGCGACATGGATGGATCTGGAGATTGTCATACTAAGTTAAGTAAGCCAGACAGAGAAAGACAAATATCATATGATATTGTTTATATGTGGAATCTAAAAAAATGGTACAAATGATCTTATTTACAAAACAGAAATACAGTCACAGATGTAGAAAACAAAGTTAAGGTTATGGGGTGGGGGGAGGGATAAATTGGGAGACTGCGATGGATGTATACACACTACTATATATAAAACAGATAAATAATAAGAACCTACTGTATAGCACAGGGAACTCTACTCAATACTCTGTAGTTACCTGTATGGGAAAAGAATCTAAAAAAGAGTGGATATATATGTATAACAGATTTACTTTGCTGTACAGCAGAAGCTAACATAATATTGTAAATCAACTATACTCAAATAAAAATTAATTTTAAAAAATCCTCCCCCCCAAAAACCCACCTTAAAATCACCTCTATAATTACAGAAAAGCATTCACTAAAACCCAATTCCACTCATGAGCATGAATAAAACTAGAAATAGAAGATCAATTCCTTAACTTGATAAAGGGTCTCCTCTAAAACCCCATATACTTATTGGTGAAATATTGTAAGCAATCAATGCCTTTCAACTCCAAAAGATAAAGATGTCTAGTATCAATGCTTCTATTCAATATTTACTCAAGAGTCAAGCCATAGCAGCAGGACAGTTAACCAACCGTAATGGGTACAAGGATTGGAAAGAAAGAAATAAAATTATCCTTTTGTACACACAAGATGACTTTCTATATAGAACCAAGAGACTCTACCACCCAATAGTAGAATTAACATGCAGGTTCAGCAAGGTTGCTAGATAAAAGTCCAATATTTTAAAAATTAATTACATTCCTATACACCAGCAAATAAACATTAATTTCAAAAAGATATGAATATACAACAAAAAGTATAAACCACCTAGGAATAAACCTAACACAAGATATATAAAACCTTTACAAAGAACATAAGTAGACTGAAAGACATAAAAGGAGACAAAAAAATGGAAAGATCTATCATGCTTATGGATGGGAAGACTTACTATCACTAATATTTTTTCTTCATTTTAATGTATAAATTCAATACAATTCTTATTACATGCCAGCAAGACTTTTGGTGTAATCTGATGAGCAATTACTAAAATTTACATATAAGAGAAACATGTTAAATGTCCAGCAATAGAGAATAGATGACTGCGGCTAATTCAGAAATGAAACAGTCAATACTGTTAAAATAAGAGAACCAGAGCTCTATGTATCGAAAAGATAAATCCCAAAACAATGTAAAAATATTTGGTAAAAAGAGTATGTTGCAGGAAAAATATGGATAGTATGATACTTCCATAAAAACCATTTTAATATTTATATATGATAAGGGATTGATTTACATATGATACATTTACATACATATATGTAGTAAAATATTTTTCAAAAGCAAGGGAATAATAAACATCAAATTCAGGATACTGACTAATGCAAAGGGAAGGAAAGGAATGGAATCAGGCAGAGTCACAAATTGTAGCTCTAACATTTCACTTCGTTAAGAGATCTGAAGCAAATTATAAGACAAAACATTAAAATTTGACAAAGCTAAGGGTGGGTACATGAGTGTTCGTTATAGTGTGCTTTTTTCCTACTTTGCAAACTTGAAATATTTCCTAAGAAAAGAAAGATCACTAGCTGCGATGGGGAAAATGGTGAGATCATAATGCAAGAAGAGACTACCTACAAGGTTATTATAGTGGGAGATGATTGTGGCCTTAGATAGGAGTAGCAATAGGAATGGAAAAATAGGGATAAATTTCAAAAATAATTAGAGTTACGATAAATAGGACTTGTTGAATGATTAGACAAATATCATATGATAGCACTTATATGTGGAATCTAAAATATGACACAAATGAACTTATTTACGAAACAGAAACAGACTCACAGACATAGAGAACAGACTTGTGGTTGCCAAGGGAGAAGGGATGAGGGGGAGGGATGGATTGGGAGTTTGGGATTAGCAGGTGTAAACTGCTAATATAGAGTTCTCTCTATAATTATAATATAATTATAATTATACAGAGAACGGATAAACAACAAGGTCCTACTGTACAGCACAGGGAACTATATTCAGTATCCTATAATAAACCATAATGGAAAAGAATATGAAAAAATATATATGTATAACTGAATCACTTCGCTGTACACCAGAAACTAACACATTGTAATTCAACTATACTTCAATAAAAAATAAATTTAAAAAAGGATAGTGACGGGACTTCCCTGGTGGTCCACTGGTTAAGAATCCGCCTTCCAATGCAGGGGACGCGGGTTCGATCCCTGGTCGGGGAACTATGATCCCACACACCGCGGGGTAACTAAGCTCACATGCCACAACTAGAGAGAAGCCTGCGTGCCACAACTAGAGAGAAACCTGCACGCCGCAACGAAGAGCCAGCGTGCCACTAGTAAGACCTAAGGCAGCCAAATAAATAAATAAATATTTAAACAAACAAAACCTAACAACTGAGCTCAATACATATTTCTTTTAAAAAAAAAAAAAGGATAGTGACTATTTATACACTAAATATTTGTTCATACTTTGATAGTTTATTCAGATCCTCTTCTTCAAGCTACTAATCAGTTTCTTTGGATTAGTCATAAAGTCAAAGATTTATAACATGTTTACAAGCTCCTCACTCTCACTATTTCCCATGTTCTGCAATTTGTCCATACTGTTTCACAGAACATTCTGCTTTGCATTTCTCTGCTGATGTTTTCAGCTCCCAGTTCTGGAGAGCTAGGCTCAGTTACCCATGTCCACCTTCTATCTATCAAAGCCTTTTTAGGACAATACCATTCACAGGGAAAATATGAGTAAGACAACAAAGGAGGACAGAAAAAAGAACATGGCAAGAAAGGTGTTACTTTCCTACACTGGAATATGAAAAAGAGTATAGCTGATTTTTATGGACCTGCTCTTTTTGGTATACTAGTTTGGCTGTCGTAACGAAGTATCATAGACTAGGTGGCTTAAACAACAGAGATTTATTTTCTCACAATTCTGGAAGCTAGAAGTCTGAGGTGTTGTCAGGGTTGGTTTCTTCTGGAGCCTTTCTTGTTGACTTGTAAGTAGCTTTCTTCTCCCTGTGTCTTCACATGGTCTTCCCCTCTGAAGATACCTGTGTCCAAATTCCCTTTGTATAAGAACATCAGTCATATTGGATTAGGGCCAAACCTAGTGACCTCATTTGAACTTGATTACCTCCTTAAAGACCCTACCTCCGAATTCATTCACATTCTGAAGTACTGAGGGTTAGGACTTCAACATATACATTTTTAGGGGACATAATTCTGCCCTATAATAGTGAAGATGGGAAGGGATGAAAAAAATACTTAGGTTAAGGAGGTTGAGCAGCTTTTACTGAACCAAATTTTAGTATTCTCTCATTCATTCATTTGAAAATAGTTGAATATCTACAAGGTATCCTACTGCTGAGGATAGAGCTCAAGGAGTAATTCTGAGGTTTTTAGCCTGAGCAACTGGAAGGATGGCATTGCTATTTACTGAGATGGGGGAAAATGTGAAAGATGGGGGGTTGGGGGTATAGTTTGAGATCAGGACAAAGTTTGAAATGCCTAGTAGATATTCAAATGGGGATGCTACATAGGCAGCTGGATATAAAAGTCTGAAGATGAGGCCTGTGGCGGGAAAGTTGTCAACTGATGATACATAGATGCTATTTAAAGCTTGAAACTGGATATATTAGAGGAAGTGAGTATAGAGTAGAGGTTCAAGGACTGATCTTTAAGTACTCTAATTTGGGGGATCACACAAGATAAGAAGAAACTAAAAAAGGAGACTGGGGCCTCCCTGGTGGCGCAGTGGTTGAGAATCTGCCTGCCAATGCAGGGGACACGGGTTCGAGCCCTGGTCTGGGAAGATGCCACATGCCGTGGAGCAACTAGGCCCGTGAGCCACAACTACTGAGCCTGCGCGTCTGGAGCCTGTGCTCCGCAACGAGAGGCCACGACAGTGAGAGGCCCACGCACCGCGATGAAGAGTGGCCCCCGCTCACCGCAACTAGAGAAAGCCCTCGCACAGAAACGAAGACCCAACACAGCAAAAATTAATTAATTAATTAATTAATTTTTAAAAATAAATTTATAAAAAAGGAGACTGAAAACGAGCAGCACTATGTCAAGTTGTTACATTATGCGGTACACCTTAAACTTATACAGAGCTGTATGTTGACTATATTTCAATAAAAATGAAAGGAGGGACTTCCCTGGTGGTGCAGTGGTTAAGAATCTGCCTGCCAATGCAGGGACATGGGTTCGAGCCCTGGACCAGGAAGATCCCACATGCCACGGAGCAACTAAGCCCGTGCCCCACAACTACTGAGCGTGCACTCTAGAGCCCATGAGCCACAACTACTGAGCCCGAGAGCCACAACTACTGAGCCCGAGAGCCACAACTACTGAAGCCCATGCGCCTAGAGCCCATGCTCCGCAACAAGAGAAGCCACCGCAATGAGAAGCCCGCGCACCACAACGAAGAATAGTCCCGCTTGCCGCAACTAGAGAAAGCCTGCATGCAGCAACGAAGACCCAACACAGCTAAAAATAAATAAATAAATAAATAAATAATTTTTAAAAAGAAAGAAAATGAGCAGCCAGGGAAATTGGAAAAAAACAGAAGCCAAGTAAAGAGTATAATCTTCCAAACTGTAGGCATTGTGAATTTCAAAATTAAATATACAATTATTCATATAGGAATACATTCTAGCTGTTTAGGTTATTATAGAGATTAGACCTATGATTAAGAAAATACCTCTCAATAAACAAGTGGAACCTTATCAAACTTACAAGCTTTTCCACAGCAAAAGAAACCATAAACAAAACAAAAAGACAACCTACAGAATGGGAGAAAATATTTGCAAATGATGCGACTGACAAGGGATTAATTTCCAAAATATACAAACAGCTCATACAACTTGACAACAAAAAAAACAAACAACCCAACCGAAAAATGGGCAGAAGACCTAAAGAGACATTCTCCAAAGAAGAAATACAGATGGCCAATAGGTACATGAGAAGATGCTCAACATTGCTAATTATTAGAGAAATGCAAATCAAAACTACGATGAGGTATCACCTCACACCGGTCAGAATGGCCATCATTAAAAAGTCTACAAATAACAGATGCTGGAGAGGGTGTGGAGAAAAGGGAACCCTCCTACACTGTTGGTGGGAATGTAAATTGGTGCAGCCACTGTGGAGAACAGTATGGAGGTTCCTCAGAAAACTAAAAATAGAATTACCAAATGATCCAGCAATCCCACTCCTGGGCATATATCCAGACAAAACTATAATTCAAAAAGATACATGCACCCCTATGCCCACAGCAGCACTATTCACAATAGCCAAGACATGGAAACAACCTAAATGTCCACTGACAGATGAATGGATAAAGAAGATGTGGTACACATATACAATGGAATACTACTCAGCCATAAAAAAAGAACCAAATAATGCCATTTGCTGCAACATGGATGCAACTAGAGATTATCATACTAAGTGAAGTAAGTCAGAAAGAGAAAGACAAATACCATATGATATCACTTACATGTGGAATCTGAAATATGACACAAATGAACCTATCTATGAAACAGAAACAGAATCAGGGACATAGAGAATAGACTGGTGGTTGCCAAGGGGGAAGGGGTTGGGAGAGGGCTGGATTGGGAATTTGAGATTAGCAGATGCAAACTGGTATAGAATGGATAAACAATAAGATCTTACTGTATAGCACAGGAAACTACAGTCAATATCTTGTGATAAACCATAATGGAAAAGAAAAAGAAAAAGAATGTATATATATATATGTATAACTGAGTCACTTTGCTGTACAGCAGTAATTACCACAACACTGTAATTCAACTATACTTCAATAACAAAATAAATTTAAAAAAAGAAAATACCTTGCAAAACCAAGTATTTTAAAACTTTGGCTTTGTCAAAGCATCAACAAGCAAGAATATAATTACAAAGAAGGTTAGAACAAATATGTTATTTGTGGCAAAGGATACAAAAGCATTTAAGAGACTGCACACAGCTCTCCCTCCAGAACTTAATTGGGACAAGTCAAGCACAATGGCTAAAGGCTTTAGGACAGATAAAACAGTTAATACATAATCTTGCTTCCTCTCCCAATTTAAGACTATCTCTTAGTTGAAACAGAATATATAGTAAAGATGAAAAGGCTAGTTTGTAGCAAAAGATAAGAAGAAAAGGGCAGTTTGACAAAGGGACCAAATTCCAAACCAGCTGGAAATTTAAGTCCTTAAAGAGTCCAAGGCAGGCTATTGTAGAAGAAAGAAGTGGGCATGAAACTAGATGATTTGACTTTGAATCTTGATTGTTCTGCCAATTTATCAGCTTTGGGACCTTGCACAAGTCACTCCAGAGTTCTGCTTTCCTCATCTGTAACATGGGAGGAAGGGAGGTGTTGAAAGGCCAATAAAGTAACAACTAAGAAAGTGCTCTGTTACACTATTCAAGTATCAGATATTATTAGACAGCTATCTATCAGGAGTGTATTAACAATCATTATACCACTATATGTTGAAAGTAACTAAAGGGTCTCTTCCAATGCTAATGATTTTAGTATTTAAAGATATGTTGTAATTGCCTGCCAACTTCAAAACTGTGTTGATAACCTTAATGCAAGTTAAAAGCAGCAGCAACACAGCTGACTTGATAATGTAAATAGGGAAAAGTGAAAAATGGATTGTTTCTTCCCAGATCCAACAAATGTTTATTTGGAATAATATAGTTATCTATTCTAACTGCACACCATCTGTTTCAAGTCTCCACCAAGTTAATATTTCTCACATGAACAGAATAACTTAAAATTACATTTGATTAGCATCTTGCCTTGAGGTGAATGTTACCCCTACTACAATCTAAATCTCAACCTCTTAACATTGTGTGGCAATTACTGCCCTGGCCAAACACATGCAGCCAAAGTCAGGTTAACTCGGAGAACTGAGGCTGTCAGAGAACAAGCCAACTCCAGTCTTCTCAGTCACATAAAATCCTTCTTACATGTTTTTTTCTGGAGACAGGAAGAAATAATGAATTTCTCACGCAGCTAATTAATGGCTTTCCCAAGATTCAAACCCAGGTGTCTCTGGTTCCACCTGCTGATGCATCTGTGCTACAATTTCTCTGGGACACAGAATGTTCTAGAACAATATACCAGTAAATCCTGACAGGTCAACTCTAAAATATATCACAATATATTACTTATCCCATCTACACTGTTCTACTTTAGCTCAAGCCACGTCATCTCTCACCTCTACTACTGCAACTGCCTCCTAACTATTCTTTCTCCTTCTGCTTTTGTCCCTTCCAATCCATTCTCCATGTAACAGCCAAAGTGCTGATTTTTTTAGATCTTGTCACAGATCTATTTAAACTCTTCTAATGGCTTCCCACTGTTCTTACAATAAAATACAAACTCTTACCTTGGCTTAGACGCAATGATCTACCCAGAAGTTCTCAAAGTGTGTTCTGGAAACCCTTGGAGGTTCTAGAGGGTCAAAGCCATTATCATCATTATCATCATCATCATCATCACCACAGGTTATCTGCCTTCTTTATTCTTACTCCTTTATGAGTACACAGTGGCTTTTTCCAGTAACTACTTGATGAATGATACTATAAGAGACTTGATGCAGAAGCAGACATGAGAATCCAGTTATCTTCCATTGAGCTGGTCATTAAAGAGGCTTGCAAAACTATTGAACAGAGCCACTCTTCTATTGCTTTGAAAGATATTTTTCATAAAAATCTTGTTTATATTAACGTGTAATGGGATTATTTTAAGGGAATATTTTAAAAATCTATTCTAATTTCTGATGGGAGTGTGTATCTTCCATAAAAAAAAAAATGTTCTTTGGGGATCCTTAACAATTTTTAGAGTGGAAAGAGATCCTGAAACCAAAGAATTTGAGAACTGCTGAGCTACCCCATGCCTATCTGTCCAATCTCATGTCCTCCTGTCCTGCCCTTGCTATGCATTAGCTATGATGATCTTCTTTCTACTTCTCAAGTGCCCTGAGAACCCCCACTTCAATGCCTTAACTCAGGCTATTCCTTTGGCCTAGAATTGGTTTCCCTCAAGTTGTTGAATGGCCTACTCCTTATCATTCAGATGTCAGCACAGATGTCCTCAGAGGGAGCTTCCCTAAGTTACTCTTTACTCTCCCTACCAGATCATCCCATGACCATTATTTTCTTCATTGCACTTATTACCATTGCACCAATCAAGCAAGCATTTAGTTTGCTTGATTGATCCCATCTTTGGGGAAATAAAGGCCTTTTCTATTTCTTTACCATATCTCTAGCACCTAGAGTAGGCAACACCAAATCACAATAATCAAAAGTGACACAGCCCCCAAGCTTGGCTGGACTTGAATTATCTTCTCTCACACCTCCCCATTTCCAGTGAGTCAGCCACAACCTTGTTACTTCTACCTCTTCATACCCATCTTCAACCCTCTCTCTACCCTCAAGAGCCACTGCCTTAGATTACTCTCTCATTTCTCTAACTGGACTCTCTCTGGGATTCAACCTATTCTGCACTTTCCTACCAGGTACCTATTTCATTAAGAATCCCCATTCTCTGCTGTGTTTTGTTCCTCAGACTGGCCTTCGTGGTTCTCAGTCACTAAACTCTGATACTCACCAGCATCCATTCTCATGAACAGTTCTATATCCCTATCCCAATTAGGAGGTTCTCCTGTAAGTCGTGGTCATTCTGTCTCCATTTCCTCAAACTCCTTCCTCCTTCTCTAGATACATTAAAATCTTCCCCAATGCTTTTGTTCCCATTTGTTGGTCCTGTTTTCATCATCTGTCACCATGCCTAGGACACTACCAAGCAAGAGTAGTGGTTTCATAATAACTGTTAGTTGATGAAGGGTGGGGGACATAAAAGGTAATTATGCTATTTAGTTTTGTTGTGTTACTGGCACAAGTATAAGCAAGTTATGCTTACTCTAATTCTAGGCCAGAGACTGTCCTATTAATCTTGAAAATTCATACCAGTTTACTTGACACTAGGGAGACAAAGCAAGTATGAAGATAGAGCTATATAACCCCATCAGTATCACTTTAAAAAAAATCACTCCTCAAAAATACAAGTACTATTAATGTATCATCACATATAATGAAGACAGTGTAATGTTATATTAAATCATGAAACCATTAATTGTGTTAACTATAGAGAAGCTGAATGTCTATGTTTTTAAATTGCTGGGAAATATCACAGACTAATGCAGACAACAAATCTTTCATTCATATAACTCTCTTCTCCATAGGCCTTTCCATCCCAAAGATGCTATATTTCTCCAGATTCATCCTCCCCCAAATATACACAGCTGTTACTCTTTTCAGACTGAAAAATATTAAATTTTAAAAGCTGTCAACTTTTGCTATTTTAATTATATTTTATTAAGTAATAATGTTTGTCCAATGCAAAGACCTATGTGCCCAGTCCTATCTTCCAAACAGTAAGGTAACCACCAAGTTAACTGTAACTTTAAAAGTTTTTTTTTCTAAATCACATTACCATGCTCAGTTAACTTGGATGTACAAATATTTTTCTTTTCTGTACATATTTATTCTACAAACTTTAAAAAGCACTTTCCAATGCTAGGGCTCCACTTGGTTCCATGTCTCTTAATATTTGAAAAATTGATTCATGTTTCCCCTGTCTGAAGACATCAGTTTCTGCCTTGGGGTAGACAACCACAAAAACTGCAGACCTAGGAGTACCAGGGATCAAAGATCAAGCTCTCTTCCAAGATGAGAAGCCCCTGGAAAACCTCCCTGACTGGCTGACACCCAGCTTGTGTGAGGTAACTTTGAGCGCTTTATAAACAAGGAAACAGACGTTTCAGGAGGAACTATTCTATCAAAGAGCTAGAAAAGTAGCAGAGCCTCAATTTGAATCCTGATCTGTAAGAATCCAGAGACCTTGTTTTTTCTACCACTGTATCATCTTCCTACATCAGCAAATACAACACCTGCCATTGCTGGATAACTAAGAAGTAGTTCTTGGTAAAGGTCACTAACTGGTAATAGTTCTGTCTTCTGGAGTCTTACCATTGTTAAATATTTGAAGAAAACTATCTCATCATGACTAATCAAAAGACTACTGTTTGTGCAAACCCACTAAACCTTATATTCCTGCTACACACAGAGAAGCCAAGAAAAAAATGGAGCTCTATGTGTTTGATTCAATCTGGTTTCTAACAGGTCACTTATTAAACCCTCTTTCTGAGGTAACAAGGACTTTAAAACAATAACAAAAACAAACTAGCTTAGAGTTTGATGATTTCTTTTAACTACTTTCTGGAAGCTCTCTGTGGGCAAGACAATGGGATTACAGACATTTTTGAGTTTATGAGCAAATGTGCTCCTGAGTCATGTCAAAATATGCACTAAATTTTAATTATTAGAGAAAGCCTCTGGTGAATCCATGTGTAAGGCAATGATTCCTTCTAAACATTATACAACTTAGCACAGATTCACATGTTTTCTAAGTGTAGATTTTTGCATAGGATTTCATAATATAGAGCTGTATTGCCCAATGTGGTGGCCATTAGCCACATGTAGCTAATGAGTGCTAGAAATGTGGCTGATCTAGACTGAGATGGGCTGTAAGTAAAACAATGCTTTTGAAGATTTAGTACTAAAAAAGCCATTGTAGGGAATTCCCTGGTGGTCCAGTGGTTAGACTCCATGCTTTCACTGCCGAGGGCCTGGGTTCAATCCCTGGTTAGGGAACTAAGATCCCACAAGCCATGAGGTGTGGCCAAAATAAATAAATTAAAAATTAAAAGCAAATGTAAAATATCTCAAGAGTTTTTATAATGACTGTATGTTAAAATGATCTTTTAGACATAGTATATTAACTTAAATATATCATTAAAAGTAATTTCATGTTTCTTTTCTTTATTTTAATAAAGCCACAAGAAAATTTTACATACATGCTCCCTATTATAAGCCTACGTGGCTTGCATTATATTTCATTTGGACAGCTCTGATGTAGAAATATGACACAGTAATAGAAAAAACATGGTGTCTAGATTCAGACAGATCTGTATTCAAATTGAGGCTCTGCTACTTTTCTAACTCTTTAATAATAGGAATAGTTCCTCCTGAAAAGTTTGTTTCCTTGTTTATAAAATGCAGTGAATACTGTGCAGCTGCTAGGGTTGCTGTTGACAAGCAAATGAAATAAAAATAGAAAAATCGAGGAGGAACCAAGATGGCGGAGTAGAAGGACGTGCTCTCACTCCCTCTTGTGAGAACACCAGAACCACAACTAGCTGCTGGACAATCATCGACAGGAAGACACTGGAACTCAACAAAAAAGACACCCCACATCCAAAGACAAAGGAGAAGCCACAATGAGACGGTAGGAGGGGCGCAATCACAGTAAAATCAAATCCCATAACTGCTGGGTGGGTGACTCACAGACCGGAGAACACTTATACCACGGAAGTCCACCCACTGGAGTGAAGGTTCTGAGCCCCACGTCAGGCTTCCCAACCTGGGGGTCCGGCAACGGGAGGAGGAATTCCTAGAGAATCAGACTTTGAAGGCTAGTGGGATTTGATTGCAGGACTTCGACAGGACTGGGGGAAACAGAGACTCCACTCTTGGAGGGCACACACAAAGTAGTGTGCGCACTGGGACCCAGGGGAAGGAGCACTGACCCAGGGGGAGACTGAACCAGACCTACCTGCTAGTGTTGGAGGGTCTCCTGCAGAGGCGAGGGTGGCTCTGTTTCACCGCTGGGACAAGGACACTGGCAGCAGAAGTTCTGGGAAGTACTCCTTGGCGTGAGCCCTCCCAGAGTCTGCCATTAGCCCCACCAAAGAGCCCAGGTAGGCTTCAGTGTTGGGTTGCCTCAGGCCAAACAACCAACAGGGAGGTAACCCAACCCCACCCATCAGCAGTCAAGCGGATTAAAGTTTTACTGAGCTCTGCCCACCAGAGCAACAGTCAGCTCTACCCACCAGTAGTCCCTCCCATCAAGCCTCTTAGATAGCCTCATCCACCAGAGGGCAGACAGCAGAAGCAAGAAGAACTACAATCCTGCAGCCTGTGGAACAAAAACCACATTCACAGAAACACAGACACGATGAAAAGGCAGAGGGCTACGTACCAGATGAAGGAACAAGATAAAACCCCAGAAAAACAAATAAATGAAGTGGAGATAGGCAACGTTCCAGAAAAAGAATTCAGAATAATGATAGTGAAGATGATCCAGGACCTCGGAAAAAGAATGGAGGCAAAGATCGAGAAGATGCAAGAAATGTTTAACAAAGACCTAGAAGAATTAAAGAACACACAAACAGAGATGAACAATACAATAACTGAAATGAAAACTACACTAGAAGAAATCAATAGCAGAAAAACTGAGGCAGAAGAACGGATAAGTGACCTGGAAGACAGAATGGTGGAATTCACTGCTGCGGAACAGAATAAAGAAAACAGAATGAAAAGAAACGAAGACAGACTAAGAGACCTCTGGGACAACATTAAACACAACAACATTCACATTATAGGGGTCCCAGAAGGAGAAGAGAGAGAAAAAGGACCAGAGAAAATATTTGAAGAGATTATGGTTGAAAACTTCCCAAACACGGGAAAGGAAATAGCCACCCAAGTCCAGGAAGCGCAGCGAGTCCCATACAGGATAAATGCAAGGAGAAACACGCCGAGACACATAGTAATCAAATTGGCAAAAATTAAAGACATAGAAAAATTATTGAAAGCAGCAAGGGAAAAACGACAAATAACATACAAGGGAACTCGCATTAGGATAACAGCTGATTTCTCAGCAGAAACTCTACAAGCCAGAAGGGAGTGGCATGATATACTTAAAGTGATGAACGGGAAGAACCTACAACCAAGAGTACTCTACCCGGCAAGGATCTCATTCAGATTTGATGGAGAAATCAAAAGCTTTACAGACAAGCAAAAGCTAAGAGAATTCAGCACCACCAAACCAGCTCTACAACAAAAGCTAAAGGAACTTCTCTAAGTGGGATACACAAGAGAAGAAAAGGACCTACAAAAACAAACCCAAAACAATTAAGAAAATGGTCATAGGAACACACCTATCAATAATTACCTTAAACGTGAATGGATTAAATGCTCCAACCAAAAGACACAGGCTTGCTGAATGGATACAAAAACAAGACCCATATATATGCTGTCTACAAGAGACCCACTTCAGACCTAGGGACACACACAGACTGAAAGTGAGGGGATGGAAAAAGATATTCCATGCAAATGGAAATCAAAAGAAAGCTGGAGTAGCAATACTCATATATCAGATAAAATAGACTTTAAAATAAAGAATGTTACAAGAGACAAGGAAGGACACTACATAATGATCAAGGGATCAATCCAAGAAGAAGATATAACAATTATAAATATATATGCACCCAACATAGGAGCACCTCAATACATAAGGCAACTGCTAACAGCTATAAAAGAGGAAATCGACAGTAACACAGTAATAGTGGGGGACTTTAACACCTCACTTACACCAATGGACAGATCATCCAAAATGAAAATAAATAAGGAAACAGAAGCTTTAAATGACACAATAGACCAGATAGGTTTAATTGATATTTATAGGACATTCCACCCAAAACCAGCAGATTACACTTTCTTTTCAAGTGCACATGGAACGTTCTCCAGGATAGATCACATCTTGGGTCGCAAATCAAGCCTCAGTAAATTTAAGAAAATTGAAATCATATCAAGCATCTTTTCTGACCACAACGCTATGAGATTAGAAATGAATTACAGGGAAAAAAACGTAAAAAACACAAACACATGGAGGCTAAACAATACGTTACTAAATACCCAAGAGATCACTGAAGAAACCAAAGAGGAAATCAAAAACTACTTAGAGACAAATGACAATGAAAACACGACGATCCAAAACCCATGGGATGCAGCAAAAGCAGTTCTAAGAGGGAAGTGTATAGCTATACAAGCCTACCTCAAGAAACGAGAAAAATCTCAAGTAAACAATCTAACCTTACACCTAAAGGAACTAGAGAAAGAAGAACCAACAAAACCCAAAGTTAGCAGAAGGTAAGAAATCATAAAGATCAGAGCAGAAATAAATGAAATAGAAAAAAAGAAAACAATAGCAAAGATCAATAAAACTAAAAGCTGGTTCTTGGAGAAGATAAACAAAATTGATAAACCATTAGCCTGACTCATCAAGAAAAAGAGGAAGAGGACTCAAATCAATAAAATTAGAAATGAAAAAGGAGAAGTTACAACAGACACTGCAGAAATACAAAGCATCCTAAGAGACTACTACAAGCAACTCTATGCCAATAAAATGGACAACCTGGAAGAAATGGACAAATTCTTAGAAAGGTATAACCTTCCAAGACTGAACCAGGAAGAAATAGAAAATATGAACAGACCAATCACAAGTAATGAAATTGAAACTGTGATTAAAAATCTTCCAACAGGGCTTCCCTGGTGGCGCAGTGGTTGAGAATCTGCCTGCCAATGCAGGGGACACGGGTTCCAGCCCTGGTCTGGGAAGATCCCACATGCCGTGGAGCAACTGGGCCCATGAGCCACAACTACTGAGCCTGCGCGTCTGGAGCCTGTGCTCCGCAACAAGAGAGGCCGCGACAGTGAGAGGCCGGCACACCGCAATGAAGAGTGGCCCCCGCTCGCCACAACTAGAGAAAGCCCTCGCATAGAAACGAAGACCCAACGTAGCCAAAACTAAATAAATTAATTAATAAATTAAAAAAAAAAATCTTCCAACAAACAAAAGTCCAGGACCAGATGGCTTCACAGGTGAAGTCTATCAAACATTTAGAGAAGAGCTAACAACCATCCTTCTCAAACTCTTCCAAAAAATTGCAGAGGAAGGAACACTCCCAAACTCATTCTATGAGGCCACCATCACCCTGATACCAAAACCAGACAAAGATACTACAGAAAAAGAAAATTACAGACCAATATCACTGATGAATATAGATGCAAAAATCCTCAACAAAATACTAGCAAACAGAATCCAACAACACATTAAAAGGATCATACACCATCAAGTGGGATTTATCCCAGGGATGCAAGGATTCTTCAGTATACGCAAATCAATCAATGTGATACACCATATTAACAAATTGAAGAATAAAAACCATATGATCACCTCAATAGATGCAGAAGAAGCTTTTGACAAAATTCAACACCCATTTATGATAAAAACTCTCCAGAAAGTGGGCAGAGAGGGAACCTACCTCAACATAATAAAGGCCATATATGACAAAACCACAGCAAACATCATTCTCAATGGTGAAACACTGAAAGCATTTCCTCTAAGATCAGGAACGAGACAAGGATGTCCACTCTCACCACTATTATTCAACATAGTTCTGGAAGTCCTAGCCACGGCAATCAGAGAAGAAAAAGAAATAAAAGGAATACAAATTGGAAAAGAAGAAGTAAAACTGTCAGTGTTTGCAGATGACATGATACTATACATAGAGAATCCTAAAAATGCCACCAGAAAACTACTAGAGCTAATCAATGAATTTGGTAAAGTTGCAGGATACAAAATTAATGCACAGAAATCTCTTGCGTTCCTATCTATATATACTAATGATGAAAAATCTGAAAGAGAAATTATGGAAACACTCCCATTTACCACTGCAACAAAAAGAATAAAATACCTAGGAATAAACCTACCTAGGGAGACAAAAGACCTGTATGCAGAAAACTATAAGACACTGATGAAAGAAATTAAAGATGATACCAACAGATGGAGATATATACCATGTTCTTGGATTGGAAGAATCAATACTGTGAAAATGACTATACTACCCAAAGCAATCCACAGATTCAATGCAATCCCTATCAAATTACCAGTGGCATTTTTTACAGAACTAGAACAAATCATCTTAAAATTTGTATGGAGACACAAAAGACCCCGCATAGCCAAAGCAGTCTTGAGGGAAAAAAACGGAGCTGGAGGAATCAGACTCCCTGACTTCAGACTATACTACAAAGCTACAGTAATCAAGACAATATGGTACTGGCACAAAAACAGAAACATAGATCAATGGAACAAGATAGAAAGCCCAGAGATAAATCCACACACCTATGGTCAACTAATCTATGACAAAGGAGGCAAGGCTATACAATGGAGAAAAGACAGTCTCTTCAATAAGTGGTGCTGGGAAAACTGGACAGCTACATGCAAAAGAATGAAATTAGAACACTCCCTAACACCATACACAAAAATAAACTCAAAATGGATTAGAGACCTAAATGTAAGACTAGACATTATAAAACTCTTAGAGGAAAAGACAGGAAGAACACTCTTTGACATAAATCACAGCAAGATCTTTTTTGATCCACCTCCTAGAGTAATGGAAATAAAAACAAAAATAAACAAGTGGGACCTAATGAAACTTCAAAGCTTTTGCACAGCAAAGGAAACCATAAACAAGATGAAAAGACAACCCTCAGAATGGGAGAAAATATTTGCAAACAAATCAACGGACACAGGATTAATCTCCAAAATATATGAACAGCTCATGCAGCTCAATATTAAAAAAACAAACAACCCAATCCAAAAATGGGCAGAAGACCTAAATAGACATTTCTCCAAAGAAGACATACAGATGGCCAAGAAGCACATGAAAAGCTGCTCAACATCACTAATTATTAGAGAAATGCAAATCAAAACTCCAATGAGGTATCACCTCACACCAGTTAGAATGGGCATCATCAGAAAATCTACAAACAACAAATGCTGGAGAGGGCGTGGAGAAAAGGGAACCCTCTTGCACTGTTGGTGGGAATGTAAATTGATACAGCCACTATGGAGAACAGTATGGAGGTTCCTTAAAAAACTGAAATTAGAATTACCATATGACCCAGCAGTCCCAGTACTGGGCATATACCCAGAGAAAACCATAATTCAAAAAGACACATGCACCCCAATGTTCACTGCAGCACTATTTACAATAGCCAGGTCATAGAAGCAACCTAAATGCCCATCGACAGATGAATGGATAAAGAAGTTATGGTACATATATACAATCAATATTACTCAGCCATAAAAAGGAACGAAATTGAGTCATTTGTTGAGTCGTGGACGGACCTAGAGACTGTCATACAGAGTGAAGTAAGTCAGAAAGAGAAGAACAAATATCGTATAATAACTCATGTATGTGGAATCTAGAAAAATGGTACAGATGAACCGGTTTGCAGGGCATAAGTTGAGACACAGATGTAGAGAACAAACGTATGGACACCAAGGGGGGAGAACCGCGGTGGGGGGGGGGTGGTGGGGGGGTGATGAGTTGGGCGATTGGGATTGACATGTATACACTGATGTGTATAAAATTGATGACTAATAAGAACCTGCAGGGGACACGGGTTCGAGCCCTGGTCTGGGAAGACCCCACATGCCGCGGAGCAACTAGGCCCGTGAGCCACAACTACTGAGCCTGCGCGTCTGGAGCCTGTGCTCCGCAACAAGAGAGGCTGCGACAGTGAAAGGCCCGCGCACCGCGATGAAGAGTGGCCCCCGCTTGCCGCAACTAGAGAAAGCCCTCACACAGAAACGAAGACCCAACACAGCCAAAAATAAATAAATAAATAAATAAATTTATTAATTAAAAAAAAAAACCTGCAGTATAAAACAAACAAACAAACAAACAAAAACAACTAATACTAAACTTTCTTTGGGTTATTTGTATGGGAATATGTTAATATAAATGTTTCAGACATTACATGAAATTTCTAAAAATCTTATATGTTTGGTATAATGTTATAAGTCATAATTCTAGTTATTACTTTAAAATCTGTATCTCAGAAATAACTAAAAAAAGAAAAAAAATAGAAAAATCTAGCATAAACCCCATGCCACAGAGACAAATTCATTTCAAGAGAAATCTGGATAACAATGACCTCACAGTGTTTGGGCTGATCAATTAAGGGTAGGACTGTTTTGGGAGTTCCCCGGTTTGATCCCTGGTGTGGGGACTAGGATCTCACATGCCATGCAGTGGTGCAGCCAAAAAAAAAAAAAACACAAAGGTAGGATAGTTTTGGTTTATTGTTCCCTTTCAGAAGGTAAGTTCAAAATAAAGAGAATTCATGTAAGCGATCATTTTATGGGCTTAAATCTTTGAAAAATGTAATAAGATGCATATGCAAACAAGATGCTTCATTATGATGCATTTAGCAGAAATGGTATCAGACTAATAGCCCCACAACAGATAAAGACTAAATGGGGTGTTTCTTCAGCCTCCTTGTGCTCTTTGTGCCTGGGCATTCGACTTCCAACCCTGGCTCTATATTAGATTCATTCATTTGTGCATCTCTCACAGCCCCAAGCTGTCCTCTGTTCTTCTTCACTATCTTTAAGTTTTCAGCTCTAATTAAAGCCATACATTTTGTATTTACACTCTTGAAGTTTTCATCAACCACTAACTTGCTTCTTATTTGTTTTTATTAGAAATAGGCCTTCAGTTTAATCAAACACTTTTTTATGAGGGGAAGGGACCTATTTATAGAAATGGGTTTTTTTTTTTTCCTCCTGTAAGTGCCTTAATGTTGAACCATACCTGCATTATGGAATCACTTGCTTGATTAGGGTGTATTGTATTACTCTTAAATACAGTTTTATTCTTTATAATAAACCAAGGAATAAAGAAAAAGATAATGCACTATAAGTCTTTCAAAGAGGCCAGAAATAAAGGAGCAAGAAAGAAATATGAACTGAATGGCAATGGTAATTTTTTAAAATATATGTATATTTGTTTATTCACAACTAAATTTCCATTGAAATTACTGACAATACTTCAGAATGTTCACTTTCTCTTCTATAACTTCATCATTTTAATTAACACATGCAAAGCTAAAACACAGACCAAAAATGTATATTTTACATTAAAATACCAACAACAACAAAAAGAGTTGCGTCTATATGTCTACACTGAATTATAAGTTTCAATCTTCCCTTTCAATGGGAAGACTGAATCATTCACTCTAAATTCCTAACTTCATCACTATCAAAATTTCTAATGTAATTTAAACTATGTGAATGAAACAATGTTTGGAACAAATAGTCCAGATGTGAGCATCTGCCTCTCATTTGCCTTGGGACAGAAATGTTGAGTTAAGATTAATGGCTTTAAATGCCAAAACAGCCAAGACATGACAAGTTAAAATGAAATACATGTAAAATAATTCAACTTTTGGTCTTGGAAACATCTAAGATGTTTTCCATACAGGTCCACTTAAGAGAATGTAATTAAAACTAATTTCAATCAACAAAGGCAAGGAGTATTAATTACAGTTTAGTAGTGAAGTTTAGATTTAGGTACAGACAATTCTAGGAGACTCTACTATATACTTTTAGGAAGCTAGCAATCAAGTACATAGCTTCCAAACTAAGATAATCCTGAATTTCTGTGCCCTAATTATGAACCTTCTAAGGAAAAGAAAAATTAAGAGTCAAAATACATACCTCTGTGGGGACAGGACTCTTTCCTTATTCAGAGCTGCTTTTCTATTTTTCCCTCTCTATATGAGTCCCTATGTCAAAGTACTTTTGATTTTAGAAACTCTTGACCATGAAGGATCTTAAGATTTTATCTATTTTGAATTCATGCCCAGTGTAAGAATCTGCTATAAGATATGAATGACTTTCATGAATCCAGTCTCTGCTTAAAACCTTCAGAGAAAGATATGATGAGCAGGTTCCATTACTTGGCAAAGAACCAATATCATTAGGAACCTCAGTTTACTCATCTTTAAAATAAGGGATAAAAATAATAATAATTAATTGCAATATTGATAGGATTACATGAGCATATACTGGCAGTCCTTTTGCACAATGTAAAGTACCATACCCATTAATTAGTAGCTACCTTTCTAGGGAAGTGGGGCAAATAATCAAATAGAGACTGATATGGAAAGAAGGACAAAAGAATTAAATCTATATTTCAATAATTAACCATGAAGAGTAATCATGCTTTTCTTCTATTGTTAAGCTTTTCTTCTAAAGTTAACTTTCAATTTGCCACGGCCAAGGTTTTAATATCAATTTCTCCACATTTCTTCAGCCAGTCCTCCATCACTCTGCCAAAGCATAGTAAAATGGGATAGTGAATTTTGGGAGAAAATACTGATGTATTTCCAGTTCAAACTGTAAGGCTATCTGGACTATCTATATGCTTGTTACCTTCCATTAGTTCCAGTATCTGATTATTAATGTACTGGGAAGAAAAAGCACAGAAATAAACATATTTCAAAGTATCAACATTCAGTTAGTGGGGTTAAAAAATGACTTCTCTGCCAGAAAAACGTTCATACCATTTGACTGTGTGACCTCACTCCTGGGAATTTGTTCTTAAGAAAATAACTCAAGGGAAAAAGCAATTTATGCCACAAAGGAATGGTTAATTAAATCGTGGAACTGTATGTCAATGTGAACTGTGAAGGCATTAAAAATTATAATTATGAAGATCATTCAACACTTGGGAAATGCATACAATACAAAACTATGTGGGGGGGAAGCCTCCTACAAAAATTATATATGCAGTATGATTACAATTATTTATAAAAAAATTGATACACATGGTCACAGTATGGAAAGGAACATAAAAATGAAACAGAAGATATGGTGGAGCTAGCAGGTAAATGCCAATTTCCTTGAATTCTTTTGGAACATTGCTTATAAAATATTTTCATTTGCTCTCTCACTAGATCTTCTTTTCTACAGAAGAATTATAAGACACCCACTGGGCTGCCAAGCATTCCTAACATGTTAAGTCTTCCTTTACACACAAGCAGTATGATCTAGTTACAGTGACCTCACTTTTGAAACCAAAATTTTGACAAATAGGGTCAGGGAACAATGGGACAGATTATTTGAAATAGAAAGCATGACAGAAAAACCAAGATTGCAAAGTCAGAAGCCCTAGATCCCAGTCCTTCTACACCTGAGCAGCATAGATGGGTAAAAATATGTTCTTAGGGACTTCCCTGGTGATCCAGTGGTTAAGACTCCATGTTTCCACTGCAGGGGGCGGGGATTCGATCCCTGGTCGGGGAACTAAGATCCTGCATGCCGAGGGGTGCGGCTACAGGAAAAAAAAAAAAGTTCTTAATTTAGACTGACTGCCCTAGGTTATAATTCCAGTAATTTGGTTGTATGACCAAAAGCATGTCAGTTAACCTGTCAAAACCACATTGTGATTTTACAGGATATCATTCTTTGGTATACAGTAAATGCTTAAACAAATAAGCACACCTAAAACAGTGGTTCACTGTCTATGTAAAATAAGCAATTAAGTCTGTCCCTCTTTGCAACCTGTTCTATTATCAGGAAATGAAGTTAATAATCCTGTGCTAAACTACAAACCATTTTACAAAACATACCAACATCATCATCATCAATATCATCCACTATTGTTACTAACGCTACTGCTCCTACCAAGAAGCCAGCTGAAGAAGCTGGCTAGAGTTTACCTAATGGGCTGAGGAGAAATCTTCTAATCCAAAAACAACACTTAAACCCCAGTGATGCCGACCTCCCTCACCAAAAAAAACCAATGACAAAGACTAGAGTATACAATCAAGAAGAGAAAATAGAGAGCGAGTCCATAACTAAATGCATGGTACAGTGGGATAAGAGGGGGTACAGGAAAGTGCTTACAGCATTTTGAGACAGTTGTCCTCTGGGGGTGGAAATGAATGCATGCTACGGTAAAACTCCCTGCAGAAAGAATACATCTGATGAAATGGTTTCAAAATGCATTGCTTATAGAGACTTGGTCACCACCTAAATCCAAACAAGGTAACTTAGGGCTTAAATATATCCAAGCAACATCCCTCTATGATTTATTATTTAAATTCAACAAATAATTCATTCTCAACTGTATATAATTTTATCCTTTTTAGAAACAAGGTGGGATTTCCCTGGTGGTCCAGGGTCCAATGCAGGGGACGCAGGTTCGATCCCTGGTCGGGGAACTAAGATCCCACATGCCGCAGGGATCTGAGCCCACAAGCTCTGGAGAAGCATGCCACAACTAGAGAAGCCTGCACGCCGCAACAGAGAAGAACCTGTGCGCCACAATGAAGACCCAGCACAGCCGGAAAAAAACAAAAGAAACAAGGTGATTTTAAAAAATTTACTATGATTTACTAAACATAAAATACGAAGACATCATATAAACATACTCAACTCAAAAAGAAAGAAGAAACATCCTAAAACCTCTTAAAACCAAACATTACATTCAAAATATTGGTTCATAAAAATAGTTACCTCTCCCCAAATAAGGTTTACAAAATTAGCTGAA
Source organism: Eubalaena glacialis (assembly GCF_028564815.1). Taxonomy (NCBI): domain Eukaryota; kingdom Metazoa; phylum Chordata; class Mammalia; order Artiodactyla; family Balaenidae; genus Eubalaena; species Eubalaena glacialis. The sequence goes on from NC_083728.1 coordinate 26,202,216, forward strand.
GAACTTTAAACTAGAAAAGCCATACAGGCAGTCTGTCCAAAGAAAATGAGACCCAGACAAGGTTGTGGGACTTGGTCTCCAGCCCTGGGAAAAGCCCAATACCATGTGGCTAGAACAACTTTACCGTAATAACTAAACGGAAACAACTGATTTCTCAAATTAGTACAATAGTGTTCTTGTATAAAGGACTGGTAAATGGCAACACAATTTAATGGAAATATTGATATGTGATGAAAACAATACACATTCTGAGTATACTTCTCTATTGAAATAATGACAACATAGAATAGGCCTTGATATAATGTAAAGGGAAAGAGCATGCTATATATTCATGGAAGTAACATATAAAAAGTATACACAGGGGCTTCCCTGGTGGCACAGTGGTTAAGAATCCGCCTGTCGATGCAGGGGACACGGGTTCGAGCCCTGGTCCGGGAAGATCCCACGTGCTGCAGAGCAATTAAGCCCGTGCGCCACAACTACTGAAGCCCGCATGCCACAGCTACTGAAGCCCGCGCACCTAGACCCCGTGCTCCTCAACAACAGAAGCCACTGCAAAGAGAAGCCTGCGCACCTCAATGAAGAGTAGCTCCCGCTCGCCGCAACTAGAGAAAGCCCGCGCCCAGCAACAAAGACCCAACGCAGCCCCAACACAGCCAAAAATAAATAAATTTTTAAAAAAGTATACACAATTGTAGGCAAAAACTGGAAGAAAATGTGGAAAAAACAGAAGTTGTTTTTAGTAATAGTGCTGCCATTCGTAAAGCAAGAAGTTACCATGATGATTCATCTTACCAATCATCGCTAAAAGGCTAGCATGACCCAAGCACTGGACTAAGTGCTTGGAATACAAAAATAAAGCTGTCCAGTGGCGGGGCAGGAATAAAGACACAGACGTGGAGGACGGACTTGAGGACACGGGGAGGGGGAAGGGTAAGCTGGGACGAAGTGAGAGAGCAGCACTGACATATATACACTACCAAATGTAAAATGGATGGCTAATGGGAAGCTGCTGCATAGCACAGGGAGATCAGCTCGATGCTTTGTGACCACCTAGAGGGGTGGGATAGGGAAGGTGGGAGGGAGGTTCAAGAGGGAGGGGTTACGGGAATATATGTACACATATAGCTGATTCACTTTCTTGTACAGCAGAAACTAACACAACATTGTAAAGCAATTACACTCCAATAAAGATATTTAAAAAAAAAAAAAAAAGCTGCAATTCTAACCCTCAAGGAGTCCATGGTGTAGCTGGGTGATAAGAGTTAAAGGAGGGAACCTCAAGTAGAGACGCCGTGGGGACATACACAAAACTGAAGATTTAGCTGAATCCTATAAAAACAATCAAATCATATTGTATTATAAGCTTAAGATCCTGTTTTGGCTCATAGTTACCATTGACAATCAGCTAAAAGTGAAGACTCCTGTCCACCAAATGAAGAGTATATCCACATACACTAATGCTTCTGCAACCAAATCCAGGGATGTCCACACAGATTCCAAATTATAAGTGTCTCCTCTAGAGACTTCATTCAGCCTACCTGCCTAACATACATCTTAGTTCAATGGCTTGAAAATTTAAAGGCTAACTTTTCCTTCTGTGTTTGAGAACAGGGAACAGATGGCCCACACAGCATAAACTCTCCCAAGAACTAATTTTTACCAATCGCATGTGGTTAAAACCCAGATTTATACCTACAGATTAGTAAGCAAAAGAAACCCTCATAGTGACTTGACAATTACTCAGTGTGACAGCTGTGTGTACCACTACCAAATGTGAGTTTTAAAACATAGGCTAACACCTCTGGTTCCTCTGGATTAAAACGAAACAAAAACCAAAATTTAAAAAACAAAAACAAAGAACCTGAGATACAATACCAATCATAGTTAGTATAAAACAAGTCTTTGTAAAAAAGAATTTAGAAGGTGAATACTACTAAGAAACTACATAATGGACAAAGAAAACCACAGACATAGATACCCACTCATTCCAATGTTCATGCTGTATACCTTGGCTTCAGGACATATTTTCATTAAAAAATAAAACCAGGGCTTCCCTGGTGGCACAGTGGTTAAGAATCCACCTGCCAATGCAGGGGACATGGGTTCAAGCCCTGGTTCCTGGTCCGGGAAGATCCCACATGCTGCGGAGCAACTAAGCCCTGCGCCACAACTACTGAGTCTGTGCTCTAGAGCCCGCGAGCCACAACTACTGAGCCTGTGTGCCACAACTACTGAAGCCCACACACCTAGAGCCCATGCTCCCAACAAGAGAGGCCACCGCAATGAGAAGCCTGCGCACCACAACGAAGAGTAGCCCCCGCTCACCGCAACCAGAGAAAAGCCCGTGTGCATCAGTGAAGACCCAACGCAGAGAAAATTAAAAAAATAATAAAATAAATAACTTTATTAATGAATAAATAAATAAATAAATAAACCCAAAAAACTGCAATGTTATCTGTACGCTGGATATAAGTTCTACCCAAATGGCAAAAAATATCACTTCCTTGGGTGATATTTTTGATGCTTCTATCAGCTGCTGCATAATAAAGAACATCAAATAAACTTCTGTTCACATCACAAGGCCCCAAATGCATAATTTGTTTATTTTTTCAGAAGAGACCAGCCTCTGCCTCTTGTACAGTAAGCCCCTTGAAAGTTGGGGCCCGTGACTGTCTCAATAACTGCTATATTCCCAGTGCCAAGTCCAGTACACACTTGCTTCTTATTTAATTTTTTTAAATTTGTTTAACTCAACTCTTAGGCATTTCTTAGTGGCTTATACAGAATGATCGAATTTTCCTAATAATGTGACTATTAAGTTAAAAAACAATCTGGATAGGAAATTAGAACCAGAACTTTTCAACTCTGATTTAAATCCAAATAAAACTACCAAATGTAACATAGATAGCTAGTGGGAAGCCACCGCATAGCACAGGGAGATCAGCTCGGTGCTTTGTGACCACCTAGAGGGGTGGGATAAGGAGAGGGAGGAGATATGGGTATATATGTATATATATAGCTGATTCACTTTGTTATAAAGCAGAAACTAACACACCATTGTAAAGCAATTATACTCCAATAAAGATATTAAAAAAACTAAAAATAATAAATAAATAATTCCAAATAAAAACAAAGTAAATGTTAGCTTTGCTTGTTAATGGGAGATAACCCAAAGCACTCTTCTATTTTAAAATAATTTGTTCCATGTCTTTATATTTTAAACACAAAAGAGATTATACTGTGCAATAGCATTCATTACTCTGCAACTTTTCGTTGCAACTACATAAAAAGTATAGTCTCAATTTTGTAAAAGTTTTAGAAATTCAAGAATATCTCTTCATTAAAAAAAACAAAAAGACAAAAGGGACAGACACTAAGAAGTTATTTACATGATATGTTAAGGATACAGAATAGTCAAAACCACTTCAAAAAAGAACGAGGTTAAAGGACAAACTACTCAAAGGCAAGTGGTTGTTAGTAAAGGTGCCAAATCAGTTCAGTGAGGAAAGAAAAACCGTTTTAAGAAATATCACTGGAACTTGATACCTGAGTAGAAAAAAACCAATCTCAATCCTATGTCAGTCCATCAACAACCATGAGCTCAAAATGGATCATAGACTAACACCCAGGATCACAAAGTTCCTAGAAAATGAACGGGAGAATATCTTCATATCTTTATGGTAAGCAAAGAATCCTTGGGCAGGTCACAAAAAAAGTAGAAAAAAATTTTAAATTGATAAATTAGACTTTATGACATCAAGGTTTTCTGTTCATCAAAAGACACCATTAAGATAATAGACGGGCCACACATAAGAAAAATTATTCAACGCTCATGTATCTAACAAGGGACTCACATCTAGAATGAATGTAGAATACTGACAAATCAACAATAAAAACACAAATAATCTACCTTTTGACAATGAGATTTGAACACATATTGTGCAAATGGAATAGATTAATATATCTTCACAAAGGGAGACACAGCCATGTCCAATACATACATGTGCCCAACATCATTAATCATCAAGGAAATGCACATTAAAATCACACTAAGCAGGCTTCCCTGGCGGCGCGGTGGTTAAGAATCCGCCTGCCAATGCAAGGGACACAGGTTCGAACCCTGGTCCAGGAAGATCCCACATGCCGCAGAGCAACTAAGACCGTGAGCCACAACTACTAAGCCTGCGCTCTAGAGCCCATGAGCCACAACTACTGAGCCCATGTACCACAACTACTGAAACCTGCGCGCCTAGAGCCCGTGCTCTGCAACAAGAGAAGCCACCGCAGTGAGAAGCCTGGACACTGCAACGAAACAGTAGCCCCTACTCGCCGCAACTAGAGAAAGCCCGCAGACAGCAACGAAGACCAAACACAGCCATAAATAAATAAATAAATAAATAAATAATCACAGTGAGCTACCAACACAAACTCACTAAAATCGTTAAAATAAAAAAAGATTAAATGTTAAGGATATGGAGCATACGAAACTCATAAATTGCTGGTAGGAGAGTAAATGGTACAACTACTTTGGACTACTGGGGAACTATTTAGCAGTTTCCTATGAAATTAAACATACATCTACTCAATGACTGAAAAATTCCACCCCAAGAGGAATTAAAACATATATTCACAAAAATTACATGAATGTTTATAGCAGCCAAAAGCTGGAAACAACCCAAATGTCCATCAACAGGTGACTGGATAAACTGAGGTACATCCAAACAATGGAATACTACAACATTAAAAACGAATGATCCATTGACTCATGCAATTATTGATACATGTATGAAACTCAAAACCAGAAAAACCAAACACAGAGGAATACACACTGTATGACTCCATTTACATGAAATGGAAATACAGGAGGAGAAATGAGATATTGGTTACAGGAGATAAATAGAAATTTTCTGGTAAATTAAAATGTTGTAAACTTTAAGACTATGGTTACACAAGAGTAGACAACTATTAAAAGCTCAATGGAGGGGCTTCCCTGGTGGTGCAGTGGTTAAGAATCCGCATGCCAATGCAGGGGACAGGGGTTCGAGCCCTGGTCTGGGAAGATCCCACATGCTGCGGAGCAACTAAGCCCATGGGCCACAACTACTGAGCCTGTGCTCTAGAGCCCACGTGCCACAACTACTGAAGCCCACACGCCTAGAGCCCGCGTTCTGCAACAAGAGAAGCCACAGCAATGAGAAGCCCGCGCACCACAATTAAGAGTAGTCCCCGCTCACCACAACTAGAGAAAGCCCACGTGCAGCAAAGAAGACCCAACGCAGCCAAAAATAAATAATTAATTTTAAAAAAACCTCAATGGATTGAACACAGTATCTGCACGTTTTATTTTACGTTAATTATATTTTTTTAAAAAATCAGCAAGAAAGGATTCCACTAACTATTCCACTGCCCCCTCTAAGGACAGTTTCTGCATGCAGATGTTATGATATCCTCTTGGCATGTGGAAATCACGCATGCTATCTCTGTACATCAAGTCTCTGTACAACAGCTATAAAAGGGTCGTCTTTCAGATCTTCTGCTCAGCCAGTTTATGCCATCCTTGAAATTTCCTGCAGTATTTCACCCTGAAGAGTGAGCTTGATAATCAGACCAGCACTCTTGCATTCTGACTGACCAGCATTCACTTCTAATCAATAACAGATGTGGGAATGGTGCCAAGGTGGGCCTTATGCCAAAGTAACAATTTTTCTCCTATTCAAGAGCAAATACCCTTCTTTAAGCTCCAAGTCATCCAAACAGAGCGAATGACATCTGGAAATACACTACAGTGTCATGTGTTTGGCCCCTGTGGATGACAGCTGTAGGCAATGCAAGCAGAGACTTGCTGTGCCAGCCTTTTGGGATGCTACAGAGTACAGCAACTCGACAACCTTGCAATATGGAGAGAGTGCCGAAAGCTCGAAAGGAAGGAAGTGCCAATGGGTGCGCAGAAGTCCATTTAATAAAATCCCACTGATAATGGTTCTTTTTACAAATAAATAAGAGTTGTTTGGGCTTCCCTGGTGGCGCAGTGGTTAAGAATCCGCCTGCCAATGCAGGGGACAGGGGTTCGAGCACTGGTCCGGGAAGATCTCACATGCCGCAGAGCAACTAAACCCATGCTCCACAACTACTGAGCCTGCGCTCTAGAGGCCGCAAGCCACAACTACTGAGCCCGCATGCCACAACTACTGAAGCCCGTGCGCTTAGAGCCCATGCTCCGCAACAAGAGAAGCCACTGCAATGAGAAGCACGCGCAACGCAATGAGGAGTAGCCCCCGCTCGCTGCAACTAGAGAAAAGCACATACGCAGCAACGAAGACCCAATGCAGCCAAAAACAAACAAATAAATAAATAAAAATTGTTTATCTTGTTTCCATATTCAACTTAGGCCCCAGTTCTCTATTCTTAGACCTGACTTCTCAATTTTTTACCACTTTTCTGGGACCTATTTTTATTTATTTATTTTAAAAATTTATTTATTTTTCTTTATTTCTTTGGCTGCGTCCGGTGTCGGTTGCGGCACGTGGGATCTTCGTTGGGGCCTGCAGGATCTTCTGCCGTGGCACTCGGGCTCTCCGTTGCTGCACATGGGCTCCAGGGCGTGTGGGCTCTGTAGTTTGCAGCACGCAGGCTCTCTAGTTGAGGCATGTGAGCTCAGTAGTTGTGGAGTGTGGGCTTAGCTGCCCCATGGCACGTGGGATCTTAGTTCCCCGAGCAGGGGTCAAACCCGCATCCCCTGCATTGGAAGGCGGATTCTTTACCACTGGACCACCAGGGAAGTCCCAGGGAAGTCCAAGGAAACTAATACTCTAAGTAAATTCAATCACATAAATTGCCTTGAAAACATAACAAAATTTTAGAGATGTGAAAAATTTGAATTAGGTGTACAAACACCTAAATAGTCAGCTATAAAGGAAAAAAGTGGGGCGGGGGAGAGGCCATTTACTTTTGGTCTTATGTTGCTGTTTCTGCAACTGTTTGTATTATTCTTATATTAACTTGTGATATTTTCATGTTATTTGTATCATGCAGCCATCTACTTTAGCAATGACTAAAAAGTGACCAATTGATAACAAAGGAAAACCAACTTAAAAGCCTTTCTTCAGATGCCCACGAACACTAAACACTTTTCTTAATCCATACTGGTAAGGAATCAGGTTTACAATTTCCCCAGTATTTGAGTTCAGCAAGACTTTCTTGCCGGGAAGGATAATCAGTACAAGTCAGGAAGCAACTACAATAACAATATCTCCCATTATCCTCTCTTTTCATTTATTCATTTGTAAATGATAACATGTGCAAAGAATGGTACTAAACACCTCTATAAATATTTTATTTACACAACAACACCAAAACGATAGGAAATACCATCATGATTACCACTTTTCTCAACCAAAAACTAAGGCTGTAAGGAAGTTACATTATGCCCAATGCCATATAGTTAAGAAATAACCACTCAGGAGTTCCCTGGTGGCCTAGTGGTTAGGATTCTGGGCTTTCACTGCCATGGCCTGGGTTCAATCCTTGGGCAGGGAACTAAGGTCCTGTAAGCCGCGTGGCGAGGTCCCCCCCACCGCCCACCACAAAAAAGAGTAAGTGACAGCTCTGCTGGACTCCAGAGCCCATAACTATAGCAAAAGAAATCTAAATTGAATGATGCTGAAAGAATGAATTATTAAAAGACTCAATGAGGTTTGTACACTGCGACAAAGAATTTAATAAGATAAAAGAAATGAACATTGATCATAGCACAGAGACTTCATTTTCTTCTACAGTTCTTGCTTTCTTCACAAATATATGAAGGTAATTGTAGAGAATCTATAGCTGAAGTGGATCCTGGGGAAGTTAGAAGACTGAAAAGTAAAAGCTATTATGTAGGAACCCACTTATGTTCTCAACTGACAATCAAGAGACTTCTGATGAAGCAGGCTCACTCTGTCAAAAGAATGGACTTTTCATGATTTTGAAACTGTTGGCTCCACAGCAAGATCATCTTTTTCCTCCCAATACAGCTCCTCAAAATTAACAATCCAATAAGTTCTTTCCTTCACTATTTTCCAAAAATTCAGGTACCTCTAGAAAAATGGACAACTACACTGTATAGGCACAAATATAAAGGTTCAACAGCCATCACTGCTCATTGAAATGACTGTTTTCACAATGACACCCTAAAAACATAACCAGGTATTCTACTGTGTTTTCCAAGAGAGGATGAAGGACAGAACAGATCGAAACCAACTAGAAAATAAAATCTCTTTGGCAAACATTTCAGTGATGCAATCAGCACCTACTCAATTCATCTGTTAAGACAGCTCAATCTTATTTTGGCATTAAACTAAATTTGGTACAGGGAAGATGGAATAAACATGGCAATAAATGAACTGGGACAACTACCAACTATGGAATCTCATGGACAACTTCCACCCAATACAGAATATAAGTCCTAGAGACATATTCTTATAAGTTTAATATATTCTTATATATCCGAACTATAAGTTTGGAATGGTTTAAGTCACATTTTTCCTCCAAACTTGGTGATTCTTCACCAAGTATAAGCAGGTATATGAATATGCTGTAGCAGAAGGCTACAGCTGCAGCTTGCAGATGTCGGGCTGTTAGCTCTGTGATCAGCAACCATGCTGTCTGCCTTGCTGGCTCCCTCCTGGTCAGTGCCTTAGCAGTCAGCACTATGGCTGTGCCCAGAGGACTGAGAGAGGTTCTTCCTCTTAGACAGTACCCTCTGTAATTAAGCAAAGAAAAAAGATCATATCTAGGAACTGACAGGCATCATAGAGGAATTTCTCTTCAAGCGTCTACATTCTTGCTTCTTAATGACCATGCCCGGAAAACAAAAATGCTGATATGATAATGATGTCTCAGTTTTCTCCTCCATAAAAATAAAAATACTACCACTTGTTTTTTATTTCCTACCCCTGGGGGGCCGTTATGGGGATAAAAAGCTTTGAAAATTAAAAGCACAACGCAAATATAAGTCTGTATTATAGTGGGGCTGAATCCAACCAACATAAATGGAAAATAGATGGGCATTTTGGCAGGGCAGATAACCATGCCTGCCATTAGAGTAAACTTCTAAGTTCCAATATCTACTTCTTATACATTAAGAGGAGAGAGATCTCTGATAGAAATTAAACAGGCATAAAGCCTATAAAACAGGCTGTCCCCTCTCCCTAAACTGCTCTGCCTTCCCTGTCTCAGGTACTTTGGAAACTCCTACTTTAAGGTCCAACTCAAACCTCACCTCTTCATTAGCCCTCACAGATACTCCTCAACTGCACCTTGACAGAATTAAACTCTCTCGTATCTGCACTCTCACGGCCCCTTATAAACACCGTCCCTTATAAGATGTCATTTGTCATACCGTACCACCCGTAATTTTTTTCTGTGCCTGTCTCTCTCCACTAGCCCATCCCTTGAGCTCTTCATTGTCATAACCACAGCACCTACCTAGCACATCTGATACACACTATAGACTGTAACTCTTTGCTAATTTCGGTTAACTAAAATGCAATATAGGGGAGTTCCCTGGTGGCCTAGTGATTAGGATTCTGGGCTTTTACTGCCGTGGCCCAGGTTCAATCCCTGGTTGGGGAATTGAGATCTCAAAAGCCACACACAGCAGCAAAACAAAAAGGCAGTATAGAAAGGTTCCTATACCTTTTCTACTAAGGCAGAACTTCCCAAGCTGTGTGGTGACAAGAAACACTGGAGAGGTATGAATGATTACGAGTGTACTGAGATATTGATTTACTCAGCCTGGGATGGCCAATCAGAATTTATCAATTTCTCTGTGTGCTATGATGTGAAAAGGTTAGAAAGCACTATATAAACCTGTATAAAAGATTTCACTTTTAAAAATATTAAACTAATAGACCAGTAGGGTTAAACACTACACAAATGGTAACATCAATTGAGGCATCAAGAAAAAATACAATGACTAGAATAATTGCTTCACATACTGTTCACTAGAAAATAAATGTTTCAGCACATGGCATCAGGTAAAGGATTATATCCTGAAAGAGAAAAATAACACAGCCACCTCGGATAGCAGTCAGTCTGTGTAAACACCATATGGTGTGCTAATTTAATCAAAAAGAACCCTAGAATTTACTTTTTCATCCTGCAGATAAAAATGAAAATAAATTTGCTAGAAGTATTTTAGAAATTATTTTACCACCCCTAAATATCTAACAAAATACATACAGTACCCAAGCTTATTCACCCTTTTAAACCTCCCTTTGAAAGCACAAAACCCTTTATAGGCCACATTAAAAACAACTGATCAGCTCAGTCTTTTCATTTGTATTTTAAAACCAATCATTAGGGGACTTCCCTGGTGGCACAGTGGTTAAGAATCTGCCTGTCAATGCAGGGGACACGAGTTGGATCCCTGGTCTGGGAAGATCCCACATGCCACGGAGCAACTAAGCCCGTGTGCCACAACTACTGAGCCTGCGCTCTAGAGCCCGCGAGCCACAACTACTGAGCCCAAGCGCCACAACTACTGAAGCCCGTGCACCTAGAGCCCATGCTCCACAACAAGAGTAGCCACCACAATGAGAAGCCCACACACCGCAACGAAGAGTAGCCCCTGCTCACCGCAACTAGAGAAAGCCCGCGCGCAGCAATGAAGACCCAACTCAGCCAAAAATAAATAAATAAATAAATTTATTTTTTTTAAAAATGTTAACACTAAAACCAATCATTACTTTGCATCATCCTCCCACTCCCTGCCAAGTTCAAATCCTCTGGCCCTCTCTACTCCACTTACAACAAGCAATATTCAGACCGTCACCATCTCTTGCCTAGACTACAGTAAATCTCAAAATGGTCTTCTTGACTCTAAGACTGCCCTCTTGAAATTCACCTTTTGCCCAGAAGCCTCCATCATCAAAAATGCCAAACAAGTCACACTTTCCTGCTTTAAAAAAAAATTTTTTTTTTAAGAACCTTAATCCTATTTTCTACAGCATAGGGTATGTTGTATAATCTAGACATTGACTACCTCTCCAGTCTTATTATACTCCACTTTTGACCTCATAGTTTACTGGGACTCTTCTCTTCACCTTTTCCAGGCTAACTTTTATTCATGCATGAAGAACTGACCTGAGTATCATCTCTTCATGGCACACCTTTCCTGATTCACTATGCCAGGATAAAAGGTTCTCCTCCTTAGTATGGGTTCTCTAATCAGATGATGAGAGCAAGGTAAATAAAAACCCAGGGGTTTTCCTTTTTTTTTTTAGCTAAAAGTTTAGTGCAGGGCTAAGTGGCAACAACTTGGTTCCACTTAGGATCCTTCTCCAAATTCCTTGGCTCTTGATCCTCCTTCTTTTTAATGTCTTTTATTGTATGCCACCTCAAATCCCATTTGGATACAGATGAATGTCAAAGCAAAAAGACCTTGCAAATTGTTTTTAGAGAAGAGTGTATTTTTGTTATTAAATTACTCTCCTACTATTTATGAATGTTCCACATGCACCAAGACCCACAGTTCTGAAAGCCTTACTCCAAATACTTTAGCCTCTCATTTGGTGATTCCTTCGTTATGCTCAAAAAAATGAACACAATATCACAGGAAGAGTCAAGACTGTACCCTGTAAAGAACTATCATCCTCAGTCTTCATAATAAGTACTCAAAAGGTGAGAGGCACAATGTGCCACATAAAAGTGCTGAACCTTTTATATTCATTACCTTCTTGCATTCTCAAAATCATCACCTTTTCAGTAAGGACCCTCCTTAACTATCCTTTTATATACCTGCCTCAACTTAACCTGGAACTTTTTAAAGTCTTTCCCTTTTTCCTTAGCACTTCTCATTTTTGTAACATATATATCAAACATTTTAAATATATAAAACACATATATTTTAGACTACATATATATTACTTATTAAACACCTTTACTATCTGTCTCTCCCAGTAGAATTTAATCTCCCTGAGGGAAGGGTCTTTGCTTTATTCAATGATGTAACTTCAATGCCTAGAAGAGAGCTTGGGCACACAATGGGCACTTAATAAATATTTAAATGAATGGATGAATAACAATGAGGACAAATGTGACAATTTGAAAGTACTCTTTTTCCTCCCGCAACATACAATGCATCTACAAATTTGGAAAACTCAACCTACCTCCAAATCATAACAAAATCATCTCCTCTCTATCTCTGATGCCATGAACATAATCCAAACTTATTTTTTACTTCTGGTTTTGTTGCTTTCAGTCACCCCCCATATAACTCCTTCTCTTGACCATAGGAATAGTGATCATTATAAAATATAAATCAGGGCTTCCCTGGTGGCTCAGCAGTTAAGAATCTACCTGCCAATGCAGGGGACACGGGTTCAAGCCCTGGTCTGGGAAGATCTCACATGCCACGGAGCTACTAAGCCCTTGTGCCACAACTACTGAGCCTGTGCTCTAGAGCCCGTGAGCCACAACTTCTGAGCCCACGTGCCATAATTACTGAAGCCTACGTGCTTAGAGCCCGTGCTCCGCAACAAGAGAAGACACCACAAGTAGGAGCCTGCACACTGCAACGAAGAGTAGCCCCCACTCGCCACAACTAGAGAAAGCCCGTGAGCAGCAACGAAGACCCAACGCAGCCAAAAATAAAAAAATAAATAAACAAACAAATAAATAAATAAAATATAAATCAGATCACATTATGACCCCATCGATAACGCCTTCACTCTTAAGAATGAAATCCAAATTCCTCATCCTGGCTTACAAAGCTCTACAGGAGCTGTCTCCTACTCTCTAACTTCCTCTTTATCCTCTTCTCATCATCTACTACATCAATAACTATGCCAGCCATTTTTCTATTCTTTGAACATATCAAGAGTATTCCCACCATAAGACCTTCTTTGCAAGGCTCTTCTCTGTCTGAAATATTCTTCCATCTGATATCTAGTAGGCTACTTGTTTACTGTAATTCAGACAATGGCTCAGTTTACTTCTTCAGACAGCCCTAAACTGACCATTCGCTATCATACCCTCTTTTTTTTGGTTTATGTTATCAATTGCCCAGTACTCCATTTCTTTTATCCCAACTTAACAGCATTTCTTAAAATATAATCACAACTTGCAAGAATAGTACAAAGAACTCCCTTGATACCCATCACCCAGATTCACTAATTTTTTTTTTAATTAATTAATTTATTTATTTGTTTATTTTTGGCTGTGTTGGGTCTTCGTTTCTATGCGAGGGCTTTCTCTAGTTGTGGCGAGCAGGGGCCACTCTTCATCGCAGTGCGCGGGCCTCTCACTGTCACGGCCTCTCTTGTTGCGGAGCACAGGCTCCAGACGCGCAGGCTCAGTAGTTGTGGCTTACGGGCCTAGTTGCTCCGTGGCATGTGGTATCTTCCCAGACCAGGGCTCGAACCTGTGTCCCCTGCATCGGCAGGCAGATTCTCAACCACTGCGCCACCAGGGAAGCCCAGATTCACTAATTTTTATCATTATCTATCTACCTACCCAACCACTCACTCAACCTACCTACCTACCTACTTTTTTGTCTAAACCACTTGAGAGTAAGCTAAAGACATCATATCCCCTTTCCCTTAAATATGTCAGTGTGTAATTGCTAAGAGCTAGGATATTCACTTCTATAACCACAGTACAATTGCCAAAATAATTAACATTAACACAATACCACTATCTAAACTACAGACCTTATTCTAAAACTTATACAGAATAGCAAAACTGAGGGGTCTTCCAGGACCAAGACGAACTGGAAAGGTTAGTCACTTTATTACATAATGGAATACTACCCAGCCATAAAAATAAACTATTGACACATGCAACAACATGGATGAATCTCAAATGTATTATGCTAAGTGAAAGAAGTCAGACAGAAAGGCTACATACTGTCTGATTCCATTTATATGACACTATGGAAAAGGCAAAACTATAGGGAGAGAAAACAGATAAGTGTTTGCCAGGGGCTGGGATGAGGGGGTAGGGTAAGGTGGATTGACTATAAAGGAGCACAAGGGAACTTTAGAGGGGTAATGAAAATGTTCTATACCTTGACTGTGGTGGTGGCTACATGACTGTGTTTGTCAGAATTCATAAAACTGTACAACTAAAAGGGTGAATTTTACTGTACATAAATTATACCTCAATTAATCTAATATTTAAAAGGTGGTTACGGAGATAAAAGAAAATAAGAGAACAGTACCCAGGTTCTTTTTAAAAGCATATCTGTAAAAGAATTAAATAAAATTTCTAGACGGGAAATGCCCAGTGCATATTTTGAAGAGCATATCAGACAGAATTTTAAAATGAAGGATGGACTTCCCAGTAGTTAAGACTCCACACTTCCACTGCAGGGGCACAGGTTCAATCCCCGGTCAGGGAAGTTCTGCATGCCACGTGGTGTGGCTCAAAAAAAAAAAAAAGGAGTACTAGGAGATAGAGCTAAGGAAATCACCTAGAATGCAGTACAAAGACATAAAGTAAAAAACAGAAAAGACGGGCTTCCCTGCTGACGCAGTGGTTAAGAATCCGCCTGCCAACTCAGGGGACACAGGTTCGAGCCCTGGCCCGGGAAGATCCCACATGCCACGGAGTAACTAAGCCCGTGCGCCACAACTACTGAGCCTGTACTCTAGAGCCCGCATGCCACAACTACTGAAGCCCGCGTGCCTAGAGCCCGTGCTCCGCAAGCCACTGCAATGAGAAGCCCACACACCACAACAAAGAGTAGCCCCCACTCACCGCAACCAGAGAAAGCCCAGGCACAGCAACAAAGACCCAACGCAGCCAAAAATTAAAAAAAAAACAAACAGAAAAGAAAGCATAGGAAACATGCAGAATAGCGTAAGAGGGTCCTACACATATCTAGGACAAATCTAGAAAGAGATAAAAGAGCAAATGAGAGTGGTGAAAGGAGACACTATTCAAAGAGATCATAGACAAGAATTTTCCAGAACTGAAGACCTGTATCCTCAGATTAAAGGAGTACACTAAGTCCTGAGCATGAAATAAATCCACAACTTAACCTCACCATAGTATAACTGCAGAATACCAAAGCCCAAGAAGAAAATCTTAAAAGCAAACAGAGAGAAAAAAAAATAGAACCAACAAAGGAACAAAAACCAACTTGACTGGAAGCAGACTTCACATCTCCAGAAAAACAGAAATCACCATTCCCAAGTGCTGATGGAAAATAACTATTAGCCTTTACCATTTAAAACTCAGTTAACCATCATTCAAGTAAAGGTGAAAGAAAAATATTTTCAGACCAACGAAAGAGTTTACCACTAATAGACTGTTTCTCTAAGAACTATTAACAGAGGTACTTTGGCAGGAAGGAAAATTAACCTAAAAGGAAAAATTACAATAATGATGAAATATGAGCAGATAATTTGATAAATATGTTGGCAAACCTAAATTAACATTAGCTATAAAAATAATAACAGTAATTTTCTTTTGATTAGGGGTGAGTATAAAACACAAAGTGGAAATAAAATCCTAGACAGTTGTAGTATACTGAGAAGAGAAGTTGTTGAATTTGAAGTGTTCTAAGATCTCTGTTTAAAAAGAAGAAAAGTGTTTGTGAATTATGTTTTAGACTTTAAGTATACATATTAAAATTTTAAGAATAACCATCAAAATAATGGAAATGTAACATCCAAACAAAAGTACAGAACACATTTTTCAGTCTCCAAGGAAAAGAGGAAAGAACAGAACTAAAAGGAAAATAAAAAACCCTAAAATTATACTAATAAGTCCAAATATGATAGTAACCCATTGAATATAAATAGACCAAAGTTACCAAGTAAAAGAATATTTTTAGATTGAATTCGAACAAAAATCTGCGTATTTGATATTCACCAGACCCATGTTAAAACCGTAACAATACTGGGACTTCCCTGGTGGTCCAGTGGTTAAGACTCCATGCTACCAATGCAGGGGGCCCAGGTTCAACCCCTGGTCAGGGACCTAGATCCTGCATGCCGCAACTAAAAAGATCCCACAAGGCTGCAACTTAAGATCCCGCACGCCACAACGAAGATCCCGCGTGCTGCAACCAAGACCCAGCGCAGCCAAATAAATAAATATTGAAATATTGAAATATTGAAAAAAGAATTTTAAAAGCCATAAAAATACTGAATGGTTAAGAAAAAATGATGCAAAAGGCAAATGAGTTAGCAATATTCATAATAGAGAAAATAGGCTTTAATTCAAAAAGCACTATTGAGGACCAAAAACATCATTATCTAAATGATAAAGGATGGTTCATTAGGAAAATATAATAATCCTGGACAAAGTATGTACCCAACAACACAGGTTCAAAGACAAAATCTGACAGAATTACAAAGAGAAATGGAAAATACACAATCATAGTGGGAAGTTTTAACACATCTTTCCTAAAAACTAATAAAATTGGAAAATTACTATAGCTAGAGCATACTTGAACAACGCAATCAACAAGTTTAACATATGTGGAAATGTTCATTAGGCAGTGAGATGAGATGATTCTGGAGTTCAAAAGACAAATATGATTTAAAGATATAAATTTGGGAGTCAACAGCATATAGATAGATATGAGTAAAGCCACAGGAAGATGAGATTGCAGAATGCAGTTAAAGGATATTAAGCAATCACCCTCAAAAGAGCAGAAAATATGGGAGTGTGGAATATCCTCTAACATCTATCCTCACACTCGCCCACTATTTTCATTTATCCAATTAAGTATATATATTGTCTTTGCAAAATGTAAGAAAACAGAATAAAGTGGTACATTAAAAAGAAACAAACCGGGCTTCCCTGGTGGCGCAGTGGTTGAGAATCTGCCTGCCAGTGCAGGGGACACGGGTTCGAGCCCTGGTCTGGGAAGACCCCACATGCTACGGAGCAACTAGGCCCGTGAGCCACAATTGCTGAGCCTGCGCTCCGCAACAAGAGAGGCCGCGATAGTGAGAGGCCCACGCACCGCGATGAGGAGTGGCCCCCACTTGCCGCAACTAGAGAAAGCCCTCGCACAGAAACGAAGACCCAACACAGTCATAAATAAATAAATTAATTAAATTAAAAAAAAAAAAAAAAGAAACCAAAAAAGTTGAAGGACCTTCAGAAATGTGTACTAAAGTAATTAAAACTGACTCCCCAAACCAAAATTCCCAAGACAAATCACAGCTTCTCCTGCCCCTCTTCCAGACATACTTTTTTTTTTTTTTTTTTAATTTTTGACTGCGTTGGGTCTTCGTTGCTGTGCGAGGGCTTTCTCTAGTTGTGGTGAGTGGGGTTACTGTTGTGATGCGCGGGCTTCTCATTTCAGTGGCTTCCCTTGTTGCAGAGCATGGGCTCTAGGTGCGGGGGCTTCAGGAGTTGTGGCTCGCGGGCTCTGGAGTGCAGGCTCAGTAGTTGTGGCGCACGGGCTTAGTTGCTCCGCAGCATGTGGGATCTTCCCGGACCAGGGCTCGAACCCATGTCCCCCGCATTGGCAGGAGGATTCTCAACCACTGTGCCACCAGGGAAGCCCCCAGACCTACTTTCAAAAAATTAAGTATTAGAGACTGTTCCCTTGGCTGGAAAGACAGGGAAACACTTTAATTCTATTCAGTTTCCAAAATAAACAGATCAATTGCACCAAGTCTGCCATCCTCTTCCTACTTTAGACATTACTGAAGAGCAGGGCCAGGACAGGAGTAAAGAAAGTGAGGTGCCAGGTCCCAAAATTTAAGTGCAGGGCCAACCCTGCGAGTGACTGCCTCAAATTTTTCACCTAGGCATCTCAGTTGCCTCTCCCCAATCCCAGCCCTGTAAAGAATCTCTACCATAAATGTGATTTGGGCAATAAAAGCACACATGGCCATTTGCCATGATGCTTCTCTACTTGGGGCAACCAAAGAACACTGCTTTTGAAATCACAGCTCTCATTCAAAGCAAAGCTACTGTCAGCTTTATCATGGCACTGGTGTTGGGAATGGCATAGGACAACTTATATCATTAAAAGGGATGAAGAGAAAATTTGTCTCACACTAGATTGCAAATTCCTTTTCCTATGACAGAGTAAAAGAAGAATCATATTTCTCTTCAGACAGGCCACTGAAGGAAGACCCTGTTCTTCATGAACGCCAAGAAGAAAAACTAAGAATACATGCACGCACTTCAAGACAATAATATCTGCAGCAATATCATGCTTACAATCAGTCCTAACTTTTACTAGCACCACAATTTGGAGTCAGAAGACTTAGTTTCAAATCTCAACTCTCCTTTCCTGAGGTCTCTAATCTTCCATTTCTCCACTGCTTAAATGAGGGACAAACTTAAAAGCTCTCCAAAGACTCTTCAAAAATGACAAATCCTAAACCGTTCTAAATGTAATCACACAGCTTTACCTGGAGGCTTGCCTCCAAAGGAGCTGTCAGGTAAAATGTTGGCTGCCAGGGGCTCTAGGAACTTTTAAAACTCCAAATTCCAAAAGAGAAAGGAAAAGGAAGAAAGGCAAAAGGACGTTTCTCCAACAGAAATGGCCTTACGTTCTGGAATTATTTATGACATAAGCACCACAAAGCTAAATTTGAAATACTGAAATTGCTACTTTATATATCAGAATTATTAAATAACTTAATTTGAAATATTGTGAATTCAAGATTTTACTTTAAGACTGGGTTGGCACAGCTAAATACTCAACAGTCAAAATATCTTAGTCAATTACCTCCCCCTTGATTTTTCTGAGCTATTTACTTGTAAAGGCTGCCAGAACCAGATTCTGTTTACTGATAAGGGTAGTGACTTTGTCAAGGTAACAATTTTGATTTAGTGTTTTATGTCTGGTAACCTGTTTGAGATTTAATCTTGATTTAGTCCAATAACCAAAATAGAACACTTAATTTGTTTACTGATGAAGGAAGAAAAGTCTAGGACACCAACCTCCCCCACTGTGGTATTTACTGGAGTACATAAACTGGAACAACCATTTGTGCAAACACAGAGGGGCAAACAACAAATAATGCAAAATCAGAGGACTTAACTAATTCTAAATGCACACAGTTTTCCACAAAACATATAATCACTTAAAACTAGGCCCCTTTACTAACATACTGCCTGCCCTGATTAAATTTAATAAACCAAACAGCAGATGACCAGAACGTTTGTGTCCCCCCCCACCCCCACCCTAGGGGCCTACTGGGCCATGGTTTGCTTGAATGTTATGGGTGTGGTAGGAAATATTTAAAGCAATGACTAAAATTTTCCATAAAAGCCCATCCAAAGTCTAAAAGCTTTACTATTCAAAAAGAGATTTATCTCTAGACATTTAAAAAATTTACTATTCCACTTATGACACTCTGGTTTTTTACACTTAATATTTAGGTAGGAGGTGGTAAAGGGGGAGAAAGAGGGTATAATTAGTTTCGCTTGTAAAATGTTCATCACAGTTGCAGTACCAACTGGGGGTCTAATAGATATCAGGGTATCACACTTTGAGTAACAGAGGTGGGGGCTGTGGTGGAAATCAATAAATGGCTACTACTTCTTTGCACAGACCCATATGGAAGTAATCAAGCGCAAGGGTGGCAGCTGGGGCCAGTAACAGTCACCTGCAGTTGAAGGACATGGAGGTTTCAGATGGGTTTTTAATGCTAATTTCCTACAGAAACAATGAGCTAGAAAGAGCAGAGTAACAGACGAGGCCAGATGAAGAGAGACCAGCCAGAACAATGGCTGCACCTGGTGCTGGGAGCAGAGGGACAGAGCCGGCACGCGCCGGCCGGCAGCAGAGGGCACATCTGTCACCCTTCAAAGCGGCCCATCCCCCAGCTCTTCCAGCAGGTTAAGTAACACAAGGTCCCTAAACATTAACAGCTTGCCACACAGCAACAGGTTTGAGTTTTTAAGGCTGCTGCATTCTCTACACGCACCCTTCTCCCATGACTAAGAATTAGTTAAGGAAGCAGGGTTGGTTCCCTTTCAGTTTGAAGAGGGGCTTATTGAAAATGCAAGAGTCACATTTTAACTAAATCTTTAGTTACTGTGACTTTGATGTTAGGGGGACTGAAAAAAATCACATGGAAAGATAAATCTTACTGAGTATTTATGCAGTGAGTATCATGTTTGTTACTTTCTAACTTAATTCTTAGAATCCACAATAACTGCTATTTTTACTCCCATTTTACAGGTGAGAAAATTGGGGATTAGTAGTGAAGGTTAAATTAGCTCATGATTACACAGCCTAATGCCAAAGCCTACACATAATCTTTTCACTGCCTTTCCTCCACCTGTCCTAACTACCATAACCACATGAAAATACATATTCTATTTACTTCAGAACTCCAGCCATGAGAAGCAACTGCAGATACATGTAAATATATATATATATATATATATATATATATATATATATATTCTATGCAGAATTGCACTCCACCTTGCCAGGCATCCCTAACAAGCTGCTCAGGATTGAATGATAACAGGATTTCTACTAGCCGTCGCTTTAAACAAAGCACAAAGAGTTGCTTTCGCAGGTTTTGGCATGCTTTAGAAAAGTAAATCCATATGCATTTTACGTTTCCCAGCATAAATATGACACCACATAGGTCTTAAAAGTTAAACACTGTTTGGAAACCCCATCAACCAGTGAGAATATAAAAACCAGTTGTAGTGGGTTGTTTTTCTGCAAGACACAGCCACCACTAATTCCTGTATTTATTGACTTGAACTTGGAGGGAAAATTAAACAACCCACACAGACCATCTTAGTAGAAACCTTTTAAATTAGAGCTCCTGGTATAAATCATAAGTTTAAAAAAGGAGTAGGGGAGTACTATGTATATAAATAATTATCTCAGAAGCAAACAATTACTCTTGGATTTGAAAAGGCAGCAACAACAGCTAGGCATAATTGAAAACACAGTAGAAATTGACACCATGTAGCTATGCATCTAACAAAGTCTGATTTAAGGCACTGGGATCTAATGGAAAGTGAACTTTTCCATCTACCCACTGTGCTTCTTCCAAAAAACAAGGTGTCCAAATCCTTCCTGTCCTAAATTCTTCTCTTCTTGAAGGTTCTCTTGAGTGGCAGTAATTCCCAGGACTTATCCAATTCATGCATTCATGTACATTTTACCTCCTGTAGAAGACTTTTTATCCCTTACCATCTTATCACACATAACGGGCAATGAAAAATTGTAAAATCAATGTCCTGGAAACTCAGGATACAATTCCAGCCCAAGCTCAGCTACCAACTAAGGTTAATAAACTCTAGGCCAGGCAGACTTTTTACCACTCTACTACCCTTCCCTCAACTTTGCTTATCTATAAAACAATGCAATTGACTAGATTATCCTTAAGATCCTTTTCAATCCTAACATTTTCAATAGGTTATCACTGGGGGCTTACGAACACTGAGTGGCCTTAAAAAACCTTCAATGAACTGACCCAACTGATCTTTCAGATCCACTTGTATTCTTTCAGTTTTGTATAAAGTATGTTCATTCAAACTCAGAAGCACTCTTTCTTTATGTTCCAAAGATGCAATTTAAATGTCATTATCTTCATCTCTAGCCTATTGACATTATTGTATTATATACCTTCAATCCAACATGGCCCCTTGCTATGAAAAACCCATGGTTGGGTCATCCCTGGAAGCCTATTTAGGAGGTTTCCTCTTTTCATAGTAGGAAAGTTTTTTTTTTTGGCCGTGCCACTCGGCATTTGGGATCTTAGTTCCCAAACCAGGGATCAAACCCGTGCCCGCTGCACTGAAAGCGCAGAGTCTTAACCACTGCTCCGCCAGGGAAGTCCCCACAGTAGGAAAGCTTCTTGAAGGCTCTAATAGTCTTCAGAAAGTACTATGATTATCTCCCGTATTCAAGTCAAAAATATTGATTATTGCCTTAGTAATAAGCAACTATTCTCCTGAACTGTGTGGTCCTAGTAGGACTTTTAATAAACCACCTTTATTTGCAGTCAGGGTAACTCCACATATTAAAATGTGTATTATTTATCATTTCTTATGCTTCTTGAAACTCTAGCATCAAAGTATTCTTAGTAAGGACATGCAGCAGTATGCAAATCCCTTCACAGTATATCTGACACTTCAGCATTAAGTCTACACTTCAGCATTAAGTCTTTTTCTCCCAACTCAACCTAGGAGCATGTCTCCTAGAGTACAATGAAAAGTGCTTGCTCATTGAAAGAGTATCATGTAAATTCAATATAAATCCTATATCCTCTCAAATATTCAGACAAGTCTCCAAAGATTCTGAACACTGCACCTATCAAAAAAGAAACTCGAAATTGTTACTAAATCATTTAGTCAATTGGGTATAAGAAAATACTCATTTAAAAAGTCTCCCCCCATCTCAAGAAACCTGACTGCAAAACTGAAGGAAGAAAATTAATAGTATTGTACTGTTCTCTTAAAATAATTACCCAACTGACATAAGTGAAGACTGAAGAATTTTAAGGAATAAAAATATTTTTTAAAGTTCCTATTTGAATTGTAAAGGAAAAAAATACAATTTAAACAAAGTTCTGTTCTGTTAATAATAAGACAGGCTCATTTGCATTACAATACTTAGAATCGTTTCTAAATCATTTACAATCATAGTGAGACTTAACAAAGAGAGCATATAACATTTATAAAAGATATAAATGATCTAGGAGGTAGGTACAGTGAGAGGAAAGTATCCTGAAAACTATATAGATAAGACCCATTCTTAGCCTAAGAGTTTGAGGTTAAAAATGCAGAAGGTTTAGAAGCCAATCACAGCAAAATAATGAACATCTAGAAAGTTCTGAAACTAACTTGTATGCCTTCTATGTGACAGACGAACTTCGCCAATAATGACATAAGCTTGCTTGAGATTAGAGAACTAGCAAATAATGGCTGTATAGTATGTATAATTCCCAAACCCGTACTCTACCCATAGTTGTCTGGATTTGGAAGTCTGGAAAACATGAATGCAACGTACAGAAATAGCAGAAGTCTAAATTATGCATCACAAACTAACAAGGACTATAGAACACAGTAGCTATGTGCACATGAATCTACTGCATCACACAACTACTCCAAACTCACAAGTCAGGTTTGTTGATGTTATTTATTTTGCATGTAGGAAGTAAACAGAAGAAAAGAGGATAGCAGTAAAATGTAATAAAGAAAAAAAGAGCTAAATACATTAAAATTATCTTTTAGGCGTAATATCTTTTAGCTGTAATTCGCCCGAATACATTGAAATAAAATGTGACAATAAGAAAGTATTTTATGAGCCATCTTTTTAAACACTATTTGTATTATGCATACTAAAGGAGAAAAAAATTTCCCTCAAAACATCACAGAAAGACTCACTGTAGAAGATCTTAAAGAAATATTTGGGGGACTACTTTCCTAGCCATAGAATTCATATGTTACATCTGATTAAATTTTCCATTCAAAAAAGCACGGCATTCAAATGTAAAGGTGGCAAATGAAAAATGATACAGAAATATGAACAAAATGAAGCATCAAAATAACAATGAGTAGCTAAAGGCTGAACTCTCATCAAATATCAAAAAAACATTCTTATCATCATAATCTGAAATAAAAAGCTTTGAAAGCCAGAGCCTTGCCCACTTTAGCCCCCAAAACTAAATTAAAAGGTACTTACCCCAAATGCCCAGATTATAACAATCCAGATTCTTAAAATATACCAAATTTATTTGAAACAGATATATAAGAGCTCCTCTTTTTCTCCTCCTAATCTTCAAAGCCCAATCTGAGACCAGCCTTCTTCCTTCTTTCATTAGCTGGACATGTGTCAGCTCTCTCACATCTGCGATTTCTCACTGACTAGAGCTGCCTGTCCCATTCCAGGGAAACACAGATGGATGCCAGATGGGAAGGTCCTGCCAAACAGACCAGCTCTTCACCTTGCCAGAATCCCCAGATACAGTCAGTCTCTCTGTCTCTCTCCTTTTCTCCCTCCCTCCTGCTTCCTCTCCCTCCACTACCCTTCCAACCCTCTCTGTTACCAGGGCTCTTTGCCAGCTGATGTCACTAAGTACACACCTCCTAGTGGCTCCTGGCCAATCTGACATTAACTTGTTAAATACGTGTAATTTGTTTATGGCTGACAATAACAGCAAGGATATTGTGCAAAACCTATCTGTGCAAGTCCCTAGTGGAATAACATGTAGAGACACACACTGACACACGGACTCATATTTTTGGGAACATTCAAATGTTTAACAATTACTATTTAAAGTCCTACATATTCTCTGGTTTCTGCTATTGTTTAATAGCTTCTGCTCTTTGAGCCAGTTTTAAAATCCTGCATATGAAAAATCCTTCTTAAAATGAATTATTAAAAATGAACATGTAACTGGATGAAAAATGTAAAGTTGCAAATTAATTTGGGGAGTATTAACAGAAATATATGTAAATGATTCACACAAGCTGCCTCTCAGATCCAGACTTGGTAGCACTGCAAAACTGCCACGTGATTAAAATTTAAGACAATGCAGGCAACATGGTTCTGATGCTGTAAAGATTATAAATGAAAAATGGAGACACAATGCAAAAAATTGTTTTAAAACAAGGCAAATATGAATGTGAGAAATAACATAATGTTTAACATTAAAGGAGCTGCTAATTCAAGTTTCAACAATGAAGAGCCAAAATATATATTTAGAACTATAACAATGAGAACCCAGAGAGGACTAAACTGTTCAAGGTCAGAGTTAATCACTTATCCCTCCAAATACTTAGCAGATAATAGCTGCTCAATTTCTGCTAAATGAAAATTGATCATTGAAAGCTGATACTGTACTATAGTTATACAAGGTATTACCACTGAGGTAAATTGGGTGAAAGGTCCACTGGACCGCCTTTACATTTTTTTTTTTTTTTGCAACTCCCTGAAAATCTACATTTTAAAATAAAAAGTTAAAGGGCAGGGGGAGTGTTTGGCTGCTTCCTGGTCACATTATATTGATACATATCTGCATTAAAATCTCTATGAACACAAATTAGGAATGAAAGATCCTCCATGCACATAATCAAATAGGTGTGGCTATAATTCTCTAAGCCTTAATCTTCTATCATACTTGGGATATCTGGAATCTGTAAACAATTCTTCTGTCATGGCAATTTTTGGCAAATAAGAAGAAAGACTATTTCTGCCAAGGGCAACTTACTGACTAGGTTTCGGTTCTTTAGTTCATCCCAGTGGTGGTGCTAATAGTAGCAAGAGCAGCAGGCTTAGTGCTTACCATGCGTGCTAAGTGTCAGAGACTGTTCTAATTGTCTGAATCTTCACAAAGACCCTATATTATAGAGCCTCGAAGTATTATCATTATCTCAGCGTTATAGCTAAGGAAAGTAAGGCACAAAGAGTTATATAACTTGATTACTTAATGGACATAGCTAGTGAGTGCCAGCACCAGGTACTCTGGGTTCACAGCCAGAGCACTATATTCTATTGTCTAGTAGAAAAATGAATCAAAAGATGCTACTGGCTGTCCTGGATCACTGGCTCTGGGAGAAGCCAGTCACCATGTCATAAAGACTTAAGCAGCCCCAAGATGTCCATATGGTGAAGAACTGAAATCTCTTGGCAATGCCAGCATCAACTTATTCACGTAACACCCAGCTAAACTACCTCGGAATTCTGACCTATACGAACTACAGGAGAGAATAAAATTTTATTATTTTAAAAAGGAAAAACAGATGGTTCTTTCACTTCTAGCACCCAGACTATGGGTCCTAAATACTTCTTCCCACTAAAAGGAAGCAGGGCTCTTTAGAAAAACAGTTGACTCCAGGTATAGGGCAGGAAATGTACAAAACTTGTCATATCAGAAATCAATTAAGCTATTTAAGTCTTTTGGAGTTGCGTCCAAGGGACTTAGGAGCCAACTTGAAGAGGATCGCACTAACTACAATGGGATAATTTAAGCATCAGTAAAAAATAATAACTGCAATGGATTGAAACACAGCATAATGTTTAAATTCATGACTTCATAATGGTACTTATAAAAAACTAACTGTTCACCTTTTCAAGGACACTAGGGAACCAATTCATTATTCTGAAATTAGTGTATCAAGCATTTTACCTGCTTTCTTATGAGCTGTACCTCTAGGTAAACAAATACCTGGTGAAAACTGATCCCTATTGAAATAATCCAACTGAAATGAAAAAATTATATATACAAGCATGCCTCATTTTATTGCACTTTGCAGATACTTTTTTTTTTTTTTTTTTTTTACAAATTGAATGATTGTGGCAATCCTGCACTGTCAGGTGATGATCAGCATTTTTTAGCAATAAACTATTTTTAAATTAAGGTATGTACATTTTTTTAGGCATAATGCTACTGCACACTTAATAGACTACCGCATAGTGTAAACTTAACATTTATATGCAGTGAGAAACCAAAAAATTTGTGTGACTCGCTCTATTGCGATATTCACTTTATTGCAGTGGTCTGGAACCGAACCTGCAATTGTCTATGAGGTATGCCTGTACTTCATTTTGCAAATCCCTAATGAAAAAAATTAATCTAGGTAATGAATCAATTGCCACCAGTGTGAGATGAGATATATATGGATATTAATGTGCCTCCCAATGGAAGTATACCACCACCTGCAAAGTATTCATGACAAAAAAAGTAAATCTGAATGCGATTAAGCCTCTAGATCTAACAACTGATTTATCGGACATTGAGGGGACACAGGAACATGTTAATGACAGCATGAGAGTGCAATTAGCAAAGTCCAGAATGTGAAGAAATCTATAGTGCAAACAACCCATATTTATAGGAAAAAAGGTGAGACAGAGGAAGGGAGTTGGAGGAGAACCTATAAATTGAAAGAGAAATAAAAGACTTAAATGCATATGTGGACTTTATTTGGATTTTGATTTGAACAAACCAACTGTAAAAAATAACCTATGAGGGCTTCCCTGGTGGTGCAGTGGTTAAGAATCTGCCTGCCAATGCAAGGGACACGGGTTCGAGCCCTGGCCCGGGAAGATCCCACATGCCACAGAGCAACTAAGCCCGTGCACCACAACTACTGAGCCTGAGCTCTAGAGCCCGTAAGCCACAACTACCGAGCCCACGTGCCACAACTACTGAAGCCTGCATGCCTAGAGCCCGTGTTCCGCAACAAGAGACGCCACAACAATGAGAAGCCCGCGCACCGCAACAAAGAGTAGCCCCCACTCACCGCAACTAGAGAAAGCCTGCGCACAGCACCAAAGACCCAACACAGCCAAAAATAAATAAATAAATAAATTTATAAAAAATACCCTATGAAATAACTGGGAAAATTTTAAGACTCACTAGATATTTAATTATATTAAGAAATTATTTTAGGGCTTCCCTGGTGGTGCAGTGGTTGAGAGTCCGCCTGCCAGTGCAGGGGACACGGGTTCGAGCCCTGGTCTGGGAGGATCCCACATGCCGCGGAGCGACTGGGCCCGTGAGCCACAACTACTGAGCCTGCGCGTCTGGAGCCTGTGCTCCGCAACAGGAGAGGCCGCAACAGTGAGAGGCCCGCGCACCTCGATGAAGAGTGGCCCCCGCTTGCCGCAACTAGAGAAGGCCCTCGCACAGAAACGAAGACCCAACACAGCCAAAAATAAATAGATAAATAAATAAATTTAAAAAAGAAAGGATGACTACTATCTTTAAAAAAAAAAAAAAGAAATCATTTTAAACTTTTTAAAGTATAATATTTGTAATTATATTTTTAAGAAAAGTCCTTATCTGTTAAGAGATACATAGAAATTGTTATTGATAAGTTTATATGCTGTCTAGGATTTCCTTCAAGAGAAGCTGAGTTGGTGATTATTGTAGCATGGTGTTTACGTACATGAGGGTCCATTTTTAGGTCTGTTTTATATTTTCCATGATACAAAGTGGAAAAAAAAAAAAAAGACAGCGATTTCTTTAAACACTGTGCCAAATTATGGGTGAAGTTGGCAGATTGATTGGGACAGTTTTTTAAAGTATCTCAGACAAAACAAATTAAAGTCTGACACGAGGTTTAATGTGGTACCAACATATTCATTTATCTCACTGACTACATCATGAGTTGATACACCATCAATTTTTAAAAATAAAGGATGACAGTGCAATCTACCAGGAATAGTGAACACAGATGCTCAGTTGGTTGCTTTACAACAAAATTTGTAAAGGGGTTGATTTTTTAATTTAATTTTATTTTAATGTCCTCCTATATAGGAAAATTAGAATATGCCCCTGGGTGTTAGATTTGAATTGAAGGTATCAATATGAACCCATGGTTATTATATTTTTTTATTATACTACATTATATATTTTTATAGTAAAAACATATAGACATAGAAATACACACACAAACAAATTCATACATATTCTTCTTGGCTGTTTGCTGAGAGGGTCTAGAAGCAATGACCACATCTTATATCCAGATCCTGATTTCTAAACCACATTTTCTACTAAAACCAGGGCTCCTTGGAGAAATGGATAGGGCAGGGAAAATACAAGATATGCAGGCAACACCTTGTAGAAGAAAATAAAAGACTACTCAGAAATGATGGGGACATGTCAAAAAGATATTGATGCCAGTTAGAAGGGGCTACCATGGTCAACTGTGAGACAATTTGAGCATCAAAATAAATGGGAATAATGGATTAAAGCATAATATGTGGGGACTTCCCTGGTGGTGCAGTGGTTAAGAATCCGCCTGCCAAAGCAATGGGTTCGATCCCTGGTCCGGGAAGATCCCACATGCCGCGGAGCAACTAAGCCCGTGCGCCACAACTACTGAGCCCACGTGCTACAACTACTGAAGCCCGCTCACCTAGAGCCCGTGCTCCGCAACAAGAGAAGCCACCGCAATGAGAAGCCCGCGCACCGCAACGAAGAGTAGCCCCCGCTCACCGCAACTAGAGAAAGCCCGTGCACAGCAACGAAGACCCAATGTAGCCAAAAATAAATAAATAAAATAAATAAATTTTTTTTAAAAAAGCATAATATGTGAAATAAAAATTGAATTTAAAAGATCAATCAATCAAGAAGAAAGCTATTCCTTCTAGTAGATGCCAACTTATAAATACAGAAAGAATGATGGAAGTAGAAAATCACCATGGTAGACTAGTGAATAGAAAGTTGATGAAAAACAGGATATATACACATTGTCTCAAGTTATATCCTACAAGTTACTTATTGTTCACAAAGAGGAAATAGTAACTTGCAATGCAGCTACCTGGCAGACACTCTCTTTAACAAAATGAACAAGGTTAATATTTAACATCAATCACCAATATTAGGACAAAATGACAACATACACCTCCCTAAATGAAGTATTTACTCCTAGAGCATTTCAGCTCCAAATTCATAATCCAAATCTAATCATAAGGAAACATCAGACCACTAAGGGACATTCTGTACTCTTCAAAACTGCCAAGGTCAAGAAAGACTGAAAAGATGGAAAGACAGAAAGAAAGAGAGGGGGAGGGGGGGAAGGTGAGAAAAGGGAGAAAGTTTAAAAAAAAAGTGGGGAGGGGGAGGCAGCAGCCTTGAGGAACTGTTTCAGAATAAGAAAAGATTAACAAGACATGACAAGTATAGTGTGTGATCCTGGATTGGACTGGATTGGATTGGGGTACAGGAGCTTAAAGGGCATTACTGAGATAACTGATAACATCTGAATGTAGTCTGTGAACTGCATCAGTATTAAATTTCCTGATTTTGATAATGTGGCTATGTAAGAGAATGAATGTTTTTCAGAAATATACATTTAAGTATTCAAGGGCAAAAGGGGCATTCTTCCACTTACTCTCAGAGTGGTTTAAAAAAATTATATACACATAATACACAATGATAAAACAAATGGGGCAAAATGTAAACAATTGGTGAACAAGTGTTCCTTTTATGATTCTTGCAACTTACTGTAAGTTTTCTATTATATCAAATAAGCACTTATCAAAAAGAAAAGAAGTCCCCATTCACAACAAAAAAGTTTGAAAACCCTGTTGCGGGTATTAGGTGAACATGTGTAGCAGTCCGTGGACTTCTAATGAAGATGCTCATGACAGTTTCTCCTTTGGTTTCTTACTCTGATGATCACAACTACTGCCATGGTAGTGCTGAACATTAAGTTATTTTATTTATTTATTTTTTTAAAGATTTATTATTTATTTATTTATTTTATTTTTGGCTGCATTGGGTCTTAGTTGCGGCACGCGGGATCTTTCGTTGCGGCGCTCGGGCTTCTCTCTACTTGTGGCATGCAGGTTTTTCTCTCTTCTCTAGTTGTGGCGTGCAGGCTCCAGGGCACGTGGTCTCTGCAGTTGTGGTGCTCGGGTTCCAGAGCGCATGGTCTCTGTAGTTTGCGGCACACGGGCTTTCTAGTTGAGGCACTCAAGCTTAGCTCCCCTTGGTATGTGGGATCTTAGTTCCCTGACCAGGGATCGAACTCATATCCTCCACACTGTAAGGCAGATTCTTTACCACTGGACCACCAGGGAAGTCCCGACATTAAGTTATTTTAAATTGTTATTTTTAGTCATGTAATAATGTTTATTTCATACCGACAATGGGCCACTGCTAAAAGACAAAGTATAAGAAACCTAAATATAAAGTAAATATATAATATAAAATTGAGAAGCATAAAAATGATTCTACAAATATGCTTGAGATCCAGACCTCTGAGTTGGATTCATCAGATCAAATCTCTCATCCAGCACATAAAGATGACTCTAGACCTTCAAATGATGATGTCAAAAAAATAACAAAATTAATAAACACTGATGCTTACAGTCAACTTGCTTTTCATCATGGACAGTCTTTTTTTTTTTGGCCATGCCACGAGGCTTTTGGGATTTTTAGTTCCCTGCCCAGGGATCAGCAGTGAAAGCACGGTGTCCTAACCACTGGACAGCCAGGGAATTCCCCATCGTGGATAGTCTTTACTTGCATATTTGGAATCTTCTTGAACTTCTCATTTAAAAACAAAAACAGGGACTTCCCTGGTAGCACAGTGGTTAAGAATCTACCTGCCAACTCAGGGGACACAGGTTCAAGCCCTCGTCCGGGAAGACCCTACATGCTGCGGAGCAACTAAGCCCATGCGCCACGACTACTGAGCCTGCACTCTAGAGCCTGCAAGCCACAACTACTGAGCCCGCACACTTAGAGCCTGTGCTCCACAACAAGAGAAGCCACCGCAATGAGAAGCCCGGGCACTGCAACAAAGAGTAGCCCCCGCTAGCTGCAACTGGAGAAAGCCCACGCACAGCAACAAAGACCCAACGCAGCCAAAAATAAAAAAATAAATTAAATAAATTTATTAAAAAAAAAAGTACAAGTGTACTTGTTAAATTGGGGAAAGTAAAAACATATACTATTAAATAATAAGAAAATATAACAATCTTAAAGATTATATTTTGAATGAAAAAATATTTTAACACCAGTCTTTTTAAAAATCACCTATTTAACATCTACCATACAAAAATGAAATCCTCTAAAAAAAAAAACAACCCTGCATTGGAAGGCGGATTCTTTACCACTGGACCACCAAGGAAGTTCCGACAACAAATGTTTAAAGTTTGAAATATACAGCTGATCAGACTATGAAGTGTCCTCCTTTTTAGGTCATTTACAGCAAACATTTTAAAAGATACTAATTTTCTCTTACAATACTATAGAAAAAGCCTGGAGTAACTGTTCCAATTCAGCTACTAAGTATATTATCTAAATCATTAACCCTCTCCATCTGTCAAATCAGAGGATGGGACTAGGTGTCATGAGGTCCCTGTATCTTTGTTTCTTATTTAAACTTCATTTTGTTTCTATTTCTTATTTAAACTGATCTTCCATGTAGTCTAGTAACATCATTAAGTTAAATCACCTGAAAATGAAAGAGAGGTTTGGAAGCTCTCCAGAAACAAGATAGTCTAACTTTCCAGTTTACGTGACTACGTATAGATAGATTCCTGTTTTACTAGTTATTAAAGACTTCATAATTTGCTGATTATTTGCTTTACATAGTTACCATTACAAAGCTTGGAAGAATTTTGTGTCAACTTAAAAAAAAAAACAGGGAAGCAATCAAATTCACAAGTGATCTTGAAAACAATTCTCTTGACGTTTGAGTCATCAGCCCTCATGCTACACAAGTCAGACTGCAGCAGCTGTGTATCATCATTTAAAATCAAGAATTCAATTTAATTGTGATAGCAGATTTTTTAAAGTTGATGGATCAGAGGAACAGAAAATAAATGAAGCAGGAATTTTCATTTGCTAGAATAAACCAACATATAACCCTATATTTTAAGGCATGAGGGATGATACCCAGGTATTCTACTCAAATCAGACTACCAACCGATTTCCTTCACTAAGAACACTTCAAATAAACTCTTCACTAAATACCTAGAAAAGGATTCGTCTTTGAAGACTTATCTCAAGGGCTTTCCCTTTAGGAGAAATGATTCTCAAGCAAGCAGAGTTGAAAATGGATGCCTCGTAGTGCTGTCCATGTAGCTTGACAGTACCTAATACCACACTAGTACTTAAGATTTTCAGTGATTTGTTGACTCGAGTCTCTATTACTATTCTCTGAGGGCAAGGGGTATGTCTTGATCAACATACTCAATGTTTATTTGTTAGATGAACTGAAATATCCTATTTGCTTCAAAAATAATTTAACAGGATTGAAGCACAGAGTATTAACTTTAAGAAGAATGTAATCCAACCCCTTTGGGAGTTCCCTGGCGGTCCAGCAGTTAGGACTCGGTGCTTTCACCACCTCGGGCCCCGGTTCAATTCCGGGAACTAAGATGCCGCTAGCCGTGTGGTTCGGCCAAAAAAAAAAAAAAAAAAAAAAATCCAATCCCTTCATTTAATTAAAATAGGACAAAGGGAGGATAAGGTCTGAAAAGTTGGATTAAATTCCTATTAAATATGACGTAGTCAAATCAAATTATGTTCTCTTCAAGAATTTTTATGGGAAAGCTGTTTTTTGAAATGGTAAGAACTTTTTATAATTTCAAGACTACTTTGCTAATAACTATTAAAAATTACTAGCTTAGACCTGGTTTTCCCAAACATTTTGACCATTTTTGCTACCCTTGCCCTGTCCTAAATAAGGTATCATTCATCCTAGGGGTATATACCTATTTGCAAGAAGGTGGAACATTACACTTGTCAAATTATTAGGTCTGCACCTCTTACTATCTTTCAGCAGGCTTACGTGAATAACAAAACTGAATGTCCAAATTCTTGCCAGGTTTTAAGTCAGGTATTTATTGAATCCCATTTTACAAATTTAAAAACAAACAAAGTTAGTGGCTTTGATGTGCCTAAGATCGTAATATGAACCCTAACTAACAAAGCCAGTGCTCTATCTCCTGCTGGCCCCAAGCTCTCAGAACACCTGAATTAAATAAGCTGAAAGCAACCATCTAAGTAAATGCCATCTGCAGAGATGTGCTATACTTGGGCCACTCCTTTGGAATGGGGGGAAAAAGCCAACATTTAAAAATAAGAGTTTTATTGAGGTATAGTATACATACCATAAAATTCACCTGCTTTAAACATACAATTCAATGATTTTTAGTAAATTCATACAGTTGTACAACCATCACCACAATTCCATTTTAGAACATTTCAATTGTTCCCCAAAGATCCCTTCTGTCCCTTTACAGGAAATCCCATTTAACACCCACAGTCCCAGGCAACCACTTATCTGCTCCTCCTGTCCCTATAAATTAACCATTCCTGGACATTTCACATAAATGGAAATCATAATATGGTCTTTTGTATCTGACTGTTGTTAACTCAAGTACAATGCTTCTGAGGTTTATCCATGTATCAATATTCATTCCTTTTTACTGCTATTGATGGATGTACCACATTCTGTTTATTTACCAGCTGATGGACATTTGGATTGTTTCCAATTTTTGGTTGAGTAATGCTGCTGGGAACAAGTACAAGTTTAAAATAGTTGTTTTAAACAATTCTGCCCAGTTTGTTTTTTTTAATTATTTATTTACTTATTTGGCTGCATTGGGTCTTCATTGCTGCACGCGGGCCTTCTCTAGTTGCGGCGAGCAGGGGCTACTCTTCATTGTGGTGCACAGGCTTCTCATTGCGGTGGCTTTTCTTGCGGAGCACGGGCTCTAGGTGCGCGGGGTTCAGTAGTTGTGGCACGCGGGCTCCAGAGCACAGGCTCAGTAGTTGTGGCGCATGGGCTTAGTTGCTCCATGGCATGTGGGATCTTCCCAGACCAGGGCTTGAACCCATGCCCCCTGCACTGGCAGGCGGATTCTTAACCACTGCGCCACCAGGGAAGTCCCTCTGCCCAGTTTTAACTGCACAAATTTGGAGGGAAGGGATTTGCCAAGCTCCTTACTCCACCATTCAGAAGCTCTACCCTAAACAAGTTTGCCTGATTTTGATGTCATGTTTAGAAAGACTTAAAAAAAATACATCTATATACTCATGTATTCAAATTTAAGGTTGAAAAGCCTAAAATATGAGTTTTATTAAGATAAGTATACCTATTGCGGAAGCCTGTCTATTATTACCTAGAGGAAATTAAGGTCCAAAGACCACACAAGTATTTAAAGAGATCTAAACTCCCAGTTCTCAAGGTAAAAGCGAGCATACAGGTAAAGATTAAAACTCACAATGGTAAGAAAAAAAAACAAAAAAGAAACAAAAAAAACACACCTCACGACGGGGGTGGGGGTGGGGGTGAGGGTGGGATTCCCTGGCGGTCCAGTGGTTAGGGCTCTGCACGTCCACTGCAGGGGGCACGGGTTCGATCCCTGGTTGGGGAACTAAGATCCCGCGTGCAGTGCAGTGGGGCCAAAAAAATAATAATAATTAAAAAAAAAACTCACAATAAGTCTAGCACTTATACAACAAGCAGAATAATCCAGAGATGCTACATTCCTTATAAATTTCCCACTTTATATATTGGGATTATTTCTGCTTTTTACCCTTCAGGAAAGTGTTTCTGGTATTATATCAGAAGTTAGTGGGAGGGGACTTCCCTGGTGGCGCAGTGGTTAGGAATCTGCCTGCCAATGCAGGGGATATGGGTTCAAGCCCTGGTCCAGGAAGATCCCACATGCTGTGGAGCAACTAAGCCCGTGCGCCACAACTACTGAAGCACACGCGCCTAGAGCCTGTGCTCTGCAACAAGAGAAGCCACCGCAACGAGAAGCCCACGCACCGCAATGAAGAGTAGCCCCCACTCGCCGTGACTAGAGAAAGCCCACCCGCAGCAACGAAGACCAAACACAGCCAAAAATAAATTAATTAATTAATTTAAAAAAAAAGTTAGTGGGAAAATATTCACTTCAAAGAAATTTTTTACAACTAGTTTTGTTGGAATTCCTTCACTCAAATGTCGGAGTGACCATACAGATTTTTACATACACCTAAATTAAATTTCTGCCAAGTAGTCTTTTTTATTTCCTGTCTTTGACAGCTTAGGAAACATGACACATAAGAAAAACTGAATCATTCAGTATTTCAAGCACGCAATCAACACCTCAGTTGGAGACACAAAATATTATGGTTAATAATAGTTTCTACTTTTATAAAGTAACTATAGAATATAGAGATAAAGATATAATTCATACATCCTGCTGGAAAACCCTACAGATTCTTCAGTTCATGCCATTTATTCTTCCACATTTTCATATAAAATTTGACTTTTATCACACTCCCTGAAAACTCACTTAATAAGGTCTGGGATTTCATACTTTTAACAAATTCTGGCTCTGAAACGAAACTAAACAGAGAGAAAATGTAAGCCTTATTTTCCTTTACTATTACAAGTGGTACACTTTTTTTTTTTTTTATTTATTTTTGGCTGCGTTGGGTGTTTGTTGCTGCGTGCGGGCTTTTCTCTAGTTGTGGCGAGTGGGGGCTACTCTTCCTTGCGGTGCACGGGCTTCTCATCATGTGGCTTGTCTTGTTGCAGAGCACATGCTCTAGGCGCCTGGGCTTCAGTAGTTGTGGCACTCAGGCTCAGTAGTTGTGGCTTGCGGGCTCTAGAGCGCAGGCTCAGTAGTTGTGGTGCACGGGCTTTGTTGCTCCGCGGCATGTGGAATCTTCCAGGACCAGGGCTCGAACCCATGTCCCCTGCATTGGCAGGCGGATTCTTACCCACTGCGCCACCAGGGAAGCCCACAAGTGGTAAACTTTTAATTGCAAAGAAAATACACTGAAACAGGTAGTGGTGAGCTAAAGTAATTTTTCAGAGTAAACAAACAGAAATTCAAAATTCATATCAACCGAAAATTCCTTTTCCTTTAGTTTTTAGGGTATGGCTGCTAAGGCCAGGTTTTATAACCTTCACTATTTCTCGTAATTTTTTAAGTATAAAAACCGTCAAAATAGAAATGTTTGTTCTATTATGAAACCACAGCAAATATTCAGGACAAAGGAAAGAAAGTGTGTCAGTCACTAACAGACAAGATATGTTAGCCGTCCCATTAAAGTTTTACGTACAAGTAAATACCTCTTACCTCAGATAAAAAATTTAAGAGACAGAAAATTCGGTCTTATAATTTCCCAATTATTATTAAGTGTCTACCACATGGTAGGCTTACACAGAAGACACAGGCCTTCGTAGGACATTTAACAAAACATCCTCCTACAGTAATGCTTTCATTATTTAAATTGGCACATGGCAGACTATGTTAACAGATTTATTTATTGACTAAGTCTAATCATATTTCCTCAGTTGGCATCAATTTGATATCTACTATTTACGTTTGCTTCAACACTAGATATTTGTTTAAAAGTCTTGCATATTTAATTTCTACCATAGGATTTTGGGTTTAAATGAAATTTAGGATTTTTAATGGTAGATTACAAAAAGATAAAGAAATAACCCTAATGAGAGCTAAAAATCATTTGGTTTGTGAGTCCCCTTTATAAGCCAAAGAATTTGCTTTTTATTGCAAGGAAATGGAACATTATGTAATTAAGTCCACAGCAATGAATTAAGATCCAAAGTGACTTAACAGTATTTTTCAAAAATTAATCACGTCATCACCTTTTCTGGCACATGGCTTTTGTGTTTTAATGCTTTATAGTTTTCATTTCATTCAAAACATAACTCAAGATATCATTCTTTGTAACAAACACTGCTTCCCAAAGCTTAAATGTCTATAATTTCACAAAGATTTTGAATTACAAATATTTAAGCCGAACAAAAAAATATAGAAATTGTGGATAACTTCATGTGGAGAAAGCAAACCACAAACTGAAATCTGCATGAGAGCACAGACCACATGTCTACTTTGCTTCCTATTCTATTCATTTACTCATTCATTCATTCAACAAATATTCACTGAACATCTACCATGTGTCTGACAATGTTCTAGGCAATGGAAACACATCAATAAACAAAAGAGACAAAAATCCCTGTCCCCTTTGGAACTTACATTCTAGGAAGAGAAAACAGACAATAAATAAAATAAGTAAAACATATAGTATGTTAGAAGGTGATAAGCTGGCAATGGGGAATGGGGAAGGGAGTGCAGTTTTAAATAGGGTTGCCTGGTTAGCCTCATTGAGAAGGGAAGTAAAGAAATGAACCATAGGATAGGTGAACAAAAAGCAGTCTAGGTAAAGGTCCTGACATAAGATGGGGATTAGAGTATTCAAAAGGAACTGCAAGGGACTTCCCTCGTGGTCCAGTGGTTTAGACTCCGTGCTCCCAATGCAGGAGGCCCAGGTTCGACCTCTGGTCAGAGAACTAGATCCCCCATGCCACAACTAAGAGCCCACATGTTGCAACTAAAGATTCCGCATGCCACAACTAAAGATCCAGCGTGCCGCAACTAAGACCCAGCGCAGCCAAATAAATAAATTAAATAAATATTTTTAAAAAATAAAAATAGATTTAAATAAATTTAAAAATAAAAAAGACTGCTGGGCCTCACACCCAGTTTTTAAAAAACAAACGGAACTGCAAGAAGATCTGTGTGGCTGGAGCTGGGAAAGTAGTAGGATATGAGTTCAGAGGTCAAGGGGGAGTAGTAAGGTAGGGGTGTAGATCACAGAAAGCTTGAAAGTCTTTTTAAAATCTCTGGTTTTATTTTGAGTAAAATGGGAGTCATTAACAGGGTTCTAAGCAGAGAATTTACAAGACCTGACTAAATTGGATCACTCTGGCTGCTATGTTCAAAACAGATGGAGGGGCAAGAATGGAAGCAGGGAAAACAACTGGCATGTAACTCCAATAAGCCAGGTCAGAGGTGTTGGTGGTTTGGACCAGAATGGGAGGAGTGAAGCTAAGATGTTATTTAGATTCTGTATATATTCTTAAGGTAAAGTAAACATTATCTCCTAACCGAGTCAATGTTAAAAAAAAAAGTCAAGGAAAATTCCAAGGTTTTTGGGTAAAGGAAAGGCTAGGTAACAAAATGAAAAAATAGACAAGTTGGACTTCATAAAAATTTTAAATTTTGTACATCATAAGACACTATCCACAGAGTAAAAAGGCAACTCACAGCATGGGAGAATGCAAATATGTGATATGGGATTAATATCCAGAATATATATATAGAACTCCTAACACTCAACAACAACAAAACAAACCACCCAATCCAAAAAAGGGCAAAGGACTTGAACTGACGTTTCTCCAAAGAGGATATACAAAATTCTTGTGCACTATTGGTGGGAATGTAAAATGGTACTGTGGAGAACTGTAAAGGTTCCTCAAAAAATTAAAGAGAATTACCATATGATCCAGAAATTAATTCTACTTTGGGGTTATATACCCAAGAGAATCAAAAGCAGAGTCTTGAAGAGATATGTGTATCCCATGTTCATAGCAGCATTATTCACAATAGCTAAAAAGCATGGAAGCAACCCAAGTGTCCATTGACAGATGAATGGATAAACAAAATGTGGTATACACATGCAATGGAATGCTATTTAGCCTTAAAAAGGAAGAAAATTATGCAATATGCTACATGGAAGAATCTTAAGGACATTATGCTAAGAGAAATAAGCCACTCACAAAAAGACAAATACTATATGCTTCCACTTATATGAGGAACTTAGAGTAGTTAAAATCAGAGAGACAGAAAGTATAATTGTGGTTGCCAGGAGCTAGGGGGCAGAGAGAATCAGGAGTTATTGTTTAAAAGGTATAGAGTTTCAGTTTACAAGATGAAAAGAGTTATGTGGATGGATGGTGGTGAAGGCAGAACAACAATATGAATGTATATAATACCACTGAACTTAAAATTGGTTAAGATGGTAAATTTTATGTTAAATGTATTTTAATACACACACACACAAAGCCAGGAATAACTCCAAAGTTTTTGGTTAAAGGCAAGGGAAGATTGAAGGAAGACATGGTTTGAGGAGGAAGATCAGAAGTTCAGATTTAGACATTTTTTAGTTTGAGATATCTGTTAGGTATCCAAGTGAAGATGTCATGTAGGCAAGTGGACAAACCAATCAAGAGTTCTGGGAAGGGGTCTGGGCTGGAGATATAAATCTGGGAGTTGTCAGCATTTAAAGCCATGAGTTCATGAAGGGAATAAGTATAGATAAAAACAGAGATTCAAGGCCTGAACACTGGGCAGTGGGTAGCCCATAAAGGGATCAGAAAGAAAAGAAAGAACCACCAAAGGAAACTGAGAAGAAACAGCCTCCCAGTGAGATAGGAGGAAAACAACAGAGTGCGGTGGTACTCTAGAAACCAAATGAACAGTGTTTCAAGAAGAGTGATCAATTGGGTTAATTCCTCTAGTAAGATGAGAACTAAGAATTGACTACTGGATATCCTCACCTCCTAGGAAAGTCAGACATGTACTCATCACAATAAATATGTTTTCAAGGAATATACAATGCAAAATATTATATTTAATCATTATTTCAAATTCTCTTTTACTTCTGAAAATATACTGTTGAAAATGCATCAAACTAGATATGTACTAATGGAAGATGAACTCTGTCAAATTCATAATTCTTTTACAAAAAAAAATTTGGTTCTAAACTTTCAGATTCTCACAATTAAAATTGGAAATTATCAGTGCTTTGACACTTGGTTACCTTAATACTAGCTGTCTTTTACTTGGTAACAGTGGAAACCTCCCAGTGCTGAACAAAGAGAAAGACAGTGGTCCAGGAACCAGTACCTCATCTGAAACTCACTTCCCTTTCTGAGCCTCCATTTTTTTCATCTATAAAATGAATCTTCATATGTTCTTCCCTCTAAGAATGCCCTACTCCTCTGATCAAATTCCAAAACACCTTCAGGTTCAGCCCCTGTTACCTTCTCCTTGGAGACGTCCTAGGTTCTCTAGTCCTTTCCCAGGTTCTCCCTCTTCTCTGAACTCCAGTAATCACTTACTTTTACTATTCACAG
The DNA here is from genome assembly GCF_028564815.1 of Eubalaena glacialis. Classification (NCBI taxonomy): domain Eukaryota; kingdom Metazoa; phylum Chordata; class Mammalia; order Artiodactyla; family Balaenidae; genus Eubalaena; species Eubalaena glacialis. The sequence goes on from NC_083728.1 coordinate 26,242,572, forward strand.
ACTATTCATTTGGTCCTATATCACATACTGCCTTAAGTGTTCTCTTACCTATTTTATGTGTTTACCTTAAGCACCCACACTGCACCAAAAAATCTTAAGTATATACTTGTTTTCCCATACATCTAATACAACAATGTATCCATAGAAATTAACAATTTAATGGGGCAAATTAAGAATTAGTAAGAAAGACTTCTTCTGTTAGTTCCTACAAAGACTGAAAGTATTGCTTTCTGTAAGACAGTCATGCTATAGATTGTTTTTTTGTTTATTTATTTATTGTTGGCCACACCTCGCGGCATGTGGGATCTTAGTTACCCGACCAGGGATCAAACCCACACCCCCTGCAGTGGAAGCGCGGAGTCTTAACCACTGGACCACCAGGGAAGTCCCTTAGATAGTTTATTTTTAAAAGACGTATAGGATTAAAGACAAAACTCAAATGCATATATGTCTACAATTAGTTTTTTGCATAGGATAATTGAGAGACTAATCAGAAATTTAAAAAATAAAGTCAACGGGCAGCTTAAACTGAGGGTACAAAGAGTTCATATAACTCACAAAAATCTACAGAATATTAGGTAGCCAGGAAAAAATAAATCTAGTTCTTGACAGGTTTTAAGATCACTTCTAGCAGACATACCAATGAATACTGGTTCTGACTGACCACTGATTTAGTTAATCAACTGATCATACTATGCTCTGTGAAGAGCAAGACAACGTACTGGGCTAGATGCTGTAAACCATATGGGCCCCTAGCCCACCTGCCTAAACTTTCCCAAGGAGCTTGTTAATATGCATGTTCCCAGGCCCATGACAAATCCAATGAATCAGAATGGGAAGGAGGAGGTCAGGAATCCAAACTTTAACAAGTTCTCAAGATGATTCTTCTGTACACTAAATTTGAGAAAATCATGGCACTGAGAGATGCAAAGATAATTAAGTCCAAGTCCCTGCCTTCAATATGACAATACAGTAGGGAATAAACATATACACAGCACCACATATAATAATCTGATATAATGTAAAAATTACCAAAAATGACAAGAAAAGTCTCTTCCCACTAAACAAAGAACAAGAAATGCTTCATGGAGAATATAGATGGGTTCTAAGTTCAGATGAGTAGGGAGAAATGCACCTACAACCAAGGGAAATGGAAAGAACTAAGACAAGCGGAAAAAAAGGGGTTTCATGCAGTGAATATATCAAAGTGGTTGGGCATAAACCTAGACTGGAACGTATAGGCTATACTGTCTACCACTGTAAAGCCACTGCTTGAGCAATGGGCAGGAGCAGGAACTCATCTTCAGCCTTAGGAAGGCCTAGACCTAAGGTAACTGAGCCCTGCTTCTCTTCTTTCCTTGCTCAGCTATCAGTGAAGTCCTTTTCATGTACCTGTAGTATAATCTAAGAATGATGACAACCAGTCAGTCTCCAGTCAACGGAGATGGAGCAGGTGTTTGGATTTCCATTCACATTCCACACCAAAATCATGAGCCTAACTTTGCCCTAAACTGTTTCTAATCACTTGACCTCTCAACAACCACATGTCTCTGCCACCTTTAGTATCCTCAGTGCTGGACCTCATTCCTGACTTCAACCCATCACCTAAATCCAAAATATTTGCCACTAAAGAGATACCTAATCAGAGTTCTTTGTGGTACCATGGGGGAAGGCTAGGTGTCAACCGGTGACCAGTTCCAGAACCCAGATCTCCTGGCTGCCAACAAATTACTCTTTCCAGTGTCCCACAGTGCATCTTAAACTCTAGCTCACAGCAGTGTTCAAATTGTTTTATTCACTTATTAGAGCCAAAGGCATTAAGCTAATACCTCCTACTTGCACAACTCTAGGGGTTTCTTTTTACATTATATTCTATGTGAATAGCACCCCCTAGAGCACAACTCTAGGATACAATGTGAATGGTGATCAGGAGTTACTGGTCAGCCTTATACCAGTTAGGTGTTTCAACAGGTATTCTGCATATCAAGATTTTATTTATTAACACACGAAACACTAAGGAAAGGTCTAATGGCTTAGAATGACTACTGTGGATATTTAACAAGACAAAAGTAACCTGTATCGTCTTCTGGTTTTGAATCCCCTTATTTTAAAATTAAAATGTTCAATAGCCCAAGAAATCTTTTTCTGATAAGCATAATCTTACCACAGAACTTCTTAATGGAACCTGCAAAGTCTTAAGCTGTTTTTCAAATAACATGTGTTATAGGGCTGTTTCTCCATGCACACTAATCAGTTATCATTTTTAACCTGTATCTATATACACATATATGTTATCCTTGAAGAAGTACTGAACAGTCTACTTCAGCTGAAACAATGTGATTTTTTTAAATGTTTATGAAGTGGCACAAAGAGAAAAATGGTTTAGTTATCCAAGCTTCCATTCTGATGCATGAATGACCCTGTTTGATGAACAAAATCAAAATTAAAAAAGAAAAAAGTTATTTCTTTTAAAGCTACCTTTAATCGGATAAAAATATTTCTACCATTTCCATTATATCATATAAAATTCAATTTATTTCCCCCTGAAACTTTAACCACATACCGCTCCCCAAAAAAATCAACAAACTTTACGAGTTATTTTTGTTGCACTGCTCTTAAATTAACCATATAATCAATTAATTATTTTAGCACCTATGATACATCTGTGCAAGGCATTTTGAGGAATACAAAGCTGCTCAAAAGAGTGCCAGTCCTTAAGTTTAGTAAGAAGTCAACTCAACAGGGATGTAAAAAATGGAGGGAGGGACTGCCCTGGCGGTCCAGCGGTTAAGACTCCATGCTCCCAATGCAGGGGGCCTGGGTTCAATCCCTGGTCAGGGAACTAGATCCCACATGCCGCAATGAAGATCCTGCATATGACAACGAAGATCCTGTGTGCTGCAACTAAGACCTGGTGCAGCCAAATAAATAAATAAGAAAAAAAGAAAAAAGAAAAAAAAAGAACAGAGGGAAATGAATAACTAAATCAGACTTAACTGACCCTGAAACATGAGGAAGGATTCAGAGGACCTGAAAAGCGATGAGGGTACCCCAAGATGGGAAAACAGCATCAACAGCAGTACAGAAATAGAACAAGCAAGCAAGCAGTCATTCACTCAGTGCTCACATATTTTAGCTGTGTGCTCCAAGCACACAGCTAGGATTACTATGCTCTTTTAATCCTCGAACACACTGTGAGGACCTTGTGTTAATTCTCTTCCTACAGACAATCACATAGTACATAAGGACCCTGCACAAGATTACATGGATATTAAGTGGCAATGCAGGGATTCAAACCAAATCTCTCAGTCTCAGCTCTGATGCTCACTCCCCCCATCTATTATTTTAGGTGGAAAATGGACTGGAATAAGTCAGACTGGTGAACACAGATGTCAATTATTAGCAGTATGGGAAAGATCCCAGTGTGGAGGGATAAGTAAGTTAGGACTTCATGTAAGTGATACCTATGGCCTTGAACAGAATGAAACCAGTGTTTTCTGAGGATAAGTTTTCACAGCCACAAGCAAGATAGGTGTTGAGAGAAGAATGTCTGGTATTAGGGCAACTTGCCATTAAGTGATATTTTTTTTAAGATTTATTTATTTATTTATTTATTTTATATTTTATTTTTGCTGCGTTAGGTCTTTGTTGCCGCGCACGGGCTTTCTCTAGTTGTGGCGAGCGGGGGCTACTCTTCATTGCGGTGCACGGTGGCTTCTCTTGCTGTGGAGCACAGGCTCTAGGCACACAGGCTTCAGTAGCTGTGGCACGCAGGCTCAGTACTTGTGGCCCGTGGGCTCTAGAGCGCAGGCTCAGTATTTGTGGCGCACGAGCTGAGTTGCTTCGCAGCATGTGGGATCTTCCCGGACCAAAGCTCGAACCCGTGTCCCCTGCATTGGCAGGCAGATTCTTAACCACTGCGCCACCAGGGAAGTCCAAGTAATTTAAAAAGAAAAAAAGATATATGATAATGGCTAGGATGAAAAAGATAACAAGAGAGAATAGGACAGACTCTGAGATAGTGACAACATAGAAAATGTTGGTAATAAGTAAAGAAGTAAAATAAGTGATACTTGGAAAGATGTAAAACTGTCTTTAGTTGCAGATGGTGTAGACAATCCAATGAAATCTACAATTAAGATAAGTGAATTTATTTAGCAAAGTTGTAGGATACAAGATCAATATACAAAAATCAATTATTTCTGCATAGTAGCAATAAGCAATCAAAAGCTGAAATTAAAAAAAAAATTACAATGTTCTCAAAAATTGTGAAGAGATAAATTTGACAAAGATGTATAAGACCTATACTTCAAAACTTCAAAATATTGCTAAGAAAAACTAACAAAGACCTAAATAAAGAGAGATATACTGTGTTCACAGATGGGAAGATTCAATATAGTTAAGATGTCAATTCTCCCCCACACACCCAAAAAAAATTCAATGTAGTCCCAAGCAAAATCCCAGCTTGCTTTTTTTTGTAGAAACTGACACACTGGTTCTAAAATTTATTTGGAGGGGACTTCTCTGGTGGTCCAGTGGTTAAGACTCCACCTTCCAATGCAGGGGACGTGGGTTCAATCCCTGGTTGGGGAACTAGGATCCCACATACTGCACAGTGCAGCCAAAAACAAAAAACAAAAAACCTAAAATTTATCTGGAAATGCAAAGGACCTAGAATAGCCAAAACAACTCTGAAAAAGAAAAGTACAGTTGGAGGACTAACACTACCACATATTAAGTTATGGTAAATCAAATCATGTGGAAGAGGCATAAAGACAGGCATATCAATAGAATACTGAGTCCAGAAATAGACCCACACAAATATGGACAACTGATTTTTGACAAAAGTATAAGGGCAATCCACTGGAGAAAGAATAGTCTTTTAACAAACTGCTGCTGGAACAACTACATATTCATTGCAAAAAAACTGAACTTTGATGTATACCTCACACCACATGACAAATGACCTAAAAATGGATAATAGACCTAAATGTAAAAACAAAAACTACACAACTGCTAGGAGAAAGCATAAAAGGAAATCTTTGCAACCTTGGGTTAGGCCAATATTTCTTAGATATGACAACAAAAGCACAGCCCAGCCCATAAAAGAAATAAATTAATAAATTGTACTTCAAAAAAATTCTTAAGCTTCTACTCTTCAAAAAACACCACTAACAGAATAAAAAGACAAGCCACATACTGGGAAAAAATATCTGCAAACCACATATCCAATAAAGGACTTACACCCAGAAATATAAAGAACTCTGAAAACTCAATAATAAGAAAATAAACAACTCAATTTGTTTAACTGGGTAAAAGGTTTAAACAGACATTTCCCCACAGAAGAAATATGGATGGCAAATACACTTGAAAATATTTTGGAAAAATAGTTTGGCAATTTCTTATAGTTATACATCTATCATCTGATCCAGCCATGCCACTCCTATATATTTACAAAGGTAGCCTTATTTATAATAGCAAAAAACTGGAAACAACTCAAGCATCTATTAAGAGGTGAATAAATAAACAAATGTGATATATCCATACAAGGGAATACTACAACAATAAAAAGGAATAAAATATTGATACATACAACAATATCTTAAAATAGTTATGCTGAATGAAAAAAGCCTGACAAACGAAGAAAGAAAGGAAGGGAGGGAGGGAGGGTATATACTCAGTATGATTTCATTTATATAAAATATAAATATATATGTAAAATCCTAGAAAATGCAAACTAATCTATAAGCAGATTTACTAAAAGCAGATTTGCTAGAAGCAGATTTGCTTGGAGAGGGAGGTATTAAAGGGGCACAAGAAAACTTTGGGGAGTGATTGACATGTTCACTATCTTGATTGTGGTGGTTTCACAGGTATATCCATGTCAAAACTCACCAAACTGTACACTTTAAGTATGTATAGTTGGGGGACTTCCCTGGTGGCGCAATGGTTAAGACTGCGTTCCCAATGCAGGGGGCCGGGGTTTGATCCCTGGGCAGGGAACTAGATCCCACATGCATGCCACAACTAAGAGTTCGCATGCCACAACTAAAGAGCCCACCTGCTGCAACCAAGACCCGGTGCAGGGACTTCCGTGGTGGCACAGTGGTTAAGAATCCACTTGCCAATGCAGGGGACACGGGTTTCAGCCCTGGTCGGGGAAGATCCCACATACTGCAGAGCAACTAAGCCCGGGCACCACAACTACTGAGCCTGCACGCTAAAGCCTGCGAGCCACAACTACTGAAACCCGTACGCCTAGAGACCATGCTCTGCAACAAGAGAAGCCACCACAATGATAAGCACGTGCACCGCAACAAAGAGTAGCCCCGCTTGCCTGCCGCAACTAGAGAAGGCCCGCGTGCAGCAAGGAAGACCCAACACAGCCAAAAATAAATAAATAAAATAAATAAATTTATTAAAAGAAAAAAAGACCCAGTGCAACCAAATACATAAAATTTTTTAAATGTCAAAAAATTTCAATAAGGAGGGCAGACATCAGAAGCAAGAAGAACTACAATCCTGCAGCCTGTGGAACAAAAACTACATTCACAGAAAGATAGACAAGATGAAAAGGCAGAGGACTATGTACCAGATGAAGGAACAAGATAAAACACCAGAAAAATAACTAAATGAAGTGGAGATAGGCAACCTGCAAGAAAAAGAATTCAGAATAATGATAGTGAAGATGATCCAGGACCTCGGAAAAAAGAATGGAGGCAAAAATCAAGAAGATGCAAGAAATGCTTAACAAATACCTAGAAGAATTAAAGAACAAACAAACAGAGATGAACAATACAATAACTGAAATGAAAACTACACTAGAAGAAATCAATAGCAGAATAACTGAGGTAGAAGAACGGATAAGTGACCTGGAAGACAGAATGGTAGAATTCACTGCTGCAGAACAGACTAAAGAAAAAAGAATGAAAAGAAATGAAGACAGCCTAAGAGACCTCTGGGACAACATTAAACACAACAACATTCACATTACAGGAGTCCCAAAAGGAGAAGAGAGAGAGAAAGGATCAGAGAAAATATTTGAAGAGATTATAGTCGAAAACTTCCCTAACATGGGAAAGGAAATAGCCACCCAAGTCCAGGAAGCGCAGAGCATCCCATACAGGATAAATGCAAGGAGAAACATGCCGAGACACACAGTAATCAAATTGGCAAAAATTAAAGACAAAGAAAAATTATTGAAAGCACCAAGGGAGAAACAACAAATGACATACAAGGGAACTCCCATAAGGTTAACAGCTGATTTCTCAGCAGAAACTCTACAAGCCAGAAGGGAGTGGCATGATATACTTAAAGTGATGAACGGGAAGAACCTACAACCAAGAGTACTCTACCCGGCAAGGATCTCATTCAGATTCGATGGAGAAATCAAAAGCTTTACAGACAAGCAAAAGCTAAGAGAATTCAGCACCACCAAACCAGCTCTACAACAAATGCTAAAGGAACTTCTCTAAGTGGGAAACACAAGAGAAGAAAAGGACCTACAAAAACAAACCCAAAACAATTAAGAAAATGGTCATAGGAACATACATATGGATAATTACCTTAAACGTGAATGGATTAAATGCTCCAACCAAGAGACACAGGCTTGCTGAATGGATACAAAAACAAGACCCATATATATGCTGTCTACAAGAGACCTAGGGACACACACAGACTGAAAGTGAGGGGATGGAAAAAGATATTCCATGCAAATGGAAATCAAAAGAAAGCTGGAGTAGCAATACTCATATCAGATAAAATAGACTTTAAAATAAAGAATGTTACAAGAGACAAGGAAGGACACTACATAATGATCAAGGGATCAATCCAAGAAGAAGATATAACAATTATAAATATATATGCACCCAACATAGGAGCATCTCAATACATAAGGCAACTGCTAACAGCTATAAAAGAGGAAATCGACAGTAACACAGTAATAGTGGGGGACTTTAACACTTCACTTACACCAACGGACAGATCATCCAAAATGAAAATAAATAAAGAACAGAAGCTTTAAATGACACAATAGACCAGATAGATTTAATTGATATTTATAGGACATTCCATCCAAAAACAGCAGATTACACTTTCTTCTCAAGTGCGCACGGAACATTCTCCAGGATAGATCACATCTTGGGTCGCAAATCAAGCCTCAGTAAATTTAAGAAAATTGAAATCATATCAAGCACCTTTTCTGACCACAACGCTATGAGATTAGAAATGAATTACAGGGAAAAAAACGTAAAAAACACAAACACATGGAGGCTAAACAATACGTTACTAAATACCCAAGAGATCACTGAAGAAATCAAAGAGGAAATCAAACAATACCTAAAGACAAATGACAAAGAAAACACGACAATCCAAACCTATGGGATGCAGCAAAAGCAGTTCTAAGAGGGAAGTGTATAGCTATACAAGCCTACCTCAAGAAACAAGAAAAATCTCAAATAGGGGCTTCCCTGGTGGCCCAGTGGTAGAGAATCTGTCTGCCAATGCAGGAGACACGGGTTCAAGCCCTGGTCTGGGAAGATCCCACATGCCGCGGAGCAACTAGACCCGTGAGCCACAATTACTGAGCCTGCGCATCTGGAGCCTGTGCTCCGCAACAAGAGAGGCCACGATAGTGAGAGGCCCGTGCACTGCGATGAAGAGTGGCCCCCACTTGCCGCAACTAGAGAAAAGCCCTAGCAAGGAAATGAAGACCTAACACAGCCAAAAATTAATTAATTAATTAATTAATTTAAAAAAAAAAGATACATAGAAAAAAAATTTTTTTAAAAATCTCAAATAAACAATCTAACCGTACACCTAAAGGAACTAGAGAAAGAAGAACAAACAAAACCCAAAGTTAGCAGAAGGAAAGAAAGCATAAAGATCAGAGCAGAAATAAATGAAATAGAAAAAAAGAAAACAATAGCAAAGATCAATAAAACGAAAAACTATTTCTTTGAGAAGATAAACAAAGTTGATAAACCATTAGCCAGACTCATCAAGAAAAAGAGGAAGAGGACTCAAATCAATAAAATTAGAAATGAAACAGGAGAAGTTACGACACTGCAGAAATACAAAGCATCCTAAGAGACTACTACAAGCAACTCTATGCCAATAAAATGGAAAACCTACAAGTAACTCTATGCCAATAAAATGGACAACCTGGAAGAAATGGACAAATTCTTAGAAAGGTATAACCTTCCAAGACTGAACCAGGAAGAAATAGAAAATATGAACAGACCAATCACAAGTAATGAAATTGAAACTGTGATTAAAAATCTTCCAACAAACAAAAGTCCAGGACCAGATGGCTTCACAGGTGAATTCTATCACGCATTTAGATAAGAGCTAACACCTATCCTTCTCACTCTTCCAAAAAATTGCAGAGGAAGGAACACTCCCAAACTCATTCTATGAGGCCACCATCACCCTGATACCAAAACCAGACAAAGATACTACAAATAAAATTACAGACCAATATCACTGATGAATATAGATGCAAAAATCCTCAACAAAATACTAGCAAACAGAATCCAACAACACATTAAAAGGATCATACACCATGATCAAGTGGGATTTATCCCAGGGATGCAAGGATTCTTCAATATACGCAAATCAATGTGATACACCACATTAACAAATTGAAGAATAAAAACCATATGATCACCTCAATAGATGCAGAAGAAGCTTTTGACAAAATTCAACACCCATTTATGACAAAAACTCTCCAGAAAGTGGGCAGAGAGGGAATCTACCTCAACATAATAAAGGCCATATATGACAAACCCACAGCAAACATCATTCTCAAAGGTGAAACACTGAAAGCATTTCCTCTAAGATCAGGAACAAGACAAGGATGTCCACTCTCACCGCTATTATTCAACATAGTTTTGGAAGTCCTAACCTCGGCAATCAGAGAAGAAATAAAAGGAATACAAATTGGAAAAGAAGAAGTAAAACTGTCACTGTTTGCAGATGACATGATACTATACATAGAGAATCCTAAAGATGCCACCAGAAAACTACTAGAGCTAAACAATGAATCTGGTAAAGTTGCAGGATACAAAATTAATGCACAGAAATCTCTTGCATTCCTATACACTAATGATGAAAAAATTTGAAAGAGAAATTAAGGAAACACTCCCATTTACCACTGCAACAAAAAGAATAAAATACCTAGGAATAAACCTACCTAGGGAGACAAAAGACCTGTATGCAGAAAACTATAAGACACTGATGAAAGAAATTAAAGATGATACCAACAGATGGAGATATATACCATGTTCTTGGATTGGAAGAATCAACATTGTGAAAATGACTGTACTACCCAAAGCAATCTACAGATTCAATGCAATCCCTATCAAATTACCAGTGGCATTTTTTACAGAACTAGAACAAATCATCTTAAAATTTGTATGGAGACACAAAAGACCCCGCATAGCCAAAGCAGTCTTGAGGGAAAAAAACGGAGCTGGAGGAATCAGACTCCCTGACTTCAGACTATACTACAAAGCTACAGTAATCAAGACAATATGGTACTGGCACAAAAACAGAAACATAGATCAATGGAACAAGACAGAAAGCCCAGAGATAAACCCACACACCTATGGTCAACTAATCTATGACAAAGGAGGCAAGGCTATACAATGGAGAAAAGACAGTCTCTTAAATAAGTGATGCTGGGAAAACAGGATAGCTACATGTAAAAGAATGAAATTAGAACACTCCCTAACACCATACACAAAAATAAACTCAAAATGGATTAGAGACCTAAATGTAAGACTGGACACTATAAAACTCTTAGAGGAAAACATAGGAAGAACACTCTTTGACATAAATCACAGCAAGATCTTTTTTGATCCACCTCCTAGAGTAATGGCAATAAAAACAAAAATAAACAAGTGGGACCTAATGAAACTTCAAAGCTTTTGCACAGCAAAGGAAACCATAAACAAGACGAAAAGCCAACCCTCAGAATGGGAGAAAATATTTGCAAACGAATCAACGGACAAAGGATTAATCTCCAAAATATATAAACAGCTCATGCAGCTCAATATTAAAAAAACAAACAACCCAATCCAAAAATGGGCAGAAGACCTAAATAGACATTTCTCCAAGGAAGACATACAGATGGCCAAGAAGCACATGAAAAGCTGCTCAACGTCACTGATTATTAAAGAAATGCAAATCAAAACTCCAATGAGGTATCACCTCACACCAGTTAGAATGGGCATCATCAGAAAATCAAACAACAAATCAAACTACAAACAACAAATGCTGGAGAGGGTGTGGAGAAAAGGGAACCCTCTTGCACTGTTGGTGGGAATGTAAATTGATACAGCCACTATGGAGAACAGTATGGAGGTTCCTTAAAAAACTAAAAATAGAACTATCATATGACCCAGCAATCCCACTACTGGGCATATACCCTGAGAAAACCATAATTCAAAAAGACGCATGCACCCCAATGTTCATTGCAGCACTATACAATAGCCAGGTCATGGAAGCAACCTAAATGCACATTGACAGACAAATGGATAAAGAAGTTGTGGTACATATATACAGTGGAATATTACTTAGCCATAAAAAGGAACGAAATTGGGTCATTTGTTGAGACGTGGATGGATCTAGAGACTCTCATACAGAGTGAAGTCAGAAAGAGAAAAACAAATTTCATATATTAACGCATGTATGTGGAACCTAGGAAAAGGTACAGATGAACCGGTTTGCAGGGCAGAAGTTGAGACACAGATGTAGAGAACAAACGTATGGACACCAAGGGGGGAAAGCCGTGGGGTGGGGTGGGGATGGTGGTGTGATGAATTGGGCAATTGGGATTGACATGTATACACTGATGTGTGTAAAATTGATGACTAATAAGAACCTGCTGTATAAAAAAATAAATAAAATAAAATTTAAAAATTAAAAAACAAAACTAATACTAAACTTTCTTTGGGTTATCTGTATGGAAATATGTTTCAGACATTACATGAAATTCCTAAAAATCTTATATGTTCTGGTATAATGTTATAAGTCATAATTCTATTTACTACTTTAAAATGTATATCTCAGAAATAACTAAATTTCCTTGTCAATTGCATTATTATGAACTTTCATCAAATCTTTAACCGTGGTCATTTTTAAGTCTTTTGTCATTTACAGACAGTTCTGGGTGTACTCTGATGCTTTTGCAAAAATGTTCCTATAAAAGGGTTTCATCTGCAAGGAATTCATGGAAAAGACTGACAAGCACAGGTTTCTGGTAACTGACTATATTGCTGAACTGAATGAATAAGCATTTTCAGAACTCTAATGGAAAACTGATGAATTCATAAAAGTGCTAACAAAAGATCAAGATGAAAAAAAAATTAATTACATGGGACTGAGTGAACTGATGAGGATGATTATAATTTTTGTGACTTTCTGTTTGAATAAAAAAAAAGGAGTAAAAAAAATTGCAATAAAACTTAAAAAAAAATTAAAAAATAAAAATAAATATGTTATAGTTGATTGTGTGTCCATTATACCTTAATTGCTTAAAAAGTAAAAGAATAAAACAAGGTATATGTAAGGAAAAAAGTGATAAAAGTTTAAGAAGAAAGAATCAGGCAGAAGCACTGTTTGTTCAGGAGTGAGTGAGTAGATCCCTGATGATTCCAAGCAGTTAGAAAAAGTTGGATATGAGAAGACAGTGAAACAAGCCAAACATCATCTGTAGGCAGTGAGAAACATGGATCTGAAACACAAAGAGGAATCATTCCTTGAGAAACAACAGAAGACAAAGCACAAGGCAGAATAAGGTGCTGGGTTACCTCAATACCTCATTAATCTATAACACACTATTTATGGTGCATTCCCCTTGGCCTGTCAGCTTTTCAAAATGCAAAAGTCAGACTGCTCTCCTGGCTTATTTCACTGATAAATACAACTGAAACAAGAGACCCAGACAAAGCCCACATCCTCTCATAGGTCCTGTCCAGACAATCAAACTTGGCTCAGCTTGCTTTGAATGGTATTTCTCAAAAGAATCTAACACACCTTGTATAATTCATCTTAATAAGCATTCAAGGAGACACACAGTTTAGCCAAAAATATCTGAAATTGACTTATATTTCTAAACCGCTTAAAGCAAGGAGGAAAAGCTCACCTAAAATATATCTTGTGTTAGAAATGTAACAAAAATGTCATGTTCTAAATAGCCCAGTGAAAAGAACTAATAGACTGCTTACATTGCTATCTGGATCAGGGATCCAGTCCACACCCCCATGCCCCACCCTTCTGTAGTAAATTCAAATGCCACCTTCTCAATAAAACCCTCCTAAGTCCTCTCCACTGCACTCCCTTGATAGAATTAATTATACTTTTCTGCCCTCATAACTATACTTGAACAACAGCACTTAGTTTCTTAAGCTATTAGAGGTTAAGTACTGTCCTACTCAGCAGTGTTCTATACATAGCAGGTGCTAAAACAGGGGAAAGAGGAGTCTGATGGCATAAGGCCAAAGGTGACAAGACCTAAAGAGGCCTGGAGACCAAACCCAAGGCTCACCAGAGTTCTTTCTGGTTTCCCTTAATTAAGTGTGGTAATTGCAGCTTACTGGGGCTGAGGGGATAGATAAATGGAAGTTTACTACATTATTCTGTCTACTTTGTGTATGTTCAAAATTCTGCACAATAAATTGTTAAAAATAATAATAAAGGGTAGGTGAAGATATGATCAAACCCCCTTTTTGCTCTTACTTTTCTACCTTTGAACTTTTCTTTCCTTTTCCCTTTAAACTTGATCTTTGCCAGCTTCCCCCCTCTGTTGTCAACAGGTCCACTGGGTCATTAGCCATTTAACAAATGGTGGTTTGGAGGATAAAAGACAGACACTTTGCACAGGCAGTGGAATTCCAAATGCTAGACTCTTGGCTCCACGATGTCTGATTCAGAAGAACTGCTGGGAGCTATTAGTTTAGCTTGCCCACCCAGGCATATGAAGGCTCCTAGAGTTCCTTTTACACCACTCCCATATGCCTCTCATTTATGCCTACACAGTTTTGTGATTGTGTGCTTTCACTTAGCACAGGAACAGAACAGACCCAGTGTGACCACAGAAATTATTAGAAAGGTCCAAAGATGAGGAATCCAGAATGAAACAGTTTAAATGTGGAACTGCAACAGACTGAAATTTTTTCCTAGTGGGGCAATAATCCAACAAAAACGCATTTTCAAAATCCCCAGACACAAGATCAGGAGGTTATACAATAAAAGTATGTGCAGTATGTGAGATACATTTTGGCCTAAATTAGAGCATTTGTCATTTTGTACGCATATCTTGCGCTTTCCCACCTCTGAGCTTTTGCTAACATTCTCCCCTATACTAGGAACTATGGCCTAGGTCATATGTGACTCTCTATTTTCATTTAAAAAAATGTTTTTTAATATGACTGCTTTCTTCTTTCTTGATACAAAGATACTGGGAGTAATCGTATGCCTAGTTTTTTTCTTTTACTTTTTCTTAACTCACAAAGAGAACAAAGTAAACAGGAGAGATGGGAAGATGTCCTACAGTAATAAAACTAGAGTTGAAAGAGGAATGGAAGGTTACTAAAAAGAACATGAATGTGAGAGAAACGTCATAATGTGAAAATAACTAGGCCGAGGGCAGTGCAAACTCCCAGTGGGATAAAGAAAAGATTAAAACACTTCCTCCCACCAGCCAACTGGTGGCACCATGAGCCCAAGTATGGATATACCTTGGTATTATTGGATGGAACAGACTGATTAAGTTAGTTCCTGGGCAAATTCCCCAAGAGTGCACATGTTAAGGAAGACTGAACATAGTTATACACACAACCCTGGCAAAAAGGTATAAGAGCAGCTTAAGAAGCCACTTATAAGTCATAAGGTCCTAATTCTACACAAAAGAATTGGGGGCAGAAATATAACTTACACTTGAGTCAAAGGTTGATAATAAAGTCCTCATCTGGGAGCCTCTGATTCAAAGCAGAGGGAAAAGCAGCCAACCGAACAAATCAAGCCAATCAAAAAAGTCTGGATTCCACTCATAATCTGCTCTTTGAAAGCTATCCTTCAAGGCCTGATTCAGATGACATTTTCCACATTCAACCTCTACTGATCATCTCTTTTATTCCATTCATATGTCCTCATCTTAACCTGTCTCAATTACTTAAGTACACAGGCCGTACACCTCTCAAAAGGTATCAAGCTTCTTAAGATATGAAAAACTTGTCTTCCGAAGAACTCCTAGCTCTCTGCCTTTCATGAAAAATATAAATATATTTTGTTTGGTTTTTAAAATCTGGATAAATCAAAATATCCCAAACTCAGAGGAATAAAATTGAAATGACCAGAAAACACACACTAATAAAACATGTACAAATTACTTGAGGTATAATAATTGTATCTAGAAGATAAAAGAGAACAATTTTATTAGTAAGGCTCCTGGATTTAGCAAACTTTACCAAATACACATACAAGCTAGCTCAACATGATCCCACAAGTCTTGTAATATAGCTGAGGACTTGAACAAAAAAGCAGCTTACTGTCAATTGATCCTATAAAATTAGGAAACACTGGAATGATCACACACTCAGATAATGACAAGTGTGGAGATCTGCTTTATTCAAGCGTGGAGATGTGCATCATTCAAATGCACACCTGCACTCACTTGAGTATGTGGCTTTGTGGCCCAACTCTTACCCTAAATATTGCAATGCAAGCTACATGAGTAAGATGGGAGAACTTTCTAAGCCTTCCAACCACAAAGAAGCAGACTGAGCTAAATTCCTCTCAAAACTGTATTCAGAGAACAGTCCTCCTTCACATGGAAATATAGCTTTAAGATGTATACTTCCTTTAGTACACTCAATTTGAAATTTTTATTTGACCTTATAGAAAAAAGGCAGGAGTATCCACAATAATCTATCAATATCCTGTAAGAAGCTAATTTATAACTCTGAATTTGGTTTGTTGACAATTTAAAACATTTAGTTTTGCCATAAAATAAATTTATTCATCAAATAGATGTTTTGGTTTCATTAAAAGCTATCTTTGGGAGTTCCGTGGTGGCCTAGTGGTTAGGATTCGGCGCTGTCACTGCCATGGCCTGGGTTCAATCCCTGGTCAGGGAACTGAGATCCCGCAAGCTGTGTGGCACAGCCAAAAAATATATATATATATATATATTTATAAAGCTATCCTTGGGGCAAAGACTAGAAATTCTCCAAAGGAGATATACGAATGGACAATAAACACGAGGGACTTCCCTGGTGGCGCAGTAGTTAAGACTCCGTGCTCCCAATGCAGGGAGCCCAGGTTCGATCCCTGGTCAGGGAACTAGATCCCACATGCATGCCGCAACTAAGAGGTCGCTTGCCGCAACTAAGAGGTCGCATGCCGCAACTAAGAGGTTGCATGCCACAACTAAGGAGCCAGCGAGCCGCAACTAAGAAGCCCTCGAGCTGCAACTAGCCTGCCTGCTGCAACTAAGGAGACCACCTGCCACAACTAAGACCCAGTGCAACCAAATAAATAGTTTAAAAAATAAGTAAATAAATAAACACATGAAAGGATGTTCAACATTATTAGCCATTAGGGAAATACAAATCAAACCACAATGTGACACCACTTCCAACCCACTAGATGGCTATAATAAAAAAAAAAAGATAGATAATAACAAGTATTGAGGAGGATGTGGAGAAACTGGAATCCAAATATACTGCTAATGGGAATGTAAGATAGTCAGCCACTCTTCCAGAGTGATCTGGCAGTTCCTCAAAAAGTTAAACATAATTACCATATAACCCAGCAATTTCACTCCTAGGTATATACCCAAGAGAACAGAAAATGTATGTCCATATAAAAACTTATACACAATGTTTATAGCAGCATTATTCTTAATAGCCAGAAAGTTGAAACAAGCCAAATATCCACCAACTGATAAATATTTAAGTAAAAATGTGGCATACCAGATACTTATTATTCTCGGTAGTTGTGTTCCATAAAGCTGCTGCAATCACTGAATGAGCAAATATTAAACCATTGCTCCTAGGGGAAATAAATACAGGGTTAGGTTCCTTCAAGCCTCTGGTCACAACATTTCCATCAATGGATCAATATATAGCCTTGCTTTATGTGTTTCAGTTTAAAGACATCTTATTCAATATATACTGTTGACTCATTAACACTGAACTCATTGCCAAGAGCAATATGATTCATGCCTGAACAAAGCTTATTTAACATACATATATTCTCCTTAAGGCACATCACAGTCTTTTTATCTTAGCGCTTCAGCGCTACGCTTGGGGGCCATTTTAAACAGTAAAATCACCAACAAAAAGCAGAAAGCAGAAAAATACAAAAATGTGGCACTATACAGACCACGAAAAGAACCTGTCTGCAGTATGAGAGCTGAAGCAAGAAGGCAGAGAGTTACCGTGTACAACTTCAGATGGGAATGTGAGTGCTGGGCAACTCAAAATTTTCACTACTCTGCTCATGTCCACAAAAGACCACCTCGTATTGTTTTGGGGATACATAAATTTTAGCAAGTAGGCAGTTTCACACATACAGAAATCTGTGAATAATGAGGACTGACTCTGTACCATACAGTGAATATTATTCAGTCATAAAAAGGAATGAAGCACTGATATATACTACAACATGGATAAACCTCAAAAACATTATGCTAAGTGAAAGAAGTCAGTCACAAAAGGCTTATTACAAAGTCACAAAATATTGTATTTTTCCCAATTTTAAATATTGACAAGTAATTCAGAAAAGAGTTATAATGAAAGCCAAACAAAGAGTGTTTCTAACACTTTATATGCAATGTCCAGACAGGCAAATCCAGTGACAGAAAATAGATTAGGGGATGGGAAAGGGGAAAATGCAGAGTGATTGTTAATGGGTATGGGGTTTCTTCTGGGGATGATGAAAATGTCCTGGTATACAGTGGCACTGGTTGCACAACCCTGTATGTATACTAAAATTCATTAAATTGTACACTTTAAAAGAGTATAGTATGTGAATTATATCTCTGAATTATATCTATTATAAAGCTGTTTACAAAAAAAACATTATTTTCTACATTAGTTTCTGACTTATGCACAGCAATCATACTTATGACTTTCTTTTCAAATTAATACAAAAAAAAAAATTGTGCCTTATCATACTATTACCTGGGTGTAACTTAACCAGTTCACTTCTAGCAAAGCAAGCATAAAGTCAGCCCTCTTCTAAGCGCACAATTCTCTCCTATTAAGACAGAGCCTTATTTTTTTAAGTGTGTAATGGAACATTTGGATAAGAAAAAAAAAAAACTTAAAATGAATTTGCAACAAAATTTTTTAATTTGAAAATGAGAACATTTGCAAGTTTGTAGCATGCCCATCTAAACAAGTTCCAGAAGAAACAACAACAAAGGGAGAGAAATGTTATCAATCACTCAAAAACCCAGTCTGAAAACCCTTTAGATTCCAAAGCCGTACCCATGTAGATGGTTACGTAATCAACACAGTGAGGAACCCACCTCTCTGTTCAAATCCTGATTCTGAATTCCAGCAAGCTTTCAAGGATCCAAAAGTCACAATATTATGAAAAAGGGAACAAAAGAAGGAACTTTTAAAAAGTCATCTAAAGGTCACCTAGCTTATCTAGGTTCCACATCCTTCTTTCCTACCCAACCAAGAATTCAGCCCACATAACTCATGGCAGGACAGTTTTGATTTTCTTAATAAAAGATCTTACTTGAGGTTTATTAGGAAACATTCCACTTTTCATTAAATGCCAACTATGTGCCAGGCACAGAATTACACATAATTCTCTGAATCAAAAAAATTAAATATACCTGTACAGGGGCTTCCCTGGTGGCGCAGTGGTTGAGAATCCACCTGCCAATGCAGGAGACTCGGGTTCAAGTCCTGGTCCGGGAAGATCCCACATACCGCGGAGCAACTAAGCCCGCACCACAAACACTGAGCCTGAGCTCTAGAGCCCGTGTGCCACAACTACTGAAGCCCACGCACCTAGAGCCCCTGCTCCGCAATAAGAGAAGCCACTGCAATGAGAAGCCCATGCACTGCAACGAAGAGTAGCCCCAGCTCGCCACAACTAGAGAAAGCCTACACGCAGCAACAAAGACCCAACGCAGCCAAATAAATAAATAAATAAATAAATGAATGAATGAATGAATCCGCCTGCCAATGCAGGGGACACGGGTTTCAGCCCTGGTCCGAGAAGATCCCACATGCCACGGAGCAACACATGCCATGGAGCAACTAAGCCTGAGCGCCACAACTGCTGAGCCTGCACTCTAGAGCCCGCGAGCCACAACTACTGAAGCCCACATGCCACAACTACTGAAGCCCGCATGCCACAACTACTGAGGCCCGCGCGCCTAGAGCCTGTGTTCTGCAATAAGAGAAGCCACCGCAGTGAGAAGCCCACACACCGCAACGAAGAGTAGCCCCTGCTCGCTACAACTAGAGAAGGCCCATGCGCAGTAGTGAAGACCCAATGCAGCCAAAAATAAATAAATAAATAAATTTATAAATATAAATAAAATAAAGTCTATGGCTTAACCCAGTACATCTCAAACATTAATGCACATATGAATCAGTTGGGGAAATCTTATTAAAATGCAAATTCAGTAGGTCCATAACATAGCTTGAGATTCTGCATTTTTAACAAGCTCCTGAGTGACAATGATCCTGCTAGTCCCAGAATAGACAAAGTGTATTTAACTTTTCTCATGGCTAAGGTAAATTTGATGTTGCCTGTCCGCTCCTGTCTAGTTCTAAAGTGGGGAGGTATACAAATAGCCAACTTCTGCAAAACAATCCTTAAAGGCTTATCAATCCACTATGTATTCTCTTCATCAGGCACAGTTTCATGAACCTTTCAACTGGAGTTTCTTTTGCTTAATCATATTTGGGGATCTTCTTTGAACCCTCTCAAATGCTGTTCACATATATCTCTTAAACTGAGGTACATAAATATTAAGTTGAACCTTAAGTAGGATAGAGCAAACTCCTAGCTCCCTTCATGCAGCCCAGTGGTATAATGATTGTTTCTGAAACAACCCTGTAATACAGGTTCATTTTTAGTTTGCAGTCCCAGATGAGCTGAAATTATGTACATAACTGGTTGCTCCCTATATTCAATTGGCTCACTCACTTCGCTATTTCTTTGTGAAATACCACTGGATTGGGCTTCCCTGGTGGTGCAGTGGTTAAGAATCCGCCTGCCAACGCAGGGGACATGGGTTCGAGCCCTGGTCTGGGAAGATCCCACATGCTGCGGAGCAACTAAGCCCACGTGCCACAACTGCTGAGCCCGTGGGCTCCAATTACTGAAGCCCACGCGCTCCAATTACTGAAGCCCACGCGCTCCAATTACTGAAGCCCATGAGCCTAGAGCCTGTGCTCCACAACAAGAGAAGCCACCGCAATGAGAAGCCGGTGCACCTCAACAAAGAGTAACCCCCGCTCTCCACAACCAGAGAAAGCCCACGTGCAGCAATGAAGACCCAATGCAGCCAAATAAATAAATAAATAAATAAATAAATGTATTTAAAAAAACCTTAAATTATCTTTCTCAGTGCCAACCCAAAAAATATACAAGCAGTCAAATGTACACTTTTTTTGTTTACTTTTGCTGTTGCTGTTGTACTGACCAAAGGCAATACCTGTGCACAGGTAAAACCTGTGCTTAAATGTACGTGACTGGAGAGAGCCATAGCTGAGGAAAAGCAATCAATTAGCTCTTCTCCTAAGTCTCACCAGCTGTGTTTCCCTGATGACACAGAATCTGTCCACCTGCTCCCACAGATGGCACAGCCTCAGTTAAAGTAAAACACCTGGTTCTATACATCTATTATTCCATGCAGCTGGTTAGAACAATCCTAGCTGCCGATCAGGCAAGCCCAGGTCAGCATTTTCATCTAATTGCCCAAATTAAGACTGTCATTCAACTATAGGATGTTAAAATATGCCTTTCATCTCCAAAACACAAATACAACAATGTTAAAGAAGTTACAATAATAATGCCAAAGAACTGTTAAAAAGTGTGACAAACCTAGATTACAAATTTGGTTATCAATAACCACTTCCCAAACTACTTAATTTAGAACATTTAGGGACTTCCCTGGTGGCACAGTGGTTAAGAATCTGCCTGCCAATGCAGGGGACATGGGGTCGAGCCCTGGTCCGGGAAGATCCCACTTGCCACAGAGCAATTAAGCCCATGCGCCACAACTACTGAGCTTGAGCTCTAGAGCCCGCGCGCTACCACTACTGAGTCCCTGAGCCACAACTACTGAAGCCCGCGCGCCTAGAGCCCGTGCTCCACAACAAGAGAAGCCACCGCAATGACAAGCCCACACACTGCAACAAATAGTAGCCCCCGGTCACCGTAACTAGAGAAAGCCTGCGTGCAGCAACAAAGACCCAACGCAGCCAAAAATTAATTAATTTATTTATTTATTTATAATTTTTAAGAAAGAACATTTATAGGAAGATAATCCTAGTAAAATGAGCTCATCATCTCCCAGCAGTCAGTGCTTCATATTAAGAATGGTAGTGTCAATAACAGTAAATGTACTGAATGATGGATAATGCCAAATAAACAGCATGTGAAAAATGAGAATTTCTTCCTAGTTTTATGCTTAAGAAACTTTACAATTTAGAGATTTTTTTTATTTTCCCCACGGGACCTTAAATTAACTCAACCTCTACTTAAACCCTCAAAGGAATTTTCTCCCCATTAAGGAAGATTCATCGATATTGGTAAACTAAAAACACTGATTATTTCCTGAACAAATAAATAAACACACTCATGAGGTGATAAATGATTTTATGTCACAGTCCTGAGTTTGTTTGAATGTTGCAAGTTATACTTTTTAGAATATTTTGATAACTTATGGACAAAATGTTATAAAATAGTGAAAATTAGGGATGTCCCAGGAATATAGAGAACTACAGATATGAGAGCTTGGTTACGCAGACAACATAGCATTACCTGGTATATAAAATAAAAGGCAGTCAAAGTAAAGATGTATTCCTTGAGCAAAAAGTAAAGTCAAACATCAGTCCCTCCTCCTCCCTACCTTAGTCAGTTAATAACTAATCTCTCTCCTAGTACTTTCTCAGACATTATCATTTATCACTTTTACCACAAAGTGTCCTATATCAAAATAATTTTTCCTCCCTGTAACGCTTTCTCCATTTAGATTTAGACGATCTCTGTCAGGTTTAGACACTCGGAAGCACTGTTTCTGAAAGTAGTCTTTAGACCACCTAAAAGAGAATTACTTAGGAGGCTTGGTGAAAACGCAGATTCCTGACCCGACCCCAAACTCCAGCATTTAACAAGCTTCCCAGATGCTCTGGATGCACACCGAAGTGTACACGGCATAGTTATTTTTCCCTTCTTAATCGTTATTTTAATAAGCCTATGTTTACCAGTTATTTGGTATTAATTCACCTTCATTACTCTGGAATTCTGAGATACATACAAATTCATTTGCTGTTTGGTTTGTCCTGTCTCCAAGAAGAGCCTACTTCATTATCTCCCCAATATGTCTACCTAGTCTACTGACTGGCCCAGAGAAGGTCTTATGCAAATATTAACAAAATGGGAATTTAGTGAGTACATCATTAAAAGTTAGATATTAAAAGCAAAATGCTGCAGCAACATGGATGGACCTAGAGATTATCACACCAAGTGAAGTAAGTCAGACAGAGAAAGACAAATATCATATGATACCACTTATATGCAGAATCTAAAATACGATACAAATGAGCTTATTTACAAAACAGAAACAGACTCACAGACACAGAAAACAAACTTATGGTTACCAAAGGGGAAAGGGGGTGGGAGTGGGATAAATCAGGAGTTTGGGATAAGCAGATACAAACTACTATACATAAAATAGATAAAAAAACAAGGTCCTACTGTTAGCACAGGGAACTATATTCAATATCTTGTAATAAACTATAATGGAAGAGAATATGAAAAAGAATATGTATATAACTGAATCGCTTTACTGTACACAAGAAACTAACACAACACTGTAAATCACCTATGCTTCAATTTTTTTAAAAAACCAATAAATAAATAAATAAAAGCAAAATGCATAATCTGTCGTATGTAATAGTTTACACTGGTGGAAATAATCACCAAAATACCTTATGGCATTAATGAGCTGAAAACTGGCAAGACTTCTATGACTTAGGCCTGGAGTTTGATCCACCTGAAGCTTTTCTTCTCTATGTCATCAATAGCAGAAAGGACCTATTTTCACTTCCAGCACAGTTCTGTCTAGCTACAGGTTCATTAATTCCTTTTTCTACCATCAGACACATGGAGAGACATTATCTCCTACAACTATAGGTAATAGGTGCATCTGCAAGAGCCAACTGCTCCAAAATGGACGACCATGCACTTTCTGAGAACGGGAAAGGATTTGAATGATTCCTGGCAACCTCATGAAGCAGTTGATCATATATCTGCCTTTTTTAAAGAGCATTTGGCAAGTTCTCTGAAATGAAAGGTGTGATCCCTTTAAAGGTATCTCACTACTAACACTGAACAAATCAATATTGAATGTTGCAGTCGTTCATAAAACCTGTTCCAAGGTACTTAAAATAACAGAAGAGATAAATGTCTTTGCTCACCTTTAAAGCAAAGATCTGACAGAATGGTTTTGAGGACTTCTCATCTGACTGGAAATTACAAAGCCTCTGCAAAATATTATGATTCCATTTATAAAAAACATTATACATTTGCGTATTACAGATGTCTGTAAAGGTATTCCAAGAAGTATGGAAATACAAACTTTCAGTGATGAGGTGAAATGGAATTTTTACTTTTTACTGTAGTTTGCTATAAATTTTTTATGAGAATGTCTTATATTACTTTTGTAAAATATCTTTCAAAAATTATAGTGTTGAAGCAGAATACTATATAATAAATTAACATAGATTCAGCATAGCAGAGAAATGGAACATGGTAGCTAACAGAGTTAGTCTGTATGGTTCTGTGGTGTTAGGACTTGGGTTCAGGTCTTGTTTCTACTATCTAACCAGAGAGACATGCCCTGAGTGTCAATTCATTATCCATGCAGCCTCTGTTTCCTCAGCTGTAAAATGGGAGATGGCAATAGTACAATTCATAGCCTATTGTGAGCACTGAATAAAATAATCTATGTGAAATCCCCATGTAAACCATTATTTTTCAAATTAGGTACATATTACAAATATGCTATAAATATAATGTGAAACACTGTGCTTAAAGCTTTCTTTCTTCAGATAATTCACAATGTACTTAATAGTCATATAGAGCTTCTAAGGTCACTATGGCAATGATCATTTTACACAAGAATAACAGACAATAGAAACTATGGTAGACCAGATTAAATCTATACAAAGTCTACTAAATTTCAGTCACAGATCTTTCAAAGAAGTACCCAAGAACCTTTTCAATAAATTCCTAATATTTTGGGACTTCCCTGGTGGCGCAGTGGTTAAGAATCCGCCTACCAATGCAGAGGACACGGGTTTGAGTCCTGGTCCGGGAAGATCCCACATGCCGGAGAGCAACTAAGCCCATGCGCCACAACTACTGAGCCTGCACTCTAGAGCCTGCAAGCCACAACTACTGAGCCTGCGCGCTAGAGCCCGCGAGCCACAACTACTGAAGCCCGCCTGTCTAGAGCCGGTGCTCCGCAACAAGAGAAGCCACCGCAATGAGAAGCCCGCGCACGGCAATGAAGAGTAGCCCCCACTCGCCGCAACTAGAGAAAACCCGCGAGCAGCAGCGAAGACCCAGCATAGCCAATAAATAAATAAATACATGAATTTTAAAAAAAATTTTTTAAAACTTCCTGATATTTTACTTCCTTGTCAAATAGCTCTCACAAAAACAGAAGGCTGCATAATCTAAATTCCAAATAATGAGCTTTACAAGTCTTCATATGATAAAGAGAATTTATATGTTCCCTCTACATCACTCCAAAGGCCATGTTAGGTCCAACCTCTATTTTCACTCACCAAGTTATTTATTTTTTACTTTTTTGGCCATGCCATGCGACTTGCAGGATCTTAGTTCCCCAACCAGGGATTGAACCTGGGCCCTGGCAGTGAAAGCGCAGAGTCCTAACCACTGGACCGCCAGGGAATTCACCCACTATGTTATTTATTTATTTATTTATTTTAATTTATTTGGCTGCATAGGGTCTTAGTTGCGGCACGCGGGCTTCTCTCTAGTTGTGGCGTGCAGGCTCCACAGCGCGCAGGCTCAGTAGTTGCGGCGTGCAGGCTCAGTAGTTGCAGCGTGCAGGCTCAGGAGTTGCAGCACGCGGGCTTAGTTGTCCCGCAGCATGTGGGATCTTAGTTCCCCAACCAGGGATCGAACCTGCGTCCCCTGCATTGGAAGGCGGATTCTTAACCATTGGACCACCAGGGATGTCCCACCCACCATGTTATTTATATATCCTACTGTCTACTCAACATCTCTAGTTGGATATTTAATAGATATCTCATATACAAAATGTCCCATATCAAATTCCTGGTTCTCCATCCCAGCCCAAACCTACCTGGTGACTTCTACCCTCTCCCCAGTCTTTCTCAAATCAGTAAATTAGCAATTTAAGTCAATAATCTTGGAGTCATCCTTGACACACAACCTTCCCCCTGCCAATAGCCAATCCACTGGGGCAAATACTATCCACTGCACCTTCAAAACATCCTGAATCCAACTATTTCTCCTTACCTCCACCATTAATATTCGATCCAAACCACCAACCTCCCTCTTTGGCCCACACCAATAATTTCTTTTTTTTTTTCTTACTTTTATTTATAATAGTTTCTGAATTCACATTCCTGCTTCCACCCTTGCCCCACCAGTGTTTTCTCCAAGAGCAGAGTGACCTCTTTAAAAAGTAAAGGAGATAGGGACTTCCCCCCAATGCAGGGGGCCCAGGTTCAATCCCTGGTCAGGGAACTAGATCCCACACGCATGCCGCAATAAAGATCCCACGTGCCACAACTAAGACCTGGTGCAGCCAAATAAAAAAACAAAACAAAAGGTAAAGGAGATAATGTCACTCCCTCTGCTCAAAACCCTCCAATGGTCTCCCACGTCATTTAGAAAATCCAAAATCCTTTCCTTGACTCTTAAAATCCCGCATGCTCTGTCCCTGTTTACCTTCTGAGATTCTACCATTATTGCCCTTACTCACAATGTCTTCAGTTTTCCTAGCCTCCTTGCTGTTTTATGAATACATCAAGCATGCTCCCACCTCAGGGCTCTGACACTTGCTATTCCCTTTGCTTGGACTGTTCCTCTCCCAGATATCCACATGGCTAGCTTATTTTCTCCAGGTCTTTGCTCAAATGTCACTTGATCAGAGAAGTCTTTCTTAACTACTGTGTCTAACAGCACTCCCTACCACCCTCCTCTCTCTGTCCAACATACCTGCTTAACACTTTATCATCACTTGAATATATTAAACATGTGTGTATAAAATATATTTTTCATCACATTAAATTTCAAACTCTATGAGAGGAGACTTCCTTTTGTTCACTACTGTATCCCTGATACCTATACAAAGTAGAGGGACTCAGCAAAATGTTAAGACTGGTGAGGATGTAAAATAAATGAAATTCACACAGATTGCTGATACTAGTATAAATGGTACAACGTCTCTAGAAAACCTTTTGGCAGTATACACACTCAATGACCTTCCAATTCCACTCCTAGGTATATACCCAACAAAAAGTCATACACATGTATACCCAAAGACATAGAAGAATGTTCTTTGGAGCGTTATTCCTAACAGCCAAAAACTGGAAACAATCAAAATGTCCATCAACAACAGAATGGATAAATTGCAGTACATTTTTATAGTGGAATTCTATACAACAATAAGAATGAAATATTGACACAAGAACATGTGTCATTGTTGAACAAAAGAAGCCAGATAGAAGAAAATATAGTATATGACTCTATTTATATAACGTTCATTTTTTTTTAAGCCAAAGGTTCAAATGGTGATAGAGGTCAGCATACTGGT
Source organism: Eubalaena glacialis (assembly GCF_028564815.1). Taxonomy (NCBI): domain Eukaryota; kingdom Metazoa; phylum Chordata; class Mammalia; order Artiodactyla; family Balaenidae; genus Eubalaena; species Eubalaena glacialis. The sequence goes on from NC_083728.1 coordinate 26,269,654, forward strand.
TACCCTGGTGGAGAGGGAGGGATAGTAACTGGCAGGTGAGAGGTGGGCTTCTGAAGTAGTTGCTCTTAATGTTCTATTTTTTGATCTGGATAGCAGTTACACAAGTATGATCACTTTGAGAGAATTCATTGAGCTGTACATTTATGGTTTATGAATTTTTTGCTTAATAAAAAGTTTACCAAAAAAAAAGTTACAGGGAAAAAGAAACACTATTAAGCTACCTTCCAAACAGCTAATGATTCTATTTATTTTAATTTTTTTTTTTAATTAATTAATTTATTTATTATTTTTGGCTGTGTTGGGTCTTCGTTTCTGTGTGAGGGCTTTCTCCAGTTCCGGCGAGCGGGGGCCACTCTTCATCGCGGTGTGCGGGCCTCTCACTGTCGCGGCCTCTCCCATTGCGGAGCACAGGCTCCAGACGCGCAGGCTCAATAGTTGTGGCTCACGGGCCTAGCCGCTCTGCGGCATGTGGGATCTTCCCAGACCAGGGCTCAAACCCATGTCCCCTGCATTGGCAGGCAGATTCTTAACCACTGCGCCACCAGGAAAGCCACGATTCCATTTATTTTAAACATCCTTCTATTAATAGCCATAAGCAAAATTTATTTTCATTTAGAATATAATTCAACCCACCTCCCACAACTAGAGAAAAACCCGTGTGCCGCAACTAAGACCCGATGCAGCCAAATAAATAAATAAATAAATAAATATTTCTTTAAAAAACAAAATACAATTCAAGATTAGGTGATTAGTTAAAGCCACATCTTCAGTCACCTATAAACTGGAATCCAAGTGTTGAGAAAATCAACAGAAAGATCCTTTCTCACTACATAATACTATCTAACTAGACAAAGGACCTATTTATTTATTTATTTATTTATTTATTTAATTTTTGGCTGCGTTGGGTCTTCGTTGCTGCACGCAGGCTTTCTCTAGTTGCGGCGAGTGGGGGCTACTCTTCGTTGCGGTGCGTGGGCTTCTCATTGCGGTGGCTTCTCTTGTTGAGGAGCACAGGCTCTAGGCGCACAGGCTTCAGTAGTTGTGGCACGCAGGCTCGGTTGTTGTGGCGCACAGGCTTAGGTGCTCCGCGGCATGTGGAATCTTCCTGGACCAGGGCTCGAACCCGTGTCCCCTGCTTTGGCAGATAGATTATTAACCACTGTGCCACCAGGGAAGCCCATAAAGGACCTATTTAAATGCAAAAAATTTACTCATTTGTTACCGACAGACCTTTCCCCAAAGGTTTCTTTTTTCAATGTCATCATTCAGGGTAAATTTAATAAAACCTTTAGCCCTGTTTCCTCCCTTAATCTGTAGGATCAAAATCAGTCTGTCATGTTCTCGTATTTAATTGGCATGGATTGTCTGCCTGTTTTCCCTGTAATCGAGAAGAGGGTTCACATGTAAACAGGACTGATCTGGCAAATGCATAAACATACAAAGAGATCCTTTCCTTAAAATAAATTTGTGATCCACACACGGTCAAACCCTTGCACAATAAATTAACTCTTCAGCAGCCTCAAGCTAAAAAACTGGAGTCAAACCAATTAAGCCCTAATGGGATCCCAATTTCCTATTTCTGATAGCAGAAGTTTAAATAGACCCCTCTAAGTTTATAAACCTTTATCAACCACCCAGATAATCCTGTCACACTTAGTTCCAAATCTGCATATATGAAGATGTGCTACAATCAAAAATCTTTGATTACTGCACATTACAGCTTTCACTGCCACAACCAACACGTGCTTTAAAAAATTGGGGAATTTCAATTGCTTCAAAATGCAAATGATAGCCTTAATTAGAAAAGATGACTGATAAATAAATTTGACCCAACTGTTGTCTCCAAACTTTGCATGTCCTAATAATCTGCATAGTTACCTTATTCACCTATAGCCACCAAAAGGAACAAACAAGCAATTGTTAAAGATTGTCAGATATCATGTATGGTGGAATCTGGTCTGAGGATTTTATCAGGGTTCCCTCAGGATTTACTGCCTTTTAATTCATGGACCCACAGACTGTGGAATGAGCAGGAACTCAGAGATCCTTTATCTTTTGGCTTTCCTATATTTAGAGCATTCCTTTGCCTCAACAAAAATCTGCATACCCACTATGTGTACATAAAGTGCTCAAAATAAGTACAAGAACATAGGGGCAGCAAGAGCAGAGTACCTAATCATGGTCTATGTTTTTGTGCTGATAAAAAGCAGTTTCACAAAAAGAAGGAAGTTGACTTTCTATTAACACAGGCACAAAGCTTATTAGACACCGAGGCAAAATATAATAAAAAATAACTGAAAATAAGATAAAGCCAGAGTTCATTAGGAAAATCTGATCAGCAAACTGACAATATGAGTTAGTAATGCTCACTGCCAAAAGATATACAGAGGTCAGCAGTCTTTTTTTTTTTTTTTTTTGGCCGCACCACACAGCTTCCAGGATTTTAGTTCCCTAACCAGGGATCGAACCCCAGCCCAAGGCACTGAAAGCGCACAGTCCTAACCACTGGACTGCCAGGGAATTCCCACAGCAGTCTTTATGAGATAGCAAAGTTACATCTCAACTCTTCCTTCATAATAGATGGTAGATAGAGGGATGTAGTCCTACAAGTATCACTGGATGTAAGGTAAGGACAGAAACTGGTTCAAACAGTGGCTCTTAATGGGGTGGACGTGGTAAAGAATCACCTGAGAGGCCATTTCAAAAAACATACCAGACATCCTCCCCCTGAATATATCATAATATGGCTATCACACTGATATTCTAATAACTCCCCAAGGTATTTCTGATCGCACACCACCAATCCACCCATTTCGAGGAAAACCAGTTTTCCAGTTGTCAAGAACCAGAGGCTTAAAACAATGGGAAGCTCACCTGGAGATTATATAGAGTTGGGGAGCTGTTTAATGAAACAATCAGCTAAATTATACATTTTATTTCCTAGTCTTCAAAACTTGGAATAAAAAAAAAATTGAGAAATGTTTAGCAGTATCTACAGAATTCCTGAAATTTTGACTACTTACTTAACTTGATTGATTCTTTCTGAGTTAAGCCACTCACTAAAACACTCGAAAGTCCTAGTGAGTGGGTTAGACCTCAGTATTTCATGCTAATATTGGGCATTCCATCAGCAGTACTACATGTAATACAAATGTCTACACAAGGCAGTTCTCCCAGCCAGGCCTTTTATAGCTGATAATACAGTAAGCTTATAGTACTAGGCAAAATGTCACCATCTCCAGAGTCAATATGACAGGTGACTCCTCAATGTGTCTAACCTGGGGACAAATTCTTTAGCCTAATATTCAAAGTTTCCCACAGCTCTACCTGAACCTGCCTTTACTCTTGCTTGCCCTGCACCTTCCAGCCTGGAGGCCTTTGCTTATTCCAAGAGTCAGTAACTAAGGCCATTTCCCATCCCACCCCTGTAAAAACCCTGCCCATTGCCTGTTTCAGTAAGGGCTATGGGCTAACAGTTTTTATATTTTTAAAGGGTTGAAAAAAAAAGGGGAGGAAAAGGATATGTGACAGAATCCATTACGTGTTCCATAAAGCCTAAAATATCTACTATTAGGCTCTTTATAGAAAGTTTGCCTACTCCTGGCTTATTCCAGTATCAGGACCTGGAATGATTTCCTTTATCCCATTTCTCCATATCTACCAATCCAAGATGGACCCATCCATCAAAATGCAACTATTATTCAGTGAAGCCTTTCTTGCTACTTTCAGTGAGATATGCTCTTCCTCTTTTAAATCTATCTCCTCTTTCTCCCTTAGCACACTTGTTTCCCTTTAGTTTCCAAACCCAAAATTCAGACACATGATCTGACAAAGCTACTGCATTAACCTAATTATTTTACTGCTTCTTGCCTTGCCCCTTCAAATCCATCTTCACAGGGCCACCAGAGTGCTCTACTTAGAACACAATCTTAACTATGTCATTCCCTCATCGTTTCTATTGCTCTGCATTACCTACAGAATAAAATCCAAGCATAAACCTGCCCAGTCTGCTTCTCTAGTCTCATTTCCTGCCATTCTTCACCGAGCACTTATACTTTAATAACACACCTCCATTTTTAAAATTTATTATTATTATTATTATTATTATTATTATTATTATTATTATTTTATTTTGGCTGCATTGGGTCTTCGTTGCTGCACACGGGCTTTCTCTAGTTGCAGCGAGCAGGGGCTACTCTTCATTGCAGTGCGCGGGCTTCTCATTGCGGTGGCTTCTGTTGTTGCGGAACGCAGGCTCTAGGGCATGCAGCCTCAGTAGTTGTGGCTCGCAGGCTCTAGAACGCAGGCTCAGTAGTTGTGGTGCACAGGATTAGTTGCTCCACAGCATGTGGGATCTTCCCGGACCAGGGCTCGAACCCGTGTCCCGTGCATTGGCAGGCAGATTCTTAACCACTGCACCACCAGGGAAGTCCCTAATAACATACCTATTTTTAATCCCCCCCAAACCTGGCCCAGACTTAGCTTTCCCCATCTCTTACCCCTTTTTTACTTGGGTCACTCACTTTGTTGGCAGAAGTATAAAAACTGACATATCATCTATGGAGAGTAATCTGGCAACATCTATCAAAATTATACAAATTGTACCCCTTGCCCAAGCAATTCTGCTTCTAGGAATTTAGTCTACAGATTTATGAAATGACATTTTTTACAAAGCTATGCAGCATTGTTTCTAACAGCAAAAGACTGGCATGTAAATGTCCATCAGTAGTGGACTGTAGGAAAAAAAAAAGTATTATGCACCCATACAATGAAATACAAAGCAGAATGAGGAAGTTCTTTTATCTATGATATTATATGGCCCACAGGAATATATCTGCAAGGATACAGTAGAAATTGGTAATGCTAGTTGCCTCCAAGGAAGGGAAGTGTGGCTGGAGCACAGAGGTGAGGCAGACAGTTCAGTAAATAACCTTTGTACCTTTTAATTGTTGAATTATGTAAATACACTGCCAGTCCAAAAAGAATTTTTTTAAAAGTTGTTGGAGGGCTTCCCTGGTGGCGCAGTGGTTGAGAATCTGCCTGCCAATGCAGGGGACGCGGGTTTGAGCCCTGGTCTGGGAAGATCCCACATGTCGCGGAGCAACTGGGCCCGTGAGCCACAACTACTGAGCCTGCGCGTCTGGAGCCTGTGCTCCGCAACAAGAGAGGCCGCGACAGTGAGAGTCCCGTGCACCGCGATGAAGACTGGTCCCTGCTCGCCACAACTAGAGAAAGCCCTCGCACAGAAACGAAGACCCAACACAGCCATAAATAAATAAATAAATAAATAAATTTATTTTTAAAAAAAAGTTGTTGGAAAGGAAAAACAGACTTGGTTCAAGACAGGCATCATCTTCTTTAAGAAGCCTTTTTTTGAAACACATCCATACATACATGCACATGCATTAGGTCAGATGCCTATCCTTGGTGGTTCTTATCATGCTATTATTACTGCTTACCATTCGGTACTGAAACATCAATCTGCTCCTCCCTCCACCATTGAACTACATTTAAATTTCTCCAGTGCCTTAGAATTCTCTTTATAGTCCCCGGAATCCAGTACTAAGGGCTCAATAAATATCTGTGAAAGTAAATGAGTATTTGAAATCAAAAGTATCTTAGAAAATCAAGGACTTTTAGTCACTGTAATGATAATTCATTAACAGTCCACCTTCTAGTATAATTAGCTGTTCGTCTTCTTTCCAGTAGAATACAAATATTAGGTCCCTCAAAAAAATGATTCATTGAACTCAATTACCAAAGTAAAGAGAAGAGACCAAAGTGGAAATGGCAAGTAAACTAAAACAATACACCAAAAAAAGGAACATTCACGTAAAAATAATCAGGAATTGATTTTAGGATATCAAATTACTATTTAAAAACTATGGTTTTAATGGAAACTCTCCTTATTTACCAAATCACTCCTCAGAATCCAAAATTAGCATGTACTATTTAGAGACCTATAGAAAGCTCACAGCAAGCCAAGTGTTGATGTCCACAGCTACAGCTATGTGCTCAGTGGCTCTGAGGCATGTTTGGCATCCCATCTCCTTCCCAAGAAATTCACTGCCTCCATCAATTGAACCAGAATCTTTGCTTCACTATTTCCCAGTCCAACTCTCCCCAACAGCATCAATTATAAGGGGAAAAGATGGACAATCATTGTCCAAACTTAATTAAAATCCAGTTGTCAAAGCTTTCATTACAAGAGCAATCAACAAAGCGTTAGAACAAAGAAGGAAAGACAAGCTGGAAGATCTCTGAGGACAGGGACTGAATCTTAACCACCTTGGCAGCCCCACAGCAGTTAGCACCATCCCTGCATCTAACAGCAGCACAATACAGTTGTTAAATGAACAGCTTCACTTAGACTAGGAAGGGGATTTTTACTTTATCTGTATTGTTTAAGTTTCTAAAATATATTCATGCATTACAAAATCACTCATGTAATAACAAATAGTGTCCAGAACATGCTTTTACAGTCCCTCAATTGATTCTCGTCTTGTCAGGTGATTACCTCTCAGGTAGACAGAGACGGTATGGCTATCCCCATTTCACAGATGATAAGACACTCAAAATCCAAATATGAATTGTCCAAAGCTGCACTGCTTGTGAGCTGAAGGTAGAAGGAAGCACTGGGAAGCACCCACGTCTTCACTTGCTACACTTCTAACTAAAGAGAAACAGAATGTCCCCTCACAGCTCCAACTCTCAAAAACCCACACCCTTGCATTCTAGCTGTGTGACAGTGAGAAAACCATCTGGCTTCTGAACCTTATATGAAATAAGACGATGAGAATACTACAACCTACCTCACTTGATTGCTGTAAAAATTAGATAATGTGTGAAAATTGTTCTGATATGTGTTGGTTGATATTATTTCTGTTAATGATATATAAATAAGAAATGATCAGGACTTCCCTGGTGGTGCAGTGGTTAAGAATCTGCCTGCCAATGCAGGGGACACAGGTTAGAGCCCTGGTCCAGGAAGATCCCACATGCTGCGGAGCAACTAAGCCCACAACTAAGCACCACAACTACTGAGCCCGTGCGCCTAGAGCCCATGCTCCGCAACAAGAGAAGCTACTGCAATGAGAAGCCCGCACACCGCAACTAAGAGTAGCCCCTGCTCGCGCCAACTAGAGAAAGCCCACCCGCAGCAACAAAGACCAAACGCAGCCAAAAATTAATTAATTAATTATTTTTAAAAATGAATATGCTGACGCCAACAGAAGACAAACAGTGTGAGACTCTACATTATAAAACAGAGAATATGCCTTTCATAAGTAGCAACTAGACAACCAAAATTGATTTCACCCAGATACACTGTTTCCTTAACACCTAATTCTAAAACAAAACAAAATGAAACACCCAACAAGCAAATGGAACTCTCATACATTACTGGTTAGAAATGCAAAATGGTACGGTACAGCCACTCTGAAAAACACTCTGAGGGTTTCTTAAAAACTTAAACATGAAATTACCATAGAACCCAGCAATCCCACTCCTGTTTACCCAAGAGAAATAAAGACATATGTCCACAAAAGACCTGTGCATAAATATTTAGAGCTTCATTCAAAATCATCAAAACAGGAAAGGAAACAACCCAAATGTCCACTAACTGGTAGACAGATTTTTAAAAAGTCATGGTAAAGAGCTTCCCTGGTGGTGCAGTGGTTAGGAATCCACCTGCCAATGCAGGGGACATGGATGTGAGCCCTGGTCCAGGAAGATCCCGAATGCCGTGGAGCAACTAAACCCATGCGTCACAACTACTGAGCCTGCGCTCTAGAGCCCATGTGCCACAACTACTGAAGCCCGCGTGCCTAGAGCCCGTGCTCCGCAACAAGAGAAGCTACTGCAATGAGAAGCCCGCGCACTGCAACGAAGACCCAACGCAGCTAAAATAAAATAAATTAAATTAATTTTAAAAAAAAAATCATGGTACATCCACAAAGTGAAATGTTACTCAGCAATAAAAGGTTACTACAGATACAACATGGACAATTCTCAAAACAATTAGTGTAAGTGAAAGATACCAGATACAAAGGTTATATATTGTATGGTGTCATTTATATGACATGGAAAAGGGAAAAAAGGAGCAAGAGCGAGAGAGAGAGAAAGAGAGAGAAACCACTAGAGGGACAAAAACCAGTATACTAGTTACCAGGGGTTGCTAAATGAGGAGAAAGGAGCACGAGGGATCTTTTGGGGATGATGGAAATAATCTATATCTTGATTGGTGTGGTGATTACAACTGCATACATTTGTCAAAACTCATAGAACTGTTCCCTTAAAAAGAGTAAATTTTACTGTATGTAACTTATAGCTCAAAAACTTGACTAAAAGAGAAAGAAAAAATAAACTACTCCATTTACACATCTGGGGAAAAAAAGGAATACTTAATTATCACAATATTTATACTCAATTTGGTTCAGTATTTGCTTAAGAAATTTTAGCTAAACCACCTAACAACTGCTAGGTTAAACCTCTCTGTGGAGGTTTTACAGGGATGCCATGTTTTCAGAGAAACCATTCTTTTTTTTTCAGTCAGTATTGGGAGAAGCTCGTTGGTAACATCAAAAGACAGGGTACTTCTCTTTTCTAAGGAATCAGTATGATTTTGACAGTGCTCACTCTGGTAGTCACCATTATTTGACTTTCATTCATCATCCCCTACTTCATTCCTCCTGTTCTCCCCATTCCAAAACCCCAAACAGGGAAACCTACAGTTCTCACCTACAAATATATCTGAGAAATGAGCACACTCAAATTCCTTCTTTGGAGTTTGAAAGGCAAACCACTCAGTAGCAAATCACTCTGCCTTTTTTACATGAAAAAAAAAAAAAAAAAGGAAAATTTTCACTATGTGTCAAAACCAGCAAGTCAACAGCTGCAAATTACTACAACCATATAAAATTTTAAAACTATTCACCCAGGGTAAGGAAGACACTCCATGGCTAAGAGTCAATCAAATGCGCTTCCAAAAGGTGAACAGAAATACTGAGATTTATTGGGAATTCCCTGGCAGTCCAGTGGTTAGGACTCAGCGCTTTCACTGCCCTGGCCCAGGTTCAATCCCTTGTCAAGGAACTAAAGTACCGCAAGGCACCGCATGGCCTAAAAAAAAAGTATACATCAAATTTCTGTAGGTTGAATTACATCTTAAATCATTGAGGAGCTACCCCAAAGTAACTTCTGTACACAATATATTGACCATATACCCTCAGACTAAAAACAAACAAACAAACCTGTAATCAAAGAGGTTTACAAACTGAACTTCACGGTAACATGGGTTAGCAATCTTGGAGCTATTTTCTGTATATTCTAGGTTTGGGCAAATAAGTAAAATATATTGTGGATTATGTGAGTCAGGCTTACAATCCCTAGGTAAGAGAAGGGACTTAAAAATATGGAAAGGATAAAGGCTAAACGAAGTTTGTGGTATTGGAGGTATTAGTCTGAACACAGTTCTGAAACCAAGTACCCTTATCAAGATTATGATTAATCTATCCAAAATTTATTCCCTTCCTTGTCCCCTCTGACCTCAATCCTGTGCTAACTGAACACTAATCAACCATAGTCAGATGAGTAAAACTGCTATTGTTGATAACAGCATTAACGAACTAAAACTGCTGTTATAAACATCATCATTAACATACAGGGCTTCCCTGGTGGTGCAGTGGTTGAGAATCTGCCTGCCAATGCAGGGGACACAGGTTCGAGCCCTGGTCTGGGAAGATCCCACATGCCGCGGAGCAACTAGGCCCGTGAGCCACAACTACTGAGACTGCACGACTGGAGCCTGTGCTCCGCAACAAGAGAGGCCGCGATAGTGAGAGGCCCGCGCACTGCGATGGAGAGTGGCCCCCACTTGCTGCAACTAGAGAAAGCCCTCGCACAGAAACGAAGACCCAACACAGCCAAAAATAAATAAATAAATAAAATGCAGGAATATTTAAAAAAAAAAAAAAACATACAAACTCAGGTTGTTCCTCCAGCACAAGTTGAGCTAACAGACCCCCGAGCCACGGATCACTTTGGCTGGAGAATCGTAAACCAGAGACATCCTGACTCCCAAAACTACAATTAAGAAATGTCACAGAAATGTCACAAAACGAACATTAGTCCCAGCCTCTTTGTTCTTCCTCTTTAAAAGAAAAAACCCTAACTCAAAGACCAGGTGGGTTTGGATCCGACCCCCTTGCTTGGCGCCCTGCAATAAATCCTTACTTTGCTGCAAACTACCACTGTCAGAGTTTGGCTTTCTGCACCATGGGCACAGGAGCCCTTTGCTCAGTTTCAGTTTTTATTACATGTAGATAAAAATAGAAATTTAGATATATGCGTGTGTATATATGTATGTGTACATATATACATAGATTTTTCAGCTCTGCCCATTAAAAGGATCTGGAAGCAATGACATCCCATAGCAATGAGCACACACAACAACAACCACATCTTGATTTCTAAATAATTTTCTCCACTAACAGGAATTAGGAGAGAAACATCTTGGAGAAATGGCTGATTCCAATGCTCAGGTAGGAAGATAAGCCTGGAATATCTTTTTTGCGCCAAAAAGTAAGGAAGTGGTCCAAGAATGTTGGGAACTTGTCAAAAGCTAGCCTGAAGGGGTTCCCACTGCCAAATCTGGGACAATGTGAAAAACACAATAAATAATGATGGTAACAGATTATAACCTGCTACATAAAATAAGAATCCATATTAATATTGAGTTGGCAAAAAGGTTCATTCGGTTTTTTCCCTAAGATGGGTCTAGTAGCACTTAGTTGTCTTTAACTTCATTCCAAACAATTTGTTAGATTGTATGTGACAGCTGTCATATCAGTATGTATTTAAAATAACTTATCAAAGTTGGTGAATTTTTGTGTAGCCATTTTAATATTGAAGATGGAAGAAAAAAGTAACATTTTTGGCATATTATGCTTTATTATTTCAAGAAAGGTAAAAATGCAACCGAAAGGCAAAAAAAGATTTGTGCAATGTATGGCGAAGGTGCTGCGACTGATCAAATGCGTCAAAAGTGGTTTGCAAAGTTTTGTGCTGGAGATTTCTCGCTGGAGGATGCTCCACGGTCGGGTAGGCCAGATGAAGTTGATAGCGATCAAATCGAGACATTAATTGAGAACAATCAACGTTATATGACGCGGGAGACAGCTGACATACCCAAATATCCATATCAAGCATTGAAAATCATTTCCACCAGCTTGGTTATGTTCATTACTTTGATGTGTGGGTTCCAGATAAGTTAAATGAAAAAAACCTTGACCTTATTTCTGCATGTGATTCTCTACTGAAACGTAATGAAAACGTTCCTTTTTTAAAACAAAATTGTGACAGGCAATGAAAAGTAGATACAATACAATAATGTGGAACGGAAGAGACCGTGGGGCAAGCAAAATGAACCACCACCAACCACACCAAAGGCCAGTCTTCATCCAAAGAAGGTGATGTTGTGTATATGGTGGGACTGGAAGGGAGTTCTCCATTATGAGCTCCTTCCCAAAAACCAAATGATTAATTCCAACAAGTACTGCTCCCAATTAGACCAACTGAAAGCATAACTCAACGACAAGCATCCAGAATGAGTCAACAGAAAACACATTATCTTCCATCGAGATAATGCAAGACTGCATGTTTCTTTGATGACCAGGCAGAAACTCTTACAGCTTGGCTGGGAAGTCCTGATTCATCCGCCGTATTCACCAGACATTGCACCTTCGGATTTCCATTTCTTTTGATCTTTACAAAATTCTCTTAATGGAAAAATTTCAATTCCCTGGAAAACTGTAAAAGGCACCTGGACAGTTCTTTGCTCAAAAAGATAAAAAGTTTTGGGAATATGGAATTATAAAGTTGCCTGAAAAATGGCAGAAGGTAGTGGAACAAAAGGGTGAACATGTTGTTCAATAAAGTTGTCGGTGAAAATGAAAAATGTATCTTTTATTTTTACTTAAAAACCGAAGGCAATTTTTGGCCAACCCAATACATACAAATAAGGGTTAGAAAATGCTCTACAGTAGAATATTAACTAAAAAGCAAAGAATAACTGATAGAAAACCACAGCACAACTATCAGAGTAATTAACTGACTCAGGCAAACATCATCAATAGATGCTACAACCAATGGATAAAAGTTTGATGAAGGGACTTCCCTGGCAGCGCAGTGGTTAAGAATCTGCCTGCCAATGCAGGGGACACAGGTTCGAGCTCTGGTCCGGGAAGATCCCACATGCTGCGGAGCAACTAACCTCGTGTGCCACAACTACTGAGCCTGCACTCTAGAGCCCACCAGCCACACCTACTGAAGCCCGTGCACCTAGAGCCCATGCTCCGCCACAAGAGAAGCCACCACAATGAGAAGCCCGCGCACCGCAACAAAGAGTGGCCCCCACTCACTGCAACTAGACAGAGCCCGCGTGCAGCAACGAAGAACCAACACAGCCAAAAATAAAAATAAATTAATTAATTAAAAATTAAAAAAAAAAAAAAGAACATTATTGGGGGACTTCCCTGGTGGTGCAGTGGTTAAGAGGCTAAGAATCCACCTGCCAATGCAGGGGACACGGGTTCGAGCCCTGGTCCAGGAAGATCCCACATGCTGCAGAACAACTAAGCTCGCGAGCCACAACTCCTGAGCCTGCATGCCACAACTACTGAAGCCTGCGCGCCTAGAGCCCGTGCTCCACAACAAGAGAAGCCACCGCAGTGAGAAGCCCACACACTGCAACAAAGAGTAGACCCCACTCGCCACAACGAAGACCCAACACAGCCAAAAATAAAATATAAATACATAAATAAATAAATTTTTAAAGAAGAACATTATTGGAACAAATGGCAAAATTTGAATAAAGTCAGTATATTAGATAAATAATATTGTATCAAATCTGTATTTCCTGATTTTGGTAAGTATGTTGCTGTGGTTACATAAGAGAATGTCCTAGTTTATTGGAAATATACATTACTTTATTTATGGTAAAGAAGTATCACATTTGTAACTTACTCTAAAATACAGTTCCAAAAAATACTATGCATGTATAAAAAGAATATAGAAAATATAGTAAAATGCTGACATTTGGGGAATCAAAGTGAATGGCATACAGGAATTTTAATAACATTCTTGCAACTTTTTCCTAAGTTTGAAATTATGTCAAAATACAAAGTTTGAAAAAAAAAGAAAAAGGAGTTAAAAAAAAAAAAAAAGTGTTTATTTAAATAATGTGATCACCATCCTTGAATATGTTTGTGTTTTTCTAACACAGCATGGTGTAATATATATTTAAGAAGAGATGAGAGTATAGTTTAAACCACTGAGGCAGACCAACCCATCCAGGGAAAATTGAGGAGCTTATGAAAACTATAGCTCCTGAGCTCCTAGCAGCTCCAGGCAGCTATTGGATGAATGCCAGGGGAGCTAAGCCCATCATCACCTCACCCCCTACCTCTCCTTCACCACTCAGAACTTGCCTCTCCTAAGCCACCTCTACCTTTAATCTCGGCCATCAAGAGGACTTGCTTTCTGCCTGCCTCCTCCCTGTGAAGTTGACTCCACTTCTCAAGAGGGAAACAAAATGAATCACACTTTCTCAATATTAAGGACAAAAAAATCCTGCCACATTTTTGGTGGATAAAAATGTCACTAGTGGACTTCCCTGGTGGCGCAGTGGTTAAGAATCCGCCTGCCAATGCAGGGGACACGGGTTCTATCCCTGGTCCGGGAAGATCCCACATGCCGCGGAGCAACTAAGCCCATGCGCCACAACTACTGAACTTGCACTCTGGAGCCTGTGAGCCACAACTACTGAGCCCGTGTGCTGCAGCTACTGAAGCTCACATGCCTAGAGCCCATGCTCCGCAACAGGAGAAGCCACTGCAGTGAGAAGCCCGCACACTGCAACCAAGAGTAGTCCCCGCTCGCTGCAACTAGAGAAAGCCTGCGCGCAGCAACAAAGACCCAAAGAAGCCAAAAAAAAAAAAAACACCACTAGTATTTTAGCTTTTATGGGGGGTTGGGGAGGGGGAGAGGATGGATAGTGATAAGCAGACAGTAAACTAGCTAAAAACTATATATGAATTAGAGGAAATGGTGATTTTGATTAGTGGAGCTCTAGGGATATAAGGTAAAAATGAATAAATCTGTGCTATTTCAATGTCTGTTCTCATGTGGCTTTGAAAAATTAAAAGCAGGCAGGACCTCTGCATGAAGATGGCTAAGTTAACAGAGGAATAAGGGAAACATCTGTAAAAGAGGAAAAGGTCAAAGTAGTGTGTCAAGGGAGCTGTGCTATGCCTGGTATTAACATTTCACTTGAGTTGCTCGAGAGGTCAGATTACATATTTGTTGCCATCAGCTAATTTAATTGAAAGGTCTAGCCAACGCCAAAGCTATCAATTCAGACAGAAGGATACTTAGCTCTGAGTTAACTCTGAATTTTACTTTGATTTCTGCATTTAATTACAGCAATACAAAATAGAGGGGTAGAATCATATTTTAAAGAGCCACATTCCAAAGTAAAGGTTCACTGCATAGTCCATATACCATATTTGATGATCCATATTTGACAGCTCCTCACAGGGCCACGTAAAATTAGCATGGACATTTCTTGGGTTTTTGATGTTCATTGCCATCATCTGCTTCACTGCTAAAATCAGGAAACATACGGAATGAATTGGTAAAATATGCTGAGAGTTTCTGCTGCCTTTTTGTTTTTTGTTTTTAATTCATCACTAAGGCCAATTCAGGATACCTCTAAACAAGACCAAGATCTAATTCAGCAATCTTTAAATCATATCCATCCACAGAACATTTTAGATGTTAGGGAAAGAAAGTTGTTGAAGAAAAATGATGGGAAATCAAGTATCTTCAGGGAGCACTGGTATCCTCAGGAACACATGTCTAAAAACCTCTAGCTTACCTAGTAAAAACAAGGAGCCACATGATAGAAGGTAAAAACTAGTGGGTTTTGGACTCAGATCTCAATGAATTCAATATCAGGACTGAACTAAGTGGGAATAGTGTTATCTGCTACTGGTTAACTGTGTGACCTAGGGGAATTTATTTAACTTCTCTGAGCCTTATTTCCTCGTCTGTAAAACAGAGATACTAACTCCCTCTCAAGGATGTTCTAAGAATTACATGAGATAACATACATGAAAAGTGCCCAGCAGAAAATCTAGCAAAAACTTTTTTTTAAAGAATTAAACTGGACTTAAAGTCAGATTCAGTTGACATATCTGCTACAGACTCATTTTACAAGTTTAATTTATGATACCCCAGCTCCTATAATTTCAGATAGCCTCAAGGCCTTTGAGAGGCCAGAGAGAGAAACCAGAGACAGAAGCAAAAGCTACTTAACCAGCCATAATAAAACCCAGAGACAGGCTGTACTAGCTCATATTGCACATGGGGCCAGTCAATACAGTGCTAGTAAGGCCCTAATCTTACTCAAGCAGAAACTATAACTAGGGCAGAGATTCTCCCTCAGCCTTCAAACTTTTCAGCGATTTTAAGTAAATCTTTACAATTGAGTGATCACTTTCTATAATGAGGTTCAAAACAATACTCTAAAACTAAGGATTGGGCTTCCCTGGTAGCGCAGTGGTTAAGAATCCGCCTGCCAATGCAGGGGACACAGGTTTGAGCCCTTGTCTGGGAAGATCCCACATGCCGCGGAGCAACTAAGCCCACGTGCCGCAACTACTGAGCCTGCGCTCTAGAGCCTGTGAGCCACAACTACTGAGCCCGCGTGCCACAACTACTGAAGCCCACGCACCTAGAGCCCATGCTCCACAACGAAGAGTAGCCCCTGCTCGCCGCAACTAGAGAAAGCCTGTGCGCACAGCAACGAAGACCCAACACAGCCAAAAAAAAAAAATTAAATAAATAAAATAATTAATTAAAAAAAAACTAAGGATTGAAGCTAAAACCGGCAGGTGAGAAATCTTACTTCCCCACCTCTTTCCTCCTGTTTTCCTTACCCTGGAGGAAGTATGAACTTAGTGAATTAATTCATCTTTATCCTAGTGCTACATTCAGTATACTATCATTTAAACCACCCTTCCTGGGACTTCCCTGGTGGTCCAGTGGTTAAGAATCTGCCATCCAATGCAGAGGACATGGGTTCAACCCCTGGTTAGGGAACTAATATCCCACATGCGCCGGGGCAACTAAGCCCACGCGCCGCAACTACTGAGCCCATGCACTCTAGAGCCTGCGCACCACAACTAGAGAGAAGCCCGCACGCAGCAACGAAAGATCCCGTGTGCTGCAACTAAGACCTGACGCAGCCAAATAAATAAATAAAAATCCATCCTAAAAACTAACAAATGTCCCTTAAAGGAAAACGCTAATAATTAAAAACAAATAAATAAATAAACCACTCTTCCTGTCTAAAAGCTTTCAGCAGCTACCTTAATGTTAAGAACTCTGGCTCTGCAGTCACAAAAGATCTAGATTTTAATCTGGGCTTGGTCATTTATTAGCTCTATGACATCTGAGTCAATTTCCTAATCTATAAAATTTGTAAAATGAGGATAGATATCTAACTAAAAGAGTGAAGGATTAAAAGGCAAAAGTGAGTATAAGCTTGGCATGGTATCTGGCCCAAAATAAACATTCAATACTAGTTATTATTATTATTATTATTAGGCAGGAGTTATCCTCATTTACAGATTAAACAAACAAACTGAGTCTCAGAGGTTGAATAACTTCCCAGTAGAACGGGGCCTCAAACTCAAAGTCTGCCTCCAAATTCTGCTTTTTCCATTATGCCAAACAACCTACCTCATGTACATCCCTGCCTTTTTAAACAGGCTACTAACTGCAATTTAACTAGTCTTGATTGTGTGGTCACAGATTATGGGTGTTTTTAATCTTATTCCATTTTTTTCATATGCAATAGTTTGGGAGGAAAATGACTGAATACATCAATGTGGCATAGCAGATAATGACCACAGGAAAGGATGAGACCCTGTCTCTCGTTGGGGGTAGTATCCTTACCTGGGGTAGGCTCTCTCCTCTCCAAGTGCATTTGTTGCTTTAAATCTGCTGAGTCGGGCTCGGATAAGTACCCTGAGACTAGTGACAGTACCTCTAAGCGTGAGGAACAAAGTAAAGACACACTTTCCAAACCTAGAAGGAGCGATCATGCACGTAGAGAGAACCACCTTTAGAATAGCAATCTTCAATCAAGGGACACATTTAGTCAGAGACAACATCCATAGGAAGGGAGCAGGGTAATTAAATTCCATAACCTCAGGTGGGAAGGAAACTAGTTGATGTAGTCTAAGTAAGTCAGCTTCCCAGGGTGGGAAAGGACGGAGAGTGGACCTAGAGGAACAAATAGAAGGCATCTAATTCAACCTCAGAGAAGTCTTTCTGGTGCACTTTCTCATCTCTTCTTTCATTCTAATGGGTAAGTGCCAGATAAAGAGAGAGTTACTGAACATGACAGTTCTCACCCCTTTTGAATAGTGATGCTTATCTACTGTAAAATATTTGTGAGCTTTTCATTAATGAGTATGGTCATTTATCATTCCACTTGTAACTGTTCAGAATTCTTTCTAGGTTCAAGGATTTACATACCTTTCTCCACATTTATGAACTTCGCACTTACCTTGCTAGGCAAAATAAAATCACAAAAATGCAGATACTATCATAACCCTCAAGGAGTTTATATTTAGGGGTTTACATTCTTAGAAAACTTAAGAAGGCAGAATGAGTGCCACCAGAGACGAAAGAGCTGTTGTGCGTTGAAAATGAAAAGTTCTAGAACAGGCTTCCTTGCCGTCACAACCGCTAGGCACAACTCCAGCCCGAAATCACTTATCTATTAACAAGGTATACAAGCTTCAGTCAGGTTCCCTGCAGGTCCAGATCTGGAGAACTACTCACCAAGCCCTCAACAGCCTCCCAGTTTCCACTCTATACCCTCAGCCAATAAGGTTCAAGCCTCATCCTTCTGGAAAAAGCCCTTCTCCTTCTTAGGCCTGGTTCAAATGTCACCTCCTTACCTGAACCTTACTTGGACCCTCGAAGAACATTTAGTTGTGCCTACTCTACATTCCCAAAAGCCTTTGAGAACTTAAAGCACTGTATCATTACCCATGTACTTGTGCAGGACCCCTACTAAATTGTGAGATTCCAAGTCATCTTTGTATCCTCAGCCACTAACAGCACCCAAACTAGTGTGTCAAGCCCAGTGTAAGTACTTTACATATATTAAGATATACATTATACCAATATGTACATATTATCAATCTTCACAATAAAACTGCAAACGAGATAGGAACTCTCATCATCTCGATTTTACAGATGAGGAAAATAAAGTGCACAGAAAGGATAGGCAGTGCTGAAGGTCTCAAAGCTAGTAAGGACTGGACCCCAAGATTTCAACCTAGGCACAACTCCAGAACTAATTTCAACAGACATCATGGGTTGAGGGGAAGGTCCGACTACAAGATCAACTGTCTCCACCATAGGGGGCATTGTTACCATTCACACACTTGGGGGTGGAAAGACAATACTGTAACTTCTACTTATATTTGTTTTAGCTCATCCTTTTGTAAAATGTCTATTTTTGCACGTTATAAAATATACATAATAGAATACAGTCTACACTGTAATTTAAAACAAACATTCACATAATATGTGTGCATACTCAACCATATTTACTGATACAAAGAACACTAAAAACATCTGAGGCCCTACTCTAGACTATTTCCCCAAGGGACTCTGAGCTCCTGCATTCTCTCTACCTAGTTTCAGTTAAAAACATCAGCCAGTCAAGACTATAGGTAAGCTTCTAGAGGCAAGAGTCTGCTCTTACTCATCTACGGAAGCCCTACATCAGCACAGGGCTTGGTGCTTAGCAGATGGTCAATGTTGAATCTAACTGTATCATGAGAACCTCATTTTTAAAAATTCTCTCAACATTTTAATGCAACTTACTATTACTTCCAAATTAAAAGAAAAAGCATACTGAGCACATTGCTTAGGAATATAATAAAGAATTCTCTTAGGAACACTATAAATAAACAAACAAACAAACCTTAGTTACATAACAGAACCAAAAAAATTGGACTTTAGGGCTTATTTTAAACTGAAAACTGCATAAAAGAGATTTGGGCATAAAAAATTTAACTTCAGATAAAAGGTCCTTTCAGTATACAGAGATAGTGTACCTTTGTCAGACCTAAGGGTCACCTCTGTCTGCCTCTCTTTAGTTATAAGCTCCAAGAGGAATGGATCAAACCATTAAAAACAGCAACTGCAAACTTGACCATGAAGAGGCATTAGCTGGGTGCACCTACTTTGCATTTTTTCAATCCAACATTTAAGGGGCATCAAACAAAGAAGAGAGGCTGTGTAAAGCCTCCCCTTTATGTGTGGAAGCTCCTGTTCCTCAGTTTCATCCTCTGCAAAATGGGCATACGCAAATACTTAACTCTTAATTACATTACCAGAGTTAAATGAGAAAAAACATGCAAAATGGTTTTATCTGTTTCCTCATTTAAGGTCTCTCTCCCCTCCCCCCAACTAAACTCAAAGCTTGAGTTTGGTCTATCTAGTTTGTTGCTATATTCCCAGGGCCAAAATGGTACTTTTTACTTAATAGGTGATTTAATAAATATTAAATGAATAGAATGCAAAATGCCTGCTGCTCAAAAAATATTGGCTATTATGGCTCTTGTAACAAGAAACAATTAAAATTTTATTGTTATTATTAAGAGACCCACCCCTCCTCCAAGGATCTCACAATTCTAGGCGGAACAGTAGATAAATGCTGAAAAGGAGAAATGGGGGTAAGAAGAAGAACTGGATCATAAAGCAGGACTAATCTAAGATAAAATTAAAATCTCAAACACACACACAACCAGAGCCCAATTTCGAGCTTTTTCGAGTGAGGTTCACCCTGGTTGAGGTTTATCAGCGACTACAATAATGACAGTTTTCACGCTTGTGTATGTGCCAGAGTCCGTGTCAAGCCTCCTAACGGGCCCCACAAAACCCAGAACCAGGGTGGGGAGGGGTTGGAGATGCTCTTCACACCCTCATTTTGCAGAAGAGGAAACTGAGGCTCGGAGAGACCCAAGGTCACAGCCTGTAAGTAGAAGAGCCGGACTGTGAACCAAGGCAGACCCCTGAGCCTGCACTCAACAGGCCCCTCAAAGGGGCCATCCTCGCCTCCTCCACCATCCGCCACACATCCGTCGAAATTGGGCGTGTGGAATATTTCTCCAGGGCCGGACTTAGGGGCCCCGGCACAGGGAGAACAAAACAATCCTTGTCCGCGGGCAAGTTAGATGGACGCCGGCCCGGCCGGGGCTCCGAGGCCGCGGTCCCGACAGACTCGCGCACGCCATGAGCTCCGAGCCCTCGAGAAGCGCAGGAAGCGCTCTGGCGGCCGCGGGAGCCCGGGAAGGCCCGGCCCGCCGCGTGACCTTGGATCCGCCGCCCTTCTTGGGGCCTCAGTTTACCACCCTGGCCTCGCGCCGGTTGCCTCTCGGGAGCTCGCGCCTGTGGAGCCGCAGGCCTTTACACGCCCCCCTCAGCCGCCCGCCTTCCCGCCCCGCTTACGCTGGAAGGCGGCCGCTCCGGGGACACCCACCATCGCCAAGCGCCGCCGCCCCGCACCTCCTCCTCCACCCGCGGCCCGGGTCCCTCGCGGGCGCCGCTGCGGAACCTGTAGCAGCCAAGCTCGCCGACCCCAACGCCGCCGCTACTGCCGCCGCCGCCACCACCACCGCCGCCGTTAGGCCGCGCGCCGCCCCGCCCCCCAGTTGGCCCCGCCCCACCCGCTGGGCACGCCCCCGCCGCGCGCTCTCGCCCTCCAGACAAACGCACGCGGAAGCCCGGCCCCAGGATCGGTTCCCACTAAACCCCGCCCCTGACCTGCCCCGCCCCTTCCGCGCGAACCTACCACCCTATCCCGGCGCATCCTGCTTCTCAGTCCCGCCCCCTGCGTCACGCGCGCCCATCACGTGCACGGCCCACTCTTCATACACAGGGATTCCAGCTGTGGCCAGGGCAGCTGCCTGGCCCAGAGGCCCTAGGGGGCGGGGCCTAGCGGGCAGGGCACAATGCCTCACCTGAGTCGTACAGGTTAAGATCTGGTCGCCTTTGCGCGTGTCTTTGGGCAAGTCACTTCCCCTTTCTGGCCTACAGTTTTCCAAATGTCTAAAATGTCATGCTCATAATATTAATAACTGTTAGCTGTAATTATTATTATTGAGCTATTTTTATACACTCCATCCAGTTAATCCTCACAATGAGGGTGAGAAGTATTATTCTCCCTTTTCTACACATGCGGAAAGGGCTTTCCCATCAATCACATTGCCCACTGGTTACTGTTAGCGAATAGCAGAGGTGGGATTGGAAGCTAGGAACTTCTGATTTCAGACCCAGTACTTTGAGCTACTCTGAACTACCCTGCCTCCCAAAGTCTCAAAAACAGGGATGAAAATTAAGAGATTAAAATTTCTAAACTCTTCTATATACAAACATACCATAAACAAAGTTTTTTTTAATAAGATTGACACTAGCTGTAGGGTTTTTTTAATATATAAATTAATAATTTATTTATTTATTTTTGGCTGCGTTGGGTTTTCGTTGCTGCGCGGGGGCTTTCTCTAGTTGTGGCGAGCGGGTGCTACTCTTCATTGCGGTGCGCGGGCTTCTCGTTGCGGTGCCTAGTTGCGGAGCACGGGCTCTAGGTGCGCGGACTTCAATAGTTGTGGCATGCGGGCTCAGTAGTTGTAGTTTGCGGGCTCAGCAGTTGTAGTTTGCGGGCTCAGTAGTTGTAGTTTGTGGGCTCTAGAGCACAGGCTCAGTAGTTGTGGCGCAGGGGCTTAGTTGCTCCGCGGCATGTGGGATCTTCCCGGACCAGGAACCAGGGCTTAACCCATGTCCCCTGCATTGGCAGGCGGATTCTTAACCACTGTGCCACCAGGGAAGTCCCAAAGTTTTTTTTTTTTTAACTTTATTTGTCTTTTCTAAGCAAAAGACTGGGGTAAAATAGTTGCAACATATTCAACAAAAAATCAATATTCAAAATAAATGAAGAACTCTGTGAAACCAATAAGAAAAATAAGATAATTTAATAGAAAAATAGACAAAGAGAATGAATAAACAATACACAGAAAATCTGAATAGCTAATAAACATTTTTAAAAGATGCTCAGGGGCTTCCCTGCTGGCGCAGTGGTTGAGAATCCACCTGCCAATGCAGGGGACACGGGTTCAATCCCTGGTTCGGGAAGATCCCACATGCCGCGGAGCAACTAAGCCCGTGCGCCACAACTACTGAGCCTATGTGCCACAACTACTGAAGCCCTCGCGTCTAGAGCCTGTGCTCCACAACAAGAGAAGCCACCGCAATGAGAAGCCCGCGCACCGCAACGAAGAGTAACCCCGGCTCACTGCAACTAGAGAAAGCCTGGACGCAGCAACGAAGACCCAACGCAGCCAAAAAAAAACCTTATGTTTAAGTACTTCATTAATTAGGCCATGGCCTACAGGATCTTAGTTCCCTGACCAGGGATCAAACCTGTGCCCCCTGCAGGGGAAGCATGGAGTCTTAACCACTGGACTGCCAGGGAAGTTCCCTTTTTTTTTTTAGGGGGGGGGGATTTCTTTAAAGCCTAATATATAAACATCTAAATTAACTAATTTTATTAATTAAAAAAAAAAAAAACTTATGTTCACACAAAAACCTGTACATGGCTGTTTATAGCAACTTTATTCAAAATTACCAAAAACTGGAAATAATCTAAATGTCCCTCATCTAGTGAATGGATAAACAAACTGTGGTACATTCATCATACAAACATTATTCAGCAATAAAAGGGGACACATTTCTGACAGGCACAACAAAGCAAATGATTTTCAAAGAAGCCAGACTCAGAAGGCTACATATTCTATTATCTTCTTTATAGAATATTTTTTTAATGCAAATTATAGGAACAGAAAACAGATCAGTGGTTGCCAGATCTTATGGTGGGGTAAAGGATGAATTTAAAAGAGCAGGGGGAAATTCTAGAGTTGATGAAACTGTTTTACATCTTGATTGTCATGATGGTTACATGATTGTATGCATTTGTCAAAACTCACAGAACTGCACATTTAAAAAAATGAAAGTTATTTTATGTAATTTTTAAAAGTGAATTTAAGTGAAAAAATTGAAGCGTAGGGTACATATATAGCAAAATGCACAAATCTCAAGCATATAGCTTGATGACTTGTTTCAGGCTTAACACCCTGTAACCACCACTCATATCAAGATAAAGCTCATTTTCTACCACCCTAGAAGGCTCCGTAATGTCCCTTTTCAGTTAATACTCCACCCAGAGGTCATCACTATTCTGACTTCTATCACTATAGCTATATGATTGTTTTTTGTTTAACAGCTTTATTGAGGTATGATTCATATACCATACATTCACCCATTTAAAGTGTACAGTTCAAAACATATGGACACCAAGGGGGGAAAGTGGCGGTGGGGGGTGGGGGTGGGATGAATTGGGAGATGGGGATTGACATATATACACTAATATGTATAAAACAAATAACTAATAAGAACCTGCTGTGTAAAAAAATAAATTAAATAAAATTCAAATATTCAAAATAAATAAATAAATAAATAAAGTGTACAGTTCAGTTGTTTTATATTCACAGAGTTGTGCAACCATCACCAGAACCTGACTTTAGAACATTTTCATCATCCCAAAGAAAACCCCCCATACTTAATAGCAGTCACTCCCCATCCTGCACTCTCCAGCGCTTATGATTGCTCTTTTAAAAATCAACTTTCTGGGAATTCCCTGGCAATCCAGTAGTTAGGACTCTGCTTCCATTGCAGGGGGCACAGGTTTAATCCCTGGTCGGGAAACTAAGATCCCGCATGCCACACAGCACAGCCCAAAAAAAAAAAAATCAACTTTCTGAGTTGTGCTATATGTACAATGAACCACATCAATTTCAAGGGTCCAGTTTGATGAATTTTGACAGTTGTATATATCTGAGAAATCACCAGCACTAACAAGATAAAGAACACTTTTATCACCCCTCTATGATTCCTCCTGTTCCTTTGCAATCCATCCTTCCATCTGCACCTGGGCCCAGGGAACCGTTGGTCTGTTTTCTGTCACTATGCATTAGTTTACATTTTCTAGAATTGCATGTAAATGGACTCATGCAGCATGTACTCTACTGTCTGGCTTCTTTCACTCAGCATTATGATTTCAAGATTCATCTATGTTGCATCTATTAGTAGTTTGCCTTCCTTTTTATTGCCAGGCACTCCATTGTTGGAGATATACTACATTCTACTGTTTTTGAAAACAAAACTTTCTTACTGAAGACCTGGGCAGGTCTGGCTTCAAACATATAGATTTCTTAAGTTTGTTGGGTTTCAGATATAGAGATAATAAATCATTCTCCACAAGCTCACCACCTTTTCTATTTCTTTATCATTCTTGCTTAGTTCATGGTGGAGTGTGTATGTGTGTTGAGGTGGGGAAGAGAGGCCCTCTTGGAACAGATCAGAGCCACAAAGCATCAGCATCCTTCAGTTACCTAAGGCCTACAGGGTCAAGGACACTAACATTTAAGAGGCAGAGACAGGACCAGGTGCCTTAGACACTGAATTTGAGCTCAGTTTGCAACAGCTCCATTTTCCAGCCAAGAGAACTGAGGCTCAGAGAGGTTAAGAGACTTACTATAATGTTTGCCTGAGTCAGAAACTTAGTTTCAAGTGACCGAATTGAATTCTGACATTCTTATCACAACTTTCTAAAGGATTCATAGACTCAGTAGACCTAAGGAAATTTACTGGGGACCCTGGCTGTTTCTTGTCCAAACCAAGTGGATTGTTTTTCTTTAACTAGTGACAAGGAGGATAAAGATGGGTGGCAGGGAGAAGTGCTCGCTGCCTGCCATCTGCCCTGGCCATGCCCTTCCGCTAATGTAGGATAAACACAAGGCCTGGCCAGATGACAGTCAGTGAGGGGAAGCGATTTAAAGGTATATGATCCTTGTTGGGTAAACAGGAGACTGAAATGGTCATGGCACTTTAGAAAGCCTATCTGTGCACCAGAGAAATATTTGGCATGGCTGGGACTTTTCTAATAAGCAAGGCTTTTTCTCCATAGGAGGCTGAAGAGCCCAAGAGCTCCCAGAAGGAGAGATGAACAAGTCGAGTTATATTATTTAAAATTCATTATTGTGTATGACTGAGAGGAATGTGAGGAAACTCATAGTGAGGAATTTGTATACTACATAACAAGATCAGGAAGAAAAGGAAAACCACTCAGTTCTTAACACTGAGAAATAAATTGTTCTCACCATTTCACTGCATATCCTTCTCAACTTTTTTCTATTCATGGGTATATTTACATAATTGAGACCATACTGTTAATACATTTCTGTATCCAGCCTTTTTTCACTATTATCATTTTTTCTATCAGTATTTTTTCATGTCACTAAAATTTATTCATAAACATCATTTTAATGGTGTCATTCTACTTTTGGTAGAATCTAATGTGAATTGTCATTAGGGCTGCTTCTTTCTTTTTACTTTTTCTATTACAAATTATGCCTTATTGAACATCACTGTGCATTAGTCTTTCCTCTTTTCTGATTCTTAAAGTAGGCTTTTCAGAGTGGAATTATTGGATCAAATAATAGCAACATTTTCAGTTTTACCAAATCATTTTTCCACCAGTAGTGGTTGAGCATGCTCATCTCCTAACAATGGGTATTACAATTATTTTACAACATTTCCAAATTTGTAGATGAAAATACGGTAGATTGCTAATGGCCAATATCCCTCCCTGATGGGTAAGTAAATTTACGAGACTCAGAAGTGCCCAACAGGAGAAGTGAATGCCACCCCAAAGCAGTGCACCTCATGCCCTGCAGGCAATGAGACAGAGGCTTGCTGCTCTCAACCCCCACAACCAACCACCATCCCATTGACTTCACTAGTAAATGCCCCTAAGTCCACGCCTTCCTCCTCATACTCGCTTCCCTGTCCAAGGTGAGGTTCTCATCACCTCTTTATTTATTTATTTTGGTCTCTTCTTAGACATTTTATTATGAAATATGTCATACCTGCAAAAATGCACAGTGCATATTGCAATGTTCTCCTAATTAGCTTCCCTGCCTCTAAGTTCTCCCTTCACTAGCTGTCCTTTGAGTCAGAAGATCTGACCACAGGTCACCTCTTATTTAGTTTCCCTGCCCACTCTCTAGCATCCTTCATATCCTCACTGGCTCGTCACTGCCTTACAGAAACTATTCAAACTCATCATGGTATTCAAGACTGTGCACATTCTAAACTTGCCTGCCATGCCTTCCCCTCCAGCCAGACAGAAATACTTTATAAGATCTGCCTTGAGTGCTTCCTATGTACCAGGTACTAGTGCAAAGCTCAAAGCATAGCTACCAGGGACTTCCCTGGTGGTGCAGTGGATAAGACTCCACGCTCCCAACGCAGGGGGCCCTGGTTCCATCCCAGTTCAGGAAACTAGATCCCACATGCATGCTGCAACTAAGAGTTCTCATGCCCCAACTAAGGAGCCTGCATCCTGCAACTAAGGAGCCTGCCTGCCGCAACTAAGACCCAGTACAACCAAATAAATAAATAAATATTAAAAAAAAAAGCATAGCTAACAGTCCTGCTAGGTTGAATGCTATCACATTATCCCTTTTAACAGATGAGAACACTGAGGTTCAACAGGGTTGAGTGATTCCTGTACACAGCCTGGGAGTCACTGATTCCAGAACCCCTGTTTTTATCTCAGGTCGCCACACTTGGTCTTCTCCAGACAACACTCTGTCCTCCAGGCTTTTAGCCAAATTGATCCCTGGGACTTCTTTAGGCCTAGAGATGAATAAGCCTCAAAGTCCTGTCTAACTGTTGTCATGTTTCTCTACCTCCATTTCTCCAGGTACTCTGGTCCCTCCAGACAATACAGGTCTCTTTACTGAATACAGACCCCATAAGATCTCATGGAGCACAGTTTTAAACCCTCCATATAGGCTGTGAGTTCTTTAGGGACAGGGATCTTTTCTTGTTTATGGCTGGTCTTTGGTCCCAGGAGAGTGTGTGATAAGAAAATGCCTCTCAGGAGAGTTCAACCAGGCCCAGACAGAACTGTCCTCCTTTTCGGCATGTGCTGGTCTACTTGCTCACTTAGTAGTGCGACAAACATTTGATAGCATAGATGGTAGACTAGGATACAGATTGTGCCACTGCCTACCTAAAACCCTCATGAATTCTGGTGGTGGAGGTCTAAGTGGTACAACCGCTCAGGAAAACAGTACCTGCTAAAGCTAAGCGTATGCCTGTTCAATGACCCAGCATTTCCACACCTAGGTAGATACTGGAGAGGAATGCTTATGTGCATGCATGAAAAGCCATGTACACAGTTGTTTATAGGAGCATTATTTACAAAAGCCCAAACCAGTAAGTTCCCAAGTGTCTGTCAACAGAAGGATAAATTGTGATATGTTCACGCAATGGAGTACTACATAGCAATGACAATGAATAAAATATTGCTATAAAGACAACACAGATGAATCTCACTTAATGTTAAGTGAAAGGGACTTCCCTGGTGGTGCAGTGGTTAAGAATCCGCCTGCCAATGCAGGGGACACGGGTTCGAGCCCTGGTCTGAGAAGATCCCACATGCCGCGGAGCAACTAAGCCCGAGTGCCACAACTACTGAGCCCGCATGCCACAACTACTGAAGCCCGCGCGCCTGGAGCCCGTGCTCCGCAATGAGAAGCCCGCACACCGCAATGAAGAGTAGCCCCCACTCGCAGCAACTAGAGAAAGCCCGAGCGCAACAAAGACCCAATGCAGCCAAAAAAAAAAAAAAAAAAAATGTGGAGTGAAAGAAGCCAGACACAAAAGAGTATATACTGTGTGATTCCATTTATACATAAAATCCCAAGAATAAGCAAAACTAATCTATGCTGTTAGAAGTCAGGAGAGTGGTGACCCGTGGGGTGGGGAAAGGGCAGTGACTGGGCTGGCACTCCAGGAGGGCTTCTGGGGGTGGTGATATTCTGATTCTCAATCTGGGTGCTCACAGTCACATGGGTGTGCTCAGCTTGAGAAAATTCACCTTTATGATTTATTTGTGCTCTATATGTTCTTCCTCAATTGAAAATTAAAAACAAAAATTAAAAACAAAGACTTCTCTGGTGGTCCAGTGGTTAAGACTCTGCGCTTCCACTGCAGGGGGTGTGAGTTCAATCCTTGGTCTAGTTGGGGAACTAAGATCCCACATGCCGTGCGCACTGTGGCCAAAAAAAAATTAAAACAAACATCTCCAAGACTCATCGATGTGCTTGAAATAAAATTCAAACTTCCAACCAGAACATGTAAAGTCCTATGTCGTGTGGCCCCCTCCCTCTCACCGCTTCTCTACTCTTTCAGCTGGTTGGGGGTGGGGTGAGTGATCTGAGTGGGGAGGGCTGGCCTGCTGCTAGGAGACCCTGGGAAGGGATGTCCAGCCTGAGGCAAGGGAACGCAAATAAAATGTTTCAAGTATGCCCTAGAGGGCTCTGATTTGCTTTTTTTCCCCCCCTTTAAACAATTGGCCACAAGCCATACTAAAAATGAAGAGAAATCTAGAGATTTAGAGCCTCCTCTGAGAATGTGTAAAAGATTCATCTATTGAAAGCTGCCCACTCACAGAGCAGAGGATCTCAGACATCCTGCCTATGCAACGGAATCCCCTGGGGCACTCAGAATTTAGTATCCTGTCGGGGGAGATGGGGAGAGATAAATTGGGAGTTTGGGATTAACAGATACACACTACCACATATAAAATAGATAAACAAAAAGGATTTACTGTGTAGCACTGGGAACTATATTCAATATCTTGTAATAAAATGCAATGGAAAATAATTGGAAAAAAGGATATCGATATATACATATATATGTGTAACCAAATCACTTTGCTGTACACCTGAAACTAACACAATATTGTAAATCAACTATTCTTTTTTTTTGGCCGCTCTGCATGGCTTGCAGGATCTCAGTTCCCCGACCAGGGATTGAACCTGGGCCATGGCAGTGAAAGCCTGGAATCCTAACCACTAGACCACCAGGCAAACTCCCTCAACATTTTTTTTTTTTTTTTTTTTTTGGCTGCGTTGGATCTTTGCTGCTGCACACGGGCTTTCTCTCGTTGCGGCGAGCGGGGGCTACTCTTCGTTGTGGTGTGCGGGCTTCTCATTGTGGTGGCTTCTCTTGTTGCGGAGCACGGGCTCTAGGCGCACGGGCTCTAGGCGCGCGGGCTTCAGTAGTTGTGGCACACGGGCTCAGTAGTTGTGGCTCGCGGGCTCAGTAGTTGTGGCGCTTGGGCTTAGTTGCTGCACGGCATGTGGGATCTTTCCAGACCAGGGCTCGAACCTGTGTCCCCTGCATTGGCAGGCGGATTCTTAACCATTGCACCACCAGGGAAGTCCCTCCCTCAACTATTGTTCAGGAAAAAAAAAAACGAATTTGATCTCTTACAGCTCCCTGTCAATTCTGATTGTAGGTTGGGGAGTGGTGCAAGAGACACACGTTTAGACTGTTACTGATTTGGGGCAAGTCATTGCCTCTGAGCCTCATTTTCCCATCTGCAAAGTCAGAGATAACAGTATCCACTTTTGCAAAGTCAGAGATAACAGTATCCACCTTAAGGGCTATGGCTCTTAGATGAGGTAACCATATTATAGGTGCTTAGCATGGTTCCTAGCACAGAGCCTTTGCTCCCTTCTTTCCTTCACTGAACACCTACTATGTGCCAAGCACTGTCCTGAGCACTGGGGATACAGCAGTGAAGAAGACAGACAAAATTCCTGCCCCATGAAGCTGCCATTCTTATGAGGGGATGCTGACAATGGCTGGACAGTGAACAAGTAAATAAATAGATACCATGATAGTTACTCTAAGAAGAAGAAAAGAAGTCAAAGGTAGGGTGGGGAGGAGGTGTGTGGTAGTGTGAGTGCTGTTTTATAGAAGGTAACAAAGAAAGTCTTCTTCAAATAGGGTATTTATATTCCTGAGACCTGAGAAGGTAAGAGAGCTGCCAGAAGCTCCTGGTGGAGCGTAGCAGGAGCAAAGGCCCCGAGGGAGGAGTGTGCATGGCACAGATGAGACAGTAGTATACGGCTGGGCAAGCGGACTAGGGCCAGACAAATGGGGCCCCAGTAGGCCACAGTAAGGAATTAGACTTTGTTCTGAGTGAATTTCAGAGCCACTAGACAGTTTTGTACAGACAAGTGATTTGATCTTCATGCCTCTGGGGTGATGGGTATAATGGGGAAAGCAAAGGTGGAAGCCGCCACAGGGAGACAGTGGTGGCTCAGACCAGGGTGCTGCCAAGTGGTGGGGATGGTGAGAAGGGGTTGGATTCAAGGTATATTTTGAAGGTAGAGCCAACAGGATTTGCTGACAGCTCCTTTGTAGGGCACAGGAAAGAGAAGGGTCAAGGTTGATTTGAAGGTTTGGGGGTGGGACAGCTGGAAGGATGGGGCAGCCATCCCCTAAGATGGAGACAGCTGTGGGATGAACAGACACATCCTGGAGACAAAAGTGAGTTCTGGTTTAGGGATGTTAATTTGGGGATGCCAATAGACAGTTACATGGAGATACACATTTCTTGCTATGGTTGTTAAACTTCAGGGGTGACATGGGACCACAGCGGATGCACCTAGTTTGAAATAGTCTGAATGTGACCTATTTATGCCATTCAGTCTCTGATACAGCTGAGCCTTGGCATTGAGAAGTTGCTAATCTTCCCCTCCCCCCCACACTCCAGGCCTCCCATCTGGCGCACCTTCCCCAGGTGTCAGCTGTGCTGGAAACTGCACATCCGAGGCTCAGATGTGTTGTGTGACCTTAAACTGCCTCTGGGAGATGGTGAGGACAGAAACTCCCTGTGCCTCCCCTCCCTCATTCACATCCGGGCCCATGAACGCTCCTGCTGGTGGCTGGGACAGAGCTGGGTGCAGCTGTTTGCTTTACCACGCAGACAATTTGTGCCCACCCCCTCGGTGCTCCAGGGCACAGCACCACACCTGTTCTCCACCCTCTAGCCCAGGTGCAGAGAACAAAAGAACACCCATTCACCAAGGTCATTACCTTGATGGGGAGGGGAGAAGGGCTGCAGAAGGGAGAGCCCTACCAGGGAAAGGGAGAAAAGCTCAGGCGAATTAGAGGGTTTGAATCAGCACAGTCTAATACAACTTCCTTCACTAATGGGGATGGTTGATATCTGTGCTGCTCAGGACGACAGCCACCAGAACATGTGGCTAGTGAGACTGAGGAACTAAAGTTCTAATTTAATTTAATTATAATTAATTTTAAATAGCCACGCACGACTAGTGGCTACCTTATGGGACAGCACAGGTTTAACAGTTGGCTCTGGAGGACATGAGGCTGCTACTCTGTTTAAGTAATAAGAAGCTGTCATCTGTTGAGCACATACTGTGTGCCAGGTACACAGCATGCGTTCCCTTATTCACTCCCCACAACCACTCAGTAGGAAAGGTGTTATTGTACCCATTTTACAGATGTGGAAACTAAGGATCTGAGTGGCCAAAGTCCCAGAATGAGGAAGTGCTGAAGGCTAAAGGGGAACACCCAAAGTCACCTTTCAAAACCCCTCGCAAATGAAATAAACCCGAGAACCCTGCTGGCTTTGCAGCCGTCTAGCCTCTGCAAATGAATGGGGTGTGCAAATTGCTAAAGGAATGCAAATCAGCCTACGATTTGGGGCACAAAAGCTCAGACTCTCTGGTCACATTCTGATTCTTTCTAGGCTGCGGGTGGGGGGGTGGGGAGGATGAGTGACAAGGAGGGACCTGGGAGGAGGGAGTGTTGGGTGGGGGTGGGGTGGGCCAGCTGGTGTCGGGACACAGGACATCAGCTGGCTGGCGGGCCGGCATGCTCAGACAATGGGCAGGGGACCTGGTCAGAACCCTCCTCCCCGCACCCCACCAGCTGCCAGTGGGCACATTTTCTGTCTCAGAAGAGGCCTGTGGGGAGCAGGAGAGCCTGGGAGGCCGGTGGAGGATGCTGGGGAGGTCTATCTCCAGTGACCTAGGGTGGGTGGAGGCGGGGTGGAGGACAGGGAAGGTTAGGAGCTTCTATGGAGGTCTCCTGGGTGCCAGACTTTATGCTGTGGGATTTGCATATGTCCTTCCGTTTGCTCCTCCCAAAGTCCCCTTGGTAGTAATAATAATGATTATTATTAACAATAGCAACCCACTGGCTCACGCTGAGCCCGCCTGGCTGGAGTTGAAGGCATTATCTCAGTTAATCCTCAAGTCTGCCTTGGGAACCAAGGACTTTCATTATTGCCCTTTTCCAAAGGAGGAGCAGGAGGCTGAGTGGTTAAGTGACTTGCCCAACCTCGCAGATTTAAACAAAAAACGTCCCTTCTTCACTTCCATCTCTCACCCTTACTTTCTACTTAAAACTTTATTTTGGAGTTCTGCACATTATAGCCCTTGACTGCTTGCTGTTTTGTACTGTTTATGAAGTGTTTACACCTTTTAACTGTTGAAAAGGCCAAAGTAAGACTGTTGCTGTGACACCTGAGACATATTAAGTTTATAAATTCTGGCATCCCTAAGGTTTTTGGAAACACATCCGTGCTTATTGTTAACATATTGTTTACGGCTGCTACAACAGCAGGCTATGTTTTACTATCTATCCAGTTATACAAGAAATTTGCCCACCCCTATCCTACTCTTAACCCTGGAGATGACTCCAGAGGGAGGCTGGGTACCCGAACTCCAGTCTCCTGAGGGTCTTTCTCCCTCTGGCACCCCCTTGACTCTAGCGTGTCCTTTTCCATTCTGCCAGCAGGAGTGTGATATGGTGTTCATATATTCATTTCACGAGTACGTCTGGAGCACCTACTGTGTGCCAGGCACTTGTCCTGGCATGAGGTACAAAGCAGATGTGGTCCTTATCTGCAGATGTCAATCACCCAGCTCGTCTCTAAATACAAATAGTACAGAGTGCTGTGGACAGGGTGCATGAAAGTTGAAGAGCATTTGACAGGTGAGCCAAGTTAATCTGGCCGTCAGGGGGAGCTTCCTGGAGGAGGTGATAGTAATATCTGAGGCTGAAAATTAGTACTGATAGATTCCAGATGTTAGGATATCCCCTTTTAAGCTCATCCCTGTCTCCCCTTCATTTCAATTCCTTTCCCTCTCCTAGGACCCTGGATCTTGCCTCAGTTGAGACCCCTGTCATAGGGAGAAAGACACAGAGAAAGGAGAGGCACTCTTCTCTCCATTGTGAGTTGAAGCATTGAGTGAGAGGCAACATGCTGGAAGAGGTAGGTAGATGGATAAATGGGCAGTCACTCTTTTAAAAATTATTATATGATAACTTGGTGTAATAATTGAAACAGTTTATTAATTCTGCAGTTGATTCATTTATAAACATTCAACAAATATTTATTGAGCCTCTACTGTGTGTCAGGCACTGTTCTAGGCCCTGGGGATGCTACAGTGAACCAGACAGATAAAAATCCCCACCCTTGTGGATCTTCTTACATTCTATTACAGGGGGCAGTAAGTAATGTATTTGATTTGTTAAGTCGTGATCACCGCCATGGAGAAAAATGAAACAGGAGCAGGTGGCAGACAGACAATTTGAAATAAGGAGGTGAAGGAAGGCTCCCCCTGAGCAGGTGACAGTTTGAGCGGAGGGCTGAGCAGTCTGCGTTGGTATCTGGGGGAAATATTCATTACTGGAACACTAAGCATGAAATTTGAATCAGTGGCATTCTCAAGTCATGAAATTCTAAGTAATAGAATTCTGGGGCCATGGAATGCTAATCAGTACTTCTCTGGTGCCATAAAATTCTAATCAATAGAATTCTCTGGTTGTGAAATTCTAACTAATAGAACTCTGAAGCCATGAAATTCTAATGGTAGGGAAACTTCCCTGCAAAAGCAGCTGGGGAGGGGGAGTGGCAAAAATCTTAGTGATTAATGGGAGTTAACCAGGTGAAGGGAGGAAGAATGCCCAGGAGAGCGGGACACGTAGCATGTACAAGTGTCCTGTGGCAGGAAGGTGGAGAGGTTGGGATCTGGAACCTGCCCCTCACCCAGCCATTCAATTGGTAAGACAATCTATTGCAAAAGGATCCATTTCTCCACCTTTGAGTCATAACACCAGTTTCATCAGCAGAGAGGCTGGTTAAAAATAACAAGCCCAGAAGTACACCTGGGCTGAGCTAGGCCCCAATTCCAGGTCTACCTCCAATCAATCCTGTAGCCTGTAGCCTTCTCCCTACTGCATTGAATGAGAGGACTCTGGAGTGACTGTATCTGGGCTTCGGTCCTGCCTTGTGAGTATTAGCCACAATACGGTATCAAGACTCCTTCTTCTCCGCACCCACCACATTTATTATTCATTGCTCCATCCAATATTATTATTAATAATAGCAGTGGCTGCCACTGACCGTGCCAGGCATGAAACCAAGTGACCTATAATCACTGTTACTCAAAGTGTGGGTAGTGTTAGTCCCTAAACTGTTTGTTACAACAAAATAAGTAAGAAATGAAGAATGTCTAGAAACTTTTTTTTTTTAAATTTTTAAAATTTTATTTTTGGCTGCGTTGGGTCTTCATTGCTGCACGCAGGCTTTCTCTAGTTGTGGCAAGCGAAGGCTACTCTCCGTTGCGGTGAGCGGGCTTCTCATTGCAGTGGCTAACCTTGTTGTGGAGCACGGGCTCTAGGCGCGTGGGCTTCAGTAGTTGTGGCGGGCTTCAGTAGTTGTGGCACACGGGCTTAGTGGCTCCCCACGCGGCATGTGGGATCTTCCTGAAGCAGGGCTCGAACCCGTGTCCCCTGCATTGGGAGACAGATTCTTAACCACTGCGCTACCAGGGAAGTCCCAGAATGTCTAGAAAATTACATGGCAATTCGACATTGCTATGACATCCAAACATGTTTATTTTTCAAATAATTCATTTTCATTGTATTTTACCTAATGTCAGTCGACGGATGGATTGGAAACAGTAAACTGGTCCCTTATCACAGACAGGAGAAGCTCTGCTGTACCCACATTATCCCTTTAAAACTCACACTTGTGCAGCTGGTACTTTTTTTTTTTTGGCTGTGCCATACAGCTTGCAGGGATCTTAGCTCCCCGACCAGGGGGTCGAACCCATGCCCCCTGCAGTGGAAGCTCGGAGCCCTAACCACTGGGCCGCCAAGGAATTCCCAGCTGGTACTTTTATTATTTCCATTTTATAGTTGAAGAACTGTGGCTCAGAGGAGTGGCATGCACATACTGCCCAAAGCCACACAGCAAGTGGTGGGGAGGGGATTCCAGGAAAGCCAAACTCTTGGGAATACCTCCCTGCTCCCTCACTGCCTCCACCTCTCTGCCCCCACTGCCATCTGGGTTCAACCTCTTCACCATAACCTGTTCACTTCAACCTGCTGGGTACCCACCTCTTTCCCTCCCTGAATCCTGAGTGATGGAAGCACAAAGACCTGCCCTGGTGACATTCCTGCTGCTCGTACCCTTCGATGGCTTCCCTCCCCAACAATTAGATCAGCGCTCGCCAATAGAAGTCTCTGGGATGATGGGATGGTCTATATATGCACAGTAGTCAGTAGCCACATGTGGCTATGGAGCACTTGAAATGTGGCTAATGCGACAGAGGAACTGAATTGTTAATTATATTTCATTATGCATAACTACATGTAGCTAATTGTTACTGTATTGGATAGTGCAGATCTAGAGAGAAGAAATCCAAACCTCACACAGAGTTCAAGGCCTTCAGTTTGGGATCAGGAACTTGCTGACTGACCTCTGGTGTAACAGTCACAGAGTGAGGGCTTTGGAGTCTGACAGATCCCGATGGAAGTCTATGTCCATTAGCTATGTGGCATTGGGCATTTATTTAACCTCTCTATGCCTCTAAGTCCTCATCTGTGAAATGGGATGAAGAAGAGTTCCTACCTCTAGGCTTAATTAGATTCCACTTACGGTCCTTAGCATACTGCTTCCCTCTACACCAAACTACCAAACTGTGTGGCTCCATGCTTCTTTGGTCCTGTTCTATCCTCTCTGTCTTTTCTTCTCCTCTGCATCTGGGCAAAATGAGGCTCTGAGAGGGTTTAACTTTCCCAAGGAAGCATCAAGCAGGGTAAGGTTTAGGTCACCAGTTCTCTTTCCTCTAGGCTTCACCACCTGGCAGCTATGTGACCTTCGGCAAGTTCCCTTACCTCTCTGAGCTTGGTTTTCACTTTTTCAAAGCAGAAACAGATCAGTCTTACCTCACAGCATTCTTGAGAGAATTAAAAGATTAAATAAGGCAATGTGTGCTTAGCACACTGATAACCTCTCAAGGTCAGGTATTATTGTTGTTCTCTCCTTATTTTAATTATTTAAACTATAATAATAATTATTCATAATTATTCCAGCCCAGGGCTCTTTCCCCTGCTTTTAAAGAATGGTTCGTGACCTAAAGCCTGGTTCTAAGACGTAAACTGGCCTTCATTCCTCTCTGGAGTGTGAGCTGATTACGGAAGGAGGAGGTGATAAAGAGGCAGGGGACAGGAGCAGAAGCTGGGAGTCTGGAGGGGGGGATGTCCCAGGGCCACTTCTTGGTGTGTGTGCATGGTGGGGGGTGGGGGCAGACTTGGCTCTTTCTGGGTCCCACTTGGGCACCTGGTCCTGAGCAAGAGCCTACCTGGCTTGGGGCTGGCTGGGCCTGGGAGGAGGCTTTGGGGGTCAAGAAGACCAAGATGAAGGTCACACAGCTGCAGAAGCATCTGTAACCTGGAAAGGTGCCACCGAGGCTCAGAGATGGCCTAGAAATCATGGCCCTGTGGGTCCCCCACATGCCCGAGCACCTTCGGCAGGTCCAGCCTCCAAGTCGAAGCCCCTCCCTGCATTCTCCCAGGGCTGGGAGGAGGGAAGGGCCGCAAGAGGGGACAGCAGGAAAGATGGTCTGAGGAGCCCCTTCATTCCCTGGGAGACAGAGGGTGCCAAGAACGTGCACTAGCTTAGAGTCCTGATGTTCTGGGTTCTGGGTTCTGGGGTCTAGCCTGATGGCTAGAGCCCTTGATGTTCTGGGTTCGAATCCTGAGTCTTCCACTTAGATGGGGCAGTTGAGACTTTACAGCCATATAGACCAGACACTATTATTAGCTATGTGACTTCGGGCAAATCCCCTGACTTATCTGAGACTCCTTTTCCAAATCAGTGAGCAGGACATATACCAATTCATGGGGGTTGTGAGGATTCAGAGCGTAGTGTGGTGCCTGGCACATGGCTAGTGCTCATTAAATATTAGTTACTGTTATCATGGAGGTACTCAGACTTTCTGATCTACAGGGCCCTATTTCACTGAACTCTTGGGATCAGGATAAAGTCACATGCAAGGCAGTGAATTGCAGGGGCTGAGAGTTTCATCTCTGGGGTCAGATCCCAGCTCTGCCATGTGTGACTATGGGCAAGTCCCTGGACCCTCTGTGCCTCCACTTCCTTTTCTGTACAATGCGGAGGACTTTAAAGTTTGGAAGTGCCTGGCCCTCAGTAGAGGGCTACTGAGGCTCCATTTCCTTCATGCAGATTCTGTCCCCTGACTTTTTCAGGGTGACATATTGACTTTCTGGCCAAATTCCTTTCTTTGCACAAACATCTGCACAACTGTTACTTCCTTAATTCTGGAAATGGGATTACTACTCCACCATTTTCCTGGGTGACAGAGGTGACAGAATTGGGGCTCAGAGAGGTGAAGTGGTTTGTTCAATGCTGCACTGACCTGCCCTCCTTCCTTTAAATTTGGAAATGTTTTCTTTTTTTTTTTTTTGGCTGCTCTGTGGGGCTTGTAGGATCTTAGTTCCCTGACCAGGGATTGAACCCGGTCCCTGGCAGTGAGAGGGCAGAGTCCTAACCACTGGACCGCCAGGGAATTCCTGGAAACGTTTTCTTTCTCTCTTCCTTCCTCCCTCCTTCCCTCCCTCCCTCCCGTCCGTCCTCCCTCCCTTTCTTTCCCTCTCTCCCTTTCTTTCTTCATTTCTCCCTTTCTTTCTTCCTTTCTCCCTTCCTTTCTCCCTTTCTTTCTTTCTCTTTCTTTCTTTCTTTTCATACAGAATAGCATACAAGATTATTTGCATTAAAAAAAAAAAAAAAAAAAAGCCCAGGGACTTCCTTGGCGTCCAATGGTTAAGAATCTGTGCTTCCACTGCAGGGGGTGCAGGTTCCATCCCTGGTCAGGGAACTAGGATCCTGCATGCCACGCGGGGCGGCCAAAACAAACAAAAAAAATCCCACTTTGCACCCATTAGGATGGCTGTTATCAAAAAACAGAGAATAACAAGGGCTGGTGAGGACGTGGAATTGAAACCTTCGTGCACTCACTGCTGTTGGGGATGGAAAATTATGTAGCTGCTATGGAAAATGCCATGGTAATTTCTTGAAAAGTTAAACATAGAATTACCAATGATACAGCAATTTCACTTCTGGGTATATACTCAAAGGAACTAAAAGCATGATCTCAAACAGATATTTGTGCACCCACGTTCATAGCAGCATTGTTCAGTATAGTGAAAAGGTGGAAGCAAGCTAAGTGTCCACTGATGGATGAATGGATAAACAAAATGTTATCTATACATACAATAGAATATTATTCAGCCTTAAAAAGGAAGGAAATTCTAGCACATGCTACAACATGGATGAATCTTGAAGACATTACGCTAAATGAAATAAACCAGTCACAAAAAGACAAATATGGTATATCACTTATATGAGGTACACAAAGTAGTCAAATTCATAGAGGCGGAAAGTAGAATGGTGGTTGCCAGGGACTGGGGGGAGGGGACAATCAATGGGGAGTTATTATTTAATAGGTGGGGTTTCAGTTTGGAAAGATGAAAAAGTTCTGGAGATAGATAGTGGCGATGTTGCATAACAATGTGAATGAACTTAAAGCCACAGATCTGCACACTTGAAAATGGTTAA
Source organism: Eubalaena glacialis (assembly GCF_028564815.1). Lineage (NCBI taxonomy): Eukaryota > Metazoa > Chordata > Mammalia > Artiodactyla > Balaenidae > Eubalaena > Eubalaena glacialis. The sequence goes on from NC_083728.1 coordinate 26,308,682, forward strand.
TTTGGTAAATTTCATGTTATGTATAATTTACTAGAATTTTGTTAAAAAAGAATAAGCTAGTGGAAAAAAAAAAAGGGACTTTCCTGGCGGTCCAGTGGTTAAGACTCTGTGCTTCTACTGCAGGGGACACGGGCTCAATCCCCGGTCAGGGAACTAACATCGCATATGCTGCACCGTGCAGCCCAAGAAAAAAACAGAATAAGCTTCTGGCCAATAGACAAATATTTTTTAAAGCAATTTTAGGAAAAATTACCTGATTACCTATTTCTCCAAATAATCAAATACTACCCTTTTTAATCATGTTTCTTTAAATCTTTGTTTTCCTTTTTGACAGAAGTGATAAAATATTATAGTTTCCATTTGAACCCTCTGTTTACTCCTCTATCCCACTGCCCTTCTTGCCTCCTCATAGGGGAGTTTGGTTTTCATAAACGCCTTGAATTTTGGGTTTCCATAGACACCGTGCATGTTTTTATACTTGTACTTTTTTTTATATGAGTCTGTCCTAAAATCATACACAATATTATTTGTGGGGTTTTTTGGGGTTTTTTGGCCATGCCGCGGGCTTGTGGGATCTTAGTTCCCTGATCAGGAATCGAACCCAGGCCCTCAGCAGTGAAAGCTCAGAGTTCTAACCACGGAACCGCCAGGGAATTCCCTATTTGTGGGGTTTTAAAATGTTACATAATTCATCATATTTTTTCCCACATCTTTCTGCAATTTGAATTTTCACTTAGCCTTATGTTTTCATATGTTTCATAAACATATGTTTTCATCATATGTTTTCAAGATCCATCCATTTCTAGTTCATTCCCTTTACCTGCTGTAAAGTTTTCTGTCCTATAGAGACCACATTTTATTTGTCTATTGTCAGCTCATCCAGAAAGACCACCAGGAAAAACTGTTGATTAAGCAAAGCTGAGTTTATGAAATCTGCTCTAGCAAGGGGGAATATTATCTTCAGGAAATCATAGCAGTGCCTCAAAAGGGGGGTGATCAGGGAAGAATATTTATAGGGTTGGGGGGTGGTCTGGGCTCAAGTATGAATCTTTTTTTTTGGCCCGGAGGCATGCGGGAATCTCATTTCCCCAACCAGGGATCAAACCTGCGCCCCCTGCAGTGGAAGCGCGGAGTCTTAACGACTAGACCGCCAGGGAAGTCCCCTCAAGTGTGAATCTTTTAAGGTGGAAAACAGATTGAAATTGGGCAAAGTTTGTGGCACAACAGTTTAGAGTTGGTGGACACCTAAGAGGCTCTGGAAACTTTGAGAAGAGAACTGTCTGTCGTCTGATAAGAGAGGTATTTGCCAAGATGAGCAAACTGTTTGCCCAAACAAATTGGTTTGCAAGAATTTCCTGAGGCAAATAGCAGAGTTATTTACCGGTTTACATTCTTATCTTTCCAGGCAAGAATTTCCTGGAACAAGTCATATTGACATACGGGAGTCTCAGTTCTCAGACTCAATAGTTGAGTAACAGTGAGGAAGATGGTCTAGGTTCTTATATTTATCCAGTCCCCTACTGATGGGCATTTAGGTTATTGACAATGTTCAGCTATTACACACAGAGCTGCAATGACATCTTAAGCGTACGGGTGAGAGTTTCTCTGGAGTCCGCACCTAGAGGAGGATTTGCTAGGTAGCAAGATATGAGCATTTGCAATTTTCCTAGAGTCTGTATTCTTTCTAGCCCACCTCCCTGACTCCAAAAGAGGAAAATCTCCCTCTAAGGCCACCAGAGCAGAAGACAGGAACTGCCAGGGCTTTGCCCACACTGGCTGCCTGCCCACCTGCCCGCCCTTCCTTGTTCTGGCAGATTAACAGTGACCTGTGACCCTGACAGACTGGCCGCACTCCCGGCCAATTTCAGCCTGTCGAAAGAAGTCCCCAGGGGTAGTCAGGGCTCAGGGATATGTTGGCCAGATGGGCCTGGGATGTCTTGGGTTGGTTTATCCCAGGAGGCAGAGCAGGTGGGCAGCCCTCAGCACCCCACCCCCATTTTCCCCATCATGCATCACTGGGTTGGAGCTGGAGCCAGATGGTGGGGATGGGGCAGACTTGCAGCTTCTGGCCTGACAAAGGATCCTCTATACTACACCCCTGCCCTGACCAGCTTGGCGAGTCTAGTCTCTGGCTGCCCAGTCACTCTCAGCCTTGGCCTGCCTTGCCCGGGGTAGCCTTTCTGCCGAAACTGTCCCTTCCCCCATGCTATTTGTGGAGGAAGTTTCCCAAGCAATGTTCCTGGAGAGCCTTGAACTTGGAAACCCACGTAGCATCCACCTGAGGGTGGGCAGATATGACCGAGGCAGGTATTGCTCTGTGGTTGTAACAGGTCACAGATTCAAATGCACTAATAAGATCAAGTACAATGGACCATGTAGGGATTGTGGCAAACTGGTGCCTGGCACTCAGGGAACCCTCAACCGATGGTCCCTCTGATTACTACAGATGGGGAAACCGAAGCCTACAGAGGAGGGTGCTTGCTGAAGAGTCTCATGGTTAGGAGAATAAGCTTGGGAGTCTACCTGAATTAATCCCAGATCTGTTACTGAGAGTGGGTCCTTGGGCAGATCACCTAAGCTCTCATTCCTCATCTGAAATGGGGCTAGTTAAATCTTTATCATAGAGAACAGTCCTGAGGGAGAGGGAAGATAATACAAGCAAAGCATCTGGTACAGAGTTAGCCCTCAATACATTTGAGCTAAATCTCATTATTGTCCTGGAATCTAGAAAGAGGTTGCACGTGCTGCTAGAGACAAGAAAGCCTCAGGTGGGGAGAGGAGGACCCCAGGGCATCTGTAGGTGATTGATTCATGCCTAGAGTCCTCCCCAAACACTCCCCCAATTACAACTGTGTATCCTTTTTCTGGACCATGACTCAGTTTCCTTATTTGTAAAGTGGGTTAAATAAATGACTGCAGCTACCTCCTAGGAGGCTGTGAGGATTAAGTAAGCTATCGCCTGGAGAGTTTATAAGCTATACTCAATAAGTATTAATTATTTTGGGGAGGTAAGGAGTCACCCCTGACTCCTCATCCAGGCTGGGCTTCAGAGGGTCCCCAAGTCAGATCTGTCTTGGGGCATAGCTGAGGGGAGGAAAGGAGTAAGGCTGCTCTGGGTGGTCAAGAGCCCTGGGTTTCCTTCTGGGTGCTGCCTCTACTTTGCTGGGTGACTCTAGGCCTCTGGGGAGTGGATGGTTTGGCCTCTGCTGTTCCTCATGAATCTGTGGTTCCAGGATACTCTCTGATGTGGGTAAGAGCAGGAGGGGGGGAGGTGAACAGAGCTGAGGCACAGGGCTGCAGCCGGGCCAGCCCTCCTGCGGGGCTGCCTTCTGGAATCCATCTCCCCACACAGGGTCTGGGCATGTTTCAACTGGCTCCTTGATGCCAATGAAGTCTATTAATATCAAAGTAATGAGGTAATTACTGTGATTTGGAAAAATTACTAGTGAACGCTTTTGAGGGAATTTCAGACCAGAGAGGAGGGTGAATGAAACATCTGTGAGGAAAGGAAGGAAGGGTTATTCTGGATACAGCATGAGGGTGGATGAGCTCTGAGCCCAGGGGGGCCCCCTCCACAGCTTGGGACTCTTCCTGGAGTGAATGATTAGGAGGAGCAAGGGGAAAGCTCTGTGTGTGTCTGTGTTGGGGAGGGGGGTGGGAGAGGAACCAGAGGGTGGGATTTTCAGGCCTTCAGATTACCCTAGCAGATTCCTGGGTGAAGAACAAACCCTGGAACCAGAGGTCAATCTCCTTTTCATACCCCAGCCTGTAGCCTCTGACCTTCATTGAAAGATCTCCACCCCAAGTCACCCCATTTCTGAGGCCACCTGCCGGGAGAAGGGTTAGGTGGGGGACTCCTGAATCAGAGAGGCTGAGAAGAGCTCAGAAGCAAATGTTGTCAAAGGGTAATTCTTGGACCACAGCATCATCATCACCTGGGAACTTGCTAAAAATGCAAATTAGGTTATTGCTGACCCACCTCATCAACCCTGGATTTATTAATGACTGAATGGGGCCCAGCAATCAGTGTGTTTTTAAAAAATATTTATTTGGCTGCATCGGGTCTTAGTTGTGGCACGTGAGATCTCTGTCGCAGTGCTCGGGCTTCTCTCTAATTGTGGCGAGTGGGCTCAGTAGTTGTGGCACGCGGGCGTAGTTGCCCCGCTGCACGTGAGATCTTAGTTCCCCGACCAGGGATCGAACCCGCGTCCCCTGAATTGGAAGGCAGATTCTTAACCACTGGACTACCAGGGAAGTCCGAGCAATCTGTGTTTTAACAAACCCCTATTAGAGGCCTGAAATGATAGGCAGGGCCAGACCTAGGAATGGAGGATGGAGACTGCTGTGAGAGGCTTTGAGGAGGTTGAATCCATAGGAATTGATGCCAGAGTGGATGTGGAAGACAGCATGGTAGTAGTAGTCATAGTAATAATAACAACAACAGCAGCAGCAGCAACAGTAACTGAACATGTATTGTGCACTTACTCTGTCTGACACTGTGTTTCTAAGTATCATCTTCATTTAACCCTCACAAAACCCCTAATAGGTAGGTACTATTATAATCCCAACTCTTTGGAAAGGAAACTGAAGAACAGAGAGGCCATATGAATGCCCAAGGTCACATAGTGGGTAGGTGGTGGAACCAGTCTTCAGGTGCTGGGTTTTTGCTTCCTCTCTGATACCAGCCTGCTTTGGTAAATTCGAGCAGGTGGTTGGTGACCAAAGTGAGCAGTAAGGACTGCTCAGGGGAGAAGTAATTTTAAGGCAGTCTAACACTGTTTTTTGTTTTTGTTTTTTCTTCTGTGCAGGATCTTAGTTCCCGGAGCAGGGATCGAACCTGGGCCCCCAGCAGTGAAAATGCCGAGTCCTAACCACTGGATTGCCAGGGAATTCTAGACACTATTCTGTTTTTAAATATACTGAGCACTTACTGTGTGCATTTGCTGTACATTGTCACATTTAAATGTCACTTTGATCCTCTAGGTACTGTAACTAACCCCCATTTTACAGATGATGCAATTGAGGCTCAAAGAGACACGGTCACCTGCCCAAGGTCATAAACTGAGTGGTGCAACACAAATTTAATGCAAGGCAACAGGAATTGGGAACCCTTGCTCTTAATCCAGATGGACTTGGTGGGGACCCACTCTAACACAGGGGTGCCTTCCTGGCTTCTGCCAATCTGGGATGTCCACCCTTGTGTCCTCAAGCACCTAGGATAGATCCAGGCACAGAGTATGCACAGAGTGAATGTCCATTAAGTGACATTAATAACATTTGTCTAAATAAAACAATCTACAGAAACCAGAAGGAGGAATTAAAATTTATGGAGTCTCTCCCATGTGCCAGGCACCTTATACAGGGCACATTTAATTCTCTCAGAGCCCTCCTGCCTTTTGTTTTATTATCTCCGTTTTATAGATGAGGAAAGTAGACTCCAAGAGGAAGCATGATGTTAATGGAAGAGCCAGGGTTGAAGCCCAGTCTGCCTGACCCCCAAACTGGTTCTCTTTCCACTGGTGTGGTCTGTGACTGGAGGTTAGGAGTGTGCAGGGAGGGTGGGTTCAATAAATGGCGACTGGTATAATATGGTAACAATAATTATTATTATTATCATCATCTGTAAAGTGGATGTGTAATCCTGACATGAGGAAGGGAAGAAAGTGCTTCAGAAGTGGCAATCTCAAGGATGCCCTATTCCCACCCCATTCTATTGGGTTGGCCAAAAGATTCCTTCGGTTTTTAAGTAAAACTAAAAGACACATTTTTCATTTTCACCAAGAACTTTATTGAACAACGTATTCACCCTTTTGTTCCACTACCTTCTGCCATTTTTCAGGCAACTTCATAATTCCATATTCCCAAAACTTTTTATCTTTTTGAGCAAGGAACTGTTCCAGGTGTCTTTTACAGTCTTCCAGGGAATTGAAAATTTGTCCATTAAGAGAATTTTGTAAAGACTGAGATAAATGGAAATCCGAAAGTGCAATGTCTGGTGAATACGGCGGATGAATCAGAACTTCCCAGCCAAGCTGTAACAGTTTTTGCCTGGTCATCAAAGAAACATGTGGGTCTTGCGTTATCCTGATGGAAGGTTATGCATTTTTTGCTGACTAATTCCGGATGCTTTTCGTCGAGTTATGCTTCAGTTGGTCTAATTGGGAGCAGTACTTGTTGGAATTAATCATTTGGCTTTTGGCAAGGAGTTCATAATAGAGTCCTCCCCTTCCAATCCCACCGTATACACAACGTCACCTTCTTTGGATGAAGACCGGCCTTTGGTGTGGTTGGTGGTGGTTCATTTCGCTTGCCCCACGATCTCTTCCGTTCCACATTATTGTACAGTATCCACTTTTCTTCGCCTGTCACAATTTGTTTTAAAAAAGGAAAGTTTTCATTATGTTTCAGTAGAGAATCTCATGCAGAAATATGGTTAAGAAGGTTTTTTTCTGCTTAATTTATGTGCAACCCAAACATCAAAGCGATTAACATAACTAAGCTGGGGCAAATGATTTTCAATGCTTGATTTGAATATTTTGAGTATGTCTGCTATTTCCCTCATGGTAAAACGTTGATTGTTCTCAATTCATGTCTCAATTTGATTGCTGTCAACTTCAACAGGTCTATCCGACCGTGGAGCATCATCCAGCGAGAAATCTCTAGCATGAAACTTCGCAAACCACTTTTGACACTTTGATCAGTCACAGCACCTTCTCCATACACTGCACAAACCTTTTTGCGTTTCAGTTGTGTTTTTACCTTTCTTGAAATAATAAAGCATAATATGTCGAAAATGTTGCTTTTCTTCTTCCATCTTCAATATTAAAATGGCTACACAAAAATTCACCAAATTTTGATAAGTTTTTTCTTTTTAATGCATGCTGATATGACAGCTGCCACAATACAATCTAACAAAATTGTTTCCAATGAAATTAAAGACAGCTAAGTGCTACTAGAGCCATCTTACGGAAAAAACGAATGAAACTTTTGGCCAGCCCAGTGGGTTCCCATCTTTCTTCTACCAGAGCTGGATGGCCAACCTGCCCAGGACACTACAGCCCTGGCTTTCTGCTGCCCTCTGCTGGCACCTGTCAGATGTGGCACTAGGATGTGAAATCCATATGGCCCCAGCATCAGCTCACTGACAGGGTTCTTTGTGAGTGACCAATACTGGGCTGGGGAGACAGGGCTAGTGAGGCTCTCTAGGGCCTCCCTCGTGAAATACTCTCCTTGCTTCCAATTCACCCCCCCACTGCACATTGTCCATATTCTATCTGGTGGCCAGAAGGTTCCTTTAAAAACATATCAGTCAACAGTTTAGTGGATTAGATAACTCTGAACTTTTTTTTTTCTGAACACCTCTTTTGCTCAAAAAAATCTAAAAGTGCTAGGTAAAATATAAAAATACACTACTGAGCTGCTAAGAATGAAAGGGATATAGCAAAACCTATTTCTTTTCTTTTCTTCTTGGCTGCGTTGGGTCTTCATTGCTGCGCACGGCTTTCTCTAGTTGTGGAGAGCCGGGACTACTCATAGTTGCGGTGCGCGGGCTTCTCACTGTGGTGGCTTCTCTTGTTGCGGAGCATCGGCTCTAGGTGCACGGGCTTCAGTAGTTGTGGCTTGTGGGCTCTAGAGTGCAGGCTCAGTAGTTGTGGCGCACGGGCTTAGTTGCTCTGTGGCATGTGGGATCTTCCCGGACCAGGGCTCGAACCCGTGTCCCCTGCACTGACAGGCAGATTCTCAACCACTGTGCCACCAGGGAAGTCCATAGCAAAACCTATTTTGATACACGAGTATTTCTGCAACATCTGAGTCATACAGCTTATGAAAATAAAGGAGATTATCAATTCATGAAGTCTTGCTACATGTAAATCTCAAACATGATTGCACAAGAGTAATTGTATCATCCATTTTAGACCTTTTCTATCATATTGAAGGACATGAGTCAAGTATGACAGTGGAATCTTTGGTTCTGAAAATTGTAAATCTTTAATTGTAATAAAACTGGAATTATATAAATACTCAGTTTTACTGAAATACAAGTTATATATCACATCACAAAGTTCACTTGTATACAATTCAATGGTTTTTAGTATATTTACAGAGTTGTGTGACCATCACCATAATCTAACTGGATTTTCATTTTACGTTTTCATTACATTTATCACCCCCAAAAGAAACCCTTTACCCTTTGATAGACACTCTTCATCTTCCCACCCTGCCTCCCACTCTGGGCAACACCCATCTATTTTCAGTCTCTAAAAATTTGTCTATTGATATAGATTTGCTTATTCCTTTCATATAAATGGAATCATTCAATATGTGGTCTTTTGTGACTGGCTTCTTTCACTTAGCACAATGTTTCTGAGGTTCTTTCATGTTGTAGCCTGCATCAGTGCCTCATTCTTTTTTTTTATTGCTTAATAACAATCTATTGTATGAATATATCACATTTTGATTATCCATTTCATCAGTTGATGGACATTTGGATTATTTCCATCTTTTTGTAACAATAATAATAATAAAATACTATGAACATTATGTACGAGTTTTTGCATGGGCAAATGTTTTCATTTCTCTCAGGCATATACCTAAGAGTAGATTTGCTGGATCATATGATAACTCTATGTTTTATAACACTTGAGGAATTGCCTAACTATAAAACTGGAATTGTTTATTTTTTCAAACAAATTTTTAATTTTTTTAAATATAAGTTTTGCATTTTTCTGTCTTGTGATCTGAGGGTGCAGTTCCTTAAACCATAAGAGTAGACCTTAACACATATTTATTGGATAAATTGACTGTTTTGTTTGATGTTGACATAAGCTAGAGGTTATTTTTATCTCTCCTTTTCTTTTATTATTGAAGACACACAAAGGCTCTTTTTAGAGTTTTACTTCTACCATGTCGGGTAAAATATTCTTCAATTTTTCTTTAAATGAGTGCTGTAGTGGTATGTTGATTGAACTAATATATACGAAGATGATGTATCAAAAGGTTACTATCAATTTTGATGAAATAAACTTTTAATTTTAAAAGTTTTAGATTTACCAAAAAGTTGTAAAGATAGTACAGAGAGTTCCTATACATCCCACACCAAGTTTCCCTTATTATTAACATCTTATATTATTATGGTACATTTGTCACAATTAATGAACCGATGTAGATACATTATTATTACCTAAAATTCATACTTTAATCAGATTTCCTTAGTTTTGCCTAATGTCCTTTTTCTGTTCCAGTATCCCATCCAGGATGCCACATTTCCTTTAGTTGTCATGTCTCCTTAGGCTCCTCTTAGCTGTGAAAGTTTCTCAGACTTTCCGTATTTTTGATGACCTTGACAGTTTTGAGAACTGGTCAGCTATTTTGTAGAATGTCTCTCTATAGAGATTTGTCTGGTGTTTTTCTCACGATTAGACTTGGGTTACTGGTTTTCGGAAGGAAGCCCAAAAGACAGATTACCTACAAAGAGAAGTATTTGACTGACAGCAGACTTCTCAATAGCTTCAGTGGAAGCCAGAAGACAGAGATAGAATATCCGCAAAACGCTGAGGAAAAAAAACCTGCCAACCTAGAATTTCTACTCAATGAGACTCTTTTTCAAGAAAAGCATAAAATAAAATCACTTTCAGATAAAGAAGAACAAAGAGTTTACCATTAGCATACCCTTTCTCACTAAGGGAAATTCTCAAGGATGTAATTCAAAGAATAGGAAAATAATCCCAGAAGAAAATTCTGAGATGCAAGAGAGTGAAGAGCAAAGAAGAGGGTGAACATGTAGGTACCTCTGAATCGACATTGACTTTATAAAGCAACCATGATATCTAATTTGTGGGATTAAGGAAAAATGAGCACTAAAATACTAGACAAACACAGCATATAATTTGGGAGAGAGTAACTGAAGATCATAGATTGGAGTTAGTACGATTAGAGAACATAACTTCCAAATAGTAGAAGGAGAAATGTTTAAAAAATAGTAAACTGAACAATAGACTGTTTAGGATTCATACATATGTCAATATATTAATACTATAATGAAATATAAGGACATGATTATAGCAAAATTCACATATTGGTAATCTCTGGATGTGGGAAGAGGGAATGTGATAAGGGAGGGGGGCCAGAGGGACTCAGATGAATTGATCATATTCTTTTTATTTTTTGGCCGTGCCCAGGCCATGGCGGTGAAAGTGCCGAGTCCTAACCACTGGACCACCAGGGAATTCCCCATCATGTTCTATTCTTTAAACTGGGTGCTAAGTATATAATTACTTATTTTCTTATTCTTTACACATTAGCTAGATGTCTTAATTATTTTAAATATTTTAAATACTTAATAAAAATTAAAGGTAACTCCATAAAACAAACCATGTTATTTCTCCACTGAAACCCTCTAGTGCCCTCCAGCTTGGAATAAAATCTGGCTGTCTTTCCTGGCCTCATGCGGTCTGCATTATCTGGCTCTTGTGACCTCTCTGCACTTTCTCCCTTGGTCATTAAACTACAGCCACCCAAAGAAGCCAAGGTCTTTCATACCTCAGGGCCTTTGCACAGGCTGTTTCCTCTCAGCATTATTGGCTCCTCATTAACTTTTAGGTCTTAGCTTGAATACACCTCTTCCCCTGACTACCCTCCAATAGGTCCTTCTTGTTATTCTCCATCATTATCCCCTGCTAGTTTTTTCAGGCACACATCAGATTTGGCAATTATTTGATTTGTTTTCTTGCTTAATAAAGAACTCCTCCACTAGACTGTAGATTCCATTAGGGCAGGGACTGTATACATCTTGTTCATGGACTATCCCCAGCACCTAGCACAGTGACTGGCTGAGACTTACTAATATTTTTTTTTTTTCCCGTTCGTGCCGCACGGCTTGCAGGATCTTAGTTCCCTGACCAGGGATCGAACCCTGGTCATCGGTAGTGAGAGCATGGAGTCCTAACCACTGGACCACCAGGGAATTCCCAAGAGACTTAATAAATATTTTTGAATGAATAAATAAATGAACTAATGTCAGACAGATTGAGAGAGGAGGCCCAGGAATAGTCTGTTTGATCAGAAAAGATGTGATTTTTCACACCTACCCCAGCCTCACTAAACGAAATTTGTTGAATAAATGAAAGAAGGAAAGGATTCCAGCTGTGGGTGGCATCCTTTTAAGTGGAAACCAGAACCCTTTTCTGCTATTCAGTATTCTTTCATCAAACATTACTGGACTTTTACCGTTTACCAGGTCTTGTGCTGGGGCTTTGATGGTGTGTAATACTGTGCCTGCCCTAGTAGATGGAGATCATTGAGCCCTGCCTGAAGGTATGAAGTGCTGAGCTCAGTCCCTCTCCCAGCCTTCAGCCTGGAAGGCCATCCCTCTACTTACCTTTCACAGACCCAAGCTCCTATTATGCTCCCTCAGGAAGTATGCATTCATTCATTCATCCATTTAATAGATATTTATTGAGCATCTACTTTGCGCTGGGCAGTATGCTAGGTGCTGGGGTTACAGCAATAAACCAGGTAGACAGAGTTCCTGCTCTCAGTGGGTGCCCAGTCTACTGGGGAGACAGGTGATAATCAACTAAACAAACATGTGAAGCATGAAGTACAAATTGTGATGAGTCCTGTGAAGGAAATGAATAGGATGGTTATGGGAGAATTATTAGACGTCCTCTCAGCTTTCATTTTAACAGGCATTTTAAAAAGGCAGCCTTGAGTTTCCAGCACAGAGACAGCAAGATTACAAAGTGTGAGGGTGTCCCATCTCCCTGACTTGGCTTGGGTGGTGGGGAGAGCCCTCTTAACTGGAATGGGTTACCTTGTGGAAATGTGAGGTCCGTATTACTGGAGGCACCTAAGCACGGGCTAGAGGGGGAGCTCTTGGGGATGCTATAAAGGAGCTTCTTGCTTGGGGTGAAGTGGGGGAATTGGACTTGGTGACATGTGATGGGTTGCCCCTCCTAAACACCAAGATTTTTGGTGGCTAACATTCCTTTATTCTAAATTCCACAAGCCTACAATTTGAATTCTCTAAACATTCTGAGAGTCTGATTTCTTTTGTTTTGGCTGTGCCGTGCAGCTTGTGGGATCTTAGTTCCCTGACCAGGGATTGGACCACGGAATGAACCTGGGCCCCGTCAGTGGAAGTATGGAGTCCTAACCACTGGAACTCCAGGGAATTCCCCTGAGAGTCTGATTTTAACTAGGATCTTAGGGTAGCGCAGAAGAGGCCAAAGATTTGGAATCAGAAATAACCTGGTTCATATTCAGGCTCTGCCACTTATTAGCTGTATGACCTTGGACAAATTGCTTTCCCTCTCTCGTCCATGGTTTCCTCCCTTGCGGAATGGAGATGATAACGCCTGCCTCACAAGGCTGCAAGGAAGATTAAAAGATGGTGTATAAGGGTAGCACCTGGTTTGGTTTCCATCTCACAAGATGCCACAGAGTCTTAGATTTTGTTATTTATTTATTTATGGCTGCGTTGGGTCTTTGTTGCTGTGCGTGGGCTTTCTCTAGTTGCGGCGAGCAAGGGCTACTCTTCATTGTGGTGCATGGGCTTCTCATTGCGATGGCTTCTTTTGTTGCGGAGCATGGGCTCTAGGCGCGCGAGCTCAGTAGTTGTGGCACATGGGCTTAGTCGCTCCACGGCATGTGGGATCTTCCCGGACCAGGGCTCGAACCCGTGTCCCCTGCATTGGCCGGCGGATTCTTAACCACTGCGCCACCAAGGAAGTCCCTATTTTAAATTTTTTTTATAATTTTTTTTTCCCTGACCACGCCATGTGGCTTGCAGGATCCTAGTTCCCCCACCAGGGATCGAATCTGTGCCACCTGCAGTGGAAAAACAGAGTCTTAACCACTGAACTGCCAGGGAATTCCCAAGTCTTATATTTTGGAAACCTCCTCCACTAAGATCCAAACTTCTCCTCGGGTGCAGTACAGTGTCACAGCGAGCTCTGGTGCCAGACTGCTTGGGCTTAGTACCAAATGTCTCTGGACCTCAGTTTCCTCATCTGCCTAATAGAGATAATAACAGGACCTACTTCCTAGGATTATCTTGAAAGTTAAATGAGATGATCCACCGAAAGCAGTTATGTTAAGCAGTTGGTCATGTAAACTCTCATTATTACTTCCATCATTGGGTCTCGGAGGCCAGGAGTGTTGAAAACTCTGCTACCTGCCTTGGAGCCCGAGCATGGAGGCCTCCCTATCTCAGACGAGGGCCTGAGACTGCTGGTCCAAGGGCCTGAGCCTGCAGGGCCTCCAGTGGGAATTGGAGACTGGTGAGCTGATCGGCTCCTCTCTTCTTCCTTTTCCCTTTCCCCTCTCCTATCCCTTGAGAGTGAACTGATTTCCTCTGGGAGCTCTGCCCTGGGGTTTTGTGGGGAGCCAGGCCTGTGTGTATGTGTCTGGAAGGCCAATTTCTGAGCCACAGCAGAGAGGCATCAGCTGACCACAGTGGAGGGGTAATGCATTCCTCCAGCTACAGGGTTCCTGGGGGTGGACTGACAGGGGCACAGCTGGTTAGCATTGCCCATACTGTGTGACCATGGACACACACACACACTCTGTCTCTCTCACAGATACGCACATAAAATACACATACACATCTCTATATACACACGTACACATATACATATGTACATGCATACACCACTGTTTTCTCTGACTCTACATCCTTCTTCCTTCTCTGCTAGCCTCCTCTTATTCTGCACACATCATCCCTCTTCTTCCTCCTTTCCCATTATAACCACAGAAAACAGTCTCCCAGGGCAGGAACTCTGTTTCAGGGCTTTTTCTCACCAAGTTTGTCTGGGGCTTATTAAGTCTTTTTAAAGCAGGGCAGTACGTGGGGGGACTTTTAAGGATCTGGTTTCAGGCTTTGGTTCTGGGAAAGGAGTCTCATCTCCCCTCTGGTCTCTTGCTTCCCTCCTGATCCCCGCCGCCCGCCCCGCTACCTTCAGAATGAAGCTTCCAAGAGTCAAGTAAAATGCAGTTCTCATTTATCATTAAGTGTTTACCGTCAATTTTCTCACATTGCCCTACAATCTTCAAGCACAGTCATATTTTAAAAATATCAATGCATATATATAATTCTGTATTTCCTTCTTTCTTCCTTCCTTTCTCACCTTGTCTCTTTCTTCTATATATTTATCGAGTGTCATGTATATGTCAGATGGTTGATTGGTTTGTTTTACTTGTGTCTACCCTGTTTTGATACTTAGCACTCTAAATTAAAGCTATTTGATTGATGCCTGTTTTCCAAGATAATTACAACTCATATTTATTTTTTATTTTTTAAAAAAGGTTTCTGTTTATTTAGAAGACACAGACTAACATTATTAGATGGTAAGGTTCACAAATGGGTTCATTTCTTTCCTTAGCTTTTTTTGGCTGCATTGGGTCTTCGTTGCTGTACGCAGGCTTTCTCTAGTTGTGGTGAGCAGGGTCTACTCTTCGTCGTGGTGCGCGGGTTTCTCACTGCAGTGGCTTCTCTTATTGTGGAGCATGGGCTCTAGGCGCAAGGGCTTCAGTAGTTGCAGCATGTGGGCCCTAGAGCACATGGGCTTCATTAGTTGCAGCACATGAGCTCAGTAGTTGTGGCTCTCAGGCTCTAGAGAGCAGGCTCAGTAATTGTGGCTCACGGGCCCAGTTGCTCCGCGGCATGTGGGATCTTCCCAGACCAGGGCTCGAACCCGTGTCCCCTGCATTGGCAGGCAGACTCTCAACCACTGCACCACCAGGGAAGCCCCACAACTCATATTTTTAAATGCTAATTATATAGTACAGGAATTGTGTTAAGCAGTTTACCAATATTATTTATTCCTCATAATAATCCCATGGATAGTAATTTTAATATCCCCATTTTATAGATTATGAAATGGAAGCTGGGGCTTCCCTGGTTGCGCAGTGGTTGAGAACCGCCTGCCAATGAAGGGGACACGGGTTCGATCCCTGGTCCGGGAAGATCCCACATGCTGCAGAGCAACAAAGCCCGTGCTCCACAACTACTGTGCCTGTGCTCTAGAGCCCGTGAGCCACAACTACTGAGCCTGCGTGCCGCAACTACTGAAGCCCGCGCGCCTAGAGCCCGTGCTCCTCAATGAGAAGCCACCGCAATGAGACGCCCGTGCACTGCAACGAAGAGTAGCCCCAGCTCGCTGCAACTAGAGAAAGCCCGTGCGTAGCAGCGAAGACCCAACACAGCCAAAAATAAATAAATAAAATAAATAAATTTATTAAAAAAAGAAATGGAAGCTTATAGGTTAAAAAAGTCACCCAGGACCACAGAGATAGAAAATGGCACAGTGTTATACGTCAATTATATCTCAACAAAGATGGGGAAAAAAAAGGCACAGTAGGAATTTGAACACAGAAAATCAGAATCCCAAGTTCCTGTTCTTAACTACAATGAGATCCTGCCTCCCAGTGGGATGTATGTCCTGTGAGGTGAGACACTGTCTATCTTGTTTACAACTACTTGTTTATATACTTACCACTATGTCTGGCATATAGTGGATATTCAATAAATATTGTTGAATGAATGAATGAACTGTGAACTCATCCCTTGCTGCTATGTAGGCTGCAGAAAGGAGTAGGAGGCATATGGGTTTGGAAGCCAGAGAGACCCATGCTTGCATAGAGATCTGTTCTTACTAGTGCTGTGCCTCAATTCCCTCATCTATAAAATGGGAATAATATAAAGACTGTGCAGGATTCATGTGAGGTTTAAATGACAATGTATTTTTTTTTTTTAAAGTTCTTTTTAAAAAATTTTATTTATTTATTTTTGGCTGTGTTGGGTCTTCGTTTCTGTGCGAGGGCTTTCTCTAGTTGCGGCGAGCGGGGGCCACTCTTCATCGCAGTGCGCGGGCCTCTCACTATCGCGATCGCCCCCCCGTTGCAGAGCACAGGCTCCAGACGCGCAGGCTCAGTAATTGTGGCTCACGGGCCTAGTTGCTCCGCGGCATGTGGGACCTTCCCAGACCAGGGCTCGAACCCGTGTCCCCTGCATTGGCAGGCAGATTCTCAACCGCTGCGCCACCAGGGAAGCCGACAATGTATATTAACCAGCCAGCTCATGTGCCAATGTATAGCAAACTGAACAAATGACATCTATTTTTTATATGTACGTGTGCATATAATACAACTGCATTATGTATGTGGCCTCAGTGGGTTTTTTTTATTTAAAAAATATTTATTTATTTTATTTATCGATCTTTGGCTGTGTTGGGTGTTCAATGCTGCGCACAAGCTTTCTTTAGTTGCGGTGAGCGGGGGATGCTCTTCGTTGCGGTGCGCCGGCTTCTCAATGCGGTGGCTTCTCTTGTTGCTGAGCACGGGCTCTAGGTGCGCAGGCTTCAGTATTTGTGGTGCACGGGCTCAGTAGTTGTGGCTCGCAGGCTCTAGAGCACAGGCTCAGTAGTTGTGGTGCACGGGCTTAGTTGCTCTGTGGCATGTGGGATCTTCCTGGAGCAGGGCTTGAATCCGTGTCCCCTGCATTGGCAGGCTGGTAGGCGGGTTCTTAACCACTGCGCCACCAGGGAAGTCCCCTCAGTGGGTTTTCAGTGATATAGAGCCATTCCCCTCTTGTTGGATACTTGGCTTGGCCTCTAGTTATTTGCAAACAGAAGTTTGCTGTGGACAATTTGTATACGTACCTATTTTCTTGTGAGTTTTTTTTTTCCCCTTGATGGTATCTTATGTGGAGGATTCTACCTGAAGATGCAGGGAATCTACAGACTGATGTGGCCCTATTTATTGCCTAACACATCCCAGGTAGGAGTGGAAGATGCAGACAAGAGGCAGAGATGAGGGCTGCTTGAGATGTGCAAAGTGATGGGATTTTTCTGGTAATGATCACACCTCACTTGTGTGTTTGGCAGCTGTCTAGCAGAGTGGGTCAGTGCCCAGGCACCAGTGTCAAACAAGCCTAGGTTTGAATCCCAGCTCTGCCCTACTCACAGATGTGTGACCCGGGCCAATTAGATCTTCTAAATCGAAATTTTCCCTTCTGTATAATGGGAGTGTTCTTAACGGTAGCTACTCCACAAAGCTACTGTAAAGTTGAGAAATCACATGAAAATGCTTAGATCTAGGCCTGGCCAATAGTAAGCATTCAGTAAAAGTGATTATATTGATTGCATAAGATTCACAGTGTACAGTATATTTCCCCGTTGATTTAATCCTGACACAGTCCCTGTGAGGTAGGGGTTATTAGGACCCCCATCTCACAGATGAGGAAATTGAGGCCTAGAGAACTGAAGTGCCGGGACCAGTCGATGTGGGCCCGGGACCAGGGTCGATGTGGAGCTCACACCGTGTCTGAGCAGGGTTCGTAAACCAGGTCTCCACAGGCCCAGACCCAGAGCCCCAGCCTCCAGCCTTCTTCCCTCACACCAGGAGTTGTGGGTTCTTCTCTGGCCAGTGTGGGACTTCAGGCTTTTCCGTATTCGACTGTGAACAGAACAGGGGCTTAATCTCTTAAACTCCTTCCAGTTTCGAAGTGGGGACAGTGTTCACCCCTTCCCCAAGCCCTGAACAGCCAGCAGCAACGCGTTCATCCTAGAGGGCGGAGCCTGTCAGCGTTAGACACCAGGCCCCACACTAAGCCACGCCCACAGACCAAAGCTCCAGCCCCACCGTGGGAAACCAGCTCCCTCAAATCTCCTCCACTAGAAACCTGCCTGCGAAGTCACTCGCAGCTCGTGTCTACCACTTAAACTCAAGCCCTGTCCCTGGAGTCCAGCGCTCCGCCATGTGCAGCCCACCCCAACGCCCAAAGCCTCGCACCAGGATCCACGGTTCTGTCTCTTTTTCTTGTGCTCCCAAGTGGGCGAGCTGCGGCGCCGGCCCTCGACGGCCATGCCGGGTGCAGTCTCCTCCACAGGGTCCTAGGGTCCAGCCCCTGACACGAAGCTCCGCCCCCTAATGGCCCCGTCCACCCCACTTCACCCGCTCATTGCCTTAACTCGTGGCCCCGCCCGGACACCCTTATGACCCCACCCCCATGTAGACCCACAGCATATCCTTCGGCTCCTGGACCCCGCCCCAGCCCCTCTCTAGCTTGCCTGTGGCCACGCCACTAACCGTTAGCCCCACCCACAGATAGCCCCGTCCCTCGAGGCTCCACCCCCAGAGGCCAGTGGTAGTGTGGCGGCTGGCCCAGCCGGGCCCCGCCTGCCCTCCGCCCTAGGCGCTGGGTTGGAGCTGGCCGGGCACTGCGGGGCAGGGCGAGCGCGGCGGCCCGGGGGCTCGGAGGCGAAGATGGCGTCAGGCAGGCGTGCCCCGCGCACCGG
This sequence comes from Eubalaena glacialis, assembly GCF_028564815.1. Taxonomy (NCBI): domain Eukaryota; kingdom Metazoa; phylum Chordata; class Mammalia; order Artiodactyla; family Balaenidae; genus Eubalaena; species Eubalaena glacialis. The sequence goes on from NC_083728.1 coordinate 26,326,978, forward strand.
GCTGCTGGAACTGCGCGGCGGGGCGGGCTCGGGGGCTGGAGGCGACCGGTGGCAGCGGGTGCTGCTCAGTCTAGAGGAGGACGCGCTGACCGTGAGCCCCGCCGACGGCGAGCCCGGCCCGGAGCCCGGTGCCCAGCGGGAGCCGGAACCCGCGCAGCTGAACGGCGCCGCCGAACCGGGCGCCAAGTCCCCGCCGCTGCCTGAGGCGCTGCTGCTCCAGCGGCGCCGCGTGACGGTGCGCAAGGCCGACGCCGGCGGGCTGGGTATCAGCATTAAAGGTGGGCGCGGGGCCACCGAGGGCGCGGGTTGTGGTGTCTGTGGGACCGCCGAGGGCGCAGAGGTCGCGGGGGCTGGCAGCGTATTGAGGACATGGAGTTGGATGACTTCTGTCTGGGGGTAAGGGCATCTGAGAGGACAGAGGGAACCGAGGGCACCAGGAGCACCAAGGTCGGAGAGGGCTTTGAGGTCTCAGTCAGAAGGCACAGGTGTGGAGGGCGTTGGGGACTCACCAAGGACACGTGGGTGGGGAGTTCTGTGTGGAGGCAAAGAGATCTGAGACTGGTTGCCTAGTCTAGGGTTGCATGGCCATCAACAACAGCAGGAACCCCAGGAGAGCAAAGGATGGAGAAAGGAGACTGAAGCCTGGGGTGCTACTAGGGCAGGGAGGGGGAAGTCTTCAAGACACACCCAAGGTGGGAGGGAGGAGTAAGGCCTGGAGTAGGAAGCATGGCTGGTGGGGAGATTGGAGACTAGCTGGAGGCGCCAGCTGGGCTGGGCTCACAGACAGGGGGCCAGAAAGGACCTAGAAATCTGAGGACCTAGGAAGGCTGTGGACCTAGGTGAAGAGCCCTAACAGCTGGGTTTGAGTTTCTTGATCTGACCATTTCCGCCTTCCACAGGATTGAGATGGGCTCTCAGCCCCCACTACTGACAGCTTTCTTTAGGGGGCAACCCAGACTGAAGTCCAGAATCAGCTGTGTGAACTTAGACAAGTCATTTCCCATCTCCGGACCTCAGTTTCCTCAACTATATAATGAGGGTAATGGTAGAATTGGGATGTTTCTATGAAAACAGGAGTCCAAAGTACTCACCCTGCCACACATAGTAGGTGCCTGGAGAATTATGGCTGTTAGATGAGAGGAAGAATAGAGGTCACGAGAGACTCCCGAAGTAACTAACCTAGTGCTAAAAAACCTGCACACCCCAGCTGCTGGGTTCACCATTCCTTCCTGAAGGGGTGGGGATGGTGGTGACTTGGCTACCACTGTGTGCCAGGTGCTGTGCCCAGTACTCTAGGCTCATGATCCACTTCATCCTGGCAACAAGTACTAAAAGGTAGGAAGCATAATCCTCATTTAGTAGGTGAAGAAACTGAGACTCAGAAAAGTAAAATGGTTTTCCCAGGATCACACGGTCAGTGAGCGACAGAGCTGGGATTTGAACCTCAATTATCAGGCCCCTAGAGAGGGTCCAGAGGAGTCGGTTCTTCCCCATGGAAGGGCAAACTTCCATACATCCAACCAAAGGGATCTAAAAGGGGGAAATGGGAAAGCCAGGGAGTGGGCCTTCAAACTCCGGTTTTGCCTTCAAACTCCAGCATGGGATAGGGCAACAGATCAATCCAGAAATTGTACACTCAATGTGTTAAAACAGGAAGGAACTTAGAGTTCATACAGAGTTCCATTTTGCAGATGGACAAACTGAGTCTTGGAGAGGAGGGGGACTTTGCAAGGTCACATAAAGTTACCTCCTAGCTTCATACTTCCAGGTGGGAGTAAGGGTACTTTTAGGAGATGTCAGGGGGAATACCAGCTCCATTCAGTTCTTCATGTATGGAGACTGGGCTCCTGTTGCCATGTTGACCTTTCCTTTAGGGTCCAGCCCAGCCCAGGCATCCAAGAATAATCATGGATTCAAACTGAACTGAAGTCCCTAATTTCAGGCAGAAGAGGGCAGATAGATATGAATAGAAACTCCCTCCTTTCCTAGGTCTCAAGCTCTGTGTGGTGCAATGAACAAACTGTTGGGCCTGTGTGGGGGTCTGGAGAGGCATTCCAGTCCTACTTCTGCCACCAATTTGTTGGGTGACATTGGAATTATGACCTGGGCCACTTGTTCCTCATCTTTGAGGATGGAGCACTAGTGTGATACCTGAGAGCCTGACTTGCAGTCTACCATAGAGTTAAGAGTGTTGGTTCTGGAGCCAGGAGACCTAGGTTCACATACTGGCTTTGCCACTAACCAACTGGGTGACCTTGGGTAAGGGGCTTCTCTCCACACTTCAGTTTTTCCAGTAGGAATCTGAGCATGTCTGTGTGATTAGGGTGTTGTGGAGATGCAACGAGACAAGATTGAAAGCATTTAGCATGGTGTTATTACTGTTATTACTGTTTCTGATTTTAAAAGGACATTCAAGAATTTAGAAATAAAGCAATGTGCTAAAATGTATTAGGTTTTTTTTTTTTTTTGGCTGCGTTGGGTCTTTGTTGCTGTGCGTGGGCTTTCTCTAGTTGTGGTGAGGAGGGGCTACTCTTTGTTGCGGTGTGTGGGCTTCTCATTGCAGTGGCTTCTCGTTGCGGAGCACAGGCTCTAGGCGTTCAGGCTTCAGTAGTTGTGGCGCGTGGGCTCAGTAGTTGTGGCTTACAGGCTCAGTTACTCTGCAGCATGTGGGATCTTCCCGGACCAGGGCTCGAACCCATGTCCCCTGCATTGGCAGGCGGGTTCTTAACCACTGCGCCACCAGGGAAGTCCCCAGATAGGCCTTTTTTTTTTTTTTTTTTGACTATTACAGAAGTTTACTTAACAAAAAAGTTCAGTAAGAAAATGTACACGACCCAGTTTTCATCGTAGTAAAATATGGAGAGGGGACATGTGGAAGCAGTTGATTTCTCTGAACACAGCCATTGTTCATACTCGTTCCAAAGCTTCTAACATGATGATACTATTTCCTCGTATTACCACCATTCCAGTATTGTTCTGTTGCCCACTAGTTGCCAGGTCCACACATTCATCTATCACAAGATTCATAAAGGGATCAAATCCCCTCACTATTCCTTGGACATGTCTGCCACCATTTAATTTCAATGATAACTTCTTGTCCATAAATTTCTTCAACTCGGGAGGGTGAGCTTTGCTCATGATGTCTACTCGAGGAGCTCAAAGACGCCTCCAAACGGAATTCGAGTCCCCAGATAGGCTTTTGAAATCTCTAGAGTTTAAGGCCTTGGTTTCTAGCCTGGATCCTAGGTTGTAAAGCTTTCTGATTGCTAAAGAGATCCTTTGTGACCATAGCAATAGCTGACTTCTATCTTTATTCTTGATTAGAGGCTATCAGTGGGTTCCCCCATTATGGGAAAATCGCTTAAAATCCAAAATAAAATAAAAAAAAAGAAGTTACTGAAGCACCTTGTAAGTTACTCAAACACTGGTGAACACCCAAAGCATTTAACCAAAAGATCCATTATAACATTATAAATCTAGAAAATGACTTGTAAGTATTATTAGTGTCCTAAACTTCTAAGGCTCTTTTCTGAGATTCTCTTTACTCTCCACTCCCCATTTCCCAGCACTGGGTTGGACACAGTGAGAGACCTTCAGAAATAATTTTGCCTCGATGTGACTCGCAAGTGTTGGAGTGTCTGCCTCAGTTTCTTCCTCTTTCCGTGCTTGTGCAGGGGGCCGAGAGAACAAGATGCCTATTCTCATTTCCAAGATCTTCAAGGGCCTGGCAGCTGACCAGACGGAGGCCCTCTTTGTAGGGGATGCCATCCTGTCCGTGAATGGGGAAGACCTTTCCTCTGCCACCCATGACGAGGCGGTGCAAGTCCTAAAGAAGACAGGCAAAGAGGTGGTGCTTGAGGGTAAGCACTGGGGACCCCAGGGGTGTTCAATTCTTCCCTACTTTCCCCAGGCCTCAAGCAGTGGGGGCTGGGAGGTGGGCAGGGTTGAAAACAGAAACAGAACTTGGGGATCTGCCTTGAGACAGCAGGGGTGGTGGCAGCAGAGCTGGCCCAGAGCCAGGCTGACCTGGCTTTCATTTCCTCTCTCCCACTCCCTAGCTCTGTGGCCTTGGACGAGTCACCTCATTCCCCTGAGCCTTACTTTCCTCATCTGTAGGGCAGGGATGTAACTTCTGCTTTACTGGGTTGTGGAAATAGGACAAAAGGTCCATGGCAGGCAGGATCTGCCACCCAGTGAGTGACTCAGGGGAAGAGAGGGGCGGGGACTGGCGAAGGGGCGGCTAAGATTCTTTCCTGAGGAACCAGGGGAGCTCTCAACTCTGAGTTCTCCTAAAACCCTGAGACCCATCTTGCTTTGGGAGAGGACTTGGCCTTTATGTAGCAGGACATCAAATACTTCCAGCTAGGCTCAGAGAGGAGTATTACTTTGTGGGGGGGGACTTGGTGGCTCCCCTCCACTATCCCGTCACTGTGTGGTCTTAGATGAGACCTTGGCTTTCTCTGGGCCTCAGTTTCCCATAGGTTGTTACAGTCTCTTGCTGGGGTGGTCCCACTTCTGCCTTTTGCCAGCTCTGTCAGGAGGTTTCTGCTCTGCTCAGCCCTTTCATCAAACTCCACTCTGTGGGATAGGGAGGGTGAGAGGGAGATGCAAGAGGGAGGGGATATGGGGATATATGTATACATATAGCTGATTCACTGTTATACAGCAGAAAGTAACACAACATTGTAAAGCAATTATACTCCAATAAAGACGTTATAAAAACCCAAAAACCAAAACCCAAAAAAAACTCCACTCTGGCAGTTCCGGAAGCCATGGGGGCCTGAAGAATGTGTCTTTGGCTCCTGGCCCAGAACAGGCACACGGAGGTGGCGGGGGCTGATGGAGAATGTCATGGCCAGTGAAGCTGCAGAGCTGAGCCCCAGGCCCAGATCCTGATAGGTTGCCTTTGTGTCCCCAAAGAAGTGTCCAAGAGGCCACAGAGACAAACAGGCTCTGGATCCCTGGGTGATCTTTGGCATTCTTGACCTAAATTGTCTATCGTTTTGTTTTATTTTATTTTTACATTTTATTATCTATTTAAATGTACTGTGTGTCTATTTAAATGCTACTGTTGCATTTTTAAAATATCTACTGAAAGCTGACTCTGCAGTATTGGTCCCTAAAAGCTTAAGTGTATCAGTCATATTTTAACAGCAAAATTAAATAACAAGCTCACACATTAATGATATGGATATAGGAGACTTTCCCTCCCATATGCCTCATCACTTTGATATTTATAGCCAGTAATGCAGTTTAAACAGTTGAAATTCATCAAAATGTCATATTTTGGTTGACTTGAAAAACTCTTTTAGTCTCTGCTGTTTGAAAGTTTAGTCCATGGATGGTAAAATTTCTACTGTAGACACATTTCTAATCCACGCCAAGGTCCCCTTCACCTCCTCATCTTTAGGTAAAGAATGTCTCTATCTGGCTTCTCAGTGTGGATCATTCTGAGAGGGTAGCATCTCTGAGTGTTAGACGTTTGAAGCGCCTCCTGGTTTCGGGGCTAATACCCAAGCCTTCTACCTCGTTTACTCCATTCCTTCCTCACTAAAGCCAAGAAGCATTTCCAGAGACCTACTATGTACCTGATTTGCAGAGCATTGGGTCAGAAGCTAAAGCAGACCTGGCCCTCCTTGAAGGAGCCCACCAGTGAGTGGGGGAGACAAAATATGAACACTATCTTCTCCACACAAACTATTTAAAAATCAGCGTCTAAAATCCTGTCTGCTCTGTAATTAATCTGGCCTTAGGCAAGACCCTCTTCTTCTCTGGGGCTCAGTTTTCATATCTGTTGGGGTTAAGCTAGATCAGAGATGACCAACAGCTTTCATTTTGAGTGTTAGCTTCCTTGGTGGCTACTGAGAGTTCCATATTTGGAAAGATTGGGAGGTCTTATCTGGACTCAGCAGAAAGGAGCTGGAATTGATTAGCAATGTCTGCTGCACATAGAGTAGGGAAGAGAAATACCATCCCAGGACTGAGGGTTTCCAGCACCTATGTTCTCTAAGACTTTTCATAGGGCAAGAGCTTTCCTTGGCAAACGCTGCCCCAGGCTGCTGGATGGAGCCTGGCCTGCCTCTTGCCCAGCATAGGATTTGGCACATGGTAGGCACTCTATAAATGTTAGTGACTCCCCTCCTGTCCCATAGCATTTATATAGAATTGGTATTATTTCCTCCTTAAATGTTTGGTAGCATTCTCCAGGGAAGCTACCTTTATAGAAAGGTTTTTTTGTTTGTTTGTTTGTTTTGCCACACTGCACAGCATGTGGGATCTTAGTTCCCGTACCAGGGATCGAACCCTGGACCCCTGCAGTGAAAGTGCGGAGTCCTAACCACTGGACTGCCAGGGAATTCCCAATTTTAATGTCTTTAATAAGGCAATTTAGATGATCTGTTTTTTTTTCTTTTCTTGGTAGTTTATGTCTTGCAAGGAATTTGTCCATTTCATCTAAGTTGTCAAATTTCTTGGCATAAAGTTGTTTATAATCTTCTGGTATTTTTCCTCCCTTTTGGATGACAGCCCTCTCCTGCTTTCTCTTTCTCTCCTCCTCCCTTTGTACTGCTCTACTCAGTGGTTTCAAGGGGACTCTCAGTCTCGTGGGGCAGATAGCTGAGCAAACCTACTAGATCACCATCCTGTCATAGGTGCTGAGATGGGGTCTGCCCAGGGATTGGAGGAGGCAGGTGGTCAGGAAAGACTTCCTGGAGGAGGGGATGCTGGCACTTTATGAACAATAAGCAGATGTGGGTATGGGGTGGAGAAAGGGCATTCCAGGAAGGGGAGCTGTGTGAGCAAAACCACGAAGGGGTGAAATGACTTGACTTACCTGGGGAGTTGCCTGGGAAGTAATTCAGCTTTATCTGAGCCTAGGTGTGAGGAAGGGAATGGAGAAAGAGAGGGCTATTCAGACTGACAGATTCTGCAGGGCCTTGAGTGCCAGACTAAAGGAATTTGGAGAGGAACAGAGCGGTTAAAGGGTTTTCAGCAGGGGCTCACATGGTCAGCTCTGGGCTTTACAGCATCAACCTGGTTTGGAGGGAGACAACAGTAGATGCAGAATGGCAACAAAGAGGCCGGGACCACGAGCAGGAGGGAGATGGTGGTGGTTTGACCTAAGCAGGTTTGAATAAAAGGAGGAGTCTCGAGGTTGTAGCCTTCTTGTTAGTTTTTTCCCAGCTTTTTCTTAGTTGAAGTCTCTCTCTGAGCTGCTCTCCAGCAGGCTTGTAGAAGGAGGTAATTCCATCCAAGGCAACAAACAGGTGGGGGCGAGCACTGGGGTCAAGACTCTTTGAATTGCACGGGTGATCTGAAAAGCCTGGAAGACATGAGGGATCTAGGATGCTGGGTTGTGACTGGTCCTTGAGATTTGGGGGAGTTTGTGGAGACTGGGCAGCTGCCCCAGTCTGGAGCCAGAGCTCCTGGAAGCCTTTCTGGGCTTAGGTTCTTCCCTAGCACCCAATCACTGGTCACATTGTTCAGAACTTCCCCACCCTCATCCCACTTCTAAGACCACCTCCAAGGGCCCATGGCCTGTCCTTTGGATGTGAACTTGGCAGGGCAGCTGGGCATCTTTCCTGAGGTCTAGGGCTTGATGGGTACAGAGCTCCCTGAGAACATCCTAGAAGAAAAGATGTCACTAGCAAACTGCAGTTGCCAGCCAGAACCCTACTTCCCTGGCCTAAGTCAGGGGCACAGTTGGGTATCAGCAACCCCAGCCTGCCCTCTAGACCTTTTCCTCTCTGAGGGCAGGAGTTTGCACAAGTGTCTTGAGCCTATTCTCAGCTATAGCGATGTATTTGTGACCAGAGTCTGGGCCCAAGCTGACAGCCAACACGCCTCTGTCTGCTGCTTAGAGAGGCCCATTGTGTGCAAGGATCTGGAAGCAGGGCCAGCCTGGGCCCTTGGAGACCAGGCCTGGGGGAAAAGGGAGGGACAGCCAAATGCCTCCCCTCCCTCCACTCCCAGTGAGGCTGATAAGACACAGGCAACAGGGAGCCTGTGATGCATTAAAAAATAATACTAAAGGACAAAAATGAATAAAGCCAATTTTAGTACTTTGTACAAAGTAGAGAAGGTTCACCCTACACAAAGATCAGGCTTTTAAAAGATACAGGCATAGAGTAGCATGTACATAAAAGACACAGAGAATAGTAGGAATTGCTATAATCCCCGTTTTACAGACAAAGTCACCAAGGTTTGTTAAGAATAAATAACTTTCTTCAAGTCATACAACTAATAAATTGGCTGATTCAGAATTCAAAACTAGGTCTGTCTGATTGCAGAGGCCACTATTGACTCTGCCTTGGATGATACCTACCTCTCACGGTTGTTTGCAACATAAAAAAATAATGCATGTAACGTGCTGGGACCAGTGTGCATAAGTAGGCACTCATTTATTTTATTTGCTATTTAGAAGGATGAGACAATGCATTTGAGGTTTATGGCACAATTCCACACAGTAAGCATTTGATAAATGTCAACCTTTGTCATCATCACATCAGCAGCAGCATTTTTGTTTTCTCCAGTAAACTTGAAGGTCTCTGCAGGCAAGAATCATGTGTAGTTTGCCTCAGAGCCCCAAGCCTGGCACCAAGCCCAGCACACATTAGATGTTGGTGAGTTTGGGGGGAATGATCACCTAGGGGACATCCCTGACCCTTTCTACTTTGCCTTTAACCTCCTCAATTGCAGTTGACTTTCCTAAATGTTTAAGATGGGGCTCAAGGCTCAAGCTGGGCTTGACTGACTCCTAAGAGTTTCCACTGTGAGTCCTCAGAACTCCAAGGCCAGGCCCCCGCCAGCTCATCCCCTGGGAGATGGACACTGCCAGGTGTCCTGCCTGAAATTTGGCTCAATACATCACCACTATCAAAAGTGGGGTGTTATTAATGGATGCAGCTAATTTGAGGCCACTCCATGCAGCTTAGCCTAGTGATACTGTGCCTGAGAGGCGCCTGAGGGACTCCTGTCCTGGGAACAGAGGCATGAATGGAGCCCCCGTCCAGTCCTCCTATGGCTGCAAAGACCTGTTGTTCTAATCATTGTTCTCAAGAAAACATTAATTTGGCTGCACACACATACGGCTTAGGGCCATGTGATTCCCCACAGACAAAACTTGGCTTAATTCAGTCCTGGCCTGTTCCCTGGATCTTTGATTAAAATGCTTGTGGGGCTCTGGAGGCAGATTTTGGCCTCGATTAGCTATGTGAGCTTGGCTGCTGGTGGTGGTGGAGGAAATTATAATGATAATGATAAGAATGTTAATAGTAGTGATGTTATGTGTGCTGTTTAATGAGCACCTACAGTGTGCTGGATACTGTGCTAGGTGCCTTCCATATGCTTTCTTGTTGCCTCCTCAAAACCACCCTTATGATTCAAGGTACATTATTCATCCCATTGTACAGATGAGAACACTGAAACTCAGAGAGGTGAAGCTATTTGCCTGAGGTCACACAGGGGCAGAGATGGAATTTGAGGTCATATCTGTCAGATGTCAAAACCCATATTCTTAAATGTTTATACTGCACTGCAAGTCATGTCATCTCTGTGAGGCTCAGTTTATTTAATTTATTCAACTGTTAAATTGGGCAGTTTAACAATGGATCGGTCTCATTGAGTTGGTTTGATTAGGTGAAGATGTGTTAGTGAGATTTGAGCTTTCATGCTTGGTATATAGTAGGTGCTCAATAAGTGCTTCTTTCTCCCATTACTAAGATCCTAGTAGACTTCCTGAGTTGATGAGGGCTTTATCTTTGAATCCTGGCTAAGATGGTTTGGAATGTGGTAGTGTGTAGATATACATATGGTTATTTTTTCAGTGTATTTTTTTTTTTTTAACAAAAGTTTATTCTTAAATGTACAATATGTTCCAAGACAACACTTCATTCTAGCTATAGGTGGCAACAGATGTTATGGCAGAGAATCCAGATGTTTAAACAGGAATGGAATTAAGGATCATCATTGCCTCAGACACAAGGAACAGCTTACTTTTTGCCAGATTTCCTTTTTTTCAGATTTATTTATTTATTATTTATTTATTTAATTTTATTTTTGGCTGCATCGGGTCTTAGTTGCGGCATGCGGGATCTTCGTTGAGGCATGTGGGATCTTTCGTTGTGGCACACGGGCTTCTCTCTAGTTGTGGTGCGCAGGCTTCAGGGCGCGTGGGCTCTGTAGTTTGCAGCACGCGGGCTCTCTGTGCGAGCTCAGTAGTTGCGATGCGCGGGCTTAGTTGCCCCGCGGCATGTGGGATCTTAGTTCCCTGACCAGGGATTGAACCCGTGTCCCCTGCATTGTAAGGCGGATTCTTTATCACTGGACCACCAGGGAAGTCCCTACCAGATTTCTTAATTCCACCTGTGGTCAGGGGGCTTTCCCCGGGGCCTTCGCTTTTAGCTCCTCAAGTTTCTTCTGCTCGTCCTTCTGTTTCTGCTTGACTGCCTTATCTTCCTCGTCCATCTCCTTGGCTTGCTTCTTGGGCTGCTTCAGGGGCTTCTTGCCAACTTTGTGGCCTAACATGGCACCTGCTGCCCCTTCCCCAGATCCTGGCGGTATATTTTTGAAAAATAGAGTTTAAAAAAATGTGAAAAGTAATATATGCTTAATTAAAAAAACAAAACAAAACAGGAGAGTGTAAAGCAATTATCTTCTCATAGATTAATATTACCCATGGCTAATATTTTCACACACTTCCAGAGAAAGGTTTCCATATTTGTTTTTATCATGGAACAAGTTGAGGACCTCTTTCCAACTCAGCACATGTAACTCTGTTTCATTCTCTTTATTATTATTATTTTTTAAAATAAATTTATTTATTTATTTTTGGCTGCGTTGGGTCTTCGTTGCTGCGTGCGGGCTTTCTCTAGTTGCAGCTAGCGGAGGCTACTCTTCGTTGCGGTACGTGGGCTTCTCATTGCGGTGGCTTCTCTTGTTGCGGAGCACGGGCTCTAGGTGTGTGGGCTTCAGTAGTTGCAGCATGCGGGCTCAGTAGTCGTGGCTCGTGGGCTCTAGAGTACAGGTTCAGTAGTTGTGGTGCGCAGGCTTAGTTGCTCTGTGGCATATGGGATCTTCCCAGACCAGGGCTCGAACCCGTGTCCCCTGAATTGGCAGACGGATTCTTAACCACTGTGCCACCAGGGAAGTCCTCATTCTCTTAAATGGTTACATAATATCCCATTATTGGGATTCAGACATTCGTCTCACAAATATTTATTGAGCCCTTGCTCTATGCCAAGACTCGATGTAAGGCACTGGGGATATAGCCGTGAACGGGACTGAGTGGTCTGCCAGGAACTCAACTTTTTAAAAAAAAAAAAAATTTATTTATTTATTTGGCTGTATCGGGTCTTAGTTGCAGCACGCACGATCTTTGTTGACATGCAGGATCTTTTGTTGCAGTGCACGGGCTTCTCTCTAGTTGTGAAATGGTGCGTGGGCTTAGTTTCCCCACGGCATGTGGGATCTTAGTTCCCCCAGTAGGGATCGAACCCACGTGCCCTGCATGGAAGGCGGATTCTCAACCACTGGACCACCAGGGAAGTCCCGAGCTCACTTCTTGTATTTAGCAGCCCCTATTCATGGGATTCAAGTTGCTCCTAGCCTCTTGTGCCATAGACAATGATGCCATGACCGCTCTATGCACCTGTGAACATTTATCTGAAGGGGATTCCTGCAAAGGGTATTGCAAGTTCAAAGTGTTCATGTGCCTTTAGGATCTTGATAGATGGTGCCCCCTATACTGCACAAGGGTGTGGAAGGTGAGATTTTATGCCCCAGAGTGTGGCAATCCAGGCAGCTCTGCTGCAAGGCCTGCCAGTGGCTGGGAACTATGTATAGTCCAGCCTTGCTGGACCAGCAGGACCTCAGAGATCATCCAGAGCCCGTTGGAATGCCAAGTCCTCTCCACAACATCCTGGGTGGGCAGGTGGGCAGCTTGGACTTGAATCCTCACAATGCCTTACTCAGAAAGCTGGCATATGAGTGCCAATTATATAGGCAAGCAAACTGAGGCTCAGAGAGACCGTGGGACTTGCCAAGGCCTGATAGTAAGCGTCAGGGCCTGGATTGAAATTTTTGTGTGTCTGTCTGTCACGACATCCTGTGCTCATCCCCTTATACTGTCATACTAAGAATAGCAGCAGAAATAATAACCACACTGCTATTTATTGAAGACCTATTCTATGCCAGGCAGGACAAAGTGCTTTACAAGTATTGAATCTCAGTATGTTAGGAGATAGATATATTTTACTCCCATTACAAAGATGAAGAAATAGAGCCTCACAGAAGTCAAGTCACTTGTCCAAGGTCACAGAGCAAGGAAGTTAAACCCAAGCCTGCCTCACTCTAGAGCCCAATTCAATGTTGTCTCCATCCTGAGAAGCCCCAGGCTTGTCAATATTCATTTACTTAACACATTTCTTATTCACTGATTACCTGGTATATGTCAGGTACTATTCTTGATGCTGGGGATACCCTAATAAGCAAGGAAACATGTCCCTGCCTTCATGGAACTGACATTTTGGTTAGAGGAGAGAGGCTGTAGACTAGTAAGCAAATGGATAGATCATGTAATTTCAGGCAGGGGCAAGTAAATGAGCACCCACTGAACAGACAAGGAACAGCTTGAGCTTAGGGGACAGGCTTCAGCCAAGTCTCAAAGCCAAGACATTCAGTCATAAACATTTATTGAGCACTGGGATAAGTACTGGGGATACTGTGTTGAGCCAGAACAGATGTATCCCCTTCTCTCTGCAACACATGTGTTCCCTCCCAATTGTCCTGGGCCAGGCAAATGGTCCTGCCTTGCCTCTGTTCCTTGCATTTCTAGTGGAATCTATTCCTGGCTCCTTGGGGTCAGGGCTGGCTTCTCTCCTTGGCAGAGCTGGCAATTGGGGCCTCTGGAAGGGGCAGGGTGTCCTGTGTCTGTTTCAGCTTCCCTGAAGAGGAAGGGCCCACGTATCTGCTTTACGAGGCTCCTGGGCCAGAGGTTTGGCTGGGGAGGGTGTGGACACCAGTTGGGTCTATCCTTGGGGTCTCAAGAATGCTGGCCACAGGGTCATGCTCCTGCCCTCAGCTCCCTAGGCCACTGCCTTTGGGCAGCCCCGCCCTGCCTGGTTGGGTGACTCAGGCAGAAATCAGAGCAGGGAGGAGGGCTCAGAGCTGGGCTATTTATGGCCACACTCTGGGGGCCCCAGCACCCCACCCCCACTCTGGGACAGGCTGATTGGTTGGTGAAATGCAAGCCCTGTTTCAGACACCAGCTGGTGTGCTGTCCATCTATAGCATGTTCCTGTGGGAGAGGAGAAGGCGGACCCACTTCTGGGATGGCCTGGGTGAGCAGGGCCTCTAGTAGTTTCTCTGGCTTCAAAGCTGACAAACGTTCATTTGCTGAGCACGTAGCATCGGAGATCCCTGCTGGATTCTGGGGGGTACAGAGACGAGTCAGTCAAGGTCCCTGCCCTCACAGTGCTCCCAGCCTGGAGGAGAACACGGACTCCCACATGGACACATAGGGAAGTGGGGTCTAGGGGACTGCGGAGGTGATGGGCGTGGAGGTTCCAGAGCGGGTATCTGGGAAGGTTTCCTAGAGGGGTGATGTCTGAGCTGAGCCAGGACCTCCTGGGCTGTGGCACCTTCTCGCTTCTGCTGAACGAACCTTTCCTGCCCTGGTGTTCATTTCTCCATTCACAGAGCACTGACTCTGGGTGCGAATCAAGCCCCGTTTCTGTCCTCTAGGAGCTCCCAGTTTGGTGCGAGAGACAGCCCCAACACACAAAATCACAGCAGAGTTCTAAGTGTGGGCAGAACCTGTGTCATATGTTTTATATCATCTTATTTAATTCTAACGTCTCTCTGAGGTAGACATCATTATGCAGGTTGAGGGCCAGAGAGGTGAATTACCTCGTCCATGGTCACATAGCTAGGCAGAGCTGGAATTCAAATCCTAGAGTGCCTGTCTCCAAACCATGTACTAAGGGCATTCTGTGCAGGGAGAACTGCATTTTTAAAGGCATTTGGAAGCCCCTACAGCTTCTGAGAGCTCTGAGGAGGTCAGTATAATTGGATTAGAGGGCGAGATTGGGGATGTGGCAGGAGGTAAAGCCAGCAAGGTAGGCAGGGCTCAGGTCCTGGAGAGCCTTGCAGTTGGGTGAAGAGTGCAGGGAGCCAGAGCATGGCTTTGAGCAGGGGAGGGACGTAGTTAATTATAGTAGGGAGATATATCAGTTGCAGCCTGAGTCGGAGTGGGGGGGAATGGGTGGGTGCTGTATTAGTTAGGATGCTTTTGTCTGCAGGTAACAGGAACCCAATTCAAAGAGGTTTAAACATTGAAGAAAATATGTTTCTTCCAGAATACATAAAGTCAGCATGGCTCCAGGGTAGATTAATTTAAGGACTCACCATCCTCAGTGTGTGGACCCCAGTCCTGGGGTCAAAGTGACTATCATCGCTTTAGGACCAACTCCCCCCTCCCAGCAACTTCTGAAGGCTAGAGAGGAAGGGAAGGGAGTATATTTTCCCTCACAGCTCATTGGACAAAATTGTATCATCTGCCCCTTTCTAAGCTAATCACAAGCAAGAGGGATGGAATGATCATGATTCACTTTGACCAGTCAAGATTTTCCCCCTGGGCTGGGGAGAAGCCCAGCCTTTTGGGCTCTGGGTTCTGTTAGCAAGGAGAAAAAAAGTAGGGGAATGGTTTGGCTGTCAGGTAGGCTGTGATGTGTCCCACCTCTATCGCCCCTTGAGACATAATCCTGGGGTAAGTCATTGCTGTAATGGTGAGGATGAGTCATTTTTCGTCTTAGTTCCCAATCTTCAGACCTAGGCTTAGTTCTCTCAAAACAATCTGCTCTTGTTTTCAATATAACTTCTCTTCCAACCCCAATAGGGCTTGTAACTCCCTCTCACTTTCACCCCTGTTTGCCTTGGATCCTATCTGAACCTCAGGGGCAGTCTCCTGCAACAGAAATATCTTCTTATGTGGTTCTTCCAGGGAGCTGGACCAAGAACTGCTTCCCCACCCCTTCCTGGTCTGTCCGCTCACAGGCAGAGCATACTGACTGGGCCTTGACTGCAGACATCAGATGGCTAGCAAGCCAGATGGCCATGGGGGTAGAGGTGGCTGAGAGGAGAGGAAGAGAGGCTGCCCAAGGGCTAGCAGGCATAGGTACTATTCAGTAGGGCAGCAGAGTGGCCAGCCTGGCTGGGAGAAGAGAGACCAGCGCTCGGGCAAGACTTTTAACCACCTTGATGTACACACTGTCCTTCTAGCAGCTCATTTTAGAGATGAGGAGACTGCTGCTCATCAGAATTGGGAACAGTCCAGATGCTGGGACAGATGTGGCAGACACTACTGGTTGTCTGCCTTCCAACCATTTCCCCTTCTTCCATGCTACCAGAGCCTGATTTAATTGGGTGGGAATATGCTCAGCCCTAGAGGCTGAATTGTGATTGGTCTAAATAAATCATGACTATTCATTCTTACTAATGATTTGCTAGAAGTTGGCATGCAGCCCAGTCAGGCCAATGAGGTATAAGGCTTCATGGAAATACTTACCTCTCTGATAAGAGGGAGATGTGAGGAGACAGCCCTTTTTCTGCCTGCCTCCTCCCTTCTTGCTTTGGGTTTTGTCATGTAAGGAATGATTAGCTTGAGCCTGTTGCAGCCATCCTGTGGTCATGAGGGGAAGGCCAGAGAATGGCAGAGATTCAGTGGCGGAGATGCCTATCCAGGATCCAATGTCATTGAGCCACTGAACCAATCCTAAAATTGCCTTCCTCTAGACTTCTTGTTACATGAAATCATAAATATCTTTATTGCTTAAGGCACTGTTATTATATATTCTATTATTTGCAGCCAAACTCAACTAATTGATAGAGTAAGAATGCCAAAATGTTTTATTATCAGTTAGCTTTAATTGATTGGTAATGGCTGCCATAGAACACTATGATTGATTTGTGATGGCTTCCTTGAGCAAGGGATAAACAAATGGTAGCTCAAGTGTCACATGTTTACCATCCCAGTCCTACCTAGGGCCAGTCCAACACCTGGCACATATTAGGTGCTCAAGAAAACTGACTTGTCTCTGAAACTCTTCTCCCACCAAGCTCTTCTCAGATCAACCCTGTCATCATGTTGCCTTTCACTTCTAGCTGCCCTTTGTTACTGACATCTTCCTTTTGTCAAAAGGCATGGAATCCAGGTCCCAATCAAAACTCTTTTGGTTGCAAATATCATAACTCCTGTTGGGATGGCAGTCCGACTTTCTAAATGAGGAGTATCAGAAACCGGAACATTAGCAGATGCCTGGCAGGGCTTTCCCCTGTCTCTCAACATGCATCTCCACTGATTTTCTCTCCCTACAAATCAGCTCTCTCCTCCTCTCTGTCCTCACTGCAGAAGGTGGTTGCCCCTATAGCTTTCAAGTGTGTTCAAGACATTGGTGTAGGATCTCTCAACAGTCTCAATTTGGGTAGCCTAGTGTGGGTAAGGGGTTGACCCCTGGTCCAGCTAGCATAGCCAGGAGAGCAGGATCACATATCAGAACATGACTTTATGGGTCAGTTGGGCAGAGGAACTGAATAAAAAGTTCAGTTCCTCTGAATTTTGTACCAGCCACATTTCAAGTACTCAATAGCTACATGCGGCTAGTGGCTACTGTGCTGGACAGTGTATATAGAGAACATTTTCATAATCATAGAAATCATTGTCTCTGTTGGACAATGCTATTCTAGAAGGAGTCCACTATACTCACTCAGTGATGACTGGTCAGAGCTAAGAGGGCCTCTAGACATCTATATTGGTTAGGGTACAAGTTGTGCTGCTGTAACCAGATCCCCATAAAATACCATGGCTTAAATATAATAGAAGCTCCTTGCTTTCTTAGGTAACAGTTCAAGTCTGACGTGGCAGTCCAAAATCTCAGCATCCATTTATTTCTGTTTGTTAGTCAGCCTTTTAGAGTGTGGCTCATGTTCTCCTGGTCAAGATGGTGCCCCACCAGTCTGTGTTCTAGCCAGCTCAACCTGTCAAGGGAAAAGACAGGGAAAGGAAGGGCGTGCCCCTTTCTTTTTTCTTTTAAATAAATTTATTTATTTATTTATTTATTTATTTATTTATTTTTGGCTGCATTGGGTCTTCACTGCTTCGCACGGGCTTTCTCTAGTTGTGGAGAGCAGGGGCTACTCTTCGTTGGAGTGCGTGGGCTTCTCATTGCGGTGGCTTCTCTTGTTGCGGAGCACGGGCTCTAGGTGCGTGGGCTTCAGTAGTTGCAGCACGTGGGCTCAGTAGTTGTGGCACACGGGCTTAGTTGCTCCGCGGCATGTGGGATCTTCCCAGACCAGGGCGTGCCCCTTTCTTTAATGGGCAGAACTTGGTAGCTGCACACATCTCTTCTGCTCTCATCCTATTGGCCAGACTTGGTCACATGGGCACTTATAGCTGCAAGGGAACCTAGAAAATGAAGTCTTAAGCTGGAAGTTTATCACTATCTTGGAGGAAAATTAGCAGCCTCCACCACAGGACTATCTCATGCAGCCCCTCCTTTTTGCAGATGAGAAGACTGAAGAGATAGAGGCAAACAATGGGACAGTGGCAGAGCAGTCACATCTGACTCCCGGTGCTCTCACTGCCTTGCTGCAGCTGTTGCCCATTCCCTTTAAGCAGCCATCCTGAAGCTCTAAACACTTAAACTTATGTGGTTAGAACTTAGTTATGTGGCCACACCTAGCTGCAAAGGAGGCTGGGAAATGCAGTCTTTCTTCCAAGTGGCCATGTGTCTATAAACCAAGGGAAAAGTGAGAGAATGGATGTTGGCATGCATCCAGAATTTTCTACCATGCTGCCCTGTCTGAGACTTTAGCCTAGAGGAGGAGATAGTGGACATAAATTAAACTTTTAATGAATTAGTGACAATTGTGATGTGTGCTACGTAGGAGCCCATGTCACAGTGGTAACTGCTGACCTCTCCCCTAACCAGTCAAGTACATGAAAGAGGTCTCACCATATTTCAAGAACTCTGCCAGTGGGACCTCGGTTGGCTGGGACTCGCCTCCTGCCTCACCCCTTCAGCGGCAGCCTTCCTCCCCTGGCCTTCCACCCCGGGACCTCCGTGATGCCAAACAAATGTCCTTGAAGATGGCATATGTCTCGAGGAGGTGCACCCCCACTGACCCGGAGACCAGGTAAGCCTGACGTAGGGGGCAACTCAGACAGACATGCCCTTGTGTTAGGTAGTGGGGCCAAAGGAAAGATTCCCTTGTGTTACAAAGTGACAAGCACGATGCGCAGACATAGTAGGTGCTTAAGAGGTGTTTGTCGAATGGATGCAAGGGTGAAGTTACGGGGATGATGGTGTGCTTTGCTTCTCTCTTCTCCCTCTGGGCAGTT
The DNA here is from genome assembly GCF_028564815.1 of Eubalaena glacialis. Classification (NCBI taxonomy): domain Eukaryota; kingdom Metazoa; phylum Chordata; class Mammalia; order Artiodactyla; family Balaenidae; genus Eubalaena; species Eubalaena glacialis. The sequence continues at coordinate 26,345,372 of NC_083728.1, forward strand.
CACATCTGAGGAGGAACTTGGTCTGCGAAGGAGCCCTGGATTCCAGTCTTGGTTCTCCTTGAACTAGTCCCTTTTCTTCACTAACGTTTAGATTCCCCTTTGTGAAACAAGGATATCGGACTCAGTGACCCCCTGAAGTCTCTTCCAACTTTGCTGAGGTTCTGAGATGTCTGGTAACGTTTGTGTCAGGGCCGTGGAAGGTTACCGTCCCTCACATCTGCACAGCCTTTAACACCGATGATAAGATTGATACCAGCCAACATTACTGAGCGTTTATCACGCACAACTTAATTTAACTCTCACAGCAACCCTACAGGCAAAGTCCTATTATTTCACCACCATTTTGTAGATGAGGACAGAGAGAGGAAGTAACCTGCCCAAGATCACACAACCTGGAAGGGATGGAGCTTGCCTCATTCCAGGTAGCCCTCCCTGCTTCAGAAGCTTCAGGTGCTTGAGTGATGATGGTGGTGAATGCAGTCTATGTTGATTAAATGCGGTGTGCAGTATTGGGGTGGTGTGTATGTGGCTTGGGCATAAAAGGCTTGTGCTGTGGGTCCTAGTTACAGCTGAGGTTCAATGCCAGGCCAATGCCCAGCGTTGCCCTGAAGGGCTGATTAATGTTCAGCATCCATATCTCCTGGCCCTACTTGGTGCCCCAGCCCCAGCCTGCCCCCATGAGGCAAGAACTAGTGATTCACAGGTCACTTACAGGTGCTCCACTAAAGGGGCGTTCTGTGTTGGGTGAAGGTGAGGTGGTATCAGTCCTTCCTGAGACTCATAGAACTTTAGGTTAATTGTGGATCCCAGCCTGATCCCAGACATCACCTGAAGCATGTGTGTACGTGTATTTCTACGTGTGTGTACATGTAGATGGCATTTAAATGCAAGTGTTTGTGTGTATATGTGAGCATTTGCACGGGCAGGGGTGTAGATTTGTGCATATGTGTTTGTGTGTTTGTGTTAATATTTGTATGTGTATATGCATGTATGTACATGTGCCTGATTTGTGCACATATGTGTAACTTGAATATAACTGGGTTTCCATATCAGCACAATATCCCAGTCAAAGGAACACAATCTGGTAACCAAAATGTAATGAAAAATATTTCAAACTTTTACTTAGTGTTAGGATTACATTGGGCTGCAAGTATCAGAAACCCCAGCACGAAATGGCTTAATAAATGAGGAGTTAATTTTTCCACATGTTTAAAAAAAAGTCTAGCAGTCAGCTGTGTAGGCTGCTGTTGCTGCTCAAGAATGCCCTCAAGGCATCAGGCTTCCAGCTTCTTTTTTTTATTTTTATTTTTTTAATTTTTTTTTTCGGCCGCACCACATGGCTTGCGGGATTCTAATTCCCCGACGAGGGATTGAACCCGGGCCCTCGTCAGTGACAGTGCGGAGTCCTAACCACTGGACTGCCAGGGAATTCCCCTTCTGCCATCTTCATTGTGGATTTTCTTCTTCCTGGAAGCAGGATGGTGGCTGCATCTCCAAGCATGTGTCCATATTCCAGACAGGAAGAAGGCGAGGGACAAAGGAACTTTTCTCCTGGTATTTTGTTCTATTGCTGCATAACAAGCCATCCAAAAATTTAGTGGCTTAGAAGATAACAGTTTATTATTTTTCACAATTCTGTAATCTGGGCTGGATCAGCCGGCCAGTTCTGTTCTATGTGGTATCTGCTGGGCATGGAAGTCCAAGATGGCTGTTTCACCCACGTGCCAGCTGGGGTGGTTGGAACAGCTAGAGGCTGGCTAAGCATTCCTCTTTCAGTATGACCTTTCTATATGGCTAGCTTGTTCTTCTCAGGGTGGGTGGCCTGGGGCTAGTTGGATTTCATGATGGCTTGGGAATTCCGGAATGGCACTTCTGCCACATTTTATTTGTCAAACCAAGTCACAAGGCCAAATAGAGGAGAAAGAAGCTTCACCTCTTGATGAGAGAGGTGCACCGTGTGTATAGGGAGGGATGAATTTGGTGGAGGCCACCTTTGGAAACTAACTACCACAGCTGGGAACGCTTTACCTTTCATTTAGGAAGGGACACCCTTCCCAGAGCCTTCTCTCTCTCATCGGTCAGAACTGGGTCGATGGCCAGGGCTAGCTGCAAGAGAGCTCTGTAGTGGAGGAAGGCAGAGGCGGAGGGCATTGGAACGGATGTGTGTGAGCCGTTCTCCAGTTTCTGCCCCACTTCACTGTTTACGGAAAAGCCAAAGGGCAGTGAATCTTTAATGCCCCACAGAACATTTGAAAGTCCTCTCCCTGTCACTAACTCCTCTTGTACCTCCCTGAAACCTTTCCCACACTTACCTCTGTGGCTTTTTATCTCCCCGCCCTTTTCCCTTCTCCATTCCCCAGCTCTTTTTTTTTTTTTTTTTGCCACACCGCGGATCTTAGTTCCCCAACCAGGGATCGAACTCGTGCCCCCTGCATTGGAAGCGTGGAGTCCTAAGCATCAGACTGCTAGGGAAGTTCCCCCGCCCCCCACCTCTTTTTATGTAGACCATCTCAGGCTACCAGGCCTCTTCAGTTGCTGTGTCCACACCCCTACCCCGTCAGTGCGTTACTTTGGTTCTGCACCACAAAGGAGAACCTGGGAGATGGCCCAGCAAGACAGTCCTTCTCCTTAGAAACCAGGAAGGACAGGGCAAAATCATGAATCCTCGCACAGTGATAATTTTGGCCCCTGTCACACATGTTTGAGTGTGTGTGTATTTGTGTGTATATGCCTATGTGTGTGTGTGTGAGATAGTCTCTTATCCTGAGATAAGATAGATAAGCCCCATGAGGCTCCAACAACTGTGGCTGGAGCCCTGCCGTGAGTGTCGCTCCTGATTCTGTCATGGGCATCCCCTGTGGTTTCTTCTGGTTTTGTGGTAGATGGGGTTTCTTGGGCCAGATTTCAGGGTTGGGTACCTGCAGCCCAGTGGACGGGCCCTCCCCTCCACCTCATTTGTGCCTGCAGGTATCTGGAGATCTGTTCAGCAGATGGCCGGGAAACCCTCTTCCTGAGGGCTAAGGATGAGGCTAGCGCCAGGTCGTGGGCAGCTGCCATCCAAGCCCAGGTCAACGCTCTGATGCCCTGGGTCAAGGACGAGCTGCAGGCGCTGCTGTCAGCCACCAGCACAGCCGGGAGCCAGGACATCAAGCAGATCGGCTGGCTGACTGAGCAGGTGCCTGCAGGGCCCGGGACCTGTCCTCCCCCCTCGTCCCTTGTCCTGGAGCTGACCCAAATCCCATTGCCCCTCACTGCCTCACCCCGCCCTGGCCCTCTGACCTCTCCCCTCTCCGTCCCTCCTCACTGCTGCCTTGCCCCCTGCAGCTGCCCAGTGGGGGCACAGCACCCACCTTGGCCCTGCTGACCGAAAAGGAGCTGCTCCTCTACTGCTGTCTCCCCCAGACCCGTGAGGCCCTGAGCCGGCCGGCCCGTACTGCCCCGCTCATCACCACCAGGTATCTGCGGACAGGCAGGACTGTGTGTCCCACCCACAGTTTGGGGGGTGATGCTCTAGATGGACCTCAGAAGCTGGGGACTCCAGCCCCATCCTGCCCTGAGTTATTCCCCAGGTGGCCTGAAGCAAGTCTCTGCCCTGTCTGGGCCCTGGTTTCCTCATCTGTAAAATGGGGGCTTGGAACAGAAGGATATGAGGTCCCACCAGTCACTCATTCATTGATGCCTACTCTGCCCAACCTTGTGCTGTGTGGTTCAGGAGACAGAGAGTCCCCAGAGGCTCTGCCCTCAGGGAGTCCCCAGCCTGGCAGGGGAGACTGACCCGGAAACAGCCTTTACGATGCAGAGTTGTAGGAACCACTTAACTCTACCTGGCCTGGTGGGGGAAGTCTTCGGGCAGAAGGCGACATTTGAGCTGGACTTTGACAGATGAGTAGAAGTTTGCTATTTAAGAAAGGCTGGAAAAGCATCTCACACAGAGGGAACAACATACTCAAAGGTACAGAGGCATGAAGGGCTCTCACACGTTCATGGAGCTGTGAGTGTGCTATAAGCAGTGTGTAGACTCTGCAGGAAATGGAGAGAAATGAGGCAGGGAGTTGGCAGGGCCTGATCTCGTGGAGCCTCTATTGGCTGGTTAAGGAATGTTAGCCTTATCTTAAGAGCTGGGGCAGAGTTGAAGAGTTTTAGCCTGGGAGTGAGGTGGCTCTGGGTTGTGTTTTAAAAGAATCCATGTTGCTGCCACCTGGAAAATACGCTGGAGGCGGGGGATGGGAGCAGTCATGCAGGAGAGCTGGTGGAGGTGGGTGGAGGCAGCAGATAGAGAAGAAAGGCCGCATTTGCATTGGAAAACACATGGGTGGTAAAATTAACCAGGCTTAGTACTCACCAGATGGGGAGGGTGAGGGAGGTGTCCGGATGAATGGATGGACGGGAGGTTTGGAGCTTGTGTCTAGGGGAGCAGTGGGACTGGGGGTGGGAGTGCAAAGGGGGGAGGTCAGAGCAAGACGCTGAGTTGAGTCCAAAGTGTGCGAGGGACAGGTAGGGAGCTTGGGTAGGAAACTTGGAGACTTGTGGGTCTGTAGTTTAGGGCTGCAAAGTAGGGGACTGGGTATCAGAAGCAGCTCCAAGGGGGAATGAAGCTATGAGAGAAAGTATGTGGAGTGAGGAACAAAGAGGGCTAAGGGACAGAACTCTGGGGTCTGGTGCCCAGAGAGGGGCATTGAACTGCCCAAGGTTACACAGCAAGTGAGAGTCAAGCTGCGGGGTCTGGGCCCTTGTTGTCCATGTCTCCTCACTCTGGGCTGGGCTCTGGCATACGTGTCAGGAGCCTGCTGCCTACTAGGGATAAGCAGGTCATGAATTGCCTGCCTAATTAAGTGATTCATTAATTCAGGTCACAAATGTTTACTGAGCACCTACTATATGTCAGGCATTGTTTTAGTTGCTGGGAATATAGTGGTGAACAATTAGACAAAAATTTGTACCCTAGATGATATTCTGGAGAAAAAGACAAAAGCCAACCGAAACAGTGAAAAGTAATTATAACTTCTGGTACCATAAAGAAAAGTAAGGCTAGTGAGTGATAGGGAGGGGTGCCGTTTTAGACAGAGAGGTCAGGGAAGGCTTCTCAGAGGAGATGGCACTTGAGCAAAGGTGTGAAGGAAGTGAGGGAGAGAGCAATGCAGATAATCAGGGAAGAGTGTGCTCGGCAGAGGGAACAGCAGAGGTGCTGAGGCAGGAGTGTGCTTGGCGTGTCTGAAGACACCAGAACGGTTGGAGCCGAGGGGGCAAGGGGAAGGGTGGCAGGAGATGGTCTCCTGTGAGTCAATCAGTGGCCGTCTGGAAGTCCTGTCCCCACATTAGGTGGTAAAGGAGTCGCAGGGTCCCTTCCCAGGTAACCACCCCCGTGGCCCAGAACTACCTCCCTGCTGCCTGAGGCCTCATGCTTAGCCCTCTGCCCCCTGCCCCCAGGCTGGTGCACTCAGGCCCCTCCAAGGGCTCCTTGTCCTACGATGCAGAGCTCTCTTTTGCCCTGCGCACGGGTACGCGCCACGGTGTGGACACTCACCTGTTCAGCGTGGAGTCACCGCAGGAGCTGGCTGCCTGGACCCGCCAGCTGGTGGATGGCTGTCACCGGGCTGCTGAGGGTGTGCAGGAGGTGTCGACAGGTGGGCTGGGTGGATCTGGGAGTGCCTTTCTGGTAACGAGCCTCTTATCCCCAGGGGCATTCAAGTTTCCTTCTTTAGGGTGCTTCAGGAGGGGGAGAGAGAGTGGGATTTGAGGTCTTTGAGGGCCCTGTGTTTTGGATATGCAGGTGCCCTGGTAGGTAGTGAGACTCCTTTCCCGGGGGTTTTCTTGTGCCGGCTTTGTGACTCTGCTGGTGAGGATATGAGAGATGGCACTTGGAGTAGGGTTGCCAGAAAAAATACAGGACACTCACTTAGATTTGAATTTCAGGTAAAACAACAGATATTTTTTTGGTCTAAGTATGTCCAAATGATCCATCGCTTATCTGAAATTCACATTTAACTGGGCAAGTCTACAGGCCCCTAAGGTCTCCAAAGGCCATGCTTGGTGGGTCTGCTGATGCCTTTATAGGGAGTGGGCCTCCTGTCCAAAGCAGAGTTGAAGCTCCCCCTTTCCACCTTTGCTGCTGGCAGTGGGGCTGGAAGTGGGGTATAGGTTTTCTGCCTGCTCATCCTTCTGTATTTCAGAGTGTGGGTGACTCTGTACAGGGTGGGTGTACAAATGGCATTGACAGTGAGCCTCCCATCTCCAGTGGCATTCAAGTTCCGCTTTTGGAGCTGCCAGTGGGGATTGGAGGTAGGGCTTGCGGTCTCTGAGGTGTCGCTGTGCCCATGCCCACACCCTCCCCACAGCCTGCACATGGAACGGCCGTCCCTGCAGCCTCTCTGTGCATATTGACAAAGGCTTCACACTGTGGGCGGCTGAGCCAGGTGCGGCCCAAGTTGTGCTGCTCCAACAACCCTTTGAGAAGCTGCAGATGTCCTCGGACGATGGTGCCAGTCTCCTTTTCCTGGACTTCGGGGGCGCTGAAGGAGAGATTGTGAGTGGAGGGGCTGGGGGGTGATGCTGTCCTGGGGCCCAGGCTGGATGGGGCTCCTGACCCTTCTCTCCGTCCACCCTGCAGCAGCTGGACCTGCATTCATGCCCCAAAACAATGGTCTTCATCATCCACTCCTTCCTCTCGGCCAAAGTCACCCGTCTGGGGCTCTTAGCCTAGAGGTCGTCAGATGCATTAGCCCTGAAGAGGGGGTGTCCACCACATGGCCTGACCTGGCCCTCCGCTGATTGCCTGCTTACCACTGGGCTGAGGGAAGGGAGAGGAAAGGAACAAGGAGGCAGAGACCCAGCCCCTGAGAGAGGCTGGGACCCAGACTCAGGACACAGTGGATCCTGCCAGTGACGTGGTAGCCTCCCTGCTGCTCCCCCCACCCACACCAGTGCCTTTTGTGGAGAGATATTTTGTGTACGCAGAAGCCATTCCGAGCCCGGGACCTGCCCCTCTGGGGATCTTGACCCTAGCTGACAACTGCCAGGCCTCCTAGGGGCCCCTAAACTGTCCCCAGAGGCCCCACCTGAAGCTGGAGTTCCCTGGGGTCTGTGTCAAGAGAAAGAGGAGGAGCCTTTCTGTTCATTTCTCCCATCAGCTCTACCACCTTGAGGCATCTGGTTTTTCTCTTCATCCTCTCTCTCTCATCCTTAGTCTTGGATAAATAAACAGCCTGTGAGTACACAGGCAGCCTGGCCCAGTGTCTGTGGTTTGTACCTTGGCCTGTGGGTGCTGTAGTGGCCCCTGTAGTCCCAAGATGGACCAGACCCAGGACTGGAGCCCCTTTCCCTAGAGAAGAGCAGACCTTTAACCACAGGGCCAAAAAAGAGTCTATTGGTTATCTACTATTGCATAACAAAGTACCCCCAAATTTCACAGCTTAAAACAGTGAACATTTATTCTCTTTCAAGTTCTGTGGATTAGGAATTTGAAAGGGGCTAAGCTGGGTTGTTCTTGTCTCAGGGTCTTTCATGAGGTTATAGTCAAGGTGTCCGCTGCACTCATCTGAAGGCTTGACTGGGGCTAGAGGATCTGTTTCCAATATTTCTCACTTATGGATGTTGGCAGGAAGCCCTACTTCCTCACCACATGGGCCTAATTATAGGGCTGCTTGAGTGTGCTCATGACAAGGCGGTTGGCTTCCCCCAGAGTGAGTGACACAGAAGAGAGAACCAAGAGGGGTCCACAATGCCTCTTATCACCCAGTCTTGGATGTCACATACTGTCACTTTTGCTTTATTCTATTCATTAGAAGTGAGTCACTAATCCCAGCCCACGCTCAAGGGGAGGGGAATTAGGCTCCACCTCTTGAAGAAAGGAATGTCAAAGAATTTGTGGACCTATTTTATTTGTTTATTTATTTAAACTTTTTTTTGTGTGGACCTGTTTTAAAACCATCATAGAGAGCCTCTCGCTCCTTTCCTGCAGAAGGGAGGACGCTTGGAGTGTGCTTCGTGGAATGTTTCTTTGGAATCTGTACCATGCAGCTGGCTGCATATGAGCCCCAGTTGCTTGCATTGTCCAGAAAAATTACCGTGATGACAGTAACGATAGCTTACATTTAGAGAGTGCTTGCTATGTGCTAGGCACTGTACATACATTTCCTCATTGGATCCTCACCACATATCTATGTTGATAGGCACGGCAGTCTCCATTTCACAGGTAAGAAAACTGGGGCTCAGAACAGGAGAGTGACTTGCCCAAAGTCACACAGCTATGAAATGTCTGAGCTTGGATTCAAACTAGGTTTTTCTGACTTCAGGGCCCTTGTTCACCTTAGAGATTTTCTGGCCCTGCACCATCCACTAGAAATATAATGCAAGCCACATTTGTAATTACCAGTTTTCTAGTAGCCATATTTTTAAAAGTAAGAAAAAATAGATGGAAATAATTTTAATAATAAATTTTATTTAACCCAGTAGATCCAAAATGTTATCACTTCAACACATAATATAAAAATTCATTAATGAAATGTTTTACATTCTTTTTCTCATACTGTCTTTGAAATCTGGTGTGTATTTTATACCTACAGCACATCTCTATTCAGATACCAAATTTTCATTGGAAACCTTTGATTGGTATTTAGATTTCATAAAGTTTCCAGTTGAAAAAATTAGATTCACATAATCAAGTATTTCCAAATGTACTAAAGTTTTCCAATAACTGAATTGAGTATCAGTTTTTAAATTAAAATTCATTAAAATGGAATTAAATTCAGTTCCTCATTCACACTGCTTGCATATCACATGCTCAGTAGCCACATGTGGTTAGTAGCTACTGCATTAGACTAAGCAGTTCTAATCAAGGTTCCACACGAAACTGAGGCCCACATGGATTCACGTAACAAGCCAGAGCCAGAGCTCGTTCTAGAAACCTGGGGAAATGCAGGTAAGCAGAGATATTCCAGCTTTGCCCACCTCAATCTGCCCACCCATTCATCAATCCACTGTTCATTTGAGAAATACATAGTGAACACCTACTTTGTGCTAATCCTTGGGTCCAGGAGCTGATTTGCTGGGAGCAAGACTGACAGGCCCCCTTGCACAGGGGAAAGAAATTCAGCAGAAGCTCTCACAATCAAATGTGTGATTGGGTAGACTCATGGAAATACCAGAGAGGCCAGCGGGGACCTGACCTGCTCTGGGGGTGAGGGCAGGTTTCTCTCAGGAGGAGACCTGAAGCTGATGTCCTTCTGAAGGAGCAGGCTAAAAATCAGCTACTGCTGCAATAATGCTGTGGACCGAAACAACTCCAGACTCTGTGGCCACAGCAACAAACATTTATTTTCATGCTTCTGGGGCTGCATGTTGACTGCAGTTTGACTGTTAGAAGCTGGGCTTGGCTGGTTGGCTTTGGTCCAGGCTGTGGGTTGGGCTCAGGCCTACTCTATGATTTTCCTTCTGGAGCCCAGGATGAAGGGGCATCAGCTCCCAGGGCATGTTCTCATGGCAAGTCCCTAGAGTTCAAAGACAAGCAAAGTGCACAAGCACATTTACATCCTCTGCATTTTGTCCACTCTCATTCCGTTGGCCAAAACAAGTCATTTGGCTGAGGCTGATCAGTGGGAAAGGAGGAGGGGAAGAAGAAATTGCTCAGTAACTGTTAGAACTATCACCAACCAGTAGGAGTTAGGTAGGAGGGGGAATGGCATCCCAGATGACAGATTCCCAAGGTGGGATGGAACATGAGCCTTCCATGGAGATCTGGGCGGGGCGGGGAGTGTTGTTTTTATCACCTTCATTGCCCAAGACACAACACTGTCTGAGACTCCACAATATGGCAGCTGAAAGGACCCTTGTTGTTGGAATGTGGTGGGTGATGGGTTGGGAGGTTGGAAATGGTCCCTGGCCCTCACATGGGCTGATGTGTGTGGGACAGGATAGTAGGGATGTTGGGAATGGCTGGTGTGTGTGTGTGTGTGTGTGTGTGTATGTATAGGTGGGGGCAGCATAACATGCACCAGAGAACATTCCTCATGCCCATCCCATGGGCAATCAGAACTGGCAAGGGGTAGCTCTGACATCTTCTGACTTGCTGCCTCCTGCTCTGGCCACAAAAGGGGAAGGTGACACTCCTTCTGGGGCTACTAGGGGAAGATCCAGATTTGAAAGAGCACAGTTCTAAGAGGCCAAGAGACCTGGGTTGAAATCCCGGCTCCTCCCTGACTCCCACATTGGAAGCTCTAAAAGTGGCTTCCTTCCAGCTCTAGAATCCCTCTCTCCTGTGATTCTTTGAGGACAATACCGCGGCTAAAGAGGGAAGGGCCATGTTGAAACGATAAGTAGGACCTGAAATAGAGAATTGATGTGTCAGGAAGGACAGGGTCCATGCTTGGGGTCACTGTGGAGGGTGAATGGGTGTTGTCTGACCTTGGCAGCATGGGTGGGAGGCTTCCCTCCTCAACATAACTCCTATTGGGATGGAGGTTCGGCCACCATGGTGGGGCTCTGTGTGGCACAGGTGGCACCCCCCATGGCCAAGTTAGGACAGAACATCTTCCCCTTGTAGTAAAAACTTTGACAGTAAACCTGAATATTTCTCCAACTGGAGTCTTTAGATCTCAGAGTTTCCAGGAACTTGTCTCTAGAGTCTAAAAGTTTTCCAGGAATTCTGAAATTTTGTATTTTCACGGTGCTGATTATTGCCTGAAAAGATCAGAGCACATTCTACATTACCTGGAGAACCACAGTAAAAAACAAGAGCCATAATACAATTCTTGGGCTGTGTTTGCCTTTGTATATTTGACTCAATTGGCACCCAGCAGTCATGTAAAGAGACGCTGTGGAATTTATTGTGGTATGTCTCAAACTCCTGAAATCTGGGTTTGTTTTTTCTTCACTGCCCCAAGACATCGCACTGGCCCAGGACTCCACAATCTCTGGACAACTGCCACAGCCTCCTCAATACTCTACTGATTTGTCTTCCCACCCTCCTACCCTCAATGCAGTATATTTTCTACATAGCAGCCACTTTATATGCAAAGAAAGTGGAAGTCAGCAGGAAGGACTGACTTGGCCATGGCTATCGTGGAAAGTATCGGAGCCTTAATGTGAACCCAGTCAGTCTGACTTTGAATTAGTCAGTCAGTGTTAAGAATAGGACTTCTTTGTTATCAGACTGACCTGTGGGTGGATCCCAGTTCTGCCATACCCTAGTTATGTGAGCTTCAGCACTTGACTACCTTTTTGTATTTTCAGTTTTCTCGCCTGTAACTCGGGCCAATAATAAACCTCACAGAGTTCTAATGAGGTGTCGAAGAGGCCAGTTGTAGCAGGGGTTGTCAGGCCGCCCAGAGCCTTGGTAATTCAGAGTGCTGGAGTCAGTGACTGCATCTTATTTATAGAGGGCTTTCTCCCAAACCACAGCCTTCCCTGCATAGGCAGAGTAGAAGCACTGAGGAATTAACACAAGTAGGAGTATACTTCCACCATGGCTGGTAGTATATAACTACCCCAGCTTCCTCTCCCTTTGGGTGAAATAATTCTGAGGTCTGTGTCTTACACTGTTTCCTAGAGCTCCCCAACAGAATGAAGACCCAGATGCCCACCTTGGTAACTGGCTTGATAACACACTCCTTATTGGCTGTCTCCCCTGTCTCATTCCCTGAGTTACCTTATCAGTGTCTCCTGTGATCACCTGCCTGCACTCAAGTCCTTTGTTCAAGGTCTGCTTCTGGGGAACCCAAACTAATACATAAAGCAGTCATTTGTTCATTCAACAAGTATTTATTAAGCCCTCCTATGAATCAGACTCTGTGCTACGCCCTGGGGACATTGCAGTGAACATGACAGAATGTGTCGCTGCTCTCAGGGAGCTGAATGTCTAGGAAATAGGCAATGGCAAGTAAACAAAAAATGCTATCATTTTGGATAGTGACAAATACTGAGAAGAAAATGATGTGATAGTGATGGGAGCCTTTTACATGGGGTGGTCAGAGAGGGCCTCTCTGGAGAGCTGATATTTAAGCTGAGACATGAAGGATGAGAAGGCACCAGCCTTGAAACAATTTTGGGGAACATTCCAGAGAGAGAATGTTCAAAGTACAAAGGCTCTGAGATAAACATGTGCTTGGGATATTGAAGGAGCAAAATAAAATTGTGTAGTTGAAATATAGTTAATTAGAACATGGTAGAAGTAAATAGTAAGAAATAAATAAGTAGGTTGGAGAAGTAAAAAGTAAGCAGTAGCCAGATAATGCAGGTCCTAGGACACAGTAGGAAATCTGGATTTTATTGCAAAGGCAATGGCAAGCCACTGGGAGTTTTCAGCAGAGGAATGATGTGATCTGAGTTAAGTCTTGTGTTTTTTTGTTGTTGTTTTGTTTTGTTTTGTTTTCTTCCTGCTGCACTGCACAGCTTTCAGGATCTTAGTTCCCCAGCCAAGGATGGAGATCGAACCCGGGCCCACCTCAGTGAAAGCGCGGAGTCCTAACCACTGGACCGCCAGGGAACTCCCATGATATGAGTTAAGAAGACAAACTCTCTTAGGCTCTGTGTGGGAAATAGTTGGTAGGAAACTAGGTTACGGGCAAAAGCAAGGAGGCCAGTTAGCAGGCTATTGCTGTCCTTTCTGATGAGATGATGGTGGCCTGGGCTAGAGTTGCAGCAGAAGAACGGGAGAATGGGAAGTGGATAGATTTGAGACATTTTGGAGTTAGAGCTGACAAAACTTTGCTGATAGATTGAGTGTGGAGATTGAGGGAGAGGAAACAAAAAATGACTCAGTTTCTCCTAGTGCAACTGGGAGGATGCTTGGGTCATTTACTGAGATGGGCAAGACTGGGCAGACACAGGTTTTGGGTTAGGATGTGTATGAAGAAATGAGTTCTGTATTGAGTCAGAGACGGTCGATAGGTACCCAAGGGGAGGTGCCCCATAGACAGTGGAACTATGTGTCTGTGACTCCAGGGGTTGGGAGGGGGGTTCTATGCTGGAAACGTGAATTGGGAAGTCTTTAACCTATAACGCGGCGCTGTCCAATAGAAATAGAAAGCGAGCCACGTAAATAATTAAAATTTTCCCAGTAGCCACACTGAAAAAAGTAAAAAGAAACAGATGAAACTAACTTAAATAATATACTCATTTAAACCAATAAATCCCAAATATTATCTCAGCACGTAGTCAATATAAAAATTATCGAGGAGATAGCTGGCATTCTTTCTTCGACATCCGGTGTGTATTTTACATTTAGAACACATTTAACTCGCACTCGCCACATTTCAAGCGCTCAGTTGCCACCTGCCGGCTAGGGGTTACCGCTTGGTTCAGCGCACCAGTGGAGGGTTTTCAAAGCCAGGAGCTTGGACCCACCCGGACAGTAGAGAAGACGCACTTCCGGCGGACGGAGCGCGCCGGACGGAGCGCCCCGGACGGAGATTTCGGCGGAACGGAAGTTGCGCGTGTGCGTGCGCAGCCGCAGACAGCTGAGCCGGGAGCTTGCCTACTGAGAGGAGCTTCCGCGGCTGGACGCCAGGCATTCGGGCAGCGGTAGGTGAACGGAGTGCCGGCGGAGGTCGCCTGCGCTCTCCGCCACGCCCCACGTCTGGGACTGGAGGGGCGGCGGTGCCCCGGGAATGCGCGGTGTTCAAGGCGGGGGCTGGCGCGGTGGTTACAGCGCGGACCCTGGAGTCAGACTGTCGGGGTTCGCACCCCAGCCCCGCTTCCTACTCGTTTGTGACCTTGGACAAATCAGCCTTCTTTCCCCCGAGCCTTAGCTTTGTCCCCTGTGAAGTGAGGATGATAGTAGAACCTGCCTCACAGTTGCTGTGAGGATTAAATACGGTAATCCATGGAAAGCGCTTAGCACCACTCTTGACACGTTGTAATCACCCAATGAAGTGGGATGCTTTATTGTTTATGTTAAGATGAGGCTTTTGTCTCATCGTTATTGTCGACTGCCAATTAATGTAGACCCCCACCGAGACCCCCTACATTGTGCTATGCAAGCATTTTGTTCGTATTGTCACATTTGATCCTCACAACAGACATGGAGATAGGTGCTGTAATAGGTACTATTATTCCCATTTTACACAGGAAATGGAAGCTGCCAGAACTTAAGACGCTTCCACGTGCCCAAAGTTATCTGGCGAGGCAGCAGTTGGGTCAGACTCCGTCTCTCGCGTCTTAACCACAATGCTCTATACCCACCATCAAAGGAGGTGTGGGCTGCAATTGTGCAGTTACTGAAGAATTACTGTATGCCAAGTTAGGCTTTAACATCTTTAATTCTCACAACACCTCTGAGAGGTGGGTATTATTTTTATCCTTACTTTACAGTTGTGGAATTGGTGGCTCAGAGGTAGGAATTTGACTTTCCCGAGGTCACACGGTGACCTCGGGTGACTTTAAAGTTCACACTAAAAGTCTGCTGTTCTCTGTCACTTGAAAGTAGGTTGGCATTGCCCCTGCCTAAAGTGCTGGTAGCATGTACAGCAGGTGATCGGGTTGGAGAAGTAACAGGCCACATCTGCTCATTTTACATGTATAGCACCTGCCATGTTACTAGAATGGGAGATACTAAGAATGTAGAAATGAATGAGATTTTTTCCCTGCTTTCAGAGACCTCCGGCTTACAAGGGATAAGCAGTAATTAACAGCAAAGTGTGATGAGTCTTGTGATAGTTAGAAGGAGGCTTTGGGAACCTAGGGGAGGACCCCTAGACTTTGGCGGTGGTGGCCAGGAAAGGCTTCCAGGAGGAAGCAGAGACCTAAAAGTAGTGTAGGAGTTGGCCAAGTCAGTTGAGCGAAGATACATCAGCCAGAGAAAACAGCATGTGTAAAAGCCTAGAAGCTAGTGAAGATCAGTACAAAGATGTCTGGTATGGCTGGAGTGAGGTAGTCAGGCTGGAGATGTGGGGTCCATTAAGAATATGTGGTGGAAAGTAAGTCTCCACCTTTTGTGCTTTGAGTCACCTAGGTTCCTTCCTGGGAGGCACCCTCTGTTTCTTATGCATTCTAGAGATATTGTATGTATTTACAAATATGAACCTGAATATTCATGTCTTCTTTCCTACACAGATTTCTGGATGGCCCGTTATATCTAGTATAACACTTTGCTTCTTTGCTTTTTTGTCATGTATAGATTCAACCTCACTTTCTAACGGTTGCATCTTATTCCATTGTATGGATGTACTGTGACTTATTTAACTAGTCCCCTATTGATGACATTTAGATCTTTTCCGTTTCTTTGCTATTAGAAACACTGCTGCATCAAATATCCTTATGCATAGGTTATTTTGCACATGAGTCTATCTGTAGGATAAATACCTAGGAATGGAACTGCTTGGTCAAAGGGTTTTTGTGTGTTTTTTTTTTAATTAATTTTTATTGGAGTATAGTTGATTTACAGTATTGTGTTAGTTTCTGCTGTATAGCAAAGTGAATCAGTTATACATATACATCTATTCAGTCTTTTTTAGATTCTTTTCCCACATAGGTCATTACAGAGTACTGAGTAGAGTTCCCTGTGCTACACAATAGGTTCTTATTAGTTATCTAGGGTTTGTGTGTTTGTAATTTTGATGGAAGGTGGTAAATTGCTCTCTGTAAAGGTTGTGCCATTTTCCATCCCTCCCCCCGCAGCCATATGTGAGAGAGTCTGGGTGGGAAGTTTGAAGAGCAGTAATCTGAGACTCTTGGAGGTCAAAAGTAGTCACCGATCAGGCATATGGTGCCCCCATGTTAGATACTTCCCTTTTGAAGGAACCCAAAAGAAGATGCCCTCAGTAAATGGTTTCACAGTGTGGGGAGGCGGTGTAGCAAGGTGGCTAGGGGCACAGGCTTTGTTTTAATAGAGACCTTTATTTGAATCCCGACTCTGCTGCTTACTGGCTGTGGGAGCTTAGGTAAGTCCCTCAGCCTCTCTGTCTATTTCCTCCTCTCTGAATGGAGATAATAATAGTGTCTGTTGCCTATGTTCCTCAGGATGCTGTGAAGATTTAAAGAGCTGATACACGTAAAGCCCTTGGAACTGTTCCTGGCACAAGATACTACTTTGTTATTTTGTCAGGGCTTCTCATTTCATCTCTACAACCCCTTTGTTTTAGAAACAGACTGCCTGGATTTGCATCTCATCTCTGGCACTTCTTTGTGTGATATTTGGCAAGTTGCCTCAGTTTTTTCACCTGTAAAATATTATTAAGGGGACAATATTATTAAGAGTACCTTCTTGGGTTTTTGTGATGATTAAATGTATTAATACACTTGGAAGTGCTTAGAGCAGTGCCCTGTATATAGTGTTCAATAAATATTGGTGATGTCTGTCATTCTCTTGCAGTCTTTGGGCTGTTTTAGTGCCATGCATCCTTTACAGTGTGTCCTCCAAGCGCAGAGATGTCTGAGGTGGGGGCCCTTGACCTCTGTGTGCTGGCTGCTGCTCAGGACCTGCAGGGCACACAGTGGTGTCCGCAGCTCTGCATGTCCCAGTCCAGAGACGCGGCAGGAGGATGGAGTTTGGAAGGATTTCAGCTCCAGGCTGGCCACTGGACCGACTTTTCAGCATTTTTTAAGAAGTGCTTCCGTTCCTCAAGAGAAACCGTCTACTCCAGATGTGGAGGACCCACCCCCATATCTCACAGTGGATGAACTTTTAGGAAGGCAGAGAAAAGGTTGGTTTTACTTTACTTCTCTTTGGACTTCCTGCTTTACTCCTTTCCAGCATCCATAGTCTAATTCTTTCTTTCTTTATTTTTTTGGCTACGTTGGGTCTTCATTTCTGCAGTCACGCTTTCTGGGCTACTCTTGATTGCGGGGTGCGGGCTTCTGATTGCAGCGGCTTCTCTTTTTTGCAGAGCATGGGCTCTAGGCATGCGGGCTTCAGTAGTTGCAGCAGGCGGGCTTCAGTAGTTGTGGCGCGTGGGCTCAGTAGTTGCAGCATGAGGGCTCCAGGGCACGCAGGCTTCAGTAGTTGTGGCGCATGGGCTTAGTTGCTCCGTGGCATGTGGGATCTTCCCGGACCAGAGCTCGAACCCATGTTCCCTGCGTTGGCAGGCGGATTCTTAACCACTGTGCCACCAGGGAAGTCCCATAGTCTGATTCTTAACAGGTCTTTTATTACAGACCTGGCTTTGGAGGGTTAACAGAGTGGGAAGGCTGCTAAGTTATGGAATCATCAGACTCTACCAAGTAACAATAATATAAAGAAACTTATAGTTTGGGTACACGCAACTTGGGGGTAGAAGTCCTGGGGAGTCCTCTCTTTGGTTACTTTTGGAAACCCTTATGATCTCTATTCTGATTTTTAGATCATCCTAAGTTATAAGGTAGGTTTCATAATTGGTGCTGTAGAAAATCATTATGCTTAGGCAGAGGTTTTCTGAGAAACATAATGCACTGAGTTAAAATGCCTTTAAAAAAATGTTTGAGGGCTTCCCTGGTGGCACAGTGGTTTAGCATCCGCCTGCCAATGCAAGGGACACGGGTTCAAGCCCTGGCCTGGGAAGATCCCACATGCTGCGGAGCAACTAAGCCCATGCGCCACTACTGCTGAGCCTGCGCTCTAGAGCCCGCGAGCCACAACTACTGAGCCTGCGTGCCACAGCTACTGAAGCCTGCGCGCCTAGAGCCCGTGCTCCGCAACAAGAGGAGCCACGACAATGAGAAGCCCGTGCACCGCAACGAAGAGTAGCCCCCGCTCACCGCAACTAGAGGAAGCCCGCACACAGCAATGAAGACCCAACACAGCCAAAAATAAATTAAAAAAAAAAAAAAAAAAGTTTGAAGAGACATTAAGAGACAACCAGACCTCTCCCCTTTTGCACTGTTTCAAAAAAAAATTTCCCTTTATAATTCTTAATGATTTGGTTGCAGTCATATGGTGCAAATTATTTGTAATGTGCTATTTTCATTTAATATTCTTCCAAATACTAGTCTTCATAATTAAATTTAAAAACATTGCTGCAAAATATCACATGCTGTACCATGATGTTTTCCAATTGTTGGGACATTAGGTTGTTTCAAAAATTTTTATATTATAAATAACACTATAATAAGTGCCTCATATATATGTATACAGATACATGCATATATAGATAGCTTTGCTTCTTTAAAAATTTTTTTCTGGAATAAATTTCTAGGAGTTGAATTGGTAAATCAAGGAGTCTGTATACCTTGTGACTCCTGCTCGGTATTTTGTAGTCCTTTAAAATTTGTTGTTCCCTTCAGTCTCTCCCTGACATAAGTTTGGTGTTTTCTTTTTTTAGACAAGGGAAGTGAGCCAAGGAAGGTTTAAAAAAAAATCCTGATTGTTTCTTTCTTTTTTAAAAAAAATTACTGCTCTTTTCTATTGGTTTTCATGTGATTGTCCTTCAACTTTTAACTCCATTTAGAATTTATTTGGGTTTGTGGATTAGAGTGCGTTGGTGGGCGCAGGGGTTGAAATAGGAATTTAGTTTGAAGGGTCTTGCTATGGTGTGAAATTGAGGTTCTTATAGCTTTGTGCAAATGTGTTTTATGTCATGTTAGCCATGCTTGCTTTCATTTAAGACGTTTGAAGTTACTGTAGGAAGTTGCCTCATTTTTATTTTGTGGCTTTATGTACCCTCTGGCCACTGCTGCTCCCTCCAGAGTCTGGAGAACCTCATTTTAAGAAGGAGGAGCGTAACATATGGATTTTTTTTTTTTTAATAAATTTATTTGTTTTATTTATTTATTATTTTTGGCTGCGTTGGGTCTTCGTTGCTATGCATGGGCTTCTCATTTCAGTGGCTCCTCTTGTTGCGGAACATGGGCTCTAGGCACGCGGGCTTCAGTAGTTGTGGCTTGCGGGCTCTAGAGCGCAGGCTCAGTAGTTGCGGCGCACGGGCTTAGTTGCTCCGCGGCATGTGGGATCTTCCCGGACCAGGGCTCGAACCCGTGTCCCCTGCATTGGCAGGCGGATTCTTAACCACTGCGCCACCAGGGAAGCCCTAACATGGATTTAAATTTATTTCCCCCCAGGTTGATAATTATTGTCAACTAGTCCTCCCTTTTCTAATTGTTTTTATAACCATATTTCCTGATTGTCAGGTGCATGTTTTCTCCATTTTTAAATGATACGGCTTGTAATTGGTGTGTGTATATAATGTAGTATTTCTTTTGTTCTGAAAGGCTGTCATTAATTTGGGGGTACATCTGGCAATTAATGATGCCTTAGAATTGAGGCAACAGGGGACTTAGCGGCTAACCAGTTGCCTCAGGTGTTTCTGGGGCATTTGGGGAAGAGACCTTTTGAGACATGTGGTCCCTTTTCATCTGCCTACAACGGAATTGCCCTCTCATTGCAGTCTACTTTGAGACCTATGGCTGCCAGATGAATGTGAATGACACAGAGATAGCCTGGTCCATCTTACAGAAGAGTGGCTACCTCCGGACCAGTAACCTTCAGGAGGTATACACATTTCCTGCTTCCCCTTGTTTCCAGGGCGAGATTCTGCATGTGTGCCAGTTCTTGGGTGGAGTTTCAGGAACAGGCTATGGCCTAGTGAGAGTGAGTTCCCTTGAGGAAAGTGTGTAGTATGGGACCGAGGTGTACTTTTGTTGCAGTTATTTTTGAAACTTTTAAGGTGGTGCTTACCTTCAGGCAAGGAACTAGGTTAAAAATGGGCCGTGAGGAGGAGGGGAATGGGAAGTTAGTGTTTAATGGGTACAGGTTTTAGTTGGGGAAGATGAAATAGTTGTGGAGGTTGATGGTGGTGATAGCTGCACAGCAGTGTGAATGTACATAATGCTACTGAACTGTACACTTAAAAATGGTTAAAATGGTAAATTTTATGTTATGTGTGTTTCACCACAATCTGAAAAAAAAAAAGGGCTGTGGGCAGTGATTCTAAAAGGTTAATTTCAAAGATCATAATTTTCCTTTTTTTCCTTGCTCTCCACCCAGGCTGATGTGGTCCTCCTTGTCACATGTTCTATCAGGTGGGAATTTGTTCTTTACCTAGAGAGTGAATATATCTTATATAATAATGCCAGAGCCAACGGTGCCACGCTGGCCCTACCTATGGAGATGAGCCAGTGGATTTGCAGTTTTACACCAGTAGAGATAGTAACGATAGAATGGTCAGCATTTGCTAAGCGTGGACTGTGTGTCAGGTCTTGTACTGAGTACTATACGTGCACTAACTAATTGTCACAACAACCCTATGAGGTAGGTGCTGTTATCAAACTCATTTTATTGATGAGGAAACCGAGAGTGTGCTGAGTTGCCCAACTTTTTCTTGGGTTATTCTTGCAGCCAATGGCACATGTTTATGATGTACCTCACATCATAAGGGCTAGGTACCGTCAGTAGTTAGGGACAGAGTTCTGAACAGAGATGGGTGGCATCCATCAGAAGTGAACATACCCTGTTTATTACTTTGTTTCTGTGTACAAGGCATGTTGGTGTTATGTTTCCTCAGCTGGCTATACTGTCAATTAATTAATCCAACATTTTTGTTCTGAGGGTCTTTGCTGCAAGACATTGGACTAGGTTCTTTGGGAGATTCAGAAATGAACCCTTCCTCCATGGAGCCTGACTTTAAGGAGTCTGGTCTGATATGGAAACTAAGACAGATACACAAATAGCTCTAATATCTGGCAGAAAGCACTAGGTATAAAAATCAAACAGTAAAAAGGAGAAATTGCTGAGTACAGGGAATAGAATAGTTAAAGTGACAGGAGAACAAACTCTCCAACAGAAGAGAGTTGGGGAGGGTTTTGTGGAGTAGGTTGTTTTTGATTTTGGTTTAAAGGCTTGTCAGGATTTGGAGATGTGCAGGGAGGGCGTCATTCTAGGAATAGTTTTGGCCACACCGCATGGCTTTCAGGATCTTAGTTTCCCAACCAGGGATTGAACCTGTGTCTTTGCAGTGAAAGCGTGGAGTCCTAACCACTGTACTGCCAGGGAATTCCCATTCTTCCCATTGTCTTGCTCTTTTAGATTGCTTTGTAGTTTATTTTCAGGTTCAGGTCTACCTTTTTCGACCTCTGCAGGGAGAAGGCTGAACAGACCATCTGGAATCGTTTACATCAGCTCAAATCCTTGAAGTCAAAACGGCTCCGCTCCCGAGTGCCTCTGAGGATTGGGATTCTAGGTATCTGGTAATTTGCAGATTTTGTGAGTTTTGTGAGACTTGGGCTCCATGTAGCTTTATATGCTAGGGTTTCCCTTAGAGGCTGGATTCCCAGTGGTGAAGAAATCTTATACAATCTTATACATGCCATTCAACTCTTATACTTAATGTTAGAGGCTGTAGGATTAAATGAGATAAAGCTCATGAAAGGGCTTTTCTTAGTGCCTTAAAATAATAGGTACTGTACTCAGAAAGTGATCTGTCCTTACTAGTCTGATGGGGCTCATGGTGGCACAGAGTAGTGGATAGGAGAGAGTTTGGAGTCTGAAGGGACAGCTTGAATTTACCACGTAGGCACCTTTTATCTTGACTCCTGAAGCATGCCCAAGTGAAGATCTAATTATTCACTGACCAGTATAATAGCCACTAGCCACATGTGGTCATTTAAATTTAATTACACTTAAATAATATTAAAAATTCACTTCTTCAGTCTCACTAGCCACATATCGACTGCTCAGTAGCCACACTTGACTAGTGCTACCAGTTTGAACAGCGTAGGTAAAGCACATTACCATTGTCTTAGAAAGTTCTATTGGACAGCTCTGGTATAGATAGCTGGGAGGCATATTTCAAAAATAAATATTCTGTACCCTCATGGTCCCAGAATTTAGTCAATGTACTTAACCTTAAAATAGGCTGTGTCCATTGTGGAATAGTTAAATTAATTCTTCTTGATGATGGGTCGAAACACAGGTTGGAGCATATCCTTTATTACACAGATTAATGTACTAAGTGATGCAGGAGGATGGAAAGATTAGCTAGAATGTTTTGTTCCATTCCAGTTCCTTCATTATAGAAGCCCCTGGGTATATATCTGTTAGGAATGTCAGAAATCCCCCAAATAGTTTTTTTCTTTTAATTGTGGTAAAGTATATGTAACATAAAGTTTACCATTTGGACCCCTTTTAGATGTACAGTTCAGTGGTATTAAGTACATTCACATTGTTGTGCAGCCATCACCTCCATCCATTTCAGGAACTTTTTCATCTTCCCAATCTGAAACTCCACACTAATTAAGTAATGACTCCCCATTCCTCCCTCACTTCAGTCCCTGGCAACCACCATTCTACTCTCTGCCTCTGTGAATTTTACTGCTCTGGGTACTTCATATAAATGGAATCATACAACATTTTGGTGACTGGCTTTTTTCACTTAGCATAATACCCTCAAGGTTCATCCAGGCTGTAGCTTGTGTCAGAATTTCCTTCCTTTTTAAGGCTGAATAATATTCCATTGTATGTATATATCACATCTGTTTATGGATGCTCGGATTGCTTCCACTTTTTGGCTATTGTGAATGATGCTGCTATACACAGTTGTACAGCGAAGAATAGTTCTTAAACCAGTGTTTTTAAAGGGTTTTTGTTTAATAAAATGGATTTTTAAATTGTATAGTTTTACTAATAACAGTGGTGTTCTTGATTATGGAAGATACCAGCGTAGATGGATAACTCATTTCTTATAGGTTTTAATAAGTATTATGGGCAACAAGAGGGATAAAGTATGTAAGTGCAGTTGTATATAAATAAGTTTTATTTTAATAAATAAGTTCCTGACACAAAATAGTTTTTATTTGTAGCACCAAGTAATTTTCAATTGAAAAAAGAAGTGGTTCATGTCTAGAAAGGTTTTTGGATGGTGGTTTCATTTTTTTCCAGGCATTTCATTGAATTGCTATAGAGCTGTTTTCCTGTGGTTTTCTTATATAGGAATATGCAGGTTCCAGAGGTATAGAAGTGTTGGGCAAATTTGAAGGATGATGCTAAACTCCTAGAGAAGTTTTTGTGACCTGGTCTCTGATCCAGCTGGAGAGAATGTGTACTAAAAAGAAGTTGTGAGACGAGATGAATTTGGGAACAGGTCTTAGCTTATTTCTTTTCCCTCCCAGGCTGCATGGCTGAGAGATTGAAGGAGGAGATCCTCAACAGAGAGAAAATGGTGGATATTTTGGCTGGTCCAGATGCCTATAGGGACCTTCCTCGGCTGCTTGCTGTTGCCGAGTCAGGCCAGCAAGCTGCCAATGTTCTGCTCTCTCTGGATGAGACCTATGCTGATGTCGTGCCAGTCCAGACGAGCCCCAGTGCCACTTCTGCTTTTGTGTGAGTCACTGACCAAGAGATGGGGAGTCAGCTTCTCCTTTCTTACTTTTAAAATAACATGTTAATTTTATTACATTAAAAAAATTAATGCACGTAGTACAAAAAACTGAAGACAATAGATGGTATAGTAAGACTCCCTCACACCTGTCATCCTCAGTCTCCTAGGCTACCTCTCAGAGGCAGCCATGTTAGGAGTTTCTTATATAATCCTTTCAGAGGTATTCTTTGCACATGCATTCATGTATATAATATGGAATCTTTCCTACCCTCCCTTCTATACTCTTATTATTTTTTTCACTTAAAATATCTAGGGCTTTCAGAATCTTTTTTTCCCCTCCTCTGATCTTTTAAGTTAAAAAAAGAAGATCTGATGACAAAATAGTTCATGTTTGTTGAAGAATATGTGGAAAGATAGAAAAACACAAAGAAGAGAGTAAGGATTATCTATACTCCTACTAGCTAATGATAAACACTATTATCAGTTTGGTGTGTATCTGTTCTTCTGTGTTTGTGTGTGTATGCTTTGTGTATATTTATTTATAAAAATTGGCTCTTGGTGTACTTGGTTTTACAACCTTTTCATATTTAAAATAATGTACATTTGTTATATCATGAAATTTTCTCTAACAGATTGGCAAATAGGCTTATAGCCTATTTTTGTAAATAAAGTTTTATTGTAATACAGCCATACCCATTTATTTATATATTGTCTGTGGCTGCTTTTGCCACTACAATATCAGAATTGGGTAGTTGTGAGGAGGATGAGTCTCTACTGTATAGTCTGCAAAACCTCAAATATCTACCATCTGGTTTTTTACGGAAAAAGTTTGCCAACCTCTCATTTTAATGGCTATCCAATACTCTGTAGTTGGAATGCTTTATAAAAATTAATAGCTAACATTTATTTAACAGTCCTTCAGTGAACATCTTTACTATACATCTATCCATCATTATTTCCTTAAGATAAATTTAGGCTTTCATATACATGATGCAATGAAAGAGGGTGATGTAACTTAGATACTTAGCATTTGGATCAGGAATGAGTGAGAGATGCAGAACCTTGTGTTTTAAATCCAAGGTCTCCATTCCTAATACACTCTTTATAATATTTATTTTTTTCTGCTCTAGATTTAAAGAGTTCAAAAATATCTAAATATAAACAGTAGAGAGTTCAGGTGTGGTACGTCTGCAACCCGTTCCTTCACCACTGCGGTCCCTTAGGGTAACCACTGCATCCACCAATTACAGTTTGGTTTATATCCTGTGATTAACACATAATAATTTTTTTTTTTTTGGCCGTGTTGTGCAACTTGTGGGATCTCATTTCCCCGACCAGGGATTGAACCCAGGCCACGGCAGTGAAAGCCTGGAATCCTAACCACTAGGCCACCAAGGAACTCCCCATAATAGTTTTTAAAGATAAAAAATGTCTGCTTTATTGCTTCTTAGATCTCCAACTGGTCCAGTGTGAGCCTGTTGCCAAGAGAATTCAGAGCCAGAGGATAATGCCAAGGGAGCTGCTCCTTGGGTTGGACCAGGCCATCCTGCTCCTGTTACTAAGTTCTGGTGCTTTCCTCCCCAGGTCTATCATGCGAGGCTGTGACAACATGTGCAGCTACTGCATTGTTCCTTTCACACGTGGCCGGGAGAGGAGTCGGCCTGTTGCCTCCATTCTGGAGGAAGTGAGGAAGCTTTCTGAGCAGGTGAAAAATTCTCCAGCCCTTCTTATTGTGAGCGTGTTTGCGGGAGGATGAGGACAACCTTTCTAGTTTTGCAACCTGTGCTGTCTCTAAGCTGTACAAGTTTAGAACCATACCTGGCCAGAAAGAAATACCTGGGTGTACATCTTGGGTTTGCTGCCCAGGAATTATAGGCAGATCCACTGAGAGGTTTGCTCAGGTGGCAGCACAGTAGAATGGAGAAAGCATGAATCAGATGATTGTGAATTCTGGCTCCACCATTCTCTGGCTTGATGCCCTGGCATAGGTCACTTAACTATCTTCTTCAAAACACAGTTTCCCCATCTATGAAAAGAGGGTAGATACCTTCTTTGCTAGGTTATTGGAAGGATTGTTACTGGAAGGACAATTGTTACTGGCACTTAATAAGTTTTTAGAGAATGATTTATTAGTCTGTCTTTGTATTCTAGGCTATTCCCAAATTTCTTGTTCATTTTATCACTGAGCCAGCTCACTAGTTGAGGGACAGAGGTTAGGTGAGGGTAGTGAATCAGATCAGAGGCCAGAGGGGAGATATCTCCTGCCTTCCTCCTATTGGGAGCTGGTCCCTCAGGCCTTGAGGTCTCTCCCTAACCCTAGGCCCTAATATTCCAGCCCTGCAAAAGAAGACAATAGGTGGGAATATGGAGCTTTTCTTCCACTTGAGTCTCTGTGTTTTCTTACTTGCTTCGCTTAGGAACCATGCGAGGCTAGCCCCTGCTCCAGTTCTAAGTCAGCAGTTTGCCTTTGTGCACTCTGGCACGCTCTCTTCTCCCATCCCCAGATTCTCAGTTCCCTGATTTGGTCTCTGGCTGCTCACAGGCACTGTGAGTATTCTTCATACCTTACCTCTCCCAGTGCTATCTAAAGTGGTCTAAAGTGGTCTCCTTCCTCTCCCCTTCCAGCTCCCCAACCGTACCAAAACTCACTCCTTTGGGATGGAGATATTCTGTTTAAATAGACTGAGGTGATGACAAAAACCCCCTAACTTTTCTAGGTTATTTGCGTATGAAAGAATGAACTTAATAACATTAAAGTGAATCTTAGTGAATTCAAAGACTTTGACTTATGAAAAATTAAGATTCTGCATTGTGTGTGTGTTTTTAAAAATTAATTAATTAATTTGGCTGCATTGGGTCTTAGTTGTGGCACTTGGGATCTTCGTTGTGGCATGCAGGATCTTTCGTTGCAGCGCATGGGCTTAGTTGCCCCGCAGCATGTGGGGATCTTAGTTCCCTGACCAGGGATCGAACCCGTGTCCCCTGCAGTGGAAGCGTGGAGTCCCACCCACTGGACTGCCCGGGAAGTCCTTGAAATTTAATAATTGTTACATTTTGCTATATTTATTTTTTTTGTTAAGTATCTCAGAGTACAGCATGACATTTCACCGTTAAGTAATTGTGCATCCCTAAAAAAAAATAAGGATATTTTCAATACCATTAATTCCTCTAACAGGATTAACAAAAAACGCTAAGTATCTTTTCATTTTAGTCCACTCATATTCAAATTTTCCCAATTGTCCCATAACTCTTTTTTTCATTTGGTCATTACATCTCTTTATATGTGTGTGTGTTTTACTTAGTTTTATATCTTACTATCTTTTAAAAAAATATTCTGGTTTGGAATAACTTCAAACTTTTCTTTTCTGTAAGAAAAGTTGCAAAGATAGTTACCTCTAATGTTAACATCTCACTTAACTTTGGTACATTTCTTAAAACTAAAAGATTAGCATTGGTATATTATTGTTAACTGACTTCAGACTTTATTCTGATTTTGCCAGTTTCCCCACTAATGTCTTCTTCTGGATCCAATCCAGGATCCACATTGCATTTAGTATATCCTGTTTTTTAAGCTAACATTATGTCACAACTTGTAAAAATAAATAGTCTTTATGGAGACTCGGGTTTTGACAGTTAAATGCATTGCATGGTCCTGGAGTGGGATTCTAATCAGGGAAAAAAAATGTTTAAAAAAATTACATATTTTTATGTGATTGTGATCTCACTGCCTAAGCAAGTTTGTATCCTGTTTGTAACAGTGTGAACATTTTCTCATGTCATTAACAGCTTTTAATTTATTTTTGTAGTTGTGTGGCCTTCCTTGGTATGGATGCACTATGATTTACTTGTAGGACAGCAGCTTTCAAATTGCTTTCAGTTCTTCCTCTGTTAAAACAGTGCTGTGTAGAAGTACATCTCTATGCATTAATCTTTGTCCATCTTAATAGTTATATCCATAAGATAAATTTCTAGACATGCCATTGCTGAATAAAGATTAAGAAAAAAAGTTATAAAGGACATAGTATGGACAGTTGGTAAAAATTTGACTTATGGAATGTGGATTAGATAATATTAGCAATATTTCTGATTTTGATAATTGTCCTGTGACTACTATCATATAAGAAAATATTCTTATATGCTGAAATATTTAGAAGTAAAAGAGTATGATGTTTGCAACTTATTCTCAGAAGACTTAGAAAAATGTGTGCTTGTGTGTGTGTGTAGAGAGAGAAAGTATATACATGAGTGTGTGAATGTGAATAATAAAGAAATAGGGCACAATGTTAACAGTTATTGAATCTGGGCAAATAGTGTATGGGAGTTTTTTTTTTTAATTAAAAAAAATTATTTATTTGGCTGTGTTGGGTCTTAGTTGTGGCATGTGGGATCTTTTCGTTGCAGCGCATGGGCTCTTTGTTGCGGTGCGTGGGTTTCTCTAGTTGTGGCACGTGGGCTCCAGAGCACGTGGGCTCAGTAGTTAAGGCACACGGGCTCTCCAGTTGTGGTGCATGGGCTCCAGAGTGCACGAGCTCAGTAGTTGCAGCGCGGGCTTAGTTGCCCCACAGCACGTGGGATCTTAGTTCCCTGACCAGCGATTGAACCTGCTTCCCTAGCATTGGAAGGCGGATTCTTAACCACTGGTCCACCAGGGAAGTCCTGGGAGTTTTTTATACCATTGCGATTTTTCTGTAAGTTTGAAATTATGTCAAAATAAAATTATAAAAAATAGTCTTTATAGAAACCATTATTCTTCTTTCTGAAATTTTACAATGCAGATTATCAGACAGACAGGTTGAAAGACTAGTCTAATAAACATGATTATTAACATTTTGTCGTGTGTCCTTTATCTGCCTCTCTCTATAGATATATAAATATATTTTTTCTGAACCATTTGAAAGTAAGTGGTAGTCATCAGGCCACTTTGCCCTGCATCCGTCAGTATGTGTCTTCTCAGAATAAAGAATTTTCCCCACCATAACCATAATACCATTATCATTTGTAGGAAGTTTAACAATTAACTAATATTCTCTAACATGCAGCCCATATTCAAAATTTATTAATTTATCCAAAAATATCTTATTACTGTTCTGTTTGCAAACCAAGATCCCATCAAGATTTGTACAGTTTTGTTTGATTGTATTGTAATATTTCTTCAATCTCTCTTAATCTAAAACAGTCCTTTCACTTTTTTGTTGTGTGTCTTAAATGATGCATTAGACATGTCTGGATTTGTCTGACTGCTTCCTCATGGTGTCATTTAAAATACTCCCCTGAATTCTGGTAAACTGGAAGTTAGGTGTAAAAGCTTGATGGGATTTAGACTAAATATTTTTGGCAAGAATACTTCATAGGTGATGGTTATATAACATTCAGTGGACAGAACGGTGTCATAATTTGATTTTTGGTGTTATAAATTAACAATTATTATTGAACATGGGGCTTGAATCCAGCTTTTTTGCTATTCTAAAAAATGCTTTGAAGATTTTTTACATAAGGTTTTATTCTGAAGTTCAGTTCTTCAGACAAGATGCCCAAGCATGAAATTATTGGGTTAAAGACAGAGTACATTTATGGATGGCTCTTGGTAGGTTTAGCTAATTTTAGTTAGTGATTTGGTATGAAGCTGCCAAACGTGTTTTAAAATTGCTTCCAGTATATTTATTTTCCCTTCTTCAGGGGCTGAAAGAAGTGACACTCCTTGGTCAGAATGTTAATAGTTTTCGGGACAATTCAGAGGTCCAGTTCAACAATGCAGTGTCCACCAACCTTAGCCGCGGCTTTTCCACCAACTATAAAGCCAAGCAAGGGGGCCTTCGTTTTGCTTACCTTCTGGATCAGGTCTCCAGAATAGATCCTGAAATGAGGATTCGTTTCACCTCTCCCCACCCCAAGGACTTTCCTGATGAGGTGAGTATTGAGAGTTTACTGTGTCGAACTGACATCAGTATCCTTAAGCATGCCAAAGGCTGCAGCCAGTAGCATGCAGCAGAGGCATCCGTCCTCAGAGGATCAGGGGATCCTGTGGTGTATTACTATATTGCCCTCTGAATCTACCCATCCTTTGGAAAGATTTGAAGTCTGCCAAGGTGGAGGCAGGTAAAGGACTGATATTAAGACCACCAGTGGGACCATGAGGGCTGTGTGGAGAGAGGTTTTATTACAGGATGTTGTGGGAAGGACAGGTGGGGGGCAGTGTGATGCATTGTGAAACAGTCTAGACTTTGGCCTCAGAGCTGAGTTCAGTCCTGGCTCTTCCACTGCTTTACCAGTAGGGGTGACCTTTTCAACTTGTCATCTTTGTTTGTAAAATGGTTAATAATCACTTCCTGCTTTGGGTTATTGGGAAATAGATATAATGGGTAGGACATACTCGGCAATGTGCTTGGCATGTAGTATGTAGCTCACGTGTGAAACCTTTTTTTGGAAGGTTTTTTGTGTTGGTGAAATGTCTGTTTTTTGGCCCCACCCCTACTTTTTCTCCTCTGTGTTGTTTGTCTTACTGAGTTGTGAAAGTTCTTTATGTGTTCTTGATACAAATCATTTGTCAGTATATTTTTTTCAGGTATTTTCTTCTAGTTTTAGTTCCTTGATGATATCTTTTAAAGTGGCTAATTAGTTTGTAAGCTGGATGAAACAAATGCTGTTTTTCCTTTCTGGTCTGTGTTGGCACTACCCCTGTATAGCCCCATGGCTTGAATCTGACCTCTGCTTACTTTCTTCACTCTTTGAAAGCAGAGATGCCATCAGGTGAAATGTCTGGGACAGGCAGAACGTGGGTTGAGCAAAAGTAAAGATTTTCGGTAATTTATGTGTTTGGTTTAGTCAGCCTCTTAATTCTCAAAAATTAACCTTGGTGGAGAAACAGTGGGGGGTGGTATTCCTTTCTGCAAGATTCTTTGGTGAGACTTTGATGACCTTTAATGTGTTCTATTTGATCAGGTTCTGCAGCTGATTCATGAGAGGGACAATATCTGTAAACAGATCCACCTACCAGCCCAGAGTGGAAGCAGCCGTGTATTGGAGGCCATGCGGAGGGGGTCAGACTTGCTTGGGGCGGGGGGGCATCCCATACCTTTCCATGTTTCCTTAAGGATCAAGCAGTGTCTAAGAACCTAGTGTAGTGTGTGGCACACAGTAGCTGCTCACTAAATATTTATTACATGAGTAAACCCATGGACATTATAACTTGCTTCTGTTCATTCTATAAGTATAGACTGAGGACTAGATCACTCATTTCATTTGTTTAGCATGTGTTTCATTATGCACCTACTGTGTGGCACACTGAGATTTTAATCCTTTAGCTTTTAACATTAAAGTTTTTTAGGTCTTAGAATTTAAATATAGCTCCATGTGTTCACTCACTTTGGGAATAGTAAGTATAGCAAAGATAAGACTGAAAGGAGCATGTGACAAATGGCAAGCTGTATGGAACTAGTAATTTCTTTGTATTCCACATTGGCAAAGAGTTTTAGAGATATTAAATGTTAATTTGTCTTCATTTCTTAGTTAAATAAAAACATCTATTTAGAGTAATTTATGTTCTTGAATTAAAATTTTATAGGCTCTGGATTAGGTTATAGTACAGGATTTGGATCAAAAGGACTCTTCTGGATACTTACTCTTGTACTGTCCTATGTGAATGAGAAGTAATTACATGTGATTAGTTCATAGTGTTATCTTCTTATATCATTCATTTAAAGAAGATTGGTTCATCTAAGCTTTTTCTTTTTGTTCTTTATTGCAGATACTCAAGAGAAGCTTATGTGGAATTAATTCATCATATCAGAGAGTCTATCCCAGGTACATTTAAGAAACACATTTTGCTGAGCACATTACTCTACCAGTGACCCTAGTCTTCTTGGTCAGATACAGGCAACACCTGTGGTAGTACATTGTGTCACCTTTCTCACTTCTTTTGCTCCTCTTCATTTCTCTCTTTCTTTTTACTTCTTTCCGATTTTTTAATATCTTGGTCTTGCTAGATATACTCAGAGGTGTAGATTAGCTTGTGGCCTCAGGTACTAAAGGGATTCCTTTTCTATAGTCTTTGTGTTTCTGAACATATGAGAGAAACCTTGTTCCTGCTCGTTAGCTGGCAAAGTTATAGTCTAAATTAGTTCTGATTTGGGAGCAATTGATATCTTTAAAAATGTGTACTTAGAGGTAATTCCTTTCTTGTTATCATAACCCTTACTCCCCTTTCTCCTTTCCCTTCCTCGGAATAAAATTACTCTGTAAGTCTTTTAGTTTAGATTTGTTGACAATGTCTACATTGTTTTACAAATTTCTAATTATTGTAACTTGTGTTCTGTACCAATACTTTCATTTGGATAGGGCAGAATAGTGTGGAGGTTCTCTGGGCTGCGGTTTCCTCATCTGTAACATGGAGTTAATAGTACTCACCTTATTGGATTGTTGGGATAATTAAATAAATTAAAGTGTGTTGGAACATTGTGTTTAACTTCAAAAGTATATGTTTGGATGAGGTACTGAAACATTCTGCATGATAGATCGCATGCTGGGTCACGCGAACCACGGTAAATTTAAGAAAACTGAAGTCATATCAAGCATCTTTTCTAGCCACAACATTGTGAGATTAGAAATCAACTACAAGAAAAAAACTGTAAAAAACACAAACACATGGAGGCTAAAAAATGGATCGCTGAAGAAATCAAAGAGGAAATCAAAAAATTCCTAGATACAAATGAAAATGAAAACATGACGATCCAAAACTTTTGGGACACAGCAAAAGCAGTTCTAAGAGGGAAGTTTATTTATTTATTTATTTATTTATAAAAATTATTTATTTATTTTTATTTGGTTGTGCCAGGGCTTAGTTGTGGCAGGTGAACTCCTTAGTTGCGGTTCGCTGGCTCCTTAGTTGCAGCACGCGGGCTCCTTAGTTGTGGTATGCGAACTCTTAGTTGCGGCATGTGTGTGGGATCTAGTTCCCTGACCAGGGATCGAACCAGGGCCCCCTGCATTGGGAGCGCAGAGTCCTAACCACTGCAGCACCAGGGAAGTCCCTAAGAGGGAAGTTTATAGCAATATAATCTTATCTCAGGAGATAAGAAAAATCTCAAACCACCTAACCTTACACCAGAAACAACTAGAGAAAGAACAAACAAAACCCATAGTTTGTAGAAGGAAAGATATCTTAAAGATCAGAGCAGAAATAAATGAAATAGAGATGAAGAAAACAACAGAAAAGATAAATGAAACTAAACCTGGTTCTTTGAAAAGATAAACAAAATTGATAAACCTTTGGCCAAACTTATCAAGAATATAAGGGAAAGGGCTCAAATCAATAAAATTAGAAATGAGGGAATTCCCTGGCAATCCAGTGGTTGGGACTTCTTGATTCCACTGCAGGGGGCATGGGTTTGTTCCTGGTTGGGGAACTAAGATCCCTAAGATTCCATATGCCATGTGGCACAGCCAAAAAAAAAAAAAAAAAAAAAAAAAGAAATGAAAATGAAGTTACAACTGATACCACAGAAATACAAAGGATCATAAGAGACTACTACAAGCAACTATATGCCAATAAAGTGGACAACCTAGAAGAAATGGTTGAGTTCTTAGAAAGGTACAATCTTCCAAGTCTGAACCAGGAAGAAGTAAAGTATGAACAGACCAATTTCAAGTACTGAAATTGAAACTGTGATTAAAAAACTTCCAACAAGGGACTTCCCTGCTGGCACAGTGGTTAAGAATCCGCCTGCCAAAGCAGGGGATGGGGGTTTGAGCCCTGGTCCGGGAAGATCCCACATGCCCCAGAGCAACTAAGCCTGTGTGCCACAACTACTGAGCCTGCGCTCTAGAGCCTGTGAGCCACAACTGCTGAAGCCCGTGTGCCTAGAGCCTGTGCTCCACAATGGGAGAGGGCACTGCAATGAGAAGCCCGCACACTGCAACGAAGAGTAGCCCCTGCTTGCCACAACTGGAGAAAGCCTGCACACAGCAACGAAGACCCAACGCAGCAATAAATAAATAGATAGACAGACAAACCCACCCCCCAAACTTCCAACAAACAAAAATCCAGGACCAGCTGGCTTCACAGGCAAATTCTGTCAAACATTTAGAGAAGAGTTAACACTTATCCTTCTTATCCTTCTGAAACTATTCCAAAAAATTGCAGAGGAAGGAACACTCCCAAACTCATTCTGTGAGGCCACCATCACCCTGATTCCAAAACCAAAGATACCACAAAAAGAAAATTACAGGCCAGTATCACTGATGAACATAGACGCAAAAATCCTCAACAAAATACTAGCAAACCGAATCCAACAGTACATTGAAAGGATCATATACCATGATCAAGTGGGATTTATCCCAGGGATGTAAGGATTTTTTTCAATATCCACAAATCAATCTGTGATATACCACATTAAGAAATTGAAGAGTAAAAACCATGTGATCATCTCAGTAGATGCAGAAAAAGCTTTTGACAAAATTCTACCCCCATTTGTGATAAAAACTCTCCAGAAAGTGGGCATAGAGGGAACCTAACAACATAATAAAGGCTATATATGACAAACCCACAGCTAACATCATACTTAAGGGTGAAAAGCTGAAAGCATTTCCTCTAAGATCAGGAACAAGACACTTTTATTCAACAGTTTTGGAAGTCCTAGCGCTGGCAATCAGAGAAGAAAAAGAAATAAAAGGAATCCAGATTGGAAAAGAAGATGTAAAACTGTCACTGTTTGCAGATGACATGATGCTATACACAGAAAATCCTAAAGATGCTACCAGAAAACTACTAGAGCTCATCAATGAATGTGGTAAAGTTGCTGGGTACAAAATTAATGTACAGAAATCTGTTGCATTTCTATACACTAACAACAAAAGATCAGAAAGAGAAATTAAACAATCCCATTTACTGTTGCATCAAAAAGAATAAAATACCTAGAAATAAACCTACCTAAGGGGCAAAAGACCTGTACTCTGAAAACTATAAGACACTATAAGATGAAAGTTAAGAAACTATAAGATCAAAGAAATTGAAGATGACACAAACAGATGGAAAGATATACCATGTTCTTGGATTGGAAGAATCAATATTGTCAAAATGATTATACTACCCAAGGCAATCTACAGATTCAGTGCAATCCCTATCAAATTACCAATGGCGTTTTTCACAGAACTAGAACAAGCAATTTTAAAATTTATATGGAAACATAAAAGATGCCGAATAGCCAAAGCAATCCTGAGAAAGAAAAATGGAGCTGGAGGAATCAAGCTCCCTGATTTCAGACTATACTACAAACTTACAGTCATCAAAACAGTATGGTACTGGCACAAAAACAGAAATATAGATCATTGGAACAGGATAGAAAGCCCAGAAATAAACCCACACATCTGTGGTCAATTAATCTATGACAAAGGAGGTAAGAATATACAGTGGAGAAAAGACAGTCTCTTCAATAAGTGGTGCTGGGAAAACTGGACAGCTACATGTAAAAGAATGAAATTAGAACATTGTCTAACAGCATACACAAAAATAAACTCAAAATGGATTAAAGACCTAACTGTAAGACTGGATACTATAAAACTTAGAGGAAAACATAGGCAGGACACTCTTTGACATAAATGGCAGCAGTATCTTTTTTTTTTTTTGGCCATGCCACATGGCTTGAGAGATCTTAGTTCCCCAACCAAGGATTGAACCCAGGCCATGGCAGTGAAAGCGCCAAGTCCTAACCACTGGACCACCAGGGAATTCCTGCAGCAATATCTTTTTGGATCCACTTCCTAAAGTAATGAAGATAAAAACAAAAATAAATGGGAGCTAATTCAACTTAAAAGCTTTTGTACAGCAAAGGAAACCATAAAGAAAACAAAAAGACAAGCCACAGAATGGGAGAAAATATTTGCAAACGAAGCGACTGACAAAGGACTGATTTCCAAGATAGACAAACAGCTCATGCAGCTTAGTATCAAAAAACAAACAGCCCAATCAAAAAATGGGCAGAAGACTTAAATAGACATTTCTCCACAGAAGACATACAGATGGCCAAAGAGCACATGAAAAGCTGCTCAACATTGCTGATTATCAGAGAAATGCAAATCAAAACTACAATAAGGTATCACCTTACACTGGTCAGAGTGGCCATCATCAAAAAATCTTCCAACAATGAATGCTGGAGAGAGTGTGGAGAAAAGGGACCCCTCCTACACTGTTGATGATAATGTAAATTGGTACAGCCACTATGGAGACAACCATATGGAGACAACCACTATGGAGACAACCTTCGTATTGGTACAGCCATTATGAATGCTCCTTAAAAAACTATAGAGCTTCCATATGATCCAGCAATCTTACTCCTGGGCATATATCCCAAGAAAACCATAATTCGAAAAGATGCATGCACCCCAGTGTTCATTGCAGCATTATTTACAGTATCCAAGACATGGAAGCAACCTAAATCTCCATCGACAGGAATGAATAAAGAAGGTGTGGTACATATATACAATGTAATATTACTCAGCCATAAAAAAGAACGAAATAATGCCATTTGCAGCAGTGTGGATGGACCAAGAGTTTATCATACTAAGTGCAGTAAGTTAGACAAAGACAAATAACATATGATGTCACTTACAAGTGGAATTCATAAAATAGATAATCAACAAGGATCTACTATATAGCACAGGGAACTCTACTCAATATTCTGTAATAACCTAAATATATGGGAAAAGAATCTGAAAAAGAATGGATATATGTATATGTAAAACTGAATCACTTTGCTGTACACCTGGAACTAACACAACATTGTAAATCAAATATACCCAAATATAAAATAAAAATAAAATTAAAAAAAAGTTAAAGCAGGACAAATTTGAAAATATGGACTCCTACTGTGTCCCTAAATCCAATATTTGAAGTGAAAAATACCTTTTCTAGCACTGAGGGGAATGTAGACTGAGAAGCCAGGCTCTGGCATGGGAACCTTGTTGATGAGCAGGCCTTTACCTCCTTGCTCTATAATAACTGTTCCGTTTTACTTGCACACGGGTTGGCTAGCTCCAGGGAAGGCCTTACAGGCTCTATCCTTCCCTCTGTAATCCACAGGTACCAAAGGCTTCTCTTGAAGGTAAGCAGCAGTGACATGCTGTCTTTTGTTGTGTGTCACAGGTGTGAGCCTCAGCAGCGATTTCATTGCTGGCTTTTGTGGTGAGACGGAGGAAGATCACCTCCAGACAGTGTCTTTGCTTCAGGAAGTTCAGTACAACATGGGCTTCCTCTTTGCCTACAGCATGAGACAGGTGAGCCCTGGGCTGGGGGAGGAGCTACTTCTATGCTGAGACTGACATCATTCCCGACCAGTTTCTGGTCGATCGTGGACAGCTGGGAAGAAAAGAAAGTGGCAGCGAGGCTGTCCTTGAGAAACCACAAGGATCTTACCATTCATTTCTTTATTTTTTCTAATAAACCTGTCCACCCTTTTATACAGTTCAGCAATTTGAGATGAAAAACAATTGTGCTAATATTCCTCTTCATTAGAATATTTAAAATTATGTTTAGGTTCAGAATTTGAAAGTGGAGGGAGGGGCACTATTCTCTTTAAAAGAAACTGAAAATCTTTTATTAATATGCAGAACTTCTTTTCTGGCCAACAGATGTGATTTGTTTTACAGAGGCTCCTTGTTGCCCTCCTAGCCATCCTCAGCCATTTTTAATTTCCATTTTTCTAGGCCAAGTGAACCCACTGATGTCCACTTTAGAGTTTCTCCTATAACACAGATTCCCAGGAAAGCAAAGCAGAAGGAGATGAGAAAGAAAAGGAAGGGTAATGCATTTTTCCTGCAGAGAGGGGATAGTTCTGGTTGTCTGCCATTTTCTTGATAGTAGGGATGAATTTGCATGGGTCACTTCTCATCCCCGCAGTCACCTCAGGGGCAGCTTGCTGTGTGTTTGGGCTGGAGGCTGAGGGGTCTCTGTGGCCAGGGAAAAGCTATCTGATGAATGATCGAACCATCACTGTCACTCAGCTGTCATCAACCAAGCTAATTCACATCTTTTAAAGCCTACTACCTAGTGTTCTGTAGACAGTGTAAGTGGGCCAATGTGTATATTGATGTCTCTTATAGAATTGTTTCAGGGATGGAGCATCAGAAGAGTTGTTGGGTTCCAATTTGCTTCATCTCTGTGGACATCACAAATATGCAAGAGAAATTTTTTTTTTTTAATAAATTTATTTATTTATTTTTGGCTGTGTTGGGTCTTTGCTGCTGTGCGCGGGCTTTCTCTAGTTGTGGTGAGCGGGGGCTGCTCTTCGTTGCAGTGCACGGGCTTCTCATTGTGATGGCTTCTCTTGTTGCGGAGCACGGGCTCTAGGTGCTCAGGCTTCAGTAGTTGTGGCTCGCGGGCTCTAGAGCTCAGGCTCAGTAGTTGTGGCTCACGGGCTTAGTTGCTCCGCAGCTTGTGGGATCTTCCCAGGCCAGGGCTTGAACCTGTGTCCCTTGGATTGGCAGGCAGATTCTTAACCACTGCACCACCAGGGAAGCCCAAGAGAAATTCTTTTTCTTTTTTTTTAAACTTATTTATTTATTTATTTATTTTTGGCTGTGTTGGGTCTTCGTCTCTGTGCGAGGGCTTTCTCTAGTTGCGGCAAGCGGGGGCCACTCCTCATCGCAGTGCGCGGGCCTCTCACTATCACGGGCTCTCTTGTTGTGGAGCACAGGCTCCAGACGCACAGGCTCAGTAGTTGTGGCTCACGGGCCCAGTTGCTCCGTGGCACGTGGGATCCCACCAGACCAGGGCTCAAACCTGTGTCGCCTGCATCGGTAGGCAGATTCTCAACCACTGCACCACCAGGGAAGCCCCGAGAAATTCTTTTTAATGCTAGAGTTGGGAAGTGAGTTTTCAGTGTGAGGTGGAAGCATATCCTATGGGCATTGGATATGAGTGTTTACTTTGGAGTCTAATTCCTAGAGTAGGGTTAAGGTCCTAGAGGCTTAAGTAGCATAGTGGATGAGAACAAGCACACTCACATTGTGCCTTTCCCATTTAATAATGTGTGACCTTGGGAAAAGTTTTTGCTTTCTTCATCTGTGAAAAGGGATAACATTAATACCAACCTCATCAGGTTATTTTGAGGATTAAGATAATATATATAAACACTTAAAATAGTGTTTTATAATAGTTAAGTGCACAATAGAGGTTAGTTATTAATAAGACACAATAGAGTAAACCCTGTAAGAGAATTCTGTTTTAGAATTCTCTACCCATTCTTCATTTCCCTTTGGATATGGTAGTTCTCTTAAAGGCAGATTGGTTTGAATGTCCAGACTTTGGTGTATAGACTTTCCACTTTTGTCTAGCTCAGTGGTTCTCCAACTCCATTATGAGCTTGTGTACATAAAGATATATATAAACGTGTGTGTGTGTATATTTATATATATAAACATGTATGTACACTATGATTTTGGATAATTTAAAAGCATTTCAAGGATACATTTTCTTTTTTTTTTGATTGGGTAAAACCTGAGTGTGGTATAAAATTCAAAAGGTCAAAATAGTATGCAGTGCAAAGGAGTTGTTTTTTCTTCCTAGGTTGCCTAGTTTTTCAGTTCCTTCCCTGAAGGCACCTGCTCTTAGCAACTTCTTCTTTAACCTTCCAGAGACATTTCATGTATTTATAAATATATTTATATGTATACTTTCTACATCAAAGTTATTATACATGTTGATCTGTGCCTTGCTTATTTCTGTTCAGAGTATATTTTGGAGAGCAATCCTATCTGTATACCTAGCTATCTCATTCTTTTTCACAACTGTGTAATATTCCATTGTGTAGATAAACCATAATTTGTTTTTTTTTTTTTTTTTAAATTTTATTTATTTATTTATTTTTGGCTGTGTTGGGTCTTCGTTTCTGTGCGAGGGCTTTCTCTAGTTGCGGCGAGCGGGGGCCACTCTTCATCGCGGTGCGCGGGCCTCTCACTATCGCGGCCTCTCTTGTTGCGGAGCACAGGCTCCAGACGCGCAGGCTCAGTAATTGTGGCTCACGGGCCTAGTTGCTCCGCGGCATGTGGGATCTTCCCAGACCAGGGCTCGAACCCGTGTCCCCTGCATTGGCAGGCAGATTCTCAACCGCTGCGCCACCAGGGAAGCCCCATAATTTGTTTTACTGGTTACCTATTTTTTAAAATAAATTTTAAAAAAATTATTTATTTATTTATTTGGCTGCACCGGGTCTTAGTTGCGGCACGTGGGATCTTTAGTTGTGGCATGTGGGATCTTTTAGTTTCAGCATGTGGACTTCTTAGTTGCACCATGCGGACTCTTAGTTGCGGCATGCATGTGGGATCTAGTTCCCCCACCAGGGATTGAACCTGGGCCCCCTGCATTGGGAGCGCAGTCTTACCCACTGCACCACCAGGGAAGGCCCTACTGGTTCCCTATTGATAAACATTTACTATGCTTTGCACCTTGTGTCTTTATAAACACTGCTGCTGAGTAACCTGGTATATGAATTATTTAGTGTCTGTATCCTATAAAAATATCAAGAACAATTTTGAGTCTATGATTTTCATGTGCTAAATTTAGAATTTAACCCTTGCAAAAACGTGGCTCCACTGCATAGTTACCTTTTTCTCTTAGAAGGCCCAAGAGCTAGAGAACCCTTGTGGTGTGGCTTGAGTTCCTATACATGTGTCTGTAAATTGCAAATTGGATGAGCATGTCTGCCTCTGTGCTTGAAGAACGGATTCTACAAGTCTGTGGTGACCTCCATCTCTTTTTGTTTTTTAATAGAAGACACGGGCATATCATAGGCTGAAGGATGATATCCCGGAAGAGGTAAAATTAAGGCGTTTGGAGGAACTTATTGCTGTCTTCCGAGAAGAAGCAACAAAAGCCAACAAGACCTTTGTGGGTTGTACCCAGCTGGTGCTGGTGGAGGGGGTAAGGCTATGTGTATGTGTGTATATATATATATATTTTTTGTTGTTGTTGTTTGTTTGTTTTTTGTTTTTTAGAGCACAGTATATCTCCCTTTATTTAGATCTTTGATTTCTTTTAGCAGTTTTCAGCATATAGATCCTGTACATGTTTTCTTAGATTTACATCCTTTTTTTTTTTTTTTTTTTAAGCTATTGTAATTGCAACTATATTTTTATTTTGGGTGTCCATATGTTCACTGTTAGTATGTGGAAATAATTGGTTTTTGTATTTCTATCTTGTATCCTCTGATCTTGCTGAACTCAATAGTTCTAGGAGTCTTTTAGGTAGGTTGCTTGGGATTTTCTTTGCAAGTTATCATGTTGTCTGTTTTTCTTTCTTCCTGTTGTTCCAGGGTTTCTTCTTTTTTGTTTGCTTTTTGCTTAGAGAACTCCCTTTAGACACTCTGGCAGCATATTCTCTTTGTTTTCCTTCATCTTAGAGTGTCTTGATTTCTTCTTCGTTCCTGAAGGATATTTTTGTATTTAGTGAAAGGATTAGTGAAAAGTATTTCTGCTCCACCTTTTGGAAACACTATTATATGTGTATTTTTAGAAACAATTTTATTGTTTGTTTTCAGTCCTTTTAGAAATCACACTTTCTTAGAAATGTACTGCGTTTCGGAAGTTTGGGGTTCTGTAGTCTTCTGTGGTCAAGCTTGGGAACCTAGTCATCATTTAGAGCACTAAACAGATGGGATAAGGGGTGAGTTAGGGAACCTAACCTTCTGTGAAGCTGCATGCTTCGGCTATTGAAGAGGAGAGGAAAGAGAGAGATAGGGCTCTTTCTGTGACTCCTCACAAGTCCAGGTTTGAGAAAGGAGAGTCCTGCTCCATGCCGTAGGATATGGCAGTGTCAAAATCAGCAAGTGCTTGTTATTTGTGTTTGCTAGGACTCTCTGGTAGTGAGTAACAGTGGGAAATTTGTTCAAGCCATTCAGTCTAAGCCAAAAATAATTCTGTGTTGTATAAGACTTCAGGAGTGTTCTGTGGAGCCCAAAGGCAAGAATACTGCCAGGTGTCTGGAAGGGACTGTACCCAGTCTGGGAAGCCTTTGAGGCTCAGACTTTCTTCTCTCCTCCTCAGACCAGCTTTTCCTGATTCTTCATCTGTGTGGCAGAGTACAGCAGCCCTATAGTTCCTGTGTTTCATGGTATAGTTCCAGTTTTTCACAGACCAAAGTTATGTCTTTCAGCTCCAATTCAAATTTCCAGGAGAGGGAGTCTGATCAACTCAGCTTGGGTTAGGAATCTTCCTGTGGTCCGGTCTAGTAGCTGCTGATGGTTGGTGATGCTGAGCTGGTGAAATACCTCAAAAGTGTTTGCCTTGATAAATGCTTTGTTATTTAGGGTGTCACTGTGATTCTGGAGATCTGTACGTGAACATCTCTATTAGCAATCCACATTTTATCCAGTAGGAATTAGGTCTTATTGTATGCCCAGCTCTCCTCACACAGGGTCTGGTACAGAATAGTGTACCTGTCTTTTGATTGAATGAATAGTACTCACAGGTTACTAATTTTTGTCCAAGACTTCATCAACCCCACAGAGAGCCCATGGTAATTAAATGAACCAAAACAAGGTTTCTTTTTTTTTAAACACATCCAGCATAAGCCAGTACTTACCTGGGGCTAGAGAATAAATGAATTTTTCAAGGTCAGCATTGGAGTCTTCACTTTTTCTTAGGGGAGACTTTCTTTCCTCCAGTCATGGCCAGTTCATTTATTTATTTATTTGTTTATTTTGGCTGCGCTGGGTGGCATGTGGGATCTTAGTTCCCCAACCAGGGATCAAACCCGTGCCCCTTGCAGTGGAAGTGTGGAGCCTTGAGCACTGGACCGCCAAGGAAGTCCCACGGCCAGCTTAAAACACCGGGTTGCTGTATTCAGTGTCAGAGAAGATGATAACTTCTGTATACTGAGCATTTACTATGTGCCAGGAACTGTGTACTTTACAGTCGTCAGCATGTTGAGTCCCACCACAGTCCTTGAGGGTAGTGCTGTTATTACCCCACTTTTGTAGATGAAGAAAGGAGACTCGGAAAAGTAGGAATAACTTCCCCAAGGTCACACAGCTAGTGTGGCAGAGCCAGAATTTGACCCATATCTGTCTCATTCTGTAGCCTATAAGTACCCCTCCACCTTTTCAAATTATGGCAAATCTAAAAAAAAAAAAAAGGTATAGAGAGGATAGTGAATGCCCACGTACCCATTAACCAGCCTCAGCAATTTGTTAATACAGTGTTAATCATGGCTGATCTTGTTTCATCTCTACTGCCCCCACTGAGTTGTTTTGAAGCAAGTACAAGACATATATTATTTTGTCAGTAATTATTTCAGTATATATCTCTAAAAGATGACTCTTTTTTAAAATAGACATAATGTGACTATCATATCTGAAATAATTGACAGTAGTTTCTTAATATTATCAAATACGTAGTTGATGTTCCAATTTCCCTCTGTCTTATAAATGTTCTTTTATGGTTGGTTTGTTCAAATCACGGCACATGAACACTCTCTCTTTTAAAAAATTTATTGTAAAACAATCGCAAACTTGTAGAAAAGTAGCAGTATAGTACAAAGAACTTTTTTCTTCGAAGCTTTTGAGAGTAAGTTGCCCTGATGCCCCCAATTCCCCAAATACTGCAGTGTGTATTTTGTGCAAACAGAAGCATTCTCCTATACAACTGTAGTACAACCATCAGAATCAGAAAATTAAGCTTGTTAGATTACTACCATCCAGTCCTTAGACCCCCATTTAAATTTCTCCACTTGTCTCAGAACTGTCATTTATAAGAAAAAGATTTAGTTTAGTATTACATGTTGTGTTAGTTGTCATTTTATCACTTTTTAGAAATTTGACGTGTCTTGGCATGGCTTTCTTTGTGTTTTGTTTGGGATATGTTGAGGCTACTTAGTTTGTGAGTTTATAATTTTCATCAAATTTGGAAAATTTTCATTTACTATTCTTCAGATATTTTTTCTGTACTCCTCCTTCCTGCCACCCGTCGCCCACCCCCCATTTCTTCTCTCCTTCTCCAGTCACCTATATGTCCAACCACTTGATATTGTGTCATAGGACACTGAGGCTGTTCAGTTTTTTTTCTCTTTTTTATATCTGTGCTTCATTTTAAATAGTTTCTATTTTTCTGTCTTCAGGTTCATTCTTCTTTTCTTTGGCAGTGTCTCATTTGCTATTATGTATTGAATTAAAAATTTTAGATCATGTATTTTTCATCTCTGTAAGTTATATTTGGTTTTTTAAAAATATCTTCTGCTTCTCTTCTGTGTTCTTGTTTTCTTTTGAAACTTAGTATTTGAGCCTAATTATAATAGCTGGTTTAATATCTTTGTGATAATTCTGTCACTGCTATCATTTCTAGGTCTGTTTCTATTGACTGACTTTTCTCTTGATTATGAGTCACATATTTCTGCTTCTGGGCATATCTAGTGATTTTTGATTGGATGTTGGACATTTTGTTGTCAGACATTATCTTTGAGTGTCTGGGTTTTGTGTTGGGCTTTGTTCTGATAAGCAGTTTTGTTACTTGTAGTTTGTAGTTTTGTTTGATCCTTTCAAGGTTTTTTTTTTTTTTAACTGGAGTATAGTTGCGTTACAA
The DNA here is from genome assembly GCF_028564815.1 of Eubalaena glacialis. Taxonomy (NCBI): domain Eukaryota; kingdom Metazoa; phylum Chordata; class Mammalia; order Artiodactyla; family Balaenidae; genus Eubalaena; species Eubalaena glacialis. Next base: position 26,389,150 of record NC_083728.1, read on the forward strand.
TGTTGTTAGCTTCTGTTGTACAACGAAGTGAATCAGCTATATGTATACATATATCCTCTCCCTCTTGGACTTCTCTCCTACCGCCCACCCCTATCCCACCCATCTAGGTCATCACAGAGCACTGAGCTGAGCTCCCTGTGCTACACAGCAGGTTCCCACTAGCTATCTATTTTACACATGATAGTGTATATATCAATCCTAATCTCCCAATTCATCTCACTCTCCCCTTCCCCCCTGTGTCCACATGTCCATTCTCTATGTCTGTGTCTCTGTTCCTGCCCTGCAGATAGGTTCATCTGTACCATTTTTCTAGATTCCACACATCACACTGGTCAGAATGGACATCAAGGCTTGTGTTTAATCTTTGCTAGAAAAGTTTTTTTATTCTAGGGATAGTTTAGCCTTAGTACTACTTACGGCTCTTCTAGAGTCGTTACTGCATGTCCCAAGGAATCAGTGAGGACTATTTGGTGGTAGGTCAGATGATTCCTAGCCCTTTGTGAGATCTGGGAGCTAACCAGCTGACAGTTCTCAGGTTACTTTCTTTGTCTGACATCATGGATTTTTGCTCCACACAGGGATGTATTATTATTCAGCAAAGACTCAGGGGGCCACTATGCACATTTCTACAGCTCTTTTTCTGCTTAGCCCCCTCCTCTCTCGAACTTGCTCCATAATTTCCAGCTATTGCAGGCTCCCTGGACTTTGATCCAACTTTCCTCAATTCAGAGAGAACCACCATGCTCTGCCTTGAGATCTCCCTCCCTGCTTTGCATTCTCTGGTCTGGCACTTGTCTCCTGGTAGAATGCAGGGGTGATTGAAGGGTTCACCCCATTTGTTTTCCTTCTCTTAGGGATCATAGTTTTGCATATCTGTTGTCCAGTATCTGAAAATAGGTGTCTCATATATTTTGTCCAGTTTCCTGGTTATTTAAGGTCTGAGGATAAATTTGGTTTTTGTCACTTCATCATGATTGGAAGAGAAAGACTTGGCTATGTTCTGGAAATTAATACCATCATACTGGTTTTAGTATTCTCCTGGCCCAGTCTTTTGCATGTTGTGATGGAGACTCTGGCTTCCAGTCTGCCTATTCATTGGGACAAGTAACCCAGGCCAGACAACCCCAGAACATTCCTGAGTGATTACTATGGGACTCAGTGAAGTGAGAGTCCTTTTGCCAAGTGTATCACCCATATGTCCTTGGCATCAGGCCTGTTGGAGGTCCATTCCCGTGAAAGGTAATTTTATAATCAAAGACTCGTTGATTGAATCATATATTATATTGTCAGAAAATTTTATTGAGCTTCTGTTGTGTGCTATTTACTGCCCTTGTTGGTGAAGCAGCAGTAAAGCACTTAGTCTTATGATTCCTTGGTTAAGAAATGCTCTGTGGGGACTTCCCTGGTGGCACAGTGGTTAAGAATCCACCTGCCAGTGCAGGGGACATGGGCTTGAACCCTGGTCCGGGAAGATCCCACATGCTGCGGAGCAACTAAGCCCGTGCACCACAACTACTGAGCCTGCGCTCTAGAGCCCACGAGTGACAACTACTGAAGCCCGTGCGCCTAGAGCCCGTGCTCTGCAACAAGAGAAGCCACCGCAGTGAGAAGCCCACCACAACAAAGAGTAGCCCCCACTCGCTGCAACTAGAGAAAGCCCGCGTGTAGCAGCAAAGACCCAATGCAGCCAAAAATAAATAACTAAATAATTAAAAAAAAAAAAAAAGAAATGCTCTATGGGTCAGACCCCTGGGGATCTGAGACAGACCAAGAACTGATGACTGTGACAGACTCATAACCTCTCCTCTGTTCTTTTGCAGCTCAGTAAACGCTCTGCCACTGACCTGTATGGCCGGAATGATGGAAACCTTAAGGTGATCTTTCCTGATGTAGAGATGGAGGATGTCACTAACTCTGGGCTCAGGGTCCAAGCTCAGCCTGGGGACTATGTGCTGGTGAAGGTAAGGTATCCTTTTGCACTGTTGACTTACACTGTGAAGTGGGTGTTGGATTGGATAATTTGGGGGAATGAAATTTTTTTCTGGAGAAATTCTTTAGTAAAATAAAAATCTCTTCTCAACCTGACCAGTGGAAGGGCACTTGAATTGAATTTTAGACTGCTCCAAACTAGGCTTTCTGTTTTTCTTCTCTCCTGCCCTGAAAGGGTTCTTTCTGGGAATTTGGTGAGATTGGAATACATAGTGGCAAGTAGTTTCCTGCTGCAGAGAGGCCAGGAAGTGTAAGTGATTTTAAGTGAGTTGATAGTTCTGTCAGAGATCAGCATGCCCTTCAAGGTCTCTGATGCTCCAGGCATCCCTAACTTACATGTGCTCCAGTTTCCTGCATCCCTTCCCTGGACTAACAGGTCTAGTTGAATGGCTGTGGGATTTTCCCTTTCTTCCTCTCCCCATTTCACTGAGGATATTCCTCCTTTCTTCCCTCCTTCATGAGCTTCTTCCTTCTTCTTTTTCTTCCTACACTACCACAGGTCTGCTACTGCCATCTTCCTTTTTTTCCTCATGTCCACTTTGCCCCAGAGCCAGAGACTGGCAGGACACATACTGATGAGGTGGGCAGGAGCAAGACCACTTTTCAACACTGAGCTTTGAAGCATCTGCAAAAGAGAGAGGTGGCGAGAGGGTGATGCTTCTGCTGATGTTGTTCAGTGTTATGTCCTCCACCCTGTTCCTTAGTGCCTTACCCTCTCCTCTGCTTTCTGTCCTTGCCCTTCCGTCACCTCCCTCTGGAGTCATGGGAGCCATGGTTCATGGTGTGCAGCTGAGGGAGGCTCATTCCCCTGGCATGTAACTTCTGTAGATTGGCCTGGAAATTTTACCAGCGCTCAGAACTTTTCTGTTCTGTCCATCTGACGAAAACAATGATTTTTCAGGTTGGGGACTTGATGATCCCATTCCTTTCTGGCCTTGTCCTGACTGCGGATTGTCTTACTTTCAGCATTACCTAGAGATTTCCTAAATGGAGTAATTCCTACTAGGCAGCAACGTGATTGATCTGGAAACAGTCTCTCATAGGCTTTTCTACTTGTTCATTCTTTCTTTTTGACACTGTCTTGTTTTCTTCTTTGTCTTCTGAATGTTTGCTTCTTTGATTTTCAGTTGCTTTTTCATACCTCTTCCTATTCTCTTTCTACTATAGATAAGGGTTATTTGCAAGATGAGTTTGGTGGTATGGGTTGTAATGTTAGTATGATATTCTTTTGTAAAGTGGAAAAATTTCATTTGTCAAGAAAGATAGAAAGGTGATACTTGGGACTCTTTTTTTGTTCCGATACTTAATGTTACTTGGGACTCTTTTTTTGTTCCGAAGTGACATAAACCCCACAAGTAAGATTTAGTGAAAGGATCAGAATGAAGGAGAAGATGTGGAACCAGGGGTCTGTTGGATCTTTCTGTCACTTTTCTCATCTTTCTCCACTTAGAGTCCCCGGGCTGTGCTAGAACCATTTCCTCATAAATTTCATTTTCTTGTCTCCCTTTCTTCTTCGGTGCTTATTTGGCTAAATTCCAACCTTGGTGAAAGTGATTATCTGCTTACTCTGCAGCTGCACCCTAGCAGCTGAACATTGTTGGGGAAGAGCACACAGTTCATCTCTATTACATAGATTAGGTCAGATGATGGTGATTGAAAACTCAAAATACAGTGGCTTAAATAAGGTAGGAGTTCTCTTTGTCATAAAAATCTAGATATAGAAGGTCTGGGACTGGTGATTGTGATGGCTCCACGATCACCAAGGGTCTAGGCTCTTTCTGTCTTTTGCTCTGCTGTGTGTGGCCTCCATTCTCAAGGTCACCTTATGATTCAAGATGGCTGTTCCAGCAGCCATGTCCTAGCTAGTAGGAAGCAGGAAGAAGAAAGGTGAAGGGCTTGCCCTCTTCCTTTTAGGACAGTTTGCAGAAGTTGCACATACTATTTCCACCATGGTAACACACCACGCCAGGCTGCAAAGAAGCTGAGAAGTGTGGTCTTCATTCTGAATGACGATGTGCCCAGTTAGAAATCGGGAGTTCTAAGGAGTTACTGAGGAAGAACAGGAGAACTGTTGGGGGACGAATAACAGTCTCTTCACATAAACCAACTGCACTCAGTTCACATTCATGCCATAAAACTCAAATGAATGGTGCTGAAATCCTAATCCTACTGTATTTCCCCAGTAAAGTAACTTTTCCACTCTCATTCTCCCTAAATCTTCGCTCACTTATCTAAATCCTAGTCTCAGCTGATGTCTTTGCCTCGTATTTCATAGAGAAAATCGATACAATTAGGTGAAATCCCATTGTCTCATCATTATTTCTACCAGCTCACTCACATCTCCACCTGCCCACGCTATCTGCTCATGTGGGACTGTGTAGGAAGCGTCTGCGTCTTCTGTCATGCTGCTCCTTGTGCTTTTTGCTTCCATCCCTTCACTTCCTCTCCAGATTTGCATTTGTCTCCTTTCTTTCTTGTATCCGAAACTTAATGTGGCCAAAATAGAATGAATTCTTCCCACTTTCCTGCAGTTTTCTTCTTTTCAAGCCTCCTCCATCTCAGCAAATGGCACCACTCAGTTGCTCAAACCAAAAATATAGGAATCATCCTAGATACTTACTTTCCTGTACTCCGCATCAGTAGTTCATCTGTTTCGGCTCTACCTGTGGGATGTATCTTGGGCCTGACCGTTTCTCTCCTTCTCTAAGCCGTCATCATTTCTTGGTTGGGAGATTAGAGCAGCCTCCTCACGGGTTTTCTGTTTCTATATTTTGAAAATGAATTATTTATTGAAGCATATCATAAATGTAGAAGATTGCTCACAAGTGTACTACTTGATGAATCATCACAGAGTGACCCTACCCATGTGAATACCACCTGAATTAAGAAACAAAATATTTTCAGAACTCCCCAAACCCCTGTCATGTTCCTACCAGTTACCCTTTTCCCCTGCATCCTAATTTCTAATACCATAGTTCAGTTTTGCTTGTTTTTGATATAAAATTGAATCATACAGTGTATATATATATATATATATATATATATTTAACATCTTTATTGGAGTATAATTGCTCTAATACAGTGTATATTTTTGATGCATGGATATTGTGCAATTCATCCATGATTATATTTATCCATATTATATGAATATACCACAATTTATGTATTGGCCATTTTGGTTGTTTCCAGTTTGGAGCTATTATGAATAGAATTGCTACGACTATGCCTGTGTTTTAGTGCAAGTATATATTCATTTCTGTAGGGTATATGGTTTGGAATTGCTGTGTAACAGGGTGTATATAATAGAAATAGCCAAAATGGTTGTACCAGTTTACACTCCCACCAACAGTACCTGAGAATTTCAGAGGCTTCATATTCCTGTTTCCATTCTTGCCCTCCTCTAGTCGTTCTGCCCCATAGCAGTCAGTGTGACCTTTCTAAATCAGATCACTCACTCATCTGCTTAAGCCCTGCAGTGGTTTCTCATTGGAGCCAGCATAAAATGCAGGGTGTCCATGGCCTTTTATGATCTTCCCCAGCTACCTTTCCAACCTCATGTCCCCTGTACTCTTTTTATTCTCTTTCCTCTAGTCTTGGTGACCTCCTTTTTGCCCCTCAGACCTAGTTCCAGTGTCAGGGTCTGTGCACATGCTGTGTTGCTTAGGAGGCTCTTGATTTTTGCCTGGTTGCCTTCTTTTAAACCTTCAAGTTCTCTTAAATGTCACCTCCTTGAGAGGCCCACTGTAGTGCTGAAAGAAGCTTCCCTCTGCCTTGCTTTTTTCACTGTTTACATTAGCTCATTTTATCTTCATAGCACTTTTTAGTGCCTGAAATAATTTTCATTTGTTTGTTTATATATTGTCTGTCTTCTCTTGAAAGCTCCTTTGAGGGTAGGAAAAACATGTGTTTTGTTCTTCTTAATATCTGTAGCACCTAGGACAATTCCTAGAACACAGTAAGCACTAAATAAATATTTACTAATGGACTGACTCATTCTTATGTTCAGAAATGAGGCCCCTGGTAATTTTGGGGGTCACATGCTTTCAGCTCTCAATTAGAGAAAAAAAGAGAGCCTTTCTCACCAAATATTGGCCATAAATATCTTAAGGCGGAATTTGACTGTTACGGCCTGGATCACAGCTTACCTCTGGGATTAGGAGGGGCAGGATCTGTGATAGGCAGCTCACACCTGAACCTTATGGTTGCCTCTGGGGAGAAGCCATCTCCCAAGAGAAAAGGGAGAAGTGGCTGTTTGGGAATGACCTATTTTGGACTTCCTAAATTATATGCATTAGCATTGTATCACACGTCTCTTCCTCCAAGGATTGGGGGTACAGGGGAACCATGCAGTCTCTGCTGGCCTGTTATCTCCATTAGATTCCTTTTGGTGGCCTCTCCTCTGGACGATTCACATTAAGTCCCTGTAGTTCAGTCCTGGTTACCTTGCCTTCTTCTGATTGGTTTTCTTTCAGATCACCTCAGCCGGCTCTCAGACACTTAAAGGACATGTTCTCTGCAGGACCACTCTGAAGGACTCTGCAGCATATTGCTGACCTGAGTGGTTGGCCTCTCATTCCTTCCCAGCAGGAAGAGAGATGTGACTGGTCACTAATGAAAGAGGTAACGAAGCTTTGGAGACAAGCTGCAAGTGGTGAAGCAACTTTCTATGAAATGGAAAATGCATTTCTTTGCTCCTTTGTGAACAGCTTTTACAGTCATTAAATTTACCTAAACTAAAGTGGTCCCTTTTTATCTACTTTTACTTCATTTTTGCCGTGGTTAGTGTCTCTGAGATTTTCCCTGTAGTTTCTGGATTAAGTGTTTCCCAACCCGATTTCTACTGTGGACACCAGAAAACCTCTCTGGTTTTCTCCCATGTACCCTAGGAATTAGAGACTGAAGGGGAGGCGAAGGTGGAGAGAACCATTTGCTTATCAAAAACTGCTCTAGATCTTTCTAACATTTTGGTTTGATAACATTGACTTAGCTGCCTGTCTCCTCACTTTATTCTCATATTTTACCTGAGAATTTCTCTCATGGACCCCTCTTTTAGCCTGTCAGTTCATTCTTTACCTTCAGGTCTAACAGCACTTGGAGTTTAGAAAGCATCATTACCTTATAGTAGGCTCTGAGGAGTTATTTTTGGCCCATTCACTACCAAGATTAGGTCATTCTGTGGGGATCATGAAAAAAAAATCCAAAAGATGGTAGTGTAGAATATTTGGAGTCAGAAGGACTTTTGTTGAATTCCCCACTCCATTGCTTCAGAGTTGTGTGAACTTGAGTAGTTACTTTATTATTCTTGTGTGCCTTGATTTTTCTCCTGTGACATGGGGGTAATAATAAAATGCTTATCTTATATGGAGTTCAGTGAGATTATACTTGTAAAGAATTTAGCACTGTCTATGGAACATAGTAAAATCTTTTTTTTTTTTTTAGTTTATTTATTTTATTTATTTATTTTTGGCTGTGTTGGGTCCTCGTTGCTGTGCGTGGGCTTTCTCTAGTTGCGGCGAGCGGGGGCTACTCTTCGTTGCGGTACGTGGGCTTGCAGTGGCTTCTGTTGTTGCGGAGCACGGGCTCTAGGCGCACGGGCTTCAGTAGTTGTGGCTCGTGGACTCTAGAGCGCAGGCTCAGTAGTTGTGGCACACGGGCTTAGTTGCTCCGTGGCATGAGAGATCTTCCCGGACCAGGGCTTGAACCCGTGTCCCCTGCATTGGCAGGCAGATTCTTAACCACTGCGCCACCAGGGAAGCCCCCATAATAAAATCTTAACAAATGAGAGTGATCATTGAAAGATTTTGCTTCTAAAACAGACTGTGTATATTAGGATATGCTGAGGCTTTTATTGTGTGTCTGGCTATGATCTCCTTGGATTTTTCTGTCATGCCTTTTGACATGTTGTGTTTAATACTTCCCAATTTCCCTTTTAATTTTTTTCTTTGACCAATGGGTTATTTAGAACTGGGTTATTTAATTTCTACATGTTTGGGGATTTTCCTGAGATCTTTGTGTTATTGATTTCTAATTTAATTACATTGTGGTCAGAGAACATCCTTTGTATGACTTTAATCATTTGAATTTTATTGAGACTTGTTTAATGGCTCAGAGTATGATCTGTCTTTGTAAATGTTTGGTGTACACTGGAGAAGAATACGTATTCTGCTGTTGTTGGGTGTAGCGTTCTGTAAATGTCAGTCAATTCAGATTAAACCTATAATATCCTTGCCTACTATTTATCAAGTTCTTCTATCAGCTATTGGGACAGGGGTATTGAAATTTTTGAAAATAATTATGGATTTGTCTCTTTCCCTCTTGCAGTTCTACCATGTTTTGCTTCATGTATTTTGAAGCTATGTTAATAGATGAATAAACATTTAGGATTTTTGTGTTCCCTTGATAATTGATTTCTTTATCAATATGAAATGACCTTCTTTACCCCTGGTAATATTTTTTGCTTTGAAATCCAAATTGTCTAATGTTACTATAACCCTATATAGCCACTTTGACTGATTCCCTCTCCCTTTTTGTTGAGATATAGTTCACCTACCATTAATTTCACCATTTTAAAGTATGCAGTTCAGTGGTTTTTAGTAAATTGATGAGGTTATGCAGCCATTACCACTGTCTAATTCCAGAACATTTTCATCACTCCAAAAAGAAACCCCATGCCTTTTAGTGGTCAGTTCTCATTTTCCACTCCCCCAACATCCCTTGGCAAACACTGCTACCCTTTCTGTCTCTATGAATTTGCCTATTCTGGACATTTTATTAATATATAAATGTAATAATACAATATATGGCCTTTGTGTCTGGTTTCTTTCACTAAACATAGTGTTTTCAAGGTTCATTCATGTTGTGTAATGTGTTAGTCCTTCATTCCTTTTTTTTATCGTTGAATAATGTCAATCAATGGTAATACTCCATGTTAATAGAATGTATTGATTACTAGTTCAGTCTCCTTACTAGTTATAGATCTGTTTATATTTTCCATTTCTTTTTGAGTCAGATTTGGTAGGTTGTGTATTTCTAGCAATTTGTCCATTTCAACCAGGTTATCTAATTTATTGGCATAAACTGTTCATAGTATTTTTTTATAATCCTTTTTATTTCTTTTGTTTTGCTTGCTTTGGGTTTAGTTTGCTCTTCTTTCTCTAGTGCTTATGGTGGCAGGTAGGTTATTGATTCAAGATCTTTCTTCTTTTTCTTTTAAAAATAGACTTTGTTCTTCTAGAGCGGTTTTAGGTTTACAGCAAAATAACAAGAAAGCACAGAGCATTCCCATACACCTGCTGCCTCGTGCCCATGTACAACCTCTCTCACTATCAACATCCCACACCAGTGTGGTACATTTGTTACAATTGATGAACCTACATTGACTTACCATTATCATCCAAAGTCCATAGTTTACACTAGGGTTCTCTCTTGATGTTATACATTCTGTGGGGTTTTACAAATTTAATAGACTTTTATCCATCATTATAGTATCATACTGAATAATTTCCTTGCTCTAAAATTCTTCTTTTCATCCCTCCCTCCTGCCAACCTCTGGCAATCACTGAATTTTCTACTGTCTCCATAATTTTGCCTTTTCCAGAATGTTATATAGTTGGAATCATATATTATGTGGCCTTTTCAGATTGGCTTCTTTCAGTTAGTAATATGCATTTAAAGTTCCTCCATGTCTTTTCATGGCTTTATAGCTCATTTCTTTTTAGTGCTGAATATTATTCCATTGTATGGATATACTACACTGGATAAATGTATTTATTCATTCACCTAATGAAGGTCATCTTGGTTGCTTCCAAGTTTTGGCAATTATGAGTAAAGCTGCCATAAAACATCTGTGACAGGTATTTGTGTGGACATAAGTTTACAACTCATTTGGGTAAATATCATGGAGCGTGATTGCCGGGTCATATGTTAAGAGTATGTTTAGTTTTATAAAAAACTGCCAAACTGTCTTCCAAAGTGGCTGCACCATTTTGCATTTTCACCAGCAATGAATGAGAGTTCCTGCCTTATCAACATTTGTTGTTGTCAGTGTTTGGAATTTTAGCCATTCTAATAGATGTGTAGTAGTATCTTGTTATTTTATTTGCAGTTCCCTAATGACATATGTTGAGCATCTTTTCATATGCTTCTTTGCCATCTGTGTCTCTTTGGTAAGATGTCTGTTTAGACCTTATGTCTGCTTTTTAATCAGGTTGTTAATTTTCTTATTGTTGGATTTTAAGAGTTCTTTGTATATTTTGAACTTCCCTGGCAGTCCAGTGGTTGAAACTCCGTGCTTCCACTGCAGGGGGCGTGGGTTTGATCCCTGGTCAGGGAACTAAGATCCAGCATGCCACGTGGCGTGGCGCAAAAAAAAAAAAAGAGTTCTTTGTATATTTTATATAAATTTATTTATTCATTTATTTATTTTTGGCTGTGTTGGGTCTTCATTGCTGCGTATGGGCTTTCTGTAGTTGGCGGGGTGAGTGGGGGCTACGCTTCATTGCGGTGTGAGGGCTTCTCGTTGTGGTGGCTTCTCGTTGCAGAGTAGGGCTCTAGGCACGTGGGCTCAGTAGTTGTGGCTTGCAGGCTTCAGTAGTTGTGGCTCGCGGGCTCTAGAGCACAGGCTCAGTAGTCGTGGCGCACGGGCTTAGTTGCTCTGTGGCATGTGGGATCCTCCCGGACCAGGGCTCAAACCCGTGTCCCCTGCATTGGCAGGCAGATTCTTAAACACTGCGCCACCAGGGAAGTCTCTTTGTATGTTTTGAATACCAATCCTTTATTGGATATATGCTTTGCAAATATTTTCTCCCAGATTGTGCCTGGTCTTTTCATTCTCTAAACTGCATCTTTCACAGAGCCAAAGTTTTAAATTTTAATGACGTCCAACTTCTTAATGACCTCTTTCTTTGATTGTGCCTTTGGTGTTGTGCCTAAAAAGTAACTGCCAAACTCGAGGTCACCTAGATTTTCTCCTATATTATCTTCTAGGATTTTTATATTTTTGCTTTTTTTTTTTTTTTTTTTGCATTTTCTTGGGAGTTATTTTTTTTTTAATTTTAATTTACGTAAAATTAAATGCTCGTATTTTAAGTGTACATTTTGATGTGTTTTGACAATGTATACACTTTCGTAACTACCATCCCAAACAAGATATAGAATATTTCCCATCACCCCAAAGTTCCCAGTGCACCTCTCCAGTCAACCCTCCCCCTAAGGCAACTACTGCTCCAATTTCTATTACATTAGCTTAGTTTTGTCAGTTCCAGAAATTCATTTACAGACTATACAGACTATACAATAAGCAACTTTTGTGTCTGGTTTCTTTTGCTTAACATAATGTTTTGAGATATATCCATGTTGTTGTACACATCAGGAGTTCATTCCTTTTTATTACTGATTAATATCTTATTGTATGAAAATATCACAATTTGTATGTCCATTCACCTGTTGGTGGACATTTGAGTTGTTTCAAGTTTTAGGCTTTTATGAATAAAGCTGTGAGGAAAATCCTTGCCCATTTTGGACATATTTTGTATTTCTCATTGGTGAATGACCAGAACTAAAATTGCTGGGTCATAGGGTGGATATATGTCCCAACGCACTTTTGTTCTTTTATTCCTGAGAATGAAGTTCACAAAACATTTTTCCTTCTTCTGGCCTCCATCCCATTACAAAAAAGTTCATATTAATCTCCAAAAATAAGTAATACGTATTTAGTACTCACTATGTGCTAGGACCAGGGATAAGCTTTCTTTTTTTTTTTTTTTTTAATTTATTTATCTATTTATTTATTTATTTATGGCTGTGTTGGGTCTTCGTTTCTGTGTGAGGGCTTTCTCTAGTTGCGGCAAGTGGGGGCCACTCTTCATCGCGGTGCGCGGGCCTCTCACTATCGTGGCCTCTCTTGTTACGGAGCACAGGCTCCAGATGCGCAGGCTCAGTAGTTGTGGCTTACGGACCCAGCCGCTCCGCGGCATGGGGGATCTTCCCAGACCAGGGCTCGAACCCGTGTCCCCTGCATTGGCAGGCGGATTCTCAACCACTGCGCCACCAGGGAAGCCCCTACAAGAGATAAATAAACTGACACCAAGCATTGTAAATGGATGACCACAACAAAAGCAACAATGATTGCAATTACCAAACACGAAACACACTCATACTATGTCATAATATTGACATTCAGTCCAGTAATCCTTCACTGTAACAGCTCCTTTACTTTGCAGTGAAAATTGATTTGTATATTTTTTGCCTCTGAGTCCTTGTGGGATTTTTTTTTTTTTTTTATTCAAACAAAGTCACAAAAATTATAATCATCCTCATCAGTTTACTCAGTCCCATGTAATTAATTTTTTTTTCATCTTGATCTTTTGTTAGCACTTTTATGAATTCATCAGTTTTCCATTAGAGTTCTGAAAATGCTTACTCATTCAGTTCAGCAGTGTAGTCAGGTACCAGAAACCTGTACTTGTCAGAGTCTTTTCCATGAATTCCTTGAAGATGAAACCCTTTTATAGGAACATATTTGCAAAAGCATCAGAGTACACCCAGAACTGTCTGTAAATGACAAAAGACTTAAAAATGACCACGGTTTAAAGATTTGATGAAAGTTCATAATAATGCAATTGACAAGGAAATTTAGTTATTTCTGAGATATACATTTTAAAGTAATAACTAGAGTTATGACTTATAACATTATACCAGAACATATAAGATTTTTAGAAATTTCATGTAATGTCTGAAACATTTATATTAACATATTTCCATACAAATAACCCAAAGAAAGTTTAGTATTGGTTTTTTTTGTTTGTTTGTTTATACTGCAGGTTCTTATTAGTCATCAATTTTATGTACATCAGTGTATACATGTCAATCCCAATCGCCCAATTCAGCACACCACCATCCCCACCCCACCGCAGTTTTCCCCCCTTGGTGTCCATACGTTTGTTCTCTACATCTGTGTCTCAACTTCTGCCCTGCAAACCGGTTCATCTGTACCATTTTTCTAGGTTCCACATACATGTGTTAATATACGATATTTGTTTTTCTCTTTCTGACTTCACTCTGTATGACAGTCTCTAGATCCATCCACGTCTCAACAAATGACTCAATTTCGTTCCTTTTTATGGCTGAGTAATATTCCATTGTATATATGTACCACAACTTCTTTATCCATTCGTCTGTCGATGGGCATTTAGGTTGCTTCCATGACCTGGCTATTGTAAATAGTGCTGCAATGAACATTGGGGTGCATGTGTCTTTTTGAATTATGTTTTTCTCAGGGTATATGCCCAGTAGTGGGATTGCTGGGTCGAATGGTAGTTCTATTTTTAGTTGTTTAAGGAACCTCCATACTGTTCTCCATAGTGGCTGTACCAATTTACATTCCCACCAACAGTGCAAGAGGGTCCCCTTTTCTCCACACCCTCTCCAGCATTTATTGTTTGTAGATTTTTTTGATGGTGGCCGTTCTGACCAGTGTGAGGTGATACCTCATTGTAGTTTTGATTTGCATTTCTCTAATGATTAGTGATGTTGAGCATCCTTTCATGTGTTTGTTGGCAGTCTGTATATCTTCTTTGGAGAAATGTCTATTTAGGTCTTCTGCCCATTTTTGGATTTGGTTGTTTTTTTGATATTGAGCTGCATGAGCTGCTTGTATATTTTGGAGATTAATCCTTTGTCAGTTGCTTCGTTTGCAAATATTTTCTCCCGTTCTGAGGGTTGTCTTTTGGTCTTGTTTATGGTTTCCTTTGCTGTGCAAAAGCTTTTAAGTTTCATTAGGTCCCATTTGTTTATTTTTGTTTTTATTTCCATTTCTCTAGGAGGTGGGTCTAAAAGGATCTTGCTGTGATTTATGTCATAGAGTGTTGTGCCTATGTTTTCCTCTAAGAGTTTTAGAGTGTCCGGCCTTACATTTAGGTCTTTAATCCGTTTTGAGTTTATTTTTGTGTATGGAAAACTCCCGTTCTTTTAACTGTTTTTCAGAAAGCAAGTTCTCTTTTCAGTTTTCTCTGAGTGTAGGGTTAGATAGATGGGAAGAAGGGGAAATTTGAGTCAGGGTGGCAGAGAATGAGAGGCTCCAATAGTCACAAGCTGACAGTGTGGATGAGTTAGGCATATGTAGTGGGGGTGTTTCCAATCTCAGGGTTAGGACTTATATGGTAACTAAAGGAGCAGTATGCAATGAATCTGCCTAGGAAAGAGTGGGGAGACCAGAGGGAGCTGGTGGGACAGCCCAGAACAGACTGTGATGCCAGGGCCCACTGGCCCCTATTTGTTACTCCGAAGACTGAAGTGCAGAGTGAGCTTTAGTGTGAAAGGAAAATGTTTATATTTCTTTTTCTTACCGATTTAAGCACTTGAACCTTGGCATTGTTTAGTGAATTTGAGATTACTCCTGCTGGAATATTCCATTGATGTAAATTTTCTGAAATAAAGAAAGAGCATCTTATGATATGAGTTGAAAGAAACAATGACTAGGCTGGGTTGTTTTAGCCACAGTCAGCTGGAGGATATCTTTGGGCAGTGTATGGCTCTAGGAGAAATCTCTCCCCTGCTCATTCAACGGAGGGATTTGAGTTAAGACATAGTCTCTCCCAGTCTTTTGTGTGTGTGAGGGTGAGTTCTCAAGGACCTAGAACTAACTGGAAATCTGATGGACATTATATGTGCAGAGAATTGATACCAAGAGATATGCTGGCATGTCTGCCCTCCCTGCCTTAAGAAAACAGAAGAATTAAGCCCTGCTATTTTGATTTCATTTGCAATACATTGAACCCCCTAGAGTTCATCATAAATATGTACAGATGGCATTTTGCATCATATCTCTTTTTTTTTTTAATTAAAAAAAAATTTTTTTTAATTTTATTTATGGCTGTGTTGGGTCTTCGTTTCTGTGCGAGGGCTTTCTCCAGTTGTGGCAAGCGGGGGCCACTCTTCATCGTGGTGTGCGGGCCTCTCACTATCGCGGCCTCTCTTGTTGCGGAGCACAGGCTCCAGACGCGCAGGCTCAGTAGTTGTGGCTCACGGGCCTAGTTGCTCCACGGCACGTGGGATCTTCCCAGACCAGGGCTCGAACCCGTGTCCCCTGCATTGGCAGGCAGATTCTCAACCACTGCGCCACCAGGGAAGCCCTGCATCATATCTCTTGATGGTTATAAGGGTTTTGAACTCAGACTCTTGAATTTCTCAAACCCCAGTATCTATGTGACTAGGTGACTTGGTCCCTGTTTCCTCTAAGTGTCATGATGCTGTTGTTCTGAAAACACCTAGTGGGCTGGATTTCATGTGGACGTGTAGAAGGGACATTTTGATTTGTTTTTCATGTTTTGCCATCTCA
Source organism: Eubalaena glacialis (assembly GCF_028564815.1). Classification (NCBI taxonomy): domain Eukaryota; kingdom Metazoa; phylum Chordata; class Mammalia; order Artiodactyla; family Balaenidae; genus Eubalaena; species Eubalaena glacialis. The sequence goes on from NC_083728.1 coordinate 26,404,475, forward strand.
AGATGCTGAAGTCCCTATCTAAAAACAAAAAAGTGCTTTTCAATCACAGTGATCAGATGATACTCTGCTCACTGCCGTGTCACATTCTGGAGTGTGGTTTCCCATCTTTGTACCTTTCTTGTGACACTGACTCTTGTAGGTGTTTACATCATTAGTTCCACATACCAACAATGGCAAGCAGTAATTTCTTCAGAACCACAGGTATCACATTTTGCACCTCGTCCATCTGAAAGAGATGGGTGGAGCATTTTTGTTAGTATATCTGCTAGTCCCCCAGCTAGTCCTGACATCAGGGAAAGTGGTCTTGGGTGCCTCTGTACATATGGGCTTTTTTCCTGGTGGAAGAAGTCTGGTACTTGACAAGGCTACGAGGGGAAGTGGATCTTAATCTATCTCTCAGGCCTCTAATTCTTTGGGGATTTTCAAAGCCCCTTCAGTAGGTTTTGATGCCTTGGGTGGCTCCTTTACCAGTGTTTTTTGGGCTCCTATTATGTTCCAGACATTGCTGTAGGCACAGTGGTACAGCCACGTGCCCTCAGGCCAAATGTGAATTCAGTATTTTGGGGAGGATGGATAGTGCCTCCTTTGGATCCATTCTGAGTCCCTCCCTGATCTGGTCCTCCTTGCTGGTGCTATGTTTACCTCCCTTCTTTTGCATTCCCCTCAAGAGGCCGATGTGTCCATGCGACCTACCCTTTGCACATCCTATTCCCTCTACCTGGTACACACTTTTGCCCTCTGGTAAACTGCTCCTTCTTCAGGGCTGAGTTCAGGCATCATTTTCTCAGTGAACCCACAGTCTGCCTTCCATTTCATGCTTCCTCCACTCTGTCTTCTTCATGCTCAATTGACAGCTATTTTCATGAGTGTCTGCGTTCCCTGTCAGGTGGGTAGTTATATGAGGTCAGGGTTCATGCCTTCTGTGATCCTTCCCTGGCACAGAGCTTGGCCTAACACATAGCTGCCTGGTACAGATAAGATGAAGCAACCCCAGGCTTACACCGACTCCCAGAGTCTACCTCTCACATGACTCCCCACTATCTCACGGCTGACATATGGGACATAGACATAAGGTTGTTCACCTCTGGGTGCCCATTGTGTGCCTCCATCCAGTGTGTGGTTACCAGACTCTTAATGATGTGGCTTATTTATTTATGGTTTTAATCTATTCCTGTCCTCCTGCTTAAACTAGAGGGTCCCTCCTGGAGTCTGGGACCTCATCACCGTTTCATGTTACAGATTTAGGGCTGGACACGTAGTGATGCTCACTAAATGTTTGTTGAATGGAAGTATGAACGTGTGGGAGATCAAATGTCTTAAATGCGGAGGTGGTTGGTGAACCTTCTGTAAGTTTCCTTATCTCTTTCTGGAGCCTGGTCCCTGGGTCCCACCCTCGTGCTCCCCACTTCCCTACCTCCCAGGTCTCCTGTGGGGCTCCATGTGCGTGCTCTGTAGAACAAGGACTGAAAACCTCTGATGGGAAGTGTGAGGCTAGGGGAGGCTGGATATCCTCCTGTGAGCCAAGACAAAATTAGAATCTAGATCATCTTTTCTTCCTTCCAGTGGACCCCCAAGACTTCTTGGTGTATGAGAATCACCCAACACTAAAAAAGCACAGATTCTAGGCCTTCCTTTAGGTCACTGACTGAATGTGGCACTCCAGTAATGAGCTTGGGGAACCGAGTTTTAAGAGCTTCTCAGAGAGAACCTAGGTTTGGAGCCTGCAGTCCTGCTCCACATTGTGCCTGTGATCTAGTCTGTGTGACCTTTTCCTTTGCAGAGTCCCCGTTTCACTGAGTGCCTGGCTTTAAAATAATTTCTCCCCTATTATAGATAAATGTTTTGAAAATCAAATCAACTTACAGCCTCAGGGGGTGTCACTCTGTATTGAGAGTTGTCAGGAAACAAAATACAAGGAAAAATTATTTTTAAATAAAAATTATTAACCAGTTCTAAAGTAGAGTTTAGGTATTAGTTCAGTTGCTTCTTTTTTTTTTTTCTTTTTTTAAAATTTTATTTATTTATTTTTGGCTGTGTTGGGTCTTTGTTGCTGTGCGCGGGCTTTCTGTAGCTGCGGCGAGCGGGGGCTACTCTTTGTTGTGGTGCACGGGCTTCTCATTGCGGTGGCTTCTCTTGTTGTGGAGCACGGGCTCTAGGCTCGTGGGCTTCAGTAGTTGTGGCATGCGGGCTCAGTAGTTGTGGAGCACGGGCTTAGTTGCTCCACGGCGTGTGGGATCTTCGTGGACCAGGGATCGAACCCATGTCCCCTGAATTTGGCAGGCAGATTCTTAACCACCGCGCCACCAGGGAAGTCCCAGTTCAGTTGCTTCTTAAAGTCACTTATAAAATTTATTTTTTATTTAAAAAAATTTTATTTTTATTTTTATTTTTTAACATCTTTATTGGAGTATAATTGCTTTACAATGTTGTGTTAGTTTCTGCTGTATAACAAAGTGAATCAGCTATATGTATACATATATCCCCATATCCCCTTAAAATGTTAAATACAGAGGAGAAAGAGCAAATTTAAGGTGAATAAGAGCACGTGAGTAAAACTTCCTTCTGATTTCCCTGTAATCATCCAAGTATTTCCCAAGGGCCTTCTCCATTACTCTTCGCATGTGATTTGAATTGGGTTTTTGATATTGCTTCCTGTGCTGACGAATGTTGAGGGGTTTGTAGTTATAGACAGTACCTCTCAATCTTGATGTCCGCTATCAATTTGTCTTTTGAAATCTTGCATGCATGGGAGATGATTAAATCCTGCATTAATATAAAACAAACATGAGTTAAAAAAATACCTTCACCAGGCTACTCAGCAAACATGTCATATTGTGATATGACCAACAAGGTCACAGGTGAGGCCTGGAGTGGAGGTGACCGGGTCTCAGGGGACTACCTGTTTATTCTCCCCTCAAGACTGAGCCTACCAGCCTGGTTGGTCTCCTCCTCCTAGGGACACCCAGGCACTGTGGCCCCCAGGGTTTTGGTACTAGTTCCCCCTACAGAACACTCTTCTTTCCATGTGACCTCTGCTCCTACTAGTTCCTCCTCACAGCTCAGTCGTGATTTGTCATTCAGCACTCACCGTATGCCCAGTGGCAAACTTCTCACCATCCTTTTCCATGTCAACCCAGTAGGTGGCGTGGATTTTGTTTCTTGACAGGTGGTTGTAGACTATTTTGGTGATCTTTGCACCTAGGTTATTCATCTGTTGTAAAGAAGTCATCATTTAGAGTGTGGAGAGGAAGAAGGACTGCAGGATGTTGCATTGCGAGATATCCACGCATTGCTTGGTTCTTTTATTTAAATATTTATTGATCCTGTAGTATTCATCGGTCACCTTGCTGGGTGCTGGTACAGCTGATATGACCACACAGGCACTAATTTCAGACATTTCCCTTTATCTCATTTCCTTTCTCGGAAGGACAGTGGGGCATATAACACAGAAACACATTTTCTGTTACTCCTCATCCAGTTTAAAGCCCGTTTCTTTCTATACTCTTGTGGCAGATAGTTCTGCACTTGATGATTTTGGGATACTCTGGTAAGGAAACATTGTACATTGCTGAAATAGAGCCTGACACATAGAGAGGACTTAGGGTTAGTATTTTGTTGTAACTACTGCCTTCTACCACTTTTTGGGCAGGGGGCAAGTGAATACCTCATATGTAGATAAACCCACTCCCTTGCACATGCTTTGACTATTGTAAGTTGCTTCTCTCACTTTGGTCACCTGTAAAATGGGAATAAGAAGCTCTACCTCTCAGTGCTGTCCTCTCAGAGGACGAAATGACATCACGTAAAGACACCTGGCTTTGTACCTGGCACATAGGAGACACTCAGAAAACATTTGTCCTCCTGTGCCGCTGCTTCCTCCTTTTCCCCAGTGTAAGCAAGGACCCATTATATGACCATTAAGGGAAAATATGTATCCCATAGCACTTCCCCATATTTATCTACGGAAAAATGTTCCAGAACCTACTTGTATTTCTACCTTCTCACACTTAGAGGTTGATAGACTAGACTTAAGCAAAGAGGAGAGTGGAGGGGCCATGTGGGTAAGGCTTACCTTGACAGAGCTCTGCTTGGCACTTTTAGTGATGATTTCCTTGAGCATTTCTCGGGACAAAATTACAACAGTGTTGACATTTATAGGATCTGGAGGAAGGAGACTTCCAGGCACAGGGGATGTATTTTGGTTAAAGTGGGTCTAGAGAGAGAACAAGAGAAAAATCCCTGTTATCATGTGAGACTACCATCAATTTCAGTGTCTTTGGAGGCCTGGCTCTGATGTTGAGGAGTGAGGTGGCCCCGTGTGAGCACCCCAGTGGATGGGCATGAAGACAAAGGGCAGTTGACCTCCCAGCCTCCATGTTGCAGGACTGTGGGGGAGTGGCGGGGTTTGTGGAGACGGAGAGAGAGCCCCTTAGAGAGGAGGAAGCACTGCTCTCTCAAGCTGATTAGCCCTGAAGCAGAGCGGCTCGGTCCCCCAGACCTCTGATTTTCCAAGAGAAGCCACACATCTTCGTTTTTCAGGTGAATTCCTCCGTTTAAGTAGTGCTTCAAGTAACGTGTGTGTGTATGCATGTTTGTACGTAACTCACAGTTCTCCCAACCTTAGAATGACTTTCTTCTCAAGCAAGCTCAAGGCTCATCTTATCTGTGGAATTCTGGCCTCCATTGAATAATTCCTCTTCCTTTCATACGCATTTTGCTCTCTGTTTATAAAACACAAACCCCACATGGCAGGAAAAGTTCAGAGAAGTATGGAGAAGGGAAAAGAGATCTGAGTGACGGCACTGGTATTTCTCCTTTTTTTTTTTTTTTTTTTTTTTTTGCATAGACCTAATGTAATTTTTATTTTGCTTTTGAAAAATTAACAGTCCCTTCATAAGCATTTTTGTACACCATTACATTTTTTGAAAATTTTCTAATGATCTCATGCTTGACTCAGATATTTCCTTTTTGTTCTTTTCTAGTTTTTTTTTCTTTCCCCATCATTAATATCTGTATTTCTTTGTACTTAAATATATCTATACTCAGGATGTTTAGTACAGTTGGATTCACAGAAGTGCATCCAAAACCTTGCCTCTCCTCATGGTCTAGATTTGCATTCCCTGGGCGGTTGAGATGGGTGGGTGGGTGAGTCGGCACTTTCTGTTTTCTTACGTATTGTCTGTTGAGTGTCTAGACCTGTGCTGGGCATGTCCTACTGGTCAAGAAATGGTTGTCATCGTTGTAATGCCTCACAGGGATTGTACATTAGACTTAATGGAAGTGAATACATGGCCGGCCCCTATGGCAGGCTTTTAGGTGTTATGGTTGAAGCCTGGGATATTCACCCCGTGGTGCCAGTGTCATGCCTTGGTCATAGTTGGCACTCAGCATTGAGTGACCAATACTAGAGCGGGGATCTGAGGGAGAGGGTATGGGGTCCCTTTGGACAGGGTGTTCGGGGACGGCCTGCATGTCAAGTGACATTTTGTATCAGATGTGTGTGATATGAAGGATCCAAATGGGTGCAAGAGGATTGGAAAGTACACAGTGTCTCAGGCAGGCAAGAGCATGAATGCAGGCCTGGGGGATTTTAAGCATGGTCGTTACATGATTTGCTCAGCCCCCTTTCCTTTCCCTAATTGCCCCAGGAATGAGGCTTGAATGGTGTCAGTAGCCTGCTGTGGTGCTCATCTGTATTCAGGATTTTCCAGTCTCTAGCCCAGACTCCTTCTCACTTATTATCTCATTTAATGGCTCCCCAAATTCTAGAGCCTATTCTCTGAGCCTCAGGTTTTTCCTATAATTTAGAGAAGGCCCAGTCATCTGTTAGGTTCCTACCACTCGATGTTTTGTGATTTTGTACGTCCTGTCATGATCATGCTGTGGTATTCCCACAGCTTTACAGTGCAAGAGTGTGGGAGAGGGAGGTGATTTTGACTGATGGGATGGTTAATGCCTGAAGTGGGGGAGTGGGCGCTGGGGTGGGGATTGGGCTGGGTCTCTGCCTTCAGGCTCAGCATTTTGCTGCAGGGCCCTCCCCAACTTCACTGTTCTCATACTGTGAACCTCAGCTACAGTTTCAGTTGCCAAAGGTCCCATTTTGGAATTGGCTGGAATGTTAGATGCATAGAACAAATGACATTGACCTTTTCCAGAGGGCAGAACCTATACATGGTGATAAGCAGAAGACAAAACCCAACTGTCCTGGGTCTTATTTTTCTTGGACATTTGAGGGAAATGGAATCATCTTTTAGGTGAAATTTGTGACACCTGTTGGTGGGTGAACTTTGATTTCAGTGCATCCATTGATTCTTTGGACCCAGAGAATGAACCCAACTCCAGAGGTCGGGAAGGGGCACATCAGGGATGCAACCTCTGACGGCCGTTGGGACCTCCCAGTTCTTTGTGTCTCTCTCCTTTAACTTTAGGAGGTGGGGCAGCCTTTGAATTCTGCTAATCCAGGATCCGTGGGAAGGTGTTTCATGCAGGTGTGGTTTATCAGGCTGGGCACAAGGACAGTGCTTGTTCCCAAGCTCTAAGTGATTTGACCTGCTGACTCTTGAAGGAGAGGGCCCTTTCAAGGTTGGCCAAGGCTTGGCTGGGATCACAGTTGCAGGTCATAAGGCAGGGACGAATTCTTAATGACCTCTGTGTGAAGAGGTCTTAATAGGCCCGGCTGAGCCACAGTCGTCTTGGTTGGCATCAGGATTATGACCTTTCATAGGTGTTTCTTTAGTGACGTACACACACGGGTGTACATATTTATATGTTTATCTGCGTATATGCTTGTTCACGTCATCTAGTCCCCTGGAACTCATCAGTCATTTGTGGCTTTCCTTCCTCAGTTTCCTTCTCTGGTGTAATCAGTCTCAGATCTTCGCCAGTAATGGGAATTCACAGGGACCTCCTGTAGGGAACTTATATCCCTGAACACTCTGCAGTTGCTTGTGAAATTTGGGTTAATTTTCATTTCTTAGGGTACATGTCTTTCATGAGATTTTCAGTGGGCTTTGTGATTTATCAAATGTCAAAAATTAGTGTTTCAGGAGGAGGCAGAATTTCTGTGCACAGGCTTTGGGGCCAGACAGACCTGGGTGTGAATCCTGGCTAAGCTACCTACTCTCGTGTGGCCTTGGGCTGTTATCCAACTTTTTTTGTGCCTTAATTTCCTCATCCACAAAGTAGGGATACTATTGTACCTATCATAAGGTTGCCATGTGGATTAAATGAGATGAAATATGTCAAACAATTAGCACCATGCTTGGCATATGTGAGTATTCCATAATTTATCATCATCATCATCACATAATTTTGCATCAGTTTTTTCAGATTTTTTTTGCCCACCTTTCTCTCAGATTTTATACCATTTTCCTAGATTTTGGCAACGATTTACACCTTGTTTGCTACAAGAAAATATGGATTTGGGGGTTATGTTTTTTACCAAAAAAAGAATGGATTCTTTATAATGCTTTTACCAGAATGAAGGCAGGTATAGAGACATTGTAATGTCACTGAAGTTTTTTCTTTTCAGTGCGAGGATAGAGTTTTCTTCACACATCCTACTACAAATATACATGTGACTGTATCTTATCACGAATGCATGAGACGTTTCCAAAGTCTAAGTATTTAAGACATGTTGTCGGCTGTCTTTGTTTTGGCTCTCTTCCTTTCTCACCCAGTTGCCACACAGATGTCAGTCAGTGTGTTAGGCCTGTGGTCTCTGCTTTGTAAGTCAAATGCCTAGAGGAGCTTTTCATCCATTCCCAGAGGGGCTACAAGTTGTTTTTTCTGCTTTCCCTCTGAGCTACTTTACTATCCACGGGCTACACTTTGCTGCTAGTGGGCATCCTCTTTTGGAAGTGCAACAAGTTGGCTCCATATATACCTACAGGTGCTGCTACGGTGGCATTTGCATATGGAATCAGCGAGCTTGGGTTTTACATGGGGGAGAACTAACTTTGCCTGAGATGGGGAGAGGGACATGTCATGGAAATCACCCTGAAATATAAGGTGCGGCCACAACCACCAAGCCCCTATTAATGAGCACTCAGAAAATGCTTTCCATCCTTACAATGACCTGTCAATATCAGCAGCAGCAGCACGGTACCATCACCCACATCCCCATTTAGAGATGAAGAAACTCTAAATGGGGCTCAGAGAAGCCGTTATTCCTCTACAAAAGTGGCAGGGCTGGGATTCTAGCACAGATGTGCCTGAAACCAAAGCCTTCACCTAGGACATGCCACTCATCTTCTTGTGCCACTGGTCTGTGACATTCTTGAGGGCTGGGGCATGTCTTACTCGTCTTGTACATCACTGTCTCCACCCAGTGTGCAGTAAATGTTGAACAAATGAATGAATGAATGGTCCAACTTCTCAGAGCCTCAGTTTCTCTCCCTGACTGTCAAATAGGCTAACAGTTCCTTGCCTGCTTCTCCTATGTGGGGATTATGGAAATCAGGTAACACAGTGGCTCTGAGTGTGTGAAGTGACAGCAGTACATGAGACAAGGAGCTCCTGTCATCCTCAGCCCTCCTTTCTCCTGTCTCCACCCCTTTTCAGAATGGCCTTGGACAGAGATATGGGCTCCCTTGGGTGATCAGTTTGGATGGCTCAGGGATGAATCTCCTGACTTCTCATGATATAACAGACATAGGATTTTTTCCTAAAGCTAGCTCTGGGGGTCTGTATCTTTGTAGTTCTGGCTCAATCTCTTTTCTCTTAAAAATGTATGACATAATTCAGATCACGTAACTCTCTTGCTTAATAGTCATCAATGATTCACCTTTGCACATAGAATAACCCCTTTATTTTTGGCCCTGGCCTGTGAGGTTCTGTGTGGTTTGACTCCTGCCTGCCTCTCTAACCTCATTCTCCAACATTCCTTGTTAATCTCTTCAGCTGCACTGGCTTTCTTTTAGTTTCTTGGATATACCCAGCTTGTTCCCACCTCAGGAAGTTCGCACATTCTGTTCCCATTGTCTGGATTCATTTTCTCCACATTTTGCCTAACTCACTCATCCTGCAGGGCTCAGCTCAAATATCATCTGCTTTGAGAAGCCTTCCCTGGCACCTCATCTAAATCAGGCTGCCCCTGAATTATTCTCTTTCCCAGTGCCCCCTTGTTGTCTTCCTTCTGGGCCCTCGTTGGTATTTGTAGTTGTGTGTCTTTTTTGTTGGCTGAGTTGTTGAATGTCATCTCCTTCACGAGTTTCATGAGGGCAGAAACCATTCTTGCTTTGTTTTTCTCACGTGGCTGAGAGTAGGTGTTTGATATTTATTTACTCAATGAATGAGGACTTTTTTTCCCATAATGATAAAAGTCAACCATGTTCACTGTAAAAAGATATTAAGAAGAAAACAAAAATCATCTGTAATCTTACCACTCAAGCTATCTGACAATCACAGCCAACATTTTTTTTTTAAACTTCAAAGTATCTTCTGTTTTATTTTGTTAGTTTTTCTATGTTCCTCATCCTCTTGACTATCTGTGCTGGGCTGTACCCTGTAGGCCTGAAAGCCTTGTAGTTGCCCAGCCTCGAGATAGAAGAAAGAGTTCAGAGACAGAGACATCAACAGCTTATTGGACAGGGGATATTAACATATCCAAACCCAAGGTTCTGGAGTGACAGCCCACCGTGGGCAGCAGAGGGCAGGCAGGACATAGCCACAATCTTTGCTACTCGGGGGAGAAAGAGGCTATCATTTATAGGGGTAAATGATTTCAGGTTGGCTTATCATTTACCAGGAAACAAGCAGCTGGGGCAGGTGGTTACTGATTAAGCCCTATAATTAAGAGGAGTCATGTGAGTGAAGCAAGGACTGGTTGAGCAGGGGATGTACAGAGAGCAAGAGAACAGCCATCTTGAATGGCCTGACCATTACAATCTGTATGAATGCACACACACATATATATTGATATCTCTCTATACATGCTGCTCTCTCTCTCTATATATATTATATATATGTACATAGTATACATAAATATACATAAAAATATTAGATGCATGAATTGGACACATATTATGGATTCCTTACAGTAGCAAGAAGCAATCAATTAGATACGTAATTAGCAACATGGATAGATCCTAAAACAATATTTTTTGAATTAAAAAAATGTGTATACATATATATCTCTCTATATATATGTATACACACATATACATGTCACATAGTATGTACGAGTTGATAACTTGATAACTCCCTTTTTTAAAATTTTATTGGAGTATAGTTGATTTACAATGTTGTGTTAGTTTCAGGGTGTACAGCACAGTGAATCAGTTATACATATACAACTGTCCACTGTTTTTTAGATTTTTTTCCGAAATAGGCCATTACAGAGTATTGAGTAGAGTTCCCTGTGCCATACAGCAGGTTCTTATTAGTTATCTATTTTATATATAGTAGTGTGTATATGTCAGTCCCAATCTCCCAATTTATCCCTCCTCCCCCTCCATATCCCCTGGTAACCATAAGTTTGTTTTCTAGTAGTACATCCTGACTCTACTTCTGTTTTGTAAATAAGTTCATTTGTACCCCTTTTTTTAAAGATTCCGCATATAAGTAATATCATATGATATTTGTCTTTCAGTGTCTGACTTACTTCACTCAGTGTGACAATCTCCAGGTCCATCCATGTTGCTGCAAACGACATTATTTTGTTCTTTTTTATGGCTGAGTAATATTCCATCGTATATACATACCACATCTTCTTTATCGATTCCTCTGTTGTTGGACATTTAGGTTGCTTCCATGTCCTGGCTATTGTAAATAGTGCTGCAGTGAACACTGGGGTGCATGTATCTTCTTTATTTATTTATTTATTTTTATTTATTTTATTTTTGGCTGCATTGGGTCTTCGTTGCTGCACGCGGGCTTTTCTCTGGTTGCGGTGAGCGGGGGCTTCTCTTCGTTGTGGTGCACAGGCTTCTCATTGTGGTGGCTTCTCTTGTTGGGAGCATGGGCTCTAGGCACACGGGCTTCATTAGTTGTGGCACACGGGCTCAGTAGTTGTGGCTCGCAGGCTCTAGAGCGCAGGCTCAGTAGTTGTGGCACCTGGGTTTCATTGCTCCGCGGCATGTGGGATCTTCCCGGACCAGGGCTCAAACCCGTGTCTCCTGCATTGGCAGGCGGATTCTTAACCATTGCGCCATCAAGGAATTCCCCCAAATGCTGTTTTAAAAGCATGATTTTAATGGCTGTGAAATATTTCTTACTAAGAATTTGTCAAAAAAAAAATCCTCTACAGTTGGACATTTACATTGTTCCCAGATTTTCACCATAAAACCAATGCTGTGGCAATCAGTGTTGCCCTTAAATATTTCTCTGAATCTCTGCTCACTTCTTTAGGGAATCCTCAGAAGTGGGAATTGTCATACATATTGTCAAAGAATACGAATATTTTCAAGATTCCTGATCCATGTGAGATCTGGCTTGTTTTTGCCAACCTCAAGCATTTGGACTTCTTATGAGGGAAAGTGAATGTCAATTCGTGAAATATCTGCATTATAAATTTACTCTGGAAAGAAAAGCAGTTTGACTCCATGTAACATTGTAAACTAGGTTTTGTTTGTTTTAAGGTATCACCTAGAAGAGCTCTTTGCTCTAATATAATAAATGGATAAGGATTGTTTCTCCTTGGACTATATCTTTATGCAAATGGGAAACTTGAAGTCCTTGGCCCCTGGCTTCCCTCTTGTTTCCAGCAATAGTGTATCTTCAAATGTGAGCAGGGCCTGGATTAGTGGTGATGAGTTCATCCATCCATCATCCATCTATCCATCCATCCATTCATTTATGTGTTCCTCAGATATTTATTAAGTACCAACTATGTACCAGGCACCAGGACTGCATTAATGAGTCATGGTCTCTCCCCTCATGACTTAATAGTTAGAGAGACAGACACAGAACAAGTAAGCAGACCAATAAAATGCAATAAAATAAGGACAAGTTGTGCTAAGAGTTTTGAAAGAAATGAAGGTTGAGATGGGAGTAGTGGAGGGCCTCTCCGATGAGATGATTTCTAAGTTGACTTAAAGGATGAGAAGAAAGCACCCCAGGCAGGGTGAGGGGAGGAGGGAGAGGGAACAGCTTGGGTAAGCCTGCCGTAAGGAAGATCTGGTGTGTTTGAGCAACTCACAGGCCAGTGAGACTGAGAGGAAGATGGAGGACTGACCTGGGGCCAAGTCAGGAAGAGCCTTGTGAGCTGTGGTGAAGACCGTGGATTTTCCTCTGAGTTGGAAGCCACTGGAGGGTTTTAACCAAGAAGTGACATGATTTGGTTTATGTTTTGAAAAGCCTATTCTGGCTGCTATTTGGAATCTAGGGAGAAAGCAGCTGGAATAATCTAGGTGAGAGATGATAGAGGCCTTGTTCAGTGTGGTATTGCTGGTGGATTTGAGAGTGATTTAGAAAGTAGGACAACAGGATCGGACCAGGTATTGGACTGGGTGTGGAGGAATCAGAGACCTTAGCTGAGGAGCTGTGATCTGGGTGGGGAAGAGCTAGCGCCTTCCATGTTCTTCCTTCTGTGTCCCTTTCTTTCTTCCAGTGAATTTCCCCCCATTCTTTAGGTTATCCCAGTTGTCAAAACACATCCATCCTGTATTCATGTCCTTCAGCGCTCTTGGTTCTTGATGGCCTTCCTCCTGGGTGACTCAGTGCCTTAGCTCCATGGAGCATGGAGGTTCCTCAGAGGTGCCCACTTTGGGGATTAGAAGGTGGAACTAGAGGGGGCAGAGATCCAGCCCCCAGCCTCATTCTAATCAGAGGAACTCCCTTGTCATCTGTTTTATGTATCGGGTTTCTTTGTAAGCTTTTATTTGAAGAAATGGATCATTAGCCTTGAAAAATTGAAAATCACTTCTTAAAAAGGTGTATTGAAAAAAAAAAAAAAAAAAAAAGGTGTATTGATACTTCCTTAAGAAGATCTTCAGGGGTCTTCCCTGGTGGCACAGTGGTTAAGAATCTGCCTGCCAATTCAGGGGACACGGGTTTGATCCCTGGTCCGGGAAGATCCCACATGCTGCAGAGCAGCTAAGCCCGTGCACCACAACTACCGAGCCTGTGCTCTAGAGCCCGTGAGCCACAACTGCTGAGCCTGCGTGCTGCAACTACTGAAGCCCGCACGCCTAGAGCCTGTGCTCTGCGACAAGAGAAGCCACCGCAATGAGAAGCCTATGCACTGCAATGAAGAGTAGGCCCCGCTGGCCGCAACTAGAGAAAGACTGCTCGCAGCAACGAAGACCCAACGCAGCCAAAAATAAATAAATAAAATAAATGAATTTATTTAAAAAAAAAAGACCTTCAGGAGTGATGCCACTGGGGAAGGCCTTAGGCCACCAAAGCAGGTGAGTGGGAGAGGTGTTTTGGGCTATTTGCTCCCCAGCTGAGCTTAGAGGCCCAGGGTGGGGTGGCAGCAGGGAGGGGCCATATGGGGTGGAGGGAGTAGGAGGGTGGTCTTTGGAGCCAGTGTCTTGATTTCTAGCGTCAGAAGTGGTGTTACCCTGCCTGGCAGATGGGAATAATCGCACACCCTGTCAGGCAGCACCCAATGTTATCGTGAGGGTCTAATGGGATAACAGATGTGTCTGCAGACTGTAAAGTGAGGTGCATCTGGTAAAGTCATAGGAGAGGAATGAGGGGCTTCTGTGGCTGGTGAGAGAGGCTCTCTCATGCTTGGACAGGTCATTCTTGCTGATGAGCAAGCCGAGGCCTGCCCAACTTTTCCTAAGGTCCTGAGGAGGTGTCTCCATTCAGTCATTTTGTACTCAGTATCTACCTTGTGCCAGGTGATGCGGTCACACATAGGTGGGAAAATTCTGGGCTTGGGGTAAGGATTCACGTCTCCTCTGGGAAAGTGTGTTCCAGCCTCCACCTTATCTTAGGTGCGTCATATACCCATCAAGGGCCAGGAGGCTTTGCAAGGCCAAAGTGCGGGGCAGTCCTGCCCTCTTGCCCCAAGACCTCTTGATGGCTCCTGCACTGGGGTCTCCTGTTGGGGACTTTTTTCCTTCAAGGTGAGGCTTGTGGTTCATTCTTGTAAAACAGGTCAGGGAGTCAAGTAGAGAATTCACAAGTGGTTTGCTCTGGGCTCCAATCTCCTCTTACAGGTCAGGGACCCTGCACCAGACCCATGAAGGTCCCTCCGCGGTTTGGGCTGCACAGTAGAGAATCAGCCTCCAGGAGGGCCTCCCCAACAACTTTTCCAGTTTCCAGAGGCCAGCTGGGGTTCCTGGGCTGCTGACTACTTGCTCATTCCCAAGACAGAGACTGTTATGAGCCTCTATAACAGTCTGAAGTTTCTCCTCATCTGCCTTTTTCTGGGGCCGGGCCTAACCTGCTATGGGCTTTGGCAGGTGGTCGGGCGTGGGAGGGGGCGTCTGTCTGCTTTGCCATCTCTCCACCCTTGGCAACCACGGAGCTGTTTACATTTCAGACTGCAAAGCCCTCTAGTGCCCAACCTTTCTCTGCTCACTGCTTGGCTCTGCCTGGGCCACATGGGACTGGGATGTTGGTGGGGAGGAGGGCTCCTGGCTCTCTCCCTCCATGGCACTGCTTTTGGGCACATGACAATCACCTCACGCTGAGGTGCGGCCGTCTCACAGTCACTCACCTCCTTGGGGGTCTGACTGCTTCCCTCTGTACTCAGGGCCTCCCAAATATCTCTGTGTCCCGTGGTCCCCCCTTTCTTAGGGACTCTAGTTAACTTCTCTTCCCTGCTTCCTTTCTCTTCCTCCCTCTTGAGCCGGGAACCTTTCCTGTGTGTGCAGATTCCTCACATCCTTTCTACACCCCATCCTCTCAGGGCCTGGGCTTTTGAAGCTCAAGCCCTTTCTCCATTTTCTGAGGCACCTCCCTTTTCTGAGACACCAAATACAGAATTCAGAATACCTCTCTGAGGGGCCAAGGGAAAACAGGAACTATTAGGGAGAAAACCCCTTCATTTAAACATTTCAAAACAGTCTGGCCGGACTTCCCTGGTGGCACAGTGGTTAAGAATCCGCCTTTCAGTGCAGGGGGTGGGGGTTCGATCCCTGGTCCGGGAAGATCCCACATGCCATGGAGCAACTAAGCCCGTGCGCCACAACTACTGAGCCCACGTGCCACAACTACTCTGGAGCCTGTGAGCCACAACTGCTGAGCCCACGTGCCACAACTACTGAAGCTGCTGTGCCTAGAGCCCATGCTCTGCAACAAGAGAAGCCACCACAATGAGAAGCCCATGCACCGCAACGAAGAGTAACCTCCGGTCACTGCAACTAGAGAAAGCCCGCGCGCAGCAACGAAGACCCAACGCAGCCAAAAATTAAATAAATAAATAAATAAATAAATAAATAAAACAAAAAAAACAACAGCCTGGCTACCTTCCAGAACCCCTTAGCAAACTCAGAACCAGACGCCTTCTCAAGCAAGAATCATCTTTATTGAAACTGATTTTCCATTGTGACTGTAGCCATTCTTGGACTCTCAAGTGTTTGGAGCACTTGTGGCTGAGGGGAGGGACTGGCCCTCAGTAAGAACTGGTTATTCCTCCGGAACAGTCAGTAGCAAGTAATCCTGTGGATAGAAGCAGGGAGATGCACCCCATCTGTCCTCGCCGTGCAAAGCCAGCTCTCCCCGAAGCTGCTCCTGCCACTCCTGAGAGGGACTGTGTGTCCTGAGGGCACACCTTCCCCTGGTGGCAAGAGGGCAGAGTCAGGGACTGACTGGACGAGGGGATAGAGTGGAGGGGGAGGAGGGTTTTGGGAATGTTTGTGAGGGAAGGACAGACCAGTCTTTGGGGCTCTTCCTGAAAGCCTTTGTATCAAGGGGCCTCTCACATTTCTATAGCACTGGGGTTTGTCCTGCTTGGGTCACCCTGAGGTGGGCCTCTCACCCAGCTAGAGCCTTTCATGTGCTCCCACCCACAATGCTCAAACCTCTGCCAGACCCGACCATGGTGCTGGAATCCATCTGTTCCTGCACCTATTTTCCCCATAAGAATGGGAGCTCCTGGAGGGTTCAGGCATTGGATCTAACTCATCTCTATCCCCACATCACCCAGCACAGGGCCAGGCACAGAACAGCCGGTGCCATTTATTGACTGAATGAATGAGTGAGCGATGAGGGCAGCCATGGAAGGATGTACAAGTTGTGCACTGCCCAACTCTAGGTGGTGCCGTTCAGGTACACTACAGTATGAGTGGTGCATTCTAGAGTTGTACGACGTGTAACCAGCACAACAGTGCGGGGCAGCCTAGAAGTGAATCAATGAGTGAGCCAGTGAGCCCACCCACCCTTTCTCCCCCTGCCTCTATAGGTCTGGTTATATGGCAGCTGCTGGGGCTGTGCCCTGACTTTGTTCTTTTTTGTACTCAGAGCTATAGAGTACCCTCTCTGGCCCACACTGCCAGGATTTGTGACATCATTTATGGAGCAGCCCCAGCCCCTGTATTACCTCTAGAAGCCCTTCTAGCCCCGACCTGCTAGAGTCACCCTGAGTGGACCCTTCTCTACTAGGGCCACCCTGGGCTGAATCTAAGTCAGGGTCTGAGGGTGGAGGTGGGGGAGTAGCACAGGACAGGAGCTGGGGTTTTATGATAGGAACTCCTGCTGTCCCCTCCTGCCTCCTTCTACACAGTAACTTCTGGGTCTTGAAAGCAGATTTCTAGTGTTTCCTGAATGTCAGAACTGGGAACTGGGAGTCCTGGGTCCAGGATTCGGCATAAGCTGGGAGTCCTGAAGCCCAAACTTTACATCTGGGATGGTGGGTCACATTCTGTCAAATGTTGGAGTAGGGCTGGGTAGTAAGATCAGTGGCCCTAACAATTCCTCGTGTTTGCCAGGGGAGTCCTCACTTCCAGCCCATGGGGAGAACTGTCTTTATCTCTATTATACAGACAGAGGCAACAGGCTGAGAGACCACTAGTGGCTTGCCTTGTCATGAGGTCATACAGCCAGGAGGTTCTGTCTGATTTTCTCTCTGCCTTGCCCCAAACATCCCTTCCTGTCCTGCTGTTTAAGAGTGGGAGCCTTTTTAAGGTGGAACA
Source organism: Eubalaena glacialis (assembly GCF_028564815.1). Taxonomy (NCBI): domain Eukaryota; kingdom Metazoa; phylum Chordata; class Mammalia; order Artiodactyla; family Balaenidae; genus Eubalaena; species Eubalaena glacialis. The sequence continues at coordinate 26,421,505 of NC_083728.1, forward strand.
AAGAAATGAAGGGCATCTCTAAGCTCTGCCCTTTCCCATCAGCCTCTTCTCAGGTTTACCCACAGAGGGAAGGGAAGAGGGCCAAGGGGGCAGGGTGACTCCAGGGGCAGGTTCAGAGCTGGCAAACGCCCCCGGAAGCACCTCCGTGGTTCCTCTGCTGGTTTTCTCTGCCCTCTGGTCTCTGGCTGCATCTTACCTTCCTGGCATTTAGCCAGCCTATGGCTGCCCTGGTTCCCACCCTCTGGCAGTTCACAGATAGCAGGTGCCAGAGGCAACAGCCCTGTTCTGGGGTTCAGGACACCTGAGTTCTAGGGTGGTGGATGGTCCAGGGTACAGGCTTTGAAGTCAGATGAACCCCAGTTGGAATCTTGGCTCTGCTGCTCTGGGCAAGTTTCTCTGCCTTTCTTTTGTAAAATGAGAAAAATAATAGCATCAACTTCATGGAGCTAATTGTGAAGATCACCTGTGTGAGACACTGAAGCTCTCAGTGAGCCTAGGGTGTGGCCCCCTGAGGGATTCATGGAGCCCCCCAGAGCCCCAGTTTCCTCATCTGTAAATGGGGCATCCCACCCAGGATGGCTGTGAGGAGCCGGTGAGATAAGGAAGGTAAAGGGCTTTCCACATGGAGTGCCTCTTTTGCCCAAGCCTCAGCTTCTGCCTCTGCAGGATGGGGACAAGGCACCTGTAGGACCCCACGGCCCTTCTAGCTCTGACCTCCCACATGTGCCTCAGGAAGCTCCTTTTCCCAGCATTTACCTTGGAGCGCTCCATCCGCGCCTGGTCGAAGGAGATGCCCTTGACGTTGGGCAGCAGGAGGCCTTGTTCTCTGAGCAGATCTGCAAGAGGGGAGGGCGGGGGAGCTCAGTGCCCTGTGGGCAGGGGTCTGTGGGACTGGGTGTGTCCTCCTCTCCCCCATCAGGCCACCTCACTCCAGAAGGTCAGGTCTCTAAATAGCTCCTCTACCCGTTTATTAAAAATCTATCTGAAGGGAATTTCTTCTTGAATATATTCAATAACTATGAACACATTTTTATGAAGATGCTCTTCTTAGCAGCATTTTAAGGATACTTGCAGCAGATACTTGCAGTGTGACCTTGGGTAAGTCCTTGGGTAACTTCTCTGGGCCCTCTGAAAGATGAGGAGGTGAGTAATGTCTGAGCTATTTATCCTACATGTACTTCCTGAGCGTCTCCTGGATGGGAGGCACTGAACAAGGGTGGCAACACACCAAAAAACAAAGACCAGGGGTCCCTGCCTTCCGGCAGCTCACCATCTGGCTGGGGACGTAGGCACTGACTAAATCATCATGTGGGTAGACAGGTGAAGGTTACACAGACGGCGTGAGGGGAGGCGGAAGGAGAGGGAAGCGCTGAGCGCTCTGGGGCAGAGGAGCCTGACGCGGCTCTGCATTCCTGGAAGACTCACTTCCCACACCTTCCGTCTTCCCAAAACGCTGCCTGCCCTCTGTTACCTCAGGGTCTGCTTCTGAGGGAGCCCAAACTAAGACAGGAGTGTTTGGGGAAAGTTTGATTTTGTTGCTGATATCTAACCTGGGGGTGATGTCTCAAAAAGTTCAGTTTTCTGGCATCTCTCAAAGGTAAAAAAAATCTGCCCCGCTGGCATTTGAACTGAGTGCTAACCGCCCACTTAAGGCGGGGCATGTTTACCATAGGCCCTATCTGGGCTGCTTCCTTTGGGTATGTTACCTACCTGGACCTTGCAGGCGTTGGAATTGTGAGCTGGGGGCTCCACCACCTCTGAGGGCCCTTCCTTTTCTCACTTTCCGTAATGCTACCCCACCTCCCCTGAGAAGCCCTTCGTCCCTCCACTTCTGAGCTCTTCTCACCACCAGTGGCCTGGGCAAAGACCAGGAGGACACACATGGCCCCTTCCCCACCCCGCCTCCTTCTGCCTGGCCCGTGGGCAATTCTTAACCAACCCCAGGGGACAAGGCAAAAGCTAGCTGTCTGTGCAGGGCTTCGGGCATGGTTGATGTGGCTCGCAGCCACGCTGTATGTGGGCATGAGGAGAAACGCGGTGGCGCTCACTGTTGTGATGGGGGAAGAAGCTCTTCAGAAGCTCTAAGAGAAAGGCTTCCAGACGTTCCTCCTACAAGAGATGAAAGAGGAACAGGAAGGTCACTTCAGCTGGTTTGGCAGATTCTGACCACGGGAATGGTGGGGGGACTCCAGTGTACAGGTGCCCACAGGAGATCAGGAGTAGTCCTGGGAACTCCACTTTTGAAGGGCATTGGAGCCAGATGACTGGATTAGTGAAGGGACTGGGGAAAGTTGGGGGCCCTGAAGAAGGGTTGCCTCACCCCAGGTCACAGTAACTATCTTCATATCTCTGCAGGGCAGTCCAGGAAACCAGTTGGGCCAGAGAAAACCCCGGGGCCAGAGCTTCACAGGGACCAGCTTTGGGTCAGTCCAAGGAGGAACTCTCCAGTGCTGAGAGCTGCTTGGTAATGGGGCAAGAATTGTCTCACTGAGAAAGCAAGCCTCCTGTCACCAGGGATGTTCAAGAGGTCTTGACCAGGGCTGCCCCAACCCATTTGGACAGATTGGGAAAAAACTCCCTTTCTCCGAGACACTCGTTTCCCATCTGTTGGGAGACTGTCATAAACATATTCATATTTGTATCGTCTGTGATGTGGGTGGCTTGTGCCGTGCGCAACCTGTCCAACCATACCTGGCAGCCCTGGTCTGGATGACTGCCTTCTGAAGATGTCACAGAGGGGACCCCTGACCCTGGGAAGATGATCTCTAGGACCTCTAAACCTGGGATTCTATGCAAGTAAAGCCAGAGCAAGGAGGCCTGATACAACAGGGATGATAATTTTGAAGTGTTTCCTGTTCATGTTCTCATTTAGCCCTTTGTTTTATTGTTTTTCCACCTTGCAGCCTTCCTGCATTAGGGCTAGACAACAAGGCTTACAGTCCTGTGGTAGTGTAGGGTGGCGGGATACCCCCAGGGTGGGGAGAAAGGGAGTTATTTTATGGGGCCTCCCTCAGACAGGCAAGGGCAGTGAAAAGCTCTTCCAGTGTAGGAGCAAGAACAACACCTGGGGGAAGAGACCATGTGCTCCACGCATGGCCTCGTTAACAGTGGGGCCAGTGCAGCGAGGGCCCAGACCAGTCACACTACAGCAGAAACCCCGTACTGCCACGTGTGGGTGCAGGTGGCACAAGTAGCTTAGGATGCCATGCTGGGAAGCCCACGGGTGAGGAAAACCAGAGACAGGATGCACAGCCCTGCTGGGAAGCACAAGCTAAACATTCTCCTGAAAGACAAGGAGGTGCCCTTAAAAATCCCGGTGTCATCCTGGACGCCTCTCACTCCTTCCCCACAACCACTCCATCAGGAAATCCTGCCAGCTCTACTTCGAGAATGCATCCTGCTTGCGGCCACTCCCCGCCACTGCCACCTGCCACCACCTCATCCAAGCCTCATCAACCCTCTGCATCCTTCTACCGGCCTGCTCAGTGACCTCCCTGCCTCCACCCCAGCCCCCTCCAGTCTGCTCCCCCTCTGCTCAGAACCCTCCAGTGGCTTCCATCTTACTCAGGAAAAGCCCGCCCCCACCCGTAGGCCCAGCGCAGCCTGGCCCCTGGCCCTGCTCGCTCTCTGACCTCCCCTTACCCCTTCGGATCCAACCCTCCGGGCTCCCTCCTGTTCCCTGGCCTCAGGCACACCCTTGCCTTGGAACCTTGGGTCCCCTTCCCCACGTCCCCACAGCTCCCTCCTGCATTGCTCTTCTCTAACCTTCCCTGACTTTCCTTTTGAACATTACCCTCACCGGCACTCCTGATACCCCTACTCCGTCCCCTCCTCGCTTTTCTCCGTAGCATTATCACCTGCCTATATGCTATGTAATTTACCTTACTGTATTTATTGTTTATTATCTCACCTTACCCTGCTAGAACGTGGGTTCCATGAGGCCAGGGACATTTGTTTTGTTCACTGATACATCCTAAGTACCGAAGACAGGGCCAGGCACATAGTAAGCACTCAGTATTTGTTAAGTGCGTGAAAGAATGAAATGGACAAGTTTAAGTTCTGAGCGCTCCCCCCACCCAAGGGCAAGATGAGATCACCCATGGAAAGCAAGTGAGGCTTTCCAGCCCCACATCAACCGCTCAGGGCCTTCTTTCAGGCCTGCCGGTGGGTCCTTCAGGACCACGAGGAAGCCAAGATGGCAGTTGCTGGCGGTGGCGGGGGGATGCAATGCTCAGTGAGCTTCAAGTCACAACACACCTCCCCTCTCTTTCCTTCCCACCCTCCTGTAAACTGCTCCATTCAGCTGAAGCAAGCTAGGAAACTTGCACCCCGTAACCACACTCTCTCCTCCTATCTCTCTCTGTCAACCCTCTTATTTTTTCTGACCATCCCAAACCAAAAATATTTACCTGTTTGGAGTGAACTGGAGTTTTAATTCCTGATTTTTCGAGGAAAACACAGCCTTTGAAAAGAGTTTCTATGAGGAGTTGAAATTCGGTCAGAATAGGAGAGGAATTTACATTCCAGCCAGAGGGATTTCCTTCACTCCCGCCCTCCGTGAATACTTGTCCAGGGCCAGCCCCTCTCACCCGGTCCTCTTGCCGGATCCCATGCTGGTTCATGTGTGTTCAGACCATGAATGTGTGGGTGTTGCCATGGGAGAGAGTACTGGTGGGTGCTGGGTGCTCCTGGAGGTCAGGGGAGGCCAGGGCTGGATACGAGGGGAGGGGGAAAGCTCAGCTGCGTTGAGAGAAAGCCTTTTGCAGTGAATCCTTTGGTGGTAGAAGCACTTGCTGGAAGTCAGAGGACCAGCATTTTGGGGCCTCCAAAATTCACCTGGTTACCTTATAAACCAGAAACTGGACTTTTCGCCACCAGCCAGAGCTGACTGATTTATGGGCCACAGAATCATGCCAACTAAGATCCCAGCATCCTGTTATACGCACCAGATGCTCCTAGGCTCACCTATGGTGGGGCGACCCTTCTGCCCCACGGGCACATTCCCAATTTCAAAGTCTGTGGAGTGGGAAGTAGGAATCCCAAGGGGGCTCAGAATAAAGAAGCTGAAACTTTGATGGAGCTGTATTTCCCCAGAATTCCTCCCCAGGTCCAGCGCTCTCTAGCTTGGGCGCCTCTCTCTCGGGAGCAGAGAACACAGACGCGTTGAGCCCTCCATGAACTCTGTTTCTCTGAGCTTTTTCCTGGTTTTGTGGACAAGGGCTTTGGATGTAGGCATGTCTAGGGGAGAGAGTCAAGGGCACTGAACAGGGGGTATCAGAGGCAAAACACTTTAGTTGCTGAAGAGATCCTTGGGGAGCACTGGGGGCTGGACTTAGGGGAGCAGGTGTTAAAGTATTTTGATGTTCTCACAATAGGTGCAGCTATTTGGGTGTGGACTGATGGAATGTTAGCAGATGACATGCCAGTGGGGTTTGCCACTGCCCTCTGTCACCCTGCCTCAGTCAGCTGGCACTGGAGGGGCCCTCATGTGGCCCCAGGCCCCCTGGGGAACAATAAACTTTGAGGCTTACTCATTCCGGAAACTGAGAAGGAGGAGGTGCTGCTGGGCCCCAGCAGTACCAGGGAGCCCGGCTGGATGACTGAGGCCGTGTGGCCGTCAAGGTGGACAGTGGGAGGATGAGGGGTGCTGATGGTCAGTCCCATGCTCCCTCTGGCCTGATTAGAAGTCTAAATGAGGGTAAAGCAGAGAAGGTGCTGGCTGCGACAGAAGATGCTGTTCCTTAGCCCCCAGCTTGGAGGAATGGGAAAAGGCCGTCTTAGGAGTCACAGTATCTGAGTTTTCATTCTAGCTCTGCAGCAACTTGCTGTGTGACCTTGGGAAGGTCACCTACCCTCCCTGAACTCCATTGAGGTGAAATTACATGCTCCTTCTCTTGGGTTTGCATGCAGGTAAGAGCATAGATTTTGGAGCCAGAGTCCAGCTCTGCTGCTTACAAATTATGTGGCCTGAGACACGTTTCTTAATTTCTCTGTGCCTCAATTTTCATGCTTGTAAAATGGGGATAATAATCATACATACTTCACCAGGTTGTTGTGGGGATTAAATGAGTTAATTTATGTAAAGTGCTTAGAATGGAACATGGCATCTAGTAGTGCCATGTTATCTATTGTTATCTATTGCGGTTATTGTTATATCTATTGTTATTATTGTTTGTCTATCAGGTGCCCTGTTCTCAGAGCCTTTAGAGAGAGCACACTGAGTATGGATTTTGGAGTCTGGGACTGGGTTTAAATCCTGGTTCTGCCACTTACTGAGCAATGTGAGCTTGGGCAAGTGAAGTCATCCTGCTCAGCATCGGTTTGCACATGTGTAAAAAGGGGGTGAGAGGGCAGGCTTTCCAAGGGTCACATCGACATAGGTGGAGGAGTCTGGCACACAGTTGCTGCTCACTACTATCTGCCATGTGTGCACATCTGTCTGCCTCAGGAGGTGTGCCTCAGCAGGGTCGGGGTTTTGTTTAGTAGTGAATAATAATGACAGCCACATGGCCGTGTCACCTGGGTGGGGCAATGAGCTAAGTGAATCGTCTCCCTTAATCCTCACGATACTTGTGAAGAAGGCACAGTAATTTCCAGGGTCCACAGTAGGAAAGTCTGGCCAAATGTAACATGCCTCTGTGGCCCAATCCTGTCCCCTGTTCAAGAAATCTTTCCTGAGATCCTGGCCAAGGTGCTGGGGGAGAAGTTGGCAACATACCCACCTTGGGCCCAGGCTCCAGCGCGCTCAGTGACAATAGCTGAATGAGGTCAGCAGCCTGGAAAAAGGACAAGATGTGTGTTGGCCTTTAGAATCCTGCAGGTCTGTTCTGAACAGGTACATGGAGTGAGAGGGGTGTCAGTGGGATTCAATGAGATGTGATTGTCCCTAACTGAATGCACCATTGGCACACCACTCAGTCGCAGCATGGGAGGAGCCATTCACCAGATTTCTCATCGTGATTTATCTGGAAAGGTTGACTTTTTATTGTTTCAATGATTTTTCCCCCCAGCGTTTTATTGTGAAAATTTCCACACATGCAGCAAAGTTGAAAGAATTTTATAGAGAACATTTGTATATGCATCACCTAGATTCCTCTATTAACATTTTCCTATACTTGCTTTATCACATTCATATTCATCTGTCTGTGATCCACTGATTTTTGAAAATCGTAAATCATTATAGAAGACACTATAAAATGTATACAGTGAAAATGAAAAGTCCATCCCAACACTTCTTCCCCTTTTCTCCTAAATCCTATTCTCAGGGGTAACCACTATTGACATTTTGGAGTATATCCTGACAGACTGTTTTCTGCACACATAGAAGAATGAATAGATGGGAACATTCTAACCAGATGGTCCTGCACCTTGTTTGTTCCTCTCAACATCAGTACATATAGAACAACCCCTTTCTTTTAAACAGCTGCATAGAATTCCACCTTATATAGCCATTACCTGACTTATTTTACCAATTCCCTATTGATGGACACCTAGGTTAACTTTATTTTTCACCCTGTAACAAGTGAAGCTGCAAAGAACACCCTTGCACATGTACCCTCATCCACTGGTGTAAGAATTTCTGTAGACATGGAATCACAGGGTTCACTTCCAGTCTCAGAGCTGCCACACCTGTGTGGAAAGGAGGGAACAGTATGGGGAGGCAGGAGCCCTGGCTCCAGTCCTGACCCTACCTGCTGGGTGACTTGGGAGAGTCACTTTCCCTATCTGGGCCTTGGTTTCCCCATGTTAATAATGGAGCAATAACATTAGATATTCCAGATATAGATCTTGGGATTTCATATTTCAGTGTTTACTGAGCACACCCTGTGTACCCTTCAGAGAGTATACTCTTCATAGTCCCCGTCCCCTAACTGGAGAGACAGTGAACACACAAAGTTACATAAATGAACACACACAAATATACGTATGTGTGTATATGTATATATGTGTGTATATATATATCTTCGCATATATAACTTTACTCATACTCATACATATAGTGAGATCAGTATTTCGAAGGGAAAAGAGTAGAAAGAGAGAGAGGGTTTTGGGTGGGGGAGAGAGAAAAGGCTTACTTTAGATATTTACATGTGGTGGTCAGGGAGCAGCTCTCTGAGGTGATGACATTTGCACAGAGACCAACAGTGGAGAGAAGAGTGTTCCAGGCAGGGAGACAGCATGTGCAAAGGCCCTGAGGTGAGCACCAGCCCAGCCTGTGTGGCTGGAGTGTAGTGGGTGAGGAGACAGAGCTAGAGAGGTGGGCAGGAGCCAGATCTCACGAGGCCCTGGGGCTGCAGAGAGGAGACTGGACTTTATTCAGAGCATGATGAGGAGCTGCTGGGGGCTTCTGAGCAGTGATCTATCTGTATTTCTCCCTCATGTGATGCCCTCATCGACCCTGGGAACTTGCTCTTCCCGTTGACTTCTGTGTGTGTGTGTCTGTGTGTGCCTCCTTGCCACCATTCAGCCACCTCCTCAGAGATGTCTTCACTGACTACAGTGTCCAGGGTAGCTCTCTCACCTCTACCACACACTTGCTGATCCATTGCTCTGCTTATTATAAATAAGATACATTATTTTATTTATCTGTTTTCTTGCTCAGTGTCTATTCCTCCGGTAGACTTTGATCTGTGAAAGGGCAGGGACCCTGTGTGCACAGGGCATGGCACATGGTAGGCCTTCAATACATGTTTGCAGTATAAATGTTATGAAGAGAGGAACAACAAAGGGGTGTTCAAGGAAGTCTTTCCAGAAGAAGGAACTTCTATACTGGGTTCTGAAAGCTGAATAAGAGTTCTCCAGGTGAGGTCCAGAGAGGGGAAGTGACTTACCTAGGCTCACCCAGGAAGGCATTTATGCCACCTGAGCCTTGCTTTCTTCATGTGAAAAGTAGAGCAGTAAAGTAATGTACTTCCTTTTCTCAAGTACTCACCGTGGGGTCCTGGAGGTTCACATGTATCTCCTTGCTGGTGTAGAGGCAGGACAGGATGTCATTTTAGGTTTCCAGTGAAAAGGCCAGGTCTGCCAGGCTGCCCGGGGCTAATTTTGGGAGGGGCTTGGGGGCCAGGTGGTCAGGCCTTGGGGCTCTCTGGCCTGGGCTGCAGGGGTCATGAGCTTTAGAAAAATGAAGGAGGAAGGAGAAATTCAGAGGGGACAGTCTCCTCAGCCAAAAACTGGTTACAGCTAACATATGGAGGGTTCACTATGTGCCAGACACAGCGCTGAACATTTACAGGCACAATCTCATTTCGACCTCACAACGGCATCATGAGATGGAAACCATTTGATAGATGAGGAAACTGAGGCCCAGAGGAGTGAAGTGACTTTCTCAAGATCCTATACATGGTAAGAGGTGGAGCTGGGTTTTGAACCCATGAGCTACGCTTCCTTGCTTCTCCCTCATGTAACCCCATTCTTTTCTCCGTGCCTTTGTTAACAGTGCCTCCTTCCTATCCACTCAAATCCTCCTGTCCTCCTGACTCACCTGCTACCATCGCATGGAGGAGAGGGGCAGCCAGCCTCATCGCTTCTCTGGGCCTCGGTTTCCCCATCTGAGGGGTCCCTTCCAGCTGGGCGTTACACGCGGTCCTGCCGCTCCTGAGCCACCCCACCTGCCCTTTTGTTGGAGCCTGATTTTCACTTGTGGGACATACAGCCCCGTGGCCTCTCCACCTTTCCAGGGTCGAGCGGGACTTCCCAGGCTCAGTGTGAGCTCCGGAGGGTGGGGCCTGCCTGGTCTGCCCTTTCTTCTCCCATCCCCTCTCTCCTCTTTTGCCCACCACTTCCTTCGCTTGCTCCTTCTCCTCCTCCTTCTCCTCTGCCTCCTATCCAGAGAAGCCCCACCTCACTTTCCTCTGTGCCCATTCTCCCCCAGACCAGTGGACATCCCCAGAGGGTCTGCCCTGTCCAGGGGCTGGCTCACCTGGACTTTCATCAGGATGGCCTCCTCCATGAATTCTGTGGTGGTGACATAGTGCTGGAAGTCTTCCGGGCCGGAGATGGCTGGGGCTGCAATGAGGAAATGGAACTGGGGCTCAGCTTCCCTGGGGGATGGAGGGAAGGGCATGGGGAGGCACTGAAGCAGCGAGAAATTCCTTCTCCCTCTCTGCTTAGCTTTAAGTTCATTGTGGGCTGGGCCTCAGCTTCTTGTAACAATGAGCATTTATTGAGCCATAACTCTGTGCCAGGTTTTATGTATTATCACAACAGTCCATTCTATGAGCCTGTGATTAATCCCATTTTACAGACTGGGAAACTGAGGCTCGGGGGGAAATGATTTACCAAGGTCATAAGACATAATGCCCTTTATCCCCTCCACTAGGAAGTAGGCTCCCCATGGGAAAGCTTTGTCTGTTTTATTTCCCATCATATTTCCAGATCCTAGAAGAGTTCCTGGCACACAGTAGGGGGACAGCAGATAAGCCTCTTCCTTGGCTGGGAGCTACGAACACAGAGTGATGTGTAATAGGTCTTCCAGCAGCGAGTTGAGCAGGGTTGTGGCCAGGGGACACCCCTGGAGGGAAGGCATGAGGGGGTCATTGTTGAGGTCAGGGTGAGATCAAGGGGCTGTCCCTTGGGGTCACACCCCTCTCTCAGGGGGCGGGGCAGGGGGAATGAGCAACTTATTATCTTCTGTAGGAGGAAGGGCAATGCCTCATCCAGGACATCTGTCACCAACCCCAGAGCTTTGTTTACAAGGAGGGGTTCCATCCTAGGGGTGGGGAGAGCAGGTGGGGTCTGAGACACCATGGAAGGGGAGACTGAGGCCATAGAGGGGAGTCCAGGGCAGGGCTGAGGAAAGCCCCAGGGGGCCTGTGAACAGGGAAGCTCAGGGTGGCTGCTTCCTTCCCCGCCTGGTGTCCCTCTCCTCTCCTCTCTCCTCTTTCTCCCCTTTCCTTTTCTGTTTTTTTCCCTTCTTGCCTTCTTGCTTTCTCTCTTCCAGACTTTGTCCTCCTCCACTTTATTTCTTCTTGATTCTCCCTTTCTGCCTCTCTTGCTTTATTTCTCTCTTTAATAAAGGTCTCTGGGATTTTCAAAGAGGGAGAGATCACACCTGGCAGTGGAAGTTAATGGAAGGCTTCCTGGAGGAGGTGGCTTTTTTGTTAGGTATAGTAAGAATCATAAGCAATGGCCACTTTATGCGGCAGGTTCTGTGCTAAGTAGCTCACAGGGGTTAGCTCATCTCTTCCCCACAACCACCCCATGCTGGCTGAGTTCTGTGATCCTGTTTATTGGTGAGAAAACTGAGGCTCCTGGAAGCCAAATAGCTTGGCCAGGGCTCCTGGTGTTAGGAAGCAGCCAAGCCAAGATATGACCTGCGTGGATGCACACTTTGGCCATAACATTCAATGTGAAGGCAGGAGATACTGATGGGTGGTGTGTACAGCTGGTAGTCTTGGAGATGACCCTGTCCCTGACACCCTTGGTCACTCTAGACAGCTCAGGCTGGGGAGAGGCAGCCTAAGACTGAGACTCTCTGGGGAGGGTCTCAGTGAAGGGCTGGGTACAGGAGTGGTGGGGAGTAGGTACTCACTGCTCCAGAACCTCAATGCTCAGGTATCCTGGTGGCGTGTGGCACTCCTTGAAGGCCACGCTGGTCTTGTTCCCCGTCTGCTCCAGCCATACCGCGATGCAGATGTTCTTGATGACTTTGAGCCGCAGGATCCTGTAGGGGCAGCATGTCTGGGCAGGCTCCAAGCCGCAGCCCAAGATTGAGTCCAGAAGTCACAGGCTGGTGGGGCCTGCAGTTGTCTGGAGGGCTCAAATGAAAAACTGGAAGAGTTCATTAAAAATACAGAGTTCAAACTTTGGAAAACCGAAAAGATCTGGAAACTCTCGGCCAGCATCCTCACAGGGCGGCTGATGTGACCTTGAGATGGGCCACATGCTCTGCTGTTTGCTGCAGTCCCCACCAGGCCAAGAGTCAAGCTGCATTTTTACTGCACATCATTATAAGGGTGATGATATGTTTATTGTATAGCAGAGAAATATTTCTCTGTGCCCACATCCCTGTGAAGAAAATATTTCTTTGTGCTCACTTTTCTATTAAAAAGGGAAGCTAGACAAAGAATGCCATATGTCACAAAAAAAAAAAAAAAAAAAAGAGAGTGGGCGTATTCCTAAGGGGCATGTAAGAATATTCCTGTTTCATGTGCAAATCACTCCCTTTATTGGCTGTTGTGTTTACAACCCCAGGTTGACATCATCATCCACAGTTTAGTGAGCGGTGTGAACTCTTACAACAGCCAGGGGCAGTAGGGGACTTGATCATAACACGTTGTGGATGAGGCCCAGAGGACGGACGCCCTTACTCAAGTTGCCTGGATGGTAAGTGGGATTGGAGTCCAGGCGTGGTGGACCCCGAGGTGAGCTTGAACCAGACCCTCCTTGGATCATCCCGTGAAAGCATCTGCCTTTTACTCAGATGGGGCACATGTCCCCTGACATGGAAGTCAGAGGGTTTTATCTCAGCCTCTGCTGCAGGTTCACTGTGTGATCCTGGGCAGGTCCCTCTCCTACTCGGTGCTTCAGTTTCCCTATCACAAAAAAGTGGCTTTGAAACATGCCCAAGTGGAAAGGATTATTGTAACCCTTTTGGTGACATAGGCCGCAGACTTTTGCTAGCCTTGCATGGCTGCCTGGAACCGAGGGAGGTGGGGAGGAAGCCCCCAGGGCACACACTCACCTCTAGAGCGAGAGGTACAGTTTGCTTTGCAATGTGACCTGCAGCAGGCTGTCACTCAGGATTTGTAGGGTGACCTCGGAGCCTTTGGCATCTTCTGTGACCACCCTGTGAGTGGGTTGGGGGGTGTTGTTTGTATGGCCTGGTAAGGCCCCTGTGACTCTGTGGAGTGTGTGTGTCTGTATTGGCTAGAATAGGGGCAGACCCCAGGAGGGGTGGGGGCAGCTTTGGGACACCCCTTCCCGGACTCTCAGCCCAGCTGCAGAACACTGGGCTCTAGTTGCAGCCTGTAAGCCTTGAAGACCTGGGAAGGTCCCTTTCCTTCTCCAGGCGTCAGTGTCACCCTCTACAAAATGAGAATACAGTGGAGGACCTGTCCGTGCACATTTAACAGGTCTGAATTCAAATATAAGGATTCTGCAAAAAAGACGTGAGCAGGCAGGAGTCAGAGAGAGCAAGACGGCTGGTGATCCCACCGCCTTCCACTCAGGGACCACCTGCCCTGCTGAGCATCCAAGAAGGAGGACATGAAACTTCTGCTCCCCATGATGGCCTCAGGTCCTCGCATCTCCCTGAGCTAAGAGGAACCCAGAGTTTTATGTACTTTTTGAACATTAGATACAAGCTGGTGACTTACCTGGTGCCCACTGGAGTGGGCAGCAACAAGTTCCAGTGCTGGAGGAAGACCTGGATGGACTGGGCTCCCCAAAGGCTGTATGCCTGCCTCTACCATGGCACCTTCCAGAGGTTTTTGAAGAATGACTTGGACCATGTGGGGTTTTTCCTACGGCCCTCCCAAGCTGGTGCCCTGTGCCAGGATGGGTGAGTAGAGGTGGTGCAAATGCACAGGCAGGGGTGAGTGGTGGCCAGTCCTAGGCCTTAGGATGGGCTGGGGCAGGTGTGGGCCCAGCACCCTCCTCCCAGGCCTCTCTGGGAAGCACCCCTACCCACCCCAGTGCCCTAGCTTTTCATTTCATTTCACCCCCATCAGAAAACTTCTTCTGGACTCTATCATCTTAGGACCCATCTGGCTCTCCCTCCTCATTCTGGGGGATGGATTCGGAGGCCTACCTGTGGCTACATAGGTTGACCTTGCAGGAACCCCTACCCCAACCTACATAAATATCATTCATTTATGTTGGTACTTATTTTGCCAGAAGTCTCCAACTCATTTGCCTTCAGGGCCAAGCAGGTAACGTAAAGGGAGTGGAGGAGGTGTCTGGGGACTGACTTAGGGACTACAGATCCTACACCAATGATTGCCACGTGGGAGGTCAGGCCAGGTGTGGCCAGATCTTTGTTATAGAGAGAGTTGCTATTAGGGGTTGAATTGTGTCTGCCTTCCACCCCCCAATTCATATATATATATATATATATATATTTTTTTTTTTTTTTTTTTTAATATTTACTTATTTATTTATTTTGGCCGCACTGGGTCTTAGTTATGGCACACGGGATCTTTAGTTGCAGCATGCAGACTTTTTAGTTGCGACATGCAGACTCTTAGTTGCGGCATGCGAACTCTTAGTTGCAGCATGCATGCAGGATCTGGTTCCCCGACCAGGGATCGAACCCGGGCCCCCTGCATGGGGAGCGTGGAGTGTTACCCACTGGACCACCAGGGAAGTCCCCCAGTTCATATATTGCGCTCCTAATCCCCACCTTATAATGTGAACTGATTTGGAAATAGGGTTGTTGCCGATGTAGTTAAGATGAGATCGTACTGGAGTAGAGTGGGCCCCTAGCCTCATGTGACTGGTGTCCGTATAAAAAGGGGAAATTTGGACACAGACACAGACACACAACCAGGGAGATTGCCAAGTGAAGAGGAAGGCAGAGATCAGGTGATGATTCTACAAGCCAAGGAAAACCAAAGACTGCCAGCAACCCTCCAGAAGCTAGAGGAGAGACATGGAAAACGCCTTGATCTCAGACTTCTAGTCTCCTGAATTTCTGTTGTTTAAGCCACTCAGTTTGTGGTACTTTGTTAGGGCAGTCCTAGCAAACGAATACAATCAGAAAATCTGGATTTTTATTAAAACACTCCAGATTTTTATATATTGGCAAGTCACTAAAATATTTAAAAAATACTACGGGAGTTTGCAATACCCAGGTATAAGCTGAATGTGGAGGGTTGGAGGGCTGCCAGGCTAAGGTCCCTGATTGAGACTCTGCTTTGTTCCTTGGAGGATTTCAGGTGGCTTCAAGAGGTTTAGGGACCATAAAAATGTACTTGCTGAGGGCTTTCCAGGCTGGAGAAAAGCTCCAACGACGCTGGGGCCTCCTACCCACCCACCAGGTGAGAACACTCTTCCTGAGGGGGAAGAAAAGCCAGAAGGCCACTCACCCACCCAGCTGGAGAGGCTCCCCCAGCAGCGGGAAGCTCTGCCCCGAGAGCAGGTCCCCGACCAGCGACAGATCAAGCCCACTGCTCCCTTTGGAGAGGCCTTCCCTTACGAAGGGCCGGTGGTCCAGGATGGCGACTCCTTCACTTGTGGCCCCCATCACAGGGATCCTGGCCACACGGTCCAGGACGTGGTGTTTCGAGAGCAAGCCTGAAATGTCTGAGGACAAGGCCCTCCTCAGGGCGGGGCTCACCTTTCATTCAGTCATTCAACAAAGGCCCACCAGCACCTGCTCTGAGTCAGCGATTTAGACAGCCATTTAGCAACAGGTACTTATGAAGCACTTACTCTCTTCTGGGCTCAGGGCCCATGGGTTTCATTCTAGGAGCGGGGGTGTGGGGGCGGGCACAGAAAACAACTGAGCCCTCAGATAAGCAAGCAAGGCAATTTTTGAAAATAAAATGGAGTTGAATTGGAGCATGACTGGGGGGGAGGTCTACTTTAGATAGGGTAGTCAGGGAGAGCCTCTCTGAAAGGGAGGCATTTGAGCTGAGACCTGAATGAAGTGGAGAAATCCACTATTGCAAGATCTGGGGAGAGAGCAATGTAGACAGAGGGAACAGCACATGCAAAGGCCCTGAGGTGGTAATGAGCCTGGTGAGTATGAAACAGAAAGATCAGTGAGGTTGGACTGTGTTGAATGGGGAAGGAGGTGAATGGATAACAAAGAGCTCACAGCCAAGAGTTAGGGAGAGACAGAAAGACAGACAGACAGGACAAGTACAGTACGCTTGGATAAGGCCACAGATGAGGCTTCACCAAAGGGCTGTGGGAACCCAGTGGAAGGAGACTCCTTCTGCTGGGGAAACTGGGACTATTAGAGCTTTGCCTTAAATGGTGACTCAGAATCCATTGTGTTGAGAACGGAGGAAAGAACAGCACAAGCAAAGGAAGAAGGCTGGGAAGTCTATAGTGGTGGTCAGGGCAGGTGGTGGTAGAAGAGGCTGGAGAGGCAGGGCCTTGAAAACCAGGATGAAGAGCTTGGAGCTTCTGAAGGCACTAGGGAGCCACAGCAAGTGTTAGAGCAGGGGAAGGATGGGGTCAGCTCTGGGCAAAGGAAGGCAAATTCTGCTGCTGGTGAGGGGGAGGCCAGAAGAGGAAAAGCCTTGAGTAGGGAGGTGGTGTCACCCTCCACCCCTGCTCTTCCCTGAGTTCCTGCCTCCTGCCACCCACCCCTTAAAAATCTACCTGTTTCCAGCTGATCCTTGCTGAAGCGCAAGAAGACTAAGTGCTGGGCTCCCCTGGGGCCTGGGGCAGCAGCCCCCAGCATAGCAGTGACCCCCAGAACAGCAGCATCCTCCTGGCCAGGACCTGGGGACACAGAGCTGGGAACCCCACTGGCCACCTCACTGGGGAGCCACTGCCTAGCTTCTCGCAGCTCTGCCTCTCCTAGAGCCATCTCTCCAGCTTTCCTTCCCTCGCTCTAGATCTGCTAGTCCTTGAACACAGCCTTACCCCCACCATCTCACATTAGTGCTTTCGGTTCCTTCTGCCTGAAATGTCCTTCCCTCTCAAGTGGGCTCTCTTCAAATCTGGGCTTTGCCACTTCCAGACTGTGTGACCCTGAGCAAGTTACTTGATCTCTCCGTGCCTCAGTTTTCTCATCTGTAAAATGGGGGACAATCATAGATTGCTGTGGGGAATGCACTCAATAATACGTGCAAAGCACTTAGCAAGCAGTGTGCCCAACAGCTGTTAATGTGGCTGTGCGACATTGTGAGACATTAAAACCATGGAGGTTTCTGAATCTTGAGGAGGACAAGGGTTGGGGGTCCTGGGGGAAGCACCACAGTGGCCAGGGTAGGCACCTGGGGGGCTTAAAGCCATGGCTCTTTGCCAACTAGTAGGGAAATACTTCAGTATTTCAAACAGTACGTTTGTACTGGTTCCTGCCTGCTGAGCCTCTGCCCAGGTGGCCAAGGTGGCATAGTTGGGACCCCAGAGCCTGCAGGCAGGGGGCACTCCAGGTGGGCGAGGGTGTGCTGCCAGGAGATGCAGCCTTTGGAACTGCAAGGCAGAGGCCAGCTGGATACAGACACGTCCAGGGCAGATGCCAGTGTAAGCAGGGCCCATTAAGGAGCCACCACATCCCCACCCCAATGCCCATGAAGACACTACCCAGAGGGTAAATGCTGCCTCTGGGCAAAGCCCCCAAAGTGGCTGAGCCTACTCTGGAGTGCCTGAGAACATCCTGGCATTGTCTCGAATCAGCAACATCCAGTTTTTTTTGCTTGATGGCAAGAACTCAAAACAGTGATTAAAATGGGTCCTAAAAAAAAGAAAGTTTCTTGTTTATTTGCAGATGTGAATTTTGGACTGGGAAATTTGTACTCAAGGCATTAACTATTCATATTCTGCTACCAGGCTGATCTTAAATTCATCCACTACTCATCCAACCAGTGTTTAGCCAGTGCCCATGTTAGGCACTTTTCTTAATCAGTTCACCCAAGTCAGGTCTCTCCTCCCTTCCTGCCCTTAGTACTTCACACCATCCCCGAGCCCTCTCCATCTCGTACCAGTCTTGAATCATACTGGCCCCGACTTTTACTTGAGTCCTCGCTATGTAGCAGGCTCTATGCCGAGAGCTTTACAAGCTTTGTTGCATTATTGAATCCTTACCATAACGGTCTGGGATCATTGATAGCAGGCCTATTTTACGGAAATGGGCACAGATAGGAGAAATGGCTTGCCCAAGGTCACACAGGTAGTGGCTGCAGAGCCTGGATTGGAACCCAGTTTGGCTGAGAATCTATGCACCATATCACCACATGATTGTAGGTACTTAAGAAATATTTGCGAAATGCCCATGTTAGCCTCCTTGTCCTTACCTCTCCAAGAATAGGGCTGTCCAGAATCTCTCCCGGGCCTCTGTCACTAGCTTCTCAGAAAGATACAACTTTTATAACCCGAGCTCTGAAGCTCGGGTGGGTGGAAACATGGCAGGAAGTCCAGCCTCCTGGCCGGTTTGTGCTCAGCGGAGCCCTTCAGTGGAGGGAGGGGTCCTCTTGGCACCAGAAGGCTAGGGGCTTCTGGCCAAAACTGATGGGGCTAGTCACTGGGGTCCTAGGGGTAGGCTCTAGTCCTGGGCCAACAGACCCCAGGGAGGAAGTAGGTGGGGGCCTTGTGGTTTTGGGGGTGGGCCCTTTCCCTTAGGAGCCACATCAGTGCTATGAAGCCTGGGGCAGGGCCTCCAGCTCTCAGGAGGGGCCCAAGGAGGCTCCTATTGCAGAATGTAGCAGTCACAGGACCCAAGGGAGTTAGGATGTATGTTGGGGTGTGTGTGGAGGAGAGCAGGGGTAGAGGCAGGCCTGGGAGGGGCCCAGTGACCACATTGTGGCCACTCCCCATCCTCTTTCCATATATGGCACCCATGCCATGCCTCTGCAGCCAGACAGGTCTGGGTTCAATCCCCACTGTCACTCAGTAGCTGTGTAAATGTGGGCCAGTTACTTTCCCTCCTGAGCCTCACTTTTCATGTCTGCAAAATGGGAATAATAATCCATCTATGTCTTTTGGTATTGTGAAGATTCATTGGGGTAATTCATGTGGATGTTCCAAAAAAGTTGCTTATTTTAATTTCCATTTTATAGATGAGATAATGGAGACTCAGAGAGGTTAAGTGATTTACTCAAGGTCACACAGCATGTCTGTGGCAAAACTGGGATTTGAAATCAGGGCCCAGAGAGGAAACTGGCCACCCAGTGAAAGGGAAATTTGGTGTTACTATGTAATGCAGCTCCAAGACCTCGAGTCCTCACTCCCAACCAAACTGCTCTGCAGACGTCCTCTTCCGTGAGAATCTTGACGCCACCATTGTGAGTGCACGTAGCTGGCTGTGTCAGCATCCACTCCTTCATTAACCGCTGTCCAGTGCAGTTATCTCAGTGGTGGGCAGGACTCACCTCTAGGCGGCTTTTAGATTTTCCTTGTGGATAATTCCTTTCCCTTTCACAGTCAGAGATGTGGTTAGGGCAGGTGTTAAACTCCATTCTTGGGCTGGAACATGGCACAGAGGGGCTGATGATGAAAGGGCTGGCTCTGGAAGACAGCAGCTGTGCAGGAAATGCTAGGGCAACGTTAGCTACGTGCTCCCAATGCAGAGGGCCCGGGTTCGATCCCTGGTCAGGGGACTAGATCCCACATGCATGCTGCAACTAAGAGTTTGCAAGCCACAACTAAGGAGCCCACGAGCCGCAACTAAGATCCAGTGCAATCAAACAAACAAACAAACAAATAAATAAATAAGTCAATGGCTGATATTAGTATGGTTTGGTGCCATATTTCAGATGGGATGTACTTATTCTAGGATCTCAGCATCATAAAATCATGGACGTTTTGGTTGGAAGATGCTTTAAAAGTTGGCAGGTCCCCCTCATTTCTGTCGATTGGGTCTCAACATTACTGCCAAGTGCTGTCCTCCTGCCTGGGCAGAGAAAGGCTCTAGGGTTAATTTCCTCATCTGAGTCACTAGGGGCTGGTGCAGGATATTGGTGGAAGCACAGAGGTCTCCCTTCCCTTCCAAGATCTGGCCTCTCTAAACAGGATAGGAGGGAAGATTTTGGCTGGAGCACCATGAATTCTGTATGTTTACCTCATGGACTAATCTCTGCTGAGAGATGGGAGATTTCCTGGGGGTCTCCTCCATGAAAGGGAAGCCCTGGGAAGGACACAGAGAGGTACAAGACATCATTATTATCTGTCTCTGAACCCCAGTCTATTCATCTGTAAAATGGGAAAGTTAACCCACAGGAAGTGTTTAGTACGGTACTGGGAACTGAGTAGCCCTCAGGGAATAGAGGCTGTTAGTTGTCACTGTTATTTTGAGGAATAGAGAACAAACGTATGGATACCAAGAGGGAAGGGGGGGTGGGATGAACTGGGAGATGGGGATTGACATATATACACTATTGATACTGTGTATAAAATAGATAACTAATGAGAACCTACTGTATAGCACAAGGAACTCTACTCAATGCTCTGTGGTGACCTAAATGGATAGGAAATCCAAAAAAGAGGGGATATATGTATACGTATAGCTGATTCACTTTGCTGTACAGTAGAAACTAACACAACATTGTAAAGCAACTATACTCCAATTAAAAAAAAAAAAGAAACCTGGGTCACTGTCCTGCTGTGGATTCAGGTGGGAGGCTGGGGCAAGTGGGTGAGGCTTGGGTTCCCACCACTTCACCAGCTCTGTGTTACTTGAGTTCTCATCTGTAAGACAATAATTCCTGCAAGGCAGGAAGAGTTATTGAGATATCACTTGGTGTTTTTCATTTGCTGCTGCTGCTAAGACTCAGAGGGAAGCAGAGGACTTTTCCCTCCCCCAGCCCAGGAAGGTGCTGGAATTTTGGAGTTCCGGGTCTGCGGCTCCTGCCTCAGGGGTGCACGGATGGCGCCTGTGTGTCAGGGTGCAAATCGGAAGGGGGCTGGCACAGAAGACCACCTCTCTTCTTCTTTACGGGGGGTGGAGACTCTGGGGGAGTGATGAGGGAGCAGAGAGTAGAGGGAGGCGGTGCGGGGTAATGGGTAGGGGCTGCTTGGTAGTTGTGTTGAGCTGTCAGAGCCTCAGTTTCCTCACTTGCCAAGTGGGAGCACCATAGGAGAGGCACTGGGTGAGTGAAGGTCTGTAAGACCCTTAGCCTAGTACCTGCAGAGCAAATACTTGTCTTGGTTTGGGTTCCCTAGAAACAGAACTTGAGACCAGGATTTGAGTGCAGGTAGCTGATAGGGGAGGTGATGCCAGGAGACACTGGTAGGAGAGGGGGAAAGTGAGGCAGGGAGGGAGACAGCCCATAAAGGTGTGTATCAAGCAAGTGACCCCATGGGCACCTGGGGCTCAGTCCCTCTGGGGTGCTGTGGGAGCCAGTGTGGAGTTGTTCCCTGCTCCCAAGGGGTGAGGAAGCAGGGTTATTTATTCACCACCCTCCAGGAAGCCTAAGAGGTTGTGGGCGGTCGGAACCCAGGAGCCATGGCCATGGCTGTTTTGGAGAAGTGCCCCAGTGTGGCCAGGGCTCCAAGCTGCTCACCTCTGACAGGATCCTGTGGGCTGGGACGGAGATCCATTCATCGGCACCAGATGGGACCAAAGACCGGAAGCCCTGCCCCACCCTCCAGGCTCCTCGGAAACTCTCACAATAGAACGTGGCATGACCCTAGGGAGCCAGAGGAGACCTGCCCCAGAGAAGATGGAGATGGACTGTCTCAGCTCCCTTGTGAGTGGGGGCTCAAAACCCAGGTTTAATATGATTTAGAAAAATAATGGAATGTGGGATGTGGACCACAAAGCGTGCCTGGGGGTCAAGGATGCATGTGGGGAGCTGCAGCACAGGGCCCAGCACTCAGCAACTGCCCAGCGAGTGTTCACTGACCCCAGTGTAAGCACCTCGTGCAGGGTCTTGTCCTGTCCCTCTCGGCCTAACCTGTAGGAGTCCTGTAGGATTCCTGTAGGAGAAACTCCTTCCTGGCTGCCTTTCCACGTTGCAAGGTGTTCTTATGGATGTTTTTACTGTGAAGCTGTGTAGCGTCTTTTCCTGAAACACCCGCCTCATGGGATGTGAGCTCTGCGTGCTGGGACAGACCCAGAGTCTGGAGGACAGGGGCCTTATTGTCTGTCCTGAACCTGCTGGCATCAGGAGGGCCAGGGAGACAATGACAGTCACGTGCTGTCTAAGTGG
The DNA here is from genome assembly GCF_028564815.1 of Eubalaena glacialis. Lineage (NCBI taxonomy): Eukaryota > Metazoa > Chordata > Mammalia > Artiodactyla > Balaenidae > Eubalaena > Eubalaena glacialis. Next base: position 26,443,272 of record NC_083728.1, read on the forward strand.
GAAGGGACTTCAGTGATAAGGCCCAACATCCCGGGGTCCAGGTAACAAGAGTGACAATGACATCACCCACAGATGACATTGTTTGAGCACCTCCCACGTGCTGGGAACTGTCTTCTCTCATTTCATCCTCACCACAGCTCTCCAAGGTGGGGACTAAGATTCTCCCCATTTTACAGAGAAGGAAGCTGAGGCCCAGAGAGGGGGAGCCACATTTTAGGGTCAAACAACCACTGAGGGGTCCAGGCCAGAACTCAAATCCTGCCTCCAGAGTCACACTGTTCAGCGAGCCCTCGACCCACCACATCACCAAGATCAACACAACGTGCGTACCCACAAGAGAGGTTGTCCTACCGTAGGTGGTCTAGAAGCTGACGTGGAAGGCAGGAGGGGGCAACTGGCTTTTTTATTCCTATCGCTCAGGGAGGTGGCCAAAACCTTGGACCTTGTCCACGTGTGTTTTGATGTCACCAAGACATGGCTTGGACATGGCTCAGATTGGCTCAGATGTGCCTGAACATGGCCTAGATGTGGCTTGGATGTCCAGTCCCTAAGCCTGCCAGGGGCAAAATGACCCCTGAGTTGGGACAAAGACACACTCCAGACTGCAGGAATCACAGACAAGTTTATTTATTGCAGAGAGGGCCAGTCTACAGAGCTAGCTTCCACACTCCCACTGAGACCCAGCTTGCATGGAAGGCCGCCATACAAGTCTTCACTGGGAGACAGGAAAATGGTCTGAGGTTCTACGAGGAGGCCGGGGTGACCACAAGGGCATCCTGGAATTGGAGGAGAAAAGTCAAAAAAGTTTTTTTAACATTCTGCCCTTTTGTGGTTTATGCTAGTTTATCCTCCACAAGGTGACTGCTGGCATTGGGGGTCATGACCCTGAACTCACTCATAAAAAATTCTTGGGAGGGTCAGAGCAGGAGCGTCTGTGTGTGAACAGTGACACCATGCAGGGGCCTGGGGCACAGGTAAAGTATCTGGGTGCAAAGTCTGGGATTATATAGGACTGTTGTCCCCAGGCCCAACAGATCAACAAAACTCCCAAGAAGTTTTGGAAAATGCAGATTCCTGGCTGTATCCATTGGGTCCCAGGCAGCTAAATTTTTAACAACACTCTGCCTTTTTTGAGGAAACTAAGTGTGATACAAGGAATGTAACCTATTAGATTTCCCCCAACATTCTATTATGGTAATTTTCAAATATACAGCAAAGTTGAAAGAATTTTATAGTGAACACTTGTATACTCATCACCTAGATTGTACCATTAACTTTTTTAAAGCCGTACTTGTTTAATCTCGGATCTATCCTTTTTTTTTCTGGCCATGCTGCACATCTTGTGGGATCTTAGTTCCCCACCAGGGATTGACTCGGGACCTTGGCAGTGAAAGCGCGGAGTCCTAACCACTAGACTGCCGGTGAATTCCCTCAAATCTATCCATTTATTCATTCCTTTGACTAGATTTTAAAACATATTATATTGTAAGGCTATAAAAAGGATATCAGTGTGCTGCTAGTCCAAAACAAATGAATAGAGCAAAACAGGAAATTTGGAAAAAGCAGATCCAAAGGGTGAAATGATACCTTTGTAACCCAAACTGCAAATGATGCTTTGCAACTTGATTAAAAAAAAAAAAGAGGACAGTTGCTAAATGCCCCCTAATAAGAGATACATGAAATATACTAACCTCCAGCCACCCAGTTGGATGGACACCTGTTGTGTCCATCCAACATGAATTAAATGCAGTATGTGTCTTAGATAAACTGCTTATATTATAATTGAATCATTGTATGTAGTTCATTAGTGCATGGCCTGTATGTTTAGACATCTGCTGGTTTTATGGGTGAGGAACTTGGGCTCAGAGAGGCCAAAGGATCTGCCTGAGGGCCCCTGGCTAGAGAGAGAGGCAGAGTTGGCATTTGAACTGGTCCTCTGGTCCCTGAGTCTAGACCCAGCCTAGGTATCGTGCACAGTATGCTGTCATAATTCTCCATCAAAGCCAGCTGAAGCATGGACACAGTTTTTGAGGGTGGGCAGCTGAAAATGAGTCAAATGTCAACTTGCCTTTGAAGCCAGTTAACAAAGCCTCCTACCCTTCCCTCTGCCAGGTGGGATGACAGGTAAGATAGAAAAGGCTGGAGGCTTATGACTCCAGGCTAGGACAGCCATCCTCTTCCACTTAAAGATGAGGACATGAGGCCCTGAGAGGAGAAGGGACTTGCCCAAGGTCCCCCATAAGTGACCAGAGGGGCCAGGATGGGAGAGCATCACCCACCTCCCATCCCTGGGCTCTCCCTGCGACTGTATGTTTAACCCACTCACCTCGGTCAGAGACCACGAAGCTGCCTCAAATCCCAAGGCATTCACCATTGACACTGAGATCCCGGATCTTAATTTGCCTGAAATCACAAGTGTGGTCAGAGAATGGTGGGCCTGGGGTGGGATTGGGCAGCCGTGGGCAGGCTCACAGTTCCTAGACCTGGCACTCCAGACTCAGACTGCCCCTTTTGCCTCTCCCTGTTCTCCAGCCCTAGCGTCCACCCAGCCTCATCTCCCCGCTCTTTGCCTCCAGCCCCAGCTTCTGGCTGCTCCAAAAGGTACCCTCACATCCTCTCATGCTCCTGCTCAAGAACCATCAGGGCCTCCCATCATCCACAGCACGTGCCTATACTTTGACATTTCTTACTCTAATAAAACAAAGACATGACAAAAGTCAGAGGTTACCAATTCTCCCGATCCCCATGACCTGGGGCTCAACAAGAATAATTCCATCCTTTTCTCTTGGCTTCCTCCACTACTGACACAAATAACAATGCCAACAACAGCAAAGGCTAAGAACTGTTGAACACTGACTGTGTCAGGCGCCCCCTCTCTGCCCCCATACAAACATCTTCTCCTTTATGCCTCTGAGGAAGGTGCTCTTATTTTCCCATTTTACAGATGGAGAAACTGAGGCTCAGGATGATAAGGCAGCTTGTCCAAGGCCAGGCAGCCAGCAAGAAGGGGAATCAGCACTTGAGCCCCGGTCTATCGGAGGCACATTGGGTGTGCTCTAGTTGTCTGTTTCCACCTCTGTCTCTCTCCTGCTGTCAGCCCTGTGAGCCTGGAGCATTGCCATGCATGCCTAGGCTCTGGCACGAGTGAAGAAATTGGGCTGGAATGCTGGAGATGGGAAAGCTCATTTCCAGGTGGATGACCTGGAAGGCTTCCTGGAGGAGGCAGAATTAGAACTAGGCTCTGAGGATAGGTGGAAAATAAATGAAAGGGGCCCCAAATGGAGACACAGGCAGGAGAAGTAAAGCACCTGCCCTCAACGCCCTGGGGACCAGGGGGATGGACAGCAAAGGGACGCACCGTTCTCGTTTGGCAGCAGGACGGAGGCAAGGATCTTGGTGGTGATGTCTTTCAGAAGTTCAGGCTGTGAAAGAGAAGGGGCCCAATCACCCTGGCTGAGAATCTGAAGTCCTCCCAGCCATTCCTAGAATGGGCACAGTCCCGCCCTCTGGCGAGGGCAGCTGGTGGAGATGCTGAATCTCAGGTTCTTGACTGGTCAGAACTGCAAGGGCTCCACGGACAAGATAGGCTGTGGGGGGAGGGGTGGGGCACAAACCAGGTGGCCCTAGATCCAGCAGGTAGGGGACTGGGGTACATTTGTGGGATGCATCCCTTGCCCTCAATCTCAAGGGCTCCACCGCTCTGTTTCAGCAGAATTCTCCAAGGGAATTTCACCCTGTTTCCCGAGGTTTTAACTTCTCAAGGGAAGCCAGAAGTCCTGATTTTCATGTGGAAACCTCCCCATTAAAAAATATTTGTCAAAAAAATTTAAAAGACAAAACAAAAGGGTGGAAAAATTTGCCCCTCCCCAAAACAAAGAAACAAATACCCCACCACAGCAGAAGACAGGATTCAGCCAATTTGAGATCTCTGATTCAGTCTGACTCAGACAGGGAAACTGAGGACTGGGGGGAAGGGGCTGCCCAGGGTCACCACTGAGATGAGTCTATATGAGTGAAATGAGATGTGAATAAAGGAGATTTGTTTTCCGTTTTAGGGTCAGAACTTTACAGAAGGGAAGTCCGTGTGTATCTGTGTGTTTGTGAATGTGTGTAGTCTCAGCTGTGTCTGGCATACAGTAGGTGCTCAGTAAACACCTGAACCAGGAGGTTGGACTTTGAGGCTGAGATCGGGGAGGCTGGCCAGCTCACCATGGGGCTGCCCGTGGGGACCTTGTTCAAAGCAAATCCTGGGCAATGTCTACTTCTGAGATGGACCATCCTCGGCAATCACCTGCATCCCCAGGGAAAATCTGTTCATACTCACATTGAACAGGCCAATGGCTGAGTTCATCAGGTGAATCCGATCAGAGCTGCAACAGAAGATGCCCATGAGGCTGGTCCCTCGGAGTCCCATTCATTCATTCATCAACTATTTACTGAGCACCTATTATGTACCAGACACAGTGCAGGCTCTGGATGTACAGCAGTGACCCAAATAAAATCCTTGCTTCATGGAGCTTACATTGTAATGCATGGGGGAAGCAGGGGGAGATAGCAAACAAATAGTTGCCCAAAGATCAGGCAGAAAGATCACCCCCAGGAGTGAGGACCATGGTGGACTGAGGATCTCTTTCTCCTTCTAAAGGGGGTACCTAATTCCTAGCTCCACTGTTTGTTGCCATGTAGGAATGCAGGCCACGGCGGCCAGATATTCTGATTTGTATATGTTGGCGACTAATTTATATTAAAAAACCTAACCCTATGTGGGCTGATGAAAACACATCCATGGGCTTGATTTGTCCCAGGAGGCTCCAGTTTGCAACCCCTCAACTCCCTTTGGGGCAGCAGGAGGGTGGTAGGATGAGGGGAGGACAGGCAGGGGTGTAGGAGGCAGCGGGAGCCGTGTGCTGCTGGGCTGGGCCCCATGGGGGCTCAGCATCTGGGCATGACTGTCACTGCCACTTTCTTGGTGTCCAAAATGGGCTGCCCCAGGCCGAGGGGATGGTGCTGGGAGGCCCCTTCCCGCGTGGCCAGGGTCAGCCTGCCCCGTGACTGCTGCGAGGCCATGTCCCTCTCTGCTTTCTCTCACACTCAGTCCTTGACAGTGGGACAGTCCCGGCAAGACAGCCTTTCTGCCCGTCCTGAAGCAGCCTTCACTCACACTGCCACCCCAGAGGCTCAAAACGCTGGGTGTTTAAAGAAACCAGTGGTCACCAGACAGGACTCATTTTCATCACCAGAATCTTCACAGTGATTTTCATGTTTACCTGATTTTGTTAAAGTTGAGCATAAGTAGGTCACCTCTGGTGTAAAACTGAGCTTCTGAGGTGGCTTCCTGCAACAAGAGAAACCCAGGCCCCATCTATTTAGAGGATGTGTGAGGTGTGGAGTGTGGGGTTCTGCAAGGAGGCTCTGGGGCCAAGCTGACACGGTCTGAATCTCAGCTGTTGGCTGTGACCTTGGGAAAGGGTCTGACCTCTGTGGGCCTCAAATTCCTTCTCTGTTGGGCTGGTACCTGTACCCACTCCCCATTGAAGAGACTGCACAGAGGATTACTGATCATGACAATGATGACAGTAGCCAATACACACGGAGCCCTCACTGTGTGTCAGGTGGTGTTTTAAGAGCTTTATCTGATCATCTCCTTTGATCCTCACGACTCTTGTGAAGTGAGTCCTATTATTACCCCATTGTAGAGGTGAGGAAACTGAGGGGCATCATCTTGACGCATGGGCTGGGGTGAGCCCAAGTGCCAGGCTCCAGCTCCAGGGCAGCTGCACCCAGAGAACAAACTTCTCCTGCAGGCCTGGGCTTGGTGACCTTTTGAAAACTGTCTGCCATTGGCCATGGAGGGGAAGTCCCCAGAGAGTGAGGCTGGCCAGGGGCAGTCCACTTCCCCTGCTGGTTGGGGGCTCAGAGTATCCTCCCACACAGGAAGCCAGGGCACTGTGCATCCTGTAGTTGTGTGAATGGTGCCCGCTGCCGTGGCGTGTGGACAGCCTGCACAGGACATGCAGCGACCCTCCTGTAAGGAGAGTGTAACGTTAGCCTCCAACAACCAGGTGGTGTCCAGATTCCTCGGCCTCACTTATTCAGGGCCCAGCCATGAACCTGGCCTCGTCTCTTCCTCCTCCCTGTCCTCTGTGCGATACAGCTGGTGGCCCACTCAGGTCCTTTTTTCGGGTGGGGCATCCATTCCTCAGCTGCTGAATGCTGCTGTTAACAGTGCCCAGCCGTCCCCTTGTCTGGGGAACTGCCCTTGCTGGAGCGGAGCGGCCTTGCTGGGAGGTTATGTTGTGCCTACTCTGGGGGCAGTTATGGCCAACAACTGAAGGACAAGGGGGTACAAAAGGCCAGCCTTCTTGTTTCAGCCTGGGCTCGACTCTGTGGTGCCACCATGCTCCCGAGCTCTCTGTGGGGTGAAGCAGAAGCGAGCCTCCAGCTGAGACCACATCCTTGCTCAGTCCTTCTCCTGGGAGCTCTCCCCCAATACATCACTTTTATAAGAGTCTTTGTCTCGGGCCTGTTTCTAAGGGCCCCATCTCAGATACCTTCCTACTGGGCTTGCCCTTTCATGACTCCCAGCCCCATACCTTTACGCACAGGATCCCCCTATATAGAAGCTCTGAGATCTGACCTGTTGGGGTTACTGCGAAAATCAGTTAAGAACTTACTTGGAGATGATTTAGTTCTGTTCATACTTCAGAAGAGGAATTACCCCTTTCCCTCTCAGGCCTGTGGTTTGGATAGAGACAAACCCAATCCCCCACTCCTGTGTGTTTGTGTGTGTGTGTCCCAGCTCAGAAAATTTACATATTTCATTTTTCTGGCCACGCTGGTTGGTTCATGAACGGGCACTTGACCCTAACTAACTCAGCCAATGAGAGTCAGGTTTGGAAGTTCTGCTGGAACTACTGGGAAAGAGAAGCTTTTCCATTGGGGTTGCCAAGCGGATAGGTTATAAGCCTGATGTAGCTTGGGGGCACTTCCATGAAGGGATAACCTGCCTGAGGATGAAGGTAGCACAAAGAAAAACAAGGGAAGAGAGAAGAATGAAGATGACATTGCTTGAACACCTGGATCCAGCTATTCCTGAAGCCATCTGACCTAGACTTTTCAGTTATACGAGCTAATACAATTCATTTTGTGCATGTGAATTAAATTTCTGCCCAAAGATCCTGACTAATAAAGAGCTGGGCCCCCAAATCTCCTGATTCTTGGTTCAGAATTCCCTTCCCCTATCCCTGCGAGATAAAAAGAGTGGTGGAAAGGTTTAGCAAAGCAAGAGGGGTGAACAGGAATAGTGGACAGGGGGGTCTCCCAGGTTGCTGCCAATGTCTCAGACAACTGAACTCACAATGCCCAGGGTGAAGAAGGGGCGGTAGGCTTCATTGGTGGCAAATACTTCCAGCATGATCAGTTGGGCCACCTTGGCATTGCCCTGGTCCACAAGGAGCTCTGGGGTCTCCTGAGTCAGGATCTTCACGATTTGTGTGGGCCCCAGCTGATTTGCTGCCTGAAAGGACATCAGACCCACATGTGACCTCCCAAGTGCCTCACCATGGCCTGCCGGCCCCATGCGGCCCCATGTGGTCTGGCTGCTGTCAACATTCCTGGACTCCCTGCTTCCTCAGATCTTGGAATAGACTGCTGCTCTCCCCATCTCACAGCCTTTGGTTTTGCTTCTCCCTATATCTGGAATACTTTTCCCTTCAGGGAAGCCCTTCCTAATCTCCCAGACTCTATCAGGTGCCCCAGTAGTGGTCTCATAACCCCTAGAATCTGTCCTTTGTCACCACACTTGTAACTGAATTATTATCTGTGTAATTATTTGATTCAGGTCAAACTGTCCTGTTAGATTGAAATCTCCGTGAGGACTGGGACCAGTCTGTTACAGTCACCAGTGCTCGAAGGACAGAGCAGTTCCACACGTACTTTACTCCCCAGAGGCCAGTAGACAGACCACAGCAAACACCCTTCAGGCTGCAGATGGTAAATGGACCAACCTTTTCACTGATCACCTTGATGCTTGACTTCAGCCTGCGGGCCATCTCAGGAAGCTAAGGAAGAGAGGAAGCCAGAGCAGGTCCGCTGGCGGGGAGAGGGGAGACACACCTCCAGCAGCCCCACTGCTGGGATCCCCCAAACCGCAGAAAAGCTGGGAGGGCCTGGTGGTCCAGTGCACATGCCTGTCCCTGGTGGGAAACATCCCCTATGTCAGCGGCTGTGGAGAATGAAGTCCCCGCCGGCCTGGACTTTTATTGTGGGTTGGTGGTGCTCGTGGGTCTGTGGGCGGCTCCCTGTTCTCAGAGGACATAGAGAAGGGACCGAATTCTTACTATAGTCATGAATGTGGTTGCTGGTGACCACTCCCCTTTTCTCGTCACCCCCGCCCCTCACCCTGACTTCTAATCCCCGAGAGCTTGGTGATCTGTTGTCTGTCAGCTGACCTGAAGTCCTGTCCCGCTTCCCTAACTTTGGGCCAACCCTATCCCCTTCTGGGCCTCAGTTTCCCCATCGGTCACCCCGGTGAGGTGGCACACTCCAGTTGACTAGTGGTGGTTGTCTGCTGTGCTGGATTGATAAGGATTCTGCGGCTGTGTCAGCATCCAGGGTCAACAGGAAGGAGGGCCCTGAGAGATTAGTGATGTCTGCCGTGGGTCCTGCAGTGAACAGCGGTGGTGCAGTCACCATCCCAGGGCCAGTCAGAATCTAAAATGCCCTTTGGACAGGCCTGTTATTTGGTAGAGGAAGCAGGCGTTTCAGGTTCCAGGAGGGCAGAACTAGGACTGGCGCTGGATGTTACAGGGAGGTTTTCAGCTTTGGAGTTATATATCAGAGGCAGGGTCTGTTTGATAAGGGAGTGAGCTCTCTATCACTGGAGATACGTAAGCTGAGCCTGACAGGTGGTGCCTGCTTAGGATAGGAGTCCTTGTGTCCCCGTTGATTCAGGAAATCCCCATGATGCGGCAGAGGTGGCTTCACGCTCTGTCCCATGCTGAGGCTTACCACATAGTCCAACAGGACCATGAGTTCTCCTGGAGGGAGCAAGGCAGCTACTGCAGCATTCACCACGTCCTTCCTCATGGTGAGGCTGAAAGGGGTGTGGTGTAGGGAGGGCAGATTCAGGGAATCCACACTGTCATTGAACAGCTTAGTCACCTTTCCTTCCGAGTCCACCAACTTGGCCTAAGGAGACACAGAGCAGAGAGTTGTCTGGGAACTTTAACTCCACGACGTATCCAGTAATAACCTAGAAGGAAATGACACCATTCAGCTTGTTCCCCTTTCTGCATTTGCTGTCAGGAAACTCAGCCTGGCATTCAGTGCTTTGCTGTAGATGATGACTTATCTCAGGTGCCTAGCAACATCGACTGCACTTGCACCCCTCAGGTAATCTCTGATTTTTAAAAAATCTAGATGTCTTATGTGGCATTTAGGTTTCAACTTCTCAGATACCTCACAAACCCTTTAGATGAAGGGAAAATTCAAGACTACAACAGAATGGGTGGAAATGTTTGATGCTGCTGTTTTCCAAGGATCCATGAAAACTGGTCTGAGATTCACGCTGCCTTGCTTGAACTGGTCCCTGAGGGCGTCCAGCCCCAGTGTGGGTGGGCGGCTCCACATTTTATAGAGAACCGATGGTTACTGGTTTCTTGCCAGGTCCCATGCAGCCTCATTTCTTCCTCTCCTTGGTGACCATTGTTATTACATTTTACAGATCAGGAAATTGAGGCTTAGAGGGGTGAAGAAACTTGCCCAAAGTCACACACCAGGGAGCTGTGGAGCTGGGAGAGAAACTTAGGTCTGTGTGATCCTCAGTGATGTGTCTCCATCCTGGGCTCTTGTTCAAGGTCACCAGATATTTGAGGAATGGAAGGGGCTTGCCTGAGAGAAAGGCCAAGAGCCCCACACACTCTGGACCCTGACTGGAAAAATCAGGGTTGGAGGAAATCAGGTCACTGGGGTCGATGTTCTGTGTGTGGCCTGTAGCTTCCAGCTGCTGATTTTTCTCCATCAGAATGGTTTACATGGGACATGTTCAGCCTGTTGAGATTCTTCTAAATCAGCCTGTGTGTCCTAACTGTGACTGGCATTTTCTCCCCTGAAACAGACCCATGGTGTCTGACCCTTGGGGGTCAGAGAAGGGCAGTGATGTCCCCACTTTCTCCTTGAGGTCCCATGACACTCACCCCCAGGATGAGATGAACAACATTATGGTCGATGGCAGGAGACATAAAGTCAAACTCCAGATGGTCAGAGTTGAGAGAAACGGGCACTGCTCAGGGAGAAGAAGAAAGTTGTGTGAGGGTGGAGGACAGTATTGGATGGGGTGGTTTGGGGCTGCTTTTGGCTGGAGCAGCATTATTGCATGAGGTGGAGTAAGGGAAGGAGCAGGTGTAACAATGATGTTGATAAGGACCATGATAAACATGATGATGATACTGACTGACATTTATTGAGCATATATCAAGCACCAGGTAACGTGTTAAACCTTTACATGTGTTAGCTCATGGAATCCTCACAATAACCTTAGGAGGTAGGTCCTACGATTACCCTCATTTTACAGATGGGGAAACCAAGGCTCACAAAAGTGAAGTGACTTGTGTCCCTCAAGGGCATACTGTGAAAGGATCTGAACCCAGTCGGTCCTATGCCAATGTTCTGGTTTGGAACAAAACTGACCTACTGCTTATACCTGTCTACCTCCCCCACCAGACAGATTTGCACACCCCCCCCAGGGGGGCGGGGTCTGGGTCTGTGCTAGGGATCGCGTGCGTTTGCCTTGGGATTCCCCACTTGGCCGCCAGATGGCGGTGGCGTCTCATGTGCCCGGGCTGTTGGGCGGAAAATGGAGAGGACTAGGGAGGGGCGCAGAGGCGGGCCGGGAGTTGGTCGTTGGTCTGCCTGCTCCTGGGGGAGGCCTCCTGCCCTGCCTCTGGGGAGCAGGGGAGCCGGACAGACTTGGGTTTGAGCCCCAGCGGCCTTGGCTAGCCTCTGAACCTCAGTTTCCTCATCTTAAAATGGGGAGAGAGTAGTATTACTTGCCTCATAGGTTGTACAGGACTGGTACCTAGTAAAGTTGGCTCAAATCTGAATTAAACCAGACTTGGAACTTGAAGAATTGGGTTAAAGCCTTCCCCTATCACTAATTTCCTCTGTGAACTTGGACAAATGATTTCATTTCTGAGCCTCAGTTTCCTTATCTGTGAAGTGGGGTAATGATCCGCTCCACTTCATGGAGTTGTCTGAGGAGTCAGTAAGACAGTGTATATAAAATACTCAGCCCAAGGGCTTGGCCCAAAGCAGGTGCTCTATGGGTGCTGAATGCCTATTGATTCCATTCTCTTCTTTCCACTCCTCTCTGGTGGCTTTGAATGAACCTCTTCAGATCCCAAAAGAGTAGATGGTAGCATTTTCTTCTTCCCACCAATCCCCTCTCTGAGGGGTCCAAGAACTCAGAATTTCACTGTGAGTGATCTGAGGATACAATTTATTTCTTCCCTAGTAGCCCATAGTAGTCTCTGATCATCCATCCATCCATCCATCCATCCATCCATCCATCCATCTATCTATCCACCCATCCAGCACACATCTGTAAGCACCTCTCTGTGCCAGGCAGAGAACCTGCTATGTATCTGGAACTTTCCCATAAACTTTTAATCCTCACTAACAGTTCTGTGAGGTAGGGCTGCATAAACCCCATTTTATAGATGAGGAAACAGAATAAGGAGGTGGAGTTGACTTTTTCAAAGCCATGGAGCAAATCAGTGGCAGAACTGGGATTTGAACTTGCGTTTATCTGGGACACCCACTGGCTCACATAGAACCTTGCACGTACTGTGTGCTCATGAAGTCACAGTTGTGGTGATTTCCTGTCTGCTCATCCTGGGCAGGGATCAGGTGATTCTTGTCTCACTTGCTCCTGGGCCAAGTTGCTGCTCGGGCCTGATGGGGGGAGGCCTACCTTGGGTAGAGCCAGGGCCTGGAGGCCAGCTCAGCAGTCAAGGAGAAAGGTATGAGAGAGCGGCGCACCTACCCTTCGTCAGGTTCAGGAGGTCCGCACACATGTCCTCAAAGGCTGCCTTGATCACAGGACACAGCTGCAACAGCACAAATGCAGGGCCTCCATCAGCCAGGGGCCAGCACATAGCCCCACAGTTACCCATGCTCAGCTCTCCTGGGCTGAGTCCCGTCCCTGTGCCCACGGCCAGCCAGATTTTCACCCATGGGCTTGAGGACTCAGTGGTGCATCTACGTCCCCAGTCATCACCGCTGCTCAGAGCCCATCACAGCCTCTGGCGTCACTTGGCATCTTTTGCAATGGTTTGTCCCTTGCCCTGTGTCCAGGGTGTGCCTGGCCTGTCAGCTGTCCTCCCCTCAGACTCGTCATGTTCACAAGAGCCCACGTTTCCATAGGAGGAAAATGGAGAATGCGTTCCTTCATTCACTTCTTGAGTCAACACTTGGTACTGACTTCCTTCCACGTGTCAGGTTAGAATACAGGCCAGCAAGACAGACCCAACCAGATTTGCGAACAATCTCTGTGGGTTTCTAGCTCCAACACATCTCTTTGCCCCCCGAACTCTTCTCCCCTCAAAATTGCAGCAGTTCTCAGCAGGGGAGGATTTTGTCTCCCAAGAGACATTTGGAAATTACTGAAGACATTTTCAGTTGTCACAGTTTAGAGGGAGTGTTACTGGCATCTAGTAGGTGGAGGCCAGGGATGCTACTAAACATCCCTCAATGCACAGGGCGGCCGCCACAGCAAAGAATTAGGGGGCCCAAATGTCCATAGTGACAACCCCTGGCCTGAGCTGTTCTTCTTGGGGAGGAAGTTAAACAATTGACTTACTTGACCATGGGGCCCAAAGGCCTTGTTCTCTGCTCTAGGCAGCCTGTTTTCCAGGGCAGTGCTCTGAGGTTTTGTCATTTTGTCTTAGGTACAATTTCCCCAGTGAAGAACCTTCTGGTTGACCACCCATTGCTACTCTCGAGAAATGACAATGCACTTTGACAAATGTTAATTTTTCCTATGAAAAACCTGTTCCCTGCTCCAGCTGCTTTGCCAACCCTGAGCCCAGGGAGGATGGAGGAGTTGAGCTCAGGGACTCCCAGCATTCACTGTCTGTTCCTCATGGGAAAGGTGTCGCTGGCACCTTCTGCATCTTCTCCCACAATTCCCCTTCCTTCAGTTCCACCCCTGGGTCTCAACCCTGGCTACATATTAGAATCCTCCTCTGGGGCAGCTAGAATCCTCTGGGATACCAGGGCACCACCAGGCCAATTAAATCTGAATCTCTCAGGTTGAGCCCTGATATCAGTATTTTAAAAAGCCTTATCAAGAGGTTTTGATGTGCAGTTGGGGTTGGGACCCACATATTTACACTGAAAGGGGCATCAGCATTTTCTAGATAGGCTCCTGCCAGATTTAAACATGCTGCGCCTTTTTCCCTTCATGCCAAGTAAAATATTCGTAGGACTGTAGTTTCAAATCCAGTGATTCATGGTGGGGAACCATGATGATTAATGGAATGCCAGTTTTCTCAAATTGTTCACTGTATTTGGCTTTTCACCCTTAAAAACAGATATCATGCAAAGAACATTTTATAATCCCAAGTTCTTGCCATCTTTTCTAGTGGAAGACACGTTTTTAGCTATTCAAGTATAATGCCAGTTAAAATATGATTTTGCTGGAGGCTGGGAAGAAATTTCCAGCTGGCTCTACTTTAAGAAACTGCCACCTTTAAATAGAAAAAAAAAAATTTCTTAAGAGAAAAAATACCTCACATAAGTGAAGCTAAGTTTTACAAATTATTCACTTTCAAAGTTCTTTCAGAAGGCTCTCTGGAATGGTTTTAAGAAGTATTAAATATGGTGCAGCTATTAAAATAGTTATGAATATCATACAACGGCATAGGAAATAGATATACCGTAGAGGATATCAAATAATATTGATGCCGAGTGCAGCCACATAAAAATCTGAGTGCATGTGGATGGAGATTTGGAAAACAACATGCAAAAGAAAAAATAGCCGCCAAGTTAAGGTAGAAGGATTATGGGTATTTTTTTGCCAAAAGTTTTGGTTATAATAGTGTGTTTTCCATTCAAAAGAGTTTTTTTATTAAAAATATGTTAATTATCTTATGAGGTGTTTTTATTATTTATTTATTTCATTTTGGCCACGCGGCGCAGTGCGGCATGCAGGATCTTAGTCCCCTGACCAGGGATCGAACCTGCGCTCCCTGCAGTTGAAGCATGGAGTCTTAACCACTGGGCTGCCAGGGAAGTCCCTGACAAGGTGTTTTTAACCCCAGGAGAATCACAGTTGTGAACACATCTTGGAATTTACAGTGAAAATCAATGGTCACAGTGGATGAATCCAACTTATAGAATTTTCGTTTACCTGTGACATTGAAGGGACATATAAAATGAGATGGATTCGTGTTTACTGACTCAGAGAAATAAGTCCAACAAGACCTGGTGGGTGACAAACCCCTGACGACACAACCAGGATGGTGTGAGGCCCTGGTGCGCTAGAGCCAGCTTGGACCAATTTACGAGGGCCAACTGTTAAATTTTCAGGAATATCTGAGCTTGGTGCTAAACCTGACATTATTAAAAATTAAATTGTATAAACTTACAATTAAATAAGTTATGCTAAGATCAAAGTCAATGAAAACTCAAAACTCATTACTTCCTAATTATTTTGTTTTATTTTACTGTTATCTATTGTTCTTAGCTTATTTACGTCTATTGTACCTGCATGGTGGAAATGCCATACAAGAGTGGGCTACCAGGCATCTCTTCCTGACTCTGTTCAGTGACATCACACTAGTAGCTTGAAATTGGCAATGGAAGGGGTGTTTACATCAAGGAAATCAGTAAATGTTACAAATCAGAGCTCCCTTCCTTCAACCAACCCCTCCTGAGTCAATTGTGAGCAATTTATCAGCACATCACTGTTCAAGGTCCCCTGGCTGACTTTTGGGAGTTTCATTACTTTGATCTCAAGGATCCACTGCTGAAAGAGTGACCCAAGCCCAGAAGCTTCCCACTCAAGGAAGCTTCCTACTCAAGGAAGCACAGGTCCCTTAGCACCAGCGTGCAGTTCCATCCCCAACCACAGGGGAAGCAAGCTTCACAGGCCAGAGAGACCCTGATTCCACTTACCTCGCTTTTCACCAGCTTGGGCAGGGCTGCCACCAGGAGGCTTATGACCTTGTCAGCTAAGGAGTTGAGCAGGAAGGAGAGCCTTCCCAAGAGGAGAAGAGGAGAGAGATGAGGCAGGGTCAGAGATGATCACCACTCCCCTGTTTTACAGAAGGGGAGACTGAGTCCAGGGGAGGAAGGAACTTGCCCAAGGCCCAGGGCCTGTTAGAAACAAGGCTGGGTGTAGACCCTGAGCCTGGTGTAGACAGTGGCAGACAGTTCTCAGGGACAGGGCCTGGGGGTTGTCTTTAGGAATTTGTGCTGGACACTGGGATGAGGGCAGTTGGCATTTCCCCCCATTCTCCTACTAAGGAGAGATGGAGGGAAGCACCATGTCTTTGAGCATCTGTTGTGTGCCCTGCCCTCAGCTGAGTGCTTAGCGCTACTGCCCTGTTAATCCTCTCACTGTGGCCTGGAAGGTGAGGCATGGGGAGGTGACTTGCCCAGCGTCACCTGGACAGTAAATGAAGGAGACACGTTTGCCTGACTCCACAGTTTATACCCATGGCTCCACCCTAGCCTACCTGTGTGGTTTGAGGGGCCTAGGAAAGAGCCTCCTCTCCACCTGCAAATGTTTGCCCCAATTTCTGGCATGATGCCTGAAATCCCATCATTATCGCTTCACCCTTGATATCTTGAGCTCTCTTTGGCATCACAGATTTCTTGGAGGGAGCTCCAGATCAGGAGTCAGGAGAGATAAGTCCTTTTCTTTCTGTGGGCTTCAATGTTCTCCATCGGTAAAATGGGGCCAGGACACCACCTGGCTTCCCTCCTAGGCATGCCAGGAGCCCAGTGGGAGGAGGTCATACTCACTTATGTAACAGGCTGATGCGCAGCCTCCCGCGGGTGTTGGAGCAGTCGCTGAGGACCAGGCGGGTGTGGTCTCTCTCGCCAGTCTCCACGTGGATGATGGCTTGGGCCTCCACCTCCATGTGCAGCTCCACAATGGTCTTGACCAGGGGCCTGGGAGTGGAGGAGCCCCATGCTGTGAGCTCCATCTCAGCTTCAGACTGGATCAAGCCAAGCCTGCTGTCCGTCTCTGTCTCCTGGCTCTCACTCTTCCCTTCTCAGGCTCCTTGCTGGGGTCTCCTCATCTCCTCAACTGTTGACTTCATTGTGTCCCAGGCTCAGTTTCTGGATTCCTCTCCTGGTTTAAATCCTCTGCATATGTCAGTAGCTTCCAAACTTATACCTAACTCACTTCTCAAATGTCTTACAGGCATCTCAGATTTAACATGTACAAACTGAACTATGGATCCTTCCCCAAATCCTCTCCTCTCATGATCTTCCCTGTTTTGTTTGCTGGCCACTCCATGCTGCCTTGTCCCCTCAATCTCCCCTCTCCCCCCGCCCAGCCCTGAGCCCCCATTCAATCTGTCAGGAAATCCTGTTGTGTCCTCTGAGACATATTTGGAATCTGTCTACTTCTCACCACCTTCCTGTTCCTAAACCCTGGTCCATGCTATTATTGTCTCCTCCTGAACTATTGCAGTAGCTTCTGGATAGCCTCCCTGTCTCCACTCTTGCCCCTATACACAGCAGCCAGAGAGAGGGCTTCTTGAAGAATGTGAAATCATGTCATGTCCCTCCTCTGCTTAGAGCCCTGCACGGCGCCCATCTCACTTGGTAAAACCAAGTCCTCACCTTGACCCACAAGGCCCTGTACGATCTGGCCCCAGCTGCCTACTGGGGCACCACCTCACTGCCCCCTTTCCCCGCTCTCATTCCATTCTGTGAACAAGGCAAGTGCACTCTTGCCTGAGGGCCTTTGCACTTGCTCTGTCCTCTGCTTGGAACTCTCTTTTCCAGACACCTGCATGGAGGATGGGGGCGGGGAGAATGAGTGGAGGAAACTGTCAGGCCAGCTGTGCCTGACTGAGGGGACACTCACGTGTTGAATCCAGCTACCATATCCAGGGGAACACTGATCATCAGCTCCCGGCCATCATCTAGGGGTTGCACCTGCAGCTGGAGGATGCTGGCTGAGGTGACTTTCAGCCTGGATGGGACACGGGAGAGATGAGATTCATGCCTCATGTTCACTGAGCATCGTCCCCAGACCGGCTTCCCTCCATCCTTCCTGTCTCCAACCCCACAGTGCCCAGCCAGCGGCTGGACCCAAGCCCTGTGTGCTGACTCCTCCTCAGCACGGTCTTGCCCCCATCCTTCTCCTCTCCCCTTCCCGCAACACTTCCATGGCTCCCCCATCACTTAGGAGATGAATCCAAGCTCCTGGAGCTGACTTATAAGACCCTCTGTGCCCTGGCCCTGCTGATCTCTCCCTCTTGGCCCTGGGGTCTGAGCACCAGCCACTCTGACTCTCACCTCCCCCCCCCCCCCCACGCCTTTGCTCAGGCCAGCCCCTCTGCCTGGAATGCCATTTCTTCTTGTCTCCTGGTGGGCATGGAGTCATTGGCTCACCTGTCCCCTCCAATGAGAAGCATCGCCTTATTCCTTCACCCTCCCACCCCAGGTGACCTTCCTCTGAGGTCACCCCCCTTAGGGTTCCTGGGTCACTCTCTTACGGTTATTGTTACTCCTCTGGGAGCCTCTGAGGGAGAGGCTTTGTTTGATCCATCCTTCACGGTCAGGCACAGAGCTGATACCAACCAATGCTTGTTGACCGATTGGTTGAGCATGCAAAGCGTGTCCCGGGCAGACGTGTGGGCAAAGAGCTAGCTCCCAACTTGGCTCTGCTCCACTTACCAGATGATATGCTTCAGGATGGACTTCACCAGGCTGCTCAATATGCCCCCGGCCAACTCCTTCTTCATGGCACTGAGCAGCGGCAGCTGCTGCAGGGTGTTGACAGCATCGTGATCCTTCAGTTTCTGCGTCAGCACTGGAGACAGGTCCCAGGGATTAGGGTCCAGCAGGAGGGGCAAGAAGGATGGCTTGGTGGGGGCTCCAGGCTGGGAGGGGACATCACTCAGGGCTACTTGGACTGGGATATAAGGTGAGGGTATGGATGGCTTCATTCTGATCATCTCCACTGTGTAAATGTGACCTGGAGGACGATGGTCCAGATGGGGCACTTTCACATGAAGACTGTGGCTGGGCACAGGTGGGACCATTCACACCCTTGAACATTGCCAGCCTCTGCCGGGAGTGTTGGCCAGGACACTCGGCACACGGACCTGCAACTCTCTCCCTAGCCAGGGGCAAACACTCTGGAGCCAAGAGGCAGGGAGCTCATAAGGCCTTGTTTGGGGCTGTTTTGCTGCTGAAACTCACTTGCTAATGATTCTCTGACCTCCACATCCTATGGGCCTGTTGTCCAAAGAGCCCCACGTGCTGAGCAGAGAAAGGAAGAGCCAGGACCCCTGGGTTCTGGTCACTGCTGGACTTTTTTCCTGACAGCTGGAGCCCATTTGGCTTGTGTGTAGAGCAGGTCAGAGTGCTGGAGAGCTGATGCTCCAGAAGAAAACCTCAGCCAATGACTGATGGGAATTGGTGTATAAATACCCCAGTTCCCTCCACCCTTGCCCCCCACCCCCGCCATGGGGACACTGTGTCCCAGAGTCCCTGTGTGTCAGTGCCTCTTTGCCTGCCCTGTGACAATGGAGCTGGTCCCTGTAAATATTCCTCCTCTGCCAGCTGGTGCACTGTTCAGCACTGTCAGTAGAGGCTCTGGAGGGACATGGAGGGGGAAGGAGCTTCCCCTCCTGGCCCTGGTGCTCCTCTTGCCAGACTCCAGTGGCATCACCTCCCAGAGCTTCAGGCTGTGAGCTGAGTGGACCCCCGTGGCAGCCAGTGCTGGGGTCACCCCAGCTCCCTTCCAGGCAGTTACCCAGGGACAACTTCCCAGTGAGTCAACAGCAATCCCTTCGTCCAGGGGGCTGCTTCCCAAAGAAATCCATTTGCTCCTCGGCAGGCAGTTCTCTGCCAGGTGGCCTCAGCCTGCCAACCGTGGACCAGCTCTCACCCTGGACAGCTCAGGGACTTCCCCACCATTCAAGGGACTTCAACACACTCCTTCCATGAGTTCTGGGGAGGATTCTCTCCTCCAAGTTTCTTCTGTACTTGGATTTGAGCTCCCTGCTGCATCCCAATCCCTAGGGTCTCATTTGGTGTTCTCACTTTTTTTCCTTTTAGCCAATTTCTCAGTATTCCAATTCCTGCTAATAATTCTTTATACAAACCCATCTGTTGGGCTTACTGTGTGGTTTCTGCCTTCTGACTGGCCCTGACTAACACAGATGCCCAGGAGGACGGAGCTCCAGCTCCCGGTGGTAACTGACTTCCCCTTACCTGACTTGCTTCCCGCTCTCTTGCAGGTGTTTCCTGGGATCACCTCCAGAACGACCCACTTGCACACAGCTCCTGAACTCAGACTCTGCTGCTGGGGAACCTAAATGGCTGCTCTTCTCCAAGCTCCTTCTGGCTGAAATTCCATGTGCTTGTGATTCAGCGTGGGCCCAAGGCACATATGCCTCCCCAAAGAGTGTCAAGAGCTCTCTGCTCCCCATCCCTCCTAGGGGTTCCCTCCTCTGGTTACAATGCCTGTCTGGCCCTGCAGGACCTGGCCCATCCCTGCCCATCCAGACGCAGCCCAGGCCCACTGCATACAGAGGATTGGTCTCTACTTGCTCCAGTTGGACCTCCAGAGCCCACTGATTTTCTCCCTCTCAGGGGACAACACTGGAGCAGTGGTTCTCAACTGGGGCAATGTCCCCTGGGAGACACTTGGCAATGTCTGGAGACATTTTTGGTGTCACAGCTGGGCCGAGGATGCTGCTAAACAGCTAGAGTGCACAGGACAGCCACCCCCAACAGAGGTATTCGGCCCCCAATGTCAGCAGTGCTGAGGTTGAGAAGCTGAGCCGTAGAGATCATTAAGCTCTTGTTACTTCCTGTAACAAGAAGGTTGTTGTTACTTCCCAACAACCTAGGGAGGCGGACCCTCTTCCAGAGGAGGAAACCAGGGCTCAGGGAGTTGCCAGGGCCACAGAGCTGGAGCGCGATAAAGCTGTGCCCGTGGCCCAGGCGGCCAGACTCCCAGCTGAGGGTCTTTGCTCTGGAGATTAGTTGCACCCTGGGTCTAACTCAGAAGAGGTGCTCTGGCAAAGGGGTTTAAGTGAGAGCAGCTGGAGAGGCAGTTGCATCATCGCATGCAGTGGCCGCACACCCCTTCTGCAGGCCATGGAACCTCAGAGTAGTGTGTTTTGGAATTGTGGAATTTAAGAAGGGGATCTTGGAATCATGGACTCTTGAGATCGTAGACACTCCCAAATTTTGTAACTCACCCAATCAAGTCTCACCCAAGACCTGGGATCCCAACAATGCCTTGCATACCCCAGTGATGGGGAACTCTCTCCCTCCTTTGGAGGGCTGCTTTACCTGCCCCCTTGCCTTATGGTGGTGAGGCCTGGGCGGCCAAGACTTACTTTGTTTGATGACTTCTGGGCCGAGGCTGAGAACCGCAGGAGGGCTGAGGGTGGCTCCCACCAGATTGGCTGTCAGCAAACCACAGAGGAAGGTGAAGGTCCGTGGGCTGGCCATCTTCTTGGGGGTTGGCAGGTGGCACATGGCACAATCTGGAGTGAGCACAGAGGGCCCTGTTAGCTGGGAAGAGAGACCCAGGCCAGGCCCACCACGCCTGGTGACTTGGGGCATGGAGTCCAGGAGAGGCTGTTTAGTGAGATGGTCAATAGAGTGGGCTCTGGAGCCCTACTGGGTCTCTGTGTCCTTAGACAATCAACTTAACCTCTCTGTGCCTCAGTTTTCTCATCTGGAAAATGGGCATCATAACCACTACTTCATGGAGTCGGGATTAAATGAGTTAATATCTAGAAAGCATTTAGCACAGTGCCTTTCTCATGGCAAGCACTTGGAAAATATTAGCTATTTTCTTACAGGACAAAACAGTGCTCAGGACAAAACACTTCTGCTTCTTCAGTTCCTCAGCCAACTTCACTTCCTGGGTTTCCCCTCTTGCTTTACAAATTTCCAGTCATTCCAAGCTGCTTGAAGTTCCCAGAACATACCTTGTTCTTTCCTGTGTGTGCCTTTGCCCTGCTCTTCTTGCTTCCTGTAATGCTCTCCTCCTTCCTTATCTGCCTGCTGAACTCCTGTTCATTCTTGAAAACTGCTTACGTGTCCCTTTCTCTGTAAAGCTTTCCCTCTCCTGCAACCAGACAGCCTGGACCACACTTGGAGAAATGTCACCGTGGGGGGCTGGTGTGTGCCCAGGACAGGAAGTTTGGAGGCCAGAGGGAGATGAGAATTCAGGTAAGATGCAAAGTGGTGGGAAAGCTCTTTGCTTAATTCATAAAACTCAGTGGTTTGAGGAGGGAGTAGGTGGCTGTTTGGAGCTAGGAAGAGAAAGGCAGAAAGAGAGAGGAGAGGCCTGTGGGCGCCTCCTGGGAGAGGAGTGTGAGGTGTTCTGGCTCCTGGGCTGCTCCGTCCCCTGCAGGGTGTGGAGCGTCAGCAGCTGTAACCTCATCCTGAGCTCCCCAGCCTGCACCCTGGCTCTGCCCCCACGCACCCTACAGCAGCTTCTGCCTCCTATGGACGGTCCTGCTTGGAGGGCGGGAGGATCCTGACCCAGAGACCTGGGCCCTCGCTTGGCTCAGCCCCTGGGTTTCTTGTTGCCAAAGACAGACGTGGCATCTGGATGACGAGTGTCTTCTGTGAGCTGGTGCAGTGTGAGCTCTCTGACGCACTTGCAATAACGAGTCAATATCTGCCTTCCTGACGAGGCCAAGAGCTCCGGGAGGAAGGGTTGGGTCTACCTGCACCCCACTGTGTCCCCAGCAGCCAGCATAGTGCCTGGCACACAGTGGGTGTTTAGTAAGTAAATGGTTGCTGAATGAATGAATGGCCCCTGGGAGCCCTGGAATAGTGGGAGAATGTGAGCCTGCTAATCTGGGAAGGTCTGGGCCACGAGGACCCCTGTCAGGTCATAGGACCCTCATCCCTGAGTCTCAGGAGACCTGAGGGTGGAGGAGAAATATCGTGGGCCTGGGAGTCAGACAGACCTGAATTGGAGGCCTTCCTCTACCACTTGCTGTGTGATCTCAAGCAAGTGACTTACCCTCTCTGTCTTAGTTTTCTCATCTATAAAGTAAGGGGTAATAATAATAATACTTACATCACAGGGTTGTTGGGAGGATTAAATAGGACCATCCCTTTGTGGCCCGGTATGCCGCAAGCACTCAATGAGTGTTAGCTGTTATTCCGATGATGACAGTTATTATTGCTAATACTAGGGTCAGAAGGAGCCACCTTGCAGTCAAAGTCAGAAGACAGCGGTGACACCCTGCCTGCACCCTGCTCTTTTACCCGGGAAGCCCCCCGCCCCCACCCCACTGTCTTTTTCTTTCAAATACCTTGATTCTCTTTTGCCTTCGTTATCAGTTCACACCCCTCTGTCCTCCTCTGATCAGAGGTGCTCAGGGAAGCAAGAGGATGGTAGCTTCCCCTCTTGTGGAAAATTGTCTCCTCTACAAATCCAAGCACCATACACACACCCACCACGTTGCACCTCACCTCTTGGCCTTTGCCTATGCTGTTCCTTTTGCATGAGATACCTTTCTCTCTTCCTTTGCCCAGCCAACTTCTACTGAGCTTCTCCACCAACATACCACCTCTTTCAGGAAGCCTTCCCTGACTGTCCTCCACCACCATGTCCCTGGCTTTCCTTGAGCACAGCATGTACCATGTTGGCCCATATTGGGAGTTTCTTGATGGCCAGGACTGTCTGATAGTTCTTATCCCCAGAATCACCCCAGCACAGGGCTGGCCACAGAGCAGCTGGTGTGTGCAGAGTGGATTAATGTCGTGGGGATGAGGTCAGGGAGAGACGGGGCCAGTCCAGTCCCTCATCACTGCTCTTTGGTCTTCTGGGTGAGGAAGCTGGGCACCTCTCTACCCCCTGGCCCTGACCCTCAGAGGTCCTAGTGGACCGAGGGATCTTACACCAGGGCCAAGCCTCCCTCCTGCTCCTGACCTGACCCCAACAGATGTCTCCAGCTCAGTCCCTTCCTGGTGATGTAGGCCGTTAGCCCCTTCCCTACCCTTTTACCTGGACACGTGGAGGCCTCGGCCTGCTGCTCTTCTCACCTGGGCAGTGGGTCTGGAAGTCCAGCCTTATATCCTGTACACCCTCTGCATCTGGGCTGAGGTCTCCAAGGTAAATATTTGTGGCATCTGGTGAACCACAGCCCCACCTCGAACTCCAGCTTCCTGAAGTTTGGAGAAAGGAGGATCTGGCTGACGCGAGGGGTGGGTGGGGCACTGGGGGCACGTGGCAGGGGAGCTGGACCGGGCACAGCGTGGCCTCTGCAAGGGGCTCCCTGCCTCCTGGGCAGCCACTCCCGTGGGGACAATGATGAAAACAGGAGCAGTGATGACATTTTAAGCACCTATAACGTGGAGGTGCCACCCCAGGCTTTACATCGGTCATATCAACGGAGCCTCATTCCCACCAGGGTCAGCATTGTTACCTTGACTTTGCCACAGAGGTACCGGCTTCACCAGCCAGCAAACGGCAGAGCCAGCACTCAAACTGAAACTCTGACATCATAACCTATCTAGGGGTATCTTGGCGGACACAGGGCGCCCTGAGACAGACTGAGTTTCAGCCCTGGCTCCACTATTTCCATGCCTTGTGACTCAGAGCATGTTCCCTAACCTCTCTGAGTCTCAGTTTCTCATCTGTGAAATGGGAATAACGGTAGCACCTGCCTCCTCAAGTGCTGAGAGGACAGGGACTGGAGGTCCCGGCACAGAGTAAGTGCTCAATAAATGTGAGTGCTTGTTGCTGTTGTTATTATTGCTTAGAATAGGATGAGCCTTTGCAGAGAGGTTACGATCATAGCGTAGCCAAATAATTAACTTGGGGGATGGAAAGAATAGCCTTATTCCGAAATACGTCCTGGGATTTAGGAATACACATCTCCATGAATTAATGCACTCAAGAGAATAGGTTTGAATCCCACTTTTGCCACTTCTTTGCTGTGTAACTGTTGGCAAGGTACTTCACCTCTCTGGACCTCAATGTCCTCATCTGTAAAATGGGGATTATGCTAGCACCTCCCTCATAGGCTGCTGAGAGCATGAACTGAGGTGCACGCTCACCCAGCACTTAGCCTGTGCTCTTATTCGTTCATTCTGCAGCAGTTGCACCAACTTTGCCCTGCCCCGTGCCTTCAGAAATCTCACTGAGTATTCACGGGGTGAATGAGTGAGTCATGGCTGTGAACCAAGGGGACAAATGAACAGCCCCGCGGGACCCCTCTCGCCCACTGCCTGGGTGCCTTGGCTCACTTCACCCAGAGGTGGGTGTCAGCAGCCCTGAGTTTACCCAGGGTATCTGAGGCCCTGAGAGGTGAGTGCCTTGCTCCAGGTGCATGCCCAGGGCGTCCAGAGCTGGGACTTGAGTGTATTGTATAGTCCAGACCACACACTCTTCACTACTACTCTGTCCTTCCCCAGTGACTCCAGCTTAGTGTCGGGGAGTTGGACCCAAACGGGGCCTTTTGGCATAATCTGGGGAATCATCCTTGCTGCCTGACTTCAGTCTAGAAGCTGGGATTGTGGTTCAGAGCTGGGAGAGCCGGTACTGAATCCTGTCTCCATGTGCAGGGGGACAAGAGAGGGGCAGCGAGGGCCGTGGGGTCACACAGTGCATGGCCAGGCCCTGGCTGGTCTCCCCTCCCTGGAGCTGTCAAGAGGAAGAAGGCAAGAGCATTTGCCATCCTGCCATGTCTGCAACGTGCCAACGGCCCCAAACACCTAACGATGAGATGCTTCTGGAGTCAGAGCAGCCTCCCGGAGGGAGCCTGCCATTCCCTTGGGCGCATCTCCAGAGAGGCAGATGCCTCCTCCCGGGCTCTCCAGCTGGCTATGCTGCCCCCCATGGGCAGCGCGCCTCTGTCCTTGGAACCCACACCCTTGGAACCCACACCCTTGCCCTCAGTGCCACTCAGGCCCCACCAATCCCCAGATTGCTCAAGGCCTCTTTGTCCTGGCCTCCCCTCTTTCCAGCTCCCAGGCATTTGCTTGTGCTGTGTCCTCTTCCTGGAATGCCTCATCCACCCCCCTGAAGACGCCGTCTTGCCCTGTCTGGGCAGCAGGCAGGGGAAGCATCTGGAATCCACCAGACGCCGATACATCCCTACTCTGGGGCTTATCAGCTGTATGGCTGTGGGAAAATGGCTTCCTCTTTGGGATCTTCTGTTTCCTCAGTTGTAAAATGGGACTGTTTTGAGGGTCATAAAGATAATGTGAAATGCTTGGAACATCAGAGAATTTAGTAAATGGGAAACGCTATTATTATTATTGAAATAGTCACATTACTGACCCTCAAGGCCTAATTCAGAGACAGTATCTGCATCAAGCTACCTGACCACTACCCATCAATAAGTGTCCTCACTAGTGCTTCCTCAAGTTCCAAAATGCAGGTGTCATCTGAGGCACCACATTTCCTCGGATGCTATCAACCAAGAGGAAGAGCCAGACCACAGTGCACGCAGGTGGCCAAGAGGCAGTGGCACAGCTCTTGGGTCCCTCACGTGGAGGTGCTGACCCAGACTGAGGTGATAAAAGGGTCAAGAGGGCAAAGGAGACAGATTGGTGAAGATACTTCTTAGGAGGCAGCTGTGGTCCCTTCTCCCACTGTCTCAGCGTGGAGAGCAGGGGTGTCTGCCCCTAGTGCTGACCTAGAGGGGTGTGACCCTGGACTTGGGATATGGGACGGGCTGGATTCTGTCTCTTCCTGAGAGAAACAGGCTGATGAACTGATGTCATTGTGGGCAGAGTGGCTTCCGTGAGGGAAAAATTATTGCTCTCTGCTCCTTCTGGACAGGGTCAAAGCGTGTGTGTGTGTGTGTGTGTGTGTGTGTGTGTGTGTGTTTCCAAGGGCCTGATGTGGACCCTGCAGGAGAGGGATCTGGAATGGGGCTGGTTTCGGTCCTTCCCATTATCATCCCTGGGCAGTGAGGAAAGGCTGCCAGAGAACCAGGGGCTGGGGGTGGCATGTAGGGCGGTCAGCCGTTGGAGGAGCTCTACCCTCGTCTGGAGCTGCAGCTTGGGAGGCCCGACACGGAGGTTTGAAACACCCCCATGAAGGTGCCCATGAGACTCAGCTGTAAACAGTTTTTGTCTCCCCAGAGAGTAGGGGGCCATCTTGCAATAGTATCAGTCAAGGTAACCCTCTCCTGCCCCCTTTCCTCTCCTTCCAGCCTGTGCTCCATTCCTGCATGGAGCCAGAGAGGGGGAAAGGGGTGTGTGTGTGTGTGTGTGTGTGTATGTGTGTATGTGTGTGAGAGAGAGAGAGAGAGAGAGAGAGAGTGAGAGAGATCTCCTCTCCCCTGCCAAACAGGTACGTAGAAACCTCAGTTAGGGGTGGGGAGAGAGTTTGCTGTTGAATCAAAGATGTACACTCTGACACAACAAAGTGGCAGAGTGGAAAAAGACCATCTCCAGTTTACGAATCAGCAAAGTAAGGCCCAGAAGGGAGAAAATAGAGGTGTTATCACCTCTGTTTTCCAGATGAGGAAGGTTCTTGGGGGAGGACAGTGACTTGCCCAAGGTCTCACAGCTGTAAAATGTGGAGCCAGGATTTGGACCCATTTCTGTCTGACTTTGGAGCCCATGTTCTACCCCTCTTTCCCAGCCCACCCCGTCACCTCCAGCTGGGACGAGGGGCATCCTCTTCCTAGAAATCTGTGGTCCTGTGGAAAACCAGAAAGGGTCTCTGAGGACATGGCAGGGTTAGACAGACAGAAATCAGGAGGACTTGTGGACTCTTCCTATCTCAGAAGGCAAAAAGGAAGCCACCTTGAGAAACTCACTTGAATGGGCTCAAGTCCTCAATTTAAAAAGGCTCTTTGTTGGCACCAAAGATGCCACCAGAATGGCAGAAACACTTCACTTGTTTTGCCAAGTCCTGTTGCATGGTAATGGCTGTTGGAGACGTTCTCAAGTGTCTGGACGAGCAGAAGAATTTGTGATGCTTGTTAGCAATGTTTGCCATGAGCAATATAGATGCTATATCCTTTCTCCATCCCACCTGCATCCTTGTTGAAGATTTTGCATTCCCTTGCAAAATGTCAGGGAGACTGCAGAGGGGAGAAAATCTCTATACAACGTAGAGTTTGCTAATCCCTTGTCTCTGGGCCTCAGTCTCCCCAACTGTTAGATAAGGATGTTGGGCTCCTGGATGCTGTGGGCCAGGCTGGCTCTGATAACCTTTGCTTATAGCAGAGGGAGCTTGGTAAATACACAGTGAGGAATGGCCTTTTCTCGAGGGCACATTCGTTCTTAGGAAGCCTCATATCCATGACCCAGGGTGTATGTAGGTTCTGTCTGAGGGAATTGCCCAGTGGTGTGAGCAAAATGAAGTATTAGTGTAACCGAGCAGCATGTTAAGGGTCCTTCCTGGGACAGATTCCCCCTCCCCCGCCCAGCGTCCTCTGCCTGCCTCTTGTCTATAGAAAAACTTTAGCCGCCTTCCCTGAGTTCCAAAGAATATAATTAATCAGAATAGTAAGAAAATGCAGAAGTAAAGGGAAACGGTGAAGCAAGACAAAATAATAATAGTTTAGCCATTGCACAAAGTCAAGGACCTTTAGCAGTTCCTCCTCGAGAGCTATAGGTAATATTCTGAGCCATATCATTTGAGCTGTTTTGCAGAAACCCTTACCAGGTGGAAGAAGTTAACTGTATGCTGCCCACAAGCATGTGGACCCCAGACGGGTTGGAACTAGGAGGTTGATGATGTTGACAAATGAACTGTTAGGATGTGCACTGCAGCATTACGTATAAAGTGACACCAGCTTAAATGTCCATCAACAGGGGATTTATTAAATAAATTGTGGGCCACCAGGCAGCTGTCACAAAACAATACGGAGAAACTAACTTAAGGCTCTCAGCAAGTGAAAAAGGAAACAGTTTCTTCTATTTTGTATTAAAAAAAATTATTTTTTCCATCTAGAAAAAATACTGGAAGGAAAGGCACCAAAATGGTAACAATGCTTATTTCTTAGTTGTGTCATCATAGGTGACCTTTACCATTGTCTTTGTGTTTTCAGAATTAAAAAATTTTTACACTGAATGCATTTTTTTGGATCAGCAAACAATCAGTCCCATGAAATGGCTTGAAAATGAGTAAATAAAGGTTGGGCTGAGAACAAGGGAGTGGAGGAAAGCTCATTCTTTTCCCAGAGCTGACCCACAGCCCTCACCAGCTCAGGATTCCTGGGAAACACTGCCAGGGACAAGGCTGATGGATGAAACAAAAGCCCTGTCACGCTAGTCCCGGAACCACCAGGAAAGGGAAAAAAGAAATCCGTGTTGGAACCTTGTAGGCATAATCCCTCTTTTATGGAACAGGAATAGATTTTAGATTCAACGCAAATGAACTTGGCTAAACCAGACTCCTAGCTCTAGGAGGGGAGTTGGGGGGACAAAGATCAAGTGCGCCCTGCCCTTGTAGGGCTCACAGTCAAGGGGGGGATGGCTCCTACAGGGACAGAAAGGACAGGCATTGGGTCATATGAGGGTCAATGCAAGCAGAGGGCTAAGCACTGTGATTTCCTATCAATGAGGTGGCACGTGATTAGGTGGAGGTCAGCTTGGCCTTGGTAAGCAAGTGCTCTAAGGAAGGGAAACCCAGACAGAGCTATAGTGCTGTAACTGCAGTAAGCCCAGGCTCTCCCGGAAGTGCTGCGATGGAGGTCGGCACAGGAGTGTTAGCAGGGCCAGGCAAGCAGTACAAAGGCCAGAGTGTGGGACTCAGGCAAAAGGTGTCAGATGATAGAGCAGGTAGCTTGGTCCACACCTGTCTTGAGTGTGACAGTTGCCAGCAGCCTGGAGGCGGTGCCCTGCCTGATTGGGGAGGGGGATAGTTCAGAGAAGGCTTCCTGGAAGAGGTGACTTTTCATCTGGGCTGATGAGAGGCTGACATGCAGGGTCAGAAGAAGAGGGCCTTCCAGGTGGAGGGACAAAGAAACAAGGTGGGTTTTGGAAAGAGTGAGTCTGAGGGATTATCTGTCTCTTTCTCTGGAGAAAGAGAACAAGGAAGGCTTTCTTGACATAAGATAAGCCATTTTGGCCTAAGCCATTTTGTGGTCTAAGGTTGGCTGCAGTGCTTGCTCTTGAACAAGTCTCAGTAATCACCGATTTCAAGGGAAGTCAGGGAATGCAGGAACAAAGGAAAAGCAGTCAAGAAACAATAGGTCAGTGATAAAACAGAATCCTGGTTCCTCCTCTTGGGATATATCTAACAATCTGACACAGTCTTTGCGCTCTGCAGGGACTAAGGCCCCCACCCAGGTGGAGGATGGAATGACGATGTTGACCCTCGTGACTTCAATCAACTAAAGCTTGGACTCTGTCGACCTTGGCCCCGAACCTGTGCTGAGTTCTTCTCTGCTCAAGCCCCTTCATGCATGTGCCCTTAGCTTCAAACTTCCCCAGTTGTACTGCTCAGGGAGACACTGCTTTGGGAAAGATCCCCGGTGTCCTCCTTACTGGCTGCAAGTAATAAGTCCTTCCTTCTCCCAATCTCTGCCTTGGCTGTGTCTTTTGGCTTGACAGCCACCAAGAGGCAAACCCAGTTTTTCAGGTAATATCTGAGCCTTGTGATGGAACAGAGTGGATGGCAGGGAAGTGGGCTGGATCCGTTTCCACCAGAAACCAGACCCAGGGTCGGAGGTGAGGTGGAGGTGGGGGATGGGAACTGAGCACTAGCAGGGCTGGGGTCCTGGTAGCCCCTTGGCTCGCCCCAGAAAGCCACAGGCTGCAGTGGAGGCTCCCTCAGGCAGAGGGAGAGTCTGGTCTGACCCCCTAAACCGGGCCTCCAGGACCCTACTTGTCTGAACACTCTGACACCAGTTCTCCTGGGAACTCTGTCTCTGCCTCTCACACAGACTGGTTTCTCTACGTCTTTATCTCTTTCTTTCTGTCCCCTTCCCTCTGTCTCTCTCTCCCCCTGTCTCTGTCCATCTCTTGGGGGCCACATCAGAGGCCCAAGAGGGAGCTGGGGGAGCCCTGTGGAAAGCACAGGTGACTCCCTGCTGTCAGAAGGGGCTCCGGCCCTGCCCTCATCACCGAGGTCACTGAGCAGCGGCTGACTTTGGTTCAGCTGTGGACATGGGAAGGGAACCTCACAGCCACACAAGCACTCACTCCCTTCCCAGGCCCTGTTCTAAGCACTTATTAACTCATTTAACTCTCAAAATGTTAGGGGAACCAATGACTGAAACCGCCCGCCCTGGCCAGGCACCATAGTAACCACTTGCACAGTTATCTTACAACAGGAGGTCCTGGTAAGGAAGGCGGAACTAACAAGCTACCACCAACCAGAAGAATTCAGGAAAGGTCAAAAGGAGAGGAGACTCCAGTCCATATGTCCTACCAACCTCCCAGAATCCTTCTCGCTGGAATCCATCTTGGCTGAGTGATGCGTGCACCACCAGGAAGGACCCTGAATCAGAATGATTGGCCAGAGACAACCCGGAAACTAAGCCCATCACCATAAAACTCGAGACTTTGAGCCACGTGGCAGAGCAGTCCTCCTGGGTTCCCTTACCCTCCTGCTCTCCTCCCGGGCGCCCCTACCCTATAAAGTCTTTTACTTTGTCAGCATGTGTGTCTCCTCAGACAATTCATTTCTGAGTGTTAGACAGGAGCTTACTCTCGGGCCCTGGAAGGGGTCCCCCTTCCTGCAACAAACGGCAACTCTGGCAGGATTTCTTCTTTGCTACGACTGACATCCTGACCACTTCGGGTAGTCAGGGACCAGCTCACCTGCTGACGGACCGGACCCAGTGGCTGCTACCGGGACCCTTTTGTCCCTGGTCTCCTCCTGATGTGGGCGACTGGCCAGAGTGCCCCGAATGGGTAAGGAACAAGAGACTTTGTTGACCTCTTTCCCCTTCCCTTTCCCTTTCCTGTTTTCAACCCCTCTTATCCTACACCTCTTTCTTCTGAACTGGTCCTGGATGCAGGAGTCTGGTTGAATGGCCTCAGCCTGATCTGAGGGTCGGAACCTGATCACCTCTGGTGGACAGAGATCTCAGATTCTGGTCTGGTATCTTGTATCTGGTTTCTGGCTTCTGGTAGGGCTGAGTTCCTGTTCTCCCTTCTTGGAAGCCCAGGGAAAAGTCCCATAACACCTGGGCATCTGCAGGTGGCAGGAGACGTCCATAAGGCAACCCATTTTGCCCCTCTCCCTTCCCCACTTCTTTCAACCTGGCCTCCTTTCCTCCCTTTGAAATCTTTGAAGACCTGAGGTATTTCCATTTGCTCTGCCAGTACTCAAATCTGAAGTTCTGTGTCTCTGTAGGAGGTTTTCTGAGAGACTGCGATCTTGTATTTAAGGGAGTGTCTGATTAGGACAGCCTTGCCTGTTTGTGTTTTAGACTTTGTGTTCTGTGTTGTGATTTGTGATGGCCATTCTGCCTTGTGAAATGGGAAATTCTGGTTCTGTTCCACTGCAGAGCCCTCTTGGGTGAATTCTGTCTGACTGCAAAGATTTTAGTTATGAGCCTATGACTAAAAAAGAGATGATATTTTATTATAACATTGTGTGGCCACCATATTGTTTAGACTCCAGAGAAAATTGGTTTAGGTGAAACTCTTGAAAATTCCCAAACTGGTTCTTTTTGCATACACAGAGGCAAGCTTGATAAAAACATCTTTTCAGAATTCTGACCCTGAGGAACAAGTCCTACTAGGATACCTTAATTTTCTCTCCCTGTACCTTGACACCAGGGCTCTCAGGAACACTTATCTTATCTAGACCATCTCTGAGATGAGGAAAAAAAACGGGGAAGAAGCCTTTTAACATTTTACTTATTCCAATAGTTATTTATAAACTAGTGAGTTTTATATTGTAATATCTGATTCATGACTAAGTTTAGAAAATGAAGCTATGAGATCTCTTGTCGTGTCTGTCTATGTGTTTATGTGTGCATTATCTTTGTCTTTACCTTTGATGGTATTATCAAAATTAATTTGTCGATGAGCTCTACTTAATTGGCTTAAAGAAAATTAAGCGCTTATATAAATTCTGAAAAATACAGAAGGTAACTGGCCAGAATTAATTTCAGGTTCACGTGAACTGGGAAATATTCAGTATTAAATTAACACCTGGTGTTAATGTATAAGCTTGTTGATCTAATTAATATAGACATGTCTTCAGAGTCATTAACATTAAGTGTAATACCCTTATTGTACCTAGGTTTAATAAAAGTTAAATAAGATCTTATTATATCTGTTGCAAATTTGTCAGCAAGAAACATAACTTGGTACGATGAAATTTTATAAGTGAATTAAATGCAAATGAGGGAAGAGCTTTTAGGTAAACTCTATAGGAAGAATTATGTTTAAGAATGTCTATCTAAAAATAGTCTCTCCAGATTTTGGTAACTTGAAATTCTAGTGTTGTGACCTTTTAAGTGATCTGTTCTGTATTTGTCTTTGAAATCTTTTATTGTTACTTTAGCTAAGTGAGTAACTATTGTTTCACAGTGATCTATGATCCTATCTGACTGAGTATTCTAAATCCTTTTGATTTTTTTTTGACAAAACTTCCAAAATTAAATTCTAATGAAGTCCTTTTGACCTCTAGCTAACTTTGGGATGCTTCAACAGGCTCCTGAAACATCCCAAAGGGATATTAAACTAATTAAGTTCATTTGGTATGTTAAATTACATGGGAAGTATTGTCAAATGAGTAATAAATCCTCTTAGGTTATATTGTTTGGTAAATGTTACTAATATAGATATTCTAGAAATTATGTGGAGTTCCTAAATATGTTCTGATATGTCCTGGTAAAATGTTATCAATCATAATTCTAGTTATTATCTGCAAGTGTTGTATGTCACAGCAGTAACCAAGTTTCTTTGTTGATTGAATTGTAATCAGGTTTTTTTTTTTTCTCTGTGCCTTCTTAAGTCTTTTTGTCATGCGTAGATACTTACGGTTTCACTCTAATGCCTTAGCAGAAATGCCTCCTCTTCAAGAAGATTTATAGAAAGGACTTTTGGATAAATACAAGTTTCTGACTTTCAGACCATAATGCTGACCTGGGTAAGAAATTGAAGAATTCAAATGGGAAAACTGATGGCTTTATAAAACTGTTAACAAAAAGGATTATCTACATAGGACTGAGTGAACTGGTGAATATGGTTATAATTTTTATGGTTTCTATCTGAAAAATTACTGGTTTGAATCTGTATTTTCCAGGTATAAGAAAAACCTTCCCCTCAAACTCATTATGACTTACAGTAATTTGGTAAATTGTACCTTTGTAAGCAGAATTGAAACATTTATCTTTTCTCTCTATCTGTTCCCTCCAGAGATTGGAAACTCTTAGGTTCCCAGCAGCTTTAACAGATAAATTAGGAAGGCTACCTCACTAACACGTACAGAAATCTTAAGGTATTTTGGGGACCTTGAAAAGGGAGAAATTCACCTAGATCTGTCAGGCGAAATCTGTGACAAGACCTTGGCATGACTTTCCTAGCCCTGAGAGGTCTTTTAAAAGTTCAGTCTGGGGCTTCCCTGGTGGCGCAGTGGTTGAGAATCTGCCTGTCAATGCAGGGGACACGGGTTCGAGCCCTGGTCTGGGAAGATCCCACATGCCGCGGAGCAACTGGGCCCGTGAGCCACAACTACTGAAGCCTGCGCGTCTGGAGCCTGTGCTCCGCAACAAGAGAGGCCGCAATAGTGAGAGGCCCGCGCACCGTGATGAAGAGTGGCCCCCGCTTGCCGCAACTAGAGAAAGCCCTCGCACAGAAACGAAGACCCAACATAGCCATAAATAAATAAAAATAAATATAAAAATAAATAAATAAAATTAAAAAAAAAAAGTTCAGTCTGAGACTTATAAAAGTTTCAGCAAAGCAAAAAAAAAAAAAGGCCTATATGATCAATCATAGTTTATATAAATCATCAGATCAAGTTTATTGAGACCAGCCTTATTTTGCAAACGAATTAGTCTTAATTTGATTATATTTGATAAAAATGAAGGTAATTTTAGAGAGAAAAAAGATTATGTTTCAGTGAATATTAAATTCCAGTTTTGTTAATGGAGGTCTGTATTTACTAAGGCTCACCTTAAAACAACGCTCCAACAGAGGAGAAACTACACTCCTGCTAGAACAAGAAGACAACATCAGAAGTAGACAGCTAGCCCAAGATCCTCGACCTGACTCATATTATAATGTTTTCTTGACTTCTTGGACCTTTGCATATGAATCAAATGTTTTTCTACCATGGGCACCATCTAATGCTAGTCTTAAAAATCAGTCCAATTGTTGGGTTTGTGGCCAGTTACCTGTGTCTAGCACTTCTGGGTTACCTTGGTGGATTTCTCCACTCCAAGGGTCTAACTGGTTGGCTCTTAGGAATTTATTTTAAAAGAAAAAATTTTAGTCCTGTTCAAGACACTGATATTGATATTACTAGATGGAATCCCCTCACCTGGCCAATTAATAATGCCTGCTCTGACCCTGGCCATAAATATGAATTTTCCTCTATTACTCAAGCTCAATCAAAGCAACAAGCAACATTTCAGCCAAGGAATAAAATCTCCCACAATTATGGGATGGATTTATGTAGTTAACACCAGGCTATGGTAATTTAAGTTTAAAGGCTCCTCTGTGTTGGGAACAATTAAATCATACTAAGGATAATCAGTCTAGTAACACTAGGAAACTGGGCTGGGTGCCTTATGGACAGTGCCAATATATAATTTCCCTTAAAGATAAGGATTGGTACAGAACAGGCGAAGTCAGATGACCTGGGATATACTGGGCTGCACCTAATGGAAATTCTTAAGTGCTTACTTATGACCTTACTAATACTGCTAGCTATATTATTTTTATATTGCCTGTTTTACAGAATTGTTGTTTTTTTCATTACCAAATGTATGACTGAGTCTCTGATAAAATGATGATATAGTCCCATATGAGATCAATGATTGTAATAGTGTAACACCAGGTATGAGAAGAAGCAACAAGAGGGAATATTTTCCTTGCCTCTTCAAGGATTAGGTCAATGGCCATTGCAGCCACTGACCTTCAGCACACTCTGAAAGGAGTTCAGGGTGGAGATCAGGAATGAGGTGCTCTGTGCTCTGGAAAAACTAGCAGAACAGGGCTTCAGATAGTTAGACACTTTGAGGAAAAGATTTTATGAGCCCAAATTCTTGCATCTTCTCATATCTAGAAAAGCACTAAAATCATTAATGGTGACATCTGCTTTGCCCATTAAGGAGAGAAATGCAATTGAAAGTCAAAATGGAGTAGCTGTGGCTCAGACATCCAAAGTAATACTAGGTGGCATTATGGACATGATTTCAGACAAGTCCTTGTATTGCTAAGAACTTGAGTTTTCTGAGCTGTGTCAGACTTAGGATGCCCCCAGCCATTCTCAAAACAATGTCTGCTGCTGGCAGCTGTTAGCTGCAACCTTATAGTTTCAAGGTATCCTCTTGTAACTATTAAATTTTTAGAAAATGAAATTGCTTTAGATCAGATATTAGTAGAAAAAGGAGATGTATAGTGGCCAATAGCTTCTGTTATGTATGTTAATACCACATTGGGGGTTAAAACCGACAGGTAAAAGTAAACAACTTTTGGCTACAAGTCTCCCCAGGGTGTGAGGTCCAGACTGGGTTTCAGGCTTACTCTTCTGAATTCCTCAGGGAATGAGATTTATTTTGTCTATTAAAATTCCTGTTGTCACTCCTCCAGCTACTTCTAGCTGGGTCTGTTACACCAAAATGGAGGACCAAGGGATTGAGATTTTAATCATACAAGACTCAAATCCAGGACTTTGAACTCAGAAATATTCCCAATTCAGTGTCTATTCCCCAAATTGAGGCAGGACGATGCCTGTTTTAGCAGGAAGTGGCCAGAGCTGTCATTGCCCAGTTCCCTGAATTGAAACTGAGCAGGACTCTCTGGGGCTCTGGAATACAAATCCTTTCTGTGTCCCCTGTTTCTTGTTTGTAGGATTAGGCTTTATTCAACCCCCTTGACTTTCTCTGAGTTCCAAAGGGCAGATTCAAACAGTTGCTAATCAGGGAAGGGACGGGGTGCAGAAATAGGGGAGGAGCAGTCAAATGGTAGTGCAACCTTGGGGCAGGGTCCTGGTTCCTCCTCAAGGAGTATGCATAACAATATCTTTGAGTTCTTCTGCAGAACTGGGGCCCCCACCCAGGTGGAGGATGGTAATTTCAGGCTGAGTGCAAGATTCCTGGAGCACCACGCTGTTACCTCACCACCAACCAATCAAAAGAAGGTCACACACCCTGCAGCCCTCACCCCAAATTTTGCCTTCCTTTTCTGGGCCTGGCGATGACCATCCTGTTAAGCCTCCTATATGGCCCCTGTCTGTTTCAACTGCTTACAAGGTTCATCTCTGACAGGGTCTGACAGTTTCAGGCTAAATTGTTGTTACTACGAGGGTGAATGCTGGTTTTGGACACAGAATACCTCGATTTAGATCAGGTGGAGAGAAACTTCTACTCTACTAGGCGGGAATATGCCCACTCTTAGCAGGAAGTAGTTACAGAAGAAAGAGACCTCTGCCCCAATTCCCAAGAAGTATCTTGAGTATGAAGTCTCTCAGGGGGAGTTGTTAGGGGAACCACTGACCGAAACCTCCTGCCCTGGCCAGGCACCATAGTAACCACTTGCATGAGTTATCTTACAACAGGAGGTCCTGGTAAGGAAAGCAGAACTAACAAGTAACCACCAACCGGAATAATTCGGGGAAGGTCAAAAGGAGAGAGGAGATGCCAGTCCATATGTCCTACCAACCTCCCAGAATCCTTCTCACTGGAATACGTCTTGGCTGAGTGATGTGCGTGCCACCAGGAAGGGCCCTGAGTCAGAGTGATTGACCAGAAAAAACCTGGAAACTAAGCCCATTACCATAAAACCTGAGACTGTGAGCCACATGGCAGAGAAGTTCTCCTGGGTTCCCTTGCCCTGCTGTTCTCTGCCCGGGCACCCCTTCCCAATAAAGTCTCTTGCTTTGTCAGCACGTGTCTCCTCAGACAATTTATTTCTGAGTGTTAGACAAGAGCCCACTCTCAGGCCCTGGAAGGGGTCCCCCTTCCTACAACAAAAACAGTAGTGCTGCTGGGAAGATGAGCTGAGAGGCTCAAAGAAAAGTGCTGACTTAGGGCAGAGCTTGGAACCCAGTAAGGGAGCTCTTAGTATTGGGATTTCTATTAAGATTGTTGCAGTTGTTATTACTGATATTGTATGGCTATAACTGGATAAAGGAGAAACTGAGTGGTTTTACGAGTTGGGGGATGTTAGGCGAACCGTCCTTTAGGAGTTCTGCCTGCCCTTAGAAATGGGGTCTGGCTATGGCAGGCAGGTGGGGTGGAAAATTGGGGGGATCCCCTGGGAGGTGGAGGTCCCTGGATTAGGCCCCTAGGAGCTTCTGAGACCACAGATGGGGAGTCTCAGTTTGGGGGACTCAGAGTTTCAGCCTTATATCCCCTCAAATGGCCATCCTCAGAGACAGACTCTTAGGGGCAGCCCCTATCCCATTCTCTCTTGGTCACGAGGGTGAGGAAAGCCTCCCCAGCAGCCCAGGGCAGGGCTAGAAAGATGTCTACACCTGGCTGCATGTGGGGGCTTGTGCAGTTTTAGATCTGTGCTCAATATTTCTCCCCTTCTCCCTCATTCTATTTAGTAACTCAGGACTGTGGGACAGACAGACCCAGTCAGCCAGCAGGCCGGTGGGTCAGTCAGCTAATTGTATTATACACCGCCTGAGTGTGGACACAGTTCTGGGTGCTTTGGGCATAGCAGGGAGCAAACAGATTGCCCCCTGCCCTTCTGGGTCTTACATTCTCCTGGGGAGACAGAGAGCGAGCCAGAGATGGACAAAGAAATATAAAAACACAGTGCTCAATTGTCTCAGTCGTGAGGACAGAGACCAAAATACAGGACAAATATGGGATGCTGGAACTGTACCATCAGAGCATCATGAGGGTTTAAGTGGTTTTAGCCCTCTGGGAACTGGATACCCTCCGTCAACACCCCCCCCCACCCCCGCAAACACACACACACACCCCTTGTGTAAATCTCCCTCGTTCGACTTTCACATTTCCCAAGTTTGACTTTGGAACACAATCCTGGGGGCTAATTATGTAAGAAAGGAGAGGTTGCCTGAAGTACAGGATAGGAACAGCCCTACCATCTCTGAGGGCTCACTACCCGCCAGACTGAGCCTCCAGTCTGCAAGTTCGCTGCTATTCTCCCCCTTCCCTCATTGTACACATGAGGAAATGAGGTACACGAAGGTGGGGAGACTGGCTCCAGGTCACACAGCTACCAGGACAAGATGTCAGGATTTGAACTCTGGTCCATCTGACTCCAAAGCTTGTGCTCTTAATCTTTCAGCCATCATCTCACAAACACCTGTTGTTTTTGTACTGCCTTCCCCTCCCTGCCACGTCTGCATTTACATTTTGCAATATCTGCTAGCTCCTAAGATTACCGTTTACTCAACACACATTTTGGTAAATGGATCATGTTTGAAACGTAAATACATTTGATTTTCTACTTCTAACAGGAAATTGTATAACACTACCAAACGAAAGAGCAACATCGCATCCCAGAAATAGGAGGTGACAACAGGATTATAGGGATGAAGATAATGGCTATAATTAAGCTTATCGTGTTCTTATGCACCCTTGTTGGTATTAACCCATTTAACCCCATGCCGATGCCTGGAGCTGGGCACTGTTTTTGCCTCCTTTTGCAGATGAGGTCTAGGTGAGTCCCCTTCAGAGAGGTGACGTACTTTTTCTAAAGTCACGGTGAAAACAAACAACACATTGTGGAGCTCTGGTTGGGGATGTCGCCTGTTCAAGGCCCCCAGGGGAGAACTGGCAGTGGTTGGAAAGGGGCTGCAGACGTACCCAAATTCCTCTGAGGACTGAGAGAGAGTAGGAGGGGAATCACTTTCTCGCTCCCAGCGATGGTGTGGGAGGCAGCTCTGCTTCTGGAAAATGCTGCACCAAACTATCTATCATGCACCCAGAAAGGCTTGGAGCTCTTGCTGAGTGTGTGCGAGCCGGATCACAAATCTCTTACCGTGTGGGCGGCTGTGTCCACTGGCACCAGCGGAGGCTCCGAAACCCAAACCGAGGAAGCTCTCAAACCTCTTTGCACCTTTTCTGGACTGGAGACCTCCCTGGACTGTGAATATCTTGCTCTGTGCTTATCTCGACTTCCTGGAGGCTAGGAGGGGAGCACAGGGGCCCATCTGGCACCACCCATGAAGTCACCCCACGGAGGTTCCTGTGTTCACTTAGTCACCCCGTCCTCCAGGAGAGGAGAAAGAGGTAACCTGTGGACAAACCAGGAGACCCTCCTGGAGGTGGGCGCATCGCAGGAACTCTTTTCAATGTTCCCCTTTGTGTTGGGAAGGGACATTCAAGATGCCCTCCCACACGCATCTTTGCACTTTCAGGGTCTGCTGCTCCTGAGAGAGACCATTCCAGGCTTTCACAAGGGGCCTGACTTCCGGCTGTTTCCACTCATTTCTCCCCTCCCCCCCTGGCCCCCAGAGTCTCCCCTCCCCCCTCGCCTCCGGAGTCTCCCCCATACGGTGTCTTTGGCCTCCTTCCTCTCCACCCCCACTGCCTAGCCTCACCTCAGGCCTCATCATTTCTTCCCTGGGGCAATTGAAGCAGCCTCCTCAATGGCCTTCTTGAGTCTTGTCTGGCCCCCTCGCGTTTCCTCTCTGCAATGTAGCCAGAAACCTCATATTTTCTTAAGAAAGTTTTCAAACACAGAGCAGTTAGTTTTACAGATAACACTACATTTTACCACCTAAATTCTGCCCATCCATCATATGTGTTTGATGCATTTCAAACTAAGTTGCAGACGTCAGTACCCTTCCCACTAAGTCCTCAGCACACGTGTGGTGACCTAGAGTTCAACACTTGCTTGCAGTTGGGCTTCCGGCTTGGAGGAGGCCAAGGTGCATCCATCTCTTGTCAGCTGGCGTCTGGGTTCTTCCAACACCAGCTGCCTCCTCCATGATGCCCAAGTTCAACCCAACGAGATCAAAGTCATGTGCCCATGAGAAAGTGGGTGCCACGTCTGCCCTGGCTCCCAAGATCGGCTCCCTGGGTCTCTCTCCAAAAAAAGGTTGGTGATGACCTTTGCAAGGCAACTGGGGACCAGAAGGGTCTGAGGATGACAGTGGAACTGGCCATTCAGAACACACAGGCCTGAACATCACGGCCCTCAAGGAACCATGCAGAGACAGAAAGAAGCAGAAAAACATTAAGCACCATGGGAATATCACTTTTGATAAGACTGTCAACATTGTCTGACAGATGTGGCACTGGTTTTTAGCCAGAGAACTCTCTAGAACCATTAAAGTGATCCTGGGGGCTGCCCAGTCTGTGGGCTGTGATGGAAAAACTTTCAATATACAATGAAAAGCACAGATCTTAAATGTCCATTTGCTGAGATTTGACAAATACATACATCTGTGTAACCCAAATCCCTCAAAAAGTTCCCTTATGCCCCTTTCCAGCCAATTCCTAGCCCTGTGCCCCCATGGGGGTTGGTTTCTGATTCTTTTTCCACCATAAATTGGTTTTGTCTGTTCTTGGTCTTCGTGTAAATGGAACATGCAATACGTACCCGGCTGCATCTGGCTTCTTTCACTCAGCATGCAATGATTTTATTTACTTATTCATTTACGTGCGTATTGTCTGCTCCCCTCCCCCCACCACCGGAGGGGGAGCTCATGAAAACTGCAACTTGGTCCTGTCCACTGTGTTGCCCCAGCACATCGCCATACTTCATGGCACACAGTAGGGGCTCAGTCAGTGCTGGCTGAAAGTGGAACAATGGATGCCAGTGCCGGCACTCTTAAAAAAAGGTTAAGAAAATCGGGTATAAAAATGACACATAGGGCTTCCCTGGTGGCGCAGTGGTTGAGGATCCGCCTGCCAATGCAGGGGACACGGGTTCGAGCCCTGGTCTGGGAGGATCTCACATGCCGCGGAGCAACTGGACCCGTGAGCCACAACTACTGAGCCTGCGCGTCTGGAGCCCGTGAGCCGCAACAAGACAGGCCGCGATAGTCTTGTTGCTCCACAACAGTAGAGGTCGGCGCACCGCGATGAAGAGTGGCCCCCACTTGCCGCAGCTAGAGAAAGCCCTCGCACAGAAATGAAGACCCAACACAGCCAAAAATAAATATAAAAATAAATAAATTAAATAAATAAATAAATAAATAATGCAATAAAATTAAAAAAAAAAAAAAAATGACACATAGATACCCTTAAAGATTTGTGCATTTCATTCTATATAAATTTTACCTTAAAGTTAAAAAACATAAATAACTACTGAACATTAATGAAAGGTATCTTGCAGTGTTTAAAGATAAAATGAACTGCTATCTGCAATGTATTTTGAAATGCATAAAAAAATAAGGTGGATGGATGGAAGGATGGATAGATCGGCAGATATGTGATAGGGTAAGCATAGCGAACTGTTCATTATAGAATCTCGGTGTAGGTATATGGGTGCTTACTATGTAATTATTTCAAATTTCCTGTATGTATGAATATGTTTATAGTAAAATGTTGGGGGAAGTCATACACGTATAGGATAAAAATTTCACAAGTACAAAAGGATATTGAGTGACGCACAGATGTACAACTTCCTCATCCCAGCCCACTCTACTCCCTGGAGTTTTAATCACTGTAGACACTTCCTGTCTGTCCTTCCAGAAAGCACTTATCCTTTACAACAGTCATAGAAGGATCAAACTACATCGTATTTTGCACCTTGTTCCTCCATCCTTCATTAACGTGTCTTGGAGATTTTTCTCACATCAGCACATATAATTTTAGTGTTACATTTCACAGGCTGTATCGTACCATAACTTCCCCCCTTGTCTCCAATAATGAACATCTTGTGCACATGAATTCATGCCCTTCTCAGCGCCGGATGGTACCTAGAGCTATTCCTCCTACAGCTCTGATCGTCTGCTATGAAAGGGA
Organism: Eubalaena glacialis; assembly: GCF_028564815.1. Classification (NCBI taxonomy): domain Eukaryota; kingdom Metazoa; phylum Chordata; class Mammalia; order Artiodactyla; family Balaenidae; genus Eubalaena; species Eubalaena glacialis. The sequence continues at coordinate 26,485,505 of NC_083728.1, forward strand.
GCAGAAAAGCACACCTCAGCATTGTTCCACTTTCAGGCACAGTGACTGGCCTGGTCCCTGCTCATATTAGTCCATCATCTGTGGCGGTTGTCCCCCATGGAGGTGGGATGGCTCCTGTCAGCTGAAAGCAGTTCTCTAGAGAAGGGGGAGCTGTGAGGCTTAGTGCCCAGTTATGGGGGTCTGGGCGAGGCAGTGCCAGCGTCTGTAGTCCACCGCTTACACTGCTTGGGTCAACTTGCTTTTCATATTAAGTTCACCCTATACAGGCTCAGCTGCTCTGGAATGCTGGGTGATCATTGTTATGGACTGAGTTGTGTCCCCCAGAATTCATATATTGAAGCTCTAACCCCTAATACCTCAGAATACGGCTGTATTTGGAGACAGGGCCTTCAAAAAGGTGATCAAGTTAAAGAGGCAATTAGGATGGGCCTTAATCCAACTGGCTGGTATCCTTAAAAGAAGAGGAGATTGTACCAGGAACGAGGGTGCATGGAGGGGCCACCATATGAAGAGGCAGCAAGAGGGCAGCCACCTGCGAGCCAAGGAGAGAGCCTCAAAGGAAACCAGTCCTGCCGGCACGTTGATCTTGGACGTCCAGCCTCCAGAACTGTGTAAAAATAAATATCTGTTGTTTAAGCCACCCAGTCTATAGTATTTTGTTATGGCTGTCCTAGCAAACTGATGCAGTCATAATTCATGGGAAATTTCCAAAACTAACTAGAGTCCCTGGTGTTGCAGTTGATCATGAGGCCTTAACCGATACTCAGAATACTGTCCATTTCAGTTTCACTAATCCTCAGCCCTTCTGCTGGTCCAAGAGGCTGGTTGATCACCTGAATGGATGGTACCATATCAGGCATTCAGTGGTAGTCCCTGTTGGTGGCAGGTCATACATACTTTCAGTGACAGTTACTAAATCTGCGTTGGCATACCCAATCTCTAAATCTTATTTCTTGGGACTTCCCTGGTGGTCCAGTGGTAAAGAATCTGCCTTCAAATGCGGGGGATGCGGGTTCGATCCCTGGTCGGGGAACTAAGATCCCACATGCCGCGGGGCAACTAAGCCTGTGCACCACAACTACTGAGCTCGCGCAGAGAGCCTGCGAGCTGCAAACTACAGAGCCTGTGCGCTCTGGAGCCCATGTGCCACAACTAGAGAAAGAAAACCCGCAGGCCACAATGAAGTACCTGTGCCACAATGAAAGATCCCGCATGCCTCAACGAAGATCCTGCGTGCCGCAACTAAGACCGGATGCAGCCAAAAAAAATAAAAATAATAATAAAGAAAATAAATAAATATTTTAAAAATTCGTATTTCTTCCAGGCTCCTGCTTAAACTATTAAGCCATTTGCCTCAGCCCACGAGACTATAAATATCTGGCCATTTCTTTCTTTTCTCAAAGTGGATGACCAGGTGTGCTGCCTGAAGCTTTGCCTGCTGGGAGGATTCCCTCTCATTCCCGTCTTTCAGTGTCACCCCTGAACAGCATCCGTTTTCAGCTAACACCAACCCCTTCCTGGACCAAGCTCCGGTTTTTTTCTCCTCCATCAGCTGGTCACATGACCATAGGTGTGACCCAAGGGAGAAGTGTAGGGGAACACTAGTAGGTGACATAGGTGACAAGGGAGGTGGGTGTCTAGGCCACCTATTCATGCAGCTTACTTATGCTGGACCTTGAGCCAAGCTAGATGTACTACTTCTACCTGATGATGGATGGCTCTTGGTCCTGCCTGACCTTACAACTTGGTGGATAACAGTGCCTAGTGCATGATGGGAAGTTCTGGCCTCATGGTCACTTGATGGCCCAGTAACAGGTCAGGAGCTGTTTTTTCTAGTGGTGTACAGTTCTCTGCTGAAGATGGTATGACTTTGCTCCAGAACTCTAGGGGTCTTCTCTGTAACTCCCTTATTGGGGTTTGTCAAACACTCTACATGGCATCATAGATACTTCTAGTACCATGGGGTCTGCCTGATCATGTGGCTCAAGCAACAGTGTTGCTTGAACTGCTGCCTGGAGCTGCTGCAGAGCCCTTGATTGCTCTGGGCTCTACTCAAAACTAGCACAGAGTAGATGCTCAATAAATTTTCCCCTCTCTGGGGGAATGGAGTACAGGGCAGGAGTTATAAATACAAATGCCAGTAGGGTAAAGTTGCCAGAAAAAAATATAGGAAGCCCAGTTAAATTTGGATTTCAGATAAAAGATGAATAACTTTAGTTTAAGTTTGTTTCACGCAATATTTGGGACATACTTACACAAAAAATATTCACTGTTTATCTGAAATTCAACCTCAGCTAGGTGTCCTGTATTTTTATTGGTAGATCAGGCAACCCTACTTTTGGAGCCAAGCATTTAATAGCATAAGACAATTTGGTATGATGGAGGTGTGGGAATAGGTGAATGCATTTACAATCAGTCCACAATTGGAGAATAATCAGCACTTAAAGTAATTTAAAGTATAAAGGAAAAACAATGTGCCAGATTTGGCTGGAGGATGGTGAGTTTGCAGCCCCTGGCAAAGAGCTTGGGCTCTAGAGTTTGACTTCTGGGATTTGATTCCTGAATCCGCTGTTCACAGGCTGTATGACCTTGAGTCTTAGAGTCCTTATCTCTGTGAGGATTAAATAGGATCCTGCATTTAAAGGGTTTAGCAAGGTGTTTAGCCCACCATTACTGCCAAATAAATATTAATCTTCAAGATGACTGCTGCGTTGCCATGCAGCAGCTCTCTCTAGTGGTCACAAGGCTATGTGAGAGTGCTGGTGCAAGGCTAGGGCCCTGGAGGTTTACGTGGCTTCAGGTTATCCAGCGGCCAGGCTGGCTAGGCATCAGAGGACGGGTCCCCCATTAGAGGACAGGCCCCCAGGGTCCCCAGATTCCAATCATTCACATATCACCTCCACGATTTCTTCCCCAAACCAGCCACCATTACTTTTACTTACTTAATATTCTCCTTTCAATTGTCTCCCTATTTTTAAAGAAAATCTATTGTAATAGGAAACTTCACAATTTTCAGTTAAAAGCCCCAGCATCAACTTTCAGAAATAGAAGATAACTACAAAGTAGATACAAGTGAAAAAGAAAAATGTTAAGTTTTATGGGATAATGTGGTGAGAACAATTGGAGGATCTCTCTCTTTCAAGAGGGATTGTAGCAGCATCACCCAAAGTAGTAAAGACAGACTAGCTCCCAACTGAGTTCTTCTTCCTGTGGTCAGAGGAAGGGAAAAAGAATAAGAAAGAGAACAAAAATGTTTCTCCTTTGGGATTTCATGCTGTCTCAAGTCATCTCACATACCAGGGGAAGTACCATCACCGCTGGCAAAGACACTGACAAAGGGCAGAAATGTTGACACTGTGCCCTTTATCTCCACTTCAATCAGAGTATTTCTACTTTTGTCTGATTTGAATGTGGTGGGAAGGAAAAACTGCTATTAAACAAACAGTTGCAACAACAATAATATAAAATCCAAACACTGGATTGCAGCCACTTCCACCTTCTAGGGAGGCTAAAGATTTTATCTAAGGAGAAAAGGCTTGTTTGCTTAGGAAAATATGCTCCTGAGCCTTTGGTCATTGAGGGCAATGTCCATGGGAATATCTGGAATGGAGAGGGGGATAGTGGTTTTGAAACACGTCCAAATTCTTTGATGCTCCCTTCAAGAGACAGGACTAATTCTTCTCCCCTTGGGTGTGGAGTGGATTTAATGACTCACTTCTAATGAAGAGAATATGGCAGAAAGTGATGATGTGTGACTTTTAAGACAAGGTGATAAAAGGTTCTGCAGCTTCCCTCTTTCCTTCTCTTGGATCACTTGCTTTGGGGGAGGCCAGCTGCCATGTTGAGAGGACATTTAAGCAGCCCAATGGAGAGGTCTGGGTGGCAAGGAACTGAGGCCTCCAGCCAAAAGCCATGTGCGTGAATCATCTTGGAAATAGATTCTCCAGCCCTGGTCAAGCCTTCGGAAGATGCAGCCCTGGAAAACATTTTAACTGAAACCACATGGGAGACCCTGAGCCAGAATCACCCAGCTCTTTCTATATTTCTGACCTACAGAAACTGTGATAGAATAAATGTTTATGGTTTTGAGCCACAAAGTTTTGGGATAACTTGTTACACAGCAGTAGATAACTAATACAAGGGGAGAAGTATTTAGCTGCAGCATAAATAAAATGGTGCCCTTCCAGACCAGAGAGTTTTCTTCTGAAACAAGGACTCAAATGCTGAAAGTCTCCCATTTCACAGCTTAGAAGACTGAGTCCCAAAAAGGAGGATGCCGTGCAATGAGTTCTGCTCTGCTGCATCACAGTTAATGCTCAAGAGGGCTGTGGGATTGTGACTGGTCTTGGTTACTTTGCATTAAGGGTCACATGCAAGTAGGGGCAGGGTCTGGACCAGCACTCAGTCTCTGGCTCTGCTCCACTGCCTTATCAAGTGCTTGGGCTCTCAAAATCATCCACCAGAGGAGCAGGAACTCTCCCTAGCATCCCTGCATCTTTGAACTTGGAGCCTTGGAGGTGGGGAGACACAGAAGCAGGTTCCAGTTTGTCTTTGATCTTCCCCCACTCCACATCCATCTTCCCTTCCTGTCTGCCTGCGCTGCTGACTTCAGGCTCCAGCATCAGATGCAAAGACAACAACTTAACAGAGCCCATTCAACTTGCTCCTACAGTTCCATGAGTTGCAGGGATAAGGGAGCCCTACAATATATCTCTTATTATACACATCACTCCTAGTGGTTCTATGCTGATCGAACCCTGACTGACCTTGATGCTGATTCTCTCTTGTGTGTCCAATTCCTAGATCCTGGTTGTTCTGCCCTGGAACCAGTGATTCCTTCTAGAAAGATTTTGAAGCTAACTCAGGGCAGCAACATTTCTTAAGCACTTACTATGTGCCAGGTCTTGTACACATTATTTTGTGTTCACAATAATGCTGAATGTAGTACTATTATGCCTCCCCCTTTTTTTTTCAATGATAAAATGAGGCTCAAATAATTTGCTTGAAATGCTATTCCAGGAAATAGTTGGCATGAATGATAATAATAGCTTGTTTCTTGAGCCTGACTCTTGTGTTTTATATGTATCACCTGACTTAATCCCCACAAAAGACGGGTTCTGTGATTATCCCCCCTTTTCAGATGAGGAGACTGGGGCTCAGGGGAAGAGAATGGCTAGCCAGTGAAATGTGAAAGAAGTGAAGCATGCCGCTTTTTGGCCCAGCTTTTAATGATGTCCTGCCCATCTGCCAGCCCTCATTACCCTGACTTGGTGACAGAGGAAGTTGTGCACACCAGACAATATCACTCCAAAATGGCGTGTGGCGTGAACGTGGGAGTGAAAAATCAAACTTTATAGTGTTACTCCACTGACGTTTCAGGGCTCCTTTGTTACTGTAGCACAGCCTTGTTCTGTCCTAACTAATACCATAAAATTGAGATTCCAATTTTTAAAAAGTGAGCAAATTCTGAGACTTTACCATTGAGTGTAATTAGTAAAAGAATGAAATGGAGAGTTGGGGATAGAAAAGAGAATACAAGCAGGTGGCAGAGAAACTGCTGAAGTTTTATGATGAAGATTTGAGAGAGAAGAAAAAGTCTGAGAGACAGTAGACCCAGGCCCTTGTGAGTTAGGCAGTGGGGGAGGACGGGGAGAGATAAGTCAAGTTGTTGAAGTTGGAAATTAATGATCAAACAGAGACATGATGCATGGTGCAAGGGCAAGAACTCAAGCACATTCCCTCCTTTCCACTGGCTGACATTTAAGGTTGACATTGTGGCCCTGAATGGCTGGTCCTTGTGGATGACCCGCCTTCCCCCTTTCCTCCTGAGAACACCTCTGCTAGGCAGGACCCTGGGCTGGATGGAGCCAGCTTCTGCCCCCTTGTGGTCCAGAGCGTTCACGGTTGTGGTGAGACCTGCAGTCTTCATTCCCCTGGCGCATCAACTCCAGTTCATTGAAAATCTTTGATATTTGCCATGCGTGTCCTACGGAGTCTTCAGCGGCCTCTGTAGAATTACAAGAGGAAATGCCACTGGACAAGGCAGGCTCACAGGGCCTGGGACGAAGGGCGAGGACTGTGAGTGAATTTATCCAGAGACAAGGTAGAGCCTACTAGAGCCAGACACCTCCACACTTACAGGTGTGTGTCCTTGGGCAAGTGACCCCATCTCTCTGTGCCTCAGGCTTTGCATCTGTGAAATGGGGCAGCAACAATGCAAGCCTCGAGGGTTATTGGGAGGATTGATTAATTAATTTAATTAACCTACAAAGAATGCTTAGGGCAGAGGCTGGCCCACAGTCAGGCTCGAAGGGTCTGCTCTTGTCATTCTTCCTGCCTCTCCTTACAATGCCTGCGGGGGCTGTGGGCTGGTGTTGCGGGGCAGAGTGGGGTGTGGGAGGGGGCAGTTGATGGGGAATGAGTCACAGCTCCTCTGATGTTCCTCCTGTGGGCCTGGCTGCCTTGCTCCTGCCCCAGCCCCACCTCACCCAGCTGGGTGACTTTAGGGAATTTACTCAACCTCTCTGTGCCTCTGCAAAGGGAGGCCAATGATAACGGTACCTAGCTCAGAGGGCTGTGTGGTGGATTAAATAAGCGATTACAAGCAAAGCTGCAATCACATGAGAGGCTATGAACCAGAGCTTCCCCCTGAGCCGTCCTGAATTTCTGACCCACAGAAACCAGGGAACACCACAAAATGGGTATTGTTGTTTAAGCTCCTCAATTTGGGGGTGAAATGTTATACAGCAGCAGTAACTAGAAGATGAACGTGAGAGGACCCCTCTGACTATTTTGTGGCTCAGAGCAGGGGCAAGGCTGAATGTGTGCCATTGTCCATCCCAAGTGAATGCAAACTGCTTCTGGACTCGTTATCTGACGAGTATCGAAAAGAACACATTTTCCAGATAAATAGCTACATACCAAGTACCAGAGGTTGCATTCAACTGTTCTAATAAAGATACTACAACTATGAGAGTGCCTGGTTAAATTTCTGGTAGTCCACCATCATGTGTCATAAGCCATTTGGTTCTGCAGATTGGAGAGTTGAAATAGATGGGGTAAGCATACTCCACACTGTCCTTCCTATGGAATGAAATGAACCCCCTGGACATAGTGAATGAAGTGGCTCTCTGAGAATTCTGAAACATAAATGGTGGATTGGGGAAGGAAGTCATAACTTAAAGAATGAATGATCCATAGTTGAGTTTCCTGGGTTTTTATCCCACTTATATCTTTCAGGCTGGACCCAAAGACAGTCTGACTCATGGAACTATGTACTGGTGTGAACAGAAAGAGCTCCAAGAGAAGTCCTCTCTTTCTGATCCAAGGACTAGGAAGAGGGACCCTTATGAGAGAAAGACAATGGAGGAAATCCCTTGTTTAAAAACACAGCCCACAGAAGGTAGGTTGGAAACTGAATTTAACTGGGTTAGATTCTAATTGGGTCAATTGCATGCTAAAACAAACACCTCCCCCCCAATATTCTCCATAGGATTTAAATAAGACCCAGAGTCTCATAACATAGTATTAAAAAGTATGCAGCCCAAAATTATTTGAAATACAATTAACTAGGAAAGTCTGACAAATTCTCAAGTGAACAGACAACTCATAGACATCAACTCTGAGACGATCCAGACATTGAAATTAACAAACAATGGCATTAAAGCAGATATTATAAACATGTTCCAAGAATTAAGGACTAACACTTTTGAAACGAATGGAAAGACAAAGGTCTCAAAAGAGAAATGGAATCTCCAAAAAGAACTAAATGGAAATCTTAGAGTGTAAAAATAAAAGTAACTGAAATAAAAAATTCAGCGGATAGGTTCAGCAACACAGTGGAGATGAAAGAGGAAATAGTCAATTAACTTGAAGGTAAATCAATAGAAGTTATCCAATCTGAATAAGAGGAAGAAAAAAAGGTTGAAAGAAATGAAGAGAGCCTCAGTGACCAGAGAGACTCTAACAAACAGGCTTCATTCATGTCATCAGAGTCCCAGAATGAGAGGAGAAAAGGAGTGGTTGCAGAAAATAAATTTGAAGAAATGATGGTTAACAACTTCCAAAGAAGTCTCACTTTCAGGATGGCAGTATGGGGGACTCTGGGGGCCCATCCTCTAGCGAAACGGAACTAACTGGTGAAAACTATGGCAAACTCAGACTTCTAACTTCAGCTCTCACATGTATAGAGCTTGGAAGTTGTCACTCCCATCCTCACAACAAGAAAAGGGCTCAATGAACTGAAAATCAATGCTTAGATCCATCTGAGAATTGAGGTCATAGGGCAAACAGCCATCCTGAAATCTGGAGAGAGATAAACACATAGAATTATAGTCAAGATCATCTTACCTGAAGCAGAGGCTGCTGGAGCCGGTGACTGGCGGAAACATTTAAAAGGTAATTATGACAAGTTCCTGAAGACTTGAATGTGGACTAGCTTGAGAGTTAAAGACTCCTGGGGACCCAGTCTTAAGGCCTGTGGACCATTTTGACAAATGTCCTTGGGAAAAAGATGATTCATACTGACTGGCTGAACTCTGAGTCAGGTCAAGTAAAGACAGCCTTGAGAATGGGGTCCTCCAGTGAACTAACAGACCGGTCAAACAATAACACCTCTCCGGGAATGAGGCTTTTAAGTTCTAATCAATCCCCTTCTCCCGGCCTTCTGTGGCTGCCAGGCTACTGGTTTTCACCAAGATTATGGGCTTTTGGTTTTCAAGTCTACTGTGGAGCTGGAAAGTGGGAGATGCGTAAGCTAAAATGTCACAAAGCTTGCTGTTCTGACCAAGATTCAGCCATTTTTTATTGAATAAACACCCCCCCAACCCTGGCCCCGGATTGCTGCAAGCCTTTGGTTAATTTCCAGAGTTCTGAAAAAATTGTTTTGGACAATTTTCGCTGGTTTTCTGTTTGCTTTTATGTAGGAGAGAATTTTTGGAGGTCTTTAATCTGCCATTGCCACTGACATCCTTCTGAAGAGCTTTTAAAATGTGAAAATGTCCTATTATAAGTCATAAATGTGCTCTGATTAACCAGGTCACTTGTATCCAGGGGAATCTTAGACTGGTTAATTAAGAATTGAAATTGTTAGGGGAGGGAAGGACCCATCAGTGGGCTATAATAAGAAGTCCAGGGAGCAGTAGGAAGAAAATAGTATCCAGAGATGGACAGTGGGTGTGTGTCCAGGCAGGAATGCAGTTTGGTGCCATGGTCAGAGGGCAGCAGGACCAGTGCTATAGTCCCAGGTACGTGTATGTGCCCGTCTTTATCCACCTTGATCCTTGGGGCCTCAGCCCTGGGGGACTCTCAGTCCTGACCTAATGCTTGCCCAGAGAGGACATGAAGGTAGTTAATGCCTGGGTTCTCTACAAGTCAGGTCCTGATTGCTGGTTTCCAGTCTGGAAGGTCCTTTCTGTATTTCAGGTCTTTCACAGTCATAACAATCATTCAGCTGCTGACAGAATGTAACTACTCATCCTGACCTCAAAGATCTTCTACTTCTGCGAGTGTGGAAGATGTTTCCCCTCTTAAATCCTCACCAGAAGACGCATGCTGGTTTCCTACAATAAGCCTTCTTGCAGTTCTGAACCCCGGGACTGTCCTCCCTTGACGCCATGTTTGTTGGTGGCAATAGCAGGTGGGGATAGTGGTGGGTCCGGACACTATGGCAGGTGTTTGGCAGGAGTTGAGAACCACCAGCCTGAATCTGTTCATTCTCACAAGGTCAGTGGGGTCTCTCAATGTCTATGATGTTTCCGTCCTTGATTTGCCTTTTTGTTACTCTGTGACCTTGTGCAAGTCATTCACATACAGCTCAAGGCCTCAGCTGTGGAGTGAAAGGGTGGGGCTGATCCTCTAAGGACCTCAAACAGTGAAAGCATATTTATTTTTTATTTGAGGGGGCAACGTCCCCCAGCCTGGGTAGCCCTTCTTCTTCCTTCTTGCATCCAATTTTTCATAAATCTTACCTGTGTTCACAGTCTCAACTTCCTTACATCCCATTCTCTTCTCAGTTCCTTAAAATCAGGTTTCTTCCTCTAAAAATATGACTCTCACCCAGGGCATCAATAATCTTTTCATATGCAACTCCCATGACCCTTCTCTGTGCTTATCTTTCCCAAGCCTTTCAGCAATGAACATTTTGGACCAGTTTGTCCTTCCTCCTACACTTCCTCCTTGTCATCTTCATCATCCTCTTGCTGAGAGAGCAGAGAAGAGGCCAGTATGACTGGATGCAAGTAGGCAAAAGAGAGATGGTAGAGGACGTGTATCTATCAGCCTCCTGGACGTCTCCCTCGTGGTCCCCCAGGCACTTTCACGTAGCAGGGCCACAGCTAAAGGCATAATATTCCTGCTGAAATCAACTCGTCCCCCCATATTTCCAGTTACCTTTGGGATTCCCCACCTGAGACACGGACGGGAGCCTCACCTGCTCCCTCACCTCCACCCTTCCAGGTCCGCCTCCTGGACATCTCTCTAATCTGCCATTTTCACTTCTTGCGTGGTATCTTGTGTATCATCACTTTTGCCTGGAGTGTTACATCTACCCAACACTCTGTCCACCCATCCTAAGAACCCCAGAGCAGTCCCTCTGAAATCCACACCCATCTGGACATCTTCCCGTCCTGCCTAAGACCATTACGATTTCCAATGTAAGGTCCAAACTCTGTTCTACAGCTCCAACCACTCAGACCAGGGCACTTTCCCACCTATGAGCCCTCCAGCGATGGTGAAGAATGACAAGGCACCTGGTGCAGAGAAAGGACAGTTTTATTTGGTGATGAACATGGAATGTGACACATGCCTGGTGGGAAAGAAGGGGGAGCAGTTTCCTTGGAGAGAAGGCTGCTCTGGTTTCCAAACATGGCCGTGTCATGGTCCAGGACACGGGCGAGCCTTCTGTGAGCCCTCAGGTGCTGCGCAAGGGGTGGATCGAGCAGCAGGAAATGGTTCTGTTGGGAGAAGACCCCAGCCGGAATGGAGACTCGAAGTCCCTGAGTCTTGCTGGTATTGGCCCATCATCAAACCCGCCCTCCAGAGGGTGGGGAGGAGGCTGAGACCCTGAGGCTGGGGTGATCTTGTCTCAGCCACCAGGGGAGCCCAGCCCCGGGGTCAGGGAGCTCCTTGTGCATGGGCTTGAGTGTGTGTCTGTGTGTCCATTTGTGCGTGGCGCGTTTGTATGTGTGTGTACATGTGTGCGTGTGCTGACATGAGAGTGTGTGCCTCTGTGTGTCTGTCTGAGTGACCATGTGTGTGTCTGGGCATTTGTGTGTGTGTGTGTGCACGTATCCACGACCATGTGTGTTTCTCTTGGTAGCTGTGTTGCGGTGCCGCCTGTGTCTCTCCACCTCTGTCAGCATTTCTGTGGACTTCTCTGTGCATGTTGGTGTATGTCTATGTGGCTGTTTGTCTCTCTCTTTGGATGTCACTGTCCCAAGCCCCCTGCTGCCCCCACTAGGAGAAGAAAAGCCAGCTCCCAAATCCTGCAGAGTGGGTTGCAATACTCACTCAGCTCAGCAGAGGCCAGGTCCCTTTCTGGAAAGCTTAGACCTTGATTCCAGCCCGTAGATTGGTGCGTCTGGAAAATGAAGAAACAATAACCACAGACCAGAGTGAAGGAGCCCAGGGACTTTCACAGTCCCCTGGAGGCCTGGGACTAGGGAATGGGAACTCTGAGATCCAACCACGCTCAGGCAGGGCTTGGAGGGGACCGTACCGCCTCCACCAACCAGCCCAGCTGTTCTCAGTGTCAGGGCTGATGGGGGGAGATAGAGTCTATGCCTCAACATGATCTGGATAATTCAAGGCAAAGAAGAAATCTGAAGTGGGGAGAGTTGAGGCTGGAGGGACCTAGCTGTCCCACGTGTGCAGGGACAGAGCTCCCTGGGGGAAATCCCTGCTCCTGCAGTGGGGAGAGAGGGCTTGGAAGCAGGTACTTACTGACAGTGGAGTTTACTAGAGTGGTGTCCAAGTGACCGAGAGCCTCACTGACCAGAGGGCACACCTGACCCAGGGGCAGAGAGGAGAGTTAGGCAAAGTGGCACCTTAGGGAGACCCTGGCAGCAACAGCATCCCCAGTATGCATTCTCTGGGGAGATTTTCTATCATTTTTCTGTATCTGAGAGTGTCTGATTCGAAGCAGTCCCACAGATGAATGTTCACACATCCACACTGGGTGGAAGGAGAAACTGAAGGCATGGGTGAGGTGCCCAGTCACGCAGTGAACTGTTCACTCTGTGATTTGGCATCTGCTTCTGAATAGGGTGGACTACTCTGGGAGGGGTGAGATTCTGGTTATAGGAGGCACCGAAGCATAGGCTGGGTGGGTCTGGTCTGCAGCCACGGGGGGGGGGGTGGCCTGGGAGCTTCTTGGGGCAGGAGCCCATCTGTTTCAGCTGTAGTGTGGACACACACAGGGCCTGGCCCAGAGCAGAAACCAATCAATACATTCTGAAGGATGAAAAGAAGAAACATGGACAGATGGATCAATGGACAGATAGACTGATGGATGGAATTTACTTATCAAACTGAGAGGCTCAGAAAACCTCACCCCAGGGGCTTCTTTTAGCCTGAGAAGCTCTAAGAGCCAAAGATCAGGAGCCCCCAGTTGTACTCACTTACCTTGCCCTGCACCAGCCCAGGAAGGACATTATTCAAGATCCCAGTGATGCTGTCAATCAGGCTTTCACTGGGGAGGGCGCCCAATCTGAAAGAGAAAAGCCACGGGCCATGCAGGGGCCTGAGGCTGGAATGGAGAAGCACTGGTACGTGCCCACTGCAGTCTCAGCACTGAGTCATGGAACCTGGCCTCGTGCATCCACACCCACGTGCATCCACAACAAGGGGCACATCCAAAGGGAGTGATACACTGCACAGCAGCGCACACACTAGGTACGTGTAGAATAAACCCATAGTTCCAGGACACAGTAGGTGTTCAATAAGGCTTTGTAAAATCCATAACTGAATGAACAGTGCTTAGTACGTAGTTGTCATGAGGACTCAATGAGATGATACATGTGATGCACAACACATGTGTTCAGTAAACGTGAGCCATGATAGGGATGACGCCTGTATATTATACCTGCCTCCCTCTCCCTCGCAGCAGGAACTGAAATAGTAACCCAGGTAGGCTCCATAGCTATTTTACCCTTTACTGGCACAAAGCATGTCCACATCTATTATTTTAGAGCATCTGTCAATAATGCCAAAGTAGCTCCATATTGCAGTTATCTGAGAAAGCTGAGACTCAAGTTGGGGAAGCACTGTTCAAGTTCACACAGGAAGCCCTCCATCTCTTGCCACACCCCTCAGGTAGATGGGGCTTGAACTCAGATTTCTTGTTGCCTAATCCAGCATAGAATTGGTCAGCCTGGCCTAAGAAGGGATAAGTGACCATTTACCTATTCATCCATCCATCCATCCATCCATCCATCCATCCATCCATCCATCCATCCTTCCACCTATCCATCTTCTCACCCTTCCACCCTCCCACTCATCCATTCTCTCTTTGTTCTGTCTTCCCAACCATCCATCCATCATCCCATCCTATTTTTTCTGGACAGGAGTAGCCACCCCTCTGGCCTCACCCATCAAGCAGGGAGATTTGCAGGCTGCCAGAGGAGAAAGTGCAGTTGCAGTGGACGAGGTGGAACTTCTCCTGTTCATCTTTCACAGCTAAGAGTTCTGCAGTGATGTTTAGCTTCATAGCCAGCTTCAATAGACTTCCGACCAAGGGCCTGCAGAGAAGACAGTCTGTTGCAGCTGGTCCCACCACATCCCAAGGCAGAGGAGGCTTTTCTCCTTGACAGAAATGCCAGCCATCTTGCCCACAGCTGTACTCATCTCATTTCCCAGTAGGGGAAACCAAGGCTCACAGAGGTTAAATGAGTTTCCCAAGTGACTCAAGGTCACTCAGCATGGCAGCAAATGAGCTGAAGTTGGAGGCTCAGGTCTGTTAGACAGACTCCAACACCTTTTTTCTTTTTGACTACCCAAGATCATCAGGGTCTCCTCTGGTGAGCCATCCTCCCATTCCCCCTTGGGACCCACTCACATTTTCACATTGAGGACCATGCCCAGAGGGATGGTGACATAGTGACGTTGGCCATCAGGGCTCTGCAGGAGGACAAGTTCCAGCAGCTGCGGATTAGTGATCTTCATACTGCCCAGGGAGCAACATTGGAGGGAGAAACATTAACTCCTCTAGTTCTAAACCTAGAAACCACACCTAACTCCACCTTACCCATCCCAGAGTGGGAGCTACCCATGAGGTGGGATGGAGGAGATAGGAGGGGAGTCTTGCAGCAAAAGCCACATGGGTTTCGAGTCTCACATCAGTTTTTCCCAAACTCTGCCCTGGGTCAGATCCGGACACACACATGGCCCTCTCCTCATCTCAAGTCTATAAGGTATTCCAGGATAGAGACTGTGTCTGGGTTATATTTTCATCCTGTATGCCAGCTCAGAGCCTTACAAAGAAAGGGCCTACTCTGTATTGGTTGATTTTGTAGACTGATGAGCAGGGGGGTAGATGGATATGTGGGTGGATGCATGGAAGAGTAACTGGTTAGATGGAGGGAGGATGGACAAATAGATGGATGGATGGGTAAGTGGCTAAGTGGATGATGTCTGGGCAATTGGAGTAAGTCCTTCGCAAACATTTATGGTAGGAATCACTCATCCTGCCAAGTTCTTCAATAGCAGGTCAATCAACAATGTTTATCACGGAGATGGAGAAGCAGGAAGTCCGGGAAAATGGAGAGAGGGTGGAAGTAAGTAAGTCTCTTCTCTGAGCCAGCCACTGAGCCAGGTGATCTACATCTTCTCAGTCCTCCCAACAGTTTTTCTCTGTGGGTACCATAATCTTCGTTTTACAGATGAAGAAACCAAGCCCAGAGAGACTGAGTGCCTTGCCCCAGGTCACCCAGCAAGTACATGGTGAATATAAAAATCAAACTCAAGGCTATCTATCTGTCTTCTAGTCAGGGGCAAGCACCTGGGTGGGTAGGAATCATGGGAATAGCTTTGACCCAGTCCTATGAAGGATCTAGGCTTTGCCAGCTCACTGGCACCAAGCTTTCTACTATTGCTTCTTGCTTAGAGAGCTCTCAGGTGGCTCCTGGGTTGTTCATCTTGGATTGTTCCACGGACATCACATGATGATGTCATTGAGGAGAGTAGCTTACACTTTCTTGCTTACGTCAAAGGCCACAGTGTTCTAAGGGATTTCACAGGTGAGAACAAAATTACTATAATATAGTGGAAAAGACCTTGCCTTTGGACTTGAGTCAATTAGAGTTAGAACCCTCACTCTGCATCACTCCTGTGGTGTGATCACAGGCACCTTTCTGTGCCTCGGTTTTTCCATCTGTAAACTAGGGATTATTAAATTGACCTCAGAGGACTATGGTGAGGATTATAGATGATGCTGGGGACTCAGGATGCGCTTTAGGACTGGGGGCAATTGCTAGTTCAAGAGGGCTGGTGTTCCCTGCCAGACCGTGAGGAAGGTCTCAGCCTGAGTCCTGGCCTCATGTTCAGACCACCCCCCCCTCCTCAGGGCCACTGCCTGGGGCTGTCAGATCTCCAATGGGGGTTCTCTGGTGGGGTCTAAGGCCCTATTTTAGGGCTACTCACTCAACGATGTTGTTCAGGAAAGGAGTCAGTAAGGTCACTTTCCCAAGCGGGCCCCCCAGCAGGCCACTGGCAGTGTTCCCTCCAGTCTTCAGGATGTCCAAGAGCGGAAGGTTTTCGAGAATGTCCAATAGATCCCCAGAGAGCAGGCCATTGCTGAGAGCTGGAAATGGGTATGGGGTCCTTGGGGGTCAGATCAATTATGGGTCCTCAGTCCTTGCCCGTTTTTATCTCTCTTCCCAACCAACCACACACACACACACACACACACACACACACACAAACACAGACGTACACACACACCCCTGAAGGAGGTTGTCACAGACTCTCACTTACCACTTGTCAAGCTTCCAGCAAGATCTGTGGGACTCGAGGCCAGGGACGGAGTCATAGGCAAGGGCAGTGCCTGGTCCAGGGGCAAGGGCAGGGCTTCCAGCAGGACTGTGGTCTGGGCCAGCAGCCCACAGAAGACAACAAGGCCCCCAGTTTGAAACATCTTCTCATTCAGTATCTGTGGAAAAAATGACAGGTCCCTTGTGGCACGAATACAAGAGAGGAACCCATCCACCGCCTGCCCCTGCCCCTGCACACCAGGGAGTGAATAGCAATAACTAACACGTTTCATCTGAGCCAGGCTTTGGGCTGAGTCCTCCACACTCAGGCAGTGGAGGGGCGGGGGGATGGAATGGGCAGATCTCACCTGGCTTCTCAGACGTCCCAGCAGATGTCTTGGTCTCCTCTTCCCTGCTGGCTACTGCTGAGGAGACAGCCTCTTTTATAGTGTGGGAATCCGGAAACGAGCAGTTGAATGATGGGTTTCTAGATAACTCAGAATTCTGCAATCTGGTGGTGTCTTTCAAAGTAAGACACCAAAGTAATAATTGCTCTCCAAAGTAAATAATTGCCAATCACATTAGTAGGTGGGACAGTTAAGCCGTGTGATTGACAAGTTAAACAGAGGAAAACTTGAGATGGGGATGTTACTCAAGACTTCATGGTTTCACGTGTGGGGCTGAGGCTGGGGACCCACGCTCTGAGGTGGCCTGAAGATCACATTTGGAAACACTGGGAGAGGCAGCTGGCGGAGCCCAGGAAGGGACCTCAATCTCATATCCAGGCCTTTTCCATTCCTGGTCCAATTATTCTTCTCCAGTTGGAGGGCTCCTGCTCCCAAAATGTCAAAAAAGAGTCAAACTGTCTCTGATTTCCCTACATCTGGGACACCCCTCAGTTCCAGGGCAGGGGTGTCCTGGCTTCTGAATCCTAATTGCATGACAGTCACATGCTGGGGGCTACACATCCTCACAGAACCCTGGAGGGAGGGGTTGCTGTCCCTCCTTTGCAGAGGAGAAAACTGAGGCCCAGCGGGGACAGGTGCCCAAGGACACAGAGAGGATGGGGCAGAGTCAGTGAGACAGGCTGGGGCCTGGGACCTGGGACTCTTTGCTGCAGTGCTTGTACCTGGACAAATGTCTCCTCAAGCAACAAAATACAAAGAAACTATAAGGGACTAAACATAACCGCGTGCATGGGCAGTTGGGGCAAATTATGGACAACAAGATACAAAAAGACCTAAAACCCATCTGCCACTTCTGAAGAGCCAGGAGCCAAAACAGAGTACTGCGCATGCCCCCTGAACTCAACACCACCAAAGGGGTGGACAAGCTACGTAAGCCACCCCTCTAGCCTGACCCCTGGACACACCCCTACCCTCACCCCGTAGAAGGAACCAGCTCGCCCTGCCTCGGGGGGTGAGCAAGGGAACCTGTTACTAGTTTTCACTCCCCCCTGCGGCAGCAGGGGCCCCCATAAAGCCTTGCCTGAATTTCTTGTCTGGACTCTAGTCAATTTCTATTGATTAAGGAAGGCCAAAAACCCTGGTCAGTATCATTAGGACTCAACCCATTGGATAATAATAACAATAAAAACAGTGTCAACAGCTAATACTTGTCAAGCTCTTGCTGAATGCCGGACGCGGCATCGTTTTTCACCTCCAGCCCCTCACAAATCCTCACAACCCTGTGTGGGATGGGAATGAGTACGTCCGTTCTACAAGGGGGAAACGGAGGCTCGGAGTGTGAGGTGACATGTCCAGAGTCTCACAGTGGGCATGGGGCCCAGGCATTCACGCTCTAGTCCTTTCTCTTAATCACTGGGCTGAGAGATGAGGATGCCTTGGGCACGCTCTGACCGTTTTGCACCCCCATGTCTGTGAATGTCATGCCTCCCACTTTTTTTTTTAATTTTTTTTATTTTATGGCTGTGTTGGGTCTTTGTTCCTCTGCGAGGGCTTTCTCTAGTTGTGGCAAGCAGGGGCCACTCTTCATCGCGATGCACGGGCCTCTCACCATCGCGGCCTCTCTTGTTGTGGAGCACAGGCTCCAGACGCGCAGGCTCAGTAATTGTGGCTCACGGGCCCAGTTGCTCCGCGGCATGTGGGATCTTCCCAGACCAGGGCTCGAACCCGTGTCCCCTGCATTGGCAGGCAGATTCTCAACCACTGCGCCACCAGGGAAGCCCGCCTCCCACTTTTATAACCTGGAAAATGCTTTCCAGTTTCCCAGGCCTGAGGGACTGTGTGACATCCTGGCCTCTACCCTTACCCTTTCTTCTTCCCTTCCCCAAATGAAGTAATGAGGCATTTGTTACCACCACTTGGGCCTTTGGAGTCTATTTTACAGATGAAAAAACGAGGCACAGGGAGGTCCAAGCCCTAGTCCAGTGAGAGCAGCTCTTGTCTTGCAGAACCAAACACATTATAAGCAAAAGCGGAGAGAGAAGGGCGAAATGCATATTTATGTACTACCTACTATGTGCCAGGTGCTTTCCATGCTTGAACTTCATTTTTGTCATGAGTGGTTGATATTGTTGAACCTCAAATGTCAGATAAGGAGACTAAGGTTCAGAGAAGGTGATTACTTCCCAGGGATACACAGCGAGTGAGTGGAGTCAGAATTCTCCCCTGTGTCTGATGCCCCTGTAATCAGTGAGCCACGCTGCCTTCCCCTCATGTCAGACCTTCACTGGAGCTGCTCTCACTTCCTGTGAGAGTCTGGCTGATGCCTCCAAGGGGCTGGGCCATGGCCTTGAACTCAATCATCCATTCAAGCACTCACCAGACTCTTCCCACAGCTTGTATGTTGTCAGTCATCCTCAAAGGGGTCCCCTTTTTTGTTATCTTGGTACAACTCTTGTGGTTTGTGTCAGGTTGCTACTATTTTTTGGGGAAACGGAAGCAGATAAGCCAAAGAATGGATTCAAGTTTGTTACTGGACAGCTAACAGCGGCTGGTTTGAAGCTAGGAGGCTGAATTTGTGTTATGGCAGAAAGGGGATGGATATGGGCGCATATTGCCCTGGTTCAAGTCCTGTGACCCTGGGCAAGTCCCTCCAAACCTTTGAACTTCAATTTCCTCATCTGTAAAATGGGAGGATAATATCTACCTCACAAGGCTGCGGGGGATAATGTCTGGGGACGGAGTATGAACTTCAGTTCATAAACTCATGTGTCTACATTTTTTTTTTGAAGATTTTTTTTGATGTGGACATTTTTCTAAAGTCTTTATTGAATTTGTTACAATATTGCTCCTGTTTTATGTTTTGTTTTCTTGGCCGCGAGGCCCGTGGGATCTTAGCTCCCCAACCAGGGATCAAACCTGCACCCCCTGCATTGGAAGGCAAAGTCTTAACCATTGGACGGCCAGGGAAGTCCCTACATTTTTTTTTTTAAATACATAATCCCTTCATTTATTTATTTATTTACTTATTTATTTTTTTGTATTTTGGCTGCTCCATGCCATGCAGCATGTGGGATGGTTCCCCGACCAGGGATCTAACCTGGGCCTCTGCATTGAAAGTTCTGAATCCTAACCACTAGGCCACAAGGGAACTCCCCTACATATTTTTTTCCTAATGTATGTATAGTTTAGCGTTTCAAATGCCATTTTGCTGAGTAACAAAAACTTCCCCATTTCCCCTTGGGATTTTATTTCTGTTCCAGGGGCTTTATTTGTGCCAAGGCATCTGAAGAAGGCTGTCCTGTCCCTGTTTTGACTGGAAATATAGAAACAGCCATATGCCATCTGACCCCTTGATGCCAAGATGCTGTGCTTCCCTCCCGTCCAAAAGGCCCCTTCGAATTTAGCATTTACTTTTTACTGGACACCCTTGCTGGACACCCAAAATTGTTCTGTGTCTCGATTCCTTGGGTCTCAGGCAGGACCCAGGGGGACTGCCGCAGCCCATCTGCCTGGAACTACTGAGACCTTCCAGTTAACTTTCTCTCCCTGGGGTCCTGCCACCTCTCCTGGTTCTGGAAGGGAATGTGGGCACAGAACCCCTCTGTTCTGGAATCCTGCACATCGATTTGGGGTTTCTGCTGTCCTCCTCCCATGTCAAGGTTTGCCTGGGGAGAAGCAAGGCCATGAGACACTTCTCAGAACCCACTAGAACTATTTTCTCTTCAATTTCTCTTGGATCCTCACACTCCACCAACCCAACATGGGAAATTTTCTAGTCCTGGGGGCAGGAAACCTTGCTTCAATTCATCATGTATATGCTATTCTTAATGTCTCCTATGTCCCAAATTTTGAAATTGAAAAACCCAGGCTTTGGGAATTCCCTGACAGTTCAGTGGTTAGGATTCGGCGCTTTCACTGCTGTGGCCTGGGTTCAATCCCTGGTGGGGGAACTAAGATACTGTAAGCCGCAGGGTACGGCCAAAAAAAAAAAGGGAGAGAGAGTGAAAAAAGAAATAGTATCTTATAACTAAAACAAACAAACAAACCCCCAAACAAACAAACAAACAAAACAACTCAGGCTTTAAAAAAATTTAACCTACAGTAAAACTGACTTTTTTTGGGTGTATAATTCAATGAGTTTAACACATGAATAGTTTTATGTAGCCACAATAATACAATAATACAGAACAGTTCCATCATTCCCAAAATACGCTCATGCTGCCCTTTTATAGTTACCCCCTCCCTCTTCCCCTGCAACTGGCAACCACTGATCTGTTCTCTGTCACTGCTGTTTTGTCAGAGACCCAGGCTTTGTAGACTCAAAAGCCTTCTCTCTGCTTCTGCTGAAGTTGCCCTTCCTTGAAGCACAGGTACTGCTTGTTCCAGTGCCCTGAGCAGGGCAAGGGTCGTGGGGCATCAGGAAGCATGGACGGACACCCAGCTAACATTTCAAGACAGTGTTTTCCGCATTGGTGATGTCAATGCCTCCCCAATGTGTTTGTCAGAAACTGGAGGTCATACCTTTTTCTTCCTACATATCAGATTGTGACAGTGTTTGGGAGCCTTTCCTGGTGGCATTTTGTGAATCAAAGGATCCATTTTTATGTACTGAATTGAACTATGGTTTAAAGTAGACTGAAAAGGTAATGTTTCCCCTCTAGTAAGCGGTTATTGTGAAGAAGAATGGGTTAGTTACAGATCAAATAAGGAAGCTACCTCTTCTCTGTATATCCAGTGTTTGTGGTTCTCTGTATATCCACTTTATATTATTGCTAATGAACATGTGTTCACTGGTGAAAAATCTGGAGAATACAGATGAACTAAAAGGAAAAATTAACATCTGGAGTCCTGCCACTTCCCTTTTTATTTTAATAAATATCCGTCCAGTCCGGTCAAAAAAAAAAATATCCATTTCTAAAGGGCAGAGTTCATTTTATCTTTCAAGGGACTCTGAACTATGCAAGGTCTGTTCTCCAGAACTTGGGGGTGGGATGCTGGTTCTCTTCCCTGGGAGTCAGAACTCTGTACGGAAGGGCGTGGACGTTACAAGCACAGGTGGGCAGGGCCTGGAGCAAGCTTCTGAGTATTTGGGGCTGAATTTCTGCTTCAATTACCCCCCCCCACCCCGGACCCCAGTATCATTATAGAGGTCCATTGTGAAACGAGCTCCTCCAGGAGAAAACACAATGAGTCCACAGCTCTGTGAACCTCAAAATGAAAAGAAAACAGAACGCGAGAAACCCAAGGAGGCCCCTTGAGAAAGGCACCCCTGGAAGGGTCAGAAGGAAGGCAGACAAAAGCTGCCTTCACAGGGACCAGACAACCTCGCTGGAGGATGGGGCCCAGCCGTCCTGTGTTTGCTCTTTGAATCATGAGCCGGAAAACCCCTGTAAACTCAAGGCTGTCAAGGGGAATCATTCGTGTGAACATGGGTGTTTAGGGTTGCAAATCCCCAGTGAAGCATTTCGGATTAGGGAGTCTGAATTGAAAGATGGAGACATGAGTATCTCTTGCCCTATTCTCATCTCTGAGCTGTTGACACTTCCTTGTTTGAGCTTGTCAATCTAGCGGAACGCAGATTTCATCATTTTCCTCTCAGTGCAGGGTTGTGGGTGGGATAGGGGTGTTAGAAGGAAGGGATGGAAGACTGAAGTGGGGATTCAGAGTGGTCAAGGCTGTGGGCTCTGGAGTCTGGCTGCTTGAGTGCAGTCGACTTGGTCATTTCCTGGCTCTGTGACCTTGGGCAAGTGGCTTTCCCTCTCTGAGCCTCAGGATAGCAGTTTTGGACTTCATGGGGTTTCTGTGAGGATTTGATGAGATGCTGGATGCAAGCTCCTAACACCAAGCTTGGCACATAGAGTGCTTAGATGTATGTGCTACTATTATTGTGTGTGTGTGTGTGTGTGTGTGTGTGTGTGTGTGTATTTCCTCTTGATTTCTCAGTATGCTGTCCCTTTCCTTGGGTGGAGGAGGGCAGGAATCTATATTTAAGAAGTGAGTAGTCATTAATCAAATAATTAACAATGAATTAAATGACTTTTAATAAGCATTTCCCATGGACCTAGCAGATGCTACACATATTGCAAATGTCTTTTCATGTACTCCTACAAACATCCTGTATGGTAAATAGTTTTTATTTTCAAAAAAAATTTTTTTGTTAAAGTATAACATACATAAGAAAAATGCACATAAGTGAATAGCTCAGTGAATTTTCACAAACTGAACACCCTCTCCATAAGCAGCACCCAGATCAAGAAACAGAATGTTACCAGCCCCCCAGAAGGCCCTCCTACTACTTCCAGTCACTAACCCTCTCCTGGAGGGTAACCACCATCCTGACCTCTGACAGCATGGATTAGGTTTGCTGTGTTTGAGCCTCATACAGATGGGAGATGTGTGTTTCGGGGCCTGGCTTTGTTAGGTGTGTGAGATCCATCCACGTGGTTGTGTGGGTGTAGGTTATTTTCATTACTGTAGAGCATTCCGCTGGTGACTATCCCACAAGATATTTATCCACTCTATTTACCCATTCTTTTGATGGGCATTTAGGGAGTTTTCACTCTGGGGCTATTATGACTGTGGATGCTATGAGCAATCTTGGACACGTCTTGCGGTGCCCATGTGCATGTATTTCTGTACCTAGGATCGGGACTGTGGGTCGGAGGGAGGAACATGTTGCCCTTCAGGAGATGCTGCCACCCAGTTTTATAAAGTGGAGATGCGGCTTATCTCCCTCCAGCAGTGTGAGGGTTCCCGCTGCCCCACGTCGTGTAAGATTTCTATTCCCACTTTGCAGGGGAGGGAGACCAAAAGGTAAAGTGCCTTGTCCCCGATACAGCTGGGGAGTCATAAGACCAGGACTCACCCATTATTTAACCCTAGGTATTTGCTGAGCACACACTTGGTGTCAGGCCTGTGCTAGGGGCTGGAGGGTCATTGGTCACCCTGATGCACATGTCTATACCCTCCTGGAACTTCTCGTTGGGCTGAATCGAATTTGAACTCAGATCTGTTTGGTGCCAGTGTTTATACTTTACGACTCTGTCACCGTTCTTCTTCACTCCCTTGGAGCCCAGCAAAGTTCTGGGCACATGTTAGGTGCTCAATAAGCATGGGTTGAATGAACAAGGGGATGGGAACTCTCAACAGGGCCCTCCCCGCATTGATGAGCACATCCATGGATGGCTATTGGCTGTAACTTACAGGAAAAGAAAGAGTGTTTTCTCCGGCATTTCTGGGCTGATGAGCAAACCCAGGCATATCCTGGGTTTGGGATGGACCTTATCAGCCATCAGCCAAGTCTCAGGATGGACCTTCATCAGGTCTGACTTTTGGAACCCAAACCTCAGGGCCCAGGCAGAAGGACCTCTGTACCCTTCAGAGATAGAATTTATTGTGGAAGAGGACAGGATGTCCACAGGGCCTGTGGTAAAAGTGGGGCATCGGAAGCCCCACTCTGAGGGAGACTTGTGGTCTCCAAATCTGGAATCTCCTTCTGATCATCAGTGGGCAGCTAGGGGGTGCTCAAGTCTGGCTCGTGGAAGGCTGGCTGGACTCAATGTTGGTTGAGTTCATGAGCAATAGCCTGCTCTGTAAGGAGAAGAGGCAGAATCCGTCACCAGGTGTCTGCCCTCTGACCCCCAGGTCCACACCCAAGGGGTCTGTCATCCATCCATGCTGACCAAGGCCTGGTGCTGGGAACATTCACATTAAAACTCTTCAAATGATATCTAATTATTCAGTTCTTGTGTCTTCCACACACTGTGAGCTCCCTGAAGGCAGGGACTATATCTGTTTATCTGCAACTGGGATGGGGGTGGGCTTGGGTGTGTGGGAGGGCAGTGCTCCCTAAAGGATTGAGTGGAGATCTTGGGAGAAGCTCTGGTAACCTGGAGGTTTGGGTGAATTGGCGGGGCACAGCCTGCTTGGTAGGGGTGCCCTCTGCTGTCCCGGCTCTCTCGGGGGGATAGTGAAGGTCATGGTCATATGGTCACCTCTGAGTGTCCTCAGAGCACATGCAGACACCCCTCAGCAGGCCTCAATGAGAGCTGCAGCAGGGGCACCTCCTCTGGTCATTTGCCCATCCTGAGTCCTCCCCCCGGAGGGACACAGGTGCTCACTCACCCATGAGGCTTTTCAACAGTTTCACATCCAGCTGCCTGAGGATTTCATCAATCAGAGGACATTCCTGGGCCACCAACACAGAGAGAAGGGTCAGACCAGGGAGTGGGAAAAGAAAACTTGAGGGGCTGTGGCTGGAAGCCACGGGATTTCCACAAGGAATCATGGCAAGTGTGGCTGCCTTGTATTGAACGCCGACTACCCACCAGGTGCTATGCACGGCACTTCCGTGCTTTGCCCCCCTGAATCCTTGTGACTCTCTGTGCAATGGGGACTGTGATGGTTCCCATGTTACAGATGGGGAAACTGAGGCTCAGGGAGGCTAAGTCACTTGCCCAAGGACACACAGTCAGTAGATGGCAAAATTGAACATCTTAATTGAGATTTCTCAGGTTCTAAAGCCCAATTCTTTGCTGAAATGCCAATATATATGCCCTGACCCTCGGACTCAAGAATGCCCAAGGTGAAACTTACCTGACTTTCTATCAGGTGTGGGATAACTTTTTCCAGGTTGTCTCTGAGGTTGTGGAAAAAATGTTTCATCTTTGGTGGGATATCTCTAGAAAGAGAGATAGATGTACAGAACAGAACAGATAAATACAGACAATACTAATGTCAGGTGCTGTGTGTGGAGAACATCTCACACAGCCATTTAATCCTCAGAGAGCCCTACATGAGAGGCATCATTGTAAGCAATAGTCAAAGGCTCAGCTCAGAGAGGTGATGTGCCTTGCCCAAGGTCACACAGCTAGTTAAGTGCTGATTAGTTTAGAACCAGGTCAGTGACTACAGTCCACAGTCTTCTTCGTGGATGTCTGGCATGATCTAGGCATTCAGTGAATGTCTGATGAATAAATGAATGGATTTCCACTGATGACCTAGTTGCTTTCAGCATTCTGGAATTACAGAGAGAGATCAGACACAAATCTTGCCCTTGAGGGACTCAGTCTGTTGGGGTTGACACACTTGGTCAGCTAGTCTACAGATTTTTATTTAAGTCTATTTTTCTCTATCTTGTTCACTACTGTATCCCTAGCATCAAGCATGTTGTGCCTAGCACATAGTAGGTTCTCAGCAAATATTTGTTGAATGAATGAGTGATGAGGAGGAGCTTTAAAGAAGGAAGGAGGGGCATCCAAGCATAAGGATCAGCATGTGCAAAGGCACGGTGGTATGAAAATGTATGGCATATTGATGGAGGGGGGTTCTTCAGAGAGACTTGAGGGCAAAGGGCTGCAGAGTGGGGTAGGGGACAGGACAAGTAGGGCCTTGAGTGACATCCAGGAGTTTGCTCTTCATCCAGAGGGCATTGGAGAACGATTGGAGTGTCTGGAGCAGGGGCTGGGTGACATGGCTAGATTTCTGCTGCAGGGGGAGAACAGAGTGAAAGCGGTGAGGTCTGAGTCAGGGAAAGTTGGAGGAGGCTCCCACATGGTCCAGGAAGTGGACGATGAGCCCAGTCAGTGTCTGTGGGGATGGATAGAAAGGGAGCAGGGGAGGGTTGCCAGGAGGTCACTGATGGGACCTGTGGACGATGGGCTGTGGGGAGTGAGGAGGAGGAGGAGTCTGGCTTCTGGGAGGGTGGCAGTGCCATCTCTGGGATGGGGATGCAGGAGGAGGAACAGATCCTGGGGAAGGGGTGAGATCTGTTTGCGGCTCACCCAGGAGGTGGTGGAGACCTGCGGCTGCAGCCAGGGCCAGTCAGGAAGGGGCCCAGCCCTGGGGAGGGGCGGCTGGGATCTTACTCAGTGAGGACAGTCATGCGGACGCTGCTGGGCTCCACGCGGCAGTTGCGTATCACCAGATCCCTCCGGCCAAACTC
Organism: Eubalaena glacialis; assembly: GCF_028564815.1. Taxonomy (NCBI): domain Eukaryota; kingdom Metazoa; phylum Chordata; class Mammalia; order Artiodactyla; family Balaenidae; genus Eubalaena; species Eubalaena glacialis. The sequence goes on from NC_083728.1 coordinate 26,511,820, forward strand.
ATCTTTCTCCAGCCAGAACTCCACAGCGAGGTTCATGTGTGCGTGTGTCTTTATGATCTGGTTATTGAAGGGTCTGGGGACGAGAGAGAGGAGGAGGGGGGAGGGGCAGGAGACAGAGAAAGAATAGACGGAGGAAGAAGCAGCCAACACGGAGAGTGGCTCTTTCAACACACCAGCCCAGTGGGGCTCCACGTTGCCTGGATGTTAAATTCTGTGGTCAGCGATTAAGGAGAAAAACAGTACTAGCCAGAGTGCCTTCTGAAAATCCTTTAAATAGACCAGATTAGGGGGCCTTCGGAAATTTAAAAATTGAGAGTTAATTTTATTCTAAAAATCTTTACCATTTAGTGGAGCCCTCCCAGAGGCAGTGGATGTTAAAGGGTAGTCTAAACCAGAGGAGGGAAGGGTGATGCGATCATTAAAGTGTTTCTCTTTTCAAAAATCATTGTAGGGAACTCACATAGGTTTAAATGAGCAAATGACCAGCCTCCACTGACCAGTGATCGCCATCCACATTTCAGCTGAAGAAACCAAGGCTCAGAGATGTGAAGTCACTTGCCCAAGGTCACACAGCAAGTGAGTTCGGAAACCAGGAATTGACACCAGTTTGCAGCAGAAAGATCTGGGTTCCCCAAATTGCCAAAATCTGCCCCCCTGCCCCCACTCCCAGGTTCCCAGTGAAGAGGAACAGTGCCCTTCAGGCCCCGCTTCTGTATGACTTACAGTCTCGAGTCAATGTCAAATTCAAGTGAGATGTTTGCCGAGAACCACTCATTATGGAAAGACATCCGGATCCCGCCATAGTCCAGCTGAATGTTGGTGATGTTGGCGCTGCACAAGGAAAGAGCAAAGACCCCCGCAAAGGGTGAAGGGCCTCAGACCTCAAGGCCTTGGGCGTTACAGACAAGACTGGCTTGTCTCCTAGCAGTCGGATTTGGAGTCAGATCCTTTTACAGGTGCTCTGAGGGCAAGAGCTCCCTGCAGGAGCCCTGGGGTTACAAGCTGTCCCTGAGTGCCCCCGAACAGCTCCACACAACTGACTTGTGAAACCCACAGCCAACTGCAGACCCAGCCCCTGGGACCGTTCTCAGAGCCAGCCTCCCGCTCTCAGTGGGTAGCCCCACCACCTGCCCAAGGGCCTAGACCCAAACCGTGGGAGCTGTCTTCAACTTCTCTCCATCCCTCACTGCCACATTCCACTCATTAGCAAATCACGTTGGCTCTGCTTGCAAAATATATCCTGAAATGGGCCACTTCCCATCACTCTGTTGCTTTCGTCTGGTCCAGGTCACCATCACTTCTTGCCTGGAGATGCTCAAGTTTCTCTCTGGGCTCCAGGCCACGATCTTGGCCTCTCCACAAACCATCTCCATGTGGCAGCCAGAGGGGCCTTAACACTCCCCTATCACTCAGTGTTCTCCACTGGTTTCTCACTGCTCTTGCAATAAAATCTGAACTCCACAGCACAGCCCCTCAGATCTGCAGGGTCTACCCTCCCCTTGCTCACCCAGCCACACAGGACTTTCTCTCTTCCTCAAATGCATCAATCTCCTTCCTACCTCAGGGCCTTTGCACTCACTGTGCCCCCATGACCTCATGTCACTCACCTCCTTCTCTTCATTCATATTTCTACTTAAGGGTTAGGACAGTCCCCCGATCAGCCCTCTCACTCTCACCCCTGACCTGGCTAAATTTGTCTTCATGTTATATCTCTCCATCTGAAATTAGTTATTTACTTTCGTGGCCTATCTCACTAACTAGGATGTAAGATCCAAAAGGGCAGGGACTGTAGGTCTATGTAGAGCTGTATTCCCAGTACCCAGCCCAGGTGCTGGTACACAGTAGGTGCTCAATGAATAACTGTAATAATTGTTAAAGGAATGAATGAAGGGAAGTGATTGTGGCTGCACACAGCAAGGGAAACCCTGCTGGTGAGTACTGGTGCTCATTAAAATGGAGGGAATGAGGGATTCAAATCAGAGAGAAGGTAAGACAAGGGCACAGCAGGCTGGGATCATGGTGTTACATTTGAGCAGCTTTGAGACCAGGCAGCTGGGGAGGCCTGCATCCATTGAGAGGAAGGGGGGAAAATGGAGGTGGAGGACAGGCCCAGTTCTGCGAGGCTAATTATACCAATGGCTATGCATCCACTATGTGCCACAGGGAAAGCTCCTAACAGCTCCAGGACGCAGGGATAATTATGCCCATTTCATTGAGGAGGACTCAAGGCTGAAGCTCAGGGAGCTCAAATGCCTTGCCCAGAGTCACACAGCTTTCAAGCAAGAGTGGGGTTCAAATGTCTGACTCTAGTCCTGGGTTCCTTTGGCACCCCAGATGTTTATCCAGGCTGTGCTCTGGGTACCCATTTTATAGATGAGACCAGAGTGGCCCAGCAATTTCCCCAAAGTTGGTGGCAGAGTCAGGATTTAAATGCAGAAACTTTTGCTCCCAAACCTTCACCTTTAATTATTCTGCTGTGCTGCCTCTCCCAGTGACCCTTTGTACTGGGCCCCCTACTCATCCTTGTGTTGGGTCTGACATCTCCTTCCAATCTTCCCTCCTTTCCTCTTCACAGGCCTTGTACTGCCATGCCCTCAGCTCTGCCCTCTTACTCAGAGCTTTATCAGGAGTCCCAGGGCCAGTGATGGGGTTCAAGATCTCACCTGCCTTCTTGATGCTGCTGAAGGCTCATGCTGCCAATTAGCCAGTCCACCATCCCCGAAGCCATCTGCCTGGAGGCATTCAGACTGTCCAGGAAGCGGATGTTCTGGATTTGGCGCTCTGTATTGTGCTTCATGAGGCCCTGGGCAATAACTGGAAATGGATATGGGACCAGTGACATTGCACGATGCCCTGGCAAAGGTGGGGGGTTTGGAGCCAGGAGGCCCAGGTTGCAGGCTGGCACACCGGCTTCTTGCTGAGTGATTGGTGTGTCATCCCCCTGCCCCCAACACTGAGATCCACATTCTTCATCCGTGAAATGATGCTTTGCAGTGCTGGTGTGACACACTTGCAGAGGGTCTGGCAGGCAATAGCTGCTCAAGAGAGATATTATGGTTGAAAATTTGCCCAGTGCTGTATCTCTGAATCTGGAACACAGAGCCTAACATACAGGATCTAGATCACAGTAAATGTTGGTTGAAGAGAAAAAGAGGTGGGCAAATAAGGAGAGAATAAATGGAAATCCTCCCCCACCATGCTCGGAATAAACTGCAGGGCTGGGTGGAGCTACCAGTGGAAAAGAATGAATTCCAAAAAGGAGGGAAATTTGAAAAGCTATTGACTTGCGTGAAGTCCTAGCTCTCTGGGCCCTAGACCCCAGCTGCCCAGGTTGGGGGCCCAGTTCTGACAAATCTCAGAGCTCACCTCAGGACACATTTATTGCACTGACTCAACCCTCTTGGTGTTCAGGTCCCACACTGAGAACTATGTATTACTGCAGAGCCTCAGAAGCCATTGTGACACCTCACCCTTATCCTCCAGGGCCAGCCCCCAGACCCGCTTTCAGCACCCCATGTTTCTGCTGCCTACAAACAAGAAAGTGTCTCTGGGGCTTCCCCGGTGGCGCAGTGGTTGGGAGTCCGCCCACCAATGCAGGGGACACGGGTTTGAGTCCCGGTCCAGGAAGATCTCACATGCCGCGGAGCAACCAGGCCTGTGCACCACAACTACTGAAGCCCACGCACCCAGAGCCCGTGCTCCGCAACGGGGGAAGCCGCCGCAGTGAGAAGCCCGCGCACCGGGACAAAGAGTAGCCCCGGCTCACCGCAAGTGGAGAAAGCCCGCGCACAGCAACAAAGACCCAATGCAGCCAAAAATAAATAAATAAAATAAAAAAAAGAAAAAAAAAGAAAAAAAAAGACAGTGTCCCTGGAGTCATAGATCTGGGTTCAAATCCTAGCTCTGCCACCTCCCTGAGTCTTGATTTCCTCATCTGTGTAATAGGGCAGTAATAATACCCATCTCATAGGATACTTACTAGGAATATTGAGACATTTAGCCAAAGGATATTTACTGAGCATCTACTGGGTATCAGGCTCAGTGCTGGGCACTAAACACACAAACCATTTTTCTATCTAGTAGGAGAACATACAGTAAAGAAATAGTTTCAAGGATGGAGTGAAACTATAGGTATGCCTAGAACTCTTAGTAGTTCTTGGTTAATGATGACAGTAGCACTTGGGAATTTGTGAGCAGCAGACACTAGTAGTTGCCAGTCCAGTATCCATCCATCCATCCATCTGTCCATCCATCCATCCTCCCATCTATTCTCCACCTATCTGTCTATCCAATATCCATCCATCAATCCATCCATCTACCCATCCACCCATCCACTCATCCGTACATCCTCCCATCTATCCTCTTATCCACCCACTCTCCCAACCACCCATTCGTCCTATTCTTCCCATCTGACCCCTTTTTTGATTTAGACACTCTCTTCAATTCCTGGTCCAGATGAGGCTGTTGATTATCATTGCATGGTGACTCTTACAGGTACAAAGTTCGTATATGATCCAAGTTGGTCCTATCAGACTAAACAGAAGACCCTATGCTTCATGTTTGTGGGGAAGGTTTCTTTCTCTTTCTCCTACTGGAAAGGAACAAGACAGCCTATAGCTCCAATGGCCACTCGCCACCATTTGCCTATCACACTGTGAACCAGCAGCCTGCGGATGAAACCATGACGATAACAGAGCTAAAAAAGGATGAAATTCAGTTCTGGTTGGCAGCTTTGAGCTGCTGATTGAACCAAACCCAGAGCTTGCCCTACCTATGACTTTCAGTTGTGTGAAATACTTTTTTCTTATAGTTTAAACCAGATTGACTTGGGTTTTCTGTAACACCCTAACAGATACATGAGAAGTGGTTGTAGAGATGAACATTTTCACAGTTGAAAAACACTTTGCACATACTTGCCTTCATTTAAGTCTCAAAAGCAGCCCCATGAAACAGCATTCTAACTGCACCTATTGTACAGATGAGGATACCTGGAGCCACAACCACATGTGAATATATTTGATAACCTAAATGCAATGCATACATTTATGGCAAACCATAAAATGCCAAGTCATGATGAGGGGAAATGGAAAACATTGATAACTTAAAACCATTAAGAAATAGAAAACAGGTGATCTCATTCCCCAAAAGTTTTGATCTAGATGGTTTTTTGGAAGACTTTTACCCAACTTTATGAAAAGGTAATTGTGAAAGAAAATAGAAAAAGAAGAAGATGCAAAATTCATTTTATGAGGCTAGTACAACTTGCTTCAAGAACAGTACAAGGAAAAGATATTACACATCAATTTTATGTATGAAAAATTTGCTAAGATCCTAAATAAATTACTAGCTAACAAATCTAATAGCTAATAGTACATTATAAAAATATCATATTACATTATAAAATATAAATTTTAGTTTGATACATTATAAATACATTAATGTATATTATAAAAATACATTATAAAAATAATAAAGTACATTATAAAAATAATACAATAATAGCAGATTATAGACAGATAATTATAGTATGTTATAAAAATATCGTATTTATTCCAGAAATGCTAGGATGGGTTCAACATAAGAAAATCTATTAATACAGTTTATCACATTAACAGAGTAGAAGAAAAAGATGGTTTAATTTTTAGATGCAGAAGAACATTTGTTAAGGGCCAATACTGATTTATGATTAAGAAAAATTTAGGAAACTAGAAATATAAGGGGACTTCCTTAACATGATAAAAACTATATCCCAAAAACCTACAGAAATATACTAAGTGGAGAATTCTAGATATATTCCCATTCCTATAGGAGGCCTTGGCTATAGTGCAAGATAAGAAAAAGGCACAAGAAGTATAAGGTTTAGAAGAGAAAAGATAAGACTGTCACTATTTGCAGATGATATAATCCTCTAGATAGAAAATTGAACAGAATAAATAAGACAAATTATTAGAACTAATAAGCGGCCAGTAAGACTTTTGGATAGCAGATTAATTTTTAAAAATCAACAGCTTTCCTCTCATCTGTACCAGCAATACCAACTAGAAAATATAATAGAAAATTAGGCAATATTTACTGTGGCAACAAAACCCATAAATTCTCTAGGAATCAATTTAACAAAACATGCTTAAGACATTTATATAAATTTAAAATTCTATTAAGGGATCTAAAATATAATCTGAATAAATTGAAAGATACACTACTTTTGTAATTGCCTAACATAATACTGCAAAAATGTCAATTGTCATTAAATTAATAAACAGATTCAGTGAAACCCTAATTAAATTTCCAGAAGATTTTTCCTCTTTTTTAAGGAACTCAACACAGTCTAAGATTCATTTGGAAGAAGAAAGTTCTATCAGATAAAATGGCATTTTACAAAGATGTAGTATTTAAAATATTATGTTTTTGGTACAGAAACAGTTACACAGACACAGAACACAGAACTCAAAAGGGAATCCATGTGTTTGGAAATTTGACCATTTAGTAGGTGGGTTGAATGGACTCATGAGGAGAGAAGTGAAGCTGAATCTCTAATTTACAGATATAAACATACATAAAGATGGCCTCCAAATGGATTAAAATCCTATATGTGAAAAGTGAAACTGTAAAGCTGTTAGAAAAAACAGGGTAGAGACAAGGGCTTAAGACTCATCAAATATAAACCATAAGATGAAAAGTTGCTGAGTGTGAAAATATTCCTGTTCAATGAAGTGTCTACAAACAAAGTTAATAGGTGACAGTTTGGGAGAAATGTTAGCAATGCTTAGACCTGACAAGGGACTAATGTCAAGAATAAATTAACATCTTCTCAAATCAAAGAGGATTAAAAAAATTGGAAAGCAAATAGAAAAATGGGCAAAAGATAAGAACAGGGAATTCAAAGAAGTCAAAATGGCTAACAGAATTAAGACGTGTTGCTCAAACTTCCCACTAATCAGATAGTCAAGCTAAAACAATTAGATATCACTCAAATACACATCAGACTGGCAAACAATTAGAAAGATGCTGTTATGTACTGAATTGTGCTCCCCCCGCCCCAAATCAATATAGTGAAGCCTTAATCTCCAATGTGACTGTATTTGGAGATGGGGCCTTGAAGGAGGAGTTAACATTGAATCAGGTCATAAGGGTGGGACCTTAATCCGATGGGACTGGCGTCCTTATAAGAAGAGGAAGAGACACCAGAACGCGCTCACTCATCCTCTGTACACACACAGAGGAAAGGCCCTGTGAGGACACAGTGAGAAGGTGGCCATCTACAAGCCAGGAAGAGAGGTTTCACCAGAAACCAACCCTGTGGGCAACTTGATCTTGAACTTCCAGCCTCCAGAGCTGTGAGAAAATAAATGTCTGTTGTTCAAGCCACCTGGTCTGTGGTATCTTGCTGTGGCAGCCCAAGGAGGCTGATACCAGTGGATTCTCTCTAGTGTTGGGAAACAAGGGATACAGGTATGCTTGTTTGTTACTGGAATGGGTGTAGACCTGCACAGCCATCCTAGAAAGCGATCTGGCAGTCTTTAGTTAAATTCAGTTTGCACCTGCTTTAGAGCCCAGCCATCTCCCTTCAGCATATATCCCAGGGAAATTCTCCCATAGGTTCTAAGAAGGACACGTGAGAAGGTTCATCGCCGTGTAGTTTATAATAGTGGGGAGTTAGAGACAACTCAAGTGTTCATCCCTAGGGAAATGGCCAAGTGATGATGAAGTGGATGTATTTCATGGACTTTTCTGCACAAGTCTGAAGCAACAGATGTCAACAGCACAGTGTCCAGTGAAAACAGTAAAAAAAAAAAAAAAAGAAATCTATATGGCATTACCATTTATGTAAATCAAAACACTGTATGTTTTACAAGGATATGGGCATTTAAAAACACATATATTAGGGAATTTCCTGGCTGTCCAGTGGTTAGGACTCTGCGCTTTCACTGCGGGGGCCCGACTTCAATCCTTGGTCAGGGAACTAAGATCCCACAAGCTGCTCAGCACCACCCCCAAAAAGCCAACACCTATATTAAACAAGCGGCAGTGCCTGCCAAGGAAGAGGGGAATAGGAGTGAGAATGAGAGGTCGAGAGGAAAATAACAAAATAAAACACAAGAGGGGTCTTGCCATGGTTCATGATAATGATGATGTGCTAGGAATAGGCATATGATCAACTCAAACTCAATTTTGTGTACTTCAGGTCTAAGAAAAAAGGAAGAGAAAGGGTAAGTGACCAATTCCAGGTCATCTAGCAAGTCAGTGGTGGGGTCAAGTTAATGCTTTCCCTACCCTCCCTGTGACAGCGGGCAGAGCATGGGCTTAGCTTACTTCTCGCCAGACCCGATTTGCTGTCTGTGTGGGTCTTGGCCAGGCCAGGCCAGTGCTGCTTATGTAGTGCCAAGGGCAAGGCCAGCGAGCTGAGGAGGACCAGGAGCCTCCAGAGTGAATGCATCTTGGGTTCTTGGACCTGTGGGTATTAAGAAAGGTCAGATGGTACCCACGTGGATGGCTGCAAGGGTGGCCACCCAGTTGGATGGACTTATGGTTTTCTGTAGGAAGACAACACTGGAGTTAGCCCCAGCATGCTGTGGGGAGGTGTCGTGATGGGCTCTGGCAGCTGCCACTGGGGCTTGCTCACATGGTGAGGGCAGCAGGTGGAACCCTGTGGGGAGGCCAGGGATCCAGACGGAAGCCTTGTTGCTTAGAGACATGCAGTAGACCCCACTGTTGGGTCATCCAGTGGGAATCCTCTCCCAGACCAGCACAGGGTGGATGTTGGTGACTCTTCAGTGAATGAATGAATGAATGAATGGGCAAGGATGGTTAATCTCAGGCTTTCCAATGGGGCTAGGACTTTCTTAAGGGCAGGATCATCTGCAATGCTTATCGCAATGCTTGCTTGTGAGAAATTAAGTGCTGATGATTGTTGGTTGAGGGACCAGATGACTGGTAAAGTAGTGAGGATGGCTGGTCTCTGAATCCCCCACTAAATTATATGTTTCTGGAGCGCAGGGTGTGAATTTAATTAATCCTCCTGTGTCCAGTGCCTCCCATGTTTACCACATGGTAGTTACCAGTGATGTTTATTAAGTGATACAAATGAATGAATGAATAATTGGATGGATGGGTGGTTTGTGGATAAGATTTACAGGGAGGGGACAGAGAGCCTTGAAGCCAAAGCATTAGGTTTATCTTGTTGCTCTGGGTTTGAGGGTCATTAAGAATTCAGTTCAGGGGCTTCCCTGGTGGCGCAGTGGTTAGGAATCCGCCTGCCAATGCAGGGGACACGGGTTCGTGCCCCGGTCCGGGAAGATCCCACATGCCACGGAGCAGCTAGGCCCGTGAGCCACAGCTACTGAGCCTGCGCATCTGGAGCCTGTGCTCCGCAACAAGAGAGGCCGCGACAGTGAAAGGCCTGCGCACCGCGATGAAGAGTGGCCTCCGCTCGCCACAACTAGAGAAAGCCCTCGCACAGAAACGAAGACCCAACACAGCCAAAAATAAATAATTAAATAAATAAATTAAAAAAAAAAAAAAAAAGAATTCAGTTCAAATCCCCTCTCCTCACCATCTCAAGACATGGCATCCCAATCCATCCAGTTGCTCCAGCCACAGCCCTTGGAGTCCCCCTTGACTCACTCCTCTTTCCTCATCTCCCATGACCCATCTGTTAGGAAGTCCTGTCAACACTTCCAGGATCTGACCACATCTAACCACTCCTCCTCAGCTGCCATCATCTTGGCCTGAGTTATTGCAGGGGTGTCCTACCTGGTGTCCCAGCTTCTTCCCTGGCCCAACTACAATCTCTTTTGCATACAGCTACCTGAGAAATCATTTTAAGACATAAATCAGACCATGGCACTCCTCTGCTCAAAACCCTCCAAAATTTCCCATTGCACACAGAGCGAAAGCTGAAATCTATGCAATGCCTCTCAGAGCCTGCAGGGTCTCTGGTGTCCTCTCTGACCTCACCCCCTACCACTCTGTCCCTCCTCTGCTCTCCTGCAGCTGCACAGGCCTTGGGAGTCTGGGCCCGACAATTCAGCTGCCGTGAGCTCTGAGACAAAGGCTCTTTCCCCTTCTTGTCCTCTCCCCGCAAGATGCGGGGGGCATGCAGGGTCCTGTGCGAATTTCCCAGAAGCCCTGGGCCATCCTTGGACACTTCACTTCTGGTCTCGTAAATCAAAAGCATTAGTTCAGGGTGATGGCTTTCCCGATCTGAGGTCCTCTCTCAGTGTTCATGCCCCCCTTGGGGATGTTTGTAGAATATCAATTACTTTAAATGTACTTTTCTAGTCTTCCTGGTCTTGTGTAACCAGTTGGGATTTTGTTATTTTTTTTGTCAAGAAAATTGGAGAAGAGTGGTCATTGTTGTCCTTGGCTCTTTGGAGAGCTGAACAGGGGGTGGGGGGGGGTGTCAGCCCCACCTCCTCACAGGCTGTGGTTCTCAGGGCCACTGAGTGTAAAGAAATGATGACGTGTAGGGTGTAGATTTCTGGGTCTGGTGCATGACAAGGGAGCAGGAAGCACTGCTCAGGGGTGAGCCCCGGATTTGAAGTCAGCTTAATGCATAATCACACGCGGTTAAGAGCGTGGGCTTCTGAGTCACACAGACCAGGGTGCAAATCCTGGCTTTCCCTCCTGGCAGACTCAGGAGGGAAAGCCAGGATTTGCACCTTGAGTCTGGATAATAGTGTGGGGCTGTAGGGAGACTTAAAGAGAATCATGCACAGCAATGCTCAAAAACCTTGTTGCTACGATTGCTGTCATCCTCACTCTCACCTCTCTGAGCCTCAGCTTCATTACCTGTAAACCAGGGAAGCTGGTGGAGTGAATGACACCAAGTATGATTAGCCTAGAGATGGTGCCCAGGACACTGAAAGTGCACAACATGTCAAGGAGCCGCCTCTCCTGAGCACATCCGCAAATGAGTGTATGGCTGTTTTGGCAATTCTAGCAGGAATTACAACTGGGGGTGCTGTGATGGTTTAGTGCCTGGAGGGAGCTTGCAGACGTCCGATCAGATGGTGGGCTTTGTTCTTGTTCATTCAACAAACAAATAAAGTGGGACTTCCCTGGTGGCGCAGTGGTTAAGAATCCGCCTGCCAAGGCAGGGGACACGGGTTCAAGCCCTGGTCTGGGAAGATCCTACATGTTGCGGAGCAGCTAAGCCCGTGCGCCACAACTACTGAGGCTGTGCTCTAGAGCCCACGAGCCACAACTACTGAGCCCGCGTGCCACAACTACTGAAGCCCACGCGCCTAGAGCCTGTGCTCCACAACAAGAGAAGCCACCGCGATGAGAAGCCCGCACGCTGCAACGAAGAGTAGCCCCTGCTCGCTGCAACTAGAGAAAGCCCGCGCGCAGCAACGAAGACCCAATGCAGCCAAAACCAAAAAAACCCAAAAAAAACCAAATAAAGCAGCTAAAGATAGTGAGTGCTAAGTGTCAGGCACCATGGGCTCTGAGCAGCCAGTTAGGTTCCTCGTCCTCCTGGAGCTCACACGCGCTGGGGAGGCTGACAGTCTGCATCTCTGCCTGCCAGGAGCATGTGGTTATGAAGCATGGCTCTGCTGTGGAGCGGAGGTGGGGGGGTGGGACGAGCTAAGCAAGGGCGCAGTGAGGGGAGACCTGATAGTTGGGGAGCAGGGTAAGCAGAGAAAAGACGTCCCTGGGGAGGTAGAGCTTGAGCAGCTATTTAAAAGAAAGGCTATAAGTTAGCTGGGTGTTTCCCCACCCCTGTCCCCCACTGGTGCTCCCAGAGAGGAGGCCACTGGAGGGACGCTCTGCTCCTGTGGAAGCAGCTACTTCTCAGGTTGGTGATGCCGATATTTACCTGGTGGCCTCACTCACTGTGCTAAGCCTGCTCCGTGTGGGATCTCACTGCACCCTTCAGCCACACATGAGGGGATGTGAGCCTGAGGAGCTGCCACCCCAGAGCGGTGAGATGCTATTTCCCTTGGGAGTTGGAGATGCTGGACACCCCAAACCTCACCCATTAGCAATCTCCTGTACTATTTCAAAGAACTTACCTTAGAACAAGCTTCTTTACATTTTTGGGAGGCATTTTGAAAATGTGATGAAAACTTGGGTTTGTGATGATAAACATATATGTACCTGGTTTAAAAATGTTGCTCACAGTAGCAGGATTTCTGTGGTCCTCTTAAGGTGTGCCCACTCACACTGGTTAAAACCTCTGCTCCTGGGGCTTCCCTGGTGGCGCAGTGGTTGAGAGTCTGCCTGCCAATGGAGGGGACACGGGTTCGAGTCCTGGTCTGGGAAGATCCCACATGCCGTGGAGCGACTAAGCCCGTGAGCCACAATTGCTGAGCCTGCATGTCTGGACCCTGTGCTCCGCAACAAGAGAGGCCACGATAGTGAGAGGCCCGTGCACCACAATGAGGAGTGGCCCCCACTTGCTTCAACTAGAGAAAGCCCTCGCACAGAAACGAAGACCCAACACAACCATAAATAAATAAATAAATAAATAAATAAATAAATAAATAAATTAAAAAATTAAAAACAAAAAAACAAAAAAAACCCCTGCTCCTCTGGATAACTGGCTTTCCAGGAGTTTGACTTGGAGGAACATTCACTTGTCCAGTCAACCAATATCCTCTGTGGGCCCACTATGTGCCAGGCACTGTGCTTGGCTCTGGGCAACAACAGAATCCCTGCTTCTCCAGCAGCTTATAGTCTGGTGAGAGAACGAGAACAAAAGATGAACAATACGTGAAATAATTACAAATTGTATTGGGGGGGGAAAAGTGAGATGAAATTGGGGTTTGCAGGGAGGCCACTTTAGAAAAGGGTTAGGGAAGGTCTCCAGAGAGGTGACATCTGAGCTGGGTCCAGGAGGAGGAGATGGAGCTGGCCTTGGGTGCAGGTGTAGGAGGGCACACCTGGCGGGTGGAACCGCAGGGCAAAGTCCCTGGGGTGGGGAAAGGCCCAGCAGGTTGGAGGAACAAAGGAACTAGGTGTGGATGGGACTGGGGGTGAGAAGTCAGCAGCCATGTGCCCCGAAGAGGCCCTGGTTCACGTCCATGGCTCCAGGGAGGGACACCCAGGGATGTAAGGAGACAGCCGCCTCCCCTGGTAGAACGAGGGCTGTGCAGGCTTTTGTTCATGAGCATCCTACCATGGCCATTGGGAGTGGCCACTTCCTCCTCTCCTTGGGCTCTAAGGCAGCTCTAGGTTCCCCAAAGCAGAGGTCCTCACACTCCAGGGGGCAGTAGAGTGGGTCAGTAACATGCAGATTCCTGCACCTGAATCAGTAGGGTCTGGGACAGCCCGGCTTAGTCCATTCACTGAGAATCACTCGTCTAAGGAACAGGATCTATTATTCATGTATCCCATTCTTTGTAGAAATGTACACATTTTACAGTCATGGAAGACTAGACACTGGAACTTTAAACCAAAAGTCAAATTTCCCTAAAAGTGGGGATAGGGCCCTTTCTGAGTGGAATATTAGGTTTGACAAAAGATGATGATGGTGGCTCTTCTGGGCTCTGGGGTGGCCTGGAGAGGGGGACGGGAAAGTGGAAGAGCTTGGGTTTCTGGGAGCATCGTAGTACTTTTGGGGGGATGGGTGGTGCTTGTAAAAATGCAGATTCCTAGGCCACCCCTGAGCAATGGAGTCAGAGTCCTCCTGGAAGTGGGACCTGGGAATAAGCTTCTGGGCAATCCCGCTGTACATGGAGCATGAGGAGGCCCCCTTAGCTGAAATAAGAGTGATGACACTAGTAAACATTTGTTTGTTGAGCGCTAACTGTGCTTGAGGGGCAGTCTAAGCGCTTTGCTTGTAATCGCTTATTTAATCCTCCACACAGCCCTCTGAGTTAGGTACCGTTATCATTGGCCTCCCTTTGCAGAGGCACAGAGAGGTTGAGTAAAATCCCTAAAGTCACCCAGCTGGGTGAGGTGGGGCTGGGGCAGGAACCAGGCAGCCAGGCCCACAGGAGGAACATCAGAGGAGCTGTGACTCATTCCCCATCCCACACCTTACTCTGCCCCCCAACACCAGCCCACAGCCCCCACAGGCATTGCAAGGAGAGGCAGGAAGAATGACAAGAGCAGACCCTTCGAGCCTGACTGGGGGCCAACCTCTGCTCTAAGCATTCTTTGTAGGTTAATTAAATTAATTAATCAATCCTCCCAATAACCCTCAAGGATTGCATTGTTACTGCCCCATTTCACAGATGCAAAGCCTGAGGCACAGAGAGATGGGGTCACTTGCCCAAGGACGCACACCTGTAAGTGTGGAGGTGTCTGGCTCTAGTAGGTTCTATCTTGTCTCTGGATAAATTCACTCACAGTCCTCGCCCTTTGTCCCAGGCCCTGTGAGCCTGCCTTGTCCAGTGGCATTTCCTCTTGTAATTCTACAGAGGCCGCTAAAGACTCCGTAGGACACGCATGGCAAATAGCAAAGATTTTTCAATGAACTGGAGTTGATGCGCCAGAGGAGTGAAGACTGCAGGTCTCACCACAACCGTGAACACTCTGGACCACAAGGGGGCAGAAGCTGGCTCCATCCAGCCCAGGGTCCTGCCTAGCAGAGGTGTTCTCAGGAGGAAAGGGGGAAGGCGGGTCATCCACAAGGACCAGCCATTCAGGGCCACAATGTCAGCCTTAAATGTCAGCCAGTGGAAAGGAAGGAATTTGCTTGGGTCCTTACCACACACGTCAGACCTGGCATCCTTGTAAGAAATTAGAAAAAGTCAACTAAACCCAAAGCAATTAGAAGCAAGGAAGTAATAAAGATCAGAGTAGAAACTAATGAAATAAGCATGGAAAAACAATAGAGAAAACCAACAAAATCAAAACCTGGTTCTCTTAGAAGGTAAATAAAATTGAAAAAACCCTAGTCAGGGAGATTAGGAAAGAGAGAGAGAAGACACAAATGACCAATATCAGGAATGAGAGGGGTGACAGCATTACAGACTTTACAGGTATTAAAAGGGTAATAAGGAAATATTATGAATAACTTTATGGCAATAAATTCTATAACTTAGACAAAAAGAACAAATTCCTTGAAAGACACAAACTACCAAAGCTTCTCAAGAAGAAATAGATGATCTGAAAAGCTCTGTATCTATTACAGAAATTGGATTTGTAGAAAAATCCTTATCACACAGAAAGATCTAGGCTGATATGGTGTCATCACCAAACACCACATTATACCCAAGCTATTCCAGAAAGTTGAAGAGAAGGGAACACTTATCAAGTACTTCTGTGAGGCCAGTCTTACCCTACTACCAAAACCAAACTAAGACCAATACAGACCAATATCCATTATGAACACAGCGACAAACACCCTCAAAATTTCAGTGATTCAAATATGGCAATGTATAAAAAGGATAATACATCATGACTATATGGGGGTTTATCTCAAGAATGAAAGATTGGTTTAGCATTTGAAAATTATCATATTAACAAACTAAAAAAAATTGCTTGATCATCTCAATAGATGCAGAAAAAGCATTGGATAGATCTCCAACATCTAACTTTGATTAAAAACTTTCATCAAGCTAGGAATAGAAGGGAGCTTCCTCAACCTGATAAAGGGCATCTACACAAAACCTACAACTAACATCATAGTTAATAGTAAAAGACTGAATGCTTGCCCTCTAGTTTCAGGAACAAGACAAGGATGTCTGCTCTCACTTCTATTCAACATTGTTCTGGAGGTTCTACCTAGATAAGAAAAGGAAATTAAAATCTGGATTGGAAAGACAGACATAAACTATCTTTATTCACAGATGATATGACCATCTACATAGAAAGTTTGATGAACTCTGCAAAAAAGTTACTAGAACTAACATGTGAGTTTAGCAAAGTTACAGGATACAAGATTGAGAAACAAAGTCAATTACATTCCTATGTGCTAGCCATGAACAATTGGAAATTGAAATTAAAACAGTGCCATATTGATAACATTAAAAATATTAAATACTTTGGACTAATATGACAAAGGATGTATAAGATCTGTACACTGAAAACTACAAAATATTGCTGAGAGGAATTTTTAAAGATCTAAATAAATGGAGAGATATATTCTGTTGGAAGACTCAATATTGTTAAGAAGTCTTCTCCTCCAAATTGATCTATAGACTCAATGAAATACCAGTAAAAATCCCTGCAAGATTTTGTAGAAATTGATAAGGTGATTCTTAAAGTTCACATGGAAATGTTAAGGACTTAGAATAGCTAAAATAACTGTGAAACAAAAGAAAACAAAACAAAAACAAAGTTGTAAATTCCGTGGTACTAGAAGCATTTGTGATAGGAAATAATAACATGTGGAGCCTTTGTCAAGCCCCAGTAGAAAAATCACAGCGCATACCCCTTGGAGTTCCAGAAAAAAGCCATGCCATCTGCTGCAGAGAACTATACATCATTTGGAAAATAGCACCTAGCTTGATACCAGCACCTGGTAGGTAGACACCTGTGTCTGACCATGGCTATCAAATAACCATGTGGCCAGAACTACTTCTCATGAGCTGAGTACACCCAGACCCAGAAAATAAGCCAGAAAGTCAGGTGGGCCCAGGAGCAATCCATCATACATTGGAAATGTCATATCCAGGATTAGGCCTGAGCAGTTCAGAGGGCACAAATAAGGTGCACAGGCAGGTGGCCCAGACCCCATGTCATCCCTCACTGTTGCACTGGCACCTCTTCCTCAACTAACATTTACGGCTTCATGGAGGTTTCCTCTGACCAGCCGACAGAGGAGAAAAGATCTGAAATTTGATTCATGGATGGGTCAGCTTGGTATGCTGGTATAAGAGGAAAATGGTCTGCTGCGGCACTACAGCTCCACTCATGAGGGGCCCAAAGAGGGGACCAAATCATCTCTCTGGGCAGAGCTTTGGGCAGCGCACCTGTCATCTACTCTGTGCAGAGAGAGAAGTGGCCTGAGGTAAGGCTAGACATGGGCTTGTGGGCAGTGATGAAGGGCTCATTGGTCAAAGGACTGGAAGGAACAATATTGGATGATCAGGGATATTGGATGGGTCTGGGGAAACGGCACATGAATGGACAATGTGAGTGAATACTGCTATAAATGGAATTTTTGTGTCCCCTTGAAATTCATATGTTGAAACCTAACCCCCAATGTGATGGCATTTGGACGTGGGGCCTTTGGGAGGTGATTAGATCATGAAGTTTGCAGGATTAGTGCCCTTATAAAGGAGACCCCAGAGCAAAAGATGGCCATCTATGAACCAGGAAGCGAACCCTCAGCAGACACTGAATCTGCTGTTTCCTTGATCTTGGGCTTCCCAGTCTGCAGAACTGTGAGAAATAAATTTCTGTTATTTACAAGCCACCCAGTCTATGGTATCTTGTTATAGCAGCCCGAATGGACTGAGACATATACAAAAGGTATGAATCTTTTTTTTTTTTAACAACTTTATTGGAATATAATTGCTTTACAGTGTTGTGTTAGTTTCTGCTGTATAACAAAGTGAATCAGCTATATGCATACGTATATCCCCATATCCCCTCCCTCCTGTGTCTCCCTCCCACCCTCCTTATCCCACACCTCTAGGTGGTCGCAAAGCACCGAGCTGATCTCCCTGTGCTATGCAGCTGCTTCCCACTAGCTATCTGTTTTACATTTGGTAGTGTATGTATGTCAATGTTACTCTCTCTCTTCGTCCCAGCTTACCCTTCCCCCTCCCCATGTCCTCAAGTCCATTCTCCACATCTGTGTCTTTATTCCTGTCTTATCCCTAGGTTCATTAGAACCATTTTTTTTTTTAGATTCCATATATATGTGTTAACGTACAGTATTGGTTTTTCTCTTTCTTACTTACTTCACTCTGTATGACAGACTCTAGGTCCATCCACCTCACTACAAATAACTCAATTTCGTTTCTTTTTATGGCTGAGTAATATTCCATTGTATGTATGTGCCACATCTTCTTTATCCATTCATCTGTCGATGGACTCTTAGGTTGCTTCCGTGTCCTGGCTATTGTAAATAGTGCTGCAGTGAACATTGTGGTACATGACTCTTTTGAATTATGGTTTTCTCAGGGTATATGCCCAGTAGTGGGATTGCTGGGTCATATGGTAGTTCTATTTTTAGTTTTTTAAGGAACCTCCATACTGTTCTCCATAGTGGCTGTACCAATTTACATTCCCACCAACAGTGCAAGAGGGTTCCCTTTTCTCCACACCCTTTCCAGCATTTATTGTTTGTAGATTTTTTGATGATGGCCATTCTGACCGGTGTGAGATGATATCTCATTGTAGTTTTGATTTGCATTTCTCTAATGATTAGTGATGCTGAGCATCGTTTCATGTGTTTGTTGGCTATCTGTGTATCTTCTTTGGAGAAATGTCTATTTAGGTCTTCTGCCTATTTTTGGATTGGGTTGTTTGTTTTTTTGATGTTGAGTTGCATGAGCTGCTTGTATATTTTGGAGATTAATCCTTTGTCAGTTGCTTCGTTTGCAAATATTTTCTCCCATTCTGAGGTTGTCTTTTTGTCTTGTTTATGGTTTCCTTTGCTGTGCAAAAGCTTTTAAGTTTCATTAGGTCCCATTTGTTTATTTTTGTTTTTATTTCCATTTCTCTAGGAGGTGGGTCAAAAAGGATCTTGCTGTGATGTATGTCATATAGAGTGTTCTGCCTATGTTTTCCTCAAAGAGTTTTATAGTGTCTGGCCTTACATTTAGGTCTTTAATCCATTTTGAGTTTATTTTTGTGTATGGTGTTAGGAAGTGTTCCAATTTCATTCTTTTACATGTAGCTGTCCAGTTTTCCCAGCACCACTTATTGAAGAGGCTGTCTTTTCTCCATTGTATACTCTTGCATCCTTTATCAAAGATAAGGTGACCATATGTGCGTGGGTTTATCTCTGGGTTTTCTATCCTGTTCCATTGATTTATATTTCTGTTTTTGTGCCAGTACCATATTGTCTTGATTATTATAGCTTTGTAGTATAGTCTGAAGTCCAGGAGCCTGATTCCTCCAGCTCTGTTTTTCTTTCTCAAGATGTTTTGGCTATTCGGGGGTCTTTTTGTTTCCATACAAATTGTGCAAGTTTTTGTTCTAGTTCTGTGAAAATTGCCATTGGTAGTTTGATAGGGATTGCACTGAATCTGTAGATTGCTTTAGGTAGTATAGTCATTTTCACAATATTGATTCTTCCAATCCAAGAACATGGTATATCTCGCCATCTGTTTGTATCATCTTTAATTTCTTTCATCAGTGTCTTATAGTTTTCTGCATACAGGTCTTTGGTCTCCTTAGGTAGGTTTATTCCTAGGTATTTTATTTTTTTTGTTGCAATGGTAAATGGGAGTGTTTCCTTAATTTCTCTTTCAGATTTTTCATCATTAGTGTATAGGAATGCAAGAGATTTCTGTGCATTAATTTTGTATCCTACTACTCTACCAAATTCATTGATTAGCTCTAGTAGTTTTCTGGTAGCATCTTTAGGATTCTCTATGTATAGCATCATGTCATCTGCAAACAGGGACAGTTTTACTTCTTCTGTGCTTATTTTTTAATTATATGATAAGTGATATTAATTTCTATTTATGATAGTGGTATAAAGTTTTCTTTTAAAAATAAATGTATTTAAATAAATTTAAGTAAAATAGTGTTGATTAAAGAAAATATTAGCTAGAAGGCCTACTGGCAGTACATGGGTATGCAAATGGTTCAAATGTGGGACCCAGTGATTTCAGCTAATGTCAGGCCCCTGCTCCCCTCCTCCTGCTGCCAGGCCAGGTAATGTCACACCTGCCCCCCAGCAGGCCTGGCTCTGGGCCCACAGGAGTTGGGGACTCACCTCATACTGCACCACAAGGGACACTGTCTTTCTCACGAGTTTGACCACAGTGTTCACGGCTTCACTGACCAGTCCAATGGGGCTGGAAAAGGGAGGAAACTGATAAAGCTCGGTGAAGTTGGCAGAGCAGCCAAGCAGGAGAAGTGGGAAGAGGGTGGAAGATGGTGGAGCACCTTGAAGTCAGGTGACTTGAGCCTCTATCCACAGGGATCATCACTTAGAACCCCATGTCTGACCAGCAGCTCACCCCAATACCCCATGAGTCTCATCACAACCCTGAGACCTCATCCATTCATCCATCCATCTATTCATCTATCCATCCATCCATCCATCCATCTATCCATTCATTCATTCAACACATATTTATAGAGCACCAACTATGCGCCAGAAACCAAGTGAGACTGGGGACACAGGGATGAGCAAAGCATAAGCAGCTCCTAAACTGGTACCTAAATAGTATATTAAACAAGTTGGGCTAAGGCTGGCTCCTTCCCACCTGCAGCTCTCAGCATAACTGTCACCTCCTCAGAGCAGCCCTCCGTGACTGCTTGCCTAAGGGAGGGCTTTGTATCATAGTACCCTGTTAAGTGTGCTGCTCTGCCCAGGGATCATTGCAATGTGACACTTTCCTTGTGGGCTCTTTATTAGTGTACTGAATGCTCATCTGTCTACCTTTCCCTCAAGAGAATAAGCTCCATGAGAACAAGTTCCTTGTCTGCTGTCACCAGTACATTCTCCAGAGCTCAGAATGGTGGCTGCCTGGCATGTAGCAGATGTGTAATACATTTTTGGCTAAAGGAATAAATGAAGTAAACATACAATTAAATATATAATGAAAACTCATGACAAGAACTCAGAAGGGCAAGAGTAGATTCTTACAAGAGAGAATAGGAGAAACTTTGCTTTAGACCCTGAAGAATGAGACGTACATTGAGATGGCTTGGGGGAAATGGTGTTCTATGTAGCCAGAGCAGCCCGTGCACAGGTTTTGAGGAGGGAAGAAGTTTGTCTGAGGCACAGAGCAAAAGCTAGCATGTCCAGGGCAGAGTGGGCAAAGGGGAGAACACAGGGACATGAGGGTGGATCCAGACCAAGCAGTGCCTAGATGGCCCTGAGGAGGGCTTGGGATTCCACCCAAAGTGGAGAGAAAAGCCCTGAGAGAATTTGGAGCAGCAGAGTGGAATGCCATTTTACAGATATGGACACTGGGACCCAGAGGGCAGGATGAATTCCCTGGGACTATGGGCAAGGCAGTATCCAGCAGGGTTCAGGCATTTGGACTTACATCTCAGTCTTTCCAAGCAATAGTAGGCTGTGGAGCCTTTCTTTGGTTCTGGGGGGTCTTTAGGCAACCTGTGATCAGATTCCGTGTTGGAGTAGGATGGATTGACTTCTGCTCATGGCTCAGCCTTGTTCCCTGCCAAAGGCAACCTTCCCCCAGCCTTCAGCTTCCAGACCACTTTTCCTCTGCCAGCCATGACCAGAGTCAGCCTTTCTCCCTCCACCCTCTTCCCTGGGCTACACATGCTCTTTCAAGCACACAGATTAGGATGCAGATTTTGTGGGTTACCAGAGATCAGTGATTTAAATGGAGAGGATTATGTTTTCAAGATCTCATTTTGGGAATTTTCCAGTGGGTGGAGGATGATTTGGGGAAATCTGAAATTAGAGCCCATGGTAGGTATTCACTCCTCTTTCTCCCTCCGAACTGGAGGCAAGAAGGTAAACACAGTTTATTATTATTATTGTTATTGTTATTATTATTATTAAGGGACATTATATAATAACAAAAGGGTCAGTTTTTCAAGAAGATATAGCAATGCTAAATGTGCATGCACCTAACAACAGAGCTTCAAAAAGCATAAAGCAAAAATGGATAAAGCTGAAAGGTGAAATAGGCAAATTCACAGTTATGGTTGGAGCGGTCAACACTCGTGTCTCAGTAATGGGAAGAACAAAGAGACAGAAAGTCAGCATGGATATTATTATTACTGAGAGCTTAGTATGTGCCAGGCTGAATGCTAAACACTTGCATTTTCTCATTTGGTCAGCACAGTACCTATGAATTAGGTATTATTATCATCCTCAGTTTACAGATGTGAAAACTGAAGCTCAGAGAGGCTAAATTGGTTACAAAGTCACAAGTTAGTGGCAAAGCAAACTTGACACAAGAGTCTGAACTCCTTTTCACCATACTATGCTCCCTCCCAGGTATAGGAATAAGGTTGAAATTAGGGGTCCCAAATCCTCTGGGAGCCCTGCTCTGGTGAGATGGGTGGGCCTGACCTGTCCGGTAAGGTGAGTGAGATGTTGGCTGGGTCGTTGGTGCATTATTCCATGACCACTGTGGAGACAGCAGTCTTGGCATCAGTTTCAATGCTGACACTACTCTGGAGGTCCAAGTTGAGGCCCAGGTTGACAAGCTCACCCAACAGAGGCCTGCAGGAAATAAGATTCACAGTGAACAGAAGTCTAGAAGTCCCTTCACATTGCCCACTTGAGCTCCTCCATCTGTGTGGACATTATATGGGATGTCTATGGATAATGTCAATATGGTCTATTTTCTTTATGGAATCTACTTTTTTACATTAGGAGTTTATTCACCTGGCCACATGGGTTTGGTTCATGTGATATTTCTATACAGTATCACACTGGTGATTAAAATAAAAATAATAGTTAACATTTATTGAGCACAAATTCTGTGTTAGGTGTTTCAAAACAACTATTTTACATGAATTGATCCATTGAATCATTACAGCAATACCATGAGGGAAAAGTACTATTATTGGTACTGGTACTGGTATAGAGAAGTTAAGTAACGATCCCAAGATCTCATAGCTAATGAATGATGAAATCATAGTGCAGTTAATTTATAAAGACTCTTCTACACATCATCATTTTCCTATCTCTGTATCTGATTCCAGATTGGAGATCCATCGGCCATGCTGCACTGCCTCTCCCAAACCTCAGATTCTAATGCATACTCATAGGGTCAGGGTGACATTAGTGGTGATGGGGATACTCAGGCTAGCGCCTTTGCCATCAGGAGTCACTTCGAATTTGATATCCAGGATGTGGACGTTACTGATTTTCAACCTGTGCAAAAACCACGATTCACCCTTGTCACTCCTCATGACAGCCATTGCTGGGCACTTCTCTATGCCAGCATCGTGATGCGCATATGGGCCTCACTGACCTTGCCTGCTTTGGTCTTCATGAGAACCCTGTTCAGAGGTTTGAAACTCTCCATTGGATGACGTGGCATACTGAGATTCAGACAAATGTGGTTTCCCCCAAGACTCCAAGGGTAAATATGTGCCAGAGCCAGAATTTGTTGCTTTTTTTTTTAAATTGAAGTATAGTTGCTTTACAATGTTGTCTTAGTTTCAGTTACACCGCAAAGTGATTCAGATATAGATATAGATATAGATAGAGGTAGATAGAGATATATATTTTATTTCAGATTCTTTCCCCTTATAGGTAATTACAAAATATTGAGTATAGTTCCTTACGTTATGCAGTAGGTCCTTGTTGGTTATCTATTTTATATACAGTAGTGTGTATATGTTAATACCAAACTCCTAATTTATCCCCCCACAGCGCTTTCCCCTTTAGTAACCATAAGTGTGTTTTCGATGTCAGTGAGTCTGTTTCTGTTTTGTAAATAAGTTCATTTGTGTCATATTTTAGATTCCACATATAAGTGATATCGTATGACATTTGTCTTTCTCTGACTTACTTCACTTAGTATGTTCATCTGTAGGTCCATCCATGTTGCTGCAAGTGGCATTATTTCATTCTCTTTTATGTACAGTCAGAATTTGAACCCAGAACTGTTGGACTCCAGAACTTCATGTGTGGAGCCACCCATGTATTGTGAATTCTGGTTTCCTCTCTCCTGAGGGCATTCAGACTATATATACTCAGCTATTTTCAGAGAAGACAAGTCTTATTCCTTGGAAAAATGGCTTTAGGCACCAGCAAACAGGTAGAGGTAAGGGTAAAGAGAACCTTCATCCTGACCCTGAAATCACAGAATGAGAAAGCCCAAACCCATGAGATGCCCAGACAGGCCCTGCAGCCCTGCCTGTAATTTACCCAAGCTCTGGTAGAGCTGGCCCCAGACGACTTCCACTCTGCAGGGACACACAAGGTTTATTCACCTTTCTGTCTTTGACCTTAATCTTACGTCCCCTAAAGATGTGTATTCTTTTTTCTTGGAACAAAGATTTCTACCATGAAGCAGCGACTCACCGCATAACCTTTTCCACTACTTGAAAAATTTTAGAAAGGGCTCTATCCAACAAGTTCTCAGCTTCCTGGATCTTCTGCTGGGCCTCCTGCCAAGACGTGGATTCCTGGAGCGCCTCCAAGTCGGCCTTCAATTTCTGAAGGATAGCTGTAGAAACAATCTCCATTTAGTGTGATACACAACTTACGAAGCAGCTACTATGCACCAGATACTAAATGAGACCATTTGCCTCTGTTATTTCATTTAATCTTTATAACAACTCCATAAAGTAGATATTATTATTGTCTGCACTTTCAGATGAGGAAATAAAGGATCAAAAGGTTAAGAAATGGGCCTAAAGTCACACAGCTAAGGAGACCTTGTTCCTTCCATGCTGCCTTCACACTAAGATATACGCATCATTCATCAACAAAGCAATCGATCCAGTGACCAGGCAATAGATATTGATTGCACATCAGCTTCTAGTAGTGAAGCTCTAATGAGATGCTCACACAAACAAAATAAACTTAGAATAAACTAAGAAATGGAAAATCTAGAATCAAGGAAAAAATATGGCTCCAACTCATGAAAGTGGCAAATAGGAGTCCCTGGATGACAGCTTTGCAGCAGGCCTAGAAAGCAATAATTCATACAGGAGCAGGAGGACAGAGTGTCCTAAAGGGGGACTTCAGAGAAAAGAGGGATTTGATAGAGTAAATGGCATGGCAGAAGTAGAATGGCACATTTGAAAATAATTAAGAATATATGTGCAGAAAATAATTCAAATAAGAAACAACAAGGCAACAACTCACTCAAGGAGAAAAAAAGGCTACAAGAAAAGATATGTAATCATAGTACAGCAACATGGCTCTGCAATGGACAGTATCTACCTACCTAGTTATAATGACACAAACAGAGATGGAAACTACATCTGGTCCTGAAACTAACTAGGTGACCTTGATCCAGACACTTCTGTTTCTGAGCTCAGTTTTATCAGCAATGAAATTGGAGAGTGGATCCCTTCTGTTTTTTTGAAAGTTGCCTAAGCCCTGGCAAGGTTTGAAAGGCAGTCATGTACAGAAGTTAGTTTCTCCTATAAAGAATGTTTGTCAGTGTGCTGCCAATGTTTCCAGAAAATGAAAAGCAGGCCAAGTTCTTTCAAGAAATCATAATTATAAGGAGATATGATTAAGTAGAAAGGTAGGTAGTTTTAAAGCTACCTAAGCTAAGTAGGGCTCAATTTCCAATCAGTTAATACAAATTACTAAGCTAATTGAATGACTCAACAGAAGAATATGCTAAAAATATAAATAAAATATTTGAGTTAAAATATGTAGATTCTTTCATAATTAGAGAGATGGTAAGTGAGATGAATTATAACCTTTCATCTGTGAGACTGGCAAAATATTTAAGTTTTCCATACCAGTGCTGTCAAGGGAGTAGAAAAAAAGACTATTGGAGAAAATGTTAACATAGGGGATTATTTGTCAATATCCAGTATAATTTAAAATGTGCATACCTTTTGAACTTTTGAAATGTCACTTTCAGGAATTTATCCTATGCATGTATTAGAAAATTTACCGTGATATAATATGTAAAGTTTTATTTATTTAAGCATTACTTGTTTCTAGAAAAATAAAAAATGAATGAACCAGGAACCAAATCACCACCTCTCTCAGGAAACCACCCATAAAGAGCAGCCCCTGGTGGCAGCCTTTGGTAATACAGGCATAGTGTTTAGGAGGCAAGCTCCTAGTTGCCACTGATCATCCCTCTTGCTGACTCACGTCCAAGTGTACTGTCAACGGTCTCAAGTCCTTTATCGAGAACAGGTTTCAGCTTGCTCACAACATCATTGCCGAGATCCTCAAGAAGAGACGCTGAGGTCCCAGTGAGTAGGCCGCACAAGACAACAAGTTTCCAAAGCTGAAACATCTTGTCCTGACACCTGGACAGTCATGGGAGGAACAGAAGTGAGAATTACCCATAGAGAAAAGGGATCTTTGATGAGCACCCATCACTCTTACACTCAACAGTCCTTTAAGATCGATGTGGTTATCTCCTCTCTTAAAGATGGGCAGCACAGGTCAGAAAGTTAGAGCAACTTGCCCAGACATACACAGCCAGTGAGTGGAGGAGCTGCTATATGACAAGTCACACTTGACTCCAAGTCAATGCTCTTTACACAGAGGTCCTTTGCACATGCTGTCTTCTCTGCCTGGAACATTTCCCTCTTCTTTGCCTTTTTACCTAAGTCACTTCCTACTGACTCTCCAGCTTCAGTAAGACATCTTGTCCTCTATGAAACCCACTCTAGGCCCCTCCCCAGAGTCTAGGTTTAGGGGGCCCCACTCCACCATTTTGCTGCCTTCATTCTCTAATTGGAGTCCTGGGTACCAATTAGTGATGACTTGTCTGTCTTTCCCACCACGCTGTGAACTCCTTAGAGGAGGGACTATGACTTATTTCACTGTTGAATTCCCAACCCATAGTAAAAAGACTGCACCTAGTACAGTACAACAAAATAAAGGTTTGCCAAATAAAAGTATGAACAAATAAAAGGGTGCCACATCATGACCATGCATTGCTCATCAGTTTGACACTTCTAATATAATCTATTTCTTAATTTCCTATTTTCAAAATAGTAGCTAATTCAAGTGGCCCTTCCCTTTGCCTCTTGCCCCCAACACCTTCTGAAGGCCTCCATGTGGGGAGACATTAATGGGGAAGTCCACCATTCACAGGTTTGGAGGAAAATACCAAATCCTTGCTCCCCTGCACAGTCTCCTGGAATTGTGCTGGGTGGTGATGGCCCTTATATGGTGGCGATGGGGTGGGAGGCTGCCCATGGAAGCAAGCCCTGGTTTCAGAGCCATCCAAGGAGACTCCAAAGAAAATAACCCCTGTCTAGAGTGAACACAGAGACTTCCAACCCAAAGGTCACTGAGGATGCTTGAACTGGAATGGATGGATATGGAGAGGACTTTGTGCCAAGACTAAGATCAGGTTCTCATAGAGCCTCCAGCTGCCAAGATGGTTGCCATTGTGGGTGGGGGCTGGGGTAAAGACTGAGAATGGATAGAATTGATGAGTTGGAGAATGTTCTGGTAGGAGGACCCACAGTGATCATCCAGCCTAATTCTGTCTTCATTTGGAAACTCAGGCTCAGAGAGGGAAAGCAACCAGCTTGAGGTCACCCAGTAAGACAGGGACAGAGATGGGGCTAGAATTGTGACCCATAGAGTCAGGGTCAGAGACCAGTGTGGTCATTCTTCCCAACCCTCCTCCGGTGTCTGAGTGCTCTCCACAACATCCCTCACGGTGGAGCCAGCCTCCGGGCAAGTGTTTGCAATGACGGTTTGCTCACTACAATCCTCCCAAGCCTGCCTACTCCATTTATTCAGTAACGTTCCTCCTGAGAGTGAACAAAATCTGCCTCCGTATTAACCCCCAATATTCGGTCTCCCTCTGCACACTTGCCCCCAACCCCTCTACCTTCAATGCAGCAGCCAGAGGGGTCTCTCAGCTTAAACCCAAAGTGCTCACCACGGCCCACAAGAGCCTGTGTCATCTGCTCACTGCCTCTCCAAACTCATCTACCCCTCCCTCCCTGGCCCCTACTGTCTTCCTTCTGTTCCAGAAAGATGACAGCCTCTTTGCTGCATTGGGCCTTTGCACAGACCATTCCCTCTTCCCAGAACTTTCCTCCGCAACTGTCTCTGGCTCTCGACATCACCTCAGAACCTCCGTGACTGCCTGCCTGAGGTGGTCCCTCCCCGTCTTCCCCGATCTCAGCTCCTTGCTGGCTCCTTTCATGGCAAATCATCAAAATTTGACTTTTTTCCTTTGCTCTCTGCCCTCAGCCAGTTGTTACCACACCCACTCTGGGGCTTTCCTCTCACATGGGTCCCCTAGACCCTGACCTGTCTGTAGAATGCTCCAAGCCTCTCTCTGGGGCATCCTATAAGGCCATCTACTACCTGGGAAGGTGGCGAAGGCCCCATCACCAGAGATGCTCAAGAATTTGATCAGATGACTGCTAAGGTCCTGTGTGACTTCGTGTGACTGTGAGCCGTGTATGATTCTAAATTTCCTCAGTCTATTGTTCAAAGACCATTGTTGCATATTTGTATGATTCTTCCCTCCAGATTTTCTTTCTACCTGAGTCTGGCTGCCTCATGGGGATATGGTTCCCTCAGGCTTCCTGCCTCTTTCCTTTTCTCACCCTCCCTCCTCCCAAGACCCCACCTCCACCTGGCCATGGCCTCCTGGGGTCACAGTGGCTGGTGTGGGTGCTGTTTCTCATCATGGACCACACCCAGGACAAAGCCAGCTTCTCCCACTGATGTCGGCCGCCTCTCATGGCTGAGCTTTGAGGTGAAATTAACTAGACACTCTTGTCCCCTGGGGGTGGGCCTGGAGGTGGGCACACATGCACCTCAAAGGTCCTGCTTTCTAAGGAGCCATATTCTCAGGGTCGCTCACTCCTCTGCAGGTTCACTGGCTCCAACCCACATGAGGATAGGACTTTACCACACCCTCAAGGGCCCCCTTCTGCTAAAGGTTTAGTGTACACCAAGTCTGATGTACACTACACTAAATCTACCTAAGTGGAGAGAAACCATGCCCCCCTTTTTTTCTGAGGTCTTCTGGATCCTAATCCCAGCAGTGTGTGTGGGACTCTTGAACAAGCACATACATACTTACACATGTGAACATGTGCACATTCACACATGCACGTATGCACACGTGCAAGAACAAGACAGCATAAGCTAGACTCATATGAAGAAAACACATACATTTCCATCCCTACACAAGGGGTACATTTACAGTATCATGGAGACCATATAACTACTGTTCTGGATAAAAGAGCTCACTACCAGCAAAGGGGGCTTTGGGTCTGCACAGATTGCCTGGGTCTGCACAGATTGCCTGGGTCTGTTTTTGTCCTTAAAACATTTAGATACAATTATCTGACAAATCTCACTAGAGAATGAAGCCATATTAAGGGAATGAGAAAATGTATCCTTTTAGTGCCTGGATTCAGCTGTGCCTGAAGTCCTCTATGCCCAGGACTTTCCAGTTCAAACACATTTCTCCCTCCCTCTTTTATATTTGTTGAAGCCCGTGTGAGTTGCATCATGCCATTCAAACCCACAGTAAATCCTGACTTAACACATTTGTAGATACACATCTGCTTCTTCCCTTCTGATGACTACTCAAGGGTCACATGACCACATTGGAAACATAACAGACATCAGAGCCACAGGAGAGCTTAGAGTTCATCAATTTAACCTCCTTCCTGGGAAGTCTGGGGAGGCTGTGCCCCAGAGAAGGAGAAGGACTCATCCAAGGCTACACGGTGACTTGAACCCCACTTATTTTCCTCTTTCATTTCATATCTTTTAGGTTTGTTGAAATTTTCTACTCTGGGCAATAGCCGTTTAAAAAAAGACTAAACAAAATCACCTGATAAGTTTGTTTAAACTATAGATGCCTGATGCCCTCCCTAGATACTTAGGGTCAGGGGCTCCGGGATGGAGCTGCCTGCGGGTGGCTGGCTAGAAATGGAAACAACTGGACTAGATGGCTTGAAGGTACTTTCTACCTGAATTCTATGAGCTGTGACCTCCACCCCATCCTCTGGAGCCCCAGCTCAGCCCAGACATGACCCTCACAACCCTAGGTGCTTATCCTGCTTCATCTTGTTTCATCCCCTCAGCAACCACGCAGGGGGTGTTACTGCCCCCATTTCCCGGCTGCGGAGCGTGAGGCTCAGAAGGGGAGGATGACTTGCTCAAGGCCACACAGATGGGAAAGGGCAAGGCTGGAGAGCGCACGCAGTTCTGCATCCTCTCCCATTGAGATCGGCTGTTCCAGCTCGCAGCCTCTGGGGGCAGCAGCGAGTCGCATTCTTTGGCCCCAGTGCCCAGCACCCAGTAGGTGCGGGTGAGTGCCTGGCCCTGGGCTTCTTACTGCAGGTCCACTTTCACCGTTGGTGCCCACGACAACCCCGTGAGGAGGTTTGGAAAGCGCCATTTTCCAGCTGAGGAAACAGGTTCAGGGAAGGGAGGTGGCTCGCCCAGGACTCACAAGGACAGGAATTTGGGTCCCCAGGGAAGGACCTTTCTACCATGTCACTTGAGGCCAGCTGGTGGAGCAGGAGAGTCCTTGGGCTAGAATATCCTGTTTATTCCTCAGCCTCTGCTGTTTGAGTTGGTTGTAACCCCTGGTGCATTGGGCCCGTGTCAACCTGGAATATGGTCCAGGAAGCACAGATGGGTGCCCACTTGGCATCAGGCTGGGAGCACCAGCAGAGAGCTCCAGGTCACCCAGTGTCCATCTCCTCCGGTCGCCCACCTGCAGCTCAGTAGGGACCTGTAAGCCTGTCCTCCACATGAACGCGTCCAGAGCAAAGTAGGGGTAGGGCTGGAGGCTTCGGGAGCTAGTTTTCCTCACGCTGACTGTGGTCCCACCATCAGAGCACAGAGCAGGGAGAAGGTGGCAGCCCAGGTGCCCAAGCCTGGGCCTGGGACGTGGAAGATGCCGTCCAGCAGAGCCTTGGGCCGGTCAGCAGACGCCCCTCCCTGGCTGTCTGTGCCCAGTTCTGCAAACACATGAGGTCCCTTTTGCCTTGGTTGTGGGCACAGAGCTGAGGGCTGTGCTGAAATCTTGTGAAGAGAGTTTTTCCCGCCTCAGGAACACAGCCCAGGGGGCCAAGTGTGATGTAATGACCTCAGACCCGGTGTTCACCCCAGGCCTTAGCTGTCTCATCGTAAAATGGGTAAACACCCCCGCGCCTGGATCCAGGTTGCAAAATGGAAATTAAAAGGGTACCGAGGGGTCGGTAGTCAGACCCCGGCTCTGGAGTTGGGCAGGCTGGGATCGAATCCTCTCTCGTTGCCTGTTGCTGGCTGTGCTGCCTGGACAAGGGGCTTCATCACCCTGAGCCTCAGGTTCCCCTACCTGTGAAATGGGACTAATGATGGGACTTTCCTCCCAGGCATATTGTGAGGATGCGGTGGGATAATGTGTGGTAGGCCCCTGATACATGGTAACAACAGTGATGATGATGATTATAATTATTGCTGGTTTCTGGTCACTTCACTCCCCTCCAACTCAGGTCTCCCATCTGTATGCGGCCCCGCCCCACAGGGTTATGGAGAAGATTAAATGAGAAGATTAAGCATCCAGTATGCTTAATGCTTAGTCAACGGCAACAGCATTTCTTATTTTTGTGTGCAGTAAAGACCAGATGAGCTAAAATGGTCTCAGGCCTCCAGTATACCAGTGTCTGGAAATTCTGACTCCCTTAGGTGCTGGTGTACAGCCCTTGGCAGGTGTGATTCCTCACTGAGCCTCAGTTTCCCTTACGGGGCCAAGTAAGGGAACTCTAAGAACTATGTTCCCAATTACAAGTCTGATTGATTGTAGGGACTGGATGGAGCGTTCTGCTGAGAAGCCTTCCCAGGCAGCTCCTGGGCTTAGAGGGCATCATTGAATAGTAATGATTAGCAATTGATTAGTAATGATTAGATTAGGGCATCATTGATTAGTAATGATTAGTAATTGATTAGTAATGTCTGCCACAAGTTCAGGAGGGGAGAGTGGACAACCGCACATTTGGCGGTGCGGGACCAGGTCATCTCTAAAGGTCCCTCCAGCTGGTGATGGGCACATTGACACCACATGTTCATGGAGGGTGGGACTCTGGGACCTGCCTTGTGCTGGGGTATGGAGGAGGAGACCCCGATCTGGGTTCCAGTCTTGGCTCTGTTAATAACCTGCTTTGTGACTTGGAGCAAGACACTCATTTTCTCCTAGGGTCTCCGTTTCCTCTAACTACAAAATGAGCAGAGGTTCCCTGCTAGACAGCTGAGCTCTCAGGACTCTGAGAGGTGGTCAGGAACATCTGTGGGCTACTTGCTACATTCCCACCTGTTGGGGCACCCCATGCTCTTGCTCTGAGCAGGAATCCCACCAGCTCCTAGGGCACAGTGATAATCGTCCCTGCTCTGAGGCCATGAGGGCCAGGACCACAGGGCATCATCCCCAGGGCCTGACACACAGTAGATGCTCAATAAATATTTATTACAGTCTGCAGAAGCATTTTTCTTTATTGCTGATCAATCAAAATATACACATTTAAAAATTCATGCATTTTATTTATAACAGCACAATAAGCTTGCTCTTAGTGTCAGCCTTGGCTGTGCATCCCAGACTTTTCCCTTGTTGGCTGTGTGACAGCAGGCAAGTACCCTAACCTCTCTGAGGTCTGGGGTTTTTAACCATAAAATGAGAACTAGAATGTCCTCTACCTTAGAAGAGCTGCTGGGGGAACTAAATGAGGAAATGTCAGTAGAGAGCCCAGCCCAGCCCTGGCTGCAGAAGGTGCTCCATGAATAATTGTGATCATCATCATTACTATTACTACAATAAATAGTAGTGAGTGGTGACCTATCACAGCATTTAGGAGCCCAGGAAAATAGGAGGGTGACAAGGGGCAGTGTGTACAGTTCTCAAAAGCATGCTAGGCCTGGGTTCAAATCCTGACTCTGCCACTTACTAGCCTTGTGACCTTTCCCTCTCAGAGACTCAGCTTACTCACCTGTAAAGTGGGCACAATGGGTCTTCCTACCTCACTGAACCAGTCTGAAGGGTACACAAGTTAACATGTATAAACCTGGACACAATCTCTAAAGATGTTCTCCTCTTGCTCTTCCACTGGAATGGGGGCCCCATGAGGCAGGGCTTTTGTCTGTTTTGTTCCCTGATGTGTCCCCAGTGCCATAACAATGTCCTGTAATAGTAGCTGTTGAATACATGTTCCCTGACTTGTCATTGTTGTTGTTGTTGTTGTTGTTGTTGTTATTATAATACATAGATCAGGGATCTTGCCCACGGGTGACTTCCTGAGGGAGAGCCATGTTGCTCTGTTTTCAAGTACTTTGCTTGCACATCTGCCTCTCCCCAGACACTTGGCACGTTTGCTGCATTACGACCCATTGCTCCTTTCTCTCAGGCCCCTCCATGTTATGGTGACCCCAGGTCTGTGTAGTGGCTGAGAGCGTGGGCTTGGTTGGCCGGGGGCTTCTCCCCTCAGCTGTGGGCCCCTCTGAGCCTGTTGTTTCTCTTCTCTGGGCGCTAATGCCAGGCTGAGTGCTTCTCCAGGCGCCTGTGACGTGCAACAAGAGGATGACAGTCAGGTGGGCACAACTCGGGGTGCATCAGTGCCCCTTCCCGCCCAAACACTCTCCAAACCCTGCAGGGCCTGGGTATGGGGGCACGCAAAGGGTGCTGGCGGTGGGTAGGGAGGTTGGTACCCTCTGAGGACATCTGAGGTCCAGACAGGCTGGTCCAGGTCATGCCGGAAAGAGAAGTGATGACAACTCCTTGCACTGAAGGTATTTGTCTTTCAGGGACAAAGGTCCCAGCCACGAGGGTCGCGAGATGAATTTCTTATTGAAAATCTTCAGCGAGGCATTAAGGGTTAGCCGTCCCAGGACTAGGACATGCTACTCACCGCGTGACTGCTAATCCTCAGCCATGGCAGCTTCCTGTTCCCACTGACTCAGCCCTTAAGCTCCGAGCTGGTATCTCTTTCCAAACACGGCTCAGCCCCGAGTCGAGAAAGGTCTTAGGAGGTCATCCAGGCTCCTGAGATCAGAGAGGACGTGGACGGGGCTGAGGTTGCACAGAGGCAGGGGCAGGGCTGGCTGAGTCTCCGCGCTCCCACTCAGCTCCCAGGTTCCGCCCACAGACTCCCCTCCCCCACCACTTCCCTCACAATGGCAGACATATGGAAGGGCACCCACGTCCCATCCACCAAATGGAATTTCTTCATGTTGCTATAAAAAAAGCTGAAAGAATTGTCATTTTACTTTTGAAATCAGTCAGGCAGGAATAATTCACCCCATTTATAATAGGCTCGCATTTCTCAGACTTGAATTGCTTCCTTGGGAATTCTTGCCAAATATGAAAGATCAAAGTAACAACTGTTTTCAAACATATTGTCATTTTCATGACTGCAAAATATAACAATTAACAAAGTTGTTATAAGGTTACAGTCTGAAGACCTTTAATTTAAACTTCAAGATTTTGACATTTTTCTGATTTTGAAGGTGACACATTTTGTTTTTTTTAGCTTGCAAACATTTTCCTAAGCCCTGGACTCTGTGTCTGGAACACCTATTGGGTTAAACAACTCCCCCAGGTGCCGGCCCCTAGAAAATGAAGAACTACTTCTCATGGACTGACCGATGGACAGGCGGCTCGTCCCACACCCCTCCCAGGTTCAGGTCTTCTTCCTCCTGCCGCATGAAATGTCCCCTGAACACTTTGCCCAAATCTCCCAGAGAAGATTCAGCACACAGTTGAAAGGAACGTTCAGCGGGTCTGGCTCCTTCCCCGAGTCCCTTGAAGTCCGGACACCTTATCTTTTTTCACCTTGGGTCCCTCAGAGCAAGATCTCATTAGAGTAGGAATCAAATGATGTTTGTGGGAGGGAAGAAGAGAGAGAGGATGGAAAGAGAGGGGAAGGGAGGAAAGGAAGGAGGAAAGAAGAAAGAGAGGAGTTGGGAAAGGGAGGTCAGCTACGTCCTATCAGATCAGATCTCTGAGGTGAGGGATCGCATCATCTCCGAGGTCCCAGTGACCAGCACAGGACCTGGCTTGGCTAACTGGCATTGGCTGACTGTCTGAATGAATGAATGAATGGGCAAAAGAATGAGGTTAGCAGCCCATTGACATGAGTGAGTTCTGAATCCCTCCCTAGTCTTAGCTGACCTCCCAGAATTTGACCTCTTGTCTGTCTTCACCCTGTGTCATCTTCCAGATCCTTCCTGCTAAAGTGAACTGGGCCCCTCATCCACCTATCTAGCCCTTCATTCATTCATTCATTTAACAAATGTTAATAGTTTTGTGCTGGGACCACTCATCCATTTGATAACTGTTTATTGGGCACTTCCTGAGGGCCAAGCCCTATGTCAAAGATGAATGAATCTTGGTCCTTGTCCCAGAGATGGGCCACCCTCCAGAGCAGTAGATGAGCCACTGAGATCAGCTCATGACTGTAGGAAAGTGTAATCTCATTGTTTACTCCTCCAAACAACCAGAGGCAGGTAATATATTATCCCCATTTTATAGACAAGGAAACTGAGGCACAGAGAGGGAAAGTGAATTGTTCAGGGTCACTCACCTAGTAAGTGGCTGAGCTGGGATTAAAACCTAGGTAACCTGATCCCAGAGCCCATGCTCTGAGCCACTTACATCACACTGTCATTTACATCTTAATAACTGACATCCCTCTTGGACTGTCTGAGCCCTTCAAGGGTAGGAAGCACTCTGATTCATCTCCGTTTCCCTAGCATCACTCTGTGTCAGAGGGGTCACTCCATAAAAGTTTGTTCGTTGAAGGAATGTGTGTTAGCCCTTTCCCCTCTGCTAGACTGGGGCTCCTTCAGGTCAGGGACCACGGTTCTGCCATCTTTGTGTCCCCAAGAGCCAGCGAGGGCCTGGCTTGTGGTAGGTCCCAATAAGCACTACATTGAATTAAAGTGAAAAGAGCAACTTAATCAAGTTTGACCAACTGGCTGAATAGATGAATGTAGGGGATGAGATCCAGAATCTAGCAAGAAGAATCCAGAATTCCATCCATCCATCCTCCCACCCTTCCATCCATCCACTCATCCCATCATCCATTCATTCATCACATTTTTTTGGAACTACTGTTCTGGCCCTGCCCCATGCCAGGCTCTGGGGTCCCAAAGAGCACTCGTGTGTGCCCACCCTCAGCGCCCACCAGCAGTGGGTGGAGGCAAACATACATACTGACAACTATTTTCCCCAAAGCAGGTAATGTTCTTGAAAATGTTCTGTACATTGAAAACTTCATGCAAATGGTCAGAATTTTCCCTCCTCCTGCCTTGGCTTCTGTCCCTGGCACAGAGCCTGGTCCTGAGGAAAGCCTTTCATAAACACTAAATTGGGTTGAATTGAGCACTTTGGGACATGAAAGAAGAAACAATATGACATTATGGTATAGCTGGAGATAATACAGATAATACAAAAGACCGATGTTGGCAGAATCCCCAAACTTGGGGTAGCTCTGAGTGTGTTTGTCTCACAGGGCTTTCGATAATTAGCCAGACCTCAGCTGGAACCCTAACCCTGCTGCTGACCAGCTGTGTGACCTTGGGCAAGTTACACAGACTCTCTGAGCCTCCATTCCTCATTTGCAAAGTAGAGCTCACGATAGTGCATTTGATAAAGTTGGTGTGAGGATTAGGTGAGATTTAAGCCTGAAGGCAGTTAGCCCAGTGTCTGGCACATGGTGAGTACTCAGAAAAGCTAACTCTGCCCAGGGGAAGGATTAAGGGTGAGAAAAAGGGCGGGGTCTCTTTCCTGACCCTACTTCTTACAGGTGGTGATTTTAGGCAAGTCAGCTCTCTGAACCTCTTCTCTAAAATCAGATGCTGACCCTGGCTGGGAGGCACTGGGGATGCACTGAATAAAAAGGAGAATAAAATGTCCTGGAGCCTTACGTGGTGGCCACTGAATTAAAGGGGAGGAAAGTGCAGAGAAAATAGCAGAACTCTTTGTCTTTCCTCACGGGACACATGTCTTGTGGGGTCTCTCTCACTATCATTCTCAGGCTTCTTGTCTCTCTGGACCATCCCCAGGGTCTCCTCTCTGGCTTCCTGGACCTGCTTTGCACCAACTCCTCCCAGTGCCCAGAGCCAGGTCTGACGATGTCACACCCTGCAAATCTCCCCCATCTGGCAGGACAGGAATAAAGGCACAGACGTAGAGAATGGACTTGAGGACACGGGGATGGGGAAGGGTATGCTGGGACGAAGTGAGAGAGTGGCATGGACATTTATACACTTCCAAATGTAAAATAAATAGCTAGTGGGAAGCAGCTACATAGCACAGGGAGGTCAGCTCGGTGCTTTGTGACCACTTAGAAGGGTGAGATAGGGATGGTGGGAGGGAGACGCAAGAGGGAGGGGATATGGGGATATATATGTATACATATAGCTGATTCACTTTGTTATACAGCAGAAACTAACAAAACATTGTAAAGCAATTATACTCCAATAAAGATGTTAAAAAGAAAATCTCCCCCACCCTTCAGGGAACATCCCCTATGAGACCCTCAATGATCCTCCCTGCTGGCCCTTCTTACTTTCCTGCCTGTGGTTTTTGAATAGGTCTCTTCCTTTTCCACACACACACACACGCACACACACACACACACGATTGTCAACTCTGAGAGGCCAAGGTCTGTTTGAGATTCTTCTCTTGTTTCCCAGGATGGCTTACACAGAATGAGCTGAAATGTGTTTGTCAATTGCATCCGTCAGGATTATTTGTGTTATTTGTAACGGAAAACACTACCCAAACTGACTTAAGTGTAAAAGGGAGTCATTGGCTCCCGTTAACTCAAAGGTCAATGGATTTCAGGCATGGCTGAATCCAAGTGCTCAAAGGAAAATTTCAGGATGGTTTCTGTCTGTGACTTGGCTCTGCCTTCTTCTTCATTGGCTTCATTCTCAAACCGACTCTCCCCAAGGGGTAGCAGAGACGACACCAGGCTCACATTCTCTCTTAACAACCCTAGCAGAAAGAGCATTATCTCTCTCCTAATACCTCTTCCAAAGTCTAGGGCTGATCTGCATTGGTCCGGCTGGGGTTACATGCCGAGCTCTGAGCCAATCACAGTGGCTGGGCTGAAGGAATACATTGATTGGCCAATATGAAAACATTATGTCTGCAAAGGCGGCAGAGATGGAATGGTGGGCAGGGCAGGAGGACGGGCAGGGGAGGATGGCCAAGGAAGAGCTTGTTTCAAGGAGGAGGAAATGATGTCTGTGCTGCCATCAAGGAAGATGAGGCTGAAAAGGGCCCGCTGGTTTCTTCCACGTGGAGATTGTTGATGTCCTGGTGAGTCCTGAGCTGGTAGGGTGACCAGTGAAACTGGGTGGGCAGAGGGGTAAACGTGTCCCAAGCAAGCGTGCTGCTCAGGGGGTGCCCTGTGGGACAGTAGCATCAGCGTCTCCAGGGAGCTTTGAGGAAATGCAGACTCTCAGGCCCTGGCCCCGACCAACCCACCAGAACCTGCATTTTAACAAGAGCCCCAGGGCTTTTGCACCTGTTCCAGGCTGAGAAGCCCAGCTCTGGGGAAACCTGGCTGTGAAGGGGGAGAGGGAGGGGAGGAGGGAGCTGGAGGGAATGTGGCATTAAGAGAGGAACCTTGATTCTTCCTTAGGAGGGAGAGTCTGAGACGTGTTCAGCTGTGCATTCTTAACAAGGAGAAAAATTAACTTTCTGTTCCCAACATGAAACTTCATTTGTATTTTGCAAGACCCTGTTTCAGATTTGCATAAATCAGATTCACATAGATGTGACCTGAATGTATTTGCTGCCTGAAGGAAGGAACGTCGTGGTGGTGGTGTATCCTGAGAGTCTCCCACGGCGAGTCCTTTGGTGCCTGGAGGCCTCCCTGGGATTATTGATTCTGGACCAGGGACACCTGGCCCCGCAGAGACATGGGGAAGAACCAAAGGCCACTCCAATTCCCTCTTCTCTCCCTTCTTTGTCCCCCCATCTGGCTCCACGTGACTCTGCTCCAGGCCCATGGAAACCCTCGGGGTGTTCACAGAGATGGTGCTGGCAAAAGGAGGTTGACAAAACAAATGCTGTCACATGTGTCACTGGGCCAGAAGAGCACATGAGCCACCACAGTCAGGGTGTCTTCAGGCCGGGGCCCAAGGGGCACGAGGGAGGCCTAGAGAGGACTGGGCTCTGGGGTCGCTTTGTGTGGGGTGTGGGGAGAGCCCTGGGGGCTTGGGACCCTCCCGTCACTGCGGGTTCCCAATGGCCTGACCTGGCACCTCCAGGATGTGGTCTCTTGGCTGCCACCCCATGAGTCCCCCCGACCCCCAGGATAGAGTTGTAGAACCAGGCAGTGGTGAAGGGGCCCAGCTTCATGAATCCCAATTCCCTGTGGTACCAGTGGGGAAACTGAGGCCAGAGCAACACGGGGGACTCAGCAAGGATGTGGCAGGGTAGTGCTGGGCCAGAACGAGAACCTAGGGCATCTCTCCTCCCTGAGGCCCTGGGCACCCTCCCTCTTCCAGCTCCTCCTGCTCTCTGCCAGAAGACCTGGGTTCTAATTCACTCTACCTCCTTCCAGCTGTGTGGAAGTCGGCTAGGCAGCGAACCTCTCTGAGCCTCAATTTCCTCATCTGCAAAACAGGGTTACTTCCTAGGATGGTTGTGAGGACCACATGGAATGGGCCATATAAGGAGCACAGCACAGGGCTGGGCAGAGACTAAGAATAAACAAACAGCTAAGGTCTATTACCTATCGTAATGGTATTGTTATTATTATCCCTATTTTTCAGATGGGGAGACTGAGGTTAAGTGTCTCAGTAGACTGCAGAATTGGGATCTGACTCCCAACCCACACGTTTAGTAGCATCACTTCTCTGAGCCTCAGTTTCCCATCTTTAAGATGAAGCTAATTACACTGACCTTGAGAGATGGCTTTGAAAATTAAACGAGATCATGAAAGCCAAGTGCTCAGCACAGTACCCGGCATTAAAAAAATAAAAAAAAAAATGCTGCTTTATACAAATTATCTTCACAGTGTAAGAAACATGAATTTGCGGGGTCATGGCTCCACCTTGTGGTATCATTTGGGAACTGCACATCTATCACACAACCTGGGCCAACCCCATGGATTCTTCTTTCTCCTTCCTCATGGGGCCAGGAGGGTAGGGGGGTTGGGGGGAGTGGAGAGGAGGGTGACTGAAGCTCATGGAGTCTCCAGCCCCTGTGATTGTGGGAGCTCATCTATGGGGAACAGGAGTGAAAGGGGGAGGGGGGTTGACAGTGTGTTCTCACAGCCCTTTGCATTTTCCCTCCACATCTTTGCACCAGTTCTTCCCTTTGCCTCGCAGTTTTTGGACCACCCACCGGTGGAGGCAGTTTGTGACACTGTCCCAGGCTCTGCATCTAGGCTTTCCTCATGCATTTTCTCAGGATTATCCTATAAAATAGCCACTATTCTCACTCCCATTTTGCAGAAGAAGAAACTGAGGTTCGGAGTCAGTGGGAAGGGTAGCATTTGAACGTAGATCTACCTGACTCCAAAGCTGTGCCCTTCACTGCACACCAAAGTGCCACAACAGGTGTCACCCACTCGCTGAAACACACAACTGCATCATGAAAGTCTCATGTGAAGAAAGGGTTCAGGGCTTCAATTGTGTGGGACCAGCAGGCCCGACATTCCCACCCACTGGGAAGGCCCTGGGATTCCCAGGGCCTTTGAGGCCAGGATTCTGACCTTCTGGAATTCTAAATGTGTATTATCTTACGCTTCAATTTTATCCTTTCTAGGCAGATGCTGAAGTGTACCTTATACACTGAAAAAGCGGCTTTGGAGCAATTTTCTTATACAGGAAAGGAAGGCAGAGTACAGAGGAGCAGGATTGGGGGATACAGGATTAGAGGGTTACAGGCAGCTTCACTAGTAGCACCTGTTCATTCTGAGTCCTAAACAGCTTGGAGCCAGCCCTTCAGCCTGGCTTATGCATCTCACTGGAATGCCGTTGCCGTACTGGGTGGAACATCTCCTCGGCCTCAGTGGTCCTCAGAAATACGCAGACCCTAGGCTGCAAATCAGACCAACTGCCTGAAGGGGGAGGACGTTCACTCCTGTCCCTCCCCCATTAGAGCCTCACTCTTTTGGTTGGGTTCTTAGAGGCTTTCCTGCCTCAATCAGTACCCACCCTGGAGAGGTGTTTCATCTGATCAGTTCTGAGCAAACCCAAACCCAAGCTCTAACGAAGGGACTATTTGCAGTTTGGCTGTGAGAGATCAATGGTGGGTAAACCAAGATGGCAGTTTCTTGAGATGGGGTCAGAGGGCTCCACAGTGACTCACCTGGGCTTAACATCCTTACCGTGGTCCTGGCAGGGTTCCCAAGCTGATCCTAGTGATAAGAGGGCTGCTGGGTCTCTGCAACTGACAGCAAAGAGAGACATTAGAAGAGGCCACCATGAGAAAGACCTGTAGCGGCCACAGTTTTGTCAAGGGCCTCCCTGGCCTCTGGTCTTGTCCCGCTCCTGTTTCCCCAGCCCTCATCATTGATGGAAAGATCTTTAGAGACTGTGCATGTTTTATAGATGGGAGAAGAGAGGTCCAGAGAGAGGATGGGACTGGTATAGGGTCACCAGAAAGCTGGTAGCTGAACTGGGATTTGAACCCAGGTCTCCGGATGCCCAGGCCAGGGCATATTTCTGGTCATGTTCTCTGGCTTTCGCAATAATCATGGAGAATTCCAGGGAAGCAGCAGGAGGGCTCACAGATAAGTCAGGCCCTCCCTGGCTCCATAGGGAAACTATAGGCTGCCCCTCCTGCTTGGCAGGGATCCCATCTCCTTCCTGCCTCCTGCCTGGGACCCAGTCTTGGTGAGAAGC
Organism: Eubalaena glacialis; assembly: GCF_028564815.1. Taxonomy (NCBI): domain Eukaryota; kingdom Metazoa; phylum Chordata; class Mammalia; order Artiodactyla; family Balaenidae; genus Eubalaena; species Eubalaena glacialis. Next base: position 26,553,326 of record NC_083728.1, read on the forward strand.
CCAGAGGAGGTAGAGGCAGCTTGAAAGAGGCTATTGATGACAATCCAGAAGCTTGGCCAGGACAGCGCTCCTTCTTTGTCCAGCCCAGGCCCCCACAGAGGGCATAGGGGGTTTGGGGATGGAATGGAAGCACAATGATTAAACAAATTCCTTTAAGCCTCAGAAATCAGTTGGCTCTACTGGAAAGCTCCTCACAGTAGATCAGTGGAGTATCCCAAGAATCTCACCACAATGCTCTTTACCATAAAGTGGGATAGGCTGGAAACTTAACCATAATATGAACAACAGCCTCACCAAGGAAAGGGACTGGCCTAGAAACCTAATGGAATGAGATATTCCAATTAACTGACCACCATAGTGAAATATTTTAGGAATCCATCATGTAGTCTTCCCTACAGGGTGAGATAGCCCAGGAATCCCATAACACTGATCATTATGGAATAAAAAATTTCAGCAATTTCACTAAAAGATTAATCATCATAGAGTAGGTGATTCCAGGAATGTCATGACAGAACTCTTCGCCATGGAGTAGGTTAGTTCAGGAGCTCCACCTTGACACTTCTGACTCTGGAGTGGGCTGTCCCGGGAACCCACTCTAACACTCATCACTATGGAATGGGCTGCTCCAGACATCTCTCTCTAGGAAGAGTCACTATGGAATAAGACAGCCTGGACGCCCACCGTCACAGTCATCACTATGGAATGGGAGATCTCAGGAACCCTACTGTGACACTTGTCCCTGCGGAGCTGGTGTCCACGAAGCCAGCTTCAGTGCTCAATGTTGATCAAAGCATGGAATCTGTGTCCGGTGGGCTCTCTGTGGTCCCAAGATTTTACACCTGCTTTCAGGGCTCTTGAGGAAGAACAGTTCAACATGAAGATGGAGTGGGGACTGGGAGACAGTGGGGGTAGGTATGATAAGAAAAAACTTACGTTCAGTCAGCCAGTTAATGAAAGAGGCTGGGAAGTGTTTGTCCTGGGAAAAACCAGAAAGTCCATGTTAACTGAGCACCTACTACACCAAGTTCTGCGTCTCTCATTTAATCCTCACAACAACCTCGCAATATAGGGACCATAGGCAAGGAAGAGAAGACTCAGAGACATGAATGGCTTTGCCCAGGTCATACAGGATGCTGGTGGCAGAGCTGTTCCTAAAATCTGGACTTTTGACTTTTATCCTGAACAGCTGAGTGCTGGGAGCACAGGAGCTGTTAGTCCCAAGGTCCCTGAAGTTCTTACTTTGTGGAGCAAAGCACATTCCCCATAAATCAGGACTTCCCATTAGTTAGAGGGGGCTGGCAGTATCATGTTAATGCTTAAAAGAAGCTCAGAGGGGAAAGATGCATTTAAGACCACCATGAACCACTCCTCCATTCTGGGGTCCCCATGTACTGTGATGCCAAGTAACTAGCTTGATTGTTTGTTTTAAACATTTAAATCAAGGGCAAAGGGGAATAAACCACTAGTTTTTTCGTTCCTCCTCTGCGCTGGACAAATAATCAGACATCTTCTCATCTAGTCATTGTACTATATTACATGCGTGCCAAGATATCATTTATGAAGATACACATTATTTAATATGTCAGTAAGAAAAAATTTTAATTCCCAATTGAACTGTGGCATACCACTGAATATAGGACACAAGCCAATTTTAGAAATGTTATAATGTGGGGAAAATGTGTGTCTTGGAAGTGATGCTCTATGATAACTTTATATGGGTATGATAATCATCCTCATCTGATAGATGAGAAAACTGAGATGTGAAGAGGTAAGGGGACTTGCCCAAGATTGCACAGTCAAAGCAGCAGCTAAGTCTGCCTGTCTCCAAAACCATGGCACATACACCTCTCTTGATGGGACAGCAGTGGGCACATTTGCTTGGCCAAGGAGACTCCAGTGAGTGATGGGGCGGGGCCACCATTAGCTGCTCATACCTGAAAATCCAGGCAGTAATATGGCTCAGATGATGGGGGCACTCTGGAGAGAGCAGAGTGGAGGTTCCTAAATAACTCAAGTGAGTGGACATCTGATGAAGAGAGAGGGAGAGAGTTGGCAATGAGAAGGGAGGACAAGAGATTAAGTTGACTGAAACACAGACTCATAAAACTCATTCATTTGTCCCTGTCATACACAGACTTATCCAGAGGAGGGAGATTATTCCCAAACTGTTGGAAAATACACTGTAGCCCCAATGCCCTACCATCTTCTAGCACAAAAGAGTGGAGCATTCTCACCTTGGCAGGTAGTAACCCATCCATCCTTCCATCCATCCATCCATCCGTATGTCCTACTTGCCTCCCTTACGATCATCTTTCTCCTCATCTTCCCATTTACCCACCTATCTATCCACCTAATATTCCCTCCCTCCCTTCCTTTTATCCATCCACCCTCCATCCATCTCTATAATTTCCTTTTTTCTTCCTTCACCCATTCAATTAATACATATATTGTCTATACACACCTCTCCACCATCCATCTTCCCACACAACAGTAATAGACCCTTCTTTTCTTCCATTCACCCACTCACCCACCTGTCTATATATGTACCCTTTCACCCATTCATCCTTTTATCCAACCATCCTCTCTTCCTTCTTTCATTATTTTATCCATTCTTCTTTCCATCCATTCATCCATCTATCCCTCCATCCCTCCATCATCTTTCATCTTTTCAGTTTCTCTTATATCCATCAATCATTTTATCTCTTTCCTTTGTCTTTCCACCTATCCATAAATCCACTTATATTCCCTTTCTTCCATTTTCCCCTCCTTCCATCATATTCTGTTCACACTTCCTTGTATTTATCCATCCACGCATCCATCCATCTATCCACCTACTCTTCCATACATATTTCCACTTATTTATATTTATACTTTTGTCCTTTGTTCCATTCATCGATGTTCTTCTCTTTCATCTCCAGTTCATATTCCAACAAAGTATATTTGGAGTACCTCCTCTGTGCCCAACTAGGAACTATGAGACAAACACAAGAAAGAATATAATACAGAGTCCCTGCTCTCAAGGAGCTTCTGTTAGTGGAAGAAACAGCCAAGAAGCAGACAAGTACTACACAGTCTGCTACAAGTGATGGATAGGTGTGCGTGGGAGTCCTGAGGAGGGAGTCGTTCTACCTGGAGAGGTCTGAAAAGGCTTTGGGGGGAACTAACCATTGGAGTCACACCTTGAAGGGGTGCAGGAATTTTCCAGGTGCAGAAGGAGGGTGTGGGAAGTCATTCGGAGCAAAGCTATAATGTCTCAAAAGGGCCTGGAGCGTATGGGATGATTGAGATCAGCTGGCTGAAGCAGCATGAGGGCGACAGAGGAGAATAAGGCTGGGGCAGTTGCAGGAAAGACCTTGACTGCCAACCTTGGGGGTTTGAACTTGATCCTCCTACAGAAGACTCTGAGCAGAGGTGTGATTCAGAAAAACCTTTCTGGAAGCCGTGAAAGGGAGAAAACAGGAGTGGGTGTGTGGCTACTGCAATAGTCCAAGCCAGAGAGCAAGTCTCAGGTCCATAACACAACTTACTTTTCAGGATGCTCAACTGTTGATTGATGATGTAGAACCAGAATTGGACCACTGAGCACAGGTGAAATACAGATGAGCAGAGGCCTCCCGCCTTCCAGCCCAGCCCGACCTCTGACTGGTTGTATAAAACTGAGTGGTTCTATCAGAGGCTTTTATAAACACAATGCAAATCATCCTCTCCCACAGGTGTAAACTGCTTAACACACATTAGTCCCTCAGTAAATGTCCCTTCCCCAGGAGCAGGGACCTGGACAAAGGACAGGACAGCAAAGCTCTGGGAGACTGGAGAGTCCAAAGACAAAATCGCCTGCTCTGGCTGCCTCTCTCTACCTTGGTTGCTTCTCTGTGCCTCCAGCTGCAAAGCCTTTCCAGCTAATCTCTAGGGTCTGCCTGGGGCCCACTTTGTCAAACTCACCATGTTGGGTAGAGAGCTCTGCAGGATCTGTTTCAGCATGGCTTCTATCACTGCAGAGAGCAGGCCGGGGAAGGGAACAGGGACATTCAAAATAATGACAATTATCGCTAATGGTTACAAAATGTTTCCTCCACTCCAGGGACTAGCCTAAGTACTTGGCATATACTAACTCAAATTACTATAATATTAAAAACACAGATTGCTTGAATCCCAGCACCACTACTTCCTGGCTGTGTGACCTTGCCCAATTTACATAACGTCTCTGTGCCTCTCATGTGTAATATGTAAAATAGAGTTGCTGTGAGGATGCAGTGAGTGAAAGAAAGAGATGGGCTAGAGGACATTCAACCCCTCACCAGCAGGGCTTCTGCCACCTCACAAACAGGTGGTGTCTTTTACATTCTTTGTGACTTGATTTAAGGCACATAGAGGGCATTTCCTCTTGGAAATCAGCTTCCAAGATAGAGGTTGCAGAATAGCAGGTTGCAGCCCAAATGAGGTCCATAGGCGTGTTTTCTTTTTCAAGGACAGTCTTTTAAAACTTTACAGTTTTAAAAATTCAAATTTCCAATTTCTCTTTAAAATACAGAAAACTGACAAGACTGGGCCCACCTTCCCACATGGCCACAGTCAACTGGAGCTGAAGAGGAGCTGCCCTCTTCAGATGAGGCATATGCTGTCCAGTTTGCCACAGACCCCACCACTCTCTATTGCCTCCCTAAAAATGAAATTGAACTTGTATGCTGTACTTCTCTTAAACGGGGCTCCCTTACTAACTTATGCTAAATTCTTACCGCAATAGGCATTTAAGTTTGTGATCTCTATGCTAAGTTGTTGAATTCAGAATCTGAGAACTACAAAGTATCTCAGATACCAGGCAGTTGGGTTCTCAGGCTAGCCTGCCTATCTTTTAAAACTCATAATGAAATTTAACTGTAGCACTCCTGAGTTATAGCACCTATCTGTGACTTACAGCATCCTTCTCAACCATGAAATAATGACATTAGAGATCATCTTTAAGGTGGTGATTGGGCGCAGCCCAGGCTCTGGACATCTTTTTAGAGAATGGCCTGTTTGAAATATAGTGCTACAGAATCTGATTAACCCTTAGCTCATTGCTCTTAAATTAAGTAGGCATGCATTTTCAGACTTCATCTAGTGAAACAAGCTTAGGTTTTCAGGGTACTCCACAAAAATCTTTTTGTCAGTTTATCTTTTCACCCTTCAATCCATTCCTCCATCCATATGTCCATCCATCCTTGCATCCATCCAACCATCCATCCACTCATCATCCATCCATCCATCCTCCCAGCTACCCATCCTCCCACTCATCCTCCCACTCATCTATCCGTGCAACCATCTACTCATCCTTCTATGTCTTGTTCCCCAGTGTATCTCCAGGAACAACTCTGTAGTGGCTGGCTCAATATTTGTTGAATAGGACTTCCCTGGTGATCCAGTGGTTAAGAATCCACCTGCCAACGCAAGGGATACGGATTCGAGCCCTGCTCCGGGAAGATCCCACATGCCACGGAGCAACTAAGTCCGTGCGCCACAACTACTGAGCCTGCACTCTAGAGCCCGCACACCGCAGCTACTGAGCCCACATGCTGCAATTACTGAAGCCCACGTGCCTAGAGCCCGTGCTCCGCAACAAGAGAAGCCACCGCAATGAGAAGCCCGCGCACCGCAAGGAAGAACCAGCGCAGCCAAAAAGAAAAAAATTTTGTTGAATAAATAAAAGAACTACGAATCCATGTGTGTGTGCCTGAGAGTCTGTGTGTGTGTGCCTTGTGTCTGTGTATGTGACTGTGTGTGTGTGTGTGTGTGTGTCGGGGGTCTCTGGTGTACTCCTGTCTCCATGTGCACATCTGCAAAGTTCTGGGAAGAGGCCACATCTTTCCCCAAGGCAACCTCAGCCCCCCGTAAGTTAGCTCCCTATTCTAAGCCCCTTCTCTGTGAAGTCTCTCAATTTTCTTGGAGAGAATCACTGACTTGGGAAGACTGTCAGCCCTCCTGTGAGTGTCTCATTGTTCCTCAAAGACATCTTGAAATTCCTATGGGAACTGAGGGGACACTCCGAACTCCCGAGGAATGCTAACTTTTCCTTGTGAAATCTCTCTCTTTCTGAGAGCCTTTTTATTTGTTTCTAAAAGAATTCTCAGTGTTTCCTGACAGCTCAGTGTTTCCTCAGAAATACCAGTGTTCCATAAGCATGTCAGAAATAACAAATTCTGGAGAAGGTGTGGAGAAAACAGAACCCTCCTACGCTGTTGGTGGGAATGTATGTTGGTGCAGCCACTATGGAGAACAGTATGGAGGTTCCTTCAAAAACTAAAAATAGAATTGCCATATGACCCAGCAATCCCACTCCTGAGCATAATCTGGAGAAAATTATAATTCGAAAAGATCCATGCACCCCAAATGTTCACAGCAGCATTACTTACAATAGCCAAGGCATGGAAGCAACCTAAATGTCCATCGACAGATGAATGGATAAAGAAGATGTGGTATATATATATACAATGGAATATTATTCAGCCATAAAAAGAATGAAGTTATGCCATTATGGATGGACCTAGAGATTATCATACTAAGTGAAGTCAGAAAGAGAAAGACAAATACCATATGATACCACTTATATGTGGAATCTGAAATATGATACCCAGCAGGGTGATCACCTTGTCCCATTAGCCTGGGAATATCCTGGTCTCAGCCCTGAACTACCCTTCTCCCAGAAATCCTCTCAGTCCTGGCCAAACTAAGATAGTTGTTCATGCTACAATGACTTGAACATTTCTTGCAAATTCTTTGAGACCAATGATGAATTTGATGTCCGAGTAAACACATTGAATAAAATTTTCAACTAAGGAGAAATGAAAAAAAAAAATGATACAAATTAATTTATCTACAAAACAGAAACAGACTCACAGACATAGAAAACAAACTTATGGTTACCAAAGGGGTAAGGGGGTAGGGAAGGGATAAATTAGGAGTTTGGGATTAACAGATACAAACTACCATATATAAAATAGATAAACAAAAAGGTTCTACTATATAGCACAGGGACCTATATTCAGTGTCTTGTAATAAACCATGATGGAAAAGAATATGAAAAAGAATATATATATGTATAACTGAATCACTTTGCTGTACACCAGAAATTAACATGACATTGTAAATCAACTATACTTCAATTAAAAAAAAAATACATGCAAAAAAAAAAAAAAGAATGCCAGTGTCTCTGAGGAAGCTGCAGGAATCCTGTGGGAATTCCGGGGAACTTATCAACATTCCTAAGGAGTCTTGGCGTACCTGAGAATTCCTGGTGCTGGCTGACAGAAGGTCCACTATTTCTCTGGAAATGCCAGAAATAATGCCAGCACTCTCCCTCCCCCCGAGGGGCACCGAGGGAGTCTGGGAGCCCCCAGCCTTCACCTGGAGTCTGCACTGGGGCCTTAGGGTCCCACAGGCCAGGTGTGGGACCTTGAATGTATCCCTTCCTGTTGCTGGGTCTCAGGTACCCCCTAGGTACTGGCCTTAGCGGTGCCTCCCTGATGGACGGGAGGGTAACTTGCAAACTGTAAAGGGTGGTACCCATTGAAGGGGCTGTTATGGCCATGAGGATGGGTGTCTCTGTTGCTTTTCGCTCATCCTCAGTGTGACTCTCCCGGGGCCCATCCTGGGTAGAGAGGAATCAGAGGAGAGGATGCCAGGACCCAGAGTGGCAAAGGGGCCCAGCAAGGTCACACAGCAAATCAGGCTCCTCTGACCCTGAGGCCCTGTGGGCCTCTCCTAAGCCCACTCCCTTATCCCTCCCAGGCATCCAGGCTGTACCCAGTCACAAGGTGCTGGGCCAAGGGGCACGTGGGCTGGGCAGGCTGCCTGGGAGGGCTGGCTGGTCTGTGCCCTGCCTGTAGGCTCTTGGCCCATTTCACACCTCACTTAGCAGGAGGAAGACTAACAGCCCTGCCAGGGTGGGGTGATGCCAGGCCTGAGGGATAGGACAGCGTGACCAGGCTGAGTCAAGGGTGAGTGCACGCAGAGCCAAAGAGCCAGGATGGCCCCCTGGGTAAATCCCTTCCATTCTCAAGCCTCAGTTTGCACCATCTGTAAAACAGGCATATCAGGGTCTGGAGATGGCCATATGGGAGGGTTGGCAGGAGGGGTATCTGCTGATGGTGGGGCAAACCTGACTGGCCAGCTCTCATCCCCAACCTGCAGTCAGCTCTTCCCCAGAATCTGGATGCTGCACCTAGTGGGCCCTCCCTTTCTCTGACTGTTCGCAGCCGCTAGGGTTTATGTGGCACGTCACTCTACAGCCTTGGAAGACACACTATGATTCTTAATCAGAGCAACTTCCACCTGAGAGGGCTCCAAACCTTTTTGTTTGTACTGAGTTATAGAATTTTTAAAAACCATGTACCTCTCACACCTTTCTTGAAGCAGAGCGTACAGACATAAAGTGCACCATCATAAGCATAGAGCTGGGGGAACTGGTATAACATGAAGCTTCCCACGTATTATGGGCTGAATTGTGTCCACACCCCCCAAATTGATATGTTGACGCCTCACTGCCAGGACCTCAGAATGTGACTGTATTTGGAAATAGGGTCTTTAAAGAGATGACTAAGTTAAATGAAGTCATGAGGGTCAGCTCTAATCCAGCAAGACTGGTGTCCTTATAAGAAGAAGAGGATGGTGCTCAGGGAGAGAAAAGCAAGGCAGGGAATATAAAGGATTGAGAGGGAAGGAGAGAAATTTTAGACACAGAGGTCAGAGAAGACCTTACTGAAAAGGTGACTTAGAGAAGATTGCAGGGGGTAAGAGAGGCACCCATAGTTATGTCTAGGGGGATGAGCAATCCAGACAGAGGGACAGCATGTGCAAAGGCCCTGGGGTGGGAAAGGTGCTGGTGTGTTAGAGGAATAGTTAGGAGGCCAGCAAAGCTTTCTTGAAGCTGACAAGTGGTAAAAGAACATGGGATGGGGTCGGACAGGCAAGGAGAGAGATGTGCTTCTTTGCATCAACAATATGTATCTTGATTGAAATTTTTTTCAAATTCCCCCTTGACCATAAGGCACTAAATATTAAAAATAATCTTTTAGATTGTTATTGTAGGGTAGGAACACTTTTTTCTCTACCCTTCTAGGTTCTTTTGGTTGGTCTATTGATTAAATTGATGTAAGACAGATTAACAGGAGAAAAACAAATTTAATTATGTATGTATGGGAGTTCCATAAACATATGAGAACCGAGGCCAAATCCAGCAGCTGACACGTCTATGCCACCCTGAGCTAAGGAATGGGATAGTGGCCTGGGGCTTCAAAGGCGAGGAGGGTAATTCACAGGACAATGAAAAGAGGAGATGTTTGGTAGTTAGATGTTTGCCCTGCCATACAGTTAGGGTATTCAGATAAAAGTTATCTCCGGTAATAGCTCTCTCTCTGAACCAGACCCCTTGTCTAATTATTTTAGGTGGTTAAGGGAGATGTAAAAGTTTTTCTTGAGTCTGTATGCTGGGCTTGATTGCCTTCAGCTCAAAATAATCTACAGGCCAAAGTAGGTTATTTTGGGGTCACATATTCTGCTCCTCTTCATTATCATGACAATTAATGGTCACATGCATTCTATTAAAATTTTTAATAATAATTTAACACAGAGGAGTATTGGTTGAGAAATGGATGTTTTAATGAAATGGACAGTTTTTTCCCAGTTAGTTGTTTTATCTGTGAATTACTTGACTCATTGCTAGGAGGCAGGGTTCAGCACCCATCAGAGACCTAATTTTCATCTTTAGAGATCTAAGTGCTACAAAAAATTCTGTATACTTGTTCAACAAATAAGCAGATGGACATGAGAGGAGTTTGATTAAAACAGTGTTGCTCAATTCTTTGAACTGCTTTCAATGTATATGACAAAAATCACGTCGGGGCTGGGGGCTTCCCTGGTGGCGCAGTGGTTGAGAGTCTGCCTGCCAATGCAGGGGACACGGGTTCGAGCCCTGGTCTGGGAAGATCCCACATGCCGCGGAGCAATTAGGCCCGTGAGCCACAATTACTGAGCCTGCGCGTCTGGAGCCTGTGCTCCGCAACAAGAGAGGCCGCGATAATGAGAGGCCCGCGCACCGCGATGAAGAGTGGCCCCCGCTTGCCGCAACTAGAGAAAGCCCTCGCACAGAAACGAAGACCCAACACAGCCAAAAATAAATAAATAAATAAATATATTAAATTCTGTTATTAAAAAAAAGGCAATGGTCTATTAAAAAAAAAAAATCACGTGGGGTTGTACTATCAAAAAATGTTTCTCAATAACTCCAAGCAGATTAAGACTAGGAACAGTAGTAACACTCTTCTTCTGTTGAAAGAAAATTGAAAACCACCTGGCTTATTTCCTGGACATTCTAGGATCACTCAGAGCCCATTTATTCCAAGTCCTGGAGGTGATGTTCCAAGGCAATGCTCTTGAGTAGGGACTGAGGCAAAGAGAAAATGCTTCATAAGGAGGCGGAAGGAACATTTGAGGAAGGGAAGGTGGGAAGGTTTGTGGAAGAAGCCAGTCTTTTTTTTTTTTTTTTTAAGGAGCAGGCACACACTTCTCCTTCAATTAGCTGTTTTTTTTTTTTTAAAGTCAATGGTTTTTTGTTTGTTTGTTTTTTTAATTAATTAATTAATTTATTTATGGCTGTGTTAGGTCTTCGTTTCTGTGCGAGGGCTTTCTCTAGTTGTGGCAGGCGGGGGCCACTCCTCATCGCGGTGCGCAGGCCTCTCACTATCGCGGCCTCTCTTGTTGTGGAGCACAGGCTCCAGACGCGCAGGCTCGGTAATTGGAAGCCACTCTTGAAAAGAGGGTTCTTGGGAAAGAGAGCATAGAAAAATTGAGAATCAGTAAATGGTTTCTCATAAATATCCTATAAATGAACCCACGGACAGTTTTTTTTTTTTTTTAAAGGAATGTAGATTTTTTACTTATTTTATTTTTATTTTTGGCTGTGTTGAGTCTTCGTTTCTGTGCGAGGGCTTTCTCTAGTTGCGGCAAGTGGGGGCCACTCTTCATCGCGGTGCGCGGGCCTCTCATTATCGCGGCCTCTCTTGTTGCGGAGCACAGGCTCCAGACGCGCAGGCTCAGTAATTGTGGCTCACGGGCCTAATTGCTCCGCGGCATGTGGGATCTTCCCAGACCAGGGCTCGAACCCGTGTCCCCTGCATTAGCAGGCAGATTCTCAACCACTGTGCCACCAGGGAAGCCCACGGACAGTTTTTTTTATATCCCTGCTCCAACCCACTGGACTCATAACGTAGTGATGCGTGGAAGATGCATCTGCGGATTCTGGGTTTAAATCCTGAGTCTTCCCTTTATTATCGGTGTGTTTCAGACTGCTTAACTAAGTTGACTAAGCCTCAATTTCCTCCTTTGTAGAATGGGGACAAGAATAAAGAAATAAAAGAATAAGAAAATAAAGGGCTTGGCCATGTGGTACCCAGCACAAGGCAAGTGCTCAGAGGATCTTAGCTGCTATTGTGATAATACTTTACATCTGTCTTTGGTAGTGCTTTATCACCGTTTTGCCGTTACTATTCTTGTTAATTAGGCTATCTTGGGAGTGAGGGAGCCCGAGAGGCAGGGCTTCTGAATCCCACCTTCCTGCAACCCAAGTAGCTCCACTCTCATCTGTTTTTCTATTTGGGCTGTCCAGAAACCCTCACTAATTTTTCCATCTTGATTATACTATAGTATAATCACCTCAACCCAGGCAGAAACCAGCTGATGAGAGGGCTCAGTTTGAACACCCCTGGTGCAACATGGGCTGCCAGTTATCAACTTCACCCCCGCCTCCTCTGGTCACTTTGCAGGACCCCATGTTTGGTTGGGTTTAAATGTCACCCCATCATCTCTGTGGCATAGGTTGGAAGCATGTGCAGCAAAGTCAGGATAACCTGCATTCAAATCTCAGCTCTGCTCTTCGGGCACTGGGTGACCGCAAATCCCCTCTCTGAGTCTCAGTCTCCTCATCTATAAAGTGGAGTTAATGGTTGCACCTGCTGTGAAGCGCTGTTGTGATGGATGAATGAATCTCATGCCAAGAGCTTATCACGCTGCCAGGCACCAAGTAAACTCATCCACTGCTGCTGTTAGGATTCGCACAAAGAGCCCCGCAGGCGAGCTCAGGAGGCCTGGGTTGCCATCAAGCACTGCCTTTTCCTCACCAGGGTAGCCCTGGTAAGTCACACCTTTCCTGTGCCTCAGTTCCCCCCTCTGTGAAATGCGAATCCCAATCCCTCCTTCGCTTCACAGTTCCCAGATGAAGGTCAAATGAGGTCACAGCTACAACCTGCTTTGGAACCCTCCGGTGAGAGACAGGTTGCCCAAGTCTGGGAAGGAGCAGTGAGGCCTACACCTGGCTCCTGGCAGTACCCTGGAGAGAGGATAGGACCCCAGAGGTTAGAGGCTGTGTGGGAGCCAAGGTGCCAGGACGCAGCCTGGGCAAAGATTTCCAGGCTCAAACCTGGCTCCCCAAGCAGTAGAGCTGCCTAAATTCAAAGGATCACAGGGAGGGGAGGCTGTCCTACTCCTGCATCCTGGAATATAGTAGTTGCTCACTAGATGAAGAATCAGATGTGTGGCTCACAATAGGGTAGCGACAGGAGCTGGGAGAGTTTTCTGGTCCAGAAACCAGGGAACAAGGACTGAACCGGGACAGGGACAACAGAACAGCTTGAAAGGTCCCAGCAACTGAGAGGGGGGGCTGGAGCAAGTCTGAGATGGAGGAAGAAGGCGGGTAGAGGGAGGACAGAGAGAGCTCTGAGGGTGCTGCCTGAGTGACTGGGAGAAAGACGCAGAATTCCCCAGGGGGAGATACATGACGCAGGCTAACAGGTGGGATGGATGTCAGCATTCAGGTGGGGCAGGGGCAGGGGCGGGGCCCTTGAGGGTCAGCTCAGGGCTTAGAACAAGGGCTCTTTATCGTTGGCCCCGCAGCTCCCCTAAGGCAATTGCCTGGTTTGTTTTTATCAAGCCCAGGCCATGGCAGCTCCTGCGTTTGCAATTTTCAGAGTCACCTCTTGCCTGGAAAGCGACTGGGGATGGGAGTTGAAGGCTGGTTAACTCTGTCACAGTTGGTTCGTACCTCGATGCAGGGGAGAGGAACAGACTCAAGGGCTTGGGGGGACCCCTTGAAACACCCTACAAGTAAGGCAAGCCCAACCAAGTTCAGGACTGAGCATCGAATATCAGGTCTAAAACCAACCCTGTCACCTGCTTGCTCTTTCCCGGCCTCAGTGTCCCTGACTGCACAATGGGGATGGTAGACTAAAGTAATATTCCTCAAAGTCTTTTCCCCAATCTATCTGTGAAACTTATTAAACTCAGATTCCAGTCCCCCATCCTGAAGCTACTGAGTCAGAAGCTCTGAGGAGTAGGGGGCCTGGGAACCTGCCTCTTTACATGCTGCCCGGGGATTCTGTGCTCACCAGGATTTGAGACCCAGAGATGTTGCAGAAGGAGCTTTGATGTGGACTCAGGGGACTTGGTCCTGACCCTACCATACTACTCCTGGCATGTGGCCCTGGGCTAGTCCCGTTGCCTCTCTGGGCCTCTGTTTCCCTTTTTTCCAAAACAGCAAAGGCTGTGCTTAAAGATCTGCAAGGGGGTGGGGTCTGCATTTCTTGAGCATCTGTCAGGTGCCCAGCAACACACACCTGGGCTTTTAGGTTGACTGTGTCGCTGAATCACACACATTGACTCTACTCCAGAATCATGTGCAAAATGGGAAGTTTAACCGTTTGAGAGTGAGACTGGACAACATTGGTGGAGTGCCTGCATCCATTCAGAGACCCTTTGGTGTGGCAGGAAGAAGGTGGTAGCTGGGGGCACGGGAGCCTTCCGTGCCTAAGCTTAGACCTCGGGGCTCGGCAGTGGGGAACCTCAGAGGCTCAGATTGGGTGGGCATCCTCTTCACACAGGGAAGTCCTGGGAGAAAGAAATGCCAATATCCAGGTGACCTAGGCCTCTCCCAGTGGCCTCCTCTCTTCCTTCAAGGCCCTGACTGAGGCTCCAGCCTTTCCCACTGCGGTCTGCCTTGTCCACTTCGGCATATCCAACACCAATGTCAGGTTCCTCCTCCCCCCACGCCCCCCGCAAGACCTTCCATAGCTCCCCACTGCCTACCAGAGAAAATTCAAACTCTTTGGCCAGCCTTCCAGGCTGCTCACCTGCTCTGATCAGACTATTCCTTTTTCTCTTCCCCAAACCCTCTGGGCTTCCTTACTCTCTGCCTTTACTCACTGCGGTGCAGTGGAAGAGAGCAAGTTCTGAAGCCAAACCCAGGCCAGGTTCCGGGCAAGCCACTTAGACTCCCGGAGCTCACATCCTCATCTGTGAAGTGAGGATCATACCCTTTATCCCCCAGAATGGCTGTGACAATTTCACAAGACAATGGGTGGGAAAGTCCTGGCACTTGCTAGGCCTTTAGTCAATGGCGCTGCTTCTCCTTCCACCCTCTCCGCCCTGTCATACCTGACCTGCATTAATGGGTTTAAACTTGGACATCCTTCTCCCGCTCTTGCTTTGATCCAAAGACGCACCCAATAACGCCCGAAGGCGCAAGGCTTTTTTTGCTGTGGGTGCTGCCTTCTCGGAGGTTCCCAAATGGCTTTCAGGTGGTAGCTGGGGGCTCCCGCCATGTCCGGAAGCACGGGGATGCACAGGGCCGAAGGGGTCTCAGGAAGGGCATACTCAAAGAAGAGGCGCTCTCGGGCTGGGATGGCGCTGGCACGGGGAGGGCCACGCAGAGCAGTGACACCCCTGCGGCTGGAGCAGCACAGAATGTGGAACCACTGGCCAGGGAGTGCAGTCCACCATGCGGTCCGTTGCTTTCCGGGTGACATCATCTGTGAGCAACGCTCCCCGGACCCCCGGCGGAGGTCCCGGCAAAAGGACCACTGGAATACGGGGATGAACATCACCTCCAGGCAAAGCCAAGACACAGAAAAGCGCATGCAGGGAACACACATGCGCACGCACACACACACAGTCTCCTCAGCCTTCCTCTCGCTCTGCCAATTCCTTGTTACCCCCCCATGAGACCACCGCCACCACTGCCACCCAAGCTGTCGCCACCACCCCCTAACCACCCACCACCAGCTAGTAAACGTTTTCCGAACAAGGGAACCTCGCCGACAGGCCGCCTCGGGCACTCAGCCTTGTTGACGCGGCTGGCCACACCTCCGGCAAGGCCACGGCCAGATGCATACACTTGCAGGGATTGGCTGCCAAAGGCCAAGATCCCTCCCATCCCCGCCCGCCGCGGCCCCCTCGCCAGCACTACGGTGCCGTCCTTGCTGCTCCCGGCCACGAAGTCTCCTCCTAGGCCCGCACGGCGTTCCCAGACAAAGCGCAGCTGCTGCAGGGCTGTCCACCCTCAGCATCCCTGCCACCTGCTGCCACCCCCACAGCCCTCACTGCTGTTGCCCCCCGCAGTGAACCGCCTCCTGCTGTCCCCCCAGAACACCTGACACCCCGACTGTGCCCCTGTGAAGCCTGTTCAGCACGACCCCGGATATCCTACCACCTACATCCCCAAGCCCACCCTCGCTGCCTGCCGTCCGGGGCATCCTGGAGCAGCGCTCCGCTCAGCACACCAGCTCCTCTGTTGTCACTCACACTCAGCTCAGCGACCTGCTCCTATCGCACCACCCACGCCGCTCAGCCATCCTCCCCGCAGCCAGCGCCCCCAACCTCCCCGCAGCGCAGGAGGGGTCATCTCTGGCAACTTCTCTCTGAACTCTCTGAGGTCTATCCTTCGGCAACCCCGAAGCAGCAAAACATTTGAAAACATCGCTATCTCGTATGTGCCCTACTCCTCCCTTCCTTCCCGTGCACCCTGTATTTAAACCTCATGACAATCCCATGTGGTGGGGACTTCTGTCATCGTTTGACAGTAGAGCACCAGCTTCAGCGTCGTAGGCCTAGGAAAGAGTTTCAGCCCTGCCGCCCACATACTGCATGCCAACGGGCAGCTTAGCCTCTCAGAGCCTCCACTACCTCGTCTGTAGAATAGGAAGGATAAGTAATCATACCGCCACGATGATAGCTGTGAGTGCTCAGTGCAGCACCCTGCACGGAGTAAGTGCTCAGTCAGTGGCTGTGATAACCTTGATGATGGTGATGATAATGAGGATGAGGATGAGGATGATTTCCATCTGTTGATTCAAAAGACTTAGCTTCTTGAGTTGTCAGAGAGAGGTCAAGGCTCCACAGTACAAACTAGAAGGGCTCAGCCTGGGAGTCCAGGGCTGGTCTGGTGCCCGTAGGGACTACAGTGCACTCCACACTGCTTCTAGGTGCTTCTGGGGTTGGTGGTAGGGTCTTGGTGCCCAACCCCAAGGTGGGACCTGGGCACAAGCAGGGCCTGGCAGGACTTGCAGGGGCATCAGAGGCCAATGCAAATGGCCCACCTGGGGCCTGGGACAAGCAGGCTCTACTGGAGGACACTGGCAGGACCCAACCTTCTCTTTGAATGCTTGACAGATGCCAAACAATTGTTCGGGCCGAAGGGAAGTCCTTAGGCCCAACACTGGACGTTCCAGCCATCCCAGTGCCCCAGCCGACACCACATGTGACAGAAGAACTGCTCAGTTAACCCACAGAAGCATGATAAATAATAAGTTGTCGGGCTTTTTAAGCCACTAGGTTTTGGAGTGGTTAGTGATCAGTGATAAATAACTGAAACAGAGCATTTCCTAGGAATCACCAGCCTCAAAGGCAATTTTATCACACATGCCAGCATCCCATGTTGTGCCTGTTGCTTCAATCTGTGGGATGCCCTTGCCCTTTCTCAACCTCACTTGATTCATCTGAAAAATGGAAGGATTGGGCTAGAAGACTACTCTTTCTCCTAGTGAACCTACAACTGAGATATTAGGTGTGGGATTGAAGGCCAGGGTGGTGAAGTTAGGAAGGAAAGAAATGAATTTCAGAGGCAGTAGGGTCACTCGCAGGACTTTGTGACATTGTGACAAGACTCTGATGAAGTAGCCATTTCAATGAATCTGGAAGGACCTTTGCGAATGATTTGACTAAATGAGTATAACAGATGTGACACCACATGACTTCCAAAACTGGATCATAAAAAGGCCATTCAGCTTCCATTCTGTGCCTTTGGGTTGCTCAGCCTTTGAACCCAGCACATGGACAGGCCACGTGTAGGTGTTCTGATGACAGCCACCATCAACCACCAGCCAGGTGAGTGAGGAACCCCCCAGGTGACTCCATCCCCCAGACAGCAAGTCACCTCAGCCGTTCTTCCCAGCTGAGGCCTGACATCTTGGAGCAGAGATAAGCTGTCCTGACCCACAGAATCTGTGCAAAAAGTAAAACTGTGCTTTATGCCATTAAGTTTTCAGATGGTTTGTTACTCAAGATTAGTAGCAGAAACACCTATTAAGTGAGCTCTTTGGGGGGCTTCTAGCATTTGTTATTCGTCAACTACAATTGAAATAGGACATCAGTGGAGTTACCTAAGAAGCCTCATTGCATGTCCTGCCATGAAATCTGCTGCGCTGCAGTGCTTCAAGGAGCAGCCTCGCTCACATGCAGAGAACTGGAATCCCTGCAATTCTGAGGAGCATCCTTGGTTTATTCGTGGAAACTCAGTATCATCCAAAGCTGGTGGAGATGCTTAATAGAGCCTCTTCTCACTTTTAAATTTAAATGAACAGTTCATTTGGTTTTGTCATTGTCAACTCAAGATGTAGTGATGGTTTGGTCCGTTTCACCGTAAGCAGAAGGAGGAGGGGGCAGTGTGGTCTGAGGCCTGAACAATCAGGCCAGGTGTTGAAGACTCTCTTGAGTCAGCAGCACTAATCTCATCGAGCCTCACTCCTCTGTTATACCCGGCGCTGCCCCAGAAGTCCCAGCGTGCCAGACCACTCTTTATCACTTGGATCGTCCACCCCAAGCTACTCTGCCCAGATTCTAATCTGATCCGCGACTCTTTCTCCTTCCCTAGTCTTCCAAATCCACTTTCTCACTTTGAAAGAATGCCTGAGCGTACCCTTTGACTTTTGAGAAATCATAGCCGATGGGAAACGAAATGAGTTATTTATAACCCCAAAATGTACACCTCCCCCCACAAAGTTTCAATTCTTTCAAAAATTAAACAGCAGAAAAACTTAAACTTGTTGAAGGCTGTGGGTGTGTTTTAATGTCTGAGGAAGGGGTATGAGGGCCATATGGAGGGCTTCACCACCCCTCCTCCAGCACAGGACCAGCGGACAGATGGGGCTGAAGAAGGGGGTGGGGGCAGAGTTTGCAGGGCCCTGTGAGCAGTGGTGAGGGGTCTGCATTTTGCTCTGGGTGCCATGAAAAGTCCATAGAAGGGCTTGAAGCAGAGAAGGGAGATGACTGGATGTGCAGTTTTAAAAACCCAACCTTCTGGCCGCTGAGTGGAGAAAGGATAGTAGGTGCCAGATTGGAAGAAGGGAGACCAGTGAGGAGGCCGGAGCAGTGGTTCAGTGGAAAGATGATGGGAGGGGGTAGAAAGGTGGAGGTAGGAACAGAAACAAACGGATGAATTCATAAGGATTTGTAGGAGGTGGTTCTAACATTGGAAGTAGGAACAGAGCAGCCTTAGCCACTGGCCTGGAAATCAAGTTCCTGTCGCCCTCTTTTTTTTTTTTTTAATTTTTTTCATTTATTATTTATTTATAAATTTATTTATTTTATTTATTTATTTTTGGCTGCGTTGGGTCTTCGTTGCTGCATGTGGGCTTTCTCTAGTTGTGGCGAGCCGGGGCTACTCTTTGTTGCGGTGTGCGGGCTTCTCATTGCGGTGGCTTCTCTTGTTGCGGAGCACGGGCTCTAGGCACGCGGGCTTCAGTAGTTGTGGCACGTGGGCTCCGTATTTGTGGCTTGCGGGCTCTAGAGCACAGGCTCAGTAGTTGTGGCGCACGGGCTCAACTGCTCCGCGGCATGTGGGATCCTCCTGGACCAGGGCTCGAACCCGCGTCCCCTGCATTGGCAGGCGGACTCCCAACCACTGCGCCACCAGGGAAGCCCCCTGTCGCCCTCTTGAGGCAGGACTTCCTCCCCTCTAGCCTTTCCCAGGGCAGACTGGACAGGAAGTCCTGCCCTACTTCCCTCTGAGCCCCCTTCCCAGGAGCTAGGATTTGGGTGTTACCAAGGAGACCAGGAGAGAAAGAGACCCCGGATCCTGGGGAAAGGAAGGGTGATAGACTGTGAAGTCCCCTAGAGGGGTCTCTGATGATGCTTCCTCCTCAGAGAGACTTTCTCTGACCACCCAGTGGTGCCTCCCCCTCCCCATTCCCTCCCTGATATGTGTCCCCGTTTATCCCCCTTATAACCCTCAAGACAATCTCAAAATAGCCTTTTTGTTTACTAATTTACTTGTTCTTGTTTCCTTAGACCTTATTATTACAGGTCTGTCTTGTGGAGTAGGATGTAAGCTCCAGGAGGGCAGAGTTGGTAGCCACTTAGTGAATGAATGAATGATGCAGCCAGGAATAAACACAATATATTGGGTTACAATAAACTGTTGCAAATAAACTAAATAGTTCAGCTCCCCAACATTTAAGTGAAAGAAAAAACAAGACATGGGGGGAAAAGGCTTTTTAAAAATCACTGGGAGGAAGAAATAACTTACTTGTGTAAAAGGGACTTCAGTATTTATATGCCCCTCCAAGGCTAGAAGCTGGGATCAAATAAGTCTGTTAAAACTGCTCTAAATGTGCTGTGTGGCTCTAAACATAGACATGGAGCTGTTTGGGGGATCTGCCCCTGCCTTGCTCTAGGAAGAATCCCTTGGGCATTCTCTTGCCAGCATGCCAAGTGCCCCTCCTTGTTCTCCGTTTAGCTCTGATCAGAGGTGTAAAAGTTAATAAACAGAAACCTCAATTAATTAGAGTTCGGAGACCAGAAAGGGGAGCTGTCACATCCCACAACAATAGCAGAGCCCAACAGGAAGAAGAAAGACTCCTCTTCCCTGATAAGGACTCAGCCCATGAAAAGCCACGGCCTCTTTGTTCACTACAGCCCCAGCAACTTCCTTTCCCCCCTCTATAAAAGGGTTCTCCTTCCCTTGCTGTGGGGGGACTTGCACATGGCTCACCATGGTGGCAGACCCCAGACTGCAATTTTCTGCTGATCCTGAATAAGCCCATCTTTGCTGAAGAAATAACTGGCAGTCTATTTGTTCTAGGTCAACAGAGGCAAGAGGTCCCATAGGCTCACACTCTAGAAATTAGCTCTAACCACAGCAAGCACAAATTAAGCACTTACTGTGTGCCAGCCTCAGTGCTAAGCACGTCAGAAAAAAAATGATCTCATTTAAATAGCCTCACACTCATTTTAGAGTATTATTATTATTTTCCATTTTATAGATGGGAAAACTGAGCATCAGAAGGCTAAGGGGTTCACCAAGTCAACCAAGTGACAGTGATGGAATGTGGGCCCCATTCTCCTGACTCCAAAATTCTTCCTCTTTAATGACCTCCTGATGCCAGAGTTGAGGTTGGTGATGTATAAAGCTGTCCTGTGGCAGGGGAACCTCTCTATAGAACGCTGTCTGATTGTTTTCAATATGGAGACATTGGCTGGCAGATAGGGTTTCCAGGAGCCGTGGGGTGGGGCTTGGGGAGCAGTTGCTTTGAGCAGACAATACACGGCCAAGATCTAGGTTTCATTGGATGTATAGTCACTGGGCTTTATTTCTAGAAACCAAGGGCTTGTCTGTAAAGAACTGATTTGGGAGCTTCCTTGCTCACTTTGTGGGCTGCTGCTGCATCCGTGCCTCCCCAGCTTGGACCTGAAGGCATGAGGTGCCTAGTATTTCTGCAAAATCTCTATGGCAGCAGGAGCCTCACCGCCCCTCGGCCACGTCTCCAGCCTCACCTACACAGGAGGACACGGGAGAGTGTGGAAGACATTACTGTGCTCAATGATATACCTGTTTTTCCTTTCCTCCTGATCACACTTCCCTACCCCTTGAGGTCAGGCAAGATCACGTGACCTGCTTTGGCCGATGAAATGTCAGCGGAAGTGATGTGCTTCTCTTCCTGGTGGAAGCCTGGAAGTGCTGATGCTTGACTCCCTATGCTTTCTTTGTTCTGGGGACTGTGCAGCCTTGGGGCCAAATTCAGCCCAGGGCTTCTTCTTGCAGCTTACCAACAGAGGAAGTGTGGTGTGGAGAGGACATGGGCCCTGCAGCTAAATCATCAGGTTTAAACCCCAGCTCTGTCACTTTGCAACTGTGTGACCTTGGGCAAGTCACTGCATTTCTTGGTGCCTCGGTTTCCCCACCTGAAAAATAGGGACCATCCTGGTGGTCTCAAGGTGCTCTCATGAGATTAAATGAGATCAAGTCCCAAAGCCTCAGTGCTGGGCTCAGCAGGTAGCAAGCAGTCAATAAACGTCTCTCAGGAAGATGAGGCAGGAGGGTATCTTATTTTTGCCGCTTTCATCTCTCCCCTGGGACCTGAGATGTGCCCATGTACCCTTCTGGACCTGGGCAAATCACATGCTGGGAACATAGAGGGGAGGGGGTGACGAGAAGGCAACTGAAAGCTGAGAAAGGAGAGGAGACCCTTGTCATGGTGGTGCATGGAAGTCAGGCTAGACGGCGGTCTCTCTGGCAGTGTGCAGTCAGTCTGATGACTTTGAACTTGCTGCTTCTGAGTCCTGGCCCTCCCCGTGTGCTGTGGAGTTGGGGGGTGGGGGGACTGAGGCATGAGAAATAAGCCAAGTGAAGGTTGAAGAAAGCAGTGAGAACTGAATTAAGGTCTCCTCCTGCCCATCCGCAGCATCCTCAGAGGCGTCTGGCATTTTTCAGTCATGAACTGAACCACCCTTCATGAGGCTGTAGCTACATCTGCCAGGTGCCCCCCGCAAAGACTTGAAGGAAAGAAACACCCAGACCCTGAGGGAAGGTCCTTTGTGGAGACTCACCGCAACTGCAGGGAAAGTGGAATCTTTTATTGAAAGCGTAAAGTTCTCGGCTTGGGGTCTGGGGGCGGCCTGGAGTCCGAGAGGCCTCAGTCCTCCAGGCAACCGCCATCCCCCCGCGGGGGTGGGGAGCAGGGCTGACCGTGGATGAGATTGTTTGTCAACAGGGGCAATGGCTGGGCCCTTTCTCAGGGTGGGGGCAGGTGAGAAGAGGGTTGGAGGGCTGGGGAGGGGACTGTCGAAGGGCTGAAGGGACTTGGAGCCGGGGACCGTGTCAGGACGAGCCTTTCCAGGGCTGGTTCTGGCTTCTTTCAGGGCTGCGGCAGCATCTCTGCCTCTGTCACTCAGGTGCTCAGCACCAGAACGTCCTTGGAGGGCAGAACAGAGAACCCAGTTAGTGGGTGGGGTGGCTTCTGGCTGCAGCCTCCACAGACAGTCACCTGCCTATGGATCGAGCTAGTCGCATTTCTCAGCAGCAGTAACTCTGAACGGAGGAGACAGCTGGGGTCAAAGGGGCCTGAGAATCACCCTGGCCATGTCATCAGCTTGCTGTGTACAGGGGATCCTGGGCAAGACCCTTCCCTCCCTGCTCTTCATTTCCTTCTTTTCCAAAATAAGAGAAGCAGGCCTGAGCCCCTTCCACATTCTTCCAAAATCCAGTTTTTGTAATTAAAAAACAATAATAAATAATTAAAGTAATAGACCTAATCCATAGAACAAATGAATACCCATGCGTCCATACTGATATAAATCATTGAGTAAATAAATAAATGGGGGAGAAGGGACAGCTTTTCTTTACAGCAGAACTCCATTAATAAGTGTAAAAGGAATTACAGAAATAGAAAATCACAATCAGGCAAACAGCACGGTAATAACTTAGGCAAGGACCATTAATGAATGTCCAAATCAGTGGGAAAAGTATAGTGAGAAACAGGATATTTGTGTAGTGTCAAAGATGTTTAAGTCCCATGAGATATTTATTAGTTGCAAAGGGAAAACATAGTAACTTAGGGGAGAAACCTAGCAGGAACCACCTTAACCACAAGATCAAAGTGAACATCTCCAGGAATAAGATGCTGACATCATGTGCCCCGACACAGTGCACAGCATCATTTGGTGGAGTTCTTGCCCAAAATACATAACCTCAATCTAATCATGAGAAAGTATCGGTCAAATCCAAATCGAGAGACATCCCACAAAACGGGCCCTACTCATCAGAAATGTGACGGTCATAAAACACAAGGAAAATTGAGGAACTGTCACAGATTGGAGGACACTAAGGAGGCTCACGTGACTGGAGGCAAAATGGGACCCTGGACCCTGAACCAGACAAAGGACATTAGTGGGAAACCTGGTGGGTGAGGCCTGTAGATTAGTTAATAGCTTTGTATCAGTGTTAATTTCCTGATTTTGATCATGGTACTCAGGTTATAGCAGATGCTAACAGAGGAAGCTGGATGAAGAGTGTTCTGGAACTCTCTGTACTATTTTTGCAATTTTTCTGTAAGTCTAAAATTATTTCAAAATAAAAAGTTAAAATAAATGGCTAGACCCATATAGTAGTTATAATAATAATAAGAATAGCTACCATTTACAGAGGGCCTGCAAGATCCTCTGAGTCTTTCTTTTGTTTTTCTGAGTGTTTCTTTAAACCAGTGGTTCTTCACCTTTCAGACTCAACACCCATTTTACATTTTATTATAGGTCTCCATATTATTTCCTTTATTATTCTGAAACAAAATTCATAGATTATACAGTCTACTTACACATTTTTTAAAAAAATGTATAAATTCACTCACCGGAATATAAAGAAGAAATAAGAGGTAAGTAATTTATAATAAAATAATACGTATTTTGATGTGAAATATTGAAACATGATTATTGAGGAGAGAAAGACTCATCCCCACTAATTTCAAAAATCCCCTCAGGTTGGGAGGTGGGTTGCAGTACAGCCCTGGTTGAGAACCACTGGTTTGAACTGCCTCTATTATTTCAGTGCAAATCCTACCTCTCACTAGCTGAGTGACCTTGGGAAAATGGCCTACCCTCTCTGATACTCAGGACCTTCACCTATGATGTTAGGGCAAACATCAACCAGAGCCCTGGTAAGGCCCAAATGCATACAAAACAGGGCAGGAGGCACTGCACATGCTCAGTAAATGGTAGAAATGATGATGGTGCTGCTGCTGCTGCTGATAAATTTGTGCCAATCCTGTTCATATTTCCTAACCTATTTTTCAGAGTGAATGTTAACAGTTAACACTAAAATGCTGTATCTCATTTAACCTGTCACCATAAATTCCATGAGGTGGGTAGTGTTGTTCCCCATTTTCAGATGAGGAAACTGAGGCTCAGAGAGATGCTGAGGTCGTGCAGGAGCTCAAGAGAAGGGACCAGGACCGGCACCCCTGAGGACTGTCCCACAGCCTGCATCTGACCGCTGCCCACACTGCCCATCCAAGGTCTCTGCCACTTCCCTTGACTGCTCCCCTAAGGTGGTGAGGGGCTGCCCCTGGGCCGAGGCCCAAGCCTGGCATGAGTGTGAGGAGCTGGGCTCTCTGCACACGGCTGGTGGCTATGCATATGGGTGCCACCTTTGGGAAAGGAAATTGTCAATCTGGGGCAAAGGCCCATTCACTCCGCTTCCGGGAGCATGTTCTAAGGAAGTAAATCCCGAGGCCAGAAACAGTTCTGTCCACCAGGATTTACACTGGAGCCTTCTTTATTACAATGATGACACTGATAACGATGGACACTTCTAGAATGCTTACTATGTGCCAGGGGCTGTATAAGGCACCTATATGCAGAATCTCCTTTTATCCTAAATGCAGTCCTATAGGTAGGTACTATGATTAGCCCCTTTCTATAGAGGAGAAAACTGAGGCCCAGGGTTACTCAGCTGGAAATTGAAAGAGTCAGGATTTGAACCCAGGCCATTGGGCACCAGCACCCTTATTCTTTAACTCCAATGCTCTACTGACTGACCCCCTGATCAAGTAATGTTTAAAAATAAAACTCCAGAAAGATTGGAATGAGAAACAGCAAAATGTTCTAAGTGGTAATTTCTGGGTTGCAAATACATCAAGGAGGATAAACACGTGTTTGATTAATCTTTTCTGTATTTTCCAAATTTCAGATACTGAGCACTTGTGTTTTTCGTAGTGGTAGTAGACCCCCTTCATGGCACCAGCCACGATTATAATTAGCGACTATTTCAGGAATATTTACCCAAAGGCCCATCTCCCCACTGGTTGGGGAAGCTTTGCAAGGGCCAGGATTGTGCATGTTTTTGTTCACTGCTGTATCCCCAGCCCCTTGGGAGTTGTCTGGCACACAGTAGGTGCTCAATAAAAGTTTTTCTGATGAACCATGTCACACTTCCACTTTGGGCAAGCTCCTTACTGCTCTGAGCCTCAGTATTCCCATCTGTGAGATGGGGGCAATGACATCTGTCTTGAGGACTAAATGAGAGCATGGATGTGAGAAGCTTCATTTAAGGCTCTTTGGCAGCTTTGTTTCTTGTTCGCTCAGCCCCATTCTTTGAAGGAAGAGGCCCCTGTTGCCCCGCCCTTCCCTTCCCTTCTCTTTCTCCTCCCAGTTCCTAGGTATGGAGGGGAAAGAAGAACAGAGCTCTATCTCCCTTTACCTCCAGGATGTCAATGTCTGCATTGCTGAAGTCAATGTTGAGGATTCTGGGGAGAGGGATGCCAGAGCCCAGCACGGCTGCAGGGAAAAAAGAATGATCAGGCATAGTCAGCATGGCGGCAGCCTTTCAGAAGCCACCAGTGTTTTCAAGAAGACTAACCATGTCTTTCATGCCTCTAGGCCTTTGTCCTTGCAGGTCCTCGTGCCAGGAGCACACTGCCTCACCCTTGCCTGCCTGCTGAGTTCTGAGCCTTCCCCGAGACTCTGTTTGGATGTCACCTCTGTGACCCTTCTTCCACCCCAGACCAAGCAACTCTGGGCCCCTGCCACTCTTCCCGAACAACTCCATTCCAGAAATCACAAAATATTAATCCCCTGTCTCCACATCTGTCACCTCCACCAGATTGTGAGTTTCTTCAGGCAAGGACTGTGTCCCCAGCATCACCCAGCCCTGGGCCGGGCACAGAGGAGGAGACAGATATTTGCTGAATGAAGGTGTGGAAAGATGCACATGGGACCCCAACAAGTGACCGCCACGGGATGTACTGTTTGGTTTAGATCATCAGAGCCTAAGCTGACCCACTGATTAACATTCCAAGAAAGAAGGAAGAAAGGAAATGAGGACGGGAGCAGGAAAGGGCAGGTGGGGGAAATAGGATGGAGTGAGGTTGAACAGACTTCCTGACTCCAGCAGGATTTTTCAGAGAGCTAAGAACACTGTGAATCTACCCCAGAGGAACCTATTCAGTATTTCCCAAACTTGCTTGACCACGGAACCCTTTTCGCAGAGTATCTTGTGGGACTAGTTTTCTATGGAACCCTCTTTGGGAATCATGGATCTAACCCACTCTCTCACTTTTGAGAATGGTAAATTGCACTATAGCGAGATTGAGGGACTTGCTGCCAGGTTCACAGTGCCTCTGCCAGGACGAGTGTCTCCATCTCTTGGCTTCCAGGTCAGCCCAGCCCAGCCAGCTCCTGACAGCATCCTCTCCTGCCAGGGAACGAGCATGGGCCTGGTGACCAGCACTTCCCCGTGATTCAGATTCAGCCTCCTCTGGTGACAGTTCCCAGAATAAGGGCCTGTTTGACATCCAGAGCTGTCCAAGAGAACCCGGCTTGTACAGCTGATGCTGCCCCTCTTCATCCTCTCTTCCAGGAAGCGGAAGTGGGGAGAGAGAGGTTGGCGCCCAGTAGCATGAGGGTTGGGGACTGAGGTTACTGATGCGGAGGCTGTCCCAGCCTCCAGCGGCCCCAGAGTTCAACAAGGAGCCGCAGAGAGGAGGCACCACGCTCAGTCTGTTCTATTTATAAATTTGGGTAAGAAAACTCTCTAACTGACAATGTGACTGCCTAGGGGGCAGATTCTGGGTTAGGAGGTTAGGGATCATGGCAAGAGCAACTTTAACTTTGTACTGATTGAACTTTTTACAGTAATAATGTGTGCACGTGGTATCTATGAAAGGAAAAATAAATGCACAATTAAAAATAAGTCAGGAACACAACCATGTGAATATACTTAACTTAAAAATGGCTAAGAAGGTAAATTTTATGTTATGTTTATTTTACAACTAAAAAGAAACACTTAAAAAAATAAATCTGGGGCTTCCCTGGTGGCGCAGTGGTTGAGAATCTGCCTGCCAATGCAGGGGACACGGGTTCGAGCCCTGGTCTGGGAAGACCCCACATGCCGTGGAGCAGCTGGGCCTGTGAGCCACAATTACTGAGCCTGCGCGTCTGGAGCCTGTGCTCCGCAACAAGAGAGGCCGCGATAGCGAGAGGCCCGCGCACCGCGATTAACAGTGGCCCCCGCTTGCCACAACTAGAGAAAGCCCTTGCACAGAAACGAAGACCCAACACAGCCATAAAAATTAATTAATTAATTAATTAATTTTTTTAAAAAATTAAAATCTAGCATTTAAAAAAAAAGTCTGGAAACATCTTGAACTGTATGCTAAAAAACAGAGAAAGAAGAGTTTAGAAGGAAATATACCCAGATGTTGGGATTAATTGTCTCTGGGAGGTGAGATTTTCTTTCCTAGACTCTTCTGGACTCTCTAAAATGTACACACATATAATTTTCATATACAATCAGAAGTTTACATAGATAATCAGAAAAATCAGCCAAATAAGGGCGGCGGGAAGAATATAGCAAAAGCGGCAAATAAAGAAGTTGATGGACACTTGGGGCAACATTTGCATTCAGAGGCTGAGATAAATAAGCTTAGAGTGAAGTTCTCAGAAATACTATTGAGGCGGAACAGCTGTGCATCAAAGATGCCCAACAAACCAGTAGCCACCCGGTCCCCAAGTCACACGCCCCCAGGGAGGCCCGGGCACCTGCTCTCACCATTCATCGCGGGCATGAACGCCAGGTCAAAAATCTTCCCGACCAGCACCTCCAAGAGGCCAACCTGCAGAGGAAGAACAAAAAGGCAGTGGTTCGCTCAGATCCGAAGGGATACTTGAGGCTACCCTGTGGCCAGAA
This sequence comes from Eubalaena glacialis, assembly GCF_028564815.1. Classification (NCBI taxonomy): domain Eukaryota; kingdom Metazoa; phylum Chordata; class Mammalia; order Artiodactyla; family Balaenidae; genus Eubalaena; species Eubalaena glacialis. The sequence goes on from NC_083728.1 coordinate 26,581,359, forward strand.
GGGAAGCCGCAGAGCTGCCCCGGGAGAACCTGGGAGGGAGCAGTCAGAGCCCCTGTGATTCCAGAACCCCCAAGCTGGTAGCCCTAAAGTGCACCTGGTCAGCCTGCTCCCTGTACAGTTGGGAAGCAGAGGCCCAGAATGGGGCAAGTGCTGTTCCAAGGCTTATGGTGAGGCAGGGGCCGAGGGAAGCCCAGCCAGCCTCACAGGGATGCTATTCCTAGATCTCACTCTGGGGCCTGAGCTTGGTACTTACATCAAAATTGCCCACATTTGAGGTTCTGAGGTTGAGCCTGGTCCTGCAGATAAAGAAAACAGCTCATTAGAAGTAGCGATTGCCTGAGAATCATAAGGGGCTCACATTTCAATAAACTGCCAGAAGCCCCTCCACCAACATCCTCACAGAGACCTCTTTCAGTCTGGGGGAGGTAATAAGAACAAGGCTGGTCTCCACGTGGGGAGCACCAACTATGTACCACACATGATGCCATATGCATAAGGCTCACATCACAGCTGTGTGTCCTTGGCAAAGTACCTAACTTCCCTGTGCCTCAGCTTCCTCCTCTGCAGAGTGGGTGGCTGCAACGACTAAATGAGATAATTCAAGTAAAGCCCTTAGAATCACGCCTGGTACCCAGTGAGCACCGTGCACGTGAGCATCGCTACTACCTCGTGTGATCCTTCAGGAACCCCGTGGAGGAGGAACCGGAGACTCCCAGGGAACTGGCCAGGGCCACAGAGCTGGGGAGAGGGCGCCCCAGTCTCGCGCCCTGAGCTGCACTCATGGCTGCTGTGCTGTCCTGAGCAGGGAGGCCCAAGGCCTGGGTTTGAGGTCTTTCTCTGCACCGTGAGGGCCTCAGTCTCGCTGCACCTGAATCTCACCTGCAAACCGACAGTCTCACCCAAGAGGCCAGACCAGACCCGTCCACAGGGCAGAGAGACATTGGAGCCACTGGCGTCCAGAGCGAGAGAAACAAATGAGGCTTCTCAGGGGAGAAGACTCTGCTTTGGAATGTTGGATTCCTTCCCGACTTCCACTCCCATCCCTCCTTCTCCCTCGACCACTCCATCCACGACGCCCAAGCTCTTTCCTGCCCCTGGAAGTTTGCCTGCACTGCTCTCGCTGCCGGAAACCCCAGCTCTTCACCTGGCTGCCCCCTTCTCCCCATCCAGGCCTCAGTCTCAGATCTCCTTAGAAACTCCTGAATGGCTCTGATTAGCATCATCTTATGAGTAGCTCTCACTGTTGGGCTTGATAAATATTTGTTGTAAGACGAAAACCTTACAATGAACTAGGCACATGCTGCAAATGTTACATACTCCCTCATTTATCTTGAAGTGGGACTAATAACAGCCCTTGCTGCCATAGGCTGATGTCAAGAATTAAATGAATGGGAATTCCCTGGCAGCCCAGTGGTTAGGAGTCTGCACTTCCACTGCTGGGGGCCTGCGTTCAATCCCTGGTTGGGGAACTAAGATCCCACAAGCCGCATGGTACGGCCAAAAAAAAGAATTAAATGAATACATTGAAGGCTTAGCTCAATGCCTGGCACTTAGAAAGAGCATCTAATAAATAATAGTTCTTATTATGAGTCCTATGAGGTAGAGACAAAGATGCCTATTTTCAGATGAGAAAACTGAGTTTCAGAGAGGCAAGTTCACTTGCCTTACATCACACAGCCAGTCGGTGGTCATGTGAGGATTTGAACCCATACCACTGGCTCCACAGCCTGTGCTTGTAACCATTCGACACAGCTCCAGGTCAGACAGACCCGGGTTGGTTCACAGCCCCTCTCTGTTCTCATGCTGCAGCCTTGAGTAAGTAAATCCACCTCTCTGAGCCCTAGTTTTCTCCTCTTTAAAATGGGAGAATAACAGCCCTGACTCTGCAGGGCTAAACCAGATAAGACATCGAAGTAGCCAGCGCAGAGCTTAGCACATCGTCACCACCAGCAGCATCATTATTGTCTATGCTGTTGTCAGCAGTACGTCCTTCTGTGAAGCTCACGGCTCCACCCACACTACCCGGCTCATGCCAGTGATCTTGGCAATCACGGCCCATTTTCCCCTGTGTGGCCCCTTGGATTTACCCTGGCAGCCGTGCCCGGAGACCTCTAAGCCCTCCCTGGTCCCTCAGGGGAGAAGGGACCTCAGGGTGAATTGGCACCAGACACAAGAGCACCAAAGAGGCCTTTCTGAGGAGCAGGAGCCTGTGGCAGCAAACCCCCTTACTTGTCCAGCTTGGTGTCAATCATGAGCTTATCATTCTCCACGGAAAACATGGCCAAGAGTTCTGTGTCCTGGAGGAAAGGGAAGGTGAGTGGAACATCACTGCTGTTATATGCTGGTCATTGCTTGCTGGGGGCTCACTGGGAGACCCCCAGTAACGCAAACCATATGATGGATTTTTCCCACCTCCGGAGGGAAGAAGTTGGGAATCATAAATTGCCTGCATTAACTGTTGTTCACAAGTAAGTCACAGCAAGGGCTGGGGAACATTCCTCAGAAAGACAACTGTCACAGGAAGCTGACGATTGGCATGGGAGGTGTTTACCAACTTTCTCTGAGCTGTCTCAGAGGAGGTGGGGGTGGCCTGCAGCCTAGGAGGCCTGCTTCAGATCAGCCATTGCAGATGGGATTGGGCATCATCACTGTCAATCATAACTGCCCCGCCCCCCCACCTCCCCAAGGAGAGGGCATAAAAGGTCCAAACTCATCTGCCTTTCCAAGCAGAAGCCTTGTTGTAAGAAGATCCCTCTTTGCTTCCCTGCCCTCCAGATCAGCTGGCCCCCAAACTGGACTCGTAGTCACTGTGGTGGGGACCATGGGTATTTGTAGGTGTCTGCAGACTCCCTGAGACCACATGACCACTCAGCCCCACTCACCACATCGATGAGGCAGATGGTGGCCTCGACATCATTGGGCTGGGAGACCATGACCATGGAGGTGGCGAACACCTTCACCAGCGCCTGGTCCTTCTGCAGCATCACTGAAGGTGGGTTTGGCACCTGGATCCTGATGGTGAGGGAGCAGGACTCGGGGTACTGCTGGAACACCTGTGGGTGGACACTGGGTGAGGTGAGCAGGGCCCTCGGTGATGGGCGGGCTCAGGGGGTCGCCAGTCAACCTCTAAACACACAGCACAGGGTCCCACACTGGATACCTTCAGACCCAACAATATTGCTTGAGTCCTACAAACCACATGCAAAGCCTCCAACCACTGTGTGGTTTGGACAGGGGCTGCCTTCTCCGAGCCTCTCACACAGAGTTATCATGAGAATTCAATGTGATCATGCCAGCAAAGCTTTGAACTCAATGCCTGACCCTCGGAAATGTTCAAAACCTGGTCCTTAGGGAGATGGGGCAGGGGGGATGGGCACTGAGGCCAGTGCTGGGCATTCATGATTTCATTGATCCTTCACAACTCCATAGGGTAATTTTTTCTCCATGTTACAGATGAGAAAACTGAGACTCAGAGGGAAACATCAAGCGAATTATCCAAGGCCAACAGGAGAGTTGAGATTCCAGGCCAGGTCTGTGTGACTCAGAAACCCAGGACCTCTCTCCCCTCTCACTGACTCTCTCACCCCACCTGGAATGAGAAAGTCCACAATTCGGGGTGCCTCACCGTGAAATTCCCAGAGCAAGGCACAGCCTGCCCCACCCACCTGGATTTGCTGGGGTCTCTGGAGACCCATGGCAGGAGGGATCTGAGCCCGTTGGCTGCAAAATTGATTCCTCCAAAGCTAATTGGCTAAAGGGACAATTCATCAAATGACCAGCTTCCCATATTTGCTAAATAACTGATTTACCAAAAAATTTATTTTAAGGAACACTTTTCTTGAATATTTTAAATGAGCATAAGTATATGGGAAAAACCACAAAGTTACTTTAAAAAGAAACTAATTTAAACATAAACTTTTATATTTGCAGCGCAGCAGTGTGGGTCCTGGTCCTAAGAAGACATTCATTTTCTTGAACACATTCGAGGTGAAACTCTTCTGGACAAGCTCTTGGTCTAATGGCAAATCTAGCAAATTCAGCCAATTGACCACTCAGTGGACTCACCTTTTGGCAAATCGGCTTTCAACAAACCAATGATTTGGTGCATTGGCTTTTCACAAAAGGATTTTCAAGATACTTCCTCAAAGGGGCCTGGTGTCTCAACAACCTCCGCCCCAACATGCAGAATCTCCAAGAACTTGCAGCACCGCCTTCACAGGGACCCTGAAAGTTTACCTTGAACTCTGTCCCCGCAGCAGTAGGGGACCCAGGATGCCCTCATAGCTCTGGTCAAGCATCTCCAGGTGACTCCAGGAGACATTCCTCTGTGTCTAGCCTGAGCCCCCCTGCTGCAGACCCAGCTCCACATGAAGCCCTGCGTCCCTGCTGTGGCCACATTGTGTGACCGCTATGAGCCTATTTCCCCATCTGTAAACTAGCCCCGTGGATGGGGGGATGATTAAAACCAAATGAAACAGTGGATTCTTAAAAACTTTCATGAACCATAAAGTGCAGTGCACATAAGAAGTGGTCCAATAAATAAAAGATCCAGTTGACTGAGGGGTCCACTTGCCTCCTGGAGAGGCCACTATTTATGGCGTTAGTAATGGTACCCTGCCATTCGGCTTTCAACCACATGAGGGTGATAGTGACCATTTGTGGAATTTGATCTCCTTTCCTGCCTCCTTTGAATTCCACCCAGAACCAGATGGGACAGGTAGAAAGGAGATGAAAAATGTCTAAAATTGCTGTAAAGTACCACAATCCTTTGCGTCTGTATAACACTACATAAGAAGTTCTCTGGTGCCAGGTGCAGGGTAGCAGGCCTGGGACCAGAGCTGGGACGAGAACTGGCATCAGAAAGGCCTTTGTTCCAACTGTGTATGGTGGCTGATCCAACAAGAGTACATTTGCTCTTTTTTTAAAAAAAGAAATTGTTATTATTAACAAGAACAATCATAGATAACATTTATCAAACGCCTACTCTGGGCCTAGGTTCAAATCCCAGGTCTGCAGCCACCCTGTGAGGTGGGCTTTGTTGCTCCTGTTTTCCAGATGAGAAAACTGAGGCTCAGAGAGAAGTCACTTGCCTAAGGGAGTATGGTTGGGATGTGCTGAGTTGGAATTCAAATTCATATCTATCTGCTCCAAAGATCTGGCCCTTTCCCTCTAGGCCTCCATGCACCTACGTGTGCCCCATGTCAACATCTTTACGTGAATTATCTCCTTCATCTCCTTTATCCTCCTGGATGAAACTGTGCAAAAGGTATTAGCATCTTTTTTGGACAGATAAGGAAACTTAGGCTCAGAGATGTTAAGACTCTTGCCCAAAGACACACAGCGAGGAAGTGACCAGGCTGGGATTAGACCTGGGCAGGCCAGTCCACTGCTAGAGCTCAGGTTCTTTCCATCTCAGCCCTCTGTGCTGCACCCCCTCACAGGGGTCCAGCCTCCAAGCTTTTGTCACTGCACTCCTGAGGGGTGGGGGGCTGGAGCACCTCACCCTAGTACTGAGTGTCTTCCCTTCGCACCCAGCTCCTGGGACAGCTAGAGGGAGCGTGAGGCTGAGACAAGGGTAGGCACCAGCCTTACGTACCTCGGGAATCAGGGCTCCCAGTGTAGACGTGGTGAGTGGAGGAAGCTCTTCAAACTGCAGGGAAAGAAGAAGGGTTATATGAGTCCCTGAAGCTAAAGGGACAGACAGGAGTTGCTAACACACTGTGTTAAACTCCTGCACCCTCTCAGACAACCAGTGGGGGCATCTCCTCCCCCTTAAAGACCTCTTGGGAGGCTCTGCCTGTTCAACAGTGGCCACCATAAAGACCATGGTAGCCGTTTTGTGGTTAAGTGGATGGGGGCAGCCACTGAAGCTTACCACAGAGAGGACTTTTCAGGGCAGGAGGCAAGACCTGAATCTTCTCCTCTAAAAATATGATTCTTTATTAAAACAAGGTGAGCATCAGCGTGTCCATGTGCAAAACCCAGGGTCCACTAAGTGCATGATTCTGCCATATCCCTGAACTACCTGTACTATTATTTACTTAATATCTTCTTTAGATGACTTTACTTTTAAAAATATCAAATGCTAAAAAATGGAAAGCCAGTACCACTTGACAGAAGGAGATGGAAGGTGTAAAACTAAATGCAATAAAAACAAAACAATGACATTACATTCTGCATGGATACCATTGTCTTTGGGGGACTTTGGGTGTGAGTTCTGTTCTCTCTCAATTAAAAGAGGACACCTTAAAGTTTAAGAGAGGGTTACATTATACTGGCATCAAATGGAGACTTTCCTCTTGATAGAATCGAGGTTGACATAATGTATATGATTTTTTTTTTTTTTGAGAACATCTTGTTCTTATGAGATACACACTGAAGTTTATGGAGTGACATGTCATGATGTCACCAAACACTCAAGTTGTTCAACAGCAGATAGATGGATGGATGGATGGATGAGTAGATAGGTGGGTGGGCAGATGGATGGGTGGATGGAAATGAAGCAAATGTGGCAATATATTAACTGGTGAATCTAGGTGAAGGATATTATGGCATTAATTGTACTATTTTGCAGCTTTTATGAAGGCTTGAATTTTTTTGAAAGAAAAGATTTGGAGAGAAAATGACTCTGGAACATACCTAAAGGTGGTATTTTATTCTTATGTATCTTTTAGTTACATAGTATCAATGTTTACCAAGTAAAAGGATTCTAAATATTTATATTGAGATACAGATATATGGATTTAAATTACGCTTTTTTTTAAAAGGATGGGAATAAAATAGAATTGGATAGGGAGCAACTTTTTGATGTTGTTTAGTGTCATGTCTGTGAATCACCTAAAACCCTCCCAGGCACCACGCTTTAGTAAACACTGATATAATCGATACACATTCTGAACGGGAGATAAGTCAAGGGGTGGACTGTCTACAGTTTTTGCTTTAAAGCCATCTCCCCAAGGCCCTGGGGACTAGAGAGGATCGACAGCGGGCTGTTTGCTGCCCAGCCCACCTCACCCCGGGGGCTGTGACTCACCATGCCGTCGGTGATGTCAATATCCAGTGCCCCTTGCTTCTGCAGGAGAGTCAGCACTGAGCCCAGAAAGTTGGCAGAAATGGCCAGTTGGGAGTTGGTGTTGTCGCCCATGGGGGGCAATTCTGGCATCTTCTGCCTGGGAGACATGGCTGGCTGCCCCAGTGGATAGTCAATCAGCTCTCCTCCAACCTCCCCAACCAGAGTCTGGGGAAGCAGAGAGGAAAGGGGTCACAGAAGGGAGAGGTGCAGGAAGAAGAGTGGAGGAAGGGGGCTGAAGGCTGGGGGGAGGCCCTGCATCTGCGTCCAGGAAGCCTTCCTTGGTCAAACCCACTGGGTCTTGAGTGACTCTTTCATTTATGGCCCTCACAAATTCAATTTGTGATGGAATAGCATCTCTTGCAGTTCCCGCTTTATGACCACTTATAATTAAGCCGTGGTACAGCGCCATATATTTGAAATAGAAGTATGCCATAGATTCTGCCCCACTCCACCCTCCCAGCCCTGCTCTAACAAGGTAGCAAGTTAATGCACCTGCACAATATACACTGGAGTATCTACTCTAAAGACCAGACTACTTTCCATAGCCTGCAAGGCATTGTGCGGTTTGCCCCATCTGGAGCCACTCTGCCCCTCACCCACCCTTCCGCAGTGCAGCCACCAGGGTCTCATCCATCCCTGCCTCCACCTCGGCACCTCCACCATGGTGCTTCCCGCCTGCCGTTCCCTCCCCCACACTCTTCTTTTGTTACATCCCACTCATCTGGCTGGTCTCAGCTCAAGTGTCACGTCCTCCAGGAAGCCCTCTGTGACCTCCCTGGGTGAATCATACCCCCTGCTTTAGGCTCTGATAGCCTGGGACCCTCCTTCACAGAGGTCACGGTCTCTAATTGTTTGAGGGATTCTCGGATGGCCTATCCGGCTCCATCAAGTCAGAGATCTTGTCGTGCTCATCACTGCACCTCTAGCCCCAGCCCAGAGCCTGGCACACAGCAGGTAACTGATAAACGTCTCTTGAATATCTATGTGTTTATGGATATACTCGGTGTGCACAGGTGTGCTGTGTCTGTGAGAGCACGGTGTGCGCTCTAGCTCTGCGTCTGATGGACGAAGCGGGGAGGCACTCAGGTTTGTGTAGCCCAGGGGAAGTACGTCTGTGCGTGCGCCTGTGCAGTTATGGGCCAGATTCAGTAGTGTGCTTGAGCCAGCTCACACCAGCTCATGAGAGCCAATTCCAGGCACCTCTTCCCAACACCATGTTTAGGCCAGGGAGGGAGTACTTATACCATGGAAATCAGCAAACACTACAAATCAGGGATTTTAAAAAAAAATCATGCAGAGTGGTTAATGCTTACCAGCACACGATTAGCCAGATTCACTCCTCCAGCAAACCCAAGCCCATAGCAGCAGCTCTCATAGCTAGAAGCCAGATTGCCTGGTTCAGAGCCCAGGTTCACATTTATTAGCTGTGTGACCTTTGGCAAGTGGCTTAACCTCTCTGTGCCTCAGTTTTCTCAAGAAGAGTGCCTACCTCATATGGTTAATCTACATAAAGCACTAGGAATGTGCCTGGCACACAGTAAGCACTCGGTAAGTGTTGGCTATGATTGTGTTTCCCAGCACAGCTCCTAGAAGGTCTTCATCTAAGCAGAAAAGGGTTCTGTTCAAATGCTGCTTCCCAGGCATTCAGCAGCAGCCCTGGGGGCCTCTCACTCTCACCTCTGCCTATGGGGAGAGGGCCACCTCCCCTGCCCGAGCCCAGGCACTCACATTGAGGTCCAGCTCCAGGAATTTCCCAGTCACGAGCGGGAGGCTGGAGAAGGTGTACTGGACGCTTCCCAATATTCCCAGAGGAATCAGAGCTGCAGGCAAAGGTGGGGGTCACAGGAAGGTCCCCCTCACCCACCCAGACACCCTCCTTGTACCCTGAGTGGAGCGGGGCAGCAAGGTTCCAGCTCCAGACACCATGGAAAGAGCAAGCATTCTGGGTAAAAATCCCAGCTCTGCCTCTTCCTTGCTGTGTGATCTCCATCAAGACACTGCACCTCTCTGAATCTCCATTTCCTCCTCCGTAAAATAGGCTTAATAGGATTCCTTGGACTATATTGGGAAGCCAGTGAGAGTCTGCATATTGATAAGCTTTGTAAGCTGTGAAGCGCTGTACACCAGGGAAGAAGTTTTAGGGCTCCACAAGGTGGTGCTTAATTGAATCTGGCATTTCCCTGACTGCTTGTGATGGACAGCCCGACCTTCTGCGCTCTTCTGGCCCTGTACGGCTGTAGAGACTGTGCACTGCATAACTGATGCTACCATTATGTTGTGGTCTATCTGGAAGGAGGTCCCTGGAATCATGGAGTGGACGACCTGGACAACCACGTGGGGCAGGCTTGCCTTCACGAATGTTCACTCAGAAATCCTGGATCAAGGGCTAGTGCTGGAGCCTGAGTCTGAGGACCTGGACAGTCTCTACAGCCTCTGTCACTCTCTAATCTATTGCTATTCACTCCAGTCTCTCTGGGGGTTGAAGCCAACTCCCCCATTTTAGAGATGAGGCAATCGGGAAGAGTCTCTCCAAGTCCACACGATGCCCGGGAGAGCCAGGGCTCGAACCCAGCCAGTCCAGAGCCGTAGCGCCCTTGGGTCCAAGCGGGAACCTCCTCCCTCTGGGACTTGGGGAGATGTCTGGGGACAAGAGGAAAGGCCAGGCAGCCCCTCTCCCCTGGCGTCAGCCGCATAGCACTCCACCCCACTGGGCCTTCCTCCCACACATTGCTGTGTCCCCAGGGCCTTCCGAAGGCTGGCCCAGATCAGGCGCTAGTAGATGTTGGTTGAATGAAGCAAAGCAGGAAGGACTTACAGTCCACGAGACCCAGCTGGTCGTTGACAAGACCCAGCACTACGTCCACGATGGGGCAGAGCTGTAGGGTAGAGAGGGCACGGAGCTCTGGTGACGGCGCAGGGGGTGGAGGAGGGGGTGCACGAACAGTAACAATGACAATAGCTACTGTGTACTGACTGCCTCTCTGTGCACTATGCGGGGGCACTGTCTTCCCCGCAGCCTTATGGGGAAGGCTTTCTCATGATCCCCATTTTACAGATGGGAAAACTGAGATTCAGAGAGGTGATTCAAACCCAGAACTGTGTGAGTCTCGAGCTTCACCTCCTTATCCCTTCACTAATCTGTCCCTCCACATTCCTCAGGGCCCTTCCCAGACCCCCAAGGACACATCCCAGCCCCCTGGCTCCCTCCATCCCTCTGGGTCACCTGCATGCCTCCAGGGATGGAGGCTGGATGACTGTGGCCCCTCGGTCTGAGGAAAGTCTGTGCCCCCCGCTCCCCGTCCCAGGATGGGTTCTTACCAAGTCTGGGAGGACATTGGCCAGGACTTGGTTTACTAAGTTGTCCACAAGGTTGGGAAGAAGCCTGAGGAGAGAGGAGTGGGGCGAGGAGAGGCTCACCAAGCTGTCCACACTCGGGGCCCCTGTCCAGGTGCTGTCTGAGCAGCAGAGCCCTTGAGTGCTGGAAAATTGTTCTGAAGGCTAGAAGGTCAGTGTACACTCACCCTAGACCTGGCTGGACAGGCTGCTCAAGCAAATGGCTTGGCTTTTCATCATTCATTCACTCTATTCATTCATTCATTCAAGAAAACAAACAAATGCTCCTTGAGCTCTACTATGGGCCTAGCCTAGGCTGGCACATTCCTGTTTTTTAACTGCAAATGGCATTCCCTCCTGCTCATCTGCCCCTCTAACGGGCTGTTTGCTGCAGCTTTGCATAATCTTCCCAAAGGGAAGATGAGTGTATTATTTTATCCAAGCACCTAGAACAGTATCTGGTGCACAGTAGGTGCTCAATAAATGTTTGTGGAGGGGAGGGAAGGAGAAATACTGGTCCACCAGAGAAAATGAGTTCTTGGTGCTGAAAAGATTGGGAAATATGGTCCATTCTACAGACAAAGAAACTAAGGCCCAGAGAATTGAGCCAGAGCAAGTTCTAAGTGCATCACCCAGCTCTAAACTAACTCTCCTAACCAGTTAGTGAAGGGAGGAAAGAGATTACTGATACATAGACAAAACACATAGATGGATGGACAGACAGACTTGTAATGCGTTTGTTTGTTTCTAATGTATTTGTTTCCCAAGGCCCTGTGGTGATGAGAAAATGAGGGAAACATGGCTATCCTAACACAAAAGTATCACTGACAGCCTGACCCCTTAGATCGGTCCCCCTCTGCCCTGCTGTGCCCCTTCCCCACCCCCAGGTTGTAGCTGATTGTTCAATGCTATGCAAAGCAAAGAATTTCTTCAGATAAAGTCCTAATTCCATCATTTCCCCCAAGGTTACTATGTGTTATGGTCTCCTTTTTAAGCGAATTCACCTTGAGGGGTCTTGTCTTGGTTCTACTTCTCCGTGGATGATAAGGGCTGTGAGAATGCACATGCATGTTTATCCGTGTGTGTGTGCCCACCCATGTGTGTTGGGGGGATAATTTGAAGTTAATCTATGTATATTCAGGGCACAGACTGCTTTCTCCTGGGAAGTTATCCAACAGACACATTGGCCCATGTGTGAAAAGATGTATGTAAAAGACTATTCATTATAACCTCATTTGTCAGAGCAGATTAGACAAATTGCAATGTTCAACACCAGGGGACAGGGCAAATCAATGATGGTTCATCAAGACAGTGGAATATTACGCAGCTGTAAAAAGGTAAACAAAAGGAAACCATGTTCCGTACAGAAAATTCTCCCAATAGATAAATGGTGAGAGAAAAGTGCAAAACAGTGTTTACAGTATGTTCTCATTTGTATTAAAATGAGGGCGGGGAATGAGAATTTACATTCATCTTTGCTTCATTTGTTCAAAGAAATTGGATGGAGAATCAAGAAACAAATAACCATGGTGAGGTCAATGGGAAGGGGGCAGATGGGAGACAGGGAGGGAGGGGGCTGTGCCTTTTTATCATTTTATATTTTGAACCATGTACTACCAGATATATTTCCTCGTGAAAATGTGAATTAAAAATCTGTGAGGTTTTTGTGTTTCCCTCCCCCTCCTCTTCTCACCAGAACCCCTGGGGCTGATTTTCTCTGCCTCCACCCACCCTGGAGCAGAAACAAAGACACAGAGAAGCCCACATGAATCGGAAATGTGGGGCTCAAGTTACACAATGATTTTCTCTGATCCCACAGTCTAGATAAGATGAGGGCTGGGGGGATTGGGCCAAGAAATTGATCAGACAGGAGGGGAAGGAGTAGGGGGCCTCAAAGAGATAAGCAGAACAAGCATCTCCCAGGATGAGGGCTGGGGGGTGAAGAGAAAGGGACTCAGCTCTGAGCTGCCCTGATGTGCCCTCATCTAAGGCCATCACCTGGGGGCAGCGTACCAGTCAATATATAGACACTTGAAACCACTCTGCACAGAAGGTGCCGACTTGGCCACTTTGTGGGGAGTGTGTAATAGAAAATACTCACCACCTGACCAAGGTCACATTGAACAGAATCAATTGGGAAATTTCCCTGTGAGTTGGAGCACCAATGGATGCAAAACCTCTGTTAGACAAATATTCATAAACTCTTAAAATGTGCCAGATTCTTCACTCAGTTTTTTACATTCATTATCTTAATTCCAAAGGGGAAAAGAATCACCCCCATTTCACAGATAAAGAAAGTGGAGCTCAGAGAGGGGCAACGGAGTTGCCCAAAAGTCACACAGCAATCGATAATGTAGCTGAAGAGGTTTGAACCCCAGGTTGCTTCCAGAGCCTCTGCTCTTAAATATGGTTTGCCAAAGACAGACCACTCCAGCATCTGCCAAGGCACTCCACAGCCCGCTGGTACTCACCCTCGCAGCAGTTTGACTTTGATACCCCCCAGGAGGGTGTCACATTGCTCCATGACCAGCCGTGGGTAACCCGTGCGGTCCATGGTCAGCTGGACCTTGGCCGTGATGTTCACCTCCACTGCGATGTCCAAGAAGCCAATAAGACTGGAGGAGACCATGGGGCCAGGGAGACAATGAGTCAACTCCCAACCACCACCTCACACCTCGGCTTTTGCTCTGGCTGGCCCCACCATCTACCATGCTGCTGGCTCATGTCTAGGGGTCCCAAACAAGAAGGCTTCCCTGGTCCCTCAAGTCATCTGTGAACAATTCTATCTCCCCTTAGCCTATGAGAGCTCCAAAGGCTAGGAACAGAGGTCCATAAATGAACTCTATGTATAAATTCTGGTTTCCAAGGTGACCACCCAATCATCCAGCTTTGTAGGCATGACCTCATCCCATGGGGATAAATCGATGCAAAAGTCCACTGTCTGAGGTTCTCTAACGAACACCACCTATGTGGCAGGCACTGTTCAGTGAGGCCTTTGCTTGCTGTTCCTCGCTGTGGCTGCAGCCACCTGGAAAAGGATATGTCTTATCATGCCCATTGCAGGTGAAGACACTACGGCTCAGTGAAATTAGGGGGACTGGCCTGAGGTCACAGATTAAAAGAGAGGGTCAGGATTCGAACCCAGGCAGTCCCCAGACTCCAGCCTTGCAGATCTTAACCACCACACAGACTGCCTTTACTGCTCGCCGCTCAGGAGATGACCTGAGCCCAAAGGTATAAGCCATGCGTGTGCTGGTGACACCTCAGGTCTTTTAGTCCCCACATTATGGACAAAGATGGGAGATGACCTGCCCAAGATCTCCCAGCTAGGATGTAGCGGGGCATGGACCCCTCCGGGACCAAGGGCACACACCTTTTCCCGTTGATGGCCACGCGGGTGTACAAGCTCAGGTAGACGCCCACACCCGGCAGGAGCCGCACAGACACCCGAGGGAGAGTCAGCTCCACGATGCGCAGCCTGAACAGGACCGAGAGCGGTGAGAGGGTGGCCACCCCACTGCCTGCCACGCTGCTCACCCGGGACCGCCCTCCCTACACCCTCCTCCTCTGCACCCCATTCATTCCTCCAGACTCCAGAAAGACCTGTGGTTTGTGGATAGAACTTGGAAAACACAGAGAAGTTAAAGGCAAAAAAACACCACGACCCATACTCCCACTGCCTGGAGACCCACCGTTTATATTTCCATGTATTTCCTTTGAATTTTTTTTCATGTAAAGATGCTATTCCTTCTGCCTGTCCCTGCCCCTCTTTGCCTGGTTCCCTCCTACACATTCTTTAGATTTCAGCTCCAGGTCCTCTTCCTCCAGGAAGCCTCCCCTGATCTCTCCACTATACACATCCTCACTTCTCCATGAACTTCTTAGCACTGTTGTAATTGTATGATTGTTTCCAGGCTTCTTTATTGATGCCATATACCCCACCAAGCTGCAAGCTCTGTGAGGACAAGAGATGTGTCTTGTCTTGGCTCACCATGAGGTTGTGTCCCTAGTGCCAATATAGTGCCCCACACATAGTAGGCACTCTAAATATTGGTTGAATTAAATAGTGAATGTGAGGAGAAGGCTGGGTATAGTTGAAATTATAATATGTATGTATGATCCTTGGGTTTTTTACACCTAGACTATATTACTATGACGATACTACAGACAAGGGAACTGAGACTCAGAGAGAGGAAAAGAATGGCCCAGAGTCACACACTAATATAAAAGGTTGAACTGGGACTCAAACTCAGGGCTGTCTAACGACAAGACCCCAAATCATACAACTTGGGACTTGAGATGTCCAGTCCTGAGGCCAAGCCCTAAAGTGTACAGGGCACTGAAGACCATCCCTTTTCCAACTCCAGGCCTCTGGGGGTGATCATTCCTGTTTGAAGGTTCATCAGGGAGCTTGATAGGGAGAGCCTGGCCCCTCCTTACCCTGTGATGCCCTGCACGGTGCTGAGGATGCCACCCTCGCCGAGTGCGCCCAGGACGCCCCCTCCTCCGAGAAGTCCTCCATCACCAAGGAGACCACCTCCACCGAGCAGGCCGCCTTGGCCCGCTAGGATGCCGTTGGCTGCCAGTATGCCTCCAGTGCCCAGCAAACCACCTGGGCCCAGCGCCCCAGTGGCTACACCAGGTGGGATCTCTCCAGGCTGCAGCTCTTGCCGGTGAAGTCTGCCCACGGTCGCCGCCACTTCCGCTGACCTGTACCGCCTGCGGCCCCTCTGGCTGCCATATGCATTCTCAGTGTTGCGGTAGTTGCCCTTCCGGAGGTCCCTGATGCTTCCATCAGACTCAAGGGTCTCACCGTATCGGTATTTGCCCCCCAGCTGAGCGGTGTTGTCATTGGCCTCAATATGACCATACTTGTAATTACTACCAAGCTGGTTGCCATTGGTATACTCTGGCGGTGGTTTTTGGACGTGAAACTCATTGTAGGGAACACCACCGACACCTCGGGGGAATTCAGCGCCTCTGTAGTCATCATAATGGTGTCCGCCACCGCCCAAAAGACCACCCAAGAGACCACCACTGTCACCCAGCAACCCCCCACCACCGTGGCCTCCACCACCCAGCAGCCCCCCACCACTGCTACTCCCTCCACCCAAAAGCCCCCCACCATTACCACCCAGGAGGCCTCCATCACTGCTGCTACTGCCACCCAGTAAGCTTCCGCCAACTCCACCCAACAGGTCACCACCCCTGCCACCACCCCCGCCACCAAGCAAGCCCCCCAGAAGACCACCTCCCCGGCCACCTCCACCTCCACCAAGCAAAGCCCCCAGGAGAGGCCCACCACCATCACCACCAGCTTTACCCACGGGCACCTCTCTCAGGGCTGAGCGGAGAGCATCACTTTGCTGCAAGGTGCCCGAGATGGCTGCAGAGAAGCAAAGGTCTCAGTTAGGGGCTCCTCCCCCTCCAGCCCCCAGGCACTGCATCCCAGCATTGCTCGGCTCTCTGGGCCCCACTTTTCCCACTGGTAAAACGCTGAGGTTGAATGGAAAGACTCCTCCAGACCAACCCAGCCCTGACACCCCCAGGAACTCATTAGCTGCTGGCTTTGACCTCTCACACTTTAACTGGATTTCGACAGCATTCAGCCAAACCTGGATAGATTTTCTTCATGATCCTCCCTTCCAGTGTTCCACACTTTACAGCTTAAAAAAACCTACTTCCTTGTGCATTATTCAATCTGATTCCTGGGAAATAGTCAAGACCAGAATTATTGTCCCCATTTGATGGATAAAGAAATTGAAGCTTGTGACTCTTAGGAAATGACCTCATGTTTTTATTCTTATGATAGCCTTGGATAGGAATTAGGGCAGAGAATGTGTCCTCATTTGCCAGATGACAAAAGTGGGGCCCCAAGAATTGAAGGCAGAATCAATATCAGCTCCCACTTTTGAGGGCTTTCTGTGAATCAGGAACTGTGCAGAGTTTTCAAAAGTTCATCTCATTTAATTCTTGAATCAATTCTCTGAGAAGGGGACCATAATTATACCTTCTTTGCAGATGAGAAAACTGAGGCTCAGAGAACTCAAGTCATGGGCTTAAGGTCACACAGTCAGTATCTGAACCCCAGGAAGGCTGACTCTAGGACCCAAGCTCTTAATCACTGCTTTCTACTGCCTCAAGCATAAAGTCCCCAACATGGTGTCTGGCACATAGCAGGTGCTCAGGAGATGGGAGCCAAAAGAAAAAGAGGAAACTAAGGCCCAGAGAAAAGCCACCCATCCATCTGATGTAGAATCTGCCAGTGAGGAAGAGAGTCCTTGGGAACTTCAGAGTTGGCTGGACTTCCCTACCTGCCCCCTGCCACTCCCCACGCACTGCAGGGCTGGACTCACCGTTGCTCAGCACGTCTTTGGTAACCCTGAGGACAGCGTTTGTCTCTTGGCGGATGCCACACACAGCCACCACGGACAGAGTAGCCACACACCACGCTGTCCACATGCTGGCCCTGCTTCTCTGCTAAGGAGACAGTGGGTCGGTCATATGGCCATGGCTGGGTGTCACCGCACTGGCCAGCAGGTGGAGTTAGCACCACCACCCCCCAATCCGCCAAGAGTCACATCAAGACCCTGCGGCCCAGAGACAGGGTAAACAACCCCAGGTCATAGAATGGGGCAGGTCCAGAGTTCCTGATACCACCTTCTGAGTTTTTCAAATTGCAATGAATCTGGAGGCCCAAAGCAGAACCATTAACCAAACTGTCCCATAACATAGATGTTTTATTATCTCCTGAGACGAAAATTTACAAATGGAGCCTCAGGAAGAGAGAAGAGTAATCGGGATTCCAACCAAAATAGCAAATTAGTAGAAGACAGACTCTGGGGAAATCTCTCCAGAGATTTCTGGAGAAATCTACTCATATATTCATCCAACCACCCACCCATCCATCCTTCCATTCATTCATCCATCCATCCAACCATTCATCCACTCATCAACCATCCATTCTCCCCCTCTTATTCATCCATCTATCCATCCAACCATCCATCTATCCATCCTCCTTCCCATCTATCCATCATTTATCCATGTTCCAACCAGCCAGCAAGCCAGTCATATGTCCATCCATCTTTCCTTTCTTCCATCTTTCCTTCCACACATCCATCATCCATATATCCTTCCTTCAGTCCATGCAGCTGTCAAACATTCATCTAGCCACACTTCCATGCATCCAGCCAGCCAGCAAATACCCTTTCCCACCTCTTTGGAGGAGACAGTTCTACACCATGTAGTTAAGATTAAGGGCTCTGGATCAGAGCTATCTGGGTTCTAATCCTTAGGCAAGAGACTTGACCTTTTTGAACTACAGCTTCCTAGTCACCAGCACATCATATCTGGTACATAGCAGACACTCAGTAAACAGTAGTTATTGTTTGGGGACTATTATTTCAGACCTCTAAGAAGTGGGTGTGAAGTATTATGAGTTTGGAGGGGTGAAGCATGCATTTGGGGATGAGCAGGTCAACCTCCAGGAGACTTTATTTTGCTGCCTCCATGTCTAGTCCACTTCTCTCACTCCACCAGCCCAGTCTAACCATTCTCCAGCCTCAGAGAATCAGAACAGGACATGGCCTCCCATCTGAGCCAGACTGTGAAGTTTTTGGCTTCAGCGCCACTTATGCACGCTTTTCCCTTTTCCCTGCCCCCACATCCCTTGAAGTTCACAAAGCCCCCAAGTTCTTTCCCCGCTCCTAATTGCTCCCAGGAGAGTATCAGAGGCACTCATTTATACTCGAGTATTAAGGACTGATATGTTCAAGAGGTTTTTTTTTCCCCCTGGCTTCCTCACCTCATCCTAACCCCACTGCCCAGAGAGTTCTGTGTTCAAAGAGGGATCACCACCTTCAGTTTAAAAAGATGGGCATCAAAGGAGGGATTTCTGGCATCAGCAAGCAGCTGCAGTGTCTCAGGGAGGTAGCAAAGGTCCCAGGTACCCAGCATCCCTGGGAAAGATGAGCGCAGCTGGGTTCACCCATGTAATTAAAGGGACTCAGGCCCTTTTGCTGATCCCTGAGATGTTCTCCTGACTATGCCCATGTTTCAGACAAGATCACTGAGGTTCAGAAAAGGGTCTCCCAGGCAGGTCTCCAGTCTGGGACATGCCTCATTGCCTCCCCAGGCCTCAGCCTCCCCCTGCCCAGACTCTGAAGAGGGAGGAGGCTCCTCCTTACCCCCAGGAGGTCCCTGCAGCTCAGCCTTGAGAGGTCCCGTTCACCGGGCCTTCTGCTTTGGCTGAACCTGATCACAGGCCAGTCTTATATAGCAGCTGGAGTCTGATCCTGGACCCAGGGAGGGAAACACCATGTAATTACGAGAGACCGGAATCCAGATTTGCTCTGCACATTGGGCATCGAGACCCAAAACCACAAGGGTTTGCGGTTTGTGGCTAATTCTGAGAACTTGTTCAGCCCCAGATGGTGTCACATGAGATGGAGTTTATCAGCCCCTGGTCTGGGCACATTCCTGGAGACCCTAGCTAGGCCCCCAGATGGAGGAAGTGGAAACACCCCCAGACGCATCTAGTTTCCAGCTCTAAAGCAGGCACTGCCCACTCCAGATGGCCTGGGCAGACAGCTGTGCCCAGACTCAGCATCAGGCTGACCTTGGTTCAGACCTCGCTCAACCCTGAACTCACTGGTTGACCTTGGGCCGGCCACTTCCCTGCTCTGTGCCTCTCATTACATATTTCCGTCTGCTAAATGAGTACAATACCTGCCTCACAGGACTGATTTGAGGATTCAGGGAGATGGATATGGATCTGCTCTTCAAACTTGGGGCAGGTGCGAAGAGAATAAGCAGATAGGCATCTGTTGACCTGCAGAAGATTTTCTCCCAATATTTCATTATGAAATGTCTATACGTACAGCGAAGTTGAAAGAAGTATACAGCGAACACCCATATGCTTGTCAGCTTACACCCAGCAGCTACATCTACCATTAACATTTTGTTATACTTGCTTTATTGCATATCTATTCATCCATTAATCCATCTTTTTTTTAAAAAATGTATTTCAAAGAAAGTTACAGTTAGCAGTATATTTCCCTCTAAACATTTCAACATGCATGCCATTATGATTCTTTTCTTTAGATGTAAAATTTACATACAGTGAAATGCACAAATGTTGTGTTTACTTGTTGAATACTGACATGTTATACAGTATGTAGCCTGCACCCCTATCTTAATATAGAGCATTTTCATCACCCCAGAATATTCCCTCCTGTTCTTTCCCAGTCAGTGCCTGCTCCCACCCCTCAGTGGCAGCCACCGCCCCCTCCAAAACCTGCTGGGACACAGCCCCGACCTCTTCCTTGGCATTCAAGGAGGATCTGCCTTCCACACCAGTGCTGCTCGTTCCTTTCACCACCACCACCTCCAGCCTCCCTGCCTCCGGGCCTTTGCATGTGCAATCTCTGCCATAGAATACCCTTCTCCAGATTCCATTAGTCACACTATTGCAGAAATGCCAGCTGCTCTAGAAAGCTTTCTGTGACAACCCCTAACTCTGACCCTTCCTCTGGATGCCCCCCCCAAGGCCCTCTGCAGTGCCAACCCACTGAGATAGCGTTGCTCTGGGGAAACCAAGCCTGTGCCCCACTCCCAGCCCAACACAGGTACAGATACCAGTGTAGCAAATGAATGAATGAATGAACGAATGCCCTTACTCTCTCCATACCAGTTGGGGAGAAATCTGAGTCCTCCTTGCCTCTTACCCCCAGCCCCAGCCTAGGTCCTACCTCCATGTTTAATTGATGCCACTTCCTCCCTCCCCCACCAGGCCTACCTGAGAACCTCTCTAGGGTGAGGGGGCATTTGTCTCTCCCCACCGAGGCCTGCTCTCAAGCCAGGCTGAGAATAAATGTGAGTTCTGCCAAACTCTGCAGGAAGATGCTTCCTCCCTACTCCCTGGGGACAATGGGGGCTCTGAAGGCAGGCATGATGAAGGGTGATGAAGGGTGATGTTAAGTCCTGCCAAGCTCAACAATGTCACCACTGGCCCCTGGGCCAGCCCCTCTCTGGGACTCAGTTTCCCTGTCTGCAGTGGGTGCATTAATGGAACAGGCTTTGGAGCCAGATGTTGGGTTCAAATCTGCTGCCAGTTCTCTCCAAGCCTGCTTCTTTGGTGTTCAGATGGTGACCAGAATGGCCTGGCCTCAAAAGGATGTTGTAAAGGTCGGGTGACTTAATCATGCAAAGTGCTGAGAACAGGGCGCAGCACACAGTAGGTGCTCAGTAGGTGGCATTTTTATTCCCATCATTCCGGGTCCCTGCTGGCACCACAAGGCAGCAAGTCAGTGAAAACCATGAGAGGTGTGAGGGGGGTGCTTGAGCCCAGGCCCTGGACCATCTTATCATCTGTAGGGGCTAGAAGGGCTCCAGGGTAGGGACCCTAAGAACCACATGTGCCTGTGTTCCTACACCCCATATGCCTTCTCAGCTCTGGACAATCACTTCTCCTCTGGGGCCTCAGTCTGGCCATCTGAGAAATGGGCATAATCACACTTTCCCAGCAGGGTTTTGAGGATTAAAGAGGAAACGTCTGGAATATGCCTGGAGCTTCATGGGGGCTCAGTAAACCCCGTTTTTGACTCCCCATTCCTGGCACTTAGTGTGATAAAACTGCTTGTTAAACAAAAATATTGCCTTTTAAAATTGAAATACAGGGGCTTCCCTGGTGGCGCAGTGGTTGAACATCCGCCTGCGAATGCAGGGGACACGGGTTCCAGCCCTGGTCCGGGAGGATCCCGCATGCCGCGGAGCAACTGGGCCCGTGCGCCACAACTACTGAGCCCGTGTGCCACAACTGCTGAAGCCTGCGTGCCTGGAGCCTGTGCTCCGCAACAAGAGAAGCCACCGCAATGAGAAGCCCTCAGCAACTAGAGAAAGCCCTCGCACAGCCACGGAAGACGCAAAGCAGCCAATAAATAAATAAATAAAATAAATCTATTTTAAAAAAATAAAATAAAATAAAATTGAAATACAATGCAAAGAGGGCAACTGTGCCTTTCTCCACCTCCCCATCCCTCCCACCAGAGAGCAGGGATCAACGCCCACTGTAAACTGTAGAGGGCGGTGCACACATGAAGGTCAGTCATCAGAGGCTCTGTGCCTGCCCTCAGTCCTGAGACCAGCCAGGTCCTGGTGGCCATGAGGCCAGCCTGCCCCCTCGGGCCCCGAGAGGATTAGTGTAGCTCCGGCACCAGGGAGATCATCTGGGCTTAGCGTTCAAAAGGCACCTTTGTCTGGAGCTGGTGGGACCAGGCCCTGGGAGGTAACTCACCCTGAAGGTGACTCAGCCTGCAGGGGGCCACGTGGGGGATTCATGCAGGAGGCTGTCAAGACCAGGAAACAGAACCAGCCCCACTACCAACCCCTCCTCTCAGCACTGGTCCCCCTCATGAACCGTCAGCTCGCCAGGCCTGCAGGGGGGCTGCCAAACGGGGGGCTTCCTGCACGTCTGGTTTCATTGCCCACCCTAAGTGCGGAGGTTCAGAGCCTGGGCTCTGGAGTCAAGGGCCTGGGTTCAGGTTCTAACCTCATTACTTCCTAGCTGTGTGGCCTTGGGCAAGTCTCTTAACCTCTCTGTGCCTCAGGTTTCCTCAACTCTAGAATGAAAGTAAAAACAGTTCCTAGAAAGAAGGGTTGATTCAAGGAGTTGATGACATATGTATCTAAAGCCCTTAGAACAGTTTCTGGCTCTTAGTAAGCATAAAATAAACACAGCAAGTATTACTTTTATGGCATAGCCGTGAAAAGCCCAGGCTTTGGAGTAAGGGTAAGAAGGACCTGGTTCAAATCCTGGTTTTGCCACTTAGAAGCTGTCCAATTCCATTTCTCTGAGCCTGTTTCCTCATATGTAATATAGGGTGATAATACCCACTGATTATGGTCACTATGAAAATAAACTGAGCAAAGGGATGTTAAGCATCTAACACAATGTCCGGTATACAGTAAGTGCTCAGTAGAGGTTAACTGCTCTCACTGCTACTGTGTGCAGCCACAGGACTCGCCAGGACAAAGATCCTCCCTGACCTTGAGCTTGGAAGAGCTGCTCTCCTGGAGGAAGGGTCTGTGGGGCCTGTGTCTGAGAAAGAGGGAGGAAATGTGCCCAGCGCCAGTAACTCTGTGTGGTCTGATCTTAGATTCCTGTGAGTTTAGAAACACTTAAAATGACGTAGAACCTGAGACCATCGTGAAATTCTAGAACCTCAGGCCTCTGAGAAGCAGGAAACTAAGGGCTCTGTGGGTCTCTGAAATGTTAGAACTTTATGAGTTTAGGAACCTTATTACTGTGTGAAATTCCAGAATTCTGAACCCTAGTGAGGTTCTACACATTTACAACTTTGTGAGGTTCCAAGACTTTGGAAGATCATGAGATTCACTTTCCTAAGACAATGACTATATTATACGTGCGTATGCGTGTCCGCAACCCCCCCACCCCCACCCACACACACCTGCCCAGATGTTTGCCCACTCTGGCTTATTGGGGCAGAGCTCAGACTGGGGCCAGCTCAGTCATATGGCCCATGACTCATCCTGCCTCCTTTCCACCCCCACATGTAGACCCTCACCAATGCCAAGCTGCTCACCCTCCCAGGAACTTGCATCAAAGGCGTGGGAGAAGGAGGAGGCCAGCTTGACACTGAGCCTAGTGGAGAGAAGAGAGATGTTAAGGGGCCCCAGCACCCACCACACCCCCAGCCTGCCCCACCCCTAGCTCTCCAGGATCAGGAAGCAGGGTTACAGGGCCAACTCTGCCTCTATCCAGCCTTGACTCAGAGACTCAGTTTTCCCACCTGTAAAATGGGCCTGGAGGGAGCTAACTTCCTTCTGAGATAGCATGACTGCCACCTCCGACGCCATGGCCCTGGAGCCTTGGTCTGAATCCCAGTTGTTTGACTGAACCTCTCTAAGGAGTGGC
This sequence comes from Eubalaena glacialis, assembly GCF_028564815.1. Taxonomy (NCBI): domain Eukaryota; kingdom Metazoa; phylum Chordata; class Mammalia; order Artiodactyla; family Balaenidae; genus Eubalaena; species Eubalaena glacialis. Next base: position 26,604,698 of record NC_083728.1, read on the forward strand.
CCTCCCATAGACTGAGCCTTGGACACAGAGTGCCCTGCACCCAGCAGCTGCTCACTAAAGGCAATAAACCACCAACGGATCACAGCTGGCTCAAATGCAGGTCCAGGGCCAGAGCCCGGACACACATCTCTGTCTCCTGAAGGGCTGAGGCTTCAACTGCCACCAGGAAGGGGAGACGAACCCTGGCAGTCAGTGAGGCCTTTTGTCAAGCTTACAAATGGGGCGATGGTGGAGCCTTGCAGGGAGGTAGTAGTAGCCTGAGGGGCCGGCAGGGGTTAGGTGAGCACCGGGTACCTATGGCCCAGGACAGTCTGATCCCAGAGTCGCCTGGGAAAACCCCTGTATCCAGGGGAGGGACAGAGAGGCCCCAGGCCAAGGTGAGAGCACTGGGCCCAGAGAATGGAGGCCCAGACTGTGGACCTGCTTCCAGGGACAACCCACTGTGCGAGCCTGGGCTTTGTGCCATGCACGTGTAAGGAAAGGTTGTCATCAACATCACCATCTTGGTCATTATGATTATCATGAGGCCTAGTTACCACAGGGGTGGAGAAACTAGAGAAATAGCTAGTCCACATGAATAACAAAGCATCTGACAACATTCAAGGACAGTTACCTCCATGGCCAGCCTCTAGGGCTGATAACTCAGGAGTCTAGACTCCATACCCCACAGCAGGTTTATCTCCAGGACCAGCTTTTGAGCAGATGCAGTGGAAGATGCCCGCTCTGGAGCCAATTCTCTGGGCCCCAGTTGCCTCATCTGTACAATGGGCTAATACCACCCCTTCCCAGCAGGTCCCAGAGGCAAGGAAGATGCTGGTAAAACACTTGCAATTTAGTTGCTGCTCAATAAATGAGAGGGTTTCTGTCAGTCCCTAATTCTTGTTTGTAAAGACAAGGCCCAGGATCCCACATTACCGTTCCAGGGACAGGGAGAGGTGCAGCTTGGTAGCTGACGGAGCCAGCTGGGCATTTAAAGTCATCACCTGCATGGGAACAGCAGGCAGAGATTACACTGAATTTGGCAGAAGGAACTTGAGGACAGGTCTGCCTTGGCCAACAGGTGAATTTCCACCATCCATTTCCTCCACTACCCCTTGCTGAGGCCCTACTGTGTGTTAGGGTCCACGCTGGGCTATGAGGAGGTAACTTGAAGGTTCTGGCGCTCAAGAACAGGGGTACTGAGGGCAATCGGTGTTGGATGCGAGGCAGCTCTAGGGCTGCAGGAGCTTGGACAGACCCTCAACCCAGCCTGCAGTGGGTGAGGGAAGGCATCCCCCGTGAGGTGACTCCTGAGCTGAATCTTGGAAGATGAGAAGTTAGCCAAGGGAAGGGGAGAAACTGCCCTTCAGGTGGTGGTCCCTGCACAAACAAAGGCAGGGTGGTACGACCTGGTAGCCCTGAGTAACTGGCTTAGGGCGCAAGGCTGGGAAAGGCACAAGGATGAGGCAAGGGGTTGGGGATGGAATGGTGTTTGGCCGTGCTGAGCCAGGGCAGAGAGTGAGCAGGGGAAGGACCTGCCACTGCCCAGATGTACGGCTGGGAAAAGTAGTAGCAGTGGGGTAGAGGGGAGCAGACTGGAGGTGGGGGCCAGGAGGGAGCTGGAGCGTCATCCAAGAGATATCTGAGCACGGAGAGGCTGGGGAGGTGGGGGCAATTCCTGAGGTCCTGAGGAAGCACAGTGGACACGTGTGTGATGAGGGAGCAGCTGGGAGTCCAAGGGCACTTGGGTCTCAGCTCAGGTGATGACATTGGGGGCGGGGTTTCCTGTGCTGTGCCACATGGGGCCTCCCACCCTGAGATCCACAGCCTGAAGAGGGTCAGCCCCACTTAGAACCCCAGTGCCGGCTCCCACCCCTCAGCTGCTCACTCTGTTCAGCTGGAAGAAGGCTCCACGGGCCCCTTTAGGGAGGTAGGACAGCACATGGATGTTAGCTGGGATGGAGACCGTGGCCTTCTTGTCCTGGAGCGTGACCGTGGGTGCTTCTTTTACCCGCAATGAGAGCAGGAGTTGCTGGCCTGGTGGCAGCTTCCTCAGGGTCTGGAGAGAAGCAGGGGCAGAGTCGGGGGCAGAGTAGGGGCACGAGGAGAGAAGCAGGGGCAGCTTAGATGCTCCACTAATAGAATCAGTTAGTCAGTCAACAAACACTCATTGAGCACCTAGTGGGCCCCAGGCACTGTGCTGGGAGCTGAGGTAACAGCTTGAACCAGACACGCCTGGTCTTGGCCCCCACGAGGCTGACACTCAGGTGTGGAGATACCAATCCACAGAACAACCAATCAGAGTCAAAATCCTCCCCCTAGGACACACTTTATTACACAACATAAAAAACAAAACAAAAAATATCCCCGATGCCTACACTCCCTACATCTTCCATCCTCTGCCCTCCTATCTCACTTCCCACCACTGGCCCTTCATTCTCTCCTCTCCAGACTCACTGACCACTTCGCTGTTCCTCCAACTAGCCAGGCATGCTCCCACCTCAGGGCCTTTGCACTTGCTGCTCCCTCTGCCAGAAATGTCTTCCCCAGACACCCGCATGGCTCCCTCCATCCCCTCCTTCAACCTTCAGCTCACACGTCGCCTCCTCAATGAGGGCTTTGCAGAGCACCCTCCTCCACCTTTCTGACACTGTGTATATTCTACTTATTTATTTGTTCAATGTCTGTCCCTCCCACCACAATGGCAGCTCCTTGAACACGGAGACTTTTGTCTACTTTTCACCATTTGCCCCTTCTGCATGCCCAGCACCTAGCACAGGGCCTGGTACATAGTAGGTGCTCAGTGAATATTAGTTGACTGAATGAATCACACAATCAGGAAATGCTGAATCTCATAATCACGACATCGTGGATTACAGAAATGCTGGAAACCACGCATCCACAGAAGGTTAGAATCACTTGAATGCTGGGATCTGGTGACCAATTCCTCAAGCCCCAACTCCCAGAGTTGCAGTATCATAAAGACAGGGGGAATCACCGGATTCAAGCCTCCTATATCCACAGATTCTGAAGCCATGGAATCAAACTCAGAACTGGGGCCACACACAGGGCTCTGATGCTGTGAAAACAAAGGTTTCAGGCTCCAGAGACAAGCCCAGCCTCCCCAGGCTAAGAGACATGGCATGCCTTGTTGCATCCATGGGTCCCTGGTCCTGCCACCCTGGCCTCCCCCAAGTCCCTTTCCACCATCTTACAACTCCTCAGAAGAACGAGGTTCTTCTGAATGTCTAGCCCCAATCTCAGGCTTTGCCTGAGACACCTATGCCCTTTAGCCCCAAACACCAATAAGCAGAGGCTCCACTCAGGCCCACCAAAGCTGCTTTCCATCACCACCTTCAAGGACTCACAGAGTTTGTCTGTGTCCCCAAATACAGCTGCCCTCTCCATCTTCTCTGGTGGAAGCCCAGGCCTTGTGGGTCTCTTTCTAACCTCTGTCAGAATCTGCTGGTACGTAAAGACTTTGTAGTAGTTATTTCAACTTCAGTATAATTCAGATTCCCACAGCTGGAAAGAAGCTGATTCAGCACCAGTTGGAGGGATGGGAAAGCTGAGGACCAGGCCCTGCAGTCACATACTGACTGATGCCCACTAGTCAAATCTCCCTGAATCTCCCCCCTTCTCTTTCATCTCCATGGCCACTGCTCTGAGTCTTCTCTCTGAGGACAAGAAGACTGAGACCAAGATGAAGTAAGGCAGTTGGAGGGAGGGGGCTCAATCACTGGGAAAGAATCTGCTTGACATAGGAGCAACAGCCCCAGGACAAATGCTCAGTTGGCTTCTGGGGCAGTTAGACCCTGGTCCTTTCTTCTCTAAGCAAAATCATCAGGAAAGGATAAGGTGTTAGTCAATCACACTTTAGTATGAATTTGGACTCAACATTCAATTGCAGCTGTCTGGAGAGCTGTATTGAGAAAGATTCTGGAGTCCACTCAGGGTCATCAGGAAAGAGCTACAGTGAACAAAGCCCATGAAAGGGTCACTCACCTCAGGGACCAAAGCCACCAGCTCTGTAGTTGTCAGTGGAACACTGCTGGAAACCTGGACCCAAGACCAAATGGGATGGGGGGGGGGTAAACACAGAGCCAAATAGGGATCCCTCAGCACACACAAAGTAGTTTCCCCCCACCCAATTTTATACATACCTCTCTACAGACACTCATGTTCCTTCTATTGACCGATGATGAGTGCTTACTACATGCCAGACGCATGCTAAGGGTCTTGTGTGCCTTCGCTCATTTCACCTTTATAACTGCTCGAGGAGGTGGGTGCTACGATTATTCCCATTTTACAGATGGGAAACCTGAGGCTCCTGTCCAGGGTCATAAGCTGGTAAATGGTGGCACCAGGCTTTAACCCAGGCAGGCTAATTCTAGAACTTCTAAACTGCCCTGCCAGAGCACATAATCTGAAGGTGCAGGGATCTGACCCCAGACATTTTTGCCTTTTACCCCAAAAAATTTTTTCAAATACTATAAATTTGTTTCCACTATTTACACATCAGGACATTTCATATAAATTTGCAGTTTCTAGCTAAAAAATTGGAAAATCTGGTCACACTTGCCTCCCAGCTCAGGACCCTGTTCCAACCACCCCATAGGCCTTCAGTGTGCTCTCTGGACCCCACCTGCAGGAAGTGAGTAATCAATCCCTGCTCCCTTGGGCTGAGCTGCAGGTAGGAGCCCAGGTAACTCAGAGCTCCCTGCCTTTGGACAGGGCTGAGACCAAGAAAATATCTCTGGCTAAGGCTTCCGGGGGCTGGGGCTTCCAGACATCTGTGAGGGTGTGAGAGGGGCCAGAATGGAAACAGAGAGGTCTCAGAAGCTTCAAAACAAATGTCCAAGTGACCTTTGGTATAGTCCAACCCTAGTCTTCTTCTCTCCAACTCAAGTATGCTCTTGAGAAAGCACTGGGAATGTTAGCCATTCACACTTTAGTGTAAAATTGGGCTTTGACTCTAGAAGGGCTCATCTGGTGCAGGGATGGGAAGTTGGCTACATTTCATATGCCAATTTTGACCAATTCAAAGTAACGTCCTGAGTGTCATGTTGAGAAGGATTTGGAAATCCCATTCAGGTTTAGCCAAGTAGAGACCATTATCAATTAGCAATGTCTGCCTGAAGGACAAGAGTGGGCATGTGCATGCTATAAACCTGTCCAAATCTCTCCTATTATAAGAAGAGGGCTCGTCAAGGCTGATCAGTGATGATGTGACTAGGTCACCACTAGCATTGCCAAGGTCCAGCAGGGCAGGGTGCCATACTCACCAGCTCAAGGGTGATGTCCAGGTCAAGGGCACCAATGGTCTGCAGGAGCCCAAACACGGTGTTAAAGAGGTAGAGAGGCACAGTCATCTGGGATGTGTGGTCCTCCTTGGGGGGCACCTTGATGGGGTTGGGGGGCTTGGGGAAGTCGATGATGTCACCTGCTATGCTCTTCACAATGGGCTGCAGGGGCAGGAGACAGCGCGTGGCAGGGTCTCAGGGCAGCTCACTCACCTGGCTTTGACTTAGCATCCCCTGCCTGGCCTCCACTTGTACCCCACCCACCCCCAGCTGTGGGCGGGGCCTCAGCGGGCACTCACATTGATGTCCAGCTCTATGTACTGGTTGGAGATGAGAGGCAATGTGGCCAGAGTGAATTCCACGGACCCAAGAGCCCCGAGGGGCACCAGGTCTGCATGAGGAGGGGAGAAAGGAGAAAGACCCCATGAGCCCAGGCCCCAGTAATAACAGGCTCTACTTCTATTTATTGAGTGCCTGCTGAACGCCTAAAACTCTACTAAGCATTCACCAGGGCACTACTGTCATCCCCATTCTACAGATATGGAAACTGAGTCTCCAACAGAGAAAGTCACCAGCCCCAGCCCACACAAGCCACAGAGTAGCAAAGCCAGGGTTCCTGTTTTCCAGAGCCGGTGCCACTAACCACGTTGTTGCCCTGTCTCTCTCATATAATACCACATTCAGAGACATATCTGCCCCCAAGTTTTCTATCCTTATCTTAGTTATGCATTTTTATACCTTTCAAGGCCCTTTTGTGAATACAAAAGGCATCCATGTCTCCACAAGGCTCAGAGAGGCTGGGAGCCACTGTGGCTGCGGGGCCTTGGGTTCCTTACGTAAGCTCTGGGCCTCAGTCATCTTGTCTGTCCAGATAATAACAGTATCTGCCTCATGCTTCTGACAATGCCAGACACACCGCCGGTGCTCAGTAAGTGGCCTGAAGCCCCCGGCAGATGGAGACCTGGATGGCTCCGGGTCTCCTCACCCTGCGGAACTGACCTCAGCCCAGAACACCACCATTAGGCCTCCTCAAAGTGGCGGCCTCGTCAGTCTGAGGAAGACATGAAAGGTCCCAGAATTCTGCCCCGTCCTCTTCCCTGGTACCCCACCCGCTGGGGTAATGGTGGGGGAGATGTAAGAGCAGGTGCAGAGAGGAGGAGGGCGGGCCCCAACTTACACAGCACAGCCCCCAGGAGCTCATTCACCACGCCCAGCACGCTGTCCACCACGGGGCACAGCTGTGTCTGGAGGAGACAGGAGTTACAGGAGAGTAACAGCGGGCCCCACCATGGCACGGGGAACAGCTTCATTTTCTTTAAATGATTTGCTATGTGGTCCCAGGGACCGAGGTAAGGCAGACAATGGAGATGGATGACGAGACACACAGATGGGAGGCAGGGGAGGGGCTGGAGCTTGAAGTGTCAGAGGGCGGAGTGGGTGGTGGAGAGGGCCAGTTACATGAGTCCCCTCAGAAAACCTTGGAGGATGCTGGGGGGACAAGAAGACACATTCCAGAAGTTAGCTGGGGTGTAGCGACAAGGCCCTCCCCCAAGGAAACAAGGTCTCAGGTCCCTCCTGCCATCCATGTGGGCACTGGGAGACCTACAATCCAGATCCCACAGGGGGGCGCCTCCTCCCCTCCACCTGGAATCAGGGCTGGCCCAGGGCATCCACTGTGCACACCACCCCGTGTTTCCTAAAAACCCCTGGGCTGTGACATCAGGGAACAAGTTGTCCGGCTTCCAGAATCCCAAGTCTGGGAATCACAGAATCTGAGTCCGCCAGAGCAGGAATCCCAGAGGTGGTCCAGCCCAGCCCCTTCACTCCTTCAGCCCCTTCATTCTACTGCTGGGGCCGGAGAAGAGAAGTGACCTGTCCAAGGTCACAGCTGTTCTCAGAGAGACAAGCTGTTTTCATTTAAACTTGGAGCCCCAAACTCCAGGGCTTCTGAGGTCAGGCACGTCTCGGAAATGAGAGGAGACCAGAGGGGCTGTGATGGGTGGGGGGAGGAGCCTCCTGGGCGCCAGCAATGTGCGGCCTACAGGAAGGAGGTACGTGCAGCTGGGGTGGCTGATTGCATAAGAGAAGCCAGAAATGGGATTGTTTAGAGAAATCTCCAATCTCTAAGTGCTGGTAATTAACTCTTATTTTTAAAACCTCTTTGAGTCACATGAATCCTGTCTTGCAGCTAATGGTCCAGAGACCCCAGTTATGGGCCACAATTTAAATGTACCCAGACCCCCTTGTTGAAATCTACCTGAGATGGGCTGGGGTCCCTGCTGCTGGGAGCTCCCCTTCTCCCCCTGAGCTTCTTTTCTGATTGGATTCTTCAAGCCCAGGGCAGTTTTGCCAACCTCAGTCCCCCACACGCTTGCCATCTCCATGGGTGTTCTTAACAAGGACTCACAGGAGAGGTCCTGCCAGGACTGGGGATCAGGAGGCCTGACTGCTCTTTGCTGGCTGTGTGACCCCAACAAGCCCTCCCCTCTCTGTCCTCAGTGAACTGGGGCTTTGGCCAGACCAGCTTTTCTTAAGTGTGGTTCAAGGGACGACGGGGGCAGGCCATGGACAAGCATCCTGGAGCAGTTTAATCATAATGTGTTTAACATGTACATGTATGTGATCTTCGAGACATGTTTGCCAAGCACAGGGCTTCGTTTGAAATCACTGAGTGACCCAATTTTTTAATTCAAACCTAGTTTAAAGAAAAGTATAAAGTCAATAATAATAATACAGGTGGCAAAGACAGAGCAGGGGGTAAGAAAGGGACTTACTTGGATTTGGGAGCAGGGGACTCAGGTCACCTGGATTCAGAGGTCTGGGGACAGATTGTGCCAGCCCACCTACAGACTCGCAGGCGGCACCTGGGAGGCCCGTGGGCAGGCCAGGATGGGATTACCTGATGGGCGTGGAAGGAAAACACAGCCTAATCCTGCCTGGCGCCCAGATTAACTCAAAGCCGGGGGAGAAGGGGCACAGCCCAGGGTGTACCTGGCCTGCAGCCCTCACACTCACGAATTCTGGCAGCACCTTGAAGTGTGTCTGTTCCACGACCCCAAAGAGCGGTGCGGGCAGCAGCCTGGGCAGAGTGAGATGCGTGAAGGTGTGGCCACCACGCAGGGACAGCGCCAACCCAGATGACAGGGCAGGGTGGGCACTGGCGGTTCTGGACATCACCCATCTCCTCTCCTCGTGGGCTCGGCTGGGGCTTTGGGCAGCTGGGTTTAAATCTTGGCTTTGCCTCACCATGGGACCCAGAGGAGGCTTTCAGTTTCCCCATCAGTGCCGGCCTTAGAGAGAGCAGTTGCTGCTGACATCAAATGGGAGTGTATACATGTCTGGTGCTCAGTAAATGTCTGTTCCCTTCATCTTCTCCAATATGTGTAGATGAGTGACATTTGGGCCTAGAACAACACCTGGCTTAGAGTGAGGGTTCAAAAAGTATTTCTTGAATAAATGAGTATTTGTCAAATGAATGAATGCCTGAGAGGGTGGCCTGAGGATGTGCATGTATCGATAGATGGGCTTAGGTCTGTTTGGAGAGTATGGGGGTACAGAGGGAGGGGTGACAATCACAGAACCACAACCACAGGACACCCTCCTGAGCTCCACCCCCTCCAAGCCCCCTCTAGCCCAGAGGAACAGGATGGAGCCACTGGGGTTTAAGGAGCCCAAGACCCTGCCTGGAAACCCCTTACTAAGACCCTTCTGCAGACAGGGCCAACCCCGGTTCACCCTGTTCCTGGGAGCTAACACAGAGCTGTCCGATAACCCATCACTGGTCAGGGCCACCCAGCAAAGGTGGGGTGTGGGTGTGTGTGTGGGATTTAGCCTGCAACAGAGGGACTAACAGGGGTTGACTCAACGTGTGAGGCAGGGGAGGCGGCAGGTGTCGCTGGCGGTGGGGGGATGCAGAGTGCTGTGAGAAAGCCTTGGACCTGAGTCCAGAGACCAGCCCATCTCCGTGCTTGCCTCAAGCTGTGTGTGTGACCTTGGGCAAGTCCCTTGCCCTCTGTGAGCCTCAGCTGTCCCATGGAAGAAGAATCACTGTGTCCTGACAGTTGGGGGAAGAGATGGATATAAAAGTGCCAGAGTCTTCCAGATCATTAAATTTAGGTCCTCATTATACAGATGGGGACGCTGAAGCCCAGACAGGGGAAGGGGTTCCCCTGGAGGGTCACACAGCAAGTCAGGGGCTGAGCTGGGTCTCGTATATGCCAAGAGCAGGGACTGAAATGCCTACAGGTCAAGGGACCACAGAGGGCCCTTGTTCTACCTGGAAGAAGGGAGGCAGGATCTCGGGGGCTGGAGAAGGGGGACGCTCAGGAGTGGACGTTGCAAGCTGCGGGCTGGGCCAGAGTCCCTGACCCTGCCAGTCTGCAGGTCTGCGCCGAGGCTTGATCTGGTGAGACAGGCCCCGCCCAGCCGGCCGCTCCCTGGAGACCCAGGAGACGTCCGCCCGGTGCGCGCACGCGCGATGAGCCCGAGGAGGTCCGGGCGCGGGGAGCCGCCCAACACTGGCTCCAGACCGCGGACTCACCCTGAGAGCGGGCTGATGTGGCCCAGGAGCGTGCTGCAGCGCTTGAGGATGAGGATGGGCGTACCCCGCGCGCTCACGCCCAGCGCCACCCGCGACCACACGTTCACCTCAGCTGCCGGCTGCAGGAGGCCCCCCAGTGGGCTGCGAGACCAGATGCTGGGGACGTGGCCAGGCGGCCAGGCTCCACCCACCGGGGCCGCCTTAGCCGCGCCCACCCCGGGGCCGCTGACCAGGGCTCTGACGAGCGGCGGGTGGGGTAGCCCTGTGAGCGGCCCCATTCCCTCCTCTCACCTCCTGCCTCCCTGCCCCTTTGCATGTCCCTGCGCCCCCTCCCTCACCCCCACCAGTGAGCTCCAGGCAGTGGGGTAGGGGTCTCCAGAGAGAGAGATGGAAGTCTCTGGACCTCAGTGGGATGGAGATCCCTGGGGAGGGGTAGTGGGGTGGGATCCAGGAAGGGAATAGGAAAGTGGGAGTCTCTTGGGAAGGAAGGAAGGAGGAAATAGGGGGGCAGGGGGTGGGTGTGGAGAGACAATGAGGTAGGGGGTCCCCAGGGGCACACTCACCCGGAGCCATGCAGGCCCACCTTGGTGTGCAGGCTCAGCTGCACCCCAAACCCAGGCAGCAGCTTCAGAGACACCTTCGGCAGTGTGATTTCCTCAGTCTTCAGCCTGCATGGAGGAGAGGGCCACTGACTACCAGACAACCCCCCCACCCCGCCCCAAGGCCAGTCCCTCAGTGCCTGGACCATCCCAGACCAGGCAGAGCCTGGAGCCTCTCTTGGGTGTGTCCCCTGCCCCACCTCTAACCCATAAACCCAACTGTGGGCCCTTGAGCCAGTTACTTCACCTCTCTGGACCTCAGTTTCTGCATCTGTTAAGTGGGGTTATGTAAGTTCCCACTTCATAGGGATGTTGCGGAGAAAAATTAGATAATGTAGGTGCACATCTGGTAAAGCATATGCTCTGGAACTGTAATATCATCATCCTCACTGGAGGCTCAATGAGCTAAAGTGCTCCCCCCACCCCATCCCAATGGCCTCAGCCCTGGTTCAGTCTCTGGCCTAGGTCATTGTCCTTCCACTCCCATCTCCTAGGCTCTCACACACACAACCCAAGGGGGTTCTCAAACACAGCTCCCCACAGTTCATTATTTTCTCTGTCCACTGGGCCTTTGCTCAGGCTGTTCCCTCAGTCTGGAATACCCTTTCCTTAATTTTCCTTCCACTCTGCATCCACTGTCAGCTAGGTGACTCCTCCAGCTCTCCTGATTTCAGCTAGGGTATCTCCTCCTCCAGGAAGCTCTCCTTACTGCTTCTCTGACTCAGGCAAATACGCTCCTCTGAGCAGCTCCCACACCCTGCCTGGACTGCCTCTATCACTGCCCTGAGCTTACAGGATCATGACTGCTGGGTCCGACCTCATACTGGGGGCTCTTTGAAGCTAGGACAGTGGTTCATGTCTGAGGCCCCAGCCTCACCAAGTAGAGGGGATTCTACAGTGGGAGGGGGACTAGATCTATTAATAATGATAATAATAATAGTTAATATTTATGGAGCATTTATTATGTGCCAGGCTCTGTTTCAGCCTGATACAGATTCGCTGTCCTGGCAACAACCCCATGAGTAGTTGCTCATGGTGCAGCCAGTAAAAGCCAGATGGTTCAAATCCCAGCTCTACCACTAATTGACTGGGTGACCTTGGGCAAATCACATTGCTGCTCCGTGCCTCAGTGTCCCTGTGTGTAAAATAGGGATAATGACAATACCTACCACAGATTGGCATTTAGTGATCCTTGAGCAGTCAGTCCTTACCAGCTCCCTTTCCAGACATCTGTTTACTGTTTTGGGAGGTGGGCATCCATTCCCCTTCTGTTCCCAGCACTCCATTTCCTCCTGTACAGTGACACTTCCCCATACCCCTCTCCTGGCCTTCAGCCTTTCTTGAGGCCTGTTGTTTGGCCATCCCCTGATCCACCACCAGCCGTGGACTCATTCCTGCCTACCTGGGGCAGGCAGTATGGCGGTGATTAAACACCCAGACACCGCCCCAGCCCTACCCTGCTACTGCACTTCCTAGCTGGGTGAGTTCGGGCAAGTCCCTTCACTGCCTGTGGGGACGTCGATCGTCTCACCTATTAAGTGCAGTTGATGACATTCCTACCTCTGGATTCATTGGATAATTTACTCACAATGCTTAGCACAGTGCTAGGCACCCAGAAAACCTGTCTAAGTGGTCATTAAGTTATAAATATTAGCTCTTAAGGGATTTCATTCATTCATTCAAAAATATTTTTTGAGCATCTGTTATGTGTCAAGCACTATTTATGATACTGGGGACACAGCAGTGAACAAGCCAGACAAAAGTCCTAGCCCTCCTGGGGTTTATAATCTAGCAAGGGAGGCAAGGAAAAAAAAAAGTGAAATATATGGGGTACAGGGGTGTGATTCATTCCCTATAGAACATGAAGGCAGGCAAGGGGACAAGGAGAGGCTGGTCAGGGCAGGGGTCTTTGGAGCAGACACCTGAAGAGGAGGAGGGAGGGAGCCATGCAGATACCAGGATTAATCCAGAGAGAGCAACTTGGATTAGCCCAGAGAGACTGAGCAACTTGCCCCAGGTCACACAGTGAGTAATTGAAATTGACCCCAGAGCTGGAACCCTCAACCACAGGGGCATGCTGCCTGGCACGCAGTAGACTCCTTATTTTCTGACTCTGGTTCTTGGGACTCCCTGTCCAGGCTCCCCATGAAATTCCCACTGCCTGCCAACAAATTAAAAAGAGTCAACATCTTCTCTATTCCCTGAAGCAAAGAAAAGATCAGACTTCCTGTAGGGCACACAGGTAGGTGGTCAAGCGGCCACACTGTAAGGACTCACCCAGAAAGTTCCTTGACAATGCCAAGAACCCCTCCATAGCCCAGCAGGCCACCTCCTCCGAGCAGGCCCCGTGAGCCCAGGAGGCCCTGGTTCACAGATGTGACAGTCCCCAGCATGTTCTGCAAAATGGACCCCCCGACCAGCGAGTTCTGGATGGCTGAAAACAGGGTGGTGGGGAGGAAGGTTCATTTTACAGATGAGGAAGCTAAGGCCCAGAGAGGGGCAGAGATTTGCCCAAAGTCACACAGCAAATTGGGTTTGGGACCAAGAGTATGACTAGGGCTCCTGACCCTGGGTCACCTGGTAGCACTGAAAGTTGGGGCAGAAGTAAAGGAGGGAGCACGCAGCCACCAGGGAACGATCAAGAGGGAGGAGGCGACCTCTGCCCCTCCTGGGCACCCTTGGTCTGACTCTGTGCGGATTGTGAGAAGGGCAAGATGGAAGGGACCGCCTTGTGGAGGTTGCAGCAGGCCGGGGTAGCCTCCGTGAAGCATTTGCTATTCACAACTATGGTCACCCTGGGCCGTTGACCCCTGGAGCACCAAATGCCCAGTGGAGTTCCCCCAGCCCAGAAACATGGGGCAGAGATGTTGGCCCAGCCAGCACCCTCCCCTGTACCTCCTCAACCGCCCCCGCCCCCGTCCCTGAGGGAGACACAGGCCCCGCATGCCCGTCCCACCCAGTTCACCTCTCAGAAGAGAGTGAACTAATCGCCCACTGGAACCTGCAAGCAAACCTTTAACCCCCTGAACTCCCTATGCAGTTGGGAATCAAAACCTGTTCTCATCTGTTCCTGAAGCATAAACATGTGAGCCTATCTATGGGGTGGTTTACTCTGCAGCTGGACCCCTCACACACTGCCCACCTCGGGCTCACCTTTGCCGAGTTCATCCTTGTCAATCCGAGCAAGCATGCCCACCGTCTCAAGCAGCCCCTGGCACGGAGTCACCAGACCCCAGAGGAGAAGCAGATACCACACGCCCAACATCGTCGGCATCACACCTACTGGGGACGGAAGCAGGAACCCTGAGGCCATCCTTTTGCCCAGACGTTATCCTCCCTCTGCCCCTTCACCAACCCGGGGTCCTCCTGCCCACCTGGCACAACTCAAGTCCAGCTTCACTCCCTGGAAAGCCCTCTCCATCCAATTCAAGCAGCGGCTAACACATTTGACTTAAAAGTCTTGGTCCTCTGCGGCCCCAGTGACCCTGAACCTGTCTCTGAGGGAGAGCCACAGAGGGGCCTTCCTTTCTGGGACAGCAGGATGGGAACTCTGTTTCCTGGACTGCTTTCCCATTGGCTCAAGAGGCCATTTCAGAAGGTGTGGCTGATTGGAGACATTCAGCAGTTAGATTTAGCATGTCCCCTTTCTCTCCTCCTCTCCTGCCTCTATCCTGGATTGATGTTGAAAGGAACGAGATAGGAGGTGAGAGCAGGGCTAACTTACTAGTTTCATAGAATGGGATTTTTCTGTATGAAGTTCCATATCTGCCAACCCAGTCACATACCCATCTATCCCTTCATGTGACCCCTGCTTAAACCCTTCAGCAGTCCTCCACTGCCCTCGGGATAAAACCCTGGCTCCTTACTGTTACTCACAAGGGCCCTGCCTGCCTCTTTGACCTTCTTAGTCTTAACCATGACAAGCTCCTTCCACCTCAGGGCCTTTGCACATGCTGTTCTTTCTGTTAGGGAGGCTCTTCCTCTGGTTCTTTGCATGACTATCTCCTCATCTTTCAGGTTCTGAATAAATGTCAACTGCTTGGAAAGGCCTCCATCCTTTACTTTGTCCACAGAAGCCCGTCTGTCACTAAACATCATCCAGAATATTTACTTTAAGGCAATTTGTGATCATGCATTGTGCTTGTGTCCTCATGAGCCATCTCTGTGAGCTCTGTGAGGGCAGGGACTGTGTCTAGGGCCTCCATGCACTGTTGTGTGCTGGAGGGGGTGCCTGCTGAGGGGGCAAGAGTGGATGGAAATCCAGCCCCACTTAACTCTCCAATAGTTTGCCCTGGTGCAGGCTGTGTCTGCCCAAGAGGACACCTTTTCCTCATTTGCAGAGAGGTACATATGGGCTCTGTATGGACTAGCAGCCATCTCAGCAGGACTGGTCCCAGAGGGGTTCCCTGTAACCTTGAATCCCTTATAGAAGGAAATATTACCACAATGAGAAACCAGTCAGAATCCATGGCTTAGAGAAAAATGGACCCACCCCCTTCAGCCTAGGACAATTCTGTCCTCAGTCCACACATCCCTGCTTTTGCCCCTCTCTGAGCCTCAGTTTTCGCATCTGCAAAATGGGCTTTTTCTCCCATCACCCTCCAGGTACCCCCAGTGTTCTCCTAGGGAGAATTCTTTCAGTGCCCATTATTCAGATGGGACAGCAGGATGGTCGCAGGATGAACGATTGAGGATCTGGATAAAGCCAGGGCTCCTGCAGGCTGCCTTACCCGCTCCTGCAGCTCCATGAGGAGTGGGTGGGCGTTCCCGGCCTCCTGTTGGCTCCTCCACCCTCTCAGGCCTGGGGGCAGCTCTTATATGCCCACAATGGCTCTGCGGACATAAAGGGGGCACAGCCGCCAGAAACCCGTTAGTGTGTCCTGTCAGAAGCAAATTGCGGCTTTCCCTGTGGGCCTGGGCTAAGCCTTCCTTCTAGGGGGAGAGTAAAAGGGGAGACTGGCTGGGGTCAGTGCCCAGGGGCCGGAATGAAAGCATGGGGACTGCAAAGGCAGCCACCTCCCCCCAGAACTTGGGGTGGGGTAGGGCATTCAGCCCATCTATGGGGTCTCCCTCCAGGGTTCTCTGAGGGTCACACCCCGATGGCACAGAATCCACCCTGCTTCCCCACCTACCCCAACTGAGGCCCAGGGAAAGAAGGAAGGAGCTTAAAGCTGCTGGGTCTTCTGTCCCTCTGCCACTCCCCCCATCCCAGGCCTGGCATGGAGATGGCCATGGGACCTGGAGAGAGGAACTCTGGGCCAGCATGGGGGAGGGGCACCAACTCCACCCCCACCTCGCAAGACCCAGTGTCCCCCCCGGAGTTCCAAAGCAGGCTGTTTTTTTCCCTTCCTGAGTCTGGTGCAGATGACGGTAGAGAGAAATTCATTCATTCATCCATCCATTCATTCATTCGTTCTTCAGCAGGCGTTTGTGGAGCACCTACTGTTTGCTAGGTGCTGGGGATACACCTGTAAACAAAAGAAACAAACCACCTGCCCTGAAGGAGATGACCAGTAGAAATATAATGCAATTAAAAAGTTTTCTAGTAGCCACATTTTTTAAAAAGGTGAAAAGGAAACAAATGAATTAATTTTTTTTAACATCTTTATTGGAGTATAATTGCTTTACAATGGTGTGTTAGTTTCTGCTTTATAACAAAGTGAATCAGCTATACATATACATATATCCCCATATCTCCTCCCTCCTGCGTCTCCCTTCCACCCTCCCTATCCCACCCCTCTAGGTGGTCACAAAACACCGAGCTGTTCTCCCTGTGAAATGAATTAATTTTAGTAGTATAGTTTAAATTGTACGTGAAGAGTATATGGCTGTTTACTGTTGCTATATTTTCAACTCCTCTGTGGATTTGAACATTTTCAAATACAAAAATGGAAAAAGGACTTCCCTGGTGGCGCAGTGGTTAAGAATCCGCCTGCCAATGCAGGGGACATGGGTTCGAGCCTTGATCCGGGAAGATCCCACATGCTGCAGAGCAACTAAGCCTGAGTGCCACAACTACTGAGTCTGCCCTCTAGAGCCCGTGAGCCACAACTACTGAGCCCGCGTGCCGCAACTACTGAAGCCCGTGCACCTAGAGCCCGTGCTCCGCAGCAAGAGAAGCCACCGCAATGAGAAGCCCGCGCACCACAACAAACAGTAGCCCCTGCTCACCGCAACTAGAGAAAACCCGTGTGCAGCAATGAAGACCCAATGCAGCCAAAGATAAATAAATAAATAAATAAATAAACAAATTTATTTTTAAAATGGAAAAAAAATCTAAAAAAAAAAGTATAGTTTATTTAACTCAATATATCCAAACATTCAATCAATATAAAATTCTTAATAGGTACCCTACACTCTTTTTCTCATACTAAATCTGGACACCAAACTTGGACTCGTGCATTTCAAGTGCTCAGTCTCTTTGTATGACTGTTGGCCATCATGTTGGCCAGGGCAGCTCTGGAGGGAACAGGTAAGCATGTGATGCAGTAAGTCAGGGGCTGATGACAAAAATAAAGCAGGGGAGGGGGTGTAGTTTTCAGTATGGTGGTCGGGGGGAGGCCTTACATTGGAGCAGGTGTGACTCTTGACCTGCAGGAGGAGAAGGAGTGGGCCAGGTGGTTACCTGAAGAAGAGCCTGCCAGATGGAGGGAAGGGCAAGTTCAAAGACCCTGAGGTGATGTGTTCCAGGAACACCAGGAGGCCTGTGCGGTTCAAGGGGTGTGGGGACCATGGGGCCGAAGAGGTGATGGGACCCTGCAGGTTACCATACGGACTTAGAGACTTTGGCTTTTGTTTACAATTCTTCAGCAGGTCCTAGCGAGGCAGCTCCTCCTCCAGGAAACCTTCCTGACTCCCAAGCTGGCTGTGATCCCACAGCCTCCTGGGATCCCCTCTGTCAGAATCTGTGACATGCAAGGCTGTAACCATGTTTCTGGGTACTCGTGGATCTGCCTCCTGCATGGGGCCCTGAGGCCCTGCCTGGTGAGATGAGAGGAGGGATGGTATTTGCCTGATTCACCTCATAACCTCTGAACCCCTAACCATACAGTGTTTAGCCTATGACTTTAGACACTGAGCCGGGTTACTCAACCACACCGCTTTTTAAAAAAATAAACCTTTTATTGAAATATAAAGCCCAGATCCTAAGTGTACAGCTTGATGAATTTTTACAAAATTCTTTTACTCCAGAAGCCCCCTTCTGTCCCTCAGTCCTCACCTCTAACACAATGGATGAGCTCGGTCTGCTCTTGAGGGTCCTGTAAATGGAATTGCACATGTGCACTCTTTTGTGCATGGCCCCTTCACACCCCATGTCCATGCAATTCATTCACGTTGTGCAAGGCAATGATTCGTTCTTCTTTGCTCTGTGCTACTCCACTGTGTGAACACATCCAGTTTGCTCATCCATTCTCTTGTCTAGAGGCACCCAGGCCTTCCAGTTGTTGGCTATTAGAATAAAGCTGCTCTGAACATTCGTGTTGAGTGTTTTTGTGGACATGTGTTTATTGTCCACTTCTCTTGGGTGGCCAGCCAGGAAACTGGGATTGCTGGGTCCCAGCAGCGCATCGCATGGAGAGTTTTCCTAGGAGCCGCCGGGGCTCTCCCAGTGCCTCTGCACTGGCACACCCACCAGCGGTCTGAGAGTCGCAGCTGCTCCGCATCCTCGCCAGCACTGGGTACCACCAATATTTTTAAGACATTTGTTAGAGGGGGGGAGGAGGGAAAGCGATCACCTGCCATTTTTTGAGCACTTATTGTTTGCAAGGCACTGATGTGTACGAATCCGTACAGTCATCACGGTGACCAGGAAGGTCAGCTCTGTCATAACTCCCTGTCTTACCCTCAAGGAGCCAAGGCTCTCTCTCCAAGGGGAAGCCATTGGCCCAAGGTCAGAGGAGAGTCCAGCCAGCCCATCTGACTCTGACACTGTTCATCTCCCCCCAGCACCTTTTTTTTATTGTAATATATTTGATTTACAATGTTGTGTTAATGACACTCATCATCTTAACAACTGCCCTGCCCAGCCCAGACCCCTAGAAAGGAGAAAAGTGCTACTTAGTTTCTGGCCTGCCTTATCTTCACCAATTCCTTCCAGACCCCACTCCAGAGGAGACCCCTACTCGCCAGCTCCCTAGGCACCTACAAGCCACCTCATGCACCAAGGCCGAGTCAGGGATTGGGCCTGCCAATGGGAAGGATGAATGAAAATACATTTCTCCAGGCCCCACCCTGCAACCCTGACTCAATAGGCCCAGGGTGGAGGACCCAGGAACTGGCGTGTTTAACCAGCCTCCAGGGGCAATCTGATGTGCAGCCCTTTTGAGAACCCTGAGTGATGTGGAGCCACAGAAGGGATTAGAGCAGGGGAGGGACTTGATGAGGAGATGTACCCCTGGGCATTAGCTCCTAGAGTGAAGTCCCTGGAGCCAGAATTCCTGGGTCCAAATCCTGACTCTGATCATCACTATCTCCAAGCCTCAGTTTCCCCAGCTGCAAAATGGGCCGATGTTAAAGATGCCCACCCTCACCTGTGAGGACAGGTATCCAGGAGATGGACCTTAGGGCATTAAGGAAGGGCTGCCAAAGATGCCTGAGAAATTCAGACGATGGCAAGATCCCTGGGGGGCCTTCCCGTAGGTACTGGAGCTGAGAGTGGGCTGGGAAGGGAGAAGGCAGGATGGGTGGTGACTGGTGTAGACACAAATGTGGGGGATGGTGTATGGTCTTCAGCTTCTCTGGGGGGGCTGCCTGGCAGGCTCTGGGGGTCGATAGCCGTGGGCTCAGGATCAAAGATGTGGCTCTGCTCCCTCCTTGCTCTGTGACCTTGAGCTGATCACACACCCTCTCTGGACCTCCGTTTCTTTAAAGAAAGATGATGCATCTCGCTGCTGAATGTGGTGTGAAGAAGCAAGGAGGAGACTTGGACTCAGGCAGGCAGGGTTCAAGTCCCAGCCCCACATGCAAGTGTGCCCTTGGGCTCTAGATTCTTCTCTCTGAGCCTCCACTTACTCATCCAGGGTTGGGAGTCTTGGAAGATGAGCAATGCCCACAGGCAGAGAACCCCCATCATTGCCTCTCCAGAAGGTGGGGTCATAGCCCAGGGCTCCCCTTGCCAGCCCAGCCCTCATTTTCTGCCCAGGGTAAATCTGGGGTAACTGATCACTCAAAGAATGTCGCAATCAGATTAGAGGTCAGAGCACTCAACCTATTTCCCAGATGGGAAAACTAAGGTCCAGAGAGGAGCTATGGTTTGTCCAAGGCCAAGGCAAGAACCCCATCCTCCTGACTCAAGCTTTGTGCCTTGGTTTCTCCATCTGTATACTGGCCTGGGAAAGATGGTGGTGTGGCTTTAGGTGGCCATGAGTGTGCTATGTGAACATCCAAGGACGGGATTAGAGGAGTGGAGGGGACATCTCTGGCATGTCTAGGGTCAGGCATCAGCCACCCATGGATTACCCAGGCATCCGTATCTGCCAGGCCAGTCTCAAGGCCACCATTGTCCCAGAGCTGGGAGATGATTGGTGATGAGATTGGGGCTGACTCTGAGGGAAAAAGGGACGGCCCTGGCATCCGGGCCAAGGCGAGGGAGGGGCCCTCCTTCCTCTGAGACATGGGTCTGGGCCAGGCTGGTACACAGACCCACCCCCATGGAGACAGAGACCTTCTGACAGACGCACACCACAGCAACACAAAGACACGTGGACACGTGGGGCCACCATCTCAATAATTTCCAGGGCTGGAGCACCAGCTGATCATAGGGGGCTCCAATGTAATTTTATTTCAAATTTATGGATTTTTTTTTTTACATTCTAGCAAATGATACTGATTTTCAGGGTCCACTTGGAAAACATTTATTTTAAATTGTATTTTTAACTTAGTTATATGTAAACATACATTTACTTTAAAAAGAGTCAATTTGAAGAATAGTATCAGTGTGAATCCCAGGAGAGGTGATGGGGCAGATATGACAAACAGCAGGAGCCAATCCTCACATGAGTGTTGTCTGTGAGACGGGGAAACACCCTCGGGGCAGACGACATGTGAGTGATGTGGGAACATGCAGACGCACGCAGACGTAGACGGACACCAGCGGTCTCTTCACACACAAACCTCCACAACTGGACACTGGTGTCTGCACGGATGCCCTGGGCCGCCGTGATCCAGAGGCCATTTATACACTGACACGTGCTCCAAAATGCACATGTGCTCCAAAATGCACACTCCAGCACACAGGTGTGTCTCTGTTGGAGTGGTTACACACGCTCCAACACAGACACACCTGTCCACATCTCTCTCAGCCTTACAGACTCACCGGTGCTCACTTATGAGCACTGACTTTGTGCCAGGTGCCATGCTAAGCAGTTTTCATGATTCGATTCATTTAACCTTCATGACAACCCTGCTGAGCAGGGCTGGTACTGTCATCATTCCCATTTTACAGGTGAGGAAACTGAGGTTCAGAGAGGTAAGTGTCTTACCCAGGGCACACAGCAACAAGGATGCAGGGTCAGGAGTTGAACCCAGACAGACTGGCTCCAGAGCTTGAATTCCAATCCCAGCTCTGTCCCCTGAATTGCTGGGTTCCACCTCTCTGAGCCTCAGCCTCCTCATCTGTGAGATGGGGACAGTGCTTATCTCCCTCAACTCTTGGGAGGATTAAAGGAGGTGATGCAGGGAGAACTCCAGGGAGCGCACCAGGCCTTCTACAGGCTCCTTGTGAATAGGGCCGTGCTCAAGTTACCAAGGTTTGGGGGCAAGCAGCTAAGGTGAGGTGAGAAGAGCTTGTTAAACTGTGTAACCATGGGCAAGGGAGTGGACATCCCTGGGTCTCAACTCCCTCTCTGTAAAGTGGGGATGGCAATGGTCACCCTCCCCTCATAGGGTTGTTGCATGGATTAAATGAGATGGTGCAAGTAAAGCCCTGAGCATGGCATTCAGCAGGTACTCAATATATGCTCAAGCCTGCCCTTCAGACCCCAACCTGCTCCTAGATCCCAAAACCCACTGAAGGGGAAGAAAAAACACACGTCGATTTGCTACAAATAAAGAGATCAAAACGTCAGATGTTCGTAAGGGCCTTTCTCCTGTTTATTGCCAAGCCCCCAGCCCAGTCCCGCCCTGCTCACTCCTCACCAAGGGAAGCAGCCCTGGTGATAGGGGGCCAGACCCACCGAGCTCCAGCTGGGCTCCTCCACTGGGTGCAGCCGGTTGGTGGTGTGTGGGCAGCTGGCAGGCAAATCCTGCCGCAGTCAGTCCAGCTTCAAGTCCAGCAGCAGGGCATTCTGGCAGGAGACAGAGGGCCAGGTGGTAGTGCAGGGAACAATGACGGGGCCACCCAGACACAGGATGGGATGGACTGGGGTGTGGTCAGGAAATGAAATCTGTGTGGTGTTTAAGAACAAAGGATGAACTTGACTGGCCTTGTGACCCTTCACCTCTCTGAGCCTCGACTTTCTCAACAGTCAAGTGGGGAGAAGCCACCCCTACCTCCCAGAGTGGAGCAATCAAATGAGAAAAATGTCCATTCAATGCTCCGAGTGCAATGCTTGGTGTGCAATGCAAAGCTAATATGTACTGTATGCCTTTAGGTGAATTATCTCAATGAATCATCACAACAGCTCTCCGAGGTGGATACCATATTATTATCCCCGTTTTAGGCAACAGAAAAATTGAAGCATAGAGAAAGAGGAAGCAATTTGCCCGAGGTGGCAGAGAAGGAGAGTAGTAGAATTTACTTTTCCTCCTGGGGATCCCTGGCCAAGGAGGGCCCAGGTTCTGAGGGGAAGGGTCTTGCCCAAGGGATTGGCAGGATTGTACTGATGCCGCTGCCCTCCTCAGCCCAACTCCCTCCAGATTGAGAGAGGCAGGCTTTTGCTCATTGGCCAAAAGTATTGGCGGACATGGCCTTCCCCAGCTCCTTTCCTCACCTCTGCTATGTCCAGCTCTGCCAGGTTGTAATTCGTGTCCAGGAAGTCTGGAAGTGGGAGCCCAGCTTGGAGCACATCTGAGAAACACAGGAAGAGTCACTTCAGCCTGCCTGCTCTGCAGCTGATTGAGTGACTGCCTGGAGCAGAGTAGTGGGAAATAGTGCAGTGATTGATTCAGGATGTCTGCCAGCTGCGCAGGCCTAGAGAACATCAGCTGGATCACCACGTACTTGCATCCCAGGTCTGGGTCAAGATCTGATTCATGGTGTGCGGTCAAGGGTCAGAGTCCAAGTTGTGGGAGGGGCCTTTGTCCCCAGGTAAGTGACATTAAGACGACATCAGCCTGAAAGATTCGGCAATGACTATCCACTCCCTTTTAGGTTCCCTCATCTGGGGCCAATGGAGGGGCTTTGAGACCACCCAGGTGGCGTCCCTTCCTGCTCAGAGTGCTTCTTGGCACCAGCAAAATCAAAGCCTGTTGGAGCCCTCACCATTGATGGCTGGGATGTAGGCTTCTTGGAGAAAATCAGTGATGAAGCCAGTCAGTGCCTTCTCCTGGGGGAGAGAGAGAAAGAGAGAAAACACCTTCATGCCATCATTCAATTAAATTCAACAGATCTTTCCAGCCCTCACTCCAGCTGGGTTCGGGGACCACAGGAATGAATATTAGAGACATCAAACTGCATCAGAACTGCGTCTGACTGTTAGACTGTAGGCTGATGCCCTTCACCTCTGCTTAGCCCCTGTTCAGGTGATACGTGGGCCTTAGGTCACAGTGAAGGCATGGAGGAATTCAGGAGACACCGGGTGGCCTGTGGACCTACCCCTGATCCTACAGAAAACTCAGTAGCTTTGATGAGTGATTCATTCACTGCCTTTCTGTTCCTCAGTTACCCCATCTGTGAAAGAGAAATATAATAGCACCTACTCACAGTTTCCGGGAGGATTCGGTGGGTTTGGAAAACGCACAGAGTAAGTGCTCAGCAAGTAGTGTTGCCACTCTTGTTGTGATTATGGTTCTTATTAGCGCTACTCTGCCAGGTTCTGTGTTGGGCCCTGAGGCTACAGAGACTAATAAAAATAGCAGCTGGGCCAACCAAGCCAGTTCAGGTTGCTGCTATGCATGACAATGCTTTTAAAATCAATCTAGGGAGATGTCCAGATTCTATCCAGAAGAGAGAACAGAGACTCAGAGAGGCTAAACGATTTTCCCAAGGTCACACAGTCAGTCAGGAGCCCCAAGGCCCACGATGACCTACTCTATTCACTCTACCTCCATTTCAGAGCCCTTACTCGCAGTCCCAAGGAAAAACAGGCCCAGTTTCTTGCTTTTAAGCCAGACCAGGCAGAAGTACTTGGGACACTTAACGTTGAAGGCGCCAATCAATGAGGACCCCGGGACAGGCTCAGTAATCTGCAGAAGAGAGGGAAACAAGGAGGCGGAAGGGCAGTCAGAGCCATTCCCCTGGCCCCCAACCCCTCCCTGTTGCAGAAGTCCCCTCTACAGCCTTATCCCAGGTGCTCCTAAGTCTGTTTACATGCTACCTATGATGGGGCACTTACACCTTTCATTACAGCCCATTTTGTTTCCCCCAGCTCAAACCACTGCCTCCTCTCATTGGTCCTGACTCCTCCCTCTGGCAACCCAGCCCTGTCTATTGCTCCTGCCCAAGGCCAGATATGCAGAGGTTTGTAGCTCAACTAGCCAGTCCCAGATTTTTGCAGGACACAGAATTGGGGCCCCTCACACGGCCCCCTCCCTTGCACAGCCTCTGGTGGCCACTAATACATCTTGGCACCAGAACAGGCCATGTGATGGTCATCTGGTGGTTCTATCTTCCCAACATCTATTCTCTATCCAGTAACAGACCCTCCATTTTCCACTCTCAATCCAAGGCATTAAAGTGGGGCAGAACCCAGAGCTCCCAGGGTGAGGACATGACCCAGGCCTGGCCAATCAGAGCATTCCATCTTTAGAGTCACAGTGATTAGCTTAGAGTTGGTCATGTGATCCATGATAGACCAATGAGAAGCAGCCTTTGGGATTTTGTTAGAACTATTAAACAAGAGGCCTCTCTTCTTGTTGGGGTTGCTTTGCCACCAGCTGGAGAGAGGCTGCCTGAGACTGTCCGATAAAGTGGACAGCAAAGGCCAAGGGAGGAGGGGGACAGATTGTGAGAATTTTGTGCACCTAGGTCCAGCCATGCCTGAAAGGGGAAATCTACCCTTAGAGATTTTAATTATGTGAGTCAAAAAGATTCCCTTTTGGGCTTAAGCCAGTTAAAGTCGGAATTGTCTCTTGCAACTATAAATGTTAACTGTTATTGGTATAAAGAAAGGCTTCCTGGAGGAGGTGGTATTTGAGGTGGGCGATGACAGGCAGGTGGCATTTGGATGGCATAGGTAAAGCCTATTAATGCAAAGGGGACATGGGCTTACAATCAGATTCACTCTCCAAGAGGCTAGTGGAATAGTGGGAGCAGTGGTGGGAGAATTTAAGAAGGGCCTAGAGTGCCAGGCTAAGATTTGACAAAAGATCGTGCAGACTCTTGGGAGCCATTGAGGGTTCTAGAACAGGGATAGTGACCTGAGCAGCCTGGCAGTGTGGGCTGTGCTGGATGGATCAGAGGGAGGTCCTAGAGCAGGAAACCAAGTGGTGTTGGTAGTGCAGCAGACTCCTACCTGTCCAGAGAGGTGGCCATCTGCAGCCGGTCCTCACCAACTGAGTACTGGATTTTCAGGTTGAAGTGCTGATATGGGGGGAAGCAGAGAGAAGGCAGTGGGTCCCCCATCAGGGCTGGTAAAACCAGGGGCTCTACCACCTTCCCAGGACCACTACCACTGCCAAGACAAAGCAGGAGTCTTCCTCTCTGCCCGTCCCACCCTCAGGAACTGAACCCAGCAGTCCCCCCATGCGCCCTACCCAGGGTCCTCATCTTCCCTGTACCTAGCCCAGGATAGCACTATCAAAAATCCTGGCATGTTTGTAGGTGCCTGAACACAACATGTTATTTCTCCCGGTTGCATCCTGCGACTCTATCTGGAGTGCCCTCCATCACCAACTTCCCCAACATCAATCCTTTCCCTGGCCAACTCCTGCTCAACTTTCAAAACATAGCTCAGGCATCACCTCCTCTAGGAAGTCCTCTGGATTTCCTCAAACTAGATTGGGGGTCTCTCTAGACTCCCATAGTTCCCTGAGTGAGCTTTCACTGCCCTTATAGATGCTAATGAATGTTGGCTGGAGGGAGAGAAGCAGAAGGGAAGGAGGGGGGTGGGCGGGAGGGAGAGAGGAGAAAGAACGGAAGGACTAAACTTTTGACCCTTCTTTTGTTGATCTTTCTAGTCATTCAAAGTTTCAATTGCAGAGCCAAAAATCAGACAGCAGGTGACAGTGCCCGGGAGGTTAGGATCACACAACTGAGATAAATTAAGAACCCTTCAATCCACTGTTTGACTATGAGCTAAAAGCCTACCCTCCAGCCTCGAATATCCATGAGATTGGGCCAAACTGGGAAAGAGATTCCACTCACAATTTCCAGGAGAAAGAGGGATACAGGAGCCTTGCCCCGCAGCAGAGGAGCAAACGTCTCCAGGGTGCCATGGAGGTGCAGCAGGCTCTTGCCTGTCTTCATAGTGACCTTGGGGGGCTTGTTTATCCTGATCTGGGTCACCAGGGGTTTCGGCTTGGGATAGGCCTTGGCCATCTATAGAAACCAGGAAACTCCCCTCAGGGCCAAACCTCAGACTGGTGGCTTCAGTTGAAACCAGGAGTCCATAATGAAATAGGTGATTTCTACCTTGGAAGCACGATATGCAAAGGCTGGGATGTGTCTATCAGGAAATAACAGAAACAAAATAGACAATCTGGCTATTTCTATATTGGACATAGAAAGTACAATGCACAAAAGCTGGGCTGTTTCTGTGCGGGGCCCAAAGAGTACTTTATGGAGAAGCTGGGATGATTCCACACTGGACAAGGGAGACACGGTATTGAAAAACCCCTTGTCCCTTTGCCTGGGGAACAGGGCAGGGCAGGCGTGGTGATCATGGGTAGTTGGGTCACTCACTTCAGGGATGAAGCCAGCCAGTGTCTCAGTGGTTTGTGGGGGCAGCTCGCCAATCTACCAAATAAAAGTCAAGGTTAGGATTACTGAAGGCTTCCCTGAGCCATCCTAACAAACCTCTCCTCTGACACAATAAGGCATGCCCTCTGAGATTCCTTCATCAAAACAGTTATCACTCTTTGATTAAGTAGATAACGAGCTCCTGGGTAGCCCAGACTGTGGCTCATACATTCCAATGCCCACAGTTTTGAGTACAAGATCACAAGTTGAGAAAATTTTGTTTGAAGAAAAAGCAGACAGATAGATGGGAGAACGGGTGGATGCAGTGGATCAGAGGGGGTGGGTGAATGGATTCATGGATAGCTAGATGGATGCAGAAAATGGATAAACAGATAAGTGGGTGAATGGATGGGTGGGATGGATGAGTGTTTGTGTAGGAGAATGAATAATGGATAGATGGGCAGGTGGATGGGTGGGTGGAGGGATGAAAAGAATAATGGATGGGAGGATGGGTGGATGGAAAGATGGTGGAATGGCCTGATAAATGGATGAGAGAATGGATGATGAATGGATTGATGGGTGGGAGGATGGATGTGAAGGTACATGGATGGATGGTGGGTAAATGGATGAGAGGATGAATAAAGGGATCAGTGGGGAATGAATGAATGGATGGATGGATGGATGGTTGGATGGATGGATAGATGAGCAGATGAGTAGGAGGATGGATAATGGAGAGTTGGATGGGTAGATGGGTGGGTATCTGGGTTTTTGGGTGGTAAATGACAGATGCATAGATTTAATCATTCAGTAATATCAAGCCCTGTTCTAGGTGTGGATGGTATGAAGTGTTGGGTGGGTGCTAGCTGGAAGGATAGAGTCTAGGACATGAACACATAGTAGCGAGATAGACTGGATATAAAGAAGGTGGCTGGATGGCCAATGCATGAGAGTTGTAGGTTGATGGATAAATACCTGGTTGTATGGACAATTGAATGGATGGATGAATAGACGGTGGTTACATGGACAGAGAGATGGTGGATGGTGGGGTGAAATGATGATGGAAACTCAAATCAGTCCTGGCCCCTCCCAGTCCTAGCATTACCCACACCCCAGGATAATTCTCAGAATGCGTGTTCTGGGCAGGGGCTGTCATTACAGGGGGCAGATGCAGAGGTGGGCGGTGTGGCCACTGGGCAGCTCACCGTCATTTCCTGGACATTCACATCAAAGGACTTCTGCAGAAGAGCAAGCTCTGCTGTGAGGAAGGTGGCTGAGAGCAGCAGCTGTGAGGAGCCTTCGGCATAGTCCTCAGGGAACTCGGCCTCCCCGGCATCAGCAAGCTGGATGGTGTTGCCCTTTTGCTGCTGCACCACAGGCTGTGGGACAGCCAGGGGAGAGACACTCAGCCTTGGCCATGAAGGACTGTGGCTGAGGGCAAGTCTCAGACCTCCAAACAAATGGTGCTCAAATCAGCCCCAAGTCAGCAAGTCATAAGATGGTGGAGCCAGAGCAGGCTGTAGTTGCTCAACTCTCCCAGTGTGCAGATAGGTAGACTGAGGCCCAAGAGGATAAGGGAGTCAGTCACTAAACCACTGGCGGTTCCTCCTAGGATTGTGTAAGTAACTTCAGTTAACTCTCTAAGGAGGGTTAGAGCCCTCATTTATACAGAACCTGTTCCCTGTTTTATTCTCAGGAGAAAGAGGTAAACGGAAAACAACATGGGGCCTGTAGGAACCACGCTGGAGGAAGACTTCATAGGGAGATGACTGCTTGGGATTTTTCTTCCCATTCCTGGAAGATGCATTCACCTAGTCACCGGGGCTCTGGCGTCCTGGGTGATGACCCAACTCTGCCACCACTCACGGGAGGCCCTAGCCAAATCCTGCCTCCCTCCTGGGCCAGGTGCTCTCATCTGCAAAATGACAGGGTACAACTGGGCGAGCCACTCATCGGGAGAAGCAGGCAGCCTTGGGAGAAGGCGTGGGTGTGGGGTCAGCCATTCCGGAAATCAGCTCAGGACTCGGGGTTCATGTTGAGACAGAAAGAGGGAGAGGGCCCTCCCACCCTCTGCAGTCCCAGCTCAGCCGCCTGCCCTGGTGGAAGCAGCCCCCGGCCCTCAGGCCAGTGAGACCCCCACCTGCTGGTGCCCCCTAGCTTACACTGAAGTCCATTTGAATGTAGCTGGCTGTGGTGGTCGGTATGGACGCCAGGACATATCTGACGGTGCCCATCTGGCCCACGGGCAAGGGGCTGTGCAAAGAGGAAGGTTCACTCAGAGAGGCACCAGCCTGGGGGCAGCCTAGAGAAGCCTGCACTGGCCAGCTGCCACCTGAGCCTGGCCTGGGCGCCAGGACCCCTGGCCCTTTGTGTGACACAAGGCAAATTGCTTAGCATCTCTGGGCCTCAGTAGTTTTATCTGCAGAATGGAAGCAATTCTGGCCTAGAAAATCACGTCCACTCACATCACTCTGTAGGCACAGAGCTTGAACATTCACCAAGGGTTGTCCAGCTCAGTTCTCACAACAGATTTGCAGGGTCAGGATTACTGGCTCTATTTTACAGATGCACAGACTGAGGCTTGGGGGAGTGAGGTGATGTCCCAGGCCACACTGCTGGGCACGTGAACCAGTTTTCCTCAGTCCCAGCCATTGGACTTTCCTCTCCCCCACCCTGGGGAGCCCTGTGGACCCTAAGATGCAGGGATCCCCTTGGCAAAGGAAAGAGTGGGGTTACTATTGGGATTATTATTTGTGGTGCAAGGTTTGTGGATGAGCCCACAAAGGCTGCTGTCCTTGGAGTCTGGGGGGTGACGGATAGAACATTGGATGGAAGGCTGAGAGGCAAGAACCCCAGAGTCCCTCAGGGTCTCAGGCGCCCCATCTGGCCGGTGAGGGGGCTGGGTGGACTCCATGACCTCAGACCTCCTCTAGTCCCAAGGCTGGGCTGGGAGCAGGCACTTGAATGGGGAGTGGGGCATCAAAGTCCAGCCATCCTGCTATCACCATGCAGGAGCAAGTTATGGCTAGCTGCTCACCATTCAGGTTGGCCCACTTCTTGTTCACATACACCAGGACCGCATCAATGGCTGGACACATCTGGAAGAAGAGAAGGCACTGAGTTGAGGGGGTCCCTGCGTGAAGGGTCTCACTCCTCACAGCTGAATGTTACTCCATGGGGAGTCTGAAGAGCCCTGGAGGGACCCGGACAGGGACAGAAACCAAGGCCATAGTCCCGCAGGAAGTCAATGGCAGAGCCTGGGCTAGAATCCAGATCTCCTGACCATAGCCTGCAAGATCAGTGAGGACTCATTCCCCAGGGGCTGGTGCTCTCAGCGGGGTTGGCAAGCTGTGCTGTGCAGGCTGCCATTTTCTCCTCCCCGTCTCACGGAAGACATCACTAGCTGATCACCGTACTTTCTCCCACCGAGCCAGCCACAGTCTCAGAATCCTCAGCCACCAGCAGTCAGTCAGGGTCAGCACCCGAGATGAAATGCACTTGCCAGCCCTGGTCTAAGCACTGCTGTGGATGAGGGGCAGAGGCTTGCTCAGGGCACTCACCAGGCCAGGAAGAACTTTGGGTAAGGTGCTGTCCAGGAACTTGTTGACCACCTTGGGCAGCATGCTGGACACAGCGGACAGGGACAGGGGCACAGATGGCAGAAAGTTAGGCACAGGACATGCAGGGACATGGCTAAGGCAGTTCAGTGGCTCAGGAAGTGGGATGCTGGGCTGGGCTGGCAAGGTGAACCCAGCCTTCTGCCCCAGCCACAGAGCCCTCACTTGCTAGGCAGGTTCGTCTTCGCGCTGACAAGGATGACCTCACAGCCCTCGCTCTTGAACAGGGGGAGGCCCGTCTCCTCATCCTGCAGAAGCCGGTTGGTGGCTGTGATGTTCAGGACCACGATGATATCCATGTTCCCACCCATGAAGCTGGAGGAGGGGGGAGGCAGGTATCATGGGGATCACTGCCACTGTGGCCACTATCCCTGTCACCTCTTTGCTCACAATCTCAGCAGCTCTGAGAGAGGGAAATGGTGGGGGACCACGCCACAGGACAGGAAGAGGGATGGGACCTACCCAAGGTCATATGACTAGGCTTTCCTCTCCCCTTTTGCTTTGGTGAACTCCTACACAACCTTCAAAACCTTGCTCTGCCCAGCTGTCATCATTTCCCAAAGGCGTTTTCTAATCTCCACCCCCTGCACTCTGCTAATGTTTCTTCTGTCCCAGGCCAGTCCCTGGTCAGTCTGTGATCATCTGTGCTCAGGTCCATTTCCCATCAAAGCTAGGAACCAAGTTTGCATCATCTCAGACCACAGCACCCAGATGGTACACAGTAGGTACTCAATAAATGTGCATGTAAGGTCGAGACAAAGAAGTTGTCCTTTCCTTCTTACCTCCCCACCATACTCATCTCTTTCCAGTGATGGTCATGCCCGTGGACACACACTGGAAGATGCCCACCCCAGGTAGGAAGTTCAGTGTGATGACTGGTATCTGCACATCCTTTACCTTCAGACTGGGAGGGGCAGACATCCAAGCAATGAGAACTGGACAAGTGAGACCCAGGCCCTCAACCCACTCCTCCACCGCTTTGCTGGGAGGCCTTGGGTAAATCCCCCACCCCATGTCATAGGGATAAACCTACCTCTGGGGCTGTCATGAAACGCAGACAAAAGGCTGGACATGAACCAATTTGTACACAAAAAGCTCTCATCATGTGTGAGATGAGAAGTGGCTTAATTTGTGACCTTGGGCTGCTCCCTTCCCTGCTGTGGGCCTCAGTTTCCCCATTGGCAAAAAGGAGAGGTTTGCTTAGATCAGGGTTTCTCAACCCTGTCAAATGCTATTGACATTTTGGGCGGGATCATTCTGTGCTATGGGCTGTCCTGTGCATTGCAGGATGTTTCATAGCATCCCTGGCCTCTGCCCACTAGAGGTACTAGATGCACTCCCTCTTCCCCACTCTACAAGTTGTGACAACCAAAAATGTCTCCAGACATTGCCAAATGTCCCCTGGAGACAAAATCACCCCTGGTTGAAAACCACCGGTCAAGATCCAGTATAACAAAGTTGTGGCACATCTACCTCACCTGCCCATCCTGAGCTCTTGGCAGACATTGCTAATTGATCACAGTCCTATTTCCTGCTAAGTCCAGAAAATGCCTCAGAACCCTCCCCAGTACATCATTCCAGGCAGCCCCTACCAATCAATCCCATCTGACACTTGCAATGAAACGAGTTTGCCCCAGTCATTAGATGATTGTTTCCATTCTGCCACTGGAGGATTTTTCATTCAATTTCATGTATATTCAGTGAGTTCCTGCTGCATGCAGGGAGTTGGAGTTTGACTTTCCAAACTCACTTCCTCCTCCCATTGGCTCTGCTCACAACAGGACTAGAATTGTCCCAAGTGGATGACTGAGGGGACTGAGACCCAGTCAGGAGCAGTAGACCTGCCCAAGGTCACACAGCAAGCCAGCAGCAAGGCCAGGAAGAGGCCCCATGCCCTGCACCACCTCTCCCACTCAGATCCTAGGCACAGCATTACCTACCACCCTCTACCCTAACAGACATCCCCTGCCCCCAAAGCCCCTCCCCTGCTCACTCAGTGATGCCTTTGATGGGTTTCACGCCTGGGAGTTTTTTGCCTGCCTCAGCTGCCGTCTTCTCCAAGATATGGGTCTCATCCATGGCATTCTGGACCTCTGGATAGGGGGAGGGTGGGAGAGACCCTCAGCTGGACTCCTCACTGCTTCCCTGACCTGGACCAGTCTCTTGGTCATCCCAGTGATGAGTCATGCCCAGCCCCTGCCCTCTTCCAGCCTCACAGGGGAGACAGAGTCACCAGCAATGACAGTAATGAGTGATGAGAGCCATAATAAGCACAGGCAGCTGGAAGAACCACATGAAGGGTTTGGGCCAGGAAAGGAAGAGCTGGGGAAGGCTTCCAGGAGGAGGTGACATGCCAGTTGGTCCTAGAGGGAGGAATAGGAATTTTCACCAGGAAGCAAAGAGGTAAAGGAGGCCACTCAGGGCAGAGGGGGCCAGCAAGTGCAAAGGTGGGGAAGGGGGGAAGGAGGTGGCATGGTGAGGGAGGAGTGAGAAATACAGTGTGGCTGGATGGGGGAGGGACAGGACAGGGAAACTGGAGCAGTTTCAGGAGGCACATCATGGAGGACTTGAAGCCCAAGCTACAGCGTCGACTTTATCCTGTGGCCCAGCCACTCTCAAACCTGGGTGGTAAGGGAATTCAACTGGGAGCTTGTTAAGGGGAAGATTTGGGCCTGAAGCCAAGACATTCTGATTCCCCAGGCCTGAAGGCCCCAAGCCCAAATGACACTGTGCCAGAAACACTCCATAATGGTCACAGGCTAGTTCCCAGAGAGGAGACAAATCCTGAGCTGATGAACTGTCATTTGCCCTTTGCACCTGAATGCGACTTCCCTGGGGGTCACAGAGCTAGGGGTGGAAAATACCTCTTAGTAAAGTGCCCCCAGGGCCTTTCAATCTCATATTTCATCTAATCCTGCCCAGAAAGGATGGTTCACCCTATTTTACATTTCTTTACATTTGCAGATGAGCAAACGGCAACACAGAGAGGGTAAGTGACTTGCCTAAGGTCACACAGTAAATTGTTGGCAGAGCTGGGATTTGGCTCATGTCAGCCCACTTGTGGACACCAACCCCTGCCATAAGGGCCAAAGAGAGGATCCAGGGAAGTAGGATTTCCAGCTCTGCCTCCAACTTGTGGGGGTACCTTGGGCAAGTTACCCTATTTTCTCTGGGCCTCCATAAAATGGAAGAAGAATAACACGTTGCTTTTAAGTTTATGTTGAGGATCACAAAATACTCAGGTCTATGCGAACACGAGCAGTCACTACTGACCCCCTACCCTCAGTCCCATACCTCCCCCGTACCCCTCCCCCACCCCGCCCCACACTCAGCACCAGCTCACCACGATTCATGACGTCCATGCCCAACCGCAGCAGAGCCCCAGGGTCCCCTCGTGCAGGGGTCAGCGGGCCGCAGAGCACCAGACACAGGATTCGCAGCCCGGCTCCACCTGTGTCACGGGGCCTGAATTGGGTGCAGCCCAGCAGGCGCTGGTTCCCCTGGGGACCTCCCACGCTCCAGAGCAGACCGAGCCCCTTGGATGATCTCGGATGTCCAGGAGCCTTTGGACGCCAGGCAGTTCAGCAACCCTCATGACTGCCTCCTCCAGAAGGGCCCAAGAGTGTCCAGATTAAATACAAGGCCTCTGGAGTCACCCGAGCAAGTCACTTTCCTCTCTAAGGCTCAGTTTCCTCATCTGTGGGCGTGATGCATTCTGATCAGCCTGCATGATGGGGTTGGTGAGAGGTTTAGTTGCAATTTTTCATGAGTTCAGGTGTGGCTCAGAGGGCAGTGCTGGGGCCACAGAGGGGATTCCAACCCGGTCCTGACTTGGGAACTCCCACTGCAGTGTGGGAATGGGGGAACCCTCTGCTCCCCCAACAATGACACAACAGCCAGTGGCATCCCCCACCTTCTCCAGCTCAGCCTCACTTCCAGAAATCTCAGGTCACAACCCCTTAAGGCCCCTTGAGACATCGCCTCACCAATAAGGAAACTGAGGCACAGTTTGGGCCAGACCTAAGGTCTCACAGCCCGTGAGTAGAGAATCGAATAACGACCTCCCACCCCAGATCCTTCAACATTCCCAGGAAAGCCCCGTCCCACCCCTGGGCCCCCAGACACCCCTTCCTCCTACTGACTACTTACCAAGACCTGAAATTCTCCCAACCAGAGGCCAAGTGTTTATTTCAGGGCTGAGCTGTGGCTGAAAAGAATCAAGGGGGGTGGCCTGTGTCACCAGAGAGGAAGAGTTCCAGATGATCTCCTGCTGACAGCAGGCTCGGCCACTGAGGGCTCCACCGATCCGCAAACAGAAGCGGATGCCTACTGGGGGCCCACCTTTTTAGTCCAAGCCTATGCCTGCCTGCATGCATTCATTGACTCAACTCGAATTGACTGAGTACCTACTATGTGCCAGGCACGCCAGGCTACAAGGTACACACAGCAGAGATAGTCCTGTTCCTCCTGAATCTTAAAGAGAAGCAATGGAATGGGGTACAGTGTGTATGGAGGGCAGAGGGAGGATTAGGGAAAGACTCTCTAGAGAGGAAATATTTAGGCTGAGATCTAAAGGATGAGAAGCAGCCAGCACATAAAAAACCAAGGAGACCTTCGAGCCTACAATCAATATTTGCTAAGTGAAAGCGTGATCTATTTGTCTCTCGTCCCATTCAATTTTTAAATATCTATTTGGGCTTGAAAATAATCAGTCGTGGTGTTTCTTCTACCCCTATGAACACACACACGTGTGCCATGGGAATGCCAGGCACAGCACACCCAGTGCCAAATCTCTGAAGTTCATCCTGTGAGGGACCGTGGGGTTCAGTGCAAGCGGCAGAGCTGGAAGGGGCTGGGTAAAGGTCTCCTCCAGCCCCGCCCCGTCTCCCAGGTGGGGAGATGGAGCCCCAGGACTGAGCGCCACCCCAGTTCCCCCATTCCCAGGCCAGAACTGATGTCAGCTGTCAAGGCCACTTGGAGCAGGATCTTTTGCCCTCTTACAATAATAAGTGGCTTGGGGTACACGGTCGTGTGGGTGTTTCTGGGACAAACGGTCAATGCCAGGGTTTTGTTTCTGACTGTGCTTGTGCTTTTGCCTAAGCTGTCCCTCCCTCTTACAATGCCCTCTCTCCAGCCACCTACGACCTGCTTATCCCTCAAGTCCTAATTTCAGCCCTTGCATCCTCCACCAGGAAGCCTCCCCTCCACCTCCAATCACCCACAGTCTCAAAAACCACAGTTCGGGGGCTTCCCTGGTGGCGCAGTGGTTGAGAGTCTGCCTGCCAATGCAGGGGACACGGGTTCGAGCCCTGGTCTGGGAAGATCCCACATGCCGCAGAGCAACTGGGCCCGTGAGCCACAACTACCGAAGCCTGCGCGTCTGGAGCCTGTGCTCCGCAACAAGAGAGGCCGCGATAGTGAGAGGCCCGCGCACCGTGATGAAGAGTGGCCCCCGCTTGCCGCAACTAGAGAAAGCCCTCGCACAGAAACGAAGACCCAACACAGTTAAAAATAAATAAATAAATAATTAAAATAAAGGAATTCCTTTTAAAAAAAAAAAGACTCTCTTTGCTAGTCAAGCATACCTGCTGGTCATCTCCTCATTCTTGCATTCTTACAGGCCCTTAATCGGGCAATAAAATGTTTCCCTGCCTCTTTCTATAAAAATAAAAAAAATTAAAAAAGAAAACACCACAGTTTGAACCTGAGTGTAGAGCTAATCCATCCCACCCCAAGATAAGTGTTTCCTGCTGCTCCACCCCCACCCTCTGTTCACAGTTTCCTCCATCTGGAGTCCTTCCTCTCTCTCTCCGCTTAGCAAATGCTCCTAGATGCCCCCTACCACCACTACCACCCCCCCCGCCATTGCCTCAGCTCAGCTCTGAGCTCCTGCAAAGCAGACCCTCCCTTGTCTCCCGTCAGCCTCAGATGGAGCCCAAGGAGGAGCCTCAGATCTGCTGTCTCCTTGATCCTGCCCAAGTCCTACAGCATCTGAGGATTGCGATGTCCAGTGGCTTCCTGTCAGGTAAGGAGCACTGGGCGGGGGTCAGGACATAGATCCAAGCCCTGTCCCTGCCACCCCGTTGCTGTGTGACCTCAGGCAAGTCCCTTGCCCTCTCTGAGCCTCAGTGTTTTCATCTGTAAAATGACAGGGCTGAATTAGACATTATCTGGGGAGAGTTCCACAGGTAGAGCCTGTCCTTACCTTGCTGAGCCTGGGACGTCCTGCCGATGACTGGCCCCTGCCTCCCCATCCTGGGACAAGGAAGCCCTTATATTTGGGAGCCTGATTAGCTGCTTAGATAATTAAGGGTTTAATAAGGCCCAGATAATTATCTAGACTCCGAAAGAACAGGAGCCCCGATGCTCACGTGATGATTCAGTTTGTTCCAATGTAAATAGCGCAGAGGAGGAGGGTGGCTGGAGATCCCAGGTGGCTGCACCGGGGCAGGCCCTGGGGAGGGGATGCGGTGGCTGGAGCGGGCACTGGGGCTCAAACTTCCCCTCCCCTAGACTCAGAGCCTCCCATAAGGCTGGACACACAGCTGGCACTCATCCATTCCTTTCACAAACGTTTATTGAGGACCCACTGTGTGCCAGGCCTGTGCAGGTGCTAGGGATGCCGTGGTGAGCAAGGCAGTCGGGGTTCCTAGCCTGAGAGGGCTCCTGGAGCCTATGGG
The DNA here is from genome assembly GCF_028564815.1 of Eubalaena glacialis. Taxonomy (NCBI): domain Eukaryota; kingdom Metazoa; phylum Chordata; class Mammalia; order Artiodactyla; family Balaenidae; genus Eubalaena; species Eubalaena glacialis. Next base: position 26,641,410 of record NC_083728.1, read on the forward strand.
GGAGACGGGCACTCTGCAAGAGCCTGGTCAGTCCTGGGGACCTGAGGGTGGTGGAAGCCAGTGAACCGGGGGATGGGGCAGGGAGGGAAGAGCAGGGTTATCTTCAGAGCAGAAGACCCCTTGAGCAGGGGATGTTGGAGCTGATGCCTGAGGGGTGAGCAGAGCCAGCTCTGCAAGGCAGGGGAAGGGGTTTCACCTGGGGAGTTGGCGAGTGCAAAGGCCTAGGACCATCCCGACTGGACCTAGGACTGGACCTAGGACCATCGCCGCTCTAAAGCCAAGTTGGAACGGGGGACAGAAGGACCCAGGTCAGCCCAGTCGGTCTCCATCCTGATCCAGGCCCTGAGCTGGAGGAGCCAGACTACAGATAGCATCACTTTATCCCTGCAGATCCGCCCCCCCAACCCCTACCCCCCCAAACAGACAGAAGGACCGGCAGGCCCTGCCTCCTCCTGGCACGCAAATCCTCCCTAGTGCCTCCGATCACCTGGCCCTCCTCCCTCCCCCAGGACCATCCTGGGTGTTGCGGGGAAGGGGGAGGCAGGAAGGAAGTGGGGTGGGTGGGGTGGGGGAGGCTGGAGAAACCCCCTTGAGTGGGTTTGGGGATCTGGGGCCCAGCGCCAGCCACTGCCCTCACAAGCTGTGTGGCCTTGGGTAGCTCCCTCAACTTTCCTGGGCCACTGTTTTAGCCTCTTTAAGATGAGGGGACAGAATAATAATAGCAATGCTGAGAGGGAAAAGGACAGTCATGCCACCCCCTGTTCCTCTAAATTCAGAGTGGCCCCAGCCAAGTTCCAGTGGCCAGATAGGAGGCAAGCTCCCTAAAAATAAATTACTTTAAGGAAACAAGAGAGTCTCTCCTGGGGCCCTGGATCATCACATGACCGGGGAAGACTGGTCCAGCCAGCTTGTGGCTGGAATCACTGGAAGCACCTCTGACTCAACTCTCACGATGCTGAAAATAATAGTAACAAGAGGGCCCATTTACTGTGAATCTGACCTGTGCCAGGCAGCGTGCTAAGTGTTTGATATGCACTAGTCCATATAATCCTGAGGACTACCCTATGAGGTAGGCACTTTGGTAATTTTTTTCCATTTTACAGACAGAAAACCTGAGGCTCAGAGAGATCAAGCCACTTGCCCAAGGTATACAGCAAGCGATAGCACAGCCAGGCTGCATCTGGATCCGAGGGGCTCCAGAGTCCAGGCCAAGACCTGCCAAGGCCCACCTAAGGGGGCACTGCCTACCTGCTGACCTCTCTTCCCCCACCCCCCTGCCCCAGCATCACCCTGCCTGGTCCCTGACACAACTCCAAATCCCGCCATCCTTCCAGGACCAGCTGCAGCTCCTTCCTCCAGGGAAACTTCCTCTTCCCCCCGCCTCCCACCTCTCAGATACTGAAGACTGGGCCAGCCTTGAAGCTCAGTGGCATCTTTTCCCTTCCCCACAGACGCTTTGGGGACCCAAAGAGGGCGACTCCCAGCAGCCCCACCTGCCTGAGGGGACTGGGCTCCACGAGGCTTCCCGAGCTCAGGGCTGAGCCAGCCTGGGCCAGAGCTCTGGCATATACACGTGCAAGCAGCTCACGCACCACATGCTTATTATGCACTTGCTGTATGCGGGGCTCTGGAAGGGTCAGAGAGGTGTGGAGGGGAGGGAAGCCGAAGACACCAGCAACCGGAAATTGAAGGACATCAGAGTCACCATGGTAGAGGAGTTTGCACGTGGCCAGGGGAGACTGCATTTGAGCTGGTGGGTGGGGTCATCGAGTTCAGGTTCAGGTGGCCCAGGTGGAGCAAAGAGCCAGGGCAAAGGCCAAGGCCTAGAGAGGAGACGTGCAGGGTGCATAGTCAAGGTGAGGGGTGGGCCTCGCACAGACAAGTGGGAGGAGGCTGGAGGTTCATGAAGGAGCCAGACCTGCGAGCACGCGGCAGTGAATGCACCCTTCCATACAGGTCTGTATATAGGACGGAATTCAGAACTCGTTTCAGCCCGTCTCCTTTAGAGTGAGCACGAAGCTAACCAGGGCACGTGGCGGGGAGGCGGGCGAGAGCAAGGGGCTTCCTGCAATTTCCAGGGCTTTGAGGTGAGCGGTGTAGGTAGGAGGACATCCAGAGAAGCCTGTCTCAGCCACAGGCCCAGACTCAATCCCTCTGCAACCTTCAGCCTCAGCCTGGGGCAGCCTTTCCCCAGCCCTTTCCAAACAAGCCAGGGTCCCCACCACACCTGCACCCCTCTGGCCGTCACTCACTCTGAAGGACACTGGCCCACAGCAGTGCCCGAAGGCCCTCTGGCAGCTGCTCAGTGTGTGGCTCTCTGGGCTTCAGGTGGCTGCCACATCTGCGAGTCACAAGCCCTACCTCTCTCCTCTCCCCTCCCCATGCTGCTTGCATGGAGGCTCTGGAGGTCTCCTTTTTTTTTTTTTTTTTTGCCCCACAGCTCGCCTTGTGGATCTTAGTTCCCCGACCAGGGACTGAACACCGGCCCTGCGCAGTGAGAGCGCAGAGTGCTACCCACTGGACCGCCAGGGAATGCCCTGGAGGTCTTCGCTGCCACTGTTTACCCAGCAACTCCAGGTCAGCTCCAACCTGGTAGCGAACCTCTCTGCTGCCCAGTAAGCTGAACGGCACGCTCCCCTTCCAGGTCTGAGCCCTTCCAAGTTTCTTCTTCCTTGGGTACTCTCCCTCAGCCCTAGTGAACCGTGCAGAGTTTCCTTAGAGCTTATACTCTTTTACCATAGTTAATAATCCTTCACATGGAACATCCCCTGTTTAAGATATTATGTGGTTTCTATCTTCTGATTGGACCCAGACTACTATGCTCATCTGTGCCTCTCAGCAGCCAGCGCCCAGAAGACTCCTGACTGAATGGCTGAATGGGGTCCCTCAGGGACTGGGCCGGCTCTGTTCAGGCAGACCATGGCTTCCCTCTGGGCAAGGAGCTTGACTCTGGAGTTTCATCCCCCTCCTCTTAAAAGAATGTATATTATAGAACCACGCACATCATGGGTACAAATAAGACCTAGACCACATCATTGAATAAATGGGTAGCTGTGTGGATGACAGGATAGACGGATGGATGGATGGATGGATGGATGGATGGTTGGACAGGCAGACAGGTGGGTAGAAAGAAGGAAGAACAGAAGGGAGGAAGAAAGGAATAGGGGCTGATCACTGGCCTGATCGTTTAATGAATAGACCTCACATATTGATCTAGGTTATTAACTTCCTTCATGGGGTGGGTCTGTGTCTTAAATTTTTGTCTCTCCCGTATTCCAAACCACCTAGCCTTGGGCTGAGCCTGTATTAAGACCCAATAAAAGTAGGATTAATGAATTAATTACCTAAGCAACCAAATGAAATAAGAGCCATGCCGTCCTGGGTGAAATCACGAGGCTGGATTTTACCGCCTGGCCCTTTCCATTCTCCAGCCCCAACCCCACTTCCTCCCCCCAAGACTCCAGGCTTGTTCCAGGCCCCTCCGCCTGTCACACTGAGCCTTTAGGGATGAACCTATAACTGTTACAGGGAGGGAGGCTAGCGTCATGCTGTACCAAAGTCTTTGCTTACTGATGGTGGAAATTCGAGCACATTTTCTCCCCAGGGAAACATAAACAGAACGTGAATCCTGTGTATCTAGGCAGGAAGGAATACCATCTCTGGCTAAGAGATTAGTTTATCAGGGAGAGAAACTCACATGGCTTTGTCCTGCCAGGGTTTGTGCCCCTCTGTCTTCCCTAGGCCATCTTGTTGCATATGACTCGCTGGGTTTGAAGAGGTTTCAGAGGGAAAAGGAATTAGACATGTTCAGTGAGGCCACAGGCCCAGGAGGCAGATCCTGCCTCCTTTGAACAAAAGCTCACCTGTGATCGGGGTAAACCAAGATGGAGAAGCCGCCTGAGAAGGCAGTGAGCTCCCGTCACCTGAGGCTCGTGACCCAAGGACAAACCCCAGGTGTGGGTGTTGGTGATGGAAGAGGGGACTGGAAATCTTATGTCTGGATTCTAGGAAGGTTGCAGTCCTGGGGATCTGCTGTCACCCAGCTCTGAGACTCTGGGCACATTCCTCTCCTTGCTGGGCCTTAATTTCTGCATCTGTGAGATGGAGCTGCACACTCGGCCTGCCTGACTCCCAGGGCTATTATGAGGTTCTAGGAACAGGATGGGACGTGACACTGTAGAGGGGAAATGCCACCAGGTGAGGGCACAATGCCTAAAGTGCCACCATGGCATTCATAACTTCCAGCTCGTCTGCATTGCTCCCCTGGGCTAGGAGGTGATGCTGTCAACAGATACGGTGAGCAGAGACGTGGTCACGTCCTCTTCCTCTCCCAGTCAGCTTTGGGGGCTCCAGGGACAGACAGGACCAGGGCCTGCATGTAGGGAACTGGCCTCCGATATGCAAAGAGTTTGCCAGGCCTGGCTGGAAGTTGCAGCTCAAGAGAAGATGTTTAATGCAAGAGGAGACAGCTCTCTACAGCCTGGAGGAGCTATCTGCTCCTTCCAAGGAGGGGATGAAGGAAGGAGGGGGCTGGGGAAGGAGGGGCGGAGGAGTGGGATTAAGCAGCCCGACTGGGCCATCCAGCTTGCTGGCGATGACTAAGTGTGGCTTTGCCTCAGTTTCCCAAGTGGCTTGAGGCAAAAGGGTCCCCAGAACAGCTCTCCGAGTGGTCCCACGTCAGCGCTGGTACAAGAGTCTACTGGACACCACGATGTAGCCCTGAAGGACAAAGACAACCACGGGCCAGGTCAGAGGCCACACGAGGACCGTAGGACCCCCAGCCACCCCATCAGCCTGGCTCTAAGTTCATGCTCTGCCACTCTTGCTGTGTGTCTCCCGAGGACAGTCGTTTGCCTCTCTGGGCCTCAGTTTCCTGCTGTCACTTGGGGGTGGTAACAGCATCCGCTTTGCTAGGCTACTATAAGGATGCAGCCAGATCACACGGGCAGAGCCCTCAGTGTGCGGCTGGAGCTTGATTTGTGCTTCCTACGTGGTCAGGCTTATCTCTGTTTTATGACCCAGAGTTCAGACCACTGAGTGTCTTCTCCAAGTCGAAGTCTTCCCAGCAGAGCCAGGCACTTCCCCCCAAATGTCCCCTGCTCTCTACACTGCACTGCAGAAACTTCCTGGGGGCCTGCTGATCTCTCTCATTCATTCATTCATTCATTCAACAAATCTTCACTGATCCTCTACTATGAGCCAAGCCTTGTGCCAGGTGTTGGGGACCCAGCAGAGGAAAAACCAGACCCAGTGCCTGCACTTGTGTAACTCATACATGGTCCAATATGGTAGCTATTAGCATCTGGCTAATTCCAGTTTCTTCCTCTTATCCACGGTTTCATTTACCCAAGTTTAACTATGGTCCGAAAATAGTAAATGGAAAATTCTAGAAATAAACAATTCATAGGTTTTAAATTTCATGCTGTTCTGAGTAGCATGATGAAATCCCTTGCCATTTTGCTCTGTCCCACCCTGGATGTGAGTCATCCCTTTGTCCAATGGATCTACTCTGTACACACTACCTGCACCTCAGTATAGGAAAAACACAGTATTCAATATATACAGGTTTGGTACTATCTATTTGCAGCTTCAGGCATCCATTGGGGGTCTTGGAACGTATCCCCTGAAGATAAGGGGGACTACTGTACATTTACATTAAGTAAAATTAAGTAAAATTTAGAATTCACCTCCTCAGTTGCACTGACACATTTCAGGTGCCCAATAGTCACATGTGCCCAATGGCTGATAGTAGCTGCTGCCTTGGACATTACAGATTTCCATCCTTGCAGGAAGTTCTATCAGGCAGTGCTGGTCTAGGGACCTTTGACATTGGTCCCAGGTGGCTGGATTTGGGAGTGCCAAGGTGGGTCAGCCACCGACCGTGCCTGATCAGGGAAGTCTTGGGGAAATTCCCACTAAAAGCCCTGCTGCAACGTGTGCTGATTGTCACTGCTTAGCGGGGTAGATCACCCAGCTGCCTTGGGACCATTGTTCTTAAGCATTGAGGGCATCCTCTCTGAAAGACATCAGCCAGTCCCACTCAGGGGGTGTGAATGACACAGATGTTGGGCTTGAAGGACCTTGCTTAAGCTTTCTGTCTCATGCATGTCTTACTGAATGAATTAGGAAGAATATTATTCTTTTATATCTCAGGTGAAACAGAAAGAAGTAGGATCTCACCCTGGGCAGTGGCGATTGAATTTCACCCTGGGCCCACAATTCCTGATCCAGGGAAATCCATTTTAGAAGAGTCAGAATCCCTCTCCCACCATCCGGCCTGTGGAGGTTTGTGTACAACGCTGGAAGAACCCCCTCTCTCATCCTCCCTCAGACACCACAGGGGCCGTGCCTATCCCAGGGCACAGAGTCATGGGACCACTGAAGGTCCAAATCCTCCGAATGTGGCCTGGTGTGATTTTGATGAGGACTGAAAGGTGGGTGAAACCCCTGCTCCAATGTCTCTTGACATCTGGAATTTTCCATCTCATTGCAGCTGATGATTCATGGCGTGGTCTGGGCAGGGGGCACTCCCAGGCCTGGCTGACCCTGGACCCCACTGAGTGCACTAGCAGGGAGGGAGGGAAAGAGGTGACTCCCCCGCCTCCCCGAGCCCAGCCTCCCTCCAAAGATGGAGGAGTCCCCTCTGGTCACACCCAAAGGCTCTCACCTCGTAGACAAAGATCTCAGGGGTGACGTACTGGAGGTTGACCACGTGGGGGAGTGCAACCCCCATGCCCAAGAGAGCTGTACAAGGGAAAGGAGAAATCAAGTTCTGCCTGGAGGCGGTAACGAAGTACCACCTGGAGCTGGCCATGTGCTGAAGTCCTCATGTGCATCATGACACCGAGTTCCACAGATATGCAGGAGGTGGGAGCTGTTATTGTTATATCCACTTTGTAGAAGGGAAAACTAAGGCTCAGGGAGGGAACAGAACTTAGCTAAGATCACACAGCTGCTAAACAGCTGAGCCAAGATGCACACACAGGCAGCTGGAATCCCAAGGCCACCCTCTTAGCTTCCGGGCCTAGGAGGTGGGAAGGGGCCGAGACCAAGCCTGGAGCAGGCGTGGGGGGCAGGAGGGGGCCAGAGGGGCCACAGTGGGGCAGAAGGCAGAGCTCACCATTGAGGTGGTCCAGCAGGGGCTTCTCAAACACAGCGCCCATGAGTGGCTGCACATGGTCCGTCTGCAGCCACAGAGCCAGGGAGATGGGGACCACAGGCCCGCCCCAGCGAGGGGCCAGGAGAGACACATGAACACACAGACAGACCGACAGATGGCAGAGGCATGGGGGAGGGAGGAGGACAGGTCACCCCTGTCTAGGCTTCAAGCAGAGCTCAGCTACCCCTGGGATCGGGTCAGCATCAGGCCCCTGGGAACTGCTGACTGGCTGACCGTCACTGCGTGACCAGCAGGTAGACCGGCTGCCCTGTTGGCGCCGACCAACAGACAGATCAACTGACCATGGACAGACTGATGGGCCACCCGACAAAGGAATGCACGATGGCTGGTGGCCCAGGCACACCATGTGACTGAAAGAGTGGCTGACACTGTCTGACACTGGCTTCTACAGATCATTTACTATTGGCCTCAGTGATTCTTGGGCTGAGGGCAGGGCTGACGAGCCATCGACACCCAGGCAGAGTGACAGGACAGCTGACTGACGCCACTGAGGAGCTGAGGCTGACTGACCGGCTGCCCAGCAGACAGACAGCCTGGGAAAGACTGACTGTCCGATGGATGGGCTGCCGCCTGACCACTGTCCTGAAGCGCCCGGGGAGGAAGCCTGATCATAGCACACATGCTCATGCTGCCTCTCCCCGGGCTCAAGGCCTGCCCCACCCAGTGAGGGGGTCTCTGGAGACCCCAGCCCCATACTCACGTCAATGAAGCCCACATTGGAGGAGGCCACAGTGAGCTGGACATTCCTGAAAGGGAAGCAGAGGGGTTAGGAATGGGGCCTAGTGCCCGCCACCCGTGTACCACGCCTGCTGCACCCCAAGCTCCTCTGACTGACACTGTGATGGGTGATTGCAGGCACATTGCACAGAGCAACACACTGAGGCTGCTGGGTCCAGGAGGCCTCACTTACCCCAGCACAGATGTGGTCCCCCGAAGCCTCACCTTGGACACGGAGAGCTGGAGGCTCAGGTTCACTACCTGGACACGTGGGGAGAAGAGGGTCAAAGAGCACAGAGCCACGTGGGAGCTCTCAGCTGGCCACCAGCTACCCCAGTCTCCCACCCACCGCCGTATTCATTCAGGTGTTTGTGGAGCACAGGCCACTGGAGGAGGTGAACAACAACCAAAGTAATCAGACAGGATCCTTTCAGAGAATGGTGGGTGCCATGAGGGCAGAGTGGCGTTTGGAGAGATGGGGGCCATCTTTCTCAGGGTGGTCCCGGAAGGCTGCCCGGAGGAAAGCTGCAACATTTAATCTGAGACCTGAAAGATGAGGAGAAGCCAGCCATGCCAAGAGCCAGGGGAAGAGTGCCCTAGCCACAGGGTACGGCACATGCAAAGGTCCTGAGGCAGGAATGTCCTAGCACATGGAAGGAACAGCAAGGAGCCCAGTGTGGCTAGAACAGAGCAAGTGAGGAGAGTGCAGGAGGAAGTGAGGTCTCCTTGAGAGTCGCCCACCCCCTGGCCAGCCCCACGCAGCCCACCTCACCCACCGCATCGAGGGAGAAGAGGGACTGGAAAGCCGAGTTGGACGCCGGGGCCAGGACCTCCACGAAGGGCTGCAGCCGCAGTGTGGCGTTGTTGGTCCGGAGTGTGACTGTGGGTGTGGCACCCAGCCGCACCTTGAGCACCAGGGGCATGGGCTCAGGGAACTGACGGCCCACCTGGGAAGCAGAGGGGGAGAGAGGGAGGAGGGCACCTGGGGGCAAAGGCTGGGTGGGCTCTTTGCTCGTCATTCCTCAGACGCTGATCAAGCCACCGTTGTGCTGTAAGTGCCGGGGCCACAGAGGTGGGTCCACCCCCGGCCCCTGCCCTCAGGGACACCCAGTCTGATGGGTGGTCACATGAAGACAGGCACAACCTGTGTGATCTGTGCCAGGAGGGAGGGCAGCTCAGGGGCGTGAGAGCGCAAGGAGGCTCCTGGACCAGATGAGGGGTTTAGTCCTCCCCTAGGAGGTAATCCCTGAGCTTGGACTTGAAGATAGATCAGGGAAAGGAAGCAGAAAAGACAGCGCAGGCAGAGGGTACCACTTGTGCACTGAACAGAGGGGAGAAAATGGCGTGATGTCTGGGCAGAAGGAGGGGCCTCCCCGAGATGGAGGAGGTGCAGATGGAAAGGTAGGTGCTGGACCCCACGTGGAGCAGACATGAGCCAGCGAAGACCCCACAGCCCAGAGAGCCTCCCACCCGAATCCCGGGTCTCAGCCCCTGGAATGACCAGAAACATCACCAACCTCGGGGATGAGCTGGCCCAGCATGGACGTGTTCAGCGGGTTGTAATCTGACTTCTGAAATCAGATGCCCCGACACATGACAGGTTTTAGGGCAGCCACTCCCCAAGCTAGGCCACCTCTTGCCTCCCCACCAACCCCGTCTAACCCTTCCAACAGCCACCCTGTGGCCCCAAAACTCCAGCTGCCCCACCCACCCATGATCTGGCCTCAGCACGGTCTCCCCAGGCTGGGCCACCGGGCACGTGTACCCCACGTGCCCTGGGCAGCAGGACCAGCTCTCACCAGCTGCCCTGTGATGTCCAAGTTGAGTGCACCAGCCTTCTGCAGCAGCAGGATGGCAGAGTCAAACAGGTCCTGGGAGAGGCCCACGGTTGCCATGGCACCCCTGGTGCCCACGTGCTGTGGCAGCACGAAGGGGGTGGTATCCACAGGCAGGACGATGGGTCTGCCCAGGAGGAAGAGGACAGCCTATGGGGTTGGGGGTGAGAAGGAGGAGAACAGCAGTGGGGCCTCAGTAGGCAGGCAGCTCCATGGCAGATCCTGGGCTGTGAGATGCCGCCCAACCCAAGATGCCGCGTGTTGTCAGCCTCACACCTTTGCCTACGTGCCATGCTCCCACCTGGAAGGCTGTCCCAGCTCCTCTCCACTCAACTCCCCTGCTCCTTTAGGAATCTTCCAGAACACTAAGGACTCCAGAGGCAACAAGCCCCCAGCTCTGGGCTGACGAGGAGGCACTTACGTTGATATTCAAGGAAATGTAGTCATTGGTGATGGTGGGTGCGTCGATCATGGAGTAGTGAACCTGGGACTCTGGACCAACAGGGCTGAGGCCTAAATGAAACCAGGGTAAAGAACAAAAGATGGCATTCTTAGCATTATCCACCAATGCCAGACCCAGGCCAAGAAAAGAGGCAGGAAAAGGCCCTACGAGTAAGCAAATTTAAGTAACAAAATGCACACCCAAGAGGCAGCCATTCACAAGCTGTTGACTGTTAGCTGAGATAAAATTCTAACCGTTTTGGTTTCTGCTTTCCCAATCAGTGGAAGGCTAGAGATCCCAAATTAGAAGGAAGGAGAAGTGTCACTTCGGGCACAAATACCCCCTGCGAAAGGCAAGAAAGAACCAGAGAAAAAGAAGGGAGCTCACATTTATCAAGGTCCAGACCGCTGTAGGGTTAGGAACCCTTCACACACACACACACACGCACACACACACACACACAAACGCGAACGCAAACACACACACAGTTTGGTGAGTTCAGTCGTGCCCCGATTGTATACCTGGTCCGTCTGATTCCAAAGCTACTCTCTCTCCACTTAAATACACCTCTCCTACAAGAACTCAGAAGGCACACCCCTTGGGGCCATTCAGTGCGGGAGCACAGCAGTGCCCGCTCCCCACAGATCCTTGGAGAGGCCCCCAGGGAGGCGAGCTGAGGACTCAGTTCCTATAAGGGTAGTTCCCCAAAGGCTCAGAATATGCTGATTGGGACATTTGCAAAGGGTGAGTCACTTGTGGGAATGGTGTCTCTGGACACGACTAGACGGCGTGGCAGGGGAAGCCTCAACCTCACTGTCAGGAAAGCCCTCTTAGCAAGAGCTCCTCCCCCAAAGACTCTGGATAACCAAGGTTTAAGTGTGCCTCTGTGTGTGTGTGTGTGCATTCAGATTTCTGTCTGATTTTCTACTGTCTCTTCTGGATTTCATTTTATTTTCTCTAATATTTTGGAAATTTATGATGGTAAAAGCAATATATTGATAGTATGACTCCATTTCTGCAGATCAGTGGTGTCAAAGATGAAGGTGGGAGGAGCGGAGCAGCACAAAGAGATTTTGGGGGCTGGTGGAATGTCCTCTGTTTCAAGTGTGGTGGTGGTTACACGACCATATGCATGGTTTTTTTGTTATTGTTTTTTTTTTAACATCTTTACTGGAGTATAATTGCTTTACAATGGTGTGTTAGTTTCTGCTGTATAACAAAATGAATCAGCTATACATAAACATATATCCCCATGTCTCCTCCCTCTTGCGTCTCCCTCCCACCCTCCCTATCCCACCGCTCTAGGTTGTCACAAAGCACGGAGCTGATCTCCCTGTGCTATGCGGCTGCTTCCCACTAGCTATCTATTTTACATTTCGTAGTATATATATGTCCATGCCACTCTCTCACTTAGTCTCAGCTTCCCCTTCCCCTTCCCCGTGTCCTCAAGTCCATTCTTTTCGTCTGTGTCTTTATTCCTGTCCTGCCCCTAGGTTCTTCAGAACCTTTTTTTTTTCTTTTTTTTAGATTCCATATATAAATGTTAGCATACGATATTTGTTTTTCTCTTTCTGACTTACTTCACTCTGTATGACAGACTCTAGGTCCATCCACCTCACTATAAATAACTCAATTTCGTTTCTTTTTATGGCTGAGTAATATTCCATTGTATATATGAGCTGCATCTTCTTTATCCATTCATCTGTCGATAGACACTTAGGTTGTTTCCATGTCCTGACTATTGTAAATAGAGCTGCAATGAACATTGTGATGACCATATGCATTTATTTGTCAAAACTCATAGAATTGGACACTACCAAAAAATATTATGTTTTTAAATGAATAAAAACATTAAAAATTGTAAAATAATAATACATATTTTTTGTGGACATATAGAAAATTCTTAAAATATGGAAAAAATATAACTCAGAATCTCAAATTTATTTCTTTTTCAGTATTTTCTTTTACAGAAATAAACTTTCTCTCTCTCTCTCAAACTGGAGCAAAGCTATATATAGTTTTGTGTCCTTGTTTTCTTGACAGAGTGGTATGATAGCTTACTTAAAAGCAGAAGCTCTCAAGGTAGACTGCCTCAGTTTCTGCATCTGTAAAATGGAACTAATAATGCTAGAGTAAAGCTCTTCTAATATTGTATTTTGCCAGGCATATGGCTAAGTGATCAAATGCCCTTTTAAACTACGCTTTTAAATGGTTCCTGTCACTCCACGTTCCATGTGTACGTGACTCATGTAAACAGTCCCCTAGGGCTGGACACTTAGGTTTCTTTTACTAGATTTTTAAAAATTCCTCAAAGACAAGGGCAAGAGCTGGTCTTTGGTATGAACCCAATACAAGGCATCTTGACAGAGACAACCCCTCTGAGGGAGAAGGGAGAGACTAACGTTTATTGAGTTTATTTCACACCAGGTACGTAACCTGTGCTGTCTTGTAGCAACACATGGGAAAAGTAGAAATTTTGATTCCTATTTTTGGATGGAATGATTAAGCTCAGAGAGATGGAGTGACTTCCCTAAGGTCACACAGCAAGTGAGAAACAGGGCCAGAATTCACACCCATGTCCTTTGATTCCAAGTCCATTTTCCGTGGCCTCTCGGTACCTCCTATTAAGGTAATATTGGGGTTGGGGCAGTGAGGGGAGTGGGGCAAGTCAAGCAATGTTCCCCAGACTTTGAGCCGGGCTGGGAAGTGTGGACAGAGCAGTAGGTGGACCGGTGAGGAGGATGAGAAAACCCAGGTGAGCTGATTCATGGGGGGCTCTGGCACCATGCTGAGGATTTTAGACTCAGAGCCTCTGATTTCCCACCTATAAATTGGGGATAATGATGCCACCTCATAGGACTGTGGTTAGAAGTTTGCACAAGAAAGCCAAAGCTACCTTGACATGAAAATATTCACTAAAGAAGCCACCAAGGGGCTTCCCTGGTGGCACAGTGGTTGAGAATCTGCCTGCCAATGCAGGGGACACGGGTTCGAGCCCTGGTCTGGGAAGATCCCACATGCCGCGGAGCAACTAGGCCCGTGAGCCACAATTACTGAGCCTGCGCGTCTGGAGCCTGTGCTCCGCAACAAGAGAGGCCGTGATAATGAGAGGCCCGCGCACCGCGATGAAGAGTGGCCCCCACTTGCTGCAACTGGAGAAAGCCCTCACACAGAAACGAAGACCCAACACAGCCATAAATAAATAAATAAATAAATAAATAATTTAAAAAAAAAAAAAAAGAAAAGAAGCCACCAAGGATAAACGTGGACCCTGCCAGACATCCCTCCTGGCTTAACACCAACATGTCGCCCCGCACACCTGTCCCCACACCCTCCATTACTGCACGCCTGTCCTGGGCTGTATGAGAGTTAGATGCAAACCCCTGACTCAAAGGCAGAGCCAACGGATTGCCAAGTGCAGCAGCCAACAGTCTGCGGCTCTGGATTTCACAAAGTCAATGACAGTAACACAGAAGAAACACCAGAATCCCAGGCAAAGCCATCGGGTAGAAGAAGGTGCACTTCAAACAGGAGCAGCTTCAAAACAGGTTTGTGAAAAACCAGAGGATGCCCTGAATTATGCTCGGGGCTCACTGAGAAAATATTACCCCCCAATCAACAGAGGATGCATTCTTTGATCAGTCTGGGGATGGGTGGGTAATTGCCAGTGTCGTTCTTCAATATTGATAAATACCCCTAAAAAGATGAAGCTGACCGACTTTTGTAGCTTTTAGTTCCATGTTGTAAGTTGCAGACCTGCCCAAGCCTTGTTTAGGATGCATAGTTCCAAGCAGACTATGTGTAGGGCTGGGAGCCCCTGGGACTCTGTCAGTAGCGGTGGAGGAAGGTGTGCGGGCGGTGGGGAGGTGACCAGTGACTGATGGGAGTTGGTGGATACAGAGCCCGGCTCCTGCCCCTCAGGTAGGATCACACTAGGCATGTTCAACTCGGTCCCCAGTGGGACCGCAGTGGGAGTGAGCCCCAGGTGCCCCCAGCGGCGCCCTTCCCTCCCTGACTCACAGCCCCCTCCCTAACCAGTGCTCCCTAGGACCAACCCCCATTTGAACCACTTGCACTAAAATCCGCATCTCAGGGTCTGCTTCTGGGGGGACTAGTCTGACAGTGGCCTTGTCCTGATACACTCCTAGCGCTCCCTGGATAACGAGGATCCCTGGAAAAATCAGGCATGGAACAAGGCTGATGGAAAGTGCAGGGGGTGGGAGCCTTGGCTCTGGGCCCCTGCGGGGTGGTGCGTGGCCCCTGAGGTGGGAAACAGGCGCATGGGCACTTGGGAGCAGAAGAGCTTGCGTCCTGTCGAGGATGTGTTGAGTCAGAGGAGCCTGTGGGACCTCCAGGAGGAGATGTCCAGGAAGAGGAGGAATATAAGGGCCTGAGCCCTGACTGTGGGGGGCAGAAAGAGAGTCCAGCAAAGCATGTGGGAGATGTGGCAGCTAAACCAGGGGAGGATGGGGTCCCTGAATCTCCAGGCAGGGGAGGAAGCAATTGCAAACTGAGATGTACCCCCCACCAACACACACACACACACACACTAAACATTCAAAGACTTGTTCTAGAATTTGGAGAGTCCCATATTCCACCAATAATGGTTCAGTCATCCTATGATTGACCTCCCAATGGTGGACCCTGATGCAAAGCTGGGGTCTTTGAAGGGTCATGGGGGCCCCAGAGGATCTCAGAGGCCTCAGGCCCTCCCCCTGGGCTCCCAGTCTTACCAATTAAAGTGCCCAGGTGGACATTGAAGCCCTGCACCAGGTTGGAGATTCTCAGGCACAGCTGCAGAAAGACAGAGGCGGCCGGGTTAGGGTGGCACTCAGGGTGGGAGGGGGTGAGGCTAGGAGGGTCTAGAGCCCTGTCTAGAAGCTCTCCCAACCCAGCCACCAAGGAGCCCTTCCTTCTTCCACCAGCCAGTGGGCATCTTCCGGCACCTCCTCTGGGCCCTGGGGATTCAGAGGGGAAGCTGGGGCCTGCGGGCACTGAGGAAAGGGCAGGGGCTGTGGGACACAGCAGAGGTGGCCACAGCTAGGCCCAGGGGAACGAGGCCGGTAGCCTGCTGCACTGGGGCCCAGAGGCCAGGTGGAAGGGTGCCACGTGCAGTGGGGGCAGGCAGTGGTCAGCCAGCCAGGCCAGGGGACTGGAGTCCTGCGGGGCCAGTGGGCCGCCAGAGAAGTGGAGGAAGCTGAGGTCAGTGTGACAGAGGTGAGACAGAGGGGAAACTGCAAGGCCGGGGGCGGCCACAGCTGGTCCAGGCCAGAACTGGTGAGGCTGGGCAGGCGAAGCCAGGAGGCACAGGAGAGGGCCAGGTCAGGCTGTACTGCCTTCAGCCCTCCAGCCTCAGTGTTCTCATCTGCAGTATGGGGACGCTGAGGCCTGCCTCTTGGGCGTGTGGGATGGCGCACAGTGGGTTGACTTGGTCTCCACTCCTGCCCCTTAAAAGAGGTGGGAGTGGGGTGGGAAGGGGCAGGGAGGGAGAGTTGGCTCCCCTGGGACAGCGGGACCCTGGCCCCAGGGCCACCATCGCTCACCAAGTCAACCACCCACAGACAATGGCAGGAGCTAAAATAGCAACAGTAACAGCAGCACTCACTCTCCCCAGACTGTTGTAAAGTCTCCACAGACGGTAATGCACTCAGCCTCCATAGCCAGCCCGCCAGGGACTAGGGACATTCACTTTCTCTGCCTGACAGATGTGGAAGGAGGGGCAGAGGGAGGGTAGGTGACTTGTCCAAGGTTCACAGCTGGGAAGGAGGGGACCAGGATTGGAAGCCAGGTCACATCTGGCTCTGGTGCCCAGGCCCTCGCCCGCTCGCACTGTGTTCTCTTTTCACAAGCCACGCAACCCCGATAGCACCGTCCCCACCCCACGCTCCATCTCGGCCCTGGGGCTGGTCCGAGAAGATGAGCCTCCCTCTCCTGCAGCCCCAAACCCACGCTTTGCTTGGGTCCCCACGTCATTGCACGGGACCATTGCCCCAGCCTCTTCCCTGCGCTCATGGGGAAATTGGGGGAGCCCCACGAAGGGCCTTCTACTGAAGAAAAAAGAAAAGCACTAGCACCCCACCTCCCCCGTGCCTGTGATCCCCGGTTCATTAGCCACGCCTGGAGGTGAGCGACACCCGCCTTCCGCGGGATCTGGCGGAAGGTCCTTTACCTTGTTCTGCAACACAGCTTTGATGTGATTCTGCAGCGGGGCCAGCAGCGCAGGGGCTGTGCTGAAGAAGAGACCAGGAAGGGCCCCTGAGCTCCAGGTGGGCACGTTGGGGCCTGTCTCTCCGCAAAACCACAGGTCCCAGAGAAAAGACTATCCCCTCGGCCGGGGGCCAGTGATTCCCACTCCACACCCTGCCACGTGCCAGGCACAGTACAGGCACGACTGTCCCCACAGAGGAGGAACTGAGCTGCCAAGAGGGGGGTCATTGGTCTCAAGGTTCGGAAGTGGCCGAGATGCGAGAATGAGGCCAGGCTCGGGGGAGACAGAGGGTGTTGCAAAAGCCGGACACGGCCACGTCCTTGGCCAGCTGGCCTCATGGCCACTGAGCCCGGTGAGGGGTGGTGGGGCTGGCGGCCTGGGTCTGCTTCCTGCGTGGGCCCCATTTCTCTGTGATGCACCTACTAAAGTCCCTTCCTCATTGAGAGGTGGGTCTGAGTCAGTGTTTCTCTGCGCGGATCCATTGGAAATCACGGTTCTTTGGTCTCCTAAAATGCTGACCTTAGCCACTTCCCAGCCTCACTGAATGGCCTCTTGGGGAGGTGGGAGGATGGCATCTATGTTCTCAACAGCATCAAACTCTGGGTTCCATCTCCCCGTCAATGAACCACGAGCAGCCCCTGCCCATGAGGACCGTGAGGGGTCGTGAGGGGTCGTGGGGTGTTGTGAGTTACATGGGCTGCTCATGGGGCACCGGTGGGAATAGATTTACACTCAAGCCTTCTCTGAGGAAGAAGTCCAGTCTTTGTGTAAATGTCGCACCCTCTTAAGTCTCTAAAATACTCAACCACCTCACAGTGAGCCCCCATCCACGGGCGGGAACGTGTAGACCTAATGCAGAGGAATTCACAGCAGTGGGGTTTGTCAGGCTGCCAGGGTTTGAACCCGTTTGCCAGCTGTGTGACCTTAGGCAAGTCACTTAATCACTCTAGGCCTCCGTTAGCTCTCCTGTAAAATGAGGGAAATGCTTCCACCTACCTGGTAAGACTACTGTGAGATGATGCACAGAAAGGGCCCAGAGCACACCCAGCACACAGCAGGTGCTCTGGAAGTAGAGCGGCTGTCAGTTTTAGATGCCAACAGGAGCAGCCACCTGACTCACGGGGAGAACCTGGCGGGTCCCAACCCCTCCCTGGGTCTCAGACTCCTCATCTCTGCGGGGAGGGGCAGCCCTCTGAGGTCCCTAACAGTGGCTGCCAGCCCAGACTCCCTCCCCATATAGTACGTTAATGGCCAGTGTGCACTGTCACGTGGTGCAGGGCAGTAGTGGGGACATGGGCTCTGGCCACAAACTCACTGTGTGACCTCAGGCAACTTCCTCCCCCTTTCTGAGCCTCAGTGTGCTCAGCCATAAAATAGGTGTGATACTGAGGGGGCGGGCGGGTGCGGTGCTCAGGTCTGTTTTGGTAACTGGATGAAGTAGAAAGTTCAAGAAATGACACCACGGCCTCGGTGTCTGGGATCCTGCAGCCCAGCCTCCAACAGGCACCCACCTGTTATGGCCATCAAGCACGATGGCTTTGTCGAAGAGAGAGAAGCAGCCGGAGATGCTGACCACGGGGGTCCCGATGGAGCCCTGGTTCACAGGGGTGTCGGCCAGCAGTGCCATGGGTAACATCAGATGCAGGGGCTCTGGGACACTGCAGGGACACCAGTCCTGAGCCACAGTGGCACTGCCCAGCAAGCCCACATTGACTGATGCAAGACCCCACAACCACTGCCCTCCCTGCCGGCAAGAGCCTGCTGACCATTTAACACGGCAGGGCCTGCACTCAACATGAGATGGCCCCACCTGGAGCAGGCCGATGCTCTCCCAAACTCCACTCAGGGTCACAGACATTGCAGCAGCTGACCGTGAACTCTGGCTCCCTGTACCCTCTTACTGTGACACCCTGGGCCAGTCATTCCCCATGCTGAGCCTCAGTTTCTTCTTCTGTAAAATGGACACAAGATTGGTAGTACCTATCTCACAGGGCTGCTGTGCTGAGTTTTCTAGGAGACAATCATGTGAAAACATCCTGCTTGGAGCCTGGCCCCCAGTGAGCCCTCATAAAATGGCAGTGTCAGCTCAGAGGAGTTAACGTAAGAATGCCCAGCTCCAAGTTTGAAAATTAAATGCATATAAAGTGACTGATGCACAGAAATAATTCTAATATTTTATTGAGCATCTACTATGTGCCTTGCACTGTGAAAGGGTAATGTAATTTTAATCACAGTAATGAATCCATTCACTGCAACCTTCATAGCCATGCTGCAAAGTTTCATTTCGTTTTGTTTTGTTTTTACAGAGGAGGAAACTGAGGGTCAGAGAAGTGAAATGATTCTGCCCAGTTGCATAGCTGTTGAGTAGGGTCTGGACTCTCAGAAATTCTCTCACTGTCTGCCTCCCCACTGGAGGCTGGGAGAGAAGACACTGGAGAGAGGGTGCTGGACAGAGAGTCAGAAGGTCTGAGTTCGGATCCTGGAAGTTGCTAAACGCCCTCCTCTCACTCTGCCCTCGGAGAGTTCTTGAAAATTCTCCCGCTCCCAACAAGGAGGTTCACTCACCGAAAGATCTTGAAAGTAAAATTGGTGGCTGCCAACAAGTGTATTCCAAAGCCAGCAATAAATTTCAGCTGAAGGTGGGGCACATGGACATTCAGAATCTGAATCCTGCAGGGTAGGAATCAAAGTGACAGGGTGGCCCCCTTTAAACCACTGAATCAACTCTTGGGTGGGTGCTCTGAGCCCACCCACATGGTTGGTGTTTATAAAGGACATTCTGACAACTAGAACTAAGGGATGAGGAAGAAGTAGTGAGTTCTCCATCATAGAGGGCATGCAAGCCAAGGTTAGCCAACCAACCAGTAGGGAAAAGATGCAGAGAGGACCCCAGCATTGGGCATGAATTGGGTGAGATGATTACTCAGGTCTTGGAGGGATTTTAGTTTCTGACAGGGGTCTGGAAAGCTGGGAAGGTAGGGAAAGAAAGACTCTGGCATCTACAGAAGGCAGAAATTCCCTCTAGTCAACAGCTTTGGCCTGTAGCCCTCCAGCAATGGGAAACTCACTCCCTTCAAAGCTGCTTGTTCTGACTGCTAAGCGCTCTCCAGCTAACCTAAGATTTCTTTTTTTTTTCCTAAATGAAAGTCATTTTTTTTCCTGCACAGTAGTTAGTTGTGGGGAGCACTAGAACGTGGTATAAATTTTAAAAGTCACGTCAAAACACTCTCACTGTTAGCACTTGGGTGACATCTTTCCATGACTCTCCTTAGGACACAGGCTGACCTAGAACCTGCTTCTTTTCACTGGACAACCATTCTGGATGTGTTCCCACATCTACAAACAAGGACTCTTGGAGCTGTTTTCAAACAACCACATGATGTCCTCTGTGTGGCCAGACTGCAAATCATTTAGGGATCCTCAATTGTTGGGTACTGACATTCCCAGTCACCACATTATCAGCCACACCATCAGCGGCAGCCCAGCCCTACCCTAAGGTCTCAAACTGGGGGCTTCCACGCTAGCTGTCTTTTCACCTACTCAGGGTTTGAAAGTTTTAAATGATTTTTAATTAGTTGCCATCATTCAAAACTTGATAGATTTTAAATATACAGATATGGTTCTGGGATCTCCTATGACAATGCACAGAGTGATGCAGCTCACAATGCTTTGCACTATTTAAAGATCATAGCAGAAAGAAAGTCAGCTTGGAGCAACTGAGAAAACCCTTCAGCAGCACATGAAAAGTTCTGCTTTCACTCCTTCCCAAGTAATAAATCGTTTACTAAATGTTTCAGTTTGTGTGTTGTTTCTAAATCTCTTCACAGAGTCCATCAACACCCCGGATCAGATTTAATTATCTCCAAGAAGTTGTTATTAAGCTCTTTTTAATGGCTTCAACTTTGTATCGGTGTACTGCATTTATAAACTTTGTACCATAGGCAGATTGTAGCACCCATTTTACAATGCTACGTCTGAAGAAGGAAGAAACTGCACGTTTGTTGTTGATGATGATGATCACAATGATGAAGAAATAAAATTATTGCTAGCAAGAGTCAAAAAATATATATGGCTTTTTATAAGAACATATATATTCATATATACATATATGAGTTCTTATACATATATAATATATATACACACACACACATATGTATATATGGATTCTCTTGGAAATCCAGAGTCCTGGCTACGAGTCTGGGTTCCCGCAATTAGCCCAGCCCCTAAAAGTGTCTGAGTTTGAGGTGCACCCACCTACCTCTGCCTTTGAGCGTCTCTGCATTACAGGGGGCTGTAGGGGTAAATTAGGCACAGATCTGTGTCCATATTCAGTGTCTGGCTTTTGGAGGAAGTAGCCAAGGGTCTTGCCAGCCCTGGGGACCCAGGGGCCACAGTCTTGGCCCCTGGGTGTAGAAATCTACTAATTAAGAGGCACCAGGTCCCCATGCCTGGTCCCATCTCGTAAATCCTCTTGTACCCACTTAGCCGGCAGGTGGGAGTATCTAACCTGGGGAGGGAAGCACTCACCTGGTGGGCTGGAACACCCCTCCACTCCAGTCCTGGAAATGCGGAACAGTGACCTGCAGCGCGCGCTGGAGAGGGGCTTTCCCGGCTTCAGCCACTGAGGGGCCAGAGCAGGGTGAGGTCAGGTTGTCCTCAGGAGCCACCGAGAGAGACCGCACTGCCCACCATCCGCCCCACACCTTGGGCAGAGAGAACTCAGAGATTGGAAGGGGTGGCCTTGTCCACGGGCGCATGGGGGGCCACTTGGCTCCCCATGTGCCCACCTTGGGTGCACGACCCCACCAGGCCCCTCCAGACGTGCCTTTCCGCCTCTCTCACTTCTGCCTCTCCAAATCCTACGTGTCTACCCTCTCCTCGAAAACAGTAACACCTTGTGCCCTTTTGCAAGGACCGGATCAGACCCCACCTCCCCGGGAGCCGCCACAAGCCCCCAGGCAGGAGGAGCATTTCCCCGTCCTGCGGGGATGGGGTGGGGACCGCCTCACCTGGAGGCTGAGGGCTCTGGAGTCCCTCAGATTCTGGGTGCAAACCCCAGCTCTGCCACTCACTCTCTGTGTGGCTGCCCTGTGCCTCATTTCCCCTGCTATTCATCTGCAATGACTAGAATGGTGCCTGTCACATGGGGTCCTTGTAAAGACTGACTCAGTTCACAGGAAATGTTAGCTCCCATGGCTATCTGTTTTTTGTCGTAATAATGGCTAGCACTTCTACAGTGCTCTTCTGTGCCAGGCACTGTTCTGAGGGCTTTAGTTTTCCTCAAAATTCTATGACGTCAGTACAATATTAGGCCCAGTTTTCCGAGCGCTGAGCACCCTGGCCAGGAGAAGTCAGATCTGGACCAAGGCCCCCAGCCCTCAAGGCCCTGGACTTCCTCCCGTACCTGGGCTGCTGGGCTGACAGAGGCGCTAACTAAACAATTAAACATGAGCAAAATTAAAATGAGAGGTTGTGGTGCAGGAAGGGAGCATCAAAGGAGGAGCCCAGAGGCCCGAACTTCCCTCAGACTCGCCGTGGGACCTGGGGAGTCCCTGTGCCCCTCTGGGCCTCAGTTTCCGCAGACCCTAGAGCATAAAGGTGGTGGTCTCCATGCTCCCGAGGCCCCTCTCCTGCCTGAACGTCTGCGGCTGAGCTGAGATTCACACCCAGGCCTCTGGACTCCATCCACAGTGCTCCCCTGACACGGGCTTGAACCCTGGGGCTTGCGGGATGGGACGGGCGTAAAAAACCACCAGCCCGGCCATGGAAGAGGTGTGTGCAGTGTGTTCTCGGCAGTTTGTTTCCGCTGAGAACAAACAGGCAGGTGCACCCGGGAGGGCTGTCTGGGGACAAAGGAGGCTCACACAGCACAGCAGAGGGAGGGAGCCAGGGGAGGGCAGCAGGCCTTCTGTCCCTGCCTGCAGTCATCCATGTGCCACTCTAACACGGATCACTGACCCCTTTCACTGTCTGCCCATGTGCCCGGATGCAAGGTTCCGGAAGACTGTGTGTGCCCCACGGGGACCCTGCAGCTTCCTAGAGCCACTGCCTCGCTGCTTCGTGGCCTGGGACCCCTGAAAGTCCCCTCCACTGTCTGACCTGAGTTTCTCACATTGTTATCTGAGTTTGGTCTGGCCTTGGGGAAAAGAGCTTCTGATCTCTCACCGCTGACCCAGCGTTGGTGGGATCCCAAAAGCCTCCCCGGGAACAGGTGGTGGGCAGCTTTTGTCCCTTCCTGGGCCTAGATGTCCTCATTTTGCCCTCTGCCCTAGGACTGGACGGGACTTGGAAGGAGGGAACAGAGACATAGGACACAGGCCTCGCCCAAAAAGGGCCCAGAGAGGGGCTGGTTCTCACTGTGAGCCCAGCAGCGCTAGATGTGCCTCTCCCCAGCACGCGTGCGCATGCGGGCCCCCAGGCATACATACACCCAGGGTGCACAGCCACAGCGGTACACACGTTCAGGCCTGCACTGTGGCCCTTGCACACAGGCCAGCGGTTAGGCACCCTCCCCAACACACGTGGGCACATCTCCATGGATTTTCAAACTCATACCAGACGCACACAAGCAAAAGGAGCCCCTCACACCGAACCATCCTCACATCACTTGGGCACGGGAGCACATGTGCACACCGGGCACGGCATGTAACTCCCACTCACGCATTCATTTATTTATTCATTAATAAATACTTGTTGAGCAACACCATCTGGAGGCCAGGGACGCAGCGGCAGAAGAGAGAAAATCCAGGTCCCTGTGGGGCTTTGAGCTCATCGATGCACGCGTACACTTAGGATCGTACACACGTACAGACATGGACTCACAAGCACACGCTCATGCAGAGACACACGCAGGACAGCCTGGCGGCACGTCTCTTACCGTAGCTCAGCACTTCCTTGTTGAGTCTGACCACGGTGTCCGGCCTGGAGGCACCGACCACGGGCAACAGCAACGCCAACAGCAGGCACAGCCCGCGTGCCCGAGCCATGGCGGCCCTGGCCGCTGCCCCCCAGGATCTGTGCGCTGGGGTGGGGACAAGCATCAGGGAACTTGTCCAGAGCGGTCCCACCCTGGGCGGCTTAAACCTACCCCAGCCAGGACGTCACAAGCCGTGAGTGGCGATCCCAGCCCTGCTCACGATCTGCCACATGTCAGTTTTTGCATCTCTGCACGGGGAAGAATCCCCTTCCCAGCCTGCTTCATCAGGAACCACGGGGGCATCTGGTCTGGAAACGGCCCCCAAGGCCCAGAGAAGACATGGCCTTGCCTAGGGCCACACAGCAAACTAGGACCCGGTGCAGGACCCAATTTGTGCCAAAGGAGGATGGAGAGACTCCCAGATGTGGAGACCGAGGGCAGCTTCCTGTCCCAAGGAGGGAGCCCAGGCCCAGCACCCCAAGGCCCAGGGCTGTGTCGTCTGATGCCAGGAATCCAACCCAGCCTGGTGCCCAGTTGTCCGAACCCAGCCAGAGGAGAACCCAGGGTGGTTCCCATCCTCATCTCTTCCTGTGCCAGGTGAGGAATGTCCTAAGTGTAGGCCTCTCACATGGCCCCCGGCCCCTCCCGACCCAGCCCAGCTGGGTGGACTTGGGGAGAGGGAGTCAGGCGGGACCGGGGGGCCACTGCTCAGATGGGTAACTAAGGTCCAGTGAGGCGGCACTTGCCCAGTGTCCCACAGCAAGACCAGGGATGGACCCTTCTGCAGAAGGATTTTGGAAGTAGCATCCCCACTGAACAGATGGAAAAGTCAAGGCTCCTCCTTGGAGGAGTGCCAGCCCCATCTCTGTTCCTACCTCAGGCAGTTCCCGGGGTAGGTGGATTCTCAGTCCCAGCCAAGCCCTCCGCGGCCCGGGGCAGGTGCGGAAACTGCTTTATGAGGCTCCCCGGTACACAGGGCCCACTGCGGGGGGATCCAGGGAGGGGCAGGTTTGCTTGTGGTTGCAAGTGTTTTCCCTGCAAACATGGCCTTTGCCAAAGTGTGTGATCCCACGTGTGCGGGGGTGCTGCCACGTCCACGTAGCAAGCCTGCTGCCAACCACTGCAAGACCCTGGGGCCGGGCAGCTTTGGGGCCTCAAAGATCAGCAGATCTCTAGAAGGAGGGCTGCCCCCGGGAGGTCCCCTCATCGCCCCTGGGCCAGGCCCAGGAGGGAAGGGTGCCCAAAGCCAGGGGGATGACTGACCTCTCCACCTGCGCCTCCACGCAGAAACCCAGCTCTTCTAGGAGGCGCAGGAGGCTACCTGAGCCCCAACCGACTGAGCCCTGTTCCTGGTCACATACTTCGCCCTCATCAGACATGGAACCCGAACTCAAATGGCGGCAGACGAGAGGGTGTGGAGGACCCAGTGCTGCTACTTAACACTCAGCCTCTCTCCAAATGCACATCCCACTCACAGAGGGCTGAGCCCATCTGCTCTTTCCGCGTTACAAACTCCAGCCTCCGCCTTGGCTACACGGGGCCCAAGGAACTGTGTGTGCCCCTGAATGGGTTTGTCTATACATGTGCGTCTGAGGGGTATATGCGTCCTTATATGTGTGTGTGGTTGTGTGTGTGTAGTCACGCATACACACGTGTACTAGGTCATAATTACTGGCATCAGAGGAAAGAGTGTGTTTGTGTGTGGGTGTGCACATGAAATGGACATGTTGCCATCTTAGTTTATGGTGTCACATGCCTGTTTACATGAGTGCAGGTGTGGGGAGTTTTGTGTACAATATGTTTAAGTGGGCTTAGTATACTGAGTGTGTCTGTGGGTCTGTACGTGTATGTATATGTGTATATAGTGGACTGGTTCCTGACATTCGGGGTATGCATATGTGTTTGTGTGTGTACATACAGGTGTGCACAGTAGGTGACGGCAGAACTACAGGGAAGGCCCCTCCATTCCTCTGCATGGCTCACCTGGGGTACAGACACAAGGGGCCCCAGGTCTTTCCCCCACTCCAGAGCCCTCCATGGCTCCCACTGATTCCACACCAGCCCATATACCAGGCCCAGAGTCCAGGCCCACCCGTGCTGGGTCCCCACTAGTGCCCACAGAGCTGACAGGAAGTACAGAAACCAGCAGGCCCTCCCCTTAGAGACCAGAGTTCCCCTAGACCAGCCCTGCCTCCTAGCCCATGCTCCCCTGCCCCATTCTTTAGGCAAAAAGGAATGAGCGGAGCCAGCTGCATGCTCCCTAATATCCTTCTTCTGGCCTCAGTTTATCCACTGATGCATAAGACCAGCCCTCCTGGTCTTCGCTGTAGCCGAGGCAAACAGCAGACTCAGCGGAAAGCAGCACAAATATTGACCAAAGCCACTCTCAGTGTTTGCTCTCGGCATGAACACTTCCTCTTCCTCCACATTTCAAGCACCAGGGGACATTGGGTGACAGCCAGTGGAAACAAAGGAGAGAGATTCTCACCAGCCCCTCCTCCCAACCAGCAATGACAAGCACTGTTCCATGAGCACCCGCTACGTGCAGGCTATTCTGCAGCCACTTTACCCTCCACCCTGAGAATAGGAGCTGCTTCTGCACACCCCTGTGCTTAACAAATAGCAGGCGCCTAATAAATACTTGTTCCATGAATAAATGAATGCGCCAATGAAAGGCCCTTGTAACAATGACAGTGGCAGCATTTCAGGGCTTCCCCTTCACCAAATATTTTTCAGGGCACTGTCTTAGTTTCCTATTGCTGCTATAACAAATTACCACAAACTTAGTGACTTAAAACACAAATTTATTACCTTAACAGTTTTGGATGTCAGAAGTCCAAAATGGGTCTCCCTGGGCTAAAATCAAGGTATTGGCAGGGCTTTGTTCCTTTCTAGAAACTCTAGAAGAGAATCCACTTCCTGGCCTTCATTTCTTGGCTCATGGTTCCTTCCTCCATCTTCAGAACCAGCAAGTTAGGCTCCTTATGCTGTCATCTCTCTCCTCTTCTGCCTCCCTCTTACACTTATAAGGACCCCTATCATTACCCTGGGCCCACCTGGATAATCTAGGATATTCTCCCATGTCAAGGTTAGCTGATAAGCAACCTTAATCTCATCTGCAAGCTTCAGTTCCCCTTATGTAACCTAAAATATTTACATGTTCAGGTTTTAGTATGTGAGCCTCTTTGGAGGACAGTTACTCTATTTACCACAGGTACTTAGCCTGCAATTTGAGCAACTACCACCAGGGGGGGCAGAAGTGAATTCATTTTTAGCTCCACAATCCAAATAGGCTCTCCACAGGCAGGACTGACCGAAAAACCACAGCCAGACATTCCCCTTCTGTATGCTTTTTTTTTCACCAGTAAAAAGTAGAACTTTATTAAGACAACAACACATAAACTCGTTTTGTATTATGTAAAATACAAAACACCAGGGAGAAGCTCAGCATTACAGAATAAATTCGTGTACAGCCTAAGAATGTGGGAAGCTTGGGGCAGAAAGGGACCTGGGAGCAAGAAAAAGCATGGCCTGGATATTGGCATGCCAGGTCTCTCCCCTGTCCAGCCCGTGAGTCCCTGGCATGGCCCTTCCTTTCTTGAGACCTCAATTTCTCCATCTTTAAAGTGGAAAGTGGGTCAGAATGGGTTCCTCCAAGGGGAAGTTCCAGAGCCAAGCTAGAGACTGGGCTGACCATCCCCACCTGCTCTGTGAGGTCACAGTGCCAACAGCTCCCCTTGACCCAGGGAAGATTCCACATGGCACCTTCCAGGGAACACTAGGAGGTGGCAGCAGAAGTGGCCATTTCCTCCTCACCGACTCCCAGAGAGCCCTGCCACCAATTCCCTGTCCTAGAGAAGGACATCGATGCCCCGGTCCTCAAGGAACCCTGGGGACTCGTGTGACCCACCCGAAAATGTGGTCCACGTCCCCAGGGAGGTCAGACCCAGGAGGTGAGGACAGCATCCCCTCCCTCTGCCCAGC
Source organism: Eubalaena glacialis (assembly GCF_028564815.1). Taxonomy (NCBI): domain Eukaryota; kingdom Metazoa; phylum Chordata; class Mammalia; order Artiodactyla; family Balaenidae; genus Eubalaena; species Eubalaena glacialis. The sequence goes on from NC_083728.1 coordinate 26,668,692, forward strand.
CCTTGACAGTTTACAAAATGCTGCCCCTCAGCCTTTTCTTGGAAGCCAGCGGGCATTACCAGATGCACCTACAGATGCAGCACCTGAGGTCAGAGAGATTGGATGGTGGCTTTCCTAAAGTCTCCCAGCCAGGAAGTGGTGGAGCGGTTATCCTTTCAGCACGTGTTTACTGAGCACCTGCTGTGTGCCAGGCACTGGGCAGAGTGCTGGGATCACGGCGTTGCACCAGACGGGTGTGATCCCTGCCCCTGTGGAGCTCACGTGAGGGAGACAGATAGTAAATGAGAAAACACACATCTCTGCCATCTTTATCTGTAGGAGACCTCTGGCTGCAGGTGATGGAAATTCCAACTCAAAATGATGCCTTCCTCTGGGCCCCCAGAACAGGTGTATATTCCAAGAGGGTATACAAAACAGTTCACTGGGGTAAGGGGAAAAATTATTAGAACTTCAGTATGTATTTTCCTTTAGCTCATCCTCTTTTAATTTATATTCCTCAGGAAGGTATAAATAAAGCTTGTACATTTGAAAGGGCAAATAATATATCAGCACACTTGTAGATATATATATATATGTATAGCTATACATATATATATATATATAACATTGGGAGTATAATAAAAAATGATGTTTGGAGGCCATTACCTTAAGAAATAAAGAAAATATGTATACGTATAGCTGATTCACTTTGCTGTACAGTAGAAACTAACACAACATTGTAAAGCAACTACACTCTAATAAAAATTTTAAAAAAGAAAAGAAAGAAAAACGTACAACACAGGGAATATAGCTAATATTTTACAATAACTATAAATGGACTATAACCTTTAAAGTTGTGAATCACTGCATTGTACACCTGTAGCTTATAAAATATTGTGCAACTATATTTCAATTAAAAAAATTTTTAAAGGAATAAAGAAAATTTATCTCACATATTCAAAGGTCCCAAGATATGGGTGGCTCCAGAGAACATTAATTCTGAGGCTCTGCAGTGCCAGCCAAGACGCAGGTTCCTGCCATCTTTATTTTTTTAAGTTTATTTATTTATTTATTTATTTATTTATTTATTTTTGGCTGTGTTGGGGCTTTGTTGCTTTGCGCGGGCTTTCTCTAGTTGCGGCGAGTGGGGGCTACTCTTTGTTGCGGTGCCCGGGCTTCTCATTGCTGTGGCTTCTCTTGTTGTGGAGCACAAGCTCTAGGCACACAGGCTTCAGTAGTTGCAGCCCGTGGGCTCAGTAGTTGTGGCTCCACGGGCTCTAGAGTGCAGGCTCAGTAGTTGTGGCGCACGGGCTTAGTTGCTCCGTGGCATGTGGGATCTTCCCGGACCAGGGCTCGAACCCATGTCTCTTGCGTTAGCAGGCGGATTCTTAACCACTGCGCCACCAGGGAAGTCCCTCCTGCCATCTTTTTGCTCTCCCTTTTGGCCTCCTCTCATGGTCACAAGATGGCTACCACTGTCCCAGGGGTCACACAGAAGCATGGCCATATAGGGTGGAAGGAGAGTGGGTATTGCATCCTGTAGGTCTCAGCTTAGCAATGAGAAAACTTTTCCCCCAAGTCCCAGACCCCTGTATCCACCCCAACACCTCACCCCTGCAGACTTCCCCATCCTTGTGCCAACAGCAAGGGGACTGAGAATACAACAGGCTGAGACCAATCAGGACCATCTAAATCACTCGGGGGAGAAGGGGACAAAGGACCAAAATCAGCCTTCTGCCAGTAAGAGGAGGGAGTGGCTTTTGGAAGACTGCCACAGCAAACTGAGTCCTTTCCTCTAAAGAGACCTGCATCGGGGGTCAGCCAGACCTGGGTCTCTCCCTGATTCGCAGTCCTGTGGTCCTGAGCAAACTTTTCTGCAATTCAGTTTCTCCATCTGGAAAATGGGGACACCACGCTCCTCGTAAGTTGTAAAATGCAATTGTGAATCTTGTTGTTGCCAGGATCATCCAACGAGGCCGGAACATCTGCAGGATGACAGAGGAGCCTTTGTCAAACACGAGTGAGAAGGGATGGGAGAGGGGATCCCAGGGTCTTTGTGGGCAGTGAGGGGCTGAGGCTCAAAGATGTCAAATGGACAACCCAGGGTCACCCAGCAAGGGGCGGGGCAGGGCAGGGGGCAGGGATGTTCCCCCGGTGTCTGCAGGCACCATGTCCCAGAGGCTGACAGTGACATGACAGCCCTGTGCTCTCCGCAGGTGACACCTTCCTGTTGCCTATCCGCATCATTGCCTCAGGCCTGACCCAGTGCATGCTGGGATGTATGTGTACGTATACACTGAAGAGCTGCCTTGGCCATCAACATGGGCCTGGGAAGAGGGCCCAGCCTCAAGTCGGGCAGCAGATTGAGCTCTGGAGGTCTTCCCTTCAGAGGTGTCAGGGGTGTCATTCCAGCGAGGATCTCTTTGGTGGTTGGAGAGAGGGACTAGGAGAGAGACTTGCTGTTTGGAGGAGAAGCTAACTGCCAGCCCTCTTCTACTCTGCCACCAGGCTGGTCCCTGAAGTCATGGGAATGGTTCGATGCAACTCACCCTCACTTCAAGGACATTGTTCTGACCACACCCTAAAGATCAGTCTTCTATGTTCATCCAGCCACACTTCCACTATTCATCCACTCAGTCATTTATCCAACCATCTGTTCACATATCCACCTTTTGGAATATCCATGTATCCCATTAGTTCATCCATTCCTCCAATCCATTCACTGAGTCAGCCATCAATTCACCCATACCTTTATTTGTTAATATTCACATCCATCCAGTCATCAACCCATCCATCCTTCTAACGCCCCTCTCATTCTCCCATCCTCTTATTCATCTTCCTATTCATCTATCTTCCAAGCCATTCTCTTACCCATTCTTCCATTTATCCATGCATCCTTCCACCTATTCATCCATCCTGAACCCCTACTTTTTGCCTAGCTCCCCAATGCGGGGCAATGCTAGGCACCCGGGGATGAACCAGACAAGGACTCTTCTACTGAGAAGCTCTCAGTGTCTAGGAATGGACATTAGCAAGGACATCTCAGACTTTTCATGTGCCTGAGTCACTTTTAAGTGTTTATTAACCGCCGGTTGCTAGTGGGTTTACTGTAGTTCCAGTACTCACTCCAAGCTGGTGCTTACCCATAAGTAGAGCAAAGGACTGTCCTGGGCTTGAATAGCAAATTGAGAGGGTCTCCCAACAACAGGGTCTCGCCCCTGTGAGTTGTTGCAGGATAAGAATGAGGGTGCAGCTACTCACTGCTTTCCTGTCTTCTCCACAGCCTGGGTCACCTGCCTGGCTTGCTTCCTGAGGACTCAGGCCCACCAGGTTCTGTTCAACACCTGCAGGTGAGCAGGGCAGGTGAGGGGAGGGTTATGGGGACTGGAACCGTGCACTGGTGACCATGGCAACCCCATCACTGGTTTGGACCTCCCCTCAGATAAGCTATCTCAAACCTGGTTTTTATCGGATCGCCTCACCCCAGACCCCAGTGTGGCTCCCCATCGCTCCAGCACCTCAGCCTGTAGCCCTCTGAAATCTTGTCCCACTGTTTCTTTCCAAGCTCCTCTTATTCTGCTTTCTGCTGTGGATCCATTGGGCCAGCAAGGCTAGGATTCTCACTCCCTGGACCCACTATTCCTCTTCCCACCTCCATACCTTTGTACAGGCTGTTCTTCCTGCCTGCAACGCCTGTCCCATTCTTTCCCTTTCTGTTCCCTGCCCATGCAAATGCCTCTAAATTCCTGCAAGAGTTTTCCACCTCATTCATTCATTTAAAGTTTATATGCTAAACGCTTCCTTAATGCCTACTCTGGGCCCAACCTGGCCTCTATCACTCATGAGCTCCCAGTTGGGTGGGGCAGGCAGACACCAAAAACAGTGCCAAGCTGGGAGTGTTGACTCTGGAGGTTGTAGGCAGAGTGGACATTTGAACGAAACCCTGAAGGGTGCATTTCCCAGGAGAGAGGAAGGGAGGGGACAAACAGTATATAGATGGAGAGAGGGATTGAGAAGGACATGGGTGACCACTGTGAGTTGATCTCTGATGGCCCCAGATACTGAGGTAAGAGCTTTCTTTCCTCTGAGATGCTGTGGAGCCACAGAATATGGCCAGCATTAGGGAGAGAGTGTCATTGCCCAGAAAGGAACCTGTCTCTTGGGGTGGGAACGGGGCAAGAGCCAAGCTAAGACTTACTAGGCTGTGCAAAGCCCTACCTTGCCTTGACCACTGCTTCTCTGTCTTCCAGATGCAAGCTGTTCCTCCACAAGCTCATGGAAAAGACAGGTGTTCTGATCCTCTGTGTTTTGGGTGCGTGTCCAGAGCCCTGCCCCATCCCAGGTGGAGGTATCCCTGGGCTCTTGCCCATCCTGGGAAGGGAAAGAGTGAGGGCTCTGGCACTGATTATGTGACACTGGGTCAGACACTACCCCTCTAGGAGCCTCAGTTTCCTCATCTGTCTAATCAGTGTTGCTCAGAAGATTAAATGAAACAATGACTAAGAAAATTTTTTGAAAGCTAAGAAAAACTTTGAAAACTGTAAAGCTCTCCCCAGACCATGTTATGATAATTATTTTTCTCTCTCTCTCTCTGGGTCTCTATGGCTTCCTACTAGACACCGCCACCACCTCTGCATCACAGCTTGGCTTTTTCAAGCAAAGGAATCTCCTCCTTCCACTTAAGGGCACCACGGGGTTTGGAGCCGGGGGAGAATTTCCTAGGAAATTAGAAATTCCGAGGCAACATAACCCAACAGATAAGATTCTTTTAAATAGCTTTATTAAGGCGTACTTGACATACCATAAATCACCCCATTTTTAAATGTATAATACAGCAGTTTTTAGTATATTCACAAAGTAGTGCACCCATCACTACTAACAAATTCCAGTATTTTCACTGCCCCCGAAAGAAACTTCCCAGTCCCTGGCAGTCATTCCCCATGTCCCCTCCCCTTCAACCTAGGCAACCACTAATCTATTTTCTGACTCTGTGGATTTGCCTATTCTGGACATTTCACATAAATAGAATCATACAATATGTTGTCTTTTCGTTCCTTTCACTTACAGTGTTTTCATAGTTCATCCATTTTGTAGCATACGTAAGCATTTCATTCCTTTTTATGGCTGAAAATCCATTGTATGGGTGAGCCACATTTTGTTTATCCATCCATCAACTGATAGATATTAGGGTTGTTTCTACTTTTTGGCTGTTATTAATAAAGTTGCTATGAACATTCCTGTAATATTTTTGCATGGACACGTGTTTTCAATTTTATTGGGTATATACCTAGGTGTAGAATTGCTGGATTACTCTAACTATCTGAGGAATTGCCAAACTTCTCTTCCAAATGGCTGCACCATTTACATTCCCACCAGCAATGTGTGAGGGTTCCAATCATTTTTTTTTTTAACATCTTTATTGGAGTATAATTGCTTTACAATGGCGTGTTAGTTTCTGCTGTATAACAAAGTGAATCAGCAGTACATATACATACATCCCCATATCTCCTCCCTCTTGCGTCTCCCTCCCACCCTCCCTATCCCACTCCTCTAAGTGGACACAAAACACTGAGCTGATCTCCCTTCCAATCTTTTTTTTTTTTTTTAATGCTTTTTTTTTTTAATTTAAATTTATTTATTTATTTTTGGCTGTGTTGGGTCTTCGTTTCTGTGCGAGGGCTTTCTCTAGTTGCGGCGAGCGGGGGCCACTCTTCATCGCGGTGCGCGGGCCTTTCACTATCACGGCCTCTCTTGTTGTGGAGCACAGGCTCCAGACGCGCAGGCTGAGTAATTGTGGCTCACGGGCCCAGTTGCTCCGCGGCATGTGGGATCCTCCCAGACCAGGGCTCGAACCCGTGTCCCCTGCATTGGCAGGCAGATTCTCAACCACTGCGCCACCAGGGAAGCCCCCCAATCATTATTTTCTGTCTTTTATCAGCCATCCTAGGTCATGTGAAGTGATATCTCATTATGGTTTCTATTTCATGTCCCTAATGACTAATGATGTTAAGCATCTTTCCTTGTGCTTATTGGCCATTTGTATATCATCTTTGGAGAAAGGTCTATTCAGATCTTTGCCCATTTTTAAATTGGATTATTTGACTTTTTATTATTGAGTTCTAAAAATTCCTTATATAGTCAGGATACAAGTCCCTTATCAGATATATGATTTGCAAATATTTTCTCTTATTCTGTGGGTTGTCTTTCTTGATAAAGTCCTTTGATTAAGGCCAATTGTAAATTTTGATTAAGTCCAATTTATCTGTGTTTTCTTTTGTGATATTTGCTTTTGGTGTCATATCTAAGAAACCACTGCCTAGCCCAAAGTGATGAGGATTTACTCCCATGTTTTCTTCTAAAATTTTTATAGTTTTAGCCCTTACATTTAGGTCCATGGTTCATTTTTTAGTTAATTTTTGTATATGGTGTGAGGTAAGGGTCCAACCTTATTCTTTTGAATGTAGATATACAGTTGTTCCAGCACCATTTATTGAAAAGACTATTCTTTTCCCCGTTAAATTGTCTGGTACCCTTACTGAAAATCAATTGACCATAAATATGAGGGTTTATTTCTGTACTCTCAAGTCTATGCTATTGACATATATGTCTATCTGTTTGCTAGTACTACCCTGGATTGGTTGCTTTACAGTAAGTTTTGAAATGTAGAAGTGCAAGTCCTCCAACTTTGTTCTTTTTAAGATTGTTTTGGCTATTATGGGTCCCTTACATTACAATATGAATTTTAGGATCAACTTTTCCATTTCTACAAAAGAGGTCATTGGGATTTTGATAGGGATTGCATTGATCCACACATGAGTCTGGGGAGTAGTGTCACCTGAACAATGTTAAGTCTTCTAATCCATGAACATTGGGCTGTCTTTCCATTATTGATGAATAACTCTATGCTCCTTTAATTCTTTCAATGATGTTTTGTAGTTTTCAGAGTGCAAATTTTGTACTTCTTTTGTTAAATTTATTCCTAAGTATTTTATTCTTTGACATTCTGTTTATAAATGGAATTGTTTTCTTAATGTCATTTTCAGATTGTTCATTGCTAGTGTTTAGAAATACAGTATCCTCAGGGGCACTGGTTCCAGGAACCCCTGTATATACCAAAGTCTACAGATGCTCAAATCCCTTATATAAAATCATGTGGTACAATGAATACAGTCAGCCCTCCTTACTCGAAGGTTTTGCATCACCAGATTTGACCAACTGCAGATGGAAATTTAGATCAGCAGTTGGTTGAATCTGCAGATGTGAAACCCCCCAACATGGAGAGCCGATGGTATATTTATTGAAAAAAATTTGTGTGTAAGTGAACTCCACAGTTCAACCCCTTGTTGTCAAGGATCAACTGTACAATTGATTTTTGTGTACTGATCTTGTATCCTGCAACCTTGCCAAATTCATGTGTTACTGCTGACACTGGGCAAGACACCCAGTCTTGTATACTTTAGGATCTCTATATGCAACATCATGTCATCTGCCTTTTATTTCTTTTTCTTGACTAATTGACCTGGCTATAATCTCCAGGATAGTGTTAAATAGAAATGGCAAGAGCAGGGAATTCCCTGGTGGTCCAGTGGTTAGGACTTGTTGGTTTCACTGCCAGGGCCCGGGTTCAATCCCTGGTCTGGGAACTAAGATCCCACAAGCTGCACGGTGCTGTCAAAAGAAAGGGAGGAAGGAAGGAAGGAAGGAAGGGAGGGAGGGAGGGAGGAAGGGAGGAAGGGAGGAAGAAAGAGAGAAAGAAAGAAAGAAAGAAAGAAAGAAAGAAAGAAAGAAAGAAAGAAAGAAAGAAAGAAAGAAAGAAAGAAAGAAAGAAAGAAAGAAAGAAAAGAAAGAAAGAAAGAAAGAGAAAGAAAGAAAAATGGCAAGAGCAGACCTCCAGTCTTTCACCATTAAGTATGATGTTAACTGTGGGTTTTCATAAATGGCCTTTTTCAGACTGAGGAAGTTCTATTCTATTCCTGGTTTGTTGAGTGTTATATCATGAACAACCAATGGGTTTTACAAGCTTTTAATAATGGCTTGAATAATGAGATTTCAGCCAGCACAGAGATCATAAAATGCAGGGGAGACCACACCCCCTTTTCTTCTCTTTGCCAATTATCCCCAGTAAGATTGAGACAGGAGAGGGAGAGGAGACATTATTTGGTTTATGTGAGACACTTTGCATATATGATATCATTCAATCATGAAGTGGATATTACTGCTATTCCCATTTTACAGAGGAGGGAACTGAAGTGTAGAGAGATTAAGTAACTTCTCCCAAGTGCTAGTAAGGCTGGGATTTGAATCCAGATGGCTTCACTCCAGAGCTCTTAACCTTTCATCTTAAATGGCTTATTCTCATTCCCCCATCCCCACAGGATTCTGGGTGTTTTCTATGCACTTGCCGTCCAAAGTGGAAATCTGGCAGGTGAGTGTGTGCTCTCTTCAGGCCCCACCACTGACTGGCCTCACCCCAGTCAGTCAATGTCACCTTCATAAGCTCCTTTCACTCTTACCACATCTGGACCCTACTCAGTTCCTGACTCATTCCAGCTCCAAATCTCTGCCTTTGCCATGCCACCCACCTGGAACCCATTTCTCCTGCCAAAATGTGACTTTTGAGGACCAGATGCATAGTTCCTCCTCCAGGATGCCTCTCCTGTCACTCATTCCCAGAAGTGACCCATCTCTTCTTTATCAAGGCCCCCACCTAGAGTGGGACGGTGAGGCCAGGGAACACATTTCTCTCTCTACTCAAGGCAGTTTGTTCTTCTGCTTAATTGAGATGAGACCATTTGCTTTGTGGTTCCTGGAGAAGAAGGAGGAGGAAATCAATGGCCAGAGCTCCCTGTCTAAGGACAGCAAAGAGCCCTAGAGAGAAAGGGGATCTGATGGGCCTGTCCTTCCCTCTCCTCTTCTCCCCTCATGAACTTCACCATATATATGCTTCAAGATCCAGCTAAAATGTCACCTCCTCCAGGAACACCTAAGCAGAGGTAGTCACATTTCCCTCTCCCACAATTTTCTGTAAACATAAATGCAATTTTTTGTAATCATAACTATTTCCCCAACTGTATTGGGAGTCCTTGAAGGCAGAGCCAGGTCTGATTCATTCCAGCGATGTCCACCTCAATGCTAGGCACAAGGTGGACACGATCAATGCTGGATGTCTAGATGGCCAGGTGGGAATGTGAATGGATGGGGGATGGAAGTAATGGATGTAGGGATGGGGGAAATGGATAGGGGGAAAAATGGATGGATGAATGAATGGAAGAGTGTACAGATGAGAGAGTGGATGGATGGGAGGGCAGATGGGATAGGGTGAGTAAATGGATGGATGGATGAATGGATAGTTGAGTGGGATGGTAGATAGATGGGAGGGTAGAGGGATGCATGCATGCATGGATTGATGACAGGGTCAATGGATAAGGCAAGGCAGATGGATAGGAGGGTAGATGGATGAGAAAGATTGGATAAATGGAGGAACAGATGGATGGGAAAGGGTGGATGGAAGTGTATGTGGATGGATGAATAAAAAGAAGGGTAAATTGGATTTTGAATGGATGGCAGGTGGATGGGTGGGTCGGTGGGTGGAAGAATAAATAGGAAAGTGGATGAGTGGATGGATTTATGGTTACGGGAGGATGGATGGATGAAACTCTGTTGGGTCCAGATTAGGCCATCTGAAGAAGATCCCTTGCTTTCCTCAACACCCCACCAGGATAACAGCATAAATAGTCCACTGCAGAGCTTGAGGTAAGAAGAATCTGCTAAATAGTCCTATTATCACCTAAAAACCAGAGCTATAGCCAGGACCTGAGATGTATTGGCTAAGAATGTGGGCTCTGCCAGAAAACCTGGGTTTAAATCCCAGCTTCCATACTTCCTACCTGGCTAAACTTATGCAAGTCACTTCACATCTCTGGGCCTTTTATTCCCCATTTATGAGTGAGGTATAACATCCACCTAGGTAATTGTTGTTCTAGGTAATTATGGGTATTAAAGAAGATGTAAACTGTCTTGAATAGTTCCTGGCCCATAGTTAGTGCTCAGCAAATAAGAAATTTTAACCAACAAGATACCACCTGGTGGCAGCATCCTTAAATGCAGACAAAATACTCAAATATTTAGAAGGAATGAGCTGGGTTTAAGAATAGTTGGACAGTCCAAGCAGAAGGAAGAGCATGAGTAATATTTTAGAGATAAGAACTTTCTGGGTAGGTTCAGGGATGGGCCCATGAGAGTGGAAAAATATGAAGCTAGTTCTTTGTGGGCTGACTGGCAAAGGTAGAAGCTGAGGGTAAAAGTAACAGCATCACAAATTGGTCAGTCCATATTCTCACTCCTTCCTCATAAGGATGTACCAAGAAAAGGTGCGACATCATGCTGGGGAAATCCAAGACCTCCGAGGTAATTTGAATCAGCTCATTGCCAAGCTCCAGAAGATGGAAGCCATGTCAGATGAGGTGAGATGCTGGCCATTCTGCCCCCAAACATCTGACCTCTCTTTGTTTGATACCCCACTCCTCATATCCCAAGTTTTGGTGGAGCATATCCCACAATAATTTCCTGGGAAAGAGCAAAATAAGAGGTATGTTAATTTTTTAAGAACTTGCATGTTTGAAAACATCTTTACTCTACCCTTGCACTTGATTGATAGTTTGGCTGGGAATAGAATCCTAGATAGGAAATTTTCCCCTGAGGATTTTGAAAGACGTCCACTATTGTGTTCTATTTTATACTGTTGCTTTAGAGAAGTTTAATGTCACTCTTATTATTCGTCCTTTGAGTGTGATCTCTTTTCATTCCTGAGAGTTTGTAGGATATTCTTTTTACTACTAGTGTTCTATATTTCATCTGCTTGGGGGATTGCTGAAATTATTGACTCTCTGGGTTGATTTTTTTTCAATAGTTTAGGAAAATTCTTAGCTATTATTTCTTAAAATATTGTTTCTACCCCATTATCTATCTCCTCTCCTGGGACTCCAATTACATCTATGCTAAACTTTAGAGTGCTTTCCACATAATTCCTATATTATTACCTGGTTTGCTTGTTTTTTCATTCTTTTTCTCTATGTGCTTAAGTTTTGATACTTCCTCTTCATATTTCTTCAGGTTCACTAATAATCCTGTAGCCTGTACTGTCCAATCTACTCTTAAACCTTTCCATTAAGTTCTTAACTTCATATATTGCATTGTTTAGTTCTAGAATATACATTTGATTCTTTTTCATAGATTTTAATTCTATGGTGAAATTCTCCATCATTTCATCTATGCTGTCCATCTTTTCCTTTATTTTATTTAACATACTGGTCACAATTATTTTTAAATCCTTGTCTGCTAAATCTAATATCTGGATCATCTATGGTCTCCTCCTATTTTCCGTTTTTTCTTTGGAGTATCAATCTTATGGTCTTGCCTTTTCATGTCTGGTAATTTTTTAGTGTTTTCTGGACATTGTTTACAAAAGAACTAGATGCTCCAGATAATTATAATTTCAAACAGGGAGAGTGCCCCCTTTTCTTTGTAAGGAAGATGACGTATACTGATCACTTCTATATAAACATGCATTGAACTGGTTCAGACCTGGACTGCAATTTTTTTTTTAACATCTTTATTGGAGTATAATTGCTTTACAATGGTGGGTTAGTTTCTGCTTTATAACAAAGTGAATCAGTTATACATATACATATGTTCCCATATCTCTTCCCTCTTGCGTCTCCCTCCCTCCCACCTTCCCTGTCCCACCCCTATAGGTGGTCACAAAGCACCGAGCTGATCTCCCTGCTGGATTGCAATTTTTATAGGATTTAGTCAGAGGTTTTCAGTTTAACCCTCTAGCCTCCTGCCCGTGCAGTTTCAAAACTTGGTAAATGTCTTTTTTTTTTTTTTTTTTTGGCTGTGTTGGGTCTTTGTTGCGGTGTGCGGGCTTCTCATCATGGTGGCTTCTCTTGTTGCGAAGCTCGGGCTCTAGGCTTGCGGGCTTCAGTAGTTGTGGCAGGCAGGCTCAGTAGTTGTGGCTCGTGGGCTCTAGAGTGCAGGCTCAGTAGTTGTGGCGCACGGGCTTAGTTGCTCCATGGCACGTGGGATCTTCCGGACCAAGGATCGAACCCATGTCCCCTGCATTGGCAAACAGATTCTTAACCACTGCACCACCAGGGAAGTCCTGGTAAATGTCTTGATGGGAAAGACTGCCATGTGTTTGAGGCCTCTTGAGTTTCCAATTTTTTAAAATTTATTTTATTGAAATATAGTTGATTTTCAATGTTGTGTTAATTTCTGCTATACAGCAAAGTGATTCAGTTATACATATATATACATTCTTTTTCATACTTTTCCATTATGGTTTATTTATCACAGGATATCGACTATAGTTCCCTGTGCTATACAGTAGGACCTTGTTGTTTATCCATTCTATATATAATGGTTTGCATCTGCTAGTCCCAAACTCTCAGTCCATCCCTCCCCCACCTCCCCTCCCCTGTGGCAACCACAAGTCTGTTCTCTATGTCTGTGAGTCTGTTTCTGTTTTGTAAATAAGTTCATTCATGTCACATTTTAGATTACACATATAAGTGATATCATATAGTATTTGTCCTTCTCTTTCTGACATACTTCACTTAGTATGATCATCTCTAGGTCCATCCATGTTGCCACAAATGGCATTATTTCATTCTTTTTTATGGCTGAGTCGTATTCCATTTCATATATATATATATACCACATCTTCTTTATCTATTCATCTGTTGATGGCCATTTAGGTTGTTTCCATGTCTTGCCTATTGTAAATAGTGCTTCGATGAACATTGGGTGCATGTATCTTTTCGAATTATAGTTTTGTTTGGATATATGTCCAGGAGTGGGATTGCAGGATCATATGGCAACTCTATTTTTAGCTTTTTGAGGAACCTCCATACTGTTTTCCATAGTGGCTGCACCAATTTACATTCCCGCCAACAGTGTAAGAGGGTTCCCTTTTCTCCACACCCTCTCCAGCATTTGTTATTTGTAGAATTTTTAATGATGGTCATTCTGACTGGTGTGAGGTAGTCCCTCGTTGTTTTGATTTGCATTTCTCTAATAATTAACAATGTTGAGCATCTTTTCATGTGCCTGTTGGCCATCTGTATGTCTTCATTGGAGAAATGTCTACTTAGGTCTTCTGCCCATTTTTGATTGGGCTGTTTGGTTTTTTATTATTGAGTTGTATGAGCTGTTTGTATATCTTGGAAATTGAGCTCTTGTTGGTCGCATCATTTGCAAATATTTTCTCCCAGTCTGTAGGTTGTCTTTTCATTTTGTGTATGGTTTCCTTTGCTGTACAGAAGCTCATAAGTTTGAGTAGGTTCCATTTGTTTATTTTTGCTTTTATTTTTATTGCCTTGGGAGACTGACCTAAGAAAAATGATTGGTACGATTTATGTCAGAGAATGTTTTGCCTATGTTCTCTTCTAAGAGTTTTATGGTGTCATATCTTATATTTAAGTCTTTTAGCCATTTTGAGTTTATTTTTGTGTATGGTGAGAGGGTGTGTTCTAACTTCATTGGTTTGCACGCGGCCGTCCAGCTTTCCCAGCACCACTTGCTGAAGAGGCTGTCTTTTCTCCATTGTATCAATATATTCTCGCTTTCTTTGTCGAAGATTAATTGACCATAGGTGTGTGGATTTATTTCTGGGCTTTGAGTTTCCAATTTCGGATACAAAATCTCTGACCCCATTGGCAGCCTTCTCTGCCAGGGTCAAGCTTGGATTCTCAGCCTCTAATTGTACCCATAATTGGTTTAGTGCCCTCAGGTAAGCACAGCTGTAGCTGCTCAGTATTGATTTAGCATTTCTTCTAGGGCAGGAGTTCTTACAGTGAGGCCCCTATTCCAGCAGCATCCGCATTAACTGGAAAAATGTTAGAAATTTCAAATTAATGGGCCCCACCCAGACCTACCAAATCATATACTTTGATGATGGGAACCAACTATCTATGTTTCAACAAGTCCTTCAGTGATTCTGGCACATAATAAGGAGAATCATTGTTCTAAGGCTTTAACCTCTTGCTTGTTTTGTTTTGGGGTCCCCTTCCCCAGAGGGACTTGGTTTACTAAGGCTTGTGAGACCAGGAAGTTTTATTCTGCCTTTCAGAAGCTTTCAAAGTAGCCCTTTAGCTTCTTACATAGCCTTCGGGTTCAGTTAGCATCTAATGGAGGAAACTGGTCATGGTCAAGGCTCCTCAAATCTCCAATTTTGTCTCACCCACTGTATGTAACTGTTAAAAACTTTGCTACTTTCTCTTTTACCAGTAGCAGCCCCTTGTCTGACCTAAACTCAGATCCTCCCCATGCCAGAATCATCAAATGCCCCAGGGATTTTTTTAAGAATGTCAGCACATTTTAGAGTGGTTGTCCCCTCTCTAGAATGTTAGTCCCTCTGTTCCTGTTTCTTTCATAGCTCAGTGATGGTTTTAAAATATGATTTAGTAAACTATCTGGCTTTTTCTAGTTGTTTTTAGTGGGACCATTGGTTCTCTGTAACTTGCTACATCTTACCTAGAAGCCCTACATCTTACCTCATATCTGAAATGTCATAATAATGTGCCTATGGGCTGGCCACACTTGGAACCCTTTTAATTTGGAAACATGTGTTCTTTAGTCCTAAGAAATGTTCTTTAAGAAAGACAAATATCATATGATATCACTTATATGTGGAATTGAAAATATGATAAAAATGGACTTATTTGCAAAACAGAAACAGACTTACAGACATAGAAAACAAACTTATGGTTTCCAAAGGGGAAAGGGGGGAGGGATAAATTAGAAGGGGAGTTTGGGATTAACATATACACACTACTATACATGAAATAGATAAACAACAAGATCCTACTGTATAGCACAGGGAACTATATTCAACATCTTTTCCTATAATAGAAAAGAATTTGAAAAACATATAGATGTGTATAACTGAATCATTCTGCTGTACACCAGAATCTAACATAACAATGTAAATCAACTATACTTCAATTAAAAAAAAAAAAGAAATGTTCTTTAATCATGTGATTAAATTGATGATTTCCCCCTGGCCCTGGTTGCTCTATTCTCATTTTTGAAAATCCTTATTATGTGGATGTCAAACTCCTAAACTAATCCTCTGGGAAGTTTTCTTTTCACCCCATTTTCCTCTCTTTATCTTTTTGCTCTACAGTTGAGAAAACATTGTCAGCTTTATCTACCGAAACTTCTACTGAGTTTTTCATTTCTGCTAATGTATTCTGAATTCGTAACGGTTTTCTCTTTGTTCTCTCGGTGCTTCTTTTCATATTCTTATTTTCCTATTCTTATTTTATAGATGCAATATCTTTTTATGAGCAATATCTTTTCTTACCTTTTGGAACTCAGCTCTCACCTCTCTGTGCCTCAGTTTCCACATCAACGAAATAGAGTAATAATCACTGCCCTGTAACACTCTAGCTATTATCCTAGTTACCACTGCTGCATGACAAACCATCCTAAAATGTAGTGGTGCAAAACTACCATTTTATTATGTTCAGAGATTCTGTGGGTCAGGAATTCAGACAGGACACAGTGGGGATGGTTTGTCACTGCTTCATGATGTCTGGGGCCTCAGCTGGGAAGACTTGAAGGCTAGGGGTGACCCAATAGCTGGGTCTGGAATCATCTGGAGGAATCTTTATTCACTTGTCTGGAGGTTGATGCTGGCTGTCGGCTGGGAACTCAGGGCTTTTGACTAAAGCACCCATAGGTGGTCCCTTCGTATGGCACGGGCTTCCTCACAACACGGCAACTGGCTTTCAAGAGTGAGCGTCCCCAAAGAAGCAGGCGGTTCACCTTTTAGGACTGAGTTCACAAGTCGTACAGCATCACTCCTGCCATAGTCACAGGCCCATCCAGACCGATGGGGAGGGAACTGAAGTCCCGCGTCTCCATGAGAAGGGTGTCAAAGCCACACTGAAGGAAGAGCGGGGAACGGGAGACATTTTTGCATTTTTAGAAAATACAGTGTGCCACAGCTGTGAAGAGTCTAACAAAACAATAGCCAGTGATTATTGAGCACCAAGTGTGCTAAATGCTTTGCAGTCTTTCTCTGGCAACAGAGCATAGTGGTTAAGAGCCTGAACTCGGGAACCAAAGTTCCCGGGTCTGCCTCTTAACAGCTGTGTGACCCTGGACAAGTTACCCTTTTGTGCCTCAGGATTCTCCTCCTTAAAATGGGGATGATAATAGTACATACCTCCTAGGGCTGCTGTGAGGGCATAAGAGTGACCATATGTGAAGCCGAAGACAGTCCTGGCATATAGTAGCAGCTTTATGAGTCTCAGCTGTAATCCTTGCAAAAGTAGGAGGTGGACGCAATTTTCATCCCATCTTACAGACAAGAAAATCGAGACTCAGGGGGTGGTAAATAGCCCAAGGGCCCTTAGCAGGAAAGATCTGTCTGACTCCAGGTCCCCTGCCCTTAACTTCACTGAGACTCCTGGTCCTGCGTGTGTGATATCCCATCACAGTGGATGTGAAAATACTAAGTAACCCCATGGGTGGGATAGGGGTGGCCCTGGGCTTCCTCACAGCATAGCACCGGGCAGCCCTGTGTGTGGACCAGGCAGGGGCAAGCAGGTAGGGACAAGAGGGAGTCCTGAAGGCACACGTCACCTGGTGTGAACACGCCTGTGGACCATGATCCGTAAGAACGCACCAGTGCACAGCTTGGGTTTTCTGCCTTCTCAGCAAAAAATGGCCCAGAAAATAATGAAGATGATCCAAGGAGATTACACTGAAAAACCGGACTTTGCCCTGAAGTCGATAGGTGAGTGCCTCCCCCCGCCACCTTGCCCCACCAATCGGCCCACCTCCAGTTTCCTCAGAAACCCTTCAGAGGGTAGATTTCAGTTCTGGTCTGGGGCACACTCTGCGTCTGGGAAGTCTGTCCTCAGAGCTAACCTCTGCCTCCCAGCTGGTCTCCTTGCTACAGTTTTCCATTTTCTCCCATGGCAGCTGAGGTGGGGAGGGGAGGCCCTTCCCCACCCCTCCCCCACCCATCATCCTCCAAACCCAGGGGTCAGCAGATCTGTCCCTGCCCGGCTGGGGAGACTGACCACGGGCCCAATTACAGTTGGGAATCGTGCCTTGGAAAAATAAAGCCAGTGGCTGCAGTAGACAGGTGGGAAGGAGGACGCTGGGTTGAGACCTGGTGAGGAGGGAAAAGCGTTCCAGACTGAGGGAACCAACGTGAAAGGTGCCCTTGCGAGGGGCTGCGTGGAAGGCAGGGAGGTGGGCCGGCAGGGCGGGCTGCCCTGTGCAGATAGTACCAGCTCACCCAGGCACCCCCAGGCCCAAGGAGATGTAGGGTCAGAAGGCATCAGTCTAACCTCTCAGGCCCAGAGTTTCTTCCTCTGTGAAATGGGTATAATAATGGCCATAGCAATAATAACTAGGTTATAGTAACTAGGCTGACGTAAGTGAGCAAGCACCTTACTTTGCACCAGGCGCTGCTGGAAAGACAGTTTGGTGTATTAACTCCTTGTAACCTCACAACAACCCTATGAAATGGATGCTATCATTACTACTATTATTGTTACTATTATTACTCCCATTTCCCAGAGGAGAACACTAAAGTCCAGAGAGCACCAGTGACTCTTCCAAAGTGCTCCCCGGGCACATAGTGAGTCTCCCCTCCACCAGGCAGAAGCCAGGGCTGCTCAGCTGAGACACCCCTCCCCCCACCCCCCGCACCATCACCTCCCATACAGGGGCCTCCATCGACTATGAGCAAACGTCAGCCACATACAACCACGACAAGGCTCGCTCTTACTGGAACTGGATCCGGCTGTGGAACTATGCGCAGCCCCCGGACGTGATCCTTGAGGCAGGAGGAATGGCAGGACTTGGGGAGAGTGGCAGGGATGTGGTCAGGGGCCTGGGGGCAGGAACTGAAGGCAGAGGTTGGAGTGAGAGTGCAGGGGGTGGGGGTCTGGGGCAGGGGTAGGGGTAGGAACAAGAGAGCGGGGTGCAGAGGCAGAGAAAGGGGGCAACTGATGGGGCAAGAGGGGGCTCTGGGGAGAAGTCAGGGGGCAAGGGCAAGAGGCGAGTGCAGACAGCAGGGACCCCTGGGGGGGCTAGGTAGGAGTAGGGGACAGGCACAGGGGCAAGGACAGCCTGCTTTGGCACTGGAAGGGGCCCCTCCCCCAGCCCTCAAGTCTTGAGGGGCAGGGAACCCTCAGGGCCCCGAGAAGGCCCCTGTCCTCGCTGCGCTGGTCTGAGGGGAAGGCTTATCCTTGCTGCCTACGGTCAGGGAAACTTCCTGGTGTTGGTGGTACTCGAGCCAAGCTTTGTAGACAGGAAGGATCTGGCTCATCCAGGAGGGCCGCGGAGGTCTAGGCGAGCCAGGGTGGGATGAGGGACCTGCTCTCACCCAGCCACCCACCCAGCAAAGCCCTGATTGCATCTACCACTTCTAGCCCAACGTGACACCTGGCAACTGCTGGGCCTTCTCGGGTGACAGAGGCCAGGTGACCATCCAACTGGCCCAGAAGGTCTACCTGTCCAACCTGACACTGCAGCACATCCCCAAGACCATCTCACTGTCAGGCAGCCTGGACACTGCCCCCAAGGACTTCGTCATCTACGTGAGCACGCCCTGGCCGGGAGCGATGCTTAACTGAGGGAGGGGACAGCTCATAATGGCAGTATTCCAGGCACTGTGATAAACTGTCTGCACAATTCCCACAGCCTGCAGGGGCTGGACCTTAAGGCTGGGAATGGCCACAGTCGGGGTCAGATCACAGCCTTCAAGGAAAGGGGGTAAACAGTACTTTATTTCAACCCAAGCTTTTCAGAGCCAATTTAGTCTTCAGAGACTAAAGGGCAGGGAAGCATCAAACCCTACAAGTCAATGGCAGAGTTAGGAGTGGACCCCTAGCCTTCTGACTCCCAGTCCAATGCTCTTTCCTACTCATTACTCTGTGCTACAATGGAACGGTGCCCAAAGAGGTAGGGAGCTCCCCATCCTGGGAGGTGTGCAAGTCTCGGCTGGGAGAAGGCAGCACCCTCTAGAGGTCCTACCTGTGCCTGACACTTTCTTCTTGGTTCTGACTCTCCAGGGCATGGAAGTTTCCCCAAAGGAGGAGGTGTTCCTGGGGGCGTTCCAGTTTCAGCCCGAAAACACCATTCAGATGTTCCAGCTCCAGGTACCCGAGAAAAGCTGCCCATGTTGAGCACCTAATGCACACACAGCCTTGTGCGGGGCTTTACCCAGGGGACCCCACTTCATCTCCCAGCAGCCCAAGGAGGTGCACAGTTGTCACTAACCCATTGACAGATGAGGAAACTGAGGCCCAGAGTGTTAGAGCTACTACCCAGGGCCTAGAGTAGGACCCTGAGGAGACCTATTCGCTTCCATTTCCCTGACCTGCCCAGGATCCCTCCCGCTGTGCTTCCTTCCAGGGACAGCAGGTGTTGAGCAGGTGGGGCCCGTCAGGCCAGGGTTGCTGGCCTCAAACTTAGTGTCTCCATACTGGGAGGCCACATGATCAGTACCTGGTCCAACCACAGGTGGGGAAGCTGAGGCCTGAAGGGGAGGGAGTTGGGGACAGAAGCAGGACCAGAGGGTGGCTGCTGGAATGGCCCTGAGACTCAGTGGAATGTCTAGGCTTGGGAATCAGGCTGACCCTGACCCAAATCCTGACCCAACCAAAAGTTCTGTGTGATCTCAGGCCATTCCCTTTCTCTCTGGGCCTCAGTTTCCCCTGGTGTAATTCCCTGGGAGGTTGAGACCATCCAGTGAGATCTCACAGGCCAGGGCCCCCTTTTGCACTGGGCTCCATCCCCTCTGGGGAGGGTGCAAAAAGGGGAGGGGGAAGCACTTACAGAGTACCTACTGTGTGCCAGGTGCCAGTAAGCCATCTGGCCCCAAGATCTCATTTCATGCTTACGGCAACCCTGAGAAGCAGATATTACCCCTCCCTCTTACAGACCGGGAACTGAAGCCCAGAGAGGGCGTGGTTTGCCCAGGATCCCGGAGCACGTATGTGCTGTGCTGGGACGCCTTCCTCATCACAGTCTATCTGTCCTCTGGCCTCATCCCCTTCCATCCCAGCCCCTGAGTAGCAACTTACTGTGTGGCTTTGGGACATTCTGCTCTCTGAGCCTCAGTTTCCCCACCTGAGGAAATGGAGGGTTCCCTTCCTCTCCTAAACACTCATCTGGACAGGCCGGGTGGGGGCCTATGGCGAGCTGCCCCCTGTCTGTGACTCTTCTCTAGAACCACCCTCCCAGGACTTTTGGAGCAGTCAAGGTGAAGATATCGAGCAACTGGGGGAACCCACGCTTCACCTGCCTATACCGAGTGCGTGTGCACGGCTCTGTGACTCCACCCAGAGAGCAGCCTAACTAGAGGCCCCACCCCGAGAGAGATTAAAGTTTATTCTTCACGCCCCTGCCCAAGTCTGAGTGTCTTTTGGCCCCGAAAAGTGAAGGTGGGCTAGGGTTTGATGTCTGAAGCTCAGTTAGCAATTATCAATCACGTGCTGGGTACCCAGGCACTCTCACAGCAGCCCCATGAGGCCCCATTTCACAGATGGGGACAATGAAGTCTCCAAGCAAAAAAAAATGACTTGCCAGAAGTCACAGCCAGCAAATGGCAGCACTAGGATTCAACCCCAGGCAGTCTGATGCCCGTACATGACTCAGCTTCCTGGCTTCAAGTCAAGCTCTGCCCCTGACCCGAGTGTGACCTTGGGCAAGACCCAGCCCTCTCAGTCTCTCCATCTGTACAATGGGGACAGAATTATGCCTGTTGTATCAGATGATGTGGGAGATGAGAAATCCCACCCTTGACCGTCACAAGAGTGTTTCAGCATCACTGATCATTACGGAAATGCAAATCAAAACTACAATGAGATACCACTTCACACCCATTAGGATGGCTATCATCAAAAAAAAAAACAGGGCTTCCCTGGTGGCGCAGTGGTTGAGAGTCTGCCTGCCAATGCAGTGGACACGGGTTCGAGCCCTGGTCTGGGAAGATCCCACATGCCGCGGAGCAAATGGGCCCGTGAGCCACAACTACTGAGCCTGTGCATCTGGAACCTGTGCTCCGCAACAAGAGAGGCCGCGATGGTGAGAGGCCCGCGCACCGCGATGAAGAGTGGCCCCTGCTTGCCGCAACTAGAGAAAGCCCTCGCACAGAAACGAAGACCCAACACAGCCAAAAATAAATAAATAAATAAATAAATAAATAAATAAATAAAATTTAAAAAAAAACACCAAACCAGAAACAGTAAGTGTGGATGAGGATGTAGAGAAACTAGAACCCTTGTGCACTATTAGTGGGAAGGTATGTACAGCCACTGTGGAAAACAGTAAGGCAGTTCACAAAAAAATTAAAAATAGAATCACCATATGAATCCTGCTTCTGGATATTTACCCGAAAGAACTGAAAGCAGGGTCTCCAAGAGATATTTGTACACCCATGTTCATAGTAGCATTATTCACAACAGCTGGAAGCAACCCAGTGTTCATCAACAGATGAATGGATAAACAAAATGTGGTCTATACATATAATGGAATATTATTCAGTCTTAAAAAGAAGGAAATTCCACAATATGCCATGACTTGGATGAACCTTGAGGACATTATGCTACATAAAATAAGCCAGTCACAAAAAGACAAATACAGTATGATTCCCCTTATATAAGATACTTAGAGTAGTCAAATTCATAGAGACAGAAAGTAGACAGGTTGCCAGTGGCTGGGGGAGGGGAGAATGGGGAGTTAGTGTTTAATGGGTACAGAATTTCAGTTTTACAAAATGGAAAGAACTATGAAGATGGATGGTGGTGATGGTTGCACAATATTATGAATGTATTTAATACCATTGAACTGTACACTTTAAAAAGGTTACGATGATAAGCTTTATGTGATATGTATTTTACCACAATTTTAAAAATTGAAAAAAAATTATAAAATATCTGAAATCCTGTAAAGGAGAAACTCTGGGAAACTTTAGAAACATTGTAAGAAAATTCTATAAATTCTGATAGCGTGTTCCATGTCATCACTGTATACGATTAGAAATGCAGATGTAAATATTTTTTTGTTCCTGTTCCCTAAATCAGTCACTCATTCTTTATGTGCGTAACCTTTGTCATAGCTGAGCCTCACGTGTTCTAGTATTTACTTAAGAGCTTACAGAAGTGCTAAAGCCAGTATCTACTGTGAGTATCTACGACGGTTCCACCCATGGAGTTCTCAGCACAGAGCATGGCACACAGTAGGTGCTGTGTAAATGATGGGTAAATGATCACCAAGGTAAATGATCACTGTCAACCTCTGGCCCCAGGCGGGTGATAGGAGGTCCAGTACTCAGGGACGGGGTGACGCTGTGCTAGAAGGGGGCAGGCTGCTCAAGCCGCAAAGGGCACAGGGATGGAACCTGCAAGGGAGGGACTCCATACAGGCAGGGGGAGGCAGGTGGAGAGGCTGGCAAGGGTTCAGCTGGACATTAGAAGGGAGGATAAATCGGAAATACACTATCTCCTGGGACAGCACCCCGGACAGGCCCTTGTCCTGCTGCAGAACCCACCCCTCTGGCCATCAGGCAGGCTCCTCACCAGCCCCTGGGAACCCTCCAACACCCGGCCCCAGGGCCTGCCTCTAATGGTCTCCATGGTCAGGGTGGCTTCAAGGGGTGACCTCATCCTCCTGCCACTCCCTGCCCCCTCCCAGCAACCAGTGGACCTGGGAGCCACGCATATCCAACTTGGCATTATTTCCATAGTTTTTATGAGAACCGTCCTTGTTATTAACAAGAATGTTATTAACACACCATACTGAAGTTTGGTGAAAAGTGAACCCAGAGATACCCTACTTCCTCCCCCAAATGCCTCTCCCAATCTCACTCCTCCAGCTGTCCTACATGTTTCCTTCTAGTCATTTGTCTTTTAACTTTGTTTAAAGTGTCTTTTGTTAATTTTTTTTGAAAATTTTATGTCCAAAGTTAAATCAGTCTTTTCTTTTATAGCTTCTAAGTTGTATGTATTGTCAGGAAGGTCCTGCCCAGTTCCAAGATTACAAAAATATATTCATATACTTTCTTCTACTAATTTTATAATTTACATATAATGTATGTACATACCTACACACTATAGGTATATAGATATATGCTCTTTAGTGCACACACACAAGATTTATATGTGTGAAAGCTCTTTAATGCATCTGGAATTTATTTTTGTGCTTGGTGTGAGGTAGGGATCTAGTTTAATTTTAGCTAAATTGCTACCAGAGGCCACAATACAGTACCTTTATTAAATAGTCCATCTTTCATCTGTAGCTTGGAAACAGTGCACAGACATGTGACTGAGGCACAGAGAGGTGGAGTGACTTCTTAAAATCACATAATGCGTCATGGTGGAGCTATGACATCAACCCAGACCCTTCCAGGCCCGAAATGCTTGCTCGCCCATCCAACCCTTCTCACCGTCATTTCAGATTCCAGTCGGTTCGGGTGGACCAACTGTGGAAGTGTGAGGGACAGCAGAATTGCTGGGTCTGTCCCTGCTGCGCCCTGGGGAGCAGCCTGACTGCCCCGCCCACCCCAGGACACCGAGCCATCGCACAGACTGCAGGGAAGGGCACAGCGGGGGTGCTCCATCCACGGGGGGTCCTGTTCTTCACCAGGAGCCCCCACTGCATGCGGCTCAGCCCTCTGCCTTATTCACCACGGGTTCCCCCTTCACCTGCCCCAGACGCATCCCCTACATGCCTCACAGCCCCTGCCCTTGAAGGTCAATAGGCTCTGGCTTGGGCATTGCAGTCCACGGTGTCCTTGAACAACCCTGCTGTACAGACAAGGAGACAGGCCCCCAGAGGGACCCAGTGTCACCCAAGGCCCACAAAAGGGGCCTGCTCCGGCCAGAAGGGGCTCATCTCTGGGGCAGCATCCTGCAGGAGAACAAAGTTTGCCCCTGGGCCTCTCTCCCCGCTACCCCATGCCAGTCCCATAATGCACAAGGCTGGCTGCCCGCCCGCCACCCGGCCCACCCACTGGACTGGAGCAGAGGAGTGGGCAGCCGGCCAGGGTGGGAGTTGGCTCTGCAGTGACAGAACCGGAGGCACAGAGCACCAAACCCCCCCCCCCACCATGGTACCTGGAGTGTCGCCTCCTGTAAGCCTAGCTCAAGCCCCAGGATTTTCACTAATCCCACTAATCCCTGGACGCCAGGCCAGGTAAAGCTGGGGCCAACGGGCAGGACCTGGCTTCTCTGTGACTCAGAGCCCCCTGGACCAGTGAAGAGACAAAGCCCTGGGCTCCATCCCTACCCTGTGCTCCCTCACCACGTGACCTGGAGGGAGTCACCTTCCTAGGCTTAATTTCCCCACGCGCGCCCAAGAGACGCTAGTCCTCACCTCATCTCAGAGGCCAGAGGCAAACTGAGGCCCCCAAGATCCTGGTGTGGAAGGCCCTTGTCAACTGCGATGATGGGTATGAACCCCTCACACACAAAGTGAGGGAAGCATCACAGTCTTTATTTCTCCACACCAGATCCAGATCTGAGGCCTCATGCATCTAGGCCAGTGGGAAGCCCGACAGTGGTCACAGTGGTTTTTTAGGCCACTTTCACCCTCCCAGGGCTCTTGGGGATGACTCAGCCCTGGAGAGGAGGGGTCGAGGCTGCTGGTCACCACGTGTCATGGTCAAGGTCAGGGAGCCTGAGCTTGAGCACCCCATCTACCCTTCTTCTCCACTATGGGGCCCAAGGGCTTATGGGAATCTCTAGGTGGCCTGGAAGGCTGGCCCAGACTCTGGGGCCCCTAGAACCCCCTCTACCCTGGGTGTCTGGACACCACCTGCTCCTGCCCCTTGCACTGGCAGAGAGCCTCCTGCTCTGTCCAGCTCTCAGACACTGGTCCTGGGCAGTTCCCTGGGGCTGGGCTCCAGGAGGATTCTGTCCCCAGCGCTCAGCCCTGAGTCCTTTGAGCTCCTCAGCTTTGGCAGTGGGTCTGGAGTGGGAAAGAGGAGGAAGGGGAGGCCTTGTCCACCCCCCAGAGCTCAGAATAGCAGAGCTCCCAGCGACCCCTCCCTTCTTAACCTGCCAGCTTGTCTGCTATCAATGCCACCAACCAGCCGTGTGGCCAAGTGAGGGCATTGCCTCCAGAAGGTCCCCCTGCAACAGGAGGGAAGTTCCCGGATGGCCCTTCCAAGTAGCACAGATATGTCAGGCATCAACCTAGGACATTTGAGACCCTGGGCTTTGCAAGGGGGCTGAGAAATAAAAATGACAATAATAAGCACCCTTCATGTAGGGCTCACCCTGCTGGGCCTGGAGATGGGAACTCGCTGTACCTCTCCATGTCCTCTTCTCCCGGCAGCCCCGTGAGGGAGGTACAACTGGAGGAAACGAGCGGGATGAGGCCTCGTGTGGTCACGCAGCTCGAGAGCTGCAGAGCGGGAATTTGAGCCTGGCTGTCTAGCTCTGGAGCTGCTGCTGGTGTGGTGTACGGGAAGGGAAGGGCTGGTCGTGATGGGGTCTGTGGCTGTGCGCTAGGTCCCTCCTGTGGCCCCTGTGAGAAGCTGGGGAAACACGGTCTGGCACCTCCACTGCCTCCCCTCATCACCCTCCTGGACGGAGCTGGGCCGGAGCAGGAGGTAAACGTGGATGCCACCCAAGGAAGGAGGTTCTACCAGTCCAACACTGCAGGGACTGAGCCCCCGTCCCAGGAGGTATGCAAGCCAGGGCGGGGGGTGGAGTTACACAAGAGCCCAGGATTCTTTGGATTCTCTAACCTAGTTTTAGAGGTGGCTCCTTCCTCCTCCTCCCTGAGGGGTCCTCAGCCCTAGACTGTCTACTGAGTGCCACCCACGGGGAACGTTGTCTCTTATTTGAATCTTTTGAATCACCAGGAGGAGCTGCCTAGCTTTCCAGCTGCGGCTGGAAGAGATTTAGTCACCGGCACATGGTCACCCTGCCAGCGCAGGGCAGGACAGGGGAGGCACCCAAGAGAGGGGAGCGGATGCAAGGGTCAACCTGGCCTGGGTGCGAATCCCCCTCTGGTTTCCGTGCTGGATGACCTCGGGCAAGTTACTTCCCCTACCTGAGAGCCTCTACTCTCTTCCATAAAATGGGGGGAAGACAGCCACCTCCCTGGAAATTCAGTGGGATGTGCAGTGCACAGGGCCTCAGGACAAAAACCGGGGAGCTGAGCAAGACACCTCCCTCCCCAACACTTCTACTCCTGCACATCGGCACCTGCACCACCTCCACCTCCTGAACGTCCCCCTCGCCCTCTGCGCGCGGCTCCACCATCGCTGCTCAGCAGCTTCCTCCCCAGCCCCGGCCCCGCTCCAATCCGAGCTTGCTGCTCCCCGCTCCAGCCCTGCGATGGCTCCCGTCTCACTCAGAGTAATTCCAGACTCCTTTTCATGATCTGCAAGGCCCCGTCTGCCCGGCGGACCTCCTCTCCTCCGCTGCTCCCTCAGCTCCCTCGCACCAGCCACCTTACTGCTCCCTAAACGCTGGCCTCACCCCGCACCCCGCAAGGCCACTGTCTCCGCTGTGCTCCTGCCTGGAACTCTCTTTCCCAAATGGCCACCCAGCTGGTTCCTCGGTCCTGCAGGTCTCTGCTCAGACGTCACCTTCCCTGAGAGTCCTTCCCTGATCGTGTGTCCTAATTAACTCCCTGTCACCTGCCACCCAACATTGTCTTTCCCACCCCCTGCTTTTAGCACTTAGTGCTCTATCGATGTGATTTGATTATTTTTACTATTCTGCCTCATTTGCTGCATGTGGGGTCCCTGACAGCAGGCACCATGGCGGTCTTATCCCCGCTGTGTCCCCAGCACCCAGCACAGCACCTGTCACACGGTAGGTGCTCCATAAACACAAGCTGATGAGTGAAAGCACACGGGAAGAGTGCTGACACCCTGAACGACCCGGCGGCAGGGAAAGCACAGGCTCAGACTCTCAGAATCCGGGAACAAACAAGGGTGCTTATCTGCAATGGGGTGCTGATGCTGTGTGAGGTCCATTAAAGATGAGCAGGGGCTGGCGCTGCCTGGCCTCCGCCAAGTCACCGAGTCTGGGGTCAGGGTTGCACCAGCAGCATTCTGGAGAACGTGGTGGCTCACCCACAAATAGGCAGGACAGAGACAAGTGTTGGAAAGAGGGAAGCATGGGGTCCAGCCAAGTCCCTCTCTGGGCCTCAGTTTCCTCATCTGCACAGTAGGCACACTGCCTCCTGCCCTTCGGCCTCATCTGATTGATAAAAAGTAGGAAAGGCCTCTGGAGAAGCAGAATGCTGCCGTTTCTCACCCAGGAGAACTGAGGCACCACAGGCCAGGTCTCTGAGAGAGAGCGCCCTGAGCTCCTGCATGCAGGGAGCGCCCAGGCCCTGGGGGCTTACTTGGACAATCTTTGTGGTGACATCACCAGCTTGACACCCAGGACTTTGGGGCTGGCGGGGCCCAGCTGCCCTGCCCAGCTCCTGACAGCCTTGAACCTGCCAAGTCACCTGCTGATTTAACAACCATCTCCATTGCTCCATCAACCCTCTTGGAACCACCAGCACCCCGTGTCTGAACCAACACCTGCAGTTTGGACGTCACCGGCCTTGTCAACATTTCCTGTCCCTGAACCTGTCGAGAAAGACTGTATTACCCAAGTCTGTGCCTTCTCTAGCTGCGGGGTGGGGAGCAGAACAGGGGGAGGGGCCACGAGGACCCCCAGGCTCCAGAGTAAAACCAGCTCTGCCTGTTGAGAAAGAAGCATCAGCCCTGTTAGTGGTGGTTCATCCCACCACTAGTACCATGTCCCTTTGGCCTAAAACTCTGTGCCTGGTCTGTGCTGCTCTCAGTCACTCACACCTCAGTGGGGAAGAGTTCAGCAGATTCCTTCCTAAGAGTCACTGAGACAGGGATGGTGAGAAAAGGAACAGGAGGGCGGGAGGGCAAGGATGCCCCCCATAGCCCTCACCACCTTGAAAATGAGCAGCAGGAAACACCAGCCATTGGACCAACTCAGCAGCAGCTCCACAGGGTGCACATCTTCATGAAAGACCAGCCCTCCTCCAGCAGCTCCGTGGGGATGCCCAACACCATCTCCTTTAGCACCAGGGGCACTGAGCAGGCACGGAGTGTACTGCCGCGCATCAGCTGCCATCCTCAGCCTCTGTGAGAACCCAGAGTCTCTGTTGCCAGGCCACGCCCCCTTCCGTCGGGGAATTCAACCACCAACCATTTATCCCCATTTTATAAATGTGGAACGTGAGGCTCCGAGAGAGTCAGACACTTGCCCGGGGTCACACTAGGAGTGAGTAGAGAAGCTGGGATTTGAACCCAAGTTGGTGCAGCTCTGGAGTCCATATTCCGCCGAGCACCAACTCAACCCTGAGACACTACTGATTCCAGGGTCCTTACGGGGTCCCCTAGTCCCTCACCCCCAGCCAGTCTAATACCTTAGAGAGCCAGACAAGACCTACAGAACTCCTCTGAGCCTCAGTTTCCTCATCTGAAAAATAAGGAGCTAAAGATACCTACAGAGGGAATTTTTGGCGGTTCAATGGTTAAGATTCGGCGCTTTCACTGCCATGAGCTCGGGTTCCATCCCTGGTCGGGGAATTAAGATCTCATAAGCCACATGGCGCAACTGAAAAAAAAAAATGAATAAAGAAACCTGCAGAGGCAGAGTCCATGTAATGTGTTCAGTCGAGTATAACAGATGGGTTTTCCTCCTTAGTGATGTTTCTTCCTGCCCCCCTCCCTCCTTGGGACTACCTTTCCCACTCACCCTCTAGACACCTGGAAATCTTTCACCCTCTCCCAACCCCCAGGCAGAGCCCCAGGGCCCACTTACCAAGGCAGCGAACATCCTGAAGATGACTTTCTTGAGTGAGCCACAGTCAGGGTACTGTTGAGGACAAGCCAGTGTCATTGTCTGCAGGGTCCAGGCCCACCTGGCTCAAATCCCTGCCTTTTCCAGGCCAAGAAGACAGGGCACTTGGCTGCAGTGACCCCCTGGCCCTGGCTAAGAAGGTCATTGACTTCGTGGGTTCCAGCACAGCCATTCCTTTGGGCAAGTCTGTGAATTACCTCTCCTCTTAGTAACTTAATAGTTTTCTTTAAATTGACTATTTTTCTTTTTACTTAAATAAATTTGTTTTTAAAGGAAACTATCTGCCTAGTGTGAATGGAAAATCGAATCGTTCTCCAGAAATAAAAGGCAACTGAAGAGTTAATAAATTTCCTCCAAAATGTAATTAAATTGTAGCTGGATGCTGAAAGCCTGACCTTCTCTCTCTCTTTCTCTATTTCTCTCTCTCTCTCTCAAAAAGGACAAGTAATGAACATCAGAGCTGTTTTTGTTTTTGAAGAATTGTCAGCACCAAACATAGATTTCCCCGGTTTCGTGAGAAAGATTAAAGGAAAATGGAAAATTGATACCTCTAGCTCTTTTGATCAAGACAAAAAAAAAGAGAAGATACAAATTACCAATATCAAAATTCAAATGGGACATCACTACAGATCTTACAGACATTAAAAGGAAAATAAGGGAATATTATGAACAACTTTCAGCCAATAAATTCAACAATTTAGATAAATATGACAACTTTCTTAAAAAACATAAATGACCAAAACTGACTCAAGAAGAAATAGAAAATATGGTCATTTATTAAATTTCAAGCCCAAATGTTTTCACTGGTGAAATCTCTTGAACATTTAAGGAAGAAACACAAATTCTACACAAATCTTTTAAACAAGAAAACTAAAAACAAATATTTGCTCTCACTGTAAATCAATTATTATTTAACCCCATGTCCACCTAAAATCACCTCACATACTATGTTTGTTAAAGATCTTCACTCTGGGGAACACTGATCTAATTCAAGCCCCCCATGGCAAACTGAGGCCCAGAGATGGACAGGGCTTCCCTGAGGACACCCAGCATGACTGTGGCAGAAATAGGCATGAAACCAGGACTCCTTGTGTCTTTTTTTCCTGTAAGTCTACCACTGGGACAAGGATTCAGGAATTCTGAAAAGTGAACATGCCAGACCCTAACAGTCAAATTCTGTCTGGGCCTCAGTACTAACAGTTTCTACCAGAGGCAATGCTTGACCTCTCTGTGAACCCCAGGCCTGTGAAACCAGAGTTAATCCCCCTTGGGTGTGTGAGCATTCCAGCCTGGGGATGGAGGTCAGTGCAGGGAGCCAATGTGCCGTCAGTCAAGTCACAACTCCCCTCTGAGTCTCAGTTTCCTAATCCATAAAATGGAGTAGTCATTTTGCCTGGTAGGGGCCATTCTGAGGCTCAGACAAGACTGCAGCCATTAGGCTGTGTGAAGAGGCTGAGTGTTCTCAGCAAACATCAGAGGGGCTTTGGCAGTCACCGTTTCATGGCTGTATTACTCATGTCGATTTCCTGCCCTCATGGGTCCAGCTCTGGCGGTGCCACTTCGCTGTTTATTCTCCCTGTCTTGATGGAATTCTTTCCAAAAAGGATAGAGCTCCTCCAGTCACATAGAGAAGCTCTTAACCCCTTCCCCACTGAGCCGTAGGACCATTTTCCACCTACACACCTGAGTTCTGCTTTTAGTGTGTCCTGCTCTACAGTCAACACACCCTTTCTCTCTGAGCCTCCAGCTTGTCACCTACAGTATCAATGATGATAATAGTAATAGCTCACAATTTGGGCATTAGGTACCTTCGGAGAACCAAAATAATGTGCTGACCAAAAACATAGACTATTTAAAAAGGAGAAAAAACAGAAAAATAGGCTCTGCAGCCAGTCTTCGTCCTGGGTTTG
This sequence comes from Eubalaena glacialis, assembly GCF_028564815.1. Taxonomy (NCBI): domain Eukaryota; kingdom Metazoa; phylum Chordata; class Mammalia; order Artiodactyla; family Balaenidae; genus Eubalaena; species Eubalaena glacialis. The sequence continues at coordinate 26,699,467 of NC_083728.1, forward strand.
AATCCCAGCCCCATCACTAACCATCAAGATACTTCTCTGTGTCTCTCTGTGCCTCAGTTTCCTTATCTAGCAGGTTGGGATAATATTAGTAACCATTTCTTATCATTGTTGTGAGGATTAAAAAAGTAAAGACTGTAGAATGTTTAAAGTCTTTTGAACAGTACCTGCACATAATAAGTGGTCAATAAATGACAGTCACTATTATTACTGCAGAAGCAGGATAGTGGGCTGGTTAGGAGTCTGACTACTTTTTAGCTGTGTGACCTTAGGCCAGTTATTCAACCTCTCTGAGCCCCATGGTTGTGAGGGTTAAATGTGGTCACACCTGGCACAAAGTAACTACTCAGCAAAAAGTATTACTTTTCAGGCACTGCGACAATCTCAATGAATTTTCACAACATCTCATGAGGCATGTCTACCCAGCCCCAGCGGGATAGAGCTCCAGTAGCCCACAGTGGTAAGGTGTTTTTTAATGAATCTTTACTGACTGAGTGGACTGGCTTCCTGTCTCTCCTCTAAATGAAGACACCCCTGAACTGACTTCAGAGCAGAGTTGGCCTTTCAGGGGATGAACAGCATGGATGGCTGAGTTTAACCTCAAGTGTTAACTGAGATTGGTTGGAAGTGGCTGCCTGGGAAAGGATTCTGAAGCCACATCCAACTTCAGCAAGAAAGTGCATGATCCATTAGTGATGTCTGCAATGGGTGAGAGGTGGGAGGGAGGTAGTACACATGCCATCTATTTGTCCACACTTCACCCTTGAACAAATAAAATTTATGGCCTGTCAACTTTAATATTCCTTAATGCTGTGTGTTAAGAAGTAATGACAGGGAGGTTGGGTGAAGAGGTTTCCATCCAGTTCTACTGGCTCCTGTGACTGAGTGAGTGAAGGGAACATTGAGGTTGGAAGGGCCACAGAGGATGGGTGCTTCCCCCTCAACTCCTCAAATCAGAGGCCACTCCTTGGAACTCAGAGCCTTGCTGCCCTCTCTGCAAAGGGAAAGAACTCATGGGACAGCGTCTCCATCCGCCAAGCCTTCCCTTCAACCCTCCATACATGCCCATCACCATAAGGTGTATGCCCCAGCCCAGAGCTCAGGGGGATTAACGCTCTCTCAGAGAAAGTGAGTGACTTACTCAAGGTCACCCAGCACCCTGGAAAGCTTGGACAGCATTGTGAGGCAACAGAACACTCCCCTTACCCTGGCCTTTGATCTTGCCTGCTACAGGTGGGGGTCTCCTGTCACAGGGAATCTTCCCACAGTTTTTCTGTCTCCAATGTTCAAGGGATCCCCACCCAAATGCAGCACCCCCAAATCCTGAGCATCTCAGCCTGGAAGAGGCAGAAACACCTGACATCCCTGGTTGGAATCCTAGCTCTGACATTTCCTGGCTCGGGGTCCCCGGGCAAGTCATCACCCTGTTCGAGCCTCAGTTTTTTCATCTGTAAAATGGGGATAGATGACCTACCTCGTAGGAACTTTGTGAGAAAATGTGTGTAAAACATCTGGCAAGTTGGAAGGTAGTGTCACCCCCTGTCCCACCCCCCAACAGGCTCCAAGGAGAAGAGCTAGAGGTTCCCCACCCACCCTCAATCCCCTCCAGAAGCCCATCTCCTCTCCCAACGAAGGAATCCTGTCTCCTGCATCTTCAAAGTGGGCTGGGTCTGTGAGGGGATCTCCCTCCACGAGGGGGCGCTCCCTCCCCAGCAGGATTGCCTTACCGGCCCTGTTTCTACCCCAGGATACACACAATCAATGCAATATCAGCTTCCCAAGGGGAAAAGGTCATTGAATGTACCCATCAATAGTGAGACATCCCAATTTCTGAAATCTTTTTAAATTGCTTTTTTAATACAGTTCTTTTTTTAAAGATTTATTTATTTATCACTGCATAGGGTCTTAGTTGCAGCATGCGGGATCTTTGTTGAGGCATGCGGGATCTTTTGTTGCAGCACATGGGCTTCTCTCTAGTTGTGGCGCCCAGGCTCCAGGGCACATGGCCTCTGTAGTTGCAGCATGCAGGCTCTCTTGTTGAGGCGCACGAGCTCAGTAGTTGTGGCGCACGGGCTTAGCTGCCCCACGGCATGTGGGATCTTAGTTCCCTGACCAGGGATTGAACCCACATCCCCTGCATTGGAAGGCAGATTCTTTACCACTGGACCACCAGGGAAGTCCCTTTAATACAGTTTTTAAATTATGTATGAGAGTTGAGCAAATCTGGTAGTGTTTAAAAGCTCTTGAAGTAAAAAGAAAAAAAAAAAAAAAGCTTTTGAAGGAAAAGCAGCCCAGAGCCACCCAGAGCCGCCCAGAGCTCCTCTCCTGCACACCTCAGGCCCCGCATGGCCAGCTCCTGGCATCAGTGGCTGCACCCTCTGGTCTAGGATACCCAAGTTGCCCCTCCCTAACCCCAGGTCTCCAGGACCTCTCCTGCCTCCAAAGTCCACCAGCCAGAGGGCACTTTTCAAGACCCCAATGAGATTGTGCTGTACCTTTTATTAAATGCCCCTGGGATTCCCAAGAGAAAAAAAGCCCTGTGCGACTGGCAGCTCCAGGCCTCTTCCCCACGCCCCCTCCCTCCCTCTGTTCACTCCCCTGAGCCACACTGGCCTCCTCGCCACTGTCTGAAAATGCCATTTCATTCCTACCTCAGGGCTTCTTCCCTGGCTGTCCCCTCTGCTGGAAGACCCCTCCCGACTGCCCCCCACAAACACCTGGCGGTGCAGGTCTGGAAACAGCTGTCACGAAACCCAGGCACCACCGTTCACCACAAAGCCCCCCTGTGACGGTGGGCCAGGCCTCTACCCTCCTGGTCCCAGGCCGCCACCTCAGGAGATGGACTCACGCCCTGGGGGCGGGTGACGCACTGCTCTGGATCTGCCCTCCACTCCCAGAGCACAGGGCGCCGATGCTGCAGTTCCCACGGGTGAGCTCAGCCACACAGAACACCTAGCAGCCGCCGCATCCCCATGGGCTCCACAGTCAGACCCTCAGAACAAAGGGACCCCCAGCCCAGCTCCCAGGCCCTCCTCATTGCCCCACCCTTATTCCCCACCACCGGCCAATCCAAGGCCTACCCACCCTTCCAGACCCAAGTCAGGACACACTCAGATTTCTGGGAATCAGAAAGAAGCCCAGATTTCCAGGGCCAGTCGGGTCCTCAAAATCCCCAGGCCACTTCCTCTTCCCAGCAGCTCCATCAGAGGCTTGGGGCTCACAGACAGGGTTTGCGGTCCCCCACTGGGGAGGGACACTCCAAAATCTACCCAGGGCTGGCAAATAGAGGACACCCAGCCTCAGAGAAGGGAAAACCGGGGTGGGATCAATATCAGATCTCCTGGAGGAGGGAGACTTAGAGCTGAGAGTCATGATTATTTCTTGGACAAGTAGTTTTCCATCACCTGTGATGTGACAAGTACTGTGCCAGGCCTGGGAACCGTGAACAAACAGACCTGGTCCTGCCCTGGGGGAAGGGGGCACAGTGATAAATAGATACACAAAGAAATACTGTGATGAGAATAAAGTGGGGCAGGGGTCAGAGAGTGCAGGGGTGTCGGGCATTGAGGGGTGTTTGAGCAGGGCATGGAGGAGAGGTCCTTTGATCCGGGGGAAGCCCTTCTCAGGCAGAGTGGACAGCAAACACAAAGGTCCTGGCTGGCGCTGGGCTTAAAAGCTCCCTCCTCCAGGAAGCCATCTCGGATGGCTTCTCCTTGTCCCCACTGCATTTGCCTACTGTCCCACGAGCTCCACGCCTCCCTCCGGATGCCCGGTGCTTGTGCTCAACGAGATAAACTGTTGGATAAACCGATGACAATACGCATCCACACTGCAGAGGAGTGATCCGTGTCCCCAGTAGGAAAGGGCTGGGTGTTCCTCGTTCTGGAGTCCCCAGGGCTCGGGACAGTGCTTGGCATATAGCAGGTGCTCAGTAAGTGTTGAACAAGTACGAAATACAGAAGTGGGCCCAGAAAACAAGGTCCACGATGGCTTCTCTCTGAGGACAAGCTGGTCCCCACACTCCCCTTGGTGCCCTCGTACCCCATCTCCTGGTGGAGAGACACCCACCCTTGGTCCTGACCTCTCAGCCACGCTGGGCCCAGGAAACCATTTCTGCGCCACTGGAGGTAAATATCTCTTCCTTTCTCTGTTAGCAGGACCTTGTTGGGGCCAGACAGGAGGCATGTGCCTTCCTGTTCCTTTCAAGAGCAGCAGGGCGACAACCCTAGATCCTGGAGAAGATGACACCAGGAAGGGCTGAACGCGGCCATCACAGGCGAGGTCTACGAGGAATTGCAGTGACGGGCATTTGCTCATCGCATGAGGAATTTTGCATTTGAGGCTTGAATGCCAAGGGTATGAGTTGTGTGATGTGAGTGGATGAGGGAGTGAACGAGTGGGTGTGAGTCTGAGTGTGAGTGAATGTGAAGGCATGAGTGTGTGAATGTGAAGGCATGAGTGTGTGTGTAAATGGGTGTGTGCACAAGTGCACCTAAAGACAGAAAAAAATCTAGACGAAGATGTACCAAAATGACCTCTGGGAGATAGAATCCAGATGGTTTTTACTGGTTTGTATGCTCTTCTGTAATTTCCTAATTTTCTATACTCAGCCTGTGCTACTTTTAGAATCAGAAAAGATCTAAAACAAGTAGTTTTTTAAGTGATGCAAAAGGCAGAGAACAGATGGAGAGGAGACAGGTGTGGCTCCACGGGAAGCTGGGCCTGGGGAGGGAGTGGAAGCTGGAGGGGCAGGGGTGCTGCGGGGCTCAGGGAAGCCCAGGGGGACCCAGAGGCAGGGCCTCCGACCCGGGCTCCTCACACACCATTCCTGTGTGACACTGGCCTCCATTTCCTCATCTGCATTCTAAGCTGCTTGTGACCCTGATGCTCTGGAATTCTCTCCCCGACATCCCACAAGAGCCTGGGCCAGGTGCCGGCAGCAGGAGAGACAGGGGTCGCTGACATTGTCAGCCAAGTTCAGCCCCACTTTTCAGCCTGGGGCCTGAGATCGTGCATCTTGGGCACCTGCAGCCTCCTGTGGCCAGAGACGAATTTCTATGGCTGGCCGCGGCCTCAGTAGGAGGTGGGACTCAGACTCTACAATTATTTTCTAAAACATGCCAAAACTAAAACATGTGGGCAGATGCAGTAAATGTTGTAACAGGGCTGGGTCCACTGAGGGGAGAGTTCACTGAGTCCCAGAGTCAAGCGGAAGCTTCCCCAGAGGTCAGCATGTCCCGGCCCCTAGTGTCCAGCCAGTGGGCCCTGAGTCAGGGTCTCGGGTCCTAAAGGGGACCCTGAATTGCTCTCCAGGTCAAGGCTGTGCAGAGGCCTTTAAGGAAAATCCCTCAAGGCCTGGTCATTGCCACATCCCCAGGTCCCACCATACTCCCCCTTCATACCTTCATACCATACCCTTCCCTTCACCTCTGGACACAGGCCTTGGCCTTGCCACTGCTTTCACCACCACCCTATCCACGCACCTCCCTGCTTTCTGCGTTCCCTACCACAGACACTGCCCAGATCAGGATGCAGCAGAACGATCGGAGGCTTTGGCTCAGGAAAACCTGGGTTCGAGACCCAGCTCAACCAGTTTCTAGATATGAAAACTTACGGCTCCCTGAGCCTCCCTGTTAGAGCAGCTGAGCCCTGGGGCCCTTCTAGCCTTTATACCCTGAGGCTCCCAAAGGCAGTGGGGCCCAGAGATGCCCGCCACAGGCCTGGAAGCCAAGCATGGTGGAGCATCAAGGTAACTGCCCCAAACGGGTGCAACTGAACAGCGGCTTGAGGAGCGAGCCGTGGGGTCAGAGCTCTACAATCCACCCCCCTTACCAGGCCAGGGACCATTGTTCGGGACCAGATTTTGACAACTCTGCCAGGAAAACAGCCATCCCAGCTTGCAGACTGAGCCCCTGATAAATCCGCCTCATCAGAGGGGAGCCTCTGCCAGAGACAGCCAGGCCAGAGCCCTCAGACCAGGCAGGGAAGCTCCTCCTCAAGGGGCTGCAGGATCCTCTCTGTCTGCCTTTGAATTGCTGAGGCTCAAATGCAACAAAAACCCCAGTGGCCCCTGAGAAGAACCAAGACTGTGGCAGAGGAGCCTGGACCAGAGTGGGGCGGAGGGCCAGGTCTGCCACTGGAGAGGCTCAGACTGACAACCCAGGTCTGGCCAACCTGCCCGGCCCCCAGCCCCAGCTGCCCCCTGTGCTCAGAAGACCCACTCTTCACCCCTCACTTCCTGCACAGCAGGTCCCTGCGGCTCCTGTAACTTCCCCGATCACTTGAGGGGATCTATGGATTGGAGGTCGGTTTGGGTTAAATTGTATGTATCCTCCAAAAACAGATGTTGAAGTCCTAACCCCCAGTAACTCAGATGGTGACCCGATTGAAAATAGGGTCACTGCAGATGTCATTTGTTAAGATGAGGTCATACTGGAGTAGGGTGTCCCAGTGACCAACCCAGTGACTGGTGTCCTTACAAGAAGAAGAGACACACACACACAGAGGAGACCACGGTGTGAAGACACGAACGAACAAGGGGAGGCGACCCCATGATGACAGAGGCAGAGATTGGAGTGACACCTCTACAAGCCGAGGAAAGCCAAGGATTGCCAGCAACCACCAGCAGCTGGGAGAGACAAGGAAGGATTCTCCCCTACAGGTTTGTGGGAGCATGGCCCTGTCAACACCAGGACTTCTGGCCTCCAGAACTGAGAGACAATACATTTCTGTTGTTTCAAGCCACCGGTTTGTGGTTCTTTGTCACTGCAGCCCTAGGAAACAGATACAGGGATGATGATGGAGTATAGCATGCAGATGTATTTTGGCCTCAATAATCCAGACTCCTGGGTGCCCCCTGATTCCAAGAACCAAGCCTTGGAGGGCTCAGACCATAGTTTCTCCATGGCAGAGAGAACACAGTGGCTCCAGGGAGGAGGAACAGTGATGCAGGTACTCCCTGCCGAGAGCAGAGGGAAGCTGGGCTTGCACCCTGGGAGTGTGGAAGGGAGATGGAAGTGGAGAGAGAGATGAGAAACTGTATATTCACCACCTCGGGGCTGAGCCTTGAGCTGGGCGGGAGGACCTGTGGGAACAGAGAGTTATCCAGACTGCCCCCCCAAAAGCAGGTCTGCAGCCCACCTCCCCACCGCTCCAGCAAGCCCCCACCTAGCGTGGCCCCCTGGGCAGCATGGTGCACAGCAGTGGCCGCTCTGGCTCCCCACAGGCCGCAGATCAGATCGTGCGTCCAGAGTCCCCAGAGGGCGGGTGGCCCAGCAGAGGCCTGGACAGGTGCCTCCGGGCCACAGGGGGACAATGAACCCAGAGACAACAAGGGACTCCCAAGCCAGACAGCGGCAGAGCCAGGCTGCGGTGCTGCCCACCACACTTCCAGGCCTCCCTTGCATGAGACACAGAACAGTTTGGAAATACAGGGTTCCCCGCAGAGGAGTGTCTGACGGGGAAGGAGGACAGACACCCAGCAGGGGCAGGGGACGATCAACGGCTACCCCCTGGGGATGGCTGCTGGGCCTCACTCTTGCCGTGAGGCTGAACCAAGTTTCAGAGTCTAACAGCCCACCCCAGTGGCACGTCCCACTCACCACATCACCTCGGGGCCTATGAAGCCCCTGTCCCAGGCTTCGGCCTGTCACCTGCCAGACGGCCACGCCAGGTATCCTGGGGGGGATGGTCTCTCCTCCCCGCATCAGCCCAGGGCCTTGCCAAGGGAGCACGACCCCATCTCGGAGACACAGCCTGGTGCCTAAGGGGGCGAGGGACACACAGCCTAATCCCAGAGCCGGTGGGACTCCAACATCTGAGAACATTTATTTTCTTTGCCAGGACTCTGGCAAAAAAGGTCAGCTTCCCCAGATGGCCCAGTGGGGACACCTCTGGGCCCGGCAGGGGTAAGCCAGGGACAGACAGGACCCCATGGGCCTGGTGGCCCTGCCGGAGGACGGGAGAGAAGAGTGGGCCACCTCAGAGCCTGACGTGGGAGCCCTCCTGCACAGAGGGCGGAAGGCAGGCCTTCAGAGGCCTGGAGAGCAGCCTGAGGGGAGAGGCACCGGGCATGGGGGGCGCCAGCCTCCGCAGGATGTCCCCAGATACCTGGGACAGGACCGCGGGGGAGGACTGGGCGCCAGGGCAGACCGGGGTTGCAGCAAGGATCGGGCGGGCTGGGGCCGAGGGGAGGCGGGCGAGCCCGACGCCAGGAACCCGGAGCCTGAGGCTGACAGAGAGAGCGAGGAGGGAGAGGAGACCATGGCGGTGGGCGTGCTGGCCCTGTGCTCGGGCATGGTCTCCCTGTTGGGACCCAGGTCCTTGTGGATGCGGTGGGTCACCAGGAGAGTGAGCCGCCTCTGCTGGTCCAGAACCCTGTGCCTCGTGAAGTCAGGCTGTGGGGTGGGCGCCAGCTCAACGAAGTGCAGGCTTTGGTAGATCTGAGGCGAGATCTGTGGGGGACAGAGCCAGGGAGTGCGGAGGACACCCAGGACCAAGAGCGGACTAACAGGGAGGGTGGGCCCAGGGGGTTTCCCGTCAGAAAGCACCGGGCCTGCCACTGATGACCACACCCTGCCGAGCCGCGAGCCCGCTGTGCGCCAGGCCCAGCACCGGCCCTCCTCTTGGTGCTGCCAACAGTCCTGTGAGGTCAGCACTGGCTTGTCCCCATCTTAGAATGAGGCCTCGAGCTGCACCCCGAGTGGGGCTCAGATGCAAGGAGCTCTCCAGACATGCCCCACCTCTCCCATCAGCACCCGCCATGCTGCGCTTTGAGACCCATCTCCGGGAAAGGGCAGGGATAACGAGCATTCCTTCTTTGCACTGACCCCTCCCCAGCCGGGACAGGAGCCCCTGGCTCCTTTGTCTCCCCAAGGACAGGCCCCTTTCCACTCCCTCTTTCTCTTGTTGACTGTATGCCTGGCACCATGAGGCCCTGTGTCTGTTCAGGAGTGGCCCAAAGTACGGAGACAAGAGCAGTGAACATGCTAACAAACAAACAAACAGACTCTGGGAAATGCTTTGAAGGTGATCAACAGGTGCCAGGCCCATGGACAACCTCCTCCCATAGGCCCAATGAGGTTTGTCCTCAAGGACAAAACCTGTTTCCACGGCCTCAAACAGGGCCTTGGCAAACAAGCCAGCCAGGCCAGTTTCACCCCAGAACTGTCCGTGGCCCAGAATCCTGTTAAAGGACAGATGTGCCCCTCACCCCCGCTGGAGGGGCATGTGGGCACAAGGGTGGCTGCCAATGGAGATGGGACCCCCCAGCCTCCAGCCCCAGCGTCTCAGGGAGCTAGCCCCACCCTGCCTTACCTGGTGCTTCATCCAGCCATACTGCACGTCGGTGAACAGAAGTCTGGGGCTCTGCAACCGCTCCTTGGGCTTGTATGCTGCTCCCAGGACATTGCTCACCTGCAGGAGTCCCGGGCAAGGGCGAAGGCTCAGGGCTGAGGGTTGAGGGCTCCCCTACCCCTCTCCGTGCCCCAACCCAGCCTCACCTGCTTGTCCCTGGACTCCCACTTGTACCAGCTATCCTCAATGTCTTCTGGGGAACGCTCTCCGGCCCATGGGGATGTCAGGGTTATCTTCTGCAGCCTGGCCCAGGCGTCAGGCTCTGTGTCCGCCTTGTCATACAGGAGAGCCATGAGGGCCACCTGCTCCCGCCGCTGGTACACCAGCGCCTCAGCAAGATCCCGCTCCTCCCTGATGTGAGGGGCTTTCCTTCATGAGATGCCCTCTGCACCACAGACAGCCCTCCCAGAAACAGCAAGAGGGTTTCTCCCTTCTGGGCCTGATCCTCTCCAACCTTCTCATCCCTCCCCTGAGGCCATACAGCCCAGGGCCCATCACTGAGCAAGCGTTCAATTAACACTAGCAAAGCCCTGCTTATCCTGGCCCCCAAGAAGCCCTGCAACCCTTCCCAACACCCTATGCCCTCTTCTATGGAGGCCTGACACCCCATCCTGACCTTTCCTGGGCCTCCCCTTGTAGAATACTTAAACATACTCTCCCTACCATGGAAGCCCTGCCTCTGCCTTGTTTGATATCTCCCGACAGGACTGTAAAGATGTATGCCTTGACAGGAGCACAGGAACCATAAGGACTCTATGAGTTCCTGGCAAACTCTTACTTACATGTCAAAACCCAATTCCAAAATCTCTTCTCCTATGAAGCCTTCCTTACTTGCTCCACCCAGTCAGGTGATTATCCTCTGAGCCATGCCTGCTCTTTAATAGCCCTATCATTTATCACATAGAACTGTGGCCATGGGTTTGCATGTTCATCTCCCCAAGTAGACTGTGAGGCAGGACCTGTGTCTGGATTGTTCTGGATGTCCAGAACCTAGCACAACCTGGCAGTCACAGGTCCTCAGTATTTTTTGAATGACCCAAATTTATCTGAGACTTGGTCAGGAATAGGGGTAGAGCCCAGGTGGAGGAGGACCCTGTAGAGGAAAGAACAAGTAGCAAGCAACCTGCCTCCCCCGAATCAGAGAAATAATGCACATGTCTCTTTAGGACCAGAGCCCTGGGCACTCTCCCACCAGGGGCCTCCAGCCACATGGAAGTGGCCTCTGCAGGGAAGCCAGCCCTGGCAAATCTGAACCTGGCTCTGGGGCAGGGTCCCATCTAAGGACTTGGGTTTTTATATTTTCTGGGTTTTACTGCTCAATCTTGTAGGTGATCTGGGCTAGAAAAGAGTCTCAGGCTCCTAGGCCATAGCTGCCACCTGTGTAGTCAAGTTGCCTGCAATCCCCAAGCCTGTGGCCTTCTGAGGGTCCTACCCAAATATGTCCAGCACTACCCAACCCAAGGGAGGCCACCTGGGATCTGGGGAGGCTCCCAGCATCCCCCTCCTCAGGCCAGAGTTGACCAGTGAACACTGCAATAACTCACTGAAGCTCTAGATGGAAGGTCTTCTCATCAGCGTCTATGAAGTCGCCGTCCTCCTTTAAGCTTTTTCTTAGTTCGCGATCACTAATCATCGGGGCATCCTGCAGCTTTTTCCAAACACTCAGGCCAAATGTCCCTGTGATTTAACCAGACCCAGTTCAGTAACAAGGACTGGCCTACCCCCGCCTCCTCTGAACACTCTGCCCCTCACCATCCACCCTCAAGTCAGCCAGCAATCCCTTACCCCTGGCCTACACCTTATTACGCCCACAGTATGCCAGGCATTATGCTAGCTACTCGGCAAACATCTGGAGGAATCAGACACTAACCCTAGGATATACTTGGAGATCAGGCCTAAAGCATCCTGCCCCACATGTAGGCTAGATGGAGAGAGTGCTATGGCAATGACTGAATGGTCCTCAGTCAGGCTTTAAGCGGCTTACGTGTAAAATGGCAATAGCACAAGATTATCGGGCGTCTAATGGAAGAAAATATTTGCAAACAAATCAACAGACAAAGGATTAATCTCCAAAATATATAAACAGCTCATGCAGCTCAATATTAAAAAAACAAACAACCCAATCAAAAAATGGGCAGAACACCTAAATAGACATTTCTCCAAAGAAGACATACAGATGGCCAAGAAGCACATGAAAAGCTGCTCAACATCACTAATTATTAGAGAAATGCAAATCAAAACTACAATGAGGTATCACCTCACACCAGTTAGAATGGACATCATCAGAAAATCTACAAACAACAAATGCTGGAGAGAGTGTGGAGAAAAGGGAACCCTCTTGCACTGTTGGTGGGAATGTAAATTGATACAGCCACTGTGGAGAACAGTATGGAGGTTCCTTAAAAAACTAAAAATAGAACTACCATATGACCCAGCAATCCCACTACTGGGCATATATCCAGAGAAAACCATAATTCAAAAAGACACATGCACCCTAATGTTCATTGCAGCACTATTTACAATAGCCAGGTCATGGAAGCAACCTAAATGCCCATTGACAGACAAATGGATAAAGAAGATGTGGTACATATATACAATGGAATATTACTCAGCCATAAAAAGGAACGAAATTGGGTCATTTGTAGAGATGTGGATGGATCTAGAGACTGTCATACAGAGTGAAATAAGTCAGAAAGAGAAAAATATCATATATTAACACATATATGTGGAACCTAGAAAAATGGTACAGATGAACTGGTTTGCAGGGCAGAAATAGAGACACAGATGTAGAGAACAAATGTATGGACACCAAGGGGGGAAAGCGGCGGGGGGTTGGGGGGGTGGTGTGATGAATTGGGAGATTGGGATTGACACGTATACACTAATATGTATAAAATGGATAACTAATAAGAACCTGCTATATAAAAGGATAAATAAAATAAAATTCAAAAATTCAAAAAAAACACAAACATTATCAGGCATCTATCAGATGTGAGGTTAGGAGTGGGTCTGGGGAGGAACAGGGCTGGAGTAGAAAGTAGGTAGTGAGAATAGAGAAACATGAGTCCTGTTCCTGGGCAGGGTATAGTGAGTTGTAGGCCATTCTCCTGATGCAGAATTCTTTTCAATTAAGAAAAACAAAACAGATGTGCTACAAAGTCATACAGTAAGTCTCCTACACACGTACCTTCAAGTTGCAAACTTTCAAAGATGCAAATGTGCATTCACATGTCCATTCACATAAGTTAGTTCACGTGTCTGGCGTACATTGTCATGTGCGTGCATCCTCCACAAGTGGTTGTGCTTTTGTGTACTTTACTGTACAGTACTGTGTAGAGTACAGTAGTACAGTATCTTTATTTCAAGCCCAGGATGTCCGGAAGCAAGCATAAAAGCAGCAGTGATGTAGCTGGTACAGAACTACCCAGATATCACTGAATTGTTTTTTCAAGAGGGTAGATAGAATTGAATCCAGCTAGGAAACAGAACCTGTGCCATCAACGTCAGCAGTGAGTGAAACTGCAGCTTGCCCTCCATCTCCTGTTGCTGACAATCCTTCAGCTCTCCCATCTCCCACCTCTTCTCCCTCCTCTAGTCAGTAACTCTTCTTGCCTGTTCACTTGATGCCGGTCCTTGCATGCCAGCTGTTGTATTGTACTACTGTACTTTTCAAGGTACCATACTGTAAGATTAAAAATGCTTTCTTTATTTTTTGTGTTTGTTTCTTATGTATTATCTGTGTGAAAAGTATTATAAACCTATTACAGTACAGTACTATATAGCCGATTGTGTTAGTTGGGTACCTAGGCTAACTTTGTTGAACTTAACGAACGCACTCTCTGAACAGAACTCATTCGTATGCAGGGGCCTTACTGTATTTTTAAAAATCACTGGAGAACAGATATCACCTCACACCAGTCAGAATGGCCATCATCAAAAAGAACACAAATAATAAATGGTAGCGAGTATGTGGAAAAAAGGGAACACTTGTACACTGTTTGTGGGAATGTAAATGGGTACAGCCACTGTGGAAAACAGCATGGAGGTTTCTCAAAAAACTAAAAATACTACTACATACAATCCAGCAACTCCACTCCTGGGTATATAGCCAAAAACCCCAAAAATACTAATTCAAAAAGATACATGCAACCCAATGCTCATAGTAGCATTATTTGCAACTGTCAAGATACAGAAGCAACCTAAGTGTCCATCAACAGATGAATGGATAAAGAAGACGTGGTATATACATACAGTGGAATGCTACTCAGCCATAAAAAAAAGAACAAAATTTTGCCATTTGCAGCAACATGGATGGACTTGGAGGGCATTATGCTAAGTGAAATAAGTCGGTCAGAGAAAGAAAAATACTGTATGATATGTGGAATCTAAAAAATACAACAAACTAGTGAATATAATGAAAAAGAAGCAGACTCACAGATATAGAGAACAAACTAGTGGCTACCAGTGGGGAGGTACAAACTATTGGGTGTAAGATAGGCTCAAGGATGTGTGTTGCACAACACGGAGAATATAGCCAATATTTTGTAATAACGTAAATGGAAAGTAACCTTTAAAAATTGTATTTAAAAACTCACTGGAGAGCTGTAGAAGCAAAGAAGACTAGACCAACTAAAATTACAGAAAGGAAAGAGTCCTTCCAAGAAGAACTGAAATTGGGAGCTGCTTTCTTCTCTGGGGGCATTTTCTGAGTCTGGGCTGAGTGAGAATCAGGCTCAGCTTAGCAGAAGAAAGCTACTGGAAGGCAGGAAAACAAGCAAACATTCTGACAGCCAATCTGGCTGGCATGATGGATTAAGTCTAGTGGAGTCCCAAATGCACAGCTGTTTTCCCTTCAGGACATTTGCTAAGCACTGGGAGAGCTTAAGTTCTGGGGGTTGGTCTAGAAAGACAGAATGAGCTCATTGGGAGACAGAGTCCCACGGGAGGAAGAAGCCAACAACAAACACAACAGACTTCACCCTTGAGTCAACTGAACACAGAGGTAAACTAAGTCTCCTAAAGCTGCAGTCCAGCCCAAACCCAGCTCACTTCCTAACTGCATTGAGATGAGAAGCCCTGGGCAGAGGAAAGAACAGGCACTGGAGGAAAATCATATCAACTTCAGTCTTTACAGTTCTTTATACAAAGTTCAGAAAAGTTTGGTTTGGTTTGGGTTGGGTTGGGGTTTTGTTTTGTTTTGTTTTGTTTTGTTGGGGTTTTTTTGTACATGACATGTGAAAAGACAGGAAAATATAACCAATAATCAAAAGAAGAAATAGGCATTAGAATCAGACTCACAGATAATTCAGACATTGGAGTTAACAGGTAAATATTTTAAAATAATTATTGTAAAAATGTTAAATAAAATAAAGGAAAATATGAACAAAATGGAGGAAACGAATTATTTCAACAGTGAATTGAAATCTGTAGAAAAAAACTAAATGAGTATTCTAGAACTAAAAAATACAGTGTCTGAAACTGAAAATTAATTGGATAGATTTAATAGCAGGCTGCATACAGAAGACAAGATTAATGAACTGGAAGACAGGTCAGTAGAAAATATCCAAACTGGAATGCAGAAATTGAAAAAAATGGATAGAACAGAACAGAGTATGAGAGATATATGGGACAAAGCCAAATGCTCTTGTATACACATAATTGGAACCCCATAATGAGAGGAGAGAGAGAATGGGCAAAAGCAATATTGAAGAGATAATGTCTGAGAATTTTTCAAAACTGATGAAAGACAGCAACCCACAGATTGAGAAATATCAGTAAAATCCAAGCAGGATAAATACAAATAAAATCACACTTAGGCACATCATAATCAAACTGCCAGAAACCAAAAGCAGACAGAGAAAAAAAAAATTACTTTCAAAGTATCAACTTACAGAGAAGGTGGCCAAGGTGGCAGAGTAGAAAGGTCCTGAACTCACCTTCTCCAACAGACACACCAAAATTACAACTACCTAGAGAGCAACTATATATGAGAACAACTTGAAGACTAGCAGAATATATTTTCCACAACTAAAGACATAAAAAAGGAACCACAACGAGATGGGTAGGAGAGGTGGAGATATGGTACAGTCAGGACCCACACCCTCAGATAGGCAACCTACAAATAGAAGGAATATCACAATCACAGAGGTCCTCTCCAAGGAGTGTGGGGTCTGAGTCCCACACTGGGCTCCCCAGCCTGGGGGTCCTACACTGGGAAGATCAGCCCCCAGAATGTCTTTGATAACAAGCAGGGCATATGTTTGGGAAAGCCAGGAGGCTATAGGAAACAGATTCTGCTCTTAAAGGGCGCAAGCAAAATCTCACATGCTCTGAGTCCCAGCACAGAGACAGTAGTTTGAAAGGAGCCTGGGTCAGACCCACTTGCTAATCTTGCAGAGCCTCCCAGAGAGGCAGGAGGCAACTTGGACTTACCCTGAGTACAGAGATGCTGGTGGCAGCCATTTGAGGCAGCTTGTTCTACCATGATAATGAATCCTCCCTCAAGCCCTAACTGTGGGGGCTTACCCACCTTCCAGTGGGCCAGCATCAGCCCTGAGCCCCGCTAGGGCACACAGACTGTGTGGGCACAGGGACTCAGCCCGTCCTTCCAGCAAGCCAGCAATAGCCCTGTGCCCACCCAGCCACACAGCCAATGGCACAGGAAGCCTACCCTGCCCTCCAGTGGGCCTGCTGCTGCCCTGTGAGGCACAGGCTTGCAGCCAGTCAGCCAGGGGCCTGCCTCGCCTACCAGTGCACCCACAAAAATCAGCCCACCACAAAAGAAAGGTACATGTAGCTCACATAGGGGCCCACATGGCATGTAGCTTTGGTGACCAGAGGGGAGCACGCTGCTGGGCCCCCTAGGACACATCTACATACGGCCACTTCTCCAAGATCAGGAAATGTAACCAACTGACCTAACACATAGAAATAAACACATAATTGGGCAAATGAGGAGACAGACAAATATGTTCCAAATGAAGGAACAAGATGGAAACCTCAGAAAAAGGGACGAAATGAAGTGGAGATAAGCAATCTACCTAATAAAGAGTTCAAGGTAATGACCATAAAGATGCCCACTGAACTTGGGAGAAGAATGGATGAACACAGTGAGAATTTCAACAAAGAGTTAGAAAAAATAAAGGAAAACCAAACCTGAAGAATACATTAACTGAATTTTTAAAATATATAGAAGGAACCAACAATAGATTAGATGATACAGAGGAATGGATCAGCATTCTGGTTGACAGAGCAGTGGAAATCATCCAAGCTGAACAGAAAAAAGGAATTTTAAAAAACGAGGAGAGGGAATTCCCTGGTGGTCCAGTGGTTAGGACTCAGTGCTTTCACTGCTGTGGGCCCGGGTTCAATCCCTGGTTGGGGAACTAAGATCCCACAAGCCACGCAGTGTGGCCAAAAAACAAACAAACAAACAAAAACAACAAAATGAGGATAGTTTAAGAGACTTCTGAGACAACATCAAGTGTACTCACATTCACGTTTTAGGGGGTCCCAGAAGGAGAAGAGAGAGAGAAAGGGACAGAGAACTTATCTGAAGAAATAATAGCTGAAAACTTCCCTAACCTGGAGAAGGAAACAGACATCCAGGTCCTGGAAGCACAGAGAATTTCAAATAAGGTGAACCCAAAGAGGTCCATGCCAAGACAAATTGTAATAGGCAAAAATTAAAGATAAAAAGAGAATCTTAAAAGCAGCAAGAGAAAAGCAACTAGTTACACACAAGGGAACTCCCAGAAGGCTGTCAGCTGACTTTTCAGCAGACACTATACAGGCCAGAAGGGAATGGCATGATATATTCAAAGTGATGAAGGAGGAAAACCTACAACCAAGTATACTCTGCCTAGCAAGGTTATCATTTAGACTTGAAGGAGAGATAAAGAGTTTTATGGATATGCAAAAAACTAAGAGTCCAGCATGACTAAACTGGCTTTATGAAAAATGTTCAAGAAACTTCTCAAAGCAGAAAAGAAAAGGCCACAGCTAAAAATATATTATGAAACGAAAATCTCACTGGTAAAGGCAAACATGAAGTAAAGGTAGTAGATCAACCATTATTTATAAAGCTGTTATGAAGGTTAAAAGACAAAAGCAGTAAAATTATCCATATTAACAAGAAGTAGTTGAGGGACGCACAAAAAAAAAGATGTAAAATATGATGTCAAAACACTAAACATGGTGGTGGGGAAGTAAAAATGCAGGGTGTTAGAATGTGTTCAAACTTAAGAGATCACCAACTTAATCATATATATAAGCCTCATGGTAACCACAAGTCACAAACCTAGAAAAGATACATAAAACAACAAATGAATCCAAACATTATTCTAAAGATAGTCATCAAATCACATGGGAAGAGAGCAAAAGAAAGGAATTTTTAAAAAAATACAAAAACAATAAGAAAACAATTAACAAAAAGGCAATAAGTACATACCTATCAAAAATTACTTTAAATGTCAATGGACTGAATGCTCCAATTAAAAAATCAGAGTGGTTGAACAGATTTTTTTTTTAAAGACCCATATATATGCTGCCTATAAGAAGAAGGACATTACATAATGATAAAGGATCAATCCAACAAGAAGATATAACAACTGTAAACACATAAAGCAAATATTAAGAAACATAAAGGTAGAAACTGACAGGAATATAATGAAAGCAGGAGACTTTAACACCTCACTTACATCAATGGACAGATCATCCAGACAGAAAATCAATAAGGAAACACTAGCCTTAAATGACGCACTAGACCAGATTGAATTAATAGATATATACAAACATTCCACCCCAAAACAGCAGAATACACATTCTTTTCAAGTGGACACAGAACATTCTCCAGATAGATCACGTTACGCCACAAAACAAGTCCCAGTAAACTTAAGAAGATTAAAATCATATCAGGCATCTTTTCTGACCACAACAGTATGAGACTAGAAATCAGCTACAAGGAAAAAAACTGCAAAAAAAACCCAAAAACACATGGAGGCTAAACAATATGCTACTAAACAACCAATGGGTCACTGAAGAAATCAAAGAGGAAATCAAAAAATACTTGGGGAGAAATAAAAATGGAAACAAAATGGGGACTTCCCTGGCAGTCCAGTGGTTAAGACTCTGCACTTCCAATGCAGGGGGTGTGGGTTCAATCCCTGGTCGGGGAACTAAGATCCCACATGCCGTGTGGTGTGGCAAAAAAAAAAAGAAAAAGAAAAAGAAACAAAACGATCCAAAATCTATGGGACACAGCAAAAACAGTTCTAAGAGGGAAGTATATAGTAATAGAAGCCTACCTCAGGAAACAAGAAAAATCTCAAATAAGCAAACTAACCTTACATCTATAGAAACTAGAAAAAGAAGAACAAAACCCAAAATTAGTAAAGGGAAAGAAATAATAAAGACCAAAGTGGAAATAAATGAAATAGAGACTACAAAAACAATAGAAAAAATCAGTAAAACTAAGAGCTGGTTCTCTGAAAAGATAAAACTGATAAACCTTTAGCCAGACTCATCAAGAAAAAAGAAAGCCCAAATCAATAAAAATTACAAACGAAAGAGAAGTTACAACTGACACCACAGAAATACAAAAGATGATACAATATTACTATGTACAATTATACACCAATAATATGGACAGCCTAGAAGAAATGGATAAATTCCTAGAAACATTGTTTCCTAACTGAATCAGGAAGAAATAGAAAACATGAACAGACTAATTACCAGTAAGAAAAATCAAATCACTAATCAAAAAAACCCCCCACAAACAAGAGTTCAGGACCAGATGGCTACATGGGGGAATTCTACCAAACATTTAAAGAAAACTTAACACCTGTCCTTCTCAAACTATTACAGAAAATTAAAGAGGAAAAAATGCTTCTGAACTCATTCTAAGAGGCCAGCATCACCCTGATACCAAAACCAGACAAAGATACTACAAAAAAAGAAAATTATAGGCCAAAATCACTGATGAACATAGATGCAAAAGTCCTCAACAAAATATTAACAAATCAAATTCAACAATAAATTAAAAGGATCATACACTATGATCAAGTGGGATTTATCCCAGGGATGTAAGAATGGTTCCATATTGACAAATCAGTCAGTGTGATACACCACATTAGCAATCTGAAGAATAAAAATCATATCATCGTCTCAATAGATGCAGAAAAATCTTTTGACAAAAATCAACATCCATTTATGATAAAAACTACAGAAAGTGGGTATAGAGGGAACATACCTCAACATAATAAAGGCCGTATATGACAAACCTACAGCCAACAACATACTCAAAGGTGAACTGAAAGCATTTCCTCTATGATCAGAAACAAGACAAGGATGCCTGCTATCACCACTTTTATTCAGGATAGTACTGGAAGTCCTAGCCACAGCAATCAGACAAGAAAAAAGAAATCCAATTTAGAAAGGAAAAAGTAAAACTGTCACTGTTTGCAGATGATATGATACTATATAGAGATAATCCTAAAAACTCCATCAAAATAACTATTAGGGCTAATAAATGAATTCAGTAAACTTGCAGAATACAAAATTAATATACAGAAATCTGTTACATTTCTATACACTAATAATAAACTATCAGAAAAGATAAATTAAGAAAACAATCCCATTTACAACTGCTTCAAAAAGACTAAAATACCTAATAATAAATCTAACCAAAGAGGTAAAAGACTTGTACTTTGAAAATTGAAGACACTGATGAAAGAAATTGAAGATGACACAAACAAATGGAAAGATATACCATGTTCATGATTTGGGAGAATTAATATTGTTAAAATGACCATACTCCCCAAGGCAATCTACAGACTCAAAGTAATCCCTATTAAAATATCAAATGCATTTTTCACAGAACTAGAACAAATAATTCTAAAATTTGTATGGAAACACAAAAGACCCTAAATAGCCAAAACAATCTTGAGACAGAACAAACCAGGAGGTATCACACTCCCTGATTTCAAACTATAGTACAAACTACAATAATCAAAACACTATGGTACTGGCACAATAACACACATAGATCAATGGAACAGAATAGAGATCCCAGATGTAAACTCACACTTATGTGGTTAATTAATCTATGACAAAGGAGGCAAGAATATACAATAAGGAAAAACATCCTCTTCAATAAATGGTGTTGGGAAAACTGGACATGCAAAAGAATCAGACTGGTATATTTTCTCATATCATATACAAAAATAAACTCGAAATGGATTAAAGACTTAAATGTAAGATCTGAAACCATAAAACTTCTGGAAGAAAACATAGGAAATACTCTCTTTGACATCAACCTTAGCAATATTTTGTGGGGGGGGGGGGGGTCTGTCTCCTCAGGCAAAAAAACCAAAAGAAAAAATAAACAAGTGGGACTACATCAAACTAAAAAGCTATTGCACAGTAAAGGAAACTACCAATGGAACAAAAAGGCAGCCTACTGAATGGTAAAAAATATTTGCAAACAATATATTCAATAAGAGGTTAATATCCAAAATATACAAAGAACTCATACAACTTAACATCAAAAAACAAACAACCCAATTAAAAAGTGGGCAGAGGACGTGAATAGACATTTTTCTAACGAAGACATACAGATGGCCAACAGACACATGAAAAGATGCTCAATATCACTAATCATCAGGGAAATGCAAATCAAAACCACAATAAGATATCACTTCACCTCTGTCAGAATGGTTATCATCAAAAAAGATCACTAAAAAATGTTGGTAAGGATGCCATGAAAAGGGAACACTTGTGTTGGTGGGAATGTAAATCGGTATAGCCACTATGGAAAACAGCATGGAAGCTCCTCAAAAAATTAATAACAGAACTGCCAATATGATCAAGCAAGTTCACTTCTGAGTATTTACCTGAAGAAAACAAGAACACTAATTTGAAAATATATAAGCACATCAATGTTCACTGCAGCATTATATACAACACCCAAGATATGAAAGCAACTTAGTGTCCATCAGCAGATGAATAAATAAAGATGAGATATATATACAATGGAATATGACTCAGCCATAAAAAAGAAGAAATCATGCCATTTGTGACAACATGGGTGGCTCTAGTAAGTACTGTGCTAAGTGAAATATGTCAGACGGAGAAAGGCAAATGCTGTATGATCTCACTTACATAATCTAAAAAAATAAAACAAACAAATGAAACAAACCAAAAACAGACTCATAGATACAGAGGACAAACAAGTGGTTGCCAGAGGGGAAGAAGATTGGGGGGTGAAATAGGTGAAGGGGATTAAGAGGAACAAACTTCCAGTCATAAATAAGCCATAGGGATGTAATATATAGCATAAGGAATAGTGTAATAACTTTGTATGGAGACCGATGGATACTAGACTTATCATGGTGATCATTTCATAAAGTATGCAAATGTCAAATTACTATGTAGTATATCTGAAACTAACATAATATTGTACATCAATCATATTTCAATTTTTTAAAAAAGCCCCCCAAAAAGTATCAACTTATAACTGACCCTTCAAGAGAAAATATAGAAGCCAGAGACAATGGAATTCTTTTTTTTTTGAAATACTGATTTTTTTAATAGATTTTTTTTAATTAATTAATTAATTAATTAATTTAGGCCGCATTGGGTCTTCGTTGCTGTGCGCGGGCTTTCTCTAGTTGCAGCGAGCCAGGGCTGCTCTTCGTTGCAGTGCACAGGCTTCTCATTGCGGTGGTTTCTCTTGTTGCAGAGCTTGGGCTCTAGGTGCGCAGACTTCAGTAGTTGTGGCACACAGGCTCAGTAGTTGTGGCTCGCGGGCTCTACAGCACAGGCTCAGTAGTTGTGGTGCAAGGGCTTAGTTGCTCCGCAGCATGTGGGATCTTCCCAGACCAGGGCTTGAACCTGTGTCCCCTGCACTGGCAGGCAGATTCTTAACCACTGCACCACCAGGGAAATCCCTTTAATAGATCTTTATTGGAGTATAATTGTTTCACAATACTGTGTTAGTTTCTGTTGCACAACAAAACGAATCAGCCATATGCATAAGCATGTCCCCATATCCCCTCCCTCTTGAGCCTCCCTCCCATCCTCCCTATCCCACCCCTCTAGGTCATCGCAAAGCACCGAGCCGATCTCCCTGTGCTATGCTGCTACTTCCCATTTGACATAAACCACAGCAAGATCTTTTTTGACCCACCTCCTAGAGTAATGGAAATAAAAACAAAAATAAACAAATGGGACTTAATTAAACTTAAAAGCTTTTGCACAGCAAAGGGAAACATAAACAAGACAAAAAGACAACCCTCAGAATGGGAGAAGATATTTGCAAATGAAACAACAGACAAAGGATTAATCTCCAAAATATACAAACAGCTCATGGAGCTCAATAACAAAAAAACAAACAATCCAGCTAAAAAATGGGAAGAAGACCTAAATAGACATTTCACCAATGAAATATTGTTCATTTACAATGTTCTGTTAGTTTCAGGTGTACAGAAAATTGATTCAGTTATTCAGTTTTATATATATATATATACATATATATATGAATATATATAAAATAATATTTATATATATTCTTTTTCAGATTCCTTTCCATTATAGGTTATTACAAGATATTCAGTATAGTTCCCTGTGCTATACAATAGGTCCTTGCTGTTTATTTTATATATAGTAATGTGTATCTGTTAATCCCCAAATCCTAATTTATCCCTCCCCACCCCCTTTCCCCTTTGGTAATCATAAATCTGTTTTCTATGTCTGTGAGTCTATTTCTGTTTTGTAAATAAGTTCATTTGTGTCACTTTTGTAGATTCCACATGTAAGTGATATCATATGATATTTGTCTTTCTCTGTCTGACTTACTTCACTTAGTATGATAAAATAGAAAATGAACAATAGAGAAAATCAACAAAGTTGATTCCTTGAAAATATTAATAAATTCATAAACCTCTAGCAAAATTGATAAAAGAGAGAGAAAAAGAAAACACATTGTCAGTATCAGGAATGAAAAAGGGGACATTAACAGAGCTCCTGTAGACATTATAAAGATGATAAGGCATTATTGTGAAGAACTTAATGACAGCATATTTGAAACTTGGATGAACAAATTCCTTGAAAAAAATGACTTTATCAAAACTGACACAAAAATAAATAGAAAAACTAATTAGCCCTATATCTACTAAAGAAATTTAATTCATAATCAAAATCCTTTCCATAAAGATAATTCTAGACCCAGTGAGTTTAATGAGTGAATTCTATCAAATATTTAAGGAACATAATGCCCATTCTATACAAATTCTCCCAGAAATTGAAGAAGGAGTACTTCCCAAATCATTCTATGAGACTAGCATTACACTGATACTAAAACAAGACAAAGACATTACAAGAAAAGAAAATTGCAGATCAATATTCCTCATGAACATAGAAGCAACAAAATTTTACCAAACGGAATTCAACATGGGACTTCCCTGGAAGTCCAGTGGTTAAGACTCTGAGCTTCCACTGCAGGGGGTGCTGGTTCAATCCCTGGTCAGGGAACTAAGATCCCACAAGCTGCATGGCACAGCCAAAAACAAACAAAAAGAATTCAACAATGTATTAAACAGATTAATACACCCTGACTGAGGTTTACCCCAGGAATGCAAGATTGCGTTAACATTCAAAATTCAAAGAGTGTAATTCACCACATTAACAGAATAAAGGAGAAAAACCATATGATCATCATAATAGAAGCAGGAAAATCATTTGACAGAATCCAACACCTATTCATGATTACCAAAAAAACTTCTCAGCAAACTAGGAATAGAGATAGCTACTGTCAAAAACCAAAAACATGAACAGAAAATAAAAAGTGTTAGTGAGAATGTGGAGAAACTGGAACCCTTCCACTGTTAGTGGAAATGTAAAATGGTGTAGCCACTATGGAAGATAGTATGGAGGTTCCTTATAAAACTAAAAATAGAACTACCATATGATTTAGCAGTCTCATTTCTGAGATATTTATCCCAAAGAATTAAAAGCAAGATCTCAAAGAGATATTTCAGTGCACTGTTATTTAGAGTATCTAAGAGTTAAAAAAAAACTTAAATGTTCATAAATCCACAAATGGATAAACAAAAACTGTGATATATACATACAATGGAATATTATTCAGCCTTTAAGAAGAAGGAGATCCTGTATTATGCTACAGGATGGATAAACCTTGAGGACATTATGCTAAGTGAAATAAGCCAGTCACAGAAGAACAAATACTGCATAATTCCGCTTATGGGAGGTATCTAAAGCAGTCGAACTCATTGAAGCAGAAAGTAGAATGGTAGCTGTCAGGGTCTGAGGGGAGGGGGATACGGGGAGTTGTCCAATGTGTACAGAGTTTCCGTCATGCAAGATGATTAAGTTCTAGAGAGCTGCTGTACAACGAAGTGCATACAGTTAACAATACTGTATTGTGCACTTAAAATTTTGTTAAGAGGGTAGATTTCATGTTTTTTTTCCCAGAATTAGAGCTATAATTGACATATAACATTGTGTTAGGTTTAAGGTGTGCAACATGATGATTTGACTTATTGCAAAATGATTACCTTAATAAGGTTAGTTAATACATCCATCGCTTCACATAGTTACCATTTTTTTTGTTTTGGGGGATGAGAACTTTTAAAATCTAATCTCTTAGTAACTTTCAAGTACATGATACAGTATTCTTAACTGTAGTCACCATACTGTACATTAGATCTCCAGAACTTATTCATCTTATAACGGGAAGTGTGTTCTGACCACCTTTATCCCTTTACCCCATGCCACCTCCTGTCCTTGACAACCACCAATCTACTCTGTTTCTATGAGTTTGGTTTCTTTAGATTCCACATAGAAGTGAGATCATACAGTATTTTTCTTTCTCTGTCTGACATTTCACTTAGCATATTACCCACCTGTTGTCACACATGGCAAGATTTCCTTCTTTCTTATGAATGAATAATATTGCATTGTGTATTTTTGTGTGTGTATACACACACATACATATACAATACTATACACATATAATATATACACAATACATATATGTTATATATGATATATATGAGTCACAAATATATATGTCACATTTTCTTTATCCATTCATCCATCGTTGTGCATGTAGCTTTGTTTCCACATCTTGACTATTGTAAATAATGCTGAAATGAACATGGGGGTGCAGATATCTCTTTGGGATACTGATTTCATTTCCTTTGAACACATACCCAGAATTGGACTTGCTGAATCAGTAGATTTCATGTAATTTGGTTTTTAACCACCTTAAAAAAAAAAAAAAGATGGGGGGGAGGGATATAAAAGGCACAAGCCATAAAGCATGAGATTGAGAACATGGATAACATTAAAATTAACAACTTCTGTTCATCAAAAGACATTACTGAGAATAAAAAGCAGGCTTAAACTGGTTGGAGGCACCTATAAAATATATAATTGTCAAAGGACTCATAACCAGAAAATATAATAACTCCTATAAATCCAAAAGAACAAAATAACTCAATAGGAAAATGGGCAAAATATCTGAACAAACACTTAACAAAACAATACAGTCAAGTGATCAATAAATACATAAATAAATGCTCAACCTCACTACTCATCAGGGAAATGCAAATTAAAATCAGAATGAAATGCTACTACATGTTCATCGATACGGTTAAAATTTAAAGCACCGACAATATCAAGTGTTGACAAAGTTATGGGACAGGTGAAAGAGTGCAAACTGGTAAGCACTTTGAAAGATAGTTTAGCAGTATATACTGAGACTGAATGTGTCTACTCTGCGGTTCAGCAATTCCATTCTTAGATATTTATCCAACAGAAATGCATACAGTTGTTCACCAAAAAAATCTTATAAGAGTGTTCATAGCAGTGTTTATTTTTAATAACCTGAAATAGCCCCAATGCCCAGCAACAGTAGCACAGATAGATAAAGCATGGTGTATCAACCACAGAATATTACTCAGCAATGAGAATAAATGAACTATTACAGTCAACAAACGGCTGAATGGCACAAACATGATGGTGTTTGAGAGAAAGAACCCAGACACAAAGGAGAAGCTATCAGATGATTCCATTTACACAAAGTTCAAATCCAGACAAACCTAATCTTTGGACTTAGAAATCAGAACAGTGGTTCCTTTTGGAGAGGAGTAGGTAGAGATGGTCGGGTTAGGAGATGAGGGGAGCCCTGAGTGCTGGTAATGTTCTGTTTCTTAATACAATGGTGGTTATATGGGTATATGTTTACTTTCTGAAAATTCACCAAGCTGAAAACCCTTTTGGTTTGTGTGTTTTTCGTTATGTATGTTATACCTCAAGAATTAAGTTTATTTTTAAAAAGAGAAAAGAATGTACCTTATCAGATATATGATTTGATATACAAAGGCAAACAGTGTTGGGTGGATGAGTGAATGAGTGGATGGACAGTTGATGGATGGATGGATGGACAGACTGCTGAATGGACAACTGGAAAGACTCACATCTTGTAATACTATCTGAGCAAAGACAGCTGCTGTGGCCTGAAACCCCCACCCCCCAGGATATGAGGTTATGTTCCTCTTATGTTCTAACAGGGCCAGGGCCAGGAAGGGCCATGGGGCATGGCTGAGCTTCAGCAGGACCATACCAATGGTGTCACCAGAGAGCTTCCAAGCCTTGACGTCCCGGTCCTGGCCAGCACTGATAACCAGCTGGAGGCTGTCCACATACAGGATGTCTGCCACACTATCCAAATGGGCCTTCCAGGTAATCAGAAGCTTGGGCGGAACCAGGGAAATGGTCTGGCCAGCCTCAACCTACAGGGGACAGTGCAGGAGAATTCATTATACCAAGACACAGGCTCATCAGAGGGCACCCAGGACTGGAGGCAGCAGAGCCCTCTGGAAGGAGCTGGGACATGGGCCAGGGTTCTAGTTCTAGACACATTCCCACATGAAGTTTCTGGTGACCTTAGGTAAGTCCCAGCACTTCTCTGGCCCTCACTGGTCCCTTTGGTAAGATCATCAAAAACACTGCATATTGCTGCATTGTTTACCAGCCACCCGTATACAGATTATTCCATTTGAGCATCACAATAACCTTACAGGATGTGTATAAGTCTCACCACTGCACAGAGGAGAGAAGGGGGAGTCAGAGATATTCAGTAACCGGCCCAAAGCCACACAGCTAGAAAGTGACAAGAACCCAGGTCTTTTTCTCAAGTTGTTTAGTTGGGCACCAGGCGTAGAATAGGGTGAGTAAGGGGGTGATATATCACATTGCACTATGAGAGAATAAAACTCTACTTAACTGGAAAATGAGTGCAAATACACAAGACCATTCTCAAATAAAACAAGATTAATGAAGGAGGATGTGTTTTACCATGTTCAAGTATGTTAAGTCACAATAATAAAAACTAAGCAGAACAATGGAAGACAATAGCTCAGAAATCAACCCAAATATATATTTAAAACGTTGGTAAATGATAAGAAAGGTAGGAAAAATGGTGGTAACAGAGAACAGGACTCAACAGTGCTGGAATTCCTGATAAACTAAGTAGTGAAACTTAAATCATTACCTTATATCTTACAACTAAATAAACACTAGAAGAATCCTTTTTAATGAAACATAAAATAAAATGAAAATAAAACATCGAAAAGAAAGTATGAGTGACTACTTATCACTGAATAAGAAAGTGATGAGCGACAGGAAATAGCACAATGGGAAGAAAAATTAACTTGACAACAAAAATATGTTATAATTTTAAAGTCATCATAAATGAAATTAGAAGGCAAATGACAAATTGGGGGGAAATATTTGTAATACATATGACAGGCAATGAGTTAATATCTTTCAATATATTTTAAAAAGATTATATCATGATTTTATAAATGATTATTTTATCATTTATAAAAGATGGTTACCACAATAGAAAAATGGGCCAAGGGCATGAAGAGGCAATTCACAAAATTATATATGGCCAATAAAATGAGGACAGATGTCAACATCACTAACAAGCAAACATTTTAATTAAAATCAAAAGAAACTGTATCTAAAAATCAACTGAAAGTTTTTTTTTCACTTTAAACATTTTTTTATTGAATGTCTTCTCTAAGCAAGGCACTCTGATAGACCCAGGGGACACTTACTCAGATAACTACTGCTAGAAATAAAAACCTTATGTTGTCAAGGATAAAGCAAAACAGGCTAATAAAGTGCAAACCTGTATAAACTTTCTGGAATGCAGTTTGGCAGTACACATTAAAGGCCTTAGATTTATGTTCTTTTACATACTACTTCCTTGGTATAAATTACCAGATGCGTAGATAAACAACTACAAACAAAGACTTGTGAAAAAGAGTATTTGCTCTATCATTTCTATAGCTTTTAAACACAGTTTTATTGAAATACATTTCACATGCAATTTACCCATTTAAAGCGCTGGCTTCAATGGTTTTTAGTATTTTCACAGATTCTGCAACCACCATCATAACCATTCATCACCAGTTGACCTATATCCTTGTCAACATTTGGCATTGCCTGTCCTTTCAGTTTTAGTCATTCTGGTAGGTGTGTAGTGGTATCACCTTGTGGCTTTAATTTGCATTTTCCTGATAACTAAGGAAAAGATGTTCAACTTCACTACTCATCAGGGAAATATCAAGTGATTTTTAACTATGTAAATGCATTACCTACTCAAGAAAATACATAAATATTTTCATTATTTTTTTAAAAGCATTCATGACTCCAGGGCCTTCATTACAAAGATCAAAGCCCATGGAAGGTGTGTATATGTGTGTGTGTGTGTGTACATGTGGGTGTATTTGGTGTGTGCATACTTGTGTTTTACGGGTCAACGGTGACTTCTGGTTAGTAGAAACTTTTCCATATCAACCAGACAATCTTGAACAGAAAACATAAAAGATTCAGAGTCTCAGTACGGGAACCATGGTCCCAGCTCGCTGGTGGGGCTCAGAGGCACTATTCTGAGCAACTGTCCAGGAATCTTCCTACCTTTTTCTCCTCCGAGGGACTGTAGTTTGGGAGGCTGATCTGAATCCGTTTAGGAATTAAGAATGGAAACTTGTTTATTTTACTAGGATGGGTTGGCTGCTTGTCAGTAAGTCTGCAGTAATCCTCGATGTCCCAGATCTAGGCACAAATTGTGGATTAGTGGCCCAGCACTCCTTGAATCCAGGTCACTCTGGGGGCCCCTCCCAGACCATGTCTCTTCACTTTAGGGGGATAGTTCTTACTCACACCTCTGAGATACCCAGACACTCAGGGCCGGAAGGGGCCCACGGGATCTTCTAGCCCAGACCCTGAGCTAGCATGTAGGGAGGGTGTGAGTGACCCAAGGTCAGGACGCTCTCGCCTCATGTCACCACCAAGCACAAAATCAGCTCCTGAGACAGCTGATCACAGATCAGATGCACGGCTGGGGGTGAGGGAGTTGCAGGAAAAGAATGATGGAGCACAGGACCCACGGGGAAGGCTTCTTAGAGGGGCCTCCTGACCAAGCCCTCCCTCATTTCACTGGGCCCACGAGAGCAGAAGAGGACTCCTCTAGGTAACCCAACCCCACTGCCCACTGTTTTACAAGTGCAACCAGTACCCAGAAGGTGTAGGGACTAGGCAAGGGCCACATATGGCAAAGAGGTGGCCAGAGCTTGGCTGATGCCAGTCCCTCAATCTCAACGCCAGTGCTTCCTCACCTTGATGTGTCCTTTACAATCCCCTGTGACAAGAATCCAGTCATTTTCATCAGTGGCCATGGCACCCACCACCACATCCCCTTTGTCTTCAGCGTCCACGGGGAACTTCCCCAGCAGGCCTCCGCTCCCGTGGATGGACCAGGCATAGATGTAGCCGTCCATGCAGCTGCTCAGCAGGGCAGCCGTGTGTGGCAGGCGAGGCCTGCTCTGCAAGAATATTATCTGTGCAAGAGAGGTGATCCCGCTCAGCGGTGCTGGGAGCTGGAGCTCACCCTGGCCGCTGTCACAGGTACTGAGGGGCCTGGGCAAGGAGCCACACCCACCTGGTACCCCAGTTTCCTAGATGCCCAGTGAGAATGGTGATGGGATACCACCTTTCCTACCTAGCTGGTGACCAGGAACATTTGGCCAGACTATGAGCTCCTTGAGGACAGGGATTTGTGGGGTTTTTTGTTGTTGTTCACTACTTTATCCTCAGCAGCAACTACAATGCTGCCTGACACATCATAACTGATCAATGAATGGTTATTGAATGAAGACATACAAGTTTGATTTGTCCTAAGGCTCAAACAAGATTTTCTAAGACCTGACCTCAACTCAAAGCGATGTGGTGAACAAACTCATTCCCCTTCATATATATCTACAGTGAAATGCCGTATTTGCCAGCCAATCACCAAGAAAGCATTTTAACCAAATTCTTCCTCAAGTCTTGGTTGGATCATGCCCTTTGCTAAATCTCTGCTCTGCTCACTTTCACCTTACACATCACTCCTGTGGCCCCCACCCTGCATGGTTAGCATGAGAAGAGAGTTGCTTGCCTGGTACCCACCATGTGTGAGGCAGAGAGAGCACAGTCAGGGGTAGAGCGAGTCAGACCTGGCACGAGAAATTGGAGGCTTCCCCACTCCTGCTAAATCAAAAATTCCAGTGTAGTAGCTTATGTGTCCCCATGTTGCCAACAACAACAAAATTTTTGATTATCCTTATTGCCATAGAGACTCAAAACAAAATACTCAGCCTGTGTCCCGTTGACCCAGGTTCCAGGGTCACAAAACCAGGAGTCTCTAAACCAGAGACAAAGGGCAAGCAAGTATTTTCCCATTTTACATAAGTGTACTTTGCACACTGTACAAAATGTGGACAGCACAGATGAAAAGAAATCAAAATCAACCACAGAATCCCAATACCCAGAAATAGCCACCATTAAGATTTTAATGCATTTCCTTCCAGCTTTTTTCTAATTACATTGTCTATAAAGACTTTTATCATATCTTTTAAAATTATGAAATATACATGCAAGAATAGACAAATAAGAGAACTATATTCAATATCCTGTGATAAACCATAATGGAAAAGAATATGAAAAAGAATGTATATATATATATATATATGTATGTATGTATAACTGAACTACTTTGCTGTACAGTAGAAATTAACACATTGTAAATCAACTATACTTCAATAAAATAAACTTTAAAAATAAATAAAATTTCATTTAAAAATAATAAAGTGAAATTCTATTAAAAAAAGAATAAACAAATATACTAATGGAATAATAGAGAGGGTCCAGAAATAGATTACAGAAGACTACGATATATAATGATGATAGAGATTTTTTTTCCTCCTTGGCTGCTTGCAGATCAGCTGCCATCATGAACGACACAGTAACTACCCGGACCAGGAAGTTCATGACCAACCAACTACTTCAGCGAAAACAAATGGTCATTGATGAGAAGGCAACAGTACCTAAGACAGAAATTCGGGAAAAACTAGCCAAAATGTACACGACCACACCTGATGTCATCTTTGTATTTGGATTCAGAACCCATTTTGGTGGTGGCAAGACAACTTCTTTGGCATGAATCACGATTCCTTGGATTACACAAAGAATGAGCCCAAACACAGGCTTGCAAGACATGGCCTGTATGAGAAGAAAAAGACCTCAAGAAAACAGCGAAAGGAACGCGAGGACAGAATGAAGAAAGTCAGGGGGACTGCAAAGGCCATTGCTGGTGTTGGCAAAAAGAAGGAATAAAGATTCTTCAGTAACTGTATCTGCAGTGATTGTGCAGATTTTTCATGAGAGGATTAATAAGCTAGGACCTTTTATATAATGATGATAGAATTTCAAGCCAGTGGAGAAAGATAAACTATTCAATAAATGGTATTTGAACAACTGTCTACCAATTTAGGAAAAAAAAAAATTAGATTTATACATCACACCATACTCAAAATTACTTATACAGGACAAAAAGCTGACTAAAAATATATAAAATTATAAATGTCTAGAAGAAAATATAACAAAAATTTCTGTGATCTTGGGATAAACAATGCCTTTATTGTCACAAAGGAAAATAACAAAGATGGCTAGATAAAAATTAAAACCTCAATGTGATACCACACAGATGAGGCAGATGAGGCAGATGAGACGAAAATATTTGCAAAGGATTCATTTCCAGAGCATATAGACATCTCCAAGAAATTAATAAAAAAAAGAAAGGAAAATGATACGAATATATATTTATTCCACTGAAGAAATGCAAATGTCTAACAAATATACAAAAAGCTCAATATCACCAATAATCAAAGAAATATCAAAAGACAATGCTATTTTCCACCTACCAGACTGGTAGAAGTGAAGAAAAGGCTGATGTCTAGAATTGGCTTAGTGTGAGGACAAAGGCAGACTCACGTACTGTTAAGGGAATGTAGATCATCACAGTCTTCCTGGAGATAAAATTGGCTTGATCAATCAAAACATAAACTGTGCACAATTGGTGATCCCTCAATCCTACTTCTAGGAAATCTAGCATAACCTGCAGAGATAAACCTATGAAGAGTCTCAACTGCACCATTGTTTACAATAGCAAAAAACTAGGAACAACTTCAATGTGTATCAATTGGGCTTTCATTAAATAAATTATGGCAAATTCAAGGAAATACACTGCAGCCAGGGGCAGAATTACCACTGAAGTTCACAAAACTCAAGGCCAAGTAAAATCAAGGTCAAGTTCAAAGCTCTTCCAAGGTCATGGGAAGAACTAGCAACATGCAGTGACTACTGTAACTTTGTCAACTTTGTAAGTTTTGAAATATGCTATCATTTCTTTTCTCATTCTAAATAAATTTTCACTTTTGTATCTAACTTTATATTCGTAAGTTTGTGTTATTTTTCTTATACGTGCCTCCCAAATTGTGTAAGTTCCAGGCTCTAAAAAACCTAGATCCGCCCCCTGTATGAAGCTATTAAAAAGAATGAAGTAGATAGAGTTATATGTACCGAGAGGAAAAGTTGTCCACTGTACATTGCTAGGTTAAAACAAACAAAAAAAAGGCAAACAGCTGAACTACAGTCTCAAGCACTCCCAGTTTTATTTGAAAACCAAAGCTATACTTGTGTATATATAGCATATAGACATACAAAAAATACATCTCAAAGATGCACACAATTTTTATAGTAGTCATTATTTATCATTTTTAAGGAAAATTTAAAAATTTTGTCATAAGCATTCTCCAGATCCTTAAGTGTTCTTCTAAAACATGATTCCTCATAGCTACACAGAATTTACCAAAAAGATGTGCCATGAAGCTCTCCCTTTTCTGAACTGGGGAAAAGCTGAGCTTTCCTTCCCAAAGCTTCCTCCACCAGCCCTGGGACAGCTAAAGTGGGCAGGCTGGAGGTGACTGAGCAGAAAGGACTGTGGCTGGGAGCACATGGGCAGGGCTGTGTGGCCAGTGTCAGGAGCGGGCACAGAGAAGAGGGGCACAGCGCAGGACAGAGCGGGACCCGGGTGGCTGGGAGGCAGAACCAACACTATTCCTTTTGCACTTTGCACCCAGCCCCGGAAACCTCTGACGTAGTCCCCTGCCCAGTTTGGAAAGAGCAGCCAGACTGAAGTTGGGCATTCCAGCCTCACTCAGTCGAGGGGTCTCAGACAGTTCTCAACCACAGGGGACCAAATGTCTCCCAGCAGGCCCTTCAGAGGAAGCAGAGGTTACACCCAGGCTAGGTTTCATACCTTTCAGAGCAATTCGCCACTCTTCACCTCTTTGGTCCTTTACTACTAGGGAGAGCTTGGGGTTCATCTACAGACTGTCGGGGCACAGCTGCGCCTGGATCCACATCCCTGCCTCCTTCCCAGGTGGGAGACTGCCATACCGCACAGCCTTCTGAGATGGCCAAGCAGAAATGGTGGGAAGGAAGACCTGACAGGCAAGACCTCCACCCCAGGTATCCTTGTCCTAGCCCACCCTCACCCCACTAAGGAAAGGCTGGGACCAAGGGTGACCCACCAGCTCTGGACCCTCTCCAGGGCACCATCCTGAGAAATTTCACTCTGTCTGCTGCTCAGGTCCCCAGAGGGAAAGGACTTTACTGCTTAAGGAGCAGTGGGGGTGGGAGGCAGAGCACTTAGAAGCCAGAGGTGAGGGTCAGCATCAGAGATGGGCCAGCATCAGAGACGGTGACTGCCAGTCACACATGCACACACACGCACACACCCCCCTCTGCCAGCCGTGGTGCCTGAAATCTCACCAACAGACTTTCAGTCCTTCGCATGCAACTCTCCAATTAAAAATTCACCCAAGATTCATGATACAAATCCATATTACACACAGACCATTTGGTAAAAAAATATCTATAGGCACATGTATACATTGCAACATGTTTGTGCACTTGTATAGGAACAGGAAAACAGGTCTTAAGAGTGACTAGACCTCTGGAGATTGAGGAAGGAGTCAGTCATTCTTTTCCTTTATACTCTCCTATAAGGCTTTAGTTTTCATGAAGGACATAAATCACTTTCTGATTAAAGGGAGAGGGAGAGCTGCTGCTGCCTCCGCCGACGCCGCCACAGCTGCCGCAGCCTCTGGGAGCCTGGAAAAGGGGAACAGTGAGCGGGCAAATGACTTACTCCCCGGGCAGAGGAGGCGGCGGCGGCGGGGGGGGTGAGGCGGGGGCGCTGCTGCTTTGGGGGCAGGCGTCGGTGGTCCACACCAGCCAGGCCAGATAAAAACAAGGAGGAGAAAGAATGACCAAAAGCAGGGAAAAGTGGGAAAAGTTCAAAAGAAGGATAAGACATAACAGAATCTGAGATTCCCAGCAGGAAAAACAGTCTTGTTGCTGCCCGGTCTGCAGTATCTAGTAAAATAAATGTGCCAGTCCCTCAGCCCATAGTGAAGAAGACAAACGGCAAAATTCTTCCAGGTTTAGCGCCAGCAATAATAGAGAACTTCAAAAACTACCATCTTTAAAAGATACCTAGGAGGGGAACTGCTGGCTTGTATGTTTCTCCCCAGTGTGACCTAGTTCTGGAAGGAAGCTACGGCTGCTGAATTTTGAGGGTTCCCAGGGCCCCTTCAGTCTTGGCTGTGGACTCCTTGTCCTCATCCATTGTGGGGTACAGACCCCTTCTGCTTTCAGCTGCTGTTCTCAGATACCGTCGAATCTGTCATTTCTTTTAGTCAGCACAGCTGCTTTATAGTCTGTGTCAGATAATACCAACATCTGAAGTCCTTGTCACATTTTGCTCATGATGTCTTATTTCCTTGTGTACCTGACTATTTTTTAGTGTATGCTGGTCACTGTACTCAAATATTTGAAATAAATTGAAACCTAGGATGAAAAAAAAAAAAAAAAGAGAGAGAGGGGGAGAAGTGCTCTTTCTTGAACATTCCAAATAAGGTCTCCTGTGAGGGCCTTTGTGCCTGCTGTTCCCCCTGCCTGGATAACCCTCCTTCCAGATAACCACAGACTTCACGCTCTAAGCAAATGCCACCTCCTCCATGAAGCACTCCCTGACCTCCCTGTTAAAACGGCAGCGCCCTCTCCACCACCCATGCTGTTCTCACTACCCTCGGCCCAGTTTTCTTACCCGCCCAAGCACTGAACTTGCTCGCCCTGTGACCCACCATCTATTTCACTCACTGGTTAACTGTCAGTCTCACCCCAACTAGAACATCAGCTCCATGAGGGCACGGGTTTTTGTCTCCTCTATTCACGGCTACCTCCCCAGTACCTGGCATGTGTAAATGCTCAGCTAACAACTGTCTATGCCCTGACGGGACTAGGTCACCAACCCAGGAGGTCAGGCTTTGAGTCAGCCATTTCGGTCAGATTCACAGATTGAAAGGGATGGGGTCTGCTGCTTCCAGGAATCCATCTTTTCAATACACTCACCCAGGTGCACAGAAATGTAGGTACAAGGATGTGCAATGCCGTGCTGCTCATAAAAGTTAAAAACTGGGACTAACCTACTTGTCTATCAATGAAAGACTGGCTTCATAGTTTATGATACATCCAAACTATGGGGCACTATGCAATCATTTAAAAGAATTTTTAAACTTAACAAAGGAATAAGCTGAATCTAAATTACTAATGTGAAAACATATCCATAATATATAGTTCAATTTAAAAAACAAATGGAGGACTTCCCGGGTGGCACAGTGGTTAAGAATCCGCCTGCCAATGCAGGGGACACGGGTTCCAGCCTTGGTCCAGGAAGATCCCCACATGCCGCAGAGCAATGAAGCCCGTGTGCCACAACTACTGAGCCTGTGCTCTAGAGCCCACGTGCCACAACTACTGAAGCCCGCACGCCTACAGCCCGTGCTCTGCAACAAGAGAAGCCACCGCAATGTGAAGCACACACCACAACAAAGAGTAGCCCCCGCTCCCCACTACTAGAGAAAGCCCGCGCAGCAACGAAGACCCAACACAGCCAAATAATAATAACAATAATAATAATAATAAAAACCAAAGATAAGCAGTAGCTTGTAGCACTCACAAAAAAAAAGTTGTTTAAAAAAAAAAAGGCAAATGGACATAGCTATAATTTTACATCATTGCCCTTAAAAAAAAAAAAAGACAAAGCTAAACCAGTCTGTTAGCAGTGTTTGTGACTACTGCTGTTGGGATGAGATGGAGTACACGGTGAGAAATAGGGACCTTTATTTTTTGCTTTACACATATCTCTATTCTTTTTTTTTTTTAACCAATCAGCATTTCTACTTTTAAAAGTTTTGGGGTTTTTTTAAAGGCATTTTTTTAAAAGAGAGGAAAGCACATTCAGAACCTGGAAGAGAGGAAGTCCAGCCACTGGAGCTCTCTGCTCCACCTTATAGGACCCAGTCCCGCAGGACACCGCTCCCCTGTTCTCGAGTCCCCGGTCCCCTGGAGCTGGGCCATGGGGCAGACCTGCCGAACCCTACAACTATGAATTGTATTCTCACTGGACTCGTGGTAGGGACTTAGGAAACCCATAGAGTCTCTGAATTACCCTATCTTTGCAGATTAAAGCTGGAAGGGACCTTAGAGGCCACCTCGCCCGGGGTGACAGCACAGGGAGATGCGTCCAGGGTCAGAAAGGGGAAAGGTACAGGAGGAAGGGAGAAGAACAGAGATGACCCAATCCCCACTCACGTGTCATGCAAAACTCAGGAGGGCATTTTAACAGTGGGTTCTGGAAATGCCACCTCTCCTACCTTCCAGTCCAGCCCCCCAAACAGGAGGGCACACTGTTCACCTCCCTAGACAGCCCCCCACACTGGAGACCTCCCCCCAAACAGCGGCCCTGAAGCCAAGATCCTGAGTGCTACCATCATCTCCAACATGCCTCTCCGGGCCCTGGGGAGAACCAGGCTGGGCCCCCGTGCCCCCGGGCCCCCAGGCTCCCAGGCGCTGCGTTTCCCGGCCGCATCCCAACTGTCCAGCCCCTACCTCACAACCCAGACCCTGCCTGAGCATGGCCAACCTTCTCCACCGATGCATTGGACTGCAGCAATAGCTTCTTGTGGAATTCCCCTTTTCTCCTTTCAGCCTCTCTGAAAACTGACGGTCTGCCATGGGGTGATCTTGACCGACTGAGGCTGCTGGCGCTGAGAGGTTTCTGAAAAGCAAAATGGGCCTCCCAGGTCAGCATGAGAAGGTCTCTGGGGAACAGAGACAGAGGCAGATGCTGAAAGAGCAACCACCCCAGCCCCACTCAGTAGATACACCCTCCTGTGAAAGGTACTGTGAAAGCTGCGTGTCTAAAGGATCCTGGGCGTAAAGACACTCTGACGCTGGGGAGTCTCCATTTTAAGTTACTGGCAGCTTCTGCTCTCAGGGCAGAGACTGGAGTTGTCCTTTGGGGAAGGCCCCTTCTTTGTCCTGGAAGAGAGAGTCTGGCTAGAGGTGAGGATAAAGGGGTGTGTATACCTCTTGCTCTAGAAGATGTGAATGCGGTGGTGCAACCCTGACACTTCGAGGATGGTATGAGAGCCTCAGAGCGACAGACATATGTGCATCTCACAGCAGAACTGTGTCTGGCAGGTCGTGTGGGTCTAGGTGTGGACTGCCCTATGCCGCACAAGCATCGTGTGTCTGGGGAAGGTGGGGTTTCTCATTCAAGCCCGGCTCCCCGGAATGGGAATCAGACTTCGGTTGCTGAGACAATCTGACTGGTCCCTCAAGCCCCTCACGAGAGATCACTGTTTTCGCTGCTGAGGGTCAGAGGCCAAAGCACCCTGTGTGAGTAGAGAGGGTAGCTCCCCTGCTCTTCCTCCCTACTCCCCCCAAAACAGGACCATCAGTCAAGCCTGGAAAGATTAATCTGGGGCAGAGGCCAGGGCTCAGAGTGGGAGGGAAGTGGTTGCTGCATCTGGGCCTCAGGCCCCTGGAGCCTGTTCTCGGGAGTGAGACGGCTTGTTGGACGAGGCGGCCGGGTGGCTCATCTCTGCCTGGGCGACAGGAGCCCGAGGATGGAGAAAGGCTTTAAGCCCCAGCCATAGGTTCTCCGGCTGGTGTTCCCTCTGGTCCTGCACCCGAGCCTGCAGACACTGGGTCTGTACTGGCCGCGCTCCGGGAGGGGACAGGGCCCAGGCTCGAGGCAGCGGTGGGCCTAACTGGGGAGGGACCCCTGGCCAAGGCACCTCCTCGGGTGGCGGGGGGTTGGGGGCGGCCACCTGCAGGGGCACCGGCCCCGCCGGCTCCTTGTCTCTCGGGCGTGTCATCACTGGGGGTGCTGACATCAGATTCCGCCGCAGGTTGGCATTGGCCATGGCCCTGGAGCTGGGGCCCGGGGTCTGCGTGTGCAGTTTGTGTGCCCACTTCTGCTGCTTGGCGCAGGGCTTACTGGGCCTGCGGCTCTCAGTCGTGGTGCAGTCATCCGCGTCCTGCACCTGTGCCGGGGAGGGAACCGCCCTGAGGCGCTACCGAGCACATCCCGGAGGGGAGGGAGGCCTCGCCACCCAATGCCAACACCACAGGGCCCTCCAGGAGCCCCGGGGGTTTGTTTCCCAGAAACCCTGTACCCTTAACGGCATCGAACCAGAGCTTAGAAGCCTGTCCCCGAGCCACCATTCATGCCCTGAGCATCCACGGGCAGGAGATGGGGCCCATGAGGGACTCCATCTCCCCATCTGTAAAGTGAACAGTGCTTTCCAAGTATTTTTGAGGTATTTTTTAATCTGAAGGGAAACTCCAAAGTGTAAAATAGATAAAAAGCTGAAGTGCTCTGGAGAAGCCGCTGTAATAGCCTCCAAGCATCTCTCCACAACATGTTTGGAAAACTACTGGACGGGGTGACCCCGAAGGCCCCTTCCGGCTTTAATCTGCAAAGATATGGTCATTCAGAGACTGTATGGATTCCTAAGTCCTACCAAGAGCCCAGTGAGACCAGAGCAGTAAGCTGTAGTAGCGATGGGTCAGAAGTGAGCCACCTTCAAGGAGACAGTAACCTCAGGAGAACAGAACTAGCACCACCAGGCTCTGGAGTCAGACTGCCTGGATTTGGATCTATTACTTCTTGGCTGTGTGACCTTAGGCGAGATGCTTAACCTCTCTGTGCCTTTAGTTTCCTCATCTGTCAAATGAGGATAATTATAAAAACTACCACCTACGTCCCTAGCTCCCAACCTCCTCCAGAACAAGCCACCACCATTCCCTCCACTTCCCAGGGTGTCCCCTACCCACCCCCAAGCCCTACGTGGTTCTGGCCCACTGCTGAGAGAGAAGGAAGAGGACAGCTTGTTTCTGTTGACCTTACCCTCTTGGGCAGCGAGGGCAAGGGGCTCTGAGAGGCGTTGAAATGGAGGATGGGCCTGAACATGCTGATGTTCCAGAAGAGGATGTCCCCATTGTAGGAGGAGGTCCCAAGGAACTGGTTCTGGTACCTGGCCATGCTCAGGACATCCTCCGTGTGGAAGGTCTGCCAGTGGTAGCACAAGAGCACCGGCTTGGTCTTGTGGAACCTGCACACATGGCCAGAGGCAGAAGGGCTGAGAGCTCAGCCTTATTGGTCTCCTGGGAGACCATCAAGGCCTCTAGGACGTGGAGCGCTGACCCAGAGGAGGACACTCCAGAGGAGGTGTAGATCAGGGTTGAAGCTCTGCCCTGCTGACTGCATTTACTAAGCACCTACTATGTGCCTGCTATAAAGGTCTGGTCCTAGGGGCTTTATGTACACTAATCTTACAGATTTGCCCCATTCAGACACCTGAGTAAGGATTCAGGTTGAAAGAAGGGGAAACCATGGCCCTAGAAAGGCCCTCTGAAGAGGAAGGGACCCTGCACATGCTGTTCCCTCTGCCTAGAACGTCCCTCCTGTCCCTAGCCCCTCACTGCTTCACTGAGACCCCTCCTGCTCACTCTTCAGATCCCACTCCACCCATGACATCCTCAGCTGACCCTTTTCTGATGGCCCCTGAGACTAGATCAGATTTCTGTCCCCTCCCCATAGAAACCTGTACTTTTTTTTTTTCATAGCACTCAACAGACTATCACAAATGAAGTTATTTGATTAGTGTGTGCCTCCCCCTGGGAGCTCCAGGAGGAGCTTCAGGAGGATGAAGACTCCATATTCTTGCTTACACCCATCCCCGGCACCTAGTACAAAGCCTAGAACATATCGGCTGCATGGAGTGATGAATAAATGGACAGATGAGTGGGTGAAGCAATAGACATCACCCAGCACTAATTTCCTGCTTGGTGTTCCAACCACCAGCAAAGCTAGGAATGGAGGAACCCATCTGAAGTAAAGAGAGAACAGTTAGCTGCCCTCACCTCCCACGTGCACCCTGGCTACTCACGTAAAATAAGTGATTCTCTTACTCCATCCGGTCATGTAGAACACTTTGTTCATATGGACAATCCCACTAATCTGTTGAAGATGAAAGAAGACAGAACTCTAAGGTACCTCAGAGGAAGTGGCTCCAGGCCCCAAATGTCTTCCTAATTATACCAAGCAAGAAATCAAAACTCCCCATAATGATGAGAATTCCCTAGAGGTGATACCACCATATTTTTTTCAGAGTGCTCTCACATCCCATTATCCATTTGATGGACTTGGAGGGGGCAGATTGGGTAGGTATCCATGTCCATCCTATAGGGGGATAGCAGGGAAACAGACAAGTGACTTGGCTAAGGTCAAACGACTGAGTGATAGGATCTGGACCAGTCCTCTAAATCCCCGGCTTCTTGGCCAAGTGCTCCTTCTGAGTTGGTTAAAGGACTGTGTCACAGGGGTTACTAATGGGCGCAAGTCCCAAAGTGGGACTGCTGGCTTTGCACTTTGTCACACCCACAGACCATCCCTATAACCCTGGCAGTCATTTCCCAAATAGGGGTACGGGTGGCTCTGAATCATGTGACCCCACTGCTAGCAATGCCATCCAAAGCTCTAAGATGTAGGGTAAGAAGTGCTAACACACCAAAAGAGCAAGAGTAGCTAACATCTGTAGAACACCTATGAAGGACAGGCCCTGTTACCTGTCTTCATTTTTTGCACAAGGACACAAAGGCTCAGGCAGGCACGAGGCCAGGCAGTCTGTGTGCACAGCCTTTCAGAGAGGCATGGACAATAGCATGTCCCAGGGTCACAGGAGCTGTGAGGGGCCCCCAGGCCCCAGCTGATGGACCAGACTGACCTCCATCTGGTCCGGGTTGGGGAAGGTCAGCAGGCATTCACCAACGCTGTAGTTCCACATCTTCATGGTGCCGTCACGCAGACCCGTGAGCAGGCACGCCTCTGACTCATCCAGGGACATGGCGGTCAGCTCCACGTGCTG
This sequence comes from Eubalaena glacialis, assembly GCF_028564815.1. Taxonomy (NCBI): domain Eukaryota; kingdom Metazoa; phylum Chordata; class Mammalia; order Artiodactyla; family Balaenidae; genus Eubalaena; species Eubalaena glacialis. The sequence goes on from NC_083728.1 coordinate 26,741,574, forward strand.
GTCACCAGTCACGGAGAACTCCGTCATCCTCTTGCCCGTCACGACCTCCCACACGCTCACCACGCCGCTCAGGCAGCCGCTCACCACCTGTGGGGGAGCACACAGCCAGGGCTCCTGGAGAGGAGAGGGCCCCCACTCCCAAGGGCAGCCTCCAGCTGGCGTGACTGCGGGGAGCTCAGCTGCCTCTCTGTGTACCGAGAAGACAGGCGCTCTGGGTCCTCCTGCTGCGGGACAAGCCACTCTTGAAAACAGGCTTTCCTCGGCCCTGAGGCCCACGGCGGGCAGTGCAAACAGGCACAGTTTTTTCAGAAGGAAACAGTTTGGTGAAATCCCCTTTAACTCAGAAATGGCATTTATCAGAATCTATCCAGAGAAAATAATCTCTAATTCAGAAAAGACATTTACTGCAAAGTCATTAATCATGGGGGATAGAAAAAAACAATAGGAAATACACTAACTGTCTCCTAAGTAGGGAAATGTTGAGTAAAGGTAGGTAACTCCACCTAAGGCGACATTACAGCTATTACAATGAAACAGTAACAGGTGAACCTACTTCAGACCAACCTTCCTGCTGAGGACATCTAGAAAAGCTGGGGAAGGGGGATTTTTTTTGAAACTGCTGGAAGGCACTGAAGAGCCCTAAGGTATGAGGGGTGGTGGTGCCAGAGGTCCGAATGAGAGAGAAACCCAAAGAGGTGAGCTCTGGCCTCGCACAGCCAAGGCCACACTGCAGCAACGCGGCGGGGCCAGGAAAGGGGGCCCAGTGGCAGTGGGCAGAGGGCCCAGGAGCCCTTTGTGTCCCCACACTTCAGAATCCACGTTCCCAGTTGCCCTGCCCAATGCAGAGATCTCTACTCAGGACCAGGGGGCTGTCCACAGCCTGGGCCTCCCTCCCCTCCCACGATGGACAACGCTGAACCAGGGCTTCCCTGGAAATGGCCCCCAGGAGCAGCACCCACACCCACCCGGGGAGCCTCGAATCGCAGCTCACACCTTGTGTTCCATCTCACACTGTATAAAGAAGGCTGCCTGTCCAGAACCGACCTGGGGCGGTAGCCAGGGGCGCACAGGCTCACAGGAGTTTGGTGACCCGCTGACCACGTGGTGGAGCTCCTATCTTACCCGGGGTGACCCCTCTTCAGGGCTGCTGCTCGCCCACCTCCCACTGCCCTGCACCACCACCCAAGCTATGAGCGTCCTGTCCCACCCCACCCACTGCTGGCCTCAGAGACGAGCTGCTGCCCACTTACCTGCTTGAAAACCTTGCTGTAGAGGATGGCGCACAGGGGCGTGCTGTAAGTCGTGGTCTTCTCTTCTGCTCTCCCAGGCCCCTGTGTCTCCAAGTAGCCTTTTAGGACGCCAATCTACAGGTGAGGAGGGGCAGACAGTTGGGCAGTCAGAAGGGGCCTGCCCTCAGTGACTGGCCCCAGGGAGAAACTTCCAGTAAACTGAGACATCAAGATATCCTCGACTACACGCAGGCCTGCTGACAGCTCACCCCTACTCCATGGCCCCCACTTCCTGAGATCAGGGCTCCCAAACCTCGTGTTCCCACAAGCCCAAAATCCAAGTCCAAGGTCCCTTTTATAACTTCTGAAAAGCATAAAGCCTCAATCTGGTGTCCCCTCGTCCAGGAAGCCTTCCCTGACTACCTCTGCCTCAGGCTAGGCTAAGGATCCTTTCTCTGTGCTTGATGAAGCACCTAGCACACATCTCCATCATAACACACAGCATTTTCTACTAAAATTATGTGTTCTCCTACTACCCCATAAGTTCCTTGAGGGATGGGACAGTGCCTAATTAATATATTCTCTGCTCCTGACAAAGAGCAGAGGGCTGATAATGTGTGATGATTTGAAATGAACTTCAAAGGTCTATTTAATTCAACAAATGCTGGCAGCCAGTCTGACACTCAGCAGAGACGAAGGAACCCACCAAGTCCCTTCTCAAGAAAAACCTGCCACCTGGGAGAGCCAGCCAAGGGCACAAGGACAGCGTGTGTGTCATCTGGCCAACAGTGGGAAGGAGGTCTCAGTGGGGCTTCCCCTTCCTCTCAACCACAAATGACACCTCGCCTCCCTTTCTAGATAGAACCTCCCCCTCTACTGGCTGCTGATTGTCTCCCATCTTGTCACAGGTCCCCCTGTCACCTTGGACGGTCAGCCCCTTGTGCTTCTCCCAGGCTGTCCTGTCCTCCAGAGTCAGGACAGACCTCACATGGGCACCAGCTAAGTCATGGCTCATAGACGGTGTTCACGCCAGGTCCCTCCAGGCTGTCTCCTTCAGAGGGGCTGCTCGGGTATGGGCCCTGCCCTCCTGGGGTTCACGATTTGGCAGGAAGGACAGGCATGTAACCATGACAGGACAGAGTTATAAGGGCCGTGATCAAGGGGAGGCAAGGGAGCTTGGAGCGGTGGGGGTGGGTGCGGGGCTTCTAAGCCAGCCCGGGCCTCAAGGTGGGCTTCGAGAAGGAGAGTCTGGAGGATGCATGGGTCAGGAGGACAGCAGTGTAGACGGTGACCACTGAGGGCCTAGAAACAGTCCCCCAGGAAATCCCAGGAGACGGGAGCTTCGAGGACCAGGCCACAGAGTCTAGCAGCTTTGTCCTCACGGCACGAAGCAGTCTCAGGACAGACAGGATGTGACCACCCCTCGGTGTCCCATGGGACTGCAGACCTCGGCCGCGGCCCCTCCCCTCTGGGTGCAGCCACGGTCCCACCTCCCTCCCGTGCAGCACTCACTGAATAGGTGCTACAGATGAGGCTGCCGTCATCCTTGTGGAAGTATGCGCTGGTGATGGGGCAGTGTCCCAGGGCAAAATGCTTCCCGCAGAAGGACTGGAGGCATTCATAGTCCTGCATGTCCCACACGCGAATATTCTGCGGGGGTGAGAAACAGGCAAAGAGGCCAAGAGTGGGTTCTCGGGGATGCAGCTGGCACCTGAGGCCTTGGGGTTCTCCTGGGAGTGGGGCCAGGGCACCCAGTGCAAGCACTTCCAAGACACACCCACCACACTAAGTGACTGCCATGGATCACAACGCTGTGCTTATGCTCAAATGAGGAAACTGAGGCACGTCCCCCCCCCAGCCCCCCCCAGGGCTTCTACCCTGCTTGAGCAGCTGCTGCTCATCGGCTGAGGATGAAGACCCCACAAGGCAGCACTTGCCCCTGCAGACCCTCACTAGCTCCCACCCCAGCCTCCCTCGAGTAAAGCCAGGCAGGGGACAGAAAGAGCTGCCAACATCATTGCCCAAAAGGCTTGCCTGTCCACCTCGAGTTCCTCCCAGGTTGAGGAAGTGTCCCCAGAGGGGCCCCGTGGAAGTCCCACCAGGACACTCCTCACTCGGGGCATCGGCAGCAAGCTGGACACGGCATGGGCTTGGAGGCCACAGACTCCCGTCCACACCGTGGCTCTGCCCATCGCTGCCCATGAAGGTTTGGGCAAGTCTATTTCTGTCCCCCACCCCTCCAGCCTCGGAGCCTTCATCAGAGGTGACGATGCCCAGCTCCCAGCACTGCCAGGAGAATTCCAGACAGTAGCAAGTGTGGGGATGTGTGGGCAGCGTGGCCTGGTGAACCAGGGCCCTACCAGCTCCTGATCTACTGAGTCCCAGAAGACACAAACTTGTCCCCTGAAGGAGGGCACCTGGAACCACTGGCCTGCATCCCCCAGCAGGTGGGGAGAGACCCTAAACCCATAGCTCAGAGAAGCAAGTAACGGGCCTGATCAGGGGAACCCCGGGCATTTGAAAAAGGTCTAGTCAGGCCCTGCAGCCAGGGCAGCCAAGCAGTGGTCACTGGGAGAGCTGAGAGAAGCAAGTTCGGTTCTGTGGGGAAGGAAAGGCTCACATCTGTTGTACACCTACTATGCGCCAGACATTCCTCTGCTCTTTTACCAGCAGCTCTTCTCTAAACCACTCAACACCCATTCTCTGGATGAGGAGACTGAGACCCCGTAAAGGGAAGGGCCCTGCCCAGCTCTGGTGGGCTGCTCAGAACTGGGCTCAGGTCCCTGTGGGGGTGGTCAGAGACCCACGGCCCCCTCATGGTGCCACCTGGGGTACCTCCCTCTAGGCCTCAGGCCAGGGTGGGACCATGGACAGGGAGGTCACACCACTGCCCTGGGCCTCAGGCTCCTGCCAACTGCCAGCCAGCTCCCTGGCTGGCTGAGCTAGATCATTATCCCTGGGCCAGCATCTCTGCTGGGGAACAGGAACTAGTGGCGGGCGTCAGGGCCGAGCTCCCTGAGGACACCTTGTCCTTGGAGATGCTGAGGAGGATGCTGTGCTTGCTGTTCACGAGAATGTGTGTCACCGAGGTCTGATGCCCCTTCATCAGCCACACAGGCTTTTTCGAGAAGAAGGGGTTCCACAGGCGGATGAGGGGGTCATGGCCACCAGTCACTGGAGTTGAAAACCGGGTATCAGCCACTGGGGGCCTGCGCTGGGACCTTGTCCTGGGGCCAGGCCTCGGACTCCAGCCAGGCTCGGCAGATGGGGGGCGTCGCTATGATCCATCCCTCTGCCCTTCCCGCCCCGCCCCCTCCGCCACCATGCCAAGCAAGCCCGTGTCACCACTCCACCCCAGGTGCCCAGGAGCGGGGACCAGAGCGGCCGGGGCAGACGCTGCAGGGCCTCCTCCTCCGCTCTGATGGGCCCCACCTCCCCAGCAGCCCTCACCCTAGTTCTGCCAGACCAGCAGCCTCGCGTGATACAAACGTTACTTACCCAGGACATTCTTTTCTGGGCAGTAATCAAAGCAAAGAATCCCTTTTCTTAAATTCAGCACTGAAAACCTACAACAGCACAGGGGGAAGGCTGTGACCGGAGGCCTCCAGAGAGCCTCTGAGGCTGGGGTGTGGAGGAGCTAGAGGCAGGGCCGCCAGGAGGCCAGGGAGAAGTCACCACGTCTCCACCCAAGGAAAGGAGCAGCCCCCAGAACCCTGCTCTGGGCTCACCCTGCAGCCAAGGCAGGGCCAGCACCGCCAGCAGAGCGGCAGCCCCCCCTCGACCCGAAACCAGCAGCGCCTGGAGGAGACACCCACCTCTCGCCTGCACATGAAGGTGAAAGCAGCCCCAAAGCAGGAGCAGCTCCTACAGCTGTACCATGCTCACCTCGCTCCAAGGGCAAACTTAACTCGATCTGCACTTTCACTATACCGGGACGGGTGTCCTCCCACCCATTACACAGACCAAAAGGTGGAAGGGGGTCCCCCAAAGACCAGGGGAAGAGAACAAAGTATCCCTGCTATGTGCTGGTCCCTGTGCTGCGTGCTGTCTTGTGAGTCACCTGGACCCCTCACACAATCCTGAAGACTGTCATCAGCCCTGTGCCGTGAGGAGGACACAGAAGGAAATTAAGGAGTTTGCCCAAGGTCCCATGGCTGGCAAGGTGGGGGGTCAGTGTTCAGACCCAGGGTGGGCGTGGCAGGGAGAGGCAGCAGGCTCAGGAACCAGAGCTCCAGGACAGGAAGCGGTGTGGCAGGGCTGGAGGCCCGGGGGATGGGGGTTGGGGGGCCAGGAGGTGGTCGGGGTGCTCAGGAGGGCCAGGGGACCCAGGCAGGGCTTCTGGGAAGGTCAGGGGAAAGGTCAGGCCCAACAGCCCTCACAGGCCCCAAAGCCCTGGGAGCTCTGTGCCTTGCGTGTGCTATTCCCTCATATCCACACATCTTGCCCCGCCAGCTCTTTCCACTCAAACTCTCCCTTCAAAACTCAACTCCAAGGCCTCTAACGCAGCATGCTCTCCACTGAACTTGCCCCTGAACTGCACCTCTGCTACTCCCCAGGGAACTAAGCCTGGTTATCACCCTAGAGGCTCCCTCTCCTGTGCTCCCATTATTCATCTGGGCCCCAAATCCTCTTTGTTCAGGTCCCACCACAGCCCAGGGCCCCTTCATTTCTGCATCAGCCTCCTAGGAGGGCCTCTTAACCTCCCGCCTTGCTCCCACTCCCCCGTGCTCCCCACTCCACAGCCAGAAGGATTCCTCTAAAAGTCAAAACGTCACCAAAAAACCCTAGTCAGGGAACTAAGATCCCGCATGACGTGCGGTGCGGCCAAAAAAAAAAAAAAGAAAATTAAAAAACTTCAAGAAGAGCATATCAAATACCTGTATTGTCAAACCAGATAAGTGTCCCTCCATGCTTTTGTGTGCAGAGAAATTTTCTGGAAGAACAGTCACAAAACATTACTAGAAATCATTTCAGGCTGATTCACCCATTTATTCAACAAAGATTTCCTGGCTCTTATGCCCTTCCAGGATGACCAGAGGCGCAGACAGGATGCCCCTGCCTTCACTGGAGCTTTTCTTCTAGAGGAAAACAGCCTGAGCAAGTAAAGGAACAGAGGGACAGGGAGACGGACATGTACACATCATGGCAAGTCCTGCAGGGAAATAAGCAGGTGGCTTTGACAGGACGGCTGGCTGGAGGAGACCAGGTCTCTGCACAGATGGCTGCTGTGCAGAGAAGGGACCAGAAGGTCAGAGGGGACGCAGGGATGAAGTCTACAAGGCCACTCCAGAGGCAGAATTTGGGTTGGCAGTGCCAGGCCCCACCTGCAGAGGCTACACCCCAAGAGGGCATCACCGGAACAAGAAACCAGCCAGCAGTCAATGGTGCCACCTGCTGGCCAATGTGTGTACTGCATTCAGACAAGAAGGAAGGCGGTGTGTGCTCATGTGTATAACTATATTCTGCAACCCACCCCTAAAATATATCTCAAATCCCTCCGTCTCCACTCCAGGCAGACTCCAGACCACCATCACATGTAGTCTGGATTATTACAATGGCATCCTCACTGGTGTCCCCATCTCCCCTTCTGCCCACAGACGTACATTCCACTTGCAATAGAGCGGCCAGAAGGATGCTCCCACACACCAGACCACACCATTCCTCAGCTCAGAACCATCCTAGAACCTTGTCTATATCTGATTTCAAATAATCATAAAAAGATATTTTTGAGACACTTGGGTAAAGATTAACTTGGACTAGTACTAGTGATATTAAAGCATTATACTATTTCTCTACTTTTGTGTGCGTTTAAAAATCTTTCATAATAAAAATGTTTAAAAAACAAAAACAAACAAAAGAACAGGCAGAGAGGAGCAATGCAAAGGCTTGGGGGCAGGAACATGTGTGAGCCGTGTGAGGGGGCCCCGTGTGGCTGGAGTGGGAAGGTGGCAGGGTCAGACCAAGGAGCCTGTCATAGCCTCCTGCCCTTGAGACCCAATAAAACAAGAAGCTGAATGAAAGACATATCACAGACATGAGGTAATACTCCCACCAAAGCAGAGAGACGGACCTCAGCAAACCAGCTCCAAGCAAAATCCCACCACACCGTCCCACTCAAAGCACAAAAACCAAGACAGAAGATTCCCCACCGCCACAGGCATACACTCCCCTCCTGCAACCTGCAGTTGGTTCCAGGACTTGGGGATTGGATAAGGGAACGGGGAGGAAAGCCCACAGGATTACGGCTTTATTTACAGTGCTTGAATTTTTTACATATGTACATATACCTGTGTGACTAACAGTTGAGTTGTTTCTTTTTTTGTTTGTTTTTTGTTTTTGGCCGCACTGCTCATCATGCATGATCTTAGTTCCCTGGCCAGGGATTGAACCCGCGAGCCCAGCAGTGAAAATGCAGAGTCCTAACCACTGGACCACCAGGGAATTCCCAAAAGTTGATTTTAAAAAATAAAACAGAAGAGGAAAAGATGCCCCCTAGGGTAGAGGAATCTAGAATGAAGGAAATAGATTAGAACCATCTCCAAAGAATTAATGTGGCCAACTACTGAATACATGCCATGAACAACACTCACTCATGTAAGCCTTGAGGTAAGTGAAGGGCTATTATCACCCCCTTTTACAGACAAGAAAACTGAGGCTCACAGAGGTGAAACAACTCACATTCATTCCTTCATTCAGAGAACATTTTTCTGACTGTCTCCTTACACTATGTGCCAGCTTCTGTGCTGAGTTTTGTGTATAAATTGGTGGATAACAGAGGCCTCATATTTTTGCTGCTGGTGGCAATGCCAGAATGATTAAAACCAGATTCCATAAAAGTTCTCATCACAGGAAAAAAAATGCGCAACTGTGCGTGGTGATGGATGTTAACTAGACTTGTGATCGTTTCACAATATATACAAATATCAAGTCGTTACGTCTTAATATAAACTTAATATAATGTTATATGTCAATTTTCAAAACTGACAACCTCAATTTTAAAAAAAAACAGACTCCAGAGCCCATATTCTAACCACCACACCTCACTGTTGGCCCATAGGACACACAGTGCTTCCTTGGACCCAGCATGATCCACAGGACACTGTAATACTGCCCACAGGAGATGCCACTGTCCCGGAGGCAGGTCCCCTCTCAGGAGGGATGGCCACCTGTGGCTGAAGTGAAGCCAGAGTCCCGGAGTCACTGTCACCACCCACCCCCTCCCAGCCCCACCACCTCTGCCTGGAGACAGGTGCTCCTTACTTGAGGTTCTCTGGGACTTTGGACGGCAATATGGTCAGCACCAGAGAGGACTTGTCGATGGCTGAACAGGAAGCCACCAGGTTCAGCTGGGGGATGAACTTGACCTGTTGACACCAGTTGGGGTGGAGAGCCTGGGAAGAGAGCGGTGGTAGTGGGAGACCCAACCCAAGGACAGTCATCCAGGCACAGCCGCCAGAACGTGGCAGGGGTTGGGGGCTGGAGGGGCCAGGAGATTCCCAAGTCTAGTGCCCCTCTAGTTATCACAGCTCTGACAAAGTGCTCCAGCCCCACAGTCCTAGCCCAGGTCATGTGATCAGGGGGGTGTGGCCATCATTTATCAGTGGAACAGGTTAAAAGCACTGAAATCTGCTGTCAGGTGAACTCTCGCTTATAAGTGAGAGGACAGGCAAGGTCTCGCCCATACTAATACCATTGTCTGTGGCCCCATGCCAAGGTGGGAGGAAGGATGGATCCAAGTCCGCCTAGTCCACAGTCCCTATCATCCACGGGGCGCCTACCATGGGTGAGCCTGCGCTTCCCAGCCCCACCGCTGCCCTTCGTGTTTGTCGGGAAGTGGTCTGCAGTGAGCAAGGATGTTATCTGGTGCAACTTGGGCGAGATCGGGACTTCCCTGAGACTGGGACTTCCCTGGCGGTCCAGTGGTTAAGACTCCACACTCCCACTGCCAGGGCCCGGTTTCGATCCCCGGTCAGGGAACTAAGATCCCGCAAGCCGCGTGGTGCGGCGAAAAAAAAATAAAGGCTGGGACCCACAGGTCAAAGGCATGGCCTGGCTGGACAGGCTCTGTGTTCTGGCCCAGTGCTTGGCCTCCCAATCCGGAGATTTTCCTCTCCAAGACAAGAATGGAGGCAAGGTGAGTTGGGTTTTGCATGAGCTGTTTCACCAAGTGTCTGTCATGGTGAAGGCTGGAGGATGATTTGATCACCAATGGCCAATGACATAATCAACCATGCCTGTGTAATGAAGCCTCCATAAAAACCCAAAAGGATGGGGTTCTGAGAGCTTCTGGGCTGGAGAACACGTGGAGGTGCAGGGACAGTGGAGACCCGGACAGGGCACGGAAGCTCCATGCCTCTTCCACATACCTTGCCATCCTCATCTCTTCAATCTGACTGTTCCTAAGTTATATTCTTTTCTAATAAACCAGTGATCTAGTAAAGTAAAACGTTTCTCTGAGTTCTGAGCTGTTCTAGCAAATTAATCGAACCCAAGGAGGGAGTCGTGGAAACCTCTGATTAATGCCAGTGGGTCAGAAGCACAGGTCACAACCTGAACTTGGGATTGGCATCTGAAGGGGAGGGCAGGCTTGTGGGACCCTTAACCTGCAGGATCTGATGCTATCTCGGGGCAGACAGTGTCAGAATTGAGTTGAATTGTAGGACACCCAGCTCGTGTCAGAGAATCGCTTGGAGATGTGGGAAAAAAACACACGCTGTAATGGGTGTCAGAATCCTATAAGCGCTGCAGGTGAAGGGATGAAGGCAGAGGCTGATGGAGCAGGGCTGTTCTAGGCTGGCTGGTTAGGGACCCAAGGGAAGTAGAGGGGGGTGTACAGTATGTGGGGGGAGAGCACGGCAGCCTGAAGGAACGGCGTGTGTCAAGGCCCTGAGGTGGGAAAGGGCTTCATGTTCAGAGAACAGCCAGGATGCTGGCGTCTCTGTGTCAGAGTAAGGAGGAGAAAGGTAGAAAGCAAGACTGGGAACAAGCCAGGGGCCAGGTCCCCTCGTGTCCTGATGGTCGTGGGGAGCACTTGAGATTTTGTGCAAGACAAGAGAGCTACCGGGGGATTTTGAGCAGAGGAGTGACATGACTGTATTTCCAGCTCAGGATTCCTGAGGCTGCTGAATGGAGAAAGCACTGCATAGAGAAAGGACGTGGGGAAACGGCGAGAAGCCGCTGCAGCCACCCAGGAGGGCTGGTGCCTGAGCAATGAAGGCGGCGAGAGAGACTAGTCACACCTGGGATGGTTTGGATTCTGCAGAAAGAGCGGACGGGATCCAGCAGCTGCCTCCACCCCATCCCCAGAGACCAAGCCCCAAGGCCAGAGACCGAAGGGGAGATCCACCTGCTGCATTTTTGTTTTTTTGAGTGGTACCTGTGTACAGCTAATTACCATGGTTACAGCCAAGGAAAGATCCCACTTACCCTCAGCCGGTAATTTCTATACATAGGGGACTTCTCATTTAAGAGCTTCCGTGTGGAAACATTGGTCCAGTGATCTGATAGGGGAGAAAATCAAGGCTCATGTCACCAGCTCTCCTAGTTTGTAGAACAAGCAAGACCTCAGAAGACCCCTTGAGTTGGTTTGTAACTCCCATGCATCCCAAAAGGCTTTCCCATCCAAACGTTCACTCAAGCCTCCCTGTGTCCTGGTAAGTTCAGTGGGGTGAACTCAGCACCCAGAAAACAGACCGGGGCCAATAAACACTGCTGCCCAGAGTCCCCGTGCCAGCTCCTAGCAGAGCTGGAACCAGATTTCGGGGCTTCTCACTCTCCCCAACTGGTTGAGTCTCCATTAGGGAGCTCCAACTCTGCTGGAGTGGAGAATGAACTGAGATCCTGGGCTCTTATTCATTCTGAAAATAATCATTTGGGAGTTTGCCATCATGCTTCAAACTACTGAATACACGCCCCCCTTGTCTGGCAAATACAAGTTCCAAGAAGGAGAAGTTGCACGCATGCGTCATAAAGCAAGCGTGTCTGGCTGGAGCAAGCGCAGTAAGCACAGCCTTGCCCTCCCACTTTTCTCTCCTTCGACCTTCTAACAAATCCATGAACTGACTGTGCTCAGCCCCATTTGAATAAGGGAACTGAGGCGCAGAGAGGTTAAGCAACTGGATCTAGGTCATACAGAGCTGGTCTGTCCAGCCCCTCCCAAGTCAACACGCTGCTGGGCCCCCCTTCCTGTTTGTCCCCAGCCTTCAGTCAGCATGCGGCATGGAAGGACTCCCATCCAACACTCCAGCCTCATCTGCCTCCCCTCCGATTTCCTGTCCACCACTCGGCTCAAAGACCACCACCTCCTGTGCCAATTCCCAGGGTGGCACAGAGCGACCACGGTGGGTTGGGTCAGGGCAGGTCGGGCACCAGGGGCAGAGGCTGACGAGACAGGACACAGCAGGGTGCCAGCCCCCTGCTGCGTCCGGGGCAGGATCCATCTTCTGTCCGGCCAGTGGCAGATGCTGCCCCAACAAGCTGGGCAGGAGGTGTCACTGAGCCCTGGGGGCCCCTGGAGCCCCTGCTCAGAAACTCTGGCTAGAAGCCCAAGTGGCCGTTCTGGAGTCCTGGATGGAGAGGAGTCAGTGTCCCTGGGGGCTGGGGCCCCCTCCAGATGGATGCGGAGCGGCCTGGGGGCCTGACACTGCGGGTCGAAGGCTCGATCCCGGGAAGGGTCCAGTTCACATATGTCCCCGACAGCTCCAGGCCCCGAGGCCTCGGGATCTCGTGCCCCTAGGCAGAGCAGCCCCAGACAGCATCCTCCAGCATTTAGTCGGTTTGGCATACTGCCTAGCAAGTGGTTCAAGTGCAGGCTCTGGCGCAGACTGCCTGCCTCAGATCTCAGCCACGCTTAGCCATTGTGGGGCCAGTGTAAGCGCTTCCCCCCCTAAACCCCCTGCTCCTCCTCCCTTAACAGGCTGTGACGACAGCAGCCCCTCCTGGCAGCAGGCGGGAACTGCAGGAGGTGACTGCCCAAAGTGCTCAGCACCCAAGGGCTCAGCAAGTGTCCCTGTGCTGATTCATGCTGCTCGTGTGGAGTCGGGCCTTTCTCCAGGTGCTGCAAAGCCCACCTCTGGGCAGCCTCTCCGCCCCACCCCACCACCCACCCCACGAACCCTCCTCACGCCATGGAGGAAGCTAGCGCCACCTCCCCAAGGCCCAGAGCGGGTCACATAGCTGCCACAGGTTCTTTCTTCCTGGGATGAGGAGGGTCCTGAAGCCCCCCCACCTCCGCACCAGCCCTCACATGCACAACTTCCCACCTTCAGAGAGATTGCCCATCTCCCCAGCCCTGTCCCGTGTCCTGCTGTCACGCCATCACCCCATCTCCCACAGGCGGCTCTGAGCTGAGCATGTGGGTGCACCGCCTTCCCAGGGGCTCTCAAGCAGGGAAGCAGGGAGGGGGAAGAGCTCCCAGGGCAGGACCATCTCCCCCCACTCCCCACGTCTCCGCTACCCCATTTGGAGGTCCTGGGGAGGATTCGGGGGTTGAACAGCCCATTGGTCACATCGTTGGAGGTGAAGACGATGACATTGCCTTTGGTGTCCCCATAGCAGAACACAGCCCTGTGATAGTCAGACCTGGGAAAAGAGGGAGACAGAAGAGGCCACGGAGCCGGCTGGGTGTGTCTGGTGCAGCCCTCTGCCCCTCCCCGGCCTCCGAGGCCCTCCTCCACCTTGGGAGTGAGGGCAGATCCCACACAACTTTCCAGCCTTGACCTCAACAGCTGACAAACGTGGGCCCAGCCGCCCAGATCCAGACCGTTGGTGAACCAGGTCCAAGAGAAATCAGCACTTTTTTTTAACCAGAATAAATGAATCCCTGGTCCTTCAGCTGCTCTTTGTCAAGTCACCCTACTGATGGACCATGATGTTCCCAGAGACAAAGCGGGACAGGCCGGGTTTGATGGCTGACTTGATGAGAGGAAGAGGGGCCGACAACGACTCTGAGGTCTGAGTGACCATGAAAGGGGACCCAAGAGAGAAGCAGCTTGAGGGGAAGAGGACACAGGCACAGAGGGTGGGGATCTTTCCAGTGCTGCTTCCAGAGAGGCTTTCTGGGGGTCCCAGCCCCACTGCTGCCAAGCCCCTGCACCGGTCTCCCAGGAGACTCACCAGTAGTGCAAGGTCAGGACGCAGCTGTCCAAATCGATGAAGGTGAAGGCCCGGACACATGTACGGTTACTGATATCAAAGAACTCTGGGGAAGAGACAGAAGGGGAGGCACACATGAACCCAAACCCACGTCCCAGGCCTCAGGAGTCTCTGGTGACAGTGAGAAGCCTCACTACCCACCACCCAGCAATACTCCCAGGGGACTCTAATTCATGCTCACAGCTGGCTGGGTGACAGCCCTCTCCAAGTGCAAATGCATGGCTTCCAGTGGCCAGGCGCCGGCCTGGGGAGCCTCGGGGACTCACCTATCTTCTGGTCGGTCGACGCAATCGCAACCAGGTTCATGTTGTGCAGACACACCATGTCAATGACCCACATCTGCTGGTTGTGGAGTGGATGGATCCGGTAAAGCTGCCAGAGGGAGAGCAGAGGAGACCTGGGCTGGGGAGGCTGACCAGGAGAGCATGCCAGGAGCACAGCCTCCCCGCAAACCCTCTCCTGCCACCCAAGGCCCTGGAGCCAGGCACACACCTGGTGTGGAGCCCAGCCTTACCACCAACTACCAACGGTGGGGTCTTGGATAAACTCCCTGCCCTGAGTCTCAGTTTCCATATCTGTAAAATGGGCTTAAAGAACACTCATCCTCACAACCCTTTAGGGAGTTTGACAAGCTCATCAAAGTTTTAAATGTGCATAGTTTGTGATCCCAGGATCCATTCCAAGAGGCATCTACAGATGTGTTTGCAGGTACTCACAGAGAAGTGTAAGCAGGAACGGGCACTGCTGCCCAGCTACAACAGCAACAGGCCAGAGTCTGTGCCTGGAAATGACACCTTACAAACCCACACCACCAATCACTGCCCGGACATTAAGAACGAGGGAGCTGTGTACATACAATGCAGAATAGTTGCCAAGATCTGTTATTAGTGAAAAAGCAAGGTGAACAGCAGCATTATAATGTGCTACCATTTGTGTATTTGAAGAGAAGGGGGTCGGTGTATATACAGGCTGTCCATGGAAAAGCACCCTCAAAGTGGTCACAGCAGTTGCCTCCAGTGAGAGGAATTAGGGTCTGGGAGAGGAAGACCGACTTTTCCACGACCTGCCCCTCTGCCTGAATCTTTTTTCTCTGATTTTTATTGAGATGTAATTGACGTATAATACTGGTATTCGTTTTGTTTGTTTTGTCCGAATCTTGTTTACCATCTGCCGGTGTTGCCTGGTCAAAGTGGCTTATTAACGAGAAACCGTCCTGCCAGGTTGTGAGGAACGAATGGAACCGTGACAGCTAAAGCATCCATGTGCTGCCGGCACTGGGAGGAGCTGGGCCGGCATGGGTGCCTCCTGCCCTGGTGCCAGCCTCACACAACCCTTACACAGACAGAATTTGAGCCCGCACTCCAGGCAGGGGACACCACGAACAAAGGCAAGTCAGCAGAAATGAGCTGCCACGCCCAGGGAAGAGGAGGCCAGCCCGACAGGTCTGGGTTGGAGAGGACGGGCCATGAGTGAGGGGTGGCCAGCGGCGGAACTTGTATTTTACTCCCTGAGTAGCGCCACGCGGGCTCCGAACTGTCCCATCAGAACTCAGAGCACCAAGAGCAGGGGCCTGAGCTAACGGCTGGGGCAGGGAAAACAATGCACCAGGGCCCCCAAGGCCCGTCTCTGGCCCAGGGCTGGGGTCTAACCCACACACAATGGAGGTGATGGTAATGCCCATCAGCCCCCCCAGACCCGTGTTCACACCAGAAACTGAGAGCCCTGGGGAGCCTCAGAGACTTGCCCGAGGTTGCACAGCTGGTAAGTGAAGCCCAGACTCCAGGGCCTTCCAGCTGCACAACCATGGCCATGCAGTGAGTGTTCGAGGATGGTGCTTGGCGGCTCACTCTTGCCAATATCTACTTGCCAAAGCAGCCCCTCAGGGAAGGATGCCCAGGTCTGTGGGCCTTCTGGGGGAGCCTCCCTCTGTCCTCTTCTGCCCTCCCAGGCTTTGGCCCTCAGGAGCGCTGAGGTGACCATGTAGTAGCCACAAGCAGGAGCTCAGGCTATAATGTGCCCCCCTGATAAGCACACAGAGAAAAAGAGGGTGGAATGTGCCAGAAACCCCAGCCTCAGGAGTACAGGTGAGAATCCCCCTTGGTCCTAGGCTACCAAGTGTACCCAAGAGAGTCACTAGAACTCCACACACCTTGGTTCTCTCCCTTGGCAACTGGGGTCAGGGGGATGATACAGAATCCTCCTGCCCCAAAGGATGACCCCTGATGCAATTAGGAAACACTCTGCAGGCACATAGCATGCTCACTCAGCCTTCTCTGCAGAGCTGGGCCCTCCTCATCTGCTGGAGGACTCTGGCCTGGCCTGGCAACAGCAAGTACACCAGGGTTTTCCTGAGCATTTTATCATTTACTGCGCTTGGCCAGGAGCTGACGGCACAAACGACCATGACGACGACGATGTCAGCTTATGTTTATCAGGTGCTTGCTGCATGCCTTGCCCTGCTCCAAGCACCAGGCATGGATTATGTCATTAAATCCTCCCAACAACCCTGTCTGTAGGGGATACTATTATTAACCCCACTTGAAAGATGAGGAAACTGATGCACAGAGAGCAATATAGTAACTTCCAAGGTCACAGAGCTGGGGGGTGGTACAGTCAGGGCTCTACATCTGGCAGTTGGGCTCCGGAGCCCATGTTCACAGTCACTGTGACTTCCTCCCTGGTCCAAGCAGAGGATTTGAACCAGCAGGACTTGGTGGTGGAATGGGTGTGACAGGGAAAGGAAAGGAGGTTGATCTCCAGCACGAGAACCCTGGTGGATGATGATGCCATTCACTGACCTGGAGGCACAGGAGAAGGAAGCCTGGTAGGCAGGGAGGGCTACAGTGACATTCAGTTTGAACAAAGTGGGTTTAGGGTGTCTGTTGCACATCTAAGTGCAATGGACATCCAGGTGGAATCCTGCTTTCAGAAGAGAAATGCAAGGCTCATGGTCCCATAGGGAAGCCAGGACCTGATCCCAGGAGCAAGTGTGGCTGTCTAGCCCACGGGTCCAGAGAAGGAGCCCACTCAGGTCCAGGGCATGAAGGCAGAGGCTTTCCAACCACCCACGTGGGCCCCACTCACCCTAAAGGAGCTGGTCAGCGAGAAGGACTCCGACCAGAACTGCAGGATCCCGTCCTTGGTGACAGTCAGGAAATGCCCGATCTTCTTGAACCGCTGGACTAAGAACTCCACTTTCACAATCTCACACCCATGATTCCTGCGGAAGGTGATAAGAGAGAGGAGCCCAAACCAAACCAGAACAAAGAGCACAGAGGAGGAAGAACAAAGCTTCCCTCACAGGCGCCATGAGAAACTCGGGTGAGTTTCTGTGAGACGTGGGCTCTGCCCCTCCTCCAAAGGGGACTGTCACCACTAACAACCGTGGCCAGAAGGAAAGGAGACCCACATGGGATGCTGGGCTGACACGGGGCTTCCAGAGCAGTAAGTTTATCCCATGAAATAGCCAGTCAGCTTCCTCATGATGGGATGGGCCATACGAGACAGGGAACAAATGTTCTTTCACAGGAAAAACAGCCCACAGGAGGCGAGTGGAGTGGGGCTTGTGAGGAAAACTGCAAAATAACAGTGTTTCCAGCAACTACTCTAGTGCTTAGAGATGGAGGGGGGAATAGGGACCAAGAACGAAATAAAAGTAGATAAAGGGACAGTGAGAAATCAGGGCCTTGTGAACCCAACTCTTCATCTCCAAAATCATGCCCTGAGCATAGCTAATAGCTCCTGGAGCATGCCTGGCCTCACAGGAAGCCACTGAATGGCCTTCCCAGTGAACTTCAATGCCACCTTCCAGTGGCTTCTTTCCTGTCCCCAAGCTGGCTAAGCCAACTGGCTATTAAAGGGCCAGACACAGCACAGCACACTCTCTCCCACTTGATGTGCCCACACCTCTGGGCTGCAGCAGGGCAGGTGATGTTGCCTCACCTTACAGGGAGCCAGGGGCTAACCGTCTGCCTGGAGTTATGTCCTGGTTCCCAGCAGAGCTGGGACTAGAACCCAGGCACCTCGACTCCGACTCCAGCCAGAGCCCTTTCCACACGTTGCCATGGACGTGAGCTGAGCCGTGACTTAAGGATAACCCACGTCACTGGGAAATTCTACTGTGTTACAGACTCTGCACGAGAGACGGGGACTCGTTATCTGGACACGGCTCTCCCCTCTCTCCTGCCCTCAGCCCACGGCTCTGCTCAGAGCCTGACCAATTTTCTCAGTCACCCCTCTAGCCGCCCCTTCCAATTCTGCCTCCTCTGTCAGGGCCAAGGGACTGTAGGGAACAGACCCAAGAGGTGAGAGCTCTGAAGTGAAGAGCGCCCCAGGAAGTTGTCCCCTCCTGAGGTCTCGGCTTCCTCATCTCCACAGTGACAGCACCTCCACGGGATCAAGGAGATGGCACGCTGGGTGAGCTTGGCCCAGGCTCAGTCCAGGTGAGCCAGTTTTCAAAGTTACCCTTTCCTGATGGTGATGAAATATTATTTGGCTATCTTCTTTACCAAGCTGGACATGCCCTCCAGGTTAGTAGGTTGAGCAAGTAAATAGGAGAAAACAGGGACAAGCTTCTTGATTCAGGCCCTTGGGATCACCCTGGGGAATCAAACGTCCCAGGAAATAGACAAGCAAAGGCATGACGACACCCAGCAAAGTTTCTATGTAGAAATTTATGGTTACAAAATGTGTCATCACTCATATTTATTGGCTATTCCTCAATTAAATCTTGACCAAATTGTTTTCAAAGTTACCCTTTTGTGGTTTTCATCATACCATCTTCTCTATTAATCTTCAGGTTGGTTGAGGGCAGAGACACCCTTCTAGTTTGTGGTCTTCTCCGTGGCCTGCTCTGGGTGTGGTTCCCGGAGACAAACTCACACGTAGCCCCTCCTAACCAGGCCACAAATGGAGGCCACCACACCTGTTACCACAGGACCCGGCTCCCGGGCCCCGGCCGCCTGCACAGGGCATCTGGTGCCCCAACCAAGGCGGACTCCAGGAGGAGAGCAATGGGCCTGCAGCAGCCCAGCTCAGGAAGCCTGGGCCCACGGGCTGGATCCACTAGAATGTTCCTCGTTCTTAGGGAGTTTGGAGGGGTGGGGGCAGACAGGGCCAGGGCACAGAGAGAGGAGGAGCCACATGGAGGAGAGAGCCCGCAGGGTCAGGCACAGATCAAGGCAGGGACAGGAGCCACTTGCGCCAGGAGTGATGCAGGGGCTGCTCCCAAGGCCTGGTGCGGGCTTGAGGAGCAGTCTCCTGTGATGGCTCTCACTCCTGTCACCTCAGAGGAAAGCCCTATCCCCACTATGTGAGCTATCTGTGCCCTGTGGATGAAACCACAGACCTGCTCAGCCCCAGCCAGAGCAGGAAGCAGGAGCAGCGTCTATGCTGCTGATAGGGAGGGTCCAACAGAGCGACCCCACCACTGTCACTTGGCCTCTCTGAGCCTCAGTTTCCTTGTCTGCAAAATGGGGACACAATGAGGGGATGCTCAAGCCCACCTACGGGGTTGTGAGGCTGAAACGAGCTAAAGAATACCGAGCTGCAGGCGTGGTGCTAGGCCCACGGTGGCCCCACAGACAGGCGCGGGGACTTAGGAAGGGGCGATGCAGGGCTGGCCCCAGCCTGGTCCAGGCACACCCTTCAGTCCAGGGAGTCCAGGGAGAGGCTCCTTACAGGGGTACGATCCTCATGGGAAGGTGGAAGCGCAGGCGGCACTGGCTCCTCATCATCTTCTCCTTCCCCTTGAACTCACGCATCACGTAGTCCAGGTACTCCTGCTGCCTCGGGAAGAAACGCCAGCAGGGAGGGCGTCGGCCAAACTGGCTGAGCCCCGGCTTCCAGTGCCTCGCCCATCTCTCCCAGCCCCTTCCAAGGAACTCCGGGAGCCCCCAGAGGCTCTGGACGAGGGAGGCAGCCAAGCACCAGAGCTGTTCTTGGATCTGGATCGGCAAAGGGCCTCTGTGCGTGCATTTGTGAAGACAGCACAGCAGCGACTCCCTCCTTAACGCGTTTACTGTAATCCTAGATAATCCTCACATCGCTCCACATTTGCCATTGCATCTGAGTCTCTTTATTCACCCCACTTTATGGATAATAAGACTGAGGCCCATATAAGTATAGATGAGTTGCCCCAGCTCATGTATCAAGAAGTCAATAGCTGGGGAGACCCATAAGCCAGGCCACGAGGGCAAATCTAGACTCTACTGACCAGCCTCACGAAAATATGGCCAAGGCCGAAATGGGCCACCATATGAAGCTATAACAAAAGACAGGGGACTTCCCTGGTGGCACAGTGGTTAAGAATCCGCCTGCCAATGCAGGGAACATGGGTTCGAGCCCTGGTCCGGGAAGATCCCACATGCCGCGGCGCAACTAAGCCTGTGCGCCACAACCACTGAGCCTGCGCTCTAGAGCCCGCGAGCCGCAACTACTGAGCCTGCGCTCTAGAGCCCGTGAGCCACAACTACTGAGCCCACATGCCACAACTACTGAAGCCTGCGCGCCTAGAGCCCGTGCTCCGCAACAGGAGAAGCCACCGCAATGAGAGGCCCATGCACTGCAAGGAAGAGTAGCCCCCGCTCACCACAACTAGGGAAAGCCCGCGCGCAGCAACGGACCCAAAGTAGCCAAAAATAAATAAATTAATTCATTTTTTTTTTAAAAAGAGGGAGTTATGAAAAAAGATCATTGTGTAGATGACAGAGTGCTGGAAACATGTTTATTATAGAGTATTAAGAGAAATGAAAGCAAAAAAACACCCATAAAGAAACAGAATGTACATCTATGCTGAGGGGGAGGTATGACAGAGCTGTTAACACATGGGCTCTTGAGGCAAAATCCCTGGGTCTGAAGATTGGCCCAGCTGCTAACTAGCTCTGTAACCCTGGGCCAATTTATTCCTCTCTTGCCTCAGTTTCCCAATCTGTCAAATGGAGGTACATTACCAGCACCTACCCCATAGGATTCCTGTGAGGTTTAAGTATAATAATATATAAACTGCTTAGCACAATGTCTGGTGTAAATGCGAGCTATCGTTGTCAGCATTGCTACATCAATACATCAGACTGTTTTTTTGTACTTTACTGTGTTCTTCTGCATTCTTAAATGTTGTATATGCTCACTGTAGAACATTTAAAATCAGGGGTAAAAAGCATTATTATTAATATGCTCTAAAACCCTGACATTTTTTTATTTAACAGCCACTGAGTGACCATAAAGGGCTAAGAGATGGTTGTGGCACCGGCTGGAATCCCCTTAGCCAAATGGGAGCCTGGTGTACAGGAGAGCCACGTGGCAGGCGGGGGTCCTTGCCGCTCACTGTTGTGTGCTCAGCCGGTCTCGGGCAGGGGTCACTAGCGTTTGTCACACACTCTCCTGTACCCCGGCAGGGGAACAAGCTGCAGTTAGCCCAGCTCACAGGGGTCTTGGGAGGGCCCCCTCAAAGACTCCAAGTGTTCCCTCTACCCAGCAAGCCCCCCAGAGTCTACCCCCCTCTTCGGCCCTCCACGCACCCCACCTCCAGCCACCTGCAGCAGCGGGGGCGCCCTCCTCACCCAGGTGATGGAGCCGTTACAGTTCATGTCCACCTTCAAAAACAGCGCCTCTATCATCTCGTTGGACGTATTGCTCAGAATCTTCTTCACAGCCTTAACGAAAGTCTTCATGTCCAGGGCTTCAAAAGAGAGAAGGAAGAATACCGTCCACTTCACCGTTAAGTCCCTCGGCCCCATCACCAGCCACAGTGTTCTTGGGTGTCTGGGTGCTGAGGGGGAACACACAGAGGATCACATTGCTGGGTCATCTTTTGCAACTCATCTGTTCAACATGCGATCACCCAAAGATACTGGCTGCACACCTGCCGCATGAAAGCACCGTGTTGGTCCCACGGCAGTGATGGGGATGGGTCCTAAAAAAGATCAGATCCCATTTCTGAGCAAATCAGACAGACCAGGCATTGAGACAAAGAAAACTGATGAAAACTCCAAGATAAATAAATAAATAATAAAGACAGAAAGAAGAAAAACATAAGTAAACAATGGCAACAAAGGGACATAAATAAATTCAAAGCTATAGAGGGAGAGGTGAAACACACCTTTTAGAGGCAATGAAAATACAAACTTGGGCTGGAAGAAAAGATGGGAAGGGGAGAGGCAGAGGGGCAGGGATAAAATTTCCCCTGCTGGGTTTTGTGGCTACAGGGGAATCTGTCTGCAAATGGATCAATTACTCCTGTCTAGATTTTTTTTAAAAGAATCACAGTCTTTAAAAAGAAGTTCTAAAACCCCCTCCAAATATTTGGAACTTGCACCGTGACCTGAAGGCTGCTCCTCTCGGACCTCACCTCTCACCACAGTCCCCTTCATTCTCTGCTCCAGCCACCATGTCCCCACACCGTTTCTCACCCTGCCACCTCAAGGCCTTTGCAGCGTCTGGTTCCTCCACAGGGAAGCCTTACCCCAGGGACTCTAGAAGGGGGCAGCCCAGCCCCATGCCTGGCTCCTACTTCCCCCCGACCTTCCTCCTTACCAGCCTGGCCATGAGCTCGGGGAGCACAGGGCTGAGCCTGTCCCCTCTCTGTGTCCTCAGCGCGCAGCAAATGTTTGTTCCCTGAGCGTTTCTGTTGGCACTGGGACGTGATGACGATGACTGGGGACCACTACCATCTGCGTTTATTCTTACTGATCGCCTGATGGTGGCGGGTGGGGGCAGGGGCGAGGGGGGGGTACTGTGTGGAAACTGTGGGGTCGTGTGCCCAAGGTCACATGGCTGGTGAGTGGTGGCACCCAGACCATCCCCAGCAATCTGGGGTCACGTTCTCACCCTATTCCACGCTTCTCATACAACGCCCAGCACGGCACTACAGCGACAATTATCATCGTTTACTGCTAAACTGAGGAACAAATGAAAGCCTGAACGAAAGCTGCCCTGCTTAAAGAAGGAGCCATCCTGCTGATGTGAAGCGACAGCCAAGAGCCTTACACATTTGAGTGACATGTAACAGCCCCTCCGTGTATCAGATGGACGTCAGGGGACAGCCCACGAGCACAGAGCTGTCTCCTCGGGAAAGAGCTGGCAGTCAAAGGGCCTTTGTGCAGGGTTAATGAACAAACCCCTCTTGACAACACTACAGGGAGAGTCCCTTTCATTGGTGTTTAAGAACTTGTATATATTGTTCACTGCTGTATTATTTTAATATCCTTCTTAAAAACAGTTTACTGAAAAAACTTTGAGTATAACAAGAGGATAGACACAAGGGTGTCCTGGAAAGGAAATGTACACCGTGGGAGCCAGTCGGGTCCCCTGCTCATCACGGCTAAAAGGAAGCGCTCACCCCTCACACCAAACGGTTCACTAACAGCTCTCGAAGCACAAAAGTGAAAATATCATGTCCCTGGGGAGGGGGCCACTACATGCCCTAGGATCAGGCAGGAGGGACTTTCTGGGTGGCTCCCTGCCTCCTGCCAGCTCACTCCTCTGAGCCCCAGTGACCTCGAACCCCCCCTGAGGATGCCGTTCCTGGTCCTCGGGGCCTCCTCCCTTCTGGCAGTCAAGCACCAGCCACTCTCGCCTCCCCAGGCTGCTGCGTCTCCCCCAGGCTCCGTCGCCTGCTCTGTCCTGTCACTCGTCCTGTGCCTCAGCTCTTCCCATCACTGTCCCTTTCTTTTCTGCTGGACACTCTCCTTGAACGACCTCATCTATCCACCCATCTCTACATCTCAGGAGAGAATTTCTCTCCATGTCCCTGAATATTTCCAAGTGTCCCCCTGGCCCTTTCAACTCAGCACGTTTAAAATCCAATTTCTTATCTTTATCCCGAAACTTGCTCCCATTTTCTGTGTTCACCATCTCTGCTAACGGCGTCACCTCCACCCAGTCACCCAAGATGAACACCTGAGGGGTGAGTCCTGTGGTCCTAGAATGATGCACTGTCATTCTCCCCATCTTACAGATGAGCACACAGAGGCACAAGAGGTGCGGGATTTGCCCAAGGACACACAGTGGTGCAGCGGGGATTTGAAACCAGAAGACTTCCTCCTCTCTGTTATAATCTCCAGGACCCCATGTGGGGCCATCACATGATGAGCTCTTTCAACAAACCCCCCAGGCTCCACATCCAGCCCGACCTCCTGGCCACCATGACACTTACCTTTCTCAGACAGGTCTAGATGTGCCACCTCCCCATCAGCCCCACTGCTGGATTTCAGGGCCCTCCTGACCCGAGGGCACCCACCACCCCCCCAGGGACACCTGGCCCCCCAGCCTTGCCCCAGGATGCCCCGCTCGCCCTCTAGCCCAGCAACACCTCTCCTATGCCAGGCCCTGCCTTGACCCTCCCTGTTCCCCATCTCCTGGGAAACTCCCACTTCACCTTTCCAGGCAGGTCTAGGATGACCTCCTCTGAACACAGTGGGGCAGGAGTCAGGGGTGAAGGAAGGGGGACAGGCTCCGGCTGCACCCGCACCTCTCTGTGTTGTCTGAACTTTGTACCCGTGTACTCTTCCAGTGCCAAGTGCCCCCAGCTCCCCACCCCTTTCTCTTCCTTTCTTTGTAATGCCAAGAGGTAGGATAATGGATTATTTATCTCTGTTTTTTATATACTTATAAGCATTTAAAAAAATAAATGCTATATTAAAAATACTTAAGAAAAATGTTGTTTTATAATAACTTACATGGGAAAGAATCTGAAAAATAATATATATGTATGTATAACTGAATCACTTTGCTGTATACCTGAAACTAACACAACACTGTACATTAACTATACTTCAATTGAAAAAAAGAAAAGAAAAGAAATGAAAAGAAAAGAAAAATGTTTCCTAGCCTCCA
Organism: Eubalaena glacialis; assembly: GCF_028564815.1. Classification (NCBI taxonomy): domain Eukaryota; kingdom Metazoa; phylum Chordata; class Mammalia; order Artiodactyla; family Balaenidae; genus Eubalaena; species Eubalaena glacialis. The sequence continues at coordinate 26,765,789 of NC_083728.1, forward strand.
CTCTGCCCTCCAGGGGAAATAAGTACCTGTTCCCCACGCCTGTCCGGAGCGCATGCCTGCCCTTCCCAGCACACAGACCATGGAGGACAGGACGATGCTGTGCACTGGACTCACACCCCTGCTCGCACTGAAGGGGCCTTCCTTCATCTGCTTTAGCATCTGAGGGGCTCCACACAGTGGGGGTGCCCGAGAAGGCACAGGCTTTGGTGCCACAGGACTGGCCACTCTGTCGGGGCCTGTGGTTGATGTCTGTCTGCGCAGAGGCCCCAGGTGCCTCCCGTGGACAGTCAGGACCCCTGCTGCAGGGCTTCTGGGAGAACTGAATAAAATCCAGCAGAGGCCTATATAACCCATAAGGCCCGGCAGAGCTTGGTAAAATGTCTGTTGGCATAAAGGGTGGGTGGCATTCAGCCTGTGTGCCACCCACGTCCACCCAGGAGCACCTGAGCAGACGGTAAGCTCCCCCTGCCTGCAGGCTGAGCTGCAGGGCCCCCTAGCCCGGTGGTTCTCCCACGACCCGAGCAGCCTGCAGCCTCCCCCAGGCAGGCGCCCCTGGGCAGCGGGCCAGGGGTACGTGGACACTTTCAAGACCAGCAAAACCACTGCAGCCCAAAAAGGGAACTTGCAGAACAGGGAAGAGAACCATGTATCTCCTCTCTTCCCTCCGAGGCAAGCACAAATGGCCAGGGTTCCCGAGAAATGGTTTCAAGCCCATGCCCAGAATTCACCTCTTTTAAAGCCTTCTGAAAGAGAAAAAGGGTCCTATTTTCCTTTACCCTCCATCAACTAAGAGTGAATTTTCCTTTCCTCCATTTAAAACCACGGCCAGTTTTCTCTTTTGTTTTTTAAAATGAGGAAGCTCTTTTTACACTGATAGGAAAAGATTTCAAGACATATTAAGTCAAGACATATTCAAGAGGGGAAACTAGATAAAAATTATTTTTTAAAAAAGCAAGGAGTAGACAATTGCAGATCCTTCACAATGTATACGGATATCAAATCATCACTTTGCACACTTTAAATACATTACAATTTTATTTGTCAATTAGCACCTCAATAAAGCTGGAGAGAAGAAAAGCAAGGAGTAGAGCAGTGTAGACAGTAGTGCATAAGAAAAGGAGGGGGAAGCAACTACGGGCACTCTGTGCTTCTGAAGGTCACGGAAACGGAAAGCAGTAACGCCTGCAGGGACTGCATGCTGGACGGAGCAGCACAGTCTGGCCCAGGGAGACATTTTCTCTGTATACCAAGAAAAGGTATCATGAGAAAAGTGCCTTTTAAATTTTTTTGGGGGGGGGGGAAATGTTTGTAATGCAGCATTGTAAAAATACTGCATGGTGGTCTGCTTCGAAAAGAGGGAGAGATAATGGCACCTTTTGAATTTTGAACTGTGTGCCTATATTACCTGTTCAAAACAAAAGACAAACAATAAAAACTGTGGCTAAAGCTGGGGCTGTCAGGTCCTCTAAGACACAGTGGTGGCACCTCTTGGCCGAAGAACTCTGATTAGGGATGATCTCAGCTTCAGGTCAGACACAAATTGTCCCTCCCCCACCTCACTTTGCTCTTTGTAAACTGACCATTTGTTACCCTTTCCTGCCAAAACACGGTGTGGCTGTAAAACTCAAATTGATGGGGCAAGTAGCCATGGCCCCAGCATTGGCGCTCAGAGTCTAGTGGATAGAAATAAAGATGACTTTAAGTATTCCAATAGGAATAATAATTTAACTTTATGTGTATCTTCCCAAGGGGATAAATCAAGCTCTAAAGAGAAAAAAAGTTTGATGCACAAAGGATGTCCTTCACAATGTTATTTAAACTCAATAAAACCTAAATGTTTCATTTAGGGAAATGGCTTAGTCAACCAGTAGAGCACTTGCATTCACTGCGAATGATGATTCAGAAGACCACATAAAGTATGAAAAAACCCTTAAGGAATTAACATTAAGAGAAAAAGAAGGGTCTGAAATTACATAAAGTACAATTACAGACATGTGAAAACACACACAGCCATCTGGGGCAGAGAGGCTGAAGGTGGCCCCATGATGGCCACCTCCTGGAATTCATGCCCTCCTGTGATCCCTTCGAGTGTGGCAGAACCTGTGACTTGCTCCTGGCCAACAGAATACGGCAAAGGTGACAAGATATACGGGACTGTGTGTGCATGATTACGAGATTGTAGCCCACATCGTGCTGGAGTTGCTGTCTTCCTGCCTGACTTGAGTCTTGAAATCAGCCGTGGTGGTGAGTTCCACAGGGCCAGGAACTGGGCAGCTCTAGGAGCTGAAAACAGTGGCCCTTCAATAGCCAGGAAGAAACAAGAGCCCTCAGTCCTGCAGCTTCAAGGAGATGAATTCTGCCAACAACCTGGTGAACTTAGAAGTGGATCCTTCCGGGACTTCTCTGGTGGTCCAGTGGTTAAGAATCCGCCTTCCAATGCAGGGGACGTGGGTTCAATCCCTGGTCGGGGAACTAAGATGCCACATGCCGAGGGGCAACTAAGCCCATGCACTGCAACTACTGAGCCCTTGTGCCTCAGCTAGAGAGCCCACGTGCCGCAAACTACAGAGCCCATGCACTCTGGAGCCCGTGCACCACAACAAAGGGCCTGCCTGCTGCAACTAAGACCCGACGTAGCAAAAAAAAAAAAAAAAAAAAGTGGATCCTTCCCAGTCAAGCCCCAGATGATGCTGCAACCCCAGCTGACACCTTGGCTGCAGCCTAGTGAGACCCTGAGCAGGGAAGCCAGCTAAGCTGTGCCCAGACTCCTGACCCACTGAAATGGTGAGATAATAAACATGTGTTGGTTTAAGCCACTAATTTTGTGGGAATATTGCTACACAGCAACAGATAATGAACCATACATATGAAACTGTTTGGAAGAAAACATACTGAAATGCTGATAGAGGTTACCCAAGTGTTTGGATTAGGGGTATTTTTTTCCTCGGTCCCAAATAGCCTCTAGTAGGCTTACAATACCCACACAGTATAATGATGAAAAGTTTTAAAGGAGATACTGGATATAAAAACGCTTGTCAAGTCTGCACCCTTCACCCACGCCAGGTCCTGGGTCTCTCCCTGTGCAGAAGCCAGAGGCTGAGCCCATGACGTAGCCTCACCTCCAATCGAGTCGACCTCATCTTGAAACGTTTTCTCCATCTGGGCCAGGTGTGGCTCAGTGAACAGCTGAGACTCATGCTGGAAGTCGGATGTCTGGCTAAGGGAGACGGAGGGTGTCGGGGAGCTGAGAACCTCCTTGTTCTTCTGGGACCCACCTGCAGAGGACACCTGGAACACAGATGACTACAAGAACCAGGCACTGAGAGGGGTGATTTCCTGAGCTGAACAGTTTAAGCACATCTTATTGAAAGAGCACACCTTTGGGGTAGGTAGTGTTATGGTGTGTTACTTACTGATGCAAACAAGTAAGTCTTTAACCACTTTTAGGCCTAGGAAGCCCAAGGAAGATCTAGACTGCTTCTCCTGACTCTGGGGAGGTAACTACTGTTCCCCTTTTACAGATGCCACGACTGAGGCTCAGCGAGGTTAGCAGACACAGCCAAGGTCCCACCTCACACATCACAGGACTCTACAAGGTGCTTCAGTTTAGTAACTATATAGTTTCAAATCTTCAGTGGTCAGAATTCAAGACCCCAAGGAATCCAGCTTCATCTTCTCCAGCCAATGTGATTTTGTGCTGACCAGCCCAGACACCCCGGATCAGGTCAGATCACCTGTGCACAGCAGCCAAGCTTATGCAGTCCCCTCCATCGGGGGCTCTCGGCTTCTGCCTCTTCCTGCTCATCTTCCTGCATTCTCCACCCAGCCTTCCCCATCCCTCCAGCCCTCCACAAAGCTTCCTCTCTGCCGGCCCTACACGTGACTCATTTTCACACTTAGCAGTGTTGCAGGTTCCTGAGGACTCAGGTCATCAAAGGCCACCTCCCCCAAAAGACTCCAGGTGTGGACTATGTGATAACCATTGGGTGTTGCCCACTGAAATGCACTGCTTTGGGCCTTGGGCAGTCAAGAAGACTTCGGTTCAGAAAGTCAAAAGACAAGGTGGAGTTTGGACTACTCACTCTCCCCAAACGCAGTGCTCCTCCAATTGTGAACTTTCCCTCATTCCCTCAGGGTCTATGCACATTCGGTGAGTGCCAGGCACTGTGGACACACCATCGCACAGAGTGGAGACCTGCCTTCATGGAGCCCAACAGATGAGCTAGTAAATGCCCTCACCAGCCACGCAGGCCCCGAGGTTAGAAATCCCACCACCATCTTTGGTTCTTCCCTCTGCCTCCCTTGCGTTCTTACCGTCCTTCCTATTGATTCTTGCTATGATCCATCCCCTGTATCTAAACCCTCCTCTCCCACATCCCTGCCCCACCCTAAACCCTAGCCTTTTGCTGGGACAAGTACAGTGACCTTCCCCAACTGGGACCAGAGTTTGGTCTTCCCTTCAAATCCACTTCCCAAAACACTGGCACCAATTATCTTTCTGGAAGGCAAATCTGATCATGACTCGACCCCAGCTGACACTTTCCAGGCTACTCCCATCATCCCCAACTCCTGAGTGTGGCACTCAAAGCCCTTTGCAATGTAGCCCTGACCTGTCTTTCTAGTTTTAATGCACACACCATGGTCCAGGCACGCCAACTGCTCTCCACCACCCCACAAACACAGACAGCATTCCACTTCTACTCACGTCTTTCCCTCTATGCAACACAGACCACCATCCCCAGAGATGAACTCCTACCCATGCTTCAAGCTCTGGCTCAAATGACACCTCCTCCAAGGAGCTTTTCAATAACTTTCAGGTGAGAGTCATCATTGCCACCTCTGTGCTTCCAAACTCTTTGTTCCTATCTGCCAAGCATGCTTGACACCTGTGCATGTCTGTCCATATGTGTGACAGCAAGGTGTGATGGGAAACACACGGCTGTAGAGTCCCAGAGCTCTCTGGGCTAGAATTCTGCCTGGTTCCCTGCTCCCAAGCTAATTCATCGTGGGCATATCACATCACTTCTCTGAGCCACGAGTTTCCTTATCTGCAAAATCTCTCCCCAGTATCCACCTTGAAGGGTTGTGGTGAGATAAAATGACACCTGAACACATGTGAAGCCCCAACAAATTGTATTACACAATCAACGAGAACTCCTGTTATTACTCCCCATCTCATAGTGAGCTCTTTGAAGATCAGGGCATTTTAAAATTATCTTGGTTTAATCTATACTAATTCTATTTTCCCCAGCCCCAAGCACATAATGGACACTAAATACTCATCTGGCTTCATAATACTTTGTACAGCCCACCCCACCATTATCACAACTTAGCTGGACAAAATTAAGTACAGTCCATGTAGAGACTGCAAATTAGTGGCCTCAGTTTTATTGCGTTAGGCCCACACAATGCTTTAAAATGGAAAACCAGCCTACTGCAGTAGATTTGTTACTTTGTATATATCTAAGCTTGCAGCTCCCTGTGCAGAGGCTGATAACCTGATAACCGACAGACTTGGATGCCCATGAGTGATGCCTGGTGGCTCTGGAACACCCCCTCCCGTTATCAATTCTGATGGCTTTCTTACCTTTTGAGATAGAGAGCTCTCTCTGAAGTCCTCAGAAGACATTGGTCTTGACCTAGAATAGGGAATCATAGTTGCTTTAACTCCAGTCTCTGTAAGGACCATGTGGGAGGCTGACCTAGCTGAGTCACAGGAGGGTGGAAAAAAAGTCAAGGTCAAGGGAGAGGATGGCTGCCCTGTGCCCATGGACCCCCAGCCCGTATTTGATGAGCACCCCTCTTCTCATAGGGGATCCTCCAACAGGGAGTTCTTCTAGAGCTTATACCTCTGAGCCTTCTTTCCTCTGATGGGAAAGAGTTGTCCTACTGAGGCCCTGAGGCTTCTCAAGTTACTATACTCCTGGCTTAATGCCAGAGGCTTCCTAAAGGGAGTCACCCTTTCTTCAGAGTTAGAAAAGGCTTAGGAGGCCATGCGGGGGTCCAACTATAATTCACAGATTAGGGAAATAAGGTCCGGGGCAAGCACATTTCCAAAGGGTCAAACACATGCACCAAAGGTGGGGCAAGATGGGCCCCTGACTCTCCACTGTGTGCACCCACCCGCCCTCAGTGCCCCTGGAGGCAGGACTTCTCCTCACGCAGCACGGGGTCAGGTGTGAGTGTGGAGGAGGGGTCCATTCCGTGGAGCTCTGCTCTGAGAATACAAAGGGCACATTTCCACTGGGTCAATGGCACCTCCACAGAGGATGGAAGACAGCATTGTGTTAGGATTACTGGAGCGTCAATCCACCTCATCAGCAAGTGTCACCAGCAGGAATCGAGAGGGCACTCTAGGATGGCATGAAAATTTTCATGAAGGCAACTATGAAAACTCATCAGCATAAGATGGAGGGAGAGAGGAGGAGGAAGACTGGCCCATGGTGTCCTAACCTAACTGTGTCTTGGCGACAGCTCAGCTATAAGGACCAAAGGAGAAAGAAGAGCCGAAGGAAAGGAGACTTGGAAGCCAGGAACCAGGGTAACTGAGGGAAACGCCAGAAACATTTCCAGAAAAGGGAGCATTGAGGGAAAGTGGCTTAATGCATGTGATGTTGGGTTGTCCAATTAGAAATAAAAAACAAATACCTAGAAATATGGGAACTGAAACTTGAGTGGCTACATTTAGGGGATAGAGAGAGGAGGAGAAACACACAGAAGACAGGATGGGTCAACCAGGAAGATTGGGATGCTCCAGAGTGAGCCAAGATGATAAGAAATGAAGGCCACTGAACACGGCGATGAAAGGTCACCAGTGAGAAAGCTGCAGAGGTGTATTCATAAGTCCATTTCTGTTCAGAATATATACCTGTATATGTTGCCACCTGCATGGAAAGAGAGCCTGGAAAAATAAACTCCAAATGTAATGTCAGTTATTTCTGGCAGGTGAGATTACAGAGAATTTCTATAGTCTAAAATCATGCATCTCTCTATTTTTTTTTAATTCAAAAAAGGTTCATACCAATCTTTAAGATTTATTTCAAGGGAGTGAATGGTGGGTAGCAATTTACTCATCTGTGAAAGACCATTGTACAACAGTGGTTGCTGGGAATTCCCTGGCGGTCCAGTGGTTAGGACTTGGCACTTTTACTGCTGGGGCCCGGGCTCGATTCCTGGTTGGGGAACTAAGATCCTGCAAGCCATGCAGTGCAGCCAAAAAAAAAAAAGTGGTTGCTGCAACATCGTTCAGAGCAGCAAAAAATAAAGTGATGACTATCAGTAGAGGAATGGCTGAATAAATCAGTACACCTGCACTCAGCACGTTACCCAAGGAATCAAAAGGATGAATCTGACCTTCGGTAGACGACTAGGAGGGATTTCCATGACATACAAAAAAAGTGCACAGAATGATGCCAACATTTATAAAAGAATGACAAACAGGTACGTGCTTATACATATACGTACGTGTATACACATACACACACCTGTAAATGGGACTACCCTTAATAATTATGGGGCCAAGAGCAAAAGAACAAATATTGGTCCACATAGCAAGTCTAGTTATTTAAAATGTTTATAAATTATTACACTGCTAAATAAAATACATTCTATTCTCCTACCTTCACAAATACACTTTCCTAACAAGCTGGAAGGCCAGGTTCAAATTTAGAACTCTTGAATTCCTCAGCTCACTGACAGAATTTGGCAGTGTGGCCTCCAAGCCCTCTGCCCAACCCCATGTCCTCTCCATCCTGCTGAGGGGGCTTGTGGATGGTGGCATGTGGACGGACACCCCAGCCCATACACCCAGGCTGCATCTCCCCCATGCCTCCACTGCTCCATGGCCACTGCAAGCCTTGGCAAGGCTGCCCTCAAAAATGACGCTCTGAGGAATAGGCCTACAAAGACTCTGGAATCAGCTTCAAAGTGATTTGGGTGGGGAATTCCAGTACTTAGAGCGGGGGGGGGGGGGGGGCCGGGGGCGGCAGTGGGCAGCACACCGGTGGGGCCTGAGTGGCCATCCGCTTAGCCCCTTGAACCTACCTCATCTGGTGGAGAGGGACATGGCCAGAGGAGGGACAGAGTGGGATGCCCTAAAGCTCAGCCCGGGGCAGGGGCCCTTCTTGCCTGGGTCTAAGGGGGTACTGTACTGTCAGTACATACAAAATTATGAGTACATATGGATTATGGGGAGTTGGGGGCCAATGTGGCAAAAAAGGTAGGCCAAGAATAAAGGAATACAAAAAAGTCTACACTAACACAAGGCACGTATATCACCACATTTATAATAAGCAACAAAGCACTGGTATGTATACAGAAATCAAGTATACTTTGTTTTGCTTTAAAGTCCTGGTTAACATGTGATTAAATTTAACATCACTGATGAGGGAGCCAAAGGCCCTGCCTCCTGCCGTGCTGGTCTCAAGATCACCACTTCCGCGGTATCCTCCACAAACATACGTAACCTGACAAACCCAAACTGCAGGACATTCTACAAAGTAACTGGGTTTTACTCTTAAAATCTGTGTCATGAAGAACAAAGACTAAGGAACTGTTCCAGATTAAAGGTGACTGAGAGAGCTAACAACTAAAGGCAATGCGTGATTCTGAACTGGATCCTAGACTGGGTGGGGAAAAGGTCTAAGGGCCATCGGCAAAATTTAAACATGACTACGTTCTTAGATAATATTGAATTAATGTTGTTTCCTGCTTTTGACAACTGTTCTGTGGTTATACAAGAGAACATCCTTGGTCTTAGGAAATACACACTTGGGTATTTAAAGGTAAAGGGACACAATATCTGTAATTTATTCCCAGATGGTTCAACAAACATATACGATGATAAAGCAAATGCGGCAAAATGTTCACCATATTAGTCAGTCTGGGCAAAGAGGAGTTCTTTATACTATTCTCACAACTATTTAAATCTTTTTATTATTTTATAAATAATTATTTTAAAACTACAATAATTATTTTATTTAAAACTACAATAATTATTTAAAACTACAATAATTATTTTAAAACTACAAGTTTTATGAGAAAGGGAGGAGCTCTATATGTTCGTGGACTGAGGCCACAAAGGGGAAAAAATATTGGTTGAGGGCAACAGAGACACCCAAGAGCAAAGCACAAGAGTAAGAAGCAAAGAGAAGTACTAGTCCTCCGATACTGGAAGGAAGAGAAGATTCAGCTGTAGAGTTAAATATCTATCTGGAATGAGAGCAGGTAAGATCAGAGGAAGCCTCCTCTGAGGGGAAGGGGGCCAGGGTGTGGGGTTCGGTACAAACCTGGGAACAGGGGTAAGAGCTTACAACTGCCACTAGGGAAGTAGGCGGAGGACGGGAGAATAACTGGTTTGCTGAGTAATTCGTTTGTAAGAATTTACAGGGGCAGATGACTTAAGGCCAAATGCAGTTAAAGCTGTCCTGGAAATCTAGCTCAGACAGGCTCAGCTCTCCTGTTCGGCCTTTAATCTCAGGCAAATGGATTTTAGGGCCCAGGTGTCCAATCTTTTGGAGATGACTTTAACCCCAAACCCTCACTCACCCTGACCCAATTTGCTCTCCCCAGTTAACACTGCTGGCTATATTTGACAGAGGCTTATTGGTTTTCAACTTCCTTCTCGACACAGACATCTTGACAGCTGTCCCCAAGTCCAAAGTAGCTCCTCTATGAAGTCGCTGTGGAACTCCGAGGGCCTCAACCTGACTGCAGGGTCAGCTGGCCACACTTAGAACCAGGAAAATGAGATAGAATTCCATATGCAGAACACAAAACGGAACAGCAGAATCCATCCCACAAACCATAACCACACAGCCATGTTTCATCTAATCTGAGACATTCTTTTTATGGATGAAGTTGAACTTACAGCAGACAGTGACAGGAGGAGCTACAGCACACAAAGGCAGGACAAGTATGAGTGGAGAACGACCCACAGGACAAATACAGCACAGAGCGCCCACAACTCATGGAAACTGTGGAAAATGCCCGGGAGCTTAATGATAAAGAAGCGTTCACCAAAACCAAAAGGCCAACTAGCCCCCACAGCTGGAGGACAGTGGAAGGCACAGCAGCTCTCTCAACATAAGATGCGTGAGCTCCAACTCTTTGAAAAGAGGAAGACTACAAGAGCACTGTGTGTAAGATGGGAGTCCTATAAGCCCAGACTTCATGGCAGGCCTGGACTTGATACAGCACTGTTCAATCTTGCCCCTGGCACAATTCAGCAGCATGAGCTGGCCAAAGGCAAATCTCTTGGGCAGAATTCAACCAGGGACATGGATTCCAGGCTTAAAGATACCCAGCTGAATCACATTTCATGATGATCTAGATGTTACCAAAATGTTAACTGATCACCAAGCCAAGACCCCTCCCCATATCTTCACCACAAAGAGAACACCACACAGAGAAAAAATTTCTACGCCCATTTCATCAACAGTGGAGACAAAAGACTTTGTCACACTGTAAAACATGAAAAGTAGAGTGGTTCAATGAAATGTCATAAAAGATGCAGAAGGTCTTTTAAATCAGTTTTATTAAACTAGGTATTAATAAACTAGAAGGGTTTATTAAAAAACAACAAAAAACAGAAACAGGCCGATTTGACTATTCTCCACTGTCTTTTGGTTTGGGGCTTTCATTTTCCAATCCAATGTTATCATTTCTACTTACAGCAGCCCCTGCGTTTATCAACATTTTTACATGGGCCAAAATATGCTAAATTCTATCACAATAAATGTAACTTTCCTTCCCAAAGAAGAACCATGAGAACAAAGGGGAAATAGTAAGATGCATTCATTCCACTTCTTAGGTAAGGAAAAGTTCAGAAAACCCCCACCTAAAACGAATAAAATCGTGATCATCAATAATTCAAGTTTATTAACTCAAGAAGCAGGAGGGAAGGTGTTTAAGAAGAAAAAAATCTCATAGATAAACCTCTGCACAAAATAATTCTGGAAAAAAGTTCAAAGTCCTATTTGAGACTAGTTCAGGCATCGCTTGCCAATCCTAAGGAGATTCTACTCTGCTCCCTAAAAGCGGAGATGGAATGCTGCCCGAAGGCTTCAAGGACACAGTTACTGCTCCAGGGAAGGCAGCTCCACTCCACTCAGCAGCAGCGCCAACTCTGTCCTCGTCAGCTTTACCACTGCGGGACTTAAAACGTAAAAAATTGTAACCTAACATACAATTTATATGTGTGGATTACTCTTCAGTAAAGCTGCAATTATTCTTCTCAGCTTTATAAAATTTATTGAAAATTTTAAGGTGCAACTTGATAGCTAAGAAGACAGGCTTTTTCCTTTTCAAAATCGAATAAACAAGACAGAAGCCAATGACCACTGGAACTGGAGGGGACCCTGAGGGTTAATGTCAAGATCACACCTTTAGTTGCGACTAACAACTCAACTCACATGACATTTAAAACAATGCTATTCCTACCACACTGCCAAAGAGAACTCCGGATTCACGTACCAAAGATTTCAAAATACCATGATTCAAGAAAAACAGCAGATTCTTGGGGTGGTTCAGTACCTAATTACCCATCTCCTCCCCAAAAAAGAAAGAAAAAAAATTAAGTCAGAGAGTTACAAATTCTTAGGAAATTTTTAAAAATAATTTTTATTTCATTCAACGTTGAATTACTGTTTCTTCTCTCAGCCTTTAAAATTACTAGAGAGGGAGGCGCACACACAGGGGCAAGCTGCGATTAGCCTACAGCTACCTGTAAAAAACAGGTTATTCCATTCTTCCTAGTAGGGTTTAAAATTTCAAAGTAAAAACAGCAGTCATATATAATTACACGTTTAACTCACATTATTTTGTAGAAAAACATATAAAATACAAAAAAAAAAAGGCAATATCAGGTTAGAAACCTTTAGAATGGTAAAATCCAGATGACCCTGAGGTATGCTGGATCTTAAAATCACTAGAACTACTCCAAAATATATAAATGGGCCCAATCAGGAGAAATATAAATATGAACGTGATGAAACAATTGTGAAGCAAGCAAGACAGGAAAGAAATCTGAAGGTCACTCAAGCTTAGACTAGGATAAACGGTGACAGATCCTGGGTGCAATATATTTAGATTCTTGCACTAAATGGTGGTTCAGGGATGGATGTATTAGTAAAGTTCTCCCTGCAGCTTGCAGCCTGTGGGAAAAAAAGCCAAACACATGTGTTGAGCCACTTTTTACTTCATCTGTCAAAATCTCTTCTTTTAGAGTCAAAACTTTTATTAAAATACAAAAGGATGTACACTTTACAAACCATTTCATGGTCAGTGCAAATTTTTTCAAAATTTCACATGCAAAATGTATGTAGCTGATGCTGAGAAACATTGTGCTTTTCTCTGAACCAAAACTTTCTCAACTGTTGAAAACTGGCCTCCAGAGGCAACACTTGCTGGAACTGGGCACTCTCCCACTCTTTCTGGCTCTGGTATCCTACTGGCGTTTACAGACCTAAGTAACTTTTCCTGGCTCAGAAAGGTTCCTGGGGAAACCATCCTCGCTCATCTCTTCACTGAGCCAATGAAAAGCCATGCTCTGCAGACCAAGGATGCAGGGCCTGGAGAAGGACCCTGGTCCTGATCCTTGGCCTCCTGATCACAGCACTTCTCCCTTGTTCATTTTGGAGAAGCGCTCCAGCCACACACTCCCTTTATATATTCAGTCTACCCACTTGCATGCTTGACCTTGACTTAACTTTAATAGTCTAAACCGCAATTTGTGAATCATCCATGAAAGCTGAATCTTAGAAACTCATCTTTGTCCCCGCTGGAAACTAGTAAGAGCCACAAAGCCAGCTTTGTTAAGACCTACCCCGACGGACTGAACCTCACTACAGCTTCCCAAATCTCATTCTCCCACCAAAACTGAAAATTAAAGACATTAGCAAATGGAATAAACTGCTCTTCCTCCTTTTCCTCATACCTACATCAAGCCTATCCTCACCAATTCCTGCAGACTGCGAAAAATATTCAAAGTAAACCAGGAAAAAGTTAAGGAAAAAAATTTTTAACTTTTAAGGTAAGACATCTTACAGAATTCCAAACTCACTTTGTAATTCTAAATCTATCTCTTGATACCATTCACAAAGTTCTAGGCTTTGATGGCTAACTTGCTTTGCTTTTCAAATGATCACAAGACAAAGATTTGCCTCTCCCTACCTGCAGAAACATGTCTGTGAAGGCTACTTTCATTTTACAATTCAGAACATCAGAGCATCCAATACAAAAGAAATATAGGTTACTTTAATTTTTTAAATATGTGTGTGTGTGTGTGTGTGTGTGTGTGTGTGTGTGTATATATATGTATATGTATATATATATGGTCCTGGAATAAGGGGCCTAGAACTCTGACTCTAGGGCTGGACCTGCTTACCTAGATAACGAAATTAATGAGGCAACCTGACCACAACCTCAACAGAAAGCTCTGTGCTCCAGGCTAAGGTAACACTGCTTTCCAACTCAGATTAAGCCAAAAGGGAAACAGACCTTCACAAATTATATCTGCATAACAATCTGGCTGAAGGCATCTGGGATAATGGTTCTAAGGATAAAGTTCAATGTAAAAGCACAGAATTGCTCTGTGGGCTTTCTTTCGGACAAGGACTCTGCATATTCAGTTATACTGTCACATGTGAAAACTGAGAAAAAAGCTGCAAGTGTAAGAAATAAGTATGAACTCATCGGGTTTTAAAATTTTATAACTGGAATGTATGAATTCAAAAGTATGACATACTCCTAATTTTAAAACAACAGCAACAGTGCCAGACCAGCAAAATGACTGGTGATTCATGAACACTAACCTAAGGCTCAGGTTCAGCTTGGTTCAAAGCAATTAACTTCCACTCTGTTGACAGCAGTCAGATTTAGGTCACCCACATACTAGCAAATTAATCTGATTAGGCTGATCAGGCTTAAAGCCTAGGTTTTGTTTGTAGACTATGGTGAACTATGGTAAACATCACAAAAGGAGCTCCTCATACCAAATCTCATAAAACAATCCTTAAAGAAAAACTTCCCTAGACTCATTTTGGTTATAGCAAAAGAAAACTGCTTCCTTTCCAACACCATATTATATTCTAGAGAGTAAACCCTGAAGAAATACCTATCTTTAAATCAATGAATCAATTACTGAATCACTGAATCTTCATTTAAAAGAAAAAGGGGAAAGGTGTGTTTAGAACACGATTTCACCTGGGGGAAAAACAGGATGAAAATCATAGTCTGAAAACTAAAAGGAGCTGGACTCATCAATCAATCCCCGCAAGCTGAAAAAGAAACATTAGAAGAACTTGTTACTTACTTTACAAAATACTCAAAGTCTATCTTAAGGATCACCCTCCTGAATTGTGCCCTAAGCTTTTCTGATCTATAAACAATTTCAGACTGGATCAAGAACCCATGCAGGGCTTCCTAACGCTGTGGTCACCTTTTGTTTCTCAGCTCATTCTGATCTCAACAAGCACCCAGTGAGGGAGGCACTGCAGCCAACATCATCATCCCCGTTTAGCAGGTCAGAACAAGAAAAGGGATCAATTAGCTCAAAAGTCACAAAGCTAGGAGGGACCTACAAGGACTCCAATCTGATATCCCCCCTGCCAGAATTAGACTTGAACTTGCAGGCATAAATGTTAGGCCAAAAAGTACAGGTCTGAGGACTACATTAAGCCCAGGTCACCTGAGGTATATAGTAAAATGCAGATTTCTAATCTCCTGACTCAGAATTTCTGGGATTGGACTTTAGAAATGTATGTCAATCAAGTTCTACAGGTGATTCTGAAGCCCATCAGTTTGAGGACCACCAGCATAAGTGAATCCTAAATCTAAATCCAGCCATCTGTTTACCTATACTGCATGCAACACAGAACCTGCCAAGCAAACCAAGCAGCTTATTCAAGTTCACCGCACCAGTGACCTAACCTGAATTAGCCACATTAGAAGACTGTGCCTCAGCCTAAAGAGCCAGGCCAATGGACTTACTAGGTCACAGATACACACAGTTATCAGCTTCACTCTTCCCAAGGTAACGTCTCAGCTGACATTACCCAAAATTATCTTCACAAACTCCATGCACTCCTGGAGGTAGCCTCTTGTAAATTACAAACACATGTGGTATCCAATTCCTTCTTGAAGGTGCCTAACATTTTAAGGAAGGTTTCATACCCTTAACTTCTACAGGAAGTAACATGGGTGTAACCCTAGTCAAAATCATCAAGTTGGGTTTACAGAGCATCCATAATTGTGGTGGGTACCCTAAAGATCATACAGCAAACTACCTTCTGACCATTTAACTTTCTTTTACACTGAAAATGGCAGCACGTCGCCTTTTGAACTCGTTTCTTACAGCACAGAATTTTAAAAGGGAAGAAAAACGGTGATTTCAGGTTATAGATTGACTGTGTTCACTGCCTTTGAAACATACTTTCAGGAAAAAAAAGTATTGCCCCATGGTATCCACCAAGCTCTGTCCTGTATATCTCTGGAGGAAACAGCCTGAAAAGGTTTCACGGTAGCTAGGCCAAGCCCTGGACTTCTGAAAGACCTCTCACAGTAACATGAGAGTGTGAAACAGCAGGAGGCTGAGAAATGTACTGTGAAGAATGGAGAAAAAAGAAACAGCCTTACAAATAAGCACATTTGAAAAAAAAAAAGTGAAGGATTTCAAAAGATCAGTCCTAATTTGAGAAAGAAGCGTGGGTACCTTATCATTTGAACCTAAAATAATATACCCAGGGCAAGACAAATTTCAGAAGACATGACACTCTTGAAATACAGAATTTTATTTAGAAACTGTTTAAAGTAGCAAAAAACCCTGTCAAGACAGACCAGGTGGAAAATGGGTTCCCAATAAAATGGAATTTTAGGGCAACAAAAGTCTAAAAGGCCACAAAAGAGAAATAGCACCACTGTTATTTGAACAATGGCTAGTTACTTGCATTTTTTGGCATTGTTAATCACTGAATCTGGGTTTTCCTCTGAATTCCACACAGAGCATGCACTACACAACAATTTTATCATAAAATACCTGCTTGCTACACACATTTTAGGACAAGCTACCACCAGAAACAAATCAATACAAATACATCAGGGGCAGAACAATCTCAGTAGTGGGTAACACACATTTTGCAGAATTCTGCCGAACAAAGGAACTGAATAGGCTGTGGGCAAAGCAAATGAGGGAGTTAAGGAATGAAATATTTTAAATATTAATAATTAATTCAGACATGGTACTGTATTTTCTGCAAAAGAAAATTAACATTTAGTAACACGCTAACATTTTTATCTCCAAAGAGATTAGTGCACTGGCAAAGTATTCCGATAACAGTGGAGGGCTGTGGACAGCAGGTACCGAAAACACCCAGCCTTGCAGATCCCAAGGTAGCAGTGGCCTTCCTTCACTGATCACTCCCTTTGCCAGAGGTCCAGAAAGAACTTGCAGCATGATCACCTGCCTGCTGAACTTCCACTCTAAGCAGCAAACTTTAAGGAGCCAAAGAGGAGTCCCCAGTGGGCAAGGGGAGCAGAGAAGAGAAACATGTTAAATGTAAACTTAAAAGACAGTAAAATGGGACACAACCCCCATTCAAATCCCAGAGATGCGGGCAAGTCCCCAAAAGTAGTTGTTAGATTTAAAAACTGGACACACCTCATTTCAAAAAAAAAAAACAACAACAACAAAACACAGTACATAGAAATATCAGGGATAACTGGAAAAATCACCAGAGAAATGTTCTGTGAAAATCAAGCTCTTCGACTCAACACGTCTCAGGGCTGAAACACACCCTCTATTCATCCAGGCAACAATGCCTCTTGCTTCTTATCAGGGATGCAACTGGTCAAGGACACTAAATGGCTTTACAAAGCAACTTTTCAAACTTCCCTTTTGGGCCAAGGTCTGGGCCTATGAGGATCAGGCAGCCCCGTGAGGGCTGGGAACAGCAAGTCCCAAAGGTTCCAGGTTCTGGCCCTTCCTTCCCAGACACAATGCCAAACACACAGAAGCTCCTGTCATGTTATATTTTACATTTTGAAATATGGAAGCATCTTTTAAATACTCTTAAGGCATTGATTTATTAAAACGTTCTCTGTCAAGATTTCACATTAGCTTAAAATTCAAATCAGTCTTTACACTTCTCTACTGAGGTCTCCCCCTTCTCCAGCCATCAGTGCTACCAGCATCCACACAGTGAGCCCCATGGTCAGCCTCTTTGTTCCCTGGGTGAACCAACTAGATGTTAATACTGCTCTGCTACAAGGTAAAAGCTCCTAACTCAAACTTATTGGAAAAGGAGTGAAACTTCTGCAAAGTGCACTTTAAGAAGAGGTACTTTTTGCTTATGAAAAGAAACCAGTGAGTCCTCTAAGAATAATAAAAGGGAATATTTTACAGTTAAGCACATGATTTGGAGTGAAGAATTCGGATGATGCTCAGCTGGTCCAGGCTGTTAATACTCTTCTTGTTCCTCCTGCGGGCCCCCTTCATCAGGTATCACGAAGCCTTCCTGAAATGGGAAAATGAGAGGGGAAAGTTATTACTCAACACTGAATGAAAGATCAGTTTCTACTGTGGGTTCACTTTCCTCATATTTAAAGCCTCTCTAAGTCAACGGTTCTTCCTGTCTTTACCACACACTTGGCATTTAATGGCACAAGGCCAAGTGACCACTATTTTATTAGTTAGGCAGTGGAATCACATCCCACAAAAGGCAAAAACTGAGCACAAATTTACTCTCAATCTTTCAGGGGTGATGGATGTGTACACTGTCTTGATTATGGTGATGATCTCACACATCAAGTTGTACTTAAATATGTACAGTTCATTATGTCAATAAAGTTGTTTAAGAAAATTTACCCTCAAAAATCCCTGAAGTCACCATAACGGTGCCATACCGTCTCCTCTCAATAAACTGTCCATACAGCCAGCTTTTCCTTCATTCATTCTTTTGCCTGCACTTAGAAACCATGCACACATGCTACTGCAGGTGTTGTGGGTGTTCTGTTTACCCAAAACACCCACAACACACATAATAGCTGCAAGGCTGAGCCAACATCAGAAGCATGGGAAAACATCACACCCACAGCTCCCACCTCACACTCACTCCAGGGCATCTGGCATGTGCTAATGGCCACTACCATAAGAATTTAGACTTCCCCTTCAACCCCCATCTTTTTTTTAACTAAATATCTATGGCTAAATTTACTTAAGCTATGACTCCACTAAAATAATACTCAGACTAGATCAAGGACACCTATATCTTCAACCCCTTTGTTTGTATTATCTGGCACAGAGCAAGCCCGAAATAAGGATTTATTGAACAAATTATCAACTTTTCAGTCATCTGTCTTAATCCCCCCAAATTCACTTGATATGTTTAGAGCACACTGTTAGTAACAGCATTAATGCTGCCTTATATTTGTATACTGCCACATACTACGAAACACGTAGACGTATACTGTAGTTTGATCCTAAAGACCTTGCTAGGCATGCAGAAGAATTATAAATAATTGCAGCCATTAAACAGTGGACACAGAAAGATGTCAAATCCTAAATCTAGGGAAAATCAGTTTTCCTTGTTCAGCTAACACAGCATGATTAATATCAGCAGATTCGGCTGTGTAATACACATGGATCCCAAGAAACTTGACCACAAGGCACTCTGGGGAAATAGGAACCAGATACACTCCAGGTTGGGAGAAAAAAGGTACACTCTAACAGCTGTGGGGAGCAGACATCAAATAGGGGCCATGTGCCTGGTTCTCCAGGGCACGCCTAGGGCCCTATTAAAAAGAAGGCAGCACCTCAGGCTGAGGGGTCCAAGCTGAAAGGGGTGGAGTGGGGATAGCGGGGTTAAGAGCACCTTGTGGCACTCATGACCTATCAGTGGCCACAAACTACAGAAGCAGGGCAGCCAGCCACCTGAGTGTCCTATGCCTGCCTCAAAGGCTCACAGACCTCAAGGCAGAGGCTGAAGCTGGGCAGAGGTGCCCTCTCTGGCTGACTTTAAGGGTCAAAGATGAAGTCTTTTGATGAATGTTATGCTGAAACACAACAAGCATCAGTACTGAGTTTGCCGAAACCAACCAGATAAAATTTTTCTATTTTCTCTTAGGTGGCAAAACGGCAAGAAAATATCCTCATGTCAACACGTACATCTGTGGCATAGAGAATGTCCACAATCCTCTGCAATACAGGGTTGTTTTCCCCCTCGTTCTCCTGGCAAATCAATTCAATGTTCCTTAGCTTTCCAAAGTAGAAATCTCTCTCTTTCTCCAAGTCTTCGACGGTAAGTTTCAATACGTTGACCTGCACAAAACATTAGAAAGGATGAGACACCTGGCATTCATGCACCAACAGCACATCAGATAAACTTCT
The DNA here is from genome assembly GCF_028564815.1 of Eubalaena glacialis. NCBI lineage: Eukaryota > Metazoa > Chordata > Mammalia > Artiodactyla > Balaenidae > Eubalaena > Eubalaena glacialis. Next base: position 26,785,170 of record NC_083728.1, read on the forward strand.
AACCCAAAAGGAGATGTGGGCTTTCATCAAACTCTCTAACAAGGACAAAACCCCACTTTAGTTTAATGTCAATTTTCTTCAGCCCCAGATAAATAACATGGGCTTGTTCATGGCACCCTGACTATAACAATTCCCAGGAAAGGACAGGTTATATCATGGAACATGCAGGAACTTCTCAGGGACTAAGACAAGATCAAAGAGAAAAACCCATGGGAGCCTGAGACAAATACAGAAGTAGAATCCACAACCTGGCCCAGCAGAGTGGCTGCCCATCATATACTGAGTCTTTACCAGGGCACTTGGTCAATCAAGTTCAGGTCTTTCTGCAAGTTGAAGTCAGTGGTAAGAGAGGGTCTGGTCCAAGGGAGCAGGGTAGAAATGATGACCCAGGAGGGGAAAACTATCTAAAGATGACTAATACTAGCCAAAGACAGCTAGCACTGAGGCAGGCCTGGGCATGGAAACTCAATGGTTCTTTCTCCCCCCAATATGTTGGGGCTAGGGGGCGATCCATGACTCAAAAGAAAAGCATTCTCTGATGAGAGGGTCCCTGCATCACTCTCTCTCCCAAGAAAGTTTCAAAAGGGAGAGAAGATAGCAGAGGCAGGGAGCAGACCCCACCACATTCCACCGCTAGCTCCCCTGGGCATCCTGTCAGCTCACACCACTTGTGCTGCAGGATCCTCCAGGAGCCCCACTGAGGGACTCTAATTTCCACAAAGGGGCAATGAAGAAATAAATCTCAGTGCTTGCGCCAGGACTCTATCCAGCCACAAGTAACAGAAGTCATAACAACTCTCACAGTCCTTTGTGTATTTTAAGCACAGTACGTCTTTGTTCTAGTATACTCAAATCTATGACGTGAATTCAATTTAACTCTCACTGAATGCAAATTACATGGCATAGGGTGTAGCATAAAATCCTCACAGGCGTTACAGGCTAGGGCCCCATGGAAGGCCGAGCCAGGGGATCAAAGGTGCAGCTGCTGAGAACAATTTGGGTAGCAGGGAATTCTGAGAGCCAAGAAGCACCAGAGAAATCTAGTCCACCTTCTGAACTTCTAGCTGCAAAAACAAGCAAACAGCTTATCCAGCTTCCCTGACGAAGAAGCCAGACCCAACCGAAGGGATCAAATCCTGTCCCTTCGGAACCTGCAGTTGAGAAGCATCCAGAGATGATCCAGGAGCAGGTGACTGGAACCACCAGGACCATTCTGTCAAAGACTTAATTTCAATGTTCAACATCAAAGGCCTGAAAAGACCAAACTAGAATCAAGGTTCTAGACACCCTCTCACTACTTCTTTAGCAACCACAGAAATCACTTTTAAAAATAACTGAAAGGATTTCCCTGGCAGTCCAGTGGTTAAGACTCCGCGCTTCCAATGCAGGGGGCACGGGTTCGATCCCCGGTGGGGGAACTAAGATCCCACATTCTGCATGGCCAAAAAATAATCAAAAAAAAATTTTGGGCTTCCCTGGTGGCGCAGTGGTTGAGAATCTGCCTGCCAATGCAGGGGACACGGGTTCAAGCCCTGGTCTGGGAAGATCCCACATGCCGCGGAGCAACTAGGCCCGTGAGCCACAATTACTGAGCCTGCGCGTCTGGAGCCTGTGCTCCGCAATAAGAGAGGCCGCGATAGTGAGAGGCCCACGCACCGCGATGAAGAGTGGCCCCCGCTTGCCGCAACTAGAGGAAGCCCTCGCACAGAAACGAAGACCCAACACAACCAAAAAAATAAATAAATAAAATTAAAAACAAACACAAACCAAAAAAAAAAAAAAATTTTTTTAAATAAGTAAAAATAAAAATAATTGAAAGTTTCAATAAAGTACTAACACCACCTAGTCACCAGCAAAACGAAATCATCCATCTGCCCCCACCCTCCCCACCCCTGATTTAACTGCTATTTGTTGCCTTTCCTTAAACTATCAGTTACTCCCAAAGTGGAGTGAGTACAAGAAGGGGACAAAAGGGCAAGAGTAGACTATCCCCAGTAGTGGAAGCTGCCTTGGATCTTCAGCCCAAGGTCCATGAGCCAGGGAAGAGGCCTTCTAGTCACATGAGAAGGAAAGGGAAGTTAAAACAGCTTCACGAGGCACGGTAGCTTGGAGTCCATCTGTACACACACGTTACACTAGTGCCTCCCTCACAAACCCACTGAACCCTTCTCTGGCCTACAAATCAACAAGAGCACCAGAACCGAGCCGGATAGGTCCCACCCACAAGGCCAAACCAGCAGCCCTCCTTGACATCACTCAATAACTATGAATCCACAAGAAACAACACGCATACAGTAAGTCATCAACTTTCACTTGGCACTCCTCTAACTGGTTATTTATAAGGTTATTAAAAATCTGTGATTAGTAATCAGCATCACTCTTAGAACACTCTCTTATAGTTAAGTAATAGCTGTAACCTAAGAAGCCCAAGGAGAACGCTTTGGGCTTGCACTGGCCAATGCGGTAGCTATGAGCCACATGTGGTGTTTTGAGCCCTTGAAATGTGGCCGGTGCAATTGAGACAGGCTGTAAAGATCAAACACACACTGGATTACAAAGACCTAGTACAATGTTCAAATGTAAAACATCTCACTGATAATTATTTGTAATGATCACATGTCAGAATGCTAATATTTTAGATATATTGGGTAATGTGTTATTTGAATTAATCTAACCTGTTTCTTGTTACTCTTTTCAATGTGGCTACCGGAAAACTTTAAGTTCTATATGTGCCTCACATTTCTGGTTTACATTCTATTTCTACTGAACAGCACTGCTCTGGACTAAAATCAACTAAAAGAACATTTCTCCAGGATGACTTAACAGTGTGGAATCATTGCAGATCTCCCAAAGGCTATGGACACCACAAGGTAATTTGTGTAGAATATGCTGTTCTCCTCTTAGCCCACCAAGCCCATGTGGCTCTACTTTCCCATCAGTCGTGTCCCCCAGACCTCCACACCTTTATCAAGGGTCACCACTTCAAATACTTTAAGGGTTAGAGACATCATGTAAATGAGCCATGGGAGTCAGTAACAGGGTGTGCTCAGGACTTTGGCAACCTGGAAAGAACCTAAAATCCTTCATATTAAAAAAAATAATAATAAAAATCAAAACCCTGTTCAGGCCAAACAAATCAGTTCTGAGGCAGGGCTGGACCAGCTGGCTGTGAGCTGGGTCCAAACCCCAACTCAGGCTATTTAACCTCTCCGAGCCGCACTGTCCTCTGTAACACCTCACACGGCTGCTGCAAAAATGAAAGAAAATGTTTAGTAGAGCACTGGCGCTCACACTCTAAAAATGGTAGCTTTGTTTTTGCTATTAACAGTTGTGTATTTCACCAAAAAAAATCTAACTCCTGTGAACTTTTAAAACATACTTCAGAACCTATTTCACTCTATCAAGCCCACAGACAAGAACCATAACAATCACAACTGTCTTTCATCCACTGCCATTTACCCCATTTATCCCAAACACCCTTCCAGGTACTTGGCAAAACATCAGCTCATGAAATCCGCTCAACTACCGTGACCAAAGTATTAGCCCCACTGCATACGAGGCAGTGAATTTGGAGAGGTTAACTGACTTGCCCCAAGTAGAAGTTAAGTGGCAGAGCCAGGATGCACCCCAAATCTACACAACCCAAAGCCAGAGCTCCCTCACACCGGACACAGCTGAACAGCAGTCCCATGGAACCCACTGCATCTTCTCCTGGAGAGCACAAGGCCAACCCAGTGCTGGCTGCCGGGCCTCGGCACTGACACCTCTTTACCCTATTTCTCACTGAGACTGCTTCCTGTGTACACCTGTGCCTGGACAACAACAGTTACAGGGAAGGCTCCTTATTCTCCAGGACTTATGCACTCACAGTGACAGTGCCCACAGGGTGCTTGAAGCTGCCACAACAATGGGGATGGTGACCCAGTCACTTCCACACTCCCAAGGCACCTATGACCATGGGGCACACACAAATCAAAGAATGAAAAAAACCAAATGTGATCTTTGAGCAGACTTTTGTGTTCTGATTTCCTAGAAGTATGATCTGGGTCACAAGAGGTTCTGGATTAAAGTGAGGCCATTTCCTCCAGGCTTTAGGACTTGGCTTTTAAAAGGAAAGTAAAAGGGTTCAATCCCAAAGTCACAGGAATCACAGAGCATCCTTGATTTTAAATCTGGAAATAACCAAGAGAATCAACCAAAAGCAAACAAACAAATAAAACAACTATAAGAATTAGTGAGAAAATGTCTAAAAGTCTAAAATTTGTTCTGATCTACAGAGACCTCTCCCAAGTACCTTCAGGATATTTAATCCTGAAGATGTTTCAAATCATCGACCTATTAAGAACAGAAAAGCAATAGGCTTTGCATACCAGTTCCACTCTCAACTTGATACTCTAGTGGCCCAGGATTTCAGCAGAGAGACTGTGGAATCTTTTTTTAAATTACCATTTAGAAGGGAACTCTATCTTTTGTCAGAGCCAAAATTCAGGAGACATTCTGAGAATCCCACAGAACCCTGACAGCGTTCCAAACACTTTCAACAAGGTTCCATCGTATGGGCAGGTTTCGAAACAGACATCGGTTACTAATAGAAATAGATCTAACAGCACTCAGAAATGCCTGGCGCAGTGGTTGAGTCCAAAGCGCTCACACGTGTCACGAGGACTGCTTTGGTACGCAGACAAGGCAGGTCTTCCCACAAGAACACGGACAAGCCTCCCTGGTCAGGGCAGCAAGCACCCTTTCCCCCAAGGCGGCTCCTGTCTTGGACACATGAGGTGCCTACCTGCTGCATCAATTCGGCTGCTTCGTCATCCCCGTTCCCCACACCAGGATTCTTCCGCACCACGCCCGGGCCAGCCTTAGGGGTTGCAGTAGTTCTGTGTGTTGCAATGGGCCTCTGTGGAGCTGAGAGGGGCAGAGTTGTTTTTTTTTTTTAAGAGGAGAAATTTCAAGACAAAAAAGAACCCACCAGACAACAAGAGGAGGCTGTGATCAACTGCCCTCCACAGTTATGCAGTGAGGAGACCCAACAGAGAGAGCCCAGCATGCAAGACTGCACCCCATGTTTGCCCAAAGTGGTTTTTCATCCTGGCAGCACACTCAAGTACCAATTTTAGCCACGATCTTTCGTGCTGGGAATAAGTCCTTTGGCGTGGCCTTTTTTCCGCTGGGGTGGACAGGACTATCATCTGAAAGACGCAAAGTCATCCTGGTACATACAGATGATCTACCTTAACCCAGCTCCAACCACATCCACAGACAGGGCAGCTTTATGGAGCAAAGGAAAACTTCAGGCCAGGAGCTCACAGTCCCAGCTGTTGTGGGGTGCCCACAATTCCCCATCTGGAAAGTAAGGTGCCTCCTAACTCAGAACCTCAGGCTCCTTGGATTGGGAAGATGAGGGGGTAGAGCCTGCTTTGACCACTAATGACTTCAAAACCCCATCCTGCTTCCCTTTTAAAAGGTGTTTAGAAGGGTTAGGAGAGAAAAGCAGCACACTGACCAGGACTTAAAGACTTCTCTCAGTATGAATGGCCAAAGCAGACAAAGACGAGGAAAAAGCTACAAGGGACCAATCTATCTACAAGTTAAAAAAATTAAGAATACTCAAGAATGGGCTACCTCAAGGTAAATTTATCATTCATTATTTTATTCATTCAGCAAGTATTTTGTAAAGCTTGTACATTATGCCAGGCTTAGAAATATCTCATTTTCCTGACATCCCAAACTGTTCAATAACTATCAGGCCTTTCACCCACAGTAACAGGCATTTCCGCTGGAGGATCTCTAGCATATGTTTAACCTGAAGACTAAATTACTTAATGCAAGTCTCCACATGCCTGTTAGCAGCATCTGAAATATGAAATGCACAGGGTTATCTATGCAGTTCCCCTTTCTAAGAAGCTAAAGAATAAAAGTACTCAATATTTGGAGAAATCTGAACCCTCATATACTCTGCTGATGGTTAAATAAAATGATTCAGTCACTTTGGAAAACCATCAGGTAGTTCTGCCAAAGGTTAAACACAGAGTTACCATACGACCCAAGAATTCTGCTCCAAGAGTATATACTCTTGGAGACAACCCTCAGAATGGGAGAAAATATTTGCAAATGAAGCAACTGACAAAGGATTAATCTCCAAAACATACAAGCAACTCATGCAGCTCAATATCAAAAAAACAAACAACCCAATCCAAAAATGGGCAGAAGACCTAAATAGGCATTTCTCCAAAGAAGATACACAAATTGCCAACAAATGAAAGAATGCTCAACATCATTAATCATTAGAGAAATGCAAATCAAAACTACAATGAGGTATCACCTCACACCAGTCAGAATGGCCATCATCAGAATATCTACAAACAATAAATGCTGGAGAGGGTGTGGAGAAAAGGGAATCTTGCACTGTTGCTGGGAATGTAAATTGATACAGCCACTATGGAGAACAGTATGGAGGTTCCTTGAAAAACTAAAAACAGAACTACCATATGACCCAGCAATCCCACTACTGGGCATATATGCTGAGAAAACCATAATTTAAAAAGAGTCATGTACCACAATGTTCACTGCAGCTCTATTTACAATAGCCAGGACATGGAAGCAACCTAAGTGTCCATTGACAGATGAATGGATACAGAAGATGTGGCACATATATACAATGGAATATTACTCAGCCATAAAAAGAAACGATACTGAGTTATTTGTAGTGAGGTGGATGGACCTAGAGTCTGTCATACAGAGCGAAGTAAGTCAGAAAGAGAAAAACAAATACTGTATGTTAACACATATATATGGAATCTAAAGAAAAAAAAAAAAATGGTTCTGAAGAACCTAGGGGCAGGACAGGAGAAAACACACAGACGTAGAGAATGGACTTGAGGACACGGGGAAGGGGAAGGGTAAGCTGGGACGAAGTGAGAGAGTGGCATGGACATGTATACACTACCAAATGTAAAATAGCTAGCTAGTGGGAAGCAGCCGCATAGCACAGGGAGATCAGCTCAGTGCTTTGTGACCACCTAGAGGGGTGGGATAGGAAGGGTGGGAGGGAGACGCAAGAGGGAGGAGATATGGGGATGTATGTATATTTATAGCTGATTCACTTTGTTATAAAGCGGAAACACACCATTGTAAAGCAATTATACTCCAATAAAGATGTTAAAAAAAAAATTAAAAAAAAAAAAAGGGTATATACTCTTGGATATATACCCCAAGAGAAAACATACGCCCACACAGAAATTTGTAAATGAATGGTCATAGCAGCATTGTTCGTAAAAGCTAAAAAATGAAAAGAACTCAAATCACCATCAACTGATGAATAAATAAAATATGCTACAACCATACAATAGAATGTTATTTAGCCATAAAAAGGAATGGAGTACTGATATACGATACAATATGGATGAACCTTGAAAACATTATGCTAAATGAAAGAAGCCAGACACAAAAGACTATGTATTCTATAATCCCATTCAGAAATGTTCAGAATAAGTAAATCCATAGAGAGTGGATTAGTAGTTGCCTAGGATTGGCAGGGAGGGAGGAGAGTTGGGGGAAAATGGGAAGTGACTGCTATTAAGCACACATGAGGTTTCTTCTGGGGGGTAATGAAAATGTTCTAAAACTGATTATGGCAATAGTAGAACACACCTATGAATGTACTAAAAACCATTCAATTGTATACTTTAAATGGGTGAATTGTATGGTAATCAGAGCTCAATAAAGCTATCAAAATTACAAAGTACTTAATGTCCCCCTCTACCTACCAGATGCATCAGCCTCTCTCTCAAGGTACTACGTGACTTTAACTAACGTTCTTGCCACCTTTTGAGGAGGAGTTAGCACCCGCAGAACATCCACCCTGACCCAAAGTATATGTTCTGTGAGTGTACTACTGCAAACAATTTGGGGAAACCTACCAGGACAAGACTTTTAAAGAAAGTCTGTAAAAACAGCCTCCCCCTGACTCCTAGATTCTGCTGGCATCACAGAACTTAGCACTCTAGGGAGGGCAGGGAAGCTGTGAGTAAGCACAGGAAGCTGGTCTGCAGACAGAACAATGACGCAGAGCCAAGAGCAGTCCCCAAGAGACCTAGAAAGCTCCTTCAGTGCCTGGGAGTTCAGGTATGGTTGCAACTTCCCATCCGAGGGCTCTAAGATGAAATGCCCTTGTGTTCAAACTAACTCTCTTTTATGTGAGCTAACCTGAGGGACTTCTATTCCATACAACTAAAGTATGTTGGCAAAATCGATACAGTAACTCATTCAGGCCTCAAGAACAGCCCTCTGGGGGCAAGTACTGAAATTCCCCTTTTACAGAGGAGGAAACAGCAGGGTAGAGGTGAAGTGATTACACAGGGCTCCAGAGATCTAAGAACAAACACAGGACCCTGATGCCACAATCCATGCCTCTGCCATGTGGCTGGGCTTACGCTCTTTAAGCTCCCTAAGCCTACGGCTACCCAAACCCTTCTGACTGAATACTATAAGAATGAATGTATTTGGAAATGGTATTTTTTGTGTGTGGGTTTTTGGGTTTTTTTTGGTTTGTTTGTTCGTTTGTTTTACCTGCACTGCTAGAGCTGAGAGGTTTCTTCGGTTTGTTCAGAGCTGGAGCAACAAGGGAGGGGGCCACCGCAGTTTCTTGACCTTGTCTGGCAGCTACAGGGTCATAGTCTTTCCCATCATAGTTTGCATCAAAAAACTTCTTGAACCACTGAACGAATTCAAAATTGTCCTGAAACTTTCCTTTTACTAATTTGTCCACAGGAATTATCTGTAGAGAAACACAAGACTATTTAGCCCAAAAGCAAGAAGAAGCTTCTGGCAAGCATCAAACATGTCCATCACATCAGTATAAGGCTCTGCCAAAGGAGAAAAAAATATTTTAGAGGCAAGAACTAAGTGCTAAGTAAGCCCCTGGAAGTTTGTAGAGCAAGTTTCATTCAATTTGCCTTCCACAGAGAACTTAACAACAGCCAGTCCCCCTCCAAGTCCATCAAAAGAAATCAGAAATGCAAAAGAAACAAGTATCATACATAAGTCACATATACACATCCAAACACATCCTAAGATATGTTATTCCACTGTAAAGAGTAAAGCTCCCATGGAACTTGCACGGCCACGGTGCCTGTCACAAGGTATGAAATTCAGAGCACAAACTAACCACAGGCATCCACGACGAACTGTGCTAAAAAAAATTGTCTTAAAAATAGGTCAAGGTACGGAATCAGTCCTGGGATAGACTTCTACAAAATGATATGTTTTTCAAGTAATTCCAGTCCTATTAAAACATACTTTAAAGGACCTGTAAGTTTTTTATTGTACCAGAATACTGTGTTACCAGGTATTACTTCAAATGGTGGGACTGCTGGCCAGAGCTTAACTATCTTTTAACTCTTCAAGGATTCCAGTTACTATCTGAACTATATCCACCCATCTGAGCAAATAAATTTTTAAAAATTTCTGTGTGATACTGAAACATTTACAAATAAAATGTTATGTAACTCACTTCAAAATAATCCACGAGTACAGGGGGTGGGGTAGAGGTATACATGAAACAAAACTGGCCCTGAGTTGATAATCACTGAGGTACATGGGAGATCACTGCACTATTCTCTCTAACTCATATACTTCAGAAATTTTCCTTATTCAAAAAAATAAATTCCATAAAAAGAAAAATTACTGCATATAATAAGCTACACCTAGTTTAAACTATGCCTGATAACTAAATATTCTTCCAACACAAATGTGTATTTTATATATTGTACAGAGACAAAACTAAAATAAAAGTAAGACTGATTTCAAAGTAAATAAAAACCAGATACAGCAGCAAGATAATCAGGGGACGATTACAAGCTCTACTAAAAAAAATGCCCCCCCCCCAAAATGGCTTAAAGGATAAGCCCTTCTAATGGGGGGAAACTACTTAATTTTGCAATAATCTGTTATCTACTAAAACAAAGCTATTTACCCTAATGAAGCCTGGTGGTCTGTGTTTCTGGTAGCTTCAAATAACCTTGGGGGCAAAAGGGAACATTCCAGCACCTGCCAGCCATCTTCTTCGTACTTTGCTATAAAAATCAAGTTCTAGACTCTTCTCTATTAGAGCTACTTATTCTACCATATGGTATGCTTTACAGAAGTAAACTCAGAGATTAAACGAGTTAGACCTCAGACTAATAGAAATTAAACAGTAATAAAATTAAAAAAAAAAAAATCATGGGTACAGATTTACAGATTGATCTTTCAGACAGTTACCAACTTCATGATGAAGAAAGAAGACCGTAAGGGAACCGGGGGTAGGAAAGCAGAGGGAAACTTTGCTCCCAGTAAATTCTGTTAACTGGAGAAAAGATAACCATATAAATTGGGAAAAGAAAAACAAAAATGTCCAAAGTCATGGCCCAGAATCTGTATCCTTAGTAATTACCACTAGTTAAGAAACACCCTAAATGAAAGAATAAAGTTTACTTACTTTGTCAACACCCATCCTCTTAAAACCTGCTTGTAGTATTTTGAAGTTCTGGATGTATTCGTGTTCTAGCTTAGCTTGGAATTTCACTTTCTTCAAGGCAATGGAGCCAGGGAACAGCATGTCCATAAACTGACAATAGGCAGCCCCTGAATGAGTAACAGAAGAAAATACACACTAGGTCATTAAATGCAGTAGCTATTAAAGCAGCAGGGTGAAAATTTACCCAAACCTGCTTAACCCACTAAATTTTAAAAGTTGTGAAGTGGACCTACAAAACCCCAAAGCTTCATTACCACTTGACTTCAAAATTGATAATAGGACTGTGGTTTTACCTGGTAAGTTCTACAACACACTTGCAACCTGGAACCCCATGACGAGAAGAGGAATGTTCCCATGAAATTTTAAAACTATTCTTTATAAGAAAACCAGCATGACAATAAAATGACAACTACAAAGAAAAATGAACGTCAGCGGGAGGAGGGATTTCCCCAGTATTTCAAAGATCCATCCTCTGACACAGGTTTAAAAAGAAAGTTTTTTCTAAGATGTTTGCCTCCCTGAGCTTTTTACATCTCTAAATAAACTAACCTATCATTTTATAAACAAAGTTGAATAGAAGACGTTTTTGTGTTCCTCCATTTAAATTTTTTCAATTTTAAAGGCCACTATAAGAAATTATTGCATGTACTTCATCCCATTTGCTCCCCAATTTCACTCCTTCCTCCACTTGCCCATTTTTATCCATCACCACCCCCAAAAGTGTTTTCTTGGCACTTAATATTTCCAGGAATGTTACTTCTCTAATGCCTACCAAAATACACTCTCCTAATACAGGACAGGCTTCATGCGCACTTACTGCCCTTTCAGGAAAGGAGGCAAGAAATCCAGCGACTAAGCAATAGGTGTTGTGCAGAACGAGGCCACCTTAATACGCATATTCAACTTATTTTACATCAGGCCAAATTGGCTCCCTGCCAGATCCGGCATAAACAGTGCCATTATCATTAGTTTTGGAAAGATCCAAAGAAAGCAGAAGCACTTCAATGACCTGAGTGACATGCTTAGTAGAAAGGAGCACCAGAAAGTGACAGCCTGATTTTTTTTTTTTTTTCACACACACTGTATTTTATTTTTACAAGAGATAGACTGACACCAAGCATTGTACATGGATGACCACAACAAAAGCAACAATGATTGCAATTACCAAACATGAAACACACTCATACTATGTCATAATATTGACATTCACTCCAGTAATCCTCCACTGTAACAGCTCCTTTACTTTGCAGTGAAAATTGATTTGTATATTCTTTGCCTCTGAGTCCTTGTGGGATTTTTTCTTTTTTAAAATTCAAACAGAAAGTCACAAAAATTATACTCATCCTCATCAGTTCACTCAGTCCCATGTAATTAATTTTTTCTTTTCATCTTGATCTTTTGTTAGCACTTTTATGAGCTCATCAGTTTTTCATTAGAGTTCTGAAAATGCTTATTCATTCAGTTCAGCAGTACAGTCAGGTACCAGAAACCTGTACTTGTCAGAGTCTTTTCCATGAATTTCCTGAAGATGAAACCCTTTTATAGGAACATATTTACAAAAGCATCAGAGTACACCCAGAACTGTCTGTAAATGACAAAAGACTTAAAAATGACCACGGTTAAAGATTTGATGAAAGTTCATAATAATGCAGTTGACAAGAAAATTAGTTATTTCTGAGATATACATTTTAAAGTAATAACTAGGATTATGACTTATAACATTATACCAGAACATATAAGATTTTTAGAAATTTCATGTAATGTCTGAAACATTTATATTAACATATTTCCATACAAATAACCCAATGAAAGTTTAGTATTAGTTGTTTTGTTTGTTTGTTTATACTGCAGGTTCTTTATTAGTCATCAATTTTATACACATCAGTGTATACATGTCAATCCCAATCGCCCAATTCAGCACACCACCATCCCCACCCCACCGCTGTTTTCCCCCCTTGGTGTCCATATGTTTGTTCTCTACACCTGTGTCTCAACTTCTGCCCTGCAAACCGGCTCATCTGTACCATTTTTCTAGGTTCCACATACATGCGTTAATATACGATATTTGTTTTTCTCTTTCTGACTTACTTCACTCTGTATGACAGTCTCTAGATCCATCCACGTCTCAACAAATGACTCAATTTCGTTCCTTTTTATGGCTGAGTAATATTCCATTGTATATATGTACCACATCTTCTTTATCCATTCGTCTGTTGATGGGCATTTAGGTTGCTTCCATGACCTGGCTATTGTAAATAGTGCTGCAATGAACATTCGGGTGCATGTGTCTTTTTGAATTACGGTTTTCTCTGGGTATATGCCCAGTAGTGGGATTGCTGGGTCATATGGTAATTCTATTTTTAGTTTTTTAAGGAACCTCCATATTGTTCTCCATAGTGGCTGTATCAATTTACATTCCCACCAACAGTGCAAGAGGGTTCCCTTTTCTCCACACCCTCTCCAGCATTTGTTGTTTGTAGATTTTCTGATGATGCCCATTCTAACTGGTGTGAGGTGATACCTCATTGTAGTTTGGATTTGCATTTCTCTAATGATTAGTGAGGTTGAGCATCCTTTCATGTGTTTGCACCAGAAAGTGACAGCCTGATTTTTTTTTTTTAATAAATTCATTTATTTATTTTTGGCTGCGTTGGGTCTTCGTTGCTGTGTGCGGACTCCTCATTGTGGTGGCTTCTCTTGTTGTGGAGCATGGGCTTCAGTAGTTGTGGCAAGCGGGCTTAGTTGCTCCAGGGAAGCCCAAAAGCCTGATTCTTGAGGTGGCTGATTTATTTACTCATCCAACAGAAATATACTGTGGGATTATGTACCAGGCAATGAATTAGCAATATTTATGCTTTTTAAAATGGAGGCACTGGGCTTCCCTGGTGGCGCAGTGGTTGGGAGTCCGCCTGCCAATGCAGGGGACACAGGTTCAATCCCTGGTCTGGAAAGATCCCACATGCCGCAAAAGCAACTAAGCCCATGCGCCACAACTACTGAGCCTGCACTCTAGAGCCCACGAGCCACAATTACTGAAGCCCAGGCGCCACAACTACTGAAGCCTGCGCACCTAGAGCCCGTGCTCCGCAACAAGAGAAGCCACCGCAGTGAGAAGCCTGTGCACCGCAACGAAGAGTAGCCCCCACTCGCCGCAACTAGCGAAAGCCTGCTTGGAGCAGCGAAGACTCTACGCAGCCAAAAATAAATAAGTAAAATAAATAAATTTATTTTAAAAAAATAAATAAAGGAGATTTAAAAGTCATAATTTACCAATTGCAATGTACAGATCTGGTTTGGATCCTGATGCATACAAATCAACTTAAAACACACACACACAGAAGATAATCCATTAAGCATCTATACCCACAGCACTGCTTTACACATGAAAGATATTCTTTCTGAACCAGCAAAATAATGTGCATTTACTAAATTCTCAGGCCATTCGTGGGACTTCCCATTCAAAACAGCAGTCATCTGCTTCTCAGAAAAAACCTGCTTGAAGAATGTTGCTTTTATTTTAGAGATAGAAGAATCCTTATAGCCATTATAAATGTAAAAACTGAGGACCAAAAACTGTGGCCAAAGACTACAGAGGCAAGAGACCAAGCTTAGAACCAGACCCCAGGTATCCTGACTCCCTGTCCATTGCTCTTTTCCATGTCATTATACACCATATTAGAACACCCTACCCTGGAATAAAGAAGCATTTCCTGAATCAGGGAAGAAAGAGGTATACCATGCTGCTACACTCTGACTGAAACAGAGTTAACAAAGAAAAACACTGAGACCCCACTAAAAATAGACAAATCAACTGGACAATTCACACAAAAAAATGTAAACAGCTGATAAACACGTGGGGAGCCAACCTAAGGAAATGATTTTTTAAAAAAATATAGCCTGGCAGTCCAGTAGTTAGGACTCTGCACTTTCACTGCCGAGGGCCTGGGTTCAATCCCTGGTCAGGGAACTAAGATCCCACAAACCACCAGTGCAGCAAAAAAAAAAAAGTGAATTTAATAAAGTAATACCAATTTTAAAAAAATACAGCAAAGATTTACACATGAAACTTGTGTAACTTTATTACAAGAGTAAAAAATGGAAGCAACCTATATGTCCAAAAGTAGGAGCAATCAATTACATAATTTGCACACCATCACCTAAGAGAATATTATGCAAGCATTCAAAGCACATTTTTTTTTTTTATAGAACTCTTTTTTTTTTTTTAATTAATTAATTTATTTATTTATTATTTTGGCTGTGTTGGGTCTTCGTTTCTGTGCGAGGGCTTTCTCTAGCTGCGGCAAGCGGGGGCCACTCTTCATCGCGGTGCGCGGGCCTCTCACTATCGCAGCCTCTCTTGTTGCGGAGCACAGGCTCCAGACGCGCAGGCTCAGTAGTTGTGGCTCACGGGCCCAGTTGCCCCGCGGCATGTGGGATCTTCCCAGACCAGGGCTCGAACCCGTGTCCCCTGCATTGGCAGGCAGATTCTCAACCACTGCGCCACCAGGGAAGCCCCAAAGCACATTTTTTTAAAATTGTGGGGGGGAAAGCTCAAGATTTAATATTACAAGGAAAAACAAGCTACAAAATCATACCTATAAAATGTCTTCATATATGTAAAAATATCCATCTTAATATATATGCATAGAAAAAAAAAAGACTAGAAGAAAACACAATGTGTAGACTTCCCTGGTGGTCCAGTGGTAAAGAATCCACCTTCCAATGCAGGGGACGTGGGTTCAATCCCTGCTCAGGGAACTAAGATCCCACATGCTACGGGGGAACTAAGCCCATCAGCCACAACTACCAAGCTTGTGTGCCTCAACGAGAGAGCCCGCGTGCCACAACTAGAGAGACGCCCGCACACTGCAAGGAAAGATGCCGCGTGTCTCAACGAAGATCCCGCGTGCCACAACTAAGACCTGACACAGCCAAAAATAAATAACTTAAATAAATAAATAATATTAAAAAATAGAAAGAAAACACAATGTATTAGATTAAACCATACAAAGTTATTGTTTTATAGATCAAAAATGATTGAACAGTGGCCATCTCTGGGGACTGGTACTGAATACATTCTATTTTTAAAATATTAATTATGTACTACAATGAATATTACTTTTATAATCAGAACACAAAAAAAGGTAAATGTTTTTTACAAAGAAGTCTGTCAGCTGCTTTTTTACAAAAGGGCTCAAAACTCCTGGCCTGTAGATGTCTCAGCTTGTTTCAGAAGAGGTTAAAAGGGGCTTTCCTTCCAGTCTCTGCCTTAATAACAAAGGCTGGCAACATAAGCAGGGTAAGAAGAGGACCCCTCAGGTCTTCCTTGGTGGTGCAGTGGTTGGGAATCCACCTGCCAATGCAGGGGATGTGGGTTCAATCCCTGGTCCGGGAAGATCCCACATGCCTCGGAGCAATTAAGCCCGTGCACCACAACTACTGAGCCTATGCTCTAGAGCCCGCGAGCCACAACTACTGAGCCCGCGAACCACAACTACTGAAGCCCGCACGCCTAGAGCCCGTGCTCCGCAACAAGAGAAGCCACCGCAATGAGAAGCTCACCCACCTCAACGAAAAGTAGCCCCCCCGCTCGCCACAACTAGAGAAAGCCCACGTGCAGCAACGACGACCCAATGCAGCCAAAAATAAATAAATTAAAAAAAAAAAAAAAAAGAAGAAGAAGAGGACCCCTCTTACATGGCTGCTGTCCCAATGATCTGGGGCAGGAGAACAGGTCCATGTAAAATCTGTGGCTGGAAAATGCAGACAGACTTAGGGTTGGACCAACTGTGTCATGGCACCAACCACCAAGTCTCCGCTGACTGCCACAGCCCCATTCTACCAGGATCTGTGCTACTAGCAAAGAACACACAAGGGCACAATGCAGCCCCTTCTCCAAAAGCTTGCAATATATCAAGTGCACTGGCTCTCAACCCTTTTGGGTCAAGGGTCCCTTGGAGAATTAGATGAAAGCTGAAGTCAATATTCTACACAGGATAGATGCCTTTCAGGACTTCCCCGGCGGTCCAGAGGTTAGGACTCTGCACTTCCAATGCAGGGGGCATGGGTTCGATCCCTGGTCAGGGAATTAAGATCCCACATGCTCTGTCACGGCCAAAAAAAAAAAAGATAGATGCCTTCCTATCAGAAAACTCTAGATTAAGAGTCCTCAAAGTAACACTCTATTAAATGTAAAAGTGTTCAGGCTTTTGGAAGTAGGTGAGGCTTAAGTCATCTTAAAGGATGAATAAAATTTGGAAATAGAAGGCTGTGAGGAGTCATTAATGCAGACATTAAAAGTCGGCCTCGAGACATTTTAACAAGTGAAACATAATCCTATTTTAATTTTAAAAGCAAGAAACAAAACCGTAAAACATTGTGTGCTTGTATTTGTTACTTACTGCAACAGTCTGTAATAGCAATAGACTGGAAACAAACTAAATGTCCATTAATAGGGGACTGATCCAAGGAAATTATGGTACTACACAGCCATAAAAGAAAAGAAAGTGGCACCTGCTACATGGATATGGAACACTCTCCAGAGTGTCCAGTGCAATTAAACACTACCACTTGTGTAAAAGGGGGGAAAGAGAACACACACACAAAATACAGACAGATGGATGTTTCTGCTTGTATACACTCTCTCTGGAGGCCACCCAGCTGATAACACTGGTTACTTCTGGGTTGGGGAACTGGGTGGCTAGTAGATGGGCTTACTTTTCACAGGGAGACTTTTCACTGATTTTTTGTTCCTTTTGAATTTCAAACCATTTGAGACTTTCAGTTATTCAAAAAGTATGTCAATTATGTTTTTAAATTATAGAAAATACTGAATGTACAGCTAAAATGAGTAACCTTGGGCAAGCTGTTTAACTTCTCTGTCTCAGTTTCTCTATCTATAAAATGGGGATGACAGTCCTTACCTCCCCCCCACCCCCCCGCGCCGAGGTTATATAGGTAAAGCACTTTAGAAAGTGCCTGGCCTATAGTAAGAGTTCAATAAATAAAACCGTAATTAGGGGGAAAAAATACAGCTAAAAGATAACGATGACTATCACTTGTGCAATACAGCAGATTATGGTTTTCTTCTTAATGGTTCTATGAAGAAGACCTAATTACTTATAATCAGAAGAAAATAAGTTTCTTGTCTCTTGCTTTAATTAACACCAAGAGGTACCTGAAGAATTAGGCAAAAATATTTAAAGAGATACTTCCTTGAGCAGAGAAGTGACAATAAAAAATGGTCTCTTTGAAGGCTGCAGACTATCCGATACAATAAAAGAAGAGTGGGGGAGGGGAGCCTTCAGGGAACGTAGGGCCCTGTTAGGAGGCCACTATGGCAGCAGCCTGCAAACTGAGAAGGGGTTACAGCAAAAGACCCTGCAGAAGACACAGAGAACTTTGTGAGTTAGCCTAAAAAGATGATTCTCAGGCCTGCGACACTAGAAGAATGGTGGAATTATGGCCCAAAATGGAGTGTCTGGAAAAGGGAGCCAACTTGAGGAGAACAAAGTGGGTGAGGCCTGGTCAGGCTCCTGGTCTCACTCTCAGAGCAGCTCTGGGAGCAAGACTGACAAGCTAGTTTATATCAACTCGAGGGCTGGCAGGGCCCTACAATGAGCTAAGAAAAAAGGAAACCTAGCTTTTGCCTGGGAGCATCCGAACACCTCTCCTACTATGTACAGCACAGAACTGTGAAGGAGGCCAGGATGGAGGGGAGAAGGCAAGGAAGGGGGATCCGAGAACATACAGTGAGGGCCACCTGACATGTACAGAGCACCATGCTGGGCCCTTGGAAAAGCGCAGAGGGGCCTGATCGTGGACTGGAATCGAAGGAAGAGAGGAATGGAAAGCAAATGGCACCCCCACCCCCACCCCTTCTTTTGGGCCACACCTCCTGGCTTGCAGGATCTCAGCTCCCCAACCAGGGATTGAACCCAGGCCATGGCAGTGAAAGCCTAGAACCCTAACCACTAGGCCACCAGGGAACTCCCTTTTTTTTTCAGCATTCCCCTTCTGACACAAGCGATCCCATCAGAATCTTTCTCTGTGATCAGGGTTTTTTCCTTGATGACTATCTTTTCAAAATACTTGACTAACTCTCCAAAACAGAGAGACTACGGAATGTAATGAATCTTGAAACAAGCGGCCAGCTCTATCACTGAAAGTCATCCTCACCTTATCTCACTACAAGAGCCAAGCAATGGCTCACTTCACTGTTGGAGGCAGGGAGCCCACAATGCTGATAAAACTCAGCCATTTCGCAGGCAGCCAGCACATGAGTAGTGTAGGACCTCAGAGCTTTGCCCTCTCAAGGGAAAAACCTATTCCTACCTTTCAAAGCTTGGGCTTGGTAGAGAATTCTGATCTGCATGACCCCCTGCTCATCAGAGGTAAGACCGGGAGGGACCAGGCTCCAGTGTTAAACGTCACTCGGATTCTCCTCGGGCCTCAGTAAACACAAGGATCTGAGGAGCCTCACTTTCTCTCTGACTCCAATACCCAGGCAGCAGACCTTTTTCAGGGACACGGTGTCTGCGGCTCATCCTGTTTGGTCTCATACTTGAAGCTGAGACCCCATTTACTAAAGGCCAATGTGAAACACAACACAACCTTCTACATACTCTGAGAAAAGTCCCACACGGCTCTCAAGAGGTGAACTAGCTGTGAACAGAAGTTTGTTTATAAATCATGTGCATAAGTATTCTGCACTGGGACTTCCCTGGTGGTTAAGAATCCACCTGCCAACGCAGGAGACACGGGTTCGAGCCCTGGTCTGGGAAGATCCCACATGCCACAGAGCAACTAAGCCCGTGCACCACAACTACTGAGCCTGTGCTCTAGAGCCCATGAGCCACAACTACTGAGCCCACGTGCCACAACTACTGAAGCCCACACGCCTAAAGCCCGTGCTCCACAACAAGAGAAGCCACCACAATGAGAAGCCCACTCACCGCAACGAAGAGTAGCTCCCACTCGCTGCAATAAGAAAGGCTGCGTGCAGCAACGAAGGCCCAACGCAGCCAAAAATTAATTAATCAATTAATTTAAAAAAAAAAAAAAAGAAGTATTCTGCACGTTCTACTGGGGAAAAGCCCTTTATCTAGGATAAGAAAAATGGCAGGCAGCAGGCAAAGTTGAAACTCTTCACAGATTTTTAATGAGACAATATCACTATAATTGATAATATGTAATTTACATTTGTTCAACTTTCCTCCAAATGCTTCTTTTAAAAAGACAGAGCATGTATACAGCAGAAAAGAGTACAGGCTGTGTGGTCAGAAAGATCCTGGGTTCAAAATCAGGCTCTATAACGTCTAAGCTGTGCCCCGTGCAGTCTCCTCCTGTGTAAAACGAGAATGTGTCCTGCCCCTTGAGAGATCTAGGTTCACCTCAAGGGTCTGGTGCAGAATCAGTATCTGAGAGCTATTTTTACAGGTGAGCCTAACAACAGCACAAAAGGTGAACCAGATCCTACTACCCCAGTTTATAGATGAGGAACCAGAACATTACGGGACTCGGGACTTCCCTGGTGGTCCAGTGGTTAAGACTCCGTGCTTCCAATGCAGGGGGTGTGGGTTCAATCCCTGGTTGGGGAACTAAGATCCCACATGCTGCATGGAGCCACCAAGAAATAAAAATAAATAAATAAGAATAAAATAATTTTTTTTAAAAAGTTATGGGGCTCGTCCAAAGTCACATGGCTCAGTGCAGACTGAAGTCTCTTCATGCCCAGTCCTGACTACTCATGACAGCTCCCTGTCTGAGACAAATCTGGAGCCAGATCAGCACATATACAACTTATCTACATGTGAAAAGAGATCTCATTTTTGAATTAACTAAGTGAAATACATCTTGGAGTATATTTATAATAGAAAGAGGTAACTTTTAGGGAGAAACTGCTGGTGAAAAAGCCGGCTCCAATGAACACTAAGATGACCTCATCCCCCCCATTAATCACGAGGCAAACAAGTACTTTAAAAGCCTCCAACAAATGGGGATGTGGCAGTAAAACTGAGGAAATTAACAGAAAGTAGGGGGAAAGCAGCACGGATCTAAGACTAACAGCCAGTGCCTACGACTAACAAAGCAACTGATGTTTAATAAGCATGACTCCTGGGCAACTCTGTCTCACTGTACAACTTCACATCGAGCCTCTCTGACTATCTATAAAACCGAGATTAAATCTCACAGGGGAGGGATTTCCCTGGTGGTCCAGTGGCTAAGACGCCGTGCTCCCAATGCAGGGGGCCCAGGTTCGAGCCCTGGTCAGGGAACGAAATCCCACATGCCACAACTACGAGTTCGCATGCCACAACTAAAGATCCGTGGGCACTTCCCTGGTGGTCCAGTGGTTAAGAATCCGCCTTCCAGGGACTTCTCTGGTGGCGTAGTGGTTAAGAATCCACCTGCCAATGACACAGGTTCAACCCTTGGTCCAGGAAGATCTCACATGCCGCAGAGCAACTAAGCCCGTGTGCCACTACTGAGACTGCATGCCACAGCTACTGAAGCCCGCGCGCCTAGAGCCTGTGCTCCGCAACAAGAGAAGCCACCACAATGAGAAGCCCACGCACCGCAACAAAGAGTAGCACCGGCTCGACGCAACTAGTGAAAGCCCACGTGCAGCAATGAAGACCCAACGCAGCCAAAAAAAACCAAAAAGAATCCACTTTCCAATGCAGGGGACACGGGTTCGATCCCTGGTCGGGGAACTAAGATCCCACATGCTGCTGGGCAACTAAGCCCACATGCCACAACTACTGATCCCGTGCCACAACTAGAGAAGCCTGTGTGCCGCAAAGAGCCCACGTGCTGCAACTAAGACCCGACGCAGCTAAATAAATAAATGTAAATAAATTTAAGAAAAAACCAAAACAAAAACAACAAAAAAACGAGGTATGCCTGTACACTTCTACAATCATCTGAAAGGTTACAAAACTTAATAACAAAAAAAAAATCCCGCGTGCCACAACTAAGACCCAACTCAGCCAAAAATAAATAAATAAATAGATTTATTTTAAAAAAAAAAAGAGGGCTTCCCTGGTGGCACAGTGGTTGAGAATCTGCCTGCCAGCGCAGGGGACACGGGTTCGAGCCCTGGTCTGGGAAAATCCCACATGCCACGGAGCAACTAGGCCCGTGAGCCACAACTACTGAGCCTGCGCGCCTGGAGCCTGTGCTCCGCAAGAGAGGCCGTGACAGTGAGAGGCCCGCGCACCGCGATGAAGAGTGGCCCCCGCTCGCCGCGACTAGAGAAAGCCCTCGCACAGAAACGAAGACCCAACACAGCCAAAAATAAATAAATAAATAAATAAATTTTTTTAAATAGTAAATATATATTAAAAAAAAAAAGAAATTAAAAACAAAAAGCTGAGAATTATTTTAAAAAAAAAGAAAAAAGAAAATTTGGAAATAATCTAAATGTCCAAAAATTGGGAAGATATTAAACCACTCCACCATATCTACAGAAAGAAATAGTATACAGCCATTAAACGTAATTATTTCCAAGACAGTGAAAGACACTAGAGAATATCCACAATTTAATGTTAAGTGAAAAAAAGCTGGAATATATACAAATATATGTGTGCACAGAAAACACCCAAGCAGTGGCTTTCTCTAAATGAAACGACCAGCATTTTTTATTTTCTTTTCTCTAGTTTTCTAAAGGTTATACAATTAGTATAGACAGAAACAGAACATGTTTTTGTTCTTGTTTTAAATCATTACCTCTCTGCCGGATTCTTAGTAAAAAGTAGGTCAATAAAGTTGTGGCTAAAATGGCAAACTTGCCTGAGTTTGGGCTTGTGCTACTTGGGAATAAGAAACGCCACTGAGGGCTCCCCTGGTGGCACAGTGGTTAAGAACCTGCCTGCCAATGCAGGGGACATGGGTTCGAACCCTGGTCCGGGAAGATCCCACATGCGGTGGAGCAACTAAGCCCGTGCGCCACAACTACTGAGCCTGCGCTCTAGAGCCCGTGAGCCACAACTACTGAGCCCACGTGCCATAATTACTGAAGCCTGCGCGCCTAGAGCCCGTGCTCCGCAACAAGAGAAGCCACTGCAATGAGAAGCCTGTGCACCGCAACAAAGAGTAGCCCCCACTCACCACAACTAGAGAAAAGCCCACACGCAGCAACAAAGACCCAATGCAACCAAAAATAAATAATAAATAAATAATTTTTTAAAAAAAAGAAACACCACTGATAAACTAATATAGAACTAGAACAATTACAATTATTGTCCTTAAATAAGTCACTTCAAATTTGGATGCACAACAGTGCAGATGGAGAAGCTGGCACTAAGCTGCAGGCCTCAGAATGGAGCCTCTACAGTGGGAGACGGTGGACACACAGGTCAGAACAAAGCACGCTCTTTTTAAGCACAGTTCCTCTCAGAAGTGGAACCAGGGCAGAGCTGAAAGAAACGGGGCAGCCCCAACACAGAACCTGAACCTGCACCTGCACCTTTTGCAATCAGATACGGGCCTGTGCATCCCTGAAGGACTCGCAGGCTTTCCTGGAAAAGGGGCCGACTGATTTCTCTTACCTGAGCACAACTGTTCAATCTTTGTCAGATTCAACTGCAGAGACTCATTGATCCAGGCCAGCATGTCATGTCGACTGAGGTTATCACTGGTGACCGACGTTGAGTACACATTCACTGCCATCTTCTATAGCATGTGAAGAAAAGAGAAGGACTCGTGTTATTGGGCAGCAAGAAGGAGCAAGCATTTCCTGGAGTCACCAGAGCAGACCTGTGGGGACACTCAATTTATAAGCCTCACCTTCTTCACCAACAGGCCAAACCAGAGACACTAGGATTCCAGCCACGAGCCTGGATTTCCATGAATAAACACGACCTGAAATGAACTGCCCAACATCAGCCAGCCTAAAATTCAAGCCCCATTTTAATGTGATTGGTATAAAATTTTAAGCTACAAAAGACACTAAGTAAAGGAATGATTAAGTGTTTTATGAAGGGAGGCTGATGCACAAGCAAAAATGTTCTCTGCTTAGAAAACGTCAATCCAAGTTTA
Organism: Eubalaena glacialis; assembly: GCF_028564815.1. Lineage (NCBI taxonomy): Eukaryota > Metazoa > Chordata > Mammalia > Artiodactyla > Balaenidae > Eubalaena > Eubalaena glacialis. Next base: position 26,808,730 of record NC_083728.1, read on the forward strand.
TCCACTAACTTATCAAAATGTTTACACCAGTTTTCTTCAGATGGTGGGCTTTTGTATTAATTCCTCTTTATAGTTTCCACTATGAAGTTTTCCAAATTTTCTTTAAAGACTATGTCCACTTTTATAATCAAAAAAGTAAATAACCTTTTCAATAACCTAAGTACTACAAGGTGTTGGCAAATGACCTCACAGTGAAGAGACCTTAGTACCAATTCTCTGCTGAGCCTCCTGAAGACAGGGCATCTGAGGGCCTACTTAAGCACCAGGAGCTTAGCAAACACTTGTCACTTAACCCAACAACTTGCTGCAAGGCTCACTTTATTCTCCTCATTTTACAGATAAGGAAAAAGGTGCAGCACAGAAGCCCTAGGAACTGGCAGCCAAGTCTGCCCGGCCCCATCACCCACATTCTTTCCCCTCCCCAAGAAAATCTGCCCCTCACCTTTCTGCCAGGCTTTCCAATTCAAAACAACAAGCACAGAGAAACACATTAACTGAAAATGTTTACCAAGCACTGTTCTAGGGACAGGGAAACAGATATGCAGGAAAGACAAGTTGCCTGTCCATAGGAAGCTCACTTTCTAGTACAAGTCTGACACTGACCACATACACAAACAAATGTCATTTCACGCGACCATTTACGCAATGAGGGTGGAGGGGAATGTGGTCAGGGAAAGCCTCTCGGAGTGGATGTTTGAGCTTAAGAATCAGAAGGAAGCAGCCCCGCGGAGATGTGGAAGAAGGGTGCCTACAGCCCAGTGAGCAGAAGGGATAGCAGGAACAGAAGTGGGAAAAGAAGTGAAGAAGCCAGATCCTGTTAGGACTCTGCAGGCCGTGGTGAGGAGTTTAGATTTTATTCTTTAACTGTTAAGGAATCCATTGTGGGGATTTAAGTGGGGTAGAATCACACTCTCGTTTAAGTTTGAAAAAATCACCCTGGGACTTCCCTGGCAGACCAGTGGTTACGATGCCATGCTTCCACCGCCAGGGGTACGGGTTCGATCCCTGGTCGGGGAACTAAGATCCCGCAGGCCGTGTGGCACAGTGTGGCTAAAAAAAAAAAAAAAAGAAAAAAAGAAAAAGATCACCCTGACAGCTGGTGGAGAACAGACAGTGGGAAGGGAAGACTCAAGCAATATGAGATAAGGGCAGGTGTATCCAGATCTAAATGAAATCCGTGGGCAATTACCATGAGGACACATGACTATAAAATATTAAATTTCACGATGACCTTGACACTTGTAATTTTCCTCGTTTCATATGACATCAATATGACCAACAGGAGGGAAAAAACTCAGAGCAAATTTGGAACCACCATGGGTCGCCATGCTCTCTTGTGGCACTTCATTCCTTCACCTAGCGACTAGCTAGACTTCCCACATGTCTCCTGCACACCTCACGAGTCACAGCTACAGAATGTGAGAGCCGGAAGACGAAGATCTCCCATCCAATCCCCTTTTTATGAACAGAGGTGACTGCGGTCTAGAGAGATAAATGACTTGGCAGGTCTGTGCCCTCACATCCCACATTCCCCCATCCCCCGCAGCACTTGGCACACTGCCTTGCACACGACGGGCTCAGTAAATGCTACCTGTTTTCAGGCTGGCAGGAGAGAGAAAAATGTGCCTGTGTAAACTTTTTTCAGAAAGCAAACTATCAACACTATTACTTAAACTGAAGTGAGAAAACCATGTTATACAAGGAGCCAACACAACTTAGTTCCTGACTCCACTGGGAAATTAATCCCACAGCACTTCATTCAAACCTCTGCAACTGTCATTACCTCTTCATTTCTGAATAATTCCCAGATGAGATCTGGACCAGTAGGCAATTTGCTCCATACCAAGAGCTGAGTATTTGAAGCCTGGGTTTGAACGTGAGGCTGTCACTCATTAGTTGTATGACCTTGAGCAAGTTACTTAACTTCAATACACCTCAGTTATCTTGTGAGTTAATGCTACCTATCTGAAAAGGGTGAGGTGAGGTTTAAATGAGATAATGCATAAAAAATGGTTTGGTATTAAACAAACAAGCGCCAGGGCGGGGAGGGACCTTGTCTCACTCATCCTCCTATCTCCAGCGCCAAAAACAGTGCCTGAGACCTGCCACCACCATCTCTCATCTCCATCCACCACAACAGCCATCAAATTAGTCTCTAACTCAAACTGTTTTTACACAGCAGCCAAGGAGAATCTTCTGCATCAAAAATAAGACCAAGTGTCTCCTCTGTTTAAAATCCCCAAATGAATGAATAAATGAAATGCATACTGTGTGCAAAATGCTATTATCAGGTACCAAGGCGAGACACATCCAAACAAAAACCACCACGGTCCCAGGCTGAGCACTTGTAATCTATTTTGGCGACATTCATACATACATACATCGGGTAATGTGTGTGTCATGCTGCCATAAAATGTAAGCAGCTGGTTAAGCCACGTGTGTCTCCTGACCACACCCCAGCTCAGAAAACATTAATGGCCTTTCATCATCATATAATTCAAAACTCTTTCATTAGCAGTACATTAATACCTGGCCCCATGTGCTCTGCAAACTCTGCAGCCACTAAATACATGGGGTTAGGCACCCTGTGGATGTGCAGTAAACATCCACTAACTCAACTACTTAATTGGCTCTTCCAGGCAGTTAAAACACAGCCCAATTCTCAGAGCATCAGCTACAGCTAGTGACAGCTCACTCTTCCTCTACAAGGATCCCACTGCTTGGCCTCAATGGAAGACCCCATGAACACCACGCAAACCTCACCCCCTTAAAAGGCTCCTTGATCCAGGTTTCAAGTGCCTTGAAAAAAGCTCCCCCTTGCCTCACCAGGTATCTCTTCTCCTTCAGCAGGTCTCCTAGCAGGCCCCCAAATCCACTTTGATTCACTGATGGCTGATGAGCACCTATTACTTTCAAGGCACCATACTGAGCCCTATGGAAAGAGGGGGAGGAAGGTGCCACCAGAAAAAAAGCAATGTGACCCTAAGTAAATACTTCACCTCTCCGGATCACAAAGAGCTCACCTGTAAAAGATGAACAATATCTTCATCACAAGGTGGTGGTGAGGATTAAATGAGAATCTGAGTGAAAGCACAGCATGTCCTAAGCTTCCCTATGTGCCAGAAACCACTACACACTTTGACACACCACCGCAAAGGGCACATTGGATGAAACATGCCCTCTAGATCTGGTCCTCAGGGAGGCAGCATAATACAGAGGTTAAGGGCCTGGACTCAAAAGTCACAGATGTGGATTCAGCCACTTGCTGGACACCATAAAGCAAATCATCTCTCAGAGCCTCAGTCCCCTAAACTGTGAACTGAAGATAATAACTCTTAGAGACAGTGTAATATTAAATGACATAATGCCACAAAACAGCAAGTGCCCAATTAGCAAACAGCTATTATTACTACTCTTAGAGATACCTCATTACAGAGGTGGATGGCAGGCCCGGTGTACCTTCCTTCAATGGGCCTCAGTAGTCTCATTCCCAAAATGGAGGAGAGGCCAAGCTCTGCCCTGCAGCACCCCAGGTCAGCTGTGAAGCAGGGACTGAAAAAGCACTGTTCATGTCACCTTGTTATATTGTCTTCCCAGTAAGCATATAAAATTATCTTTTCCAGGTATTAATTTTCTCATTTCCTGTCTTCCCACCATAATGTAGACTCCTAGAAAGCAGGCCTTTGCCCTCCTGCTCCTGGGTGTATAGCCAGCGCTTAGCACAGTGCCTAGCACCTAGTGGACGCTCAACAAATACCGATGAAGAAAGAAGGAAGTCCAGTGAGCTGGCCTGCTTTTTGCTTTTTTGCTATGCACCACGACGAGAGCTTTCTGCATGTAGTATCTTTGTCCCCCGTTTTACGGACGAGAAAACTGAGGCCCAGAGAGGTTAAAGCACCTGCCCAAGATCGCACAGCAGGGAATTCAATACAGGTATGAATCCAAAACCGGAACTCTTAATCATCAGGCAGCACCGTCTCCTACAGTGTGGGTCCTCAGAGCTCCCAGCAGAACCCACTTCAACCACACACACGCCCCCTACCCGGCCCAGCCACCCCGGAACCTCCTGCCTCCGCCGTCCGAGTTCCACGCCTCGGCCGCGGCCCATAAGCCCCCACGCCGCCGAGAGGCAGCCCCCACTTCCGGCCCGAGGCCCCGCCCCCCGGCAGAGCGGAGAGCGCGCGCCCCCCAGCCTGGCCCGCGCGCGCGGGGGTCACGGCCCCGCCCTTCCCCCACCCGGCCCGAACCGCACCGCTGAGGGGAGCGGCCCGAGCACCGCTCGCAGGACCCGCCGGCGCTCTACCCGCCCCGAGGCCCGCCCGTCCGCCCCCGGCCGCCGCCCCGTGCCCGCTAGCCGGCTCACCGGCTCTCGGCTGGACCGCGTCCGCTGCCCGTACCCGGCTCCGGTTCCGTCTTCGTCTCGTTCAAACCGCCTGACCCCGCCCGCCCGCCCGCGCGATGACCTCACACGCAGCCCCCCCGTTACGCGCCGACGTAAAGGCTCGTCATCGCCCGCCGGCTCCTTTTATAGAGAGGGACTAAGCCGCGCACTGGGGGCGGAGCCCGACACTTGATCGACGGCTGGGGTGCTCAAGGGGCGGGGCGCCGGCTGCCGGGGCAATGCAGCCGCGTGGTCTGCCGCAACCAATGAGATCCCTCCTCGGGCCGGTGTGACTCCGCCTAGAAGGCGGGATCCAGTTACAAATTCTACACCCCAGTAGCCAAAAAAATTGGTTTTACAATGAATTTCTACAGAAATGAGTTATTGGATAAAAAATAAATCAATACGGTCTTTGAGGAAGGACTTAAAAGTCACCTCAGAGACACATTCTTTGACTCTTCTATCTAGAATGACCCTATAATCTCATCATCCGTTTTTTTCTTAGTATAGTCATCTTGTTTATGCCTTTATTGTCTGCCTTTCCATAAGTTCCACGGAAGCAAGGTTTTTCTCAATCCTGTTCCCACCGTGTCCCAGAGCCTGATACATAGGTTCTTAGTAGAGACTTGCTCAAAGAATGAACTACACCCACTTTACAGAAGAGGAAACTGAGGGTCAGAGAGGTCAACTGCCCAGCATCACAAAGACTGATCCAGGTTTCTAGCTGGTTTCCTTGTCCAAATATCATTTATTCTTGTGTTCAACAAATATTTATTTTCCCTGATCAATCAGGCCCTAGGATTTTGGTGATGACCAAGAACCAGACATAGCCTCTGAGCTCTTAAAGTTTCCAGTCCAGCAGGGAAAGCAAAGCACATAACTAATTACACATCACTATTTAATTACAAACCAGACTTAGTGTTAGGCAGGAGGAGGCTGTGGCAGGAGTGATGGCACCTGCATTGCAAGAGGTAGGGTCCTGGAGGCCTCTTCTGGGCTGGGTCTCTCCCTCCCCTGAGGCCTGGAGAGATGTTCAGGGAAGAATAGGTTGGGGAGCTGGGGCAGGAGCTATTTATCAACTGGCCTGGAGGCACTTCAATATTTTAACCACCAGTATACTGCTGGGTAGTCTCTCTGGTATGCAGCGCTCCAAGAGTGCAGCATGAGACCTGACCTCACCTGAGCAGTATGGGAAGGCTTTCCAGAGTTGATAGTTGCCCTAAAATATGAGACATTAACCCAGCACAAGAGTAAGGGTAGGAAAAGACAAACAAGAGGATGCAGCAAAGAGCCCTGCAACCATATGATTACAGCAGTAGTAGTAATATTAGCACTATAGTGAATTGATACGAAGCCTGGATAATTGAGTAAAGATATTCATAAGTGATTTGGGCAATATAATGTGTTATCATCTTATACACAAGGACATTAAGTTTCCAACGGTTTCAGTGAATTTCATAAGTAGCAAAGCCAGCAGGCCTGGGTTCAAATCCTGACTCTGCTAGGAGTTAGAATCAAATGATGTGTGTAATGTTCTTAGACTACTCCTAGCACATAGTATGTGTTCAATAAATGTTAGTGATTTCAAAGTCCCTTTCGATTAATGTCAACATTCAATTACTGTCAACTGATTGTTGTCAGCAGTACCTAAAAGCCATTTTGGGTGGGGGAGGAATGGGTGTGGGGAATGAAAGCCAAGTCAAGAAGAGCCTCAAGTGCCAGTCTAGAGTTTGAACATGGTTCTAGAGACACAGGACATCACAGGTTTCTGAGCAAGGGCCTCAGAAATAAAACTCATCTACCCTCCCAGGAGACAGCTCACCATAGAGGGAGGGCCACGTGATCTCCTCAGTCTCCACCCTCCTCCCTGAGGAGGTTAGCCAATGTTGTCTGGGTCAGATTAAGCTTTGACTGAGAAGGGCCAGAGGGTAAACAGAAAAAAAGAACTTCCATCCAGCAGGTGAAAGTTGGGAGACTTTACTATGCGTCTTTAAACTACCGTTTTAAAGTATGAGGTAATCTCATTTTCCCAGATAGAAATTGTGAGTCTCCTCTCCAAAAACAAAACAAACAAAAAACTATGACTTCAAGACCTGAGTTTTCCAAATGTATGACAAGATTATTGAACTAAAAAATGGTGTCAGGTCTCATTTGCCTTGAGGACCTCACAAGCTCATGGAGGAGAGGACTGCAAAAGTAAGAAATGATAATACAGATTGCTTTGTGCTGAGATGGATTCTTCTATCTGTCCAAAGGGAAGGAGGGCTCAGATTAGGGGATGTCTCTTAATGCTGCCTAGAATGGAGGCAAAGGAGGCTTCCTGGAAGAGGTGAGAACTGGAGGACCAGTCTGGCAAAGCGGAGAAGGCTGTTCCAGGCAGAGAACAGCACATGCAAAGACTCAGAGTAAGCAGTCCCAACTCCAGTAATAAAGTTAAACAGAAGGAAGGAAGAAAGGAAAGAAGGCAGAAAGGAGGGAGGGAAGGTAAGCTGGAAAAAAGTAAGAAGGGAAGGAAGCAAGAAAGGTAAATTGTACCATAGGCTGCAAAGGGCAGCAGGTAATTTCAGGATCCAAACACACACACACACACACACAGATGCAGGTGAGACCAATGGATTCACAGCACAGATTCTAACTTACACCTCCTTTGCCACTGGCTGTGTGGCCTTGGGTATGTTAGACTTCTGAGCCTCAGTTCTCTTACCTATGATCACAGTAATCACTGCCTCACTTCAGGGTTGCTGGGAGGATTCTCTAACAGTAAACATTAAAGCAGCTGCTGTTTACTCAGCACTCACTACCCGCAAGCACTCTGCATGTGCTTCACATACACTGAATCATTTGATCCACACATCAACCTTATGAGGTTATTATCTCCGTTTTACACTGGATAAACTGAGGCACAGAGTGGCTATGGAGCACATCCAAGATCACAAATAAGGAGGGGGTGAAGCCAGGAGAGGCATCCAGTCTGGCTGCAGAGAGGAATCAAGGATGAAACACAGGCCTGGAACAGAGAATCACTCAAGAAGCAGTTGGCTGGAAAACCAGAGGGACGGAGGTAGAGTGGGGCACCCTCTCTGTCTAGTGCTGATCCCCCACCAAACAGCCATGGAACTGTCCAGAGGTCAGTCCCTGCACCCCCAGGAAAGATCCCTTCCACAGGTCTCTGGGGTGCCGGTTGCCAAAGCCACCCCCATCAACTCTCCCTAACAAGGAGCACGGGGACCCCAACATGATAGGGGGGAGGGGGGTGATGGACACAGTTTCAACGCCAGATGCTGCTGTTGCTATAGTTAGCATCTGAGCCCAGCTCCTTTGAAACACCTAGGTGAATATTACCTGTCCTTCCTTTTCAAGACTTTAATACATTAATATTGGATGTTACCATCACTACCAGCACCGTCATTAACACAGCATTGATTAATGGGTTTCGTTATCACAATGCCATTCAATACATGTGAGGGCTTACTACATGCCAGGCACCAGGCAAAGCAATTTACCCAGATCACAGCCTTGAACATTCACAGCAGCCCTAGGAAGTAGGTAGGATTTATGATCCCCACTTTTATAGAGATGAAAAATTCCAAGGGTCACCTGCCCAAGTGACACAACATGCCAGACCCCAGATACAGCCCCAGGCAACTGGAAGACTTTTTCAGAAAAGGTCTACTTGTGGTACAAACCAACTACTTCCCCAAGATCAGAATTTTCATTACATTCTCCATTTGGCCCCAGACCTGGGATCACTGAAATCCAAACCTGGCCCCCATCTTGAGAAAACACAGAGAACTGCCCCGGCAGCCCCAACAAGGTCTCCCCACTAGCCTGCCCACAGGTAGGCCAGGACACCCAGGGTCCCCTCACCGGGCGAGCTAGTTCATCTCCTCTCTTGGGGTTTTGAGGCCGAGGCTGTTTATTTTGCTTCATCCTGTCCTGGCATTTGGTGCAGCACTGTATACAAGATGGCTTAATAGGGCAGCCAAGGCCCCTGGGGCCTGAACACCTGAGCAGAGTGCCAGCCTGGCTTGGCTTGCTAATTGACAATCATCTCACCATGGCAACTTGCACCTGGGCTGTCCTAGCCCAGCAGTGCCTAAAAAAATAGCTGGTTTCTCATTCTCCAACTCTGGGCCAGACCCTTTCTGAACTTGGCTTTATTAAGGCCCACAACTCTAATCATGGAGGTGGCCATGATTATAACCTATCTTATGTGAAGAAACTGAGGTTCAGAGGTGCCAAGTCCAACTGAGGCTCAATTGATCCACTATGTGCATCTCATTTACACACCTTTCTCCCTCTGCACGCACCAGCTGACCGATATTAACCTCTGGAGAGCTATTGAAATCAGCTCCTTTTGCCCTGACCCATGGTTAGAGATAGTGAGACATGAGGATTATGGCATGATGGGCTCTGGGCTTGGGACACCTGGCTGGGTGGCCCCAGGTGAACTTTAAGATGGAACTACTGAAGGGAGTTGCAATGTTAAGCTTAAGCAAGATACACATTCCACCCAAAGAGCTGGGGCCGCTGGCAGCTATGTTAAAATCTGGGCCCATGGGCCACTCCCAACAAGTCCCCTCACTGACTGTGGTTGAACTGTGATATGACAACTTGGCAGCAGTGCAACAGGGTGCAGGGAAAGCCTACAGAGGGACAAGGAACTGGAGGATCAGCCCTGGGATTCTTGAGTCATCTTCACCAGCTACCCAAGAGCTGTAATAATCTGGAGATGGCTGTTCCAGACATCAAGGCTTTAAATGAACTCAAGCACTCCAGTTATTTGTTTGGGGAACCAAGGTTTAGAAACCCATTCACTAGCCGAGATTGGTTCTTGGACCAGCAGCATGGAATTCTCAGGCTCCACTCCAGACTTAATGAATCAGACTCTGGGGATGGGGCCCAGAAATCTCCACTGAACAAGCCTTCCAGGGAATGCTGATACATTGGAGTTTGGGGACCATGGCACTAGATTTGGGGGCCACCGTGGTACTTATGTACTGGGCTTGTTGAATGAATGACCTACTGCGACCACCCACCTTTCCACTTTAACCAGGCCCTCACATACCCCACCCATCTGACCTGCAAAAGAACAAAAGGGACACCAGACTGTTAGAGAAATACTGATTTTAATTCAACATAAGGTAAACTCTAGGCATCTGTCATCTTTCAGCCTAAAAATTAGCAAAACTGTTGAAACAAGGCACAATTTTTCCCCATACTTTGTTACATGGCTCCAGTTACAAAAAAAAAAAATATGAAAATGTTAAAACAAAAATAGATGTCTGAGATTTTTTTTAAAAAGTGTATAAAAAAACCTCCCACAAAACCTGTCAACATTGTTCCTTAGTCTACAAAATAGCACCAGTAAGAAGAGTAAAAGGTGTTAAAAACCATTACGACAGCATTTCTGAAATGCAGCTTGTCCGACCTCCCATTCCCCCTAAAAACGATTTATCGATTTATCATGGAATAAAAAAGGACTTTAAAATCTCTGGAGGGAGGGTCGAGCTTTTATTGCCATTTCCCCTGCAGTCTCTTAGAGGAGGGGAAGTGCGAGGAATGTGCTTCTGCCCCTGGCTGTCACTGCTGAGTTTAGAGAAGCCTAAGGAATTGGGGTGTCATACTTCTGATCTGGGGACCTGTGCCTGCGGAGTAGTCTGGAGGGTGGGGGGACGGGTGGGGTGGCGTCTTACCTAAGCCTCCTCCTTCTCCCCCCTCACACGGGGAAGGGGAGAAGACAGTGAGAATCCATACCTGTCTACACAATATATGGCAGCTTATAACCCAGCCCACCCCTTCCTGAGCTTCCAGAGGGTTCTATTGCAGTCACTGGGAGGGATTTAGCTAAGGGTAGCCCTGCCCTTGGGTTTATGGGGAAAAAAAATAGCCCTGAAAGTGATGATGATGTCATCCCGGCTGAAATCACCATCCTTGTGGAAAATACTCTAAATGGGCCCCGGATCCCAGCCCTTTATACTGAGGCCAGGGGAACGTGCCGGGGAAAATTCAAGACAGACATGGACATCATGTCCTCTTCTGCTAGCCCTAGAAGAAACCATCCTAGGCCCTTAAAAGGTCCCTTAGCTACATGTCTACTGCCACACACTCCTGGAAACAAGGAGCTGCAGACATTTAAAAAATTAAAGTCTTGCAGTAACTGTCTTGGGTGATTTTTCAGCATTAACCTGAGTATCGGAGAGCTGTTGGCACTGTGGTTTTGGTATCTTAGCCATCGTTTCTCTGAGCGGTAAACCCAGGAGGGAAAAAAAAGCCATCTTACTACCTATTTCAAGTTTTAAAATTTTAGAAGACAAAATAAGCACCGTGTTTGGCCGCTCCGAGCGGCCAGGTCTGAATTGTGCACAAGGAGATGGCACCTCGGGGTCCCCCTGCCAGGAGGGGACAAGGCAGCTCTGCTCCCGACGAGGTACTCGGCCCGACCCCACACAGCTGAGCTGGGAAGGGCAGAGCCTGGGTGCACCTCCTGGGTCGTGGCTCTGCCCACAAGCCCTGGTGCCTGGGGTACTATTCACAGGCAAAGTAGTCCTTCAAGGGGGCGAAGAGGTGTCGGATGACAGGTACACTCCAGGACCTCCCGAGCAGCTTCTGGCGGGCAACACGGCCCATGTTGGACACATCTGTGTAGTGTACGGGAAAGCCGAAGATCCTGGGGGTGGGGAGGGGGGCACCAGAGTGAAAACACAGGGAGTCAGATGTGCCCCCTCCAGCGTGCTTAACGCCTCTGGGAGATCCTCGCCTTGGCAGCCAACGTGGCGCTGCTCTTCCTGACCTTTGACCCGTCCCTTCCACCAGGCCCACCAGGCCTTCACATGAGCCCTCTCTTGACCCCCAGAGGTCAGGCCCACCAGTTCTTCAGCACAAAGGACTGTCATGAGGGCATGGTCCCTCTCTGAGGGCACCTGTCTTGTGCATGCCCCTACGCTGGCACAATGCTCCTGGCACATAGATGGTGCTCAGTGGACCTTTCTCAAATGAATGAATGCCAAGATGGCCAGCCAGCCAGCAGACAGAAACGTACCTCTCTTCAAACCACACAAGGACAGAAGTTAGGCAATTGCCTTAGTAAAGAATAAGGACACTCACAAAATGGACCTTATTTCCAATCATCAGATGCTCAGATAATTTACCATGAGTAAACTGAAGTATCCTGCATTTTCTTTCTTTCTTCAAAGCAAACTGCTGGATCAAGGGCCAAGCTGGACTTAATGGTAGATGGCAACCAAATACACCAACAGCCTCCTGAATGGAATTCTACCACAGGTCTGGGAAGAGGCTACAGATACACTGGACCTCATTCTTTCCCAGGTTTACAATCTAATACCACAAATTAAACCAAGAAATAAATCCAGTTGTAGAACTAAAATATCTGGAATGTAAATACCCTATCAAAGAACCGCAAAACACAACCAAAAAAGTAAAGAGGAATAGTCATAGCCCTTACTACATTCTAATCACAATAACAAAATAAAACAAAAGGAGTGAGAGAAAAAAATTAAATACAGAACAGGAGAAATGAAATCTAAGAGCTGGTTCTCTGAATCAAAATAGACACACTACCAACTTAGTCAAATAAATGGATAAGGGAGAAGACAGACTGTGGCTAAGGAGGAATCAGCTTTAGAACAAGTAACTTGGCAGGAGGAATCCTGAGAAAGAGCAATGGCATGTCGGCGGGGTTTCCTTTAGCTGGATCCTCATACATCCTAGTGTCTGTCCCAGCATGGTGGGGCAGGCAAATGCCAGGGCAACACAGCCAACATAGACAGATGTGCTGTCTCATGACCTCATGTTTTGGATTCCTCACCACCACAACCCTTTTGCCATTTCTGCTAGGAAATAAGCACTAACTGAAAAGGTTACTCCCAACCCTGCTAACACAGAAGGTCAGTGAGACCATGTGGAATTAAGGCAAGCACTTGCCCATTCGCACTGCTGGCCTTAACCATGTTTTCTTCCCCTTTCTCTCTATCTGCTTGATTCCCCTTTCCACGTACAGCCTTGCTCACCTTTCTAGCTCAGTGCACCACAAAACATCTTCTTTGCCATTCATGACAACAGGGAAAAGTTGGTTTTTCCCCTGTCTGATCGAGTTCGACTTGGTGGTTATTGTCTGTACTTTCTTTAACTGGAGAACAAAACGACATCATGGAGTGAGCACAGAATGAAGGGTTCTGGGTCAAGGCTCAGAAGCAGGTAAGGGAAGGAGGAGGGAGGGTGGGTGGGAGAGAGAGAGTGGCAGGGCTGGGCTCCGAGAGGGAATGAGAAAAGGAGAGTTGGAAGGACAAGAACACTCTGTGCTTCCCACAAAAGCCAAGAAGTTAATGAACAGGAAGGACGAGCCTCAGAGAGAACAAGAGATAAACAACAAATGACCACAAATGAGATCACATGGGGACCAAGAAAACAGAGTTATTCATCAAGCAAGATTAAGCAAAATTAAAAGTCCACCCAGATTGTAGAGGATGGTCAACCAGGGTTTGAATGAATGGAGCTTAGCTTAATGCAAACATTGAAAAGTAAGTTTATGGAGATCTTAATAGAATTATCCATGACTTAACCATAGATTTTTTTTTTTTTTTTTTTTTTTTGGCAGAAGTGTACTCATTTCTCACTGGGAGGATGAGCTGAGTCTCCGTGGAGTGTGCCTTCACAATCGGAAAGTCTACTTGACTTTTCTCAGTGATTTTTGTTTATCAAGAACCTCTCCTACACTGTACTTGAAGACAGGATAGAAAAATTATGTGGGGAAAGAAGCCCAGCACCAGGGAGTCACGTGGGGGGAGGGGCAGGAACAAATTGGACACCAAGGTCAAGTCCCGATTAGAGATCACCAAGTGCATTTCCCAGTGGGCCAGGCACAGAGCACATCTTACCTTTGCTGTCCTATTGAACTCCAGGCAGTCCTGCAGCTCGAGTTTATCATTCTTTGATGCTATCACAGGCCTGAGAACATCCAAAACCCATTACTTTCTACCACCTGGAAAAGGGCCTTGGCTAGGTGCCTCCCAAGGTGGGAGTGAAAGCCCAAGCTGCAAAATGTGCTCTGGCAGTGGACTTTGCTACAAATACATGATAAAAATGGCCCTGGCATGAGCACAAGCCTGTGTGCTGAGCCAGGGACAGACTAGTCCCTTGATGGGGGCCGGGGGACGGGGAGCCCAATGTCCAGGAGTGAATGCTCCTCCTTCCCAAATGTTAACAGTAGTCAAAGCTCCTTCACTGAGGGGAGCAGGATGGGGAAGCACATTGTTGGAGGAGTCAGGAGGCACCTCAGTCTCAGCCCCACTGCTCTCTGGCTGAGTGAATGACCTTGAGCAAATTCTGCCACCTCTCTGAGCCTCAGGAGCTTGGATTAGGTCTTTGTGGGTCTACTCACTACAACTAGCACATCAAACCCATGATTTGGTGGCTTATTGCTGGAATGCAGCCTCAGGAGGCTTTAATAGTGGGTCCAAGTAAAGATAAAAGGTGGTTCACAAATGGACTAAAATTAATTCCCCCTTGTAACTTTCACCACTGAAACCTGCAAAAGCAGAGAGAGGAAAACAGGTGCTTGAGAAGGAGAATGGATAGAACTTTAGAAACTGAAGTGGTTAAACTGAAGTCCAGACCAGAAAACCAGCAAGAGGTGTGAATGCACAGAGTTGATGAATGCCACAGCATCCCTGTGTAAGGAACTCCAAGGCCAAAAAGAAATGAGACATAAGATTGGACATGGTGCCCACAAGAGGGGCCATCGAACACAGAATAATACCTCACTGACCTCACCCTCTCTCTATTCCCAACTCTTCCATGGACGCAGGGGAGCTAAGGGCTCACAGCCCTGCTCTACCTTCTGTTGATTCTAGGACTGAAATCTTAACAACCAAGATGTTTGGTCTAAAGGCTGGATTTGGGTCTGTGACCCGTGGTTGACGCTGGCTGAGTCACGGATCCTGCAGAGCCCACATGTAGCAGTTCACTTCTCATCCCAACTCAGATAATGCTCAGCAAATCCCATTACCTAGAATCTGATCCCTCCCTGTAGTTCCACAGGACACCCTCCTGGAGCCACTGCTCTCATTGTGTTCAGTGCATGTGGATGGCACCTCTTGGGCACAACACAATAATCAAAGTCAGAGCCCCCCTCCTCTGAACAACACCTCAGCTGACTCCCCACTTCTGCACTCATCACGTGATAGTCTATTATTCTTCCACCAGAAACCCTGAGAACCAGAGACACAACTCATCTCATCCGCTTAAAATCTCACGTGAACTCCTGGGTCAAAGTAAATATGTGTTGCCATGACTACAAACCTCACATAATTTGGCCCATACTTCGGAGTTCTCAGCCCTCCTCTCGCACCCACTCCCCACCCCTGGAACACTGTTCTCCAAGCTGCTCTGCGAATGCCCGTCACTGGCCTCCCTGACCCTCTCCCTTCTGCTCTCAACTGCATGTCCCCACTCCATCACTTTGGGTCCTGCTGGGATGAGAAGCCTCCCCATCAACTCTTCCAATGCCCCCTCCAACCCTGACCCTGAAATCATTTGTCTTCTCTATGCCTCCCTCACTGGCTCTGTGAGAGCCAAGACTGACATCTAGTCACCACGGAACTGGCAGCAGGGACAGAAGTGCCTGGCAGGGTGAGAGCTCAGGAATGGAGTGAATAAGCCGAGTTCATTCCAGACATGGACGTTGCACCATTTGATGGGCTGATAATGAAAATGTAAGACACCCAACAGAAATCCCAAGCTATTCCAGTACCTTCTCACCTCTGTCCACACTTTGCTAAATGTCTGAAAGTTATGCTTCCAACACTTCCTTTTAAAGAAAAATTTTTTTGAAGCTAACTCATTTGCAAGTTATATTACCATCACATTTGGTATCTTAATTAGCAGGTTGGTCTCCATGAAGCCACATAAAGGAGATAATTAATCCTCAGCCAAGCCACTTGCCTTGTGGCTTTCAACGTGAAAGGACTAATGAAAAGTTGGGGAAAGATCTCAGTCAAGAAAATCCAAGGGAGACAGGCTTTGGGCTACCAATTGTTATCTCAGCTCTGCCACCTGATTGGTCACCACAGGCCTGGTCCAGGGATCACTTCATCTCAGGGGCAGGGAGATTAAGTTCATTTCCCAATGGACCGTATCTGGGAGGAGAGGTGGGGTGTAGAAACATCAGCATCCCTCGCTGGGAAGAAGCCTGCTCCAACACATGGCACTTTTAAGCACCAGGTCCCTAGGCAGAGCAGAAATAAATGTACTGAGGAATCCTGGCCTGAGATTCTCAGGTACTTGGTGTACAGCCTAACAGGCTTCAACCACAACCCTATGGTTGAAGGGGTTGGTCTGAAGCAGAGGGTGAGGCCTTTTCTCAGCACAGCCAGCTCTTTCTACAAGGTTCCAATGTGTCTCTCTCATAAGAGTCGATGGTTAATGGCTCATACCATTAGTTATATTAAACTTGGCTGTTACCTGCCCCACTCGGAGCCCCTTGTTACCTGTTCATCCCGGGCAGGTTGCCCCAGAAGTATCGGGCTCTGTGAGCAGCAGACACTTTGATGGCGTCAATCATCACTGGATTACACTGCAGGGAGAGAGAAGGGAAGCTGCTGGGAACCCATGGCAGAATTCAGGCGGCAGACAGGTGACATGGCAGTCCACTGGCTGTGGAGGAGGCATGGTTCCTGCCAGGCAAGGGACAGACCAATTCCCCTCAAGAATCTGACTGAAGGACGTAGCTAGTGCCCCCATATTAATGGTGGGGAAAGAGACCAGATCAGACCGGCAGGTTGTAAGAGAAGGTATCCCCTGGCGCACACCATGTTATTACAGAATGTACTGTGTACAGTGGTAAAAGCAACTCAAAATTGAAATCCAGCAGGTTGAGATCCTGGTTATGGAAATGCAGTGTTGGCAAAATCTGACTTCTGCCACTGATTGGTCAGGTTCACACGGCATGAGGGAACTGACCAGCCAGTTCTATAACCTCACTAGCAGAACTTTAGCTCTAAAGTTGGGGGGAAATAAGTATGTACATAAAGTATTTACTACAATGCTTGATGCATATTAAACAGTAAATAATTAACTTGCCTGTGGTCCCTAATGCAGAGTTTCTGGGAACAAGGGTGAGAAAAAAACTCTCTAGAGTAAAAAATCTCTTTCATGATGCCTCCAAAAGTAGGTGATGGTTTCATCATCTGACTTCAGTGGGTTTGGGGTGAGGTGAGAGATCAAATGTTTTCCAAGTACTAAAGAGAACCAACCCACTCCATTCCATTACTCTCAGACCTAGCCATGCCCTCCATGGGGAACCCGGAAATCATTCCCAACACTGGAAATACCCTACACCCCCGTTGCCAGCAGGGCCTTCATGCTCATGTTATCTTGACAATCAAGACCCCGGGTCCCCTCACCTCCAGGAACCGAGAGATGTCCCGCTTGTCGCCAACCTTCATGGCCACCACGTTCTCAAACATCCAGAAGAAAGGCCGGTCTTCACCCTCCTTGGGGCGTGTGTAATTCAGCAGGTGGTAGAACTCAAAGAAGAGCCGGCCTGTGCCCTCTGAGCCCACAAAAGAAAACGGCAGAGCCAGGTTCAAAACGTTCAGCCCACCCCTCCATATTGAGACCAATTGGTTCCCAATGACCAGCTAAGGCTGATGCCTTACTGTCCCTTCTCCCTGCCACCCTCTGCAATGACAGGCATCAGCACTGCAGTACTCATTTGTATCTCTGGGGACTGGGGAGTCACAATGAGGCATGAACAGAGACAACAGGTAAGTTTGGCCAGAAGCTAACAGCTCCTTCTCAGGCCACTCCTCCTGGACCAGCACTCAGGGGACATAGGGTCTCTTGGGGCCACGGGAAAGAAGGGATGCTCACCATACAGGCCTTTCCTGGCAGGGTTCACATTTGAGAGATCATTGCATGGGCTTCCACCAATCACCAAGTCAAAGGGGCCCCATTCTTCAATCTGCAAGAGAAAAACAGTCAGGGATGGGGGTGAGGATGGAGAGGTGAACAGCCTGGGTTCCAGGTAACCAGCTAGAAGAAAACCCACTTCTAGGTCTTGCTTGGTCATTTCAGTCTCCCAACTCCACTTTTGACCCAAGAAAACCAAATGCTCAGGACATGCTAAGATCTAAATCATTCTGAATGATTTCCAAGTTGTGGGTTTAACACTACAGCTTGATGGAACCAAACCTTCTCTTCTGCCACAACCCCCGGCATGGAGAAGGTGGCAACGTGGCTGTGAGGACACGGGGGGCTCAGGGAGTGGAGGAAGAGGGGGGCTGCCCTCACGTTTTTCTTTGTGATATTCCTGACGTCGTTCACATATTTGATATTGCCCTCATGCTTAACAGTTCCAACGGCGATGGACTCTTCACACACTTCGGAGGCGACATATTTCTCCACTTTGATGCCCAATTCTTTGAGGACCAAGTACCCTGTTTGGTGGGGGGGGTGTCGAGGGGGAGAGAAAAGACGTCAGGGTTGTCCTGCCGAGGGCCCCTCCTTTCAGTTACTCTAAGCCATCTCCAGAACTCAGACCAGACACAGCAAGGCCATGGCAGTCCTCAAGTGGACCCCTGCAGATGGCAGGGTCTAACCTTAACTGCACACTGGGCCCCCCAGGCTCTCTGCGGAGTTTCATGAAGAAAATATGTATGTATAACTGGTATAGCCCACTGGCAGCATTTATTAAAGCTGACAGGCACATAGCCAAGGCCCCCCATCTACCGCCCCAGCAGAGTCAGATACATGAATGGGTATCTTCTCCAAAACCATGCTGAGAAAAAAAAGCTTTAAAAGCTGTCAGTGTTTTAGGCAGGTGGACAGTGGTGAACAAATAGAAGTACATGCTAAGTGCACAGCAACTCATTCTCACTGCTTCCTGCTCTAGTAAAAGGGAAATGTTCCTAACAATTCATCACAGGGCAGTTCTGACAATTAAATGAGTTAAATCAGGCAAAGTGCCCAGGGGCAAACATGCATGTCGGCTATGCTTATTCTATACATGGGAAACCTAGAGGAAACGGGAGGGAACCAAGATTAGAGATGTTAGGAGGAGAGTTGCCCAATTAATAATCTCCAATATATCTATGCTTATGGAACGGAAAATAATTTTCCAAAATTCCTGTACATAATAAAAAATAAAATGCAGGGGCTAAAATATCCATGCCTTTAAAAAGGACCAAAAGAGGACCAGGTGGGTGAAATGGTGGAGAGGTTTGAGGAGAGAAACAAGGAGCCAGTGGATTTCTCAGAACAGGTGACCAACAGGTACTTCCCAGGGGTCTTTCTTGACACTGACAATGGACACCTGGATCAGGTGAGCATTCCCAGGTGAACTCCTAACTCACCTGTCGCAATTCCGTCAAACAGGGACAAGACTCGAATGGGTCGCCTTCGGTTTGCGGGAATCGCAGGGTATAACTTGGGGGCTTCCTGCCAGGTTAAATAAAGAGGTCATGGAGGTCAAGGTGTGGGTGTGGGGAGGGGGACTCAAGCTCTGGGAAGAGGAAGGGCTGGCCTTCCTCTGAGGGACACAAGCCCTGAGCTCTGCCCTTTTTTTGCTGGGATGCCCTGGGGAGCTTTGGCACAGATGGCCCTTCCACCCTTAGACACGGAACAGATGAGGCTCTGACACGGGTGCAAAGTCACCCACAAAAAGACATGTGCTCCTCCATGAACTTGCAGCCCAGGAAAAGCCATATATGCCCACTAAGACTTGGGAGTAGGTCCCAGCCTTCCCTCCCCTCTGCAGTTCCACTAAGACTAAGTAAGGCGGGGTCAGTTCCATCCCTATTTCTTCAGCAGGCCCTTGAAAAAGCCAAGCCAAGAAGGAGGGGAGGGAAGAACACTGGAGCCGCCTGGGAAGTGCACACGGGACAATTAATTAGCCGGGGCTCCAGTCTGAGGCTCTCAGACGCTCCTCCGTACAGCGGAGCTTTGTTTCTGTGAACTCCATGCACTAGGGCGGGTGCCAGGCTTACGTAGTCGAGCCCCGGGTCGCTGGTGAAGAAGGCCTGCAGGCGCACACTCCAGTCCTTGCGGCGCCGCAGGACGCCATGGCAGCGCTGGGGCAGGCACATGTAGCAGCTCCAGGGCTCCTGCAGCTTGGCGTCCGCCGCCGTGCCCGGGCCCACCAGCACCTCCAGGCACTCCACGCAGAAGCACCTGCGCCGGGTGGCGGGGAGGAGGGGTGGCCGTCATCAGGCGGCTCTCCTGCGAGCCCCACCCTCCCCACGGGGCTGGCGTGTGCTGGCTGAAACCCTCTCGGGCCCCCAGTTGCCCCTCCCCATGGGCAGCAAGGCCCTGTGTGCGATCTCTCCCTGGAAACCTGGGCACCCTCGGTCCACAGGCAGCTCTGCGGATCCTTCTCTAGCCCGCTCCCTGCCTTTCTTCAACCCATCCCGACATCCCAGTTCTACTTCAGGGACATAGAACCTTCAAGGACGGGCCCCCACAGATATAATACTGGCTCCGCGCCCCGTCCCCAGGTCAGCGAGGCTCCAGTCCCCGTGCTCACCGGCAGCAGCTCGTGTTGCTGCAAAGGAGCAGCTCGCGGCCCTCGCAGCACACGGTGCAGTAGGACTGGTAGCCGTCGTCATCGTACATGTAGAACAGCTCAAGGAACCGGTCCTGGCAGCCAGAGAGAAATGCCTGTGAAATCGGAGACCAGGGACCTCCAGGCCCCGCTCGCTTGCTCACTGGCAGAGGCCCTAGGACGCAGCCACAGAACAGGTCACGGGCGGCCTGGTGCTCTTTACAGGGACAACTGGCTGGGGTCTGCGGGGCACCTCCCCTTGGAGTGAAGGGTGGGGCGATCGGCCCCACTAGAGCCTTCCCTACCGCCTACACGCAGGTGCTTTATTCTAGGGAAGTGCAGGGAAGTTGAGAAGAAGGGAAGCGGCAGGAAAGTCCAGGGTGGGGATTGGTCTTACCCGGCATGTCTGGCAGAGTCCACCCTCAAAGAGAGGGTGGAAGGACACGGGATTTTTCCTACCACAGGACAAACAGCTATCTGTAAGAAAGACAGGGATGCACCTTGTGGCAATGACAGCCCCAAGATCAGCTGCTGAAGCCTTGTGTCTCGTTGTTCTTATTTACTCCACGTTAGCAATATGCCAAAGATTCTTCACAATTTGTTCCTTTGACTGTGCTTCAAAGTTGCCATCTCTGTTCCAGAGATGGAGAGGCTAAATCGACAGCTCCAAGCAGAAGGTCCCACAAGACAGGCAAAGGTCTGACCCAGAAATGGGGGGGCAGGGTGGTACCCACAGAACAGAACAAGGAGCAGCTGTGCCAGCAGAGGAACCAAGCTTGGAGGGTCTGGTATGAAAAATCTTTAAAGACTCTTTACAGGCTGGGACTTTTGGAGAATTTGTGGTGATGCCGGTTTGCCTGTTGTCTCATCATGATAGGACTTGCCCGTGACCAATCCTACACAGAGCCGTGGCTGTAATTTCAGAGCCCGGGTCCTTTTACTATAGGCTATCCTGTCCCTTCACATCAGCAGGTCTTACTGATCTACATCACTGACCAGGTGGACCGGGCCTGCAAAATAAATACCAAGCACCCCCTGCCAGGAAGCAGACAGATGAAGGAGTCTTGGGGGATAGGAGGATCATGGGTCCGGGTTCCCAGAATCAAAAGGGCCTGCTCCAATTGGGGCTCCCTGGGTCAACAGCTCTGTTGTTTTCCTACCCAGCACTGACTAACCACTTAATATTTGTTGACTAAAGGACATTGGGCTGAGGAAGCAATAGACAGCTGTCCTCACACATTCCGAGTTCCATTAGATGTGTACTGGGCAGTTTCAATTCCAGCAGAATTCCCAGCCAGGGCAAAGAACCAGAGTTGGCTTTGAGAGTGACAGTGGTGAAGTGTGTCTGCCTTTCACCTCAAAGCCAGTTGCAGTGCTTGTTCAGGGGGCTCACGAGGCCACAGATCATGGTTTCAGGTTTTGGGCTCTCCTGGCCCAAGCATCCTTATTTCCATTCTGTCCCCAGGCACACTTCCTGCTCACTGATCTTAGGAATCAGCCTCAGTGAAAATCAGGCAACTCATTCTAAGTAGCATCTAAGTAAGATGTCCACGCCTCGACCTGAGGTCAACGCAGAGTTGGGGGTGGACCTCTGCAGGGCAGACCAGCAGGCCTGGAGCACAGGCTGGGAGCACTACTCAGGCAGGGAAGCCAGCCAGGGATAGGGCCTTACCTTCGAGATTGCTCTTGTTGTTGGAAACATCCGAAGCCATTTGCTCTGTTGAGAAAAGAGAAGGTGTGAGATGAGGTCGGGGAGCCTCTTACTCATCATCTACGCCCTTGCTGAGTGGTCCTCACTACCTGCCCACTTCCACTTGAGGATGGACCGTCCCCCAGCCTCCTTGCCCCACAATCACCTCGACTCTGGTCCTCCTCTCCTCGGTCTTTGCCATTGTTATAACAATTTGTCTTGAGGCGCTTGGCTGGGGGGCAGTAGTCAGAGGTGGTGGAGTCCTCAGCTGTGCGTCTTCGCGTCTTGTTCTCTGTGAAAGGTGAGGAGAAAGCAGCCATGGCTGGGTGGGAGGAGGGTGCTGGGAGGACGGGACCCTACTTGCTGTGCCTGGGTGCCAGCTGCATCTGGCCATGACATGAGTCTACCCTGGGTGTCTCAGGCCCCTCTATGGAAAATTTGCATGAGGACGTAATTTAAAACTCCTCACGCAGCTAACCCACGTACAGGGTCTTCAACAGCTGTAGTTGCAAAATACATGCTCTAGACCCAGCACAAAGAGAATCAGGCACAGCTCAGTCTACAGATGAAACCCTGACACTGTCTATGATCCCCAATGAGCTGATAGCCACATGTAGCTACTGAGAACGGGCAATGCCACTTGTATGACTGAGGAACTGCATTTTACATTTAACTTCTACATGAATTTAAAAACTGCAATTGATCCAATTTCTAATGAGAATTTAGCATCCAAATTGAGATGTTCTAAGACACATCAAAAACGAGATATTGAAAATAGGACTAAAAGGTCATGTAAAATATCTTAATTTTTTTATACTGACTGTTGGAAATGGTAAAATGTTGGAAATAGATTAAGTGTATGATCAATATTAATTTTACTCTTTTTTTAAGCTTCTTAATGTGTCTACTAGAAAACATTTAATTATATTAGGTGGCTACTGTTTATATGTCTATAAATTCCATTGTATTTTTATTCAATCTATATAGTATAATCTATAAGGGACATGGTTAAGTTTGACTCTGACCCTAGGAGAGAAAATTACACAGCCATTAAAAATCATAAGGACTCTTTAGTGAGAAAATGACATTTAACAGTGCTTATACGATAAATATTGAGAAATAAAGGGAAAGCAGGAATCCAACCAGTGTACAGAAAGAGCTGGAAGGACGTGCACACCCAAAAATATTGCCCTGGAGGGCAGCTGTGAAGGTTGGAGTGAAGGGGCAGGGGTAAGAGTTCAGGTTGACTTTTAACAGATTTGATTCTTTTCCAGTGACCACTGTGTATGCAAAGAAATTGAAAAAAAGTGCAGAGAAAATAGTGCATAGTCAAAAGATGGGGAGGGAATACCGTGCTTCCTTGCTTCTAAGTTCCTACTGCCTGCACGACGAACCTTCGACTTATTAACCACTTTTGGCGGGGAGGGACAAAACAAAACAGAAAACACTGCGTTAAATATAAGGATTATAAGACAAATCCTGGATTTCTGGAGAGTGACAACAAGAAACCACAGATCCCTAATAATGGGGGAAATGCAATATTGGTCAACATGAGGATAGATGATGCCCCTTTCTGAATGGAGATGACTTATAGATTTTGGGTGTTTGTGGGGTTTTTTTTAAAACACATTCCAAGTTTTCTCCAATATGCAGAGCTTAATTATTTTTTCCTTTTAAAAAAAGGTGCTAGTGAAGATTCCATCTTGACTCTGTTTACTCAAGCTTTAAGAACAGATTCAGGGAGGCGCAAGAGGGAAGCGATATGGAGATATATGTATACATATAGCTGATTCACTTTGTTATAGAGCAGAAACTAACACAACATTGTAAAGCAATTATACTCCAATAAAGATGTAAAAAAATTAAAAAATAAATAAAAAACAAAGAACAGATTCAATCCCGGTTATATGTACTTGACCTTTTGGCAGGAAAGTGTCCAGTGAAACTAGAAAAGGCTAGGCTGTTGGAAAAAACTAACTAAACTAAGGAGCCAGCCAGGGCTGACTGGCTACTGTAAAGCCGGGGTGGGATGAGAGGCAGCAGGGGGTGACTGCATCTCCCCAGGATGCTCCCACCAGCGGCAGCAGGGGTGCTGCCACAGGGAGCCATTCCCACCTGGTTGCCTGTTGTTGGGTTTGAGGCCCTCGATCCCGGTGGGTTTAAAGCCCCCATGGGCCCACTCCAACATGGGCTTCAGCTGATCCTCCAGTGAGTCTCCAGGGCTGCTGGGGAAGGTTTTGCCAGCCCGTATCCTGGCTTTCTGCCGAGATAGAGAGAGAATCTGATGAAGAGGAGGGGCGGGTGCTTGCCTGGCCCCACCCAGGGATGCCCCTTGCTGGGGCCTGCATTCCCCTTTACACTGGGCCTTTTAAAGCCAGACAGCTGTCCTGAGCTGTGGTATGTGACAGCGAGGAATGGCCTGTGCAGGGACAGGCCATGGGGGGAGCCTTAAGTCTCCCCACACAGGCACCAGATATGATCTCTTCCCTGTAGGGAACTGGAGTGGTCAGCTCCCTCTCGAGGGCAGAGGATCAGAATTAGCTGTGTCACTTTTTAGCTATAGGAGAAGCATCAGCCAGCACTGTCTCATGGCCTCTGAGAAAGCTCCAGGTTTCTTGTTTTATTTCCCTAATGAAGGTGTGGAGGTGTTAAGTCCTATTTCAGAAGCACCAGGACTTACATGTCTAATTAAGCACAGAGCTTGTCTCATAAATGCTGGACAGAGGACACTGATCTTTTCAGTTGCAAGTCAAGGTAGAGGAAGGACAGAGCCTGACGGATCCCACAGACAAGGGGAGGAAGCAGCTGACCCTCAGCAGCTGCCCAGTCTTGGCCCTGAACCACAAGCTCTGGAAAAGCTTGCTCACTGATTCGAATATCGCCTCCTACTTCCCAGGGCTCCTCCTTCCTCGTTCAGGGGGCAATTCAGACGGAGACCAGCGGGGAGCTGGGGTAGCACTGGGAAATCATGGGCAGTCTCAAATCCCTTCCTTCCCTTCCCAGCACGGCCTGTCAGGCCACTGTCTTTTAACCTCCCTCCTCCCTGCTTGCCCCGGTCCCCTCCAACCCATCCTCGGCCACACTGAGGCCTGAGTTGGCTTTCTGTATGTTTCTTGCTTTAACCCCATTCTTGGGGCCAGGCCCTAGCCACCCACCACCATGTTACCTCCAGAGCGTGGTACATGGCCTTCCTGTAAGAGACCAGCTTATTGAAGGTCGCCAGGTTAAAGTGGTGGCTGAACAACCCCAAGGCCACCAACTTATCTGCTGGTATCTAGAAGAGAAAGCCATCATCAACATTCACCTACAGCCTGTGTCTTGGGTGCCCTGGGTTTCTCATGAGCTTATTCCTGGGGATCAGGTTCACAGATATTTTCAGAGCAAATGACTTTCATGATCCCTGGTGTGACCCCCTTGCAGCTCAGTCTTGAAATTCACCATGGATGCTCCAAGTTTAGGGGTTTTGCACATGTTCTTTCCTCCTTCGTGAGCATGACAAATAGCTGTGATTACTATTTACTGTCTACTTACTTTAGCCTTTTATTGAGCTAATGGATGTGTTTAGAGAACAGTGCCTGGCACAGAGTAAGCTCTTTTTAGTAATCATGAATTGTTAATACAAGAATTCCACTGGCGCTAAAGATCCATATTCTATAAGTCTCATCCCCAAGTCCCCAGGCCATGCATGAACCACTTGGGTTGCCAATTATGAGATGAAACTGGGCGTTCAGGTTTCAGAGCTGACAAGACATGTGATATTTCATTCTCCCCAGTGCTGGCACTCATGCTCCCCTCTCAATCTCTAAGCCCAACCACCCATAGGGGTGTTGCCACTACTGGTGAGAAGGAACTGGGATTCAACACAGTTGTGCATGGAAATGCAAGTGCTACCCCAATGCCAAACTGCTTCAATACAGCAAGCGGCCTAAGCACCAGGCCCCGTATTGCAATCCCATCCCATAATGCTAACATAAAAGCATCTTAAATATTAGCATCAGACGCAGTCTTGCTAAGTCTTGCTAAGCACATTTTATGTCTCACTGGGCCAAAGCAATTACAAACACTCCATGTTTTTTTTCATTTCATTGCACACAAGTCATCGCCCTGCAATTAGATGCTTCAGGGAGAGAACAGGCCCAGGACATTCGTCCTTCAGCTCCCTCTGCTGGCCAAGGAGGACCTCTGTATGCAGACTCTCCCCACCAGGGAGACTCCAGGTCATATTATTCTTGCCCTTTGAGAACTTCAATGTGTTAATGGCAAATGGCCCAATTTATGGGAAAACCAAAATCTCAACTTGAGGCCAAGTCCCACAGATGTACTAGCTGGTCCTTCATTCCCACACCTGCCTCCACCCCAGCCCACTTGTTCTGCTGTTCCTCACCTAACCTCTGGACACATTGAGGGATGCACTAAGCACAACATCACAGGAAAAGTATTGTTTGCCACATTCTAATCAAAACCTGGAGGTCTACGAAGGTGTCTTCAAAAGGTGTAAGAATCAAAATAGCCTGATTCATCCCCAACATAGACTCTCATCAAGAAAGATGAGTATTACAACAGGACAACTTTCAAAAATCTATGTACATGAAAAGAAGCCAGACACAAAACAGTACATATTATATTACCTACATAAGTTTGTGTATAATCCAAACTAGTCTATAGTGATAGAAATCAGAACAGCGGTCACCTATGGGGGTGGTGTGTACAGGGAACGTACTGCAGAGGTCGAAATGTTCTATATTTGGGTTGAGATATTGTTTACATATGTGCATACATTTTTGAAAATTCATTGAATCATAGATCATTTAAGATCTATGCACTGCACTGTAAGCAAATTTTTATCTTAATAAAGTATTTTAAAATATATATATATATGTATATACAAAAGGTGAGCTTTAAATGGCTAATATCAATAATCAAGAAACACTGAAATCACCACTCAAAGAACTTTTCCATAACTGTCAACAGGTGACCCTGGATCCATCTCTAAGCCCAGCCAGGGATGTCTCTGCCCCTAGGACTAAATGACTGAGTCAGACACCCCTTCCTGTCTCTTCCAGGCTTCTCCACTGGAATACTTTGAGGGTATCTTCCCGGGTGGCCACTCCTGCCCCTCAGAATCCATACTGGTGACTTTGCCACAGAGAAATAGACCAACAGAGCCCAGGTGGCCATGGATCCAGAGCTCTGGGCCTGTGTGAGCCAATGAGCAAGGGAAGTTTTTGTCCTCCTTTTGGACACACAGAGTCACAGAGTCTCATCCATCTGCAGAAAGCAGGCCGTTATCTTAAAAGGCAACTGTAAAAGGAAGGGACGGAAAACACTGTGGGTCTGCAAGCCCATGAAAGCTCGCCCTGCCCTGGACTCACCTCGGAGAACTTGCCATCGCCAAACCACTGAACCCACCGCATGCCAGACATTGCCTGACGCTTGGAGGTGGCCTTCCAGGACACCACCATGGCAGGCCACCAGGAGAAACCCTTGATCTTTCCCCATACGAGATCCCCTATTCCAAACTCTTTCCCGTCCTGCAAGAAAAACCACATGAAGGAATTGCAATGAGACAGACCAGTTGGGCCAAGGAAAAACCCTGCCTGTCCCACTGACCCCGATGGCAACTGCCTCGGAGTCCAACACAGGGCTTCCTGCAAGTGCAGGCAGAGTTCCTCAGGAAATTCCCTACCTCCAACACTTCCTGGTTGAAAATTCAGCGAGAATGGCTTGAAAATGAGGGGCAGAGCATGGGCAGGTTTGGTTGTTTGACAGGAACATGGGGTTTTTTATATTGGATCTATAATATGTAACCTGTAACATGTAACCTAGTATCTGGAAAGATATTAACTGAAAACTCACAGGAAGTAAGATCAGAGTAAAAAACCTGGATATTCCCACCACAGGCCATCAAATGGGATATTACAAAGCCATTAAAATGCAAAAAAAAAAAAAAAAATTTGGCCACTTGCACATAAAAACTTGCCATAAAAGGTGAGATGCCCATGGAATCATGCAGTTTATTAAAATGTATCTATAAGATCTACTCTGGGACTTCCCTGGTGGCGCAGTGGTTGGGAGTCCGCCTGCCAATGCAGGGGACACGGGTTCGAGCCCTGGTCCAGGATGATCCCACATGCTGCGGAGCAACTGGGACCATGTGCCACAGCTGCTGAGCCTGCACTCTAGAGCCCGCGAGCCACAACTACTGACCCTGTATGTCACAATTACTGAAGCCCGTGTGCCTCGAGCCCAAGGTCCGCAACGGGAGGGGCCACAACAGTGACAAATCCGTGCACCGCAGCAAAGCGTGGCCCCCGCTCGCCGCAAATAAAGAAAGCCCCCATGCATCAGTGAAGACTCAATGCAGCCAAAAATAAAAAAATTAATTTTAAAAAAAAGATCTACTCTGAAGTCATGTACATGGAAAAAAGGATTTCTACATGATATGTGTACATACATATACACATGCATATGTAGCAAAGCCTGAGTGAAACCAACAAGCTCAACTGGTTAATTATGAACAACCCTAGACGGATTACACAATACAATGGATTATAGACATGAAAAGTGAGGCAACTCCAGTTCCTAATAAGGGAAAGAAGCAGATCAACAATTGTATATGTAAACATGATGAACAGAATTATGAATTATGTATACAAGGTATATATATTTCTAGGTACAAAGATATCATGTTCAGAAAATCAGTAATCCGATGGTAAACTAATCTGGTGCTTGAGTTATGTCTAGGAGATAAGGATATAGCAAGGACCATGTTGCATATGAAAAATGTACTTGGCAAATGAATTCAAATATTATGATAAAAGTGACAAAAACCGTAGTAAGTTACCTCTGGGTAAGTGTTCCCTTTTCCCTATATTCAGCCCTTCCCCAGTGGTACCTGATACTCAGTGCTATCTGCATCTCTGCCCTCTGCATCCACCTGCGGGGACTCCATGCTCTCCTGCTGGCTGTCCTGGGCCTGGCGGGCATAAGGCGTACTGCTGCTCTGGGGCACCACATCATCATCTGTGAGGTCAATAGTGAGGTAGGGGCTGGCAGGGGACAGCCATGGTGTGCCTGCAGATGATCCTGTCCGCCGCCTCAGGGACTGTGGACAAAAGGACACATAGCTTGGGCCACAGCAGACCAGGTGGGTGACCAGAGACCAGTGGTACCCCCAATGGCTTCCCAAGCAAGCAGAAGTGAAGCAGAGTGAAGACGTAAGTTAATGAAACAGAGACCACCAAGGATGGTTTTCCAGGAACAAGTAAGTGTCCCTTAACTGGCGAGAGAAAGCAACTTCCTTAAGGACAAGGACAGAATCAAGAACCAAGTCAGGATAACGAGTGATGCTCAGAGAGGGCTCCCTGGTGCCCAGCCTTGCAACAGGAGTCGAGAGTTGCTGTAACCCGTGGGGTTGCCTCAAGAGAGTCACTGAAGATACTAAGGAGACAAGACAGTTCTGGAATCAGCGGTTTGAGCTTTTTCCGAGGAGGAGTAAGAACCCAGTCAACAGGCAATTCTTGCATTCCCACCACGGTTCCATCCAGGGATCAGGCCAGGAGAGAAGTCATCAGGCTTAGGAAGAGCTTACCCAGCACCCAGGAGAGAAAGGAAAAGTAAGACCCTGAAAGGATGATAAG
Organism: Eubalaena glacialis; assembly: GCF_028564815.1. Lineage (NCBI taxonomy): Eukaryota > Metazoa > Chordata > Mammalia > Artiodactyla > Balaenidae > Eubalaena > Eubalaena glacialis. The sequence goes on from NC_083728.1 coordinate 26,838,000, forward strand.
TGTGAAGAAAGGAAGCAGGTTATACAGCGGCCACTTTCCGTGGTGTGGTGAGAGGGGCAGATCTTCCAGTTAGAGACTGGGGGCAGGGGTCTGAGCGTCCGGGGAACCAACCCTGGTAGCTGAGAATTCCACGGGGGACTCGTCCACGTGGTTGCGGCCCTGCCGGCCTCGGGTGGAACGTGGGGAGGGCCTGTGCCTCTCCCGGCTGGAGGTACTGTTGTTATTTCGGGTTCGGACCTGGAAGCAAGAGAGGATAAGCACGAGGCCTTTGGTGAATGGAGGCTGGGGTCTTAGACAGGGGGCCCAGAGGACTGGGCTTGAGAGGCAGCCTCAGGCCAACAGAAGTGAACAAGGTGCTCTAGCAGGAAGGGATTCTGGACTGGTCACTTCCCACCCAGAAACTCCCCACTTTGTGGGATAAGGGATCAGGGTGGCCAGCAGGGCTGCCTGACAATCTACAGCAGGTCCCACTCTGCCTGGCACAGCTGAAACTGGCACCTGCAAATGGAATTGAAAAATAAAGTCCAAGTTTACTCTCAAATCAAACACTTTTCTTTTCCAAAAGCATTATTACTATTGTTGCATTCCTCCCAAAGGTACTGGATCATCAAGACGGATGAGAAGCCCTTATGCTTCCTTCTCAAAAATGGCATGAACTTGGGTGTTGCAGACCTGTGTTCAAATCCTGCACACAAGAGTTAATGTTTAACCTTGAGTAAACTACCGGCGTCTTCTGTCACCTGTAAAAAAATGGGATGATACACATCACATGGGTGAGATTATCAACTGCACCTGCCATGGTCACCAAGTGTCAGCCTGCTTTCTAACAGGCTGGGTGACCATGAGCAGTAAGTGCCTTCCCATTTCCAGATTTTAAGTCACAGAATCCACCTGCAGAAGCGACTCCCAAAGGTAACTGGCAGTTGAATCATCCACCTGCAAGCTATCACCCTTGGGCACTTCTTAGAGTGCTTCCCAAAAAAGTAAGAGAACTGCCACGTGAAAACCTTCACAATGATAATTCATAAGCTTTGCTATCATTTTCCAATTTCAAAACATTTGTTCAAAGTTCCCCCAGGGAGATCCTGGACAAGGTTTTTAATGCAGGCTGATGTGTGGTGGAAGTGCCTTGGCTTAGGGCTGGCACTTACAGCTGGGCTTTCTGGCCGAGTCCTGGTTTCACGGAAGAGTTTTGGCATCACTGGAGTGTCGGAGCCATCTCCATCTTCCCCTTCGCCATCTCCATCGCCCGTCAGATCCTTTACAAATGAAACATTATGAATTTTAGGATGTCATATAACCAAAATAGTTTTAAAATGAAGAGCCACTCATATAGAAAACAATCATAATATTGGTCTGAGTGACTTTAAAAGATTTTCAACCTCATTTTGTTCAAAAAATGTTTTGCAATGGCTTACCACATGATCATGAATTCAAGAGAAACCTTGGTGGAATTAGAAAACCAAAGAAATGGTGTCAATGCAAAGTGCATCGTGAAGCCTTCCGTGCCCACACCATGGTTAGTCTAGCTTGCTGTGCGCAGCAGGGAGACCTGGTCAATCTCCACGATTAACAGTGTCTGGGAGAAATCATAGGCTCAAGGAAGATGCTTCTTGATACAGTGACCAAGAAGAAATGGCGCCAATCCTGTGTCAAGTGCATGTCCCATACTGCACACCAAACCCAACAAAAACTGAGCATGAGAACCAGAGCAGTGGTGAGTGGCTCGAGGTCTGGCCGGAGTGTTAAGAACTTGACTTTCACTTGCCAACTAAGGCCTCGAGTGAGTCCGTTCCTCTCTTTAAAATTGGTACAACGGTTCTTCCCTTATAAGGGAAGAACAGGCTTATAGTGAGAATCAAATAATGCACGCTTGCCCACGGCAGGGCACAGAGGAAGTCCTCAGAGACTAAAACAGCTGTTCTGAGCCTCTGATCCAGCACTGTCCCTTCCCAATTCCCCACACAGCTCTCACTCCTCATCATCTGGGTGCCCACTTGTTGTCCTCCATGAGGATAAGAGAAGCTGTATGAGGGTAGGTTTTCATTGGTCCACAACTTTTGTCCATGACTTTGTCCCAATGCCTGACACTGGTTGCTTGAAAAAGTAACCGAATTGACAAAACTAATATGATTAATAGGAAAACAGAAGGCGTAAATGATGTCAGGAGTGAAAAAAACATGGAAAAACTATAACTTGGAAAAAACTAATCAAGCAGAAACACTGATATTGCAACAAGTTGTAAAAGATATTTCAGTGGTTGTTGAAAATACACTAAAACAAGCCAGGCAAATTCTTTCCAATGTGAAAAAAAAATCCTTGAGGCCACATGGCCACACAACCTTGTTATCAAACCAGACACAGATATATTACAAGAAATAAATCATACATTCATTTTACTCATGAATAGATGCTAAAGTACATCCAATTTAAAACATACCACGAGCAAGTTGGACTCATTCCAGGAATAAAAGGACAGCTTGCTACAGTAGAAATTTATCAATGTAATTGATCATCCAGATTGAGAAAAAAATAATTTCAAAAACTTGGCAAATAACAGCAGCAAATGGCATCCTAAGTGAGGTTGCTGGAAGTCTTCTGTGTGCCTAGCAATGTTCAAATTTCTCATTCAACAAGTATTTACTGGGGACCAATTTAAGTGGGCCTCAGGTTCCCTATTTGATGCAAACCAAAGAGAATTCCCCTGAATCACAAAAAGTGAGAGTGGAGCGGGTACCTGAGTATAACTTAGCAGGCTGGAGACCTCCCTCTTGGATAGTCGTGAGCTTGATCTGCGGCCTGTGGAGGAAAGAACCAAAGTCTGTTGAGGAAGGGGCAGCTGCCAGGTTGTCCTGGTCTCTTCTCTGGGCTGTGGCCTGGGGTCTCCCTAAACCCAGTGGCATCTTCAGGGGTTAACTCCTAACCCCTCGGGACCCATAGTCCCCTCAATGTATTAGTAAAGCAACAGGACCCAAGGCCTGCATGAAATAGAACCCGAAACACTACTGAAGGTACTCCTGACACGTTCCTTCCAGAACTGTGCTGCCCCAGTCAGTGGTCACGAACTCCACTTAAATGAGCATTCCAGTGCCTGCCATCGCAGCCACTTTAAGTGCTCACATGTGGCTCCTGGCTGTTGTAGTGAACAATGCAGAAACAGAACACTTTCACCCTCTGGAAAGTGCTATTGGACAGCACAATTTGAGGAGTTCTCAACAGCAGGATGGGACAATACAGGGGTCTCCAAACCAGCTGGGCCAGAAAATCTCAGTGGGGAGGATCCCAAGGGATCTGATCTGGGAGCAGCAGAGGGGAAGGGAGGAGAGGGTGGGATTGGCAGCAAGCCTTAGACGCTCCCTGCCTGAGTGTATTTCTTCCCATAAAATTCACAGGCCCAGCTGCTAGGGGAGAGGGGTGCCCCTGTAAAAGGGCCAAAGACCTCAGTCTATCTATGCCGCGACCACCCCCATGTCTGGAAAAGAACAAGGGTCATCGCCTTGGGGTCACCTGCTCAGAGTCCCAGCTGAGGTGACAGGAAAATAGGGAGGCCAGGGGCTCTGCCTCCATCCTCTTCCCTTCCCTGGAGCTTCCCCAGAGCCGTGGTATGAGGCTCTCGCCCCACAACCTGCCTTGAGCCTGCTCGGAGGCTCGTGTGCCAGCTGTGGTCCCCAGTGCCTGCCCACCCGTCCTCCCCACAGGCCAGGCCACCTCTTCCACCTCTGCCACCTCTGATCTCCGGGGTGCTGATAGCCTCCAGGATTGGGGGCGAGGGCGCGTCCTTGGAGTCGGAAGACTGGTCACTGCAGCCCCCGTTGGTGAGGATGGAGTCTTCCCTCCTGCTGGTGTCCTCCTCTCCGTTGAGTTGTCTGGTGTCTCCCTTCATTGTTTCCTGCGGGAGGGCCAGAATGAGGAGGGTAGCAGGGAAGCAAGGGCACAAGGGGGCAGCACGCCCCCAAACCTCCCGCCAATGGCTCCAGGTCCTCAGGCCAAGAGAGGCCCCATGACTTGTCCTCAGGGTGATACTCCCGCCCAAGGACCCCGCCCAGGCTGCCCCCCATAGCCTGCCCCCCTCACCAAACTCGGAGGATCGGGACTTGGTTCCATGTGGCCACTCGACCTGAAGGCTCAGAAGCCAGCACCCAGGACAGAGGAGGGGGCTGGGCCGTGGTATGAGGCTCAGGCTGCTCTGTGCAATTAGCCGGCCACTTCAAACAATGCCATCTAGGGCCCGCCTGCCCCGGCCTGCCTGCCGCCAGCCTTGGTCCCCTCTGCCCCTGGCCCTCTCTCCCTGCCCAGCCTCTGCAGGGCCTCAGGAAGCCAGTGCATTATTTTCCCTCCTGACCCCTTTGTTTGCTCTCTCCCTTCCCCTCAATCTCCAGGTCCTCTTCCCACCCGCCCCCTCCTCCCCCACAGAACAGCTTCTCTCCTCTCCATGGCAGCACAAGCCCCGCCCCACCCCAACCTCAGGGGCCCATTGGTCTGCTGGCCTGTCGCTCACTCTCCTCCTCCCTTACCAGCTGGGGCTCAGAGTCCCAAGTTCCCAAGAAGGGAAGGGATGGAGGAGACACAGCGGGAAGGACTGGGGCATTTAACAAGGGGCATGCTCCCCATCTGCTCCAGCCATACCCCACCTCTGGGCCTTTGCCTCCCCACTGCTGCCCACCCTGGTAACTGCACCATCACTAGGCTATTCAGCTAAGACCAGCTCGGGCCAGGTCTTCAGGGATGGGCCAGGTCTTCAGTGATGCGTTGGAGGGCTGTGCGACCTTCGACCTGGCCCACTGCCCGTGACATGTTGGCCTCAAGAACCTGCACCTTGCTCTCATTTATTCCTCCTAATGTGACTGTGGGCCCATTTTATAGAAAAGGAAAACTGATACACAGACCTGATTAGTCTCCAAAGTCAAAAAATCATATGTAATAGACCTGAAACATTGTTAATCAACTATACTCCAATATAAAATAAAATTTTTTTAAGAAACCGCATGTAATCGGAAGGGTGAGGCCCCCAGGCTCCCATTCCTTTGTTTCCCCCAAGCAGCTCCAGTATTTGGTGCCACACTGTCCTGTCCTGGAACCCTGCTTGGGAAAAGTTTCCCCAGCAAACGGCTGCCTATGGGGGCTGATCACTGCCAGCCCCTATTCCCCATCTTGGAGACTCACCACATGGTGCCTGATGACCAAGCTAGCCTCCAGGGTACCTTCCAGAAGTATCGTCTAGGCTGCAAGCTGCAGTGGTGACGCTGGCACCATACCCACCAGGGGGCGCTGTGGGGCTCACTGATGAGGCCTGCAGTGCCCCACCGCGGATTTGCAATGTCACGTGGGTTCTCAATTCCGTCCTCTGCACTGGTCCATCCCCCAGGTCCATCCCCCAGGTGCGGGTGTGGGACAACTAGACCTCTGCTAGTCCTCATATGGCCCCGGAACCAGGGAATCACCCTGGAGCTGGTTAGAACTGCAGAATCTCACGCACCTACTAAATCATGATCAACATTTTCACAGGATCCCTGGGTGATCAATATGCACGTTAAAGAAACACTGCCTTGGGAATTCCCTGCCAGTCCAGTGGTTAGGACTCAGCGCTTTCCCTGTGGGACCCTGGGTTCGATCCCTGGTGGGGGAACTAAGATCCCGCAAGCCACTCGGAGCGGCCAACAAAAAAAAAAAAAGAAAAGAAACACTTCCTGGGTCACAAATGTATACACTGATATAGTTTAACCACCCCATGTGGTCCAGGGTATGTATGCAGGTTGACAGTTCCTGGTGTTTTCTCTCAACACATGTTAAGGACTCTCACCAGCCCCAGGGAAGAGGAGGAGCGCCTGACCCAGCTACTTCTCGGCCCCTTTCACTCTCAAGCCCCGACCCGGAAGAACAGGGTGTCTGACCTATGGCCAGTTCCTGTGAGTCCAAGTGGCCAGTATCCCAGGAAAACTGCTGGAGTGTGGTTCAAAGTAATGATTAATTTCCAGCGTTTCGCCTCAGGCCAAACCAGTGAACTAAATAACTTGGGTGGCCTGGCAGGGGGTGGGAGGCTGGGCCATGGGGTACAAGACACCAGGAGGGTCCAAGGGGAGCTCTGTGGAGGGGGGAGGGGCAGACAGGGCTTCTAGTGAGCAGCTGGTATCAGGTCAGAGGCTGAAATCAAGGGACAAGACTTGCCTCTCATCTGGGACCCAGGATTCCCTCAGACAGCTCCCAACTGGATCAATGGGAGTCTCGCTCCTAGACAGACCCATTTGGGGCCTGCAGCCTGGAGCTGACAATGATTAACTATGACTAACCACCCTCAGGCTTCCCCAGGACCTCAGCAGTGCTAACTTGTCCACCAGCCTGCCAAGAGGGATGGACAAGTGAGCAGAGGTCCTTCCCAAAGCCAGATCTCAACATTCAGGAAAAATCCTGCCCCTAGAACCTAACCCATGGCCACTGGAGGAAGACTCAGGAAAGGAAACCAACCAGCTGTGTCACCAGCTACCTGGGTGCCCTGGGGTGAGCTGGGCATGTAAAATAATTACTTCTAGTGGCATAATTCAATGTGATTTCATTAAAAATTCCTTCCCTGTAGTTTTCATTACCCTGGATTTGCAATGACATTAGCTACACCACACACACCAGCGTCCAGAACCAGCATGACTGAAAGATGCCCAGCTCGGTTTCTCTCCCATCCAGGTTATACACAAGGCCAAAGAGATCCAGCTCCAGGCGTGTGCTGCTGCTGGTCCTCAGCCTGGAAGCCCTCCCCATCTCCCTGTCACATATTCAGATTTCAAAAACCACAGTTCAAAAGCCAGGAAGGGTTCTCTCCTAGGCCTCTGCTTCAAAAAGTGATAATCTGGCCCTCTCCATGTAGATATACAAATCCTCTCACCTGATCATTTTTTTCAGCATTTACTACTATATGCCAGGCACCTTTTTGTGCTTTACCTGTATTAATTCATGCAATCCTTACATGAGGTACATATTATTATCCCTGTATAACAGATGGGTAAACTGAGGTTAGGCAACATAATACATACTTGACCGGTGAGATTTGTTTAAAGGTGCTCAAAGAGTCCAGGGAAATTAAATAAGAACACACGAATTTTAACTACATGCTCTTGGCAACAGGAAGAAATTAGCACCAGGCATTGGTTTGTAATGGTAGATACAAATCTCCCTCATGAAGCTGTTTGGCTTGTAATGAGTCAAAATTGGCATTTCCCAGATAACATGGCCAACACAAGCCCGATGCTTCATCTAGACTGATGGTTCCAGCGCTGGAGGATAAACTGGCCAGATTACCTCCCTGACAGAGGTGGCGCCTTCCTAAGGGATTTTTCAGCAGGGCTCACATACCAGCTTCAGGACAGCCTTGCCACTTGGCTGTTTTAACAGTTCCCAGGCCCCTATTGTAAGCTATAGGCAGTACAAACCTCTAACCCCTACCCCATCCTGAGGCAAGTCCTCTCATCAACCTGCTGTCAACAGGCTCAGATGAATTAAGTCACCCAGCAAAGTGGCAGTACCAAACTCATGCCCAGGCAGTCCTGGGCACGTGCCTGTAACTGCTGTGCCCGAGACAAGTTATGAACAATGCACCATCTATCCCAGGGGCTACGGGAGCCCTATGGCTGAGGGACATGATACACCAGCTGAGCGTTCACCTTCACAGGAGGTAGTGGTCCGTCCTCATGATGCAGGTGAACTCTGACCCTTTCCCAGAGGCTAGGGTCCAGCACGTGACTTGGGGGTGGGCAGCAGTGCCGGGTGGGCTCACCAGCAAGGCTCCCCCTGCAAGGCCCTGCCTCATTAGTGCAGGGTGCTTGTGTCCCGACTGAACCAGGTCAGACGTGTCCAAATGCAATGTGGCAGACAGAAGAGTGGGTGGCACCCCTAATTAGACTCAGGGAGGAGGCCCAGGGACTCCCCCCCAACCCAGCTATAAAGCTGAGAAGTGACGTCACTCACTTCTTCCAGGCTGGCACCAGCAGCAGAACTATTTCCCTGGCACCTTGTAAATGTTAATTGCATTAATTAAACTCACAGTGCAGGAAGGGGGGAATGGTGGGCATGATGGCGAAGTGGTGGAAGGGGGGTGGCCACTTGGGCATCCCTGCCCATGGTTAGTCCACCCAGGGCTTAGAGATTTGGTGAAGTAAAAAGGGAGAGGTTGAAAGATAATCCCACCTCCCCTGTTTAAAAAATTCCTTCTCAGCCTGTGGGAGGGATATCTTGACTCCTGACTCCTGCCCTTGAACTACTCAAGCCTTTCTTAGCTGTTCCCCAAAAATAGCCGAGATGGAGCAATCAGTATGTACCTCACAAAAAGAGCTACTCTTATGATCCCCATTTTGCAGATGAGTAAACAAGCTCAGAGGAAACAGATCAGCAGGTTCCTTGCTGAGGCTTCCAGAGTGACTAAGTGATGGGAGATTGAGGCCTTAGTCCAGAAGTCAGATCTTAAAGACATTTTAAAATGATGCAGTAAGCATAGTTATAAAAGGTAAGCCCAGGCGGGACAGCTCACCCAGGTGAGTGGAGAGGGAGGCAGCCAGGCAGCAGGGACAGTACCAAGTCAAGGAGGCCAGAAATAGGCTGCCCACCTGGCTACACACAGAGCACAGGGTCCCAGTTCAGTGCCTTTGCCTGATCTGGGATCTCCACTAAATTCCATAAGAGATCAGATTCACAGGAAAGCGGGAAGAAAAAGTCCTTACTGTCTTCCTCAAGCCCCAGTTTTATAGTCTGTGAAATGAAGTGACCCCACCTAATTCCTAGGTGGTTGGTGCTAGAGATCCCAAAGTAGATGACAAAACCTTAAAACCTGGAGATGACACTTTCTCGTGTGCTGTCTTGGCAGACTTCCCAGTTCTGTCTCACAAAGGGAAGCATCCCTTCATCCACGATGATTCCGAAGTCTGGAGAACTGCCCAGTGCCTCTGGGTCATGGCTACATGCACCACTGTCATTGTACAGTAATAGCTGGTCCTTGGCATATTTATCAGAATCATAAGAATTGATCCCAGCAGGGGTCAAATTGGACAAGTAAAAAAGTTGACTATGAGGATGTTCCTTGCAGCATTGCTCATTAATAGAGCAAAATACTAACAAATACCTGGATGTTTGTCAATGGATTGTGGTAAAATCATATATCATTACCTTTTAGATAATTCACAGGAAAACCTAGGAACATACAGAAAGATCTGAAATGATATGGCAGCTTAAACTGGAGTTTGGAGTCAAACTTTTTACCCTATGTAAACAAAATGCAAGCAACCAGCCCCCTTCCCCTACAAGTTATTTGGGAAGCCCTAGGAAGGACGTGCAGATGTGGACAGGGAAGCCACAGGTCACCCAGAATGACAGGTGGGGCATGGTGAGACGCAGAGGATTCTGGGAGCTGCCATGCCCACTCCTGTGGCCTTGTCCTCCTTGGCAAAACCAGAGCCAAAGCACCCTCTGTCCTCTTCCCAGGGGGTAAGGGAAGAAAGGAGATCACTATTCAGAAAAGCTACCCCCTCAGCTCTGCCCCTCACAGCAGGCTGCATCTGTTGCTTCAGCCAATGTCTTAAATCTCAGCCCATCTACATACCAATGCCATGGGGATATTGATTCAGCCTTGAAAATGGCAATCTGACAGTATGATCTCACATGCCAAGTGTCTGCATCCTGTTACACAGGATTCTACTACGAGGAATTGACTCACCGCAGAGCTCTCACCAAAACCTGTGGGCAGGATCGGCACTGTCTTTCTTTGTTGTAGCAAAAGCTGCAAACAAATGATCAATAGGAGACTGACTAAATTATATGCAGCCACGCCGGGGAGACCACTGAGAAGCAAAGAATGGGGCAACTGTTGCTAGATGAAGCCATGTAAAGTGAAAGTCTGCCCAACAATACAATCCCATTTGTTAATTCATTACCATGGGCATTAAGCAAAGTTCCTCCAGCATTTTTCCTCTAACTGTAAAAAGTTAGGTCTCTCAGGAAGGTAGCTTGTGGGGGAATGGACAACCATATCCCCATGTTACTTTCACAATCAGAAAGTCAACTTTAAAATATCACTGTCCAAGAAACATTTCTTCCTTTGAAAATGTTCAAGTTTAGTTAACCTGAAGTTATTTGTATATGGTTTGAGGTAGGGATCTCAATTTTCCCTATAAGGAAAGCCAGACACATGTAATAACTAGTATGTCCCAACTCCACCTCTTTTATAAAGTTCCTGTATGTAAATGGGATGTCTCTGGGTTCACTTCTCTTTTTGGTATTTACCCCTTGCAACTTCTTTTAATCGTGGTAGCTTTATCATAAATGCTCATACCTGCTAGGACAAGCCTGCCAACCTTATTGAGAAGTTCCATTGATTTTCTCCTTAAAGGTCTTGAACATCCCTTAGTTTGGGTTTTCTTGTTTCTAGTTCCCTCTTCTGGCCCTTAGATTTCTTTTCTAGGGAGCTTAGCACTGCACGTTAGACATCATTCCTAGTTGTTTCCATGAGAGGACTTACAGATTAATCAGAAAATTAGTTCTTGAGCATTACTTATTTTTAAAAAATACAAAAAAGAAAAACTAGGTGCAATGTATGAGGGAAGTGGGGAAAGTGATGAAAAGGTATGAACTTCCAGTTATAACTAAGTCCCTATGTTATGTCCCTATGTATGTTACTACGTATGTAACTAAGTCCCTATGTATGTTACTATGGGATGTAACATACAGCACGGTGGCTGTAGTTAACAAAATTGTATTGTATCTTTGAAAGTTGTTGAGAGTAGATCTTAAAAGTTCCCATCATGGGAATTCCCTGGCGGTCCAGTGGTTAGGACTCCGGGCTTTCACTGTGGGGGCCCGGGTTCAATCCCGGGTCGGGGAACTAAGATCCTGCAAGCCACACAGCACAGCGAGGCCAAAAAAAAAAAAAAGTTCTTTTTTCACAAGAAAAAAAGTTGTAACTATATGAGGTTAAAATGGAATTGCATACTAAATTGGCTTTTTTATAAAAGCCCATGATATCTCACATAAACGGCTTTTTGAAAAACTAGCCACAGTTACCTGGTAGGGGTTTGGGCCCGCCCACCTCAACGCAGTGGTGAATCAGGCCTGCAGACAAAGCAGTCAGCAGACAGGTACTCCAGAGCATCTTAATCCAACTGCATCCTGCCAGTTCTGTGGGTCTAAGCCAGGTGGAGGAGGCAAAGGGCTCAGAAATTTCACAGCATTTCAATGCGGATTCCACTCCCTGCTAGCTGTGCGGCCTTAGGTAAGGGTGACAATATTTAATATTGAGCAGTTACTCTGTACTGTGCTTTCAGCCCAACACATAACATCCTAGGACAGATCAGGACCCTGGAAAAGGCCACTCTTATCCATTCAGATAGGAGTTCCTGCTATGCTTCAGGAACCATGTTCAGCAGCAACATCAAAGGCAGGCAAGGGCCAGCCAGCCCCTGCCCTCATGGGGTTGAGGTTAGGAATTGGGGGGTAGGGAGGGCCAGGGGACAGTGGAGATAACAACAAGGTAGGCTCACCCCCAAAACCTGTTCTGCTCTTACACTACAGAGGACAAGATTTCACCCACACCTCTATGCACATTTGCTCAGAATTTTCCAAATCCTATCATCCTGCCTCCCATATAACCCAGAACAACCCAGAAAATCCCTGCGGACAGCACCTGCCTGTTCAGGCATCTCGCCTACCACTGCATTTCTCCCCGTGTCCCAGGTGAGGTCCCCTTCTGCTCACCTGTGGTATCCCCTCTGGGTTTCAGTGCCGCAGCTACAGGACACTCAGGCTTGACTGAGGCCTGCTTTTGCTGCTTTACTCAAGTTACACAGCACACATTCATGGAGCCAGGACGTCAGGGGCCCCAGCACTGTGCTGAAGAATGGGAACACTGACCAAGAAGGTATCATCCCTTCTCCAGGAGCTGAAGCGCAGTGGAAGGCCCTGGCTCTGGCCCCGGCATGCCACCATTTGCTACAGGAAGCAAACGCAACGGGAAATAAATGCTGCTTAGGAAGCGCAGTTAACCTCAGAAGGTGGGGCTGCAGGGAGGGATGGAAAAGAAACAGGTAGGCAACCACTTCTCCACCCGGGCTGCAACACAGGAGACCTGATCAGGGGGAGAGATTAACACCAAACTGAGAATTCCCCGGTACCTTTTTCCCGCAGCCAGGCCTGTACATCTCTCTGGGCAGGGCACTAAAGATTCCTCTGCTCCGGGGAATAAGACAAACCAATATCAGAGAACTTCCTTCAGATTTTGGGAGACCCAAAGACAAGTTCAAGTCCCTATCCCACAAAGAAACCCTCCAGTTTAAGTCCCACAGATAATTTCGGTCTCTCTCAAATATGGAGATAAGTTTCAAAACTTAAATATGAGAAATGAAAACAGTAAAAACAAACAAACAAAAAGACATACTCAGAAACATTGGACAGAGCACTAAACGCTAAATGAAGATTCTCAGGGAGATACAGGATGTGCCCAGAAAACAAGATAAAGACATCATTACAAATGGAATTTGTAGGACAAGAACCCTTCAAAACATAAAAGCTGAGGACACCAGAAAGCAGAACTTAAGGACAAATGGCCAAAATTCTACCAGGCCAGGAGGCACCACATCTGATAAATATAGAAAGAGTAGAAAAAAACAAGGGATGCAATGGCTCAAGGAAATTTATTCCCTCAACTTCAGGAGAGGAGTCCCCAACGATGTTGGGCCCACTCCTCCCGTTATCTCCTCCTCCCACACACCTGGTCAGCATCAACCTGTCCCCAAAAGGAAATTGTTGGTCAAGAACATTTCTCCACGGATCCCTCCCACCCATCAATTATCAGTCATTTCTGAAAATGCACTTCTAACCTCCTGCTTATCATAATCTTTCAATGGCTAATTCCATCTGCTTGGGAAGCCGGCCCCAAAGGTGACCACAGTGCCCTCGGGCACCTTCCCCAACTGAGCACCTTTCCTCACCACTCTGTCCTTTCCTTGCGTTCTCATCCCTTCACTTAGGAAGGGCTGCTGGTCCTCTCTACGCTTTTCTCCACTTCTAGAAGAAATTGAGAGGACCCCCTCCCCCAGTGAAAGCAAAACATTCATTACGTTGGGACTGTGAGATTATAGGCCATGACCCGTTTTTTTTCTTGGCATCTGAAGATGGTAAATTTAATTTTCATTTGTATCTAACACAATAAAAGTCATTTTTTGAAATATTCCAATTGCCTACACAAAACAGGTCCTCCTCACTTTTTGCTTATTCCCTGAGGAAAATCTCAGGAATGCTAAGCTAAGCAGGATTGTTTCTCTCAAGACGTAAATAATGACCACTTGCTAATATTTCAGTATTCACCACATAATACGACATTTATTGAATCCTCAGTATGTGCACTTTTTAATCTATGGCGTCTCAACTGACTTCAACATCCCCTGGAACTGGCCAACAACGCATCCCTATTTTACAGATGGAGCAACTGAGGCTCACCACCAGCTTATAAACTGAGTGAACAGGAATACAAACCCAGATTTGATTCCAAAGCCCAGGCCCCGTGAGTGTACTGACTCCAATGACTAACAAGACCTAGAGCATAACAGGCTTTTTTCAATACTTAGGGCCCCCACCTAACTCATTTTGTGAAAGTGCACCCTAAGGCTTGCTAAGCTAAAAGGCCCCTGGATTCCATTTCGTCCTCCTACCAACTCTACTGGGTGTGTGTGTACTTGTACCCACTTCACAGAAAGGTAATCCAGCACAGCAGCCCCATGTGTGGGCTCCCTCTGCGTTTACCAGGCCACTTCCCTCTAGCCACAGCCAGACATATCTGAACACCTGGACTGGGCTTGTTCCCTTCTGGAAGGACAAACTCTTGGTCCTGGGATACTGGCAGATATGAAAGTTCTGAAAAGCACTAACCACCAAGCTGCCGAAGTACCTGGATCTCCCCGAGTTCCATCAGCTGCAAATTTTTCGGCCCAGTGAGAACATCAGCCCATCACTTTACAAAGAGGGTGCCGACGACACGAGGAATTCTGTAGTCCTCCAGCCCTGGTCCACCATGAAACTGAAAAATCACCCTAAATTCATGATTTTAAAACTCACTCAACACCAAGAGGGTGCTTAACCTGAGATCCTGTACCTCTCAAAGGCTGAGGCGGAGGCACTTGCCATGCTGTTGGACCAAGAGGAGTTTCAGATTCAGTGAGGACCATCTCAGGTGAAATTGGAAAGTATCTGAGCCTGGAGGCGGGACAGCTGGCAGGAGAGCTGGTCTGAGACAAAGGAGTCAGTCCCACGGCAAGTTTTCTGGGAAGGAGAACTTGCCCAAAACCGCCCCCCACCCGCCAGTCAGGAAGCTTGGGGCTGCAGTAAGAAAGCGCGACAGGCCCCTCTGGGTTGCAGGCCCCACGTGGCTGGAGGAAAGGAAGGAGGGGAAGCAGCCTCTCCCAGCCCCACCTCCCTTGCTCCTCCCCTTCGCCCCCTGCAGCTCCCAGATACCCTCCTCCCCTCCTAGCCAACATTGCAACGGGTGGAGGTATTGCCTATGGCTCTAAGGAGCGGGATGCAGCCAGCCCCAGCCCTGGGCCCTTTGTCTCCGCCTTCTCCACCCTAATGGGGAAAGGGAAAGGATCTCACTTAGCTCTACGCCTTCAAGGTAGGCCCCAAATTTGGGCGGGGGTGTAAAAATGGCCCCAACCCATAAAACAAAAACATGTTCCTTTCAAAAAGGAACAAAGGCACTCCTTCCTGCCAACTCCCAAATTGAGGACAATGATTTGGAAAAGCTTTCATAGCTCAGAGGAATACCTTGGTGGAGGAAGGCAGGAAAGGAGGGGCCAGCAGAGGTACCTCCCTTCATCCCCAATTCTCATTAATGGCCACCCTAAAAAGAGGGGCTAGCGGTTAATTAGTACAATGTCAACATTCACCACCTGCTATGCCAAGCATTGAGTCCTAACCCAAGCCTAATGTGATAGGGGCTATTACCTCTGTCAGACATCTGAGGAAACACTGAGGGTTAGAGGTTACATCACGTAAAAACTAGTTTCGTTCTTACACAACTTGGGGTTATCAATACGATTGTTCCTATTTCACAGATGTAATAACTAAGGAACAGAGGGCAACAGATTTACAGGGACAGATTTAAACACATGCCAAAGACCTATGCATTCCCCTAAAAGAGGGCAGCCTGCTTCTTAGACCACACACTAGATAATGATGCCAAGAGTGGCAAGCCTTTATTGAGGGATTACTGTATGCCAGCCCTATAAAATAGGTAGCATCATCTCAACGCTGGAAGAATTAAGTCTGCGCCTGGGGATTCCAATGGCTGGTGTGCAAGAAGTCACAGTAGTCCTGGTGGCGGAGGGCAGAGGCAGGTCGGCGTCCTGGGCCCTGGAAGCGAGGGCCCCACCAGGGATCCCAAAAACAGTTACCACCAGTTCACCAAAACTCACAGCATCCAGAAATCAGGAGGCGGAAAGTCAGAAATCATAGTCTTGTCCTTAATTCTCTTTAATTCATACACATCTCAGCTTGAGGGGATGGGGAAGCACAACGGCCCAGCCAGCCTCTTTCAGCCCAGATGATAAGGGAAGGAGGCCAAGTGGAGGCCCAGGCCTGGGGCTGGGCCCAGAACTCCTGCAGCCCTTCCCTGCCACAGGTGAGTGACTCCAGCGGGGAAAACCCAGGCCCAAAAGCAACTCTCCGTTGCTAACTTGCTAAATCGGCCGGCTCTTTCCCAATTTCCACTTTCTCCCCTGTGAAGTGGGACTCAACACCCACCCTCCCTCGCCGAACAATCACACGGGCACGGAGGTACTGCTGGTTGTTTTCAGGCCTCAGTTTGCAAGTTTGGGAAGTGGGACCAGCCTGACTCTGGAAGAGGGGAAAATGGAAAGTGAGCCCCCAGGGCAGGCAGCGTGGCCGGGGCAGGGAAGCGCCGCCCCGGACCGGCTCCTCCCGGGCCAGGTGTGCACAGGGAGAAGGCAGCCTCTCCCGAGGGCATCCCGGCAGCCCCGCAGCGCCTCGCTCTCCGTAGCTCATCTAGGGAGGACACCGCGAGCCCGCTCCTCTGGCACACGCCCCCGAGAAGCGCGCACACCCCGGCCCACCTGTTCGCCCGCACCCATCCACAAGCTCTCTCCTAGCCCTGGGACGGAAAAGGAAAAAAAAAAAAAGTCCCTCGGATGAACCCCGAGGTACAAGTCATAAAGGACGGACGCTCACCTCCTTGGCCGAACTCTCTTCTATTCCGTCCCCCTCCCCAAGGAGGCTCCCTCTCAAGCCGAGGCCAGGTAGGAATACCCCTCCCCATTAACTCCACTTCTCTCCAGTGGGAGACTTCCTCCCCTCGGCTCTAGACCCCAGGAAGGCCGCCCATCGCCCTCCCTGGGGACGAACCTCTTTCCTCCTCTGCGTCTCGGGAACACAGCAAGTATCCCTTCCACTCTTATCGCTGTAAGACACATGCTCCCCGCCCATTTTATCCTCCTTGCCCGTTTCCCCCAAGTAGGATCAGGGACTTCTCCTCCCCAAGCATGCCTGGTCTCCAGCCGGATGGGAGCCGCCTCCCCAGGAGGTCCCGGAACGGGATTCCCTCCCTGCAGTCCCGGGACCCCGCCGCTATGCCCTCCCCCACCAGCCCACGGAATCCTCGGACTGGCGAGCCTCCCCGGGGCCACGGGGCGCTCACCTGCCGAGAGCCTGGCTCGGGCGCGGCTCCGCGGTCGAGCCGCGGATCCGGACAGGCTGGCGGGAGGCCGGCGGGCGGCCGCGCAGGGCGCTCGGCTAGCGAATCTCCGGCGCCGATCGCCGAGCTACGTTTACTTGGCCACTTAACCCCCGCGCTGCCGGCCGGGCGCGGCGGCCGCCCGCTTGCCCGCCTGCCGGTGGGCCGGTGGCGTCCGTCGGGGGGCGCTCGGGGCGTCCACGCGGGCTGCGGCCGCCGGGCCGGAGCGGGGGGGCGGCTGCTGCGAGGAAGCGGCGCGGGCAGGACCGGGCAGCTGGAGTGGGTGGGGAGGGGGCGGTGCCGAGTCCCCTTGTAACCCCGGCCCGACACTCGCCCCGCCCCCGCCCGGGGGCGCCCCCGCCGCAGCCACTCAGAGCCGGACCTCGGGCGCGGGGGGCGGGGGGCGGGGACGAGGGAAATTTGAAATCACTCCGGAGCCACCCCTCCGCTCCTCCTCCACAGGCGCCGCCTCCCGGCCCCCCCTGCAGGTTAAGTCACCACCGGGATAACAGGCCTTCAAGGGGACCCCGCAGACGTCCCCCAACCCTCGAGACTCCTCCCAGGGCCCGTCTTCCCCGCCCCCCACCCCGACCACGGACACAGACGCGCAGGTCTGGATGCGGGGGCCCAGAGGAGGAAGAGCCCCCACCGGAGTCACACAGCAGCCGGGTCTCCCCTTTACCCCCACTCCAGCCGCAGTGCCACCTGTGCCCTGCGGTGTTCCCGCGGGTCAGTCACCCCGCTCTGGACCCTCGGACTAGTCCTTCCTCCCTCCCTCCTACCCTGCTGGCCCTTTGTCGGCCATCTTGAGGGGAGGGGAGGGAGAGCAGAGGAGCGAAGACAGTCAGGTCCCTGGCTGGGTTCTGGGGTACAGCTGGCATCACCCGAAGGAGAAGCCCCAGTCTGTTAGAGGTCTCGACGGCCTCTGCCCTTAAAGGGGCATTGAACTATTGGAAAACAGCACTTTCTGATATTTCTCATACCTGGTATTTACGCTGACGGTATTTATTTGTTTACCTGCTTATTGTGTGTCTCCAGGTATGAGACTGTGAGGGCAGGGTCTCAGTGTGTCTCAGCACACAGTTAGATGCTGAATAAATGTTGAATGAATGAAAGAACAAATGAATGATGACAAGATGGCCCACAAAGGCCCTAGGTGAGCAGGCTCCAGCCTGCCTTCCCAGGCGTCTCCTAGCCTCGCCCCTCCCTCACTTCATCTAATCTTCTCACCTCCTTGCTCTTCCTCAAATACATCAAGCATGTTTCTGGATGTGCTTTGCCCAGATCTCTGCACCATTCAGTTTTCTCCCAAAATGTCACCTTCTGGAAAGGTTTTTCTGACCACCCCGCCTGAGCAGTCTCCCCTCCTTCACTCCTATTTCATTCGCTTTGTAGCATGTATAGCCATTTGAAATTGCTTTGCATATTTCCTTGTTTACATCTTTCTTATTCTTGTTTTACACACACACACACACACACACACACACACTGCGAACTCTACTCCATGAGGGCAGAAACCACATCTGTCTGTCCTGTTCCAAACTCTGTTTCTAGTGCCTACAAGGAGGAGTTCAATACAAGTTTGTTGAATGAATGAACACGGGTTTGCTGACTCCTGGGCTCCGAAACCACAGCTTTTTCCCTTCATCTCTTACCAGGTATTTGCAAATGAGTAAATGGTAAATTCTCTGGAAGCTGCAAACGTTTCTAAACTTACTGGATCTTGTTCTACCTAGGAACCCAGAGAGAGACTAAGGAGATACGAAAGTGAAATGGGCTCAGCAGCCAGGAAAGCCTCATGTGAATGAGTGGCAGGAACTCCTTGACCTTCTGGCACAAACATTCAAAATTGGGTTCCAGTCAGTTGGTGCAGGAGGAAGATCTCTCAAGAGGGCCTGTGGCTTGTCCCCACCATCTGTGGTAAGTCTTCAGAGAAAAGAAATTGTATGAAGCTCGTGGGCCTGTGGAGAGGGCTGCTGGGTCTCTGTTTTCTGATCCATAAGCTAAGACCTGCCACATGGCAAAGGATGTCTGTGTACCACCAGGAATGCCTGGGAGGTGTAGTTAAGATGCCAAAGAGTAGGGTTTTGGGGGACATGGCAGGCATTTCTAGGGACAGCAGACCACCTAACTCCAGGAAGAAAAACATATAAGGTCTGAATAAGCAAATGGTCTCTGTCCTGTCATTTGGAAAGGAGGTGAAAGAAAAATGGCATGTTTCCCCATGGCACAGGACTTTATAGTTTGCAAAGTTCCTTGGTCATATTTACCACCTCATTTGAGCCTCTCAGCCACTCCACGAGGAGCCAGGGCAAGGAGAATTGGGGACCCCATTTCAGATGAGGGGACTGAGGCCCACAGAAGAGAAGGGCTTGTGCAAAGTGAGTCAGCCATGCAGCCTGACCTTGATTGAGCATCTGCTATGTGGCAGCTACCTGGCTAGGAATTCAGACAGGAAGGTTCAGAGCTTACATGCTGGTTAGGGAGTGTCAGGCAAGAAACACAAATAAACAAACAAGAGAAAGTCGGGTGTGGATAAATCTGGGAAGAAGATATTGTAAAATGGAGACTGGAAAGACATAGCCAGGGGAAGACCCAGGTCAGGATCCAGCCTGGCATGTGGGAGGGACAGCCAGGGGGCCAGTGTGGCCAGAGCACAGGAAGTAAGGAGCGAAAAAATAACAGGGGGGCCGTGTCCTATGAGACCTGGCAAGCCATGGTGGGGATGTCACCATTTGAGCCATGTTCTGACTCAGATGTTTAAAACAGACCTGAGTAGGGAGGTGGATGGGGAGAAGTCTGGTGCCTGATCTGGAAGACTACGGATGGTGGTGGGAGCAGAGGAGGTGGAGGGAAGTGACTGGATTTGGGATAGATTGTAGAGGATGAGCCAAGTGGTATTGCTGGCTCCAGTGGGTAAAGGGAAGAGTGACATCAAGGATGACGCCTGGGGTTTTAGCCTGAGCACCAGGGCGAAGGGTGGTATATTTACCTAAATGAGGAAGGCTTGCAGACTGTGGATTTGGAGGGGAGCACAGTGGGTCTGCCTTGGCCGTGTGAATGTGGAGTCACAGCATGGGCTGGGTTGGCACCCAGGTCCCCCAACTCTGTCCAGTGCTCTTCACACTGTCTGGGTGGTAGGGTGTGCCATATACATCTCCCACACCACACCCTCACCCCCAGCATCCATTCTCAGAGGGACTGACCCCATGTCCAAGAGGGGGACCTTTCATCAGATACTGTGATTTGAATCCGGCCTCTAAGATCATGTGAATCTGATAAATCAGTCACTTGGTCCCTCCGAACCTCAGTTTTCCTCAGCCACAGAGAGAGAAAAGACTTCAGGGGATTGCTGCTGGGACCATTGAATGCATTTAAATGAACACATTGATGCTGGATTACCCAGTTAGGCAGACAAGGCTTTGGCCCCCAGTGAAATATTTTTAAGAAAGATTTTGCTTTTTATTCTCCCAGACCCCCAAGATTTTGCTTTTTGATATTTTAAAAAAATATATAGATGTTACTACATGCACACAAACTTTTTTTTCTAGATTGATTTCAGATTTTCCTCTGGTTGCATACAGGTACAACAGTGCTTACTTAAAAATTTATTGTAACAGATCACAATCATTATGATGTGATGGCAATCAATATTTATTAAGGAAACAAAAATTCTGTGCTTAAAGGACATTTGCTTTGTCATCAAAAAAACATAGATAAGAGCATGTTCTTGCTCTTAGAAAATAAACACGAAAGTATTGAGGCATAAAGGGGCACAGTGTCACCAATTTGCCCTTCTATGGTTCAGAAACAATAATATGCATATATATGGGAGAGGGAGAATGGAAAGCAAGTGGCGCAAAAATGTAAGCAAATGGAGAATCTGGTTAAAAAGACATTCATGTGTTCCTTGTGCTAGTCTTACAACTCCTCGATAAATTAGAGATTATCTCAAATAAAAAGATTATCTCCCCCCCCAAAAGATTAACATTAAAAAGAAAAAACACACATACATACATACATCCTTGATGCCCTCATGCTAATAAATCAACACATTGATGGACTTTTACCTATGTTGTGATTAAATATTATATTTGTATAGAATTATACCATCATCTTTTCAGCTTTTAGAGCAGCTACAGGTTTTTAATAACACTTGAAAAGTGCCTGATGAGCAGTTAACTTCTCAATATATGGTCAGTATTTTTATGAGCAAGTGACTTCACCTCTCTGTGCCTCAATTTCTTCACCTGTAAAACGAAGGTAGTAATAGTACCACGTTGTAAGGTTGTTGTGAGAATTATATGAGTTAATACATGTGAGGCCAACTACTGAGCCCGCGTGCCACAACTACTGAGCCCGCGCGCCTAGAGCCCGTGCTCCGCAACAGCAGAAGCCACCGCAATGAGAAGCCCGCGCGCCGCAACGAAGAGTAGCCCCCGCTCCTCGCAACTAAAGAAAGCCCGCGAGCAGCAATGAAGACCCAATGCAGCCAAAAATCTTTTTAAAAAAAGAAAAAATACATGTGAGGCATTTTGAACAGTGCCTGGCACATGGAAACCACCATAAAAGTGCTTGTTAAATTAAAAAAATACATTGTTATTGGTAATGAGTACTTATTTCACCGCGCTCCTGCCTGTCCCCCCTCATGG
Source organism: Eubalaena glacialis (assembly GCF_028564815.1). NCBI lineage: Eukaryota > Metazoa > Chordata > Mammalia > Artiodactyla > Balaenidae > Eubalaena > Eubalaena glacialis. Next base: position 26,859,360 of record NC_083728.1, read on the forward strand.
CAGGTGCAGAGATGAGCATTCTCCCTGCCTTCTCAGGGACATAACCCTGTCCCGTGGGTTCCCAGCTGCTGAGGCCAGCCCAGTTCACCTCCACAAGCCGCGTCTAGCATGATGAGCTCCACTTTACAGTCGAGGAGACTGAGGCTCTGCACGGTGAGGCGGTTTGTCTGAGCCACAGCTGGTTGGTGGCAGCTCAGGGACTAGACTCCTGGCTCGACCCCCACTACCTGTGACCCCCCCACTCCACGTGTGCTATGCTAAGGAGTTTGAGCCTCAGTCTTCTTCCCCTTCTAATTGGAATAATAATAATAATAGTGATGCCTACTTCCCGGAGTGACTGCGGGGATTCGCAGAGCCCATGTATGTGAAAGAACCCCATTGTAAGGTACTCAGTCTTAATTGCAGTGTCATTATAGGCCACGTTCATTTGCAAAGTGGGTTCCTCACCTTTCATTTTCAACAGGAACACCCAGACTCCTTTCTGCCCCGGTTGACCATGGAAGGAATTCTTTTCTGCTTTTTTAAATCCCCAAATGGGCCATTGAAATAGTTGCTTTAAATATACCTGCCTAGATGAGTACACAGCATCTGGCCAGGTATTATTCTTTATAATAATTATTATTAAATAAGCGTCTTAGGGGGAGTTCCCTAGCGGTTCAGTGGTTAGGGCTCTGCGCTTTCACTGCCAAGGGCCTGGACTCAATCCCTGGTCGGGGAACTAAGATCCCACAAGCCGCGTGGTGTGGCCAAAAAGATAATAAATAAATAAATAATCACATTAACAGTAGCTATTGTATCGAGAAAATACGGTGTGCCAGACACTGAGCTGGGGGTTTTACACGTATTACACATGGACTTTCATAGCAGCCTTATGAAGTAGGAAGGAGTGGTATCTGCATTTTACACATGGGGAAACAGGTTCACAGGTAGAGTGTCCAAAGTCATACTTCCAGGAAGTGTGTCGCAAACTTGTATTAAATGCCAAGCTATGGTCTTAACCACTTTGCTACCCCGTAAAAAGCTTAGCACGGTGCCTGGTAAGTGCTCCTTAAATATTAGCTGTTGTTAGTATTCTTATTACTGAGTAGGAGGCCCTGTACTTAGGAAAATGAGGCTCAGAAAGAAGCAGTAACTTGCCCAAGGTTACACAGCAAGTCACTGGTGGGCAGGAGGTTGGATCCTGAGTCTCCTTAGGTCCTAGAGCCCTTTGCTCAATGCACAGCTCCACGACTTTCCTTTGCCTGGGGAGGTGAATCTGCCCCATCTTCTGAGCCAGGAAAACTATCCTGAGGCTTTGCTCCTGGCATCTCCCTTCTCTTCCTCCTTGTCCTCCTCCAAAAAAGGGAAGTGCCCTGGAGTGGGGATGGGGGTTGGGATAGGAAGTGGGGTATACCCCGCCTCCTTGTCCTGACAGCCCATCCTCTCCATCCCCTGCAAAGCCAGCTTAGAAATTCTTTCCTTGTTACCCTCACTGAATGGGATGCCTTGGAGGAGGAGGGGTGTGGATATTTACTGAATCTATTGTAGTGGGACTGGGGATAAAACAGAGAACAAAAACAGACTCCTTCCTGGTCCTGCCCTCCTGGAGCTTACAATTGAGTGAGTAAGAGAAACAGACATTAATTAAATTTATCTCATGAGAAATTATGAGATTACAGTTGTGTTAAATGCCAAGAAGACAATCACAGGGTATATAATAAGAGGAAGGATTTTCAGTGACAGGGCCTGAGAAAACCGCCCTGGGAAAGTGGTGGCCAAGCAGCGATCTGAGGGAACACAGCAGTTAGGAGGCTACAGGAGAGGAAAGTGTTTGGGGGAGTGAGACCAGCGCTTGCTAATGTCCTAGAGCACAAGGAACCCGGTCCATACAAGGAACTGAGGGGATGCCCATGTGGCTGGAGCCGTGGAGAGGAGGCTGGAATCTGGTGAAGAATGCAGGGCCAGGTCATGCGGAGTCATTGGAAGGTTTTCAGCAGGCAGGTTAGTAATGTGATCATATATGAATGAAGCATTTTGCATGGTGTCTGGCACAGTGGGAGCTAGCAGAAAGCAAGAAAGCCCTCCCTTGGTAGGGGAGGGATAAATTGGGAGATTGGGACTGACATATACACACTACTATATGTAAAATAGATAACTTAATAAGAACCTGCTGTATAGCACAGGGAACTCTATCTCAATACTCTGTAATGGCCTATATGGGAAAAGAATCTAAAAAAAAAAAAGAGTGGGTATATGTATATGTATAACTGACTCACTTTGCTGTACACCTAAAACTAATACAACATTGTAAATCAACTATACTTCAATAAAAATTTTTAAAAAAGAAAGAAAGAAAGAAAGCCCTCCCTTCATTCTGCAATAGTCTCTGGATCCAGATAAGATTTTATCCCCATTTCGCCAGACATCAAATGAATGAATGTTCAAGTTATTCATTAGTAGTAGTAGTAGCAATGATAACATTACTCCTAACTTGCCTCCCCTGAATTACCCAAGACGATCTTTTTTAAAAGGTATAAGATGTGATTTAGGAAACGTAGCCCTACTGTCCGCTGCCCTGAAACACACCCCTCATAGTGGCCCTTGTGAAAAGAAACTCCCGCAGAATTGTCCGTAATTGGTCTTTGTGGCTTTTGACTGGGAGCCCAGGCCTAAACCACTGATGGCTGTCTCCATCCTGAGCCTTAAAACAGATCGGGGGACTTCCCTGGTGGTCCAGTGGTAAAGAATCCGCCTTACAATGCAGGGACATGGGTTCGATCCCTGGTCGGGGAACTAGGATCCCACATACCACAGGGCAACTAAGCCCACGCGCAACGACCAGAGGGCCTGCAAGCCGCAACTAAGACCTGACGCAGCCAAAAATAAAAATGAAATAAATAAATAAATAATAAATAAATCTTTAAAAAAAGAAAAACAGATCCGATTCCTTACTCTTTAGAGAGTGCCCCACGGCCCCTCCAAGTTTTGTGATGATCATGAAATGAGGTCACGTTGATTTTGATTCATCCACAGTTGATAGGTTTCCAGTGTTAGGAAGCTCTTTGTAAAAGTCTTGCTTCTGCTGCTTGTTACCTGGCCTGACGAGCTCACCTGTCTGAGCTTCACTCCCTCCATCTATAAAATAGGGGCTGGTGAGGATTGAAGGGGATGATGCACAGCCTCACATATGTCCTCACGCACAGCAGCACAGACTTCAGCCTCGAGTCCTCCCTGAAGAAACGTCAACTGAGACGGTAGTGGTGATGGGGACAGGGAATACAGTTGCCAAGGAACAAGGCCATGTTCACCGTTTGCAAGTTCCAGGCCCTAGTGCCCATTCCAGCTGCATTCTGGGGCCTCCAGGAAACGTCTGTCCTCCCCTGTCTGCTGTCCAGGTTCCAGGGTTGCCACCTGAAGTTCCTGTTTGTTTGCTACTACCAGACAGATGCCTAGGGGTCCTGTTGAATTATAAAGCATTAGTCCCCCTACCCCACTACCCTCAAGCCTCTGCTTAGAACTCGTACACAGGTTGCCCTCAGAGCAAAAACCAAAGTCCTGGAGGTAGGGTGAAGGCCATGTTATGTTGTGTGTGTATCACATTTTGCCCTTTCCTTGGTCAACCCAAGGGAAAATGGCCGTGTCAGCACTTATGACTCTGTCATTCTTTTGAAACTGCTTCACAGAATTCCACAGTATGAATGAACTGCAAGTTATTTAACAGTTTATCCTGTTAATGGACAATGAGTGTGTTTGCAACTTTTCCCGATTACAATCCATTACAATTTTTTTTTTTTTTGGCTGAGCTGCACTGCTTGCAGGATCTCAGTTCTTCAACCAGGGACTGAACCTGGGCCCCGGCAGTGAAAGCCCAGAATCCTAACTGCTAGGGCACCAGGGAACTCCCAGATATTTTCAGTTTTAAGAGTTACTGTTAAATTGTCCCAGATGACTATATAACAATTAATTAATTATGTTTATAATTTTCCAACATTTTATTATGAAAACATTCAAGCATTCAGTAAAGTTGAAAGAAATTATGAGGAACACTCTTATACCCACCACCCAACTTACACATCTATCCATTTATTCATCCATCCATCCATCTTATTTTTGAAACATTTCAAAGTAAATAGCAGACATCAATACACTTCCCTTTAAACATTTCAACATGCATATCACTAACTAGAGTTTAATGTTTGTTTACAGTTTTTTTGTCTTCAAGGTAAATTTTACATACAAAGGTACACACAAATCTTAGATGTACATTTGTTAAACCTTCACACACACACACACACACACACACACATATACACACACGCCTGTGTAACCCAAACCCCTGTCAAGATACAGAACATCACCATCACCCTAGAAAGTTCTCTGGTGTCCCTTCCCAGGCAATCCCTGCCCCCACTCCTACAGAGACAATCAGTGTTCTAATACTTTCCATCATGGACTGCCTGTTTTAGAGCTTTATATTTTTTTAAAGAGAAGGAAAAAAAAATACTCCCTGTATACTCACACATTTTTTTTCTCTGTATTTTAGTGGGAGAAAAAAATATCCTACCTCCTCTCCAATCCCTAAAGGAATTTATTTCTTCCTGTACAGATGAGTTCCATTCCTTCTCTGAGTTCCAATAAGCAATTAACTGCTCGTTCTCTGGGATACACATATTTAGGCCTTGAGCTACCTGAGAGCAAGGACCCCATTTACCCACAGTAGGTGCTCTGACTCATTATTATCTTTCTCCCACTCTCAGACAGACCAGCAAGTACCGGGGGCCTTCCCTTATGTTTGGAAGCTCAGGCTTGACTCCTGAGGTGGGGTAAGAAGGTCAGCAGCCTGGGGCTGTGGTCTTAGTCTCCCTTTAACCCACTGAGTGACCTCGTGCAAGGGTCTTCCCCTCTCTGGGCACTTGCTTCCTCCACTGAAAGCAGATGTTAGAGCGTGGAATGGGGCCAAAAACTTTAGTGTCATTCTTGACTCCTTTGTCTCATGCTTCCACACTGGATCTAGCAGGAAATATGACAGTTCTTCCCTCAAATCAGATCCAAAACCTGACCCTCACCATCCTTCCATTGCCACCACCTTGGTACAAGCTAGCAAGCTACCGTGCTCCTCACTAGAAGACTACACCAGCCTCCTTCCTAGGCTCCTGGCTTCCAACTTGCCCCCTGTGTTCTCCTCTGAAGCAGCCAGAAGGGTCTCTGCAACACTTAGGTCAGACCACCCTCTGTCTCTGTTCAAAGCCCTCCCATGACTCCCCATCTCAGGGCAAAAGCCAAAGTGCTTCTGATGGCCCACAAGGGCCCCCATGATCTTGACCCAATCCGACCTTGACTTCACCTTCCATCGTCCTTGCAGCTCTCACTACACTGGCCTCATGGCTTTCCTGGAACACACCAAGCATACTCTGACCTCAGGGCCTTTGCAGTTTCTCTCCCCATGCCTGGAATTCTTCCCCCAGACAGTTGCGTGTCTTATTTTTTCACTTTTATTCAGGTCTTTGCTCAAATGTCACTTTATTAAAGATGACTTCCTTCACCTCCACCATTAACAGAGCAAACCTCCACCTTCCTCCACAAGCACTCCCCACCTCCCTTCCACCTGCCATCATCCAATCTGCTATGTATTCACCTACTTATTATTGTCTGTCTACCCAACTAGGATGTAAGCTCCATGAGGGACAGCTTATTTGTCTGCTTGACTACTGCTATATTTTGTTCTTGATGTACCTAGAACAGGGCCTAGCTCCTAGTAGGTGCTCAGGAAATATTTCTTGATAAGTCAGGAACAGGGGTTTGGGACTTACCTCTAGCACATCTTCTCTAAGGCTTGGATTCCTCCCTTAAAAGGGGTCCCGGGACTTCCCTGGTGGCGCAGTGGTTAAGAATCCGCCTGCCAATGCAGGGGACATGGGTTCGAACCCTGGTCCGGGAAGATCCCACATGCCACGGAGCAACTAAGCCCGTGCGCCACAACTACTGAGCCTGCGCTCCAGAGCCTGCATGCCACAACTACTGAGCCAGCGAGCCACAACTACTGAAGCTCGCTCACCTAGAGCCCGTGCTCCACAACAAGAGAAGCCACCGCAATGTGAAGCCCACGCACCGCAACTAGAGAAAGCCCGCGTGCAGCAACGAAGACCCAATGCAGCCAAAAATAAATAAATAAATAAATGTATTTATTTATTTATTTTTAAAAAAAGGGGGGAGTCCCAATGTTTTCCTCATTCTGAAAATGAGATGGTACATGGATGCCTGTTATAGAGTGCTGCCCACAGGTTGAAGGGGGAGAGGTCCTGTGGCTTAGGGCACTGGCTTCAGACACCTGTGTGACCTCGGGCAGGCCACTCAAGTTCCCTGGCCCTGCTGATCTCTGCTTCAGAAGTTTATTGAGGGTTAAACAAGAAGCCATGTGGAAAGTGTTTAACACAGTGCCTGATACGTAGTAATAATAACAACCATTATTGTTGCTGATGGACTGGAAAGGAAGGATTCTACTTCCTGAGTTTGCTCTGCATCTGGACTCCGCCTCCTCTTTTGTTTCGGGATAAACATAGAGGGGATGGATTCCCCCTTGTCCAGACCTTCCCTGATCTCTTCTGGGCAGGCCCTCTCCCTCCAAGCTGCAGGAAGTCCATATACACAGCATGCCGATAACCCTGCCTGCAGGCTGGGCTTTGGAAAGTGACTGTGAGTTGTGCTGACCTGGGGAGTAGTGGGAGAAGGCTGGGTGACATGCTTAAGACCCCAGGGCTTTCCCCCTGGGTTGTTTAGTTCATATGTTCAAGGCCTGACGACTCGGCTTAACCTCCATTCATCTCTCAGGTCTACTCATGCCTGGCTTCCTCTACCCCTACCCCCACTGAACCTGCTCACAAGCCCTCACTCTCTTCCTAGCATTTATCCCTTTGTAATGTCTTTGAGTGACTCTTCAGATACGGTGTATCTCCTCCATCAGATTGGGAGCTGCACAGGGGCGGAACAGTAGCCTGTCTTGTTCACTGTTGTGTCCCCAGCACCTAGCACAGGGCCTGGCACATAGTAGGTGCTCAATAAGTATTTGCTGTCTGAAGGAGTCGATGGACTCCTCCAGCCTTCAGATAATCAAAATGGTCTAGAAGAGAAAGTTCCCCCGGGGAACTCCTCCAAGGTTACACCCAGGTTGTGTTCACAACACCCAGCAGCAATTTGCATTGCAGTCCTAAATCAGGGCCCAGAGCAGGCATTCACTTTATAATCGTCCTGAGGAGAAAAACAAAGCAGACAATAGGGATCCAAGCCCTCATTTTCTCAGGCAAAGTGAATCCCACCTTGAATTTGAAATAAGGGGTGAGATTCCCAAAAGGTGGAGGCATTATCACCCCCACCCTCAAAACTAGGAACTGCCAAAGGGCCCTTTAAAAAGCAAATTTCTAGAGGGGACGGTGTAAATGTCCATTGGAGCTTAGGCCAAGGATCTTAAACAGGCTTAAACTTTACCCCAGGAATTCCACTTCTCAAATTTGTCTCAAGGAAAAATCTTGAGATTTGGAGATATATTTTTGAACAGACAAGCAAGTACATCACCACATCCCATACAAAAATCAGAGATAGGAACTGTCCTAGGAGTCTAACAATAGAGGTTTGTTTACATTCATTTACATGTATAAGGATTAAAAACTAAAAGTGGAATTGACTCCTCTCCCCTGGCTGCAAACAAGCTCAGAGCCAATTTGAAAACTAATCAGTAATCTCTCCACTGCCCCATGTGTTGGTGAATTTGCTTCCGACCTAGTCCTGATTTACTATCTTTCTTTTTTTTAAATCTTCCTATTTTAAGCATCTCATTTCCTCTGCCCTTAACAGCCTCCCAACAGGGGAGTTTTTGTCTCTAGTTCACTGCTCTGTACCAGCATCTAGCACGATGATGGGTGCATAATAAGTGTTCAATAAAGACGTGTCCCATGAATGGACAAATGTCTCCACAAAGCTGACTTCAAATGTTCTTGGGCATTAGGCAAATCCTCCCCAGATGAAAGGTACTGACCCAGGGAGAATTCCCTGGCGGTCCAGTGGATTAGGATTCGGCGCTTTCACTGCCAGGGTCCTCCGAGTTTGATCCCTGGTCAGGGATCTAAGATCCCGCAAGCCCTGTGGCGTGGCCCAAAAGAAAAAAAAAAAAGAAAAAAAAAAGGTACTGACCCAGCAATTCCATTCTAAGGCCCAGCAACTCCATTCATAAGAGTGCAAGTGTCTGTATATGGAGGAATGTTTCCTCTAACATTGTCTGTAACAGTGCAAACATGGGAAAACCCTCAGTGTCCATCAATAGGGGCCTGGTTAAATCAGATAGGATTCATCCAGACTACACAGCTATTGAAAAGGAAATAGCAAGTCTATAACTGCTGATGTGGAGAGAGCTACAAGACATGCTTCTAAGTGAAAAGGCAAGATGCTAAATAGTGTAAACAGTGTATATATGAGTCCATGGTTCAAAAAAAAAAAAATAACATGGAGAAAGAAGTCTAATAGGCCATTCCAGAGTGATCCTGAGAGCACATTTGGGAGGTTCCAACCTCAGTCCTGCCCCTAACCAGCAAGTGACCTTGATTAGCACCTTTCCTCTCTAAGCCCATCCCCCCTTCTATAAAAACAAGGATGAGTTATGACCTCCTGGCGGGGTTACTGAGAGGATTAAGGAAGAAAATGCATATAAATGCCAGGCACCTCTCTCAGAGTGAGTACTCAAAGATATATTAGTTAAAATAGAAAATCATTTCTCTCGTCACAGGATGGGAACGAAGATCATTTAACTTTTTAAAAAAAAAACCTTTAAAATGTATTCTGCAAATAAATCAAAATTTACAAAAGAGTTGCAAGAATAATACAAAGAATCCCTGTATATTCTTTACCCAGAGTCACCAATTGTTAACATTTGCCATATTTGCACTACCCCTTCCTCATTTTTTTTCTTGAACCATTTTATTCCTCTTTACCTTATACGTTCAGCATATATTTCTTAAGAAAAAAGACATTCTCTTACATAAATCAAGTACAATGATCAAATTCAGGAAATTAAACATTGATACAATATCATATCCAATCTAAAGTCATGTTCAAATTTCATCAGTTGTCCCAATAATGTCTTTTTTTAAAATTGTGGTAAAAAAAAACATATCACATAAAACTTACCATCTTAGCCCTTTCTTTCTTCCTTTCTTTCTTTCTTTCTTGCTTTCTTGCTTTCTTTCTTTCTTTCATTTTTTTTGGCCACGCTGTACAGCTTGTGGGATCTTATTTCCCCAACCAGGGATTGAATCCGGGCCCTAAGAAGTGAAAGTGTGGAGTCCTAACCACTAGACAGCCAGGGAATTCCCTTAGGCATTTCTACGTGTACAGTTCAGTAACGTTAAGGATATTCACATTGCTGTGCCAATAGTATCTTTTATAGCAATTGTTTGCCTCCATCTAGGATCACACATTGCATTTATGTAGTCACCTTATATTTTCGGTTTCTTTTAATCTGGAAAAATTCCTTAGCCTTCCTTTGTTAATGACTTTCATGACATAGGTGTTTTGAAGAGTCTAGGCTAACTGTAATTTTGTGGCTTTTGTTATCTGCTTTTATAATAAAAGAGATAATATTGAAGGTATGATGAGGATAATCACAAATGGAAACATAAAGGTATCCACAGTACTTTTTCCCCTAGTTTTTGGTAGAAAGAGCATCTGGAGTTTGTCCCTCCTGCTAAAATGCAGGATCCCAGCGGTGATGGAGATGTTCTGTATCTCTGTATCAATGTCAATATCCTGGTTGGGAGATTGCACTCTAGCTTTGCAAGATAGGATCTGTGCACAGAGAGAAACTGGGAAAAGGGTACAGTCGTCTCTCTGTATGATTTCTTAAAAGTGTAAGTGTGAATCTACAATTATCTCAGAATAAAAAGTTTAATTTTTTAAAAGATGCCCTTTGGCATTTCAGAGCCTGAAGTGTCAACAATTCTCCCAGGGAGAACCTAGCCCCTTGGTGAAATTCCCAGTGGGAATCCTCCAGCCTGAGAAAGGACTTCTTAATGAACTCCTTTCACTTGCAGGGGTGGGGGGAGGGGGCCTCCTTTGCCCTCTGCAGGGACATTTTAAAGTGAATGAAGGCAGCAAGGTCCCTCATTAAGGCTGAAATGGGAGCTGCTGGGGGCGGGGGTTCTCTAGGAGGCCTGGCCCCAGGTCTGCATTTCCTGCTACAAAGTTATCTCATTAACAGTAATCACCACTCCTTTCTATCTGAGAGTGGATTGTGAAGGACAACATTGGAAAGATAATTTTTATCTACTGTCCTTGTTAGTTGCCAACTTCTTAATAATACAATTGAAAAATTGTAAAGACCTGAATAGGCAACCAATGGGGATTCACTGTAAGCATTATTATATTCTTGCTCAGTAAAATATTATGCCGCATTTTATGATGAGGCTTTTGTAGCATTTATAATTGAAACCAAGAATGTTGTTGTGTGAAATTTTGAGGTTTCTCTTAGAGGACTTGGAATTCTTCTCAGGGCTGAGGAATGTGGGTTAGGAGAGCAGGGTCCTCATCAGGGAAATGAACCTGCCACCGAGTTCCTGTTCAGGCTGAAATGCTAATTTCTGGGTGTTCTCAGATCAATCACGGTCTAGTCTCTCCCTAACTTGAAAGTTTGTCATCCTAGCGCTATTTTGAACCCTGAAAGTCAGAACATGATATCCCTTGACCCTTCTAGGAATTTCTCCTAAAGAAATAATCAGATGTGGAAAATGAATTGTGTACCAGGGTTCTTATTGCCATCTTCTTTTCATAAGATTGAAAAATTGGAATACTATTAATAACAAGCATTTATTGAGCACTTACCGTGGGCCAGTTGCTGTGCTAAGTGTTTTACAAGCATTAACTTATTTCATCTTTTCTAGTAGGTTGTATTATTGTCTCCATTTTTACAAATGAAAAAAGAAATGGAAGCACAGAAAGGTTAGTAATTTGCCCAAGACAACATAATTAGTAAGCAGAGGAGACACGTGTAAATGACAGCAAAAACACAATGTGATAAACATTAAAACAGAAATAATATGAGGGACAAGAGGTAGACAATGCAAAGTATTAACATTATACACAGGGTGTGTTTGGGTGCATAAAATAAAGCCCATCATGTGGTAGGCATTTTAAAACGGTGATTATTTGCACCTCAAACTTGAATGTGATCATGAATCACCCGGGGATCTTGTTTAAAATGCTGGTTTAGGGTAAGTCTAGGAGTCTGCATTTCCACCAAGCTCCTGGGTAATGTCCATGCTGCTGGTCCAAGGACCACACTTTGAGTACCAGAGATTAAATAGCTTGGCAAAGTGGGAGAGCCCCGAATATGTAAAAACCAAACAAATCACAGCGGCCCCTACGACCTGTGATGTGGAAAAAGACTGGAAAACAATACAGTTACTGTCCTACTGCGCTGTTGGGCTGCAGTTTCAAGTGAATTTCTTTCCCTTCCTCTATTTTCTGTCACATTCAATTCCACACATATCTATTGAGTGCCTCAGCACCAGTCACTGTGGGAGCAGAAATGAAGGAACTCTAGTGGTTTCCTCAAGGTTATTTTTTTTAAGTTAAAAATAAAGAAACACACTTAAAATGGGTGCATTTCATTGTATATAATTTATACCTGAACAAAGTTGATTTAATACTTAAAGATATGAAGAAATATAAGTCCCTGACAGGGATCTTTTTTAATAGGTTAAAACTATTTTAAAATTAAATTCCTGGACAGTGAGTCAGGGGGTCTGAGTTCAGTCCCTGTCTGTCAGTCACCCGAAGGTTTACTTTCTTCCAGGTACCTTGGACGTGGACAGGTGCCCTGTATACATTCTCAAAGCACTTTGTACTTTTTGGCATCATTTCATAATTTCACCCACACGTGATTTTTCACATGTGTGTGTCTACCTCCCTGACTAAACTCTGACTTCTCCCAGGCCAGGCACTACATCTGGTTTTGTCACTGTGATGTCCCAGCACCTGACAGGGCAACTGCCCCACAGGTGGTACTCAGGATTATCTGTTGAATGAATGTATGAAGGAATTTGTTCATACCCTTTCCGAAGGGATTTTTAGAGAAAAAAGCCTGGTGGAGAAAGCCAGCCAATCCTCCCCACACTCCCCCACCCCAGGTATCTAGGAACCCTCTCCCTACCCTCAAGGCTGGGCTCAGGGGTAGGTGAAGATGCTTTGGGGCTTGCAGGGCTCAGGTCTTAGATTCCAAGGAGCATGTCTTGGTTTTCTCATCTGTCCAGTGGGGATCAGGGTAATTAATACTTATCTCGGGCTGCAAGGGATCCTTGGGAAGCGAGCATGGGGGTTAAAATGTTTCAGGGGCTGCAGTGATTATCACTGTCTCAATAATCTCCCCCACCAATCTGACCACCTTCCTGCCTGGCACTATCACAGTCCTTGCACTTCTTTGGGTCAGTGTTTCCTCCACTCCAGAGTTTCTCCAAATGTGGTCTTTGGGAAGTTGTTGGAAATGCAAAATTCTCAGGTTCTATCCCAGGCTTTCCTAATCAGAAACTCTCAGGGTGGGGCCCAGCAATTGGCATGCCCTCCAGATGATGCTGGTGCAAGCCCAAGTTTGAGCTTTTATTGCTCTGCTCTGACCCAAGCTCTCCCAGAGACACTTGGCCTGCCTGTTCACTTTTCTATCCCCAGTGCCTGGCATCTAAGAGGCATGCCCTAAATATCTTCTGATGCATAGTAACGATGTTAATGATAGCAGCTAGCCATTGGTTGAGGACCTCCAGTGTGCCAGGCTATCTTCTAAACATTTTAAGAGGGTGAGTGCATTTAAGGCGCCACCCCCGGGGTCATTTTACGGATACTGAAGCAGGTTCCGAGAGGCCACGCTCTGAGCCCAAGGGGAGATCACGCAGGGAATCCCGCGTTTCACCGCTGTGCTGCTCAGTGCCCTGGACTAGGCACAGCGGTCGCGGGTATCCAGGGCTCCGCGAGGGCGCCCCTGCCCCGCCCCACCCGGGGTCCGCGCGCGTCAGCGGCTCGGTGAGGGCGCACCCGGAACCGGTCCGAGAGGAGCGCGGCGGCGGCGGCGGCCCGTGGCGAAAGTGCGGCTGCGGAAGCGCGGCGAGGCCGGCGGCGCGAAGGAGGAAGTCCGGAGAGGCGCGGGAGCTGGGGGTCTGCGGCGCCGAGCGGACGCCATGGGCCGCCTGCACTGCACGCAGGACCCCGTGCCCGAGGCCGTGGGCGGCGACATGCAGCAGCTGAACCAGCTGGGCGCGCAGGTGGGCCGGGCGACCGCGACGCGGGATCCGGGCGGGGGCCGCGGGGGCCCCGGAGGGGATGGCGGTTTAGGCCGCGGCCGCCCGCTCTGCGTTGTGGCCGTAGGGGGGGATTCGGGGAGGGGCTGAGGGGAATTGGGGTCTCAGGCCAGTTTTGAGGGCCGAAGGATCTCGGGAGGCCTAAGGCCAGGCTGAGGGATCCCAGGGGGATCTCGGGGACCCAGAAATGGGACTGGGGGACTTATGGGGGTCCTGGGAACCAGGAGAGGTTGCAGGGTCCCGGAAGGGGGGCTGAGGGGAGTCTTGATGAGGCCGAAGGGAGTTGGGAGAACTGAAGTAACAGACTAAGGGCCTTGGGAGGCTGATGGAGTTTGGGGGAGCCGTGGAATTTGGTGGGCCAGGCGAGGGACTGAGACATTTTGTAGGAAGGTCGGGGGTCTTGGGGAGACTGAGGAGGGTCTTAGCATCTCGAGGGGGCTGAAGGAGCCTGGAGTGGGGGCAGGTCATCAGGGGGTGGGATGTGTGTGTAGGTAATGGCCAGGCCAGAATGGCTCTGTGGGCAAGCGATGACATCCTGTCCTCGCCACTCCCATCCCCTCCAATTAAGGGAGATACTGGTAGTCCCCAAGGAAAGAAACCATGTACCCTACACAGTAGAGGGCGGGTCCCTGATGGTAGTGGAGCTGGCAAAGGCTTTTTCAGGCTGCAGGTGCCAGCCAGTCAACCTTGAAGTCTTCCTGCTCCTGTGCTGGTTGGGATGCCCCTTTCATACCACTAAGTCAGCCAAATTAAGCAGGTTAAAATGTCACTTCTCACCATCACAGCAAAGGTGCATTTATTTCCCCCACTGGGTTGTAACTTCCCAGGAGGTTGGGCCCCTCTCTTTCATCTCAACATCCTCACAACTTATTGTTTTCTCATGAAGTAACACTAATTGTAATGCCAGTCATGTTCTACGGCTTCAGTGTCCAAGAAAAATGAACTGCAAGCCTCAGGTCTACTTTTACATTTTCTAGTAGCCACATTTAAAAATTCAGAAGAAACAGGAAATGAATTTAATGTGTTTTCTGTAATCCACTATATCAGAATATTATCATTTCAATGTGTAACTCACGTAAAATATATCAGTGAGATATTTCACTTTTTGGTACTTAGGTTTCTGATTCTAGTGTGTATTTTAAAGCACATCTGAAATTAGATTAGCCTTTTTCAAGTGCTCAGTAGCCACACATGGCTGGCGGCCACTGTATTGCACAGCCCAGTTCTAAGTGCTTTTATGTGTATTAAGTCACCGAGTTCTTGCAACCACCCTAGGAGTCAGGTACTATTACCATTCCCATTTCACAGATAAGAAAAATGGTTCAGGGAAATAAATTGACCTGTTTAAGGGCAGGCAACCAGGAAGTGGTGGAGCCAGGAATTCAGGACCGGACACCTGACTTCAGATCCTGGGGAATTAAACACACTAGAATAGAGCTTTGTAGGTGGTCTCCCCAATCAGGTAGTTTAGCTTTTACTTGTTTATGTATTGGGGCTTTCTGAAAGACTTCCATTGGGAGAATAAAAAAGATTCTGCTGCTAAAAAACTTTTTTTAAAGCTCCTGGATTGTATGATCTCTAAGGTTACCTCCAACTTGGTATTCCAAAGATAATCCACCTCCTTTAAGATCAGAGCTGGACTCATTTTCTAACCTTGAAACGCACTTTAAACCTTTACCTTTGTTTTTAATACAGAAAGCTTTTTCTTGATGAGCAACTTATCAGAGTCCTTTGGGCCATTTTCCCCCCTTTTCTTGGGTGATCAAACTTCTCTGAGTAGCCACTCTGTTAGCTGAACTTACCTTGAAGTCTGAGGCCCAGGCCTCAAGGAGAAAAAGAATCATTGTATCAATGTTGGCATCACCATTTATTGCTTATTCGGTGGGTATTTATCTGAATGCCTACTATGCACCAAATAGCCACTAAACCCAGAGAGATTTACAAAGGCTTGATGAATGAGGCCTCTTGTGCTGGGGAAGTTGTGATCTGCTGGGGCAGGTCAGAAAATGGAGACACGGTACAGCACTGAGTGGATCTGCATGTGCTCCCTGATGCCGTGGACAGTCCTAGGTAACGTGGAGCCTTGAGAGTCGGTAGGATTAAAAAATAATCATTTTTAGAGTGGTTATGAGAGGATATTCAGAAAAATATAAAGAAGAAAACAAATGGTCTACAGTCTCTCACCTACCAACACACACAGAAAATTCAGACAGTATTCAAAGGTATAAAATTAAAATAAAAACACCTATTTCTCTTGTCTCCAGAAATCATCATTTTGATAGTTTCTCATGGATCTTTATAGAAAAAAAAAAGTCTGCAATCTGCCATCATATGTATGGGTATCCTTTAAGAACTTTTTTTTACACAAAAGGGAGTGTGATAAAAAAAAAAAAAAAGGGGAGTGTGATATTCCTTGAAACAGATCTAACATAATTTAACCAGTCCCCTATTAATAGACACTTAAGTTGCTTTCAGTTTTTTATTTTTAAGAACAATGCTGTCAACAAACTGCTTTGTGTGTGTCTGGGTTTACTTTTTAGAACATCTCTGAAGGGTATACTTCTTGCAGTGGAATTACTAGGTCAAAGGGTCTGATTGTTAAAAAAGTAGATATGGATTTTGCTAAGTTACAGTCCAGAAAGGTTGCCCCAGTTTATCTTCTCAACAGTGTGCAAGCATGTCTGTTACTTTCACCAACACTGGTGTCATCAGACTATTAGTTTGAAGATCTGATAAGTGAAAAATTGGTATTTCCTTGTTTTGCTGATTTGCATTTCTCATCTGGAATGATCTTGAGCATCTTTTCATATGTTTAACTGCTAAGAATAGTTAAGATTTTGATTTCACGGATATTCATGAGCAGGTGAGCATTCCAGGGAGAGACAGCTATGCAGGTACAAAGGCAAAGAATGGGGAAGGTGTTTAGGGAAGATTTATTCAACAAATACTTACTGTGCACTTACAATAATTAAGGTGCAGTTGACCATACAAAGCTGGAGGAGGAACCTTCTCTGTTAAGACAGGTTTGTGTTCCTTATCAAGATTGAAAATTCTAAGTGCCCCCAGGTGAGGTTCCAAGAGGGAGCCTCAGAACTTAAGAATCTGGGTAGGTCCCTTTCTTGTTGGGAGTGTCCTGGTATCTTGGCAGGGCTTTGAAGGATAAGGAGGTTTTGGAAGAGTGGAGATAGGGATGGGGGTCGGTAACAGCCTACAGACCACAGTAGCTTGAGGTCCCTCTTGAGAGGAGAGGCAGGGATGAGACCACACAAGGAGCCCGAGCCTGAGTGCTAGGCTGAGGCCTGGAAATGGAAAAGCAGCTGGAGGCCTTCTCAGTCGCCCCATTTTTTAAAAGGCCCCGGGTGGCATAGGAAACAAGGTTGGCCAAAGATCTGACAGTTCCACAGATCTGCAGCAAAAAAAAAAAAAAATTAAAGAAACAGAGGAAAACTCACAGTTTGAGGACACATTCTCAAGCCAGTCTTGACTGTTCTTGTTTTCACTATATCAGCATTTGGGCAAGGCTGATACCCAATATCACAAATACTGCAGAAAAACAGCCCCTGGACCAGCATTGGTTAAAGTGTTCCCATGGAATATCCATGAAGTTTTGAGAAAGCAGACACCTCTATGCCATTGGGTGGTGGGAGTGTAAATCCGTGCAACTTCTTTGCAAGGCAGTTTGGCACTATTTTCTCAGAATTTAAAATGCATTTATCTTAGAGAATAAACTAGGGGGGAGGGGCAAGATAGGGGTAGGGGATTAAGAGGTACAAACTATTATGTAAAAAATAAATAAGCTATAAAGGGCTTCCTTGGTGGCGCAGTGGTTAAGAATCTGCCTGCCAGTGCAAGGGACACGGGTCCGAGCCCTGGCCCGGGAATATCCCACATGCCGCGGAGCAACTAAGCCCGTGCACCACAACTGCTGAGCCTGAGCTCTAGAGCCCGCAAGCCACAACTACTGAGCCCACATGCCACAATTACTGAAGCCTGCGCGCCTAGAGCCCGTGCTCTGCAACAAGAGAAGCCACGACAATGAGAAGCCCGCGCACCGCAAGGAAGAGTAACCTCCGCTCACCGCAACTAGAGAAAGCCTGCGCACAGCAATGAAGACCCAACACAGCCAAAAATAAATATAAATAAATAAATAAATAAATAAATAAATAAGCTATAAGGATATATTGTACAACACAGGGAATATAGCCAATATTTTATAAAAACTATAAATGGAATATAACCTTTAAAAATTATGAATTACTGTGTTGTACACCTGAAACTTATATAATATTGTACTTGAACTACACCTCAACATAAAAAATGCATATATCCTTTGACCTAGGATGCATTTTAAGAATATATCTTTTTTTTTTTTTTTTTTTTTTTTTTTACCGCACCGCGAGGTTTGTAGGATCTTAGTTTCCTGACCAGGGGTTGAAGCTGGGCCCTCGGCAGTGAAAGCTCAGAGTCCTAACCGCTGGACCTCCCGGGAATTCCCGAGAATATATCTTATAGACATACATGTCACAAAGAAATATGTGGGAGGATATTCATTGCAGCATCGTTTACATAACATCAACAAACACACCCATTAATGTTCATTTCTAGGGAACTAAATTATGCTAAGTCTTTGCCAGTTGAATGTCATAAAGTTGTTAAAAGAACTGGGTAGATTTATATCTGCTGACATGATTGATCTCTAAGATGTAATTGAGTGAAAAAAAGGTGAGGTGCAGAGAGTGGGTTCTGTATGATCCCATTTGTATTTAAAAGAAATTAAATGAAAATAAAATGATGGGAAGGCCCCAGAAGTGTTAGCAGTAACTACCCTGGGGAGTGGGAGTAAGGTGGGAGGGGCCAGGGAGGGAGCAAGACATTTTATTATTTTATTTTATTTTATTATTATTATTTTTTAACATCTTTATTGGTGTATAATTGCTTTACAATGGTGTTAGTTTCTGCTTTATAACAAAGTAAATCAGTTATACATATACATATGTTCCCGTATCTCTTCCCTCTTGCATCTCCCTCCCTCCCACCCTCTCTATCCCACCCCTCTAGGTGGTCACAAAGCACCGAGCTAATCTTCCTGTGCTATGCAGTTGCTTCCCACTAGCTATCTATTTTACGTTTGGTAGTGTATATATGTCCATGACACTCTCTCACTTTGTCAACATTTTATTTTATATTCTTTTATGTTAGCTGGGTCTTTTTAAAACCTTCTGCATATATTACTTTTATATTTTCAAACACTAGTTTTATATTTTAAAATAGAATACATTTTAGAATAAAATAATACAGAGCCTTGCCAGGGGTTTGCGTGGAGTTTAGTGTCATGGGAAAAAGGGCAGATGCATTTGACAGTCATATTACACGTATAGCTTTGGGGGCTCTGAGCTGAAGTATCTGTAATCTTTTTTGTTTAAATGTTATATTGCTTCAGGAAGGTGGCTCTATTGGCATAGTGACTTTAATTGTAGCTGTGGTAATTGCTACTGTTTGTTTAGCCTCTAGCCTGGCACTGTACTGGAGGCTTTGCATGTGCCAATTAGTACTGTTCTGGAAGCTATGTATTATTACCTTTGTTTTCCCAATGGGGACTGAAGCACAGTGAAGCTGAGTGACTTGCCCAGGGTCACATGGGTGGTCAGCAGAACAACGATTCACATCTGGATCTTTTAAACTCTTGTGTGTTGATTTTCCCCACTATGCCACACACACTGTGTCCATTGGGAGGGAACATGGGAAAGTAATGACATGTGTCTCAGTCTGCTTGGGCTGCTGTAACAAAATACCACAGACTGGGCGGCTTGAACAGCAGAGATTTATTTCTCACAGTTCTGGAGGCTGGTGATTCCAAGATCAGGGTGCCACCAGATTCAGTTCCTGCTGAGAGCTCTCTTCCTGGCTTACTTTGTAACTGGAAGTTTGTACCTCTTAATCCCCTTAGCCCACTTCATACCCCACCCCTCTCCTTTCTGTATCTGTGAGTCTGCTTTTGTTTTGTTTGTTTTGTTTTTCAGATTCCACATATAAGTGAGATCATATGGTATTTGTCTTTCTCTGACTTATTTCACTTAGCATAATACCTTCTACATCCATCCATGTTGTTGCCAATGGCAAGATTTCATTCTTTTTATGGCTGAGTAATATTCCATTGTATATACGTACCACATCTTCCTTATCCATTAATCTGTTGATGGACGCTTAGGTTGCTTGCGCATCTCGGCTGTTGTAAATAGTGCTGCAATGAACATTGGTGTGCTTACATATTTTCAAATTATGAATGTTTGTAACTTTAAGATGATCAAAACAGGTATCAACATCTGTGTGTTCCTCTTCTCTCTTAAGGGGCTGTAGTAGGATGGGATGTGGGAACACTGACCCAGGAGTAGAATTTTACTGATGTTCTGTGTTCTCTTCACAGAAGTTCTCAGCCCTGACGGAAGTACTCTTCCACTTCCTAACTGAGCCAAAAGAGGTAAAGTATCTTGTGATAAGGAGCGTTCCCGAGTGTGGGCCTACAGTCCTGAGATGCTTAGAAAGTGAAGCGCTGGTTTGTGCTGTCCCCTCTCTGCAGGTGGAAAGGTTTCTGGCTCAGCTCTCTGAATTTGCCACCACCAACCAGATCAGTCTCGGTCCCCTCAGAAGCATCGTGAAGAGCCTCCTCCTGGTTCCAAATGGTGAGTAGCCTCTCCTGGCAGCCAAGGCCAGAGACATTACTTGAACATTCCCTCAATCCACCGAGTTGGCAAGTGTGCTCTTGGGCACTGAGCCAGAGCGTTTGGTAGTGAACCAGACATGGGCGGGACTGTAGTCTAGGAAGGGAAGCCAGGTAAACAGATAGCCATGGGAGAGTATAATTGCGGTCTGCATCGCAGCTTCCGTGCCCAGACTTATCTGGTCCTCTACGTGATAGGTGCAGAAACTGAGAGTAAGAATTTAGAAACTTTTATGACAATTTGACGAAGTCTCTTGAGTCTGTTAATTTTTTTAAATGGGGCTTTTTTTTAAACTGTGGTAAAATAATACATAAACATGTAATTGACCATTGTAACCATTTGGGGCTTATATTTTGTATGTGTTTTTTCATTTCATAGTTCTAGGGATTAATTTTCATTGTATTTTACAAAAATATCAGTCCATGATGGATTGAAAAATTTAAAAGATAGGTCTTTTGCTGCAGATAGTTTGAGAAGCAGGGTTTGCCTTAGAGCAATCAGAGAAAGTTTCTAGCCAGAAGGGAGGTGATCACAAAGGTTGAGCTGTAGGGCTGTCCGTCGTAGCACTGTTAATGACAGAGAAAAATTAGAAGCAATCAAATTACCCAGCAGCTGGAAATCGGTGTAACGAATTGTGGTCCATTTTTAGAGGGGAGTGTCGCCTTGGTCAAGAATTCAGTTTGAGTTAGTAGGACCTGGGTGTGAGTCTGGCCCTTGATAAGTAGTGTGACTTTGGCTAAGTACCTGATCTCTTTCAACCCCTAGCAACAACCGTCCCCCAGCAGTTGTTCCCCTCCATCTAAGCTTGTTTTTGGTGTGTGCATGGAGTTGTTTTGAAGATTAATTAAGATAATGTAAATAAAATGCTTAGCACAGTACCTCAGCAAAAGGTTGTTCTTATTTTTCAAATTATGTAGTAATTTAAAAAGATGCTATTGAGGAAAATGTAATGATATGGAAAACCTTTCACAGTATTCTGTTTAATACTGTCTGCCACCGTTCTATTTTTGTGTAAAAAAGAAAATGTTAACTGTGGCTCTATCTGGGTAGTAGGACTGCAGGTTGTTTTAATTGTTTATTTTTAGCTATGTTTTGTCTAAAAAGTTGCAAGAATTAATTTGGCAATCTAATTAAAAGTTAATTTTATTTAAAGAGAGACATGACATTTGAGCCCAGTCTTAAGGAATGAATAAATGTCAACCGGGCTGAGAGGAGGTAAAACAGCATCCCCAGTTGGCATATTTTAAAAATCAGTAATAAGCTGATCTTCCCAAGATCTCAGTGCAAAGGTGCATTAAAAGTTGGGTGCTTGATTTGTTTGTTCCTGTCGGGCCTTCTGTGAGATCTTAGTGCAGATCCTTTCCTTTGCCGTGTCTTGTGCTCCTAAGGTCCAGGCGGTGTGAATCAGAACATCCCTGAGGTTTCCAGCTGTCAAATTTTATGATCCTCTGTTTGTGCAGTTCTTGCATTCTTTGCCCTCATGGCAGGTTAAAGCATGAGAACCACAAGGCTGGATGGGAACTTGCAGTCTTTTTAACACAGGAATAAATTTTCATTATAAACTTAAAACTGCAGAGCTCTGGAGAGTCAAAGGGAAAAATCCCGTTTTACTCTCATCCCACTCTTGTCTCTAGGAATAATCACAGTATAATTTTGGTGTATATCCTTTTTTTTTTTTAATTTTATTTATTTATTTTTGTCTGCGTTGGGTCTTTGTTGCTGTGTGCAGGCTTCCTCTAGTTGCAGCGAGCGGGGGCTACTTTTCGTTGCGGTGCACGGGCTTCTCATTGCGGTGGCTTCTCTTGTTGTGGAGCATGGGCTCTAGGCATGTGGGCTTCAGTAGTTGTGGCATGCAGGCTCAGTAGTTGTGGCTCGCAGGCTCTAGAGTGCAGGCTCAGTAGTTGTGGTGCACGGGCTTAGCCGCTCTGAACCATGTAGGATCTTCCTGGACCAGGGCTCAAACCCGTGACCCCTGCATTGGCAGGCAGATTCTTAACCACTGTGCCACCAGGGAAGTCCAGTGTATATCCTTTTATATTTTTATATACACTGATAGACATACACGTATACATTCATGTAGTTTTGTTTTTCACAAATGGTAGTAAACCATAGACTTGCTCTGCGGCTTGCATTGTTTCATACCTAGTACATCGTGGAGCTCTCTCCACATCAACTTCATTCTTCTGATGACTGCAGTGTACCTTGGACTGAATATATCTTCTTTTAGTTAATCCATTTCCTGTTGCTGGACATTTTAGTTCTGACTCTTCACTCTTAGAAACAATATCGCAGTGAACGTCCTTAGGAAGTCTATGTTCTAAACTTACGTGAGCATTTCGTAGGACAGGTGCCCAGAGTGCAGAACCAGGAGTACTTATTCTCTTTATTCTCATTGTCTAGCCTACACCTGTGGGAATGGGGAAACCTGTGAGCTGTTGAGGATACTGGTTTTTCAGGAGATCTCTGGCTGGTGTCCCTGCCTCCATTCTTTCCTGTCCTTCTCATCTCTGCTCCCCACCACATTCCATCCTGCCAGACTGCCTTAATCCCTCCTAATCCTTCGCTCCAGCCTCTGTTCTACCTCTTTCAGAAAGTCTTCCCAAACCATTTCAGTCCACGGTGACCTCCCCTTCCTCTCAACAACCGAGATAGGTTCCTTTATCTGCAGCTCTTATTTTGGACTATAATCATTTTGTTTTCTATTGATCATGCTGTTTTGTGTGTGTCTATCTCATGGCCCTAACAGACAGTTCTTTGAAGTCCGGGGCAGGTCTGTACTACTTTCCTAAGCCACAGTCACAAGTAAAGTGAAGACATAGAGCAGGAGCTTTTAGTACATGCTAGGTGAGTTGAGTTGAACTTGGGAGACCCTGTGATCCTCCCAGGGGATGCTGGGTGTATATTCTTCAAGCAGGATTGATTATCAATGTTTATAGCAGACTGCTTTCTATAGATGCAGAGAACACTGAGGTATGCTGAGTTCCAGGGATGGGCTTTGCAAGCTCACTTGGATTTGAGTCTTGGTCATATCACCTGATGTAGCTGTTTGGCCTTGGACAAATCAGCCTCTTGGCGACTCAGTTTCTCATCTGAAAAACGGAATAATAAGAGCAGTTTATGGTGTTGGCGTTAGGAATAAATGAGTTAGTACAGTGCTTGCTGAACTTCAACATTATTTATTCATTGTTCAGTTAATTTCAGTCCTTTGCCTCGATATCAGATCATCAGGTAAAACGTTCCTTCCTTCATCTAATGGAGAGGATCTGAATTCACCACTTGACTATTTAATGCCCCAAAGCTTTTCAAGCTTTTCAAGTTCTAGAATCGAAGTCTCAGGTTTGCTGTACTTCTCAGTAGCTCTCAAGAATTTGTTTTACTCTTCTTTTTGTTCTCATGCAATCTGACTTTTCTCTTCCTGCAGAGTTTTTCTGCTTGAATTCTCCATTTCTTCCAGAGCATCTCCTAAGCATCTGAGGTAGCTTGTAAGTCTCTTGGCCTCTTCCTCATCCCTTGGCTTGTTGTGCCATTTTCTTTTCCTTTTTTTTTTTTTCTGCACTGCGCGGCTTGTGGGATTTTAGTTCCCCAACCACAGATTGAACCCGGGCCCTCGGCAGTGAGAGCATGGAGCCCTAACCACTGGACCGCCAGGGAATTCCCAATGTGCCATTTTCTTTTCAGTCCCAAAGGCTGCCATCCCAGAACAAGTTCTTGGCCCTTCATGCCTTGTTACGGCAGCAGCATCTCCGCTTCTGTTCTCCCGCCCCAGCTCCCAGTTTGCCCTGGAGTGTAGTACAACTTGGACCCTTGGAGCCTGCTGCTCCTCTCAACTGTTTTATTTTGCATAATGAATTCTGTAGTCCTTAACTTGGCATTCAAGGCCTTCCCCAAGCTAGTCTGAAGTGTAAGGCCCTCATTCTCGTCCCCTTCCCTCGTCCTGGTCCTGCTTGTACAGTAAGACCTCACTGTAGAAGTGCAGCTTGTTAGAGCTGAAAGGACCTGGAGAACTCTCCAGATCAGTCTTCCCCAGATTGGTGTTTTCATCCAGAAAAGACTTCAGTGGCCAGACAGGGTCATAAAATACTGTCCCCGCACCCCCCAGCCTTGGAATCTTGGAGATTCACACACACATTAACATATCTCAGGCTCTGAAAAGTCCTGCAGTAAAGCAACCTGCTTAACCAGTATCTGTGAAACAGTTAACCATGGACCTCTTCTTTTTTTGGAGGGGGGGGAGGGGGAGGGTCAAGTAAAAGCTTTGTAAAGTGCTGATCTAGTCTGATCTTTGTCTTGGAGATAAAGAAACAGAGCCCTAGAGAGGGGAAGTGACTTACTTAAGATCTTACAGTGGAAAAGCTGCTGCTAGAACCTCCCTTGATTAGCTCAAAGCTTGTGGGGTTTTTGGTTTGGGGTTTTTTTTTTTTTTTTTAATGTTTTTCTTTTACTACTTAGTATGTAATTCTTAAAAGCACCTGAGATCAACCTTTATCATCCCATGGACGAATTGCTTCATCTGTGCCCCACTAATTCTCCTCATTGCTCTCCAAACTGGACTATTTTTAAACAAATCTCAGATATCATATCGTTTCATTCAGTTCATTCAATTCCTAGTTATGTATCTCTAAAAGATAAAGGACTTTTTCCCCCTTATCAAGTCGCTATGCAATTATCATATCTAAAATTAAAATATGCAGTCAGTGTTCGGACTTCCCCATTGTCTCATACATTTTGTTTGTAAGTGGCGTTCTCATCAGGATCCCGATAGGGCCCCCACCTTGCATTCGGTTCCTAGGTGGCCCTTGTGTGCTCACTTGTCACTGTGGCTCCTTCACAGCTCTGGGACCTTGAGCCAAGTCACTTAACCACTCTGAGAATCAGTTTCTTCAGGAATAAAATGGAGCTAATACTAGTAGCTCATACGTTGTTGCAAGAATGGAGAAAGATGGCGGTCTAGTGGTTAGGACTCACACTTTCACTTCCGGGGCCAGGTTCAGTCCTTGGTCGGGGAACTAAGATCCCATAAGCTGTGTGGCGCAGCCAAAAAAAATTAAAAGAAAATAATTTAAAAATAAAAATTAAAAAAAACCATTTCTTCCAAAAAAATGGAGAAAGATAAATGTAAAGCGCTTGCTTCAATAATGAGTGGTAGCTACACTGCTGCTGGTATGATGATTGATTGTCATTATCATCATGAGTTGTCTCCTAGAAAAGATTACAGATAACTTCACAGTAGGGCCATAATTTAAGCGGTTTTTACTTTAATACATTGCAAGATATCTGGCCCTTGTGGGTACTCAGTAACTGGTTGTTTTTTAAGAAAAGGTGATAACTCCCTTTCCCCACTCCCAAAGGAGTCTGTCTGGCTGGGCCAAAAAAGGAATAATCGGCACTGAACAATAGTCACAAATGGTATTTAATCAAATGTTGAACTAAGTCCCCCAGGGTTCCTGACCTTACCCTGCTCTGTTACTTTTCTCTGTGGCACTTTTCAATAATACTCTGGCTTTACCTACTTGTTCCATTATTGTTTTGGTCTTTCTCCTCCCAAAAGATTGTGAGCCTCAGGAGAACAGAGATTGTTGCCTGTTCAGTTCATTGATGTATTCCAGGGTCCAGCACAGTGCTGGCACATAGTGGGTGCTCAGTACATCTGTGTACAGTGACCATGACCTCTGTTTCCCCGTGAACCTCGCAGGGGTGGATTCAGCTGGTCAGCCTTCAGGGTCAGTAATGACTGAATGAATGGGGCTCACGGTGCTCTCCCATCTGCTTCCTCCTCCAGGGCTCTTCACCAAGGCTTAGTTCTGTTGCTTGGGCTTCCCTTATTATACTGAATAAACTTACATAGATTTTGGCTGGAAGAATAGTGTTTGCTAATTTTCCAACTGTTTCCTGAAACCCTCACCCTCACATACACCTCTGTCTTGTCACCCCCCGTCCTGTTTGATGGCAATGGGGGTTTGTCTAAGGCAGCTGTTCCTGTGAAAAGTGGAGCTCAAGGACTTTATAAACCACCCCAGATGGTTATCTGTGTTTAAAGGACATTCTTAGATTTCCCCTAGTGACATGTTCTGGTGACTCCAGCCCTGGAGTTTGGAGTTTTCTATCTGACACAGGGTCAAGGCTGCAGGCCTGTCTTGTGCTTAGGACAAAGGAATCACCAAAGGAAAAAGCTGAAAAAGAAGCCAAGGGCTTGAGGCCTAGCACAATGCAAATATATATATACATATGTATATTTCCAAAGTATGGCTCCTGCCTGCCCCAGGTAATGAGGTGACATCAGGACGGAGAGCTTGCTCTGGCCCCTGCAGCTTGGTAGCCTCTGTTGTCAGTCACTGTCAAGGCGTGGCCTGGTACCGCCTCCCCGACAGCATCTCAGATGACCTGGAGTGGAAAGAGCCTGGGTTTGGGGACCCTCTGGCCTGTAAGCGACTTTCTCTGCCACTTGCCAGCTGTTGTGGCCCTGAGCAATTCATTTAATTTTTTTTTCTTGGGGTGGGGGGCATTTTTTTTTAATTATAGAAAGTACAAGAAAGAAAACAAAAATGGCTCACAATTTTACTATCTTCACATAAAAAAACCAGCGTGCAGCTAGAACATTTTTAAATGACACAAAGAAAAACAGTCCCACCCAGTCCCTTTCCCAAAAGATATCCACTCTTAAGTTTTTTGTGGATATGTTCAGAAAAAATATGCCTTACATCTGTCTACTTAGCTATAAGATAAGGATATAATTAAAGCTAGAACTAAGAATAGATAATATATGCTTCTTTATTTATGCAAAAGGGATTACACTGTGCAGACTGTTCTTACCTTTCCTTTTCTTCTTTTAATTATATTTTGCAAATAGGCACATCAAGAGCTACCTTATTCTTTTTAAAGGTTGCATAGTATTCCATTGTATGGATTCTTTCATTCAGTATGTGTTTATTGAGTGCCAACCAATGAACAGTGCCAGGCACTTTTTTAGGAGCTTGGGACACAGCAGTAGGCAAAATGGACCAAGTCCTTTTTCTCATCAAACTGACATTTTAGTGGGAAAATTGACAATAAATATGTAACATAAAGTTGAGTAGTTATAAATGCGATGCAGAAAAGTATACTTGAAGAGTGGTCAGGGATCCTTTCAGAGGAGGTGCGATTCAAGTAGATTCCAGAATGAAGTGAGGGAGTGAGCATGTGCGGATTTGAGGAAGTGTGTTCCCAGCAGAGGGAACTGCAAGGGCAAATGCCTGGAGGTAGGACCCTGCCTAGCAAATTACAGGAAGAGCTAAGCGAGGGAGAGAGCATAGGGTTCTAAAGAAGGCCAGATCCTGCCGGGCATTGTGAGAGCTTTGGATTTTACTATGAGTGAAACAGGAGCTATTAGAGGGTTTTGAGCAGAGGAGAGACATGGTCTGACTTAAGTTTTAACAAAATCACCTCGGCGCCCAGGCGGTTGTGTGGATGCACCAAAACCAACGTACTGTTCCTGACATTTCGTCTCTCCTGCCCACATTGCTGAAGAGCTGCCCACGTAGATCTCAGTGTATTTGGGGGGCATAGCTGCAGGTGAGTTCTTGGCAGTGCAGTCGTTGACTATGGATTTGCCAAATCATCTCCCGCAAAAGCTTAATCATTCTGATCTTTAATTTCCTGGTAAATTAAAAGTTACAATAATAATCTTCACTTCAGAGTATTTTGGGATCATCAAACAGAATGTTGGATTTGAACTGGATATAAACTAAGGGGCAGCACCCGTGGTAGCCAGGAGTTCTTTGGAGTGTCTGGAATGTAGCCGCCTTCTTGGAGAGCTTTTATGGCCAAGGTTTCCTGGGGTCTTGCCTTTTTTATTTCCCGGTGGTTTCCTTGCTCGGTCTGATTTTGCAGATAAAAGATTTCCTCCCTTTGTTGACATGGTTTATTTTGCAGGGGACAACAGCCTGTAGGATTGTTTTTCTGGACTGCGATGGGGGTGGAGGCTCAGGTTTAGGGTGTTACTTCAGGGCCCTCCCTGGATGGTGGTGGATGTCTTCTTACTCTTTGATCAGTCATCTTCTGGAAGACTAAGAAGTGGAAAATTTTAAAGCGCTGCCAAATCGTGACTCGAGGCTGTAGCCTGCAGGTTAAACGTTGAGAAGCCCGGATTGCTGGCAGCAGTTTGTTTTCAGGAACAGGAGCCTGCAAGCAGACAAAGCGGCTCCCACGGGGTGGGGGGTTCCCAGGGCTCCTGAGGGGAGGTCTTGATAGCCCCTCTGCAAGTGACTTGGGAACTGTAGAGGCCAAACTGCTTAGTCCACCTGGGTTTACTTCCTGAGGGCTGATCTTCTGCGGCAGGCTGGCCAGTATGTAGATGGGAACGGTGTATAATCTGCCCTGACCAGTGCTGTGGCCCCTGGGCCCATGTGGCAATTGAGCACTTGGAACGGCTAATGCAACTGAGGAACAGAATAGTACATTTTCTTTAATTTTAATTCATTAAAAGTTAAAGAGGGGAATTCCCTGGCGGTCCAGTGGTTAGGACTTAGCGCTTTCCATGCCGAGGGCCCAGGTTTCATCCCTGGTCAGGGAACCAAGATCCCCGCAAGCCTCGTGGTGTGGCCAAAAACAGAAAATAAATAAAGAGCCACGTACGTTCCGTGGTTACGGATCACACAGTGCAGCTCTGGGCTGTTACCCCTGCACCCTGTCTGACCTTGAATTCCCCCACTTGGCTCCAGGAGTCCGTGGCCTTATTTCCTCAGATCAAGTGCCCCATCCCCAAGTCCATACAGTCTTTTCTTTTGTCTCTGACTTCATCCATACTTTCTGGAGGGGCCAACACTTGTGTGGCACAAAAAAACCCCAATAGGTACTGCCTCGTTCTCCCTGGTCTCGGGGGCTCCTTCCTCCCCGACTGGACTGAATGGAGCTGAGTCTGCTCATTCCTGTTGTCATCCCGGTCACTTAGCTTGTACCCATTAAATACTTACTGCCAGCTGATTGATTGATTTGCCCTCTTTGACTGATTTCTCCCCTCCCTCCTAGGTGCCTTGAAGAAGAGTCTCACAGCTGAGCAGGTCCGGGCTGATTTCATAACTCTGGGTAGGTGACCACCATGGCTGCTCAGGGTGACAGGCCCTGCAGCCCTTCACTGTGTTCATGTCTCCTTCTGTTCTCTTATAGGTCTCAGTGAGGAGAAAGCCACTTACTTTTCTGAAAAGGTATCATAATTCCTCCTAATCAAGGTTAATTAAGATCGCTTGCGTTTATTTCATGAAAAGACACAAATGGAAAATGCTGACTAAGGAAAAACCATCAGTCATCATGTGCCATTTCCCAGCTTAATGTTTTTCATTTGGTTTCATGCAAATGACAGACATGCAGCTTTTAAACAGCACTATTCAGTGCATCTCTAATTTTTTCCCTCTGATTTGACTGAATATAAATGTCATACAGTTTTTGTTCCAATCTGGATTAAATCTGGGAATAAAAGAAAACATTTGTATAGTCTCCTGCCCCTCTTGACTCCCCCCAGCCCCCAGATCTGTGCACATAGGCCGAGCCCTTCGTTCTGCATGCTTCCCACTGTCTGTATAAAGACTAAACATGCTGTGTTGGGGGCGGGATGAAGAGGGGGGATTTTTCCCATTGTTATGACTTTGGCTTTTTGCTTTTGTTCCAGTGGAAACAGAATGCCCCCACCCTTGCTCGATGGGCCATAGGTCAGACTCTGATGATTAACCAGCTTATAGATATGGAGTGGACATTTGGAGGTGACTAGTTAGAGCCAGTCCTGGGTCGTTTGGGTGGTGTAGGGTTGGGTGGCAGAGGCTTTCAGATGACTTTGCTGGGGAAGAGGTGTCCTTGGTCCCCCAAGGCTGTTGGGTCCAGCACCTGCTTCTCTGTGTCGCTGTCCACATTCGGCAGCTCTTTCTATCCACGGGTCTCAATAAGTTCACTTCCTGAAAAGCACATTCTGCTGTCCTCATACTGGCCCCCACGTGGCTTCTGCTGTACAACTTGCAAGATTGGGGTCTTCAGAGTGAGTCCTCAACCAGTCACTTACTGGTTTTCTCTTTTGTGTCACAGTGACGTCTGGGAGCAGCGAACTGGAAAAAGTGGGAAGTATTTTTTTACAAGTAAGTCTTCTCCTGATCTCTGAAAATTGGGAGATTTTTGACTTGGTATTCAATCTACATCGGGTTTCTTTAATATCCAGTTAAACGGATGTTCCACTGAAGTGCCTTGTGTATCTCAGAGCAATGTGGTCAGTCAAAGATGTAGTCACTAACACGCTTACTTTCAGATTAATAGGATCTGGATATTGTTCTTGAAAGTCTGATTGTTCCTGTAATCGCGGAAATTGTTAGACGTTTTGGTGGTGGATGATCCAGACTGCTCCCTAGTAACTCTCAAGTTAGATGCTGGATGCTTTGATGTTTACGTGACAGTTCAGGTTTCAGGAATTTCTTTGCCCTGTTGTCATCATTTTAATTTAAATGTTTTATTTCTCTTTTTCCTTTTTGGATCAGTTAAAGTTGGTGGTTAAGAAAGGAAATCAAACTGAAAATTTATACATAGGTGAGTCCAAATTCCCATTAGAGCCCTTTCCCTTTTTCCATGTTTTCTTCAGTCGTTGGGCTTGTGAAGCCCACCACCAATCATTTTTCCAGAAAAAAAAAGTCATAACCAAGCTGTGGAGTCACCATTCTGCTGCCTTTGCTCTCATAAATAATAAGCCGTCAGCAGGTTAGAGACCCCACAGTTTGAAGACTTTTAGACCTTTTTGCAAAAGGGAAAGGGTGAGGTAGGAATGGCGAATATCGAAGAGCAAGAAGCTCTTGCTGTAGGAGCCACATCTACTGTCCTGAATGACCCCCTTTCATCCCTTTGTGCTGGGGAGTTAATGCCATTTTAAATCCCCCCCTTCCTTTTTTTTTATGGAGCTGAGAACTTTCTATGTTCAAGGCTTCAGTTCTTTATTATGATCAATTACCTGTCAAGAACTGCTTAGAGGTACTAAACCAAAAAAGAAAAAGAAAGTCTCTGGGTGGAAATTCATTTTCTTGGATGATTCTGTGGAGTTGGAAACATTCACCTGAAGCTGCATTTTCTCTCCCCAGAATTAACCTTGCCTCAGTTCTACAGCTTCCTGCACGAGATGGAGCGAGTCAGAACCAGCATGGAGTGTTTCAGCTGATTTCTGTCCCCCTGCATCTCCACCTCACACCCCCTCCCCCGCCCCCTCCTCCTCCCCGGTGACTGCTCAGAGAGACCTCTTGCTCCCAGGCCTGTGGCCGCTCCTTTGGGCCTGCTTGCCTCTTGGGAGCCCAGGTGCAAAGGTTTCTGAAAAACAAAGGATTAAGTACTTAAGGAGCCTGACAGGCTGGTCCTGAAGAGTCTTTGTTGAGGGACCCTCCACGACCTATCTCCCAGGTCACCGTTTAGATATTCAGAGAAGAGATTGCATCTCAGATGCAGGGGAGGAAATAAGTTGAGTCACCTCCCTTTCAAAGTTCCAGAGTAAACAAATGGTCTATCGCTCAAGATACGCACTGATGACCTTCCCTGCAAAAGAACAAGGGCTTGTTTATGGCTGAGGAAGAGGTGGACTCCGTGAATGACACACGGGGGAGCCCCCAGCGGAGTTTGTATGTTTGTGGTGGTGGTGCTTTGCTGATCAGCCTTTAGTGGACACCTGTGTAAGAATACATGCTGGGTCTGCTCTGAAAAAAACTAAGGCTTCACTTCAGGTTTTGCCCTGTTGTGTGTAATGAGGTGGGCCTTTTTTTTTTTTTTTTTTTTTTTTTTTTTTGAGGTGGGCCTTTTGAGGCTATTTCAGCTTGTTTGGGTTCAAGCTGACCTTCTCTGGTGGTTAGAAGAAGAATAAAAAAAGTTCTGAAGAACAGGTCTGCATCTGGTCGTCTCTATGCATGGATTAAAGAGTCACCTGCCTTGCAGAGAGCTAGTGCTCTTATCTTCAAAAATTATCTTCCTGATTTTGGTGAGGGCCCTGGGTCTTCAGTGAAATTCACCGTGGTCCAAAGTGGGAATTCGTAAGAGCAGTTCAGGGGAAACTCAGGTTAAAAACTTCATAAAAAGCAGAGCGGATGAATGCTTTGTGTTCAGATGACTTTAGTACCACCCTGGCACGTAAGTTCTCCTCCTCCTACCTCTCCCCTTCCCCTCAGAAATTTTTAAAACTTTTGAGTAGATTATACATGCCCATGATTCAAAAAATACATTGTAGAGTAATTCCTTCTCCCGCCCCATTCCCCACTTACCTAGTTCCCCTCCCCAGAGGGAACACCTGTCATGAGTTTATTCTGTGTTCATGCATTTGCAAATACACAGGCACTGAGTTTGACTTTTCTTCCCACACAGATGGTAGCATACTGTACACACCGCGTCCTGCACCTCGCTTTTTCCCACTTAGCTTGGAAATCATTCCACATCAGAACAGAGAGAGCAGCCTCATTTTTTATAACAAATGGATGATTTATTTAACCGCTTTCCTGCTGATGGGTGTTTGGGTTGTTTCCATTCTTCTTTTGTTTTTTTAATAAATTTATTTATTTTATTTATTTATTTTTGACTGCTTTGGGTCTTCGTTGCTGCGTGTGGGCTTTCTCTAGTTGCAGCAAGTGGGGGCTACTCTTTGTTGCGATGCGCGGCCTTCTCATTGCAGTGGCTGTTCTTTTTGCAGAGCACGGGCTCTAGGCGTGTGGGCTCCGTAGTTGTGGCTCGTGGGCTGTAGAGGCGCACACGGGCTTAGTAGCTCTGCAGCACGTGGGATCTTCTTGGACCAGGGCTCGAACCATGTCCCCTGCATTGGCAGGTGGATTCTTAACCACTGCGCCACCAGGGAAGTCCCTCCATTCTTCTTTTCTTATGAACGATGCTGCAACTGAATTATATATATATATATATATATATATATATATATTCCATTTTGCATGTGGGGAAGTATATTTATAAGGTAAACATGTGGATGTGGAATTGCTGGGTCAAAGAATATGTGCATTTATCAAAGTATATAGAAGGAATAAAGCAAAAAACCCCTCTGCCCTGTCTCCCATTACTCAGTTCCCCCACTGCCCTCCTCCAACAGGTAACCCCTGCTGTTAGTTTCTTAGCTATCCTTCCAGAGAGTTTTTCCCCCACAGGTAAGCAATACGAATTTTAAGTTTTACTCTTATTGTTGTTTACACAGATGATTATACACTATACACATTATTCATAATATATCTTGGAGATCTTTCCATGTCAGTACATAAAGGGACTGCATCGTTTTCTGTGGCTACAATATATTCTGATATGTGGATGGGTTATAACCAGCATTTACAATTTTGATAAATAGTGTGGGTATTAGTCAGTGTTCTCCAGAGAACAGAACCAGCTCTGTGTGTGTGTGTGTGTGTGTGTGTGTGTGTGTGAGCGAGAGAGAGAGAGAGGATTGATTTATTTTAAAGGATTGGCTCACAGGATTGTGGAGGCTTGGTAAATCTAAAATCTGTAGAGTAGGCTGGCTGGCTGGAGACCCAGGGAAGAGTTGCAGATCCAGTCCAAAGGCAGTCTGCTGGCAGAATTCCTTCTTGCTGGGAGGAGGTGGGGGAGTCCGTCTTTGGTCTATTAAGACCTTCAACTGATTGGATGAGGCCCACCCACATTACAAAGGGGAATCTGCTTTTCTCTGGTTTAAAGTCCACTGATTTAAATGTTAATCTCATCTCCAAAACACCTTTATAGAAACATCCAGAATAATGTTTGATCAAACATCTGGGCACAGTGGCTCAGCCAAGTTAACGCACAAACCAAACCATGACAGTGCCAAACTGACCTCTTCACAGATTGTTCCAATTTATATTAAGATTACTGCCCACATGTCCCAAAGAAGAGCAAATCAGTGCCTTTGGACAGAACTTCCAGATGTGTCCATGAGGTTTCGTGTGCCTGACACCATAGGAATCTAATATAAAAAGAATTCACAGAATGTCAGAACAGGAAGCTACCCAAAGTGCAATCTAGTTAAATCCATTCGCATTACAGATGGGGAAACTGAGACTAGAGATCGAAACTGGCTGCTGGCCAGTGGTCTGTGCTGCCCTGTGAACCTTGGGGTCTGCTTGGTTCAGAAACGGGATCCTGAGAGACCTGAGGGGGATCAGCCCAGCAAGCAGCCCAGGGTTGGTCCGTGTCAGATGTTCTGTGAGAGCTGTACCTGGCTCCCCTGGGCGGATTCTGACCCAGGAGCTCCTGGCCCTGCCCAGTTCAGGCTCTCTTGCCCAACTGGACCGGCGCAGTGGCTTTGTGATGGCCCCTCCCCAGTCTTCAACTTCCCAGCTTCTACAGCCTGGCCTGGCCCTACATGAGCATTCTCACGGGCGAGACTCATGTCGGCTGACAGATCCAAAGGCTCATGGTTCTGCTGGGGGCCCGGGTAAAGTGCAGACTCCCTGCACACCAAGCCCCATGGTCTGGCCCTGCCTGTGTCTCCCAGGGCTCCATCTCCCGTGCCTCCTGGCGGTGTCCCATACTGCAGGTCTGGTCCGCCATGAGGCCATTTGCCTCTTCTCCCCTCCGGCTGCAGTGCTTCCCCCACGCTTCAGGATGTAGCAGCCAGGACAGGTCTGAGGGCCTCCTCTGACAGCTCCAGGCCTCAGGTCTTCATATCTCTGCGGCAGGGGCCAGGAGTGCAGGCTGTGGAGTCAGACCTCTTGGGTTCTTTTCCTGGCCACTCTGCTCACTGCCTGTATGACCTCAGGCAAGCGCCTAGCCTCTCAGAACCTTAGTTTCCTCGTTTTAAAGTGGGTATAGTTCTCACCTCACAAGGTTATTGGACAGATCACTTAGCACAATGTCTGCTCAACTAATGGTGAGCTCTTCATTATCAAATTATTGTAATTGTTTCCAGAATTCTCTTTCCCACTAGCACGTGAGCTTCTTGGTAAGAGGCTTGCTTTTCAGTTCAATAACCCCAACACCTGGCATCAGTCAGCTGTACTCCTCCCCACCCCCATCTGGTAACAGGGTAATAGGCCCCATTGTTACTTGAAATGAGGCTGTGTAGACCCTCCATGCAGGACTGTTAACAAACCTGCGTGGCTTTAGAAGAATAAATCTGGGGAAGTTGGTTTGATTGTTGGTCAATTGTAACGTGGATCATAGATAAGTCTTTACCATGAGGTGGCTGGGCTGGGCACCCATCTTCCAAGAGCAGTTGAATGCCTTGCTCACAAACATTCTTGGAGCGCCTCCTATGGGCCAGAGCTCCACTGGGCCCTGTGGGAGCAGGTGATAAGCTGTGCACACAGATGGATGACCCTTTCTTTTCAGGGACCTTATTTCTGTGCAAGAGGAGGTTATATCCTCAGTTCCATTTGCTGTAGTTCAGATCCCATTATGAACTCCAGGAACTACTTCGGTCCCTTGGTTGTATCGGAATTTTGTCACAAATACAGTCTATTAAAGCAGGAGCATTGCTCATGGCCATGGACTGCGGGGCAGGGATTTTGACGCAATGCTGGCAGATTTGAGCAGGTTCTTTCTCACTGTTAGCACTTCATCTTTGTACTGATCCCTTCTTGTTCCTATTCTGCTTAGAAATCTGCTGTCCGTTAGCCTAGTCTTTGGCTGCAGGTTATTCTTATTTTATATTTTATTTACTTTTGGAGCATGGTGTTCATTAAGATGGCAGTGGTCAGGCCAAGAGAAGATCAACCAGAAATACCTGTATTCTTTCCCTGGAGGACAAAGGCTGTCCTGGTTGGGTTGGGGGAGGCGGTCACTGTTCAGTTCTGACACTGTTGTTTCTTTTTACTCTGGTGATGTTAGAAACAAACAAGCAAACAAAAACAGGTGATGGAAGGAGAACCCCCAAATAGTACAAGTGGTCAGCTGCTCCCCAGTGGGACCAGCTGCCTCACATACGAGCATTTGCTAGAGTGTAGAAATGGCCGTTCCAAAAGGCCGCCTAACAACACATATTTTCCTGAGCACATTTGGTCTTTTCTAGATTTTCTTTTTTTTTTTTACGTTTGCCGTGTTTCACAAAGGTATTTGAGAATTTCTGTGACAAACTCTATAGGTAATGCCTGATGGATGATACCTTATACCTGGACAGTACTATACTTTTTTTTTCCTTTTTTTGGCCCTGCCATGTGGCTTGCGGGGTCTTAGTTCCCCAACCAGGGATTGAACCCGCACCCTCGGCAGTGAAAGCCCTGGACTGCCAAGGAATTCCTTATATTTTGTTTTTTGGAGGGGAGTCATTTTTTTTTTCATTTTTAAATTTTATTTATTTATTTATTTATTGGCTGTGTTGGGTCTTTGTTGCTGTGCTCAGGCTTTTCTCTGGTTGCTGTGAGCGGGGGCTACTCTTCGTTGCTGTGTGCGGGCTTCTCATTGTGGTGGCTTCTCTTGTTGTGGAGCATGGGCTCTAGGCATGCGGGCTTCAGTAGTTGTGGAACACAGGCTCCGTAGTTGTGGCACACGGGCTTAGTTGCTCCACGACATGTGGGATCTTCCCGGACCAGGGCTCGAAGCCATGTCCCCTGCATTGGCAGGCAGATTCTTAACCACTGCGCCACCACGGAAGCCCAGGAGTCAAATTTATTAAGGCATAGTTTACATAGAGTAAAATTCACCCTTTGTAAGTGTACAGTTCAATGAGTTTTGAAAAATGTATACAGTTGTGTAACCACCACTGTTATCAACATATAAAATATTTCCATCACCCCAGAAAATCCCCTCATGAGTCTTTATAGTCAATCCCCTCCCCTCACTCCTAGTCCTGGTAACCACTGACCTGATCCCTTTCCCCACAGTTTACCTTTCTTAGAATGTTGTAAAAATGAAATAATTCAGTATGTAGCCTTGTGTGGCTAGCTTCTTCCACTTCGCATAACGTATTTCAGATTCATCTATGTTACTGACATGTCAGTAGTTTTTTCCTTTTTATCCGTGGCTTGTGTTCCATAGTATAGATACATCCCAGTTTTATAAATCTGTTTACCAGTGACCAGTGGAGTAGGTTGTTTCCTGCTTTGGTGATTATGCATAGAGAACAGCATTCATTCCTTCACACACACCATCTTGTTTGAAGCTCAGGACACCCAGAGAGTTGGGTATTGTTACAGAGTATCTGAGAAAAAAGACACATCAAGAGTTACACTGCATGAGGTCACATGGCAACAATTGGAACTTTGGTCTTCTAACTCCCAACTAGAAAGGATTTTTGTTTGGTTTTTACCAAGATACAATTCACATTCCATAAAATTCCAATTAGAAAGGTTTTAACAGAACTTACCTAAATTAAGAAGTATTACAAAAATCAAACCCCCACTGAAACATCTCCATGAATATTTTACTTCTCAGCCTGTATTAAAACAGGAGGAATCTTAAAATGTCATCTCTTGATCCAAATGAGGCTCTTTCAAACCATGGGTAACCCAATGATGAATACAATGTACTAGTCCAAAATAAACTAAAATCAATATAGCAAATAATTGAAAATAATCTAGTATCAAGCAATAAGAGATTAGTTATATACATTATGGTGTGTGCATGTAATGGAGGAGCATGTAGCCATTGAAATGGATATTGAAAACAATGAAAGGATCATGGTCATGATGTGTTGCGTAAAAAAGTCAGGCTACAAAACAATAAGATCAAGGTGAACCTACTCTTGTAAAAAATGTTTACATAGACATAAACTAGTAAGTGGATAAAATGGGTATAAACGTAAACGTTAAGCAACTGTACTCCAATAAAAACTAATTCAAAAAAATTAAAAAATAAAGGAAAACATTATCAGTGGTTATTGCCAGGCAATGGAATTACAGGTTTTGGATTTTTTCTTTTGTTTATCTGTAGTTTCTAAGTTTTTCAATGTAAGCATCCATTAGTGTGCTCTGTTTATAGAGATAATACATGAAAGGTGTACAGTTAAAAAATTCAAAGAGAACTCCTTCCCTACCCGCCCAGATTGCTAAGAACATCGATTATTTTTGGTAAAAATATTTTTTTTTCAACCAAAACAACTAAACTTCCTCCACCCCAACTACCTAATTATTTCTAGATACCTTGTCCCTAACGAGGCCCTGGTGACTCCCTGGGGCTGATCTGGGCCCATAACCTGGGCCTTGTCTTCACTCCTCTGGCAGGTGGTCCCACTTCTCCCCTGTGGCCCCTCTGGGGCCAGCTCCTCAACACTGCTTTTCATTTCTGCTGCACTAGGTCAGACCCTGAACCCTGACAGGAGCTTCAGAAAAGTTTTAGTCAGATCACTACTTTCATAAAGAGAGGGAAGAAAGTCAGAGAGGGGAAGTGGGGGGCGGGGAGGGAGGAAGGAAATAGAGAAAAGCTTTAGTCCTTTCCCTCCCAGAGCTTACATTACCTCCTTTGATACTTCCTGCTAATGTGGTAGAATGAGTCTGAGCTTTGGAGTCAGATTTGGGTTCAAATCCACCTCTTAACCATCTGTGTTCACGGATGTGCTCACTCGGTGAGAACATCTTGACCTCTTGCTGTGCACGAGCTCCTGGGCTAAGTAGTGTGTGGCCTTGAGGAGGGTCGCTTCCCCTCTCCTCTCCAGTTCATCTGTAAAGTGGAGATAGTGTCGACCTCGACCTCGCAGGGTAACTGTAAGGATTGAATGAGGTGCTCTCTGTGGGGCACGGAGCCCAGGGCCTGCTTCAGAGCCTGCACTGTCACCCCCTCACTAACTTAGTACTAAGCCCGGTATTCAGAAAAAAGGGGAAACGAAACACATTCATTGGCAGTAGGTAGCCGCCTCCACCCATGATATTCTCACCCCGGGACTAAATGAGTGGCTAGACTAGTGGTTCTCAAAAGTGCAGTCCCAGGACCCACAGTATGAGCATCACCCGGAAACTCACTAGAAATGCAAGTTCTTGGGCCCTGCTCTAGACCTACTGGGTCAGGAACTCTGAGGGTGCGACCCGGCGCTCTGCGTGGTAACCAGCCCTTGGAGGGTGACTGTGATGCACGCTTGCATTTGAGAGCCACTGGGCTACACCATCCCCTGCGTTTGAGAGACTGCTAACTACGTCTTTAATAAACACAGGGTATTGCCAGCCCGCTGGGCCCCTCCAAGATCCTGCCTCTAACAGAGATGCCCCTGGATTGGGTTGTGGAGCCTTGAAAGCCACCCCGAAGTTAGGGACATCCCCTAAAACATCCTGGTTTCCCTTCAGGAGCACTTTCACTCAGCCTTGAACTCAGTGAAGAGTTTCGTACGTACGTTTTCTTAGATTGGGAGGTTCCTCGATTTTTCATCCTGCTGAATGAAGCAGGGCAGGTTTGAGACTTCACGGGTACTTTGTTCTGGGTGGCAGAGGGAAGGGGAGACAGACTCTCCCTGTGTACTCTGGGACTTCCAGTTCAATCAGCGGTTCTCTGAGCTGCGGCTACATTGCGGGCAGCCCCACCTTCAAATATTCCGCCCCTTTGTCCCTTTGGGGACCCTTATACGTGTTAGACCTCTCCCGTGGGTTTTTGGTTTGGAAGTGCTGGTCCCTGTGACTGTGCACAGGGCCTGGTGCTGGGGTGGTGGGGGCGCCGCAAAGGGGGAGACCGGCCGCTCACCCTGGAGGAGTTGAAACCAAGCAGCTCCAGCAACACGCAGGAAGTCGTAAACTGACGCGGGGAGGCTGTGAGCGGCGGAAGAGCAGGAGGACGCCCCAGGTGCTGGGGGCCGGGCCGGCGTCAGGGAGTGGTCGCTCTGCCCTAACAGGCCCAAAGAGGGGGGTCTCAGGGCCGCGCCTCCCCGTCACGTGGCCTGTGTGTTGAGCGAGATGAGGAAGCTGCCTCTGGCCTCTTTGGAGAGCCCCGTTTACCTACTGTTGACTAAATAAAGGCTTAGAGAGGCTTATGGAATAAGGCTGCTTTCACATCAAAGGGCTCTTACAAAACAGCCTGGTGATGAGTTAAGTACAAATGAATCAGAAACAGATGGACTCAATTTCCTAGAAAATACCCCTGGGCTTCAACAAGAAGAGGGAAAGTGCTCAGCCAAAGGCATTGTGGGTTTTTGCTGATCCTAAAATATGCTCAGTGATTTTGCCTGAAACAGAGCCGAGATGTTGGGACTGTCAGGCTCCAAGTCATTAGAAAGTCCGGCTGGAATCCTGCCAGCACATCAAGTGATCCCCAGCAGCCCCTCCCAGCTCTCCTCAGTGGCCCAGGAGGAGACCCCATCGGCTTGGTCCTGCTCTGGGTTTGCGAGCCTGGGCCGAAGAGCCAGTGAGACCTTCCTGTTCCCTGACTATAAAATGCAGGAGTTAATGTAGATGATCTCTAAAGGCGTTTTCAGCATGGGTGTTCCATGAGTAATAATAATGGTGATAATTGCCAACATTCACTGACTGATTCCTTATGCCAGGCACTGCTGCATTAAGGGCTTTATATACCTTGGCTTGTTTTACTGCTTTTAGCAGCCCTGAGTTAACACTATAATTATCTCCATTGTACAGATGAGGAAACTGAGGCTCAGAGAGTTAAATAGCTTGCCCAAGTGCCCACAGCTGGTATGTGGTAGAGTCTGGATTTTAACCAAGTGATGAGGCATCTCTTGGTGATTTCTAGCCTGTCAATTCCTAGGTTTCTATTCTTGTGGCAACTTTCTAGTTCCTGGGTTGGTACTGAATAGTCTCCTCTCTGCCCGAGGCTGTCCGTTCTCTAAGAAGTCTTTAGAACCTAGCCAAGGTAAGCCAAAAACACAACTTGCCCTTGCTTACCCTCTGCTCCCCCAGCCTCTTACGTGCCTGTGTTAGATGCTAGGGACGCACAGCCTTGCTCTCAAGGAGATGGGCAGCGACTCCAGAGCAGTGTGATAGATGCCCACTGGAGGAGGTGGGCGGTACATGCCCTAGGAGCCCGGATGGAGCCTTCGGCCCCGTGGGTGAGGCCCCAGCAGGAGTGAAGCAGTCTGGTGAGTGGGGGTTGAGGGCACTGCTGTGGGCAACGGCGCTCCCTTTGCAGGGAGGTGGTAAGTCACGTGGCGCTTGTGGAAGAACTGGATGTAGTTTAAGACGAAGGCGCCCCTGGTTGAGTGTTGGGGAACGGGAACAGCAGGAGAGGAGGCGGGAAGATAGTCAGGGACCAGATCCTACCAGATGAGCCTTAGGACTTGGTCCTAAAGGGAGTCATGGACAGGGGTTAGGCAGGAGAGGGACAGGAGCATCTGTGCCCTGCCTCCCAGCCTGGCCCCCCTCCCAAGCTGTCTCCCAGTTCGAGTGGGAGTGGAAGTTTTAAGGGCAGGGGTGTGTCCAGTGCAGCCCATAAGCAAGCACTCAATCAATGTTCACCTAACATCCACCACCCACAAGAAAAGCCAGGTCCCCTGACTTGGGTCAGCTGGAACAGTCTAGAAAGCAAGCATCTGGGCAGTGGTTCTTAACCCTGGCTGCACATAGGGAATGTTTGAAAAACCCCGGCCCTTGAGTCAGGATCTCTGCAGCAGAGGGGAGAGCTGCTCAGATCCAGAGCTGCTCAAATTGTTGCAGTGTCTGGCCGTGGTTGGAATCACTGACAGCCTTCACTGTGCATCAGAATCTCCCTGGGCACTCGCCTTGCCCCAGCCCAGACCTGTGAAATCAGCGTGGGACAGAGTAGGCAGGGCATCTGTGTTTTTTCACAGGTTTCCTGGGTGATTCTAATGTACATATAATGTTGAGAACCCTTGACCCTGTCACTTGGATATATTTGCCTTGGCTTCTAAAGTAGGTCTGAGTCCTGGTGGGTCAGTGCTGATTAGAGATTGATCAGAAGGGTGACCCAGGTGCAGCTTGAAACCCTTCTCGTGAAGCAGCGATTGTTTGATGACTCTCTGCCACTCTTGGGGGCACAGAGAATAGAAATAAGAGCAGTTTCAGAGTGTCTTACAGAACGCCATCCTACAGTACCCACAGTGTCCTGCTGTCAGGGCGCCTACCTGGCTGGGTGGGGCCGAGTGGCCCTTTACCTGGGCTCCTGACTCCTGGCGACCACCCTCACCCTCCAGGGCTCTTCTGAGCCTCTCTGTCGTGAACACCGAATAAGAATGATGAACTTGGAAGACGTATTCTGATCATTTAACTGCTCAACTTAGTGGTATGGTCAGAGGATAAAGGGACTCGAGTGCCAGCCTGAGGGGTTCTGATTGCACACAACGAGAAATCATTCAGTTCTTCGTGTAACAAGTATTTACCAAGGGTCTGTTTTGTACCAAGCATTGTGCAAGGACTTGAGGACATCATGGTGAGTAAAACCAACCTCTCAGGCTTACTCTCCCTGAGGAGACAGGCAGTAGACTGGTGAAGAAGTACACGACTAACTTGTAATATGGGTTAGGATGGGAACAATTTTCATGCAAGGATAGGAAATAATGTTGGGGGGGGTGGTCCTCATGGTCTCTCCGAGGTGACAAGGAACCTAGTCTTGCAGGATGATAGGGAGCCTGACATGTAATACATGGAAGGGAGAAGGGGTGGCATGTGCAAAGGCCCTGAGGCATGCTTGGTGTGTTTGAGAAACAAGGAAGCCAGAGTGGTTGCAGAAGGAGAGCAAGGGGGAGTGTGATGAGGGCCGAGGGTAGCAGGGCCCAGGCACAAGGGGCTGTGATAAAGAATCCAGTTCTTCAGCAGGAGGGCCGCATCGGGGTTTGAGTGATGGGACGTGAGAAGAACATGGAATATCATCTGCATTTTGAAGATGTGGGCTTGGAGTTTGAACTCCCATGTGGCCTGGGGCAAGTCACCTCCCCCTGGGGCCCCCAGTTTTCCTTTGTGGGAGGATTGGCCACATGGTCCTTGTCTAGCTATGTCTAGTGAGGTGTCCTGGGAGCCTCCAGCTGTCTGTACATAAACTGAAGATAAAGAAGTGCCCACTACTGGCGTGGCCGTGACACTGAAAACGCTTTGGAATCTGTGTCACCGTCATTTGTTGATAATTGAGTGAAGTTGTCGCTCTTCTTGACTCAGCTGTCGTCCCCAGGGCAGGCGACCCGTAAATACTGATTTACCGAGGCTGAGCCGGCCTTATTTCAAGCTATCCCAGGAGAAATGTGTAAAGTGGCTGTGGGGTGGGGGCGGGAGGGTGGGCTGGAGGCACTGTGGTTGTGGAGCTGGTGGCTGACAGTGGCTGGGGTGAGGGCGGGCGCTGGGCAGGTGTCGTATTTTATGAATGATTTCCTGACAGGTAGAGAGTCTGACTCAGCTGGCAGCCTCCCGTGGGTTGGTGTGTGGGGCCTGCTTTTCCGGAGCCAAATGCTAATCTGCCGGGGGCAGCTGGCTCCAGGGAAGGAAGGGCCTCCAGCTCGGTGGGCTGGGGAGGGCAACTGTGCATCTTTGGCGGTTTTTCTCCCCCAGAGCTTTTCTTAGCTTGTCCGGGGTGGGCTGTGGGGAGGGAGCAGGACTCACCCGGTCTCTCTCCTCCTCCTCCTCTTCCTTTTCCTTCCCCCCATTTCCTCCCCTCCACACTCCTCCTCAGAGGCCTGCTGTCAGCAGCTTTCAGCTCCACTGCCCGCCTCGCTGCCTGCAGCAGATGTGCGCCCACCCGTAGGAGGGGTGAAGGGGTGAAGGCTGCTCCCCAAGAACCCCTCCACCCAGCAGCCCCTGCAGTCGGGAGGCTCTTGGGGGGTGGGGCTGGGGGCCAAGCTCTCAGAAAACTGGGGCAGCACTGAGGAGGAATTCTGCCCCGAGAATTCCATCCATCTCTCTACCATCCTCCCCGCCCCCACCCCCACCCCGCCCACGCCATCAGAGAAACCATCCAGAGAGAAGCCCTGTGCTTGTGGCCAGCCTCGGGGAGGATTTTCAAGCCTGTCTCAAAGGCTGGCAGAGAATGTGTGTTTCTGGGTTAGGGCGTATTTGCCATCACAGAAGGAGACAGGAAGGGAGTCTGCCGAGTGTCTGACCACCTACAGGGCATCAGGAAAGCCTGTCAGGGGCCCAGGAGGAGCTTTCCATCCCAGGAACACCTTATTTCACTGAATTCTTACTACAATGTTAAGAAGCACCTATTATTTTCCCCATTTTACAGATGAGGAAATAGGCTCAGAAAGGAAATGCACTTGCCCAAAGTCACAC
Organism: Eubalaena glacialis; assembly: GCF_028564815.1. NCBI lineage: Eukaryota > Metazoa > Chordata > Mammalia > Artiodactyla > Balaenidae > Eubalaena > Eubalaena glacialis. The sequence goes on from NC_083728.1 coordinate 26,903,433, forward strand.
AGCAATTAAGTGGGGGAGTGAGGCTTCAAACCAGTCTGCCCAGCCCCAAAGCCATTCCTTACACTTCACTTCTGGCCTCTTGGAGAGAAAGCCTGTGAAGAAAGTGAATTGGGAGGAAGGGTCCCTCTTATTGGTGAGAAGTGGGGGATGGGGGAGTCAGGGACTTGAGTCTAACCTGCCTTGTAATCCTGGGTAAACTGTGCCCTTTCTCTGCTCCTCTGTTAACCCCATCTGGACCAGAAGAGGTTTAAACCAGCTGCTTTTGAGATCCCTGCTCCGTGCCAGAGTTTTCCTCCTGAAACCACCTTGCCAAGGCCCAGAGTTTTGAAAGGGGCTGGACGCTGGCTGGCCTGAGAGTCTTGGCCGGCTGTGGCCACCAGGGCACCTACCTCCCTGTGGATCTTCAGCTCTCCCTGCGAGGCTCACTCAATTCAGGGAAGGAGAGGCGCTGCTGACCCCAACCCCAGCTTGGCCTGGAAGGGTTGGCGACCTTGGCCTGCCCAGGCCTCAAAGAACTGGACCCATGACCCACGTTCTGCCTCTGACCTAAGGGCTCGGGGAGATGGGACACGCACGCAAGCACGCACGCACCCACCCTGCTTCCTCCCTCTCAGGTGTTGATTAGATGGGCCTCCTGTAATCATCAACACTTGGCAATTTGCAGGCTACTGACTGCAGGCAGTGGGGGCGGAGGGGAGCAGGCAGCCTGTGGAGGGCAGAGGAAATCTAGTTGCTGAGAAGCATCTGGGTCACGGTCTCCTCCTCCCAGGCTTGTCTGCAGGCCGAGTCAGGCTTGCCCCCTGGTCCTGGTCTTTGTGTCACACCCAAGGAAGAGGCCCCACCCTGCTAGCCCAGAGCAGGCAGAGTAGCAAGGGTGGCTGGTGATGCTGGAAATAAGATGGAACCAGTTGGCAGGTTTAAACACATTGGTGCCCGGACGCCCCGTCGCTGTTACCTTGGGGGAACATCTCTGGAACCAACGTGCCAGCTTCCTCCTTCCAGACCTACCCTTACTGCCTGGGGGCCCGTGGGCAAGTCGCTCACCCCTCCTTGCCTCGGTTTCCTCATCTCTGAAATGGGGGCAATGGCTATTCTGGGGCTGTGGGAGGAGTACATGGAGCCAAGTGTGTGTTCTTGGCGCCCATGGTGAGCCAGTTGGTGACAGCCTTCGCTGCTGGGGTAGCTGTTGTTGTGGCAGGCGTGACACCTCGCCCAGCACCCCTCTTGCTGCTCTGGAATGGAGACGACCACCACCCTCGTCCCCCCCGCCCACCGACAGTGTCCTGAGGGGTCTTCCGTCTGAGCACCTGAACTGTACTTGCTTCTTTCCACGTCTGTCTCCTAGATGGTGCAGTCCTGGAATTCTGGGGCTGTGCCCTCCATAGCCGACACCCATTCTTGCTGGATGGACGTTTTGACAGTCTCAGCAGGGGGAGGACAGGAGGCAGGGCTCGTCCCGCTGGGACTCCTCTGCACTGCCCCCTCTACCTGGGTTCTTCTTCCAGGTGGTGTGGCCACTTAAGAAACCCTGTAGCACCAGGAGAAGCAGAATGCTGGCCTTGGGAAGGAGCCGAGCCGGGCTGGCCGGGCTGCAGCTCATGCAGTTCCTCTTCCTTTCACACCTGCCACATCCTGAGCGGTGGTTTCTGTTCCTTTGTGAGAGCTGATAAACCTGCGAGCCGCTCCCATCGCACCTCCCCCAGCTTAGCTTTCTATAAGGCCCCAAACCTCGGAGGTGCCTGGTATGTGGTTGCTGGATACCTGCTCATGGGGTGGAGTTTTCTTCCCCAGGCACCAACAAGGTAGAGAGGAGAGCCGGTTAAGTAACAGCCCCCAAATCACCGAAGACATCCTGAAATGCAGCTCTGCCGGCTTCCGCCCTTGAGGTGTGAAGTACTGAGCTTGCAGGGACACAGATCAGAGGTGAAATCGGGGTGAGGAGCTGGGTTCAGAGCTCTTTGGGGGCGCACAATGCTCTCAGCACCTACAAGCCCCCGCATCTTGGTGGCAGCTCTAATCAGCAGGTAGCAGTGAGGGCCAGGACCGACCGTGGGTACAGATGCAGCTGCTGCACGGCTGGGCTGACTCTGCCTGTTGGGCTACACTTGGGGAGCCTTTTGTGTGGCCTAGGGCAGTGTCAGTACAGCCTATACACTCTCTGAGCCCCTGCTGTTTTGCAGGCATCCTGGAGATGCCGAGATCCAATTCAACAAACGCTCCTGAGCATCTACTACACACCAGGCACTGGTCCTCTGAGGTGGCTGATGCAGCCCTGCCCTGGGAAACCCCAGGGTGGACACAGGACCCGATGCAGGTGATTCAGAACCATTTGAAGAGCGGGTTGGGTACCTTGAGTGGGGACAGTTAGGAAGGGAGCAGCCAACTAGCCACGGGGCCGTGCGCGCATCACCTGGTCCTGTGCCTCAGTTTCCCCATCTGTCAGGCCGTCCTGCACGATCCAGCCCCTGCTTCTCCTGTTGTGTCGTGTCTTGACAGCCTCTCCGTCGACCCCTCTGCTGCTCTGGCCTCCTGAGGCCTCCGGGGCCAACTCCTCCTCGTTAGGCAAGTCTCAGCTCAAGTTGTCATCTCCTCCCAGGGGCCTTCCCTGACCACCGAGCCTCTGCCTCCTCCCACCCCACTGTTCTTATGACACTTGCGTCAGGTGCAGCAGTATGTTTATGTGCTGCCCCTTGTCTTGTCTTTCTCTGCCTAGCCCAGAACTTGGCACCGAATAAATATTTGTTGAATGAATGTGCTAGATCCCGTGGGGCCTTGCTCACCACGCCAAGTGCTGCAAGGTGGGAAAGGCTGGAAGGATTTTAAATGAAGCAGGAACAACAGGACCACAATTGTGTTGTTAAAGAGCTTTCCTGTCACCCAGTGAGGGGTGAGGAGAGAGGGAGCTGGGAGACCAGACTAGAGGCTGTCACTGCCTCTTTTCTCTTTCCGCCCTCCTCCTCCAGGCTTCACCTCTTCTGAAATGGATCTTTTTCAGCTCAGAGTGCAGTACCTCATGAACTGTCATTGTAAGCAGCCTGGAGGCCAGGAAAAAGATTCTTAATTCTTTTTTCCTCCTTGAAAGACGAGCTTAATGAAAAACTACTGCACTGAGGGTAGAGAAACTGAGCTGAGAGGGGCCCGGGGATCCTCTAGATGGGGAAACAAGGCCTAGAGAGAGGCCCTCCCAGGGCCGGAAACGGGCCAGGAGCGGCCCTGTGCCCCCAGGGTGGGTGCCTGACGCACAGTGTGATTGAGAAATGAGGGACGGGAAGGGAGGGATGGTGCTGCAGGAGGCACACCGAGCCTTTGGGGGAGGGGCAGGAGGAAGGCCCCTTGGGCACCTGGAAACTCAGGCGGAGTAGCTCGTGGGCATCCCGGCTGGCCACGCAGTGGGGGGCGGTGCCTAGCAGAGGACGTGGGGTGGGAAGGAGCCTGGGGGTTCATGACTTTATCTTAGCCCCTCGGGTAAGGGGAGGAATCCTTGCCTGGACTCCTTGGGGGGTGTGTGCGGAGGGTGGGGAAACATGGCCCACCAGGAGGGCCCCAAACCTGCAGCAGACAGAGACCAGGAGGATAAGTGGCAGGCTCCCAGCAGACGGAAGGAGGGATTGGGTCCAGGGACATGGCATCACGAAAATGCAGAGAGAGGAGGCAGCAGGAGAGGTTAGAGGGCTGAGCCCAAGGCTGGGGCTTAGCTCACTGACTTTATTTGGGTTACCCTGGGCCCCAGGTTCTCTCCTCCGGGCCATTGGATATTTTGCGGCCTGGGCTGTGCCAACCTCGGTTTCCCCACCTGTTCACAGGAATAACAAGATCCGTAGCATCCATTTGTCATGAAGCCCATGAAAGACATTGCACAAGTCAAGTTCCGAATTCTAACAAACTGAATTCTGACCGGGGAGCTTTGAGAGATGAAGATCTGGACAGAAATAAGCCCAGCAGAACAATATTAGAATGTAAGAGTTAAAATTGCCTTTTTTTTTTTTTTTTGGGTAAGGGGAGTCGTTTATGAGGAAGGGCAGAGAGGACACAAAACACGTAGATATTGTCTGTAACAAAAGCTCCCAGGGTGCGATGAAGTAAGACTGGCACGTCCTTTGAGAAGAACTGGGTTTTGTCATTTTTGTCCTTTAAATCCAGGGGCTCTGGGCTAACCTGATTGAGACACTGACCCAAGGGCGCCTCCTGGTGGTCAGTTCTAAAAATACTGAAAATTCTCCCACTTGCTTTTTTCTCCCTTATTAAAACAATGTATTGTACTTTTCTTTCGGACAAGTTCCTAGAAGCACAAGGGCTGGGTTGGTGGATGCTAGCATTTTGCATGTAGGCAGGTGATATCTAAGTCTCTTTCCAAAATAGTTTGCACCAATTTGCACTCCCTTTTTGGTTCAGATAAACATGAACACCAAGATGAGACGGGGTGGGGGGACTTCACTTCACCCACAGCATTCTGTCCATAAAATGAAAGGGCTGGATTTTTTTAAAAAAAGAAACAAAGGGACTTCCCTGGGGGTCCAGTGGTTAAGACTTTGCCCTTCCACTGCCGGGTGCCTGGGTTCAGTCCCTGGTTGGGGAACTAAGATCACGCGTGCTGCACGGTGTGGCAAACAAACAAACAAACAAACAAATACATACATACATACATACATACATACATACATACATACAAACAAAGTAAGGAAACCAATCTTCTCTGAACAGCGTGATCCCTGCTTTGTGCTCAGAGGTGGGTGAGCTGAGCCAGCAAAGGCTGGGAGAGGCTTGCCAGGCGGGGACCTGCCCAAGGTCACACAGCCAGTGGGTCTTCCCGAGCCTGTCTGATCTCCAAACCCTTGGCTGCCCCACAGCCTCACCCTCCTCCCCAGCTTCTTCATTCATTCCACCGACAAACAGTTCTTGCGTGGTTACCGGGGTCAGGCTCCCTGCACCATGTAGGGGACGCCACAGGAGCAAAAGCAGATGTGTCCCTGCGCACTTGAAGAATCTCACAAATAAACGCCTACTTGCAAACGGAGCCAAATGGCCGGGGCAAGAGGCACAGATGAGTGCAGGGTGAGGGGAGCCTACAGCTGGCCAGCCTGTCTTTATTCTGAGGGCACCGGGTGACCGTGAGGGGTTTTAAGCAGGGGAGGGAGTTACTGGGTGAAAATCAAGCAGAAGGACCAGTGTGTGCTTTTGAAGCTACCATCTGTCTGTCACATGTCCCTCGGTGCCCCACCTGGGCCTCTGGGCCTCGGGGACCGGCGGTGGCTGCCATGTGGGGAGCGTATGGCCGTTGAGCCCACCTCCGGCAGCCAGGTCTGAAGAGCCGGCCACTTCCGCCTTCTGCTCTCCCTGTGGTTGGCTGCTGGGGCTGAGACACCTCGGGCCGGCGCGGAGGGGAGCGGGTGGAGGGAGCGGGGCTGGCCCAGGAGGGGCCGGGGCCTCCCGACTCCCAGCTTGTCTGTGGTTCTGAGGGCCCGGCTCAGCCTCTTCCTGCCACTCGTCCCAGCCCTGGGCCTTATTGGGAGGGAATCTTTCCAGGGCTTCTCCCCACCTCCACCCCCACCCCCTGCTGCCTCTCCCCACCCTCCCCCAGGCTGTGAGGGGGGACAGAGAGGTACCCAGTCCTCGAGACAGAGGGGTCTTGGGGCTGGGGGGGCTTCTCTTAGGGACACTCCTTCCATATGGTTTCCATTCTTCCCTTCCTAAGCCCTTCAGGTCTCCTGGGCCCGATGCCAACGTTGCCTCCCCAGGTCCAGTCAGAATGCACTTTCCACCCAACAGTGTGTGCCAGGCCCCTACCCGGTGCCAGTACCAGTTAGATGGGGGTGGGGACAGAGGGGTGGGACGCATCCTGCCCTCCGCAGCTCACAGTCCAGTGGGAAGATGCAGAGCCAGCCCCAAATAAGTGAAAGAAGCATTCTTCTAGAACTGTGTGTGCAAAGTGCTGTGGGCTTGAAGGAAGAAGGGGGGGGGCGCGGGGCGGTGGTCAGAGGAGGAAGTGTCCATGGCTTCCTCCCCTGGACTTCCAGACGCAAGGTCTAGTGTGATGAGAAATGGGCAGGGGCGGGGGCAGGGGCGAGCAGAAAGCAAGACACACACACACACACACACACACACACACACACACACACACACACACACACACCCTGTGGTCTGTTTCCCCCACAAAACTAAAGCTATTTAATTTGAAGGACTATTCTTTATTCTGAGATGATAGCTTTCCTGTTTTTTGGTGTTCTGATGTCCTTTCCAGAAGGTACTTTGTTTGGTTTTTTATTGTGGTTAAAGAGGACATAACATGAGTTCCACTCGCATAACAAAATGTTAAGTGTATGGCACAGTATTGTTAGCTAGATGCCCAGCGCTGTACAGCAGATCCCTAGAACTTATTCCTCTTGCATAACTGAAACTCTACCCCCATTGAATAGCAACTCCCCATCTCCTCCTCCCCCCAGCCCTTGGCAACCACCCTTCTACTTTCTCTTTCTATGAATTTAACTGTTCTAGATACCTCATATAAGTGGAATCATGCAGTATTTGTCCTTCTGTGACTAGCTGATTTCACTTAGCATGTCCTCATGTTTTCATCTGTGTTGTAGCATAAGACAAGATATTCTTTTTCATGGCTGAATAACAAACATTTCTTTGTATGTATATACCACATTTTCTTTACTTTCATCCGTCCATCAATGGACATATAGGTTGTTTCCAATTCCATTGCAATGCTGCAGTCAACATGGGAATGCAAATATATTTTTGAGATCCTGATTTCAGTTCTTTTGGATATATACCCAGAAGTGGGATTGCTAGATCATATGATATTCAGTTTATTTTGAGGAACCTCCATACTGTTTTCCCTAACAGCTGCACCATTTTACATTCCCACCAACATGCACAAGGTTTCTCTTTTTTATATCCTCCAACACTTGTTAATTCTTGTCTTTTTGATATTAGCCATTCTAACATGTGTGAGGTGATATATTGTAGTTTTGATTTGCATTTACCTGATGATTAAGGATGTTGAGCACCTTTTCACTTGCTTGTTGGCCATCTGTGTTTCTTCTTTGGAGAAAAGTCTGTTCAGATCCTTTGCCCATTTTTTAATTTGGTTATTTGGGTTTTTGCTATTGAGTTGTAGGAGTTCCTTATATATTAACTTCTTATCATGTGTATAGTTTGCAAATTTATGGTTTGCAAATATTTTTTCCCATTCTGTAGGTTGCCTTTTTGTTGATTGTTTCTTTTGCTGTGCAGAAGCTTTTTAGTTTGATATAGACCCACTTGTCTATTTTTGCTTTTGTTGCCTGTGCTTTTGGTGTCATATCCAAGAAATCATTGCCAAGACCATTGTTATGAAACTTTTCCCCTGTGTTTTCTTCTAAGAGTCTTATAGTTTCAGATCTTACATTTACATCTTCAATCCATTTTGAGTTGACTTTTGTGTAGGGTGGAAGATAAGGGTCCAGTTTCATTCTTTTGCCCATGGATATCCAGTTTTCCCAGCACCATTTGTTGTTTGGTTTTAAAGGCCTTCTTTGGCAGAATAACAAATTTTCAGTCCTTTGCAAGTTCCCTAAAGTTTCTTTAGAAATGTTGCTGGTTTATGAAATCCTGTGAACCAGACTCTCATAATTTTATTATAGTGACAGATTGTTTTTTAAAAACTAGGATTTGTGGGCCAGTATACACATGGCTCTTATGAAAAGGGTGGGTCAGTCAGGAATGTTCCAGAAAAATCTGAGCCATAGGGCCCATGTCCTTGGAGGCCACATCCCAGTCTGACTGGTAGTTCATTCCTTCTCCCCAGTCAGGCCGTGAGTGGTTTGGAGTTCGGGGCTCCACAGAGAAGGTGCTTGTTAACGTCTGTCCCCTGCCTTGCAGCCAGGAGTGCTGAGATCAGAGAGGTGAAGCCCTTTGCCTACATCACAGAGCAGCTCAGGCACAGGTGACTCAGCCTGGGGTCTCCCAGTTCTCGGGCCAGCGCTGTCTTGACTGTCCTGTTATCAGCATGTGTCTCTCTGCCTGCACTGAACAAAACCTTTCTCACCCTGTAGTCCAGAGTGGCTGACAAAGAGCTTTTTCCTTCCGAACTGGAAAGCCTTGATTTTGTAGAGATGGGGCTTGTACCAACATGGCACCTGGCACATGGGGAGAACATGGTAACTGTCTGAACAAAGGGATGGCCAGCATTTCCAATTGGGAGGTGGCTCCGTGTAAGAGCCAGAAATTAGAAAATTTAGATTCTGTTTCCTGCTCTGCCGCAGGTTTACTGTTTGACACTGGGCAGGTCCCTTCCTGTCCTTAGTTATCTCATCTGTTAACAAAAACAGCAACAATTAAGATAGATAACATGTAATGAGTGCCTCATATGTGTCAGGCACTGTGCTAACCACTTTCATAGGTATTAACCTATTTACTCTTCCCAGTCACCCCAGAGATAGAGATTATTAATGCCTCTGGAATACAGATGAGGAAACACTAGCCCAGAAGTGTTAAGTATCTTGTCCAAGGTCACACAGTTAGTTAGAGGGACAGCAGGAATTGAAACGCAGGCAGGCTGGCCCCAGAGATCATCTCATCACTAGGTGATACTGAGCATCTAGAAGATTTATCTTTTCTTGCTCAGAAATGCAGTGATTCTTTGAGACACAGAAAGTGGCAGCTGTTTCAGTTCTGGGCCTTTGGCAAACTGTTTCTGGTTGAGCGCCTGTAGGCTTTGTTAAATAGCAACCACGCAGATCTCTTCCTGGGAGGAAGGCAACTGTTAGGACAGGGTTACTTTGGAGGAATTTTGGCAGAGAGGAAGAAAAAAAAGCAGATGCGAAGTCCTGTCTCCCTGTCTCTCTACCTCTCCACGGCCTCTTCAGTGTCCCCTGCAGCTCCATCATGGCTGCCCTCAACGAGGCCCAGGCCGCCTTCAGCCCCAACCTGGGTGTCTCTCTGGCAGCTGACCTCACTCACTTGCTCCAGAGCATTCCAAGTGGTGGCCAGAGTCAACCTCTAAAGACAGCAGTGAGTCACATCACGCCCCTACTTAAAGCCCTCTCATGGCTTCCGGAAACTCCTGGAATAAATCCAAGGTGATCCCTGCCCACCTCTCTGACCTTATCTCACACCTCCTCCCCTTTGCTCACCCTCCCGTAGTCCTGTGCTGTCCTAACCAGTGGCCACTAGCCATACGGGGTTGCTGAGCCCTTGGAATACAGCCAGTCTGAATTGAGATGTGCGCATCCATGTAAAATACACACCTGATCGCGAAGCTGTAGTACAAAAAAGATGTAAAATGTCTCATTAATAATTTCTATATTGGGAATTCCCTGGCAGTCCAGTGGTTAGGACTCAGCATTTCCACTGCAGGGGGCCTGGGTTCCATCCCTGGTCAGGGAACTAAGATCCCCCGCAAGCCACATGGCATGGCCAATAATAAATAATAATAATAATTTCTATATTGATTCTACATTGAAATGTTAATATTTGAGATATATTGGGTTAAATAAGATATTAAAATGAAGTTCACCTATTTCTTTTTACTTTTTTTTTTTTACAACAATACCAATATTTATTCTGAAAAGTAATTGTATGTTCCAAGTAGCAGATATTAACAACTTCCAACACGATCTCTAGGAGTAATTCACAGTTCTGAACTATGCTTTGGAAAAGCATTTCCAGCTGTCTATGCAGGATTTATTCCTATCCCATCATTGGTAATAAGTGCACTTGTTGCTGCAGGAACTTTACATTCTTCTGCTGCAAACTTTAAGACTGTTGTGAAAGGTGTACTTTCAGGAACACTGTGTACTTTGTAAGGCAGCCTTGGGTCCAAGGTCAGTGTGATCTTAAAGGAAACTGTGGTGGAACCAGCCTGGACAGAGACCCCATGCCAACTCCCTCTTTTTACTTTTTTATTGTGGCTACTAGAAAATTGTAAATTGCATGTGTGGCTTGCATTCTATTCCTATTGGACTGTGCTGCCCTAGCCACACTGGCTTTCCTTCAGTTACTGGACGGTGCCCAGCTCTTCCCAGCCCCAGGCCGCAGGCCCCTGCATCCCTCCTCCCGCAGCTCTTCTCCACCCCCTCTCAGTTGCCCTGCCCCCACCCCCGACTCCCGCTGCACCTCCGTTACACAATCACGGAGAACCCTTCTGTTTGCACGTTTGTTATCTTTTTTCCTCCTGGATGGACTGCAGGCTCCTGAGGATCTGCTCTTGGTCCAGTACCTGGTTCCGCGTTGGCCGGAAAAGGCCTGTGGTCAGTCAGAGGCCTGGGGGAGGGAAGGATGGGAACCGGCTCACATTCCTCCTCCTGAAGCCAAGGTGTCGGGGAGGGGGCAGGGGGCGGGTCTTAGGCCAGAAGGCTCCACCTGCTGTTGGCCAGGGCTTAGCAGAAGCAGGAGTAGGTAATCAGCAGCTCTGAGCGGAACACACGGGCTACAAGGGGCTTTGGGCTTTTCGTGGGGTCCTGGGAACCTGCTATTTGGGTACAACCAGGGCTGCAGAGCCTCCCAGGCTTCATGAGAACTCGTTTGCCAGCTGGGCTGGCTGCCACTGTCTGCCAGGCCCTAGGGAAACGCCAGGGCAGCCCAGGTGGACTTGAGCTTTGCTGGTGCGCCCCAGGGTCCATCTCGGCCCTGCTGCTCACCAGCACGGTGACCTTGACAGGTCACTCAGCTCCCCTCCAAATGAGCATCAGCTCACTGCCTGGGGCCGGTGAGGACCAGAGGGAGGGACGTGTGTCTCCAGCACCGATGCGGCACCGTGTGGGAACACACATATGTGCAGGCCACCCCGACGTCCTTGTGACCAACGCTCCCTCCATGCCAGCAGCCACCTTTGCAGGGCGCTGGCCACGATGGGGACAGAAGCAGTGCCTGGCCTCAGTTCCTGAGCAAGCCCCCCACACCTCCCGATACGGGAGGACCACCAGGTCACCACCTCGTTCTGTGTTTTCACCCCGAGGACCCTGACTTTGGAAGGATCTGGAGGAGGCAGAGGTACCACCATTTCTGTGAAGAAGGCATGTGGGTTCTAATTGGCCACAAGCTCAGAGTGAGCCCACGGATGACCTGATTGCTAAAATAGTCCAGGAGGAAGGCAGAAGCTTCCAGAACCGGGAGCGGGTGGGGTGGCCGAAAGGAAGTGAGGGCATCGTTTTGGAACTGGCCCAACTCTGCGGCCAGCTCTGGAGAGCAGGGAGCCCCCTCTCTCTGGAAACCTCCGCTAGTCCAGCCCCAGTGGGTGAGAACAGGGTGGGGCAAAATCAGGTGCCAGCCAGAGGGGGGGCTGGGTCCATGGGGGTGGTGGCGAATGCTGCATTCTGACTCTCCAGCCTTTTCCAAACACTGCTCTTGAGTGAATCCAGACAGCTTTTCTAAGACAGGGCCAGTGCCCCCGGGCCTTTGCCTCTCAGGTTAGAAGCAGCCCAGAGCGTTGGGGCTGGAAGGGCCCCGGAGACCAGGTGGGACGGGCGCTCCAGTCCCACATGGGGAAGCTGGGAGCCTGCCCGGGGCCCGCGGTGAGAAGGTGACAGAGGCCAGCTCTCCTTCAGCCCTCCCGCTGCGCTCAGCGGCTCCGAAAGGGATGCAAAGAACAAAGAAGATGGCTTTTCTCATACAGTAGATAATGAATGTTTTGATTCTCAGCCCTAGAGAGGATCATCTCCCAGAGTCCCCAGCCAGGAAATTTACATACTGCAGTTGACCCTTCCAGAGGGCCTGGGGCGGGGCCTGGGCTCCAAGAGGGCAGTGGCCCCTCGCTGGTTCCTCCACGGGCAGGGATGGCTGGTGAACCCCATGATCTCCGGCCAGGCCAGGCCGGCCAGCGAGGACAGAGCCCAGCGGCCCCCAGCTTGGTGTGGAGGGAGGGGCAGGTAGGGAGGGGAAGCTTGGGCAAGAGCAACCCCCGACTCTGCTTTTCTGTTTTATGTCTAATTATAAAAGCAATTCATACTCATTGTAAAATTGGGGAACTACAGAAAGGTAGAAGGGAGAAAATGAAAGTCATCTGTCATCTCAGTGCCCAGAGATAATGCCGTCAGTATTTTGTTGTATTTCTCTCTAGTCCTGTTTTTCTGCACGGATCATACGTGTGTATCTAAGTGTGTGTTTTAACTGTAATCATACTCTACAGCTGCCTTCCCTCTCCCCACCCCCACGTTACATCGTATTGTGAACACTTTCTCACAGCATTCAAATTTTCTTTGAAGTTATTTAATGGCTGTATAATATTCTATTAAGAATTTATTTAGCCATTCTCCTATTTTTTAAATTCTCCTATTTTCACTCTTTTTTTACCAAAGGAATTTGGCAGTTTTAAAACTTCCACTTAAAAATATACATCCATCTTTTTGGCTGTGGTTCTGGGGCATCCTGTCTGCTATTCATACTGAGAGGCACCCCTTGGTTTAACATCTCCAGGTGACGGCAAAGGTCGTGCATTTGGAAGAAACAAAAAATAAACCCCAGCACCCCACCGGGGAGGCTGAGGCAGAGAGTTTTCATGCTGTGCCCCCAGTGGAGTGCCATTCACATCACCAGCGCGGTGTGTGGATGTGCCCATCCTCCGGGCAGCGTCCTGGGGTGCGAGCTGGAGGAAAGGGAAAGGACCGTTCGCCTGTGCACACTCTGCTTGGGATGAGTTGACGTGTGATCTTGGGCAAGTCCTCTCACAGCTCCGTTTCACCCTCCCTAGGCTGTAATGTGGACCTGATGCTAGAGTGGCTAGAATCGAATGCCATAAAGCTGCCTCTGACCCAGTATTGCCTCACTGGGGAGCAAAGGAACAAAGGCCTGGTAGGGCCTGGGTGGCCTCAGCAAGTGACCTTTGCCCTGTAAGAGCCGTGGTGCCCCTCCCAGCTCTGAGATTCTCTGCCGTGTCCCCAGCCCCAGGAGTCTGTGGCTACATCCTGAATGGCTGGCCCTTGGCCTTCCAGTTGTCCAAACTGGATGACTCCAGACCCCTTTGAATATCTCTGGCCTCCCAGGGCCCTGATTTAGTCCCTAGCAAGGCACTCATCGGGTTTCCTGTCCTTCCCGGATCCCTGCTCAACAGCCCGGAACCAGGCCCCAATATGACTCATGGAGAACCCCTAGGTCTGCTGCATCCCCCAGCCCTTTCTGAGAAATTTCCTGTTGTATTCAGGGCTCAGGGGTCATGCAAGCAGGGTTTCTGGAGGTTCAAGGCTGGACACCTCTAGAATGTACGCCTCAGGAGGGCAGGAGCCTTGTGCTTCTCACTCACTTGGTGCCCTCAGTGCCCAGCACTGGTCCTGGCCTACAGTAGACCCTCAGTAAATACTAGCCACCAAGGCCAGTGGGGGCCTCTGACTGCCTCAGTTCTCCTTTCCATCCTGCCCTGCTAGGCCATGAGCTCTGGGAGAGCAGAGATCAGCCAGGTTTACCTGAGTCCTCAATGCCCAGCAAAAACACTGGCATGTGGAGATGGTCCACGAATGTGTAAAGGAACAGAGAACGGATGGATCAATGAGTAAATTATGTCCTGAGAGAGTCAGAGCTCACGATACAGGCCCTCCCTTACTCCCCACCTCCCCTCCACGTGGGTCTCTTCCCTCCCACCGAAGGGTCCTGAATGGTCCCTTCCTCTGTCCCTCCTTGGTGGAAACTGAAGCTTCCTGGCTCTGTGACTTTGGACAAGTCACTCAACCTCTCTGAGCCTCCATTGCCTTTCCTGAAAGTGTGGTGAGGCTTTGGTGGTTAGCGCAGTCGGTGCCCAGCAAGTAAGTGGTGGGCACTCGAGAAGCGGCCCCTCTTGTTGGCGGTGGCCTGGCCTCTGTACGTGGTGTGAGCCCCCCGACGTGAGCTGGCTGACTGTTGACGGATGGAGGTGCAGGGGATGATCTTGGGCTGAGGCCACGGAGGGTTCTGGATCCCATGAGACCTGGCAGCTGTCCCTGGCACTTCGCCCTTGGCTCTGTCATTGGGTGTCCTTTCTCCTGCTGGGAAGGCACACGCTGTGGCTGGGGAGCTCGGCCAGGAGGGGGCCCAGCTCCTCTGGAGAGCTGCTCTCTTGTCTCCCCTCAGCGGGAAAGGGGCTGGCCACCCTGCCTCCGGGGCCCCCACGCCAGCTGCCCCACGCAGGGCAGGAGCAGCAGCTGCGTAATGGAAGCCCCGGGCCCCCTCGGCCTGTCACTCAACTCTCTGGGCCTCCAGACTTTAAAATGGGGGGAAATACAGTCGGACGGAAGATTTACAGGCCTGCTGAAAGCAGCAAATGAGAGGGTGTCTCTGAGAGCACTTTGGCCGCTGTCATGCACGCTCCTGAGGTTATAGTACAGTCACTAGCTTGACTAGTAGCCAGTCCGCAGGGGTGGGAACACGCCCACCGCCCCTCAAAGCTGGGAGAGGCCGCCTGGCCCTGCCGCAGTTGCTGTGGGGCGTGGGGAGCTGACCACCTCCCTCAGCTTCAGCATCCTCATCTGCCAAATGAGGGCAGCCCCCTCCCAGGGTTCCTGCGAGGAGTCACTGAGGCCCTGCACGCGAGGGGTCTGGCTAAGTCCAGCCTCAGAGATAGTGACTGCTCCAGGGGCCTCCCCGACCTCACTTTGCCCACCTGTAATATGAAGATGATGATCCCCCCCCATCCTTCAGGTCATCCGAGGCCTCAAACGAACCACGAAACCCACCTAGCATGAGTGCCCGGCATGTAGAAAGTGCTCATTTAGCTATTATTATGCGTTTTTTGCTGGTGGTAGCAAAGGCAGCCAGGGTGAGAAGCTGCCCCCCGCCTCACCCCTGCCTCGCCTGCCCTCTGCCTGGGCTTCTCATCCTCGGCCCACGATAGGAGACTTGGACAGATGGGAGCAGAGTGACCTCCATCGAGCTTGCCAGGCCAAACTGCGTTCCCAGCATCTTTGGAGCATGAGGCCAGCGGGATGGCTGTACAGCAGCTGCCGCCAGCAACCCGAAGGGGGCCGAGTCTCCAGGCTGGCCCTTGGGGTCTTGGCTAGGCCTGGGCACTGAGCAGGCAATGAACCCTGGTCTTCTCCTGCACAGACCCCTGTGCCATCTCCCAGCTGCTCCAAGGCCATCACAATCTACCTTTCTGCTCACACGATGCCAGAGCTCCAAGGGAATGCCCGAGACACAGCAAAAAGCTTTATTTTTTTCTGGTTGTGAAAGTAATTCTTGTTCACTGCAGAAAAAAAAAATAGAAAAATATAAATTAAGAGCACCCCAAATTTCAAACTTCCAAGTGTTTTTCTGTGTATACACATATAGATAGAGACTGTTTTTACAAGAATGGAATCCTATGACACTTGCTTTTAAAAAAATTGGAATGAGTATACTTTTTTTTTTTTTAATTAATTAATTTATTTATTTTTGGTTGTGTTGGGTCCTCGTTTCTGTGCGAGGGCTTTCTCTAGTTGTGGCAAGCGGGGGCCACTCTTCATCGCGGTGCGCGGGCCTATCACTATCGTGGCCTCTCTTGTTGCGGAGCACAGGCTCCAGACTCGCAGGCTCAGTAGTTGTGGCTCACGGGCCTAGTTGCTTCGCGGCATGTGGGATCTTCCCAGACCAGGGCTCGAACCCGTGTCCCCTGCATTGGCAGGCAGATTCTCAACCACTGCGCCACCAGGGAAGCCCTGGAATGAGTATACTTTATTTTTTAAATCTTTTTATTGTAAAATATGACACATACAGAAAGACCACATAAAATGATTGCTCAACTCGACATATTATGAGGCAAACACCCTTGGACCCACTGCCCGGGTGAAGAACTCTGCCATCACCGCCCCCCCCCCCCGCCCCCGAGAAGCTGTCAGTGTGCCCCATCTTAGTCATACTCCCTACCTCCCCCCAAAAGTTTCCATTATCTGGATTTTTAAGATAATCATTTTCTGGCTCGTTATCACTCAAGTGTGCATCCCTAGATGCTATAATTTTGTCTTTTAAAAAACCTCTCTTTTATGTCCCTTTAATCTACAGGTTTATTTTTGTAACTTGCTTTAAAAAAAAAAAAACAAAAAAACTTGGCCGTGTATCTTGGACCTTGTCCATGTGATTCTCATTTTTAATGAGTCCATTGTTCCGTCCCAGGGATGAATATAACCGACTCATTCCCCTACTGATGGACACTTAGGTTATTCTCACACTTTTACATACAATACTATGATGGAAAGCTTTATGCATATGTTTTCGTGTACTTGAATGATTCCTAGAAGGAATTTCTAGAAGTGGAGTCTCGGGTCCAAAGAACAGGCTCTTTTTTGAGAAATGATCCACATACCATATAATTCACCCATTTAAAGCATACAATTCAGTGTTTTTTCGTATATTCTGAGTTGTGCAACCATCACCACAATCAATTTTAGAATATTTTCATCATCCCATAAAGAACCCCAAACCCATTTTCCCCCATCCTCTCTCCCAGCTCTAGGCAACCACTGCTATAAAGGACTGTCTTCTTCTATTTTTTTTTTCTTTGTTTGTTTTGGTCATGCCATGTGGTTTGTGGGATCTTAATTCCCCGACCAGGGATTGAACCCGAGCCCTCAGCACTGAAAGCACAGAGTCCTAACCACCGGACTGCCAGGGAATTCCCTATAAAAGACAATCTTGGGACTTCCTTGGTAGAGCAGTGGTTAAGAATCCACCTGCCAATGCAGGGGACACGGGTTCGAGCCCTGGTCCGGGAAGATCCCACATACCGTGGAGCAAGTAAGCCCGTGAGCCACAACTATTGAGCCTGAGCTCTAGAGCCCGCGAGCCACAACTACTGAAGCCCGTGCGCCTAGAGCCTGTGCCCTGCAACAAGAGAAGCCACCTCAACGAGAAGCCTGTAAACCGCAACGAAGAGTAGCCCCCGCTCGCTGCAACTAGAGAAAGCCCGTGCGTAGCAATGAAGACCCAACGCAGCCATAAAAAAAAAAATAAATAAATTTATTTTTTTTAAAAAGGGGTTTCTTCTTTCTGTCTCTATGGATTTGTCTATTCTGGACATTTCATATAAATGTCAAACAGTGTGTGACTTTTGTGACTGACTTTCAATTAGCTTAATGTTTTCAAGGTTTATCCATGTCATAGCATGCATCAGTACTTTATTCATTTTTATTGCTGAATAATATTCCATTGCATGATTAAACCACAGTTTTTTATCCATTCATCAGTCTGGACATTTGGGTTGTTTCTGCTTTTAGCTTTTATGAATGTGAACGTTCATGTAAGTTTTTGTGCAAATGTATGTTTTCATTTCTCTTCGATATATATCTCCTAGGCATGGAATCGCTGGGTCATATGCTAATTCTGTTTAACCCTTTGAGGAACTGCCAGATGGTTTTCCAAAGTGGCTGCATCATTTTAAGTTCCTACCAGTAGTGTGTGAGGGTTCTGACTTCTCCACATCCTTGTCAACACTTGTATTATCTGTTGTTGTTGTTGTTTTTTAATAGGAAACCTAGTGGTTGCGAAGTAGTATCTTGTGGGTTTAATTTTCATTTCCCTGATGGCTAATGATATTCAGCATCTTTCGTGAGCTTATGGGCCATTTGTATATCTTCTTTGGATCAGTGTCTAGTCAGATCATTTGCCCGTTTTTAAATTAGTGTGTCTTTTATTATTGAGTTGTAAGAGTTCTTTATATAATCTGGTTATAATTCCTTATCAAATATATGAATTGCAAATATTTTCTCCCATTCTATGGGTTGTTTTTTTACTTTCTTAATGATGTTCTTTGCAGCACAAAAGTTTTTTTATATTCATGATGTCCAATTTATTTATTTTTTGTGTGTAAATTTATTTTTATTTATTTATTTATTTTTTTTTGGCTACATTGGGTCTTCATTGTTGCGCACGGGCTTTCTCTAGTTGCGGCGAGCAGGGGCCACTCTTCATTGCTGTGTGCAGGCTTCTCATTGCGGTGGCTTCTCTTGTTGCGGAGCACGGTCTCTAGGCACACGGGCTTCAGTAGTTGTGGCACATGGACTCAGTAGTTGTGGCTCACAAGCTCTAGAGCACAGGCTCAGTAGTTGTGGTGCACGGGCTTAGTTGCTCCGCGGCATGTGGGATCTTCCCGGACCAGGGCTCGAACCCCTGTCCCCTGCATTGGCAGGCGGATTCTTAACCACTGCGCCACCAGGGAAGTCCAATTTTTTTCTTTTGTTGCTGTGCTTTTGGTGTCATATTTAAGGAACTGTTGCCTAATCCTAGGGCGTGAAGATTTATGCCTATGTTTTCTTCTAACCGTTTCATAGTTTTAACTTAAACATCTAGATTCTAAGATTCATTTTGAGTAAATTTTTGGGTCTAAGATTCTAAGATTCATTTTGAGTAAATTTTTGTGTGGGGTATGAGGAAGGTGTCCAGCTTCCTTCTTTTGCATGTGGGTAACCAGTTGTCCCAGCACCATTTCTTGAAAAGACGGTCCTTTCCCCATTGAATTATCTTGGAACTTTTGTTGAAAATCAATTAACTGTAAATGTGAGGCTTTATTTATTTATTTATTTATTTAGTTGGCTACGTTGGGTCTTCGTTGCTGCGTGTGAGCTTTTTCTCTAGTTGTGGCGAGCGGGGGGCTACTCTTCGTTGTGGTGCGCGGGCTTCTCATTGTGGTGGCTTCTCTTGTTGCGGAGCATGGGTTCTAGGCGCACGGGCTTCAGCAGTTGTGCGTGGGCTTAGTAGTTGTGGTGCACATGCTTAGTTGCTCCGCAGCATGTGGGATCTTCCCAGACCAGGGATCGAACCCGTGTCCCCTGCATTGGCAGGCGGATTCTTAACCACTGCGCCACCAGGGAAGTCCCAATTATGGTTTTTTATTTTAATATTTATTTTTATTTATTTTATTTTTTTTGGCTGCATTGGGTTTTCATTGCTGCTCACGGGCTTTCTCCAGTTGCGGCGAGGGGAGGCTACTCTTCGTTGCGGTGCGCGGGCTTCTCATTGCAGTGGCTTCTCATTGCGGTGGCTTCTCTTGTTGCGGAGCACGGGCTCTCGGCGTGCTGGCTTCAGTAGTTGTGGCACGTGGGCTCAGTAGTTGCGGCTCACGGGCTTAGTTGCTCCGCAGCATGTGGGATCTTCCCGGACCAGGGCTCGATCCCATGTCCCCTGCACTGGCAGGCGGATTCTTAACCATTGCGCCACCAGGGAAGCCCTTAATTACATTTTTGAAGTGTTCTTTGCAAATGCATAGCGATGCAATTGATTTTTGTATATTCAGCTTGTATCCCACAACTGTGCAGAAATCGTTTATTAGTTCTAATATTTTTTGGTGGATTCTTCAGAATTTTCTATATACATTAGGCATCTACAAATAGTTTTACTTCTTCCTTTGCAATCTGGATGCCTTTCTTTTCTTGCCTTAGTGCCCTGGCTGGAACCTCCAGTACAATGTTGGGCAGAAATGGTGAGAGTGGACGTTCTTCTCTTGTTCTTGATCTCAGGGGGAAAGCACCCAGTCTTTCACCATTAAATGCAATACTCACTGTAGCAAGGCTCATTTTAGGATTTTCTGGAAGGTTGGCTGTTACAGCCTCACTACTAGTGTGTATGAATGGGACCCCAGTCCCCTTGCCAAAACAATAGCCCTGAGTTTAGAGGTGAGGACCCCAAGGCCAGGGAAGGGAAGTGTTGCATGCCTCATGACACGGCTGCTCAGCCGCCTTCCATCCAGCTGTCCACAGTCACTGGGGAGTCAGCCTCCTGGACACTCAACCTTCCCTCCCCTAGTAGGGATGCCTTGAGACCCACCAAGGGCAGCCACTGGTACAGAGCGAGGCCTGGGTTCTGTTCTTGGCTTGACCACTAAATTGCTGTATGATCTTGGGCATGTTGCTCCATTCCCCCTTCCCTGGGCCTCAGTGTTTCCATCTTTGCAGTGGGAGAGGTGGTCCACTCTAAAGTCCCCCAGCTCTGACCACTCACCCTTAAACCGGCAGCTGCTTCTGCCACTGCCCGGAAGGACCACCAGAGGGCGCCCCAGACCAGCATTTGGCCCAGCTCTGGTGCAGGGGGCCTTAGGGAGGCTGAAAGGCAGGGCGTGTTTTCCAGGAGCCACTAGCTTTGCTTACACAGACTTCCTTGTGGCTAGACCTACCCAAGCCATCTCCCCATTCCTATGAGCACTGATGTCTGAGAAGGGAGGACGGAGACATCGCCCCCAAGGCCAGTGACCTTGCACTCATCCCTGTCTGGTTTGGGTTGGCTGCATAAGGCCCAGGCGTCCCAGTGTCAGGGCCAACAGCCTTGAGTTTCTCAGCCTCAAAAGGTTTCCACTGTCACTAGGCCTCTTATGGCTGAGGCACCCTTCCCCCACCACATTACCCAGCAGTACAAAGCCCCTATCCTGGAGAGTGCCTGGCTGCCTAGAAGGGACACGTCACAGCCCATTTTGCATATGGATGGATTCACGATGGGGGCCCTGGACAGCGTAGTCTTGGAAACCACGACATCCAGGACCCCCAGATACCTCACGTGACAGACCCCAGAACCACAGAAATAGGCACCATAGACCTCAGGGACCACCTGGCACTTCCCAGAGCAGAGTATCTCGCCTCCTTTCTGAAGGATTCTCCTGGGAGCACCAGAGGGGCTCTATCAGGCCCTCTGAGACTCCCCTAATGCTGATTTCACCCTCCAAACAGAAGCAGAACCTTTGCTTTGCAAATCAAGCCCCAAGACAAAGCAGCATCTCCCAGCCTGTTCCCCGGAGGGATGCCGCAGCCCCCGCCCACCCGGATGCCTGCAACTTGCCTTGCATTCCATTACTTGTGTATGTTTTTTCTCTCCCCTTCCAGACCGGGCCCCCTTGAAGGCAGAGTGACTCTCCCATGCTCCTCAGTTCCCTCCGTGGCAGCTGGTTCAGGACTTGGCATCCAGTAGGAGCTCAACAGATGTCACCATGGGAATCCCTATCCCATCCTGTCTTCCCACTCAAGGACTGGGGCTGCCTCTGCCCCTCACTTAGCTGTGTGGCTTTGGGCCACTTGCTGAGCCTCTCTGAGCTTCCACTCTGTTTTCTTCTTTGCTGCTCTACTTCCCTCAGAAGATTGCCGGGGTCAGAGAGAGTGTGAGAGCCCTGGAGTGAAGGGTGACATGCTCTCCCCATGTCAAGTGCAGTTGTCCTCAGAGCACAGGGCTGCACGCGGAGGTCACATGGAGGAGAGGCAGGCGCCAGGCCACACCCTCCCGAGTGCCCCAGTTTTCAAATAACAATGGCAGTGGCAGACATTTCCTGGGCCTGTTCCATGGACCAGACACTGTGCTAAGTATCTCACCCAGATTCTCTCTCTTGATCCTCTCTGTGACCCTTCGAGTAGGCAGCATGACCATCCCCAGCTTTGCAGACAGGGAAACTGAGGCAGGCAGCAATTAGCTACGTTGCCTGAGGTCACACACTTGGCCAGTGCTGGGGCTGGGACTTGGACCCTGGTGTCTGGCCTCTGGAGCGCGTGCTTTTAGCTACTGAGCCTGCTCGGTGAAGCTGACACGGGGCAGGGATGGGCAGCCCTGGGGTCTTTTTGTCCACTCTATAGGAATCTTCAGGGGTCAGAGATCATTTGTTCTGACCTTCCCGTTTCAGCACTGGAGCACTGAGGCCAGAAAGGAGAGCTTCCCTCAGTCTCTCTCACACACCAGGCCATCTGGGGCAAAGCAGGACCCCGGCAACATCTGCCGGGGAAACTGGGTGATGCCTAAGCCCATGTAGTCTCAGAATCTATGATTCTAAAAATTATCCTGGGGCCTCATTCCCAACAGCCAGCCTCTGTTGTGGTTATACTCGTTTGCCCAACTTTGGGGTCTTGGTGGGGGGTGATAGGGAGTACTCAAAGGCTCAGAATGATGCCCACCCACCAGCCCAGACACTGGGCACCAACAGGCTCCTTCTCCCCAACGCCCAGCCCCTTATCAGGAAAGGAATTTGGGTTGGTGGGGAGGGGGAAGTCCGAGGCCCCTGGCTCCAGCAAGGTGGGTAGGAGAGATAGGGAAGTGGGGAGGGGGCCACGGGAGTCCTGCTGGGAGGGCCAGAGGCCGGAAGGGATGCCCAGAGCCAGCGTGGGGGGGTGGGGTTTGCCAAGCGCTGTCCTTGCTGGCCCGGCACTGTGACATGGTTCCAGGGCTGCTCCTGCCTTCCATCCTTGCCAGGCAAGACGCCGGCACCTTTAATTAGCAAGCAGCAGCCTCTCCCCGATTCATCACAGTCACTGTTTAATTAGCCGCACACAAGGCGCCCCTACCCCCCAGCTCTGGGTTGAGCAGCCTGCCTCTCTCACAGAGGCTGCCACCACCTCATGGTGTCCCCTGTCACCACCACCCCCCATACTTATTCTGCTCCCCAGAATGGGGGATGGGGCGGGCACGCCTGGCTGAAACCTCAAGGAGATTCTGGGCACTGAGGCTTGTATTGAAGGCATCCAGCAAACATTATTAGGGCCTCGAGTCTGCGCCAGGCTGGCGCTGGGCGGAACCCAGGCTGGACGGGGGTGGCCGCCTTGGTCCTGTGTGCCTGCTGGGGCCGGCTTTTCCCTTTGGGAGGTTTTGCTCCCACCCCACATCCGGAAAGGGACGGCCATGTCTTCCTGTTCCTCCCTGTCCCAGAGCCCAGCAGGCTCCCCCGAGAAGGCTGCATCTTCCGGGATGGAGAGGGTCCATCCTCCAACCCCACCTCCCCCAGCCGCAGATCCCGGAGGCCCAGGCCACGGGCAAAGGGCAGGGGTGGGGGAGTCTCAGCTGCGCTCTGCGTCTGCAAGGGCCCTGGGAGTCGGGGGCCCACGAGTGAGCCCACAGGCTGTGGCTGAACCGGGCACTCTGTTTCCTTGAAGCAGGGCGGGGCTGGGAGCCCTGGGAGCGACACCCCACACCCTTCCTGCAGAGCCTGGGCAGCTGCCGCCTCGGGGCAGCCAGCTGGAGGCAGGAGGCTCAGGTTCCAGCCCAGCCCTGCGCTCTGGTCCATCTGTGGCTTCAGGCAAATCAGCCACACTGGGGCCTCAGCATCCTGGCCACCGAAGGGTGCCGACCCCCAGCTCTGACGTGGACTAAGGACTTGGAAGGATCGGCATTTATTCTGGTTCCTGAGGGAAGGGCCAGAGCCCATCTGCCCTGGTGCTGACCATCTGTGTGCTCACCAAACTGCACTGGCCTCAGTTTCCCCACAAGTAGCAGCTACCTCATGGGTTGTTGTGAGGATTAAATGATTTACCATGTTTAGTGCACTCAGAACAGAGGGAGTCCTCAGTCATCATTGGCCGTTTTTGCCATTATTTCCCTTCCTTTTATCCATCAATATTTATTGCCAGGTATGAGGGCGTTGGTGGTGAGTGAGTGAGGTGACCTCCCTGCTTTCAGTTTTCCTTCCAGTGGGGGAAGCAGCTGAAAACAAGTAATAAATAAAGGAAAAGTATAATTTCATGTGAATTAAGTCTGCAGTTTAGTTAACGGTAATATATCAGTGTTAATTTCTTAGTTTTGACAGATGTACCACTGTTAGGTAATGGACTGACATTAGGAAAACTGAGTGAAGGATATACAGACACCCTTTGTACTGTCTTTGCAACTTTTCTGTGAATTTAAAATTATTCCCTAAAAATAGTTTATTCAAAATATACAATTTGGAAAAAAAAGAAAAAGAACAAAAAGGGGACTTCCCTGGCAGCCCAGTGGTTAGGACTCCATGCTTTCACTGCTGGGGGCCTTGGTTCAATTCCAGGTTGGGGAACTAAGATCCTGCAAGCTGCGTGGGCGGTGCAGCCAAAAAAAAAAGAAACAAAAAATACAATTTGGGGTAATGGTAAGTACCAGGAAGAAAATAAACAGGGGCAAGAGATAAGGGAGGGGGTGGGGGGCCATTTTAGAGAGGGTGATCCTCTCAGAGGAGGCAGCATTGGGAGAAACTGAGTGATGGGAAGATCAGGGGAAGACGGGTCAGGAGGAGGGAACCGCAGGTGCAAAGGCCTGGAGGCAGGAATTGGCTTGGGAGGTTTGCGGTCCACCTGCAGGGTTGGAGGGGGCTTCGGGGGTAGAGATGAGCTCCGAGAAGTTGGCAGCTTTCCTTCAACGTCATTTTACCCTTTTCAAAGGACAGGAGGGAGGAGGGAGACCCTGGGCTGGGAACTGTATCTGGCCCTTTCCACGAATTAGCACCTCACTTCGTCCCTACAGTCACCCTGTGGGGGAGATACCAGCATTTTCATTTACAGGTGAAATGGTGGAGGAACAGAGACTCAGCCCACGTCCTTCTCGGTAAAAGTGACAGGGCTGTGCTTGGAAGGAGACACCTCATGGCCCTTGAGGCTGTGCTGGGGACTTGCTGGGAGACATGGAGTGGGCTAAAAGGCAGGGCCTGCACAAGGCCTGGGTGTGGCTACGGAGGGGTAGGCCAAGCAGGAAGGGGGCACCCGAGAGATGGGGTCTCTGGCCAGCACAAGGCTGCATGTAAGTGCTAGGGAGCATCTTTGTACAATAGTTTTGTAATCAACTTTGGAAATAGTAATACACATTTGTAATACAAAATTCTGAAGGTACAAAACAACATATAGAGACAAGTTAAGGTCCCCCCCCACCACAGTTTCCTTCCCTCAGAGATGCCCTCTGAGACCTGTTTCTTGTGCATCTTTCCAGAGCAGCACCTTGACCACAAACAACCAGCAGTCCCCATGGGCCTGCCAGGCACCACCTGCCAGAAAGCCCTAGACGTACAGTTGTCGCTTTTAATCCTCATGCCAACCTTTGCCCTTGTGTATATATATCAATCTCTCCACTTAAAATTGGAGTAAACTGAGGCACAGACAGGTTAAATCACTTGCCCAGTGCCACACAGCTAACACAGGGTTTGAACTCAGGGACTCTCTGACAACATTGTATAGATGAAGAAACTGAGGCACAGAGAGGTTGAGTAACCAACCCCAGGTGACCCAGCAAGGAGGTGGAGGAGCCAGGACTTGAGTCTGGCAGTCTTGATCCTGAACCTGCACCCCTGAGCACTGCACTGTACTCGGAGACAGGACCCCAACTCCAGAGTCAGCCGCATCCAGGAGTGATGCCCACCACTGCTTGGCTGCCTGGCCTTGGAAAAGTCACTGTCTTCTCTGTGATCTGACTCCCCACTCAGGATGGAGAAAAGGAAGCCTGCCAATCAGACGGCTTAGGGATGAGGGAGGGTGGAGGGAGAGGCCTCTGGCGCACAGTGGCGCTTGGGATGTTGCTCTCCCCACCGTCCGATGGGCGCTTCCTGTGAAGGGCAAGGGGAAGGATGTGGCCAGGTAGGTGTTTCAGGGGGCCGGGAGCTTAAGGTGGGGTGTCCTTTCCCTGCAGCTGTGCAGACAAAGCAGATGAGAGGCCCCCCCACCTCCGGGAGCGGGATGGGTGGAGCCCTCTCCCCTGCATCCACCCTCTACCCACCCCACAGCCACACTGCTGACTGAGGAATTCTGGGGAGTCAGGAGAGGGAAAAGGGGTTTCCAGAGGTTTGTGCAGTGGGCCCAACACCCCAACCGTGGCTGTGTGCCAGGACCCTGCAAGGTGGGCGGGGCAGGATGCAGGGAAGGAGGCTGCAGCCAGGAGCCACAGGAATGACCAAGAGAAAAGGGGCCCAGCCCAGGTGCCGGCTCAGGCTGGGTTCCCAGGGGTGTGGTCCTCACGTCAGCAGGGTCGCCGCAGGCTGGTGGGCTGGCCTTCAGCTTAGCAGGCTCAGAAAACTGATTTTTCTACCTCTCCCCTGCTGTGCCCCAGGGATGATCAGAGGATTGGGGCTGAGACAGCCCAGTTCTCCAGGACATGGACCAAAAAACCCAAAGCCAGTTTCTTCATGGACAACGTGGACCACACCATTAAGGGCCAGACTACATTAGTCTCCCCTCCGATTCCCTTCCTCATACCCCAGGCCTGGGGAGCCTGGGTTAATAATGAGAGGGACCTGGGGATTGAGGTATGAAAGGCGGTGTCAAAGCATTTGTCAGTGATCTCAGCCAGGCCTCCCAGAACAGCACAGGCCGGGTGGGGATGGGGGAGCGGGGGCGCCGGGACTGGGGAGGTGAAACCCGGCTTGGGTTTGAATCCCAGCTCTGCTTCATCCCTGGTCATGTTAACTTACCACCATGAGCCTCGGTTTCCCCATGTGTAAAATGGGGTTGTTATCAGAATCGAGATCTCATCATAATGGTAGAGCTTCTTACACAAAGCACGATACGTAGTAGGTGCTCAATAAATGTTACTCTCCTCCACTGACTAGCTGATTAAGCTCATTTTCCAAACCCTACAGGCCTGGAGACGAATTTTGGTACTTGTCCTGTGTTCACGCAGCCGGCTGGGAGATGCACTTTGGTCTGCAAATGTTAGAATTGCTGAAACATTAACAGGGAGATGGGGGAGACTGCTGCATTTGAAAGTGGTGCTGTGCCTACTGATGGGGCCCGGTGGCCGCAGGGCCTCCTCTGCAAGCGCCAGGAGACTCCTGATCTGATCCGGCAGCGTATCTCCCCTGCCTGAGGCTGGGCTGGCTCAACCCACAATGGCTTCTTTTTGGCAACTACTTTTCTAGAAGTCTCCCAGAAGACACCACCTCCTGTCCTGACAATGTTCTGGGCCTTCGGTCTGGTCTGGAGCTGGAGGTGACTGCAGGGGGTGGAAGGGAGCTGAGCCAGTCCTGGGGGTGTCCGTGAGGGGGCCTTCTCTACTCGGTCCTCTCTGCCCCTGGGAGCAGGGCTGAGGGCGTGCCACAGGGGTGCAGCGCTTTCCTGTGGGCAAGTGTCAAAGTGCTAGAAAAACTGAAAGGGGATGATAATCTTTAGAAAACCTTCTGTTTCTTCTGTGAGGCAGAAATTACAAGCTAGAAATGACCTGGACCATCAATGTTTTTCCAGGAGGATGTTAAATTGATATTGGGCAGAAAAGGGTGTTCGGGACTTCCCTGGTGGTGCAGTGGTTAAGAATCCACCTGCCAATGCAGGGGACATGGGTTTGAGCCCTGGTCCGGGAAGATCCCACATGCCGCGGAGCAGCTAAGCCCGTGCACTACAACTACCGAGCCTGCGCCCTAGAGCCCGCGAGCCTAGAGCCCGTGCTCCGCAACAAGAGAAGCCACCGCAATGAGAAGCCCGCGCACGACAATGAAGAGTGGCCCCTGCTCGCCGCAACTAGAGGAAGCCCGCGCACAGCAACGAAGACCCAACACAGCCTAAAATAAATAAATTAATTAATTAATTAATGTTAAAAAATTTTTTTAAAAAAAGAAGAAAAAAAAGGGTGTTCATGGTGAAATAAATCTGGGAAACACCAACTTAACCATCCAATGCAGTTTCTTCTCTGCAGGGTTTCTCAGAGCCTTTCATGTGCATTTGTGAAGTTCTAGAGGCAGCAGCTCTGTCTACGCAGCAGGCAGACCTCTGACGATGGTGTCCTTTTCAATTGTCCTGGACCATCTCGTGAGCTTAGAGGACTATGGGTCCCACTTTGGGAAATGCCAACATAGTAAAAAACCTCTCCCTCCTCTACATATCAGAGCTGGAGGAATCTTGGGGACTCTGGAAGAATCTTGGGGAGCACGGGGTCCAAAGAAAAGGATTCGGAAGATGCTCTAGCCTTTATTTTAAAGCTAAGACTTTATCCCTATTTTCCCTATATTAATACATTTAATCTTCACAACCAACCTATAAAGTAAGGACTGTTGTCATCTTCATTTTCCAAAGGTAAACCAAGGCACAGAGAGACAAGTCCTGGTCCAGGTTCACAGCTGGCAAGTGGTGGTGCTGGGATTTGAACCCAGGCTGCCTGAGTGAGGGGCTGCTCTCGTAACCACTGCACGGTCCACCTTTACCACGAAGCCCCCAGAAGCTGCCCTGTTCTGCAGCCACGCACTTAAGCTCCTGTCTGAGGGTGAAGCTTCCTGCAAGTGGCTGGTCTCGAGTGTTCTCAGGAGACTCTGTGGCTTCTGTTTCCCAGGGTGACAGTCTTCTGGCTCTGAGTCCAGGGTGGGCGGGGATGCCCCATGGGTGAGCCATGCTTTCCAGCAGCCTGGCCCCACCAGAGGTCACGTTAAGGCCATGTTATACTCTCATTTCATTCTCAACCTGATTAGCTTCATTCCGCAGGAGAGCCTCAGAAGGGAACCAAGGCTCAGAGAGGGGAAGTAACTTGCCCAGTCACACAGCAAGGAGACGGTGAGACTGGCCCTTAAACCCAGGGAGCTGGACTCCAGAGCTGGGTGTTCAAGATAACGGTGCCCTTGGTGACAAGGCAGTGGGTCCCTGTGGCCAGGGCAGCGGCACAGGTATGGGGCCACACCCCATCAGGCCCCACTCTCCTGTCTAGCTGCCACCCCTGCACACCCACTACAGCCCCCTTCTGGACAGATATGATCTCGGATTCCCTGATAATCTCCCTGGGCCTCTTCTTCCCAGCCTCACGTGGGCCAACAGTCAGTAGCATAAAAACAGGCAGATAGGTCACCACCACCGAGGACACGAGAAGCAGTTGCCATGGTGGCCGCTCAGGGGTTTATCTCCACGTCTTGGAGCAGGGCCTCGGTAGCTTCCTCCTTCTGGGGTGCAGACTTTTTGTTCTGGGTGCTTTTTTCTCCCCCTTTAGCTCACCAGTTCCTGGAGATAGAGTTGTTTGTCTGTCTGTCCATCTGTTTACCTGGGCACCTGTCATGTGCTGGGCCCCCGCCAGGCTTGAGGGCTGTGCTGGCCCTCACCTGCCCTGAGGATGGGCAGGACTCCAGGGTGCGTCCAGAGCTCCTTGGAGGCAGGGGTACACGCCTGCAAGTGCAGGATCTATTGGTCAAGCAGGACCTGGGTTCAAATCCTACTTCCAAAAACTTAATAATAATGACACAAGTAACCCAATTTCTAAAATGGGCAAAGGATCTGAATAGACATTTCTCCAAGCAAGACATTTAAACAGTCAACAAGCACATGAAAGACCCTCAACATCATTAGCCATCAGAGACATGCAAATTCAAACCACATGAGATACCACCTCACACCCACTAGGATGGCTAGAATCAGAAAGATAATAATGCGTGTTGGTGAGGATGTAAAGAAACCATGCCCTTATCTACTGCTGGTGGGGATGTAAAATGATGCAGTCATATTGGAGAACAGTCTGGCAGTTCCTCAAAAGGTTAACATGGAGTTACCCTATGACCCAGCAATTGCACTCTGAGGTATCTACCCAAGAGAATTAAAAACACATGTCCACACAAAAAATTATACAAATGGGGCTTCCCTGGTGACGCAGTGGTTAAGAATCCGTCTGCCAGTGCAGGGGACACGGGTTCGAGCCCTGGTCCGGGAAGATCCCACATGCCGCGGAGCAACTAAGCCCGTGCGCCACAATTACTGAAGCCTGTGCACCTAGAGCCCGTGCTCCACAACAAGAGAAGCCACCGCAATGAGAAGCCCGTGCATCGCAACAAAGAGTAGCCCCCGCTCGCCGCAACTAGAGAAAGCCCGTGCACAGCAATGAAGCCCCAACGCAGCCAAAAATAAATAAATAAATAAAATTTTAAAAATTACACAAATATTAATAGCAAGCATTATTCATAGTAGCCAAAAGGTAGAAATAATCTAAATGCCTTTTGACTGATGAATTAATAAATATAATGTGGAATATTATTTAGCCATAAAAATGAATGACGCTACAACATGGGTGAAACTTGAAGACATTATCCTGAGTGAAAGAAGCCAGTCGCGAAGACCACATGGATGAATCCTTTTGTATGAATTGTCCAGAACAGGCAAATCTATAGAGGAGGTTTGGGGAAGTGGGGAGTGACAGCTAATGGGTAGGGGTTTTTTGGGAAGGGACTATGGTAATACTAGAAAACAGTGGTGATGGTTGCGTGACTCTGTGAATACACTAAAAGCCATTGAATTGGACACTAAACGGGTGAATTGTATGCTATGTGAATTATAGCTCCATAAAGCTGCTATAAAAAATTAGGAAATACACATAAGCAGAAGAAAAAAGAAAAATATTTTAAGGTCCATAATCCTATCACCTAGAGACAACCACTGTTACATTTTAATGATACTCTCCCAAATTATACTCTGTTGTCCTATGTGCTGCTTTTTCATTTAATAATATATTGTAAACATCTTTCCATGTCAATAAATATACCTCTACACGAAAACAAATCCTACTTCCACCACTCGCTGGCTGTGGGCCTTGGGGAAGCAACCTCACCGCTTAGAGCCTCGGTCTCTCCATCTGTAAGGTGGGGTAACTAACGACCCTCTGTGGAGGAAGCTGTGAGGAGGAAGGAAGGAGACCACACGCCTCTGGCACCTGTTATAGCCCCCGGCCCGAGGAAGACACTGTGGAAGCGGAGGCCCTGTCATGATTACATTTGTGCCAGCCTGGAGCGCTCCAACCAGGGGACAGCTCATTTCTCTGTGTTCTGTAACTTTTCACACATACCATGATTCAAAACATCCATACTTTGGGACTCCCCTGGTGGTCCAGTGGGTAAGACTCCACGCTCCCAATGCAGGGGGCCTGGGTTCAATCCCTGGTCAGGGAACTAGATCCCACGTGCTGCAACCAAGAAGTCTGCATGCTGCAACTAAGGAGTCCGCATGCTGCAACTAAGAAGTCTGCATGCCGCAAGTGCCGCAACGAAGATCTCACATGCCACAACTAAGATCTGGCTCAGCCAAAAACAAGAAAACAAAAAGAAATCCATACTTTAAAAGTAGGGGGGGAGCCCCTGGTGGCGCAGTTGTTGAGAGTCTGCCTGCCAATGCAGGGGACGCGGGTTCGGGCCCTAGTCTGGGAGGATCCCACGTGCCGCGGAGCGGCTGGGCCCGTGAGCCACAATTACTGAGCCTGCGCGTCTGGAGCCTGTGCTCCGCAAGGAGAGGCCGCGATAGTGAGAGGCCCGCACACCGCGATGAAGAGTGGTCCCCGCTTGCCACAACTGGAGAGGGCCCTCGCGCAGAAACGAAGACCCAACACAGCCATAAATAAATAAATAAACAAATACTTCAAAAAAAAAAAAAGTAAAAGTCTATTAATTTAAAAAAAAAAAAAAGTAGGGGGGGCAGGTCAGGGTCAGACCCTGGGAGAGCCCTGGAGGTTGTTGTGACCCTCAATGGAGAAAATCACCCTTCGGAGCACCTACCGTGAGCCTGGCCCTGGCTCGTGGTGTCTCCTTTAATCCTCGCAATGACTGTTGCCCACCCCATATGATGGAGGGGGAAATCAAGGCTTGGGGAGGGGCAGCCACTTAACCTTTTCAAACAGCTGAGGGTGGATCTGGGGGTCATTTCCAGGTTTGCTGGTTGAAAGCCTGTGTTCTTGCCGCTTCTCTGCCCTCTGATGAAGGGATGTCTTTGAAAAGGCTGAGTTGTTTGAATGAGGGAGTGTTATTACTCCCCAGACCTGGAGGGGGGCATGCAAATGGGGAAGTCACTGCTGCAAGATGTAAATCACAAGGATGTGCTGGTGTGTGCCTACTGTGCGCTGAGGCCTCCGCTGGGCCGTGGGGACACGATGGGGCCTTGAATGCAGTGTCTGCTGGAATGCGCAGGCTGGCAGGGTGGGTGGTAGGGTGGGAGCCAGAGTGGGCTGGGGCCCCAGGTCTGGGTAGGGGTTTGGGGCACAGGCTTTGGAGCCAGACAGTTGAGGTTGGAATCCCCCCTCTGCTGGTGACTTGGGCGGCTTCCTCACTGTGTGAGCTCGGTTTCCCTGTCTGTATTAGGTGGGCGTAAGAATTAGATATGTCAGAGAACCTTGAGTCACTCAGCCACCTCCTGACATGGAACGAGCTTTGGTACCACCAGGTGGGTCAGGTGGATGGATGCCGGGAGCCCAGGAGCAGTGGCCGGGAGAGGGGCTGCTGCCGGCCCAGCCTTTTCACACTGCTCTCAGGCCCACACGAAGGGCGGGAAACAGTTGCCCACTGCTTCTGTACTCATTTCCCAGGAAAGGAGAGGAAGCGGGGACACCTCCACCGAGAAGTCTGCCCCCATCTCCCCAGCCAGGCCTGCTCCCTCTGGTCCCCCCGTCCTGGGCAGCTGCTCTGCACCTCTGGAACGTGGATCCCAACCCACCTGGCGTGGGGTCTCTGTACTCCTCCCCTGCCTCTTGTCCCCCTCCCTTTGGTCACCCTCTGCACCACCCCAGGCCGGCCACCAAGTGGGACTCCACCTCTCTGAGCCTTGTTCCTTCTCGAGGGCACCGGGGTCAGCAGTGGGCTCTGGAGTGTGATTCTGACTCCCCATTTACTCACTGTGGCCCCCTGAGAAAGTTACTCGGCTTCCCCAGCCTCAGTCTCCTTATCTGCAAAGTGGGGACGACAGCTGCCCCTCAGAGACTTGAGAATTAACTGAGAAAAAACACATAAAGAGCCCAGAACCATGCTTGGGCCATAGCAAGTGTTTAACGTATGTTGGCCATGGTTACCGTGATCCTGGCCTTTTAGGGCTGTCGCAAAGTGCAGGGGGTCCTGCCCCAGAGACCCCATCCCCAAATGTCGGGTCTCTGGTCTCACACACAGCCAGACGTGATGGTTCTTCGGGTTCTTATCTTGGCCTCTGCCCCTCGTCCATGAGGCCATCAGCTTGGGCACCCTGCTTTGTACACCCCCCTCCCCACCCGCTGACGCAGTGCGTGCTGATGTCTGTCGAACAAGTTGCACAGAAAACCAAATGTGTGAGAAGGCCACAAGGCTCCACCTTTTGCAGGAAAACGCCAATTCACTCATTCATTCATTCATTCAACTAATACCTGCTGAATACCTACTATTCTAGGCTCTGGGGATACGGCAGCCAACAAGACAGACAAAACTCCTGTCCTGGTAGAGCTGACGCTCTAGTGGGAGAGACAGACCCCAGAGAAAATGAACAGTGACATATGGAGAATGTCACTTGGTGATATAGATGCTGAGGAAACTCATACAACAGGTAGGGGGAGGGGGGTACGGGGGGGTTGTCATGTGAGACAGTGCAACCAGGGAAGGCCCCACGGAGAAGGTGACATTTGAGCAAAGATTCAAAGGAGGTGATGTTATCGTTTGTTCATCCGTCTACTCATTCGTATTCATTCATTCATTCGTTCGTTCGTTCATTCCTCCGGGCAGTCAGCCAGCATCAGCAAACATTGCCTTGGGCCTGTTCGGTGGCCTTGACAGGGCGTGGGGACGTGGGCTCACCCCGAGCAGCTTACAGATGTTTTCTCCCAGCAGTGGGGCCCGACCCACCCTGTAAGAGCCATCGTGTTCTGCCAGGGACTAAGGGATCCTCAGGACACAGGACTTTCAGGGCTAAACCGGAAAGTCCTGGGCAAACCAGCACGAGCGGTCACCCTCACAGAGGCTGCCCTCGTCCCAAGAGGCTGAGGAAAAGCCAGCAAAGGCTTCTGCTTCTCTGAAGATGTGGAAGGAGAGGCCATGTGTCCATGCCAGGTAAGTGAGGTGGGCAGAGGCTCCAAGAGCCAAATGCCACAGACTGTGGGGTGCAGGCTGGTGTGGCAACAAGGCTGCCTCCCGGGGGTCAGTGATGATGAGGCCGGAAGGGACGGTGAGGCCTTGGGTGTCCGCGAAGGGGCTGCACTGACTGCGGGCAGCCGGCCTCCAAACAGGTGGGCAACTAGACTTCGGCCTTTTAGAAAGAGCGATGCTTTGCTGTGCAAGGCTCTGCGCTTGGGCAGAGGATAGAGAGGGGAGAAATACCGTGTCCGCGTTCCTTCTTTCCTTCATTCCAGTGGCCACTGAGCAACTTCCCATCCCCAGCTGAGATGTCTGCACTGGATCAGCGAGACCAGGCAAGGGAGGGAAGAAGCAAATAGTGAAGAATCTAAGTGAAGGGCGTATGGGTGTTCATCTTATTGTTTCTTGTAGGTTTAGACACTTTCAAAATAAAGTGTTGGGGGAATAAACACAAATAAATCTGGGCCCCAAATGAAGCATCTGTAGGGGTGGAGATAAAGCAGGTCCTTCCCTCCAGCAGCTCAGGGTCCACTGAGGGATCTGGGTGCGTAAACCCAGCCTTCAATGGCGTGGGCGCTCCGTGTGTGCCGGGTCCTCGGAGGAAGGAGCCTGGGAGGCAGGCTTGGGAGGCTGGGGATGTTTCACCAGAGGGAGAGGGAAAGGGAAGGCAGGCAGAGGAACGACAGAGGCAAAAGCACGGAGGCTGATGTACAGGGATGTTGGGGAACAGTGGTCTGTGCGGCTCAGTGGAGGGTTCTTGGTGGGCCGGGAGGTACGGTTCAGAGGAGGCTGGAAAGGGAAGTCGTGGCCTCAGAGAGCTTGTCTCCTAGAATCAGTCTCCGAAAATAAAAGTGAGTCTGGCCCTCTGTTGCAAAATCAGAGAACACAGGAAATTATTTTTGAAAAGGAAATACAACCCCTAGGTTAGCCCATCACCAGAGATAACCACTGTGAAGCATTCAATACGTTTCTTCCTAATATCTTCCCACATGTATGTGTGTGTGTATATATATATGTGTGTGTGTGTGTGTGTGTGTATATATATATGTATATATATATATATATATATATATACATCCTAACTTAGAGTAATAAAATAGTTTGCAGCTTGCTGTTTGTTTTTTTTGTTGTTTTGTTTTTTTATAAATTTATTTTATTTATTTATTTTTGGCTGCGTTGGGTCTTCGTTGTTGCGCAAGGGCTTTCTCTAGTTGCGGCAAGCAGGGGCTACTCTTTGTTGCAGTGCGTGGGCTTCTCATTGCGGTGGCTTCTCATGTTGTGGAGCACAGGCTCTAGGCGCGTGGGCTTCAGTCGTTGTGGCACGCGGGCTCAACAGTTGTGGCTCGTGGGCTCTAGAGCGCAGGCTCAGTAGTTGTGGCGCACAGGCTTATTTGCTCTGCATAATGTGCGGGATCGTCCTGGACCAGGGCTCAAACCCGTGTCCCCTGCATTGGCAGGTGGATTCTTAACCACTGTGCCACCAGGGAAGCCCCAGCTTGCTGTTTTTTGCTTAAAATTACATCAGACTCATTTTCCAGTGCCATTAAATAATCTCTGAAAACCTGACTTCTAAGCCCTTCGGAGGACTCCAGCAAGTGGTGGACTCTGGCTAGGAGGCGATTTCTCAGGGCTGGGTACTGAGGCTGTTTCCACTTGTTTGCTGTAAGAAAGAACACCGTGATAAACAGCCTCCATACGTACATAATTCTGTGTCCACATCGCTGATTATTTTGTTTTTTCCTGATTAATTCTTAGACATGAGATTCTTGGAAGCCCTGCTGGGAGCAGAGCTGGCTGGGTAACCGGGAGAGGGGGTGGGTTTCCCAGAGCCACTTGTCCCCACCAGAGGACAGCCTGGGGCCCAGCTGGAAGGAACACCTTGCACTTTATGAATGCCTTATGCTCTCTCCTACCTCCCGGCCACTTTGTCCGAGCTGTTACAGCCCCCAAACCCCCAACTCTCTCTCCCCGCTTCCCTGTCTTGCTAACTCTTCATCTTTCCAGGCGCCGGCATAACCTTCTCCAGGAAGCTCTTCCAGAGCCTGGGCTGGGAGCCCCCATGCCCACCCCCTCTGCAGCTGTGCCTGGGCTACCTCCATCAGAGCTGCTATCTCACTGGGTTACGAGTGCCGTTTCTTTGTCTGGTTTTCTTTGTCCCCTGAGGACAGGGCCCAGGCTGGTTTCATCTTTGAATTTCCAGCACCAGGGGTTGAGCTGGCTCATTTCAGTTTCACTAAATGTTTGTTGAGCAAAGGAATGAAGAGTCAGATAAATGAATGAACAAATGAAACAAAGTCTGTAGGGGAAGGCTGAAGCTCACTGGGCACTGGATGAGCATCCAGTCCAGGGGGACAGAGGGAGGTGCAGAGCAGGGCCCCCGAGTCCAGAGTGGGGAGCTGGAGGCAAGACTCCTGCGAAAGGAGGCTGGGACCAGGGGCCCGGGCAGTGCAGTGTAGGGAGGGAGGGGCTAGCTGGGGGAACCATTCTGAGTAGTCAGAGGCAGGGGGCACCAATGGGTCATGCGGGCAAGAATCTTCCAGAAGACGGCAAAGTTTCATGGGCTCTGGAGCCTACCTGGGTTCAAATCCTGACCCTTCTGCTTATGAGCTGTGTGACTTCAAGCCCGTGACTTAACTTCTCTGTGCCTCAGTTTTTCCGACTATAAAATAAGAATAATAAATGTTAGTACTTCATTCATTCATTTGCTTTTTTTTTTCACTTAACAAACACTGTTGAGTGCCTGTTCTGGGCCCAGGACTGGAGGCTGAGAGGGAGCTGACCACCACGGTCACACGTGCAGGAAGCCCTGCAGCTGGGATCAAACCCAGGTTTGTCGGCCACGGAGTCTGTGCATGGTGCCCTGCAGTCTACCCCTCGGGGCCATTGTGAGGACCGGGTGAGGTGCTGGCACGGAGAAGCACTTACTAAGCAGGCGGTGCTATCATGGTCCTCCTGTGGTGTCGCCATTGCCGAGTGGACTCTAGTTGCAGTGTCAGGCATGCGCTGACCACCCACAAGGTCGTGGAGAATGTCCCTACCCTTCCCAGCCTCACTTTCCCTTAGGGCAACCAACCACCCTGGTTGGGCTGGGAATGAGGGTTTTCCCGGGATGCGGGGCTCTCAGGACTAAAACTGGGACAGTCCCCAGGCAAGCAGGGATGGGTGGTCACCCTCGTTTCTTCATCTGTAACAAAGGGAACTGTATGCCTCCCAGGGCTGTTGTGCAGAACAGAAGTAAGCACACGGGGAAGGCACGAAACCATGGGGCCAGAATTCTAGACTTGTTACATATAAAGAATTCTGTATGCCATGGAAATCCAGGCATGAAAAAGGATGAACCGGCTCGCATGGACTGCCACGAAGAAGCTCTAAGATATATATTTTTGGTGAAAAAGACAAGGTACAAAATGCTTTGTGCGGTGTGCTTCTGTTAGTATTGGGGGGGGGTGGTCTGAATAGACACATCTACTCCTGCATCCATGGATTCTCCCGGGAGGGAACAGGGGAGCTGGGAGAAAGTATAGGGGAAACACTTGCTTGTCACTATGTATCCTTTTGCATTGTTGGAATTATTTTAACTCTTTGTTTTCATTATCTGGCCAAAAGAACTCCCCAGCTCTGTGTGTCAAAAACCAAAGAACAAAAAAACGCACCCTGAACAAAAGTAAAAGGCCAAAGTTACAGAGTAGGAAAAGTGCCTAGTTCAGGCCCCAGCACCAGGAATTGCTCCAAGAATGGCCTTCTCCCCGCTCCCACCCATGACCTCATCAACCCGTGGGCTGGGTGTTCAGGGGGCACAGGTGGGCTGCTGCCTTCTCTAATGCAGTGTTCGTCAGGTTCAGGTGCAAGCACAGTCTGGGCAGACAGCTTCAGGCTCTGCACGGCATCCCGCGTGCAGGTCTGGGGGCTCCTGGGGTCCCTCGCCCACTTCTCTGCCCTCATGTCTGAGGTCGCCCTCTGCCAGGTTCTGGGGGCTGCCCAGCCTCGAGGGGCGGAGGTGGGCCCATCTCACAGAGTAAGTGGTTCCAGTTTCCTTTACCTCCAGACCAGGGGGCCTGCATGTGCTGCTGCCGCTGCCAAAGCCAGTTCTCTCTGCCTCTGGCCTCGGGGAGAAGGAGCCACAGCTGGTTTAGGAAGAGGCTCCAGGTGCAGCCTGAGACGACCCAGCAGGCCTGACCCCCACAGACCTGCCTCCCACGAGCCCCCGGCCCAGCCCTGCCTCGAGCTCCCAGCCACGTGGCCAGGCTCCTTCTGAATTTTTAGCATCACACACATATTTTAGGAAAATATTCTCATTGTAATATCTCAAACATTAATAAAATGTAGCCAATAAAAGCCCAAGTAATTTCCCTGCACTTCCCAAGTCCCATTTTCCTGAAACATTACTGTCAATTGGTAGGCATCCTTTCGAAAGTTTTACTCTCCTGTATATATATCTATACCTCTAACTGTATCTATATCTTTTTTTTTTTTTTTTTTTTGGCTGCGTTGGGTCTTTGTTGCTGTGCGCGGGCTTTCTCTAGTTGTGGCGAGCGGGGGCTACTCTTTGTTGTGGTGCGCGGGCTTCTCATTGCAGTGGCTTCTCTTGTTGCAGAGCACAGGCTCTAGGCACGCGGACTTCAGTAGTTGTGGCATGCGGGCTCAGTAGTTGTGGCGCACCAGCTTAGTTGCTCCGCGGCAAGTGGGATCTTCCCAGACCAGGGCTCGAACCCGTGTCCCCTGCATTGGCAGGCGGATTCTTAACCACTGCGCCACCAGGAAAGCCCTGTATCTATATCCTGATTTATGTCTATACCTATGTCTCCTATACCTATATCTATATCCATATCTGTATCATCTATAACTATTGACTTAGATGTGTCTGTAGTGTTTGTGTGCTTCTCACATAAATGGTAACATTCTGTATGTTTTCTTCTGCGAGTTGCCTTATTTTCACTGAACGTGTTATGGACATTGTTTGTGCCAGTACATGTACAGCCACCTCCCTCTTTTTAACAGCTGCACACACAGTATTCCATGATGTGAGCTGGCCCATCATTTCTTTGTCCGGTCCCCTGCTGATGGACATTGAAATCGTTTTGCTTCCACAAACAGCCCTGGCCTCATTGTGCACTCGAGCGATTTCTCGGGGATAGGTACCTGGCTAGCCCCTGGCACCACTGAAGGGCTGGGTAGAATGTGGGCCAGCTACTCACAAACTGCGCTCTGGGAAGTCTGACCTGAGCCACACTCCCACCCAAGGGTGTAGACCACCTGTGTCCGTCCGTGCTCATCACCGGCACCGCGCTGTCTAGTGGGTCACATTTTTGCATCAGGCCACCTCTCCCGGCATAATCCTTCCTCCCCAAGCCTCCAATCACTCCCCTGGGTTGGCTTTGAAACCTGGGCCACAGAGAACTCTTCAGCCATCTTGGCTTACCCTGCTGGTGAGTAGCCTGCTGCCTGGGGTGATTACAGAGAGAAGGGGGGGAAGCCCACATTCCCAGATTTCTCCCCCTTCTAAAGTCGACCCCTCCTGAAATTCCTCCATGAAGGGGGAGGTTTGGTGAAGGCCCTGCCCGCTTTGGGAGTCCTTTTACCTGAGGCTTCCCACTACATGGGCAGCGTGGGGCAAAGAAGGGCGGGCACGGGAGGTGGAAAGCACAGGGGCACCAAAGAAACAGAACCATCCTAAGAGCCTCTTCCTCATAAAGTGCCTCCTGCACACCTGGTGCCACCCCCAGCCTGAGGCACACACCCTGCGGCGGGTGCTATCATTGTCCCCACCCTGCAAGTGAGGAGGCGGAGGCCTGGAGGGTGGAGGAGCCAGGATTTGAACTCAGGCCTCTACAGCCCCAGAGCCCAGGCCCTGAACCCACAAGGAGCTAAAATGTGTGTAGGAGGTGGTGCTGACTCCCCGGAGAGTCTGAGATCAATGAAGGACGAAGGACAGAGACGGGGTTTGTGTGTGTGTGTGTGTGTGTGTTGGTGAGGAGGGAGCATCTGGAGAGACGGGTGGGGTTGGGGAGGAAGGGAAGGGCCTTCCAGGTGGGTGGAAGGGCCTGAACGAAAGCCCGAGGTGGGAGTGACCCTGGCATTTTTGTTTGTTTGTTTGTTGTTCTTATTTTTCTTTTTGTAAAAGTTTTTAAGTTTTATTTTGGCCACACCACGAGGCTTGCGGGATCTTAGTTCCCCGACCAGGGATCGAATCCCGGCTCCCAGCAGTGAGAGTGCTGAGTCCTAACCCCTGGACCGCCAGGGAATTCCCAACCTGGCATGTTGATGGTGGAAAAGCCTGGTCTGGGTCATGGTGCCACGTGCAGAGCTGGCAGCTGTGGGAGATCAGGCCTGCCCTGTGGGCTGTGGATGCCAGGCCGGGGATTGGCTTGCAACTCATCACCACCCTCATTATCAACTGCAGCCAATGACATCTGTGTTACTAATACAGCTGCTGGCGCTCTGGCCTTCCATACACGCAAGCATACTCTCCCCACAACTCCAGGAGATGGACACCATGATGTTTATTTTACAGATTAGGAAACTGTCTAGTCTGGAAGCCCCATGAGGGCGGGGTCAGGGCCACTGACTCACCCCTGTAGGCCCGTACCCAGCACTGGGTCTCTGCTATAGGAGGAATGGATGGGAGGAAAGAAAGAAGGAAGGAGGTTGGATGGATGAATGGATGGATAATGGATGGATGGATGGATGGATGGATGAACAATGGATGATGGATGGATGGATGGATGAATAATGGATGATGGATGGATGGATGGATGGATGGATGGATGGATGGATGGATATCTTTGAGCCTCCATTTCTTAGTCTCTAAAATGGAGATAATACTAGCGCCTCACTCACAGAGTCACGCTGAGGATGAAGTGAGAAAAGCCGGGCAGAGACCTGGTGCAGAGGGATAAGAACAATAATAACAATCGTGGTGAGTGTGTCCTGCAGCCTCATCACGTGCCAGGCGCTCCTTCAAGGGCCTTGGCTTCATTTTCTCACATACGGCACCGGACGTGCACCGTCACTGTCGCTTGCACTATTGAGATTCCTGCAGATGGCTGGGGCTGGCTGGGGCTTGCCCCTCCTCATCCTTCCTGATCCAAGTCGCTTTAACCCAGTGACCTGCGAGTCCCCAGGGCTGACATTAGCTGCAGGGCTGGCCCGGAACCCTCTCTCCTGAAGTTGCATCTGGAGTTCTTTCTCCCACATTCCAGGTGAAAACCCCACATGCTACGTGAACAGCTGGACCCAATAGGACTCTGGGGATAATGGGACTTACCCACCCAGTCTGGGCTACTCCAAAATCTGGAAAACAGCAGGTTCTTTGGATCTGGGCCTGGCCAGAGCCTCAGTTTCCCCATCTGTAAGATAGAAATGGTCACAGTCAGATTGGGTGATTCCTAAGGGCATTTCTGTTTGTCTTGGCCCCCCTGCCTTCTGGTTTCTAGTCTCAGAAAACATGCTGTTAGAGGGAGTGGAGCCTGGCCTGGCCTCTGCTTCCTGCCAGCCTCTGTCTCAGGAGGTGGGCGAGGGGACCCCTGGACCAGGGGACCAGCTGTGAGTTCAAGTTCTGCTCCTGGACACTTTCCAGCTGCAGCCCCCAGTGACGTGTGCAAGGTTCCCGCCACTTAGCGGGTACTTGACATCATGACCTCTCTCCCTCCGTCCCTGCCGGGGCAAGTCAGCTCACTTCTCTGAGCCTCAGTCTCCTCAGGTCTGCGATGCTGTTTCTCCCTGGAGCCAAGCACCAGGACTGTTTGAAGCTAGTGTAAGATGCTGGATGGGAAAGAGCTTTGCAGATGGAAAACCTTGGCCCACTGGGAAGATTTATTGCTGTGACTGTAAGTGTGAGGTCCGAAGGCCATCAGGACTGGATGGTCCCTACCCAGAAGGCTATGCTGAAACCCAGGCCACTCTCCCTCCATCACCGATGGAGGAGAAGACAGCCTTCTCCCTGAGGCCCTGACGTCTGGGGGCATGCTGGGGCTGGGCTCTCTTTCAGCATTTTCCCTTTTATTTTTGCACGTTTGTCCCATGCAGGGCCCTGGTCAGCGCCTAGATGACTGAGGTCTGGGGAGGGGACACAGGTAGTGGGAGAGGCAGACCATGCCCTCCCTCCCTCTCAGCCCCACATCCTGTCTGTTCTTCCCTTTCCCCTCTAACCTGCTGTCCCGGGGGGCCTTGCCTCACCCACGGCCCTTGCCCCTGCCAGCTTCCCCACCTCCCTCATGCCCCCTCCATTTCCATCTTGGCCCCCAGGGATCTTTAGAAATCAAGGATCCTAGCAGGTATCTCCTGCTGAGTGCCCTTCAGATGCCCTCTACCAAGGCGCGGGCTGTGCAGAGCCCCAAGGGGCGGCAGGGGCCAGAGGAGAGAAAAGGGTGGCCCTGTGCCCTGCGGCCTGCTGACCCCTGGCCTGCAGGAGCGGCCTCCCATTGCTCCTGGTCCCACGTCCTGCCTGGGGTGCACCCCACACTCTTACCCCACAAGAGGCTGTCCCAGGCCCGGCCCGCCCGCTCCCTCTCCCCTCGGCTGGACCCACCCCTTCCCTCAGTCCTGCCATCTCCTCACTCTCTCCAGTCCACGTGAGGGGCCCCTTTCTCATGTCCCCCCGCGGAGTGAGCTCCTTGTGTCACAGCTGCGCGTCTCTCTAAGGGGGTCATGAGCCCTGGAAGGCAGAGGCAGGCCTGCTTCGTGGCTGGGGCTCTGGGCCCCATATGGTGCCCGGCACGGACAAAGGCTCCTGAGATGCTTGTCAGACGCCCAGACAAATGGACATCGCCCACCGCCCCCCGCGTGGCCATCCCGGGGCAGTTGGGAGCGTGTGTGACCTCAAGCTCAGCCAGGCTGAGCTATATTTAGACACCAGGGCCAGGGCGAGCTTCTGGGTCTGAGGAGGTGGTGGGGCCCACAGTGGGGCCCCAGGGGGACCTCCTCGTCCAGGGCAACAGTCCCTGTGTGACAGGCCCGAGCCCAGACCAGGCACTGTGGCCTCCCACTGCCCCAAAAAGGCCGAGGAAAGGCTCCGTTTGAACAAAAGAGCCTCTCTGGCGGGTTTTGTGTGTGGCGTGTACGTTGATATCTAGAAAAAATAAGTTCGGGGCTGGCTGGCCAGCTCCAGCACGGGGCTGGGGTGGGGGGCCGGGGCGGAAGCGGAGTTGGCCGGCCCCGCGGGAGCCCGCCTGCCCGCTGCTCGCGCTCCCTGCGTGGCTCTCCTCCGCTCCGCACCTTGGGCGGGCGCCGTGCCAGGCCTGGGTGCGGCCACCCGGCAGCCAGTGAGGAGGGGCTGCCCTGGCCCCGGCTCCTCGCTACCCTGCTCTCCGGGGCGGGCAGGAGGCAGGATGGATGTTCGCAATAATTACCCAGCTGCAGCTTCCCCAGAGCTGCCGCCATAGCAACGGTGCCGGGCACCCCAGCCAAGCGGCCGAGTGGCAGGAGAGGGTGCTGGCGCTCTGGGCAGGTCGGGGAGGGGGTGGCACGAGCCCCGGGTGCAGCCCCACTGGCTCCCTTTGTCAGCTCCTTCGGCCACCCGCCCCCCTCCCCGGAGGCCAGGGGGAGGGGGCTTTGTCTGGGCACCGGGAGGCTGGCACCGCCCAGGGGAGGCTCCCCCAGATGCCCATTCTGCTGCCGGGGCCCTTAGGGCGAGGGGGAGCGGGTGTCGGGAGGGCTGGGGGTGCTCGGGGTCCCTGTGGCTCAGGGCTCAACTCGGGACTGGTGCTGTCACCTGGGTGCCCATGGCACACCCCAGGACCCCTGGGTCTCACCACCCACAGTGGGATCCCTGGGCACTCCTAGGGAAGGGTGTTTATGACCCATTCCCTTGCCCTGCTGGGGTCCTGGTGGAGCCACGCCTGGAGCAGCCTTGGGCAAGACTGGCTTTGTGGGGAGTTTGCTGTGGGAAAGGCCTTGAACCTGGGGCTGTATTTGGGGACTCCCAGAATCCTGCCCTCATGGCACCCATTCCCCTCCACTCTGTAGTAGAGGCTCTGTCGGTCTCCCTCCTGTGAATATTCAATCTGATGACGGGGACTGTGTTTATTTCCATTTTACAGATGGGGAAACTGAGACCAGAGAGGTTATGTGACCTGTCTAAGGTCACACAACTAAAAATGTGGAACCTCAACCCACTTCAGTCTGCAACTGCCCTGCCATTGCTGTGGTGTTCATTGTAGCTATTCTCTGTCCCCCTGTCACCTGGCAGTGTTGCCCAGAGGTTAGCTAAGAGTACAGGCTCTGTGGCCTGGGTTGAGGATGTGAGTCCACCTCTCCTAGCCTCCGTTTTCTCCTCTGTAAAATGGGGGTATAATTGAACCTCCCCTTATGGGGCTGTTGTTCAGATTAAAGAAGACAGTGAGTGGAAAGTGCACGGCCTGGCACGTGGGCAGCATTGGCTGTTGTTATAGTTGGAAATATGATTATTTTTATTATTGTCGTTACAACATAAGGAGGCGGACCTAGATGCTCACCGAGGCCCCTGTTGGCTCCAGCCTCCCTGGGCTCTCCAGGCGGCTTTCTGAAGGCGTGGCCTCTCTGGATGGCGCCAGTCGGGACAGCGAGCTGGGACGTGGGGAGCTCACAGCCTGGCGAGGAGGCGGTGTTAATCGCCTAATCCCACAAGTGTGTCTGGGGTGTGGGTTGTGATGGTGAGGAAGGAGACAAACCCGGGCTGAGATGGAGCCGGTGCCGGGTGGGCTGAGACCCCATTTACACAGAGTGATCAGGGAGGGCCTCTCCAGGGGGCCAGCCTGGAAAGGTCAGGAGAAGGACGTTCTAGAATGTGACCTTGCTTGAGGAGCCAAAGGGAGCCAGTTCCCTCTGGAGCACAGAGGGACAGGGAGACTGAGGTGGCCTGGGGTTGGATCTCAGGGCTTCGTGGACCATGGAGGAGAGTTTTTGGATGTGATTCTAAAAGCTGTGGAAAGTTAGCAAGTGGCTTTAGGTAGAAAAGGAGGTCAGAAGATATTTGTTGGATGAATGAGTGAATGAATGAATGATTGAATGAATGGAAGTTTTAT
This sequence comes from Eubalaena glacialis, assembly GCF_028564815.1. Taxonomy (NCBI): domain Eukaryota; kingdom Metazoa; phylum Chordata; class Mammalia; order Artiodactyla; family Balaenidae; genus Eubalaena; species Eubalaena glacialis. The sequence continues at coordinate 26,947,791 of NC_083728.1, forward strand.
TCTGCAGTGCCCAACCACAGAGCCCCTCTCCCCCGACCTTTCCCTCCTTCCTCTCTCTACCCCCTCCCCCATCACACCATCCCTCCCTGACTGGTTCAATTCAGTCATTTGTCAGCTGCTGCCCTGGGAGCCCACAGTCATATGGTGGAGGATCAACAAGTAAATAGAAAAATTCCAGATCAGCTGTTTGGCCAGTACAGAAGAGCGTTCTGTGGAAGGAGAGCTGACACAGGTCAGGGCACTGCCTGAGAGGGGCATTGAAGCATCAATAGGAGTTCACCAGGCTGTCAAGGCAGAGGACATAGCACTTGCACAGGCTCAGAGGTAGGAAACAGTATAGTGTGGTGGGGGATTGTTTTTTCATTGTTTCTTAGGGCCAGTGATAAATAAGGATAGCTAGCTTTATTGTGCACTGACTGTATGCCCAGCCCAGTGCTACAGGCAGGAGCTCATTGGAATCACACAATTTAAACACTGCTCCCTTTGCAGCAAAGGCCTATTTCACTTTCATGCATGAGGAATTGAGATTCAGATAAGTTAAATCACTTGCCCAAGGTCACACAGCAACCACAGGGCCCATGCTCTCAAACACCCACAGGTGGAGTTGGATAGACAGTTCGAGTTGGGCCACAAAAGTCCCTGAAGTCCAAGCTAAGGTGTCAGGACCCACTCCTGGGGCTTCTGGAGAGCCCTAGTAGGGTTTTGAATGGGAGAGGGGGAGGGTCAGGGCTGTGTTTGAGAGAGAAGATTCCGTGGCCTCTGTGGAGTGTAGATGGAGTGGCCGTGACCAGCTGCAAGGACACTGCAACGGTCCACGTGAAGGATAAGGAGGGCTTGACTCCACGGGAGTGCCTGGGGAAGGAGAGGAAGGAATGCCTTTGAGGGGGACCGAAAGACAGATGTGAGGTTGGGGGAGCAGAGAGAGGCCACTGGCGTGGAGGCTTGGATCACGATTTGAGTTCAAGTCTGATGAGTCTAACAGGAAGCTGATGCTCTTTCCTCCCCCCGCAGCCAGTTATTGTTTTTTATTTATTACTTTAAATTTATTTTTTTCTTGGCTGGGCCACACGGCTTATGGGATCTTAGTTCCCTGAACAGGGATCAAACCCGGGCCCTGGGCAGTGGAAGTGCAGAGTTCTAACCACTGGACCACCAGGGAATTCCCTATTTCACTGATACGTTAAAGACTTGTCATTTTCTCCCTCATGAGATTATAGGCATATTTTTTAAAAAGGTAGCTGGGACAAGGCAATTCTTAACCCAAAATGATGCTGGCTGATGGTGGATTTCAGGCATGGTGGCACCTCTGTGAGTTTTCCCCAGAATCTTCAAAGCCCCTAACAAGCCAAGGGCAGAAGGCATCACTCTTGCTGGCAGTGTGTGTGTGCATGTAGGAGGTGGCACTTGTGAGGAGGTCTGGGCTGGGCTGGGGGTCAGGCTGCCCTGGGTCCATTCCAGAAGTTGCTAGGGCTGCAGAAATTGGAGAAGCTTCTGGAAACCTGGCAGTGGCGTTCCTGACCTCCCTTCTTGGGCTTCCCAAGGCCGGGCCAGTAGACTGAGGCCCCCAGCCTGCTTACCCGTTGCTCTGGGGATATTGTAGCTGGCAGGCCAGGCAGGCGGTGGCTCGAGCTGCAGGTGCTGTGTCACCTGAGCCCAGGTCATGGCTGCCCCGGGGAAGGAGGGAGTTGTGTTCACACAACGGGCTGGCCAGCTCACCTCCTCACTACCATGGCGGAACCGTGGGCTTCCCTGAACCTGGGATGAAGGTGTGGCTTTGTCAACCCCTGACCGCCCCCCGCCAAGCCCCTTCCAGGCATCAGCTGCCAGCAAAATTGGGATTTGGTGGAAAGTGGTGGTTTGGAATCTGACATCCCCAGGTTTAATCCTGGCTTTGTTTCTTAACACAGCTGGCCACCATTTTCCCTGAGCCTCAGTTTACACACCTGCAAATTGCGGGGGAGGATATAGGACAGAATGAGGTAATGGGTGTCGAGGCCAGCCCGGCTCCTGCACAGAGTAGACAGGCAATGTGAGCTCCTGTCTCCCCTCCCTTTCCCTGTCAGTGCAACTGGGAGAGGAGATGGGCCAAAAAACCAAAATAAAATCGCTAGAAGCCTGATGAATCTGTGAATGATTGCTTGTAAGATGCTCTGCTTGAGCCGGATGTGCTGTCAGCTTGACGTCCAGATGGGCACCCCAGAGCCGGGCACGCCTGGCCAGACGTGGATCACAGATGGTGAAAGCACAGGAGGCCAAACCCAGGTCTCCAGAGCCAGAGCCCAGACTGTGGTAGGACAGGCGATGGTGGCGGCAGGGGCTCCATCGGCCTCCAGACCCTCCCTTCCTCACGGTGGACCTCAGCTGCCCGGGTCAGTCTCTACCGGTGGCGGGTGCACCGCTGATCTTGGTGTTAAGTGTTGCCAGCCTTCGGGAGCTCTTCTCCATCCGTGACCTTGTCCCTCTATGACAAAGCAGACAGCTGTGGCCTGGGAACGGACACCAGCTTCTGTCTACACGGCCAAGTCCTCTCCAGCACACCCCAGGAGCCTCAAAAGATGGGACAGTCCCTTCTGGCCTCACCACTCTGGGATTTTCCGCCTGGCCGACTCCCCCCTTGAGTGCTCTGCTCTAGCCTACACACTTACTGTTCTCTCTGCCGGCGACGCTCTTCCCCCAGATCCCCATGGGGCAAACTCCTGCACTTCCCTGAAGCCTCTGCTCTAATGCCCCCTTCCTCAGCCATCGCTGATCATCTAAAGGCACCTCCCTTCTCACTTGTTACCCCCCGACTTTGCTTTAGTTTTCTTCCTGGCCCTTATATTATGCATATTTCAGGTCATGTCTAATTGGCTGCCTCCCCACACCCTCCCCCCACCCTACCCCGAGAACGTGAGCTCCACGAAGGAGGGGCCTTTGTCTTTTTCATGGCTGAATCCTGGGGCCGGGGGCCTGGCCCAGAGAAGGCACCCGATACCATCGTTCAATGAATGAACGAGTGAACGAATTCATCATTCAGCAAACATTTATGAGCACTTACTGTAGGCAAGATCTGCTTGGTACAGGGCCTGGGAACCAAACCCCTCACACCCAGGCCTTGAGGAGAACATCACCAGGCAGGTGATCCAAGGACACAGAGCGGAGAGTGGAAGGGAGACAGCAAGGAACCCAGCAGACCTCGATTCCCCCCTGAGCCCATCCTTCATTTCCTAGCTGTGTGGTTTGGGGCTCAGCACTAGCTCTCTCTGAGCCCCACAGTCCTCATCTGTAAAGTGGTGCTAAATATACCGACCAAGGGGCCTCAGCATCCTCTGCCTCTCCCTCCCCACTGCCACACTGGTGCACTATAATCCATTATCCACACGGTAGCCAGAGGGGCCTTTTTCTTTCTTTTTTTTTTCTTTTGCTTCCAAAAATGTATTTACCTATTTTTTGAATAGGTAACAAATTTACACGACTCAAAATTCAAAAGGTGCAAGAGAAAATAAATAAAGAAAAAAGTATCCCTCCCACCCAGTCCCAGCCTGGCAGAATTCCTCCCCAGAGGCAAGCACTGTTTCCTCCTATTTTCATCTATCATGCCAGAGATAATTTTATGCATATACAAGCCAATGCATACCTTTATCTCCTTTTTTTAAAGCAGACAGTAGCATACCATGCACGTGGTTCTGCCCGTGCTTTTTTCACTTGACAGTCTAGTCTGAAGAATTTTCAGGGGGTCTTTTTAAAACATGCACTATAGCTTGTTCTTCCCTTGCAAACCAGCCCTCTGGTGGGTCCCCAGAATAAAACCCAAACTTCTACAGGGTCCTCCATGATCTGGCCCCTGCCGGCATCTCTGACCTCACGTCCCACCTCTCTCCACCCAGCTCCCTCCACTCCAGCTGCGATGGCCTCCTCTATGCTCCTCTAGTACAGCAGCAAAGGCCCCCACCACAGGGCCTTTGTACTTGCTGTTCCCTCTGCCTTGTTCTTCCAGAAATCCTTTCAGCTCCCTCTTTTTCAGGTCTCCACTCAACTGTCACCTGCCCAGAGAGGATCCCCCTGATTCTCCTAACTCAAGTATCCACCCTCCCACCCAGCCTGTCTCTTTATTCTCCTTTTTTTTTTTTTAAGATTTTTTTTTATGTGGACCATTTTTAAAATCTTTATTGAATTTGTTACAATATTGCTTCTGGGGTTTTTTTTTTTAATGTTTTTGGGGGGTTTTTTTGGCCCCGAGGCATGTGGGATCTTAGCTCCCCGACCAGGGATTGAACCCGCACCCCCTGCACTGGAAGGTGAAGACTTAACCACTGGACCGCCAGGGAAGTCCCTTCTTTATTTTTCTTGATAGTATTGATTACCACTTGTGACTCTTCCACCAGACGGAGCTCCATGGAAGCGAGCACTGGGTCTGCCTTGGTCACACTCCATCCCAACACCCGGATTTTAACAAGTACTCCATAAATACTTGTTGTTGAAGCAAATAAACAGATCCCCAGTTTACAGATGACGAAACCGAAGCACAGAGGAGGGGAATCCCTTGCCCAAAGTCAGGGTGGGGTCGTTGCAATTCAACCACCGCAACCTGGGTTCTCATCCGCACCCAGTCCTCCATTTCCTAGCTGTGTGGTCTGGGGCTGTGCTCTTGCCCTCTCTGAGCCCCAAGGTCCTCACCTCCCATGCTGGGGACTGTGAGGAGGATGGGATGGGCATCGTGGTGCTTTTCTGGGGAACAGAGCTTCACTAACACACCACAGTGGGTCACTGTGTCACTGCCCTTTGCCTTCCACCAGAGGCCCCACCCGGCTGGCCCATTATGGCCATCTAATGCGATGAGAGGGTGCCCGCCATTAACAGTATTTTTAAACAACAGTCCCAAGGAAATATTTTTTAAATCCCACATCGTGCTGGGGAACAGCTCTGAATTATTAACTATCTGGCAGCCCTGCAATATTTCTTGACAGAGTTTATTGCGACACATACAATTTTCCTCCCGGTAATTTATGAAAAGCGTATTCTCTTCTTCAGGAAATCACACCCCTTTCTCCTGAGCACTGCCTCCCCCGACCCCAGATGGAATGTCTACTGGTAAAGTCACCAAACTTTTATCTTAAAGAGCGTCTGCTTGCTTGCCTGATATTGGAGGACATTTCCCGGGGAGACACTGCAACTGAGTTTTCCAAAATGCCCAGCCCAGGGCTTTTTAAGAATTCAGTAAAACACTGTCAATTAAGATGAATTAATCATTGGAAGATTTTTGCTCGCATCCCCCAGCAATGCCCCTCTCCCTCAGCCCCACACTGTGACACCTGCTGACATACCTGCTTCACATCCAGGTGGTCATGGGTTCGAGCCCCACTGGAATCCTGTTTCCTGGGATCCAGCTACTCTGGTCTCCCTCTGCATTGCCCACCTTGTCCCAGGCCTTGGCTGTCGAGGGCACAGATGGAGTTAAATGAACCCAGATTTAGAGTCAGAAGCCCTAGTTCTAGTCTTGCTGGTGCCACAGACTTAGCTGAGTGACCTTGGGTAAGTCACCAAACCTTTCTGATCCAGTTCTTTCCCTTCCTGATCCAGTTTTCTCATCCATAAAACAGGGAGTGATGATCCAAACTCAGGCATCCGCTCATCAAATGCATAGAGTGCCCTGTGCTGGGCACTGGGGATCCAAGCTGGTGCCCACCCTCGTAGAATTCATTGCAAGTGGGGACTCAGACCAGCTAAACACACAAAGGAACTAAAGAAATGTCAGATGTTGGTAAGATCTATGAGGAAGATTAAGCTGGGGCTGGGCTTGGAAATGGAGGTGGGCTATTTTCAGCAGAATGTCCAGGACAGAGGTGGTATGGGGGGACGGTACAGATCTGGTAAGGCAGTGGTTTTTGTTCCCCTGCCCCCACCAGGGAAGATTTTGCCCCCCGGAGACAGTGTCTGGAGAGTTTTGTTTGTCATAACTGGGGGTGGGGTGCTGCTGGCATCCATCAGGGAGGTCCCAGAGCTGCTGATGGCGCCATCCTGCAGGGCATGGGACAGCCCCGCAGCAGAGGATCACAGCCCTGAATGTCACTAGTGCGGTGGTGGGGAAGACCTGCTCTAGGAGCTGAGGGCTGTCACGAAGCCTCTGGCTTTTACTCCAAGTGATCTGGAAGCCACAGGAGGGTTGTAAGCAGAGGGAGGACAGTAGCCTGACTGGATGGAAAATGGGCCACCCCAGGGAGAGGGATGGCAGACGCCCCTCAGATGCCTGTGCAAGGACCACTCGGCCGCCTCCCAAACTCTTACTTACTACTGTGAGCCAACCGGGCAGAGCAGAGCCTGCCCTCACTGAGCGAATATTCCACTCCAGGGGGAGAAAGGGACGAAGCCACAGCTCTGCTCAGAGCCCTCGAAAGGCTCCTCCCACCTCCCTTGGGACAAGCTTCAGGGTTCACACGCCTGCTGGACCACTCTGCCTTCTCTGGCTCCACTCTCTCCCGTGTCCTTTGGACATGCGTGCTGGCCTCCTGTCGGGTCTTTGCAATGCTCTTTCCTCGCCTGGATGCCCACAACCTGCCCCCTACCGCCTTCATGACTCTTCCCAAATGTCACCTCCTAACTGAGGCTTCTGGCCCCCAACCACCCTGTCTAAACAGCCGTCACCTCATCCCTTACCTTCTACTCGGCTTCCATCTGTCTATCCATCACCTTCCCATTCATCCATCCTTCCATCTGTTCATTCACTCATTGAACAAACACTCAGTGAGCCCCAACTATGTGCCAGACCCTGTCCTCGGTGCAGGTGACCCAGCAGGGAATGAGACAGGTGGGGCTCTGGCCTGTACAGGTCCACGTCGCTGGGAGAACAGATGCTATTAGTCAGACAAGCACGAGCTTGCGGCGGCAAGAAGAGCTATAAAATAGAGGTCTGGGAGTGCCTGGTACAGGCTGCGGGTCAGGGCGGGCTTCCTTGAGGAAGCGGCCACTGAACTGAGATCCGAGGGAGAGCGGAGGTAAGCGGGTACAGGGTGGGTGCACTGGTTACGGGGTGTGGGGGGGGTGGAGGAAGAGTATCCCCAGCCTGTGAGGTGGGCCGGAGAAGCGTGCACACGAGGAGACCAGTCAGTGTGAAGGAGCACGGAGAGATCAGGGTGGGGTGGGGGGCGTGAGGGGCAGGAGATGAGGCCCAGTGGTAACTGGGGGCACGATTATGTGAGGCCTGTGGACGAGGGTAAGGAGGGCGGCAGCGGGGTGGGGGGAGATTTGAGGCAGGAGGCAGTGGGGGCTAATTTACATGCTCACTGCTTCTGCTCTTGGAGAACGATCTGAAGGGGGGTGGGCAGGCAGCGCGGAGCCCAGTGAGAAGAGGGCTGTGGTCGTCCAGGCCTAAGAGGGTAGTGGCCTCAGCCGGAAGGTAGCAGGGGGGATGGAGAGGAAGTCAGAGGTAAGATAGGTGGCCCTGAGGGTGGAGTGGATGTGAGGCTAAGAGCAAGGGAGGAGTCAAGGACTCACTCCCCCCCGAGTCGTCCCTCACCCAAGCTGAGCCAGGCAGTGCCCTCACTGAGCACTAGGGGTCCACTGGCCCAGAGGTCCCCCTCTCCATCCATCCATCCAGCCAGCCAGCCAGCCAGCCATAGATCCATCTTCCCAACCAATCTCCCATCATCCAGCCATCCAGCCAGCCATCTTTCTATTCTGCCATTCTCAGCACCTACCGTGTATCGGACTGAGTATTGAGACCCAGGGACCGGAAGGCCCAGGATTCAGCCAGTGTCACTGGGTATCCAGAAGTCCGGTTTCGGTTAGAGGATCTTAGGAAGGCTGGAAGGGGCCAGAGAGGTCACAGAGGCCAGATGCTATTGTTCTAGGGACACTGAGGCCCAGAGAAGCTCAGGTCCCCATGCAAGTTTACATGGCCAGGAAGCAGGAGGGTCACGCTTGGTACCAGAGTCCCTCCCACCCCCCATGCCTCCCACTGCAGCCCTGTTTGCAGGTCTCCTGGAAGCCCTGCCTGGGACCTGTCAAGCCCCAAGGAGGCCCTGCCGCTGGGAGGGGAGCAGCCTTCTGAGGCCCACGGGCCGCTCCTTGCAGACCTCCTGGCCCACCACGCATCCACCCCCATGGCTGCAGGACGGGCCTGGCTGGGAAAATGCGTCTGGTGCTGCCCAGAGGGCCCCTGGGATGCTGATTCATGGCTCACAGGAGCTGCCTGTTAAATAAGAGCGTGGCTGTGGCCTGCGCCTGTCTCTTTAAGGCAGGCTTGGGCCTCCCTATCCAGCCAGCATTCCCTGAGGAACAGGAACTGAGCAGGTCTGGTGCAGAACTAGTGACTCCAACCTGTTAAGGCAGCCTGGGGCGGGGCCCACAGGTCCCTGGGCAGGGCAGGGAGGAACCAGCACAGAGGGGCTCTCCCCTTTCCAGGACCACTCCCCCAGGAAGGGAAGGAGCCTGGATCCCAGACCAGGCAGCCGGACTCAAAGCCTGGATCTGTGGCACCTGAGCCTGGGTCTGTGGAGGTCCCGAGGGAGGGTCACCAATCGTCCAGGTTGCCTGGGTCTGAGGAAGGCAAACCAGGACCAGTTGGTAGCTCTACTGTATGCACTCCAAGATCAAAGCCATCCCCTTCCTGACAGCTCCATAGGGTGTGACGTTCCTGGGTCCCAAGGGCTGCCCCTCTTGAGACATAGCTGTGTCTTCTCGGGAAGGGCCCCTAATCTCCGTGAACTTCTGTAACCTGAGGGCAAGGCCACTGCCCTGCCCACCTCAGGCCAGTGGGAGCGTCCAGATTGCCAGAGTGACTCAGAGCCTTCATTTGAATCAACCTCTGTGCACTGGGCTGAAATATCCTCAGGGACCTCTAGATAGGCCGACGTGGGGAAGGGGATCATTGCTTCACCCAGCCCAGGACCTGGCGCATTAAATGTGCTTCACACGGGACTTCCCTGGTGGCGCAGTGGTTGAGGGTCTGCCTGCCGGTGCGGGGGACACGGGTTCCAGCCCTGGTCCGGGAGGATCCCACATGCCGCAGAGCAACTAACCCTGTGCGCCACAACTGCTGAGCCTGTGCTCTGGAGACCGCGAGCCACAACTGCTGAGCCCGCATGCCACAACTGCTGAAGCCTGCGCGCCTGGAGCCCGTGCTCCGCAACAAGAGCAGCCACCGCAATGAGAAGCACGTGCACCGCAACGAAGAGTGGCCCCAGCTCACCGCAACTGGAGAGGGGCCACGCGCAGCAGTGGGAACCCAATGCAGCCGAAAATAAATAAATAAGTAAATAATAAGTTAATTAAAAAAAAAAAAAAAAAGATGTGCTCCGCACTTGTTGAATGAACGAATGTAAGCATGAATGAATGAGCAGAAAGTTACCCGTGTGTCTGTGCCTCCTGTGTGCACAGAGCTGGTGAAACAGAAGAAGTAGACCCATCTCTGACACCAAGGAGGTCATCCTCAGAGGGAAGGGAGACAGAAGAGGAGTCGGTGCCCAGAGTGGCCCCATTCTGAACTTCGGGTTTATACTACCTACCAGGGGAACTTGGGAAGATCTCTGTACTGCTCCATGACTCAATATTCCTCATCCAAAAACAGCATTAGAAACACCTTCTGCATAGGTTGTTGAAAGAAGTAAATGAGCTGATGCTCGTAGAGCTTGGCACCTGCACAATGTCAGTTATTATTATTGCAATTGTTATGTGAGGGAAGCAGATGGAGGGAGAGGAGAGAAGTTGCTGGGAGGAGGGGGCAGTGGCGTGGGGAGAGCCAGGAACCTGTAAGGGTGGCCTTGGGGAAGGTGCCAGGCTCCATCTCCCTCCCACTTCCTGCTGTTGCAGAGGGAACTCTCAGGCCTCTGGGGTCTGCCGGTGAGTCTGCACAGAGCTTTCTGGAAGCTGAGAGGGGAAGTGGGGTGGGAAATGACCCTCCCTGGTGCAAGCCCCTCCGCCCTGCCCATAGCTCAGCGGGGCAGGGGTTGGATCCAAAGACAAATCGTGATTGGCCACAGCGCTGAGCCGCATCCAGCCCTTCCGTGGGACCACACTTTGCAGGTTAGAATCCATATCCATGGCTGCTTGAGTGAGGTTCACCAGCAGCTTGGTGAGCCAGAGCGGGGCAACCATTTCCTGCCCCAGAGCCACCTCTGCCCTGCCCCAGTCCCACGTAGAGCTCCTTCAGTTCTGCTGCCACGGGCAGATGACGACACTGAGGCTCAGGGGGCCAGTGGGCCACCTGCATTGCCCAGAGAGTGGGCAGAGCAGAGAGGCGGGGCCTGAGGCTGCCAGTCTCCACCTGCCACCTCCTGGGCTCCATGGGACCCACGGAGGCAGGGACAGATGACAGGGCTTCTCCCCCAGGGGGAGGACACAGAGGCACTGGGACACCCTCAGAGCCTACCCACTGCCCTCAGGCTCCAGTGCCCAAGGCTGCAGTGTCTGCCCTGCTCCAGGCTTCCCAGGAGTCCTTTGGCCAGGCCCATTCATTGTACAAAGGTCAAGTTGGCTCTGGCTGACTCCCCTCCACCTGGGCCAGGACCTGGGGACAGGGCCCACAGTGAACTGGCCAGGCAAAGGGCCCACGGTCTCCACCGCACTGGGCGGGCAGGGGTCTTGAGCCACTTCTGGGCACCCGCTCACTTGCTCAGCAGCGTTTGCCATAATTATCCAGCCATCCCCTTCAAGTGTACGGCAACCATAGCAACAGACAGATGTTCTGTCCCAGCCACGGTCCACAGCGAGCCAGGAGCCAAGCACAAAATTTAACCCCTTGCAGCTCAGGCAGGCAAGGGCAAGACTGGACTGGGGGCCCAGAAGCCCCAGGCCAGGCACCCAACCTCCCTGGGCCTGGTCAGATAGGACTAGGTGACTCCTGAGGACCCATTTACCTCTGACACTCACTCTCCCCTGTTTGCTCCCTTCCCTGCTTTCTACCCACTTCTTCCTTCTCCCCAGAACTAAAAGATAGTAGCGAAGGGTAGAGGTCCTACCTGAAAGGCTGGAGTGGGACTGGCTGAGTCCTCAGTGCTAGTTATGACTAAGGCAGAAGAGTGCTAGACACAGAGTCAGGTGGGCTGAGTTGGGCCATTGCCTCGGGTCCGCTTCTGGTTTGCTGTGTGACCTTGGGCAAGTGACTCACCTTCTCTGAACCTCAATTGCTGCCTCTGTACAATGAGGGGGGTAGACTCTCATGCCCTCATTCCACAAATATTTATTGATCATCTAATGTGCAGCAGGCCCTGGGGAAGGCCCTAAGGAGACTCCAGGGAACAAGATACATGGGAAGATCACATCCCACTGTGGGGATGGGGACACTGACAATAAACAGCATATAGGATGACTGTCATTTTTGTTGTCATGAAAGACCTCAAAATGTTCTCTGATGGAGAGTAAGAGGTGGTGGGACTGACCTGCTTTGGACAGGTGGTCAGGGAAGGCCTCTGAGGAGGGGGCGCTGAGGCCTGAGGCTGAGCAGGAACCAGCCAGGCAGCACTGGGGGAGGAGAGTCCCCTGCAGAGAGACAGGCAAGGGCAAAAGCGTGGGCCGCCACAGCCTGGGAGCAGCAAGGAAGCCCAGTGGCCCACAGGGCATGAGCACAGGGGCCAGGAGAGGGAAGGAAGTTGGAGTCCCAGCTGCAGGCAGGCCACAGCGCATCGCGGGCCCACCTGCCCTAGGAAGGTTCGGGGCGGGGTGGGCAGGGGCCACCTGCCTGAGTTTCGCACAGTCTCCAAGCGCCTGGCTGTGATGTCTCCTGCCCCAGCCAGTCAGCTTCAACTCCAGCAAATTGAGCCTTCCCTGAGTGGCGATGGCTTGGCGGGGGGTGGGGGCAGGGGACAACAGCTGCTCCCCAGTGGGCCCCTTGCTCACTCACTCACTCGCTGGGCTTTGCCCCAGAGGCTGCTGGGCTGAGCCAATACCTGGAGGCTCCTGAGCCAGCAGGGCCCCACCTGGGTTAGCTATTAATGAGCAGAGCGTAGGTGAGCCCCAGAGAGCCACAGGGAGGGGCCCCACCTGGTGAGGGGAGGCCCGATCTCTGGTCTCACATCCCACCAGCAGGCCCACCTCTGCCCCTTCCTTGTTTTGTGGCCTTGGACAAGTCATTTAGCTTCCCTGAGCCTCATGGACCCTCCTGGAAAAGAGCTTAGGAAGACTCTTCCTGCCCCCCACCCCAGCTCTCCTCTGGTTCACTCAACTCCAGCCTCCCTTGCTGTTCTGTAACACCCTGCCTCAGGGCCTTGCAATTTACTGCTTCCTCAGGCTCAGTCTTTACGCCTTGAGTCTCTGTTCAATGCCACCTCCTCGGTGAGGCCTCCTAGACCACCCAGTCAGAAGAGAGCCACCCCACTCCTCTGTACCCCTGTCCTGTGCTTTATGTGTTCATGGTCCTTCTAGACTGCGTTCCTCTATTCAGCACACCGCTCCTCTGTGCCTGGCACTGTCCTAGGTGCTGGGGATGAGCAGAGAACAGAACAGACACCCCCTGCCGGCTTTTCCGCACGAGATACATATGCTAAGACAAAGAAAGCAGGAGCGGGTGTGGGACTTGGGGGGGACTGTGGTGGTCGTGGGGGAGAGCTCACAAAGAGTCACAAAGAAGCAGAGGAAGAGTTTGGGGCTCTGTGGAGAAGGTGTCCGGGGCGGAGGCCCTGAGGAGGCATTTTTGCCTCCCTCTCTAGAATGTGCATCCAGAGAGAGAGGACAAGGAATGTCTTGGTTATTGCTCCATTCTGGGCAGCCAGCACATAGTAGGTGCTTAAGAAAAGCTGGCACTGCTGTCACGGTGGATGGTAGGAGGATTATGGACCGCGTGGGGCCTCTTGTGCAGGGTTGCACACCGAGGCCTTCAGCACACCCGCCGTCCCAGGGTCCCGGGTGTGAGGGAGCTGGGGACCACTCCACAGGAGGAGCCTCCCGAGGACGCAGCAGGCGAGCCTTCAGGGGACTCCGGCGCCAAGTAGGGAATCGGCATGTTATCCTGAGGGCCAAGGGCAGTCGTTGGAGGGCTTGGGGGCGCGGATGACACGATTAGATCCAGGCTTTTAACAACTCTTCCGGGGTCCATTGTGGAGAACGGAGTGGATCTCAGCGGGGCCAGGGGATGGACGGGAGGCAGTGGGAAGACGGAAAGGGCCCTGGGAGAGCAGGATGCCTTGAGTAGCCCCGCACGGCTGGGGGCGGGAGGGGGCCGCGTTCATCCCAGGCTCAGTGAGCTCTCACCCAGCGTCCCTACAGCGCCGTCCCCACGAAGTCCCCCACTGCTGGCCAGACCCTGCTCTAGGCAGGGAGGCGCAGGACAGAAATCCCCGCCCTCCTGGGAGAGACCAACAGTAAACATGATAAGCAAGTAAACTGTATGGTATGTGAGATCAGTGTAAGTGCTAAGGGGAAAGAAGGAAGTGGGGAGGGGATGAAGGGTGGCAGTGGCAGGTTGAACTTGTGGGTAGGGCACCCGGGAAGGCCTCCCCAGGAGGAGCCTTCTGCACACGTGCTGCTGGGGGAACATTCCAGGAAGCCAGCTCCCCGAGGCAGGAGCTGGAGCGGGGTGAACCTGGGGAGGGGAGGCAGGAGGGAGGGGGCCGTAGGGTGGGGAGCATGCAGGGTTCCGGAGGTCTTTATCAGGACCAGGGCTTCTCTGAGTGAGGGGCCACTGCAGGGTGGAGCACAGGAGGCTGCGTCCGACTCTGCCGGGAACAGGGTCCCTACGGCTGCCGTGTGGAGAATAGACTACAGGCAGCAGGGGCCGCAGCCAGGAGAGCAGGAGGCAGCTGTGGTGAAGATCCAGGAGAGAGATGATGGAGGCTGGTCCAGGGGAGGCTGACGAGTGCTGGAAACTGAGATGGATTTAGAGGTTAGAGCAGCAGGACTTGCTGATGCATTTCAAGTGGGATGTGAGAGAGAGTCCGAGAGAGGAAACGCAGGATGGCAGCTAGTGTTTTGGCCTGGGCCGTGGGAAGAATGGAGTTGCCCTTCATTGGGATGAGGAAGGTTGAGGGTGGAACAGGTCGATGTGCAAGTATCGGGAGATCAGATTGGAATAAGGTAAAGTGGGGAGGTGGGAGGCGCTGCGGAGGAGGAAGGTGGATGCTGGGCTTGGAGCTCAGGGGAGAGTCCAGGTTGGCAACAGCAGTGCGGGGGACCCGCAGAGAAGCCTTCTCTAAAGTCCGCCAAGGAGGAAGGCAGATGGAGAGAGACAGAGGACTGGGGACCGAGCCCGGGGCCCCTAACCTTGAGAGGTGAGGACGAGATGGAGGAAGAAGCAGAAAAGGGGCTGAAAAGGGGCAGCCAGGAAGTCGGAGGAAACCAGAACATTCTGACAGCCAGTAAAGAAGGCATTGAAGAGGCAGGGAGAGTTACTGCGTCAATGCTGCTGTGGGACCAGAAGGACAAGGGCTAGAGATGGCACTGGTTTAGCCCTGTGGCGGTCCTTGGTGTCCTGGGAGGGGGTGTGAAAACCCGAGGGGAGCGGGTTCAAGGGAGGAGCGGGGACAGCGAGGATAGACACGCTTTCAGGGAACTCCCGTGCAGGGCGAGAGAGAAGCCGGGCAGCAGGGGAGGGGATGTGGGCTCAGAGAAACAAATCAGCCGTTTGTACATTGTTCAGGTTGATCCGGTAGAGAGGGAAAGGCTGAGGAGTTCTAACAGGAGGGGACAGTGGCTGGAGCAATGTCTCAGGGAGGACGGAGGGAAGGGGCCACTGAATCATCCCCACGAGCCTAGGAGGTGAGCCACGTTAGCATTTCCACTTCATAGATGTGGAAACCGCAGCCCAGAGAGGTTGGTGCTCCGGCCCCAGGTCACACAGCTGGGCAGTGATGGCGAATCTCCGCAACTCTGCCATCCTCTTCACGGGCCTAGGCTGTTTTGCTGGTTGACAGATGAGGCCCAGAGAGGCTCAGTTCCTTGGCTCAGTTCCAGGGCCCAGGTTAGGAGTTTGACTTGACGGGATGCTGGGGGAGAGGCAGAGTTGGGGGTCCGGAGTGACTCCTGTTCTCAGTGGTTCCCTGGGGGCTTCAGGAGCCACTTCCTGGGCTGGGAACTAGGAGAGGAGCAGCTTTTCAGATGTTGAGCTCAGTCTGGGATGTGCATGAGTCTTCCTCTGTGTAAAATGGGGCCAATCATGGGGTTGACCTCACTGAGTTCCTCTGAGTCTCAAATGAGTTGATGTAGTAAAGCCCTTAGAACAGGGCGCAGCATCCAGGAAATGCCATGTGGGTCTCATTATTCTGAGTCCGCCTGGTCGGATACACAGTGGGGCTTCCAAATGTGCAGCCGTAGCTGGCTCATGGGTGAGGCTGGCAGGAGGGGTGGGCTGATGGGAAACTTAGGACCACACAGACCCTTCAGGGTCCTTCCTGGAGGAGCCTCAGCTCTGAGTTTAGTCCCTGGGTTTGAAGGCCCAGCCTTCAAGGGACCCCAAGAGTCCTTTAGAAGCTCCAAGTGTGGGGCCTCTGGGGGATGGTCCTGGGAAAGATCCTTCCTTTCTAGAAGCCTGAGGTCTTCATCTGTAGAATGGGTGTCCTGAGTCTCACTTTGTGGAGACATGGTGATTGTAAGATGTGCTGAGTGAGTCCCAGGACCGAGAGTTAGAGGAGGACTGGACACCCTACCTGCTCTGCCCTAATTTGCTGTGTCACCTTGAACAAGTAGCCTGACTTCTCTGGGCTTTATCTGTAAAACCTGGATGATGTGAGGGCCTCTGCAGACTGTTGACTCTATTGTTATTTAGAGATTCCTGATTTCAGTAGGCGGCAAGTCCTCAGCTATACCTGGGACGTTTTTCAGCTTCAAAGGCTTGCTTATCACTGGAGCAGGATGGGGACAGGAGCAAGCAGAATGCAGGGCCACCTCGGTCTGAAGGGTCCCACCCTGGGGCAGCCCTGTCCCCAGGCACATTCTGAGGTGCCTGGGGTGGCATCTTGGGTGGCCTGTGTTTCTTTGATTTGGGACAAAGAAACCGTGGCTCCCGTTTTCCAATTGTCCCCATTTTACAAGATGAGCCAGTTGGCTCAGAGGAAACATAGCTCACCTACTTACCTCTTGCTGCAACTCCAGGCCAGCCCTGAGGAGCTGGCTATCGGGATGCAGACATCAGACCCTCAAGGGCATACAGCAGCATCTGCCCTTCGTTCCCCCATTCAGCCCCACTCTGTGGCATCTCCCGTGTGTCGAACCCTGTCCCGGGCACTAGAGACACTGAGAGGACACAGATGAGGTCCCGGCCTCCTCTAGTGGAAAAGACACGTGTGAAGAGAAACAAAGAGAAGTTAAGAGGGACTGGGACACCAGGGACGAGAGATGCATTCTGACCTAAGGTCCTGGGGAGGCTTCCTGGAGGAGGAGTCACCAGAGATGGATCTGGAACATCAGTACGGCAGTAACTGTTACCATCTCTTGAGCAACAGCCTCAGGCTTCAGGGCGTGGTCTCATCACACCTTCCCAGTCCCCAGTGAGGTAGGTCCTTCCCTTAGTCCCATTTTACAGATGAGAACACTGAGGGTCAGAGAACTAGAATGACGCGTCCAGGGTCCCATGGCTTGTGAGAGGGGCCTGAGCCCATTCCCAAGACCCACTCTCCCCAGGCTGAGAAGGCAGGGGAAGACCCCCCTCCGCCCCAGCCTGACAGCCTCAACCCAGGAGGCCCAGGTCTTCCTCTGGCCGAGTGTCCCCAGCACCCGGTTTCACTTCCCAAAACTCAGACCTATTTTGGATCCTGCTGACTTCCTTTCTCAGCCATGGCTGTTCAGGCTCTGAGGACTGGGCAACCGTAGAATGGACCTGGTGCCCCGGGCCTTTCCCAATGCCCCTCTTACACCACCGCCCTGGAGCCTTCTCCCTGCCCGGCTGCCGTGGCCCCTCGGGGAGGGCACTGACCGCAGGGGGCTGGCAGGAGCTGCGGCCCTGCAGCCTCCTCCCCAAGAGCTAGCTCAGCGGTCCTGTTCCCAGCCCGCACTCAGCCTGAGCTGGTCAGGGTGGGAGGTTTGGACAGGGTCCAAGTCCCAGCTCCACTGTGTCCTGGCCTTGTGACCCCCGGCAAACTGTTTCCCTCCCTGGACCTCGGTTTCCTTGTCTGTGACAGGACACTAAGGCAGCCTCCCACCCAGAGTTGTTAGAACTACATGAGAGTGAATCAGGTTTAACAGCTCTGCCCAGACGCCGTTCTTGGCACTGGTGAGCCAAAGAGTCTTGCCCTCAGGAAGCTGAAATCCTACTGTGGGTGAGAGGGGGGCCAAGGGAACTGAGAAAAAGCAATGCAAATAGGTCGATTAAACAGTGTATTAAAAAATGATGCAAATTGTGGAGAAAATGAAGCTGACAAATGATGTGTGTGTGTGTGTGTGTGTGTGTGTGTGTGTGTGTGAGATGGGAGAAGGGCTTTGCCCTTTTAAGTCGGGTGGTCACGGGAGGCCTCCTGGGAAGGTGACATCTGATGACTTGAAGGAGGTGAGGCAGCCGGCCCTGCAGACATCTGGGAAGGGCATTGCAGGCAAAGGGCACAGCACGTGCAAATGCCTTGAGGTAAGAATACAAACACGGCAAGGATGGAGTTGCTGCCACAGAGACTGGGGACAGAGGGCCAGACAGGGACAGGGAGGCCGGAGCTTGAGGGCCTCAAGGGCCAAGTTAGGACTTTACTCTGAGAGAGGTGGGGAGCCACAAGATGCTTTGGAGCAGCGGAGGGACGTGATCCGATTTGTGTTGGAGTTGCCTGATGGAAGGGACACCACGGGGCTGGGAGAGGCTGGTGCAACTATCCCCCGGGGGACCAGAGGGCAGCAGCACAGTGATAAGTGGTCAGATTCCGGTTATATTTTGAAGGTGGAGCCAAAGGGATTTGCTGACGGATCAGGTGTAGCGGGTGAGAGAAAGGAGGGGCAGGGATGATTCCAAGGTTTTTGGCCTGAGCAACGGGAAGAATGGAGTTTGTGTTTACTGAGATGGGAAGACAGTGGAGGGACAAATCTGGGGGTGGAAATCAGGAGCTCGGGCTTGGACGCGTGCTGCTAGGATGCTCTCAGCCCTCTGAGCGGTGAGGCTGAGTCGGCAGGCCGGCAAGCAGGTCTGGAGGGCAGGGGAGAGGAGCAGGCTGGGCTCAGTGTCAGCCCCGCTCCCGGGTCTCCTGTTCCCATCCCGCCCTCCTGCAGGCCAGTCAGTCCCTGGCCACCAGATGGGTCTCTAAAGCACCAAAACCAGGAGGTGGGCAGACCTTTCCAATTCAATGACTTCCCACTGCTCTGGCCTAGAGACCATACTCCTTGCCCGGCCTGGCCCCAGCCCACCTCTCCAGCCTCATCTCTCTTCAGCCTGCTGGCCTTAGTTCATACTTTGTGCCAACCTCAGGGCCTTTGTACTTGCTCTGCTAGCTTCTGGTCTGTTCCTTGCCTGCCTGATGGCCCTGGATGTGGCTTATCCTTTTTCTGGGCCTCAGTTTCTCCATCTGTGAAAGGGGAAGCTTGAACTCCTTGAGCCCTAAAGACAGTCCTTACATTTCCACATTTTGGGGGCATTGGGAGCCATGGAGAAGCTGCCCTTCTTTGATCTGTTCATGCCTGATGAGACCTTGGGAAGATGCTTCATGCTCCCTACCCCTTCAGGCTTACCTGCCTTCCGGGGTCTGTCATGGGCACTGACTGCTGGAGGTGGGGAGACGTGGTCCCTGGGCTCACGTCCCTGGAGAAGAGTAAAGATTTAGACAGAACTGTGTGGCTTAGGACACGTCGCTTCCCCTCTCTGAGCCTTGGTTTCCTCACCTGGAGAATGGGGTTCATGATTGTCGAGAGGTCTGGCCGCAGTGGGTAGGGTGTCTGGCACACTACTCATCCAGCAAGCACTCATAGCACCTGCCTGGGGCTGGGCTGGGTGCCCAATGGTGGGTATGAGAGACTTAGCCCTGCCCTCACAGAGCTTGCCCAGCAGGCACTTGGCAAATAGTGTGATTACCAAGCAGGGCCCACCCAGGATCCCACCCCAGGGGAGATGGGGGCTCTAGCTGCAGCTTCCGCCAGCCCCCAACTGCCCAGGTCTCCTCAGCGTGCGAGGCCCGGCCAGGACCTCCTCTAGGACTCCACTCCCTTGGCCAACACATCTCTCTTCATCCTTTGACCCCTGGGCCCTTCATCCTTTGACCTCTGGACATGAGCCCCGCTTCTGCCGGTCACAAACTGTGGGACTTGGACAGGTGACTTGCCTGGGCCTTGGTTTTCACATCTATAAAATGGGATAATGACAGAGCCTGCTTCTTGGGGTGGTTTTGAGGATTCAGTGGGTTGTAAAGTACCAGAGGGCTCAAAAAAGGTCGCTATGATGATTGAAACCCTTCTGGTACATTTTATCTTGTGGACCTGGGGGCGAGAAGCAGGCTGATACCAGTCCCTTGGTACACAGAGAGAATGAATCACTTCCTCCTGCTTCTGGCCAGGTCACCTCTGCAGTTCACGTGTATTAGAAGTCGTCCCAGACCACTTCCTGCTCTCAGTGCTTTGTTCTATTTACGTATTAACCCAGATTTCCTCCATTTTACAGATGAGGAAACTGAGGCACAGAGAGGTAAAGTGACCCAAGCAAGGTCACTCACGGTGAGTGGTAGAGCTGGCATTCAAACCCAGGCAGCCTGGTCCTATACAGACACCCAAACTCTTAGGGGGCTTTTTGCCAGCACTGTCCACTCCCAGAGGCTGCCGTGTGGTGTTATCAGTTATCTGAAGCCACCTGGTCATCCCGGGGTCAAGCCCACGGATCTTCTTCCTCAGACCGGCAGGAGAAAGTTCTCCGAGTTCAAGAACCACAGATTCCCATCCCCACCTTGCTGCTGCCTGGCCAGGAAAACCTTGGGCAATCCCTTCCCCTTTCATGCCTCAGTTTCCACCTCTGTCAAAAAGAAACTAGAAAACTCTTCCAGCTTTGTTAATCCAGGGATCCTACCCCAACCCTGTCATGTATTTGCTAGGTGACCTCCCTCCAGCCAACTTGCCTTTGGGGCTGCTTTCCTTGTCTGAAAAATGGAGCTGATGCTTCATATCTGCCTTTCCCGAGGTCTCAGATCGGCTGGGAGAGCCTCACAGGAAAGCCTGGGTGTGGATGTGAGGGGCTCCCAATATACCCCCAGCCCATCTTCTGCAGGTAGGGCCTGTCAGCAGCTCAGCTCCTGACCAAAAATGGGGAGGCCGTCCATCCATTCATTCAGTAGCTATGCGTTGAGTATCTATTCTGTGCTGGGCACCCGGACATGGTGGGGACCGAGATCCAACCAGTCCCTGTCCTCCTAGAATTCACAGTCTGGGGAAGGACAGATATCAATAAAGGAACCACATAAACGTGAGATGCACAGCTGGTTAAGTGTTACAAAGAAGGGGTGCAGGGAGCCCCCCATGAGAGTGAATCGTGGAGGAGGGTCTTAGGGAGGGAGGGGTTTTCAGGAAGTGATGATTGAGCTGAGAGCTGTAAAGATGAGTTGGAGTTAATTAGGTGAATTTGTGGCAAGAGAGGAAGGGTTTGGGCAGAGGCACTCGGCTTGTGGGGAGAGAAACATCCAGGGTCATATGGCTTGTGAGAGGGCCCTGAGGCCATTCCCAAGGCCCTGGCAAATTCAAGGAAGGTCATTGTATCTGAAACCTCCTGTAATGGCTGGTGGGAGACAAGGGAGCAGGGGTCAGACCTCACTGGGTCAGTCATGGGTTTCACAGTTTCAGGAGAGAAGTGGTCTTGGAAACCATCCAAACTCCTCCTGGTACAGATGGGGAAATTGAGACTCAGTTGGGTAAGGGACATGGCAAGGTCAAATCAATTTGGGGCAGACCCAGCGTTAGAATCCAGGCTTCTTGACACCTCCCCAGGGCTCTTTCTGCATCTGGAGAGCGGCCCAAGAGAAGTGAGAGAAAACCAAATGTTAACTTAGCACCTACTACGTGACCCAGAGTCCTGTGCATGCGCACACATGCACACACACACTTCACCACTGGGTCCCTGGGCCTATTGCCAGGGTCATGGCCCTGGGAATTCCTTCCAAAAAAGAGAGGAAAAGGAACCTATGGAGGTCATTTGATCAAGCCCCACCGGGCACTGCCCTCAACGCATCATTCCACTGTCTTATTTGAAGACACGGAGGCATGGTGAATAGAAATTCTAATCCCCATTTTGTAGACGAGCAAACCAAAGGAAGGAGAAAATGAGACAGTGACCTAAAGTCCCACAGTAATCATCAGCTGAAGGTGCCTTGGCTCCTAGTTTAGTGCACTTTCCAAGGTCATGCATAGCTCAAGTTTGAGCCATCTGGAAGGGAGGAAGTTCTTCCTGCTGTCTAACTGAAATCTCTCCTGCTTTACTATGTCAGTTTCCCCTTGTTTGGGTGGCTGAAGATGTGGAAAAGCACTGTGATCCTTCTCATGATCCTTGACTATCATCTCGGGAGGACTGAACTGGGGTAGGAGACTCAGGGACAGCCCCTGGCCACCATGAATCTGAATCCAGTGTGCAGGTTTGCTGGAGGAGGGTAGGTAGGCAGATCCATATGCCATAGGGGCCTTTCCTCTAAGGGAAGCTTCTGGGAAACCTTTGGAAAGAATTCCTGGGGAAGAAGTCCTTCTGGATCACCCCCAAGGACACACACTCTCCTTAGGATGCGGCTGCCCAGGGGCTGAGCTCACAGCCAGCAACCAGCAGAACTCAAGGCCTCAGATCCACCCCCGTGGCCAGAGGCGGCCTTGTGTTTCCTCCATACAAACGCCTGTTCGACTTGCTTGTCAGAAACCACTCACCAAAATCCAATTTATAGAGCCAGTATGAAATGGGGGAAAATTCCTCTAAACAAAAAATGCCTCTTTTCAAATCAGGAAGGAGGCAGTCCTGACAGCTGGGCATCCGGACGAGCAGGCCCCTGCTACGACCCAGATTTGAACCCTGTGGAAGTAAGCCCAGCCCGGACCTAGCATTTAGTTGGCATCTTTCCCCAGAAAGACCCACATCCGCCCAAAGATGTCAGGGCTCAGTGTGCCCAGTATTTCCCGAGAAAGCTGAGGCCATAGCGATGCTGGCAGTGATTTGTTGAGAGCCTACTGTGTGCTGGGTGCTGTACTATGTGCTCCTACATGGACTTGAACCCTCACAGCAACATCATGAGGTAAGGTGCTTTCTCACCTTACAGGTGAGAAAATTGAAACTCAGAGAGGTTAAGACATTTGGCCAAGGCCACACAGCTGGCAAAAGGGGGTGCAAGACTCAGAGCCCTTGCTCTTAACATTTTGCTACAGAGGTGACTTGTGCCTAGAAGGGGCCTGAGGTGTAGGGGGGAGAACACTGGGTGAGGCAGGGCAGGGGCCTGGACCCCAGGCCTGGTTCTGCCGTCAACTGCCTGAATGAATCCTTGTCCCTCTCTGGGTCTCAATTTCCCCACTCCTGAAATGGAGCAAGCTGGTGCACAGGTTCACAGTGCCCATTAGCAAATTAAAGGCACTGAGAAGTCCTGAAGTTAAAAAAAAAAAAATAGTGAGTGGTTGACTTGAAGAGTTGACCAGCAAAAATAGTTACTTAATGGTTCACAAGGCCTCAAGGAGTATGACTTTGCTTCAGCCCCCTGTTAGTAAGTTGGTTAGTTGACAGCTATTAACAGGCCCTTTGGGAGATAAGAAGTGAATAAGACATGTCCCTATTGTTGAGGAGCTCCTTATCTGGGGAGAAGGTAGCCAAATAGATGATAATAAGCAAATTATGTGGTCATTGACCTGAACGAGACCAGCTGGGGAGCTTGAGGTGCCCGGGGTGGCAGGGAGAGACGTCTCACCCTGCCTGGGGGGTTCAAGGAAAATATGGCAGACAGGGTGACAGTCAAATGGGGTTTTGAAAGGTGAGTAGGAGTTCGCCAGAAAGAATATTGAGGGCAGGGGGTTTAGGGAAGTCCCAGTGAGGGGAACAGCATATATAAATTATAGTCACATAGAGGGTGTGTTGTTCAGAGGAATGGAGAGCTCAGTGTGGCTGGCACAGAGAGGGATAGACCAGAACAGGACGGTGAAAGGCCTTGAATGCTAAGCTGAGGACTTTGACTTTATTCTGGGGAATGACAGAGGTCATAATTAAGAGAAGAGACCCTTTGGGTTGGGGTGGAGGGGAAGACATACAGACCAGGAGTCCAGTGAGGAGGTTGGTATAGCTGTCTGGGCCAGACCAGAGGAGGCCCAAACTGCATTGCACAGATGGTACATCTGACAAGGATCTTTGGGTTGCAAGAAATCCAGCACAAAGAGACCTAAGTGAAAATAAAAAGGGCCTCCAGGCACGACTGAATCAAGGGGCTCAAATAACGTTGTCAGAAATCTGGCCACCATCACAGTGGTCAAGGGGATGGGATGTTTTTGATTGCCAGGGTTCAGGTCTGTCCTGCTCCAGCTACATGCTCTAAAGAAGGGGAAGGGGCAGCTTCTCAAAGGCATTTCAGATTACTAGGAGAAGAATGTTGCTAGGCAGGTGAAAGCAACAGCCGACCACCGTGGATGGCGATTGCTCGTGGCTTGTAGTGGAGGATGGGCCCTTGCTCAGCCCAGGTCTCTGAGGCTGAGGCATATAAGCGAGGCTTGGTGTGGTCAGGGCAGGCTTCGTGGAGGAAACAGGTCTAGGAGTGAGGCCTGAGCAGTGGGTAGGATGTAGGAGTTGGGATCTGGGAAACAGAGGTACGGAGGTGAGAGCAAGCAGGATGTGTTTCAGAGCCAGTGAGCATGCCAGGCCCAGAGGGCTGGTGGAGGGAGTGGAGGCAGGTGAGGCTGCAATTAGACGTTAGAGGCCCTTGAATGCCAGTCCTCCTCTGGCCTAACTGGCCAGCCTCTTAGAATATACAGGTCAGGGGGAAATGGTGGCTTCATCGCTCAGCAACACCCACCACCACCCCCACTCGACCCCCCTGGGCTCCCCATGGCCCACCCAGGGAGGCCCAGAGCTGGCCAGGCATTCAAAGCCCCTGCATGCTCACTGCCTCCTACTGGGCCCCTCTGCTCTCCCAGGTGGGCCTGCGCACCACACACACACAAAACCCACCAGTCCCTTTTCCACCTTCAAACCTTTGCTCTGGCTCTTTCCCTGCCCTAAAATATACCTCCCTTTGGTATTTCCACACATCCTCTGAAAGGCAGTTAAAGGCCTTGGTCTCCACGAAGATTCAGTGGAATGGGTCTCTGCTCACTTTGACCTTGCAGTGCTCCTTATTTAGGGTATTTACATGCCCCTTAGGCCAGCCAGCCTGATGGGGGCAGGGTGGCAGTAACATATGCGTGGGCTTTGGAGCCAGTCAGATCTGGGTTCAGACTGCCACTCACTAGCCATGTGACCTTGAGCACATCATCTGATGTCTCCTTGGTGACATTTTCTGACCTATAGAATATGAACAAGGCCTATTCATATGAGGCTTAAATGTGGTTATATGTACAAAGTTCCTGGCACACAGTAGGCCCGCATGCAGCTGTCACTATTTCTGTGGGTGTTCAAATGATGAATTATGTCTCTCTCACCCTCTATCAGCTCTGGTCAGGCAAGGAACTCACCTAGTTTTTTCCCAGTCCCCCAGTGCCTGGCACATAGTAGGGGATTTGTAAAGGCTGACCTATCAGTTTTCCTGGGCTGTGCAGACCCACTCTCCCCACCCGCTCCTCCTGGGTGAGGCTGGGGGTAGGCCCCAATGGCCCCACACCTGCTCCCTGAGGTTGACCCGGCAAGCTGCTAGATGCCAGCATCCAGCATCAATAAATTACTGGCGAGTTCAGGTGACGGGACAGATCCAGTGTCAGCTGCCTCTGTGTCCTACAGGAAGGCTCAGGCCCTGGGTATCCCCCTCTGTGAGCCTCCCCAACTAAGGGCTCCATCAGAATAACAGAGTTGCCCACAGGGCACCTACTGTGTGCCAGGCCCCATCTGGGCATTTTGCACCACATTGATGTCCCACAATGACGCTGCAAAGTAGATACTGGCTCCATTTTACAGATGAGGAAACTGAGGCTCAGTTAAGGGAAGTGACTTGCAGTAGACAAAATTAATAACAGAAAGAAAAGCCTCCTTCCTTTTCAATTCAACATAAATCTTTGTGGATATCATTGCAAATATTAGTTATAATGCATGTGCATGCAAACACACACACACACACACACACACACACTAGGGTTTCTTCATTCACTCATTTATTCAACAAATAGGTATTGAACACCTACTATGTGCCAGGCTGTTCTCAGTGTTGGAGATACTACAGTCAACAAGACAAAATCCCCGCCTTTTTGACACATTGCAGTGCATGAGATGAACAGAAACAAGAAACAAATAAATACACATTATAACAGAAGGTGGTGCTGAGTCTATGAAGATGAATAAAGTAGGGCAGGGGATAGAGAGAGACACTGGGGATTATTTTTGAAAGGGTGGTCAAGGAGGGCTCAGCTGGGGCAGTGACATTTGAAGGAAATCCTTATCTCTTTACGCTTTAGTTTTTGGAAAGGGAGATGCTGGACTCCAGGGCTTCCTAAACTCTGCGGGAAGGTGGGTCGATGCTTCCCACTCGGGTGTGGTTCCACAGCCAGGGCCACTGTAGGTGTGGAGACATTTTTCTCCTTCCCCTTGTCTTCGCCCTGAATGCCTCCATCCAGGGAACCCTTTGGGCAGGGTTTCTCAGAAGATGCTCATCTGAGCCCCCTTCATGTGTTCTCATGGCAGCTTTTTGTTTTCTAATTCTCAACACATTTGTCATGATCTTTTCAAAGTCAGCTGGTCCCTGAGTGTCATGAGGGCTGGGGCCAGGTCCATCTTGTTTATGGCTGTGATCCCAACACCAGGCACAGCATCTGACACACAGAGGCTACTCAAACAACCGTCGGAATGAATGGCAGATGGACATGGTGATAACTGGAGCTAACATTTATTGAGTGCTTATTCTCACAACAGCACTGTGAGTTAGGTATAATTATTATCCCCATTTTATCGGTTTTGAAAACTGAGGCTTAGAGAAATCAAGGCACCCATGGCAGGTCACTCAATGGCAGAGCCTTCTAAGGAGGAGCACATAAATGCTCACAAACTGATTGATTATGGGGGAGGCAGAGTAGTGTGGTGGGAAATGCTGTAGTTGTCAGTCTGAGATGCGCATTTTGAGAACCAACCCATTCATTCATTGCTTCATTCACTCATTTATTTAATAATTATTAAACCTCAGCCCGTGTGCTGGGCACTGGTGGGTACAGGTAACCAGGCAATCATGATACTGTGTGGTCAAAGCCAGGATGGGGAAAGCCCAGGGGTCCGTGAGCAGCCATGGAAGCCCCTGAACCACACTGTGTGAGGTGGACCTGAAGCAGCAGGTCGCCGTGGCCGAGCAGACCAAAGTGGGAGATGCTTGCGAAGGGGGGGGTGCGGCGGGGGGGCGGGGAATAGCTGCATAGTCCTCGATGGAAGTGGCAGAAGAGCCTGACAGTGGAAACCACCCTCCCCCCAGCTGCCCCAAGGCTCCGGGACCTCGCTGCTTCTCCCAGCCTTTGGTGGACAGGCCTCCGTGGGGGCCTGAGTCACTCTGCCCCACCCCAGGCCTGGAACTCTGCCCCACCCCAGGCTGGGTCGGGGCCACCTCACCTCCGAGTTGCAGGCATTCCCATTCATCTGGGCCCAGGGTCAGAGCTCAGTGATCTGGGCCAAACCAGGCAAAGGCCAGGTGCCCCACTCTGCTGGTAGCCCTGAGCCTCTTCCCTTCTGTGGGACTCAGTTTATCCATCTGTAAAGGGCAGAGTTTAGACTGTATGATTTCTACAGACCCTTTCTCACTTAACCTCCTGTGACCCAGTACATTACTGTCAGTATTGGAAGTGGACATGAGCCCTGGTGGTCTGGACTCCTTGTGGACCTCTGGACTCCCAGCCTCCCCTGGACATCTGGATTAAGGGTAAAAAAAAATCCAGGGATCCAATAACCCACGATTAATGGAGCAGCCTACTTTGTCCTTTTGGCACCTGTCTGGAATGAGAAGAAAGGAGTAGCAGTTTCCCCCTAGGACCATGATTGTCCATCCACTGCCCTGCTCTTGCCCACTAGCTGGGCATTGTGAGAAACTTACCTTCCACCTAGCGTGCTCTGGGGCAGGACCCTTGCTGAAGGATGCCATTGACACGAAAAAGCCAGAGGTCCAGGGAACTGCTTCCGCAGAAGTAGAGATGGGTTGCAGTAGGCCATTCTCATCCTTGGCTCAGCCCCCTCCACTCTTTTCCTAGCACCCCTAGGGGCAAGAGGCTGAGATGTGCCTGGTGTAGAGTGAGCTGACACATGGGAGGAGAAACCAAGGCCCCTGACCTCCAAGCCCCTAGATCAGACCCCTGGGCCACTCTAGCTGCCCTCCAGTCCTCTCTACTCCTCAATCTCTCCCCTGTTTAAAACTCACCAAAGGCCTCCCAGCACATCTAGACTGAAATCCAAGGTTTTTCCCATGGTCTCCTGCCCTCTAAGCCCTCCTCACTTACTTCACTCTAGCCACACTGGCCTCCTTCCAACTTCTGGAAAATACCAATCTCTTTCCCACCTCAGGGCCTTTACACATGCTGTTCCCTCTGCCTGGAATGCTCTTCCCTCAGAACATAGCATGGCTGGCTCCTTGTCACTTACATCACTGCTCAAATCTACCTTCTCAGAGGAGACTTTCCTGATCCCCCTAAGAACAGCAGTCCCTCTTGTCCCTTATTTGCTATCACAGCTCCCTATTTCCATCATGGCCCTTTCCCTAAGCTGTAATTATTGATAGTTGGTTTGTTCAATGGCCCTCTTCCTTACCCATCGGTAAGCTCTAAGAGGGCAAGGACCTTGGGGATCCCACGGCTATATTCCAAGCACCTAGTGTATAATGGCTGCTCAAGAAGTGTTTGTTGATGGAACGAAACACAAAAAGTATTAACAAAGTTCATCTTCCTCCTTGAATATTTTGCAACTTCTATGGAGGTGAAAATGGCATATATTGGGCACCTGTTAAATATGCCAGCCTCTCTCACATACATTATTCTGCTGAACCTTTACAGTCTGTCCATTATACAGATGATGAAGTTGGGGTTCAGTGACCTGCCAGAGGTCACCCAGCAAAGGGTGGATTGATGGGTTCATTTAGTTGGGAAGCAGTCAACTGGGATCTCTGGGCATGAAGAATGCCATAGCAAATGGTAGTCAGGATTCAACCTCAAGTCTGTTTGACTCTACGCGAAGCCTACATTCTTTTTTTTTTAACTTTTTATTTTCTATTGGAGTATAGCCAATTAACAATGTTGTGATAGTTTCAGGTGCACAGCAAAGGGACTCAGCCATACATATACATGTATCCATTCTCCCCCAAACTCCCCTCCCATCCAGGCTGCCACATAACATTGAGCAGAGTTCCCTGTGCTATACAGTAGGTCCTTGTCGAAGCCTACATTCTTTTTTATCATACTACACCTTCTGTCACACTAGAACTCAGCTCAAGATTAACAACAGATTTTTAGGTTCTGGAAGGCAGGCAAAGACCCAGATTGCATGGAGAGGTGGTCTGGCTTAGTGGTTATTGGTGTGTCTTGGAAGTGGACAGAGACCCGGGCTCAAAGGGGGGTGAGGCCACCACCTAGGCACCAGGGCACCCTTGCTGAAAGTAATCATTAGCATTGCTAGGCTAGAGCACCTTTGTTCTCAGGAAGAGTCAACTGTGGGGTTATGTGTCAAGGGCTGTATTGGAAAAGTCAGGGAGTGGGCTTCTAAATCATGCAGAAGCCCCTCCTCCCTCACCCCCAGGGGAGGGGGCTGTTTGGCCTTTGGGTAGTGCCTTGCCCTCTCTGAGCCCCAGGGGTCATCTCTGAAAAATGGGCATGGCAGCATGGAACCAAATAGAGCTCTTAGGAAGATAAAGAGGAAAAATGAGTGTGGAGTTGTTGGTATATATAAAGTAACATAGAAATGTAAATTATCTAAAAATAAATCTATGTGAAATGCAGAGAGAGGTTGGGACTTGGAAGACCTCTGGGGTTCTTTTGGCAGTTATTGGCACCTACTGTGTGCCAGGTGCTGTGCTAGGGCCTGGGGTATAGGGATGAGTCAGACACGAACCCTGAGCATCTGGAGCTCCCAGTCTACTGGGGGACGTGAGCCAGCCACATACAGTGTGGGTATCCCTCCCAGCGGGATGTCAGGGGGAGTCTTCATGTGTGATATGGTAGCAGGAGCCAGACAGACCTGAGCCGGAACCCTCCTCTCCTCCCTGCGTGACCTTAACCAGGTCAGGCCACCTCTCCAAGCCCCAGGCCTTCATCTGTAAAATGCGCCAGTCTCCTTTGCCGCTCAGAGTTGCCAGGACCGGGCACTCTGTAGGTACCAGGGTGGGGGAACTTGGGATGAGGGTAGCCAGTAGTTCCTGGGCAAAAAATGGTCCTGCACTGGGCAAACTCTGGGACTCAGGCGTGGGTGGTGACTTGCTTGCAGGGGTGGCCTGGGGACATTGAGGGTGGAAGAGAAGCAGCAGGAAGAGAAGCTCAGCAATTTCTCAAACCTGTTAAGCAAAGGAGGGCAGAATTCCCGGGGAATTGGCCTGTGCCTTTATTTATGTTAGTAATCTCATTAAGGGGAAGGGGACTGGCTCTACCCAAGGTCAGTCCTGCCCAGGGAGGAGGGGGATGGCATATCCACCTGAGTTTACTCAGCCAGTGATTCTAGGGCCAAGGTGCACCCAGGAAGGCAGGGTGTCTCGGGATGAATTTGTGGGTGTGTTGAGCGTTGCTCCAAGCCTTGGTGGGGCTGGCCTGAGTGAGGCCACCGGTCAATGTTGACGACTTCTCTGGTGCCTGGCGCTGTCCCAGAGCAGTGGCGTTAGCAGAACCAAGACCGGCCAAACTTCGGGGAATTCAGGTGAGGCGAGAGGGGAGGAAGTTTGGGGGCCTCCGAAGGGCGGCGGTTTGGGGTTCCCCAGGGGAACACTGCTCCTCTGGCGCCGGGCTCGCACCAGAGAGGTCAGGCCAGTCGCCGAGAGGAAGGGAAGGGGCCCTGCCCTGTACCACCAGCGCCAGGCTAAAATCGGGCGGGGCCGCCCGGGGAGGCAGGGACGCCTGTGGCCGGGCGGGGTCTGCGCCCTACTCCCTGCGAGGCCGCCGGGTCCGGGCTGAGAGCGGCCTGCGAGGCTCGGGGCCAGGCCCGGCCAGAGGGAACTCGGTCCCTGGGCTGGGCACTGCGCGCCTGCGGCTCTTGCCCTACCGGCGGCTGCGGGCGCGGCGGCCCCCGCGCCCCCAGGGGCCGGGCCAGGGCGGGGGCTGGGCCCCGCGGGCGGGCGCGGGAAGGGGGGCGGCGGCGAAGGCTGCGACGCTCTAACAGGTGGGATCCCGCGGCGTGGTGGAGGCGGGCGCGGGAGGAGGAGGAGGAGGAGGAAGAGCAGCGGCAGTGGGAGCCTGAGCAGGAGCAGGATGAGCCGCGCGAGCTGACAGCCGCCGCCGCCGCCGCCCGCGCCCAGGCTCGGTCTCGCTCTCCACGCCCGGGGCCGCTCCCCGCCTCCCGCCTCCCCCGGCCGCCCGCGGGGCGGCCCGCCCCCTCTGCACCTCCGGGCCCGGAGCTGCCTCCATCGCTCCTGCATCCCGGCCGGGGGGGAGGAGGAGGCGGAGCAGGAGGCGAGCCGGAGCCGCCGCCGCCAACGCCGCCGCCGCCGCCGCCCGAGCAGGACAGAGCGCGCCGCAGCCCCGCGCGTCCGGCCGCCGCCCGTGCCTATCAAGCAGCCGCGCCGGAGCTACACCGCGGGACAGCCCGGGCCGCGGCGCACCCCGGCTCGGCCCAGCCCAGCCCAGTCCCGGCACCGGGCGGCCCGGCTGCCGGCCCGCCCCCGAGGGCGCCGGGCGCGCCGGGAGGATGCCGAAACCGACGCTGCTGCTGCGCGGGGGCTGGGAGCGCGAGCGCAGCCCCGGGGACTCGGAGCTGGGCCGCCAGTTCCGGGACTGGTGCCTGCGCACCTACGGCGACTCGGCCAAAACCAAGACGGTGACACGCAGCAAATACCAGCGGATCGCCGAGGTCCTGCAGGGCGGCGGCGGGACCGGCGCGGGCAGCGGCCCGGCAGCCGGCGAGAAAGGCAAGTTCCAGTTCTGGGTGCGCTCCAAGGGCTTCCGCCTGGGCAGCGGCCGGGAACCCAAGATGGGCCAAGTGGTGTATGTGCCGGTCAAGACGGGCTCGGTGAGTGCGCGCGCGGCGGCCGCGGGCCGGTCCCGCCGCGGGGCTCGGGGCGGGCGGGGGCGGGGTGGGGGTGTGGATGTGTGTCCGAACGTGTGTCCCTGAGGTTGTGCCTGGGTCTGGCCCGCCCGAGGCGCACGCGTCCCTGCTCACCCGCCAGCCCCAGCCAGCCCGGGCAGCGCTCCGGGTTCGGGGCGTCCCTGCCCCCCTCTGCGCTGCTGCCCGGGCCGTGCCGGGCGGGCTGTCCCGGGCTGCTCACCCCAGCATGTTCCGTTCTCCCGTCCCCTCCCCCCGCCAGCAGGCGGCTGCTCAGAAGCCCGAGCCTCCCCCCGCCCGCCCCGGGGCTGCCTGTCCCGGGCGCCTCGCGCTCCCGCCCCCGGGCCGGCTGGGCGGTGTGGTGTGTGTGTGTGTGTCTGTGTGTGTGTGTGTGTGCGTGCGTGTGTGTGTGGAGGGTGGTGCCGCGAGGGCGGGGGGGCAGGGGCAGCCACGGGACGGGGAGTCAGCTCGGCTTCCCAGCGCCAGGGGAGGGGGCCCGCCCGGGCACTGTCTACCCGACCCCACCCGGGGCTGGCCCGGGGAGGGGCAGCCCGAGCCGCAGCCTGGCGCAGGAGCAGCCTCCCGCGGGTGGGTGGGGCGCCCCCTCCGCCCCCCGGGCCCCTCGCTCCCCCCTCCCTGGGACGGGGGCGGCCTGACCTATCCATCCCCTCCCCTCCCCCGTCCCCGGGGCCGGCCCGGTCCGGGCGGGGTGGCGTGGGGGAGGGGACGGGGAACCGCAGCCGCCGACAGGGAGGAGGCGGGCGGCCGGGCGGGGGCGTCCCCTCCGGCCCGGGGCGCCCTGGAGAGGGCGTGCGGCGTGGGCCCCGCGGCTCCCCCGCCGGGACCTCATTGTTCTGCAGCGGGTGGGGGCTGGGGGGCCGGCTGCTCCCGGGGTGCTGCTGAGCTTTGAACTTTCCGTCGCGGAGACCCTCCATTAGTGCGTTCAGCCCCTGGCCCGACCGGGCCAGGCCAGCCTCCCTCCCTGCCCCCCTCGCTCCCTCCCCGGCCTCGCCCGGCCCGAGCGAGCGAGCGGGGCCGCCCCGCGCCGGCCTCCCTCCCTCCCTCGCTCCCCCGCTCCCCGCTCCGTGCTCCTCCCCCGTCCGGCCCGCCCGCCCCGCGCTCAGCCCAGTCCCCGGCCGGAGCGGGCTCTTCACACACAATTGATTCGGTCGTTACGAAAAGTGCACTTGTCCCCTCCCCCTCCCCCTCCGGCAGCCGCCCGGGCCCGGCCCGCGGGGTGAGGGGGCCGCGAGGGAGGGAGGCGGGAGCCGGGGAGCGGATCCGGAGGCGCCTCCCCCCTCGCCCAGGGGACGGGGCTGCAGGCCGCGGGGAGTGGGGAGCCGTGAGCGCAGAGGGCGGGCGGCCCATCTGCGAGGAGCGCTGATAACCGCGCCGCTGCCGCTGCGGCCGCCAGCGGCCCATCTGCGCCGCTGCCGCCTCCGGCCGGACACAGAGCAGGGGGCCGGGCCGAGGGGCGCGCTGGGGCCGGATTCCCCGGGGGAAGGCTGGGGTAGTGTCCCACCCTGAGCGAGTCGGGGACCTTCCAGCCTAAATCAGTGCTCTCCGCCAGACGCGGGGAGTCTGGGTCATTGTCCCCCCTCCCCCGATCGAGTCAGGGACCCCTCCCCGAGCCCAAATTGGTGCCCACTCTCCCACACGGGGAGCAGGGGTCATTGCTTCTCCCCAGCCTAGGTCAGCCCTCCCCACTCTGCCAGTTGCTAACTCGCCTCGGTTCTCCTCCATCTTGGGCTAGTGCCCCCAGCCTAAGTGTGGTTTTTCGAGGTCAGTGACCCACCAGATGGTTGGCTGGGTCCACACCCCCTACCCTGGGTCATTGCCCTCAGCCATCCAGGCTTCCCAGGTCAGTTAGTGCCCCTCACCCCCATCCCATTCTGGTTATCCCTCCCCAGGGAGCTGGGAGTCTTGGCTCAACCTCCTTCTTGCCTGAGGCAGGAGCCCCCACTCCACCCACTCCTGGAGTTGGGAGGGCAGGTGACCCTCAGACAGGGCAGCTAGCTCACCGGTTCTCTGAGCTGGTTGACCTCTCCCCTAGGGAGTGGGCATCATGGGGCCGTCAGTCCCCCTACCCCTTTAGCCACAGAGCTGTCAAGGCGGAGCAAGTGCACACACACCCACCCAGGCCACATGCAGAAATTGGGTGCTAGGCCTGGGCCCCAGGTCCTGCCAGCCTTCGGATCCTCTGTGAGGCCCACGCCGACCCGCTTTGCCTGGCAACAGGGGCCTTGAAAGACTCCACCCTAGCTCCCAGACCAATAATAAGCCCTCCCAAGGGACCACCTGCCTGGGAGGCAGAGAAAGGGAACCCAGGCCTCCCTGCCCAGGCTGCCAGGGGGACGACAAACACAACAGACGTGCCCTCCTGCGACAGCCTGCCCCTCAAGCTACCCACGCCCACCTGCCTGGCCTGCTGGTCCCCAGGGAGCCCGTTAGTTACCTGCACTCACCCAGTGAACCGGAGCCAGCCGCAGGAGATGCCCTTAGTCCTGCCACCCCCAGCTCCAAGCACCTTCCTGGGGCTCAGTTATTATTTTTACATTTCCATTTTCCTTTTCACTGATCTAAGAGGAACAAATCCTGCTGGGAATTCTGGGGCAGCCATGGACTCTTCCTGGGAGGAGCTGAATGGGACCTTCTTTGAAAGGTGCAAAGGACATCCCCTACCTTCACTGGCTTTTACACACACACACAGAGTAAAGTTATCATTGCCTCTGGTGGCAGTTGGGAGATATCCTATAGTTTTGTCCTGGGTGGGTTTTTGTGAAGGTCATTGGGCCACAAACCTTTGTCTGAGACATTTGTTTGGCATCCACAGGCCTTGTGGGGGCACTGGGGCATTGGAGTGGGTTGGACTCAGAGCCTGCTCCCTGGGGGTGGGGGTGGGCATAGCTCAGGATCTGATCAAGAAGCCCATGGAGGCTCCAAGGGAGGGCAGGCGGTCAGGCAGAGCAATTTCGGCCAAGAGGGGGTATGGGAGTTGTGTCATGCAGCCGCAGAACAAGGGCCCCCTGCGCCCCTGCGTGGGCTCAGGTCCCCAGGGTGGCCATGGTATGTCATCTCCCTTCCATGTTGCTCTCTGGCTGCCCCCTGCGTGGGCCCCCTTTCCTCTTCCCACAGCCATATGTGGTGCTGCGGTTGGGGCCCTTCCGAGTCCCGGCCGTGGAGGGTCGATGATCTGACACCACTTGTCCCATCCCATCTGGCCCTGAGCTTTTCTGGGTGTGTGTGACAAAGGCTTAATCTGTCCGGACGGGCCCAGGGCAGGGCGGAGAGCAGGGCGCGGGGAATTACACTCTGCGGGGCCTCCTGCAGCTGGGGCCCGCTTGGGGGGCGGGGTGGGGCGGGGCGGGGGTCGAGCAGAAGCCAGGGCATGGGGGGGGAGAGGCAAGTTGGTCTTCGGTTTGCAGGTTGTCACAGGAAATAGATGTGGAGGCGGAGGGCTGAGGGGAGGAGGGCGGAGTCCTCCACCGGGCAGCACGGGGCGCTCCTGGGGACAAGATCTTTCTGTGACAAGAGCCAGCCGGGCCTCCTGACTGGGCAAAGCCTGGTTAGGATTTATTATTTCTTGCGTTTGGCCTGTTCCGACCTCTGTGGCTGCCAAGCCCGGAGGGGGGTGCCGGGTGAGAAGCAAACCCTTTGCCAGCGAGACCCTCCGATTCCATTCCAGCCTCAGCCCAAAAGTTAACCAACCCCTTTCCTTTTCCTCTGGTCTCTCGGAACAAGGCTGTCCCGGCGCCTGCAAGGGCCACAGGTTATGTCTGGGGTGGGCCCCCGGGCCATCTGTCAACTCCCAGGACCAGGGAGCCCTCAGGGTCCTTGGAGATAGATGTTCTCAGCCCAACTCTACCATCTTCCGGATGGGAAAACTGAGGCCCTGAGAGAGGAAGTTTCCGTTGGTGGGGAGCTAGGCCTGGAACGCAGATCTCTGCGCTCCACTGAGGCTTCTCTGTGGGCCCATCAAATGCCAGGAATCCCCCCATTAGAGCCCCGTCCCCCGAGGGGGAAACGCCAGATTGCCAAACTCCACTCTCAGCACTGGGCTTTTGCGAGCCAGACCCCAGGTGTTCCGCTGGCCAAATTGACTAATGGTGGTCTTTTCCCAGTTTGCAGACAATGTTCATTTAGTGGAGAGCATTTTCACAGTCTTCAGCCTTTCTCCCCAGAGCTTTTGTGTAAACCTTTGGCACCTGCGGCCGCTGGTCTGGGCAGGAAATGGCCTCTGACTTAGCACAACATAATATATGCTGTGACCTTCGGTTGAATACCTCAGTATTTCCTACTTTTCTCTAAATTGTCACCATAGTGACCCTTTCTGAGTCACCTACCGTGTGCCTGTCCCTGTGCGTCAGGTTCTCACAGCGGCCCAGAGGTCACTGCTGCTGTCACTGCCATCCTTCAGATGAGTAAACTGAGGCTTAGGGAGGTTTAGAACTTCCCTAAGGCCTCACCGCTGACAGGGCACTCTGAGCTTGGGTGCCGTCTGTGCACCCCTCTACTCTGACCCTCTCTGGATGTCTTACAGCCTGATCTGCTTCATAGGGCTTTTCGTGACAAGCTTTCAGTCCATTACACCCTAATCTGAATTAGTGTAGAAGACTCCTCTAGTCAAGATGTCTGTAATCACAGGCTGGTGCTTGAGGCAGGACTGGCTCAGCGTATGGTGTCTGGGACTTGCCTGGGGCGCGCAAGGGTGGGTATGGAGTGAGGAGAAGGGAGGAGGCCTCTCTTGTCCTGGGTCCTGCGGGCTTTCAGGGAGAAGGTTGGCAATGACACGGGCCCTGTTTGGATTTCTCATGAATGGCAGAAGTGGGCTAATTTGTTAATTAAGCCTCAGTGATTTGGGTGAATGTGGTCTTGGAGTCTCGCTGGGGGGGGCTGCAGTTTGGAGCCTGGGTGATTGCTGGTGGATCAGGCTCTGCCTTCCCGGGGCCACTCCTCCGGATCCTGGGTCACTTTCTGCTGGTGGTGGGGGCAGCATGCCCCGCTCGTCCTTGGGCGAGGCCTGGCATGAACATTCTCTCCTTCGCTACAGGCTGCCTTCCCATCCCTGAGCGTCTGGGAGTCAGGAGGCCCAGTTGGAACCCTAAAAACCCTGCTGGGAGGATGGGGGGTGGGGGGCCTGCGGCTGGGGCTGCCCAGGGACAAAGGTCAAGGGTCCAACCCAGCCTCAGGCAAACCTGGGCTTCTCCAAACCAGCTCTTAGCTTAGAGGTTGTGGGACTGATTGAGTACCATGCACATGCACGTGCACTCCTGGGCTAGAGCATGTGTGTGCATGTGGGTGTGCATGCAGGAGTGTGGCTGTGTGGGCCTGAGTGTGCCTGTGCCTGTCCATGTGCAGGCTGGGGATGCTTGTGTGCCCGGGGCAATGTGTGTGTGTGTGTGTGTGTGTGTGTACAGGTGGAGGGGGACTGCATGCTTGTGATTGTGTGTGGTTGTGAGCGGCTGTGTTGGCAGATGTGCAAGCACCTGGGGTGTGGGCATTGGCAGACCATGAGTGTGACTGCGTGTGCATGCCACATGTTCAGGATCCTATTGAAAAACATCCTGTCCTTTGGCAGTGAGGAGCTGACGGGGTGTCCTTCATTATAACCAAGTCAGCCGGAGCTGCTGGTCTGGCCCCTTGCTGCTCCTGGGGTCTCAGCAGCTGCTGAAGCATAGTGTGAGGGAGGGAGTGGACACAAGAGGTGGTGCCATGTCCCTGTCCCCATGATTGTGGCCAAAGCACCTCCTTGTTTCCAGCAGCCTCCCTCCTCCTTCCCCCCCACTCTCTGCTCCACAAGGGCAGCAGGTAAAACTTGTGACCTTTGCCATGGTGGCACTTACCGAGCCCAAAGCTAAGCCCCATGGGGGGCAGGGTGGGAGAGAGGCTTCTGAACTTGAAGCGAGGGGGCAAGGACCGATCCTAATGCACCCACTTCCTTGCCATGTGACCTCGGGCAAATAGCTTGCTTGACCTCTCCAAGTCTCAGTTTACTCATCTGGAAAATGGGCTCCAAAGCCCCACTTCCAAGAGGCTTGGCAAACTGGAAGAGGCTCTGTTATCATTTCAGGAGGTCACTCTGCCAACCTCTGTCAAAGCCAGGCCTGGGCCCTAGGCCCCAAAACAGGAGAAGGAGCCAAAGGCAGCTGGGAGAGGGCCCACCAAAGCGGGTGGCTTGTTAGAACAAGGACTTCTGAGTCCACTTTCTGCCCCTGGCCCACCCTGACATAGAGAAGAGGTGAAGGGCTTGGGGTGTCAAGCCACAGGGTCCTGGATACAAATCCCAGCTCTGCCCTTCCACCCGTTTGGCCTTAGGATTATCAGCTCCATTTTACAGATGAGGAAACTATCTTTCTCCTAAGACTGGTATAAAGATGAATGCATTAATGCATATAGAGTCTTAAGAATGGAGCAAGTCTTACAAAATGTTAGTTGCTATGTGATCTCACTGAGCCTCAGTTTCCTCATCTGGATTATGGGGATGGAAATGAAATGTCATGGATATTAAGTGGGATAATGGAAATAAAGCCCCCAGCCAAATCCCTGGCATGTAGTTGGTGGGAAGCAACTATTGGTTCCCTAGAGATTGTGCCTGGGTTATTTCTGTGTCTCCAGTGCCACTGGGGGCCTGGTTAATGTTGTACTGAATTACACAGAACACCAGCGAAGTCTTGGTGAGGGCCATAGGTGTGGCATGAGCCGCCAGGGCTGGGAACTTGAAGGCTCAGGGTCCCTCTCTGCCCTGGCTGGCTCCTGCCCTGCTCTGAGCCTCAGTTTCCCTAGTCATTGCACAGTGAAGCCTCCTGTGGCCCCTCCTGCCTTTGAATCCCTTCCTGGCGCTGGGGTTGCCCAATCCCACAGCTCAAGGAGGGGTGCTGGAGAGGTGAGAGTGGGGGCTTTACCCAGGCCTGGAGGCACTCGCCAGGTGGGAAGGTAGAAGGGTGAGCTGCCCAGAGGCTTCTCACCACCTGACGCCCCACACACACCCCTGCCCCAGTCCCTGGCCGGGAGCCTGAGCTCCGGGCTCTGGGCTCTTCCAGAGAACACAGTGAAGCTGGTGTAATGACTGCCCCCCGGGGCAGGGGTCTGAGCATATCTCTCATGTTCTCAAGCCCCTGCCATGTGCCAGACACTCTATTTCATTTAATCTCCCCCGGATTCTGTGAGGTAGATGAGAACTTGGCATCAGAGAGGCCAGGGAACCTCCCCGAGCACCACAGTGAGCAAGTGGCAGGGCCTGGGTTCCGTAGCTCTTTGACCCTCTCAGCCCCGGGGCACGGAGGTAGGGGCCCACAGGTGCCCTGGCTCTCCCCACCTCCCCACCCCAGGCTCACGGTGGCCCCTCATCTGAGGACACCCTACAAAAGCTTCCCAGAGCTCGAGGTAGCCCTCTTACCTGTCCGGACCCAGCCTGGTGGGAGACAGATGCCACCCCTCCCCGTCGCCCACACCTTCACCCTCTCACCTCAACTGCAGCTCCAGGCCCAGCCTGGCTTGGGCAGGCTGCAGGGGGCGGGGAGAGAGAGCAGTTGTCCTCTCCTCACAAGGTCAACGACTTCCGCAGCGTCCCGTCCTCCCGGCCACCCTGGTACTCGGGGTTCCTCAGCCTCAGATGGAGGGACTAAGGCCAAATGCGAAGGAGGGAGCTCCAGGTCCCACAGAGTACCAGGGCTGAGGGTGAGCCCATCTGGTTCCAAAGCCGGGGGTCATTCATTCATTCATTCGCTTACTCACTCGCTTGTTTGCTCCTTTCACCACCCTCTGCATCACAGCGGCTCCATCCTTCCCTGGCTCAGGCCACACCTGGGCATCATTTTGGACTCTTTTCTCTTACCACCCCTCCCTCCCCATCCAACCATTTGCAAATTCTGTTGGTTCTACCTTCAAACTACAACTCAAATTTTACCTTCTCACCACCTCCACTGCCTCCAGCCTCGTCCAAGCCTGGAGATGCATCAGCCTCCCCACTGGGCTCCCTGTGTCCACGCTGCCCCCCTGTAATCCCCTGTGGCTCACACAACCAGCAAATCAGCAAAAGCAAAAAGCAAATCAGATTCTCTCCCTCCCCTGCTCAGAACCCTCTAAGATTCCCGTCTCACTCAAAGCAAGAGCCAGAGTCTTTCCTGAAGCCTACAGGCCCTGCATGATCTGGCCCAGCTGCCTGCTGCCCTCACCACCCTCCACCCTCCCCTTGCTCATTCAGTGTCAGCCACACTGGCCTCCTTGCTATTCTAAAAACTACCAAACACGATCCTGCCCCAGGGCCCTTGCACTGACTGTTTCCCCAGCCTGGAACACTCTTCCCCCCAGATCTCTACATGGCTGCTCCCCTCCTCTTTCAGATCTTTGCTCACATGTCACCTCCTCAGAGAAGCCCTCCCTGATCACCCAGCCAGGACCACCTTAGGTTCCTTGGACCCTCTCTCTTTCTACTTAATTTTCTCTATAGCCCTTACCACCCTCTGACATTGTGTATATATTTTACTAGTTTATATATTTAGTATCTTTCTCCCCACAAGGCTATGATCTCTGCCAGGGTAGACCAGCCTGCTTGGTTCACTGCTCTATCCCCAGGGCCCAGAATAGCCCCTGCTCCTAAGGGACTCCCCACTGTGGGGGCAGCAAATGCCTTAGAGCAGGAGTCTGAGAGTCGCCCATGCCTTCTGCACTCAGAGGGCCTCAGGAGCCCCAAGGCCCAGACCCATCCTTCTGCCTGAGGGCATCCAAGGAGTCCTCAGGGAGGCGACATTTGAGCTGGACCTTGAGCGCCAAAACAAATTGTTCAGCAAGAACAGAACACGGGAAAGCTCACTCCAGGGGGTGGGAATGTGAGCAAGGGCTAGGGGTGGGACAGGTTTTTGGGGGTCAGTGTAGGCTGTGTATGATGGTGACCGGGGCCACCTTCCTGGAGAAGCAGGTTCTACAGAGCATTTCAGATGCGGTGGGGGGGTGGGTGAATGGTCAGATCAGCTTGAGAACCACTTGGGGATCCTGAGGGGGATGAGCTGGTGAAATCACTTGGGGCCAAATGGAAGAGAAGGATCTGGAAAGCCACGCAGAGGAGCTGGTGCGTCAGAATCAAGGAGAGCTGAGAGTTCGCAGGAGGGTTTTTAAGTAGAGGGGAGAGAAGGTTAGATTCATGTTTTAGAAGGAGTCTCGGAATGCGAGATGTGGCAAGAGGGAGATGTGTTACAGAGAAGGAAAAACAGGAGGCCGGGAAATAGGCGCGGAGAGAGAAGGCCGGCCTGGGGCGAAGAGGAGGGGCTGGTTCCTTCGTAGGACAGAGGTTGAGTGTCCGGGGCTGGATGACATGGGGAGGGGAGAGGGGGGCAAGGGAAGCTTGATGGTTGATAGTCACAGTTGACCCAGTATTCTTGGGTGGAAAGAGAGGCGTTTAGGAAACCAGGAACGCAGGCAGACACACACATCTGGGGTGATGGCCCAGGGGCAGGGTCCAGTGGGCGGAACCCAAGAGCTGTCCCCAAGGCTGGTAGCATGTGGCAGTGAGAGGCCATGGAGGAGACCTGGTGACTCAGGTCTCAGTGGGGCCAGCTCAGGAGTCATCATGTTCATGGGGCCCCCTTCCCAGCTTGGAACCCTCCCCACCCCGCTGGGACCTGATGCAGGCTCCTGGGAGGCCTGTGCTTGGTGGATGACTCATCGTTTTCTCGGCATCCCCAGGCTGAGGAAATGTTCAAGGAGACATGGGGCCCTTCCTTTGGCAGGCCAGGCCCTGACTGGATGCTGGCGGGTCGAGAAAAACACACTCGGCCTCAGGCCTTGTCTGAGAGCATCCTGAGTGCGTGTCTCCAAGAGCCCCTGGCTTCCACAATCGCACACATCCTCAACTGCCCTGGGAGGCCATCATGACCCCATTCTACAGGTCAGTGAACCAAGGCACAGCCTCTGCTGGGCACCCAGCTAAGTCACCACTTGGTACTTCAGTTTCTTCATGTTTAAAATGGGCCTGATGATTGTCCCTCCCCTATAGGGTTGTTGGGAAAAACTGAAGGAGGGAATCATGTGATGCTCAAGTAGTGGGATTGTCATTTTCATGAGAATGTGGAGAGGGGTCCGCCCAGGCAACAGGAGCTCTCTACTGGGTAGAGCAGCCATAGGGAAGGCCAGAGGGTAACATAGCCAACAACAGACCTGCATTTGGATCCCAGCTCTGCCACGAGCTCCTGGTTCTGGGCAAATGGCTTGCCTGCTCTGATCCCCTGACCACTTGTATATAAGCGGGTGATGACCCACACCCTGGGGGGTAGTTGGGAAGATGACATAACACCAAGCCTGACAGACAGGCCACCAAGTAGGGGCTGTGGCTCCATCTGAGGGTCCCTCAGAGGATTCCCCCCACCCCAGTGTGAAGATCCCCAAACCAGACAGCTGTTAACCTCCCAAGGGTGCTTCAAGCCCGAACCAAGAGGGAGAGGGGAGGGGAGGCAGCTCAGAGAGTTCAGGCTAGGAAACTCCCTGGGCGATGGGGTATCTCTGGGAGATCTGGGGGCTGGGACAGGAGCAGAGCGAGGAGCAAAGGATTTTGTGTTGAATGTAAGGCCCCTATAGGTCAGCAGAGGAGTACGGAGTGTGGAGGTAGGGGCTGGGTCCGGGCTGTGCCATTTACTGCTGTGCAGTCTTGGGCAGGTCAATTCCCCTCTCTGAGCCTCGGTTTCCTCATCAGTAAAATGGGGTGATAATAGCTGTGGCTCACTTATATCCTCCTTCTATACTGTGTTCTATAGTATGTATATACACTATACTGTATACTATATTTTATAATCTAGAAGCATCTGTACAAGGCGTGGCCATAATAAAGCCCTCAATAAAAGGGAGCTATAATTAGAATTATGATTGTGAGCCAATCAATAACCCGCGAATCTGTGACAAGGCCATTCAAGCCGTGCTGCTGAGTTGGGCTTTGGAGCTCAGACTGGCCCCAGGTTTGCATTGAGCTGTGACTCACTAGCTGGATGACCTTGAAACAAGTTGCTCTCTGAACCTCAGTTTCCTCCTCTGTAAAATTGGCCCAGTAGTATTCCCCATCTCACAGGGTTGCTGTGGGGAGGTGAAGAGAGACTCCATGTCAAGTGCTCAGCACAGGAAGCAGGAGCTTTTCTGTACTTGCCCCTGTGACGTGGCCGGTGGCAATTAGAGCTAGGGATTGGGGTCTGGGGCAGGGCCAGTGGATGCTGGAGCAGAGAGGTACAGAAGAGGGAGAGGACAGAGGCAGAAAGGAATATGCAGGGAACTGGAGGGGAGGACTTCTAGGAGGAGGGCTGGTCAGCTGGGTCTGCCCCGAGGATTAACAACCCCCCCACCCCCAGATCTGGATGAGAGAAGGCTTTGATGGAAGCCAGAGGGCAGAGGGAAGGTGCTGAGCCAAAGCAGGTGGGAAGGAGAGACCAGAAGTCTTGCTGGTCCAGTCAGCAGTTGGCTGTCAGGGAATGAGGGCGAGAGGGGCCGTGGGCTTCCCCGAGTCCAGGCTGCCTATTATGGGACTAAGAGTGGGTGTGCTCCCCAGGGTAGAGAACCCTGGGTTCAAATCCTGTCTTACCAACCAGCTGTGCAACTTGGACGCATCTCAACCTCTCTGAGCCTCCATTTCCACATCTGTAAAATGGGGATAGCGATATCAACTACCTTTTAGGGTTGTTGTGGTGATCATTTGAGATACATTCTCAGTCAGTGCCTGCTGCTGAGCAGAAACAATGACAGTCATGACACAGCTAGTATTTGTTGAGTGCTTGCGAAATGCCAGGCGCTCTGCTAAACACATTATGCACATGCCTCCATGTGCTTGTCCAAACATGGCTACCATTATGATCCTCATCTTTTTTTTTTTTAATTAATTAATTAATTTATTTATTTTTGGCTGGGTTGGGTCTTCGTTGCTGTGCACGGGCTTTCTCTAGTTACGGCGAGAGGGGGGCTACTCTTTGTTGTGGTGCGCGGGCTTCTCACTGAGGTGGCTTCTCTTATTGCGGAGCATGGGCTCTAGGCGCACGGGCTTCAGTAGTTGTGGCTTGCGGGCTCTAGAGCACAGACTCAGTAGTTGTGGTGCACGGGCTTAGCTGCTCCGTGGCATGTGGGATCTTCCCGGACCAGGAATCGAACCCCTGTCCCCTGCATTGGCAGGTGGATTCTTTTTTTTTTTTTATAAATTTATTTTATTTTTATTTATTTATTAGTTTTGGCTGTGTTGGGTCTTCGTTCCTGTGCATGGGCTTTCTCTAGTTGCGGTGAGCCGGGGCTACTCTTCATTGCAGTGTGCGGGCTTCTCATCGCGGTGGCTTCTCTTGTTGCGCAGCATGGGCTCTAGAGCGCACAGGCTTCAGTAGATGCAGCGCATGAGCTCAGTAGTTGTGGCTCCTGGGCTCTAGAACGCAGGCTCGGTAGTTGTGGCACACAGACTTTGTTGCTCCGTGGCATGTGGGATCTTCCCGGATCAGGGCTCGAACCCATGTCCCCTGCATTGGCAGGTGGATTCTTAACCACTGCGCCACCAGGGAAGCACCTGGCAGGCGGATTTTTAACCACTGCGCCACCAGGGAAGTCCCATGATCCTCATCTTGCTGATGAGGATGTTGAGGCTCAGAGAGGTTAAGTAACATGCCTGAGGCCACACAGCTGGTAAGAGGCAGAGCAGGGACTTGAGCCCATGCGGTGGAGAAGTGTCATGTCCTTTACTCCCTAAATCACCCATCCTCTTTGACAGTAAGATGAGGATCATGGGGTCCCCTGTGGTATTACACGGGCTTGGACAGTGGCTCTTCCCAGGATGGGGAGGCAGGCGTGAGTCTGTCTGGCAGAGTGTGCGGACTCTGGAACACACTGCTTAGGCGCAAATGGGATCTACTGGTAGAGTTGACCCTCGGGGGTCACCGAGGGATTCTGTGGTTCGGGGAGGGCCAGGTTGCGGCATGGAACCCCACGGCCAGCCAGCCAGCCAGCCGGCCAGCGTGCTGCACCCAGCTCAGGCTGGGGAGCTTTGTCCCCACCAGCATGACATAAGGCGTGGCTCAACGACCAGGT
The DNA here is from genome assembly GCF_028564815.1 of Eubalaena glacialis. Lineage (NCBI taxonomy): Eukaryota > Metazoa > Chordata > Mammalia > Artiodactyla > Balaenidae > Eubalaena > Eubalaena glacialis. The sequence continues at coordinate 26,991,970 of NC_083728.1, forward strand.
CACAGGCAGCTGCCAGAAGCCCCGAGAGGGTATGGGTGGCCAGTGCCTGGCCTGGGCGGCACCCACGGAGGCTGGGGAGGAACTCAGGAGGGCTCTTACGAGGAGGTAAGCCATGAAACAGCAGAGGAGGGGATAGGGCCTCCCAGGATGGGGAAGGGGCGCTGTGGACAAAGGAGCACAAGAGAAGTTTGTTTTTAAGGTAATACACACACCTGACTTAACGCAACAACCACCAAACAGCAGCCTCCAAACAGCGAGAAGTGCCCAGCCCACCCCTCCACCTAGTTCCCCTGCCCAAAGGGGTCCAGGCCCTTATGTGTCTTCCCTGATATACTTGGCTCTGGAGCTGGCCTACCTGGGTTTGAATCCTGAACCTGCCATATACTCGCTGTGTGACTTGGGCAAGTTACTCCACCTCTCTGTGCCTCGGTTTCTACATCTAAAAAGTGGGGGTGATAGGTAATAGGAACTACTTCTCTGGACTGTTGTGAGGACCAGGCTCCTAAAGCCTAGCAGAGGGCAGGGCCCATGGCTGAGTGCTCCGGGAGCACGGGCTGTCTCTGCTGCTGTTGCTGTTACTATTACCGCTGTGATTACTGTTGTGCAAGTGTAGTTACGCACACTGAGTGTGCAGTTTAAATGCCCAGCTCCCCTGGCAGGTCCTGAAGGTCAGTTTTCATCGCTTCTGCCCATTTAGGAAGAGGCAGAGGTGAGAGGTCAGCCCAGAGGTCATCCCAATGGTCCTGCATATTGAGACAGGCCTCTGATGTGGAGGGACTTTACGTCATCGGCTGGACCCCCGGAACTAGCCACCGACCCATGCAGGGCTTGTGGTTCGGGGACTCCATCTCCTGCCCCTGTGCTGGGGACATGAGGTGGCGGTGGGGACAGGAAGGAGGAAGGGGCTGTGGAGAGAGCCCTGGGCCAGGCTCCAGAAGATGGGGATTCTGCCACTTCTCACCCCTAAGGTTCTTGAAAAAGTTCCCAGCTCCAAGCCTTGGTTTCCTTATCAGGAAGGTGGTACCAGGCCGCCGTGAGGAGCCAGGGCAACGCCTCAGATGTGATGGACCATTGGGCTGTTGATAAGAACCCCACCTTCAGGTTTCTGCCCGCAGGGGATTTACAAGTGAGTTGATGGTGTCATTGATAAGATCCCAATTTAGGAGGTATTAAAGTGCTGCTTAGTAGCTGAGTGACCTTGGGGAAATTAATTAACTCTCTGGGCCTCAGTTTCCTCCTCTGTAAAATGGGCATAGCAATAGAACCTGCTCTGTGGGGTTGTTGGTAAGAAACGGAGGCAGGGGTCTGACTCACAGTAAGACTCCATGATTGGCAGAGCCTTGCAGTTATTTTAAGGAACTCAGACAAAGGTGAGAAACCACCAGCAAACAATACAGGGGTGCAGGCAATCCATTCATTCACCTATTCAATCAGCAAACTTTGATTGGCACCTGCTGTGTACCAGGTCCTGTTCATTCATTCCACAAAGATTTACTGAGCACCTACTATGTGTCAGGAGTGGTGAATAGGACAGATTTGATCTCTGCCCTCCCCGAGCTGGGAGTTCCAGGTACCTCCACTAGCTGCTGGCCAGGGGGCACCTAGGGCCTGACGTGTCATCCAGCTGGTTGGCTCAGGCAGCTGGGCCCCTGTCCCCATTGTGGTGGACTTGCTGAGCTCAAGGGGGCCACTTCTGCCTGGTGTCCCCAAGCTAGCCCTGCTGCCCCCATGTCTGGCTCCTCTGACTCCCCCTTTCCCAGAGAAGTAGAACTCGGGGGGGGGTGGGGGAGTGTGCAGGGCCTTTTTCTTCAGCCCCTCCCACCCCAGTTCTTGTCACCCCCTCCGCAGCAACAACACTCATTGTCCTTCCTATTTTCTCCTCTTTACACAGCGGCCAAAGCGCAGTATTAAAAATGTAAACCTGACCATGTTCCTTCTCTGCTCAAACCCTTCTGTGGGTCCCAATCACTGTCTGAGCAAAAGCCACCAAGACCCACAAGCCCCAGCTCTGCCCCCCTCCACCTTCTGGGCTTCTGCTCATTGCCCTTCGGCCACACTAGCCTCCAGGCTGTCCCCCAGCCCTCACTGGGCCCTGCTGACATGTCACCTCCTCAGTGAGGCCCTCCCTGACTGCTTTTCCAAAACGCCCTTTATTCCGCATCACTCTCAAGCCCCTTGCTCCAACTATGAAGCGCTTATCAATAACTGACTAATGCTGTATTTTGTGTGTGTTCCTCTGGGCTCCATGAGGACAGGGGTATGTGCTCTCTTGCTCCCTGCTGCATTCCCTGGTGCATTCATTCACCGATTTACTGAGCACACTTTGATTGGCACCTGCCGTGTACCAGGTCCTGTTCATTCATTCCAAAAAGATTTACTGAGCACCTACTATGTACCGGGAGTGGCGAATAGGACAGACTTGATCTCTGCAGGTCCCAGGGACCCCCTGCTAGCACCTGGTGCATGGTATGCACTCAGAAAATATTTGTTAAATGAATGCCTCTAACCTTTTCATTCTCCTCTTTGTGCCTCCGTTTCCTCCTCTGCAAAATGGGGGACCAGGGCTGTTATGGGGCCTACATAAGGGCTGGTTTGCTGGCCAGGATCCCATCAAGGGCTGTCTGACCCACCCAACAAGCAGGCTTCTCCAGTCCTAGGGCTGAGAGAGCCAGAGGAAGGCTGGCAGGGTCAGCAGGTGGTCAGGGAAGGCTCCAAGCCCCACGTGGAGGCGTCTGGACTTGTCCTGGCCATGTTGGGAAGCCTAGGTGGGGCAGGGACACAGCTGTGGGAAGAGGGGAAGAGAAGCTGGCCTGAAAGGAGGTCTGGGGCTGAGGAGATGTGGCTGGGTGGTCCCTTAATGGGGCCCCAGAATGCCAGCTCTCAGGCGGTGGGAGTGACTGAGTATTACAGAGCAGGGGAACATGGGGAGGGAGGCTTTTAGGGAACCGAGTCTGGTCCAATGTGAGCAGAGACTGGAGTCTGAGGCCCAGGGAAGCTCTGGGTTCTAGGGCACAACAGCCCAAACGGGAGCAGAAGCTACAGAAATGAGGTGGAGGGGGCTGGTGGGGGCTGGAGGAATGGATCCAACAGTCTCCTCCTTGTATTAGCTGCTTTGTTCTCCATAAAAGCCTCTTCATCATTCATTTATCCATTCACTCATTTACTCATTGACAACTTGGAGAGAACCTCCTGGGGTGCAGTGGTGAGCCTCACAGATGTGGCTCTTGCCCTGGCAGAGCTCAGGATGCACTGTGGGAGACAGATGCTACAGGACATGGTGATAGCAGTGGTGGTTGTGATGATGATGATGATGACGGTGATGGTGGTGGTGGTGGTGGTAGTGATGGTGGTGGTAGCGGTGGTGAGGATGGTTGTGGTGACGGTGATGGTGGTGGTACTGGTGATGGTGGTGATGATGGTGGTGACGATGCTGGTGGTGATAACGGTGATAGTGATGGTGAGGTGGGTGGTGTGTCAGCTACCATTTATTGAGTGCTCACTGGATGCTGGGCTGCTCTAAATGCTTCCTGTGTGTCTGCGCTCTGGGCTCCTGCAACCACCCCGTGAGGCACTGAGATCTTACTCAACTTGCCTGAGGCCCCCTGTGAACCAAGGGCGGCACTGGATGTGAACCCAGGCAGGCAGGCTGACCAGCAGCTGCTCCTAGCCATGGCCACCTGCCACTTCCAGCAGGCAGCTCCCCCTCACTGTGATCACTGTCAGGTCCCTTTCTTGCCTCCTGAACCCAGCACCTAGCACGGGGCCCAGTGCTGGGGAGAGCGCATGAGTCGGACTTGCCTGAACAAGGTTGGAGGTCAGGCTTTGCCCCAGCAAGCTTGGGCAAATGATGCCCTGGCTCCTCTGCCCTCAGCACCTCATTTGTGAAAGGGAAGAACCTCCAGGGAGGCCGCCAGAAGGTCAAGGAACCCCGACCCTCACTGGAGCAGTTGATGTTTCCAGGGGGAGACCCCATTCCCTGATCAGGAGGCAAGAGAGAAAGACTCAGTTCGGAGTCTGCCTCCGGGTGTGGGATGGGGAGGGGCACGTGGGGAGCCAGGGGCCCCTGGGTGGATGAACACTCTGTACACACACACCCACTTGTTGCTTCCCCTGTGCAGGCCCCAGGGGAGGGGCTGTTCTTCTCCCACCCACTGCTGACTCCCCTGCCTCTGGGACCCAGGCTCCTACACCCCCAGTTCTAGCAAACCCAAGTAATCCCATGACAGTGAAGAGAGGGGACAGAAGGTGGGTGCTAGGAGCAGAAGGCCTGGACACAGATGCTGCCTCTGCACTCCCTGTGTAGCCTAGGGCCCACCGCTGTCCCTCTCTGGGCCTCAGTTTTATCCATTTGTTCAAATATATACAGAGCAGGTGCTCTGTGCCCGGCACTGTGCCAGGCTCTGGAGACACAAATGAAAAACTCTGCCCTCGGAGAGCTGACATTCTAGTGGAGACTGACACTACGTAATAAACAAGGAAAGCTCCCAGCTTATCACATGCTGGCAAATGCTTTGGAGAAAAATCAAGCAGAGTGGGGGTGAATCGGAGGTGCTGGAGTGGGAGATAATGGAATTTTAATCAGAGCGTCAGAGAGGGCCTCGCTGGGAAGGTGACATTTTGAGCAAAGCCCTGAAGGAGGTGCAGGAGCAAGTTAGGCAGGTATCTGATGGAAAAGCATTCCGGGAAGAGGGAACAGTAAGTGCACAGGCCCTGAGGCAGGAGTATGTCTGGAGGATTTGAGGACGAGTGAGGAGGCCAGTGTCCACAGCTCCCCCCACCCCCTGTATTTGGGAATCAAAAGACCACATTTTACCTCTCAGGACCTTAGGCCCCAGAACACAATTATTTCTGAGCCCCCGCAGCCCATCCTGGGGAGCGCTGGTGATGCCAGCCTCCTGGATGGGGCTGGAGCAGGGGCCTTGCTGCCTGTTTCTTCAACCCAAAGGGTGAATTTTAAGGCCTGTGAGGGCTTAGAAAAGAGAACACTATGCTCCTCGTCGCTCCACACGACTGACAATCAGGCGGCCCTGGGTTCAAATCCTGGGTCCGCTGCTTTGCGGCTATGTGACCTTAGGCAAATCCTTCTCTGCGCCTCAGTGTCTTCATCTGCAGAATGAGGCTACAGTGTCTGTCTGTCAGGGTTGATGGGATGGGACTTGCAGGAAACACACCTGGAAGCACGTGTATAAGTGCCCAGCCTTGGGCCTTCCTGGAGGAGGTGCTCAGTATATGTTTAAAGCCAGAACCTAACATTTATATGACTTCAAACTGTTTTCACAGCTGTTGGGAATTTGTCGTATTACTTTAGTCTTCTAAGAACTCCATGAGGAAAAAGGGACAGAAAATAATAGCCCCGACTTAGAGAGGGGTAGACTGAGGCCTGAAGAGGGTGACTTGCCCAAGGTCACAGTGAGGCAGGGCTGATGGAGGGCTAAGACATGGGTCTCCTGGCTCAGTGAAGCCTGGGAGCCAAGGGAGTGGAGATTGTGCAGAGCCCGCCCATCCGACCCCCCACCACACCACCACACCATGAGCGTGTGTGTGGGTGTGTGTGTGTGTGTGTGTGCGCGCGCGCACATGCGCACACATCACCCGCACCAAGCAACAATAGCGACTTTCAGATTTGTGGTCCCCGAGCAGGTTTTGTAAGGCATGGCTTGGTGGGTCGGGAGGTCTGTTGTAAGGATGTTGAAAGGCCCAGAGCATGGGGAAGCTCAGGCCACAGGCGGGCGGAGTCGGGCAGGTCCTTGAGAAGAGGAAGAGGTCTGGGCTCATGTGATTGTCCACTCGGCCTGTCTGTCCATCCGGTGTCTGGCCTTCCTGGGCAGGGCGGCTGGGTCTCCAGGTTGGACTCTGAGCAGCCTGGCCCCCAGTGCTTTGTTGTCCAGACGCCCGACCTGATCAGCCTCTGAGCCTCAGGACAACCTGGGGAGGGAGGAACGGGGTGGGGGGGTTGCATTACGAATGAGGAAGCCAAGCTTCAGGGAGGGGTGTGCCCAGCTGGTGGGGGGAGCCAGGGTTTGGACCCAGGTGTGCCTGACCTAGCCCCAGCGCTGGCCATTCCTGGTCATAGCTCAGGCAGAGACTGGCAGGCAGGCTTTGTGCAGGAGGACCCCTTCCTCCCTTGGCCCACCTTCTTGGCCACAATCTGGCCTCCTAACCCTTGATGGAGGGCCCTGCAGACCAGTCGTTCTCTGCTCTTTAGTTGCTGCAGCCTCAACCTTCATCTTGCGGGGCTCAAGGCCGCGGGTTCTAGCCCCACCCTGCATCAGCTCACTGTGGGCACTGGACTCACCATCTGACCCTTTGCAGGGGACGTCAGGGAGCCCATCCTTATTTAGTGCCTTTAAGGCCCCAGACAGCCTTTGCCCAGTGCCCACACAGCTCAGGGGTTCCTAGGCCCTTTTTTTTTTTTTTAATTTATTTATTTTTTGTTTATTTATTTTTGGCTGTGTTGGGTCTTCATTGCTGCGCGTGGGCTTTCTCTAGTTGCAGGGTCTAGAGCGGGGGCTACTCTTGCGGTGTGCGGGCTTCTCATGGCAGTGGCTTCTCTTGTTGCAGAGCACAGGCTCTAGGCACACAGGCTCAGTAGTTGTGGCACACGGGCTCAGTAGTTGTGGCATGCGGGCTCAGTAGTTGTGGCGCACGGGCTTAGTTGCTCCGCGGCATGTGGGATCTTCCCGGACCAGGGCTCGAACCCGTGTCCCCTGTATTGGCACACGGATTCTTAACCACTGCGCCACCAGGGAAGGGCCCCCTAGGCCCATTTTGTAGATGAAGAAACTGAGGCACAAAGAGGAAAGGTTATGTCCTAAAACACACAGGCCATGAGAGCAGAGCTGGGACTCCAAAGCCCATGCTTTTTCTATAATGTAGCCTCCTGCCCTCCGTTTCTTCAGTGGCAAAATGGGAGACTGGAACTGGACGAACTCAATTTAGAGCAGGGTGGAAACAGCACAAACTGTAGTGTGAGACAGGCTGAATGTGAATCCTGGCCCCTTCACTTCTTAGCGGGGTGGCCTTGGATAGTCACTTCCTCTCCCCATGCCTCAGTTTTCTCGCCTGTAAATCGGGCTGAGAGCAGTATCGCCCCTCGAGCTGCTGTGAGGTCCAGGGAGCAGCCGTGCCGATTGCCCAGAGAGTGAGGGACGCGCACAGGGGTGGCAGGTTTTGAAATTGCTGAGCTTCCTTTCCACCCCTCCCTGCACTGCTTGAAAGGATGGCTGGGGCCATGTTAATGCTCACTTTTGCTCTTCCTGGGGGATGGCCGGGTAACCCAGACTGGATGGGGACTCTGTGTGGATGTGTCCTGCTGACAGCAGACATCCAGGGAGCCTGCTGTGGTGGTGGCGAGTGGCAGGTAGTCCTGGGACATGGATGTGAGGCCAGCTTAGGCTGCGCCGGGCAGCCAAGGATGCCTTTGTGCCCTTTGTCCCCTCTCGTGCAGATTACGAGTACCTTTCCTGCTCCTGCAAGCTCGGCCTTTCCTGGGAGAATTGCTCCAAAGCAGCCACAGAGCAAGCAGAAGCCGCCTAGCTAATTAGCAGGTGGCTGCCGGGGACAGGCTCAGGACCTGGTGGCTGGAATTGGGGCTACAGCTGCCTGAGGCTAGTGTCAGCTCGGCTGGGAGGCCAGGCGATGTCCTGGGCTCCGAGACATCATGGCCTTTAGATCATGGGGTTCAGATCCTGGCTCTGTGGCTTTTTGGCTGGGTGACCTGCATAAGGCGCTTTGCCTCTCTGGGTGGCAGTTTCCTCATCTTGAACTTTAGATTGTGTGAGTTTGGGGCCCGGAACCTCAGTGTAATCAGCGAGTCATGTTACTACTGCTACTGCCTTGGGCCTGTGCTGGCCCAGGTGGCGAAAACAAGGAGTGCAAGCCCAGCCATAACCCTTGGGGACAATGTAGTGCCACCTCAGTGTCACAGGCAGCTGGAAAAGCCCAGCTAGGCCTTAGGCCTTTAGCGAGAGAGAAGCTTAATCTCTCAGAGCCTGAGCCTCTTTTTGTTCCCTTAAGCGATGGAATAATTGAGATACTGTGTGGTCATGTGCCTAGAACAGGGCCTAACAAAGGTGGAGCTCTTCCCCCACCCCACCCCCCGCTTCCTCCCCCTCCCCCTCCCCTTTCTCCCCCTCCCCCCATCTCTCCCTCCCCCCACCCCTTCCCTTTCTCCCTCCCCCATCTCTCCCTCCCTCCCCAGGCCTCAGGAACACACAGGAGGGGGGCAACTGCAACTCCTGCGGGAAAATTGGGAAAATTGGGTTGAAGGGCTGCCTGTCTTGGGGTGGTCAGGAAAAGGCTCCAGAGGAGGGAGGGTCTGAATGGGATCAGCGGGCCAGGGGGCTGCTGAGCAGCCTGGGGACAGTGCGGTGGGGGTTCTGTGTGAGCAGAGGAGTGTTAACGCAAATGGATAGACAGTCTGCTCTGGGGCCATGAGGCTGTAAGGCTGGTGGCCCAGGACATAGGCTGCAGCGGGGCACTGTGGCAGGTTGAGGCGAGGCAGAGATTCGGGAGATAGATAGGGTCTGACTGTGTGGCCTTGGGTGCCAGGCCAGGTGCATTCTCCCCTCGGGGCCCAGATTCCACGGAGGAGATCTTCCGGGCCTATGGGACAGAGGGGTGTTGGTGAACAGAGCATTGGAGCACAGGAGGAGGGGTCCCTGGCTTGGCCTGGGGAGTGCTGGGCTGGGAAGCCTTTCTGGAAGAGCGTACCTTAGGGCCAAGACTCAGCAAGGAGCTGAGTGGAGGGTGGGCATCCCAGGCAGAGGAGACAGCCTTGCAGAGGCACGAAGCACACTTCAAAGCTGGGGTGAGTAGGGCCACATCACAGAGATCTCAAATGCCCAGCGAATGAGCCTGGGTTTTATCCAGGCACTGGGGAGACAAGGAAGGTTTGAGGCAGGCAGCCTTGAGATCTGATTTTCAAAGTCAAGGTGCAGCCCCATTAGGCAGGGAGGTTTAGATAGTGGTTGTTCAAACTGGAAACCTGACAGGGGTGGAAGTCAGCCTGGTCTCTTACCTTCCGGGGTGTCCGACCTGGGCAAACCCCACCCCTTCGGGAAACTCGGCTTCTGTGTGTGTCCGAGGGGGCTGTAGACCTCCTGCCTCCCTGAGTGCTTGGGATGAGCATGAAATCGTCCTTATGATACGCCTGGGGCCGGGCACCCTGAGGCATCTCAGCAAAAAGTTCCCTGTGATCTTTCATCGAGCACTCGCTATGTGCTAGGTATTTTATAGAGGTTATATATCATTGCATTCTCACAACTGCCCTTTTAGGCAGCCCCTCCCTATTCATCGAGGAGGAAACTGAGGCACAGAGAAGAGAAATGATTTGCCCAAGGGGCAGAGCTGGAATTGAGCCCAGGCTGGTCTGGCCCCAGAGTCCTTGCTCTTAGCCCCTCCACACCCCTGTTCCCAAGTGGGGCCCTGGCTGGGGCATGGCCCAGTCCCCAGCCGGTTCCCCCAGCGCCCAGTTAATCCCCTGTCAGGGCCCACCAGCACGAGAGCCAATTAGTGCCTGCTGTGTGGGGGCGCCACACCTGTCCCCCTGCCCTGGGCCCCCCAGAGGCCCAGCCCTGCCCGGATCTCTTCGGGAACCACCCTCAGCTCTAGAAGCTGATGCTTCCAGTATTGCACCATTTAGAAGAAGGACTGAGAATCATTTTTTTGTCAGAAAAGCTGGGAGAAATAAAGCCAGTGAGAGAAGCATCCCGGCATCAGGATTTTTCCAAGCCTTGGCTGGGCCGCCCACAGAGCTCGGTCTCCCCCGCCACAGGCTCTCCTGTCTCTCCCGCATCTGCCTCCCTCTCCCCAACCTGGGGCCCTGGTCCCCCCGTGGGTCCCCCATGATGGGGGCTGCTGGTGGCATTGGCTGCAGCTTCTCACCTGCGTGCCGGGTCTGGCTCCAGCGAGAAAGGAGGAGGAAAGAAAGGTCCTTGAGATGGTGACAAAGGTCTGAGTGTGGGCCGCTAGAGCAGCCTGTTTCCAGGCAACTGCTCTACCCCGGGCTCCCCGCGGTGGCAGGCACATCCGTCATGCCGCTGCTCGGCTCAGCGAGGGAGCTTGGGCGGCCCCAGCAGCCCGGGCACGCAGCCCACGGCCCCCAAGCTCCAGCCCTGCTGGGGACATGAGGCCCCTCTGGCAGGGGCTGCAGGAGAAAGTACAGCGTTGTCATGGCTACTGCTGGCCAAGCACCTACTGGGTGCCCAGCCGTAGGCCTGGTACACACAGCGCAGACTCATTAGTCTGTCCATCCCACCGTCCATCCATCCATCCTTCTATCCATCCATTCGGGATAGAACGGTGGTGTATTGTGCAGGCTCCGGATGGCTGGGTCGAAACCCTACTTGCTGTTTGATCTTGGTCACATTACTCTACTTTGCCAGGCCTTGGTTTTTTCGTCTGTAAAATGGTCACAATAATAGTTCTTACTTCATAGTGTTGTTGTGAGGATTAAATGACTTAATACAGACAATGCCCTAGGCACAGTGCCTGGCACATGTTAAATGCTCAATAAAGACGAATTGTTGTGTCCACTTTTATTATTAATTAATTATTTGTAAAGAGACAATCAGGGCAGTGGGAAGCATGTGGGCTTTTGCAATCAGATAGGTCTGGGTAGGGTTTGTTTGCCGCACTTCCAACTGTACGACCTTAGACAAGTCATTTTGCCTCTCAGAACCTCAGTTGCCTCTTGGCTAAATTGGGGAGATAATTAAGAGCTATCTCCATACCTGTTCTTTTCCGGGCATGTTCGAAGCCCTATCTCTTATTGGGAGGATCAATGATGCGTGTGCCCAGGGCCCCACCCTGACAGCACTCAGTACCGAGAGTGGTCATTATTCAACAGACCTGGATTGGTGCCTGCTGGGTGCCTGCGTGGGGGCAGGGAGAGGAGCCAGACCTGCCAGGCTGTGCCCTCGCCAGCCCCCCACCCACCTGATTTCTGGGCTGCTCGGCCCTGCAGGACTGCCCTGCTTCCCGCCCGTCATTCTAATTGCTCCAGCTTCTGCCCTTGGGGCTCCTCATCCTTCCTTCCACCTTCTTTTTGAAAACAACCTCTGCCAGTGCCCCCAGCCCGGGCCCTGGAGGGAGAGGAGGAGAAGAAGGAGGAGGAGGAGGCGGCAGCAGCCCAAGTGCCAGGGGATCGGGCACGCTGCCGGCCTTTGTCTGGGCTGCCCGGCGGCCGAGGCTCAGTCCCCCGGGGCGGGCCACGTTGCCCGCCGGCTGGCGGCTCAGGGAAGGCTGTGTGGGCGGTGGGCCTGGGCAGGCCTGGGCTGGCAGCGGCCCCCTGGGACAGCCTGGCCCACTCAGGCGGGAGGGAGACCCAAGCCTGGGAGGAGAGTGGGATCAGGCTGGTGCTCCCCGTGGCAGCCAGGTTGGGGGTGACTTTGTCCTTCTGGGGCCCACTACAGAAAGGTCTCCGCACCTCCTATGTGCCAGGAACAGTGGTGGTAGCAGCTGGGCCCTCAGAACAAGGCCACACGGTCCAGTGCTAGATCCTGACAGCCTGAGTTCAAATCCCTGTTCTGCTATTTGACAGCCGGCTGGCCCTGGCAAATACCCACACCTTTCTAGGCCTCCAAAATAAACATGACACTAGCCCTACCTCAAGTTCTTAGAGCGGTCGAAAAAAGCACCCAGCAAGTGTTACTGCACTGTTGTTGACTATGCTCTTGAGAGGAAGGGCTGAACATTTGCTGAACTCCTACTGTGTGTTAGATCCACTGGAGAGATGATCCATTTCAAGAACCATTTACTGAGTACCTACTCTATGCCAGTATCTCGGCTGGGCGTTGGGGATACACAGATGAAAGACCTGGGAGAAGGGGTGTTGGGGAGAGAAGGATAAGGAAGGAAGGGGAAGTGATGTATGCAGTCCTACTGCGAGCCAGGCTCTTTGCTGAGTGCCGGGAATCCAGAGAGGAGCAGAGTGGCTCCTGCCCTTGTGGCAGGGAAGGGCATGGAAATCTGGAAACTGATGATTATGACCTGGGATCAGTGCTGTGATGTGGGATGCCCTGGGGGCTGGCAACCCAGCCTTGGGAGTCCGGGAAGGCTTCCTGGAGGAGGTGACCCAGAACCTTGGCCTTGTGGTCTACCTTATCAAGTCCCCTCTGTAACAGCCCTGTCATGTTGTGGTCTGGGCTCAGTTTAAACATGTCCAGGGACAGGGGACTCACTACCCAAGGAGGAATATACTTTTTCCATTTGCAATGAGCTGACCTTCCCTTGGACCCATTCACAGCTCTCCCGCCGTTCCCCTTCTGGTCTAGGCTGCAGCGGCTTCTGCGTCATTCTCCTGCTCCCCCTCTCGCCCCTCCGGTCCATTCTCCACCCAGCAGCCAGAACAATCTTCTGAAACATAAATCAGACAATATCACTCCTAGCCTAAAACCCTTCAGTGGCTCCCCAGGGGCTCTTAGGACAAAGACCAGACGCCATACCGCAGCCTGAAAGGCCCAGGCGGGCCAGCACAGCTGACCTTCCAGCCTCCCCAGGCTGCGGACAGGGCCACGTCCAGGCCAGATCCTCCACCTGCCCACGCAGCCTCTTGAGGGTGCACGGGTGAAGTTAATGCAGACAGAGCCCCCCGATTGTGGCTGTCAGGTACAGGCCAGTGGGGTGGTGACGTGCCCAGCCTGGCAGTGCCATCTCAGCACACAGTCCCTTTCCAGCTCCGTGCCTCGGTTTCCCCATCAGCAAAACAAGGGGACTGCCCGGGTGGTGCCCTGGAGAGTCTCATTCAAAGCGCTGGGCCACTGGGGCTCTCATGAGCTCACCCCCCACCCCTCACCCCATGGCTCCCATGATGGACTATTTCCTGCCCTCCCCAGATCTGATCCAAAGAAGAGACTAGCAAATCGGGGTTAGGCTAGGACATGGATTTCAATAGCTCACTTGATCCCGAGGAGACACTGAGGCCCATAAGGTAAAAGGACTCTTACTCAGGTCACCCTGTAGTAACCAAGACGCTCTGGCCAGTGTCAGTTATCTGCAGTCATGGCAGAAGGGTCAGGCTAACTCGGGAAGCTGGGGTGTTTTTTTTGTTTGTTTTGTTTTTTTATTATTTATTTTTGGCTGCGTTGAGTCTTCATCGCTGCAGGCAGGCTTTCTCTAGTTGCGGTGAGTGGGGGCTACTCTTCGTTGCGGTGCGCGGGCTTCTCATTGCGGAGGCTTCTCTTGTTGTGGAGCATGGGCTCTGGGTGCATGGGCTTCATTAGTTGTGGCACGTGGGCTCAGTAGTTGTGGCTTGCGGGCTCTAGAGCACAGGCTCAGTAGTTGTGGCTCGTGGGCTCTAGAGCGCAGTAACTCAGTAGTTAGTTGCTCGAACTAACCTGGTTAGTTCGAGCAGCTAACCAGGGCTCGAACCCGTGTCCCCTGCAATGGCAGGCAGATTCTTACCCACTGCGCCACCAGGGAAGTCCCAAGCCAGGGGTTTTAATCCTTCCACCCAGAATCGTAGGTTCTGTTACTATTGTTAATTTTAATTTTGCTTAAATACACAATGCATTCACATGATTCGAAATTTGAAAGTTTAAAAAGATATGGTAAAAATCTTCCATTCTTTGCCCCAGCTGCTCAGTCCCACTCTCAGAAGGCACCGCTGCGAACAGCTTCTTGTCTGTCCTTCCAGGGATATTTGATGTGTACGAAGGCAAGTGCTAGTGTACAGAACCTGTTTTTAGAACTGGAAAGAACTGGTCGGTGTCAGAGTTTGCCCCCGTCCACCTTAAGGGATTGCCAGGGGTCGCAGAGCTTGGTGGGGATAGAGTACCCACCAGCCTCCCCCTACCTAAGTACTGGGCATGCCCACATGGGGAGATTCGGGAAGCTGGCTGGGTTGTCCCTGACTCCGCTGCAGAGAGGATCCTGCTTTCAGAGTGTGTCTCTGTACAAGTATTAGCGACCGAGGAGATGTTAAGAACATTCTAACTAACTACACCGAGCGCCTTCGGGCACCATCTGCAACGCAAATGGTGGGGAGAGGCAGTGCCGTGACTCAGCAGACAGGACCCCAGCACGAGCATAGCAGCGAGGGGCCCCTTCATGGGGGCGGGATGGGAGGGTGGACCCCGCTTTATGGAATGGGCTGAGCAGGTGGACCTGCTCTATGTAGTGGACAGGCTCTTTGTTGATGGTTTCACCCCCTTAACATAGTTAACGAATGAACGTTAACCTTAACATTGTTTCGTTGAACCCACACCCTATCCCCACCACGTGAACTCCATTAACCCCATGTTACAATTGAGGAAACATCCCAGAGAGATGGAGTCCCTTGTCTGAGGTCATGTGGTGATTTGACTTGAACTCAGGTCTGTCTGATTCCTAAGATTCCCCACCCACCCTGCAGCAGGAGCTCGATCAGCATCACATAACCCAGCTCCGGCAGCCCACGTGGAAGGTCAGGGTGGCTGAATGGTCGGCAGCTTGAGCTCCGGGACTTCCAGCTCTGGCTCCACTGTTTCCCAGCTGTGTGACCTTGGGCAGGTCACATCCTCTTTGAGCCCCAGGACCTCTGCTGCACCTGAGGTCAGAGAAGTAGGGCAGTTTCCCCGGGGCTGATGACATTTATGTGGGGAGATGCCATAGCTGATGCCCCAAGGGATGGACTGGGCCCAGAGCTGAGGTTCACAGATGCACCAGCCTCTGCTTGGCTGTGTGACTTTGGGCTACTCTCTTTCCCTTTCTGAGCCTCCACTTCATGTCTCTAGGCTCCCCAGGGTGAGCTCTTTGGGAGGGAAGCTTTTGGATGTAGCCCCAGGGAGATGGCAGGATTTGGGCAGGGCTGGAACTGGGGAGCAGGAAGAACAGGGTTCAGGGAGGCATGGGCACAGGTAGCCAAGGGCGAGGTACCTTTTCCTTTGTTGTCTCCAGGAATGAATTTTACATTTTTTAGCAAGGATTGGATTTAAAGTTGCTGGGCAAACCTGAGCCTGACAGACCTCAAACCCCCCCAAAAAGAAATATTTGCTTCAGAAGAGGAATGAAGTTTAAGAGTTCCAGAAGCCTTCCATTGGCTGTTTTGTGGTCAGGGACAGAGGCACGAAGGGAGACAAGGCCATGGAGATTTGTTTGTCCTTTACTCCTTCATGGCTTCGTGCAGTGCTCGTTTATGGAGCACCTACTATGTGCGGGCACTGTGCTAGGCCCTGGCAGAGACCATGGCAGTCCCCGTCTGTGCCCTCATGATGCTCACCGTCTGCTGGGGGCGATAGCTGTTAACCAGACAGTCACACAAATAAACAGAGTATCACCGTTGTGAGAGGTGCCGTGAAGGAATGGGGCTCTCAAGGTCCTGACCTGGGCGTGGGGCTCAGGGAGGGTTCTCTGAGGCAGTCTGTTCACTTGCTGGGGCTGCCAAAGCAAAGTACCACAGACTGGGGGTCTTAAACAGCAGAAATTAATTTTCTCACAATTCTGGAGGCTACAAGCCCGAGATCAAGGTGTCGGCAGCGTTGGTTTCTTGAGGCCTCTTCCTTGGCTCACAGAGGGCTGTCTTCTCCCTGTGTCTTCACACAGTCTCTCCTCTGTGTGTCTCTGTGTCCTAATTTCCTCTTCTTATAAGGACACCAGTCATGTTGGATTAGGGCCCACCCTAATAACCTCATTTAACTTAATTACTTCTTTTAAGACCCTATCTCCAAATACAGTCACATTCTGAGGTACAGGAGTTAAGACCTCAACACAGGAATTTGCAGTGGGAAGGAGTTGAGGGGGACACAGTTCAGCCCATAACAGGCAGTAATACTTGAGCTGAGACCTGAAGGTCTAGTAGAAGTTAGCTTAGTAATAGGGAAGAAAGGGTGTTTCAGGCAGAGGGTACAGCATGGGCAAAGGCCAGGTGACAAATGTGGTTCTGAGAGCAGCCAGCGTCGCTAGAGGGCAGGAAGGGTGTGGAGAGAAGTTCAAGATGAGGCCCAAGAGATCAAACCCCAGTGTGTCTGCTTCATCACCCTGTAACTGCATCCTTTTCCAATCATCGGTTTCCTCATCAGGGAAACAGGAATAACCAAACCAGCCTGTTGGGCTGGGAGCCTGGAATGAAGTCACACAGGCCAGAATGCCTTGGCCAGTGCCACCTCCTCGTAGGTGCTCAAGAAGAATTGTCCCTTTTCTCTTCCTTTCCTAGACCACCCTTTGTCTCCCCTAGCCCCTCTCCTTGTCCCCTAACCTGATTTGTATGACCCGGCTTGAGATCTTGAGCCACAGGGCCAAGAACCCTTGGCAAACAATATCATGACTTGGAGAGACCCTTTGGGCCTCCGGGGAGCCAAGGAGAAAAGGACAATTTCCTGAGGAGTTGTGGGGAGAGCATGCCTGTCTTCTGAGCTCTACAGGACCAGACGTGGATTCTCAGTAAAATGTCTGAGTCTCCTGTGATGTTTGGAAAGAAAACCTCCACCTTCCCCCAATACAACATTGCCTTTCATTGCAAAATAAATGGATCTGCAGCGACAGGGGCCTCCTTCTCTTGGGGGATGTTCACTGGTCTCTGCCCGTGAGCTGCGGCTTTTCATTGGCTATGTAGCCTGTGGCAAATGCCTTCACCTTTGAGCCTCAGTTTGCACACGTGT
Source organism: Eubalaena glacialis (assembly GCF_028564815.1). NCBI lineage: Eukaryota > Metazoa > Chordata > Mammalia > Artiodactyla > Balaenidae > Eubalaena > Eubalaena glacialis. The sequence goes on from NC_083728.1 coordinate 27,008,547, forward strand.
GCTTTCATGAAACACATTTTTAAAATTTAAATAAATGGTTTATTTTAGAAAAATTTTAGATTTACAGAAAAGTGGCAAATATAGTCCAGAGAGTTCCCATATACCCCTCACCCAGTTTCCCCTATTGTTAACATTTGACACTATTATGGTATGTTTGTTACAACTAAGGAGCCAACATGGGTACATCACTATTAACTAAGTTCACACTTTTTTTTTTTTTTTTTTTCAGATTTCACTAGTTTTTCCCTAACTTTCGTTTCCTGTTTCAGGATCCCAATCAAGAGACCACATTACATTTAGTCCTCATATCTCCCTGTGCTCCTCTGGTCTGTGACAGTTTCTTAGGACCCAGTTTTATTTCAACAAATATTTTTGAGCTCCTACAATGTGCATGGTTCTAGGTGCTGGGGAAAGAAACAGAAGCCTACCTTTCATGGAGCCAAATTTGGGGGTGGGGAGACGGATCACAGGCAAGTAAATGTAAATATTAAATATGTCAGTCCTATACAGAAAAATAAAGCAGGGAAAGAAGATAGGGAGGTCTGGGAAGGCCTCTTTATGAGGAAACATTGGAGCAGAGAACTGTCCAGAGGTGAGGGAGCCTTCAGGTGGATACCTGGTGGGAAAGTATTCTAGGTAGAGAGCAGAGCAAGTGCAAAGGCCCTGAGGCAGGAAGTGCCTGGTAAGTCTGAGGAACCGTGAGGAGGCCAGTGGGCTGGAGCCCAGGCTGTAGGGGCGAGTGGTGGGAGCCAAGGGCAGATCTGTGTGGAGTACAGACTGGAGAGAGTGGAAGCTGGGAGAAGGCCGGTGCCTTGATCCAGGTCAGCCAGGTGGAAGGGGATGGTGGCCTGAGCCAGAAGGGTGGCCTGAGCCTGCAGAGGGTGAGAAATGGACAAATTCTGTGCTTATTTTGAAGGAAGACCCACAGGATTTGCTGTTGGAAACAGGGCTTGTGCTGAAACCCTCTGACAGGGCTTGCGTGAGGAATAAAAAAGACGATGGATGTTAGCAAGGCTTGGAAAACTGTAAAGTTGGGTTTCTCTCACCACCTCCTGTGTTTCAGAGCTGCCTCGCCCAACCCATCCTCTGGCTGAGGGCCAGTTATAAACCACTGGTTTGTTTTATTTTTAAGTATAACGTTTTGAAATGGTAATAAAATCTCATTATTAAAAAAAAAAATTCATCAGGTACCAGTGTACAGTGAAAAAAAATTCTCCCTCCTAGCTACCCAGTTCCCCTCCCCAGGGGCAGCCACTATTATTTCTCTGGTTTCCTTCCAGAGATGTTTTATACATATGTATAAGCACATATGCACATGTATTTCTGGGGTTTGTTTCTATTTTTACACAAAATATGTTGTACGCTGTTCTGTAGGTTGCTTTTTGTTCTTATAATAGCTTTATTGAGATATACTTCACATACCATACAATTCACCCATTTAAAATACAACTCAGTGGTTTTTTGGTATATTCAGAATTGTGCAAGCGTCACCACAATCAATTTTAGAACATTTTCATCACCCCCAAAAGAAACCCCACACCCAAGAGCAGTCACTCTTCACTCCCCTAGACCTCCTTCCCCAGCCCTAGGAAACTACTTCTTTCACTGTAGATTTGCCTTCTCTGGACATTTCCTATAAATGGAATCATACGACATGTGCCTGACTTTTGTGCCTGACTTCTTTCACTTAGTATAATTTTTTCAAGGTTTGTCCATGCTGTAGCATGTACTTCTTTCCTTTTTATTACTGAATAATATTCCATTGTATGGATATACCACATTTTATTTATCTATTCAACAGCTGATGGACATTTGGGTTGTTTCCAGATTTTAGCTATTATGAATAATGCTGCTATGAACAGTCACGTGCAAGTTTTTGTGTGGACATATGTTTTCAATTCTCTTCTACCTAGGAACGGAATTGCTGGATCATAGGGTAATTCTATGTTTAACTTTTTGAGAAACTGCCAGACTGTTTGCCAAAATCATTGCACCATTTTACAATCCTACCAGCAGCGTAGGAGGCTTCCAATTTTCCCACATCCTCATCAACACTTATTATTATCTGTCGTTTTTATTCGAGTCATCCCAGTGGGTGTGAAATAGTATCTGATTGTGGGTTGTTTTTCTTTTCTTTTTTTTTTTTTTTGCCTGCGTCAGGTCTTAGTTGCAGCATGTGGGATCTTTCATCGTGGCGCACAGGCTCTTCGTTGCGGCATGCGGGCTTCTTTGTAGTTGTGGCCTGTGGGTTTTCTCTCTCTAGTTGTGGCGCGTGGGTTCCAGAGCACGTGGGCTCTGTAGTTTGCGGCACACAGGCTCTCTAGTTGAGGCGCGCAAGCTCAGTAGTTGTGGCGCTCGGGCTTAGTTGCTCCGTGGCATGTGGGATCTTCCCGGACCAGGGATCGAACCCGCCTCCCCTGCATTGGAAGGTGGATTCTTTACCACTGGACCACCAGGGGAGTCCCCTGATTGTGGTTTTGATTTGCATTTCCCTGATGGCGAATGATGTTTAGCATCTTTTCATGTGCTTATTGGCTGTTTGTATAGCTTCTTTGGAGAAATGTCTATTCAGATCCTTCGACTGATTTTTTTTTTTTTTTAAACATCTTTATTGAAGTATAATTGCTTTACAATGGTATGTTAGTTTCTGCTTTATAACAAAGTGAATCAGTTATACATATACATATGTTCCCATATCTCTTCCCTCTTGCATCTCCCTCCCTCCCACCCTCCCTATCCCACCCCTCTAGGTGGTCACAAAGCACCGAGCTGATCTCCCTGTGCTATGCGGCTGCTTCCCACTAGCTATCTATTTTACATTTGGTAGTGTATATATGCCTTCAACTGATTTTTAATTGCATTATTTGTTTTATTATTGAGTTATGAGCTCTTTCTGTATTCTAGATACAAGTACCTTATCAGATATATGATTTGCAAATATTTACTTCCAGCCTGTGGGTTGTCTTTTCACTTTCTTGATGGTGTCCACTGAAGGACAAAAGTTTTTAATTTTGATGAGGTCCAGTTTGTCTAATTTTTTTTTTTGCTTGTGTTATAGTGTCATCTTCATTGCCTAATCCAAGGTCACAAAGATTTATCCTTATGCTTTCTTCTCAGAGTTTTATAGTTTTAGCTCTTACATTCTTCAGGTTGTTTTCCCATGAAACAGTAGATCTATGTGTTGTCAGTGTATAAGTATGTCAGAACGTAAAGAACTTTCTTATTCTTTTTTATAGCTGCATAGTATTCGATTTTATGGATGTACCACAATTTATTTACCTAGTCCTCTGTCGATGGACATTTAAGTTGTTTCCAGCATTTTGTTCTCTCACAAGACCTCAGTGAACCTCCTTGAACGCAGATGGCCATTTCAGACACATGTGAGTTTTTACCAAGGAGTAGAATTGCTGGGTCCACAGGCATGTGCTTCTGGTCCTTGGTAGATGATGCCAGATTGCCTTCCACTCCTGGCAGCAATGTCTAGAATATGAATTGTTAATTAATAATCATGATTACTATGTATTGAACGCTCACTATATACTGGCACTGTGTATACCCTCACAATGACCCTGAAGGTCAGAATTAAAATTCCCACTCTACAGTGATCTAAGGTCACATGGTCTGTCTGATTTCTGACCCTGACTCACTTTCCACTATCCTATCCAGCTCCTATGCCTTCACAGTGCCTCAAACGCCTTCCGAAATAACTGCCAGAAGAACACAAATTCAGCATGTGGTGCCTGGAAAATCTGTTTCTAAGACCACATTTACTCATGCAGAAGGCAAACACTGTTCAGTCACTAGGGAGTCTTGAATGAGCACCTACTGCATGCCTGGCACTGTCCTAGGAGCCAGGGGTGCCAAGATGGGTGAGAAGTAGCCTCTGCCCTCAGGCTGCATCCCTCCTGGTAAGGCAGCTAAGACTCAAAAACAGACTTCAGGAAATGTGGTCTGACTCAGGGCTTGGCGATCTAGCTTTGGGTCAGGCCAGTGTTGGTTCAATCTTGACTCCATCCCATGTTACTTTGGGCAACTTACTTCTCCTCTCGGTGCCTCAATTTTCTCATCTGTAAAGTGGCATTGTTAATAGTACGTACTGGCATATGGAGACACGTTAACTATGTTATCCTTGCTGGCAAAGTGCTTTAGGAAATCGAAGATAAGAAATATGGCTGGGGGTCAGGGAAGTCTTCGAAGGGAGGAAGGAGAGAGAAGGACATTTGAATGAAACTTGGAGGAAGGACGGCCCAGGAGCCAGGGCGTGGCATTCTACATAGAGGGGACAGGGTGTGTCCAGGCACAGAGGCAGGACAGCCCCAGGCTGATGCGGAAGAGAAGCAGCCAGCATGGCTGGAGTATCACGTTTGCGCTGGGGCCGGCCTATGGAAGGAGAAGATGCAGCTGGAGCTCCTTCCAGGGGCCTTGAGTCCAGATGTGGGTATTTGGGTTTTATTTGACTGGTATTAAGTGGGAGCCATGGAAGGACTGTTGAGTTGGCAGCCCTGCTCAGCATATCCCCATCTATAAAGTTGTGGGCTGCCTCCTTGGGGCAGGCTTCCCCAGACCTCATTTCTTCTTGAAGGGTAGCCTGGAACAGTGTTTAAGAATGAGAGTTCTACGTAATTCCTTGGTGGTCCAGGGGTTAGGACTCCATGCTTTCACTGCCAAGGGCGCAGGTTCAATCCCTGGTTGGGGAACTAAGATCCTGCAAGCTACTCACGGTGCAGCCAAAAAAAAAAGAATGAGAGTTCTAGGTCCAGGCTGCCTGGGATGGTCTCTGGCTCAGCCACTTATGCGCCGTGTGACTTTGGTCATGTCACTTAACCTCTCTGGGCCTCAGTTTCCTCAATCATAAAAGGGAGTTGTTCCTACTTCTTGGGATTACAGTGAAGCATAAATGAGTTAATATGTGCCTGGCACACAGCGGGCACTCAGTACATGTTAGTTGTTGTACAGAAGGAAGGCAATGGCATTAGGTTACTCTACCTATTTCTCAGATGGGAAAATCAAGGCCCTCTGAAATTGAGTGAATGCCCAGGGTGCCTTTGGAGGGCCAGGAAGGTTCATTCATTCATTTATTCATTCAACAAATGTTTCCTGAGCACTTACTCTGTGCTAGGCTCCAGTAGATATTGGGGACTGGTCAGTGGTGAGCAAGACGTCCTCCACTCCATGGGGCTCCTAACCCACCCCAAGGTGTTGAAAGTCAAGATTGTCATTGTCTCAGACACTCACAGTCTATTCCTTTGTCTCACCTGTGTCCTGCCCAGGCCAGAAAGGAATTAGGAGTTTAACATAAAGTGTCTTGTGAACCAGGCTCTTCCCGGCTCCAAAGTCTGGACAAAAGGATAACGGGAGTCAAAATGACCTGCTGTATCCCACCCTTCCTACAGATGAAGAGACTGAGACCCAGTGGGGAGGGCCCCAGGGCTCTCCAGTGCCAGCACGTGCTTCTCCCTGAAGCCCCGCAGGTCCCGGGACAGGAAATCAGGAGCAGGGAAAGTGGTGGAATGCAGTTGGATTCTGGTTAAAGTTTAAGGTGGAGCCAACAGAATTTGCTGATGGATGAGATGGGCATGGGGGGATGTGAGAGAAAGAGGGAGGAATCAAGGATGACTCCAGGGTATTTGGCCTGAGTAAGTGGAGATGGAGAAGGCTTCTGGTGGAGGAGATTTGGTGGCGATGGCCGGACAGTGGAGGGGGTGGCGGTGGTCCAAATGCTTGAATGAATGAATGGATGCATGAATAGATGGATGCCTTCCCCTGGCCCTCTACAGGGGCCCTAGACACGCACTTGCTTTCAGACATGTCCAATCGGCTGAATGGATGCAGAGCAGAGGCCCAGGCTGGAGGTGTAAACCTGGGAGCCACTAGATGGACAAGGTTCAAGGACTGGGTCCTGGGGCTGTCAACATCAGGAGGTTCTGTACAAAGTTCAGGTTTTCTTTTTCCATGAAATTTCCCAACTTTTAAGTATTAGCAATAAATTCAAAATTGTAGTAAACCTCTGCCCCCCAAATACAGGTTAGGACCTCTGGTGTATGGGTCTGAAGTCAGACTGCCTGGGTCTGAGCCTGGATCTCAATTCGAGCTCTGTCTCCTTAGATGAGTGACTCAGCCTCTCGGAGCCTTGGTTTCCTCATCTGCAGAATGGGAATGATAATAAAGGGGAACAGCACTGGGCTTTGAGTTTGCCCTGGGGTCGGATCCCAGTTCTGCGTTGACAACTCTGTGACCCAGGACTAGATTTTAGACCTTGCTGAAGAGGAAGTTTGTTGCTCTTGGAGTTGAGGGATGGCCAGGTTGCCTGTTGAGGCCTCTGAGCCCTCACCAACCCCTCTCCCTCCCTGCCTCCTTCCCTCCAGCCTCGCCCACCCACCACCTCCCACCCTTCCACCCTGCAGCAGAATGATCTTTCCAAAGCACAAATTGCAGCATGGTCTTTCTCTGCCTGGAGAAAAACCCATATTGGCTCCCCTGCTGCCTTCAGGAAAAAGCCCCAGAGCCTTAGCCTTGCAAGGGGAGGTGGGAGGCGGCCCTCACCTCTCTTCTCTCAACTCCTTTCACCAACCCTGCTTATGTGCCAGCTGCACCCAGCCCCTCACCATGCTCTGCTTGCCCATCATCCAGCCAACAGTTACCGAGCGCCTGCTATTTTGTGGATCCAACCACTTCCCTCCCTCCAGTGACTCGCCCGCTTCTCCAAGGTCTCCCTCTTACCCCTTCCTCTCTGCAGCCCATTTTCCACAAGCAGCCGGAGGGATCCTTTAAAAATGTAATGTGGATGGTGTCGCCCGCCTGCTTAAAATCCCTCTGTGGCCGCCTACTTCACTGTGAGTAAACCCACAGCCCCTGTCCAGTCCCTCCAGCCATGTTTTGCAGTTTCCCCACTGTCCACTCACCAAAGCCTAAGACGCCAGCCGCCTTCCCACCTGCGGGTCTTTGCACAGGCTGTTTCCCTTCCTACATGCTCTCAGCATCTCTCCTTCAGGAGGGTCTCCCTGACCGCCTGCCTTTATCTCCTCCCCTCGGCCACTCCCACAGGTACGAAACACGTGCGCAGGAGGCAGGGCTACAGGGTCTGCCTGTGACTCTGTAGCCACGGTGCCTGGCACTGGGATCCGTCCTATGTTGGCAAAAACCCGCCACTAATCCTTCAAGGCCCAGCCCAAATGTCACCTCCTCTGTGAAGCCTTCCTTCCTTAACACAGCCTGCAGCCCCACCCTGTTCCCGAGGCCCCTCCAGATCATTCCCTCCCAGTGCAGCCCCTGCCAGCAGAGGCAGCTCTGTCCTGGCTTCCTGTGAGCTTTCCCTCCTTCCCTTTCTGTCTCCCACACCCAACAGTATAATTATCACGGAATGGCAAGCTCCTCAAGGCCAAAAAGCATCACTGCAAGTGAGAGCTAACGTTCACTGAGCCAAGCACTTCCTGCATCCTCTCCCCACCACCCTGTGGGGTCGGCTCTCCTAAAAGCCCCACCTTAAAGAGAAGCCGGTGGAGGTTTAAAGAGGTTAAGTCACAAGCTCACGGTCACCCCCCGGCAAGTCTGACACCAGAGCTGGAGTTTTAACGAACAAGGCGGTAACTTACCAACAGCCCCTTCCGCCCGCCAGGCGCTGTGCTGAGCCCTCGACAGGTGTTTCGTCCTCACAGGGACTTTGCAACTGTATTTTATGGCTGGCGGAACAGAGGCACAGAGAGGTTAAGTAACTTGCCAAAGCCCAGGAAGCTAGTAAGGAGTGCGGTAGGATTTGAACCCATGCCATCTGGCTCTGGGTCACGCTCTCCATCCAACCTCATGTTGTGCTAGCTAGCCACTGTTCCCTCCTGCCTCTGACCTGCCCGGGAGGGTTCTCTGGCTCTCGGCACCCCCAGCACCTGGAATAGCAGCCAGCCCTCGGGCGGCACTAGTCAGTGGTTGTGTGATGAGTGTGGAGCAGGGAAGCCGGTGGACATGCGACCCCGCCCCGGCCGCCCCAGATCCTTTATGTCTGGAATAGCCCCTCTCCCGGGCTCCGTGCCCCCCACTACCCGGTTGTCCAGACAGCCCCAGGGAAGGACCAGATCCATAAACATGAGGCTCCACTTGGGCCCACGAGGGGCTCTGGGCACTGTACAAGTCCTCAATATTATTGCTTTATTGTCATTTAAATGGAGCCTGCCTCAAACAGGCCACCCAGTTCTAGCCACCAGCACTGGACAAAACCCCCATTGAAAAGCCAATTACAATCACTCCATCTAAATTGTCATGGATTTGTATAGAAAATTACATCTCCATTTAGTCCTGAAGCGACATCCTGGGCCCGGACAGAGGTGAGGCTGGCCCATTTACCCCGCCGGCTCAGTGCGGGTGCCGCAGGCAGAGAGAAAGCCCAGGCTGCTGGGTCTTGGCCGGCCTGGGAAACAAAGGCCAGTTTGTGGGGGCCTGGAGAGAAGCTGGGCCTCTCAGGGCGGCTCAGATTCCAGGCCTGGGCCGATGGACCCTGCACCGCCAGCTGGTCTTCCCTGCTGGCGGCTGTGGCCAGACGAGCTCCTGACAGCCGGCTTCAGGCGGCCCGTCAGCCCCGCCACCATCCGAAGCGGCTGGAGCTTGGCTCCTGTCCACGCTTCCAGGAAGTGAAGGAGGTTTTGCCCAGAGAGCACTGGACCGGGATCCCAAAATCTTGGTTTCATCCATTCATTCATTCCTTGACACGCTATGAAGTGCTGGTGGTGTGAGAAGCAAGATAGCACAGGAGTGAGCTCCAGCTTCAGGTGTTCTGGCGTGGTTCCAGACTCTGTCCTCAGTAGCTGTGAGGAGCCAGGCCCCTTCGTTTATTCATTTAGCTCTGAAGTTGTTGAGCACCTACTAGGTGCCAGAGGATGGACAAAATGGTTCTGACTCTTGGCCCTTAAAGGCCAGTGGGGGGTCCAGTGCTCCACAGGTGATGAGTGTTCTGAGGGAAGTGAACAGGGGCTGCCTGGGCTTTGGGGGGGAGGAGGAGGAGCCAGTCACACCAAGAGCAAGTGGCAAGGGCATTCCAGGCAGAGGCAACAGTGACTGTGGCGAGGCAGGTAGTGAGGCAGGTTGGGGCAGCAGAGTGATGTGGCAGGAGAGGAGGTCATGGGGGCACCCTGAGGACCTGTGGGCCTCTTCCCTGAGCTTCAGTTTCCTCATCTGTGGAAATGGGAATGAGGACCTGAGCCGTGGGGGGGCTTGGGCCAGGACTCAGGGCGATAAGGTATGTAAGATCTCAGCGGAGCTGGGCACAGGAAGCTCCTGGCTAACTAAGATAGCCTAACTTAGACGGTGCTGTCTACGGGCCAGATGGGGACCAGGGCCTTGCACGAATTAGCTCATTAATCCTCCCAACAGACCTATGGGGCAGGGCTGTTCTCCCCATTTCACAGGTAAGGAAACTGAGGGAACAGCACAGGTCAGCTACTTACGTGTTACTATTCCAATAGCTTTTACTCTGGGTTAGCCCAGGGCTTGGCACAGAGCAGGCCCTCAGAGAGTGTTTGTTGAATTAGTGAGTACATCTGGAAGGGGGACGCTGGGCAAGTGTGGGGAGCTCCGTGTGCATGTGTGTGAGTGACTGAGACTGGGTGTACTGTCTCCGTGTGCGGTTGTCTGTGACTCTGAGTGTGTGTGACTGCTGTCTGACAGGGTCACACACTTGTCTCCCAGAGTCTTCACCCAAACGCCCGGTGGCTGTGAGGACTGTCAGACCGGCTGTGTGTGTGGCTGTGTCAGACTGTGTATGGCTGCCTACACGCGTCTGTCTGGGCCCAAAGGGCCACTTGGCACCCTTCCTGGGCTGGCTGGCAGGCCCGGAGGCTATGGCGGGGCAGGACAGGCAGGTTCAGAGGTGAGGAGGGCAGAGTCCCCATCCTCCCCCGCCCAGCCCCACCAGGCAGACCTGCAGATGGAAAAAATGTTCACACCCGGGGCAGGCGGGTGGCCGCCCCAGCGGGACTGCTCTGTGCACAGAAAACAAGTTCTTCTGGTATCAGCTCGAGTTTGGCAGGAAGTGGCTTTTGGGTGGCAGGAAGTTGGATTCAGCTCATATCAGCCCTGGCCGAGGGGCAGGAGAGCAGTTATCTGGGGTTAAACAGAGTTACCGAGAAGTGGGGCCCCAACACCCCATACCTGATAGAGCTGGGGGCACAGCCCACCCCTCCTGGTCATTTGGGATGTAAATGGGCCTTATGAAGTGCTGCCGCCCATCAAGTTTCTCCTGGGCCCTAGACCCCAGACAGAGCTCATCATCCACCTCCCATTACCCCCATGCAGCAGATGTGCAGACTGAGACTGGGAGAGGCAGTGGCTTCCCTGAGGTCACCGAGACAAGTGGAGAGAACGGGAGGGGAGAGACTGCAAGAAATCTACAAGACAAGAGAAAAACCAAGACAGAGAGCAAAGAGGAGAGGGGAGATGGGACCGGGACAGAGAAAGTGTTGAATGAATGCAGAGAGCAGTGAGACCACGCTGGTGAGAAGACTTCTGGAGTGTCCAGGCCCTCACGTGGACATCACAGCTGAGCTTGAGATCCTGAACCCATTTCCCAGAGGAGGGTGTGAGACCCACAGAGCCTCACTGGCTAAGCCAGACCTGGAATCCAGGTCTGATTCCAAAGCCCATGTTCTTTTGGGCCATGCCCCTGTGCCCACCTTCTAGGGAAGGGAAGTCCTAAAAGGGATGCCAATTACATGAGCTGTTTGCCTGGGTACGCTGTTGATGAATTCACCGAGTTGGCCAGTAGAGACCCAAGGTTCAAACCTAGACAGGGTGGCTACAAACTCATGTGCTTAACCATGTAACAGGGTGTGCCAAGCACTGTGCCAGAGCAGGCAGAGAAAGCCATGGCCCTGCCCTCAGGCTGGGACCCAGGGCATCCAGCCACTGATCTAAAGCCCTGAATCTCCACCCAGCAAGAGACGGAGTCTCCCAGCTCCCAGCCCTGGACACCCTGTACCCACCCTCAGCCCCCACTGGAGCCCTGGGGAGTGGGCCACTGGTCCTTCTGTTCTCATCCCCAAAGCAGCACCCAAGCTGTTCCCTGGCTAAGATGCTGATTTGAAGCTTGGTTTGCATGTCGTTTGCACATTACTCAGTTCACATCAGAAGGTACGAACATCTCCCTTTCCCGGAGAGGGCTGCTGGGCCCCCCTGCCCTCCTCCAGACAGCAAAAATGCCAGCCGGCTAGACAGGGAGCTGCGCCCTGGCCTCTGACAGCACCCGCCTGCTGCCACCTCCCCCATTCCCTCCTGGAGCCAAATTTAGGCAGCTCTGCTACTGAGAGATGCGGAGAGCGGAGGCAGGAAATGGTGAGGTTGGAGACAGCCCGGCCTTGGCCCAGGCAGGGTGGGGCAGCCCCAGGGGTGCCCCGTCCCTAAAGCCCTTGGCCCAACACCCCCCCCACTCCTCCTCCCACAGGAATGTGGGCCGGGTTGGGGAACGCTGGGTTCTCAGCTGCAGCCCAGGGTGCTGGCTCCCCTGGCCATGAGGGAGGAGGGAGAGATGGAGGGAGGGAGGAGGTCATGGCCGGGGCAGTGGGGAAGGGATCAGATAGCCTCCTCCTGCCCCAGACACCCGCCGCCACTGGGGACAGGAGCCCGCTCTGCTTCTCAGCACTTCCTGCCCCTCCTTGGCGTGCCCCCCCAGACCTGACTGTGGGGTGGGGGGGCAGGAGGCATAGCTAGGCCTTCGGGGACTGAACTCCCCCCAAAAGGCTCCACGAGGCCATCTCCTCCTTGGGCTAGCCTTTCACCTTGGTGGCTTGGTTCCCCTACCTGGGAAATGGGGAGGCTGGCCTACAATGATTTCTGAGTGGCTATCCTCACTGAGAGCCAGGGTTTCTGGGAGGTCTGGCAGAAATTAGGGACGTGGCAGTGGCTTTAGGCCTAGGAACTTCTTCTATTTCTCAGGTATGGCTAAGAGAGGCAGCTCCTCACTGATGCTGGGACAGGATGTGGGTGGGCTGAAGGGTGAAAAGAGAGGGCCTGGGCTGGATTACAGACACCAGGAACCTGGGGGTGGAGTTAATAGTGCCGGTAGCTGACAGCATGGATCCTGGGGTCTGAGCGTCTGGGTTTGAATCCAGCTCTTCCACTCTGTTCTCCATGCCTGTGGACAAGTCACTTCAGTTTTCTGTGCCTCAGTTTCCTCATCTGTAAGATGGGGGTAATAATCCTCCCAGGGCTGCTGGGAAAGTGAAATGAGGCAGTGAATGCTTGGCACACATTAAGTGCACCACGATGCCAGCCACCAGCGTGATTGTTATGTCTCCCTGGGCGGTTGGGAGGCCCCTGGAGCTATAACGGATGTGGACGCGATGGGGAGGCGCTGCAGCTTGGTGGTTAAATGGGCATCGGGATGGGAGTTCAAGTCTGCGTGACCCTGGGCAAATGGCCACACCCCGCTGCGCCCTGGGCGGGGAACAGCAGAGGCGCCTACCGCAGAGGGTCTGTGAGGATTACACAGATCAGGCTTGGCACGGCGCCTGGCACATAGCGGGCGCTCCCTGAAGGAGAGCTGGCCAGATCGAATGGTACCGCCCCACACAAAGGACAGGTGGGCAGCGTCCCAGGAGGGCGGGGAGCGGAGCAGGTGCGCGGAGAGTGGGGAGGCGGGGTCGAAAGAGGGGGAACGCAGGGGCTGGCGGGCGGGCGCGCGCGCGCAGCAGGTGCGTGTCGAGTGGGCGGGGCCCCGCATGGGCGGGGTCTCCAGGTGAGCGGGAGCGCGCCTCGAGGCCGGAGACTGGGGGAGGCGCGCCGCCCCGGCCCACCCGCCGGAAAGCGTCCCTGTGTCTTTAACGCCCTCCTCCCCGCGTTCCTCCCCCCCCGCCCCCTTTGTGCGCCCCCCCAGCCGGGCTGCAGCCGCGGAGCCGTCCCCCCTGCACTGACAGCTGGTATCTAATTACTGTGTGAGAATGGAAAGTCAGGCTGTCCCAGCTCCGGGGAGAGGGGATTAACGTCTCCTGCAGAATACACTTCCTCTGGTGGGTTGCCATGGTTACTCTCATTACCTGCCTGCCCGCGAGGAGCCCGCGCGAGCCGCTCCAGCAGGCCCTCCGAACCCGGGCCCGGCGCGCGCGCTCCTCCCGGCCCCTCCTCGCCGAGGCGCACGCGCGTGCGCCGTGGGGGGAGCGCGAGCAGCCTCACCCGCGTTCCCCCGCTCCCCGCCGGAGCAGCTGTCAGTGGCGCGCGCGGCTCGGCCAGTCCCAGCGCGCGCTGTCAACAGTCATTAGCGCGGGCCTTTCCCCTCCCCCTCCAGCCCCTCCTCCTCCCCCCAAGTCTGGGGTGGGGCCCGCACCTGGGGCCCCGCTCGTTAGCGCGCCCCGGCCGCCCGCCGCGGCCCCAAAGGGACCCGCCCGCTGGGTCTGCTTGGCTCAGGGCCGCCCCCTTCCGCCTAGCACCCCCACCTCAGCGACCCCACTCCCCTGCCCTTGGCCGCGGCGCTCGCTCGAGGGAGGCGGGTGCCCAGAATCCTGGAGCGCGCCCCTCCATAGTAGCGGTGACCGCGGTTATTTATGGATGTCTCGCCAGGGTGGGGGCTATTTGTGCATCCTTTGGGTTCCCACAACCTTCCTGTGAGGTGGCGAAAGGCACTGCGCGTGTTGTGTCATCTCTGCACAAGAGGAAACTGAGGCCCAGGGTCAGGGCTCATTGTCCTCAGGCCTGTGACTTCACCTAGAGCACCTGCGCCCTCCTGGCACGCCCAGGCCAGAATTCCTATCCCCCAGGCCCTACCCTATCCTGCTTGAGAGTGCCTTAGCTACTCCCTCCCTCCATCCCTTAAACCAGGGTCATTGCCCCTCTCCTGCCAAGAGGGGGACACTTTGGCCCACTACACCCCTTTCTCTTCCCACTCCTTCCCCGTTCACCCTTTCCAGACATCCCACAGTTAACAAAACCAAAAAGAAAAAAAAAGAAAAACATTCAGAGCTGCTTGAAGGATATGGCATCCCTCAAAGGTAGTGCTGTTGTTTGGGGGCTGATCCCCAGCACCTTGCCCTGTGGCCCCGGGGTGTGCATTTCGGTCCCCGGCGTGATTTGAAAGAAGATGGAGGGTCAGCGAAGCAGAAAGGAGGCCTTGGAATATATGAGGCCTGTTCCAGATGGCAGGTGCGATGCGGTGGCAGCTCTGCACTAACAGTTGGAGATTGTGCACAGGGGTGGAGAAGAGGCAGGTGCTACATTAAGTCCTCCACGCCTTGTTTTTGTATTTATTTATTTATGGGGAGGGAGTGGTCTCATCCCTCCGCCCCATGCAGGCCTACAGAGCTCAGTGCAACCATGGGTCCGAAAATTCTGCTGTGAATCTTTATCTTGGAGTTTTTTGCTTTTGGTTTTGGTTTCCAGTCTGCAGTAGGTAGTGTTCATAATGGAGAGAAATTCAAATACTGTCCTTGTCCCATTAAAGTAACGGCCCCTCTCAGTCATCTGAATGCCCTTTACAAACTGTGACCGGCTTCTCTTGGGGATTCTGAGGAAAGAATTTCTGGATATTTGGGTGAAGGTCTTCATTCTGGTTTTCTGTTCTTTTCGTTCTCTCCATTTAGTTTGCTTTTTAAATTTCATCTCCACCATTTTCCTTTCCCTCTGAGGACCCTTTGCAGGAAGCTGACTTCTCCCCTTGGGTCTTCTTTCAGCCCTACCAGTAGTTGGAATGAGACTTTGTGGGAACCCCCCAAAACTGCTACCCCCATTTCCAAAACCTTGGTCCTGCCTGAATGTATTAAAGTGTGGTTTGGGGCACGGGAGGAACAGCCACAGTTCCAGAAGTTGGGAGGAACATGCAGCTAATAGCGTTTGCAGTAGCTTTTGCCTGTAATCTGGCTGGCCCTGATGGGATGGAGCAGCATCTTCACACTTGCCTGTGCAATCAACCCCCTGAAGTCCTGGGCTCCCAAACAAGTGGTAGCCAAAGGTGTGTTTCCTCAGGGGTAGGTTCTGCTCACTGACTTTCTCCCCTGACAGCAATCTCGTTGATTTTTTTTTTTTTTAATTTATTTATTTATTTATTTATTTTTGGCTGCGTTGGGTCTTTGTTGCCATGCGCGGGCTTTCTCTAGTTGCGGGGAGCGGGGGCTACTCTTCGTTGCGGTGCGTGTGCTTCTCATTGCGGTGGCCTCTCCCGTTGCGGAGCACAGGCTCCGGGCGCACAGACTTCAGTAGTTGCAGCACGTGGGCTCACTAGTTGTGGCGCACGGGCTCCAGAGCGCAGGCGCAGTAGTTGTGGCACACGGGCTTTGCTGCTCCGCGGTATGTGGGATCCTCCCAGACCAGGGCTCGAAGCCGTGTCTCCTGCATTGGCAGGCGGAGTCTTAACCACTGTGCCACCAGGGAAGCCCAATCTCGTTGATTTTTACTCTTTGTCAAGAGCTGCACCAAAAGGGCTCATCCTAAGGACTGTTTGCATGGTTTCTTCCTCTACCTTAGGAACCCAATTGAGAAATGTCCCCACTGTTTAGTCTCATTCTGTTAATCATGGACACTTCGTTGCTGGAAGGCATATGCCACTACTATAGTGATGGTAGTGCACTAAACGGCACCCCGGTGGCCTGAAACGGTGAGCCCACTTTGATAAGTGTATAACTTATTACCAGCAAGTGACTTTGAAGTTCCAGTGGAGATGACAGAACTGCAATCCATTAGTAATTGGACCTCACCTGCCATCAAGGGCAGGAGTCCGTTTAATTGGCTTAGTGGGAAGACAGGCAAGACTCAATCAGATTCAGGAGCTCACCTGAGGGATGACTCCCAACGACAGCCCACGAGGCCACCCAGGCAGGGGCCTGGGAACATATGCTCATCTCTCTCCTAGGTTTGCAGCCCTGGGCACAGCAGTCCTCTTTGTGCCGAGCATTCAGATCATTTGAGGAAACTGAGGAAGCCAGTAAAAGACTCGTCAAGGGATGACCTGCTTAAGTATTAATTAATTTTGCCAGGGAGGACTTAAAAATCAGATGTCAGGATGCTGGGCACTCCCACTCTTTCTATCCATAATCCACATTAAGTCTCTGGGTAGGTGTTTTGAATTCATACTAATGTTTTCCAATAAGATTCTTTTCTTCCCACCATTAGGAAAATGGGCCTTCACTGGAGAATAAAATATTAATATATTAGGCCTGGCAGCACGGAACATGTTTATTCTTTTTTAAAAAAAATATTTATTTATTTATTTGGCTGTGCCGCCTGCGGGATCTTTGTTGTGGCATGCGGAATTTTTAGTTGCGGCATGCGGGATCTAGTTCCCTGACCAGGGATCGAACTCGGGCCCCCTGCATTGGGAGCGTGGAGTCTTAACCACTGGACCACCAGGGAAGTCCCAGAACATGTTTATATTCATATCCAATGCCAGTTTCCTTACTAGTTACCTCCCTGTCTCAATCACAGAGACATTCTAATCAGCAGTTCTCCAAATCTGTCATGCATTAGAATCATCTGGGGGGGTCTTTTAAAATCCTCAGAGTGTCAGATTTGGTAGGTCTGAGGTGGAACCTGAGAATTGCATTTCTAACAAGTTCCCAGGTGATGCCTAGGGACCACACTTTGCGAACCATTGTTATAAATATTCTGAAATACCAACCTTGCTTAAGTAGACATTTGGTGGTTTCCTCAATGACTTGCAACCTGGCCTTTAGTTTGGAACCCAGATGGGCTGGTTTTAAGGAAGATGGTAATATCCAAGAAAGTTTGTAGCTCCATGAATTTTTTTTTTTTTTTAATTTATTTTTGGCCGTGTTGGGTCTGTTGCTGCGTGCTGACTTTCTTTAGTTGTGGCGAGCAGGGGCTACTCTTCGTTGCGGTGTGCGGACTTCTCGTTGCTGTGGCTTCTCTTGTCGCGGAGCACGGGCTGTAGGCGAGCGGGCTGTAGGCGAGCGGGCTCTGGAGTGCAGGCTCAGTAGTTGTGGCGCACGGGCTTAGTTGCTCCGCGGCACGTGGGATCTTCCCAGACCAGGGCTCGAACCTGTATCCCCTGCATTGACAGGCAGATTCTTAACCTTTGCGCCACCAGGGAAGTCGCGCTCCATGAATTTTTAACAACTATTGCCATGTCTGGTTTTGTTGGCCCAAGTCTGGCTGGCTGTTTTGGAGTTAGCTGTTTCAAAAGGATGTAGTAAGTTACCATGGCAATATTCTTCCCCACACAGGAAGGCCCCAGAGGTCGGTCCTGCACAACTGACCGTGTGTTTTTCATGGCTTTTCCCATGGGGTGCTGCAGGGTTCCATTCCATCACTCCTGGTTGGCGTTCCCAGGAAGTGGGGAATAGCCAAGAGGCTCCAGCCCCCCTCGTTATCCAGCCTGTAAATGAAGTGAGCTTCCTTTGTCAACCCAGGGCCCAGCTTGCTTAGGGTTGTGGATCAGACTAAGCTAACTTGGGTACAAAGCAGAGGTGGTTGGCAGAGGCATCCCAAGGCTATGCGGAAGGTGCTGTCCGCTCCCTAATTAGCAGCTCAAGCCTTGTAGTACTGCGTCTGGATGCTCGGCTAGGAAAGGCATGCCTCTCCTGCAGCATTTAGCATGAAGGTTATTACCTCTGTGGATGCAGGGCATGGCAGAGATGTCTGCAGCACGTGACTGCTGTGCGATCCCTTTGTTCTCTTCCCAGGGTTCTCCTTGAAGGCCAAACAGATATCCTGGTGTTCCACCCTCAGGGTGTAGTACACATGGTGTCCAGGTGGCCACAGCTCACCAGAGGACAGTTCAAGGTGTGGCTCTGCAGACCGTGTGTGGTTTGAATTCTGGTTGCTACGGGCCCTCTCCTTTCCCGTGTACATCTCTGCAGTTGAGATAGACCGATTACAGGACCCAGGTTTGAACAGCACAGGAGAGCACAATCCATTTTTAAAGAGGGAGCATCCCTGAAGAGTTTCTCTGGGTTAATTTTATGGTCACGTTGGGCCAGGTACAAAGCTGTTGGTTACCCGCGTCTGCCTGTGAATGGAGGTGGGAGGCTAGGACCGAGGCAGGCCAGGCACTGGGCAATGTGTTTTGCTGTTTAATCTGAGTTGGTTAGTTATTCCTTGACTTTAGGAAAGCTTATTCCAAGTTTGTGTGACAGCCTTAGCATGTTACTTTGCATAAGATTCTGCATCTCTTCTGATGGTGGGTATTAGCTCGGGGGACCCCTTCTGTAACCCGAATGGATCAGAGGGACAGGAGATAAGAACAGATTCCTAAACACAAAATGTCCAAATGCAGTGGGTCTGAAGGGAAGAGATGAACATTTACAAGCCTCTATGTGGCAGATGCCTGACTTACGTTCTTACCTGAGCCTTGGAACATCCAACTAGGACTTTTTTAGGCTCATTTTACAGGTGAGAGGAAACTGAATTTTGTTTTTTTTTTTTAATTAATTAATTTATTTATTTTTGGCTGCATTGGGTCTTCGTTGCTGTGCACGGGCTTTCTCTAGTTGCAGTGAGCGGGGGCTACTCTTAGTTGCGGCACGCGGGCTTCTCACTGCGGTGGCTTCTCTCGTTGCGGAGCACGGGCTCTAGGCGTGCAGGCTTCAGTAGTTGTGGCATGTAGGCTTCAGTAGTTGTGGCTTGCGGGCTCTAGAGTGCAGGCTCAGTAGTTGTGGTGCACGGGCTTAGTTGCTCCGTGGCTTGTGGGATCTTCCTGGACCAGGGCTCGAACCCGTGTTCCCTGCATTGGCAGGTGGATTCTTAACCACTGCGCCACCAGGGAAGCCCAGGAAACTGAGTTTTAAGAGGTGAAGAAGTGACCTGCCCAAGATCACCAAGCTGGTTAGGGGGCACTTTCCTTCTCACCTATCTAAAATATTATCTTTCATCAGATTGTCTTCTTTCTCTCTTCCTTCTCATCAAATTTTATCAACTTTTTCCAGAAGTATCTGTGTTCTGGCCTGAAACAATTTTGTGAGCAGAGAGGTCTATTCACTTGTAAGCAGTGGAACCCATCATTATGCCTCTGGGACTCAGATTATTGAAATCTGGAACTACCCACCTCATTATACTTTTAAAAAATATACTTTAAAATTAAGTTTAACAGACACACAGAAAAGTACACAAATTGTAAGTGTTCAGATCAATGGCTTTTTATAAACTGAACCCACGCCCACTCAAGAAATAGAAACCCAGTTGTATTTTCATTCTTAAGTTTCTTTCGTTTGTTTTTGCCAATGTGAACCTCTGGTTAGAAGTGCATTGTAACTGACCTGTCATAATATTTGTCCCATGCAGCTCTGTCACGGCAGTATTTGAAGATCTCCAAAATGCTGGTAGTTACAAGTCAGCTAATGAATTAGTCACTGATGAGCCCAGGACTTCAGAGGGGGGACTTCAGATACCCTCAAGACAGAGATAACAGTAACTTCTGAGAGGGTTTAAGAATAGCAGTCATGGAATTTTACACCTCATCTCATAAGTGAAGCTCAGGGAGGTTGAAGAGTTTGCCTACAATCTCACAGCAAGCAGTCAGGACCAGCAAGGTGCTCTTCCTACACAGGCGTGCGAGCGCACACACACGCACACACGCACACACACACGCACACACGCCCACGTGCACACACACACACCCGCACACCCACCCGCCCACGCACACACACCCACACGTGCACACACGCCCACGCACACACACCCACACGCACACCCACGCACGTGCACACGCGTGCGCGCACACGCGCACACACGCGCGCACACGCACACACATACGCACACACACACACGCACACACATACACACACGCACACACACACGCATGCACACACACGCACGCACACACACACACACACACACCCAGGTACCTGCTGAGAAGTCCCCATTGCAACGGATCCTGACTTGGAAGAAAGCCACTGGCAAGAGGGCCTGTGCAGGGCCAGTGAGGTCACCATCCAGGGTCATCACTCATGGACGCTGCCCACTAGCCCTAGGGTTTGGTCCCTACGCCCCAGATGCCCTTCCTTTCCCACCTGCTCTCAAGTGGGCCACTGGCAAAGAGATAGCCCTGCTATCCTATCATGGCACGTTGAGAAAGTTGCTGGATAAAAGCAAACCCTGCCTGTGCCCAGAATGTATTGTGAGTGAGTGTCCCATTCAGCGTGCCCTCGATTCTCCTCGGATGGCAAAGACCAAAGTCCTGAGCCAGCTCTGACCCTTACCAGCCACCATCCCACCGGCAGGTCCTGACCCTAATGGTCTCCTAGGCTTGTCGCGATGTTCAGCCCCGTCCTGGCTGGGGGAAGCTTGGCAATCGGCAAAGCACTTCTTAATGACAATATTTATCCAGCAGTTTCTGTGGCCAGGCTTGGTGCTAAGTGCCGCACACACATTTCATTTACTCCTCTCTGCAGCTCATGGGAAAGGTGCTTCTGTTATGCCCATCTTCTAGGTAAAGGACCTGAGGCTCAGAAAAGCAAAATACCTGCTCAGGGTCACACAGCCACTTAAATGATGGGGCCCCATTGAAACTGGAGAAGTGTGTGTCTAAACTACCCTGCCCGGCTGCCGCTTATAACCACCCAGTCATTCGGCAGCTGTTTATTGAGCCTACTATGTGCCAGGCATTGTGCTCGGTGCTGGGGAGACAGCTGTGAGCCCCCAGAAGAACACCCCCTTTCCCCCTCCAAAGAGCCAACATTCTTGAGTGGGATCCTTTGGGGAAGAATTCTCTTGGAGATTTGTGTTTTGAGCACTTTTAGAGAAGAGCCTGCCTCCTTTTTCCCAAATCCCCCCTCCCAGACACTGCTTGCTCTTCCTCTTTGAAACCCCCAGAGCCCTCCAAGTCTCCACTTAGGGAGATGATGGCTGAAAGCCCAGTGTCCCTGAGATCCTGGCACACCTTTTTGGGGCCAGCTGACAGCACTCGTGCCAGCCCAATCAGAGGCTCGGGGCGTCCACGGCCACCCCACTCATGTGGCCTTGCCACCTCCACATGGCCTTGTGTCTGTTATTCTCTACATCTCCACACACAAAGAGCCCGGGTGCTGTTGCTGGCGCTCAGCTGCTGGAGTGGGGAGGTGGCAGCGGTGAAAAGCTTTTCTGAAAGGCCAGGGCGAGGCAGGAGTCACCCAGGTGATCCGAGCCGTTCCCCTGGGACCCTAGCCCAGGACCACAGCGAAAGGTTACTGCTAATTGGGGAGCTCTTGATGGGGCCGCATCTATTTAGCACCGCCCCCCTCCCCAGAGACTTCCAGGATGGTCTTGGCACAGTGTGTGATTCGAAAGCTCCCTTCTGAGTCTGGCACAATCTGTCTGAAATTGTGAACATGGTGGCTCTTGGTTTTTTAATTTGTTGTTTTTCTCTGCCCATTGTTTCTGGCAGATTTAGTAGCAGCAGCCACCCTTGACTCTGGAAGCCCCCTCCCTGCGGCCCTCTCAGCAGGCTCCTGTCCCCCAGCCCCCCAGACCTACCATCGGAGGCCTTACGGGGTCAGCGAGCAGCGGTGTCCCTGCCCCTGACCCACTGCCCAGCCACGGGGCCCAGCTCTCACCCTGCCATCATCCCTGACACTAACACAGCTTGTCCACCCTGTCGCAGGGGGCAGATGGCCTGTCGGAGCCGGAGGGCATCTCTCTGAAGCGGGTCGCTGTGGTGGAAGATTTCTTTGACATCATCTACTCGATGCATGTGGAGAGCTCAGCGGAGCCAGGCAAAGCCCCCAAGCACGCTGGGCAGAAGAAAACCTACCGAGCGGTGAGATTTCTGTCTCTTTGCCTCTGCTGGCAGCCCCAGGCCTTGGCAGGAGGCCATGGGCTCCGCACATGTTGGGCAGGGGGGTGGGGCAGGGAGCTGAGGCGTGATGAAACAGCCTTTGGGGACCCAGGGGGGCACAGGGCAAGGGCATGGCAGCCAGAGATGGCTCATGGGGCGAGGGGGCGGGCTCTGTGGTCTGAGCACAAAGGAGAAGCAGGTTGAAGGGAGTGAGAGGGAGGGAAGGAGAGGGATGAGGGAAGGAGGAAAGCCCTCCTCTTCCTGGTTTCTGCTTCGCTCCATCCCCCCAGCCCCAGCCTGGGGCCGCAGTTGGGGGTGGGGTGGCTAGATAATAATAATCATCAGAGCAAATGCTTCCATGGCATTTACTGTGTGCCAGGCCTGTCCTGAATACTCCCTATGTGTGAGTTCATTCAGTCCCCTACGACCCTGTGAAGTCAGTGCTGGAAGTTCCCCAGGGGAAGTCTGGGGACCTGGGCCCCACCCTCTAGGAAAGCACAGTTCGATTTGGGGTGGGGAGGCTGAGAGCAAAACCAAGATATGAGAAACAGAAATGTGTCCAAGACTAGCTTCGAGGGAACAAGAACCCAGGTATGCCTGGTCGTTCAGCAAAGGCCCCTCCAGACACCAACTTTCAATGCTAAGCCAGGGGGACTTCATGGAGAAGGTGGCAGGTGAGCTAGCAGTCTAAACTTTGGGTAGGCAGAAGAGAGCAGAAGCGGCAACCTAGGGTGGGAAACATCACACATGGGGCAGTGGAGGGGATGGTGGCCAGAGCAAGAGGGGCCTGCCTGGGTTCTGGTCCTGCCCCGCCATTGACCCCCATTGCCATGGCTCATGCACAGCTCTGAACCGCTTGTCTGGCACCCACCACTAAACCAGTAAAGCCAAGCACTTTATGTTCATTCAAGCCTCACAGCAGTCCTGTGACAGAGGTGCTGTGGCCCATTTGACAGTTGAGGAAACTGAGACCCAGAGAGTTAAGCTACCGCTCTAAGGTCACACAGCACTGAAGTGGCAGTCAGCTCTGTGTTGACTTTCTCTCTGGCTTCCTAGAGACCTGCCCCTCTGTGATGGGGCTACCTCACCCAAAGCGGATGCGAACCCTCCAAGTTCTTTTATAAATAGCCTTGGAGTGCAGCGGAGGTGGCCTGTATAAGTCTGTAATTTCCCCATATGGCCTGATTTAAAAAAAAAAAAATCCAATAATCTGGTTTGTCCTTGTCCTCAGAAGAGGGCCTTTGCCCTAAATGAGTCTTAAGGATGGACCCACATGACAAGGACCTCAGAGAGATGAGGCGTCGGGCTGAGGGAAGCAGGAGATGATTGTACTATCTGCCCCGACCTGTCCTGCTTCTCAGCACTTGTGCGTTGGGCAACGGCTTGTGGGAAGGGAGTTCTGAGGGTATTTCCACCAGAGGGTCATAAATGAAGGGAGGGATACCCGAGCTGGGGCCTGTGTGGGCCCCTTGGTACTGATGCAACCCCGCACACTTTCTCAGCATTGAATTTGCCTTGCTGGGAGCCGGCACGTGCCAGGCTCTGCGCTCAGCATGTCCCCTGCACCAGCTCTCTGAGCCATCACACGGATGAAGCAGGTGCTGCTGTTACCCCCATTTTACAGATGAGGAAAACGAGGCTCAGAGAGATGATTAAACCTGCCTTGAGGTCACCCAGCTGATGTTCAGAGCTGGGCAGCTGGCCCAGAGCCCACACGCTGACCACCACACACGCCACCTCTCTACAAACCTCCTATGGCCAGCTAGTGGGGTCCACTGACTTGCTTGTCGAAGTACACAGTCTTGGACCAACCAGACCTCATGATTTCCCTGGTCCCCTGGGTGCCCAGCCCTAAGTCTCACCCTCAGGCACTTCCTGGGTGTTTATGAAGGCTGGGGTCTTCGAGCTCTGTGCTGCGGAGAGGGCGGGGCTGGCTGCATCCGCCAGGCTCTGCGTCTCTGGGCCAAGCGGACGTCCAGCCCTTGGCTCTGCGCTTCCTGGCTTCTCGTCCATATGCCCGCCGCGTGCCCCACTTCCCGCTGCCCAGCCTGGAGCTGGCACATGACTGGCAGCGAGCCAGCTGGGCTGCGTGCAGAGCTGGAATTTCAGCAGCAGGGCCAAGGCTGAGGGAGCAGGCCAGGCCCTCCTGCAGTGGGTGTGAGGCCAGGGGGGCCGCCGTACCCCCTTCCTCCCCTGTGTGCCTCCTCTCCCTTCCCCCCTCTTCTCCATCTGTCACCCTTCTCATGCCACCCTTTTCCTTTTGGGGGGGATGGGGTGGTGCCTGCATGCTTTTGTCCTCCTCTTTTCACCTGCTCCCATTTTCCTCCACCTAAGCCTAGCTCTTCAGCCCCATCCATGCCTGTGGAAAGAGACCCCCCCACCCACCCAAGGAAACTCCGTGCTGATGGCTGCAGAGAGGCACAGCCTGGCGCTGCGGGCTTTGCATCAGGCCCTTAGGAGGGGTTTTTGGATCTGCCTGTGTGTGCTTTACCAAACGTGAATCCTGGGACTGCCTTGCTGTCTCTGGGGACACCTGGGACCTTCTGGATTCTTACAGGCCTGGGGTGCCTGAGGGAGCAGGAGACTGGAAGGGAGATGGGCAGGCTTGTTCAGGGCATTAAAGGAGGCACATTCTTCAGTGGGAAAAGAACTTTCTAGGGATCAGAGAGGGCAGGTAATGAGCTTTCTGAAACTGGAGGTCTCTGAGCCAGGGGTAGATGGCCATTTACGACGGACAATACAGGGGAGTCCCATCTTGGGCAAGAAGCCCCTGCCTTACTTTACCTCTGACGTAGTGTGACCTGAGGTCCAGAGGATCCCAGGGAGTCTTGTCAAGGTAGGGGTATGGGTTCTACAAAGTTCCCTGAAGCCACATAGAGGACTGGTCCTTTTTCAAGGGGCGTTTCTGGTGTCTGCACCCATCTGAATTAGGGTGATCCCCTTTGCTTCCTTCCTCTTTCCCAGGGTGCTAGTAGGCTAGATCGGGTTCTGGAGTCCTGATCTGGCTGCCCAGACCACTTTGGAGTTGGGGCCAGATGTGGTCAGCAGCTGCTCCAGGCCCACCACGTGCTAATCCACCCGCAGGGCAGAAGGAGGATCTTGTAAAGTGGTGCAAATCCCCCCAATTGGCCTCATCTGTCTTTGTTGACCTCTGAGTTGGGGACTGAAAATGGGGCCTTGCAAGTCAGCAACTCTGCAAATAGCTTCTGCTCTCCCTGCCAACGAAATCTCACTCAGTTTTTACTACTAAGAAAAACGTAAAAGGCAGATTCATGTATGGGTCTCAATGTCCAGGCAGGAGGCCTGAGAGCAAGGCAACAGACAGTCCAGGGCCTCCAAGGGCAGCTGGGTGGGGACAGGGGTCCTGGAGCTTCCCTTCTTAAATGCAACAGCTCCATCTTTATCTGTGTCATGTTTTGGGCTTCAGGATAAGAGTCTATTTCCAGAACAGTGTCTGTAGCTCTAAAACTATCTGAAAACCACCATCCTACTGACTAGGGCATCAGCTGGGATGATCCTCCTTGTTTCAACTCATCCTGTGGTCCTGTGGCCTTGGGCATCTGTACAGTCAAACAGAAATGGAGGTCCCATTTCTCATGTGGACAAGGCAGGAGCGGGAACCAAAAGATGCCCACAGGAGGTTGAAGGCCCCAGTGGGGGAAGGCATCGTCCTCCATTCGGGTCCCTGCAGCAGCGTGGAGCTGGACTCTGCACTTTACTGGCTCCCCGGGGAGCTCTTAGCGAGGCTGCAGACATTCCAGCCACGCAGGGCAGGGCTTCCCTCCCGGGCCCTCGGAGAGCTCCAAGGACTTCTCACCCACCCGCCTTTGGTCCAGCCCACCTGCCCATCCATGGGACCCAGGGCCAGAAGGCGTGTGCCCAGTGCACCACCTCCCTGTGGCACTCCGGCCAGCCTTTGTATACTGCTGGGTACCTGCCAAGGCCGGGAGAGCTGGGGCTGCCACTCCGGCCCCTGGGCAGGACGCTCTCTCGTAACTGTCCCTGTACCCTCAGTGGGCCAGGTGGCAAGCAGGGCCTCTGCCTATGCCACAGGCAGCCCTCAGCAGAGCAGCCCACCCAGGAAGGCTCTCCCTGAGCCCTGCAGAAACTCTGTCTCTGCCCAGCGGCCGGTGAGCTCCGGGTAGTAAAGTAGGGCTTCTTTCCCCATGGTGTCAACCTTCCTTTCCCAGCAGACTGCAACCCTCCTCCTCCACGTCCTCACCTCAGCTCTTCTGAGGCCTGACCAGAGATGCCACACCTCGGGCACCTAGGAGGTCATCTGTTGGCCCAACTGAGCCTTGGCCCTCTGCTTGGCACAGCAGGCATCCTCCCCTCTTGCCCGTTTACTCCTGCAGCTGTCAGCCCCTCAGCAGGACCCATCCCTCCCAACCCTGCAGGCCCAAGAGGGACCTGCCACCCCTAAGACTGCCAGGCAGCCCCTGACTGGGGATGAAGGTGTCTGCGTGTGTGGCAGGAGAGCCCCCGTGCCTCGGCCCTCACGCCCTCCTATCCACCAGCTCCAATCAGAGAGCAGGGGTTTGCCCTTGTCCCTGACCTCCAGAGGAAGGCAATCAGACAGGGAATTTGGAAGGGAGATAACTCATCAAGTAGCCTGCCTGCTCCGCAGAGCATCAAATCAGCTGAGAAATAACAATTGTGTCACCAAAATTAACTCTGCATTTGTAGCCAGCCACCAGGCAGGAGTGGCCCCTGGAGCTCCGCAAGCAGCACAGCCTAAGCCGGTCCTCTGAGGGCCTGGCTGCAGCAGGGGGGGCGGGGGGGGGGCGGGGGGGGCCCGGGCCCTGGCAACCCCCCAACCCCATCCACTCTGCCTCATCCTGCCCTGCTTCCTAGCCACCACAGAGATGGGGCTGGGCACGTGTCCACCCTGCAGGAGCAGACCAGGTGCGTCTTGGAGAGCAGCCCCTCCTGCTGTGGGCTGACCAGCACCCTTGGCCAACTTTCCCGGCTGGGCTGCGGCGAGAACAGCGGAATGCTAGGGTGGTGCTGCCCCTTAGTGGAGAGGAGCGGGAGGGCCTGGGCTCTGGGAAACGTGAAAGCCAGCAACTGGGCAGCCACCGGCCTCAGCCAGGAAACCCGGGTCCAAGAGGTCCCTCTGGCCCCCTCAGGCAGCCAAACCAGGACCAGTGGGTTTCCCAAAACCCAAAGCAAGAGGAGAAGACTGAGCTTCTGGGCCCACACCCAGCTCTTCCCCACTCCCCCACCCTGTCTCTTTCTTGTGTCGCCTCCCATCTCTTTCACCTTCCCTCCCACACTGCTTACTCTTTCTCCCTAGTTAGGGGAGGCCCCCTGGAGACAGCTATGGGGCGTTACCTGGAGCTTGGGTTCTAGTCTGGCATTGTTCTAAGGAGCTGTGTGACCTTGGGTGAATTGGTTCACCTCTCTGGGCCTCATAAACTCACCTGGAACATGGGGGTCCCTAAGAGTCTGTGTGATTTGAAAAATCGGACCCCTTGGCATTAGCCTTTCACAGCTCTCTTGATCTGTGAGTAGATCAAGGAATAGCTTGTAGAGCTTTGGGTTCCGTTTATAGGCCCGGAGCCAGTAGATTTATAAGTGAGGCTCAGTTTCTTCATCTCTAATTGTGGAAGTTGTCTCCTCCTACCCTAGACCAATGTTTGTCAAGTCATTTTTCAGTAGTAGCAATGATATGTTGAGAGGAATATTCCCAACTTATGAGAACATAGGTTAAAGACTAGATGATGTTTCAATGTTTTGCTTTTTCAATTTTTAAGCTTCTTTAATTTAAAATTTTAAAACTGCTGGTATTCTGCAAAAGTACTGACTCATTTCCATGGCTGAGACTCTAAGACATCTGCTCCTTGCTCCTCAAATCCCTGCCTTTCCTGGCAAGGGCAAAGTGCCTGCCACCAAAGCACAGCCCTTGGTGAACCGGTGACCAAGCCGCCTCCCCACGGATCCATGTAACAGCAAACCTCCTCTCTCCCCCAGATCGCCGAGACCTATGCCTTCCTTCCGCGAGAGGCTGTGACCCGGTTCCTGATGAGCTGCACAGAGTGTCAGAAGAGGATGCACTTTAATTCCAATGGCCTGGAGCCCAAAGGTAGGGGAGGAGGTGGGCGTGCTGGAGGCTCAGGGGAGGCTCTGCAGAGAGGGGCTCTCCCCCAGAAGGGCCTGCCCTTTGCTGGCACAGACAGAAAAGTGCATGGCCAGCATTTGTCACAATTCCCAGAGGCCAGTGTGGGTCCATGGAGCTGCCCAGAGAGCCTCATTTTAGGTTTGTTTTTTTTTAACTTTTTTTAAATGTCAAGTTTCACTTAAAAACCAATAGCGCATTCCTACTGCCCTTCAAGACTCTCCTCTCCCACCGAGGTTCCAGATGGAAATGGCCACCTCGCCCCATTCCCTAAGCTCTGCAATACTCGCCACCCAGATTTCACCCCAGGCGGTGTGCACATGGATCTGGTCTCAGTGACCCGACTGTACACTCTCTGAGGACAGGAGCACACCCCCCGCTGCGTGCACCCTCCTACCCTATAGCCACCCACCTGCCATTAGCAGGCCTCCCTAAGTATTTGTCCCCTGCCCCCCACCCCCAGTGCACACCCAGGAGATCTGTGGGGATTGGTTAGAATTGAAAATGCCCAGAGTACTTGTGATCAGCCGAAGGTGGTCCCTTAGACCAACATCCACGCTCTCCAGCTCTACCCTGCCCAGTGAGACGCAACAAGGACCCCCGCTTCAGTCCCCCACAGCCTCTACCTGAACGTCCCAGAGGCCTCCAGTAAGTCTGGGCCATCTGTTCGCAGGTGGCTTTGGCATAGCGAGACAGACCATTATGTTTGGCTGGTGTGACTATAACTCAGCGCTGAGAAATGATGCCCCGGTGGGTGACTTATCAGGGCTTCTAGGCATCAGGCCCGCAAAGGTTGCTGAGGTCGGTGGGCATTTGCCTGAGGATGGGAACAGACTCGGAATGAAGGGTGAGCCATTTACTCAGGTGGTGCCCAAGTGGCGTCCACCAAATAACGTGGAAAAACCAACAACGAGGCCCGAGGACAGCAAAGGAATTGGAGCATAGGTGTCGAGTGAGGTTTTCCTCCTAGTTGGTAGTCCCTGATACGACTTCTGACAGCAGCCACCTCACCAAACCCAGAGGCTTTCCTGTCCTTGGGGGCCATTAGGCCATGGCCACTTCACTGAGCTCATTGGATGGCCACTAAAATATGAGGGACAGGAATTAATCTAGTTAATCCCTCATAAGTGCTGGGTTCCTGGTTTAAGAGCGGGGGCTCCAGGGCCGCACTGGGTGGGTTCGGATCCCAGCTCTGCCGCTCAACAGCCGTGTGTTCTGAACAAGTGGCTTCACCTCTCTGAGCCTCAGTTTCCTCATCTGTGAAATGGAGTTAATAATGGCACCTACCTGGCGGCAGGGGGGGCAGGGTTCTGATGAAATCTTTTTTTTTTTTAAATTAATTAATTAATTAATTTTTGGCTGTGTTGGGTCTTCGTTTCTGTGCGAGGGCTTTCTGTAGTTGCGGCGAGCGGGGGCCACTCTTCATCGCGGCCTCTCACTGTCGCGGCCTCTCTTGTTGCGGAGCACAAGCTCCAGACGCGCAGGCTCAGTAGTTGTGGCTCACGGGCCTAGTTGCTCCGTGGCATGTGGGATTTTCCCAGACCAGGGCTCGAACCCGTGTCCCCTGCATCAGCAGGCAGATTCTCAACCACTGCGCCACCAGGGAAGCCCTCTGATGAAATCTGAGAGTTAATCCCTGTACCTGGCACAGGGCTACCATGCAGGAGGAGTGATCCATGGCTGTGGCAGTTATTGCGATAACGTGTGGGGCCTGAGTGAGGCCCTTGCCCCACGTGGCCTGGCCCCCGCTGAGCAGCTGCAACCCCTGCACCAAGACAGCACTTGGTACCTGCCAATGGGCCAGGAGGCTTTCCCTGCTGCATTCCCCACCCTGCCCGGGTCTGGGTCCCAGGGACGCGGGCCCTGGTGGTGGCTGCTTGGTCCCTGCCCGCCCATCCGCCTGTCCCCTCCAGCACTGGCCTAATCGTTTCCATAGCAACTGGCAGAGTCAGACACAGAACCTGGGGGAACAGAGGCAGGGCAAGAGGGGCTGTGTTTGTGGGCTGCTTTGGGGCGTCTGCAGGCTCTGTCTATTCTGCTCCCTTCTCCATGCTGGTGTGGAGGACCATCCTCACCTCCCCGACTCCCCAGTAGAGGCAGCGAGGTCTCCAGGGCTACAGCTCTGCTCCTCCTCATCTGAGGAGGATGCCGAGCACAGCAGCAGCTTGCTTCTTCTCCTGCTGCCACCACCGTGCTCCCACCCCCAGGGTGGGGGGGCGAGTACCAAGGGAGGTGGAGAGGCAGAGCGCACACGCGCCAGCTTCATGGGTTCTGTGCTGGAGCCTCTCTGTCCAGGGGCTCGCTCCAGCAAGACAGAGGGCAGGCAGAGTAAGTCTGCACCGTGCCCATCCTTGCGTGTCCTCGGGCAGAATGCCACTTCCCTGTCCCCAGGAGTGGAGCTTCCTGCGCAGGGAGAGGAGGAGATGCTGTGGGAGCAGGAGACTGTGTGGCCTCAGTGTCTCAGAACGTGGGTTTGGGGTCTGGCAGGCCTGGGTGTGCTGCCCTGCTCCCTGCTGTGTGTCCTGCCCTGCTCCCTGCTGTGTGTCCCTCAGCAGGTTCAGGGACCTCTCTGAACATCAACTGCTCATAACAGCTCCTATGATCCTGTGAGGGCTCTGTCCCTGTTTACAGCTAAGGAAAGGAGACACAGAGAGGTGGTAGAGTGACATCACTTGTCCGAGGTCCCCAGAAGGCAGGAGAACTTATCTTCCCATCAACAAATGGGAGTAACGCTTCCCTCTCTTTTTTTTTTTTTTTTTGGTCCACGCCACGCAGCTTGCGGGATCTTAGTTCCCCGACCAGGGATTGAACCCAGACCCATGGCAGCGAAAGCCCAAGTCCTAAACACTGGACCAGCAGGGAATTCCCCTGTCTCAGGGTTTTCATGAGGATGCAATTGAATTAAACGAGCCCATTCTGCCAGGCGTCTGGTGCAGTGGGTGCCTAGGGACCATCAGCCTGTCCCCCACCCTACCCCCATGGTGTTGTACCACCCAGGCACAAGACTGCCAATGTCCAGGTGTCCCACGGGGAGATGCACGGTCAGTCACCCACCCAGGTGAGCACCCTGGGTCCACAACCTGGCCGCTGGGCAAAAGGGAAGGGTTTGGTTTCTGGAGGCTGCCAGTGGAGAGCCTTAGAGGCTGAAAGGCTCCCCTGTCTGCTTGATGGCCAGAGGCACTAGTGCCTGGACCACCCTCACCAGCTGGCAGGTTCTCCCTTCTCCTGCCCCAGCTGAGGGCCTGGAGATCCTGTCTCTGCCTGCCATGCTGGCCTCTCTGGATGTGGTCAGCTGCTCCGACCGCTCGTTCATAGGCACCCCTGCTCTGCCAGCCTTCCCTCCTCCCTCGCCCGCCCTCCGGGAAATCAGAGCCTGCCTCAAGGCCCAGAGGCAGGCCCCAGGTTCCTGTCCCAGGAAGGTGGGGCCGGAGGGGGACAGGGAACAGGATGGAGACTGCTCGAGGGGCTGCTGGGAGGACGCCTCGCTTCCTGGCCTCATGTTATAAAGAAAGAAAGGAAGCAAAGCAGCCTCCCCTGCTCAGTGGTTTGTCCCGGCACGGGGGCGGGGTGGGGGGGTGGGGAGGTGGGGGGCTGGACAGTCCTGTGCCCTCCCCCAGCGCCAGAAGCACGAACAAAGGAGGCTGCCGAGGGTCAGGAAGTCTGAGGATGGGAGATTCCAGGGCCTGCCGCCTCCACTCTCCTCTTCCACCAGCCCCTGAGTCTGGTCTGGAGGAGGCAGAGATGAGAACTGGGTGTGCCCTGGGCCCAGCTCTGGCTGCAGGGGTGAGGGGCCTCGGGGACACGTTTCACGTTTCTTTGATGTGATGAAATACTGTTTGCATGGCTGCAGACTAGGAGTTAGCAGTGGGCAATGCCAGTCACCTACCAAAGGGTCCCTTCCTCAGCGAGAGCCATCCACTCAGGTGGCAGCGCCTTTGCAGCCGGGCCCAGATTCCTCTGTGGTTTCCAACCCCCTCCCTGCCTGGCCCCTCCAGATCCCCCCTTCCTGTCCTGCCCCATGTGACCCCATCCCGGCTCATTCCTCTACCCCTGCAGTCTCTCCTGTGCTGGCCTGTCCTCTCTCGGCTCTCATACTCACTAGCTATATGACCTGGGGAGGCTGCATAGCCTATTAACACGAGCACCCACCACGGAGTCCTTGGGAGCATCACGCAGGAGGGTCTGCGTGGCGCTCTGGCAGGGCTCAGTAGCTGTCGTATGAGTGATTGAACGGAAGTCCTGTTGAGATCCCCTCTCCACAAGGCTGCCTGGAGCTACTTCACAGCCCTCTGAGCTCTTCCTCCTTGGAGCGCTAATGGACTCGCCATCAGTCCTGCCCTGCTGAGCACAGGCACCGTCCCTACGCCCTTCCCCCACCGTCCCCACCCTGAATGCACACACATCAGTGCTCCTTGAAGAGTTGCTGACCTATTGATTCGCTTCCCTGGGAGAGAGGTTTTTTCATCGGAGCCAGCCCCAGGCCTGGCTTCTCTAGTTCCAAATCTGAGCCCCATGGCAGGCTGGCCAGTCTCGAGGCTCGTCTGTGTCAGGCCTTCATCATGCACGCGTCCTTCAACCCCCAGCTCTGACCCCGAGAGGTCTCACCCTGGTATCCAGAAGCTACAGATGTCTCTGGACGGAGGAGTTCTTCCATCCTGTAGGTGGAAACTCATGAGAATTGCCACCTTGTGTTCCACGTGGAGGATCCGGGCCACCACCTCAGCTGGAATTTGCATTGATTGGCAAATGTCACTGGAGCCCAGCTGTGATCAGCTCTTGGCTTGGCCCTGGGAGAACCTCTACATCGTTGGTTATTTTCAAGGCCTGTAAAACTAGGACTAGTGCTTGGGCTGGTTTCAGTTTTTCTTGGCAAAAAGGTGTCGAAACATTTCTTTGTGTGGTTCCTCTGCTTCTCTCACCAGCAACCTACTGGGTTATTTCAGCTCCGTGACCCTTCCTAGCTCCTAACTCACCCGTGGTCTCAGGTTACTTGTAGTGGCTCAGGCGTGGCCACTGTATTTGTTGACTACAGCGGGGACCTGGCCTGCCCATCAGAGCCCAGGGAAGCTGCTTCTTCCTTGTTCGTGTGTCCACCTTAGCTCATCCCCCATCCCCCCACGAGCATCGGACTCCATGGAGCCCCCACTGGCCCTGGTCTTTAGCTCTTTCCTAGTAAGCTGTTCATCTTCGTGTGTGGCACTTATCACCGCAGGAACCATTTGGCTCCCCACTGCCAAAAACCCTGCCTGCCTGTCTTCTTGCTGTGGTGTGGCCGAGCTCTGGCCTCCCACAGCCAGCTCCCTGGCACGTTCCCTCACCTGGAATGTGTCCCGCCTGCCAAAGTCCCACCTGCCCGACAGAACCCTCACTTCTGGAACTGCAGATGCAAGCATTTCACTGCACACCGATCTCGGATGGATTCGTGTGTGTGCCCGGGATGTCCCTGCTTCCCCAGATGAGGGCATCCGGCCTCCTCTTCCCAAGCTCTCCTGGCTCACCTCTGGGCACTGGAAGCGTTTCTGATCTGTGGACCTGCGGTGGAGGGAACAGGTCAAGGAAGAACCCTTCTCCCACCCCCCAAGAGTGCCTTCCCAGCCATGTGGTTTTTCTCCTAAACCTAGCTATACCTGGCTTTTTTAAAGTTACCTTTTCGTAAGTAGTCATGGCTTTCAGGCAGGACACGGGTGACCATCAATAAAGGAACACAGTGTCCGGCCTCCATGGACAACAAAACACAGAGCGTCGCCATGGCACCTGATGAAGTCTTCATTTGAGGCTCTGACCGGCGACCCTTAGGGTAGGGGTCCCTTCTCACCTACCATGTTGTCTAACAGCTTTTCAGCAGACAACCACGTCTTTGAGGAAATGAAATGGAAATGGCAGAATCCTCCATCTGAAGACCCACATTCCAAAACAGGAACCACGGCTCTTTTGAGTGACATCATCTCAATGTGGCTTCAATGTCTGCCTCACATATTGTATCCAACCTCATGGAGCTGCGGAGGCCCGGTCCCAACACACCCCTGGGTTGAAAGAGGTCAAGTCTGGGTTGATGGTGGGGCGCTAAGAAGAAGAGGACCCAAGGTCACGAAAATGCATTTTAGTTTCCCCACAGCACTGGGCATCTGTGCCAGAGGGGCCAGTGTGCACTGGTGTTAGAGCACCCCTCTGCCACAGACCAGGAGGAAATCCCTTAATAAAAAGAAAGGTTTGGCCCATTCCAGGCCAGTTTCTGAGACATTCTATTAGTGACATTTACCTCCTCCTGGACAAACAGAAATTCTGCGTAAGACAACATAGCTTTAAAAAGAAAAACAAGGAATTCCCTGGTGGTCCAGTGGTTAGGACTCACCGCTTTCACTGAGGGGGACTGGGTTTGATCCCTGGTCAGGGAGCTAAAATCCCACAAGTCGCATGGTGCGGCCCAAAGGAAAAAAAAAAAAGCGAAACAAAGCTCTGCATTTTTATGAAACTTGATAAGAAATGTTATTCAAGCTGTACAGTCACCAGAAGGACACCACCCCAAGACGCATGGACCCTGTTTACTGCAAGGCTGTTCCTATCTGCGCCAAGTAGGAGCTGCCCGGTGCCCTTTGGGTAGTTTCTCCCCCTTGTTTTGCAGGGGCCTTTTTTCTTTCCTTTTTTTTTTTTTTTTTTTTTTTTTTTAATGTACATCCTTATTGGTTTTTTTTTTTAATACACCTTTATTCGTTTTTTTTTTAATACATCTTTATTGGGGTTTTTTTGCCTTTTTTCTTTTTTGTGGCAAAGTATTTACGACAAAACTTGCCATTTTAATAATTTTTAAGTGTACAACTCAGTGTTAGTTACAGTCACACCACTGGGCAGTCATCACCGCTGTCTGTTTCCAAAACTTTTTCGTCACGCCGAACAGAAACTGCGGACACGTGAAGCAGTAACTTCCCATTCCCAGACACCCGTCCCTGGTAACCTCTCTTCTACTTTCTTTCTTTTTTTTAAATTAATTTATTTATTTATTTTTGGCTGCATTGTGTCTTCATTGCTGCAAACTGGCTTTCTCTAGTTGTGGCAAGCGGGGACTACTCTTTGTTGCGGTGCATGGGCTTCTCATTGCAGTGGCTTCTCTTGTTGTGGAGCACGGGCTCTAGGCACGTGGGCTTCAGTCGTTGTGGCACGTGGGCTCAGTAGCTGTGGCTCGCGGGCTCTAGAGTGCAGGCTCAGTAGTTGTGGCTCAGGCTTAGTTGCTCTGCGGCATGTGGGATCTTCCCGGACCAGGGATCGAACCCGTGTCCCCTGCATTGGCAGGCGGATTCTCAACCACTGCGCCGCCACGGAAGCCCTCTTCTACTTTCTGTCTCTGTGAATGTGCCTGTTCTAGATCTTCCATCCACGTGGAATCACACAGTATTTGTCCTGTGGTGTCTGGCTTCTCTCCCTCAGCAGAGTGTTTTCAAGGTTGCAGGGGCCTGTCTGGCCTGGGCTCTGGCTCTGGAGCGGCAGATTCTGCAAATCCCTGCCTCTCTCCACCTCAGCCCTGTCACCCGCTCCCGTCCAGCGCATCTCCTGGGCGCGGTGCTTGTGGTGACGTGCAGGCTTTGGCCCATCCGGAAGTCGTTCCCACTTCTCGCACCACTCAAACCCCAGCCCATGAACAGAACTAGGCACCAGGGGGGACATGGGTCAAAGGCCTGGCACTCTTGGAGGCAGGGGGAAGAGGCAGCCAGAGAACAGGTAACCACGACTATTCCCTGGACAGAGGGTGAAGCCGGGTCAAGCAACTAAATGACGAAATGAGGCCCTGCTTCGTGTGACGGGTCGCAGCAGGTGACTCCAGGGTTTCGAGCTTGGTCACAGCAGGAGACATCCGAAGGGGAAGCTGGACTGGAGAGAGACGTGATGGGCTCCCTTCGAATCATGCTTCTTGTCTTCTTGACTTATTCCTGTGCCATCGCAGTCTCTCCTAAATGGCACCCACAGTGGCACCCAAGATGCAGAACACAATGGCTGGGCAGTGTCCACTGCAGGAGCCTTTGCAGAAGGCAGCATGGCCAGACATTTCAAGAGTTTCCGAGTATTCCTACCCTTTGACCCACGAATTCCACGTCTTGGAGTCTGGTCTAAAAAGGAAACGATCATAAATACAGACCAATATTCCTGCACAAGGATGTTCCCTGCAGTGTTTATAGTAACCCCCAATAGCAAACAACCTAAGTAATCAATCATAAGGGAATGACTTAAGGAAAATATGATAAAATAGTACAGGGCTATAAAAATTATATTTGCAAAGCAAAACGAGATTTTTGATGGTGGGGGAAATGCCTATGAGAAAAAGTTAAGCAAAAAAAAAAAATTTTTAAGCAGACTGTAATTCTCTGTATGCATTGTGATATCAAGTATGTAAAAAAGAGAAATCACAGGGAAAAAATAAACAGAAGCATATGCCAAGCTTCTTGGTGCAATTATGGTTTTTAAATTTTTTCTTTACATCTTTCCACACTTTGCAAATGCTCTACAAAAGGGATATGCGTTACTTTGATGTTCAGGACAAGAAAGCAATAAATGGGAGGAACAATGCTCCTCTCTGTGTGATGAAAGAGGAACTAGAATTTGGGCATACTGGAGGCCTGGCCCAGACCTGCGAGCACTGTGGTCCCTGACGGTGCTTTGGGGGGGATACCGTGGGGGTTGGGGTCGGGGTGGGACAGTGTGGCACGTGAGCTGGCTTAGGCCGGCGTTGGAAACTTAAATGACTTCAGGGGCCTGGCAGGCATCATCGTTGAGTGAAAGTGTGCAGTGCAATAGGGAGGGGTGGGGACTGTGGCAAAATGGAGCCCTCACACCCTGTCTAAAAGGAGCAGCTGCTGCTCAGCTGCAGTGGGTGTCTCCCACGTGGGAGTGAGGGCCCTGTGCGACCAGACCTTCCATTTCTCAAAGGAGTCAGAAATCCCTGGTTTTCAAAGGTGAACTCTCTCACTAAACACTGGCACTTCAGCATCATGCAGTCCACATCCACGGGCCAGGCACGGTGGGCGAGCCCCCAGTCAGCAACCTCCGGCCTCCCTTCCCTCCTCCTCAGTCCCTGTGTTGGGCCCCCACATGGGTGCCAGGCTGCTGGTGGCCCACAGCACAGGCTGAAAGGGGCTTCCTTTTCTTCTTTCCGCCAGAAAACGAGCCTCCCTCTCCTCTGGTCTCCGGGATTATCGATTACAACATGCCCCTCACCTCTACGTACCTGAAGCAGATGAAGTTGCGCGTGATGAATTCCCAGGAGCAGGTAAGGCGTCTGCCCCCCTCACCCCACCTGGAGGCGCCCTGACTTGCCTGGATGTGGTTGATCCTTTCCGAGACGTAGGGCCACAGCCTGTGTAAACACACTGGAAATCAAAGAGGCCCTTATCTGGTTATCTGGGCCGTGCAGTCCAGGCTGAGAGGGGAGAGAAGGAATGTGTTCTTAGTTAGAGGGTCTGCCGGGCAGACAGCCCTGCCGGGTCTTCAGTGAAACTTTCCTTCAGGGCAGGGGCGAGGGAGGAGGTGGGTAAGAGCTGCCCACCTTGGCTCTTGGGTTGTTCTCTCTCTGCTCTGCCCTTTGTCTGCTACATCACTCGGCTCCTTTCCCCCGAGAGAGGGGGGCCCTTGCTGCCTGCCTGTGGCCTCTGTCACCCTTGGGGCCCAGACAGGCCAGGAAGATGGGCCTTGGAGGGTGGCCTGGGTGAGATAAGGCCCTGGGCTCCCCCTCCCCAGCTGTCCAAGACTCCCCAGCTGTGGATTGCCCAGGGCTGTCAGGCACCATGGAAACAGGTTATGAAAAGAAAACCCCTCCTGCCTGCCTCTCTACACAGCCCACCTTCTAGCCCTTTGCAAGGCAAGTAGCCTGACTGTCTTTCAGAGAAAGACTAGGTGAGTGCCACCCCCTCCCTCCGCCACTGCCCAAAAAACTAGAGTAATAATGTCTTAACCTCTCGCTTCAAGCTTTTTCATCTGTTGTGACATATGAACCTACTGTATCTTTGAGGCCTGCCTAGGGGAATGGGTTCTTTCTCCTCCGTTGAAAGTCTGACTTCCAGCCCTGGGTGCATTCCGTCCTGGGTACGGCTGGTCTCCTTGACAACCTGAGCATGTGTCCGCCCAGGGGGTGATGGCTCCGCAGTCAGCTCCAAGGTGATGTTACAGGACGTGCTCAGGTGGCATCTGGGGCTGTGGCACCCAGTTTGAGGATCCGAGCTGGTTGGCTTGAGTTCTGCACTCCCCTGAGGAGGAGGCATGGTGTGCCCTCCCATCCTTACAGCCTCCAAAGGTCAAATGAAGTAAGCTTGGCTCTGGGTAGTAGAGCTGTCTGTATTTTTTGCGTCTTTTCATCTGAGATGGTCTATTCTGTGATGGTTGCATCCCTAAGAAACTCATGTACTCAAAAACAATGTCTGTGGGGAAAATGGTGTTGGCTTTTCAACTCACAATGGCAAAGTTGTTTTTGTGCAGGAACGCCAGTTATAAGGGTGTTGCTTTTGTTAATAGTTATAAAATCTAAACACCACCACACAGGGTGACGAGCAGAGGCACTCGAACAGCCAAACAGCTGGGAGTACAGCCCCGTGACTCTTTCTTTTCTACAAAATGGCGCTCCATCCAGCTTACCACCAGAACCAGTAGCAGTCAGTGTAGCCCACTCTGTGATCCCTCATTAATGGATTCTGTTATGTTTCATTTGGTATACAAATTCCTACTGTCTGCGGGGCATTAAGACTGTAGGTTAGGTACATTAGCAAGGATTCAGTCATTCAACAAGTATTTATGAAGCCCCACTCCGTGAGCCAGGCTCTGGGGATGAGCAAAGACAGCACCATTCCTAGCTCTCCTTATGATCTAGGGGGAGACAGACACTAATGAAAAAATTACGCACAAATGGTAATAAGCCATCACGGTGCAGCTGTGACAAGTGCCAGGCAGGAGACTCATGGTGCCATGAGTACTTAGATGGACATGGTGCAGGGACTGAGGCAGGGGTCAGGAAGGTTTGCCTCAGAAGGGGGTGCTTGAGCTGAGATCAAGATCTGAAGGGAAGAGAGCTCCAGGCTGAGGAAACAGCTTGTGCAAAGGCCCTGTGGCTCGAGGGAGGACAGCGCCAGTGAGAATTTGTGAGGCTGGTGTGGCTGGTGCGGAGAGTGTGAGGAGTTCTGTAGCTAAAGAAAAGTGGGAGAAGCACAGTGTTGGGCATATAAGCACTTGATGCGCATCTGTGAATGAACGGAAATTCATGTAACAAGATGGATAAGTTGCCCTGGTGAGGTTCAGGCTACTCCCAAAGGGAGGGAGAATTGTGGGAGGTGTTTGTCCCCAGGATGCTGCGGCTGGGGCTGAGGCTGAGATTGGGGTGGCCTCAGTGGACAGTGGAGTTGACTGTGTCTTCCTTGCCTCCATTTCTGGTTTCCCAGGTGGGGATCGTCTGAACATTCCCGCGGTAGGGAATAAAGGCACAGACCCTCCTTGCACACACCTGGCAGGAGAAGTGGCACCCCACCTCGTGCCTGGGGCCCTTCAGCTGTCAGTCTCCCACACTCCACGCACTGCAGTGAGCGCTCAAGGCCTCAGCCTCTCAGCCAGCACCGTTAGCCTGGTTCTATAGCCAGGCACGTGGCAAACAAGAAGTCGCATTGCTCACTAGTTTATTTATCTGCAGCAGCAAGGAAGGGCCAAGGACCCAGATGTCTTTGATTCTTCAGCTTGAGTTGGAACTGAAAATACATATACTTGAATTGATAGCTTCTTTCCTGTAGTGAAGTCAGAGCAGGACTGGGTGAATGGCTCCCTATCCCAGCGCAGCCACAGGACTACCTCTGCTGCGGTCAAACCCCATGTCCCAAGACAAGGCTCTGAAAGTAGTTTCATTCCCTGCAGCATCCCTGCGACCCCGAAAGGCCTGCCGACAGAAGACACCTGTAGTGTCTACAAATCACTCATGCAGGCTACACGGAAAACAAACCCAAATCTAAAGTAACGGGAGCTGGGATAAATGATATTTTATTAATGCTGAGCAAAGCTCTACATCTAAAAACTCTGGGTGAGAAAAATCTAAGAATTCATTTTTTTCCAGCATTAGATATCCAGGAGACACTATAATAGTGAGGCAAGTAGAACATGTTCCCCTCACTTGGCTTTGAGCAGACAACGAACAGGTGGTGGAGTGTGCTTGTGAACTGGACAGAATCGTGTTACCTTTTGTCCAGTTGTGTTGGATTAATGTGCTGAGAAATGGGTCTTTCTCCACAGAGGACATTAGGTAATATGAAAATCTAATAATAATGTTCACACGAACAAAAAAGATTCTTGATGTCTGATCCAGTGCAGCAAATATTTATGGTGTCCTCAACATGCAAGACATTTAGGGGTCAGACTCCACCCTCCCAGGGGCTCCATCCTAAGACACAAGACCCCCCAGGAGCTGTCACTGCGGTGGCCACATTGAGCTGAAAATAGGTGAGGGTAGCCTGATAAAATTGTTTTTTTTCCCCCTTGGGAAAACAGTCATAAAGATATAAAACTGAAATCACATTTAGTTGTACTGATGATTAATACATTTTCTTGTAGGAGGGAGGGTGTGAAGATTTCATGAGATGTGGACTGTCTCGGAGAATGTTCCAAAGCATTCTCTGATAAGATGGGGTCCTAGGGAGGGGTGCAGGCCGAGCTCATAGGGCCAGAGGCGGCCAGCAAGTGCACCCCCAGCCG
This sequence comes from Eubalaena glacialis, assembly GCF_028564815.1. Taxonomy (NCBI): domain Eukaryota; kingdom Metazoa; phylum Chordata; class Mammalia; order Artiodactyla; family Balaenidae; genus Eubalaena; species Eubalaena glacialis. The sequence goes on from NC_083728.1 coordinate 27,049,040, forward strand.
CCGATGTTTCAAATCCCCTCTCAGGGCCGTGTGCAAGATGCACCAAGAGGAATGTTTGGGTCTCATCTTCACGCAGCCACTGATTTGTTTTCTGTCTCATTTTATTTTCTTTCATACTTTTTTTTTAGTTACACAAATACACATGGCCTCAGTTGCCAAAAAGCAAAAGCATGGTGACAAAAATCACCATCATCTCACCACACAGATCACTGTGAATATTTTGGTGTCCACCCTTCCAGACTATTGAATAGAAAAGGGAATTATCCTGTATGCACCATTTTACAATCTGCTTTGCTTTTCTGATGCTGATTTTCCATCCTATTCAGTCTCCTTACCCTCTGGGCCCTGATGTTTCCACCTACCAGATAAGCTGGTTGTATAATTTCCTGTCATTCACTCCTTTCTCACCCGTACCTACCCATCCATCCATCCACCCATCCACCCATCCATCCATCCATCCATCCATCCATCCATCCATCCATCCATCCATCCTGCACTTAAACTGGCATGGTTCCAGGCGCTGAGGAGACTGGTGAACAGAGTCTCTGCCCTGCCGGCTCTCAGAGTTCAGTGAGAGAGACAAGGAAAACTGAAATCAACGCTGTGGGGTCTGTAGGAAGAGCTTAGAGGAGGAACAGAGGAGGGACGGGGAGTGAGCAGGATGGATGCTGTTTCAGCACTTTACACACTTCACCCGTCGCCCTCACAGCTCAGCAGGGTCACGTTGTCATCGTCACGTTGTCATCCTCGCCTTACAGGTTCCGTAGCTGAGGCTCAGAAAGGTTCCGTACTTGCTCAAGGTCACACAGCCACTAACATGAGCTGAAACTCAGACCTCTTCCATCCAAACCTGTGCACTTGCCACAGCCGCAAGCCCTACTTCTCCCTGTACTTCCTGGATGAGGGTGTGCTCTTTAGAATGGGAGGCGGTGTGCCACCTGGGTACTGAGTGTCAGATCGCCGGCACGGCTAGTGGAGAGAAAATGTCCTTGGCAGAGACGCTGGCAGAGCAGGCAGAGAGCTTTGTTTGGCTTGGGAACCGGGAGCCGCCTTAAATATACAATGCTTAAGGAAATAACGGGAGGAGGGATTTGGTAGGGGGCTGGGGTGGGGTAGAGGTCGCCCCCTACCTCGTGAACGCTCAGTTACCTGCAGGGGTGCGTGTATAAGTTGATTTCCACGTTACGGGTGATGTGATCCTGATCTTTCCTGAGATCGCAGTGTTTGAACCAAGACCCCGTTATTGTAGAAATCAGATCCAGATCCGAAGGAGGAAGACAAATCATCTGTGTTCCTTCCCTGACACATACTTGCGTTTTATAGTAGCGGAGGCTGAGACCCCAGGCGGCTCAGCAACTTTCCCAGGGCAACCCCTGGCTCAGGCTTTTTCGGTGCCCACCGCCCCGCCAACCCCTTGCTCTTTCCAGAGCGGAAGGGCTGTCAGCACCTTCCTTCGCCTCCCGCCTCCAGTGTCTCCAGTTCTTGGAGCAGCACTAATGTCCCGCTAATGGTTTTAATGGTTCTCCCAGCAGCGTGTGAAGTGGTGCGCTGCTCCATTGTTTAAACCCACGTGATGGAGGCTCTTACTTGACTCCTTAACGTCTGCCTCCCTCTCCTCTGCAGCTCTCGCCTGGCCCTGAGTTTTCCTTGGATCCTGGAGGTTGGGGGAGGAGGGCAGGCTTCCCCCCTCCCCCCCACACAAGTGGGACCTGCAGGGTAGCCCCTGCCCAGAGCCCCGGGGCGGGGTGTCTGCAAAGTATTGGCCCTCCTGCTCCCTTCAGCAGGCCAGTGTGGAGCGGTACTGTTCTCAGCCAAGACTCCAGCCCACCCACAAAAGGCCCTGGAGTCCGGCTGACGGTACCAGTTCTGGCGCCTGCCAGCTGTGTGACTCTGGGCAAACCATTTCACCCCTCCATGCTCCTTTTTCCTCACGTTCCTTGAGAATAATAACAATACAGCTACCTCACTGAGTTATTCCAAAAGTTAAATGACACAAAGCAGGCATAGTGCTTAGCACCGTGCTGGACACCTCAGAAGCACAGAGGAAATCTCAGTGACCTCTGCTACTGTTGATGGTAATGTTATTATGCGCAGTGAATGACCTTGTCCGAGGGACCAGCGCCACAAAGATGAGTAAGACAGCGTAGCTGGTCTCAAGGAGCTCTTCTTAGTAGAGGGGGCAAGACAGCAGCCAGGGAACTGTAATCCAGGAGAAGAAAACAGAAACAAGAAGGGACCAGGAACCTGCCAGGCGGTTCAGGGGACACTCGCTTATTTTAAAATGAGATTCGGACCAGCAAAGAGGGCCCAGGTGAGGGAAGCTGAGGGGTAACATCTCTAGGAGGACCTGGGCTGGGGAAAGCCAGAGACAGTTTGGGAAAAGGAGGAGAAGGAAGAAGAAAGAGGAGGCGGAGGGGACTCAGAGCATGCACCTCTTGCAAGCAAGGCCACGAGAGAGCCCTTTCCTCAGTCAGCACTCGGGAGCCAGGCAAGGATTTGGGACAGGAAATGAGCACATTCCAAGTGTGAAACTTTCTCAGGCTTGCATCTTCCTTAGGGGAGAAGGAAACAAGTTCACTCTGAAAAGCTCTCCACATACACTTTTTTCTTAATTATGGTAAAAATATATGTAAAATTTGCCATTTTAATCATTTTTAAGTGTACAGTTCAGTGGCATTAAGTACATTCACAGTGTTGTGCAATCATTACCACTATTTCCAAAAGTTTTTCATCACCCCAAACAGAAACTTTGTAACCATTAAGCAATAATTCCCCATTCCCCCCACCTCCAGCCCCAGGTAACCACTGTTTTACTTTCTGTCTCTATAAATTTGACCATCTAGGTACCTCATATAAGTGGAATCACATATTTGTCCTTCTGTGTCTGGCTTATTTCACTTACCATGTTTCCAAGGTTCATCCATGTTGTAACATGTGTCAAAACTGCATTACTTTTTATGGCTGGATAATATTCCATTGTATGGATAGACCACATTGTTTTTATCCATTCATCTGTTGATGGACATTTGGGTTGTTTCCACTTTTTGGCTAGCCACATTCACTTTTTAATATTTTAGACCAGGTTATGGGATAGGGAGGGATTAAAACAGGGATCTGCTCCTTCTCTGAGTCCTTACCCTTCTTTGTGGCTTGCTTTTCTCATGGACATTCTCAACCTCCTTCCTGCTCAAAAGGGCCCCCCAAAATGGGCAGACCTAAAGAGGAAGCACAGTTGATGGGTTACAGTGAGAGCCTGTCACTTACTTAAACAGTGCCTGACTCACAGGACTTTTACCTGTGGAGAACCTGTGAGTACTGACTCTGACACCCAGATTTAAGAGCTTGATAGCAATGGTAATCTCCTCCTTCCCCTTCCTCAGGCTGCCCTGAAACCCAGGCAAGGTGTGAGCTCAGGGGAGAAATAGCAGAATGGAAACTTTGCCATGTCCAAGGATTTAATGGTCTCTTAAGGAAGCAGCAGTCCTGATGTGTGGTTTTTTTTGTTTTTTTTTAATAGTGAAAACTTTTATATTTAGAATTAGCCAGCTGGACTCAGTTTAGATGATCCCAATTTTGTTAGCAACATCCAAAGCATCATAGTCAGGGGCCAGTTGAACACAGGGCTTCTTCTCTCCATCATGCCTGATCAGGGTGTTGACCTTGGCCACACCAGTGTCATAGAACTTCTTCACAGCCTGTTTAATCTGGTGCTTATTGGCCTTGACATCCACAATGAACACAAGTGTGTTGTTGTCCTCTATCTTCTTCATGGCTGACTTGGTGGTGAGGGGAAACTTGATGATGGCGTAGTGGTCAAGCTTGTTTCTCTTAGGGACACTATTCTGAGGATATTTGGGCTGCCTCCTGAGCTGCAGTATTTTGGGCCATCAGAAGGTGGGTGACATCCAGATCTTCTTTTTTCTGTGGCTGTGGACGACTTTCAACACTGCTTTCTTGGCCTTCAAAGCCTTTCCCTTGGCTTCGGCTTTGGGAGGGGCAGGGGCTTCCTTCTTTGCCTTCGGTGCCATCATCGTGAAAAAGCCAATGTGTTCTTGAAAATTAAACAGTAATCTTCATGGAATAGAAATAGAATGTAGAACTTCTAAATGACTAGAGAAAAATAAAAGAACCAAAGAAAACTTGATCAGTCCAGCAAGAGTAATTAAATGAGGGAATAAAAGAAGAAGCAACCAAAAAGAGATATAATAAATGGAAAAGATAGGTAAACTAACAGGAACAAGATGAAACACCAGTAAAACACAATAAATGTAAATGGGTTAAATTCCACTACAAAGAGTCAAAAAGGCTCAGATGAGGTTTTTTAATGATAAAATCCATTTGGTATTTATAAAAGACTTTTCAAATGACACAAAAAGGAAGATTAAAACATAAGAAAGAGAGGGCAGTGCTATTAGTGTCAAACACGTTCAAGGCAAACATGTTCAAGGCAAAAAAAGCATTAAATAGGGCAAAGTGAGATATTTTATGTTGATCAAAAGCACAGTTTCCCAGTAAGATTTCAGAGCCTCTTGACTTTGGAGGTCTGCCCTTGGGGAGGTTGAGGGCTCTTGACCTCAGTGGTCTGCCCTGAGGGGAGGTCAAGGAGGGCAGTAGGTCTTATGAACATAAAGAGTAACTTGGGCTTCACTGTGAGAGGCAGCATCTTTCTTTCTTCCCTCCCTCCCTCCCTTCCTTCCTTCCTTCCTTCCTTCCTTCCTTTCCTTCTTTCTTTCTTTCTTTCCCAAACGCTCATGTTTTATCCCTTTTTCTTGTGAGGATCTTTTATAATCCCAGCATGTAAGCAAAACGTGAACATACTCTGGACCTTTACTGGTCCCTGGACGTATCAGGGGAGTAGAATGGGCAAAGGGTGGAGGCAGCACCTTTCTTACACATCCCTCAGCATCTACCCATCATCAGTCTCTTCACCTTTGCAATTTTTGCTACTGTCTTGCTGTAGCTACTTCTCTAAACCAGTATTTGTACTTTGAGCATCAGTGTTTGCTCTCTGGAAACGTGCATGGAGCAATATGAGGGGCGGACCCCGTGGAACTTGTGAGAATGTGTGGTCTGCTGCCTTAACTGCCTGAATTTTAGTCCCTCTCCTCCTCTCCCCACTGGGCTCACCCACTGAGGTATGCTGGGGCCACTTTCTCAGTTCCCAGCCTCCTTCCCTTCTTCCCAACTCCAGGCCTTCCTGGTCCACTGCTGGCTTCCTTCTCATGTTCCATTTCTTGCCTCCCTCCACTCAGACACCCCCCACAGGCCTCTGGGATCAGCCCGCCTTATGTAGCTGAGTGAAGGGGGCCCAGCTTGCCTCCATGAGAGCCCAAGAAAGGCCTGAAATGCCACTGGCCCCATTATCAAGATCTGAGAAGCTGTAGCACAAACCTTTTCCCATCGCAGTAAATCCCTGGCACTGTAGAAGGTTTGTACTGTGGCAAGAAAAACAAAAAGCCACTGAAATACTGACCTTGACCAAGGCTGCTGTTTGGATTTCTCCAGGCAAAGAATGATCCTTGGCACATTTCTGCTGTGAGAAGATGTGCAGGTGGGGTAGCTGATCTCAGGTCCTGCCTTGTGCCCCTCAGGCCCCCCCGCATCACCCCAGGGTAGCTAACTCTCAGAAACAGCTTCTCAAATGTTCATCTTTTTTGTTTATTTGTATTCATTTTTATTTTTATCAATAAAAAATACATATCTTAAAAATCATATAGAAAAACAGCAGATCCTGTCCCAGCCTCCCCACTTCAATTTCTACCCTTCAGAGACAGCCTCCTTTCTTTCTTATCTTTTAGCTGTCTCTTCTGGTATTTATCTCCTATTTCTAAATAACATGTGCTCATGCTGCTAGTTCTTGATTTTTCAGTTTGGGCTATTTTGGTTATTGTTGTTTAATTTCCTGCTGGAGGAGATAAGTATGTACACTATTACACCGTCTCATAAACACATGTATTATTTCTCCTTCTTCCATCCCTCAGTATTATTTATACCTCCCTATTTAGGTAAATTATTATATTTCTATTATTATGGCTGTATAGGTTATTCATAGCTGAGCCAATTAGCACACTGTGATTACATTTTCTTTCTTTTGATTCCCCAGAGTTAGCCATTGCCTCTTTTTTTCCAACCTTAGCCCTCTATCTTTTGAGCTTGCTTATGGTGTGTGTGTGTCATTTTTATTTTTATGTACTCAAATTTATCAGTTTTTTTCTTTAATAGCTTCTGCATTTGAGTCTTAAAAAAAACCTAACTCCACTCTGCCTCCATGTTCTCTTTTAGTATATTCATTTTTTTAGAACAGTTTTAGATTTAGAGAAAAATTGAGAAGCTAGTGCAGAATTCCCACATTATCCCCGGACACACACAGTTTCCCCTATTATTAATATCTACATTAGTATGATACACTTGTTACAATTAATGAACCAATACTGATACATTATTAACTAAAGTTTATATGTTATTTAGATTTCTTAGTTTTTACCTAATGTCCTTTTTCTGTTCCACAGTCCTATCTGGGATACACTATTACATTTACTTGTCACATCTCCTTAGGCTCCTCTTGGCTGTGATAGTTTCTCAGCCTTTTCTTGGTTTCGATGACCTTGACAGTTTTAAAGCATACTGGTCAAGTATTTTGTAGAATTTTGGAATTTGTCTGATGTTTTTCTCAATATAAAACTGGGGTTTTGGGTTATTAGGAGGAAGACCACAGACACAGAGTGCCATTTTAAAAAAAAATTTATTGAAGTATAGTTGGTTTACAATGTTGTGTTTAATTTCAGCAAAGAGACTCAGTTATACATATACACACACACACACACACACACATATATATATATTCTTTTCATATTCTTTTCCATTATGGTTTGTCACAGGATATTGAATATAGTTCCCTGTGCTATACAGTAGGACCTTGTTGTTTATCTATCCTGTATATAATAGTTTGCCTCTGCCAATCCCAAACTCAGAGTGCCATTTTTACCACATCATATCAAGTGTACCTGCTGTCACCATGACTCATGACCGTTGATGTTGCCTTGGCCACACCGGCTGACATAATGTTTGTCAGGTGTCATCACTGTAAAGTTATTCTTTTACCTCCCTCTGTACTGTACACTTCGGAAGGAAGTCACCACGTGCAGCCCACACCTCAGGAGTGGAGTTTATAATTTCCCTCCTTGAGGGTAAAGTGTCTACATACATTATTTGGAATTCTTTTGCATGGGAGGTTTGTCTCTCCTTCCTCATTTATAAATCTATTCAATCATTTACTTATATGGCTATTTATTCTATACTTGGGGTTATAACTCAGTACTGCTGTATCTATTTTGATGCTTAAACTGTTCCAGCTTTGGCCACTGGGAGCTCTTTCAGTTGGCTCCTGTGCTCTTTTGACATACTCCCATTGATGTTTTTTGTTGGTTTGTTTTTTGAAGGATTTTATTTTGTTTTAGTGTTTCTTTACTTTCTGGTACTACAAGATGCTCCAGGCTCATCTTGTATATATTCTACCCCAATCCTAGAATCAGCCATATCTTCCTTATATTATAGAATCATATTAAAAACCAAGATCTGGGCAATAAGTGTACTTACTGCTACTGGGGTGTCCTTTCTTTTAGACCCTCTCAGCTAACAGAGCCAAAAAATATACGTGTTTTCATTTTTCATATTTGATCTTTGATCCATTTGGAGCTCATCCTAGTATATTCTGAGATACAGGTCCTGCTTTACCCTTTTGTGTCAACATCATTTATTAAGGAATCTATTTTCTTCCCACTGATTTGAGATGCCACCTTTATAATTTACTAAATTTCCATCTGCAACAGAATGTACTTCTATTCAGTCCATCGGTTTCTTTGTTCATGTACCAGCTCCACACTGTTTTAAGTGTTGAGACTAATATGTCTTAATATCTAATACATCTAATTAATATATCTTACTACGTAGCAGGAATGGTTCCCCTCCTTGTTGTCCTTATTTTTTAAAGTTTCCTTGGCTTGAAAAAAGAAGTATTTGGAAAAAAAAATGTTTAATGCCTTAAAAAATTTCGTACGCCGTTCTTGGTGAGGGAAAGATACTGAGGCACCGTTGATCCATCCACATAAACATGAAGCTGAAACACTTTGACTGCAGGCCTTTCTGTTCACTCAGCAGACCGGGTGGGCTGTGAGCCAGGAGCATCACAGTTCCGTGCTGGAATCTGGGGGCTATAAATACTGACAGCCCAGCGTTCCCATCCTCCTAAAGATGGTGACAGGCAAAATAGGGCATCGCTAAAACTTGAGAGGGAAAGTTTTCTGGGAAACCTCTTTTTTGAGAGGACAAAAAGGGAAGTGAAAAACCCATTGTCAAACATCTTTGTTACAGGGCATTGTTTTAGTGATCAATATATTTCACTGACAATCCTCGGGTGCTTTGAAGAAACTTGCTGCAGTTCCAAATACTTGAAGAAAATGAGCATTACGGCTGTTTTGCCAGGGCAGCCTGGGTTCAGAGACGTCTGTGTCTCTCTTCTTTCCTCCTGCTTCCCTGAAGCTGTGTGGGAAAGAAGCAGAAAACGACCAGCATCCCGTCTCCAAAGCCAGTTGCCTGATGCAGTTAGTAGGTACCCCAAACCTAAACAACGCATTGTCCCTGTCAGCTCCAAAAGTCTCAGTCCCCTTCCAGGCTACCAGATCCGCCCCCATGCTTGCAAGGATGCTGACGCAGCCTTTCAACTTCATTATCTGGGGGGAAAAAATGCATGCAGCGCCCATAATTTACTGGTGCAGGCAGGAGAGCTGCCTGGTGCCCGGAGCAGAATCCTGCCTGCGGGGCTGGCCTGGAGATGCTTTATCTGTGTCAAGGGAAAAGGCGGGAGCAAGGTCAGGAGCCGCTACCTGGGCCTCCGTCCATGGGAGCAGCTCTGTCTTCTCAGAGCTCTGACTGTGAACCGCCCCTCAGGGCACCCAGGTAGCTGACTCTCTGCTCTGTCTCTAAGGACCCAACAGGAAAGGAGGTGTCTCTCCCCAGCTGGGCCAGGAAGGAGCTGCTCAAAACATCCAGATGGTCACTGAACCAATGGCCGACCTTGTGACCCACCCCCCTCCAACTCTGGGTCCAGCCTGACTGAGACCCAGAGGGGCCTTGCTGTCCCATGGCCACGTCCTGTTGTTGTTGTTATTGCTGCTGTTGTTTTTAACAATGGAACTCCTGACCCCCGTTCTTGGATATCCCCCAGTTCAAGGGGGATATCTTGGGCAGGGCGCTTTCTCCAGCCCTCCCTGTTTTTTGTCACAGTTTTTTGAGGGCGAAACCCCTGGTGGCTTTGTGGAGGCTTCTGCTTAAGGCACCGCAAGGCAGGCTGCTTGGCTGCGGGGTTGCCGAGCATTTATGGGTTGTGGCTTTTCCACAGCTTCTTGACCCCCCGACCTTGCCAGCCTGATGGCTCCTTCTTCTCAGGTGGGGCCCAGACAGGTCCCGGCCCCCAGCAAAGAGCTGCTCCAGGAGACCTGACCCCACTTGGTGGCTGGGTGGGCCAGGGCTTTGTAACCAGACCTGGAAAATGCAGGAGGGTTCAGACGCTTCAGCAGCTGATGTCTGGAGATCAATTAGAGATAATGGCTCTGGGTGGACTCGAAGAAGCGTGGCCAAGGTTTTTCCTGGTTGTGATTGTGTTTACCTCATTAACGGGCCTTTTTCTTTTTCTTTTTTTTTTTTTTGAGGGTGGCACCGCAGTGTCACACTGTTTGTGCTGGCTGCCTTGTTTTACTCATAGGGTGACCAGGCATCGACCCACGGCGGGCTGGGAGCTCCCCAACCTCCACTCAGAGGAGGCAAAGGCCCACGCTTCTGCTCACAGCCCTCCAGACCCTTGCCCTCCCTGCGACCCTCTGTGTGTATAGTTTTTAAAAAATCTCCTCCTTCATTCATTCAACAATCATTTAAGTTCCTTCAACGTCCCAGACACTGTTCTGAGACAGACAGGGAGCCCACTCTCCGGGAGTTCACAGGCCACAGAGATGATAAACAAGACAAGAAAGAAAAAAAGATATGCAAAAGTGAGATGTTCAGGGCAGAGAATTAAAATAGAGACCATTGAATAACTGCGCCTCTGGGTGAGAAGGCCTCTCTGAAAAGATGGCATCCAAGCCGAGACCCAATTGATAGGAGGTGGCCCGCCCTATAGAGGAAAGGCTTTCCAGGTGGAGCAGACAGTGGGTGCAAAGGCCCTAGGTTGGGAACAGCAAGGGGGCTAGGACAGGGGAGTGAGGGGCAGATGTGCTTGGGAGAAGCCCGGGCAGCCTGCAGAGGACAGCGCTCTCTGGCCCACCTGTCGTGTGCATGTAGAACCTCAAGGCGCACCTTCCTCTTCCAGAGGAGGGCAGGGGCTTAACTGGAGGTGACAGCAAGTGGAGATGAGTGGCCAGGAGAGCCCATCGACTCAGACCCTAGGTGTGGTCCTACCCCGCACCAGCTGCCTAACTTTCACTTCTCCATGCTGCAGCTTCCCTGTTACTGGAACAGCAGGTTTGGGCCAGACTTCAGTGGTTTTCAAAATTTGCTTTTGGACAGAGGAACCCCTTTCTTCAAGGAAACTCTTCTGGGGAGGAAGTTAGTATGTCAAGGGTAAGCAGGAGGCAGGCATGTCGCTGGGAAAGGGGCCCAGAGCTCTGCCCACCTGCCCCTCCTGACCCCAGCCAGCCTACCTCCAGCCTTCAGCAGTAAATAACAGGGCCTGGATAGCCCTGAGCTTTGGGCTGGGGTGCTGCAGCCAGGCGGGAGAGGGGCTCAGCCCAGCATGACCACAGGCAGCCCGGCCCCAGGCTGGCCGCTCCTCTCTCTCCTGCAGCTTCCTCCTCAGTAGATGTGAGTGACAGAGCCTATGCCTTGCCAGCCCCATGGTTGCTGGGAGGCTTGGATGTTTGGAACAGCTCCAAGTGCCTCAAGAAAAAATAGGATAGAAACAGAAGATCCTCTTTACCTGGAACACTGCTGTGGCTCGGGAAGTGCCCGGGCACACCTGTGCAGAGCCTGGCACCTTTCCCTCTGCAGAGTCCCCCCCACCCTGCACCGCAGTAGCCACAGCAGGTGCCCTGACACAGCCCCCCTCCTCAGTCTCTTTAAGGAGTTGACACTCTAGGGAAAAAGCCACATGGGTGTGGGGTCCTTACTGTCCAGTCCATCCATAAACAGGAGCCCTGTGAATCAGACAGGGATGCTTTTGACTACAGGTCCAAAAACCCAGCTGGCTCTATAACAAAACATGAAGATTTTTTACACCTGAAATAGGAAGAGTGGTGGCGCAGCTGTTGATGTTGATGTCAGCCATGTTGGGTTGGTGTCTCTGTGATGTTAGTGACCTTTTCCTCACACTTGCAAGTTGGCTGCTATTGCTCCAGCCATCTTGTCCACATTCAGAGTGAGAGGAAGATGGGAAGGGGTGGCATAAGCTTAGTCCAGCAAAGCAAAAGCTTTCCCAGAGAGTTGCCAATAGACTTTTGTTAACATCTCATTGGCCAGGGCCACATGGCCACTTCCAGCTGCGGGGGTGCAGGTGGGGGGCGGGGGCTGGGAAAGAAAAAATTTCACTTCCCACCTTCTGTAGTTCAGACAAGGGAGAGAGAAATGTTGAGTCTAGCTATCAGGTAAGTTAGTCCACGGTAACTGCCATGGCCTGGGCACCATCAGCTGAGCTTGACAATGCCTTTGGGTGTTAAGTTGCCAAAGGCTTGGGCAGGGGGAAGAATAGTAAGGGAGGGACTTCCCTGGTGGGCCAGTGGTTAAAAGTTCGCCTTCCAATGCAGGGGCTTCAGGTCCGACCCCTGGTCGGGGAGCTCAGATCCCATATGCCTCACAACCAAAAAACCAAAATGTAAAACAGAAGCAATATTGTAACAAGTTCAATAAAGACTTTAAAAAATGGTCCACATCAAAAGAAAAAAAAAAATAGTAAGGGAAGGAAACAGAGCGGAAGCAGGGAGGAAGGGAAGAGAGGAGGGGGTGGCAGGGAGGGGAGCAGGAACCATCTTTTGAGGCCTTCTGTGTGCTGGGTCCCTTACAGACAACATGGGGCAACTGAGGCTCGGTGTCAGAGAGCTCAGGTAACTCACCCAAAGTGAGTGAGAGGTAGAGCCTTGTTCCCTCCCACATTAATGCTGCTATTTCCCAAGGGATGGGTGGGGAGGTGGGGGGGAGAAGGAACAGGAGAAAGAAAGTGATGGTGAGGGTAGGGCCAGGCCAAGGCCCCCTGCACCAGCAGCTTCATGGGCATAGGCCTGGGTCTGCTTATCTCACCACCACAGTCCCTCACCTGGGTCAGGCCTTGGCACACAGTAGGGGCTCAATAAATGTTTGTTGACTGATGTCTGTATCATTAATTACTTATCTTTCACATCATCATCATTAACAATAACTAGGGTTTGGGCAGGTGTTCTACGTCAGGCATCAGTCCAGCGCCCTGCAGGCATCCCTGCATTTAAGCGCACGGCAGCCTTCAGAAACAAGCTCCTGTTATTGTGCCCCCATTTCAGAGATGAAAAAACTGAGGCTTGGAGAAGTTAAGTCTCCTGCCTGAGATCACACCGAGGAAGGGCCTGAATGCAAGCAAAACATGTCCCCTGCTCTACCCCCACCCTAGATGCTGACCGCCAAACACAGGACGCCAGCCACCAGCAAGGCCTCTGTGCAGCATCTCTGGCCCCAAAGCCTTGGCTGCTACCCGTCCCCCCACACAACCCCCACCTGCAGCCTCTGTCACGGAGGGACCACCTGCCCCAGTTTCCCAGCGTCTCACTCAGCTCGCAGAGGGGCCCCGCCTCTCCTCCAATCACCTGCTGAGGAGCAGCCAGAGGTGCCTCCCAGGAGACTCCCAGGCCCAGCCGCCCTCAGGGGCTGCATGGAGAAGCTGGGGGTCCAGGCAGGGGCTGACCACCTCGGAGCAGCCTCAGCCCATTCCCAGCTCCCAACCCCAGGGGAAACCTCTGCCCACCCAGCCCCAGACTCGCTCTAGAGGGTTCCTCTCTCTGCTCTGCTGGAGGTCGATGAAGCACAGTGCCCCGCGGTCTGGCTCAGCAGTCCCACCTGGGCAGGGCCCACCATGCACCCTGGAGACCAGCGCACCCTGCTTCAAACCCCAGCACGGCCACTAGCTTTTAGCTCTGTGACTGTGAGCATGTCCCCTGGTCTCTGAGCTATTGGGGGACTCGATGTGTCATTTAATCTCCCTCCCACAGCCACTGTCTTCGTGTGCAAAATGGCAGTTAATATCATCCTTGTTATTTGGCTGGTCAAATAAGGTAACATATCCTACCACCCAGCACAGGTGCCTGGTATCGTATGGGTCGCCATAATGGATTACACCAAGCTCTAAGCTGCTCAGCTATGGTAACTGGCCTCAGCTTTTTTTCCCTTTTTCATACTTTTATGGAAGTAGAACATACATACAGAAAAGAACACGTATCATTAAGTGGACAGCTCAGTAAATTTTTACAAACTGAATCCACCTCTTGTGACCAATTCTCACGTCAAGGAACAGAACTTTGTCAGCACCACAAAGACCCTTTGAGCCCCACTCTGGTCACTAACCTTTGGCAAGGGTGACCACTCTCCTGACCTCTGATACCACAGATTGCTTCTGCCTGTTCTACTACGGCATGTGTGTGCTCTTTTGCCCACAAGCATGAGTTCGTGAGAGTCCTTGTGTTGGGGCCTGCACCACTAGTTTGTTCCTTTCCATTGCTGAGCAGTATTCCACAGTGTAGATATACCACCATCATCCATTCTCCGCTGATGGACACTTGGTAGTTTCCAGGCCAGGGCTGCTGTGAATAGTGCTGCTATGACCATCCTGGCGTGTTCTTTGGGGACCATCTGTACTCGTTTTTGTTGTGTGCACACCCAGGAGCGGTAGTGCCAGGTTGCAGCTGGCCTTGGCTTTTTGGCTGAGCCTCTCCAAAGGTGCTAGGAAAGAAGGGAGAGAGGAGGTAGGTGCCCTCTCTGGGGAGCTGCAAAGTGTGGTCTACATTAAGGGGGGTGCGCTTAATTCAGAGCTCTGTTGCAGACATCAGGGCTGTGCTGGGCAGTGGGCAGGATGGGGTCCTGAGTGACGCAGTGGTAGGTCCCTACTGTGTGCAGGATGCTGCGGGGGACTCTGCCACCTAAGAGCCTGTCTCAGCCCCTGAGAGTTCACGGTCCAGTTGGGGAGATGAGGTATAGCCCAAGAAATGGGAAGTACCACAAGTGCATTAAGTGATATAAGACTGACGGAGACCTGCCACCAGAGCCAGCTGGGTGGTCTGTGAGATTGACGCTCTGAGTTCAGAGGGGCCTAGATCTGGCAGGGGTGGAGGATATCTTTGTTAATGGCCCAGAGTATCTTTCTACCTAGTGAACGCCCATGCATTCTTCAATGCCCAACTTAAATGTCACCTCCTCAGTGGAGCCCTCCAGGATCCACTATGTCCTTCTCACATAACCTGGCACTTCCTTCCTAGCAGGTCCCACAGCTGTCAAGTACAAACCAAATATATATCCTGTGACTAAAAACTTTGTGGTCATTTGATTAATCTCTCTCTCTCCTGCTGGCCTGCAGGCTACAAGTGGGAAGACCTGTATCTGTGTTGTTCATTGTTGTGTCACCCATACTAATCATGGTGCCTGGCATGTGGTAGGGGGTCTATACATATTTGTGGAAAAAACGTGTGTCTGGAAGCATGCATGATCAAAGGCACACATGGGCAATTGAGGGACAGAAGATGTGAGTCTGAAGCAGAGTTCACAGTTTGGAACAGAAGGCTGTAAGGCCAGCAGGGCTGTGGAAGCCCTTAAACACCAGGCCAGAGAGCTCTAACTTGATTCTGCCAGCGACTGGGAGCCATTGAAGGTTTTGGAGTAGGAGAGATTAATTGATGACATTTTAAAGCAACACATTTCTGAAAAGGCAATTGATGAAATTGTAATTTTTACCTTTCGTCATGGTTGTTAGGAAAGTGTATTTCAACAAGTCAGACTCTTAGTGATACGCATCATGGGAAATTTATCTGAATAGAGAAGGAGTGAGGAAACGGCATGGGACATTTTCTCCTAGATTTCAGCAAAGGTGTCAAACCAACTATGAGGTTGCAGCCAGCTGGGCAAAAATCAGCGAATGTGAAGAATAAATGGATAAGCTGAGTTACTACCCAACCTGCAGATCAGCTATTTTGAATCCAGGCATGTGTGAAGCCCTGGAGCTTCTATCCCCGCTCCTCTTCCTACCGAGATGCCCTCTCCACTTGCCACCTGTCACATTCCTCCCGCCTTCTTTGGTTCAGAGTAGATGTCACCTCTTCCAGGAACCACCCCCCAACAGCCCCTCAGTCAGAAACGTGCCCCCCCGCCCCTCGCCGTTTGCCATAATTGTGCTGCACCTAGAGCCTTCCCTGCTGTGGCAAGGGTTTGTCTTTATTATGCTGGGGGCAGGGACAGTTCATGGCAGGTAGAGGTGAGTGCTGGCCCTACCAGATATTAAAATATATTCCAGAGCTATGCTATCGGGACAGGAATTGACATATCAATAGAATAGGCAATTCCAAAAATAAGGGGAAATTAGTATACTATAAAGATGGCACTTCCAATCAGTGGATAAAGATGAGTTATTTAAAAGATGGTATTGGGGGCTTCCCTGGTGGCGCAGTGGTTAAGAATCCACCTGCCAATGCAGGGGACACGGGTTCGAGCCTTGGTCCGGGAAGATCCCACATGCCGCGGAGCAAGTAAGCCCGTGCGCCACAACTACTGAGCCTACGCCCTAGAGCCCGCAAGCCACAACTGCTGAGCCTGCGTGCCACAACTACTGAAGCCTGCACACCTAGAGCCCGTGCTCCACAACAAGAGAAGCCACCGCAATGAGAAGGCCGCACACCATAATGAAGAGCAGCCCCCGTGAGTAGCAACGAAGACCCAACGTGGCCAAAAAAAAAAAAAAAAAAAAGATGGTATTGGGACAACTAGGATAGCCATTAAAAAACAAAATAAGCTACATCTTCACCTCACTTCTTATATGGAGAGAAATTACAGATAGAATAAAGATTTAACTCTAATGAAGCTATAAATGCTCTAGAAGAAAATATGGGTGAATTACATTTATAATTTTAGAGTGGAAAAAGAAAAACCTTTGTTTTGATGTGATATCCTAAAGCCCTAAAGGAAGAAAAACTAATGTGACAATATAAAATAAAAAAAGTAAAATTTTCATATGGCAAAAAATCCCATCATAAATAAAAAGACAACAAAAGGAAAACATGTTTGCAAAATATATGACAAAAGATTAATTCCCTTCCTTTCTAAACAGTTCTTACAGAAAAAAAAGAACCACCAACTCAAGTAAAGGGCAAAGAATATGAATAGATTGTTTAAAAAAAAGAAAAGAATTACAAGTGACCAATAAACACATGATACACATAAATATAGGCTCACATTCCCAAATGAAGAGGGCAGAGAGAGACACCATTTTTCACTTCTCAGATTGACAAAGATAAAAGAGGTTGCTAATCCTAAGCGCTGACAAGTGTGTAGTGAAATGAGAACTGCCAGATGCTGCTGGCTGCTGAGGAAACTGGTACAGCGTTTGTGGAGAGGGTTCTGACCAGCACTGTGAAAATGTAGACTCCTGATGATGACGATAAAAGCTACCATTTACCGAGTACTCCCTCTGGGGAAAAGAGCAAGCTGTATTTTATGACCTAACCTCAGAAGTCATAGACCCTCATTTCCACAGCCCTATCCATTGTGCCAGGGGACCAAGGGTGTGATACCAGGAGGGGGGAGGATCATCGGGAGAGCTGGGAGGCCAGATACCACAGTTTCTAATGTCAAAGGGGAAATTTTGGTGTCAAATACATTAAACATACTATCTTATTATCTGCTTTGTAGATGAGGAAACTGGTGCCCAAGGACACTTGTTTGGTGTCAGAGCCAGAATTGGAACCAGTCCCATTTGACTAGACTCTTTCTATTCCACCTCCTCAATGGTCTCCTGGATGCCACTCCTGCTTCCTTATAATCTCATCTCCTCTGATCTAAAAACATAATTTAGATGGCATGATTTCCTTGCTCTTAGAATAAAATCCACACACCTCGTGGTGGTGTCCAAGGCTCTGAGTGCTTGGCCCTGCATGCCCTCTCACCCTTACCTCCTCCCACCCTCCCCCACGCTCTAAATACACTGGTAGCTTTCAAGTCCTCAAACATGCCAAGTCCCTGCTCACCTCAGGGCCTTTGCACCAGCTGTTTCCTCTGCCTGCAAGACTGTGCCCCCAAGTCTTCACCCAGCTGTCAGCTTCCAGCATCCTGGGGTCAGAGCACACGTGGCCTTACTCCTGAGAGGGGCCTTCCCTGACCACTCAGCCCAGAGCCCACCTTATCTCCACCCTCAACCCCTGTCTCCCCTCCACCCCTCAAAGCCCCCATCCTCTGCATATCCTTCACCCCATCACCACCTCACTCCTTGTCTCTGGGATCCAACCAAGATTCAAACTTTGCATTTCATTGTTTTTTCTCATTAGTCTCGTGATTAAGAACAGTCAAACTAATGACAGTGAATCTTTTGAAGTGTCCAGGATACTTGTGTTATGGAGTCTCTTTCGGTATTTCTTGTCTGGTTGTTTCTTCATGATCAGATTCAGGTTAAGCATTTTGGAGGGGAGGACTTGACATGGGGAGAACATAACATAGGTAATGCTATGTTCTCTCATTGCATCCCTTCAGGAAGTAAGCACATCGTGTCAGGTGGTTCCACTTCGGGGTCTGCTGAATTTGATCACTTGATTGGGGGGTGTCTACCAGCCTCTCCATTGTGCAGGTACATGTGCCTTTTATCATTAATAAGTAATTTGTAGGGATAATTTTTTTTTTTTTAATGCTTTGAGATGCTTGAATAGCATCCGTTCTGGTCACACTAAGATCCTGTTATTCCTAATCACAACCTCTGGTTCCCATGGCCAGGTCCCTGCTCACGGAGCATGCTCATTTCATATGGGAATCCGCCTGGAGGGGTTTGCTGCTTAAGAAGCTCCACAGAGCAAATGCCCTGCCAATTTTGCCATTTACAAAGGCACCCACTGTTTGCAGAGCCTGGAGGGGACATGAAGGCAGTACCGCCCCCTTAAGCAGACTAGAGCAGCCCTTCTCTGTCATGGTCTCCCACCAGACTGGGGCTGGAAGAAGAGACACATCACTGGGAGAATTAGTGGTCAAGAAACTAGGTTATGCCATTCCTTGTTGGGACCCATGCTGTGGCCACTTTAAGGAGATGCGCAAAGACACAGAGAGCAACATACATGAGGTTACTCAAGGAGTGGCAGCTCCTGCAGGAATTAAGGAGCCGGGAGGTTTCTGCAGGCTTCAGCACACATGAAAACTCACCTAATTCGCCGTGCTACTAAATAGCCAGGCTTCTCCAGGGCTCCCAACCGCTTCCTGTGTATCGAGTGGGGCTGGGGCTGTTTTATCTCAGGGATGGTAAATGAGTTCACATTTCATGCCTAGAGAAAATCACTGCTCTGCCCTCCTGGGCGTACTAGCTCTTTCTCTTATTAGTCAGAGAAGAGGTGGGTTATCTGGGTTCAATTCCACCTTTGAACATCAGCTGGATCTGGCTTTATATTTCAAGCCCAGATGTCCACCACCGCTGTGAAATAGTGACTCAGGCCAGGAGAAGTCAAAGGTCTCTAGAAATGTGGTGGGAAGAGATGGGAAATCCTGGGCCTGAATTATCTCATTTTCAGAGTGAGGAAGGACAGTTCCCATGTTGGAAACACCCACATTTCCCTGTATGAACTGAAGATTCGTGGCCACTAATTAATTCTAAAAATCATTATTGGTGTGTGGACGTTCAGACAATGAAGCTTCCAAACTGTCCCCCACCACAAAGGATGAGAAGTAAAGATCTCATAGAGAAAAGTGGGAAGAGTGAATTGGTTTGAAAACACATTTGATTTTAGGGATAAAAGGTGCTAATGAGTAACATGCTTAGAGCCTCTTTTAAAAACAAAGTGTGAGTTTTATATTGACAGTAAAATCTTTAGCGTGTGCAGAAGGAAGTCGGTGTGCTGTTAATCTGATGTGTTGTCATCTTTTTATTTTTCTAATGGGTGAATACTGAGCCCTGAACCTGCGGTGTTGTACTTCCAACTCGTATCTGTAGAGGGAGCCTTGTTTACCTCGGATTGTTCACAATGCAAAGCTTTCAGTGGAAGAAAGAAAAAGGCTTTTTACAGAAAAAAAGTTGGAGGGTTAAAGGCAGTCTGTTTCAAAATTGCAAACAATCGCGGTGGCTGTCTCGTTTTCTCTTCTTCGCTGGTTTCACTGTGAATGAATTGTAGCGTAAAGTCAGTAGAAATTGCCCCTCCTCTTTGGATGCGACCAGAGGAACCAGGTGGTGGGATCGTTATTGGTTTGTTTTGTTTTGTTTTTTGGCCATTTCCTCACAGAATTCCACGAGGGCAGCTCTCCATCCCCGTTAAAGCACAAGATTTTTCTGAAGGCTGATCTGTTGGAGGGTGTGGATTTGGGGAAGGGAGAATCCGCCGTTACCCATCTTCTCTGTCGGGGTCTAATTCTGCTGTCGGGGTACGAGCGTGTTACGTTTCAGGCTGAGTCTGAGGCTGCTCAGAGGTCCAGGGTCCCCCACCCCCGCGACGCCCGGTGCGGTCTTCTCCTGCACCCCAGGTGGATGAGGTCTGTCTGCGCGGAGCACTGCGTCTCTGATCCGCGTGGGTCTTTCCCCTACTGCGATTCTGTGTCTGTGGACAGTGCGCGCCCGGGTCTGGGAATGGAGCAGCATTTCTTGATGTTATCCTATTACTTTACAACTGTGTCTTGCGCGTCTTAAGGAGCCCGAACTGTGTGGTCTAGAGGAGCACAATGTCCGGCGGGAGGTGGGGCAGGGAGAGAGCCGGGAGCAGGCCGGCGGCGGGCGCTGGAGATGGTTGAAATGTTTGGGTCTGACAGGTGAGCGCAGCCGGACTCTTCGGCGCCCGCCAGTGGGAAGAAGGGGAGCAGGGGAGGGTGTAAACTAAGTGGTGGGAAAGAGACAAAGGAAGAGTGAAGAGGCGAGATGGTGCGGAATAGAGGAGGGGGAGGGGAGGGGGCAGCGAATGGGCAGCAAGCCGAGGAGCCCGAGCTTGAACTTGATCGAGAAAAGGGGGGGGCCCAGAGTGGGGGGGCGGCACAGAGCCGACCACGTGCCTGTCTTTCCCAGACCTGGGTCTCGCTCTGACCGCCGGGGGGCCCAGCCCTCTGGCCCAGCAGCCCCGCCCAGCGAGGACCCGCGTCCCCGGGGAACCAGAAGACGCGCAGGGGTCGAGGGCTGTCCGAAGGCCCCAGGGTGCCGGGAGTTCCTAATGGTGCCCGAGTCACTTTCTTTGGGCCAAGTGTCTCCTCTTCTGGTCTGAGCGCGGAGAGCCGACCGGGCGCCCCCCCACCCCCACCCCGGACTCGAAGACTGAGTCCTCCGCGAGCTAGGGGCGGGCACAGACCCCACCGCCTTCTTTCCCGGGCTCAGACCCCGGCAAGAATCTTCCTCCAAGCGCTTCCCCCTTAAGAGAGCTCTCCCCACCGAGCGCACGGTGGCGCGTCCAGCGCGCCCTCATCCCTCCCCCCGTACCTGGCCCAGCACCCGCTCCTTCCTCCTCCTCTCCCCACCCGCCTCTCCCTCCTTTCTCCTCTCTCTGGGTGCCTCCTTTTCCTCTCTCCCCCCCTCCCCCAGTGCCCACTCCTCCCTCTCGCCCGCCCCTCCACCTCCTCCTCCTGCTGCTCCTCCTACTCCCCCAGCGTGCGCCCTCCCAGCGCTCCCCTCCCCCCGGCCCCCGCCCCGTGCCGGGTCCCGCCCCCCTCCCCCGCCTCCCCGTGCCCGGTGCCCCCCTCCCCCTTCCTCCCTCCCGGCCGCGGCGCCGCCGCCGCTGCCGCCGCCGCCGCCGCTCGCCTGGGCCCTCCCCCTGGCCACCCCCGCCCCCGGGCCGGGCAGTGACGCGCCGCGGCGGTGCCAGTCCCTCTCCCCGGGCGGCCGCGGCGGCAGCAGCAGCAGCAGCTGGAGCTGTAGGGCTGTCACCGCCGCCCGCACCGCTCACTCGCCGAGCCCGACCGTCCGTCTCCGCCTCGCCTCCCGCCCAGGTACGGAGTCCGGCCCCGATCCCCGCGATCGGGCCGTTTCCGGGCCCCCGGCCGCCGCCCCCCTTCTCTCGCCGCTGTTGCCGGCCGTTGAGCTGCGGTTAGGGGGGCGGGAGGCTGGGGGGGTTCCGGGGAGGGGGACGCGGGGGAGCTTCCTGCGCCGGGGCTGAGGAGGGGGGCGCGCGGAAGCGGCTGCGCCCTAGGCGGAGTGGGCTGGGGCGGGGGGCGGGTGAGTGTGATCGAATGGGGTGGGGGCCGTGAAGCCTGCACTCTGGAGGCCGCGGGGTGCTCGAGAGGTGTGCCCGGCCCCGAGTGCCGGGGGCCGCCGGGCGCACCCCACTCCCGGGCCGTGCGCGCCGCCGGTCCTGGGGGGCGGTGATTGTGTGCGCCGCGCCGCGGTATTGTGCGGCGGCCACACGGTTTGCAGCGGGCTCGGCACCGCGTCCCGGTGAGGAAGGCGTTCTCAGGCGGCGGGGTGGGGGTCAGGCTCGGGTTGCCGCCACCGCGGCCGCAGCGAGAAGGGAAGTGGACTGTTTGGAGATGTGAGGACGGGAAGCGTAGAGTGGCAGGGAGGGGCTCCCGGCCTCGGCGCGGGGAGTTGAGACGAGGTTTGCAGAGTTGAGCCCACTTCGGCAGGCCCCCGCCCCTCCCCGGAGCGGACCTGATGCCCCTGGCAAGTGTTCGGTCGGAGCGGAAGCTGGAGGCGTCGGCGTCCCCTGTTGGAGGGGCATTCCTTACTGAAGGGGGCACATGGGGCGGGGGCAGCTGGCCAGAGTGAGGGCGCGCGCCCGGGTTAAGTTGGATTTACACCTCCGTCCGCCGCTCTCCGCTTCTCCAAGGCTGGACACTTTTTCCGGCGGCGGGGTGGGGGAGTGCCATTCGCGTTCTTATTCCAGCCGCTCAGCTTCAGAAGTGACCCCCCTCCCCACCCCCCAATCGCACCTGGAGCTGCGTGTGCCCGAGTCCGGTCATCCCTAGCGGGCCGCGCTTCCTGGGGGAAGTTCTCACTAAGCCTCGCTAATTAGCATTATTCCTGGAGAAAGGTTAAGGTTAGAGCGTCCTTTTCCTTATCGGGAGGCCCACCCCCCTCCTCCCCATTCCCTTCTTCCTCCCTCCTCCCCAAGAGCACAAAAGCACAAAAAGAAAGTGTGAAGAGGCACTGATCAATGGAGAAGCCACAAACCCATTAATTCAAATGGAACCTTTTTGTACCCCCCTCTAAAACATTGATTTTTCTTTCTGTCTGCTCTGAGGGGAGATTAATAACCTCCTGATTTCACCTGAAATGGTGTTTGGACTCTGTGATTTCCTCCTCTTTCTGAGAAGGATTGTGGCTTGAAATAGATCCTCCCTTGAGATAAAGCCCTACTTATCCCAGAATCAGCTGGAAACCCCAGCCTGGGCCCCTGTCCTACGAGGTGGGGGGCATGGGGAGAGGGCTGTGGGGCTCTCACGGCTCCTCAGGAGAGAGTCCTGACCAGGGGCCCTTTCTTGCCTTGCCCCCTGCTTCTGGATTTCAGGTCATTCTGGGAGAAAGACCCATTTAGGGCCCAGGCCCCAGTGGTAGTTTAGCCCCCAGGTAGTAAATTACCCCTATATTGGAAAACCATTAGGGCCTCAATGTGTCCGTGAATGAATAATATCAAGCTTAATTTAATCCCATGTCAAGGTGGGCTTGTTCTGGAGAGTCAGGGTTTGAGACAGCACCTCCTCCCACACCCTTGCACCATGGCTGGGTGCCAAGACCCCATTCAGCACCTTCCCGAGGAACAGCGGGAGCAGAGCACCCAGGGCCTTCCTCCCAGCTGGAAAGGCTGATTTGGGGAAACTTATGTGGCCTCAGTCACCCTGGGGCCATGTGGAGCTGAACTGCCCCTGAGTTGCTCAAGAACTTTTTTGTCTTGTCTGGGCCCTTTTCTTGGAAGGAAACTCCTGCAGGGGATTAGTGCAGAGTGATTTCTCTCCAGCCCTCTTGTTGGCTGGAAGAACCCTGTCTGCTGAAGCTCATCTCTCCAGCCTCCCTTTTAAAGAGACCCCTGTTCAAGGCAGGGCCTGGGGTATCAGTGAGGCCCTCGTGGTGAGGAGTGCTGGGAAAACAGCCAGTTGCCTTTGCTTGGGAAACAAAAGCCCATTTTACACTCAATACACTAGTAGGAAGGTGTTGAAAGTGCTCACCCAGCATCCAGGCACCCATGACAGCAAAGACAACAGAGCGTCCCTGTGTAGATGCGAACATGTTTCTGACAGACTCTGTGTGCATGTGTGTGTGTGTGTGTGTGTGTGTGTGAGAGAGAGAGAGAGAGGGTACCTAGAATGTGCTAGGTGATTAGCTGTGTCAGCCCTCCCCACTTCCCATTTCCCAGATGAGCCTGTATGCTTGTATGACTAGGAAGCAGAGGAGGTGTGCTGGCAGGAAGGAGTGGAGTTGTGCGGGAGTGTCCCCAGGAGGCTGGCCTCCTCCCTGGTGGCCAGGTGGGCTTGGGATGGAGCATGAGCAGCAGCCTTGGGACCCCGCAGCTCCCAGGAGCTGTGGCTCAGGCCACCCTAAGATTTCATTTGTGCTGTTCCTTCCCAACAGGGATTTGAACCCTTGTTGCCTTGGATCCTGGAGGGTTTTCGTCTTCCATTAATAAGCCATCTGATGAACTGAAGTGGTTAAGTTGGGGTCAAATGCGGTTCAGTACCTCCTTGGCATGCTCAGAAGGCTGTGTGTGTAATGCTCGCTGACATGGAGACAAGGGGGGGAATTTCCTCGCACTGAAGAATTTCCAGGGCCTGGAAGGGGCCTGCAGGTGTTCCAGGAGGAGGTGCTCACTTTCTCCATCTTGGTGCCCGCCTGCTTGGGTTAGAGCCGGTGCCAGGGCAACTGCCTTGAGCCTGGTGGTCTTTCTGGCAGGAGCTTCAGCCTCTCATCAAACAGACCCCAAGGGCTGGACAGAGAGGGGCTCTGTTTCCTGCCTGGCCCATGCCTGCCTTCCACCCCTCCTCTGAAACACACACCCAAGGCTCCTGGTCAGGGCTTACGGCTCACAACTGCACTAAATTCACAGCAAATCCTCCTCCTTTGCTCTCTCAAAGCAAGGGGTAGAGATAGAGTTACAGCTCTGAGGAAAGGCCTGGAAAATGTTGTGGAGGCAAAGCCCAGGATCCCTGTCCTGGAGGATGCAAATGGCTCAACTTCAGAGGCACCAGGAACCCAGTTCCCGAGAAAGTGACCCCAGTTGTAAAATAATCAGGTTACTGATAGCACCTGCCCCTGGTTACACGCCATGGATACAGGCGCGTTTCCACCATTTCCCCTCTGGTCTCCCATTTTCTCCTCCTCCTGGGCTGGGCAGCGCTTGGTGCTATTGCTTGCAGAGGAGGAAGGGCCTCAGAACCTGGGTGGAGAGAAACTGAACCTGCCTGTGAATTTTGGACTACAGATAAGAGCAGGTAGGGTTTGGTCGGCTCCTCTCCTTCTGCCCAGAGTCAGGGCTGCCAGATTGGGGTGTGTCCCAGGGGCTGTCTGGGTGCTGTCTGCCTGCCCCCTCTCCCTGCCCCAACTCTTGTGTTCCCTTTTCAGAAGGGCATTTGACCTGATCGCCCTGTGACCCGCAAGTGGCTCAGGTCCTTTGGTGCCTAATAAATGATGGACTTTTGTCAACAGGTGGGCAAGGCTGCAGGCTTCAGGGTGTCCGAAGGTAGAGGTAAGAGGAGCCGGGGGTACTGGCTGGCCAGTCACGTGGGGTCTAGGGAGAGGGGACCTGGAAGTAATGGATTGTACACACTCTTATTTTCTAATGAAAGTTTCGTTGAAGTTTGTTTAAAGAAAGAGAAATTAGTAGGCTGAGTTCCCTTGAGATTCCAGAGGGAAAAGCAAGAAGTGCCCGACTTGTGACCTCTGGGCCCGGCCCCTCATAGCCTGCGCTGGCATCTCCCGCAGGTCCCTCAGACCCGGCTGTGCCCCCCTGTGCTCATCGTCGATGGGCTCTGAACTGTGTACTGGTAATTGCCTGTGTAATTGGGCTGCTCCTGGAGCCTGGGCTCAGTGTGAGCCGGTGAGGTTGCAGTCTGCCCTCTGCAGCTGGGGGCTCTGCTGTAGCAAGTGGGTGGCAAAGGGGGCTTAGGAAGCCTTCTCTCCCAGGTCAGCCCTGGAAGTGAGGGTGTGGGAGCTAATTTTGATTGGAACTTAGAGTTTGGCGGGTTTTTTAAGTTAGGTTTAATAAGTTTGATTTCTCACTTAAAAAATTGCTGTATCAGTGGTGTCAGAAGCTTAGCTAGAACCATCACCCACAAAACAGGGATTCATGTGGCAGAACCCTGGGGATTGTAGGAACACTCGCTAGGGAGAGCTTGATGGTCAGTAGATAACTGGAGAGGGGGTTCCCCAGCCCCCTTCGCTCTCTGCGCTTACTCCAAGTGGGTCAGAATTTTTCTCTGTCCTTCCCTAAATAACAGGGCCCTGGAGGAAAGGAGCCCTGCCACAGTCTCGGTGCCCCTAACATAACACCAGCACATAGTAGATGCTCCATAAGTGCGCGTCGACTCACTGATGAGAGTGAGCTGGGTGTGGGTATGGGTGTAAATATAGCTTCGTCTCCCATGGAGTTTCCTTTGGGTCTCGTCCTGAGACACTTTGTTGTTAAGGAATCTGATTCTTTCGGTTGAAGGGAGGAAGTGTGGTGAGGGGGCCTCTCGGCGTGGTGGACAGTGAGGTGGGCTCTGGGCACAGACTGCCTGGGTTCAGATCCCAGCTCTGCCACTAGCTACGGTGCCCTTGGGCAGCTGAGGCAGGTCTCCAAGGGGCGGGCACCAGATCTGGAGATAGGCCTGACACGGGTGCCTGCTTTCTCTATGGGGCTGTTGCGAGGAAATCTCATAAAACCCCTGCCGCAGAGCCCCTGATGTGTGGGCACTGGGTGCTCTTCGCTATCGGGTGATTGCAACTCAGTGTAAAATTTAGCCCACCTCTGCCCAGTTTGACCTGTCAGGGCAGGGAGAAGTGGAGGGGGGCCATTTTGGCGGATAGTTAAGTGATCTGAGCCAGAGAAACCTGAGGCTCTGCATGGGGGCGCCTGGCAGCTGCAGGAGGGGGATGCTGCATGGCAGCAGCCAGGGTCCAGGTTTCATATGGTCTCCATTCAGGAACTGTGTTCAGCGGGTCCAAGTCCCTGATTGTCAAACTGTTGCCGCGTCCTCATTAAACACCGGTATCATGCCAGGCAATTCAGACAATTTGAGTGGTCTCGCTGGCCTTGTCCAGAGAGCATAGAGCCTGGACCCCGCTCTTGGGAGGACTTAAGGTTTTCTTGGGGAAAGAGAGGGCAGAGAGCCACTGTGCTGCCTGCTGCAGCTGAGTTCTGTGCCTGCCTAAGTGCCAGGGCTGATGGTACAGGCAGGCAGAGGGTGTAAGGAAAGGAACGATGGAGACTGAGCTGGAGTTGATGGAGCCAGGGCGACGTGCGTTTGGAGTTTGGGTTGTGGGGCGCCGAGGCAGTGCAGGCGTTCCAGGTGAGGGGCAGGAAGGAGGGTGCGTCTGGGCCTTCAGAAGCTCTGGCTCTGCCACTTGTTAGCTCGTGACCTTGGGCAGGTGCCTTCACCCCTTGGAGCCTCAGCTTCCTCATCTGTAGAATGGGGCTGATAACTACACCTACCCAGTGGGCCTGTGGTGCACTTGGCACCTGATAAACATTGGCTTCTGTTGTTACTATTTTAAACGCTTGCCAAGTGGGGCTAGAATGTGGGAGCCTTCAGCGCTGCACCCAGCAGTTCTGACTTTTGACTTTTTCTTGCTTCTCAGTGAGAACCTGTGTGTTTATGGAACACTCCTTTCTCTGAGCTGAAGATGGTTGCCCAAGATTATGTGCCCCTGAGGAGGGGACACCCCCGTATGGCTCCACTGCCCGCCGCTCACCCATCCCCCGGCCACTGTGGCCTCCGGGCTGCTTGCTGGAACCCACCAGCACATGCCGGTGCGTGGTGCACTCCCCACGTGGACCCCCCCCCCCAGCAACCTCCCTCACTTCTGCAGGCCTCAGCTCTGCTTGTCCCCTGACCAGTGAGGCTCTTCTTGGCCACCCTGGCAAACACAGTCCTGCAGGCCCCTCTCCCCTCTTGTTCTACTTTATTCTGCTCTACTTTGTAGCCCTCATCGCCTCCGGTATTAGGAGTTTTTCTGCTGATTGTCCATCTCCCCCACTGCACAGTGAGCACCAGGAAGGCCAGGAGTTGTCCACAGATGAATTTTCCAGCATCTAGAAAGGTGTTGGGCACATAGTAGGTGTTCAATAAATACTTGTTGAGTAAATGGACGGAGCATTTTGAATAGGTGTTACTCCCAGATGCGAACAGAATACTTGGTCCTTTAAACCGTGAGTGTTTCGACAATACCCAAGAGCCAGGAGAGGGCCGTCCTGCTTCAGCAGGGACTTCAGGTCATACCCTGAGCACAGTGACCCCTGGGCAGCCAGGAAGGAGCCAGGGCCCCAAGCGAGGATGGCCCGGTTCCTGGCTCCCAGAACCTGTATGGCCCTACCCCTCCAAGGGTCCTTCTCCCCACCTGCCCGCCACCCCTCACTCTGGGTCCTGTCCTGTCCGCGTAGGGAAGAGTCATGTTGCCCTTTGTGCAGAGAGAACCTTTTGAACGTGTGTCTCTCCCTCCGGGTGTGAGAACACAGTCTGAGTGAGTGTGTGAGTGAGCGTGCTTTCACCCAGGGAAGGCTGTGGGTGCGCGTGCTTGTGTATGAGGAGCAGGGCGGCCTGTGGGAGGGAAGCAGAGTGCGTGCGTGTGTGGGGAGAGGGCACGAGAGCACATGTGGTCCCCGTCCCCTGAGGCTCTGGGCGTGCTGCGTGGGGACCCCTGAGCTGGGCGGAGCTGGTGTTCTGGCCCGGCTTGCGTCCTCCTGATTCAGCCGCAGAGGGTGCACACTCGTGCTGCACAGAAGCTGTAAATTCCAGGAAACTCCCTGCCAGCCGGGCTGGTGGGGGAGGGAGTGAGGATAATCCACGCTGGTTCCCTAGCACTTGGAGAGCAGATGTGTCTGCCTCGGACAGCAGCAGAAGAAAGTTCAAACCAAAGTGTGTTTGCTCGCTGTAAAAGAGACCTCTGTGAGGGGCCCCTGGAGGGAGGCCTTTGGGGGGTAGTGCTCTGCCAGAGGTCCTTACTGGGGGCCCACAGAGGCCATTGTATCTTGCTGGGGGAGGGGAAGGGGCAAAGCCAGAGCTCCAGGGTGTGGGAGCCGCTGGGTCATCTTTCTTGCGTTTTACAGCCAGCTCCCAAACACAGTTGCTTGCTGCCCCTGAAAGAGGCTGGGCCAGGAGGAGGTGGGGTCCCTTCCCACTGGAGGGCTGGGTTGAAGGGGCCCCGCCCCGGGGGTTCCCGGATGACTGGCCAAGGGCTCACTGAAGCCAGCGAGGGGAGAGGAGGCAGGCGTGGTCCTCTCCAGCAGGCCCTCCGGCTGTTTGGAAGGCCCTGGCGGCCCCCCAGGCCCTTGAGCCGAACCCCCTTTGCGGTCTGATCCGAACCCTCGCCTGCCCCACCCCCTTCCTTCTCTATACTTCTGGGGCTGGCCTTTTCAGCTCTGGAAGCCGCCCAAGAGCATATCTTTGAAGCACAGCAAAGGTTAGGAAGGAGGAAGACAGAAATGTCCTCTGGGCTGGGGGAGTGGGAGAAAGGAATTCCATGCATGCTCCACGGGAGTCGGGAAGCAGGCGTGGTGGGCGCGATCAGCCTGGCCTCGGTGGTGCCCGGCATGTCCTGCTGCCCACTCCTGCTCGCCTGGCCCTGCGTGGAGTGAGCCCTCGTCCGCGGGCTGTGGGCAGGGAGTGGGGAGCAGTGGCCCTTGTTTACAGCGGTTGCTTCAGCCTTGGCTCACAGGGGTAAGAGCCAGGCCCTGCGATCCGCCCCTACAGGATGCGAAACCTCGTAATTGTCTTCAATTACAGACAGCGCCGGCCCTCAGCCCCGGCTTCCGACAGGAATCAGAGCCTGAGCCACTTCCATGGGAGGGTAGGGGGAGCGACCCAGCCCCCACTGCAAGGTTTGGGGGCGCCCTACGGCCTTTGGGGACACCTCCAAACGCCCAGGGGCCCTGGGGTTCACCCAGAATGCTGCCGAGGGGCTGCAGAGAGCCCGTCCCTGTTGAACGCCCACCTTCTTTGTCCCTGATCAGGATGAAACTTCTGTGAGCAGTGAAGATTTTGATATGAATGACTCCACATGGATGTCAGCTGACCCACACCTGGCCTCCAGCCTGAGTCCCAGCCAGGAGGAGAGGATGCGGAGCCCGCAGAACCTCCACAGCCAAGAGGACGGTGAGTGTCCCTTTGCGGCTGGTGGGGGAGGGGCTGTGTCCCCGCCTGCAGGGTCCTAGGAATCCCTGGGGGGGGGTTAGGAGGGTGGGGGCAGGGGTAGAATCTGGGCTGGAGCCTCTGGGGGCGGCTGGGCCCAGGCTGACAGCTGCCCCCAGTGTTCTCAGCGTCTCCACAGGCCCCACTGCCCCAGCCCCTAGTTCCGGGGAGAGCAGTTGTTCCTCCCAAAGGTGAAGGGCTCAGAGCTCTTCGGGGATCGGCAGCCTGATGGTGTCCTGCCTGTTTGCTCTGATGCTCACGGGCTGGTGGGATATGGATGTCGAAGTTATCACGGTTCAGGTCTGGGAAGGTTAACAGTGTGCCTGACCCGGAACAGTCCAGCTGCCCAGTAACGAAAGCAAGAGCTGGGCTTCCGTGGCCTGGATTTGAGGCTACAGGACCAGGGTCCCTGCCTTTCCCCTGGTGAGCGAGCAGGCAGTGCGCTTGTCCACGTGTGTGCCCGACCCCTTGGGATGAGAGGTGGTCTGGTGAGGAGCTGCCCAGACTGCCCCGGCCCTGGCCCCCGTCACCCGCCAGGGCCTGCCAGCCAGCCTTCTCTTGCCTGCCTTGGAACACAGGCTCCTTTCTTGGGGTGGGAGCGCTGGGGTCAGAGTCAGACCCCAGAGGTCCACTCTGGCGCTCCCACGCTGAGCCCCGGGGCTGGACTCTGGGACTCCAGTGCCTGCCTCAGTTAGATGCAGCTGTGGGCGTGGGGTGGCACCTGTAGTCAGACCGTCCCGGTTGGGCAGGGCTCTGCTCTCCCAGAGGAGGTGATTGGGGGTGGGGGATGAGCTGGAGAGAACTGGGGTGTAGAGCTGCAATTAGGAGGGGTCGAAGGTCGGGGCCTGGAATGTGGGCGGGAGGTGCAGGGTTAAAAAGGGGTGTAATGTTAACTCTGTGAAACGGGTTAGCCTTAAAGAGTAAATAAGGGGTAGGAGCCTTGCAGTTTGGGTCAAAGTTCGTCTCCATGGCGGAACCCGCGTGCCTGCCTCCCCACAGCCCTTCCAGGCCTGAATCCGGCTTTGTCTGGGAGGAGACCCAGCCCGGAGGCCGCTGGGGTGGCTGCGCCTGGGGCTGGGGAGCCCAGGGTGTGGTTCTGTGAGGAGTGGGGTGCGAGGCTGCTGGGAAAGAAAAGGCTTTTGTCCCTTGACGCCTCATGAGGTCAGCACGACCCCCTCGTGCTGCGAGCCTCCCAGACCGACACCGCCTTCCAGCTCCAGCGTTCCCGCGGGTGGGGAGCCGAGCGGGGGCAGCGCATGCTGTCGGGGGGCTCTGGGGCCGGGACATGCCCAGCAGCTGACCTCCCACCTCATCTGAGCTGATTGAGGGCCACAGCCAAAGGCCACACCGAGGTCCACACCAGCAAAGCTCAGCCCAAGGCTGTCGGTTACACCTTCCCAAGAAGGATCCAGAGCATTTATTTTTAAAAACCCCACAGTAGTAGGACTGAATGGGGGCCATAGTCCCCCAACTCATTCTCCAAAAACTCGTGTTATTGTTGCTTACAACCACCCTTTGGCGGGGAGCGGGGTGGGGGGGGTGTCTCATCTCTGTCAGAGACACTCTCCAGGGAGATGTGGTGATTTGGGGGGGCCTCCAGGATCAGGTAGCAGAAGGGAGTGCTTCTGTGGGGTTTACAGGGCTTCCTCAGCCACGGAGGCTAATGGGGTCAGTGTGTCCCGCAGCCGGTCCCGCAGGAGCCAGGTGGGGGCGCCAACCCAGGTGTGTGTCGTCATACGTGTCCCCCACCCCTCCAGCCGCCCAGGTCCCTCCTGACTGTGGGTGCTGGGGCCGGGGCAGGCTGGCCCGCTGACAGGACGAGGGTGTTTATCAGGGCAGGCAGCCAGAGCTGGAGACAGGGAGGATGGTGTTGACCACGATACCATCGATTTAATTATTTCATCAGAGGCTGTGTCTGGAGGCTGTGGGTTGATGTGCTGGCCAGAGACCGACCCAGACCCAGTGCAGGGGGTCGCAGGCTTTGAGAGACCGGCTGGCTTGGTCTCTGCTGCCCTTCTGGTCCTAGATCTGGTGGTGACTCCCGTGTCTGTCCAGACCAGTGGGCTCCCAAAGCTGGGCGCAGACCCGGCCTGGAGTCCTTGGCCAGCCCTCCAGCCCTCCCTCTGAAGGTGCCTGCAGTGTAGACGTGAGCTGAGATCCCGCTCCCATCAGTGAATCGGTGGGAGACCGTTGGGGGCTTCAGGGTGTTCTCATGTCCCCTGTTGTTAAAGAAGGACTGGGCAGGGACAGGCCAAGCAGGGGCTCTGTGTGCATCCAGGCACAGCCCTCCATGGTCTCCACTCCCTGCTCATGTGCCTTCGTCCAGAAGCTTCCCCAACGCCACCGACCCCCAGGATGGCTTGGTGCTCGGTCTCTGGCCCTCGGTCCTCCATCTGGGGTCCTCAGTCTGAGGCCCCCATTGTGAGCTCTGCAAGGGGCGGACCACGTGGATCTTGCTCTCTGCTCTGTCCCCGGTGACTCTGGCTGCATGCCTGGCACGTCATAGGGGCCTGCTGAATGTTTGTTGCCCGAATGAATAAAGGAACAAACATTTATTGAGGCCTACCCCCGAGCACACCATCCAGAGGGGAGAGAGGTCTGCCCCCGCCAAGTCGGGTTCTTTGTTCCTGAGGATACCCCCCGGTCTGAGCACCTGGGTCTTTTCCTTTAGCCAGAAAGTGTGGGGACTCCCAAGGCCGTGCCAGGGAGCAGCATCCCACCCCTGCTGGTCAGGGATACAGCCAGAGCATTTCAAGAAACCAGGCAGTTTGCACAGATTCACACCTGTTGGTGGATGTGTTGGGGCCCTCCTCTTCCTCCAGCACCTCCTCCTCCCCCTTTTTCAAATTTTAGCAAAGGCAGATAAGGGCTGGGCCTTAGCAGGGCAGGTCCCATGGCTGAGACCAGGAATGAATCAGGCCAGTTCTCACTCCTGGGAGCTTGTCTGAGGTTCAGCAGGTGTGGGAGTGTGCTTGCCACGAACACAAACATGGTTGTGCTTTTGTCCCCAAGCCTGCCACTGCCTGCGAGGCCTCACTTCACAGATCTCTTTCACGGGTCCCATTCCTGGCTTCTTGAAATCACAGCATCAGGTGCTTTGGCCGGGGAACCCCATGGTGCTTCCTCATTGGCGGCTGGAGCTGCTGTGGGTGAGCACAGGGCTCTTGTCCCGTCTCAGGGGAGGGAACTGTTGATCAGTGAGAGAACTGGGGTGATCTGGCCAGAGTCGGGAGGGGTTGCCAAGACTGCTCCCCTCCTCTTTCCTCTTTGGCAGGCGTCGAGGTCCTGTGCGAGGTTCCCCAGAAGATGGGCACGGGAGCCTGGGAACCACAGGAGGCTGTCCCCCCAAACTCAGAGCACTACCTCCTCTGAGTCGTGATCCAGGGCTGAGTGATCCAGGCCGTTCCCACCACTGCCTGCAGTCCACGTACAGCCAGATCCCCTCCAGACCCGCCACTAAGCCCCGCTGAGGCTTTGGGCTTTCTTTTGAGTCCACACAGACCCCTGGTCTCATCATAGGTGCCTGGGAAAACACCCAGGAGCTGCATTTTGGGGGTGGAGAGGAGGACAGTTGGAAGAAGCCAACTGTTGAGACTCTGTCCAGAGACACGGTGGTCTGGCATTGACTTAGGACCAAACAACACATCCATCTGTAGTTATGCCCCGTCAGTGGGACTATCTGTTTGATGACCATCTCTTCCCCAGATACCGACTAAGCACCCTGAGAGCCAGTTCCCTGGTGCCCAGCATAGCCCCTGGCACAGAGCAAGTGGGGGGAGTGTCTGTTAAATGAATAAGTGAAAGAGGGCCCAGGCCGGGCAGGTGAGCCAGCAGGCTGCTGGATATCAGATGCATGGCCAGGCCAGGGCCCTCTCCTTCCATTTCCCCTTGATGTGCTTCAGCAGGCCTCTTGCTCTGCCTCTTCCTGAGCGGAAAATGTGAGGCCTGGCCTCCAGAAGGGATGCGGGGGGTGGGGAGTGGACATTACTCACCTTCCGGGCGGACAGGAAGTCACCGCCAGGGCAGAACAGAGGGTCCTGCTTCTGTCTTCCTGCAGGGTCATTGGGGTTTGCTGGGCAGGAGCTGTGGGGCATCTGGGGGGCCTCTTGTTTGTGCCTCTCAGACGAGCGGCTCCTCCAGCCTTGGGCCTCTGGGACCCACTGGACCTCGGAGCTTCCCTCCCTCCAGGGACATGGTGCCAGCACTTTCTGCCTGCAGACTGGACGTCTGGAGTCTCTCCTCCAGTGGCCATCACCACGTCATGAGGCTGGACCAAGGTGCTGAGGGTCCTGGCTTAAGCCTTTGGTTCTTTCAGAGCTCTCCACCAGTTTTGTCACATGAGTATCAAGCCCTGTGGCCTGGGAGGCTGATAACCCCTCGCCCCTTCAAGGAACCTGCAGGAGAGGGACAGGCACACAGAACGTGGGATCCCCGCCAGGTTGTAAGCTTTCTGAGGGCAGGAGATGTGTCTTTGAAGAAACGTATCTTATTTTTTACCTTATTTCACAAGTATTACATTCATTGTAGAAAACAGAAAAAAAACAGGAGCAAAAAAAAAAAATGATAGTCAAAGTTACCAATGTTACCAGTGCTATTTTTCTTAGTCTTTTCTGTGTATATAATCAAAGTCGTTTCCTCTTAAAAAAAAAAAAAAAAGGTGGGGGGAGGGATCGTGTAGTGTTGGACCCACGTTTTTTTCCACATGGTGTCTCGTCTCTCCCCATCGCTGATATGGCATTTTTAAAGGTTGGTCATCCCAGTGACTGGAGGTCCCATTCCTGAGCCCACTGTTTGCTCAGCTCTGCGCTGGTGGCAGGTTGGCTGCGACCCTGTGAGCTCAGAGCTGTGACTAGGCCTGACCTGCAGAGGGAGAGGTAACTTGCCCAGACTCCAAGTGGCCGCAAGGGTGTCTCTGACTCCAGAGCCTATGTTTGGGCCACTCATGGGGAAGGACATCCCAGCCCCCCTTTTCTGTTGTCACAAACAGTGCGGCACGGAGCAGCCTCAGGGCCGAGTGTCCTCTTCTGGGCTTTATCCCCAGCCCTCAGCTCAGAGCAGGTGCCCAGCAAACGGCTCTTGAGAAGCTAGTGGCAGAGACGGGGGACCAGCGGAAGCCTCTCGGAGGAGGCTGCGTTGTGATGTCGAAGGCAGGTGTTCAACAGCCTGGGAAGCTTGGGCAGCACGTCAGGAGGAGGCTGGGAAGGGAGGAAGATGCTGCATGCCAGGGTTGGGGATTTCCTGGGTCACATGTCTCCAGAAGCTCCTTGTGGCCCCAAGCTTCGGCCAGGAGAGAGAGCCCAGGCCAGGCGAGGGGCTGGCATGCAAGGGATACGGGAGGAAGGAGAGAGGTGAAGCCGCCTCTGTGGGCCCAGGGTCTCTCCCAGACACGGCCCCCTGCCGGCAGCCCCTGGCACCTTGCCGTGGGTCTCCCGAGCAGGTCCTGGCCTGCCCTGGTCCTGCAGTGCGGTCTTAAGCAAGTTGTTCTCCTCTGATCCCTGGCTGCTGTGTGTAGCGTGGCCTGCGTGACTGCAGCCATTAATCCTGGTGTGTCTCAGGAGCCATTTGTGAGAAGACCAAGGCTTCCTGCCTCCTGGCTCTTGCTGCCCTTGGGTGTGGCGCTCCACTACCCAGACACGCAAACTGGGCAGCAGCAGGGGCGGTCACCTGGGGAGCAGGTGTGTGACTTGCTTGCCCAGGGCTCGGTATTTACAGCAGTGCCGCCTCCCCTGTCCTCACCCACCTGGGCCTCTCTCCCCGGTCTCCACGGAGGGTGGGTCTGCAGGGGGAGTGTGCCCTAACCCCAGCCACGGTGAGCCAGCCCAGGCTAGATTCTGCCTTTGCTCCCTCTCTGCTGTGTGGCCTGGGGCCAATCCCTCCCCGTCACTGGATGGTGGGGTGAGGACTGGACAGTGTGTGGACAGGGAAGGCTGGGTGAACGGAGATGGGATCGTTGCCTCTCAGGTGGCCAGGCAGCTGCAGGAGGCTCTGCTGAGGAGCCGGAGGCTGGGGTCCGTGGCCAACTGGCACTCACAGGCTGAGGGGGCTGTAGGTGGGTCAGGAGTCAGCCTCACTTTACCCCATCCACCCAACCCTTCACTGCCCCACGCGGTCCAGTCCTGTCTCCTCATCCATCCAGGTCTTTCTTGATCCCTTCTGCCCACTGCGCCCTGTGGGGTTCTGACCACGGCTTTCTTTACCAGCTCGCGGCTTGGGCACCCACAGCTTGCTCTAGCATCTCCTGAGTTCCTGTCCCACTCACCACCCACATGTGCCAGGGCCTGTTGGGGGACCTTATGTCTCCCAGGATCCTGCTCCCTGATCTGCAAACCCCAGACCCGTCCCAAGCTCCCACACTGATGGGCAGCCCCACGGGCAGCTGCAAGTTAGCTCTTCTGTCCAAGGAGAAGGCGCCCGGGCAGCAGCTTAGCTCCTGTGTGCTGGCCACTGTGCCGGGCGCTGAGGATGCCACGGGAGTGTTCCCGGCCGGGGGTGGAAGCTGCGTGTGCAAGGGAAGAGGCAAGAGGCTGTACTGCGAGTGGGGTTGGGGCCAGGCCAGGCAGGCTCGGAGACAGTCGCCCGCATTACCCCTGAGCCTCGGCCACTTCTTGTGTTCTCTGCGCATGGTACCCACCCTCCCACGGGCCCACCCCTGCGGTTGGAGCAGCTGTCTCCCCAGGCGGGGCCCCAAGGCTTCACAGCCTGCTGCAGCCTGCTCACTATGGACCTGACCCTCGTGGTTGTGCATCCTCCCTGGTCACTGTCACATGGGGGGAGGACTGTGGCCCCTTCACAGTGGCCTCCCTGGGATGGCTTCCTGCATTGGACTTTTAAACTGAGCCTCCTCTCCCCCACGCCTGATCTTGGTCCTGACTCCACCTTTCTCAGGTGAGACTGGAAGCTGTGTCTGGGCCTCATTTTCTGGCTACAGGTCACATACTCCCTCCTTCTCGAGCAGTAGCTATTTGCTCCTATTCAAGGCTCCAAACATCCGCACCGGATGGAGAGAGGCAGTGGCAGCGGCGGCCTCCTGCCCCAGCCCCGCAACCCCAGAACTAGGGCCCAAGCCCTTCCGGGGATTGGCCGTGGGCCACCCTGCCAGGCCCGGGTCACAGGAAAGTGTCCATCATCAGCTGGGCTGCAGGCGGCACAGACAGTGCTGGGCTGTACTGGCCTCCTGCCGCTGCGGGGTAAGGGAGGCTGGGAGACAGCACCGAGAGATCCCTTTATCCCCGGAGCAGGCCAGGCCTGCACAGCCCTGGCCTTGTGCAGGCTGCCAGGGTCTTAGGCCCTCACAGGCCCCCAGACGCCTGGTGGGGGCATAGGGCAGGACACGCTCCAGGGCCCTAGAGGTAAAGTTCACCTGCTGAGAAAGGGAGAGGGAGATCCCCCCGACACCTGGAAGATTCGTCTAGGCCTGCTGAGCCATCGGGGTGTCAGAGCCCTGCTCCCCCCTGCCCCCCTCCCCAGCCCAGGACACGTGGAAACCCAACTGCCTCTTGCCCCTCTGTGGAGGCAGGCCTGCTGTGCTGGAGAGGAGGCCAGGGGAGGGGTGTGTCGGAGAGGCATCGCCACCCGAGCCTGTCCACAGGCGACGTTCCCAGGAACCAGGAAGTGACTGGGGCCACGCTGGCGTGATCACTCTGACCTAAGGGCTGGGATGCACTGAACCCAGACGGGCTTCCTGGCCGGCTGGCAGAAGGCCTGCCAGGCCCTCAGAAGCCACACACAAGCACACAGGCTCTGGGGCTAGGGCCCTGCCCCATGAATCATTCACACATGGTTGCCCGAAGTGGCTCTCTTTGCTCTCAGAACACATCATTTGTTTTGGGGTTGGGGTGAGGGGGTGCAGGGGACCTCACAGCTAGAGATTTGCGCACTGAATTAGCATTGAGGGCTCACTGCCTGTGTTTGGCCTTGAGGGTGGGGCCAGGGAGACTGTCGGGCCTGGGAAGACATAGACCCAGGCAGTCCATATTGGGAGTATTTTCCCCCGGGGCACATTGGGCCAGGATATGTTGGGGAGGGCCGGCAGAAAGTGGGACAGTGGCAGGGGTGGGGGCTGTCCCATAGTACAGATGGGCAAATTGAGGCCAAGAGAAGAAAGAGCATGAGGGGTGGGTGCTTCGGGGAATCAGGCAGCACTGGGGCTCATCTGTGCTCTTCCATTCACACTGTGTGACAGCCGATGACTTCCCTCTGGGATCCTCTGGTTCCTTCATGATGTCTGTTCCGGGGGGTGGTTGTGCAAATCAGGCACAATGAGTCTGCCCGGCGCCTGCCACATACTTGATGTCCACCCCACCGAAGGCGGCACCCGCCCCCAGTGCCCCGCCGCCAGCCCTGCTCAGGCCACCTGCCCCAAAACCCCAACTCTGATCTGCAACTTGGACACCTCTCTAGGGGCTGAGACCCCAGGGTCCCTGCACTGAGCGAAATGATTTCAGTTTTAGGGGGAAATCACAAAAATCTGGGTCTGCACTAACATGGGAGCCACAGACTGCTATCGAAAAGGACTCGTGCAAATTGAGGTATACCGTGTAAAATACACACTGAGTTTCAAAGACTTCGTATGAAAAAAGGATGTAAGGTATCTCAGATTTAACACGGTATTATTAGTTGAAATGATAATATTTTGGATATATTGGGTTAAATAAAGTAGTTTATTAAAATTCATTCCACTT
The DNA here is from genome assembly GCF_028564815.1 of Eubalaena glacialis. Classification (NCBI taxonomy): domain Eukaryota; kingdom Metazoa; phylum Chordata; class Mammalia; order Artiodactyla; family Balaenidae; genus Eubalaena; species Eubalaena glacialis. The sequence goes on from NC_083728.1 coordinate 27,087,184, forward strand.
GTTTTTTTTTTTTTACATTTTTTAACATGGCTACTAGAAAACTGACAATTCCGTAGGTGGCTCGCATTAAGTTTCTGTTGGACAGCGCCGCTCTGGACTCTGAGGGCCTCAGGTGTTGATACCAGCTTCAGGAATGAGTCATAAAAGGGCAGGAAGGTGGATGCTGTGGAATAGAGGTGCTGGGGGTGTTAGGGGGCAGGAGTGGAGCCGGGATGGGGAGCAGGGGCTGGGCCAGGCCTTTGGAACCACAGGGATGGAGCAGGGTAGCGTTCAGGAGGGGCAGCTAGGTGGGCAGCGGGGTCCGAAGGCAGACTGTGGGGCAGATGCCCGGTGTGGCCCCACCGCCCAGGATGGTGGGGTCCCAGTGACACCGCCTCACCCAACTCCTCGGTGTCCCCCGTTTGACCCCAGGGCCCTCTTCCGGGAGGAAGAGCAGGGTAAGCCTGCCAGGAGCCTGATGCTCCTGGGAACTATGCATCATGTCAACACAGCCTGGCCACTGGCCTTTGTCAGAGCGGAGGCCAGCCCTGGCGAGGCGCGCACCCCAAATTCAGAGCAGAGTCAGTGCCCCCGAAATGCAGCCCGAAGCCATGTGGCAGGGGGGAGGAGGGGCTGGCTCTTCCACATCCTGGGGGCCGCCAGGCCACGGTGGGGCTGCGGCTCCAGCACTCTCCCCTCCCCGCCTCATCCGGGCCCATGTCCTGTGTGTGTGAATTATCGACGCCCCCTCCTCTCCCCTGCCTGGAAGCCCGCCGAGGAGGGGGTGCTTCCTGCGGCAGCCCAGCCGCACCTCTGGCCACAGCGGGCAGCCTGCAGCGGGCACTCCGGGCTGGTGGGGCCGTACGCCCGGCCCGTGGTCCCAGGGCCGGTGGACCTTCGCGCTCTTGCCCAGCCCTCCTTGGGAGCCTGCAAGGGTCGCCCCTGGGAGAGGGCGCCGCTGGCTGTGGCCCCAGAGCCCGGTGTGGCGATTGGCGGCTCGCACAGAGCCGGGCTTGTGCGGACTGCGGGGCGCTGGCGCCCACATAAGGGCATTGTTTGCCGAGGTAAAAGGGGTTTTTGTCTCCTTCTGGAGACTGGACAGAAGGAGGAACAATTTCCCCCATTCATCACTAATTCCCCCATTTGAATAGCAGCGCATTGCCCCACGTTACATAGATAGGCACGCAGTCCTTCCCTGCCCATAGGCATTCCGGGCACAGGTGGTGGGCCCTATGTCCTGCCCAGACCGGGGAGCTGCCCTTCGCCGGAGCCAGGGAGGCCTGGTTTTGTGGACATGCTCGGCAGGGGTGCGTTCCCACCACTTCCCCGTGGCCCCGCACTGCACTTGTCCCTGTCACTGCGGTCACAGGCTGGGGGCAGTCCTGTCCTGCTGGCATTGTTCGGGGCTCCGGCCGGCCGGCTGTGGGTGGGGTGCCCACCCTGGAGGGGCCTCCTGCCACAGCTGCACAGATAAGGACCAGGTAGAGACAAGAGGGTCACTTCCAGCTCCGTGTCCCGTGCCTGGAGGCCTGCACCCCCGGAAGCCCCGACTCCTGCACTCCGTGTACTGGGCCCTTGGTGCCCATGGGGCCAGCTGGGTTCTTTCACAGGGTCATAAAGTGTCAGAGCCCAAGAGGGCGTCAGCGGCAACTCCCTAGACTGCAGATAAGAGGAGCCAGGGAGGCGGGCTGTGCCCAAGGTCGGGAGACAGCGCGGCCCCGCACCTGCTCCCCCGGCCCTGCTCCTCGGGCATGGGTTTGCGTGCGTGACTCCCTTAAGTCACATTTTTTTGGAGAGGGTTGGGAGGAGGAAAGAACTAGGAACGGATCAGAACCCAGCTTGCCCCAGCCTGGGATGATGATGTTTCTCCCTCTTCCTTTCCCCACACAGTGCCAGGCAGGTCTCTGGGCCAGGGCTGTGCTGGGCGCTGGGGGAGGGCGGGCCCTGCAGCCAGCCCCTCCTGGGGTTGGGGTGGCCCACAGTGAGGAGAGGGCCGGTGGAGGCTCCGTTCCCTCGGGCCCTCCCAGGGGCAGCACCGTGGATTACTCAGAGACCAAACCAGGCACACGTGATGCAACCTGCCTCCGGCCAGCTTTAGCAGTTAAGGAAATCATTGGCTCCTATAACCAGAAAGTCTAGGGCCTTCTTTGGCTTTGGGCACGGACAGATTTAGGGGGGATTTGTCTGTGCCAGCTTGTCAGCCCTGCCTTCCGGGTGAGGGCCTCCCTGCTGAGTGGGCTCAGCAGCCCCTGGGGTGAGGGGAGGGTCCCTCTTCCCAGTCGTTTCTGCAAAAGCCCCTGGACTGACTTTCATGGGTCGAGCTTGGTCAGATGCCCATCACGGATCGCTGTGATGGGCTGTGCTGACTGGCCGGGCCTGGGGCACATGCTCACCCTGGAAGACTCAGGGTGCCCTCACCAGAGGAAAGGGTGTGGTTTCTGGAGAGGCAGGAATGATCTGGGGCAGCTTACGGGGGCGCTGGGCACAGACCATAGACATAATATGTAAGAAGGTGATAAACACTCTGAAAAAAACGGGTAAAGGGGTCAGCGTGTCAGAGTGGGGGCAGGGAGGTCTTACTGAGAAGGTGACCTTTCAGCAAAGCCCTGGAGGGAAGGGAACTCCGAGTGTCCTGAGAAGAGGGAACAAGGGCAGAGGCCAGGGCACACAGCTGGATGGGGTGACAGCGAGGGTGGGGGGCTGCCAGCAGGGCCCAGCGGGCCTGTGGAGAGTTTGGCTTCAGCTTGGGGGTTTGAACTCAGTCCATGGACTGTGGCCGGGTCATCACCACTGCCTCGGGGGCCTCTGGACGGATACAGCCGCTGCCTCGGGGCCTCTGGACAGATGCAGCCGCTTTTCTTGTCCTCAGCAGCCCTCTGCCCTGCTTTGGTCAGGGGGCTTCAGCCCTTGCCCCAGGGCCTTCTCAGCATTGTCCTTGGAGGCTTCTCCTAGAAAGCCTGCCCTGCCTCCCTTCCTCCCTCCTGCCCAGCACCCACCCTAGTTCCACCCTCCCTGGGGTGAGATCCGCAGCGGGTGGTCCAGAACTGGGGCCTCGATGGGTGCTGCAGTCAGAGAGGGCTTCCCAGAGGAGGAAGGGGTTGCAGGGGGAGGAGGGGGACAGGGATCAAGGGCGAGAAACTCCAAGGCTCTCTCCAGAGCCCAATGTCCTCTAGAACCTTATGTTTCGTTTCTTGCTCCCTAGAGCATGAGCCCCAGGACAGTGACCACCCCCATCTTTTCACCTCAGTGTCGCCAGTGCCCCACACAGGCCTGACACCCAGTAAGTGTTCGAGAAAGGAAGGGACGAGGGCAGGAACAGCATCTTCCCGGCCCTGTCCCTCTCCCACCTCCCCTTGCCGTGCCCACCTCAGATCTGGCACCAAGCTGGGCTCCGAGGGGCCCCCGGAAGCCCACAGTCCAGTCTGGAAAAGCCATGCTCGGGAAGCAAGTGCATTACGAAGTGAGAAGGCCTGGGCGGGGGCAGGGAATCGGGGTTTTTTTTAAGCACCTATTCTTTGTGCCAGGTATTGTCTACACCTTATAAATCCTATTTTACTGACATGGCACCCATTTTGAAAGGAAGTGAAGGGGTGTCTTCAAGGATACACAGCCCTCTGCATTCTGCCTAAAGCCCATGGCCTCCCTCGTCGGCAGGAAGTGGACCCCGGGTTGCAGGCAGCCCGTGAGCAGGTTAAGGGCGGCATGTTGGGGGGTGGGGGGAGGCACTTGTGACTCACCTTTGCCCCAGAGGAGGGCTCTGTGTGTGTCGCTGGCTTTCCCTGACCCCAGATGCAGAGTGGAGGCGGGAGAGGCTTGGCCCCTGGATACATGCGGTGGCAGCAAATGGAGCTTGTAAACTGGAGCCCACTGGCCTACTCAAGGATTTTTGTTTTGTTTTGTTTTGTTTTGGGGGAATTTTTTGTGGTGAAAAATTTTGTGAAACATAAAATTTGCCATTTAACCATTTTTAAGTGTACAACGCAGCAGTGTTAAGTACGTTGACAGTGTTGTGCAACCAGCACACATTATTTCCAAAACAGAGTTTTCATTACTCTAAACAGAAACTCTGTAACCATTAAGCAATAACTCCCCATTTCACCCTTCCCCAGTCCCTGGTGTCCCCTCATATACTTTCAGTCTCTATGAATATGACTATTCTAGATATTGCATGTAAGTGTCCTCATTCAATATCCGTCCTGTTGCTTCTGACTTATTTCACTTAGCGTAACGTTTCCACAGTTCATCCATGTTATAGCATGTATCAGAGTTTCGTTACTTTTTATGGCTGAATAGTATTTCATTGCATAGATAGACCACGTTTTGTTTGTCCGTTTGTCCAGTAAGGTTTTTCAAAATGTGAACAATGTAAGTCAGTCACCAATATTTAAAAATCTGGATATTTACATAATGATGCATATTTCCAGTTTCTTCTAAAAACTTGGAATGCATAGCTACACGAGGTCCGGGCTCCTGGCCTCATGGGTCTCATCTGCCCAGCCACTTCCCCTATCAGACTGAGGTGGCATCTGCCTACTCGGAGGGGCCGTGCCACCATTGGAGCCAGCGCCTGAGGTGCACAGCCCTGGGGGGAAGGTGTTGGCAGCTCAAGAGTCTGGGCCAGCACCCTGGGCTCCTGAGCTGGAGGGCCCTGGGAACACACACACACACACACACACACACACACACACACACACACCCGCGCACACACACACACACACACACACACCTGCGTGTGTCCTCACAGCACCCGAGCCTCCTTCCTGCTCATGCCTGGAGATGCACAGGGCGAGAGGGTCCGTGCTCCCTGGAGGGAATCTGGCCGGGAGGCAGGCAGCCGGGGTGCCACCTCTGGGCCCGTTCCTGGTGTGACGCTGCAGGAGGCCGTCGGCCTGACGCCCATGCTGAGCGTAGTGACGGCCCCCTCTGTGCTTGGTGTGGTGCCCACTGACCCGCCTAGCAACCCCTCCTTCCAGAGGAGGAAGACAAGGCCCTCTGAGGTCGAGCAAGTGGCCTTTTGGGGGTGGTGCCAGGATGTGAAGTCACACCTGCAAGGTGAGCTAAGAATGGGCACTGGCCAGAGCTCAGAGGAGCTCAGACAGTTGGCCAGGACGGGTGTCAGTCCTTGCCCTCCAGCTCCTCGACCCTGGCAGAGACTTCTGAATCCCGGGTGCTGGGGCTTCTCTGGCAACGGGCCCAGCCCTGATGGGGAGGTAGGCAGCTCTCAGGACCGACCCTGAGCCGCAGAAGGAGGCATGAAGTATCCCTCGGAAGGATGGGCACCAGGCTGGGCTCGGGGCTCTGAGTACCTCCTTCCTAGGGACAGTGGAGGAAGGAGGCCTGCTCTGAGAAGGTAGCGTTGAGCCAGGTCTTGAAGGTGGACTGGCATTTACTGAGCTGGAAGCAACATGGCAGGCAGGCAGCAGAGCCCAAGCAGAGGCCTGGAGGTGTGAGGCTTCAGAAGTGGCCCAGTATAGTGGGACCTGGGCTGGGGGAGGCTGCAGAGATCATGGGACCAAGAACACACCCGGCAAGAGTGCCGACTCTTCTTGGGCAGGCTGTGGGAGCGGGAAGGTTAGGGAACAGGGGAGTGATAATTAGACTGGTGCTGGGAAAGGGTGGGGTGAGCGAGGGGAGCTGGGGTGCTGAGGGGGGAGGTCGGCCAAGGAGGCTGGATGGGGTGGGGGTGGGGTGGATGTGGTTTGGCAAGTTGGTGGCCCATTCACTTTCTGTGTGTTTCAGTAATGTGCATCTGTCCCCCCCAGGAGGGCTGGCATCTTGGTCTGGCAAGTTGGTGGCCCATTCACTTTCTGTGTGTTTCAGTAATGTGCATCTGTCCCCCCAGGAGGGCTGGCATCTTGGTCGTAGTCACTACTTTGTTTCTCAGCTTGGGACAGAGCCAGCACGCAGTAGGTGCTCAGTAAATACTACTCATTCCACAAATATCTAGGTTGGTCGCTGGAGACACTGCCAGAAGAAAACCAGACCCATCTGTGATTGAGGAGGAGGGGATGGGCGGTGAGGTTCCAGAGGTAGCAAGGCGGCTAGCCTGGGGACTATGGGATGTAGCTGAGCAAGGCGGGGGGATCTTTGGGGTGGCTTTGAGTAGAGCCTGGAGCTGCCCTGCAGGAGGTTGGAGAGAGCAGTGACTGCCCAGAGGAAGAGGGGGAGAAGGAGGGGCATCCTGGCCCAGGGGACCTGCGGCAGCCAAGGGGGAGGGGTGCCATGGCGCGGAGGCCTTTCCCATCCCCCTCTGCCCTGGGCCCTGGCTGCTTGATGGGCAGCCCGGCCCCGCCCCTGGGCAGCCGGGAGGCCAGTGATTGGTTGGCGAGCTAGAGCCGCTTGGTCGCCATGGGGACGCTCCGGAGGTGCGCGTGCCCAGTGCCCAGCACCAGGAACTAAATCTTCATAATCTGCCGGCTGGGAGGGTGGGGGTGGGGTCGTGCGCGACCCTGGCCTGGGGGAGGGGGTGGCCTGGGAGGCGGTCAGGGCTCACAGTGGCCGCCCCTCCCCCACCCACTCTGGTTGCAGGTGCAGAGCCGCTTGGGCACCTGGGCGCCACCAGGAACCACGCGGTACTCACCTGACAGTGACCCCGGGATCTTGAGCGTTGCTTGGGCCTCTGCCTTCTCAGCTGATCAAGCAGGAGGCTGGGGCAGGGTGGGGGAAAGGGGCCTGGAATTTATCTGAAGTGTCTAGCCCCCTAGTTAAAAGTTTGTCCTCCTAGATCCCCCAGCAATGCCGTGCTGTCTGCAGCAGGGGGCGCCCTCCACAGAGCTTTGTTGGGCTGTCACTTCAGGAAAGCAGGGATGGCCCATGAGGTGCCAGGGATGCACCCGCAGCCCTGGCTCTGGGTGTTCAGTGCCATGTGGCCGTGCACCAAGGGCAGATCTCTGTCTGCACAGGCTGCCAGGATTGGCCTGGGCCTGCTTGCTGGAGGGAGTGACTAACTGGGGCAGGGGTGTCACAGTGGACCCATCCTTCCTCAGGCAGAGGATGGAGAAGTTCGAGGGTCTGCTTTGGGGAAGGGGTCCTGTGGGGAGAGGGTGTAAAGGGGCAAGGCAGTGGTGAGCTGGAGGAAGAGGGGGGCACTGGCCAGGCCCCATGCAGCCCCTGGGGTGTCGGAGGACCTCTGGACCTGCAGCAGGCAGGTCAGACTTGAGGCTGCAGCCACTCACTCCCGGGCCCTCCAAGCTGGATATGGCTTTTGTGGGGTGGGGGGCAGGAGGCACACTCCATGGCCGCTCCGCTCCTGATGGCCCCAGTTTCTGGCAGAGGGACCCTGCCCCCACCTCAGGCTGGGGCAAGGCTAGCCTCTTGGCGCCCCCGGCGAGGACGGCAGCGCTCACCTACTGCCCAGGGATGCTCGTGAGGACAACACAGGGCAAGTACCCCCTGTGGCTGCCGTGGCCACGTACCTGGTGGGGGGGGGTATCTTAGGGGACAGTGGGTGCTGAGGTGGGGCCTCACACCCAGGCCTCTTGTTTCAGACGACTCCTCTTCCGAGAGCGGCAGCGGCAATGGCTCCTCCACCCTGAACCCGTCCACCTCGAGCAGCACACAGGGAGACCCCGCCTTCCCCGAGATGAATGGCAATGGCACCGTGGCCCCCGTGGACTTCACCGCCACCGCTGAGGATCAGCCCATCAACCTTTGCGACAAGCTCCCGCAGGGCTCAGCGCTCGGCACGCCCTCCTACCCCTCCGACGCCGATGGACTGCGGAGCCGCGTCAAGTACGGGGTGAAGACCACCCCCGAGGTGTGTGGGGCTGCGGGCTGCTGGCCCGCCGGAGCTATGAGCCTCTGCCGCGCCCGTACACGGCAGGGTTGTGCGGGGCTGACGTGAAATCACGCGTACCGGGGTTGTGACACCAAGTCAGGGTGGTAGCCTTGGCTGCTCTGCCATCATTTTCCTGGGGAGGCTCTGGAATGGGAGACCGCTCAGTTGACCTCGAGCAAGGCCCTCACTTCTCTCAGCCTGCACCCCCATCTGTGAAGTGGGGTTGTTGGCCTCTGCCTTGGTGGACGTTGTGGGTGACGTGTGGCCTGGCCCCCTCTGCCTCCAAAACAGAGTCTGCTGTGAGGAACAGCAGCAAGTGGGCTACATTCAGCACAGAGGCCCAAGGCCTCATGCTTTCTGGCTACTCTGCATGCCTGTCCCCATTGTACAGATGGTGCAGAAAAAAGGTGAGGCCTTTGTTTGTGGCCCCAGGGATGTGGATGTGTGAAACTCAATAGACCAGGCTAATGGGGGGCGGAGAGGTGCCCCACCATTTGGCGCTCCCCTCCCCCTCCCCTGTTGCTTCCGAAAGCCATCTCCGGGCCACTGAGGTCTCCTGCAGCAGTGCAGTGCGGCATGGGGGGCGGGAGCTCTCCTGGGGGGTGTTTTCTTCTGCCCGGGCTAGGGGGGCCAGAGGTGCCTTCTCAGAGCTCTACACTCCTGGGCTGCAGCCACGGGCCCCTGCACAGGTTCCTTTCCCTCCCAGGGCCTGTTTTCTCTTCTGCAGAGGGTGTGGGGTGGGTGCCAGTGCTGGCTTCCAATGACGTGTCTCGTGGGAAGGTTCTGTACAAATGAACGGGTGTTCAGTCATCGCTGTGTGTCTGAGCCCAGGCTGCGGGGCAGGTACTGGCCAGAGCACTGTCTTCCCTTCTTTGACTGGGTCCCGGGGCAGGCACAGCTGCTGCCTCGGCAGGCAGAGAGCCAGAGGGCGTGAGTTTGCCACTGTGGCCTCAGGCCACGTGTGTGGACCATGGAAGTGAGATGGGAGCATGAGCGCCACCGATAGCTCTTCTGTCTCCTCTGACGCTGGCAGAGGATTGGCCAAAGAGCACCTGGGAATGTGACTTGCCCAAGGCGCCTTTGACCCTCGGTTGCGAGTCTGACACAGCCCAGTGGGAGGCCAGAGGACCTGGGTGTCCCTTTCCCCTTCAGAGTCTATGTGTGGATCAAGAGATGGGCACGAGGCCAGGGACCCTGGGAGGGCCGACCCCGGTGGGTGTGGTCACGTGGAGGCTGGTGGTGGCAGCTACCGTGGGGCAGGGCACCAATCAGTATCTGTCTTTATACGTTTGTCAGCAAGAGCTGTATGCCGTCTGGGCCGCTATGTGGCCACGTTGCAGGGTGTGATCTGCGGCTGTTTGTTTCCTGGGCCTGACTGCCTACTAGATGCCCACCTCCTTGAGGGCAGGGACCGTGTCTCCAGGACACTGCTAGTCAGGGTACCACTGAGTGAAGTCAGGACTCGCCAAAGCCTCAAACTTTCTAAAAGGCAAATGACAGTGGTCCTCAGGGAGCCTTCCCAGAGCACGTGTGGCAGGGGGCAGGAGACCGGATGGGAACTGAGCAGTAAAGGATGAAGAAGATGGAAAAAGCAGAGAGGAGAGTGGGGAAGTGCATTCCCAGGAGAGCTGGGGAAGGGTCTTGTTCCAGGAGGGGCTCAGGGGGTGGGTCCCTTCTTTACTGCAGGACAGGTGACTGCCCAGTGGACTGTGCCTGGTTGCCTCTCCCCTTTCTACACACGCTCTGCATCGGGGCTGACGGTGACTTCCAGGGGTGGAGGCAGACAGGAGAAGCCCAGCCCGGGAGCTGCGGGGTTGCCCTTTTGCCTGATGGGCCTGTCTCTTTGGCTGGTTCTCTCCCAGCCCATCTGTTCCTCATCCCCGACAGACAGCACACTCACTGCTTTTGTGACAGCTCGGTTGTCAACTCAGGGTTGCAGCCCCTTGGGGACCAGGGAGGAAAACCCCGAAGCCAGAACAGATCTTGGCACAAGCAGGAGAGGCTGGCTGGTGGCGGGAAGGAGCCCTTTCTGTGTTTGCATTTCCCTCGTGTGATGAGGCACGTCCTGGCGTGGGCACTGCCGCCGAGTAAACCACTATCCCCTCCACTGAAGTCCTCCAGGGCGCCAGGCCTCTGCATGTGTGGTTGTGGGCAGTCCTTCCTATAGCCGCCCAGGGAGGGGTGGCAGCATCGCTGTCCCCGTGTCACAGGGGAAAGGAGCAGAAGGAAAGTGACTTGCTCAGGGCCTTGCAGCGGGGCTCACGTGGCAGCTGGGTGTGCTCGCCGCGCCTGCCCCCACGCTCACCGTGGCCTGACCCTCTGCCCCCCCGGCCCTCTCTCAGTCCCCCCCCTACAGCTCGGGGAGCTACGACTCCATCAAAACCGAGGTCAGTGGCTGCCCTGAGGACCTGACGGTGGGCCGGGCCCCCACAGCAGATGACGACGACGATGACCACGACGACCATGAGGACAATGACAAGATGAATGACTCCGAGGGCATGGACCCTGAGCGCCTCAAGGCCTTCAACGTGAGCGCCCGCCCGGGACGGCCGGCTGGGGCGGGGGCTCAGCTGGGCCAGCCCTTCCCACAGCCTGTGTCTCCTGCAGATGTTCGTGCGTCTCTTTGTGGACGAGAACCTGGACCGCATGGTGCCCATCTCCAAGCAGCCCAAGGAGAAGATCCAGGCCATCATCGAGTCCTGCAGCCGGCAGTTCCCTGAGTTCCAGGAGCGGGCCCGCAAGCGCATCCGCACGTACCTCAAGTCCTGCCGGCGCATGAAGAAGAACGGCATGGAGATGGTGAGCCCCAGGCTCCCCGCACCCTCCCGGCCGCCCGGGCGCTTTTCCCACAGCCCTCTCAATACCCCTGGAAGCAGGCGTTGTGGCCCCTGGTTCACAGAGGAGCCCAAAGCCCAGTGCTGCCCTGCCCACCTCTAGGGCAGGGTCTCTGCGCCCTAACACTGGCTGCATCCCCATTCTGCCTGCAGACCAGACCCACACCTCCCCACCTGACCTCGGCCATGGCAGAAAACATCCTGGCAGCTGCCTGTGAGAGCGAGACGAGAAAAGCAGCCAAAAGGATGCGCCTGGAGATCTACCAGTCCTCTCAGGTGCCTGCTCGCTGCCAGCCACTGGGAGGGTGTCCTCAGCCATCCCGCAGATACTACCACGGCCCCTGGGTGCAGAGGGAGCAGGGAGGGCATCCTCAGATGGGAGATGGAGATGCTGGGGGGAGGGGGGCGGTGGGGGGGAGTCAGAGGAGCCCAGACACAAAGGTCTTGCAGACCTAGGAAGGGAATCTGGACTTCATCCCGAGCCCTGAGAGTGTCTTCAGCCGGGCAGGGACAGATTAACTCTGCCATGAAGATAGATGAGCAGATGGGTGGCTGGGGGAGGCCCTGGGCAAGGCAGCCACGGGGAGAGGCAGAGTCCTGCAGGTCCCGCGCCGGGTCCCAGCAAATCTGGGGCCACCAGCCACCCCCGTCCAGGAACCGTGGTCAGGGCTTGCTGCGCCTGTGGTTCCCCAGCGCCTGCCTCCCGCTCTGCAGGACGAGCCCATAGCCCTGGACAAGCAGCACTCCCGGGACTCCGCAGCCATCACCCACTCCACCTACTCACTGCCAGCCTCCTCCTACTCCCAGGACCCTGTGTACGTCAACGGTGGCCTGAACTACAGTTACCGTGGTTACGGGGCCTTGGGCAGCAACCTGCAGCCCCCTGCCTCCCTCCAAACAGGAAATCACAGTAATGGTGAGTGCGGGACACCAGGCTCTGCGGCTCCCTGACCAGCCGCCTTGGGAAGGGGGCGGGGCAGGCGGGGAAGCAGCAGAGGCAGGCCGGGAAAGTGACTCCTTGGCACAGGGACCCTCCCCATCTCATAATCTTAGCCAGTTCTTAGCTTGGAAGGCAAGGTTAAAACGAACAGCCTTCCACTCCTTTCTGGCCTCCCCGGAGGCTTGCTGGGCCTCTCCCTGGTCCCCTGCCGCTGCCCCACTCCCACCTCCACGGGCCACTGTGAGCAGAGTCCCAGCCAAGGCCCTGCTCTTCACCTGAGTTGAGCCTCTCCACACCCTCGTCTCACCCAAAATGACCAAGTCTCAGTGAGACGGTCGCTGGCCCAGGTCTTGCAGAGTTGATAGCAGAGCCAGGATTTGGTCCCAGGCAGGTCACCTCCCTCTCCAGGCCACCACTTAGGACCTCACTTGTGAGATGAAGGTTCTTTTTTTGAAAAGCATTTCTTAATTTTTAAAAAACATTTATTTATTTTATTTTATTTATTTTTGGCTGCGTTGGGTCTTCGTTGCTGTGCGTGGGCTTTCTCTAGTTGCAGCGAGCAGGGACTACTCTTCGTTGCGGTGCGTGGGCTTCTCCTTGCGGTGGCTTCTCTTGTTGCAGAGCACGGGCTCTAGGCACGTGGGCTTCAGTAGTTGTGGCACACGGGCTCAGTAGTTGTGGCTCACAGCTCTAGAGCGCAGGCTCAGTGGTTGTGGCGCACGGGCTTAGTTGCTCCGTGGCATGTGGGATCTTCCCAGACCAGGGCTCGAACCTGTGTCCCCTGCATTGGCAGGCGGATTCTTAACCACTGCGCCACCAGGGAAGCCCCGAGATGACGGTTCTTTCACCTGGGAGCAGGGCCCCAGCCCTTTCTGCTGCACTGTGGGGCCCCATCTAGGTCACCTGGGGCAGTGGTTAGCTGTCTGTCCCCCACTCTAACCCCAGGAGCTGGTGATTCCCTAGGTGCCCCCTGTAACTCTGCCCAGGTGACTCTGATGCAGACGGAACACAGGCCAATATTGGAGAAACAGTCCCCAAAAGATAGAAACCTCCCCATGGAGCTAGGTGCTGCCCTGAGTGCGGACCTCAGGCCCTTTCACGCTGAGGCCTGGGTGGCAGGTGCGGCAGGGGAAGAGCGGGTTCCCCCGGTGGAGGGCAGCCTGGCGGCCTCCGGGAGCTGGTGGGGTCAGGTGGCGGTGATCCCAGGGCCTCTTGAGCCAGGCATCTGGATTTAGTTCTGTGTGCAGCGGGAGCCACAGATAGGCTTTAACCAAAGGAGGCTATGAACTGTGCTGTCTGCCCTTGTGGTGAGATTTTAATGGGTAGTACAGGAGGCAGAAGCAGTGTGCTTTGGGGGTCATTCAGAGGCGAGAGGAAAGGCTGGGGGTGACAGCAAGTTCCTGCTCGACGAGTAGGTTAGAGGAAGGTGCCGCCCGCAGGCCAGGGAATTCTGGTTCTAGGTCTTGGCTGCACGTGCCTGAGAATTCCTCTCAGGCCCTTGTCCTTGGCCATGGGAGACCCCTTACTGTTCCTGGGCAGCGATGGAGGCAGCTGGTCCCTACCCATGGCAGAAAGCCCAGACACCCTCGCTCACCTTGCCCCCCACCACCGGCAAGTACGTGCGGGTCCCTGGAAGATTCCTGCCTGGGCTTAACTTCTCATCCTTTCCTAATGCCTCTTAACCTAAAATAAGAGGCTGCCTGGCCCTAATCCCTGAGGCTGAGGCCAGAGTGGCCAGCTGCAGCAGGGGTGAAATGGCTGTCCCAGGCGGGCTGCTTTCCTTCCAGGAAGGAGCACGATCTGACAGCCCTGCTGAGTGGGGACCCTGGTAGAGTGTGTCTGGAGACAGGTGCGGGGTGGGAAGTTAGAGCCCCCCCTGTTGCGCATGGGGAGAATCCTTCCCAGGGGGCAGGCGATGGTGATAGGCCCCCACCTGGCACCACACAGCAGGGCCTGTCTCGGGCCGCAGCTGCCAGGGCTGCTCCGGCCTCTCTTGAGGGCCAGGCCTGCTGCCCTCCTGCCCTGTTCACACTTGCTGGAGAGGCTTCAAGAAAGGCCACTAGCTCTGCCCCTGTACCTCAGTCTCCCTGGTTGCTTAGAAGTGGGTGGTGAGGTCACGGAGGCCGAGATCTGCTCGCTGACCTCCTGCCTGGGGCAGTGGCGTCCTGTGAGCACTGGGTTTGGGTCCAGCAGTTGGAAGAACACCACGGGCAGTCCCAGTCCCACTGCCCTCCCAGCAGCAGCCCTTAAACGAGGGTTCAGTCCATTTGGCACCTTGGTTGGGCAGTCGTGTTGGTGGCTCAGAGCTCCTCACTTAGATCATGGGTGGATCTGGAAATCCAGGTCAGCCCAGATAGATAGACTCAGGCTCTGCCTGTCTTACCTGGGGTGCTGGGCAACTCGCACCCGCTCCGGCCCCTCTAGCAACCACCTGGCTACCTGAGTGGCTGCCTGTAACCAGAGCCCTGGGGGAAGAGACGGAAGGCCTGCTCTGAGCATAGGAGTGAAGAGGACAAGGCTTGGGGGTGGAGGGAGGAAAGAGAGGAAGCCCAGGGCCAGCTCACACCCATGTGGCAGGCGGCTCCGGCCTTCCTCTGCCATCCCCAGCCAGTGTCTGGAGGGGACCAGACCCTGCAGCAGCCGGGAGCCAGCGCAGGCACCCCTGCCTGCTCCCAGACTATCCCAGCAGCCACCCATGTGGGAGCCAGCCACCTGCTTGGCTGCCCTTCCCAGCAGTTCCCAGCCCCAGTCCTTCCTCCTATGTTTCATTTTAACGGACTTCCCTCAACCCTCAATTCCAAGGATGTTCCTTAGCAGGCCAGTTCCCAGGACCTCCTGCTTGACATCCCTGTTCTCTGATGAGAGAAGAAATAACCCCATGTGACAGACTGTCCCATCTTAGATTCCAACTTCCTTCCCCATTTGGGGGCTGCACCAGCTTCCTTTTAGCAGTAGTCGAGTTTCCACAATTTCTCCCAAGATGTTACTTCTGGTCTATGTGTCTCCAGTGACAAGAGCTTGTCCATCTCTGTAGCAGCATAAAAACTGCCACTATAGGGAGTTCCCTGGTGGCCTAGTGGTTAGGATTCCGGGCTCTCACTGCCATGGCCCAGGTTCAGCGCCTGGTCAGGGAACTGAGATCCTGCAAGACTCATGGCGCGGCCAAAAAAAAAAGAAAGAACGAAAGCTGCCACTGTAGGTGCAATAATGATTCAAACTGGCTGTCAGAACCAGTGGGGTAGTGGGGAGCTGGCTGGTAACTGAGAACTGCCTCACACACCCATGTACGATGATCTCTGCTTATGGGGGTTGGGGGCTGGGCAGGGCACAGGGAGACGGACCTAGTTGGGTCACAGAAGGCCTCCCAAGCAAGCTTCCGCTCCCACACCGCCAGATCCTCTCCTTTGGCGGTTTTCTTGCTGAACACCTCGAAAGAATGCTCCAATTCCAGGAGCTTCTGTGTCTCCTGGAAGCCCTTTCCCAGTGGGCCTCCCGTAGGCTGAGCATCCCGAGCCGCGCTGAGGGGTTCACCGGCGTGGCTCAGCCCCAGGGCCAGGGGCCCAGGGAAGTTAGGAATCGCCCATGGCGGGGCCGAGCAGGCCGCCAGTCTGGGCTCGCTGACTCCAGAGCCACGGCGCACCCCACAGAGCCGTTTGGGAAAGGTGGAGGGGAGACCAGGCCTGGTGGCCCCAGCACACACCCCCAGTGTGTTTCGGTAAGACTGCAGGCTCCCTCTTTGTTGCCACCGTTCAAGGGCAAAGGGGAGGTGATTTCTCTAGAGGGCCCCTCTGGGTCCTGTCTGACCTTCCGACCTTCACACACCCACCCTACGCTCTCCCGTCCCAGCAGCATTAATCTTCCACCTTGCTTGGGCACAAGAGAACTTCTCAAAGGCAAGGGGCTTCGAGGTGCTGCAGCCCACCAGGAGGAGGCTCAGCCCCCAGCACCTCCCTCCACCTGCCCCTCCAGCCGCTCTCCAGCAGGGCGCGCTCTGTCTGGCCGCTCCAGCCCCGGCCTCTTTCCCAGGCCCAAGCAGGGCAGCCCAGGGCAGCCAGCCTCTTTCTTGCTCTTCCCCGGCGGCGGCGGCGGCGGTGGCGGTTGAGAAGCCCCTTCCTTGTCTCATGAGGCGCACACATGGGTGCTTCTTTTCCTGGCCTTCTGGGGCTGCACTCTGGGCTCTGTCTGTACAGATTGCTGTCCCCCTCGGGGGCGTCGGACCCCCACCTACCGGCAGTGTCTTAGCCGCCCCCTCCCCCGCCAGCTCGAGGCCGCCTCCTCACCCGGAGACCAGAGCCCAGAGCGCGGAGGCCTGACAGTCCTCAGAGAGCAGCCGAGGTGCGATGAGTGCCAGGGAGCTGGCATCAGAGTGCTGCCCGGCCCGAGGCCAAAGCCTCCCCCCGACCCCAACGCAGGATCACCCTCGGGCTTAACAGAGAACCCCACGTCTTGTCTGCAGGCCCCCTTCTAAGCACTAGGGGTACAACCGTGGAGACAGACGAGGGCCTCGGGCCCCCAGGATAGGGGAAAGGGTGCCCCTCCTCACCCTGGCTCCCCTCCTCGCAGGGCCCACGGACCTCAGCATGAAAGGCGGGGCCTCCACCACCTCCACCACGCCCACGCCCACGCCCTCCAGCAACAGCACCAGCCGGACCATGCCCACTGCCCAGCTCAGCCCCACCGAGATCAGTGCCGTGCGGCAGCTCATCGCCGGCTACCGGGAGTCCGCCGCCTTCCTGCTGCGCTCAGCAGATGAACTGGAAAACCTCATTTTACAGCAGAACTGACCCAGCAGCACGTGGAGTGCACTACCCTAGGGAAGGAGGCTCTCCCAGCCCCGGACCGGCTTCCCGCCTCACCAGTTGGTACCTTTTGTTTTTTGAAAGAGGTGGATGCAAAAGAGCTGTTTCTAGCCACACTCCAAGCGCCTGAGACTCTGGGCACAAGGACACTTTTTTTTGGAATCTCACCACACGGGTGCTCTGACCTGCTTGGAAGAGGCCAACGGGGCAGCTTTGGAAGGGCTGGGGCTCCCCCTGACAAGGCGCTGGGGCCGCAGCTCTATTTAGAATCATCTTCGTGGACCCTGATGTTAGAATCCCACCCCCAGATAATTACCTTTCAAGTCTTAGGTGAGCAGAATTGCATATTTATTGAGAAAAACAAAGTGGACCCTTTCTTCCTCTCCCCTTAGTAATTTATTTTTCTGAAAATGGATTCTTTTGTGTTTGTACAGATTGCCAGTCTGTGTCTGTCTGATCAGAAGGATGTATCCCTGTGACCTAACATTCCATATCACTACACTGGCGCGGGCTGGGGGCCGGCAGGGCTGGGGGCAGCGGGGGCGCCGGGCTGGCTGGCCCTCTGAGCGCCCAGCCCCGCCAAGCAGGAGGACCTCACCCACACCCACTGCAGAGCAAAGACAAACAAAAGCGGCTCCCCCTCCCCCATCCCACAGACGCCCCAGTCACACGGTCACCCGTATTCTACCTCACACTCCAGCGTGGGCTTTTCCAGGATGTGCCCTGAGCCTGTTCTGAACGGCTGTCTCCCACCTCCCCCACCCAGTGTGTCTGCCTGGGAGGTAAGTCCAGAGGGGAGGCCAGGAGCTGGAGCCCAGGGAGGACCTCGGCCCTCGCGAGCAGCCGCTGGCCGTCCCCTGGCCCGGGCGCTTGACAGGACAGAGTGCTGGGGCACGGCAGCCGGCCAGCTGGGCCCTTGCCCTCACCCTGCCCCCAGGGAGCCAGGTCTGAACACTTCTCCGCACAGGCTCTGGCCCCTCGGACACCCGCCGGGAAGGGCCCCCGACCCCACCCCACCCCCTCGTTTCTGCAGGGTGCGCCCCTGGCTGTCAGGAAAGGCAACTGCGAGCTCCCGGGTGGACCGCAGCTCCCGTCCCCTGCCCCCGTGGCTGGAGGAAAGGGACCATCAGCAGAAGTGGAGAAGCCACCTGGGTTCTCCTAGGAGCAGCCCTTCTGCAGGGGCCAGTCCTGGAAGAAACCC
Source organism: Eubalaena glacialis (assembly GCF_028564815.1). NCBI lineage: Eukaryota > Metazoa > Chordata > Mammalia > Artiodactyla > Balaenidae > Eubalaena > Eubalaena glacialis. Next base: position 27,104,714 of record NC_083728.1, read on the forward strand.
ATAATCCCTGGAGTGTGAAAAAGGGCAAAAAGAAAAGGCTGGCCTGGTTTCCTTCCTCCCCGATAGGCACTTCCTCTTGCTCAGTGCAATACCTACCAGTGCTGCTAAAACCAGGGATTTGCCCAGACCTCACAAGGCCCACAGGGCCTCTCCATGCAACACTCCGTAGCCATGACAGCAGCCCTCTGCTGCCCGCCCCTGCCCGGAGCTGGCAGAAGCCCTCTGTTGCCTTTCCGCCCTCAGAGCAAAGAGGTCCCAGGGGAGCCAGGGCCGAGGGGACCCTAGGGTCGAGAGCCGCTCGACCCCAAAGCAGGCACCCCCTTCCCAAACCAGCTTTTCTGCAGCCAACTGCCTCCCGGCACTGTGGCAGACCACCCTCAGGAGGGGTGGTGAGGGGGCTCCAGCGTGGATGCCTCCCCCTCCTCGGATCCACGACTGAGCTACGGGCCCCGGATCCAGAAAGTCGGAAGGGCAGGGGGTCCTGCCCCCTGCTTGCTTCCAGCCCCGAGAGGTTGAGGGTGGCCTTTGCTCTCCCAAGTGGCCTCCAGCACCCCACGCAGCCACACCACCTCTGCCTTCCATCTGACCAGTCCCCAGGCTCCAGCCAGGGCCGGGACGCCAAGACCCGCCGTCAGCACAGCACAAGCTCCAGTGCCCGAGGCCGCTCCCACCCCCCAGCGTCCACACAGTCCCGCCCCCATCTGCTCAGTACTACTCCCGGACGTTTGAATTTGTGTAAATATTTATTTTTGTGTGTGAACAATACTACAAAAAGTAATCAGTAGATCTTTTGCAAAATGTTACCCCAGGCAATTTGTGAAAATCTTAATGTTGAAAACTGGCACAGACAATCGCCGCCTTAGAATTCTTGACATCAACTGCTTCACATGTCATTTCTCCTCCCGGAGGCAGTACCCAAGCCAGGCACAAATGGTTAGCTTTTCTGAACACACAGGAGTGAGAAAGACTGGGGAAGGGGCTTCTGCCACTACCCGCACAAGGGATTAGATCTGAAGCTCCGTATAAGCTACAGTGTGAAGTGTTTTTCTGAGTCAAGCTTGTCCTAACTAACTGACCACCTTCAGCGGCCTTAGCACCGCGATAAGAGTGTATGTAGGTTCAGTGTGCTTCAAAGAGAAAGGAAGCAAATGATGATAGTGGTTCAAGGTCCACTGGGGCTCCCAGAGCCCCTCCAGGACAGTGGATCCCGTCACGTTGACCCCACCTCTTGGGTGGGCTCCTTCCTAGTGAAGCTGCACATGAAGCCCTCGTGACAGCAGAATCAGGAGCAAGTTACTGTGTGGAAACAGGATTCCATTAGCTAGTCCAGTCAGGGAACTTGTTCAGTTTTGCTTTTGTTTTAAAAGATGCAGCGTCAACCCCATCCCTCTCCTCCGGACTTGGAGAAGCACCAAAGAGCTGGCTCTGCTGAACCCAGCTCGCTGCTGTCCCCCCTCACCCCAGGGACTGCCTTCTCCTAAAGGGAGCGTCCAAAGCCCTGCCCCACAGCCAGTTCTTACGGAGGGCCTCAGGGCACAAATTGATCATTTGGGATCCTACGTTTAAGAGGTAATGCAAGAATAGAATATACCAGTTCCAGAGTCTTTGCAGGGGGCTAATCCCACAAGGTTAGAATCAGAGGAGAAATGGGAATTTGGTCTTAGTGGTGGATCATCTGGTAGACCAGTGAGAGTACAACCCATCTAAAACTCATTTTACCGTCACCACTCAGTTTATGCCCAAGGACAGTGTTGAGGGGGAGGGGGACCGGCAGGGGGTTGGAAGGTTTCAGAAGATTTCAAACAGGTGGAACCCAGCCATCCCTATTCCCAAGGGCCACTTATGACTCCAGGGGTGGTTATAGGATTAATTACCAGTTCATTTTCAAAATGCTGCTTTGAACTCAGAGGGTTGATACTTTTAATTTGTAATTTTTTGTAAAACTTTTTACAAGATAGTAAAGTATTTCACCAGAATACCAGTTTCAATCCGTCCATGGTCTGATTTTTATATAATTTAGTGGTGCTTTAGAAACTTTGTTTTTGTTGTTTATGAGCTAAACAGCTCAGTCCTTTTTCGCCTGTATCTACCTAAGACCAATGTGAACCTTTGTATTTTTGCTCCTAATTTTGGACTCAGTGAAAGTGTACTGTTTACATGTACAGATGCCCCGGTCCCTGTGTGTCCTGCAAGACTCGCTCCTGAGGAGGAAGGTGCACCTCAAAGCTCATCTGCTTAGCAAAGCCACAAAACAAAAACCTCTCACTTTTTACCTATGTTTCCACCTAAAAACAAAAACAAAAAACCTACACCACACAGAACGCAGATTTGCTGAAGAATACTTTTCTAAGCTCAGAAAAATCTCCATGCGGCAGATGGCCCATATGCCTCTGTCATATGGTCCATTTAGGAGCAGGGCTCAGAAGGGAGACTTCCTTTCGGCTGCAGGTGGGAAACTGCGTGGACTCATGAAAAGTGAAAGTAGGACTTGGCTGCAGAGCCGGGGGTGGATATAGCTCTTCTCCTGACAGCCTGGGAATGGGAAGGTCACGTTGACTCATGGGAGCTTCAGGGTGAAGCCACCCAAGATTTAGGGACAACCCGAGAGGTTTCCAATCCCCTGGCATAATTTAGACACGTTGGGGAAGAGCGCAAGTTCCCTACCTGAGATGAGTTTTAAGACTTTCCAATGCAGATGGTATAAGCATTTCTTCAGGGTCCCCTGGAGGCAGCTCATTCATGAGGCATCACCTCTGGGGATGGGCAGGGGGCTCCAGACAGTAAGCATATGGCACTTAAGACAAACAGCAGATGGCACCAACTTTTAAAGATGACTCTTTATTACTTAATCAATGGCTTCACCTCTAAATTATATTTTTACAGATATGCACCTATGCAACTTAACGTGGCTCTTCTAAGCAGGTGAGGACTTCCTCCTCAATGCTCTATAAAAATTATTTGTGTTCTATATAGTGAGTTTTTCCAGTAAATGTGGCTTAATATTTTAATTCTTAGAATGTGTCTTCTCTATGTGATGCAACTAAATTCTGTTTTGTTTGTGGAATGACTAGCACAGGCCAACTCCCTCTCCCCTCACTTAACAAAAGACCAATGAGCTGTTAATCGAGCTGTTATCTCCATGGTATTACTTGCTAAATGCACTGATTTCATAAGTATGTGGAATCCTTTTTCTTTTGAATCTGTATATCATATATAAGACTGAATCTACTTAATAAACACTGAATAACAAACTGAATGCTTTATTTCCACTGTGTCCTCTCAACAGCAGCACTGCCAGCCAGTTCTGTTCCCTCCAACTCTAGTCTGGCACTGAAACACCATTCTACCAGTAGATTCCACCTTTTTTTAAAAAATTAATTTATTTATATACTTATTATTTTTGGCTGCGTTGGGTCTTTGTTGCTGCCCACGGGCTTTCTCTTCGTTGCGGTGCGCGGGCTTCTCACTGTGGTGGCTTCTCTTGTTGCGGAGCACGGGCTCTAGGCACGGCACGTGGGCTTCAGCAGTTGTGGCTCGCGGGCTCTAGAGCGCAGGCTCAGTAGTCGTGGCGCTCGGGCTTAGTTGCTCTGTGGCATGTGGGATCTTCCCGGACCAGGGCTCGAACCCCGTGTCCCCTGCGTTGGCAGGCAGATTCTTAACCACTGCGCCACCACGGAAGTCCCAGATTCCACCTTTGCCTAGCCAATAAGCTAGCACACAGAAGGTCCTTGGTAGATTTTCTTGAACAAATGAACTTGTCACTTTTTTTGGCGCCTCACCCTTCAGAAAGGGAAGGAAATGGACCTTTCCTGGTCCTTGTCAGGTGCCCAGCACAGGCGCACATCATTTTGAAATCTCACCGTTGCCTTCCCAGGGAGGTGCTCTAGCCCCGCTTACAGATGAGAAAGAGGGCACGCCGGGTGCACACCTCGCCTGGATTCAGCCAGCGCCCAAGCAAGGTCTTAAATGCAGCTGTTTCCCTGCAAATCGCCCTCTTTCCACTCCCGTCCGCCCAGGGCGCAGCTCTTCTGAGACTGAAACCAAACTCAGGCGGCTGGGAAAACCGAGGAAACACCATCCCTGGTCCTGAACCGTCAGGACTTGACACTCCATTCGACCCAACACCTGGGATGCCCTTGAAGGAAACAAAAGGGCTGCTTTTTTTTTTTTCCAAAGACGTTTACTTGTGTGCAGACTTTTTTTCATCCTGCATTCAATTTAGGTTAAACTTTAAGGAAAACTTTCACGAATGTGACTGGGGCCAAACCTGATTATCAGGAGTTTAAAAACAATTCTGTGTGAGTTAAAAGCATAAATGTAACTGTTAACAATTGCTTGTATATACACACACCCACACACACTATGTGGCAGTCATTAAACGTTTATTTTTTTTGTAATGGCAGAAGAATCTCTTTTTTTTTAAATGAAATTCTGTGCAGTAGCCAAATATATTAAACAGGTAAAGGGAGAGGGGCCAACAGTTTGAAAGCGCTGCCCCGCGGGAGTCTACATACCCTGGGGCTGAGATTCGTAAGAAGAGGAGCAGGTACAGTCAAAGCAGAAGGTGGCACTTCATCTTCTCAGATGAAGGTAGGGACCCAGAGCAGCAAATCCTCAGTGATGCCATGACAGTGCCTGTCCCACCAAAACTACCACTGCTGAGAATCACCAAGGGACCACGAACTCCCCCACCTGGGACAACACAGCCAGAGCCCAGGCCCACGGCACACGGTCCTCGCTGGCCCAATGGAAAGTACTCACCTCCAGCCGAAGCCGCAGCCAGCCGCAGGGACACTGGGATCCAAGGAGGAAGAGCTTGTGGACAGAGAAGGGCTGCTTGGTCCCATCCCGGCTTCTTTAAATGGAGCTCCAGACCACCGGTGTTAAGTGTAGAGGACAACATCAAAGGGGACACCCCCATGGAACAGTGAGATCAAGGCTACGCAGTGACCGAGCAGGCGGCGAAGCTCAGCTTACTCGGTGAGGGGGAGGGGAGACCATGCCTGTAACGCACTTTTAAATCTAAATGCACTAGTGAAGGTCAGTAGCTACAGACTGAAGGAGAATCCTTTGCAAAGTCCTCTCTCCCCTCTTTTGTATAAACCCAGATTTTATTAGGTTTATTATCAGTCAGGGGGTTCTTCAGTGAGGGGCTCCAGCTGCCAGCGGGGCGGAGGGGGGGCTCTTAAACCATCTGAAATAATACAACTTTGTGTGTGTGTGCGCGCGTGTGTGCGCGCACGCGCGTGTGCACGTTCCTGCGGGGAGAGGGTCCAGAGCTCCCACTGGACTCTCAAAGGAGCCCGTGTTCCCAGAAAAGTTAAGAATCACTGCACTGACAGCTGTATTTTTGTTACTGTCATCCTTACAGAGCTTCCGTCTACACCTTTTGGTTGTTAGAGATGTTCATTCCAGGCTTTCAAAATGATGCACAAAGAGGAAGCACAGGGCGCTGTCACCATTTGGTTTCAAGTATTAACCTCCAGGGTCACAGAGCCTACCCTCTCCATCACTTTAAATGGCACACACACACACACAAGGGCAACACAGCCCGTGCTGCCTCCTCTCAGGGCACAAGGCAGACAGACGCTTTGGGCTTTGGTCCCCGAGGCCGGAGGGACGTGGCTACTCTGTTGAGTGTACACACACACACACACACACACGCGCGCGCGCGCGCACACACCTATCTCAAGCAGGGTCTGACTTCCTCATGAGCAGGTAGGACATGAAACAAACGGGTGACACTGTGCCTGGCCAGTAAGACAGCACACTTTCCAGATTCTGAAACAGTCGATTTCCTTGTCCTTTGGGCCATGAGTAAAATAAGCCTCTCCTGCCAAGTACTCAGTCTCTAAACCCAGGACTATGCACTCAACTGTAGTGAGAGGCTGAAAGTCAGACATCCACTCAGCTCGCACCAGCCCTCAGCGTGCCACACGGGCCCCCCTCTCCACGGCTCCTCCCTGGGGTGAGGGTCAAGCAGACGACAGGAGCCATACTGATCTCTCCTGTAAGTCTCGGTCCCATGCGAGCTAACAGGATGGAGGACTTCCTATGCGCCACACACTATGACTTTATGCAGTAGCAACTCTCAGCCCAAATCAGCGATGAGAAAGTTGCCAGGGGCTTAGTGACTTACCCCAACCACTGAGCTGGCAAGTAGCCAGGCCCCCACTCTAACCCAGCGCACGTTCCACCTCCCTGCTGAGACGCAGTTGGCAACGTCAGGTCCCAGCCTTGGCTTCCCACGCATTCTAAGCTCCTGCAGAAGTAACTGGGCAAACAGATTGCATGACATGAAGGCGCATGTACACCTCACCACCACCAGGCAGTTACCCAGGCACCACAGAGCCACCTGACCACGACTTCTCCCCCCGCACCTCAATCAAATCGCAGCACCGCAAAACTACAGCTCGCACTGCCCCAAAACATGTTCCAACGCGCGTAAAATCTACTTTCTCCAGTTCACGGGGAACAAATGAATGGATACGTACTTTAATTAATCTTTAAAGTCAACCCCTGCAGTCTGCCATCCACTCAGGCTCGTCAACCAACATCAGACCCCATTTCGGGCCGGCCCCTCCCTCACTGCTGCTGGTCACCCTCCCCCGAGATCATCCGCCAGGAGGAATCCCTCGGGCAACCTCAGTCTCAGCAAGGCGGTTGGGATGAGCGCTGTGGAGGGACGTCACAGTTCACGGCTTTGATTCACGGGCGAAAAGGACCCCCATCGGCTTCATTAGATTTTGCTCCAGTCCACACGGTGGATAAATGGGTAAGTTCGCCACGTCGCGCTCAGTCTGATGAAGACCAGCAACACTGACAAGTCGCACCTTTGGAACCAACGTCTCAAAAGAACTCCACACACTAGAAAATCAGCTCCAGCGCCGAGGTGAAGTGAGCCGGGGTCTGCCTCCCAACCCAACCTTCCTCCCAGCCCACCAGGGCGGCCGCAGAAGATGACCGAGACCACATGTGCAGGTTGTACAGGTTTATTTTTCCAAGACCACAGAGACATACAAGAGCAGTGCTTTCCCTGGCGGACCAGTTTCCAACTGTCCCCTAGGGTGGCCCCAAAGGTCACAGCAGAAGAAGAGGGTCAAACACGCTTGTGCCTCTGCTCCCTGTCTTTGGTAAACAGACTCTTGAAGTTGACAACCTGGACTTGGCCAATACTGCATTTAAATCACCACCACACCTTTGCCAACTTCCCACTCATGCTTCAGATGACAGAAATGCCACAATGGATGAAAAGTGGGGGAAAGAAAAGACCTTTCAGATGACATGAGACTTGCTGAAGTCATACCAATTTTACAGCTCACACAGATGCACTCACACAGGGAGACCTAAGTTCAACAAGGAAGATGCTCAACTCACAAGTCGAGGTACAAGAAATAAGGCAGGAAGCAGGGTGAGGTGACACAGCTATGGAGACATCTACTTGCTGGAAACGTGCTGGGAGAGACGCTGGCAGCTGGCATAGCTGTTTCTTCCTTAACCTGCTGTCAAAAGTATGTCCAGTGGAGCCCTGTGGCCCCAGGAAAGCGTGGTCCCAGGTACAGCCGACAGGTGGGGAGCCCGGAGCCAGGTCCAGAAGGCCCACCTGGGGGCTGCCCAGGGCACTCACCCTTGAATCCAGAAGCACGTGACACTGGTGGTGGTGATTTGTCACACACGGCAGCGAGCCGCCAGTGAAGGTCGGAGGAGAAGAGATGAGGAGCGAGACGCATTCGCCCAGCAGCGAGCAGCCGGGCTGCCCGTGGCTCTGCAACTGCAGCAGGTCCACCGGCTGACCGGTGACAGGGCACCGGGCCAACTGGCAGGTCCCAAGTCAATCACTCCACCCCTCACGTCGGGCAGCACAGCACGCAGTGGCTCTGACACAGGTGGAGAGAAGTCAATTACACCACTTTAATGCAATGATGCCGAAGACGTAATATAAGGGAGAGTCGTTCGTGTTCTCTGTACAATACATCCATTTACAGAATCGGCCAGTACTGTGTACAACATATAAATACATGATAAAACATTAGAGGTGCATAGAGCATACTTACAGAAGCCAGAAGTTCACTTTATACATCCAAGAGTAAAGAGTTAAAAATATAAAAATAAGAAAAACACACTGCTTTGAAATGTAAAATGACTTTCACATACACAGGTGCGTGGAGATGCCCACTCCCACAGAGTCCAAAGTGACGGAGAGGGTGTCGAGCAGACAAATTCACCTGCCAAACGTCTGGACACCTGACTTACAAGGAGGAAAGACAATCCTATGCCCGACCCATTGTCCAAGCAGGTCTATTCAAGGTTCCGAAAGCTCCTGCGGGCCAGTGGATTATTCGGAGACAGGCAAGTCCCAAACTGGCTTCAGCAACAGAACCAAAGGTCAAACTGGCTCCATCAACTGGCAAATGACTGTGACCCTGAGGTCAGCAGGTTCTTAAGCCCCCTGGTGGGCACTGCTGGGAGTTGCTTTAACCCTGTGCTGGCTTCTTCCCCATCAACTCCCTGAGGAGCAGCGGGAGGAAAGACGGCAGGGAGGGGGCAGTGGAAGACTGACATTTCTACTCAGTTCGGGTAGGTTAGTCCCCTTGGTGGAGAACACAACCTTCTTGCTTCAGCTTCAAGTCCCTCTGAGTCTCAAGGAGGCTGCCCACGCCGCACCAGGCTCTGTCTGTGTGACAAGAGCTCGGGCTGGCCGGCCAGCCTTGGGCAACCCAGCAACCTGCCCTGCAGGAAACCCTTCCAGCAAAACCAGAAGGCTGACAAGTGGCCGAGGGGCTTTAGCACTACAGATTTTAGGGAGAGGCAAGAGAACTCTTGCCTAGAGAGACAGAGTCTATTTTTATCAATGATATTCTGTATACAGATTTAAGATCCGTCATTATCAAAATACACACACTAAATATACAACTTTTCCCATGGCCATAATTTATTATCTCACCACAAGGCACAATACACAGAGCTTTGAGGGTCCAATACAGTCATCGTGACAGAACGCACCACAGCCCTGGCACATGATCATGGCTTTCAGGCTGCACGCACACTGGAGTGAGATGCTTTCCACCGTGCTGCTGTCGGTGAACATCTGCAAGGAAAGTGATGCGCTGTGGCTTGCACCAAAGTTTGCTTTGTGGCTCAGCTGCACCACACTTCCGGCAAGGCCTTTGGGAAAGGTGGGGGAGCCGGAGGAATAATTAAAGCTGGTGGAACTTAGTTGGAGTTTGGAAAGCTTCCCATAAAATGCCTGTTTGATGTTGAGCTGGGAGGGGATGGAAGAAGGCTCCAGAGGCTGACTGAGCCCTTTCCCAGGCTCTCGGGGTAATTTCCAGAAGGGCAAATCAAGGACAAAGGGCATCCCTTGCAAGTGATCCACCAGCTCCCGAGGACTAGGCCCCGCTACATTTCTGTTCTCTGCATTCGCCTTGAGAGGCCCCCCACCAAAAGTCTTCTCGCTCTTGATGCTGCCAACAGAGGCAGGCGGTGGCTTTGGAGCCCAGTCTTCCCTGGCAGTCTGTACCCCACCAGACACAGAGTTTTTGCTTGGCCCCGACTTCCTGCTGGGAAAATCGGGAGGGGCATCAGCACGCAGAGGCGTTGGCTCCACAGGCCGGGGGCACTGAAGGGCTGTAGCCTCGTTTTTGGAGCCAAAGAGCTTCTTCCCTTGGCCTCCAGCAGTGTTCTGATCACCCAGGGCCCGACCTGCCTGATCGGGACCCGAGGAGACCACATTTACAGATGAGAAACAAGGAGCTCTCGAGGTAGTGAGATTTCCCGGACTCGTGCCTGGGGCAGCACTTGAATTACTGCACTGGGACAGGTCACCAGCTTCCTTCTGATCTTCAAAACTAAAGGGAGAGAGTTGCTCTTTGGAATCCACTTCTTCTACTTTCCCAGAGGCAGCCATTGGATTTGTCACCGGATATAGGGAGTCTAAACTCAGGGCGTGCTTGGAAATCTTTGGGGGCGCTCCAGGAGCCTGGGCGGCCTCCAGCCTGGCGAGGCCGGTGCTTGCTTCACGGCTCTCAGGTAGAAGAGACTCCTTCGAAGCTCTTAAAGAACTGGGACTGCTACTGCCAACCTCACAACTGCTTTCCCCAGGGTCTTGCAAAGATCCCATACGCAGGGAGCCGCCACGGCTCTGCTCTGTCGTAAGTGGGAGTCGTGGGGATTCGGGTTTGCTGCCACCGTGGGCTGGACGAAGAACCTTCTCTAGGGGCAAGCTGCCCTGCAGCAACTGCATCACGAGGGGGTTAGTGGCCTCCACCGAGGACGCGAGCCTGCCCAGGGACACAGGCCTCGGCTGGTACTCGGTACTGGCCAGTAACAGGGAGTCCGGGATCTTCTGGGGAACCGCACATACTCGAGACACCCAGCTCTGTGGAGCAACCATCCCGTCTGTCCTTGTGACCAGACTCAGGTCACCGTTCACCTTGGAGAGTGAGGTGGAGCGGTTCCAAATGTGTTTCTCACCCTGCTCCACCTCTGAGGACCTCTTCGGCACTGCAGCTTCACTAGGCTCGGCCTCAGTGCTGTCCTCAGAGAAGTGGCCTTCAAAGTCAGAGGCTGTGTCTGTGGACTCGCTGTGAGGACTCAGCGCTTCAGAGTCTCCACTGATTTTCAGCTTTTCACCTTCCAGCTGTCTGCAGTCATGGCCGGTGCTGGCAACGCACCCTGGAGATGGCACTGTCCAGAGTGAAGCCAAGTTGTCGGGGGGATCCAGACCCTCCTCAGCTGTCAACCCCCCAGGCGACGCTGGAATGAGGGGAGCAGCTTTCTCCCACTCCTCTCCAACCTGCGGCTTAACAGATGGGACGTCTTCTCTGGAGTCAGGTTCAGGCTGTCCCACTGCCTTGTCATTTGACAGGCCAGGCATCCAAGGAGCAGCACCAGCAGAGACGGGAGCCTCGGTTTTCAAGTTTTCTTGTCTAGTAGCACTTTCCCTCATGGGTGGGCCCGAGTCACCAAGTCCTGATTCGTCATCAAATGGTCTGTCCTGCAGGGAACCGGCCAATGATGGTTCAGGGATGGGACTGGGGGTCACATTCACAGGATCCTTCACGGTGGGATTACTGTCACTGTCTAGAGCCTGGCCGGTTCCTTCTTCTAATCCAACATCCCCCGCTAGAGCCTGAACAGGACTGTTCTCCAGGGGGATGGTGGGTCCTCGCTCCTCATTACCCCTTTCCCAGGAAGTGGTACCAGACCCACATTCAGTTCTACCTCCCAGATGCAACGCAGGCTGCTCAACTAATCGCTCAGGTGCCGGGGTTTTGGAGGGCAGTGGGGGTAAAGCCGGGCATGGCTGGTCCCCAGTGGGAGCAATGGGGAGTCGGGAAGCATCTTCCAGCCCGCTTCTGAGGCCATCTGGAACCCTCTGTTGTGGGTAGCTCTTCTCCTTTCTGAGAGAAGCCAGGTCCTCTCTCCTGGCTCTGGACACAGCAGTTCCAGGATGGACATGCTCCCCATTTAGAGGACAAGGCGGCAGTAGTTGTGTTCGCTGTAGATCTGACGCACACTCTCCAGGGGTACCTGGGGCTCCCCTGGGCTCAGGGTGGCCACAGGCCTCACCACCATCACCACTGCCGATGCCTCTGCCACCTCCCTCATCGGTGGCCCCGCCGCCACCTCCACCCGGGCCACCCCCCCCTCCGATGGCAGTGGTGGCCGCCTCTCGATGGCAGTGGTGGCCTCTCGCCCCTCGGACCTGCAGAGCACGGGCTTTAATGTCTGCAAGGGTCCTGGTGCCAGTCCAGCCCCGGCAGGAGGACTCTGTGATGGGGACGATGCGGGGGCATATCTGGTAAGTGGGCTGACCTTTAACCACCCAGGGTGGTTTGATACGTGAAAGTTGAATCTGCAAGAGAAAAATAAGAAAAGTTTTAATTGACTGAGCGCTCTGACCTAGGAACTGTAAAGCTAAATCGCGACCCTAGTAGCTTAGAGGTCACGGCCTAGAGAATCAAATCATTTTCCTTAAAAATGAAATAATCATGGTAAAATGGCTGTCCAAGACACCACACCATTCTGAGAAGATTCTGCTCAAGGGCTGTTATATGCCACACTTCTAAATTTAATTTCTGGTGGGACTGTGTGAGTCACTACACAAAAAATCTACCACCACCTAATAAAAGATTTTAAAACCCCAAAGGATTCTGACCTCTAGAGATAACTTCAACAGAGTGAACAACCAAGTGAGGAAGAAAAGAACCTTATCCCCCTGATACTCAAGTCAGTCTCAAGAACGCCTCTCATACAGAGAGCTCTACACTCCCACATAATTAACACAAGGGCTCAGGGGGCTTTCTGTCCCTGCAAAGGAGCCCCACTAATCTCCCGTCCCTCAAAGGGGCCTGGGCTCAGGGCAGCCAGGATCAAACAGCCTCCTACCCGGATGGGCGGGACTTTGGGCTCCTCTTTGGTGGGCTGTGGCTTTTCGGTGTGAACACTTTCAATTGTGTTACGAAAGGACTGACGATCTTCAAGCCGGGGCTTCTTTTCGGGAAAGGATGCAGAGGCCGCCTGCTCAAAGGATTTCCTCTTCTGATCCTTGGGTTCCTGATCCACGGTCTCCTGAGGCAAGCTGGGAATTCTGTCTGGAGCCGTGGAGACACGTGCCAGGTCGTCTGGATCGGGCTGGATCCGGGAAGCCACAGTTTCCACCGGGAATTCGGAACTCTCTGGGTTGGGTGCTGTGGAGGATGTGCCAGGCAGGTGGGGACCGCCCACCCCTGCTGCATCGGTCTTAGCCTCCCCATCCTTGTACAGGGGGATGTCTGGTGCCACAGACTGTGTGTCTTTAGCAACCTCTGCTTGTTCTGGCTCCTGTTTTTTGTACAGATTCCTTCGGGCTCTGGTTCGGAGATCTGGCCGAGAGCGTTTCTTGAAATGCCCATCTCGCTGCCGGGTGGCCGGGCCACGCTGCAGTCGTGTTGATTCTCCCGAGACACGCAAGTCACTCTTGATTTCAACCTCCTCCTGGCCCACATTCTGCTGCAATGACTCTTCTTTGCTTAAACCCAATCTGCAAACCAAACTCACATTATCAGTTACAGGGCAGGGAGGGCACATCCACTATGAATAATATACACCCAAATATTAGATCTCTCAGAACAAAATAAATCTGCATGGTATGTAACACTAACCACAGAAAAACCTATGTTAGCTTCCCCATGAATGGCATTAAGCTAAATGAGAGTCACTGTAATCTCCACATTCCTGGGTGACACAGCAAGTATGCATGGCTTTGAGAACACCTGCCTCTGTCCCCCCAGAAACCACACTAGGACTCACAGCACCAAGGGCCTTACTTCTGTCCATAGTAGTCTTCGAAGAACTTTTCTTTCCATTGTTCCACCTTCTTTTCCTTCTCCATTTCCTGTCGTATCCTGACTTGCATCTCATGAGTGAATTCGCCTAGAGAGAAACAAAACTCTTCAAGTGGTGCATTAAGGATATTAAGGTCTGTCTTAGGAAAAGCCAAATCTTGCAGTTCTACCATGAGAGGAGTTTTCAAAATAACATGTGACTTTGGTGAGCTTGGAAATCATTTTTTTAACCCTCACTATCTTCCTCACACTGGCTCCTGTCTCCCCCAGAGGATCTTTCACATCGTGCTCTTATTCAGGACAGAACTAACACACCTATTATAAGGGAAATTTATTCTTCCCTCAGGTAATCAGTCCTTCAACAGCAAACAACACATTGATCAAAAAAGCAGAACAAAAATAAATAAACAAGAGAATCGTTCTTACTCCATGCGCAGAAAAAAGTTAACACAGCAGGCTCAGACAGGCCTGCTGACAAGGTGGGCCTCTGGCTGACATCTGGAACCTTGGATTTCAGGAGGGTCCCACCCCATAACTGACAGGGAATGGCTCACTGTGCCTGAACAGTTGAAGCAAACCAGATGGTTTATGGCGAATACCTGCTTTCCTTTGGGGAATCTGGAATTTGGGTTTGGGTCAGAGGCTTCCTACATGATCAGCTCCCAATAAAAACCATAGGCACCAAGTCCTTGACGAGCTTCCCAGCAGACTACACTTCACACGTGCGGTCACAACTCCTTGCTGAGGGAACTGAGCACATCCTGTGGGACGCCACCGGGAGAGGACCTCGGAAGTGTGCGCCTGGTTTCCCTGGACTACACCCCGGACGTCTTTCCCCTTTTTGCTAATTTTGTTCTGTATTCTTTCACTGAAATAAATTACAGCCATTGAGTACAACTACATGCTGTGTCCTGTGAGTCCTCCTAGCAAATCATTGAACCTGGAGGGGAGTCTTGGAGACCTCCCAGTGCACTTCCCACATAGCTTCCCCACAAAATTGAACTACGAGAAGCTAACAATCACTCCAAGTGGCAACATCTAAAAAGACAGAGCGCCTGGTGGAACTTACCGAGTAGGTCAATGCCATGCTTACTGGAAAGAATAGGAGTTTATAGTTTTAATGATGAAGAGGCAATGCAGATGAATATATACACAGAAAATAGTGAAAGCCCAAATACTCTTGCACCTTCTTTAGAGCTATGGGGCACATTAACATCCACCACGTCTATTAGAGGAAAGCCTGCCTTATACTAAATAATGCCCCTTGGAAAAAAAAGAAAAAGACTGTTGAAAAATGAGTATTTGGGTTTTGGGTTTTAAATACCAGGAGACAAGTGACACCACACATGGCAGGCATCTTCCAAGCCGCTGGGACGAGAACGTTTACTCACCATCAGCCAGGCGTTCCCGCCAGCTCTGAGCCGCGTGGGTGAAAAACTCGTTGTTCAGTGCACTGCTGCTGAGACGCAACAGGCCATCAGTCCCCACCTGGAAGGATCAAGGCAAAAAAAACAATAAAGAAACTTAGAAAGAGAACAGAAGCTAGCCCAGAGAGAGCAAAGAGGAAGCCACCCATCTGTACCTGTCTGTCCACTTCAGGCAGGAGGAAGAGGAGCTGCTGCTGGAAGTGGGACGGCAGGGCATGGAAGGTCCGAGAGTTGATCAGGGCCCGGAGGTTGGTGTTGACGAGAATGGACCCAGGCGTCTCAAAGTCTATCTCTTCCCCTCTGTTGCGCTTCATTTGACCTGTGATTTTTCAAGCAGTAGGAAGCAAAATGTAGATTTTCAGCTTCTTAAACCAAAAAAGCAAATGCCAACTGAGGGAAAACTTTGGTGGCAGCACTCAAGCTACCCAGAACTTATCTGCACACAATGAGCTCAATCATCCAGTCTACCCTACCCTATCGGCTACCATCAAACCTAAGAGAACACTTGGGCTTGCATCGTCTCAGACAAGACCCAGTGGCACGCTGTGTCACAGCCTGAAGGGACACTCTTCCCACAGAAAACCAGGCAAGGGGCAGGCTCTGAGCTTCCCTCCAAAGCTGGAGAAGAGGCTCCACAAAGCCAGTGGGAGAACGAGGGAAGTCTAAAAGTGAATCCGGTTAGCGTCCTACAGAAAAATCTGCAGAAGTCTTCTGTGAATGGGCTGGAGAGGTCTGACCTCCAGGCAGAAAGGTGCTAAGGGTTGTTTAAAGCCCACTGCAATGTCAATACCTCTCACAAAAGCCTCAGCAAATGGAATAGAGACCTGTGAGGCTTTAAGACTGAGCAAGGCTGATGAGCTGGAGAGCCTACAAGACAGCAAACCTAGCTGCCACTTGGGTGATGGTTTATTCTAATTTTCAGAAGCCAAGGTTAGTCTTCTTAATGATTTCATGTGGCCCATCTACAAAAACCCAGCATGTGGGCTTTGAGAAATAAATCTGGAAATAGCAAACAGCATACTAGCCTTGCAAATAGCCCTACTGCGGGTGGGAGGTGCACACTACTGAATTTGTCTGCATAGCCCAAATTCAGCATAGGCTTCCACCCCATATACTAACTAGGTTATAAAAAAGGGCATCTGACAGAGACTGCAGACGTTGAGAACAAACTTGGCAGGATGCTACCGAAGAAAGAAAACAAATGTTGGAATTCTTCACTGAGACACTCAGAAGCAATTTTCACTCACTTGAGCACTCACTAAGCAGTATCAAGGCAGGCACAGGCTAGGCCCTTACAGGGACATACAAGGAGCAATGTGGCACCATCTCTGCCCAAAGGGAGTTCTCTCAGTCTAGCAGAGAAAAATCTATATGTGACATAACCAAAATACAAGGTAAAAACCAACAAAAAATAGAGGGCCACCTGAGAAGTAAAAATAAACTGTAAAGGAGTGGAGTAGAAGACATCATCTTCTCTCTAGGCCTGCAGGGGCCCCCTTACAGGCAGAGAAATGAGTGCCAAGCCACCTACCTGTGGCCGGCTTCCGGAAGCCTCTCAGGAGCGGGGCAGGGTCCCGGGCGACCTCGGCCTGGCCACGAATAGCAGCGTTGCCCAGGGCCAGAGAGCCACTGCTGCTGCTGGACGGGCTGCCGCTCTCGCCATCGGCGTGGCGGCCTGAGAACCCTGAAGGCACAGCATTCCACCGGTCAAAAGCATCACACGCCGCGCCCACGGCTCTCAGACAAGCTTACTTCTCCCAGCTCTCCCTGAGATGCTGCCAGCAACACCGGTGCTTCCATGGCCCAGCCCTGGGCCGTCAGAGATCACCATCTCCTGGTCTGGCTTTAAATTATCACGTAAGAATGCCAAACCGCCATCTTAGTTTGCACTGTATCTTTTACAAAGCACCTGCACACGCCTTCACGGGACCCTCACAAATGCCCCGTGAGGCCAGGGGAAGGGCGCCCAGCAGAGCCCATGCCGGAAGCTAGGTCGGGTCTCACCGCCACGGCGTGTTGCCTGCCAGAGGAGGGTTCCTGACTCTACTGGCACGGCACTACCTAGGCCAAGAGCTGCTGCCAGAGGGAGGCAGGTCCCCAGGACCTGAAGAAGAAGCATCACAATCACGAGTTTACACATACCTGATGCAGATTCCACGTGGGCCCCGTTTACCTTCAGAGGAGTCAGGACAACTCGAGGCAGCATCACCCCGGTCTTCTTCTTCTGCTTGTTTGCCTATTTTCCCAGAGGGGATACAAAAGGAGCCTGAGTCACCTGCAGGCCACAACAGCTGTCCCTCTCGACCATGTCTCCCTCACTGTCTTGTAAAACAGAGTTAGTGTTCAACCAGCACGGGCAGGTAATGCCAATAATAGCAATGACTCATTCTACTGAGCCAGGTGCCGGCCACTGTGCCAAGCATCACCCCACACTGAAAAGAATGTGTTGCTCTCCCCACTTTACAGGTAAGGAATTTGCCCAAAGCTAGTGAGTGGTGGGGCTGCAATTCAAACTGATGACTCCCAAGCTCATGTTCTCCCCACTCTGTTATACTTCTCCCTGAATGTTCCCAGGTTTTTCATAAATACAGACAAAATTATCCATCCATGGTAAAGAGAAAAAACAAATTGCTCTGCTCTCAGATCTACTACCCACTTTTCCTATGGCCCACTTTTAAATGGTACTAACAGGTGGAGACCAAAGTGATTTTCTCCACTCTTCAACACGCTCAGTTAACTACAGGAGGAAGAGTCCTGTCTTGTGCCTGCCTCACTTATCCATCCAGCCTAGTCACCGACTCTCCCCCCACCTGTGAGGAAGCTCTGTAGCTGTCCCTGGGATTGGAATGAGGCCGACTCTGAGATTCGGTAGAACAGGAAGCATTAGAAGATGTTTCATCGAGAGAAACTGGAAGAGAGGGAAATAGGGAAATAAAGGTTAGACCCTAGCGACTGCTTGTGGCTCTTCACCCATCTTGTCAAGGGCACTTACCATCATTTTCACCACTCACAGTGCTGGCTTCATTAGACCCACAGCTCTCCACATCAGCTGTGTCCTCTGGCTCCTCTCCCTCCACTGCAGCCGGACTGCGAGACCACTGCAGGGCATCCTTCTGTGACAGCAAGGCACAACTCAGGTGAGCAAAACCCTACAAATCCTACAAGCACAGTAGTCATTCCTAAATGTGTATTGCTTTTGGAGAAGAGGGATTTAGAATATTGATTAAATTCCTATCCCTTTCTAATTGACCTCTTTTTCTCAGAAAGTTCTTCTCATACGTACATTAAGAAAGTTAGAGGGACTTCCCTGGTGGCGCAGTGGTTCAGAATCCACCTGCCAATGCCGGGGACACGGGTTCGATCCCTGGTCCAGGAGGACCCCACATGCCACGGAGCGACTGAGCCCGTGTGCCACAACTACTGAGTCTGAGCTCTAGAACTGCGAGCCACAACTACTGAGCCCACGTGCCTAGAGCCTGTGCTCCGCAACAAGAGAAGGCACCGCAAAATGAGAAGCCCGCACACCGCAACGAAGAGTAGCTCCCGCTCGCCGCAACTAGAGAAAGTCCATGTGCAGCAATGAAGACCCAATGCAGCCAAAAATAAATTAAAAAAAAAAGTTAGATATAATTTTGCATCTAATCATTCATTAAACATTTATGGGGTGCCTCCTATAAACTACACCATGCTAGTTCCGGGCGGCGGGTGGGGTGGGACTAAGGAGGGGAATCAGGGCCCTGCCTTCAAGGAGCTCAAATGAGTAGAGGACAAAGTCCAATCTATAACAATACAAAGCACAGTGATAGAAGGATACAGAGAGAACTGTAGCAGCCCAGAACAGGGAGCATCTAACTCACTGAGCTGGAGAAGAGGGCATGGAGATACAGAAGGGGAATAAGGATCAGGGAGGTAAGGTTTCCAAGGAGATGTGTTGCTTGAGCTGTTTTAAAAGAAGTCAGTAAATAGGCAGATGGGCTGCCAGTGGGGAGGGAGAGGGAGTCTGAGGTAATGTGATGAGCCAATGTGGAAGAACATTCCAAATTCAAAGAAACCATAGACTTCAGTAGGTGTGTGGGAAACTGGATACGTGAGGAGGATAGAGAGACGGCAAGAGGGCTGATGATAATCATGGCACTGTGCTGAGGGATTAAGACTGTGATTTTTTTAGAGTCTGAAGGATGTTAATCAGGAGAATGATCTGAGTTTTAGGAATTTCATTCTGTTAACCATGGGAAGTCTGGAGGCAGAAGAAGAGTTAGACTATGACAGAAATCTATTGAAAAGGATAAAGATCTAAACTAAAGTAAGATAGTGGGAACCAGGCTAGAGTGTAGAGGAGAGTTCCACTCCAAATTTCATCTCCTAACAAATACTTCTTCCAACAGTCTCTGTCGTGGAGTCTCAAAATGAAACTCTACCCATCCCCAAGGAAAACTTAGGAGCTACCTCGAAACCAGGAAGGAGTATGAATGAATATTGGGGGATGGAGAGAGGAGGAGTAGATATAGATTGGGGTGGGGATGTCTTCTTTGAGTAAAAGTGTGTGAAAAAGAGTAGGTAAAATCATATTCTATCACTTAAAAATATGCCAGAAATTTACAAGGAAAATCCACAAAATTCTAACTCATCAATTCCATGGATTCCTTGATCAATTCCATGGATTCCTTGATTCCACTATATAGTAGCCTCCCCTTACCTGAGGGGTTTTTTCACTTTCCACAATCAACCATGGTCGAAAAATATTAAATGGAAAGTAGCAGAAATAAACAACCCATTGGTTTCAAACTGCACGCTGTTCTGAGCAGTGTGCTAAAATCTCACACTGTCCAGCTCCGACCTACCTGGGACGTGGATCATTTGTTTGTCCAGTGTGGCCCACCCATTAGTCACTGAGTGGCCATCTCAGTTATCAGATCGACTGTCATGGTATCACAGCACTTGTGTTCAAGAAACTCTTCACTTTACTTAATAATGGCCCCAAAGGCAAGCGTAGTGGTGCTGTCACTTCTTGCTCTGCCTGATTTATACTTTCTTAGTGTACCTAATATATAAATTAAACTTTATCATAGGTATGTATGTATAGGTAAAAACATAGTATATATAGAGTTAGGTACTATCCACAGTTTCAGGCATCCACTTGGGGTCCTGGAACATATTCCCCCACAGACAATGGGGGACTATTGTATTAAGCCTTCATCAGTTTATTTTCATTAATTTAAGCCAACATCAGGCTGACTTAAATTAATAAAAAAGAAAATGGCTTTTTATATCTTTCTCTCTTTTCCCTACCAACGATAAATGCTCCTCACAGGATCAAAAGCTAAAGAATATTTTTAGTATTAATCTTGCAATTAGGCTTACTGACTGCCATGTTCTTGGAATGATGCAACAAATTTATTCCCTGAATCATACAGGCAAACTAAGACAAAATACTCATTTAATGAAGAAAAGAGGTCTATTACATTGTCAAAACTGACCCCAAAACTCCAGTTCTGGCAAGAGTGTGGGAAAATCACACATACACTGTTGGTGAGAGTAAAAATGGTATAAAAAGGTTTATACACAGCCAGTGGGAAAGTAAACTGTAAGCAAAAATCTAAAAACTGTATATACCTTTTAACCCAACACTTGTAAGACTCACCCAGGATACTATCTTAAAAAGGAGAAAATCAATCGATTGAACTACATTAAAATTAATATCCTCTGTTCAGCAAATGATACCATTAATAGAGTAAAAAGGGCAAGCTACCTACAGAGTTGAAGATGAGATCTGCAATTCATATAACCAATAAAGAATTTGTATCTAGACTGCATACGTCAATAAGAAAAAGGCAACCCAGGGACTTCCCTGGCAGTCTAGTGGTTAGGACTCTGCTTCCACTGAAGGGGGCACGGGTTTGATCCCTAGCTCAGGAACTAAGATGCCGCATGCCACGCGGCACGGCCAAAAAAAAAGAGAGAGAGAAAAAGGCAACCAGTAAGAAAAATAGGCAGACCTGAATTAGGCATTGTACCAAAGAGGATATCCAAATGGCCAACATTCACACGAAAAGGTATTTAACCTCAATAAAGTAAGGAAGACACAAAACAATGCAAATTAAAACCACAATGAGATGACATCACATCCACAAGAATGGCTAAAATTAAAGTTTAACAATACCAAGTAGTGCTAATGAGGATGTGGAACAGGGAACAGGTACACTGAAAATGGATCCAGGCATTTAAGAATGTGGTTTGGCATTATCTGCTACACTTGAAGATACAAACATCCTATAACCCAGCAATGTCAGTCCTAGGTTTGGATTCCCTAGGGAAATACATGCATGTACACATCCAGATGTTCATGACAGCGTCATCTGTAACTTCGGCTATAAACAAAGTGCCCATCAGTAGAATCACTACGTGGATTGACTGATGTATTGATCAATACTCAATAAATGGATATTATACAATAATGAAAAAAAGAACGAACTACAGCTACTCACAACAACATGGATGAACTGTATTGTGCTTATGCAGGAGAATGTCCTTGGATCAATGTATACCCCTTGTGTCCTTTCCCTTATTTTTTTAAATTGAGGTACAATTTACAAAGAGTGAAATGTATACTATCTGATTAGTTTTGACAAATGCGTATCAAGGGACTTCCCTGGTGGTGCAGTGGTTAAGAATCCGCCTGCCAACGCAGGGGACATGGGTTAGAGCCCTGGTCCGGGAAGATCCCACGTGCCGTGGAGCAACTAAGCCCCTGTGCCACAACTACTGAACCTGCAAGCCACAACTACTGAGCCCACATGCCACAACTACTGAAGCCCGCACACCTTGAGCCCGTGCTCCGCAACAAGAGAAGCCACCGCAATGAGAAGCCCATGTACTGCAACAAAGAGTAGCCCCTACTCACTGCAACTAGAGAAAGCCTGCACACAACAACAAAGACCCAACGCAGTCAAAAATGATACCATTTTTGGTATAAATAAAATAAATAATAAATAAATTTATTTTATTTTATTTTTTAATTTAAATTTATTTATTTATTTTTTTGGCTGCATTGGGTCTTCGTTGCTACGCACAGGCTTTCTCTAGTTGCGGCAAGCGGGGGCTACTCTTTGTTGCAGTGTGCGTGGGCTTCTCACTGCAGTGGCTTCTCTTGTTGCGGAGCATGGGCTCTATGTGTGTGGGCTTCAGTAGTTGTGGCATGTGGGCTCAGTAGTTGTGGCTCACAGGCTCTAGAGTGCAGGCTCAGTAGTTGTGGCACACAGGCTTAGTTGCTCCGCGGCATGTGGGATCTTCCCAGACCAGGGCTTGAACCCATGTCCCCTGCATTGGCAGGCGGATTCTTAACCACTGCGCCACCAGGGAAGCCCAATAAGTTTATTTCTAAAAATGCATACCAAGATATAGAACACACCCAACACTCCTAAAAGTTCCCTTGTGCCCCTTCCTAGTCAATCCCCACTCTACACTGCCCCTCCCACCCCACAGAGACAATGGTTGTTCCAATTTCTACCACCAAAAATTATTTTTGCCTACTTTTGTTCTACATGTAAATGCAATCATACAGTAGGTACTCTCTTTTGTCTGGCTTCTTCCACTCAGTCTCATGTCTATGAGAGTCATCCATGCTGCTGCATACATCAGTAGTTCATTACTTGTTATTACAGAGTAGCATTCATATGCAACCATTTGTTTATCTATTCTCCTGTTGAAGGCATTTGGGTAATTTCCAAATTTGGGCTATTATGAACAAAGCTACTCTGAACATTCTTGTACACAGCTTTTATCGACATGTTTTCATTTTTCCTGAGTAAATATCTAAGAATAGAACTGTGGGGGTATAGGATGGATGTTCAACTTTATTTAAAAAAAAAAAAAAAGCCAAAGATTTACACTCCCAACAACACTGTATGAGAGTTCCAGGTGCTCCACATCCTCACCAACATTTGGTGGTATCAGTCTTATTTTAGCCATTCTAATGCAGTGAGTACCTCACTGCGGCTTTAATTTTCATTTTCCTGATGACTAAAGATATTGAGCGCATTTTTATGTGCTTACTGGCCATTCTCATATTTTCCTTTTTGATCAAGTGTTTTTATTTGTTAAAAAAAAAAAAAAAAGGGAATTCCCTGGTGGTCCAGTGGTTAGGACACTTGGCACTCCACTGCAGGGGTCACAGACTCGATCCCTAGTTGGGGAACTAAGATCCTGAAAGCTGCATGGCCAAAAAACCCCAAAAAACCCCAAAAACAACAAAAAAAAAAGAAAAGAGAAGAAAAAGAGTTACTTGTCTTTTTTTACTATAGCTATTCTGAATCATTTTTTATTTTGATAATGGGCATGTATTACCTTTACAAACAAATACATTTTGAACACCTTTATTTGGAAATAATTTCAAATTTAAAGAAAAGCTATAAGAATAAAAATAGTACAAAGAACACCTGCCATATAATTTTTACCCGTGTTCACCTATTAACACAAATAAATGTTTTTAAAATACATAAAATATATTAGTTTGGCAAGGCTACTGGCAAAGAGGCTAGTGATGGGGAAAAAAGCAACCAGCATTAATAAATAAACCCAGATACAATATTTTCCCAAAAGTCAAATGTTTTAAAAAATAAAATGCACTGTAAATACTAGAAGCCCCAAACATGAATAAAATGGAACGCTAAAATTTAAACCGATGAGTTTTAAACCACCCAGGATTAGGTTCACAACTAAAAAACGGTAAGCAAATTTCAGGTATGCCTTTGCTTTCTTTATGGGTCTGACAAACCTATCCTCAGCAAGAAATCTGTACTCTCTTAGAGAAGGCTGATCTGAGGGTCGTTTAATGTATATTATTAAAAACTAAGAATGTACTGACCATTCAACAGTATATTAGAGTTCCTAACCAATGTATAAGAAAAATAAACAAGAAGGAATTAGAAGAAACCAGAGTGTCGTTATTCCAGATAAGTATAATTATCTACATTGAAGATGAAAGGGATTCCGACCTAGTAAGAAATTCAGCAAGGCTGTAAGATTCAAAATCACATTAAAAATGCAAGCGATCCTAACACCAGCAATAAAACCAGCAACTAGAAAATGTAATTTATAACAAAGAATATAAAAGTTACTCTGAGATAAAGCTCACAAAAGAAACAATCATTTTATGAAGAAAACAAAACTTTATCGAGAAAGGTTTAAAACTTAGTAAACGGAGAGCTACACCATGTTCTTGATTAAGAAGACTCAACACTGTAAAGATGTCAACTCTTCTCAAATTGACTTGTAGGTTTAATGAAATTTCAATAAAACTCTCAACCAGATTTTTTTTTTTTTTTGGTAGAACCTGACTGTACAGGGACAAGCAATGGGCCACAAATAAGCCAAGACACTCCTGAAGAACAAGATGAGAGGCTCTGCATTTTTTTTTTTTTTTTAATTAAGCTCTAGTAATGAAGTGAGTAGATTAGCAGTTGCTAGGGGCTAGAGGGAGGGGAGAATAGGAAATGACTGCTAAAGGGTTTCTTTTAAGGGTAATGAAAATGTTCTGGAATTATATAACGGTGATAGTTGCATAAGTTTATGAATATACTAAAAGCCACTGAATTGTACACTTTAAACGGGTAAACTATATGGTCTGTGAGTTACATCCCAAAAAACCTGGATAAAAATTTGCTCACTAAATTTGACAGCTCTGAAAACATGAAAGAATCTAATCAAAATTTATAAAAACCACATAAAAAACATTAAAGTGTATAGAAAGTTTATAGATCAAAAGTTAAAATTCATTTTTAGACAGTGGTCCGTTATGTTTTAACTTTATGTGAATCCTAAAGAAAGATTAAAACTTGTAAAGCAACCTCTGTGTATGCTTGAGAAAAGGCTTTATCCTTTTTTAAAATACTTAATGTAAAAAAAGTTCTTTGAATTTGAAATCCATTTGCATTATCAGAAGCAATTTCAATATTACAGCTGTCAAAGAAAAGAGCTGTTATTTAAAAAATGAACACATTCTTGGAATACAGTTTAAAGACAAGAAATTGTCTGAGATCTCATTAATGACAAAAAAGTAGATTCCATCAACCAGAAAAATTCTCATTTGTGATGTGCCACCCATATCTGCAAACAAAGTTTCTAGCTGATGGTGACCATAGGCCCACGATCCCTCCTCTGAAACCCCTGGGTCTAGATGTGTTTTAGAACTTAGGACTTCTTGAATTTTACAATGGCAATACATCATATTAACACCACCAGCAACCCATAATCAAACACAGTAATATTTTTTGAATTAACATATATGTACATACCAGGTGAAATAAATAGGTTTAAAGTGTCCTTGTCAGTCTAGATCAGAGATTTGCCACCAAATGAGTTTAAGCAAGTCAGGTTTTACTGCCAAGTGAGTTAGGAATAAATTCTGTCAGTTCTCAAAATATTTCGGATTTCCGTATAGTTAATAAGGGGTTACTGGACCATTAAAAAAGCACATGCTTCTTCATAAAATTTTTGAAAAGATTTGGAAGTTTTATAATTCAACTTTTCTCATCACAGATATAACACGTAAAGAAAATGTAATGAAATATTTTTGAGCCCCACACAGCACCTCCAAATCACCTCCATTTTACCCATTAAAAGGTAGGGAAGTATCTCCTAGAAAAATTTCACACATTTGCATATGAAGACTACAAAAGTAAAAGGATGATTATTGCAGCAATTTTACTATTATAGTTTGTAATAATGAAAAACTGGAAAAATTGTGAAAAACCTAAATGTTCACAATAGGGGACTGGATAAATAAAAAGATATATTGATATGATGCACTATTAAACGGTAGGTAAAAGGAATAAAAAAATACATCTATATAAGCAAACCACACATTTTTCATGGACACATATGAGTAAGAAGGATGCACATTAAATTGATGACAGTAGTTGGTTGCTACTGGGAAGGAACAAGGGCCATAGGCCTGGATGGCATATACAAGGGTAGGGTTTGGTGCGGAAGTCAAAGGCATTTTCCACTTTCTCTGCACAAAGGCTGCAGCTTCCATTTTAAACATGACGAAATGAACACACACAGCTCTCTGCAAACTCCTGAAGCCTCATTTAGAATGGCTGCATTTTAAAAAGTACAAATGCACAAAGAGAAAGAGGGAAGAAAAGGCAGTAGATGAGAACTATCAATAAAATTCTAGAAGATGAATAACAGGAAGACAAGAAGTGATGACTCAGCAGGGGAAAGAAAACCGAAGTCTAAGACTGCAGAGGGAAAAGCCACAAAGAGCAAGCCAGTTCTACTGAAAAACCCCCAAGGGGGCAGGGATTAAGAGGTACCAGGAACCACTGCAGACAGAGGTGAGGCATGGGAACGAAAATAGGAGAAGTGGTTGGAAGTCCAAACAAGAAGTCAGACCCCTCAGATCTCCTCTCTGTCCCCAAACAGTCAAGCAATACCCTTCCTCCAGCTCCAGAAGAAAACAGGAGATTTATATTCTGACTGGACTCAACCAGAAAGGTTCTGGAATAGAAGACACCAGTTCAAGGAGTGGGGAGAGAGTGAGGTGCCACACTCCATAAACAGAAGCATTAAGTCAAAGACCATATACAAAACGGTGACACCATTAGCTCTCTCCCCCAACTACGGCTCCCAAAGCTCCGCAAATAGTGGCAGCCCTACAGCCCCAGCCTACTCTCCGCTACCTGGCAAGAGATGGGAGGATCTCTCCTCCTGCAAAAAGTGCCCAGCCTAAAAAAATACACCTTCAAAGTACAGATAATTGGGGGATTCCAAAAGAACATCCAGGTCCTCGCTCTACCACAGTCAACAAGCAGTGCCCACAAGCACAGAATCTGTCAGTTCTCACGGTAAATGAACTATCAACGACCACCAGATAAGTAAGCACTACTGTTACATGAAGGATAGCAACCAAAATAAACAAAGAAAAGGAGGAACTGAAAGGAAACAGAGATAATGAAGATCTCACAGCAAATGTCCCCTAAGAGATAGTCCAAAAACAAGTACAAAATGCTATTTTAAAAAAATAAAGGAACATCAGAGAACATGAGCAATGTGCTAGTAATTAAAAATAATACCCCCCCCCCAAAAATCAGCAATAACAACCAATAGGCTATTTCTCAGAGAAGTGACTCGAAAGAAAAAAAGAGGCTGCTGCACCAAGAAAAGTCCCACATACAAGAAACAAAAGTTCTAGAAAGAGAAAACCGAAAAAGACAGGAAGTTTTCCCAAAATTAAAAGACCTGAGTTTCCAGGTTTAATAAAGCAAAATGCCCAGCACAATGAATGAAAAAAGACCCATTCCGCAATACCTCACCATGAAATTTGAGAATACAGGATTGAAAAAGAGATCCTAAAATCTTCTCATTAGAGAGAACACATTACATGACAAAGAAGTCAGAATGGCATCACGAGTCTCAAGAGCAGTTTTAGAGAATGTAACAGGATAACATCTTCTGAAATTCTGAGTCAAACTCCTAATCCAGTATGGAACACAGAACAAAGACATGTAAGGTCTCAAATAATTTACCTCCTATGCACCTGTTCTCAGGAAGCAACTGGAGAATGTGTTACATAAATAAACAACAAAAACAACACCTGCATGAGGTATAGGAAAGAGAGGTTATAACACAGGAGAAAGGTGATGAGAATTCCTAAGGTGAGAATGAAAGGAACTCCCAGGAAAACAGCTATAAGCATGTCAGACAGGGTAACCAACTTGCCCCAGGTGTGTCTGGGACCTTCCTCATTTTAGCACTGAAAGTCCTGCACCCCAGGAAATTCCTCAATCCTGGGCAAACCAGGATGGTTGCCCACCCGATAAACAGTCCATACTGGGAACAGGAATAAGGACAGCAATAGGACCACCTTTAGAAAGAACAACAAAAGCATTGTGTCTGACCATATCAAGAGGACTTTTATAGCTAGTAATAGCATTAGGCTTCATCTTTTCTGTTTGTAATCTATGTTGTTTTTTATTCCTCATCTTTATCATTTTACTTTTGAAGTAAGTGAACTATAACATGGTTATAAAAGTCACAATTATCTAAAGGGTTACACTCAGAGAATCGACACTGCCCCCCTTTATCCCTTTCTTCCTCCCCCAACTCCCCAGCTTTCCAATCCATTCCTACCCATCCCCTGGTTAGGTAACCAATCTCATTAGTTTCCAGCTTATTTCTCTTGTGTTTCTTTTTACACAAATGATAATATATTCACCTAATTTCCCCTTCATCCTTAGACAAAAAAATGTCATGCTATATATAGCAAAGTGCAAAACACTTTTTTCACTTAACAATGTATCCTGGGACTTCCCCGGCAGTCCAGTGGTTAAGACTCCACGCTTCCAATGCAGGGGGCGCGGGTTCGATCTCAGGTAGGAGAACTAAGATCCTACGTGCCGTGAGGCGCAGCCAAAAAAAAAAAGCATCCTGGAAATGACTCTTTCATTTTATAGATATTCTTCCTCATTCTCTTCTCAGCTGCATAATACTCCATGATGCAGACACACCGAACTTTATTAATGCAATTACCTCCCCACATGCCGGCATTTAGATATTTTTTAATATTTTACAAATAGAAATGCCACTGCCTTGAATAACCTTGTGAATCTGTGCTTTTATATTATTGAAGGTGCATCTTCAGAATAAATTCTTAAAGTGGAAATGATGGGTCAAAAGGTAGATGTAAATGTAATCTTGTTAACAGCCAAATTCCCCTGAAAAAAAAGTTGTTCTGATTTGTGTTCCTAACAGCAAAGTATGACATGCCTGTTTTCCTACAGCCTTGAAAAGAGAAAATATACTGTGATACTTTAAAAATTTTTTGCTTTATGTATTCAAATAACACAACCACACTGAAAGGGGGCAGGGGTGGATCTAACCCAAGTAGCAACTCCATTTTTTTTTTTTCCTTTTTAAAATATTTATTTATTTATTTGGTTGCACTGGGTCTTAGTTGTGCCATGCGAACTCTTAGTTGCGGCATGTGTGCAGGATATAGTTCCCTGAGCAGGGATCGAACCCAGGTCCCCTGCATTGAGAGCACGGAGTCTTAGCCACTGGACCACCAGGGAAGTCCCTCAAGTAGCCTTTTTTTTTTTTAATTTATTTATTTTATTTTATTTACTTATTTTTTTTTGGCTGTGTTGGGTCTTCGTTGCAGTGCGCAGGCTCCTCATTGCGGTGGCTTCTCTTGTGGAGCACGGGCTCTAGATGCGCGGGCTTCAGTAGTTGAGGCTCGCAGGCCCTAGAGCGCAGGCTCAGTAGTTGTGGCGCATGCGCTTAGTTGCTCTGCATGTGGGATCTTCCCGGACCAGGGATCGAACCCGTGTCCCCTGCATTGGCAGGCGGATTCTTAACCACTGCGCCACCAGGGAAGCCCCAAGTAGCAATTCTTAAACGCAGTATTTAAACTATGTACACTTGGGCTAAAGAAATAAATGAACTATAAACAAATATTGAGCTCTAGTTAGATTTTTCATAGGAGAATAGGTTGGCAATTCTTAAAGTATTAAATGTTTATTCTAGACCTGAGCAAATAACTAGATACAAAGTAGATAAAGTAGGGAGCCAAACCTAAACATAAGAGCCAAATATATACAGCTTCTATAGAAGAAAATGTAATAAAACATTCATTGGAAAGGAAAGATTTCTAAAAACACTAACTATATACTTTCATCAAATTTTTAAAATGGACTTTCTCAAAATTGAAAATTTCTAATCAAAGACAGCTTAATAAAAATGAAAAGGCGGGGACTTCCCTGGCAGTCCAGTGGTTAGGACTTGGTGCTTTCACTGCTGTGGCCCTGGGTTTGATCCCTGGTCGGGGAACTAAGATCCCGAAAGCCACGTGGCACAGTCAAAAAAAAAGAAAGATCTTAAAAAAAAAAAAAAAAAATGAAAAGGCAGCCTACAGACTGGTAAAAATACCTGCAATACATATATCTGACAAAGGACTTGTATCCAGGGTATATTTTTTAAAAAATCTACAAATGGAAACCAAAATGACTATACTTCAATTTAAAAATAGAAGGGGAAGGGCTGTTATTTTCTTCCTCCCATTAGGTGTATGTACGAGCAATGTAGGGAAAGGAGCCCCAGTGGCCAAGAGTAGGATGTTAGAGCCTGAGTGGGGAACAGAAGGTATTCACATTTGAGGGCAGCATGGTGTGGGAATGAGAGCTAAAAAAGGGTGAAATTCCCAAACAAGGAATGACAAGGGGCAGAGTATCAAAGCCCAAGTTGGGTGAGGAGGGCGCTTATATGAGACGGCAGCCTGGTGTAGGGGATCAGAGTCTGAGCAGGTGAGGCCATCATCCATGGGGGCCAACCTAGCAGAGGGTGTTGGAATTCAAGAGGCGTCAAGAGGGCATCTTCATGAGGGAAAGGCAGCAACGCTGATGGGAGAGATTAGTTATATAAGAGAGTGGGAAAATTAAACAAGTAAATATATTAAGAGATATACTAGATATATAGAGATAACAGGAAAAATAGGAGTTGGATTTCTTACTGCTGGAGAAGTGAGTTACAAATATGGAAAGGGAGGGACTTCCCTGGTGGTCCAGTGGGTAAGACTCTGTGTTCCCAATGCAGGGAGCCTGGGTTCGATACCCAGTCGGGAAACTAGATCCTACATGCATGACGCAACTAACAGTTCACATGCTGCAACTAAGAAGTCCTCACGCCACAACTAAAAATCCCGCATGCCTCAATGAAGATCCCTCGTATGACAACTAAGACCCAGCACAGCCAAAATAAATAAAAATAAATAAATGCTAAAAAAAAATATGGAGGACTTCCCTGGTGGCGCAGTGGTTAAGAATCCGCCTGCCAATGCAGGGGACACGGGTTCGAGCCCTGGTCTGGGAAGATTCCCACATGCTGTGGAGCAACTAAGCCTGTGTGCCACAACTACTGAGCCTGCGCTCTAGAGCCTGCGAGCCACAACTACTGAAGCCCGCTCGCCTAGAGCCCGTGCTCTGCAACAAGAGAAGCCACCACAATGAGAAGCCCGCGCACCACAACAAAGAGTAGCCCCTGCTCGCTGCAACTAGAGAAATCCTGTGTGTAGCAACGAAGACCCAACGCAGCCAAAAATAAATAAATAGATTTATTTTTTTAAATATTAAAAAAAATTTTTTTCTTAATTAAAAAAATTTTTTTTAAATATGGAAAGGCAGAAAAGTAGAATGAACCCTCTGGGCTTGCATTAGAATTTGTGTTATTAGTGTAAACGTATGGTTTTCAATATACTTAGCTAAAACTACACATAAATATAGATGTAAGGGCATACATGTATATAAGTGCATATATGCATATGTATGTAAATACACTCAAATATTCCTTAGCTGCTTCTCACTGAGAGGAACTGGGATCAGCAACACCCCAATAACAGCAAGCATCTCTAAAACCTAGATCTTGGCTTCTAAATGCCACTACACATTAAAAGAACCAGGGCTCTGTGGAGAAATGCTAATAATAAGGGCTAAGGCAGGGAAAGTACACAGTGAGCCTAGATCATCTTTTGCCAGAAAGAAGACAGCACTCCAGGAATGATGAGAATATGTCAAAGGGACACAGAAGCCATACTGACAAAATTCCCACCAGCCAAATCAGGGGCAATTTGAACATCTAAATAAGTAATAATAACAGATTATAACACACTGAATAAAATAGAAAACCATGATTTCATACCGATATAAACAAACCAAAATTTAGAAGAATGGGATATCACAGAGCTTAAAAGCCCCTCCCACAAAATAGTTATTAAAAGGAGGAAAAAGAGGAGTTTTACAGTGATGAAGTCTGGCAGATGCTCCTTAACCAAGTGATAAAAGTAGACATCATTAGTAATAGGTAGTAATAAGTAGAAATAATAAGTAATAAGTAGAAATAATAAGTAATAAGTAGAAATAATAAGTAATAAGTAGAAATAATAAGTAGTAATAAGTAGAAATAATGAGCCAACTGACAAGATGCACTAAGAAGCATCACTTCTCTGATAATACCTGACACAGATGCATAACTTGAATCGAATCATGAGAAAACCTAAGAAAACCCAAAATGAACAACATTTTATGAAATAACTATGAAATAATCTTCACAAGAGTCAAGGTCATGAAAGTCAAGGAAAGATGAAGGAACTGTTCTGGACTGAAGGAGACCAACTCCTTATACCAACTACATACAACATGTAATTCTGCTTTTTTTTTTTTTCTTTCTTGGCCGCATCGCACAGCATGTGGGCTCTTAGTTCCCCCACCAGGGATAGAACCCACACCTCCTGCATTGGAAGCACAGAGTCTTAACCACTGGACCACCAGGGAAGTCCCACATGTAATTCTGAACCAGATCCTTTAGGCATCAAGGATATTACAGGGACAATTAACAAAACTTAAATGGAATCGGAAGATTAGATGGCAAAAATGACTCAATGTAATTTTCTGACTTTGATACATGTATCATGGAAATGTAGCAGATGTCCTTAATTGTAACACATATACACTAAAGTACTAAGGTATTGTAACAAGGCCCTAAAATGGTTCCGGAAAAGAGATCTTTTTTGCATTGTACTTAAGACTTTTCTGAAAGTTTATCACTGTTAAAAAATAAAAATAAATTATTTTTTAAATGGGCAAAACACTTTAATAGACAATTCACATACGAAGATGATACAAATGGCCAATAAGTACATGAGAAGGTACTCATCATCATTTATCACGAGAAATATCAATTAAAACAATGAGATATGTATAAAAAAAGCAACCATGTATTTATTAAAGCTGGATAATTTTTGGCAAAATTCAATACACATTCATGATAAAAACTTTCAGCAAACTAGGAATAGAACTTCCTCAACTCAATGCAGAGCATCTACAAAATATCTATAGCTAACATCATACTAATGGTAAAAGACTGAATGCTTTCCCACTAAGATTGAGAAGATGGCAAGGATGTTCTATTCAACACAACACCTGAAATCCTAGCCAGTGAAATCAGTCAAGAAAAGGAAATAAAAGGCACACACAACAGAAAGAATATATGAAATTGGTCCTATTCACGGATAACATGATAATCTACATAGAAAATCCCAAGTAATCTAAAGGAAAAACTCCTAGAACAAGTAAGTTTATCACATTCACAGGACAGAGGTCAACATAAAAAAAAAAAAAAATCAGTACTATCTATATGCTAGCAATCAACAATTAGAAACCAAAGGTAAAAACACAATACCATTTACAATAGCTTCTCCAAAAATTAAATATTAAGGTATAGATCTAACAAAACATGTATAGACTCTGTATGCTAAAAACCAAAAACTGCTGATGAAAATACCAAAAACAATCTAAGTAAATGAAAAGTCATACCATCCATAAACTGGAAGACTCAACATAGTTAAGATGTCTATTCTCCCCAAACTGATCTATTGGTTTAATGTATTTACTACTAAAATCTCAACAAAGTATTTTGCAGATATAGTTAAGACAGTTCTATATGGAAAGGCAAAGATACTATAATAGGTAAAACAATTCTGAAAAAGAATAAAGTTGGAGGAAGCACATCACCTAATTTTACAACTTGTCATATGGGTATACAACAGTAATCAAGATAACATGGTACTGACAGAGGAAAAGTCGTATAGATTAATGGAAGAGAGACCAAAAGCAGAACCTTTTAAAAATATGGCCAACTGATTTTTTACAGAGGTGTAAAAGCAACTTAAATGGTGTTGGAACAACTGGCCATCCAGAGGCAAAAAAAAAAAACCTTAACATAACCTTACACCTAATTAAAAAATTAATTCAAAATAAGTTGTAGACCTAAATGTAAAATATAAAACTTTTAGAAGAAAATATAAGGAAAACATTTTCTATCATCTAGAGTTAGGCAAAGAGTTCTTAAGACATGATGCACACAAACACAAAAACAAATCTATAAATTTTAAAAACTGATATTAGACTTCATCAAGATTCAAATCCTTTCCTCTGTAAAAGACACTCCTAAAAACATGAAAAGATAAGCCACACACTGGGATAAAATATTTGCAAGTCACATATCCAACAAATAACTTCTATCTAGAACACTTTACAGTCAACAATAAGAAAACAATCCAATTAGAAACTGGACAAAAGACATGAACATAAACTGCACCAAAAAAAAGATATTCAGATGGAACATAAGGGAAGATATTCAACATAATTAGCCATAAGGGAAATGCAAATCAAAGGCCATATGAGATTCTACTATGAATGGATAAAAGGAAAAATACCAACAATATCAAGTGCTAATGAGAAAGCAGAACAACTCACACACACATTGCTAGTGAGAACAAAAAATGGTACTACCAATCTGGAAAACAGTGTGGCAGTTTCCTATAGAGTTAAACACATATATAGCAGCACAGGGAGCTCAGTGCTCTGTGATGACCTAGATGGGTGGGATGGGGCAGGGGAGGTCCAAGATGAGGAGAGGTACGTATACATATAGCTGATTCACTCCATTGTACAGCAGAAACTAACACAACATTGTAAAAAGCAATTATACTCCAATTTAAAAAAAATAATAAAATAAAATAAACTGATGAGAACAGTGAAAACACACACACACACACACACACACACACACACACACAGCATATGACCCGGCAATTCCACTCATAGATTTATCCCAAAGAAATAAAAATGTTTTCACACTGCAACCTGCATGCAAATTCTCACAGTAGTTTTATTTGTAACAGCCCCAAACTGGTAAGAATCCAAATGTTCTTCAGCATAAGAATGACTAAACAGGGCTTCCCTGGTGGCGCAGTGGTTGAGAATCTGCCTGCCAATGCAGGGCACATGGGTTCGAGCCCTGGTCTGGGAAGATGCCACATGCCACGGAGCAACTGGGCCCGTGAGCCACAATTACTGAGCCTGTGCATCTGGAGCCTGTGCTCCGCAACAAGAGAGGCCGCGATAGTGAGAGGCCCGCGCACCGCGATGAAGAGTGGCCCCCGCTTGCCACAACTAGAGAAAGCCCTCGCACAGAAACGAAGACCCAACACAGCCATAAATAAAAAAAAAAAAAAAAAAAAAAAAAAGATAAAGTCCAAACAAATTAAAAAAAAAAAAAAAAGACTAAACAACCTATGATATGTCCATAAAGTGGAATACTATCAAACAGTAAAATGGAAGTGTTGATATACATAACAACTTCGATAAACCTCAGGTGTTATGTTAAAGCCAATCTCAAAAGGCTTTTTGTATGATTCTATTACATTCTGGAAAAGATAAAATTATACTAAGGCCATCCTAGACAGCACGTATATTAGTTTTCTACTGTTGTGTAACAAACTGTCACAAACTTAGTGGTTTAAAACAACACACATTTATTATCTCAATTTTCAGGGGTGAGGAATCCGGGCATGGTTTAGCTGGGTTCTCTGCTCAGGGGCTCATAAGTTTCAAATCGAGGTGTCAACCAAGCTGTTTTCTTTTCTGGAGCTCAGTGTCCTTTTCCAAGATCATGTGGTTATTGGCAGAAAATTTCTTGTGGTGTAGAGTTAAGGTCACCTTCTTGCTGGCTGTCATCTGGATCTTTCACTCAGCTCCTAGGGACCTCTGCAGTTCTTGCCATGTGGCCCTCTCACAATACAGCAGCTTACTTCTCCCATCTCTGACCTCCAGGTCCTCTTTTAAAGGGCTTCCCTGATTGGGTCAGGCCAACTCAAGATAATAGTTCTTTGAGGTAACTGACTAGAGATCTTAAATACATCTGTAAACTCTCTTCACCTCTGCCATATCCTATTGTTGAGAAGCCAATTGCAAATCTCACTCCCATGCCCAAGAAAGAGACTATAGAAAGGCATGAATTATTAGGATCTTTTTTTTTTTTTTTTTGCCGTGCCGTGCAGCATGCAGGATCTTAGTTCCCCCACCAGGGCTCGAACCCGCTCCCCCTGCAGTGGAAGCACAGAGACTTAACCACTGGACCACCAGGGAAGTCCTAGGATCATTTTATTTTTTATTTTTTTTAAAGATTGATTGATTGATTGATTGATTGATTGCTATGTTGGGTCTTCGTTTCTGTGCTAGGGCTTTCTCTAGTTGCGGCAAGCGGGGGCCACTCTTCATCGCGGTGCGCGGGCCTCTCACTATCGTGGCCTCTCTTGTTGTGGAGCACAGGCTCCAGATGCGCAGGCTCAGTAGTTGTGGCTCACGGGCCTAGTTGCTCCGCAGCATGTGGGATCTTCCCAGACCAGGGCTCGAACCCGTGTCCCCTGCATTAGCAGGCAGATTCTCAACCACTGCGCCACCAGGGAAGCCCCCTAGGATCATTTTAGAATTCTGCCTAATGTATCCAGCCTCCAGCCATCCCTCCAGCTGACCATGGATACATGAAAGACCAAGCCCAGATAATCAGATAATCTGAACCAGACCAAACCAGAAACACAGCCCATTCAACCAATTCTCCCAAGGAACTGAGTTAAAGCACCACATTTGTGGATGATTTGTTACACAGCAAAGCTAACTGATACAAAATGCTAAAATATTTAACCATACAGAATAATCAGGAGGTGCTCAAGGATTCGGCAGAGATGTGTCTATCGATGGGGCCAGTAATTGCCAAAATAAAATGTACATACACACATATTTTTAACATCTTTTTTGGCCACACCACGCAGCTTGTGGGATCCTAGTTCCCCAAACAGGGACTGAACCCATGCCCTCAACAGTGAAAGCACAGAGTCCTAACCACTGGACCACCAGGGAATTCCCCACACATATTTTTAATCCAAAGACAGAACAAGAAATTAAGCTTTACCCATTTAGTATATGGAATGACACAGCTGCCCCTTCTCAATTCCTACATCACTCCTACATCATATTCAGTATTCTGTAATTCTTTTCAGCATGTTTCATATGCATAGTTAGGTAGATTAACAGACTTTACTATCTAATTTTAACCAGGCTTACTAACATTACCATAAGGAAAAGGCAGTTTTGAGGTAATACTATTAATGCAAGTACAAGGGACACTAAGAAAACAGAAGAGCTGACAATTTTATAGCAAGTATACAAACCCTTCATCAGGTATGATACATGATAAAGTCAACAACGAGCAAATCATGCCCAAAAAGATGTTAGCCCAAACATTCAAAATGAGATAAGACTAGTTGAAACATACCTTCTGCCATTTAATAATTTCACTGTAATGTTAACTATTTATTTTCAAAATATCGTGTAATTTTAAAATACTTTAAAATTTGTTTTAGGGTGTATTTCACAATGGACATATTATAAAAGAACATATGCTTACGTCTAATAGTACATATATACGATATATAAATAAACAAATATATACATACACACACTGAGGATGTGAACTCAGTATATTTTTTTTATTACCATTGGGGAAATAATAAAAAAAAATGTGAATCCCACTGCTGTAGGCACTGAAAAGCAGTGCAGTGGCATTATCAGAGTTGTACTTTAGAATCATTCCGACAGCAACTGGAACACCACATTAGAGATGGAAAGAGTCTGAAAACTAGAGCACTAATTAAGAGACGAATGCAATAGTTAGGCCAGGGGTAATTACTGCCTGAGTAAGAATATTAGAACTGTAAGGAAAAAGACAGTTATGAGCATGAAGGAAGAATGAATGAAAAGAACACATATAGGCTATTTTTGTAAAAGAAAGAAAAGGAAATCAGAAAACATTTATCTGTGTATCTTCATAAAAATAAACACAGGAAGGATAAACTCCACCTAACACAGCTTAAAAGCAAGACCCAAAAGGATACATTTCCAAGTAACTTTACCTGCATTTCAGAAAAAAGCTCAAAAATATTAACATGGGGACTACCCTGGTGGAGCAGTGATTAAGAATCCGCCTGCCAATGCAGGGGTCACGGGTTCGAGACCTGGTCCAGGAAGATTCCACATGCCGCAGAGCAACTAAGCCCATGCGCCACAACTACTGAGCCTGTGCTCTAGAGCCCATGAGCCACAACTACTGAAACCCGCGCACCTAGAGCCCATGTTTCACAACAAGAGAATCCACCGCAATGAGAAGCCCGTGCACCGCAAGGAAGAGTAGTCCCCGCTCACCACAACTAGAGAAAGCCTGTGCGCATCAACGAAGACCCAATGCAGCCAAAAATAAATAAAACTTAAAAAT
Source organism: Eubalaena glacialis (assembly GCF_028564815.1). NCBI lineage: Eukaryota > Metazoa > Chordata > Mammalia > Artiodactyla > Balaenidae > Eubalaena > Eubalaena glacialis. The sequence continues at coordinate 27,142,635 of NC_083728.1, forward strand.
ATATATTAACATGAATACAAAAATATCCAGGACCCAAAGTTAAATTCACGTCTGGTATCTAATAAAAAAATTATTAAGAATGCAAACCAGAGAAATTTAACCCATAATGACAAGAAAAATAAATAGAAACAGACCCAAAAATGACACATGGTAGGACTACTGAAGACTCTACAAAAAGTTATTACAAGCAAACCTTGGAGATACTGTGAGTTTAGGTTCAGTTCCAGACCACTTCAATAAAGTGATTATTGCAATAAAGCAAATCACACCAAGTTTTTGGTTTCCCAATGCATGTAAGTTATGTTTACACTACACTGTAGTCTATTAAGTGCATGATAGCGTTATGTCTAAAAAAACAATGTGCATACCTTAATTTAAAAAAGCTTTATTGGACTTCCCTTGTGGCACAGTGGTTAAGAATCCGCCTACCAATGCAGGGGGACATGGGTTCAATCCCTGATCCAGGAGGAGCCCGCATGCCTCAGAGCAACTGAGCCCATGTGCCACAGCTGCTGAGCCTGCAGTCTGGAGCCCGCAAGCCACAACTGTTGAGCCCGCATGCGACAACTGCTGAGGCCCGCACGCCTGGAGCCCATGCTCCACAATGGGAGGGGGCCATTGCGGTGAGAGGCTCACGCACTGCGGCGGGGAGTGGCCCCCGTTTGCCGCAACTGGAGAGGGCCCGCGCACAGCAGCGAAGACCCGGCTCAGCCAAAAATAAAGTAATTAATTTAAGAAAATTGTTTAAAAAAAAATAAATAAAAATTAAAAAGCTTTACTGCTAAAAAATGCTAACCATCACCTAAGCCTTCATCAAGTCATGATCTTTTTGCTGGTGGAGGGTCTCACCTCAATGCTGATGGCTACTGACTGGTCAGGATGGTGGCTGCTGAAGACTGGGGTGGCCGTTGCAATTTCTTAAAATAAGACAATAAAATAAAATATGCCACATCGAATGACTCTTTCATGAATAATTTCTCCATAGCACGTAATGCTATTTGACAGCATTTTACCCACAGTAGAACTTCTTTCAAAATTGGAGTCGATCCTCTCAAACCCTGCCACTGCTTTATCAACGAAGTTTATGTAACATTCTGAATCCTTTGTTGTCATTTCAACAATCCTCACAGCATCTTTTCCGGGAGTAGACTCCACCTCAAGAAACCACTTTCTCTGTTCATCCACAAGAAGCAACTCTTCATCTGTTCCACTTTTATCATGAGACTGAAGCAATTCAGTCCCATCTTCAGGCTCCACTTGTAATTCTGTCTTGCTATTTCCACCACGTCTGCAGTTACTTCCTCCTCTAGAATCTTGAACCCTTCAAACTCATTCATGAGGGTTGGAATCAACTTCTTCCAAACTCCTGTTAATGTCGATATTTTGACCTCTTCCCATGAATCACGAATGTTCTTGATGGCATCTAGAATGGTGGGTCCTTTCCAGAAGGTTTGCAACTTACTTTGCCAGGATCCATTAGAGGAGTAACTATCTATGGCAGCTATAGCCTTATAAAATGTATTCCTTAAATAATAAGATTTGAAAGTTGAAATGACTCCTTCATCCATGGCTACAGAATGGATGTTGGGTTAGTGGGCATGAAAACACTAATCATGTTCTACAACTCCATCAGACCTCTTGGGTGACCAGGTGCATTGTCAATAAGCAGTAATATTTTGAAAGGAATCTTTTTTTCTGAGCAGTAGGTCTCAACAGCGGATTTAAAGTATTCAGTAAACCATGTTATAAACAGATGTGCTGTCATCCAGGCTTTGTTGTTCCATTTCTAGAGCACAGGCAGAGTAGATTTAGCATAAGTTTTTAGGGCCCCAGGATTTTTGGAATGGTAAATGAGCACTGGTTTCAACTTAAAATCACTAGCTGCATTAGCCTCTAACAAGAGAGCTTGTCCTTTGAAGCTGGGTTTTGACTTTTCCTTTCTAGCTATGGAAGTCCTAGTTGGCATCCTCTTCCAATCAAAGGTTGTTCTGTCTACACTGAAAATCTGTTGTTTAGTGTAGCCACCTTCATTACTTATCTTAGCTAGATCTTCTGGATAACTTGCTACAGGTTCTACATCAGCACTTGCTGCTTTACCTTGCACTTTTATCTTACAGAGATGGGCTTCTCTTCTTAAACATCATCAACCAACCTCTGCTAGCTTCAGACTTCTCTTCTGCAGCTTCCTCACCTCTCTCAGCCTTCACAGAATTAAAGAGAGTTGCGCTTTGCTCTGGATAAGGCTTTGGCTTAAAGGAAAGTTGCGGCTAGTCTGATCTTCTATCCAGACCACTCAGACTTTCTTCACATCAGCAATAGGCTGTTTTGCTTTCTTATCATTCTTGTGTTCACTGAGGTAGCACTTTTAATTTCCTTCAAGAACTTTTCTTTTACATTCACAACTTGGCTAATTATTTGGCACAAGAGGTCTAGTTTTCGGGCTATCTTGGGCTTTGACGTGCCTTCCTCACTAAGCTTAATCATTTTTAGCTTTTGACTTAAAATGAGAAACATGAGACTCTTTCTTTCACTTGAACACTTAGAGGCCATTGTAGGATTACTAACTGGCCTAATTTCAATATTGTAATGTCTCAGGGAATAGGGAGACCCAAGGAGAAGGAAAGAGATGGGGGAACAGCTAGTCAGTGGAACAGTCAGAACACACACAACACTTATCAATTAAGTTTGCTGTCTTATATGGGCACAGTTCATGGCACCCCAAAACAATTAAAATAGTGATATCAAAGATCACTGATCACTACAACAAATATAATAACAGCAATGAGAAAGTTTAAAATATTGTGAGAATTACCAAAATGTGACACAGAGACATGATGTGAGCAAATGCTGTTGGAAAAATGATGCCAACAGACTTGCTTGATGCAGGGTTGTCATAAACCTTCAATTTGTTTAAAAAAAAGAAAAGCAACTTCTGCAAAGGACAATAAAGCAAAGCGCAAGGTATGCCTGTATAACTGTATTTCATGTGTTGAACGCTGAGCACATTAAGCAGAGACATGTAAGACATAAACAACACCCAAAGAGACCTAACACTACAGAAAAAAAGATCAGTGACCATGAAGATGTACCAACAGAAACTACCCAGAACAAAGAAAAGTAAAAAGACTGGAAAAAATATGAATAGCACATCAATAAGTTTTGGAACAACCTCACGTGGCCAAACATATATGTAATTATAGTCCCGAAAGGGGGAGGGGAGATGTAAGAGAAAAATATTTGAAGAAATGATGGCAGAATATTTATCAAATTTGATCCGAGAAACATAACAAAACCCAGGCAACAAGAAACATGAAACAAACCACATTAAGGCACATCATAATGAAACTGCTGAAAAGCAATGATGAAAAGAAAATCTTGGGAATTTCCTGGTGGTCCAGTGGTTAGGACTCCATGCTTTCACTGCTGTGGGCCCAGGTTCAATCCCTGGTCAGGGAACTAAGATCCCCGCTAGCTGCACCACACAGTCAGAAAAAAAATGAAATAAAAAAGAGAAATCTTAAAATTACCAAAAGGAGGAGAAAAGATACATGACTTACTTAGGAACAAAGATTACAGTAACAGCAGACATCTGATCAAGAATAATACAAGCCAGAAACAGTGGAGCAAGATCTTTAAAGTACAGAAAGAAAAAAATTATCAACCTAGAATTCTGTACCAAGTGAAAATATCTTTTAAGAAAGAAGGAGAAATAATTTTTCAGACACACAAATGCTTTAAAATACCATCACCAGCAGACCAGCACTACAAGAAATATTAACAAAAGTCATTCTGGCAGAATGAAAATAATACCGGATAGACAATGAAGAGTACTAGACATGGAAAACGTGTAGGTAAAAATAAGACTTTTTCTTATTTTTTAAATCTCTCAAAAAGATTCTCAAAAAGACTGTTTAAATGAAAAATAATAACAATGTACTGTGGAGTTTATAACATCTGTGGAAGTGAAGTGTATGACAACAGCAGCACAAAGACTGGGGGGTGGTGGTGAGTGAAAGTATACTGCTATAAGGTTCTTAAATACAGGTAAAGTGGTATAATACTACTTGAAGGCAAACTGTGATGTTAAATATCTACACAGTAAGTACTAATGTAACCACTAAAACAAAATTTAAAAGTTCAGGGACTTCCCTGGTGGCACAGTGGTTAAGAAACCGCCTGCCAAAGCAGGGGACACAGGTTCGATCCTTGGTCCGGGAAGATCCCACATGCCTCGGAGCAACTAAGCCCATGTGCCACAGCTACTGAGCCTGCGCTCTAGAGCCTGCGAGCCACAACTACTGAATCCTGCGAGCCTAGAGCCCATGCTCTGCAACGAGAAGCCCGCACACCACAATGAAGAGCAGCCCCCATTCGCCGCAACTAGAGAGAGCCCGCGTGCAGCAACGAAGACCCAATGCAGCCAAAAATAAATAAATTTTTTTTTAAAAAGTTCAACTAAGAGACAAAGGGGAATTTAAAATATATATTTTTTAAATCTGTAATGAAAAGAAGGCAGAAAAAGAAGAAAAAAAGGAACAAAGAATAGATGGGACAAACAGAAAACAACTAACAAGATGGTAGATTTAAACTCTAATGTCAGTAATCACACTAAATGTAAACGGTCTACACACCCCAACAAAAAGGCAGAGAATAACAAACTGGATAAAAGCAAGACACAATTATATGACGACTGCAAAAGCAAACAAACCAAAATACCCACCTGAAATACAAAGACACAGGCTATACTACCCAAAGTAATCTACAGATTCAATGCAATCCCTATCAAATCACCAATGGCATTTTTCACAGAACTAGAACAAAAAATCTTAAAATCTGTATGGAGACACAAAAGACCCCGAACAGCCAAAGCAATCTTGAGGAACAAAAATGGAGCTAGCGGAATCAGGCTCCCTGACTTCAGACCATACCACAAAGCTACAGTAATCAAGATAGTATGGTACTGGCACAAAAACAGAAATACAGATCAATGGAACAGGATAGAAAGCCAGAGATAAACCCACGCACCTCCTTTGTCACCTAATCTATGACAGAGGAGATCAGAATATACAATGGAGCAAAGATAGTCTCTTCAATAAGTGGTGCCGGGAAAACATGTAAAAGAATGAAATCAAAACACTCCCTAACACCATACACAAAAATAAACTCAAAATGGATTAAAGACCTAAATGTAAGGCCAGACACTATAAAACTCTTAGAGGAAAACATAGGCAGAACACTTTTTGACATAAATCGCAGCAAATCTTTTTTGACCAACCTCCTAGAGTAATAAGAATAAAAACAAAAATAAACAAATGGGACCTAATGAAACTTAAAAGCTTTTGCACAGCAAAGGAAACCATAAACAAGATGAAAACACAACCCTCAGAATGGGAGAAAATATTTGCAAACAAAGCAACTGACAAAGGATTAATCTCCAAAATATACAAACAGCTCATGCAGCTCAATATCAAAAAAGCAAACAACCCAATCCAAAAAACGGGCAGAAGACCTAAATAGACATTTCTCCAAAGAAGACATAAAGATGGCCAACAAACACATGGAAAGATGCTCAACATCACTAATTATTAGAGAAATGCAAATGAAAACTACAATGAGGTATCACCTCACACCGGTCAAAATGGCCATCATCAAAAAATCTACAAACAATAAACGTTGGAGAGGGTGTGGAGAAAAGGGAACTCTAATGCATTGTTGGTGGGAATGTAAATTGATACAGCCACTATGGAGAACAGTATGGAGATTCCTTAAAAATCTAAAAGTAGAACTACCGTCTGACCCAGCAACCCACTACTGGGCATATACCCAGAGAAAACCGTAATTCAAAAAGACACATGCACCCCAACGTTCACTGCAGCACTATTTAAAATAGCCAGGACACGGAAGCAACCTGTATGTCCATGAACAGAGGAATGGATAAAGAAGATGTGGTACATATATACAATGGAATATTACTCAGCCATAAAAAAGAACGAAATTGGGTCATATGTAGAGACATGGATGGACCTAGAGACTGTCATAGAGTGAAGTAAGTCAGAAAGAGAAAAACAAATATCATACATTAACTCACATACGTGGAATCTAAAAAAATTGGTGTAGATCATCTTCTTTACAAAGCAGAAATAGAGACACAGATGTAGAGAACAAACGTATGGATACCCAGAGGGAAGGGGGGGATGGGATGAACTGAGAGATTGGGATTGACAATATATACACTATTGATACTATGTATAAAATAGATAACTAATGAGAACCTACTGTATAGCACAGGGAACTCTAATCAATGCTCTGTGGTGACCTAAATGAGAAGGAAATTCAAAAAAGAGGGGACATATGTATATGTATAGCTGATTCACTTTGCTGTACAGTATAAACTAATACAATATTGTAAAGCAACCATACTCCAATTTAAAAAAAAGAGAAACAAACAAAATATATGTATTTAATTATTCCTATTACCTCTCCAAAAAAACTTTTAAGTATAACTTTTTATATCCAAATAGTTTCTGGTTTTCTAACTGTATTATTCGTTCTACAATAAATTATTGTCTAACTATAAAAAAAAAAAGGAAAAAATATATATTGTGCAAATACTAATCAAAAGAAAGCAGGACTGGCTATATTATTATGAGATAAAGTAGATTCTGGGGCAAAGAATATTAGCAGGGATAAAGATGATCATTTCAAAATGACAGAGGAGTCAGTTATCATGAGGAACCTAAATGTTTCTGTACCTTTTAAAGTGAATTTTTAAATACATGAAGTAAAAACTGATAAAACTAAAAGAAACACACAAATCCACAATTAGAGAATTCAACATCCCCTCCCTATAGTTATAACTGCTAGAAAAAGTTGATAGAAAATCAGTAAGAAGATATGTAGATTTGAAAAATGCTATCCACCAACAAGCTAGTCAACATTTACAGAACACACCACCTCACAACAGCAGAATACACACTGTTTTCAAGTACACATGGAACATTTACCCAGACAGACTGTATTCTGGGCCAAAAAACAAGCCTCAATAAATTTAAAAGGGTTCAAATCATATAAGGTATTTCTCTTATCATAACAGAATTACATTAAAAATCAAAAACAGAAAGATCTCTGGATATTCCCCAAATATACAGAAACTAAATATCAACTTCCAAATAATCAAAAATTTAAAGAAGCAACAGAAAAATTAGAAAGATATTTTGAACTGAATAAAAACAAAAACACATCCAATTTTGTTGTATAGATTAAATGCTTAACTTAGAAAAGAGGAAAGATCTCAAATAAATACCTCAGCTTCCCTCATGAGAAAAATGGGAAGGAGAAGGGAGCAAATTAAACCCAAATCAAGTGTAAGAAAGAAAATAATAAAAACAAGAGCAGAGATCGAAGAAACAGAAAACAGAAAAACAACAGAGTCAAAGAAACCAAAACCTGATTTTTGAGATAATTACTAAAACTGATGAAACACCAGCCAGACTAATAAGGTAAAGACAGAAAACACAAATTACCAATATCAGGAAGAGATCAGTGACATTATTACAGATTCTACAAATATTAAAAGGATAATAAAGAAATACTATGAATATCCTTATGAAAATAATTTTGACAATTTGGATGAGATGGACACAAACTACTAAAACTCACCCAGGAAGAAATAGATAACCTTAACAGCTCTGTATCTACAGAAGAAATTGAATTTATAATTAAAAATCTCCAAGTTCAGATGGCTCCATAGGTGAATTCTATTTAAGGAAGAAATAATACCAATTCTATAAAAACTCTTTCAGAAAAATCTAAAAGGAAAAGATAGTTCCCAATTGCTATAGTCTGAATGTGTCCCCCGCACCCCCTTCCAAATTCAAACGTTGGAATCCTTATGCCCAATGTGATAGTGTCAGAAGGTGGGACTTTGAGTGGTGATTAGGTCATGAGGTGGATTATTAGTGGCCTCATGAATGGGGTTAGCACTCTTATAAAAGAGATCCCACAGAGCTCCCTAGCCCTTTCAACCATGTGAGGGTACAATAAGAAGTCTGCAACTCGGGGGATTTCCCAGTGGTTAAGACTCTGTGCTTCCAGTGCAGTGGGGCACAGGTTCAATCCCTGGTTGGAGAACTAAGATCCCGCAAGCTGTGTGGCATGGCCAAAAAAAAAAAAAAGAAAAAAAGAAGAAGTCTGCAACTCAGAAGAGGGCCCTCACCCTACCATGCTGGCACCCTGATCTTCTAGCTTCTGAAACGGTGAGAAATAAATTTCTGTTGTTTATAAACTACCCAGTCTGTGGTATTTTGTTATAACAACCCAAACTAAGGCACTAATTCATTCTGTAAGAACAGCACTACTCTCACGTGAAAAGAAAACTACAGTCCAATACACTTCATGAACATAGATGCAAATATTTCCATTGCTAACAAATATTAAATGTTAACAATAGATGAATCTGGGTATATGGAATAAGGATGTTTTTGTTCTATTTATTTTATCCTTGCAACTTTTCTGTGAGTTGAGAATTATTTCCAAATAAAAAGTTTTTTTAAAAGTAACAACACATGAAAATACTGTTAGCCCAGTTCCTGGAACAAATTAAGAGCTCAATAAATGCTGACTATAATATAATCACCTAATTCAACCCCTCATATTATATTTTTTATTTTTTTATAAATTTATTTATTTTATTTTTGGCTGCATTGGGCCTTCGTTGCTGCGTGCGGGCTTTCTCTAGTTGCGGCGAGCGGGGGCTACTCTTTGTTGCGCTGCACGGGTTTCTCATTGCGGTGGCTTCTCTTGTTGCGGAGCACAGGCTCTAGGCACACGGGCTTCAGTAGTTGTGGCACGTGGGCTCAGTCGTTGTGGCTCGCGGGCTCTAGAGCACAGGCTCAGTAGTTGTGGCGCACAGGCTTAGTTGCTCCGCGGCATGTGGGATCTTCCTGGACCAGGAATTGAACCTGTGTCCCCTACATTGGCAGGCGGGTTCTTAACCACTGTGCCACCAGGGAAGTCCCCAACCCTCATATTATAGACGATGAAACTGAGGCTCAAAGAATATAAGTAATTTATCCAAAGTCATCCTATTAGTTAATGACTAAAAGTCCAGTCTCTAGGATCAGCCTTTCCCCTACTCCCTGACCACCACAGACACAATTTCCTAATGACTCACTAACTTGTTTAAAACAGAACAAAAACGGGAAATACAATTCTGGTTCTTTTCCTAGTTATGTCCTAATATGCCTAAAGGAAAAATATCCCCACCACACACAAACAGCCACAAACAGGACATTTTGTGGAACTTCACCAAAAGTTTAGGATGAGAAAGGAGGATAAGAACGTGAGATCTTGGTCTGAGCTAAAGATAAGATAAACAGACTGATCAGAGAGGAATATTAGGAGAGATAATGAGAGACTGTGATCTAGAATATATACCTTGATTCTGTCATGGTAAGAGAAAAGACAGGATTACTATGAGAAAGTGGTAACGTGATCTAGCAGCTGACTGCATGTAGAAGAAGAAAAAGAAGTCAGGAGTAACTCAGGTTGAGTCTGGGTTACTGAGAAGACAGTGAGGGTGTAGACAGAAACAGGAAACATAACAGGAAGGATGACTTGGGATGTCAGTAAGAGGACACGAGATGAAGAGAAAGGTGAATCTGTGATACCGGTGGAATCTTTGCATGGAAATGTCCTTTTGGGTGTGCAGATCTGGAGTTCTTGAATTACAGACAGAAACCTGGGCATCTGCCCATTCAGCTGTGATAGCTGGAGATTAGATCACTAGGGACTTCCCTGGCAGACCAGTGTTAAGACTCCGTGCTTCTATTGCAGGGAGCGCGGGTTCGATCCTTGGTCGGGGAACTAAGATCCCACATGCCGCGTGGCATGGAGTAGATCACTAAAAGAAAAGTTGAGGTCTATCCCAAGATATATCTAAATTCAGAAAACAACACTGGGCCACTGCAGCAATTCTTTCCCATAAGAACGGCTGATGAGAAAGAACTGTGCTACAACACAAGGCAATCAAAAGCACTCTGATCAAACTATAAAGGGCCCATTAATGATGTCAACTGATATATCCTTGCAGTCTGACACAGTGCTTTCTGTGAGCGAGGTGAAACAATCTCAGTGACACCACAGCTGCATCACTAGTAGCACCATTCTGACAGAACTCAGAAACTTCTATGTTTTATTGAGTTACACCTGTTTTACAGGATGTAACTGCAAGTGAGCGAATGCGTCACAGATCTTCCAGTGAATATGGCAGACAGGCCTGACACAGCAACACTCGTTTCCCAATCCAAATACACAGAAAAACTGTGCAAAATATAACACATACACATAGGCAAGCCCAAAAGCAAGAAAGGGAAATTCCCTGATGCTAGAAACAAGCTACAAGGCCAAATAACTCATAGGGCTACTAAAACCAGACACAGGGCTTAGGGCTTGGGACAGGTGTTTTAATGCCTGAAAGAAACTAAGAGACAAGAAATTGAAAATGAGTCAAATGCATAAAATACCAAAAAGCCGCAAAAGAACTACACAGGAATAACATGAACTCCCATTTCCAGTCCATGAAAATGAAGAATGCCATATGCCAGAAGTCAAGAGGTGAAAAAGTCACCTCTGAGAAAATGAAACCCCATTATCACAAGTATGAGTTCCAAAAATCACTGTACCCAAGCAGTCCAGGAACGCCAAACCAAGAAATTACCCTAACTACAGGAATCACACTACAGACCCCTGCCAGGTTCAGCAGAAGCTCCAAACTCTTACAGGGACACCTCCACAACTTGACTCACATAAAAAAACAAGTCCCACAGATGATAAACCTATAAGTCAAAATTAAAAACTATATAAAGAAATGAGCCCTCAAAGACAGGAAGGATTTTCAGCAGACACAACAAATAGACAAACTCAGGCCTCCAGATCTAAGTAAAATAGAATAAAGAGGCTTTTAAATAATTATTTTTAAAATGTACAGAAAGAAAATTAGAAAGAAAAACCACAAGACAAGAACAGGATAGAATGAGAATACACAAATTTCAAAAAGAATCAGGTAAAAAATCTAGAAATAAAAATGTGACTATAAAGCTGAATGCTCAGTCAAAACTAAAGAATTAGTAAACTGTATTCTTGATCTGAAATAATCTCACAGAATGTAGCACAAAAAGATAGAGATGGAAAATATGAAAGTATGGAAGACAGAATGAGAAGTTTTAACATGCTGAAATATCAATAAATATCAACAACAGAAGAGGAAGCAAGAAAGATTATATTCAAAGACATACTGACCAAAATTGAACACATGAGTTTTCAGATTGCCAGGGTAATTTACTCAAATATACACTATAGCAAAACTGCAGAACAATAAAGACAAGCAAAAGGTAGTAAAAGCAACCAAAAGGAAAGAATGATTATAAACTAGCAACGGACACCAGACTTCTCAAATGCAACAATGGATGCCAGAAAACAAGGGAATGACATCTTCCTATGAGGGAAAATAACAGTTAACTACAAATCATTACACAAGTAAAACGCCATCTAAGAGTAAAAACAAAGAGGCCTTAAGATACAGAAAGGTAGTTTATTACTTACAGATCCAAACTGGAAGTGCTAGATAAATGATGTACATTAATACAAAAGAAAGGAAACAGAGAATGAAAGAATGGGATGCAAGAAGCAATGGTAAACCAATAAATTTGGAATATCTCAACATAAATACTAACTTTTAAACATTTTTTAATGCCTGTCTTTGAGAGAGCTAAAAGTAAGGTGGAACTAGAGAAGAGCATGGGAGAGATGAAACATTGAGAATTAAAACACTTGAAAATGCAATTATCGTTCATGAGGAAAGATAGATATTCAGTTTAGGCTGTAAGTATTCATGGTGAAAAACGTAAAGGTACCCTATATGATAGAAAGAGAATAAATAACTTCCAAGCCAGCAGAGGGTAAAAAAGAGGAACTTTAAAAGCGAGTCACACTACAACATGGATGAACCCTGAAGACATGATGCTAAGTGAAATAAGCCAGTCACAAAAGGATAAATACTGTATGATTCCACTTATATGAGGTACTAGAGTAGTCAAAGTCATAGAGACAGAAAGTAGATAGAATACTAATACAGAACATAGGCAAGTAAAAAAAAAAATATACTGTTAAAGCACAGCTTAAACACTTAAAAAACTGACCATAATATTAAGCCAGAAGTCTCAACAGAATCCAAAACACACATACCACTTCTCTGACACTGATTTAATAAAATGGATAAAATGGGAGGAGGGAAACACAATAAATATATTTGGAAACTTATAAAAAAACCACTTTAATTCATGAATTAAATAAGATTTCATAATAGAAATCTCAAAATATTTAGAACTGAAGAAATATTTTAAAAGTACACATGTTGAAACCTGTGGCGCCAGGTACACCAAAAGGGTACACAGAGTAGATACACTCCTTCTCAATCTATCTGGGTTAAAGGACCAGTTTTGGTTTTTTCCCCCAACCCATCAAAGACCAATATGTGGTCCCACTGCACAGGACTGGTCCACGTGACTCGCTGTGCAAGCCTGAAAACACCCAAGCTGATCTATACACTGTTCTAGAGTGGGGATGAGTCCACCAATCACACTCAGGTTGTGGCAATGTCAAATTGCAATAAAAGTTTCTAAACATTCCAAATTTCTGTACTTAGCTCATCACAGATAGGAACAATAGTTCACAAACTGAGAGCAGTCTGTGGATCACACTTTGATTATTATTGGCAATGGTAAATCCACAAAATACAGTGCTAAACATCTGTCAAGAGGAACAATGAATAGCTCTATAATATGGCCATGTGATCTCCTGGACATACTGTTAAATAAAAAAATAAAGTGGGGAAAAGTGTGTAATGATGCCATTCTAAAAAAGGAGGCTACAAATACAAATATGTTATTTGTTTATATTTCTGAAAAGAAAGGAAAATAACAAAAAATAAATAAAATAAAATGCTTACCCACAGGGAAAAGAAGCAGGTAAAGGAGATTGGAAAGGAGACAGAATTCATTAAATGAACACTGTGCTGTGTATTTAACCATACATAAATATTTTACATCATTATAAAGCAAAATTAAAATTTATAAATGCAATCTCTAAAAGTAGGTAAAACTAATAAACCAAACTGTGTATCAAGCTGATGGCATAACCACACACAAATGAATTATTTCAAGTGATTTTTAAATTGCAGTGATGTGTTAAATCCCTAGTAAGATATACCTAAGGCCAACAACAACAACAAAAACCCTTTAGAGTATTCATATTGGTGGTGGTAGTGCTGGTATTGTTATTCTGAGATTATTGGAAAAAGCAAATGAGTAATTACGTGGTTTCACTGGGAACCAGAATTTCCACGTAAGGAGGTATACATGTAAAACTGAAAAAGGTCAAGCAAAAAACCTATAGTCTTGAATTGGAATTATCAACAAGAACTCATGAAACAGTTTATCTTCAAAAACACACACACACACACACACACACACACACACACACACACACACACACACATATGGGGCAGCTCAAGCAGAGCACAGCAGTTTCCTGAGCTGAGACAGGAATCAAAGTTCTGGTTGGCTAAAATGGCTTGAGGTTGCACAACAGAATTCCAGAGAGAAGGAAGCTTTGCAGAAAAATCTGCATAGGGTCTCTGCATATGTATACGGTGAAATTCCATTAGGCTGGGCAATGAATGGCTGAGTAATTCCCAGAGGTAATTCCGCCAAACAGAAGGCCTAGAGACTTAGGAGTTAACAACTAGTCAGAGTGGAGGGACATTGTTAACCATGGGAGGCATTTGGTAGAGACCCCAGAAGGGAAGTATCTTAGTAGGAGAGTTAAATCATCCTTAGAGAAAAGGCTACTCTGACCTGCCCTAACAAAGCTTAAAAACAAGCCTCAAAGGGAGTAAACTAATCCAAAGGGAGTAACCTAATGACTTGCCAAAATAAAGCCCAACACTCTTGAAAGGAAGATAGACTGTAGCACTGAACATTGTAAAATTCACATTGTCAGCATCCAAACAAAAACTATTAGATATGCCAAGAAGCAGGAAAATATGACTCACAAGCAGAAGCGTCAACAGCAAAAGACCCAGACATGACAGAGATGGAATTAATAGACAAAGACTTAAAACAGCTACTATAAATGCATGCACTATGATCGAGGATTAAAAGAATGAACACAATGAGAAAAAAGGAAGATATAAAATAAGAAAAAAATGGAATTTCTAATGATGTAAAATACATTATCTGTAATGAAAAATTCACTGGATCAGATTAAAAGCAAATTAGATACTGCAGGAGAAAAGATCAGTAGCAACAAAGTAATCAAAATGAAGCACAGAGACAGAAGACTGGAAAAAATTAACAGAGCATCAGTGACCTGTGGTATATTATAAAGTGGTCAAAAATACATGTCATCCCAGAAGAAACAGGATGACAGGAAAAAAAAAAATTAAAGAAAAACTGGCTGAAAATATTTCAAATTTGACCCACAGATCTGAGTTCACCATGGTACCTCATAATCAAATTGTCAAAACCTATAATACAGAGAAAAATCTTCAAACCTGCAACAGAAAAAAGAGGGACACATGTAAGAATTACCACAAACTTTTCATCAAAAACTATGCAAACCAGAAAACAAAGGATTGGCATCTTTAAAATGCTGGGGGGGTGGGGGGAACCTTTCAATGTATCTAGATAAAATAGCCTTCAAGGCAAAATAAAGATGTTGTCACACAAGGAAAAGCTGAGAGAATCTGTCACAGCATATCTGCACCACAGTACTGTTAAAGAGAGTTCTTCAGAAGGAAGGAAAACAGTAACAAATGGAAACCTTGACCTCCACAAAGAAATGAAGAATACTAGAAATGGTAAATATGTGGGTAAAATAAGACTTTTCCACCCATTTTAAAATTTCTTTACAAGAATTGTTTAAAGCAAAAGTAGTAATGCTTTGTGAAGTGTATAACCTATATAGAAGTAGAATGTATGAAAAGAATAGCACAAAGGCTAGGAGGGGGTAAATGGAAGAACAGCATCACAAGGATGCTACATTTTATGTGAAATGTATAATACTATTTAAAGGTAGTCTGTGAGAAGTTAAAGATGCATTTTGTAAATAATAAAGCAACCTCTGGGGAAAAAACAGATACAGTTAATAAGCTAACAGTGATGATAAAAGGGAATATTAAAAATACTCAATCCAGGGGTAAGGTGGGGGGGGGATAAATTAGGAATTTGGGATTAACAGATACACACTACTATATATAAAATAGATAAACAAGGGCCTACTGCATAGCACAGGGAACTATGTTCAATATCTTGTAATAACCTATAATGGAAAAGAATCTGAAAAAGAATAGATATATATGTATATATATAGCTGAATCACTTTGCTGTATACCTGAAACATTGTAAATCAACTATACTTCAATAAAAAAATTTAATAAATGTCTCAAAGAAATATGAATCAAAAATAAAAATACTTAATCCAAAAGAAGGCAGGAAAAGAAAAAAAGGAAAATAGGACAAAGAGAAAACAAAGAGCTAGATGGAAGACGTAATCCAACCTTATCAGTAATTACACTAAATGTACATGGTCCAAGCATCCTAATTAAAAGGTAGAAATTATTACATTGGATAAAAATAAATAAGATCCAACTAAAACTATAAAGAAACCTTAAATATGAAAGACACAGACAGGTTAACAGCAAAAGGATGGAAAAAATATACCATGCAAAAACTAATTATAAGACAGTTGGATGGGCTATGTCAATAACAAAATAGACTTCAGGGAAAAAATAATATTGCCGGGGGAAAAAAGAAAAAATTTTACTAAAGAACAAAAAACTTGAATGTAAGATTATACAGCCACTTTGGAAAACAGGTTGGCTGTTTCTTAGAAAAGTAAACAGTAATTACAACACAACTCAGCAATTCCACTCCTAGGCATCTACCCAAGAGGAATTAAAACGTTTATCACAAGACTTGTTGACAAATATTCATAGCACTACTCTTAGTAGTCCAAAGAAGAAAACAACCCAAACGTCCATCAGCTGAGGAATGGATAAGCAAAACATGGTAGATCCATACAATGGGATATTATTCAGCACTGAAAAGGAACAAATTATTGATATGCAGTAGTCCCCCCTTATCCATGGGGAATATGTTCCAAGACCCCCAGTGGAAGCCTGAAACCGAGACAGTACCAAACTCTATATATATACTCTGTTTTTTCCTATACATACACACCAATGATAAAGTTTAATTTATAAGTTAGGCACAGTAAGAGATTAACAACAACAGTAATAAAACAGAACTATAGTAAGAGTTATGTAGATGTGGTCTCTGTCTCAAAATTATCTTATTGTACTGTACTCACCCTTCTTCCTGTGATGATATGAGATGATAAAAAGCCTACATGATGAGATGAAGTGAGGTGAATGATGTAGGCATTGTGACGTAGTGTTAGGCTACTACTGACCTTCTTCAAGAGGAAGATCATCTGCTCCGGGTAATCCTAGATCACTGAGCCATGACAACATCAGTGGTTGGATGCCAGGAGGAGATGAGGTCGATGGTTGGTGATCACGGGCGGGATAGCACAGGATGGCTCAAGATTTCATCACACTACTCAGTACAGTGTGCAATTTAATACTTATGAATTGTTGACTTCTGGAATTTTCCATTTAATATTTTCAGACTGCAGTTGACCACCAGTTACTGAAACTGCAGGAAGTGAAACCTCGGGTAAGGGGGAACTATACTGTACATTACAAGATAGCTAAATATCAGATACCTCACACTAAGCGAAGGAAGCCAGACTCAAAAGGCTACATAATGTATAAATCCATTTATATGACATTCTGGAAAAGGCATAACTGCAAGGATAGAAAACAAATCAATTGCTGGCCAGGAGCTGGGGTCAGGAGAGGAACTGACTACAAACAAGCAAGGGGGTAGTTTCTGGGGTGATGGAACTGTTCTATATCTTAATTATGGTGGCAGTTACACATCTGTATGTGTCTGTCAAAACTCAAAGGACTATAACCGGAAAAGGGTGAATTTTACTGGACATAAATGTAAAACGGAATTTTTAGGGGAGGGAGAAGCATGTTTTAGCAAAAGCATTTACTGGAGCAACTGCATTCAAGACACGTATGGCATACCTTTAAATAGCACTGTTAAAATGCCAAATAAAATGTCAAAACAAATGTGTACTAAAAAAAAAAAAAAAAATGAATTTTAAAAAAAAACTCATAGAACTGTACACTAGTACACTGTACACTAGTACATCAAAATGGGTGAATTTTACTGTAGGTAAATGATACCGTAATTTAAAAACAGAACAAAAATACTAATTTACACCCACAATACTCAGGCTGTGGAACAACAGGAATTCTCATGTACTATGAAAGCAATGTAAATTCATATGATTACTTTACAAATTCATACAATTACATACGAAAAACAGCTGTACTACCTAGTCATGATGATTAGGTGCAAAACCTCCTGGTCAGTCCCATTCCTAGCAATGTATACACCCTAGAGAAGCTACCGCACACATGCGCCAAGAGACGTACAAGAGTATTCAATGCAGCAGTGTTTGTTACAGCGAGAACTAGAAACAACCCAAATGCACACCAAGAGCAGAATGGACAAAGAAATCGCGGAATATTCAAACCATAAGACAGCATATAGCAGAAAATATGATGTATTTCAATTAAATGCACCAACACACATCAAGCTCAGAAATGATAAGCACAAAAGCAGCAAGTGAGAGAAAAATACATACAATGTGATTCCATTCACATAAAGATATTTTTAAAGCATGTTCAGCAATACATACACATGTGGGTAAACCTGGAAATAAAAGCAAGGTAATGATTAATATGAAAATTAGAATAGTGGTTATCTTCCACAGGGAGAGAAAGGGATAGGCACAGAGGTTTCAAAGAGTGTAGAGGATGTTCTGCTCTTGAGCTGGCTGGTGGATACAGGAGTGTGCAGTTTATTTCTTAGTTATTATTATCTAAAATAACAAAATTTGCATATATTCTCTTTTGTGTAATTTATATATTTCACAATTTTAAAAAGTTAAAAACAACATATTCTCAAAGTAAGACACATCACACCCAGTAGGTTTCATAGGCATGTTCTACCAAAAAAACCAAATAATCTCTGTCTTAAAGAGACTACTGCAAAGAATCAACGGAGGGAAAACAGCGCAGCTTGTTTTAATACCAAAACACGGCAAGGTTTGAAATCAAAATATCAGATCGGGACTTCCCTGGTGGCGCAGCGGTTAAGAATCCGCCTGTCAATGCAGGGGACACGGGTTCGAGCCTGGTCCGGGAAGATCCCACATGCCGCGAAGCAACTGGGCCCGTGAGCCACAACTACTGAGCCTGCGCGTCTGGAGCCTGTGCTCCGCAACAAGAGAGGCCACGATGGTGAGAGGCCCGCGCACCGCGATGAAGAGTGGCCCCCGCTCGCCGCAACTAGAGAAAGCCCTCGCACAGAAATGAAGACCCAACACAGCCAAAAATAAATAAATAAATAAAAATAAATAAATAAATAAAATTAAAAAAAAAAAATCAGATCGGTCACTTATGAATACAGATGTAAAAATCCTAAATAAATTATTCATACTCTAAATCCAATGATGTGTTATTTAAAAGAAAACCATGTCAAAGTGACATTTACCCTAGGAATACAAGGATGCTTGAGCACTGGAAAAAATTCTACTGAACTAATTCACTATATTATCAAATTAAAAGAAATAAACTATGATTCATTTACTCACACAAATACTTACTGAGTACCTACTTTTTTCCTAGGGGTTGAAGAGACGGCATTAACTAAAATTAAAAACTCCTCCCCTACAGGACTAGTTCTAGTCAAAGGAGACATACAATAACAATAAACAAAACATATATAATATGGTATATCACACAGTGATAAATACCAAGAAAAAAACGTAAGGCAGGGAACAGGGGGACTGGGAGAGCTATGCGGTGTGGAGGCATCAGGGTGCAATTCGAGCACAGACTTGAAGGACGTGGGGGAGCGAGGCATGAAGGTGTTTGGGGGAAAGCACTGCAGACAGCTGAAGCAGCACGGGCAAAATCCCGGAGACGAATAGCGATAGCATGTTAAAGGATCACCAAAGAAGCCACTGTGTTTGTCAAGCAGAGTGAACAAGGGAAGAGAGTAAGAGGAAGAGAGATGGGAGTGAGGGTGGGAGGAAGATGGCGAAACGGCACTGCAAGCAACTCTAAGGATTTTGGCCTTTACCCTGAGTGAAGCGGGGTGGGAGGAATGACACAGTCTGACTGAACTTTTAAAAAAATTTCCTGGCTCCAGTGTTGAGGAGGGTGGCAAGAGCAAAGTAAGGAGACCAGTTAGGAAGCTACTACAGTAATCTAGGAGATACTGAAAAGACCCAAGCAGATTCATCCCCTAAATTCCAGACAGGCTCAGAACTTAAACCAGGTACATGGCAGACAAGGATGAGGTATGGAATTGAGAACGTGGGAATTGCTAAGTCTACATTAGGAGGAGATGGGACACCCCTACTCCAGTACCATACATCTAAGTGACAACCACTACCTACTGCTGCAGGAGACAAGTGAAGCCACAAAACCACAATACACTGAATTTCCCGCTAATATTTAAGAGTCAAGAATAGCACTCAACCAAAAATCATCAGACATTTGAGTAAGACATGCGGAGTGAAAAAAGACCCACACTAAAGCATATAATCATGGAAATAAGATCCTAAAAGTTTTCAGGGAGAGGCAATAGAAAAAAGAAGGCGGGCAAACACAGAATATCAGGAATCAATACGGCACTAGATTTCAAAAGCAACACTGGACATTACTTTTTCTTTCTTTTGAGAAAACAAAGCTTACACTTTGGAGGTTTTCAAACACTCCATTCCCTGAAAAAGAGATCCTGATAAACATTCTGTACTGCATGTTTCAATTTTAATACTAACAATTACTATTCTGAACCAATTCAACTGTTTGGCATAGAGAACTGCTACCAATCAAGTCATAACAACCTCCTTCTATGCTTTTTCCACTGCATTTATCTAACAAACATTTTTAAGCACCTACTATGATAGATGCTGAGGATATAGACCAGAACAAAATAATACAGATTCTCTGCCCTAAGGCCTGGTCAGGAGAGACATCAAACAATCACCCAAATAATTATATAATTATAAAGTTGTAAGTAAAAAGAAGTAAAGTTCAGGGCACAACAGGAAAACCTAATTTAGAGAGAAGGCTCCTCTAAGGGACTGAGATTTAAGTTGATACCCATTAAGTTGAGCCAGGCAGAAGTGGAGAGAAGAGAGTTCCAAATAGGAGACCCTAAAACTGGAAAGAGCTTAAGGAATTCAAAGAACTGAAAGAAGGGCAGTGTGGCTGAGCAAGGTTTGGATTTTTTGGTAAACACCATAGGAAACCACAGACTTGAATCAAACAGAAATGTGTCATGATCAAATTGTTTTTTAAAAAAACCCCTCTGGCTGCTTTGTGGATTACAAAAGAGCAAACTGGATTCTAAGGAGGCAAAAGTGAAAACAAGTAGACTAGGCAGGAGCTATTTCAGTAGCTAGCATACAAGGATAACTTAGACTAAGGTGGCAGTGGAAATGCAGACCAAAAAAAAAAAAAGTAGTTTTAAAAGAATTGTCAGGACTTAATTTACCAAAGACAAGCTGGCATAAAGAGCCAAAGAGAAAACTAAAACAAAAGGATTACCTGACTGAAAGGCACACATTTCAAAGCCCATCTAGTACAACTGAATCGAAGAAGACAGCATCTTCCAGAAGAAAACAGACATCTTTTTGGCTCCCTATTCTTCTCCTGCCTCATGATGGACAAAGAATTTGAAGTTATTCTTCCAGAAGAAAATAGACATCTTTTTGGCTCCCTATTCTTCTCCTGCCTCATGATGGACAAAGAATTTGAAGCTATTCCTTCAGAACCTTGAGTATGCATCTCACATATTTGAGAGCCAACTCATTTGGTAGAAACTTAGAATATCCTGACCTGTCCTCCGTGTGTTAAATACCAACCTCTCAAATAACCAAAAACGTGACTTCATACCATTTACTTAAACTCTCTCAGGCTGTTTCCCCCATTAGTACAGGAGTAGGAAACATATTTATGTTTCAAAAGACCAACGTGAGCAGTATAATGCCTGTCTGGAATATAGTTAGCACTCAATTAAGCATTAGTTTCCATCTTTTCTACCAGATTATCTAAACTAGAATAAGAAGCAACTTTCTTACACTAAACAAGTTCCTCAAACAACCCTCCCAAAAAGTCTGATATGAAGGATTGAGAAGAGATCAAACGCAGTTTTCATACTGGCTGACCATAGAAAAGTTTAAGCATTTTTCACACACAGTCCCAAGGAAGCCTGAAGCACATACAAGCTCCTCATTTTCCTAGAAACCTGATGCTTTAAAATCACACTTAAAAAATGTTTATAACCTTTTTGTTAAAAATATATATACTGCTTTAGAAACCTTGAAATCATCATCTTGCCACCCCTCTGAGCTACAAAAAATAATTCCAGTGGTACTGCTTTCCAAACCTCTGTTCCCTGACCTTTATCATTTACCACTTCATTCTTACAGGGCTTTGAACTTCAGGAGGTAGCAGGACAAAAGGCTGCTCACCTCTTAGGCAAACCAGAGTCTGACCAGGGCTCCATTAACAATCAAGTTCTCTTTTCTCCCTGAGCTTGCTGAATATCCTGTCAGACAACAGAATACCCCATTTTTCAAAGGTGGATCCAGGCGGCCCTTGAGAATTACTCCAATAAGGAAACTTTTACCAACTGACGGGTCAAAGCCTCCATCAAGACCAAACTACTGCTACCATTAACCAGAGTAAATGGTACGGCTCTACTAAGTAGGCCTTCTATGCAGTACAGAGTGGGAAAGGGTTTGCAATAAAACAGTCAGCCTCCAGTAAATACCGAATGCATCACAAAAGAACAGGAAAGAAAAATATCCAGGGCCGACTTCCTTTTCACACAAAATAGTCTAGATGCTAAAATGTGAGCACAGGAAGGATCTTCACTGAATTTTCACTCTAGGAGGTTTTCAACAGGGCTCCTGGGTCTGGGAAAGATGCCTTGGGTGCTTGGGGAATGGGATGGGGATGGCAGAATCCATGAGAGATGGAGAAGCGGGGTCTTCATGCTTGTTTCAACCAGAGTAGTTTCACAGTCATCTACATCACGCAGCTCCATTTCATGATATAAAAGGTTTTACACCTGAAGTATTTAAACGACCAATCTATTTCAACTTCTCAGTGTTAAAGACAGAGAAGTATAAACGGAGATATTCCATAGGACCTGAGGCACTATGCTGGACCCCCGACCTCAAGCTGACTCCAGTGCTCTTATTACCACCGTATACCACTCACTCTGGTACAGAAAAGAACGACCACGATCAGAAATGCCAATATGATTAATGCAGAGGGCAGAAATTCAAACCAACCGCCCATAACTGAAGAGTACACATCTAAGGATATGAAAAGCTACTTTTGCTTAACAATTATAAGAATTTTCATTACGAGAATGAAACTAACATTCTGAGAAATGTCAAGGAACTCATAAGACGCCTCAAAAAGATGAAGTAACCAAAGATCCTAAAACCTGAAGAAAAACTCTTTATTCTGAATTGGCATAATGAAAATAAATCAAACTCAAAAGGTAGGGCTGTGGGTTCTAGTCCCAACTCGGCCAAATGCATTTGTTGCAAGGACACATGGTCATGGATAAACCTAATCTGTTAGAAGTTCAGTTTTCTACCTGCAAAATGCAAATGAACCATATGATTTGAGAGCCCCTTCCACACTAAAATTCTAGGATTCTACGCACTAAAAAGATCATGTATTTGATAAAGCTAACACGGACTATAAGAGACATCATCTAAAAACGTCACTACCATTTTATATGAAAGAAGAAATTCTTTTTTCTAACAAAGATGATGACCAAAGTTCAAAACTAAAAAGCATAACATGATATCTAAAAGATACCTAAAACATTCAAACTGTTTCGAATGGCTCAGTTTCTGCCTTCAGCAATTAGAAGAACCACATCATGGCCACAGCCTGAGAAAGATTTATTTCTTTTTTTTCTTTTTTGCCACACCACGCATGGCATGTGGGATCTTAGTTCCCCAACTAGGGATCAAACCCACGCCCCCTGCACTGGAAGCGTGGAGTTTCAACCACTGGACCACTGGGGAGGTCCCAAGATTTATTTCTAGTGTCAGCAGATTCTTTCACAGATTAACGTAGAATTGCTCTAAAGACAGCAAGAAAAAAAAAAGGGTTCTTAGAAGTTGCCTTGCTGAGAAGAAAAAATAACCCAGAATATGCATATTCTATAATAAAACATATAAAAGAAAGGCAGACTACAAGGAGAACTAGTTGGCTTAAGATCTTGATGATGCTATCTTCTACTTTCCATTCAGCCAATATTTATTACATTATGTACTATTTGCCAGACACAGGAGATACAGTGAAAACCAAGTCCCTGCACTGACATTCAAGTGGAGGGAGGCTAATGATAACCAAGTAACCAAACAAACAAGGTAGGACTGTGAAACAACCAAAACCCTCATAGTGTTGTGGAACTGGAACTACCGTTAGAGAAAGCCTCACTGAGAAGATACTTTTGGACTAACAACCAAATGACAAGAAGTTACCCCAGAGCTTTCCAGACAGAGGGGCTAGCAAGTGCAAGGGCTCTGAGGTGGACACAAGTTTGGGGCCTTTGAGAAACAGAGTGAATGAAGGCCAGGGTGGCTGAAGTATAATGACCAAGGAGAAGGTGTCAGGAGAGATCAGAGAGGTAGGCAAGGGCCAAGCAGGATAGTGGTATGATATGACTTGCATTTTTAGAAGCCCACTTTGCTTGATGTGCACCTATCAAAAATCAAAATGGATTCTGGTACTGCCTTGCAAATGACAGACTCTATGATTTGACTGTATGGAAGTCTCCTCAGTATTTAATGGTAATATAAATAGTTCTGGAATCACTGCAAGTGTGGAGTTGTATATGAAAAATTTAATTGTAGATCTATAAATAACATTGTGAAACTGCAAAAATTACCTCCCTCTCTTCCTCCATTTGCTTTTCTTTTATTTGCAAACAGTGAATTTTAATGGATGGATACTTTAAGTGTAGTCATTTATTTTTTTACCAGGAAGATTTTTTAATACTTTAAAAATATATATTCTACATATTAAAAAGATTCAACTGGACTTGTTAATTGAATTAAAGGACCCCCTAAGGCTGAGCCCTATATCACTACATGAGGTATAATAAAGTGCAAATGGCCATCACACCTTGACTTGAGCATCATTCCACAATAAAACTGAACAATTTTCAGATGACTGCAGTCATGCCTGACAGTGAGTGCTGCAGTGACCACTCACCAACCCAGGTTAAACTCACCAATGACACAAACACCTAGTCACAAAAGCCAAGTAGTTCAGCATGAAAGTCATAAAAATGTAGAACACTACAAAGGAGCTCTCACTGGTTTTACAAGGATAGGAAATTCCAAGTGTAAAAAACAATATAAATCCCACCTCTAACCAGGCAATGATGGACACTGACAACTGACTTCAGGAAAAGCTTAAGAAAAGCAATTCAAAACAAGAATTCAAAGCATGGATAGATTTCATCTATCCCACACATCCCTGAGGACTAATTCTAAGGCCTGATGCAAGCATCTACATATGAAGTGTCAAATGTACCATCTCATTACCCAGAACAACTTTTATCAGAGAAGGAACCCTGTGGCATGCCCCCAAAGACTCCAGCTTATCAGTAAAGCTTTGGTAACCATAGATAAGGTCACACAAATGTATTCAGAACTGAAAAAACTCCTATTTTCAACTAAGTAGTGGAACCACATGGTTTCTGACCTTGATGGCCCACTAGAAGAGATGTCCAAGCAGTGGGGAGAAAAATACCAAGCCATTCTGCACATGCTTCTCCTTAACACATGAGAAAAACAGACCAAAAAAATGCCACAGGACTTCCCTGGTGGCGCAGTGGTTAAGAACCTACCTGCCAATGCAGGGGACGAGGGTTCGAGCCCTGGTCCGGGAAGATCCCACATGCCACAGAGCAACTAAGCCCGTGCGCCACAACTACTGAGCCTGCGCATCTAGAGCCCGTGCTCCGCAACAAGAGAAGCCACCTCAATGAGAAGCCTGCGCACCGCAACGAAGAGTAGCCCCCGCTAGCCACAACTAGAGAAAGCCTGCGCGCAGCAACGAAGACCCAACTCAGCCAAAAATAAATAAATAAATAAAGGCATAAAGAATATTTTTAGAACTAGAAAAAAACTGAATATGGACTATATATTATATACTACCATATCATTAAGTTTCTTGACTATAACAATGGTATTGTGGTTATGTAGGATAATGTCCTTGCTCCTAAGACATACATTCTAAGATATGTAGGGGTGAAGTACCAGTACTAGTTGAACACTTTTAAATGGTTCTGGGAAAAAAAGCATACATATGTAGAGAGGGATAAAGCAAATGTGGCAAACCTGTAACAATTAGGAAGAAAGCAAGATAGGTGGGGTGTTCAGTGTAGTACTCCAATTTTTCTGTAGGTTTGAAATTTCTTCAAATGAGGATAAAAAAGGAAAAAATGCACCACCTTGCACTTTATTCAGCAGACCTGGGTCCTCGGGTGATGAGGATGGTAATCAGCTGGTTCAGATTTTTGGTATCCTTTCTTATCCATTCCCAAATAACAATAAAGTAAATGCCTGCACAACTTCTGGAAGATAGCGTGGTGATAATGAGGCAATTAATAAGACTAATCGACACTTCAGACTCTCAAGGAGCCCCAGGAGGGGCGGGGGCGGCGGTGGAGAATAAGGTGTGCCTGTATGTATCAATACCATCATGGCAAATCTATTAACTGAATACAACAAGCGGCAAAGCTATAAGGAAATTATAATCCAATTTTTTCAAACATTATTAACATAAATTATCATTTAGGTTACAAATCGCAGAATTTATGGGCTACCTTCACTTTCTCTGTTGCATTTTACTTTGTAGCATTTGCATGTCGCTTTCTAACAGGTCAAAATATTAAAAGAGACACGCACGGATAGCATGCACGGATAATCAACCAAGCTAAAAGTCTACCAGGGATTTCCCTTGTAGCACAGTGGTTAAGAATCTGCCTGCCAATGCAGGAGACATGGGTTCGAGCCCTGGTCCAGGAAGATCCCACATGCCACAGAGCAACTAAGCCTGTGTGCCACAACTACTGACCCTGCGCTCTAGAACCCGCAAGCCACAACTACTGAGCCCACGTGCCGCAACTACTGAAGCCCATGTGCCTAGAGCCCATGCTCTGCAACAAGAGAAGCCACCACAATGAGAAGCCCCTGCACACCGCAACAAATAGTAGCCCCCGCTCACCGCAACTAGAGAAAGCCCGCATGCAGCAACGAAGACCCAATGCAGCCAAAATAATAAATAAATAAATTTATTTAAAAAAAAAATTATTAAGCATGGACTATGCCAAGAATTCTGCCCAGAGACAAATTACAAGGACAAATGAAACTCAATTCCTATCCTTAAGGTATCCATAGAAATAGGTATTTCTCCTCCCTCTTAAAAGAGAAATGTTCCATTAACAGGCACATTTGTAACACATATAATACACACAACTATAATTATACATAATTACCTATAATTACAATATATATAATAATATATAATAGAAAAATGCCATTAACAAGCAATTAAGGATAAGGAACCTAAAGGAATATCATACAGGGTACCATTTATTAAGGACTGACTGTGTCAGGGAGGCATACACCACCATAAAGAGGGGTTAAATCTGTCCCAGGTTACAAAGCTAAATTTTGAACTCAGGGCTCTGACTCTTCCAAGGCTCAGTTCCTGACATTACATTATGCTGCCTTTTAAAGTCTGAAATACTACAAATAAAAACCATATAGAGAACAGCACAGATATCTGAATGTAAGATACATCTGATGTGTACCTAAAGATCAAGTTTTATGACCACAGGTTATACAGTTGGTATTTGTTCAAGTGTTTAATTTTTAATTAAAGAAAACAAGTCTATCAAAACAAAACTAAAAGAGAAAAGTCTGTTTACGGACTACTGCAATTTATAACTACATTATGGGAGATTATAAGGATCAGCATCAAATTTTCAGTTTCTCACCATCAACAGGTCAACTATGTCTAAGTTAGGAGTCAGCAAACTACACCCCCAAGCCAAATCTAGCCCACTGCTTGTTTTTATAAATAAAGTTTTATTGGAACACACCCATGCCCATTCGTTTGTGCATTCTCTGTGGCTGCTTTCCTGCTTCAGTGGCAGAGTTGAATAGTTACGATAGAGACATTGTGGCCCACAAAACCTACAATATTTATTTTCTGGTCCTTTACAGAAAAAAATCTGCCAATCCCTGGTTTAAATGATGTATATCACAAATGGTAGAAAAATAATTAGCTTGTTCATTTCAGCTCTATTTAAGCTTATGAACTGAGCCTGATTTAAGTTCTCTTCCTTTGTAATTAGTGTCACTTGGTAAATGCTGAGTTTTTGAATTTCCACAAGTATTTTCACATTTCAGTTATTTTCCATAGAGTAGGTCTTACTTGGCTGTCCAGTAATTTATCCTTCACATATTATTACAAACAAAACTATAATTAAGGCACATTTGCAATTACCCCCACACATACTTATCCCTCTGTTGCATACAATCTGCAGATATAAACAAGGAAAAACTGAATACAGACACAATAGCTGATACGACTAAATAATTCCTAATATTCTGTTCACACTAGAACATCTCAATGCGCCATTTCAGAAAAACAGCATCAGCATCACCTGCCTGCCTATTAGAAATGCAAATTCATGGGCCACAGTCCAGACCTACCAGGTGATTCTTATGAACCCTAAAAGTTGAAGAACCACTGCACTAAAGTAGAGTTTATATTACTTACCTTGAGTGTAAAAAGGCTGATTCGGCCAGGTAGTTTATAAAATAACCCCTCTCCTCCTCTTGAATTGGAATGTAGCATGGCATTAAGACATGCAAGAGGGGATGTCCCACTGTAAAAACATACAAGGATGGAAGAAGGTCATACAAATCAATATGTCTACTTACTCAAAGCTCTAATACCCTTTAACTCACTCTTAAATCAAGAAAAAGAGAAAGAAATATAAAAGAAAACATCCCATGACAAGAATTCTACTTTGAAAGTGGCAAAAGAGCAACAAATGAAATTCACATAAATCACACCCAGAGAGCTCTGGGATAAGACATGCTATCTGATATCTCCACTCCATACCTGACAATTCTTCAGTGCCTTCTGACAATATGAACCAAACTCTCAAGAAATTTAGAAACACTACACAATGATTTTTCAGGTACACTCAGGAGTTTTGAAAAAAAAAATTACCCAATATTTTTATTTACCCAAAATATTTAAATTTTAATGTTAATTAAAAACAAAACCGAGAGTTTCCTAGCATCTATATTCCAACCTGCATATCATGCTCAGAAACTGCCACATAACATATTCAACACAAAAACCACAGAATCACTGGTGCTGTCCCAAAAAAATAAGCACACTTTTTTTTTTCCAGTTAACATTTTCTAATAAACACACAAAAGGAACAGTATTTCATTTGCTTTTTCTCAGTTGGGAAGGGGGAAAGATGGGTTTTATTTTATATCTACCCAGGAGCAATAATTTAAATTTGAATATAAAAAGTCAAATGGATTTAGTACCCAATAATGCTCAAACATTAAACCAAAAAAAGAGATAGCATATTAAGTTATATCATGGTCCCTGCTACAACAGTAGGTCGCAAAACAATGACAACTCATGTGAGTTAGCGACTACTTACTAAATCTTAAAATAGAAAAGCTGTCAAAAACACAGACAAATGCCCATTATTAATATTAACTGAGTTCGGCGCTAGCATGTTAGTGCTAGGGTTCACCTGTGCACCTTCTCTTCCCTCTCCCCAGCATGTTAAATAAATATAAATATCTCAAGTAAAGCCTCTCAGCATTTTTCAGAATTAGAGGCCCTAATTTATGCAGAGTGTTTAAAATAAATTCTGAGTCTAAAAAAGCCATTAAAAAAAACCCTATTACTTATTTGGCTTTGGAACACACTGGATGTTAAAAAAAAAAAAAAATTTCACCAAGAACCAATCTTTAAAAGAAACCTTGTGCAGAATCTGGAGTATCAAGTGGGTGTGCTAATGTCTCTGCTACAGTGGGGAAAGGCATGCTGGCAGAGTCTTTCTTGAAACAGTGTGACTCCTACACACTATACCTCTGTCTACAAATCACAGAGCTGCTCACTCATCACGAGCCACCATGGCTGCTTCATAATTCCTGTAAGAGCTAGAAGCAGAAACAAGTTAGGTTCTCAACTCCATCTGTCCCAAAGGGACTAATTTACCTTCTATAGGCACAGTGGTCCAACAGCAGTGCAGACAGCAGCATGATGGGAAATAGCCCATAAAAACAAAACAAAACAAAAAAAACAATTATAACACTACACAGTGCATAGGTAGTATTTAAATGAATGTATCTAGACAATCCTGATCTTCCCTCCCCACAAAACGTCAGCTAGAGAATGTTTGAACTGACAACTGGAAAGTGAGGATCTTTTGATCCTAAAAGATCAATTTCAAGCAGCTAAAGCTTAACCAGCAAAATATATGCTGTCTGTTCTGAATCCCAAGAAGGAACTGTGTTGTGCTCTCCTCTTTCATTTTAATTTTAAAAAAAGGTTGGGGTGAGGAGAGAAAGGATTCAGGACAGGCACTGGTTTTTGTTTGTGCCTGCAATTCTTTCTGTGTTTCCAATTTGTTGCTTCTCTAGGAAAAATATATCATAGGATAAGAAAATCAAGGTCACCTCCAAATTTAGTATGCTCATATCATGAATGCCTAGAATCAGTACGGGGGAAAAAAGCCAGTGGGTTTTATGGTGATTAGACCACCCTTCTTTGATCCTAAAACAAAGGACTTCAAAGATATGGTATAGAGAGAAGGGAAGTTTTAGACACGATGGAGCCTATCAGAGTCTGTCCCTTCTCTATCACTGAAACTTGCAAAACAGAGTACACGAGAAAAGTGCTGACTCCTTACACAAAAAACAAGCTGCATGTCGAAATTTATGGGAGAGCAAGGATAGGGAAAGCCACTGCACCTCTGATCAAAACAAATGAATGTTTAGCCACTCCCACCCTCCACCCAGAGGACACACAACATGGGAGATAGTTCCACACCACCACCAGACGTGTGTGTGTGTGTGTACACATATATGCACATGCGGACTTTCTAATATCACTGCCTGAGTGCAGGAAGACACGTGTCCTAGGAAACCCTCACATTAAGCAACAAGAGCCATACAAACCTCATTTCCTTTAGTCCTTCTGCCTCTATGACCTGCAGAATCTGTTTTGGTGTCATTGGAGCGTCTGAGTAGTTTTCTAGTACCTGAAGAAATATAAATGTTCTGACTTCAGTGTGCAACTTCTATTTACATCCATCACTATATAACATGGGCTACAATTCTGCTATGAGGTACCGCTGCTGACAATTAGTCTTTCCACAGACAAAATTACTTCCGAAACTAAATTACACATATATCTTAACTAGTTGCTGAAAGTGACTGCAATTAGATGAAATATTCTAATTCTCAATTCTGAAAACACACAACCTCTTAGCATACATGTTATGACATGTGGGGCCTTAGCAACCTTGATTACCGCTTAACTTGATGCTGTTAATACAGTTAAACCACAGAATACGTAGTTTTCTATGTAATAAATTATAAGACAGAAATGCATTCAGATTTTCTTTCCCAAGGAACTTTGATTAGTACCCATATTTTTTTATCTTTTTTTTTTTTTTTTTGGGCCACACTTGCGGGATCTTAGTTCCCCAAACAGGGACTGAACCTGTGCCCTTGGCAGTGAAAGCACAGAGTCCTAACCACTGGACCACCAGGGAATTCCCAGTACCCATATTTTTTAAATGATGGCTTTTGTGCCACTGGGTTGTGAAATTCTGTTGTTAACTGCCACAGTACATTTTGCCATTTGGCAACATGATGCTGTGATCCTATATGATTGGTGCAAGCAAACAATGAGAAATGGAACATCCCACTTACGTTAGCGACATCTATCACTAAGTCCTGGCAGTAAGGTCATAGTGAGCAGCCGGAGCTCTCTCACTTGAAGAAGCTGAGTTGTTTCAG
The DNA here is from genome assembly GCF_028564815.1 of Eubalaena glacialis. Lineage (NCBI taxonomy): Eukaryota > Metazoa > Chordata > Mammalia > Artiodactyla > Balaenidae > Eubalaena > Eubalaena glacialis. The sequence continues at coordinate 27,174,024 of NC_083728.1, forward strand.
AAATGTTATTCTTCTCAGGGAGGAAAAAAGAGAGGCTGGCAATATCTCTATACCATCTCTACCAGTGCAGCTGCTGAGGTTACTCCAAACCACACCAACATCTCGCAGTCATTTAACAACCGTAACAACGAAGAACTGTACTGCTCTGTCACAAGTAAAATGTACAGCCAGAAGCCTGACAGCACTGCTGCGAAGGTTCTCTCTGTGGAAGAACATGAGCCCTGAGCACTAAAGGAAGTCAAGTTTTGGAGGAGTAGCTGCTGAAATAAAACCTCTGTCTACCATGGTCCCATTCTTAGCCTCTCTCTGTTCAGTTTTTACATTCTCCTTGGTGTCATTACCATCTCTCAGTTTCAACTACTACCCAAATTCTAATAACTCCCAAATCTCTACCTCTAGCCTGGACTGCAGACTGCTCCCCAAGCTTCAGACTCCAAATACTCAGTTCTGTACTGGACGTCCCACATGCTCACCTACTCTAATTCTTCCCCCCCCCTTCTAACATTCCTCTCGTTGGTCAGCAGCCTGTCTCATCACCTAATTCAGAAACCCAAGCATCACCCTTCACTCTCACCTGTCCCCCAGTCCCCACCACCAGTTTCTGACCCGACCTGACACAATAGCCTTTTCGCTAATATCCCTGCAACCAGCCCTGCTTTCCTCAAATTCACTCGTACTCCGCTGCCATCCTTCATTCAACAAATACGTGAAATACTCACTTTGTGCTAGGGACAATTCTAAAAATTCACCAGTAAAAAAAGACCAAATCCCCGTTTTTGCAGAACTTACCCTGCTATAGCCCCAGTTCAGTCCAACAAAATAAACCTGCCCTCATCACTTTCCCACTTTAAAGTCCTTCAACAGCAACCTAATTATATACAGCGAAAGCTGAAGCTTCCAGAGACCACTAGCCCACTGGAAAAGCACAGGCTTTAGAACTAGACAGACCTGGTTCTAAGGAATTCAAATTCTGGTCTTCTAAACTTGGGCAAGTTACCTACCCACCCTAAGCCTAGGCTCCTTCGTTTGTGAAGGAAGGATGCTGAGATCTTCCTCTCAGAGTTGCTGTAGAGATTAGAGATAATGTATGAGTGCTTACAGTGCCTGGCACAAAGTAGGTGTGTGCTGGCCTGGCGTACAAGGCCCTCACAATCTGATCTCTGCCTGTCTCTCTGATACTCCACAAACTTTATGTTCCAATAACTATGTGTAGTTCTACCCAGTTCCCACACTCTCCACCCTGCAAATAAACACACACACTCCTATTTTTTGTTACCAGCTCCTGCTTACGTCCTCTGTGACAGGCCTAACTCCCACTCACCCTTCAAGATTCAGTTCGGAAAGCACCTTCCTCCAGGAAGCCTTCTCTGCTCTCTGCCAGACAGTTCAATGTCTCTTTTCAGTGCCCCATAGTTGCACAACACTGATAATTTATCTTCCAAAGCAGGACACTTGAGAGTAAAAGGAGGAGCTATTCATAATTATGCTTAGACAATGAGCAGGAACCAGGATGTCTATTACCATTTATACATCTATGATGGCACTTACCATGCCTGTAATGAAATTCTATTCACCTGTCTGGACCTTCTCCATCCCCAGAAAAACCATAAACTCCTCAAGGGCAAACCTTATCCATCTTTGTATTCCAAGAACCTAAGTGCCAAGTTAAGCAGTATTGACTTGAACAAACCCACAATACAAGCTACTAATGTTCACTGCCACAGATATAACTTCTTTGATACTAATTGTAAGCTAAGCTAGTGAATTTTTGTATGCTAATTTTTTTTTTTTTTTAAAGAAGCATGACTCTGAAAAATTAGCTACCAGTTATTTAAACAGCAGTCAGGAAGAGCCTGAGAATCTAAGAGAGAGGAAACAAAATCTCTAAAGGGAAGTTAGATCAAAAGATACAAAGTTTTCACTTTTATTAAAACTGTATATGCCTCCGGCTTTTAGTATAAGAACAATTCAGCAGTGTTCTATCCCTAGTCTTTCTAAAGCATACTTAAAAAAAAAAAAAAAAAAGTATCTCTTCTCCAACTTCAAAGGGAAAAAAATGTTTGATGTAAGAATGGTCAGTCATGAATCAAAGTGAAAGATAAAGCATGCAATGAAGAGTTTCTCAAAGCCAGGGAGAATCCATTTAAGGGCATTCAATCTAAAGGGAAATCCACTCAGCTATTTCTCCCAAACAAATTGTTCCTAACAAGTAGGAGGATTTATACCGACCCAACCCCCAAAAGTCTACCTCCTACATCTAGGAAAAAACAAGACTACAAAATGTTTGAAAGAAGAATATCTACTTCTCAACAACATAATTAACAGCTGCAAAAATCAACCTCCTGGGGCTTACTACACTACTGAAATTGTCCAGAAGTCTCTTCTTTCCTACCAAAATAGTTTTAAAAGGGTTCCTGGTATCACTTTAGCCACCAATGTGAGCAAGGTCGGGAGCAATATGAAACTGCCCCCAAGCAAGTGCATCTGATCGCCTCTGCAAGCACTCCAAATTCACCTGTCCAAAGAGTAATTAGATCTAATCTACTGCCCTACCATTATAGCTCACTGGAGTCAAGCTTTTCTCTAGCCAGTATAAGTGCTCACAAACTCTCCAGCCCTTGGTTTGTTACAACAATTTTTTTTTCCCCAAATGAAGAGAGAACTCTAAAAGTTCCCCCTCGCTCACCAACTAGTCCCATCCAAAGGGACAGAAAATTCTAAACAAAAAAACAATAAAAGACAGGCAAAACTACACACCATATTCCCACAAGTCATCTTTCATGTGTTTAAGAGCACCACAAGTAATTCCAAGTAGGACTTACTATTTTTTAATGAAGAACCATAGAAGTAAAAGAAGAGAAAGAACTTACTGGGATAATCTGGCATGAGTTGAGCCAATGATAAAACAGAAATAGCAACCTAGATACTGGAGTGCAGATCACAGTATATTCAAGAACCTAAAGAGGCTTAAGAGTGGACCCCAAATTCCTAGAGACTTTCAACTGGGAAGAGCCAACAAAGCTTTGAGACAAGCAGACTTTAGAACTCTGTCAAGACATAAATAACACAGGATTTAAAGGTACTTTCACCTACCTCTAACAAGTAAAACTCTGGCAAGCAAATTTCCTTTTGGTGCCCAAAGTCATAAACACCTGCAGAACAGAAACTCAGAAGAGAATTTCAATGAACAGACTCAACCTCCAGGAGAAAGAGAGCATGTCCTTTTGGCTCTCCTCTACTCTCCTTCAGGCCTAAATTTGTTTCCAGGTAAAGCAACAATGGAGAAATCCTGAAACTACCAAGAGATCCTGAAAGCTAACCAAAGCTTCCAAATCTGACTGAACCTGCAAAAAGTATTGTACTTCAAAATCTTCAAATTTCATATGCCAAACCAAAACAAATTAACTGAAGCACAAAACTTCAGCATACAAACTAATTGCTACTTCTGTTTCTTGGGCAACAAATGCCTGGGGAAGATGATCAGGTACACCAGTTTAATTTCTCCTATAAACCAAACAGTGTTAGCTCTTTTAAGTCAATAACTGAGTTTTACAGGCTCCAAGAAAGAAAAAGGTGTACCAAAGATTTGTAAAAACCTCCAACACATATTTGTCTTTTTTTGCACAACACCTTTGAGGCAGGAACCCTACTTCCCAATAAAATGAAAGATTAGAAGGTTGAGCTTCATTCATCATTAAAAGTGAATTACAGCAATTACATATAAACTACAGGGTGTCATGAGACAAGTATACTATCTGCACTATAGCCCTGCTTTGTGACAGTTATGAGGAAGTGACATCTCTGAGACAAGCATAACCTGTTACTATTGTCATCAGCAAGATTTTATAAGAACATGTCTCAAAGTGTCTTAGCTTTCTGGGTGCAAAGCCAAAAGGAATATATTTCACTTGCAAGTCCTCTGACACTTTAAGAACAGAAAATTCACAACCCCCATTACCAGGCAGCTTCAAATACTCAAATTACTCTCTCCTTTGCTAAGTCCTCACTGAGCATTATCTTCAGAGACACTTGGTCTTTGCCCAACACTTCATGTATACATGCACCAGAACACTAAGGAATAGAGAACACACGCATACATTCTTTGCAAAGTGTAGTTAGTTCTCTGCAGAGTGCCTATTTCCAGTCTAGCTTGTGAAGTCCGGTCAGCAGAATCTCAGAAGTGTGGTACGTGGGCCACCTGCTTTACAACCAACCCGAGAAGCTGGTTAAAATGAAGATATTCAAGCTCTACTCCAGAATCTCAGACTCAGTAGGTCTTAAGTAGGGCCCTAGGATGAGCATTCCTAACAACCTCCCCAGGTGTCCCCACAGGACACTAAAGTTTGAGAACCAAGGCTCAGGGTTCAACCTGGGAGTAAGCATTTGCTTCCCTCCACACACCTGGTTTAGATTGCGAAAGCTCAAAATGCCACTCGCGTCCTTGAAACTGGGGGCTCTTTCCAACCCCTGGAGTCAAACGCACCACCCCACTGCCCACCAGGAAGCGAGGGAGGAGCTTCCGACCCTTCCCGGAAACCTAACTCCCCCGAGTGCATAAACGAAGCTTCCCCAGACCCCCTAGAAGCTGCCAAATAGTGGGGGAGGGGAGGCGGGGGCCCCGCCGCCCGGAGGGGTAGGAGCCGGCCTGCCAGCTCGACCCCTCCGCAGGAATTTAGAGGGGGGACGTGCAAAAAAAGGCGCCACCTCCGACCCGGCGGGGGACCTCTCCCCACCCAACGCCTTGGGGGATTGTCCCTTTCCAGCAGGAAGGGTGGCCCGCCCCCTCCTACAGTGGGCAGGGCTTCGCCCCTCCCCCCTCCCAGTGGGGGGTGCTCGGCGAGCCAACCCCCCCACGCCCCCCATCGAGCCCCCCTCGGCGGCCCGCCTCACCAGGCGCGCGGCCTCTGCCCACGTGCGCTCCTTCTTCCTCTTCTGTTTGTCCTTCATCCTCCTCCTCCCGGGCGGCGGCGGCGGCGGCGGCGGCGGCGGCGGCGGCGGCGGCGGCGGCGGCTCCACGCGGGACCTCCGGGCGGGGCGGGCTGGGGCGGCGGCGCGGGGCTGGGGCGGCGGCGGCGGCGGCGGCGGGGGGCGCGTGGCGGCGGCGGCGCGCGAGAACTCGGGTGCGGCCGGGGAGAGGGGGCGGGCGCGCGGGGACCGGCTGGCGCTAGACCCGGCGCGAGGGCGGCGGTGGGGGAGGGGTGGCGGCTCCACGCGCCCGCGCTGCGTCAGTTGCCCGCGGCGGCGGCAGCAGCGGCGAAGGAGAAGGAGGTAGCCCCGCGATCGCTAAGGAATGCGGCGGCTCCGCATAACCACGGGGTCAGAGGTCACGGCTCCGGCCTCCGCTTTCCCGCTCTGCTGCGAGGCCAAGACTGGACTGGCGGCGGGGCGGGAAGGCGAGACGCGGCTTTCCCTTCGGCGCCCGGGTGTGTGCGTGTCTGCCGTGGGTGTGTGTGAGTGTGTGTGAAGAGTGAGGAGGGGGAGTGTGGGGTTTTTTTTTTTTTGAACAAAAACAAACCGAAAGGGCGGCTGGGAGTCGTAGTCCCGGCTGTCTCTCTGGCCTCCCTCGCTCCGGAAGAATATGGCTGAGTGAAACTCTTGGACCACACTTCCCAGCGTGCCCCGCGGCCCGTCTTTTCCGCCCTCCCCTCCCTGCCTCTGCCCCGCGCAGAGCTCGATAAGGAAGGGGGCCGGACCGTCGTTCGGGAAAGGGGCTGGGCGGAGTCTCGCGAGGTGCGGGAACTGGCTGGGGGCCTGAGGCATTCTGGGAGGCGATGCTGGGAAGGGGCGGTGGCCCTGTGCTCCACCACCCTGAGCTCTGTTCAACCCCTTCGGCGCTTCTCGCCTTGGGGCCGCTACGCGGGTAAAGGTGGGGATCGAGAACTGGTAGCTCGACTTCCAGCGCCCACTTTGTGCCTCTCTCCGCCTGAGCGGTTTTCACTGACACTTCTTGTAGGTAACAAGAGACAGGACTTTCCCTTTTGGTCCTCCCCTAAATGACTCACTGCCGCATAATAATGAGACAAAAAGATACTCATACCAGTAAAACGGTTATTTCACGATTGATGAACCTAGACAGTTCCCCATTTCCTCCTGTGCTTTCATGCCGCTATGTATTTGCAGAAGCTGTATTTGCAGAAGCTGCACACGCAGCCTACAGCGTTCATGCCACCTGGTGAACTTGGTGATACGATTATGGGTTGTGTGAAGAACTTGGACTTTGGGGACATACTTACCAGAATGCACCTGAGGCCTTTTTAGAGGCAATACCCTGAAGGGAACACAGAACCTGGAGTCAAACGGACCTAGACCGGAATCCTGGCTAAGCCACTCCATGGCTATCAGCCTAATACCTCACAGCATTATTGAGATTAAAATCAACATAAAACACCTGGCAGGTTGGAAGAGGGTGTGAAGGGGGACCATGACATTAGGTCCATATAATTTGGCTCCTGACATAAAGCAAGTGTTTAATAATTGGTACCAGCTGAGGGGCAATGGGCACTGTACTTACCCTCTCTGAGCCTTGGTTGCAGAGCATGAAATGAAATGAGGTTCAGAGTACCCAACACATAGGTTTTCTGTGCCTATTTGTTGAATCAATCAACGTCCAGAAACATTCCTAGAATCAGTCCTAAACTGGATAGTGGCCAGTTCTTTAAAATTAGGGAGGAAGGGTCAATGGCCACATTTGAAAGTTTTCCCAGGGTGAGGAAGCACACCCTCCACTCCCTGGTGTTAGCACAGTGCTTAGGGAAGATCAACACGTGCTGCCAAAGCCTAACATCACGGAGTTCAGTGCTCCTGCTTCTAATGCTCGTCACCCAGAAGACTTTCACGTCCAATAAACAAAACCCTGCAAAGTGAATAGACTGTAGAAGGTGAAATAGGCATGTTTTTAAATCTTCTGTCCCCTTCTAACTTAACCCCAAGAGGGGGAAAGGAAGAACCCCACCTCCACGACCAAAAAATTGTTTGACCTGATTTTTCACAAAGGGGTGGTGGTGGTGGTGGTGGTTTAATCTACAGCAGACAGTGACCTTTGACAAGTAATTTGGCTTGTTTCAAATGTTTTCTTCTTGAGTAGCTTCACACCCCTCTGACCTCCAAGGAGTCACTAGAGAAGATTCATTCTAAAATTTACATGTTTAGTACAGGCACTGTGGTTGGCAGAATAACGTCCTCCTCGCCCCCTCTCCCCCAAAAAATGAAAAATATCTATGCCCTAGTCCCTGGAACCTGTGAATATGTTACATTCCATGGCAAAAGGGACATTGCAGATGGAATTAAGGACCATAAAATAGGGAGATTATCCTGGATTATCAGGGTGGACCCAGTGTAATCACATGGACCCTTAAAAAGCAGAAGAGGAATGCAAAAGAGATGCTTTGGAGAGAAGAGGCAGGAGAAGAATCAGATTCGAAGCTTGAGAGGAACTCAACCCACTGTTGATGAAGGGGCCATGAGCCAGGGAATGTAGGCAGCCTTTAGAAGCTGAGAACAAGCCCTGTCAGCAAGTAATGGGACCTCAGTCCTGCGGCCTCATGGGACTGAGCTTTCACAACCTGACTGAGCTTGGAAGCAGGTTCTCCCCACCCCAACCCCGGAATCTGCAGAGAGGAGTCCAGTCCTGCTAACACCTTGATTTTAGCCGCATCCGAGAACCAGCTGAGCCACACAGTCCAGACTTCTGACCCATAGAAAGTGTGAGACAGAAGGTTTTAAGCCACTAAATCTGGTAACTTTTTACAGTAGCAAAAGAAAGCTAATGCAGGCAGGCACCGTGGAAATGCCTTTAAGTTTTTCAGCCAATTCTGCCTGGCTCTCAGTTGGGTCAAGCCATGGGGGAATCCAGATGTGAATGTTTCAAGGTCTCTGCCCTTGCAGAATCAAACAGAAACTAATGACAACATCATAGTTAAGTGTGAAAACAGTATGTTCAGAGGACTATACAAGATGTGGTAGAAAATTGGCTTTAGTCACTAAACCTTAAATAGCTGTCATTTTTTAAGTTAATGACACTCATGAGTGTATTCTCTTGTCACAAGCACCAAAAACAAGCCTATACATTTTTTTGGTATGTGTTTTTCTTTTTTTAATCACAGTGCTTTTATTACAAAATTTCTTTGAAGTCAACACAGGTGCCACAGGGCAGTATAAGATAAACGGGACTGATATTCAACCTGCCCTGTTTGGGGGTGAGTCAGTGTTTTCAAAGTGCACAGTTATGAGCAAAGCACACATTCAGGAATCTGAATAACAAACACACCACCAGCAGACCCAAGCATTCCCAAAAGGACACATATACCCCTGAAACCTCACTATGAGATAATGCATTGCCACTGGCTTTGGACTTCAGCAGGCCTGGGTTTGAATCTTCTTGCAGTCATTCTCCAGCTGTGTGGTCTTGGTCAAGTTATGAAAACTCCCATTGACTCAGAGCCATCAATTTAGACAATGGGGTACATAAACTCAAAGGGTGGAATTGGGATTAAATGGGACCTTTGTAAAACACCTTGAACACAGTAGACTCACTAAAGGCCAGCTCTCTTTGCCACCAAGAAGGTTTAGAGTCTGAAGTGTAAAAAGTGCCTCATTTTTATACTTCAGTGAACCTTCAGTGAACCCTGAAACAGAGTTTGCCACACTAACGAATGTTCTCTCCCAGTGACTCTGTCCCCATTTTCAAATGAAGTTGAGGTTCAGAGCGGTCAAATTACCTCCCTCAGGTCCCAGTGAGATCACATCTGCTAAACTTCCAGTATAGCAGATGATCCACAAGTGTGCACCTCTCCTGGTACCTCCCACATTTCATTTCCTTGTATGATTTTTGGCCTAACATCTGTGCTCTTGTTAGCATCTTCTTGGGGTCATCATCACACCCCCAACACCTGGCACAGTCTTGGCACATGGTAGGCACTCAATCTGGATGACCTTACTCAATAATTACTTTATTGGACAAAGTCCCTAACTACTAATTTCCCATGGAATGAGCCCTATCCAGTATTTGGAACCTGCCCAGGCAGAATTGGTAAACAGTGAGGCAGGATTCACCCAAACAGACCTATACAAGTTGTAAAGATGCTTAGGGATGGAGACCCTCCTCACCTCACTGTGGTCATTAGGCACAGAATCTGCCCACGTGATGGGCAGCCCTAACTCAGCTTACCTGCCATTCACCATCACTTAAATCCATTTCTGTTTTTCAGTCTCCCATGAGGCTGAAAAAGTGTTTAAATCCCATTTTACGCCACCAAAATGTTAATAATGGTTACTTCTGGTTTGTGAGACTACAGCCAATTTGGGGGGAGGGTGTTTCCTACAAAGTATTACATTTTTTTAATTGAAAAAAATTATTTTTCATCTAAACCACAAAACAAAGCGTTTAGATTAAGGTGGCAGATATAATGTTTTTCACTTCTTTACACTTGTCTGTAGTCTCCAAATCTTCTAGAATGAGTATGTGCTACTCATACTCATTTGAGTATGATGAAAAAAATAAAGATTTTAATGCTTAACAGTGTGAGAACACCTTTAATAATACTTCTTTTCATTTTACTTAAAAAGATTTGTGGGATCCCCTCCCAAATAGCCTCAAAGGATGACCTGAGCTAGTTTTTACTAAAAGTATAGATAATAACAGCCCTCTGCCTGATTCTTTAAGGTTTTCAGGTGGAGATTTCAGGACCCCACTAAGGAGCCCATCCCAATTTTCAATCTCTCTTAATGCCAGAGAGATGTACTCATCTACCATAAATCTTCCTCGTCTCAGTTTAAGACATTTCCTCTATTCCTTCTCTGTGAAGAAGGAAAAGAAACTTTAAAGTGCATTTAAACACCAAAATTTTAAGAGTGGTGCTAATTTGATGAAATTGGGTTGTTTCTTCATTTTCAATTTTTTATACTGAAAACATTAACTTACACACTGCCTCAAATGGCTTTTGTCCCCCCATATCTTTAATGATTGCTAATAACTGAATGTGAAGTTGAGGGTCTGGATAAATGGCTTTCACAGGCCTTAACTCTTGAATATCACAACCCACCATGTGAGCTGAGTAAGAAAATTGGCAGGGCCAGTAAAGCAAAGGAGCTTTCCCCAAGATCGCACAATTAGTTGTTGGAGTCATCATTTAAACTTAAAACTCCTCATTCCAAATTCCTTCTAAGGCACTGTGGTAGCCAGCCTCCAAAATGCCCCCCCCCACATGATTCCCAGCCCTGACATTCACATCCTTTTTAGTCCCCTCCCACTTTGAATAGGGCTGAACTATGGAACCAATAGGATATTTTGCAAATGACCATGTGTGGTCATATGACTGGGGCTAGGTCATAAAAGACACTGCAGCTTCTGCCTTGTTCTCTTAGATCACAGGCTCTGGGGGAGGCCAGGCACCCTGTCGTGAGGACACTCAAGCAGCCATATGGAGAGGTGACGTCTACACGGCCAGTAGCCCCAGACAAGCTTTCAAATGACTTCAGCCCTGGCTAACATCTTGAGAGATCAACCTCATAAGAGATCCAGAGCCAGAATCACCCAAATATGCTGCTCCTGGGAACTGTGTGAGATAATGTTTATTGTTTTAAGTCACTAAGTTCTCAGGTAATCTGTTACACAGAACTAGACAACTGAGAAAGACAGTGCCTCCCTTCTGCTTAGTTTGTACATTCTGTGAAAGCTGCTGAAAATCAAGGGACCCTCTTTCTGGAAAAACTTTACTTACACCTATTTATACAAAATTCTTTATAGCATTTCAAGGTGTGCCCAGACCCCCTGAAGCCAATATAGTAATGCTAGTAACAGTAGTACTCCCCCTTTTCTCAAAGGCTCAGAGAAATAAAACCACTTGTCCCAACTTGTGGAGCTACTCTATGCCAGAGCCAGGATTGAAACCCAAGTAACCTAACTTTGCACATACCTCACACTCTTTGCCACCTTGCTCCTATGATCCCGGAGCCCTAGGTTCAGAACCACTGCTCTAAGCTAAGTAATCCCATCCCTTCTCTAACTTCTGTACCCTTCCCCTCTAATTATAGAAGTTGCATTTCTCTTACCCTATTTTAATTGCAGTTCCTAAGTTATCCACTGTGTCCTAGTTCCCACCAAAGAGACAAAGTCAAGGTCACTGACTCTGAGGGCGCCCTGGTCTACTGGGATCACAGACATGGAAACAAATAACTATACACATTCTTAAGACCCACCATCAATTTTGGACAAGGATGAAGTAACAAACGCTGGGGGGGCGGACTTCACAGAGCTGGTGATTCCCTGGTTCTTGAAGGCCCAGAGGAAAAAGGAGTGGCTCAGGGGAGTTCTAGGTAGAAGTGACAGTGAGTATGATGGGGGAAGGGGGTGGCAGCCTCCACGTGTGTGTGAAAGTACAAGTGTGTTCAGTTGGGGAGGGGCCAGCAGTCCAGTGGGGCAGGAGGACCCAAGGGCAGAAAGCTGGGCTGGGGCCTAGTAGGGGCATAAGGGAGGGACAGGAGGTAGATCCCCAGGCTGAGGAGTTTTGATTGCCTCCTGTAACTACCAGGAATCAACAGAACTCTGATTTGAGCTCAGATACTGGCTCTTACCCAACCCTGTGGTCCCAGACCCAACAGCACAGGGCCTGACACAGAGCAGATGCTCTTTGTTTGCTGAATGGATACGTTCAAGCAGGACTGGGTGCTAACACTGGTCTGCAGTGGAGGGGGAGCAAGACGGGTGCAGAGTCGCCCCGGACTCCTCCTTGAATATTTCTTCGGCAAGGCTTTCTCTGCTGCCCTATACTCACTAAGTCCTTTACACTCCCATAGCATCCAAAGTTTCCTTCAAAATGTAATGAGGAAAAATATAATTCACTCTTGACATTAATAATGACTTGCTCAATGTCTGCTCCCCAATTAGACTGTCAGCCAGATAAGGTCAGGGACTGTGGGCCTATTTACCGTCCTGCCCTCTGTCCTAGAAGAGAGGCTCTTCTATCCCAGAAAACAGTAGTACAGCATGGGGCACCTTCTTTAATTGGCACTGATAAGTTAGTACTGATACAAGCCCTGTGCTGAGCCCTGGGGACTAACAGTCCAATTAGACACAGTTCCTGCATCATATAGATGGATTTCAAGTGATGGCAAGTCAATGTGGGAGGTGCCCTAGTGATAGAAACCTGGGGTGCTCCTGGAGCTGAGGGAAGGGGATATCTCAAAGCTGACACTATGTAGAGGAGAAATTATTTCCCAAATCAACAATTATAGCTACTCTGGGTGCAAAATAAACATTTAAAAATTAATGACTAGGGCTTCCCTGGTGGCGCAGTGGTTGACAGTCTGCCTGCCAATGCAGGGGACACGGGTTCGAGCCCTGGTCTGGGAAGATCCCACATGCCGCGGAGCAATTAGGCCCGTGAGCCACAATTACTGAGCCTGCGCGTCTGGAGCCTGTGCTCCGCAACAAGAGAGGCCGCGATAGTGAAAGGCCCACGCACCGCAATGAAGAGTGGCCCCCGCTTGCCACAACTGGAGAAAGCCCTCGCACGAAACGAAGACCCAACGCAGCCAAAATACATTAAAAAAAAAAAAAAAATCAATGACTAGATACAGAGAATAGACTGGTGGTTGCCAGAGGTGTGGGTGTGGACAAGATGAGTAAAGGTGGTCAAAGGTACAAACTTCCAGTTATAAAATAAGTCCTGGGGATGTAATGTACAGCGTGGTGACTATAGTTAATAATACTGTATTGTATATTTGAAAGTTGCTAAGAGAGTAGATCTTAAAAGTTCTCATCACAAGAAAAAAAATGTACAACTCCATATGGTGATAGATGTTAACTAGACTTATTGTGGTGATCATTTTACAATATATACAAATACAGAATCAATATGTTGTACACCCTAAACTAATATAATGTTATATGTCAATTATATCTCAATTTCAAAAAAATGAATAACTTTCTTATGTACTAAGAAAGTCACATTCACAAAAACAACAACAACAAAACTTACACCATCTGGAAATAAAGTTAATATAAAATCACACATCTTATATGAAGAAAACTATAAACTCCACCAAGGAGCATAAAGTCTTAGACCAATAAAGAGCACAGCTTGCCTCAGGCTGGAAGACCCTATAACATGTGGATATTCATTATCTCAAAATTAGCCTATCCAGTAAATGTCATCCCAATCAAGATCCCAGTGAGATTTTATTGTCAAAGTGATCCTAAAATTCAACTGGAAAAATAGATGCATCGTTTTCATAACAAAAAGACTGAACATTTACTGACAACTTGCCATGTGCCACACTCTGGCCCAAGGACTTGCTATGCATCATTTCATCTCATATTCACAAAAACACTGTAAGGTAGATACGGTTACTATTAACTTTAGACAGATGAGGAAGCAGAGGTTCAGAGAGAAAAAAATAACTTGCCCAAGATTACACAGCTAGCAGGTGGCTGACCTGGGATTAAAGCTCAGGCTGGCTGAACGAACCCAAACTCTGCGAATTTAACCACTCTGCCATACTGCCAAAAGAAGTTTGAAGATTAATGAGTTCGGACTTGTTCTACCAGATATTAAAATGCATTAGGTAGCTACACCAACTAAAACAGTACAGTTTTGACAAAGGAACTGACAGACCTATTAAACTGAACAGAGTACAGAAATAGAGCCAAGTGTATAAGGAATTGCAGTGTACAGTAAAGGTAACATTTCATATTGGTGGAGAAAAGATGGAAGTCAATAAACAGAATGGGACCACTGGGTAGCCATTTGGAGAAAAATTAAGTTGGAGCTCCATCTCCCTCCCTAAATCTAAATTCCACCTCTTAGATCAAAGATGTACATGTGATAAAAGAAACAATAAAAGCATTGGAAGAAAAAAACAAGTGAATGTTTTAATAATCCTGCAACTGGAAGACTTTCTAAGCATGTTATAAAAGTTTTTAAAAAATCCGTCCAGTAAAATCAAGTCAAGATTTGACTTTATAAAATTAAAACTTCGTATGTGGCAATAAAATACCACACACAAGGTTAAACACAACCAATGAAGTGGAGGAAGATATCTGTCACATACATGACAAAGAGTTAAGATTCCTAATAAACAGGGACTTGCCTGGTGGCGCAGTGGCTAAGACTCTGTGCTCCCAGTGCAGGGGGGCCTGGGTTCGATCCCTGACCAGGGAACTAGATCCCACACGCGTGCCACAACTAAGGAGCCAGCGAGCTGCAACTAAGGAGCCTGCCTGCTGCAACTAAGACATGGTGCAACCAAATAAATAAATAAATATTTTTAAAAAAAAGCTTCCTAATAAACAAATAGTTTTTAAAAGTCAATAGGAAACACCTGAATTAGAAAAACAGTCAAATAACAATGGCCTAAAAAGGCAATTAACAAAAGAAGAATCACAAACGGAAATAAATACTTGAAAATATTTTCCACCTCATTAGTAATCCTGGAACTACAGATAGGAACAAAATTGAGATACCATTTTTCAATAGAATTGAAATTTTTCAGACTGGAAAAGGTTAAAAAGATTGGCAGAACCTAGAGTTAACAAGGATATAGGGAAATGGGCATAATTTATGCACTGCCAGTGGGAGTGCAAATTCATATAGGCATTTTGGGAGGCAGTTTACCAATATGGGACAAAATTATAATGGGAAAACCCTTTGATCTAGTAATTCATTTATAGTGATTTATCCCAGGAAGGAAATTAAACAAGTGAACAATGATCTATATATAAGGTTGCTTTATACAGTATTGTATAAAACAAAATAATCTGAAAATGACTTCAATGACTATCTATAGCGTTAAATAAATTCTGGTATTCCATATAATAGATTACTAGGAAGCCATTTAGAATAATAATATAAATCCATATTTATTAACTGGACATATGCCCATACATATTATTGAGTGAAAACAGGACAGGTGTGTACTATGGACCCATATATATTATGAAGGTCGAACTAAAAGAGTTTGCATAAAGAGATATCTAAAAAACTGGCTATCAGCTATAAGAAATAGAATTTCCAGTGATCTGTAATTACTTCTTTAAGTGTTTTTGTATTGTTTGAATGTTTTACCATCAGAATATATAATTTTTATAATCAGAATATTCAATAAAGCTTGCTATATTTTGATTTTGAAATAGCACTGAACACTTATTATACAACCTAGGAAATTTATATTATCACATTTATCATATATCAACATATATCAACCCTACAAGGAAGGTATTATTCATTCATTTTACAGGAAGGGACACAATCCAAGGCTCAGAAAGGTTAAGCAACTTGCAATGGAAGTATCAGGATTTGAACACAGGTCTGGCTGACACAAGAGCTCTTTCCATAATGCTGCACTGTTACTAATAATTAATACTGCTATTAATATTTAATAATATATGCCTCTTATTGTATGCCTATTAAGTGCCAGATCCTTGATGGATGTTTTCTTTAATCCTTCCAGCAACTCTTGAGAGCAGCAGGGTGGGTATTAACCCTCCTACCAAGGTGCAATAGCTTGCTTCGGGTAATAAGTGCTAACCCAGGTTTATCTAGCTCCAAAACCTCCCTGCTCGTTTTGCCACATTTCCTGCTGATCTGGTAGAACACTGTCTTCACCTTGAGACACTGTTTGCCCTGAGGTCTTTGCTCTTCTACATGTCCTTACATCTCCATCTTGTAGCTCTTTGGATAGATTATAGTGGTTAAATAGAGATTATGTATTTGACCATAATGCAAATGTTTACTTTTACCATGCAGTATTTAAACAAGAATGTCGTGAAGTCTTAGTTTATCTGCTAATTTTATCACTCGGCTCAGAAGCCTTGGGGTCTCCCTGGGCAGACTAAAACCAAGGCAGCCAGGCTCCTACACAGTCTAGCCCAGAGTGCCCTGGGCTCCCTCCATTCACACTCCTGACCACACCCCTCCTGGGTTTTTCAACATAAAAGCCCCAGCATCCAGCAGCAGGACCGGCCCAAAGTGGCATTCAGTAAACGCCAGCTGAAGGGAGGAAAAAAGAAAACTCTACCATGAGAGACGAAGATTTCAACCAGGCAACTCGAAAGGGGCCTTGGAGGCTGAGTGAAATTTAACTGAGCGGAGATGAGGGTAGGCTTAGACGAAGGCAACATGCTCGCAAAGTCACCTGGAGACCCACCTCCATGCAGTGCTGTCCAGCTTTACAAAGTGCTTTCATATAATAATCATAACAGCTACTGTTGACAGAATGCTCGCCACATGCCAGGCGCCAGGTGCTTTACACATCTGCTTTCTTATTCATGTATTTTATTTATTATGATTGTTATTGTCTTTATGATTAATATTTACTTTCTGTCTCTCTCCACTAGCTCCACACAAGCTCTAGGGGAGCAGGGATTTTTTTCCTGTTGTGTTCAAAACAGTACTTACTACTGAATAGGTTACTGAATCCTCCACAGAGCTCCACAAGGTAAGGAGGATTTTTCATCCCCACTTTACAGATGAGCAACCTGAGGCTTAGAAGGGACAAGTGACTTTTCCAAAGGTAGAGATCCAACAAGAGGACAAGACTAAAAATACATCCGTGGTCTCTCTCTCTTTCTCTCTCTCTCTCTCTCTCTCTCTCCCCCCATTACCCCTGCAACAGCCTGGATTCAGAAATGTCCATTTCTGGCCTTGACGTTGGGAGCTGCCACCTGCCTGCTCCTTACTTGACTAATAATGATAACCACTCACTGAGTACTTGCTACAGGCCAGGCACTGTTCCCAGTGCTTCACACATTTTGACTCAGAGCAACTTAGGAAGTACTTGCTATGACGCCTTTCTGGTAGTTGAGGAATCGGAAGCCCCAGGGAGGTTAAAAAAAACTTTGCAATAATCATACAACTAGTCAATGGTGAGTTCAGAATTCACAATCCAGCAGTCTGGGTCCAGTGCCCACGCGTTTCACCACTGCCCACGCTGCCTTCATAAGATGGCAAAGCAGGAGTCAGAGCAGTGGGGGAGGGCTGGGATTTCCGGAGCACTTACTAAGGCCAAGGCCACTCGGCCTGGCCTGTTAGGCATGCTCTCCTGTATTCTTTTCACGTTCTCTTTTCAACCTCACAATCACCCTGTGAAGTTACGGATGAGGAAACGGGGAGTTCTGAGACCCTAAAAGCACCAGACAGATGAGATAGAGAGTAGATTAGTGGTTGCCTAGGGCTATGTGGTTGGGAGGAAATGGGGAGTGGCAGTTAATGGGTACTTTTGTGGGTGATGAAAATGTTTTAAAATTGGTAGTGGCGATGATTGCACAGCTAGGTGAATATACTAAAAACCAATGAATTAGACACTTTAATGGGCAAATTGCGTGGTAGGTGAATTATATCTTAATAAAGCCTTTTATCTTAAAAGCCGGCCGGGGGGGGCACATGGAAGGAGGTGGCAGAGGTGGAATTTTCACCAGCTTCAGATCAAAAACTCTGGAGCTACTGTTGCCTCTTCTTTTTCTCTCACCTCTCACATACAGTTATCAGCAATCAGCATGCACCTTAAGACATGTTACCACTTCTCTCCGCCGCTCCCACTGCCTGGTCCAAGCCACCACCTCTCCTCCCAACCACCGCACCCCTCCTAGGCAGTCTCCTTCCTCTCCCCTTGCTGCCTCTGCTCTGTTCTCCACAGAGCAGCCAGAGGGATCCTTTTAAGCATTCCTGTCGGATTTCCCTCTCTTGCTCTCCACCTCTTTTGCTTAAAAGCCTCCAATGGTCTTAAATTAAAATTCACTTACAATTCAGCCTTGGTCCCCCACCACCTGTCCAACCCCACTGCCCACTAGCCACACTTTGCTGTCCCCAAACACAACCCCACCGCCAGGCCTCTGCACCGTGGTTCCATTTCCCTGGAATACTCTTCCTCCCAGTACCAGATACCTACACGCTTGCTCCCCAGTTTCACTCAGGCCTCTGCTCGAAGAGAGCATGTCACCACTGCAGAGAAGCCCTGGCCGACCTCCCAACCTCCCAAACTAACCCAGCCACCACCCCCAGCTCTTCACTCTCTAACCCCTACCCTGCCTTGCTGTCCTTCAGGGCACCTCTGACCACCTGACAGTCCATTCTTCTTTGTTAACCATCTGTCTCCCCCACTAGAATGTGCCACCCCTGGGAGCAGGAGCTTCATCCTGGATCCCGAGGACTAGAACAATGCCCACAACATGGTAGGTACTCAGAAAAATGAAGAAAGGAATCTGGTGCTAAAGCCCTGGCTCTTCTCACTGCCCCAGGACAACCAAGCAAAGAAGACAGATCACTGCATTGAACACACCCCCCTCGGAAATCTGCGCCCCCCGCCCCCAAGCACGCTCTGAGCGCCGGATCTGAGCCACGGATCACTTTGAATTGTACGTATTTGTGAATGACGATACCTCCCTACCAGAATGGGAGCTCCGGAAGCCCTGAGCCATATGTAGCCCATGACATCTGGCACAGAGTTTGAACAGCATTATGTAAATCTTTTGTTCACTGGCCAAAGAAGATGAATTTCAAAACCAATGGCAGAAGTTTAATTTCTCTGTTCTTAAACGTAGCAAAGGAACCACCTTCCATTCTGCTACCCTGAAAAATGCCTCAGCCCCATTCCTAAGGAACCAAGCCACAGTCAACCCTTGGAATGCCTTGGGTTCTGAGCTGTGCCAGGGAAAGCTCCTTGCAGAATGGAATTTGCCAACCGAGCCCAGAAAACCTGTGTGAACAGCAGGCAAACTTAAAGGAGCACTTAGTGAAATTGCTTCCTGTTATCTCAGAGAGAAATAGTAGCGTGAGAGGCTGGCTTAAGGAGAAAACGCTGGAGTGCAAGAAATAGGGCTGGGCGTCACCCCCGCCCCCGACAAACACCCCCAAAAGCCTCCGAGGGCTGCCCCTCTATCTACAGGCTGTGCCTCGGAGTTGAACCCCTTCTCACTCTCCACTCCCAGCACTCCAGGCCTCGGGTTCCCCAGCATGAGCCCCGTGTCTCGTTCATGCTGTTGCCTTCGTCTGGCATGTCCTTCCCTCCTCTCAGGCGGGTGAAACCCTACCCAATATTCAGGAGCACCACTCAAAAGCGGCCTCCTCTGTGAAGCCTTCCTCCACCTCTCCTGTCCTGTCACTCCTTCCTCTGACAGAAAACACTCCGTCCTGAGCTGTGGGTGTCAGCACCGATCCAACCATCTGATCCATCTAAGTGTCAAACCTAAGAAGACAACAGGACATGCCCTCAGGGAACTTATTGTCTAGTGGGGGAGACCAACGCAAAGAAATACATTCATTGCAAGTTGGGGAAAGGGCTAAGAAGGAAGCACGGTTTATTAATGAGAGACACCACACAGCCAGGTGGAGATGGGGGGAAACCAGAATGGATGGTTGGGGAAGGCTTCTTGGAAGAGATGACATTAAACTGGTACCTGATCAATGAGTACGAGTGAGCCAAGCAAAGAGTGGAGAGAAATTTCCAGAGAGAGGGCACAGCACATGTGAAGGTGTCACGGCATGAAAGCGCTTGGCATAACCCAGAAGCAAAAGGAGGCCCGGGAGAGCAGCGGGAGGAGAGGAGGCTGGCCTTCTCGGAGGTCCTAACCACTCTAAATCACCGTCCTTCGGTGTTTTTGTCTCTCCCCGCCTCAGAAGGGCTGGAGAGCATTTCACTCCTCTCTGTCTCCCGTGCAGAGCAAGACACCTGGCACTCAACAAGCATTCAACAAGTTCCTGTGGGCTGCACTGTCCCCAGCCATGTGGGTGAGCCACCTCTCTCTCTGCCCGTTGCCCCGCCCCAAAAGCCAGTCCCCAGTCAGCTCGCCTAACCGAAGCACCCGGGGACGGTTTACCACAGGCTGCTGATAGAAACAGAGGATGAAACAGGAGCAGCTGTGAGAGCTACAGTTACGTCCTTGATAAATGCCACCGACAACCCAGTTGGCAGATGTGACCACCGCATAGTCCTTGGAGACCAGATTCTCAGGGTAAAATTCAATCAGATGGCAACTCTAGTACAAAAGGACCTGCCAAAATCACGCGCCCCGAGACAAAATACCAGTGTGAAGTTCAAAACAGTTTCCAAGGTCAACTGTTTTTATTCACAGTACTTCTGATGACGAAATGTATGGGTTTTCTCCCTCCACCCGATAATTAAGTCTGATTCTCCAGACACCAAGTGGGTGTCCTACAATTCAATTCAGTACTGACACTAACTCCCAGTATTTAAGGACTCGGTCCCACAAGACTGCCCCCACTTCAGATGCTAGTCCAAAGTCCCAGGTTGCCACCTGTACCTCTGACCAACCAGCTGTAACTGTCGAGGGTTTCCACAGTCCTGTCCTCAGGTTAAATAATTACTAGAATGAATGGCTCACAGAACTCAGGAAAGCACTGTAGCTACTATTACCGGTTTACTATAAAGGATGCAACTCAGGAACATCTAAATGGAAGAAATGCATAGTGCAAGGTTGGGGGAAGAACGCGGAGCCTCCTTGCCCTTTTCGGGCATGCCATCCTCCCAGCACCTTCGTGCGTTCGCCAACCTGGAAGCGCTCCAAACCCCCATCGTTTAGGGGCTTTTATGGAGGTTCCATTAGGTAGGCACGATTGACTGAATCATTGACTATTGGTGATTAACTCAATCTACAGTTCCTCTCCCCTCCCTGGAGATCAGGTTCCTCTGGCAACCAGCCTCCATCCTGAAGCTATCCATGGGTCACTTTATTAGCATAAGCTCAGGTATGGTTGAAAGGGGCTTGTTAGGAATACCAAAAGGTACTCTTATCACTCAGGAAATTTCAAGAGTTGTAGAAGTTTTGGGGGGATAAAGACCCTACATATTTCTTACTACATCACACAAGGTTTGAGTAGTTTCTTGATTTTTTTTTTTTTTTTTAAACAACCCAGAAGATGAGAAGACAACTTGGTGAGTCAGCAGGAATTTCCAAGTTGCCCGGCAAC
Source organism: Eubalaena glacialis (assembly GCF_028564815.1). Lineage (NCBI taxonomy): Eukaryota > Metazoa > Chordata > Mammalia > Artiodactyla > Balaenidae > Eubalaena > Eubalaena glacialis. Next base: position 27,194,945 of record NC_083728.1, read on the forward strand.
CCTGCCCTGTACCTCCCCTGATATTTAGCCCCTGACCCACCCAGATTTCTGCCACTTTCAAGAACACACTCATAATTCTTCAAATCACACTCTGAACCCTTGCTTTCTGGCTAATGAGTTTTGATCTGTTCTCAAACAATAATTATACAAGCTAAGCTAATCTAACTCATTTTGGAAAGAAAGGGGGCTATAGGGATATTACACATAGTTTGAGGCCATCTTATGAAGAGTTAAGAATCATTTGCCTAATCACATAGGCCACCGTCTTCTCTGTGCTCTTTACATCTATAGTAGTTCTCCATGCTTCCCCCTAGTGAGGGTAAAAAAGGACTGCAGATAACTTCCTGTGAAATTCTACTTGTCTGTTACACGAGGCCTTCACAAACATTGTTCCCTCTTTAAACAAATTCCCTTCCTTCCTTTCTTGTCCAGATAACTCCTTGTCCTCTAAATCTCACTTTATGCCATTACTCCAGAAAGCCCTTCCCTTCTTTACTCGCCCAATCCAAATTAGGCCCCTATTACTCTCTCATAATGTCTTATAATATCACTTCACGGCATTTGCCATGATTTGTAATTATACTTTTGTGTGCATTAGGTTACCATTTACCCTGCCTCCCTCCCCATTAAAGCACAAGCTCCATGCAGGCAGGGACCATGTTGCTCACATCTCTATATCCAGTGCCCAGAACAGCATGGCACATAGTAGGTACTCAACATGTATTTGTTAAGTGATTAGCAGCTTTTCTATAGAGGCCTAGGGTTTTCTAAACATAATACGCCCAGTACTAGCTTCTAGTTTCTTAGGATACAAATTGTTCATGGTGTCTTCTGAACACAGGGTCCTGTCACAGCAATAACCATATTTTATTATTTTTATTATTTTTTGGCCATACCGCGTGGCTTGTGGGCTCTTAGTTCCCCGACCAGGGATTGAACCCGGACCACGGCAGTGAAAGCATGGAGTCCTAATCACTGGACCACCATGGAATTCCTAATAACCACATTTTAAAATGTCTGCTCTCATCCACATACTTGAGTACTTGTTGCTTTAAATGTAATGCTAATCCTCCACAATGGCCCTGCCAGGTGGGGATTACTGGCCCTATTTTACAGACAAGGACCCCAAGGTTCAGAGAGGTAAACTAAATTCCTCATAGTCACACAGCTAGTAAGCAGAGGCACAACCAGGATTCAAGCCCAGCTTGGAGTCCACGGTCTGAGCTCCTTCTACTGAGTCCCCACTCCTCAGACAGGGGACATGACCCCCAGGGGGACACGCCAGCAGGCCTGAGCCTATGAGAAACCATAAGACCAACAAGTGGCCCACTTCTGGTATTTTTTCTCTTGATGGTAAATAACATGAAATATTTCTGTGTTAAAAAAAGATATAGGGAGCTTCCCTGGTGGCGCAGCGGTTGAGAGTCTGCCTGCCAATGCAGGGGACACGGGTTCGAGCCCTGGTCTGGGAAGATCCCACATGCCGCGGAGCAACTGGGCCCGTGAGCCACGATTGCTGAGCCTGCGCGTCTGGAGCCTGTGCTCCGCAACAAGAGAGGCTGCGACAGTGAGAGGCCCGCGCACCGCGATGAAGAGTGGCCCCCGCTTGCCACAACTAGAGAAAGCCCTCGCACAGAAACAAGGACCCAACACAGCCAAAAATAAATTAATTAATTAATTAAAAAAATAATAATCTGTTAAAAAAAAAAGATATATATTTTAAAGTATAATATGTAATAAATTTAAAGAAACATAAAAAACAAAACACAGAAATTAAAAGAAATTTCCTGCCTGTCTCAGGAACCTTCATGGAAAAACACGAGAAGCACTCGTCACTCTTTCTTCATTTCATGTCCCTTTACCTCATTGTTATATTTTTAAAATGCCAACATTCCAACTCAATCTTCATTTTCCATTCCCACCCTCCTTTCACTAGAAAAATTCAAATGTTTAAAGAAATTGGCAGTGTGTCAGCCACAGGCAAGTCATTTTCAAAAACGTTAGTCATTTATGAGGACACCTTTTTGTAAGTACAATAAATCTGATTTTTATTACACATCTTAGTTTAGAATCACTTTTACATTCCTAGACAAAGAGATGATACAAATAAATATCAGTTGTAAAATTAGAGCCCCAAGTATTGGCATATTCTTTGTCTAAAGGTAGCCAAAGAGAAGGTCAAGATCAATAGTAACTCCAAGGAGCCATAAAGCCCACCGCCTCCTGCCTGCCCCAGGATCACTCCTTTCATAATTAACCTCAAAAGCATTTCATTCAAGAAACAAGGGTGGGGAGAAGGGGGGCAGATTTCTGAACAGTACAAGACAAAACCTTGCATGACAGACAATAGCCAGGCCCACTCTTCTTATCCAGGTCCCTTTGAGCATTCCGATTATGGCTTTTAGATAATATTAATAGCCCCCTTTTCGTCCACTGATGGCGCTGAGACGGCCCAAGGCGTTGTTTGCAGTGAGCCTCGACCTCAAGTGGGAAATGTGAGGCAGAACTGATATCCCACGTTAACAGGGAATCGACGCTTCTCAGAAACCTGGCAACGATTCTACATTCAGTGAAGGAGGACTTACAAGAGTCAGACAGAAGTGGGGCATGGCCCACGCCTGAGCTGCAGAACTCTCTGACGCCCTTGGTTGTGGAGGTGCGGGTGGTGAGATTCAAGCAGCATGCAGGCATTCGACGGAGGACAATCCAATATTAGGGCGGAGTCTTAAGAAAGTGCTTCATGCCTATGATTTGTGGCCTTGGGTTCTGAATTCAGGGGCCTGGGAGACATGGGATTTGAAATCTGAAGCCAGATACATTCCTACCAATCAGAGCAAAAGGGGGCCTCACTGAAGGGGGTTGCACACTCCGTCAAACTCCTTCTCTCAGATGAGCCTCTTAGATCCTGTTAGACTTGCTGCCAGACTTCATTAGCTGCTGCTGACTTGAAGGCCCTCAGATGGCTTGGAACATTCTAGCATGACTACAGACATGAAAACCAGGTCCCTCAGTCGACTTGGTAGGTCTACACATTTGGCTCAATTCAGAGCCCAAAGCAGCAGCTTTCCGGTGGCAGCAAGACATTCTACTGTCTACTCTATTCGAATATTTCTTGGATCCATTTTGAGAGAAGGAAAGCACCGGAGACTGCTCCGGGACGGGACGGCTTCACCTCCACCCAGGTGTTCTTCTACTTCGTTTCACAGACCACCAGATGAACACAGCCAAGTACAAGGCAAGCCTGTTTTCATAATCCTGCCTGTCAACTTGGCTTTCTTCTTTTGCTTTCTTAGAAAAGTTCTATGGTCATTCAACCACCTGCGGTCAGAATAGCCACCTCGAGACATCAGTATTCAGCTACAGTGTTATCTGCAATTTTCAATTCTCAGATTTGCCAGATGGATATGTTCAGCCTAGAGAATTCAGACTAGCTTCGAGGAAATGTGGTGCAAAGGACAGGTGTAACCGGCAGGTCACCATCTTAGGCTACCCACCTCATTATATGGTTCCTGTTCAAACAGGTGAATTCTTAGTAAATAATAAAGAAGCAGAGTTCAATCCCGAGAAAGATGAGGGATGCCTCCATTATGCTCTGGGAATTGCTGAAAAGGGCCCTGGGTTCAGAAAGAATGGTTATAAAAAGGAGACAAGCTGTCAGACAAAAGAGCTCCATTTGTAGAGCACTAAGACATTGCACTTGGTACCTCCTCTTTCCCACGGGTTCTGATCCAGAAATGTGCCCTGGGAACTGAGCAGCTGAGTTAAAGTATAACTCAAGGCCCACCTGAGTCGCCACCTTCCCGAGGCACCGTGCCAGCAAGGTGCGCCGGTGTGGCCGACTGGGGACACATATTGTCCCCTCAGGCTTGGCTCGTGGACTCAGACACCCACGTGGGAGCTTCCAGCCTGGATTAATCATTCAACGGGCCTTTAATACAGACAAAGGCAACAACTGCACGGTAGCATATTTCTAAAGTCGGGCAAGTTCTTGGTCTCTCTCTTACAAACACACACGGACACACTGGAAGAACACAGGCACCCTTGTGCTTGCACACCTGCACACATTTATGAGCTTCTCTTAGGGGGAAATGAGTAACATTCACCTAATGACCAACATAAAATGAAGCTTTGAATTTCAATAATACAAAGAACTAAAACTTACAAACCAAACTAGTATATGTAAACGGAAATTCCTAACTCTCTCCTCTGAGCCTATTCGATCGCACAGCCACACCTCGCCACCACCTTTGGCTCTGCCTGAGAAGAGCCACAGTTCTAGGATTAGGTGAGTTTTCTGCTGAAGGCAGGCAGGATTCCTCTGCTTCCATCTGTTATGTCTTCCCTTGCCAATGCACCAAGCCTCTTGACTCTTGACCTGCCTAGTCACCCCAATGCTCTCTATGCAAATATGGAACAAAACGGGGGACGCAAAAGTGCCACTATGTGTCTCGTCCCCCCAGCTCTCGTCCCATCAGAGAAGGCAGAGCCAGCCTCCCTTCTCCCACAAAACAGGCCCACTGCAGAGCATGCTCTGGAGGCAGAGGATGGGCCCAGGCAGGGACGCTCAGAGTATGCGTGCATGGGGAAAATGGTGACAAATGAAGAGTAAAGTGACACGGTGTATGGACATGGCATCAACTTACAGATTTACGTCTTTGACAAGATGGTCATGGTTTTGAGGTTTTAAAGAAGCTGTTTCCCTAAACTCTCCAAGGAGGCAAAGGGAATGTTATTTCTATTGCCTCTGACATTGAATCCTTCTGGAGCAGAAGTCGGTAGCTTCCTTGGTAAACATTTGCTCCTTCAGCAGATCCCAAAGGGAGATCTACTTCTTACTGAGGGGCATGGACCGTGCCCCTCGGAGGCTTGGCTCCAAATGAGATTTCTCATTTCTACCTACAAAAACAAGCACCTGTTCAAGTTCTAGGGCTTTCGCTTTCCAACCTCAGTATCATTTTATCCTGAGCCTCCAAAGACTTGGTCCTGCAGAGGTGACTCCTGATTCTGCCCTACTGTTCAACAAGAAGGGAGCCCAGTGTAAAGAACAGGCTAGAAAGGAGAGGTGAGAGGGTGGGAGGGCAAGGGAAGGGAGAGGAGAAGGAGGCAAAGGAGAAGGGAAGCAAGGTCACTGGTCATTCTCTTGCTTTCCACTTCGGCTATCGCACTTTACCTTACCCATGCATTTCTGAGATGCTAATTAAAGGACGGTTCCCAGAGGAGCTGAGTGCCAGACTATGACCAGCATGTTTCAACCAGATTAAATTGGTTAATCTGCAAAGAGGCCATCGCTTCTCCCCAGGGGAATGGTTCTGAGTTTGGGCTCGAGTCCTCTCTGCGGGTTTTTGCTTGTCTCTTCTCTCAGAAGGCAAACGCTGTTTATACCCTGGGAGAGGAGGAAGTGGGTTTACTTTGGAACCAGCCCCCGAGACTGTGGATAAAGCTGAGATGCGGGGGTTCCTGAGGAAGAGGAGGAGGATCCCGACTTCCTTCCACTTTTAGGCCTGCAAAAGTCAAGCACATATGTACATTACACATCCCGTCTCTGACACAGATCAGATTCCTTTCCCATCAAATGCCATTACATCTCAGGGTGGCCTTGCCTCAGGGGACTTTCAATTGTAAAACCACCAGAGACTGGCACAGCCTGCCCCTCTTCAATGGCCAACACAACCTGCCAACGGAGGAGTGAGATCTCAGGGGAGGGACTCTGATTCTCAGCAATTGTTATTCCATTAAAATCATATTTTGACTGTCTTCTCCAAACTGGTAAAAAATACTAAGTTTGCAAGTAGAATTCACTCCTTTTTTGGTTTTCCACTCAATTATTTTCCTTAAACTTCAAATCCAGAATTTAATAAGATAGAATTTCTAATTTAGCACCAAATTAAATCCTTGGTCATTTAAACTGAGGCTCAGAGCCTGGGTTGTGGATCCAGATAGACCTAGGTTAACTCTGGCTCTGCCACTTACTTCCATGATAAACAAGCACTTTTGCCACCCTCTCCCCTCATTTGTCCTTGTTCAAACATGTTCTGTTCAAACATAGGTCACCAAAAGCCACTCACCTGGCCTTGGGTTTCTTATTTGCAGTGCTTTCAAAGGATGATGCATCCACCTGTATCTCATCTTCATCCTGCAGAGCCGCATCCAATGCGGCCTGGACTTTGGGGGCAATGGCGGGCCCCTCGTAGTCTCTGGTGGTCCGGCTGGGCATGTCCAGCTCCAGCAGCACGATGTTTTCTGCCTGCAGAAGCAGAGCCAAGACCAGCTAGGATGGCCTCCAATCACACAAAGAGAGTTCAAGCAATCTAAACCCAAGAACAGAACCGCAAATTTCATGCTACTCAAAGCCGACCAAGGGCCTGCCTGGAAGAAGTGATGTAGTTTTATAACTTTTTTCCTGGTGCAATTACAGATGATTTTTTATTTTCTTCTCTATGCTTTTCTCTATTTTCCTTTTTTTTAAAAAAAAAAAAAAAAACAGTGAACATGTATTCTATCCTAAGGGGAATAATCAGGGGAAAAGAATAAATTAAGTAAAACCCATTTATTGTAGACAACGTGAAAATACAAAAAGATACGCAGAAGAAAACAGTAGTCACCAATAATCTCCCCACCTACGGCAGCTTTGATGAACTTTTTGGTTGCAGAGGGAAGGAGGCAGGTATGGTGTATATCTGTGGAGGGTGTGTGTGTGGCAGTATATGTGCTTATTACCACATTTTAAAAATCAGGCTGGGCCCTGCCTCATAACTGGCCTTGGAGATAGATTCCCTCACTTGATATCCCGCGGTGGGCCTTTACCTAGCTCCTAAATACCAAGTTGAGTGTGAAGAGGGAAGAACACCCATGGTTCCACATCTTCCCCTCTAGCTCCTCCCACGCAGTGGAGGTCAAGCCCCAGGGCCCCAGAGGGGGCACGAGGGGACCCAGCTGGGAGAAGGTGGGGGAAAGAATGGCGTGGCTCCACTGATCAATTTTATATGTTGAGATACTGCATAACATTTCTCTTAATGGAGCCGGTCCATTGCTAAAAATCATCTGAGAGCCACTGCTTTAAATTCTACCTTTAGATCAAGGTAAGCCCCCTGGAAACCCACATATTTGATTTGTAGGCTTTAAAATCATGTTTTTGGCTTAAGACATGAAATAACCGGCAAGGTATGCACTCTCTGAAACTGCTAGAAAAAAGTTTCTGAGGATTCTGTGTGACACGTCACTCATCTTCCACTACATAAAGCCACACCTAATACATCTTTTTTGCTTTTGTTTTCTTTACGTAAAATAACCCAATGCCAGGAAGAACAGTGCCTGAGGAGCTAACTAATCCTAATCTGTTTTGCTCTGGCTGCTAAGGGAGATTCAAAAACATTTAAAAATTTTTAAGTGAAAATCTTTCATTATAAAAGTAATACAGGGAATTCCCTGGCGGTCCAGTGGTTAGGACTTGGTGCTTTCATTGTTGTGGTCCAGGTTCGATCCCTGGTCGGGGAACTCAGATCCCATAAGCCACGTAGTGCGGCCTAATAGATAAATAAATAAAAGTCATACCAGTTCCCCACTGATAGTTAGAAAATACAGATAAGCAAAAAGAAGGAAATTTAAAATGAGCTCACTTCCATTAACCAGTGACAACCAGTTCACATTCTGACCCACTTCGCACCAGATTTTTTAATTCATATATACACTTCCAGTACCAATTGCTCTATAACTTAAAAACACACGTGTCTCCTGATTCATCCACTTACCAGCTACCTGACCTTTAAGCCACAGGACTGACCGAACAGAGTAAGTGAGAGGGCTCACTCAGAGAAAGCAGCAAAGTGCTGAGTACAGCGCCCGGCACACAGCAAGTGCTTATCAATAGAAGCCTGTACGGTATTTTTAAAATACGTTTGGGTCATTAAATAGTCATCAATTGTAAAATACGTTTGGGTCATTAAATAGTCATCAATTATGTCACTTCAAATAACTACGTGACTCACACACATTATGTTAAATGGAAGGACCGTCAGCTCTTTAACGCATTTCCATCTCCTGTTACTAGACGTCTACTTTCTTTCCCATCTCCCCGCGAGGCCATTCTGAAGCTCATTATTGGCTACATGGACAGTATGTTTGGACTCTCCTCCTTCCCTCCTGATTTGCTAAATCTCATTCTCTTTTACCTTTTTATTTATTATCATTTGTTATTTATTAATTATATTTATCTATTATTTGTTATAATTGTTATTATTAATATAACTGTCCTCAGGTCCCTCTGGAAAGAGGATACAAACTGTGACTTTGCAGACCGGTGCCTAAGGGTTTACATAAATCTAATCTCTTCTAAGAGAGAGGAGAGAGAAACGCGAGTACAATCTTCTCACCCTATATCGAGCCTCTGGACGAATCATCATGGACATTCTTGCGTGCTGGCTCAATGGTCTCTTGTATCCCACAGCTGATACTGGCCGCTTCATCATCTGTTGATTCCTGGAAAGGGACTGTGGTGGTCAAAGCCCTGGCTGGAGAGCGTGTTCCACAGCCCCAGGATCGGTACTGTGGAACAGAAAACTGAGCCTTCTTTAGCTAGAACCTGAAGCAAGAAACTCCCCGGACTGATGGCTGACATGTAAACGGGGCAGGAGCTGCTTCTATTTTCTGCTGGAGTGACTTTCTGATTCAAGTGTGAGCATCACGCATCTCTTAAGCTGGAAGGCCCCTGAGTCATTCTCCAGTTCTTAGACAGCAGGCACGAAGCCTAGCTGTAGACACTCTCCACCCCCACAGCCTTGGCAGACATCTCCCATCTTTCCAGCGGAATCCAGATGCAGACTGAGAATCCTTCTCCACATTGCCAGACTGACACGTAAGAGAACACCTATGTACCACCCCTCCCTTGGCCCAGCACGTTTCACTTGACAGCTGGGGGAGCTGAAAAGCAGGAACTTGGGAAAGGTCATTAGTTCACTGTGATAAAGTCTCCCAATTCCTAATACCATACTCATCACCAAACTTTTACCTCATGGACTTATGGCAGCCACAAAGACCTGCAATTGGTTCCAAGTTTAAATGGATCAAACTGTGTTCTTACCATACCTCTCTGGCCAAGCCCAGCTTATCAACATTCTTTCCCTCCTCCCCACCTTAAAGTCTACTTGAAGTCATTTGTGACTTACTCCAGTCTGGTTATAGGATGTAATTTCCAATGATCTTCCTCTTCATCAAAGAAGGATCTATTCATAATTTTACTTTTTTCTTCCAGAGGGATGAAGTTTTCTATAATAAGATGCCTGTAAGAGCACACATACATGGGTGAATAGATGGAGAAAGAATACGAATGGGGTGTTGGCTATCTGGTCCCACGTGAAGTAAGTAATAGGTAAGGGTCAAGTCACTCAGCAAACATTTACTGAGCAGGTACTATGGGCCTAGCATCATACAAAGAGCTGGGGTACAGACGTGAATGACACTTGGTTCTGCCTGAGATAGACAAACACTCTTAGGTATGCTGACAGGTCTGTCCTAGGAATATGGAAAGCTCACTTATGCCCAAGGAGTAGCAGCTTGAGGAGGTGAAAGGACTAAAGAGGAAGGCAATGCCTGGGCTATGCTGGAGTGAACACGTGCTAAGCGAAGTATTTTGGGAGGGCCACTGGTACTGCTAAGCCAGCTCGTTAACTTCCAAAATGCTGAAAACAGATTAGAAATTAAACTGCCTTCCTCCAATCCTATGCATTGTTGCCCAACGTGGAGAACTCCACATTCTAATCACCAGAACAAAGAGCAGAACGAGATGGATTTCAGTCCCTTAGACCCCTGAGAACGAAGACCATTCCTGAGAAGAGTCTCTGCCTAAGAAGCACCCAGGGAACATGGCAAACAATGAAACTGGAACCCACTGGGTTGTGTCTCTCCATGGTGATGACAATCTCCTGCCCCCTCTCTGTGTTCACTCTTTCAAAACCTCAGGACAGAACAATGCCAAAGGGGTGTTAACGTGGGAGGGACACAAAACAAACACCACAGAGGTGTAGGGTGCTATGAGAAACAGGCTGACTCGCTGTTTATTCAAAAGATATTAATTAGAGGGACTTCCCTGGTGGCTCAGTGGTTAAGAATCCGACTGCCAATGCAGGGGATACTGGTTCGAGCCCTGGTCCAGGAAGATCCCACATGCTGCAGAGCTACTAAGCCCGTGCACCACAACTACTGAGCCTACGCTCTAGAGCCTGCAAGCCACAACTACTGAGCCCGTGTGCCACAACTACTGAGCCTGTGCGCCACAACTACTGAAGCCCATGCACCTAGAGCCCATGCTCTGCAACGAGAAGCCACCACAATGAGAAGCTCACGCACCACACCGAAGACTAGGCCCCGCTCCCCGCAACTAGAGAAAGCCCGAGTGCAGCAACAAACACCCAACACAGCCAAAAATATATATATAATAATAATAATAATAATTTTTAAAAAAGATATTAATAAGAGACATGGCAATGAAAATGGCTTCCTTAAAGAAAAAAATATTTTGGAGAGAAGAAATTTTCTCTTTATTTGATATTTAAGAAACTATTTTTTATAACATATATATATATTTTTTCTTTCTGATTTTAAAGGTCCTATTTATACATTAGAAAATGTAAGAAATACAATTACACACAATTTCACCACCCAGAGATACTCTTATTATTTTGGCATATTTTGTTCTGACCTTTTTTCTAGGTGTACATGCCTAGAAAGAGGACTGACACATACATTTAATTTTAAGGGCTCCTTTCCAAATTTAAAACTTAATCATTAAAAGAATCTCTTTGAAAAGTTCCTCTTTTTTTTTGGCCACGCCTCGCGGCATGTAGGATCTTAGTTCCCCGACCAGGGATTGAACCTGTGTCCCCTGGAGTGGAAACGTGTAGTCTTAACCACTGGACCACCAGGGAAGTCCCCTGGAAAGTTCCTCTTTAAAGAAAACTTCGAGCAAATGTGGTGGAAGGACCGATATAAAAAAAACATCATTTTGCAAAACCCCTAATGAAATAATGCAGCCAGACAAAGATCATTGCTGGCTGAAACCATTAGCTCAGTGGTTCTCAAGCCAGGCTGCACATCAATAGCAGTTACAATATTTTAGCCAAACCTCATGAGAGATCAACGGTTCTCAAAGTGTGTTCACCAAACCAGCAGGAGCAACAGCTGGTACTTGTTGTAAATGCAAATGCTCAGGTCCCACCCCAGACATACTGAATCAGATTCTCTGGGTGTGGGGCCCAGCAATCTGCATTTAACAAGCCCTTCGGATTATCTGGTGCCTGCTGAAAGTTTAAGGACCACTGCCCTAGACCAATGAAATTAGAATCTCTTAGCGGGGACCCAAGCATCACTATTTTTAAAAACTCCTCAGGTGATTTCGGTGCGCAGCCAAGGTTGAGCGCTCACTTTCAGTTAAAGAGAAGTAAGGGAGATAGAGCCACAGGTTAAACGGCACTGTGAAGAAGCAGACTGACAAATCCAGAACGTGGGATGTTTCTTTAGGCTATCTGCCCTAGCCTTTTCAACAAGTCAACTATGAAAAACAGTTTTTAACAGGGAAAAGGATTGCTCCAGATTAAAATAAGCTTAAGAGACATAATAACCAAATGCAATATATGGTTCTTATGTAGATCTTAATATTAATAAACCAAGAAAATCTGAATATGGACAGGGTACGAGAGAAACAATGTTAATTTTGTTAGGTGGAAAGATACCATTACGTACGCAAAAATCTATTTTATTTCTTCTACACTACACTAGCAATAAACATTCTGAAAATAAAATTAAGAAAACAATTCCATATACAATAGCATCAAAAATATAAAATACTTAGGCATAAATCTAACAAAAGAGGTGCAAAGACTGCACTGAAAACTATAAACATTCTTGACAGAAATTAAAGAAGATTTACATAAATGTAAAGACATCCCATGTTCATGGATCAGAATACTTAATACTGTTAAGATGACAATACTCTCCAAATTGATCTATACAGTCAACACAGTCCCTATCAAAATCTCAGCTGGCTTTTTTTGCAGAAATTGAAAAGCCAATCTTAAAGTTTATATGGAAATGTAAGGGACCCTGAATAGCCACAAAGGATCTTGAAAAAGAACAACAAAGTTGAAAGACTCACATTTCCTCATTTCAAAACTTACTACAAAGCTACAGTAATCAAGACAGTGCGGTACTGGCGTAAGGACAGACATACAGCTCAATCGAACAATACTGAGAATTCAGAAATAAACCCTTACATTTATGGTCAACTGACTTTCAACAAGGGTGCAAAGACAATGAGAGAAGAGCCTTTGCAACAAATGGTGCTGGAACAACTGGATATCCACATACAAAAGAATGCATTTGGAACCATACCTCAGACTATACAAGAAATTAACTAAAAATGGATCACAGACCTAAATTAAGACCTAAAACTGTAAGACTCTTGGATAACCTAAGAGAACTGAAAACCTAAGTCCACAATAAAACTTGTACACAAATGTTCATAGCAGCATTATTCATTACAACTAAAAGGTAGAAACAACCCAAATGTCCATCAACTAATGAATGGAAAAAATGTGGAATATCCATACAATACCATATTGTTCAGCCATTAAAAAGAATGAAGTGCTAACATGCTACAACATGGATGACCCCTGAAAGCATGTTAATTGAAAGAAACCAGTCACAAAAGACCACATATTGTATAATTCCATTTATATGAAAGGTCGAGAATAGGCAAATTTATGGAGACAGAAAGTAGACCAGTAGTTATTAGGCTGGGGGAGGCAGTAATGAGGAGTGACTGATAATTGGTACAGGGTTTCTTTGGGTGGGGGCGGGCGGCACACACAGATGTTCTAAAATTAGATTGTGGTGATGACTTTACAACCCTGTAAATGTATATTTTTAAAATGATTTGTAGGGGGGTTCCCTGGTGGCTTAGCGGTTAGGATTTCGGGCTTTCAGTGCCGTGGCCCAGGTTCAATCCCTAGTCAGGAAACTGAGATCCCGCAAGCCACGCAGCACGGCCAGAAAAACAAATGACTTGTATACTTTAAACAGGTGAATTGTATGGTATGTGAATTATACCTCAATAGAGCTTTAAGAAAAGCACTGTGGTCACGTATGTAGGTATATAGGAATGAGATAACATGAGGTAAGATTTGCTTTAAAATATTTTTATGAAAGATAGAGGACAAAAGATTGTTTATCATGGAATCTAGGTGATGGGTATTTGGCTCTTATACCATTCAGAAAATTCTAGTTAATAAAAGATTCCCTTTTATCAATAGATAGAAGCCTTCTTTTTTTTTTTTTAATAAATTTATTTATTTATTTATTTATTATTTATTTTTGGCTGTGTTGGGTCTTCATTTCTGTGCGAGGGCTTTCTCCAGTTGTGGCGAGTGGGGGCCACTCTTCATCGCGGTGCATGGGCCTCTCACTGTCGCGGCCTCTCCCGTTGCGGAGCACAGGCTCCAGACGCGCAGGCTCAGTAGTTGTGGCTCACGGGCTTAGTTGCTCTGCGGCATGTGGGATCTTCCCTGACCAGGGCTCGAACCCGTGTCCCCCGCACTGGCAGGCGGACTCTTAACCACTGCGCCACCAGGGAAGCCCGATAGAAGCCTTCTTTAAAGGCAGGAAGGTAGAGTGGAAAGGAACTTGGAGATCATCTGGTGAAGATGTTCAGTTAACAGATGAGACCCAGAGACAGAAAATAACTTTCTTTGGAATAAACAGAAGACAGACAAGGTGGCAGGAGATGGGGTGGAGAGAAGTAGGGCCCTGTCCTCAGGGGTGTGTTTCTTAGTGAACAAACAGCCACCCAGCAAGTGCTAGGGGAGCCCGGGAAGGCCCAGAGCTTACTTGAGCTTCAGCTCCCTGGTGAGCTCGTTCTGTGTCTGTTCCAGCTCCTGCCGCTCCTTGATGTGCTCTTCTTGGAGGTCATGGATCTCTGCCTTCACTGCCTGAAGCTTGGAGAACAGCTGGAACCAACAGGAGAGGCAGGTGACGGGGGCAGCCGTCTAGACAACAGAGTTCTCCCTCCGCCCCAAGCCTCAAGGCACCTCTGCCTGGCCTCGCTCCTTTCATACCTTTTTGAGTTTCTTGGTCTTGATGTCCACCTCTTGCTGCAACGAGCTGTACGTCTCTTTCAGTTCCAAGGTCTCCTCGTCGCGGCTTTCCATCTGTTGCTGGATTTCTCTTTCTCGACGTTTCTGAGCAACATCACAAAATTGATCAGTGTGCCTAGAGACAAGGTCTGTACAAGAATATGGGGCTGGGTGCTCCAGATCAGGGTATCCCGCCAGGAAGGGGCTGACACACTTCAGTCCCATTCCCTTTGAAGAGTCTAATACAAGAGATATTTGCTCTGTCGCATTAACACACCTCACCCCACCCCATTCTCTCCAAAAAGGAATGAAAAGTTACCTGCTCTGCAATTTCCTGCCGTTTCTGCTCCAGGATTTTCTGCTGTTCATTTGTATGATCTACTATATTTTTCCCTCCAACAAGCAGCTTACTCTCCATGGCCTTTGTGAGGAAAAAGTAGAATCCATCTGATGAGTGGTCTCCCTCAGAACACAGCCCCTCACAGGGAAGCCCATGAAAGATAAAGAGCTCAGGACTGAGCCCAAGGGGATGAACTCTGGGGGAAAATATGGTGTGCTCAGCTGTACCCTTCCCATCACGGGTGGGGCTGAGGCGGCTTCACTGGGGGCTTTATCTTGGAAACACTGAAGATACAGCTTCCCCAGACATACATGAACTTCAGCTTTCTTTTTAAAAAACACTTTTTTGGTTTGTTTGTACAAAGTATTTGACCCCACTAAGAACCTATTAAGCACCTCCTATGTGCTAGGTACTGAGGATGCAGCTGTAAATACAAATCACAAAGCTGAGAGTCCACTGAGGGCCACAGACAAGTAAGCGGCCTCTTACCCTATGGAGTCAGATCCCATCAGGAGGAAAAGACCGAGTAATAAGGGGAGAGGCACACTGGAGGGAGAGAATTCTGGCTTTCGGAGGGAGTCAGGGAAAGCTTCCTGTCTCAAGGAATTAGCTAAGAAAAAAAATTTTTTTCAGAGGGTAGGGTAGGGAGTGGTGGTACATGAAGTTGGCAAAGCAATCAGGGGTCAATTCAAAAACCTCCAAGCCCTGTTAAGGGACACTAAGCTTGACCCTGAGAACCGCAGGAACCACTGACGTGTCCTTTGAGCGTTAGGGTACAAAATCACATTTGTGTTTTAGGAACAAAACTCCACTGCGACAGGAAGAATAACTGGAAAAGGGCAGGCTGGGTGGAAGGAGAGCAGACAGGAGGCCGTTTTAAGGGTCCAGGCCTGGGCTAGGGCAGTAGTGGTTGGGGAGAGCAGAGTGGATGGGTCCAAGAGGGGCAGCATCCAGAGGCTTAAGGGGGAGGGAGCAGCAGGCAGCAATGGTAACTCTTCGGAGTCCGGCTCGACTGAGAAAAGGCAGGCAGGAGCACGCTCTGGGTGGCCGTGGGCATCTCCGTGGAAATGTCCAGTAGGCAGACGCTATCGGGCTGGGATATTAGGAGACAGCTCTGGGCTGACAATACAGACTGCAAGACTTCAGCATTTAGATGGTGGCTGAAGCCAGGGGAAGGATTTGCACCTGAAAAGCATGGACTCCAAAAACCCCACAACCTTGCTTTTAAGAAACTTACACCCCTGCTGCCATGTTTCAGGGAGCGCTTGAAATTTTCCTCTTCTCTCAAAACGAAGGGGCTGGACTGATTACTAACCCTCCCCCCCACCACACACACCCTTCCGGCTCTAAAATTCTTTTGTCCTGTGATCTTACAGCATCCAGGGATGGAGAAAGACAGATGTAATGTCATTCTCCCATAAATAAAACTTGTAAGAGGTACAGTGACCTTGAGGTGATGCTGAGTCTTGCCACACTCGGCTTCTGAGAGTTGCCCAAATATCCCAGGTTCTTTAAAGGGTCTAGGTGGTTCCTGGGCTTGAATAACAGATGTGATCTTAAAAAACAGCATGGAAATCAAACATGGGCACACCCAGTTACACAAGTGCAGGAGTGAGGAGGGGTGAAGTGACATAATGGAGTCCCATAGTAAGCCCCTCCCTGGATCACAGTTACCTCCTAATTGTGTTGTATGTGACTCCATTTTCACACCAGGTCTTGAAAGTCTTGGAAAGGACCCCTGCCTCTGAAGTAAAATAGGACCCAGCTCTGTGAAAGGGCTACTATGATGCCACAGATAAAGTACAGCTTCATATGGTAGGGGAAGGGGAAGCAGGAAAGAGATCACTTGTCATTTTTAAATTAATAAACATAGATACATTTTAGAGTTGAAATTAAAGTTTGCACAAATTCCATAAGATAGAACTTCAAAGGAATTTTGGGTTGTGGTCAAGCAGTGGTCTTCCTCAGATTTCCAGAGCTAGCTCTGCGCTCTCTTCTGCCATTAAAGCCCTATGGCAGCCCAGAGTCCAGGCACCTGATGGAATTGTACACTGTGGACAGAAAGAACACTCGACACAAGGGGCGCCTCCACGCTCTAGAATACAATTCAGCCATTGCCACACAGTGGTTGACTGCAAGGGAGCCTCTGGGCGGGGGGTGGTGACGGAACTGTTCTGTATCTTGCTTAATCAGAGACACAGCATATTAACACCACAAGGAGATCTCAGTGTATATCTACCAGATATACAAAAAGTCAAGTCTGCTAATCACAAGTGTTGGTAAGGATGAGGAACAACCAGGACCCATACCCTTCTGGTAGAAGCTTCAATTCAGGGCCATGTTAGAAAGTGACATGTCATTGTCTAGCGAAGTTGAAGCTACACGCACCCTAAGTCCTGATGGTGTCAGGCAAGAAACTCTCGCGCACACGTGTTCTCCTGGAGCCAAGTACAAGGAATTCAGGGCAAAAAAAAAAAAAAAAGAAACAGAAACAACCCACACTATCAGGAGAATGGAATACCACGGAATTCTCAGAACAATTATAATGAATGAATCACAGCTTCAGGCATCAATATGGGTAACTCTCATTAACATAACATTTAGCAAATAAAAGTAGATCACAGTAGTGGGATTCCATTTATATAAAAGATAAAAATTATGTGAAACTAAAACTATCTTTTATGTAGAGATATATATACACATTTGGGAAAACTATAAAGAAAAGCAAGGAAAGAATAAACACCAAATCCAAGATAAGTTACCTCTGAGCGGGCGGGGACACAAAGAGCTTGTAAAGCTATGGATGCTGTTCTATTTCTTATACTGGGCCGGGGCGGGGGAGGGGGTACATGGCTGTTAGTCTTATTGCCGTCAAAGAAAAATTGTTTTTCTTCATCCAGTTCAATTCAACAAATGTTCCTTGGACACTGGGTATCACAAACCCTAAAGAGACACCATCTTTCATATCATTTTTTTGATAAAACAAAAAGATTTGAAAGAAAAAAGACCACGCCTAAGGCAGGGTACAGTACCTTGATTTTGGCGCCCAGCATCTCGGCAGCATCCTTTTCCCGCCGCAGATCCTCCATCTTTTTCTCCTTCTCCTTCAGCAGCCTCATCTTCTCCTCTGCAACCAAGCTGTGGTCCTCTACAATGGCCCGCTTCTCGATCTCCAGTTTTTCTTGCTGTTCCCGCCAGTAATCATCCTTATCATCCCCTTCTTCCTCACCCTCTTCTCCCTCCTCCTCCTCCTCTTCCCCACCCCCACCACCGCCACCACCTTCCCTCCTCTTCTCTCGCCTCTTCCTTCTGCCAATGGACCGTTTTTCTAGCTGGGCCTTGAGCCGAGCAATCTCTTCCTGGAATTCTCGAAGGAGGGCATCCTTAGGGTCCTCATTGACCCTTGGCTTGTTCTTAATGTTCTTGGCACGGTTGGCGTATCTGAGAGTGGTTAGAGTCTCTTCTACGTTGTACGAGGCAGGCCCCACGTTGGCCACCATCACAGTTTTAGCGTTGCCACCGAGAGAATCTTGGAGGAGCCTGGTAAGCTTTGAGTCCCGATATGGAATGTGAGTGCTTTTGCCGTCCACCAGGGCAGAGATGACGTTACCCAAGGCTGAAAGGGACAGGTTGATCTTGGTCGCTTCCTTCAATCTTTCCCCTTGCGCACCGGTCTTGGCCTGCCGTTCGCTGCCAGCAAGATCTACTAGGTTCAATTTCCCTACCCGGATATGGTTTTCGCCATCGAGGCCCACCTCACTGCACTCAATGGTGATGACAAAAATTGCATGCGAACGGGAACTGTGCTCGTTCATGTTGGTAGCACCGACAGAACGGTTCTGGTTCCCCACATTCATCACGTGCTCTATTTCCTTCACGCTCTTGGTGACAAAGGAAGACAGGTCTTTCACGTACACTCCAGTGTCCGGCCTCTCCTTGAGCTCGAGCCTTTTGGTCTGATCCTTTGAGAGCAGATCTCGGATCTCCTCCTGGTAGATCTCTAAGTAAGAAGCCCTGACCAGGTACTGTTGATTCTGGGATCGAGAGATATGGGTGAAGATGTGATCAAACGAGTTAGGGATGACCCCTCTTTTTTCAGGGTCGCCCCGGACTCCTTCCATCGTGTAGGTTTTCCCAGTCCCGGTCTGTCCATAAGCAAAAATCGTCCCATTGAAACCCTGCAGGACAGAGTCCACCAGTGGTCGGAACGTCTCGTCATAGAGTTCAAACTGCTTGGCGTTCCAGTCGTAGACGGCATCAAAGGTGAAAGTCTTGGGCATTTCATGGGCCACTCCCTTGGGGTTCTTCACCGACACCTGCCCCAGCTTCACGTCCACATCCACCACCTTGTCGTACGAAGCAGCCTTTTCCTTGCCATTCATGGGCCGACAGCGAACCACCACCCGGACTGACTCTGAGCTTTTCAACTTTGACATGATGAGCTCTGACCGGGTCGATCTTAAGGGCTATGAATCCAAAATAAGTCTCACGATGCTAGGGTCCTAGGAAAAACAAAACAAAAGTAAGCAAGGACAGTACAGTCGTCACTAGGGGCTGCTGAAAAGCAGATGACACACCCAGGTCACCTCCATCTTGCCAACCTTCTGACAGCTGCACTTAATAACTTCACTACATTGGATATTTCCTCATGGGATCTTAACCAGCTGCAGTGGGAAAAATAAAAGCACTAGTCCACCTATAGTGTTAACTAGCTTGTCCTCCCTTCAACTGATATTTTATCTTATACTACAGGCTGAGGCAGCTGGAAACTTTATAAAAGCCTGGGTAATCTTACATGCTGTGGAACTACTACAACCTCTGCACAGAGCCATTTGGAACTATCTATCTAAATTTAAAATGCACGTCCCTTTTGATCTAGCAGCTGTATTTCTAAGAATTTATCCTACAGACAGAAGGATATCTGTGTTGTGGCATCATTTGTGGTAGCAACAGATTGCAGGCAACCCCAATTCCCATCAAGAGGGGACTGATTAAATAAATTTAATATATTTAATATATACAAATCCTGGAATCCTGGGCAGTTACTAAAAAGAATGTGCTAACCTAAACGCAATCCTAAAACAAGATATGTTGTTAAGTGAAAAACGCAGATGAGGAACAACGTGTATAGTACAGTTTACATACGCATGCTACAATGTAAGTGTACACGTAAAAGTGGTAACAGTGGCAGCCTCCGCAGGGGAACTATGGGCCCCGATGACACTCAGAGGTCTAGAGAGAGAAAAACGACTTCGACACTCAGAGGTCTAGAGAGAGAAAAACGACTTTTCACGGTACAATTGTTTGTACTGTTTGAATTTCCTATCTTGTACTGATAATACTTTTCCATTCTAAAATCATCAACTATGGCTTGTGCAAAATGTATTCAAATAAACAAGGATGTGGGGTAATACATTACAAAGAAAGCACTTATCCAATCAATAAATTTAATACAATTTGAATGCAAATAAGAAAATAGATGTTAAGAAATGTTTAAATAAAACCAAAAACAGAACTTCATTTGGTGCTGAAAAACTCAGGGAGCAGAAGAAAGTATGATTAAATGGGTCCTTTGGGAAGGGGTAGGGAGCAAGCAGATCAAAGAGGTATGTACGAGGACCTTAAACTCCCGAAAACCTCAGTGCAAGAGTTTTTAAAAAACAGGTAATTCACATGGTTCTTGACTCAAAAGGCCCTTTGGTGACAGATCTCTCTCCTTTACCTGTTCTCCAGCCACCCAGTTCCCTGCTTACAAGGTGAGTGTTATTAGATTTTTATCCTCCTGAACTAGTTTATGCATAACAAGCAAATATGTATTAATACATACTTACCCTTTCCCTTTTTACACAAGTGTAGTATGTTATACACAGTAATATGCAGTGTCCTGCATCTTGCTTTTTCTTCATTAAACAACCTATCTTGGAGTTTGTTCCCCTCAGTAAATGCAGAGCTGCCTTATTCTTTATGACAGCAGCAAAATATCCCTCTGTATGGAAGCATCATTATTTATTTAACCACTACTCTAGCACTTAAGCTGTTTCTGATATTTTACTGTGAAAAACCTAGGACCACACCCTTTCATGTGTGGGAAAATCTATCTGTAAGGATAAATTTCTAGAAGCACAATTGCTGGATCACAGGATATACGCATTTGTAATTTTAGTAGATACTTGAACAGTAATAACAGGATCCTTTTTAGTTGTGAGAATGACCTATTCTTTGCCAACAAAAGGTGGGAAAATGTGAAGCAGGGATGGGCCACTCTAGGTATATATGCTGCAAGTTAATAAATACAGAGTCAATATGTTCCTCCGTTGGTCTTTCATAAAAACATTGTTCTGCCGCTAAGCGCATGGAAACATGAGAAGTTATTTTTCATACTTCTTCTAGTTGTTATATTAATAAAATAATGTTGTCTAGAATGCAGAACCAGAAGACCTCTTACCCTCTCTTCACCCATTTTCTATAAAATCTGTAAAATAGGGGTAATTCTCCTTCGTTTTGGATGCTTGTGAGACTAAAAGCCACTTACAAAGGTGGAAGTACTTTGTGAACTAATATAAAGCTGGATTAAAATTAACTAATACAGTTTCATCCAAAACCCTTGTCACAGGGTCATTCCAGAGATTACTAGTGAGCCCTAATTTTATGCATTAAACAACTCTAACATTTTCTCTTATTCAATTTGTAGTCATCATCCTTAAAAAAAAAAAAAATCAGCTGAAATTGAGATCCAAATACCTAATCAGTATTCAATTAGAAGTAAATCTCAAGCCATTTAAAGAAAACTATGTAAAAGGCAGCCCTTCATTCATCACCTTCCAGATGCTACTAGAATTTTGCCAGATGTTTCGAACCAGATGTCAGAATGGCCAGTCTGTTTACTGCGTCTCCTTTTCTTTTCCAGGGGAATGGCCCCCCAAGCTACAGCTGTGGCAGATCCCTTGCCTGTGTCTCTCCCTCCATTTCAACAGAGGTCTGCAAAAGCTGTCTAGGTGCCAGGCCCGAACCCAGCCCCCTGAGCCTCCTTTGGGGAGGCAGCAGCAGAACAGGGGATAGTTAGACAAGACCTGAGACTTGAAGGAGTAAGAAACAGAAAGGGATGGGTGGGGAACGGGTCACTGGAGAGGATCAATTCTTTTACGTTACATACCCGGGAAGAGGCCTAGCTGTCCAGCTTTTACCTATCAAAACAATGTGGCTCCAAGCCTGTTTAATAAGAAAAGCCTGCGGCAGGCTTTCTTGCAGATCTTGATGTTCAGATGCTTCTGTTACAGCCGCATATATTTTTAAGCTCTCCAAAACAATAAAAACAAAGGAATGATAATGACCTACAATAATCTTAAAAATCTTTTAAAAAGAAGTAATTCCCAAAGCCTGAGTCCCCTTAATTAAATCTCCTTGATTTGGAACACAGAACATTTCTTTTCTGAACTCACAGAGCTCGGCTGAGCTAGTCATGTACTACTGACATATTATTTCAGGAAGATGGACTAATTTAATTTCCTGCCACCAGGGCTTAAAATCTCGCTGTGGGTCCTCCTCAAAGGAGAGGGTTTTCTTGGAAGGATGCCCTGCTTTTCTTTCTTTACTTTATTACCTTCCTTCTCCTTCTTCTGGTCAGTCTAATTACAGTGATAAATCTTTAAAGGAACTCACAGCATTGCCAGGAAAGAAGGAATCACAGGTCAGCAGTTCAGCATTTTTGTCCTGAATACTTTTTCTGCTAGAACTTGTCATCCCGACGTTAACAACCACCATTTGAATGGCTACTACATGAGAAAAACTGAGTCTTTCCCTAACTTCATCTCTTTTGTCTGCTGAGGAAATCAGTTGCACATTTCTCATGGCAGCCACTCTCTTCCAGAATCTTTGAGGACTTGCCTGGTGGCGCAGTGGTTAAGAATCCGCCTGCCAATGCAGCGGACACAGGTTTGAGCCCTGGTCCGGGAAGCAACGTGCCACGGAGCAACTAAGCCCATGCGCCACAACTACTGAGCCCACGCACCTAGAGCCCCTACTCCGCAACGGGAGAGGCCACCGCAACGAGAAGCCCGCGCACTGCAGTGAAGAGCAGCCCCCACTCGCTGCAACTGGAGAAGGCCTGCACGCAGCAACAAAGACCCAACACAGCCAAAAATAAATACATAAATAAATAAATATATTAAAAAAAAAAAAGAATCTTACATGTTTGGATTCACGCACTCTCACCTTTGCTAGCTGTCATGGAGTCCACCTCAAATTCTAGAACCAGGTGCAGATTGGATGCTTAGTAACTACTGGCTTCCTATAGAGATTCTAGGACAGAGGTCACAGACTGGTCACATTCTACCTGCCCCCGCTCGCCTCAACTAGAGAAAGCCCGCATGCAGCAACGAAGATGCAACACAGCCAAAAATAAATAAATAAATTTAAAAAAAGAGAGAGAGCGGTGTTGTTAAAAACAAAAAACCTCACAGCAATTCCACGTCTATATTTGTGTATGTCCTGGTGAAAAACCTTTGCACCTGTGCACAAGGAAACAGACAAGGATGCTTCCTGCAGCACTGTTAAAATAGTAGAAAACTGGAAACAACCTAACCATCCATTTATAGAGGAATTGAAAAATAAAATATGGTATATTCATATTACAGATAGTATACTATTCAGTAGTTCAAAGGAATAAATTAGAGCAGGGGTCAGCAAATGACAGCCCACAGGCCAAATCCAGTCCATAGCCTGTTTTTGTAAATAAAGTTTTATTGGAACACAACCATACCCCTTTGTTTACATATCATCTATGGCTGCTTTAGCTATAAAATAGCACAGCTGAGTAGCTGCAGCAGACAGTATGGCCCACAGAACATAAAATATTTACCACCTGATCTTTCACAAAAAAAGTGTGCCAACCCTGAATTAGAGTTATATATATTTACATGGATAAATAAATAGGTTGAGTGGAAAAGCAAGCTGCAGAGTAACGATCATGACTAAAAACTTAGAAAACAATATGGTGCTCATGGATTTGCATTTATGTATACATAAGTATTCCCCAAAATGGGTAGAAGGATATACAACAATTTATGATAGTGGCTGCCCAAATTGGGCAGGGTGAAATGTAGAGAATGGGACAAGAAATGTGAAGAATTTTTCAATTTTATCTGTAATATTTTATCATTTCTCCTAAAAAAAGAGAGAAACAGGGAATGAGACTTGAAGCACATAAGAGAAAATGTTTAATCACTATCAATTGTGTTTCCTATATTTTTCTCTGAATGTTTAAGATTTCTCAAAAAAGAAAAGAAAAAAGAAAACAAGCAATTTCACATTGAAACAAAAAAACAGATTTTCTGCTTCTCTGGAATAATGGGAATATCTGACAGCCCAGGCCCCAAGTGGCAGCAATGGGAACCGAGTGACGGCTGCCCCTCTAATGGGCCCGGCCACCCAATCCTCCCCAGCCCACACTCTCTACTGTCTCACACCCAGCATGCTCTGCTCATTTATACTGCCTGCCTGGCTCCTGTAGGCATCCCTGCCCATGACCAAACTCATGTATACATGATCTAATTGAGAAAGGCCTGCCATGCTAGTCCACCTTTTTTTTTTCTTTTTAATATTTATGTATGTATTTATTTATTTATTTATTTGGCTGTGCTGGGTCTTAGTTGTGGCATGAAGGATCTTTGTTGCGGCATGCATGTGGGATCTAGTTCCCTGACCAGGGATCAAACCCGGGCCCGCTGCATTGGGAGCGTGGAGTCTTAACCACTGGACCACCACGGAAGTCCTAGTCCATCTTTTAAAATGACATTTACCAAGGCTCTGTAATGACATGGAATATGCTTAGAATAAATGAAAAAGCAGTTAACAAAATTGAATGCATGTAATCACAATTGTATAAAAATAAGACACACATCAAAACATTAATAGTGGTCCACTTTGTGTGATGGGACTACATATAGGTGATTTCCCCTGCTCCTTCGACATTTCTATATTTTTCAAATTTTCTGTAACAAGCATGTGGTATCTTCAAATGGGAAAAAATAAAGGTCTGGCAATTCACCAGAAACATCCCTGCAAGGAGGAGCAATCTGCGGGCACACAAAGTGCATACTAATGCATCTTTAATCAATGCACTCCAATGCAATGTCCTCTAAGATCTGACCGAGCAACCACCTGCCAACTGTCTGGCCTAGAGTTCAAGGACTCAGAGTGCCTGAAAGGCAGCCCAAACTATGGATCACAGGGGCCATCAGGAAAGCACTGCAACTCTCAGGCAAGAAGATAAAAGTGACTCCCTATTAACCAGCCCAAACCAAGTCCCTGTGCAGGTTTCTCTAAGGGGAAGCAGCTGTTTCTACTCTGTATCCAACTCATCACCATCAACACTACTTCTTTCTCAACTGTTGCTAATTGTTTTTTGGTTTTTTAAAAAAATTATTTATTTATTTATTTATTTATTTATTTATGGCTGTGTCGGGTCTTCATTTCTGTGCGAGGGTTTTCTCTAGTTGCGGCAAGTGGGGGCCACTCTTCATCGCGGTGCGCGGGCCTCTCATTATCGCGGCCTCTCTTGTTGCGGAGCACAGGCTCCAGACGCGCAGGCTCAGTAATTGTGGCTCACGGGCCTAGTTGCTCCGCGGCATGTGGGATCTTCCCTGACCAGGGCTCGAACCCGTGTCCCCTGCATTGGCAGGCAGATTCTCAACCACTGCGCCACCAGGGAAGCCCCTTGCTAACTGTTTTGAAGTATCAGGACTCCTTGTTTGCAAACCCTGAACCAACACCAAGAGAGCAAGTCCAACTCTGGGTCTCTGGTTCCCATGATGGCCAGTTATCAAAATGTGAATTACACAATTTTCAGAACAAGATTATTCATCTCCAGTTGAAAAAATAACATCCCTGTCTGGAGAACTTTTAAAAGGACATGGAATGTATGTTGAGGGACTAGTCCTATATTTGCTTCTATGTACATAAAATACATCTGAAGGGATATGCAAGAGCCAGATAACAACACTGGTTGCCTGTAGGGAAAAGAGCTGGGTGGCTGAAGGCCAAGAGTATAAGGGAGGCTTTGCAGTGTATATCCTTTTATACCTCTTGAATCATGTAAATATATTACCTAGTCAGAAAAATCAAATTAGGGGAGAAAAAAGATGGAAAAAATCTGTAAAATTAACTATATCCAGGTGTTAAAACTCATTTTCTCTTTTCATCTATCCACCAAGAATATAATGTAATAAAATGTTTTAACGATGAACAAAGGGCCCTAGTAGTAAAACTACTTGTCTCAGCTTCATGGTAAAGCTTCATAAAAGAGCTTCTATGAGGTCTACAGCAATGGAAATCCTTAACTTTCTAATGTCAATGTAGCATGTCACGTAGCCTCAGCCATAAAAGGCATTCAGAGCAAAGATGTCAAAATAACAGACTAATAAAATATATTCTGGGGACCTCCCTGGCGGTCCAGTGGTTTAGACTTCGCCTTCCAATGTAGAGGGTGCGGGTTCGATCCCTGGTTGGGGAGCTAAGATCCTACATGCCTCGCGGCCAAAAAGCCAAAACATAAAACAGAAGCAATACTGTAACAAATTCAATCAACACTTTAAAAATGGTCCACATCAAAAAATAAATAAAATAAAATATATTTATTTTAGTGTAATATAGTGTAATAACAGGCACTGTTTATAAACACAAGGTCATCTTTTTTTTGTAAGCCAAACAGTTGTGTGAACTGTCTAAACACTTTCAAACTGTCTCTTACAGTACATATATGAGAGCCACAGAATCTCAAACTGGCACATATTATTTGAGGGCATCTGAGCAATCAATATCAAAACACTGAAATGCAATACTCAAAATGTAATACTCCCTTGAAACAGCAACTCCATTTCTTGGAACTATTTTAAGGCCTTCAGTGAATAACTGAATACATGTGCAAGATGTATGTACACCTTTATGTTTATCTCAGCAGCATCTCTAACCACTTAAATACTCATTGATAAGGGATTTGTTAGATTATGACACATCTCTACAATGGGAAATTATGCAGTCATTAAGAATGGCAATATAGGGCTTCCCTGGTGGTGCAGTGGTTAAGAATCCTCCTGCCAATGCAGGGGACACGGATTCGAGCCCTGGTTCGGGAAGATACCACATGCCACGGAGCAGCTAAGCCCATGCGCCACAACTACTGAGCCTGTGCTCTGAAGCCCACGAGCCACAACTACTGAAGCCCGTGCGCCTAGAGCCCGTGCTCTGCAACAAGAGAAGCCACCGCAATGAGAAGCCTGCGCACCGCAACGAAGAGTAGCCCCCGCTCGCCGCAAGCAGAGAAAGTCCGCACGCAGCAACGAAGACCCAACGCAGCCAAAAATAAATAAAATAAAATAAAATAAAATAAATAAATTTATATTAAAAAAGCAGGCTACCAAACAGAAGACTTACTATGATGCGATTTATGTTTACATGTGTACATGCACAAGTGCAGAGAAAGTTGTGAATGAGACAGTGTAAAGTCATGATTCAAAGCATGAACTTTAGTATTCAATGGGTCAGCATTTGAATTTCTGCTCTGCCACTTAGGTATAAAATCTTGAGGAAGTTACATTAAGTCATAGTTTCTTGTACAAAATGGGATTAATAACATCTACCATAAAGAACTGTTCTAAGGATTATTAAATAAGCTAATAAATGTTAAATGGTTAGCCTAGTGCAAGATGTGTAATAAACACTCAAGAAAGGCAAGCAATATTGATCTCTGGGGGGTGAGGTTGCAAGTGATTGTTTTTGCTTTCTTTGGCCTTCTTGACAGGTGCATGTATTTTGTTTCTTACAATCAAGCAGTGGGATGGCAATAAAGCTATTTTTTCTTTGGGGGAAAAAAGTCTAGTAACTTGGTTTCAGCTTACACGTCTTAGGAAGACAGGCTACTTATCTGGAAAGAAACCTAGAAAGGTCACGGATAAGAAACATGAACAACTAAATGCCTGCTCTGAATTCAAACTGGCGCCCAGCACTCCCTGTCACTTGATGACCCCAACAGGCTAACAAAGAAAGCATTTAACTGATAAGGGGGAAAAAGAGGCAAAGAAATCCTATTTTGTGAAACATTCATAACATACATTCATAAAAAATATATTCAGGGCTCCCTGGTGGCTCAGTGGTTAAGAATCTGCCTTCCAATGCAGGGGACACAGGTTCGAGCCCTGATCCAGGAAGATCCCACATGCTGCGGAGCAACTAAGCCCGTGTGCCACAGCTACTGAGCCTGTGCTCCAGAGCCCGTGAGCCACAACTACTGAGTCCAAGAGCCACAGCTACTGAGCCCAGGTGCCACAACTACTGAAGCCCACGCGCCTAGAGCCAGAGCTCCGCAACAAGAGAAGCCACCACAATGAGAAGCCGGCGCACTGCAACAGAGAGTAGCCCCCGCTCGCCACAACTAGGGAAAGCCCGTGCACCACAACGAAGACCCAACCCAGCCAAAAATAAATTTAAAAAATAAATAAATTTATTAAAAATATATATATATATTCAAGTCTAGAGGACGCTAATTCAGAATCAATGTGAGTCTGGGGCTTTGTTGTACTCAATAGTCACAACTCATAGTACATTAGGAACTTAATGTATATTCCTCTTCTAATCCTCAAAATCACCTTATGAGGAATAGGTATTAACCCTATTTTAAAAATAAGGATGGGAGGCTCAGAGAAATTAACTGGCTCAAGGTCACACAGCAATTAAATGGAACAGTCAGGATTCAAAACCAGGTTTGTCTTATTGAAAAACCCTAATTTAAACTTATTTTAAACACACAAACACACACATGCGTATACACATGTGTATTAATATATGAATAGATTAATAAAACAATTCAAGTTGTACATACAGTGAACAGGTAAATCTTCCCCCTACCCCTGGGGAGATACTCGAAGCATATGCAAGCATTAATGTATCTATATTGCTTCCCTACCTTTTTTTTGTTTTTAAACTCAAGTTTAAGTATAGTATCACCATTCTCTATCTTACTTTATAGATCTTGGGGGCCCCCCACACCCCCACCCCCATCCCTACCTTTTAAGTAGCTGCCTAAATGCCATGGTACAGTTCTCTTATAATGTATTTGATTAGTCCCCTGCTGAGGGAACCTCCGATAGTTTCTGGTCTTTGCTAGTGCAAACAATCCTGCAGTGAATATCCTGAACATATACCTTTAGCTACACATGAGGGCTCTTCGTAGGAGCTATTCCTGGATGTGTAAACACTACACATGTTCCTTTTTGACAGAGGGCACCATCCTACCCACTTCCCAGGCTGTACCATTTATCCTCCCACCAACAGTGCACTGACTGCCCACACAACCCCAATATCCGGGGCTCGTGCTCTGAACCACCACGAAGCTATGAAGCTGGAAGAGCCTGCCTGTCAGGAACTCCTCATTCCATGTACTGATTCGGGAAAGAAACGAAACTGTTTCTCTGCTAAACATTTACACTCTGATGTCAGAGACTTAATCAACCAAATACAACATTTGGCCCTTGAGTAGGACCCTTTTTTGGATCTTGATTCAAACAAACCGATTGTTAAAAATGTATGAGACCATCAAGGAAATTTGAACATTAAGGAATGTTAAGGAACGATGATGTTAAGGAATGTTAAGGAATTATTGTTACATTTTTAGGCGTGAAAATGGTATTTTTAAAAGAAGGTTCTTACTCTTAGAGACACACACAAAAGCATTTTCATATAAAGTTTTTTTTTTAACATCTTTATTGGAGTATAATTGCTTTACATTGTTGTATTAGTTTCTGCTGTATAACAAAGTGAATCAGCTCTATGCATACATATATCCCCATATCCCCTCCCTCTTGCGTCTCCCTCCCACCCTCCCCATCCCACCCCTCTAGGTGGTCACGAAGCACCGAGCTGATCAACCTGTGCTATGCGGCTGCTTCCCACTATCATATAAAGTTATATGCTGTCTGGGACCAAAATAATCAGAGGTGAGGTGGGGTGAGGTGAATAAGAGGTTATAAGTGAAACAGAACTGCCATGTGCTGATAACTGCTGGAGCTGGGTAATGGGTTCATGGTTCATTACACTATTCTATTTTTATGTACGCTTGAGAGTTTCCAAGATGGGGTGGGAAAAAAAAAGATTGCCCTCTGACCAATGCCTTTTAACTTTTAAGAAAATTTTAATTGTGGTTAAAAAAAACCCCACATAATATAAAATGTACCCTCTTAACCGTTTTTAAGTGTACAGTTCAGTAATGATAATGATATTCACATTGTTGTGTAACAGATCTCTAGAACTTTTTCATCTTGCTAAACTGAAACTCTATACCTATCAAATAGCAACTTCCCATTTCCCTGTCTCCCCGGCCCCTGGAAACCACCATTCTACCTCAGGGTTCATCCATGTTGTAGCATGTGACAAGATCTCTTTTTTTATAAGGCTAAATAACAACCTATTGTGTGTATATACCACATTATCTTTATCCATTGATCTGTCCACAGGCATCTAGGCTACTTGCACCTCTCATCTATTGTGACTATCGCTGTGGTTGATCACAGGTGTACTCAATGACTTGTCCTTTTAATCAGACTGCCATGCAGCTGGGTAGAGAGCCACAGCAAATTCTATATTTAAAAGAGGGAGGTGGCCTGGAATAACAAAAAAGAGATTCAGACACACCTGGGAATGAAACCCAGCCCAACCATTCCCAGCTCTGGGACTCCATGCAAGTTCCTTCAACCAGCTAAGCCTATATCCTCCTCTGCAAAATGGGACTACCACGAATGCCCTGCTCCTTGGGGCTGTGTGAGGATTAGAGGAGGACAAGCATGACAAGGCCTGGCCCACAGGAGGTGCTTCTGCCCTGACCCAATTTACAGGAGAAAAAAACCTGAGACTTGGAGAGAGAAGCAACATGGCAGACTGAGTTAATCAGCAGCAAAGTAAGCAGAAACCAGGGCTACCGGGCTCCAAAGTTCATGGCGTTTTTCCACACCAGCGTGTCCTAAATGTCAGTCATCTGATTGTCTCTTCACAATTGTTGCCATATCCATACACCACCTGTACCATTATTTAGTAAAAATTTTGCTTTGAATCTACTTTAACACTTTTTTTTTTTTTTAATTTATTTTTTTGGCCATGCTGCACGGCTTGCAGGATCTCAGTTCCCTGACCAGGGACTGAAGCCAGGCCACAGCGGTGAAAGCCCAGAATCCTAACCACTAGGCCACCAGGGAGCTCCCAAATTTCTTTTTAACAGAAACTTCCTATGACTACCATGAATGGAAAACCAGTATCACTTGTTGTAAATAGAAGGTAACTGTGAAAATAAAGACAAACAACAATGTTACTCAATTCGAACTAGATACTGTAGCTTACCTAAGGCCAGAGGCCTGATCTCTCTTGGTTAGAAAGCCAGTAGAAGGGTGAGATAGGGAGGGTGGGAGGAAGGCTCAAGAGGGAGGGGATATGGGGATATATGTATGCATATGGCTGATTCACTTTGTTGTATAACAGAAACTAACACAGTATTGTGAAGCAGTTATACTCCAAAAAAGATGTATTAAAAAAAAAAAGAAAGTAAGAAAGCCAGTTTAGCACGTGTTAAGAAAGACTGGAACCAAACAAATACTCTCCTTGACATAGTCAAAAGAACCAAAAGAGTTTCAAAGGGAATAACTCTCACTGTGTCGTTCAACATAATTTAGGATGTTGTGTCTAAGTGTCAACTAAAATCTTCTCCTGTTCCACCTGGTTTAGCTCCAGAATCTAAGGCCATCCATGTCCGCAAATCAGAGTCCCGTTATCAAGATCCCTGGTGATTGGTGTGTACATTAATGTTGGAGAAGCTGCCCACATATGCTACCTTTATCGTAAACAGTTCCCAAAGTTGATCAAGCAGAATGTCCCATAAATCACAGAATTTGTTTCAGTAATATAACGAGTTAAATACATTAAAAAAAATCCCCTGCCTAAAGTCCACCAGAACTGTCATGGTTCACTGTCCAATTCCATAATGACATGCTCTCACAGCTCATTCAGTGCACAAAACTGATCATGTACATACAATATTCCGGGTTAATGTCACCAGCCAACAGTCTGTTCAGAGAATGAAGGGTTTAAATGTTAAAGGCTCAGGTTCTGGGTCCTACTCATAGGGAATTCTGTATCAAAAAGAAAAACAGATTAAGAAGAAGCAGCAAAGAAGGCGAAAAAACTATGAAAAGATACCTTATGGCTTGTGAATTATACCTCAATAAAGCTTTTTTTTTTTTTTTTGAAGATATTTTTAGGGTCCTAATCAAATTTTAAGAAGGAAAATGTACAGTTATCCTTTTCAACTTTTTAAAGTTCGAACTTTCCCCAAACTAATTTATTTAGAATTGTTCTCTTATTAGGCTGAGAGGGAAGCAAAGATATTCACTACAGCACTATATGTGATTATAAAAAGCCAGAAACAACGTCAATGCCCAATGCTAGGGAAAGTTTACTAGCTCATAATTACTAAACATGGAAAAATGGTTATGAAATGTTACGTGAACATTTCCAAATGCAAAATGGGAAATACACTTTGAGAGCAACTACCTAAAAAGATAGCTGTGCAAGTGGACAAGTAAGCTGAAAGTAAGTCAGGATACCCTTTGCACAGGCAATCCCTCTCCACCAAACTGCACTAATGTCTGCCTTTTCAACTTTATTTAGACACTACCTTGTTAAAAACATTATTTAAGGAGGCTGCCTTTATAATTAAAATTTTTTAACAATGAAAGGATCTAGTTTAAAGAAATCATCAGAAATGTAGACAAAAGTTTATGCAAAGATAATCTTCAAGATGTTCTCTGTAGCCTTATTTATAGCATTTAAGTATTGAAACCAGCCTAAATGACAATGACTGGGGAAACAGGTAAGAACTGCACATTCATGAGATAAAATACATTTAGGAATATATTTTCCTTTGGACAGTAAGATGTTTTAACAGTAGTTATTTCTGAGTGAATCTTATTTAATCTTGTCACGGTTTTCCTCAATAGAAATTATTTTTATAATTAAAAAAAAATTCTATTAAAAAATGCTGGCAATTGAAGAAGTAAGGAGGGAAAAATACCATATATTTCTTAGGCTAGAATCTGACCTGCTATTGCAGACAGTGCAAAACCAGTAACTATTTCCACCAAGAACTATCTTCTTGCTGTTATCTTAAGTAACTTGAGCTGACATTTTGTCTTACCTGGATGGAATCTTTTACGATTTACTAGCTAGATTTCTTTGCTTAGGTTATTGAAATGTGTTATATAATGATTACTGCAGTCCCCTAAGCTGCTGGAGACAGTACTATGAACTTTAGTTTCTGTGTAATTTATGTCACACACAAAAGCCCCAAAGCAAGCCCTTCCTGAAACCACTGCTGAAAGGGATGTTAAGGACCCCAGAGTGGGTAACAGCATGGCCAGTCTCAGCTCCCAGTAGTCTATTACAATCTCTATTTCACTTGGACTCACTTCCATTTATACACTATGTTCAAATATGACAAAATGCAACTGCTGCAAATATCTTGCCAAAAACTTAAAAATAAAACCACACCCACCACAATTATCACTGGTGCTCTCTAATGCAAACTATGATTTAAATAAATCAGCATACTAAAGATAGATCTGCCTGTGTGTGAAGAGCTCAGTGTCTGCTATCAGTGTGACAAAGTGAGGAGACACAAAGTGTCACCAAGATTAACTGAAGCCTTAAACAAGAACATCCCAAGCTGCAATGCAGATGTGTGATGCTGATAAGATGAGCTGATTGTAATGATCTCTGACTGCCAAGAAACAGCTCTAAAAGCCCCACCCTGGAAGGTCTGGGAGAAAGCCCTGCATGAAGTCACCAAGGAAGAGGAAAATATTACCCAACTCAAAGCTGTCTTTCAGGCAGCGCTGGAAGAGCCTTGGAAGATTATCCCACGTCCTTATTTTGCCTATAC
Organism: Eubalaena glacialis; assembly: GCF_028564815.1. Lineage (NCBI taxonomy): Eukaryota > Metazoa > Chordata > Mammalia > Artiodactyla > Balaenidae > Eubalaena > Eubalaena glacialis. The sequence continues at coordinate 27,228,378 of NC_083728.1, forward strand.
AGACACTGAGGGCCAGAGAGGCTGAGTTACTTGCCTCCGGTCACACAGCAAGTGGCAGAATTGCTATTAAAATTCATGTCTCCACCCAGATCCCACTGCCTTTTCACACCAGAATTTCCTGTGGTGGCACAGGCCTTGACCAAGAACTCTTTCTAAGACTGCAGAGATAAGGGATGTTGAAGGGAAAATAATGAGCCCACATGGCAGACAAGGAAAACTGAGGCTCGACAAAATTGAATCTTTTACAGATAAAAAAATGGGTAAAAATATTCTTTGGTGACAGAAGGTAGGGTAGTGGTCACCCTTCTGGAGGGAGGTGAGGAAGGCTTCTGGAGTGCTGGTAATGTTCTATATCTTGATCTGGGTGGTGGTATCATGGGTGAGTTCATTTTACGAAAATTCAACAAACTATACAGTTACAATCGTCTAATTTTTCTGCCTGTATCTTATCCTTCAATAAAAACATTACATTAAGGAAAGAAAAAAAAAAACTGAATCTTTTGCAATTAGTCAGCAGGTGGCATAGGGCTTTAGCCACCCTCTCCTCACCGGTGCAGATGTTAATTACCAGAATCAAGAAACAGTTCAGGGCCGAATGACTCAGAACACAAGCTCTCAGTTCCTACCTGCTTCATGTTTCAGCCCTGAGTTAGAGCTAAGAAGGATGAGAGGTAGCCTATCTCACAAATCAGATTATCTGTTTGTTCCCTATCAGTGAAGTAATTGACACCCATAGTTATGTTAAAATACCTCAAGGGTTTTTCCCCTGATTTCTTCAAACATTCTATGAAGTCAGTTTTTTTCATCAGCCTTTAAAGTTAGTTACCCAGATACAGAAGAGAAAGAAAGGCTTTTGACGAGACGTCAGGGATGTACTGCCCACCTGAAAAACAGATGAACAAGTGAGTGGTAGGAAGAGCAATGGACTTGGAATCAGCAGACCTGGGTAAGTTATTTGACTTTTCTGTGCCTCTACTTTCCTCTTCTGGAAAATGGGATTCATAACAGTCCTCATGTTACAGGGTTGCTGTGAGGACTAAATGAGACAACATGTGTAAAGTGCTGAAAACAGCACTTGGCTCAATAAACTTTAGCTATTCCTATTACAGGTAGACCTCGGAGATACTGCAGGTTTGGTTCCAGACCACCATGATAAAGCAAATCTTGCAATAAAGCAGGTCACACAAATTTTTTGGTTTCCCAGCGCATATATAAGTAATGTTTACACTATACTGTAGTCTACTGAGTGTGCAAGAGTACTATGTCTAAAGAAACAATGTACATTAATTAATGTACACTAATTAAAAAATACTTTATTGCTAAAAAATGCATCATCTGACAACGCAGGGTTGCCATAAACCTTCAAATTGTAAAAAAAAAATGCAGTACTTGTGAAGCACAGTAAAAAAAAGGTAAGCCTGTACTTTTATTATCATTATCTTTGGCAAGTCCTAGTTTTGCTACTTATTACCAAAGGAGTACATCTCAAGCTTTAATGTACTCAGGAAACACCCGGAGGTCTTGGTAAAATGCAGGCTGGCTTATTATATCTAGACTTAGACTCTGCATTTCTAACAAGCTCAGGGCACATGGGTGCCTCAGTCATGAAGAACACACTTTGAGTGGCAAGGATCTACCGAACCCAGCACCTATCGGGTGCTTCATATTACTGACCAAAATGAATGACCCCTCAGTAGCTCAATGCTTCATCTGTAAACTGGGGATAATACATATGCCATGTGATCTCAACTGACTGAACATTAGTACACGAGAATGCACAGGAAAAAGCATTCTAAACTGCAAACAAAGCTACACAAGCAGAGGTGGTAGGATTATCAGTCTTACTACTCGCAATGTTGAATTTACAACATTGTGAAACCTAAATTTACAGGGGCAATTATTAGCATACGTTAAAAGAAGGCTCAAATTCCCTTGCTAGAATTCTAGCAAGAACACAACAGCTTCTCCAGGGATTCCCAAATCAAAAGCTCTGAAACTTTAGAAATGTCATTCGATGGCCAAGAAAGAACCACTTTGGCAGGAGAGTGTGGCCATTTGAGGCACTAAGCTTCAAGAGTGATTCCATTCTCTCTCGCAGAGATGGCCAGCCTCCTCCCAGCCGTCATCAGCCAAGATCTCAAGTCAGGACAGCAATGCCAACAGCATGAGACAGATGGGCACTGCCCTGGCAAAGCCCACACCCGCCACTCCACAAGCTAGCAAAGAGCCAGACTTCGAGAAAAGCAGGGCTTCCGGATGTCCAAGGTGGAGGCTTCAAAAAGATGTACCTGGCTATCTTCCTGCAGTATAAGCAGGGATCTCCTCCCCAGAGGCTATAAGTATGATGTTTACACCTTGTGCCTCTCCTCCAAGGGTTCACAGGGAACCAGAGCTAATTCTTCCATACAGGGCACCTTACCAAAAAGTTCTCTCATCATTTTAGAGGCAGATGGCACCACCAACACCTACCTAATTGCTCAGGCCAAAAACCCAAGAGTCGTCTCTGATTCCTCCAGCTCTTCCCCTCAACCACCATCCTGCTGGTTTCACCTCCATGACACATCCCCAATCCATCCTCTTGTACCATCTCCACTGTCACCACCCTAGAAAGCCACCATCACCTCTCACCCGGCCGCCTAACTACTCTCCTGGCTGCCATTCTTACACCCTTAAAATTCACTGGCCACAGGGGCCAAAGTGATTTTTTTAAAAAACAAAAAACAGATCACATCACTCCCCTTCTTAAAGCCTTCAATGCCTTCCCATTGCTTTTGGAATAAAGTCCCACCTCCTCACTCTAGCCCACAGGCCCTAGATGACCTGAGGCCTCACTCCCAGCCCAGCCCCACCTTGGCCATCTCACCATTCTCCCCTCCCCCCACCCCAGCCCACCTGCTCCCGCTGCTCTGAGCCTTCTTTCAGTTCCCAGAACTTACCAAGCTTATTCCCACCTCACAGCCTTTACCTTTGCTGTTCCTTCTGCCGTATTCTCAAATGTTTGGCCCCTTTCTGGCAGCAAGTCTCAGCAAAAATGTCACCCCCTCAGAGTGGCCTTCTCAGACCACCCAATCAACTGGCAGCATCCCCATGGAGAAGTCACTCTCCATGACATCACTGTTTTATTGTTTGCACAGTACTTATTTCCATCCAAGTGACCTTGTTCATTTATTGGTCTATTTTTCTGCTGCTGCCACTGGAATGGAAGCTGCACGAGAGCAAGGACCTCACCTACCTCTCAACCATCACATCCCCAGGCTAGAACTGGGCCTGACACACACCAGGTGTTCAGCAAATGCTGAATGAATGAAACTGAGGCAATAGAGGTAAGAGCACTGAACTTGGAGTCAGAACGCCTGGGGGCCAGTGTGAAATGGGCCACCTACTAGCAGCCTGGCTTCTCTTACCTCAGGTCCCTTGACTGTAAAATGGGAATCTCAGTCTGCACCTTCCCTTCCTTGCAGGGTTACCGATAGACTGAGTGAAGACACGTTTAAGCATTTTTGTAAACCATTAGGCACCATAAAGAGAGCACTGTATTATTAGCCAGCACAAGAGAAGGCTCTTTCTCAGGGATCCATAAATCAGTGGATGAAAGGGCTCAGAGAGCAAGCCAAGGCTTCGAGCCCAGGCACCCAACAGAAGCGTAAGGACACAAGAGATGTGAATCCGAAGCTTTACTCTGAGGAGGGGCAAACACAAGATATGGATTCATTTAAAGACATCAAATTCATTTCAAATGCTAGTAATATGCAAATTAAGCTCTGAGGTCCTTGAAGAATGTGGAGTTGGGGCTGATCTCCACATGCTCCACTGTGCTTGGCATAAAGGGATTTAGTAAACATTTACTGAACTGGGGGTCAGACTACCAAACCTGGCATCCTATCATCAGCTTTCATTTTTCTTTGCAACCCTTTCTGGCATGGGATTACAGGTTCCTGGAGCAACCCTGTAATACTGACATTTATATAATACTATGACAGCTACTGTTTCATGCATGCAATGACCCTGTGAGGTTGACAGACCTGGTATCGTCAGCACATGCTTTAATTTATTCATTCACCAACCATAAATAGAATATAAAGTATAATACAGGTGCTATGTTAAGCCCAAATAACAATAGTTAATGTCTACCAAACATGCCAGGCACTTTACATATATTAGGTGCAAATAAATCCTCATAACAGCCAGATATAGTGGATACTGTTATTATCTCCCTTTTACAAATGATGAAACTATAGCACAAAGAGGTAAAGTAAATTACTCAGTGGCATGCAGCTTGAAGTGGCAGAGTCAAGATTTGAACCCAGGCAGCCTGATTCCATGCTTTTAAACCACTAGCATGCAATCAGAATTGTACAGTAGCACCGAAAGGGCCTACCAGCCTACTCCTCTCACTTTAAAGAGGAGGGGGCATGGGGACAGAAAAGCCCCTTGTAAACATTCCAACTTAGTTCTGAGGTCCACACTTTGGATGGTATCTATTTAAATGAAGCTTTATGTAAGATCTTGTTTCCTTGCCAGTGGAAGAAAAGCCTCTAGCCAAAGCAGTCAGAAGGAACAAAAGAAGACCCTTGTGGCTTTGTAACAGCTACTGCTGAGAAATCAGAGATATCAGGATATAGGGAAGAAAATACAGGATTTACCTGGAAATGTGTCCAGCTCCATCACTTAATAGGTATAAAATTCTTAGGCAAGTCATTCACTTTTCTTAGCCTCAGTTTCCTCATCTTCGAAATGGGGATGACATCACCACCTACCTGGCAAAGTCTATGTGAAGATTAAATGAGATAATATACCTGAAAAGTGCTTCTTAATCATATACAGTTGACCCTCAGTATTTGTAGGGGATTCCAGGAGCCCCCTTGGATACCAAAATCCACGGATGCTCAAGTCCCTTATATATAAAGGTGAAGTACATACCTTCATTGAAAAAAATCCACATCCACACAGTTCAAACCTGTGTTGTTCAAGGGCCAACCAGACTTGTAAATAGCTATTACTGTTTCAAGCACTTCTCAAAAGACATAAAGATAACCCTTTGTCTTCTGGAAGGGTCAACAAGGCCTAAGTAGAAAATAAAACCATAACCTCAAACAACTACAAGGACTTGACTCCAGGGTTTCCCCCGCCAGGACTACTTTGCAGAACTCCACACCACCTCCCTTTCTCTAAGCAGAATGGAGAAGTAAAACTGAGGGTGGGGGGGATGTCAAGAGGAGGAGGAATATCCATATGAGCTGGTGAACTACACACCTAAATCCTACCTGTCTCAAAGTCAACCTCTCCAGGAAGCCTTACCCAAACCACCCCTCATGCCTCATAATAGCTTGTTGAGCACTTACTATGTGCCAAGCTACTTGACATACCCATCTTACTGGATTCCCACAGTGGTTCATTAACGCATTTTACAGATAAAGAAAAGAAGGCTCAAGGAGATTAACTTGCCCAAGGCCACACAGTTACTAAGTGGAGATGCACAGTCTCAAATTCAGACACTCAGACTTAAAGTTGGACTCTCGGTCCTTCTCCTCCCCATTTAGGGCACTTTCAACGTACACGTCTCATAATCTTAACCACTCTGAGCAGCAAGTGTTAGGACCCCATTGGGCAAACAGGTCAACTGAGGCCAAGAGGAGAAGGGACTTGTCCAAGGTCACACAGCGAGCCAGGGGCAGCGCGGAGGTTTGGACCCCAAGGTTTCGCTTCCCCGCCTCCCTCCCGAGCTGGGTCCCAGACTGCGAGCCCTCGCGGCCAGGTCTGGGGGTCGGGCCGCACCCCCGCCCGGGGGAGGAGGGGCGAGGTCGCCCGGACTGCCTGAAGATGCCCAGGAGGCAGGGCAGAAGATGCTCCCGCTCCCGGAGCAGCAAAGCCAGTCGGTGGTGCTGCCCCAGGCCTTCGGGAAGATCCCAGGCGACGGAAGGATCGGCCCTGCCCGGCGGTCGTTCGCATCGTCGCCGACTCACCTGCAGCCCGAGCCGAAAGCTGGCGGCGGCAGCAGCGGCGGCGGCGGCGGCTGCAAACCGTGGGCTCAGCCATTCCCCGCTGCCCCGGATGGGGAGAGACCGAGGCCGCTCACTTCCTTAGCAACCCGGCTCGGCGACCTACTTCCTTAGCAACCAGTGTCAATTTCAATAACTTTATTGGGACACGAGCGGCGGACATGGAGAGCCGGGCGAGCCAGGCGGGGAGGGGGCGGGCCAGGTATTGGCGCTTAGTAGGTATCCAACAGCCTTCGGTTCTTTCACCCATCTAAGGGGGTATGAGGCGAGCGCGACATGGCCTGACAACCACCTGCTAGTATCTCGTGCCTCAGTTTCCCCATCTGTAAAATGGAACGCACTGGCTTAGTTGCGCTATTTGACCTTTCCTAAAGCGCTTTCACATCTCAAATTGGTATTGAGATAGCTCCCATTTAGGGCCCACTAGGTCACTCAACCAAAAATTTAGGAATCATTCCTGCCCCTTCCCTCTCTTTCACTCCCCGCCCCCGGCCCCCACATCCAATCAGTCACCATGTCCCTTAGAGTACTCCTCAAATATTTCTCCTATCCACCTTTCTTCATCTCCAGGGCCACCACATCAGGCCAGGCGGAGTTCCCCTCATCTCTAGTCTGCCTGTCATCTCTGGGCTCTGCTTCTACTCTTTTGTCCAGCCCTGACCTGTCAATCTATTTTCCACAAGGTGGCCAAAATGATCATCTTAAAACATAAAACAGATCGTGTCACATTCTGCTTAACACCATTTAATGGACTCCCACTGCTTTTAAAGTCAAACCCAAAGCCCTTACTACTTTCTACAAAATCAATAAAACTCTGTTCCACCCCCATTAGCCTGGAAGGCCAGGTTCCATACCCACTCCCCCCAAGAACTTGACCTGCTGTTACCCACTATGCAGAAGCTCCTGAGAGCAGGATCCCTTTATTCATGGTTACATCTGCCACTCTTGGTCCATAGTAGGTGCTCAATAAATATATGTTGAATGAATGAATGAATACCTGGGATGCTCTTCCCCACCTCCCAGCCCCTACTTTTGCCTAGTGTGGTAGATATTGCTACTTACTACCCCACATTTTTTTTCTGGCTCCTGAACACACAACTAGACTACATTTCCCAGCCTTAACCTGTGGTTCAGACCAAGTTCTGAATATGTGCCATTCTCAGGCCTAGCCCATAAAAACTTCTCATATAATTGTTCATACTGTCTCTGCTTTAATGTGAAGGACTTTAAAGGACTTTGCCTTAAAGTGAAGGACTCCAAGGCCCTAGGAGATGGCTGAGTTGCAAGATGGAAGGAATCTGGATCAATGAGACACCTCTTAGAGGACAGCTGTCCAAACTGGACAAGAAAATAAACTTTTATTGGACTCTGCTATTGAGACGAGGAGGCTTTTTGTTACAGCAGTTAGCTGGCCCCAACTAAGATACCTGACTTTGAATCATCCCTTGGGTCCTCATTTACTTCCCTTCACCTGTTAACCCAACCTACTTCCCTACCCAGCATTATTCAATATAGTTAAGTCAATGAATCATGTTTACCCTGTAGTAACTACAAATTTTGTTTCTACTGAACCAAATAATGTGTGTTTATGTTTTATTTCTTCCACACCTTTTGGTATTTTTTGAGATTGATAGTTACCTCGATTTTTTTCCCATTTTCCTTAGTTTTCTTTGTAGCTATTATTATTTTTTTTCTAAATGATCAACAAATCTTTCTGTCTTGAACTTCTCTTAGAAGTTGTATTTAATGGACTGAGCTTCTAATTTTCTCATTGTTTTTCTCTTATTTTCCCTCTTTTCAGCTTTTTTGTTCTACTCTCTGGGACATTTCCTCAACCTTCGCATCCATTTCTTCTATGGAAGGATTCTGGGCTCACCTTTCAGTCATCAGTATTCCTCTCTGCAGACATTGGTCAAAACTTCCTCCTCCTGTTAAGTCAGTTACTACTTCCCCTTCTGTCTCTGTCTGCCAAAAGTTTGCTGAAATCTCTGCACTGCTAATGTCTCCCTCCTGTTCTATCCACATTATGGGCTGATACATTTTTTATTTCTTACTGTCATATAAGCAGGATTCAAGGAGAAAAAAATAAATACATGTCATGTATTCCAGGCCAATCAATACACCATGTTTAACTAGATGTCTTTATTACTTTAAATTTTAAAAAACAGGTACATAAAGGGGTATAAACAGCTAGTTCAGATAAAGGATATAGAAAACATGGCTTTTAAACATATGAAAAGATGCTCTACTCACTCATATTAAAGGAAACGAAAATTGAAATAACGTTGAAATTTTTTTCACTTATCAGGAAGAAAAAAAACTTTTATAAGGCACTGTTGATGAGAGTCTAGTCTTGATTCTGTCCTTGGTAAGCTGTATAAAAATGTGTAGATTAGTAGTAGTAGTGTAGATTTAGTAGAAGTGTAGGGCGATCAATTCATCCTTGTTTGCACAGAACTTTCCCTGTGTTCGAATCAGTCAGAAGTCCCATCTCCCAAGAAAACCTTAGTTGGGCAAACCAGGATGGTTGGTCACCCTAGTATGGGAGGGTAACACTTTGATATATTACCAGTATGTTTCCATTTTCCACCCAACTTAGACATTGAAGCATTTATTTCTCAAGGAGGAGTTGTTTCAGGAGAAAGATAGGGAAAGGACTTTCTGAGTTCCAAAATCCTGGAGAGGGGACTCAGGACATGGAGGAAGTCTCGACAAGTCAGAGCAGGGCTTCCAACCGCCAATTCTGGAGATTTGCTAATTTGAGTGAGAAGAGATATGGTGAGAATGAAACAGCGGGGAAAGAGGCCAGTGGGGCTGGGACAAGGGGTCCTGATATGGAGAGATCATATGAACCACAGGAGAGACCCCTTCCCCCAGAGCAAACTCCAGCCTAGAAACGATCTGATCTAATTCCAGTGAGCGCCATTGTGTCGGTTCATTATAAGCAACAGTAGCCAACTCTGGCTGATGATAGCAGAAACAATTTATTAAATGAGAAGTTCAAAAATCATCAGGAAATTTCTAGAAGTGGCCAGGAATGACAAGACCAGGTCACGTGAGACCACGTACTACTGAGCTAGTCTGGTGAGGACATCGGATGCCCAGTTTTCACCACAGACATCTGGCCACGAGCACTGTCTCGGCATCATTCTCACCCACCCTCCCCACGAGGATTCCCTGCAGTCCCAGCTTCTTTGTAACCCAAGCTCTGATTGGTCAAGTCTGACTCACATGTCCATCTCATGCCTGCAGTGGAAGCTATAAAGGCAAACATCTGGCTTTTTGGCTTCTATGGTGGGAGAAGACCCTGCCTTCATTTACAAAGTGAGAATTCCTTGAACGTAAGAAAAAGGGGTTCTGTTGTTAGGCAAGAAAAAAAATCCCATTATAACCAGACATCCCTTTGCCAAGGAGCTCCATCCATCCTCCTCCTCCTCATTGTCACCCAGTGAGGACACCTCTCCTCAGCAGCAACCATGTCACCCAGTGGCCACCCAGCTGGAATGAAGCCCACTGTGTCATGAAATTTTGCTCAGTCCCCATCTGACTTATCCTGTGAAGGCATCCATTTTAATGGCCAGAAGCATCGCGAATACCCCGTGACAGAGGAGAGCACTGGGTACCTGGGGGTTTGGGGCAGAAGGGGAGTGAGGAAAGGAATCTGCTGGCACCTATCACGGGTGGGACAGAGTGGAGCCAGCTTGCAGTCTCCTCCCAAACCAGGAGAAAGACAAAACGCAGCCCAGAAACCCATGGATAATTTTATTTTGATCTCACCCAGGGAAGATAACTTCCGATGGACTCCCTACAGGGTTGACAAACGGCAGATGGCTGGCTCCCCATGCAAGAGTGAAATCACCAAATTTCCTTTCTTCTCTGACATTCTAGAGCAGCGCTATCCAACAGATCTTTCCACAGTGATGGAAATATTCTATATTTGATGGTGTCCAATACAGTAGCCATCAGCCATGTATGGCTATTGAGCACTTGAGATGTGGCTGGTACTACCAAGGAATTGAATTTTATTTATTGAATTTGAATTCATTTAAGTTTACATGGCCACGAGTGGCTAGTGGCTACCGTATTGGACAGCACAGCTCTGGGATATGAAAAATGACAAGCATGACTGTGGGGTCCGGATGATTTTGGGTTTGCATCCCAGCTCCGCCCCTCACCAGATAGCTGAGTGACCCAGTGCAAGTCACATTATCTCTCTGGGACTCAGTTTCCTCATCTGCGAAATGGGGCTATTAATGCTACTGCTCAGGTTTATTGTGAGGATTAATGGAGATATAGAGTGGGACAGTGCTTGGCACTTAGTAGGTGCTCCAAAAATGGTGAATTTCTTTCCCTCTTTTATTGGGTGAGGACCATGGTGTCCTCCAGGAAAACAATAGTTGCAGTGTAAAGAGTCCTACTGTTTAGGAGAGTTTGGGCTTGGAAATTTAATACCTATTGGGGAAGAGGCTTGGAAAGGGGTCGTGTAAAAAGACAGCAAAGGTAAGTGAAATGAGTCAGACAGAAAAAGACAAATACCATATAACCTCACTTATATGTGGACTCTAAAACAAACAAACAAACAGCAAAACAAAACAAGAACCAAGCTCTGGATATAGAGAAAGGATTGGTGGCTGCCTGAGGCAGGGGGTGGGGAGGTGGATGAAATGGGTGAAGGGAGTTAAAAGGTACAAATTTCTAATTATAAAATGAATAAGTCATGGTGATGTAATGTAGAGCATGGCGACTATAGTTACTAATTCTGTGTTGCATATTGGAAAGTGGCTAGGAGAGTGGATCTTGAAAGTACTCATCACAAGAAAAAAAATTTTGTAACTATACACGGTGACAGATGTTAACTGGACTTATTGTGGTGATCATTTTGTAATATATATAAATATAGAATCATTACATTACACATCTGAAATTCATATAATGTTATGTTAAGTATATCTCAGTGGAAAAAAAAAAAAAAGAGAGACTGCAAAGTGAGTGATTTATTACAATGCAAGGAGGTGGCATCCCAGAGCCCGTTTCAGGAAGAAACGAGATGCTGGGTTTGGACTGAGGCCAAGCACCTGAGACACACTTGATGGTCCTCGCTTGGCTGAGTGCCCAGGTTCAGTATGGATGAGATGCTGGGATCTGAGAGAGGCTCTAAGGGCCAAGAACCAAGCTAGTGCCTTCTAAATTCACATCTTGATGTTTTCTGAAGAAAGCCAGACAGATGTTGGCTGCTAATTGCTTCCTCCTCAGGCACTTAACTGGCTGGACAACCTCAGTGAACCTAGTTCAGTTTTCTGGATCTCATTTCCCTACTTGCCTCCTGCAGGGTTGCTGTGAGAATTCCCCCAGAGAATGGGTGGGAAACTGCTTTCCCAACTGTAAAGCACCGTAAATGGTGGGGGATGAAGAAACAACAATGACGATTAAAATCTCAGAGCCAGAAGGAGGTCGTAGAAGCCTGATGACAGAACCAGTACTAGAATCGAGGTCCCAGGATGGGGTTTTGTCTTGTATCTGTCCTCTGTGTTTAGCACAGTGGCTGGCACATGGCAGCACACAACACATGTATTTAAAAACATATATTATCACCATTCACCTTTCAAATTGGCAGATCTTTAAAGCATAATACTCAGTGTTGGCAAGAAAGGAGAGAAGAGCACTTTCATCCCACTGCTGATGGGATGAAATTGGCACAAATTGTAAGGAAAATTAACATGATGACTAAGAGCCATGTGAGTCAGCCCATACCACTTCTAGGAATCAATTCCGAGAAAACAATGAGAGATGCTCCTAAAGATGTTCATCCCAGCTTCACTTACAACAGGGGACTATTATATCCAACATTAGGGGAATGGATAGATAAACTAAGATATGTCAATAAGAGGGAATATTATGTTGCCATTGAAAATGTTTTTTGAAGAGCATTGAATGATATGTGGGAATGCTCCAGAAAATATAATGAGGGGAAAAGTAGAATATCTATATACATTAGGAAAACTTTTAATGCTCCATGGTGGTCATCAAGAAACAGTCTCTTAGGCAATCAACAGAACGAAAAAGAAAACTTACAGAAAATATTTGCAAGTCATATATCTGATAAGGGGTTAATGTCCAGAACATATAAAGAACTCCTACAACTCAACAATAAAAGACAAATAACCCAATTAAAACTTGGGCAGAGACTTCCCTGGTGGCACAGTGGTTAAGAATCTGCCTGCCAATGCAGGGGACACAGGTTCAATCCCTGGTCTGGGAAGATCCCACTGCCACAGAGCAACTAAGCCCATGCGCTCTACTACTGAGCCTTCGCTCTGGAGCCCGTGTGCCGCAACTACTGAGCCCACGTGCTGCAACTACTGAAGTCCGTGTGCCTAGAGCCTGTGCTCTGCAACAAGAGAAGCCACTGCAATGAGAAGCCCGCACACCAAAACGAAGAGTAGCCCCTGCTCACCACACCTAGAGAAAGCCTGCACGCAGCAATGAAGACCCAACATAGTAAAAAATAAATAATAAAAAATAATAATAATAATTTTTTTTAAAAAATCAGGCAAAGGACTTGAATAGACATTTCCTCAAAGAAGGTATACGAATGACCAACAGACACGTGAAAAGATGCTCAATGTCACTAATCATTAGTGAAATGCAAATCAAGACCACAAATTAAAGAATATAACAAGTGTTGGTCAAGATGTGGAGAAATTAGAATCCTTATGCATTGTTGGTGGAAATGTAAAATTGTGCAGCCTTTCTGGAAAACAGTATTGGGTTCCTCAAAAAATTAAAAATAGAATTAACATATGATCCAGCAATTTCACTTTTGGATACTTACCCAAAAGAACTGAAAGCAGGGTCACAAAGAGGTATTTGTACACCCATGTACATAGCAGCATTATTCACGATAGCCAAAAGGTGGAAGCACCCCAGGTGTCCATGGATGGATGAATGGATAAACAAAATACAGTATAAACATACAGTAGAGGGGCTTCCTGGGTGGCGCAGTGGTTGGGAGTCCGCCTGCCAATGCAGGGGACACAGGTGTGAGCCCTGGTCCAGGAAGATCCCACATGCCGCGGAGCGACTAAGCCTGTCCGCCACAACTACTGAGCCCACGTGCCACAACCACTGATGCCCACGCCTAGAGCCCGTGCTCCGCAACAAGAGAAGCCACCACAATGAGAAGCCCACGTAATGCAAGGAAGAGTAGCCCCCACTCACCACAACTAGAGAAAGCCCACGCGCGGCAACAAAGACCCAACGCAGCCAAAAATAGTAAATAAATAAATAAAAAACATATAATGGAATATTATTTAGCCTTAAAAAGGAAGGAAATTCTGATACATGCTACAACACGGACGAACCTTGAGAACATTATGCTAAGTGAAGTAAGCCAGTGCAAAAAGATAAGTACTGTATGATTCCACTTACATAAAGTAGTCAAAAATCATAGAATGGTGGTTGTCAGGGGCTGGTGAAAGGGGAGAATGGGGAGTTGTTTAATGGGCACAGAGTTTCAGTTTCGCAAGATGAAGAGTTCTGCAGACTGGCTGCACAATAACATGAATGTACTTAACACTACTGAACTGTATATTTAAAACGGTTAAGATGGTAAATTTTATGTTATGTATATTTTAACCACAATTTTTTTGAAAAAAGAAAAAAAAAGTGGCCTTTGGCTCTTTTCATCCTTCTCCACCCTCCCACGCAAGTTGTTTTCTTGTCCTTGTACTTGTCACCTTGTTGCAAGATGGCTGCTCCAGGCATCACACGCTTACGCCAGCATCTTGCGTGAGAAGAAGCAGGGGCAGAGGCTTCATCCCAATGAGGCTCTGTCTGTCCATCCAGGCGGGGTGAGGCAGCAAACTCACCACCCATGTTTCCTGGCCAGAAGTGGGCCACGCGCACACTTCCAGCTGTGTCCAATAAAACTTTCTGCAGTGATGGAAATGTTCTATGTCTGTGCTGTCCAATACTGTAGCCACAGTCACATGTGGCTTTTGAGGACTTGAAACGTGGCTAGTGCAGCTGAGGAACTACATGTTAGATTTTATTTTAAAAATTTAATAAATTAATAAATTAATTTGAATTTTAAAAGCCACATGTGGGCAATTGTAACCAAATTAGACAGTGCAGCAATACACGCTAGAAGGGGGATAAGATGAGCATGAGTGGCCCAGATCAGTCATGATTCCTCTCCCTGGACAGGCTGAACCTTCTCTGAGATTAAGGCAACTCCATCACTACCTAAAAACAAAACTGGGGCTTCCCTGGCGGCGCAGTGGTTGGGAGTCCGCCTGCCAATGCAGGGGACGTGGGTTCGAGCCCTGGTCCGGGAAGATTCCACATGCCGCGGAACAGCTGAGTCGCTGCGCCACAGCTGCTGAGCCTGTGTTCTGGAGCCTGCGCTCTGGAGCCTGCGCTCTGGAGCCGGCGCTCCGCAACAGGGGAGGCCACCGCAATGAGAGGCCCATGCACCGCAGCAGGGAGTGGCCCCGGCTCGCATCAACTAGAGAAAGCCCGGGTGCAGCAGCGGAGACCCAGTGCAGCCAAAAATAAACAAAATAAATAAATTAAAAAAAACAAAAACAAAAACCCAGAGCCTTTAAAAACAAGACAAAACAAAACTGAAGTTCTGTGAACAAGGGAGAAGGGTGTGTGTATTGAGTAGAAGACCAACAGTATCTGCTACAGGTATGCTACTCTATCTGATCACACATTTGGTTTAGAAATACGTGTGTGTGTGTGTGTGTGTGTGTGTGTGTCTGTGTGTAGGCATAGAAAAAGCTGGAGGGATACCCATCAAATATTTACAATGGTCATTACCTTTGGGTATTGGCATTATAGTTGATTCTTATTTTCTTCTTAACACCTTTTCATATTTTCTAAATTTTATGTAGTAAGCAGGAATTATATTTATTGTGAAAACTAAGTAGCTGCCATTACACACTTATTAGAATGGCCAAAATCCAGAACACTGACAACACCAAATGCTGGTGAAGACAGGAAGCAGTGGGAGCTCTCATTCATTGCTGGTGGGAATGCAAAATGAATGGTACAGCCACTTTGGAAGATAGTTTGGCAGTTTTTTACAAAACGAAACATACTCTTACCATATTATCCAGCAATCATGCTCCTTGGTATTTATCCAAAGGAGTCGAAAAATTATGTCCACACAAAAACCTGCACACGGATGTTTAAAGCAGCTTTATTAATAATTGCCCAAACTTGGAAGCCACCAAAATGTCCTTCAGTAGGTGAATGAATAAATAAACTGTGGAATATCCAGACAATGGAATATTATTCAGCGCTAAAAAGAAATGCTCGGGACTTCCCTGGTGGTCCAATGGTTAAGAATCCGCCTACCAATACAGGGGATGCGAGTTCGATCCCTGGTCAGAGAACTAAGATCCCACATGCCATGGAGCAACTAAGCCCGTGCACTCTGGAGCCTGCATGCCACAACTAGAGAGCCCGCACGCCGCAGCTACTGAGCCTGTGCACTGCAACAAAAGATCCTGCCTGCTTCAACTAAGACCCCATACAGCCAAATAAATAAATATATATATTTTTTTAATAAATAAATTTATTTATTTATTTTTGGCTGCATTGGGTCTTCGTTGCTGTGTGTGGGCTTTCTCTAGTTGCAGCAAGCAGGGGCTACTCTTTGTTGCGATGCGCGGGCTTCTCATTTCAGTGGCTTCTCTTGTTGCGGAGCATGGGCTCTAGGTGCGTGGGTTTCAGTAGTTGTGTTGCACGGGCTCAGTAGTTGTGGCTCATAAGCTCTAGAGCGCAGGCTCAGTAGTTGTGGTGCACGGGCTTAGTTGCTCCGTGGCATGTGGGATCTTCCCGGACCAGGGCTCAAACTCATGTCCCCTGCATTGGCAGGCAGATTCTTAACCACTGTGCCACCAAGGAAGTCCCTAAATAAATATTTTTTTAAAAAAGAAAAAGAAGTGCGCTATCAAGCCATGAAAAGACATGGAGGAAACTTAAATGTGTATTACTAGGTGAAAGAAGCCAATCTGAAAAGGCTACATAATGTATGATTCTAACTATCTGACATTCTGGAAAAGGCAAAAGTATGGAGACAGTAAAAAGATCAGTGGCTGCCAGAGGTTAGTGGGGAGGGATGAATACGTAGAGCACAGAGTATTTTTAAAGAAGTGAACATACTCTATTATGACACTATAATGGCAGATATATGTCATTATACATTGTCCAAAACCATAGAATGTACAACAAGAGAGAACCCTACTGTAAACTATGGGCTTTGGGCAATAATGATGTGTCCATGTAGTTCATCAGTTGTAACAAATGTACCACTCTGGTGAGGGATGTTGATGGGGACAGGAGACAACTTTGCTGTGAACCTAAAACCCTGCTCTAAAAAAAAAGTCTTAAAAAATAAACAAACTTAAAGAAGTTGTGGTACATATATACAATGGAATATTACTCAGCCATAAAAAGGAACGAAATTGAATCATTTGTTGAGACGTGGATGGATCTAGAGACTGTCATACAGAGTGAAGTAAGTCAGAAAGAGAAAAACAAATATCGTATATTAACGCATGTATGTGGAACCTAGAAAAATGGTACAGATGAACCGGTTTGCAGGGCAGAAGTTGAGACACAGATGTAGAGAACAAACGTATGGACACCAAGGGGGGAAAACTGCGGTGGGGTGGGGATGGTGGTGTGCTGAATTGGGCGATCGGGATTGACATGTATACAGTGATGTGTATAAAATTGATGACTGATTAAAAAATAAATAAATAAATAAACAAATAAATAAACAAACTAAGTAGCTGTTGCGGTCTTAAAGGATATCATTGGCAACCCACCATCCTGGTCCTGGTGATTACAGTTCCTGGGGTGGCCACCACTTGTATGGTCATGAAGCAGCAAGGCTATCTCTGGTGCCCTGGGAACAACCAGATTCAGGCTCTGCACAAAGATGGCATCCGACACAGGGGTGGCCAACCCATTAGAAAATCATTTACTGAAATGATTGTGGGCAGGGCATCACTTTAGGAGCAACAAGACACCTGAGGATGGCTAAGATGTAGCATTTGCACTGAGCTAGGATTCTGGAAGCAGGGGGAATCTTGGCTATACCAATTCTGTGTGACCTTGGATAACTTGCTTTCCCTCTCTGAGCCCCAGTTTCTTCATCTACAAATTGGGCGTGACTCCTGCTGTATGACCTTATAGAATTCCTGTGGGAGAGTTGATAATGAAGTGCTATAGTGAAATGCTTCATTACTTAATGGCCCTATGGGAGAAGCAGGGTGATTATTCTAAAGGGCAACTGAAGACTCCATATGAGGATTGGGGAGTGGGGGTAAGGGGGAATCACCAGGTTTGGAGCCAGGCAGATCTGGGTTTGGATCTCAGCTCTGCCACTGATGGTCATGAGGCCTTGAACAAGACACTTGATTGCTCACAGCCAGTGATGAGTATCGAGCCCAAGGAGCATGGTGTGATATCAAAGTTCAGGAACCTGAGAGTCAGTCAGACCTGAATGCAAGACCCAAGTCTGCCGTTTATCAGCTACATGTGATCTTCTGGCTTTTCCCGAGGAGAATCAGAAGTAAAGAAATTCAAAGGCACATTCTTGACCAGTAAGGAAAGTGGGATCACGGGATGAAAAGAGAGGGAGCACGTAGGTTAAGGAGGGAGACAGATAATCCACAGGTACAAGGTGGTGGCCTAAGGTAAGGAGACCATGGGGAAGGCCACGGGAGAGCTGAAAGGACATTTATGGAGCATTTACAATGAGTCAAGTACATCAATCCTTACAGTCCCCTATTATGAAGGTACTATTATCGTCCCCACCTTACAGGTAGGAAAACTGGCCAAGGTTACATTTTTGTCACGTGAACGCAGAGCTCACACTCTTTCCTCTGCCTACAGCCAGGTGGCCCCAGCTCATCCCTGCACTTCTCTCAAGTTCTCTGCAAATATTGGGGATGTCTCTACGGCAGCAAGACTAAAAAATAGCCTATTTTCCTCCTCCCCCGCAACTCCCAGATTTGTGGAGAGGAGACACAGACTCATACTGATTTGAGATGAGGCCTGGGAAAGCACATTCAGCACATCACTGACTAGCAAACAGTGATGGTTTTCGGTTATCCCTGTCCCTACATCTGCAGATCTGCCCTGCCCGTAACTCTCCAATGGCTCCCCTTCCCCCAGGCACATAGCTCCGAGGCTCCTCCCACCAACCCTGACAACCTCATTGTTGGCCGTATTTCCCATGTTTCTCTGGCTAGGTTCCATAAACCCACCGGCCTCTCTGTGCCTTTCTTCCAGAGGTCCTTCCCCCCTGGAATGCCCTCTCCCCCGGACCCCTCTTCCCGTGCACACATGACAGATCTCTCTTCATATCTGTTCATCACCCCCGACCCCGCCCCAAAATAGGATCCTGCAAAGTTCCTCTTTCAGCTGGGTTTTGTCTCAACCTTGCACGAAGGAAAATGCTGTTTGTGCTGGCACCTAAGAGGAAAATGTGAACTGCGCATCTAACAATTAAAACCAAAGTCCCCCTTGAAAACCTTGGAAGTTACCTCAACCACCCTTATCAAAAATTACCTTCATAGGGACTTCCCTGGTGGCGCAGTGGTTAAGAATCCGCCTGCCAATGCAGGGGACACGGGTTCGAGCCTTGGTCCGGGAAGATCCCACATGCCACGGAGCAACTAAGCCCGTGCGCCACAGCTACTGAGCCTGCGCTCTAGAGCCTGTGAGCCACAACTACTGAGCCCGCGTGCTATGACTACTGAAGCCCGTGAGCCTAGAGCCTGTGCTCTGCAACAAGAGAAGCCGCTGCAGTGAGAAGCCTGTGCACTGCAACGAAGAGTAGCCCCTGCTCGCCGCAACCAAAGAAAGCCTGCGCACAGCAACGAAGACCCAACGCAGCCAAATAAATAAAATAAATAAATAAATTTATAAAACAAACAAACAAAAAATTACCTTCATAGGCACAGCTGGGAACAGTGCATGGAAGCCTGAGAGAGGCCCTCATAATAGTTTAGTTATTTATTGCATTTATTTAGCACTGCATATTCATTTAGAAATATTTGTTTATTATTTATTATTTATAAATTCTTTATTTATTTATAGCTCTGCATTTATTGGGTGTTTCCTTATGCCAGGCACTGTGGTAAATACTTTACAGTCTATCTTTCTCTTCACATATCTATGTCTTTAAGAGGTGGGAACTATTATTATCTCCATTTTACAGATGAGAACTGAGGCTTCAAACCATTACCCAGTAAGTGGCAGAGCCAGAATCAGTCTGTTGTAATCCAGTTTCAAAGCCCATGACTTTGGTGTCTCTGGGCCCACAAACTGGTGAACTGTGGGAGCATCTGCCTGTAGTTGTGTTTTATCTGGCCTGCTCCATGTTTTAAAAAATAGAGAATTAACTGCCGACATTTAAAGACTAGGAGATTTCTCATATCAATTGGGATTTTCAGCTTCTCTTGAAATATCCAGGGAATTCCCTGGCGGTCCAGTGGTTAGGACTCCGCACTCTCACTGCCGTGGCTCAGGTTCAATCCCTGGTCGGGGAACTAAGATCCCACAAGACTTGCAGGGTGGCCAAAAAAGAAAGAAATATACAAAGACTTGGCCACACTTGGCCTGGGTTCCCACATGACAATAATTGGCTGAGAGGAGTAGCAACTGTCCCCCTTAAACAGGATGTGTGCATTCCACTTTGCCATATACTTCCCAGTCACCTGCAGACCTACCTCAATTATTTTTATTGCCTGCCTGGCCCTTGGAAGCATGTGAGTTTGTACTCCTGGGTCCACACTCTCTGATAGCTGTAATTTCCTTGCAATGTAATGAGCTTCCCATCACTGGAGATGTGCAAACTGAGGCTAGCTGGCTGTTTGGTATGGGTGTTGGAAAGGGATTTCAAGAGGTAGTTGGGGAACTAGATCAGATAATGTATATAATCCCCTCCAGCCCTGCAATGCCAAATATTTACTTAAGACTTTGCAGCATATATTGTTAAGAACTAACTTCCCCCTTGGTCTCAACTTACTGTTTCAAACTTGCCTTCCCTTCACCTTGGTTTCTTGATCTATTTATATATTTTAATCATATGATTATGCTATATCAATTCTAGTAAGCTTCCTCAAATCCTTTTTGGAACAAGGCATGGGGAACAAACAAATCCAGACATAAATATTTACATAAAGGGCTTGGTTCCAGATACTGAAAAGAAAAAAGAAAGAATTAAAAGTTGTAACAGCAAGTTATCTCAGTTTCACTGAGATGTTTGGGCTCAAGGAGATAAGGACCTAGGAGTCTGGGATGCAGCAGCTGTGAGCATGTGCCTAGGTGGTCCCAACCCACTATCTCAGGAAAGGCATCCTCAATGTTTTATTCTCCATTCTCTATTTAAAATAGATTAAAAAAATTTTTTTTTGATTTATTTTATTTTTGGCTGCGTTGGGTCTTCGTTGCTGTGTGTGGGCTTTCTCTAGTTGTGGCAAGCGGGGGCTACTCTTTGTTGCAGCGCGCGGGCTTCTCACTGCGGTGGCTTCTCTTGTTGCGAAGCACGGGCTCTGGACATGCAGGCTTCAGTAGCTGTGGCACTTGGGCTCAGTAGTTGTGGCTTGTGAGCTCTAGAGCGCAGGCTCAGTAGTTGTGGTGCACGGGCTTAGTTGCTCCGCAGCATGTGGGATCTTCCCGGACCAGGGCTCAAACCCATGTCCCCTGCATTGGCAGGCAGATTCTTAACCACTGCACCACCAGGGAAGCTCTAAAATAGATTTTAAAATCATATAACTAATTGTGGCAGTTTAAAAAAATTGCTTCAGTTTCCTTAACATTCCTCCCATTGAGAAGGAGAACCTATGTCCTCTTTCCTTGAATCTGAGTAGGCTTGTGGATGATTTAACCAATAGAGTGTGGCAAAGTGATGCTTTGTGACTTCTGAGACTGGGTCATAAAAAGACATGCAGCTTTGCCTGGTTCTCTTGGAATATCCTCTCTCCAAGAGATATTCCTCCTGGGACACAGCTTCCATGCTATGAGAAAGACCAAGCCACAGAGAGGGCCCATTTGTAGGTGTTCCAGTCAGTGGCCCTACCTGAAGCCAACATCCCAGCCACCCAAGCCCAGGCACCACAAATGTAGTCACTCCCAGCTGTTTTCGTCCCCCATCTTAGGCCCTTAGACTCCTTGGAGCAGAGACAAACCAATTCTGCTATGCCCTGTCCACATTCCCAACCCATAGGATCTGTGAGCAGAATAAAAGGATTATTATGTTACACCACTAAATTTGGGGTGCTTTGCTACACAGCAACAGAAAATTTGAACAGCAAACCCAACAAATGATTCAAACTATAAAGAAAAATATAGTGTAAAAATGGTAAGTTCCCTTTCACAACATTTCATTCCGTCTCCCTTCTGTAACACTGTTAACAGTGTCAAATGTATCCTTCCAGACCTTTTTCTATACATTTACATATATATATATAATAGGAATATGTACATTTTGTGCTTCTTTATTAAGTGCAATTATATGAAAAGGCAACTTGCTTTTTTTCTATTAATAATATATCTCAGTGATCTCTTTAAATGTACAAAAGAATTTGAATTGGTGATCTATTCACATACTGTGGTAGGCGGCGTGTAAGATGGCTCTCAATGACACCCACTGTATTCAAATCCTTCTATAGTCCCTTCCCGCCCTGAACCGACAATGGCTTGTATGGTTAGAATAGGATTAGAATAGGATATGGCAGAAATGTTGGTGTGTCACTTCTGAGGTTAGTTTTTAGAAGGCACTGAAGCTTCCATCTTGATCTCTTGGATCTGTGGAAAACAGCTGCCACATCAAGAGCAGCCCTATGGAAATGCCTGCGTGGGGAATAATTGAGGCTTCCTGCCAATAGTCAGTGAGGAACTGAGGCCTCCTGCCAATAGCCATGTGAGTGCACCATCTTGGAAGGAGACCCTTCAGCCCTAGTCAAGACTTCAGCTGACTACAGCCCAGGTTGACATCTTGACTATAACTTCATGAGAGACCCTGAGCCAGAACCACTCGGCTAAGCTGATTCCAGGTTCCTGACGCTCAGAAACCGGGTGAGGTAATAAATGTTTGTTGTTTTCAGCTGCTGAGTTTTAGGGTCATTTTTTCACACCAACAGATAACTAGTACAAGAGGTTTGAAATTTTTAAAAATAAGAAAAAGAATATAGCAAAAGCTCTTTGTCACTCCCACCTCTAAACACCTGGTCCCCCATCCTCTCCCATCACCCCCAGCTAACTTATAGAAAGCCCTTGGGAAGCATTAGATTTATTATCTGGGATACAGAAGCAGATATCTTCTTGGCTCCTCTTATAGATCATCTGACCCAAGAAAGGCTGCAGCAATATGGCATTCCCTTTCAGCAGCTGTAAAATCATGCCCTTCTTTCTCCACAGGAACTGGGCCGTTTCAGCCTTGATGCCACCTTTCCCTGCCAAGGCCTCAGTCTCCCACGAGCGTCCCCACATCCTATCTCAGGTCTGGGGGTGGGGGATTCCCCTCCTTGCACACCAGTGGAAAACATTACCTGGCCTTTTTCTTCAACCCATTGAAATCAGAAATCAACCACTCACCTCCCAACATGTAGTCTCAGCCTAGTCCCTGGCCTTCTTGCTGAGGGTGCCCACCCTTCATCTTGCCCCAGCCTGGCATCCTCACCCTGGACTGCCCAGTCTGCTCCCAAGATATCGCTCAGGCTGATCCCTCTGCCCTGAATGCTCCGCCCCCAACCCACCCTTCTGAAAACAGCCACGTATCTTTGAGACTCAACCCAGGGGCCATCTCTGTGAAGCTTCCCCAAACATCCTCACACGGCTCCTTGCTTCCAACCTGGCCCCCCCGTCAGTCCACGGTCCACTCGACAGCCAGGAGGATGGGCGCAAAACCTGAGGTACTGCTTACTTCCAGTGAGCTGGAGAAACCGTCTCCACCCCGCCTCTGCTGCTGAATGCAGCTCCAAACCCTGGACAGAAGGCATTGAGCAGCTCTTGAGGGCTCAGAAAAGTCAGCAGTAGCAGGCAGATTGGGGAAGACCAGCAATCAAAGTACCACCAAACTGGCAGTGAGTTTACACTTTTTTTTCCCCTCTGTATTCCTTGGGCTCTCTCAATGCAGTTCCAAACCTAGAAGTGGACATCAGCATGACAGAGAGAGTGTCAGGAGAAACCCTCTAGTTCTAGCTCCAGAAACAGGAAAGAGGTCTCCTAACACTCAGAAAGACTGGGCAGGGGGGGATTCCTATTTCCTTTCTTTTCTCCGTTTTCTTGTGTCCTAGTCCCCAGGCCATCCATGGGGGCGGAGATGGTGGCAGGTGCCTCCAGGAGCCTGAAACTATGAGGAAAGGGAAACTTTCTCTCTAACTGGAGGAGCTGTGGTCCTGAGATGTTGGGATGAACCCCTACTGACTTTCAGTTGTGGGAAATGCACATCAGGGTCAGGTAAATAAAGTCCCAGGGAGACAGCACTGAGGGAGGAGTTTGGGAAAGTGGCCCTGTAAAGTTATCTATGGGCTTCTGGGCTCACCTGCTAGCGGCATATCAGTGGATCTCACCTAAACAGCTTACCACAGACTTTGAGAATTGAATCATGAGAGGCCTGAGCTCCAGACTGGCCCATGAGTGGCATGCAAACAGAGCAGATGCGCATGGCACTGCTGAGGGTTTGAAAACAGGATTGGCACTGGAGCCAAACCCACAGAAGGCAGGTGGAGCTGAACCCACTTTGCCAACTGCCTGCTAAGACAAAAATATCGATATCTCCATGCGATTTAAGTGAGACCCATTGCTCATAACATAATATTCAAAATGTCCAGGACAATTTACCTGCAATACAAAGAAGCAGGAAAGTCTCAACTCACATGGGAAAAGTCAATGAAAAGATGCCAACACCAAGATGTTGGAATGATCTGAAAAAGACCTTAAAGCAGCTGTTACAAAAATACTCCAAGGGAAAAAAAAAAATACTCCAAGGAGAGAATGGGGAGTATTTAATGGGTATGGTTTTAGTTTGGAAAGAAGAAAAAGTTCTGGAGATGGGTAAGTGGTAATGGTTGCACAACAATGTGAGTATACTTAACGTCCCTGACATATACTTAAACGTGGTTAAAGTGGTAAATCTTATGTATGCTTTACCACAATTAAAAAAAAATACTCCATGTAGTAAGGATGAAGATTCTGGGCTTTCTCTAGCTTTTTCATAATAGACTATCTCAAATGGAAATTTTAGAACTGAAACGTACAACAACTGAAATTAAAAACTCAATGGATGGGCTAAACAGCAGAATGGAGATGGCACAGGAAAAAAAAATATCTGTGGACTTGAAGGCACAGCAATTGAAATTACCCAATCTGAACAACAGAAAAAAAATAAACAGGGTCCATGAGACCTGTGGTACAATATCAAAAGGCATCAGAGATGCAGAAGGATGGGAGAACGAGTACAGTGCATGAATGTTTATAGCAGCTCTATTCATAATCCACACTTCCCAATTGGAAATAACCCCTTCAATGGATAAATCAATAAACAAACTGTGGTATATCCATACAAAGCAATGCAGCTCAGCAATACAAAGAAATGAGCTATTAATACTTGCAGCAACCTAGATGAGTCTCAGTGGCATTATTCTGAGTGAAAGAAGCCAGTTTCAGAGGTTGATGTACTACTGTACAGTTCCTTTTATGACATTCTCAAAGACAAAACTATAGTGATAGATCAGCGGTTACCACAGGTTAAGGGTGGGAAGAGCGTGTCACTACAAAGGGAAACAGGAGGGTTTTTTGAAAGGTGATGGAACTGTTCTGCATCCTGTTTGTGGTGGTGGTTACGCAAATCTACACGTGTTAAAATTCGTAGAACTATACACCAAAAAGAAGTACATTTTACCGTATGTTAATTAAAATAAAACAAAATAAAACTTGTGGTAGTCAGTCTCAAGCTGGCTCACAGAGATCCTCACTGCGTTGTATTTATGCCCTCGTGTAGTCCCCTCTCACATTGAATAGGGCTGGCCGGTGGGACAAATAAAAATGGCAGAAGCGACAGTGTGTGACTTCTGAAGCTGCGTCATAAAAGACACTGCAGCTTCTGTCTTGGTCTCTTGAGTCACTCACTCTGAGGGAAGCCAGCAACAATGCTCTGAGGACACCCAAACAAGCCTGTGGAGAGGAGCTGAGGCCTCCCACCACCAGCCAACCCCAACTCGCCAGCCACACAAGTGGGCCACCTTGGAGATGGAGCCTCCAGCCACAGTCAAGCCTTCAGATGAGTGCAGCCCTGGCCAATATCTCACTGCAACCTCATGAGAGACCAGAACGGCTCAGCCAAGTTGTTCCCAAATTGCTGACCCACACAGAAGCTGTGAGAGAGAATATATGATTATTGTTGCTTTAAGAGACTACATTTTGGGGGCTTCCTTGGTGGCGCAGTGGTTAAGAATCTGCCTGCCAATGCAGGGGACACGGGTTCAAGCCCTGGTCCAGGAAGATCCCACATGTCGCAGAGCAACTAAGCCCGTGCGCCACAACTACTGAGCCTGCACTGTAGAGCCCGCGAGCCACAACTACTGAAGCCCGTGTGCCACAACTACTGAAGCCCACGCACCTAGAGCCCATGCTCCGCAACAAGAGAAGCCACCACAATGAGAAGCCGGCACACCGCAACAAAGAGTAGCCCCCGCTCTCAGCAACTAGAGAAAACCCGCGTGCAGCAGCGAAGACCCAATGCAGCCAAAAATTAAATAAATGAATAAATAAATAAATTTATTAAAAAAAAAAGAGAGACTACATTTTGGATTACTTGTTATATAGCAATAGGTAACTACAATCCCGAGACACAGGTCAGATCATGTCGCTCCCCTGCTCAAGATCTCCCAGTGGCTTCTCACCTCACTCACATAAAAACCAGAAGTGAGGTCCACTCTGATCTGGCCCGTGCCCCTCTCATACCTCACCCCTTCCCCTCCTCCCTGTCCCTCAAACATGCCAGGCTAACCCCCACTCCAGGCCTTCTGCATTTGCTGTTCCTTCTGCCTGGAATGCTCTTCCCAGGTATCCACACACTCACTCACCTCCTGCAGGTTTCCGCTCAAATGCCACCTGGACACAGAAGCCTTCCCTGACTACCTCAGCCACTCTCCTTCCCTTTACCCTATTTCATTCTCCTTCATGGTCTTCATCATCTCCTCACACTGTATATATTTTTTCCTTAGCTGTTTCTCCCCCACTAGAAAGCAAGCTCCATGACAGGAGGGACTCAATTCATAATGGTTCAATGGTTTAATTTGTATTCCCATTTTACAGATGAGGACACTGAGTCCCAGTGATTACACACTAGATTAATGTTAAGGTAGGCTGTGCACCCAAGTCTTGGGACTCCAAGCCTAGTGCCTTTTCTATAGAATTACCCAATCCAAAGCCCTCATTTTCTAGTTGAAGTGGAAACAAGAGTTCAGAGAGGGCTGGGGACTTTCCTGCCACAAAGAGACAGTTCTCTGTACTCTCCCCTTGTATACCACTGGCCTACTCCTCAGAAGCTTAATCCCCCAGAGGCAGGAGGGGTTCTTTCCCGCCAGCCCATCTCCCAAGTGGGCTGAGCGCTCAGCTCCTGTTCGCTCACTGGCAATGGCCGGGAGAAGATGGTCTCACTGTGAGCTAACACAGCACTGAAATGCCAAGGAGAGAAGTAAAGGAAGTTTACAGCAGGCGGCGCCTGGCAGGGCTGCTGTAGCCCCAGTAAAGCTTAACCCCTATATCTGGGGCCCTCGTGATAGTTGCAAAACATTTTCATGCACTTTGGAATCTCTCTGGCAGCCCCATGCCAGGTGTTCATGGATGAAGAAACTGAGCCTCAGAAAGATGCTTTTGCAATTTCGTGAAATAATAACACTGTTATCATCAAGCATCTATGATGTGCCAGGTACTATGGCAATAGTAGTTCCTTAAATTCTCACAATGACCCTAAAAAGTAGGATGAAGTTATATCACATATGGGTTTAACAAATTAGGGCAGAAAGAGAGTAAATTTTGTCTTTATACTTTGGGACCTGACTTTAAAGTAAGATAGACTCAACTGAAGACATTATTTCCATTTGACAGATGCAAAAACTGAGGCTCAGATAGGCTAATAACTTGATTGAGTCACACATCAGTTAGTGGCTGAGTTGGGATTCAAACTCAAATCTCCTCGACTGTGTTGAGCCAGCACAATGCAGCACCAGGACAGAAATCAAAGTGTCTAGACCCAAGATAAGTGGCTTCTCCCTAAGCCACATGAAAAACCAATGAAACCAGACAGTGTAGGGAACAGGCATTATGCCAGGGAGGGTGAATTGGCACAAGCTCTTTGGAGGGCAGTGTGGCCATGCCAATCAAAGTGACAAATGTACACACCCTTTTGACTCACCAATGCCACTGTCAGAAACCTATCCTGCTGATGTATTTGCACATATGGGAAATGGCACCTGTTCCATGTTTTTCACTGTGGCTTTGTTCCTGATGGCCGAAAACATCAAACTTAAATGTCTCACAAAGGTTAAATGCCCCTCCCCCGACAGCCCCATAGGTCTTATTCTGAGGGTCTGCGGGGCCTGGCATAAAGATAAGGCTGAGTGAGGGTCTCCTAAACTTCATCTTCATAATTCACACCATATCATTTATTTAATATTTTCTCTAAATCAAATCACTTTTTGTAACCTAAATTACTTAAAAGGAGACTTTAAATCACGTCTGTAATTGAAAACATACGAAGTATCCAAAAAATAAATATAGTGAAAGCCAAACAGTGTTACTAAATTCTAGATAGCTAACTCTGACTCCAGGTCTGCTCTCTCTGTTACCAGGATGGATTAGCAGGTGGTAGAGGACTTAATGACCTGCTGGCACCAAACTGAGACTTTCTCTTCGGCATTGCTAGCAGGGCTGAGAAAACGCTGAAACGATAATTCTCTCCCGCTAGTGCCCTGGGCCTCCTAAACCATCTTGTACACTGTTAAGAGAGGGGAAATAGCCCCCACGCTACAGAGAATGGATGTGTCACCAGTTTTGTTTTGTTTTAACAAATTTATTTATTTATTTATTTTTGGCTGCATTGGGTCTTCGTGTGCACAGACTTTCTCTAGTTGCGGTGAGCGGGGGCTACTCTTTGTTGCGGTGCGTGGGCTTATTGCAGTGGCTTCTCTTGTTGCGCAGCACGGGTTCTAGGCGCGCCGGCTTCAGTAGTTGTGGCACGTGGGCTCAGTAGTTGTGGCTCGCGGGCTCTAGAGCACAGGCTCAGTAGTTGTGGCGCACGGGCTTAGCTGCTCCTTGGCATGTAGGATCTTCCCGGACCAGGGCTCAAACCCATGTTCCCTGCATTGGCAGGCGGATTCTTAACCACTGTGCCACCAGGGAAGTCCCAACCAGTTTTTTTTAGAGGTGGATCTTTAAAGAGGGATGGGGTGTCCTCCCAGGCTTCCCTCTGCCCCTTGGGTGGGCATCAGTCCCCACTTCTGCTGAGTCACTGCTTGTGGGGAAGGAGGTAGTTTCTGGGAAATGCCTTTTGTTCCTTCCCTTCCCACTCTTTACCTGGTTGGGCTTGGCATCCTGGGCTGATGATCCATAAAGGATTAGCTGTAAAAACAAACCAAACCTGCTCGTCCTTAAAGATGTTATTTCAAGGGAAAGTTCCCAATCCTGAAATAAACCAGGTTTCGAGAAAGAATTTGAATTAATCCTGACAACATAATCCAGAGAGCAGGATTTGCCTTCAGGCTATGGGTTTTTCCTGTCAACCCCACTAAGGATAAAGAGAAAATTGAAGCAAGGGATCTTTATTTTCAGGCCAGGGAAAGATTACTATTATTGCTATTATTACCATTAAGCTTCCTTGAAGTGAACAGAATGTGGACATGAGAGCTCAGCTTTCTTCCGTCCTCTATCCCGTCTCACCTTCCTTGCCCCCTTCCTGTCCACTCCCTTCCATACTTTTGGAGGATCTATAAGGACAGCATTTCCCCAGCTTTGGTTCCTTTGAACACCAGTTTCTCCATTTCTGCCTCATCCACAACCCACCTCTACTGGAAGTTACTTAATTTTTTAAAAATGTAATTCCCATCGTTTTGCTTAGGTAAGTTTGGCCCCATCCTAAAACAATGAGATCCATTAACTGAAGGGCTTTACTATCTAGCTGTATGTTTCCCCCAGTGCACAAAAAAGAGAAAAAAGTCAATGTTACAACACGAACTGAGCACTACTGGGAACCTCGCACAGCCACGCCGCTGACCACGCTTGGTGGAAACTTCGAGGAGTGCCAGGGAGGCACCTCAGTGAAGGCCCTCCGTAAGTGCTTGCTGGCTGACCACAGGGCGCCATCCCCACAACCTTGTTATCAGTGGTGCTCAAACTTTAGCTGCTGGAGAGCTTGTTAAAAGATTCCTGGGCTGCATCCGCAGAGACTCTGATTCAGCAGGTCTGGGGTGGGGCCTAGGAGCCTGCATTTCTAGCAAGTTGCCCCAGATGATGTCGATGTTGCTGGTCCAAGGACCACAACTGAAGTAGGTCTTGGGCTACTGGGCATCACAATCACTTGTAGGTGCTTCTTAAGATGCAGATTCTTGGGCACTGCACACCAGACATTGATTCCTCAGGCCTGGGTGGGTGCCCGGAATCTGACATATCAACCAGCACTCCAAGGAGCCTCCAGAGACCACCATTATTAACACCTGGAACTCGCAGGTGAGGTGGAGAGGTGAGTGGTCTGCATCAAGGTCACTCTGCAGTCAGGGACAGCTCCTCCTCCCCTCTGCTTGGGCCTAAACCTCAGAGCATTCTGGACTTCCCTCTCCTCTCCTAACCCCACTTCAGTGTGTCAGCAAACCCTACAGGCTCTTCCTTTGAAACATTCAGATTTTCTTGAAAAGTCTCCAGCACATGGACTTGGGAATGAGACAGTAAATGAAACAAGGCTGGTGAAACACTGAGGATTGTTGAAACTGAGAGTTCATTTTATTACTCACAATTTTTATGTATATTTGAATTTTTTCCAAAAAAAAGTTTTTACTTTTAAGTCTTGATCTAACAAATCCACTTCTGGGAATTTATCTTAATGAAAATTTTAGATATAGAAAAAGACTTACAAATAAAAATATTTTCCAAATAATAGCAGTGAAAAATTGGAAACATACTAAGTTCTCATAATAGGACAACAATAAGCTATGGGACACCCCTCAATGGAATTTTATATCATTAAAAACATTTATTCAGGCCATGTACCAACATGGAAAACATGATATACTATTAAGTGAAAAACAGGACATTAAATTGTAACTACTGCATGATTAAAACTATGCAAAGACTTATATCTTTAAAAAAGACTGACATTTT
Organism: Eubalaena glacialis; assembly: GCF_028564815.1. Lineage (NCBI taxonomy): Eukaryota > Metazoa > Chordata > Mammalia > Artiodactyla > Balaenidae > Eubalaena > Eubalaena glacialis. The sequence continues at coordinate 27,258,782 of NC_083728.1, forward strand.
TAAATGATTTTATACATGCAGAATCTGACCACTTCCCACCACCTTCAAGGCAATGACCTTTGCCTAAGCCCCATCATCTCTCTCGCCTGCATCCTTGTGACAGCCCCACATTGGTCTCCCTGCTGCTACCCTGCCTCCTTCCCATCTCTTCTCCACGTGGCAGCCAGAGAGGCCCTTCAAAAATGTAAATCAGGGCTTCCCTGGTGGCGCAGTGGTTAAGAATCCGCCTGACAATGCAGGGAACACGGGTTCGAGTCCTGGTCCAGGAAGATCCCACATGCCACGGAGCAACTAAGCCCATGTGCCACGACTACTGAGCCTGCGCTCTAGAGCCTGCGAGCCACAACTACTGAGCCCTGGCGCCACAACTATTGAAGCTCGTGTGCCTAGAGCCCGTGCTCTGCAACAAGAAGCCCACGCACTGCAATGAAGAGCAGCTCCCGCTCGCCGCAACTAGAGAAAGCCCGTGTGCAGCAACGAAGACCCAATGCAGCCAAAAGAAAAAAAAAATTAACCAAAACTTCAACAAAAAAAAAAAAAGTAAATCAGACCATGACCCTCCTCTGTTCAGACCCAACAAGGCTTCCCGTATCTCTCCAAATAAAAGCCAAGTCTTGACCTTACACTGCCCTCCAGGCTGTAGGATGCGTCACGTCACCTGCTCTCATCTACTCTGTTCCCTGCCTTGCTTCTGCCACTCCAGCCACACTGACCTCCTTGCTATTTTTCAAACACTCACTCCAGCTTCAGGACCTTTGCACATGCCGTTTCCTCTGCTGGGAAAGCGCTGCCTCCAGATCTCTGGATGAGTGTGCCCCTCCGCCCTCCACAGTAGCTCTTCAGAGAGGCCTTCCCTGAGCTCATCTAAACCAGGACTACTCCCCATCTGCACCCACCACGCCCTTTATTTTTCTTTAAAGCACTTAATTAACACCTCCCACAGTACATTTGCTTATTATGTCTTCTACTTTATTAGAATGCAAATTCCTTGAGTACAAAGACTTTGTCTGATCCTCTGCTGAATCCCTAGTGCCTAGCACAGAGCCTGGCACACAGTGGGTCAATAAACACCTGTTGAATGAAAGCGTGTTGAATTAAGCAACCACCCAAGAGAACTGTAAGCTTCATGTGGGCTTTCTGTTTCTTGGGTGATTCCCCCTCCCTGAAAGCTCCTGGCAGTGGCAGACCCACGGCTGCAGCCCACTGGGGACAAAAGTGGCTGACCATTTCTCCATCCGAAGCCTCCACAGCACACAGCATAAAGTGTATCCTGTGAACTGGAGGAGCAGAGCGTGCTGGCTAACAGCACTGACTTTTGGAGGTCAAATCCGGGCTGAACACTACTTGCTGTGTGGTCCTGGGGAAACTGAGAATTTTCTGAGCGTTAATTCTGCCCTGTGGGACTTCCCTGGTGGCTCAATGGTTAAGAATCCGCCTGCCAATGCAGGAGACACGGGTTCGATCCCTGGTCCGGGAAGATCCCACATGCCGTAAAGCAACTAAGCCCATGCGCCACAACTACTGCGCCCCGTGCACCCTAGAGCCCACTCGCTGCAACTACTGAGCCCACGTGCTGCAACTACTGAAGCCCGCGCACCTAGAGCCTGTGCTCCTCAACAAGAGAAGCCACCACAATTAGAAGCCTGCACACCGCAACGAAGAGAAACTCCCGCTCGCCGCAACTAGAGAAAGCCCACACGCAGCAACGAAGACCCAACGTAGCCAAAAATAATTAAAAAAAAAAAAAAAAAATTCTGCCCTGCGCAGAAGTTCCTACTTCCCAGGGCTGAGGTGGGGGCTAAACCAGAGAATGCCCACAAAGCACTTAGCAAGCACAGTGCCTGGCACAAAGGAGGCATGCAACGAGAGGCAGTCAAATTATCAACAGCCATGTATTTGCCCTTGTCTCTTTCAAGTTTACAACGGGCTCTTATACATGCTTTATCTGATTGGGGCTGTTCAACAACCCCGTCAGTTTTATCACCATTTTATAGGTGAGGAAACTGGGTCAAAGGAATAAAGTACTCGCCTACAAAACACACTGAATCTGACTACAACTCCAGCGCCCTCACCTCCAGAGACACGAGGATTTGGCCGGCCCATTAGAGCCCCAGACTCTAAGGCGTGTGCCTAGTGTGGGGCAGCAAATGACATCAGGCAGAAAGCCACACGCCCCCAACCGCCGGATGGAGGCAGGGGCTCCCACGTCCCACAATGAGGCTCGTGAACAAGTCTGAACAGATAAACCATCTCTCAGAGTCCACCCAGGATTTAAAACATTTCCCCCAGACGGAAAATTCAAATGCCCTTTCTGTATAGTTTCTCCTACTAAGAGTTGGGCGGCAGCTCTAAGCAGCGAATGCCACCTTTGGTGTTTGAGATCCTTGTTGCCCTGCAGCCTCTGATTCAGTCTGCCATGAAAACAAAGCATCTCTTCCCAAAGGTTACCCAAGGGACACCGCTGCATGAAGCTCTGGGCCTGGCTCTCATCAGTCTCCTCTACCTTACCAGGATTGACTGTGGCCTTCTGAGGGAGGCCAGATGGCGGGGAAGTAATCGGCAGGTGTTAGACATGAATTTTAGAACCACAAGGCCAAAAAATCAGACTCTCAGGAGTCATGGATTTTTACAACTACAGCATCTGAGAGACAAAGAAACTTATGACTGTAACACCTTAAGCCTCATGGGCTTGGCTGAGATTATACTGGATGAGATGGGCAAAAAAACCTGGGAATCCAATGGCTCCTGGGTACTGAACATCTTTGATCTGGTCAGAGGCTTAGTGAACACTCCCTTGTGAGAATATAGTCTGAGGGCTCCAGCTGCAGGAGGAAGGCTGGGAGGACAGGCCTTGGATAGCAGCTTAATGGCAAAATTCTACAACCAGGTCCCTTGGGACATGAGATCAGAAGAGGAAACTTCAGAAGGATCCTGCCAGGCAGCAAGTCCTGGCCCTGGTGAGGTGTTATGAAACCCTGATGGTGCCAGGTTTGTGGCAGGCCACCAACTACCAAGAGACTTTGAGAGCAATACCATGATGGTCTGGCTTAATGGGAAGAGATGCTTTGTTTTCATGGCAGACTTAATGGTGCTCCTTGCCGGGAATGTGCTGGGGGAGCAGCACTTAGCCGTCTTCGGGGTACTGACAGCACTGTGATTGATAACTTCTATTTGCATACTGTGTACAATGGAGAAGAGTGTTTGTGCCCCAAACCCTGGCAATGGCCTAGGAAAGGGGGGCTGACAATGGCTCTGGCCAGGCAGTGGGGATGAGTCTGAGGGCCACTTTGGGGGTCATCTGGAAAAGCGATCAATACACCCACCCACCCCTGGCCTTATCCACATTCTGTTAAGGTCACTTCAGGTACCTATGTTAATGAACTTCACTGATTTTTTAAAATGAGGGAGAGTTCTAGGGGAGTCATGACCTTGTATCAAAACTATAAAAATCTCTCTATATATATATAAAAAAAAATCTCCGAATAGAGTTCAGCATCCCAGGCTGCTCAGAGCAGGGCAGACCAAAAGACAGAGGTTGGACTGCTTTGCTGGTGCGAGAAATTCCCAGGAGAAGCAGCAGGGAGCACATGAGAAAGGGAGGTGGTCTGGCTACTAGAAGCTTGGAAGTCCCGTGCCCTGGGAGATGGACTATCTTCCTCCTCCTCCAGGAAGTCCCTGGTACTTTTTTCTGTTCTCTGATCCTTGGGGATCAATCCTGGGAGCACCTCTGGCTGCCAGGCCTGGCTGGAGGGAACAACTCAGACAGGCGGTATGCTCCAGGTAGGATCAGAACTCATCCCGCAGCTGAGGGGGACTGTCCATGCCGAAGAAGGAGGACTGCCTCCCCTGGAGGTCCCGTTCCCGCTTCACAAAGGCAGTGAAGGAGGAGACACAGTTGCCAATAAAGTGGTCAGCTTGGCCGAGGATGTACAGGTCGATCTGGGCCACCTCAGGATTCAGACTCACCACCTTCACCTGCAGGAGGAAGGGCAGGGTGTTTTAGCCAGGGTGCAGGCCTAAGTGGCCAGCTCAGCCAAGGCCTGCAGCCACCGGCCACCTTCTTTCCCTGTGCTGAAGTCACAGACAGACAAGGAGGCGTACAGAGGATTAAAATGTAGGGTCGGGGCACCTGAGAGAAGTGCTATCCAGCAGCTGCCTTAGCCCCTCAGCTCCAGACACACCACTCATTCACACTCTGCCTTTGCTTGTTGGTTCCCTCTGTCGGGAATGCCTTTTCCCATCCATCACAGTCCTGACCATACTCTCAAGGTTCAGCTCAAGGTCACCTGAGGGGCTTGGCTTCTCCCACCAAACCACGATCTGACCAAAGCGCACCCCACCCACTTGGTTCTGCTGCCTGGATGCCTCCAAGACTTAAGTCCTGTCCAATCTATCCCTGAGGTATTCCCCAAAGGTGAACCCTTCTCTTGATGGATTACTACTCCCTGGTCAGTCACCATAATCTTTTCTCCTCCAGGTCTACTCACCAAAGGAAAGTAGCCAAAGGAAACTTTTTCAGATTCCCCTACCCTCCTACTCCTCCCTCTACCCCAAGCTGAGCACCCTTAACTGGTGTCCTACTGCTCTTCACATAAAGATGACAAATCTTGAATGTGGCCTATAAGGCCTGTTCAGCTACCTCTCCACCTTGAGCTCCAGCCACTACACCAGTCTCCCTTCCACCTCAGGACCTTTGCACATGCTCTTCTGTCTGGAGTGCTTGTCTCTTTGCTCGGTTAACTCCTATTTAACTCTCACCCTGCAGCTCAAGTCGCACCTCCTTGGGGAAGCCCTCCCTGGCTCCCCCATCTAGTCCAGGCTCCTCTGCTCTACACTCTCACAGAACCACGTTCTTTTACTTTGTAGTACACATCTCGGTTTGTAGCTTTCACTCCTTAGTGATTCTCTGGTTAACGTCTGTTTCCTGCACCTGACTGGGGCTGGGGCTGTGTCAGTTTGCTTGTCGCTGCTGGCTGGGGTCTGCCTCAGTATGCATCTGTTGACTGGACAAGTGAGTGAATGAGCCTCCACACCCAAGCCTGGCCCTCTCTTGTGGCGTATCTTATAATTCTTTGCAAGTCTCTTTTCCTGAGTTTAGACTGTGAGCCCTGGAGGCAGCACCACGTCTTATTTATCAGTATCACCGGCTCAGCACTGGCCCAGCTTAACAGATAAGCAAGGCTTAGGTCAAGAGGAAGGGTGGGTTGAGCCCATGGAGAAGGGGGCTGAGTGGTGGAAAAGGGCAAGAACAGTGGCACAGGAAAAGGAAATAGAAAATGGCAAGAAGCTCAAGGTATAACAAACATACCAACTCTAGAAACTCACAAAAAAACTCCCTGGGACTCTCCAAATGGGGGTGTGGGCAGAGTTGGGGCTGAAAGTGCTTTGCTGTCACACAGAGATTTCTGATGTAACAAAAATCATCATCTTGCTATTTGGATGGCAGCATAAAAATAATAGCAGCTTAACCATGGCCAAAATCCCCTGAACAATTCCACCCACGCCCTGAAACTTACCCGCTCTGTGTCATGCCCACTAAAATGAGCTCCGAGACCTCCTGGGTAAATTCTATTCCTTCATGGGACTTTGGTTTCCTTAGTTATAAAACGCAGGGGTTGGGTTAGAGGCGCTCCAAGGTCTCCCGGCTCTGATATTCTTCTATAAAGCGGGTGGGTGGGGACCAGAATGCTCTGACTCGGCACTTCCTCTACAAGCTGGTAAAAGAGAGAAAGGGAGCCCCTCGACATAAAGCCAAGGGCACCCACTGCTAGAAAGCGGATGTCTGTCTTTTAAGGTCTGCACAAGCATTTAGGGCCTTCATTCACCCAAAAGTCTTATTGAATGTTCACTATTAACTCCGTCATTTTATCGATACCTACTTACTTATTACCTATTCTTCACTCATACAGTAACAAGCCTGTTCTATTATTTACTCATATACTGAACACCTACTATTCACCACCTCTTTAATCATTTACTAAGCACAAAAGAGCCTTCCTTGTATTCATCAACCACCTACTTCTACTATCAATGACAGCTAACTTTATTCAGCACTTATTTTTTACTGGACCTGTTTTAATTTCTTTATATTTGATCTTCACAATTACACTATGAGATGTAGGCACTACTCTCAGTCCCATTTTATTGATGAGGAAACAGAAGCACAGAGAAGTAAAGTAACTTGTGCAAGGCTGCACAGTGAGTAGAGCCCAAGTCCTCTGGCTCCAGAGTCCATGCTCTTAATCCCTCTGCTGCACTGGACCCCTACCAAGGGCCCACTCTTTATGGCCTTATTCACCAAACATTTACCAAGTGTCTACCACGTGTCAGGCACTGTCCTAGACCCTGGAATGGCAAGGCGGGGTCTCAGCCCTGGAGGAGGTCAAAGCAACAGGCTACACCCTGAGGAATAGAATGCTGAGTCCACCTTGGATCCTGCTTTCAAGGAATCACAACTGGGAAGGAATAAGACCTGTTTCTGCACTAGTCTCACACTCTAGAAGGTGTCTCAGGAGGAGATGTGATAAAGTGCTGTGACAGCTCCCAGTAGGGATCCATTAGCGACAGGAGTGGAGGGAAATCTGCGGAGCACCTGTGGAGGTGTCTGAGCTGGGGTTTAAAGAAGGGTAGGAACTGGAAGGGAACCTGATGTTCAAGTAAAAGCCTGGTGGTGGGAGGACGTGAAGCATGAGGTGGGAGCGGGCAGACCACCCTGGTGCTTCCTTTGATTCCCTTCCTGCTGCCCTCCCACCAGGCCCACGCCCCACGTGTACCTTCCCTTTGAAGAGCTGCTGGATCTCGGGTACATAACTCTCAGAGTCAGTGGCAATGTAGACCGACTGGGCGTTCAGCGCTGTCACCCAGAGCTTCAGGGCGCGCCTGATTTCCTTCAGGTCGGGGAGGCACATGGTCATGGTGAGCGGGGCGGCGGTGTGGCGGCTGTAGCCCACGCACTGCGGGGAGGCCATGAAGTGGGCGCCGGCGGTCCCGTCCTTCAGCATGGCACACGCATTCTTCTGTGGGGCGGGTGGGGACACAGCTAAAGACGGCCACCGCCTGCAACCCCAGAAGCAAGAGCCGGGAAGGGGAAAAAGGCAGGCAATACAGGAGGAGCGCAACTATTTTTTTTTTTTTTAAGCATTGAGGGAAGAGGGAAATGCATCAAAACAGTTAACGGTGGTTATTTCTGGGTAGTGGGATATTGGCTTTTCACAATTTTCTTTTCTTGGTATAACTGCACTATCTGGGACTTCCAGCAGAATTCTGAACTGTGGTGGTGACGATGGGCAGCCTTGTCTGATTTCTGACTTCAGTGGGAACACTTCTGATAGCTCCCAAGTAGTACGTGTTTGCTGTGGGTTTCGGAGAGATAGCCTTTATCAAGGTAAGGTGGGTCCCTTGTATTCCTGGTTGGTTAAGAGTTGTTTTTCTTTTTTAAATCATAAATGACTGTTGACTTTTTATCAAGTGCTTTCTTGGCCTCCATTGAGATTATATGATTTTTCTTCTTTGGGTGTTAATCTAGTGAATTTCACTGCATTCCTGGGATAAATTTTACTTGTTTGTGTTGTATGTTCTTTAATATGCTACTGGATTTTACTTGGTAATATTTTACTTAGGATCTGGGCATCTATGTTCTGTATGAGAATGGGCTGTACTTTCCTGAGTTGACCTTATTGACTTTGGTATTAGCATTATGCTAGCTTTATTTAAAAAAAAACATCTTATATCTTCTTATGTTCTAGGGAAGCATAAATGGGAACTATCTGAAACCACTGACAAAATACTCTGGGCCTGGCTCCTTTACTTTGTGGAAGGGGGCAGGAAGGGGGGCAGGAAGGGAATCTAGTGGGTAAATGTGTGATTGCTTCCTCAATTGACACTGAATGAATTTTGATCTACTTTCTATACTTTTCAGTATTTTTCAAGTTTTCAACAATGAGTATTTCTCACATACATACATATATATCTTCTTCTGTAAACTAAGGAGATTGTCTACATTACTCCAGTTATTTTCACAGGGAGGATAACCTGATGAGTTTTCTGCACATTTAAGCAGCTGCCAAATTTGGAGGATGACATCTTCATTTCTTGAGAGCCCCACCCAACCTCCAGAGCTTATTTTTCAACAAGGAGTCTACTGGCTAAACACTGAGCTGGGACAGAGGACTGTGGGCTGTGGGGCTCTTTCTGGCTTGCTGTCTGACCCAGAGCCTAGTTTGATACCTCAGTTTATCCATCTGTGAAATGAGGATAAAAATGGCAACTGTTAAAATGAAAACTGCCAAGCAAGCGCTCCGGAGCCACATTTCTGACGTGTCTGCGGTGGGATCGTGGGGCACAGTCCCGTGAACTTGGCCAAGTGAGACCTCTCTGCCCTGGCTAGGACGTGGTGCAATGGGTTCAGTGTTCCACTCCCACAGGCATGGGCCCTGCTCAGAGATGTGTCCATCCCGGCCATGAGGGGAAGGGGGAAGTTACCCAGTCGGAGCCAATGCGCAGGTGGATGCCCACATAGGGCCGGATGAGGTGGGCACGGATCTGGGCCTCCCCTGTCCTCACCATCTCATCTGACCACACCATGTACTTCTGGAGAGGCCTATGCTCCTCCAAGACAGGGAACTGGGCCGGGGCCCCTGGCAGGGCAAGCACTGGATGTTCCTCTGGAGAAAATCTAGGCATGAGACAGAAGGAGAAGAAGTCAGACAGAGAGCGCACAGCGAGTCCAGCCGCCACCCCCATGGGAGAAAGGACGGCGTTGCACCATGCCCCAGAGACCCTGCGGAGGGGCCCCTGCAACATGCAAGAAGCACGAGAGGTTGTGAAACCCCAACGGGCTGATAAGAGACCTTGGCGGCGGCAAGAGGCACAGTATGCAATACTGTCCCGCCACATGGAATTTACAACCCTCTTTGATTGTTTAACAATTAAAACTTTACAGTAGAGCATTCCAACCTTTTGTATGTCACGCTGGCTTCCAATCTGTGGTGCGGTAATTCACTCCAGGTTGGGGTGTCTAGACTGAGTCTTTGCCATTTTACCCACACAGTGGGATCGGGAAGTGCAGCTGCCGACAGGTCACACTCCCAGGGAATGTGTACGCTGGATGAGACCATTCACTCAACATTTAACACGTTATCTACGGATTGCCTACTATGTGCTGGGGGCCAGGGGAGAATGAGACAGGCATGGTCCCTGCTCTCATGGAAAACACTAGAGGTCTGTAGATGCCCCCCACGTACCCTGCCGAAGGCTCTCCCTCCCCCTTGTTCACAATGCACCTTGTAATTATTTTACCCCTGAGTCCAGAAAAGTCTGCTGGACTCAGGCTTCTGAAGTCAGTATCTCCGCGTGCCTAAAACAGTACATGTAAGAGCTCAGTAAAGATCTGTTGACTGAATAGAGTGAGGAGCAAACCTGTGCTCCCTCATTAGCTAAGCCCAGACTATATTCCAGCAACATGAAATGCCCCGCTCTTCCATAAACTTGCAATGCACTTTCAAACTCCAGATCTCTGCAGACTTCTCCCCTCTACCTGGTATGCCTTCCCTCTGCCAGCCAAAATCCTTTTCCTAAAATTATGAAATAGGTACAGGCACTCTGGAAAACAGTCTGGCAGTTTCTTATAAAACCAGACATGCAATTATGATATGACCCAGCAACTGTACTCTTGGGCATTTATCCCAGAGAAATGGAAACCTATATTCACACATGAACCAGTACACGAATGTTCACAGCAGCGTTTTTCATAATAGTCAAAAACTGGAAACAACTCAGACGTTGTTTAACAAGTGACTGGTTAAACAAACTGCAGTACATCCACACCACAGAGCACTATTGCAATAAGGAACCGGCTACTGATACAGGGAACAACTTGGATGGATCTCAAGGGAATTATGCTGAGTGAAAAAAGTCAGCCTCAAAAGGTCACATACTGTATGATTTCGTTTATATAACGTTTGTGAAATGACAAAGTTGAGAAAAAAGAAATGGAGATGGGATTAGTGGTTGCCAAGGGGCTAGGTGTGTGTGTGTGTGTGTGTGTGTGTGTGTGTGTGTGTGTGTGTGTTTAGGGAGGTGGGTGTGGTTATAAACTGGCCACACAAGAACCTTTGTGATGTTAGAACTGTTTGATATCTTAACTGTGGTGATAGATACACGAACATACACACGTGATAAAATTGAATAGAACTAAGTATACACACACACAGAAGTTAGTACAAGTAACACTGGGGAAATTTGAATAAGATGGATGGACTGTACCCATGTCAATATCCTGGTTGTGATACTGTGCTATAGTTTTGCAAAATGTTAACATTGGGGGAAACTGGGTAAAGGGTACATGGGATCTCTCTGTATTAATTCTTACAAGTGCATGTGAACCTACAGTTATCTCAGTAAAAATTTCAAGGAAAATTTATTAAAAATTTCAGAGCATACAGGATAATACAGAAAATAATTTAACAGTCCACAGAGCTGTGACCCAAATTAGCAAATATTAACACTTTACTTTGTTTCAGATTTTAAAAAATATACACCTGAATAAAAGCTCTACCCTATGATCTCTTTCCCGCTTCCTCCTCTTTCCAGAAGATACTGTGGTTTTATGCACGATTACACTTTACTATTTATATTAAAAGGTATTATTCTGTGTGCTCTTTACACAGTGCAATGGCAAAAGCATGGACTGTCAAGCCAGGTGACCTTGTTCTAATGTTGACTATGCCACTTACTAACTCGGGCAGGTGACTTAACCATTCTGTGCCTCAGTTTCCTTATCTGTATAATAGAGCTGATGATAGTTCCCACTTCACAAGGCTGTTGAGAAGATCAAATGCATTAATATAAGCATAGCATTTAGCACAGTGCTTGGCACGTAGAAAGCTCTCAGAAAATTCTCTCACCATCACCACCATCATCATCATCATATTGCATGTAACCTATTTCAACTTTTAAAAAATTCAACTCAGGGACTTCCCTGGTAGCGCAGTGGTTAAGAATCCGCCTGCCAATGCAGGGGACACAGGTTCGATCCCTGGTCTGGGAAGATCCCACATGCTGCGGAGCAACTAAGCCCGTGCGCCACAACTACTGAGCCTGCACTCTAGAGCCCGCGTGCCACAACTACTGAAGCTTGCGTGCCTAGACCCCGTGCTCCACAACAAAGAGAAGCCACTGCAGTGAGAAGCCCGCGCACCATGACGAAGAGTAGCCCCCACTTGCCACAACTAGAGGAAGCCTGCGCGCAGCAATGAAGACCCAACGCAGCCAAAAATAAATAAAATAAATAAATTTATTAAAAAAAGGTCAACTCTGTTTTAGAGATTTGGCCATGTTCATGGCGTGGATCATGTGATCGTGTTAGTGTCTCTTGAAGTTTTCCATTTGCACGAATAAACTGCAGTTTACCTATCTAGTCCCCTCCTGCTGGTCAGTGGGGCTGTTTCCAATCTTTCCCCATACGACAGTGCTGCAATGGACATGCCACTCTTTCTTCACACCCAACCAAACACCTCACTCCACAAACACCTTCCAAAGTTCCAAGACCAGTTGCCGCTCCCAAGCCTCATCTCCTAGGGGAGGGCTCTGTCCCACCTCTCCTTTGCTGCCTTCTGCACGCTGATGTGCTCAATAACCACCTTCCCTGGCCACTGCCATGAGGGTAGGCCCCAAGCACTCTTGTTCACCATGATTCCTGCACACACCGGTGCAAGGCCTGTGCCAAGTAAGCCACAAGCAAGTGTTCATGGACAGCTTGGCTCTATCTGATCCTCGTCTTGTCAGACTTTACATGTACATACATGTGACAGGCAATGTTCCATTTACTTTGTGTACATTAACTCATTGGATCCTCTTAAGAGCCCCGTGAGGTAAGTACTACTGTTAGTCTCACTTCACAGATGAGGAAATTGAGACACAGAAAGGTTAAGTAGCATGCTCATGGTCACACAGCTAGGAACTGGTGGAGCAGGGATTTGAATCCAGGCAATCTCCTCCAGAACCTTTGTTCTTAACTACTATACCTCACTCCCAGCTCCCCCACCCAGTCAATAAGCACCTCAAAAGCTGAGTCTGTGGCTTATTCTTCTGATTCCCAGCCTAGGCACAGGCCTCAACACATAGTAGGTACAATAAATATGTTTAGAGTGAATGAATGAGAATTCAGGGATCTCACCAGAAAGACCAGATCAGGTTGTCAGGGGTTAGAGGAAGAAGTGAATAGTAACTGAGTACCTACTATGGGCCAGGCCCTCAGCTAAGCGACTTTCATAGGCCACCTTAAAGGGTTTCAAATGGAAAGCAAAGCTGTGATCTCCCAGGGGGCTGGAACATTAGGATAAAATCAGGATCTGCTCCCTCCTTGACCTCTTAGAAAGTACCTGCTGTTGACCTTTGGTGAATTCCAAATCTGGAATATCCATCCCCTCTACCTGGATCTGGATCAGCACACATAGCTGTCCCAGTGCAACGCCAGCTCTGACATGACAAGCAGCAAGAGGCCGAGACGGATGCGCTCATTTGCTCCCAATGAGGGAGGAGAGTGCTGTTTGGAAAGAAAGTGGGGAATAAGGGTCTTGTTTGGAAAGAAAGCTTGACCAGGTCCATCTGTTCACAGCCCTGACGGCTGACCCTAAGTCAGGCCTTTGCCTGGTCACTGCCCAGCTGAAGAAGGCACACTTTCCTGCTGCTGGGTGCAGTGAACCTCTGGGGTTCTTCACCCACCACCACACGGACGCTACTGAGATCCCCCTACCAAGCTGGGGTTTCTCCATGCACAGCACCCGCATGTGTGCCCAGGATACACCAGTGGATGGATACTATGCTGAGTGCAGAGGATGCAGGGACATGAACGAGGCAGAGTCTAGTTCTCAATGTCCCTGACATGAAGAACTACCTTTCCCTGCAGCTCTTTGCATGCCTGGCTTCTTCTCATCCTTCAGGTCTCAGCCCTGCCAATTACATGTCACCTGTTTATGTCCTCCCAAGGAGGCTGCAGCCTGGGAGAACAATAAGCCACGTGCTCAAATACCTGTTGCCTTCATGCCAAGAGAATGGTTCAGCATGATGGTTCATAGCCTTCCAACAGTGAATGTGCAATAAATAATAAATGTCTGTTCAATTAAATCTCCATCGGGGTATTCACAGACTCAGAACCAGCACAGCTGGAAAGATCCTCAGTGGGAAATCACTTAGTGGGGAGAAATAACTCTTATCCTCTTTTCCTAGAAGCCAGTTTTCAGCTGGACACATAGAAGCCCCAAAAAAGACATTTCTCAGTACTTCTTGTAGCTAGGTATGGCCACATGTCTAAGTACTGGCCAATGAGCTGGTGTAAGCAAGCTATAAGGAAGGCTCCTTAAAATGGTGAGGATGTGCCCTTCTTCTGCCCCTTTTGTCCTTCCAGCTACCTGGGGATTCATGAGTCATCTTGGCCCATGAGGTGAGACTAAGGATAAAAGCCAGTACTGGGGGAATACCTTGGTGGTCCAGTGGTTAGGATTCCGTGCTTCTACTGCAGGGGGCAGGGGTTTGATCCCTGGTTGGGGAACTAAGATCCCGCATGCCGTGCAGTGTGGCCAAAAAAAAAAAAAAGCCAGTACTGGGACGGCTGAGCAGAGATGGGAGCCTAATTCCTAGACACAAGGGAGCTGCCCTGCAGCCCTGGGTTGCACAGCCCAGTCCTTTTTTACTTAAGAAAACAATGAACTTTTATCTTGCTAGTCTGCTGTTATTTGGGGTTTTCTGTTACATGTAGCTAAGTTAAACCTGGTACACCCGGACCTGTGGCCACCAGTACTTTTAGCTGATATACAAGAGGGTTACTGGTTGAAGGCAGTGGGGGAGGGGAACCGAGCAGTTCCAACTTGGCCCCCGTTGCTGCCCCCACAGCACTACAGCGCTTCTCCAGAACTCTAAAACTCAAAGAACAGTTTGAAAGTGACCGATCTTGCTCAATCCCTTCATTTTATAGATAGAGCACTGTGGCCAGAGAAGGGAAGCAATCTGCAGTTACACAGTGAGCCAGGGAAGCAGCTGACCCTTTCTAATGCCATTCTCCCTACATCCATGCCCCTGCCCCCAAAGGACAATTTTCTACAGCAAGAAAGTGTCCACTATTTAAGAAAATGTTTAAAATACTTAAACTCTCAAAACTCACCCTTGCAAACACTCACAGGATTCTTATCAGACTGCTTCACCAGGGCCTACAAAGCCCTGCACAGTCTGACCCCTGCCCACTTCTCCAATCTCCTGTTCTATATGGCAGGTTAATTCAAGTCTCCTCCCATTGGGTGGGCTCTATGTTCCCTCCCAATAGCATTTGGCAGAGGTAACAGTGTCCCGGTTGCCAGGCCCAGGCTTTAGGGGGCCAGCAGCTTCCACCTTCTGTCTCTTGGAGCACGCACTCCCTGGATGCACCCTCTCAGAACCCAGCTGCCACGCTGTCTGAAGTCCAAGCCACACGGAGAGGTCAAGAGTATACATGCCAGCCGACTGCCCCAGCTGAGCTCCCAGATGACAGCCAGCACCACCTGCCAGCCATGAGTGAGCCCTCTTGGACATGCAGCCCAGTTGAGCCTTCAGATGACTCCAGTCCCATCTGACAGCTGACTGCAGCCATGTGAGACCACAAGCAAGAAGTGCCCAGCTAACCCAAGTGTCCATCAACAGATGAATGGATACCCCACACACATACCCTACCCAACACACTCCATTGGCATGGAGTGGAATACACACCAGTTAACCATTTTTTGAAATCTCATGTTTTTACATGTTTAGAACTGATCCTGCCAATGATATTTACTAACCTGATAAATATCAATTACTCCTCAGAAAAGATAGTTAATTACTCAATTACAAACTATATGTAATAATTTCATTTTAAGTTAATATGTATAGGTATACATTGTATATGTACATAAAAATACACCCATTTTGGAGGGTGGAAGTATACATATCAAAATTCTAATAGCTTTTTGGAGGGATGATGGGATTATGAGTAAATTTAATTTTCTTCTTTATTAAAAAAACAAAAAAAACACCAAATGTGGTGGGTATTCCAAAGAGTATTCATCTTAAGAAATTAGATGTTTAACATGGATTAGAACTTTGTACAGTTGGGATTCCATAAAGAAAATGGAAAAACAAAAACGAAACCAAAGACGTGCCCTGCTAAGCCCAGTCGACCCACAGAACTCTGAGCTATCATTCTATATTGTTGTTGAGCTACTGAGTGTTAGAGTGGTTTATTACACCGTGGTGGACGACGGGAACACCCTACCCTTCTCCTCCTGAAATGCTCCACGCCAACCACTCTGGCCTTTCTGCCCCTTGACCACACCAAGCTTGTCCTGCCTCAGAGCTTGCAATGTCCCCACCATGAAGAACTACCTTTCCCTCCAGCTCTTGGCATGGCTGGCTCCTCATCCTTCAGATCTGTTACGGACTAAATGTTTGTGCCCCCCCACCTCCACCAATTCATATGTTGAAGCCCCAACTCCCAGTGTGATAGTATTAGGAAGTGGGCCTTTTGGGGGCAGTTATATTTTGCTGGTCATGAGGGTAGAGCCCTCGTGATGAGATTAGTGCCCTTATAAGAGACCAGAGAGCTTGCTCTCTCTCCAACATGTGAGGATACAGTAAGAGGCAGCACCTGCAAGCCAAGGAGTCCTTACTAGAACCTGACCACGCTGGCACCGTGATCTCGGACATCCCAGCCTCCAAAAGTATGAGAAATAAATGTCTGTTGTTTAAGCCCCCTAGTCTGTGGTATTTTGTTATAGCAGTCCAAGCTGACAAAGACAAGGTCTTTGCCTGCCAATCACACATCACCTGCTTATGTCCCTCACAGCACTATGTCTTCTGGAACTATCTTATGTAAAAATGTATTCACTGTCTCCCCTGTTAGACTCAGCTCCATCAGGGCAGGGGCCTTATCTGCTTTATTCTTGCCTGTCTCCCCAGCATCCACACCAGTGCTTGACACTCTGGCGGTACTTCTTACATGTGTGTGGAAGGAAGGCAGCTGCCCAGGTGGTCCTAACTCTCTCCAACTGCCTCCAGGGACCTCATCTTCCCCACTAGTCTTCCTTTCCCAAAATTTTGGTTGTAAGGCACAAGCTTCCCCAAGCCCTTACACAATTCCTACAACTCAATGAACTGAAGCAAGACCATGGGGCCATGAACAAGTGTTTCAGCAACACTGTCCGACTGATGCATCCATGCAGCCCTGTCCCTTCTCTTCCAACCAGGACTGTGTGCTTTTTGGAATTTGCTCTTAGAGCTGCTTTTAGAGCTGGTGTCATGTTTTTTTTCCCCCCTGGCATTTTAGAGGCAAATCTCCATCCTTTGAGGACAGGTCTGCCGTCTGGCAATAGCTCTGGGTCATTCAGAGCTGAATGGGGAGAACCAAGCAGGTGATCAAATGGGAATCAACAATTCCCTATCCGGGATCAACAATGAGGGGGATTAGACTCTGCCAGGACTGAGTATCCTCAGTAGCTCATGATCTAGCTCTGAAGGCAAGTCCCAAATAGGAATTGGCAGCTATTAAAGGCACAGCTCTTTTCTCCACAGTGATGAAGAATGGGTGCTCTGGAGTCAGGCTGCCTGGATTCAAATCCCAGCTCTGCCACTTCAAGCTGCATGACCTTAGGGAAGTGACTTCACTTCTCTCTGTCTCAATTTCCTTACCTGTAAAGCAGAGATGACAATAACACTCGTCCCCCAGACTCATGGAAGCATTACATGAGCTATTACCTTAGAAGACTTAGGTAGTGAAGATTTAGAACAGCAACTGGCACAAGTAAGCACTAAATAAATATTAGTTCTTATTACCTATGAAAGCCTTACACACAGACCCCTGCTGCCCAGTCAATAGCTGCATTACCTTGGGCAAGTTATTTAGCCTTACTGAGTTCAGTTTCTTCACCTGTCAAATGGGAATTGATCATAATACCCATTTCATGAAATTTCTCAAAGACTTAAATAAAATAAAGCATGTGAATAATAGTAACAGGTAACACTGACTGGCCCTCTACTATGTGCCATGTGATTTATACACTTGGAGGCAGATAACATAGTGCTCCTTCCATTAAACCAAGGAGGAAACTCAGGCCAGACAGCTGGAGTGGCTCACTCAGGGTCATCTGAGAAAGAGGTAGGGCTGGGTCAGAGCTCAGGGCCGTCTTATCCTGAGCCTGTGCTCGTTCCTCTGCATCAGTCTATCTTTGTCTTACTAAATGCCAAGTGCTGGGACCTCAAAAGAATTCATAAGCCCCTCATGGCTCCTAACCCAGGTCTGACGTCTAAGCCCACGCTCTTTCTTGCCACACTATAGCATCAGGGGCAAATGTACTATGTTAGTGTCATCATTATATCTAGACTGTAGCCAGCTGAAGGCTGAGACTGGGTCTTCCTCATTTTTATGCATCACCTCTGGCCTTTGAGCACTATGTCTCTTACGTGACAGATACTCTATAAATATTTCACAGCCTGTGCCTATGCCCTGCTAACCTTTTTTTTTTTTTTAATAGGGCTTACTGGAGCACAATTAATAAAGCACATCCAATTATTATCAGAATGACATCATTTCTCCGTCTGCACCTGAAGCTGTCTTTCTCTAGAAGCAGCTTCCAATTTTCACCTTGTGAAGAGGAAGGTAACAGGGGAGTGATTCTCACGCCTAGAGGAGGAAATCGAGACTCATGTGACTGCACAATATTCTTTTTATGACATCCTTTATTGGCTGATAAACTCTTGCTCAACTTTGTGGCAGGTCAACGTCCCACCGTGTCAGGCATTAAGATGGGAACAGATCACATAGGATCCCAAGTTCAACAGACAGAACAGCCGCACCTTTGGTCTCATACATCAGGGTGTGGTAGAGGGGAAGAGGGCCAGGAAGGTGCTGAATGCCCATGGGCCCCCCACCTCTCCCCTAATCCCAGCAATGCTGCCCCCTCCACATACCTCTGGATCCACTGGTCTTTGTAGGAGGCGCTGAAGGAAATGCCTGCAAAAAGCTCAGACCTGTTGAAACTCACATGAAACTGATCCCAAAATGGGCCAAAGGGGTTTCCTTCCTAGAGAAAGAGAGTGGGCAAAGGCTTACTGAGCGGGAGGGAAAGCCAGTTGGGGATGGGGCCAAGGAACTGTGGATGGGGGAACCCTGGGCGATTTGACTCAGGCTGAAATACTCTCATAGGACGGGCCAGTAGGAATATCACTTCGTAATTTCTGGGCTGGGTGCTGAGGAGGGCAGCTCGGCCTCCAGTCTGGTTTTCAGCAGGCAACGTTCACCACAATATCTGAAGGAGTCTTTCCTGCTCGTGTGCCATATGCCACTGACCCTGCAGCATTGGTGGGGGTCTGGGGAGGAAGTCAACCTTGGATTTGGGACCATGGACTAAGAGCTCCAAGAGACCTTCAAGACCCAGCTAATCCAATGCCCTTATTTTCAAGATGGAAACCAGGACCCAGACAAGGTAAGACACTTGCTCAAGCTCACAGAGCAAGTGAGGGCAATGTTGGGACTGTAAGCAAGGTCTCCTTTCTCAAATTTCACAGCTCCTCCAACCACCCTCAGACTTTAGCATAAGCACTGAAACACATGCTGGGGATTGTCTTATTCCCAAAGTGCCGGAAATTTACAAACTTCTACTGATAAATATGACAGCTTCTCATTTACGTGCTGAGAGGCAAGAAAGTATACAAGTTAGGAGGGTGGACAATGGAGCCATATTACCACAACTTATTCACTATTATGATTTTGGGCAAAATATTAAACCTCTCTTTGTTGCATTCAGTGTCCTCTCTATAAAATGGGGTATTAATAGTACTTTCCTCACGGAACAGTTTAAGGATTAAGTGGGATAATATGTGGAAAGCTCTTAACATGGTACCCGGCATGTAGTAAGTGCTATGTGAGTATTAGTGATTATTACTGATGTGGTACTTTACAGTTTACAAGCACTCTTACACCTGGCCCTCATTGATACTTTATAAGCAAGACACAGCAGGGACTGGTGTCTTTACTTTGTAGGTAGAAATAAAGGCTCAGAGGAAGCAAAGTCCTCTGCCCAAAGTGACACTGCTGACAAATGCCAGAAATGGGACTTAAATCTCCATCTTTCTATTCTAGGCCCTTCTGGTGCCTTCCCCCACATACTGCTATCGCACAGTGTCTCAGGGGCCTAGAGGACCTGGAACAGGCAGAAAGGGTCCCCCAGACCCACAGGACCCACCTTCATGGGGCATGTCTTCTTATCAGGGCTTCGCTGGGCTGCCACCTCAAAGCAGTATGCCACCCGCTTCTCAGGGGGCCAGTGAGTAGGTGCCAGCTTCTCCATGAAGTCCTCCAGGCTGATGACCCGATGGTAGGCCTGGAGGGGCTCCAGCTTGAAGTACTTCTGGTAGGACACATGGAGCTACAGGAAAAGTGGGGAAAAGGAGGGGGCGAGGGTCCCTCCTCAGTATCCTAGTGGCTGTTTCAAAGACATTCATTAAAACCGTATACTGTAAGACCCAGACAGCTTGGACTACATGCCAGTAAACAACTTTTGATAAAAGACACCAAAGTTAGAACGGAGGCTGGGAGAAGACATCTGCAAACTAAACAACAAACAGTAATATACCTCATATTCAAAAATGCCTGCTGATTTATAAGAAAAAAGACAAATGATGCAAGAGAAAACATGGGCAAAGGATAGGAGTGAGCAACTCACAGCAAAGGGAACCCAAATAGCCAACACACTCAAAAGATGTGCAAGCTCACGAGAATTAGGAAAAAGAAAATTACAAGACACCACTTCTTATGCATGAGACCAGCAAAAATTTAAAAGCTTAACTCTAATTACTGGAAAAGATACGGCTGATAGTAGAAGTCTACATTTTGGAACAACTACTTTGGAGTGTAACCCCTTACAAGCATCTAATAGAATTTTAAATGTGCCCTCTACCTCTAGGTATTTGCCTTAGAGAATCCTGCCCTTTGTACCAAGAGATGGATAAAAGGATGCTCAGTGCCACAATGGAAGTAGTACAGGAAAAAACTTGGAAGGAGTCACACCAAAAGACACTAAATCCATGATAGTGGTTGCCTCTGGGGGTGGGGGAGGGACTAGAAGTAGCCTCGAGCCAAGACACACAATCTTTTAACGACTTTATCTATAAACTTTTATTTCTTTTATTAACAAAAAGAAAACATGAAGCAAAGATGAGAAAATGTTAATGATTATCATTTCTAGGGGCAGATACATGGATGGTGATTATAGTAATCTCTGCATTTTTCTGGACTTAAGAAAATTTCTTAGAACACCATGAAATAAAATTTAGACTTTATCCTATAGGTCAGAGTTCCCAAGCATGTTCCACTAGTTCAGGTGGGTAAAGGGTTCTGCAATAAAAAGGCTCCAGAAATAAACAGGCCTGGCAAATGCTATGTTAGCAGGTTTCTTTATGACAGGACTTCTCAGGGCCTTTAATATGCTAACATGCATTTTGAATCTCCAAATTTGGGGGAAATGAGGAATTGAGAACACAATGTCCCAAACTGACTTAACCACTGCACCATTCCTGCACGAGCCGTTGATGTTCCAATGAACAGACTTCGAGAACCTTAATTATTAGCAACAAGGTCTTGCTGAAGGATTTTAAGCAGAAATAATATGAGATCTGCTTTCTTGAAAGATCACTCTGGCGGCAGAAGAGAGAATGTACTAATGGTAAGATTAGAGGAAGGAGAGGATTTAGGAGGCTACTGCAATGGTCCTTTAATTTGTTCAAGTATTCATTCAACATGTATTTTTGTTTTGTTTTGTATGCTTTGTTTTGTTTCAACATATATTTTTGAGCATCTCCAAAAGTCCGAGAGATGGGGAAGCATGGACAGGTTAAAAAATGTAAAGGGAGGTGAAGTACAGAGTAAAGGGAAGCATTTAGGATGACTTCTAGGTTCCTGGCCCAGGTGAATGGAGGTGACATAAACTAAGGCTGGAAATATAGGTGGTTACACAGGTTTGAGGGGAAAGTCCTGGCTTTGTGAACTTCAGATTATCTGTGGGTCATCCAAGTAGACCCAAAGGTGTAGGAGTTAGAAACACGAGGCCTGTGGTCAGAGGAGAGTCTGGGCCATAGATAAATTTGGGAGGTACGTGGAGAAGAGTGAAAGCCCAAGAGTCAACAGAAACTTATAGCAAAGCAAATAATGGTAATAAAAGCAACTAATATTTACTGAGTGCTGGGTTAGCGCCAGGTGCTGTACTCAACATGTTTCATAGACTTGATCATCTAATTGTTAAGAGGTAGGAATACAACCATCTCCAGTTTATTTATGAAGAAACCCAGGTGGACAGAATCTAGGTAACTCATCTGAAGTCACACAGCTAATAAGCAAACAGAAAGAGGAGACACATCAACATTTAAACAGTGGGTGGGGAGAGAGGAGCCCCTGATGCAGCGCAAAGAGGAAATTGTGGATAGGTTGGGCTGAAGCAGGAACAGGCTGTGTCTTGGAAGCCAGGGGAGTAGGAAGTGCAAGAAGGAGAGAGGCACATGGGGCCACGTGCCACCAGGAGGTCAGTTGAGATAAAGACTGAGAAATGACTCCTGGATTTGGCAATTCTGAGGTCCTTAGTGGCCTCTGTGAGAACAGTCCCAGTGGGGAAGGGGAGCCCAACTGGGGTAGGTTGAGTAACCCGTAGAAAGCAAGAAGTGGAGACTCTGAAAGACTCCTAGCTGAGAAGGCAAGGTGAGAGAAGGCAAGCAAACCAGAGGGAGACCAATGGCCAGGTCTAAACTATAACAGTGAGTACAAAAAGTCAGAGCATCAACAGCTCCCGGTTACTAAGGACTCCCTGCATCCTAAGCACTTTCAATTGATGGCCTCAGCTGATTCTAAGAGGGAGGCATTCCACAATCACTAACTCACTGAGGGAGGTAGCAACAATTATTACCAGCCTATTTTAAAGATGAGGAAACTGAGGCACAAAGAGGTCAAGTACCCTGCCCAGGCTATACGGCTAGTAAGTGGCCAAGCCAGGCTATGATCTCAGGTACTCTGGCTTTTAACCTTTCTAAATACAGGCATGTGCAGGAAAAAATAAAACCTACGTTTTAGGCTGTAAGAATGAAATACAGTGTTTTGTACATATTAAACATAATTTTTTGAAGTTTATTAAAAACTTTCAAAGTCAATTCACTAAATATTAATTCAGTTCCTACTGCCAGGCCCCTGGAGTTACACTGTGAACAATGACAGACACAGGACTGGTGGAAGACATAAAGAACATGCAAGAAATTAGATGATGCTGGGCTTCCCATGCTAAGGGACCCCTTGATGAGGTGAGAGGCAGTGCTGGAGCCAGACTGCTCCGGTTTGTGGCCCTGGACATGTTATTAACCAGCTTGTGCCTCTGTTTCTCCTTCAGAACTGATAATAGCAACCATCACCTCTGACCAATGGGTGGGACCGAACAAGGCTGGAAACGGAGTCTGGAGGTTCAGGTCACAGGCTCTGGAGTCAGAGAGACATGGGCTTGAATTCCAGTCTACTACTCACAAGCTGTGTGAGCGTGGGTAAGTTACCTAACCTCTCTAAACCCATTTCCTCATAGGGATATGATGGGAAGGAAAAGAGCTAATCCTGATGCAGTGCTCAGAAAGAGTGCCTGGCAGACAACAGGTGCTGGATAAATGTTAGCCAGTTAGCCAGGGAAGACAGTTCTGGGTGGGGGGGGTAGGGCAAACTCAGAGGGGTGGGAGGTGAAGCCTACAGAAAGACTTGGGGTCAAGCAGAGGTGAGCAGGATTGGGGAAAGGTGGACAAGGGTCAACAGCAGGAGGTACTCACATTGGTGAAAGGAGGCTTGTGATGCTGGTACTCAATCCAAGGAGGTACAGCCAGGGTGCGGTTCAACAGCTTTGCAAATGCCAGGGAGCCCAAGAAATGATCAGCCTGGTTCCCAAAGCGCCCTGGATGGTATATTGCAGGTGAAGTGAGGACTAGGGCGTCGAGGGCTTGGGGCATGCAAGGCTCAGAAAGGATGCAGAGCCAGGAGTGTGGAGGGCCAGGACACCAAGGAGAGCCAGGGGAGCTGGCAGCAATGGGATCAAGTCTGGACTCCTGGGTCTGACGGTCAAGGCCCTTCAGGCCCTGCCTCTTCTGCCTCAGCCACTCCTGGTTCTTTGCTGTTTCCCAAACATGCTCTACACTTCCCATCCCCACCCCATGCCTTTGCTCTTGCTGTTCCATCAGCCAGGAGTGACCTTCTACTTCTATTTCCTCCCACCTGCATGTGAAGGGGTAACTCCAATGCCTCGCTCACTGGGATCCTTTCACTACCTCTCTGCCATATTCAGTTCCCCTCCTCTGCCTCCCACCTTGGATATGAGTTACTTGTGGTTCTTCACTCTTCCTAGAATGTCCTTTCCCATTTCCCGGCCTTTGGCTGTTTCCTCAGCCTGACAATGTCTCAGGTGCAAGGTCCCTGTCTGGCTCTTTCTGTTATCCCCAGCATGGCATCCATTCCTTCATTCCACAAAGATTGTTGAGAGGCCACAATGTGTCAGGCTCTCTGCTAGGTGCTAGCACACAGGAGTGAGCAAGAAGGACAAGGTCTCTGCCTTCAAGGCATTCACCGTCCAGATAGGGGAACAGTAAACATATAAACAAATATACAGTGATAAATTTTGATAAGTTCAAAAAAGAAGTGAAAAAAGTTTGGTGATGGAGAACAATGAGGAGGAGATTATTTGGGTTGAGGTCAGTGAAGTCTTTTCTGGTGACATTTAAGCTGTGGCCTGAGGATGGGAAGGAGTTGGTCTGGCACAAGGCAAGAAGAGGGTGTTCCCGGCAGAGGGAATAGCACAGGCCGCAGGACCTGCGTATGTGTAAGGAACGGAAAAGGATAACTGTGCCTGCAGCTGCAGGGTCTGGGGAGAAGGGTGTGGTGGAGATGATGCGCAGAGGGCCACATCATCATGGTTAGGAGTGTGGAGGATTTTAAGAAGAAATAACTTTAACAGTGACGATCCACCACTCCCATTTAAATTGCACCCCTCAGCCAGCTTTTAGATTCTCCCTTACCCTGCTCTATTTTATTTTCCCATAGCACTCATCCATAAATACTATGCAGTTACTTATTTTTTATATTTATCTTTTATGGGCTGTCTTTCCCAACTAAAATGAAGGCTCTACAAGGGCATGGGGCTTTCTGTCTTATCACCACCGTATGCCTGGAGCAGAGAACAGGGCTGGACACACAGTAGGTGCCCTATAAATATGTGTTGAATGAATGAAAGAATCGCCCAGAGCCAGCGTTGGGTCAGTGACATCAAGTCCTGCCCCACTAACTCCATTTACTGGACTCGGGGCTGGCTTAGGCCTTGTGCAAGACACATCGTAACCTCTCCCGGCCTCAGTTTTCTCATCTGCCAAACGGAAGGTTGGACACAGAGGTCCCCTCAGTGCCCTTGCAACTGGGGCAGAAAGGCGAGGAGCAGGCCCTGCCCCGCGCTGGGGTCCTTTCCTGGACCTGTCAAAGCGTCTCTGGGCGCCTCAGAGAAATGGCTTCTCCTCTCTGGGCCTCAGTTTCCCCATTTAGACAGAAGGCTCGGGAGGCCTTACCCATGCATGGGCAGTAGAGCAGGTAACCCGCCGGGTCCCAGGAGCCCACAGACAGCCCCGGGAACGGCAGAAGCAGCAGCAGGAGAGACACACGCGGCGGCAGGGGCGACGATGCCCACGCTGCGGCTCCCATATCGGCCCCAGAGCCAGGGCGCTCCGCGGCTCGGAGGCGGGGAGGGAAGGAAGGGCGCGAGCATCCGCCCCGCTCCCGTCAGCCCCCGCGCGCCGCCCGCGCGCCGCCCCGGCCGCTCTAGCCGGCGGGCAGGCGGGACCATAGAGAGCCCGCGGCACCGCCCCCTCCACGGGCCGAGCGCCCGCTCGCGCGGCTCCCACAATGCACCGCACAATGGCCCGACCGCCGCCACTACCGGGGCCTGAGCGGGCCTGGCGGAGCCCGAGCGCGGCCCGGCCCGCAGCGCGGGGCCCGGAGCGCGGTGAGTGTGGGCGAGGGCCCCGGGGGACGGCGGGGAGCGGGGCGGGAGGCAGTCTCGCTGCGCCCGCGCGCCCGGCACCCGGAGCGGCAGCGCCCCTCATCTCTGGCCCCTCAGCGCGGTCGCCCACACCCCCGACCCGAGGGCCCCTCTGCGCCATTCCGGCCCAGATAGGCCCCAGGGTGACGAAAACTTTCCTCGGACCCGATACCTGGGTCTGGGGGACCTGAAGAAACCCCGCTGGCCCCCTCCCTTCCGAGACGTGGAGCCTCAGCCCTGGGGGGGGTCCCCCACTCCCGACCCCCCAGGCTCCCTGGAGACCCAGATAACGCGCTGCTGACCTTACCAGGGACCCGGGTCTGGGGGACGCAGATAAGCTGCACCTGCTCTCTCCTCTCAGACACGCCTACCCGGACCCACATAACCCTCTTTCCTGCTCCAAATAGTTCGCTCTTTCTCCTCTGTTTCATTTCCCAGAACCACGTAACCCCTTTTGAGGCTTCCCCCAATTATTTGGTTCTGGGGAACCCAAAAAATTTCTACCCATAGTTCCCTCCTCGGCGATCGTACTCCCAAACTCTAGACAGCTTCCACCCGGTACCATTTTGAGACTCTTGAAATTCAGGGAATTCGCTTTTATCTTCAGCCCCTTTAACCCTCCAGCCCGTGTAATCCATCCCCCACCCCCCACCGTCTCTTTTTCTTTGCGGAGGGTGGGGTGGGGGTCTCTTAGGGATCGAGATAACTTGCTCCTCCCTCCCTTCCATTCCTGAGACCTCCTCCAGACTTCTTCCTGAATTTCTGTCTCTGGTCCGGCAGCCGTCTACCCCCAGCCCTCCCAGCCCAGGGGCGTTTAACCTTTCCCCCCATGCAGTATGGTGGTCTACAAACGAACCAGGAGACAGGCTGTCCCCTGCAAATCCTGTCCTGGCCCCATCTCGGTGGGGGAAAGGGACTTGTAAGGTGCAAGATAAGGGGACATCGGGTGTGGGGAGTTGGTACTTTCTTTCACCGGAAAGTGTTCCTGTGTCCTGGCGTGTGTGTTTTCCCACCTGTCTGCCTGGGACTCTGAAAGAGTCTGGCCTGGGGTTGCTAACCCTACCGCCCAGTGTGAGGCCACGGGATTGGGGGGGGGTGGTGTCTAATCAGGTTTCCTCTTCGTGAAAATGGGGCTGTTGTGAGTTGCAGCCATTTGCTCAAGACCTCCTTAGGAGGGGGAGGCAGCGGGAATCAGAGGAAATCATGAATCAAAAGGACTCCAAAAAGGGTCCATCTACACCGATAGAAGAACTAGCAGCCCCTGTTAATCCTGTTTGATGTCTCCTGGAATGATGCAAGTCATTGAGACGCTCCAGCCTCTCTGTAATTTAATTCTCCCCCCACTCTGGAGTGTATGTGTGTTTGTGTGTGTGTTTTGGGGGGGCAGCTAAACCCATTTCCCCCTTTCCTTCTCACCGTTGTCCAGTCAGTCAGTGTGTCTTTTGGATTTGTTTCTGATGCCCAGGTCAGGACCTGTTTTTTATCTCTAAGTCTATTTATAATTTCCTAGTTGCTATTTTGGGTTCTGCTTAAGGGAAGATTGTGTCCACCGCAAGGAAAGTTCCTGGGTGTGTTTCCTCCTCGGCAGGTGTTGAATTGAGTTCTTCAGATCCCCAAGTAGCTCTTGGGCAGCAGGGATAAAAGCTATTTTAGGGTAGTCACTGAAGTGGAGCTGTTAATCCTCTGTGGGTCTCTCTAGTTAAGAACACTTACAGATTAACCCTTTCCTTGGTGCAGGGGTGCTATTTCTCAACAGTTTTGGGGGGAGGTTTGAGAGAATTCAACTGTGGCAGCAGAAGGTGGGAACATGCAACTCAATACAAAGGCAAAGATAATAGCTGCCTTTTGTTGGGTACTTAGAGCAAGCCAAGCCCTGTGCTGAGCCCTTTGCATACCTGACTAAAATAATCCTTACAACAAGCCTGTGAGGTAAGTATTTTTAGTTTTACAGATGAGGAAACAGGCTAATAATGGAGAAAGAACGCAGTTTCTATAGAGATGATGTAACACCATAAAGACTATAGTTTCATCAGAGGGCAGCAGGCATCATGGCACACAACAGAGGACAGACAGACGAGGAAGCGATTTGTCTCCTTTAAAGGCTTCCAAAGAGGGCCATACAGAGTTTTTAGCAAGCATTTGTATTTGGGGTATGGGGCCTTAATAATAAAGGAGATTCCTACAGTGAGGGAACTCTGGCCCAGGATATGGTGCTGGAGGAAGATAAAGTAAGGGGGACTGGCTCCGGGGGATGTGCTGAGGGTTAATTGTGAGGGAAAAGGGGAAGGCTGCATTCTGGGGAGATGTTGGGAAGGGAAGGAAACTCACTCTGAGGCCTGAGAAGACTCATCTAGGGAGAAAAAAAAAAGTAGTACTATTCAGGCCCCGTGCGGAAAAGAGGGAGACACAATTTAGACCTCAGAGACAGCACTGTTTGTATTTACACGTTTTATGTCAGACGTTTCAAGAGTGTTTCACTGAATCTTCCATGAGAATTTTATAGGTAAGGAGAACAAATGTCTATTTTAGAAATTGAGGAAACTGAGGTTCAGAGAAACTATGTAACCTGCCCATGGTTTCACAGCCAGTAAGTGGCAGTCTTCTGATAGCAAGTCCAAGGTTCTTTCCACAATACCTCCCTCTTCAGATCAGGCGCCAGAAGGAATCTTAGGATGAAAATATACCGAGTTATACCAGTAACTGGGAGGGATTGATTGTGTTTGTTTTATGGGAACAGGTTCTGTCAGCTTCTGTAGTTGTTAAGGTTAGAGTATGAGACCAGAAGAGCAGCTTTGAAAGAGAAGCAGAATTTTTTCACAGTTTTGCAGAGGAAGATGTCTGAAGGAATAGGCCTTCGGATAATGTGGGAGAGACCCAGGAATCTTCCTGGATGAAAGGAGTTTGTAGACAAGGGACAGAGGGAGAAAAACTAGATTTCCAGAAGGGTTCCTAAGGTAACAGTAAAGCCATAGCCCCATTAAGTGTAAATCAAGGCAAGCACATGGCTGCTGCCTTCCTCCTTTGGTTCTGTCAGTACAACCTTGAGAGCTCTTCTTAGCCACCATCAACCTCTTTCCTAGAAGCCCATTACTCACTCTTCCAGCAGCAGCTTACTAAACTGCTGTGTCTTGTTTGTGCTTGTTCAGGAGAACAGATGAGGTGGACGTGTGGGAGGTGGGGGACGTACTGTTCTCTTTCTGAGTTTGAGTGGAATTTCCAAGGCTAGGCTCCTCTCTCACATCAGCCAAAGTGATGTGACTTGCTTCCCTCTGGCTGCCATTCCCAACTTTCCAGAGGCTGAGGTGCATGATTTCACATATTGAGGGGAGGGGGGGGCAGAATTTGACTTTGAAGGTGGGGGAAATTCCCTCCAAACTAGATGTTCAAATTCGTGCTCGCTCTCTACCCAATTCCAAGCTGCCTAGTAATCGCTGGTATTATAAACAGGTAATTCCACCCTTTGGAAGAAGGAGGGGACTTAAACAATGAAAGCCAGACATCAGAGGCCTTTGAGGTTTATCGTGAAGCAGGCAAATATGCCATGATGACTCGAAGGCTCAAGCGGGACTAGTTTTTAGTGCTAACACGTGACTCATGCAAAATGCAGCCACCTTTGTGCAGATCTTTCTAGGCAAATCTCCACTCGTGATAGGGAGATGTTTATCATATTACATTGCAGTGTTTCTTCAACAAGAGGAATGGTTCCTGAACAGGACGTAGCTTATGTTAATGATGAGCAAAGCTCTCTCGGGCATAAACCCGCTGATCCCATCATCTCGTTCACGGCCAGCCTGTTGGTTGAATGGTCACTGTAAGCAGCAGGTGCTAATGAGCTGAGCAAGCATTCTTTGGCCCACAGCTAGTTTGTGCAATTGGAGCCCTCCCCAGATTCTCATGGACAATCCCCAGATACCCCTTTTGCTCCCTTCACATGGAAAAGCCTCATGACCAAATTTTGGCATGACCTCTTCAAAGGAAATCCCCCTGTTATAGCAAGTTGCATTGGGGTTGGTAATCTTGTGTGATGAGCTTGTGAGTGTGAATGTGGCTCTGTTGTCCCCCTTTTGAGAATCAATACGGTAATGCCCTTTCTC
Organism: Eubalaena glacialis; assembly: GCF_028564815.1. Classification (NCBI taxonomy): domain Eukaryota; kingdom Metazoa; phylum Chordata; class Mammalia; order Artiodactyla; family Balaenidae; genus Eubalaena; species Eubalaena glacialis. The sequence goes on from NC_083728.1 coordinate 27,287,970, forward strand.
TCTTCCTCTGAGTTGAGTCAGGAAAGAAGTTGTGTCACCTTTGCTCCCCCGCCCCACTCCACAACCCAGTAGAAAGCATCAGACTTCAAGATATTGGCTCCCCACTTTGGAACTCAGTTTAAACCAGAACTTCCTGAGCATGTTAGCCAATAAGAATCCACTTGCCTTCAATGACTGATTTACTCATCTAAAAGAAAGTTGAAAGTCCTTTTCTAGATGCTAGGTGTATGGAGATGAAAAAGATGTGATCTGAACTCTCAAAGAATCAGAGTTTGGTGATGTCTAAGTTCTAATGCAAGTGTGTTACTTGCTCATAATGGAGACATTCCCGTGTTCTATGAGGGTCTTTGGGACCCTCAACACCACTCAACACCTTGCGTGTTCGACGGGCTTTGCTAAAGAAGTATGGTTTGGGCCCTGAGACCAAGAGACCCAGAGTGGTGGTTGAGGGCGGGACAGGACTAGTACTGGTTTAGTGGAAATGCTGAGTCTGCTGTTGCCTTCCTCAGACAGAACCTCTTGATGTTGATATGCTGCTAAGAAACACATCTGGCGCAGGGGCTGACTCTCCAGGGTGTAAATTTCCTAAGTAATGGCTTCTTCTTTCTCCTCTGATGCCTTTTGGGCATTTTATTGCTCCTTAGCACCTCTATGAGGAGAATTGTAGAAAGTGAGGAGGAGGTAGGGTGAAGAGGAGGAGGAGGTGCTGCTATTCTTAAATTTAGTGGAAAGGATGTAAAAGTGAAGTTAGAAAGGAAAGTCTGGAGTTTAGGGCTTTTACTTCCTCTGATTATCCTGTTTTCCTATTAGCCTAGGTGGTACTTGTAATAATAGTTACCACTAAGCACTTACTAGGTGCCCAGCCTTCTGCTGAATGCTTTATATTTATTATCTCATTTAATCCTCAAAAGAGCCTTATGATGTAGGAGATTATTAAGCCCATTTTGTAAATGAGGGAATAGATCAGGGAAGTAAGTAATTGGCTGAAAGTCACATGGCTTCTAAGTGGAAGGGCTGGGATGGAACGGGGATCTCTCTGCCTCCAGAGCCCATGTTTTCATGGTATTGGGCTCCCTAACACCAGGTGTTCTGATGTTTCAGGTGAAGAGATTGTTTTCTGAAGGCTGCGTTGGAGGCTGTGACAGAGCACAGAGCCCTGTGGAGCTGATGGGGAGGCTTTCTCAATAACATGGCCCTTCGCCATTAGCCTTGCCATGACCACATTTTTCACCAGCGTCCCCCCCTGGATTCAAGATGCAAAGCAGGAGGAGGAAGTGGGCTGGAAACTAGTTCCCAGGCCTCGGGGCCGGGAGGCGGAGAGTCAAGTGAAGTGCCAATGTGAAATCTCGGGGACACCCTTCTCAAATGGGGAGAAGCTGAGGCCTCAGAGCCTCCCCCATCCAGAGCAGAGACCGTATAGCTGCCCTCAGCTGCACTGTGGCAAGGCGTTTGCCTCCAAGTACAAGCTGTATAGGTAGGTGATACTCCCATACCTCTTCCTGCCCTGAGGTTTCCGGAGGATGAAGCCAGAGAGACTCCACTGAGTGTGGAACTTTATCTGTGGCAGAAGAGTAGAGGTTAATTTGTCCCATAAGTGTACCCTGAACGTCAACCGTTTGAGGTCACACACTGAAAAATAATGGTGGTATTTTTTATTCAAACACTAGGATCTGATGGGTACAATATCAGATAGCCATGAACAAACTAGATAGAATTTTTTTTTTCAATACAGGTATACCTCATTGTATTGCACTTCACTTTATTGTACTTCTCGGATACTGCGTTTTTTACAAATTGAAGGTTTGTGGCAACTCCCAGTCAAGAAAGTTGGCCCAGTTTTCCAACAGCATTTGCTCACTTCATGTCTCTGTGTCATGTTTTGGTAATTCTCACAAAAAAAGATTATAGCTTGCTGAAGGCTCAGATGATAGCTAGCATTTTTTAGCAATAAAGTATTTTTTAATTAAGTATATACATTGGTTTTTTTAGACATAATGCTATTGCACACTTAATAGACTACAGTATAGTGTAAACATAACTTTTATATGCACTAGGAAACCAAAAAATTCATGTGACTCCTATTATTGTGATGTTCACTTTATCGCAGTGGTCTGGAACCAAACCTGCAATATCTCCGAGGTATGCCTGTGCTACTTTCCCCACCTATGTCAGGTAATGGTCAGAATATTAGCCCCAAATTAGGAATCAGTTTTAGAAGTTTAGAAGGAAAAGGAGACCCTCAGGTCCAATCTGTAAATTTTAAAGTGCAGGCTCAGAGTGGAGAAGTAACTTACCCAAGGTCTATAGCTTCTTAGGTCCTGCAGTGCCTCTTCTACTGAACTAGCATGCCACTCAGATGATTACTTATGTCTCTGTAGAGTCCCTGGTGTCCTCTGGGTTGGAAGATTGCCTGAAACTTCTAAGCCCAAGAACCCCTACTTAAAGTGAAATGGAATGTGAAAGCCCTGGTGTAAAGCAGATAATGACAGAGCAGCTTTGAAGGGAGGGGGGCCCGCTCGGACGTAATTTTGATTTTATCCTTGCCTTTCCATCAGAGGACCCTGAACATGCCCTTTACCAATAATGTAGACTTCCTGATGTACAGTCATTCATCTCTTGACTATTATTTATTGAGCTCCTGCCACATACCAGGCACAGTGTTCAGTGATACGGACAGAATAGTGAGCCAGACAGATGGGGGTGCTGGCCCTCCTTGAGTTTACTGTCTAATAGCAGGGACAGACAGTATATGAGTAAATACAAGAACAAGATGACCACAGAAAGCCTCAGTTCCTTATCTGGAAAACAGTTGATAGGAAGGAACTAAAACAGGTAACAGGGTAGCGTGTGGCCAGGATTGCCCTCATGACAGTTCTGTGGTCCTCAGGAATGCTTTGATTCTGTGTGCTCCTCTGTCTTAGGTGGATTCCAGTTGGGGCTGTCGTCTTAGACTTTCTTAGTGACAGTCTGAGTGTCAGTGGGAGGCTACAGGAAAGGTCCTGGGCCAGGAGACAGGAGCCTTGACTCCACCCTTAGTCACTGTATTTTAGGTGAATTACTAAACCTCTCTGGGCCTTAGTTTCCTCACCTTCAAAATGAGGGAAGTAGACTGTGGATCACTCAGCATCTCCCTCTCATACGTTTTCATGCCAGTTGTGTCACAGGAGGTTAATAGTAACCCTCATAGGTGTGAGCACTCACACATAGCATGAGGGTAATGGGTACGATTGATAAGAATCACTGGGTGCTGTGCTAGAGACAGCAGTGGCATACCTAAGTGAACCTGGGTCTCAAGAAGGTCTGTGTTTAAATTCAGCCTCTGCCACTTACTGACTGGTGGGTGGGGCTGCCCTGTGCTTCAGCCTCTTAGGGAGAACAAGGTTAATCACATAGCTCACACAGGGCTTGCAAAGCGTGGGACCCCCCAAAGTCTTGCTGAGTTGATTCTGAATGTACTACGGAGCTCTGGATTGCAGTTCCTGGATTCTGAGCTGCTTTCCAGCCAGAAAGGAGCAGGAGCAAACCAAGGGACACTGAGGTGCTGTATCACAAAAAAACATTTTTTAAAATGTTGCTGCTGTGCTCGCTTCGGCAGCACATATACTAAAATTAAATGTTGCTGCTTTGTGTGGCAAACAGTTTAAATGGTACCAGTGGACATGCAGTGAAAAATGAATTGTCACACTCGAAGCCACTATTCTCCTCCCCAAAGGCAGTTTCTTGTGTATCCTTGTTGACACATTCAAACGTGTATTCCCTTCCTTTTTTATTTTCACAGGGGATTGTATTACACACACTATACTGAACTTCCTTTTTTGACTTGGCTCCCTATATCTTCGGATATTGTTCCAGATCAGGAAGTTTAGATATATTTCATTCTCCCTTTATTGTGTCATTTAAATTTTTGTAAATACACTTTTTTTTGCAAAGGAAATGCATTCAAAATTCAAAAGGTATATAATGAAAATTCTCCATCACACCCATAAAAGCTGCCCATTTCTTCTCCCCATAGGTAGCCAATGTTGTCAGTTTCTTGTGTAGCCTTCCAGAAATATTTTAAGCTTATACAAGCAAACATACATATATCTTCCCTCTTTTCATATGTATAGTACCATTCCATAGGGACTGTTCTGTCTCATAGGTTTTTTCGACTTAAGTGTATCTAGGAGCTTGTTACCTGTGGTACATATAAAGCTGCCATTATTTTAAAAAGTTGAGTTGGGAATTCTCTGGTGGTCCAGTGGTTAGGACTCTGCGCTTTCACTGCTGAGGGCCCACGTTCGATCCCTGATCAGGGAACTAAGATCCCACAAGCCTCATGGCCAGAAAAATTTTAAAAAGTTGAGTCATTTTATGGACTTAGAATAACTTAATCAGTTCCCTATTGATGGACATTTAGATTGTTCCTGATTTTTTGCTACTAAAATCAGTGCTGCAAAGAATAGCAGTACATGTGATTTTGCAGGTGGTCAGGGATATCTGTAGAATACAGTTGGCATGGTATTCCATTCCATTGCATGGCTGTACCATAATTTTTGTGTCTAGTTGCCTGTTAGTGGACAACTCAGTTGTCTAGCCAGCCCTTGTGATCTCATTTCTTTCTCCTCTGTCCTCCATCCCTGTCTCCAGGCACATGGCCACTCACTCAGCCCAGAAACCCCACCAGTGCATGTACTGTGATAAGATGTTTCACCGCAAGGATCATCTGCGGAACCACCTGCAGACCCATGACCCCAACAAAGAGGCCCTCCACTGTTCTGAGTGCGGTAAGAATTACAATACGAAGCTGGGCTACCGGCGCCACCTGGCCATGCATGCCGCCAGCAGTGGTGACCTCAGCTGCAAGGTGTGCCTGCAGACCTTCGAGAGTACCCAGGCCCTGCTAGAGCACCTGAAGGCCCACTCACGCCGGGTAGCAGGTGGCGCCAAGGAGAAGAAGCACCCCTGTGACCACTGTGACCGGCGGTTCTATACTCGTAAGGATGTGCGGCGGCACCTGGTGGTCCACACAGGCCGGAAAGACTTCCTGTGCCAGTACTGTGCCCAGCGATTTGGCCGCAAAGACCACCTGACACGTCATGTCAAGAAGAGTCACTCGCAAGAGCTGCTTAAGATCAAGACAGAGCCAGTGGACATGTTAGGCCTACTCAGCTGCAGCTCCACAGTCAACGTGAAGGAAGAGCTGAGCCCTGTGCTGTGCATGGCCTCTCGGGACGTGATGGGGGCCAAGGCCTTCCCTGGCATGTTGCCCATGGGCATGTATGGTGCCCACATCCCTACCATGCCCAGTGCGGGCGTGCCACACTCCCTGGTGCACAACACGCTGCCCATGGGTATGAGCTACCCTCTGGAGTCCTCACCTATCTCTTCCCCAGCTCAGCTTCCTCCAAAATACCAGCTTGGATCTACCTCATACTTGCCCGACAAATTGCCCAAAGTGGAGGTGGATAGTTTTCTGGCGGAGCTTCCTGGAAGCCTGTCTCTCTCATCCGCTGAACCCCAGCCCGCCTCACCTCAGCCGGCGGCAGCTGCGGCCCTCCTAGATGAAGCACTGCTCACCAAGAGCCCCGCCAACCTCTCTGAGGCCCTCTGCGCTGCTAATGTGGACTTCTCCCACTTACTGGGCTTTCTTCCTCTCAACCTGCCCCCGTGTAACCCGCCCGGGGCCACAGGAGGCCTGGTCATGGGCTACTCCCAGGCCGAGGCGCAGCCCCTGCTCACCACTTTGCAAGCTCAGCCTCAAGATTCCCCGGGAGCTGGGGGACCGCTGAACTTTGGGCCTCTGCACTCCTTGCCTCCTGTCTTCACCTCTGGCCTGAGCACCACCACCCTGCCTCGTTTCCACCAGGCATTCCAGTAGCCCCAAGGAGGACCTCAGCTCAGTCTTGGCTCTGTCAGGGAGTCTCAGTATCTACCCCATATGCATCCCCCATGAAGGCAGCTGAGCTTTCAGAGCTGAGTTCAAAAAGAAAAAATTCCAGTATCTGTATGGAGCACTTGGTTTGGGGGCTTGGGCTCCAGGATCAGTTCCAGGAGGAGCCTTGAGCCCCAACCCCATGAAAAGATGTCATACAATAGGACTTCAGGTATTTTTACTTTTTTTTTTTTTTTTTTTTTTAATCTGAATCGGGAGCCACACCTAGCCCTCTCCCTCTCCAAAGCATCAGAACCTCCTTCTCTTTGGAGAAGGGAGAGGTCTCTTGGAGACACAGAGGGTTTTACTTTGGATGACCTCGAGAGAAATAGCCCAAGAAGCCCGTCTTCTGGTCCCAGCCTGCAGACCCCACAGCAGTTGGTTAGGCCCTGCTGCAGAGGGTCCATCGCCTGCTTCCAACCAACAGGCAGGAGAGAGGGCCTCTGTTCTTCCCCATCACCTCCATCCCTCCTGTCCTAGCACCTCCATTTTCAGTGTTTTCCAGCAACGGTACCGTTTACACAGTCGCCTCAGACACACCATTTCACCTCCCTTGCTGAGCTGTATAGCCTTAGAATGATTGCAGTGAACATTGTTTACACACCGTGAATCCATTCCCACCAGTCCATTCCAGTTGGCACCAACCGGAACCATTTGGTACCTGGTGTTAACTGGAGCCCTGTTTACAAGGCGGAGTCGGGTCTCACTGACTTCTCTTCACTTGAGGTCATATTTTTCCCCTGTGGGGAAATAAACTGACTTTGGACTGCTTCAGTCTCTGCCATCTTCCATGACTGTGTCTGTTCCTGCCTTCCTCGGCAGAGTCCACAGGAGACAGGCAAGAAGATTGGAGCAGTTTTCTCACAGGTCTGCAATTCTGTTTTTCTCCAAGTACATCATGACCCCCTCATCCTCCTTTTGAACTGGAGAGGGGAAGAAATGAAAGGCATGCCCACTTCCATCACCCCCTGCCCCAATTCTCTAATCCCCACCCTGAATGTCATGAGCTTTTATCATTAGTCTTGGAACGAGGGACTCCGGTTCTAGGCTGGTGTGGATAGCAAAGGAGAGGGAGAGACCTCATTTGTCTCTCTCCTGTCTCTTTTCCAGGAAGTTGTGGAATTGTTGGAAGAAGAGTTTTCAGAAAGTTAGGACTGGGCAGATAGTTGAGTCCTAATCTCTGGGTGTACATCATTGCCTCCCATACCAAACTTTTTTCTTCTCCAGTGTTCCTCCTCTCTCTTCCACTTTGCAGTCCCGTGGACTCAGGCCCACTGTGCCTAGGCTTCTCTGCTCTCCATCAAAGAACTTCCATCTTCCTTTTGTGGCCCCTCTCACTTTTGCCCCCAGTACTCAGCAAGTTTCTTGCAACAAATGATTAGTTCTTCTCTTCTGACTTGTGGGGCTCCCTGCCACAGACAGCACAGCTCTTGCCCCGCTGAACCCCATCCCTGCTTCATCTCAGTTCTGCATGGGCTTCGCTCTTCCCACTCGTGGAAGGGAGGCAGCTCAGGGACCACCAGTGTGGGGCCCTCTTGAGACACTTCCACTCTGATTCAGAAACACACTCCTACCTCTTTACTGTTAACTCCTACAGATGCAGCCAGCAGTTTCTGGGCGCTTTTCTCAGCAGGTGCCTCATACTGGCTTCTCCACTAGGGTTTCAGGACAAACTACCAAGGAACTGCCTCAGCCTCTTCCCAGTCCTCCCCCCCGCCCCTTCTGTCTAGAAATCACTTTGGTTTATCATCAGGAACTGAGCAGGTCCAAGACCCAGGCTTCTGCTTCAGCCCAGGCCAGTACTCTTCCTTTGAGGTGAAAGCCTTAAAATGTAGCTCCCTGGCCCTTGATTGGAAGCAATGTGGAGTGAATAAGCATGTTTTAATTTAGGCAGGCTAGTTTGGGATACCTTTTTTAAAAAAAAGACAACCAGATATAAAGGTGTCTGGCAAGATTAGAATCAGAGTAGGTGATTTGCTTCTAAAAATTAGTTTCAGTGAGTCCCAGGGACTAATTAAGGTTTACTTTTAAAAGCGTCCCCTTGGTACGCAGCCACCTCCTGCATGCTGTGCATGTTATTGGGACTCGTATATAGGAAATGGTATGTGAGGATCCAAACAGGACTCTGCTGCCATTCTCCTTGTCGTCTCTGATCTTCATCACTAGACCCAGCAACCCTCACCCCTCCCTGCCACCTTCCCTGCACCTTTCGGTTACAGAGGCAAATGGGCCTCTGGCCACAGAATATAAAGTCTTGGGCTGTTAGAAGAGTCCCCTCCTCTTTGCCTGCTCTTTCCTGTCCCTTCCTTGAATACTCTCCCCCATTAGTGATGCTGGGAAACTCATAGGACAGGCAAAGCAACTATTTAAAACCTTGTAACTGGGGCCTTGCCCCTCCTCCCCTCACTTCTTCCTTCCATCCTGTTCCTCTTTTCTTCTTCCTTCAATGCCCTTCCCACCCACAAGGAATTTTCCTATCACTGTGAACTTTGCTGGTGCAGAGGAACATCTGCCTTCACCTTTTTTTTTTTTTTTTTGGGCCATAGACACCCAGCCATTTCTTAAACCTCCCCAAAATTTAAAAAAAAGGAAAAAAAAGAGTCCATATTGGCCTGGTTGTTCAAAGGATAAGAATAGCTTTATCCTACTCAGTACCAAACCCACTTCATACCCTTACTGAGGCCATGAGAGCCTAGGGGTTTCTGCCCAGGACGGGAGCCATGGCATGTTGGCAGAGACCAAACGGGGACCAGGAAAAGGGGTGATGTTCCCTTCCCCCACCACCTCCAACCTCTGTCAGCATGAGCTGCCCTGAACAGTGGCAGGCAACTCCCCCTCTGCACAGTAGCTGGTCAGGGTTGAGTGCAGTCCTGGGGGCCAGGGGATAGCATGCCCAGTTGTGTCAGCTCAGAGGATCTGTGCACATCTTAGGTAAGAGGTAGGGAAAGGAATAACAATGAGTTTTTTTCCCTCACCCTTTTACAATGGCATTTTGTTAATGGAAATCTGGGAAGCAGGTGTGATTACTTCTTTTGCTCGTAGATATTGTCCTAAGTTGAAATGCTCTCACTGCCCTAAACTTTCCCCTAGTAGCCCTTTAAGTCCCTACCCCCCTTCTTTTTGGTAGCTGTTTTCTCCACCCCTCTCTCCACCTCCTCTCTTATCTAGGAGCTGTTTTTAAGCACGATTTTTTTTTTAACAGTTTATATTGTACAGGATCAATATTTTGCTTTTTAACAAGGATATTTATGTAATAAGAAACTTTGCCTTAGGCAGGTGTTGGCCAGAAAAGTCCAGATTCCTCTGGGACCCCACCCTGGCCTCTCCTGGAACTCTGAACCTGCTGTGGAAGGAATTGGCTGTAACCTCACCACTGGAGAGTAGGGTCTGTGGCGAGGGAAAGGGGTGTACTGGTTTTGACAGGAGAAGGATCCACCATCATAATCTAGTGCCTCTATGGAGGGGTTTGGAAGAAGCGTTCCAGTTCAGTTTCTTTGGATGTAAGCTTGCTTCCTTAGCGGATTCTCCCCATAGTGCACCTCTCCACCTCCTACTATTCGGCACTAGAACTCCTGAAACACCACTTCTCATACACCTCCCTCCCTCCTTCCCAGTGGTCAAGGCTTTAGAGCCACTCTTTCATAACGCCAGATTATTTAAAGAGAAAAATACAAGACAAAACCTAGCACTTTGTACACACAGTGAATAACCTCTTGGAGTATTTTTGGCTTTATATAAAACAAGGTTTTTAATTGTAAAATATAAGTGCCATTAGAAAATGCACAGGGCCTATCTTTCTTAAAGTAGATTTTTCAATGTTTTGCAGAATTACATTTTCAAAAAAAAGTTTTTATAATGAAGTTGTTTATTAAAAACTTCTGAATGATGTGTTTGGAAGTTGTGAACCTGTTTGATTGGAAAGGGGTAGGAGAGAGCCTGAAGAAGAATTGGAATCCAGACATCTTTAGCATCCAAGGGGATGATGAGTATAGGGCAGACAGTAACAACCCTTCACATTAGCACCTACAAACTTTGCACTTTGAAATTAAAGATCTTTGAGGTAAGTGGCATCATGCCACCACTTAATAAATCTTGGGTGCAAGAGTCAGAAAAACCAAATTGGCTTAAACGGTGAAATTTCATGTCACTGAAAATGCCAGATGGAGTGCAGTCTTGAGGTTAGTATTGATCCAGCAACTCAAACATGGTTGGCCTTAGCATTCCTGTTTTTGCCCTATCTTGTGCAGTTGTGACTTCATCCTCCAGCCCTTCAAAATGGTTTGTCCCTTTGTGTAGGAGAAGAATGCTGCCATAATTCCAATCATTTTCACACAGTGCTGACCACAAATGGAGAGGGACCCTTTCTGGGCTCTCAAAGGAGAGAGGAGTCCTTTATTCACGGAAGCCTCAGTAAGCGTCTCCTGTCTCATTGGCCATGATGGCATTCTGTGCCATCCCAAAACCAGTCACTATAGGCCAGTGATGACAAGGCTGAGACAAGGGTTGGAGTAGTTTCTCAAAGGAAATTTGGGGTGCTGTTAGGATGAGGAATGGATGCTGGTTGTCCAAGAAAAAAATGTCATCCATTGCCCAAGGTGCACAGCTGGTAAGTGACAGACCTAGGACCTAACCTTGACCACACTTGTGCCTACCCATTTGGTTCAGACAGACTCTTGAAAGGCTATTATGGCTTCACCTGATGTTGCTTGGCCAGTCTCCAGTGAAGGTAGTCATCACTATTCTGGGCCCCATCCCTTGTACTGAGATCCTCCTGTCCAGGGCTCAGACCGAGCTTGCTTTTCTGTGGTCTGGAGCCAGTGTTCATAGCCAAGCAGTGCAAATCACTCCAGAGACCAGCCCAAGAGTTTATGGGACGTTAAGTGTTAATGTGTGTAACAGGTGCTTTACGTACAAAGGCAGTGGGCTGGCTCTTCATCTCTTTGGCCTTCTGTTTACTTGACTAACTGTCCACCCCAGTGGGTCGGATCCCTGCTAGGGCCCCAAGAGAATCCACCTTGCCCTCTAGGGGATGCATACCCAGGAGTGGGTCTGGGGGCTCAAAGCTATCTTTTCCATTGGATGGGAGGAAGCTGAAGGCCTTCTGGAGGAGGTGGCAAGGACTTCCAGGTGAGCGGGTGGGGTATTGGGTGTATTGACCTCCATGGGCCACAAGTGTGGGAGCTGAGATCACAGGAGTGCAGGTGCACTTGCAGGATCAGGGCTGCAGGGGCTGGTCCATCCAGGCTCTTAACTATCTGTGCACAGACCCTGCACTTCAGACTAGAGTTCACATTTATGAAATGTCTGGAGCAGAGAAAGGGGTAGCCCCTAGGCCTAGGACGAGGTGAAGCCATGTCCACCCTTCAGCCTGTCAGCCCAGGAAGATCCAGCTCGTTCAGGGAAACCAGGCAGAGGCCCACTTGCTTCCTGGTTGGCAGCATTTGGGACCTTCCCTTGCCCCTAGATCCTTCTACTCAGACCTTGTTTCTTCCTTTTTCCAGAAATATTTTGAGCACCTCCGTGTGCCTGACAATTACTATGCAAGTTTCAGTCTAGTCAGCCTCTGCAAGGGATATCTCTTCAGTCCTCTGCATACGCCTGAGTAATTTATCCTGTGAAAGCTGCCCCAAAGCCACAGCCGAGTGTGGGCACCAGCCGACTCCCACCTGTCCACCGCAGATGGGGGGAACAGTAATTGCCTGGCGTGGTGGCTGTGGGGTTGGGCCTGATCGTGGGCGCCTGCTCAGAGCTGTTCGCTGCTTGGTACACCCCTGCACTTCACCCCATTTCCACCGCCGACTCCCAGTTCTGTCTGGGCGCCCGCAGTCGCATCCCCACCGGGCAGCCCCCTGCCACTCCACCAGTCGCCTAGTCTCAAGACAGCCGGGGAACCCTTGCGAATCACATCCGGAAAAGGGTGGGGGCGCAAGGGGCGGGGCGAGCCCTGTAGGAGAAAATCGGGCCTCCCTGCCTACTACCCGCGGTCCCGCTGGGGTCGCTGCCAGCCACCCAGCCGCCCCTCTCGCTGAACCCGCAGTGTCGCCCGCGCGCCCCGAGCCCCTCCAGGCCAGAGGCTCCCGCAGGTGATGGCGGACGAGGGTGCGGGGGGCCTGGAAACCGCCGCGCGCCCGGTCACCGCGTCTGGGGCCCAAGAGGCTGGGGGTCGCGGGTATCCCGACCCCGCAGCCCGCCCAGGGACCGCCCTGCCTGCCCCGGAGGGCCGGGAAGCGGCCTCCGCGGCCACTGGCCTGAGCCCAGAAAACGGTCTTTTCGGGGACGGGGCCCGAGAAACCTGTGGCGCAGAAGGGTGGGAGGCTCGGGCTGGAGCCGGCGAGAAGGCAGAGGAAGTGACGACTGGGGAGGGCGCCATCTTCATGGAGGAGGCGGAGCGGGAGGTGGGGAAGCAGCATGTGGGAGAGGAGATGGAGGTGGCCGAGAAGCTGGTGCAGGGGGAGAAGCTGGAGGTGGGAGCGGAGGCGCAGCAAGGCCCGGGGCCCCTGAACTTTGGTGGCCCAGTTGTGGACCCGCTGGAAGCCATCCAGTGGGAGCTGGAGGCCGTGAGTGCCCAGGCGGACAGGGCCTACCTGCGCCTGGAGCGCAGGTTTGGGCGCATGCACCGGTTGCACCTAGCCCGAAGGAGCTTCATCCTCCAGAATATTCCTGGCTTCTGGGTCACCGCCTTCCTGAACCACCCGCAGCTGTCAGGCATGATCAGCCCCCGAGGCGAAGACATGCTCTGCTACCTGATGAATTTGGAGGTGAGGGAGCACAGGCACGCCAGGACGGGCTGCAAGTTCAAGTTCAGTTTTTGGAGTAACCCCTACTTCCGGAACAAGGTGATAGTGAAGAAGTATGAGTGCAGATCCTCAGGCCGGGTGGTGTCAATCGCAAGTCGCATTCGCTGGCACTGGGGCCAGGAACCTCCAACTCTGGTACACAGGAACCGGGACACCGTCCGCAGCTTCTTCAGCTGGTTCTCACAGCACAGCCTCGCGGAGCCCGACAGGGTTACCCAGATTATTAAAGAGGACCTGTGGCCCAACCCCCTGCAGTACTACCTGCTCTGGGATAGGCCCCACAGAGCCAGGCAAGGCCTAGCAAGGTGGCCCACAGAGGCCCCTCCTAGGCCCTATGGGTTCCAGTCTCGCTAAGTCCTGCCCTGGGACCTGGCCCCTACGCAAGACTCCTTTCTGCCTCCTGGGGACCTGTGCTTAGGCCAGCCATGGCACTCTGCTGTCTGCTTTCTGTTCCATGTACTCTGAGCCCTTTGGACTTCAGTGGACTCAGCTCCGAGATTGTGGCCTTCATGGCCACGCTCTTCTGTTTCCACGTAGGCTCCATGCATCACATGACTGTCACATGCCACAGTGTCTACCCAAGCACCCAGCACTGTGGACAGGTACTACCATCATCTTCATGGCCTGGACCTGTCTGATCATGGCCTTCCACCCATTTTTTACATGTGCACCCACAGGTCATCACTAGGAGGACCAGTGCCTCTTTGAGGCCTACTCCTTCAAGGCCACAGCATGCCGGGCTTCATATTTATGCTGACCCCACACCTGTCTGTGGCATGCTGAGTCTTGTCACCCAAGAGGAAGTGGGTGCACTTGCTCAGCCAGACTTGGACATTCCAGGACCTCAGGACCACAGGCCAGGCTAGTGGACTGTTGGGCATCTAGCAGAATGGGCATGGGGTGAGGTCAAGGACATGAAGCAGTGGGCAATGCATTCTTTGTGATCACACTGCTCTTCTTACCCCTGTGCGGGTCCTACATCCCGACCTGCTACTGACTTGTGACGGTCTGTGTCCTACCTGTGTCTGGTCATCGCCCTTCTCGTGAGTTTCACCCACGTTGCCAGCGACCTTGTTGCCTGCTCCCAGGTCTATAAGGACCTCAAGAACTGCCTGTGAACCCAGGTGGGCCACCTGCCAATGCACAAGAGTTCCCAAACCCCCAGGAACTCTGCCACACTGGCATATCTGGGCATGCACTTAAGGCAGGGGCAGTAATGGGGTCCCTTCCAGAAGCCTACCTTCCTGAGCACCAGTCACTGGACTCACACAGAACCCAACTCCACTGTCTCCACTTGTTTTTAGGCTGCCAGCATGGGGGCGCTGGAGAGGGGGTGTTTCTGGTCATGAGGCCTTTCTCCACCTGCTGAGATCTCACATGTTTCTTTTTATTTTCTCTAAAGTGATAGCTCAGAAACAAAATAACTGAAGAAGTAGGGTTTTTTACAAACAGCTGAGGAGACAGGCTTTCTTGTTGAATTTGCCTCTCTGATTGTCTCCAGAGAGGGAGGGTTGTCCTGTAGCTTGGCGGAGCTCTCTTTGCCCCCTCTGCTCCAGTGCCCTGCCCCCCTCAGCAAGGGGGGACAGCACAGGGCCCCTGAACAGAGACACCAGGAGCTCTGGGCCCGCAGGGAAAGCACATTGTTTTGTTTCGTGCTGTGTTCTTGGAGACTAACTTTAGCTCCAACTCTACTTTCTTCTCCTTTCGCCGGGTCCAAACCCTCATGGGATCCTGTTGGTACAGGAACTTAGCTGTGTCCCTCTCCTAAGACCCCCTAAGACAGTTTTCTGGGGCTGTCTCCATCTCATTTTGGGGGAGTGACCATACCCAGGCCCCTTCCCATGGAAGGCCTTGTCTTCTGCTCCCGAGGACCTGGGGAGGCCTTGACACAAAATAAAGGGGGGGGGGGGCTGCTCTCGGCAGGGGAGTGCAAGAGAAGTTGGAGCCAGCTGGGAAGACAGGGATGGAGGAGGGCCTGCGAGGTGCAGGGAGGGGAGCCCCCGAATCTTCCTAACTTTTTTGATTCACCAGTTGATCTTTTAAGTTTTAAAAAATTTTTTCCTTTTATTTTTTTAAATTTATTTTTATTTGATTATTCCAGTTTCTAAAAATTTTGATGGTCAACCCTATTGAGGAAATTTGTAGATTTTTTTTTAAACATCTTTATTGCAGTATGATTGCTTTACAATGGTGTGTTAGTTTCTGCTTTATAACAAAGTGAATCAGCTATACATATACATATATCCCCATATCTCCTCCCTCTTGTGCCTCCCTCCCACCCTCCCTATCCCACCCCTCTAGGTGGTCACAAAGCACCGAGCTGATCTCCCTGTGCTATGCAGCTGCTTCCCACTAGCTATCTAGTGGGATATATATGTCCATGCCACTCTCTCACTTCGTCCCAGCTTACCATTCCCACTCCCCATGTCCTCAAGTCCATTCTTTACGTCTGCGTGTAGATTTTTTTTTTAATTAATTTTTTATTGGAGTATGGTTGCTTTACAATGTTGTGTTAGCCTCCACTGCACAACAAAATGAATCAGCCATACACATACAGCTATCCCCTCCCTTTTGGACTTCCCTCCCATTTAGGTTACCACGGTGCATCAGGTAGAGTTCCCTGTGCTATACTGTGTGTTCCCATCAGTTGTCTATTTTATACATAGTATCAATAATGTATATGTGTCAATCCCAGTCTCCCAATTCCTCCCACCCCACCCCTTTCCCCCTTGGTATCCATACATTTGTTCTCTACGTCTGTGTCTATTTCTGCTTTGCAGATAAGATCATCTATACCATTTTTCTAGATTCCACATATATGCGTTATTATACGATATTTGCTTTTCCCTTTCTGACTTACTTTACTTTGTATGACACTCTCTAGGTCCATCCATGACTCTACAAATGATCCATTTTTATTCCTTTTTATGGCTGAGTAATATTCCATTGTATATATGTACCACATCTTTATCCATTCCTCTGTTGATGGACATTTAGGTTGCTTCCATGTCCTGGCTATTGTAAATAGTGCTTCAGTGACCATTGGGATGCAAGTGTTTTTTTGAATTATGGTTTTCTCTGGGTATATGCCCAGTAGTAAGATTGTTGGGTCATATGGTAGTTCTATTTTTAGTTCTTTAAGGAACCTCCATACTGTTTTCCATAGTGGCTGTATCAATTTACATTCCTGCCAACAGTGTATGTGGGTTCCCTTTTCTCCACACCCTCTCCAGCATTTATTGTTTGTAGATTTTTTAAAATAAATTTTAATTAATTAATTAATTTTTGGCTGTGTTGGGTCTTCGTTGCTATGCGCAGGCTTTCTCTAGTTGCAGCGAGTGGGGGCTACTCTTCGTTGTGGTGTGCGGGCTTCTCATTGCAGTGGCTTCTCTTGTTGCAGAGCGTGGGCTTAGTTGCTCTGTGGCATGTGGGATCTTCCCGGACCAGGGCTGGAACCTGTGTCCCCTGCATTGGCAGGTGGATTCTTAACCACTGCACCACTGGGGAAGCCCTGTTTGTAGATTTTTTGATGATGGCTGTTCTGACCGGTGTGAGGTGATACCTCACTGTAGTTTTGATTTGCATTTCTCTAATAATTAGTGATGTTGAGCATCTTTTCATGTGTTTGTTGTTAGGTCTTCTGCCCATTTTTTGATTGGGTTGTTTGCTTTTTTGATGTTGAGCTGCATGCGCTGCTTGTATATTTTGGAGATTAATCCTTTGTCAGTTGCTTTGTTTGCAAATATTTTCTCCCATTCTGAGGGTTGTCTTTTCATCTTGTTTATGGTTTCCTTTGCTGTGCAAAAGCTTTTAAGTTTCATTAGGTCCCATTTGTTTATTTTTTTATTTTTTCTTCATATTTTATTATTTATTTATTTATTTATTTATTTTTTGGCTGTGTTGGGTCTTAGTTTCTGTGCGAGGGCTTTCTCTAGTTGTGGCAAGCGGGGGCCACTCTTCATCGCGGTGTGTGGGCCTCTCACTATCGCGGCCTCTCTTGTTGCGGAGCACAGGCTCCAGATGCGCAGGCTCAGTAATTGTGGCTCACGGGCCTAGTTGCTCCGCGGCATGTGGGATCTTCCCAGACCAGGGCTCGAACCCGTGTCCCCTGCATTGGCAGGCAGATTCTCAACGACTGCGCCACCAGGGAAGCCCTATTTTTGTTTTAATTTTCATTACTCTAGGAGGTGGGTCAAAAAAGATGTTGCTGTGATTTATGTTGAAGAGTGTTCTGCCTGTGTTTTCCTCTAAGAGTTTTATAGTGTCTGGTCTTACATTTAGATCTTTAACCCATTTTGAGTTTATTTTTGCGTATGGTGTTAGGGAGTGTTCTAATTTCATTTTTTTTACATGTAGCTCTCCAGTTTTCCCAGCACCACTTATTGAAGAGGCTGTCTTTTCTCCACTGTATATTTTTGCCTCCTTTGTCATAGATTAGGTGACCATAGGTGTGTGGGTTTATCTCTGGGCTTTCTTTTTTTTTTTAATTAATTAATTTTTATTTTTGGCTGCGTTGAGTCCTTGTTGCTGCGTGCGGGCTTTCTTTTAGTTGCGGTTAGTGGGGGCTACTCTTCGTTGCGGTGCGTGGGCTTCTCATTGTGGTGGCTTCTCTTGTTGCGGAGCACAGGCTCTAGGCGCGTGGGCTTCAGTAGTTGTGGCATATGGGCTCTAGAGTGCAGGCTCAGTAGTTGTGGCACACGGGCTCTAGAGCACAGGCTCAGTAGTTGTGGCGCACAGGCTTAGTTGCTCCGTGGCATGTGGGATCTTCCCAGACCAGGGCTTGAACCCATGTCCCCTGCATTGGCAGGCAGATTCTTAACCGCTGCGCCACCAGGGAAGCCCCTATCTCTGGGCTTTGTTCTAATTCTGTGAAAGATGACATTGGTAATTTGATAGGGATTGCAATGAATCTGTAGATTGCTTTGGGTAGTATAGTCATTTTCACAGTATTGATTTTTCCAATCCAAGAATATGGTATATCTTTCCATCTGTTTGTGTCGTCTTTGATTTCTTTCAAGAGTGTCTTATAGTTTTCTGCATACAGGTCTTTTGCCTCCTTAGGTAGGTTTATTCCTAGGTATTTTATTCTTTTTGTTGCAGGGGTAAATGGGATTGTTTCCTTAATTTCTCTTTCTGCCCTTTCATTGTTAGTGTACAGGAATGCAAGAGATTTGTGTGTATTAATTTTGTATCCTGCAACTTTACCAAATTCATTGATTAGCTCTAGTAGTTTTCTGGTGACATCTTTTTAAATTAGAAGAACTCGTAACAGAACACTACAATTTTAGAGGTTCCCTCAATCCAGGTGTGACTTTGGGTATGTAGAAAGTTAATGCTCTGTTTTTCATTTCGCTGCTTTGTTTGTTTTTGTTTTGTTTTGTTTTGGTCGTGCGGTATGCAGGATCTTAGTTCCCCAACCAGGGATCGAACCCATGCCCCCTGCAGTGGAAGCGTGGAGTCCTAACCACTGGACCACCAGGGAAGTCCCTCATTTTGCTGCTTTTAAGTCAGCCCCGATGCATCCCCTTCTCCATTTCCATCCACTGGGGAAATTGAGCTGTCCAGGCCTGCTTGTTGCTTTTAGCTGAGAACATTTACCAGGAATATCAGTGTAATTTTTCTACACCATTTGGAAACTTATGTGGCTATTCATGATTGTTATTAAGTTGTTGTGGCTGTTAATATAACCCTGAACTTAGAAGTAGTTTGAATAAGGTTGTTTTGTAGAACTTAAGACTAGAAATTGTTACCATATTCTGTGAGGATAACCTCCAAAAAGAAATCTGTAACTCTGATGGTCTTGATGACCTGTGTCCCAGTGGTGGTGTTGTAATGACATCGCTGTAACTGACGTCACTGCTTCTAGACAGAGAAACAGTCATGAGGTGGCTTTGTCCAGTCAGAAGAGGATTCATGGCACTTTGTCTTCCCTTGCGTGATGAAAAAATAAAAACTTTTCAGTCTGGGGGGAAAAAAACCACCTCAGATCATGTTACTCCCCCATCCAAAACCCTCCATTGGCAGAAAAAAAATCCTAATTCCTTATTGTGGCTGACAGATTCCAGCATTTTCTGGTCCCTGCCAACATCTCCCCTCGATCTCCCTTCACTTCCCCCATGCTCGCCTCTAAGCTGCTCCTTAAACACACTAAGCACATTCCGACCTTGGGGGTTTCGCACTTGCTTTTCTGGCCCCCAAACGCTTCTCCCGAGGCCCTTCCTGGCCAGCCTGTCTAAAGTCATTCTCTGCCCCTCGGCATTGCTTCTCCCCTTCTCTTCCTGATTGCCTCCGTGGCACGTGTAACTCTGAAGTGACCTTCGTTTTCTTCTTTTCCTCTCCCATCTAACATGTGTCAGGAGGACAGGGACCTCTTCAGTCTGCTGCTTTGCCCCACGTGCACCTCAAAAATTACTTGTGTGAAATGAATGACTTTAGCCAAATGTGTCAGAGTATTGCGCTCTGCCCTGCCAACATGGTTGCTGCCCAAAGGATTTCAGTTGGGCAGAGAAGTGTGGGGACGATGAAGGGTAACCATGTAATTTGTCTTTAGCTAGAACACATCTGGGAGTGAAAGGGACGCTACTAATAATTACACCAGGACAAGAGGCCTAACTGGTACATAACAGTCACCCCAAAGAGACAGAACCCAGCTAAGTCCAGCTTGGCATACAGCTCTTCCCAGCTGTGTATGATGTGGGATCAGAGGGTGGAGACTTCTCTGAAGCCAGGACGCTGGAGCTGGGCTTTGAAAAATGAGCGGTAGTTTAAGAAAGTGGGCCTGAAAAAGGAAATTCCTGACAGAGCAAACAGTGTGACCAGAGGCGCTGGGATAGAAAATGCATGATGTGTTTAGGGCACAACATGTGCCCTGCGTGTGGCTGCTTGGAAGAGGCAAGGCTAGATGGGTAGGTTCAGGCCATTTTCTGGAAATAGGACCTCTGAATGCAAAGCCAAAGCATTGTCTGTGGATAGTGGCGAGGGGTATCAGATGTGGTTCAGAGGTGGGAGAGCTCATGGGGCAGCTGGAGGCAAGGCAGGGGTCAGTGTCTGCAACTCCCGCTCTCCAGTACCTTCAGTTTGAATCTTTTCCATCTGTCCAGGCTGCAGCTCTTCCAGGAAGCCCTCCATGATTGCCCTAGCCCACAACAATCTCTGCCACCTTCCAAGTAGACTGAGAACCCAAAATTGGCACACCAGTGCCTGGCTGGGCTGCACCCTCTGGGGTTCTCTTTTGTGCTAAACACCTGTCCCAGATGCTCCCAGGGGAATCAGGGTGAGCCTGAAGTGGAGGCAGCCTGGCGATCCTGGAAGCCAGTGCCCCATGTGGTTTGCCTGCCCTGCGCCTTGTGTTTGGCAGGTGCACTTTGGCTCCTGCAGCCCAAGTTGGGGCCCAGCTGCATCCTACACGTCCTTAGGCCTTCGACAGTGGTGCTTGCCCAGACAGGTGCTCACTTGATCTTTCTGCTGCATGGCCAACAGCACACTTCCTTCATGCCGTGACTGGCTTCGGCAACTGTGGGTCTTGGCGCTCTTCTGGGGCCTGAGTCTCGTCCTCAGAACCCACTCCTGCTTGCTCATTTATTCGGGTCCTGAGTCATTTGTTTATCCACACCTCTTAGTGTCCTCTGTACCGGGCATTGGGGGCACAAGATGACTCTATTCAGGTTTCTGCCCTCAGTGAGCTCAAGAGCCTGAAAACAGTGATAATAACCCCTGACATTTAGTGAACACCTACTGTGTACAGGGAGCTCACATGGATACAGCAGCCAGAGTGGTTCTTTAAACCTCCGTCGGGTCATGTCTTTCCTCTGCTCCAAACCCTCCAAAGGCTCCAATCGCGCACAAGAGGGAAAGCCAACGTGCTCCTCGTGGCCTGCAAGACCCTCAAGATATGACCTTATCACCTCTCCAACTTCATCTCCTACACCTCTCCCTCCAGATCGCTTTCCAGTGACACCAAACTCCTGTTAGTCTTCAAACCTGGCTCAAAACTTTGCTTGCACTTCCCTCACCTGGAACCTTCTTCTCCTGATACCTGCACGGCTGACTCCTCGATTCATTAAGGTTTCTCAGCTCATCTGTTACAGTTTCACCTCCTGAGGGAGGCCGTCTGTGACCACCCTTTCCGAAAAACACCCTGACACTCTTCCTCCCGGTTCTCTGATTTGGATTTTGTTATAGCACTGACAACCCCTTACGTTAGATTGCATATTGATTTATTGATCTGCCGTTTCCTCTGCACTCATGGGGACTTTGTCTTATTCACTGCTGAATACCCCTCACCTAGAATAGCACCTGGCACAGTTGGGGGCTCAGGAACTCTTTGACGAATGAATGCTTCACACCCTCGAGGTTCAGGAGGCTCTCACAGGTGGGCAAGGGGAAGATGACCTCTAAGGATAGGAACTCTGTATGGCCCGAGGCAGCCATTTTCCAGGCACTCTCTGGAGTTGAGGTGATGTCTCTGGGCCCATTCCTGGTCCCTCCTACAGAGATATGGCCGCCTGGCTTACACATGTTCCAAGGGTGGAGGAAGGAGTTCAGGGCCAGGAGGGTCTTCCTGCTCTGGTGTGACAGACACGAGCCTGTGCTCTCAGAGGTCTGCCCTGTTCTGTTGTCCTGGGAAGGAACTTTGGACAAGTTCTTTTCAATCAGAAAGAATCTGTCTAGAAACTATAGCAATTAGTTGTTACCTATAACCGCCCTGATTACAGCTTAGGGGACTTTGATATTTTCTTCCAAGGACATGATTTCAGCACAGAAATTCAAGTATCTCTGATATCCGCTTGCCCTTGCTTAGCAGGAGAACTAAATGCTAACTTGGGCCAGTGAACTTTGAGGCTCCCACCTCACAGTGAACTTTGAGGCTCCCACCATCAGAGCTGACTCAGGACCTCAAGGGCAGGGGCTGGGGTGGAGCAGGCAGTAGCCAGAAGGCTGATAGGCCGGCATGCTCTTGATTCCCCACTGTGTGGCCTTGGACACATCTTTTCATGGCTCTCAGCCCCAGTTTCTCACCTAAAGGAAAACTTGGAAATTCATTAGCGGGAGGAAAAAGTCCCTTCAGGTGTCTCCCCCTCCCCATAAGCCTCCAGCCCTCCAGGTGGCCGGCTCAGTGACAATGCTTTTGGTTGCATCTAACAGAAACTCTAATTGACTTAAACGAGATTTTTTCCCCTTACGTGAACATCCAGAGGTCAGATGGGCTTTGGGGCTGTTTGATTCAGCAGCTCAATGATGTCTTCAAAGACTTGGGCCTCCTTCTCTGATCTGCCATCCTTCCTGTTGGTTCCATTCTCGGGTTGGTACCAAGATGGTAGCAGTAGTTCCAAGGGTAACTTTGGGATATGGCGACTCCAGAGAAGGCAGATTGTGTCTTCCCATGACTTGCTTAAAATGGAAGAAAACTTTCCCAGAAGCCACTTTAGACTTTCTGGGTTCTGCATCTAATCGGCTAGAACTGGGTAACATGTCTGCTCTTGAATCAGTTATTGGTGAGGGGGAGCATGGTACCGTGACTTGCTTGGACCAAACGTCAGGGGTAAAATGGATGTCTGTCCACAGTGTCCAGTGGGATGGTTAAGACTGTCATCTCTAGGAGCTACAGTTATAATTCAGCTCTCCTGTGGGACCCCTTAGATGGCACTTTCACCCTGCAGTGGCCCTCAGGGTTAGAGGGGGCTGACTTCTGGGCTAGCACAAGTTCAATTGCACAGTTTCTGGGCCTAGAGCGTTCTTAGGTGCAGCCAAGTCACTGCCAAACTTAGATTGCTAGGAATTAGGCCCTTTAGACTCACCATTCGTGGGTGAGGAGGGAGTAACTGATTGAGCAGCTACCGTGAGTGATCCTTTCATGTAACAGGACTCACACAGCCCTTCACAGAGACCCCGTGATCTTACAGGTTAAAAAAGGGAGCAGCAGAGACTTCTGTTTTTAGCCAAGATGAAATAACAGGTAAGATTTATCCTCGCACCTGAAACTACCAGAAAAACTAAACAAAATACATGAAACAGTGGTTTACAAGGCTTTGGACATTGATCAATAAAGGACAGTAATCCCAGACAGATGGGAAACAAGTGAGGTAAGGCCTGTGACTGCCTAGCTCACTGCCTTGAGAGAGTTTTCAGGCTGCAGCATAAGGAGGGGGACTGAAGTAGAGCCGAGTGCACTCCCTGGGATGGTGCTGAGAGTCTGGAGACCAACGTAACAAGAGTTCAGAAATGGCCAAAAGATCTGAATGGACATTTTTCCAAAGAAGACAAACAGATGGCCAACAGGTACATGAAAAGATGCTCAATATCATTAATCATCAGGAAAATGCAAGTCAAAAACCACAATGAGATATCACTTCACACCTGTTAGAATGGCTATTATCAAAAAGACAAGAAGTATTGGTGAGGATGTGGAGAAAAGGGAAACTTTGTGCACTCTTGGTAGGAATGTAAATTGGTGCAGCCACTATGGAAAACAATATGGAGGTTCCTCAAAAAATGAAAAATAGAACTACCATATGATCCAGCAGTTCTACTTCTGGGTATTTATCCAAAGAAAATGAAAACAATAACTCAAAAAGATGCACCCCTATGTTCCCTGCAGCATTATTTACAATAGCCAAGATATGGAAACAACCTAAGTGTCCATCGATGGATGAAGAGATGAAGAAATTGTGGTATATATACACAATGGAATATTATCCAGCCATAAAAAATGAAATCTCACCATTTGCAACAATATGGTTGGACACTGAGGACATTATGCTAAGTGAAATAAGTCAGAGAAAGACAAATACCATATGATCTCTCTTGTAGGTGGAATCTAAAAAAAGAAAAACAAACTCATAAATACAGAGAACAGATTGGTGGTTGCCAGAGGTGCAGGGGGTGGGAGAAATGGGTAAAGGGGATTAAAAGGTAAAAAGAAAAAGGGGGAGAGAAGGGGAGGGGGGACGAGAGAGAGAGAGAGTTCGTCAGAGAGAATACCCGAGAGCCAGAGAGAGCTGCACAAGGAGAAACACCTGGAGATCTGCATAGGGTCCCCTGAAGTATTCATTAGCATACTGATCAGCACAAGTGTGCGAGGAAACCACCTGAGGCCAAGTAAAGAACCAACAGGAAGAATGGGAAGGGAATAGTCCTTAGTGCTCACATGAGTGGGGAATAGTGTCTATTCCCACCAGCCATGGCACTGGGGAGAATGTCATGGTATATACGGGAGAATACTCAGAAAGGTCTTGCCTCGGTAGTGGCCAATAATTAGCCCTAGAAAAAGCACTGCTCTGGAATTGCCTAAAAAAAATCTATGAGTAAGACCCAAAAGGATTAAACTGTTTCCAAGTAACTTAACTGTCCCAGAACAAAGCTCAAGAGGATTTACAGGATTACAAAAATATCCAGCCCTTAACAAGGTGAAACTCACAACATCTGGCATTCAATCAAAGACCATCAAGCCTATAAAGTGGCAGGCAATATGATCCACAATGAGGAAAATAAGCATTCAAAACCAACCCACAACTGAAATAGATGTTAAAATGAGCAGAGAGAGGCTTCCCTCGTGGCGCAGTGGTTAAGAATCCGCCTACCAATATGGGACACGGGTTCAGAGTAACCCTAAGCTAACACAAGCCACAACTAAGACCTAGTGCAGCCAAAATAAATAAATATTTTAAAATAATAAGAAAAATTTAAAAAATTTTTAAAATGGGTCAAGGACCTAAATAGACATTTCTCCAAAGAAGATATACAAATAGCCAATAAGCACTGAAAAGATGCTCAACATCACAAATTATTAGGTAAATGCAAATCAAAAACACGAGATACCACTTCACATTCACTAGGATTAATGGGTATTTTCTTTTTTTTAAATAAATTTATTTATTTATTTATTTTTGGTTGCTTTGGGTCTCTGTTGCGTGCGGGCTTTCTCTAGTTGCAGCAAGTGGGGGCTACTCTTTGTTGCAGTGCGCGGACTTCTCATCGCGATGGCTTGTTGCAGAGCACGGGCTCTAGGTGCACGGGCTTCAGTAGTTGTGGCACACGGGCTTAGTTGCTCCATGGCATGTGGGATCTTCCTGGACCAGGGCTCGAACCCGTGTCCCCTGCATTGGCAGGCAGATTCTTAACCACTGCGCCACCAGGAAAGTCCCAGGATGGGTATTTTCAAAAAACAGAAAATAACAAGTATTCGTGAGGATGTAAAGAAACTGAAATTTTCATGCATAGCTGGTGGGAATGTAAATGATACAGCCACTGTGGATAACAGGATGGTGGCTTCTCAAAAAAAATTAAACATAAAATTACCATAAGATCCAGCAATTCCACTCCTAGGTATATACCCAAAATAACTGAAAGCAGGGACTTGAACAGATATTTGTACACCAGTGTTTACAGCAGCATTATCCACAATAGCCAAAAGGTAAAAACAACCCAAATGTTCACTGGTGGGTGAATGGATAAGCAAAATGTAGTATATACATATAATGGGATATTAAACCTTAAAGGAGTGAAATTCTGACATATGCTACAATGTGAATGAACCTTGAAGACACAGTAAGTAAGCCAGACACAAAAGGACAAATATGTCTGATCCCACTAGAGTAGTCAAGTTCATAGAAGCAGAAAGTAGAATAGTGGTTACCAGGGGCTGGGGGGAGAAAAGAACGGGGAGTTAGTGTTTAATGCATAAACAGAGTTTCAGTTTGGGATGATGAAAAAGTTCTGGAGATGGCTGGTGACCACACATTTGTTGCACAAATTATGTTGCACAATTTGTGAGTCTACTTAATGCTTCTGAATTGTACACTTTTAAACAGTTAAAGTGGTAAATTTTATGTATACTTTACACAATAAAAAGTTAGGTAGAAATATGGAATATATATTTAAAAAAAGGCCTAAATCAAATTGCTAGAGGTGAAAAAGACAATATCTGAGATGAAAACCAGTGGATTAGTGGCAGAGTAGACATGGTAGAAGATCAGTGAATTTAAAGGAACAGTAATAGAAACTATCCAAAGTGAAACACAGAAAAAAGAATTAATGAAATGAGCATCAGTGGATGGGACATCAGTGGTGAAACAACTTCAAGTAGTCTAACCTATGGGTAATCAGAATCACAGAGGAAAGTGGGGGGGGAGAAAAAATATTTGAAGAAATAGCGACCTAAAAACTTTCCAATCTTACTGTAAACACACAGTTCTAAGAAGCTCAATGTACCCTAAACATAAGAAATATGAAGAAAACTATACCAAGGCATCCATAATCAAATAGCTCAAAAACCACTGACATAGTAAAAGCAGTCATAGAGAAAAGACTTGTTACATACAGAGGGGACAAAGAGAAGGATATCAACTCTGTTGTTGGAAGCAACGCAAGCAGTAAGACAGTAGACTAACATCTTTAAAGTACTAGGAAACAAAAAAACTTGTCAACCTAGAATTCTATACCCAGCAAAAATATCTTTCAATAACAAAGTTAAAATTGAAACATTTTGGACATACAAAAACTGAAAGGGGACTTCCCTAGTGGTCTAGTGGTTAAGACTCCATGCTTCCACTGCAGGGGGCACAGGCTTGATCCCTGGTTGGGGAACTAAGGTCCTGCATGCCATGTGGCGAAAAAAAAAAAAAAAAAGCTGAAAGAATTCATCATCAGCAGATCCTCACTACAAGAAATATTAAAGGATATTAAAAGATGTCTTTTAGGCAGATGGAAAGTCGTACCAGATGGAAATTTGGGTCTACACAAAGCAATGAAGACCACTGGAAATAATAACTACCTGGGTACATAGGTAAGATCTTTTATTACTTAAGCTCTCAAAAGACAACTGTTTAAAGAAAAAAAAAAAGACAACTGTTTAAATAAAAACAGCAACAGTATATTGTGGGGTTTATAACATATGTAAAAGTAAAAAAAGGAGTGACAATCAAAATATAAAGGCTGGTAATGGAGAAATGGAAGTATACTATTGTATGGTTCTTATACTGTATGCGAAGTGGTATAATATCACTTGAAGGTAGACTGTGATAAGTTAAAGATATACAATAGAAACCCTAATTACCAAAATATCAAAAAAAAAAGTTACAGTCAATAAGCCCATGAAGGAAATTAAAATGCAAAGCATACTTAATTTGTCCAAAAGAAGGCAGAATAAGAGGAAAAAAGGAAACAATAAATGGGGAAAATAGCAAACAAATGGCAAGATGATGGACTTAAACTTAGCCAAATCAAGAATCGTATTAGGGACTTCCCTGGTGGTGCAGTGGTTAAGAATCCACCTGCCAATGGAGGGGACACAGGTTCGAGCCCTACTCTGGGAAGAACCCACATGCCGCGGAGCAACGAAGCCTGTGTGCCACAACCCTGAGCCTGTGCTCTGGAGCCTGCGAGCCACAACTACTGAGCCCCTGTGCCACAACTCCTGAAGCCCACACACCTAGAGCCTGTGTTCCACAACAAGAGAAGCCGCCGCAATGAGAAGCCCATGTGCCTCAACAAAGAGTAGCCCCTGTTTGCCACAACTAGAGAAAGCCTGTGCGCAGCAACAAAGACCCAACGCAGCAAGAAAGAAAGAAGGAAAGAAAAGACGAAAGAAAGAATCATATTAAATGTAAATGATTTAAACACTCCAATTAAAAAGCAGAGATTGTAAGACTGGATAAAAAGCAAAACCAAACTATATGCTGCCTATAAGAAACACACTTTAAATATAAAAATACAAATAGGCTAAAAGTAAAAGAATGGAAAAAGACATACTGTGCTAACATTAGTTAAAAGAAAGAAGTGGGATTGGCTGTATTAATACCAAAGTAGATTTCTGGGGATGAATTCATCCAAAGAACAATATGAACCTAACAGAGTTTCAAAATACATATAGCAAAAACAGAACTGCAAGGAGAAATATACAAATCTACAATTACAGTTAGAGATTTCAATACTCCTCTCTCAATCACTGGTAAAACAAGCAGGCAGAAAATAAGCAAGCACATCATAGACTTGAACAACACTATCAACCAACTTGACCTAATTGACATTTATATAACACTCCACTCAAAAACAGCTGAATACTCATTCTTTTCAAGTGTACGTGGAATATTTACCAAGACAGACCATATTTTGGGACATAAAACAAGTCTCAATAAATTCAAAAGAATTCAAGTCATACAAAGTCTCTGTCCATTATGGTCTCTGTCCACAATAGAATTACATTAGAAATCAATAACAGAAATATCCTTGAAAAAAAATCCCCCAATATTTGGACACTAAATAACATACTTCTAAATAACACATGAATCAAACAAGTAATCAAATGGAAATTAGAACGTATCTTGGACTGAATGACAATGAACACACGACATATCAGTATTTCTGGGATCTTGCTAAAGCAGTATTTAGGAAGAAATTTATGAACACCTATTTTAGAAAAAAAAAAGACCTCAAATAAATGACCTCAGCTTCCCCCTTAAGAAACTAGAAGAGAGCAAATTAAAGAGAGATGTCCACTTGCACCATTCAGCACTGTATTCGAGGCTGTAGCCAGTGCAAGACAACATGATCATCTATGTAGAATTCTGAAGGAATATACAAAAGACAAAAAAAAACAAAACAAACAAAAAAAACCCCCCAAAACAGCTACAAGAACTAATACGTGAATTTAGCAAGGTTTTAGGATATAAGATCAATATATAAAACTCAGTTGTGGGGCTTCCCTGGTGGCACAGTGGTTAAGAATCCGCCTGCCAATGCAGGGGACACGGGTTCGAGCCCTGGTCCGGGAAAATCCCACATGCCGCGGAGCAACTAAGCCCATGCGCCACAACTACTGAGCCTGTGCTCTAGAGCCTGTGAGCCACAACTACTGAGCCCATACGCCTAGAGCCCCTGCTCCACAATAGGAGACACCATGAGAAGCCCGCGCACCACAACAAAGAGTAGTCCCTGCTTGCCACAACTAGAGGAAGCCCGCACACAGCAACAAAGACCCAGTACAGCCAAAAAAAAAATAAACTCAATTATATTTCTATTGCTAGCAATGAAAAAAATAGAAATTAAAAAACACCATTTTTAATGGCATCAAAAGTATGAAATAGGAATAAATCTGACAAAAAGCTGTGAAAGACCTATACACTGAAGACTGCAAAATATGGTTGAGAGAAATTAAATGGAGAGATATAAGTTGTTCACAGGTCAGAAGACTCAACATTAAGATGTCAATTCTTCCCAAATTGATCTATAGATTTAACAGAATCTCAATTGAAATTACAGCAAGTGTGGACTTCCCTGGTGGTCCAGTGGGTAAGACTCCGAGCTCCCAATACAGGGAGCCCGGGTTCGATCCCTGGTCAGGGAACTAGATCCCGCATGCACGCTGCAGCTAAGAGTCCGCATTGCCACAACTAAACAAAGATCCTGTGAGCTGCAACTAAGACCCAGTGCAGCCTAAATAAATAAATAATTTTTTAAAAAAGGAAATTACAGCAGGTGTTTTTGTGGAAATTGACAAGATGATTTTAAAATTCATATGGAAATCAAAGGGCCTAGAAATGCTGAAAAAGAACAAAATTGGAGGGCTAACAACACCTGATTCTAAGAATTATTATAAAGCTACAGTAATAAAAAGTGTGGCATTGGCATAAAGATGGACAGAACAATGGAACAGAATGGAAATTCCAGAAATAAATCCACACACAGGTGGGCAACTGATTTTTGTCAAAGACACAAAGAGAAAAGATAAGCTTTTCAAGAAATGGTAAAAAAAAAAAAAAAAAAAAAAAAAAAGAACTTGGATCCATATGTTGCACCTATACTAAAATTGCCTCAAAATGGATCACAGATCTAAACACAAAACCTAAAACTATGAAACTTCTAAAAGAAAACATAGGAGAAAAATCACTGTAACCTTGAGTTAGGCAAAGATGTCTTAGATATGACACCCTAACCCAAATCCATGAAAGAACGAATTGATAATTGGACTCTTTCAAAATTAAAAATTTCTGCTCTTTAAAAGACACTATTAAGAGAAGGAAAACACAAGCCACAAACTGGGAGAAAATCTTTGCAAAGCATATATCTGATAAAGGACTTGTATGCAGAATACATAAAGAACTCTCAAAACTTAATTTAAAAAAACAAGCAACTCATTAAAAAATGGGCAAAGGATTTGAACAGACATTTCATCAAAGAAGATATATGGATGACAGCTAAGCACATGAAAAGATGCTCAATAAAAGTTGTCACTAGGGATATGTAAATTGAAATCACAGTGAGACATTATTTTGCACCTGTTAGAATGGCTGAAATTAAAAAGATTAACCACAGGAAGTGTCAGAACGTGGAGCAACTGGAACTCTTATACTGCTGATGGGAATGTGAAATTATAGATACAACCACCTTGGAAAAGAGCTTGGCAGTTTAAACATTACCACCATCATATGATCCAGCCATTTCACTGCTTCACTTATTCCCAGCAACTTTATTTGTAATAGCCAAAAACTTGAGACACAAATGTCTGTCAATAGATAAGTAGATAAACAAATGATGGTATAGCCATACAATGGGATTTCATATACTCTGAAATATAGAGGAATGAACTACTGATATACATAACAATGTGGATTAATCTCAAAATAGTTATGCTGAATGAAAAAAGACCAAAAAAGCATACATATGATTTCATTTATATAAAGCCCTAGGAAAGGTAAACTAATCTATAGGGACAGAAAACAGGAATGGTGAGAGGCTAAAGGCCAGGATTACAAAGGACATGAGGAAACTTGGGTCGATGAATATGTTCACTATCTTGATTGTGGTGATGGTTTCATGATATATATATATATATGTCAAAACATGGGACTTCCCTGGTGGTCCAGTGGTTAAGACTCCACGCTTCCACTGCAGGGGTTGCGGGTTTCACCTCTGGTTGGGGAACTAAGATCCCACATGCTGCACGGCACAGCCAAAAAATAAATAAATAAATTGTATATACACACACACACATACATCAGAACGTATCAAATTGTGTAGTTTCTGTCAATTATAATTTGTATTAAAAATATAAACATAAATACACATTCTTTTTTTTATAATACCCATTCTTTTAAAAAAGCAGCTACAGTAGTGGTTGGAAGAACAGGTCTTGGAGTCTGGCTGCTTCAGTTGAGTACTACTCCAGCACTCACTTGCCATGGGACCCCCCCAGCAGGCTACCTGAACTACTGATGCCTGTTACCTCCTCTGTAAAAGGGGGCTAATAACGGAACATGCCTCAGAAGATCATATTCAAGATTAAATAGGCTAACACATGGAAAGTGTTTGTAAGTGTCTGGAACACAGAAGTATCCCATGAATGGCAACCAGCATCTTTCTCACTGAGGTTTGGCATTGGAGTGGGTGGGTCTAACAGGCAAATGTTGCTTTTGTTTGCTGTGCATACCCTACAGTGGTTAACTGTTCTTTCATCACCCATTCCACGTGACTCTGGTGGGCTGAAATTCACAGTATCCAGTACACTTGGGGTATGCAGCCTGTAATAGGACTCTATCCCCCAGGATGTAGTGATTGGTCCAAGATGTATGAACAGTAACCCAAGCCGGGCCCATCAGAGACCTTTCCTAGGATTTATCTATATTGAGTATCCTGACATAAGGAGATGTCTTTCTTTTTCTTCTGGGCTTTCTAAAAGGGCTAATGTAAGCCTAGAGTGATCTGTGCCATGCTCTCCCTGCCTCCCCCATAGGAAAGAAGACTGTTGACAATGGGACAAATGGTACAGAGAAAAGCACAGTGGAGACAGGGAGAATCTTAAGGCTATCCTTTGTGCCCCTGGATCTATCCAGACCTGAAGCCAAACCACTCCTTTCCTTGCTGACTTATGAGCTAGTCTATCCTCCTTGGGGCTTTAGGCTGTGTGACCCATTTCCACTGCCTGCAACTGAAGGTGTCTTACATGACAGAGAGGTGAAGTGAGTTAGCAGCAAAATATTGGAGCTGGGAATCATTTAAAAACCAGGTCTCACTGCTACCAAAGCTCACACATGATTACCATCTCCTACTTGTGGGACCAGAGGGGCATGCTTAGTGATTCAGTATCGAGGGGCTAAGCAGATGGCAGAGGCTGTGAACAAGCACCAGGCAGGGGAAGAGCAGTGGCCTGGGCCCTAGAAAGCCTGACATGAGACTGAGCTTTAGGGAAACCACTCAGCTCAACACACTCGGGGAATCTGTCTCACCTCAGACCCGTAACCCTTGAAGAGATTCAAGAGACATGACAACAGGACAATGACATATTTATTTACAACTGGACCAAAAAAAGGCATACAGGCATCTTTTAATTAAAAATAATGATGATGATGATTTAAAAAGTCAGAAAAATCGATGCTGTTTGAACCCTTTACGAGGAGTCCGTTTCCCCACTCCCCCCCAAAAGAGAATCTCTTAGGGAAAAAAATCCAAGATTCGAATGAACAAGACTCCATTATCATACTCTACTGCTTGGGTTCCCTTTCCTCCAACCTGATTCTTGGTGGACGCCGCTTGGCACTGCGGAGTCGCTGTGAGGCAAGGTTGAGAAGATCACCGGTTTGACTGGTGGAGCTGGTGAGGGCTGCTGGGAGAGTGCGGGGGCAGGGGCGGCGGTGAGGGTGGTGTGTTCCTAGCTCAGCCAGCATCCTGAGCTTTGTCTTGTGGTGGGCTTCCTCAAGGGGCTGCAGCAAGGGCGAGTGGCTGCTACTTGAACCCCAACCCCAGGGTGGGTTTGGTCTCTTGCAGCTTAAGAGCAAACGTCTGTGACACGCACGGGGGCGGGGGCGGGGGCGGGGGGTTAGGAGGAGTGGGCGCTGACAGGGAAGCCAGGCCTGCAGGTCAGCTCCGCTTTCTAACTTAGGCTGCTTGCCTATTCCTGGGACTTGGGGAAGGAATGACAGAACTTACTTTCCATCTTCCTTCTCGCAACCAGTGTTCTGGGTGTTCCTCAAAGGAGGCGAGAACTCAGACAGGAGGTGGAGGGGAGGGGTCTGGCTAGAAGAGCTGTGCGTGGGCACTAAGGCTGGGGGATGTCAGGGAGAGCGCCTCTTCCCAGCCACCTAAAGGAGGGGATCTGCGGTCTCCAGGCCTTGTCCCGCCCTGGAAATGGAGGAGAGGGCCCACCCTAGCACACTCTGCAAAGAGCAGCAACCCCCACAAGGAAGGGGCTGAGGAGCGTCCTGCGGGGTGAGGACCCTCAGCCCAGACACAGACACACGGATGCTTGGTTTGGCTCTGGAAACACTTGGCCCTGGATCCAGGGTTTCTTGGCACGAAGACAGTTCATTGCAAGTCTCTCCTCTGGTCCAGCAAACTCTTACTGCTCTGAGCAGGGGCAACTCCTGCTGTCCTGGGGCATTTGGTGCCCAGTACTTCCAGGGGATTTCCTTGTAGCAACCAAGACCTGGGCTTGCTCCCAGTGACGAGATGACCGGAGGCCTGGCGGGAAGCCCCGCCTCGAGCAGCCCTGGGAGGAGGCTGGGGAGGAGAGAAGAGGGAGGAAAAGGGGCTGGAAGAGGCTGGTTGGCACTGAGGATGCGTGTCCAGGCTGAGCTGTGCTTTGTCGCGGCATCAGTGGCGAGGACGGGCAGCGAGAGGCTCAGAAATCTCACTGAAGCCCTGGAAGGCCCAGCGTTTCCTCTTCCAGTTAGTCGTGGGGTGGCCAACAGCCCTGAGGAACTGAGGTGGAGACAGTGACCAGAACCCAGTGTCTTGATGGGTTTATCCATCCTGGATCCATTTGTTAAAAAAACTAAGGAAAAAACTCCAAACCAAAAATAAACCTGAATAAACAGGTCTGAGAGTTCCTGCTGGAGGGATCTTTCTTAGCACTGAAGAAAAACAACCCACAAAAAACTCATCCCCCACAGAACTGGAATAAGATGATGAAGAAAAATGCAAGATTTATCTATAGGCCCTCCCGCCCCCTATGCAGCCCCAGGATCCAGGAACACTGTGCCAGGAGTTACATTCCAAACGAGCAGGAGTTATTTTATTTTACGTGCCTGCAGTTCCCCACGCGGGGTGGCTTCCTGTCCGTGGATGGAGTGGGCCAGGCCACGGTCCACCCCCATCAGTCTATCTTCACAGCAGCGTAGATCTTGCGGACAAACATGTAGGCTGCATAGAAGCCGATGGTGCCCGTGAGAAGCCAGAAGGACAGGACCATGAGGGCCGTGTAGCCAAAGTAGAGGAGAGAGGGAATGAACTCGACGATGTCCAGCTGGGGCACGAGCAGGGGAGAGAAGAGAGGGGACACGCTTAGTGCCAGCCTGCCGTAGCCAACTGGGTGTCCCCCTACCTTCTCACTGATCTCATGGTGAAGCTGAAGACTAGCAAGGGGAAGGGGCCTGCCCCAGGTGGGCAGCGAGGGGCAGGTGGGTCTCACAGTCATGGTGAACCTTCATCGGTACCAGGGCCCGTGCACCGCCTTGGATGCTCACAACCACTATGGTAGGTTATTAACCCACTTTACAGATGGGGCACAGTTACACAGCCGGGAAACAGAAGAAGCTGGGATTTGAACCTGGGGCTAGAGGGCTAAGAGCCCAAGGCCCAAATCCATTGACTCAGGCCATTTCTTGTGGGGGTAGGAGGGAGTGGGAGTCTTCCTGGGGAAGGGCCTGGGAGCTCGCTGGGAGATGGGGCTGACCTCAGGGGCCAGTGCCAGAATGACAAAGGCAGCAATGGCCATAGCTGTCACTGCTTCACTCTCCACAGTCCCCAGAACAGTACAGTGAGACTCCTGGATGCTGGAGCACAGGAAGTGGGGGCAGGAGAGAGGCGTCCAGGGCTCCTGGCCTTAGGAACAGAGAGCCACCATGAGCCTGTCTCAGCCTACAGTCCTCTCCACCTGAGTGCACTCTGTCACTTTCGTTACCCTCTCACGGGGATTTTTATCTTGGAGCATTTGAACTCCTTTGCAGAGTTCTGAGGCCTGGGCAGGGATGCTAGGGAATCTGGGGTTTGGTGGGGTTTGCTGGGCCAAGTGGAACTAATCTAGGACCTTGGTATCAAGACCTGCCCAGCCCAACGGGGCCTGAGTGGGGCCTGTTCTAGGGCTCATGGGCAGACACATGGTCACAAAATGCCAGGAGCCCAGAAGAAAATAATAAGGGTCACTGTTTGAGACCGTCTCCCTGAAGTCAAATATCCTCAAACTAGGGGTGAAGGCCATGTTTTCCAGCTCAACTGCCTATGTCTCCTTTTATGAGCTTTCTTATGGCTGAAGATGGGGTGAAGGTGAGGGGGGAAACAGGGCAGTGGTAAATCCAGTGGTAAAACCAGGAAAGGGATGAGGCAAAAAGGCAGCGCTGTAAAGTTCCTTAGAGTTCAGACAGGCCAAGGCCACCATTTTACAGACAGGGCTCTGGGGCTGGAGGAGGTTTTCAGAGCAGAGAAGAAAGCCTGGGCCAGAGGCAGGAAGGGCAGGAGGCTGAGACGTGACCCTTGTGTAGGCGGCTATGGTAGCAGGTTTTGCTTGCCCAACACTGGCTCCTGTCTTCCTTCTTCCTGGTGTCTCGGGTACCCACTCCCTACTTTGTGGTCCTACTGGGGCTGTCGGTCCTAATACAAAACCTAAGCTAGTCAATCAGAGTATGCCATCCTATTGGACATGAGGAACAGTGAGGGATGGCATGTAGCCTGGGCCAATGAGTGTCTTCCCTGGGATTTATAACATAATGATAGAGGAAAGATGTTCTTTTAGTTCTAGAGCTGCAAAGCTGAGAAAAGGAGACTCTAGGGCTGCTATTGGTCATCCTTCTACTTTGTGGAAAGATCCTGCCTGCAGATTGAAGCCAAGAAAACACACACAGAGCTGAGGAATAAACACAGAGCCCTGATACCATTTGAGCTGCTGGATCTAACCAAGCCTGAAGCTAGAACTCCAACTTCTTATTAAACTTACATCAGCCAAAACATTCTCTTTTTTGCTTAAGCCAGTTGGAACTGGTTTTGGTCACTTTCCATTCAAAATAGTTCTGATTAATATGGGTTGTAGAGAAGGAAAATTAGATTTGTTCTGCAGCGTTCCAGGAACAAGACTATGGTCTGAAGATGGAATTTACAGGGAGGCAGATTTCAGTGTGACTTAAGGAAGGCCTTGATAATGACAGGAGCTATCCAAAGAGAATGGAAGCATCAGGAGGGAGTGTCTTCTGTTGCTGGATGTGCTAGAGCAGGGGTCAGCAAGCTTTTTCTTAAAGGACCAGATTATAAATAGTTTAGGCCATGTGGCCTCTGTCAAAACTACTCCACTCTGCCACTGTAGTGTAAAAACAGCCTTGACAATATGTAAATGAACAAGCATGGCTGTGTGCCAATAAAACTTTGTTTACAGAAGCAGGCCTGCTGGCCCATGGGCTACAGTTGGCTGACCCCTGAGCTAGATGATCACTTGTTGGGATCGCTGGAGAAGAGGGCAGTCAGCAAACTGGAAGCAGGGGTGGAGCACCGCACTCAAATATCTGGACAGTCCTTTCCAACCTGACATTTTCGGGAAAGGGAATTCCAAGCTTCGCCCAGCTGACCTATGCCTCTAGTTTGGGAATACACCCTGGTTATAAGCAGAGGACTTCTCGGTTTGGGGTTCTGGATACCCAAAGTACAGCGGGTAAAACTGTCTTCAGCGTAAGCTCCAGAGGTAACATGGGGTCCACCAGAGCGACCCCAGACTCCTCTCCATGGCCCATCTGGTTTATGTGTTACACACAAATCTAATAAACCTGCTGTGGGGATCTGTCTGTATTCTTACTCTTATGCCACTCTTTGGGGACAGTGAGCTCTGTGAGTATAGCCGAGTTCCTACATCTGAGTGCTAAAGGCTATTTCAGCAGTTTCTGCTTTTACCTTTATTAACGCTTCTCATTTACTTTCATTCTTTCAAGTTACTGTTCTTTTTTTTTTTTTTTCTGTCTTCTTGAGGTGAACACTGTATTAGTCTCTCTTACTTCCTCTTAAAAGCACTGTAAGGTGATATACTCCTTTTAAGTTCTGCTTTGGTTGTATCTCACAGGTTTTGCATACAACATTCTCACTGTCACTTATCCTGAAGGCTTTTGTCACCCAAACATACTCTCTTTCCTAAAAAGATTATGTTCTAAGAGCAGGAACAGTTCTAGGATGACTTTGGTCCTCCTCATTCTTGGCAGAAAAGTAAGACGTAGACACTGGGGTTTTTCCCCAGCACCCTCCCCCCCACGATCCTGCCCGGAAAGGGCTAGGGGGCTCCCTCATGCAGGGTGGTACCTTGTTAACAAAATAAAAGATGGCATAGACCAGGACATAGAATGCAGATCCCCCGGAGACTAGGAAATTCCTCCACCACCAGCGGTAATCCTGAGGAGGAAACAGAGAAGGGTCATCGCGGTCTCCAGGCAGAACCTCTTCCCCAAGTTTCAGCGCTGCCTGAGGAACTAAAGACCTGGGTAAGGACTGTAATATTAGGGGTGATGCGAAGCTTTTATACCTTGACTGTGATGGTGGTTACACAACTGTATGCATTTCTAAAAACTTACAGAACTGTAGATCAAAAAGGGTGAACTTTACTGTTTATAAACTATATCTCAATTTAAAAAAATCAGCAACAACAAAAGAACATTATTAACAACATTAGCGTTTCTTGAGCAAACGCTCACCATGCGCCACATACTGCTCTAAGTGCTCCGTGTGGCTCAGCTCATTGCGTCTCTGCAGCAGCCCTCTCAGTTAGGCCCGGAAGGCACACGGAGGTTAAACAACTGCCCAAGATCCAGAGCTACTAACAGAGGAGCCAGGGTTTCAGCTCAGGCTGTCTGTCCCAGAGCCCTTGTTTTGCCCGCCAAGAGCTAGTCCCCAGATGGAGGGCAGGTCACCCAAACTGCATCAGCTGTTGAAGAAACCACTACTGGAGCGGACTCAGTACTGACGAGTCTACTGTCATTAGGTCGTGGTGACTTCCCTGCAAGACTATGCAGTGAGGTAGGGATCACTAACTCTAGTCTACAGCTGAACAAATGGAGGCTCGGCAAGGGGAAGTGATGTACTTGCCCAAGACCTCATGGCCAGAAGAGGCAGGACCACATGAGAAACCCAGACAGCCTCACTGACCCAATTCAATACTGGACCCAGCTGCCCCCACCCCAAACTGCGGGCCCCATTCCCCTCACCTCTGCACACAGCTGGAAGTATACCATGACGATGCTGATTTGTGAACAGGACACCACCAGGATGATGAAGACGAGGAACAGGAAGCCGAAAAGGTAATAGAACTGATTCTCCCAGATTGCCTGCGGATACACCACAGCCGGCCTTCAGCTAGCCTGCCCCCACTCCCCTGGCATTCCCTGCTTGTGCTCGGGAACTCCATCCCTTAGTCAGGACTGGCAGGAATGGAGACACCATCATGACACCACTGGGGCCTGTGGGCCTGGCTCGTGGCTGACTGGTCTCTCCTCCCTGGAGCAAAGGGTTCCGAGGGAGGGGCCGGGGCAAGGCTGATCCTGAGATGGGTGGCCCCCGCCTGAACTCAGCAGCTTGCGGAAAATAATGAATCCCACTCCAATCAAAATTACACAGCAGCCACCACTACCTGGGGCAGCTCACCATGTGCCAGGCATAGTGCTACGTGCTTTACGTACAACACCACATGTCAGCCTATGAAAGCATGGCATTTTACAGTGAAAGAAGTCAAGGTTCAGAGAGGCTGGTGATTGGCCCAGTGTCACACAAACAGAACAGATGTAGCCTCCCTGCCCAGGCAGCCAACCCGTCCTAGGCAGGGCTGGGTGGGCGAGGGGGTCTCAGCAGGGACGGGCTGGGCCACTCCAGAGGAGTGGATGCTCGTCCAGCACTGACTTAGTGCAAGACCCCCTCTCCATGCTAGGCGCTGAGCTGGGTCAGCTGGACTTAGGTGGCTCTGAAGAACCGTTCTGCCAACTTTCATCTTGGCATGCCTGGGAGAGAAGTAATCATCATTACAACAGCAGCTACAAGTTAACAAGCATTTCCTGAATGCCAAGCACTGTGCCTTTTATAGACATTATCACGTTCCAGCCTCATGACGATCCTGAGAATTAGGCATCATCCCCCACACTTTCCTAGGAGTTTCGAGTAACTTAGGTAAAGACACGTAGGGACCCAGAAATCAAAGCAGACCCAACAATGATATTAATAATGGTGGTGACTGACTGCAATATTGCAAAAGCAGCCAAAGCAGCTTCTATTTACTGAGCCCTTCCCACACCAGACCCCGTACATATGGCACATCTCACATAACCTTCCAAGCTGTCCTGAGAGGCAGGACTGTTACCCTATTTTAGGGCAAAGAATGGGGGCTCTGAGAGGCTAAAAGGTCTGTCTGAAACTTCATAGGCGGTAAGAGGCAGAGCACCTAAGTGGAGGGGTAGGGACTAGGCTAGTGTGGGTGAAGGTGAGGGGTGGGGAGCAAGTAGCAGTACTCACACTGAAGATGAAGAAAAGCTCGATGAACATGGCGCCAAAGGGCAGGATCCCAGCCATGAGAATGCTGCAGAGAATGGGAGGGTTAACACTGCTGGGAGACCTGGGCCACTGGAAGCTTCAGGCTCCCTCCTGAGCCAGCAAGAATGAGAATGCATACACTGTTTGGTGGGTCTAAATCTTTCGGCATGCTTTTGTACCATTATAGCCTCTCAAGAGGTGGGCATCATTCTCCCCATTTTGTAGATGGGAAAACTGAAGTACAGAGAGGTGGCGTGACTTGCCCAAGGTCCAAGGTAGTCTTTACCTGTCACCCTGCACCTTTCCACTCCACCCCTTCCCTGGCCAACACCGAGTCTGGCTACAACTTGGTCCTCTCTATCTTGGAGTGAAGCTAAGCTTTCAGGAAGTCTACTAGAGCCAGCCGGGGCTGCAGGAGCACCTGTCATAGCCCGCACAGGGGGAGGGTACCCCTGTCCATGTCTTTCCAAGGAGATGGCTCAGGGGAACGTTGGCCTTGCCTACTGCAGAAGCCCCCGCTTGGCCCTTGCCGGAGACTCACCCCACAAATCGGTTCATGTACCACCGCTGCTCAGGGATCTGCCGGGGAATCTGGTTGGTGCGCACAGGGTTGTCATATGGCTGCTTGCGGAAGCCGAAGTAGTAACCCAGGTAGACAAGGGGCAGGGAGATCCCGAACCACATGCATAGCAGGGCCACCATGGTGGGGAAGGGCACCTGTGGGCACAGCACCGTGAGGCTCCACAAGCCCTGAAGCCCAGGCTGGGGCCGTGCAGGGGGAGGGGGACCTTCTGGGTCCCAGGGCAGGAAGGGCACAGCAGGGCCACCATGGTGGGGAAGCTCCTGCAGACACGCCCCCCACAGGGCTCCTGGCCAGACTGTCCTGGGGCTGACCCCAGCCCTGGGAAAAGCAGAGGGCAGATGGAGGGCCAGTTGAGCCATGAAGTGAAGGAACCACGGCATCCTACAGGAGCTTGTCACCAGGGAGGACGTGGGGAAAGAACAAGGAAGGAGGGACTGACAGCATGAAGGGGAGAGGAAGGGCTGGAATGAAGGGAAATTACGTGTGGTCTGTTAAGTGAAAACAAAGGGGAAAAAACAGAAGTGCACAAATAGTGTGCTCCCAATTTCGCTCAATGAAAACACCACAATATACCACTAAGTGAAAAAAGCAGGCTATAAAACTGTATGTAGAGAACTCCGTTTTAATAAAAACACCCCAATACTTATATGCATACGTGCCTGGAGAGGCCTACACCAAAAAGTTAACAGCACTTCCTCAGATGGGGTATCGGGCTTTGGAATTGACTTTTCATTTTTTTTTTAATTCCCCTCTGCACAGTCTTAGGTTTTTACAACTCACACAAAATGGAAGAAATGAATTAATATTTGTAAAGTGTTCAGAACAATACTTATTCCAAAGTAAGCACTATATAAATGTTTGCTATTATTTTATAATTTTAAGATTACATTATTCCATTTTAAATATATCTAAAAAGAGGTTAAAAGACTGCAAAAACAGGGAATTCCCTGGCGGTCCAGTGGTTGGGACTCTGCGCTTCCATTGCAGGGGGCACGG
Source organism: Eubalaena glacialis (assembly GCF_028564815.1). Classification (NCBI taxonomy): domain Eukaryota; kingdom Metazoa; phylum Chordata; class Mammalia; order Artiodactyla; family Balaenidae; genus Eubalaena; species Eubalaena glacialis. The sequence goes on from NC_083728.1 coordinate 27,328,732, forward strand.
GTTTGATCCCTGGTCGGGGAACTAAGATCCTGCAAGCTGCGTGGTGCGGCCCAGCCAAAAAAAAAAAGACTGCCAAAACATACTAAAGATCTACATTAACTTTTCTGTACTTTCCTTTCTAAAATTTCTGCAATGAGTGTTTATAGTGAGCAGCTGGTAACTGGGAGAAAAATGTTGACAGAAGGGAGACAGGTATAAAAAAGAGGAAGTGAGAGGAAGAGCACGACCCTGTCTTTCCTGAGGGCAGCTCCCTGGACCGCTGGGAAGGACCAGTCCTCCCGCAGCCCGGACTGCAAGCCTCACCCAAGGACCTTCTGTGGGCACCTGCCAGTGGAGGGGGGGCGGCTCTCTCCGCTGAGGCTGGGATGGCAAACACCTGCCCCACATCTCCCACAGCTAATCCATCAAGACCATCTCCCCACCCCCAACTGAGTCCACAATCCTCGTAGTGGGGCTGGTGCTGAGCTCGGGGCAGGGACACTAGGAGGAGAGCCTTGTTTTGGGAGACTGACCTCATCAAGTCGTACCAAGCAGCTTTCCCTTGGTTGAGACAAGGGAAATTCCCCAGTTGGCCCCTGGAGTGTGGAAATCTCCCTTTAGAGAAGTGAGCTTTGGTCAGCTGTCTGAAAGAGCCCACGGGAAGGGCAGGACAGATGGATGCATAGGGCTAGAGAAACCCTGGTCAGCCCTCAGCCCCCAGGGCTGGGAACAGCCCTCTGGGGACTTAGAAAAGGGAAGGAAGCAGCAGGAAGTGACCTGCAGGAATGGGCCTGAGCACAGCTGGCCCTCCCTTGCCGGGGAGGGCACTTACCGCCCCTGATGAGTGCTTTCCCCAGATGAAGCAATTCAATACGAAGCAGATGCCAAAAACTACGCCAGGGTACAATGTCGCCGTCTGGAAGCAAGAGAGACCAGGCTGGGGAGCTGCATCTAGGGAGAGCTCCCATCTGCCCCATCAGGGCTCCCCGACTAGAGGTTCTCAAGCCCTCCCTATCCTGTAGGACTCAGCGCAAGGATAAACCCTTCCAGAAAGCACTCCTTGACCCCCAGACTAGGCAAGCCTCCTGCTCTCTGTCCCTTTAGATCCCTGAACCGCACCGTCCTTGCCCTCATCCGAGTTCATAATCATGCGCTGTTGTTACCCCCGCAGACATAAGCTCTTGGGAGGATCACGTCCTGCTCACTGACGTGCTCCCAGCACTCAGAGCACAGTAGTGTTCAATAAGCATTTGTTGAACAGGAATGACCAAACACAAGTTTTACTCAACACGTAGGTCTGGGCCTCAACCCAAACTGTCCAGAGTGGTGGGTAAGCTTTAATTGAGTCTTAGGGGCGGTGGGTGCTCGCCTCCACGTGCATCAATCATCTCACCCCATCCTCACTACAGGCCTAGATGGGAAGGACTGTCACTATCCCTTTTCAAGAAGAGGACACTGAGGCCCAGGAACGTTAAATACCCCACACCCCAACTTCACACAGTCAGTTAAGGGTGGAGCAGAGGTTCAAACCCAGGCAGTCTGACTCCAGAGGTCCTGCTCCTGACGCCCTGCGGTGTATTCTATCCAGTCAAGACCTCTGGGGCTGGGGCTCAGGCACTGGGAACCAAAGCCCTAGACCTACAGTGGAGCCTCCTTTACTCCTGCGGCTGCCTGAGCATCCAAGAGGGTCTGACCATGATGCCTGAGGCTCCCTGCAATCTGGTGCTCAGCCTCACGGCCAGTTTTATTTACCTTTAGCCTGTAGCCTCCCACACCCACTAACTGGCCACTGCTCCTCCACGCCCCTGGCTCCGGGCCTTTATGAGGTAGTCATCAGCATCTCAGGTATCCGCCGTCTGAGTGCCAGTGCTGGACCAGTGGCCTTCTGTATACAGTCTCCTTCCAACCACACGACGACCTGAGACGCAGGTGCAACCAGCCCCCAGTGGAGAGGTGGGGAAACCAAGGCTCAGAGGGCTGGTCAAGGTTACCAACCAAGGAGATAACAGAGCCAGGACTGGGATCCAGGAGGTTCCAGAACCTGAGGCCTCCTTGCTGGCTGCCTCCATCCAGCTGAAACCCTCCTCTCCGAGGCCCAGCTCAAATGTCATTTCCCCCCTTCCTGTGTGTTCCTGCTTTACTCTGCTGTGTAGCAGGGAATTCCTGGTCTGTCCTCCTGGCTGAAATTTATGGACTGGGCACTGTGCTAGGTACCAGGAAGAACAGGAAAAATGTTCAGACCCATAAATGGAGAACAACATAAGTGGCACTCATAGGCACAAGGCTCTGCCCAGGCCCCTCTGGGGTGCCAAGGAGGACCCTGAAGTTAGAATTGGTGGGGGAGGAAGAGTGACCCCAGAGCTAAGACTTAGCTGCCCACGCAGGGCCGGAGGAGAGAAGAGCAGGTGTACACCTGCACAGCTGTGGCTGCAGCAGAGGCCTACCTGTGGAGCGAGGCAGAGCTCCACACCAGGGGAGGGTCAGAATCTGGCAGGGAAACTGAGGAGGTCTAGGACGGCCAAGGGCCCAGGCAGGAGGCAAAGATGCCTGAACCTGGGCAGGAGTCCTGGGGATGGAGATGGGAAGGAATTCGTGGACTATCTGGCAGGAGAACCGTCCACACTTGATGTATGAGAGGAGGCAGGGGTGCTAGTGAGTAGGAGGAAGAAAGGGAGCCACCCAGGTGACTGCCTTGGGGGCCCGGGAGGATGATGGTGCCACCGGATGCAGGGAGCAGGTTTGGGGCAGAGAGACGGGATTTGCCGGGGAACCAGTACAGGGAGACTTGGAGGGTATCTGGTGGGAGACCTCATCAGGGAAGTCTCACCAGGGGAGGAGAGGGCTGGGTTTTACAGCTCTGAAGATCCCTGGGTCTCGGCACACAGTAGCCTGAGAAAAACACCTGATGCATCAAGAATTTAGGAAACTCTTTTTGATCTTTCCAGAACAACCACTGTCACAGCTCTTCTATACTGAGGGCTTATTAATTGCCAGGGGTATTTGCCAGAGCTGGGATAGCCTGAGTTCCCCTGTGCTTTTGATAGCTGTGAGAATGGTTTCAGAAGGCTTGGGTCTAGAGGCTTCTCTGAATTTGGCACCAGGGGTTCCCCTGGTCCTCTAAGGGCTCACTTGCTCTGGGAGAAGGGGCTCAGGGCTCCCTGGGAGGCAGGGTCAACTCCCAGGCGTCCTCCGGTTTCTGTAGTCTTTTCTGCTGCCAAGAACGCTCCTCACCGCCAGCAGGACAGTGAACATCAGAAGCGGACCTTACTGAAGAGGAACAGAGGCACCGGAGTCTGGAAAACAGGCTGACGGTGACGTGGGGCCTGGCTTCTCCCGCCCCAGCAGGTAAGTGTTCTCACAGCTGCCCTGCTGATCAGGTTTTGACCTTAAACTTTGACACCTGGGATGGTGTGTAAATCCTGTTATTCTGAATCCCCTGTTTCTTCTTGTGCTTGAGCCATGGGACAATGTAGGCTAAAAATCACCTAAGTTCAATTCCCTCTTTTCATGGATGCGGCTACTAAGGCCTCAGAGGGAAGCACCCGTGGGTGAGAGCCCAGCACTCCTGGCCCTCGGGTGTGCTCCTCCCACCCCATCGGGCTGCTGCTCAGCACCTGGCCCTAAACCCCCACCAGAGACTGCCTACGCTGCTCCTGAGGAGCCCAGGGGGAAGCTTCCTGGCTCCCCAAGAACACGGGGAGGAGGTTTAGGACACTTACACAGAAGGCTCCTTTCTTCCACCGATGGCCTTTTAGAGTGCGGTACAGACGGCCGGCGGAAAATCCACCAAACACCCTGTGGGGAAACGGAAGGGATCCACACCAAGGGGACCTGTTAGCTGCAGTGCAGGCGGTCTGCGCCAGCCCTGGGACCCCACTCATGCACACGTACCCCATGAACATGAAGAGGAAGCAGGCCGTGGTCATGAGAGCTCCCCGGCTGGAGGGTGACAGCATCCCAAGCATGGCCACAACTGAGGAGGGAGGGGCAAGAGAGGGAAAGTCAGGGTCTCTAGGCCCCAAGGCCCAGTTGCGGGCTGGCTCACAGGGCCCCAGGGCAGGTGAGGCTAGATGAGGCTCCCTACTCCCTCTCCCTACTCTACTGGAGAAGACTGGGTCTTAGCTGGGGTTCAGAGGGGTGCAGCAGTTACTGGGCCACGGCTGGCTGCATCTTTTTCTTTCAATTTATTTTATTTTTATTTATTTTTGGCTGTGTTGGGTCTTTGTTGCTGCGTGCAGGCTTTCTCTAGTTGTGGTGAGCGGGGGCTACTCTTCATTGCAGTGCTCGGGCTTCTCATTGTGGTGGCTTCTCTTGTTGCACAGCATGGGCTCTAGGCGCGCGAGCTTCAGTAGTTGTGGCTCGAGGGCTCTAGAGTGCAGGCTCAGTAGTTGTGGCGCACGGACTTAGTTGCTCCGCGGCATGTGGGAATTTCCCAGACCAGGGCTTGAACCCGTGTCCCCTGCGTTGGCAGGTGTATTCTTAACCACTGTACCACCAGGGAAGCCCCATGCATCTTAATGGCAATGGCCAGCCCACAGAGCACTTGCAACCAACCAGGCACTGAGCTGAGAGCATTACGAATGCCAGCTCACTGAATCTACCTCATCAACCCTCTGAGGTGGAGGTTAGTTCCCACATTCCTCAGATGAGGAAACTGCGGCTCAGGAGGTTAAATGAGAGGCTCACAGAAGTTAAATGACTTGTCCAAGGTCACAAAGCTTGGAGGCATGAGGCTGAGACAGAAATTTAGGCAGATTAGTTGCTAAGAGATTAGATTTTGAAAGTTCTCATCACAAGAAAAAAAAATTTGTTAACTATGCGAGGTGATGGATATTAACTAAACTCACTATGGTAATCATTTTGCAATATATACATATAATATCAAATCATTATTTTGTATACCTTAAACTAATACGGTGTTATATGTCAGAAAAAAAAAAAAAGAAGTTAAAATGGTAAAAAAAAAAAAAAAATTTAGGCAGATTGACTACAGAACTGCCTGTAACTACTATATATTCATTTTGGGGGGTGTTTTCTGAGAAGAAAGACCTGATTCCAGTCCTAATCCTGGTGCTGAAATGGGTAAGTCACTTAATGCCTGACTGCAAAAGGAGGCCAACCTCAGAGTGCTGATATGTGGCTTCATTGGTGGTGTGGATGTCGGGGGCTATCGATGGTGCTGGAAAGATCTGAGGAGGAGCAAATCACCAGGGCCTGTGGCTGAGAGGACCAGCCCTCTTGCTGGGATGGACGGCTCTGTCTGGCCCAGAGATGTTGACATGCCCCCCTGCCCCAGGAAGGGAAGCCCACCCTTTGCTCAGACTCAGGCCTGTGCTGCTCTGGTGACCACAGCTCCCCCTCCCCAGACCCCCACCCCACCTCCACCCCTGCCGGGCTTACTCACAGATGACGATGAGGATCATACAGAAGAGCTGAATGCCTGAGCCCAGCAGGGAGCTGAGGATCATGGGGTACTGGGGGGGCCTGAAGACGTCGCCGTGCACCAGCTTCCACCCGGACTCTTCCATCGTGTCTTCCTGCAGCAAAGGGCCAGAAAGCGAGGCTCTTCTTGGACTCCGGAGAAGGCAGCTCCTGCAGGGACCACCCCCAAGGACCCACATCCCTGACTAGGGCTGAGGGTCCCTCAGGTTTCAACCAGCTCCACTCTGACACAGGAGTATAAGTGACATGAGAACGTATTTCCCAGAGAACTGTCACACGGAAAAAGGAGGGCACAAACGTCGGCTTACAGCTATATAAAAGGAAAATCTCCTCCCCACATTCCACAAACCAAATGCATGGAAAAATAATGTAAACCAGCACATTAAAATGTTAACTGTGATAGTTTTTGAGTGGTGTCTTTAGAAGCAACTTATTATTTTTTTAACTGATTATAAAAGTAATATAGGCACACCTTATTTTATTGTGCTTCGTTTTACAGCACTTCGCAGATATTGTATCTTTTACAAATTGAAGGTCTGTGGCAACCTGCATCAAGCAAGTCTATTGGCACCATTTTTCCAATAGCATTTCCTCACTTTGTGTCTCTGAGTCACATTTTAGTAATTCTCACAACATTTCTGAATTTTTCATTATTATTATATCCGTTATAGTGATCTGTTATCAGTGATCTTTGACGTTACTAGTGCAATTGTTTTGGGGTGCCGTGACCTGTGCCCATATAAGATGGCAAACTTAATCAGTAAACGTGTTCTGATTGCTCCACCAACCAGTTGTTCCCCCATCTCTCTCCCTCTCCTCCAGCCTCCCTATTCCCTGAGACATAACAATATTGAAATTAGGCCAATTAATAACCCTACAGTGGCCTCTAAGTGTGTAAGTGAAAGGAAGAGTTGCCTGTCTCTCACGTTAAATCAAAAGCTAGAAATGATTAAGCTTAGCAAGGAACACGTGTCAAAGGCTGAGATTCCTGAAAACTAGACCTCTTGCACCAAATAATTAGCAAAGTTGTGAATGCAAAAGAGAAGTTCTTGAAAGAAATTAAAAGTGCTACTCCAGTGAATACAGGAATGATAAGAAAGCAAAACAGCCTTATTGCTGTTACGGAGAAAGTCTGAGTGGTCTGGAGAGAAGATCAAACCAGCCACAACATTCCCTTAAGCCAAAGCCTCATCCAGAGCAAGGCCTAACCCTCTTCAATTCTATGAAGGCTGAGAGAGGTGAGAAAGCAGCAGAAGAAAAGTCTGAAGCTAGGAGAGGTTGGTTCATGAGGTTTAAGGAGAGAAGCCCGTCTCCATAACATAAAAGCGCAAGGTAAAGCAGCAAGTGCTGATGTACAAGGTGGCTACACTAAACATCAGATATTCCATGTAGACGAAACAGCCTTCGATTGGAAGAAGATGCCATCTAGGACTTCCATAGCTAGAAAGGAGAAGTCAATGCCTGGCTTAAAAGCTTCAAAGGACAGGCTGACTCTCATTAGAGGCTAATGCAGCTGGTGACTTTAAGTTGAAGCCGATGCTCATTTACCATTCCGAAAATCCTGGGGCCCTAAAGAATTATGCTAAATCTACTCTGCCTGTGCTCTAGAAATGGGACAACAAGCCTGGATGATAGCACATCTGTTTACAACATGATTTACTGAATACTTTAAATCCACTGTTGAGACCTACTGCTCAGAAAGATTCCTTTCAAAATATCACTGCTCATTGACAATGCGCCTGGTCATCCAAGAGTTCTGCTGGAGATGTACAGTGAGATTACTGTTATTTTCATGCTTGCTAACACAACATCCATCCTGCAGCCCATGGATCAAGGAGTCATTTTGACTTTGCAGTCTTATTATTTAAGAAATACATTTCATAAAGCTACAGCTGCCATAGAGTGTGATTCCTCCGATGGATCTGGGCAAAGTAAACTGAAAACCTTCTGGAAAGGATTCACCATTCTAGATGCCATTAAGAACATTTGTAATTCATAGGAAGAGGTCAAAATATCAACATTAATAGGAGTTTTGAAGAAGCTGATTCCAACTCTCATGGATGGAATTGTGGGGTTCAAGACTTCAGAGGAAGAAGTAATTGCAGATGCAGTGGAAACAGCAAGAGAACTAGAATTAGAAGTGGAGCCTAAAGATGGGACTGAGTTGCTGCCATCTCATGATAAAACTTCAACGGATAAGAAGTTATTTCTTACGGATAAGCAAAGAAAGTGGTTTCTTGAGATGGAATCTACTCCTGGTGAAGATACTGTGAAGACTGTTGAAATGACAATGTAGAATTTAGAATATTACATAAACTTGGTTGATAAAGCAGAGGCAGGGTTTGAGAGGACTGACTCCAATTTTGAAAGAAATTCTGCTGTGGGTAAAATGCTATCAAACAGCATTGCATGTTTACAGAGAAATTGTCCATGAAAGGAAGAGTCAATTGATTTGGCAAATTTCACTGCTGTCTTATTTTAAGAAATCGCCACAGCCACCCCAACCTACAGCACCCAACACCCTGATCAGTCAGCAGCATCAACACTGAGGTGAGACCCTCCACCAGCAAAAACGATTAGGACTTGCTGAAGGCTCAGATGATGGTTAGCATTTTTAGCACTGAAGTATTTTTAAATTAAGGTATTTTTTTAGACATACTGTTACTGCACATTTAATAGACTGCAGTATAGTATAAACATAACTTTTATATGCACTGGGAAACCAAAAAATTTGTTTGACTCCCTTTACTGTGATAATCACTTTATTGTGATGGTCTGGAACTGAGCCCGCAGTATCTCTGAGGTATGTCTGTATGTGCTCTTACTTGTGTAATAAGAAAAGTAAAAAAAATTTTTTGATATATGGCATGATATTCAAATGAACAAAAAGTAGTAAATGAGTATTGTAGACAATTTTTTAAAACTCCAGAAAGACTGAACAAAAAATATAAAACTCAAAAACATTCATAGATTAAAAAATAAACCAGAAAGATAGAGAAAATGATTTATATACTTAATAATACCACTGTTTTGACATATTTCCTTTAGTCCTTTATGTATGTACATGTGCATATGTATATATAATTTTTAACAATAAAATATTGTATTTACTGTGTAACAATACTTTGTTATTTTAAGCTGATGTATGATCATGAGCATTTCCTTATGTCAGTAAACACTCTCTACAATTACTATTTTAATGTCTGTACAATTTTTCATTGTATGGCTGTACCATAATATAACCAATCCATTATTATGGAATATCAGGCAATTTCCAGTTTATTTAAATTATAAAAAAGGCTGCAATAAATATTTCTAGACCAAATTTTTGTGGTTTTAATGCTTTCCTTAGGAAAATTCTAGAAGATAGTGGATCAAAACAAGTTAACTAGGACTTCCCTGGTGGTCCAGTGGTTAAGACTCTGCGCTCCCACTGCAGGGGGTGCGGGTTCGATTCCTGGTTGAGGAACTAAGATCCCACAGGCCGCACCAAAAGTTAAAAGTGCAGCCAAAAGTTAAAAACAAAACAAACAAACAAGTTAACTATTTGGCAGTTCATGATATGTACTGCCAATTAATAACTTCAGAAATCTACCAGTTTACACTTGCACGGGTGGCATGAAAAGGTGCTTATCTCACATTAACCTTGCTGGCAATTAGTACTATATATACGAATCTGTGCTAATTTGAAGGTCCAAAACTGTCTTCTCATGACTGTTTGACACTGCACGTTGGGGGCTTATCCCTGAGGTAAAAACAGTTTCTCACATGTTTACTGGCCATGTATGGTTCCTTGTCTGTAAATTTTTTGTTCATTATCACATTAGAGATTTTACTGGTTTTTTTTAGAGATTTGATACCAGTTTTTTTAACTATCATCTTTTAAAAAATTTGTTGCATATATTATTTTGCCATTTCACTTTTCTGTTGTTTATATATCTTAACATGCAGGATTAAGGTCAAATTAATCCAGTTTTCTTTCTGTGATTTCTTCCATTGTTTTTACGTTTAGAAATTAGAAAGCCTTAGCCCCATCACTTTGGGTCATTAAACATTTTGTTTTCCTTTTCAATACTTGGTTTATGCTATGAATGATAACACACACACAGAGAGGCATGTGCGCGTCCTGGTCTGGTAGGCCCAGAGCCCCACTGCTAGACTGCCCTCCCTCTGCAAGTCCATCCCTCCCCAGCCAAGACCTCGTACAATGTCATCCTCCTTATTATAGTTGGCGATGTCCTTCCGGAGGGTCCGAATGATAATCATACTCAGGATGCCTGAAACAAACAGGGGCGGGGAAGAAGAGGAGTCGTCAGCATGGCCAAAGGAGTCTTCCGTGCTGCTTGCCCTCTGGGCACGCGTGGCTTCCTCTAGTGGGAACTGGCTATGCAGCCGCCCCAGGTCCTCTCCTGGGCATAGCTCCACCCCAGCTACAGGGCAGGGGAAACAGAGGGTCACCCCCCAAGGAGGGGGAAGAATGAGCTGCGGGGATGGGCGGAGGCAGTCACAGGACACCGCTTGTATTCCAGGGAGAACAGCATCCCAGCTCCTCCAGGGCTTGGTCCTTCCAGCCTCTCCAGCCTCACCTCCTCCCAGGCTCGCCTCTCACTTGCCTCTGGTTATTTGTTGCTTTTAGTTATCAGGTCACAGCCCCATCTCTCTCTCACCTGCGTGCCTGTAACCCAGGCTGTTCCCTTTACCCGAATGCCCCACTCTGTCCTAACTCCTACTCACACTTCAAGACATCTTCTCCTCTCAACACCCCAAACAGTTCAGAGGCACCCCCGTTTGTACTTGCACAGCACCCTGTTTACCTATCTAGGCAGCACAGTGTAGTGGTTAAGACAATGGGTTGTAGGACCTTGAGCTAACTTAACGCTTTTTGGCTTAGCTCACGGGGCTGCGAGGATGGGGATGCGTGTAAAGTGTTTATTAGCACAGCAGCTGGCCCCTGGGTAAATGTTTAATAAAGACAGCATTATCTTTACTTCTCCTGATACTGAAACGATCAGTTTCATTCTGCCTCTGACAACCACCCTCACCCTGCTCACTGCCCTCTTGCCTTCTGGCTTCTCACCAAGCCTGGCTCACTGCAGGGCCGTGACCCTTGCTGGAACCGTCTTTCCCTAGGTCTCTGAATGGTGGCTCCTCATTCAGAGAGGTCTTCTCTAAAGCAGCCTTCACCCTTTCCTCAACAGCCATGCATATGCTTCACGGCACTTAGCACTATCTGGAACCCCACTACTTCTGTGCTCTTCTGTCTCTCTCCTGCCCCCAGAATACAGACCGTGAGGGCAGAGACTGGGTTGGGCTTGCTCAACACCACATCCAGCATGCGGCATGGGGCCCGCACAGGACAAGCAACGACGCCACACTGTTGAACGAGTCAATGAAGGTGTGCATGAAGAGGCGGCGCAGTCTTCCCCTAGGGAGCTCTCCAGAGTAGAGGGTGAATCTTGTTTACCTCTGTGTACTGATGCCTTGCACAGAGCCCTAATGTCTGCTTTTGACCTATGCTTGGCTCCAAGAACGCCCTAGAAGTCCCCTGGGAGTGACGTGACACCGCAGCCCCTCATCCCTCACCCCCTTGTCCTCTCCACCCTCCAACTCACAGCTCTCTCACCTGACAGGAAGAAGACCACCACGACAGAGTTAATGATAGAAAACCAGTGGATCTGTACATCACTCATGGTCAGGTAGGTGTCCCAGCGAGAGGCCCATTTGATGTCACTCTCCTGGCGGTGGGGAGGAAGCACTTGAGAGTCAGGCCTCCATCTTGACAACTCCTGCCCGGACCAGAGCCCTCCTCCCCTGCCGTGGGCTCCAGCCCCTTCTCACCTCCCAGTGCACAGAGTAGGTGAAGTACAGCCGATTCTCCTTGGTGGGGTCAATTTCTTGGGGCGAGGAGTTGGTACCCTCAGGCAGGGTGCATGAGCTCTTCTCATCTGTTTTGAGGTCTGTGAGAGACAGAGACTCAGTCTGTTCCTGCAAGGGCTGGTGCCACTACCCAGGGACTGTTCTGCGGGTGCCCTCAGAGGCAGCGTGCTGCGGAGCAGTGGCTGAGAGAACAGATGGCAACTAGAGCTTTAAAACTGTGCTCCCTTGGGTGGGATGGGGAGGGTGGGAGGGAGCCCCAAGAGGGAGGGGATATAGGTATACATAGAGCTGATTCACTTTGTTGTACAGCAGAAACTAACACAGCATTGTAAAGCAATTATACTCCAATAAAGATGAAAAAACAAAAACAAAAAAGAAACAAAAAACTGTGCTTCCCAGAGCCCTGACTTTCCAAAGGGCCTCAGGGGCTGCAGAGAGGTGTGTGTGGGGAGGGGTCTGAGTCCCTATTTAGTCAAACGAATTCTTCCTTCACTCAATTCAAACATTCATTTGCTCATTCAATCCGTCCCATTCAACAGGCAAAAACAACACTGACTCACTCTCTCATACGTTCACTCACTCATTTAGTCCCCAGAGTCCTGGCACTTTAGTAATTCAATACCTCAGATGCTTCCTTCCTTCATTTACGCATTTGTTCATCCTGCTATCTGTCCATTCATTCAGCCAACAAACATACAATAAATAAGCACCTACTATGTGCCAGGTACTGTGCTGGAGAGAAAGTGGTGAGAAAAGGAGACAGGGTCTCTAACTTCGAAGAGCCAGTGGGGGAGCAGCTGCTGTCAAACACTCACACAGTAAATGTCAAGCTGTAACCATGACACAGACGGGAGGAGAGGCAGTATGATGCCCCGAAAGTGCAGGGTCTATGTTTTACATAAGACTTCCGCATATGACTTTGTTTGACTACGAGGTTCCACAGCTTAAAAAAACTCCAGAAACTCACCACCACTGTGGACAAAAGGCCAGGCATGCTAAATGGAAGTGCGCCCTGTGGTGAGCTAGGGCTGCCAGGCAAGGTGAGGCCGACCAGATCCTGTCAGGCCCACAGGGCTGGGCCTGGGCTCTCAAATTCCTGCACAACTGTTGACCCGGGGGCCAAGTTTAGTCTACGCCAATCACCCACACAGAGGAGCAGAAACACTGAAACCTGCTGCCCAACAGCTCTGTCGGTACCCCTGCCCCTTGTTCTTCAACCCTTTGCTTTTGAGCTGGCTGGTTCTTATGATAGGCCCAGCAAAGCCCCAAACTGCTGTTTGGTCTTGGCCAAGTCACTGACCTCTCTGAGCCTCTGGTTCCTATCATAATCAGCACATACCTGCCGGGGTGGCTGGGAGGTGGTAAACTGGTAAGGTGCTGTGCCAGGCCAGGAGACAACATGTCAGCTCTCCCATTGCCCCTCACCTTCTCTAATGGGAATGTAGTGACCCTACCTTCGCTGGGCCCATATGCCACACTGGGGCCTATCAGCCATTTCAGGAATCAAGGGTGCAAAGACCCTGGGTGTGGAAGCCCAGGCCCGTCCAGCCCTGCCCCTCTGGTCACACCTCCCCACTCACCCTCCAGCCTGATGCTCTGGGGAATCACCTCGAAGCGGACGACGCGGTATGTGTGCTCCTGGTCCTCTTCCAGGTCCTCCCGGTGGTAGTAAAGGATGAACGAGAGGTGATTGTGCAGGTAGATCTAAAACAGAGCAACAAAGAGAACAAAATAGCTAGGAGCCAAGAAACCACCAGAAAAATCACACAGGGTGACCAACCAGGTATTAGGTCCCTTCCCTCATCTAGCAGACCCAACTGTACCAATGTTCCAAAAACACTGCTCTTATAGCAACCTGTTACTCATGAACCCTCCAGGGCTCTGTGGGGCTTACTAGGTACAAGTTCAGACCCCTTAGGCTGGTGTTCAAGGCCTTCTGTCACCCTAACATACCCAGCTGTCGTCACCCTCTCAGACATGTTAGTTCGCCTGGTCTCCCTGGGTCCCTCCCTGCCCCGTGAACAGTCCCCACCCTGAACTCCGTTCACGGGATTCACTTAACTAGAATGCCATCCCAACTTCACTCAGCTCAAGCCTACCTATTTTTCAAGGCCCACCTCCTCCGTGACAACCTGAACGCACATTAGCTCCCTCTGAACTCCTCTGTCATTGACCGTCAAAGCACTGGCCCGGTCAGGACTGGGACTTAAGATCCAGGATCTGACACTGTCAGTTCTCTTCCCAGTTATGAAAGAAGCCCTTGGAGGACAGGGATTGTGCCTCAAAAGAAATGCTTTTGTTCTTTATTCCCTAAGTAATATGTGTTCAGTTTAGAAAATGACAAATATAAGAGGATCACTGTTACAATCAATGCCATTAGCATATTTCTCAGTGGCTGTGCTATGAAGTGCTTACACAGATTATCTGATTTACTCTGCATGACAACCCCAAAAGGCAGGTATGGCCATAACATACATTTTACAGATAAGGAACTCAAGGCTTAGAGAGGTGAAAGAGGTAGGCTTAAGGTCACTCACCAACTAGTAAGTGGTGAAGGCAGGATTCAAAACCCAGGGAACCTGCATGCTCTTGACCACTACTGGGCTCTCTCTCTTACGTACTGATGAAATTCCAGACTTCTTTTTTTTTTGGGGGGGGGGGTTAATCTTATAATCCATATAATCATGTGGAATCTGAGTTTTTAGGCACTGTGCCTTCCACCTCCTGTGTAGCATCCGCCAGAGCCCTGCCCACAGCACTCAGACTTCTGACAGGCCATGGCCGGGGGCACCAGGAGGAACTTGTCTTGGCCATCCCCATCTTTTCTAAGCCTAGAGCTACATGTTTCCCCCTCCTCTGTGGCCCCAAGTGCTCGTGACTTTGGGGAGTGGCTCCCCCAGCCCTCTGAGCACATCAAGACACTCTACCTTGTTGACATCCGTGAAGCCGAGCCGGTAGCCGTGTTCAAACTGCACGTCTTTCTCTTTCTTCTTGTCATCGCCGTCGCGGTTGGAGTAGAGTTCCAGCCGGGTGGCCACAGGCAGGTTGTCTGCAATGCTGGAAACCCAAGGCCCCACTCAGTCCCTCAGACCGCCTCTCCCTCAGCGCCCTCCCCTATGGGAACTCGACGCTGGCAGGGAGCAGAGGACAACTCACAGGTGGACATAGTAGTCCTCGGAGATCCGCTCGGCCACGAGCCGGCTCTGTTCCACGGTCAGGATCACCGGCTTGTTGGACTGGCTGCACAGAACCTCACACTTCTTTTCGCTGTTCATGAGAACCTGGAAAGGGGTGTTGACAATCCGGTCCCCTCTCAGCACCTCTCCTGCCATAAGAGAGACAGATGGAGCTCAGAGCTTCAGCCCTGAGGTTGCTGAGGTCAGCAGAGCCACGGAGACACAGGGCCCACCTGCAGGGCCTTCAGCAGTCCTGCAGCCTGGCACTCAATGCATTACCCTGCCTGTTCAGGCCAGGCTTGCCCACCTGACGCCCCCTTGTTGTCCCTCCTCTCCCTTTGTGCTCTAGCACCACCAGACTCTTCAGAGCACATCAAACATGCCACGTCATTCTGTGCCTCTGGGCCTCATGTCGTTTCCTTTGCCTGGAGTGCCATTCCCTGCCCCACGTTCCTGGGAAACTCTTCCTCACCCTTCAAGCTCAGCTTCTATTCCACTCTCCGGGAAGCCCTTCCTGACCTCCTTAGGACTGAGTTTGTCAGTCCCTCCTCGGATTGCCCTCTGCACAGAGGCAGCATCGTACAGTGGTGAAGAGAGGGCTACTGAACCCTGGCTCTGCCACTGACTAGCTTAGCAGTCTTGGTAAGTACCTTAACCTCAATGAGCCTCAATTTCCTCATCTGTAAAATGGGGATAATAGTACCCATCTCACAGGGTTACAGTGAGAAATAAAGTACCAGGCACAGAGTGGGAAGACAACAAATACTATTTTTATCACCAGTATCACTTCTGCACCTTTTCATATGTCAGTGATGTGACTTCGCACAATATGTTGATAGGTTAAGTTTTTGTCCTCATACCTCATTATGAGCTCTTTAAGGGCAGATAATGTTTCCTATTTATTTCTCCGTCTTCAGATCCTGGTTCAGGGAGGAAGGGAGGTAGGGTAAAATCCAGCACCTGAGATTTTCAGCCAAAACATCTTTTTAACTTAACGAACTGGCACACCCCTTGCATGCCTACTGCCTCAGAGAAACCTGCTGCCAGACGTCCCAAGAGCAGGCACCGAGCAGTTAGGGCCTGTCAACTAAACCCAACGGTGATTTCATTCTGAGCCATTCTAACACTTCTACTAGGATGAGGTGGAACTGGCGCAAGCCGAAGGAGACCTACCAAAGCCCACAGGCGGCACTAATGCCCACACACGCCTGGTCTAACAGCTGCCTACCAGTGTGGACCCGCTTGATGTGGGACTCTTGGCCTAGTCATTCATTCGTTCATTCATTCATTCCTTCCCAAACATCCACTGGATATTGGTTATGTGCTGGGCTCTGGAGAAATAATGTTGAACAGACATATGGAGCTTATGGTCTAGTGGAAAGACAGATTGATTAATCAGGATAATGAGAAGATACAGTACAATATGAGGAACTTGCTCTAGATGTGGGGGAGTAGGTCTAGGACAGCTTCTCTAAGGAGGTAATGCTTCAAGTGAGCTCTAAAGGAAGAGAGCCTTAACTAGGCAAAGAGATAGAGGAAGACTATTCTAGACAGAAGGGAACAGCACGCACAAAGGCTCCCTGCCTGGTTGGGGGGCGGGGGGAAGGCAGGGGGACAACGCGGTAAACGTAAGAGGCCTGTGCGGCTGTAGTGCACACAGCAAGGGTGACTTGAGGCGCGCTGGAGAGACGGGCCGGAGCTGGACCTCAGGGGGCCTGTGGGCCAACGGGAAGTTTGATCTCTATCGAGAGAGCCACAAAAACCAATAAAGGGTTTCTAACAGGGGCGGCAGAAGACATTATCCAGTTCTGGTTACAGATCACTCTGGCTGTTTTGTGAAGAAAATATCGAAGATGCACGGAACTGGCTGGGGGCGATGGCAGTCAGCTATGCAAGTGGGCGGTGATGGTGGCTGGATTAGAGGGTATAGTGAGGGTGGAAACAAGTACACAGATTCAGGAGCTACTGAGGAGGTGAAATCTAGGGGGGTTGGTGCTGGCTGACACAAAGGATGAGTGAGGAGTGGTGCATATCAGGAAGACTATGAGGCTTCTACAACCAAGTTCCAGTTGGGGGGAAAATGGGAAAAACAGCAAATTTAGACTGAAGGCATTTTTTCAGTTTGGATATGTCAAGTGGCTATGTCAAGCAGGCAGTCAGATATCCAAATATGAGGGTCAGAGGAAAGGTCAGGGCTATCTATAGATAGAAGCTGTGAGTTGTTGGGATACAGATGGTAAGTGGCAGGGCCACAGGCTTTACCACAGTGGGGAGAACCACTCAGCTGTGCAAAGCAGCACTCTGACAAGTGTGGATGAGGCCACTCAGGAGAGGGGGGAGGGTAAAAAGGGGCCTGGATGAAGGTCTCTACACCTCTCCCCCGCTTTCCCCCTCCTTTAGAAGGCTAGTTATGCAGGTGAGTATGCAAAACCCAGGGATGGACTGGCCAGTGGGAGGGCAAGAAAACCAATAAGATATCTGCATGGTCCACTGCTGAAATGATCTGGGTCATCCTCTGCCATTTTACAGATGACAATGCTGAGAACCAGACCCAGATAGTGACTAGCCTATGACAGTGACTGTGGTAGTGCTAAGCCCCTGGGCTCTTTCCTCTACACCATGTCCTACCACTCACTTCTTTTCAGTAAGGTCAATAAGGAACTCACTTGAGGAAAGGAAGAACATACAGAGAGAGGAACAGGGCTGAAGATCAAGTAAGGTGGGTATAATTTCTTGATATTTAGAAATTATTGATACATTTAAACTAAGAAAGAGGACATACTGGCCTGGAACAGCTCATTTCTAATACAGAAGTATTCATTTTAATTTTTAAAGCTGGGAGCAGACAGCCAGCCACACTAAACGAGCAACAAGCTGAGTGGACCCTCTAAGCGAGTCTGATGTTATATTCCAGTACATCTGCCGCAGACATGCCCCCACCTGCCCCCGCCACGATATGAATCTCCACCAACATGATAATCAGGAGCACAGCCCTTGGACAGCCCAAATGAACCTTTCTGGAAAAGGCAGTCTGGACAACAGAAAGAATTCTGTTTTTAGAGTTAAAAAACCTGGGTTAAGATCTCAATTTCTCTACCCATTGACCATGTGACCACAAGCAAGTTTTTCAAACCTCTGAAGCTGCTGTGCCCTCTACTATGGCATGGGGGCCATCATACCTGGCTTTGCTGAGTTACAGTCGGAACCAAGTAAGACAGTGCGCAGAGTGTACTGCTTAAGGCTATGGACCCTGAAGCCAGAGTTCCTGGGCTCTGCCACCAACTCGGTGAGTGACCTGTAGCAAGTGACTTCACCTCCTGTGCCTCACTTCCCTTATCTGTGATAAGAGGTAGTAAGAGTAGCTACCTCAGAGGGCTGTTGTGAGAATTAACTAAGGTAAGCACAGACGTGCTTAGAACAATGCCCGGCTCATTGTTAGAGCCCTTTAAGTATTAACAGCGATGATGATGAGGACGTAGAGTACAAGGCTTGCGACCCAACAGGCACTCAATCAAGGCTGTTTCTGCTCCACTCAGGGAGGACAACAACTTTTACTGAATGACAGCTATGTGTCAGACACCGGGTCAGAAGTGGCGGAGAGAGACGTGTAAGACATGATCCCGCTGTTCAGAGCCCCTAGGCCACAGACGGAGGCACTACACAAAACTGGAATGAGATACAGTGTGGCAGGATAACTTTTGTACACGGAAGTTTCCATTTCTATGAGGCAGGAACATTCCCCAGCTTCACGGAGGTTAAGGTCACGCAGCGTCACACTGAGGGGTGCCCAACTGCTCAGCCTTGGGCTGTAGATGAAGCCATACCAGCTCACAGGGGAAGGGAGGAGCTGCTGTGAGGGGTCTGGAGGACACAGCAGGTCAGGCTTCCCAGCAGCGGCAAGGTGGCCGGAGCACGGCATGGTGTGGAGAGAAAAGAAGGGTAAGCGGCAGGCAGCAGGAGCAGCCCAGGCCCCGAGACCGACCTCCGTCCAACTGCACAAGGCGAGACTTCGGGACTGGCGGTGCTGCCTGCTTTTGGTCGAGGCCTGCCCCAGCTGGTCTGGGACATCCAATACCTGGCAGTAGGTACACCTGTTGGCTAGGGGTTCTGGAAACATCTGAGCCATGGGTAGCCCTGATGGAGAAGGCAGTCCTTTCAGGGGACTGCTCAAGAGCCAGTTCTCTCCTTTCCCCTCCCTAAGCTATAAGAGAATAGGAAAGTCTCTTAAGTTCCTTGAAGTCAGGGAGGGCATCCTTCCAAGTTTTTATCTCCAGGACTTAACACTGAGATGGCAGAGTATGTACTAATAATCATGTCCTCAATAGAGGCCACCAAATGTCTTTTCCTTTAAGCCTGAAATTCCAGCAAAGAATTATTTGAATTAAAATAAAATGGCTGCTATTTATGAATACATATGCCAGACACTGCACTGGGTGCTTCACACATTATTTGAGGCAAGGCCTGCACAGCTTAGCAAGAACTATGGTGATGTCCCTGCTTCCATTAGGGCCAGAGATAATCACTCATTCTTTTAATTAAAAGCAGAGCAGGTTACAGAAGCCGCAAGAAACAGAAGGGGATATCTAGAAATCAAGGAGAGCCGGTCGGAGCAGTAGGTAAGGGCTCCAGCTCTGAAGCCTGACTACATGGATTCCAAGCCCAGTTTAGCCATTAATTAACAGTATAACCAGAGGCAAGTCACTTACCCTGTAAAATGGGAATAAACACCACAACTACCTCCTTCAGGATGTTATGAGGATTAAATAAGCTAATCTGTATATAAACTATGTAGAATGGTGTGCAGCACATGGTAGGTGCTATATAAGGGTTAACTGTTATTAACATTATGAAAAGATCTGGGTTCCTCTTTGGGATAGCGTGACAGAAGTGTGAGAGAAGAACTTACCCAGATTCTCTGCCTTGTAGGTTATTTTGCTGGGCTGGCAGAAGGGCAGTGAGTAGTATTCATAAGGCAGCTGGGTGCGAGAGCTGGTGAGCTTCACAGCCTAGTGGGAGAAGAGAGGCCATTATTCCTCAACCCAGAAATCAAGATGACTGTTCCAGTAATCCTCCCTGGTACCCACTCATCTTTAGTATACTCGGCATTATTACCTAATCAGCAAACTAACCGCAGCAGACACAACACTGGTATACTGTACAATTATTTCACAGTTCACTAGTTTTAGATTACATTATAGATTTTGTTTAAAATCACAACCAAATCCAATATACACTCAGAGTCCTTAACATGCTGATATCCTTTGACCCTATAATTTCACTTCTGGGCATCTTTCCTACGGAAATAACTCCAAATAAGGGAAGAAACTTCAGGAACAAAGAGCTCCCTCCTCATTCCTAGCCACAGTGGTCTTTTGCCTCTAGTTCCCTGAGCCCGGCCAGCCCTCTCCTGCTTCAGGCTTTCAACCTGCTCCTCTCTGCCCGACCCGCTGCCTCCTTCTCACATTTGGTCTCACCTTAAATCCCCTCACCTTTGAGTCCTTTCCTAATCATCTTATCAAAGGAATTCCCTCATCTTCTGTATTTCAACACTTCCAGTTATCTTTGTAGCACATCTGATAAAATGTAATTATTTTATGTTTTTGGTTTTTTTTCCCAGAAAAATCAGCCTCCCCTACTAGAATTTAAGATTAAGCTCCATGAGGGCAAGGACCATATGTGTCTTGCTTACCTATGTAACCACTGTGCCTACAGATCTAGGTACACAGTAGGTGCTCAACAAATGTTCACACAGTGAAAAAAGAGAGAAAAAATGGAAAAACAGCTAAAAGCCCCATAATGGGAAATTGGTCAATAAACCACAATATATTCGTTCAATTAAATATTATGCAACCATTAAAGATGAAGTTTAAGAAGACCATGAAGGAGAACATTTAGGAAGTGATGCAAGCACACAGAATGCAGCTCTGGAAACAGTGACAGCCACAGATAACTCCCCAAAACATGGATAAAATAGAACCAATCAAAATGTTGCAAAAAAAAATTTAATTAATTAATCAATTAATTATTTTAAAGGTTTTTTTGATGTGGACCTTTTTTTTTTTTTTTAAATTTATTTATTTATTTATTTTTGGCTGTGTTGGGTCTTCGTTTCTGTGCGAGGGCTTTCTCCAGTTGCGGCGAGCGGGGGCCACTCTTCATCGCGGTGCGCGGGCCTCTCACTGTCGCGGCCTCTCCCGTTTCGGAGCACAGGCTCCAAATGCGCAGGCTCAGTAGTTGTGGCTCACGGGCTTAGTTGCTCCGCGGCATGTGGGATCCTCCCAGACCAGGGCTCGAACCCGTGTCCCCTGCATTGGCAGGCAGATTCTTAACCACTGCGCCACCAGGGAAGCCCCTGATGTGGACCATTTTTAAAGTCCTTATTGCATTTGTTACAATATTGCTTCTGTTTTGTTTTGGTTTTTTGGCTGTGAGGCATATGGGATCTTAGCTCCCCGACCAGGGGTTGAACCCACAACCCCCTGCATTAGAAGGCGAAGTCTTAACCACTGGACGGCCAGGGAAGTCCCAAATTTTAATTTAAATGCAACTAAAATTATCTTTGCTATTTAAAAACTATTAACCATTCCTCATACACCATCTGAAAGTATAAATAGTTTTTAGACTCCAGGTCCACAATCCTTACTTAAAACTCTTGCTTTGGAATCAGGAATTTTTCTAATTTTAAAAGAGGAATGTGGTATATTATAAAACCATGGGTTTTATAACACCCCCCAGCTGGGTCTGGAGCAGTACCCCACATTCAATGACAAGGAAATGCAAAAATATTCATACTAAGTGGGAAAAATAAAGTTAATAAACAGTTCAGGTCAGGTCTCGCCTACAATGAGTTTAGAAAAACTCTAAGTTTCAGAGCTTTTAGATGTTGGATTGAAGGACGGGGGACCTCTATTAAGCATTTCATGAACTGCTTGAGGCAAAATGACCAAAAAGTTATTGTCTGTTATAACAGCCTGTTATTTTGTGTATCTTAGCATTCTCTCCTTCTGGACAATCAAAAAAGAATCCACATTACAAAGAAACTGAGTCTCACCTTTATGTCCCCTTCCGCCCTCTCCCTTCCCACCCAAGGTGTACGCTCTCACATGCCCCACTTGGCAGGACTGAAGCCAGAGCCACCCTGCCCTCCCCACGCCACAAGCTTTGCTCTGGAGGGGGCTTCTGGCAGAGGCACTGGGAGGAAGGGTACTGCGGCGGTTAAGAGCCGGGCTCTGAACTAACCCTATCTCTCCCTTACAATGTGACCTTGGGCAAGTTGGTTCACTTCCTCGGGCCTCAGTTTCCATAACTGTAAAATGTTCAGTAAATCTCTAAAACATACAGTATCTGCCTCAGAGGGCTCTTGGGGGGCATCTTGAGCTAAGCCATGCATAATGCCTGGCATGTAAATAATCCTCAATAAAGGTGACTTTAATTATTGTTCCTGAAAATTACAAGTCTGACTTCCAAGGAAGAGGGATGCTCACAGTAATGCAACACATGGAATGGTGCATTTGCTTGTTACTACTACATAGTTCTAAATGCAGACACTTCTAATAGTCATTGATCATATGTATTTATCCACCCTACCAGGCTATGTACTAGGAGCTGGTGACACAGCAGTAACCAAGAAAGATAATATCCCAGCCCTTGTAGAACTTGATTCGTGGTAGTTTTCGTTTTTCCACAAATGTATAATATTTTTAACCTCTAAACTGGTTAACTCCCCCTGGATAATGAAAAGTTGCTTGCATCTAATGCCCCAAATAAGCATGACATGTAGCAATTTATAATTTTGCAAATGCCCAAAATGTGGTGGCAAACAAAGGCACATGTACATGACAGCATGTCAGGTGGATGGTCCTTTGTGATTTTCTGGGCTTCTGTTCCCCCTTTTGAACACTGTGATGCTTAGGACAGGATAAAAACTTTATTTTCACACAATCTCACTGCTTTGCTTTTGCACAGACCAGTAAAGATGTGGTTCCCATCAATAAGAAATGTACATTTTAGGAGCAGAATTTATTTTCATTACTTTATAAGTTTTGCTAGTCCTTTGTACAGAATCACTAAGGATTTGAAGGACTACTTAAAAACTTCAACTATACGTTATTTTGCCCGTGGGGGACCAATGTGGTAGTCAAGAAGCTGGGGGTTTATGGAAGTGTGAGAATGCCGAGTACCCTACACTGTAAACACTGCACAGAAAAAAAGACTAAGAAAAATAACCCAAAGTATTAAGAGTGGTTATATTTGGGTGATGGTAGAGAGGAGTCCCTATAGCTGGGAGCTCTGGTACAAGGTCACACCCCTTGTCTGGTGGCCAGTCCTCTCGCCTCAATGTGGGAGAACTCTGCAGCTGGCCACTCCAGTTCCAGAGCCTTCCACAGGACTCTGTTGTATCACAGCTTAATATCTCCCTCTGCCCAGTCCTGCTTCCCTTACTCCCTCCCAAGTGCCAACACTGAGCGCCTAGTCAATAAATCTCTTGCACCAAATCTCCCCCTTAGAGTTTGTTTCCTGGGAAATGAGATCCAAGAAGATCCACCACCAACCCTCAGCCGTGTTTAGGGCTCTGAGAATGCCAGCAAGAGTCCGAGACATTAACCAACGTGCCAGTCTGCCCACTGCCCCGATCAACCATATTTTAAAGGACTCTCCCATAACCCTGTCACAGGTGACTGACCCACAGGTGGGCATCTAGGCTGAAAAGGTGAGGTGGCCCAGTTGGATGTTCTTCTGGACTCTGATTTAGGGCAACGCTTTCAAATCCTAATCACTCATGTACCAACTTGCCCTATCTACTTACCACTTATTCTGCTATTTTCTTGGATATGATTCATTTTTAGGTAAATACCTTTATTTAAGAAGCAAACATTTTAACACTATTAAAAATGGAAAACCAACGACAGCCATGAAATCATGAGTTGAAGTAATGGCTATATTTTCTAGTATAATTAAAAGAAAACAGCTATTAAAATAAAACATACGTGTCAGCCACTTAAAATCATCTCATATACCACCACTCAGATATGCAGTGCACCGTTTGGAAATACTGAACTGGAGAATCCTGGCAGAAGCTAAAATCGAAAAAAAAGGCCATAATAGGCTGCGTATACACAGATGATATGAGTTATGCAGAGAAAGCCGGTAACAGAGAGGAGGATGGAGAGAGGCAGAGATGTCACAGAGAAGGAGGCAGGTTGAGAGAGATGGAGACACAGAAAGAGATGGACACAGAAGCGAGTGAAAGTGAGAGAGAAACAAAGACACAAGAAGAACCAGAAACAGAGCCAGAGCCAAAGAGAAAGAGAGAGAGGGACAGAGAGAGAGAATGCACTCATACAGGCAGAGATGCAGAGACAGCCAGAGGCAGAGAGAGAGGAGAGGCGGAGATCCTGGCACTGCGGGGCCCGAGGGACACCACTTCCGCCCCAGCCATGCGCAGTGAATCCTCCTCCTCCCAGGCTAAGCAGCACTGGTCTGGGTTCTCTGCAACCACAGGAGGGACGTGACCAGCTCACCACAGTCCTCTGGCCAGGTTGCCCAGCACAGAGGCTCCCACAGACCAGGAATGCACTTACCTTGATTTCTACAGGGTCGTTCTGGTGGAAGTTGATTGGTGCGACCCCAGGAACGTAGAAGGCCCCTGTATTACACGTGAGAGAGAGAAGCAGCAGGGACCACGGCAACCAATCCTGCTTGGAAGAAGAGAGGTGGCAGTCGGAATGGGGGAAAGAGGTGAACAACCCTCTGGGGCACCGTCACATCTGCTTTAACTGACCCAGTCTCATCCCCACTCTGAGAAGCCTGAGGCCCCCCAAGGGCTACCCTCTAAATGCCCCCAAGGGTGCGATGAGGCACTGATCCTGCACTTCCAGAAACGAGCCGCAAATTGAGTGCAGTAATTAACAGCAGGGCAAAAGGGCAGACTAATACAGGAGCCACGGCTCCCCACTCTTCGAGCAATGTTCCTTTCATCATGTCACATGTATCACTGTCTTGTTGGGCCAGCAGGAAACAAAGCTCCACAGTGTCCCATGAATTCCCATTTCTCTACATAGCAACGGGCTTGCTTTGTCAGGAAGCTCCTATGTTACCAATACATTTTCCTACAAATCGTCTCCAAAATTGTCCTGACCCCACCGCCTCCCATCCTCTGCCTCCTCAGCTCCGTTTACACTGGCCTTCTTGTTGTCTCCTGACAGCAAGTCCTTCTCCACCCCCTCAGGGCCATCACCTTCACTGCTCCCTCCGTCAGAATGCCCTTCCCACAGGTGCCTGCCTGGCTCATGTCTCATCCCTTATTTCATTCAGGTCTCTCTCAAATGTCACTTCCTCAGAGAAGCCTCCACTGACTAGCCCGTCTGAAATGGCCTCCTCAGGGCTCCTATTACCCATTCTCCAACCCCTTACTCCACTTCTCTTCGTGGACTTAGCTAATTGACATGGACATATGTATCTGTTTACTTGTGTATTATCTGTCTCCCTTCACTCGAATGTAATCTCTGTGGGAGCAGGGACTGTGTCCCCAGTGCCTGGCACCTGGGAATCAAAGGCAAGAACGATCAATTACCCACCTCAAGAAGTACCCCATCAAAGCATCTCTTTCCCTTCATTAATATGCTTCGCCCCCTCAAGGTACTAGAAGAGCTTCTTTCCCTTTGCCTGGCTTGAACAAGGAACTTTGTCGTCCACACACCTGGATCACCAACTCAACTGCGCGGCTGCATCTGCCTTCTCTCTCCACCCCTTTTACCGCTGTGGCATTTCAGACCCTCATTTCCTCCCATCGGACACTGGCCACAGCCTCCTGATCACCTTGTCCTCGCATCCTTCAAGTCACCATCACCACCACACACACACACACACACACACACACACACACACACACACTCAGACGATTCTTTCTGGAACTCAGTGTTATAGGGAATCAGAATCACTCACTCAGGGGGCTTGCCAAAAATGTAGACTCATCTGTATTTTTACCAGGAGCACAAGTTGAGGAAAACTGGCTTTCAAAGTTTAAGGTTCTGAGCTTGTGCACTAGTTTAGATACAGAGCCTGGTCAAACTCTTAAAAGCAATATATTCATAGAGTGCTTTCCTCTGATCTGCTGTGATGTTTATAAGTATCTGTCAGCTGATGTGCATTACGAAATATGAAATAATAGTCTGACCCCAACAAAAACAGTGAAAAATGGCTAAGACAGTTGTATTGAATCTGGTAATCACAAGGTCAGCAGAATTAGGGGTGAAAGCAAGATCTTTAAAAGAAATGACAAGACAAAAAGGTGAAAAATGTCTCATGGGGTAGGATTCTGTATAGGAAGTCAGTATGTTCCCCCCCCCATCATTTTTTTTAACTTTTTATTTTTAAATAAATTTAGGTTTACAGAATATACTATGAGAGTTCCCATATACTCTTCACCCACTTTCCTCTAATGTTAACATATTACATAACCATGGGTAAGAGAGGCTTTTAAAAAAATAACTAGGTTAAAAAAGTTTTGAAAAAGCAAAACATATACAGTAAATATTCGCGAAGATTATGGAAAAACCCGAACAAACTTTTTGGCCAATCCAGTAATTCAAACAGTACAAATGGGTATAACCATGAAAAATAAATCTTCCTCCCTCTTCAGCTCCCCACAGACAACTGCTAGCACCAGTTCCTTGAAAATCCCTCTGGAGATATTCCATGCACGTACAAAGGGAAGCCTTTAGTAGCATGGGTTTGCCTTGATACAGCAACAACAAACAGATTTTTATTCTTTCTTTCTGTGAGAGAAAGCCTACTGACTGTGGGCTGGTTACAGCTTCTGATTTCCTCTCCATCAAGTGGAGGATTTCCTCCACTTGACCAGTCATCAGAAGATTCTAGCCCTCCCTCTTTGCTAGGCCTCACTGGGCAGTCCTTAGATTGAGTGCTTTGTGTGAGAGAAATAAATCCTGTCCTTTGTTTTCCTCAAATTCCTCTTTGAACCTGAATTCCAGTTAACTAAATGCAAGGAAGACAAACCCTCTATTACTGACATCAAATGTCAGCCAAAAGTCATTTAAAAATAATAACCCAACTCTAAAGTTTTGAAAAATGATACAGAAAACAGACAATCCTCACGCATAGATACTATCAACAAATCACAAATCAATTTATCTTAGAGGAAGGATCAACAGATGAAAAATGGCCAAGAATTATTTCCACAATATGCTAGAATCTTTGAATAATATAAGTTGGCAACCAAAAGCAATTCAGAAGTTCAGTTTAGAATTAATGACTATACCAAGATGATACTGTTAGTTTTAGATATTAAAATGTCACTGTTTCGATATTTTCATATGGCTGGAGGGATTATAAACTGAAACATTTCTGGGGGGCAATTTGACGCTATCAAAATCCTCCCTCCAAAAAAGTCCCCCAGAAGTGCATACTCTTTGACCCTGCAATTCTACTTCTAGACATGTTAAGAAAAATATGACAAATATGCCAAAATGTACATAAAAGGATGTTCACCACAGAGTTATTTAAAATAGTGAAATAGTTCACAACTTACAATAGTAAAATGTCCAATATTAGAGGAATGGGTTAAATTATGGTGTAACCACTTATCCTTTTATGTAGTCATTAAACATGATGATATACTTCTTGAGTAGGAATATTCAAGCTTTAGATTTATGTAGAAAAAGCAGGGGATAGAACCCTGCTCAGCAAGATATGCCCCTCTTTTTTAAAGTTATGTTTGAGAAAATGAGGTGATGTTTTCCTTTTTTGCATATCTGTGTTTTCCAGTTTTTCTTTGGGGATTATACATATTTATACTACTTAAGAAAAATAATAAAATAAATTAGGCAAAAGAAAACATCACTGTTCTGAACGCCTAGGTTACAGCAATTCTAGCTTGGTATGGAATGAACTCTACCTGCTGGCCCCAAGATGCCTTTCCATCAGCACCTCCCACCTTTTCTTTCTAAGCCTTCAGGAAGACCCCAAGTTTGTCTCTGCCCTTGGCAAGCAGACTTGCCCAGGTAAGGCTGCCTTCAAGGCCTTTGCTCAGGCTGTTTCTGACACTTGCCCTTACCTAATTCAAGTCCTACCTACAATTGGAGGTCCAGTTGAAATGTTGCTTCCTTCAAGAACCCCTCAGATCCCCACAGGAGGAATTATCCTCTTTCTTCCTTATTTTTCAAGGCACTTGGCAAATATCTCTATGATGACACTAGAGGCAAGAAATTGGAAACTACCCAACACCCAAATGAACTTTCACATCTATACATGTTCAAAGACTGCTGCTTAATTTATTTGACAAGAATTTAAATCTGTACTTGTTTAAGGCCCTACTATAGCACTTTTCATGTTGTATTATGGTTTAAGTATCTGCCATCTCTCCACCGGCACTAATCACTTGTCTGGCTTTGTTGATGTGAATACTCAACAAATCCTTATCAAACAGGCTAACAATAAGCATCAACTAACCTCTGATCTATAAAAATATAAAATCATCCATTCACATACAGGTTGAATACTACAGTTCTTAATCTTTGCTATATCCCCTTGATAACTGATTTTTTTCAAATCCTCAAATTTAAGGAGTTCTTGACACCTCCCACCTTTCCAGCTGTCCAAGGACCTACTGTGAGAATCCCTGAGACATCTATTACCTCTATACCCTATCTGTACATCTAGGATACTGGTTCTCAACCCTGATGCACATTAGAATAACCTGGGGAGTAAATGGATTAAATTCCCTATCAAAAGACACAGAGTGGCTGAATGGATAAAAAAACAAGATCCAGGGATATGCCGCCTGCAAGAGACACATCTAAAGACACACACAATGAAAGTGAAAGGACAGAAAAAGATGTTGCATGTAAACAATAACCAGAAGAAAGCAGGAGTAGCTATACTTATATCAGACAAAATAGACTTTCAGTCAAAAGCTGTGTCTAGAGACAAAGAAGGTCATTATATGATGACAAAAGGGTCAATTCAATAGGAAGATAAAATAATTATAAATATATATGCACCCAACATCAGAGCACCTAAATATATAAAGCAAATATTGACAGATCTGAAGAGAGAAATTGACAGCAATGCAATAATAGTAGGGGACTTTAATATCCCAATTACAATACTGGATAGAACATCCAGATAGAAAACTGTTAAGCAGCTGACTTGAACAACACTACAGACCAAATGGACCTAACAGACATATATAGAACCTTCCACCCAACAGCAGAAGAATACACATCTACTCAGGTGCACATGAAACATTCCCCAGGACAGACCACATGTTAGGTCACAAAACAAGTCTTAACAAATTTGAAAAGAGTGAAATCATTCCATGTATCTTTTCTGACCACAAAGGAATGAAACTAGAACTCAATGACAGCAGAAAATGGGAAAATCTGCAAATAGGTGAAAACTAAACAACACCCTCTTAGATCAAAGAGGAAGTTGAACAAGAATTTTAAAGGTACCTTAAACAAAAGAAAATAAAAATACAAAATGTCAAAATTTACGAAATGCAACAAAAGCAGTACTAAGAAGGAAGTTTATAGTGATAAATGCCTACATTAAAAAAAAAAAAACCCTCAAACAACCCAACCTTACATCTCAAGGGATCAGAAAAAGAACAAACTAAGCCCAAGTTAGCAGAAGTAAGGAAATAATAAGATTAGAGCAGAAATAAATTGAAAAGAGAATGTTAAAAAATAGGAAAAAAAAACCAGAACTGTGTTGGTTTTTTGAAAATACTGACAAGCCCTTAGCAACACTAAAGAGAAAAAGACTCAAATAAATAAAATCAGAAATAAAAGAGGAGACATTACAACAGATGCCTAAGAAACAAAAAGGATCATAAGGGTCTATTATGAACAATTATAGGTCAACAAATTGAATAAAAAGGAGACTGAATCAGTAATCAAAAACCTCCCAACAAAGAAAAGTCCAGGACTAGATGGCTTTAAAGGTAAATTCTAACAAACATTCAAAGAAGAGTTAATACCAATCCTTAAACTCTTCCAAAAATACAAGAGGGAACACTTCCAAACTCAATTTTATGAGGCCAGCATCACCCCGATACCAAAATCAGACAAAGATACCACAAGAAAAGAAAACTATAGGCTAATATCCTTGATGAACACAGATGAAAAAATCCTCAATAAAATATCAGCAAATTGAATTTAACATCTTGCTAAAAGGAGCATACACCAAGATCAAGTGGGATTTATCCCTGTGATACAAGGATGGTTCAACAAATGCAAATCAATCAATGTGATAAATTACATTAACAAAACGAAAGAAAAAATCACATAATCTTTTCAATAGACACAGAAAAAGCATTTAACAAAGTTCAACATCCATTCATGGACTTCCCTCGTGGAGCAGTAATTAAGAATCCACCTGCCAATGCAGGGAACACGGGTTTGAGCCCTGGTCCAGGAAGATCCCACATGCCATGGAGCAACTAAGCCAGTGTGCCACAACTCCTGAGCCTGCACTCTATAGCCCGTGAACCACAACTACTGAGCCCGCGCTCCACAACTACTGAAGCCCGCACGCCTAGAGCCTGTGCTCCACAACAAGAGAAGCAGCTGCTATGAGAAGCCCGCACACCGCAACGAAGAGTATCCCCCGCTCGCCGCAACTAGAGAAAGCCTGCGCACAACGAAGACCCAACGCAGGCCAAAAAAAAAAAAAATCCATTCATGATTTAAATTCTCAAAAAAAAGAAGTATAAAAGGAACTTACCTCAATGCAATAAAGGCCACGAATGAAAAGCCCACAGTTAACATCATTATTTCTTGCTTATCAAAAATATATGTGTTCTACCTCCTACACTGCTGGTGGGAATGAAAACTGGTGCAGCCACTATGGAAAACAGTACGGAGGTTCCTCAAAAAACTAAAAATAGAGTTGCCATATGATCCATCAATCCCACTCCTGGGCATATATCCAGACAAAACTATAATTTGAAAAGATCCATGCACCCCTATGTTCACAGCAGCACTATTTACAATAGCCAAGACATGGAAACAACCTAAATGTCCATCGACTGATGAATGGATAAAGAAGATGTGGTAAATACATACGTGTGTGTGTGTCTGTGTATACACACACACACACACACACACATATATATACAATGGAATATTACCCAGCCATAAAAAAGAATGAAATAATGCCATTTGCAGCAACATGGATGGATCTAGAGATTATCATACTAAGTGAAGTAAGTCAAAAAGAGAAAGACATATACTGTATGATATCACTTACATGTGGAATCTAAAATACGACACAAATGAACCTATCTACAAAACAGAAGCAGACTCCTCACAGATATAGAGAACAGACTTGTGGTTACCAAGGGGGAGGCAGGGTGGGGGAGGGAAGGATTGGGAGGTTGGGATTAGCAGGTGCAAAGTATTATATATATGATGAATAAACAACAAGGTCCTATTGTATAGCACAGGAAACTATATTCAATATCCTGTGTTAAACCATAATGGAAAAGAATATGAAAAAGAATATATATATATATATGTATAACTGAATCACTTTGCTGTACAGCAGAAATTAACACATTGTAAATCAACTATACTTCAATAAAAATTTTTTAAATATATATGTGTTCTAAATTTCCCTTCCTAGGAAGCCAGAGTCCAGAATTTTTTGCCTTATCTGATATGTGACGTGAAGCCAGGGCAGAGGATTACAATCTCTTATGGTTATCAAGACAATTAAATCTAGAAGTTACTCCAGTTCTTTTGAAACAGAATCCTCCAATCTTAGCAGAGAGACACTGCCCTGGGGAACTCAAGGGCTCCATGAGAGCTCAGGTTGCAGAGGAATGAAAAGCAAATCCTGAAAGACTTCAATACCCTTCTGTTCCAAAGTCTCAAACCAATGGAGCAAGTAGACACAAAAAACAAACAAACAAAAAGACATAACAACAAAGAAAATACTCACCCTGGCGGAAAACAACATTAAAAAGTAACAAGAAGCCACAGAGTCACGGAGCACCTAAAAGTTAAGTACAAGGCACTGTGGCACAAACAGTCCCTTCCTTCCATTTACCAAGTCCCTGCTTTGTACTAAGCACTTTACAAACACGATTCAGGCAACTACAACTACCTGGGGATTTCTATCACCATTTCCCAGATGATTGCCAATTAACCTGAGACCCTGAGATTATATAACTTGCCAAAGATCAGAATGTACAGGAACAGGTATGCTCTTTTCAGGCAGGTGAGTTGCATTAAAAGATGATAAGCATGTAATGGTGATATCGATAACAATGGCAGCTAACATTTACTGGATACTGATTATGTGCCAGGCACACTTCTAGGTTCTTTTCATGCAATAACCCAATTAGTCTTGACAACAATCCTATGAGATAGAGACTCTTACAATTCTCACTTCAGAGATGAGGAAATTGAGGCTCAGAGAGGCGGTATAACACTAGTTGAGTCAGGATTTATACCCAAGCAGTCTGACTCCAAGGCCCATGCTCTGACCAGTACAGAAATCAGCTCACTACATTGAACACCTACTATATGTCAGGCACTGTGCCAGCCTCACAGAATGCACACCCACGAGGAGCTTTCAGCCAGTTGGCGGACAGAGACAAGTCATCAGCCAACGGCAATACTAGGTCCCAGATGCTAGGGAGGGCCTAGTCTCTTATCCTATCAGTTAAGAGGCTAAGAAGTACACAGGAGCAGCAACAAGCCCACTCTTAGAGGGATGGGGTGCAGATCTAAGAACTCAAGCTTACTCCAGGGCCTGAAGGGAAAGAAGAGGGAAGAGAGAAGTGTTCCAGAAAGAGCAGAACACAGGCACAAGGGCCTGGGGGCAACCATAAGGAGTTTATGGCAGGTGAGGTGTAGGCTGGTGCTTCTCAAACTTTGATGTGCATATAGATCACCTGGAGGGCTTATTAAAATGCAGAGTCTGATTCAGCAAGTCTGGGGTGGGGCCTGAGATTCTGTATTTCTAACAAGCTCCCAGGTGATGACAACATTTCTAGTTCATGTGAGTAGCAAGCATGAATAGGTCTGTGCAGACAGGAGAATGGAAAATGGGTAAGGGATACATCACACAAAAGCCACACTGAGGAGTTTGGGCTTTCTCCTTAGTGCATTGGGGAGACACTGAAGAACTTTAAGTAGGAAAGAGATACATCATATCTGCAGTTTTAAAAATGACTCTGGTTACCGAGTATGTGTGCGTATGTGTTCGGGGGAAAGGTGTGTGTGTGCAGCACATTTCTGCTCCAGAGACATAGTAATATCCAGCCCTAGAGAAGTCACCTATAAATTCTTGGTCAGATGTGAACAGAAGCAGCAGCCAGGTGGGGAAGCAGAATGGGAGGCAGTGGTTCTGAAACTTGAACAGGCAAGGAAATCACCAGGAGGGATTATTAAAACAGATTCCTGGTCTAACCCCCCAGAATGTCTCTTTCAGTAGCTCTGGAGCAGGGCCTGAGAATCTGCACTTCTAACAAGTTCACAGGAGATGTTGGTACTGCTGGCCTTGTCTTGGGATCACACTTTGAGAACCACTGGTGTAGTGGAAAAAGCACAGGCTTTGGGGGGCCATACAGATATGAATTCAAAGCCCTGACCCACCACTTCCTAGCTGTGTGACTTTGGGCAAGTTTTTTAAACTCTTTGAGTCTCCGGTTTCTTATTTGTAATAAGAAGATAGTAAAATAATACTAAACTCATGGCAGGGCGGTTGAGTGATGATGGTGGTAAGGATTAAGTAAAGTACACATAGTGTGTGCTTGATAAAGCAGAGTGGCTTTGCTCTGGGTTGCACTGGAAGGCAGGACCAATGAGTACACTGCAAGGAGGGAGATGTATGCTCAATCTAAGGAAACTTCCAACAAGAGAGTTATCTAGCTAAGGAAATGGCCATAACCATGAGCAAATCAGAGAGAAGGAGGTGACCAAGGAAGGAGGTGAAAGGGGATATCCCTACCCTAGTGAGGAGAGTGAACCAGAAGCCTTATTACCTCCTGTGAAACTCAAGAAATTCATGATTCCCTTGAAAATATGGGACATTCCATCAACCCAAGCAACCTAAAGGTTGAACAAAACAAGGCAAAGTTCCACCCAGAGTTGGGTTCCATAAAGACATCTTTTGGGACTTCCCTGGTGGCGCAGTGGTTAAGAATCTGCCTGCCAATGTAGGGGACATGGGTTCAAGCCCTAGTCCGGGAGGACCCCACATGCCACAGAGCAACTAAGCCCGTGCGCCACAACTACTGAGCCTGCGCTCTAGAGCCCACGAGCCACAATGACTGAGCCCACGTGCCACAACTACTGAAGCCTGTGTGCCTAGAGCCCGTGCTCTGCAGCAAGAGAAGCCACCGCAATGAGAAGCGCATGCACCGCCACGAAGAGTAGCCCCCGCTCACCACAACTAGAGAAAGCCCGTGCAGCAACGAAGACCCAACGCAGCCAAAAATAAATAAATTTATTTTAAAAAAAGACATCTTTTGAAGAACCTCAGGGTCAAGTAATCCAGGAGGCCAGAGAGGGGAAGTGACGTGTTCACACAGCAAATTATCTGCAGAGTAAAGGAAGTCCAGCTGTCCCAAACCTGGCAGAGCTGAGTGATCAGAAGTTTGTCCCCACTGTGGGAGCCATACTCAGAGATAATTTTAGGTCATGATTTGAGGTATCCAAAGAACTTGATGGCACAGATTAATTGCTTTTTGTCTCCCTTTACCCTCCCTCTCTAATTCTTTTCCTCTCCAATACTTTTGTCTTCCTTGTCCCTCCCCCAATTCAATGCTTTTCTACCAATAAACAAGTCACTCTAGTCAGTTTCACACTTATCCTTTACTTCAGGATTATTTTGAAAAGAAAAATAATGAAGGCATACTAGTTCTACTAAATATTAAAATACAGAGCTATCCAAACTGGTATTGGAGCAGACAGAAAAGACTTCAACGTACAAACTGAAATAAGAGCAGTATTAGAAGAAAATATAGCTATACTTTTAAACAATCTTGACATGGAAAGTTTTCTAAGAAGAAAACAAAATCCAGAGGCTATTAAGAAAAAGAATATAAAGGAAGAAGGAAGAAAATGAAAAAAAAAAATCACCATAGAAAAAGAAAAAGACAATTTGAATAAAAATATTTCCCACACACCTGACAAAGGACTAATTTCTTCAATACACCAAGAGCTCTTACAAACCAATAAAGGACAAATAACCCACAAGGATAAGAATGGGCAGTTAAAAAGAAAAAGGTTCAAATGGTCAGACACAAAAAGATGCTCAACATCATTCATAATCTAAAAACTGTAAATGAAAATAATGACATCTTTTTTACCTTTCAGAGTCATAAAGTTTAAAAAAAATCTGAATACACTAGATATAGGTAAATTTGGGGAGGGCAATTTAGCACAATATATACTTAAATGGAAGGTAGAATTATTATTGAAAGACTGCCAACATAAGATATTAAGTAGAAAAAAAAAGTAAGATGCACAGCAGTGTATGTATAGCATAATCTCATTTGTCTAAATAAATTTTTTAAAAGAATGTACCAAAGCCAAAGACATCACAAGAAAAGGAAACTACAAATATTCCTCAGGAACACAGACAGAAAAATCCTTCACAAAATATTAGTAAATTGAATCCAGCAACATATAAAAAGGTTTACACATCATGGCCAAGTGGGGTTTAGCCCAGGAATGCAAGGTTGGCTTAATATCTGAAAATCAAATAATGTAATACACCATATAAATAGAATAAAGGATAAAAACTATACAATAATCACAACTGATGCAGAAAATGCACTTGACAAAATCCAACACACATTCGTGATAAAAACTCTCAACAAACGAGGAATAAAAAAGAACTTCCTCAATCAGATAAATGGTAGCTTTGAAAAACCCACGGCCAACATCATACTTGATGATGAAAGACTGAATGCTTCCCCCTAAGAAGGGGAACAAGGCAAGGATGTCCACTTTTGCCATTTCTATTCAACATTGTTCTATAAATGCAAATAATGTGCACTAAAGCTAATAATTAAAGTCATCCAGATTAAAAGGAAAAAGTAAAAGTGCTTTTATTTGCAGATCACATATCTTGTATCTAGAAAATCCTAAGAAATCCACAAAACAACAACTACAACTAATAAACAAGTTGAGCCAGGTCACAGACTACAAGATCAATACATAAAAATTAATTGTATTTTTTGACACTAACAACGAACAATCCAAAAATAAAATTAAGAAAATATTCCAGGGATTTCCCTGGCAGTCTTAACTACTGGACCAGGTTTGATCCCTGCTCAGGGAACTAAGATCCCGCATGCTGCACGGTGCGGCCAAAAAAAAAAAAAAAAGAAAAAAAGAAAAGAAAATAGCTCCATCTACAGTAGCTTCAAAAAGAATAAAATATTTAGAAATAAGTTTTCAAAAAGGACTTGTACACTGAAAGTTACAAAACATTGCTAAGAAAAACAAAAGAAGATCTAAACAATTGGAGAGACAGTCCATACTGGATTGGAAGACAATATTGTTAGGATGGCAATTCTCCCTGGACTAATCTATAGATTCAGTGCAATCCCTATCAAAATCCCAGTAGGCTTTTTTGTTGAAACTGACAAGTTGACCCTAAAATTTACCTGGAAGCACAAAGGACCCAGAATATCCAAAACAACTTCAAAAAAGAACAAAACTAGAGGATTTATACTAACAATTTCTAAGCAATTATAAAGCTACAGTAATCAAGGCAGTGTGGTAAGGATAAGCATAAAACCCAATGGAACATGGACTTCCCTGGTGGTGCAGTGGTTAAGAATCCGCCTGCCAATGCAGGGGACACTGGCTTGAGCCCTGGTCCAGGAAGATCCCACATGGTGCGAAGTAAATAAGCCCGTGCGCCACAACTACTGAGCCTGTGCTCTAGAGCCCGCGAGCCACAACTACTGAAGCCCACGTGCCTAGAGCCTGTGCTCCACAACAAGAGAAGCTACTGCAATGAGAAGCCCGTGCACTGCAACAAAGAGTAGCCCCTGCTCCCCGCAACTAGAGAAAGCCTGTGCACAGCGACGAAGACCCAACACAGCCAAAAATAAAATAAATTAATTAAATAAATAAATAAACAAAATGAAACCAAAAAAACCCCCCCAATGGAACAAAATTAAAAGTCTAGAGATAAATCTTTGCATTTACAGTAAATTGACTCTCAACAAAGTTGCCAAAGCAATTCAATAGGGAAAGGATAGTCCTTTCAACAAATGGTACCTGGACAGTGCAAAAGGAACCTCACATCATATACAAAAATTAACTAAAAATAGATCATAGACCTAAATAGAAAAGCTAAAATGATAAAACTTCTAGGAGAAAATCTCTGTGCCCCTGGGTTAGGCAAAGATGTCTTAGGTACAACACCAAAAGCACAATCTATATTTTAAAAAATTGATAAATTGAATTTCATCTAAATCTAAGACTTTTATACTTCAAAAGATATCATTAAGAAAATGAAAAACAGGCCACAGACTAGGGGAAAAACCTTTGTAAATCACATATCTGATAGGGGACTTGCATCCAGAATATATAAAGTTTGGCAGTATCTTTAAATAGTTAAACATAAACTTACCATACTATCCAGTAATTCCAATCCTAGGCATTTACCCAAAAGAAAAGGAAATATATGTCCATACAATGACTTGCACATGAACGTTCCTAACAGCTCTGATCACAATAGTCCAAAATTGGAAACAACCCAAACACCCATCAATTGGTGAATGGATAAACAAAATGTAGTATAGCTGTACAATGGAATACTATTCAGCAATAAAAACTACCAATTCATGTTACAACATGGATGAACCTCAAAAACACTATGCTAGGTAGAAGCCAGATGTGAAAGTCTATGTACTACATGATTTCACTTACATGAAATGCCCAGAAAAGGCAAATCTATAGAGACAGAAAACGCAAATCTATAGAGACAGAAAGCAGATCAGTGGTTGGCTGGCTGTGGGAACAGGGATTATTGGCTGCAAGTGTCAATCCCTTGACTGTAAGGGAATTTGTTGGGGTGACAGAAATGTCTAAAACTTTGTGTCATTATGAAGATGGTTGTATAAGTCTATATGAAAAATTATTGAACTGTACACTTAAAATGGGTAATTTTATGGTGTTAAATGATACCTTCATAAACCTGAAGAAAAAAAAAAATCAGCTAGGGGGAGGTATAGACAAAACAAGTTTGGCAATATAATAGTAATTGTTGAAGTTGGGTAATGGGTTATAGAGGTTCTTTATACTATTTCTTCTACTTTTGTGTATGTTGGAAAATTTTTATAACAAAAGGTTTTTAAAAATAGATGTTTTATGTGCATAAAGATGTTCTGGAGAAACATTTTTTTAAAAATCAAAGACTATACCTGACGAATGGATGGTGGGGTAGCTGAGTGACTTTATTTTCATTTATAGCTTTCATACTTTTTCCCACGTATATGGATTACCTATATTCAAAATAAATACATTGACACTTTAAGAAAGGGAAGGCTGCCTCTGAAAATACTTGGGCAAGTTCCCCCGAAGATGTGCAGAAAATGGGAGCTACAAGGTAAGAATGATGCAGAGGAGATTCTGGAGCCAGGTGTGTGGGTAACCAGACCAGATCAGTAATTCTTAATCTTGGGGCAGTGTTGCAAATCCCCCTAAGAATCTTAAAAAAGCTATAGATGCTGCTCCCAGAAAAAAACTCCAAAATGCAGAATCTGACGTATGATTCCAAGAGGATCAAAGGACCTAGAAGTTCACGGGCCCTTGATAAAGACCCCTGTACTGGATCCCATTCCAACTTTTGTGATTATCTGACTTAATTACCTCTGTAGCCCTGACAGCCTCATAGAGCATGTTTGACCCATATTTCATTTCTGTAAGGAAATTAGGGAGAAGCAAAGTACCTGCTTCTTGGGAAATTCCTTTATATCTTCTTTTAATTTTTAATTGATCACCACAGAAACTCTCACATGAGGTTCAGTTTGAAAAGCCAATTAAGTATTTAGGAAACATCTGCTGCACGTTCAGAGCCATGAAAGGAGCAGAGTCCTAGGAGAGGTGAACCAGTCCATTCAACGTTATTTTGCTTTACTTCGTTTCCAAGTCACAAGACTGCAAAGGCAGCATGTGAAGGAACAAGGTGATGGCAATCTAGAAGCCCTTGTGCTGTAATATAACACCCTATCACTGGCAAAGATATGGGTGACCTGAAAAGTTATAAAGCTCGAGAGGCCTAAGAATCAAGGTCTTGCCCTCCCTATCTACTTTATTCTTGGGGGCTGGGCACACAGAAAATATTCTCCTAAACAACAGCCCAGTGAAGGACTACTAGGACCAAAAATTACCCCTCACTCCCCGCTCAAATTTGCACCACCCAGTTTGAAAGGTATGAACAATTAACTTCTTCCAAAGAAAATAGGAAGTTTCCCCTGAGAACTGAAAATTATTTCATTCACTCATATTTCTCTGTGGGCAGAAGTTAACCTTTTGTTTTCTGGAGCCCTCTGCCTTACAGCCGTCTTTCCCATAAACAGCATCACCTAGCGATAGAGTCTGGCCAATCTGAACAGCCTTCCTGGTTTCTATTCCATGCCTTTCCTGCTGCAAAAGCAGCACCTTCCCTTAAGAGTAAGCTAGATTCTTCTTTTTCCTTTTCAAAGACACAGTCACCATTTTAAGATCACTCAGTAACTGCTCCCCAGGGCTGCGAAGAACAAAGAAAAAGAAAAAGGCTTTGGGGCACAGTTTGCCAACAGTTAACTGAAATCAGTTACCTAATCAGTTAAAGCTCCCTAAGAATTCAACCACACATGAAGGACAGCTAATGACAGCCAAAGACCACTTACCAAGCAGCCACCATGGAGCTAAAGACCTCAGGAAGAAAAACAAACAAACAAATGAGCCAAAACAATCACACAAGCAAAAAAACCAAACCAGAACCAAATTAGCCACAGGAGACTGAAATGTAGCCTTTATTTCAGAGCCCAAAGACACAGAATAGCTGTTGAGCAGAGACACACAAGAAGACTCAAAACTGTTCTTTGGGGGTAGGGAACAACCCACAGCAGGCTGTGGAAGTCCAGGTGAAACTAGTAACTACCCTCACCAAGCAAAAGACAACCAGACCCAAACCTTGAGGCTAGCAAGTGCTGAAATAAAACATAAAAAATGCACTGACCTTCTCTCTCCCCCTGGGTATTTGTAAAAGGACTCTCAGTTAGCCCAAGCAATAGGCTTAGATGGTTCGTCTCCTAAAGACTTCAAACCTTGGAGTAGGAAAGTTACAGAGAGCTCTCTTCGCACTACGCATGTTCATCTCATATTTCATTTAATCATCACAACAATCCTTTGAGAAGAGTATCATCCTCATTTTAAAAATAAGGAAATCGATTCAGATGAAAAAGTTTTGAAGATGGATGGTGGTGACAGTTGCACAATAATGTGAATGTACTTAATGCCACTGTACACTTAAAATAGCTAAAATGATAAATTTTATGTTATGTCTATTTTACCACAATTTAAAAAAAATGTTTTTAAAGTAACAGGTTTAAAGAAGCAAACAGTTTGCCCAAAGTCATAAAACCAATCAGAGTGTCAGAGTCTAGCCCAGGTCCTTAGACCAAGGCTTAGTTTCTTCATTTGTAAAATGGGCTTTTGTAAGGATTAGATGGAATAATGGATGAGCCTATGGTTTATCAACTGAAATGTATCTTGTGAGCAGAAATTTCCCCCTCAAAGTTAGGTAACATAGGGGATTACCACAACCTTTTAATATTGCTTTTGAATCAGAATGTCAAAATAGGAAAAATTTTATAGAGACCACCTCATTCAGGGGTTGCAAGTTCAACCACCTAGAAGGGCCAGGCAAGTTACCTAAATGGTGAAGCTGCGGAGGAACAGGACACAAGGGAGTGGAAGAGAAAATGACGAACTGTGTCCTGCATGGGGAATGCTCCTGACGGGGAACTTGGGCCCAAATTTTCAAGAAAAAATGAAAATTGAGAGTTTTTGTAATGTGAAATCTCCCTATTAAATATTGGCAACTAATTAGAAAAAATTTAAAGTCCTGTGCCTGCCAATCTCCGTCCTCCACCCCCACCACCCCAGTCAAATCCATGTGAAGATGCGGTCCATAAACTGTCAATTTATAGCATGTGATCTACTTCATTAGAAACTGAGGCCCAAAGACGTTAAGTGACTTGCCAGGGCACCCAGACTCCCTTCTAAACTGGCTTACGAATTCAGCTCCAATTTGTGATTTGATTTTGTTTTTTAAGAACTGCTAGTAGCATTTAGCATACCCTCTGAATACAAAACCTTCAGACTTCAAACCCTGGGAGGTCTGTCAGTTTAATGCTCGGGCATAGGTGAGAAATCATGGTAGGGGGCAGAGAAGGAAGCAATGAAGAGGAATGAGACGGAACCAAGAAGTCACGGGTGTCCCCAGCCGTGCCCCACTTGGGAAATACCAGTGTCAGCAAATGGTTCAGGGATCAAAGCAGGTTTGGGGTGGTAGGTGGCTCCTAACATTCGTCTACGGCCAGATGGCCCTGTTCATCCTGGGTCCTTCCCACCTTCCTGCCAGTGCCCAGAGATCAAAACTCAACCTTCTCCAACATTCTGTGACCTGCTTCTTTAATGCTGAGATCAAAGGGGAACTTTTGTCCAAGTTGTAAAAGAGAAACCAAGAGGCAACTTAATGCCATCTCTGCCTTCTCTGGACTTCCTGAGGGGATTAAGGGCACTCCTTTAAAGGGATTCCTCAGAGAAACACATTTGTACCAAGGCCTGGTGTCGGCGCCTCAGCTCCAAGGACGTAGTGACTCCTGCAGAACATGTGCCAGGTGGAGCAACTCGAGAGATCAGACAGCACAACCAACAGACAGCCGCTTGGGAAGACCACAGGGATTATGGTCATGAAAAAATAAAATCAATCTGATTTTATAGGCATATTAGCAAAAATCACCTTAAATACAAGTACTGTAAACCACAAAATTTTCAACCAAGAATTTAGAAATCCTCAAGTCTAAATCTTAATTTCACATATGACATGTGTTGAAACAAACCAATAAAGCCAAAATAATCTGCCCCAGGCTACACGGTGGATCAGTGGCAGTGCTGAGACTAAGCTCCGGCTGCTGACTCCTGCCCCAGTGCTCCTTCCTCAATGGGCCGATGCCCATCCACATGTGAGGCCCAGGGGAGACAGCAACTTGCCACACACAGGACTGGTAGCAGAGTCCAGGCCTCCTGCCTCTTGTTCCAGGCCTCTATCATCCAGATTCCATCACTAAAAACGGTTCCTGTGCTTCTGACTGGGTTGAGGGGTCGGTGCGGGACGGGACGGGGGGCGGGGGGGAACTGGCTAGCGCACTGCTTCCATCTGCTCAAAGGAACCCTGAGGTCATTCAGGCCATTCCTCTGCCTCTGGACTGGATCAAAGCTAAGTAACCTCAAAACAGTGAGAACTGACCCAGCAATTCCACTCCTAGATATATACCCAAGAAAACTGAGAACCTATGTTCACGCAAAAACTTGTACACAAAATGTTCATACCAGCGTTATTCATAACAGCCAAAAAGTGGAAACGACCCCAAAGTCCATCAACAGATGAAAGGATAAACAAAACGAGGTCTATCCATACAATGGAATATTACTTGACCATAAAAAGGAATGAAATATTGATACATGCTACAACATGGATGACGTTTGAAAACATTATGCCATGTTAAAAAAAAAAAAAAGTCAGATACAAAACACCACATATTGTTTGATTCCATTTATATGAAATGTCCAGAAAAGAAAAATCTATACAGACAGAAA
Organism: Eubalaena glacialis; assembly: GCF_028564815.1. Lineage (NCBI taxonomy): Eukaryota > Metazoa > Chordata > Mammalia > Artiodactyla > Balaenidae > Eubalaena > Eubalaena glacialis. The sequence continues at coordinate 27,371,072 of NC_083728.1, forward strand.
TTATATTAGTGGTTGCCAGGGACTGGGGGGAAGGGGGGAGTGGGAAGTGGCTGCTAATGGGTTTCTTTATGGGGTGAAGAAAATGTTCTGGAAGTAGATAGCAGTGAAGGTTGCACACCTTGTGAATATACTAAAAACCACTGAACTGTAAACTTTAAAAGGGTGAATTTTATGGTATATGAATTATAATCCAATAAAAAAGGAAAAAGATAAAACCCAAGACAGTATAAACAATGATTATGTGAGAGAAATACAGAGTTTTATTCTCCAAATGGAGGTTTCTAGACTCCTGAGATGCCTAGAAATGCACTCAATGGACATTTCCCAAGTTCCATGAAAATAATATTCCCCAAAGCATATTCCATATGCTCAAGAGTTCCATAAGGAGTGAGATATGAGCCTGCTTCTCACCTCAGACCCAGCTAGATCAACTCAGTATCCTGTAACTTTATAGAGTCATCTAAATCCAGGGCAGGAGGAAGGCAGGAAAACTAGAGAGAACTTCAGTTTACACCAGCCATCTACTCCTATGCTGCAGGAAGTTCAGGAAACACCCATTGTGCTAACACAGACCTGGGAGGTGGCAGCCAACCCCTGGGGAAGAAGAACCAATCACTAAGGAGGGGAAGGGGGAAAAACACAGAAATACCACTTGAAATTTGTGTCCACAACCCTAACTTTCAAAACAAAAGAATAAACCAAAACCCAGCATGTTCCCACGGTCACTGAATCTATTAGCTCACTTCCTCTTTCGTTGTATGACTTGCCTCAAAACCCAGATACCCCAAAGCAGATCCACACACTTCCATTCCCGACAGCTGTGCAACAACCTATGTGTACGAGGGTGTGGGGACTGTTCTGACTTCCGTGTAATAAAGTGCTTAACACAAACCAAGCTCAAGTCCATCTGCCCACTCTGCCTGTCACACATATCCCCCTGTAATAAACTTGCTTCCATGCCTTTTCACTAGTGCATCAAACGTGAAGTTTCTCACGTGCACTCTTTAAAATGGCCTCTGTGGGTCACTGTATACATTACATCCTCAGTTTCTTGAAATCAGTTACAGTATGCACCATGAAAGCACAGGACGACACTCCCAGGTGACACAACAAACACGAAATCACTGTGCTTTCCACTGTGCTTAGAATAAAATCCAAACTCCTTTCCATTGTTTCTCTGCAGGCTGAGAACAAGCCGGCTCCCTTAATGTAACATTCTGGAGAGGATGGGAAGGGGAAGCACCTAACAGAACAGTCTTTCAAAACGCAGTCCACAGGCTTCCCTGGTGGCGCAGTGGTTGAGAATCCGCCTGCTAATGCAGGGGACACGGGTTCGAGCCCTGGTCTGGGAAGATCCCACATGCCGCGGAGCAACTGGGCCCGTGAGCCACAACTACTGAGCCTGCACGTCTGGAGTCTGTGCTCCACAACAAGAGAGGCCGCGATAGTGAGAGGCCCGCGCACCGCGATGAAGAGTGGCCCCCGCTCGCCGCAACTAGAGAAAGCCCTCGCACAGAAACGAAGACCCAACACAGCTAAAAATAAATAAATTTATTAAAAAAAAACAAAACGCAGTCCACAGACTACAAACTGTAGACTACAACCCACCACAATTATAGGCATGCTTCTAGAAACACAGCTCTTCCTGCCTCTCTCCCATTTCATCTTGTATCATTCTCTGCACCACACCCTGACTCCTCACCACATTTCAGTCCCTCCAGCCTTCTGTGTTCCTCAAACATACTCTTTCCCACCTTGGCCCTTTACGCTTGCCATCTCCTTTACCTGGAACACTCTTTGCATTGCTAGTTCCTTCTTGTCAATCAGGTCTCAACTCATGTCACTTTCTCTGAGAAGACTTCTCTGACCACTTAACGCAAAGCAGGTGCATCACCCTGTCACCCCCAATCACTACCACTTCACCTTGCCGTCTTCACAGCACTTACTACTATCTGACATTACCTTGTTCATGTATTTGTTTACTTACTCACTGCCTGTCTCTTCAGACTAGAAAGGCTCCACGAGGGTAGGGACCTTGACCCTCTAATTCACCAGAACATCCCTAGGTCTTGGCACAGAGCAGGCCCTCATATTTGTTGATTAAATAAATGTGTACCAGAAATATGTTAACTTATTACCTCTTAAAAACCTCAGAACAGGGCAGGAATTTCCCAGTGCAATGCTATAAATGCCACTTTATTGAACTTTTCCCTATGGCAAAAGAGGGTGTGACTTTTCCTGTTAAGTTCTTACGCCATCCTTGTTCTGAATGTGGTCCAGAAAAAAAATGGGTTTCAACATACCACTTTTGGGATTTTTTTCTGTGGTCTCAGACCACAGAAATCAGGCAAGACTGTGAAGACTTTTACCTGACCTCTGAGGTTCTAAACAAGGAATCCCTTTATTAAACAAAAAGGATAATTTATCAGTTGGTTAACAGAAGGAGGGAAATTTGTTATCAGCCAATAACCTACCCTTGTTTGGAGAAAATCAACACCAAAGAATTTAAACAACAATCTTCCTTTACTAAAGTCAAACGTCCTTTGCGTGCACTCCCAGGATGCAATTATCTGCTGAGGAAGCAACATACAGGCACACCTAGACAATCACTCTGGACTAAGTGACTTCAATTTTGGTTCTGGTCTCGACAAGTAGAATGTGAGCCGAGCTTCTGGAAGAAGAAAGGGCCAGCCCTTCATAGATCTACTTCCAGCGTTCTGTACCAGAAGCCAGCAAGTTCTGACCCACTTTCCAGGCACAGCTTATCCACATACCCTTATTCACACACAGGCTTCATCCTAAAGAGCTGTGTGGCCCTGTAGGGGCATAGGAAGGGGAGGGGGCCAGGCGGGGCTGGTACAGTGTTTTTCAAAACGTAGTTACAGACCACCTCGATCATAATCACTAGAGTGCTAATAAAAGTGCTGATTCCTGGGCATCATCTAGCCCTAAGGAATTAGAATCTTTGGAAACTGCATTTTTAACAAGCCTTCCCGCACACACCCCGAGTCTTATGCACAGTTAAGTTTGAAAACCAGTGGGATAAAAGCTCCCTATGAGAGAGGCAGGGAGTTGAGAGAAGACAGGAGAAATGATTAGGGAAGAATCTGGGGATGGAGGATGGCGCGGGGTGGGGGAGGCAAAGGCATGCTTCCGGGTATCGGCAGTCAAGACAAGTGCGCGGTGGGAACAGCTGAGGGTAGAAGTGAAGACAGGGCTCTGGAAAAGATCTGACACAGGATTTGGGCTGGGAGGTTGGTCAGAGGTGAGGACGCATCCGCGGACTGGTCAAGACAGTGGGGAGGCGGAGAGAGCAGGGTCTGGACGTGAGAGGGAGGAGCGAAGGTGGGAATAACTGGGGGCTCTTCAGAGAGATCAGGGCTGGAAAGTGAAAACTGGGAAATGGGAGTCACAGGATACGGAGACCAAAGCCAGAATAGGAACCGACGGAGGCGGTGGCTGAGACCTTTCCTCCGACCCAGTGCCTCCCCCAAAACTTCGGGCCTTGACAAGACTGAGTGCGGGGCAAAGGCCGGGGAGGGGGAGTTTGGGGGAGTCGAGCCCTGTCAGGGATGTCCCTCAGGCCTGCACTAGGGGTCCCTGAGGTGGCTCGGGCCAGGCATGGGACGCCGGAAAGTCCTGGGATCCCCCGGAGGGCCCCGCTCCATCTCCGGCTCTCGGAGCCTCCTTCACTCACCATCACAGCCGCCATCTTGGATCCACGTGTCGCCGTAATGACGTCAGCGGAAGTAGTGTTTCCCCGGTTACGGAGTTTAACTCCGCAAGGTGCTGCCTGCCTTCAGTCGCTCCTTTCGTGGCGGTGAGTGGAGGGGCAAAGAAGACTTAGCTGCTGATCGGTAGCTTGGTCTGGGGAGTCAGGACGCTGATTAGGTGAAAAGAGAGAATGGTGTAACTACGGGAGCCATGTTAGCTCCTGGCAGAGCCTGCTCCTCCCACTCTTGACGCTGCATTGTGGGTAATAGAGGTGTGAGTAAACGCACTTGTTCTGTGGACTCCATTTTTACTATTGGCAGGAAGACCCGTTGCCAGGGTTACCTGAGGCCCCTGATATGGGTGAGTGGGGTGGGTACCAGGGCTCTATTAGCAGAATAATTTGTAATTATATATTTAATTACTTGCTTGACTATCCTATATCCTCTCCAATAAAATATAATTCCTATGTGGGTAGGATCCTGTCTTTTATTTAACCTCGCTCTGCCTCATTCTCATCTGTGAAATGTGGAGGGGATGATTATAATACCTTCATAGGTTTATGATGAGGATCCAATGACATAATGTTACTATTATTCAATAAATAATTGTCATTATACTCTTATGTATACTCCTTCTGGCATATGTTAGGTGCCCAACACAATACACTACTTATTAAATGAATGAAGGAAAAGCAGCATCTTTAGTGGAGGGAAACATCTTTGAATGTGGACTTAACCATGTGCTAGTTACCTAAGTGTGTGACTCGAGGCAAGTCACTCTACCTTCCTAAGCCTCAGTTTCCAGTAGCTGGAAAAGGAGACTCAAAAAGTTGTGGTGTTAAAATTGGGAGAGACCTGAAAGTTCTTTTGGTCCATGTATCACTGTAAGGTGGATACAGTACCAGTGCTATCTGCAACTGTTAGGAAAAGTTGTAAAAGAATAATAATGGTGGGAATTCCCTGGTGGCGCAGTGGTTAAGAATCCACCTGCCAATGCAGGGAACACGGGTTCGAGCCCTGGTCCAGGAAGATCCCACATGCCGCGGAGCAGCTTAGCCCGTGTGTCTCAACTACTGAGCCCGCGTGTGGCAACTATTGAAGCCCGCGCGCCTAGAGCCCGTGCTCTGCAACATGAGAAGCCTGCGCACCGCAACGAAGAGCAGTCCCCGCTCGCCGCAACTAGAGAAAGCCCATGCTCAGCAGCAAAGACCCAACACAGCCAAAAATAAATTAATTAATTTTAAAAAGACGAAAGAATAATAATGGTTAATAATAATAATCACTTACTGAACATTTGTTGTGTGCTGCAGCGTTTAACATTATGCTAAAACTATTCATAAGACTCTCTTATCTAATCCTACCTCTTGGCAGGGGGCAGTTGAACTCTGTTGCCCACCTACAAGCACCACTATGGTGGATTGCCAGACAAAGAAGGCTGCCAACAAGTCTTCCCATCTTTTCATGAGCATGCTGTTTCTCCCGCCAAGAGGTAGACTCTTGTTCTCCTCCTTTTGAATCTGGCTGGCCACATCATTTGCTTTAGCCAATAGAATGTGGTAGAGATGACCCTGCCAGTTCTGGGTCTAAGCCTTAAGAGACTTGGCAGCTTCTGCTTCCATCATCTTGGGTCTAAAGATGTCTGGCTACCCAGCTGGAGAGACACATGGAGAGGGAGAGAGGCCCAGCCATCTCCTCGAGTTACTCTGGAAATTCTAGTTGAGCACTAGGCATACAAATGGAGTCATCATGGACATTCTAACCCTAGCTGAACTGCCAACTGAATGCAGCCACATGCATAACCTGACCTGACACTATATGGAACAAAAAAACTGCCCAGCTGAGCCCGGTTGTTTTAGATTTTGGATTAGTTTCTCGTGCAGCAATAGATAATTGAAACACACACTTATTAACTCTTGTGACCCACACAGCTATCCTGAAGAGGAGCACAACAGATAAATCCCCAAGGGGGAAGAAGTTTGAGAGACTAAGGGGGAGAAATTTGCCTGGAGTTTCATAGCTAGTAAGCCATAGTTTCCAAACTTGCAATCAGTTCTCCTGGAGCTTGAATCCTGGGTGTTTCCCACCATTTCTGGATGCCTGAAGAAGGATGACTGATAAGGAACAAAGTTCCATATTCCTCAGTATTTCCATTTTTCCCCTCATACTTTCTGTTTTTCCCATAGGGCTTTCATGACCCAGTCTCCTTTAGTAACATACATACATCAGAATCTTGGAGTAAGACTGCTTGGGTTTAGATCCCATCTCTGTCACCCCCCCCCAGCTCCGTGGTATGGGCAAATTTCGTTTTTCCCTTAATTTTTTTTTATTGTGGTAAAATATACATCACATAAAATTTACCATTTTAATCACTTTTAAGTGTACAATTCAGTGGTATCAAGTACATTCACAATCTTGTGCAGTCATTACTACCCTCCATCTCCGGAAACTTTTCATCATCCCAAACTGAAACTCTGTACCCATTAAACTCTAACTCTGCATTATACCTTCCCCTCAGCCCCTGGTAACCATTATTCTACTTTCTGTGTCTATGAATTTGCCTATTCTAGATACCTCATATAAATGGAATTATGCAATATTTGTCCTTTTCTGTCTGGCTTATTTCATTTAGCATAATGTTTTCAAGTTTCATTCATGTTGTAGCATGTATCAGAATTTTATTCCTTAAGACATTTGGGTGGTTTCTACCTTTTGGCTATTGTAAATAATGCTGCTATGAAATATCTGTTCAAATCCCTGCTTTCACTTCTTTTGGGTGTACGCACAGAAGTGGAATTGCTGAATCATATGGTAATTCTATGTTTAACATTTTGAGGAACTGGCATACTATTTTCCACAGTGGCTGTATCGTTTTACATTCCCATCAGTTATGCACAAGGGTTCTAATTTCTCCACATCCTCACCAACACTTGTTATTTTCTGTTGTTGTTGTTATATTTAATAATAACCATGCTAATGGGTGTGAAGATGGGCAAGTTTTTTAACCTCTCTAAACCTCAACTTCCTCATCTGTAGAGCATGGATCATAAAAGACCTTACCTCATAGGATGGTTATGTGGGCTGAATAAGTTAATATATGTCAAAAGATTAGAATAGTGCCTGTCACATGGTAAGTGCTATATACGTGTTTGCTATTATTACTTTGAGGTCAGTAGGGCTGGCCTTTTTATCTCTGGAATGGTGGAAACATTAAGATAAAGATATGTTGAGAAACTTGGACAACATAACCCAACAAATCAGAAGGGGGATAAGGCTTGACTCAAATCCATTGAGTCGAGTCCATGCCTCCGTTGTACATCCAGACAGACAGACAAAACCAAACCCAAACTAGAGGGGTCTTATAGGAACATCGAGGCACGTAGTTCCAGACACCTGCAAAAGTGCTTCTCCAAGGAAAATTGGAGGGTGGGGCTGGGCTTAGAGGAAGCAAATCCGATCCTTAGATATCTCCAAGGAGAAGGGTAGGATGTATTAATCTATGTCCTTCTCACACTGGTGTCAGTTATCTATTGCTACATAACGCACTACCCTAAAACTTAGTGGCTCAAAACAACAATGATTTATTATTTCTCTTGATTGTGTAAGTTGGCCATCTGGGAAATTCTGATGGTTTCAACTGGGATCTTTCATATGGTCTCATCTGACAGCTCAACTGGGGCTGGAGGGTCCAAGGTGGCCTCATATGTTTGGGAGGTTGGTGCTGACTATCAGAAGGGCCTCTCTCTCCACATGGTCTTTCATCCTCAATGAGGGCAGCCTAGGCTTCTTCACAGTGTGGTCTCAGGGGTCCCTGAGGGTGAGAGCAAAAGCTGCTAGCCACTTCCTAAGGCCTAAGCTTCAGAAATCCCATAGCATCAGCTCTGTCACAATCTGTTGGTCAAAACAAGTTACAAGATCAGTCCAGAGTCAAAGTGGGAGGGGACCACATACAGGCACGAGTTCAAGGAGGCATGATTCATTGGGGGTCATTTTGTCACAATCCGTGGTGCAATCCTTGCCTAGGCCACCCTCCCCTCTCTCACCTGGGCATCTGGGGTGGCCTTCTACCTGGTTTTTCTACACCCACTCTTGTCACCTCTAATATCTATTTAACCGTCAAAGTCATCTTTTAAAAGACAAGAATCAACAGTTTCTTCCCTGTTTAAAACTCTCGAATGATTCCCACTGCGGTAACATAAAATCCCAAGTCCTCACCATGACCTGCAAGGGCCTGCATGATCTGGCCTTGACTCCTACACTGTCCCCTTTACTCACCAGGCTCCAGCCACACAGACCTACTTGGAACTTGCCGAACTCATCTCTACCTCAGGGCCTTTGTACTTGCAATTCCTTCTCTCTGGAATATTCTTCTCTCAACATTTTGTGTGATTAGCTCCTTCTCATGATTAGGTCTCAGCTCAACTGTCACCTCAGAGAGATGTTCCCTGCCCCCAACACAGTTGGGAACACACACACACACATAGAGAGAGAGAGAGAGAAATACTTTGGTTATTTCTTATTGTCCTTCTTCCATGAAAGCCTACACTGGGTCTATGGTGTTCCCAACTGTGTCCCTATTAAGTATGTGCTCAAAAAAATATTTGTTGAATGCTTGCATTATGAATTAATCTCAGGCCTCACTCTGTCAGTTGGGAATAGATCCGGCTGCAAGGAAGACCCCGCCCCCCAAAATAACAGTGGCTTAACAAGATGAACACTTATTTTTCTCTGTCTTAGTTTGGTTTTCTCCAGAAGCTGACTCTGAGATAAGGATTCAAGCAAAAGTGCTTTATCTGGGAGGTAAAGGGATGCCAGAAGGCAATGGTGTGCAGAAGCCAGCTTCTACTGTTTGCAAGAGCTGATAGTTAAATTCTCAGAAATTTTGTGAACCAGTTGTTGAATATGGGCATCATTGAAAATTAAATTATATAAATTTAAAATTAAATAAATAGTATTAAAAACAAAAGTATGAAATATTCAAAACTCATTTCCTAATAATTTTACTATTTGCTAAGCTCTTGATTTTATTTACATCTATTTTATGTGTATGACAGAAATACTGTTATTTCATGTGCTGCTACACATCTCTTCCCAGCTCTGTATTCAGTGACTTTGGGTTGGTAGCAGAGCCAGTTTATTCATTAACACAGTAGGTACAGTTCCCAAGGCCCAACATACTTTTAGGGTCCATGAAATGTTTAAAAGAAATTAATTCCTTTTAAAATCAGAAGGCAAAAGTGAACTTCGGTGTTGAAGTAAAAGTTTTCGTATGTAATATTAGCATATTCATTAAAAAAAAAAAAACAGAGCTTATTTACTTATTTATGTATTTATTTATTTATTTATTGGCCATGCTGTGCAGTTTATGGGATCTTAGTTCCCCGACCAGGGATTGAACCCAGGCCCCAGCAGTGAGAGCTCTGAGTCCTGATCACTGGACTGCCAGGGAATTCCCAGTGTATTTATTTTTATATCAATGCAGCTGTTGACTGCAATTTATATTTAATACAATTTATATTTATAAATAAAAATATTTATATTGATATTTATAAAATGTATATTTTATGAAGGAAGGGTCCTACAAAGGCAAAATTGCCTAAGCCCCATGAAAGCCACAATGCAGTTCTGGATGGTAGCTTAAAATTGGCCATGGTGGGGATATTTACACCACAAAAATCAGCAAATGCTACAAATCAGGACTTGAATTTTTGCTTTGTTAGCAAAAAGTTTCTGTAAAGGGCCAGATGGTAGATATTTTAGGCTTTGCAGACCATGTGATTGTGTCACAACTACTCAACTCCGCCTTGTAGTACAAAAGCTGCTACAAACAGTAAATAATGAGCATGGCTGTGTTCCAATAAAATGTAGTTTGCCAAACCCCAGCCTAGACTTAAAGTGATGGAGAAAGTGTCAGTTATGCAGACTAAACTTTAAGAATATCATGTCTGTAGCTGTTACATTGTGATTAGCACAAAAATGTGATAGTATTTGAAACTCTTACTTTATTCAGCAAAGAAGTTGCTCATATCATTGACTAACAAGTGAAGTTCTGATGTACGCCTTCATTATTTCATTTTCATCTGATTCGTGAATATACATGAAACTATCAACCCACATTCATGTTGGAACTATACTTGGAGAGCATATGTTGTCAAGCAAGTTACCATTGTGGTTAACTGAAGCTTAATTCTGTGGGGAAGCTCTGGGAAACAATGCAAAACACACACCTCAGAGTTATCCTACCAAAGGGGCAAGGGAGCTGGAGTATTTATACACCACCTCCCAAAAGTCATTAGTTGAGGACTGATCCCACAGGGTGTTAATTCCTTAGAACTTTTGGCCTTCTGGGAACACTGGTAGCTGAAGCTTTTTGCAGTTTTAGAAAAAGAGCTCTCAGGCACAGTGATGCAGATGACAGCTAAAAATCCAGTCCACTTTAAGGGATACCAACAATGCCTGTCACACCCTGTAAAGTAAAAAGGGGAGGACTGTCCTAGCTGATATGGCAGCTGTGCCTCAAATATCTTCAGGGAATCAAGCTTCATCCAGCTTTGCCATCCCTAGAATTAATTTATTTTCCTCAGGGTCCAAGCTGCCAGCTAGAGCTCTAGCCTTCACATGCACATTCTAGGCAGAAAGATAGAGGAAGAGATGAAAAATAAGAGGCGAAGAGACCACATCAGTTGTCTTTTAAGAAAGGAATTTGGAAGATGCTACACCACACTTCCACTTACAACCCATTCATCAGAACTTAATCAATTGGCCACACTTCGCTGCAAGAGTGGGAAATGTAGTCTTCATTCCAGGGAGTTATGTGTCCCTAATAAAAATTCTGTTTCTCAGAATTCTACTTCTAGAATAAGGGGGAACATAGATATGGGGACAACCAGCAGTCACTGCCAACCCCCCAAAGGGAAGGGATGCAAACAGAATGCAAACTGTTATAGCCTTATGTCAGAACATATTGTGACAAGGACAGACACGTGACAAAATTGAGGGCCCAGGGGGGTAATAAGGAGGCAGTTTTACAAGTCACAGGGAAGAGAATGAAACAAGTGCCTTCCCTATATTTAAACTCAAAGCTATAACTAGAGAAAAGATTGAAGCAAGTCATTAACATCTTAGAATGGGCACTTTACCCATGCCTTCTTTGCCATCTTCCGGGGAGGAGTGCATGCCGTTTTCCCATAAAATGGGTGGCACAAATCTATCCCCATATTTATTTAATAGACTTTATTTTTTAAAGCAGTTTCATGTTTACAGAAAAATGAGTATGAAGTACAGAGTTCCCGTATACTCCCTCATCCAGCCCCCAGTTTCCCCTATTATTAATATCTTGTCTCAGTGTGGTACATATGTTACCATTGATGAGCCAATAGTGATACACTATTATTAACCAAAGTCCATATTTTACATTAGGGTTCACTCTTTGTGTTGTACATTCTATGAGTTTTGACATATTTATAGTGATATGTATCCACCATGAAGAGAATCATATGGAATAGGTTCACTGCCCTAAAAATCCCCTATGCTCCACCTCTTCATCCCTCCCTCCCTCCCCAACAAACCCCTGGCAACCACTGAGCTTTTCACTGTCTCTATAGTTTTACCTTTTCTACAGTGTCATATAGTTGGAATCATACAGTATGTAGTCTTTTTAGATTGGCTTCTTTCATTTAGCATTATGCATTTAAGATTCTTTCATGTCTTGATAGCTCATTTCTTTTTATCACTGAACAATATTCCATTATATGGATGTATCACAGTTTGTTTATCATTCACCTATTGAAGGATATCTTGGTTTCTTCCAAGTTTTGACAATTATAAATAAGGCTGCTACAAACATCTGTGCAGATTTTTGTGTGGACATAAGTTTTCAGCTCATTCAGGTAAATACCAAGGAGTGCAACTGCTGGATTGTATAAGAGTATGCTTGTTTCATAAGAAACAGCCAAATGTCATCTAAAGTGCCTGCACTATTTTGCATTCCCACCAGCAACAAGTGAGAGTCCCTGTTGCTCCACATCCTTGTCAGCATTTGGTTGTATCAGTGTTCTGAATTTTAACCATTCTGATAGGAGTGAGGTGGCATTGCATTGTTATTTTAATTTGCATTTTTCTAATGACATATGATGTTGAGCATCTTTCCATATACTTATTTTCCATCTGCATATCTTCTTTTTGAGGTGTCCATGGGTTTTGCCCATTTTTTAAAGTGAATTGTTTTCTTATTGTTGAGTTTTAAGACTTCTTTGTGTATTTTGGATATCAGTCCTTTGTCAGATACATGTTTTGCAAATATTTTCTCCCAGATTGGGGCTTGTTTTTTCATTTTCTTAAATGTCTTAGAGCAGAGTTTTAACTTTAATAAAGTCCAATTTATCAATTTTTTCTTTCACGGATCATACTTTTGATGTTGTACCTGTCCCCAGTATTCATCAGTCTTTCCTGTGACCAAAGGGATAAATCAGGGTGTAGGCTAATGGGGTTCAGAGGGCAGTGTAAACTGAGAGCAGGAGGGCAGGAATTGACCCCTTGATCTTGTCCATATAGGCTCCACCTTTTGAGATCATTTCTCAGTCATCTATTTCTATAATAATGCTACATAACAAAACAACCCCAGAACTCAAGGGCTTATAATAATAAGCATTTACTTCTCTCTCACATGTCCACGGGTTGGCTGGATTTCAGTTGATCAAGGCTGTGCTCAGCTGGGTTTAAATCCAAGCTGCAGGTTGGGTCCAGATCTGTCCCACATGTCACTTATCTTCCTTGGACCTTGTTCTTTTCAGGTCAAAAGACTGGAGGGCAAGCCCAGCCACACAAGCACATTTCTAGTCTTTGCTTACATCATATCTGCTAACATCCCATTGGTGAAAGCAAGTCCATGGCCAAGCTCAACATCAATGGGGCAGGGAAGTATACTCCTCCTATGGATTACTGAACAGCAATCTAATATGCCACAAACCATATATGCAAATTCCTATCACAGGACCCTGGGCTCTGCTTTCAGATATCCAAAGACACATTCCCAAACAAGAAAACAAGAGAGAAATTCAGTTATACACTAAGTAAGTTGAAACACTGCTAGCTTTATTTTCCACTGTTCTTATACCCAGTGCCTAAGGTTAGACTCTGTGCTACTCAGGGCTACAGAATCAAGTCAGTATAGCATTCCATGGGACTCTGGCGGGTGCTTCACAGAAGGATATAGATCCTTCAGGAGATACAATAATACAGAAAGGTGTTATTTGCTTCCCACCCCACTGTACACCTCTTCTCATCGCTCCCCCTACAACAAAGCTAACCACCAGTGACTTTCAACTGAGACAACGTGCAGGAAGGCCCCACTGCCTCATCTTCTCTGCCTCCTTCCCAAATCTGCCCCCACCCCCCACCCTCCACTGAGAGCTTCCAACGCAGGGTACCAGATACCTCTCAGCAGCCATAGCTCCAGCTGCTAGGGCTCCTGCAATGGTGGATACCATCTTAACAACCATGATGGCTGCTTGGCCATGGGAAATGCAGGGGCTACAGGCAGCCCCCAACCCTGGGGGAGATCCAGACCAACCAACTTGCATAGCAAAGTGGCTTGGCAGGAGAGTCAGTGTCCCAGATCATGAAAAATCATTCCTGTCATCCTGGCCAACGCAGCTTCTGGGAGACAAAAACCCATCCACTGTGATAGGTGAATAATGCTCCCCCTTGAAAAAAAAGAGAAGATATCCACGTCCTAATTCCTGGAACTTGTGAAGATGTTACCTTATGTGGCAAACGGGACTTTACAAATGTGATTAAGGAACTGAAGATGGGAAAATTAGTCTGAATTATCCAGGTGGGTCCAACGTAATTACAGGGGTTCTTACAAGTAACAGAGGGAGGCAGGAGCCTCAGAGTCAGAGAAGGAGATGTGATGATGGAATCAGAATTTGGAGTGATGAACAGAAGGGAACCAGGAATGTGGACAGCTTCTAGAAGCTGGAAAAGGCAAGTACACAATTGTCCCCCAGAGCCCTGCCAACCCATCTCAGACTCTGACCTATGGAACTGTAAGACAATAAATTTGTTTTGTTTTAAGCCATCAAGTTTGTGCTAATTTGTTACAGAAGCCATAGGAAACTAATACAGCCAGCAAGTATTTGGGGGCAGTTAGAAAACTGTGAGCACTGAACCCCACTTCTCTTTGCCAGTCCTTCCCCCTTTGACTTGACATCCAGCAAAAGGCAAATATTCAGAAATTGGCAGGACAAGTCAACCTGTTAGTAAAACCTTTAGCATTCAGATCTTTTATTTAAATATTTATTTCATTATTTTTAAAGTTCTCCATCCAAACCACAGCTGTAACTGGAATCCAGCTGTCCCAGGCCATAGAAATACCAACCGGGGGTGTCCTGAGATTGGCAGATTGTGGGTTGCTAGAGTCAAAAAGAGATTGTCCAGTCCAACCCACCCACTTGACAGATGAGGAATTGTGGCTGGAGAGAGGGTGGGTGTCTGGGAGTGGGAAGGGTGAGCGGGTGCTGGGCAGATGGCGCTGGAGCCACCGCGCAGGCATGGCCTCAGTGCCTGGCCCCACCAGGCCGCCCCGCCTCACGGCTGCTGTTGGTACTGGCTCTCGGTGGCCGTGTAGAAGTCATCCAGCACACTCTGGATGTATTCGAAGGTGGGCCGCTCCTCAGGGCGGTTCTTCCAGCAGCGAGTCATGATGTTGTAGAGCTCCTCGGGGCAGTGCTCTGGTCGAGGCATCCGGTACCCCCGCTCCAGTGCCCGGATCACCTCGGGGTTTGACATCCCTGAGAAGGAGCCATGGAATTGAAAAGGGAGGGATTGGGGTTGGGGTGGCAGACACCGTTGCCTCCCCAACAACCATCACTCCCCACCTCCCCATGGGAGCTGAGCTCCTCCCACTGTGAAAGCCAGCTATCCCTTCCCCAGCCACCCCTGCAGCGAGGGCAGGGGCCTGGTGCCCAGTTTTGGCCAATGGAGCTGACGGAGAGACTCCCAGGAAACTTTCAGGCAAGGTTTTTCTCCCTTATGAGAAAAGAGGCTTTGGAGGACACACCCTTCCTCCTTCCTTTGGACACTGACACAGTGTGATCTTCGGAGCTGCAGCAGCCATCTGACCACATGGGGAAGACAATCACAGAGGAACCAACCCAGAGTCCTAAGAGCCTTTGAGCAGCTGAACTGAACAGTCACCAGTGCCAGACTCCTTACTCTGGGGAATAACAACTTACTTATTGTTTCCACCACTCTTAGTCTGATAATTTGTTACTTGCAGCCTAATGCATCCTAATGGATACAGCATTCCATAACCCACTGCCTGGTTTTTATTGGTGTACCCTCAAGATAAAACAGTCAGGTAGCTAGACTCAGTGTCACCCTATGAGTGGGAACATTTCTTTGTTCAATTAAAGTTTATGTTAGTTATCCTCAAGAACAACCATTTAAACATCTATGATCCCCAATTTTATATTACCAGTCTTGAACACCAAACATATTCATAGATCCAAGTGCTTCCTTGAACATCTTTACTTGGATGTCTACAAGTCACCTCAAATTTAACAGGGCTGAAATAGAATTCTTGAATTTCTATTCCCAGACCATCATGCACCCAGTTGCTCAATCAAAACAAGGAGACTCATCCTTGATTCTTCTCTCTCCCTCACCTTCCACATCAGTAAGTCACATCCTTTCTTCTTATAAAACACAGCACCAACTCATCAACTTATATCTGTTATGACTGTCACCACTGCCTGTGCCATTGCTGGAGGAGAGATGGAGCTCCCACCATCTCCCCAGCCCCGATCCACTCTCCACACTAAACCAAAGCATCACTTAAATGTGGAAATCAGATGATGCCACTTCCCTGCCTAGAATCCTCCAATAGCTTCTGTACACTTAGACTAACACCTATAGGCTTCACCATGACTATGGACCCTGCCTGACTGGGCCCCTGCCAACCCCCTCATGTACCATCTGCTCTCATTCCTTGTCTCCAGCTACCTGGCTTCCTTGCTATTCTTCAGGCACACCGCAGGCCCTGAGAGCTGGCAGTGCCTTCTACCTGGAATCCTTTCCCCAGATCTTCACTCAGCTGGCTTTCCACTCAAATATGACCTGCTCTGACAGGGCTCCCTGTCCACAGGAGGCCCATGCCACTCCCTCTCCCACGCCCCTGCTTCATTTTCTTCTCCGCAGTGATCTCCACTGAGAGTGTGTGTCTGTTTAGTGTGTGTTCCTCCAGGCTAGAACGTGAGCTCCTGCTGAGCAGGGACCTTGTCTCTTACTGTATCCTTCATGCCTAACACACAGTAGGAATTTGATAAATACTGATGAGTGAACCAAGTGTCTACACCTTTTATTTCTAATCTTCAAAACCACTTCTGCAAGGTAGTTGACATCATTACCTATAATTTTTACAGATGAAGAACTAGGGTAGAAGTCAAGTGGATTTCCCAAAGTGTAATAGTTGATGGGGACGGGATTAAAACTCAGGACTATTTACTTAAAAAGTCAGAGACTCTTTATATCCACCTTGCCTCCTCTCCTCAGTGTTCTGGCTACAGATACCCTAGGATACATCCCAACTGAAAAGGAACAGAGAACAACTTTATTTACTGAGTCCCAGGCAATCTACATGTCGGGTATATCTTTGTATACCCTATGTTCTACTCAGTGTAGGGTGCTGCCCATAGGCATGGGGATAAATTCATCCATTTGACGAATAGTTACTAGACACCCACTATGAGCCAAGCACAAATGTAGGCAGTGCAGATGCACCAGTGAGGAATACAGAAACGATTTCTGGCCTCACAGAGCTCAGAATCTGATGGAGAAAATATCAAATGAATATATAGTTATCAATGGTGATGAATGCTGTGAATGAAACAGTATAGGGTATTGTGAATGAGAATCACAGGGACATGTATGGTACTTTAGATCAGAGGTCCCCAACCACCGGGGCATGGACCAGTACAGGAACTGGGCCGCACAGCAGGAGGTGAGCGGTGGGTGAGCAAGCGAAGCTTCAACCGCTGCCCCCCATCGCTCCCCATCCCTCGCATTACCACCTGAACCATCCCCCCCACCCCTCGCATTACCGTCTGAACCATCCCCCCCACCCCTCGCATTACCACCTGAAACACCCTCCCACCTCCATCCGTGGAAGAACTGTCTTCCGCGAAACCAGTCCCTGGTGCCAAAAAGGTTGCTGCTTTAGATGGCTGGGCGGTGGGGTACAGCATGAAATGAAGCGGGAGAAGTAGGCAGGGGCTGGATCATGAAGGACCTGCAGGCCACAATTAGGAGTTGGGATTTTGTCCTAATTATGCTGGGAGGCCATTAAAAAGTTAGAGGTGGAGAAGGGAAAAGATCTGGTTCACAGTTTTAGAAAAATCCCTGTGGTCTCAGGTGGAGAAAGGCCTGTTAGAGAGATGGGAGACTGATTAGGAGGCCACTGCACCAGCGAGGTGAGGGAGGATGTTGGCCGGGTGTTGGTGGAGGCTGTGGAGTTAGAAGTGGGCCGACTTGGGATGTTTTGGAGTCAAATGGCCAGAACCCTGTGACTTCTTGGATGTGGAAACGGATGCGAGAAGAGGAAGGGCCAAGCAGGCTCCCAGATTTCAGGCTTAAGAAACTGGATGGATAATGGAGGCTTTAACTGAGATGGGGCAGGCGAGGGGAAGTTGGGGGTGAGGGCCAAGAACTCAGTCTGACATAGAGAACAGACTGGTGGTTGCCAAGGGGGAAGGGGTTGGGGGAGGGATGGAGTGGGAGGTTGGGGTTAGCAGATGGACGCTTTTATATATAGAATGGATAAACAACAAGGTCCTACTGTACAGCACAGAGAACTATATTCAATATCCTATGATAAAACATAATGGAAAAGAATATTAAAAAAAAGAATGTGTATAACTGAATCACTTTGCTGTACAGCAGAAATTAACACATTGTAAATCAACTATACTTCAATAAAAATATTGATAAAAATCGGGACTTCCCTGGTGGTCCAGTGGTAAAGAATCCAGCTTACAATGCAGGGGACGTGGGTTTGATACCTGGTCAGGGAACTAAGATCCCACACGCTGTGGGGCAACTAAGCCTGTGTGCCACAACTACTGAGCTCGTGTGCCTCAACTAGAGAGCCCCCGTGCCGCAAACTACAGAGCCCATGCGCTCTGGAACCCGCGTGCCACAACTAGAGAGGGAAAACCCACAAGCCACAATTAGAGAGAAGCCCACGCACCACAACGAAGAGCCCGCACGCTGCAACAAATGATCCCGCGTGCCTCAAAGAAGACCCGACGCAGCCAAAAAAAAAAAAAAAAAAAAAAATTGATAACAATAGATAACAAACAAACAAACAAAAACTCGGTCCGAATGGCCGCATTGACAAGAGAAGGGAGCCAGGCTGGGCCCTGGAAGCAGCCCCAAGCTGATGTTCCCTCTCCTACCTGGGTAAGGGATCCGGCCGTAGGTGACGATCTCCATCAGCAGGATACCAAAGGACCAGACGTCTGACTTGATGGTGAAGGAGCCAAAGTTGATGGCTTCAGGAGCTGTCCACTTGATGGGGAACTTGGCCCCTGTGGTTTGGACAGAGCAGAGTCAGGGTGAGTCTGGGGAGCAGTCAGGGCTGGGTCTCTGCTAGGGCAAGGGAACAGGACAGTGGTACAGCTGCCAACATCTGCCCCCTGCAGAACTGTGACTTCCCTCAATCTGGCCTCCATGGAAGCAAGGAACATCCATCCTGTGGACAGATGGCTAAAGTGGGGAGGAGTGGGCCGAGGCGCCTGGGGTGTGTCTGGGAACTCACTCTCTGGGGCCACCTCATTGATTCAGCTGATGTCCTGGTGAACTACAACTCCTGAAGAGTGGAGTCCTAGAGGTCACAGGATCTTTGGGGACAGCAGAACTTCAAGGGACTTTGAGACCAGGTCACATCTGATGCCTCCGCTCCCTAACCCCTCGCAATGGGGGAAGGGAAGATTTCGGCTCTTGGCCTCTGAGGTTTCCCCCGTCACTGGGTGTCTCCCCTTCTAGTCCTCCCCTCCTTGCCTCTGGTCTGGGATGGGTTTAGTTAACCTTTGGTGAGTGATTTCTATCATAATTCCACTGTGGTTGGGGAATGTGGTGTAAAGGATACATGTTCTTTGGAGTTTGTTGAGACCTGCTTTATGATTTAGTACATAGTCAAGTTCTGAAAATGCTCTATGTTTTTTCTTTTTTTCCCCCATCCCTTCCTTCCTTGGGATTGAGAGTTTTTTTATTCCTGCTTATCCTCTCTTGGTTTAGAAATTATACACTCTATTCTTTTGGTGGTTGCCCTGAGTTTAGATTTTTTTTATTGTGTCATAATAAACACGAAATAAAATGTACAAATCTTTCATACACAACTTGATGCATTTTATATATGTATATCCCTTTGTAATCACCACTCAGATCAAGATATAGAACACTTTCTCAGAAGTGTTCCCTCCGGCCCCCCCTCTGCCAATACCCCCCGATTCCAGGTAGCTATTATTCTGATCTCTAGCACCATAAATGAGTTTTGCCTGTTTTTTTTGTTTGAGATACATTCACAGACCATATAATTCACCCACTTAAAGTATACAGTACAATGGTTCTTAGTATATTCACAAAGTTGTGAGTTTTAAAATATTTTCATCATACCCCCCAAAACCTTAGCAGTCACTACCCATTTCTTGCCAGGTCCCCACTCCAGCCCTAGGCTGGAGTTAATCTACTTTCTGTCTGTAGATTTGCTTGTTCTGGGCATTTCATATAAATGGAATCATATAGTACGTAGTCCTCGTGTCTGGCTTCTTTCACTTAACACGATGTTTTCAAAGTTTATCCATGTTTAGGGTATATTAGTACTTCATTCCTTTTTTTATGGCCAAATGATATTCCATTGTATGTCTATATCCCATTTTGTGTATCAGTTGATGGACATTTGGGTTGCTTCCACTTTTGGGCTTTTAAGAATAATGCTGCTGTCAACCTTCACATATGTGTTTGCCTGTTTCTGAATTTTATATAAATGGAACTATCCAGCATCTACTTTTTTGTCTGATTTCTTTTATTTCGATATTATGCCGTGAGAGTCATCCATTTTTTTGCATGTGTCACTGGTTCGTAAGTTCTCATCGTTACATAATATTATATTCTGTGAACATACCACAATTTAAATATCATTCTACTATTTGTGGACATTTAGATTCTTCCCAGTTTTTGTCAACTACACATAACGTTGCTCTTACCCTTAATTTCAACATGACTTGACTAACCCAATCTACAACCGATCACAGTCACTGGGGGAGACTCTGCAGACCAAGACACTATGTCCAGAAGGAGTCCGTCCAGCTTAATAACTCACAGGTGATACTGGGACAGACCTTTGCATTTTTACCAATCACTTTCACAGGTCTTAACTCTCAACAGTCACGACCCACCCAAGTGGCCTCCACGGGGCCCTCGGCAGCATCCCCTACCTTCCCGAGCTGTGTACTCGTTGTCCTCTATGAGCCGCGCCAGGCCGAAGTCAGCAATCTTGCACACCAGGGACGCAGACACCAAGATGTTGGCGGCTCGGAGGTCTCGGTGGATGTAGTTCCTCTGCTCGATGAAGGCCATGCCTTCTGCAATCTCCACCCAAAACAGAGACACCCTTACCCTCAGATCTGGCCCAGCCCAAGGTGGGTCTCATCCAAAAGCAGAAGAGAAATGTCCAAGTGTGAGAAAGCTGGAAAATATGTGCGTCAGCTCCCCCTTTTTTTGTGGGAGGGTCCTGGGCTCAGGTTGGCATTTCTCTGTCTACCCAGCCAGGCTGGGGGGATCCTCAGGGCCTGGGCCAGTTTGGGGCTTCTCTAGAGTTCCAAGACTTCCCAAGAACACTTTGAGGAAAAAGTGTTATTTCTCCAAGGACCTACACACACACAAACCAGGATACTTCGACGGGCTTTCATCCCCAACCCCACTTCTGGGAACAACCTAGGCTCACATAACATTCTGCTGTACCTCTTATGCCTCCTTCACCCCCAAGCCTGGGTAGGGAAAATTCCTTTATTCATTCAACAGATATCTACTGAGTGTCTCATGGGTGCCAGACATATTGCTTGAACAGGTGGGGAGCCAGGCAAAGTCCCTGCAGGTGGTAATAAGTACCATAAAGAAAGGATAAAGCAGGCAATAGGACATGAAGTGTAGAGGGCTGTTTTGGATTGGATGGTCAGGGAAGGCTGCTTTGATGAGGTGAAATTTTAGGAAAGATCTGAGTGATGATAAAAGTGTGTCAAATAAGAGCATTCCTGGCAGAGAGAACATCAGGCACAAAGGTCCAGAAGTAGGAGTGAGCTTGGGTATTCATAGAACAGGTGGCTGAGCAGAAGTTGCCAGAGGGAAAGTGGGGGGAGTTGAGGTTGTTAGGGAGGCTGCTGATTGGGAAGAACCTTGCAGGTTAGGAGAGGCAGTTGGGTTGTATTCTAAGCATTAAGGGAAGAGAGAAGTCTTAGAGCAGGAGAGTGACATGGTCTGATATATATTTTAATGTCATCATGGCTGCTGAGTGCATAATGGACTGTGTGGAGGATTCTTTTTTTGGTTTTTTTTGAATTTTTGAATTTTATTTTATTTTTTTATACAGCAGGTTCTTATTAGTTATCCATTTTATACATATTAATGTATATATGTCAATCCCAATCTTGCGTGGAGGATTCTTATTCACAGTGGGACCTTGGAAGCCTGACAGAAATATGTGGGATTTTTCCTTAGAGACGTTTTCCACTTACAAGGGTTTGTGCATTAACTCTCAGAAACAGGCTTATGACTAACCCTCAGAAACTCAGAAAATAGCATTTATAGTTCATAAACTGGCCTTCAATGTACTTGAGGCAGGCGTTATCACCATTTCTGTTGTATAGAGGAGGGACACATTTTCTAGATCACACCACCAGGGAGATTCTGACTCAAACCTGTCTGTGGATTTCCACTCCCCGTACCCCAAGCTGCCTCTAGTTACCCAGAACTCCAGTGCTCTGGAGAACTGCAGCTGGGTGCAATCTGGTGAGATTATTTGGGGAGGTGGGACTTCTGGCCAGACCAAACCGAGACACAAGCCTGTTCAAAGTCTGAGACAAGTGGATGGTGCACTTGTGGAAAGTGGCCAGCAGGGAGCACCTGTGGCCATTGGAACTGAGGTCTGAGGCTCCAGGTTTTCCAACAAAGATGTGAGACTTTCTGATTTTGTTTGTGGTAAGGCAGAGTTTTGACCTGGGGGCGTGGAAAATTTATAAGGATTTCCTCGACCAAACAGTTAACAACAGCTGTAACATTAACGGCGGACGTTGTAGCTTATTCATTAATCATAAGATAATACTTAACAAACTTAAATAGCATTTACTCTCTGCTTTGGGGGAGGTACTATTGATATCAGCACTATTTCACAGGTGAGAAAACTGAATCCCAGAGAAATAATTAACTGGCCCAAGTGGAGACCAGGACTGGAAATCTGACAGCCCTGCTCAGGGTCTGTGTCCATTACTCTACCTGAATGTTTGGCACAGAGCAGGCACTAATGCTGGTCGTTACCATTTTTCAGTACCCAGGGACAGACTCTCATGTTATGGATTTGCACATGAGCACATGAGCTCAGTGGGGCAGGTAGGACTAACCCCACTCAGGAGACAGCAGATGAGAATGCCTAGGTGACTCTGGGGTTGGACCAGCTCAACTTGAGCCCCACATCTCTGTGATCTCCAAGCAAACTACTTTAACCCTCTGTGCCTCACTTTTCTTCTCTGTAAAATGGGGACAATAGTACCTTCTTCCAAGGGGTCATGTGAGGATTAATACTCTAAGAAGTCTACATCAGGGCTTAGAACAGAGTCTGGCATATAATTATTCACTTCAACAGTGGCTATAATGGTCCCTGTTGAGGAAAATGGCCCTCAGAAAGGTTAAGCAATTTGCTCAAAGCTACACAGGCAGAGCTGGGGTCAATAGCAAAACTCTACGTGATTCCTAAGCCCATGTGTATATAGCGGTTCTTCTCAAGGGTTTGTCAACTGAACAAATAGTGGATAGGTTGACTGGGTTCAGAGTTGGTCTACGAATTGGGGGTTGATGAGGTGGTGAGATTTCATGCCCACCAGGTGGGCTGCCATGATGTCAGGCATTGTTACTGGGTTTGCTTCTCAGAGTATCAGGGAATCACAGAACCAGCTGGAAGGGCCTGTAGGGATATCCCTGCTCAGGGCTCTTCAAACTGAATCCAATTGATACCTCAAGGTCATCTTGGAGTTGGAGGGACAAAATAAAGGCCACCTGCTTCAATCAGAGCAGCTCTGTTTTGATCTATTTTAAAGTATTCAGCTGCTCTATAAGATTCATTTGACCAACCGAGTTATGGCTTAAAAAAAAAAAAAGAAAAAGCTTTCAAACTTGAAAACCACAGAGATGGTCCATTTCCCTCATTTGACAAATAGAGGGACCAAGACCCAGGGCGGATCCGAGGCTCCACAGCCAGTTGGTGACAGGGCTGGGCAGCCTCCACTGACTGCGCCCACCTGCCTCTCTAGACTGGAAGTGAAGATCAGGCCACCAGGTTGACGCCTTCCTGTCCCTGGGCTCTGAGTGTACCTCTGCTCCTTGATGCACAAGGGCCTGGAACCTCTTTCCCTCCTGTGGCTTCCGTTTTCCTGTCTGTGCCATGAGGAGAGTGGTTCTTGCCCCAGTCTGTGAACCTCCACCCAGCAAGGTTTCTGCCAGTTTGATGGTTATAATTTAGCAACAGATCAGACTATTGTTTCCCCAGGGCAGCACCCACTGAAGGGAAAATGCCAGGTCTTGATTTCCATAGGCCTCTGGCATTCCAGGCTCTGAAAGGTAAAGTCTTTTAGTATACCTCTGCCCAACCCCCCAGGATTTGCATACTCAAATGAGCTCTGCCTTAGGCATCTCCAGAAGGCCCAGCCCTAGGCCCAGGTGCCCCTCTCCCTTAACACTTTCCAGGCTGCAAGCCACACCCCCTTCATTTCTGCCAGGCCCAGGCTCCAAATGACCAGGCTGAGCTCTTGTTTTGCTCTTTGGGCTTTGGCACAGGCTGCTTCTTCTGCCTAGAATACCCTTCCCTCTCCTCTTCATCTGCCTAACTTCTACTCATCCTTCAGGGCTCAGCCTAGAGACTGCTTCCTCTGGGAAGCCTTCTCAGATTGCTCCTGGACTGGACTAAGTGCTCCAGCCGTGTACTCCCATAGTAGACTTTTCCTCCCCTGTTTTCCCACAGATAGGAGAGAATGAGAGGCTAGAAGTAAAAAGCACTCAGGCTGGGGGTGAGAAGAGCTGTAGAAAGTGAAGGGAAGATGAGAAAGAAAATGGGGTTTTAAGAAGTGTTTCTGTGATTTATGGACATTATTAATTTTGCTGGATACTGCATTCTTTTGGCACTGAGCCAGGACCACTTGGGTCCTGGCTCTCTAAGAGATTCAGTTGTTTAGTAAGTGTAAACCCTGGGAGGACAGCAATACTTTCCATTTTGTTCACTGCTGTATCCCCTAAAAGTAACATAGTAATTTAGGCAAGCTACCTCACCTCACTGGGCCTTCGTTTCCTCATCTGTACTTCACTGCATCTCTATGCCTCAATTTCCTGTTCTGTAAAATGGAGTGACAATTACGTATCTGTGGCCGGACTATTACATCAGTGGCTTCCAGTGAACCATGCCTCCTGGGACTCATGCTCTTGTGCAGTCCCTCCCACACTGACCGAGGGCTGGGCATGTGACTTGCTTTGGCCAAGGGGACATTAGTAAGCACGATGCAAGCGGAGCTTGCTCATTTACGGCTTGGTCCCTTAGAAGATTCCCTCTTGGAACCTCGCCGCCAGGATGTAAAGGAGCTCTGGTTGGCCTACTGAGTGACGTGGGGCCACTGGAGAGAGACTTGGAGGATGAGCCACCATCTCGGACATTCTAGCCCCAGGCAAGCTCTCAGCAGAATGCATCCACAAGAGGAACCTCAGTTTCACCACGTGGAGCAGAAAAACCACCCAGCCGACCCCAGTCAACCTCACAGAATCATGGGAAATAATACATTGTTGTTTCAAGCTACTAAGCTTTGGAGTGGTTGATTACAAAGGAATAGATAACAAAAATCTTACCCTAGAAGGTTGATGTGAGGACTACATGAGTTAGTACATAGAAGGCACATATAAAAAGCATACTTTAATCCTGAGCACTCAATAAATGTTAGCTATTATTATTGTTATTACTATAGTATGTGATCAATAAACATTTGTTGAAGAGATAATTGACTTCCTGTTCCCCTCCCCCAACTTCCCCATTAGACTCTCACCTGGGCTGAGAAGTCGATGAGTTTTGGCAATGGCTGCTTGCTGCCTTCTTCACTTTTCAGGAAGTCCAGCAGGCTGCCTGTGTCGGGGAGGGGGAAGCAACATTTACTACTCTCAGGACTTTAGTGTGTGGTTAAGATCGTTCATAGTAATGGATTTAAATAAAAGTATTTACTGCTCCTAGTGTTTGAGAAACAGAATTTGGGCGTTTGGAAAACGACTTTGTGATTGCCAGACTGGTTCCTTGACTGAGGCAGCTTTCTGAGCCTGGATGACCGGGGGCATGGTTTTATAAGGCTGGCATAATTGTGTGTTTAGAAAATGATAAAAGCTTTGAGATTTTGAATCATTCTAAATGGAGGTCATGTGAGATGTTTCTGTATACAGAAAAATGGGCAGGGATTGAAAATGACTGGGAAATGGTAGCCTAAAAAAAAAAATCCCTGAGACATCCTGGATTGTGTGTAGGCAGGGTTGGGGCAGCCTGGAACGGATGCTTTGTCAACTCTTAAGGTTGACAAAGGTCTTAATGCTTTGACTCTCTTTTCTGGAGCATTGGTCCAGCTAGGGAAGGTGGCTGATGGTGGGGGGGTGGGGGGTGGTTTAGGGAGTCACCCCAGGCTCTAGGGCTCACAGTGAACCCCTAGAAGCCTCTTCTCCTATCACCCAGAGGGATTCTGGCCCTACCCGCTCGCCCAGGGGCCCATGTGCTCCCCTTCTCCTGGCATCCCCCTAACATGATTTCACCCCCTTAAACAGGAGGGTGGGGTGGGTGGATATGAAGATGATCAGTGAGTTCGTGTCAGAAGAGCTCCTGGCCAGACTGGGGAAATCTTGAAGGCAAGAACCTTGACAGAGTCACCTTTGACTCTACAATTGACCAGGAGGAGCCACAGCCTGCATCCCCAGCTCCCAGAATGTGGCACCTTTGGCCATGAACTCTGTGATGATGTAGATGGGCTCCTCCGTGACCACGGCATGCAGTTTCACCAGCTTGTCATGCTGCAGAGTTTTCATCAGGTTGGCTTCTGCCAGGAACGCCTCCACAGACATGCTCCCGGGCTTCATCGTCTTCACGGCCACCTTGGTGTGCTTGTTGTAGGTGGCTGGAGTGGAACAGGGAGCAGGAAAGGTGGTCAGGACCCACTGCTCTTTCCCCACAGTTCTGGAAGACCCGGGTGCAGACCTGCCTCCTCCAGGACGCCTTCCCTGCCCATCTCAGCCCTTAGAGAGAGAAGGGGAGACATGGGCTTTGGCCTCAGACAGATGTGGGTTGGAGGGCCGGTTTACCACTTCCTAGCTGTGTGCCCTTGGGCAAGTCACTTAACCTCTCTGAACTGTGGTTTCCTAATCTGCAAAGGCTCTTTCAGGGATTAAAGAATAACCTTAAAACATCACTCAGATTATGTCACTCACTCACACACCTACCTTTGTTTTGTCAGACATTCATACACATATTATCTTTGCTTAAAATGGTTTATTTAATCTTAACACTGCTCTCAAAATAAATGCCAGTTTCATCATGGTCCACAAGGCCCTGCACGATCTGGCCTTGCCTCATCATCCACCAACAACCCCCTTGCCTTTTGTGCACCAATCAGCCTGCGTATCATTCAGTCCCTCAAGCAGCCAACTCCCCCTCCCACCACAGGGACTTTGCACATGCTGTTCCCTCACCTCACCCTACCCCTTCCCTGCTTCATCTTGTTGATCTTGTAAATCTCGTTGTGGCTTGTGTTTCCATGTTTGCCTTGGCTGCCAGGAAGCTCTAATCCAGAGTTGAGGTCTTCCTGTAGTAAGAGTCTAAGGCCTCATATAATATTTTTTGTTTTCCAACCTCATCAGCCCAATCTGTCTTACCTTCCTCTCCATACTTTCTCTGCCACATTCTCTTATTCAGTGCCTGGCACATAGTAGGCTCTCAATAAATATAGTTAAAATACGTGGATTTTAAACTTATTTTTTTCTGGCTGAATTGTTTGCATCTCTGTAAGTTGTCTTCACTCCCATTTGGAACGTGGTGGAGTATAAACACAACGGGGGGCACCAGGCACTGGGCCAGGCATCGTGTCTCACCCACAGTTCTGCAAAGCAGGCTTTGCTATTCTTAGGTTATTAGAGGCAGGACAGCAGGGGTGGAATATGACTTTTTGGTGCCCCACAATGCCCTAGCATGGCGCTGGGCACACGGCAGGTGCTCAGAACAGCTTGTTCATCAGCTGCCAACACTGAACTCACCTGGAAATCTCCAAGTTATACTTTCCCATTCTTTTTTTTTTTTTTCGCCACGCTGCATGGCATGTGGGATCTTAGTTCCCCAACCGGGGATCGAAACCCGTGCCCCCTGCGCTGGAAGCACAGAGTCTTAACCACTGGACCACCAGGGAAGTCCTATATTCTTTCCCATTCTTAATTTTCATCATCCTAAGAGATGTTCTGGTTATCTCAACACCCAACTAGTAGACTGTCCCAGCTCCCTATGAGGGAGCAGATCCCTCATCTAGGGCTCCTGCTTCCCAGAAGAAAGTGTTTGACCCCAACAGGCCTGGGCTCAAAGGCAAATCATTGTTTGCATGGCCGGACAATTTGGTTTGCTATCAGAGAGGAACTGAAGAATTGTTCCTTTATGGTTATTATTCAAATCTCCCCTCTGCCCTGGGTGGCATTCCCACTTTGCCTCAGGCTGTTCCTGAAAGCAAGGACCTCCCTCTTCCCTCCTTCCCCTCCCCACTCTGGCCCTGGGTCCTTACCCATCCAGACTTCCCCAAACTGCCCAGCTCCAAGTTTCTTCTCCAGCTTGAGGGACTCCCGGGGGATCTCCCAGGCATCTTTCTCCCAAGGCTTCTGGGGCTTAGAGGACATGCAGGGCACTGTCAGCTTCTGGCAGAGTCCGTCGCTCCCCTCTGGAACAGAGTCCCTGATCAGCTGAGGGCAGCCAGCTCCAGGCCAGCCACAGGCTTCCTCTCGGGGGCTGCCCCACCTGGTCCACTGCATCTGGCCCATGTTCCAAAGGGTCGCCCCCATCAGGGACATCCCCAAGAGAACAGAGCATGATGAGATGCCACCTCTGCCCTCCTGCTCAAAAGGCCGTCAGGAGAATCCAAAGCAACTATTTGTCTGGGGAGGAAACCTCAGCAGGCCTCAGAGGTTGCAGTGCACACTTGACTAGGATTCCTGGGAGGCAGGCCCACCCACTTGGGCCCCCGGTTGGGAGGCAGCCCCAGTAGGACTTACTCTTTTTTTGTTGTTTGGCTGCGTCCCACGGCATGTGGGATCTTAAGTTTCCTGATCAGGGATCGAACCTGCACCCCCTGCATTAAAAGCGCAGAGTCTTAACCACTGGATCGCCAGGGAACTCCCAGGACTCACTCTTGTAGTGGGCCACCAGCTCCTGCAGGCTGCTGAAGGTGCTCCGGGGGGAGATGTAGAAGCCCCCATTGTCCAGGGTCCGGATCTTATAATGTTTCACTGTGTCCCTGTGCTGGGGGTCGTAGTCTCGCACGGACAAAGAGTAGCTCCCTGCATGGGCCAGAGAGAAACCCCTCAGGAGTGGACTCTCAGAGGCCTGCCACCTTGTGTCAGCAACCTGACACTCTGTAAGGCCACTACTGGCACCGTCCTGGCACCTGCTCAGTGGAGTACAGGGTAGGAGTGGGCTGCGGAGTCAGGCTTCCTGGGTGCTTGTCAGGCTGCTCCATGTCCAGCTGTGAGACCTTGGACAAGTGACCATGTCACTTCTCTGTGCCTCAGTTTCCTCATCTGTAAAATGGGATTGGTCATACCTCCTCACCCCATTCCATTGCCTGATGGTTAAAAGAAGTAATGCTTAGAAGATGTGGCACATATATACAATGGAATATTACTCAGCCATAAAAAGAAATGAAATGGAGTTATTTGTAGTGAGATGGATGGAACTAGAGTCTGTCATACAGAGTGAAGTAAGTCAGAAAGAGAAAAACAAATACAGTATGCTAACACATATATATGGAATCTAAGGAAAAAAAAAAAAGGTCATGAAGAACCTAGTGGCAAGACGGGAAAAAAGACACAGACCTACTAGAGAATGGACTTGAGGATATGGGGAGGGGAAGGGTAAGATGTGACAAAGAGAGAGAGTGGCATGGACATATATACACTACCAAACGTAAAATAGATAGCTAGTGGGAAGCAACCGCATAGCACAGAGACATCAGCTCTGTGCTTTGTGACCACCTAGAGGTGTGGGATAGGGAGGGCGGGAGGGAGGGAGATGCAAGAGGGAAGAGATATGGGAACATATGTATATGTATAACTGATTCACTTTGTTATAAAGCAGAAACTAACACACCATTGTAAAGCAATTTTACTCCAATAAAGATGTTATAAAAAAAAAAACCTAATGCAGCCAAAAATAAATTAATTAATTTAAAAAAAAAAGAAGTAATGCTTGTACTCAAGATGTAAACACTCATTAAGTGTTGGCCGTCATCATCTTCATTATTATCTCTTTTTCTTCCTATCATCTATCTATCTATCAATCACAAAAGCCAAGGTACCACACCAGTTTGGTAGAAACGCTATTTAGAAACAAACAAGCAAAAAGATAAAACAAACATAAAAATATCCAGTTCAATTATTACAGTATAAACATTGAAATGTAAGTGTAAACATTAAATGCTGTGGCAGGCTGAGTAACAGCCCCCAAGATGTCCGTGTCCTAATCCCTGACACCTGTGCATATATTACCTTACATGGTAAAAGGGGTTTTGCAGATGTGATTGAGTTAAGGATCTGGAGATGGGGAAGTCATCCTGGATTATCCAGGTAGGCCCAGTGTAATCACAGGGGTCCTTATAAGAGGAAGTAAGAAGGTCAAAGTAGCATATATGAAGATGGAAAGTTGAGGTTGGAGAGATGTGAGAAAGAGGCTATGAGCCAAGGAATGCTGGTGACCTCTAGAAGCTGAAAAAGGCAAAGAAACAGATTCTTTTGTGAAGCCTCCAGAAGGGACCAGTCCTGCGGACACTTTCACTTGAGCCCAGTGAGACTGATTTCAGACTTCTGACCCCCAGAACTGTAACATCATAAATTTATCTTGCTTTAAGCCACTAAGCTTGTGGTAATTTGTTACAACAGCAATAGGAACCTAATACACATGGCATCACATAGACCAGAAACACACACGTCTTTCAGTCCATGGCCACGGTTCTGCCATTTGTGGGCTGAGTGTCCTTGGGCAAGTTATTAGCCTCTCTGTCTCTCAGTTTTCTCTACCACAGTAGCACCATGTCATAGGATTTGGGGGAGGTTTAAACTGTTGCATGAATAACAGTTGACCATACATGTTAGCCACTAAGAACCTTGTCTGAATAAAAAAATGAATGAAAGAAAAAGTGAATGAATAGGAATAATATTCATTATAATGATTTATAGCTATATGTATTATGATAAATTATATTATTCATTATAGTGAATGAATAACCCCACAAGGTAGAGGTTTTATATCACCACAATTTTATAGATGAGGAGACTGAGGTCCAGGGAGGTGAAGTAACTCACCCACAGTCACACAGCTTGTAAGTAGCAGAGCTGGGAGTCAAACCCAGGCAGCAGGCTCTGGGACGCCACTCTTAGCCACTCTGCCCAGTCAAGGTGAGGCTGGTTTGGCTGATGCTGAATGGGGAGGAGCAGAATCCAAGAAGCAGCAGGATAGGATTTGGGGCACTTGTGCTGCAAGTTTTATTAACTCGGCGAACCCGCCTATGCCCCCATCTCTGAGGGCTGTGACGGTGGCCCAAGCTCACCTTCCTGCCCCGTAGGTCTGCCCCTGTGTGCAGGATGGCCCAGCGGGAGAAGAGAAGCCGAGGGCTGTGTACGGCTTTACCTTTTTGTCCGTTTCTTTTCCTCTGGGGGCTGAAAGGGGGCTTGTTGGGTGGGAGGAAATAAAGCCTAAATATTCACTGACCCAAAACACTGATTTTGAGTGGTGTTCTAGCCACATTCAGGCTTCCCCAGTTCAGATACCTAGGGAGTGAATAGAAGGTCACACAGATGCCTTCGATTGATGGCCCCAAAACTGTTTGCCCAGGGTACTGTGAGGTCACACTTTATGCAATTTACTGATTTCTTTGAACCAAGCAGTCTTGAGTCTAAACACCGTAGTAAAGGTCCACTCTGTGTGTGAAATCCGAAATCACGAGACTCCTACTTACATTCATTCCTTTGGGAAAACTGGCCTCAGTTGATGCCAGTTTGAGTTACGCACTGTTTTGGGGCACTGCTCTTGCCTCCTGTGCAATGACCCGGCACAAAGCCACCCTCACAGCACAGAAATTTCAGGAAGCAGGCCACCAACATCAAAACTTCCAAATATCTCAAAGGAGCTATTTTAAGCAGGGTCCCAGCGAAGGCTGGCTTGGGGGCTCCTCCTGTAGCCTGATCCCACCCATTTTCTTATGGAGAGAGGGAGGAGTCAGGTTTAGGGACAAGATATATTTTGATGGATATTTAAAAGAATACAAGCAGGATGTTGTTTTTAGGGGCGGTCACTGCCTCCTACTTCCATTGGCCTAAGCCGCCAGCTCTGGGGGCTGAGAAGGCCCAAACTAGGCTTGAGCAAAGGGCAGGAGGAAGCTTGGAAGCTACAGTGGGCTGGGTGAGTTGTTCAGGCCCCCATCCCCCAGGGCATTCCCCGTGGGGTAGGGGAGGTGGGCAGGGACACAGGGCTGGGAGGGCCTGCATCACCTTTGGTGGTCTCGCTGTCCCGAATCATGAAGGAGCCCAGCACATTGCCAGGGACCAGGAGTTGGCGCTCTGCATCCTTCCGGCTGATGCCCTTGAAGAACCACCTGGAGGGGAGGGGCGTGCAGCGTGTGAACCCGTGGCCGACAATCCTGGCCGGCTCTCAGCGCTCTTGCCCGGCACCAGGATTCTGAGGGCCTGGCTTCCTGCGGGATCAATTTTACTCAGATTCTTTTGGGGAAAACAACCATTCTTTTAATATTTTAACATTAAAACAGACATTTTACCAAACTGGTGAATCCAGTTTGCTGAGGCTGAAACTTATGCAATTTGGGGAGCTTTCCTCAAGAAAAATAACACAGCGTTACAAATACAAAATGCTCGTGGTCATTCCAGCACCACCCAATGTGAGGGATAAGCTTATGAACAGAAAGATTGGGTGGAAAAATACAGCAGTCTTAACCAACTGTGGTCAAAATCTTACTTTTGCAAATTTCACAAGAACATTTGACCATCTTTTCAGGGTCTTGGAGGCGCATGTGAGAGAGGGCTGAGCTTTGTTACTGCCACAGTTCATCCTCCTCTGTGGATACAGAGTGAATATAAAGTCGGCATGCATTTCTAAGCTAAAATGTGAGATTTCAAATGATTTTATACTTGGGACCACATCCTTGGACCTTTTCTTCATACTCCCTGGATGTTTGGGATCTTGGGTGGAAAAATTCAAGCAGCAGCAACCAAAACCATTCCCTGAGGAGTAGTTCATGTGCTGTGATGGAAAAACCCCAGACCAGAGGTCAGCTGGCCTTGACCCTGCCACAAATCTGCTGTGTGACTTTGAGCACGTCACTTTCCCTCTCTGGACTTCTGTTTCCTCTGCTATCAACTGGGGAGACAGACAGCTGACATTCATCAAGTTCTTGTTATTCACCCAACAACGCTGTGGAATCATTGCCTTTATTATCCCCACTTTATAGATGAGGAAACTGAGGAACAGAGAAAGCAAGTAACTTGCCTGGCGTCATATAGCTAGGAAGTGGTGGGGGCAGGATTCAAAGCCAGGCAGTCTAACTCCAGAGCCCAAGGTCTTAGTCACCATTCTACACCTCCCACTTGCCTTCTTTGCTCTCATTTGGTAAAGTAATTAATGCCATGGTAAAATGTTCAAGCAATGTTAAAGGGTACAGAGTAAGAGCTATCTCCCTGGCAATTCTATCCCTAGGAAGTTATCCCACCGATCTTGCACAGGGAGAAGTGACATATACACAAGGAGATTCACTGCAGCACAAGACTGGAAGCAGCTTAAGTGACCACTGGCAGGGGATAGTGGGGCATCTACGTGCCAGACGCTGCAGCTGTGAAAAGGAGGATACTGTAGGTGCTGTACGGAAGAGCTGAACAAAAGGAGCAGAACAGTGTGTGTTCAATCTACCACTTGTGTAAAATGGAGGGAGAGATATGTATTTTCTTAATCAAGTATAAAGCATTTGGGAGGACGTACAAGAAACTGGTTGCTTCTGGAAGGGAAGTAGCTGGGTGGGGATAGGGTGGGAGGAACACTTTTCACTCTTTATTCTATGTCCTTCTGCACCATTTGCATTTTGAAACATTTGAAAATATTGCCTATTTCAAGGCAGATGAGGAAATAAGATCTCATCCCACGCTGATTCCAGTGCCCCAGCTGCCCTCCCCAGAGGCAGCCTCTGTGAGCAGTTTCTTGATGCAGACACAAGAACCCAGGAGTGTAAGACTCACATAGGTATTTAGGTCAGTGGTTCTCAAGGTGGGTCCCTGGACCAACAGCATCCGTCTCACCTGAGAACTTGTTAGAAATGCAAATTATGAATCAGATAATCGGGGAGTGGGGCCCAGAAACCAGTGTTTTCACCAGCCCTCTAGGTGCTGCTGATGCACTCAAGTTCGAGAACAAGCCATTTAGGTTATCACCTAAATGATAACTCACCAGAGATGTCCTCTGCACCCAGCCTTTTCCGCTTAACAATTATGTTGCCTTTAAGGAGTAATACCAGCCATGCCTCTTCCAAAGCTGCTGCGAGGTGAGGCGTGGCGCAAGGGTTCTGTAAGTGCTCAGAGCCCTGAGTGGGGAGAGCGCACGGACGCCCCAGCAGAAAGCCGAGAAGGATAGAGAAGCAGCCAAGACCCCCTGCAGCAGGTAGGGGGTGTGCTGGGGGAGTTCCAGGACAGAAGGTCAGCAGTGGGAGTGGGGGCTTCCTTACAGCCACAGAGGGGAGATTTCAAAGGGCAAAGAGGTTTCATGGGCACTAAGAAAGGGGTGACTTTAAGATGGGGAAAGCCCAAACATTTTAATTTTTAACAGACAGGTATCCCAAACCCTCAATACCATCTAGCCAGAGGGAAGAGGCAAAGGAGATAAAACCATGGGGACCGTCAGGTTTCAACTTTTTGACTGGCTGATTCTGAATTGGATCTATCCCCACCCTATAGTGTAGACATCTTTTTACTTGTCAATCTCACCGCCCACACTGTGAACATCTCCAGGGAGGAAGCCTGCCTGAGTCACCCAGTATCCCTGGAATAGGGCTGGGGGTACAGTAGGTGCTCAACAAGTGTCTGTGGGATGATTGGGTGGATGGATGGATGGATGAAGTCTAACTATCTATGTTTTCAGAGTCAAGTAGGACACAAAGAGCCTGCAGTCAAGAATGATGGGTTACAGGGATCTCCTTGAGAGTGGGGGATGTCTCATGGACTCTGCAGCCCCCACCTGGCACAGGGCTCGGTGAGGCACAGGCACATGTGTGCTGATGAGTCACGTGAGGGGTGACCGGCCGGGTGTGGGCTGGCTTGCCTCTCAGAGGATGCTCCTCGGCACAGCCGTATACTTCATCCAACAAATATTCATTGAGCACCTACTGCATGCCAGCCTGTGCCGAGGATGCAGCAGCAGACAGAAAAGGTCCCTGCCCTCACGTACTCTCGTTCTAGTGCAGGAGGCAGACAGTGAACCCGTGAACAACCAAGGAAACAAGATCATTTTTGCTAGTGAGAAGTGTCTAGAAGGGAGTAAAACAGGTTTCCATGAGAGAGAGAGAGTCTCAGAGGGGACCTGCTTGAGACCGGGAAGGCCTCTCTGAGACTTGAAAGGTGAGAAGGAGCCAGCCAGGCAAAGAGCCCTAGGAAGAGTGTGCCAGGCAGGGGAGACAGTGAGTGCAAAGGCCCTGAGGCAGGAGCAAGGCTGGCTTTGTTCATGCTTCCTTCTGGAGGGCAGGGAAATAGAATACTCACTCCTCTGTCTCCAGAGAGTTGACTCGGGCAACGTAGTTGCTTGGGATGTAGCCCTCTTTCCGGGTAGCCAGGGATCGTGCTCTCCACCACTCCCCAGATCTGAGGGGCAGGAGGAAGCAAAGGGGTCGGAGGGCAGGAGGACCACTCCTGGTCCTCTTGGGCCCCCCAGCCTTGGCCTGGAATACCCCCAACCTCAGGAAGCTGGTAGGGTGAGGGGCAGGGCCACTACTGTCCCAGCCCCCAGCCTTCACCCCGTGATTAAGGTAAATACCTTTACAACAATCCCCACTGTGCCTCTGAGGGTCCGCCCAGGGCTGGAATCAAGCCCTGTCCCTGCATTCATAGTCCTAGGTCTTTGGCCTCACTCTTATTCCCTGGACTTGTGGCCTTGGCCTTATTAGCCATATGTAAGGTGGCGCCCTATGCCCATGGCAGACTCACAGTGGCTCATTGGGGCTGAGAGCCAGAAGGAGTGGGCTCAGGAGTCTGACCAAGCATAACCAAGCATAACCTTGGGCCCCAGGACATACTAGACACTACATCCACTGATGGTGAAGATGGTAGGAGATTGGAGGTAGCAAGCTCAGAGATCCATGGATTTCTGAATGCAAAGTCACCTCAGTGGGGTCTGGTCCATAGGTAAGGCTGAAGCTTAATCATAGGAGCCCAAGGAAGGCTTCCCTGAGAAAGCACTTTCTACGGTCCATCCTTGCCTGGATGTGCCATTAGCAAGTATGCAAGCTCCTTTACTGTGGCTGTAAGCCAGGTTAACAGCAAACTCTTCTTCCTTTATTACGATCAGGTTCTCATCAGTCATTTACACCCTAGTGTAATATAGTTTATCAGGTCCTTTACTGAAGCACAAGAGAGCATAACTGAGTATTGGAGATAGGTATGTCTTAGAGGGGAGTGGAATGGGGACTCACTCTTCCAGGACCACCATCTGGTCCCCCTTCTGGAAACTGAGGTCTTCATGGTGAATGGCGTCGTAATCATACAAGGCAACCACAGTGATCTCCTCAGAACCTGCTGGGAAGAGAGACATGTGGGATGGTGAGGCTTTATCTGAGCACGCCCACAGTCCTGGGTGTTTCCCACCCCAACACCTGGCACCCAGCTCTGGACCCCTTGATGTGTCTGTCTCGTGATATAAGTAAGCATCTTGCCATGCCGGGTGCGATTCTTGATTTTAAAGCTAACGGAGTTTTGTTCATGTTATGAAACAACATTATAGAAAAACAATAGCCTGTACTAAGTACTTTGGGGGAAATTTATGGGATTTTCAAGAGTGGTTTTGACTGTTTGGGATTTTTGCCTCAAGCTCTGACTGAGAACCTAACCTAATCCGCTACATAACACGACTCCACTGCATGTGCTTGCCAGCTACTTACCCTCTGTGGACCCTGGTGGGTTGCTGTTGCTACTGTCAGGCCACTGTGGGGAAGAAATGGGAGAAGGGGATGAATCCAATAGTGTGTGTGTAGCCATGGAAGGTCTGTGTCAAAAAGGATATCTCAGCCCCGTGAGTCATGGGAGGAGGCCCAGAGAGGGCTGGGAAGTGCCCAAGGTAACACAGCACATTAGGGGCACAGCCAGCACAAGGATGCAGGTCTCTTGGGTTGTAGGCTCTGCCTTCAGCCTTGGACGTACTGCGGGACGTACTTGTGTCTTCCCCTCAACATACAGTGAGGGGCTTGGTCCATATCAGTGTTTTCCAAGCTATGTTTGAAGAAACCCTAGGTCTACCAAAATGGCCCACGAATAAAGGCTCCACTATGTATGTGAAACAACCTAAGTGTCTGTACAAAGGGGAATTGGTGCCTACACTGTGGTGCTCTAAGCAGCCCTTATAAGACGGAGGCCGCTTCATTCCTGACACAACGAGACCTCAAAGATATATTGTTGAGTAAACAAAGCTAGTTCTTCAGAATGGTAAACATGATACATTGGTATAAAACACATACTCAAACATCCTAAACACTTTCTGTGGACACATACTGTACACATGTGAGTGTAAATTCATGGAAAAAGGTTTGCAAGGTTCCACGCCAAACTGACAACAGCTGATACCTCTGAGGTAGGGTGTGGTATTTCTAGGGAGGGGGGCATTGGTCAGCAGAGGCTGTAGCTTTCACTGAAATCTGTGATTTTTATTTTCAAGGAGAATGAATTTGTGTGTTACACACATAAGTAAACATTAATTTAAAGAAATAGGTTTGGGAAACACTAAGAAGTATATCCTTTTTTGGGGAGATTCACAAAGCCCATTACAAAGATTTAAAAAGGCTCTGAGTCCTACAGGGAAGGAGTGTTTGGCCCAGTGTTTTGCAAACTGATTTGACCTGAGAAACTGACCTTTCTCAGTTACTAACTTACTGCTGAACCAGTGCTCTGCATGAGGGGAACAATGAATGGCTGATAATAGTGTCCCTTAAATCTGATGCTCAGAGAGAACAGCCAAAAACTGGTGGGAGAAAATCCTCTGCTTCCCACTGCTGACAAGCCAGAAGGCCTCAGAGAACCTGAGAACCTGGAGCCCTGGCCACAGAAAGGGCCCAGGGCCATGCAGGCCAGGTGAGAAGCAGACCTGGGAGTGACTTAGGGTTTAGGATGTCAGCTCAGGATCTCGTGTAACCTCAGGCTGTATTAATAGATGTCAAGTGCCAGAAGGAGGGAGGTGAATATTCCACTCTTCTCCCATTTCCATGTGTTTGGGGCAGGACTAAGGGGCAGGACTAAGGGGCAGGTATGTGATCCAGGAGTAAGGGTTATGGGGTAATATGCCTCCCTTCAATACAAGGAAGAACCTTCTAAGGGGCGCCAGGAAGGAGTGCACCCCTGCCTCTGCAGGCAGCGAGCAGAGGCTGTCCTTCCTGGACAGCCTCAGGATCCCAGAGGAGAGAGAACCCAGCCTTGAGTTTAGGAAGACCCAGCTCTGCTGCTTCCCAGCGGTATGAGCCCAGGGAGCCATTTAACCTCTTTGAGCTTCAGTCAGCCTGGCTGTAAAGTAGCGTAACTCCAGCCTCAGTGTTTGGTGAGGATTAATGAGCAGAAATACCTCACTCCAGTGCCCGGAACATAGTAGGTTTTCAAAGAACAGTAATGATTATTACAACTGTCATTGCTGCTCTTAGTACTGTTGTCCCTTTACTAGTACGATTCTTGTAATCACCACTATTACTACTGCTACGGCTCTTCTGACTATCACAACTACCATTACTAGCGGGGCTACTTCTATGGCAACTACTGCTCCCACGACCCCCACCATTGCCACCATGACTACTGTTCCTGTCACTAGCATTTGGCTCTGTTACTCTTGCACCTACCCCTGGGACATTGGAACCTGCACTGCCCAAGTTTGAATCCTTACAACCAGGTGGTCTTCAGTAAGTTATTTAACCTCTCTGTGTCTCATCTGTAAAATGGGTATAGTACAAATTGTGACCTACAAGAGCACTATTGTGAGGATTAAAGGTGTTAATAACAGCAATGCACTTAAGGTAGGGCTTGGTTCATCATCAGCTCTGTAGAAGTGTAAGAGAAGCAAGCAAATAACCTCTGCTAGTATTACCACTTCTCTCATTTACTCTTTCTGCTTTTGTTCCTACTGCTATTGCTGTCATATTCCCACTAGTATTGTTGTTACTGTTATTGCTACCATTGTTATTACAGTTATTGCCATGACGCTGATACTGTCATCATTCCTGTCATTACTTCAACTGCTGTTGTCACTAACCTGCTCACTCATTACTCTCAGTACTGCTTATGGTACTTCCTAGGTGTGAGGCCGGCCATGCCCCCTGGGACCTGGTCACCAGGCTGATGGGCCAAGGCCTGGGCAGTGGGACAAGGAGCAGTGACATCCCTGCCCTGGGTGCTTGGTGCAGGTGTATCCTGGGGAGTCAGGGAGCTGCCGGCGACCGGTCAGCTCCATTTCACCCCAGACTCACCCTGCTCGCCCTTGGGAAAACAGGAAGCAGTGAGGGCAGCTTGGGGCAGCCCCCAGGCTGCCACTGGTCTCCCCTTTCTTCCCCCACTCACCCGCTTGCCCGAGGACGTGGGATCCGGCACATACAAAGGGTTGTATGGGCTGGTGTTGGGCTCTGTTTTTGAGACCTTGTCTCCATCCCGGAGGAACTTGGACTTCACACACCCCATCCTGTGGTAGAGAGAAGGGAGATGAGCCCCGCTTGCTCTGAGCCCCACACGGGGGAGTCTTTGATGCTGGGCTCTAGACCCTCTGTTCCCAGGCTGGCACCCCGTCACCTTCCCTGTCTCCCCTCCCCCTCTCTGCCCCCCTCACCCCACCCTGGCCACGTGGAGCTCACTCTGCCCTTGTCATCTCTGGGCTTCCCCACACCACGTCTGGCCCGCACCCACACAGAGCTGACAAGCTGTCGCAGTCATGCTACCAAGGACCCCTGCGATGGGGAGTTTATTCAGAGAATAAATCGTGATGATCATTGAAATTCAACAGGTGGAGCCTCGGAGCAGAGTGGAGGGGGGTGAGAGCTGCCAGCTCTGGGGTCAGAAAGCCTGAGCTGACGCTTGGCCCCTCCCTCCCCGACTAGCAGCTCACTTACCACTCCCCCTGCTCCCCAGTCTCAGTTCCTCATCAGCGAAATGGGGATAATAATGCAACCTACTCGCCGGGTGTTGGGAGGATGAGAAAGCACGTGGGTGGGGAAATACTCAACACAGAGTCAGGCTCAGAGCAAATGGTAAAGTAAAACTATACTCTCATTATATAACGTTAACATTTTATATTAAATGATAAAGATCAGGTCACATAATGTGGCTCAAACAATCAAGGTCACCATATTCCTCATATCATTTTATAATTGTCTTCTAACAGCTTCCTTCCTTCTTCCCTCCCTCCCCCCCCCCCGCCTCTTTTTCTTTTTTTCTTCCTTCCCTTCTTTCTCTCATGGATTTATTTGGTCATTCAACCATTCATTTATTCAGCAAACATTTACTGAGCACTTTTCTAAACCATGATTAAGACAAGCAAGTTCATGCCCTTATGGAGCTCACTCTGGAGATGGATGGGAGACACAGACGATAAACAGGTAACAAATAAATAACAAGATAAATTCAGTTAGTGAAAAGTGTGAGGACGATAAAAGAGGATGTGATCGGGAACAACTATGCGGGGCCTCTTTACACAGGGCGGTTGGGGAAGGCCTCTCTCAGGAGGTGATATTGGACCTGGGGCCTGACTGACACAAAGGAGCCAGTTATGTAACACTCTGAGGGAACAGTGTTCCAGGCAGAGGGAACAGCAAGTGCAAAGGAATGTGCTTGAAGAGAATCAGGCACTGAAAGGAGGCCAGTGTGACTGGAGATCACAGGCAGGAGGGAGAGGATAGCATGTGACGAGGATGTCCCATCTTGTGAGGAGTTTGGATTTGATTCTAAGGATGATGGGAAACCATGGAAAGTTTCAAGCAGAAGGATGACGGGGTTCAGTGTGTACTTTAAATAATCCCACTGGCTGCTCGGTGGAGTATGGACTTTAGTGAGCAGGGCAGGGAGCCCCGTCCACTGCAGGGGTCCAGGCTTGAGAGGATGGTGGCCTGGCCCGGGGTGGTGGCTATTGAGGGGGTAAGAAGTGAACAGATTCGGGGGACATTTTGGAGGTAGAGCTGACAGACTTTGCTGGTGGATTAATCAAATTTAA
The DNA here is from genome assembly GCF_028564815.1 of Eubalaena glacialis. Taxonomy (NCBI): domain Eukaryota; kingdom Metazoa; phylum Chordata; class Mammalia; order Artiodactyla; family Balaenidae; genus Eubalaena; species Eubalaena glacialis. The sequence continues at coordinate 27,411,800 of NC_083728.1, forward strand.
AGACACTTAAAGAAAACACTTTTACCTGATCAGAGTCAAAACTTAATTGTTAAAGTGGCAGAAACTTTTTCTTTCTTTTCTCAAAATGTGCACATGTATTTGCTGAGAAGATAGGCTGTGAGCAGCCACATAAGGAAGTAATTGTTTTCCTGATCTCTACACAATCACAATTTTCTTCTAAAGCAGTTAGAACTCAGTTATACTTATCTTGTTAAAATAAACATGTGTTTGTGGCTTAAGAAATAACCCCAAATTCCTAGGTTTACGAGAGTTTTTTTTTTTTTAAATATTCTTTTTATTTACAAGGATGTTTTTTGTCTGGCCTGGTGGGAACTGGGAACAGTTTACCACATCAAGACTTAAGCGGTTTTTGCTTCATTTGCCTTTTGCGAATAAAGTAAGGAACTAATCCAGACTCCTGGAGTGCTAGATCATTATTCTGAAAAATTATTGCAATTAATCAGTGCTTTATAATGTACTTGTATGCATCGAAAACAAAAGCCAATACCTCTCTGACTTGTGATAAATATGGTTTACAGTTGTGGGAAATAAAACATCATATTGTGTGGTTTTGTATGACATACAATTATATTACATTTCGTATATTTTGATTAACTTAAGGGTGTTCTGGGAAGAGCATGGCTGTGTGAGGTAGAGCAGCTCCCTCCACCTCTCTGAGCACCTATTTGGTATGCCTTACATCATCAATTTACATATTCAGCATGGCCACAGGGTCTTGAGGGATGGGTCTCCCAAGGCATGAACATGCATGATCCATGGATGGTGGGGTTCTACCTCCCGGGGTGGCTGCAATCACAGATGAGTTGAGAAGTGTAAAGGTGTCTGCCGCACAAAAAGTGCGACAGAAATGTTAACCATGACCATTTCCGTTCACTAGCAGATGTGGCACTGCCCTGGAGCATAAAGCAAGCACTGTTTGCAAGTCTTTTGGCCTACAAGTTTAGAGATACCACAATGCTCTAGAAGTTAACTTTTTAAAATAGGGAATTCCCATTAGTTCAATTTTTGCACAATAAAGTTTTTTTTTTTTAAAGTGATATACTGGCAGGAGTCAAATTTGCATAAAATGTGATTTCCCCCTGAGCCAAGAGAACCATTCTACTGCCTGGTCTGGAGCAGCCTCAGAAATGCTTATTTTCATGACCACTAGACCTAGCAATGTAACATGAGCCACGTATATAAATAAAAATTTTCTACAGCCATATTTTTTCAAGGTAAAAAGAAACAAGGGAATTAATTTTAAGATGTATTTATTTTTCCCAATATGTCAAAATTATTAACATGTAATCAATATAAAATTATCATTGAGATACTTTATATATATATATATTTTTTCATGCTGAGTCTTCACATCCCAGGGTGTGTTTTACACGTACAGCACATCTCAGCTAGGACTCGCCGTGTTTCACGTGCTCAAGAGCTGTCTGTGGCTCAAGCTACTGTACTCAGCAGTGCAGATACAGAATGCTTCCATCTCTGCAGCACAGCAGAGGCTGGTCTTGTTCATGTCTGTGTCCCTCAGCGCTTAGCTCAGTGCCTCCCTGGCACACAGTAGGAGCATAATGCATGGTTAGTGAGTAAATGCATGCCCAGAGCCCACGCTTTATGTAGTCAGGCCAAAGTAAAATCATCAGGACCTGGTTCCTGCTCCAGTTGGGATGGGAAGACTGGACATACAGAACTACATTCCCAAGAAGCTGTTAGGGATTGGCAAGGACAGTCAGAGCCACGCAAAGACTGCTAAAATACTTATTGAGTGACAAAAGCAAACTGCAAAACATATATAATATCAAGCCATTTTGTAAAATGAATATATATCCAGGTTCTGCTGCTAACATGGTATGTGAGTTTGTTCACAGGAATAACAACTTGTTTATAATAATTGAGCAGCAGGATAATGAGTTGGGTTTTGAAGAATGCGAAGGATTTCAATAAAGATTTGGGGAAACTCAAGAATGTTCCAAAGAAGCACTGACTTTCAAAAAGGATTTGAGGGAGCTTATAATATTAAACCATATACAGAGCACTTCAAGATTCAAAAAGGGTTATGCTACACCATTTAGAAAGGAAAGATTACTGAACCAGAAGCCTAGGGTGCTACTGCTACTGCCATTGGGTACTAGATTTATCTCTGAGTTTCCTAGCAGCCAAGATAAAAATGGGAATTTGTACATTGTTAACATAAAATCCCAGGAAGCATGGCAATTTACTGAGAGAAACAAATATTTTTTGAGCACTAAATTCAAAAAAGAATATATTATGTGGATCATCCTATAAAGGTCACTGAAGAACACAATGAACAGTGATTTGGCAGCAAAGTCTGCTATATGTTGACAAGTAGTTCCCAAATAGATGACGCTGATGTTTGGGTGGGTTTGGAAACCATGGGATGGGGGTGGGGAGAGGGCGAGGGAAGAGGTTTATATATCTCAGGGCTTCTCTGCAGAGTGGGGACTGCACAGCTGCTTGAAGTGAGTTAGAAATGTAACAGAGTGCCTGGCTACTCAGAGTGTGGCCAGCATGAAGACCAGCAGCATCATCGTACCGGAGGTGTTAGAAATGCAATCTCGGGCCCCACCTCCCAAATCAGAATGTGCATTTTAACAAGGCTCAGGTGATTCACGTGATCATTCTAATTGAGAACTGGGCATAGTGAACATTTTTTGCTCTTGGCTTCCTCAGCATCCATCTCTCTTCTGATAACAGTGCCTGGATATTCCTTGGGCACCCAGCTTCTCCCACTCAGTGGGGTTTCAGGGGGCTAACCCCACCCTTGCCTTCAGGGATTGACAACTTGGTACAGGCCCAGCCCATTAGAGAATTCCATGTCCCCCGACAACCAATGGTGCTTGGTTCAGTTATAGGTATGTATGTGATCCTAGCCGAGGCAGAGTCTGCCCTGGGGTTTTGTTGGAAAAATTAGGGAAAAGGCACTCTCTTTCCATAAGCGTTGATGTGGATGTGAATGTAGATGTAGGTATAGATGTGGATGTAGATGTAGATGTGGATGTGGATGTGGATGTAGGTATAGATGTAGATGTAGATGTAGGTATGAATGTGGATGTGGATGTAGGTATAGATGTGGATGTAGCTATAGATGTGGATGTGGATGTAGGTGTAGATGTGGATGTGGATGTGGGTGTAGATGTGGATGTGGATGTGGGTGTAGATATAGGTGTAGATGTAGATGTAGGTATAGATGTGGATGTAGCTATAGATGTAGATGTAGATGTGGATGTGGATGCAGGTATAGATGTGGGTATAGATGTAGATATGGATGTAGAAAACTGGAGCTCTTGGGAGCCATTCTGACATCATGAAGGGAGGGACTGCCTTTGAGTGAAGCCATCGCAAAGAACAGCAGAGCTGAGCAATGGAGACAATGTGATTCCTGAAGACATGTTTGAACACCTGGATCCAGCTATGCCTAAAACTTTTCAACCTCAGAATTTTTCTAATTCATGAGCAAGTAAATTCTCAATTTTGCCCAAGCCAGTTTCAGTTGGATTTCTGCCACTTGTACCCAAAGAGTCCTCACTGATTCTTGCATATTCCTGGGCCACAGTCTGGATTGAATGAACTAGAGTTTCTGGTGATGTAGGCCTGTAATCTGCATTTCTAACAATTCTTTAGGAGATTCTTATCACACTAAAATTTGAGACCAACCAATGTAGTGGAATGAAAACCAAACCTGGGGTCTGAATACTTGGGTTTGGATCCCAGTTCTGCCACTGACTGGCTGTGTAACCTTGAGTAAGTCACTTCCCCTCTCTGAGCCTCATTTCCTTCCCTGTATAATAGAAGGCACTTGCTTCTCAAGCTTGCGGGACAGAGATGTGAAAGGCTTTTTAAAATGTCTGAAAACACATGTTTCTTGTCTAATCTGATTCGAAACCAGGCTCTGAGAGCAGAAGTGGCTTGCCTGGCCCCAGACTAACTTAGAACAGCCGATCCCTGGCAAAGACACTTCCTCAGGTCACTGCTGATCTCCTGGGACCTGAAACCGGCTCCTCGTCCCCTCAGCTTCTGCAGGTGCTGCATGGAAGGGAAATGAGAAAGTTCAGCTTGCTTGGCCTGGCTGCTTCCCATGGTCACCGTGCTGGCTATGGAGGCCTCAGAGACTCCTCCTGAACTCTCAGAGCCAAGCCCAGGTCCTGCCTGTGCAGCCTGTGGAGCAGGCGGGAAATGGTTTTCTAGAAGCTTTTAGGCTCAAGCAGAGGCTTGTGAGGGCTGGGGGTGAGGAGCCCTGGAGTTTGGTCCCACCTCTGCCACAGACTCACTGTGTGACCTCAGGCAAGTCCCAGCCTCTCTCTGGGCCTCAGTTTCCCCAAATATGAAGTGAGATGTTGGGTGATGAGTTCTCTGAAGGGAACAGCTATAGTTCTTTCCTGTGTAGCATCTCCTCCTCCTTCTTCTGACAACAGCTCCCCAGTTTTCTTTGGGAACCACCCCTCCCCCATTCTCAACCCATGGATTGCGGTAAAGCTGACTTCAACCTCTGGCTGTAGGGGTGGGTCTGTGACCAAGTCTGGCCAATCAGACTTGCAGTAATAGAAGTAGAGATGGGCATGTGACTCAGTCCTGGCCTGTGAGAATCATCTGTTTGGCTGGAAAAGAGGCTTGCAGTTGCAAAGCAGAGCCAAGAAATGAAGAAATACAGATTCTCCAGCCCTGCCTGAAGTTGATGTGCTCGTGGACTTTCCAATAACCTCCTTCTTCTGTTTGAGCCAGTTTGAGTTGAATTTCTGCTCCCTTAAACCTCAAAGGGTCCTGCCCAGTGCAAAGGAAATTCTTACAAGGGATTGCAATTCATACTAAAGTGTTAATGGCTTATGGGAAAGACTGCCTTGATAGGAAGTTTTGATAGAAGAAAGTAAAGAGAGTACTAGACCCATTAGAGTAGGTGAGGGTGTGTGAAGTATGGACCCCATGAAGCTGACGGCACTGAAGCCATGCTTAGAAAGGGCCTGGCATGTATTAGGCCCTCCATATATATTTGTGGAATGAATATATTGTGTTCAACCCTCTCTAGGCCTGACCATACTTGGCTGAAGTCAGCAGGACCAGAATTATGAACACGTCTGTCAGATGGGGAAACGGAGGCCCACGGCAGAGAGCGTCCCCAGGTGGTCAGTGGCAAGTAGAGCAAGAACTCAGCTCTCCTGCCTCTCATCCTCCACTGGGTCAGCCTCAGAAGCTGCAGTGGGGAAAGGGGAGGAGGGAGGAGTGACACAAACAGGAAGCTTAGGAAGGCAGACCGCCAGAGGCCCAGGGCTCAAGACTGTCCAGTTAGAGGAAACTTCCCTTCTCGGAATAGCTCAGCCATGGGGGTGGGGGAGAAAGCCTTCCACTATGAGGGACCAAGTCCCTGAAGAGTTTTCAGGAGTGCAGAGCCCTACAGCTCCCTCTTCTCGAGCTCCCTGACTGTCTTCTGAATGAACCAGCCAAACCTCCAAGTGACTGTTATCCATAATGGACATTTAGGGGTCGCCCTTGTCTCCCCATCTCTTCCCTTTTCTGACCCTCAGCTTCTTTCTGATCAAGAGCTCAAAACTTTGACTTTGCAAACAGGAAGGGACTGGAGAGACCTTTGTTTTACAGATGGGAGCAGCAGCCCCAGAGAGGGCGGGTGTCATGCCCTGGTTTACAGAAAAGCAAGTGACAGAGCAACACACTGAAGAGGAACTCGGGCCTTTGGTCATTTGCCTCACTTGGTCAGAGGGTTGGCTCTGAGATGCATGTGTTCCATCCACTTGTTCCAAACATGTAGTAAGTTTTTAGCATGTTCAATGTTACCTCTGGGTCACCTGGTCAACTCCAGAACTCAAGGGCACTTGCGAGTCTCCTTAGAATAATACTATCTTTAAGGTAGGCAGGGGGCAGGGAAGTTTGGAAAACATAGGATGGGATTTGAAGCCAGAAAGAGCTGGGTTTGAATCCCCATTCTGCCTCTTACAGATAAGTGAGCCTTTAAAAAATATAAGTCAAGTCATGTCGCTCCTCTGCTTAGAACCTCCTGGGGCTGCCATCTCACTTGGAGTAAAAGCCCAACTCCCCTCCATGGCTGGCAAGGCTCCATGACCTGGGGTCCCCTCAACCTCACAGTCCTGTCTCCTCCAGCCCTCCCTTGATTTTTCCATTTCAGCCACACTAGCCTCTTGCTACTCTTCAACTCACCAACCATGTGTCCACCTCAGGACCATTGCACATGCTGCTTTCTGCAACGTTCGTCACCCAGAAAGCCTCTTTCTCTTCATGCAGATCTCTTTGCAGATCTCACTTTCTCAGAGGGGTCTTCCCTCATCGCCCTGGCTAAGATAGGAACTCCGCCCCCAACTTCCATCACTTTCTGGCCCCTTCCCAGCTCTATTCTTCATGGCTTTAACCACCACCTAACGTAGCAGCCAAGAGGAGGGGCCTCTCAGATCTCCAACTACCGAGATCAGGATTGACAAATGGCCCCAGCTGCTGTGCTTTGAAGAACATCCCTGTTGCCATGGGCTGCTCCCAGCCAGGGACTGAGTGTGGCGGGGATACTGAGGCAGGCCCGTGCCAGGGGGACCTCTGACGGGAAACTTTGGCTAAGGGCTCTTTGACAGCCTTGCCAACCTTCCTTAGAACTTCCCTGCAGTCTAAGACACTTCCACCTTCCCTTCCTTGCTTCTTCTCTTCCTTCCTCCCTCCTTCCTTCATTTGGAGTCAGACGTGCCTGCTATCTGATGGCTCTCCTAGCCTCTCCTAGCTTCTCCCACAGGCATTCCCTCTAATCAATTTCTTGCACATCTAATCTCTCTGAGAGTCTGCTTCTCAAAGGGCCTGAACTAACACACCTATTGTTACCTGTGGATGTATCATCTGTCCTCCCATAGAAAGTAAGATATATGAGGGTAATGATTGTTTGGTACATGGCTATATACTAGTGTGCAAAACTAGGACACAGTAGGTGCTCAATAAATTCTTGAGTAATTGAACGAAGCGCCCTTTAGCTGCCAGGGTGCCCTAGATTTCCCCATTTAAACAATAGTTACAAATGTGTGTTTAAACTGAGAAGGACTCTCCATGTTTGTTTATCTCTGCCTGGAGAGGAACAAAGTCTTTCCTCCATTGAAGCTGAGTGGAGGTGGCCCCCTTCAGAAAGGACATGGTGGCCAGTTCACCCCAGGGGCAACTTTTCACTTCAACCTCCCAACATGCTCCGAGGTCAGCTGCCCCCAAATCTGTCCTCAGCAAATGGAAACTTCAAAGCTAAAAAAACACATCCTCTGACCCTTTTACACTTATTTTTTTATAGTTGACAGAGCCTATTCTTTTCTGTTTTGGTGGGTATGTGTTTTTGTTTTTAAAATTACCTTTCATCACCTAGTAAAACAATACACCGTCCTTGTTAAAAATGAAAACAAGGACTTCCCTGGTGGTCCAGTGGTTAAGACTTCACACTTCCACTGCTGGGGACTCGGGTTTGATCCCTGGTCGGGGAACTGAGATCCTGCATGCCTTCGCGGGGTGGCCAAAAAATTTAAAAAAAGAAAAATTGAAAACAATACAGCTAAATCTAAGGCACCCTTGGAGTAAGGCTTGTAAGGTACCCTTTACAGGCTCTCCACGGCCACCCCTCCCCCCTCCAGGTAGCCTCTGCACGTGCGTTTGCATACATGTACTATATCAAAGAAGATGCTGTCGGCGCTCTGCCCCATAGCTCAGCCCTTCACCATTTCCGAACACTCGCTGGACGTCCAACTGCTAGCACCTGCATCTCTTTGCCTAAGAGATTTCTCTGTGGCCCTTGGTGCCTGCTCTGCCCTTGAGCTTGGCAAGTGGAAGTGCTAGAGAATCACCATCCCTCGGGAGCAGCCCTCGACCAGTGGCTGACAGGAGCCGGCGGATAAACACCCCAGTTCCTTTGCCCCTCAAGCACGGTCATCAGCTCCCAGTGGAAATGAGCTCCAGGTGCCCACAGTGGGACTGGCTTGATAACACACCTTGCTTGGCTGCCTTCTCTCCTCTGTTTTGCTTCCCCGCTCTCCTACCAGGGTTTTCTGGGATCTGCTCCCAAATAAACTAAATAGTAAATGCATTTGAAATCTTTTCTATGGTCTGCTTCTGGGGCAACTCAATCTGAGACTTATATACCCATAGAAAATATGGAGTATCATTTTTTTTGCGTGTTAACATCAAAGGAATACTGTTCTGCATGAATCATGAGGCAGTATTCTTCTTATTCCCATTTTTTAGATGAGGAAATTGAGACTCAGAGAGTGAAGGAATTTGCCTGATGCATCACAACTTGTATGAGGCAATGTCAGCGCTCAAACTCAGGTCTCCTGTGCTCTGTCTACTGTGCTTCATTTCTTTGGCAGAGTTGAGGGAGGATCTCCTATTCTCTTGGTTGCACCTAAGTCTCCTGGACCAAAGGATTTCATGGTGATGGTGGGAGCTCGGGCAGGTGTCATAGGGCAGGATTAGGAATGCAAGCCCCAGTGCAGTGCCATCCACAGGGTGTAGCATGTGTGGCCACAGCCACTGCCAAGAACAGGGCACATTTTACGTTCAAGCAAGGATTTCTTCTGTATCATTACCCATGCCTCTGAAAGTACACTAAAACTCCCAGTCCTGAGGTGGAGGAAACTTGAGAAATGGGATGGGGATCAAAGTGCTGTGAGGGTTTGCTTAGAAAGACAGAGGCTAAGAGAGATTGTACTACTAACTTTCTGTGTGACTTTGGGAAAGTAACTTACCCTCTCTGGGCCTGACATTTCTTTTCTATTTAAAGGGAGGCCTTGTCATGATTGGAGGGCTGGGCTTGAAAACTCAAATGGCTATAGGGGCCCACAGGGCCATCCACATGAGGAAGGTGGTCCGGGCAAGGGTGCTGCAAACCGGACAGCTCAGGGGCAGTCTACAGGGCAGCCCCATTCAGCATCACCAACGTTGCCATGAGTCAATAGCAGGGGAGTACAGGAGACCAAGGTACTAGTCCCAGGACTGTCAGCTCTTCCAGTTTTTCAAGAGAAGACAGAAATCCAGATTTATGTGAGCTCTCTTGACTTTAAATGTTAGCAACTAATTTAAAAAGAATCACTTTGTGGGGTCAATTGAAATACACCTACTTGCTGAAATACCTCCCAGGCAAGGGAGAGAGGGGCTGTTCAACGTCCCTCAATTCCGTATTTTTCAGAGGTCCTACTATGTGCCAGGTGCCCGGTGTTAGAGATACAGTAGTTTAGGAGACAGACATGTCTGTGCCCTCATGGGACTTAACTTCTAAAAGAGTTTAAAGTCCAAGCCCTGACAAGTCCTCTGAATGCAGACAACTTTCTCCTCACCCTCTGGGGTAAGGGGCCCCACAGAGCATCCTGGTTGGGGTGAGATTAAGATTCATGCTTCCCACGCCCATTAGGATGGCCCTAATAATAATTTTTTGAAAAGGAAAATAGCAAGTGTTGGCCACAATGTGGAGAAATTGGAACTCTTGTACATTGCTGATGGGAATGTAAAGTAGTGGAATACAGTTTGGTGATTCCTCAAAAGTTAAACATGGAATTACCATATGACCCAGAAATTCAACTCCTAAGTATATACCCAAGGGAATTGAAAACAGGTGCTCAAATATATGTACATGCATGCTCATAGCAGCACCATTCACAATAGTCAAAACGTGGAAACAACCTGAATTTCCATCTACAGATGAATGGATAAACAAATTGTAACGTATACATACAATGAAATACTATTCAGCCATAAAAGGAATTAAATGTGTCAGTATTTAACTGGATGAACCTTGAAAACAAGAAGCCAGTCACAAAAGGTGTGGCTTTGTGTGATTCCATTTACATGAAATATCCAGAATAAATTAATACAGCGATACAAAAAAGCAGGTTGGTGGTTGCCAAGGGCTGAGAGGAGGGAGGAACAGAGTAACTGCTTAATGCGTACCGCGTTTCCTTCTAGGATGACGAAAATGTTTTGGAACTACACAGAGGTGCTGATTGCACAACACTGTGAATGGGCTAAATGCCACTGCAGTGTTCACTTTAAAATGGTTAATTTTATAATGTTATGTGAAGTTCATCTAAAAATAGTTTTAAAAATTACAAACTACATAAAAGTGCTTTGCTAGGATGGTTAAACAAATTATGGTGCATCCAAACAGTGGAATATTATTCAGCCATTCAAGATTCGAGGATGTTTTAATGACATGGAAAAATGTTTCCAATGTAATACTAAGTAAGCAAGTGGGATAAAAATTGTATATGCAGCATTTTACTAATTATATTAAATAAAATGTGCACAAAACAGAAGACTATAAAAATAAGCTAAAATGTTTGTTATCCAAAATTTTTTTAAAAGATTCATGCTTCCAGGAATTCCCTGACGGTCCAGTGGTTAGGACTCAGCGCTTTCACTGCCGTGGCCGGAGTTCAATCCCTGGTTGGAGAACTGAGATCCCACAAGCTGCGAAGTGCGGTCAAAAAAACAAAAAACAAACAACAACAAAAGATTCATGCTTCCACTGCTTCAGCATCTACTAAGTGTCAGTCATAGTGAATGAGACGAATGAAGATCTTTGCCCTCCTGCAGCAGAGAACAGGCGACAGTGGCCCTGGGTCTAGAAAGAGCTGGAAGGTCAGCAGAGCCAGATTCTTTCTTCTCTCTTCTCTGCCCCAGACTCCCTGGGTGACCCTTTCACGCCTCAGTCCTCCTCATACGCAAAAGCTGCCCCTCGGGAGAGCCATCCAGCCTCTTGGTGTTTTCCCCTAGAAACACCTGTACATGCACCCAAGACCACACATCCAGGCTGGCCCCAGCAGTATTGTGTGTTCATCACCAGGGGAATGAGAAATAAGGCAGGATGGTCCCCTGCTGGGATCCTCCACTTAAAAGGAATAAACTAGAGCTCTGTTTCTTATCCTGGCTAGACCCTGACAACTTAATGATAAGAAGGCAGGGGAAAATGAAATTTCAGAAGAATCGCACAGTTAGATAGCGGTCATGTAGATCCTTAAAACACGAAAAACAATTTTATGTATTGTTTATGTACCCATATATATGTAATAAATTTTTGAAAGGCACAGACAGGAAGCACTGTAATTCATGACCGAGACTGCCTCTGGGGAGGAAGAGAAACAGAACTGAGAGGGATCCAAGGTGGGGAGGCTTCAATTTTAACTGTTACTTTCAGTAATTTTATTTTTTTAAAAACTGAAGCAAACATGACAAAATGTGAACATTTGTTAATTCTGGGTGGTGGGTTCCTGGGATATTTAGTGTATTATTCACTTTTCTGTATTTTAACCTCAGCCCCCCCCCCAAAAAAAGGATAGTGAAAAGAAAGCAGTGAAGAGAACCAATATCTCTTGAGGGCTTTCTCTGTGATGGCCAAAGTGGTCCTCAAAGTGTGTCCCCTGAACAAGCAGCACCAGCATCACCTGGGAATGCAAATTCTTGGGGTCCTGTGCCAGACTTACTGAGTCAGGAACTCTGGGGTCAAGACCCAGAAGTCTGTGTTTTAACAAGCCTTCCAGGTGATTCTGGTGTACCGCTAAAATATGAGAACCACCGGGCTAGATTGTAATAGCTATGACAATAGTTAACCCGTATTAAGCAATTAGACCTGTCAGACAGTGCTCTAAGAGCGTTCCTTCAGTAACTCAATCTAATCTTCAAAACAACCCTATGAAGGAGCCATATTTGAATTATCCCCATCCTACAGTTGTGGAAATGGAGGCACAGAAAGGCTAAATCTGCTGCCCAAGGTCCAACAGACAGGTTGCTCCCAGAAACCCTTTACCTAACCACTACACTAAACTGTCACTTACAGGACCTCTAACATACTCTAGCTCACTGCAGCCTTGGAAGAAAGACTTAATAGCCCTCTTTGACAGATGAGGAAATTGGAATTTAGGGAGGGAGAGTGACTTGTTCAAGGTCTCACAAGGAGGAAAGTGAGGGGCCACGCATCCTGTGGTCTGTCCAGGAGGTTTTAGGGTTTGACCTAGACCACCTGGGGATCAGGGCCCAGCTGGGAGGAGGAGGGAGCTTAGCGAGCGGACCCAGCTGCAGCCCTGCCTGAGTGTGACTTGCACCGTCACGCCTACGGCCAGCTGTCCCCTTCCCCACTATGGCTGCAAACCGGCCGTGACCGTGACGGTCACCCACCCCCACCAGGAACCGTAAGGGCCTTCCCCTCCCGGGCTCCGTGAAGCCCTTTTTTTTTTTCCTTTTGCAAAAGGGGAACCTGGACTGCCTAGAGAAGTGGCGGCTCAGGCACAAAGTCACCCTACAGCTTTCCCAGGCTCGCCGCCAGGCAATTCCGCTGTTCATCTGGGCACCCTCCCTCGCGGGTCGGCCCCCGCATCCCACCTCCTGTCCGCCGCTCCCACGACGGTCCCTTTCCCGGGCAACCCAACCTACGCGGCTCACCACCCCGGGTTCCCTCCGCAGCCCGAAGACCCTCAGGCCGAGGGTCACGGGCCGCTGTCCCCGATCCCGTGTGCGCTGCACTCACCTGGGCGCCCGCTCCTCGTCCCGTGGGCAGCCCGGATCCTCGCAGCTCGAGCGCCCCCCCAGCTCGGCAGCCCCCGGCGTCCGGGGCGCTCGTGCCCTAGGGAAAATGGACTGACTTTCGAGAAGAGGCTGGGGCTGCGCTCCGAGGGGCTTCGGGGCCGCGCGTCTTATGGGTCCCCTCTCGTGCTGGACTGTCCGCGTCCCCTCCCACTTGCTTCGAGTCCCCGGCGGTGCGCCCGGGCTGGAACCAGGGACACGGTGTCGCCCACAGGCCATCTGGGCTCCTTAGCCGCGCCCGGAGTGATGCTAACCCCGCCCCCAAGTGTCTTAAACCCGCCCCCGAAGATTCTAACCCCACCCCAGGGACTCTAATCTCTGTCCCCACCTCCTAAAATCCTAATCCCGCCGCCTAAGGATTTTTTTAAACACCGCCCATCCAAGGTTTCTAACCCTGCCCCCAAGAATCCTAACCTTGTCCCTGAGGGATAATAACCCCGCCCCCAAGAATTTTAACCGGTCCTTCAAAGGTCCCAACCCCCAAATAACCTAACACCTCCCCCAATGTATTCTAACGCTGCCTCCCATCGCCCTAATCCTGCCCTAAAGGATTCTAAACCCCACGCTTCCGAGAACCCCAATACCTCATCTCCTCCTCCTGAGATCTTAATTCTGCCCCAAAGTATTTTGAATCTCACATCTGAAGGAATTTTAACCTCGCCTACCGGAGATTTCTAATTCTGCCCCCTGGATTTTAATCCCACCAACCGAAGGATCCTAACCCTTTTCTTGAAAAGATTCTAACCCAGCCCTCAGGATTTATGACCCTAATCCTAGGGATTCTAATCTCTCTCCTGAGAGATCCCAACCTGTTCCCATAGGATTTTAATCCGCCCCCCAGGATTCTAATCCGGCCCATCCAAATATTCCATCCCTGCCTTCCAGGGTTTCTGATGGCACCTATCAAAAGATTCTAAACCTGTTCGGGAGGATCCTAACCCCACTCTCGTCATTCTCACACGATTCTAAATCCACTCCTCCTCCCCCAAGCATTCCCCACCCTTCCAATCGCCACCTCCAAACCCGGGCCCCTCCCCACACCGCGTCCCAAGCCTTCCCGGCCCTTCTGTGGTCTGCGGTTTCCGCTCCGCAGGCCCCTGGCGATTGAAACGCCAAGCAAAGTTCCTTGCCTGCAGGAACCAGCCTGGCTTACTCCTTGCAGGTTTCCTGGCAGCTCAGAGGAGTTCGAAAATTGAGGGGGCGGCAAGTGGGGCTGGAGGGCACAGCTGGAGGCCACAGATGAGTGAGATGTGCCCAGGGCCAGGCAAGGGCAGAGCACATCTCCTCCTGGAAAGAGAGGGACTGTCACCCTAAATTCTGCTGAACACACCTCCAAAATGTATGGGAATCCTACTGTGTCTCTGTAGTCCCACTGCTACCAGCCAGTTCAGGCCACCATCATCTCTCCATTCATTCATTCAGCAAGATTGTACTGGGCGCTGGGCTACACAGGGCTGGCTTCTTGGCCTCAGCACTATTGACATTTAGGTCCTGAAATTCTTTGTTGTGGGGTCTGTTTTGTGCATAGTAGAATGTTGAACAGCATTCCTGGATTTCATCCACTAGATGCCAGTAGCAACCCCCTTCCCCAGTTGTGACAGCCAAAATGTTTCCAGACATGACCAAACGTCCTGGGGGGGGAGGGGGGCAGAGGAGGGGGACAGACCATGGATGAGAAAGATAATGACTCTGCTCTTATGTGTTTTGTTTATGTACTTAAATACATGTATGCACTTTTAAAATGTAGAAAACGGGGGACTTCCCTGGTGGTTCTTAAGTGATTAAGAATCCGCCTGCCAATGCAGGGGACACAGGTTCAATCCCTGGTCCGGGAAGGTCCAACATGCCACGGATAAGCCCCGGCACCACAACTACTGAAGCCCGTGCACCACAGTGAGAAGCCCGCGCACCGCAAACAAGAGTAGCCCCTGCTCACCGCAACTAGAGAAAGCCGGCGCGTAGCAACGAAGACCCAATGCAGCCAAAAAAAAAAACGTGGATAATGGTTTATATATTTATTTATTTATTTATTTATTTATTTTATTTTATTTTTCGCTGCGTTGGGTCTTCTTTGCTGCGTATGGGCTTTCTCTAGTTGCAGCGAGAGGGGGCTACTTTTCACTGGGTGCGCGGGCTTCTCATTTCAGTGGCTTCTCTTGTTGCGGTGCTCGGGCTCTAGGCGCGCAGGCTTCGGTAGTTGTGGCTCACTGGCTGGAGAGCGCAGGCCCAGTAGTTGTGGCTCCCGGGCTTAGTTGCTCCGTGGCATGTGAGGTTTTCCCAGACCAGGGATCGAACCAGTGTCCCCTGCATTGGCAGGTGGATTCTTAACCACTGTGCCACCAGGGAAGCCCCTAGATAATGTTTTAATTGTGTGTTTAAGTTACTTGGATGGTACTTATTCAATTTTGTCCTTTTTTTTTCACTCCATCACTAGATACTATTAATATCTAGCCATGTTGCTGAAGGTCATTGTCTACATCCTCCATAGTCTATTTATCCATTCCCCTAGTCATGGACACCCAGATTGCACACAACTTCACACTACCATAAACAATGCCACTGTGGACATCCTGATATGTGTCCCCTTATGAACCCATGTGAGAATTTTATAAAGACTTGCTTTGCCAAGAATGACAGATTCTTGCAGAATGGCTGCTGCCTGGATTCCTCTCCTGCCATTTCCCCGTATCTTGTCCCTTGGTATCATCTGCTGGTCTTAATTTGAGTTCCCCAGAAGCAGACCCTAGACATGGATTCAAGTGAAAGTCAGTTATTC
The DNA here is from genome assembly GCF_028564815.1 of Eubalaena glacialis. NCBI lineage: Eukaryota > Metazoa > Chordata > Mammalia > Artiodactyla > Balaenidae > Eubalaena > Eubalaena glacialis. The sequence continues at coordinate 27,427,158 of NC_083728.1, forward strand.
GGAAGATGCAGAAAACACTGGTAAGGGAGTGGGTGAATGAGACAGGCAAGGGAAGAAAGCCAATTAAGAGAGCATTATCAAGCAAGCTCCAATTGTGGGCTCCTGGATCTCAATCCTGCTGGGAAGCGAACCCACTTCAGAGTTATCCCACCTGAGGCTTGAGGGAGCTGGGGTATTTATACACCAACGCCTGCCAGACATTGGATGAGGGCTGCTCCCAGGGGGATATTAATCCTCCAGCATTTCTGGTCTGCCCCATGCATGCTCCAGTCACCAGAGAGAGCCTCTAGGAAGAGAGATGCAGGTTCCAGGGACATTAGAGGGTCATTGTCAGCATCAGCTGCATCTTCTTCCACAAGTTTGCCATTCTGATGGCAAAGGACCACTGATAGCTGTAACATTCTCCTGCTAACAGCCAATTTCCCCAATTTTTTTGCTATTAAAGTAATGCTGCAATAAAAATTCTTGTATGTGTTCCCAAAGCCCCTATCAATTTTATTGCGGCATAATCTTATAAATAAAATGCACCATTTAAAATACTCAGAATACTTGATGAATTCTGATGAATTCATCAGAATTCTTGATGAATTTTAAATACTCAGAATACTTGATGAATTCTTGATGAATACATCAAAATACTTGACGAATTTTGGCAACTGTATACATCTGTGTAACCACCACACTAATCAAGATATAGAACATTTCTATCCCTCCAAAAAGTTCCCTTTTACCCTGTTGCTCTCAACTTCTCCCACTCATTTCCTAAGGTAACAACTGATTGGATTTTTGTCATTATAGATTAGCTTTGTCTTTTCTGGGATTTTACATAAATGCAATCATACAGTATGTTTCTTTTTCATCTGTCTTTTTACTCACATATTGCTTTTAAGAGTTTCCATGTTGTTTCATATTCTAGTATTTTGTTCCTTTTCACTGCTGAGAAGTATTCCATAGTACCGATGTATCACTATTTGTTTATCCATTTACTTGTTGGTGGATATTTGGGTTCCTTTTGTTACAAGAATAAAGCTGTTATGAACATTCATGTACAAGTCTTTGTGTGGACATGTTTTCATTTCTATTGGTTAAATACTTTGGACTAGAATTGCTGGGTCCTATAGTAAGTGTATGTTTAACTTTATAATACAATGCTAAATTGGTTTTCAGAGTAATTATACCATTTTGCATTCCTACCAGTGATGTATGGTTTCCAGTTTTGTCACGTCCTGTCAATTTTGTATTGTCGTTCTTTGTAATTAAAAAAATATTTCCCATCTAACTCGTATTAGCATCAAAGAATATTGATACAATTACAAATTTTATCCTAAAGCACTGGCTTACTAGTATTTGGGGTGGCAAACATTTTGTCTACTCATGCATTCATTCATTCATTGTCATGGGGAGTATAGCTGGCCATAAGCAGTGGTGCTAAATACTGCATCTTTGGAGTCAGACTAGAATTCAAACCCTGGCACTGCCATTTATCAACTGAGTGATCTTGCACATATGAAGTCACCTCTCTGAGCCTCAGTTTCCTTATCTGTCAAGTAGGAATAATAATAGTACTTACCTCGGTGAGTCATTGTGAGAGTCAACTAACATCTTATGTCTGAGGGTGATAAGGATTAAAAGGAAAATAAAGCAAAGCAACGGGAGAGGTAGCAGCGGTGGGGGAGGGGTGATGGTGTGACTTGAGACAGAGATGCAGGGAAGGCCACTCTGAAGAGGGAGCATGTCAGCAGAGACCTGCTGAATTGGGGGAGTGAGTCATGGGATGGTCTGGGGGAAGTGTGTTCCAAGCAGAAGGAATAATAATGGCTCAGGTCCTGAGGTGCAACTGCACTTGATGTGTTTAAGGAACACAAGGAGGCCAGTGTACCTGGAACAGAGTGGGCACAGGAGAGAATGATGGAGATGATGTTGGAGAAGTTGTGGGGTCAGACTGTGAGGCCATGAACCTCCTGGTACTGATATTAAACTTTAATTGACACGAGATGGGAGCCATTGGAGGGTTCTGAGCAGAGGAGTAAGCCACAACTGGCTTGTTTTTTAATGGGATCTCTCTGGCTGCTGGGTGGAGAATGGATTAGACGGGCCAGGGGAAGCAGGGAGCCCAGTGAGCAGGCTGAGGCAGTCCTCCAAAGGCAAGATGATGGTGGCATGTGCCGGGGTGGTGGCAAATGACAATTGTAGGAGCTCAGAGAAAGGATCAGAATTCTTGAAACTTTACGGGTATGCACAAGGAGAGTCATTGCAGCACCACTTTTACTAGGGAAGAACTGGAAATAACCTAGATGCCCATCATTTGGGGACTGGAAAAAAATGACAATACAGTAATGGAGTACCAAGCAGTTGTCAAAAGAATAATGATGTTTAAAAACTAATCATATTTCTATGCACTAGCAAAGAACAATCTGAAAATAAAGCTAAGAAAACAATTTCACTTACAATGTCAATGAAAAGAATAAAATACTGGGAATCAATTTAACAAAAGAAATGCAAGATACTTGGAAAACTAAGAAACATTTTAAAAAATATTTATTTATTTATTTGGCTATGCCCGGTCTTAGCTACAGCACGCGGGATCTTTTTTCAGTTGTGGCATGCGGGATTTAGTTCCCTGACCAGGGATCGAACCTAGGTCCCCTGCATTGGAAGCACTGGAGTCTTAATCACTGGACCACCAGGGAAGTCCCCGAAGAAACATTCTTGAAAGAAACTTAAGAAGACCTAAGTAATGTCATCTCAGGGGATGGAAAAGACATCCCTCTGTGGACTGGAAGACTTAATATTGTTAAGATGATGATACTCCCCAAAGTGATCAACCAAATCCCTATCAAAACCCCAGATGTCTTTTTTTTAAAATAAAAAATAAAAATAGACAAGTTCATCCTGAAATTCGTATGGGAATGCAAGGAACTCAGAACAGCCAAAACAAACTTGAAAAAGTCAACATTGGAGGACTCACTCTTTCCAGTTTGAAAACTTACTACAGTAATCAAGAAAGTAATCAGTGGAAGAGAATTGAGAGTCCAGAAGTAAACCCTCACATTCACGGCCAATTGATTTTCAACAAGGGTGCCAAGACAATTCAATGGGGGGAAAGAATAGTCTTTTCAACAGATGGTGTTGGAACTGGATGTCCCCATGCAAAATAATGAAGTTGAACCCTACCTCACACCGTCCACAAAAATTAGCTCGAAATGGATCATAGACCTAAATATATGAGCCCAAAACATAAAACTCTTAGAAGTAAATCTATATGACCTTGGGTTAGGCAAAGCCATCTTAGATGTGACATAAGTGACAAAAGAAAAAACAGAGAAACTGGACTTCATCAAAACTAAAAACTTGTGCTACAAATGATACAATCAAGAAAATGAGGGACTTCCCTGGCGGTCCAGTGGTTAAGACTCCGCACTCCCAATGCAGGGGGCCTGTGTTAGATCCCTGGTCAGGGAACTAAGAATCCGCATGCCGCATGGCGTGGCCTAAAAAAAAAAAAGAAAAAGAAAAAGAAAAAGAAAAGACAACCCACAGAGTGGGAGAAAATATTTGCAAATCATACATCTAATAAGGTACTGGTATCCTACATATTTAAATAACACAACTCAATAATAAAAAGACAATATAATTGAAAAGTGGGCAAAAGATCTGAATAGATATTTCTCCGAAGAAGCTATACAAATAGCTAATAAGCACATAAAAAGATGCTTACTATCATTAGTCATTAGGGAAATACAAATTAAGTCCAATGAGATGCCACTTCACATCCATTAGAATGGCTAATAACAAAAAAGACAGATAATAGCAAGTGTTGATGAGACTCTGAAGAAATTAGAACCTTCATATATTGTGGTGGGAATGTAAAATGGTGCAGCCCCTTTGGAAGACGGTGTGGCAGTTCCTCAAAACGTTAAACATGGAGTTACCATATGACCCAGCAATCCCACTCTTAGGTGTCTGCCCAAGAGAATTGAAAATATGTCTACACAAACATTTGTATGTGAAATTTTCATAGCAACATTATTCATAATAGCCAACAAGTGGAACAACTCTGATGTCCATCAATGGATAAATAAAATGTGCTATATCCATTCAATGGAATATTATTTGGCAATAAAACAGTATGAAGTACTGATACATGCTACAACATGGGTGAACTTTGAAAACTTGTTAAATGAAAGAGGCCGGTCACAAAAGATCACATATTGTATAATTCCATTTACATGAAATGTCCAGAATAGGCAAATCTACAGAAACAGAAAGTAGATTAGTGGTTGTCTAGGGCTGGGGGTTGGGGAGAAATAAGGGGTGACTGCTAGTGGTTACGGGGTTTTTGTGTGGGGGGGGTGGGTAATGAAAATGCCCTAAAATTGATTGTAGTAATGGCTGCACAACTCTGTGAACATACTAAAAATTACTAGAGTGTACATTTAAATGGATGAATAAGTGAATTATAATTCAATAAAAAATTTTTTTAAATGAAGAAAGTCGTTATGTACTAATAGGGAACATGTGGGTAAGGGGAGGGGGGAGCAAGGTGCACAACAGTTTCTATTGTATTTTACTATTTGTGTAGAACAGGAGAACAAGGATACGGGAATTTACCAGCACATGCCTGGGCGGAGTCAGGAAGGGCACACATAGGAAACAGCCCCAGTGGTTTCTTCCAGGGAAGGGAATTGTGTAGCTGGGTGACAGAGGAGGGAGGGAGACTTATTGGTCCTAGTATACCCTTTGTACTCTTGAATTTTGAACGACCTGAATATATTAACTATTCAAAAATAAAGTCATTTAAAAAAATCAGAGACTTCATGGACAAGATAGAATTGGGGCTGGGTAGGATTTTTAGAGGATGAAGAGTCCAAAAAGGTTCTGGGTGTGCACTTGACACTGGGGCCAGGGGTGTAGGAATGATGGAAGCAAAGGCATTGAGACTGGACTGACTGTCTCTCACTATCTGTGACTTTGGGCAAGTTACTCAACTCCTCTCTGCCCCTGCTTCCTCACCTGCAAAGTGGAATGGTAAGAGTGCTTACCTCACCAGGTCATTGAATCATTGCATATCAAGCTAATTACTGTGCCCTCACTTATATCATCTCATTTAATCTCTTTGAAATGGGGATGATTATAAGTGGATGGCTCAGAGAGGTAAAGACACTTGCCCAAGGTCACACAGCCAGCAACAAATTCGAATCCAGGTCTGTGAGCCTCCAGTGTGCCTCCAAAGGCTGTGCTTGTAAGGACTACACAAACCTAGTAAGTGTGCCCGGGAGATTAAGGAATAGAGAGAGAGAGAGATGCTGATGGGAGGACATGACGCAGGGCTCAGTCCCGGAGGGAGGGCAGGAGCTAGGGAACAATGCAGGCTTCACTTTACAGGGGGTCAGAGGTTAGCTCCTTCAAAAGTATATTTTCCTATTTCCAGGAGCATTTGCATTTTATTTCAAATTCTTTGGGAACTGCTGATTGCTCTACATTCAAAACAGGATGGGGGATGGGGAAGAGAGCCACAAATGACTATTTCAAGGCCCAGATATTTCCCCTTTTATTTGCAAAGTAGCCAGTGTACACCCTCTCAGGCAGGAGGTCATTGCTGCCCTCATTTTCCAAGAGAGGCAAACAAAAACCTGAGAAGACTAGCCCTTGAGAACCTCATAACAGCCCCCAGCAGGTCCTTGACCACTCTTAAAAAACTCCTCCATCTTCCATCATCTCTAGCCCCCCATGCCCACCTCCACCCCTGCCCTGGCTTATTTTTCTCCGGAGAACTTGTCACCACCAGGCACTTTAATACATACTTATATGTTAACCTGTTTGTTGTCTATCTCTTCTACTTTTTTTTTTTGCAAGTTCCACGCAGATACTATTCATGTGCATGGTTTTACAGATGGAGAAACTGAATGAATGAAGGACACTGAATGAATGAAAGAAACTGAATGAAGGAAGGAACCGAATGAATGAAGGTCTAGTGAATAACAGTGCCGGGATCCAAACCCTTCATTTGATTAATTCTGTAAGTATTTATTAAGGGTTTACTATGTGTAGTTTCCAGACTTTTCTCTACACATTTACATACATATACAGGTAAATACAAAACCATGTTATTTTCAAAAAATGAATGTACTCTCTGTACTATTGTACAAGCACGTCTTGGGGCTCTCTCCATGTTAATTCACCACTGAATGTGAGCGAGGCTGGGGCCCAGGGACTTTAATCTCTCAGAATGCTGCCAGGAGCTGGGAGGACAAAAATGGACAAGATAGTCTTGGCCCTCAAGCAATGCCCAATTCAATTAGGGAGACAAAAACTTAGACCAATAACTTAGATACAGAAGTGGAAAATTCTGTGGTAGAGAGGCACATGATATTGTAGAACCAAGTAGGAGGGACATCGGCCCAGCCTGGGGTGCATCAAGGAGGACTTCTTGAAGGAGGTGATCCATTGAGGCTTAAAGGATGATAGTGGAAGGTCATGGCAAAGGATTTTCCGGACAGAAGGTACAGCCTGACAAAGACTTGAGGGAGGAAAGCCTGGCCTGTTTGAGGAACCACAAACCTTCTGTTTTGTTGGTGCCTGAAGCCCGAGGCAAGAGAAGGCAGACCATGAGGCTGGAGATGGCAGCAGCAGCAGCGGATAAGGAGCTGGGGCTTTCTCATGAGGGTGACCAGGGAGACTGGGCTATGCATGTCTTGGAAGCTTACCTACCCCAGGTACCATCCTAGAGGTAGCCGACCTCTTGCTCAGGGGTGTGGCAGGGCTGAACCGGGATGGGGATGGTGGGGGGGGTGTCAATGAAGTTGTTTTTCTGCCCCCAGCTGCGTGGCCACCTCCAGCTGATGGGTCCCCCTGGGGCGGGGGGTACGGGACTGTTCGGTTTCACAACCCCCCCTCCCTTCCCCCAGTGTCTCCGGAGGCCAAGAAAAGAGGAAGCGCTACGCGGACTTCCTCCTGGGTCCGGGTGCTTGCGAGCCCAGGCGGGTCCTTCGGAAGGGCGGGGGGAGGGGCGGGGCACAGAAGGACCTCCCCGCCCACACGCTTTCAGCAGAATAAAAAGGCCTGGCCTAGTCCCGCCCCCTTTCCTCGGTGGCCGAGGTCCTGCAGGGTGGGCCCAGGCCTGGAGCTGGGAGAGCGAGTTCGCATCCCAGCAGTCCTAACACACTGTCTCTTCCTGTACAGGGCCTCCTCTCTGAGACTCACATCTTGAATGAGAGGGCACGTCCTATCCAGCAATTTAAAACTGAGGCGATGTGTATGAATTAATATGGAGAGAGCCCCAAGATACGCTTTCAGAATAGTGTAGAGTACATTCATTAAAAAACAAACAAACAAACAAAAACCCCAACAAACCAACCATGGTTTTGTATTTACCTATATACGTATGTTAATGTGTAGAGAAAGGTCTGAAAGCTACACGGCCGATAAGAACAGATATTGTCACTGAAAGAAGAAAGGAACATTGGGATCAGGGAGAAAGAGATGAACTTTCTTCTATTTTTTTTAAACTAGAGAGTATTTGTTTTTATTTGTGTAATTAAAATGATAATAATAAATGAGAAGATTGGAATACATGGTTATGGAGGGTCTTTTTCCCCAAACATTTTATTATGAAATTTCCCAAACATACAGCAAAATTGAAAAACTTTTACAACAAAACCCCTATACTCACCACCTTCATTCTACCATTAACATTCTACTTGCTTCATCACATGTCTGTCCATCTAGCTGTACATCAATTCACCTTTGAAATGTATTTCAAAGTAAATTACTTTGGGGGTTTCCCTGGTGGCACAGTGGTTAAGAATCCGCCTGCCAACGCAGGGAACACGGGTTCGAGCCCTGGTCCAGGAAGATCCCACATGCCGTGGAGCAACTAAGCCCATGCGCCACAATTACTGAGCTTGCGCTCTAGAGCCTGCGAGCCACAACGACTGAGCCCATGTGCCACAACTACTGAAGCCCGGGGGCCTAGAGCCCGTGCTCCGCAACAAGAGAAGCCACCACAATGAGAAGCCCATGCACTGGGACAAAGAGTAGCCCCCGCTCGACATAACTAGAGAAAGCCTGCACGCAGCAACGAAGACCCAACACAGCCAAAAATAAATAAATAAAAATAAATTTAAAAAAAAAGTAAATTACTTTGGCATACATATTAGTTCAATGTTTGCTTACAAAATTCAATGTAAAATTTACATACAACAAAGTGAATAAGATTAAGTGTTCATTTGCTGAATTTTTGCAAATGGATATACATCCATGTAACTTCAACCCTGTTAAAATAGATTGCCATCAATCCTGAAAGTTTCCCTTTGTCCTACAGTATATTTTAATTGCCAACATTCCATGAGTCAGCATTCCACACAGGGCCAGGTATATAGTAGTGCTCAATAAATGTTTGTTGAAGGATGAATGTGCACATGGCCTGCTCCCCTGAGGGCAGGACGATGTCTTTTTCTCTTGCATTTCCCACAGAACTGATACACAGTAAATGCTTAATAAAGACTTATGGATTGTATTAGTTATTCATTGCTGTGTAACAAATTATCCCTAAATTTAGCAGTTTAAAGCATTATAAGCAGTTATTATCTCACCCAGTTTCTGTGGGTCAGGAATCTGGGAGCAGCTTAGCTTAGTGGTTCTGGCTTGGGGTCTCTCATGAAGCAGGCAAGGTCAGCCTGATCTGCAGTCTTCTGAAGGATAGACTGGAGCTGAGGATCCATTTCCAGAATGACTCACTCATATGACTGTTGGCAGGAGACCCAGGTCCTCATTACATGAACCTCTCCATAAGCCTGCCTGAGTGTGCTTATGTGGCTGGCTTCCCCCAGAGCGAGTGATCTGGGAGAGAAAGGTGACACATCACACTGGGTACACAGGTCATCTCTAGTCAGTGTGGGAGTGGTCCACACAAGAGCAAGAATGCCAGGAGGTGAGACTACTTGAGGACTTCTTGGAGAAGAAAGCCATTATGAATATGGATTCAGATTTTCTGAGCACTTGCTTTGTGCTGGATGCTGTGTTGGGCTCCTGGAGGGAATGTAAGGATGAGTCACAACCAGTTCTCCCCCTTCCCCTCACAAGATCAAGATCTCTTTGTGTGTGTGTGTGTGTTGGAGGTGGAGATGGGGAGGTCAGACAGACATGGAAACAGATGACAGTGTTGTAGAGTATGATAAATCTCACAATAGTGGTTTTTAAAATTGCTTTTCTGTAATTCATGTTCATGACACAACATTTGAGATAACATCATGAAAAGAGAGTTTCCTTTCCTCCATATTTTACAGCTGTACATTCCTCTAGCTCAGAGGCAACAACTATAACCTGTTTTGTATATGCTTCCAGAACTATGTGTTCCATGCATAGACAGAAAGACATTTACTGCCCTCTTTAAACAAAAAGCACCATCCATAGTTCATTATTCTGCACCTTGTTTTTCTTTTTTCCACTCACTCTATCTTGGAAACAATTCCATATCAGTACACAGAGAGCTACTTCATTCTTACTTATGGCTGCATGGTATTCTATTGTCTGCCTGAGTCCCGGTTTATTTAACCAGTCCTCTTTATCACCGAACGTCTGGTTTCTCCCTTTCTTTCTTTCTTGCTTTCTTTCTTTCTTTCTTTTGGCCGTGACACGCAGCATGCAAGATGCAGGGATCTTAGTTCCCCGACCAGGGATGGAAACTGTGTCCCCTGCATTGGGAGCGCAGAGTCTTAACCATTGAACCACTGGGGAAGTCCCAACATTTGGTTTATTTCTAACCTCTTGTTCTTAGAAGCAAAGCTGCAACGATTTTCCTTGCATAGCCATCGTTTCCATTTTGTGCCTATGAATGCAGGAGAAATTCCTGGAATTGAAATTGTTGCATCAAAGGGTGTGTACATTTAAAACATTGGTAGATATTGCTAATAGGTTTTTTAAAAAAAATTTGGTTGCCCCAGGTCTTAGTTGCGGCTCACCAGCTCCTTAGTTGTGGCATGTGAACTCTTAGTTGCAGCATGCATGTGGGATCTAGATCCCTGACCAGGGGTCGAAGCCAGGCCCCCTGCATTGGGAGCGTGGAGTCTTAACCACTGCACCACCAGGGAAGTCCCCCGCTAAGTAGGCTTTATGCCAACTTGCCCTCCCACTTAAAACATGTGAGTGCCTGTTTCTTCACACTACACACACGGTAAGTTATCAAACTGTCCGAACTTTGCCAATCTAGTAATTGAAAAATGGTTTCTCAATGTAGTTTTAATTTGCATTTTTCTTATTAGAGTGAGGCTGAACACCTTGTCACATGTTTCAGAACCAATTGTATTTTCTTTTCTGTGAACTGAATAAATAATTTGCCCATTTTTCTGCTGGGCTGTGGGTGCTTATTATTTATTTGAACGTTCTCTTTACACATCAAAGGCACTGTCTGCATGATAAGCTTCAAAAATAATTTTTTGGAAAAAGTTGCTTTTAGACAGAGATGAGAAGTTTCTACAGGTCACATCATTTTCTGTGCATCACTGCAGGGCTGCCTAAGGGCTAAGGGGGCAGCCGTGCCATGTAGAGTTCTAGAAGGTGATGCTAGGATCTGGCGCTGGGGTTGGGGGAGGAGGGGTGGGCAAGGAGGCAGTTGTTAGCTCTCACACTAGATGGAAAGGGCTGTCTCAGAAGACAGCAAGCTCCCCAGGGCAGGAAGTGGGCAAGACAGGCTGGCCTGGCTCTAAGACCTTTTGCCCTTCATCTGGAATGTCTGCGGATAGACAAGTCAGAAAGGCGAAGACACACAAATAGGGCTGTCAATTTCTGATCATTTGGGCCTTGAGTGGGTGGTTACTGCATCTGGAACATTATTTGTTTATTTATTTATTTTTTTTTTTAATTAAAAAAATTTTTTTGGCCTCGCGGCTTGTGGGATCTTAGTTCCCCGATCAGGGATTGAACCCAGGCTCTTGGCAGTGAAAGTGCAGAGTCCTAACCAATGGACCACCAGGGAGTTCCCATGTAACATTATTTAATAGTAATATAAACTCCTTAGAATGTAAGCTCCATGAGGCCAGCGTTCAAGCGCTAAATAAATAGTTGTGAAATGAAGAATGAATGAATGAATCTAATCAAAGGATGTGAGAGGTTGCTGTTTCTGAGCCAGGAGGGAGCCCTCTTCCCCTCCCTCCCTCTTTGAAACTGCCCTCTCCTCTTCCTTCCTCTTACCGCATCTGAGTCAGGTCTTAGCATCTCTCCTCTGGTCCTTGTCCCCGCACCCCCCGAGTCCCCCAGTGCCCAGGCTTCTCTTGACTCCCCTCCAAGCAGCTAGATTCACTTCAAGAAAATGCAAGCCCATTAGCTCGCTCCCCACTGCCTATACTTCCCAGCCTGCCCCTTCAGGGCCTTCTCAGTCTGCCCACTTCTCTGGTTTCCTCTCCTATGGGTCCTGCCCCTCACCTCACACACCCCATGTTCCTCCAGAAAAAATAATGGTCACATTGACTGAGCACTTCCTAGATGTACTTTTACATGGATTATCTTGTTTAAGCCTCACAACAATCTATGAGACCTATGAGGGCAATGCTATTATTACCTCATGTGATAGATGAGGAAACGAAGACCCAGAGAGACATTTAGGGGCTTACCCCAAGGTCACCCAACTAGCAGATGACAGAGTTGGAACTGAAAACCACTCAGTATGACCCTGGAGCCAGAGTGCTTAAGTGTCTCGGACTGTGCCATGCTCCTTCTGGCTCCCCTGCCTGTGCTCATGCTGGGCCCCCCAAAGGGCTCTCCCTGCTATTGTCAACCTGCCAAAAATCTTGCTCGTCCTTCAAGGTCTCGCTCATACGTCACCTCCTCCGAGAAGCTTTTTCCAGCTTCCTCAGAAAGAGCCGGTTTCACACTCTTTGATTTTACAGTTGAGAATTTTGTGCTGTGATAATATGGGGACCATCAGGCTAGGAACACCCCCAGTGGGCAGGGATTATTCTGTATCTCCTTCTAGTGTCTAGCACAACCCCTGGCACACAGTGGGTGATCTCTAAATGACAGTGACTGAATGGCAGTGGCCCCAGGACTCCTCCCCAACACGCGGTTGTGAAGGATTGCTAGGAGTCTCCAGGGCCCCCAAATGGGAGGGGCTTCAGTGGAAGGGGCAGCTGGAGACATTTTCACTACCCACCACTTGTCTATGGGTCGAGACTGTCCCCAGGCGATCCAGCTGGTGGGGGAGTTCCATCATTATGCCACCCCTACTGGTCTTTGGGAATCAACTATCCACCGCCAGGGGCGTTTCCCGTCTTGCAGTGCCAGGAACTGAACCATGATGGGAAGTGATCCTGGCAGGGTTTCTGAGTGCTATAGGAGGAAGTGTGACCAGAGTCCCCATGCTCAGAGCCCAGGTCACCCCAGCCAGGGCCCTTTGGACCTCAGAAACCAAGGGGTTGCATGGCTTTGGTAAGAAGGTAGTTCCGGGGGGTGTGGGGACTTCCTCGGGGTGTGCAGGAAATTGCTCCATCCTTGGAGCTGTGGGGTAAGAGCTGTCCCAGTGCCTCTCAGCAGCCCTGTCATTGTGCTCAGGCTAGGACTGTGGGCAATTTCCAAGCTTGATCCTCTTGCAAAGCCCTCAGCCCTTTGAGAGGGACCCCATTTCTTTGGCCTCTGCCCCTCATCAACAGACTTCTCCCTCATGGCTGCCTCACTCAGGAACTTACTAGGGCACCCCAAGGCCTCGGGTCCAAATGCCTCAGCCTGCAGTCATTATATCCCAAAGACTGGTAGAGAGGATAGCAGAGCAGGTAGGAGCCTGGGTTCTGGGGTTAGCCAGATATGGGTCCAATTCCCAGCTCACTGTGTGACCTTGGGTCATTCACTTCACCTCCTTGAGCTCCAGTTCCTTCATCCATAAAATGAGGATAAATAAATTTGAAAACATCAAAATTAAGGATTTGTCCAATGGAAAATTTGTTCAAAGGAAGGCACCACAGACCAATGGTTCTCAAAGTGTGGTCCCTGAACCATCAGCATCACCAGAGTACTTGTTAAAAACACAAGTGCTGGGACTTCCCTGGTGGCGCAGTGGTTAAGAATCTGCCTGCCAATGCAGGGGACACGGGTTCGAGCCCTGGTCCAGGAGGATCCCGCACATGCCGCAGAGCAAATAAGCCTGTGCGCCACAACTACTGAGCCTGCGTTCTAGAGCCCGCGAGCCACAACTACTGAAGCCCGCGCGCCTAGAGCCCATGCTCTGCAACAAAGACAAGCCACCCCAATGAGAAGCCCGCGCACCACAACGAAGAGTAGCCCCTCCTCGCCCCAACTAGAGAAAGCCTGTGTTCAGCAACGAGGACCCAATGCAGCCAAAAATAAATAAATAAATTTATTTTTAAAAAAACCACACAAGTGCTAAAAACAAACAAACAAAACCAAAAACGCAAGCTCTTAGGTCCCATCTCTGTTCCGCTGAGTCAGAAACTCTAGGGTGGGGATCAGGAGATTCTGATAAATGCTGAAGTTGGAGAACCACTGCCATAAATAACAGATGGGCAATGCACTAGGAGAAGATACTTGTAACAACAATATCCAACAAGAGATTAATATCTAAAATTTATAAGCTACTCCTACAAATCAACAAGAAAAAACAGGAAATCCAGGAGATAATGGAGAAAAGATATGGACAGACAATTCATTGAAGGGGAAGCCTAAATCCCTGACAAGTATAGGAGGTTCTGAATCTCAGGATTGACAGAGAAACACAAGTTAAAATAACGAGATGCCACCTTACACCCAAACTAGGCAAAAGTTACAAAGTCAGATAATGTAAAAGTTGTTGAAAATGTGGGGAGACAACATCCCTCACACGCTACTAGTGGAGCCATCCTAGCAGATTTTAGTGAAAATTAAAACAGAGATGCTCTATGATCTAGTAATTCTACTCTTGGGTATAGAGCTCAAAGAAATTTTCACACAGCCCCATAAGGGTCATGCACAAAGATGTTCATCACAGTGTGGTTTATGGTAAGAGGGAACTGGAAGCAACCTGAGTGTCCATCACTGGGGGAATGAATAAATAAAACAGTGGATGCTCAGCTTGGAATATTTTGCGGTGGTTGGATGTAATAATTTAGGGTTTTACACAGCAACATGAGTAGATCTTTTTTTTTTAAATAAATTTATTTATTTTTGGCTGCATTGGGTCTTCGTTGCTGAGTGAGGGCTTTCTCTAGTTGCGGCGAGCGGGGGCTACTCTTCGTTATGGTGCTCGGGCCTCTCATTGCGGTGGCTTCTCTTGTTGCGGAGCACGGGCTTTAGGCGTGTGGGCTTCAGTAGCTGTGGCTCGCGGGCTCTAGAGCTCAGGCTCAGTAGTTGTGGCGCCCGGGCTTAGTTGCTCCGTGGCGTGTGTGATCTTCCCGGACCAAGGCTCAAACCCGTGTCCCCCGCATTGGCAGGAAGATTCTAAACCACTGCACCACCAGGGAAGTCCCAACATGAGTAGACCTTAAAAACATATTATGAGGGGGGTGGGACGGGGAGCTCCACATCCGGTGGCAGGGTCTGGGGAAGGGGCGGCAGGCGCCACGTCGGGCCGCGAAGGTGGCAAGAAGAAGCCCCTGAAGCAGCCCAAGAAGCAAGCCAAGGAGATGGACGAGGAAGATAAGGCATTCAAACAGAAACAGAAGGAGGAGCAAAAGAAACTCGAGGAGCTAAAAGTGAAGGCCCCGGGGAAAGCCCCTGGCCACAGGTGGAATTAAGAAATCTGGCAAAAAGTAAGCTGTTCCTTGTGCCTGAGGCAATGATGATCCTTAGTTCCATTCCTGTTTAAACATCTGGATTAAACATCTGGATTCCTTGCCATAACATCTGTTGCCACCTATAGCTAGAATGAAGTGTTGTCTTGGAAACTATTGTACATTTAAGAATAAACTTTTGTAAAAAAAATAAAAAATAAAAAAACATTATGGAGTGAAAAAGGAAACAACAGAATGAGATCCTTATACAATACCATTTATGTAATATAAACACACACACAGAAGACATTGTACATTTTATGTCCAGGGATATATATCAACACATAGGGGTGGGTGCCTATTGTAGGGAGGGGAAGGATTGTGGGGATGTGTGGATGGAGTTCGGGGAATATAAAACAAAGTAAGACATCAGAAGGGCCTTTCATGGATCAGTTATGATGGGATGGTCATTTGCCACGAACTGAGTATAACTCATGGAACTCTCTGGATCTGAAGCCCTAATAATAATAATGATATTATTTTAACAATAGTGATAACAGTACCTACCTCACGGTAAGTGCCCTGTGTCTGGCCATGGAAGGCCATGTAAAGTTCTACAAATAAATTTTAGCTCTTCTATGCAATTCTCTTGCCTCTTCTCAGGGCTTCTTTCTTTCAGCCTCTGAGCCTTTACTGAGGCTGTGCTGAGTCCTGTCCTTATGCTGACTTCTCTTCCCCTCCAACCAAGGGGAGGACTTCCAAAGAAGTCTTCAGACTTCTTTGACTACCCCAGATGCGATGGCTTGTCTGCGGAATCTTGGGTACTTTTCATTTGGGCCTCAAGCATGGAGCCAGGCTGTAATAGAGCTGTTTCCTCCTATTTCCTCCTCCCAAACTGTGAGCTCCCTGAGGGTCTTCTCACCCCCACCTCAGTTCCTGTCCCATTGCACACAGGTAAAGACAGGTAAACCGAGTCAGAAAGTGTTCGATGTGGAAGGGAACAGCATTTATTGAGCGCTTATCATGTGCTAGACCCAGCACTAAGGTCCTGACCTTCAGTAATCCCTATGACCCCCCTGTGAGGTGGGTGGGGCCGACTTCATGGTCAGAAGAGGAAATGGAGACGCAGAGAAGCTAGAACTGCTACCAGACAGGAGGCCTAGCCTGTCTGGCTCCAAATGCAAGATCTGAACAAGCAACCTGTTCAGAGCCTTAGGGCCAGGACTGGGACCCAAATCGTCCACCTCTGGGTTGACGCTCAGTAGAAAGAAACCTCTATTCCACACTAACTATCTAATTCCACCTGCGAAGGGGAGACCCTGCCTTTCAGAGCTTTAAAAAGACCCTCTACACCATTTAGTATGGTCAGTTTGAGGTAACATCTAAGGGGAATCAGGAGACTCCCTCAAGTCCCTTCTCTTGAACCTGTTTCTCAAACTGTAAAATAAGAGGAACAGAGGTCTTTGGGCTCTGATAATTATTTTCTCAACCGGCCAGCAGGTGGAGCCCACTCTTCATCCCTCCCTTGGCCTCCAGAAAGCTGCGGAGTCTCGAGGAGGAGGGAGAGTCCAGAGGCCGAACTCTCGGGGCTAGTGGGACAAAGAAGTTCGCAGTCCACCCCAGCCGGCCTAGCGGCTGCCAAGTCCCGGTTAGGATCCCGCCCCCTGCAGGACATTCTCGGTACTGCAGGGACCGGAGCCCCAGGAGTAGGGACAGAGACCCCGGGAGGGTGGAGCCCCGGTTTGGGGTTTGAGGAGGAGGTCTGGGGATGGGGTCCCACAGGCAACGGCGAGTGACACTCAGGGGAGGGGTTTTGGGGTCACCCCCTTCCCCGCCCTCCGCATGGGCGGCGGCACAGGCTACAGGTAGTTGTCCTCGGCTGCGTCGGCCCCGCTCGGGGAGCCCCGGGCCTCCTCGTCCGTGCTTTCGTCGTCGTCGTCGTCTGGGGCCAGCGCCTCGATGTCGTGCGTGATGTCGGCCAGCAGCCGGTGGAAGGCCTGCGCCTCGGGCCGCTGGGCCGCGCCGTCGTAGCTGCGCACGGCCGACGCCGACGTGGAGCTCATGCTGCGCTTGATGCGACCGAAGCTGTCGGTGAGGATGCCGCCCTCGCGGATGCCCACGCCCTCCAGGAAGCCCTCGAAGTAGCCGATGTCCTGGTCCGGAATGAAGGGCCGCATCCCTGCAGGCCGAGGGGCAGGGTGATTCCTCGGGGTCAACCCTTCCCCTCCCACAGAAGAATCACAGGAGGAATCACCTTCTCTGGGGAGCGGAGTTCAAATCCCCACCCCGCCGCTAGCTGGCTGTGTGACCTTGCACAATTCCTTGACTCTCTGAGCCAGAGAATAACGGCATAATGCTCCGCACGCAGTAAATGCTCACTACATGTTAGCTTATTATTGTTATCATTATTATTATTACATCCCCATTTGTTAGCTGTGTAACACTCCTCCAATAATTACTCTGAGCCTTACTTTCCTCGCCTGTAAAACGGAGATAATTACACCTGTTCTCTCGGTAGGGCTGTGAGGATTAAATAAGGTACTTAACACACACTGAGTGCCCCATTTGACTTCCGTTTTACTTCCGTCACTACTTACTAGCTTTGTGACTTATTTATGTACTTTGCTTCTCTAAGCCTCAGTTTTCTCATCTGCAAAATGAGGGCAAATCATAGTTTCAACTTCCCCGAACTGAGGGCGTTCAATGAGATGATCCTTGGCACTACACACAGTATCTGCCCAATACATGTTAGCTTAGTAAGATTATCGTTCCTGTTGCTGTTATCACTAGCCCTCCTTACTAGCTCTGTGACCTTGGAAGAGTTCCTTAGCCTCTCTGAGCCTCAGATTCCTCATGGAGCAAAATGGGAAGAATCATATCCTCTCCCAGCTTTGCTGTGAAGGTGAAATGGTTACACCTGTGCTCTCTCTCCCGGCTCTGACAGCAGGCAAGTCTCTTCCCCTCTCTGCACTTTGGTTTCTTTGTGTGCCTCATGGATCTCACGATGTCGGCTTTATGGGAGGCCGAGGGATAAAGAGTAAACACTCCCAGCCTGGGCAGGGGGCTCACCAAGCAGGAGGAACTTGCGCCGGTCTCCGTAGAGCTTCAGCAGGCCTGCGCAATAGTCCTGGATGGGCAGCCCCAGCCGGTAGTCCCGCAGCAGCAGCGCAAACTGCTGGATCTCGGGGGGCCCCAGCTTACTCCGCAACTGTCAGGGACACCATTCGAGATTAATCCCAAGAGCAACCCCCACCCAACCCCTGCCTAAAAGACCCAGAGCCCTCACTAAGGGGGTATCCAGCCCAGCCCTCCTGTGAAAACCCGGCCTACTGGGGGACATCCAAACCCCTTGGGCTGCATCTAAGAATGGGATGTGGACTGAAGCTGCCCGATTTCAAATCCTGGCCCCTTCACTGACCAGCTCTGTGATCGTGGGTAGGTGACAACCTCCTTAACCCTCGCTTTCTTCATCTGCAACGTGAGGAGTGAGGATAATGAAGGCATTTCCTTCTTGGGTTGTTGAAAGGATGAAAAGAAATGATGCATTAAAGGTGCTCAGAACAGTGCCTGGTATAAAGTCAACACTCAATGCTAGTTGACATTACTTAAGGCCTTTCACAGCTGACTCCGTTTGCTCTCCTAACCTCATGCCCTGCCCTGACCTCTGAGGTCTTATGCTTCAGTTATGTCCAGGATTATTCATGATGCCTGAAATACCCCATGTGTTCTCCAGGGCTTTGCTTATGCTGTTCGCACTGCCTGCCCCAGCTCACCGTGACCATGTAATCCTGCAACTGCTCGAGGCCCAGGCTGCTGTGGTCGCTGCCGCTGCAGTGGGAGCCATGGAAAGAGGGTGTGGACGTGCCGCTGTAACAGGCTTCAAATGTGTCCTGGGAGCCATTGCTGCAGAGACAGGGGGGGAAGGGGCCCTCACTCGCTTCCCTCCAGCTCCTCTCCACGTGGTAGGCTGAAGGTGGGAGGGCGCAGCCACCAGTGCTCTCGGCCTGGGGCCTCATCCTATGTCCCATTTTGGCCTTCGAGGCCCCATATGATCTGGCCACGCACCACCTCTCAAGCCTTGTCTCCCCCTTGCTGTTTGTGCTCAGGTCACCCTGCCTTCTGTCTTTTCTTCTAATACTCCAAGTACCTCCTCACCTCTGGGCCTTTGCACATGCTGTTCCCTCTGCCTGGAATGCCTCTCTTTCCCTGTCTTTTGCTCAGCTAACTCTTCCTCACCATTAGATCTTAAATGTCACCTCCTCAGGAAAGTTTTCCCTAATCCCTCTAGAATGGGTTAGACCCTCTGTCAAATGTGGTCACAAAGTCTGTAAGTCTACCCATGACATGAAGGCCTTTCCGATGCCCCCACCAGATCTCCTCTCTAACCACTGTGTCCTTCACACCCTCTGCTGCAGCCATAGTGGCCTCCTGGCTGCTCCTCAAACACGCCAAGTGGATCCCGCTTCAGCATCCTTGCACTTGCTGTTCCCTGTACCTGGAGCGCTCTTCCCCCTTTTATCTGTCAGGTCTCAGTTCAAGTGTCATCACCTCGGAGAGGCCCTCCTGACTCCCCAGATGAGGTAGGGTTTCCACAGCCTCTCTCTCAGCACTCTGAGCTTCTCTTGAGTGTTTATTACTGTTGATGCTTATTATTACTAAATAATGATTTCATTGTCTCCTGTGCTACCTTGTAAACCATGCAAGAGCAGGGACCTGGTTTTCTCTGTTTGTTGAGTACCTACTACGTGCCAAGCACAGGCCTCATCCTTGTCTTGCTCCCCACTGTATCCCTAGCACAGAGCACAGTGCCTGGCACATGGTAGGTACGCAATAAATATTGCTTAAATAAAAGTCAACCTTGGGCTCCTGACTCCTGGTCTCTACATTGTTCCAGAACCATCTTCAATTATTACCTCCAGAGAAGCAGTGTAAGCTTAGTGTGGATTCTGGAGCCAGCCTGTCTGGGTTCAAATCCCAGGCCTACAACTTACTAGCTGCTTGACCTTGGGTCAAGTTACTTAACTTCTCTATTCTTCAGTTTCTCTATCTGTAAAATGGGATGATAAAAATTGGTGTCATTGTAAGAAACAGAGGAGTTAATATTTGTAAAGTACTTAGAGTCATGGACTAGGCAGTAAATAAACAGTAGCTACTGTAATGTTGCTATGTTGATTTTAAAAATGAAGTGCATTATAGAATAGCACTTGGCAGACAGCAAGTTCAAAAGTTAGTCATTGTCATGACTGTCATCTCTCTAGCAGATAGCAGGTTGTTTAAGGACTGGCCTAAGAGTGCACAGTATTAAGCAAGTATATTGCCGCTGAAAAGGGGGGCGGGGGGAAGTAAGGCCTATATCATTGGCAGAGACTGTCCCTTGTCAAGCCAAAGGCCTTAGTAACAGAACTAAGGTGACCAACTTGTCCCAGTTTTCCTAGGACTTTCCTGGTTACAGTACTGAAAC
Organism: Eubalaena glacialis; assembly: GCF_028564815.1. Lineage (NCBI taxonomy): Eukaryota > Metazoa > Chordata > Mammalia > Artiodactyla > Balaenidae > Eubalaena > Eubalaena glacialis. The sequence continues at coordinate 27,447,312 of NC_083728.1, forward strand.
TTCCATGTTTTGGGGAACCCCTAAATCCTGGGCAAACTGGGGTGGTTGGTCACCCTAAATAGAACCCTGGACAATGTTCCCAAATGAGATTTTTTTTTTTTAAACCTACATTTTCCAGACTTCCTTATAGCTAGTTATGGCCATGAGACCAAGTTCTGGCCAATGAGATGTAAGCAGAAGCCGTCAGGTAGGAATTCTAGCAAAGCTCTTTCTTTAAAGAGATTCCTGTTATGCTACTGTGATGGCTGGAGCTATAGCCACTATCTGGGCCCATGAGGTGACCTTGAGGATGGAAGCAAGTGTTAGAGAGGGAGGAAAAGATAAGCCCGAGCCCTTAATGACCATAATGCCATAAACTCCTTGTCTATTTTATGTAAGAGACAGGGGGAAAAAGCTTTATCCTTTTTAAAGCTACTCTTTTTTAGGATTCTCTATTCCATAGAGCCAAAATGACTTTTTGGCATTAGCTGTGATTTCGGCCTCTGCAGGCCACTGTGTCTGGATGACTGGGAAAGAGCCGCAGGGCCATGTGGACCTAGTTCTGAGTTCTGGCTGCCCTGTCTGTCTCTCAGGGCTTCAGATCCTATAAGCTCACCAGAGCCTGGGAAGTTCAGGTTACCCACACCCTCAGGGCCTAGCATCTCAGCACAAATCAAGATGGAGTCACTTTCTCCCACCCTCTCTTGCCCATAGGGGCTCAAGAATGCCTAGATGAGCAACCCTGTTTGTGCAGGGACCTCTGACCAGAGTGGGGTCCCTGAGAAGGACGGTACCTACAAGGAGCTGCAGCAGCTGAAGTCGGCGTCATAGGCGTAAGTCCCATCCGTGCGGCAGCTCTCACCTGGGGGCAGCAGACAGAGGGCCGTCAGAGGCGGCAAAGCAGGAACCAACATCTCTGGCTCCCGGAGGCCCCAAGCTCAGCCCCACCCTGGAGTAAGGATGGCGGCTGGAGCGCGAATGGCCTTGTTAGTAACTGTACGGGTGTTAGCTTTCACTCTGAGTGAAATGGGCAGCCACTGGAAGTTTCTGACCATGATTCCTGCCCCCACCGGCAACACACAGCCAACCTTGGGCAACGCACCTCTCCTCTCCTGGCACTCAACTTCCCCAAGGTTGGGACAATACCACCTTCCTGCCTACCTCAGGGGGGCCTTGGGGAGAGCAAGCCAGGGAACAGGCGAGGTAGCGCTTTGTAAACTGTATATGTTTGAGAGAGAGAAAAAAGAACTTTGAGGGGAAGGAGCTCAAAATCATAAGGAGAAAGGAACACCAGGTACAGAGAACTTGCTCTGTACCTGTCCCTGTCATCTCAGTGAATCCAGCTACTGGCCTCCCCCTGCCCATCGTGGCTCACTTAGCGTCACTTCCTCAGGACACTCCCCTGACTTTCCAGGCCCCGCTGGTTCCTCATTATACATTCTCATAACACAGTGTGTAGTTACATTTTATTTGTGTAACTATTTAATTACTGTCGGCCTACTTCAGCACTGCACGCCTCAGAGGGAGGGCCGCATCTGGCTTTACTCGCCAGTACCTCCTGGTGATTAGCAGGAACCGACACACAGGTGTTCAAGAAATATTTGTTGAATGAATGAATTTGTTGAAATATCTGTTGAGTTATCTCATTTATTTGTCCATCATCCCTGGGAGAGTCAATGAACTTTCCCAAATTCTCAATAACCACAGTTCCCACAGATGCGAGTGCCTCCAGAAGGAAAGAGCCGGCTCCCCGTTGCCTGAGCTATGCAAACAGGGACCACGCTCAGGGGGCTGTGACTGAGGAAGTTCACTTAATGGCCCTGAAGGCAGCATGGGGAGTGAGGCTGTTGCAGATGGAAGCTTTAGAATCAGATACACCTGGGTTTGAATCCTGACTCTGCCATTTACCAGCTGTGTGACCCTGAGATATTTATTGACCACTCTGAGCCTTAATGTCCTCATCTGTAAATATTGTATTCATAAGGCCTCAGAGCGTTCTTTCATCCATTCAGAAAATACGCCTTGAGCATCCGTCCCTGGTCCTGTGTTAGGCACAGGGGATAGATACAGTGGCAAACAGGACAGACAAGGTTGTTATGAAGATTAAATAAGATTCGGTACATCGGCCCTGTGCTTGGCACATAGTTGGTGATCAACGAATACCTCTATTGGTCTCATTCTCATTCCAGCCCTTGATGAAATTCAAGGACCAGTCTGGAAATCTTGGTTTTGACCTAGAGTCCTAATGGGATTAGATGGCTCAGTAAACTGACAATGCATGAGCTTAGGTTTTGGCAAAGCAGGGACACCAAAAAAACAAAAGGGAGAGAGAGTTCAGCTCTGAGGGTCTCGTTCTGAAACTACATTTGAGGTCATTATGAAATTTGACATTTTATTTTAGCGACATATCGGGGGTATGCTGTAATTGCTGTAGAGGTCAGGACCCCTAAGGGCTTTCATTGGCCCCAGTCCTGGGACATCCCCCCCTCCTCTGGCCTTCCAGGATGTTTCACAGGAGGGGCCGCCAGGAGTTGGAGTACTCACTGCGGCTGCAGAGCCACGGCCGTTCGGGCGTGGACGTGTAGTGGTAGCCGGCCCGGTCCACGCACTCGATGCTTTGGTCCCCATAGATGATCTGGAAGACCTGACAGATGAGGGCGCAGGACTCCTCTGCAGCATCCTGGCCCAGAAAGGAGGACAGAGCTCAGGCCTTCTCCAGGGACCAGGATGCCCCTGCTTCCTAAAAACGCAGTGTGAGGAGGCGCACAGGGGCACACACACAACTATGGGAGCCTTTAAATCGACTTTGAGGATATTTTTCATCAAAATTATATGGCCACGCTCTGGGTGGCCTTTATAGAAATAGCCACTCACTGGCCTTTACAGAATCCAGTGACAAATGTAACTCTTCTGCCCTGAAAAATGCACACATGCACCCCAAATTTCTGGGAGAATTATGGGGCCTCCTGAAGCTTATCTAAAATAAGCCCTAATTTAGTTTAATTTACACGTAGGAAGCTGAAGCCCAGAGCCAGGGAACCCAGGTCTCCTAATGCCTAGTAAGAGGAAAGGAAGAATTAACTGTATGAAAATGTTAGGCTCAACAGAGTTACTACTGCTCAACTTAGTTACTATGCCATATTTAGATATGAGCTTCCTGGCACCCAGGGCAAAAATGGAAGCAGGATGAACACATAAACTTCAGTCCCTGATAGAAGGAAGGCATTTAAGTTATTGGGTGCAACTTTTTTGAGATCGCAAATTTGAAGAGGAATTTGCCTCTTTGATTTACCTCTTTAAGTCTTTAAGCAAGAGACACGGAAAGACAACAACTAATGAAGAGACCAACTTCATGAAGCGACTTCTTATATTGTGCTTCTAAAAAAGCCAGTCCAGGGAGTAAATTAAAATGTAACCCAGGACAGGCATTTTGGGATGAGGGAGTGAAATTATCATTAAACCAGGATTGACCCTTATAATAGCTCTACCAAATGGACAGGGAAGAGGGCATCCTTATTTTATAATGAAAGACATGGAGGCTTAGAGTGGTTAAGTGACTTGCCCAGGCTCACACAGCAGGCTCATGGCTTTGGTTAATATTGGCACCCAGGTTTTTTGACTCTAACTCCTGTACCCTCCTTGGGACCATGATGCCTCAGATTGGAGGCTGGAGGCTCAGTTACTCCTAGAAAACAACCCTTATTTATTTACTCATTCCACAAATTATTATTTAGTCCCACTGTGTGGCAGGCACTGGGCCAGGCTGTGGAGTCTCAGAGGTGAATTAGATGAGGCCTAAAGCCCTCACAGCCCAGTGGGATAAACAGGGTACACTGTTCCCTCTGCCTGGAATTTGCTTTCTTGACTCTTTGCCCTGCTGCTTCCTTCTCTCTTACACATTTCAATTTAAAAGGCACAAACTCACTTCCCCTCTGGAAAATGGATCTCCTCCCTCATTAACATTGCAACCTGCTTTTCTTCTTGGTCCCCATCACAAGGTATAGTAACATAGTACCCATTAATCCATCTATTCAGTATATTTATTGAGCACCTATCATGTGCCAGGCACTGTCCTAGGGGCCAGGGATACCACAGTGAACCATCCAGAATGCACAGATGTCTTGAGATGAGGCTAGAGAGGAAATGAGGATGGTGGCTAGGCCACCATTATAAGGTAGATGGCCTTATAAACAGTTGTAAGGACATTAGATTTTACTCTGAGTGAACTGGGGAGCCACTGAAAGGTTTTGAGCAGTGACATGATGTGACTTTTGTGTTAACAGGACTGTTCTGACCGTGTGGGGGAACAGATTCTGGGCAATGGCCAAACCAGTGAGGGGTGAGTGAATGACCCAGATGGGGGAAGATGGAGCATGGACCTGGGAGTGGGGGGACAATGGAGTGTGGGGAGAAGTAGATGCACTTTGGTTATACTTTAGAAATAGGGCCAACAGAGTGGATATGGGTCGTGTGAGAGAGAGGAGCCAAGGAGTGCTGCAGGGTTTTGGTCTGAGCAATGGAAGGACAGAGCTGCCATTAATCAAGACAGGGAGAACAAGGGAGGAGCAGGTCTGGGGAGAAGACTGGGTGCTCAGCTCTGGTCGTTAGACCTTTGAACGGAGGGGCTGAGTGGAGACACAGACGTGGAGATTCGGTGGGAGGTAACATTTGGGGGAGTTCTCTCACTAGAGAAGACCACCTAGAAATGAGTGTAGATAAAGGAGAAAGAGGATCAAGGACTAAGCCTGGGACTGTCCAACCTCAAGAGACTGGTGAGAAGAGGAGGCACCAGCTCTTGAGAAGGAGCAGCCAGGGAGGTAGGAAAACCAGGAGAATGTGCAGAGCTGGACACCAAGTGAGAAAATGTTTCAAGTCAGCACCAGAGCCTGAGTTTACTGGTTACCATCCACCTCTCTCTCTAGAGAGGCACCGTGTCTGTTTTGTTCACCATCTGGGGTTTATATATAGAGGGAGTTCAGGGCCCTGGGCCAGAGAAACAGCTTACAAGGCTCAGGGTTTGGAGGTGTCTGCTAGATGGTGAGCTCCCTAAGGGAGGGCACTAAATATGTCTTTGTTCATCTCTGTATCCATGGCACCTAGGCCAATGCCTAGCACAAGCTGGCGCTCAATGAACATGGTCCAATGAATAAAAGCAAGTGTGAATGTGGAGGATGGGGGTGGGGGTGGGCAAGAATGGCCGGAAGTCTTCTGCCTTGGGTGATGGCCATTGTTACCAAGAGTACAGGCTCTGAACTTCTGGGTCCCAATGCTGAAATCATCACCTGCTTCCTGTGTGACCTTGCACAAGTTGCTTAGCCTCTGGGTCTGTTTCCTTCTCTATAGAATGGGAATGGTGGTAACATCTGCCTCTAGGGGTTACTGTGAGAATGAAAGGACTTAACGCTGGTTTCCTGTCTGGCACAGGTCGGCACTGAATTCGTGCTGGTGATTACTGCACTCATGATTGTTACTGTGGTAGTGCGGACACTGACGACTTTGGAGAAGGAGCAGGGCTGGATGAGGGGTTAGATCAAGTCTGTTTGGGCCATTTTGAGCTTTAATACCATTGGGACAGCAAGGGGGCGGTGTCCTGGGGCTGGAGTAAAAGCCTTTTGGCGTCATGGGCACACAGGTATTATCTGAAGTTCTGGGCAGTAGGGCCAAAGGAGGGAAAAGAAAAGGGGCTGGGGTAGACTCCAGGAACTTGTGGGGGGGGGGGGCGGTGAAGACGCGCCGGGGAGGCAGGGCGCAGGGCCGCGGGATGCCCTCGGGCTCACCCTGTTGGCCACAGCCAGGATGACCAGGTTGCAGTAGGCGTCGGGGCTGGGGTCCTGCGGGTCGAGTGGGTTGGGGCCCGGGTGGCGCCGCTCCCAGCTGCCGCCGCCTCCCGCCTGCCTCCGCTCCCAGCTGCCGCCCGGCTTGCCCGCGGCGCCGCCGCCGCTGCCGCCGCCGTGCCGCCGCTCCCAGCTGCCGCTGAACGTCTGCCGCCGCTCCCAGCTGCCCGACGCCCGCGCCCCGGCGCGCTGGCGCTCCAGGCTGCCGCCGCCGCCGCCCCCCGCCCGGGCCTCGGCGCCCGCGCTCCCGCCCCACGCCATCCGCCAGTCAAGGCTGCAGATGGTGTGGCGCCGCTCCGTGGCGCCCACCCGCTGCTTCTCGGGCGCCGCCCCGGGCGGGCCCGGGTCGCGCCCCGCGCCGCCGGGGCTGGCGTCTACTCCGGCTGGCACCGGGTCCACGCCCAGACCTAGGAAAGGCCGGGTGGCCGTCAGAAGCAGGAGATCCGGGCTGAGAGCCCTCTCCCGAGGCCAGCTGGGTGTCCTGACCCCGCCACTGCGGGGGTGGTTGGGGGGAGAAGGGGTCCAGCCGTGTCTGGCCCCGCCCCTGTCCTCAGGCCCCACCCCTGGCTTCAAAATCAGGAGGCCGGACCCCGCCCCACTACGGGTCCTTACTTTTGGGTCCCGCCCCCACCCTCAGGCTCCACCCCTGGGTTTGGCAGTTCCCACCCGCCCCACCCCATCCCGACGCCCCTTGCCTCACAGACCCTGCCGTCTGGTCTGAGAGTAGTGGTCAGGCTGTCCCCTCCTTCTTTATCCTTAACTCGGACCCTGTCCCGGGTTTCAGGAACACCTCCTTGGCTTCCGGCTTCCCTTCAACCTCTCCCCTGGCCTCAGGCCCCGCCCCTAGTCTGGCAGGGTCTGGCATCTCCCACCAAGATACCCCAGGCGCGAGCTCCGCCTCCCCAGTGTATGGCCCCTCCCCTAGATGAGACTCCTCCTCTGCTAGGTTCCCGCCTAGCCTCAGAGCCTTGCTACCCTTCATCACGCCCTTTAACTTCAGGCCTCAGGATTCTGGCTTCTCTACCGTTTCGAAGATGGTGTCAGGCCGCCCCCCCTTCAAGCCTCAACCTTGGGCTTCTTCTTCTTGCAAACAGCCATGTCCTATCCCTAGTCTCAGGGTAGTTTGGTCAGGTCTTTCCATCGCCCCGTTTTCCAGCCTCAGGCCCCGCCCCTGCCCCAGGTCACGCCCATGCCCAAGACTAGGTGTTGGGCCCTTTCTCTACTCCTTCACCTCCCCCGCCCCGCCCCTGCCAGGCCCCGCCTGCCGTACCGGTCTTAAGCACCAGCAGGTGCAGCGCGTCGTCCTGCAGGTAGGAGGCAGCGGCGATCTCGTGCGTGGGGATACGCAAGATGAGCTCCTCGTTGTCGCGCCAGGTGAGCAGCAGGCAGCGGGCCGACAGGCTCAGGATGCTGTCTTGCTCCGCCGTGGTCTTCAGCGGCAGCTCCTTCAGCTGCTGCGGGGTGGGTCGGATCTCCTGAGTCCCGGGGGCCTCGGGTGGGAGACGTAGGGGACCAGACCCTGCCCTCCCCTCTCCTGGAGCCTCACCCTAGCCGTGTCCAGCAGCTGCAGGAGCTCGTCCCGGCTGGAGGGGTTCAGTGAGGAGGTGACCCAGGTGAGGTGGCCCAGGAACTGGATGGAGATGGGGCGGGGGCGGGGGTGGTGGGAAAAGAGCAGAGAGAGGTCTCCCTGAAGCTTTGGAGGACCCTGACCTCACTGACATAGTGCGGGTAGACTGAGATAAAAATATCTGAATTAATCATCATAGCCTGATAATAACTGTTATTAAAGCCATCGTAGGAGCCAGGCATAGTCCTGAGAGTTTTATGCACTCATTCATCCTCGCTTTAAGGATGAGAAAACTAAGGCACAGCAAAGCCAAATAACCTGCCCAATATTATAGAGCTAAAAAGGGCAGAACTGGACTCCACACACCAGAGTCCATACTCTCACTGCTAGCTTATTTTTGCTAAAATAAGCTTATTTTATGACCACATAGTTATTTAGCTATGACAGAAACAAAAGTCATTAGAATAGCTTGAATTTCCTGCTTGGCCTGAGTGGCTCTGTGCACCCCAAGCACCAGTGTCAACTGACTGTGCAGGTCACTGGCCCTCTTTATGATCTTGTTGCAGAAGTCAAATGGAAAGGGAAGAATGTTGTATCCAACTAGTATACAATTTTGTCAGAAAAGTGATGCCCCAAATTAAATTAATAGTCATAGTAAATTAATTCTTCATTCATTCTTAGTTATAGCTTAATGTTATCACACTTAAATGTTATTTAATATAAGAATTAACTTTTAAAAATATTTTTAGTTTTATTCTTCTAGGTGATTCTACCAATCATACCATTTCTTTTCTTTTTATTCTCTATGAAATTTCAGTTCCCAATTTTTTAAGTGGATTTGTTTGTTAGCTTTTCTCTTCATATAGGGTTGCCAGGTAAAATACAAGATGCCAGTTAAACTTGGTTTTCACATAAACAACTAATATCAATACTAAAAAAGTACTCATCGCCTATCTGAAATTCAAATTAAAAAAATGTTTTTATTGAAATATAATTGATTTACAGTGTTAGTTTCAGGTATATAGCAAAGTGATTCAAATACATATTCTTTTTCAGATTCCTTTCCATTATAGGTTATTATAAGATATTGAATATAGTTCCCTGTGTTATACAATAGGTCCTTGTTGTTTATCTATTTTATATATAGTAGTGTGTAGCTGTTAATCCCAAACTCCTAATTTATCGCTCTCCCCACCAAAATTCAAACTCAACTGGGTGCCTGTTTTTGCTAAATCTGACACTCCTACCCCCATATCAGTCTTTATTGGGTAGTGAGGATTCTCCACTGCTCCTTCATGGTGTTCATGAAATAGAAGTAAAGCCCTTGAGTTGGCCTAAGTCCATGTGGCCTGCAGAACTGGCTTCCTTTAAGCTGGACACTGTCCAAGTAGCAGCAACGTCACTGCAGTAAAATCTCACAGGATGGTCTGGCTTTTTGGTGCACAGGGCACCTTCCCATCTGCTCTCCCCTTGGGGTAGGCTTTGAGCCCCGTGTTGAGATGGCAACACTGAGGCTGAACAGGTGGAGGTCACTTGTTGAGGGTCCCCAGCATAATTCAGGGGCAAGGCTGCCTTGAACCCAGGCCTCTTTCCCCTGAGCCTCCCCTGTGTGAGACAGGGCTGGTCAGGGGTTGGTGTGGGGGAGAGGTAAGGTCTTTCCTGATGGGATCCAGAACATGCCTCCCTAAAATATGGCACCTTGGCACATTGAATATCTTAAGCTGAAGGAGTTTGAGAAAACGGCAGAAGCAGGAAGGTCACTCTAACTTCCCCCACCTCACCCATCTTCCGTGAAAGCAGGCGATAAATCTCCCTGGTGAAGGGTACCCTCCTTTCAGGGTACCAGTAGGAAGGGAGACATCCTTATCACCAGGGACAGGGAATTGAGGGCCGAGAAGTCTGTATAAACAAACTTTGTTCCTCTTTCACCATTTACCACCCCCCTCCAAACCCCTCTGCCTTGTCCATTCTTCACAGATTTATTGTTTCTTTGTCAAAAAGTATAAAAGCTTCCTGCTCTGGTCACTTCTCAGGGTCTTCCATTCTCTTCTGAAGGCTCTCATGTACATGTGAAAACTTAATAAAATGTGTGTGCTTTTCTCCTGTTAATCTTTGTTCAGTTTAATTTTCAGATCCAGCCAGGTAACCTAAGAGGGCTGAAGAAAACTTTCCCCGCAACCCCTTACCTCAAGATTCTTCCCACCCCTCCTCCTCATCCCGCACGTACCTTGACCTCTTTCTCCAGATAGTCACACAGCAGAATCTGGGGGTCGATGAGGTAGTCGGGGGGATAAAGGGGCATCGAATGCAGGGGCCGGCGGCTCACACTGCTTCGAAAGGCTGCCCGGCGCCCAGCCTTCGGGAACACCAGCCGCCGGATGGGGGACACGAAGCCCTGGGGGAGGCGGGGGCGTGGGGGGAAGAACAGTAATAACAGCAACTGACTTGATCTTATTCAGCACTTACATGTGCAGCCTTTTACTTACATTACCTAATTTAATTCTTACAAAAACTCTGCAGAGGGGGTAGCTCTATGATTCCCGTTTTATAGATGGAGAAACAGCCTCAGAGAGGGAGCTAGCTAATAAGGTCACCAGCTAGTAGTGGTAGAACCACTAGTTCACCTTGGGCAGTCTGGCTCCAAACCTTCCATTCTAAACACGCAGGTGAGGGTAGAAGCCCTGTGCAGGCCCAGGCTGAGGTTTAAGGAACCCCCACCCAGGCTGGGGCAAGTACAGAAAAATATTAACATTCAATGTGGCTGAGTGGTGGGTGCATAGGCATTTAAGCTATTTTCTGTGCTTTCCTAAATATTAGAAATGGTTAACAGGTACCTTGAAGTTTAATCCAGTGGGCACCTGCATAAAAATGGCCTGGATCAAGGTTAAAGGAGCAAATTTCAGGGCCCCAGCCCAGCCCAACAGAATTTAAACTCCCAGGAAAGTGTGAGCACTGCTCTAGAGCAGTGGTTCTCAGTGTGTGGTTCCTGGGTCTCCACCAGCAGTAGCAGCAGCATCGCCTGTGAACTTGAGAGAAATCTACATTCTTGCACTCCATCCCAGACCTATTGGATCAGAACGTGGGATGAGACCCAATGATCTGTGTGTTAACAGGCGCTCCAGGTGATTCTGCTGCAGGCCCAGCTCAAGTTTTAAAATCAGTATCATGGAGCCTGGATGAAGTACGTGGAAGCTGTGAGAAATGAGAACAGGCGATGTGGGAACGGGCCTTCCAAGCAGAGGGCACAGCATGTGCAAAACACTGGGGGCTGCAAGGGTGAGCACGAGCCTGGAGAAGGTGTGTTGTAGGTGTGGCTGAATGACGAGATGAACAAGTCACAGAGGGCTCGAATGCCAGCTATGGAGCCAGGACTTTATCCTGTATATGGGAGTATGTGTGTATGTGTGAGCGGAGTGGGGAGGTAAATGTTTTGTCTGTGGCCCTCAGTGGCCCACCCCTGCCCACTTCTCCAGCTTCATCTCACCCCACACTGCCCCTAACTCCTGCCCTCCAGCTATAGGGCCATCTTTCAGTTCTTCCTACTTGCTACATTCCTTCCTACCATGGGGCTTTGCACACGCTGTTCCTCTGTCTGAAACACTCTTCCCTGTCCTCTTTCCTTCTACCCATCAGATCTCAGCTCAAACTGACCAGTCTAGGGCTGGGTCCCTTAATATTCTGTCCCCCAGCACTGTGTATGGAGACTTTTGTGCAGTTTTACATTAATTGTTTTTTGAAAAAAATTAATAGTTGTCTCCCTCACTAGAATGTGAGCTTCAGGGAGGGAGCAGGGACCTTGTCTGACTTTGCTCACCAAGTGCATTATCACCAGTACCAGGCACAGTGCCTGGCACATAATAGGTGCTGAATAAATAAATATCTATAGAAGGAATGAACCAAGAGAGAACAAGCACCTATGTCTTGTCTCCCTTCGGAGCCCTCACAGTTCATGTGGGAGTCTTTTCAAACAGCTGGATCTAGGTTTCCTGGGGGAAGAGGGCTCAGTGGGGGTGGGGGTAGGAGTTGGAATCCCAGAGGCTCCCTGGACCACAAAGACAAACAGGTGAGATGCCCAGAGAACCAGACTAGAAAATATCTGAGAGTCAGGAAGGGGTAATGGTCTAGGGGTGGGGAGAATGACCCCCAGGCTGAGGCCTTTGGAGCAGAACTGGTCCCTGTATAAAGATAGGGAGGGGGCAGGCTCAGTTGGAACCCAGCGGGGGGGAACCCGTAGGTGTCTCGAGCCTGGATAGGCAGCCTCATAGCACAGAATTGCCCTGGCTGAGGTCCTTCTGTCTGGGGGGAGGCAGGGAGCAGGGGAATGGGTTTGTTGGGTGGCTGTCTATCTGTCCCTCGGTCTGAGAAGCTGCAGGAGGGAACTCCCAGGAACACCAGGGAAGCAGGTTGAGAGTATCTCCCAAACTAATCTGACTGGCTGGATTTTCCTGGAAGGTGCCTGTCCGTCTGTCCATTCCTGGGATGGCAGAAGCCACTGAGAGCAGGGAGACGGGTTAGGGAATTTTGAGCCCAAATGTCTGGCTGCCCAAGGGTGGGGAGGAAGGTCTTTCCCAATAAGAAGAAAGGCTCTCCTGACGCCACTCACTGCCCATCATCCCGCTCCTCCCCCCAGGCTTCCCACTTCTCCAACTCCGGGGACATTTCTCTACCCCGCACCCCTTCCAACCTCCCACCTACCTTTTTCCCTTTCTTGACTTCATATTCCATGGTGAAGTGTCCCCTCCACTCCTGCCACCCTCCTGGCCACCCCCCTCCACCTTCTCCCCCCATGCAGTTCCTTTGTTCTTTTTCCTGCCTCGTCGGAAACTCCACCAGTCCCAGAGTTCCTGCCCCTCCCATCTGATAGTGAGCGGTGGGGTGTGGGGTGGGTGGAGAACGCAGCCTTGGGACCCTCCAGCTGAACAGTGGAAGCCCAGCCAGAGCTTCCACTGGGGAGAAAGCCCCCAAGGGCTCCAGCCAGCAGGCTTGCTATTTAGGGGGCTTGGGCGTTGAATAAGGCTGGAAATGGTCCCCTGAATTTGGAGTCGGAAAGTCCCAAATTCCACCCCCTCTTCTGCCACCGACCTTGCTGTGTTACCTTGGCAAGACAGGTTAGTTCCCCCTTTCACAGCCTCAGTTTCCGCCTCCCTTTTATAAATTAGGAGTAAACATTGCCTTCTTCTCTGGGCTAGTGTGGTGAGAACTAAATGGAAGTGGGTGGGAAAATGCTTCATAAACTATGGAATATTGTGTCTGAGCAAGTAATGATTTTAAAAATTAATCATTACTATTAAGGGAGGTGGTATGCATGGGTTTCAGAGACAGGCTGTTTGAGTTTGAATCCTGGCTTTGTCACTTACTAGGGTTATTACCTTGGGTCTGTAACCTCTTGTGCCTCCATTTCCCCATCTGTAAAATGGGCATAATACCAGCCTGTGACCTTGTAAGAATTAAATGCACTTAGAAAGGCTCTTGGCACATGTGAGGTACTCAATAAATATTAACTATTCACCTGTGTGTCTGTGTGTCCTGGGCTGTTTTACTGTCTCTTGAGAGAATAATATTAGAGAGGCAAGGTTCCCTCTGTGGTTCTGGACTGAGCACTTTACATATTTCATCTCACTTATTCTTCACAATATTGGGGTACCATTATTATACCTGTTATACAGATTTTTAAAACAGGCTCAATTGCAGAGGCTGACCCAAGGAGGGGGCACAGTGAATGAGAGGAGGACCTGGGATTTCTGCTGGGTCTGGCTCTGATCTGAAGCCTGGTTCCTTTCCTCTAGGGCCTATGCCCTCTGTGTGGCCCACCCAGGACAGTTGGAAAGGTTCTGACTGACCCCTCCTTACCTTGCCATGACCCCTGGGTTCTGGAGACCTAAGTCCTGGAACTGATTTGCTGTATGATCCAGGGAGGTTGCTTATTGTAAGCTCCCTGGGCCTCAGCTTCCTCATCTTTCCAACGGGAACAATAATCCCCTAAACCCTGTCCTGCAGTCAGAGACATGGCAGGAAAGACATCAGGCCGTGGATAAGAAGGCAGTTGAAAATTATGAAGTGCAGGGGCCAATGCATAGGATTGTTTTGAGTTTTTTCTAAAAGCCTGGGTGTGCCAGGTTAGTGCCGGTGGGAGCGAGGGTCAGAGCTCCCCACTGCCTCTGGGTGTGAGAGCGGACGGAGACTCCCAGACACCAGCCTTCCCTCTTCCCCTCCCTCCCTTTTTCGGGGGTGGGGAAATGGCCCAGGCTGCTTAGTGCTAGCTCATACAGCTGCCCCCTCCTGCTCCCCTACATCCTGCCAGTCACCTCCCAACAGCAGGAAGTGAGATCTCCCTCGGCCCCCCGGGCCAACAGGAAGAAGCCAGGTTGTGCTACCCAATCCCTGACTGCCCCAGACATCAAACTCCCAGTTAACCCCTGAGCAGGTCCTGAATTCCCACCCTCAGAGTGGCAGCGGGGAATGAAAGGTGGTCTCTTGCTTTGGCACCTCCAAGACTGACTTTTTTTTTTTAAAGATTTTCCTGATGTGGACCATTTTTAAAGTCTTTATTGAATTTTTACAATATCGCTTCTGTTTTATGTTTTTTTGATTTTTTGGCCGCGAGGCATGTGGGATTTTAGCTCCGTGACCAAGGATTGAACCTGCACCCACTGCATTGGAAGGTGAAGTCTTAACTGCTGGACCTCCAAGGGAAGTCCCCCATGACTGACTTTTGCAAGCCTTTTCGTCTCTCTGAGCCTCAGTTTCCCTATCTGTAAAATGGGGATGTCTGTTATTCCTGGAATAACTCCAAACATCACTCAACTGCTGGGAATCTCAAACAGGACAAGAAGTGTTCTGAATGCCACTAAAAAGAGCAAACTATCTCTGTGTTCCCTGCAGTGCCCACCCCAGGGCCATGAACAGATCAAGTGCTTAGTACATGTCAGTGGAAATGGGCAGAGACAGGTGGACCTAGGTTCAAATGTGTATGACCTTGAACCAGTAGTTTCTCTCGGAGTCCCAGAGTCTCGTGTTTCAAAAACAGGATAATGATGGTGCTTGCCTCAGAAGGCTGCTGCAGGGATTAAATGGGATCAGAAGCATACAGTGGTAACACTTATTAATAAAGTTGCTTGTGAATCAAAAAAGAGGTGAGTAAAACAAAGTCCATGCCCTCAAGACTTAACAGTTGTGGCGAATAGGATTCACCTCTTTTGAGCCACCTCCAATTGTTTGGCAGGGGCTGCCCTGGAGTGCTGATTGGAAAAACCAGATCTACTCCCAATGAAAAAGGGATTGCCATGGGATGGTGGGTGGGTGGGGAATGTGGCAGCTGGTGTACAGTGCATATGCTGACCCCTAAACTGGTGAGAGAGAAAGACACACAGGCAAAGAACTCTGATACAAGGCAAGCGACTTGTTTGGGGAAGGTAGAATCAGGAGCCATTCACCAAGCCTGTGGCATTCAAGCCAGACTTTGAAAGGCGTATGGACAGGAAGGTCGCTCCAGGCAGAGGGAACAGCGTGAACACTCAGTGCCTGAGATGCGACACTTTTGGCTACCAAGAATAGACTATCCGATCAAAAGTGGCTTAGGCTCAGTCAGACGGGCGCGGAGACGCTTCTGGAAGTAGCATCGCGATGGCTGCGCAAGGAGAGCCCCAAGTGCAGTTCAAGCTCGTATTGGTTGGTGACGGCAGTACTGGGAAAACTACATTTGTGAAACACCATCTGACTGGTGAATTTGAGAAGAAGTATGTAGCCACCTTGGGCGTTGAGGTCCATCCCCTTGTGTTCCATACCAACAGAGGACCCATTAAGTTCAACGTATGGGATACAGCTGGCCAGGAGAAATTTGGAGGACTGAGAGATGGCTATTACATCCAAGCTCAGTGTGCCATCATAATGTTTGATGTAACATCAAGGGTCACTTACAAGAACGTGCCTAACTGGCATAGAGATCTGGTACGAGTGTGTGAGAACATCCCCATCGTGTTGTGTGGCAACAAAGTGGATATTAAGGACAGAAAGGTTAAGGCAAAGTCGATTGTCTTCCACCGAAAGAAGAATCTTCAGTACTATGACATCTCTGCCAAAAGTAACTACAACTTTGAAAAGCCCTTCCTCTGGCTTGCTAGAAAACTGATCGGAGACCCTAACTTGGAGTTCGTCGCCATGCCTGCTCTCGCCCCGCCAGAGGTGGTCATGGACCCCGCGCTGGCAGCGCAGTACGAGCACGACCTGGAGGTTGCTCAGACAACTGCCCTCCCGGATGAAGATGATGACCTGTGAGAAAAGTGAAGCTGGAGCCCAGCGTCAGAAGTCTAGTTTTATAGGCAACTGTCCTGTGATGTCAGTGGTGCAGCGTGTTTGCCACTTTATTATATAGCTAAGCAGAACATGTGCTTAATCTTTGGGATGCTGAAGGAGATGAATGGGCTTTGGAGTGAATGTGGCAGTTAAAAAAAAAAAACCAAAAAAAAAAACCTTCATTTTTTTGGACCTGCATATTTAGGTGTTTTGGAACACAGTTGTTTCCTCCTTGAGTTTCAAATATAAGACTGCTACAGTCACATCACAATATTCAGTGGTGGCATCTTGTTTGTTACTGTCATTCCCATTCCTTTTCGTTTAGAATCAGAATAAAGTTGTATTTCAAATATCTAAAAAAAAAAAAAAAAAAAAAATGTGGCTTAGACATAAGGGAAATTTATTATCTCCCAAGACAAAGCCCAATGGTAAGTGAGTTTAGGGCTGGTTAATTGAGCAGCTCAAAAATGCATCAAGTTCCTTACATCTTCTGCTTTGCTGGTGTTATAGGTGGAATTGTGTCCCCCCCCCCCCAAAAATTTATTTGTTGAAGCCCGCACACCCAGTACCTCAGAATGTGGCTGTTTGGGGATAGAAGACCTTTAAAGAGGTGATTAAGTTAAAATGAGGCCATAGTGTGGGTTCTAATCTAATTTGATTGGTGTCCTTATAAGAAGAGGAAATTTGAACACACAGACACCAGGGGCGCACACACACAGAGGAAAGACCATGTAAGGACACAGAGAGAATGCTGCCATCGGCAAGCCAAGGAGAGAGCCTCAGAAGAAACCAGTCCTGCTGACACCTTGATCTTGGACTTCTAGCTCCAAAACTGTGAAAAAATAAATTTCTGTTAAGTCACCCAGTCTGTGGTATTTTGTTATGGGAGCCCTAGCAAACTAACACAGCTGGCAAGAGGGCTGTAGCAGTTGTAGGACCAATACAGACATGATACTACTCATCATTATTCTGGTTTTGATGCTATCAACGCTTGATGAGGCCAAGGGTTTCCCCTTCTTGTGTGTCTTTTTATTGAGAAGGAAAACCTTTCCCAGAGATTCTTCAAAAGACTTCCCTTAGGAATCTAGGGGTCAGATGTATTAGCCAGGATATATTTCAGCTCTAACAAAGACCCAAATAACAGTGGCTTAAATGTGATAGAAGTTGATCTCTTCCATCACATAAGCAGTCCAGGGCAGGTATAGCAGCTGCATGTGTCCAGGACCTAGGGGCTTCCTGTCTCGCTGCTCCACCAGGCTAGGGTTTTGCTTTCAACTTCAAGTTGGCTCTCCACACAGCAGCAGTCAAGCCAGTAGGAAGGGTAAACTGAGCCAGAGGAGAGCACAGCTCCTCCCTCTAAGGGGATGACCTGGAAGCAGCACAAAGTTCTACTGCTCATATCCCATTGGCCGGAACTTGTTTCCATGGAAACGCTTAATTGCAAAGGAGGCTGGGAAATACAGTCTTCTATTCTGAGTGGCCATGTGCCCAGCTAATAATTCCTTTATAGAAAAAGGGGGGGCATGGATACTGGGGGACATATAGCAGTCTCTGCCTCACAGAACTGGGTCACATGGCCCTGCCCCCTCCAATCCTCAGGGGAATTATCTTGGACCAATGGTCCTCAAACTTGGGTGTGCCTCAGAATCCCCGGGAAGGCTTATAAAAACATGGTGCTCCCCACCCACACAATGGCTGATTCAGTAGGTCTGGGGTGGGCTCTGAGCATCAGCATTTCTAACAAATTTCCTGGTGATGCTGCTCTGGGGACCACACTTTGGGAACTACTGTCTTGCCTCCTAAGGCCAGGTAGGGGCTACATTCCCTGAGCACTTGGGCTGGGGGCTCCTAGGAAATGGGGCTCTACCTGCATGAGAGAATGGTGAGAAAGGGCATTGGGTGGCAACCAGGAGAACCTCACAGAAACAGGAAGATGGTGGTTTAGAGAAGCTATGAGGTCTAGGTGGGGTGATGTTGGAGGTGAGGATTAAGAGGTATTTTGGGTCCAGGTTGTGAAAAGTCAGCATCTTGCCTACTAAAGAATGTCACCAGCCATCTGGCTCTACAAGAATTGAGTCATTAGCCACTGCAGTCACTGACCTTTAACACACCCTGAAAGGAGATCAGGAATGAGGCACTCTGTGCTCTGGGAAAATTGGCAGAACAGACCTTCAGATAGTTATATATTTTCAGGAGAAATTTTTTATGCACCTGGATTCTTGCATCTTCCCATACTTCGAAAAGCACTAAAACCATTAACTAAGATATCTGTTCCTTGAGACTAGCAGCAACATTCTACCGAGATGTGTGCTTGGTTGCACGTACCTCCCTTCACCAAAATCACATATATACTGATCTCCCCCCTTACCTCTTCGGGACAGTTTCTCAGAGCTAGCTAAGAGGCAGTCTCCCAGGCTATAGTCCTCAATAAGACTCTTTTTCTTTTTTAAAAAAAAAGTTTATTTATTTATTTTAGGCTGCGTCGGGTCTTTGTTGCTGTGCGAGGGCTCCCTCCAGCTGCGGCAAGCAGGGGCTACTCTTCCCTGCGGTGCGCAGGCCTCTCACTGCGGTGGCCTCTCTTGTTGCGGAGCACGGGCTCCAGGCACGCGGGCCCCAGCAGTCGTGGCTCGCGGGCTCCAGAGCGCAGGCTCAGCAGTAGTGGCACACGGGCCTAATGGCTCCGCGGCATGTGGGATCCTCCCGGACCAGGGCTTGAACCCCTGTCCCCTGCATTGGCAGGCAGATTCCCAACCACTGCGCCACCAGGGAAGGGAAGGCCCTCAGTAAGACTCTTGACTCACAGCTTTTACCTTGTGCATTTTTTCAAAGTTCACAATCTTTATTCTGAAGGCCCTGGGGAGCCATGGGAGATTGTATAGCCAGGAAATGTCATGGTCACATTTGGGGGAGGAGACATTAAAGCAATGGTCCTCAAAGTGAGGTTCTTAGACCCCCTTGTACTAGATCCTCTGGAGAGCCTTTAAAATTCATATTCCCAGGCATGCTCTATCCCCCCCTCCAGTTAAGGAGATGGAAATCTGCTTTTTAAATAACCCCCCTCTACTCCAGGTAATTCTGATGCATTTTGAAGTTTGAGAACCACTGGCTTAGAGGGTGGAAACCCTGGAGGTAGGGAGATCTCTTAGGGGCAATGCCCTCTAGAATGTAAGCTCCAGGAGGGCAGCGATCATGACTGTTTTATATCTTTCTTATTCACTGTGTCTTAGAAGAGTGCCTGGCACGTAGTAGGTACTCAATAAACATTTGTTTTAGCGGCATTAGGAACTTCGGTCTAGGTCCTGACTTTGCCACGGACTCATTCTGTGACCTCTAGCAAGTCTGTCCCCAGTCCCTTTTTTCCCTTACCTGTAAAACGAGGAGTTTGGAGAAAATCCCTAAATTTTTGTCCCCACCCACCATTCTGATTGAGTGATTGAGGTTCTGTCCAATCAACAGGGAGCTTTGTGTGCTGCGGTCCTCTTGCAACCAAATGTCTTTGTCTCTTAATTGAGCCACAGGAGCCGCAGGGGTTGTGGCAGAGGGTATCCTTCCTCCCCGCACCCTCCTTTCTCATCTTCTTTCTCTGGCGCAGAATAGCCAAAACAATAAGACGCAAACAGCACGTACTGAAATGACTTTTAATATCTCATGTTGCAGCAAAATTAAAAATATACAAAAAGTTTGTGGTGTACAAAAGAGTCTCAGTACAGAAGTCCCAGCTTGGGGTCCCCACCCCCTCCTGGGGGAAGGGCAGAGGGGTGAGTGGGGTCGGGACTGAGGATGGCACAGATGCAGTAAATACCAGGAGGTGGGATCGGGATTGGAAACACAATTGGGCAGGGGTGGGGGCTGACTAGGGAGGGAAGAAAGAATCTGGACGGGAGAATCACCCGGAATTGTGCTGAGGGAGGGAAATTAGCCCCTCGGGCATGGCTAGTGGTTCCTGGAGTTGGAGGAAAAGTGGAAGAGGGGGCATCAGGGCTGGGGGTGTTCTGGTGGGACCCCGAAGAACCTGGGCTCTGATCCCACCCTCCCAACTCACTGTGTGACCTTCCGCTGGCCACCTCTTCTGGGCCTTCCCATTCAGAAGGGGAAGGATGATTCAACAGACGCTGGATGATTAAACCACTGATTCCTAACTTGGGGTCCCAGAGGCAAGAATGGGGCCCACAGGTGCTCTTGAGAATTATGTGTTAAATGCCAACAGAATACAGATATTCCCCCCACCTTTAAGCCCTAGAAGCTAACTCAAGGCCTTGGAAGCATTTATCTGCAATCAGAAGCTCAGTTTGAGTTAATTTAATGTGGGAAAATTAATTATCCTTCAAGAAGTGAGGCTAGTTTGAGAGAAAAATCTCCCAAACTATAGGATCTTCAAGGGTGAAAATAATAAGGGGGGATCTGGGAATCATTCAGGTCCCTTCCAGCTAGTTTATGACTGGTTCACAAAAGACAGTGGGTTTGGGGGGCTGTTCAGATGGGGTCCCTCCAAGTGTGGTTGTTTAGCCAACCAAATGGAGACAGGCCTGGTTTGGAGTCTGGGATTTGGGTGAGAGGGAGAAGGAAGAATATCCTTTTCCTACCTAGTGCCTTTCTCACCCCCTTTGCCTCAAGCTACACTCCACTCTGGGATTACTGCAGGTGCCCCAGGGCTCACCCCCCTTCAGCCTGGCCTGGGGGTGCCCTTAACGACGATTGTGCATAGAATAAAGGCCAGGATTGCTAGGGAGAAGGCAGCCCCCTTCTTGCTGGGAGAAGGGAAGGGTAGAGGAAGCCGGGCACAGCAGGTCCACACCCCAGCCACACACACATACCGGGGAGTTTTCTGCTTCCAGGAACCAGGCCATCCCTAGATCAGGCCTTCCTCTCCCACTTCCACAATTTCCTGCTGTTCCTCCCCTCGCCTCTACCTGCAGCAACCAAGAACCTGGGAATGTCCTAGCCCCTCCCCAACCAGAAGGGCACTTTAGAGTCTTTTTCCCCCAGCCCCAGGGTCTCAGAAGCCCCTCTGGTTGGGAAGGGGGGCCGCAGACCCCATCCCCACTGCTGCCCACGTGGCTTGGCACTCACTCCATCTCTTTCACTGAGACATTACAAAGAACGGAAGTACAGAAATTGATAGCTTCTCCCCCTGTGGGCCATATCTGGGAGGGAGCCATCCTCAGGGTGCCAAAGGGTGGCATGGCCCAGCACAGGATGGGGCCGTTGGGTCCTGGCTTTCAGTCCTCTGCCTGTACCTGAACTCTCCCCCTACCCAGTGCAGGTTCCTCCTACCTGGGAGCCCCCAAACTGAAGACCCCAGTCCTTACGCTGCCCCCTGTCAGTCACTGGAGGGGCCTGCAGCCCTTATCGGATGATGGTTCCCAAGCCAGGGACCTCGTGGATGCCCAGACCTCTCTGGCCTTCTCAGTCGAGAGGGCATGGGACCAATTCTCAGGTGGCCAGGCCATGGGGGTTTAGGGTTGGACTAGAAAAGTCTCAAAGGAGTTTCCAGACTCTTCAAGGCTTCCCAGAACCTTATTAACATTTTGAACCAGAGGTTTCAAACTGGTGGCCCACGGTCAAATATGAGTGTTTAGTTTGGCCCGCACTGGATTTTTCAAAAATTTGAACTTTAGTGGCTGTAGGCAGGGCATGTACTCTCTGGTTTGTCAGAGTCCCCACCACTCTTTATTGTCTAGCACCTCTACTGCTCTTATTTTCATTAACTGGAGGCATTTGAATTTGCAACCCATGCACTCAGAAACCTTCTCCCCACTGCCTGAGGTTTCAATGAATTCCCAGCCCCGGTGATCTCCAAGGGACCTGTGGGACTTTAGCCCTTAGGAGGGCACTGGGGCTGCCAGGCAAGACCTTCCCTCCCTGGATACTCCTAGCCCTGTTGGCCCTGACCCTGAGACCTGGACCAGGCCTTGCCCTCCCTGCCCTCTGCTTTCTTCAACTCTCATGGGTGACACACCTCTGCAGGACACAGATGTAGCAGGGAACTGGCTTGGGGTAAGGCAGATTTGGGGGAGATACGAGGATAAGGCAGATGAAAGGAGAGGACCAAGGAAGGCTTCCTTGTTGGGGAGTCCCCTGCTGGGGAGGGGTGGAGGTCTGTGCTGTCCAACCAGGTGATAGTTACAAGGCACGTGGAACATCAGTGCGTGGGGGTGTGATGAGGGGTGTGTGCTGCCTGGAGAGGTTTGGGGAGCACAGTCAGCAGCCTGGGGCATCAGTTCCAAAAAACCGGGAGACAGACGTCTGCCCTGGGAATGGGGACACGGTCTCCTAGGGGTTGAGATACTGATAGCATGGCAGGGCCTGACATATTTGGTACCTAGAGCATCCTGTTCTCTTCTCTCCCTGGCAAAATTAAGATGAACCCAACTACCTCTCATCCCCAGGAAAAGCCTAACTCTGCCACGACTTCCTGTGTGATCTTGGGCAAGTCCCTGGCCCTCTCTGTGCCTCCATTTCTTCTTTATAGTGGATGTGGAGGGTAGGTGGCTTAAGAGACACTAAGGGCCCCTCTGGGCCGTGAACCTTCTCTCACTGCAAGGATGCTGTAGGGATTCTGGGAAGGGCTGAGCAGCCAGGCTAGGGTGGAAGACAGGGAATGGGGAGCAGGAGGCAGGGACCCAGGGTGTCCAGTTCTGGCAGGGAAGAGAGACTGGCTGAGGTAGATTGTGTCACAGAAAGGAAAATAAAACCGCTTGAATGGGATGGTGCCCCTTCCCTACTCTGACTCCTCCATCCCAGTGAAACAAGGGGACCAGCAGCGACAAGATGAAGTAAGGGACAGGCCAGCAGAGAGAGGGACCTCAGGCCTGGGAGGGATGGGGTCCTGAGCTCCTAGGTGTGGAGGGAGGGGGCAGTCCTTAAGGGGCTGAGCTCTTTCCAGAGGGTGAGATGCAGAAGGTGCCTGTAGCCCTCTCCTTGGGCCCTTTGACTATGACCGTTTCTGGTGTTCAGGTGTCCTTGCAGGCAGAGGCCTTTAGGGAAGGTTTTGTGGGATTGAGAAGATGTGGGGTGGAGGTGGAGTAAAGTCCAAAAATGAGCCTCAAGCCACGCCTCAGCACTGCCTGCTCGTCCCTACTCTCTGGTTCTCTGGGCAGCTCCTGGAGTGATCAGGACTCCCAACTCCCAGGGAGGATATTTTTAACTTTTCTTTCAAGGATGCTGGGGAATGGGGCAGCCAGATGGACCATTCTAGGGCACTGGGGAATAAAATAACTCGCCAAGGCTGACCCTTATGTCCCCTCTCTGAGCCTGTTTCCTCCTCTATAAGATGGATTGATAACACCTCTGTTGTAGGCAGGGGAGAGTTTAAGTGAAACAATCCAGGGTGAAAACTCCTGGCAGTCAACCCAGGAGAAACGGTCGGTTGGATCTGGGTCCACATCCTCAATGCTTCCATCTCACAAAGGGCCATGGAATTTGGTCTCTGAAAACAGATGGACAGAGGATAAAGAGGATGGGGGAACACACCAGAGGGAGTCTGGGTCAGCCTTGGGCTTCTCCTACCCCCCACCACCTTGAGGCCTGGTTCCTGAGGCATCTTAGGGATCAGGGAAGTAGAAGAAAGAAAGAAGGAAAAACACTCTCTGTGTGTTGAGAGGAGGGATGCACACACCATCTCGGCCTGGGTGGGTGTCTGTGCAGTCACCTGTGGTGCTGGGGGGTGAGGTGACTTGTGTCACGGGGGTGATGTGTGCTTTTGTGTGTGTGTATGTATGTGCAGTCCTGCCTTCTCTGCCTTTGGAGCCACCCTGCACCCTGAGTGTGGCCCTCTCCCAGCATCCTTAGCAAAGCCACTATCACCTTTCACATTCTGATGGAACAGCCAGGAATCTAGGACCTTGTGAGACTAGCTGCCACTCTGGGCCTCAGTTCCTATCTGTAACCCAAGGGAGGCTGAACCAGAAAGGGTTAAGTGCCCCTCTAATTTGCATAGTTTGCCCCTCTAATTCTCATGTCCACTTCACCCCAGCCCAGGTCTGCGTCTGTCCTTAATATCGCCTGCTGAGCCCTTGCAGTGAACGCACCTTAGTAGGCATGCGGGAGAGAGGAATTTGTGGGGAGGGGTTCCAAGCTTCGCCTAGAGGCTCTGTCCCCTCACCCCACAGAACTGCCTACTTCTCAGCTCCCATACTCCCCATGCTATCCAGGACTCGTTGTCCCAGGTGGAGAGAAAGGGTACTGGGTGAGTGGTCCCAAGGATGCCCTGGGATGTTTGGACCATGGGAATGAACCACGGGTCCTGGAGGGTTGTCAGATCTGAGGCAAAACAAGTCAGTTTTACAGCTGCAGCCCCAGGGAGCTGCATCTGCAAGGTGGCTAAGAGCCAAGATTCATGTCACGTCCCCGGAGCTAATTTTCTCCAGCTGGAAACCAGTTGGCAGTTGAAATGTCTCAGGGGTTCTGAGGACAGTTTCTCCTCGGGAAGGTGGCTGTGGACTAAGGTGGACAGGGGCACAGAACTCTTATAAACCCTAGAAGTCTAGAACTGGAGCACCCTTTCCTAGAATATTCCACTCACACAGGGTTCTGGTGCCCTCTCCCCCACCGCCATGGCAGGAGCTAGAATCCCCCGCAGCAGAGCAGCAGGGTGCCAGTGTCTGCACCTCGTTATAACAGAATCCAGCTCAGAGTGACTCCCGAGGACGTTTCATCAGCTATGTGTCCTGGAACTCAATCCAGAACAAAGAATGTCTCTCTAGAACAGTCTCCCTGCTAAACGTGCCAGAACCTCAACTACAATCAAACCCAGACAGAGTATCTTCCTAGGCAGTTCATCTATTGTGGTCAAGACCTTCATCCAGAAGAAATGTTCTAGATGCTCACCTAGAACAAAGAATGGCTCCTTGAAACATTTCACCTGAGGTGTCTGGAGCCTCATCCATAAAAGAGCCCACAACAAAGGGTGTCTCCTGAGGAACATTCTCTATGCTCCGGATCGAGGTTGCCCTCCCCCAAATCTGCCACCCCTCCATGCTTCTGCCAGCCTGTACCTCTCCGATGTCTCAGGGTCCTTCCTCCTGTCCACCCCCAGCACCGTCAGCCCCCCACCCCAACTTCCCACCCCACCCCAACTCCCTCCTTTAATTCCCCTCTTGCCCAGGCTCCAGACCTCGACCCACAGGAGCTGTACCAACCTCGTTCACCAGATGCTCCCGCCTCACCCCACATCTTCCGTGGCCTCCTCCATCCTTCTCAGAGGCAGCCCACCCCCACGCCCCTTGAGGAGCACAGGGCCTAGGTCATGGACCCCCTTCTCTGGCGGGCCCACCAGAGTTGACAGGTGGGCAGCTCCAGGCAGGGGAGAAGGTGTGGGGTCCTCAGCACCAGCCATGATATGGAGGCCTCCATGAAAGTGGGGCAGCTCACGAGGAGCATAGCACCAGTTGGTTCCCTGGGCCCCGGTTCAGGGGAGTTTAGGAAATGGGCCACAGGGCTGAAAACAGGGCCAAGGCCTGGGGCCTCCACAAGGCTGTCGCCTCCCGTGAAATAACCCAATGGTGGGCGCCACTCTACCCTTGAACCAACAGATCCACTCCCCCTCAGCCTGGTGGCCCTAAAATTCTGGGCTCAACACTGTGCTCGATGTGGGATCAGCCAAAGTTCCTCCCTTTTTGCAGGGAGACTGTGACCTACACCGTGGTCTCATACTCCAGCAGCTCCTGGGAGATCCCGATGCTCCGGTACTGCAAGCGGGGTGTCGTAGGCGAGGAGTATTCCAGCGCCAGAATGGTCTTCCGGAGCCGGCGGTCGATAAAATGAGCGTCCCAGGCAGGGTACTTCTTACGAGGCAAGTCAATCCGAATGACAGGCCCCTCTGTCCGCAAGGTGCGGGCCACGGGCGTGAGAGGCAAGCCAGGTCGCACCTGGAAGACAGGTGGTGTGGGGGTCCCCGCACGCTCGCCTCCCACGGGGGCTCCATCCCGCTCAGCGCCTGTAGTCCTGGGCAGGGACCTCGGGGGACTTGTGACAGCATTGGCTGGTGGGCCACAGGTCCCTGGGGCCTCAGGGCAGATGCAGCCAGGCATCTGGGGACCCAGCAGGGGCCCATTAGGGTGCAGGAGGCAGTAGTAGACACACATGAAGAATATGCCCAGTGCGAAGCTGGAGGCCACGACGCAGACCAGAATAAGTGAGTGGAAGTCAGTGGAGAAGTTGCGGCTGGAGTACCAGAAGCCGGTGAGCACAGCGTTCTCGAGCAGGACGATGCAGTAGTAGAGGGTCATGCGGCGGCGGCTGCGGCCCTCCTTGACGTTGAACCAGCAGAAGATGTAGATGATGCCCACCACCATGTTGTAGATGATTTCTTCCCACTTGGACATGCAGAAGTCCGTCTCACCCTGGATGACCCAGAAGGTCATGACGCACCAGTGGGCCACAATGAAAATGCCAAAGTAGAGCTTGTAAACGCTGGCGAAGAGCGCGAAGGCCAGACTGCGGGCCGCGATGGCAAACAGGTGCCACAGCACCTGGGCCACGGCGCCCTTGTAGGACAGCGGCCTCTTGTCGTCCCGTGAGTCCCGCAGCACCTTCTGGTAGGAGGCCAGGGTCCAGGCCAGGGACACGAGTGAGGCGGAGGTGGAGAGGGCTGCGGAGACAGGGTGGGGGCAGGGTGGGCTGGGTTAGGGATGGGTCTGGGTTGGGGTCTGAGGAAAGGGGGAGGGGTCTGGGTGAGGATCTGGGTTCTGAGGAGGTGTGAGGGAAGGGTCTATAAATCAAGAGGGGTATGGAGAGGGTCTGGGTGGGTGGTCTTCAAGAACATTGAGGCAGGGGTGAGAGTGGACAGGGCTGGGTACTTCTACAGGGGTGGGAGCATAAAGGGAGAGGGGAAGTGGGTGATTTTGGTCTCCATAAGGGTCAGGTTGAGGTCTCTAGTATGGGGCTGTTAGGGTTCAGGGGTCTTGGTGGGAGGGTGGGAAAATAGGGTCCAGGACTCTGGGAGTGAAAAAGGAGGTGAAGAGGGGGGTCATGATTAGGGAATGGAGGAGCCAGAAGGGACTGTTAGAAGCTACAGGCCACCAGGATGAGGCTGGGGCATGGAAAGGAATATCCAAGCTGAGCACAGCTGAGGGCATGGGAAGAAAATCCCGGGTGGGAAGTTTCGACTGGGGCCCAGGACCCTGGGCGAGGGATGCCCAGGGAACCTGAGAGATGGTGATAGAGTCTTCTGAAACACTGAGGGTGTGTCGGGCAGTGTTGGGGTGGGAGGAGCATGGGGAGCTCCAGGGAGACTGGGAATGTGGTTTTTCTCTGACACTGAAGGGGTTGGCCTGGTCTGTTAGGGTTAGAGAAGGGGCAAGGTGGGTGGGCGGGGTGAGTTCATGGGGACCCGGACAAAGCCTGGGAGGAGTTCCCAAGGGGCTGAAGAGCAGTGAGGGGTGGATGGAAAGGCTCTCTGGAAACTGGTGGTGATTCAGAGAGTCTGTGAGGCAGAGGGGTCCCCAGGAGATGCAGGCTGGGATTGGGACAGTCTGGGGAAAGCAGGGGCAGGGGACTTCCCTGAGGGTCTGAGGTGTGGTGATGGGGTCAAGGGCCTCTTTGGACTTGGCAGAAGTCAGGTCTGGTCTGCCCCGGCAATGGCGGGGGCGGGGGGGAGGAGGGCGGGAGGGGGTAGTGCGCAGGGAGCCTGAGAAGAGCAAGGGGGTGGGGTGTCTCCTAACACTGAGGGTAAGGGGGCCATTGGAGGGGACCTGGGGGTCTCCAGAGGCCTGAAGAATGGTGAGAGTAGAAGGGGCGGGGCCTCCCAAACCCCGACAGTGAGTGCGCCGAGGTGCGGGGAGTGGACAGGGCCTCCCCAGGGGGCCTTAAGCAAGGGGCGGAGGTTGGGGGGCGTGGGGGGGTGGACAGGTGGGGCCGTCAGAATACTGCAGACGAGTGAGCCCTGGGGGCGGGGGCGCCCGGGGCGGGCAGGCGGAGGGGCGGGGCTCACCGGGCAGCAGGTCGGGCGCGCCGCCGCGGTGCACCAGGAGGCTGAGCTGCAGCACAAGCTGCGGCGCGCTGCGCAGGAAGGTCTCCAGCAGGCGCAGCATGCTCACGTCGGCGCTCTCGAACAGCATCCGCCAGTAGAAGTGGCGCCGCAGCCGCTCCCCGCGCCAGCGGCTCTGCAGCCCTAGGTACATGGTGCGCAGGTACCTGCGGGAGGACGCGGTGCTCAGGCTGTTGCGCGCGCTCATCCCCCTCGCCCCCTCCCAACCAGACCCTCGCCACCCAGCAAGTGCAAAGGGCCAGGGCGCGGTGTTGCCCTGGGCAAGTCACTTACTGCGCTTGTTTCCTCAGCTGTGAAACGGCCTCATTGAAAGGATCACCTCACGGGGCTGTTGTTGGGCTGCTCCCACTGGGCTCACTAGCTTAAAGCACTGGCACAAAGTAAGCCTTTAATACAGCATTATAAGGATCATTACTGCTATGGCAAGTTAGGGCCTGCTTTCTTTGCAGGATTCTGGACACCTTACCTGGAGCTTGCAATAACCCTATTATTATCCCCATTTTATAGATGAGAAAACTGAGACTCAGAGAGGTATGTCATTTGTCCAAGGTCACACAGCTAGGAAGCAGTGGAACCAGGATTCAAACCCAGGTGGGCTGGTCTCAGACCCACACTCTAACCAATAGGCAACACTGCCTCTCACTGTAAGCCATAAAGACTTGCCCATACACAGGTTCCTTCAGGGACAGTCCTGGTGCCAGCCCCCAGTTCTGTTGCCAGCTTCCTGGCCTTTTCCTGAACCCCACGTCAGTTCTCCCCTTAGGGAAGCTGCTCAGAGATCCCCTGGCATTTGCGACTTGGCTGCTTCCTCTGGTGTCACTTCTCCCAACAAACTTCACAGCTCCAGCTGCTTTGCACACGTCACAGATTTGCTCGCCCTCACTGCTAAGCTTTTGCACTTTCTGTTCCCTCTGCCTGGAACACCTTGCCCTGTCCGCCAACCCCACCCCAGCCCCAAACCTGGATAACTCTTGCTTTTCATCCAAGGCTCAGCTTTTAGATATGACTTCTTCCAGGTAACCTCTACTGATCACCCGCCACCTGAGGTAGGGGCCTCTCCCCGGCTTCCCTCCGACCCAGCACTCGTCACAGTGGGTTGTAACTGTCTGGTTATGCATCCATCTCCCCCAGGCTGTGAACTCCATGAGGATGACTAGGTCATAACTGACTGCTATACCCTCAGTTCTTAGCACACGGTAGGTGCCAATCCTATTGGCTGCATGACTGAGTGCATGATTCCAAGTTTGTTTAACTGAATGGAACTCTGGTAGCCCCATAGGAGGTATGGAAGGGATCTGGAAGTCCTGAGTTCAATTCCTGACTTTGCTTCTAATTTGCTGTGTGATTTTGAACAAGACCCTCTCTGAGCCCTAGTTGATCCCATCTAAAGTGGTTGTGAGGATTAAATGGATGAGGTACTTTGCAACTATAAAGTGCAGTGCCCATTAGGGTGACAAAGGACCTGTCCACACAGATCTCTGCCCTGGTTCCTTGCCCAGCAGCTCCACTCCTGGCTGTTGCAGGTACAGACCCTGCTCCCCAACCCCCAAATTCTCTGATACACAGGACAGGCAAGCCCTTTTCATAAAACCAGAGAGGGCTCCTCTAGGCGTCATATCCCCCAAAACCAGGGGAGAAAATCCCACCAGTTTCGATGACCCTATTGCCTGAATCCAAAATCAGGGAACCAGGGATCTGGGGGTCTATTCCCAGATGTGAAGTGCTGGCATTTCCAGGATGTTCTGTATTCAGCTGTGTGTGACCAGTCCAAGGGAGGAACCACAGTGCTCCCTGGAATTTGTGCTCAGCTAATTCCCAGAGTTTTCCCAAATGAGTATCCTGGTCTTAGCAATGGTGTGGCCCTCTCTGGGCCTCAGCTTCTCTATCTGCCAACAAGAGGGATGGGCTTGGAGACTTTGGAGATCCTTTCAGAGCTAATGTTCTGGGACCCAAACTTTCCCCCCAAAACATGGCCAGAAACATCCCATTTAGGCCTCTCCTTCCCATCTCTGGGTCTTCTGAGGACCAATCGGTGGTGTAGACACACCCTCAGTGTGAAACAGTATGGGACTGGCACCCAGGACGAGGAAGAGGGCTGTTCCCTCAGAAGCTGTCTCAAGATACAAAGGCCCTTCAGTCTAACTCACCCGTCCAGTGCTGGAATCCCTTCAGCAGTTCCCAGCCCCGTGTATTTACCCCTCTGCTCATACACTTCTCAGAACAGGGAGACGCTACCTCTTGAGTCAGAGCCTTTGGCTTCTGAGCAACTCCAGGGCCGAACTGTGTTTCTCCTGATGAGCAGAAATTTGTCTCCCTGTGACTTCCATTCTCTAGGCCCCTGCCTACCCCCCATATACGGATCTCTGCAGCTAGATTCATTCATTCACGTAGCAAGCATATCTTGACCGCTTGCTATGTTCCAGGCCCTGTGACCTTAAGTACCTCACAGTCCCACGGGAGGACAGACAAGCTAAGAGCTGAAATAGATGCTCTAAGATGCTGTGGAACCCAGAGAAGAGATGGGTAACTTTAGCTGGGGAAGACTTCCTGGAGGAAGAAACATTTGATCTCCGTTTTAAAGCATGGGTAGGCATTTGAAGGCACACGGGAAGCGGAAAGGCATTTTAGGTGGAAGCCCAACTAAGGCAAAGGTGTAGAGACATGAGAGAACATGGCTTTTTAGGGGAACGGCCAGTGTTTTGCCAGGCCTGGTGGGGAGGGTTGTCCTAGGGAGGAGCATTAGAAGACTAGAATTGTGAAGGACATCAAATTTTGGACTGAACAGTTCATATTTTATTCTAAATCTGAATTCTATCCCAGAATCAGGGGTGATATGATCAGCTCGGTGGCTTAGAAATCTCACTCTGTTGGCTGGCTTGGAGGAAGGCCAGGTGAGTCCCCAGTTTAGTTCAGGCCTGAAATGACAGGGCTGAGTTAAGGCAGGGCACAGAGGAGGAGCCGAGCGCAGAGCTGGAGATGCCAGAAGTGGGGGCGACTCGGGGAGAGACCAGGATGGCCCCCAGAGCTTCTCAGGGCCCAAAACTCAGACCACCTGTCCCAGCCTCCATCTCCCCCTTCCCATTCCCTTTCCCAGTCCTGTGGCTCCGGCTTTGAACAGGAAGGAGAGACCAGCTGGTCCAGTGTGAAGGGGCCTGGGGAGCTGGGGGAGGGCAACACCCTGGAAGTTTCCCTCAGGCTGGAAGACCATCTGTTTCCCGGCCTGGGTCAGCATGAGAAAGGCCCCAGCCCGGCCAGCATCCATCACCACCTGACAGGCTGCTTGCCCAACTCCCCACCCACTCCTGTCCCCTCCTGTGCCAGCTCCCAACACCCCACACCCCAGCTAACAGCAGACAAAGGGCTTACCCAGCCGAGGGCCGCTGTTGGGCCAGAGCAAGGAAGGGGGAGGGGAAGAAAGAAGGCTTCTGAGACCCAAGAACACGGGGTCAGCAGGGAGCGTGGAAAGACCATGCTACAGTCTGAGGGTGAAAGGGCCTCGGTTCAGCTTCATTCTGCCCCTTGCCCCTTTTGGCAACAGGACCAAAAATCATGGCTGTCCTTTCCAGCCAGTGGTAAATGCTCGTTGCCAAGGGCCTGCGAGGTTTTCATGGGCCTAGCAAAACGTTTGAAGCCTGGAAAAAAAATTGGCTCTAAAACACAGGGAAAAACTGCAGAATCAAAATTAATAAATGTTTAATTAAATGTCTGCAAAACAAAGCATGATATCAGCCAGTCGACTGCAATTTGGCTTTTATCTGGGTATATATAATTTACATTCAATGTTTGATATGGCTGCATTTTAATACGCTTGATAGATGTGGGGCCCACAAAAGTCTTAAAACAGCTCTGCCCAGGACATACAACCTAATTTCCCTGGGCCTCAGTTTTACCTTCTCTAGAAAGGGGCCCAGCACTTGCCCTCCTGCCTACATCACAGCCACTGGGGTGAGGATCAGGAGACAAGATGGCAATATGCTGGGCTTGTGGGTTTGCCTGTGCCCTGGATGCTGTGTGGCCTTGGGTAATCTCTCTGCCTCTCTGAGCCTCATTTTCCCCCTTGTTGTGGGCATTTGTAAACTGTAGAGGGATGTGCACATAGTGAGGGTGAGCATATGCTAGGTGGAGGCCTCTGGCTCCTTCTGATCATCAAGCAGCCTCTCTCTTTTAATTGAAAGTTGACGTACTAGCAGGTGCCCTTAAAACCTCCTCCAGGAAGCCCACCTGATTCCACTCTACTTGAAAGGAAGTTGGAAGAAGTTGATTTTCACCACAAATGGGACCGATGCCACCTACAGAGAACACCTCATCTCAGGGAAAGGAATCCAGCTTCAGGGGCAGTGCCTCTGCTCTCCTCCAAAACACATCCCCAGTCTGTCCATTCACTGACACCACCCTGGTCCAGGCCATCATCATCTTCTGCTTTCTCAGTCCTGCATCCACCCCTGTGCCCCACCACCATAGTCCATTCTCCACATGGCAACCAGTGGGATATTTTAAAAACTAATCATGTCAGATCATGCTATTCCCCATCTCAAAATCCTCCAAGGGCCTCCCATCCCACTTGGAATAAAATCCAAGCATCTCCCCTTGACTTGCAGGCCCTAAACCATCTGGCCCTTTCTGTTTCTCTCAACTCGTCTCAAACCACTGCTTCATTCGTGTCCCGGAGGTTCCTGGAAGCCAGCCAAACTTGTTCCTGACGCTGGACCTTTGCACTTGCTACTTGCTCTGCCTGAAACACCCCCTTCCCCAGATCCTCCCGTGGCTGATTCCTCAGCTCCCACGTCACCTTCTCAGAGAGGCCCCCCAGGCCACCCATCCCATGTCAGCCCCTCCACTCTCGCTAAATCACTCTCATCTCTCATATGTCTTAGTTTCTTCTTAACATACACTATGAAACAATTTTATTTATTAATTTACACATCCATTTTCTGTTTTACCACTGTGGTTTGCTGAGGGTCGGGACCTCATCTATTTTGGTCACCACTGTGTCCCCAGCATCAGTATGTGTAGTAGGCACTCGATAAATATTTGTTGAATGAATACATGTGCATGAGTGTTGGCAGGTGTCTCCCTCCTGACCTTGGAGGCCCTGGGGCTTCTCTGCCTGAGTTTGCATAGAACCAGAACATCTGTCCTTCCTCCTCCAGGAAGCCTTCCCTGATGCTCCACAGCCTGGTTGGACCTCCCCAGCTCTGACACTGCCCAGCCTTAAACTGCCTGAGGCCAGCGTGAGCCAGAACCTAACAGAGCTCTACCACCCCCATTTTACCGGTAAGGAAACAGAGGTGCTCAGAAGTCTGTTTTGGATCTAACTTGCTGACTCCCAATCTTTGGCTCGGAGAAGAAGCCTGTCTGGGAGGAAATTGGAAATTGAAGCGGTAAGTGTGTATCGTTGAGGATGGGGTGGGGAGCAAAATGACCAAGCCTAGAGAAGAGAGAAGCCAGCAGTGAGGGTGTGAAATCCCTCCACTCAAAGATCCGAAAGGCTGTCTCCTCTGGACCCCCCAGCCCTGCGAGCAGGCAGCTGGGCAGGAGATGAACAGAGCTCATTCCCTTCTCCCCAGGCCCAGGGACTTCCCAGTGTTGAGGGCTCCTTTCTAACAGGCAGAAGAGAGAAGGATGAGGGGATCCCACATCCCTAAGAAGCCAGAAAGTTTCTGGGTCACCCTGTCTCTCTCCTGTTCTCTGTTCCTGGGTTGCCCTGAGTCTCTGGTACCAGTCAGGGATGCTTTGGCCTCAGTCTCCGTGCAGAAGGTCAGCCCGGACCCGTCTTTTGTGTGTCCTCACATCCTCGGTCATTGTCTCTCTCTGTCTCTGGCTCAGATCAGCTTGTTGTTGTGTCTGTCCCTTGAATGCAGGGTCAGCCTATTTATTTACCTGTTCCTCCGTTACTGTCAGTCAGTCAATCTATTTGTCAGTCAGGGTCACCCTGGGACCCTGGGTCAGTCCTCCTGTCTGTCCTTGGACAATAGGTCACATCGTCTCTCAGATACTATGTCCATCTGTTAGTCAGCTTGACCCTGGGGTCCCAAGTCAGCCTGTCTGTCTGCTCTTAGAGGCCAGGAACGTCAGTCTGTCTGTCCCTTGGATGTCAGGAGAGCCTGTCTGTCCCCTCGGATACCAGGTCTGCTTTTCTGTCTGTCTTTCTGGCTGTCTCTTGGATACTGCCTGTTGGTCTGTCCGTCTTTCAGTCTCTCGGCGGCTTGGTCCATCTGCTGGTCTGTTGCTCAGCTCGTGGCTCGCGTGACTGCCAGTTTTCCGGCCGCCCTCCCCTGCCTGCTCCCCGTCTCCCGACTCTGGGGCTCTCTCTGTCTGTCTGCGTCTCTCACATCCTCGGCTCCTCCATCTGTCGATCTCAGCGTTTCCGAGTGTGTGTTCTCGTCCCTCTCCACTCCCCCTCACAGCTCTGGGCCAAAAACACAGCAGCTTCCAGCGGCTCCCCCGCTCCCACCCCATCCAGAAATGGCACCATGGCCAGCTCTCTTGTCTCCATTGTGGGCCAGGCTTGCAGGCTCTGGAGGGTGACCAGGCTGGGCTGATGGAAAGGAGCAAGAACACTATACCAACTGGGCCCACAGCTGCTCCGTAAGTCTATAGGGGGATAGTGTGCAGGCAAAAATAATGGTAATAGCTCACACTTATTGAGCGCCAACTGTATGATAGGCTGTGCTAAGCCTTTTTATACATATTGTCCATTCCTCACAGCAAATCTTTGAGGTGGGTACTATTATTATCCTTATTTTACAGATGAAGAAACTGAGACCCAGAAGGGGACTGGGACTTGTATAAAGCCACACAGCAAGTTAGTGCCAGACCTAGGACTCAGACTTGGCTCTCATGGGCCCCTGCATCAGAGAAGGTGCTTCAGTTGCCTGGAAGGTATTCAGAGGGCTGCCCGGGAGGACCCATGTCGGACAGGGCTGGACCTAAAAGCTTTGCTTGGAATTATGTGGGTTTAGAGAAAACTGGGGAAGGGGTGACAATAGTAGTTGGGGCGTCAGGAAACCCAGGCTCAAGGCCTTCACTGGACTTTCTGTGAAAGTCCAATCCCTCTGTGGGCTTTAGTTCTCCTACAAAATAGGTCCAAGGAACTTGATTCTTGCCTACCCCAAAGAGTTTTCATCAGGCGCATCTCCCCACCCATCCAATTCTGGTAACATTAAGGCCCAGCAGCTGTGTCCTGAGCCCAAGTACTTCTCTCCACCCCGCTGTCATCACTCTGGTCCAAGCCACCCAACCCCAAGCAGCGGCAGCCTCCATCTCCCTTGATCTCCTTCCCTCCATCCTTGCCCTTGTAGACCATATTCTTCACACAGCAGCCTGAGGGGTCCTGTAAAATCCTAGGTCAGGTCATGTCACTCTCTACTATCCTTAGAATAAAATCCTCACCATGACCTGTGGGGCCCGGTGCGATCCAGCCTCTGTCTACCTCTAGGACTTCATCTCCCTCCGCCTTCCCCCTCTCCCACATCTCCAGCTACACTGGTCTTGCTTCTTCCTGAACACCCCAAGCTCTTTCCAGCCTCAGGGCCTCTGCCTGGAAAGGGCTTTACCAACACCTGGCAAATTCTTATTCTTTCCATCTCAGGTCAGTGTCACCTCCTCAGAGAGGCCTTCCCAGATCCCCCCCTGCCTTCCAAAGCAATTCTATCCACCCCCTTGCCACTTTCTGTCAAGTTACCCTATTTTCTTAATAACACATATCACAACCAGAGATGATCTAATTTACTTGCTTACATATTTCTTGTCTGTCTCTCCATGAGTGTGGGGACCATGTTTGTCCTCTTCTCTGCTCTGCCCCTATTGCCTGGCACATAGTTAATGTTCAATATATATTTGTTTCTTGAATGAGTGAATGAATGGAGTGTGAATGTATTTTATAAGCCCCCAAGTGAAGGCTGTCAAGTGCAGAGGGAAAGAATCAGCCTTGAGAGTCAGGGAGACCCGGGTTCAGATCCTGACGCCATCATTTACTGTCTGTATAGTTTTAGGCAAGTTGCTTCCCTCTCTGAACCCTTCAGCTCAATGCCCACCTTATGGGGTAGCTATAAAATCAGAAAGTGGTGATTTGTATAAAATGCCCAGCCCAGTGCAGGGTATTCAACCAATACGAGGTTTTAAGAAGCTGACAGACTCAGAGGCTCCAGCAGGGAGAGGAGGTCTTGTAGTTTCCAGTTTAGTTTCTGGCGGGGCTGATACCTACTCCTCGCCTGACTTTCCCTGGTGCTCATTGAATCCATCCTCAGGAGACAGAGGGTCAGAAAAGTCCCTTCAGGACAAGTTCACAGGGCAGGGCCTTATTTGGTGTCTTCGCCCTCCTCCAGAAAATAACTGCCACTCATCAAAGACCTTCTGTGGGTACTTTGCTAAAATCCTCACTGCAGCCCTGTGAGGTTTCGTGGGCATGACCCCCATTTTCCAGATGAGGAAACTGAGTCTCAGAAAAGAGGAGGTTCACTTGACGTTTATTCACCCAGCATTTTTGAGTACCTACTGTGTGCCAGGAGCTGTGCTAAAATGCTGATGGACACGATGGTGAGCAAGACAGACCCAGTCCGTCTGGCACTGTCTAGCGGGGAACCTGGACATCAATGAAATCGTCCTGTAGACTTGAAACGACAGACATTCTGTGGGTTGCAGACATGTTCCAACTGGCTTCTGTGCTCCAGCGCTGAGGAAGGCAATGCTATGGGAGAAGCGCCCAGCTTGGGAAGGGCGTGGCAGTCAGGGAAGGCTTTCTGAAGGAGGTGGCTACTGAGGCATGATCTGAAGCAGGCACAGGAGTTAACCAGGTGAAGGGAGGGAAGGGAGTTTCTGGCAGAGGAACAACATGGGCACAGGTCCTGAGTTAGGCGGAAACAGTAAGTGGTCAGAATGGCTATAGCTCCAGAAAAGGAGGTGAGAAAGCAAGGGATGAGGGGGACCATGGTGAAGCATTTGGTCTTTATCTGAAGAGTGAAGATTGTGTTGGATAGCACTTCTGCATTTTAGAGGGAGTACCTTGGCTGTAAGGAACAGAGCTGTAAGGAGGGAGGCAAGGGTGGAGGTTGGGAGACCAGTTACCAGGTGAGAGGTGAGGATGGCCCAGACAGAAGGGGTGGACCCCAGAGACATTTAGCAGGCATTTGGAGAAGTGACTTGCCCAAGGTCAGTAGCCAGAAGCATCGGAATTGCATCTCAGATTAGGAATGGTGGACTGCTTCATTTCACCACAGGCATGGATCAAGCTGAGGACCTAGATGCAGTCTGTGAGTTCCCTGCAAAACATTGGGCCTCCAATTATACAGCTTCCTCACCTGAAATGTGGCCAAGGAAGCTCCTGGGGGGAATGGCCTTGAGGCCCCCTCCCCATCTGTCCACTCCTCAATGCTGAGCACTCCTGCAAGGATGCAAAATGGGACCTTCCTGGAATTGGCAGCCTAATGAGTCATAAATGTCAGTAAAGGATGTGATTTTACACGTTTGGCTCCCATTTCATATGGTGCTGGGAACTGGGCTGTCTCCTTCCTCCTCAGCAGCCCCCTACAGAGTCACAGCACTTTTTTTTTGCTGGGCTAAGGCCAAACACCTCCCTGCCACTAATTTTAGGCTCTGGCTGTAAAGCTGAGACCCTCTCCCAACCCGCCCACTGCAGTCAGCTCCCAGACAGTGCTCCTCTCTTTGCCCAACAGGGAAGCAGGCAGCTCCTCTCCAGCAAAGCATTTGGGACCAGGTTCCTGCCTCTTATGTTCTTCACTGTATGAGTGCAGCCAGATCTCCTTCCCTCTCTGGGCTTCACTTTCCGCATCTGTGAAATGGGTGCAGAGCAGAGACTCAAAGCCAGGACTCCATACTCTAGCCCAAGGCTCTTTGATCCCCCCTTTCCTCTTTTCCTGATATCCCTGTATGACATTGGGATGGCATGAGCCTGTGAGGGAGAAGGAGTTAGATCCTGGTCTCCTGGTGGCATCTGAAGGTACTTGAAGATCAAGGCAGGGAGAAAGCACCACTTCTATTTGTCTCTGATCTATGAGATCCTAGATGGTAGAGGGGCCGAGCTGATATTATGAGGGACTCTGGGGAATGAAAGAGGGGTGTCTAGAAAGGTAGCTGTCCTTCAGCTCCAGCTGATTGCTGCCATGGGAGAATGTGAGCCCAGTATGGCTGGAATTTCAATTTTTCAAGAAGAGCTGGAAATTAGGATATTTATGCAAAAAACAAAACAAAACAAAACAATAAAACCCAAAAACTTCAATTTGGAAATGTTGGCAACTAATTTTAAAAATACCATATGAATTTAAAAGAAATTATTATTCCTTTTTTAGGTTTGATAACAGTATTACATACTTCAGTTATATTTTTTTAAAGTCTATCTTTTTAGAGATGTACTGAAATATTTATGGATGCAATGATATGACATCTGAGACTTGCTTCAAAATAACATGGAAGGGCAAGAAATGGGGTGGGGTCCAGACCTATACTCTCCAACACCTACGTGTCCTACACTAGCCACATATGGTATGGTTCTTTAAATTTAAATTAGTTAAAATTAAATAAAATTTAAAATTCAGTTCCTCAGTTATACATTTCAAATGCTCAATAGTCATGTGTGGTTAGTAGCTACTGTATTGGACAGTGCATTTCCTATATACATATATAGCATTTCCATCACTGCAGAAAGTTCTTTCGGATGGTGCTGGCCTAAATAAAACAAGGCTGGCCAGCAGATGATCATTCTTGGAGCAGGATGGTGGTACACAGAGGAATCATTATCCTGTTTCCTCTGCTTTTATCTATTTAAAATTTTTCCATAATAAAAAGTTTCATTAAATAGTAGGGGAAAAAAAATACTGTGTGGGACAAACATATCCTCAGGCTGGATTTGCCCTTGGGCCACTGATTTGCAACCTGTGGTCCAGCAGATAAGCATCACAAAGCACCCAAGTTAGATCCACAGACTCTTAAAACTGTGAGGGGCTTTAGAGATGACTGGTTTATCCTCCAAACTGAAGGCAGGAGGCCCTGCTACAGCTTCCCTGCCAAAGTCAGTCATGTTTGTCTGCATGCATGTCTGGTGATGTGGAGTTCACACCCTCGGGGCAACCCAGGGAGATCCTTCTTCTTATCAAACAGCTTCTGCCTCCCTTTAACCTTGGGTTGTCACCTATCCTCACACTGTCTCTGGAGTCACAGAATAAGTCTCCTTCCTTGAAGGGGGGATCTGTGGGTGAGGGGTAGTGAGCATTAGGACCCTTGATGCCCTTTTCCCACCCCCTATCTTGTTATGAAGCAAGTAGGATGGGCTACTACTTGGGCCAATAATAATTGGTAGTAAATATTTTCTGAGCATATAATATGTGAAGACCCTATTCATTTACATTATCTCAAGACATCTTTACAAGAACCTTAAGGGGTGAATACTATCACCCCATTTCACAATGCGACTAGAGCTCCAGCTGGTGGAGCAACTTGCCCAAGGTCACACAGTGAGGAAGCCATGGCGCCATGGGCTGTACCAGTGCCCCAAGCTCTCAGCTACTCTGCTGTCTTGTCCAAGTCCTGGGAAAACTCGTCCAGGATTCCCAAGCCCCCAACTGGACTTTACAGATGGGATAACCGAATCCCAGGCAGAGAAATGTCTTGCTCAAGATTCTGATTTCAGAAACAGACTCACAGACTTAGAGAACAGACTTACGGTTACCAGGGGGGAAGGGTGGGAGCAGGGATAGATTGGGAGTTTGGGTTTGACAGGTACACACTGCTATATTTAAAATAGATAACCAACAAGGACCTACTGTATAGCACCGGGAACTCTGCTTAATATTCTGTAATAACCTAAATGGGAAAAGAATTTGAAAAAGAATAGATACAGGTATATGTATAACTGAATCACTTTGCTGTACACCTGAAACTAACACAACATTGTTAATCAACTATACTCCAATATAAAATAAAAAATTTAAATAAAGTTACGTTACTAACAGTGGGGGAAAAAAAGATTCTGATTTTAAAGATTCTATTCAGTTCACGTGAACGTTTATCGAGCACTTACTGCATACGAGGAACTTCATCGCCTGTCAGACACACGTGCATCCTCCTGGGAACTCAGCCCCGGGGTTGCTTCTACTACATCTTGTACAAATACATATGTATTGCCCTTAGCCTGCATTTGTTCATTGACAGTTTGGAAGGCTGTGGATGAAGGCCTAAGCAGACCTCAGCGCTGTGTCCACACAGCAAGGGGCTCCCACACTGCCTTAGCGCCCCCCACATCAGCCACAGATGCAAACCCTGCTTCAACAGAATTCGTGTTCTAAGACCCTACTATGGACCTCACCAAAGCTCGCTGGGTACAAGGCCACCAATAGCAACAGAGTGTCAGCTCGGAGCCAGTCATGGTGGGGGACAGAAAGAAGAACGAACAAGGCCTCAACTCCCCAGGCACTTTTAATCTGGTAGGAAAACCAGCCAGGTGGGCAAGGATCACAACAGAATCTGATCAGGACTGTGGGGCTGAGGAGGAATGAGTAATTGTGCATGGGGGGAAAGTCGGAGAGGAAGAACCCAGAATGTCAACAGTGGGTACTTTATATTAAAATAAAATTTAAAAAATACTTTTCTGACTTTTGCCCTCTTCCCAAAGCAATACATGATTGTTTGTTTTGTAAGAATACACTTAACTAGCAAAAGGTAGTATCTCTTGGTAGTTACACATGTGGGCTTGGGAGCCTGACCGCATGGCTTCAAACACTGGCTTTGCTACTTATGTATTAGGAGGCTGTTACCTCTCTGTGTGTCAATTTCTACATCTGAAACATGGGCCAATAATGCTAGCTAACACTACTTGAGGACTTATGTTGAATACTGTGCAAAGCATGTTCCATATATTAATTCAATAAGCCTTCATAACGGCCATTTGTATAGGGGTGTTATCTCATTTCACAGATGAGGAAACTGAGGCCCAGAGAGGTTAAGTGACTTGCCCAAGGTCACATAGCTCCTAAGTGGCAGAGTCAGAGTTTGGGCTCCACAGTCCTTATTATTCATTATTACACTCCTTACCTGACAGGATTGAAGAGGAATGACCTAATCTATGTCTCTATAAATGGTGACTATAATTTTTAGTAGTATCTGACTCTTTAAAAGCAGGTATACATGTTTTTAAAATGTATGCAGGTAAAATGTATTTCTTGGTTAATTAAAAATCAGAGTAAAATCATCAAGTGATACAAGAAATATCTAATTAGTAAGGGAAAATCTCCCCTAACCCCACCTCTGCGCCCCCAGAGATAATAAGTGGAGGGGAGTCTTCTTTGCACCTTTTCTGCACTGCCTGAGGTTTCAACAAGAGCATACAGCTCCTTTTTAAACAGACAAAACAACCAAGCAGTTTTCATTTTAGATGAAAAATGACAACAATTAGCCTGATTGAGGAAATGGGAGGTGGGGTCTGAGGGGCAGAGGGTGGCACATGTTGAGTTTGTTCAGGGCAAGCGTCTCAGAAGGGGTGGCATTTGAGCTTGGTCTTGTGGGATGTACAGAGTTTCACTGGGAGGAGGATGGGGCGGGGTGTTGCTGAAGGAAGGACTGCAGGCAGCTGCTTAGACGCATGAAGAAAAAGAGCATGTGACTTATTTGGGGGGGAGGGTAGAGCAGTGAGGAGATGAAAGGGTGGGAGGTGCGGGGCTTGACACCAGGCTATAGCATTAAGACTCGCTCAAGGGGCAGAGGGGAGCCAGGGCTGGCCCTCTGGCTACAGAGTGGCAGGGTCAGCTCTGAGCTTTAGAACTACCATTCTGGCCGCAGGTGGAGACAGGATGGGGAGGAGTGGGTTGGGGGGAGACCGGAGGCTGATAGGATTTCCCAGAGGAGGAATTCCGAGGCCCTAACAAAGGCAGAGTGGTGAATGGAGAGGCCAGAGAAGATCCCAACCCATCTTCCTTCCTCTCCCTGGGGACCTTCGTCCCAGCTGCCGGGGGTTCAAAGCCATTTCCTGGCAGCCCTCCCTCTTCCCCCAGGGCTTCTCCTGTGTGGTCTTTATAGATCAAACAGGGGACGCTGGGCCCAACTGCCGCCGCTGTGTCTGTTAGGAGCCGCTCTAATGGCCTGTTGCTGCCAGCTGGGCAGGGAGAAGAGGGCGGCCGGGTAGAGAGCGACCTAGAGAGGGGTCTCCCAGGAGGTGGGTGGTGAGGCTAGACTGGAACAACCCTGCAAGGTCAGAGCAGGGAGGGACCTTGTGGATAGTCACCGAGTTCAGGGGGTTGTAAACATGTTTCAGCTGTAGGACTGTCAAAACAAAATCTTAGACACGTGCCCATCATATCAAGAAAGAGAAACTTGAGATACTCAGGTTGAAATGATGGTAAGAGGTGAAACACAGTTTGAAAACCACTATGGAATCCAACTCCTGACCTGTTTTATGTATTACTTATATACTTGTATTATTACTGTACAACTAGTAATGGCTACTGAGAATTGAGCACTTCCTGTGTTCCAGGCACTGTGCTAAACACTACACATACATTCTTTAATTTACTACTCCTCCAAGCCACATGTGATACATACTATCAGTAAGAATGTCCAATTTGCAGATGAGAAAATTAAGGCACAGACAAGTTATGCCATTTGCCCCAAATCACAGAAAGTGGCAGACACAGGATAAGGCTGATTCCAGAGTATGAGTTCTTAACCGTTAACTGTCTGGCCCCAATGGGGAAACTGACCAAAGAAGGAAAGATATCCTGTCTGCTATGCCTGAAACAGACCCCCGCCCCCTCTGCTACTGCCCTGGTCCAGCCCCCATCTTCTCTCACCTGGATCATGGAGGGTGGGTCTCTTCGTGGGTCTCCAGGCTTACCCTGGCTTCCCTCCAGTCCATTTTCCATCCAGCAGCCAGAGTGCGCATTGTAAAGCGTAAGTCTAGACCCTGTTCCTACTCTGCTCAAATCCTCTTGGGCTCCCCACTTCATGCAGAGTGAAAGCCCCAATCCTCCCCCCCACCGACCTGTGGGGCCCTGCGTCATCCACCCCCGGCCACTGTCCACCATCGTCTCCTACAATCTCCCCCCAGCTCTCTGCTCTCCCACAGGGCCTTCTCCTTGCTCTGCTCCTTCCCTGTGCCTGGAACGCCCTTCCCAAGACATCCACACATCCTCACCCTATTCAGCGCTCTGCCCACGTGCCCACCCCTCACAGAGGCTGCCCTGACCACCCCATCTTGAAGGGCCACACCCTCCTCCGTTTCACTTTTTCCATAGTTCTTACCACTATCTGACCCATTATATTTTATATTAGGTATTATATTTACATTATATATTATATTTATATTTTATATTAGGTAATATATATTATATTATTTTGTTTGTTTATTGGTTTCCCCCACTAGACTCTTGAGCTCCAAGAGGGCCGGGACTTTGTCTTGTTCACCACTGTATTTCCAGCACTTAGCGCAGTGCCTGGTAGACAGCAGGTGCTCCATATATTTGTGGAATGAATGACTACAGATTAAATGCACAGCTGCCGTGTCCCTATGGCTTCAGGGTCCTTCAAGGCCCTCTTGCCCTCCTGCCCACTCACAGGCCACCCGCTCAGTGAACAAACCTCTTTCTACAGGGAACAAAGCCCAGGCTGATGGTCCTAACCATTGCCAGGGGTTCTGAGTACTTAACGATGGCCAGTCCTTTGCTAAACCCTTGATAGCCAGCCCTTTGCTAAACCCTTGGTATATTATCTCTTGAAACCTCGAAACAACCCAAGAGGTGATACCATGTGGTCTCTAGTTTATAAAGGATGAGACTCAGGCACAGAGAGATTATGTGACCTGTCAGGATCACACATATAAAGTGGTATGGTCAGGATTTGAACTGAGGACATTTGAATCCAGAGTTCATGCTCTTAACCATCACGCAAAGAATAGAGCTTCCCAGAGAGGAGCCCCAGAGCCTGACTTTCATACCAGGTAGGTCACTAATTCATTTCTGAACTTCTCTGGAGTGCAGGGCTTGTGAGGAGGCAGAGGGAGCAGTGCTGGGGCCTAGACATAGAGAGTGTGGTAGAGGGAGGGACTTCAAGGTCCAGTTTGCCTCTTTCCTTCCCCTCCCTCCCATTTTGGGGTCCCCAGATCCTGACAGCCCGGGAGGAATCCCATGCCAGATCGTCTTCCACTAATTGGCTTAACAAACCACACTTATCTGGGCAAAGCTGGGGCCCAGTGAGTTTAAGATTAGGGAAAGCAGGATTCATGGCTTACTGCTCTCCTGCCCACAGGGTCAGAGGGGACAGGGTTAGGACTTTAATTGGCTTAACAGTGCTGAGTGGCTTAACAGCTCAGAGGGTTGGGAGTGGGAGCTGGGCAGAAGGGGATGAAAACACAGGTTGGTGTCCAGCCCCCAGCCAGCTTCATGTCTGACCAGAGGATCTGTGTGTTCTCTCAGGGATCAATCTGTCTCTGTACCGGGCCATTGCTCTGGGATCCTCTAATGCAGGCAGTGTGGTGGTGTCAGGGATAGAGCCTGGGCTTGGGAATTAGACAAAGGTGGGTTGACACCTCACCTCTCCCCCACTTGCTCAGTGGGTGACCTTCGGCAAGTTACTTGACTTTTCCAAGCCTCACTTTCTTGTCTGATAAATGGGTATATCAACTGTCACCAGAGGGAAGGTTTTGGGGCAAAACAAGATCACATGCCTAGAGCACCTCACATGGGGCCTGCTGGGACATGAAGGGTGCATAGTGTCTGTGAATTCCTTCCCTTGCTCTCCCTCCTCAGAGCCCCATTTTGTGATTAAAATAATGACATGCGTCTTGCAGGGTTGTCTGGGAACAGAAGAAGAAAGGACCTCAATCAATTGTAAGGAGCTGGCCAGAGGTTACAAAGAG
Source organism: Eubalaena glacialis (assembly GCF_028564815.1). Classification (NCBI taxonomy): domain Eukaryota; kingdom Metazoa; phylum Chordata; class Mammalia; order Artiodactyla; family Balaenidae; genus Eubalaena; species Eubalaena glacialis. The sequence goes on from NC_083728.1 coordinate 27,491,831, forward strand.
GATGGGCCCACATATGTTTCCTGTGGTTGACACTATTTTTAAAAACCTTGATTAGTAGTTGAATACTGGCGGAATTCACACACACAAAAAAAATCCCAATTTCCCATTTCTCTTGAGAAATCAAGACTTGACAACACCTGGTCCATGATTTCTTGTGGCACCATCAGCTGGAGCTGGGTGGTAGCTTCAGCTTCTCTAGGACACTGCTTGCCGCATACTGTCCCCTTGTCTGACACCCATGTACTGACACAGTCTGTGTTACTAGCGCCTCAAAGTATTCAAGCTTTTGATTCAGCATTGTGCAAGCATAAGGAGTTGAAAGATATCTTTATGATTCAAATTAATTTATTCAGATCTGGGGGCGTGGGATCAGCAGGTGAATGAATGGCCAGTCCCTCAGCTTTGATCATGCAGGTCTCACACACACGTCTCCTTCCTCATTACCCTGGGTTCCACCCCTCAGAACATCTGCACCAAGTCCCGCTGAACAGTGAACCTGTTCTTTGTGGGAACCTCATGTTTGCTTACCACATTGCTTAGTTTCTAGGAATACCAACTCTGGTGGCTTCTTGTCTGGATTTCTCTCCATTTAGCCAGACTCTCAGCCATTTTTGAATCCAAAGCTTTTGGGACAGGGGCCCAGAGGTTTAGCTCTGATATAGACCCAGAGTCAGAATTCCAGAAAAGGGAAGGCTCTTAAGGTCATCAAATCTATTATTCTCATTTTACATACAGGGAAACTGAGGCCCAGAGTTGGGAAGAGCCTTGCCCAAAGTCACCTAGCCAGCTAGTTACAAACCTGGATGAAGTCTCCTGATCCCACCCTACCCCCAATCCAGCACTTTCCTGACAATATACACGGTCTCCCCATCCTTATCCACATAGTTCAACTCCCTCCCCCTCCTTTCCCACTCTTATCTCAGTCCAGCAGAAGCCCTGACTTTCTATCATCCTGGAATCTTGGTATCTCAGACTCGTAATTCTTTGAGCTTGGAGGACACTTTAGTGGCAGAATTTCAGGGGAGATAAATTGAACTTGGGCTTTGAAGGTAGAGAGTCTTGAGTCCCAGGGCTTTTACTCCCTAGCCATGTGACCTTGGGCAAGGATGTCCCTTTTCTGAGCCTCCACTCCCTCATCTGTTAAGCAGGAATGATAATACAACCACACTGCAGGATTATTAGGAGGGATACAGGAGATGAAGCAGGTAAAAAGGCAATCAGTAGTCTGGCACAAAGTGAATGCTTAATGAAACAATTGTTACAGAACTGTAAATTAGGGCTCTCATGCCCCTAATGCCTAAGTGAAAGAGTCCAGATGTGATCAAAGAGAATGGAACCAGACAAACTGAAGCATATATACCCTGTCTAAACTGTTCCAGGCCTGATATTGCTAGATGCATTTTTTTTTTTCAAGAGAAGCTAAGATTTTGGATTTTTGAAATACTGTGCAAGCCAGACAAAACACTTCCGTAGGCCAGGTTCAACCTAAGAGCCATTAATTTGTCATCCCTGCAAAATCATCTCATCCCAAGCCCCTCATTTTACGAATAGGGTAGAGTAGAAATCGCTAGCCCTTTTATCTAAGAAACCATGGAGTTCAATGGACCCTCAGCCATCTGCAGCCACTCCCCTGAGACCCCCACCTCCACCCCATGGTCATTTTTTGCTCTGTTTGAGGGAAATTCAGTTTATGTTCAAGAAAGAAGTATGCATTTCTTGTAAGTAGATTCTGAAAATGGGAGAAGGGGGTTTTGAGGTAGCCAGTGAGTCAAGGGGCAGCTGGCCCATTTTAGGCTGAAGGGAAAGGGGGATGAAGATTTGGTTACCAAGAATAGGAAGTTACCATTTCAGAATCTAAAAATATCTTTCACCATCTGTCCACTCGGGCACAGAATGATAAATGCAGATTAGTTCCTGGATGTAGACATGAATATTTTTTGTGTCAAGCTAATAATAATAACACCACCTAGTGTGGATAGAGCTCCTCCCACCTTTCCCCCCAGGGCAAGCTAAATGGAATATATACATCATCTAGGCAAGGCATAGATGGGGAAACCAAGTCAGAGAGAGATTTGGCAACACAACAAGGGTGACACAGCAAGTGAGCAGCTGGGACAAACCCTGGGAGTCCTCTTTCCAACCCTCAGCTCAGAACTGCATCTTCTGAGTTAAGCAGAACGTGTTAACAAGTAGCAGAATAAATGTAACAACAGCAATAATCACCATTTACTCCACAGTGACTTTGACTCTTTCCATGTTTTCCCCACAGGTATGATAATCTATTGCATTCCTAAAATATGTTACAGTCTGCAGGGCCTTTACCAAGACCTCCTCTCACCTGACCATCCCAATAGGTAAGAAAATGTAATGTAGATCAATGAGATGAGAAGAGTAGGGAATCGCCCTCTCTTCACAGGTGAGGAAACTGAGGCTTGGAGGGAGGAGGAGTTTGTGTAAGATCAAATAGCAGACAAGTTCATTCTGTCAGTGCACAGTAGAGCCTAAGCTACTAGAGCAATACAGACTCAAGGGGAACCCTAGGTTCAGAATTCCCCCTGTCTCCAGTTAACTCAGCTCAGCTCAGCAGCCACCCTCAGTCCTGGCAGAGGAAGAAGCCTAGAATTGGGCTGCTTGTACAAAGCTTCGGTTTTGTCTTACTGTCCTGAGATGAAAGGACAGATAGTGGCTATCTAATCTCAGATTCAAGATCCCATATCCCCATGGCTCTGTTTTGGGGGGGGGGGGGGCGGCAGGTGCTGCAGAGACACTGGGGAAGTCCTAGGAGGCAGAAGGAGCTAGACATCTTCTCAGCTGGGTCCACCACAACCTTTCCCAAAAGTCCAAAAAGTTTGGGTGGGATATTCATTTAGCTGCCTCGAATTGTTTCTCCTGGGAGGTTGGGAATGGACTGCAGTTCCGAACTGAGAATCTTTGAGAGCAGAGAGGGACTTCTGAGATCTTTCCTAAGCCCAGGCTCAGGCTCAGCACTCAGGCAGAGAAGAGTGGGACAGGGCTGGATGGAGCCCTGGGGCCCTGTTCCAACCTTCACATTCATCTCCATCGGCCCTGGGCCCTCCTCATTCACACACCCCTGAGGATCTCTTTCTCTTTCTTCTTGCCCCATTCCCTCTTCCCTCAATAGCCAGATCATAGAGGATGGTACTGAGGTTGGTCAGAGTTAGAGGGCAGAGGTCAGGGAGGAGCTGGCAGAGGAGGAATCAGAGCTGCAATAGGGTGGGGCGGGGCGGAGGTCAGGACAGGAGCGGGCGTGGAGGGTCAGAGAAAGGCTGGGGCGGCAGGCAGCCCCTTACCACCTCCCACTCCTCCAACTCAGTTCTCTCCACCTGAGCTTCTCCTACCTCCAGACCTGGCCGAGCTGCAGGACGTGGACGAGGGTCTGCAGTAGCCAGACGCAGAGGCGGCGGCAGCGGCGGCGGTAGGCGCTGGCCGAGGAGGGCTCAGGTCGAGGGCCCAGATCGGGGCTGCCTTCTTTGGTACGCAAGGCGACGGCGCTGTCCTTGGTGCTGATGACCGGCCCGCCGGCGCCGCTGCCCTTGGTGCTGACTGCGGGTCCCGGGGCCCCAGCGGTCTCCGTGTAGTCGTAGACGAACCAGCGGAAGCTGAGCAGTTGTACGACAAGCGAGGGCAGGATCACAAACAGCAACGTGAGGCCGAAGTAGGTGCGCTGACCCTGCAGGTAGTAGGAGGCCGCCAGCCACAGGTCCGTGGCGCCGTCGGAGAAGAACACGAGCAGCGCGCACAGCACCCAGCAGCAGTCCCGCAGCTCGTAGCGCGGCCCCGGGCCTCCCGCCCCGGTTACCCCGGGGTCCCCGGCTGCCGCCGCCGCCTCCCCGCGCCCACCCGCACCGCCCCGAGCTCCTCCGGCCGCCCCCTCCGGCCCCGGGCCGGCCGCGGCCACCGCTCCATCCGACTTCGCGGCCATGTTGGCGGAGCAGGAGGCGGGGAGCGACTTCCGGGCGGCGGAGGGGGGTGGGGTGCGGAGTGGGAAGGACCCTGTGCGGGCGGCTCCCGCCTCCTCCTCTTCCTCCTCTTCTTCTTTCTCCTCCCCTACACTTCAATTATTCATTCCCCTCGGCGCCGCCCCCGCCTTTCCCCCACCGCGCCTGGGCTGTGGCCGGATGGGGGCAGCCCTCCAGGGAATGGAGAGGGGGAGGGGAGGGGAGAGCATCCCAGGTCACCCTCCCCTTCCTTCCTCAGAGGCGTGGGGCTCCAGCCACATGCTTTCTGCCTCTAAGTCCCCCACCTCACTCCACTTCCTTCTTTCCTCTTTTCTTCACCATCCCTCTCTCCATCCTCTCCTCTTCCATTTATCTCCTCTGTTTACCTTCAGTGGTCTGGGTCTGAGAAGAGTAGGGGACCAGGGACTTGAAAGTAAGGGGCTTCTTAGGCAGGCACCCCACTAGACCATCACTCCATGCTAACACCCCACTTCCTAGTTTCCAAAGTGTTCACGTATTGTTCCATCCCTTTCTTTGATCTTGAGAGGTCTCTTTTCTTATTGTCTTTTTCGTATTTAAGCTGAGTAAACTGCAGCTCTGAGAGTTGCTGTCTCTTCCCACTCTCCCCTTTCCCTCCCTCAGGGACTGCCTTCATCTGGCCACAGCCCTAGTCGAACAGAGGCTGGGAAGGGGGCAACATCAGAGGGAAAAGGATGAGAGGAAACACCAAGTGGAGGAAAGAGCAAGTGCAAAGGCCTGGAGGCCTGAGACCGGAGGGCATGTTTTCAAGGAAGTCTGGATCACAGATCCAAGGAGGTGGAAAGCTAGGAAAGTTGGGGCTGGAGAGTTCCAAGGGATGCGATCCTAAAGAGCCAGAAGCAATGGGGAACCACTGCAGAATTTGAGCAGGGAAGTAATGTGATCAAATCAGGATTTGGAAAAAAGACCTGCAGCCAGAGGAGAGAAGTGCTTACAGGGAAGCAGTGTGGGGATGGAGAGACCAGAGAGAGAGAGAGTGATAACAGTAATCCATGAGAGGGGTAAGGTCCCTCATATGTCCTGGATATCCCTAGTTCACCACCCCACTTCACCCTGCTTTGCTCAGATTGGATGTACCAGGGCATTTATGATACAAGCACATATGTAGCAGTTTCTCTCTGCTCAGAATCATTCTAAGCACTGTATATTTACTAACTCTTTATCCTTACAATTTGTGAGGTAGTTTATGTTTCCCTCCCATTTTACAGATGAAGAAAATGAGTCACAGAGAAGTTTATTTATTTGTTTGGAATCACACAGTAAGTGCTAGCGTCAAATTCAAACCCATCATCTGGTTCCAGAATAAGCTTTTCTACCTTCCAAAGGGAGGATGGGAATTAGGTGAGAAAGGGAGGAGAGAAGAGGGGAGGAAGGGAGGTTTGAGGACCACCCTGCTTCAGAGTGGCAAGGAAGGAAAGATGAAGGGAGACAGCTGCCCTGGGTCAGGAAGGAGCAGCCATTTGCAGTCCTTCAGCCCAACATCCCTTTCATGTCCAGGGACTGTTCTGGTCCCAGCAATGCTCAGGAGTTGGAGTGCCAGCTGTTGTCCAAGGCTGAAAATGGAGGACGAAGAGTTAGGGATTAAGGGAGTTTTCCAAGCTGGATACAAAGCTGACAGTCTTTATCCACAGGCATGTGTAGACTGGTGGGAGTTTTTGTGGGTTGGGCTGGAGGGGAGTCCGAATCCCAATGTGATTAAGCAGGAGAAGTGTCTCTTCCTTTCTTTCTCCTCTACAGCCCTAGGCAGGGAGACTCATGTAGTGCATGGAGCCCTGAGCAGAGGGAAGATCTGACCCCAGATCCCCGTATGGCCCTGGGCCAGTTCTGCATGTGTATGGATAGGGCCTGACAGAGTTAGGTTCTCACCTTCGGGCCCCACCCAATGGAGGCAGCCCCTCTACCTCCCATGCCTCTCCACATCCCAGGATCAGCCTGTTCAAACAGGCAGTAGAAGACACACTTTTATGTATGAGACTCTAGAGCCAGGAAACCTGGGTTCAAAACCTACTCACTCCTTCCTGGCTCTATGACCTTGGGCAAGTCACTCAATTTCTCTTAGCTTCAGAAAAGAAAGTAAAATGGCGAGCTTGGGGGATAACCAGTGCCTTCCTCCTAGGGCTGTGGTGAAAATTAATGCTAATCATTAGCTGAGGTGATGCCTCCCTCAGGAAGCCCTCTTGGATCTCCTACCCAGCTGTGCCCTGCTCCCTATCCCTCAGAGAAATCTCCGTGACCCTCCCCTATTAGGAGCTTCCATGACACTTTAGTCTTTTCCTTCTTAACATCAATACATTGGCAATTTATCTTTTTAAGTTTGCCTGTTTGGAATTGTCTGGGAGTTCCATGAGAGATGGAACAATTCATCCATTTTCTTCACTGACAAATCGCCGAGTGCCCAGTGCTGTGCTTGGCACTCAATAGATATTCTATAAAAATCACTGAATGAATGAATGAATGAATGAATGAATGAATGAATAAGTGATCAGCCCTATGAAATAGGTTCTGCTATTCTCCTCATTTTATAAACAAAGTAACTTATTTGGAAAAGGGCAGCGACTTGTGTAACTATGAAACCCTTCTGTGTGTCAGGAGCTGTGCTAAGAAATTTACTGATATTACCACATGTTATCCTCAAACTAGCCTTTTTTTGGGGGGTGAGGAAACTGGGACTCAGGGAGGTGCTGTCATTTACCCGAGACCATTAGTTAGGAAGTAGCAGAGTTGGCATTCGAGAACTCTAGTTCAGGCAACTGGAGGAGTGACACTGAGGAAGGAACTGATGGCGTGCCTGAGTGGGTCAGGTGGGAGAGACCCACTTGTCACTGGTGCTGTAGAGGGGACTCTGCCCTGAGCAAGTTTGGACCAGTGTGTTCTGAGTGGCCTGAGATCAGAGATCAGAGATTCAGACTAAGACCGATGAGGAAGTACAGGGGTGGTGTTCCACTGGGGCCAGGGGCAGAATAACTTGGGCAAAGGCTCTGCAGTGGGACTGAGCCAGGCTCATTCAAGGGCTAAGATGAGGCTGGGTCTGGCTGATGTGGAGGCAGAAGGTGGACCACAGCTGGTCAGAAGTGGATAGGTCCTTTGAGATCTCATCTAGTTCCCTGAGCTCTTCTTTCATTTTACAAACAGGGACACTGAGGTCCAGAGAGAAGTATACCTAGCAAGTGGCAGAAGCAAATCTGGGAGCTTTTCCTTAGTGCCCAAGGACATGGCCTCTGGGCTTTGTTGGGATTCACTCTTGGGAACAGCCTTCATCACATTTCCTCAATTAGCCAAGAGCTTAATCCGTGCCTACCACACCCTCTGCTTGGACCAGTTTCTAATACTATTCCTTTAGTCCTGTGCAAACTGTGCACAAGATAATTGACACAGCATTGTTTATAACAAGAAAAATTGGGAACGACCCACATGCCCATCAGTAGGGGACTGGCTAAATAAATCACGGACTTCCTGACAACGGAATGGCATGTGGCAGTAAAGGAGGTGATGAAGCACTCTGTCTCCTAATACAGAGAGGCAGCCGTATGGAAAAGCAAGGGACAGAACAGGTGAAAAGTGGGACTAATAATCTATATTTGTATTTGTTTGCATATGCATAAAGAAACTTTGGAAGTCTACATAAGGAAATGAGATTACTGGGGAGCACTGGGCAGAAGGGAAACAGGTTGGGAGGGAGACTTTATTATATGCCTGTTTATAATTTTTTGAATCATGTGAATGTATTTACCTATTAATAAATTGAAATAATAACGGGGACAGGTGCTACTCAGCTACTGCTGAGTGTTGTCATATGGGAATAGGCAGTCAGTATGGTCAGATTTTCCAATTACTCAAGAGACGCCAGAAATCCAGATTTTATTGTAAAATCTCTTGATTTTTAAACCTTGGCTCCATTTTCTCTCAAACACTTTTCAGGCCAAATAAATAGGTCAGTGGGTCAGATGTGGCCTGAGGGCCACCAGTTTTCAGCCTCGGCTCTAACGGCCTTCCGCTTCCAGGCCGGAGTTCTCAGCACCCCAGGTCTCTGCCCCACTGTGGGCAGCTGCAGACGGAAGCAGAAAAGTGTCTTGTCCTGCCCCCTTCCTGGCACCCTCCAACCCTTGCCCCTTGGGGCTGTGATATTTGGGGCTTTTAACTCAAGACCTGCAAGGCAGAGAGAGGTTATGAACGCTCAGATAAATCCTTCCCCCGGGGCCCTGCAGGCATCAAGGCACAGCTGTCTCCTGCTGCCCACCCATCTGTCCCTGGGAAGTGGGGACAGAAGTGGGGGTGGGCAGGAGTCTCCACTCTGAGCCTCAGATCACTGGGCTCTGTCCAGACTCGGCATCCAAGAGACTGTGAGAAAAGAAAAACAGGGGCTTGGCTGCACCTAGTTGGTGTGTGCTGAGGTAATTCAACCAAATTACAAAATGCCAGAGCTAGAAACGCCCTAAGGGACCATCTCATCCAACCCCCTCGTTGTGCAGCTGGGAAGACTGACCTCTGCTCCCCAACACCCCGCCCCAGACCATAGCCTTTTTTTTTTTTTTTAAACATCTTTATTGGAGTATAATTGCTTTACAATGGTGTGTTAGTTTCTGCTTTATAACAAAGTGAATCAGTTATACATATACATATATTCCCATATCTCTTCCCTCTTGCATCTCCCTCCCTCCCACCCTCCCTATCCCACCCCTCTAGGTGGTCACAAAGCACCGAGCTGATCTCCCTGTGCTATGCGGCTGCTTCCCACTAGCTATCTATTTTACATTTGGTAGTGTATATATGCCCATGCCACTCTCTCACCCTGTCAGACCATAGCTTTGTCGCTACTCTTCTGGACAACTGGACTGCACCAGCCTCTTCACTGGGCGCCCTGTAGCCTTTCTTCCCCCTCCTATTGTTCAATCTCCACCATTAGCCAGAGGGACTTTTTTAAAAGAAAAATCTGATCAGATCCCATTCTGCTCAGAACCTTCTGACTACTTCCTACTCACTTTGAGCCTGACTCCTCAGCCCTGCCTACAATCTCTCTCCTGCTCTCCTCTCCAACCTCTCATCCTTGCGTCTTTCCCTCACACATTCTGTTCCAGCCACACTCTTTGCTATTCCTTTAACATGCCAACCTTCTCCCTCTCACCCAGCTTTTGTTCCTTCTACTCCCCCAGGTGTTCACAAGCCTCCATCTCTCTCTTCTCTAAAATGTTGCCTCTTCAGAGGGGTTTTTCTCATCATTTCCCCCCTACACTCTGTCCCCTCACCTGCCTTATTTTTCATCCACAGCATTTATCACTACATGATGTTATAATACGTATTTGTTTCTTGTCTAGAGTACAAGATCTGTGGAGGCAACAGTCTTGCCTACATTGTTCACCACTGTGTCCTCAGCACTTAGCAGATTTTGGCACATAGATGCTTAGTGATCCTGAACCAGCTGTGACGTGAAAGGGCACAGTCTACAATTCAGGTGACAGCCAGTCCTGATTCTGCCATTACCTGCTTAGGTGACCTTAAGCAAGTCACGTCGCCTCTCTGGGCCTCAGTTTCCTCATTTGTAAAACAAGGGAATCACAAAGACACCTTCAATTCAACAATCCTGGGATGTCTTCTCTATTCCAACGTCACTTTCTCCTCCATGGAATCTGAAAGTCCTTTAAACAAATGTAATTGTGTTTATTTATTGAATAGTTAATACATTCACATGATTCAAAATTCAAAGGTACAAAGGCAACACATATGTCTTTCCTATCTTGTTCTCCAAGTTCCTCCTTCCCTTAGGTACACAAGTTTCCCCTTTCTTCCTCCCTTCCTCCCTCCCTGCCTCCCTGCCTCCCTTCCTTCCTTTCCTTCTTTATTTCTCCCCTGCCCCCCACTGCTTATCTTTATACTGTCCTTCACCATTCTGAAACAAATCATAGCTTAATTATACACAGTTCTGTGTTGCTTTTTTCACATAACAGCATTTTTGGAGGTTGGTTTATATCAGTGCATAGAGAGCACTCCTGTTCTTTTTTGTGGCATCCCAGTGTTCCATTGCATCGACGTACCATAATCTACTTCACCAATCCCCTAGGTGGTGGGCAATTAGGTTGTCACCAGCCTGTAGCAATACTTCAGTGAATGACTTTGTGGACACACCATTTTGGATACCTGTATAATAAATGGACTTGCTGATTCAATGGTAGGTGTGTTTATAATTTTGATAGATGCCCCCTATAGGGACTATACCAATTTATCCCACACATATCAGCATTGAGTAAAAGTGCTCATAATAGGCCTTTTTAAATGGACTGCAATAAGTCCTCAAGACTCCTTGTATAATAGATGAATAAATTGTTCAACCTTGCTAAGCCTGTTTCCTCGTCAATAAAATGAGTATCCTACTTCATAGAGTGGTGGTAAGGATCAAATGAGATAGTGCATGGGAAGTCCTCAGCATAGTTCTTGGCACATAGTAGGGCCTCTATGAAGGTTCGCATTCCTCCTCTGCTTGATGTTATCATCTGCCCCCAGACTGCGAGCTCTGTGGGAACAAGGACCTTGTCTGTCTTGTTCGGTGCTATAGCACAGCCCTGGCTAATGGAAGGTGTCCAATAATTATTTAGTAAGTGAATGAGTCCACTTTCCAACTTCACTTTGCCCACTAGGCCCTGCATTATGACCTAGCTCCTGCCTGTCCATTCAGCTCATCCCCTACCTCTTTCTCCCCTTCTCCTTGGGATCCAGCCACACTGCCTCCTCCAGGTTCCCTCCTGCCACAGTGCCTTTGCACTTGCTGTTTCCCCTGCCTGAAACAATTTCTTTACCCCACACCCACCCATAACCTCTCCATTTGCTTAGTTTATTTCTACTCATCTGTAGGTCTCAGGTCAAATGTCACTTTCTTAAGAAAGCTTCCTCTACATCTATTCCCTGATTTATATGGGGACACCCCTCTATACAATCTCTTTGGACTCTGAGCTTTTCATTTGAGCCTTATCACAATAGGAATGGTGCCTGAATGAATGTCAATCTTATCCCTGTGACCAAAAGCCCATGAGGCTCAGGACTAGGCCTGTCCTGTTTACCATTGAATCTGCAGAGCCTGGCACAGTGTAGGCACTCAATAACCATGGCCTTGAGTGAATAAGTGAGTGCCAACACCCATTTTACAGAAAGGTTGAGCCACGCATCCCCACCCAAGACTGTGGAAGTCTGGACTCCATGTTCCACTCTGTTTCCAGTGGAAAGAGCAACTTCTGCAATGTTTTGGTTGGTAAAGAAGAAGAGAGAGAGAGATTGGACTCTTAATTCCCTCCAAGGCATGATTATGTCACGGCCTCACTCATTCATTCAGCAGACCTCTCCGGGGACATCATCTGAGGGTTCTGGGTACTCGAGGGGAAGCCCACAGAGCCCCTAGCCTCAGTGGGCTCCCATGTCAGCGAGAAAGCCAAAACCATGGCAAAAATAGGTTTAGTCCAAAACAAGAAAGTGATCGATGCCAGAAGAAAAGGAGGACGACAGTCCTTCTGGAAGACCTGAGGGAGAGCCACCCTCCTGGGGGATCAGGTCGGGAATGGGATGGGGTCTTCTAGGAGGAGGGGCCTTAAGAGAAGAGTAAGCCTCAACAAGTGGAGAAGGAAAGCAAAGGGTACTCCAGGCAGAGGGCACAGCCCAAGCAAAGGCAGAGAGGTGGGCAAGTCATGGAGTGTTTGGGAACTAGGGTTCAAGGAGAGTAGAGGAAGAGGAGGTAGAGAAGAACTCACAGACAAGTATCAGGAGATATGTCCCTGAAGGATCATTGCAGCTCTTCTTATAATCCCCAAAGATGGAAAACAAGTGTCCATCCACAAAAGAATGGGTCAGTAAACATGATACAACCACCACACCGGCAAGCCGCAGAAAGGTGGATAATACCCAATGTTCGGGAGGCTGTGCATCCCTGGTAGGGGCGTAGATGAGTACAGCCATTCTGGAGGGCAATGAGGCGTTGTTCAGGGAAAAAAAGCGTGTGCATGCCCTTCATCAAGGCAACAGCACACTAGGGTGCTCGTTGTGGCACTGTGTGTGTCGATGCGGAGAAGAAGGGAACTCAAGCACCCACAACCAAGGAGGAGGACGTATGAAACGTGGTGGAAGCAGTTACGGGTTCTCTGGACTTTCCAGGAGCAAGGAACTAGAGGTACACAGAGGATGTGGATAGATCCGAGGAACATCGAGATGAGAAAAAAAAAAGTGGGAAATGAACACAATTTGCAGCACAATAATATTATGTGGATTATCCGTATCTACTATCTACTAAAACTAATCATACCCAGCAATCCCACTCCTAGGTATTCACGCCACAGAAATGATACATGTGTGTGTACCCAAAGACATACACGACTGTTCATATCCGCGCTCTTTGTAACAGCCCCAAGCTGGAAACCACCACAGCTCCACCAGCAGCAGAATGGCTTAACTGCTGTGTAGTCCTCTGATGGAGTACACTTCAGCATCGAGAGTAAGTGATCTACGGCCACACCCAACGATAGAGATAGATCCACGAACAAAATGTTGAGCGAAAGAAGTCAGACATAAAAGAGCACACTCTGTGTGATTCCATTTGTATAAAGTTCAAAAACAAGCAAAACCGATGTACGGTGTTGGAAGTCAGAGCAGTGGTTACCTTGGGGTGGTGGATGGGAGGGCTTGGAGGGGATCTTCTGGGGAGGGGAGCTGCTGACATTCTGTTGCTTGATCTGAGTGCTGCGTACCTGGGTGTGTTCAGTTTTTGAACTTTCATAGACTATAGTATACTTAAGATTTGTGCACTCCTGTGTGTGTTATACCTTCATAAGAATTTTTAAAATACATAAACACATAACACAACTACTATGCACTTTTCAAGAAATCACAAATATTTAAGGACATATATCAAACACAGTACAGAGGGTTTCGGTGAGCTCAGAATTGAGTGGGGGTGGGGGGAAAAGGAGAAAAGAATGTAAACAAGAGAGGGTCTTTGAAGACTAACTCATGATCACGTGCTAAGAGCTGAGAGGTGAGATTAATTCAACCGCCTGTACTTTAGTGCATGAAAAATAAATGTAAAACTTAATTTAGGAAACTAGATAAACAAATGAACTCTGGTGCTTATAGACTGTAGAATACTCTGCAGCAGTCAGGGAATAGGAGAGAGATCTAAATATACCCATCAAAGATGTCCAAGAGCAAACAGGCTGCAGAGTGATCATTTGCGTGCAATGCCTTCCATCCCACCTTCCTACCCTGCCACGCACATAATAGTCTTACATATGTTCTCTGGGTTCCTAACTACATCTTTAAATGAACATCGTCACACACCCAAACTGGGACTGTGGAGAGAACTGAGATGGGGGAGGGGTGTCAAGATGGAACTTCAGTCTTCTCTGTAATGTTTTCATTTTCAATAAGAAGAATCTATTCATGGAATTTTACATGAATGGATTTAGTATTAAAGGTAGTAGTAAAGACCAGCTCAGAGAGGCTGCGAATGTTCTGGGCTTGTATTATCTTTGAGGTCACTTTTAAGATTTTTCAAGTCAAGCCTTGGGACCATCTGTTGCCTGATGAAATCGAGGTGCAGGGAGTTAGGACACAGGTCCCCACCTGGCATCCCCATCTGGCTGCATGACCTTGGGAGGATCCCATGCCCTTTTTGGGCCTCAGTGTCCTCATCTGCCCAATGGGAATCAGATTTCTTCCTTCCCTGGGGACGTGGGAGGATGAAGTGAGGGCACGAGGAGAATCACATGAATATAAGGGATTATTCTCTGGGTCAGGCGAAGAGAGGGAGTGGAAGCCTCCCCTCCACCTGCCAAGCCCACAAGGCACAAAGGAAGCAGAGGGAGGAGCTGGGGACCACCCAGGAGAGCAAACAGCCCATCTGTGGGACAAGGGCACGTTGTCAGCAGCTGGGAGGCCTGGCCTGGACCACTCGCAGGCCAGAGCCCATGGGGCAGCCACCCAGGCTGCCCGGAAAATTGGGATATTGAGCCAGCTTCCTGCTACTCCCAACCCCAGTGCAGTCACAGCCCTGTCACCTCTCCAAGCCCCCATCATCACCCTCCCACCCCCAACACACACACACACACACACACACACACACACACACACAGGACCGCACCATACTTGCCCTTTTTAGCCCATCCTCTCTCCACAGCCAGAGAGGTTTCACAAGGTAAAACCCAATCACGTCCCATGCTTGCTCAAGACCCTCCAGTAACTTCGTATTGATCTGGGAACAAAATCCAATCCCCTTACCTTAACAACAAGGCCTGGCATGACCTGCCGCTCCCACCTCCACCTCCAGCATAGGGGTTAAGAGCCTGGCCTCAGAGAGATCTGCCTTGGTTAGAATTCTGGCTCTTTTCCTCATTCATTCGTTCAAAAATGTTTATTGAGCACCTACTGTGGGCCAGGTACTGTTCTAGGTATTGAAGATACATCAGAAACAAATGAGACAAAGATTCCTGCCCTCATGGAACTTCCTTTCTAATGGAGGGAGATTAACAATAAATATTAAATTTATTAGATTAAATAGATTAAATAGCATGCTGGAAAGTGACAAAAGCTGTAAAAAAAAAAAAGTAGAGCAGAGGAAGTTGATCAGGAGTACTGGGGGGGTGGGGGTTTTATTTTTAAATAGAATGGTCAGGGTCGGCCTCACTGAGAAGGTGAAATTTAAGCAAAGACTTTTAGGAGCTGAGGGAGGGAGACAAGAGGACACCAAGGGAAAGTACAGGTGGAGGGAGCAGCCAGTGCAAAGGCCCTGAGGTGGAACTGCTCCTGGCTGGTTTGAGGAGCAGCAAGGTGCTGGGGAGAGAGGTGGGAGATGCTCAGAGAGGTAGGGCAGGTCATGTAGGGCCTTGTGGGCCTTGGTGAGGAGTTTGGCTTTTACTGAGTGAGATGGGAGCGTTGGAGGGTTCTGACCATAAGGGAGTGGGGGAGGCAGGACAGGGAAGGAGAGGAAGCCAAGTAGCGCTTGCGAATGTCGTGTGGGTGGCTGCTTCAGCCTGACTCCATGTGGGAACTCTGGAGCATAAGTTACACCTCAGAGTTATCCACCCACACCCCTGCCAGCATCCCACGCAAAGAAGGTGGGCTTTCATAACCCTGAAATGATGAGCTACAGCTTGGAGGAAGGGTGGGTCCCCCCAGAAGGCTCCAGCAGCCTGAGAGCAGTCCTCCCGAAGGAGAGAAGTAGGTGCTGGTCACTGAACACTTACCCAAGGCGGGGGGGGCGCACAGAAACAGTCAAAGGAGGTCCAAGGGGAAGGGGTGCAGCATCGTTCTTATTGCCTCCAGTCCCCAAACACCAAAACCCCAGTAGTTACAGCCCTTTTGGCCTGGGGCGGTGGGTGGCTAAAGATGGGGCATACCCCAGTGTGACTAGGTAGAATTTTCTGGTTAGGAAAGACCTAGGGTCCACCTCCACCTGAGCTGCAGAGGGTTTCATGCCCTGCAATGTCCCGATAACGTGGCAGTCCAGCCATATACACCTTATGGGATGGGGAGCTAGTTACCCTTGGGTTAGATCTGTTCACTTTTGGATACTTTGGGTTTTAGAAAGTTCTGCTTCATGTTAAGCCCATGGCTGAGCACCGACTGTATGCCAGGCACCATCCTAGGTCCTGGAGACACAGCAGCAAACATGACAGGCAAGGTCCCTGCCCTGAGGAACTCTCAACTGGAGAGGGAGATGATTAGAGAAAAAGATGGTGTGGTAAGTGCAGAGGTGGTGGTAACCCAGGAAGCTGTGGGGGCCCCGAGAGGACTCTTGACCTTTGGGAGGAGGTGACACCAAGCTGATAAGTGGGGGACATGTAGTAGTTATACAGGTACAAAGTTTGGGAGAAAACGAATCCAGGCTGATGGAAGAGTGTGTGCAAAGGCCCGGAGAATCCCACCAGTGTTCACTATCTCCATTGCTACCCTCTGTCCAGCAACTATCCTCTCCTGCCTGGATGATTTTAACAGTCTCCTCGTGGGTCTCCCACAGAGAGGCAAAGAAGCTGGGGCAGGCAGCCACTAGCTCCTTCCTCTTCTTTGCTGAGGGCCACTCCTGTGGATGTTAACTCACCTGCATTCCCCACTCAACCTGCATCTGTGAGCAGGGAGAAACAGGAAGCCACAGGCCTGTGCTGCAGTACTTGCTGGCCACCTCCAGGGAGGGCCTGGCCATGTGGGCGGGGCACCTATAGCCCCATCTATAGGCCCACAGGCTCCATGCCTCCTTCCCCTTTCTGACATCACTTCCTACTCTGCCCGCCCCCCACCTTCCCCCCACATTCTGTTCCACCTACACTGGCTTTGCTGTCCTTCCAACTTGCCAAACGAAGGCTCATCTCAGGGCCTTTGTATCTGCTGTTCCCTCTGCCTGGAATGCTCATCCCCCAGATGCCCGCGTGGCTCACCCGCTCACCTCCTCCACATCTCTGCACAAATGCCACCTCTTCAGAGAAGCCCTCCCTGACCACCTTATCTCAAATCGCCCCTGGTTCATTCCCTCTCCATCTTGCCCTGCAGTGTGCTCCATAGCACTTATCACCCACCACCGGACATATGACATAGCTGCTTGTTCACGTGTTTATTGTCTGTC
This sequence comes from Eubalaena glacialis, assembly GCF_028564815.1. Classification (NCBI taxonomy): domain Eukaryota; kingdom Metazoa; phylum Chordata; class Mammalia; order Artiodactyla; family Balaenidae; genus Eubalaena; species Eubalaena glacialis. Next base: position 27,508,415 of record NC_083728.1, read on the forward strand.
TCTCCCACCAGACTGAAAGCTTTCTGAGGGCAAGGACCATGTCTGGTTTTGCTCACGGTGAAATCCCTATAACAGGGCCAGGGCAGTCAATAAATATTTGTGAAATAGATGGTTCTGAAACATAAGTGATTCTGAAACAGGAGCCTTTCCAGGTCTGACTGTCCCAAAGTCTTAGATATGACCTCCCTCCCCAACATTGCCAGTGGCCAGGGGTGTCCTCTGGGGGCCAGTCACAGCCAAGAAGCTGCCAATTTGGGAGACTTCCTCAACCCTTCCCCACCCAGGCCCATCTGTCAGGGGTCAGGGGTCAGCCTGGTCCAGCCCTCTTTGAGCCCCAAGATGGAGGAGACCCAGTCCTGGGGTCCAGGCCCCACAGATGCCTGGTGAGGCCTGTTTCTCCTTTGGCAAATGTTCCCCCTTCCTTCACAGGGCCTGCGTCTGCGTTTCTGAACCAGAAGGTGTTTACACAAAACATCCTGGGTTTGGCGACAAATTCACCCTCAATGAGGAATCCTTAATGAATCTCCTTCTTTCCCCATGACAGGTGGCTGCAGGGAAAACTAGCTCTCCCTCTGGCAGTTGAAGGAAGCCAATGGCCAGGCAAAGACGGGGTGCTACTGCGACTTCTGGGGCCACGATTTAGGGGAGGGCCTTTTTTCAGGGTCCAGAGACAGCTGCGGTCTGGCTTGCTGTGTGACAGGGCATTGCCCTTTTCCTGGCCTCAGTCTGCAACTGTGAAGTGTGTAATAACCCATCCACACAAAGGTTGCTGTGAAATTCAAGTAAGGCAAGGGGTGTGAAAGGGCTTGGTTACAGTGGCCAAAAGGAGAGAAATAAAAGCTGGCCTCAGGGAAACAAGAGGTCAGAGCTCTAGTACTGGGTCTGCTCTTGACTTTTTAAAGTCCTCGCCACTCTCTCAACCTTGGTTTTTGCAGCTGTACAATGAGGTATTGGGCTTGAAGATCTCTAGGGAACCCTCTGGTTCTGAAGGGCCGCCAGTTTCCACCTGCCTGCCTTGTCTTGGAGGTCTTCCCAGATCCTACAGCCCACACCAATTCACTTTCCAGCACTTACACAACTTTCTTCTGAGCTGGCACTTCATCGCTCACTGCCCATGGTTTTCCAGCCCCTTCCTTGGGTCTAGGTCAGCTATTCCGGACATTGGGCCTAACACAGGGGCTCAATGAACGTGGGGGTCAAACTGAATTTAAAAAGATTCCTGCCTCCTTCCAACCCTGAGGAAAGACAATGAGGGGGATCTTAATTCACTCTCATTTTATAAACTGGAACCTGAAGGTGTCAGAGGTTAATATAAGTCACACTGCCACATGGGCCTCCTTGGTGTTCCTCAGGCAGGGGAAGAATGATTTGATTTCTCCAAAGCACTATCACTGCCTGCCATAGTATATAATTATTTGTTTTGTCATTAATTGTCGATGTTTCCCGCTAGATGAAGTTGCACGAGGGCAGGGACTTTGTTTTGTTCACTGCTGCACCCTCAGCCCCTAAAACTGCCTGGCACACGGGAGGGGCTCAAGAACTGTATGAAAGGGAGAGGTTGAAAGGTTTGGGCCTGCAGGGGGCGCTTCAGCCCCGCAGGGGGCGCTTCACCCCGCCCCCAAAGCTAGGCCCCGCCTCTCGCGTCTGGCCGCCGCGCGTGCGTTGGAGCCTGCGCGCCACCGTTCTTCTTTCAATTGCGCATGCGCGCCGGAAGCTCTGTCAGATCGGCGCGTGCGCGGACCGAGCTGCAGCGGAGGTAGAGCGGAGGTGGATACGAATCGCGGCCGAGCCGAGTCGGAGCTGGTGAACACCATGCTGTCGCCGGAGGCGGAGCGGGTGCTTCGGTACCTCGTGGAGGTGGAGGAGCTCGCCGAGGAGGTGCTGGCGGACAAACGGCAGGTAGGAGGCCCGTCCGCGGGACTGGGGCCCGGGTTTGGCCTGACGGCGAGCGCCTAGGAAAACGCGCGTGGTCTGGAACTGGCTCCAGCTCGGGCTCTCCGTGAGTTGACCTAGGCTTGTGGGCCAAGGGCTGTGACGACAGACCGGGCGGTTGTGAGATCACGTGGGTCAAATGCGTGGCACGGCACCTTGCTTCACTCTTTTATTTAGCATATATTAAGTGAGCGCCTGTTTGTGCCAGGCCTTTCCTCTCTCGCCAACTTTTCTCTGCCTCTTGCCCTGCCTTCTGGATGCGACCCATTACCCCTTTGGGCGTTTGGTTGACCTGAACCCCTTTTTCAAAATGCAGTTCTTGGGCCACCTCACCGACCTGGGCTGCACCGCCCCAGTCCAGGCCCTGAGTGGAGAAGAGGAACAGAAAAGAGCCCTGAGTGGTCTAGTGATTGCGCAGGAGTGGGGACGTGGTAGGAGCGTGGGGCCTTGGCCGTGGAGGGCCATGTAGACCTGCACAGGGAGTTTGGGTCTGGTTTTAATGGAAATGCCAAGGGTTTTAAGGGAGTTCGTGGTGGGAAAAGATGCTCAACATCACTAATTATTAGGGAAATGCAAATCAAAACTACAATGAGGTATCACCTCACACCAGTTGGAATGGCAATCATCAAAAAATCCACAAAAAAAAAATGCTGGAGAGGGTGTGGAGAAAAGGGAACCCTCTTGCACTGTTGGTGGGAATGTAAACTGATACAGCCACTGTGGAGAACAGTATGGAGGTTCCTTAAAAAAACTAAAAATAGAACTACCATATGACCCAGCAGTCCTGCTACTGGGCATATACCCTGAGAAAACCATAATTCAGAAAGTCACATGTACCCCAGTGTTCATTGCAGCACTATTTACAATAGCCAGGACATGGAAACAACCTAAATGTGTCTATCGACAGGTGACTGGATAAAGATGTGAGATATATCCATATATATATCCATATATATAATGGAATATTACTCAGCCATAAAAAGGAATGAAATTGGGTCATTTGTAGAGATGTGGATGGACCTAGAGTCTGTCATACTGGGTGAAGTAAGTCAGAAAGAGAAAAACAAATATCGTATATTAACACATATATGTGGAATCTAGAAAAATGGTACAGATGAACCTATTTGCAGGACAGGAATAGAGACACAGATGTAGAGAATGGATGTGTGGACACGGGGGTGAAGGGGAGGGTGGGATGAATTGGGAGATTAGGTTTGACATAAATACACTACCATGTGTAAAATAAATAGCTAGTGGGAGCCTGCTGTATAGCACAGGGAGCTCAGCTCGGTGCTCTGTGATGACCTAGATGGGTGGGATCGGGGATTGGGGAGGGAGGTCCAAGAGGGAGGGGATATATGTATACATAATAGCTGATTCACTTCATCGTACAGCAGAAACTAACACAGCATTATAAAGCAATTATACTCCAAATAAATAAATAACAAAAAATTAAAAAAAACAGTAACCTATGTAGTGGGTCCTGTTCCTGTCTCCGTTTTTCAGAGAGGTGAAATCACATAGCTCATAGTGGACAGCAGGATTCAAACCTGGGTATTCAGCTTCAGAGCCAGTGCTGTCAGGCAGTATGCTGTACTGCCTGCTTACTCCCTTTGTAGCTGTTGGGCTGTTACCACCATCTCAGTGCCAACACCTCTGCTGTTCTGATCTAATATTGTTGGGTTTTTCATGATACTAGGTCAGAATCAACTGGAGGAGCTTGTCCAGGGAGTGGTTTGCACTCTCCTAGTGATTCTGAAATGCCTTAAAGCTTGAGAACTAGTGCTTCAGTGGATAATAAAAATAAAAATTACCTATTTAGTCATTAAACGTTTCCCCAGCACCTCCTCTTGGGGGAAGACACCTGGACAAAGCATTGTTTTTAAGGAGCTGGAAGCTGAGTGGGGGAAGAAATACCTTCACACATCAGTCCATTTTAGGCAGGACATTGGAATTAACCTAGGAATGATGCCTTGTCTCTGTTAGGTTTTAATAGCCCTGGTCTGTTGGGAGTACAGGCTGGGGTAAGAAGTAGCTGAGTTCCTTCCTGCCCCCGTGCTTTTCAGATTGTGGACCTGGATACCAAAAGGAATCGGAACCGGGAGGGCCTGAGGGCCCTGCAGAAGGATCTCAGCCTCTCTGGTAAGCCTAGACCTCCTCGCTGCAGCCCAGGAGGCCTGTTCCGTTTTCCTTCTAAGGCCTTTGACTTGTCCCTGATAGAGACTGGGCAGGAGGCCACAGGCATGTAGCACAGCCCGTGGAGATGGGGGAGACGGTATTGCAGGTCTGACATAGACTGTGGCTCAGGGTTTCAGCAGCTACTCTGCTTTAGTTTTCTCTATGATACTTCCTCAGTAACAGGTTGTTAGCTGCCAGCTTATCAGTGATGGCACTGGGAAAGTGCTGGGGGGTATAAAAACCCCCAGCACTTGAAAATTGTGAATTGAAAATTCACAATTTGAAAATTGTGAGAAAGCTGAAGAAGGAATTGGACATGGGGTAGGTTTTGGAGAAGGGGATAGTGGCTCTTTAGATGAGGCCAAGTGGTTGTGACAGAGTAAGGAGCAGGGGAGGGGTGTGTGATGAGGCTGAAGAGGTGGGCAGAGGCCAGGCCATAATGAAGGGCCTTGAGGGCCAAGGGTTTAAAGTGCACTGGGAAGCCTAAAACCTTCCAGTTTCTTCTCGTCTCACCAGAGTAAAATCCGGAGTCCTGCAAGACCCCATGGAATCCGGACTTCCTTGAACTCTCCCACATCATCTCCTCTGCTCTCCCCCTTACTCATCGGCTCCACCCTCGCTGGTCTCCTTGCTGTTCCTAACGCCCCGGCACATTACTGATCTTTGCTGTTCCTGGTTCCTCTGCCTGGCTTGCTCTTTCCCCAGGTGTCTGCAGGGCTTACACCCTCACTTTCTTTGGGTCTCTGCCCAAATGGCACATAATCAGTGAGGCCATACCAGACTGCCTGGTATAAATGACAAACTCCTTCCCTACTTTGGCATTCTCCATCTCTCTTACCCTGCTTTAGTTTTCTCTACGATATTTTTCAGGGTCTGACAAATCATATCTTTGTTTATTATCTTTACTTTTTTGTTTATTCCCTCTCCTCCACTATAACGTAAGCTATAAGAGCAGGAACTTTGTCCTGTTCTGCTGTGTTCTCAGCATCTAAAACAATGCCTGGCATAAAAATATTTGTTGAAGGAATGACTGTTTGCCATTTCAGAAGACGTGATGGTTTGCTTTGGGAACATGTTTATCAGGATGCCTCACCGTGAGACGAAGGAAATGATTGAGAAAGGTAAGGCCTCCTGGGCAGGGGTCAGGAACAGGTCCCCCCGCACCCCCCAGCCTTGGTCTTAACCCAGAACCGAGAGTCAGGCTTTCTTTGGGCAGCAGCTTGATGAGAGGCGGCTGTGTGCATGTTAATCCCTGCTCTGCCACTGAGTTATTTCCTCATCTCTAAAAGGGGGACACTTCTACGTAGCACAGTTGTTGTGAAGTTGAGCTAAAACAGGACGCGTGCCTAGTACAGTGCTTGTTTATCAGTGAGGAATGAGTTGGACTGCAAATAACAGAAATCCAGCAAATTGAGGGTTAAGGAAATAGAGTTCTGTTTTTCTTATGTAAGAAGTTGTCCAGAGATGGGCAGTACAGGACTGGCACAGCTGTTCAGCAGTGTCATCTTAACATATTCTCATGGTTATTGTGTCATCATTGAAGGCCTCATGTTTGAGTGCCAGGCTGGAGAAAAGGCAGAGGGTTTTCTCCATATATGGCCTTGCCTTCTATTTTGCAAATAAGGCCGTCCGCCTCAGGGACTTCTGCTGATACCTCATTTGCCAGATTTAAGGCACATGCCCAGACATAGCTGCCAGGGAGCCTGGCAGAGGAGCTCTTATTTTTCACATCCCCTGCAACAGCAAGTGGGTTGAAAATGGACGTTTGGGAAGAGTGAACCTCTAGGGTCTGCCACAGCCTTTATACACAACATATGTTACTCAGATCTCACAACTACGTTCCTGGAGGCTCTTTGGAGGAGCGTCATAAAGGCAAAAGGTCAGGCTACAAATGGGTCCTTGGCTGGGAAAAGGGCAAGTTATGCATGTTTTCTCTTCCGTACCCCTGAAAACATGTGGGCCAGGAGGACCAACAAGGTTGCCTCTGTCCCTGAAAACAGGGTATCTCTATCCCTATTGAAACCGAAATTCTAGCAAAGGAAACTAGGTCAGCTTGGAGGAGAAGCTTGCGGCTGTCTTGTTGAAAAACATACACTAATATCATGGTCATAAAATTAAGAGTCGTCATTTCACTTGGGTGGAGGCTGGAGGCTGCTCAGACTAAGCTTCCAGGGGCATCGCCTGCCTGGGTTCAGGATCCTCAGCTCTCTTAGCCCACAAGTGTGGTCTTGTCTCTGACATAGAGAAGGTCTGTGACATCATCACCTCTGGTTCTCAGGGATGGACACAGGCTAAAGAAGCTTGTGTGAGACTGTGGTTCCTCATTTACAGTGAGAACCGGAACCACTGCCCAGGCCAGAAGGCTCGGCTGGTTAGGGCTTTTACCCATCAGAAAGAGTGAAAGCCTGTGAGGAAGACAGGAATGTCACTCATGAGTGGATGAAAACAGAGCTGGTGGAGTTGGTTGGGTGGCAGCAGGCAGTTGCACTACTTACCGTGCATCTGCCTTTGGGTGCAGCCCGTCCTGTAAGACAGCCTTCTCTTCACAGCCCTGAATTAGGCTAAGCGTGAGCATTAGGCTGAACGTTGACTGTTTGCATATCAGTCACCACAATCCTGCCTTTGTGAAAACCCCTCACCTTGATGAATGTGGGTTTGTGAAATTCCTCAGCCACCTATTTTCCATCCATCTTAGGGTAGGCTGGGTCTAGGTTCTTCTTTTTGTTCTTACATTTGAATTTTCCATAATTTCACTGTGGGAGGGTGACCTAAAATCCTGGCGTTGCCGTCCCCATCCAGTGGCCAGGGTACTTTGCATAATGAAAACAGTTCGGTGAACTGTGAGTCGGGACTGGTGTGCTCAGCCCTGTTTTGGGCTCACTCAGGGGTCGGGGCAGGTCATGTCCCTTCTCTAGCCTTTAGTTTCTTCCTCAGCTGGTCTCCGAAGTCCCCTTTTCCTTCCCACATGCTGAGACCCCTTGCTCTTAAGGGGGCTGGGGAGAGGCTGGCATCCTTAGATCTGTCTATAGTATAACCTCATTTTGTTTACCCATCTCATTTTTTCAGATCAGGAACATCTGGATAAAGAAATAGAGAGGCTCCGGAAACAACTTAAAGTGAAGGTCAATCACCTCTTTGAGGCCCAAGGTATTGGCCTGGGGGCTGGGGGTGGGGCTGGAAACCAGGAGGGGAGACAACCATCAACACGGACTTTGAAGGCAGGGGTGGGAAGCCCCTCCAGGTGGGCAGTGACCCGGGCAGCTGGTGAGTGGCACCGAAGCTGTGGGCAGTGGGCAGGGTTGTCTCGAGCCGCCCAGAGATGGAATGGACGGGAAGTTTGTGGGATCTTATTCCTGTCACAAGTTCTTTTCAGGCACCAGGAATGGCCTGGGATATCTCACATTTATGCCAGGGCATGGTGTCGGGACTGGGATAGCTCTGACTAAGGGTCAGAAGGCCTCAGTCAGGTGGTCCAGGTTAGAGCTGAATTTCTAGGTAAACCAAACCACTCCATATTGGTCACAGTCTGGTGCAAACCTGGAGGTTTCTAGACAGCAGTCATGACTCTGCAGGTTCCTGGTGACTCAGGAGCAGGTGTCGATGCGCATTGTTCAGTGCATTGCAGAATTTGAGGTCCATTTCTGTCAGACCTCAAGGCCAAGTGTTTGGCAGCATGAATGCAGTGTAAGCCCCTTTCCCAGGCCTGACTCCAGGGCCAGTAGGTTGGACAGCAGGAGCCCCGACTCGCTGATGAATTGTCTTCTCTCCCTAGGCAAACCGGAGCTGAAGGGTTTTAACCTGAACCCCCTCAACGAGGATGAGCTTAAAGCTCTCAAGGTCATCTTGAAAGGATGAAATTTAAGAACCAAGTGGCGGACCTAAGACCAGCATCCCCCCTGGGATCATGGAGGACCTAGAACTCTCCAGCCTTGACACCTGCAAGGACAGGATCTACTCTGCAAGGGGACAGTTGTGAGGAATCTGGCCATAGCCCTTGTATGAAGCTTCTTTGTCTGTAGCACTTGGCTATTTTGTGACGGCAGGAGGGAACCCTCAGCCTGCCGGTATCTGCCGGGCCTGACCACTGGGGCTGGGTGGACACAAGGCCCATTGACAGGCCCTGGCAGCCACCAGGAGGTGGGAGGGGGCAGCGCTTGTGGGGGTGTGAGAATGACTGCAACAGGCACTTCTCAACAATGGCCTGCTATTGAAATGGGCCCCGGGCAGGGGGAAGAGTGGGAGCTTCATTCCAGCATTCCTCTCAGAAAGAGAGAGACACATTTTCAAGCAGTGTGTGTAACGGAATTGGAATAAAGCAGGAGGCTCAGAGGACGCTCCTGTCCTGAATGAAGGACAGAATCTTGGTGCTTCATGGCCTGCCATAGGCAGACACGCAGTCCCCCTGCACTGCCTCTATTTGGGCCCATCTTCCTGCTTGCCCCCAGGACGGAGCCCAGAGTAGGTGCTGCGTATCAACCTGCTGCGGCTGCTCTGTAGTCAGGAAGGCCTTGCAGAGTCCTGCATCAGAGGTGGGTGAGGGGCTGCGTCTTACGGTGCTGCCCTTGTGCAGGATGCGCCTCCACCGGCTCTGAAAGCAGGACCCGGGCCAGTGCTGCTTGGAGTTCCCATCTGCCTTCAGGGTCTGCGATCCTGATATGAATGTGCCGTGAGGGATGTCTTTCGTGTGCCTCGAGGGCTCAATAAATGTTACCTACATGAATGAATAGCAGCTTCTAGTCTTCACCTCATTCAGTCCTTAATTGAGGGCATGCCACTCCTTTAGGATACCATCTATGAAGGGGCAGTGGTTCCTCCTTGAAATGATGTCAGGATTAGATAGGCAGTAACAACAGAAGATGGCAGGATGGAGAGGGCACTCCATTTGGTTCCAACCAGGTTATGTGGGGAATCAGGCTGGCATGGCCAGATTCTGTGTTTTCTTCAAGATAATCTAGAAATTTAGATTTTTAGGTTGAATCCTCCGTTTTTTAAATACTGCTAATTCAGAAAATTTTTTACAACTTGGGTGTTGGCCAACAAAACACTTTACATAAGTCAAATTTGGCCCAGACCTATGATTTTGCATCCTCTTGAGTTTTCTTAGTAGAAATTGCTGGGTTTTCCCCATGATAGTCCTAAGAAGTAGGGAGGTGGAATTGGAAACTAAATGTCCACAGTAGATTAAAGAAATTGATAACTCCAAAAAGTGGAATACTATACAGCTGTAATCAAGAATGAAGAAGCTCTGAGCACTGATTTGAAACAAGCTCCAAGATACATTAAAGTGAGAAGCAAGGACAGGTGTCTAATAAGCTCATAATTTGTGTGCAAACAATTATGTGGTTCCTTTGGAATAGAAACTGCATGGTGGGGCACAGGGTGCAAGGGAAGGACATGTTCCCTTTGGTTGATACTGTTTGGTATGACTTTGGTTGATACGGTCTGGTATGACTGCCTGGCTCACAGTTGGTCTCTCTGAACATTGCCACTGCCTGTCTGGCTGAGGGTGGATGCTAGGCCAAAGAAGAGCCAATCAGATTCTTTCTCCTGGAAAGACGTGGAATCCATGCCTAGGGTTGTCTGGGCTTGCCCCAGTCACAGGGATGAGGGAAGTCCCCACACTCTGGAGGCAGGAGGCCCAGAATGGCCTGGCTTCAGGCCTTCCCAAGGCTGGCTGATTCACTTAGATTTCCCAGTGTTTTCCTTTCAAAAGCCCTCCCCCCCCTCCCCTCCCCCCCCTCCCCTTCCGTTTCTTTCCCTCCACAGTCAGATTCTTGAAGCCAAAAGAACTGTCCTGAAGGGGGGAGAGTGATTGATAGAGGGAGCTGACTAGGGTCCCTTGGTAGGTCGCCCTGGAGCAATTAGCCACCAGCCCACTCTTGTTGCAACTTCTCTTCAACCTAGAGGAGGCGTAGGAATGTGGAAAATGCAGACATTCTTACTTGTGCCCAACTCCGCAAGCCATCTCTGCCTGCCAGCCCAAGGCTTTCTGGTCTAAAAAGCTCAGCTCCCAACCTCAAACAGGAAGGCTCAGAGAGGCACCTAGGTCACCCATCTGACTTCGATAAGTGCACCTTTGCAGAGACTGTCTCTAAGTAGGATCTGCCTTCCTGATCCTTACCTTGTCCATGGGTTCCCTGACATGCAGTCAGGGTATTGTAAGGAGGGCAAGATGTATATAAGGCTCAGTCCTTCCCCAGACCGCCAGTAAACACAGTCTAGTAACTGCTTGCTTTGCAAACACAGCTTAAGTTCCATAAACCCTGAACCCTTGCTCCTGGAGGATCTTTTCAACACTGATCCCCTGAGAGACATCAAAGGGTCAAAGCCAGGAAGATTTGGTTGCACCCGACAGCAGCCCCTGAGCCAAGCCTGGAGCCCGAATAAGGACTGTAATCCTTTATTAGATGTGATCTCTGGCGTAGCAGAACTTGCTGCATTTGTCCTCTTCGGGCCTGACCGCCAAGCCAGCCCATCCGTCAAGGTTAAAGTCTATCCAGTCCTGGGGATTGGCTCTCCTGGTGCAGAGATGCCCAGGGTGGGGTGGGGGTGCCAGGCTAGCAAAGCAGCTGCCAGGCCGGAGGGAGGGGGAGGGAGGGGGTGGTGAGTGCTCTGAGGTGCTGCTGTGCTGGAAACTGGGAGCAGGGAGAGGACTGGCGTGGCACCTCCCCGGGTCGCTCTGCTCTGCGCCGGGGATTAGTTGGGAGTTTTCTTCTGACCTTGAAGGGAGCGGAACAGCTGCCTCAGCTGTTTTTTCCGATCATTGACACAGCCTGGAAGGGAAGTGGAGTGTTGCCTGGGATGGGTTGTCCCAAGTAGAGGGGGATTTAAGGGGAGTGGAGGGGCCTGTGCTCCCACTACCTGCGGGAAGAGGGGACAGCAGGAGCCATGCAACCACGGATGGCCTATGGTTTGCATCCTGGCTCCCCTCCTGACTGTCATGGCCCTTAGGCAGGTCATTTACCTCTTTGAGCATCTGTTTTCTCATCTGTAAACCAGGATACCTGCTTTATGGGGTGAATGTAAGGATCATCAAAAGAAGGTAATATTCACTGAGGGCTTACCTCAAACCAGGGACTGCTTCAGGTCCAGAATGTGGACTGACTTGTTGAGCTTTCACGGGACTAACGTGTACGAGAGAAAACTGAGGCTCGGAGAGGTTAAGTAGTTTACTCCAAATCACACAATAAGCAGGACTGAGGGCTGAACCCAGGCTATCAAACTCCAGAGGCCCAGCTCTTAACCACTACCCCACATTGCCTTACCTTCTGGCTTTGCTCTGAAAATGCACTTAAAGCTGGCACAGTGCCTGGCACCTAATTGGTTAAATGTTAGCTTTCTTCCCTTATCCAACCCCATGTGTCAGGCACTTTCATCTAAGAGATGGCTCTTTCCCGCAAGTGGCCCCTACTCTCATGAAAATGTCCCAGGCAGTCCATGCTGAGAGGCTGACATGACCTCCCCTCTCTGAGCACGTTCACAGTGTTCCCTTCCTTTTGCGCTCAGAGCTGATTCTTTTTTTTTTTTTTTTTTAAACATCTTTATTGAAGTATAATTGCTTTACAATGGTGTGTTAGCTTCTGCTTTATAACAAAGTGAATCAGTTATACATATACATATGTTCCCATATCTCTTCCCTCTTGCATCTCCCTCCCTCCCACCCTCCCTATCCCACCCCTCTAGGTGGTCACAAAGCACCAAGCTGATCTCCCTGTGCTATGCGGCTGCTTCCCACTAGCTATCTATTTTACATTTGGTAGTGTATATATGTCCATGACACTCTCTCACCCTGTCAAATCTCACCCCTCCCCCTCCCCATATCCTCAAGTCCATTCTCTAGTAGGTCTCTGTCTTTATTCCCATCTTGCCACTAGGTTCTTCATGACCTTTTTTTTTTTTTTTTCCTTAGATTCCATATATATGTGTTAGCATACTGTATTTCTTTTTCTCTTTCTGACTTACTTCACTCTGTATGACAGACTCTAACTCCATCCACCTCATTACAAACACCTCCATTTCATTTCTTTTTATGGCTGAGTAATATTCCATTGTATATATGTGCCACATCTTCTTTATCCATTCATCCGATGATGGACACCTAGGTTGCTTCCATGTCCTGGCTATTGTAAACAGAGCTGCAATGAATATTTTGGTACATGACTCTTTCTGAATTATGGTTTTCTCAGGGTATATGCCCAGTAGTGGGATTGCTGGGTCGTATGGTAGTTCTATTTTTAGTTTTTTAAGGAACCTCCATACTGTTCTCCATAGTGGCTGTATCAGTTTACATTCCCATCAACAGTGCAGGAGGGTTCCCTTTTCTCCACACCCTCTCCAGCATTTATTGTTTCTAGATTTTTTGATGATGGCCATTCTGACCGGTGTGAGATGATACCTCATTGTAGTTTTGATTTGCATTTCTCTAATGATTAATGATGTTGAGCATTCTTTCATGTGTCTGTTGGCAATCTGTATATCTTCCTTGGAGAAATGTCTATTTAGCTCTTCTGCCCATTTTTGGATTGGATTGTTTGTTTTTTTGTTATTGAGCTGCATGAGCTGCTTGTAAATCTTGGAGATTAATCCTTTGTCAGTTGCTTCATTTGCAAATATTTTCTCCCATTCTGAGGGTTGTCTTTTGGTCTTGTTTATGGTTTCCTTTGCTGTGCAAAAGCTTTTAAGTTTCATTAGGTCCCATTTGTTTATTTTTGTTTTTATTTCCATTTCTCTAGGACCTGGGTCAAAAAGGATCTTGCTGTGATTTATGTCATAGAGTGTTCTGCCTATGTTTTCCTCTAAGAGTTTGATAGTGTCTGGCCTTACACTTAGGTCTTTAATCCATTTTGAGTTTATTTTTGTGTATGGTGTCAGGGAGTGTTCTAATTTCATACTTTTACATGTACCTGTCCAATTTTCCCAGCACCACTTATTGAAGAGGCTGTCTTTTCTCCACTGTATATGCTTGCCTCCTTTATCAAAGATAAGGTGACCATATGTGCGTGGGCTTATCTCTGGGCTTTCTATCCTGTTCCATTGATCTATATTTCTGTTTTTGTGCCAGTACCAAACTGTCTTGATTACTGTAGCTTTGTAATATAGTCTGAAGTCCGGGAGCCTGATTCCTCCAGCTCCATTTTTCGTTCTCAAGATTGCTTTGGCTATTCGGGGTCTTTTGTGTTTCCATACAAATTGTGAAATTTTTTGTTCTAGTTCTGTGAAAAATGCCAGTGGTAGTTTGATAGGGATTGCATTGAATCTGTAGATTGCTTTGGGTAGCAGAGTCATTTTCACAATGTTGATTCTTCCAATCCAAGAACATGGTATATCTCTCCATCTATTTGTATCATCTTTAATTTCTTTCATCAGTGTCCTATAATTTTCTGTATACAGGTCTTTTGTCTCCTTAGGTAGGTTTATTCCTAGATATTTTATTCTTTTTGTTGCAATGGTAAATGGGAGTGTTTTCTTAATTTCACTTTCAGATTTTTCATCATTAGTATACAGGAATGCAAGAGATTTCTGTGCATTAATTTTGTATCCTGCTACTTTACCAAATTCATTGATTAGCTCTAGTAGTTTTCTGGTAGCATCTTTTGGATTCTCTATGTATAGTATCATGTCATCTGCAAACAGTGACAGCTTTACTTCTTCTTTTCCGATTTGGATTCCTTTTATTTCTTTTTCTTCTCTGATTGCTGTGGCTAACACTTCCAAAACTATGTTGAATAATAGTGGTGAGAGTGGGCAACCTTGTCTTGTTCCTGATCTTAGTGGAAATGGTTTCAGTTTTTCACCATTGAGGACAATGTTGGCTGTGGGTTTGTTATATACGGCCTTTATTATGTTGAGGAAAGTTCCCTCTATGCCTACTTTCTGCAGGACTTTTATCATAAATGGGTGTTGAATTTTGTCGAAAGCTTTCTCTGCATCTATTGAGATGATCATATGGTTTTTCTCCTTCAATTTGTTAATATGATGTATCACGTTGATTGATTTGCGTATATTGAAGAATCCTTGCATTCCTGGAATAAACCCCACTTGATCATGGTGTATAATCCTTTTAATGTGCTGTTGGATTCTGTTTGCTAGTATTTTGTTGAGGATTTTTGCATCTATGTTCATCAGTGATATTGGCCTGTAGTTTTCTTTCTTTGTGACATCTTTGTCTGGTTTTGGTATCAGGGTGATGGTGGCCTCGTAGAATGAGTTTGGGAGTGTTCCTCCCTCTGCAATATTTTGGAAGAGTTTGAGAAGGATAGGTGTTAGCTCTTCTCTAAATGTTTGATAGAATTCGCCTGTGAAGCCATCTGGTCCTGGGCTTTTGTGTGTTGGAAGATTTTAAATCACAGTTTCAATTTCAGTGCTTGTGATTGGTCTGTTCATATTTTCTATTTCTTCCTGGTTCAGTCTTGGCAGGTTGTGCATTTCTAAGAATCTGTCCATTTCTTCCAGGTTGTCCATTTTATTGGCATAGAGTTGCTTGTAGTAATCTCTCATGATCGTTTGTATTTCTGCAGTGTCAGTGGTTACTTCTCCTTTTTCATTTCTAATTCTATTAATTTGAGTTTTCTCCCTTTTTCTCTTGATGAGTCTGGCTAATGGTTTATCAATTTTGTTTATCTTCTCAAAGAACCAGCTTTTAGTTTCATTGATTTTTGCTATTGTTTCCTTCATTTCTTTTTCATTTATTTCTGATCTGATCTTTATGATTTCTTTCCTTCTGCTAGCTTTGGGGGTTTTTTGTTCTTCTTTCTCTAATTGCTTTAGGTGCAAGGTTAGGTTGTTTATTCGAGATGTTTCCTGTTTCTTGATGTAGGCTTGTATTGCTATAAACTTCCCTCTTAGAACTGCTTTTGCTGCATCCCATAGGTTTTGGATCGTCGTGTCTCCATTGTCATTTGTTTCTAGGTATTTTTTGATTTCCCCTTTGATTTCTTCAGTGATCACTTCGTTATTAAGTAGTGTATTGTGTAGCCTCCATGTGTTTGTATTTTTTACAGATCTTTTCCTGTAATTGATATCTAGTCTCATAGCGTTGTGGTCGGAAAAGATACTTGATACGATTTCAATTTTTTTAAATTTACCAAGGCTTGATTTGTGACCCAAGATATGATCTATCCTGGAGAATGTTCCATGAGCACTTGAGAAAAATGTGTATTCTGTTGTTTTTGGGTGGAATGTCCTATAAATATCAATTAAGTCCATCTTGTTTAATGTATCATTTAAAGCTTGTGTTTCCTTATTTATTTTCATTTTGGATGATCTGTCCATTGGTGAAAGTGGGGTGTTAAAGTCCCCTACTATGATTGTGTTACTGTCAATTTCCCCTTTTATGGCTGTTAGTATTTGCCTTATGTATTGAGGTGCTCCTATGTTGGGCGCATAAATATTTACAATTGTTATACCTTCCTCTTGGATCGATCCCTTGATCATTATATAGTGTCCTTCTTTGTCTCTTGTAATAGTCTTTATTTTAAAGTCTGTTTTGTCTGATATGAGAATTGCTACTCCAGCTTTCTTTTGATTTCCATTTGCATGGAATATCTTTTTCCAACCCCTCACTTTCAGTCTGTATGTGTCTCTCGGTCTGAAGTGGGTCTCTTGTAGACAGCATATATATGGGTCTTGTTTTTGTATCCATTCAGCCAGTCTGTGTCTTTTGGTGGGAGCATTTAATCCATTTACATTTAAGGTAATTATCGATATGTATGTTCCTATTCCCATTTTCTTAAATGTTTTGGGTTTGTTATTGTAGGTGTTTTCCTTCTCTTGTGTTTCTTGCCTAGAGAAGTTCCTTTAGCATTTGTTGTAAAGCTGGTTTGGTGGTGCTGAACTCTCTCAGCTTTTGCTTGTCTGTAAAGGTTTTAATTTCTCCATCAAATCTGAATGAGATCCTTGCTGGGTAGAGTAATCTTGGTTGTAGGTTTTTCTCCTTCATCACTTTAAGTATATCCTGCCACTCCCTTCTGGCTTGCAGAGTTTCTGCTGAAAGATCAGCTGTTAACCTTATGGGGATGCCCTTGTGTGTTATTTGTTGTTTTTCCCTTGCTGCTTTTAATATGTTTTCTTTATATTTAATTTTTGATAGTTTGATTAATATGTGTCTTGGTGTGTTTCTCCTTGGATTTATCCTGTATGGGACTCTCTGTGCTTCCAGGACTTGATTAACTATTTCCTTTCCCATATTAGGGAAGTTTTCAACTATAATCTCTTCAAATATTTTCTCAGTCCCTTTCTTTTTCTCTTCTTCTTCTGGGACCCCTATAATTCGAATGTTGGTGCGTTTAATGTTGTCCCAGAGGTCTCTGAGACTGTCCTCAGTTCTTTTCATTCTTTTTTCTTTATTCTGCTCTGCAGTAGTTATTTCCACCATTTTATCTTCCAGGTCGCTTATCCGTTCTTCTGCCTCAGTTATCAGAGCTGATTCTTGAGGCAACTCTGTGGTCATTTGATCTTGTGCCAGGCACACTGATGGCACTCACGAATGGTGGCTGACTGACAATCCCCATGGGCACAACTACTGACCTGGAGGTGTCTGCCATCTTCTCAGCACCCCAGAGCCCCATCCCTGCCTCCTAGGCACTCACCAGCCATCAAGGCTTCACTGAGCCGAGAGTCCACTAAATGCATCCCCAGGGTTTTCCAAAGTGAGTTCCATGGAACCTTAGCTTTAACTATAATTGGCTCATTCATAATTCTCAAACCCTGTGTCCAGTACAAATCTCTTCTTGGAGTTCTAGACTCATCTCTGAGTTATCTGTTTATCTTTTCACCAGATCTCAACACATCCCTAACTCATTTCATCAGTGCTCTTCCACCCCCAGCCAGCTCCTCCTGTATTCAAAACCACCCACCCAGACACTCAACTGGAGACTTCTGAAGCACTGGCTCTCAACCTAAGCTGTGCTTTAGACTTATCTGGGAGCTTTGAAAAATACTGATGTCCAAAGGTTTTTATCTCCAACAGGCATCAGTATTTTTTAATTCTCCCGCATGATTCCGATGTTCAGCCAAGGTGGAGAACCACTGTTCTGAATCTTTGCTACTCAAACAGGGTCCAGGAACCAGCAGCATTGATATCTGAGGTGGATTGTTAGCAAAGGCGGCTGCAATGATATTCCCAGTCCTATATGCACCTCTCTGCAAAGTGACTGTGCTGCTCCTCCCATCAAGAAGTGGAGTCTATCTCATTGTCCCCTGAAACTGGGCTGGACTGGCTTTGGCTAATGGATTGTGGCGGAATGACATTGTGGGATTTCTGAGCCTAGGCCTCAAAAGGCTTCACTACGTCTTCTCTCGCCCTCTTGGAACCCTGAGACTACCATGTGAAGAACCTGGGGCAGGGCTGCTGGAGGATGAGTGGCCACCTGGAAAGAGAGGCTGCTGACAGTCAGTCTCAACCACCACACACGTGAATGAGGCTATCCTAGACCATCACGTCTCAGCAAATCTGCTAGATGCCTGCAGCCCTGTGAGAGACCCCGGGCAACACCTGAAGAATCATAAGCAAATAAGATAGTTGTTTTAAGCTGCAAGGTTTTAGGAGGGTTTGTTACACAACAGTAGCTTGTTAGGTATGCAGACTCTTAGCCCCCTGCTCCAGACCTACTGAATCGTAACTGCATTTTAACAAGATTCCCAGGTGATTGTCTGCACAACTTGAAAGCATTGTATAGTCATCCTCCAACAACACCATGGGCAGGCACTAGGGGTCTGCTGTGGGAAAACCATTCACAAACCTTCTCTCCTTTGCTTTCCTCAAGGCAAACTACTTGACTTCCCAGGCTTCCATGCGGCTGAGGTGCCATGTGACCCAGTTCTAGTGGGTGAGAAGTCAGCAGAGGTTGCTGGGAGGGCTTCCCTTTTGGAATAAAGAGTCAAAGCTTGAAAGAAAGGCTTTGGCCCTTGGGCCTTCCTGTCTCTTCCTGCCTGAGACAAGGACACGGTGTCTGGAGTTGGAGCAGCTGTTTTGTAGCCATGAGGCAAAAAGCATGAGCATCAAGGCAACATGCTGAGAGTGGCAAAGCAGAAAGAGGAAAGAGCTGGGTCCTTGTGCAGCTGTTGTGTACAGCCTACCCCATGACTTCCTGTGGCTCAATATAAATCAGTTCCTATCTGTATAACTATTAGTTGGCTTGTTAGTGTTTGCAGCCAAACCCAATCCTAAATCATACCAAACTCTAAAAGATACTTAAAACTTCTTTTCGTCAAAAAAGAGGAAAAAAAAAAAAATGCCACAAACAAAATTTAAAAAGCAAAATGACAAACTCAGGAAAATGTTTACAATAAGTTTGACAGAGGGATAATATCCTCAATATATTAATATCCAAGGCCTTTACAAATTTAGAAAAATGTAAGCCCATTGAAAAATAGGGTATGGACAGCTTACAAAAGAAGAAATGCAAATTTTAAATCTGAAACCCCACCCATAATCAATGGAATGCACAGAAAACAAGTCAATATTTTTACCTATGAAGTTGGCAAAGGTTTTTTGTTGTTGTTTTAAATTCAGAACTGGCAAATTTGTGTAATATTTCCAAGAAAGCAATTTGACTGTAATAAGTCCATCCTTTTGACCCAGTAATTCTATTCCTAGGAATCTGTCCTAATGAAACAGCCAGAGTTTCAGCTGAGCTTTATGTGAGAGGATGTTCTCACAGGGTTATTTATAAAAGTGAAAAACTGGAATCATGCCAAATGCTCAATTATATGAAATTGATTTCATAAATTTGGGGATGTTTTACAGCCTATGGTAATTTTGGTTTTAATTGTGCTAAGGGACAAGCACTAGTAGCCAAGCATTCGTGTTTTGGAGTCAGACAGACTGGGGTTCAAGTTCCCGCTCACCACTTATAACCAAGACCATCAGCAAATGATGTAACATCTGAAGGCCATTTCCTCATCTGTAAAATAATAAAAGCTGCCTAAAAATTAAATGAGATAATGTATGTAAATAGTTAGTCTGGGCCTGGCCATAGAATGTTTCCAAAAGAGAGGCTCTTATTATTGAATGAGATGAAAAACGCTACATGGGAAAGTTAGACTCAAAGCTCCAGCCCAATGCCAATTTTGTAAAAGAAAAAGTATGAATATATGCATTTTTGAAAAACTGGATGGAAACACACCAGATTGTTAAAGATGGTTACGTCTGGATGTTTTTTTTCATTTTCTTCTTTAATTTTCAAATATTCTACGAGTGTGAATAATTTTTATAGTCAGGGAAATTTTTCACTTTTGAAAAACCAAATTTAAAGTCAAGCCCTGAAGTCCTTAATTTCTCTTAACAACATATCGTACTTTTTGTGTGGGTGCCACTTAAGCCTTTTGAAATCCACCTCGTGACAGATTAATACTATCTCTCACTACGTGCCCCGCAGTATTCTAGGCATATATTAAGAAAGAAACTATTTAATCTCTGTTTTACAGATGAGGAACAGAGAGGTTAAGTCCCTTGCCCAAGGTCACACAGCTGGTAAATTGTAGATCAAATTAAAACAGTCTAACCACTGTGGCAAGCTGCCTCTTAGACTACTTGGCACCTCCCATGACTCATCCCTGGTGCCCACTCCCCACCTGGCCCCACATACCAAGGTGTGTGTTGGTCACAAAGTTCCCCATCCCCAACAGGTCATGAGCCCCGTCTTCTCTGCTGACAGGGCCATCGTTCCACATGAGGTCAAAGCCTCCCACTCGCTTCTCCCTTCCCGTGAGTCTGGACAGGCAGAAGACAAAAAGGGTTAATGAAGGTGCACCTGGTAGGGCCCTAAGACTCAAGCCAGGTCCCTGACCGTTCCCTGCACCCGACTGGCGCCCACCCTGTCAGAGTACCTTCTTTTGTCCATCCATTCACTGGCCGTTTCCCAGGCGCCTACACAGGCCTCAGAGGGGTTATCCCCCATTTGTCCCCAGGCTTCCACACTTGCCCCCAGTAACATGCACCTATTCGTGCTTTCTGGTTTAAAGTCTGCTGTTCTTCCCAGACCACAGACTCCATGAAGGCAGGGAATAGGCCTGTCGTGTCCTTTATTGTGTCCCCAGTGTGTGGCACAAGGCCTAGCACATAGTAGGGGCTCAAATGTTTGTTGAATGAATAAGTGATGGTGGATATAGTGGACACCTGAGGTTCTGCCTGCTCAGCATACATTTCACCTTTTTTTAGCCTGTGGGTACCTGGGTTTTTCTTTTGAAAACCATGCCTCCCTCTCTCACTCTCATGGCTCAGGTGGGGTTAACCCCACCCCCTGGGAGGTGGGCACAATACCTAGGCCAGGTCAATCAGAGTCACAGTGATTGGTTCCGGGATGGGCATGCAACTCAATCCCCACCAATGAGCAATGAGAGTCAGCCCTCAAACTTTTGCTGGAATAATTGGGGAAAAGCTAATACGGAGGAAAGAGCTGAGAGAGAGGGAAGTGACAACAGACAAACCAGCCAACACTGCCTGAGCCATTCCTGAAGTCAAACCCTGTATCTTTCTATTATATACACATCGTTATATCAATAAATAGCCTCTTACTGAGCACTTTCTGTGAGTTAGACACTTTATAATAAATTATCTTGGTAAATTAACAAACCTGAGAGGTAGATAGATATGAAATCTCCCATTTTACGGATGAGAAAACTGAGGATCAGAGAGGTGAAGTGAGTGGTTCAGGGTCCCACAGTCAGGAAATATTGAGGAAATCCTGCTGGACCAAATCTCAGAAAGCTGTAGTTGGCCTGCTCTGCTGGGACAGGGCTGAGTCCCTGGGCCAGGATCTGACTGTGTGGACATTGCAGTTTCTCCATCTGTAGAATGGTGGGGCGGGGGTGACAGAGCCATCTCTGAGGGCCTCTCAAGTCCCAAGGTTCTGAGTTCTCTATCCTCCTCGGTGGGAACCCTGATTGTCAGGTACGGGGATGCGTGAGCAAGGTTGCTCTCCCTCACCTGGCCTCCATGTCCACGACGTGCAGGGTGTCTTCCAGGAGGCAGGTCTTGAGCTCATAGTCCTCCTGGCTGCTGGCTGTCAGTGATGGGGATGCATTGACCTCCAGGAGCCACCTGGGGAGGGAGGGGAGTAGAGAATCTTAAGTTTACCTGGTCCCTGAGGCCCCTGGAATTTCACTGAGAGGATAGATGGGGTGCCTGGGTCTCACCCTCAATTCAACCAGGGTTGCTCTCTCCACATTTCCATTTGAAGAAAGGTTTCAGGGGATAAAACTTTTTTTTTTAATTTGTTTTATTTATTTATTTATGTTTGGCTGCGTTGGGTCTTCGTTGCTGCGTGCAGGCTTTCTCTAGCTGCAGCGAGTGGGGGCTACTCTTCATTGCAGTGTGCAGGCTTCTCATTGTGGTGGCTTCTCTTATTGCGGAGCACGGGCTCTAGGCGCACAAGCTTCAGTAGTTGTGGCACGCAGGCTCGGTAGTTGTGGCTCGCGGGCTCCAGAGCGCAGGCTCAGCAGTTGTGGTGCACGGGCTTAGCTGCTCCGCGGCATGTGGGATCTTCCCAGACCAGGGCTCGAACCCGTGTCCCCTGCATTGGCAGGTGGGTTCTTAACCACTGCGCCACCAGGGAAGCACAAAACTTTTGAAAACAGCTGTCACAGACTTGGGCAATCCCCACAGGGTCCAGGTGGTGACTTATATGAAGCAAGTTGGTGGGGGTAAGAATGATTTTGCTGCCCTCATGCTTATTATCGCTTTTCCTTCTTTCAAAAGAGCTGTGAGTACAAGAAAAACTCCTTTCCTAGTGAAACTTTGCCCATAAATGGTAACCAGCCTGACATGTCAGGGGGTGGGGAGTAGCAGGGAGGGGTAGGGACTGTGGTGAGCCGGAACGAGCATTCCATGTCTAAAGGGGTGGCTATGGAGGCCCTAGGAGAGCGTCGCCCTGTGAGAATGCGAACCCAGAATTGCAAGATCCTCTGACTCTTCCAGAGAAGCCAAAAAATCCAGAGTTTTGTGTAAACATCTTCCAGTTATTGGAGACTGTCAATGAAAATCAACCAAATGAAAAAAACATTCTGAAGGCCAAACTCAAAGTGTCTGCAGGCCAAAAGCAGCCCAAGGGCCGCCAGCCTGCAACCGCTTGTTTTGTGCAACCCTGTCATTTTACAGACAGGAATCTGGGGCACAGAGAGGGGAGGGCTCACCCAGCAGGTCAGTGGGAGACTAGGGCCCCCTTTCCACTATCTTCTGCCTCCTGCCAAGCTTGTTTCCCCCTTCGGTGTCCACTTTAATGCCCATAGCACATCTTGCATCCCCGGGGGCAAGGGAGAGAGACCCGCTGGTGCCCGGCCCCTGTTTCTCTTGAACTTGGGCCCGACTTAGGTCTTGCTCTAGGGCTCCTACTCCTGGCTCAGAAAGCCCCGCAACAGCTATACAGTTACCCTGGGGAGGGGGTTGGGTCCAGGAACCACAGTGCTGTGGGAGCAGCTCAGCCCAGGAACATGGACCCTGGGCCTGGCTCGGCCCTTGACTTACTGCATGACCTCAAGCTGCCTCAACAACCCCACTGGGCTCCTGTGCCCTGTTGTATCATGTGAGGGCCATCACTGGGTTCCCTGATAGTTCAGATTTGTTCTTCTCATCAGCTCAACCTCCTCGTGGGCACTGGGAGGGCACAAAATTCTTGGCAGGGATCGACATGGTAACAGTATTCCCTTACATGGCACTTTGCATCCTCAAAGCCCCAGGACTAACAGAGGGGAAGCTTCTTGCCTGATAGGAGGGGAGGATCGCTGACTCAGCAGATGCTCAGGAAAGGCCTCAGTGCCAGGCATGGGGCTCAGTACCTCACTTCTTCCTCATAACAATCTTATAGGCACAGTGACCATTTTATTTTTATTTTTTAATTTTTTTTGGCCGCACCACGCAGCATGCAGGATCTTAGCTCCCCGACCGGAGATCGAACCCGTGCCCCCTGCAATGGAAGCGCAGAGTCTTAACCGCTCGACCACCAGGGAAGTCCCACAGTGACCATTTTATAGACAGGCAAGCTGAGGCACAGAAAAAGAAAGTGTGCCCCACTAGGAAGTGGCAGAGCTGAGCTCAAACCCGGGCAGTCTGGGTGCAGAGTGTGTAAAACATCCCTCCAGGCTCTCCGGGCCGCGAGCCCATCCACTTACGGCTTGAGGTCCTGGTCTATGAGGATGTCATAGCCATACAGCTCGAAGCAGTGCTTGTCGCTGATGATCACCTTCTGCACGCTCTGCAGGCTTCTGATGAAGATGTTGTCCATGTCACTGAAGAGCGTCTCCACTGCCTCGGGCCCGTGCTTGGACGCCAGATACTGCCGGAAGCGCTGCAGCATCCACTTGCAGCCCTGGGACCCCGCCGCCGGGTTGGGAGAGGGAGCCTCAGTCAACCCGGACCTGGCCTGTCCAGACCATCATTTACCATCAGCACAGCCCCCAGGCTTGGACGAGAGGGGCCCAGGCCTGAGTCCTGTGATTAGGAGAACCCCAAGTGTGTCCCTCCTTGAAGGACGAAGATTCTACACGCCCAAGAGCTTGTGCCTCTCTTTCTAGAGCACAACCTGCTATCCACCACCCCAGAAGTCCCTGACAAAATGCCCTGCGCCAGCTTCCTCCCTGGGCCTGCCCTCATGCAGACAGACTGCCCTGACCATGTGTGCACCCCAAGGCCCAGGGAGTCACCAACAGCTTGCTGTTTTGGCGGGGTGGGTGTGTGTGTGTGTGTGTTTGCAGGAAGCCCCCTCGGGGTGATGGGGAGCTGGGGACCAGCTCTTCCTGTGTTCTTCTGTTCTGGCTTTTAACTCTGAGAAGTCTGAGTGTTCTAAATATGAACCTGGCCTTGCAGGTTATTAGATAGATAGATGATAGATGATAGATAGATAGATAGATAGATGATTGATAGGAGTATATCTGTCAAGGTAGGAGGATACAACACATTTTGTTAAAGGGTGTGTTCGTTTGATTTGTAACTCTTAAATATTTAGACACATGATGTGTGGGCCTCCATTTGTACTCTTGCCCTGGGCCCTGCAAACGGGAAGGGTGACCTGACCTCACTGGAGAACTCTCTTGGGCTCCTTGGCATCCCTCCTCCTCACCCCAACCCAGTCCCAGAGGCCATACCTGGAGGGCAGAAGCCCAGGTTCCTCACCTTCTTTGGGTGGTAGTCGGGAGACATCTTTTGCACAGCGACATTGGTGAGGTGAACATCTGGCAGAGATTAGTGGTCAAGGGCCAGTGCGGACAAGAAGGTGCTGAGCCCTGCACCATGTAGCCCCCAGGGACCAAACTGAGACCCTTGCTTGGGAATTGACGGGGGAAGGCTACCAAACAGCCCAGAGGTCACATGCTTTGCAGTCAGATGGGCTCGGGTTCAAATTATGCCTGCATCTATCTTTACTGGCTGTGGGCCCCTGAGCAAGTCACTGAACCTCTCTGAGCCTGTTTCCCCACCTATTAAATGGGGGCGCGTAGTAGTATATTGACCTCACAGGGTTATCTGAAAAATCAGATAAGATGCTGTGTAGAAGCACCTCTTACAGTGCCTGGCGTGGCTGATATTAGATTAGGATTGTTCCACTCAAGAGGAGAGAACACTTTCTAACATGTAGAAAGACCAAATACAGAACAGCCCTCTCAGGACATTGTGAGCTCTCTGTCACTAGAGGGGTTCAGGCTGGGTGGCCACTTTGTAGGAATATCAGAGAAGTGACCCAGCACTGGGATGGGGTCAAGTTGGCCGCCTTTGAAGTCCCAGCCCTGAGAGTCTGCCTTTTGGTATCATTACCATCGTCACCACCAGTAACATTGGCAGCACTTTGCAGCTTACAGAGCATGTCCACACACTTCAGCTCATGTATTCCCCAAATCATTCCCATCTCACAGAAGAGACCTTCGAGGCTCAGAGAGGTTGGCAGCCACTCAGAATACCCCCTTCTCAACATCCTCCTCCACATAGCTAAGTAGGATGGATCCCTAAAACCTTGTGTAGTGAAAAGACATAACTTTCACTTGAACTTGTTGGTGAGACAGGCTGAGACCTTTGCTGCAGTGCTTGCACCTGGATACACAGAAACTACAAGGGACTAAAAGTAACTGCATGCATGCGCAGTTGGGGCAAGTTATGGACAACAAGATACAAAGAGACCAAAAAGCCCAACTGCCACTTCTGAAGAGCCAGGAGCAAAAGCAGAGGGTCGGGAGCAAAAGCAGAGTATTGCACATGCCCCCTACACACCACCACCACCAAAGGGGTAGGCAAACCACCTAAGCCACCCTTCTGGCCCAACCCCTGGACACACCCCTACCCTCATCCCATATAAGGAACCAGCTCCCCCCACCTTGGTGAGCAAGCCAGTAAGGGAACTTGTTACTTGTTCTTGCTCCCCACTGCTGCAGCAGGGGCCCCAGTAAAGCCTTGGCTGAACTTCTTCTCTGGCCTCTGATCAATTTCTATTGATTGAGGAGGCCAAGAACCCTGGTTGGTAACATTGGGACATTTCACAGATGGGGAGGTAGAGGCTCTAGGTCACTGACCCAAGTCTAATTCCCCTAACACGTATGTTTCTCCAGGTTTGTGGCATATTGGACAGGGCTTCAGCCTCTCCAGAGAAGATGGTTATTCTCTGCAGCACCATTTTTCCTAGAATGTCTTCTTTAGGGCTTTTCAAAGACTTTTTTTTTTTCACATTTGTCTGAGAGATTTTCTGCCTTAATTTCAAAAGAATAAGCACATAACAAACCACTAAAAGGAAGAGAGCCCTTACATTTTTGGTCAATTGATTTTCGAAAAGGGTGCCAAGGCAATTAAGTGGGGGGAAGCAAAGTCTTTCCAACAAATAGGGTGGGGATGCCTGGTTATCCATGTGTGAAAGAATAAAGTTAGACCCCTTCTTCATACCACAGACAAAAATTAACTCCAAATGGACCACAGACCTAAATATAAGAGCAAAAAGTATAAAGCTCTTAGATTAACATTTAGGAATAAGTCATTGCAACCTTGGGTTAGGCAGAGCTTCTTAGCTGTGACAACAAAAACACAGGTGAAATACATGCAGAAAAAGCTTTTGACAAAATTCAACACTGATTTATGATTTAAAAATTCTCCAGAAAGTAGGCATAGAGGGAACCTAGCTCAACATAATAAAAGCTATATATGACAAACCCACAGCCAACATCATTTTCAATGGTGAAGAACTGAAAGCATTTCCTCTAAGATCAGGAACAAGACTCTTACCACTATTATTCAACATTGTTTTGGAAGTTTTAGCCACAGCAATCAGAGAAGAAAAAGAAATAAAAGGAATCCAAATTGGAAAAGAAGGAGTAAAACTGTCACTGTTTGCAGATGACATGATACTATACATAGAAAATCCTAAAGATGCCACTAGAAAACTACTACAGATAATCAATGAATTTGGTAAAGTAGCAGGATACAAGATTAATGCACAGAAATCTCTTGCATTCCTATACACTAAAAACGAAAAATCAGAAAGAGAAATTAAGGAAATACTCCCATTTATCATTGCAACAAAAAGAATAAAATACCTAGGAATAAACCTACCTAAGGAGGCAAAAGACCTGAATGCAGAAAACTGTAAGACACTGATGAAAGAAATGAAAGACGATACAAACAGATAGAGAGATATACCATGTTCTTGGATTGGAAGAATCAACATTGTGAAAATGTCTACACTACCCAAAGTAATCTACAGATTCAATGCAATCCCTATCAAATTACCAATGGCATTTTTCAGAGAACTAGAACAAGAAATTTTACAATTTGTATGGAAACACAAAAGACCATGAATAGCCAAAGCAATCTTGAGAAAGAAAAACGGAGCTGGAGGAATCAGGCGCCCTGACTTCAGACTATATTACAAAGCTACAGTAATCAAAACGGTATGCTACTGGCACAAAAACAGAAATATAGATCAATGGAACAGGATAGAAAGCCCAGAGATAAATCCATGCACCTATGGTCACCTTATCTTTGACAAAGGAGGCAAGAATATACAATGGAGAAAAGACAGCCTCTTCAGTAAGTGGTGCTGGGAAAACTGGACAACTACATGTAAAAGAATGAAATTAGAACCCTTCCTAACAGCAAACAAAAAATAAACTCAAAATGGATTAAAGACTTAAATGTAAGGTCAGACACTATAAAACTCTTAGAGGAAAACATAGGCAGAACACTCTATGACATAAATCACAGCAAGATCCCTTTTGACCCACATCCTAGAGTAATGGAAATAAAAACAAAAAAAAAACAAATGGGACCTAATGAAACTTAAAAGCTTTTGCACAGCAAAGGAAACCATAAACAAGACAAAAAGACAACCCTCAGAATGGGAGAAAATATTTGCAAATGAAGCAACTGACAAAGGATTAATCTCCAAAATATACAAGCAACTCATGCAGCTCAATATCAAGAAAACAAACAACCCAATCCAAAAATGGGCAGAAGACCTAAATAGACATTTCACCAAAGAAGACATACAGATGGCCAACAAACACATGAAAAGATGCTCAACATCACTAATCATTAGAGAAATGCACATCAAAACCACAATGAGGTATCACCTCACACCGGTCAGAATGGCCATCATCAAAAAATCTACAAACAATAAATGCTGGAGAGGGTGTGGAGAAAAGGGAACCCTCCTGCACTGTTGATGGGAATGTAAACTGATACAGCCACTATGGAGAACAGTATGGAGGTTCCTTAAAAAACTAAAAATAGAACTAGCATATGACCCAGCAATCCTACTACTGGGCATATACCCTGAGAAAACCATAAGTCAAAAAGATACATGTACCACAATATTCATTGCAGCACTATTTATACAATAGCTGGGACATGGAAGCAACCTAAGTGTCCATCGACAGATGAATGGTTAAAGAAGATGTGGCACATATATACAAGGGAATATTACTCAGCCATAAAAAGGAACGAAATTGAGTTATTTGTAATGAGGTGGATGGACCTAGAGTCTGTCATACAGAGTGAAGTAAGTCAGAAAGAGAAAAACAAATACCGTATGCTAACACACATATATGGACTCTAAAAAAACGGTACTGATGAACCTAGTGGCAGTGCAGGAATAAAGGTGCAGACGTAGAGAATGGACTTGAGGACACGGGGGGAGAAGGGGAAGCTGGGATGAAGTGAGACAGTAACATTGACAAATATACACTACTAAATGCAAAATGGATGGCTAGTGGGAAGCTGCTGCATAGCACAGGGAGATCAGCTCAATGCTTTGTGACAACCTAGAGGGGTGGGGTAGGGAGGGTGGGAGGGAGGCTCAAGAGGGAGGGGATATGGGGATATATGTATACATATAGCTGATTCACTTTGTTGTACAGCAGAAACTAACACAGCATTGTAAAGCAATTATACTCCAATGAAGATGTTAAAAAAAATTACATTGAGATTAAAAAAAAGATAAGCACAGGTGGCAATAGAAAAAGTAGATAAATTGGACTTCATCAAAATTAGAAACTTTTGTGTTTCAAAGGACATTATGAAGAAAATGAAAAGGCAGTGCACAGAGGATTTTTAGGGCAGTGAAATTACTCTGTATGATACAATATGATGGATACATATCATTATACATTTGTCCAAACCCATAGAATGTACAACCTTAATGTAAAGTGTGGACTTTGGGTGATTATGATGTGTCAACATAGGTTCATCAGTTGTAGCAAATGTACCACTCTGGTGAGTGGTGTTGATAATGGGGGAGGCTATGCACGTGTGGGAGCAGGGGGTATATGGGCAATCTCTGTACCCTCCTCTCAATTTTGCTATGAACCTAAAACTGCTCTAACAAATAGTCCTTAAAAAAAAAGGACAACCAGGGACTTCCCTGGCGGTCCAGTGGTTAAGAATCTGCCTTCCAATGCAGGGGATGCAGGTTCGATCCCTGGTTGGGCAACTAAGCCTGCATGCCACAACTAGAGGGAAGCCTGCGCACTGCAACGAAGAGTCCGCGCTGCAACAAAAAGATTCCGTGTGCCTGCAACTAAGACCCGACGCAGCCAATAAATAAATAAATAAATAAATATTAAAAAAAGAGAAAACAAACAATGGAACAATATATATTAAAAAATAAAAAGGACAACCCACAGAATGGAAGAAAATATTTGTAAATCATGTATCTGATAAGCGAGCAGTATTAAAAATACATTTAGAAACTTACAGCTCAACAATAAAAAAGACAACCCAATGAGAAAATGGGCAAAGACTTTGAGTAGAAATTTCTCCAAAGATTTACAAATGGCCAAGAAGCACACAAAAAGATGGTTAACATCATTAGTCATCAAGGAAATGCAAATCAAAACCACTTCACATCCACTAGGGTGGCTATAATAAAAAAGGACAGATAATAACAAATGTTGGCGAGGATGTGGAGCAACTGGAACTCTCCTACCATGCTGGTGGGAATGTAAAATGGTGCAGTGCTTTGGAAAATAGTTTAGTGGTTCTTCAAAAGGTTAAACATAAAATTACCATGTGACCAGCAACTCCACTCCTAGTATATACCCAAGAGAAATAAAAACATATGTCCACACAAAAACTTGTACATAAATGTCCATAGCAGCATTATTAATAATAGCTCAAAAGTAGAAACAACCCAAATGTCCATCAACCAATGAATGGATAAATAAAATGTGCTATATCCATACAATGGAACATTGCTTAGCAATAAAA
Organism: Eubalaena glacialis; assembly: GCF_028564815.1. NCBI lineage: Eukaryota > Metazoa > Chordata > Mammalia > Artiodactyla > Balaenidae > Eubalaena > Eubalaena glacialis. The sequence continues at coordinate 27,538,197 of NC_083728.1, forward strand.
AGGAATGAAGTACTGATACAGGTTATGACATGGATGAACTTCGAAAACATTATGCTTAATAAAAGAAGATACAAAAGACCACATATAATATGAATCCATTTATATGAAATGTCCGGAATAAGCAAACATATAGAGTAAAAAGTGGTTGCATAGGGCTGGGAAGTGGGGTTGGAGGGAAATGGGAAACGACAGCTAATGAATATGGAGTTTCTTTTGGGGGATGGTGAAAATGTTCTAAAACCAAATGTGGTGATGGTTGTGTGAAGATGATAAGAACCATTGAGTTGGGACTTCCCTGGTGGCGCAGTGGTTAAGAATCCGCCTGCCAATGCAGGGACACGGGTTTGAGCCCTGGTCCAGAGGATCCCACATGCCGCAGGGCAAATATGCCCATGTGCCACAACTACTAAGCCTATGCTCTAGAGCCCAGGAACCACAACTACTGAAGCCCACGCGCCTAGAGCTCATGCTCTGAAACAAGAGAAGCCACCAAAATGAGAAGTCTGCACCCCGCAACGACCCCACTCGCCACAACTAGAGAAAGCCCGTGTGCAGCAACGAAGACCCGACACAACCATAAATAAATAAATAAATAAATTTATTTTTTTTAAAAAAGAACCATTGAGTTGTATGATTTAACTGGGTGAACTGTGTAGTATGTGAATATATCACAATACAATTGTTATTTAAAAAATGGAAAAAGAGGGTGTTCAGGCAAAGTGAGTTACTGGCTTTAAGAGGGGAAATCGCTCCCTTGTGATGGAGGAAACACTCACATTCTCCGCACACTGCTCCTGCCTGTGGGGAGGAGGAGAAGTCAGGGACTTCCCTAGTTTCCAGGGAGATGCAGAGGCTAAAAGAGGAGAGTGGGTGACTGGTCAGCTGACCTCAGAGCCTCCCCTCTCCACAGATGGACCTGAAACCAGGTTCCAATGGACCAACAAGCTAAGTGGCAAAGAGTAAGCAAACAAATGGTCCAATTCATAGAGAAGTGGAACTTATTAGCTGTGAAATCTTCAGGGGGAAAAGGATTTTCTTATCTTAGAAATGACAATAGAAATCACAGAGGAAATCAGTGGATATAGTCAACTATGTGAAAAGGAAATTAATCAGATGTCAAGGCAAAAATGAAAGGCAAACATGACTAGAGAAAAGATTTGTAACAAATATGACAGGCTAATGTTTTGTCACGTGAAAATCACGCATAAATTGTTAACAATAAAATTGTATGACCCTAATAGATAAATAGATAAAGGATATGAAAACATAAAAGAGAAAATATAACTGGTAAAAGACCATCTGGGAAAGTGCCCAAAGTTTCTAGTAATAAAAGATACACAATGTTAAAGGGATGTAAATGGGGGAAAAATGCAAATTGGAAGAGATGCAAATTCTAAGGCAAAAAATCTGCTTCCTCATCAAGTCAGTTACATTTTTTTTAACTTTTTTATTGGGAAAAAAATTTAAAACCCACAGAATACTTGCAAGAATAGTACAATGAATTCCCATATATGCTTCACCTAGATATGCCAATTGTTTTGGAAATGTGTTTTTTTTTTAAATAAATTTATTTATTTTATTTATTTTTGGCTGTGTGACGTCTTCGTTGCTGCGCGCGGGCTTTCTCTAGTTGCGGTGAGTGGGGGCTACTCTTCATTGCGGTGCGCGGGCTTATTGTGGTGGCTTCTCTTGTTGTGGAGCACAGGCTCTAGGCACGCGGGCTTCAGTAGTTGCGGCACACGGGCTTAGTTGCTCTGCAGCATGTGGGATCTTCCAGGACCAGGGCTTGAACCCGTGTCACCTGCACTGGCAGGCAGATTCTTAACCACTGCGCCCCAGGGAAGCCCTGGAAATGTGTTTTTTAATTGATCATCCCCAGTACTGGGGAGCTGGGATGAAATGGGCCCTGTCAGTGGGAGGGTAAAAATATGAGGAAATCTTCTGGAAAACAATCTGGCTGATGCCCTTGACCCAGTATTTATACCTCTGTGGCATCATACAAAGGAAAAAATGTTAATATAGTAAAAGATTTATGAAAAAAAATATGTTTCTTTGCAACATTGTTTGTCATAAAAGGGAGAAATTGACTACTTCCCAAATGCCTGCAGCAAGTAGGATTAGTAAACCAGTAAATCTATTCAGTGGAATACTTTGTAACTAATAAAAAATGTCTATAAGGAAAATACTTAAATAATGTTCAGTGAAAAAAAGGTTATACTTATACAGTGGCATCACTCATATATAAAAGGCCAAACAACAACAAAAAACCTGGGAGGAAAGACATCAAAAAGGTAAGTAGTTATTTCTAGAAAGTGTGACTAGAAAAGGTTTCTTTTCCTCCCTCCCCCCTTTTTGTACATTTCTGTATTTTCTGATTTGTCTTTAAAGAGCTATACGTTTATTATGAAGGCTATATCCTTTAAATGTTTTATTATCTTTACTATTAAAGTAATTCATAGCGGTTATAAAGAACAGTTCATAATATAGAGAAATGTGTAAAGTTGAAAGTAAATATTTCCTGACCTGATTCTAATCCTCTGAATTTTTCAAAGTTAATAGATTCATGAATATCCTTTCATACTTTCTTCTAAACAGAAACGTACTTCCCTAAAAGCAAAAATGGGATTGTAAACACATCCCAGTTCTACACCGCACATGTTGTTTCCACCTTATGGTCTATCCTAGATACCGGGGTTTTTTTGTTTGTTTGTTTTTCTTGGCAGCGCTTTGCAGCTTGTGGGATCTTAGTGTTCCCAAGCAGGGATGGAACCCGGGCCCTCAGCAGTGAAAGCGCAGAATCCTAACCACTGGACCGCTAGGGAATTCCTGTAGGTACTTTTCCATGACATTTCAATCACCTCATTGTATTCAACAGCTACACAGGATCCTGGAAATGTTTTATCATTCATTTCACCATCCCTCTAGGGTGGGTTAAGCTGTTTCTGCTTGTTTACTACTACAGTGTTGAGGTGAATATTTTTATATTTTGGGTGTGTGTATATGCATATATGTATTTGAATAATTGTGTGTAAACTATATATATTATATATATTTATTTAAAGTCAGGTTAATAATATTATATATTCTTATTTTGTGATCCAAAGTTGCTTTATTATTTTAAAAGTTGCTGTGTATCTAAAGCAAATATGGCAAAATATTAATATCTGCTAAATCTGGATGGTAGATGCATAGATTTCTGTTACAGCTTTTCCTGCAGTTTTCATAGAATTTAAATATTTCAGTATTTAAAAATTAAGAACAATTAAAAGAAGGGATGGAAAATTAGGTGTATTCACTCACTGTGAAAACAGCAAAGCCTCATTAAACAGAAACTAGCCCTGGGAGAGGCCTCAGTTTATTAAGGCCCTGGGAGAGGCCTCAGTTTAATAAGGCCCCATGATGCCTCCGAGATAAGCAAACACTTTTAAATGGGGGCCGGGAGACCACTAAGGTGTACTGAGTAGTCACTCTGGGTTAGGCATTGTATAAGTGCTTTACATATATCATTTAACTTTAATAAGAAATGAGGTGGCAAAAAATGAAACTAAAATAAATTTGATGAGTTGCATATGATAAAGGCTTGTTAGAATCACAAAATAAAACAAACATACTGGAAATGCTGAAGTTGGCTAAATAGAAAGAAACAAATTGTAGAAAATTCTCAGGAGGGCCTAAGCCCTTCTATCATGTAGGGAATGTATTGCCTTGGACAGACACTTAATTGAATGATGAAATTAAGGCACAGTGATATGAATTGACTAAAAGCATCAGCTGGATTGCCCAAGCCAGAAGCTTGGCAACATCACTTGCCATTTCTACCTCTCCCATATGCAGGTAATCTAGTCCTGCTGATTTATCTCCTAAATATTTCTGATCGTCTACCCCTTTTCCTCTGATGCTCATGTCTAAAAATCTTAAAAACAATCTTTGATGTTTATATTTGAACCAGATAATACATTCACATAGTTCAAAAGTCAAAAGGTATAAAAATGTATATAAGGAGTATCTCCTTCCCACCCCAGTCCCCACCTACCCATTTCTCCTCCCAAAGGCAAATTCTGTTTCCAGTTTCTTCTACATCCTTCCAGAGATATCTATGCACAGATAAAAACATATACAGAGATATACTTTTTAACATGAATGGGAGCATACTTTCCACAAAGTTCTATACTTGTTTTTTTTCCAGTTAACAATACATCTTGGAGATTATTTCACATCAGTACATAAAGCACCTTCCCCCTGTCCCTTTTTAACAGCTGTATAGTTCTCCACTGTATAAATGAGTCATTCATTTAGTTATTTTCTTTTTTAAATCTCACAACAAGGCTGTGCAGTGAATAACATTTAACCCCCTCTTTTACTATATTGTGAGTGTACCTGCAGGATAAACTCCAGAAGGGAATTGCTGGGTCAGAGGGTCCGTGCATTTTGTCTTTTGATAATTTGCCAGATTGCCTCCTAAGCGGTTGTACCAGTTCACATTCCACCAGCAATGTATGTACTCCCCTAGCCTCGTCAATATAGCGTGTTATCAAATTTTTCATATCTGTCAATTTGATGGGTGAAAAGGACATTGTATTCAAGTGAATGAGTGAGCCCATGACTAGGCACGTAAAATGACGCAAACATTCTCCAAAGGGACTCAAACACTCCTATCCTATGAACATGAATCAATGTGAAATGATCATCAAGCAGAGAAGCTTGGGGTGAGTTGCTCTGAGCAGAGCAGGGCTGCTCTCCTCAGATCACTGGAGGATCCCCCATCTCCACAAGATTGTAAGCTCCGGGAGGGAAGTGACCAGGGCTGTCTTGTTCACTGCTGTATCTCCTGTGCCCAGACCAGAGCCTGGCACTCAGCAGACATCTGTGGAATGAATGAGTTATCTCAGGACCAGCCAGAGGACAGGCAGAGCAGGGTATGTGGGGAACGCTTAGGGGTCGGGGGTGGGATGCCAGGATACACTGGTCATCAATGCTGTTCAGTGTGAAGCGGGTATTGGAGAATCGGGCGAAGCCGTCCCGGTACAGCCAGGCTCGCAGCGGCATGTACTATGGGGGAGGTGGAAATGGAGAGAGAGAAAAGGGAAGGGGAATCAATACCAGCACTTTCACAACTCCTAGCTTTTGCACCTGCTGTTTCCTCCGCCTGGCATGTCCTGCCTTCTTTCCCACATCATCCTTCATGAATTTGCTCAAACATTAGCCTCCTCTGACTTGATCCCCCTCCTTCCCTGGAGGTAGAAGTAGGGGTAGCGAGATGCAGAAGGGGACAAAATTAATGGGTGTCTTCTCTGCTCCACCACCACATGTGACACCCACCAGCTCACAGTGTGTCCCTATTCCCCACCAGACTGTAAGCTCCAGGAGGACAGGGGCCGAGCCTGTCTTGGACACCCTTATATCCTGTTCCCAGCATAGAATATTGCACCATGAAGGTTTAAGTGTTCGTCGAATGCATGGGTGGAGGGAGTATAGCACCTCCTTTGTTAAGAGAGTAGGATGCCTGGATCCAAATCCCAGCTCTGCCACTCACCAGCTGTGTGACCTCAAGCAAGTCACTCAGCCCCTCTGATCTGTTTCCTCATCTGTAAAATGAGGCTAATAAAAGATCCTACCTCCCTGGTTATTAGGAGGACTGAATGAGATAAAACCTGCTAAATACTGGGCCTGGTGCTCAATGAATGCTAGCTGTGGTTACCATGGATGACTGAATGAATAAAGAAGGAAGGCAGAGGGACAATCCAGATGCTGGGGTCTCTGAGACGGCAAAGCTTGGATCTGTTTACCCACCCTCTGGGCTATCCCAGGCAGGTTAAACCAGACAGCTCACACGGGTGCCCCCAGAATGGCTTCTGCCCCTGTCCCCCAGTCCCACTGGCCCTTCCCCGCCACTGGAGGAAGGCACCTGTATTGGTCACTCACCGACATCACCAGCACGTAGACACGCAGGTCAAACTTGCGGCCTGCCAGGCAAGGAAAGAATTAATCAGTGTAACAAATATTGATTGTGTACCATGCTAGGTTTGGGGGATACAACAGTTGACAGGCAGATGTGAATCCCAATGAACCACAGGAGGTACCGGGTGCCTGCCTAGCCCAGATGGGGCGGGGCCTTCAAGCAGGAGGAGCTGCCTGAGCAGAGGCCCAGAGGCGACACAGAGCTTGGTCCAAGGGCAGAGTGGAAGGAGATGTCAGTGAGGTCAGCAGAGGCCAGGTCATGTGCGGTTTTTGGATTTTGTTCTACCAACCATGGGAAGCTACTGAAGGGTGTCCGATCCCTCTGTTTGGAGTGGAGCGAAAGGGGCCAGAGCAGTGGGCATCAGTGCGGAGGCTGGCGTGTTGTCCTGGAGGGAGAGGACAGTGGCCGGAACTGGGATGCAGGTGGCCAGCCAGGTTCAAAAGCTGCATGCGAGCTTGATGAAGAACCGACGTGGGAGGGAAGAGAGGGATGCTCCCAGAACGGTCTCCACCTTCTGGCTTGGGGGTGCGAGGGCTGTGTCCCCGGGGGGAGGCTGGTGGGTGAGCCAGATGGTGGGGGGAGGACAAGGGCTGGATTTTAGTCCTGTTGGATTCGAGTTGCTGAGAGATGCCTGCGAGGGGATGATACAGGCTGCGGGACATCAGGGTCTGGGGTGCGGGGCAAGGTCTCCGCTGGAGACAGAAAGCTGGGAGTCACTGGATCTGGGTGGTGGTTAAAGCCACGAGAGAGGATGGGGTCACTGGGAAAGGGAGGGGTGGAGGAGACACCACGGACTGCCCCTGGGGAAGGACATTGCCTGAGGAAGTGAGAGGAGGCAAGTGATGCTGACCCCTTCGGAGCACTGGCTCCTCTCAGACCAGACCCTCCCAAGACGCCCCTCCTCACATACTGCCTGACGTGTCTGTACTTCACGGCCCCCGTGTGGGAAATGCAGAGGTGGAGACGGCCTGGGGAAATCTGAGAAGGTTTCATGCGCTAGCCTGGTTCCGCCTCAGGCCCTTGGCCCTTACAGCTCCCCCTCCCTCCAAGTCTACCCACAGGGAACCCCTAGTTGTCATTCAGGTTTCAGCTCCCGTCACCTCTGCAGAGAGGTCCTCCCTCACTCTGCACTTGATTTACTTCATAACACTCACTGCTGTGTGGAATTATCTTACTTCTTTGTTCCTGGTTTATTGCTGTCTGCTCATCGGAGTGTAAGCTCCAAGAGAGCAGGGTGGGCGGCCAGCACCCTGGACAATGGTTGGCACTGACTAGGCACTTTGTAAATATTTGTTGGATAAACGCGTGAAAGAGCTGGTTCTTGAAGAATGAAGAGGATTTTAGTGAACCAGGAAGGGAGAGGGAAGGGCATGCCAGAGGGAAGGGCATGCCAGGCAACGGCTGGGAGGTGGGAGCATGCAGGATGGGATTCTGTCTTTGCATCCCATCATGCCTGGTGTCAGGCTGAGCCCACGTTGGGCTGCTAATCAAGACTTGTTGACTGACTGACTGACCGTTCCATGGAAGGGCAGGAGCAGAGACAGCCATCTTACCTCCTATCAGGTAGGGATTTTCGATGTAACGCTGAGCTACATAGTTCTCCACGGGAATATCATCTTTCTGGTCATCAGAACTTCTTGTGTCCTAGTTGTAATAATAATTGTTATTAACATTTTTTAGCATTTCCTGTATACGAGACATTGTGATAGGCACTCTACTTGGGGGTATATGATCTGATCCTTAAATCAACTGTGTCGGGAAAGTACTAATGTTATTCCCATTTTACAGATGAGAAACTGAAGCACAGAGACAGGGAGTGACTTGCCCATGGTAACACAGCCAATTGGTGGTACAGCTGGGAAGTGGACCCACACAGGCTGGGCCCAGAGCCTGGGTATTTAACTTCTGGATCTGTGCTTCCCGATAGGGCAGCTACTGGCCACATGTGGCTATGTACATTTATATTTAAATTGATTAAAAGGAAATGATGTTACATGCTACAATATGGATGAACCTCAAAGGCTTCATGCTAAGTGAAATAAGCCAGACATAAAAGGACAAATATTGTATGATTCCACTTATACGAGGTACCTAGAGTAGTGGAATTCATAGAGACGGAAAGTAGAAGGGTGGTTGCCAGGGGCTGGGGGCAGGGGGGCAGGAGGGGATTAGTGTTTAATGGCTACAAGTTTCAGCTGGAGAAGATGAAAAAGTTCTAGAAATGGATGGTGGTGATTGTTGCACAAAACCATGAATGTACTTAATGCCATTGAATTGTACACAAATAGAGTTAAACTGGTAAATTTTATGTATATTTTACTGCAATAAAAGAGGAAATAAATTAAAAATCCAGTCCTTCAGTCACACTAGCCTCATTTCCAGTGTTCAGTATATCAACATGTCGCTAGTGGTCAGGGCATCGGAGAGCACAGGTGTGCACCATTCCCACCGCTGTAGAAAGTTCCATTGGTCAGTGCTGCCTGGAGCACCACCCAGGCCTCCAAGGACATTCCTCTCCCTTCTTTACCTGCTAATTCTTTGCAGGCCAGCCCAGCTCAGGAGGATAGCATGCTCCTTTTCACCTCACCATCTGCAAAGCCCTTTCCCACCCACTGTCCCCTTCACAGTAACCTTGTGAGAAAACCGAGGCCCAAAGGCAAATGTCACACACCTGGTAAGGTCACACAATAGCCAGTGGCAGTGAGCGCTGGAACTCAGGGCTTCTGGGCCCAAGGGCCAGAATTTTCTACACCTACCACCCCCACCCCCAAGCTGCTTCAATATCGAGGCAGCCAGGTCTTCTCTTTCTGGGACCCAGGGCTACCCCCACCTATACTCATGTGGCTGCCAGAGGGGTTGACAGCGCTCTGGGCCGGCTGAGCCTCCAAGCTGGTGAGCTTCTTCCCAGAGGTGCCCTGACAGTTTCATGGGAGGAATCAGGACACACGGTGAGGAGGAAAAATTCATTTATTGAGCACCTGCTGTGAGCCTGCTGACGCAGTAGGTGCTGGTTGTGTAGGAGTTCTGTCATCCTGCTCCTCACACCCACCCTGCACATTATCATCTCTAAGGGGTTCAGCAATTTCCCCAGGACCACACAGCTGCTGAGGCAGGATTGGGACCAGGATTTCTGCTGTGACAAGGACGGGGTTGAGGGAGGGAGGGACATGCCTCAGGCTCAGTCCAGGACCTGGAGGAAGAGTTAGCCAAACTCTCCGCAGCCAGGTGAGCAGGAGGCCCAGGAAAAGAATGCACCGTTCTCTTAGACATATTAACTCCCTGATTCACTGGGGCACAGAGAGGTGAAATGACTTGGCCAAGGTCACACAGCTATTAAGTGGCAAGGTCAGGATTTGAACCCAGGCAATTTGGCTCCAGAGACCCTGCACCCATAGGCAGGCCTGTGGGCAGAGCTTCTTTGCCAGCCCTCCAAGCTTTGAGGGCAAGGAGGAGGGGCCCCTCATCCATGCAAGGGCAAAGGAGGGTTTGGGGAGGAAGGGGGAGGGGCAAGCTCACCTTCTTCCAGTCCATGATGTCCTTCAGCCTCCGGAAGAGGAAGATGCCCTTCCCCTGCGACCGGGCTACCTGGGGTGGGGGTGAGGGCAGAAAGGTTGGCTCTCAGCTCTGTGTGGTTCCCTGTTGGCCCCTGGGCCTGGGGGCCTGGGGACCCTGGGGCCCCTCCCCAGCATTTTTCTGTTTCCGTCTCCCCCCGAGGGCCCCCCAACAGTCTCTGAGGAATGGTCCAGCCCAGCCTTGAAGGGGTTGGGACAGAGAAGGTGCTAAGCATGGCGGGAGGGAGAGAGGGAAGTGGGAAGGAAAGTGAGAGACCGACTGAGCTCACAAAGGCACACAATTGCATGAATAATACAAAGGAGCAGACAATTAAAAAGCCATTTCTAACAGTCCTGGGAACACATCATCCACTTCTTTTTTTGGAAATCAATTTGCCTTCCTAATTAGATTTTGCTTCAGCTAATACTGCAATCAGCCTGCCTTTACTGAATCCCAGCATGGATAATTCAAAGCTTCACAGAGTCTAGGGGTTGGAGAATCTTTCATACCATGCAGGGCAGCAGGCACCAAAGGCATTGTTCCCTCTGTGACATCCCTCCACAACGGTCACCTGCCTGACCTTGCACATTCACAGTGCCAGGAAGCTCACTACCTTCCCCCACCCCCTGACAGCCCATTCCGTGGCAGGATAGCTCTATTAAGCAGTCATTTCATCCAGAAGGTACATATTAGGTGCCTACTGTGTGCTTGGCTTTATGCTATAGCAGTAGCCCAGACCTCATGGAACTTTCACAGCCTAACCTGTGTTGAGTTAAAATTCGCCTGCCTGGTTCTGGCCTCTAGGCCTCCTACAGCAAATCTGGTTCCTGGGCCCCAGAACAGCCCTTTGGTTATTTGCAGCCACTGAGCAAGTGCCCCGGAGTCATTTTTTCTCCAGCATAAATGCACCAGCCTGAGCAAACTCTCATTTCGTTCTCATCTCCTCTGAACATGGCCCAGCTGGTCAAAGCGAGGCTCTTGGTACAATGTGAGGCGGGCAGGGCCATCAGGCATGGCCGCGGGTTGTTGCAAGAAGGGGTCCCAGCGGTGGGGGCAGTGGGAGCTAAAAACCCAGCCCTGCTCTGCCTGCCATGCTGTGCACCCTGGTTCAGGGTTGTGTGTGCCCAGAAGATGGGGTGCCCAAAAGCCTGGAGCACTGGCAGTGGCGCAGGGGCAGCCACACGTGCACAGCTCTTTTGGAAAACAATTACTCAGTGTGCATCCAGGGCTTCGAACAGTTCACAGCTGTGCAAAGACTTGACCGGGCACTTCGCGAGAGATGACCCAGAGTAAGCAATGAAAAGGCACTGACCCATAGTCTTCAGGGAAACGCAAATGAAAACCCCAATATGATAGCACTACACACTCCCCAGGAATGGCTACAAGTAAAGGCAGACTCTACCAAGTGTTGGTGAGGATGTGGAGAAACTGGAACGCTCACACACAGCATTGTTGGAAAACTGTTGGGCAGCGTCCACTAAAACTGAAGGCAGGCACCCCTGTGACCCAGCGATTCCTCTCCTAGGTAACTCCGTGACAGAAACGTGTGCACGTGGGCATCCATGGACATGCACGGGAATGTCCAAGCAGCACAATTCATAATAACTCCAACCTTGAAACTCTCAAATGAATAAATATTCTCTCAATGGAATAGTATACAACAATGCTTAACAATTTACAGTTACCCACATCAGTATGGATGAATCTCATGGACATAATGTTGAAGGAAAGAAACCAGACACAATGTAGCTGTACTGCATGATTCCAAATATATAAAGTCCAAAAAAAGACAAAAGGAACCTATGCTGTCAGTGACTGGGGGTGGTGAGTGGAAAGGGGTCTGGGGGAGCTGCTGAGGTGCTGGCAATGCTCTGTGTATAATCTGGATACTAGTGTTCACCTTGTGAAAATTCATCAAGCTATATCCTTAAAATGTGGGCACTTTCTGTTTTATTAAACTTCAATTAAAAAAATTTTTTTTAAAGTTCATACCTTTTGATCTAGGAACCGCCACCCCCACCCTTGTTGGTTGACTTCCCTAAAGCCACTCCACTTCCTCTTCTTCCTGGCTGACAAAGCCCACCTCTCAGGATGGAGGCTAGAAAGACCAGATACTTGTTTTCCCAGCCTCCCTTGCAGCTAATGGAAACCATGTGACCCGTTTTGCCCAAAGAGACCTAAGGAGATATCTGCTTGGGGCTTTGAGGAAAGAATTTCATCCTTGTTAAAAATATTAGGGGACTTCCCTGGTGGCGCAGTGGTTGAGAATCTGCCTGCCAATGCAGGGGACACGGGTTCGAGCCCTGGTCTGGGTAGATCCCACATGCCACGGAGCAACTAGGCCTGTGAGCCACAACTACTGAGCCTGCGTGTCTGGAGCTTGTGTTCTGCAACAAGAGAGGCCACGACAGTGAGAGGCCCGTGCACCGCGATGAAGAGTGGCCCCCGCTCGCCGCAACTAGAGAAAGCCCTCGCACAGAAACGAAGACCCAACACAGCCAAAAATAAATAAATAAATAAATAAATAAATAAATAAAAATTAAAAAAAAATTAGGGTTGGGGAGAGATTGGGGGTGGGGGAGAGAGAGAGAGAGAGAGAAAGTGCCTGCCCCTTGTTTGAATGCTACATCTGAGGAGGTGATACCTGCAACTACAACAGCCATCTCACATCCATAAGGTGACAAGTTTGATGACAGAAACCCAACACACTGAGGAGGCAGAGTGGACAAAGAGAAGAAGCCTGGGCTTTTAATGGCACCACTGAGCACATCCCTAAACATGGAACTGCCTACCTCCAGCTTTCTTGTTATATAAGATAATGAAAAGCCTTTATTGTTTAAAGCCTTGTTAGTCACTGACATGCCTATTCTAGGAGATGTCCTCCTAAGGGAATAATCCTAAAGAGTGGAAAATAAACTTCCTGCATGGTGATATATCAGGGTTGTTGAGACTGGAAATCACCTAATATCTAGCCCCGCCAGACTGTCGTTTCCAAAAGCAATCACAACGATATTCCCAGTCCCATATGTCTTCCACAACCTTGCTATCCACCACCTTCCAACAAGAGGAAAGTCAACGTCCGTTCCCCTTGAATCTGCGTGAGCCTTCAGGGCTGTCTCAACTAATTGCGTGCAGCAGAAGTGATGCCGTGGGAATTCCAGTGCTGGGTCATAAAAGGCAACACAGCTTCCACACAGCTTTCTCTTTGGAGATGGTCACCCTTGGAACCCAGCCACCATGCTGTAAGGAAGCTCAGGTCACGTGGAGAAGCCCACACCGGGGGCAGCTGAGTCTTCCAGCCCCCAACCCTGGCTGAACTCTCAGCCAGCAGCCAGCACCAACTTGCTAGCGGAGCGAGTGAGCCAGCTTGGCAGTGAATCCTCCAGCCCTCAGTAAATCCGCCCAGGTAGATGCTGGAGCAGCCATGGGCCTTCCCTGTCAAGTGCTGCCCAAGCTGGAGGCTCATGAGCTAAATAAGAGATGATTGTTCTTTCAAGCCACGGAGTTTTGGGACGCAGTAACAGAAACAGAACTTTAGGGGAATAGTTCCGAAACAATGGTAATATTAGCAGCTAATACTTCTCAACTATGAACCAGGCACAAGGATTTTACACACATTTCCTCATTAAAGCTTTTTTTTTCACCTTGCATTTTCTATTTACTATTTTATATTAAAATTTTCTGACATATCAAAAGCAGAGAATAGTACATACTCCCAATACAGAAATTCAAAATTATCAAACTTTCATTTTAAAGCAAATTCCAGATGTCATGTTATTTCACCCTTACAGACTTCAGTGTGCATCTTGTTTTCAAAAAATTGACACTCTGCTATATAACCATAATACCATTATCATACAGACATAATTAATAATGAAGTCTTAGCGCCTGATTCTTCAGTCCATAATCAAATTCCCCTGATTATCTCAAAAATGTCCGTTTATAATAGGTTTAAGTCCAGACCTAAACAGCTCCCTACATTGCATTTGGTTGTTATGACACCTAAGTCTCTTTTAATTGAGGACAGTCTTCCCTCCTTTCCCCCTGCCATTGACTAGTTGTACAAACCAATTGTCCTGTGCACTGTTCCATATGCTGGGTTTGTCTGTTTCCTTGTGGCATCATTTAAAGTATTCCTCTTTTCTTTGTATTTCCTATAAATGAAACTTAGCTCTAGAGGTTTGGTTAGATTCAGGTTCCACTTTTTGGCAAGAATACACAGCTGGTGCTATTCCATCACAATTGTCTGGTTGCTCCACATCTAAAGATGCTAAGATTGATCAGCTTGCACCTTTTTCAACTTCACATTCTATTCTGAGCATCTCTCCATTTCAGCTCGTATAGAATGTCCTCGTTCTTTATTATGGCTACATAGATCCCATTGGGTGAAAACACTGGGTGAAAATAACAGTGATCATTCCCTTGAAAAGAATACTTCATCTCAATTTACTTGTAAAGATGATCATAAAAGACCCATCAAGGTCTATGATTCTTTAATTATGTGCATCAGAAGTTTGCTTTTTAAGAGGAGCCCTTGAATGTATTTTTGGTAAAAAAGTCTTTTGTATTGTAATTAATTCGTTTCTAAATTCTGTTTAGAAAGTCATATCATGACTTTTCTTAAGGGACAGTTGAGTGTTGGCTATAATTATGTGGAGGGATAACTACAAGAAAACTACTGCATATGATACTACTATAGAAATTGTTTTGCTTTTCTCCCTTTGTCAACAGGAAAAGGGACAGAAAATCTCAGACTCCTTAAAGATAGCCTCCAAACACCAAATGGAAACACTGGAATTATGTGTAATTAGAATTACGCATTTATAGATAACTAAGGGGCCACTTGACAAAATTCATAAAATGGAAGTGAGAGAATTTTACTCAGGAGACAGGAAAACATGGGCGATACAGATGGGATCACCTGGAAAAACTCAGTCCAGTTAGAATCTACCCTATAGAATGGGGGAGCCGTAGTGGAATGGATACTGGGGAGACAATAACGCCCACTAAAGCTGGAATCCTATATGTACTTAATTTGAATAAAAAATCCTCTCTTATTTAAATCACAGCATCTCAGTTAGGTTCCATGTACCATTAGTCCCAAAATTTTGCAAAGGTAGACACTGAGGTTGGATATAAAGTGTAACAAGTTATGCAACTTTGTTTTTTTTTTGAATTTTTGAATTTTATTTTATTTATTTTTTTATACAGCAGGTTCTTATTAGTCATAAATTTTATACATATCAGTGTATACATGTCAATCCCAATCTTCCAATTCATCACACCACCACCCCCACCCCACACTGCTTTCCCCCCTTGGTGTCCATAGGTTTGTTCTCTACTTCTGTGTCTCAATTTCTGCCCTGCAAACGGTTCATCTGTACTATTTTTCTAGGTTCCACATATATGCATTAATATACGATATTTGTTTTTCTCTTTCTGACTTACTTCACTCTGTATGATAGTCTCTAGATTCATCCACGTCTCTACAAATGACCCAATATCATGCCTTCTTATGGCTGAGTAATATTCCATTGTATATATGTACCACATCTTCTTTATCCATACGTCTGTCAATGGGCATTTAGGTTGCTTCCATGACCTGGCTATTGTAAATAGTGCTGCAATGAACATTGGGGTGCATGTGTCTTTTTGAATTATGGTTTTCTCTGGATATATGCCAAGGAGTGGGATTGCTGGGTCATATGGTAGTTCTATTTTTAGTTTTTTAAGGAACCTCCTTACTGTTCTCCATAGTGGCTGTACCAATTTACATTCCCACCAACAGTGCAAGAGGGTTCCCTTTTCTCCACACCTTCTCCAGCATTTGTTGTTTGTAGATTTTCTGATGATGCCCATTCTAACTGGTGTGAGGTGATACCTCATTGTAGTTTTGATTTGCATTTCTCTAATAATTAGTGATGTTGAGCAGCTTTTCATGTGCTTCTTGGCCATCTGTATGTCTTCTTTGGAGAAATGTCTATTTAGGTCTTCTGTCCATTTTTGGATTGGGTTGTTTGTTTTTTTAATATTGAGGTGTATGAGGTGTTTATATATTTTGGAGATTAATCCTTTGTCCATTGATTCGTTTGCAAATATTTTCTCCCATTCTGAGGGTTGTCTTTTCGTCTTGTTTGTAGTTTCCTTTGCTTTGCAAAAGCTTTTAAGTTTCATTAGGTACCATTTGTTTATTTTTGTTTTTATTGCCATTACTCTAGGAGGTGGATCAAAAAAGATCTTGCTGTGATTTATGTCAAAGAGTGTTCTTCCTATGTTTGCCTCTAAGAGTTTTATAGTGTCTGGTCTTACATTTAGGTCTTTAATCCATTATGAGTTTATTTTTGTGTATGGTGTTAGGGAGTGTTCTAATTTCATTCTTTTACATGTAGCTGTCCAGTTTTCCTAGCACCACTTATTGAAGAGACTGTCTTTTCTCCATTGTATATCCTTGCCTTTGTCATAGGTTAGTTGACCATAGGTGCATGGGTTTATCTCTGGGCTTTCTATCCTGTTCCATTGATCTATATTTCTGTTTTGGTGCCAGTACCATATTGTCTTGATTACATAGCTTTGTAGTGTAGTCTGAAGTCAGGGAGTCTGATTCCTCCACCTCCGTTTTTTTCCCTCAAGACTGCTTTGGCTACTGGGAGTCTTTTGTGTCTCCACACAAATTTTAAGATTTTTTGTTCTAGTTCTGTAAAAAATGCCATTGGTAATTTGATAGGGATTGCATTGAATCTGTAGATTGCTTTGGGTAGTATAGTCATTTTCACAATATTGATTCTTCCAATCCAAGAACATGGTATATCTCTCCATCTGTTGGTATCATCTTTAATTTCTTTCATCAGTGTCTTATAGTTTTCTGCATATAGGTTTTTTGTCTTCCTAGGTAGGTTTATTCCTAGGTATTTTATTCTTTTTGTTGCAATGGTAAATGGGAGTATTTCCTTAATTTCTCTTTCAGATTTCTCAGCATTAGTGTATAGGAATGCAAGAGATTTCTGTGCATTAATCTTGTATCCTGCAACTTTACCAAATTCATTGATTAGCTCTAGTAGTTTTCTGGTGGCATCTTTAGGATTCTCTATGTATAGTATCATCTGCAAACAGTGACAGTTTTACTTCTTCTTTTCCAATTTGTATTCCTTTTATTTCTTTTTCTTCTCTGATTGCCATGGCTAAGACTTCCAAAACTATGTTGAATAATAGTGGTGAGAGTGGACATCCTTGTCTTGTTCCTGATCTTAGAGGAAATGCTTTCAGTTTTTCACCATTGAGAATGATGTTTGCTGTGGGTTTGTCGTATATGGCCTTTATTATGTTGAGGTAGTTTCCCTCTATGCCCACTTTCTGGAGAGTTTTTATCATAAATGGGTGTTGAATTTTGTCAAAAGCTTTTTCTGCATCTATTCGTATGATCATATGGTTTTTCTTCTTCAGTTTGTTAATATGATGTTTCACATTGATTGATTTGCATATATTGAAGAATCCCTGCATCCCTGGGATAAATCCCACTTGATCATGGTGTATGATCCTTTTAATGTGTTGTTGGAATCTGTTTGCTAGTATTTTGTTGAGGATTTTTGCATCTATATTCATCAGTGATATTGGTCTGTAATTTTCTTTTTTTGTAGTATCTTTGTCTGGTTTTGGTATCAGGGTGATGGTGGCCTCATAGAATGAGTTTGGGAGTGTTCCTTCCTCTGCAATTTTTTGGAAGAGTTTGAGAAGGATGGGTGTTAGCTCTTCTCTAAATGTTTGATAGAATTCACCTGTGAAGCCATCTGGTCCTGGACTTTTGTGTGTTGGAAGATTTTTAATCACAGTTTCAATTTCATTACTTGTGATCGGTCTGTTCATATTTTCTATTTCTTCCTGGTTCAGTCTTGGAAGGTTATACCTTTCTAAGAATTTGTCCATTTCTTCCAGGTTGTCCATTTTATTGGCATAGAGTTGCTTGTAGTAGTCTCTTAGGATGCTTTGTATTTCTGCGGTGTCTATTGTAACTTCTCCTTTTTCATTTCTAATTTTATTGATTTGAGTCCTCTCCCTCTTTTTCTTGATGAGTCTGGCTAATGGTTTATCAATTTTGTTTATCTTCTCAAAGAACCAGCTTTTAGTTTTATTGCTCTTTGCTATTGTTTTCTTTGTTTCTATTTCATTTATTTCTGCTCTGATCTTTATGATTTCTTTCCTTCTGCTAACTTTGGGTTTTGTTTGTTCTTCTTTCTCTAGTTCCTTTAGGTGTAAGGTTAGATTGTTTATTTGAGATTTTTCTTGTTTCTTGAGGTAGGCTTGTATAGCTATAAACTTCCCTCTTAGAACTGCTTTTGCTGCATCCCATAGGTTTTGGATTGTCGTGTTTTCATTGTCATTTGTCTCTAGGTACTTTTTGATTTCCTCTTTGATTTTTTTTTTTTTCTTCAGTGATCTCTTGGTTATTTAGTAACGTATTGTTTAGCCTCCATGTATTTCTGTTTTTTACATCTTTTTCCCTGTAATTGATTTCTAATCTCATAGTGTTGTGGTCACAAAAGATGCTTGATATGATTTCAATTTTCTTATATTTACTGAGGCTTGATTTGTGACCCAAGATGTGATCTATCCTGGAGAATGTTCTGTGCGCACTTGAGAAGAAAGTGTAATCTGCTGTTTTTGGATGGAATGTCCTATAAATATCAATTAAATCTATCTGGTCTATTGTGTCATTTAAAGCTTGTGTTTCCTTATTAATTTTCTGTTTGGATGATCTGTCCATTGGTGTAAGTGAGGTGTTAAAGTCCTCCACTATTATTGTGTTACTGTCGATTTCCTCTTTTACAGCTGTTAGCAGTTGCCTTATGTGTTGAGGTGCTCCTATGTTGGGTGCATATATATTTATAATTTTTATATCTTCTTCTTGGATTGATCCCTTGATCGTTATGTAGTGTCCTTCCTTGTCTCTTGTAACATTCTTTATTTTAAAGTCTATTTTATCTGATATGAGTATTGCTACTCCAGCTTTCTTTTGATTTCCATTTACATGGAATATCTTTTTCCATCCCCTCACTTTCAGTCTGTACGTGTCCCTAGGTCTGAAGTGGGTCTCTTGGAGACAGCATATATATGAGTGTTGTTTTTGTATCCATTCAGCAAGCCTTTGTCTTTTGGTTGGGGCATTTAATCCATTCATGTTTAAGGTAATTATCAATATGTATGTTCCTATTACCATTTTTTTAATTGTTTTGGGTTTGTTTTTGTAGGTCCTTTTCTTCTCTTGTGTTTCCCACTTAGAGAAGTTCCTTTAACATTTGTTGTAGAGCTGGTTTGGTGGTGCTGAATTCTCTTAGCTTTTGCTTGTCTTAAAGCTTTTGATTTCTCCATCAAATCTGAATGAGATCCTTACCGGGTAGAGTAATCTTGGTTGTAGTTTCTTCCCTTGCATTACTTTAAGTATATCATGCCACTCCCTTCTGGCTTATAGAGTTTCTGCTGAAAAATCAGCTGTTAACCTTATGGGAGTTCCCTTGTATGTTATTTGTCGTTTTTCCCTTGCTGCTTTCAATAATTTTTCTTTGTCTTTAATTTTTGCCAATTTGATTACTATGTGTCTTGGCATGTTTCTCCTTGGGTTTATCCTGTATGGGACTCTCTGCACTTCCTGAACTTGGGTGGCTATTTCCTTTTCCATGTTAGGGAAGTTTTCGACTATAATCTCTTCAAATATTTTCTTGGGTCCTTTCTCTCTCTCTTCTCCTTCTGGGACCCCTATGATGTGAATGTTGTTGTGTTTAATGTTGTCCCAGAGGTCTCTTAGGCTGTCTTCATTTCTTTTCATTCTTTTTTCTTTATTCTGTTCCGCAGCAGTGAATTCCACCATTCTGTCTTCCGGGTCACTTATCTGTTCTTCTGCCTCAGTTATTCTGCTATTGATTCCTTCCAGTGTATTTTTCATTTCAGTTATTGTATTGTTCATCTCTGTTTGTTTGTTCTTTAATTCTTCTAGATATTTGTTAAACATTTCTTGCATCTTCTTGATCTTTGCCTCTATTCTTTTTCTGAGGTCCTGGATCATCTTCACTATCATTATTCTGAATTCTTTTTCTGGAAGGTTGCCTATCTCCACTTCATTTAGTTGTTTTTCCAGGGTTTTATCTTGTTCCTTCATCTGGTACTTAGCCCTCTGCCTTTTCATTTTGTCTGTCTTTCTGTGAATGTGGTTTTTGTTCCACAGGCTGCAGGATTGTAGTTCTTCTTGCTTCTGCTGTCTGCCCTTTGATGGATGAGGCTATCTAAGAGGCTTGTGCAAGTTTCCTGATGGGAGGTACTCTTAAGGAACTTTGAGCTCAGTCTTGACCTACAGATTACAGCTAGCCATGTGACTACCCTTTAAGAGTGCTTGTAACCTTCTGTGTCTGTACAGTACTTGAAAACTTTTTTTATTATTATTATACAAGTCATAGTCACTGTAGAAAATTCTCAGCCCTGGGTTTACACTGGTAGCTGCCTTCGCCACCGCAGCCGAAACCCAACTTCCGATCCTCATTAAAGCTTTTTAAAACACTTGTATGTAGGCATTAATATTATCCCCATTTTGCAGCCAAGGAAACCAAGGAAGAGAGAGGCCAAGCACTCTGCTCAAATTTACCCAGCCAGTAGGTGACAAATCCAGCCTGGTTAAATCTGTCTTTCACAAGCCTGGGGCTCATTCAGCTCCTGCAAAGTGTGAGGGAGTAAACAGAATCATGTGATAAACACGGTGCTACATCTGGGAGCATCAATCTTACTTGATGATTCGGGAGGAAAATATTTTTATTAAAAGATATGTTATTGATTGGAAAACAATATTAGTGGATTATTAAAATGAACCATACTTTGATTTTGTACCACCTGTGGCCACTCATAGCCCTTCACCGCCTGCCTCCCCCTACCTTGCCCCTGGGGCCCGTTCATCACGGAGCATTCAGTGGGTGTTGCAGATGCGGTTGGTGGTCTCCCCAGCAACGATTCTCTTTTTTCCCTGCCAACAGAACCCCATTTGGATCTCCTCTTTCCAGTAGCCCCGCCCTCTGGGGACGTCTGAGCCCTCACAGTGGTCCCATGTCCCTGCCATGTGATCGGTTCAGGCATGAGCCAGCAGGATGCCAGGGGAAGTCTGTTGCAGGGACTTCTGGGAATTTGTGTCTTTCTCAAAAGGGCCACAAGACCAGGGTATTCCCTTATTCCTGTGGCAGGTGGAGATGTGAGGAGGTGAGTTAGAGCTGCAGCAGCCTTGTTGTGACTGAGAGGAGCAGTCAGCCCACTGAGCTGGGAATTGGTGACAGTGTTGAACTGCCCACTGAACCATCCCTGGAGTCGACCTTTCATCATTAAAGGAAATTCCCTGGGGTCTGTACGCTTGAATGAGAAAAAATTTTTCATCTTTATTTTCATTAACCCCTGACCAGATTTTCACATTTCCTTCCATTATGAAAGCAGGCAAGAAATCCTAGTAGTATTAGCCAGGCCTGTGACTTTGCTCTCAAAAAAAAACCCAGTTATTTTCATATCACGTTACAACTGTTGTCAATATCTATCTCCAAATACTGGTTATACTCATTATGACCTTGAAATTACGGTAACAGTTGGGCCTGCTGTTAGACTCTCTTTAATTGTTAATGAAAAGAACATATATTCCTACAGCATAAAGAATGTGTTAATATTTGTGATGGGCCCGTGAGAAGTACCAGCAGGCCTCTGACTGCAGGAGAGTAGCTGACAGAGAGCCAGCTGCTGCAGCAGAAATCCAGCCCTGCTTGCCAGGCCATTGATGGGGATGCAAGGACCCGAAGGCTGGCCCACTCCTGGGAGACAGGGGACTCATGACAGCGACTTGGGCTTGAGGCCTCCGTAGGCCTCGTTGAACTTCCGTCAGGCCGCAGGGCAGTTAAGAGACTTTGCCCACCCTTCCTTCCCTCTCTCCCCCACTGGGGTTGGCCTTGGGGGGGTGACAGCTCCTTCAGCCTCCCCAGGCTCCCTCCCCCTTGTCTCACAGGCCAAACTCTGGCCTGTTAAATCTTGTCTTGGCATCTGTTTCTCAGAGGACCCAGACAAACACAGCTTGTAACTGTTTTTCAATATAGTTGCTTTCTTTTATAATCAAACATGCTTTATGTTATGCTTTTAAAAACGCTATTCTGTGATGGGGTCCACACATTACACCAGATGCCAAAGAGAACAGTACAGAACCCCTGCCTTCTTGTTTGAGCTACTGTGAATTGGGTTTTCTGTTATCTGCATCCAAAACATCCCAACTCTTAGGAGATTTCAGTGAAAAAGTGTGAGAAGCTCTGGTTGGGGTAAACCCGTGTAAGAGAATGTTAAAACTCGGCTCTTACCATCCTGCAGTTTGGACAGAGGCCCCCCAAAGCCCAGAACAGCACAGTGGTTGCCCAGGATGCTCACAGCCCTGAGTGAAGTGTTAGACCAGTTCTGTGGACACACAGAGAGACTGACAGACAGGGTCCTGAGAGCCCAGCACCTGCCTCCTAGCCACACAAGGGAGGCTAGAGGAGCAAGCGTGGTCTCTATGATCTGGGTCCTGTCCGTTTCCCTGCCAATCCAGAGGGCCTGGGCTGGTGGGAGGGGAGAACACTTAGATGGAAAAAAAAAAGTTTGGATTGAGATGGGTTTTACACTAGACTGATGGGGTGGCGTGAAGGGGGTGATGCTGCCTGCTCCCTTCTGAGTTCACCTCAAACCCCTCTTTTCAGGACTGCTCTGCTGTCACTGAAGAGGAAGATGAAGGCTCGCAGGTCCTGGGGAACAGGGCAGAGGAGACATCTGAGGGAAAAGGCAGGCCGGTGGCTGCCCCAACTGGCCCGGCCACTGCAACTATGTGAACTATGTGAACATTTTTTCTTTTTAAACATTTCCCCACACCAAAGGAATCCAAGCAACAGGATCCCAGAGCTAATGATCTAGCCCAGTGGTTCTCAGAGTGTGGTACCCAGACCAGTAGCATCCTCATAACCTGGTATGATGGTTAATTGCATGTGTCAACCTGGCTGGGCAATGGTGTCCAGTTGTTTGGTCAAATGCTCGTCTAGATGTTGCTGTTAAGGTATCTTATAGATGTGATTAACATCTACAATCAGTAGACTTTAAGTAAAAGATATCAGTCTGGATGATGTGGGTGAGCTTCATCCAATCAGGTGAGGGCTTAAGAGCAAAACTTGAGCCTTCTGGAAAAAGAAAGCAATTCTGCCTCAAGACTGTAACAGAGAAATCCTGCCTGAGTTTTCTGCCCTCACAGATTTCAGACTTACCAGCCCCCGCAATATCACACAGCCAATTCCTTATACACACACTAATGGTTCCATTTCCATGGAGAGCCCTGACTGCTGCACCTGGGAATTTGTTAGAAATGCATATTCTCAGGCCCTGCACCAGGCCTACTGAATCCAACACTCTGGGGGTGCGTGCTTTAATAAGCTTTCCAGAAAATTCTCAAGTTTGAGAACTGCTCCTCTATAGTCTCACTACTCAAAGTGCTGTCTGTGGACCAGCCCCAGTGGCATCAGCGGGAGGTGGTTAGCAATGCAGACTCTCAGGCCCCACCCAGACCTGCTGAAAGGGGCTCTGCATTTTAACCAGATCCCTGATGATTCGTGAGCACATTAAAATTTGGGACGCACTGACCCAGTGCTCCCCAGGGGCAGGGGGAAGAGGCAGTATTGTCTGGACTCTCGGAGATAACAACAAAAATGGTTAATTATTGGGCACCTAAGTGCCAAGCTCTTTATACAGCTTGTATAATTCATGTATACAACCCGTGCAACTTCACTGAACACTCTCACAACCCTGTAAGGCAGATATACCCATTAAGGCCGTTTTACAGACGAGGAAATGGACTGAGAGGGGTTTAGTAACCTGCTCAGGATCACACAGCTCATAAGTGGCGGATCAGAATCAGAACCAGGCTTCTAACTAGAAGCACCCACTCTCCACGCCCCACACGCCAGACAGGGCGCCGCAGCGATTCAGGAGAGAGGACACACACACACACACACACACACACACACACACACACGGAGCCAAGATTCCTCCTCTTAATTACAACTGTCTCTGCTGCTAACAAAGGCGGGGGCTGGGAAAGGAATCAACTTAATATGCAATTGCTTGTTCCCAATTAGCACAAATTACCATTTGTCTGAGAAGATAATGGTAGGAACTGGGATCCGCCCGGTGGGTTGCAGTGTTCATCTGCCTAACACCCTTCTGAGCCCTCCTCACTGGCCTTCCCGCCTTCCTGGGAAGGGGGCCGAGCCTTCCAGTGAGACTTCAGGAGGCCTGCGTAAATCCTGGCTCTGTCCGCTTTGGGAGCATTTGGTGTTTTTTGCCAGTTTCCCCCTCCACTCACCTGTGCTATTGGCTAAATCTGCATCAGCCAACACTAGCCCATCTCCAGCTCCACAAGGAGGGCTGCCCCCTCCTACCTTACCCCCCAACTCCCTTCCTGGGGGCCAAGCACATTTCCAATCCCAGAAAATACTAGGGGGGCTTTGATGATGCCATTCAAGGCTATGGTGGCATTGTGGTGAGAGCCAATCCTGGCACGAGGAAGGGCTGAGGGGCCGGCAGGTGCTCTGGCACCCTTGCCCGCCACTCAGTTTTTTGATCCCCCAAGGGCTTCCTCCAGATGCAAGGCCTTTGGGCATGCAGTTCCCTCTTCCTGGAATGCTCTTCCCTACCTCTGCCCTTCTCCAGGCTGACTCCTTTGCATCCTTCAGGTTGAAGCTCAATACTAATTCTTTTTTAAAAATTTATTTGGGGGCTTCCCTGGTGGTGCAGTGGTTAAGAATCCGCCTGCCAATGCAGGGGACACGGGTTCGAGCCCTGGTCCGGGAAGATCCCACATGCCATGGAGCAACTAAGCCCGTGCACCACACTTACTGAGCCTGCACTCTAGAGCCCACGAGCCACAGCTACTGAAGCCCGCATGCCTAGAGCCTGTGCTCTGCAATAAGACAAGCCGCCAAAATGAGAAGCCCGCGCACCGCAATGAAGAGTAGCCCCTGCTCGCTGCAACTAGAGAAAGCCCATGCGCAGCAACGAAGACCCAACACAGCCAAAAATAAATAAATTAAATAAATAAATTTAAAAAAAATTTGTTTTCTTTTGTTTGTTTTTCAATACTAATTCTTATAACAACAACAACTATCATTCATTGAGGACCTAATACGTGCTGTACCTGTGTTAACTCATTTAGTCACACAACATTATGTGATAGGTACTATAGTTATTCTCACTTTGCAGATGGGGAAACCGGGACACAGAGAAGTTAAGTAATCTGCCTGAGGTCACACAGTAGGTGGTACAGCTAGCATTTGAACCAAGGGGTTTGGCCTCAGAGCCCAATCTCTCACTTCAGAGAAGCCTGCCTAAGGGCTGGGGGAAATCCTCCTGCTGTTTCCTCTGCTGGCACCATTCTCCTTATTAACACTTAGCACAGCTGTAATCACACATGTATCCTCTGCATATTGTCTGCTCTCAAGGAGGTCAGAGACCCACGTCTGACTTGCTGAGAGCTGTATCCCCACCATCTAGTTCTGTGCCTGGCACATGGCAAGTGCTCAATAAGCATTTGTGGAATGCTTGAATAAATAGGTCTCAGGCTCCTCATCTTTAAAATGGGGCTGGTAATACCTCCTCCCAAGGACCATTACAAGAAGTGGGGCAATGCAAGTAAAGCACTTCTCACAGCCTGGCCATTGTTTTCATTCATATCAGGAAGAGAGACTCTGGATTCCCTGCCTTGGTGTCCTGAGGATCACTTGTTTATCTAGTGAACATTTATTGAGCATCTAGTGAACATTTATTGAGCATCTACTGTGTACCAGCAGTCATAGGTGCTGGGTCCACACACTGCAGAGAGGAGGAGATGTAGTCAGTCCTTTAGGGCAGCGGCCCCCAACCTTTTTGGCACCAGGGACCGGTTTTGTGGAAGACAATTTTTCCCATGGACGGGGGTGAGGGTGGGGTGGTTCAGGCAGTAATGAGAGCGATGGGGAGCGACGGGGAGCGATGCGGAGCGGCAGATGAAGCTTAGCTCCCTCGCCTGCCACTCATCTCCTGCTGTGCGCCTGCTTCCTAACAGGTCCCGGACCGGGAGTTGGGGACCCCTGCTTTAGGGAAAGGCAGATGGTGCATCTAAGGCTGAATTCCCAGGCAGAGTCCTGTCCTTCTCCATTGGCAGACTCCTGTGTCAATGGAGGATCCCTGCTCTGGTGCCTGGGACACCCCCTCTCCCCAGTCCCCAGCACTGGGCACTCACAGGCTTCATGATCCAGGTGATTCCTGGGTTTTTGCGAAACTCCTCCACAAACAGATGGTACTCGCAGGGCATCTCAAAGGTTTTGGGGAAGAAGTCGCACTTGGCTGCCTCCAGCTTTCCCGCCTCGCGCTCCAGCTGTTTCCGGAAGCGCTTCAGGTTCTTCACCATGTAGTTCTTGCGGGTCAGCTGAGCAGCACGATGGACAGGCAGGCCATTGGCGCTCATGCCCACTGCCCTGCACCAACCATCCCACCAACTGCCCCCCACAGCCCCCATTCTCTGTACGGTAAGAGTAACAATAAGAGGACTCCCCTGGTGGTCCAGTGGGTAGGACTCTGCACTCCCAATGCAGGGTGCCTGGGTTCAGTCCCTGGTCAGGGAACTAGATGCTGCATGCCGCAACTAAGAAGCCTGCATGCTGCAACTAAAAGATCCCACACGCCACAACGAAGATCCCACGTGCCTCAGCTAAGACCCAGCCCAGCCAAAATAAATAAATAAAAATAAATCTTAAAAAAAAAAAAGATTTTAAAAAAAGAGTAACAATAGGAGTAACTTTGACTGAGAGCCTGCTATTCTATAATTATCCCCACTTTACAGGTGAGGAAACTGAGGCTCAGAAAGGTTGTCAGTTGCCCAGAGCTATCCAGCTAACAGGCAGCACAGCCAGGGTTTGACCCGGGCCTGTCTGATGCCAAAGTTCTTTTTCTAACTGCTACGCTGCACTAAGCTTTTTAAATCTCCCACCACTGGCCCCTCTAGTCCCATCTTTGTGGTATGGTTCCTCCCAGTCCTCCCTCCCATCTCCAGACTCCAAGCAGCTCAACTTGCCTCACCCTGAAATCACATACTCCCTCAAGCATCCTGCTTCTTCAGCCTTTGCACCTGAAGCCAGACAGCCTATGACCTCAGTCCCCTCCCCAAGGTGGCCTGTTCCTCAGGTCTGAGATCCCTATTCCCGCACACTATTTCGTTCATCATGAATCTAGGGCACATATCTCTCACCTGGCATGTACCCCAAATTCCCTTGTGCTTTTCCATTCTGGTCCTTGTACCCCCAAGCCAGCTCCTGCTCACTGCCACACCCAGTCCCCTGGGCCCACCCAGCTCACCTCGTAGTGGTTTCGGAAGTGACTGATCCGCACGTGCTCATCCATGTAGGTGTGGTCGAAATTCTCCCGGAGCCAGCTGACGTCGCACCAGTAGAAATCCCACTCCCCTTCACTGGGGGTGGGGGTGGGACAAAAGTCAGGACCTGAGGACCTCAGCACTGCTGGGGATCTGGGGCCCAGGGAGGTGCAGCCGAGGGGTAAGCAGCGGTGTGTCCATCAGGTAAGTCTCAAGGAGGTGGCCTCGGGCTGCCGCTGCCCACTATGTACTTTGTGAGGCCAGAGTGAAAACTACAGAAATGTCCCTGCAAAAATGCAGGCTACTGGCTTCCTTCGGACAATCAGCAGATCTGGCCACGTTGAGTCCAGATGCCCCCCGGCACCCACCGCCTTAGACAGGGCACACCCTCTCCAGATCACAGTCTCCACCATGCCCTATGGCCCATGACAAGGGGCCAACCTTACCTGGTCATGTTACCTGCCTGGGCTCTGGAAGCATCCAAGTAGCCACCCCTGAGCCCACATTACCAAGCAGTGGAATCAGGCAACATTTATAAGCTCTTCCCAGTTCAGAAAGCCCTCCTCTCACTGAATCCTCAGAGCAGCCCCAAAAGTGACTACAATCATGCCTGGATCCCTAAGACAGGGATAGCCTTGCTCAGTGAGGACATGGCAGCCTCAGGATTCACACCCAAGCCTGCCTGACTCCAAATTCTGACCCTGTTCTTCACCACCATGCCAGAGAGGGGGACAGGAAACCAGACTGATCTACCAAATCCAGATACCAGAGCTGGAGTACACAGAGGAGGTGCTTGAAAAAGACTTGACAGGAAATGAAATGCACCACCATGATTACTTCCAATTTTTTAGTAAAAAATTACAGATATAACTGAAGCCCCGTGTATATTCCTGACTGATTCTATCTCCTACTCTCCTGTCCAAAAGGAAGCCATTAGCCTGAATTTGGAATCATTTCTATGAGTGTCTTTATAGTTTTACTGTGTATATATGTGTGTATCCATATGTGGCACATGGCATTGTTTGGCATGTTCTTAAAACTTTCTAATGGCTAATACTTACTTCCGCTTCCCACGTGCCAGACACTGTTCTAAGTACTTTACAAATATTAACTCACTAATCCTCATAGTAACTGTGAAGTGTTAGGTTCTTCTATTATGCCCATTTTAAAGATGAGTGAAGTGAGGCACAGAGAGGTTAAGGAACTCACCTAAGTTCATAAGCTAGTAAGTGGCAGAGCAGGACTGGAACTCAGGCCATCGGGCTCCAGATTCCAAGCTCCGTGGTTAGAGCTACTCTTGTCTATTTCCTTTCACAACTTGCTTTTTTTTTTTAACCCACCTTTTGTTTTAGTTGAATGAATAATGGATGAATGAATGAATAATGAATTATTCATTCATTCATACAACACATAGGTGTTGAGGCTGTCTTGGTGTCAGAGACAATGTTGGATGCAAGGATATAGGGGGAACAAAAACACCTGGCCAGGTGGTACATACAGTCCTGTGGGGAAGATAAAAAATAAACAAGGAAACAAATACACAACTCTCTAATGAGGAATTGTGAAATGTTATAACCCAGTTGGAATAACCCAGTTGGAGGCCATGAGGCAGGGCAGCTGAGGGACCTATTTAGGTGGAGGCTACCCTGTGGAGCTGACCTTTCAGCTTAGATCTGAATGGTAAGGAGAGACAGCCAGATCAAGGGCAGTGGGGAGAGGGTTCCAGGAGAGGGAAGGGCAGGAAGTGAGGCCCTGAGGTTGGAAAGGGCTCATTCAAGGATATGAAAAAAAAGCCAGAGTGGAGAGAGAAACGTAAGGAATGACACTGAAACTGGAGTAGGGCCCAACAAACAGGGCCTTGTAGACCATGATGTGGGTTTTGGATTCTTTTCTAATTCCACAAGTTTGTTCATTTTGTACACCATCTTCATGATTATCACAGTCAAGTTGCTCTTTTTTTTTTTTTTTATAAATTTATTTATTTTATTTATTTATTTTTGGCTGTGTTGGGTCTTCGTTGCTGGGTGCGAGCTTTCTCTAGTTGCGGCAAGCGGGGGCTACTCTCCGTTGTGGTGCATGGGCTTCTCATTGCGGTGGCTTCTCTTGTTGCGGAGCACGGGCTCTAGGCATGTGGGCTTCAGTAGTTGTGGCACACAAGCTCAGTAGTTGTGGCTCGCGGGCTCTAGAGCGCAGGCTCAGTAGTTGTGGCGCACGGGCTTAGTTGCTCCGTGGCATGTGGGATCTTCCTGGACCAGGGCTCGAACCTGTGTCCCCTGCATTGGCAGGCGGATTCTTAACCACTGCGCCACCAAGGAAACCCAGTCAAGTTGCTCTTAAATCACCCAGGAAGACATTAAACTGCTCAACAAGGCCAACAGGAAATCCAGGTTCTTTCTACCTTCTCATTCTGCCATCCTTAACATGTTGTCTTCATGCTCATCACCTCAAGGTCACAAGATGGTTGCTGCAGTTCCAGGCATCAAGGACAGCTTTCTTTGTGGGAAGCAAGGGAGGGGACAGCTCTGGCCACATCTGTTCCAAACTCTGACCTAACAGGCTGATGGTCTGAATTGGGACCTCGTTCTGTCTGGAAATACCAGACCCCAGCTTAGGTCTTAAGGACAAGGCCTCACATTCACAGAGCTATGTCTGGTGTAAAGGTCCTGGCCTCTAGCCTTTCCTGACTTGAGGACTCTCGAGGCAATTTGGGATCAGCCAGGAAACAACCTGCTTCATGGACTCCCACACCATCAGCACCAGAAAAACCCTCAGACCTTCTTCCACTTGACCATGGAGCAAGGCTGAGGAGAAACAGGGGGCAGCCTCAGGTCACATGGCAGGTCAGGACAGTGCCTTTTCCCATACACCTGCCGGTCACCTCCCCCGCCTCATCCTCCACTACATCCAGTTCTTCTGGATCCAGGGAAGGAAAACTCATTCTGATATTAGTGTGATACATGAGAGAACCAAGAAGGAAAATCCACAGTAGCTGCCATCATCACCACCATCACCATCATCACCATCACTGTAATACTCCCCAAAGTGCCAGAGAGAGGACTCTGCCATCTTGGATTACCCATACCACGCTTGCCACCGTCAGCCAATTCCTAATTTTTTTGTGGGATGATTTAGTAAGGGTCTGTTTCCTCTGCTAGACTCCAGCACCAGGCAGCAGGAACCATGGATTCACCTATTCACTCATTTGTTCCTTCAATTACTGAGAGGCTGCTAGAACAGGGAGGATGAGCCTGGGACTCTGCAGACAGCCAGACTAGGTGCAAACCCTAGCTCAAGCCCTGACAAGATGAGTGTATTTTTCATTTTCCAACATGGTATATTTTTTCCTCTTTTTGTCCAGTTTTCTCATCAGGAAAATGGGGATGATAATAGCACCTACTGGAAGGTTTGCTGGGATGATCCAAAGAGGTCATGCGTGTAAAGTGCGGATGAGTGTCTAGGAGGCTTAGTTGTTGTTATGCAACAAATATTTATTGAGGACCCTGGCAGGGTAGCTGGTTGCCCTCACCCCTCATATCTATTCTCTCCTTTTTCTACAGTCATAGAATTTCCAACATTTACCTGGAAAATGTAGTCTACATTTTTCAGATTCCCTTGCAGCTAGGTGTGTCCACATGGCTAAGTTCTGGCCAGTGAAATGTGAGGGACTTCTGGGTTGTGTCCTTCAAGGGTAGGACATGCCTTTTCTTGTCTCCTTCCTACCTCCTGCTGCTTGGAATGTGCAGGAACTCCACCTCAGACCATGAGGACGAGGGCCTCACTCAAAGGATAGCAGAGTGGAAAGACGGAAGCAGACGGGTCCCACATTTCCATACTATCTCTGAACCTCCTACATCTGGACTTCAATGGGAGAGGTAAATAAACTTCTAGTCTGTCAAAGCCTCTTTTATTTTGTGTCTCTGTTACATGCATCCAAACCTTAACCTTCACTAATATTAACACCTATCACGTGCCAGGGATTGTTTGCTTTTTCATCTCAGTATCCCCAGGGCCCAGCATAGAAGAAGAAACATAGGCTTAGGGGTCAAAAAACTTGTTCAAGGTCACAGAACTAGTAAGTGGCCAGGACCTGCCATCACTGGAGGATTCACCCCACGGGTCTGTGATGGTTGCATAGAGAGCTATAGGACACTGGCTGTGGAATAGTCAAACTGAACTGGGTTTGAATCCCACTCTGACACTTACGTGCTGTGTGACCTTAAACAATTGGCTTAATATTTCTGAACATAATCACATCTTTCTGGATGGTTATAAGGCTTAAATAAGACAGAGATGGCATCAGTAATGCACCTAACACATTGTGAATGCTAAATAAATGTTGGCCACTGTCACAGCCAAATTGGGACAAGTCCCAGTGGCCACCCAAGGGAACTGGGACAAAAACGAAGGGAGACAAGGACCTGTGAGACAAAGGGAAGGAGAGACGAGGCTGGGGGTGAGGGTTTCTTACTCCTTTACTTCCACCCATCCTGGCCTGTGGTGAAGGACATCCATGAGAGTATTCATAAGAGTGGTCTTGAACCGGATTGATGCTCTCTGCTCTCTGCAAGACATGGCAATGGAACACTTGCTCAGAATCAACTATTTCCCTAGGACAGTCCAGGGATAGGAAAAAAGGGAAAGGAAGAAAGGTCAAGTTCCATACATGGAAATGCCAAAACATAGAATTACTGAATTTTAGAATTTACCATCATAGCATGAAACAAAATAATCAAATTGAGAATGATAGAATCTTTGAATCATTGAAAATAATAGCAATCATTTTCTTCAGTGCCTTTTACGGTCTGGTTGCTTTACATATGCCATGGCTAATCCTTATACTAAATGATATGTTTTTGCAAATCCTCCTTTCTGTCACTCATCTGAGAAGATGGAATGGGTATACTTTTCCCTCTTCCTCCTACCAGGACGACTAAAACCCCAGGACATTAGATATAAAACAAGTATAAGAAGACCCTGAAAGGTGGACAGAAGAAGGCAGATTGGCTAAGGACCTCAGGACCCATGGAACAGCATGTGGTGAATTCCCTGGGTTATCTTTTTGCCTCATAGATCCCAGATGTGGATACGAAGAAGCTAGCAAGTCTGAAACACCAATGGGCACAGACAAAAAAACCTCCAACAAAAGCCTGCTCTCTCCAGCTGACAAAACCAGGAAAGGAAGACTTAAGACAATAACTTCTCTACTCTGGCCAACCCTGGCAGAAACAAATCTGTGGCCCACCCTCACTGATGCTAGCAAAGGCTGAGTGGGGAATCTAGACTTCCCACCAGGTTGTAACAAGGCACCCAATATCCCCCAAGACCCCTGGCTAGGCTGCTGTCAGAGAGGGTCAAAGACATAGCCGGGACTTTCATGCCTAGCAGGTGGTAGTGAGGTGCCCACCCCTGCTGTGTCAGTGGAGATCATGTGCCTGGGCTTCCACCCCCACCTGGCAGTAAGGAGGCACCCCTCTCCCTTGCGCTGATGTCAACGGAGGCCTAGAGGAGAGTCAGGACTTTCAATACCACCCAGTGGTAATGAGGCTGCATTTCCTGTAGTGTTCATGTGGGTCAGGTAGGGAGCAGTAGTAAGGAACTCCTAACCCTCCCGGCCACGGTGGTATCAGCAGAGTCCTAGTGGAACCAGAACTCCCATTCCAGCCAGCAGTAAGAAGGAACCCCTTCTACCCTCAAGTGTCAATGGAGGCCAAGTGGGGAACCTGGACTTCTACCCTATATGGTAAAAATGAGGTGGTACTATGCCCCCTTCCCTGGCCAGAGTGGTGTCAGAAAATGTCACCTAAAAGAGGTTTAAACAAGATCCAGAGTTCTATGGCATAATACCCCAAATATTCAGGTTTCAACTGAAAATCACTTGTCATACCAAGAATCAGGAAAATCTCAATGTGACTAAGAAAAATCAGTAGATACCAATTCCAAAATGGCAGATGTGTTAGAATTATCTGACAAATATTTTAAAGCAGCCATCATAAAAATGTTTCAATGAGTAATTAAGAACACCTTTGAAGAATATGTGAAGAACACTGGAAGAAAGCAAGGATGTCCACTCTTACAACTCTTATTCAACATAGCACTAGAAGTTCTAACCAGGGCAATAAGGCAATAAAAGGCACATAGATCAGAAAGGAAGAAAGAAAACTGTCCCTTCTTACAGATGACTGTGTAAAAATTCTCATGGAATCTAAAAAACAATTCATGAACTAATAGGTGAGTACAGTGAGATCACAGGATATAAGATGAACATAAAATCAGTTATATTTCTATATACTATCAATGAACACACGAACTCTGAAATTAAAAATACAATTTACAACTCTTACTTTTAAAAAGAGGAATATTTAGGTGCAAATCTAACAAAACATGTGCAGGACTTATGTACTAAAAACTACAAAATGCTGATGCAAAAATTCAGAGAAGATCTAGATAAGTTGAGAACCCTACCGTGTTCCTGGATTGGAAAACTCAGCAGAGTAGAGATATCAATTCTTCCCAGGTTGGTGTGCAGATTTAATGCGACTCCTGGGATCAAAATCCCAGTAAGATTTTTTTGTAGATATAGATAATTCTAAAATGTATGTGGAAAGGCAAAGATATTAGAACTAGAATATCTAAAACAATTTTGAAAAGAAGAATAAAGTGGGGTAAATCAGTCTAACCAATTTCAAAACATTATGTAGCTACAATAATCAAGACTGTGTGGTATTCACAGAGAAAGAGATACAAAGACCAAGAGGACAGAACAAACAACCAAGAGATGGACCTGCACAAATATGCCCAACTGAATTTTTAAAAATTATTTATTTGGCTGTGTGCGGGCCCTTGGTTGCAGCATGCGGGATCTAGTTCCCAGACCAGGGATCAAACCTGGGCCCCCTGCATTGGGAGCGTGGAGTCTTAACTGCTGGACCACCAGGGAAGTCCCTGCCCAACTGAATTCTGACAAATGAACAAAAGCAATTCAATGGAGGAAGAATAGCCTTTTCAGTAAATGGTGCTGGAGAATTGGATATGCACATGCAAAAAATGAACCTAGGCTTAAACCTCATACTTTATATAAAGTATAAAGTACTTTATACTTTAACTCAAAATGGATCACAAACTTAAGTATAAAATGTAAAATTATAAAACATAGAGGAAAATCTTTGGGATCTAAGAGCTAGGCAAAGAATTTGTAGATTTGACACTACGAGCATGGTCCATAAAAGGGAAAACTGATAAATTGGACACCTTCAAAATTAACAATTTCTGCTCTTTAAAAGACTCTGTTAAGTCAATGAAAAGGCAAGGTACAGCCTAGGAGAAAATATTTGCAACCACATATTTGACAAAGGATTACTATCTAGAATACATAAAGAATTCTCAAAACTCAACATTAAAAAGAAAATCCAATTAGAAAATGGGCAAAGGACATGAACAGATATTTCACCAAAGAGGATATACAGATGACAAATGAGCACATGGAAAAATGTTCAACATCGTTTATCATTAGGGAAGTACAAATTAAAACCACAATGATATAACAATACACAAGTATCAGAATGGCTAAAATAAAAAACTCTGACAACACCAACTGCTGGAAAGGACACAGAGAAACTGAATCACTCATACATTGCTGATGGGAATATAAAATGGTACAGCCACCTTGGAAAATAATTTGGCAGTTTCTTAAAAAACTAAGCATGCAACTACCATATAACCCAGCAATTGTACTCCTGGGCATTTACCCCAGTGAAACGAAAACTAACACACAAACCTGTACTTGAATGTTCATAACAGCTTTATTCATAATAGCCCCAGACTGGAAGAAAACCCAGATGCCCTTCAATAGGTAAATGGTTAAACGCATGGTGGTATATCCATTCCCTGGAATACTAGTCAGCAATAAAAAGGAATGAACTGTTTATACACTCAACAACCTGAATATATCTCTAACGAAGTTGCTGAGTGAAAAAGGCCAGTCCCAAAAGGTTAGTATATAATGTGTGATTCCATTATAAAAACTCTTTGAAAGGACAAAATTATTGAAAAGAGAACAGAACAACAGTTGCTGGGGATTAAAGATAGGGTACGTTGGGATGGGGAGGAAGAGGGGGAGGGAGGGGAAGTGGGTGTGGTTATAAAAGGCACTATGAGGGATCCTTGTGGTGATGGAAATATTCCATATCTTGACTGTATCAATGTCAATATCCTAGTTGGATGCTGTGCTATAGTTTTACTCTGTTACCACTGGGGGGAACTGGGTAAAGGGCACATAAGATCTCTCTGTATTATTTCTTACAACTGCATATGAATCCACAATTAAAATATTCAATTTTAAAAATTAACAGTTTTTTTTTTTTTTTTTGGCTGCACAACTTGCAGGATCTTATTTCCCTGACCAGGGCTTGAACCAGGCCCTTGGCAGTGAAAGTGCAGAGTCCTAACTGGACTGCCAGGGAATCCCCAACACATCTTTAGATGTCTGGATAATGGCTACCTTTATCGAGGAATGATTAGAAGAGGGCATGCTGGTGATGTTCTGTTTCCTGATGTGGGTATATTAAGTTTATGAAAATTCATTGAGCTGTAAAATTATGATATACTCAACTTTCTGTATATATAACAGAACTCTATAACAAAATATACCACAAATAAAGTTAAAGGACTACCTATAGATTAAGAAAAAATATTTGTGGTGCTTATAATCCATAAGAGATTTGGACCAAGTACATAAAGAACTACTACAAATCATTAAGAAAAAGAGAAACTCAATAGAAAAATGTCTAGAAGCTATGAACAGGCAATTAATAGTACAGGAAATTTAAATGACCAACAATCATGTTAAAAGATACTCAACCTTACCAATAATTAAGAAATGCAAATTAAAATACCAAGGAGAGGACTTCCGCTTTTGGTTATGATGTAAAACAATGTAAAAGACTTTCAATCCTATAGTAACAATGAGAAAAAAATGTACAAAATAAATATACTTGTCCATGGGGCTAGTGGAGAGCAATAGACAAAAGAAAACTTGATGAACTGATTCCAGAGAGAAACAAGGCCTTCATGGGGGGGAGCAGAGAGATGCAGCCGTTTCCAGATCTGGGCTGGCTGCCTGGCCTGGGGTGGGCAAGTGGAGGAACAAGCCGGCTGTGCAAGAGAGAGTTTGTGGCACCAGGAGAAATCAGCTGAG
Organism: Eubalaena glacialis; assembly: GCF_028564815.1. Taxonomy (NCBI): domain Eukaryota; kingdom Metazoa; phylum Chordata; class Mammalia; order Artiodactyla; family Balaenidae; genus Eubalaena; species Eubalaena glacialis. Next base: position 27,574,323 of record NC_083728.1, read on the forward strand.
CTTATACAATATGTAGGATGGCAAAACAAATCAAAATCTGGAAGGGCCCATTCCAAAACCAAACCAAACAAAACCAGATTCTGGCAAATTTGCTTAAGAAAGGAACAGTAGAGAAAACAGTACAGCTGAGAGAAAACCCAAACTCCATGTTTACATGGTGTTTGCATTCCGGCAGCCCTGCCAGAGTTGAATTCAAAAATGAACAACAAAAACAACAAAAATCAAACAAACAAACAAAAAAACTGAACTGCAGTCCAATCTCCTCCCAGGTCAAATACTAACAAGCTCAAAATGGCAGTACAGGAGGCTAGGCTTGGGGTGAACTCAGTATAATTAAAGCTTTGATCCAACCCATGTTCCCAGTGCATATAAAAGTTATGTTTACACTATACTGTAGTCTATTAAGTGTGCAATAGCATTGTGTCTTTTTAAAAATGTACATATCTTAATTAAAAAATACTTCATTGCTAAAAAAAGTTAACCATCATCTGAGCCTTCAGTGAGTAACATCAAAGATTGCTGATCACAGATCATCATAACAAATATAATAATCATGAAACAGTTTGAAATATTGTGAGAATTACCAAAGCGTGACACAGACACGAAGGGAGCAAATTCTGTTGGAAAAATGGCACCAACAGACTTGGTTGATGCAGGGTTGCCACAAACCTTCAATTTGTAAAAAACATAATATCTGTAAACTGCAATAAAGCAAAACACAATAAAATGATGTATGCCTGTATACACACACACACACATATGTGGGTGTGGGTGTGGGTGTGTGTAATTTTTTGGTCTTCACTGTTTTTTATACACAATGACAAGAATGGAATATAAAAAATATAAGACATGCAATAATAAAGCAGAAAAATGTAATGCATGATCAAGAGGAAAAACAACCAACTGAGATAAACTCATAAATGACCCAATTATTGGAATTATTAAAGACTTTAAACAGATATTATAAATGTGTTAAAGAATTTACATGAAAAGGTGGATATAATGAGTAAATATATTTAATTATATTAAATATATATTAAATATATTTAATTACATTTAATCAGTATAATGAGTTATTGCAGAAAAGACATTGAAAGTCTAAAAAAGAACCAAAATGGAAAAATATAGAACTGAAAATTATAGTATCTGAAATTAAAAATTCATACAATGAGCTCAACAGGGGATTGGACATTGTAGAAAAAAGGATAGTAATGTTAGTCAAAGGGTACAAATTTCCAGTTATAAGAGGAATGAGTTTTGAGGATCTAATGTACAGCAGGGTGACTATACTGTATGATAGACTTGAAAGTTGTTCAGAGTAGATCTTAAGTGTTCTCACCGTAACAACAACAACAACAAAATGGTAGTTATGTGAGGTGAAGGATGTGTTAACTAACCTTATTGTGGTAAACATTTTACAATATATATATGTGTATCAGATCGTCACATTGTCCACCTTAAATCACACAATGTTTTATGCCAATTATATCTCAATAAAGCTGGAAAAAAATTTTAAGATAATAAATTTGAAGACAGGTCAATAGAAATTATTCAGTCTGAATTAGAGAAAGAAAAAATTTAGAAGAACAGAATCTCAGTGCCTTATGGGATAATATCAAGCAACCTAACATACATGTAATTGGAATCTCAGAAGGAGATGGGAGCAAATAGGACAGAAAATATTTTTTGAAAAAATAATGGCTGAAAAATTTCCGAATTTGACTAAATTATCAAGTCACAGATCCAAGAAGCTCAATTAACTCCAAGCAGAATAAATACAAAACACACACACACACACACACACACACAAAGGCAAACAAACTATAGTCAAATTGCTGAAAACCAGAGAAGTGTTAAAAACAGACAAGGGAAAAAGACACATACAGGTGTGTGCGTGTATGTGTGTGTGTAACTGCCGGGGCAGTGGTGGGGAGACAGTGTAAAGGACAGCTGACTACTCATCAGAGACAATGCAAGCCTAAAGACATAGGAACATAATCTTTTAAGAATTTTAAAAGAAAGTTCTTCAAGTAGAAGGAAACTTATACCAGATGGAGATTCAGACCTATAAGAAGGGGTAAAGAGTGGAGTAAATTTGAAATACTTTCTTCCATATCTTAATTAAAAAAAAACAAACAGTTAACTATGTAAAGTGAATATAATGAGAATGTATTGTAGGGCTGGGACTTCCCTGGCGGTCCAGTGGTTAAGACTCCACACTTCCACTGCAGGGAGTGAGGGTTCGATCACTGGTCAGGGAACTAAGATCCCATGTGCCACCTGGTGTGGCCAAAAAGTAAAAAAAAACAAAAAACCGGGCTTCCCTGGTGGCGCAGTGGTTGAGAATCTGCCTGCCAATGCAGGGGACACGGGTTCGAGCCCTGGTCTGGGAAGATCCCACATGCCGCGGAGCAACTAGGCCCGTGAGCCACAATTACCGAGCCTGCGCGTCTGGAGCCTGTGCTCCGCAACAAGAGGGGCCGCGATAGTGAGAGGCCTGCGCACCGCGATGAAGAGTGGCCCCCACTCGCCGCAACTAGAGAAAGCCCTCGCACAGAAACGAAGACCCAACACAGCCATAAATAAATAAATAAATAAATAATTTAAAAAAACAACTACATTGTAAAAAAAAAAAAAGAACGTATTGTAAGGTTTATACATATTTACAAGTAAAATATATGACAAAAATAGCAGCACAAAAGATGGGAGGGGAGTAAACAGAGCATGCTGTTCTAGGGTTCTTACACTGTACACGAAGTGGTATAATATTGAGTCAAGGTAGATAGTGATAAGTTAAGGATGCATATTGTAATTCCCTAGAGCAGTGGTTCTTTTTTTTTTTTTAAATGAGTTTATTTATTTATTTTTTGGCTGCGTTGGGTCTTCGTTGCTTTCTCTAGTTGTGGCAAGCCGGGGCTACTCTTCGTTGGCATGCGCGGGCTTCTCTTGTTGTGGAGCACCGGCTCTAGGCATGGGCTTCAGTAGTTGTGGTACGTGGGCTCAGTAGTTGTGGCTCACGGGGTCTAGAGCGCAGGCTCAGTAGTTGTGGCACTCGGGCTTAGTTGCTCCGCAGCATGTGGGATCTTCCCGGACCAGGGATGGAAACCGTGTCCCCTGCATTGGCAGGCAGATTTTTAACCACTGCACCACCAGGGAAGTCCCAGAGCAGTAGTTCTTGATGTGTGGTCCACGTACTCCTCAAGGTCCCCAACTCTCAGGGGTACACAAAGTCCTCCCCTTTCAACAACATATCTTTGTGAGGCTAGATTTTCTTCCTACTCTTCAGGCAAAACAACGTATCACAACAGATTGAATACAGAAAATTTGAGAAGGTGAACGTCTTCTATTCAGCCAGACATTGAAGAGCGTCACAAAAAACGTAAAACAACCACCACTCATCTCAGTAAATTTGGGGGAGGGAGAAAATAGTTATAGTTCATAAAAATATGTTATTTATGCTTCCATGTAATGAGTATGTGATTGCTTTTTAAATGAATTAATAAATAAGTATTTTTTAAATTTATCATTTAAAATTTCTAATGTGGTAAATATTGATAAGTATAAGCCACATAAACAAAAGTTATTAGAGTCCACAATGATTTTTAAGTTGTAAAGGGATCCTGAGGTCAAATTTTGAAAACTACTGCTCTAAAGTAGTGAAATATTTAAAGCTAATCCAAAACAATAAAGAAATACAAGTTCAAATCCATCAGATCGGAGAAAATATTTAAAATCAGGCAAATACCAAGTGTTTGAGAGAATGTGGAGAAATGATAATGATGCTGATGGGAGTGCAAATTGGATAAACTTTTGGAGAGAAATTTGGCATGTTAAAACCATCAATTACTATTTCATACACATTAGACTGGCAAAAATCTAAAAGTCCAAGTTTTAGCAACAATGTGCTAAAATGGAAACTCCTCCTCTGCCAGTAGAAGGCACTTTGAAGAACCACATGGCAGTATTTAGTAAGTTGAATGTGCATATACTCTACACCCAGCAATTCTATCCTAGATCTACACCCTAGGTAGATACCCTACATATGTACTCGGCAATATACATACAAGGATGTTCATCTGTAACTGTTAATATTTTTATGGAAGTAATCTGCAGCACACACTGTTGGTGGTCCATCCTTATCCCTTGGGCATTTGCCATCCCTGTGCATGCAAATCACAGGGCTTTCCTCTGCCAGCACCTGCAGTTCTTTACCTGAAGTCTTCTTCTAGCCCTTGGTCTGCTCAGCCAGTGCTTGGAGTAGATCTGAAGTACCAGGGAGTTAACTGCCCTCCCCACAACAGCATAAAATGAATGATGACTGAAGTTTATGGATAAATCCTCCAGCTCTTTCATCACTCAGTTGGGGTAAGTCTACGGTGTGTTCTACACTATCTCATAGGAATCCCCGGTGGGATGGAGCCCCACTTGCCCACAGCAGTAACCTGTCAATAATGCACTTTTTATTGGTTTCTTTCCCTTAGCTGTCTCACTTCCCCACTTCCCTGCCGATGCTTACTGGAATCACCTTCCAGATAAACGATCTGCTCTCACATCCTTATCTCAGGGTCTGCTTCTGGAGGAAACCAATATAAGACACAACCTAAGTGCCTTTCAGAAGGCAGATAGATACATAACTTGTGGTATATAATGGAACTTATACAGTAGTTAAAATGTATCCAGAGCTACATGCACCAACATGGATAAATACTGAAAGTATAATTTTGTGAGACAAAAGCAGGGTGCAGAATATAACAGTATAATGCCACTTACGTAACTTTTATTCCTAGCCACTCGGGCAGCTAGGGGTTTCCATGTGACACAATTTGGGTCGATAGTATAAAAGCATAAAACTGCTAAGGAGGGTAGGTTCCTGGGAAGTGTTTATTCTTTTGATTTGAGAAAGAGAGAGATGGCTTGAGTCTGCCCTCCCCCCTTCTTCCCACCTTGATCATGACATGAAGGCTGAAGCTGTAGCAGCCACTTGGTGTCCATCAGGAAAATGTGAAGACAATCACAGAGACACTAGCTCTGACATTGTTGAACCACTGCACCAGCCCTCCAGACTCTTTGTTACATGAGGAAAAGAAATACAATTTTTTAAAGGTACTATTAGTTGGGTTTCCTGTTACTTGTAGCTAAATGCATTTCTAATCAATATCTGCCCTGATAAAACAGATGGATGGGTCCTGTTAACTGAAGTGCTCTTTGTTTTGTTGAGGTGGCAGTGGGTGTGTAAGTTTAGGGTCAGGATCTGGAACACAGTGGAACACTGTGCATGCAAGAGTGAAGGGTTTGAAATTAGTGGAAAGGAGTCAGTACAGAGACAAAGAAGGCATAGAAGATGGGTGCTGCATGACAGAAAGGTCAGAGGCCATGAGTGCCTGCCCCAGTGGTGGTGTAGCCAGGAAGGGCATTAGAAAGAACAGAAATATATAATGAAATAGGGAATAGAAAATTCTAAAATATTTGCCATGGTGTGTGCAATATAAACTACCTCCTCTAATTCCCACAAAAATCTTCAGTAAAGTCTGCATTGCTCACTCCTGCTTTGTGCAAGTGGATTCTTTTTAAGAAATCCAAAGAGGTGCTGAGTTCTATAACCAGGTTATTGATGCAGAGCGATGCAGAAGTTCAGAGTGCAGTTGACATTTGCATTATCAAGTCAACTTCACATGGTTGTTGAAGGAGGCAAGGAAACACAGTTAGATACAACATGGGCCATGGAGTCCAACAAGCTCTGCCACTAACAGATGCTATGGTCTTGAGCAAGTAACTTAGCCTCCCTGAGCTTCAGTTTCCCCATCTGTAATGTGGACATAAGAGTAGTATCTATTTCAAAGAATTGTGGTAAGGATTCAATGAGATATACAAGTAAAGTAACAAGCCCAGGGCCTGGCACATGGTAAGTGCTCACTAATTGTTTATTATCATTATCATTATTGAAGTAAAGAAGTGGGGAGGGAGGGATGGACAAAGGGAAGGAAGGAAGGCAGCAAGCAAGCAGGCAGTTAGTTCTGGGTTTATTGGATTGGGTGGGACCACTCACCGCTCTTTTCCCTTTGGCAATCCATGGCCCTTGTAATTTTGATTCTGCAATGAGAAAAGGAAAGTGATGTAATTTTATACATATCTACCCTGCTTCCCAAATCAACTTACTGTAGATATTAAAATGCTCAGACTATCAGACTCAACACTGCCCAGATGCTATGACATGAAGGTTCAGCCTGGCCAAGTTCTTATTAGTCAACATGTGCCTAGTAACTTGGGCCTTGGAATGAACACCCAAGAATCCAAGGGTCCACCTCACTGTAGGCTTACTCCACAGGCATGACCAGTATAGTGAACGCCCGGTTTTCAATGCTCTAAAAGTCCAACCATGAACCCCAGTTTGAGGGCTGAACTCAGCAGGCTCTGAGAGAAGGATATGGACCTACTCTAACCTTGAATGTTTGATTAGACCCATGATCCAGGAGGAGCCGGGTCAAAGACTCAGAGCAATGTTAATTCCTTCTACCCAAAATGGACCTTCCAAATCCTCAAAGGGTGGTAGGTATTATTCTCCTCCAACTATGTCCAAAACAGTTTCGCCCTCAGTCCTGATAAGACTGATCCCTAAGGCAGATATGAAAAAAGAACTAGAAATTGGTCCGATGCAGGATGACCTTTGCACCTTGGACAGACGTGCCATCTGTATTAGTTTTCTACTGCTGCATAACAAATTACCACAAACTTAGTGGCTTAAAACAGTGTAAATCTATATCTCACAGTTTCCTTGGACCAGGAATCTGGGCACATCTTAGCTGGATCCTCTGCTCAGGTCTTGCAAGGCTACAATCAAGGTGATGGCTGGAGTTGTGTTTCTCCTCTGGGGCTTGGGGTTCTCTTCCAAGATCATCCAGATTGTTGGCAGAATTGTTACTTGGGGTTGTAGGACTGAGGTCCCTGTTTACTTGCTAGTCATTGGCTGGGACTGCTCTCAGCTCCTAGAGGCCACTTGCAGTTCCTTTTGAAGTGGCCCCCATAGGCAGTTCACAACATAGATGTTGCTTTTCTTCCAGGCCAACAGGAGCATGTCCTTCTGATTTCCAACCCTCCCTCCACTCCAACTCAGCTATGGCAGAGTCTTATATAATGTATTGTAATCATGGTAATAACTATCCCATCAAATTCACAGGCTCCATTGACACTCAAGGGAGGGCATTATACAAGGTGTGTACACTGAGGATGGGAATCTTGGGGGCCACCTTAGAATTCTGCCTACCACACAATCCTACCCCTCAAAAAGCCAGTGGAAGGGGATAGAGCCCCTCTAATTCCTCCAGAACTAGTCAAGTGTCCTAATCTTTTTTCATAATATCTTTTCTATTCTCATATGTTTATGTATGTTTATTCAGTTGCTCCAGAGTCTTTGCTTGAAAAACCTTCCCTTTCCTCACTGAATTGCCTTGCCTCTTCTGTCAAAATTCAATTGACTATGTACATGTAGGTCTATCTCTAGACTTTACTTTGTTCTATTGACTTATTTGTCTACCCTTATGTCACTACCACACTGTCTTAATTACCATAGCTTTCTAGTAAATCTTTGAAATCAGGTAGCGTAAGTCAAACTTTTTTTTTCAAGATTGTCTTCGCAATTTGAGGTTCTTTGGACTTCAGCATAAATGTTAGGATCAGACTTCCCTGGTGGCGCAGTGGTTAAGAATCCACCTGCCAATGCAGGGAACATGGGTTCAAGCCTTGGTCCGGGAAGATCCCACATGCTGCAGAGCAACTGAGCCCAAGTGCCACAACTACTGAAGCCCGTGCGCCTAGAGCCCATGCTCTGCAACAACAGAAGCCACCGCAATGAGAAGCCCGCACACCACAATGAAGAGTAGCCCCTGCTCGCCACAAACTAGAGAAAGCCCCCGTGCAGCAATGAAGACCCAACGCAGCCAAAAATTAATTAATTAATTAATTTTTAAAAAAATATTAGGATCAGTTTGCTATTCTGTCAAAAAAAGTATGTTGGGTTTTTTATTGGGATTGTATTGAATGTACAGATCATTTTGGGAAGAAGTGACACCATAAACTATTGAGTTCATCATTCCATGAATATGGTCTATCTCTATTAATTTAAGTCTTCAATTTCTTTCCACAATGTCTTCTAGTTTTCAGTGTAGAAGTCTTGAACGTTTTTAATTAGATTTATTCATAGGTGTTTGATTTTGTGACGCTATTGTAAATTTTTAAATTTTAATTTTCCAATTATTTGATAATAGTATATTGTGGTAAACAAAATAATGCTCCCTCAAAATGTGTCCATGTCCTCGGGCTTCCCTGGTGGCACAGTGGTTAAGAATCCGCCTGCCAATGCAGGGGACACGGGTTCAAACCCTGGTCCGGGAAGATCCCACATGCCGCGGAGCAGCTAAGCCCGTGCGCCACTACTACTGAAGCCGACACGCCTAGAGCCCATGCTCCGCAACAAGAGAAGCCACGGCAATGAGAAGCCCACACACCGCAACGAAGAGTAGCCCCCGCTTGCAAAAGCCCGCCCGCAGCAACGAAGATCCAGCGCAGCCAAGAATAAATAAATTAATTAATTAAATTTTTTAAAAAAACAATTTTAAAAAATGTGTCCATGTCCTAATCCCTAGAACCTGTGAATATGTTACATTACATGGCAAAGGGAAATTAAGGTTGTAGATGGAATTAAGGTTTGGAATCAACTGACTTTAAAACAAAGAGATTATCCTGGAGTATACAGGTGGGCCCAATGTAATCACTCATTTTAATGCTCTGGGAGGGAAATAAAGAAATTTATTTCTTTAGGTACCATTCATCAGAGGTGCAACACGGGATAAGAAGCGGGTTGGGGTGGGAGAGCTGGATTCTAGAGTAATTCATTCCCCTCTCTGGGTCTACTCTTTCCCACTTCCGAAATGGGGGAGTTGGCCTGTGCACTCCTAGAGGGCAGGGGATTGTCAGATTCACCTCTGTGCCCCCATTGGCCAGCACTGGGGTCGCCTGGGAAAAAAACACATTAGCGTTTTGGGGGTGGATGGATGGAGGGATGGATGGATTATAGATGGATGAGCGAGTCGCAAGAGGGCGCGGGGTGAATATATCTCTAAGAGCTTTTCCAGGTCAGGAAATCCGAAATTCTGCGCTTCCCCGGGGTCACAGAAATCGCTGAGTACAGTTTAGAATCCTAGAGTTTCATAAATTTCCCGCCAGCAAACTGTGTTTCTTGGACTCGCGCAGGAACTCCGGCGTTGCGCGGCATGCCGGGACTTGTAGTTTTTTCTCTGAACTCATCATTTTCTTCCCATTCTAACAGGAATGCCTCCACGAGGACCCCACAACTTCTGAATCCCTCCGCGATTTCCCTCCCTCTCTGGGACGATGGAACATCTGGATCGAGGGGCACCCCTACCTTCTGTCGCGACATGATACAATTCCCCAGGGCCCGACCCAAACCGTCACCGCGTCCCGCTCGAGCTTTTGCGTCCCGTTGCCAAGGCGACGGAGGGAAGGATCTGCCGCTCTGATTGGATGAGGCAAGGACATGCCGTTCGGCGCAGCTCGCAGACTCGAGCTGATTTAAGCCCTTGCTTGCCATTGCGGCCCGGACCCCTCTACTCCCCTCTACTTTCTCTCCCAGCCCCACGCCTCCGCGACCCTGGGGCACACCGGGCCAGAGACCGGCTGCCAGCCGCGGGCACTCACTGCCTAGCGTCTCCTCCGGCTGCACTTCGGTTGACCTACTAGCGCTGCGTCTGAAAAGTTGTTAGTTTTTGGTCAATGCTATGGTTCTACGTTTCCTTACTCGGTCCCTCACTGAGTTACCTGGTCAGTTGGTCACCTGGCCAATCGGTCACTTCTGCTCTCCCAGTCACTCTTAATTCTTAGGCACCAACTATGCCAGGACTTGCCTCAACGCCTGCAGTAGCCTCCTGTCTACTAGTGCCCACTTTGCCCTATCCATTCCAATTCATTCTCTGCACTGCAGGCAAAGAGCTCTTTAAAACACAAATTTGATCTTGTCTCTCCCCTGCATATAACCTGAAGTGGCAATTTATTCGTCATTGCACCCTGTATTGGCTCCCTGTCCTTCTCTGCCTCACTTCTCCACTGCCCTGGAATCTATATACCTATATCTATATAGCTGACTAGAAACTATCAAAAAAAAAATTTGGTGTTGTTGTTGTTTTATACCAACAAAACGTAAGTTATGTAGGAATGTATCTAACAAAATATATGCAAGACATTCATTAAACAACAAATTTTTATTAAGCATCTACTCTATGTCTTGCCCCATTCTTGACTCTGAGGATACAGCAGTGAACAAAACCAACAAGGATTGTGGAGTTAATATTCTCATAGAGAAAATTACAAAACATTATTGAAGGACATTAAAGAAGGCCTGAATAAGTGGAGGGATATACCATGTACGTGGATGGGAAGACTCAATATCATAAAGACATGTATTTTCCCAAATCCAATCAGGATTTTTGAGAGCCCTTATCAAACCAAAACAACAAAGTGTATTTGTTGGGGAAGGGAGATATTTCTCTGCCTATCAAGTCACATTATGGTGCAGGGAGAGGCAAATATTAATGGAATACAATGGAGATCCTAGAAACAGACACAGGTGTGTGTGTGTGTGTGTGTGTGTGTGTGAACTTGACGTACCATAGAGGTGGCATCATAAATCAGAAGGGAAAGGATGGAGAACTCAGTAAATGGCACTGAGAAACTGGCATTCCATAGGAATAAAAAATAGATACCTAATTCAAGTGGATTAAAGAATAAATATGGCAAACAAATATTTCAGACTACCGCTGACCCTTGAACAATGCGGAAGTTAGGGGTGCCAACCCCAAGCAGTTGAAAAACCACCTATAGCTTTACAGCTGGCCTTCCCTATAGACAGTTCCGCATCCTTGGATTCAACCAACCTCCGATTGTATAGTACTGTAGTACATATTTATTGAAAAAAATCTGCATATATGTGGACCTGCTTAGTTCAAAATCATGTTGTTCAAGGGTCAACTGTATATACATACATACATATATATATAATTTTATGACTTCATGGTGAAGAAGGGTTTCTTAATAAAGCACAACTCATAAGGGAAAAATTGATCTGTGACTCTCTCAAAATTTAAACTGCCATGTAACAGAAGACATTGTAAATTGGATTAAAAGACAAGCTATAGACTAGGAGTAAAAAATCTGCAACCTATATAACAAAGGGCAAGTATTCAAAGAACTCCTGAAAACCATTAAGAAAGACTCTCCCCCACAACCTGCAAAAGAAAAGTGAACAAAATATATAAATAGGGAACTTTCAGCGGAAAAAATCTGAATTGCCAATAGGCAATTGAGATACATAAATCAAAATAATTATGAGATGATTTTAAATACATCAACTAGACAAAAATTAAAACACATATGCATGCCAAGTGTCTGTGAGCATGTTGGGAAACAGGAATCTTTATATGATTACATTCACACTTTGGAAGGCAATTTGGCAATATCTCATAAAGTTGAAAAGGCACATACCTTACAACTCATCGATTCAACTACTGGATATATAGCCCATAGGCTCTCTGAATACAGCTGCACAGCCCATGGACTACCTTTTGTTTTGCAGCTAATGTGCAAGGTGACAACCTTCCCTAAAGAAATTCGAACACTTGTGCATAGTTCGTATGTATAAGGATGTTCTTTGCATATAATATAAAGCATTCTTTATATTAGTGGAAAATATTAGAAATGATTTAAATGTCCATTAGTAGGGTGATGGATGAATAAAAGGGGATATACCCTAATAACAAAATACTATACAGTGACTAAAATGAATGATCCAGCTCTATATCAACATGGAAATATCCCCCAAACCTATTGTTTGATCAATAAAAGAAAGTTGTAGAATGATAAATATTTTTAAAGGTTACATTTGTGTTAATTATAAACACACATACAAAAGTATATTCTATATACTTATGGGCATATGGGTATTACAAGTTTAAAAACACAGACTGGAGAGATGCACACCCAATTCATGATAGCGTTGCTTGTGGGGAGAGACTTAAGGAGGAGGAGAGAGGAGAGGAAACTTCAACTATGTCAAGTTTATTTGAAATGGTTTTTTTTAAACAACCCAGTTGAAGCAAATAGGTCAAAATATTCTTATCTGGATTTGTTTTCCTTTTTTTCTAAATGAAAAACAAGCCATAGTAATAAAAGAAAATTAGTACTATGATAGAGGAAGTTTAGGATGCTTTGGGAATGCATAACAGTGAGGTCTAACCAACTCTAATTCGGGTTAGCAGAGACTTCCAGGAGGAAATGGGAGTTCATCTGGTAAAGGGGATGGGAAGGGCATTCCAGTCAGAGGGAACAGCATGTACAAAATTGGAAGACAGAGTGAAGCATGTTTGAGGAAGTGAATGCAGATCAGTGACCAGGAAAGAGTGAAGAGAGGAAAGATGAGACGGCCAAACCTGTATGTTTTTGTTTCCTTTTTTACAGATGCAGAAACAGAGTCCTAGTGAGGGGAGTAGAACCCAGGCCTCCTAACTCCCTGTCAATTGCTCTGTGATAATAATAATGACAACAACAATAATGATGATGATGATGATGATGTGCTGTGTGCAGTCTCTCTAGTAGGTACTTTAAATATGTCCTTGCATCTAATCTCACTACAGATCTAGAGGGGTTTTTTCCCTCCCATTTTACAGATGGTAAAACTGAGGCCCATAGAAGTTAAGAAATTTGCTCAGAGTCACAGTGGCAGAAGCCCAGTCCCACAAGGCTTTGTGTGCCGTACTTAGCAGGTTGGACTTTTCCCCAAGGGCACTGGTGAGTGTATTAGGTTCCTATTGCTGCTGTAATTACCGTAAACTGAATGACTTAAAACAGTACAAATGTATTAGCATATAGTTCCTGATGTCAGGAGTCTGAATCAGGTCTCACTAAGCTAAAATGAAAGTGTTGGCAGGGCTGAGTTCCTTCTGGAAGCTCTAGGAGAGAGTCTGTTTCTTTGTTTTGCCTTCCTTGGCTCATGGCCCCATTCCATCTTCGAAGCCAGAAATCATAGCACTGTGACCTCTGCTGCTGTCACCACATCCCCTCTGACTCTTATACTCCTGCCTTCCTCTTTCACTTATAAGGATTCTTGTGATTACACTGGACCTTCCCAAACAATCCAGGATAATCTCCCCAACTCATGGTCAGCTGATTAGCAACTTCAATTCCATCTGCGGCCTTAATTTCCTCTTGCCATGTAAAATAACACGTTCCCAATTTCCAGGAATTAGAGAATGGACATCTTTGGGGAGACCATTAATTTGCCTACCATGGTGAACCACTGAATGGTTTTAAGCAAGGAAACACAAGGTGAGAACTGCATTTTAGCATCTTCATATTACTGGTTTTAAAAAACTGTCACGTCCCGTGACTCATTTAAGGCAAATTGGGCTTTGTAACAACTAACACTTTCAAAGGCTGAACAGTATATAGATATTAAATGTGTTAAATCTAATAACTACATTTTTTTCCAGGGTTTTTAACCTGATAGAGTTCTTTCCTACCTGTGCTTTGATTATTCCCCCAACAATCAAGTAGAGGTACAAAGGGCTATGTGGTAATTGCCCCCAGATGGATGAGGAAACAGACCTGGGGCATTCAGTCACCTGCCCAGGTTCACGGAGCTGCTAAGGCCAGGGTCATGATGAGGAACTGGTCTTCAGGCCGCCTTTTCGGCATTTCTGTATGCCATCCATAGGGTGGGGCCTTCTGGAAAACTCAAGTCAGACAGTACATCTTTGGTGCAATAATTCATGTATAACCTGGGCCCCAATAATTATTTGTTGAACGGATTAATAACCCTGCTTTTACTTCTGAGGCACAGATAGCGATTTTCAAGGCAGGAAAACTGGGAGTCATCCTAGAATTCCTTCCTTTTCCCCACATATAATCTATCTACAAGTCGGTTATGCTGCCAAAATATTAATATATGCTGCATCTCTCCCCTTCTTTCCAGTCTCTCCACTCCCTCTTTGTCCCAGGGCACCTCATCTCTTGCCATCTCTCACCATCTCTCCTCAAAGCCTCCCTTCTTTGCCTCTCTAACCTATACTCCAGTTAGGGGCCAATGTGATCCATGTAAATCAGATGACATGGCCATTCTGTTTAAATTTTCCTACTGGCTTTCCATCATACTGAGAAGGAAACTCTAAACCCCCAATCATGGCCATACATGGTCATTCATGCTTGGCCTCTTCTCCTCTTTAGCCTCAATCTTACTACCTCCCCTTGGCCTCCTCCCCTCCAGTCCTACTGGCTCTTCCCAAAGACCAAGCTTTCCCACCACAGGGCCTTTGCTCGTGCTGTTCCTTCTGCTGGAAATCTCTCCACTCTTTAAACAGCTGTGTCTTTCTTACACGTCAGGTCTTATCCAAATGTCACCTATTTACAGAAGTTCTTCTTGTCCCCCAGTTTGTTTCCTCCATAGAAAATTGTGACTGTTTGTAAGTGCTTTGTCTGTTTGCTTATTTTGTTTGCCTTCCCTCCTAGCCCTGATGTCCAGTATGGAGCTACCAGCCACCTATGGCGATTAAGCATTTGACATGTGGCTAATCTAAATTGAGATGTGCTCTAAGTGTAAAATACACACTGGATTTTAAAGACTTAATACAATTAAAAGAATGTAAAATATGTCATTAATAATGTTTAAATATTGACTACACATTGAAATGATAATATTTTGGCTATACTGGGTCAAATAAAACCATTAGTAACAACCTGCTTCTTTCTACTTTTTTAATGTGGCTACTAGAGAATTTATGATTACCCATGTGGCTCACATTGTATTCCTATTGGGCAATGCTGGTCTAGACCGTTAGCCAACAAAGGTAGGAACCACTGCCACCTTATCTGTTAGGGACACCCCTAATGCCTACCATATAGTGGGTCCTCAGTAAGTATTTGTTGAATAATTTGGTTTTTATGAGAACCTTGGACACAGAGCTGAGACAGGCAGCCCCATGTACACTGTGAATTTGAGGAAGAAATACCAAAGAAACAGTTTTATTTTCCTGCAGTCACTGCATTTCAAACAGGTTCCTCTGACCCTGTCCTTCTCTGTACCCACATTCCTCCCACAGTCACTTACCACTACAGATGGAGGGGGGCAGGTGACGGCTAGAGGAGTAAAGCTGGTTCAGCTGCTTCTATTCTATTTCAGTCCCACAGGAGGTGTGTGCTCTCAGTTATTTCACATTCTCCAGCTTTGGTCCTAGTAGCAGCACACTGAGACATACAGTTTGGGTAGCTGGGAGCCCAAGGGGATTTGCCCAGGGTCACTGAGCAGGTCAGAGGTGAATGAATAGGGCCTGGAACCTTGGTCTCCAGACTTACCTTCTGAGACTCTTGTCTCTAACTACATCCTGTCGTAGTCTCCTTAACTCCAAGGGACCCAGGTGACTGTAACCCTCACTCATCTCCCTCTCCTCACATGTACCTCTGATTTATTGGGGCCCCTAAGCAGAGTTATGCCTGGTCCCAGCAGAGGTGACCCAGATGGCACTATCCTCAGAGGCCAAAGTATATGGGAGGAAGAGATGGGAGGATGGCTGGATGAATGAACAGACAGACGGAACAGTGAATGGATGGAGTGGAGGTTGGGAGGACAGACTGGCTGCAAGAGTGGGGGAGGAGGATGGTTGGCTGGTAAGATGCCTGCATGGGGGGCGGGGTAGGGAGATGTACAAACGGAAGGAATTACCCACTTTTCGCGTCTCAAACAGAATCTGAAGATCAAAGTCCAGCCCCCATCACGTTTCTGCTAGAAAACCGAGGCCGAAGGAGCTAGGCGTTTCGCCCCAGGGTCCGCAGGGAGCGCCGGGCAGAGCTGGAACTGGGATCCGAGTCTCTGAGCCCGCGGCTGGGGGCTCTCTCCGCCCCCGCCCCTCCCGCGCCTGACGGTGCCAGGGTGGGGGGAGCGCCCCGCCCCCACCTCCGGAGGTGGAGGCCCCACGCGGCCCCAACAAGCTGCCGTTGTCCCGCGGGCCCCGGGCCCGGCACACTGGGGCTTTGTCCAGCCCCCCGCCGCGACCCACGGGTTGGGGGGGCGGCCCACATGACCAAGGGGGTAGGAGGAGCCTGCAGCGGCGGTGGCGGCGGCGGCGGCAGCGGCGGCTCCAGCATTTCCCTCCCTGGCCGGGGGTCGGCGGGCGGCGGCGGCGGCAGCGGCGGCGGCGGCAGCTGGGCAGGGCTGGGCCGAGCTGCGGACGCCAGGCCCCCCGATCCCCGCCAGGCTGCGGACGCCAGGCCCCCCGATCCCCGCCAGGCTGCAGGCGCCGGGCCCGGGCCGTCAGGGCAGCTGTGACCCTTGCGCTCAGCGGGTGGCGAGCTGGGGGTGCGCCCGGATCCCCGCCCCCGGGATCATGGGGAATGGCATGACCAAGGTAGGGGGCCGGGATGGCGCAGCCCGCACCTGGCCGCCCCCAGCGCCTGCCAGGGCGCCCGCCTCTGACCTTCCGGCTCTGGCGGTCTGTGTGTCTATTTCTCTGTCTCCCTGGGACTCTGAGATCGTACGTCTCTGTCTCTCTGGGGCGGTATCTCTCTCTGACTCTGCCTCTCTGTGTCTCTGTCTCTGCCTGTTTCTGTGACTCTGTATTTCTTGCTGTGTCTTTCTGTGGCTCTCTGTCACCCCCAGGCTCTATCTCTTCCTGAGTCCCTTTCTCTGTCTCCATGTGTCTCTGTCTCCCTGGACTCTCTCTAACGCTGTTTCTCTATCCTTCCCCATCCCCCACCCCAAGGCCTCTGCACGACCCCCTTCTGTCTCGGCCTTCCCACCTCCTCCTTCTCAGGATTCCCCACCACCCACCTTAGCAAGTCCACCTCTCCCTTTGCCCCCCTCCCCTGTGCTCCTCCCACCCTCTTTCCCTAGGTCTTTGTGCCCCTCCCTCCTCTTTCCTCTCCCCCTACCCAAGCTGACCTCCCTTGATGCCCCCGTGCTGCCCTCCCCAGACCTCACTCATAGAGCACCCAGGCCCACAAGACGGGGGTGATTGCTCCCTGAGTCCTGAGGACCAGATGCCCTTCTTGGGACTGAGAGGGGCTGCATGCACCCCTACCCGGCTGACCCCGGCCTGTCTCTCCTGTAGGTACTTCCTGGACTCTACCTCGGAAACTTCATTGGTGAGCACTGCCCACTCTGTCCCAAGGCCATGGCACACTCCCCGTCCCAGGCCTGTGTCCACCATTCATGCTCTGGCCCACGCACCCTGGACACGCTCAGGAATGGGGCCGGGGGCAGGGAAGCGATGCCAGGCTGGGAGGCGGAAAGAACTCATGAAGACTAAGGGGGACGTGGGTGGAGGAGTGTCCCCAGTACAGAGGGCTCAGAACACTGGACACTGGGCAAGGCTGCACCTGCTCTGAGCCTCAGCCTCTCCCACAGCCCAAGGCCCACCCCCGCCTCTAAGGATTTTGCCAACCCTGAGGTTCTGGGCTGAGGTCTGTTTGGAGGTGTTGCTTCTAGCTGGGAAGCTGGGAACGCTTCCTGGCATAACCTTCTCCTCAGAGGAGAGGTCTCTAGAGACTGGACTCTACGTCAGAAACTTCACTGGTGAGCACTGCCCGCTCTGTCCCAAGGCCACAGCACTCTGCCTGTCCCAGGCCTGGGCTAAGAGACAGGCTGGTCCGGAGCTTGGGAGACCCAAGGCAGGAAAAGTCACTTCCATCTGTGGAGTCAGAGAAAGCTTTAGGGAGGGAGGGGCATCTGCACTGGGGCAGAGCTTTCCCCAACCACTCCTGTCCCACTCTGGGCTTAGGGGCCCCACTTTCCTAAACCCTCGTTCCTTCCTCCCCGGGAGCTCCCTCAGCAGCTCACACCACACCGACTCCTGAATATTTGGTAAGTTAGGTCTGAATCCCCTTTAAGTGTGTAGGCCCATGAGGGCAGGAGCCATGAACTTGACCCCACAATGCCATGCCCAGCCAAGGCTGCACATAGTAAACACTCAGTAAATGTGGTGAATGAGGAAGTGGGCATGTGGAGATCAAGTGTTATTTACTTCGATTATAAAAGGTCTGCATGCACTGGAAATCCAGCCCCTAGAGATGGCTACTGATAGCTGTGGGAGGTATATCCCTGGGTTGTTTTCATGTATCTTTGTACATATAGATATAATATTTAAAACAAAAATGGAGGCCTATTCTGCATGCTGTTCTGTAACCTGTGTTTCCCATTTAATAATATATCGTGGGCTTCCTTGCACATCAGCACACAGAGATCTTGTTAGTGGCTGCACAGTATTCAAGTATGAATATACCACTATTTATCCAGTCCCCTTGTGGGTTTTTCCCTTTTTTTTTTTTTTTTTTGGCTGCATTGGGTCTTCGTTGCTGTGCGCAGGCTTTTCTCTAGTTGCAGCGAGCGGGAGCCACTCTTCATTGCGGTGCACAGGCTTCTCATGGCCGTGGCTTCTCTTGTTGTGGAGCACGGGCTCTAGGCACGTGGGCTTCAGTAGTTGTAGCACGCGAGCTCAGTAGTTGTGGCTCGCAGGCTCTAGAGTGCAGCCTCAGTAGTTGTGGCACATGGGCTTAGTTGCTCCATGGCATGTGGGATCTTCCCGGACCAGGGCTCGAACCCATGTCCCCTGCATTAGCAGGCAGATTCTTAACCACTGCACCACCAGGGAAGCCCAGTTCCCATTTTTAACTGTTTCTGATGTGTTGACAGTCATCTTCTACACACAGCTTTCTGTGTGAGTTAACCCTTCTGTAGTCAAGATTCCTAGAAGTAGAATTGCCTGGTGAAGGATATGCCACAGAAGGGTGTTTGCAATGGAAAGAACAGCAGGGGCAAGGCTGGGGAGGTGCTGGGCTCTTACCTGTGGGTGCCCCAGTGGAGAGACTGAAGCTTAGGGTTGTGGCAGGACCTTCATGCTGGGAGCAAGAGGTGGTGAAGGAGCAGGGAGCCGGCAGAGGGTGGGCCAAGGTGGAGAGGGCGGGCTTAGGAGGAGAGTGGGGCAGTGAGCTCCCGCCTCACTTGGCCATCGGAATATATAGGTCACACCTGCCAGATTGGCTCAAACATCCTTGTTTCTTTCAGATGCCAAAGACACGGATCAGCTAGGCCGGAATAAGATCACACACATCATCTCCATCCACGAGTCACCCCAGCCTCTGCTGCAGGTACGCCTTACCCCCATCCCAGAGCTGCACATAGGTGGGAAGGGGGGTTTCAGACCCCCACAGCACCCATTTATCAAGTACCTACAATGTGCCAGATCCTATACTGGCACATAGGCCTTCCTGACCCGTGCTAACTCATTTGGTTAAAAACTGGCCTATTTTACATTAGCATCCCTATTTGCTCCCTCTTTGGCAACTGAGGACCAGAGAGGTAAAGTAACCTGCCTAAGGTCACACATCCAGGAAGCTAAGGAGCTGGAATTTGAACACAGGCTATCTGACTCCAGAGGCGTCACACTAAACCTTAAAAAGTCTCCCACAGGGCCTTCCTGTTGTCCAACTGAATAGATGACTCCACATAGATGTTTCTGGGCTCTGTGTCTCGCTTGTGACCTGGGGCTATGATTTCACCTGTCTGGGCCTCTGATCCCTCAGCCCTATCTGCCCCCAGGGGACTGTGAGATGGTAAAGATGCTTTGCACACTGCACAGCACGGCCCCCACTGGGAGGGTTGGAGCTGGTATTATCGAATCCTGGAAAAGACGGGGTGAGGGTGTTATGACCTAGAGTAGGGAAGTAGGAAATCCAGACCACATGTGTTGGAGTCAGGAGCTCTGAGTTCACACCTTCACCACATTCTGTCTGTAACCTTGGGCATAGGACTTCACTTCTCTAGACCTCAGTTGCCTGATCCGTAAAAGGGGAATTTTATAACAGTACCTACCTCACTGGGTTGTTGAGAGCCACAAAATAGGCGCTCAACAAATTATAGCTGACATAATAACAAAGTTAATAATATTCTCAACCGATAAACAGAGCCCCTTCCTCTTTATCTGTTAGAGTCTGGCTCACCCATCGAAGGGAGAGAACTGTGGGTGGGAAGGGACTCTGGAGATCTGAGATCCAGACTGGGTTCTGTCACAGCTTTGCTGTGTGACCTTGGGCAGGGTCCTCGCCCTCTCTGGACCTTAGTTTCCCCTTGTGTCAGATTTGATGGTCTCTAAGAGCTACCTCCAATAATCTGTGGTTCTCAGTGTCACAGAGACACTAGAAGAAATTTCCGGGTCAATGGAGTCTGATTTTGCTTTATAGGGCAGGCTTGTTTCGGAGTATTTGGAGTATGTAGTCACTAGAGTGCCTGGGGAAGGTTGTCTAGGCATGACTATATTTACTAATGAAATGACTACTGGCAAAATGAGTCCCTGCTCCGGCAGCCCTGCCCTCTTCTCCCTCCCCATCCATCAGTGAATTTACCAGTCAGGGTTTGATAATGCCCTGCAAATCCAAGGCCAAATGTGTTGCAAAGCGAAATTGCGAACCTTGCAAAAGATGCAGGCTCGTGTGACCTTGGGGAGAGTGAGTTATAGAGAAGGGCTGGAATCTCACACAAAGCCACTAACAGATGAGGACCTGGCCAGGGGGGTCCCTTAGTCACTGGCTGGAGGTGGGCCAGGCCCTTGAAAAGAGCCATTTGAATATCAAAGGACTAAGAGAGGTCCCTGAGAAAAGTGATTCTTGGAATGTGGGCAGGACTCATCTTTAAGATCTTGTGTGAAGGTTAGGCGTGGAGTGAAGGATGTGGTAGCAAGTTTGTTGGAGAAATTCCTGACAATTCATTCCTTGATTATTTTAATAATTAGCACAGAGTTTTATAACCACAATTCATGAACTAAAACTAATCTTCATAGTTCTTGTTTCTTTTCAAGAGAATAAAATCTGCTTTGCCCTTCTTACTGTGTAATTTTGTAATCCTTTTATGGAGGGGAGTCAAGTTAAGTGGCCCTTTCCCAGCTATTAAATAAAAGGTCCCTGAACCCTTTTTGGCAAGTCTTTGTGCCCAAGTCAGCTATGGGGTTAGGATACCATCTTCTCAGAAGGTTCTGGAACCACAGATGGTCAGACCTGGGAGGCCCTCAGAGAAGGTGTCTACCCTCTTTGGACAGAGACGATAACAGTGGCCCAGAGAGGGGCAGGAACTGGCCTAGGGTCTCGAGGTGCTTGGGAGGCCCAGGCTGGGGTTGGGGTGCAGGCTGCCCATGTGTGTTTTGTACTTGCAGGACATAACCTACCTTCGCATCTCAGTGGCCGACGCCCCTGAGGTACCCATGTAAGTTCCTCTGGACGGGCTGACAGATGGACAGACAGCTGCTTCATGTGGTGGGAGGAGGGAGGGTGGGAGATGGTCTGAGGGAGGACAGAGAGGACTCAGGCCACAAAGCTGTCCTGGAGACCCCAGCACAGGTGTTCTCCCAGACCACCTGGACTCTGTCTCAGCCACACCCTTGCCTATGCCCCTGGGCAAGCCTTAACCTCCCAGAGCTCAGTCTCTTTGGCTATGAAATGGAGAAAACACCCTGTCCCTCAGGCTCAGACGCCCCAGTGGATTTGAAAGGGTCAGGCTCAGCCTGTTCCTGGCCTTGGAGTTAAGGCATCTGGGTTCAGGCCAGGCTCTGCCATTTACTTGCTGTTTGACCTTGGACAAATCACTTCCCCTCTCTGAGAGAGAAAATGGGTGTGTGAGGGGTTGGGGCCATCAGCACCAAGGAGGCTGTCAAAGATCAGATAGCACAGGTTGAGGATCTAGGACAGGGCCTGGCGTGTAATGAGGGCTCAGAAAGCAGGATTTTTGTTTATGTTATTAGCAGTAGTACACCCCAGCCTGGGAGGGACCCAGACAGATACTCCTGCCCCTTGGGACTCTTGCTCCCAACCCTGTTGTTGACCATTATTGTCCCCAGGTGCTCTGTTTGCAGACCCCAGAGGGGTGGGACTCCTCGCACCCATTTCCTTGAAAGGTGAAGATAAACCCTCCATGAAAATAGGATCCACAGGACCCATTGGAGAGGTGCTCCTGCCTCTGTGGTGGGATTTGCCATCATTGGCCTCTCTCACCTCCTGAAACGCCACCATTATTGCTTCACACACACCTCCACCTGTACTACAGTATCGGCCCCTAGTCACTGCACGTGCTGGCTGACCTGAGGATCCAGGGCTCTTTGTCTCTTGCCATCCCAGAAATGGGGAGGGGGACAACTCCCAGGAGACCTGTCCCCCCCACCCCCCCAGTGCTCTGTACCTTATTGCTTTCTTCTCTAGCAAAAAGCACTTCAAAGAATGTATCAACTTCATCCACTGTTGCCGCCTCAATGGGGGAAACTGCCTTGTGCACTGGTGAGTTAAGAGGGGAGTGGGGGGAGGGGAAGTGAGTGGCCGTCCTCCGTCCTGAACATGCCCTCATCCTGTGGGGAATGCAGAGCCTGTGATGGATCTTCTCCAGCCTGTCACAATGCCTGACAGTCCACCATTCCTCTGACAGGCTGATGGAGGACTCAGATCAAGGCTCTGTCTCTTACTAGCTGTATGGCCGTGGCCAGATAACTATTTCTCCCTGAGACTCAATTTTCTCATCCGTAAAATGGAAAAAAAGAATGTTGACCTGGCGAGCTATTGGGAGGAATAGGTGAGGTCAGGCAGGTCGCCCAGCATCCTCCAGTAGTTCCGGCTCCTTCTCCTCCCCTCTAGCCTTTGAGGCAGTAGTACAGGGCAGTGAGGAGCCCCAGGCTGGGAGATGGGGCCCCTGAGTTTTCCCAGGGGACCCTGGCCCTGTTGATTTCATTCATTCCATAACTTCTCACTACGCCTGGCTCAGGGTAGCTCTGCCTGAGCCCCAGCCATAGGGACAGCTCCTCCAGCCTGTCTCTCCCCCTCTCTCCCTCCTTTCCTTGCTCCAGCTGCACTGGCCATCTCCCCATTCTTCAAGTCCAACAGGATCCCACCCACATGGTCTTTGTACACTGCCCAGAACATTCTTGACAATCCTTACCCGTCTTTCAGGATTCAGCTTGATGTCACTTCCTTGCGAACCCCTTCCCTAATCCTCCGCATCCCTTCCACTCGATTAATACCTCTTCTTATACAATCTCCTACCCACTGGACTCATCTTCAAAGCAGTTATCACCACCTGAAATTGTTTCCCTTGTGAGTGTCTGTCTCCCCCAACCATATTATAAGCCCCAGGATGGCAAAGACCATGTCTGTTTTATTCGCCACTATATCCCCAGTACCTGAAAAATCACAGATGATCAGGAAACGTGTACTGAATGATTGAGTGAAGTGATGTTTCACTCAGGCCTTTGATGTGGGTGAATGCCAGGCAGAGGGAACAGCATAGACAAAGGCCTGGATGTGGGAAGACAGGTCCTGGCAGGTTCCTTGTGGTTGGAGCTCAGGAGGCAAGGGTGGGAGAGCTGAAGTGGGGATGGGGTGCCTGGAGGACACAGAGGAGATTGGGCCTTATCTGAAGCCTTGGGGTGGGATGTCCCAGCTTTGCAGGCATCTCCCGAAGCACCACCATCGTGACGGCATATGTGATGACTGTGACAGGACTGAGCTGGCGGGACGTGCTTGAAGCCATCAAGGCCACGCGGCCCATCGCCAACCCCAACCCAGGCTTTAGGCAGCAGCTTGAAGAGTTTGGCTGGGGCAGTTCCCGGAAGGTAGGGGCAGGGGCAGGGGTGGGAAACTCTTCTTACTTGAGCTGAGTACTGATTGGAAAGAATTTAGCCTGTGCTTCCGACCTGGCAGAAGATTCTTCTGGGGTCTTGAACTCGTGGCTCTTGTGCTAACCTAGCCCCTAGGTTGGACGGCCAGGTGTTTTCTTTTCCTTTTTAACTTAGGATTTGAATACCCGTGGGCCTGATTATGGACCCTTCAATTTGGCTAGGTTCCAGCATTGCCTGCTCTGCCTACCTGGAACCTGAAGGCATTTGAACATTTGGCTCCTCTGGGGAGGAATGTCCAGTCCTTATTCCACCCCTGGGTCCTTGACGAGGCCAAAGCAGTTACTTCTCTTATGCCCAGTGGGCAGATGGCACATGGAGATGTCGGGGTCTGAGCCGCGCCCTCCCCCACCTGCAAACAAGAGATGAGAGAGAGAAGCAGTCAGTGCAGGAAGGCAGGCTGATGCCCAGAGACTTGTCTGCAAGGCTGCATTAGGAAAGAGGCAGGCAAGGAAGAGGGCCTGCATGAGTAGAGTTGTTGGGCAGTGTGGGGAGGGGTTAATGTGGTCCCCACTGTGCAGGTGGGGGGGTCACTTTAGTAGGTCTGGAAGATGGAGTGTCAAAGGGGATCCAGGGAGAGGGGAGGGATTCAGGGAGAGGGGAGGGATTCAGAGGGAGGGGGGCTCAGTTGGGATGGAGACCCAGAAGGGAAGCTAAGAGCATGGTCAGGACGGGGAGGGGCTTAGCGAGGTGTGGGAAGCTCGAAGAAGAGCGGAAGCTCTGAGGATTGGGGAGGGGACCGAGCCGGCGGCCCAGCACCGACCGCGACTCCACCCCACCCCAGCTTCGCCGGCAGCTGGAGGAGCGCTTCGGGGAGAGCCCTTTCCGCGACGAGGAGGAGGTGCGCGCGCTGCTGCCGCTGTGCAAGCGCTGCCGGCAGGGTCCTGCGAGCGCGGCCTCTTCCCCCGCGCCCAACTCCTCGGCCTCCGAGGGGACCTTGCAGCGCCTGGTGCCGCGGTCGCCCCGGGAAGCCCACCGGCCGCTGCCGCTGCTGGCGCGCGTCAAGCAGACTTTCTCTTGCCTCCCGCGGTGTTTGTCCCGCAAAGGCAGCAAGTGAGGATCCTGCCTCGTCGTGGCGCCCCTCGGCCTCTCGACCGGTCCCCTTCGGGGATTGTCTGCGCCTCCCACGGCCTTCAGGACGGGCCCAGAGCCTGTGGGAGCCCCGCGGCGGCCTGATCCCCGCCCCTGCCCCTCTTCCCGCCTTGCTTGTCTGTGTCCGCAGTCAGCGTGTCCTCCATCTGTGTGTGTGGCTCTGTGTCTGGGCCGGCCTGCTGCAGCTACCTGGTGCCTTAGTCCTTGGGCTGGGGGAGGGTGCCCCCGGCCCCCCCTCCCATTAAAGGCGGTGGGAGTGGGAGTGGGTGGGTGGGGTGGTTGGATGGGCCTGGAGGATATTAAAGAGACACAGAAGCTGCCTGTCTGATCGCCTCCCAGTCATTCTGTCATTGAGCAAAGGCAGGGCTGCAGGACTCTGCCAGGGGCTGGAGCCTGCTGGAAGAAAGAATGGGAGGGGGTTTGCATCCCCTAGGGCCTGAGGAGCCTGCCACCCTCCGTGAACTGCAGTCTGCAGGGCTGAGTTCCACTTGCCTGACCCTCACCCCTATCTCTCCCTGGAGCCCTGGTCTCCTGAAAAGGCCACCAGCTCCTCCTTCTCTCTGAACCCCTTTCCCCCTGGCTGAGCTCCTGTCTTCCCTGAGCACCGCCCCCCCCCCCACCTCCTCCCCAGCTCCCTTCCTTTCCCTATCCACAAATCTTAGCTAGTAAAAGTATAGTAGTAGTACCTGCCTCATGACTGACTTTTTACTTGAATGAGTTCACTTACTCCTCGGGGAGGAAACTGAGGCTCAGAGTTGTCAGGCAGCTTGCCCAAGGACACACAGCTAGAGGGGAGGCTGGGTTTGAACCTAGACAGTCTGTGTCCCATGATGGTTGTTAAGAAGCAGCTCCTTCTGGTCTTGAAGGTTATTGGCAAGGAGGATCCACCCCCAGCTAGTGGGAATGGCCCTCCCCACGTAGAGTTTAAAGGCCAGGGGAGCTACTGTGGAGGGAGGGCCTCAGGGCAGCCCAATAAAGCAGCAAACTGACTCTGAGGATGAACAGGGGTCACCCGAGCTGATTTTTCCTAAACTAAAATTAACTTAGAGTTAAGAGAGATCTGAAATCTCTATAATCTAATAAACACCTGTATGGGGGTTCTTATTATGCACCAAGCACTGTGTCCAGGGCTGTGGGGGAGGCCCAGATTCCAGTATTGGGGGTGGGAGGATGGATGAAATAACCTTCACCTGCTACCCAACCTCCTCCTCTGCATTCATGCAACATGAGTTCATTGAGTACCTACTGTATGCCAGGCATTGTACTGGGCACTGAAGACACAGCAGTGAGCAAACCTGTGGCCTGGTGTTGCTGACATTCTAGTGGGAAAGACACTAGATAAACAGATAAACAAAAGAAAAAATATGTCCGGGGGACTTTCCTGGTGGCGCAGTAGTTAAGATTCTGCGCTCCCAATGCAAGGGGCCCAGGTTCCATCCCTGGTGGGGGAACTAGATCCCACATGCATGCCGCAACTAAGAGTTCAAATGCCTCAACTAAGGAGCCCGCCTGCCGCAACTAAGACCCAGTGAAACCAAATAAATAAATAAATAAATAAAAATTTTTTTTAAATGGGGGGCTTCCCTGGTGGCACAGTGGTTAAGAATCCGCCTGCCAGTGGACACGGGTTTGATCCCTGGTCTGGGAAGATCCCACATGCCGCGGAGCAACTAAGCCGCACGCCAAAACTACTGAAGCCCCCGCGCCTAGAGCCCGTGCTCTGCAACAAGAGAATCCACCTCAGTGAGAAGCCCGCACACCACAACGAAGAGTAGCCCCCGCTCGCAGCAACTAGAGAAAGCCCATGTGCGGCAACGAAGACTCGACTCAGCCAAAAAGAAAACAAAAAAACTCCATTCCTATCATCTCTAGGACAAACAAAACCCCTTGATCTGATGTTCCAGGTCCTTCATGATGCTCCCCGCCCCCTTTCATTGCTGCTTTTGCCACACTCTGGCTCAATAACAGCAATAATACCACTCATTTATTGAGCACTCACTATGGGCCAGGCAATGTGCCAAACACTTTACCTGCATCTCATTGAATCCCCAAGCAGCCCTGTGAAGTAGCTGGTCAGCTAGCAAGTGGTGGGGCTGGGATTTTAATCCAGGCAGTCTGGCTGCGGACCCCATCCTTGTCATTACTATGACTCTGCCTACCCCCCCAGAAAAAAATGAAGAGATTGCCTGACACAATCAAGACTCCTGCTTAGATGTAATTATTACTCTTGTATTTATTTTTTTATTTTTATTTTTTATTTTTAATTTTATTTTTGGTTGCATTCGATCTTCGCTGCTGCGCACAGGGTTTCTCTAGTTGTGGCGAGCGGAGGCTATTCTTCGTTGTGGTGCGCGGGTTTCTCATTGCAGTGGCTTCTCTTGTTGCGGAGCACAGGCTCTAGGCGCACGGGCTTCAGTAGTTGTGGCACATGGGCTCAGTAGTTGTGGCGCATGGGCTTAGTTGCTCCGTGACATGTGGGATCTTCCTGGACCAGGGATCGAACCCGTGTCCCCTGCATTGGCAGGCAGATTCTTAACCATTGCACCACCAGGGAAGTCCCATACTCTTGTATTCAATCATATGAAATTTTTTGTGTCCCATCAGATCCCTACAGCTCTGAGTTTGAATCCTGGCTGTGACTGTAGAAGTATCAGAACTGGGTGGCTGCTGCCACATGAGGACAGAAGGTGGGGAGCATGAAGCAAGGCCCCGGACAGGTACACATGAGGGACAGTGCTCCCAGCCTCTGGTCAACACCGGCTGGCCATCCAGCTCCCTGCAGTGAGGGGTGGTTTCTCCCTCTCAGAGCCTCAGTTTCCCCAGGTACACAGCCAGGGTGGAGCAGTCTGAGCTACTTGACCTCTTTCATATCACAACCCCCCTCTGACAATTTAATGAAAGATAGAAACCCTAGAAAAATGCGTAGAGATGAAAAAATTGCATACACTTTGGGCGGGTCACGGACCCCACCCGGAATCCATAAACTCCAGGTGCAGCTGTTGGGAGGCAGTGTGGGCACCGTTCAGGCTCCTGGGCTCTGGGGCCAGAGAGTCCTGGGTTCAGATTCTGGCTCCCCCAGGCACTAGCTCTGTGACCTCAGTCCTCTTAACAAAGTAGGTAATTACACTCCTCTCACATGCTGTTGTGAGAACCAACTGAGACACTGCAGGAAAGGCTTCAGCCAGGCCCAGCACCGTGGTGAGCAGTCAGAAAGGGACTCCCAATATTTAAGGAAATATTTCTCCAAGGGTGACCCATGGACCACCTGGATCAGAATCCCATGGGGGGACTTGTTTAAAATGCACGTTCCTGGACTTCTTACCCAGAAAATCTGATTCTTCAGGTCTGGGATGGCGGCTAGGAGTATGCATTTTAAACCAGTCTCTGCCTCCCAATTCTACTGGGAGTTAGTCTGAGAAGCACTATGCATTTCCCACCTCTACAGTCCAGGTCCTGGAAAGAGACTAAGTTTCCGGTAGGCTGGGAAGAGCAGAAAACAGGTGCAGGGATGGTGCAAGGGACGCCTCTGAGCGCCCTCCGGGGGCCCCCCTCCAGGGATGAGCAGAGCCCGGGCTACCCCACCCCGTACCCTTCATTGGGTCTTGGTGGTGCCTCTAGCTGCCCCCTACGTGAGGACCGACGCCCTCCAGGCCAGGCGACACGGGGAGGGGCGACAGGGCCTCTGGGGAGCAGAAAAGAAAGTGAAACCTCCCGCCCAGACTTTCGATTTCGCCGCCTCCGCGCGCCGTCCAGGTGGCCCCCGCGATCCCCTGTCGCGCTGGGGTCCAGCCACCGCGCTCCCGAGACGTGGTCCCCGGAGCACTGCGTCCCCGATGGCCGGCGACCAATGGCGGAGGGACGAAGGGAGGGTCCCCGACAGCAGGCGACTCATGGCGGGGGCCGGGGGTCCTCTGCGCCTCCGCGAATGGCTGGTGGCGCAGATCGAGAGCGGGCGCTACGCCGGGCTGCGCTGGGAGGACGCGGGCAAGACCCTCTTCCGCATCCCCTGGAAGCACGCAGCCAAGCAAGGCTACCAGGCGCAGCAGGACGCGGCGCTCTTCAGGGTAAGGGGGCGGGGGCCGGGGGTCGCCGGCCCGGCCCGGGAGGGCTCTGCGCGCACACGGTCGCAGAGTCCAGAACCGACCCGACACGCTGTCACCTCGGGCCACAGGTTCAGCCCTTAACCTCAGTTTTCTCTAGGTTGAGGGTAGTGTTCTCTATACATGGGAGACCCTCCCACACCGTCTTAAAAGAGAATCAGAGAAGGGCTGCATAACCTGCACCATCCCCACCCCTCAGGGGACCTCTCCTCCCTCTCCATGAGGAAATTAGAAGCCACCGATGGAAATTCCCTCCACTTCCCACCCCTAAACTGTTAACCCCAGCAGCTTCGGGACATTTTCTGTGCTTTCCAACACCAGCCCTTCTCAGGGACCTCCTCCAGGGATGCCCTCCCTTTCCTTGGACACCATTAACTTCCACCAAACTGGCTCTTTCTCACCAAGATTGAAACTCTGGAATCTCTCCCATGAGCAATTAGCAACCAACCGCATCCCAGGCCACCGCCACCATCCCAAACACCACAACCGTCTCCAGCTCCTGCTTCTCTGGCCTCCCCTCTCCTTTCACAGGGTGAAGCACCTAGAAAGGGTCTTCTGGACATCAGCTCCCTCACTCATAGCCTCCCCAGCTCTTCCTCCCCCCCACAGTGTGGTTTCTCTCCCTCCTGCTAATGTCTCTAATTGCCAAATCCAAGGATGCCATCACTATCATCTTCTTGGACCCCTGGGTGGGTTTGTGTCTAGTGGACCCTCCCTCCTCCTTGAAACAGTCTCACTTGGTTTCCAGAATCTGTGTCCCCTCCCCACTCCAACCCTGACCTCTTTTCCTCCTACCTTCTGGCCCCTGCTTCTCAGCCTCCATCCCTTCTTCTCCTCTTTTGGGGCTCTCAGCACTCTCTCCTGGACCTCCCTCCTCACGTCCCACTCTCCCCTTCCACAGCCCCAGTGTGGAGCCCAACGGTTCCCAGCCTCCCATCCAAGCCCCAAGCTTGCTGGTCTGACAGCCCAGACCTCTCAAACTCAGCACCTCCTTAATACCACACTCGTCAGCTCCCTCCTACAAACGTCTGTATTTCCCAAAATGAAAGATGGCACCGATCGCCACCTAGACCCCAGAGCTAGGCACCTGAACCCTGGCCGCTCCCCTCTCCTGCAATCTCATTCTAATCCATTTCCAAGGCCTTTGGCTCTTACTGCAGAACTGCTCTTTCATCCATCTACGTGGACCCATTCCCACCATCTCTCACCAGGATAACTGAATGCCCTGCTTTCCCATCCCTCAGCTCTCCCCTCAGTCCTCCAGAGGGATATTTCTAAATGTAAATCTTGCCTTGGCACTCAGAATCCTTCCATGGCTCCCCATTACTCTTGTGATAAAGTCCCAACTCCTTACCAGGACCTCAAAGCCCTGCATGAACTGCTCCTCCCTGGCCTCTGTCCATCTCTCTCCACTCCTTCCCCAACTTTAGACCCAGCCAGACAGTTCTTTCAGTCTCCAAATGCCTCCTGTCTCTCTCACCGTGAGACCTTTGTACATTCTGTTCCCCCTGCCTGGAACACCCTCTCTTCTTCACCTTCACTGGCCAACTCCCATCTTGCTCAGTTTAAACATCTCTTACTAAAGACAAGCCTTCCCTGATGCCTTCATTTGCTTAATGCATTTATGAAGCTCTCAGTGCTTCTCCCAAGTCATCCCTGATTCCTTCTGCTTCCGCCATTGAACAGCTTTCCCTATGAATTATAAGTGCCTTGTATGAGTCTGCCTCCTCCAGCTGCCCATGGGTGGTGACCTTGGGCACAGTGCCTGGCCCACAGAGGACTGGTTCAGTAAGTGTTGAACAGGTGGTTACCTGGCCTGCCCCTTAAGGCTACGTGCTGTTCAGAAGTGGGAGATTCTGGGGACTGGCCCTCCCTGTCCCTCTTTGGCGCTGCTTTGACCCATCCCTCAACCCACCACTGACACACACATGTGACTCCCTGGCTTCAGGCCCTCCTGGTGCCTCAAAGTCCATGGGATAAAGCTTGGCCTTCGAGGACATTCATGATCCAGCTTCAATCTGTCTTCTTCCTTAATTCCTCTTCCCCTCCCCCCCACCACATACAGTTGATCCTCATTATTCACAGATTCCATATTACAAATCCTCTTACTCGCTAAAATTATATGCAATCTCAAAAACGATATTCAAGGCACTTTTGCAGCCATTCACAAACATGCACAGGATGGCAAAAAAAAACTTGTCACCAACATGCATGTTCCCAGCTGAGGTTGAGCAAGGTGACAACTCTAGTTTCAGCTCTTCTACTGTAAACAGGTGTCCTTTTGCAGACAATATTTAGTCCACGTTTTGAATATTTTTGTGCTTTTTGTTGGTGATTTCACTGTTTAAAATGACCCCCAAGCTTGCACAGTGTTGAAGCGCTGTCAGTATTCCTGAGCACAGGAAGGCTGTGACGTCCATAAGTTTCTTTCAGACGTGAGTTACAGTGTTGTTGGCCATGAGTTCACTGTTAATGAATGAACAGTTTATATTAAATACGGTGTCCTTCAACAGAAACACTCATAGAACAAGGTTATGTATTGACCAGTTGATGAAAATGGGGTGACCAGAGGCTCGCAGGAACCTAGCCTTGTATTTCCCTTAGGAGTGATGGTTCAGTGTTTGCTAACTCAGTGGTTGTGTAAATTTTATAGAACACAACTACCATGAATAACAAGAATCAACAGTACACATACCCTCAGACACACACGTCAGCTCCAGTCACACCAGGCTGCTCACCGTCCCCCACGTGCATCATGCGCTTCCGTGCCTTTGCTCAAGCTGTTCCCCCTGCCGGGAACGTCACTCCACCTGGCAACTTCCTATTTATCCTTCGAGGCCCAATTTGATTCATTCAACAGATATTTAGTGAGCATCTCCTGTGTGCCAGGCACCACTTTAAATGCTTAGGGGCACAGCAGTGTCCCCAAAGATCCCTCTCTCATCATAGTGATAACACCCTGTGCCTTGAGCCCAGGTTACCTCTGAGTTAGAGCATCCTTAACGTAATGAATAAGTACTGCAATAAATAAGCACTGTGTGCCAGGTGCTGTGCTAAGCACATTACATAGACCGTTCATCTTACACTCGCCACAACCAGGTGAGGTTAGGTATTACTGGCACAGTTTACAGACAACAAAATCAAGCCTTAAAGGTCTCACCACTGGCAAGAGACACCAACAAAGGAACTGTGGCTTTTCAGTCTGGTGTCCCACTAAGCCTGGGATCTCCGAGAGCAATGACTGAGTGTGATTTATCAGTTAAATCCGCCGCCCCCCATCCCTGAAAGTGAGCAATGCGAACAAGATATCTCCTACTGTCCTCCCCTTTGACTACTGTGCTCCAGCCTCACTGGCCTTCCTTGAATCTCTCCCACCCCAGGACCTCTGCGCTTGCTGTTCCTTCTACCTAGTACAGCCTTCCCACAGCTCTTTGTCCGACTCCATCCTTCTTTTCAATCGGGCTTCAGCCCAAATGCCACTTCCTCCAAGAGGCCTTTTTCTTTTTTTTTTTTAATAAATTTATTTATTTATTTATTTATTTTTGGCTGCGTTGGGTCCTCGTTTCTGTGTGAGGGCTTTCTCCAGTTGCGGCAAGTGGGGGCCACTCTTCATCGCGGTGCGCGGGCCTCTCACTGTCGCGGCCTCTCCCATTGCGGAGCGCAGGCTCCAGACGCGCAGGCTCAGTAGTTGTGGCTCACGGGCCTAGCCGCTCCGCGACATGTGGCATCTTCCCGGACCAGGGCACGAACCCGTGTCCCCTGCATTGGCAGGCGGATTCTTAACCACTGCGCCACCAGGGAAGCCCCAAGAGGCCTTTTCTGATCACCCTCTCTAAAGCAGCCCCTCATATTATTTATTTATTTATTTAGTCCCTCTACCACAACAGTCATTCTAATGTGTTTAATGAGTATCTTTGGTTTGTATGTTTTCTTGCAAAGTGGGCATTGCTGATTCGTGTGTATTCTTACCTTATATACATCATAATTGTGTCATAGATCTCATTCTGTGTCTTACCTTTATTTCACTCAAGGTCATGCTCTGAAGATCTATTCTTGTTCTCTGTCCATCTAATTTGTTTCTAGATGCTGCATAGACTCTATAGTGGGCATCTATTACACGCACTCCCCCACCTACTTTCCCAGGGATGGACACAAGTTTGCTTTCCAGAACACAAATAACGCTGCAGTGGATCTGCTTGCCCTGGTCCCCTCGTGAGCCTATGCGAGAATTCCTTTGGAATTGGAATTTCTGCTCACAGGGTATGCTTATACTTAATTGGACTAGGCATGCCTGATTGCCCTCCAGAAACTCTGTTCTCATTCCATGCCCACCAACAGTGTCCACATCCCAACCAATTACTGGCTTATCCAACTGGCTAAATTTTGTAAGCTTACAGGTGATATCTCATACTTTTATTTGCATTTCTCTGGCACTAATGAGTTTCAGTACCTTCTCCTATGCTCATGGGCATCTGGTTTCCTCTTCTGTAAACCACCCATTTTTGTCCTTTGATAAGAATTTTTCTTTAGGGGATGCTTTCTGTTTCTTATTGATTTGCAGAAGTTCCTGTGTGTTCTAGATCTTAGCCCCTTGCTGATTTCAGACATTGCAATTTTTTTGCCTTATGGTTCATGCCTTTAAAATTTTGGTTAAGAAACATTCTCTGCCCCTAGAAGATTTTCTTCTACATTATTTCCTATTAAGTTTATAGTCTTACCTCTTACTTTTGGTTTTTTAATCATCTGGAGTCCACTTTGTTTGTGGCAATAGGTAAGGATTTAGTTTTATGGCTCTCCAGATAGCAAGTCACTGCCAGCATTTTATATTCCATTGTATTATTTTTTTTATTTATCACAATCCATAATTTGGAATATAGTTATTTCCTTTCAGCTGTTTGCAGCTGCCTTCTCCCATTAGACTTGATTTCCTTGAGAACAGGGACCATGTATGTCTTGTTGTTCCCCATTTAGTCCTTAACTTGGGCCTGGCACATAGCAGGAGCTCAAGGAATATGTGTTGGATGGAGGGAGGGAGGAAGAGAAGGAAGGAGGGAGGGGCCGAGGGACAGAGGGAGAGAGAGAGAAGGGTAGGAGGCAAGGCAGCCCTCATCCCTTTTCATGGCACCATCCCCATCTCCCATGCTATTCCTCCCCCAATGCCCCTGCTCATCCCCAGGCCTGGGCCATATACAAGGGCAAGCACCTAGAGGGCGTTGACAAGGAGGACCCCTCCACCTGGAAGACACGGCTCCGCTGTGCCCTCAACAAGAGCGCTGACTTCTGTGAGGTGCGCTCGCGCAGCCAGCTGGACATCTCCAACCCCTACAAGGTCTACCGGCTCCTGTCTGACGGTGCCCACAGCCCAGGTACCATCCTGTCCCTGGAGGTAGCAGCTGAGGATGGCTCTCTGGGCAATAAGGACCTCACATTGCCCATCTGTAAAATGGGAAATGGTGGGCTTATTGAGCTTAAACTCATGGGCTGGTAAACCTAGAAGGACCTTACAGTTTATCTCCCCATTCGTAAAGGAGGAAACTGAGCCCAGAGAGAGGTGGGCCTTGCCTGAGATCATGCAGTGAGCTGGGTTACTCTGGTCTGGGATCACCTCAGACAAGGTTGAGGGGGTTCCCCTTGGGGCCCAGGAAACCACAGACTATTTCTTGCTTCATCCAGTTACCAGGGGTTGTGCTCCCTGTAAAGAGGAGGGCATTCTTCATAGCCAGCAGGTGCCCCCTGGAGAAGTGACAGAGCCGGCCTGCAAGACAGAAGAGCAGGTCAGTGAGTCCTTCCAGCCCCTACAGCCTTGCTAGCCCAGTCACCTCGCACCCTTACCGCCCCCTCTATAATCTCAAGCACATTCATCTCATCCTCTCCATCAGCTCCTGCCCATCACTGTTCCCATCCATCAGCTCTACTTCCTGCCTCTACTCCATCTCTGCCATCATTTTCATCTCCTCCATTCTATTCTCCTCTACTCCATCATTTCTGTCAGACGTCTCCACCATCTTCACCTCCATCACTCTGTCTGTGTCAGCCCTATTTTCTCCCATTTCAGCCCCTCTTCCCTGTCATCATGGGGTCAATCACTCTGTCCCCACTCATCCCATCAGATCCACTTCCATCACTGTATTCCTTTCACCTGCATCACCTCTAGCTCTCATTGTTGCCATTACCCCTATCATCTCTATCTCCATCACTGTCTGTATCACTCTTAGTCCACCCCATCACCTCTCCCCCTTCATCTGCGGTTCATTCCTCTGTTCCCATCTCCCCATTAGCCTGGTTCATTCCACTGTCCCAAGTGCCCCCATTCCATTGCTCTATCACCCCATCTCCTCATTCACTCCTAGCACTTTTCTCTCCCTGTCACAATGAGCTTCACCTCCAAAAACCCCATCAACTCTCTCTTTAACTCTACGGGGTAAACCTCAAAGTCCCTATCAAGCCCGGCTGGCTTTCAGTCTGCCCAGACCTCCCTCTGCCCCAGTTTAGACTGTCTGGAAGCTCCTGTGGCCCACAGGTCTCCTCTTCCACCCTCACGACCCTTTCTCCCGATGCTCAGGTTGGCTCCAGATTAGTCATAGAGGATAAGGACAAGGAGCAGCCCCCCAGGCTGGCCCAGCAGGACTCCCTGCCACCAGCTGCCCTGCCCCCAGGCCCTTTGGCTGACCACAGTAAGGACTGGGTCTCCTCACCCACCCCTGCCTCCTCCCCGGCCTCTTCCAGGACCTTGATCTAGGGGCCGAGGGACCCAGGGTGAGGCGATGACTTACTGCTTCCCCTCCTTCTCCAGGGTACCAGGCTCAGGATCCTGCTCACCCCTGGGGCCCCTCACCTTCTGAGGACTTCAGCAACCCCGGTAAGGAATCTGAAGGCCCTCTCCCCTGACCACTGTGCAGAACTGGGGAGGACCTAGGGTTGGTGCCGAATAGCCTCTGTCTCCCACCCAAAGCACCCAGCCCAGACTCCAGATAACAACAGCTAACATTTGTTGAGGGCTTAGCTTATACCAGGCATCCTTCTAAGTCTCCCCACAGCCCTGTGAGATAGATACTGCCATTCTCCCCATTTTACAGATGCAGAAACCAGACACAGAGGTTAGGAACCCTGCCCAAGGTCACACAGTTAGTAACCCTGGGAAAGTTACTATCAGATCACAGCTCCTAAGGGGCAGTGAGAGATTAGAACCCAAGGGCCTGGCTGTAGAGCCCACAGCCCTAACCATTGAGCATACTGCTAGCTCTTCATATGGGAGGCTGCTGTTTTGTTGTTGTTGCTATTATTATTATGATTATTATTTCTACCGGTATTTAAATATTTGCCGGGAAGAAACTCCTAGAATCCCAGAAATTCGGGCTGGGAGGGCGTCAGTGTCATGCCCCCATTGTACTGATGGCCCCAGACCCTATGCTTTTGAAGCTCAACTACCAGTTTGTTTATACTGGAAGCTGCTATTATTTACTACCACCACTACTACTGGAATTACTATTATTACTTATAGGGAGGGAGTGTCAAAAATTCCCGAGGTGGCGGCCGGGTGACCTCTGGGTTCCCTGCCCTGTTGTGAGGGGAGGGGGAGCCGGCGCCGCCAACGCCAGACGCGCGCCCCCTCCCTTTCCCGCAGATTTTTGGCTGCACGTGCGACTCTTCTATGGCGCGGAGCTGGTGCGCGAAGCCACAGCGCGCGCGGCCGACGGCTGCAGCCTGAGTCCGCGCGCAGCCGCCGCTGCCGCCGAGCTCCTGCTGGGGCCGCCGCCGCGCGTCGCGCAGGTTCGTTTCCCGGAGCCACCGCCCGGCGCCCGCGTGCTGCGGCGCCTGCTGCCCCACCTGGAGCGCGGAGTGCTGCTCTGGGTGGCGCCCGAGGGCGTCTTCGCCAAGCGCCTGTGCCAGGGCCGTGTGTACTGGCGCGGCCCGCTCGCCCCGCACCGCGCGCGGCCCAACAAACTGGAGCGAGAGCGCACCTGCCAGCTCCTCGACACGCGCCGCTTCCTCGCGGGTAAGAGCGCGACAGCGGGGCCGCTGGCGGCGCGGGGCGGAGTGGCCGGGCACGGGGGTCGGCAAAGGAAGGCGGACAGAGGAGAGTGGGCACACGAGATGTGGGCGCGGGGCGATGAACTTGACGATGCCGGGCTGGAGTGGGCATGGAAACAAAGGACATGACGCAGACGCACCGGGAGTGGGAACGAATATGGGCATCGGGAGGGCTGGGCACAGATTAGACATAGGCGTATGGGAGGTGTAGGCACGCGGCAGGCTGGGGCACTGGGTGTGGGACATAAGCATAGGACTTGGGCACGTGTTGTCATTGGGCGTTAAGCATAGGGTGGGCATCGGGGGCACTGGGCACAAGATAGGCATAGGTGAGTGGCAGTGGGCATGGGGTGGGCATAAAGGCATGATAGTGAGCATAGCGCACGAGGCATGGGGCATGGAACCTAGAAGTGGGAGCAGATGTG
Source organism: Eubalaena glacialis (assembly GCF_028564815.1). Taxonomy (NCBI): domain Eukaryota; kingdom Metazoa; phylum Chordata; class Mammalia; order Artiodactyla; family Balaenidae; genus Eubalaena; species Eubalaena glacialis. The sequence continues at coordinate 27,611,727 of NC_083728.1, forward strand.
GGACATGAGGCAGGTGTGGGGAGTGGAAGTGGGCATAGGGCATGGGCACACAATGGGGATGTGGGCTTACGGGACGTGGGCATAGGATGTGAGCACAAGGTGGGCACCAGGTGGGACGCCCCATCTTGGCCCAGACCCCACAGTCTCGGTGCCCGTAGAACTGAGAGCCCACCTGCAGGATGGTCGCCAGGAGCCCGAGTACCAGATCCGGCTGTGCTTTGGCGAGGAGTACCCGGGGCCCCCGGACCAGCCTGAGGAGCGTCTCATTATGGCCCATGTGAGTCACCTCCCACTCCAGCGGAGAACCACACCCTCCAGCCTCCCTGAACGGCCTCTCACTGCGCCCTCCAGTCCCAGCTCCGCCCCGGACCTGCCTTACGACCCTCTGATCTGGAAGACCTTGCGTGTAAAATGCATGTGGAGAGGGGCTGTCACTCCCGCCCACCCCCCAACAAAGGGTGTGGGTAAAGGGGAAGGTTGGCTCATTGCCCCACCCCCACCCCGCAGGTGGAGCCAGTCTTCGCGCGGGAGCTCCTCCTACACTCGAAGCTCCACGGCCAGGTGCCTCGATGGCGCGTTCCCAGCCCCGCATCCCCGACAGCGTCACTCACCTGCTGATGCAGCTGAGTCAGCCCTGAGCGGCTGTTTCCCCCTCCCGTACCCTCTAAAGCAGTCCCCACAGGGTGCAGATCCCACTCCAGCCCTGCCCCAGCTGAGCCAGGGATCTTTAGGTCTCGCCTCACTCATCGCCCAGGTAGGTTGAGACAGCGGAAGCCAGTCACGGCCTTCAACCTCTCAGCCAATGAGATAGAGCCCCGGGAACCAAGGAAGGAGGCGTGTAAGCGGACAGCCCGGCAGCTGGGCCTGGGGCGACAGGCTTGGGAACCAAACTCGACCTTGAGGTTCCAGAAATAGCAATTAGGGCAGAAACAAGACTTCATCTTTTTGTGAAGAGCCGGACATGCCTATAGCGGTTTACCTAAAGCAGACCTTACCTGCAATTGATCCATTATAAGGTTTGCTTAAAGCTGAGTTTACTGGGAGTTCCCTGGTGGTCCAGTGGTTAGGATTCTGTGCTTCCACTGCTGGGGGCCCAGGGTCGAGGGATCCCTCGTGGGGGAACTAAGATCCCGCAAGCCCCCAGGTGCGGCCAAAAAAAAAAGGGGGGCTGAGTTTACCAATAATAAGATCCTCCGCATAGTTTAGACTGAAGCCCAACCAGTAACAGAATTGCCCCACCTCTGAGGGGCTGTGAGTTTCCAGACCCTCCTTTCACCTGCCACAAGCCTCTCTTCTTTTGGGGTGGGTGGGGAGTAGTGAGGGGAGGGGGTCCCAAAGCAGAGGACTTAGCCTGAACCTGGGGCTTTAAATGCTAACCACTGAACCACCGCCAGTAGATACTGTCTTTGGAGAAACTGAGGCAGGCCTAGGACAGAAACCAAAGTGGGAGCCAGGAGTCCAGCCCCTGCCCAAGCCCCCCCAATCTTTGCAAACTGTAAGTTGTAGGGAGTCCTTGAGAATTGGGAGGGAACCCTCTCCACCGTGAAGGCAGTGACCCTGCCTTGTCAGTAAAGTCACTGTTTTCTACCCCAGATATCAGACCTTTTACCTTTTCTGATTTCTGACTTTTATAGGAATTCTCTTACAGATGGCAACATAATAAATCTTTAGTGATACATTAATAAGCCACTTTTATGGGGGGAAAACTGTATGATTCAATAAAGGACAGAATCAGTCGAATCACTGGTTTTAAAATTCATTCAATGAATGTTTATTGAGCACCTACTCTGTTCCAGGCAGATACTGGACACTGGGGATAGAGCAAAGCATGGTCCCTATTCCCTTGGGGGTCACAGCCAGTTTTCCAGGGGGGCCCAGTGACAGTCCTCTACCCCTGCCCCTCACGGAAGGAGTAGTGTTAAGGAGTTACAGAATTCTGGGTTGAAATCACAGCTTTGTCACTGACTAGCTGTGCCACCTCAGGCAAGTCACTTAACTTCTCTGAGCCTTAGATTCCTCATCTACTCAAAAGAAGCTATCAAGGCCTCTGGAGCAGAGTTGGTCTGAGAAGTAAATGTCGAGAGGGGAGGGGAGCTGGCCTGGCATGGAGAGTGGCACACAGTAGGGGCCCGATGACTTGGTTACTTGTGGGTGGGAGAGTGTGGAGAAGCCTGCCTCATCCTTCAGAAGGCTTGACTGTCTGTTCTGGGCTTCGCTGTACCCTCGGCCCAAGGCTGCAGCTATCGGGGAGCCTCAGCTCAGGGTGACAGTCCTCGTCATGCCCAAACCCCTACTCTGTGCCAGGCTCTCAAAGGGCACTGGATTCAGTGTAAGGGAGCCCGTTGCCTCCCCACCACAGCCCGGACAGCTGCAGAGTCTTCAGCTCCATTTTACAGATGGGAAACGGAGGCTCAGCCAGGGTCTTGGTTGAGAGCCTCTTGGGAGGGTGGATGGCTCTGTCCAGATGTCTGTCCTCCCCACACTAGTCGCTAGAGGGCGCCAGGGCTCAGCAAACCGGGTTGGGCCGGCCCTCGTCCCCACCCTAGGTGCCCCACCCCTCGTAGACCCCAGTGCTAGGAGGGCAGGGAACAGTGTGACCTCGAGTGCTCTGCACTGTGGGGAGGAGAAAGTAGACCCCAGGCCTGGAAGGAGGAAGAGAAAAGAAAGCGGGAACCAGAGGTGGGGACTTGAGAGGCCCCTGAGGCTTTTCTCACAGGAACTCCCTGTTCTCCAGCTCAGACACAGATGCTACCTCTCTCCTCTCTCATTAATGTGTGTGTGTGTGTATCTCCCTCCTCCTCTCTATCTTTGTGGATTCCTTTCTTTCTCTCATTCAGTGATTCTTTTTCTGTACTCTGTGTGCACGTGCGCACGTGCGCGGGGCTGGCTCTCTGTCTGCCTTTTTTCTGTCTATTTCTGCTCATTGTCTCTCTTTAAGTCTCTGCCTGTATCTTCTCTGTATGTTCCTGTCTCCCTCTTATTATGTCCTCACCTCTCTTTGTCTCTGTCTCTCTGTCTCTTTTCACTCTCTCTTTCCATCTCGGCCTCTATCTCTCTTTGTTTCGTCTCTCTCTCGCTCAGTTTCACATCCTGTCCCTCCTCAGCCACCACCAGCCAGCACATGTGGGCTAAGGGTCTCAGTCCCTTCCCTCCCGTCTCCTCACCCCTGGCAGCTGCTCACGGCTTCCCAATCCTGGCCTCTCCTGCCCGCCCCTCTTGGGCCTTGGGGGAGGGGGGCGAGGGAAGAAGGGAGGGCAGCCTGGCGGGCCCACCCCTTTTTGCCTTTCCAGGCTGGGAGGCTGGGCCAGTGGGCCTTTTAACCAGCCTGGGCAGGCTGTGCCGGACACCAGCCCTGGACACCGTGCCTGGCCCCCGCGGTTCCGGCAGCCGCCAGCCTGGCCAGCCCGGTCAGCATGCAGCAGCAGCCCCCACACGGGCCCCTGGCCCCTGGGGCCGAGCCGACCAAGCCTCCCTACAGCTACATCGCCCTGATTGCCATGGCCATCCAGAGCTCACCGGGGCAGCGGGCCACGCTCAGTGGCATCTACCGCTACATCATGGGCCGCTTCGCCTTCTACCGCCACAACCGGCCCGGCTGGCAGAATAGCATCCGCCACAACCTGTCCCTCAACGAGTGCTTTGTCAAGGTTCCCCGTGATGATCGCAAACCGGGCAAGGGCAGCTACTGGACGCTGGACCCCGACTGCCATGACATGTTCGAGCACGGCAGCTTCCTGCGCCGACGCCGGCGCTTCACCCGACGGGCAGGCGCCGAGGGCGCCAAGGGCCCCGCCAAGGTGCGCCGCAGACCCCTCCGAGCCACCAGCCAGGACCTAGGAGCCCCCGACGCTGCGACTGGCATGCAATGCCCGTTCCCACTGGAGCCGCCAGAGCCCAAGGGCCTAAGCTTTGGGGGTCTGGTGGGGGCCTTGCCAGCCAGTGTGTGCCCGGCCACCACCAATGCCAGGCCTCGGCCACCCTCGGAGCCCAAGGAGATGCCCACGCCCAAACCTGCAGGTCCAGGGGAGCTCCCCGTGGCCACCTCATCTTCCCCGAGCCCCACATTTGGCTTTCCTGCCAGCTTCTCTGAGGCTGAGGGGTTTAGCAAGGCCCCTGCCCCCATCTTGACCTCCGAGGCCACCATCGGGAGCAGCTACCAGTGCCGGCTGCAGGCGCTGAATTTCTGCATGGGGACTGATCCTGGCCTTGAGCACCTCTTGGCCTCAGCAGCCCCCTCCCCTGCACCACCCACCCCTCCAGCCTCTCTCCGGGCCCCGCTGCCCCTGCCAGCTGACCCCAAGGAACCCTGGGTTGCAGGCAGCTTCCCTGTGCAGGGAAGCTCCAGCTACCCATTGGGGCTGACCTCCTGCCTATACCGGACGCCAGGAATGTTCTTCTTTGAGTGAAGCCAGCCGGCCTCAGGCAGTCCCTGCAGAGCCCCTGCCAGCTACGCCCTCCAGGTTGAGCTTGACTCTAGGATCTGGGGAGCTCTCAAAGGACGCAGGCCTGGCAAGCCCACAACAGCCGGGACAGGAAGCCAAGATTGGAGTGGTGAACACTCAGCCAGCACCCAGGGTCTCTGGACAGACTTGGGGGTGGGGGAAGCAGGGCCCCCTTGGGATTTACTCTATGGCTCTCAGGGCCAATAAAGCCAGTGTGATGATGAGGGTCAGTTTGCTGGATGGTTGGGGACTGAGGGCCAGGACACCTGGCTCCATGGGGGGGCGTATGGTTGTGGGGTGGTATGGCAGGGACGGGGGACCCCAGATAGCAATGTCCCACATGAGGCTTTCTCCTGCTGGGGACTTTCTCAGGGAGTTTCCCAGGAAGGCCGAGGAACGGGGAGCAGGGAGTGGGAGAGAGAGAGGAGGGATGCAACAAGGAGAGACACCGGGCAGGAGTGAGGCTGGGCTGGACCAAGGGGCTGATTCTCCAGCCCCAAACTCTGTGACTCAGCACCTCACATTATGAGCAGCCACAATAACTGTGACCATTTGTGGCAGTTATCCTGTCCTGGGCTCGTATATATCCTTTCACCGAATCCTGGGTGGTACGGAATGTTATCTCCATTTTAACAGTGGTGGGAACTGAGGCTCAAAGAAGTTGGGGCTCACTAGCTCCGGCTCCAAATGACAAATGAGTGGCAGAGAGGAAATCAAAACCAGGTCTGTGTGGCTCTACCCCCCGCCCCTACCTGCAGTTTGCGTGAGGATGCAGGGTGGCCCACAGGGTGACCCCCCCAGAGGGAGGCGGGCTTTTTTTGAATCCTGGCATGCCAGGGCTAAAAAGCCACCCCTCACCCCTTGCACAGACAGGGAACCCAAGGTTCAAAAGGCAGGCACACTTCCCTTGTCTGGATTTCCCGCGTAACTGGGAGACCTCCCCGAGCCCCCAGCTCTCTGAGGTCTCCTGGTGACTCTTTAAGAAAGCATTTCCCTCATGGGGGGAGGCGGTGGCTACCCTGGGTACAGATTAGAAGAGACTGAGCCTTGACCTTTGGCCTTCTCTAGCTGCCCCCTTGGGTGGAAGCAGGAGAAGTGGGTATAGTCGTGGCCCCCATCAGAGGAACAGACTTAGGGACCTGAAATCTCACTGTCCGCATACCCTCCAACACTAGACTTGCTGAGGCAGATGGCTTTCTTCCGGAACTTCAGTCCCCCCACCTGGACTGAAGGAGAGAAGGGAGAGAAGGGGGGCCAAGGATACTTTCTGGTCTTTGCTGGAGGGTCTTATGTCCCATGAGGTGATGCTCAGGGGGCTGGAGACCCCTTCATTGGGCAGGCAGCCCAGTCCCCTCCAAAACACCCCCCTCGGGCAGGCGGCCACGCTGGCTTCAGTCTCTGTGGCTCCCTCCTCCCTCAGCAGGTCCCCTGGGGCCTGGGAGGAAGTGAGCCCGGCTGGACAGCCCAAACTGTCTGGTTCCCACAGACTCCAGAGCCGGGGTGGAGGGGGCACCTGCAGGGTGCGGGCTCAGTGCAGCCAGAAGGGGGTGGAAGAATGCCCGGCCAGCTGTGCGGACCCTCCCTACCGTGTGTGCCGGACCCCAGCCTGGAACCCATGGAGCAATGGGGGGAGGGAAAGAGGGTCTGTCCTGTCGCATTCAGGCAGCCTCGTGGCTGAAAGGGGAGGGGATGGAGGCCCGGGAGTGCAGGGCACGGGTGAGGAGAGGTTCGCACCACCGTGTGTGCCTGTGTGGGTCAGTATGTCTCCGTGTGTACGTGAGTGTGTGTGTGTGATGCGCAGAGACAGTTATGGAGACAAGGACAGATTCGGGGGGGTGGGGGTTCTTTCTCAGCTGGGTCAGGGAAAGAGGCCTCTGCCGGGCACTGTTCCCTGTGGTGCATTCCTGTGGAGACCTGGTGACCCCAGTCCCTTCCCAGCCTGTGTCCTGAGCTCGTAGGAGGATGGGGAGGCTGGCCCGACTCGGGGATCCCAGGCCTCTGCATCCTGCCCCGCCCACCCCCCGATGAGGTTGATCATCTAACTGGGGTGGGGGCCTGGGGGGAATAAAGCTGCAACCCCCTGCCCACGCTTTGAGGTGGGGGAACATGCAGAGGGGTCAAGTGCACCCAGAGGCACAGACTCAGCTCTGGGCATGAGCCCCCTCCATGTCCCTCTCTGGTCCCCCCAGAGAGTCAAGAAGTGAAGACAGTCCCCTCAGCCCCAGTCCCTAAGCAGGGCCCTGGGCTCAGAGCCTGCCTTGGACTTGCTGTGTGAGCCTGGACCAGTGCCCATCTCTCTGGGCCCTGATTTCACTCCCTTTGCCCAGTGAGGGGGTTGCAGGGTGAGGGGAAAGGGCAGCCTGACTCTTTGAATCCGGATCCCAGGGAGGGTCTAACCTGGGGGACAGCCTGGAAGGGATCCCATCCCCAGAGGTACTGGACCAGGAGGCCCAGACACCATGATCTCATGTTGCCCTCTGCTTGCTGCCCAGTTTGGGGACCCCACCCACTGGGCCTCCTGCCGTCACATTCTTTCCATGACCAACAGACACCCCCTGCCTCTGGCCTGGCCACCCCCACCTGGCGGGGTGGACAGTGCTTAGCAGAGATTCGGAATGCCTAAGCTGGGCCGACCCAGAGAAAGCTCCTCGGCACAGATGGAGAGACCGAGGCCAGAGAAGGTAAGTGACATGCCCAAGGTCACACAGCAGGGCAGGAGTACCCCTCTGCTGCCTTAACTGTAGAGCTCTTAGGGGACAGGGGCCACCCCATCTGACTCTCCTCACTGGAGGCTGGTCTGTCTGCAGGAGGGGATCCCAGCCCCCACTCCTCCTCAGCAGGTCAGAGCAAAAGAGGGTGCCGAGGGGCCTTGTAGAGTTAGGCTAAATCGAAATCTAAAATGGTAGGATCAGTGGTATTTCAGAATATTCCAGAGTTTTTAATCACAGCAGCTCAGATTCTTGGAATATCAGAGTTGAAAGGGCGTCTCCTGCCTGATTTCTGAATCCCCTCTACACCAAGCAGTTCATATCACGTGGGGGGGTTCCAGGAAAGGGGAGCCTGCTGCTTTCAGAGCCGGCCCCTTCCCGCCCAAGTTTGGCAGCTCTGAAGGGCTGTCAGGAAGTTCTTCACCTGCTGGTCCTTTGGTCTCTGCTCTCTCTGCCTGCAGGGAGGCTACCCCCACCCACAGGGCTGGGCCTTCCTCAGCGGCTCCTCCACCCTCCACATCTTATCTCCCTGCGCCTCTCCGCCTACCCGCTTCCTTCCCTGGTTTATGGCATTCCATTGCCCGGAGTTCCAAGCTCCTTCCCACACCCCAGACAGCGCCTGGGCCAGGGTGGGGAGATGCTCTCCCTTGGCGGGCGGGCACTCTGAGGCCACCACAGAAATGAGGAAGACGGTGGGGGGAGGTTGTGTCGGCCAGCCTGGCATGTCTGCCTACTGGGAGTGTACAAACCCAGGAATCCAGGCCTCAGCCAAAACATCGCCTCCCATCACCCCTGAAAGGCCAGGCTCCCAGAGGCAGTAGGTACAGCAGCTAAGAGCAGGGGCTCTGGACTCCAGCTGACTGGCTTCAGATCCCAGCTGTCACTTCCTAGCTGTGTGACCTTGAGCAAGTTGCTTCCCCTCTCTGGGTTTCCCTCATCTAAAAAATGTGGACACTAACAGTACCTATATCCATGGGATTGTTGTCAGGATTACATGAATTAATACTTGCAAAGTGCTTCGAGCAGGGTCTGACACATGGAAACAGCAATTTAAGTGTTTAAGTAAAATAAATATTTGGGCCCTGGGGGCTTGTCTTCTTAACCTGATTTACCCACCAGGAAGGTCTAGCTGCTGTATAGGTGGGAAGATGCAGGGGGAGGGAAGGTTGTTATATACACAAAGCTTTGGATTCAATTCCTGGCATCTTTACTTCCTTGCTGTGTGACCTCGAGCAAGTAGATTCACTTCTCCGAGTACTAGTTTCTTCATCTGTAAAATGGGGCAACGATTTCAGCCCCCAGGACTGGCATGCAGGAAATCTCACCTTGCACAATATGTGTACAATTCAGTCAACACGAATGAAATGGGACATCTGAAATTAATATAATAGTGCACGTCAACTACTGGAACGTGAAACAGCCCCACTGGAGGGCCTTGTACCCTCAGCCCAGTCCTCTCTGCCCATTTGTTGCACACGGCAAAACCTCCTTCTCTGCAGGTCCAGACCCCGAGGTGCCTAATCCCCTGTTCCTGCCCTGCTGGTAATTGGGTGGTGACTCAGGGAGGCAGCTGGTGGGGCTGAAGGAAGTGGTTCCAGGCTAAAAACAGACCAGAGTCCCATTTAGTCCCACAGTCCGCCAGAACCCTGCCTGTGGCCCCTGGAAAGGCCAGGGCTGCCTCCGCCAGACCACAGTCCTCCAGTGCCCTGGTCTCTCCGGGAGACAAACAGGAGGCTCACCCTCCCAAGCTGAGTTAAGGCAGCTGACTCCTCGGTGAGTGTTTCCACCTCTAGGCCTTTGCACTCGCTGTTCCCTCGGCCTGGAATGCTCACTCCCCACTGGCTGACTTCTCAGCATCCAGAGCCCACGTTAAACATCACCTCCTCAGAGAAGCCTCCCCTCACCTCCTTATCTGATTGGATGCCTCTAGATTTTTCTCCACCTCTGCATCCTATTTGTTTCCTCCACCAGGCACCTGTTGCAATGTGGAATTCTGCATCTCTGTGTGCATTCCCTTTTGCTTGTCTCTGCCTTTGTGTCATAAGCCTCTGGGGGCAGGGGCTGGGTCTGCCTTACTCACTTTATCCAGTTCCCTAACCCACTGGCTAGCATATAGCAGGCCCTCAGTAAAGATTTGCTGAGTGGATAAATGGATAAATCCATTTGTCATGGATTAAATCTCAGAGAACCCCCCAGGGGCTTCCTGGCTCACTCAGAGCCAAAGGCCAAGTCCTTACAGGCCTGTGTGATCTGATTTCAGCTGCTCCTGCCCTCCCCGCCCCCACTCCAAACAGCCTTTGCATTTGCTAGTCCTTCTGCCTGGACCGATCTTCACTCCCTCATGCCCTTCAGTCTCCGTTCAGAAAAGCCTCCCTGACCACCGCATCCCCCATCCACCCCACCAACACGCTCTAAGTTCATTATTGCTATCCAGGGTCCATCTCCCAACAGAAGGAAACTCCACCGGGCCAGGGGTTTTTGTCTATTGGCTGCTTGTCCCCAGCACTTAGAACAGTGTCTGGAACAAAGTAGGGGCTGGAGAAATAGTTGTGGAACAAGCATAAGCTCAGCAGCCTGGCCAGGTGCTCGATCTTCACATCTCATGTCACTTTTGCATTGACCCTGGGAGGCAAGTACTATTATCCCATTTTACAGACAGGAAACTGAGGCTCAGAGAGGGCAAATAAGTAGATGTGAACCCCATTCTGCCTGACCTGCACCCAGTCTCTCTGTCATCAGCCTGTCTCCCTGGCAGTGTATGAGGTCTGCAGCTCCCACCTCCTGTCCCCACAATCCTCACAGCCCCTCAAGCAGACATGGCGCAACCTCCCTCTGGCCTCCCTGCCTCCAGTCTCTCCCTCACTGACATCCCTGGCTGCAGGGATCCTTCTAAACCACAGATCTGATCATGTCCCTCCTTCGTTCAAAACCCTTCCATGGCTCCCTATGGCCCCGGTTCAGCCTGGCATTTGAGACTCCCACCAAATTCTCCAGACTTACTCCTTGCTTCCTCATATGCAAAAGCCCCCTGGGATGCTCCAAGACAAGGTTGTTCTCAGCTCCAAGTCTTTGGAGCTGCCTAGAACACCCCCTACCCCCAGCACACACTATTTGGAAGAGGCCTGGTCCTTATTTGCTCTCAGCTTGACTGTCACTCCCACTGGAGAGGAGAGAATAGGAGCTAGTGTCTTCTTCCACGCCCTTCCAGCTTCACCATGATCCCCAACCTCCCACCCCTGGGGTTCCAGATGCTGTGAATTCCCTGAAGACCGAGACCATGACTAATTCATCTCCAGGCTCTGGGTTAAGGCCAGGCCCAGAAAAGGGGCTCAACAAATAGCTGTGAAGTCATTGGATGAGTCTGAAGTCAGGCCACCTGCTTTGCATCCTGACCCCACTATTTATTTACTGGCTGGGAACCCATGGACTTGTCCATCACCTCCCTGTGCCTCAGTTTCCTCATCTGTGAACAGCTGATAAGGAAATACCCACTCATGGGGGGAAATGAAATGAGTACATACATGGGAATCACTTGGCACTGTGCCTGGTGCTCAGTAAATAACACCCATTAGAGTGAAGGAAGGAACAGGTGTGTGGGCAGCTGCATGAGCGGGCACTTGGTCCAGGTGGGCACATCCTTCAGGACAGCCCTGGCTGCTTCACACCCTCGGGGCAGCCCTGTCACTGGCTGAATCTTTTCCCACAGCTGCCCTGCTGGGTCCAAGGTGGCCAGTGGAATTCGAGGCCACTGGACGCCGACAGGAAAAGGCAACGTCACCAGCCCTGGTGTAATCCAAACCAGATGCGGCCTCAGACCCATGGGGGTGGTCACTGTGGGCCTGGCCAAGGCCCAGAGGCAGGAAATAGTCTTGGAGGAACGCTCTCTGGGCTGGGACCCGTCGGGAGGAGCCGTCCTGTTGAGGGTGTTAACCCTTCTGAGCCCACAAGGGGGGCGGTGCCCAGGACAGTGTGCAGGAGCAGCTCGTGGCCCTGGCCCCATGGGGCACAGAGCACCTTGCAGGGAAGGTTACAGCATCGGCATTGTGACAGGCGCCGTTCAGGGGGAGCCCACAACACAGGCACGGGGTGGGCAGGGCACACCAAGGAAGGGGCAGGGGATGCTTGCCGTCAGCTGCCCGGGACTGGCAGAACCCCAGACCCAGACCTGGAGCTTTGGTCCTGGCTCTGGCTCCAGCTGGCAGGCCCAAACGAGCGTGGATCCACTCCCTCTCTCGGGTGGCTCCGAGGCTGCTGGGAATGGGAGTGCTAGTGCAGGTCATGGGGCTGGGCCCCAGCCTACAGAAAGACTGAGACTCAGTCCCACCCCAGGGGCTGCCACACCAGCTTTCTCCTTGGTGTGCTCTGTGGCCCTGGGGGAGCAAATTCTCTCTGAATTCCCATCATTTCCCATCCATATTGTTGAGTCCATATCCTTTACTTCCAGGGACTAGGGGAGGCCCAAAGGAGGCAACTGATGAATCAAAAAGAGCTTTCTAAGATGTGCTCCCAGGAGCAGATAGGGACAGAGGCAGTGGTCAGCCCTGTTCCATGGTTCTGGGTGGGCTTCCTTCCCAGGACATGTTAATTTGCTGTGTGGCCTTGGGCAGCTCACTTTCCCTCTCTGAACCTGTTTCCTCACCTGTGAAATAGGATAAATGAGCACCCTATCCCATCTCTGGATTGTCACAATGGCCCTCAGAGTGGCAGAGGACAGTGGAGCTGAGGCTGTCATTTGCATTTTATAGAAGACAGTGGAGCTGACGTTGTCAATTGCATTTTATAGAGGAGGAAATTGAGGCCTGCGCTGGGAGTCGGGAGTCCTGGGTTCTAGTCCCAGCTGTTGCTGTCTCTGCTGAGGAGACTTCTCATTTTGGCCTCGGTTTCCCTAGCTGGATCCAGGCCCTGGATCTCTGTGCTGGCTGGACCTCATTTCCTTACCCCTCCACTATGGCGGTGACTCATCCCTCATCATCACGCTGTGTGGCCGAGGCTCAGCCTGGGCGGGGGCCAGCAAGGCTGAGAGAACTCAGAGGAAACCACAGGCCTGGCCCAGCTAGCAGGTGGCGGGCGGACAGGCAGGCAGGGATCAACAGCCTTAGAGGCCTTGCCCATAAGCACATCTCCCACCAAGAGCCTAAGCCAGGCTCCCCAGGACCCCAAGCCCCCAGTGCAAGCCCCAGCAGGCTCAGATTCCAAAGTCCCCCATACCCTGCCCCATGTGGCACCTGCTGTAGGGGGACTCCGCACCCATCTGCTGGAACAAGGCAGGGGTGGGGTTGAGGAACTGGCCTTGCCCTCCAGGCCAATATTCATGGAAGCAGGGGGTGGAAGGATGAACGGTCAAGGTCTCCGTCCAAGATTTCTCAGAGGCAGATAGTGTGGTGGTTAAGAGCAGGGGCTCTGGGCCCAGACTGTCTGGGTACAAATCCTGGCTCTGCCATTGACTACCTGTGTGACCCTGAGCAAATGGCTTAGCCTCCCTGAGGCTTGGCTGCCCCATCGGAGAAATGGACATAACACAACTGCCCACCGTGCAGGGTCACTGGAAGCAGAGTCACGTGAACACACAGAGCTGGGCCAGGGCTGCATCCTGCAAGCACTCAGTGCACGTGAGCTGCTGTTACTGCCATTCCTGCTGGAACCAATAAGCCCCCAGCAGGCAGACCAGCTGCCCCCCTTAAGCCAGTCCCACTTCTGAGTCAGCTGTCCTCACAGCCAGAAAGGCTGCACCCTACTGGGGTTAAGCTCTCTTGCCCTCTGGGCTGCCCCCTCCAGCAGATGGAGCCCCTCCCCTGCTTTGCAGGCCTGGGGTGAGGCGGGCTGGGGCCCATGGGAGGGACCAGAGAACAGCTGTCTCCCCCAGGCCTCCTGGAGGACCCCCGCCACTGCAGGCCCAAACCTCTGGCTCCACCCGGAGACTCTGCTTTCTGCTTACACCTTGTTCGGTGAGAAGCAGAGTGGGCTTGCGGGCAGAGCCTTGCTATGGGAGGTAGAAGAGTCCAGTTCAAGCCCCAGCTTCTGACTTGTTGAAGAACCTTCAAGTTCCTTCCCCTCTCTAAGCCTCAGTTTCCCCCTCCGTAAAAGAGGAATAATAATAATAACTACCTCATGACCTCATAAATGAGTTAATAGACATACAAGCACTTAAATAGAGTCTGACACACAGTAATGTCACCCCTAAATGTTGGCTGGTGCTGTGCCCTCCCTCTTACGGATGAGCAAACTGAGGCACAAAGGGGGCAGCCACTTGCCTAGATCACACACCGGGTAGTCTGGCTCCTGAGGCTGCACTGATAACCACCACATCACGCACAGAGTGCTGCTAAAGTGCTGGGCCCGCAGCAGTGTTCCGTGAACGGTGGCCAGCTGAGACCTCACCCGGGCACACACACACTGTGAAAGGAGGCCACTTCCAACCTGTACATTTATTTACAAGGCACAAGCTGAGAGCAGGTTGGGGGCTGCCAACGGCCTTCCCACTCCTCCTGGGCCTGCTGACGCCATCATCCGAGGCCGCGGGTGACCCTTGGAATGGGGGCCGGAGTGGCTGGGTTGGGCCGGCTTGGCCTTCAGGCAAGCTCGGGGGTGGTCTCCCCTGTCCTCCAGGCCTCTCCCCTCCCCCTCCACCAGGTCCCGGCTGGGTGTCCTCTCTCTCACACAGAGTTCCTGTGTGTTGGTGGTCGCAAGGAAGGTGGGCGGGGGCCGGGCCAGACCAGATGGTGTGTCAGGCCTTATCTGTTGGGAGTGGGGAGGCGGGTGGGGGCATGGAGGACCTCCTTCACAAAGCCTGCTCTGTCTCCCCTGGCAGCTGCGCCTTAGGAATCTCCGTCTGCCTTCCTGCCCCACCAAGGACCTCCCACCCCCAACTGCAGAAACCCCATGTGCCAGGACCCCCAGCCCTCCTGCTCTAGCTAGGAGCAAGCCCAGGCCAGGGATGCCCCAGGTGAGGCCAAGCAGGGGTCACCAGAGCAGCAGTTCCAAGAAGGTGAGCCGGGTGGCGTCTCAGCAGGGCCCGTGGCATCTGGGCTGTGGCTGATGGGCCGGAGCCCTGTCTGGGGAGGCATTAGCAGGATGGAGTCAGGCCATATCCGAGGCAGCTCACGTCGGGGAAGCAGTCACTGCACGGGGGCATGGGAGCCCCGAGCCTCCCAGCCTGGTGCAACCTTGTCCTGGCCAGTCAGCCCCGGCGATCTGGCCCGTCTGCTCCGGCCTTCTGGGCTGTGTGGCCTCAGCCCCGGCCACTGTGTGGCTGCGTCCAGGCCTCAGCTGCTCCTGGGGCTCAGACCCCCAGAGCCATCAGTGCCCCTGAGCTGCTGATCTTCTTGAAGCGGTTGGCAGCACTGACAGCAATGAAGTTTTTCTGAGGGATGAGGGAGAGGGGTCCCAGTCAGCAGCAGGGCAGGGGGAAAGCTGTAGGACAGCTGAGTGTCTCCCAAGGTCCCCTTCATTCCAGGAGGGCTCCATGCCAGGGAGGGCGCAGTGCCCAAAATGGCCGCAGGGGGTGCCATGACACTGCAGCCTCCAGGACTCCCTCCCTCATTCAACCTGAGTACCGCTCTGCTCAAGGCAGTACAGTGGTTCCTATTTCGCTCCAAGTAAAAACCCCTCATCATGGCCGAGTCCCTCCACGCCCTGCCTCCCGATCCTCTTGGACATCTCCCTTACCCCTTGCTTCTTCCACTCCAGCCGTGCTGGCCTCCTACCTGTTCCTCACACTTGACCACCATGCTTCTGCCTCAGGGCCTTTGCACCAGCTGTTCCCTCTGCCTGGCACACTCCTCCCCCCATACCAGCCTGGCTCAGCCCTCACCTCCTTCAGGTTTTTGTTCACATGTTCCTTCTCAGTGCGCCCTCCCTGGCCACCCTACTAAGAAGTGCAGCCTCTCCCCAGAACTCCTGACCATCCTTGTTTTTTTCTAGAGCCCTTCCTTAACTCCTTTTAGTAACTCTTCATCCTCTACCAAAAGTAAGTCCACAAAGACTGAAATCCTTGTCTCTTTGTCCACTGCTGTATCCCCAGTGCCTAGAGGTAGTGGATGCTCAAGAAATATTTGGGAAATGAGGGGAGGAAGCCTGTGATGGGGTCAGAGACCTTTTCCTGAGCCCGAGCCACAAATGGACACCCCTCCCTACGGTGGAGATGGGTGGGTGGAGGGCCACTACCCAGGGCAGTAGCCAGCCCAGGACAAGGAGAGAAAAGCCAATTCTGTTTTCCAGACCAAACTGGCTGACACAGGGCTAGTGGGGCCAGGACTCTTCCTGCCCTGTATCCCCCCCTTCCTCCCCACCCTCAGTTCTGTGGTACCTTCCAGCGCCTCTTCATGAGGTATTTCTTAAGCAAGATCTGGGACTTGAGGCGTCGGTTACAGCGCTTGGCTTTCTCTGCCAGATTGTTGAGCCATGGGTGGGCGAGGCACTGGGCAGCGTTCATCCGGGCCCTGTGGGGAGGGGGCAGCACGGTGAGGGTGGGTGGCAGACCAGGGAGGCACCACCCCACTGGCCTCCCAGCCCAGTTCCCGCCCAGCTGGCACACACACACACACACACACACACTGGGCTTGCACACACGGGGTTCGTGTCCTGGGGTGAGCCTCACCTCTGGTCCTTGACGATGAGGTTGGAGACAAAGTCTTTGGCCTCGTCTGACACAGCCTCAAAGGTCTCCTCATCAAAGTACCAGTTGCCCGATAGAACGTTGTTCAGGGTCTCGGTGTCATCGTCTCCCAGGAAGGGGGAGAGGCCACTCAGCCTAGAGGGAGGGGTTGGCAGGGAGCAGGGAGGTGAGATTGGGTCAGGGATGGGGACAGAGCCTAGGAAGCAGCACCATGCGCTGAAAAGACCCCCAGCCTCTCAAATGGGACAGACCTGGGTTTGAATCTGGCTGGATGACCTTGGGCAAGTCACTTCCCCTCTCTAAGCCTCACTCTTCTCATCTGTAAAATGGGCATAATCATCCCAGCTTCCCAGGGTTAGAGTGAAGAAGAGGAATGATGAGTGCACTGGGTCATCAAAGCTCTGCTGCCCAGAGCCCTGGGCTGGGACACTATGCCTCTGGGGGCCTTGGTTTCTCCATCTATAAAATGGGTACAAAGTTCCCTTTCCTGGTTCGCCCTAGCATGCCCAACGCCCCACAAACCCCTGACTGAGGGAGTGGGGAGGTGGAAGCAATCTAGGCCTCAGCTGCCCACCCATGTGCCCCAACCCCATAAACAAAAGGCACCCTCAGGACTCACAGCATGTAGGTGATGACCCCCAGGCTCCACATGTCTGTCTTATCGGAGATTTGGTCGTAATTCACCACCTCAGGTGACAGGAATTCTGGGGTCCCAAAATTCACTTTCAGCTTCTTGTTGGGGTTATACCTGGAGGTGAGGCCAAGAGCTCAGAGCACAACTCCCAGGCCATTCCCAGACACCCTCCAACCTTCCCCCGGCCCTGCCCACCTCAAGGCTGGCCCCACCATGCCACCCACCCAGGTGGTACCTCCGTGCCAGGCCGAAGTCAATGATCTTCACCAAATGGCCCGTGGTGTTGACGCACAGGATGTTCTCTGGCTGAAGAGAAGGGGGTGGCCTGGATTGACCTCTGACCTGGCTCACCCTCCCTCCCCGCCCAGGTCCATCCAAGTCCCAGGTTCCCGGGACTAGAGGCCCAGGCTGCCAGAGTGGACAGCGCATCAGAGACCTTCAGACCTGCGGGCTCCAGGCACAGAGGAGGATCCTGAGGCCCGAGAGGGGCTCTTCCAGGGCAGGAACCACTTTCTCCAGGCCTCCTTGCTCCCCACCCTCAGCGTCTAACAAAGCACCCAGCAGATACTCAGCCAAGGCTCCCAGAAATCCTGTGCCCCAAGCACAGGCGAACATGTGAGTCACATGCAAGGCTAGTCCCTCCCACTCTGGGCCTCCATTTCCTCTTCATGTAACACAAGGACAGAGGACTAATCTGAGGTTGCAGGGCAGAAACGTTGTAAGTGGTTAACAATGGTTAAAAGGCAGATTTTGCACAAAAACCCTGATTTTCAGCACCTCCTGAAACACTGGAAGCCCCAGCCGCATGGCTACACACGGCTGGGAGGGAGTTGCCCCTGACCCCTGTGATGGGCAGAAGTCCTCCACTTCCCTGGGGCCTCCACCTCGTTTAATGGGGTTCTGTTCTTCGTCTGGGCTTTGTGTGCATCTGATTTGAGGCCCCAAATGATAGGCTTTCTGAAGGTCCTTTCACACTGCTGTCCTCATTCAGAGCAGGATGCTAGCGACTTCAACAGCCCAACCCAGTGCTCCACCGAAACAGGGAAAGGAAAGAAAGGCCCCAGGATACAATCGGTAGGGGAAATGAGACAGATTCAGACCTCCTTTTGGAGGACAGGGGACTTCCTGAAAAGCCCTGCAGCCAGAGCCCTGGGAAGTGCCTTCAGGCTGTGGTTCACCCAAGTTACTTGACGTGAAACCCTTTATTGATGAAAAACTTACTGCTTTCCTGAAAAAAACACTTTAGGATACAGAGACTTAAGGTTCACCTTCTTCCCAGGACACTGCATTTTAATTGGAGACCCTGCCCTACCCCAAAGAAAATGGCTTTCACGGGAGAAGGGCAGGCTCCGAGGCCACCACGCAGGCACCCACTCTGTCCAGAAACTCAGGAGTCACCCACACTCCTTCCTTTCCCTCTGCCCTCCCCCATCCAAACCATCAGAAACCCGGCTGGCTCTATTTTCAGAATGCATCCATCATCTGACCACTTCCCATCCCTCCCCCACTGCCACTGGTTCCAGCCCCATCATCTCTCTCCTGGCTTATTATGACCGCCTCCTAAATGCCCTGCTGCCACGGTGGCCCCACTGAAACTCATCTCTTTACCCTCCTCGCTTCCTCGCTTGTCAGTGGGGATGATAACAGCACACCTGACCCAATGGGCTGTCACACACTCTGAACACACCCTGAGCAGCTCTGACCCCTAGTAAGCGCGGTGGAGGTGTTAGCCCACAGCAGCGGGAGCATCTCCTGCTTTGGACCTCGAATGCTCCAGCCCTTGCCTGCTTCTCCAGTTACACCTTGTATGTTTCCCCATTACTCTCACGTACTTTTTCATAACACTTTTAATGGTTTAAAATGATCTATTCATTGGGTTATTACTGTATGAATGTCTGTTTCCCCCACTGGCCTGTAGGTTCCGTGGGACAGGGGCGTGTCCTCATCATCCTGATGGTAATGCCCATGCCCAGCACTGTGCACAGTAGCACAGGAGCGGGTACTTGGCACGTATTTACCAAGTGAATGAATGAAAGGACCATCCACTTTGCTAACCCACATCAGTGTTCAGATTTCATCTTCTCCACTAGCCTTGCCACTGATCCCACAAACATAAACACCTGCCATAAGGATGGGGCTACTCATGGGTTACTCATGGGGCTCCTGCCCACTCCACGCCACGGCCATGTCTCTCAGCTCCAGACAGCCACTGCCAGCTGATCAGAGGTGGTGGGGTGCGTAAAATCTATTTGCTCTCCCTGACCTGCTACATGCAGGGTACTAATAAGCAAGGTCAGAAGAGAGACATAATCTTTCACTACACATTTTGTTAGCGCCTGCCACGTGCATATTGCTGCACTGACACTATACTTACTGATGTCTTTTTCTGACTCCCCTTCTAGAACGTAAGCTCCATGAGGGCAGGTGTTTTTATCTATTTTGTTCACCACTGGATCTCCACCACCTAGAACACTGCCTGGCATCTAGTAGGCCCTCAACAAATATTTGTGGAATAAATGAACAAACATTCGCAGTGCCTATCAGAGGCCTGCACTGAGGCAGGCGTTTCTGCAACACTTATCAGCAAGTTTCACGTGTGAGACACTGAGTGTGGGGCAAGAGACCCTTTCAACAAGTACTTAGTACCAGACTAGGAGCTCCTGAGAGCTGAGACCAAGTTTTTTTTGCTCTTTGATGTGTCCCCTGGCTCCTGGTACTTACTAAGTGCTCAATCAACCCTTTTTGAATCTACAGATGAAGGCTGGATGGAGGAGGAGGAGGGGTTGGGGGACGGAGGGATGGCTGGCTGCGACACTGGTCTCAGGTGGTTGCATGCCGCTCCCGCCCCTCCCGGGAGCCCCCACCGCGGTACCTTGAGGTCCAGGTGCAGAACCCTCATCTTGTGCATGAAGAGGACCCCGTCGCAGATCTGCCGGACAAACACCATGGTGTCCACCTCAGTCAGATGGTAGTCCTCGTCTACAATCCTCTCGAAGAGCTCGCCGCCCTCGATGCTGTGTGCACAGACCCCTCTGCAGGCTTGCTTCCGGGCCCGCTGCCCCCTCCCCAGGCCCCACCCCAATGATGGCACTCACTACTCCATGAAGAGGACGATCTCATGCGAGGTCTCAATGGCTGCATAGAGCTGGATCAGGTTGCGGTGGTTCAGCTGGTTCATAACCTCGATCTCAAGCATCACCATTTCCTGGGGACCAGGGAAGTCAGGGGTACTGTCCGAGCATCATTACTCCCTGCCCTCCACCCTCCACACCTTCACCCTTGACCAGACCTGTTGGGCCTTGCCTGGACCACTGCCCACCTCCTCCTCGCTGGTCTCCTCGCCTCCCACCTCTCCCCACCCTCAAGCCTGTATCCTCACCACACAGTCACTCCTGCTGGGACACCTTTCCTTTGCTGGTTCTTCTCCTCCCCCTGGCTGAATTGTGGGCTCCATCCTTCCTGCTCAGCACTCCCCGCTCTATACTCTCCCCCCGGGCGTTCTCCTCAAGTCCCATGCCTTGAACTTCCATCCAAATGTGATTGATTTCCAAAACCGTATCTCCACCTCCGAGTGCTCCTTTAAACTCCAGACACCAATCTCTCTAACTGCCTACCTTCCCTCCCCTTGAATGTCTGACTAACAGGCATCTCAAATCTCTCATGTCCAAAATTAAACTCTTGATACCACCCCTTCCCCACAATTGAGTTGCCCCCAGCTTGCCCATCAGCAAAAGGCCGTCACTCTTCACTTGGGTGTGCAGGACAAAAAGTTAGGAGCTTTCCCAGATTCCTGTCTTATTCTTACTTCCTCACACCCTTCATCCAACCCATCAGTAAATCCTTTGACTCTACCCTTAAGCTAGATTACAAACCCAATAATTTCTCACCTCCCCCATCACTGCCTTCCTAGTCTCAGCTGCCATTATTTGTCACTTTCAGAAAGTTTGCAAACCAGTGGTCACATCTGTAGCGGGAAATCAACAATGGTAGGAATATTTACACCAGGGAAATTGGCAAATGCTACAGATCAGGTCTCTCCCCAGAACTATGCCCCCAGAGCATTGGATCACTACCTGGACTGCTCCATTTTTCCTGTTATTCCATTCCTTGGTTGATATCTCACCTTCCATGCCACTTCCTCGGAGAGGCCTAACCTCACTTGATCCTATCTGAACGGCCCCCATCGACCCTGTTCCTACCTGGCTTTACTTTTCTTCCTAACACTTCTCAGTTCCTGACACCCTGCTTTTTGTTTTAGTTTGGTTTTAGCTGTCTGTCCCTCCTCTCTAGCATGTCAGGACTTGTTTACTACCATTTTCCTAGCACCTGGCACATTGAACAGCACAGAAAAGGTGCCCAATAATTAATTAATCAACAGCTGACTCCAATTAATTTACACAGTACATATGTCTTGAGCATCTATGCTGAGCCAGGTCCATGATAGAGGCCTTGGATCCAGCAGTCAATAACATGGATCCAGGGCCCGTCAAGTGGAAGCGACAGAGAAAGACAGAGTCACATAGAAAATCCATGCTGTTCAAATGTGCTCAGAGCCACGGTGAGGCATTCAGGGCTGCAGCACTTCCTCCGGAGCTGCTTCTCCTGCTTCTCCAGGCCTCTGCAGGTGCTGTTGTCTCTGCTCCCCCGGCCTTGATCTTGACTCAAGCGTTCCCAGCAGGTACCTGGCCTTGACCTTGACTCAAGCGTTCCCAGCAGGTACCTGCCGTTTCTGGCCCTCAGGCCTTTCTTTCCACAGACTTCTCTGTTTGAAACTCTCTCCCCTGCCTTCCCCACTGGAAAAAGCTCCTCCTTTTTCAAAGTTTTCATTCAGGAGAAGCTTCCCTGAACCCACGGATGAGTCAGGAGCCTCCTTTGTGACCCCCCCCACCCCCGCCCTAGCTTTCCTGAGTTACAGCTCTCACCATGCCAGCCTGCTAGGTCACCATCACCTCCTCACACACCCAACTCCCTCACTCCACGTGAGCCTCTGCCTCATTCATTCAGCCATTCATTCACTCCTTGAACAAACACTGCTCTGAAGCAGGCCTGGGCTGGGTGTTAGAGGCAGAGCCCTCGAGGCCTGTTTACCCTGGTGCTCTCTGAGGGCAGGGACCAACTGACTTCCCTCTGGGACCTCCAGCACCAGTACAGGGCCTGGACTCATCGGCACTTATTGACTTGAACCAAACAGAGGGCATGAAGGGGGTAAGTCCCCAGGATAAATTCACTAACCACGGGGTCAAGTTTATGGTCAGGGGCATCAGGCCCCTGTGGCAGGGCTATCTGTCTGTCTGTCTGTCTATCTGTGTGATATCTTCAGTGCATTAAGCTTCGTACACCAGGCCCCTGGTGCAGATGTGTGGGTGGAGGGGGTTGAGAGGCACCCACTCCAAGGATCCCCTCACCCTCCCACACAGCCAGACCCCCACTACCTTGTCTTTGGGTGTCTGTTTCTTGATGACCTTGGCTGCTAACTTGAGGCCTGTGGCTTTCTCTGTGCAGGTACAGACTTCTCCAAACTTGCCACTGGATAGAGAAGAGGCTGGGAATGAGGGAGTTCTAAGGGCCATGGGGTGAGGGGGTGTGCTCTGTTCCCTGTGAGTTGGGGGCGCACATCCCAACCAGCTCCGATTCCCTCCAGAAACCATGAGCTCTACTGCAGGGACAATGGCTGAATCACATAGACCACGGGCCCAGGAAGGGTAGGCTCATCAAAGGATGGCCGCTGATGTGCAGCTCACAGACTGTGGCAGGGAGGGGCCCTGGGCCCTGGGGGAGGGCACCTTCAGGACTTTTAACAAAGCAGGAATCGCCTTGAGGGGGTCAGTATGGTGCCCGAAACTGAGTCAGACAGGAAAATACTATATGCTTCCTATGGGAGACACTGAATGACCAATGGTGTGTTTGTGTGAGTGACAGTGACACACCAGCCATGTGACAGGGTGCACACAAGTGTGACCATGTGGAACCAATTTTGTCCATGTGGCTTATGTCCAGTCGGGGTGTCTGGGCCTCTCATGGGGAAGACGTAAGGCCTGGGGGCGCGATGCTTTCCAGCTGGTGGGCCAGGGGCTTGAGGCCCCAGCTCTCACCCGCCCAGTGCCTCCTTGGAGTTCAGGCTGAACTGACGGTTGATGTTCCCAGTCCTCAGCTCCACGATGCGGTGGGGGAATGGGGCCGGGGGTGGCGGGCAATCATCTGTGAAGCGGAGCAAAGCCATCACAGTCAGTGCCAGGGCTGCTGAGGACCCACCCTGGCACCACACCCTCCTGCCTGGCCTGGGCCCCATCCAGAGAAGTTCAGCAAGTGATACCTGGGGGACAGCTGGCTCCAGGATAGGGGCTAGGGGCCTAGTTTCCAATTTCAGCTCTGCTACCAACACACACCCTCCTTGGGAGGCCTCTGCCTCTGTCAGAGGGGGGCTCAGCTTCTCCTGGCACAACAGTGGAGACGGCTGATTGGACTTCTCGGACCCTCCCACATTATAAGGTATGAAGACTCCATCCCAAGCTGTCTGCATTTCCATTAAAGAAAAAAAAAAAAAAGCATCTATAATGGAGTGCCCGATAGGGGTTACTATGTCTGTTGCGGTACGGGATGGGACCTGCCTACCATCCCCTCTAATAACACCGCAAGCTCTCACCACTTGTGGAATGGGTGTCCTACCTGGACCTGGCCCAGAAGCAGACGTGGGGGTTGGGGGGGGGGGGCGGCCCAGGGATGGAGATGTTGGTAGGGAGAGGCTGCCACCTAGTGACAGCATGGGGAACAGCATGGGGACAGACAGGCTGAGTCATGGGGAATGGAAACCTCTTTATAAATAGCAAGAGGCCGCAGGGAAGCCGGTGATAAATCAGGCGGCCCTTGGAGGTTGTTCAGGTCCGTCACTCGAGGATGTGATTGCAGGGTGGAGTAGGTCCGGAGGTCTGGGCCGCTGCTCAGGGGAGGAGGCAGGGCTCCTGGCTGCCACCCAGCAGCCTAGGCCCTCCCACCCTGTCTGGGTGGCACTGCACCGCTCACCAGGCAGGTTGGCGGGTCTCCCAGGGCACCTCAGCCTGGAGGAGGGGGGTTGTCAGGACACTCTGGGCTCTCCTGACCCCATCTCAACCCACCCCCAGCCCTGCCGCACTCCTGCCCAGGCCCTTTTCCTATTCACCTGCTCGCCAAGCTCACTCATGCTCAATGGCTCCCTGCTGCCCGCTGAATAAACCGTCGTCACTTAAGGCCATTCCACAGTCCTGCCCCATCTCCCGTGCCCAGCTACCTTGGTCACCACCACCACCCCCTCCCCACACTCACACCTGTGCTCTTCAGCTCAAGAACCCTCTATGGCTCCCAGGAGCCTCCCCACCCGCCCAGGATGCAGTTTAACTACCAAAGCCTGGTACTTGAGCCCTTCTACAGATTGACTTCAAATCCCACTGTCCAGAGAATTGGTGTTGCTCTAATAACGTGCCTGATTTTTTTTTTAAAGCCCCATTTTAGTCAAAGTAGAAGAATGTAAAAAGTGAGCTCTGGAGTCAGGCTGTCCTGACAGGTTCATATCCCGTTCTAGCTATGGGTTTGGGGTGCCCCACTTCCCCTTTTTTAGCCCCCGTTTCCCCATCTCTCAAAGGGGACCAGGAACTCATACTTCTTGGGGTTGGGTGACACTTAGATGAATCAGGCTGGATGAGGTGGCTCAGAGGGGTTTAGTCCTCTAAGTGGGGAGACATGGGGAGCCCGCTCCCTCTTACCTCAGCCCCAGGGCAGCCCCGGCCTACCCAAAATCTGGAAGCAGTCCTCCTCCCTCGCTGTGGGACTGAGGGCCTGTCCCACCTCCGATCTCTCCGAGGGAACAGCCTGGAACTCGATCCCCCTCGAGGTGTCCCCTTGCACCTCAGCCTGGCCAGCCTGGCCTGGAGCCTTCTCTTCTGTTTCCTTCTGGCTGCCTTCTGGGAGGTTCTTCTCTCCTTCTGCTACCTTGGCTGGCTCAGAATCCGTGGGGCCTGGGGTCACGGGCACCCCTTCAAAGATGAGTTCTGATGCCTCATCTGGGGGCTTCTCAGCCAGCGGCGTCTCAGGGCTAGAAGTGAGAACACAGAGGTGACGCCCTCAGCAGCCACAGCCCCGCCAGCAGGCAGGTCTCCCAGAGCCCCATCTGCAATCTGGAGCTAATATGACCCCGCCCCTGCCCCAAACGCGTGGGGTGATGCATCTGAATTCACTTCATACAAAATCAAGGGTTGTTAATAATACCATAAATGTCTATGGGTTTTTTTTTCCTGGCCACACCACATGGCATGCGAGATCTTAGTTCCCTGACCAGGGATTAATCTGTGCCCCCTGCAGTGGACGCACGGAGCCCTAACCACTGGACCACCAGGGAATTCCCATGTCTGTGGTTGTTATCTTGAGTATCAATGCACTGATAGATCATTAATAACTGTTAACAGGATTGTTGATTTGGTTAATCATTATGTGGCAACAATTAGGAAGGTTATGTAGCTCTTGATTCATAAAACTGTGGTGATGCAATTGATAATGTATTAATGATATTAATTTATATTACCACATAATTCAAACTGATATGGTAAGTGTTATTATTGTGGCTTACGATAAATACATCATTAATAACCTCATTAATATGACTGGCATTCAGGTAAGGATAACGGATTGCACCATGAGACTGGAGCTATATTATGGTTCTAAGAGTATTGGTAATGATCTATCAGTCTGGTTATTAGTCATCTTTCCATATTATACCAATAATTGTATTAAGCAGACGGGTTATCCTTTCCTCCTGACATCTCAATCCTGCCCTTGGTGAGACCCAAGTTCATGGGGTAAGGGGAACTCTGGACTCCAGATGCCTGGAGAAGAGGTCTTTGAGGACCTCTCCTGCCTGACATTCCAGGCTTCTGTGAACTATCACAAAACCCTGGTTTCTGCAGGGAGACAAAGTGGTCAGGCCGATGCCCAGGACAGAGGGAGGTGAACATCAGAACTACCCGGTCTAGCACTGAATGTGATGACAGTGCCCAAGACAGAGGAACTGCAGGACCCCTCCCCGCTCCCGGCCAGGGGCCATTCACCTCGAGATGGCAGCAGGGCAGCTGGGGCTGTGCAGAAAGGCGGGTGGGCCCCTCTTGGCTGCTGCTTGGCCCTCTGCTGCCTTCTTTTGCAGCTTGGGTTCTCCGATGTCCTGGCTGCCTGGGGTCCCCTGCTTGGCCTCGGGCTTCTTGACACTGACCTCGGCTGTCGCGGTCTCCTGGGGCAGGGCAGCCGGCTGCCCAGCACTGCCCTCCGCAGGCCCCCCACCCAGGTGTCCTTCTCCCTTGGGGTCCTGGTTGCTGGTTGAGGGTTGGGCCAAGGTACCACCCCCTTTCTCTGTGGCTGGGGCTTCAGCATCTTTCTTCAGGGTGAGTGGATGAGGTTCTTCCTTTGGGTCTGGGGGACCAATTTCTTTCTCTGGGTTTGGGGGATCAGGATCCTTCTCTGGGTCTGGGGGACCAGGGTCTTTCTCTGCAGCTGGGGGTCCTTCACCTGCTGCACCTTTAGGTGCCTTGTCTGCAAAGGAGGTGAAACACCAGTCAGGATCCACCTTCCTACGCCTCCTTCCCCAGCTAGGCTGGCCAGAGACCAGCTCCAGGCCCAGGTCCCCACCCAGGCCACAATTTGCAAGGGCTTGTCCCACTGAGCCTCTGGGGCCACTCCATGGGCTCTAGAGATGGGCTGCCAGGACCTCGGCGGCCCTGTGTGGGAGGCTCTGGTCTCCTGGTGGGCCTTGATGCCCCTGCCATCCCTTGCCCTGAGTGCTCAGGCGCCAACAATGGGGACTTCATGTTTTCCCAGTCTCTCTGGGGAAGGCTTCATGTTGGCCCTTGATCCAGCCCCACTGTACCAGAGATAACCCTGATTTCTTGGTCCTCCATGCACCATAAAGGAGGCCTCAGGCACAGAATTCCCACTGAGGAACAGGCCCAACTCTGGATTCAAACACCCCTTCCCAAGCTCCTCCCTCCGTCTCCTGCCCCAGCTTGGCACCTGTTGATGGGCTCTGGATTCCCAGCTCCACTGCTCCGTTTTCTGTCGCCATGAGGTAGGGAGGCGTGTGCTTCTGCTTGTCTAACTCAAGTCTTTCTAGCTGCAGAAAGAAGAGAAAGGTGTGTCGGGCTGCAGGATTCCTCCTCCTGTCTGGCTGAGAGGAGGCCAGGGCCAGCTGACTGAGGGGAGAGAGGCACCTGGAGCAGAGAGGGGCAACCTGGTGTCTGTCTGTCTCGCAGCGGCTGCCCAGGAGTAGTCCTGGGGCAGTTGTAAGGGATTGGGCCGGGTGGGCAGAGGCGGAGGCAGGGGTGCAGGCAGGGAGGCGGGGGCGGAGGAGAGGATCTCTTACACCAGGGGCCATGCAGCTCAGACTGCCACCACCTGTCACTCTTGGCCCCCGTTCAGAGGACACGGCATTCTTCCCATGAACTGACTGGGGGGAGAGCGGTGTTGGAACAAGCAGGAAGAGAAAGAGGGAGGGGGCACCTGGGGCCCTGGGGGAGCAGCCAGGCCTTGCCTGGTATCTCTGGCTTAGATGAGATGCGGGGGGGCTTGAAGAAGAGGGGCTCTCAGGCAGGGCTGAAGGACAAGACTATGCCCAGGCCAGGCTCTGGCTCTGCCTGCATCTCCTGGGGTCCCCTGGAGCCTGGTTAGAACCACACAGGCCCAGGGGTAATCACCCTGACCCTAGCGCTCAGCTCGGCGTCCACAAGCCCTGCCCCTGGCCTCTGGATCTGCTTGGAGCATCTTTGGGTAAAAAATGGTCTCAGGGGCACTTGCTCAACACGTCCATGGGCCTGAAAGCATTTTCTTTTGAAAATGTCTTCTTCCTGGGCCCCTGGGGAGATGGAGGCTGCCCCAAGCGGCTGTGAGAGATGGTCAGGGCTCTCTCGCCCCTCCCCTGAGCTGATCCAGGTCTTTTCAATGGCCCGCCTGGAAGGAGGGGGCTAGCTGGTGGAGAGTCTTTTCCTAGGATCCTCCACCACAATGGTGACGCAGGGGCCACTCCAGCCCGAGGTGTTCAAGTGGAGATGGGATGCAGAGAGGTATGATCCAAAGGGCCTTCCATTACCCAGGGGCTAACTGCCCAGAGCCTTTCTCTGTGGGGCACTTGAGAACTAGCCCCAAGCCGAGTGCATTGGAAATAGCTCTGGAGTGGATGTCTGGGTTCAGGTCCTGACTGTGGTGACCCGTCCAGTCATTCCAACCCCACTCCATGGTCCAGCTCCTCTAATTATCAAATGGAGAAATCAACTCCTGCCCCCTGTTGAGAGAAGGAGTGGGGAAATGGCTTGAGAATGCAGCACAACTGAACAATGGGAAATTGTGTAACTGTAAAAAATATGGAGGAAGCTGTGAATGAACTGACATGAAGCAACCTACAAAGTGGGAGGAGAAAAAGCAAGGTGCAGAATAGCATGTAGAAGATGCTATCATTTGTGCAAAAAGGGTTAAGATTTATAATAGAGAACATAATATATCTAATATATAAAATTTCCCTTTACACACATAAGGATTTCTTTGGCAGAATACGAAACTGGGGACCAGAGGTGGGAGAAAGATATCGCTGCATACCCTTTTACTTTTTTTTTTTTTTTAAATAAATTTATTTATTTATTTATTTATTTTTGGCTGCGTTGGGTCCTCGTTTCTGTGCGAGGGCTTTCTCCAGTTGCGGCGAGCGGGGGCCACTCTTCATCGCGGTGCGCGGGCCTCTCACTGTCGCGGCCTCTCTTGTTGCGGAGCGCAGGCTCCAGACGCACAGGCTCAGTAGTTGTGGCTCACCGGCCTAGCCGTTCCACGGCATGTGGGATCTTCCCGGACCGGGGTACGAACCCGTGTCCCCTGCATTGGCAGGCAGATTCTTAACCACTGCGCCACCAGGGAAGCCCCCCTTTTACTTTTTTATTTGAACCCCAAACTATGTGAACAGATTACTGTTCAAAATGAGTGATGTTTTCTTAAGTGAGCAAATGCTGGGTCTGTCTGTCCAAGGCTAGCAAAACCCAGAGTGGGAGCCCCTTCCGCAGTCTCGCTGCCTTGTGTCTGCGTGTCCTCCTCTTCTGACCTGGCCCTCCTCTCTTCCATTTCTCTCCTTCAGCGTCTAGTTGACAGCCTGCCTCTTATAGGACGCAAAAATACTAACGCCTATACAGTAGTCGCCACACGTGCAGGGCCTCTAAGTGCTCCTGTGTAGGTTCACTCACGTGATCTTCAGAACAACCGGATGAGATAGATACGATTACAGATGGGGAAACTGAAGCTCAGAGAGGTTAAGTAACTGACCCAGGGCCATCGGGCTTGTAAGGGACTGAGCTGGGATCTGAACCCAGGCTCTCTGAAAGGACGGGAGCTCCCATTTTTTGAGTGCCTGCTATTATTAGCTTTATCCACCTTGTATTAAAACATCATCTTGATAATAACTCTGTGAGGAGATTTCATCCCATTTTCTAGATGAAGACGGCAGAATCAAAAGAGTAACTTGCCAAAAGTCACTCCACAAGGAAGAGAGTTGGGCCAGAAATGTGCTTCTTTACAGCCCAAAACTCTTCTTTCTTGCCTAAAATTTCCCAGCCTGTGTCTCACCCCATCTGCCTGCTGGGTACTGGCTTTATGGATCTCATAGCATTCTGAAGGTTGAAATGCTTCCTGCCTGTGCCTATGATCTGGACCCCCAGTCCTCTATTTGGTTGTCCCCACAGGACGTTCTGGTTTAGCTTGAAGTGTTGGACCCCCTCTTCTGAGCTCCTTCAGCTCCAGGCTGATCTCACCGTTGCCACTGTCCGGGAGCCCTTCGAGGGCAGGGGCTGTATGATGCTCACATGTGTCCCTGGCACAAAGTGTCCTTGCCAATCAGTGTCCGATGAGTATCCAAGTGACTAGCAAGGCTCTGGACCGGGTTCTACCACGATGGCCCTTGCTGACGTCCTCTCGTTATGATTGTGGTTATCAGTACTGATCATTTATTGGCCCATGAAGGGCCACTAAGGGCTCTGCCAAGGGTTTTGCCCAGCTCATTGGATCTTCACAAAGGACTCTAGGGGCCAAGTTCTAGACCATCTTAAAGATTCGGAAAAGCTCGATGCTAAGAGAGGGTAAGAGGCTTGTCCCTAGAGTCACCCAGCTATTGAATAACTTCAAACTACCCAGATTCATATCCAGAGCCACCTCCCAATGAGACCAAAATCCAGGCTGGGACAATATAAGGGGTTTTAATTGCTGCACTTGTTACTGTTATGATTCCCAAATAATAACTAGCATTTCTTGAACTCTCATTAAATGGGCCAGGCCCCGTCCCCACACTCCACACTTAACGCAGTCCTGCTGAGCAGTGGTTGAGGAACTCTGACAGTGAAGCTCTCAGACTAATGACCGTGAGGCTTGGGCAAATGCTTTCTCTGGTCTCCTCATCTGTAGGATGAGCACCTTCTTCACAGGGGGAGATATGTAAAGCATTTAGAACAGTGCATGGGTACTCAGTGAGTGCTGTATAAATGTCAGCTATATCATCCCCATTTCACAGATATGAAAGGAAAACTGAGTCACAGGGCAAAGTCACAGAGTTGGGTTTGAACCATCTAACACAATGCTCAGCTCATAACTACTCTGCCCCACTGCTCTCTCCCGGAATGGCTGGGAGCATTTAGTGAGAACATGTATGTAGAGTGCTTGGCACGGTACCTGCAGCACTGTGTGTGAGGTCTCCATAATGTGGACTCCCAGAGGGCTCAGCTGTCCCTGCAGGCTATTCCACAGTCCCTCCCGCTGAGATGAGAGCCTGGCCTGGTTCCGGATCCACAGGATTACCTGCAGCTTACTCGCCTGCCCGCTGGGACTGAGCTCAGCTCAGCCAGCTGTTCCCTGGGAGTCCCCAAGCTTCTTCTCAGAGCTCCCTTGGAGGCGCGGGGTGGGGGGGGGAGGGGGGCACAGGGAAACCTCCCCAACCCAGCTGGGGGCTGCCAGAGCCCCTGCCCACCCTTAAGAAGGGGCTTTCCCGCCATGTACCAGCTGTGCAGCCACCCTCCTTGCCTCTACAGGGGCAGGGCAGGAAGTGGGACAGTGCCAGGACCAATTAAACCCACCAGGGGAATTAAGGTCAGCAGGATGCAATTATGCCTGTTGGATTTAACAAGGCGAGAGGGAAGGTTTCTCCAGCCAGAGTTCACGGCTCCTTAGGCCTCTTGCCCTGGAAGGCTCTGCATTCCAGAAGCCTGGGCTCCCAGGATCACCCATCCCTGGGAGAATTCCTGGGGCGTGGAGGGGTTAACTCCACTCGGGCACTGCTTCCCTGGCTCCTGGAGGAAATAGACCCAGCCAAGCGGCTTTAAAAGGACCGGCTCAGAGGAGACATTTCCTGGCCTGACCCTCTCCCTGCTCGGCTGTGATGGAAAATCCAAGGAGTTGAGCAACGACCTTTCTGACTCCAAAGAAAGCAGCCAACTCCCCTCACGACTTTCCCTCCAATCCTGATAATGGGAGCCACTCAGGGCTGTTTTCTCCTGCTCTCTCCCACCTTGGGCCCCTGAGCCTGGGGCTTTGGCAGTACCAGCCCCTGGGGAAGCCCTGGTAAGGCTGCTGTCCTTACCGCGTACCCTGTCCATCCCTCCAAGGCTGGTAAGCAGAGATCTATGGACATTCTGTGTGGCCAGTTGGACGTAGATTTCTCTGGAAGTTCAAATGACACTGTTCCAGCCCAGAATTTGTAGAGTTTTATCGCTAAGATTATTACTCAGTGCTCTACTCTGTGGCAAGGAGTAAACTGGTCACTCTGGGGACACAGAGATGAAACTGGGGAAAAGCTATAGAATCACCATGCAGTGCATTTTAGGTGAAAAAAGACTGTAAAATCATTCATGAAGTGGGTCCTTTTTCATTGCTAAAAGTATTTGTAGAGAAAATATCTGGAGGCATATATATGTATATATATATACACACACACATACAGGTGTGGGAGTAGAGATGATTTTTATGCTTTGTCTGGATTTTGCAAATTTTTTTGAAATGACTATTTGTAACTGTTAGGAGATAAATATTAATTCAAGACATAGTAATATGGATACAGATTTCTACAATTCAAGACAGAAAATAAGAGCTACATATGAGATATGAAACACCGTGGGGTCTCAGAGGCGGAGTCTTTGGGACTGATGATCAGGGGTGACTTCTCAGCTGAAGGCATGGCTGCAGCAGGCTTTCTCAGTGCCTAGGCCCCAGAGTTTGTTTAAAATGAAGCCTCCTTCAAGTAGGGCCCCAGGAATCTGTCCTTATAACCAGCATTTCAGGTGGTTTTCATGCACACCCCAAATTTGAGAACCCACGAGTCAGAGGGCCAGCTTTGAGGCAGTCCTGAGGCAGCTGGCAGGGTACTTCCAGGACACATATCCTTCTAGCCTGGGTTGTGTTCTCAACCCTGATGCACGTGGGAAATGTCTGGAGAGTTTTCACAACTTCTGAAGTCTGAGCCGCTCCTGGGCTCAGATCATTAAATCAGCGCATTTGGAGGTGGGGTCCAGAAAGTTATTTTTCAAACCTGCCCAGAAGATTCTGATGTCCAGTCAGCGTTGAGAGCCACTGCTCTGAGGCTCTCCCAGGGCAGGAACTTCACCTGTTTCCCTGGAATGCACCCGCAAGTTAGGGTAAAGCGGTGCACATGGCAGGTGTTCCCTTCTGACTTGTATTGACTGTGTGTATTGTCCCAGTACCTGGGGCCCTGGGGATCAGGTGCCGGCTCAGAACAGACAGGGACCAAGTCAGTCGACCTCATATCCCAAGGACCTAGTACAAAAAGTGGTGCTTCTTATGTTAATAATAATAGCTGCTAATATTTATTGTGCATTTACCATGTGCCAGGCAAAGATATTAACTCCTTTAATCTTCATAGCAACATTATGAGGTAGACACTATTATCAGTCCCATTTCCAAAAGGAAAGTGAGGCACAGAGGAGTAACTTGCCCAAGGTTTCAAAGGTAGGATTCCAGTGGGACCAGAATTTACACCCAACCCATCAAGCTCAGAGTCCTCACTCTTGATTACTATTCCATACCACAAAGTAAATGCCTGCTGAAAAATGAATTCATGGGTGAGTGAGTGAAGAATAGATTATGTCACAACTTGGTAGCCCTAGGGCCTGACATTCAGTAGGTGCTCTGTAAATGTTGAAGAATAAATGTTCCTACTTTGGTAGGGTCCTGGGACAATGAGAAACCAAGACCGGTCCCTCCTTCACTCTTTCTCCCTCTCCCCCATCGCAGCCCAACTTCTCTGCAGCATAAACAGCAAAGCCAAAAATAGCCATCTAATGACGTCAGAGGAACAAGGTCATCTGAAAATTGCCCATGGCCACTGGACACCTCCCTATAGGATCAAGTAGCAGGAGGGTACCCCAGGCTGGTGCAGCTGTTCCAAGAACAGGAAACGTCCCAGGAGCAGACTTGGAAGCACCACCTCATGAAGGCAGGGCCCGTGGGGGCGGGGGACAAACGCAAACACAGAAAGAAGCAAAACCCAAGTGCAGAGCGCAGACCCTGGAGAGGAGAGTAACTGGAGTTTATCTGCACTAGAAGTCACTCCCAGCACACGATCCCAGGAAATGGCTCAAAAAGGGGGGAATGCATGTTCTATCCTGGTAGGCTTCTTGGCCTCCATTGTGCTATTTATAACACTTCAGCCTCGTCTGCAGAACTGGGTTACCATATGAGCCAGGGGGTGTATGGCAAGCTCTGAGAAGCTGCTGGGAGAAGAGGGCCCCGTCTGGGATGGTGATGGGGGTCCAAATAAAGGATGAGGAATGGGCCGGGGCAAAGCACTTCTGGCTGCAGTCACTTGGCACTGTGACCACCTCGGCTATCATTCAGGCCTGCCGAGGCTTGTGACTTAATAATTGACTGGCAGCTGCCACATCCCTGATAGGAACGCAAGCATCCGGCAAGGACCCAGACTCCTGCTGGGTGAAACTGAGGAGAGAGAACCTGCTCCCAGCCCCTGGGAAGCGTAGCTGGAGGTTCCCACAGAAACGTCAAGAGTTCAATGAGGGCTACAGCCCAAACTTGCTCCAAAGTCCTGAGTTGCTGACCCTGGTGGGTGACAGAAACAATCTCTTCTTCACCCACGGGGCTCTTTGATCAAGTGTCACTCAATTCCCAAAAGAGCTAGGCCCTATCCTCCAGGAGCTCCTAAGAATGTCCATCCATCCCCTCAAGGGATGCAACTGGCGTGGTGGAAAGGGCACTTGAGGGCACAGACTTGGGTCCAAATTCTGACTCTGCCACTTACCAGCAGTGTGACTTTGGGAAAGTAACTTAAACTCTGAGCCTCAGTTTCCTCATCTGTCATATGACTTGTTGGAAGGACATATGGAAAAGCATTCTTCCTTCCACCTTTATTTTGGTAATAGAGTCTTGGCTGAGGAGATAAACACTTGCTCAACAAATTCAGCAGCTCTCCTGGGTAACACGAACAGGCTGCATAAATGTGACTCCCCAGGGAGCTCAGAGGGGAGGCGTGTTCTTGCCCTCCACAGGGCTCTAGTTTGGCCTGTGTGCTGAGGCTCACAGGAGAGAACAGCTGCAGGCTCCCTGGTCCATAGATAGGGACCTTTGAGTTGGGAGACCTGTTCTCCACCAGGACATCTCCTGACACAGTGGTCCTCACACTTGGGGGTGCATCACAGACCCCTGCAGGGCTTGTTAAAACACATTGCTGGGCCCCAGGTCCATGGTGTCTGATTCAGGAGGTCTGGAGTGGGGCTGGAGAATTTGCATTTCTAGTCCCAGTGATGCTGACCTGCTGGTCTACAGGACACTCTGAGGACCACGGCCCTAGAGAAAAGTCCCCCAGCCCAAGTTGCTGAGCTTCTTAGCCTGCCAATTCCTACCCATTTTCCTGGGTCCTCTGGGTAGGAGGAGTGTTTTGGTATGTATGTGAGGAAAACACAAACACTCAGACCCAGTGGTCAGTACAGCTAATGTTTCAAGGAGAGGGAGAGGCACAAAAAGTTAAGTCATTTAGTGAAGGTGGGCAGATACTGACAGCCCCTCCCAACTCCTACCTGCCTGCCGTGTTGCTTCGCATATTAGTTTTCCATTATGCGAAGTGGTAACAAACTACCACAAGAGAGATAAAACAGCTAATGGGCAAATAAGAATCAGGGAGGTTACAGTGTAGACATCAACCTCCAGCCCAGTAAGAATGAGATTTCTAAAAGCTCAACTCAAATCCCTCGCCTCTCTTGCTTGCACCAACTCCCACGAGCCACCTTCCTGAGGTGCGTCCCTGCTCCTCTCGCTGGTGGCTGACTAGCAGCTGCTGGCCCTGTCTTGTCAGGTTGTTAGCTTTGGATAAACAGCAGGGGCTTCTGGCAACCCCTGATGACACATACCCAATGACAATTAATATAGTGAATATATGACTCAAGCACGATCACACTGAGTCATGCTGGCCAACAAGTGCCCAATGTGACAGTCACCATGGCTGCCCAGACTGCTTTTGGGTCATTTTAAAGCTAGGAGCAAATTCTCATCCATGGAGCCAGAGGAAAGATCCTTTCTAGAAACATCATTTTAAACTTCTAAGATAAAAAAATTGAGACCCACAAAATGCAAATGACATGCTCAAGCTACTCTCCCAATCCCCAATCTAGGGTTCATTCCACTAAATAATTTTGTGCCCCTCAGAACACTGTGACAATTATCTCAAATCAACCCAAGTCCTTTTGACCACAAACATTATAAAAACTGAACTGCAGCAGAGAGAAACAGAAGAGCTGCAAGGCAAGGTGACATCCTTAAAATGCCAACAATTAAGGAACGGATACTAGCAACCTTACATCTTGGAAAAGCCAAGGATGGGAGGGACTTCCTTGCTGTAGTCTGTTAGAATTCATTGAGCATTCTGTGCCGCTTTTAACCAGTTCCAAGGTCAAGAGAAACATCAGAAAATATGTGCGTGTGTCAGAGGACATTATTCGGAGATTAGTACCCTGGAGTGATCTGGGCTAGATTTCCGCTTCCAAAACCACCCTTGGAAAGTCCTCCTCAACGAGCTAGCACACTGGTCTCCAACATACTTCATTGACGTTCAAATGGAAATCTAGGAGCAGGGAGCTTGCTAGAGGTGCCCTCTTGCAGTGACTGAGCAGCTGACTATAGAAAAATATAACTGTGAAAGTAGGGCTAATGTGGTTAGAACAAATTGCCTAGAAAAAAAATCTGAAAATATTCAAGCTGGAAAGAGCCTTATTTATCTTTCTAATTCAATCTCCTCTTTGACGATGTGAAACTGAGGTCCAAAAAAGGGGAGTGCCTTGTTAAAGGTCACCCAGTGTGCCAGTGCCAGGAAGGAGATTATATTTCCTGCCTCTACTCTTCCCAAAAGACACATCACAGCTCAGCTAGAGTTAAGAAAGACAAAGGGCATTCCCTTTCAAATCTGAAGGCTTTGAGACATCAATCTACTGTGTAAGTCTGTCTTAAGATGTAGAATTCCAAGACTTTAACATAACTAGAATTCTCTCCAGAAAGGCTTTGCTAAATGCCAATAAACTTTTCGCTGGGCACCAATCCCAGTAACATTGACATTATGTCAGCCAAAAGGAGGTTTCCAATTTGCAAATGCGTATGCCAGGATGATGTCATTAACTATGCTTTTGGGAGGGAATTATATTTTCTTTTAATACTTTAATTACAAACATTGACTAAGTGGTGTGAAACAACCATTTAAAGTTTAGAGACAGACATAATACATTAGGGGGACAAAGAAATCTGTCTTATAAATAGCCTAGAAAAATCCTTTGCAAAACAAACATTTTCAATGGGGAGAAACAAACTCTGGACGATGGAACAGTGTGCTGCTATTAAAATGGGTACTTACGGAGTACGCAGTAATATAGGAAAGATATTTGAGCTACTACTCTGCTAAGTTAAAAAAAAAAGCAGAATACAAAAAATAATATACATAAACAGAAAACCCCTACAATGTAGAAAAACAGACTAAAGTTTTATATAAGAAAAGATTATACAGAGAAACACTAGTGTTCAAGGTGGGTGATGGGACCACAGATTTTTTTCTCCTTCCTCCTATTACCAGGTATTTTCTGAATTGTATATAATTAACAATAAATCCCAATTTTATAAACAAAAAATTGCAAAACCCTGTTGAGATTTTTGTATAGAGCAAATTCAAAGTCACTTTCTAGTCCCTTAGTATGTGTAAGACAGTGTGCCTGTACGCCGTGAATAGAGGATGTCAGTGCCAGGCCAGAGATTTTTCATCGTTCCTTACCACCAAGCTTGACAATGCTGCCCTAAACTGCTTTTCAAATTACAATTTACAACCACTATTTAGTATTTGACCCACTGAAAAATACCTTTCCCACCCCTGCTCCTGAAAGAAGCCCTGAGAATACCATCAGTGCCAAAATAAGCTAGGCAACAATTCTTAACCCATTCACACACCTGCCTGTGAGGTTCTGGGATACCAGTCCCATGGGTTTTGGCAGATCACACAGGCCAGCTTTTTTTTGTTTTTTTTGTTTTTTTTAATAAATTTATTTATTTTATTTATTTTTGGCTGTGTTGGGTCTTCGTTGCTGCGCACGGGCTTTCTCAAGTTGTGGCGAGCGGGGGCTACTCTTCGTTGCAGTGCACGGGCTTCTCATTGTGGTGGCTTCTCTTGTTGTGGAGCACGGGCTCTAGGTGAACGGGATTCAGTAGTTGTGGCACGTGGGCTCAGCAGTTGTGGCTTGTGGGCTCTAGAGCACAGGCTCAGTAGTTGTGGCACATGGGCTTTGCTGCTCTGTGGCATGTGGGATCTTCCCGGACCAGGGCTCGAACCCGTGTCACCTGCATTGGCAGGCAGATTCTTAACCACTGCACCACGAGGGAAGTCTACAGGCCAGGTTTTTATTTCCCTTCTGTTTAATAAAATGTTAAGAAAAAGAGAGAAGGTAGTTGACGCCTTCAGGTTAGGCTTAGTCTGGTGAAATAATTCCTGATAAAACCTAGTATTTTCCTAAGCCCCTCCAACTATGGTTTCTCCAAGTACAATGTTAGCATTTGTCAAGCCCTTTCAGGAAGCTGATACCTTCAGCACATCAGAGCCATGCTTTGACCGGAGCCCAGCCTCTTATTCTCTTGCAAGAAAGAGAAGAGCAAACACCATCAGACATTTCTGTTTTTGATGTCAGTAACCTTCACTACAGCACTAGAAAATAGAGTGGGTATGCAGGAAGACAAAAACAAGGAAAAAGCATGTTTTTGTCCCCAGGCTTTTCTGTAGCAACTACACTGGCTTCAGCTGGATAACAAATTGTCCTCGAATTCTTGGCATTGGAGCAAACATGTCAGCTCCCTGGTTATGCCTTCATCACTGCTCAAAGTACCACACACTTTAACCCCTTCCTGCTCTTTCCATAGGCCTGGGTTTGTCCCGTATCCAGGAAACTTTATATGTTGCCTAAACTGAGCATCCCAGCAGGCTGCAAGGCAGATGGCAGCTCAGGATTCAGAATGCTGACCAATTCCTACCTGGATCCACACCACCAAGCTGTACTCAGCCTGCCTGTGCAGAAATAGGAGCTCAGCCTCGTGGCTGACAGCTTTTTTAACTGCTACTCTCAGCAATGAGGAACTTCTCCAGCAGACAAGATTCAGAAGGGAACTGAAAAGGAAGCATATCAAGAGTGACCTAAGGGGATACACAGGTTTAACCAGATACTCAAGCCAATGAACCCCCAAGGCTCAGCTAAGCCAGGAGGAATTAAAAGAGCAGGTGTTGCTGACCTGACCTTGAGCCTTTGGGACCTGAGGTCACTAGGCCAGGACATCTAGACCCCACACCAGGTCTGCCTCCATGTCACTAGATTCTCATAAGAGGCTTCATACTTCAGCCAGGGAGAAAGCTAGTACACGCCTAAGGTAGTGCCTGAACCACATCTTTCAATGCAGAACACATAAGAAAAGAGCAAGCTACAGAGTGTAAATTATGACACTATTTGTGGAAAAATAAGAGGGACCAGGTAGGAATACATATAGGCTGACGTCATCTCTGCAAGGGAACACACCTGGCAGCACCATCTCTGAACCCCTTTGTAGCTTTTGAATTTTGAATGATGTGATATATAACCTTCAAAGAACAAATTAAAATTAAAGGCAAATGTGTAATGCTATAATCTTATTGTTATAAAAAATGCTCTATAAATCTGTGTGTGTACATAAAAAACATTCTGGAAGAATACACAACTGTTAATACTGGGTTACTCCTGAGGAATGGGAGTAGGGTAAGACTTTCGTGTTTTGTTTTATACAGTCTGTATTGTTTTGTTTCCAAAAGGCAGTACAGTCAGCCCTCTGTATCTACAGGTTCCATATCTATAGATTCAACCAACCACGGATCAAAAATATTTAAAAAAAAAAAAGTCCAGAAAGTTCCAAAAAACAAAACTTGAATTTGCTGTACATGTGCAACTATTTATGTATAATTTACATTGTCTTTACAACGATTTACATTGTATTAGGTATTATAAGTAATCTAGAGATGATTTAAAGTATATGGGAGGATGTGCATAGGTTATATGCAAATACACCATTTTATTTTATTTTATTTTATTTTTAAATTTTATTTATTTATTTATTTTTAGCTGTGTTGGGTCTTCGTTTCTGTGCGAGGGCTTTCTCTAGTTGCGGCAAGTGGGGGCCACTCTTCATCACGGTGCGCGGGCCTCTCACTATCGCGGCCTCTCTTGTTGCGGAGCACAGGCTCCAGACGCGCAGGCTCAGTAATTGTGGCTCACGGGCCCAGTTGCTCCGCGGCATGTGGGATCTTCCCAGACCAGGGCTCGAGCCCGTGTCCCCTGCATTGGCAGGTGGATTCTCAACCACTGCACCACCAGGGAAGCCCTCAAATACACCATTTTAAA
Source organism: Eubalaena glacialis (assembly GCF_028564815.1). NCBI lineage: Eukaryota > Metazoa > Chordata > Mammalia > Artiodactyla > Balaenidae > Eubalaena > Eubalaena glacialis. Next base: position 27,651,065 of record NC_083728.1, read on the forward strand.
TGTGACTTGAGCATCCGTGGAGTTTGGTATCCACAGGGGGTCCTGGAACCAATCCCCTGTGGATACTGAGGGATGACTATACTACTTTCATAATTTTTACATAAAAAAAGAAACATCTTTAAGAACTGCAATCTCACCTCCAACAAGAACCTCTAAACTCCTCCTGCAGCATTTTTTCTGTCTGTCTCATGTTACTCAATCACATCTTATCCTGTGTTACAACTGTTTGTGTATAAGACTTATCTATTAAATGCTGGAGCAACTGCCACTGCAGCGTGTCCACCACTCAAGCTCCACTTTCCAAGGACAAAATTCTGTGGAAAAGAACTGTTAAAGCATAAAACAGCAGTCAAAACGGGAACAAAGCAATTACACAAGAACAAAATGATCAACCAAATTAAGAGTGAAAGGTAATCTTGTATTAATTAGCACAAACTGTTAGCAATGGGGAATCATGACCAAGTCAAAACAACACTGAAAACAATCCTTCCCAGCAAGTGTGGGAATTCTAACAATCTGAATGTGCACATGTGCTAGGAGTTTTGCAAAATTGCCAAGCAAAGTGTGGCAGCCAGATTTCTCAGTAGAATTCAGTAAATCCTATTAGAGGACATGTTCTTTGTTTAGGAAAATTCCAGGGTGACCTCTGAGTGTTGAAAGAGAAGCTCCCTCTTGGACAAGGCCTGAGGGATAAAGAACCTGAATTTTTCTGTAAAATAAAAGCAGGGTTTGAGTTTCAGGGGAAACGGGAGGCTGTCCTAGAAAAATGAAGGTCATGTGAGGTGGTCCAGAAAGAAAGGGCTCAATACTAGACAGGTTGTGCTGAGGAGAAGAAGACCACCAGGAAATCGGGAAATTCTGGGAAGCAAGGGCATCTTAATTTTAAAAGCTATTTGCTCTGAAATAATATAATCCCTCTCTGTTGCCTGTAACAGACTGTCAAACGATACCACCCTGATGTTGGTGTGTCCAGAGGGGGTAATCCAGAATGGAGCAAATGGGGTGGAAGGATCCCATAGGTCCATAATTCTCAATACGTAACACTCTTTCTAAAACCCTCAACTTGCAGGCCAGATTTATTCTTCTACCTGAAACAACCAAAACAAAAAATGGACAAAATATATGAAAAAATGATACTAGATGGCAATATATGAATGATAGTGAACTATTAGAGAACTGCTGATACATGGGAGGGAGAAAAGCTATGGAGGAGAGACACAGAGAGGGGATCAAGAGATGAACAGAGAAAAACCAAAGCAAAGGGTGTTCAGAAAAGGAAGTTGTCCCACCCCCACCCAGAGAATCCACAAGAGATATGAGGACTGGGGTAGAACTGGATTTTTCATAGCACAAGGGATGGAGAACTCTATTTCTGTTTGAGGCTGACATCTAAATGCCATCCTTATCTACCCTCTCTCTCTCCGCGTCCAATCTGTTAGCAAGTCTTGTCAGTTACAGCTTCAAAATCCATTCAGAATCCAACCATCTCTCATCACCTCCACTGCTACCACCCTAGCCCAGGCCACTATCAGCTCTTACCTGGACAACATCAAGAACCTCCTCACCTTCCTGTTTCCAATCTTACATGCCCCCAAGTCCCCATCCCAGTCTATTTTCCACACAGCAGTCAGTCAGAGAAACATTTATCACCTGACAGAAGAGGACAGTTACTTGTTTATTGTCTGTCTCCCCTTCTAAAAGGTAACCTCCATGAAGTCAAGGTCTTCTATTTCTGTTCACTGCTATATGCCCAGAGACTAGAATAGTGCCAATGTATATAGAGTTAGTACCAAATCAATATTTGTTAAATGAACTACACAAGTTGTTATGGAACTGTACACCACATACCTCTAGGAAATGAATAAAGGAACTGCGCTTTGTATCACTCTGTGGGCCTTCAGGAGGCCCAGGGATCTGCAAATCACATCTTGTTTTGTTGCCCGTCACTAAATCTACAATGGCTTGTACATAATGGTCACTGAATGAATAAACAAAAGGAATATAACATAGGTCTAATATCATATATAGTGCCTAGGCCTAGCCTGGGCAGAAGATGGATGCATTTATATCTCGTGGCACAGGAATAGATGACTGGTACAGAGTAGAGCTCATAAACAATATCAAGTCTAAAAGAAAATACACTATTTATTGATAACATGGACCTAGCAAATTCTGTGCCAACTATGAGAAATACAGATATGATTAACATAATTTTTATCTTCAAGGACTAACATAATTTTAGTTATCTTCATCTCTACTAGTTTGTAAACAAGGACAAGTAACTCAGTGGTATAACTGTTCTACTAGAGATATACATAAGAAACATTTGGAAGGCACAAAGAAGGAAATCTTACCTTACCTGAGGAGGTCAAATGGTCAAGGAAAGATCTATGAAAAAGATTTTACTAGAGCTGAGTCTTATAAGGAAGAGTTTACCAGATGAGAAAAAACACATTTAGAGAAGAAGGCACAGTCTGTTTTGAAGGCATAACAGGCTTCCAGAGTGGTTCCTAGGAGGGAGTTGACAAAATATGGAAGGATATTCTGACATAAGACAGAAAAAAGTCACAAAGCTCTTTCCTTTAAGGACAGAGCCTATGCTTTTAAAAGTTCCTAGACCCTCCTCTCAAAGTACCCACTTCCCCAATAAGATGTGACCTCCAAAGGGGCTTGACGGATTTAAAAACATCAAATAACAAAGTCAGGGAGGGAAGACAAACATATTTATTCCAGTCTAGGTCACTGGAGGACTTAAAACGTGTACTACTCAGCGCCCCCTATTATCATCAGCACCAACAAGGGAAGAACGTGCCTGAACAGCAAGCTCTACCCGAAGCCAGCCGATGGCTGCTGTGAGGTTCCCGTCAGTCAAGTCTCTTCCTCGTCATGCAGTTAATGAGGCTTCCCCCCTCGTAGCGAAGGGCTCCTTAACTCTAAATTCATTTTGCACAGAGAAGAGGAAAGAATCTTACATACTACTGATGGTTCCTCATTTAATCCATGACTTAAATCCTATCTCAGTATTTAACTATCTTTATTTTCTGATTAAAATAGAAAAAAAAGGGGGGTGGGGGGTAAGGGCAACAGAAATTACACTGTACTGATACAGAGACTTTAAATTCTAGTCAGAGTTAAGACCCATATTAAAGGTCAACTGATGGTTCCAAGGAAATAACTACATGGAGTCTGGTTGAGACATACATGAGTTGAGTCTCATTACTAGCCACAATACTGTAGGAAAACAGCTCTCAATGAAATTGGAGTCCACACTTGTCAGGCATGGATAGGAAAAAGCCTGGAGAAATGGGTTCTCTCCATGCCCCCGTGACAAAGAAGGCTCCTGGTTTAATGGGAAGAGTAGCTCCAGTTCCCAGACGGTGTCCACAGCTCAGAGCCGAGTTTAGCAGTGGAATCGAGTGGAGAACTTAGGCGATACAGGCACGGTCAAGGGCTGGTCACTTGACTTGACTTCCACACCCTGGTACCTTCGTACTGGATTTGCCTTGTGTACCTGCAGAGTGAGAAAAATAAAGTTACCATTGATAAGGATGTTAGAGAACTACACTTATGGGTGTTTTTATTCCTCTTCTTGAGAACATTTTTGTATAGTTTTGCAAATCCCAGTCACTAATTTGGGGGTTGGGGGGAGGCAACACAGTCTAGCAGCAAAGCACAAGAGCTCTGGAGCTCAAGTAGGTTTCTATTCAGGTCTTGCTGGATCCCTCAGCTTACACCTATCTCCAGTTTGACTGTTCAGTACTAGGGTATAATAGGGCTGTACTCAATTGCAGCAGAAAGGAGATACACATTAAGAATTTGCCAGAGTACAATCTTAAGATTATTGAGTCTTAATATTCACCAAAAGCATGGACAAAAATAAATAAATAAAATAAAATAACCAAGAAGGGTTGCCAGGAGAAGGCATGGTCCCATCCAGTCTAAAATCAACCCTGAATCAAGCCAGATTAGTAGAGTTCTATGATACAGACAAACACAAGAGGCAGGACTCAAGCGCTGAAGAAAAGTCAAAACACTTGAGGCTGGTTTTGTGAGTACATCCAATCAGCATATGGTAGCTTGGATTTTTTCAGGAAGCTAGTCCCTTTAATAGTTTGTCCCTAGAGCCCTCCTGTGGCCAGTCACCTCTACCAACAGCTGTATCAGCTGCTGGCTTAGCGCTTTTAGACAAAACCTCAACAACTTACATATAGCTATATTCATCCTTTTACTAAGCATATGAAATTCCATCTAAAACTGTGTTCTTCCTTATTAATGCAGTTAATGTGGCTTGCTGCCCTCCTAGTGAAAGGGTCCTTAATGTGAATTAAGCTTTCTTTTTGGATAACTAATATTTAAATCATTATCTAGTGTTAACATGGAAGGGTCACCTGGACCGATACGCACTATAACTCCAAGGAATTTGAATCAAGTATTAAGAGGAAAATGAAAATATAGTTGTCACACAATTCCCATGTCCTTCCCTACCTATGTATTCTAATTGTAAAACACATTGGTTTCCTTAAGCCTTAAGGCAATAATAAAAAGTTAAATAAAGAGTCCTACAAATATATCACTGTGCACTGGTATAGCACCTGATGTCCTCCTTATTTAGACCCCTGGAAGAAATTCTGACTGAATTCAGGATCAAAGATAAATGTATTTTTTAAATAACTAGCTTGTTTATATCACTTAGCAGATCCATGGATCACAATGTATACATCTTTAGTCTCATTCACTCCTCAACTTTGTCACCACCCCTGGTTTGTCTGACTTCTCATTTTCACTCAACTTTGATGTGTCCTTGGAGGCCACCTTAGATTCTTTCTGGAACAAGGCAAGGTACAGATAAAACAAAACAGACGCAATCATGTGTTAGTCAGCGCTCATGCTGCCCAGTTACCAGTTCTTTCCGTAGTCTGGCCAGCTCCTCCTTCTGTTGCTCTTCCTCCTGTTGCCTGGCCTCCTCCAACTGCTGGGCTTTCTGGGCTTCCACCTCAGCCATTCTCTTCTCCAGCTCCTGCCGCTCCTTGGCTCTCTTCTCAGTGGCCAGCTGAAAAGTTTCTTGAACTACAGAACCAGAAAGGCCCTCTGAGTACAGAAACAGAGAGAATATTGGTGCACAAGCAAGACTTGCATAAACCTAGCCCCACAGATCCAGCAAGTGATAGATATGCATGGCAACAGAAAGGTGGAGCTCTAAGGAAGCCCAGTTGGGAGAAAGGTGGAGTAAACCACATACAAAAAGTCCTAAAATTTTAAGGGCCCCTATAAATCATCTAATTAGGAGAAAAGCAAGACCTACACAGGTGAAACAGCTTGCTCAAAACTACACAGTGATTGTAGACTACATAGACAGATTTAGGAAAAGAATCCCACTTTTCTGAAACACTGCCCAGTGCTTAAGGAATCAAATGTTTTCTATCTAAGGCTTGCTTTAGGGTGAACTCCAGAAAGAAGTCCTGGCTCTCCCTCACTTACTTGCTACCCTCTGGGTGGGGAAAGTAAAATTGTTGTTGAAATGCCAGGTGCTTGTTCTATGAATCTGACCCCAACACACTCTACAAATCAACATAGTTGCTGGATTCAATAAAGAGCTAGGGGAGAAAAAACTAGATCCTCTACAGGCAGATGCTTCTGGTTCACACAGCATTGTACTGACACAACTGAGTCCCAGGAAGTCTAACCATTCTGCCCCAATCCCCCAAGAATACATAAAATACTACCAGTAAGGGATTTTTTCTCTCTCTTAGGAACAAAGGGCTCCTGGGAGATGACGGTGTTTGGACGAGCCTTGAAGCAAGCTGCTTCTTTCTGCTGTTTTAGTTCTTCCTCCAGCTATTAGAAAGAAAATCTGTCAGATAAGCAGCCACACTACTTTCCATAACTACCATCTCAATGACTCAAGTTCGAATGTTTCTGAACAGTTTCATCTACAAAGACAGCAGGTGATTTAATCTAAACTCAATTAAAATCCCTTTTACATTAAGTAGATCAGACTAACAACATCTGAACCCACTGAGAACTAGAAAATACCTTTAAGATACTTTTAAGGCCTATCTTAACATCACAAAAAATAAACAAGTAGACATTAATATACCCCTGGATGTGATCACCTGTAAAGTATTCTCCCTCCCAACCCCCAAAAGAATCTAACCAGAATTTAATCAAGCCTCTACATCTGACTACTCATTTATAGGAAATACAGGAGATAGAGGAACATATTAATAAACACGTTGGGAATACAATGAGCAAAATCCAGATTGTAAAACCTATAGGAAAACTCTCACCACTATTATTTAACATAGATTTGGAAGTGCTAGCCATGGCAATCAGAGAAGAAAAAAAAATAAAAGGAATACAGATTGGAAAAGAAGAAGTAAGGGCTTCCCTGGTGGCACAGTGGTTGAGAATCTGCCTGCCAATGCAGGGGACACGGGTTCGAGCCCTGGTCTGGGAAGATCCCACATGCCGCGGAGCAACTGGGCCCGTGAGCCACAATTACTGAGCCTGCGCGTCTGGAGCCTGTGCTCCACATCCGCAACAAGAGAGGCCGCGATAGTGAGAGGTCCGCGCACCACGATGAAGAGTGGCCCCCGCTTGCCACAACTAGAGAAAGCCCTTGCACAGAAACGAAGACCCAACACATCCATAAATAAATAAATAAATAAATAAAGCTTTTTTTAAAAAAAAGAAGAAGTAAAACTGTCACTGTTTGCAGATAACATGATACTATACATAGAGAATCCTAAAGATGCCACCAGAAAACTACTAGAGCTAATCAATGAATGTGGTAAAGTTGCAAGATACAAAATTAATGCACAGAAATCTCTTGCATTGCTATACACTAATGATGAAAAATCTGAAAGAGAAATTAAGGAAACACTCCCATTTACCAACGCAACAAAAAGAATAAAATACCTAGGAATAAATCTACCTAGGGAGACAAAAGACCTGTATGCAGAAACTATAAGACACTGATGTAAAGATGATACAAACAGATGGAGAGATATACCATGTTCTTGGATTGGAAGAATCAACATTGTGAAAATGACTATACTACCCAAAGCAATCTACAGATTCAATGCAATCTCTATCAAATTACCAATGGCATTTTTTACAGAACTAGAACAAAAAATCTTAAAATTTGTATGGACACACAAAAGACCCCAAATAGCCAAAGCAGTCTTGAGGGAAAAAAACGGAGCTGGAGGAATCAGACTCCCTGACTTCAGACTATACTACAAAGCTACAGTAATCAAGACAATATGGTACTGGCACCAAAACAGAAATATAGATCAGTGGAACAGGATAGAAAGCCCAGAGATAAACCCACACACCTATGGTCAACTAATCTATGACAAAGGAGGCAAGGATATACAATGGAGAAAAGACAGTCTCTTCAATAAGTGGTGCTAGGAAAACTGGACAGCTACATGTGAAAGAATGAAATTAGAACACTCCCTAACACCACACACAAAAATAAACTCATGATGGATTACAGACCTAAATGTAAGACTGGACACTATAAAACTCTTAGAGGAAAACACAGGAAGAACACTCTTTGACATAAATCACAGCAAGATCTTTTTTGATCCACCTCCTAGAATAATGGAAATAAAAACAAAAATAAACAAATGGGATCTGATGAAACTTAAAAGCTTTTGCACAGCAAAGGAAACTACAAACAAGACGAAAAGACAACCCTCAGAATGGGAGAAAATATTTGCAAATGGACAAAGGATTAATCTCCAAAATATATAAACAGCTCATGCAGCTCAATATTAAAAAAACAAACAACCCAATCCAAAAATGGCCAGAAGACCTAAATAGACATTTCTCCAAAGAAGACATACAGATGGCCAAGAAACACATGAAAAGCTGCTCAACATCATTAATTATTAGAGAAATGCAAATCAAAACTACAATGAGGTATCACCTCACACCAGTTAGAATGGACATCAAAAGAAAATCTACAAACAACAAATGCTGGAGAGGGTGTGGAGAAAAGGGAACCCTCTTGCACTGTTGGGGGAATGTAAATTGATACAGCCACTATGGAGAACAGTATGGAGGTTCCTTAAAAAACTAAAAATAGAATTACCATATGACCCAGCAATCCCAATACTGGGCATATACCCAGAGAAAACCATAATTCAAAAAGACACATGCACCCCAATGTTCATTGCAGCACTATTTACAATAGCCAGGTCATGGAAGCAACCTAAATGCCCATTGACAGACGAATGGATAAAGAAGATGTTGTACATGTATATAATGGAATATTACTCAGCCATAAAAAGGAACGAAACTGGGTCATTTGTAGAGACATGGATGGATCTAGAGACTGCCATACAGAGTGAACTAAATCAGAAAGAGAAAAACAAATATCGTATACTAACGCATATATGTGGAACCTAGAAAAATGGTACAGATGAACCGGTTTGCAGGGCAGAAAGAGAGACACAGATATAAAGAACGAACGTATAGACACCAAGGGGGGAAAGTGGCAGCGGGGGGTGGTGGTGGTGGTGGTGTGATGCACTGGGAGATTGCGATTGACATGTATACACTAATATGTATAAAATGGATAACTAATAAGAACCTGCTGTATAAAAAAATAAATACAATTCTAAAATTTAAAAAAATGGATGAAAATTAAAAATGAAATTCTATAAGGTCACCTATAATCCCACCGTAAATAACTATTATTAACATTTTAGTGTATAACCCCTTTCATATCATATACATGTAAACACATATACTTTTAAAATAAATGGTCATATTATTCATATAAAAAAAAACCTATTGGAAAAACAATCCAGTTTATTCAACATATAAAATGCAAGTAGAGCAGCCTTTAGATTAAAAGGGATTTAGAGATTTATCACACAAATATAAAATGTGGACCTTTTCTGGATCCTGATTTGAACAATTCAACTGTTTAAAAAATGAGAGATTAGGGGATATATGAATGCTGACTATTTGTCACTATTAAGGAATTACTGTTAATCTTTTTAAGTGTGCTAATAGTATTGTGGTTATGAAATTCTTTTAATCCTTATATTTTAAAGTTACACATTGAAGTATTTTTGGATGAAATGAGATGATACTTAGGATTTGCTTCAAAGTAATCTTGTATAGGCAGAAGTATCCAGTGTAGAGATGAGTAGGTAGAAGTAAGATGAAATAAGATTTTCCATGTTTTGATCCCTAGAAAATCAGGTGACAGTTCATGGAAGTTCATTATACTATTCTACTTTTATGTATGTCTGAAAAACTTTAAAACATTCTATGTCATGGTCCTTGAACGAGAGGTTCACTACTGCTTCCAAAGCAACTGTCCTAAGTTCTCCTAGCGAACAGTACCAACAGGGAGCCTACATTTAGTAACTTAAGCAATCATATCGTTTGGGCTTCAAGAGGGATGACTTTCTACAAACAAAGATTAGGCCAAGCCCCTTTTGGACAGAGTCCAGAATAAGAGACAATATCAATACTGACAAATTTAGGAATTCAGGAGATTTTTTTCCAGACAGGTCAGAATTAGATCCAATTAAACCAGCCAACAACCAATTGACTGTTTTAAATCACCTGTCATCTATAAAGAGCAAATAGCACACTATGTTGCGAAAACAACATACCATATTGAGAATCTATTCTCACCTCACAGTTTCTTATCAAAGCACCAACAGAAAGGAGTGAACATTTAATGAACAAGTCTAATAAATGGAATAGATGAGATCTTTAAGAATCTCCTGACACAAAAAAAGCCTAACAGTTCTCACATTCCCCAGGTGATCACTTACAGCAGAGATCAGCAAACTTAAGCCGCAAGCCAAATCCAGTTTGCAACCTCGTTTTGTATAGCCCTTGAGCTAAAAATGGTTTTTATATTTTTAAAGGGTTGAAACACACATACACAGAGAACATGTGACAGAGACCACCTGCACAACCTAAAATAATATATAGCAAACTTTTTTATAGAAAAAGTTTGCTGACCCCTGATTACAGTGACAGCCCCTAAAATAATCCGGTATGTTAGTTCCCAGAAGAAGTTCAGTGTAGTCGGTCTACCTATTGTAACAAATCAACAATCAAACAATTCATATTTTAGCTGCTCTCCCCATCCCCACCTGGTGCTTCCAAGTCTGTGCCTTCAGAGCACCTCTTCTGTCGGTCTCAAAGCAGAAAGGCTCAACCTGGGTTGTATTCTTCACCTTCTTCTCCGGCAGGTTAATGGTGTCAAAATGAGGCAAAGGAAGTGCCTTGAATTTGGGCACCTAATAGAAAAGAAAATGTAAGATTTAAGATAAGGCCTTTCTAGCCAGAAAGCAACAGCTGCTCCAGAATATTTGGATGAATCTAAAAAACAGGAAAGGCCAGTCTTCAAAGCAGCATGGTGTAGCAGAAAGAGTAATGGGTTCAAAAGGAAATTGAGGTTTTCCTCCCAATATTGCCAATAACTAGCAGCATGATCATGGGCAAGTCACTTAAGCTCCTTGTGCCAGAATGGTTATTTAAATTACTTGCCCTATTTATACTTCATAAGGCTCTTAGAGGGATCAAAGGAAGTCAGTGATTTATAGTTAAAAGTGCAACATAAAAGATTACCTTTGAGGGATCAAAGAATAGTACTATGCTACTTGCAGAAATGGAAACACCTACCTCCCCTTTCTGCAGTTCTTTTATTTTCTTCTCCTTCTGTAACTGACGTTCTTTGTCTCGAGAATCAAAAGAGAAAGGGCATATTTCCACAGTTCTCCCCACTGGGATTTGGGGCTTAAAAGGCATTCCAAAATATGGCACAGGTTGAGCTCTTATCGCTACTGGCTCCTCCTCTTCCTAAAGAAAAAAATGCAGTTTAGAAACAAGATTCCTCACTCTCTCTCACCTCCTCTGAATGTGGAGTCAGAAGACGTTATATAAGAGAAGTCATTAATTAAGGCAAGTCACTCAACCTCTCAGGTGTCTTAGCTTCCCTTTCTATCAAAGAGGGGTATCTACCAACTCTCAGGGGTGAAACCAGTGTGAAAGCATTTGATAAACTAACACAATTACTCTTAAAGGATCTAAAATTTTTCACAGGAAGATTGTAAAAACTAAATGAGATCAAACAGTTTGAATAAAATGAAGAAAAGTACTAACCAAGCATATACCTTGGCCTCCTCTTTGACCCAGACTTCAGACTCCACTAAAACATGTGACTGGGAGTATTCCCAGTTGCCAAACCCAGAATAGGACCAAGTAAGTTGATTGGATTCAAGCTGGTAACATAAGATTACTGTGTATTTTAGTTTCAAATGAACCTATAAAAAGGCTTATGCCTGAGATCTGCTGTAAAATTACCCTAACTCTGGATATTTATAGATAAAATGGGGGATGTAACAAGAAACTAGCCTGATCAATGACAGTTTATATATTCCAACTTCATGAACCATCACCACACAGTCACCTTTGCAACCCTTGGATTAATGGAGATAGTTAAGGACAGGGTGGATGTAACTGCTTAGTATGAATTTTAAAAGTCCCTCACTGAATGGTGACAATAGCTGGGGCAAAATAGAGTATAGGTCTTGGGAACTTTTGATCCACGTTACAACAGGGTGATTTCCAATGCAACAGAAACATAACTCCAATACGTTACAACCAGTTACCACTGAAAGCCAAAAGATTCATACCCTTACTAACTACTTTGTTCTTGGAAGAGCAAAAACAGATGATCAATCATTCATACCCATTGTTAAGACAACTCCAGACAAGAGTGATGGCCTTTGTATTCCACTAAGTTTAAGAACGAATAATGCTTAGATTGATTATGTAGAAGGAGTAGAAACCCCCATCCCAGGGAATCACCTCATCTTCTTTGGTGGGCATTCTGATTCTGTTCTTCAGAGCAAAGGCCGGTGACTTGGGGACAGTGATTGGAAGTACTTTCTTTTCAGGAACACCCTGGAAGGAGTAAGCAACTCAATTAGATATCCTAGAACAATCTCTACTAGGCTGTGTGATGAGATCAATCCCTTTCTTAGAAGTTCACATATCAGGAATCAAAAAAAGCTATTTATTTCAGTATGTTGTTAACTTATCCAACTAAGACTGGTATGTATTAACGCTCCAAAGGTGGATTAACATGACAGAAGAACAGCAAATAACAAAAACATAGTTTGAGTTGTATATTCAACAAAAATAGGATTCATCAAAATCTTTTTTGGTATTTATGAAAAACACTACAAAATAAACTGTCAATATTTTATTGTTTCTCTCCCATTTTATACCCCAATCCCTTAAAAACAAAATCAAAAAGGACTTCCAAATGTTATCTAGGAACAGAATAGATACTGTCCATTCTCTTAAACCTATTCCACATACACCTCTAAAATAAGAACTTATATTTAAAAATATTAACCTCAAAAGGCAAATGGAAAAAAGTACTGGGCAAGGGCTAGCTTAATTTCCTTTTGCCAAATAACTGGACAAAGAACAAGCAGTTTACAAAGATATACAAGAGGTTCAATCTCAACTTTTAAAAATATAAAGTAAAATAAGGTATTTTTCACCTATAAGACTGAGTAATAATTAAAAGACTGGTTAATACCAGTGTTGGCAGGTGAAGAGAAATGGGCACTCCTATAGAGTTGGGTAAGGTACAGGGCACAAATTGGTACAACCTTTAGGAATTAGCTACTAAATCTTTAAATGGTCATACTCTTTCACCCAATATTACATCTCTAGTATTTGATCTCTAGTTTAGTTTTTAGGTATATTTCAATACAGCATTTTTAAATTTAAATGAATAAAAAAATTGCAAATAACCCTATTATCTATCAAAAAAGAACTGGCTAAATCCTTTCTTAAATTGTGGTACATAACTAATTGTGGTACATGACTAATAAGAACCTACTGTATAACTCTACTCAGTACTCTGTAATGACCTATATGGGAAAAGAATCTAAAAAAAGAGTGGCTATATGTATATGTATAACTGATTCTCTTTGCTGTACAGCAGAAACTAACACAACATTGTAAATCAACTATACTCTAATAAAAAATAATTTTAAAAAATTGTGGTACATCCACACAATAGAATATTATACAGTCATCAAAAAGAAGAAAATAAATCTTTATTACTGACAGAACAGTATTCATAATATTGAGGGGGGAGGGACAAGTTGCTGAAACAAAAAATATTATTATTTAATATTATTTCTGTGTGTTTTTAAGATGTCTTTTAAGAAAAACAAATATATGATATCACTTATATGTGGGATCTAATTTTTTTTAAATGATATAAATGAACTTACTTACAAAACAGAAACAGACTCACAGATCTTGAAAACAAACTTATGGTTATCAAAGGGTGGTGGGGACAGGCATAGGAGCTGGGGATTAACACACACACACTACTATATATAACATCAATAATCAACAAGGACCTACTGTATAGCACAGGGAACTCTAAATATTCTGTTAATAACCTATATAGGAAAAGAATCTGAAAAAGAATGAATCTATGTATAACAGAATCACTTTGCTGTACACCTGAAACTAACACAACACTGTAAATCAACTATACTCCAAAAAAATTTATTTAAATAAATTAACTGAATTAAATTTTTAAAAGATACTTGCACATATACTAAAAAAATAAAATAAAATGTATATATAATTAATCTAAGCATGGAAAATAAAATATGGAAAGAACACCAAGCTGTTAACTCTCACATCTCTTTGAGAGTAGATTAAAAGAGGGATTTAATTTCTATATTCCTTAATTCTAATACATTCAACTCCTCCAAAGATTTTTTTCCCCCTTTGTGATTCCAAAACACTGCCAACATCTCAAATCTTTTCAGACTGAATTATGTATACCATACTATGCACATCATTCAAAACTAATATAATTCTAACTCTCATAGAGTTTACACTATCATGAATCTGGCAATTAACCCTAACTGCAAAATGGTATCTCTAGGGCTACCGTCCTGCACGAAGTGTATGACCAGATCAATTTTAAAAAATCAAAACAACCTTGAGACATCCTCAGTAACTCCTTATTTCTTATACCCACATCCATATGCTGCCCCATCAGCTCTCGATTCTGCTTCCTCTCTAACTCTTCACTGTCATGACACAGGCCACATCATCTATTCCTGTACCATTCCACTAGCCTTCTAACAGTCCTTCAGCTCCTCTCATTCCACCAGTCCATCTTCTTATACAGTCAGAAGATTTGATGTTACTTCCTGACTTAAAATTCTTTAATGGCTCCTACTGCCTACCTACAACAGTATAACATATTCCTTGGCATGAAGTACAAGGTGTTTCATAATTTGGAACCCTGCCTGACTTTCCAGGCCTATCTCTTGCCCCTCTTTAGGCATCACCCTCTATCCACAATGAACTACTGACAGCTGCCAAAATTTAACACTGGTTCTCATCGCAATACCTTTGCTTATGCTCTCTCAGAAATGCTCTGGCTGCTTGGAAGCATCTAACCCTTCTTTTCAAGCCTCCACTAAAGCATCTCCTCTGATAAAACCCTTCAATAGATCGCTCCACTCCTCCAGACCTACTGGCCCCACTCTCCCCTGTATATAGTCTATCATGGTACATATGAAACTTCATTGCACTTGTTTATTTAGGTATTCATCTCCTCCTGCTAACCTATGAGTGCTTTGAGAGTGGGGACTGTTATTCCATCAACCCCTAATACCTAACACAGACCTTGGCAAGCATAAGGCATTCAGGAAATGTTTGTTGAATGAATACAGTAAGCATGAATAACAGAATTTATACTTTGGACTTGAAGCCTCTTGGACTCTAATTTATACCCTGGGAGACTTCTTAATCCCAACAATGCTGCAACTGCTCCAAACATGTTTGGAATATCTTCCTTGGAGTGGCCTTCAAAGCCAGTTTTAGGGCCATGCAAGGCAATTGCTCAATCTTTACTTTTAATTAAGCAAAATTGTTTCCAGCTCTATTATTTTAGACAACTCAGAAGTTTTAGTTCCCAATGACTTTAGACCAGCCCCTAAGAGCAAATTAATCTTTAAAATATGAAGACTTGCCATTGTTGAAGAGATCCAAAAGACTGTGCCACAGGATCCAAGACCAGTGGCTTTTCCAAAATGCTTTCTACAATATCAATCTTTGGAAAGAATTAATAAACTCTCAAGGTGACCACTGTAAAGGGAATGCTCATTCTGCTGTGAAAGTTCTCATACATTTTCTAAAGAAAACCAGAATCACTAGTATAGTAAAATTTAATACAGCAGAACTTGTAATCAGAGTGACAAAAGTCTATGAAATGGGTTTTCAAATAATGCTTGCCAGAAAACGACAACAAAAATCTGTTGTTCTACAACATCCTAGACACCTGTGGACACCAGCCTGTAGCTCGAACACAGCCAAGGATATGCAGTAATGGGAAGTACACTGAGCAAGGAGTCAAGAGGTCTGTTTTAGCCCGGCTCTGATTCCAGTCTGTACAACCTGTATAACATGAGATAGCCTTTTAGTCCTTGGTTTTTTTCCTTTCATAAAATATAGTAATTGAAATAAATATCTGAGGACTCAGTTTTTAAAATAATGCTGCTTTTCCTATTTTTCCCCTCTCTCTGCATCCTCCCATCAGAGAGATGTGCATTTTAAAAGAAATCTCTAATAAGTAAGCCATGAAAGAGATATTTATGAGTAGGATCAATCCTCATAATTACTTGGGGGAGAGGGAAAGGTGATTTATGAAAATCAACCTTGCAGCAACTATTTATCCATACCCCATCTCCACTGCAATCAAAGCCAATAGGGGGCTCAATCAGAAATAAAGAAAAAGACAGTGGGTTTCTAGAGACAGAGAAGGCTTCTTGTTTTATTATTTTAAGGTTTTTTAGTTATAAGCTCCTTGAGGGCAGCGATATTGCCATTTGCATTCCTTTGCATTCTCCACAGCACCTACAAGAAGTAGTAATTGTTCAATGAACATATGTTGATTAGCATTACTGTCCTTATTTGTTTACATGTCAGTCTGTTCTCCCAGACTGTGAAAGCTTTGAGGACAAAGGCTGTGCCTAATTCCATTTGAATGCCCAGTGTCTAACACAGGCTGGTGCACTTCAGCTTGTACTGCTGCTCATGCAGTTACCCAATATTGCAATGCCCATGCTGTGATGCTTAGGTGCTGGGGAAACAGGAGTGAACAGTACAGATATACATGGTCCCTGCTATCAGGGAGTTCACATTCTAGTGGAGGAAAGAGACAATGAAAAAGTAACAAATCAAGTATTTCCTGATTTTCACAAGTGCTCTGAAGAAACCCAACAGAATGTGGAGCTGAAGGATTATGGGGGAAACTCTGAAAGGAAGCTGAGGGAAAGCATCTCTAAAGAGGTGATACATGGTTAGAAGTGGGCAATGTGGGTGGACAGATGACACATTTTGGAAAAGCAGCCCAGGATGGGGGATGGGATGTTAGGGGTGAGCACTTCTCCCTGAGGCAGGATATGCCCCCAAGTGCCCTGGGACAAGTTCTCAGGCCTGTCCCAGAGCAATTAGATTACCATGAAGCAATGTTAAATCTCAGGTAGTATGAAAAAAAATTTTTATTTTTAAAGCCTGCTGGTCTCCCCAAGTCCCTAAAATGTTGCTGCTAAAATTACTCACTGGAGAGCACAAGAAACACCGTAAGGACACATGGAAAGAGAGCTTCAGCACCAGGGGACACGGATGGGGACAACAGTGGCAGACAGACAGCTGCATTTGGACTCTGGGAGGCAGGCTCTTCTGCTGCCTGAGAGTCCAACACTAGAAGTTAAGACACCTAACCTCAGTTCTGCCACCAACTTTTAAAAACGTTTCTGTGGGCAAGCCACATTCTTCTTTCAAAGCCTCCCTTTCTAAAAAATGAAGAGAGTGGAAGGGAATAAATACATCTTTGCCTCCTTTTATGCTTTGCTTCTCTAGAATCCAAAAGTTGAAGTGATGTCACTGGAAATTTCAGTAGGGAGAGAGCTGCAAAGAGCCAGCATCAAACTCAAAAACTGCATTTGCCAAAATAAACAATGATAACAGCATTGTGGGGTAGAATAACAGTGTTTAAGGAGATGACAGGTTCAAATCCTGGTTCTGCATACTAGACACCTCTCAGCATCTCTTTCCTCATCTGAAAAGTAGGGTTAAAAATAGAACATTATCTCTTAAGAGTTGTTATGAGAAATAAATAAGATAATCTGCCCAAAACACTCAGTACAACGTAAGCATGCAATAGTTATTACTATTAACAACATGACTGCTTACTGTGTGTCAGACACTAAGGTCTTCATCAGGGCTCTCTCTAATCTATGCTGCACCTAACAAAGCAAAACTCCAGGGGTGGAGCCCGGAAATCTGTTTACATAATAAAATCCCAGAGGATTCTGAGAACCAGTTGGATTTGGCAATCACTTCCCTACAGCATACCATAACCATTCAGCAGCATCTAACATACTTACCTAGTGTTTTGCTCATCTGTTTATCCAGAATTCTCAACAAGGCCTTACCTGGTACAATGCTACTCTAAGTTCTCACTTAACTCCTAATGAACTCTAGTCACCCTTCCCCACTTACCACTTCACCCCAACATTTCCAAAGTACAACAAACTGCCAAACCAATTTCCTAAATCAGTGTTTCTAAAAATGGAGTTTAGGTATTACCGGTGATATGGAAAAGGATGTTAGGTAGGATGTAGACCATGTTTTTTTAAAAAATAATCACGTATTTTCCTAAGAACCTTTCAGTTTAAAAGGTACCTTCTATTTTAACACAAGAGCATGGACCCTGGAACCATATTCAGATCCCAGCTCTCCCACTGGCTAGTTTGTGATCTTGGGCAAGTTATCTAACCTCTACAAAACAGACTGATAATAGTATCTACAGTGTTTACTTCATAGGGTTGTTATGAGAATTAAGTAAGTTATCATATAAAGAGCTTAGAATAAAACTTGGCACATAAGCTTTATAGAAGTATTAGCTATTATTGTTGTTATTCATGGCAAAAAGTACTGATTTTCCATTTACATAATGATTTAAATGTTCCCCTTAAAATTACTTTTAAAATGAGTTGATGATTTTAAGAATATATAAAGTCAATTAAAGTCAATATTGGTATATGAGATACAAAGAATACAGTAAAAATCGAGAGGGTGATAGGTAAATTAAATAAAAAACAAAAAACTTGTAGCAGGGAGAAAAGCCAGGAGCTTGGAGAAAAAGATGTTATTAAAAGTAAGGTGCCAAATGCACGTTACAGAAGCCTCATGGAAGTCATTTCTCTTTTCTGGGCCTTGGGTTTCTGATGTGTAAAATGAAAACATTGAGCCCTTCTGGGTCTAGGATTCTGAGGTCTGCATACAAACTACAGTTCCCTTGTTGTATTCAGAACAATTTCCTCAGCAGGTAATGACAAAGAAGGCACAGCTCTTGGAGACTAATCACTTGAGTGGGCAGAGGTTTCTTAAAAGTTTGTGTAACAGAGTCTGGCCTATCATACGTATGCATCACAGCAAAAAAGAAAAAAGAAAGAAAAAGAGAAAACGAAAAAAGAAAAGCATTGTGAATAGAAAAGAGGTCTCATGTGCAGAAAGTTCTCAAATTGAAAGAAGATATCGGGGAGGGAAGAGAGGAAGAACCATTTGTAAGCATCATCATGCTTTTTTTAAAGCCTGGAAAATATAACTTCAGATTGCTTCTAACTTAGTGCTAAGAAAATAAACAAAACTAAATATCCAGTCAAAGGTAATACAGTTGTCCCTCAGTATCCTGAGGGAATTGGTTCCAGGATCCCCAAAGATACCAAAATTCGAAGATGCTCAAGTCCTTTACATTGGTGTAGTATGTACATATAACCTATGCACATCCTCCTGTATACTTTAAGTCATCTCTAGATTACTTATAATACCTAATACAATGTAAATGCTATGTAAATAGCTGCCTGAGAGCAGCAAATTCAAGTTTTGCTTTTTGGAACTTTCTAGTTTTTTTCCTGAATATTTTCAATCCATGGTTAGTTAAATCTGCAGATACATAACCTATGGGTAAGGAGGGCCAACTGGATATTGGTGCACAGTTTCACTTAAAACTATGGGGACCCTAAAGGATAAGCAAAAAGAAAGAGGATGGGAAAACAGTTCTTAGTACCTGGACACAAGGCGATCCAAACTGGGAGAAGGATGTTTCCCCATCTGCCCGGAAATATACCTGAAAACCATCTTTGCACTTATGCAGGTGCTGAACTCCATTACTTCTTCTCTGACTGTGGCATCTCTTCTGGATTGTATATTTTCTCTAAAATCATGACTGTGAGCCCATCATCAAACTACAACCCACTTCTCTAATCTAGGTTCCAGCTGCTCCTCTTGATATACTTCTTTTCTCCAGCTTAAATGACCCATTTACAGTTCCCAGTAGCCACCCCATGCTTTCCACCTTTGGACTTTTTTAATGTTACTCCCACTGCCTGGAATGCTCGGCCAGTCCATTTCATTTGCATTTCTACAAGTCCAAATTCCACCATAGAGTGGAGAGGCAATATAATGAAGTGTTAAGGTCACAAACTCTGGAGCCACAGTGCCTGAATTCTTATACTTGTTCCACTACTTACCAGCTGAGTACCCTAGGAATGCTATTTAACCTCTCTGTGCCTCAAGTGCCTCATCTGAAACTGGTGAGAATTAGAGTAGACAACCTGAAGGGGTTCTGATCAAAATGAATGGGTTAATATACAAAAAGGGCTTGGAGCAGTGTCTGGCACATAGTGAAAGTGTCAGCTATCATGACAGTAACGACAGGAAGATGACGATGATGAGGACGACTACTATACATTGCCAAGGCTCAGATCAAATGCTTCCTCCTCCACAAAGCATTCCCTGAACCTTCTATCTGGAAGAAATCATTATCTCCTTTGAATACTTACAGCACTTTTAACTGTCACCTCTCTTAGAGCACTTCTGTCACTCTTTATATTATTTATACCTATACTGTATCCCTTACTGGACTTTAAGTTTCCTGAGAGCAAAATCCACCTCTGACATGTCTCTTTATCACCCACAGCTCCTAATATGATGCCCTGATCACGTATCTACTCAAACATTTGTGAATGGGTGGATCTGTGGTCATGAGCAGGGCACTTCTGCCAGCTCACAGAGCCTCCCCACTCTTACCACAACATCTTCCAAGATCTTAGTAGGGCAGGGCCTAGAATGAAATTCAAAGTGTTCATCCTCCAATTTCTTCTTTGACTCTCGCTCCTGGATCCTCTTCTCAATTTCCAAATCAAAGCCAATAGGCTGAGTGGATGGCTTCACAGGAGGTTTCTTAGGCAAGATGGGCCCACCTTCAAGAATTCTGGGATCAAGTTCCTGTGCTTTGAATTTGTATCTGTAAGGTGAGAGTTTAAGTGACAACCACAAAAAATATTTTTTTAATAAAATGAAAACTACATAAACAACAAAGTAGGCCAAAACCAGAAAAATAATACTCATTAAAATTACCCATCATGCACAGCAAAATTTCAACTCTCTTCATAGCCATTATCTCTACCTCTAGAGCAAAGAATAAATGAGACAGTCTAATATTCCCATCACTTTAAAGATTGGGGTCTCTCTGCAAGAGGAAACTCCCCCTTTTAAAAAGAAGTAAAAGAAGGGGACTTCCCTGGTGGTCTAGTGGTTAAGACTCTGAGCTCCCAATGCAGGGGGTCCAGGTTCGATCCCTGATCAGGGAACTAGATCCCGCATGCCACAACTAAAAGAGCCCTCATGCTGCAACTAAGACGCGGTGCAGCCAAATAAATAAATAATTTTTTTTAGAAAAAGAAAGTACAAGAAGGAAGAAAGACGAATACAGGAGACAAACTCTAGCTCTAATCACATTAAGTTCCAGCTCCCTCCACTGATAACAGCTGTAACAATCCCTTGGGTAGCCATAAAAGGGTGAGATCTACCTAAACTAACCTCAGAGGACACTCCTTGTTGGAGTTCTCCCACTGCAACCTCCACAATAGTGTTTTACCAGTTTACACTCCAGGACAGCTCCATATTCCCTCTTTCAATCCTTTCATCACAGTGGCAAGGCAGAGCCTGTAGCTCAAATGCCATAATTCCCAAGGCAAGAAAAATAGTTAACTGTCCCCCTTACAGAACTGAAAAGAAAGTAGGCACGTTCTTGGAACTCCTCCTCAAACACTGGCAGTGAAACTTACTGCTGCAGTTTCTCGAGCTCCTCAGCCTCCTGTTCCGCTGCACTTTTGCAGGTCACAGGTCTTGCACGCTGTTTGGTTTGCAGCACAGGAGTCTGTGGGTCTCTGCATATCTTGGCCACAGATTTGGAGGGTAACAGAGCTGTAAACCGAGACCACAGACATTCACTTAGCTCTCCAAGACCCCGTTTACCTGTAGGTGCTGACTCAGCTAGGCAGCCCAGAGATGCCAAACCACAGAGTGGCTGGCCCTCTACACTCAGCTCAGCTCATGTCAGTCAATCTGATAAACATTCAGTCCCTTCTCCCCTGTCACTCTTTATTGAAGAGTATGATGAAGGTAGCCCTTGGGTAAACTCTGCTATCATCTTCTGAATCTGAAATCCATTTATGTCTGATGGATTCCTTTTCACTGCACAGGCCTGTACTGACTTTCTAGTGACAGTGCCAACTATTTTGCTTGTTATTGACAAATAAGATTTTCACTTATTCCAGCTTTAAAATAAGGCCTTTCTAAAGACCAAGTAATAACTCCCAATATTATGAATTCCCTAAAAGTGTCTACATCAAAACATCAAGACCACCTCTCACAGAAAGTCAAATGGAAAAAGTAAGAAAAAACTAAGTCAAAGCATCAATATTAAGATCATCACCACCACTCATAGAAAATATTGATTTATCTGGCCAGGAGCAACCTTGTCAATTTTCATAATTACATAGAATGAATCTTCTAATTTAGACCTTATTACCTAACAGTGGGAGATGGAAACCAAATCTACTTATTTTAGAAATAAGCCAGCCTTCAAGTATACATATAACTATTTTTGAGCTATAACAGTACAAAGTTTTAAATAAAAATTGCAGAAAATAATTTTTCTATTTGCCAGGACCAAGATTCTAAGAGCAATGTATATAAGACTCTAACAGTCATGTATTATTTGGAAAGTCATGGTTAATATTTACATTTCCATTAGAATAAAGAAAGACATTTCATTATCTTCATAATATAAAATCTGACAAATGGTTACTAGAACATAATAACAATATTAGGAAATGCTGTCCTTAAAGGAATTCATCTGGCTACCTAACATAGCACTAAACAGTGCCTATGCAAAGGCAGAAAAAATTTAGAAACCTTCAAAGTCAAAACAAAAGGATTCTGCTTTATCCAGAATACTACCCTACACTCTTGACAACTATTGTATACCACACCTCCACTCCTCAAACTTCTTTACCTTCTTTTCGTAGGAATTATTTTCATAAAGATAGATGCTATTAGATTAGATTACTCTTATCTGTTCACCACCAAATCTACAAACTCACCAGTACAAAAATATACAATGGAGAAAAGACAGCCTCTTCATGGTACTGGCACAAAAACAGAAATATAGATCAAACTCAGCAGCATCTGCACCCATTGCTCTCTTCCACCCTCCTTTCAAAGAACAATCACTCCACTTGTGCTAAGTATCCCTCTCCTACCTGCCTGCACAGGGACTTAATCATCGGTTATCTCTTTTCTCTCCTCTATCTTCATCTTCTTTCCCTGCTAAGGACTTCTCAGCATACAGACCTAGACCTGCTCTCCCTATCTCGCACCTCCCTTGATTCTTACATCTCCCTCCACATGCACAGCACTTACCATAATTTGTAATGATCTATTTGTTTATCTGTCTCACTGAATTAGAAACTTGATGTTGAGTAGCACCAAGTCTGTTTTGCTCACCTCTATACTCCCTACACCACACAGAGTGTCTGCTTTGTAGTGGTAAAACATTTATTGAATCGCTGAACAAAAAGCACACAACCTTAAGTGAATGGAATGCTTTCATTTTCTGTAGGTGAGTAAATGTACACTGACACATGGTAAAGATAGCCTTGATGTGTAATGACATCTCAGGTTAACTTAATTCCCCTTGGCCAATTATTGATCAGGAGGATCAAGGTGGTTGATGGGTATAAGTGGACAGATAGCTGGGTGGTTTGAGAAATGCTCAACTATGTATACATCTGTTGTCTGCGTACAGGAACATGCCATGCTTTAGTTCAAAAGTGAGGATTTCAACTAAAGGCAAATTTGCGCCTAAGATGTAAGGAAAGGGAATTCTAGGGGAGGCTCCAGCCAGGTATGATACTGGAAAGAAACTTACTAATATCATCCTTCTTGCTCCTCAAGTGATATCTGTTAGGGGTTCGTTTATGGAAGGCTTCAACCTGCTGTGCAAGGGGCACATACGTAGAAGCCGTCTCACCAAATGTTCTTTTCTTTCCCTGGGACAGGTTGAAAGGCATAACAATGGTGCATCCCTTAGTCACTCGGGCCTGAAAAGAAAGAAGTTGTTCCCCAAATGAAGTGTTATGGAAGAGCTCAGATCTACCACAAGCCACAAACTCAGTACAAAGGATCAAAAGAAAAAGGGCCTGTGTAAAGCCAAGATGATTATTCTTCTTAAGTTGTCAGTCCTTGAGCAAGGGTTATAAACAGTCTATTCCCATCTTTTAAAAAGGGGGAGAGGGGAATTCCCTGGCGGTCCAGTGGTTAGGACTCTGTGCTTCCACTGCAGGAGGCGCGGGTTCAATACCTGGTTGGGGAACTAAGATCCCACAAGCCACACAGCGTGGCCAAAAAAATTTAAAAATAAAAATAAAAATAAAATAAAAAGGGGGAGAAAGCATCTAGTCCTTAACAAATTATCTGTTCTGTAAGAGTACATAAGGTGATTTTCCCCAAGCATGTTAATGTTTTGAAGCAATCAAGAGCAAGTTTTCTTAGAAGCGAAAAAAGCTGCAAAGGTATCCCATCCCCAGTCCCATTTAAAAATTTTTAATTGGGCTTCTGGATCTGAATCAGGTCAGGCAGCTGCCTGAATCAAATTCTCTCCACACATCCTACCAAAAACTGACTGATGAAGAAGCCTACTCTTTGGGTCATTAATTTTGATAAAATTGGTCTCTGATTGGAAACAAAATTCTTCAAGGACTTACGTCCCAAAGGAAGAAGCACAACCCCAGGATTTAAGACTGCAAAGGACTGACTTCAACAAGTGATGATGGTGACTGCAAATGCAAGGAGAAATTCTTAGTGCTAGCATTTTTATTTAGGATTGTTACTGTTTTTGTTAGTGCTCTGGTAACAAAACTGGATTTGAGTGGTCTGCCCCAATCCCATTTTCCCCATAAACCCTGTTATATTTTGCACACAACTTTGCAGACACAAGATTTTTTCACAAATTTTGTAATAGCACAAGCTGTAACAAGCCTGTACCTACGATTTGCCACACATAATTCTATGTGTTTTGTGTACATTCTCAATTCAGTTTTCACAGCAACTTGATAAGATGCTTCCCAGAGACATAGAGTGATTTATCCAAGATTACACAGCTAACAGGGGCAAAGTGAGGATTTAGATCTATCTTAACTCAAAAACATATGCTTCTCTCAATTATATTATTGTAAGTAGTGACCACAAATACTACACCGGAATCCTCACTGAATTATTAACAAGAATATTAATTTAGTCTATCAACTTACAGGAGATGGAGGATGCTTTCGCAGTTCAGATGTAAAGTTCACTTCCTTATACTCCTCCTGGTTCTTAGGATGTTGTTTGATTCGCTCATCTGTGAGGAAGTGGAAGTCAACTGATTTGGTTACCTGGCTCACTGATTTCTTCACAGGGAGCCCTGAGTGAGGAGCAGAGTAAAACACACAGATAATACTAAGAATAGAGAACATAAAGTAAGTCTCCTTTTATCCAGTCCTTTTGGTATTTCTATTACCATGGATCTAACTTTGTTCACTCTCTACATACAAGCCAACACATGAAACAGTCCTCAGGGACACCAATATATGTGCCTTATTCATTTAGCACTATTGGGTTTGAGGCCTTTCGGTCAGAGGCAAACTGTAATAAGGTAGCACAGGGGAGAAGAATCCCACCTCCCAGTTGTGGTCATAGCTCTGGAGACAGAGAAACTGGAATACTTTTGATAGGAAAAGCTATGAATTGACTTTAAAAGCACACTTAACTAAGCATCTCTAAGAGGGATACCCTATAAACTCCAGAGATGCTTTTCAACCCAGTAAGCAGAGCTTCACAGCTTTGACTCCACCAATAATAATTATGCCAAAGCAAAGCAGAACTCTGATCCCTTCAGCTCTCTCAGTCATACTTTCCTCCACAACTACAACTGGATTCACTCAGCTGTCTTTTCCTCTGACTAGGATAAAATGGGAAGACAATAACAAAAAACTGGTCTGCCCAACTGCTCTATCTTCTGTCTCAATCCTAGTTCCTTCTTACTCTAATACAAAGAAGAAGAATTACGAGAAAAAAGGAGGGAGGAATTAACTGCACTTAGAGAAATGAGGTAAGAACTCATGGAAAAAGGCCTCAAAAGATGGGTGTGACTTCTTCAGTTAGAGATGGAGAGGAACAGCATGCTCTAAGAAAGGACCAACATATGTAAAATGTTCTAGGGAATGATCACTGGGATATGAATGGTACCCATGTCCAGGTTTCTAAATAAACATATCTTTTTATGCTGACTACTGACCAAGAAAGACTTTTGTGCTTTAGAGACTTTAAAAACCCTACCAAGATTATGAGAAGCACCCCCTCATAAATCAGACTCAATCAGAACCAAGCTGACCTGCTCCTGCAAGAGCAAATTTCTTGAATTCTTCATTCTTTTTCCGCATCTCTACCACCTCTTGCTGCATTTTCATTCTCTTCTCCAACTCCTGCTCCTCAGTACTTTTTAGAATCTTCTGCCTAAAAGGCAAATCAGTAAAGGAGATGACAGAGGAGAGGAGAGGAGAAAGTGACTCAGTGGTTAAAAAAATCTAAAGGCATTATATAGATTAGATTTTTAACCTGTGATAAAATAACCAACAAAACCAAAAAGTATTACCTAATAAATTGATATTAACTTAGATAACACTATGAAAAAAAGATACAAAATTTATTCTAAAATATTGAAAAAGTTTCTGAAAAAACAGCTAAAATAGACTATAGAAGATATTACAAAATATCCACAAATTTGACTATATAATGATTAACTTTTATGCCACAAGAAAAACTAAAACTAAAATACCAGTAGTAATATTTTCAACAAACATGGCAAGAGGTTAATATACATAAAATATATACTGTGATAGAGAGAACAGACTTAGGAGTAAAGCCAACCAGAATTCAAATCCCAACCCTGTTGTTTCATTTTCTGCCTATGTGATCTTGAGAAAACTATTTAACCTCTGTGAGCCTCAGTTTTCTCCAATATAAAATGGGTAATATGAATACTTGTTCTCACAGAATACTTGTGACTATTAAAACAGATAATGTTTCTGAAATACTGGACACATAGCACAAGTTCAATTTAAAGTAGCCATTCTTAAAAAAAAAATAACAATAAAATAAAGTAGCCATTCTTAGTAATGAGAACATCACTAAGACCACTTATAGATAAATAGAAAAGGAAACAGATGATTCACCCAAGAGGAACTTTGGAAAAGATGCTTACAATAACAGTTATACAATCTTGTCAGCAAACACATAAAAATTAAAATAATTTGATGCCATCAACATATCAGTTAAATTTGAAACAATTTTTAAAGTAAAAAAAATTCAATGCAGATGAGACTACAAGGAAATAAAAATATTCATTCAAAGTTGATGGCACTGTAAATTCACACATTCATTTCGGAAATAAAATTAGCAATAAATATCAACAGCCAGAAAACTGACCATAATCTTAGATCAAGGAATTTCTCTTTCCTTTTCCTGAGGAGACTACTCAAAGAAAAGGATCTGCCTGTAAAGATGTTCATTGATTCCTCATAATAGTGAAAAATCGGAAACATTATTTTCAACAGGAAGTAGTTAAATATAATTTGATAGAATGCTAACAATCTATCAAAAAAAGGGTAAATGTGAAGATTTTGTAGCAGTACAGAAAATAAAACAGTCTCATAGCGAGTGAATAAAGCAGAACCCAAAGATTGCTTACACACTGATTGTAAAAATATGTATTTTACTTGAGTAAAGTCCAGAAGGGAGCTTGGCAAAATAAAAACTGTTCAATTTAGGTAGTAAGAACCTTCACTAACTTTTTCCTTCTATGTTTCTTTTACGTTTGTTTTAATAGTTAATTTTTTTCAATCTGTAAGACTCAAGCACCCACAAGGACATAAAACAATTTACCTTACCATGGTTACGGCTTTCAGAGTTTCCCAAGCTCCATGTGCATCAAACAGACTGTAGATGTACCCATTTGTAATTTTACTCTACTGACTCTAAAGCTGAAATTCAGGATAGAATCATACCTTACAGGTGGGATACAAGGCACAGTATGTCTGCCCTTGGCTTTCTCTGGGGAAGACTCATTCTTTTCAGAAGTATCTTGATGAGCACTGCCTTCTTCCTCTTCCTCTGGCTTCTTTTTATTGTGAGAACTTGAGTTGAAAAGGACAATATTCTCTCAATTCCCTACAGCATATCCAGCTCTACCCTCCTCCCCAGATCTACCACACATGGCTTAAATTTTCTCATTCTTCAGGACAACAACCATGTTTCAACAGCAAGATTCTTCCAATAGTATCATCAGATCATATATACCAATGGCTACAATGGGTAAACTTTGAGAATGCCAAAAGAAGTCAGGGTAAGAGTTGTCTGGTGATGGTTCAAGAGGGCAGGAAGAGATTCCAACTGCTCATCATCAAATGAACAAATGCCAGACAGCTAGTTGTCTTCTCAATATTTATTCCACTTTCTTTCTTATTAACAGAAACCCAATTTTGTTTGGGGCAGCAATGTATGAAGGCAAAAGTATTGTACTTGCTTCAAGGGTCTCTACTGCAACTAGAGGGGATCTAATTTACAGTTCAGTCAACTGAGGTATAACATAAGCGTTTCTGGAAAATATTTCACTTTCCTGATATGGGTGCTGCCCCTCTTTCTTTGCCAGACCCTTCTTCTTCTTCTCTCAAACATGGATATGATACCTAGAGATATAGCAGCTATCTTCAGATAATGAGGCAACAAGCACAAAGAAGAAGCTAAGAAACACAGAGCAGCCATCTTGAGCAACAAGTATGAAAAAAAAAACTAAGACTCAAAGAGATGTCATTGAACCAAAGCTAGCAGCAAACTACTTTCAGACTTCTGTGAAGCAAATAAATCACTATTCTTTAAACCTCTCTAGTTAAATAGGCTATTACCTTCAGCAAAATACATTCCTAACTGATAAAAATAAGAACAAGCACCATGTATTCTGCTTGCTATTACCATAGGAGCAAACAGGGTAAAATCTATGTCAACAGACAGAAGCTGTGGCTACTTACACTTTCATTTTTTTGGAGGGTGGAATTTCATTGATGATTACAGGAGTAGCACATCTCTTGGCTTTCATTTGTACATGATGTTTTTCTTTCTGTTCCAAA
Organism: Eubalaena glacialis; assembly: GCF_028564815.1. Lineage (NCBI taxonomy): Eukaryota > Metazoa > Chordata > Mammalia > Artiodactyla > Balaenidae > Eubalaena > Eubalaena glacialis. The sequence continues at coordinate 27,679,741 of NC_083728.1, forward strand.
TTCTTCTGAGCAGAGAGCCTAAGAGATCTTCTATGGTAGAAGAATCGACAAAACTTATTTGTAATGAATACATTATATAGTCAAATTTGTGGATATTTTGTAATATCTTCTTTGTATTCATTTGTAATGAATACTCCTCAGAAATGTGAAAATATGTCAAACTACAAAGGGCTATAAAAAGTATTATTTCTGCTCTAAAAAAAAAGTGGTATTATTTCTGCTCTAAAAATCTAATACCTTCTTGTCTTGCTGATAGTTTTTGAAAATTCACCATAAAATGTTGATACTTAAGTGCATTGGTGTTTGTAAATTAGACCTCAATAGAGCTGATTTAATTTTGTAAAAAGGCACTGGCAATCACCTAGTACAACTTCCTCCTTTTGGAATTATGAGTAAAAGTAAAAAAAGATGAGGTAACTTGACCCTGTTACACAGCTAGTTGCTGTCAGACTTAAAATTAGAAATCAGATCTCCTGGAAATTTACTACCAAGTGTTTATTTTCTCCTCTTTCTTTTAGCCATGGCCCCCTATTTTTGTTAAAATATATAACACATAACAAAAAGTACACAAAACAAAAATTAAGTTAAATGATTACAAAGTGAAGACTCATGAAATCACCACATAGACTAAGAAACAAAACAATGGCAGCAGATGCTATCTTGACTTTTACAGTAATGATTACTTTTTCTTTATCATTTTACCATGCATTCCATAAACATGGTCTGTTAGTTTGGAAAGGAAACAAAAAACATTACGTAATAATCAGACTACTGGGCTTCCCTGGTGGCGCAGTGGTTAAGAATCCGCCTGCCAATGCAGGGGACAAGGGTTCAAGCCCTGGTCCGGGAAGTTCCCACATGCCGCGGAGCAATGAAGCCCGTGTGCCACAACTACTGAGCCTGCGCTCTAGAGCCCAAAAGCCACAACTACTGAGTCCTCGTGCCCCAACTACTGAAGCCCGCGCACCTAGAGCTCGTGCTCCGCAACAAGAGAAGCCACCGCAATGAGAAGCCCACGCACCGCAACGAAGGGTAGCCCCCGCTCACCGCAACTGGAGAAAGCACGCACGCAGCAAGGAAGACCCAACGCAGCCAAAAATAAATAAATAAAAATAAATTAATTAATTAAAAAAAAAAATCAGACTACTGCAAGCATTTTTTCTGTCTTGGTTTATTTTACTCAACATTATGTTTGTGAGATTCAACCACATTGACTCACGTAGTTCTAATTCACTGATTTTCAATGCTGTGTAACATTCATTGTAGGAACATACCATTATTTATCCAGCCTACTGTTGATTCTCACATAATGTCTCTTGATGTACACATTGTTGTTGGGTATGTTAAATTGTAAGATCGCTAGGTCATTGATAGACATTGGTTTATCAACTAAAGTTATTTTCCAAGGTGCTTGTACCAATTTATGCTTACACTGCCTAATTTATAAAAGTCTACACTGCTCTACATTCTCCAAAACACTCAGTATTGTCAGATGACTTAATTTTAATCATATAAATTGGTACAGAGTAGAAACTCATTGTGGTTTTAATTTGCTTTTCCCAGTGAGACTGAGCACCTTTCCACATGTTTACTGGTCATTTGGCCATCCTCTTTCATAAAGTGCTAGTTAAGTCTCTTGGTTGTTTTCTACTGCATTGTCAATCCTTTTCTAATTGATTAGTAGGAATTCTTTATATTCTGTGAATATGAGGGCCTTTGTAGGTTTTTAGTGTTACAAATATCTCCTCCCAATCTGGGGGTTGGCTTTTCACTCTCCTTATGGTTATCATCTGATTAGACAAATATGCTCAAATACAACAACCTCCTTCCCTAAAAGCATGTCAGTGTTCTTCTGTGTGGATTCTATTTAAGAAATCTTTCCTTATTCCAAGGTCATGAAGATATTCTCCTATATTTCCTTACATGAGCTTTAGCTTTCACATTTAGATCTACAATCCACCTTGTACTGACTGTTTTCTATGGAGTGAGGTAGGGGCTAAGTCTCATTTTGTTTTATGTGGCTATCCATTGTCCAATCATTGTTTATTGAAGGGGGAAAAATAAAAACACCCTCTCCCCAAAGGTCTGCAGTACTACATTTGTCATATATTGTGTCCATATATGAGACAGTAAGCTTTTATTTGATTCCATTGGTCTCATTTATCCTTGGGTAATACCACAAAGTCTTAATTACTGTAGCTTTATAATATTGCTATCTACTAGACACTTCAAAAGTATTTTGACTATTCTTGGACCTTTGCATTTCTGTATAAATTTTACCATCAATTTATCAATGTCCAAAATGAAAACCTTTGGGATTTTTGCAGAGAGTGCATTGAATCTATATATCAGATAAGGAGATTTGACATATTTACATTATTGAGTCTCTCAAACCATGAACATGGTTATGTCCTGCCATTTATTTAGATCTTGTTTAATTTCTCTCAAGTCTTAAGATGTATTAGTATATATTCAAATTTTTATTAGATTGCATAGAGCAATCTAATTTTAAAATCTTTATCATAAAGAATTTAAAACTTAGTAAAAAGTGAAGAGAATAATATAATGAACCACCAGGTACTACTCATCATTCAGCTTTAAAAATTTCAACTTATAGCCAATCACACTGTCAATTTTCCTTCCATCCACCCACCCTCCCCAGCTTTTGAAGCAAATCCCAAATTTCAGATCTTTCATCTGCAAATAATTTCATATCAATCTCTAAAAGTACTCATAAAAACAATTACATGGAGTAATGCAGAGTGCATTTATCATGCAAATCTTCTTGCATATTATTACAAAATGTACACAATATATAAAAATATGACTATTTGAAGGCACTGAAAAGTGACCAAAAGCAGGCAGAAAAAAGAGAAACATTTATCCATGAAAAGCAACTACAAAGGTTAAGAGTTATGAGTTAGTAGCTTTTTTGCCTGAGGGCACACCCCAAATGCCGCAGCTCCAGCAGCAGAAAACTCTAATCTCACTGGCCATAGATAATGGAAGACAGAATTCAGGCCAGTACAGCAGCTGGAAACTTAGGAGGAAAGTCCCGAAAGTGAAAGAGCTACAGAAAAGGTATCACCCGAAGTCTGAGCCAAAACTCTGCACAAATTCCTATGTATTACTATATATGCTAACTATGCATGTTTAGAGGAGACTGGGGGGCCCAGTGAAAAAGCAGAAACTGGTGAGGTGTCCATCCTTAAAAGACATAAATGCACTAGGTAAGACTGGTGAGTTCGCTGGGTTTTTTTTGATTCAGTGCATTCCGCAATGTGTATATAGTAGAATGGCACACAGCTAAAGTCTTACTAGCTTTAGGTATCAGAAGACAAACATTAGGGCTGGCAAAACAACTGGAAATTTAGAGGCAAAATGAGAAGCAAGAGAACCAGAGAGGATGAACACTTAAGCCTGAGGATAAACTCTACTCGGTCTTGGCTGACCGCTAACATTTTCAGGCACAGGGGAGACTCCAGGGAGCCAGACTGAAAAAACAATTGTATATGCAGATATATGAATGGCCAGTAATCACATGAAAATGTGATCAACATCATCAGTCATCAGAAAAATACAAATTAAAAACACAATGAGGGACTTCCCTGGTGGCGCAGTGGTTAAGAATCTGCCTGCCAATGCAGGGGACACGGGTTCCAGCCTTGGTCCGGGAAGATCCCACATGCCGCAGAGCAACTAAGCCCACGTGCCACAACTACTGAGCCTACGTTCCACAACTACTGAGCCCACGCGCCTAGAGCCCGTGCTCCACAACGAGAAGCCACCACAATGAGAAGCCCGCACACCGCATCACAACGAAGAGTAGCCTCTGCTCGCTGCAACTACAGAAAGCCTGAGCACAGCAACGAAGACCCAACGTAGCCAAAAATAAATAAATAAATAAATAAATTTATTTTTAAAAAATACAATGAAATATCATTAAAAAGACTGACAATACCAAGTGTTGGCCAGGATATGGAGCAACTGATACTCTCATATACTGCTAATGGGAATGTAAAATGGTACAGTCACTTTGGAAAAATTCTGTTTCTTATAAACATACACTTAGCAGTACAGTCCAGCAATTTCACTCCTAGGTATTCACCCAAGAGAAACATGTCCTCACAAAAATCTATAAGCAAACTACTCATAGCAGCTTTATTTATAATAACCCCAAACTGGAAACAACTCAAATGTCCTCAACTGGTTAATGGATAAACTGTGGTATATCCATCCAACAGAATTTATTATCAGCAATAAAAAGGAACAAAATATTAATACATGCAATGACATGAATGAATCTCAAAAGCACATGCTAAGTGAAAGAACTCAGATATAAAAGAGTACATACTATACAATTCCATTTATAAAAATATCTAGAACAGGCAAAGTTAATCCATGGTGACAGAAATCAGAACAGTGACTGCCTCTGGGTGGAAGGCAGCAAAGTGAGAAGGCAGAAAGAACAGTAAAAGTTGACTTTAAAGGGAGAGGAATGAGGGAATGTTCTGAGGTGATGGAATTTGTTCTATATTGGTATCGTGGTTGCATTATAGACTTGTCAAAACTAATCAGACTGTGCCCTCAAGAGCTGTACATTTTACTACATGCAAATTATACCCCAATAAAATTAGTTAATTTTTTTTTAATGGACAGGGTTTCATTAAAAATTAGAAGGAAAGAAGGCAAAGTACATGAAGACATGGCCATTTTGGACCACTACTTAAATTCAATATACAATGATATTATAAAGTCAAGAGAAGAATTGCTGAATGTCTTTAGGGAGAAGTTGCTAAGGGATGAGACTATAAAAATTAAAACATATATGTGGGGCTTCCCTGGTGGCGCAGTGGTTAAGAATCTGCCTGCCAATGCAGGAGACACGGGTTCGAGCCCTCGTCTGGGAAGATCCCACATGCTGTGGAGCAACTAAGCCCGTGCACCACAACTATTGAGCCTGCACTCTAGAGCCCTCGAGCCACAGCTACTGAAGCCTGCGCGCCTAGAGCCCATGCTCCGCAACAAGAGAAGCCACCGCAATGAGAAGCCCGTACACTGCAACAAAGAGTAGCCCCGCTCGCCACAACTAGAGAAAGCCCACGCACAGCAACGAAGACCCAATGCAGCCAAAAATAAATAAATAAATAAATAAATAAATTTATTTTAAAAATATATGTGGTAAAGCAACACCTGTATGGAAAAATTATTATTATAGACTAAGGCCTTATTGACTTTTAACTATTCTGAGTCAAAGGAGTTTTGGCCATCTTTTAGCTTATCCATCAAAATCATGTGAGAAGAAAATAGTAGGAAATCTGTATGATCATCTATACCTTCCTATTCCATCTGCTATTCTTTTCTAGATTAGGCATCCCTAGACTAAGATAAATCTGAGATCTAAGATAAATGGCACTAATGTTTTACCTCTTTATGCATTTTCATAATGCAGCCTCATTTACAAACTACTACCACATGTTATCCTATTTGGCCATTTCTTGCAATAAGCCTGAGAGAGACGGTTATTCTCAGTAAACTAAGGTTTTGAGTAGTAGAGATACCTGCCTTTAAAACAAACGAAACAAAAACAATTCAGGTCTTCTGACTCTGTGAACAGCTGGCTTTCTGTCATACCATCATTTCCAAAAAGCATTCAAAAATTCATTCAGAATGTGGGGCAATTTTAGTAATCATATACATATTCAAAATGCAGAAGCCAAGATACTAGCACTATCTTGGACTCTGAAGGAATCTATAGGATACTGGGTCCCTTTTCCATAGGGACTTAACAATCTAAACATGGAACAGAAACCATAGAATCAACCTGTAGCAATCTCTTAAATCTCCTGTGATAGCTGGTTGAATCTCACAGAATTTTTCAATCAAAAGGGGCTTCTTCACAAGAAAAGATTAAAATAAGCATGTATGATACCATCTTCAAAAGATGATCCCCTTATACCAGCATGAGGCTTTGTAAAGGGTAATTTCATTACTTCTGAGCAATAGTATTATAAATACCCTGCCATTCCTCAATATTGTTGACATCAAAGTATAAAGCATTAAATAGTTCTGGAATTTATTTATTTATTTTTAAATATTTATTTGTTTATTTGGCTGCACCGGGTCTTAGTTGCGGCACTTGGGATATTCATTGCAGCATACGGGATCTTTTAGTTGTGGTATATGGAATCTTTAGTTGTGGCATACGAACTCTTAGTTGCAGCATGTGGGATCTAGTTCCCTGGCCAGGGAACTAACCCGGGCCCCCTGCATAGGGAGCGTGGAATCTTAGCCACTGGACACCAAGGAAGTCCCCAGTCCTGGAATTTAAACTCTATGGGTGAGTGGTAATTATTAGATGGTGAAAGTTTTTTTTTTTTTTTTTTTTTGGCCATGTTGTGCAGCTTGTGGAATCTTAGTTCCCCGACCAGGGATTGAACCCAGGCCATGGCAGTGAAAGTGCTGAGTCCTAACCACTGGACCACCAGGAACTCCCAAGTGAAAGTTTTTAAAAATCTAATTCAAATAATCTTTTGATTAGTGCCATCTGAAGGCAACTAACATTAAGACTAACAGCTTTGTTTTGGTTAAAAAGAGGATACTGATACAAAGTGCAACATTCAAAGACGTTAGATTTTCAGAGGCTCCTAGTGCCAAGAGTACAGCTTACCCCACCCATCCATCCACCCCTTCACTCAAGACTTTATTCAGCTTTGCTCCTGCAAGACACTGTTAGGTACTAAGGATACATGACACTTGCCCTTATGAAGTGTATTTACAACCTATACACAGGAAAAAAAAAAAAACCCTGCCACATATCCATACAAGTAAATGTAAATGGCAACCCATGTTGACAGCGCAAATAGCAAGGACTTTGGAACCAATGTGATCAGTCTGAATCCTGTCTCTGAAATAAATCTGCCTTGGGCATGCAACTTAGTACCTCTGAGCCCTTATCTATAAATTAAGCATGTTAACTACAACTCATAAATGTTATGAAGATTAAATAAGGTAACATGAAGAGTCTAATGTAGTATGGGACACATAGTAGGTGCTCCAGTAACTCTTCTTTGAACATTATTAATATAACCACCACTTTTGAACACCAAAACAGTCTTACCTCTGAGGCTGAGCTAGAATATTTCTTGATGTGGTTCCTTTGACTTTCAGAGAAGAACAAACATTTGTTGGAATGGACTCTTCCACCAGGTTTTCTTTTTCTGCCTCTTTGTTATAAGTGTTGTCAACTGCAAGAGAGCAAAAACTAGTCAGTACTCAAATGCCAAGGAAATGAGTTGGAGATGAGAGATACATGTGTGTATATATATATATATATATATATATATATATATGACTTAATACAGAATTCTAGATTGCAAATTTTGTGTGTGTGTGTGTGTGTATCCCTCCTAAGCAGTGAAATCTTATGCAGAAGAGCAATTTATAAAAGCTACTTTGGTTGAAGCAGAAATGAAGTATCCAGGGCCTGCCTATTTGCCAGCCTAAGGCATCACCTCAGAAAAAAGTATCCCAAACACATTCTCATGACATTTTTTTTAACATCTTCTCATGACATTTTAAAAAGATAAAATTCTGAAAGCTTCCACAGAGAAAAAGAAATCACCTAAGGAAGGAAAATAGGATAAGCTGAATTCCTCATCAGTAACACAGGACGATAAAAGATAACAGAACAGTGCCTTCAGAGAAGTCAAGAAAAAAATCTTTTAATCTGCAATTCTATATTAAAAGTAGCAAGGAAAAACCAACAAGTTACATACAAGGAAACTCCCATAAGGCTATCAGCTGACTTTTCAGCAGAAACTGCAGGCCAGAAGGAAGTGGCACAATATATTTAAAGTGATGAAAGGGAAAAACCTACAACCAAGAATACTTTCCCCAGCAAGGCTCTCATTCAGATTTGATGGACACATCAAAAGTTTTACAGACGGGCTTCCCTGGTGGCGCAGTGGTTGGGAGTCTGCCTGCCAGTGCAGGGGACACGGGTTCGAGCCCTGGTCTGGGAGGATCCCGCGTGCCGTGGGGCAGCTAGATCCGTGAGTCACAAATTACTGAGCCTGCGCGTCTGGAGCCTGTGCTCCGCAGCAAGAGGGGCCGCAACGGTGAGAGGCCCGCGCACTGCGATGAAAAGTGGCCCCCACTTGCCGCAACTAGAGAGAGCCCTCGTACAGAAGCGAAGACCCAACAGAGCCATAAATAAATAAATAATTAAATAAATAATTTAAAAAAAAAAAAAAAGTTTTACAGACAAGCAAAAGCTAAAAGAATTCAGCACTACCAAAGGCAGCTTTATAAGAAATGTTAAAGGGACTTCACTAAGTGAAAAAGAAAAGACCACAACTAGAAACATGAACATTACACAAAAGGAAATATCTCATTGGTAAAGGCAAATATACAGTAAAAGTAGTAAATCAACCACATACAAAGCTAATAGGAAGGTTAAAAGACAAAAGTAGTAAAATCATCTGTATCTACAATAAGCAGTTAAGGGATACACGAAACAATCAGATGTAAAATATGATGTCAAAACAGTAATCATACGGGGAGGAGAGTACAAATGCTGGGTTGTTAAAATGCATTTGAAATTATGAGATCAGCAACTTAAAATAATCAAAGAGATATACAGATTGATAAATATAAACCTCACGGTAATCACAAACCAAAAATCTATAATAGGTACACACACACACAAAAAGAGAAGGAATCCAAATATAACACTAAAGACAGTCATCAAACCACAAGGTAAGAGAACAAAAAAAGAACAAAGGAACAAAACCTGACATACAAAAACAACCCAAAAACAATTAACAAAATGGTGATAAGTAGATACATATCAATAATTACTTTACATGCAGATGGACTAAATGTTTCAATCAAAAGACACAAAGTGGCTGAATGGATACAAAAACAAGACCCACATATATGCTGCCTACAAGAGACTCACTTCAGATCTAAAGACACACTCAGACTGAAGGTGAGGGGATGGAAAAGAGTATTCCATGCAAATGGAAATAAAAAAAAAACGGGGTGGCAATAATTATATCAGACAAAATAGACTTTAAAACAAAGAATGTTACAAGAGACAAAGAAGTACACTACATAATGATCAAGGAATCAATCCAAAAAGAAGATATAGCAATTATAAATATATATGCACCCAACAGAGAACCACCTAGATACATAAAGCAAATATTTACAGACATAAAGGGAGAAATTGACAGCAACACAATAACAGTAGGGGACTTTTAACACCCCACTTATATCAATGAACAGATCATCCAGACAGAAAACCTGTAAGGAAACACTGGCCTCAAATGACACATTAGACCATATATAGAGAGAGAAAACATTCTATCCAAAAGCAGCAAAATACATATTCTTTCCAAGTGCACATGGAACATTCTCCAGGATAGATCACATGCTAGGCCACAAAACAAGCCTCGGTAACTTTAAGAAAACTGAAATCGTATTAAGCATCTTTTCTGACCATAACACTATGAGACTAGAAGTCAACTATAAGAAAAAAACTGCAAGAAACAAAAACACATGGAGGCTAAACAATATGCTACTAAACAACCAATGGATCACTGAAGAAATCAAAGAAGAAATCAAAAAATACCTGGAAACAAATGAAAACAAAAACATAACAATCCAAAAATCTATGGGATGCAGGAAAAGCGGTTCTAAGAGGGAAGTTTATAGCAATAGAAGCTTACCTCAGGAAACAAGAAAAATCTCAAACAACCTAAGCTTACACCTAAAGGAACTAGAAAAAGAAGAACAAACAAAACACAAAGTTAGTAGAAGGAAACAAATCATAAAGATCAGAGCAGAAAGAAATGAATAAATGGAAATAAGTGAAATAGAGACTAAAAAAAATATAAAAGATCAATGAAACTAAGAGCTGGTTCTTTGAGAAGATAAATAAAATTGATAAACCTTTAGCCAGACTCATCAAGAAAAAAAGAGAGAGGGCCCAAATCAATAAAATCAGAAATGAAAAAGGAGAAGTTACAACTCACACCACAGAAATACAAAGGATCATAGGAGATTACTACAACCATCTATATGCCAATAAGATGGACAAATTCCTAGAAATGTTAAATCTCCTAAGACTGAACAAGGAAGAAATAGAAAATACGAAGAAACCAATTACTAGCAATGAAATTGAATCAGTAATTTAAAAAAAACTCCCAACAAACAAAAGTCCAGAACCAGATGGCTTCACAGGTGAATTCTGCCAAACATTTAGAAGAGTTAACACCTATCCTTCTCAAGCTATTCCAAAAAACTGCAGAGGAAGGAATGCTTCCAAACTCATTCTATGAGGCCAGCATCACCCTGGTACCAAAACCAGACAAAGATATCATAAAAAAGGCCAATATCACTGATGAACATAGATGCAAAAATCCTCAACAAAATGTTAGCAAACCAAATCCAACAATATATTAAAAGGATCATACACCATGATCAAGTGGGATACCATATCTTCTTTATCCATACCACATACCACTATAAGGAGAAATAAACAAATCCACAATTATAGTCTAAAATTTCAATACCTCTCTCTCTAATTGATAGAACAAGTTGACAGAAAAATCAGTAAGATTATAACAGCCACAAATAATATATAAGCAAATGAGCATGGCTGTATTCCAATAAGACTTCATTTACAAAAATACGTTGTGGTCAAATTATCACGAAGATGTTAACAATTATAAACATATACATACCTAACAACAGAGACCCAGATACCTGAAGGAAAAACTGACGAAACTCACGGGAGAAATAGCCAATTCAGCAATAACAGTTGAAGACTTCAATATCCCTACTTTTAATAATGGACAGAGCCATCAGATAGATTATCAATAAGGAAACAGAAGACTTGAGCAACACTATCAACCAACTTGACCCAACTGACATTTATGTAACTCTCCACCCAGTGACGGCAGAATACACATTTTTTTTTTAAGTACACCCAGTACATTTACCAAGACAGACCATATTCTGGGCCATGAAACAAGTCTCAAAACATTTAAAAGAGTTCAAGTCATACAAGTATGTCCTTTCACCACAGTGGAAATCCCCCAAGAAATCAATAACAGATAAGATTTTTGGACCACCCCCACCCCAAATATTTGGAAATTAAATAACACACAGGTAACTAGCAACTAGTAGATAAATTAAGTCCTGGAGATCTAAATGCATAGCATAAATGGTATAGTCAACAATACTGTATTATGAACTTCAAAGTTGATGAGACTAGATATTAATTGTTCTCATCACAAAAGAAATGATAATTATGTGATATGATAGAGGTGTTAATTACATTGCATTATATAAATGTATCAAATCAACACTCTATACACCTTAAACTTACATGATGTTATAAGTCAATTATATCACAATTAAAAAAAACACATAGGTCGGGACTTCCCTGGTGGTACAGTGGTTAAGAATCCACCTTCCAATGCAGTGGACGTGGGTTTGATCCCTGGTCTGGGAACTAAGATCCCACATGCTGCTGGGCAACTAAGCCCACGTGCTGCAACTACTGAGCCCATGCGCTCTAGAGCCCGTGCAGCACAACTAGAGAGCCTGTGCACCACAACTAGAGAAGCCCGTGCAGCCAAAATAAAAAAACAAACAAAAAAAACCACATAGGTCAAAGATCTCAAAAGGGAAATTAAAAGTATTTTGAATGGAATGAAAATAAAAACATAGCATTTCAAATTTATGGGATGTGGCTAAAGCAGTACTTAGGGGATATTTACAGCAGTAAACACATTAACAAAGAAGAAAGATTTCAAATCAATGGCTTCAGCTGCCACCTTAAGAAACTTTATATATATATTGAACCCAAAGTAAATAGAAGGGAAATAATAAAGAACAGAATGGAAATCAATGAAATAAAAACCAGAAAAACAATAGGAAAAAAAAAAAAAAAACCAATGAAACCAAAAGTTGGTTCTTTGAGAAGATTATTAACACTGATAAATCTTTAGCCGACTGATTAGGAAAATAGAGAGAGATGACACAAATTACCAATATCAGGAATGCAAGAGGTGATATCACTACAGAATTTATAAGTATCAAAAGGATAATAAGGAAACATTATGAACAACTTTTCGCCTATAAATTCAACAACTTGGATGACACAAATTACTTGAAAGACAAACTACCAAAGCTCATTCAAGAAGAAACAGATAATCGATATCTGTTAAAAAAAATTGAATTTTTAGTTAAAAACCTTCCTGCAAAGAAAACTCCAGACCCAGATGGCTTCACTGGTGAATTCTACCAAACATTTAAGAAAGATGTAATATCGATTTTACACAAATTCTTCCAGAGAAATGAAGAGAAGGGAATATTTATAGAGTAAGGCCAACATTACTCTATCAAAATCAAACAAAAGCATCATAAGAAAGGAAAACTACAGATCATTATTCCTCATGAACATAGATGAAAAAATTTTTAAGAAAAAAATGTAGCAAACTGAACCTAAAATATATATAAAAAGAAAAATACCATCCTGACCAATTGGGGGTTCATCCCAGAAATGAAAGGTTGGCTTAAAATTGGAAAATCAGCATACTGAACATAGTTAAAGAATAAAAGAAAAAAGAAAAAAAATCATGTAAACTTCTTAATAAACGCAGAAAAAGCATTTGAGAAAATCTAGCATCCATTACTATAAAAATTATCAGCAAAATAGGAATAGAAGGGAAATTCCTCAGCCTGATAAAGGGCATCTATGAAAAAACTAGTTAACATCATACTTAATGGTGAAAGCCTGAATGTTTTTGCCCTAAGATCAGGAATAAAACAAGCATGCCTACTTCTCTACTCTTATTCAGCATCCTACTAAAGGTGCAGTATGCAAGAAAGAAAAAGAAACAAAAGGCAGATAACATAATCACCTTCGTAGAAATCTGATGGAATCTACAAAAAAGATACAAACACTACTGAGTTTAGAAGATTGTAGGATATAAGATCGACATAGAACAATTAATTGTATTTCTTTGTACTAGCAACACAATAGAAAGTTGAAATCAAAATAGAGGTCTGAAAAGTGCTTTGAGAACACAAATAAGGGGAATCAATTAGAGAAAAAAAGATATTTGAGCTGGAACTTGAATGATAAGTAAGGACTTTTCAGTTAGATTAAAGGTATTCAAGGCAGAGGGAATAGCACTAATGAGACAGGTAAGAATGTGTGCTAACAAAGAACAAAAAGACTGCGGGGCCCAAGGGGTATACATGCATGGAAGCAGTGTACATGATCTTTGCCACATGATGGGCCATGCAGAGGTCTCTTGCTCTGGGGCTTACTGCTGATATAACAGTCTTAAACTGAAAGTGGTCCAGACAAACTAGGTACATCACATCCTCTTTCAATTCAAGAAGAGCACAAAGACCATCAAAGCAACAGAAAATCTGCCACACTTCTAAGCACCTCAGGTGAAACGTGCACATAGTTCTAACCTCTTATGCAAGAAAGATGGATGTAAAAGTTCAGGATCCTTGTCCAGATCCCAAATTCAATAGATATCACCTGTGCTCATGAATGAACTATTTAAAAATCAGCCTAGCAACTCAGATTCTGCAAACTACACAAGTTCACTGAAAATACAGCTATTTTCTGATACAGCCCTCTAGTTATTGGTGTGACTGAGGCTAGTTTCAGATTTACCCATAAGATTAATTTTCAAATGTTCTAAATTGATTGTGGTGATGACTGCACAACTATGCTGTGAATATATGAAAAAACATTGAAATGTACATTTTAAGCAGGTGAATTGTATGATATGTGAATTATATCTAAATATAGCTACTATTTCAAAACAAGAATCATTTTTGAGGATTTAAAGAATTTTTTTTGTTTTAATCAAACAAACAGTATTTTGCAGATTTAGTAACTACTAGTTTAAGTGTCAATCATCTTTTAAAATCAGATACACGACTCAAAGAATTCTTGTACAGTTAGCAAGCAGTACATTCTTCCCTCCTGCTGTTTTGTTTCCCAGCCAGACCGAGGTTAGGTTACATTAAATCTAGTCATAAAAAGAAAATAGTTATATATCTGGCAATAAAATTCTATGTTAGCTTAATTTCCAAAAGACTGGAAAAAAAAAAAAAAAAAGAATGTAGCACATCATTAGTTTCACGTTCAACATGAAATGAATAAATGAATTAGCACATTTCACCAATTAAAATCCAAGGGATACATCATTTAGGTAATTTCCCCAGATCCCTCAGGTTCCTAATATACTGTTCGACCATTCTGCCAAGCAGCTTTTTTCTAAGATGTTCTTTCTTACCTGGTCTCAAAGGTGTGACATCTTGCTGAAGATTAGCTGTTCTCAGAGGAGTTTTGCCCTGAAAAAGCCCTCCTGTACCACTCTTCCCAGGAAACTTATTCTCCAAATTGGCCTTCTCTTCTGTGAAAAGGTAAAATCATCATCGTGTAAACAATCAGCAAGAAAGCAAAATAAGTTAGTGCCATACACTTAATATGGGGCCTAAATAAAGCCTCCTACCAGTATACTTCTAACTCATTTGCAAGTACCAGCAAAGTTCTAGTGATCAAAAAGGAATAAGTACACATTATACGTCACAGATAGCGACTGCAAAAACTATCACTAAAACACTGGCAACACTGAACAATGTATTATAGAAAAGAAGTGCAGACTCTGCATTGTGAATAGCTCCTTATCTTTGCTTGATACACATTCAGGACCATACAAGCATAAACTGGCCTTATCTACCACCTAAATACATCATGTTCCTCTTAAAGAAAACTGTATCCAGCAAGACCTGCAAGGCTTACAAGGGACATCTGAGAGTCTAATTGTGTTGAGGTTCTTCCTCAACTAGGAGAGTGTGGGGTGTATGAGGATGGAACAGAGTTAGGCTCTCTTAAGGAATTTTATCTTAGGTTCTGCTGTGCCCAAAAGCCAGCGCAAAGCAGTGAAAAGTGTGTTCTACCAACAGCCTACCGAAAGAAATTTTAGGAATGCGGCGAGCCCCAGCCATAACTCTGTGAATGTACACTCTGATTGCAACTGTGTAAAAAGATGTGATTATTTGGAAGAAAATTAGAAAGTAATATATTAGAACTAAGGTGATTTTGAAAAAAATAGTGGGATTCATTTTTTCTTCCAAACTGTATCTCATAGTATTGTTATATTAATATTTCCTTTCTTGTTTTCAAGGAAAACTTGGAAAAAGAGATAGACAACTCAGCTATTTCCTCAGGGTTTCTGTGGGCCAAGGGCATGGGGAAGACCTCTGTATAGCAGCTGGCCGTCTTATCCACCCTTCCTCCTACACCACGCCCAAAAGACCCCTCCTCTCAGGATACCCACTGGATTTTATTAGAATCCTTTTCCAAGAGAATGGCATATGCCATCACATTTGGACACTGCATTCTAAGTGTTAAGTACAGCTGCAATGGACTAATTTCTATCCCCCATCACATACTGATTTCTCTTAATGAGGAGGATAAGGACATGAGATAGAAGAAAATGAAGGAGCCCCAGCAAATACTAGCCTCACATATCACTGGGCTCAGATATTATTCCAACGTAATATAAAAACAAAACCACATCCTTATTTGTTGACCTGGTGTCAAAGTTTGTGTCATATCACCTGCCCCAACATCAGGCAATCCTATCTCTATTTGGAGATTGGGTTCTGAGTAGCATAATCCCTCCATTTAAAAATGAACTGGGGGGAATTTCCTAGAGGTCCCGTGGTTAGGACTCCCTGCTTCCACTGCAGGGGGCACAGGTTCGATCCCTGGTTGGGGAACTAAGATCCCTCAAGCTGTGTGGTGGGGCCAAAAAAAAAAAAAAAGAACTGGGGAGAAGCAGCAAGAGGGAGATGAGTATAGTTATAAAAGGGCAACACAGGATCCTTGTGATGTTAGAACTGTTTGATATCTTGACTGTGGCAGCAGATCAACAAACCTACACAGGTGATAAAATTGCATAGAATTTAATACACATAAATAAAAATAAATACAAGTCAAACTGGGGAAATCTGAGTAAGACTGTCCACATCCCAGTTGTAATATTATATATACTCTATGCCCAGTGACAGTAGAGCAAGTTTTTATGTGACTGCCATCATTACAGACATGTCCTAGAACTTCACTCAACTTTGTTTCATCTAGATTTTACCATATGTCCCTAAAGCTTAAATATTTGTCATTCTTAACTGGAAAACATTGATTTCTACTGATAGTCCATTCCCAAAATACTGGGCACCTCGATTATTTCTATCATATCGTGGATGACAAAGTATCTTGGTGCAGAAAAGAATTTATATTTTTTTAATTTATTTATTTTTATAAATTTATTTATTTTTGGATGCGTTGGGTCTTTGTTGTTCCACGCAGGCTTTCTCTAGTTGCGGCGAGCAGGGGCTACTCTTCGTTGCAGTGTGCGGGCCTCTCAATGCAGTGGCTTCTCTTGTTGCGGAGCACGGGCTCTAGGCACACGGGCTTCAGTAATTGTGGCACGCAGGCTCAGTAGTTGTGGCGCACGGGCTTAGTTGCTCCGCGGCACGTGGGATCTTCCCAGACCAAGGCTCGAACCCATGTCCCCTGCACTGGCAGGCAGATTCTCAACCACTGCGCCACCAGGGAAGCCCTCCCTTCTATTTTTGAAAGGTCCCCAGCACAAAGCAAGTCACTAACCCTTAAAACAACCAGAGAAAGCAGACACTTACCAAACCAGGAATCTATGTTTTGGGTATCTTCCTCATCATTCAAAGATGTAAAATTGATGAAGTCTGTTGGAGCATCATAGGAATAGGAGGTTGTAACTTGTGACATTTTTCCCAACCTTGGTGCAGAACAGCAGGTTTGCCCAGTGTTTGTTTCTCAATAGGTCACCTCCTAAGGAAAGAAATAGTTCAGAAACTTGGTAGCACATTTATCTTAAGGTACTGATTGCCTAACAATTACTTTGCTTTTACGATCACATTTGCGATTCTGAAAAACACCTGGGCAATATGTCTTACTTTTCAAATCACATTAACAGTTAACTTCGCTTTTTCAGTAACTTGAAGACACTCCTTGAGGTAAATATGTTGGAATTAGAAAGAGGTCAAATTTGATGAATACCTACAACATGACATGTACTGTGCTAGGTGTTTTACATTCATTATCTTATTTTCCTCAATCTACCGTTTTCTCATTTCCAGTCTCCTCCACATCCAGTGTGCTTTCTCTCTGCCCCGAATAACTCAATTTCTGAAACACACCATTAAATTTTATACCTACCGACCGAAATCTTACTCATCATTCAAATCCAGTCCAATTCTCTGTAAAACCTTTCCCAGTTTCCACTTATCATACCTAATTGTTGCCTCTCCAAAGCCATAGTGCTTTTATACCATCTAATTTTGTATTAGTTAACTATGCAAATGTCTCTCCTAGTAGACGCTAAGTTCCTGTAGATAAGGATGAATTTTACTCACTTGTGTATACCTCATCCATCAAGGTGCTTAGAACAGTATCTCATACATAGTAAAAGCTCAATATAGTTTTGCCAAGTACAGTTTTGCCAAGTACAGGTTTTTTCTTTAGAAATACTTTCATAAAAATACTATTCCTGGGCATGAAGAGAAAGACTTCAAAAAATACATAAAAGAAAAAAAAAGTACATAAAAGGCACAACATGCAGATTAGGTAAAAGAAACATGTCAAAGATATGGGTCCATCTTTACTTCTGCATACTGTGTACAGAAGTACTGTCGTGTCCTCTGTGCTGTGGAAACCTGTGTAGGTTTAAAGTCAGCCCCCACTCCAGCCTTGTATGGTTAAGAAAATAGCTGGAAGTAATCTGAAAAATAGCCGAAAGGCCACACTCACTGGCAAATAATTTCCCTATGAAACCCAATGAGCCATTTGTCTTCATCCATGAAATGACATGTACTTAAAGTATTCTGTATCTTGGAAGAGAAGTAGATATCAGTAACAACTTGCATACACATTTATTAAACTAAGTACCTTTCTGTAAGCCCTTATTTTAGAAATACATGCTCATTTTAAAAAATTAGATCACAAAAATAGTTTTCATAAAAATCTACAATGCCACACTGCTCCAGACACACACACAATACCTCTATCAATCTCTCTCTCTCCACACACACACACACACACACACACACACGCACACACTTTTGTTTTTTCAAATGGGATCATTGACATTTTGAATCTGCTTCACATATCCTGAGCATATTCCTTGTCAATAAATATAAATATATCAGCAACCACAATTTACTTATCCCCTATTTTAGGATTTTCCCAATATTTTCACTTTAAAGATACTACTAGAAGAATATCCATGTAGCTAAATTTCTGTACATATTCTTAATTCTTCCCTTAAGACAAATTCTTTTTTTTATTATTTATTTATTTATTTATGTTTTGTGTTTTTGTGGGGGTTTTTTGGCTGCATTTGGTCTTCGTTGCTGTGCGTGGGCTTTCTCTAGTTGCGGCGAGTGGGGGCTACTCTTCGTTGCAGTGCGCAGGCTTCTCCTTGCGGTGGCTTCTCTTGTTGCAGAGCACAGGCTCTAGGCGCACGGGCTTCAGTAGTTGCAGCACGCAGGCCCCAGAGTGCGTGGGCTTCAGTGGTTGCGGCGCATGGGCTCAGTAGCTGTGGCACGCAGGCTCTAGGGCACACGGGCTTCAGTAGTTGTGGCACGCAGGCTCAGTAGTTGTGGCGCACGGGCTTAGTTGCTCCTCGGCATGTGGGATCTTCCCAGACCAGGGATCAAACCCATGTCCCTTGCATTGGTAGGTGGATTCTTTTTTTTTTTTTTTTTTTAATTAATTAATTAATTTATTTATGGCTGTGTTGGGTCTTCATTTCTGTGCGAGGGCTTTCTCTAGTTGTGGCAAGCAGGGGCCACTCTTCATCACGGTGCGCGGGCCTCTCACTATCGCGGCCTCTCTTGTTGCGGAGCACAGGCTCCAGATGCGCAGGCTCAGTAGTTGTGGCTCACGGGCCCAGTTGCTCCGCGGCATGTGGGATCTTCCCAGACCAGGGCTCGAACCCGTGTCCCCTGCATTGGCAGGCAGATTCTCAACCACTGCGCCACCAGGGAAGCCCGGTAGGTGGATTCTTAACCACTGCACCACCAAGGGAAGTCCCAAGACAAATTCTTAAAGATGGAATTGCTGGCTCTTGACACATACTGTGAAAACATTCCTCAGAAGAGTAATACCCACTAGCATTACCAGAGAGGTGTGCCCATTCTCTTCTGGGCACTAACAGCCCTCAGTACTCATTTTCTCTATTTTATACCACTATACTTATGCTGTGAGATAAATCATGAGATTAGTTCCACCCAACCTCATTGCTGCTCAGTGGTTTGGCCATCATTTCATTAGCTTCTCTCAGTGGACTTGGGTAATTCAGAAGGAATTTGTTCTGACAGATATTTAGTTTACATAGTGACATCAACCTATACACCAGAGAACCTCATTCTCCCATGGTCTCTCTTATGAACTCACCGAAGCCAGAACTCCACAGATACCTTTATAACAATGTGCCAACTGAGGAACTTAGTGTAGAAATATGACATTTTGGAATTGGGAGGAATTTCAAATAACACCTAACTTTTTAAGTTTATAGATAAAGATTAATTAAAGCGAAATGGGGTCCTCCAAGATCACACAACACTACTAATGATTATGGTAGAAACAGTTCCCAAAGGTGATTATACATGCCAGACACCATGAGGTACTAAATTGTACTATTTTAATAACCCTCAACAATCCTCTAAAGCATCAATTATTATTTCCATCCTAGAAGAGGAAGCTGAAGGTAAGGGAGATTAAAAGACTTCCCAATATCACACAGTTATATAAAAGCAGAATTAGATCTAGAACTGAGGCCCCTGACTTCAGCACAGTGTTCTTCCTATATCGTTCTGCCCTCTCACCCTATGAATTAGAGAAGCATGTTAATGTAGTTATAGTCTCTATTTGCATAGAAAATAGTATGGTATTTCTTTCCAAGTAGATCCATTCTTCATAGTCTTTTGCCCTGAATAGAGTATTCTTTATTATCCTCCCTCTAAGTTTTCATTCTCCCCTATTTCTACTTTCATTATTCAGTTTAACTCAATAAGCTATTTATTAGTAGTCCACTCATATTACACACTTGCTAGAGGTCATAAATGTGGGCTTGATAATATCGGAGCTCCTTTCTCACTAATATTCAAGGATGAGACAATATGTCTCATATAAAAGGTAGAAGATCTAGTCTCAGACACAAAGGAATTAAAACCTAGACAGGAGTCCTATCAGACTCAATAAATAAGACAGTATAAATATTTAAATTATATAGTATAAACCATAAGTATAAAGAAAATTAGAGGGACTTCTCTGGTGGTGCAGTGGTTAAGAATCCGCCTGCCAATGCAGGGGACACGGGTTCTAGCCCTGGTCCAGGAAGATCCCACATGCCGTGGAGCAACTAAGCCCACGCGCCACAACTACTGAGCCTGGGTGCCGCAACTACTGAAGCCTGCGTGCCTAGAGCCCGTGCTCCACAACAAGAGAAGCTACCGCAATGAGAAGCCCGTGCACCACAACGAAGAGTAGCCCCCTCTCACTGCAACTACAGAAAACCCATGTGCAACAATGAAGACCCAACACAGCCAAAAATAAATAAATTAGTTTCAAAAAAAAAGGATGAAAATTAGAGATGAACGTGGCTTAAGTCAAGTTATGATTAAAAACTTTTCATTGAACAGCATCAAAACAGTAAGAAGTGCACTGTAACAGAAGTCACCTCCTTGATTGCCAAGCTTCCAAGCTTGGAGTAGCCATGGGACAGTTCTGGCCAATGAGAACGATGAGAATCTGCTGAGGGATTCATAGGAAAACTCGTACTTACCTGATACAGCTACAGCCCTTGCTCCTGCCCTCTTCCTTCAGCTTTCTTCTTGCCTTGAAGGCAGATGTAATGGCTAGAGCTATAGCAGCCATCATATACATAGGAGTAAATGATCAAGAGAATAACGTACAATGGCCCTGATATCACTGAGCTATTGATCACTCATGATCAAATATCAGCAACCACCTACCTCTAGACAATAAAACTCTTTTCATGTAGGCTGTTAAAGTCACATTTTCTGTCACTTAAAGCCAAAAACAATCCCAACATAGAAATCCAGAATTCTAGCCCTCTCCCTGGCATTACTTGATGTATATGATAATGGGCAAGTCACTCGACCTTTCTGCCTACCTACTTCCCATAAACAAATGAGAAGGTATTTTGAGTGCTATGAAATACACTACCATATGATATTATCACTGCCTTTTGACCTACTGATACCTTTCCTCTCCTTGACCACATTTCTATTCAAAGGACACTGTTGAAAGATTCTCCAGCAACTGACAGTGGTTAAAATTCCCCTGCTGCAAGGAGGAAGTTTTCCTATTCTTGTGAACAAACATGCTGGAAGACATGGGAAAATCTTGGATTCCCATGATCTTAATGCCTAACCCAGGTCACTGGGAAGACTTCCCAGGCAGGAATGTAATGAAGACAACTAAAGCTGGGGGAGGGAAGAGGCAGGAATGTAATATGCAGCAACCCCACTTAGCCTCCTAAAAACTATGATTCCACCAACGCATGCTGCTGAAAACCACCTGGAAAGTATTCAAATTTAAACCCTCACATCCTTTTTTCCTTTTTTTAATTATGGAGCTACACTGCTAGCCCCTTTGGAGGGCAATTTACATTTTTCTTTTTGATACATCTTGCCAAATGTAGAAATTTATCTTACAGATATGTATTTATACATATGTAAATGTAAGAAAATTCACATAGCAGTGTTCATAAAAGCCAAAAAACTGAAAACCCAAATTCCACCAATAGATTAGTTGAATAAATTATGGCACAACCATATATTGAAATATTAAGTAACTTTAATATTAGATAACTTTACATATGTGATTTGTACAAAATGAGCTCCAAGAGCTACTAAGTGAGAAAAGCAAAATGCACAAGTGTGTGCTCCCATTCAGGTTATAAAAGAGGGAAAGGGGCAGGGCTTCCCTGGTGGCGCAGTGGTTAAGAACCCGCCTGCCAATGCAGGGGACAGGGGTTCGATCCCTGGTCCGAGAAGATCCCACATGCCGTGGAGCAACTAAGCCCATGCGCCACAACTACTGAGCCTGTGCTCTAGAGCCCGCAAGCCACAACTACTGAAGCCCACGTGCCTAGAGCCCGTGCTCCGCAACAAAGAGAAGCCACCGCAATGAGAAGCCCGTGCACAAAGAGTAGCCCCCACTCACCCCAACTAGAGAAAGCCCGCACGCAGCAACAAAGACCCAATGCAGCCATAAATAAATAAATTTATTTATTTTTTAAAAAAAAGAGGGAAAGGGGTAATGTATACTCATATATACCTTTATATATACATAGACTATTGTGGAAAGAGACACAAAAGTGTTAACAGCATTTGGTCTGGGAAGAAAGCTGGGAGGTCTGGGTCAAGGGAAGACTTTTCACTATATGAACTTTTGTATTCTACTATATAAATGCATACCTTTTCAGTTTAAAGAACTAGTTAAGCAGTATTATTTCCCCCTAAATCTATGTTTACAGTCCAGAAGACATTAGGTTTTCTGGAATTTTTATTAAATATTCTTATAATCCAGCAATAATTGTTAAACCTTTTGATTTTTGGAAATAATGCTTCCCATTTACATGGTCTGTAAACTGACTACTAATTTCACATAACCAAATGCTAAATATTTTCTTTTTTCGTGTTTTTGTATAAAAATAAAATGTTCCTGTGTATTGACCTAAAAAAATAATAACTATTAATTACTGAGTCCTTATGACAGGCCAAACAGTGTTTTCATATATTAACTCACTAAATCCTCACAATAATCCTATAAAGTAGGTACTGTTATTATCTTAATTTTACAGATGAGGAAAATGAGGCACAGAAAGATTTACTATTTGTTCATGGTCATGAAGCTAAGAGGTAGCCGAGCCAGGATTCGAACCCAGACAGGCCCTAAAGGGAGTGTCCTTACCCACTGCCTCTCATATTTATTTAAAAATAGGTATTTATGTAGATCAATATCAAATGTCAAGGAGCGAGAGACAAAACCATTTACAGATAATAATAACTTCCAAATAATGATTGTCTACCTCAGGCCAAGCACTTTACGAGGCACTTCACATAAACCATCTCATTTAAACTGCATTAACAATGTATAAGGTAGATATAGTCATCACCATCTTACAAATAAGGAACTGGCTCAACTACTCCAAGATCCAAGCTACTCCAGGATCACCAACTAGTATGTAGCAATATTGAGTTTTAAGACCAGGTCTATAGGATTCCAAAATCTGGAGTCACTATAATATACAGGGTTTTCCTATAAATATTCCTTCAAAAATGAGCCAAGTAGGGACTTCCCTGGCAGTCCAGTGCTTAAGACTCTGCGCTTCCACTGCAGGGGGCACGGGTTCAATCCCTAGTTGGGGAACTAAGATCCCATATGCTGCACAGTGCAGCCAAAAAAAAAAAAAAAAATGAGGTATGTAACCAAATCTTACTAACCTGTTAGACAAATACAGAAATAAACTCTGCTCTATAGAAAAATTAAGCATTCCTGACAAGTTATGCAAAAAGAACACTTTGGTTAATTAAAAACCCTATTCTAAGTATACCAGGAAAGCTCTGAGCTGAATCTTCTCATAAACTAAAATATCACCCCTTAATTTCTCTTTTTCTAAGTTTGTACTCTTACATATAAATTTTTGCTGTAAACAAGATGGAGGTTAGTCTGAACCTCTCAGTGGATATTCCAGAGTAGACTATTCACGCATCTGAAGGTGGGATGTCCTCTGAAGTCTAGGACTGCATTTGATCGGTGGGGGTTAAAAGGCAAAGGGGGCTCAAACCTAAGTATACCTTATCTTTATTTAGATGAAATTTTAAAACCAAAATACTATTTTTTAAAACGACCTCTTACTGGAGAGGGTGTGGAGGAAAGGGAACCCTCCTGCACTATTGGTGGGAATGTAAATTGATACAGCCACTATGGAGAACAGTATGGAGGTTCCTTAAAAAACGAAAAACAGAACTACCATGTGACCCAGCAATCCCACTGCTGGGCATATACCCTGAGAAAACCATAATTCAAAAAGAGTCATGTACCACAATGTTCATTGCAGCACTATTTACAATAGCCAGGACATGGAAGTGTCCATCGACAGATGAATGGATAAAGAAGATGTGGCACATATATACAATGGAATATTACTCAGCCATGAAAAGAAACGAAATTGAGTTATTTGTAATGAGGTGGATGGACCCAGAGTCTATCATACAGAGTGAAGTAAGTCAGAAACAGAAAAACAAATACCACACGCTAGCACTCTTACATGGAATCTAAAAAATAACAGTACTGATGAACCTAGTGGCAGGGCAGGAATAAAGACGCAGATGTAGAGAACGGACTTGAGGACACAGGCTGGGAAGGGGAAGCTGGGATGAAGTGAGAGAGCAGCACTGACATATATACACTACCAAGTGTAAAATGGATGGCTAGTGGGAAGCTGCTCCATAGCACAGGGAGATCAGCTCGATGCTTTGTGACGACCTAGAGGAGTGGGATGGGGTGGTGGGAGGGAGGCTCAAGAGGGAGGCTCAAGAGGGAGGGGATATGGGGATATCTGTATACTTACAGCTGATTCACTTTGTTGTACAAGAAACTAACATAACATCGTAAGGCAATTATACTCCAATAAAGATATTAAAAAATAAACGACCTCTTTTTCAAAAAGCTTCTTTTGAGCTATCTTTTGGTCTAATACAGCCCCTCGCCCCCACCCCCCAACCAAAAGAGGGGAACAAACAGATAAATACATATCCATTGAGAAGTCTGATTCTCCTCAATAAAGAGTGATGGCACAAGTACATGAACAAAACCAAAAGTAACTACTGGGTTATGCTAGTGTCACTATGCTGCCTCTCCCACAAATAATAAATATTAGGATGTGAAACCTTCAAAAATTAAAGGCCTAGTGGGAAATGGAACAGGCCAAGGCCAAAGCTAACTGTTTAAATGAGAGCCCCAAGCAAGGTGGAACTGGATGCCTTCCTGCACCCCTTAATCAAGATTGAATTTCTGTCAACAGGTTTCACTGAAAAAAAAAACAAAACAAAAAAGGCACATGCATCAACCACATTTCCCCACACAAATCAAGCTGCCAAGCAAGAGAATCGGCTTCACATTTCAAAATTATCTGAATCCACCACAACTTCAGACTCTTGCAAAACTAGAAACATTCTGAGTGAAGAAATAGCTCTTCCTGACCAATAATCCTATGATAGACAGGGAAAGGTTTCTCCCATATGTTATGAACTAGTTAGGTTCCTTTTAAAACTGCTTATCAAGTGCCATCCATCATATCACATGGCTAATTTTTGTTTCCAAAAAACAAAGATTGAAAAGATATACATAATCCTTTCCCTTAAGGAACTCACAGTAATTTTGACACAGGGTGATCTTTGCTGTGGAAGTGCAGAGGAGGGGAATAGATGAAGGAGGGTCAGAGAAGGCTTCCTGGTGGAAGTGATACATAGAAGATACAGATAGACCTGCAGAGTTCTACAGGCTAAAGATGAATATTGACTTTTTCTAGGGGAAGAAATAAATGGAAAGGGAAAACAAATAGGGGGAAGTACACAATTGAGGAAGATTGCAAAAGAAGCAAGGTAACCTATTTCCACATTCATCTGAAATTAACCTCCAAGGGCCCCTGTCTCTCTTCACTATCAAACCAAAAATAACCAGCCATGACAAGCTCTATAAATCAAAAGGTGCAGGTTCAGAGCCGGTGGAGGAAAGCTGTAAAAGGCTGCGTTCTAAGCAAGGTTGAAATAGACTAGCAGCTCCTGAGCAAAACGAAGACTTTGGTGTGATAAATGATCTCAAGTACCTCACTATACAAGCTTGTGAACTGTGTCTTGCCTAATTCTATTGGAGGAAAAATCATGAGTTAAATAAATGGTAATGTAATAGAATAAACAGAGTAAGTCAAGACCTCATTAGAAGTGTAGTTAGTTAAAATGGTCCCATCCCAGGCAGTGCCATTTCCCCAGGGACACCCTCTCCTATTTTCACAAGGGATAAGAGATCCTGTTACACTACCACAAGTTAGAGTTGAGTTATTGTCATCTTAACCAGGGAGAAAACACCTACATTTTTTTTTTCTTGTACATAAGGATTAGCAGGAGACAGTAAATGGCAACATAATACAGACAGCAATTTTAATTGTTCATCAAAGTCACAAACTAAGTCTGAAGGAAGTTAATGGACTTTGTGTTTCCACATTTGTTTGCTAACTTCTATGATGAAATCGGATCTATTTACAGAAACAGATCTATGAAGCTTCCAAAATTGGGTCATTTTAAAATCCAATGACAATCTCTCACTGTCCAAGCACTTAGAAGTCAGCACAGGACACATGGACACTTGTTCTAATTCATCACTGTCCAGAAATCTCAAGCAAATACATTTTTCTACCATTTTCCTCCCAAACTTGTGAGTTTCATATCACTGTTTTTGAAGGATTACAAATTCAGTTCCGCTTTTTTTATTCATCCACAGAACTCTATAAACCATAATCCACTCTTACATGACTAACAGGACCTGGATAGAAATCAAAGATGCCATTTACCTCTAGGCCAAATAACAACACAGATCTTTGTAATACCAAAGTGTTCTGATGTTCCAAAAGTAAGAAGCTAAAAGAGTTTGTAAGGGTTGACAGTGGGGCTACAGGAGGTTACAATCCTAGTCAAATCTCAATCATTCAGTCTTGTAGAGATTTATATCCCTCAAAAGGTATCTGGTTTGGAAAGCAGACAGACAGAGACACACCCACATACACACACACCCTAAAAAAGTGATAATCAGTGAGGTGGCAGGGAGTGAGGTAGACAATGAGAGGGTTGGAAGGTTTTTAACTATAAACCTTTTTATATTATTTTGATTTTTGCACCACCTGAATCTATAATATATTTTAAAAATAAAAAATTGTGCCTGTGTGAACATACACTGCTGGTGGATGTGTAAATCACACAATTTTCCTATAAAGCAATTTGGTGTTACGTACCAAAGTCTTAAAAATACACATTCTTTGGGACTTCCCTGGCAGTCCAGCGGTTAAGACTCCGCGCTTCCAATGCAGGGGGCGCGGGTTCAATCCCTGGTTGGGGAACTAAGATCCCACATGCCACACGGCCATAAATAAATAAATTTTAAAAATTAAAAAAATAAAAATATGCACTCTTTTTGACCAGTGGTTCCACTGGGTAAAATGCTATGGTAGAACGATATAACGGAATAATATATAGCCATTAAAATTATGTTATAGAAAATTTTAATGAAATGAAAAAATTTTCATAACCTAATTATTAAATGAAAAAAAATGAAGGTTATTAGAGCATGATTTCTTAAAACCAAATATAGATACCCTCCAAAATTTGGAAAGAAATCTATCAAAATGCTAGCCATAGTTTATCTGAGAGGTGGGATATTGGGTAACATTATTTTCTTTGCTTTTACATATTAAATAAATTTTCTTCCAAAATAAGTGTTACTTTCTAAAGATAAGCTAAACTTATTTAAAGAATTTTGAAGCTAATATATTAATGTCCCCCTTATTCCTTTTTAATGTAATACTGTGGATACAGCCTTACCTGTGGTTTAGTCCGTCTGTCAGTCCACCTGTCTACAGGCTTGACTCAAAGTTGCAATATACTCTTTCACCTCTCTTCTGAAATCTTGAAGTCTAGAAAGTACTTCTTATCAAGAACCTGGAAGAAGCAGAAAGGCGATGAAACAGGTTCAAGTTCTTTGTAGTAAAAAAGGTTAACAGAGAACAGAAGGAGCTATAAAACAGGGGTCCCCAACCCCCGGGCCACGTACCAGTACCAGTCCGCACAGCAGGAGGTGAGCGGCAGGCGAGCGATCGAAACTTCATTTGCCGCTCCCCATCGCTTGCATTACCAACTGAACCATCCCCCCCACCCCCACCACCCCGCCCAAACCCATCCGTGGAAAAACTGTCTTCCACAAAACCAGTCCCTGGTGCCAAAAAGGTTAGGGACCGCTGCTATAATACACCAAGGATACCCACTCTTAAAACCAAAGAGTGCTTCTGAGAGCTAAGGTCTAAATAGCATGGATCCCCCCAAATGCCAGACTTCTTAAAAGATTGTTGTTTCATTAGTGTAAAAATGTTCCTCAAGTTTTTTAGTGTACATGTGCTGTTTCCCAGTATCTTTGTGGTTACATACTCCCACTTTAAAGCAACCTTTCTGAAACCTGCGACTTAGGAACACTGACATCAAGGGGTTGTAGTGTGCACTTCTATCCTATTCAAACATCAGGACAAAGAGTAGGCACACTCAAAATATGAAAAAACTTCTACTACCCTTTTAAATTTAAAAAAGTAGAAATAGGGACTTCCCTGGTGGTCCAATGTGTAAGACTCCACGCTCCCAATACAGGGGGCTGGGGTTTGGAACTAAATCCCGCATGTATGCCACAACTAAGAAGTCCACATGCCACAACTAAGACCCAGCACAGCCAAAATAAATAAATAATAAATATTTTAAAAAATAACTTAGCTTTAAAAAAAAATTAATTAAAAAGTAGAAATAGCATTTTATAAAAATTTTCTAAAGTATGCTCCTACATACAATTTTATACCTTTCTCACTAATCTTTAATTTCCCCCTATAATCAAGTTTCTCTATGCAAACAAACAAAAACAGAACCCCTCCCAGTTATCTGTATTTTTTTCACAAAGTACCCTAGCTGCTGATCTGTCTCAAACACAGATCTATTCACAGAACTGATTGGCCTGTTCCCTGCTGGCGCAGGGGTTAAGAATCTGCCTGCCAATGCAGGGGATATGGGTTCGAGCCCTGTTCCGGGAAGATCCCACATGCTGCGGAGCAACTAAGCCCGAGCGCCACAACTACTCAGCCTGCACTCTAGAGCCCAGGAGCCACAACTACGGAAGCCCGCGCGCCTAGAGCCCGTGCTCTGCAACAAGAGAAGCCACCACAATGAGAAGCCCGCGCACCACAACAAAGAGTGGTTCCCCCGCTCTCCGCAACTAGAGAAAAGCCTGTGCGCAGCAACAAAGACCCAACGCAGCCAAAAATAAAAATAAATAAATAAATTTATAAAAAAAGAATTGATTGGCCTGTTCAATCTCCCTGTAGTAAATTCTGCTTCCTACCTTTACCCATGGCAAAGAAAATTCAGTTTGCCAAAGGACATTTAAATCTCTCCTCCTCCTTTCTTCCCAAGCAATTCAAAAAGAATTAGGGAAGAGACCCAGGAAAGGCTGAAGAAAAAATACATATAGGAAATATAGGTGAATTCTGAAACCCTCCTGATACCTAAACAAGAAATGAAGGACCTTCCCACGTAATCCTGTCTCCTGTTGAAGCTTAATTGCAGCTGCAGGATAAACTAACTTTATTAAGGTTGGAATACACAGACTTAAGCATAAGGTGGGCCAAAATAACTATTTTCTTTAAATGATTTGAAAGTTTAAACAAATTTACCAATCTAATTCAATATATCCAGTTTTTCATACCTGAAATTTTGTAGTCAATTTAGATAATGCCTTCTTGCCTTTCCAATTCAACAGATATTGAATGGGTGATTTCCATGCACCAAGACTGTTCTGGTTCCTGTCTAACTAAACTCTCCTTATCAAGAACGGTTTCTGTCCCACCTGCTTCACAAAGCCACCCTTGCCTGTTTTAAGCCTCACTGATCTCCCTCACCTCTAAACTGCCAGGGCGTTTACAATACAAAACAATAGAGCACTCAGATGCTTTCTTGTCTTGTTCTAATTGTCACTTGTCAGTTTGAATCAGACTTTTGGCCTCAAGCATACCAGAAACCATTCATCTGTATACACACAGTATCTAATACTGAGCACACAGTACAACCTCAAAGGTCAATTAATTAGCTGAGTGAGCTGGGAGCCACAATAATTTTGATCCCAAGAGTGCCAACTTAATACTGAATTGACACACCCACAGTACAACTCCAAAACAACTCAAGTTTGATTTAGAGGTGGCTTGACAGGGGGTGATACACTGAGGCCACAACACAAAAATATCCTTAGTATTGCAGCAAACAGTTTGAATTTTGACATCTGATGAGTGAGACAAATTGAAAGGCCATAGAATGTCAAGACAAGGTAAGGCTGAACCAGAGAGAACTCCAAGTGATGGTCTTGCAGCAAAATCAGGAGAGCACTCAGATGCTGTCTTGTCCTAAGCAGGACTGATAGGGAGGAAGTCCTTGGTACCTAAGTACTAGGAAATTGTAGGTGAGAAAAAGAAACCATGTATCAAGAAACCAGGGATTAAAACAATCCTACAATATTACAGCCTGGTTCACTTTTCCTTCCCTCTCCAATCTATAAGTGTTTTAGGACAGGAAATTAGAAAGGCAGTAATACCTAGTGATACCACACAAAGAGGGAGGGCTGGGCAGATAGGGATGAAACAGAATGAATTGTAAATCCCCAAATAGAAAGACAACTCCAAGTGGAATTAAGCTCGCCCTCAATTATGTTCTCACCTCATTTACCTTTCTACCTTACACAACAGTTTTGAAATGTAGTTGTTTGTGGCCACATCTTTTTCCTCCACCAAATGCCACACGTCTTGAGGGCGGGTGGGGCTACTGCATCACCCATTTCGAGAAATGTATCTAGATTACGGGCCTCAGTTTCCCTCCTATAAAGGAGGGCTAAAACTAGCACCGACTTCACTGGATTGGGGCGAAAATTAAATGAGAAAACGCAGAGTGCTTGTTCCAGTAAACGCTTATTTCATGTGTGCTGGGTAATAATATAATTGTCGTTACCGTTATCCTTAGCCCACAGCCTGCCCCCACTCCTCCTTCCGCCTATTTCCCACGCCGGCCTCCGCCTCTACCTGGAGACACAGCCCGCTAGTCCCGGTCCGGCCGGGGAAATCCTGTCATGAAGGGAAGGGTGGCCGGAAGCCCGGCTCCTGCTCTGCGGGTCAGGTCGGCGCCCCAGGAGCACAGCGTCCCAGAAGCTGAGCCCTCGAGGAGGAGGAGACCTCCAGCCACTTGGAAATCAGGGAGAAGGCTGCCCGGCGCCCCAGCTGCTCCCCTTTTCTCCCCTCGGCTCACCTCGCCTCAGCGCTGACAACCGACCGCCAGTAAGACCCGCCGCGGGACTCATTCTGTACCGTTGAAAATTTGAACCCAGACTCTCCAGTCAAACGCACCAATCAGAGTGCCGGGAACCAGCGATCCCGGCCTTCCGATTGGCCCTAGGGATCGTAGGGAGACCGGAAGTCAGGTTGAGGGACAAGCAAACAACCGGCCCCGGAGACTCATGGGAAATGTAGTGCGACTGCGTGAGCCGACTGCAACAACTCGAAACAGGAAATTACTACAAAGCCCAGAATGCTCGGCTACAGACTGTTTGGGAAAGGTGGTACTACCCACTGAAGAGAGAGGGAGTCTATTTAGGTAACAGGACGGCGCGCGTCCTGAACCTCCCCAAAACTTTCACGGAAGGAAATTCTTCATTAGTTTATAATTCTCCCTGTAGTTGTGCATCGTGCCTTTGATTATTATTAGGAATTCACTTCGTTTTAAGATCGAGTCCCCTGCAAGCAACATAGTCTCGCCCCCAGATTCTCTGCCAATCGTGAAGGAGTCTCTCAAACTCTTTATCCAGTCCACGCCCCAATATTACTGGCTAAAGCCGGCGGCTTTTTGGAGGCTTGGTCTTTCACTTTTAATGCCGTCTGCATCCTTGTCTCTATTACCCTCGTATTGTAGAAGAGAAAAGAAATGCTCACAGAAGTTGAGTAAACTTATCTAAGATCACATTTTTTAAGTAGAGGAGATGGGATTTGAGTTAAGAACGTCTGATCCTATATGTCATCAATAGTCAATTAGAAGATAATAGCAACAACAAGAACAAAAAGATCCACGTTCATAATAACAAAAAAGGCAACAAAGTTTTTAAAAATAAGCCTAAGACCTTTCCGGGAAATTTTAAAACTGTAAAACTTCGTTAAATAACTATAAAAATAATTAAATAAGGCTATAGACCTTATTAATGGATGGGGAGATCTAATATTGTAAATTCTCCATATTAAAAGTTCAAGGCAATTCCGATGAAAATCCCAATAGGTTTTGTCATGGAATTTGCCAAGTTGATTTTAAAATTCACATGGAAGAAAAAAACACAAGAAGTGGCATCTGAATTTTGAAAAATAATAGGGGGCAATCGCCATAACAGATCTCACAAATATTAACATACTACGAAATTATAGTAATTTAAAAAGTATCGTCAGTTGACTCTATGGGGATACAGTCAGCAAAATCCAGACGAGAAAACTCTACAGGACAAAAGATCTACTTTCTTCAAAAAATAAACAGAAAAAACAAAAACAAACAAAGAAAAAAACAGCAAGAGTTGGGTCTTTTTGTTTGTCTTTGTTTTTCAATATTCCTTATTTTTAGAGATACACATGGAAATGATGAGGATGAAATGACCCTAGAATTTGCTTCAAAATAATCTGGAATATGCCAGGAAGGGAAGTAGATGGGAGTATAGGTGAAACAAGATTCGCCACAAATTGATAATTGTTAAAACTGAGTGACAGGTTCAAGATACATATATACATACACATACATATATGCATTTGAAATTTTCCACAATTTTTTAAAGCAGGGTATTGGCATAGAAATTTTTTTTAACAACAAAAGATCAGTAGAAGAATTTAAGAGTTCAGACACAGGCGCATGTATATTAGAATTTAGTAAATGCTGAGTAGAATTTCAAATCAGATGGAAACAAATAATGGAGTTAGGACATTTGCTTTTCATTTGGGGAAAATATTATGTTAGATTTTTATCCAACACCGTTTACAAAAACAAATTTCAGATGAATTAAAACCCTAAAGATATTTAAAAATTAAAATTTTTAGGGACTTCCCTGGTGGTCCAGTGGGTAGGACTCCACGCTCCCAATGCAGGGGGCCAGGGTTTCATCCCTGGTCAGGGAACTAGATCCCAAATGCATGCCGCGACTAAGGAACCTGCATGCCACAACTATGAGCCCACATGCCGCAATTGAGGATTCTGCATGCCACAATGAAGTTCCCATGTGCTGCAACTAAGACCCAGTACAGCCAAAATAAATAAATAAATTTTTTTTAGTTAAAAATTTTTAAGTTAAAATATATGTTTATTACATCGTGTAGGAAAATTTTAAGTAAGACATAAGGGGAAAACTAAGACATAAAGGAAAAGACTAACCAAACCAAAATTTTAAAATTCTGTTTGACAAAAGAAAAACAAACAAAACTGAAGGATAAAATATTTCCAACACATGTAACAAAATATTAGAACCTAAAATGTAAACAACAACAACAACAACAAAAACTCCTAAGAATCAGTGAGAAAAGGACAAAAGCTCAATAGGGGGGAAAAAATGGGGAAAATAGGCAATTCTTAGAAGAAGAAACAAAACTGACCATTAAAGACATGAAAATGTGCTTGGCCTCAGTAGTAATATCGAAATTAAATTTTAAGCTTAATTTAAACAAAGAGGTACCATTTTCCACCTATCAAACTGACCAAAATTAAAAGTTCGATGGTATCAAGGATTTACAAGGTAACTCAGAAGGTTGGGAAAAAGGATGGGTTCAGCTACTTTAAAGGGCAACTTGGCAACACGCATTTAAAATGTCAAACATGTGTGCCCTGTAACCTAGGACTTCTATTTCTAGGTTTAGTTCCAAGAGACACACTTATCATCTTTCCCACAGAGACACAGAGGCACAGTCACTGCAGCATTTACTGAGCACCTACAATGTGCCAGTCGCTGTGCTAAATGTGGGGATATAACAGTGAAAAGACAGACAAAATCTCTGTCCTCAGGGAGCTGACATTCTAGTGGAGA
Organism: Eubalaena glacialis; assembly: GCF_028564815.1. Classification (NCBI taxonomy): domain Eukaryota; kingdom Metazoa; phylum Chordata; class Mammalia; order Artiodactyla; family Balaenidae; genus Eubalaena; species Eubalaena glacialis. The sequence continues at coordinate 27,713,810 of NC_083728.1, forward strand.
AGACAGACACTAAACAAGGTGAATAAATAAATAAGTAAATAATATCTCGTAATAAGAGGTGATAAATGCAAAGCCATGACAAGACGAGGAGGAAGGGAGGGCTGGACAGGGACAAAGGGAGGGCAGGGTCTGCCTATGCTGTGGCTGCCCACCGACCTCAAGGTATGTGCAGGGCCACGGGTAGGGGTGGAGGTAAAGGTACTTGCTTTATATTAGGAGGGAAGGGGTATCAAAGCTGTACTGTGTCCAGGGCCTGCTAGGCAGAAAGTGCTCAGTGAGTGAATGAGTGTATGAGGCAACGCCAGGAGGCCAGGATGTGTGCAAGAACTTCCCAAGTCCTTCCAGATTAACAAGAGGTAAGCCTGGCCCAAAAGATTCCTCTCTTGTCATTCCTTCTGCATCCATTGTATTGTAGGCTGGGTCTCAAGTTCCCATTATTTACGAATGGGAGACTTCAAGCTCTGAAATCACCAAAGCAGAATTTTAGACCTGGAAGGAAGCGCAGACCTATCTGGTAGACTCTATCCACAATTTTAGTCATTACTCTTTTGTTTATTTATTTTATATATTTATTTATTTATTTTCTTTATTGTTTTTTTGGCTGTGTCGGGTCTTAGTTGCAGCACGCGGGATCTTTCGTTGCTGTGTGCGGACTTCTCTCTAGTTGTGGTGTGCGGGTCTTTCTCTCTCTAGTTGTGGCGAGCAAGCTCCAGAGCGCGTGGGCTCTGTAGTTTGTGGCATGCAGGCCCTCTCGTTGAGGAGCGCGAGCTCAGTAGTTGTGGCGGGCGGGCTTAGTTGCCCCGTGGCGTGTGGGATCCTAGTTTCCGGATCAGGGATCGAACCCACGTCCCCTGCATTGGAAGGTGGATTCTTTACCACTGGACCGCGAAGGAAGTCCCTCAGTCATTACTCTTTTGGCCTTATCCATGTGAAAGGGGTTTGCAATTATAAATAGGGTAGTTCAGGGACGTTTGAACAAAGACCTGAAGGAGGTGAAGGAGTAAGCCATGCAGATATCTGAAGGAAGAATGTTCCAGGCAGAGGGAACAGCAAGTGCAAAGGCAGGAGCAGAGAGGCATGTTTTAGAAATAGCTAGGAAGTCAGGGTGACTGGATCAAATGGACAAAGAGGAGAGTATCAGGAGATGAGGCCAGAGATATTCTGGGGCAGGATGCAGACCAACTGGGCCTTAGTAAGGAAGCTGATTTTTACTCTGAATAAGGTGGGAGTCCTGGAAGGGTTTTGAGCATTGATTTAATCTCTACTTTTAACGGGATAACTCTGGCTGCTGTGCTGAAAACAGGGGGAAGGGGAACAAGAGTGGAAATAGGGAAATCAATTAGTAGGCTGCTGCGTTGTAGTTGTGAAAAATTGGAAACCACCTAATGGTCCATTAGTAGAGGGGGATTGTTCAATAAACTGTCTATAGGATGGAATACTAAGCATCAGCTCAAAAAGAGTTTGATAGATCTGGACTGATATGGAGATATCTTTGAGACACATTCTTGAGTTAAAACACGAAGTGCTGATTGATTATGTTTTTTTTTCATTATGAAACCATTATGGGTTTTTTTTCTGAACTTTAAGAACTATATTTTTTTACTGAAGTATAGTTGATCATTATGTTTTTAAAAAATATGCAAAACAGTGTACCACTTTTCCCATGGGTATGATTAAGTATTAACAGCTAGCAATTACCTGGCACTTACCCTATGCCAGGCATTGTTTGGAGTACTGTGCACATAGTTAACTCATTTCATCCTGACAATAACCCTGTGAGGTAGGTAATGTTATATTTCCATTTTATAGATTGAGGAAATTGAGACTCAGAGAGGTTAGACAACTTCTTCAAGGTCACATAGTTTGTATGTGACAGAGCCAAGATTTGAACCCAAGGAGGCCAGCTCTAGAGGCCAAACCCTTAACCACTGCCCTATACTACCTCTCCTAAACATGGATGTGTATATATAGAGAAAGGTATGGAAGAATTCACAACAACCTGACAAGAGTGGGAACTTCAGAGGGAAGGAGCTAAACAGGACTCGTGGACAGAAAGGATAGATAATTGGATCTTTATCTTTAATCTTTTTAAAAGAATATATCCATGTGTTATTTGTGTGCTTTGAATTTATTATTTCTTATTATAGAAGAGGAGAGAAGTCTGCAAAGGAGACAGGAGGGGGAGACAAGCTCTATATTTAAAAAGTGAGAGGGAAAGACCCAACGTCTACTCCTGCCCCTTCCAAATCTTCTTCACTCTGTGTCTGTCACTCCCTCCACCATCCAACCACTGGTCACCAGGCCAGAAATCTGGACCTGCCTTCCAGCTCACTGGAGACCTCCTGCTTCATGGAGAACAGACAATAGCTGGTCACTGGCTCTGGGTAGCGATGTAACCCTCAGACACCTACAGGCAAGGTGGCTGTGATCACCCAAGGACACCCCCTGGAGAAGGTTGCAAGTGTGAGCCATTGGTGACAGTCATCAAAAAGATCTGTCTTCTGCAGTTCCCCTCCAACCAAACACAGGGATCTCTGTGGGTGTCCTGGTCTCTTCCTTCCTAGCTGATGTGTAATCCATTTTGGATTTGATTAAAAGCGATGAATTATAGGAAACAACCCAAGTATCCACCAACTGATGAGTAGATAAATAAAATGTGGTAAATCCATACAATGGAATAGTATTCTTTAATAAAAGGAATAAAATACCGATACATACAACAACATAGAGGAACCTGAAACATTATACTAAATGAAAGAAGCCAGACTCAAAAGGACAAATATTGTATGATTCCATTCATATGAAATTTCCAGAATAGGCAAATCCATAGAGACAGAAATTAGATTAGTGGTTGCCAGGGGATGGGGGATGGGGGGATAGAGAGGAACTACTGATGCAGCGTTTTGTTTCAATAAGCTCATGTAAGGTAAGTGGTAGCCAGACTCAAGCGGTGCCTTTGTCTTCTTCTGGGAGTTGGAAGAGGGAAACCACTTGAAATTCCATCCTCTCCATTTGCAGTGGGCCCTGGCCTAGGTCAAAGTACTTTAATATTGGAAACTTTTTCTATGTTAAAAAAGTTTTTAAATTACAAATATTATACATGCTTATGACAGAGTGAGAATATATGTTAGGTGCTGTATATTTATTACTCTATTTAATCATTGCAACACCCTTACCAGGTAGGTGCTATTATTTTCAATTTCCAGATGAAAAAAGCCGAGGCTCAAAAGAGGTGACGTGACTTACTCAAGGTCACACAGCAGAGTTAAGATTTGCAGCCAGATCCATATGAGTTTATAAATATTTATGAAGTAAAAAGTGAAAATGCCCTAAGCCTCCCACCCTACCCCATTGTCAATCCCACTCCTCAGTTTAAAAATTAGTGTTAAAAGATGAGTGTGAATCTTTCAAAGGCTTTTAATGCAAATACAAACCCTCATATATCTATATCTATACACGCATGCATTTTTGTATTTTACATATGTGTGTATATATTTTAAAAATTTTCATTTCAAAAGTATTGCCTACTTGTTTGTAATATTTGGAAAATATAGAAAATAAAGAACCAAGAAATAACTATAACCTAGCCTTTAGAAGCAACCTCTCCACTCTTCACATTTAAGTGTATTTCCTTCTAGTCTTTTAAATCTAATAAACTGATTTTATTAGATATTGAGTAGATACAAATATAAATGTATGTATATGTAAAATGAATGAAAGGTATAAAGAATAGTAAGGCAACACATTCTGTACACATACATACGATTTAATTTAATAAGAAGAACATTTCTATTCTCTTTCAAGCTCCCAATTTTATCCTGTTCCCTGGTTCATCCTATACCCTCCCCTGTGAAGGTGCAATGGCTATCTTGAATGTTGTGTTGATTATTCCCTTATATTTTTTTATAATTTTACCACATAGGTATATTTCCCTGTATGAATTATCTACTTATTGCTGCAGAACAGATTACCTCCAAACTTAGCAGCTTACAATGACAGGCATTATTATCTCATACAGTTTCTGAGGGTCAGGAATTCAGTTTAAGAGAGTGGTTCTGGCTCAGGGTCTCAAATAAGGTTTGTAGTCAACTGTTGGCTGAGTCATCTGAAGGCTCGGTGGGGCGGGAGGATCTAGTTTCTCATTACACATGGGCCTCTCCATACTGTTATTCTCCATGGCTGTTCACAACATGGCAGCTGGCTACTTCCAGAGTGAGTGATGAGACAGAGAGATAGAAGAGAGAGAGAGAAAGAGAGGCATGCCATCATCTCTGCCATTTGTTATCAATCACACAGAACATTGTGGGAGGGGACTACACAAAGGTGTGAATACCAGGAGGCAGGGATCTTTGGGGGCCTTCTTGGAGGTGGCTGGCTACCACAAACCCTACACAGTGTGTCAATTAATTTTGCCTGTTTTCAAACTATATATAAATGGAATCATACTGCATTATTCTTTTGCAATGTTTTTCATGCAATGTGTTTCTATGATTCTTTCATGCTGTGTATAGCTAAATCTGCTTATTTTTTCACTGTGTCATATTACTATGTATAAACATACTACTATTTGGTTAATCATTTGCTATAATTAACAGTTGGTAGTTTCCATATTTTTGCTAAAACAAGTAGTACTGCTATAAACATCCTTATACCTGCATCTCACATGTGTTAAGAGTTATTTTAGAGCATATATCAAAAAATAGAATTGCTGGGTCATAGGTTGTAGGCATCTTCAATTCTACTTGGTAACAATACAATTTTTTCCAAAGTTATTCCATATTCTTGAATCACACTTGATTTTATCAGATTTTCTTGGCCGAGGTGAGGGAGTTGCTGGCGAGGCAGTAGTGCCGTCAGCAGAGTAGAAGGACTTGAGCTCACCTCCTCTCACGAAAACACCAAAATCACGACTAACTGCTGAATAACCATCTACCAAAAAAAGGCAGATTTTCTCATTTTTGCCAATCTGGTGGGTGTGAAACGATATCTCACTGAGGTTTTAATCTGCATTTTCCCTGATAACTAGTGAGGTTGAGCATCTACCTCAATCTCTGGTTTATTGACCGCTCTATTTCCATTCCTCTTTAGCATCTGCACAAGGGCTTTCTCCATTTTTCTTTTGTCTTTATCATATTGATTTCCCAGCCTTTTTTCCTATACATGGTATTTAGAGTTGAGATCATGTCACACATCTAATTTTGTATACTTTTATTTTCACTTAATATTACACCATAAGCATCTCCTTGTCATCTAAATCTCAGCACACGTGTTTTTTAAACAGTGCTCTCCAATTTAAAAAAATAGTCATGTTTAGATAATATAGAAATTGTAAAAAGGCAAATAAAATCATCCATAATTTGATTATGTAGCAATAACCACCTTTGCATCCTGGCATAATTCTTTGTACTATATGTTGCATGTAATGTACATTTTTTAATAAATTAGAATAATTCTCAGTATAGCTTTGTAACCCTTTTTTTTTTTTTACAAAGTGTTATGTTTTGAGTATTTTCCCCCATCATTAAATATGTGTGAATTTAACCCATTTAAAGTATCACCCTATTTACTGAATTCTCAGTTTTAATTTTTCTTTCCTGTGTTATAAATAACCTTGTATAAACATCTCTGTGGATAAAATTTGGTTGCATTTCACTTTTCTTAAATTCAATTCCAATCAAAGATTATTTTTCAATGATCTTTCCAGAGCCATTTTTAAGGCTCTTGGTAAATATTGCAAATTTCCCTTCCCCAAAGGCTCTATCTTCCCCCAATATAAATCTCTTCATGTCCTTTCTGTTCAAAAAGCCTGGTTGGCTCCTCCAGTGCCTATTTAGTGTCCTGCACACGCAGATACATGTTTACATTCAGTCTCCTTTGCTACCATTCCCTCTTAGCCATCCCATCTGGACTCTCCTGTGAACTCTCCATGCCTTTGCTGAGGCAGTGCCTTCCACCTACAATACCCCCCACTCCTCTGCTCTCTCCTGGGCTCCCAAAGCACATCAGAGACTTCCATAATAAAAATTTCCAGGGCTTCCCTGGTGGCGCAGTGGTTAAGAATCTGCCTGCCAATGCAAGGGACACACGTTTGAGTCCTGGCCCAGGAAGATCCCACATGCTGCGGAGCAACTAAGCCCGTGCGCCACAACTACTGAACCTGAGCTCTAGAGCCGCAAGCCACAACTATTGAGCCCACGTGCCACAACAACTGACGGCTGCACGCCTAGAGCCCGTGCTCCGCAACAAGAGAAGCCACGACAACGAGAAGCCCGCGCACCGCAACGAAGAATAGCTCTGGCTCACCGCAACTAGAGAAAGTCCACGCACAGCAACGAAGACCCGACACAGCCAAAAATAAATAAATTTATTTTTTTAAAAAATTTCCACATTGAAGTGATTGTGACACCACAGGTTTTAATAATGGAAATCAGATCATGTCCTGTACCAGTTTAAAACCTCCCCATGGGGACTTCCCTGGTGGCGCAGTGGTTAGGAATCCGCCTGCCAGTACAGGGGACACAGGTTTGAGCCCTGGCCCTGGAAGATCCCACATGCCATGGAGCAACGAAGCCCATGAGCCACAACTACTGAGCCTGCACTCTAGAGCCCGCGAGCCACAACTACTGAGCCCGCATGCCACAACTACTGAACCCCACACACCTAGAGCCCGTGCTAGGCAACAAGAGAAGCCACCGCAATGAGAAGCCCGCACACCGCAATGAAGAGTAGCCCCTGCTCGCCGCAACTAGAGAAAGGCTGCCTGCAGCAATGAAGACCCAACGCAGCCAAAAATAAAAATAAATAAATAAAATAAATTAAAAAAAAAAAAAACTTTCCATGGAACATAAAAAATTCAGAAATTGACACAAATACACTTGGGAATATAGATTATGGTAATGGAGACATTTCAAGTGAGTTGGAAAAGATGATGATATTGGGATAACTGGGTAGTTATTTCGAAAAAATTTATGGATTCCTGCCTCACATCTTACACTGAAGGGAATTTATGATGGAACAAAGATTGAAATGTAAAATATGAAACCAAGTAGAAGAAAACAGAGAATTATTTTTGTGATATCAAACGGAGAAGGTCTTCATAAGAATGACATAGAACCTGGAAACCACAAAGGAAAAAGACTTATACATTAAAATACATAGAAAATAAAAGTTTTTCCATGATAATAAATAATAAGCTGGAAAACTATTTATGACTTATATGTAGAAAGAAAAAGGATAAACATTCTACAAATCAATGAGAAAAAAGTTCAACAGAAAGACCAACTGAAAAAAGGGCAAATGAAATGAATAGAGAATTCATCAGAACAAGACCTTCCCCCCAAAAAAGACTCATAAATATGAAAAATCGCTCAACTTCACTCTTAATAAAAAGAAATCAAAATAAAAGTGTCTCTCAGTTTTTATCTGATTGGTGAGGATAAAAAGGTTTGATAACACACTGTGGCTCAGGATGTGAGGAAATAGGCAGTCTCATACTTTACTGATGGGAGGACAAACTGGTACAGCTGCTATGTAGAGCACGTTGCCAATATGCATTAAAACGAAACAAAAAACAAATCATATACTCAGTTACTGGTAATTCCACTTTCAGGAATCAACTTAACAGATAAACTCCCACATATGCAAAATAACGAATGGATAAGTTATAGCTTTATTTATAATAAGATGGGACTGGAGACTATCTAAGTGTTCCCAAATAGGGGATTGGGCAAGTAAATTATGGCATATCCTTATAAAGTTGTGTGTTAATTTAAAAAATGAAGGCCGACTAAAAACATAAGAGCTCAGCAAAAAAAAGCAAGATGTAGAAGTGTCTATAGCAAGCGACTGGTTGTGTAAAAACATTTATACATATAAATTTGCTTGTGAATACAGTGACCATCTCCGAAAGACTACAGAGGAAAGGGCTTAAGAGTGACAACCTCTGTGAGGGGAACTAGGGATTGGAAAGCAGGTGTGGGAAGAGGACTTAATTCTATGCTCTTTGGTGTATTTTTAACATCCTATTTTTAATCAATTAAATTACCACAAAATAAGACACCTTTGAATGTTTAGAATCAAGTCTAACTCACTTCCATGGTCAACTTTTCAACCTCCTCTCACCCCACATTTGCCCTCCCTCAGTCACACTGCTTCTCCTTCAGTTTCTGGGACATGCCAAGATCTTACTGCCTCAGGACACTTTGTACAAGCCAGTCCCTCTGCCAAGGTTGATGTTCTCTAAACTCTTCCGATGAGTTGGCATCTTCCTACACTTCAGGTCTTGGGTCCTATGTCATCTCTTCAAAGAGGCCGTCTCTGGCACCCTACACAAACAATCGAAACAGTTGAAAAAATGCCTTTCTTCCTCACTGGGCAGGGACGACAAGGCTTACATCTCTGACCACCCACTCTAAAGGAGCACCTCTTCCTTCACCCTCTTTATGACAATACCCTGATTTGCTTTCTTAAGAGCACTAGTCACTATTTGAAATTACCGTGTTCGTTTTCTTAGTTGTTTACTGTCTCGGTTTAAGTCTCTATGAAAGCACGGGCCATGTCTTGTCTTGTTCCTAACTCTATCTTCAGCAATCCAAACAATAAACATTTGCTGAGAGAAAGTATGCAGCATATACTAGGGACTTCACAAATAACAACTTTTTAAATCATCACAATAACTCAATGAGGGAGGTTGGTTTTTACTCATTTTGCAGTTAAGGATAATTGAGGCACGCAGCAGTTGGGTAACTTGCCCAACCGGCAAAGCTGGAATCCCAGACACAGGTTCTCAGCCACAACGCGATGCTTTTTCGATATATAAACTGACGGGTGGATGAAAGTGGCTAAATGAATGAACGAATGGAAATGTGAATGTAAACGTTGATTTTTTTTTTTTCTTGCGTCTCCGGGTTCCCCAGCTCTACCGCAAGGGGGCGCTCTCGCCCAGTTCTTGACGCCAGTCCTCAAGGCGCGCACTCCCCTTGCGTCTCGGGCTCGCGCGCGCTGCCGCGGCACCGGAAGTGACTGAGCTTGCAAGTTCTCCCGGTCTCTTCAGGGGAAACTGAGGCCGACTCGTTCGGAAGAGACAGTGCGAGCCTTCAGCCAGGTAGGCCGGCCCAGGTCCACGGCGCGAAACTTGCCCGCGAAGAGCACTCGCGTCCGAAAACGACCTGGCCCATGAAGGGGGTATGTGGCCCCCCACGGTTCGCGGGGCTCGCAGGTGAGAGCGCCGCCTCCCCTGTGCGTGGCAGGCGCTGCGCCCAATGGGAGCCCTCGCCGTCCTGCTTGCGTGCTACCTGGGCTGGCTGATTGGCTACGCCGGGGCGGGACGCCGGGGGCGAGACCCCTCCTCCCAGAAAGGTCTAGGGGGCGCCCCTGAGGGAGAGCAGTTGCCTAGCAACGGGGCGGTGGCCGGGCGGGTACCCGGCCTAACGCGCGGAGGAAGCCGCGAGGCCGCAGCCCACCCACCCCGGGCTCCGGAGAGGTGCAGCCCCCGGCCCCCAAGCCCTCCCGGGGGCGCCAGGAAGCCGCCTGTCCCCAGGAAAACGTGGTCTCAGCTGTGGGGGGTCTCGAGCTGGCCTCGATCCCTCTCTCTGACACGAGAAGAGGCCCGGCGCCTCACCCTCGCCTGGTCTTTGTGCAGGGCGCCGGCGGCCATTGTGTCCGTGCGGGGAATGGAGGACCCGGCAATCCCGCACCGCCACCGCCACGTCCAGGGCCTTTGGGGAATTCAGAGAAAACCAGCGGCGTTTCTGGGGGGTCCCCGGCTTTCAGCCTCCCAGAAAGGCCCGGGGATGGCCTTTCCAAAGTCAGAGCGCAGATCCGAGGCAGTTTTTCCCTCTCTCCGCCCCTCATCGAAACCTTGAGCCCCATTGAGAAGTCCCTTCAGGGTTTCTTCGGAAGCCTCACCCTGGGCTGGTACTTAAATAGAAAAAAACAAAAACTAAACCTCACACCAGCCATCTCCGAGAGAGTTCTCGTAGCTCCCAGTAGGAGGCGGAGAGCCAAGGGGCGTGCAAGAGCGAGGGGGCTGGGCTCCCGGGTGGCAGGAGGCCGCGGCTGCTGAGCGGCCGCCCTCGATCTGGGCGATGGAGGAGGAAGCAAGCGAGGGGGCCAGTTCTTGAGCTTCGTAATTCCTGTGTCGCCTTCTGAGCTCTCATTCCGCCGGGTCGCATGATCCCTCCAGCCGGAGCTGCTTTTTTTGCCAGCCGCCGCGAGGCCGGTTGAGTTACCGGCATCCCGGCTGCCACCTCCTAGCCCGACCTATGATACAAAAGATCTTCCGGGGGCTGCACCTGCCTGCCGTTGCCCGAGACATTTGAATGTAGGTGGTGCGGGGGTGGGGTTGGGGGGCAGACTGCCCATGGGGGTGACTTTCTGAGGAAGACATTTTGGGGAAAATGGGATGGCTGAGGTAAAAAAAAAAAAAGCCGGTGTGATGATTCAGAGCCCACTGGTGCTTTCAATTTGACTTCATTGAAGTCCCTTGGAAGCTAGACCCAAACCTTCATAAGAGCCACAAAGAACCCAGTGCTGGTACCTGGAGGGGGAATGGAATGTTGTAGGGTAAATGGCATGCATATTAATTTTTTTTTCCTGAAGCTCTTTCTCTCCCTTCAGAACCTTATCTTGGCTTTGGATCTCAGAAGAGAACCACTAAGCAGAGACCAGACTCAGTGAGTGAGCAGGTGTTTTGGACAATGGACTGGTGGAGCCCATCCCTATTATAAAAATGTCTCAGAGCAACCGGGAGCTGGTGGTTGACTTTCTCTCCTACAAGCTTTCCCAGAAAGGATACAGCTGGAGTCAGTTTAGTGATGTGGACGAGAACAGAACTGAGGCCCCAGAAGGACCTGAATCAGACATGGAAACCCCCAGTGCCATCAATGGCAACCCGTCCTGGCACCTGGCAGACAGCCCTGCGGTGAATGGAGCCACTGGCCACAGCAGCAGCTTGGATGCCCGAGAGGTGATCCCCATGGCAGCGGTGAAGCAAGCGCTGAGGGAGGCAGGCGATGAGTTTGAACTGAGGTACCGGCGGGCATTCAGCGACCTGACATCCCAGCTCCACATCACCCCAGGGACGGCATATCAGAGCTTTGAGCAGGTAGTGAACGAACTCTTCCGGGATGGGGTGAACTGGGGTCGCATTGTGGCCTTTTTCTCCTTCGGTGGGGCACTGTGCGTGGAAAGCGTAGACAAGGAGATGCAGGTATTGGTGAGTCGGATCGCAGCTTGGATGGCCACTTACCTGAATGACCACCTAGAGCCTTGGATCCAGGAGAACGGCGGCTGGGTAAGGACCACGCCCCTTGTGTGTCCCTTTTCCTTGGCCTCTGGTCAGATTCCCAACAGCCTTTCCCCTATGTCTCTTTCTCTTGTGCTGGGTGATTATTGGAGACGTTGTTTGTTAAGGAGACGTGACTGGCCTTATTGCACCACAAGAGGTTAACTGTTCTGAAATACAGATGACCTAGTTCTGCAAGGACCAGACATCTTCATTCTGGTCATCCTCATGACCCTACTCTTTCATACTTGTGTTCCAGTTTCTCTGCAGAGGAAAACATAGCCTGTGTGTTCATTTGGCCCCAAAGCTTTGAGAGTGGGAAGTTAGTCCAGTGTTCCCCTCACTCTGACATAATGGCTCACCATGCTAAGGGGTGATGAGTGCAGTGCCGGGAGAAGATAGTGAGTATCAGTGACCCACAAGCCCCTTCAATCTTACTCCCCTGGGATGTCAATCCTGTCCCGGGCTTCCCTCCCCCAAATCAAGTTCCCTTTATTTCAGAGTTTGCATGACCAGACTTTGCATCCCACTGGCTTGGATGGCTGAGGATTGTCTGATTTTAGGGTGTAAGCTGTGCCAGTGGGCCAGTTGTGCTTGTGCTGCGCTCCTATGTTCATTGGCTCTAAAGTGTGCAACTTTCTGTGTGGTTGGCCAGTTTGCGGAGCTCTTGCTGTGTCACTCATTAAGCCCAGGGACTTTGCACCTCACTGCCTGGGGTCGGTTGGGGAGCTCCAGCTGTCACGCCTGTTGCTTTCCGGCCGGGGCCCTGGGGCCTCTTCACTGAGCACTGTTTGCTGGCAAAGCAAGAACCTGGTCTGTGGGGCTCCTTGGAACACTGAGATTCAGTGACAGACTTCAGAAACAAACTGACGCAGGTGTGAGTCCCAGCCCTTTCACGTAACTAGCCATGTGACCTTGGACAGGCCAGTTTACCTTGAGCCTCAGCTTCTTCCACTAAAAAAAATGTGGCATGCCGTCCTTGCCTTGCAGTCCTTGGAGCTAATGTGAGCACAGTGATGGACACCAGCAAGTTTGCTGTAGTAGTTGTCGTCGGTCCCAGGTACACTTTCTGGGCCCAGCAGTTGTGCCTCATTCCTTTGCCAGGGATTTCCCTTGCCCATCACCAAGTCAGGATGAGCTAGTGGTGAGAGATTCTTTACTGGCTGTCATTGTAGGCAGTTTTTGCTTTTCTGCAGTGAACTCAGTTCTATCTCCTTGCTTATCTCCCTGCCTCGGGGAGGGGCAGGGCTTATGAGAGGTATTTTGTCCCCTCAGAAAACCCAGAAAATCAAGCAGCCTGTGGAAAATAAGTCATTGATTGAAGGAGCTGAGGTGGAAAGGGCCATGCATCATGGACTCAGGAATGTTAAGAATGCAATTATCCAGAGGCTGGGCCTAGGGTGTGGTAGGCACTTCAGTTTACCACAGAGCAAGGGACCTCCTGGAACCCCCACCCCCTGTCTTATTTCCCATTTCTTTGCAACTTCATCAACTCTTCCCACTGCCAGTTCTTGTAAAAGGCAAAGGGGTCAAGTCAGTAGAGGTCAGAAGACTGGGGTGGGGTTGCGGAAGGTAAAGGTGGAGGGCTTTCTTTAGTTAAGGCTGACCAGATTTGAAAGCTTTTCTGTAAATGAACTCCCTGGGGGGATAAATGATTAAATAGTTCCTGTTGGTTTGTGGGATGACCTCTCCTATTCCCTCCTGCTTTGATTCTCTTTGGGGGCAAATATTTGTTTAGCTTATTATAGGAGGGACAGGATTCCAGCATTTCTGACACACCCTCTGAGGCATCTCCAAGTAGAGACTTGGGCCATTTGCCCACTTTGCCTGACTGTTGTCTTTGGCCGGTGGCCCTAATACAGGTGGGTTGTTGCTAGCTATTAACAAAAGGCAATGTGGGAGAGGTTCCTGGCCTGCCAGACAGCCTCTGAGAGGGCTACCTGGACCAGAGAATTGCTAGTCACCCAGTGTTGCACGTAAAAAGAGGTTTTAGACACAGCAGCACTGGGCAAGTTCGTTAGATCACCACTGGATTGAAATTCCATCTTCTGTCTCTTTGCTCAAGAATTATCAGAGCCCGTTGGACAGCATACCATATGTTACTTCCTCTTGGTGAACAGAGGGGATGTGTGCAGAAGAGCCAGTTATGTCAGAACCAGTTCTGGGCACGCATTCTCCCTGAGGCCAGGAGGTAAAGAACATGTGACATGGGATCCTTTGGGTAGAAGGTACCCACCCGCTTCCCTCTCAGGGACCATGCTGTTTGACTTACCGACTGGCTACTGCAGTGGCATCTCATAACCTTCCTGGAGGCTGTGGCTGGGGGATCCATGAGTGTAGGAGTTACGGGCCATTCCACCCTGGGATATCCTCTAAATTTAGCATCCCTACAGGAAAGGAAAAGGAAATGAGCCTTTACAGAGTACATTTTATGCATGAGGCATTATGTTAGGTACTTTACTTATGCAACCAAAATTCACTGAGCATCTACTATGAGGCAGGCATGTGCTAGGTGCTGGCCATAAGCAAAACATGGTACTTTCTTTCATGGAAATGACATGCTATTTCATATACTCCACACAATAACCTTCTAAGGTAGGTGGGTCTATTCCCAGTTTACATATGAAGCTCCTGGTAGCGAAGTGACTGGCCCCAGGTATTCCTCAGCCAGTTAAGTGACTGAGTGAGAATTTACACCTAGGTGGGCCTGACTCCAAAGCCTAAACTCTTTCCCTCCATTTCAGGTTGTCCTAGGAGTAATAATGTGAACCAGAGGTGCTGTTGGGCCAAGCAAAACATGCCTGTGGAGGTGCTCACTTGAGTCTGTGATGCTGGCCTTGTTCAGGAGTTGCAGGAAGAACAGCACCTTTGTTGGCAGTAGCGCGCTGCCAAAGGCATGTGTGTAGCCTCCGCAGATTCTGGCACTGGTAAAACTCAAGTGGGTATCAGGGTTTTGCCCAGTGAGAGTGGGCTTCTTGTTAATTTTTCATTGATAAAACTTTCTCAGGCCCTACCAGTAGGTAAGAATTGTGTGCATAAAGGGAGAAGATGGCCTGCTCCAGGTATGTCTACTTAATTGTGGGTGGTGCTCCAAGGACTGGAATTCCACACATACAACCACACCACCGCCTACCTGGAGTCACCTGCCAAGATGCTGAACCTGTTTGTCTCTCTTGTCCATCCATCTCTCCCACCTGTAAAATGAAATAATGATAGCCACCTGCCATAGCTTGACTCTAGTAAAGGATCTAGAACAAAGGCTCTCCTTGGGCCTTAATTGTAGGATGGAGGCACCTCTTTTAATGAATGGGCTATCTGCCTATGAAAACTGAACTTTGCCCCAGAGTTTATCGAGAAACAAAGCCAGCCGCTGAGATGTTCACTAGAATGATAGGGACAGAGTGTTTCTGGGGCTTTCCAGTGGGAATGTGGACAGTTATGTGGTGGGGACCCAGGTGGGCCAGGCCATTTTGTTATCACTGTCCCTGGGAAACCCCTTAGCTTGATGGAAACACCATTGTTGAAAACAATAAACAGTTGTTGGGGGGCGGGCGGAGAAACCATAATTTGGCCTTTCCCAGGCTGCGTAGCTCTGTGGTCTTCTAGTTTCTGTAGGTTTCTTCTTGCCTGTTCTGTCTTCTTTGGCACTGATGTATGCTTCGCTGAAGCACCTCAGCGACTTTTGCAGATCTCAGCAGCTGTTCACAATTCTGTGGTTTTCTTGGGGAAACCCCATTAGAAACCCCAAACGTGGAAATTTTTAGTAATCTCATTCAGGTCCCAAAGTGAGGTAGAAGTGTCTCAGGGGCTCCCCCTCAAAACACCCGGTTCTTCTGGATGTACGTCTGAAGTTGCCCTTAAAACGCCATCACCATCACAGGGTTTTCCAGGCTTCCTGAGACTGATTTCCCCAGTAGCCCCACAGAGCCCTTCAGCTTCTGGTAGAAAATACCCAAGTATTTTTTCAAGGGCCCCCAACGGAACCTAGAGGGTTTTCTTGGCTTTTGTGTGGGTAGTCACCAGATTTGTTTGGGCTACAGGAAGCAGCAGTTGTTACTTGTCCCTTCCCCAGCAGGTATCTGTCCCGAGGCCAGTGGCTTGAGCGTCCTCCCTGGTTTTTCCAGTGCCCTCAGCCTTCCATTGCAGGGCTTTCTTTTAGCAGCCATGGTTTTGTCTGGGTTTAGCATGGATAGATTTAGGGGTAATTCCCAGTGAGCTGCTCTTCTACAGAAACATAATCTCCTACTACCTAATGAGCAGGGCTCTGTCCCCACCCCCAACCTTCAACCTAATTCCATGGAGTTCCTCCCCAAGGACTCCCTCTCTTTTCTTTGAAGGAGCCACTCTGCTCCTGGATCCGCTTCTCTTCTGTCTCTCCAGCCGACAGTCTGTCTTCCCCTTTCCCAGTTGGCAGATCTGAGTCAGACAATCCCACTGGGTCTTTTTGTTTAGCCTGGGGAAGAGAAGACCCAGGAGACCATGGTCGCTGGTTTCAAATATCTGCAGGAAGAGGGGCTAAGCCTTTTTTATTGGTATAGTACCCAGCAGAACTTGGATAGGTAAATCACAGTGGTAGAGTTTAAATTAGTATAAAGAAGACATTTCTGACACTACCATACCTCTACCAGGTTTAGGAACTTCCTGAGGGTGGAGTCCACATCTTGTGCATACTTGTTTAATCGGCACTGAGCAGAGGTCTAAGGCGTACCCGGTACCTAATGAAAGAGAAGCCTTCTAAATTTCTGAAGAAACAGACACTTATCAAACCAGAGTAATAGTAATAGGAATTGCCCTTTATCTAATCATTCATTCTTTTTTTTTTTTTTAATTTATTTTTGGCTGCGTTGGGTCTTCGTTGCTGCGCGTGGGCTTTCTCTAGTTGTGGAGAGCAGGGGCTACTCTTCATTGGGTGCGCGGGCTTCTCATTGTGGTGGCTTCTCTCGTTGCGGGGCACAGGCTCTAGGCATGTGGGCTTCAGTAGTTGTGGCTCGTGGGCTCTAGAGCACAGGCTCAGTAGTTGTGGCACACGGGCTTACTTGCTCCGTGGCACGTGGGATCTTCCTGGACCAGGGCTCGAACCCGTGTCCCCTGTATTGGCAGGCGGATTCTCAACCACTGTGCCACCAAGGAAGTCCCTAAACATTCATTCATTGATTCAGATAATATTAATTGAGCTCCTACTGTGTGTCAGGCTGTCCTAGGCACTAGCAGTACAGCATTAAATAAAATTAAGTTTCTGGATTGTGGAGCTTACATTCTAGTGGGGAGAAACAGACAACATGTAATTACATACATACATAACATATATCAGGTGATACTAAGTGCTATGAAGAAAATAAAGCACATTGAGGCATAGGGCATGCCTAGCAAAGGAGGTAAGGCTGCAATTTTAAAAGAGTGCGTAGGGAAGGCATCACCAAAAGGTAATAGTTGAGCCAAGGCCTGAAGAAGGTAAGGTGGTGGTCGATGTGGGTACCTGTAGAAAGAGTGTTGTAAGCAGAGGGATGGACTCAGGAGGGACTGTGCTTGGCATGCTCAAGGATGAGCAAGAAGGCCAGTGTAGCTGGAGAAGAAACAGTAAGAGAGAGAGCGGTAGGAGGTGAGAGGGGAGAGTGGTTGGGATTGAGGGGGGAGAGGTAGCCAGGGGCCCAATCACATGGCCCTTTACAGGTGATGGTGAGGACTTGGCTTTGGTAGAATGAGAGAGAGGCCGGGAGAAGATTAGGAGCAGGGGTGAAATGATCTGAATTCTGCAAGGGTGGCAGCCAGGAGCCCAATGAAGAGGCCGGTGAAAGCTGTCAAGTGAGAAAGAAGAGTGGCTTGGATCAGGAGGTAGAGGTGGAAATGGTGAAAAGGGACCAAGACCAGGCTTGCACATGGCATATTGATGGGTCTGGCCACCTTGAAAGCCACATTTTTTAACCACTTGGAGAACATAGAATCAGGGCTAAATAAGCTAGATGTTCTTCTGGGATAGTCTCTTGAAATGTGGTGTCCTGAATGGTCCTCCTCCACTCTAGCGCTATTTCTGTGTGAATAACTGCACCATGTCTGGGTTGAGGTCCCACATCACCCATGTCTAGCTCTGTGACCTTGGGCAAGCTCCTTGAACTCTCTGAACCTTGGGGCAAATATGACCTGCCTCACAAGGCCATGGTGAAGACCTAATGAGATCTGTCTGCCTGAGATGCATAGAGCCCAGCACAGGTTGGTATCATAATTCTGATCATCTTTGCCACAGAACTCATGCCGGAGACCCGTTCACAGAATCTACAGCATCTATTCTCCCTTGTTTGGACTCCATAGTGACCTTTGGGCACATCCTTAGGGCAGGCAGGCCCTAGCAGTGTTCTGTCCTGCCAGGAGCTCCATAGTGTTCCTTTGCATGTTGGTCAAGCACTGGTCTTAGTCAGGATCCCAGTTCTAGTCTCAAATCTGCCTTGACTCACTGTCTCACCTTGGCCCAGTCATTTTACCCCTAGGCCCCAGTTTCCCCTTCTGTAAGGTGGAGAGTTGAAGTTGAGTCTAGGAATCCTGCTTCTCACTGGCCCTAGGCCTTGTGGATTCCACCATTATGGCATATTTCATGATAGTTATGCTTTAGGATGGCTCTTTCTTATCAACAGCTGCAGCACTTTAATTGCTAAAAATTAACTAATCCCAGTGTTAATGTAGGGTAGTTTATCACTGACCCCACAATATTTCTACTCCACGTTTATGTAGCACTTTACAGATTAGAAAGCACTTTCATATCCACCTTGCCTTTAAAATTTTTTTTAAATTTTTTTTAATGGAGTGAGTTCTGCTCATTATTTCCCTGAGGGACTGTGGTTCTAGTGTTCCCAGATACTTTGTATTTTTTTGGCGGTGCAGCATGCAGGATCTTAGTTCCCTGACGAGGGATCGAACCTGTGCCCCTGCAGTGGGAGGCCTAACCACCGACTGCCAGGGAATTCCCCCCACCTTGCCTTTCTGATGCTTATAACCAACCACCCAGGGAGGTGAGCAGAGAGAAATCAGGCTGAGAAAGGTAAGTGACTTGCCCAAGGTTACATCAGGAGGAAGATGCAGGGTTTGGGCTTTCAAATCTGGACTAGACCACTTATGTCCTCTGTGACCTTGGGCAAGTCTTTTAACTTGTAAATGGCTATAATAATAGCGCTTTGCTCTGAAGATTGAGTGAGTTAATTCCTGTCGAAAGGCTCTCAGAATAGTGACTGTCAGTATCAGCAGCAACCAGCAGCCGCAACCAAGGGCTCCTTCAGTCACATCATCTGGCTTCCCGTTTATTACATACTGATTTTTGTAAATAGTGTTTTTGCAGAAAGAAACTGCCTTTGAGACCTTCTGCTACTTGGTTTCATCCCTGATGAGACTCTCAGGCCAAGCCAGAGCCTTAAGGCTAGCTCCAAGCTACAGGGCTTTTTGGGCAGACTCCAGAGCTCCCCTCGGAACTGGAGGTTTTTCTCTCACTCTTCAGGAAATGCCATTGCAATGACTTCCATGGACTGCTTCCTGTCCCAGCCCTGCAGTTGGATTCTTGCTGGCTAGAGTGTGGAAATTGGAAAGTAATATCCCTAAAGGCTCCCCCTCACACAAACTCCTTTTTTTGGCCATGTCTCTCCCTTTCCTCTTGTCAGTTACTTTCTTTGCTTCCTCCCCCTTCACCCTTCACCTAGCTTCTCTCTCCAGCCTGTGATCATCCCTTTAAGATTTAGAAAATGCATTTCCACTGAGTTCTGTCAGAGTTTTCCACCCACCCCACACCGAGGATTGGTCAGAACTCCTGGGTTCTCTCCTGGCTCCACACTAAGTAGAAGTTTTAGTCTTGGACTCCCCCTAGAGGGACATTAAACCTGTCGCTTGCAGTGCCTTGTGTCATCCATTAACCCTGGGTTCCCCTGGGGTCCCCACCCGACACCCCGCACAGGCCTGGGACTCCTAAGAGAGGTCTTAGAGGTTGGCACATAGAAATCCTGCCTCGTAGAGACCGATGACAGAGGGTAGAGTGAAGTGGAGCCTGCCACTCCCTCCCCGAGGTCACCTTTCAGGAGGAAGCTAGAAGGTTGAAAACCTTGTTGGACAATCATCTGAGGAATGGGAGCTAGCCTGGGAGGGGATTGGAACGCACTCAACTATGCCTCAGATCCTTTGTTCCGCTCTTGAAAGGGAAACATTCCCCTCCCTCCTCCCTGGCCACACACGTGCCTTTGTTCCCCCGAGTCAGGCGGGGCCAGGAACACTGTGTCCTTCCAAGGAGCCTGACTTGCCTCCCCAGAGACTGGCCTCCTGGTCATCGGGACTGAGATTTTTGCTCAGGAGCCCCCAGCCTCATGTCCTTTCCATAGGAGAGTCTTTCTCCCAGAGGCTGAAAACTTGCCTACAAACAGCTGCCCAGGGACTTCCCTAGAATTCTTCCATGGGATACCCGTGTCCCAGGATTACACAGTCCCTCCCTCTTATTCCACTTGGTGATTAATATTATTGTTAATGTTACTATTAATAGCACCTAACATTTATCAAATGCTTATTCTATGCCAGGCGTTGTTCAAAATGCTTTACATGTATTAATTTATTCCATTTGCAGAGCAACACTCTGAAGTTGCTACTATTATTGTCCCTATTTTACAAATGAGGAAACTGAGGTACAGAGATGTTAAGCAACTTATGAAGGGTAGCACGCTTAGTAAGTGGCAAAGCCTGTGAGGGTAGCTTCCAAGCTCCCACTTTTAAACACTACATCGTGCCCCCTCCCCTGACTGTACCAGTGTCTAAATGATTGTTGGCATTTATTCAGTGCTCACTATGTGACAGGGCTTTCATCAGTTTCATCTCTGTGTTACTGTCCGACAACCTCAGCATTATAGGACAATGAGATTTGGGGGGACTCAGTTAGTGGGAAGCAGAGTCAGGATTTGAAACCAAGTCTGTCTTACTCCAAGCCTGTGTTCTTTATCTCTAAGCCATCTTAAAAAACCCTACAAGGTAGGTGGTGTCATCTTCATTTTATAGTTGAGAAGACTGAGACTCAGAGAAAAGTGACATGCTCAGGGCCACACAGGCTAGTGCCAGGACGACCCGGGCTTCAAACCTGAGGTGCTTGTCTTCACAACACTTCATTGCCTTAGTGGTCTGTAGCCTGATGATAATTGCTTTTATATGCATGATAACACTTTATAACTTACCAGACTTCTTTGTATACATCATTTCACAGTGAGGTGGGTATGTTCAGTCCATTTCAGGGAGGAAACTAAGGCAAGGGGCCTTGTCCCACAGTAAATGGCTTAGAATTCTAGCTTTTAACTCAGTGTTATCGATGTTGCCTGCCTTCCCTAAAGCGGGATTCATTGCTTGGAGCTGTCTTCAGAGTTTTGTTTCATTTGTTAAATCAGCAAATACTGGTGAATACTTCATTTGCACTAAGGGCTGGGGATACCGTGGGTACTGCAGTGAGGGGGACCGGGTCCCATCCCTCAATGGTCTGTTTCCATGCCCTACACCTTGGGCCTTGCTGGTGTCTTTCTGCCATCTGAGTCAGGCTGTGTGCCTCACCCATCCGTCCCCTCAGCTCCCAGACACACCAGGCAAGGGTCATGGTAGTATGTATTGATCACTTTCTACATACCCATAGATAAAACTCTGCACTCAGATTTGAAACTTAGCTTAATTTCTTGCTGGTGGTGTAGCACTAGACAAATCAGCTTTAAATTCTCATCCATACCAGAGTAAGCGAGGCTCAAATGAGAAAGTGAAATGCAAAAGTGTTTTTTTAGTAATAATGACAGGTGCTATGTGTTGAGTGCTTGCTCTGTGCCAGGTGCTATGTTTATGCCCCTGACATAATCATCTTGTTTGGTCCTCACAACTGCTTTGGTGTGAAGATGGAGAATCCAGAGCTTCAAGAGGCTTTATAACATGTCCACAGTACCACACCTTGTAAGAGGCAGAGCTGGGTCTTGCACCCAGCTGTATCTCGTGCCAGGGCCTACCCTCAAGTCACGGCATCATTGCTTCTTTGCAGGCCTGGACTGGCTTACTTTACCCTGAGTACCTGGCACAGGACCTGGGGTTGGGCAAGGGCTCAGCCAGGATCTGCTCAATGAACATGAAGGGTTGTTATTATTAGATGCAGGTTAGGCTACAAAAATGTCTCTGTCCTTAAAGAAGGAAACTCATTTAAAGCAGTAGGAATAGACTCACAACCCTTGGTGAATGGCTCCAGGCAAACTGTGCCAAATCTGTATTGTAGACTCCAGAAATGGAAGAGAACAGACCCCCTGGCTGCATCCCACAGGTGCCCTGGACCCCTGCCAAACCAGCCCACTTCCACCATCAGCTAGCTACTCAATTGGTGGCTCGGTCCAGGGACCTCCACCCTTAGCCTGCATCACCCTATGCACCTTCTCCCTCACCAACTGCATTACCAGCCCAAACGCTAGTGTCAGGAAGGAGAAAGGTCACTAGAGGCTTGAATAATAGCTTTCTCAGCAGTGTACCTTTGTGCAGTTCACACCGAGTCCTCAGTTTTCTCATCTGTAAAATGAAGGTAGTAATCATCCCTTAATGAAGATAGTGGTAGTAATCTCTTTGGCATAGGCTTGCCTGGATCACTCTTTCCCTAGATCTGATCAGGGCTGTCTTAGCATTTAGGTCTCAACTCAAATATCACCTCTCCTAAAGAGTAAAGAGGCCACCTTTGTTTACCTCTTTACTGCCTGAGTCCTCTTGTAAAAGCTAAGCTCCCAGAGTGTAGGGGGTTTGTTTCAAGTTTCCTTCATCCCCAGCATCTAGCAGAGTGCTTGGCACATGGGATCCACTCGGCGAATACTTGCTGAATGAGTGAGTGACTCTGTAGCCTACCTAGCACAGTGCCTGAATACAGTATGCTCAGTCGGTGTCAGGCATCATTACTACCTACTAGGAAGATGTGGACCATGAAGGCTTTCAGTAGGTGAAACGAATGTGGCAAGGGCAGCCTTGATAGGTAAGAAAGATCCAGACAGAGCTGGAGGGTGGAATGTGTATGAAGCATTTGGGAGACAGTGAAGAGGCAGACTGGCGGAAGAGGGTCTGTGCTGTCAGTAAAGCTGGTCAGGGAGAAGGGAATGGTGACTGATGGTGGAGGCCCCTGGGCAGAGGGATGGGGATAGTTGCTGGTACAGGTGGGCCCAATGGGGAGAGGCCCAACAGCAGAGCCATGCAGCCAGGTCTCTAGTTATCGCTGGCAGAGAGAATCCCTTGCCAGCCAGGGCTCAGCAGGCAGAGCTGCAGGGAGAAAAAAAGCCAGATGCACCTGTGACCTGTGGATCAGGTAGGCTGCCATGGTTGTTATTTTGGGGCTCCAGGCCAGGTGCAGATTCAAAGGCTTGATTGAAGCCTTTTGGCAACTCTGGTCTCAGCAGGGTAAACATCATCTGTCTCCTGCCACCTGTGGCAACAATGCCAGGAAGGTACCCTGGGCAGGCCCAAAGGGACCCAGCTTTCTTGCTGCCCTCATGGAGTAAGAAATACCCCCCAGGAGAGGCCACTCCTTCCCTGCCCCACAGCTCCCTTTCCGAAGGGCTAAGGTGGTAATAAGGTACCTCCTGTCCAAGAGGCCCCCATAGTTCCGGCCCATGGAAGGCAGGGGTGGGGCATTGGGAGCCGTTGACAGCTGGGCCCAGCTAGGGGGAGGGGTCAGTTTGGGAGCAGGTGCAGATTTCGGGGAGGGCGGGGCCTGAAGGGAAGTAGGGATCTTGGTAAACTGCAAAAATTTCCCTCCCCATCCCCCATCCCCAGACACAGCTGGCTTCTCCAGGAACCTGATGACCTAGTTACAATGCTTAGAAATTGTTAGCTTAGCTTGCAGTTCAGGGCTGTGCCAGTCTCTCCTCTCTGAGTCTTCTTGGGTCCAAAAGGTACCCTGGCATTCCCCTGTGGGGCACCATGTGCAGGACACACACCACATCACATGTACAGGCTTCTTGTCCAAGAGCGGAAAGAACCAGTCATGCTTTTTCCCTTCTTCCCTGATGTGCCCCACCCCTCCCCAACCCAGGGAAGAGACTCCCCTGCCCCCATCCCCTCCTTCCTTCTGTCTCTCTTGTGGGGGGGTTGGTGGTGGCAAATGAAGGTCACAGACTTCTTCCCTGGAGGTTCAGCAGAGAGGGAGAGACTCCTGTTGCCCTAGGGATAGCTTGAGCTTACTTAACCTTTCCCTCTCTGTCTGATGTTCAGACCTGATAAAAGTGGGTGAGGAAGAATCTGTTAGGGGCTCTGGAGGTCCCAGCCCTCCCAGGAAGCAGCTGCTCTTGGTATTCTTGATGTTTGCCACTCCAGTGCCTCCCTGGGAGAAATTCCATCACTGTTCAGAGCCAGATACAAAATTTGACAAACCAGTGCTGAATCCTACTTGCTCTATAGTTATCCTTGGACAAATTACTTAATCTGTCTCAGCCTTAGTTTCCTCATCTGTTAAAAGACGAAAATAATGCGGTACTTTTCTTGAAAGACTCTTTTGATCATAAAAATTAGTGGTAAGATACATGGAACATTTATCATGGAGCCTGGCATATGTAATTACTCAGTATGACAGCTACTATTACAGCTGTTATTAGCAGATTGCCTTCACAGGTGATGAAGAAGCTGTGATCACTATCGGAGCTACACTCCAAGAGCAGACTTTTAGGCTGACAGAGTATATGGATATCCTTTGAACCAAGAACTTGGAGATTTTAAGACTCCTGAAGCTGGAGGCTGTAGCTCATAACCTTGTCCCCCACCTCCTCCACAAGGGCCCCAAATCATGCTGTACACAGTGAGGGTTTGGCCATTGTTGCTGGCTGGGCATTTGGTAATGGGGCATATTTTCTTTGGCACTTTCCCAAGTGCCTCCAGGAAGGCAGGGATCTCCTCCTCTGCTTTATTAACTGCTCTATCCCTAGATCCTGCCACAGAACCTGGAACATAGAAGACATTCAATCATTATTTGTTGACTGAGTGGAAGACTTAATGAGTTGAATATTTAAAGAGCGTAGGAGCATGCCTAGCATATAGTAGGTGCTTGACATGCATCTGAATGATTAAACAAGGTGCCGTGGGGACTCTGGAGTTTTCCAGGATGGCCCCACTCCTTGTTTGCTATGTGGCTGTAAGCCTATTGCCTCATCTGCTGAAGAAAGATAACACCCGCCTTGCCTCCCTCATGGGCTATCTGAGAGGCCCAAGGAGATGATAGATGAAAAAGCACTTTGAGAACTATAAATGTTTGGTCTTGTTGCTGCTCCTTGACTGAGGTCAAAACCCTGTGTCTTTCATTCTTTCATTCATTCTTTCACTCATTTGTTCATTCAACCAACAAGCACTTTTTGAGTGGAAGCAATATCCTAGCTCTCTCACTTGTCTAGCTTCATGAATTTGGACAGGTTACTTTACTTCTCTAAGCCTGAACATCTATAAAATGGAAATAATAATCATTTCACAGGATTGTTGGGAGAAAGACTAAGCAAGGTGCTCTGAGCTTATTGAAGGTGGCAACTGCATCTCATTCACTGCCATCAGCTACTCTTGTGCCTAGCACTTGGTGGCTGAGTGTTTAGTGTCCACGTTAATGAACATTCATAATGATGAACGGTGTATGTAAAGTGCCCCAGCACAGAGCCTGGTATGGAGTAAAAGCTGGGTCCTTTACCAAATGCTGGGTCTTTCCTTTTCCTCTCACTGTGAGGTTTAGTCATTCATTAATTCAGCCATTGGTTGCCTTCTGCAGTCTAATTACTCGGCAAGGCCAGATCTATGAGTAAGACTCAAATGGGAAGTAGAAATGACTATTAACTCCTCACCCTCGGATGTCCTCACCCACCTCTAGGCTCCACAGACTGCTGAGTGGGAGCTCTGACCGGCCAGAATCAGTGATGCTTAAATATAAAACTGGGAGGCACAGTGGGCCTCACCCCACACTCACCTCTAATTCAAAACAAGAACAACCACCCCTTGTTCTATCCACTCTCCGTCTGCTACTCAGTGAGAAAAGTTTCCCTTTGCTCACAGCACCCACATTCATATGGAACCCTAGGGGTTACCATATCAAGGAAGTCTCCAGGGAGTCACTCAGAAATGGCCCTTTGGGCAGGGTCCCCTGGGACTGGGTCCAGCAGCAGGTGCAGGCAAGAGGCCCCAGGCTGGTGGCTAAGTGATGAAACTGAGAGATGTGTAGAGCCAGACAAGAAGTCAGCCCAGAGGACACTGCCTGCCTGTCCATGCAGGTGTCCAGGCACCTGGGAGCAGTTTCTGGGTCTGATTTAGTGGTGGAAGGTAGGGTTCCAAGTTAGTAGACCACGCTTCAGTGAGGGGAACCCATAAGACTCCAGAGCAAAGCCTGCAGTTGGCACCCAGGTCAGTTTCCTTTGAGCCCTTCTCAGACCCCTTCAGGGTAAAAGAGGTGCTTCCTCTAGGCTCCACAGCACCTACTACTGGAAGATCTCCAGGAACAATGAAATAATAACCATAGCTCCCTTTACGGGGCCTCTGCTGTGTTTGGGGCACTGTGCTGTGAGCTTCTGAAGAGAATGGGATCATTTCATTATTGGAAGTATGGCCTCTGGAGTGGGACAGAGCTGAGTTTGAATTTGGCTCCATCACGTACCAGCCGTTTGATCTTGGGCTCATTCCTCCCCCTTTCTGAGCCTCCGTTCCCCTATCTCAAAAATGGAGATGGTAGTACCTGCCTTGTAGGGTTTTTGTAAGGATGAAATGAGATCATGCATGTCGAGCTTGGCACAGATGTTACAGTAATTTTAATAATAGCTAACATTTATAGAGCACTTACCCTTAAGTATTTCATATGTGTTAATTCATTGAATTCTCAAAACAGT
This sequence comes from Eubalaena glacialis, assembly GCF_028564815.1. NCBI lineage: Eukaryota > Metazoa > Chordata > Mammalia > Artiodactyla > Balaenidae > Eubalaena > Eubalaena glacialis. The sequence goes on from NC_083728.1 coordinate 27,739,946, forward strand.
ACCATTGAGGTAGGCATTCTTACTATAATTCTCATTTTACAGAGGAGAAGAGTGAAGCATAGGGAAGTTAAGGAGTTTGTACAAAGATCCTAGGTTGGTAAGTGGTAAAGTCGTGATTTGAACCTTAGTCTGGCTCCAAAGCCCACAGTGTTCTACTTGTGGTTAAAGAGGGCCTAGTAAATGTTGCTGCTGTTACTCTTATACCCAGCATTGTAGCTGTCTGTGGTTTTTGGTCTATCTGCTGACTTCTGAGCTCAGTGAAGGCAAGAAACCCATCTTAATCACCTTGTATCCCCAGAGACCAACATAGTACTCATAGTACTCATTAATATTTGCCTAATGGCTGAGAATATTCCCTCTCTTCATTAATCAGTCAGTAGCTCTTTATCGACCATTTCCTGTAGGCTAGATTTGAGCTAAATCCTGGGAGGAATGCAAAGTACAACTCTGCCTCTGTAAACAGAAGATTGGGTGTGGGGGGGTGGGTGGGGAGAGCATTCCAGAGCACTGTGTCATGGCAGAAACTTCCACACAGGAGGCAGAAACAATACAGGTGGCTTGGGGATGTTTTCCAAGCTGGGATTCCCACCCCTCCCTGATGGGGCCACTCCCTCCATCTCCTGCAGAACAAGGTGACACAGATTCCTTGCTTCTGCCCGGGGTAGAAACTGCTTCTCTTTGCTCTCTCTTTATTGAGGAGGATGCATCTTTCTTGCTCTGGCAGCCAGTTTGTGGGAGCCTAGAATAATGACAGGAGGAAAAGTCAGCTATTTGGAGCTAAGAAGGGACCTTAAAAAATCACTTCTGCCCCAACACTGCAGGCAGAGTGGTCTTTTGAAAACCAGTTCAGATCTTGGCACATTCTTTTTTTTTTTTTTTTTTAATTTATTTATTATTATTATTACTTTTGGCTGCATTGGTTCTTCATTGCTGCACGCGGGCTTTCTCTAGTTGCGGTGAGCGGGGGCTACTCTTTGTTGCGGTGCGCAGGCTTTTCATTGCAGCGGCTTCTCTTGTTGCAGAGCACGGGCTCTAGGTGCGCGGGCTTCAGTAGCTGTGGCACGTAGGCTCAGTACTTGTGGCTCACGGGCCTTAGAGCGCAGGCTCGGTAGTTGTGGCGCACGGGCTTAGTTGCTCCGCGGCATGTGGGATCTTCCTGGACCAGGGCTCGAACCCGTGTCCCCTGCATTGGCAGGCAGATTCTCAACCACTGCGCCACCAGGGAAGTCCCATTGGCACATTCTTGCTTACAACCCTCCACCCAATTGGAATAAAACCCAGTCCTTACCGAGGCCTCTAAGGCCTGCATGATCTGGTACTGGCTGCCTCTCCATCCTTCAGCACTCCCCCTTCCCTCTCTGCACTCATGGCTCAGGGGCTCCTGCTGTTCCTGGTTCCTGGCTCACTTGCCCCTGCCTGAGGGTCTGTGTAGTTGCTGTTCCCTCTGCCTGGAGTGCTCTGCCCCTGGTGTTTGCCTTGCTGGTTCTTTCAGTTGACTCAGCTCACAGGTCACCTCCTCTGAGAGGTTCTCTTTGACCTTTGGTCTAAAGTAGCCGAGGTACTTCTAAATCACCCTCTAGTCTTTTACTTTCTTTTTTTTTTTTTTAATTTTTATGTTTTATTTATTTATTTATTTATATTTTTGGCTGCGTTGGGTCTTCGTTACTGCACGTGGGCTTTCTCTATTTGCAGCAGGCGAGGGCTACTCTTTGTTGTGGTGCACGGGCTTCTCATTGCGGTGGCTTCTCTTGTTGTGGAGCATGGGCTCTAGGTGCACGGGCTCAGTAGCTGTGGTGCACGGGCTTAGTTGCTCCACGGCATGTGGGATCTTCCCAGACCAGGGCTTGAACCTGTGTCCCCTGCATTGGCAGGCGATTCTTAACCACTGTGCCACCAGGGTAGTTCCTAGTCTTTTACTTTCTTGTATTTTTGTCACAGCACCAACCTCTATCTGAAATTTTCTTTTTGTTTGTTTATTTGGTTTTTGTCACTCTTCTACTAGAATATAAGCCCCATGATTATAAGGACTTTAAGATGGCTCATCATTTTATCTCTAATACCTAAAACTGTTCCTTATAGTAAACATTCAGTGAATGATTTTGGAATGAATGATTGAACAAATGAATAAACCTAAGACGTTGTTTTTATTTTACACATGAGAAAACTGAGTCAACCCAGAGAAGCTAGTAAGAATTGTGAGTGTTCTTTCAACTTACCTTTTGAATGCTAAGTGCCATGTACTATACTTGGTGATTCACATGCATTATTTTTGTCACTTATCTTTGTTATAATGAATTGTTTGGGACATCATTTTTGTACACCATTGTAGCATTTAAAAGACCAACTCATATTTTATTGGAGCCAACTCATATTTTATTGGAGCCTCACTCTGTTTTATAAAGAGTTGGAGGCAACTTAGGAAAATTCATATGATCAAAAGGATAAAATAGCAGGGGGAGTCAAGGGAAAGGAAAATATGGATAAGAAGATGATAAGATGGATAAGCTTAGTTCACAGAAGCAGATAGCATGGAAGTCCAGTTGAACTGAGCAAAGTTTCTCTATCATTCTTTATGATTGATAAGTAAATTATGCCCAGATTCGTGAAAATGATGGAGTTTTAAAAATCCAGTCACACACATGACCTTGGGATTGTCCCAGACCGCATGTGATAGTCCAGGATTTGTTGGCTCCCTCGCTGCCTCATACCTGGGCTCCTGGGCTGAGGCAGCATGATGATCTTCCTCCTCCTTCACCAGAAGGGCCAGTGTAGCAGGAAGGAGCCTGGCCCACTCCCCAACCCTTTCGGGACCCAGCCAACTTTGTTTCAAAGAGAGCCTTTTGGGAGCTTCCCTCGTGGCACAGTGGTTAAGAATCCACCTGCCAATGCAGGGGACACAGGTTCGAGCCCTGGTCCAGGAAGATCCCACATGCCGCGGAGCAGCTAAGCCGGTGCACCACAACTACTGAGCCCGCACGCCTAGAGCCTGTGCCCCACAACAAGAGAAGCCACCTCAATGAGAAGTCTGCGCACCGCAACGAAGAGTAGCCCCCGCTCGCCGCAACTAGAGAAAGCCCACGTGCAGCAACAAAGACCCAATGCAGCCAAAAATAAATAAATAAATAAATAAACTAATTAAAATAAAAAAGAGAGAGAGCCTTTTTTCCAGATTTATTAATTGAGATATCACCATTTGAAGACCCAGTTCTATCCTTGAAATACTTCCAGTTGAATTAGAAAAGACATAATGCACATGAAAAGAGATCTTGTGAAAGCCAACAATAAATGCTAAATGCCAAATAAGAGCAGCACTTCACAGAAGAGGTGACTGTTTTGCTGGGACTTACCGCAGAGACAGGGAAAAGAAGAGCTGGTGCTCCATGTGAGCTAAGTTGTGCAGACTGGCATGGACTCTCAAGAAGAGACCCGTAGGAGTGGCAGGCCATTTTGGAGTGTGTGTGAAAGGGTCACTTATTAGGTGATAAAGCCAGAAGTGTCAGCTGGAGCCAGATTTGTGGGAGTCTCAAGTGCCAGGGAGAGAGTCCGAGGCCCTCCTCGGCAGTCCTGGTATCCCAATATATATATCCCATTGCCAGGTACAGATGCCCATCCTGACCACCTTCTGGTCCACTGATTCCCAGGTAGCAATGCCAGCATCTGGAATGAGAGCCAGGACCTAGAACTGACAGTGAGCAGAGGAGTAAGTGTAGGGTCCTTGTCAGTTTCGCCTGTGGCTATCCCAGGTGCATTCATTCATTTGTTGATTCAGCAGATGTTTATTGAGCACCACCGCATGCCAGGCCCTGTGCTAAGTGCTGGGGGTGCTGTGATGAACAAGACAGTCAAGGACACTGCTTTCATATATGTGAGCTGGGGAGGCAGCTAGCCTGAGAAACAAACAAATAAGATGATTTCGGATAGAGGGTTAAATAATTTAAAGAAAATGAAACTGAGTAATGCAGTATCTAGGGAACCAACTTTATACGAGGAGATCAAGAAGGCCTCTCTGAGGAGGTGACTTTTGACCCGAGAGTAGATTAAGGAGCAAGCCGGCCTGGGAAGATTTGAAGCAAAGATTTTGCAAACAGAAAAGCAAGGCAGATTGAACTTGGCTCATCCAGACTTTGGGCCCACGCAGATACTCGGCTCTGACACTGGTGGGCCCACTGTGGGCCTTGCTTTCCCTTTGTGTTATGGGTCTTTCACTCCTTCCTCCCAGGGATCCAAAGGGAGTAATGGCGACTACCACTTACTGAGCACCTTTCCCAAATCAGGCACTCTACATCCATTTTCTCGTTTATTCTCCCACCCAGCCTGTGTGATGAGTAGGCAATCGGCCCCAGTTTCTTTTCCATGAGGAAATTGAGATTGAGAGAGATGAAGTTCCATGCCCAGGGTCCTGCAGCTTGGACACAGTGGAACCTGGATTCAGACCCACATTGGTCTGGCTCCAAAAGCCAGGCTTCTTTCCAGTGCTCCACCCTCAAATAAGCGAAGCATTGTTAGTTCAGGACGTGCAGAAAGCTGCTGAGCAAAAGGAGAGTTAGGGCAGCATCTTGGAATGAGGGTCTTGAAGGACACCTGCTGTCCTCTCACCTGATAGGACTCTTTTTGCTCAACTTCAGGAGGATGCTCCCAGAGCCCGGGGTTACTATTGGCCTTTGCCAGAGGCATGTTCGGGTTTAGCCAGCTGAGTGTCCCCCAGTTTCCTGCTTTTACCATCTCAGCTGCTGGTCAGGAGGTTTAGGAAGGTGACATCATCTAGCTGAATCAGCTGCTGCTTCTAGACACATTAACGGGAACTGAAAGTCATTGCCCCTTCCTTCCCGCTCTGCAAGTCTCTTCAGAACAAGGCTGGGGTACAGACATTCCACCTGTCTGCAGGGTCTTAGCTGGAACAGTGCTCCCCACTTTTAAAGAGCTAGAAGGTGCATTTTCCTGGACAAAGGTGTCCTCAAGGCTTCTCAAGCTAAAAGGAACAGTGCCCTTGAGGGGTAGGATTCACAGGAGGGCCTCCATCCTTCTCCTCCACCTTCATTTATCCCTGTGACTTTGACGAGAATTCCGGACCCTTCTCATCTCCTTTGCCCAAGTCCAAGGCTCAGGTCCAGCACTGTAGGATGGGCAAACACATGTTATTTGTGGACTTTGACCTTAAGGCATGTAGAGTCGGGTCAAGGGGACAAAAAGACAGCTTATATTTTAGAGCAGAGCATCCACCACACTATGATCTATTGGATATCCTCCCTTGACCCAATGACTGAAAAGGAAAAAAATAAAGAAAAAGAAAAGTAGTAAGATGGCTCAGGGCCAGGCGACTAGGACAGTAGACAGCTTACTTGCTCTGTGACTTTGCCTCTCTCAGGTTCACTGTTTTCATGTGTAAAATGGAAGTCACCCAGGTATGTGGCTCCTTTGATCATTGGAATATTACGCAGCACACGTACAGCATTCAGCAGTGCACGCAGCACCCAGGGAGTACTCAGTGAATGGTAGCCCTGTAGATAGGTTCTCAAAAGAAGGCCATTGAGTAAGGGGAACAGGGCTTTGGAGTCTGGATAGGCTGTGGATGGATGCTGGCTGGAAGCAGCCTATTCAGATGAGAAGAGGACAGACTTTGGATGCTGACAGTCTGCTGTGGAGTCTTGACAGGTGACTTTACCTCTTAGAGCCTCCGTTTTCTTCTCTGTAAAACTTGGGTACTGCTAGAACCTGCTTCACAGGACTGTTGAGGGGGTTAGTGAGGTGCTATCTTGATAATGGAAACTGCTGAGGGAGTCCCCAGCATGTGCTGTTGTTGTTTCTCATTTGGCAGGGGAACTAGCCTGGTTAATGGCTGGAAGTGGGGGGACTTCCCTGGTGGTCCAGTGGTTAAGAATCTGCCTTCCAATGAAGGGCACGCGGGTTTGATCCCTGGTCGGGGAACTAAGATCCCACATGCTGCGGGGCAGCTAAGCCTGCTCACCACAACTACTGAGCCCGCACGCCGCAACGAAAGATCCCGCATGCCATGCCACAACTAAGATGCAGCGCAGCCAAAATTTTAAAAATTAAAAAAAAAAAAAAAACAAAAAAAGTAGAAGTGGGATGTGAGAGGGCAGAGCTATTTTTTTTTTAAACATCTTTATTGGAGTATAATTGCTTTACAATGTTGTGTTAGTTTCTGCTGTATAACAAAGTGAATCAGCTATACATATACATATATCCCCATATCCCCTCCCTCTTGCATCTCCTTCCCACCCTCCCTATCCCACCCCTCTGGGTCGTCACAAAGCACCGAGCTGATCGCCCCGTGCTATGCAGCTGCTTCCCACTAGCTATCTATTTTACATTTGGTAGTGTATATATGTCATTGCCACTCTCTCACTTCGTCCCAGCTTACCCTTTCCCCTCCCCGTGTCCTCAAGTGCATTCTCTACATCTGCGTTTTTATTTCTGTCCTGCCCCTAGGTTCTTCAGAACCATTTTTCTTTTTTAGATTCCATATATATGTGTTAGCATACGGTATTTGTTTTTCTCTTTCTGACTTACTTCACTCTGTATGACAGACTCTAGGTCCATCCACCTCACTACAAATAACTCAATTTCGTTTCTTTTTATGGCTGAGTAATATTCCATTGTATATATGTGCCACATCTTCTTTATCCATTCATCTGTCGATGGACACTTAGGTTGCTTCCATGTCCTGGCTATTGTAAATAGTGCTGCAATGAACATTGTGGTACATGACTCTTTTTGAATTATGGTTTTCTCAGGGTATATGCCCAGTAGTGGGATTGCTGGGTCGTATGGTAGTTCTATTTTTAGTTTTTTAAGGAACCTCCATACTGTTCTCCATAGTGGCTGTATCAATTTACATTCCCACCAACAGTGCAAGAGGGTTCCCTTTTCTCCACACCCTCTCCAGCATTTATCGTTTTTAGATTTTTTGATGATGGCCATTCTGACCAGTGTGAGGTGATACCTCATTGTAGTTTTGATCTGCATTTCTCTGATGATTAGTGATGTTGAGCATTCTTTCATGTGTTTGTTGGCTATCTGTATATCTTCTTTGGAGAAATGTCTTTTTAGGTCTTCTGCCCAATTTTGGATTAGGTTGTTTGTTTTTTTGATATTGAGCTGCATGAGCTGCTTATATATTTTGGAGATTAATCCTTTGTCAGTTGCTTCGTTTGCAAATATTTTCTCCCATTCCGAGGGTTGTCTTTTTTTTTTTTAATTAATTAATTTATTTATTTATTTTTGGCTGTGTTGGGTCTTCGTTTCTGTGCGAGGGCTTTCTCTAGTTGGGGCAAGCGGGGGCCACTCTTCATCGCGGTGCACGGGCCTCTCACTATTGAGGCTTCTCTTGTTGCGGAGCACAGGCTCCAGACGCGCAGGCTCAGTAGTTGTGGCTCATGGGCCTAATTGCTCCACGGCATGTGGGATCTTCCCAGACCAGGGCTCGAACCCGTGTCCCCTGCATTGGCAGGCAGATTCTCAACCACTGCGCCACCAGGGAAGCTCCCGAGGGTTGTCTTTTAGTCTTGTTTATGGTTTCCTTTGCTGTGCAAAAGCTTTTAAGTTTCATTAAGTCCCATTTGTTTATTTTTGTTCTTATTTCCATTTCTCTGGGAGGTGGGTCAAAAAGGATCTTGCTGTGATTTATGTCATAGTGTTCTGCCTATGTTTTCCTCTAAGAGTTTGATAGTGTCTGGCCTTACATTTAGGTCTTTAATCCATTTTGAGTTTATTTTTGTGTACGGTGTTAGGGAATGTTCTAATTTCATTCTCTTACATGTAGCTGTCCAGTTTTCCCAGGACCACTTATTGAAGAGGCTGTCTTTTCTCCACTGTATATTCTTACCTCCTTTATCAAAGATAAGGTGGCCATATGTGCGTGGGTTTATCTCTGGGCTTTCAATCCTGTTCCATTGATCTATATTTCTGTTTTTGTGCCAGTACCATATTGTCTTGATTACTGTAGCTTTGTAGTATAGTCTGAAGTCAGGGTGCCTGATTCCTCCAGCTCCGTTTTTCTTTCTCAAGATTGCTTTGGCTGAGGGCAGAACTATTGCTCATTCCCTCTCTAACCTGGACAACTCTACAGCCACCTTCGTGCTTCTGCCCTTGCACACCGCCCCCCCCTCCCCCCACCAATCTGTTAGCCACATAGCAACCAGTGATTCTTGTAAAGTAGAGGTCAGATCCTGTCATTCTTCAGTTCAGAACCCTCCAGTGACTCTTCATTCATGAGAGTAAAAACCAACGTGTATACAGTACAGGGACGGTCCCCTAGAAATAGGTGCCCTAGGCTCGTTCCTAATCAGAAGCAACCCTGTTCCAGCACCTTTGTCCCTGTGTGTGTGTGCATGTGTACAGGCACAAGTAGATGACACAGTGGTAATGCTATACACCCAGGACATTTCATAATAGGGAAGGATGTTGACCACTGCTTTGGGGTACAAAAGGTCATCTGGGCTGAGAAAGCTAAGGGCACTCAGGCAGGTCTTCCTCCCTTCTGAATCTGAGTCATTTCCTGAGAGATGTTGGTCATTCATTCACTTGTTCATGAACAAATAGTTATTGAGTACCTGCCATGTGTTAGACACTGAGCTATAGGTTGGGCATACAGTGTAAACAAACCAGAGTCCCTGTATTCATTATATGAGCAAAGGTGGGAGCAGGAGACCAGTAAGAAGCTGGGCAGGTGATGATGGTGGTTTGTACGAGGGTGGAGATGTGGCCAAAGTGGTGAGCAGTGGTCAGAGCGTAGATATAATTTGAAGGTCAGGGCCACTGGATCTGCTAATGATTGGATAAGGGGTATGTGAGAGAAAAAGGAGTCCAGGTTTTTGGCCTGAGCAACAGGAAGGAGCTTGCTGCCGTTTAATGAGAAGGGGAAGACGTCACGGCCAGTAGTTTCCTGCGAGGGCTCCTGCATGCAAGTCCTAGTTTGTTCGCTCTTTGACTTTTGGGCAAGTGTTTAAGTATACCAAGCCTAGGTCTCCTCGAATGTAAACCTGCTCTCTAGACCATAGGCAGTCTGGTGCTGTGAAAACTAAATGGGGGTAATTTGTGTGAAGGACTTTTAGGACAGTGCCTGGCATATAGTAGGTATCTGATCATTACTATTGTGGAAGACAGGGAAGCCCAAGACCAAGCAGGCATCAGCTCCCACCCCACCTCCACCACCCTCTCAAGGAGGCTGCTCAGACACCATCTGTCCAGCAGAGAAAAGCTGTAGGGAGACAGCTTTTGGGGGGCATTAGATAGATGAGCCCTTCCCAAGAAACCTAATCTCATCCTCAGCAGGTGCTAATCCCAGCAGCCTCCCTTGGTATCTGAGCCCAGCCCACCCAGTTCCTTCCCCGCCTCCACGCTGAGTCCCAGACCCTCTTCCCCCTTCTCACCATCTCTAAGCTGCCACCAGCGCACTTTCTTACCAGATGGAGGGGCTCCTAAAGGAGGAGGCTGCCATCCATCTGACTGGGCCCAGTCCCTTACATGTGCAGGTCATCAGGGGCTTCAGGTGCCACCTGTCCAGAGGGCCCTGCCCCCACAGGTGCCAGTTCCTGGGCGTGGTGCTTGATCCAGGCAGATCTAGGCTGGAGCCAGCTGGAGCCAGAGACTCCCACTGTGCCCCAGCTGTTGCCTGCCCTCCCACCCACAGGCTGAGAAACAGGCTTAACTCTTTGGACACCACACATGTAGCCAGAGTTAGTGGTTGCAGTTCTGGCTCCAAGTATGCACTGTTCCAGTAGTATACCTTTTTTTTTTTTTTTAAGAAATGTATCATAAATACAACAGAATATCTTATGCGTATGTAAAGTTTCAAGAATAGGAAAATGATCACCTGTAAACTCATAACCCAGTTTATGAATACCTTAGAGCCCCCTGTGTGTCCCCTCCAATTACAGCCACACCCTACCCATGCTCCTGAGATTTGTGTCTGTCATTCCCTTGCCTTTAAAAAAAAGTTTTAGTGTGTGTGTGTGTGTGTGTGTGTGTGTGTGTGTGTATGCTTCTGCATGCTTTTAAATTTCATTTAAATATCATACTGTGTGTATTCATCTGCAGTTTTCTTTTTTCATTGAACATTGTGAGATCCCTTGATGTTATGTGTATAGTTGTAGTTCATTCATTTCCATATCCCTCTGTATGATTATGTCTCAGATTATGTATCCATTCTACTGTCAGTGATTATTTGGGTTGTTCCCTTGCTTTTGCTATTTCAAACAATGTGGTTTTGAACATTGTGTGTGTGTCTCCCTCGCATGCACACGTTCAAGAGTCTCTCCTGGGCAGTGGTTCGGAGACTTCAGCTGCTTATCAGAATCACCTGGAGGGCTTGTTAAACCACAGATTGCTGGGCTCCACCACCACAGTGTTTGATTCTGTATGTCTGGGGTTGGGGCCCTGAGAATTTGCATTTCTAACAAGTTCCCAGGTGATACCGCTACTGCGGGTCCAGGAACCACACTGTGGGAAACATTGCTGTAGGGTATATACTCAGGAGTGGAATTGCTTGATGGAAGGTAATGCCCAAATGTTTCTCTATGTGTTTGTAAGAATTTATGCTGGAAACAGCAGCATATGAATTTCCATTGCTTCACATCTTAATACTTGATATGGTCAGACTTTAAAACTTTTATATAGCTGGTGGGTGTGAGATGGTATCTTGGGGTTTTAATTTACATTTCTCAACAGAGTTGAGAATTTTTCCTTACATCTACTGACCATGTTTCTTCTTTTGTAAAATACCTGTAGAAGTCTTTGCTCTGTTTTCTTTTCATATGCCTTTTTCTTATGGATTTGTAGAAATTCTTTATATATTCTGAATACTAATCTTTTTTATATATAAATTTATTTATTTATTTATTTTTGGCTGCGTTGGGTCTTCGTTGCTGCACGTGGGCTTTCCCTAGTTGCGGCAAGCAGGGGCTACACTTTGTTGCGGTGTGCGGGCATCTCATTGTGGTGGCTTCTCTTGTTGCGGAGCATGGGCTCTAGGCATGCGGGCTTCAGTAGTTGTGGCGCATGGGCTCAGTAGTTGTGGCGCACGGGCTTAGTTGCTCAGCGGCATGTGGGATCTTCCCAGACCAAGGATCGAACCCGTATCCCCTGCATTGGCAGGCGGATTCTTAACTACTGCACCACCAGGGAAGTCCGTATTCTGAATACTAATCTTTTGTCTGCATGTGTTATGAATATAGGCTCGCAGTTTGCCTTTTCACTTTATATATGATGTCTTCTGATGGCTAGAATTTCTTAATTTTAATGTAGTTGAATCTTTTCTTCCATGATTTACACCCTTTATGTTATGTTGAAGAAATACTTCCTTAATCTGTAGTCCTAAAGACATTTGTCTATATTTTCTTCTAAAAGTTTTAAAGTTTTGCCTCTCACGTTTAAGTTCTTAATAGATCTGGAATTGACTCTCGTGTCATCTTAGTATTTTTGTTGGTGGAATACCTTTATTTCGATAGGTTTTAAACATCTACAGATCTGAATTATTTATAACTTGAGTTGTACCTAGAGCTTATTATATACACTGCATTAATATTTCATATTGAACACAGGTGCCCTCTTTGGGAAAGAGTTTTGATCACATTTAAAACCCTTCCAGGACTTTTGTTGGATTTTTCAAATTTAGATATGATAATGGTATTGTGATTATGGATTTTTTTTTCTCTTTTAGAAATACATGCTAAACTATGTCTAGAATTTGCTTCAGAATAATAGAGGTGAGGGAGAGTTGAAACACATGAAATCAGATTGATACTGAGTTGATAATTGTTGAAGCTGAGTGATGGTGGCTCATTTTATCATTCTGTCTACCTTTGTACATGTTTAAATATTCTCATAATAAAAAGTTAAAAATATCCAAGGACTATTTCCAGGGTTACTTATGAGGTAAAGCATCTTTTCTTATATTTTATTAGCCAGGTATATATCTTACAGAGCCAGCTGGGTCTCCATCTACTTCCAGGAGTCCCTGATAGAGTGTTTTTAGCATGCAGGCAGATTGTTAAGGAAAACAGGAGGAGAAGGAGTAGTAGGGGCCTTAGAGGAAGAAAGGTGGGGTTTCCCTGGTGGCGCAGTGGTTTAGAATCCGCCTGCCAATGCAAGGGACACGGGTTCAAGCCCTGGTCCGGGAAGATCCCACATGCCGCGGAGCAACTAAGCCACCCGCGTGCCACAACTACTGAGCCCATGTGCCACAACTACTGAGCCCGCGTGCCACAACTGCTGAAGCCCGCATGCCTAGAGCCCGTGCTCCACAACAAGAGAAGCCACCGCAATGAGAAGCCCATGCACTGCAACGAAGAGTAGCCCCCGCTCACTCACTGCAACTAGAGAAAGCCCCTGTGCAGCAACGAAGACCCAACGCAACCAAAAATAAATAAATAAAATTAAAAAAAAAAAGACCCAATGCCTTCTTTAAAAAAGAAAGAAAGAAAGAAAGAAAGGTGGGAAGAGGGCTCCCTCCAGGACTAGGTTCCCTCCTTTCCCTTTTTTCTTCTGAGACTATCAGGGATAATTTTTACTTTAACCAGAACCTTCTTTCCCTGTTATTCTACCTGGACAGACTTAACCCAGAGGATAGAGGGACCTCATCATGGATCCTGGTCCTCTCCTAGGGCCAAAGGATCAGAGATGTTGGCAACCCTAGTGCAGTTGGTCACACAGCAGTGGTGTTATTTTGCTGTCACAGGATGCAAATACCAGAGTCGTCTTTTTTTTCTGATAGTGTGATAACTGGCCAAAGGGTCTGTCTTTGGGGAGTCCCAGCTGCTTCTCGTGGGAGAATTAATTTCTCTCTCTCTCTTCTCTCCTCTCTCAAACCACCCCCCCTTTAACTTTTTATTAGTTTTCTTGGAATAGATAATATATTCATGGGGTTCAAATTTTGAAAGGAATAAATGTCTCCCTCCCACTTTTTTCTCCTAGCCACCCAGTTCCCTTCCTGGGAGAATGGACTCTGTAGACATAAGCAAACACATATGTTTCCCCTGGTTTTTATACAAATGGTTGTGTGCTATAAATACTATTTGGTACCTTGATTTTCTCACTTAACAGTGTCTCTTAGAGATCACTCTGTATCAGTCCATCAAGAGCTTTCTCATTCTTAATAGCTACAGAGTATTCCATACATGGTACCGTCCTCTACTTTATTTAACCAGTTTCCAGTGGTAAACACTTTTTTGCAGTCTTTTGCCATTAGGATACTCAATGAAGAGCCCGATATATTTGTCATTTGGCCCATGTATGACTACAGGGTTTCTGTGGAGGATAAATCCCTAGATGTGGAATTGCAGGGTCAAAGGGCATGTGCACTTGTGATTTTGATAGATATCACCAACCTGGGCTGGTAGCAGCAGTGCCAATTTACAGGAGCATCTTTCCTCCCTGCACCCCTTCCACTGGGCAGGGTTTGATTCAGCACATTTATTGAGTGCTTTCCAGTGCCAGGCTCTGGATACAAAGATAACACTTTCATGTATCAAGTGAAATTGTTACCGTGTGCCAGACAAAAGCACATTATCTGGTAATACAGCCACCCAAGGAGGAAGGTTTTTAGATGAGAAAATTGAAGCTCAGGAAGGTTAAATAGTGTGCTGTGGTCACTCACCCAAGCTAGTAAGTTGCGGAGCTGGGATTTAAACCCAGGTTTGAATCCTCTAACACCTGTGCTCTGTGCTCTTAAAGAACACCCTGGCTGCCTCTTGGAAGGAGTAACACATGGTCTTAGAGTCTAACACAGATGAGGAATCAGACTCACAGTAACTGGCCAAAAGAACACATAGCCAGGAAGCTATGGAGTCCCCAGTGGGGACCCACGTATGTCTGATCTGAGGCCTCTGGTCTGTACTGAGCTGCCTCCCTTCCTTCTATAGAAAGAGTTTCCAAATCTAATCAGGATTCTGTCAAGAGAACTTTCTCCATCCAGAGCTATAGAGAGCCATAAGTCGTACTGCTTCTTGGTGTGCAATCTATTGGCCGTCAGAGGGGCCCATAGAAATAACCCCATTTATTAAGTACCTGTTATGTGCAAGGTGCTGTAAGGTGCACTATGTCGTATTTTTAACCCTCACAATAATCCTGCTTGGGAAACATATTATTGTCCCCATTGTCCAGATTAGTGAACTGAGAGTAAGACAGGTCAAATGCTAATAAGGACAGAATCCAAATACAATCTGTTAGACTCAGACACACTCACTCACTCCCTCTGGTGTCCATGGATTTCCCTTGGCTCTCTCTGCCTCTTCCACTTTTCTATATTGCTTGGTGCCCTCTCCAGATGGTGAATCTGGCTTCTCCACCTCACACTGACTGCTTTAGAGGAGAGGGCCTATAGCTTCCATTTACCTCATACTCCCCACCCCTGTCCCCACTATTCAGCACAGGGTAGCAAAGAGTGTGCTGCAGTGTGATGCCCGGGGATTGGTTGGTGATCATTGGCAATGGCCCCCACTGATATTGCCTCAGAAAGAACCCATCTCCCAATGGTATAACAGGTGCTCTTTGCATACCTGTCATGTGCTCACTGCTCCCATGGGAGAGAAGAGACGTATAAAGTACGGGCCCAGCTCTCAACAACTTAGGTCATGAGACTGCAAGTACCAAAGTCAATGGAAACGACTACAGGATTAGAAGAGTTCAGAGGAGGGAGGAAGCGTAACATAATTAGAATCGTAGCAAACATTTATTGAGCACTATGGGGTAGGTCTTATGCCCATTTTATAAACAAGGACCCTGAGACTCAGAGTTTAAGTGATCAGCCCAGAGTACACCGCAAATAAGTGTCAGATTTAGGACTCTGAGCCCCTCCACGGCCTCTTAGGGAGAGCACTGTGGGCTCTATGCTGGGTGGCCTGGAGACATTGACTAAGGTTTGTCCAGTGCTGCTTTGTGTTCATATATTATCTCATTGAGCCTCTGTTTATGCCAGGAGGTGTAGAGGAGGTCTTCCTCTTACCATGGAAGCTACTGAGGTCTTGACTCCAAATCCCAAGTCCTTTCCATCATCCGTGCCACCTCCACATTTCTGTAGCAGGAGAACACAGGCTCTGCGATCAGACAGAAGGGGGTTAGAAGGGGATTCTAACCCCTGTCCTCCATTTTGTGTCTCTAGGATCTTAAGATTTGCAGGTTGAGGCAATTGCAGGTGAAGAACATGCCCTTTGGGAGGCAGGCACACTCTAAGGGGTGAATGACATAAGGGAGGCATAATAATGCCAAAGTTCCTATAGTGCTTTTTTCAACGAACTTTCAAGTCTTTGGTTTACATGTGAAGAAAGTAATGTGCCCCCAGAGGTAAAGTGACTTGCCCAAGACCACACAGTGAGTTAATAAACAGCAACACTGGGATTAGAACTCGGGTCTCTTGTCACCTAAGAGAGTTTACTTTTTCCCTATACAATACTGCTCCCCCGCAGGGGGACGGGGGTGCTGGAGGAAGGCCTAGGGATGGGATCATAGCAGTTTGGAGTTGGAGAGAGAGCCTTAGAGATGCTCTGGTCCATCCTCCACACTTGACAGATGAGAAGAGTGAGGCCAGGGTGATAACTGACATGTCCAGAGCCAGACATGTCTCTCTCTGTCACCACAGAGCAGTAGTAAACCCAGCGTCCTGACACTAAGGTCCCAGGTCCTTTTCATACTACCTTGCAAAACTGGATTCCAAATTGCTTTTTTTCTATGCAAATCTAAACCTCACTCCAAATGCCAGCAGTTTACAATTAGAACAGCTGTTTAGTTTGGGGAGTTTTTTCCCAAATAGAATCTCATTCTCATTTTCTCTCTCTCTCTCAATTCTTATTAAGGATGATATACTAGAAGGGGGAGCAGGGGGAAGTTCAGTGGAAGACCTTGGTAGAAAAAAGGTAAAAATTTGATAGATTCTCTGAAATCTAGGGAGGTCCTCAAAGCCAGGAAATAATTTAGAGGCCAGCCCCCAGCCTATCTCAGCCAGCTCACCACTGGTCCCGCCCAACTCACAATAGGCCTTCAGAAGACCCAGGCTTCCCTTTGGCAGCTGCATCTGGTGAACACCAACGGAAATCCCTGGTATTTTTCTTTGCATGCGACCAACCGTGGAGATGTAGGTCAGGCATTGCTGGCCTGGCAGTTAGAACAGCTCTATCTCTACCCCCTGCACCTGCAGCCATGTTTGCTAAGCCCTGTGGGGATGGGAAAAGGATGTTCCCCTCCAAACAGGGATCAAATCCTCAAGGGCCCATGTAGGCGGAGCTGGCTGGGACTTAGGAGGGTGCTGGAAGAGACCATTTGGAATGTGGGGACTAGGAGGGTGTCTCTGTCTCTTTCCCCCTTAATGTCTAATGCCTGCTGTGGTTAGTAGTAGCAGGGTTGGTGGTCCTCTGCTCAGCACAGCTTAGCATCATCATCACTGATGGAGGAGGCTGGGAAGGTCTCAGCTTCACCCTGGGCTCAGCTGGGCCCCTAGGCCTGCACCTGAACCCCCATGCCTGTCTGGTGTTTACGGGATTGAAGCTGCCACCCTTTGGGACCCAGCCTGTTTTCATTTCTGCTCTCAGCTATCTGGTCTCCGCAGACCTCACCTACAGGTTTATGCATGCCCGTCCCCCACGATGCAGCCCCACGAGGCTCCTCCTGCCTGGCATACTCCTCTTTGGCCTTTGTTCTCTTCAGCAGAGCTGCCAGTTCTGTGCCTGGCCAAGGGGAGAGCTTTCTTGTCCCCTCAGATAAGCTCTGTTGGTCCATCCTAGCTGTACCGTCCCAAGATTCAATCTCTCTGCCTGCACTCTGGGGGGCGGGGCTGTGGTTCCAAGGCAGGGAAGGGGCACCTGTGTGGCTGCTCTGGACCGGCCTCTAATGGGCTGGTTGATTTTGTCCTGAGCTTTCTCCTGCCCTAGACTTCATGTATCTCCTTTGTAAAGATGTGGGACCAAGATCAGTACCTGTACCATTGATCTTTACGGTAACTTATAGTTGATATTCAGATAAACATTTAAGATTTTTAATAGTGTTTTTATTTTATGTTGATTTCCATCTGTGGCAAATGATACTGGTTTTCTATTTATAGTAGTGTTCATAATAATATAAGTTGCCTTTTCATTCCATTTATTCATTTAGCAAATACTTACTGAGTGTCTGCTCTGTGCCAAGCACCATTCTAGCTACTGGGGATATCTGCCTTCATGGAGTTTACATTCTAAAAAGACAGGGAATGATGGTGGGGGTGGAGGGTGGCTAGGTATCTTTTGGTATTTGTTTGTTTTAATAAAGAGTGATTGGGAAAGGCTTCTCTGAGGAGGAGCCACGTGAGGAGAGATCTGCATGACCTGAAGGAGTAAACCATGTAACAATCTGTGGTAAGGACATTCTAGACAGAGGGTACAGGTACAGAGACCCCAAGGTGAGAAGGGTGTTCTTGGCATGTTTGAGGAAGAGCAGAGGAGACCAGGGTGGCTAGAACAGAGTGAGCAGAGGAGAGAGTGGTAGAAGACAGAGGTTTGTGTGAGCCGTGGTGAGACACTGTGGCTCTTCCTCTGGGTGAGATGGGAAGGCGGGGGAGTGTTTTGACCAGACAGGCTCGGGTCCAACTGCTTTTATTTATTTATTTTTATTTATTTATTTTTAAATTATTTATTTATTTATTTTTGGCTGCGTTGGGTCTTCGTTGCTACGTGCGGATTTTCTCTAGTTGCAGTGAGCGGGGGCTATTCTTTGTTGCAGCGCGCAGGCTTCTCATTGCGGTGGCTTCTCTTGTTGTGGAGCACGGGCTCTAGGCACGTGGGCTTCAGTAGTTGTGGTACGTGGGCTCAGTAGTTGTGGCTTGCGGGCTCTAGAGTACAGGCTCAGTAGTTGTGGTGCACGGGCTTATTTGCTCTGCGGCCTGTGGGATCTTCCCGGACCAGGGCTCGAACCCGTGTCCCCTGCATTGGCAGGTGGATTCTTAACCACTGTGCCACCAGGGAAGCCCTAATTTTTTTTTAATTTTTATTTTTTGACCACGCTGTGTGGCACGCGGGATCCTAGTTCCCCGACCAGGGATCGAACCTGTGCTCCCTGCACTGGGAGCACAGAGTCTTAACCACCAGACCACCAGGGGAAGTCCCCCGACTGCTTTTAGAAGGACCCTTCTGGCTGCTGTGTGAGGGACCAGAGAGGGAAGTAAGAAGCTGAGAGATCAGTAAGGAGGGTGTTATAACAATACAGGCAGAAGATGATGTTGGCTTGGACGTGGGGGTGGTGAGAAGTGGTGGGATTTTGGATAAATTCTGAGTATGTATCCAGAGGAATTTGCTGACAGATCAGAGCTAGAGAGGACTTAAGGATCTTGACTCCAAGGTGTTCCAGGCTTCAGTACCTGGACGGATGAAGCTGCTACCATTCAGTAAAAGGGGGAAAGATGCAGAAAGAACAAGTTGGGGGATTGGTTAAGAATTTTCAATACATTTAAGTGTTTAAAAAGTGAGTCAATTGATAGAAAAATGTTAATAATAATCATGACACATGGGTAAGGCCAAAACAGTGACAGCTAAAATTGTGCATAGAGTGGGCCAGATGTGTCTGTGCTTCCTTCCAGTTCTAAAATTCTGCTTTGGTGATTTCAGACCTCTAAGTCTCCCATTCATGAAGAATGGGAACTTGACACTCAGCCTAGAATGTAATGGATGCAGAAGGAATGACAGGAGAGGAATCCCTTAGGCTAGGCTTACCTGTTGTTAATTTGGAAGGACTTGGAAAGCTCTTGCACACATCCTGGCCTCCTAGCATTGCCTCATTTACTCACTCACTGAGCACTTTCTGCCTAGCAGGCCCTGGACACACACAGCACAGCTCTAATGCCCCTTCCCTCCCCATAGAAATCAAGCTATCCCCACCCCTACCCTGGGCCTGGCTACTCCATGATCCTGCACATGGCTGGAGGTCAGGTGAGCAAATGGCTTTGATAGCAGAAATGGTTTTGTCTCTTTCTTCATCCCACAGGGTTCCCATAGTTATCAAGCTGGAAAAAAATCCCCTGCCTTTTGTAGATGAGAAACAAGGCCAGAGAAGAAAGCAACTCCCATAGTCCACATCCAATCCATTAGCAAATCCTTTCAGCTCTACTTTTTTAAAAAATTTATTTATTTATTTAATTTTGGCTGCGTTGGGTCTGCGTTGCTGCACGCAGGCTTTCTCTAGTTGTGGTGAGTGGGGGCTACTCTTCGTTGTGGTGCGCAGGCTTCTTATTGCAGTGGCTTCTCTTGTTGCGGAGCATGGGCTCTAGGCGTGCGGGCTTCAGTAGTTGTGGCGCAAGGGCTCAGTAGTTGTGGCTCACGGGCTCTAGAGCGCAGGCTCAGTAGTTGTGGTGCACGGGCTTAGTTGCTCCGCGGCATGTGGGATCTTCCCGGACCAGGGCTTGAACCTGTGTCCCCTGCATTGGCAGGTGGATTCTTAACCACTGCGCCACCAGGGAAGTCCTCGGCTCTACTTTTAAAAATAAATTCTGAATCTGACTGCTTCTCTCCAGCTTCCCTGGCACCATCCTGGTTAAGCCACCCTCATGTTTTTCCCAGATGACTGCATCAGCTCCTCACCAGACCTCTTGCTTCCACCCTTACCCCTGGAGATCTCCACCCAGCAACCAGAGGGAGTCTGTTAAAATCAAAGTCAGATCATGTCCCTCTCCTGCTCAGAACCCTGCAGTGTTCCCATGTCACTCGAAGGACAGGCTCAAGTCTTTAAATGGCCTTACAGGCCCTGCACAATCTGGCCCTTGGCTACTTCCAGACCCCACGCTATCATTCTCCCCTCATTCACTCAGCTTCAGCCACACTGACGTCTTTCCTGTTCCTGGAGTACCCCAGGTGTGTTCCTGCCTCAGGGCCTGGCACTTGCTCTTCCCTCTGCCTTTCCTCAGATCCTTGCAGTGCCGGTTCCTCATTTCATTCAGGGCTCTGATCAGATGTCACCTCCTAAAGAAGCTTTCCCTGACCAGGGTTTTAATTCTGCCCTCTTCCATGTTTCTCGCTAACCCCTTTCTCTCATTTAGTTTTCTCTTTAACACTTATCACCATCTGACATTTGTTTGTTGCCTGTCTCTTCCCGTTAAATGATAAACTTATGCAGGTAGGAATTTTCTTCTAATTTAGTCACTGCTTTATCCCCAGCACTTAACATGGTGCCTGGCATTTAGTGGGCTCTTAATAAAGATTTATGGAATGAATGAGTGTCCAGAGCTAAGCAGGGAATCCTCCTACAACCCCACAGGTCAGCCCACAAAGGGGTCATGGTCTGTCTTTAAAAACTCAGCTAACAGCTCCACCAAAGCTTTTTGGCATGGCTTTTGTTTCCAAGATAATGACCAGGTGGAGGGAGGGACTCTGCAAGGACTGACCTTGCAGGGGCTGAGTTGGGGGGCAGTGGGGAAGCACAGAGCAGCCATCCGCATACCTCTGTCCTTCCCACCCCCAAGGCACCCCGGGGGGGAACCAAGAGACATGCCTCTGCCCTGTCCTCAAAGTCATCTCTGATGCAAGGCCCAAGATCCTCAGTAAGTAGTGGGCAGTGGGTGGGTGAAAGGGGAAGGAAGGAAGAGCTTAGTCACATCCTTCTGCATCTGTCCTATTGCGCTGGCAGATCTAACGAGCTGTGGAGTCAGACACCCTCACTTGGTAACCAGAGATCTCAGGCAGAGTCTCCTCACCTCTCTGAGCCTTAGTTTCCTCGTTGGTAAAATGGGGACAACACCTACTTGGAAGATTTTGAGAATTCAAGCAGAGGCTGAGTCAGTATGAGCTGTTTTGGGGGTTTTTTTGGTTGTTTTGGGAGGGTTTTTTTGTTTGTTTGTAGCTATAAATAATGAGAATACCACATGAGAAGCACAAATGGAGCCATTCATTTTTAGCTATAAAAAAATAACAGCTAACATTTATTGAGCACTTTCCATGGACCATTTAATTCTTGCTGCTAAGCCTGTGATGTAAGGACAGTGTTCTCACTTTGTAGACAGGCCCCTGGGCTTGGAAAGGAAAGGTAAAGTCTTGCCCCAGGTCCCACAAGTAGGCAGTCACAGAGCTGGGCTTGGAACCCGCACTTTTGTGCTCCAGGGGTCAAGAGGCCTTGCGGGGGAGTCCCTTCACCTCGTCAGGTCTCAGTTTTCCATCTGTTTAGGGTGGGGGTTGAGCTAGACATCTCTGTGAACCACAGGTCATGCCACATGAGGTGGGACAGTGAGTTGCTTCTGGGCTTGCCTGGTGATGGTGGTGGTGATCTTCTGCAGTTTGTTGGTGCTGTGGGCACTGACCGTGAACAGCAAACCTCCAGATGGCCCCTCGTCAGCGTCATGGCTACAAGAGTACTTCAGCTCTCCTGGCACCGTCTCAGGCATCTTGCTGTTCTGTACCTTGAGGGGGCTGGTGGACTGGGGTGAAGATGAAACGGGGAGACTAGAAGGAACCAGAATGTAGGAAATGCACCCGGAGGGAGCCTTCAGCTCTGAGGTTTTGGTTACAAGGGTGTGTGTGTGACCATTCGTATGTGGTGGGGGCTGCAGGGATTTGCTCCCGTCCCCAAATCCTCCAGAGCCGTTGCCTTCTGCTGTGGAATTCCAAACATTTCCCATCAGATAAAGGTGGCTGAAAATACCCGGGACTTGTCTGGACTAGTTGGAGGCAGTGCTGGGGTGAAGAGGTTGAGGCCACTGGGGCGCAGCCCGGCAAGGTCTGGCACTCTGAGGAGCTGGCCCTGGTCACAGACATGCCCATTGCCCTTTTCCCCTGGAATCTGCAGGTTTGAGGGCAAGGCTCAGCAGGCTTTAAAGTGGAGGCAACAAGTTCTTCTACTCCAGAATGTTGCCTCTCACCTTCTGCACTAAATTATTGGATCTTTTGGATACCCCTGAGAGAGAACACAGGTAGTCACTTACTTGCCCGTGTGTGAATTATTTTCATCCTCCTCATGCTGCAGCACTGGTAAGAGTCCTTTGAGACGATCCCCTTCATTTTACAGATGAGGAAAGTCCCAGACTTTCCCAGCATCCCAGACAGCGGAATGGACTCACCCCAAGCAAGCCAGTGACAGAGCTGGGACACGAAACCCACACCTGCTGATGCTCAGCCCATTGCTCTTTTTTTCACAGCATGCAGCATTGATCAGCACCAGATGAGGGAGTGGGGGCAGCTCTGGGCAGAAAGGAGGAGGGAGTGGCTGCTTTGGACCATGGAGTATTTGGAGGCATAGACCCCAAAAAGCAGCAGAGTTTTAGGGAGGGGTTGGCCCCAGAGACCAAGCCCCTGTTCCTTTTGTAGATTGCTACCCTAGTCCCTCCTGCCTGTTGCCTCAACACAATGCAGAAGATGCCTTTTCCAGAACTTTCTCATGAGCCTGGGAGAACTTGGTGTCTGGGGAGCCCCAGGTACCCTGCCCAATCACCTGGTGCCTTGGGGCCTCCTCCTAGTTTTGCCAGGCAATGAGGGTGGGGATGAAGCGAGAGGGAACTGGCCTTCTTCCCTTCCCACCAGTCAGCCGTACTCATCAGCACCTTCTCTGGGCCCAGCACTGGACTAGGCCTGGGGGACAGAGCTCATGGTCAGAAATGAGCAGCTCAGCAAACTGGTGAGAGAGCCGAAGGAGACTTGGAAGGGGAGAGCAGGAGGCCTCCTTGAGGAAGTGGCCTGTAGGTTAAGACCTAAGAGATAAGCAGGAGAGAGTTCGGCATAGGGACCAACATGAGCAAAGGTCCTGAGGCCGAACAGAACATGGCATGTGAGGAATAAGCAGCCTGGCCCTAGACAAAGCTAAGGAAACCCTGCAGACCATGGAGAAAGCTCTAAGACTCAAGCTGAGCCTTGGTCTAATAATAAGAGCAGTATAATAGCTGACATTTACTTAAAGTCTACTATGTGTCACGTATAGTTCTAAGCCCTTTATATGTATTACTATTGAATTTTCACAATGTTCTTGTGAAATAAGTACATTTTTAATCCCCATGTTATAGATGAGGTCCAAAGCTAAACATCTTAGTCTAATTGCAAGACTTTTGGGGTACCTGCCTATTCTTTGCTCTGGCAGCCCAGTTTCGTGGAGAAAAAGAAGTTAATTTGTCACCAGCCTTGGCCTCATCCGGATAGCACTGCCATTTTACAAATGAGGAAGCTGATACTCAGAGAGCAGCAGGACCTGGTCCAGGGCAAGGCTGGCATAGCTTCCTCTGCCAGCTCATGTTGCCTTCTTGGATAGCCCTTGGGACAGAGTTGGAGGAGAGCAGCAGAGGAGAGAGAACCAGAACTAAGGCCCAGCCATGGCGGGAGGTAGAGGGAAAGAGGCAAAAGTTTTCCAGGAGAGCTGATCAAAGGGAAAACTTTTCCAAAAGAGCTGTCCAAAGATGAAATGCTCCACACAGGAGGGAAGGAGCCCCTTCTCACAAGTGTGTAAGCAGAGAATGCCCTGGAGATACTCCGTGAGTATGGACCATCTGGAGTGAAACAGACCTACTATACAAGATACCCATCCAACCTTCCATGTGATGCTCAAGCTCACCCCTAACTCATCTGGATCTGGATGCTCCACCTTTCTTTTTGTTTTTTTCCTTTCAGTTTTATTGAAATATATTTGACATACAGTACTGTATAAGTTTAAAAGGTTTATAGCATAAAGATTTGATTTACATACATCATAAAGTGATTACCACAGTAAGTTTAGTGAACATCTGTCATCTCGTATAGGTACAAAATCAAATAGAAAAAAAATTTTTTTCCTTATGATGAGAACTCTTAGGATTTATTCTCTTAAAAACTTTAATATATAACATACAGCAGTGTTAATTACATTTATCATGTTGTACATTACATCCCTAGTGCTAATTTATCTTATAATTGGAAGTTTGTACCTTTTGACCACCTTCTTCCTTTCCCCTCCCCTCACCTCCCCCCGGCCCCTGCCTCTGGTAACCACAAATCTGATCTCTTTTTCTATGAGTTTGTTTGTTTGTTTTTTAAGTATAATTGACCTACAATGCTGCATTAGTTCCTGCTATACAACGAAGTGATTCGGTATTTCTATACAATTCAAACTGATCACCACAGTAAGTCTAGTTAAGATAAGTCACCATACAAAGATACTACATAGTTATTGACTATATTCCCCACGCTGTACATTTCATACCCGAGACTCATTTATTTTGCAACTGGAAGTTTATATCTCTTAATCTCCCTCACCTATTTCTTTCCTCCCCCGAGCCCCCTCCCCTCTGTCAGACACCTGTTCTCTGTATCTATAACTCTGTTTATGTTTTGTTATGTTTGTTCATTTGTTTTGTTTTGATTGAGATTCCACATATAAGTGAAATCATATAGAATTTGCCTTTCTCTGACTTATTTCACTAAGCATAGTACCCTCTAGTCCCTCCATGTTGTCACAAATGGCAAGACTTCATTCTTTTTTATGGCTAATATTCTGTTGCGTGTGTGTGTGTGTGTGTGTATCATCTTCTTTATCCATTCATCTGTTAATGGGCACTTCGGTTGCTTCCATATCTTGGCTATTGCAAATAATGCTGCAGTGAACATACGGGTGCATATATCTTTTCTAATTAGTGTTTTTGTTTTCTTCAGATAAATACACAGGGAGTGGTATTGCTGGATCATATGGTAGTTCTAGTTTTAATTTTCTAAGGAATCTCCATACTGTTTTCCATAGTGGCTGCACCAGTTTACATTCCCAGCAGCAGTGCATGAGGGTTCCCTTTTCTCCACGTCCCCACCAACAGTTGTTATTTGTTGCCTTTTCGATAATAGCCATTCTGACAGGTGTGAAGTGATATCTCATTGTGGTTTTGGTTTGCATTTCCCAATGTTTTGTGATGTTGAGCATCTTTTCATGTGCCTGTTGGCCATCTGTATGTCTTCCTTGGAAAAATGTCTATTCAGATCCTCTGCCCATTTTGTAATCTGGTTATTTGTTTTTTTGAGTTGTATGAATTCTTTGTATATTTTGGATATTAACTGATTATCGGCTATATCATTTGCAGATATCGTCTCCCATTCAATAGGTGGCCTTTTAGTTTTGTTGATAGTTTCCTTCACCATGCAAAAGCTTTTTAGTTTAATGTACTCCCATTTGTTTATTTTTACTTTTGTTTCCCTTGCCTCAGGGGACATATCCAAAAAACATTACAAATCAAAGAACATACCACCTGTGTTTTCTTCTAGGAGTTTTATGGTTTCAGGTCTTACATTTAAGTCTTTAATCCATTTTGAATTTATTTTTGTGCATGGTGTGAGAAAATCATCCAGTTTGACTCTTTTGTATGTAGTTGTCCAGTTTTCCCAGTGGCATTTGTTGCAGAGGCTGTCTTTCCCTGTTGTATCTTCTTGCCTCCTTTGTCATAGATTAATTGCCCATATAAGTGTGGGTTCATTTCTGGTCTCTCTGTTCTGTTCCATTGATCTATGTGTCTGTTTCTGTGTTGGTACCATACTGTTTTGATTACTGTAGCTTTGTAATATAGTTTGAAATCAGGGAGAATGATACCTCCAGCTTTGTTCTTCTTTCTCAAGATTGTTTTGGCTATTGGGGGTCTTTTGTGTTTCCATACAAATTTTATGATTATTTGTTCTTGTTCTGTGAAAAATGCCATTAGTATTTTGATAGAGATTGCACTGAATCTGTAGATTTGCACTCCACCTTTCTGAACCTCATCTGGGAAGTGAGGATGAGTTAGGGGTAAGCTTGAGCATCACATGGAAGGTTGGATGGGTATCTTGTAAGGTCACTTTTGAGTCTCTGACTCTGTTTCAAGGGTGAGCCTTGGTCCTTCTCACCCTGGACACTGGGAGAGGAATGAAAGGCTGTGGCCATCTACTCATGAAAGAATAGGGAGTTAGTTACCAAGGATGAGATGAGAGAGGATTGAGATGAGGGGAGTTCTCAGACTGCCAGGGAATGAATGCTTATGAGCAGATAGCAGCTGCCCAGGAGCCATTAAGCATTTGAGCTCTGGAGCCAGACTGCCTGAATTCAAATCCCTACTCAGCGATTTATAACTGTATGGCCTTGGGAGGTCATTTGACCTCTCCGTGCCTGTTTCCTCATCTGTAACATGGAGAGTAATGATAGCACTTACTTCATGGGGTTATTATGAGGATTAAGTGAATTTGCATACATGACGAAGCTCTTAGCACCATGCCTGGTGCATGGTAAGTGCTCGGTAAAGAGCAGCCATCACTCCCTGGGAAGGTGGTCGAGAGCCCCAAAATGAGCATCTGTGCCCCCAGTAAATGCTTTTCTGAATTATCTCTCTCTGCCTCCAAGACTAGCACTCCACTTCTGAGCTGAGGAGGTGGAGAGCCCACGCTCGCACTGCTGGGCGCGATAGCTTTCTCAATTCTCCAGCGGAGGTGTTATCTCCTCCCGGCACAACCACTTCCTTTTCTGAGAAGTAAGCACATCTGTCAGGCTTAGCTTCTTAGAACTAATGGTGGGGGAGGAGGCGGGGGAGGAGAGGCTGGCAGCTGACAGGGGCAGACTTAGAGAAAGATTAACACGAAGTTTGCTGTGAGGATGCTCCAAATATTACCTACAGCCCGGATGGCTTGGGCCCCCCATGCCACCCTCCTCAGCCAGTAACACCAAGGTCACCTTGCTTTACCAAGTGCTTTCATCCCCTGGTCTCACCAGCACTGCCTTGTGAGGTCAAAGCAGGAGAAACTAAGGCTCAGAAGTAGAGCAGCCTGCTGTGCCGCCCACAGCTGGGCTGGCTAGACTGAGGTGTCAGCCCAGCAATCTGGCAACCAATGTCTTTGCCCTGCCCCACTGAGCCGCCTCTCTGAGTTGCCCACATCCAGGCCTGTGTTCCCCAGGGTAGAGGAGAGAGGCTGTGTTCCTCTCACATTGCTGAGGCCAACAGCTCCCCCAAGAAAGCCAAGGGAAGTGGATTCCAACCACAAACCTCACTTCTTCCGAGTCTCCGCCTGCTGCTCCCTGCCAAGAGAGTGATAAGACCTCTTCGTTTGCCCCACCACCCACCTTCCTGCCATCTCCTTGGGATCTCCTAGCAAGGCCTCATTTGTCTATTCAGCTGGCATTTTTCAGCCTCTCCCCCAGGGAAACTGAGGCCAGGAGCAGAAAGTGACTCACGGCCTGCCCCTGCAGGGCTGTGGTGAGGCCGGGTAAGGTACAGTGTTGATGTCCCTGGCACTTTCCCTGGGCTGCTAGGAGCCCCTTCCTCTTCTCCACCTACCTCTTTCCTGAAATAACCAAGCAGGAAGGAAGCAGTGGGCCTGGGCCCTCCAGAGTCACCCTAAAGGAAGGAAGGGCCTGTCTGGCAGAGGTGCTTGTTCTCCACTGAAGCCAGGACGGAAGGGTTTCACTTTCTCTCCTCGCCTTCGTCACATCCTTTTCCTGTGGCACCCAGTTCCCCTCAGCTGGCTAGGGGCCAGAACTCATTCATTCAGCTGGTGGCCTCAGGCCACCTTCCTCCTCCTAGAGGAACTCAGGGCTATAGGCCTGGCCCAGAATATGAACTGGCTTCTCTACTTATCCACTTGGGACAGGTCTCTCAGTATCTCTGAGCCTCGGCTTACCTGGGCTTAGAGTGAGGACCTCCTTCAGTAACAGAAGTGCATGCACCTGGCCCATGATGGGGCCTTGAGGCGAATTATCCTTTTGAAAGTGAGCAGAGTGCTGTGTAGAGGTTAGGAGCAAAGGCACTGGAGCCAGATTGTTGGTGCAGGCAACCCAGCCATGTCACCAGGTCACTGTGTGATCTTGGGCAAGTCACACATCATCTGTGGGCCTCGGGTCCATCAGCTGTATGCTGGGTTAATAGTAGTACCCACTGGCTGACAGAGCGTAGAGACAGTTAAGTAAACTAATCCACAGAAAGGGCCAAGAAGAGTGTCTTGCAAGGTAAGTGCTCAGGAAAAGTCAGCCACTGCTGCCACCACTGAAGAGGCTAGTTCTCTGTGGGTGGAGACAGCAGGGACCCAAGATGGCAGGATTGGACGTCAGAATGAGCAGGAGGCCAGAACTCAGACAAATCCCAGTCCTACCACTTCCTAGATAGAGCTTGTGGGGAAACGCTGAAGCCTCCATCTTCACGTCTGTAGAATGAGGCTCTGATAAATGTTCTGAGGATTAACTGAAAGTAGTCATTCATTTGTTCATCTCAAATAGGTTCATTTAGAACGGCACCTGCTATGTTCCAGGTATAGCACCAGGTTCTTGAGGTACAAGTGACAAAAACTACACGCAGTCTAGTGGGGGAGACAGGACAAAAAACAATCACTCAAGTGAATGTGATTGTGATTGTGCAGGGAGTATGGCCTCCTTGGAGTAAAGTGCTTTAGCTCAGTCCCTGGCACAGGTAAAACATTCAGCTGTGTGATAAAGGTCAGCTGCCATAATAACAGATATTTTATTGTTATTTAAAAAGTGAGGACACTATGGGCTGGAGAATCGAAGTAACCTGCTCAAAATCTCACTGCTAGGAAGAAGCATGGAGACGTGGGAGGTGAGAGAGGAGAAGGGTGGGGAGTGGAGGACTGACCGGATTCAAGGAGGAACTGCGCTCCAGCCCCTGGCAGGGCAGGTAGTCCGCTGGCACTTGGGCCACTGCCCCAGGGGCACTGCTGTTCCAGCCTTTCTCCTGACTTCTCCAGGGTTGCAGGGGGCCGCAGGATAACCTGCATTGTGCAGTTGGCTGTCTCTGGACAGAGATCTAGCTGAAGCCAGTCTGTGCCTGTCTGGATGGACCCCTGGCTTCAGACATGGGTCCTTGGTCCCTGCCTGCACTGAGCCCCCAGACTGATGGGCGAGACCGACATACAGAGGGCCTCAACCTAGGGACGCCCCTGCCTCAGGGCCTTTGCACTTGTTGCTTCTGGTGGAACATGCTCTTTTTCACCCGAGATTTTAATCCTCCCTTGGCCACTGCCACCTAGTCATTCAGGTCTCAGTTTAAACCTCGCTTCCCCAGAGAGGCCTTTTCTGGCCACTCCACCTACATCAGTCCCCTGGTATTCTTTATCACCTGCCCAGGACTTACTGTCTTCAAAACCTCATCATATCTGAAATTGTCTTGCTTCTTATTCTCTCTGCTTCCCACTAGGACAGTGTTTCTCAACCTTTTTCTCTCTTCACCACTTCCCACGAAGGAGTCCTTTTAGACATGTTTGTCCTAGTTGCCCTGCCGTGACTTTGAATACCACAGCTGTACTGTGATCTCTTTCTGTGCTATGCCCCCCGCCCCCCACCAATGGAGAATGCATGGACTAGAACGTAAGCTCCGTGAAAGTGGGAACCTTATTTGTCTTGTCCACTGCTGTGTCTCCAGTCCTGGGCCCGGAGCATGGTAGGCACTCAGTAGTTAACGGTGTGAACGAAGGTCCAAAAACTCTGGGAGCACGAAGGAGACATTCCTCATGGAGTTGAAGGAGGGATAAATAGGGAAGTCTTCTCGGAAGACAGGACTCCAAAGTGGAGTCGTGTAAGCTGAGTAGGGTTGGCTGACTGAGGAAGGGAGGTGTGGGGAGGGTGACCAGTTAGAGGACACAGTGCTGGCAAAGGCACAGGGGCATGAAACGCTCCGGAGTGTGGGGCTGGGCCATTCCACGCATGTGGCCAGGACTGTTGGAGGGAGGACCTTGAAAGTGGCCCCCGCCTTAGCTTCTCCTGGGGACCCTGGTTCTTGTCTCGCCACTCTGAAGGGCCCCGATGCTAGAGGGTTGAGTCCAAGCTCTATCACAAACAGGCTGTTTGAAACTGTAGAGTGCGCGAATGGGTTGGCCTTGTTGACTTGGGGGTCTGCCAGCCTAGGAGTCCACGGTTCTCCCATGGAGGTCATTAGCCACTGCCTGTCCCCAGTGGTCCTGAAAACCCCTCATGGATCCCATGGTAGTGGTCACAGCTACAAAGAGAAACTTGCCCCACTTTTGCCCTAACCCACGCTGAGGATGGGTCTCCTGAAAGCCTCTGTGACATCAGAGACCTCCCTACAGCCCACTCTTACGTCTGACGCCCTGTCCACCACGCCAGCTCTGGCTCGCAGCAGTGGGGGCTTATCTCTGCTTTTCCAGACCAGGGCAGCTCCGCAATCCTGTTTATTTATCCAGAGCAGGCGCCCGCTGAGAAAATGGCTATGTTTGTTTCCAAGTGTGTCGTGTGAACCGTGGGCTAAATATACCCACACCACTGCCTCCCCGGCACCCGCCCTGGAACAGCACGCCCCGTTTTGCTCTTGCTCTCTCTGCAAAAGCAATCCCAGAATCCTCTCTCCCCCCTCCCTAGGAGAAGGAGCTTCTGAAATGGAGATGAAGGTTGTCCAACCGCGAATGCATGGGGGTGGGGGGGCGCTGGGCAGATAGAGCCTTGTCTCCGTGGCACCGACAGGAGAATGTTCCCGCCACCCTAGAATAACTGTTCCTGGACAGTGAGCGCTTTGTGCCTTGCAGGGGCAGGGCCTGTTTACTCCAGCTCAGCCTCAGAGCCGAAAATTTCCTGTGGCTGCCAGCCCTCTACTTCAGGAAAGTTCCCATCGAGGGAGCCAGGCCTCTCCCACTTTGGCTGCAACCCAATGTCCCTGGTTTCTTGTGGGACATTTGGCCCCTTGGGATAACCCAGAGCCTTCTGGACATGGCCTCCCTCTCCCATGCTCCCCACAGCCCGGGACTCTCCCTCATCACAGATCAATCTTTTTTGTGACTTCACCTGGGCCTGCTTCACTTGGGACCAGAAAAATTTTAATTCCTGTAAGAATTTTCTGGTCTGCCAGCACCCATGGAGGCTAACCAGGATGAAGGCCAAAGAGTAAGGACGCTGGCTGCTGCCGCTGCCACTGCCCCTGCCCTTCTCTCCCCAGACCCAGCGCTCCACCTCCACCGCAGCCCCCCACATAGGGAAGTGTCCTGCTGTAGCAGCACTTGGGTTGGGGCCAGGCAGTCCTGGGTTTTGATCCTAGCTCTGCCACCTGTTAGCTGGGTGACCCCAGGCAAGGTCTTTCCGACTCTAAACCTCAGTTGTTTCACCTGTGAAATGGGGCTCAGATCGCTACATCTGGGGATTCTGATGAAGGTGAAGTGGGATGACAATGTCTGGCACTTAGAAGACATGTAAGACCTTTGTTCTACTCATGTATTTATTGAGCACCAACTATGTACCAGACACTGTTCTGGATATATAGAAACAAGACAGGCTCTCTGCCTCATCAAGCCATGACTACTGCAGGAGACAAATCAAAACAAAGACCAAGGGTAGGCTCTGCTTCTGAAAAGTGCTGAGAAGGAAAATAAAGCAAGGTGAGGGGATAGGTAGAGAGAGATCAGGGTGGTGGGTACCATTTTAGACAGGGTGGCCAGGGAAGGCGTCTCTGAGGAGATCACATTTGAGCAGAGTTAGGAGTGAAATGAGGGAGCCTGGGGTCAAGTGCTCCAGGCAGCAAGGGCAGCAGGTCCCGAGCTCAGCGGATGTTCAAGGGACAGCAAGGAGGCCAGTGCGACTAGAATGCAGTGTGCAGTGGGGAGGGGCCGGGTCCTACCGGACCTCGCTGGCCGTAGTGAGGACTTGATTCCGTGTGTGATGGGGAGCCTTGGAGAGCTTGAGATGGTGAAGTGACATGGTCTGAATGGTGGGGTTTTCCCCACCTGCCTGCCTTCCCCTCCCAATGCCTTTTCCCCAGTAGATGGTGAGCTTTCTGGAAGGGCTCTGGCTCATGCATCACTGCTACCTCCCTAATGGCTTAATAAATGTTACAGATTCTTTGAGTCAAGGTGGCAGCTCAGTGCACATGGCCCTCTGCTAGGTACCAGGGATATAAACAGACATGACGCTGGCTTTCTAAGTGCAAGGGAAAGCTGTTGGTGTGCCACGATCTGACCTATGTTTTAAAAAATCTTCTTGGCGTGGAGTTAAGGGGATGTCATCAAGACTAGAAGTAGGGCCCAGCAGATATCACAGTGAGCAAACTGGCCGGGTGGGACCTGGGGCCAACCAGAAATGGCAGGCGCTGTCTGAGGGAGCCGCCTGGTGGCTCAGCCAGTTGGGCCCAGGTAGAGGTGTGGGCCCACGATGTGAGTTCTTGGTGGAGAGGCAAGAACACAGTCTCTGGAACCAGCCAGTGATCTGTTCCCTCCCTCTGTTCCACCACAGAGTTGGGTGACCTGATCAAGTCCCTCAGTGCTCAGAGGCCAGGCTTCCTGGTCTGTCAGTGGGGAGAGACAGCATTGCTGAGAGGATTAAAGGACAAATAGGGTGTGAAGCACACTCATTAAAGGGTGCTCCAAGCTCCCCTCTCCCTGCGCCACAGGCTGACTCCACCCCAGGCCGGGTCATTTAACCCGCTGCCCCTCCTTCCCCGTATCACGTGCTTCCCTCCTGACTAGCTTCAGGGAGAGGGCTGTTGCTCACCTCCTCCTGGGCCCAGGGTCACGCCCCCTGGGGTGGGGGACAGGGCATCATAGACCCCATCCCAGTCCTGCATTGTTGTTACCCTCTCTACTCTGCCCTGCTCTGCCCACCCATCAGCCTGTCCTGGTCAGAGGCTCCCTCCAGATCTGCTCTGCTCCGCTCCTGAGTCACTCTGGGAATTGAGCCCTGGCTCTTTTCTCTCCCTCCCTCCCTCTGTTGCAGCAGTGGAAAGGCTGAGGCCTGGTGGTTCTGCACCACCCTTGGGCTCAACTCCAGGCTCCTCCGAGGCTTCCAGACCACACGTGGTCTAGCTCTCGCTCACCCCTGCACGCTCATCTCCCTTCTCCCCTCCTCTCCACCCTGCTCCAGCCCCCTGACCTCCTATCAGTTCCCTGCCCCTGCCCATCTCTTTCCCACCTCAGGTTCTGAAGTACTACTTCCTAGCTGTCTGACCTTGGACAAAACTCTTTCCCCACTCTGCACCTGTTTTCTCAGCAATAAAATGGGTTGGTTATCCCCAACCGAGGGTCAGGAAGAAGGGCAGCCCTTAACCCTTTATCTGGCCCAGAGTGGGCATGGACAGCTACAGTTTTTCATTTCACTAAGGCCATCGCATGCAGATGGTCCCCCTTTGTCCCAGCCACATTACTGTTGAGGACTCAAACAGCATGTTCCCTTCTCTTCTGTCTCCCTGCAGGACACTTTCGTGGAACTCTACGGGAACAATGCAGCAGCCGAGAGCCGGAAGGGCCAGGAGCGCTTCAACCGCTGGTTCCTGACGGGCATGACTGTGGCTGGCGTGGTTCTGCTGGGCTCGCTTTTCAGTCGGAAATGACCAGACACTGACCACCCACTCACCCGCCACCCCCATCCTGCCCTCACCACGGCCCTCCGTCCAGCCACCATCGCCACCAGGAGAACCACTACATGCAGCCCACGGCCACCCACACATCACAGGGTTGGGCCTAGACCTGGTCCCCCGCAGTTAGTTTTCTAGAATTTACCATGCTTCTGTGAAAGCCGCCTTCCCCGACACCTCAGTTCTCCCGGCCTCAAAACCCACAAAATTTCCCCAGAATCTGCCCCATGGAAGCTGACAGGTCTGGGGGGAATTGTGACTGGGGGCTGGAGTGCCCTGCCTGATTGGTGGAACCCCTGCCCCCTTAGCCTCCCTGAGGATGCTTTCCTGCCAGGGAGCTGGAAAGTTTTCTGACCCTTTTCCCCAGAAAGAGAGACTAGATTGCCTTCATTTTGATGTTTGTGGCCTCAGAATTGATCATTTCCTGTCTCTCCCTCCTCCCGGACCTGGGCTCCCCTTCCATTTATCCCCACCCTCCAAGAGCCGCTTAGGGGCCACTTCTGACTAATTAGGGTTTCAGGCTGCTTGGCATAAAGAAACAAGGACCAGGACCCCCTCCCCACCTCTGGCCTGGCCAAAGTCCCTACCGTCAATCCCAGTGTCCTCTAGAGGCCTCTGGCTAGAGGCCAGGCCCACCTGGGATGGGGGAGCTGTAGCTGCAGGAAGCACCCCAGGCCAAAGCTCGGGTGGCTCTTGCCGTTGAGCACCACCCCAGTTCCCTTCCCCTTCCCCGGCTCCCATGACCATGACTGAGGAACCGACTGGGCCCAAGATAGGTGCCCCAGAGCTCTTTATGGCCTCAGCTGCCTCGCTTCCTGCAAGGAGATCGTCCTGTGGCACCTTTGCCTTGGGCTGCTGCCCATGGGGTTCAGGGGCCTCCGCCCAGAGGTGAGGGGGAGCCATGGGGAACAGCTGTGGGAGCCCTGGGGTCTTCCCTACCTCAGGCAGGAAGGGCAGGAAAGAGAGCCTTGTGCGTGGGGTGGAGGTAGGGCTGGCTGGAGGGGCCAGTCCTGCCTGGCCTGAACGATTTGTGCCCCACCCCCGTTCAGCCTAGGCAGCCGGGCTGCCAAGGTCAGGGTGACCTGGCCGGGAGCTCTTCAGGCCTCCCTCTCTCCTCTGCTCCACCCATGGCCTGTCTCATCCCTGGGGGTCCTGGCCTAGCCCTGGCCACCCCGGGCTCTCTGCTGTACATATTTGAGACTAATTTTTATTCCTTGTGAAGATGATATACTATTTTTGTTAAGCGTGTCTGTATTTATGTGTGAGGAGCTGCTGGCTTGCTGTGCGTGTGCACGTGGAGAGCTGGTGCCCGGAGATTGAACGGCCTGATGCTCCCTCCCCTGCCCTGGTCCGGGGAAGCCAGCCGGGGGTCCTGGCTCCTGAGAGGCACCTGTCCCTCCCCCAACCCCCACCCCATACTTGTCCCAGCTCTTTGAAATAGTGTGTTTGAAAGTGAAGGTACAGTACAGTAATAAACTGTGTTGACTCAGTGAACAAAGGGCCTGGGCTCTTGTGTGCTCCAGGACAGGGAAAGGAGGGGATGCTTGGCTGGCAGAGGGGCTGCAGGAGAGCTGGGTACTGGTGCTGGCTCTGCTGCTCTCAGGGGAGGACCTTGGACAAGTCCCTTCCTCCCTCTGGGCCTGAATTTCTCCACCTGTACACTGGGTTTTTATTGAGCACCTGCTGTGTGCTGGGCACTGGGGCTGTGTGTTAACAGGACAGACACAGTCCCAGCCCTCAGGAACTGACATTCTAGTGGGAGAAGCAGTCAAATGGCCATTTGGCAAGTGTTTACTGAGCCCTGCTCTGTGCAGGCACAGTCCTAGGCACTGGGGATCCGCAGGGAACAAAGCCCTTGCCTTTATGGAGCTTCCATTCTGGTCGGGGAGACAGCCAGACGAATACAAGGATGGCTGGCTGTTGCAGGGCAAAAGTGGAAACAGGATGACCCTGAGGAAACATGGCAAGACATGAAGGACCTAGTGGGGAAGGAGGTAAGAAGGAGTCAGACTTGAGATAACATTTTAAAGATAATCCCACAAGATCAGCTGATGTATTGGAGAGAGCTCTAGGAAGAAAGAGGAACCAAGAGTGATTTTGAGGTTTTGAAATAATGATATTATTATAATCACAAAATGAAGCACACATCTGAGGCCAGTGCAACACAAGAGGCTCATAGTGAGTGCTCTAACAGCATTTAATACGGAACCTGAGCCTGTCTGGGAGTCAGGGAGGGCTCCCTGGAGGAAGTGATATCAGAGCCAGGGCCTGAAGAATCTATAAGAGCTATCCAGAAGAAGCAGGGAGGCAAGAAGAGTGGTCCTGGTGAAGAAGAAGCAAATGCATAGGATGAGCAAGAGTTTTCTCCGGGTTGAAGAAAAGTTGGTGTGTCTGGGGGCTCCTGGGTCAATATGATGCCAGACAGGTGGGATGAGGGGACTGTACTTGGTCCTGAGGGCAGTGAGAGCCAGAGAGAGGTTGTCAGGGAGTGCTACACCACTTAGAGCCCCCAAAACCCCCTCTGGCTGCTATGTGAAGAAGGTTCTGGAGGGGGAGCAGAATGGAGAAGCCATGGCTAGGTTAACGCTCCAGTTCTGAGAGTGGACAGGCCAGGGGTGTATCCTGGGTCGCCATTCCTGGTCTTTGGGCAAGTTAACCTATCCTCTCTATGCCCTAGCTTTCCCATCTATGAAATGGGTAGGATAGCAGTACCCATCTCAAGCGATTGTGGTTAAAATGGAATAAGATAACCTAACGAAGACTGGAAGTTGAGGGGGGAGGCATCGATGACCCCGCCATCAAGCGGACCCCCAAGAGGAAGAACGAGGTGCTCCACACGGAGCTCCACGTGGCTGTAGCCGGAGGTCGGGGAAGGGCCTGGGAAAGGGAGCAGGACTCCAGCGGCGGGCGCTCCGGCCGGGGGGCGGGCCTGGAGGCGGGGGACCTGCCTCGGGTGCTCCTCGCTGCCCGCTTCCAGGAGCGAGCTTGACTGCCCCCTGGTGGCCGGGGGCTGCCAGCTGAAAGCCGCTCCCACCCCAGATGCCCTTGCGCAGTGCCCACGACCTCTGTCTCCCGCCTGACTAGCTTTCCGTGGCGTCCTCCATCCACTGTCCTGCTTACCAGAAGGACGTCTACACTACCATCCCTTGGGTACCGGATTCACAGCTTGCCACGGCTCTCTCGGGGCTCAAGGTCACCATTCTCCAAAGCCTCCAGGCTCCCGCCACCTCTAGGCCCACGACGCTGGCCCCCATCCCTTACCCTAGCCACTCAAGTCCCCTCCCCAGCTTCTTGAGATTCTTCCAGAAACGTATTTTCACATAATACATAAATATATACTGATCCTTTTTTTTTTTTTCAAAAATGGTAACAGACACACTGTGCCTTGCTTTTCCCACCTAAATAGTGTATCTTATAGAAGTTTCCATGTTCATACACGAATCTCCCACTGTTGTGCAGCTTCAACAGTTAACTTATGGCAGATTCATTCTTTTTTCTAGCCATGTAATATTCCACATTTTTTTTAACCAGACCTTGAACTCAGTGATTCCAACCTTAAACATGCCATGGCACACACATAAAATATTGGAAATGCACACTGAGGAAAAGCTGGAAGTGGTTTTGGACTGTCTATATGGGTTCTGGGGAAAAATTCATTCCATTTCTATATATTTGTATGATGAGAGATGAAATACATATTTCGTCAGATATGAAGAATTAACTTTGATTAATATATCTAAATACACTATTTAAATTTTTTTCCTTGAGACACTTGATCTTGTTCCTATGAACACAACTTTTTTATATGAGGTTTTGTGATCAAAATGGTTTACACAGTTCCTGATCAAAGTTTATTAACAATGATCTCTTCAAATTCTTGGTAGTCAGCATTGACAAGACTTTGTAACCTCAAGTATGTGACAAAAGAAAATGTTAAGCCATTCCAGAACTTACAGTTGAAATTATATTTTAATGTTTTAATAGTTTTTCCCTTTCTTTAATTGACAAATACAGTGCTGTAATCAAGTGGATTTCGAATCCAAATGAACTTTTTCATTTTGGGTATTTTAAAATAATTGTGAGTTCCAGAACAAAGGAAATGACCTAGAGCTTTCAAACTCTTTTTTTTTTTTTTTTGAGAAAATTATATAACTGTTATTAAAACTGAGCAAGGCTGTATAGCACAAAGGAAGAGAGGGAAGGCAGGAAGGCAAGGAAAGGAAAGCATATTCTAGGCCAATTTACTTATGAACATGCAAGCCAAAGTTCTAAGTATAATATTAACAAATGGAATCTAACAACATATAAAAAGAATAATAGTTCATGACCTAGTAGGGTTTATTCCAGGTAAACAAGATTGACTCAATATAGGAAATCTTTCAATGTAATTCATTGTACCGTAACATTCACAAAGAAAATCCTTATGGTATTTCAGTAGATGTTAAAATAGTATTTTGTAAAATTCACACCTATTTATAATTTTTAAAAAATCTTTTAGCAAGCCAAGGGTTTAAAGTTAGTTTCACCCTTCTGAATTCCATAAAAGCTTAAGATAATGATTGTGTGCATTGCTTGTGCAATTTTTTTTTTTTCACAGAGATTTTTTTTTTTTTAATTTTATTTATTTATTTATGGCTGTGTTGGGTCTTCGTTTCTGTGCGAGGGCTTTCTCTAGTTGCGGCAAGCGGGGGCCACTCTTCATCGCGGTGCGCGGGCCTCTCACTATCGCGGCCTCTCTTGTTGCGGAGCACAGGCTCCAGACGCGCAGGCTCAGTAATTGTGGCTCACGGGCCCAGTTGCTCCGCGGCATGTGGGATCTACCCAGACCAGGGCTCGAACCCGTGTCCCCTGCATTGGCAGGCAGATTCTCAACCACTGCGCCACCAGGGAAGCCCTGCAATTTTTAAAAATTAACAAGTTTTTCAGGAAAATCAGCAACTTATATCATGATCAAATTCATTACATAATATCCAGCTCTCCATTTTTCTATCTCCACCATCACAGCCTTTGTCATGAGGTAAAAAAAAAAACCCAAGAACTTTTTCTTAATATATAGACAATAATAGAAACGAACATATATGATCCCTACAAATTTGTCCTCTTTGATGTTTAATAAATATCCGTGCACTAATGTTAGAATTCAGGGCATATGGAGTATTAATTCCCTCTTAAATTATTTAAACCATCCCATTTCAGTAGGTTCACACATGGATAATTAGCTTGAATAATTTCATGATAAAGAACCTTGCGAATTCTTATGACTTTAAATGGTCTTACTACAGAATTTTAACAAGTCAGTCTTAAAGTTTGAGGAAGTCAATCTTAAAACACTAAGGTACCGAGAATAGGGACATAAAGAAAACGGTCTTCTAAGAATAAAATTTGTAAATATATAACGTAATGTAGTGGCCTGGCCTGCTACATTTGTCTTACACGTTTTACATGGTTTGTAAATTTGTTACTGAGTGGGAAATGACCAGTGCCCGCATCAGCTTGGCTTAAATTGCACTGGTGTGAAAAATACTCCCCCCAAACCCCAACCCCCTACAACCCACCAAGCAAAACAAAACAACTGTGCCCTGTCCAACTGCACTGTAAAACCAATAACAATAAACAAAAACAATGATAAGGCCCTTATTTGCAAACTATTTATGTGGTGCAACATCCCCTAGCAGCTAGTTGGCCATCCCTTTTAGGAACATCAATCTCTCCTAGGCTTCGTGCCAAGCTCCCTGGGCACCTGGAAAGCAAACTCCTCCAGTGGCTCCATGGACTTTGTGGAGGGTCCTTGTGGAGGGTGGGTGGCCCTCCCAGATGGGTGGCCACGTGCTGTGCAGGTGATCACTGCAGTTAGGTGTCCAGGAAGGAAAAGCCCAAACTTGGCCATGCTCAGCTCATCCTGGTGGAACAGCGGGAGCCGCAGGAGAGACAGGCTGTGTAGTGGTTAGTAGCTGGACTCTAAACCCAGACTTCCAGGGCTAGCTGGGTGCCCTGGGACAAGTGACTTAACCTCTCTGTGCCTGAGTTTCTTCACCTGTAGAATGGGAATGATACTTATACCTACCTGATGGGTGGTTATGCAGATTTAATGCTAATTTTATGCTTGTAAAGTGCTTAAGAAGAGTTTCTGGAACCATAAATATTATACAAACTTCATCAGGCTATGCTGTCAGACTTCCCACCCCTCACAACCAGTGCTCTGGGGACCCCTGAGGTGGCTAGTCTGGGGGCTAATTCTAACCTTATTATGGATACCCCCCAAATGCAAAGCCTAAAATAAGGATTCAGGTATAAGTAGTTTAAAGGGTGATCCCAGGGTAGTGGGGACAGTGAGTCAGGGAAGGACGGGAAGATGCAATGATGAGGAACCTGCCAACTCAGGCAATGGGGCTTCTTCCCAGGGGATCCTTGAAAGACCCGTGGAACATTCTAGGGGAAAGAACACGAGGTATTTATACACGAACTCCCATCCCTCATCAGCTGAGGGCTGCTCCTAGGTCATTTCTCCTCAGTATTTGGCACTTCCTTCCTGCCAAGCATAAACCTATGGTCAAGGAGGCACAGGCACCTGTTTCTTGAGTGAGAACTGTCCACCAAAGCTGCACCTGACCTTCGAGGGTGGTCTGAAGGCACATGGCGGGGGTACCATCATATCTACCACAACTTATGAAACTTAGTAGCATATCAGTTGGAAAATTCTGCTTGAGGGAGGAACAATTGGTAGTTAGCCACTTTCGCTAATCCAAACAATACGCAATAAACAACCTCACTGATCCATCATTTTGCACACGCGTGTGTGTATCCACAGGATATTCGTAGAAGTAGAATTGCTGGGCCATTTGTCATTTGGAAGGGGACACCCAAAACCGGAATCCTGTGAAACTGCCTGTCTCCTGCACACTTGCCAACATCCATGTTAACACTCTTTGATCTCTGACAATCTGGCCGATGAAAAAATAGTATACCATACTTTAAAATTTCATTTTCAAACCTCTAATTGAGGTTGGCATCTTTTAATAAGTTGAAAGCCATCTGTACCCCTAATAAGTTAATGAATCTACACAATGACCAACGAAGGCTGCCAATGGCACACAAGGACAGTGAGGCAGCATGTGCCTCCTGGCAAAAGAACACCCATGAAATACTCTTGCCAAAAAGTCAAATCTGCATCTGACCAAAGCCTCTAAATGTGATCACCATTGATGGAAAATACAGGGGACAGAGAGACACAATAAATGATACATGGGAATGCAATCAGTAAAATGCAGACTGGGGGAAACTCCTCAGGACAGATGACCCCCCTCTGTACTTCCATGTCTGGGAAGATGGAGCAGAGGAGCGTTCCCCTATTTCTCCTGCTAGGTAAAACTAAAATCCCCGGACATTGTATATGCAACAAGCATAAGAAAACTCTGAAAGGTAAAGAGAAGGCAGACTGCACGGGGACCTCAGGACCTGAGGAACAACACGATGGTGAGTTCCCTGGTTTTTCTCTCTGCCTCAGAGACCCCAGACTTGGGGCCAAAGAAGCTGGAGTGGGCTACCCAAAAAAGCCAATGGGCACAGAAAAGAAAAAACAGCCTCAACCAAAGCCGGCTCTCTCTATTCAAAGGATTACGAAAGGATCATCCTAGCAGGACACAAAAGGTTTAGACAATAACAGCTCTACTCCAGCCAAGTACCACTAAAAAAACTATGAAGACTATGGCCAGCCACATCAGCAAAGGCTGAGTGGGGAGCCTAGGCTTCCACCCTGATTCAAGGTGTCCTGACCCCACTCCCACCAATGTGGGGTGTTGTGAGATAAGGCCAAGGGAGCCAGGACTTTCATCTCTGCTGGCCAGTTAATGAGCCCTCTCCTGCTACGCCTTCTCCCCACAATGTCAGTGGAGGCCACATTGGGAGCCTGGAATTCCACCCCTACCTGGCAATAATGAAAGTGGGTAAAGAGACATAAAGAAAGGTAAGATTTCTACACTTCACTCAAATGGGGAAAATGATAACAACAGTAGACTGTGACAAATTATGTATATGTAATGTAATACCCACAGCAACCACTAAAAAAGCTGTACAGACATACTCAAAAACACTATAGATAAATTAAAATGGAATTCTAAAAAACAATCTTCAAATAACCCACAGGAAGGCAGAAAAAAGAAAACAGGGAAATGAATAACAAAGAGAACACACAGAAAGAAAATTAGGAGATATGTCTTAACATATCAATAATTATATTAAGTGTAATGGTCTAAATATACCAATTAAAAGACAGATATTGGCAGAGTAAATTTACAAAACCAACTATATGTTGTCTATAAGAAATCCTTTTAAAATATATAGGCAGGGACTTCCCTGGTGGCGCAGTGGTTAAGAATCCGCCTGCCAATGCAGGGGACACGGGTTCGAGCCCTAGTCTGGGAAGATCCCACATGCCGCGGAGCAACTAAGCCCATGTGCCACAACTACTGAGCCTGTGCTCTAGAGTCCGCATGCCACAACTACTGAAGCCCGCCCAGAGCCCATGCTCCGCAACAAGAGAAGCCACTACAATGAGAAGCCCGTGCACTGCAATGAAGAGTAGCTGCTCGCCACAACTAGAGAAAGCCCGCGCGCAGCAATGAAGACCACAGCTAAAAATAAAGAAAATTAATCTTTAAAAAAATATAGATAGATAGATAGATAGATAGATATAGATAGATAGATATATAGATATAGGCAGGCTGAAAGAAAAAGGATAAAAAAATATATCATGCAATCAACAATCAAAGGACAGCAGCAAAACTGATGGAACTAAAAAGAGAAAGAGACAAATCACAATTAATACCCTTCTTGCAACAAGTGATAGAATAACTAGACAGAAAATGACCAAAAATATAAAGAGTTCAACAACACCATCAACCATCAGGATTCGATTGACATTTATAGAACACTTAACACATTCTTTCCAAGTGCCCATTAAATATATACCAAGATAGACCATAGTGTGGGCCATACAAAAACCTCAGTAAATTTAAAAGAATTGAAATCATACAAAGTGTATTCTCTGACCACAGTGGAATCAAACTAGAAACCAGTAACAGAAAGATAACATGAAAATGTCCACACACTTGGAAACTAAACAACATAATTCTAAATAACTCATTGGTCAAAGAGGAAGTCTCAAGGGAAATAAAAAAATACATTGAACTAAATGAAATGAAAATACAAGATATTAAAATTTGTGGGACAGAGTTAAAACAGTGCCAAGCGGGAAATTTAGGCAATAAGTGTATACATCACAAAAGAGAAAAATTCTCAACTCATTAATCTAAGTTCTCACCTCAAGATGTAGAAAAAGAAGAGCAAAGTAAATTCAAAGCAAACAGAAAGAAGGAAATAATAAAGATAAAAGCAGAAATCAGTGAAATTTGAAGACATATGAAGAAATAAAGAACTGATAAAGACAGCTACATAGGTAATATAAAAGGAGCATTAATGTATGTTTGGTTTGTAACTCTATTTCCTACATGATTTAAAACACAAATGCATAAAAAATTAGAAACCTATGTTATCAGGGCACACAATGTATAAAGATACAATTTTTGACAAATATAAAGGAAGAGCTACAGAGCTGTATAGGAGAAATTTTTATGTTATTGAAGCTAAGCTGGTAACAATTCAAACTAGGTAGTTATAAATTTAAGATGTTAATTGTAATTAACTGTAACCATTAAGAAAATATCTGAAAAATATACACAAAAGGAAATGAGAAGAAATAGAGGACTTTGGGACCTCCCTGGTGGTCCAGTGGTTAAGGCTCTGTGCTCCCAATGCAGGGGGCCCGGGTTCAATCCCTGGTCGGGGAACCATGCCACAACTAAGAGCCTGCATGCCACAACTGAAAAGATCCCGCATGCCGCAACAAAGATCCCACGTGCCGCAACTAAGACCCGGCGCAGCCAAATAAATAAACATTAAAAAAAAAAAAAGAAAAGAAATAGAGGACTTAAGCAAACTACAAACCAATTAGACTTAACAAACAGCTATAGGACGCTTTACCAGCAACAGCAGGATACACATTCTTTAGTGCATATGAAATTTTCTCCAGGATAGACTATATGTTAGATCGCAAAACAAGTCTCTATAAATTTAAAAGATTGAAATAATATAATGCATCT
The DNA here is from genome assembly GCF_028564815.1 of Eubalaena glacialis. NCBI lineage: Eukaryota > Metazoa > Chordata > Mammalia > Artiodactyla > Balaenidae > Eubalaena > Eubalaena glacialis. The sequence goes on from NC_083728.1 coordinate 27,783,320, forward strand.
TCTCTGACCACAGTGAAATAAAACTAGAAATCAGTAACAGAAGGAAAATTGGAAAATATACAAATACATGGAAATTAAACAACACACTGTTAAATAACCAATTAGTCAAAGAAGAAATCACAAAGGAAATTAGAAAATACTCAGAGACAGATGAAACATAACACACCAAAACTTATGGGATGCAGTAAAATCAATGCTCACAGGGAAATTTATAGCAATAAATGCAACTTTGATGAATGGACCAATTTCTTGAAAAGTACAACCTACTGCAACTTACCCAAAATGAAATAGATAATTTGATAACCTTTTAAAAGCTAAGATAATTGAATTTGCAATATAAAAATTACCCCACCCCACCCCCAAATTTCCAGGCCCAGATGATTTCACTGGAGAATTCTACCAAATGGTTAAAGAAAAAGTAACACTATTTCTAGATAATATTTTCCAGAAAATAGAAGGAAGGGAATTACCCTGATGCCAAAACCAGACAAAGATTCAGATGACCACCTGCAATCTAGATTTAAGGTTGATCCTCATTCCAAGAAAATTCAAATAAATAAAAATGTTTGAGACAATCAGGGAAATCTGCATACTGAATGGATATATGATATTAAGGAAATATTAAGATTTTTTATGTCTAGTCATAGTATTTTGGTTATGTATATTAAAACAGTCCTTATTGACATACTGAAATATTTATGAATGAAATGATATGATGCCTGGGATTTATTAAAATAATTCAGGGGCAGGGGTAGGAAAATGAGGACCATGAGCAGATAATTGTGGACTCCCGGGAGACACATGGAGGTTTATTAAACTATTCTTTTTTGTATGTTTGAACTTTTCCTTAAGAACTGTTTAGGGCATTTCTATTCTTTTTCTATAATCTCCCTGGTCATGACTTTTGTTTACTTTCTACTGCATTCTTGTTTTTTTCTTACTGGTTTGTTAGATGGGTTTAAAAAAACCTTTTTTTAAAGGAAATCAGCCCTTTATCTGTCATACAGATAAATACTTTTTAGTTCCTCATTTGTCTCTTGAGTTTCTTTCTCATTTTTTACAGAAAATTTCAGTATTACAGGATAATTTGACCCAAATGTTTTGACCTCGTATATGTGTTTACCCCAAGACTATTTTGACTATGAGTTTTGAATTCAATTATTTTTATCAGGATTACACTAATCCAATACATCAAGAAAGAGTTTTCTTGGGCAAGCTGAATGAAACAAATTTAATCCCTCCATCAGTTATTTTATGACCAAAGTTAAATTCTTTCTAACGTTTCCCACTTTAAATTTAATTTTACAAAATTATTTTTTCATGAAAATCACTTAGTTTCATGGGGTAAATGCCACCATGAAGATTTAATTCTTCTCTCAGTCATTTTTAGTCTATATCTGATTTCACCAGTTTCCTGCCATTGTGCGTTGTCTACTATGTCCATTATTTTTAATTGGTCCAATTTTTTCAGGTCACATTTGATTATCTAAATGTCAAAATTGTATTCCCTGTTTGAATTTTAGTCAATATCTAATTTAACATGTCAGTTTTCGTTTCTGTCAACTTGATTTTGTGTTGGTTATTTCTAGACATCTGTGGTAGTTTGTATTATTTGCTCACAGTTCTGCCTTCCCTCCTCACGCTCTCCACATACCCTCTACTGGAGGACGTTTCTCTACTCATCGATGTTTAACTTGACTGTGGTTGGCAGTCTATATTTTCCAAAGATGACCACAATGTATTTCCCATCTCACATTCATCCCTCAACATTTAAAAAAAAATTTTATAGAAGTGTAATTGATTTACAATGTGGCGTTAATTTCTGCTGTACAGCAAAGTGACTCAGTTATATATATATATATATATATATATATATATATGTGTGTGTGTGTGTTTTTTCATATTCTTTTCCATTCTGGTTTATCACAGGATATTGAATATAGTTCCTTGTGCTGTACAGTAGGACCTTGTTGTTTCATTCATCTCACATCTTACATTGACCTTGATGTCTTCCCATCAAGTAGGGGAGGTGTCTGTCCTCTCCCTCTTGAACCTGAGCGGAGCTCTGTGAGAGCCTCGAGCAACAGGGTTCAGAAGTGATGCGTCTTCTGCGGCTAGATCATAAAACTACAATACACTTCCCCCTTGCTCTCTTGGAACCCACCCACCATGCTTTGAGGGAGCCCAAACTAGCCCACACAGAGAGAAAACCTGGGGAATGCCACAAAGAGGTGTTCTGGTTGACGGCTCCAACTGAGGTCCCAGCTGACAGCCAATGTTAACCACCAGATGTGTAAGTGAAAACACCTCCAGAAGATTCTGACCACAGCCTTGAGTGTTTCCAGCTGGCGGCCCAGACAGTCTAGAGCAGAGGCAAGCAGTTCCCAGTGTGCCCTGCCTAAATTCCTGAACTACAGAATCAGTGAGCATAAGGAAATTGCTGTTTCATGCCTTTAAGTTTTAAGGGGGGTTGTAATGTAGCAGTTGTAACCAGAGCACCACAGGACTTGCTTTGACTGGTGGAACGCGGTGCTGGTTCTGTGTGTGTGGTTCTGAGCCTGGGCTTTCAGAGCATCATGGGTCCTCACTGTCTCTCTGTCCCCTCAGGAGTCTCTGACTTCTGTCATGACAAAAACATGTGCCTGCTGGTCCCAGAAAAAGGAGACACATGAATAACCCTGAACCCAACTGTTATGGGCTGAATTGTGTCTCCTGCAAATTCCTATGTTGAAGTCCTAACCCCTAATACCTCAGAATGTGACAGTATTTGGAGATAGGGCCTTTAAAAAGGTGATAAACTTAAATGAGGTCATCAGGGAAGGCCCTAACCTGATCTGCCTGGTGTCCTTATAAGAAGAGGAAATCTGGACACACATGGAGACACCAGGGATACAAACACAGAGGAATGACCACATGAGGACACAGTGAGAAGGAGGCCATCTGCAAGCCAAGGAGAGAGGCATCAGAAGAAACCAATCCTACCAACACTTCAATCTTGGACTTCTAACCTCCAGAACTGTGAGAAAATACATTTCTGTTGTTTAAGCCACCCAGTCTGTGGTATTTTGTTACGGCTGCCCTAGGAAACCAAAATACCAACCCAGAGCCTGGAACTAAACCTGGCAGATCCCAGCAGAGCCTCAGCCAACCCATAAGCCCATGAAAGATAGAAATAAATGCTCAAAGTTATAAGCCACCAAGTTTTGGGGTTGTTTGTTACACAGCATTATTGTAGGCGAAAAAATGACTAGTACAACATCTAATTTTCCCCAGGCCAATTTTGACAATTTTCTTTATTACCCACAACATAATTTCTTAGCAATTTATTAATCTAAGCAAAGTTTATCGCCTGCATAGTTCAACATCTTCAGTTATGTCGAAACTGCTCCTGCTGCTAGCAAAGCATCAGGGCCTGGGTCAAAATAATGGGGTCAAAACATACTATCAAACATTTCTATAGCTCTTATCCCCCTTAGCCTCCGACTGGCCATGTTCATGCCAGTCCTGCCCACAGGCCAGGAGACCCGAAGGCCAGGGCTCCTTTCTGCTCCATGTCTGCATCCCCAGCATCTTTTATGCTAAGGCAGTGAAATGGATCCCTCAGGCCAGACAGAACCTGGCACTAAGGCAGCTGTCTTTCTCAAATAAAAATTAAATGGGGACTTCCCTGGTGATGCAGTGGTTAAGAATCTGCCTGCCAATGTAGGGGGCATGGGTCTGAGCCCTGGTCTGGGAAGATCTCACATGCCACAGGACAACAAAGCCTGTGCGCCACAACTACTGAGCCTGCGCTCTAGAGCCCGCGAGCCGCAACTGCTGAGCCCACGCGCCACAGCTGCTGAAGCCTGCATGCCTAGAGCCTGTGTTCCGCAACAGGAGAAGCCACCGCAATGAGAGGCCCTCGCACTGCAGCCAAGAGTGACCCCCGCTCGCTGCAACTAGAGAAAGCCCACGCACAGCAACAAAGACCCAACGCAGCCAAAAATAAATAAATAAATTTATTTTAAAAATAGAAAAAAAAAATTAAATGGATGTTCAAGGCTCCCCATCCTCTGACTGCCACATACTCCCTCAGTTCCATCTTTCCCTGCTTTCCCCCAGACTTGTGTCTTCAGTAGAGGCAGCAGAGACTCCAAGGCCCTGTATGAGTCTCCCACTTCCCCGTCTCCCCTTGTTCATCTCTTCCTTCTCCTCTGACAACCCACTGGCTTCCTTTATTTCCTCTTTCATGACATGGTCCTCACTACCACAGGGCCTTTGCACATGCTTTTCTTTGCCTAAAATGCTGTTCCACCACCCCTTTCATCTAGTTTACACCCAGTCATCCTTCATATTGTAACCAAGCAGGACCCTATGAGGCCTTCCCTGAATAGATCCCCACCCATGTCCTCCACCTGCTTTTTGTCTGTAGAAAAACTTTAGTCAAAGTTTTAAAGAATAAAGTTAATCAGAGAAGTGAGAAAATGCAGAAAGGAAAACAGTCAAGCAAGACAAAATAATAATACTTTTGCCATTAAACAAAGTCAAGGACCTTTAGTTCTTCCTCGAGGACTATAGATAACATTCTGAGCCATGTCCTTTGAGCTGTTTTGCAGATACTGAAACCCCCGCCAGGTGGGAGAAGTTAACTGTAGGCTGCCCGCAAGCATGTAGACCCCAGTCCACTTGGAACCAGGAGGCTGATGATGCTGACTCCTGATTACCTCCCCACCAACCTGTCAGAACAATGTCCACGAGCTGATCACACCCTGATCCTTGAATACTATAAGACTCCTCACTACCCCCTCCAGGGCGGAACACACATTCTTGAGGGCATTAGCCCACTGGGGCCCCCTTTGCCTGGCAAAGCAATAGAGCTGTTTCTTTCTACTTCACTCAAAATTCTGTCTCTGAGGTTTAATCTGGCACCAGTGTACAGAGGATGAATTTCGGCAACAATATCTCAAATATGAAGACACTTCTTCAGGGAAGCCCACCCTGACTTCTCTAGATTAGGTCAGTCCAAGTACCATGTATCTCCCCTTCTTAGCACTCATCTGTTCTATAATTTATTAGGGTGACCATTACGGACTTTCAGATTCATGAGGACTGGAAATCACGACACTGGAATGAGGTCTCATTCACTCTGTCCCCAGAGTCTGGTACATAGTGGATGCACAATAAATATTTGTTGATTGAATGAATATTGTCCCAATTGCTCTGCTGAATCCCTCCATTGGCATCCAGGGTGTCCTTGGAGGTGTGCCGCTCAGGTGTCTCTTCAAGAGGACCTGCTATGAAGAGGATAGGTGTATGACCACCTCCAGCTGCTGCGCTTTCAGAGCTGCTGCAGTGTTCATGCCAAGGCCACAGCCCCCTAGGAAACCAAGGACTACAAAGGACTGAGCACAGTGGGACTCTAGGGATGGGTCAATTTTGCCCAACACAGGACTCATCTAATGGGCTTTTTTTGCTCTAAGGCTCCCCATTGGCCTGGCCAAGACTTTCTCAAAGATGCTGTGCCAGTTATCAATGTATTGCCCCTCCACCCCAAATTCACCCCTCAGTGCCTGCTCTAAGGTAATGAATGAGCAGGACTCTGAGCATCGCCCCCTTTACAGTGAGATGCTAAACTTCTCCAGTAGAGGGTGCTGGAGGAGACATACCAAGAGGAAAGGAGGCTTCTCTCTTTGGTTCGGGGCGGGGCGGGGGGTGTGTGTGTGTATTCCTATATAATCTGTTTTCTGCCCCAAGACCAACCCTCTCCCACAACACATACCTTCCTACTATTCTCCAAGTCATTCTACTCCAGTCACTGTGGCCTCCTTGATGTTCCACAAGCTGACAAACTAAAATCCTATCTCAGGATCTTTGCACTTGCTGTTTTGTCTTCTCATATGCCACCTCTTCTAAGAGGCTTCACCTACCACCCCCAAACCCCTTTTAGCTCTGTCCCTTTATCCTGCTCTGATTTGTTCCTTCATAGCACTGATTACTTTGTAACATACTGTATATTATACTTACTTATTCCTTTTTCTGTCTCCCCCCCCACCCCCCCCCCCCACACACACATAAAGAAACACCTCCTCCATGAGGCCAGACACTTTGTGTGTCTTGTTCACTGCTGCATCCCCAGGGCCTAGATTAGTACCTGGCACACAGCAGATACTCAATAAGTATTTGTTAGTTGACCGAATATAGGAGTGTCCTTACCTTTGCTCAAGCCATTCCCTCCACCTGGAATGCCTTCCCTCTCCTTCCTACCTTTCCTAATCCCACCTATCATTTAAGGCTCAACCCCAACCTCTACTCCTCCAGGAAGCCCTCCCTGATAAGTGGGGCCCTGGAAAGTGGCTTACTGCCTCTCACCTACTGTCCTGCCCAATTTTAGGTATAATGTAGGCTTTATGGCAGGTAGAGACTGTGGAGGAGACTAAAGGCAGATGAGAGCAGGCCAGCTTTATTGGGGTTAAGTGGCGGGGAGGGGCCTCCATAGGCTCCGGGCCAGGGCAGAGCTGCAGCGTGAGCAGCTGGGACGCCACGTCACTTCTTCCACTCCTTCCTCTCATAGTCCCACCGGGAGGCCAGGCCTTGCACAGGGTTGCCCTTCATGTCCAGGATGCGCTGGAGCTGCTGGGCCTTCCACTCATCCATCAGGGTGATGGGTTTCTTAGGGAACACTGCAGGGAAGGAACCGGGTAGGGACAGGGGCATGCGGGACCCTGCCAGGCCCACCCCCTCCCGCTGAGCCAGGGTCTCCAGGCACAGGGCCAGGGTGCCCTGCATGAGGACCCCTCGCCACCCCCCACCAGACTCCCCACTAAAGCTGCACTCCGGGGACCTCTGAGTTATGATCCCCGCTCTGCCTTAGACTTGCTGTGGGAACTGGGCCAAGGTCCTTCCCCTTTCTGAGCCTCAGTTTCCTCACCTACTCTGTGACCCAAGGGTAAGAGGAGCACTGGTTTGAAGTCTTTCTGGGTCCAAATCCCAGCTCCAGCACTCCCTTGCTGTGTGACCTTGAACAAGTCACTTCATCTCTGAGCCCCAGTTTCCTTACCTGTCAAAAACAGGTCCCGTCCACTAGGGTTGTGGGGATTGAATGTGTTAGTATTTATAATGCAATTGGCAGAATGAGGGAAGATATGAAAACCCCTAATACATGATAGCTACTATAACTATAATTACTGAGTTTGCTCCCACTTATTGGGAAGGGTCCAGGATGAGATAGTTTCTTATGCTTCCTGAAGGGGTTGGGAGTGGGAGGTAGGATAGGGGTGTTCACTTTAAAACTATGGGGACCCAAAGGGTGAACTCACGGAGGCATTTTAGGTGCCTTGATGTGTGGATCAAGAAAGGCCTGGGGGCCAGAGCTCCCAGCCCTGCTCACATCCTACTTCCTGGTCCATCTGCCCCTGAGGCCAACTTAACCTGCCTTTGTGCCTGGTACTTTCTATTCCAGTGGGTGTGAAAGAAGGGAAAGATCTTTATGGGTACCTATTAGTACCAAACATTGGGCTAGAATAGAATTTTTCCCAAAGGTTCTCTCATTTCATCCTCATGCAAGGTAGGAATTCCCATCACATTTTTACAGAAGAAGAAACAAAGTGAGGCCCCTGGAGGTGAAGTCAATTGAGGCAGAGACTGCCACCTCATCCCCAACATCCTCCCCTCTACTTCCAGAGCAGTGCTTCTCAAACCTGAATGCACATCAGAATCACCCAGAGGGATATTAAAACATAGATTGCTGGCCTCCAGCCTCAGAGTGTCTGAGTCAGTAGATCCAGAGTGGGGCTGAGAATTTGCACTTCTAACAAGTTCCCAAGTGAAGCTGTTGGTCCAGAGACCCCACTTTGAGAATCACTCTTCTGTAGTAATAAATGGTCGGTTGGGTACATGACCACTCAGCTAAAGACTATATTTCCCAGCTTCCCTTGTGGCTATGCATGGTCATATGATCACTTCTAGCCAATAGGATGTGAGCAGAAGTGGTGGTGCAACTTCTGGACCTTAAAGAGAGTGTGTCCTCCCTTTCCCTCTTCTTGGCTGGAATGTAGGCTTTATGGCTGGAGCTGGAGCAGCCATTTTGTATGTCAAGAAGGAAGCTGCATGTTAAGGATGGCAGAGCAACAAGACAGAAGGAGTCTGATATTGTGGAATCCCCATACTCCCCCTGGCCTTTTTTGTGAGAGAGGAAAAAAACTTCTATCTTGTTTAAGCTCTTGTACATTGAAGACTCTTTGTTACAGCAGCCAAAACAATATACTGAAATGTTCATGGTTAATAACAGCAATCAGTAACAACATCATTCATAACTATGTGCCAGGCACTAGCCAACAGTTTTCTCATTAAATCCTCACAAGAACCCTGAGATGTGGGCACTATTATTCCCATTTTACAGATGAGAGAATTGAGGCCCAGAGAGGTAGGGTCCCTACATTCCAACCCAGGCAGCCATGCTCTGCCCTTCCCCATACACCTCTTTGGGGGACTTTTCAAAACTCTTCAGATGAATGCCAGCATAGTTCCCTTATCAAAGCTTGGCTGGTGGCTGTGGCCACAAGGGCATGGCCGAGGGCTGCGGCCAGGTGAGACACTGCCACTCACCATAGACCCGCTGCCACCAAATCAGCAGACCTGTGAATCCAAAGAAGAAGAAGACACAGCCCATCACTGTCTTCCACTCGTTGGAACAATGGTTCATCTCTGTGAAGGTCTCATGGAACTGGAGCCGGTACACTGGAGGCAGGTGAGGGGTGGGGGAGGAGGGGCCTCAGGTGCATCCATTCCGAGGGCCCTGGGCCAACTCTTGGCCTCAGGGACCTCCAGCCTCCCCCTCCCTGCAGCAGATGCTGTCCATTCAGCAAATTCTTATTGAGCATGTACGATGTGCAAAGCATGGCCAGGAGCTGATGGCAAAGCTGGCTCCCAGGGGCACTTCTGGGGGGCAGCACTTGGGGTCACACGTCCCTCCTGCTTCCCAGGGTCAGGCCCCTGCTCTCCCACCCACCTCACCTGCCTCTTTCTGCTCCATCTCCCCACACCACTTAGTGATGCCCAGGACCCTCCATGCTCTCCAGCTCCTGTATCCTTCCCCATGCTGTTCCTACTACCTGACAGCCCCTCCTCCTCACCATCCAAAGCCAACTGGAACAACCCTCCTCTGGAAGGCCCACCCGGATTCCATCTTTCTCTCTCCTTTGGGTTCTCACAGCGCCCTGAACACACCTCACCCAGCCGCATATCCTGTATTACAGCTATCTGGGTTTGTGTTCGTTCCCCCACTCGACTGGGAGCACCCTGAGGGCCAGAACCCTCAGGGGGATTCACTTCTGTGTCCCCAGCATCGCCTAGCATCAGGCTGTGCACAAACGGTTCAATGAATAAAAAAATGAACGAACAAAGGAATGAATTTCACCCCTCAGGTCTGCATTCGAGTCTTTGGGTGGTTCTGGCTGTCTTGGCTGGGGGCTCTCCCTGCCCACTGCTCCGTGACAGGCCAGGCCCTTCTTTGCAAAGTCGCCCCCAGCCCCACCCTGAGACCTACGGGCCACCTTCTCAGCGTGGCTCAGCTGCGTCCAGCTGCCCTTCTCCTTCTCCTTCAGGGCCTGCTGCTCTGCGTTGAGCTCCGTGCAGAAAGGCTCATCGGGCATGGGGTAGGAGCGCTGGGCATGGTAGTTGGTGTAGGGGGGCATCTTCTCCTTGCCGTGGGCTGCGGGCACAGGGGAGAACTGAGTTCAGGCTGCCCCTGGGACGTCCTGGCACTAACCGTAATATTAACAAAGAGGGTGGCACTTACTGAGCACTTACTGTGTGCCAGGAGCCATGCTAAGGCCTTCGGGCGAGTTGACTCATTGGCTCAGCATCACTCTGAGACAGTGATATTGTTCTCTTCATCTTATAGAGGAAGAAACTGAGTAGCTAAGGGACTTGCCGAAATTCACAGAGCAAAAGGGAGCCGGGCCAGGGCTGCAATTCAGCCCCTCTGGCTTCAAATCCTGTGTCCTCTGGGAAGATCTGGGGTGAGGAGGGCACATCAGGCAAAGGCAATGGGTAGGGAAAGGTTCAATGTGATGAACCTGAGATGGCAGATGGGAAACTGCCCCACAAACTGTAAAGCACTATCCCTATGCTTTTAATGAGTGGTCAAGAGCACAGCTTTGGAGTCGCGGAACCCCAGTTCCACCCCAGCCCAGCTCTGACAAGCCCCTTTACCTCACTGTGTTCAACGTCCTCATCTGGAAAGTGGGGATAGTAAAAGATCCTACCTCACACTGTTGTGGAAGCTTCAAGATAATGCACTCAAAAGGCTTAGCACAGTGCCTGGCACACAGTAGATGCTCCATAAATTACACTGATAGACAGAGGTTGGTTTTACCTCTGGCTTCCATTCTTAAGCTTTCCCTGATGGCTAAGCCCTCAAGGGCTCCATGTGAGTATCCAGAACAAGGCTGGGTGCTAGAAGGGTCTCAGTAAAGCTTCTTCTGTTTATTGTCACCAGAGATGCCCTCAAGGAGGGCATTGGTACCACCTTGCCCAAATAGCATGGGAACTGCTTTGGGCAAAGAGTCCTGGCTCTGGGCCTGTTTGTTCACCTGAGAAATGGAGATAACAGCATAGCATTCACTTCATGTGGCTGCCGTGAGGTCTAAATGTGTTAATCTCTGCAAAAAGTTTATCACAGCTCAGGGTACATAGTAAGGGCTCAATAAATGTTATCTGTTTTTATTCTCCAGAGGGTCAGGAAGGCCCTTCTATCTGGCTGAAGTCTCTCCTACTTTAGGCCTCTTTTTTCTGACTAGCATGGACACAAGGGTCTGGAAAGGCGGTCCCAAGTTCTGTCAGCACCCTCAACCTCAGAACACAAAGGCCTTAGGGGCCTGAGATATGGGGGTCAGACCCTGAGAAAGCTTGGGAGGAGGGGACGGCTGTCTCTATTTCCTGGAAGAATGTGGCCCTGGACCAAGGGGTAGGATCATGGGAAATGGTTTGGGGCAGGCCCAGGGCAGCATGAAAGGGACCAGGGGCAGCCTGCAGACAGGACCCTTGCCCCTGGCCTTGCAGTTAGGCAAGGGTCAGGGTGGGGTGGGTGTCCAGGTCTTACCAGTGCCTCCTGGGCTGTGGATCCCTCGCATTCCAAGTCCTCCTTTCCTCAGCACCAAGCTCCAGGCAGCTCTAAAGGACATCTGGGGGTGTGTGTGGATGAGTCCTGCCCTCTGCCCTCTGCCCTTCCCCTCAGGATCCAGACAGAGAAACAGCTTTTTCACAGGTGTCGTGGCTGGGGGACTGGTCCCCAGGATTTCAACGTCACCTCCTGCCCCTGCCCCTTCTAATTTTGTATGATATACCTATGGGGGTTGATGGGCATCCTAGACATTTGGAGCCCCCTCCTGGGACCTCAGTTTACCATCTGAGAAGTGGGAGGAGGCCTAACTCTTAAGGCAGGACTTGAACAGTTTGGGTCTGGGAGCCTGGGTTCTGGTTCCAGCCCCAGCTCATGGTGGCTAGGTTGGGAAACCTCTCTCAGCTGTTTGCCCTCTAGAGGAAACAGGGTGGGAGTCCAGGTAGGGAGGGAGCAGGTCCTGGGATAACTCTCCTCGCTACAAGGCCATCTGCCAAGGTCTCCTGCAGATGGTTTGGCCCCCACCCCTTCCCCCATAATTGGCTGCCTACGTGCCTGGAAGGCCTGCTCTGCTGGACCTGGTGGGAGAGGGGGGCAGGCGAGCCCAACCCCCCCCATCCCCAGGGAAATCTCAGGGTCTGGCATCCCAGGGGGGCGAGGAGGGGACTTAGAGGAGGACAAGGACCAAACTGGGTCAGAGGGAGGAAGAGAGGCACACATCTGGGGAGAAGAAGTGGGTATCCCACTTCTGGAAATTGAAAGAGGCCCCACATCTAGGGAAAGAGAGGCACCCAATCATTAGAGAGAGGGAGGGGTGTACCATATATGGAAAGTGGGAAGGGGCCGCACATCTGGAAAGGAAGGGCTCCCCATCAGTGATGAGTGGTTGAGAGCCCCACCTATGGGGAGGGAAGGAGTAATCTACATTTGAGGACAGAGATGGCTCCCCATATGCGGACGGAGGAAAGTTCCCCTCAACTCTGAGCTGCCAGTAGCCGCAACCCCCCCCCAACCCCCATCCTCCTCTATAGCAGCGTCCCCACGGGCCCTGACCGGGTGGTAAAAGCCGGAGTCCCAGCCGCGTCCCCCACCGGCCCGGGTTTGGGCAGCCGGGGCTCTCCCCACCCACTCACTCACCGTGCGGCTCAGCGGAAGCCAGAGCGCGACCCGGGTCTGCGGAGCAACTAACAGAACAGGCTGCAGAGAGACCCGAGCGCTGGCGCCCGCCTCCGGGCCCGCCCCACAGCCTTTCCCAGGACCGCCCCCGCGTGGGAACGTCCTGCCTGTGAGAGCCCAGCCCGCGTCCCTGGGGGCTCCCAGCCACAGACTGGGAAGAGGGGCTGCACAATGACTCCCCGCCTCAATTTGCCTGCCCACTGGGGTCCTGCCTCTGGAGACCCCCAGCTGACGCAGCCCTGGGACCAGCTGGCTGTGTGTCCTGGGCTGGCCCAGCCCTGTGAGTCCAGTTGTCCCAGGAGCTGGATCTTCCTGCCTTCACACCTTTGCTCACCGCTGTTTCTTCCACCTGGAATGCTCTCTTTTGAGGACCCAAGTCTTGGCAACTTTCCAGCCCAGACCCCATGCCTTCCTGCTCCAGGAAGCTACAAGCATCTAGAATCTGGGAGCTGGCCTGTGGTGTACCACCTGGCACGAATGCCCTCATACTCAATGAGAGGTGAAAAAAGCCTCCCCCTGGGTTCAAATCTTAGCTGTGTGACCTTCAACAAATGGCCAAACCTCCCTGAGTTTCTGTTTTCTGAAAAAGAGAGCTAATGATATCTCTTACCTTACATGATTGTTGTAAAGATTAAATATGTCAATAGAAAAGCATCAGGCACATTTATTCAAGAACTATTTATTAAGACCTATTACAGCTGGCATTATTGTCTATTGTTTAACAGGTTAAACGCTTGGGGATTTAGAGACAAACAAAATCAAACATGGTCCCTGCCATTTTAGGGCTTACAATCCAGTTCCAAGCAGAGAGAGGCCTGTGCAAAGCCCCAGAGGCAGAAAAACACAGGTGTATTCACAGAACAGAGAGAGGCCATCTTGGCCAGAGTGTAATGGGCAAAGGAGAAAGCTGGAGAGAGGCTGGAGTACCAAGCAGGGCCTCATAAGGCACGGTGTGGATTTTGGATTTTATTTTAAAGCTGGGAAGCCAAAAAAGGTAAGTAGGGGAGTGATGTGGTTAAATGGAGCAGAACATGCGTTCAGTAAATATGGCTTGGAATTGTTAGAATACTGATTCTGGACTAATGGGTGAAGGCTGTGAATTCTTTCGTGGCCTGGGGCCAGAACTTTCTAGGTCTCCAAGCTCTGGTCCCCTGAGGTGTGCCGAGCACCCACCCACCCATCAGGGTTCCTATAGCCAAGTGAAGCCATAGAGACCCATGCTAGCCAGTGCCTGGAGGAAGGGGCTTAGTGCCCTGGAAGCAGATGAGTCTTGAAGAGCAGGGACTCAGGGGAAGGTGCTAGAGAGACCGTAGAGTGGGCAGGATGCATGTCACCTCCATTCTGGGAGGTGAGAAGGCAGTGTGGGAGTCTCCTGGATGTCCAAGAGACCCCAGCTCCCAGGACTGGCCTTGCTTACTCCTGGGGGCTGCTCCTCCCCCTTCCCCATGATCAAGGGAATTCCAGATTTGAGAGAACCCAAAGAGGACTACCTTACCTCTTGGATGCTGTCCAGGGTGTCCTGAAGATTAGCCCTAAGGACAGAAGATGAGGTAAGGCCCTCCTTCAGGCAACCTGGGGAGGACACACCTTGAGTATTGTCAGAACTTTCCAGGGGCAGGTGGATGCTGGCTGCACTGGGGTGAGTGGCAAATGTGTAGGCTCTACTGCTGCCACACTCGTGACTAAGTGGCTCCATTTCTGGGCCTCAGTTTCCCCATCCATTACAAGGGCCTCCCAAGGGAGAACTTGACCCTGGAGAACTTGACCCTCTGTTCTTCTCTACCCTCTCCCACCCCCATCTCTGTGGGAACTCCAGGCTCCAGATGTGCAGTAGTGCTGTGACAAGGAACATCTGTTTGGGAAGCCGGCCCCAGGGCTGAGGGTGATGGGGTGATGGCAGGCTCCCCGGCGGCTCAAGGTTGATATAGGGCAGCACCACTGCCTAGAGGGCGATGCCCAGCAGCGTCTTGAGGTCTGGAACCTGGAAATAGTTAGACTCTCCCATAAAGCAGGTCACTCAGGTGTCCCGGGGCCGAGGAGTAGGAGTCTTCCCTGGGAACCTTGGTGGGCACAAGGTGGGCTCCAGATGAGGCATTACACACCACTCACGGCAAGGGGCCCTACATGTGAATGCAGGCTGAGATTTCAGAAACAGCAGGAATAGAAAGTGAGAGGGATCTGTCCCTTTCAGGCGGCCCTGCGGCTCCAACCCCCCAGTAGGAACCCATACAGAAAGGAGCAGCTCTCTCTCACTTGATCAGATTCAGGGAGGCCCTGAGTTTCTGCTCAGACACAAAGACCTGAGCCACAGTCTCAGCATCCTGCTGGTACGACCCCTCCCCTCCAATTCAGGCTTCATGCAGGACCCACCTCTGGCCTCCCAGCCCAGAGGAGATACTGAGGAAGAGCTAGGCCTCATGGAGGACACAAAGCCGAAAGTAGGAAGAGGTGTTGGACAAAGCGTTGCGGACCCGTATCCCCAGCCCCTGGGGAGCCCCTGGAGCCATTTGAACACGGGGAGGAGGCCTGGGATAGGAGCAGGCGAGGCCAAGAAGTGCACGGACTGGGAAGGAGATATAGGGTAGTCGGAGACCGGAAGGTAGGAGTGGGCGGGGCTTATCCTTAAGGGCGGGGACTGCGTGTAAGAGTGGGCCAGGGAAGAGCAGGGCAACCGAGGCACTAAGGGGATCGGGCCAGCTGGGCGGAGGGAGGGGCCGGTAAACAGAGGGGGCGTGGTCAGGACAGAGCAGAGGCCGATCCCGCCCACCAGCTGGAAAGCTGACTCCCAGCAGGGACACTGTGATTCCGGGACACTGCGGCCTTCAGGGCGACGGGCAGCGCCAGCATGAAGGTGCCCAGGCGGCAGCGCAGGCTCGGAGGACGTCGTGCGAAGACCGGCAGATCCAGCAGGGACCAGTCCAGAAAGCGCTTCTGCAACTGTGGACAGGAGGGCCGGCTCAGAACCGACGCCGAACCAGGGCTACCACGGGGGCGGTCGCTAGTGGCGGGTTTCCCGGCCCTAGGAACGATCCCGTGGCGCGAGCAGGAGCAGGTGGAAGCCCTTGGCTGGGTTTCATTGGGACGGGACGGGACCGGTGGTGGCCTGGAAGATGGAAACCTCCTTCCGGCAGCTCTGTTATCTCTGCACCACCACACCTGGGGCACGAAGTGAGCGAAGCCCGCGTTGTTCAGCCGGAAGAGGAATTCCTCGCAGAGTTGCAGGGGAGACGTTTGAGGCCGACCCCTCTGGCTGTCACTCGTGGCCTCTTGGCCCCCCCCCCCACAGGCGGCCCTTATTCTAGGTCCCGCCACCTGCCTCACACTACTCACCTACGTCCCTCGTCTCCTCCCTCCTTCCCCGTCCTCGAGCTGCCAGTCATCCTTCCCTGGCCCCTTGCACAGTCATTGTGCCCGCACCTCTGGACTCTACCTAGTAGTCTAGCGTTCCACCATCTCCAGCCTTACCCCAGTCCCGTCAGTTATCCCTGGCCTCGCCAGCTCGCCTAGCTGAGTCCGCCCGCCGGCCCGGCCCGTACCCGGAGGCTCCTCCTCAATCGCTCAGCCCCCGGCCGGCCCCTTGCCCAGTTAGTCCTTCCCGCACTGCCTTCGCAAGACTCGCTAAACCCTTGCCCTGGCTCCAGCCTTGCTCTTTCAGTCATTCTGTGGTGCCGCCCACTCCCAAGCCCTGCCCTCACTGTCATCCTGCTCGCCACAGCACGCCCCAGCCGAGCCCCCACCCTGTCAGCAAGCCCCGCCCCCGCAGGGCACAGCT
This sequence comes from Eubalaena glacialis, assembly GCF_028564815.1. Classification (NCBI taxonomy): domain Eukaryota; kingdom Metazoa; phylum Chordata; class Mammalia; order Artiodactyla; family Balaenidae; genus Eubalaena; species Eubalaena glacialis. The sequence continues at coordinate 27,799,366 of NC_083728.1, forward strand.
CCCTTTCCCTAGATCCTCCCCGAGGCCCTGCCCAGTCTGTCACTCCCCTCAGGCGCGCGCCTGCTCCGGCCTCGCCCAGACTGTCACGCAGGCCCTCCCTGTCCGTCCCGAGGGCCCCGCCCCCTCCAACCCGCTCAGGCCCCGACCCCACCACGTGGTCAGTGAGGGTGCAAGCCGGAGCCCCAACGTTGCAGGCGACCGCAGAGGCAGAGGAGGCGAAGATGTTCCCCGAGCGGGGCAGGACCGGGAAGCCCTCACGCTCTGACCGCAGGAAGGGCACGAAGCCGCCGGACGGGTATCCGAACTCGCCTCGAGCCAGGAGAAGGGGCGCGGGAGTGGGGCTTCGTCAGAACTTGCTGCATTGGCATCCCGGGCCTGGGGTCCGGGTCCTCATCACCACCACCCCCGACCTGGGCAGATGTATACAAACGGCATCAAAGGACCCCCTGGTTATCAGGGACCGTGAAACTGAGGGCTTGGGAGGCCCACATCTAGGATTCTAGTCCCAGCTCTATCCTCAGCTGGTTTCCGCCCCTCTTCGTGGCTGCCTGCATGGCCTCCTTTCCACGTTTCTATAATGCCAGTCACACCCAAACTCTGCTTGGGGACCAGGAGGGTGAATGCGATGGTCTAAGCGGAGCTTATCCTAGAGGTGCCCACAGCAGTGACGTATCAGCCAGGCTATGGATGGAGCTATGGACAGTGTGGGCATTGCCTTGAGGTCCAGCCCAGTGCTCTGCTCTGACCACCAAGAGAATAGTCCAACTTGGCGAAGGGCTGTGGCCGTGGGATCCTGGGGGCGCAGGGGGTCAAATTAACTCTGGGGTAGGCACTGGTCCCTTAAGGTCCCGCCCTGGGGCTCCACACGGAATGGTCTGCAGCTTCTTTTCCTGATCTCCCAGGGCCTTCTGCACCACAGGACAAACCGAGGGTGCGCAGGGCAGGGTGTGAGGGACCCTGGCCAAGTCCCAAAGCCTTGTCTTCTCAAACTCAGCTGCCTCATGGGCATGGGGATAGTGCCCCCTGATGTGACTCTGGCCCTTGTGGGGACAGCCTCATGGCATCCTTCAGACTTCCTTAGCACCCACTGGCCTCCCAGCAAACTCCTTAGCCTGATATTTAAGGTCCCTCCTGCCAGACTCAGCAAATGCAGCTCCACCATCAACCTCTCCTCCTCTCCCACCATGCCCCAGCCATGCTGCCTTTCAGGTCTTGGAACATACTCCGCTCTTGCCCATGGCAGGGCCTTTGGAACTGCTCCCTCTGCTGAAATGCTCTTCTCTCAAGAACAAGACTCATTTATTCCCACTGGTGTGTTTCCACGAGAAAGGCTTTACTGGAGCAACACACCTCACTTCTCACCCGCAGACTTAAACTCTGGTCTACAAACAAGTTTATCAGTTATTGTGGCCTTAACAATATCTCCAATTCCACACGTTCTCTTTACAATGTGACCTTGACCCTCTTGTCATCAAATGGTGGCATCTATGTCCCCATTCCTTGAACCTGAGTGCACCTTTGTGACAGCTTTAATCATAGGACATGGTAAAAGTGATGCTGTGTGACTTCCAAAGCTGGATCATAAAATGCCATGGACTCTCTTGGGATGCTCTCTCTTATAACCCAGCCACCATGCTGTGAGGAAGCCAAACTAGCCCATGTGAAGAGAATATATGGAGAGGTCATATGTAGGTGGTCTGGCTGCAGCCCAGCTGAGGTGCCAGCCTACACCCAGCCTCAACTTCTAGCCATGTACATCTCCAGATGTTCCCAGTCCCTAGCCATCAAGTCTGCCTCAGCCATCGAGTCTTCCCAGCTAAGATCCTAGACATTATGGAACATCTCTGCTGTGCCCTTTCTGAATTCCCAACCAATAGAATCCATTAACATCAGACAGCTGTTTTACACACTAAGTTTTCAGGTGGTTTGTTATGCAGCAGTAGTAACTGGAATGGTAACAAAATGTTATTTGGATTCAATATATCTGACTCCTCATTTGACTCAGTTGTTTCAGAACTTGGGCAAGAAAGAAGGTGTTAAGTATTGACATCCCAAACCCCACCATTGTCCTCCCAATTTCAACTCAATATCATCTCCTCAGAGAGGCTTTCCTTGACCCCCGTGGAAAGTACCCTCTCTAATCAGTCCAAAATTACACACATAAAAACCCACAGGCTCACTTTTCCTGCATGCTCTACCCATCAAGCCTGTTCACTCAGGTCACTCTGCTTCCAGACTGGGATGAAGTGGGATCTAGCTGTGCAATGGATTATTTGGTTATTCTTACTATTCCATTTTAATTTACTTATTGGCTTTTTGGCTGTATATCTTTGTATTAATTTTTTGTAGGTTCTGTGTTTCTCTAGGGATTACAATATACATACTTAACGTTTGACAGTCTATTTAGTGTTCATACATTACACCTCAAGTAAAAGATAGATGCATTAAAACCATAAAGGTGCCTTTACCTTTTCCCCTTTATAATAGTTATCATATATGTATTACATCTACATTCATTGAAATACCCCAAAAAATGTTAGGATTTTTGCTCTCAAATATATTTTAAAGAACTTGACAGGAGAAATATAATCTATTATACTTATTCATATTTTTACCCTCTGTTGCTCTTTATTTATTCCTAAACTCCCAAGTTTATCTCTGGGGTCATATCCCTTCAGCCTGAAGAACTTCCTTTAACTTTCTTTTAGAGCAGGCCCACAGATGATAAATTCTCTTAGTTTCCTTCATTGAGAAAGTCTTTATTTTACTTTCATTCCTGAAGGATATTTTTGCTAGATGTAGAGTTGTTGACAGTTTTTTTCTTGCAGGACTTTATTTATTATTATTGTTATTTATTTATTTATTTTGGCCGTGTTGCGTGGCATGCGGGATCTTAGCTCCCCAACCAGGGATCGAACCCATGCCCCTTGCAGTGGAAGTATGAAGTCCTAACCACTGGACTGCCAGGGAAGTTCCTTGCAGCACTTTATTTTTATTTATTTATTTATTTTATTTTTGGCTGCGTTGGGTCTTCGTTGCTGCACGCGGGCTTTCTCTAGTTGTGGCGAGCAGGGGCTACTCTTCGTTGTGGTGCATGGGCTTCTCATTGCAGTGGCTTCTCTTGTTGCAGAACACGGGCTCTAGGCACGTGGGCTCAGTAGTTGTGGCTCGCAGGCTCTAGAGCACAGGCTCAGTAGTTGTGGCACACGGGCTTAGTTGCTCCGCGGCATGTGGGATCTTCCCGGACCAGGGCCCAAACCTGTGTCCCATGCATTGGCAGGCGGATTCTTAACCACTGTGCCATGAGGGAAGTCCCAACCTGCAGCACTTTAAAGATGCTGTTCCACTATCTTCTGGCCTCCATGGCCCCCTAAATGTAAAGTGTTTTTGGCTTTTGGTTCTTTTTTTTTTTCCTGGCTGCTTTCAAGATTTTTTTTCCTTATTGGTGGTTTTTAGTTTGATTATGAGATGTGTGAGTGTGGTTGTCTTTGAGTTTATCCTGTTTGGGCTTTGCTGGGTTTCTTGAATCTGTAAATTTAAGTTTTTCACCAAACTTGGGAAAATTTCAGTCATCATTTTAAAAAATTCTTTTTCTGCACCTTTAAGGGACTCCAATGACGTGCATATTAAATCTTTTGATATTTTCCCACATGTCCCTAAGTCTCTTTTTAGTTTTTAAAATATTTTCTCTCTCTCTTCTTTAGATTGGATCACTCCTATTGATCTAGCTTCAGGTTTACTGAGTCTTTTCTCTGTCATCTCCCTTTGCTATTGAGACCATCCTGTGAATTTTTAAGATCTGAGATATTGTGTTTCTTAAGTTCTAAAATTGTCATTTGGTCATTTGTTTTTTTTGTTTTTTCTTAGTATAATTCAGTGATTTTTTTTTTTTAAAGCTTTCTTTGTTGTTTGTCTTTTTTTAATTTTATTTATTTATTTATTTCTGGCTGTGTTGGGTCTTCGTTTCTGTGTGAGGGCTTTCTCTAGTTGTGGCAAGCGGGGGCCACTCTTCATCGCGGTGCACAGGCCTCTCACTATCGCGGCCTCTCTTGTTGCAGAGCACAGGCTCCAGATGCGCAGGCTCAGTAATTGTGGCTCACGGGCCCAGCTGCTCCGCGGCATGTGGGATCTTTCCAGACCAGGGTTCAAACCCGTGTCCCCTGCATTGGCAGGCAGATTCTCAACCACTGCGCCACCAGGGAAGCCCCAGTGATTCTTTTTTAAATCATTTTATTAAGGTATAATTGACATAGAGAAAGCTACAGATATTTAATGTATACAACTTGATGAGTTTGAAGGTAAGTATACACTACTGAAAATTTCACCACAATAATCAAGGCCATAAATTTATCCATGACCTCCAAAAGTTTCTTCCTGCCCCCCCCTTTAAAAATATTGATTTCCCTTTTGTGGTGAGAGCAATTAACATAAGATCTACCCTCCCGGCAAGTTTTTTTTTTTTTATTCTGTAAAACATTTTTTTTTTAATTTTTGAATTTTGTTTTATTTTTTTATACAGCAGGTTCTTATTATTCATTTTATACATATTAGTGTATATATGTCAATCCCAATCTCCCAGTTCATCACACCCAGCAAGTTTTTAAGTATACATACAACACAATACTAACTACAGGCCCTGTGCTGTACAGATCTCCAGAACTTGTTTGTCTTGTATTACTGAGGCTTTGTACCTTTTGACCAACACCGCCTGTTTTTTGGCTCTTTTTTTATGGTCTCTATTTCTCTGCTGAGAATGTCTGTTTTCCCATTCATTCTAAAGCATCCATCTTTCCCTCACAGCATACTGTTATAATAGCTGCTTTGAAGTCTTTGTCTGAGAATTCCAACATCTGGGTCTTTTCATGGTTTGCATCTATTGATTGTCTTTTGCTTTGGGAATTGGTTGGATGTTCCTTATTGAGTAACTTTTTATTGTCTCCTGGACATTTTCAATATTATCTTCTGGGACTCTGGGTACTGTTAAAAAGCCTCTGGAAATTTGTTCTTTTTTAGTAGCAGGCAAACCTGGTTAGGTGCAGACTGCATGTTCTATGTCACCTGCTGCAGGCAGTGATTCTAATATCAGTTTTACTTTCAAAGCTTTGCTATGTGGTTTGGGTCTGCCTGGTGCAGGGGTTAGTCTGGGATATGGGCAGTGGTTTACATGGTGTCAGTACTCAAAGCTTTGCTCACCTTCTTGGGGTGTCTTCCGTACAGGCTCAGCTTGGGGTTGAGCCCAGGACTTGTGTTGGTTCATACACAGAATTAGAGGGTTTCATTCATCCATTCTCTCCTCTCCAGGATTTTATCTACATTATCTGGCTCTACAGGCCCGTTTTTTCTGGTCCTCTGGTCTGAAATATGAAGTTCTCTCAGAGTTCTAACCACCAGCACTGTCACCACTGGGCCTGCCCCTGGAGCAAAGCAGCAAGAGAAAAGACAGAAAACTGAGGATTCGCCCCACAGTATTTATACTCAGGGGTCCCTTTTCCAAGTTCTTTTCTCCAGCAGGTGGGTTTTCTCAAGACTTTTTTCTCAACGACTTTGGGAACTGCAGAGCAGACTGGGGCTGAGAGCAAAGATTAAATAAAAATAATAACAAGGAGGGCTTCCCTGGTGGCACAGTGGTTAAGAATCCTCCTGCCAATGCAGGGGACACGGGTTTGAGCCCTGGTCCAGGAAGATCCCATACGCCACAGAGCAACTAAGCCCGTGCACCACAACTACTGAGCCTGAGCTCTAGAGCCTGTGAGCCACAACTACTGAGCCCACGTTCTGCAACTACTGAGCCCGTGTTCTGCAACTACTGAAGCCCGCGCCCCTAGAGCCCATGCTTTGCAACAAGAGAAGCCACCGCAATGAGAAGCCCGCGCACCGCAACGAAGACCCAACACAGCCAAAAATAAATAAATAAAATAAATAAATAAATACTTTTTAAAAATTAAAAAAAATAATAATAATACCAAGGAATTCTTCACACTCTCCAGCTTCCGGAGGTCCATTTTCCCCGTTCTTTGGCCAGAATGTTGGGCTTCTCTATGGGAGTTTTTGCTGCTCATGTCAGATGTGCAGTTTCCTGAACTCAGAGTACCCTGGGTCTAAGCAAGAAGATACAGGAAGAACATCTACCAGGAAACTTACTACTGCTGTGTGGGTTGTTCTTCATATTTTGACTTTTCACTCCAATCTGCTCTCTATTATTTACAGTGTTCTTTCTTATTTATTTATTTATTTATTTATTTTTGGCTGTGTTGGGTCTTCGTTGCTGCACACTGGCTTTCTCTAGTTGCGGCGAGCTGGGACTACTCTTCATTGCAGTGAGCGGGCTTCTCATTGCAGTGGCTTCTCTTGTTGCGGAGCACAGGCTCTAGGCACGTGGGCTCAGTAGTTGTGGCGCATGGGCTTCGTTGCTCCGCGGCATGTGGGATCCTCCTGGACCAGGACTCGAACCTGTGTCCCCCTGCATTGGCAGGCAGATTCTTAACACTGCGCCACCAGAGAATGGCTTTCTTAAGTAGTTGCTTTTTGTATTTGTCCAGAGTTTTTAGCTGTAACCAATGGGAGAGTTGGGCTGTAGGAGGCTTACTCCAGCTTAGCCTTCATTCTCTCTCTTTTTTATTTTAATGTTTTTTTCTTCCTTTTGAGGTAATTTTAGACTTACAGAAGTTGCAAAACTAGTACAGAGTTCCTGTATGTCCTATGCCCAGCTTTCCCTTTTGCCAGCATCTTACATAATGATAGAACCCTTATCAGAACTAAGAAATTAACCTTGGATATTACTATTAACTAAAGTTCTAACAACAGAAGTTATTTGGGTTTCATCAGTTTGCCTATTAATGTCCTTTTTCTGTTCTGGGATCCAGTCCAGGAAGGATCCCACATCATATTCGGTTGTCATGTCTCCTTAGTCCCCTCCAATTTGGACAGTTCCTCTGTCCTTCCATCTTTTTCATGATCTTGACACATTTGAAGAATACTAGCCAGCTCTTTTGTAGACTGTCCGTCAATTTGGGTTTGTCGGAGGTTTTCTCATGATCAAATTGAGGTTACGCGTTTTTTGGGGAAAACACCACAGAAGTGACATATGCCCAAGACTTCGTGAGGTTGATATGTATAACTGGTGATGTCACCTTGATCACTTGTTTAGGGTGGTGTCTGCTGGATTGATATTAAAATTAATATTTTACTCTTTGTAATTATTAAATACATTAAGGGGGATACTTTGAAACTGTGAAAATATCCTGTTTCTGCTTAAAGTCTGACCCCCTGAATTTAGCATCCTTTAGTGGATTGTTACCTTTACAGTCAGTACTTTAAGAAATTACAATCATAATGATGATGATGATGAATTGGATCCCAGAAGATTACTTGCCAGCCATGTACCTGGAACTTATTTTTCCTCTTGGAACCTCAGCTTTCTTATTTATAAAGTGAGATAATTATGAATCTGACCTCACTGGGTTGTGGAGGTGTTGAAATGAGATACTGGCAGCAAAACACCTAGCAGAGGGCTTGACACATAGGTATCTTGGGATGGGGCTGTCCTTGTCAGAGGACTGAACTGCAGGAGAGAGGGCTGTGTGTCCTTGTTGGGAGATAACAGTATAGAGCAAGGAGGTGCTCTGCAGGCACTGAGCAGGAATGATCTTAGAGAAATCCCTGGAATTGTCTGTGATCAAGAAGCAGTTGAGGGACTTCCATCGTGGCGCAGTGGATAAGACTCTACGCTCCCAATGCAGGGGGTCTGGTTTTGATCCCTGGTCAGGGAACTAGATCCCACATGCGTGCCACAACTAAGAGTTCATATGCCACAACTAAGGAGCCCATGTGCCTCAACTAAGACCTGGCACAACCAAATAAATAAATAAATATTAAAAAAAAAAAGAAGCAGTTGAGGGGACTTGTTTCTGGAGGTCAGGTAGAGAGCCTGGGAAAGTTCCCAAACTGGACCAGCTTTCTGGAGGAAGTGACTTCAGATAAAGGAGGCTTGAAAGACATCATTGGAAGGAACTTATGCAAAGCCTAGAGGCTGGACCATAGAAGAGAGGTCATGGCAGGTGGGCACTTACTGGAGAGGCCCTGATGCCCCAGTGGGCTTTGGTGATCAAAGCAACTCTCAGTACCCACTTCCAGAGCTAGGGACTGGGCTGCCAGGGGATGGCAGGAACTTGGGTGCCCCTCTTCCCAATGCCAAGGTATCTGCAGGATTGTCCCCAAAACTCCACCCAGCAGGGTGAATCGAGCTGGAGCCGAGTATAGTGTGTGTACCTCTATTCATCCACGCTGTCTTTCATTCAACAAGTATTTACTGAGCACCAATTGTATGCCAGGCTTTGTGCTGGACAGAGGTCATACAGCAGAGAACAAAGCAGCCCATGGAGCCCCCATCCTAGAGAAAGGAGTCACAATAAACAAGGGAACAAACACACAAGATTGTTTTGGTTTTATATTGTTTGGTAACAACTACTCCAAAACTTTGTGTCTTAAGACAACAGCCATTTTATTACATCTCACAGATTCTATGGATCAGGAATTCAGGCAGGGCTTGGTTGGGCAATTCTTCTGCTCCCTGTGGCGTCAACTGTGGTCACTCAGTGGGATTCAGCCGACAGACGGGTTAGTCCAGAGGATCCAAGATAGCTTCATGTAGACCTGAATGACTGGATGGCTGAGCTCAGCTGGCAGTGTCATTGGGAGTGCCTGCCCGTGGCTTTGCCAGCAGGATGGTCTCATGGCAGGCTTACCTTGCTGCTGCTTCCTCCAGAGTGAGTGCCCAGGAAAACCAGACGGAGGCTGAAAGCCCTTTCCTAATCTAGCCTTGGAAGTCATGTAACATCAATTGCTGTAAACTGTTGGTCAAAGCAGTCACAGAAACCCATCCAGGTTCACAGGGAGGGGACACAGACCCACCTATCAATGGAAGGAATAATTGTGGCCATTTAAAAAAACTGCCACAAGGATAATAAGTTGTTCTAAGTGCAACGAGTCCAGAGAGGTTAAGCAGATTTCCCCATGGACAATTACAATTAGATGTGAATGGTGCTAGGAAGGAAACAGAAAACAGGGTGAAAGGCAGGGAATGAAAGGAGATGGTGGGAATTCCCTGGTGGTCCAGTGGTTAAGACTCTGTGCTCCCAATGCAGGGGCCTGCGTTCGATCCCTGGTCAGGGAACTAGATCCCGCATGCATGCTGCAACTTAAGACCTGGCACAGCCAAATAAACAAATAAATAATTTTTTTTTTTTAAAAAGAAAGGAGATGTTATGGTCAGGAAGACCCCTCTGATGGAACATTTGGGCTGAGACCTGAGTGACAAGAATGTTTATTTGTGGGGCGTAAAATTTCAGGCAACAGGCACAGCACATGCAAAGGCCTTCCAGTCAGGGAAGAGTAATTGGAAAGTGACCAAAGTGACAGGAGAGCAGTGAGGTAAGTGCAGGCGAGTGGGAGGACACAGGCAGGAGCCAGGCCTTACTGTGCCTTGTGAGCTGTGGTACAGAATTAGGATTATATTCTAAGAGCAACTGGAAGGTACAGGAGACTCTTAAGCAGGCAAGTGATATGTTCTGCCTACATTTTAGAAAGATCCCTCTGGCTGCCATGTGGAGAATGTGGGGGGGACAATGCTAGAAGCAGGGAGACCAACGAGGGAGCTACTGCAATGTCCAGGTGAGAGGTAATGGAAACCAGGGGGATGGGTAGAAATGCGTGGATTTGGGATGCATTTAGGAGGTTAGAATTGGCAGGACTTGGAGATGGAGTGAATGTGTGTGTGTGTCTGTGGGATGGTTTCCAAGGAGTATCCTTGTTTCTACTTTGTCCACAATTCTAAAAACAGCCCAGAAGACAATTTTAACGATGAAATAGTCTTGCTAATCCTCAAAATGGGGAAGCCAAGGCTGGGGACGCTGGGCAAGTCACTTAACCTCTCTGGGTTTTCCTTTTCTTATCTCTACAGTGAGTGTGTTGGGTTAAGTGGTATGTAAGGGACTTCCCAGTTCTGACTCCTCTGTTTAATCAAAATAGACTCCAGTCCAACCTAGTAACATTTAAACTGTGTATGTCCTGTGATGCAGCCATCTCCGTCACATACATCTTCACTGGGAGATATGCACAAGGACATTCAGAGCAGCCCTGCTGATAATAGCAAAAACAATGAAACAACCCAAAGGTCCATCAACAGAGGATTGGGTAAATAAATCACATTATAGGGACTTCCTTGGCAGTCCAGTGATTAAGACTCCCCGCTTCCACTGCAGGGGTTGTGGGTTCGATCCCTTGTTGGGGAACTAAGATCCTGCATGAGGAGCAGCACGGCCAAAAAAAAAAAAAAATCACATTATAGAATACTATACGCAGTGAAAAGTGAGTGAACTAAGGCTACGCACATCAATGTGGATGGCTCTAGTGTAATTCATATTGCATGAGAAAAGCAAGTGACAGAAAACTACACACAGTATGATTCTATTTATTTATTTTTTAGTATGATTCTATAAGAGACAAAACCAGGTAAAATTAAGCAATAGATTATTTAAGGATGCATACTGGTATGTATGTGGAAAAAAATAAAAGAAAAACAAATGATTAAATAACACAAAGTTCTGAATAGTGGTAATGTCTTTACAGGGAGAGTGGGGATTTTATCCAGAGGGGCACCGAAAGATTTAATATTCTATTTCTTAAGCAGGGTGGCTGATACTTAAGTGTTTATTTTATTATTGTCTTTAAACTGTATGCATTCGTGATATGTACCGTTTTGTATGTATAATACATTTCACAATTTTAAAAAATGTCAAGAATTTGCCTAAGATCTCCTCCTCTTGTGGATGAGGGAATGAGGCTCAGAGGGGGCTGTCATACAGCAAGGAAGAAGGAAGAGTATGAAAGAATGGGGGAAAGAGTAACTAAGGCCCTGATCAGAGCAGGAGCTGGGTGGAGATTTCTGGATTCGTCGCCTGCTGTGTACATGTACGCAGACACACAGTCACATACCAGACACAGAAATCACAGTTCTGGCTGCAGTTCCCAGACAGTCCGCCAGAGGCCGCCAAGGCACCAGCCTTCGCCGCCCTCGGGAACCAGGCCTGGTTTCTCGCCGGCGCTGGCGCAGTTCTGGGTCTTCCCGGCAAGGGGGGGCCAGTGGTCCGAGAAAGGGCGGAGCGGGCAGGGCGCCCAGGTTTGCTGTGAGCTGAGTGAGTTCAGCTGTGCTGGAGCGGGCTGATCCACCCAGCTCTTCTCTGCCGCTCAGAGATCGGGTCTCAAGCTGAAAAAATGAACAACCGAGTAGACATGATTCTGCTCCGCCTCCAGCAGCCTTGTCTTCAAGCTTGGATCCTGTTGCACGCCCTCTGCATATACAGGAGAGAATCTAGGTTTTGTGGGCCTAGATTTTTGCAATCTAGGCACATCTTGCAAATTTTACAAAAATACACCCACACAAAGCAAACAAACAAACAAAACCCCACATAACTCATTGCTAGGACTCCTTCCAGATGTGAAGACTTGAAATGTAAGCTTCAGTCATTTCAGGGTAAATCCACCTCTGATTATGCTTATGCATATTTATTTACTGTCTGTCTTCTTCCACTAGGAACGTAAATTCCAATAGGGCAAGGATTTTTATCTAAATTCTTAGCTCCTGCAACCCGCTCCTAGCACAGGTAGAAACTTTGTAACTACCCTTGAACTTTGTTGACCCTTGAACAATGCGTGGGTTAGGGACACCGACCCGACGCAGTGAAAATCCGCGTGTAGTTTATACTCAGCTCTCCTTATCGGGGATTCCGCATCCGTGGTTCTGCATCAGAGGTTTCAGCCAACCCCCGATCTTGTAGTCCTGTAGTGCAGCGGTCCCCAACATTTTCGGCACCAGGGACCGGTTTCGTGGAAGACAATTTTTCCACGGACCGGGGAGGGGCGGGGGGATGGTTCAGGAGGTAATGCCAGCGATGGTTCAGGCGGTAATGCGAGCGTGGGGAGCCGCAGACGAAGCTTCGCTGGCTTGCCCGCCGCTCACCTCCTGCTGAGCGGCCCGGTTCCTAACAGGCCCAGGACAGGTACCGGTCTGCGGCCCGGGTGTTGGGGACCCCTGCTGTAGTGTTTACTATTGAAAAAAATCCGTTTATAAGTGGACTCCGTGCAGGTCAAAACCACATTGTTCAAGGGCCAACATGTTTGTTGAATGAACCAGTTGGGGCTGGTACAGTTTTCCAGGTAGAGATGACAATGGCCTGGCTTGGGTGAGGCTTGAGGAGTGGATGGGACGGGGATGATGTCACTGAAACCTCAGAACAGTGGCTGTAACACCCATTTTAAAGCTGAGGATGCTGAAGGCCAGGGAGGTGGCAAGTGCCAATCAGAAGTGGCACTGGACCTAGAAGCCGAGTCCCCCTTCCCTTGCCCCCTCTTGGCCTGCAGCATTGCCCTCCCCGCCAGCTATGCCTTGCACAAGGCCCTGATGCAACCCTGTAAGGCCCGCGGTGCCCCTCTTGGGGGCAGCGCTGGGAAATCCATTTTGCAAGAGTTGGGGCAGGAAGCGCCAGCCAGGGCGGGTCCCGGGAAGATAAGAACACCCCGCCACCTTGTGCGCCTCCAGGCCTTTTGATTTCCTCTCTTCCGTTCCCTTCCCTTTCCCGGAAAGCGGCGCCGGGACCCTGGCTGGGCCATGACTCACCTTTCCCTCTGGCAGTCAGGCTGGACTCCCAGGCCCAACTGTCAATGGAAAAGCCTTGCAGTGTGTGACCTGGACAGCCGGGAGCCCTCCCTGGGTGCAGTCCCTGGGACTCAATAAGAGTAGCTGGTGTGAGGAAAGGTTTTACCCCTGAGTCTTAGGCTCAGGAGGCAATGTTGGGGGGCGGGGAGGCGGCTCCAGGGGCACTTTGAGGTCTGGGTGACTCAAATTGGCAGGTGTAAGGTTGGTGTTTGCGCATGAAACCCCCTTGACCTCTGTGGAGGGGGGCATGTGCATCCAGAGGTCAGGGCCTAGTGATCCCTAGCCACCAGGACCCAAGCAGACGTGTCCACAGTTTGGTTGGTCACTACCTGGTTCAAGACCTGTGCCCCACTGTGGGGCCTGTCTTCTCAGAACCAGGTCACATTGGACCTGGCCCAGGACCTCTTAGAGGAAGAGAGAGCCTGGGCCGTTTCCATCTTTCAAGGCTCTCGTTAGATTTTTTAAAATTAAGAAATGCCAAAACATGAGTTGCAAAAATTGTGATATGCATTATGTCTTGCATTTTTCCAGTTTATGTGTTTAAAACAAAAATATATAATGACCCGGTGTGATTTCAATTGGAAATAAGATGAAAAAGCTAAATTGGGTGCCGCAGAGCAACTAAGCCTGGGTGCCACAACTACTGAGCCTGCGTTCTAGAGCCCAAGAGCCACAACTACTGAGCCCACGTGCCACAACTACTGAAACCCACGTGCCTAGAGCCCATGCTCCGCAACAAGAGAAGCCACTGTAATGAGAAGCCCACGCACCACAATGAGGAGTAGCCCCCCCTCGCCGCAACTAGGGAAAGCCCGCGTGCAGCAACGAAGACCCAAAGCAGTCAAAAATAAAAAATAAATACATTAAAAAACAAAAACAGATTTTAAAAAATTCATTCCTATTTTAAAAGAAAAAAAATAGCTCAATTAGACGTCCTGTGGGAACGTGAAGCCCCTCAGAAGCCTGGTTTCCAGAAAGTTCTAAGTCAGTCCCTGTGTGGCCTTGGGTGGGTCACTTCACTTCTCTGATGTCTCCCTTTTCTCATCTGAAAAGTAGGAATAGCGGTGGGTTCACACACCTGATAGGGCTCATGAGACAATCCCCTTAGTGAGGGCACAAAACATTTTATACCAACATATACCGAGTGTCTACACTGAGCCAGTCCTGGTGCCAAGCTTTCCATTCACATCCCTTCAATTGATCCTTGAGGCTGAGGTTCTGGAGCCCATTTCCGAGATGAGAAAATGGAGGCTCAGACAGGCGAAGTGAGGCGCATCAAGGCTGATTCAGAGGCAGTGTTCTACCAGCCTCCCTACTAAAATGTTACCTTACCTTTACTGTTGTGCTGCTGTTGTTGCTATTATTAAAATGAGCATGTGATAGCATTGCCCCCTTACAGCTGTGAGGATTAACCAAATTAATTTTGAGTTTAGTATAGTACCCGGCACAGAATAAGCGCTCTAGAAGTGTTTGTTAAAGAAAAGAAAAAAATCCTTCAGCTCTTGGGCCCCAAAGCCCTGGAGAGGCAGGGTCCAATGCCCAAGGAACTTTGTCCTGGTTTTTCTCTGCGGTCTCCTCCCCCCCCCACCCCCCCACCCCGCACCGCCCAGCTCCTGCCCCCAGTCGGCAGGGTTAAGGAGTTAATGATTTCCCCAGCGGCGGCCCAAAGGAGCAGGGTTTTGTGTGCTACACACACACACACACACACACGCAGAGAGCAGGGTTTTGAGTGCTGTACACACACACGCAGCAGGGTTTTGCGCGCTGCACACACGCACGCACACACGTGCACACACACACTCTTGCTCTCACACCCCCCGGCGGCCCCCGTCCCCCCCCTCGCCCCTCCCTCCGCGGGGCGCGAGCCTCTTATGCAAGCCGCCGGCGCCCGCCCGTTCCCAGGCCCGGCTGCAGCTGCAGGCGGAGGGGCAGGGCGGGGGCGGCGCGCTGTTTGTCTAGCGCGGCCGTGCCAAAGGCGGCGGGCCCCAGACAGCCAGGCGCCTCCGTACACCTGGGGATGCTCAGGTTAAATAGCTCCGCATTCCTCGGGCCCAGCTGATGGAAACGCTCCCAGGCTGCCGCCGAGCCGGCCTCCAGATGGGCTGGGCCCGGGCCAAAGGGGAAAAGAGGGAAACGTGGAAGCCAGAGTGTGCCTGCACTGCGGGGGAGGTGACCCGGGCCCCCACCCCTCCGGCACAGCCCCTTCCTCTCCTGGAAAAGGGCCGTGCCGTGGGGGAGTACTCGCGGGGACACGCCCACGGCCCGGTGGGTGGGCTGGTAGGCGGGTGGGGGGGGACGCGGGAGGGAGTGGGTGCACACGTGTGCCTCTGAGGACACTGCAAGGACATTCAGGGGACAGTTAATAATTATAATTTATAGCTAGCAAACACTACGTGCTAAGTGCTCTATTTCATTTATTCTCTACAATAATTCTGTGAAGTTAATGCTACAAAACAGTAGCCGGTGGAGAGTTGAGTGGGCAGTAGCGAAGGACACGATTTACCTCCAAATACTGGGCTCTTTGATAGTCTAGAATGTGCTCGGGGAGGGGGTTGATATCTGGCTTATTGTTAGTGCTCAGTAGATGATAGTCTGCATTATTATTATTATTATTATTCAGAATCCTGCCCTTAGCCCCACAGGGATCCATGAAATCCTTTATGTAAAGGGTTTAGAGTACAGTCAGGCTCGTGGTGCTTGGTGCTATTTATTTTATTCTATTTTATTTATTGACAAAATATATTAACAGTCCTTAACTTGTCTCTGGGACAAGTTCTTTGCCTTTTTTGGGGCTCAGTTTCTACCTGTGTAATACCTGGCAACTGCCTGGTAGGGATACTTAAGGGTTGGTGTCCCCAAGGGCCTCACAACTGCCTGGAAAGGTGGTACTTGAACTTTTTAGGAAGGGTTTGCCTGAATAAACCTACCACCCCACCCCCACTCCCAGACCAGCAGAGACCCAGGAATGCCAGCCAATCTACAGAACACACTTAGAAACCCAGTGCAGTTCTGCAGCCCCCAGACACACAAACCCATCCATCAAGCCAGAGCCAGGCCAAGAGCTGCACAGTGCATTTCAGCAGAGCACACCAGCCCAAACAGCTGGAGTTTGCTCACTTATCTGCAGAACACATGTGCTCACATTTGCCCTTGTGCACACATCCCCATGTGTATCCTCATCCACACCCCCAGGCCTGCACACCAACAGATGACCCAGCCCCACAGGGTAACAACCAGTTCACTCATGTCACACACACAGGTCCAGACACTCATATGCACTCCCCCATGAGTACAAACTTTCACACATGTCCAGGCAGATAGGTCCTTGTCAATGACACCTTTTTCCTGCTCAGGAGCTGGAGACTGACTCGCCCACTCCTCCTCAGAGCCCACACAGGAGCCCTGGGGGAGAGAGAAGGTCTGTGAGCTGCTGGCATAGCCAGGCCAGGGTGAGGGGGCCGAGTCCAGACCCAGAGCAGGTGGCCCAGCAGCTGTGCCCAGGCTGGCCCTGCCAACTTGCTCACCCACTTGGACAAGCCTGGAGCCCGTGGGGGAGGCACCTCCTACAGGGGAATGGGGCAAGATGGAAGTCCTGCCCCCGACAAGCTGAGGTTCTGGGAAAGTCCCTTTCCTGTGGGTCTGGCTTCACCCATTTCGGCCAAGATGCAGGTGGTCCGGTGACCTGGTTCTCCAATGTAACTGACTTGTTGAATACTCTTCAACCCAGAGGGGGCCTTGGCAGGTTGATCTGCATTTAACAACCTCCCCAGGTGACCCATATGACCCAATGACCACTTTGAGAAACCCTAAAAGTCTAAAGGATTTAATTTTATGACACTAGGGAGCGGGGAAATGGCCAGGGATGGGGGGAAAGAATAGACTTTAAAGACACGGGAAACACTCATTTCAGGTCAGTAAAAGCGACAGTCCAGATGTGGGCTTCCAGTCCCCTCCCCCTAGCAGCAGCTGCGAAAAGGGTCAGGGGTCACCCCAGCCCAGACCCCTCCCCTCAATCCAAGAAGTCACTGCAACTTCACCATCGAAAGTATTTGTTTAATAACAACAACCAAAACAAAAACAAAAACAAAACCCACAGAACTATTGTAAAACAATATTCTCAGTCGGTGATCATTGTAATATACAATACAAAGCAATTAATTTCCTCAGAAATCTGAGAAGCACCAAACGTGACCATTTTTTAAAATGTCTGCTTTTCAAAAAATAGAAACACACGGGGGGACTCCCCCAAGTCTCTGGTGGCTGGTGGGCGAGGAGGGAGGGTCAGCCTGCCCTGTCAGTCCCCCAGCCCCGGGCTGGATCCAGCAAGCGCCCAATGGCCGCCGATCTGTCTTGTTCCTCCCCAGCTCCGGCGAGGCGCTTGGAAGGACCAGAGAACAGTTATTCCTCTCGCCCCCTGAAGGGCTGGGGTCCGCCGGTCCCTGAGGGCGGCGCTTCAGCGACACAAAATGCGATCGTCCGCTGGAACGCACGCCGCCTGTGATGAAACGGAGAGAGAAGTGAGACGGGCAGGTTGGAGGGGACAGGGCTGCAAGCCCCTCTTCCCCAGGAAACACGAGAAGGCAGCACCTTTTCCGATCTCCTTGGACATCCTTGAGCAGCTAGGTGCCCGAAAGGATGGGGCGGACATAGGGTCAAGTAACCCCTCCCTCTCTGGGCCTCAGTTTCCCCATCCGTAAAAGGAAAATGATCTCGTACTCCAACTCGGACCTCACCTCTGCCGCCAGGGCGCTGATTTCGCCGTTGAGGGTGCTGAGCGGAGCCCGGGCGGGGAGTCCCCGGCCCCCGGGGGTCCCGACTTGGGATTCCGAGTTCAGCTCCAACTCCAGGTCCCAGATGTAGTCGATGACGTGCTGGAGGATCTCCACCCTGCTTACCTTGCGGTTCTGGGGCAGGGTGGGCACCAGCTCCTTGAGGCGCGAGTAGCATCCGTTCATGTCGTAGAGTAGCACGTTCACCTGCTGCTCGTCTAGCAGAGCGGGCAGGCGCGCCCCGGGGCCGCCGGCGCAGCGCGAGATGGCCACGCTCTGCTCGGACAGGCAGCGCACGACCTCGCCCGCGCCGCCCGCAGTCTTGCCCGCCTTCAGCGCGCAGCTGGGGCCCGCGGCGGCCGCGGCGCTGCCACTGGCGACCTTCATAACTCTGGCGTCTGGGTGAGAGAAGGTGAAGCGGAGAGCAGGCGGACGCCGGGACTGCGGGATGAAGTTGGAACGGTAAAAAGACTGCTGTAGAAAGCTAAATGCCAGCCCCACCGCCCGACTTTTATAGAGACGCCGCGGCGCCCCGCCCCCCACCATGGGGGGCGGTCTCAGACGTTCAAAAACAGCCAATGGGAGGTCCGGAGGCGCGGCCTAGCGCACTTCTGGGTCCCGCCTCCTGCTCTATTTGTGCACCCTCACCGGCGTGGAAAAGGGACCCGAGACTCAAGAACAGAGAGAGTGGGAGGACACGGTGCAAGGTCGCTAGTGGAGGCAAGGGCTGCCTTGGGCTCCTCGGGAAGGAGGCTAAACCGATATTACCAATAACGAAAAGATTCCAAGAATCAGTTTTCCCAGGTTAATTTTCTCACTTTTCCAGCCCCATTTTACAGATGAGGGAAACTGAGGTCCCGATGGAGAAGCAGCTGGATCTGGGTCGCCCAGAGAGCCCAGTACTTGAGCCTGGGCTTCTGGACCCTATTGGAAGATTATCTCTGGGACCCTGATCTCCCAAATATTTGAGCTGAAACTTAAAGCGGGCTCTCCTTTACACTCTGCCCACCGGGGCGGTGTCCTTTCCCAATTCCCAGAGAATGTTGCTGGTTAATGTTCCTGGGACCAGGCGGGCTTACCCAGGCCCCTTGGGATGGGAGCAATTAATTCTGTAAAGTCTTCCTCCAGGATTGGGGACTGGGTCTCTGGGACCTGAACAAGATAGAAGGCGCCCAGAGTGGACTGCCTTCCCTGATTCTCCCCTGGATTTACAGCCCCCTGCAAAAATTCCCCAAATCTGCATCATTAAGCAATTAAAATTTTTTTCTCCCTTTTTGCCTTCCCCCCCAAAGACCTCGGATCAGGGTCTCCCTCCCACGGCGCGGCAGCTGCGGAGCTCGAGTCTCCCCCCTCCCACCCACCCCACTCCCGGGGCTGCTCTGTGTCAGCGTCTGAACAAGCGGCTCAGACCGTTAGACGCCAGGCCCGTGACGTCACCCATTCATAAAACCCGGACGGGCTGTCAGGCTGGCGCCGCGCGGGCGGTCGCCATGGAGACGACAAACCCAGCCCCGGAGGTCCCCAGCTACCCACAGCTCCGCCAGTCACCTGCAGGCCTCGGGTGGGAGGCCTGGGAATGCCCTCCTCGCGGGCGCGGTCGCTGGGCAAGGGTCACCTTACCTCCCCGCCCCACACCTGGGAATCTCTCCACCAGGCCCACAGCTCCGGCCACTTGGGAGGTTTCTTCACCGCCTCCTCCCCACTTCTAGCTTCCAGCTCACGCCTGGGGAAAGAGTTCCGATTCCAACTCTGCTGCTGGATGAATTTAGTTGAGTCTCGGGCCCTCTCTGAGCCCTAACTTCTGCCTGGTATTTCGATAATGACAAAGGTGACGATTTATTGCATTCTTACTTGGTGCCAAGCACTGTGTGAAGAGTTTGCTTTGTCAATTTTATGCGGTCCGCGCCACAACTCTAAGAAGGGAGTTGTTTGGTTTCTTTATACAAAGGAGGAAACCGAGGCTCAAGAAGCTTCCCAGGAGCCAGAGCTGTTGTAATGGCTGCATTATTATAACAAGGGCACTTTATTGTAATGCAGTTCCTTCCTGCCAGGGTAGGCAGTCTGCCTCCCGAGCCCTGGATAGGCTAGAGGCGGGGAAACTGAGGCTCAGAATAGCCATCCAAGGTCACACAGCGTTAGCGGGGCTAAAATTCTGTGCTCACATAGGAGAGGATGATATTATGGCCCTGTTTCCCCCTGCAATTAATTCACTGGGTATCAGCGAGTTTCCTTTTCCCACAGGTTGGGGGAGGGGCCGATAAACTGACCCCCTGCCTCCACATCTGGAAACCAGGAAAGCTGATCAGTGAGACCAGCTTCAAAGGAGAGAGATCACTAATTAACTGGACTCCTCATCCCCTTAGCACTCCCCTACCCCAAACTCTCCAAACTCCCTAGGCCTTGTTTAGCAATCCTCTAATTATTGGAGAGAACTTTTTGCTGTGCAAAAGAATTGGAAGGACAATGACCAACCAGAGGAAATTAGAATATTAATTCATTACCTAGTGTTTATTAATTGATCCAGCAATTCTACTTGCTGGAATTAATTCCAGAGAAACCTACACACAGGGGCACAAAGGATGTCTGTTCAGTATGTTTCACTGAGGTGCTACTTGCAAGAGAGGGGAAGTTGAAATAACCTAAATGTCCATCAACATGATATAAATTATTAATGGAAGTCAATGCAGTGGCCAGGCTATGCAGCAGGTGGGAAGCATGGCTCTGAGAGATATCTAGATCCTACTGTTGATGGAGAAAGCAAGTTTTAGACTGGGGGTCAAGGTAGGACCTCTTATTGCTCCTGAGTACGTGTGTATCTGGAAATGAATTTAAAACAAGGGAGGAAATTATGCTACAGAAAAAAATTTCAAACACAGTACTGTGTGATTTCTCTTATTTGAAGTTCTAGAACAGGCACAGCTAATCTAGGGGAAAGAAATCAGAATGGTGGTTGCCTCTGGGGGTGGGGGGTGAGAATTGCCAGGGTACGGTGTGGGGAACCTTTCTGGAGGGATAGAAATGGTCCATATCATGATGAGGTGTAGGTTACACAGTGTATGATTTAGTCAAAACACTTCGAATTATATGTTTTTGTGCATTTCATTGTATTTAAATTCCACCTCAATAAAAAATATTAGAAAGCAAAAAAAAAAAAAAAAGTAGGATAAACAACAAAATTATTAACATTACCTGAGAAGGGAAGGGGAGCAATATGAAATCAGAATTTCACTTTGATCTTCACAGGGGTATTTAATTTTTCTGTTTGTTTTTTAAAAAACAGTGTTTTTGTTTTTTGTTTTTTTCTGGCCGAGCTGCTTGATTTGTGGGATCTTAGTTCCCCCACCGGGAATTGAACCCGGGCCCTCGGTAGTGACAGCACCAAGTCCTAACCACTGGACTGCCAGGGAATTCCCTAAAAGAATGTTACTGAAGTATAATTTACATACACAAAGTGCATATATTTAAAGAGTCCAATCTGATAAGTTCTGACATACATATATACCCATGCACCATCACATTTAAGAAAACTGTATACTTCAACACCCCTAAAAGTTTAAATCTGCCCCTTGTAACCCCTCCCTCCCCTCTCTCTTACCCAGTGCTCAAGCACTCTATAGATCAGTTTGCATTTTCTAGAATTTTATATACTCGAGTACAGTATATACAGTATATAATGTATAGAGTATATACTCTTTTTTGGTAGTTTTTTCAGCCTAGTTTCTTTAAATCAGCATAATTATTTTGAGAATGTTTGTTCCTTTTTTTTTTTTTTATATATTTTTTGGCTGTGTTGGGTCTTCGTTTCTGTGCGTGGGCTTTCTCTAGTTGTGGCGAGCGGGGGCCACTCTTCATCGCGGTGCGCGGGCCTCTCACGGTCGCGGCCTCTCTTGTTGGCGGAGCACAGGCTCCAGACGCGCAGGCTCAGTAGTTGTGGGTCATGGGCCTAGTTGCTCCTTGGCATGTGGGATCTTCCCAGACCAGGGCTCGAACCCGTGTCCCCTGCATTGGCAGGCAGATTCTCAACCACTGCGCCACCAGGGAAGCCCTGTTCCTTTTTATTGCTGAGTAGTAGGAGGATGTGGATATACTACAATTTGTTTATCACTCACTTGTTGATGGGCATTTGGGTTGTTTACAATTTTGGGTTAGTACAAATAAAGCTGTTATGAACACTTGTATACAAGAATTTCTATGAATCTATGCTTTCATTTCTTTTAGACAGATACTTAGAAGTAAAATGACTGGGTCACATAGTAGATATTTATTTAACTTTATAAGAAACTGCTAAACTCTTTTCCACAGTGAGTGTACCATTTTACATTCCCATCAGCAGCGTTAAGACTCCAGTTCTGGGACTTCCCTGGTGGCACAGTGGTTAAGACTCCGCGCTCCCAATGCAGGGGGCGCAGGTTCGATCCCTGGTCAGGGAACCAGATCCCATATGCTGCAACTAAGACCTGGTGCAACCCAATAAATAAATAAATATTAAAAAAAAAAAAAGACTCCAGTTCCTCCACATCTTCTCTAACAGTTGTATGCTTATTTATGAAAATGGATAATAAAAGCTAAAAGTCACTCTAATAGATGTGTTGTAGTGTCTCACTGTGGTATTCATTTGTATTTTCCTAATGACTAGAGATGTCGAGCATCTTTTCATGTGCCTATATACCATCCATATATCTCCTCTGGTGAAGATATTCATTTCTTTTGCTCATAAAAAAATGATTTTTAGATAATTGTAGATTCACATGCAGTCGTAAGAAATAATAGAGACCCCTTGTATCCTTCACCCAGTTTTCCTAATGGTAGCATCTTGCATGACTACAGTACAATATCACAACAAGATTCCTCTGATTTCTGCTGAAATTCAGATTTCACCTGATTACATGCACTTGTGTGTATTTAGTTCTGTGCAATTTTATCACATGTGTAGATTTGTGTGACCATCACCAGAGTGAAGACACAGAGCAGTTCCTTCACAAGGATCCCTCGTGCACCCTTTAATCTTTTGTCCATTTCTTTTAATTTGGTTGTTTGTTTTATTATTGAGTTTTGAGAGTTCTTTATATATTTTGAAAAAATATCACTTGTGAGATATATGATTTATGAATGTTTCTCTAGTGTGTGTACGCTTTTTATCCTCTTAACAATGTCTTCTGAAGAACAGAAGTTTTAGGACTTCCCTGGTGGCGCAGTGGTTAAGAATCCACCTGCCAATGCAGGGGACATGGGTACGATCCCTGGTCCGGGAAGATCCCACAGGCCATGGAGCAGCTAAGCCCTTGTGCCACAGCTACTGAGCCTGCACTCTAGGGCCTGCGTGCTGTAACAACTGAAGCCTGCGTGCCTAGAGCCCGTGCTCCACAACAAGAGAAGCCACCGCAATGAGAAGCCTGCGCACCGCAATGAAGAGTAGCCCCTGCTTGCCCCGCAACTAGAGAAAGCCGTGCACAGCAACGAAGGTGCAACACAGCCAAAAAAGAAGTTTTAAATTTGACAAAGTCCAATTTTTAATTTTATGAGTCATGCTTTTCTTGTCATATGTAAAAAAATCTCTGCTTAACCCAAGATCACAAAGCTTTTTTCTTATATTTTCCAGAAGTTTTAGGTTTTAGATCTATGATCCATTACACATAGGTATTTCTTGAGTATATTTTTAAACAGAAGTGTATTCATGTACTACTTTGTGTAATAAAAAGCTACCTCCAAATGTTTAATATACCTCCCTCTGGCCTGACTGCTGACTAGGATGAGGTGGAATGCCAAAGACACTTTGCAGACAAATAGGGAGAGAAAGAAAGTCAAGGGACAATTAGGACCCCCAATAGCTAAGTGCACTTCACGTTCATGAGCGTCCACCTCCTGTGCTAGCCATATCAAGACTGTATTATGAAAATTGCCTGCTAGGCGCCTTAGCCACACAAAGAAAGGATGAGTTCTACTTTGGAGGAAATCAGGGAGGCTTCCTAGAGGAGGTGACTTATCCTCTGGGCACTTTATGTGGGAAAAGCACAAGGAGAAAAGGCCTGAATGAAGACATGTGAATGGCACGTAAAGCTTTGACAGTTTGAGGAGAGACAGTTGGCTGTGGAATAGCGTAAAGGGCTGGGGCTTGGGGTCCAAAATCTCGGGATTTAAATCCTTGTTATACTATGTGATCTGGAGCAAGACCGTTCACCTCTCTGAACCTCTGCTTCCTCACTGGCAAAATGATAGAAGTTCCTACCTCCTTAGGCTACTTCGAGGAGTCATTGAGATTAGGCTTGAAAAGCTCCTACTGTGGTCTTGGCACAGAGTAGATGCTCACTAAACAGTAAAAACACCTGTTCAAGTCTAGGCCCGTCCCTCCGGGGCCCATTTGGTTGTAATTTTGCTCCCAGGGGTTTTTAGTGAGCCCTGGAAGGTGGGCTTTCAGACCCCCCTGAAACGTTCCCTTCACTCTGCTCCCCTCAAACTTCCCAGCTGAAATAATGACACCCCCCTATACACACACCCATCCTAAGCCTCTGGGGAAAAGCTGGCTTCATTTCACTCCAGAAAATTTTCAGTACTTCCAGACATTGGTTTTTATCTCTAGCATTTTTAAGGCCTGACAAGGAATTTAAGTAAAGACTGCCTGTTTATATTTTTGCCAAATGGCCATTTTTTCTGGCCCTCTCCTTGGTAGTGGGAATTGAGAGAGTGTTTGCCTCTGAACCCTACTACCAGGTCAGCTCAGGAAAACAGACCCTTCTTTTGGTGGCCAGGAATTTGGAGGGCTCATTAAATGAACCCCCATGATCCCACCCCAGGGTTCCGCTACTAGTCTCTCAGAAAGCCCTTCACACACACCTGGCACCATCTGCGTTTCACAGCTGCTCCCTGGGGCTGGCAGCAGCTGTGTGATTATAATGCACCATTTCCCAGATGGGAATACTGGGGGCCAGAGAGGAGAAGGGACCAGCCCTTCACACCTTCAAATCTTGGCTCTGCCATTAAGCTGTGCCTCAGTTTCCCCATGTGTAAACTGGACCTAACCCTTATTCGTCTCTGTGGAGCGGTTGTGAGAATGAAATAAGCTACGCCAGGAGGTGATGAATGGGAAGGCCTTTTGTTATTATGTCTCTGTCACCACCGCTCCCTTTCTGCCTTTACAATCCTTCCTCTGGCTTCCAGGACTCAAGGCAAATGGCTCCCATTTTCTAAGTGCTCAGTGTGGGTCAGGCCTGGTTCCAAGTTTAACCTAAGACAGTGAGCTCAGGAGGGCAGGGACCACTGCTGTTCTCATCATTGCTATAACCCAGGGCCGAGTACAGTGCCTGGCACACAGGAGGCACTCAATGAGTATTTGTTGATGAGAGAAAAACCACCCATGACGTAGGTGGTAGTATTATGTCTCCCTTACAGCTGAGGTCACCGAGGTCCAGAGAAGTTGAGTGACTTGCTTCAGATCACACAGCTAGGATGTGGTGTCGAACCTAGGTGGTCTGGCTCCTGAGGCAGTGGCTGTGAGGGGCTGTGGGGCTTGTGTGCACATGTGTCTACACTGCGGGGATTCGGGTACACGTCCGGCACTTTTCCCACTGCCCCTCCAGGGAGTCTTGGCCTTGTAGGCTCTGGGGCGGTCCTGCCTGTGCCACGTGACCCGCTCTGGCCCTGGCCAAGCAGCTGTTCCCCAGATGTGCCCACAGCATAGTCTTCCAGCCGCCAGGCCGGCGCCTCTGGGCTGGGGCTGCTGGAGCTGCTGGGGAGAGACCTTTGGCTCTGGCTGTCCCCGCCCCCCGTAATGGGAGACTAGAAGCGCCCCCTCCACACTCTACCCCCAGAACTGTGTGCTCAGCCAACACTCCTCTCTGCCCATCATGCTGAGAAGAAAATCCAAACTCCTCCCGGGCCTGCAGCCCCTGCAGGCACCACCAACCACACCAACCACATCTCCTGCTCCTGCCTTTCTCTCATCAGCCACACAGCCTCCTTTACTAAACTAGTGCAGTCCCACCTCAGGGCCTTTGCCCTTGCTGTTCCCTCTGCCTTGAAGGCTCATCCAGATCTTTATAAGACTCTTCAGTCTTCAAGTCTCAGGTCAAATGTCACCTCCTCAGAGGCCTTCTTAGAATCTCGCTTGGCTATTCACTTTCTTTCACATTCTCCTGGTCTTCATTATTCATAGAATTTATTACCATCTAAAATGATCTTTGTTTTCTTGGGAATTGTCCATCTTCTCCACACCCTCCCCAGGCTGTGAGCTCTAGTGGGGCAGGAACCACAGCTCCTTCGGTCACTGCTATGTCCCTAGAGCTGAGCACAGGGCCTGACCCAGAGAGGGTAAGTGACTTGCTCAAGGTCACACAGCATAGTACTTAAAATAGAGTAATATTTAGAGTAATATCTGTTGAATTAATGAATTGTTAACTTATGGTCCTCGGTTACCTCATGTGCAAAATGGAGCCAAAATTTGAACTTAATCCACAAGGTTATGACACTTCAGTACTTAGCACATGGAAAGCATTCAGAAATGGGAGCCAGAACACAGTTTTGTGTCTTTCCAGGGGTCTCATTTTTTCATCCCCCCAAACCAGCAGGAGTCTACGGATGAGTGCATGAGTGTGTGGGGACTTCAAGCTATCTGTCCTTAACAGCTGTAAAACCTCTGCCAAGTCCCTCTCCCATTCTGGACCTCAGTTTCCCCATCTGTAAAATGAGGCCTGTCACCACCCCTCCATCCTAGGGGTTCTGTGCTGGACTCCTGGGTCATGTCAGGGAATACAGGGGTTCAGCCTCGGGTGCACCTTTAGCTTCCCATCCTGTTTTCCAAAGAGACCCCAGAACAATGAACAGGGAGGCTGGAGCCTGCCAGTCTGGGCCGCTCCCTGGGTCCCCTGCAGATGCGGGGAGGGCTCTCCTGTGGCCTGACAAAGGACCACTGCTGCCCTGGGGTCTCAGGGCCAAAGGGAGGCACAGAGTCGGGGCCCAGGGACCTCCCATTTTAGGTCACTCAGCCAAATCTGCAGGGCTGCACAAACACACTGCTACCCACACACACTGAGTGACACACCTATACGACCAACACAGCACATATGTGCAAACTGACATGACTGACACATCAACTGACAGCAACACCTCGACACACACAACCAACAGAGCAGCCTGCCAAACCCACAACACAGCACTACATGATAGGGACAACCAACACACAACCAAAACCCAAATCTGCACAACCAACACATCAACAAACATACAGAGACCAAGGAGGCAACACATCGAAATACCCAACTGTCACACCTAACAGAACACTAAAGCAACACACCACAGCAACACCCTCAAGAAACACAACCCAGACGCACACCCTACACTGCAACACACATTCACCAAACACAACAAACACTTACACCCAGATCAGTATTGTTCACACCAAGATGCTGACACACAGTGCCCGCATCTTAGAGAAAACAACCAAACGCAAATCAACAAGCCAGCTTCCCCCGTGCACCGGCTCCCTGCAAGGCACACACCCAACCAACACCACCTTCACCAGTTCAAAGACCCCGTACTGCCTCCCACCACCCCCAAAGTCTTTTTATTTATTTATTTACTGGCCACGCTGTGTGGCTTGAGGGATCTTAGTTTCCCGACCCGGGATTGAACCTGCACCCTCCTCAGCGAAAGCACAGAGTCCTAACCACTGGACCGCCAAAGAAGTCCCCCGAAGTCTTTTTAGATGTAGACACCTCCCCCAACACACACACACACACTTACTTCAGAATCCTGCATACGCCCTAAGGACCCACAACCACTCAACCACACCCACACAGACCCCAGGAACTCATGCTCAGGAATGTGGACCTGGGCTCTGCCCAGGGCAGAGGCATGGGAGCCGGTCTGACCCTGGCAGCCACAGAAGCTGATGCCACCAGCCAGGCATGCCCCAAGCCAGGGTGCCCTCTGCAGAGACTGCAGAGACCACCACCCCTGCTGCAAGACCCATGTAGGCCCATGGAGGTGGAAGGAGGGAGACTGGGCAAGAGGCCTCTGGTGTGGGGCTTCGGTGGGTTCCCCGTATGCCCACAGGGGATGCACAGGAGGCCCCACAGCTCCCCTTTCCAGAAGCAGAAATCACCGCCCCTGCCTGGTGCCCAGCCCAGCCCTCCCTTGACTCACCTGCCCCAGTACACCTGGGGCCCCCTCCTGCCCTGGGGCCCGGAACCCGAACCGGCTGAGGGTGTGTCTCTCAGGGCCTGCCCAGGTCCCTATCCACCCAAAAAAGCCTGAAGCAGTCCCACCCTCTGCGGTCACCCCAACTCTAAGTGCTGTTCAAATGCACCCTTGCCTCAGGTCATGGGTGAGGCTATACTCCTCAGATACTGTGACTCAGGTCAACCTCTCACGTCTTTTTAAAAGTCTTACTATTTTTTGCTGATGCAAAAGCAGAACTGCTCTGGTTAAAAAGGAAGTCGACACCTCAGAGACACTTAAGGAAGAAAGAGGCCCTTTTCCTAGAAGACTGCAGGGTGAGGTCTCTCAGGAAGAGAGCTCTGGGTCCACATCCCAGTCCACTCCTTAGAAGCTGTGGGTCTGTAAGTCACTTCATTTCCTTGTGTCTCAGTTTCCCCATCTATGAAACTGGGGTCGGTAAGAGTTCCCATCTCTATGAGGATTAAATGAGTTAAATCACATAAAGAGCTTAGAACAGTGCCTAGCAAAGTCGGCATTCAATACACACTAGCTATTATTATTACTGTGACTCTTCCACCTCTCCCAGAGGTAACCCCATTGAAATAGTCGGGTACATGCTTCACCATTGAATTATGGAACTTTAGAATCATAAAGTGTCAGCCATTCATTCTGTAAACAGTTAGTTCACACCAACTCTGTGCTAGACACAGCATTGAAAGAACAAGGTGCTAGTTGGTGCCTTCAGGGAACCAGGTGGTTGGTTCCTGGCTGCTGTGTCCACATGCTGGGGACCCAGATGCCACCGATATGTGAGCTGCTGCCCTCCCAAGGGGGGACTTTGCAGGAACTAGAAAGAGAAGCCCCTTATTTCGAGGGGATGAAGCCTTCCAGGATCACGCTCTGTAGCACTTTCAGGCTCCTCACAGCCTGCAGACCTGGTCCCTGCCTGGGGAGCTCACGGTCTGGTGGGGCAGGAAGTCAACCCCCAGTTGCCAGAGCTGAGATGGGGAAGCCCAAGGGGCTGTGGGAGGCATGGCCTGGGAGATATCCCAGTCAACTAAGGGAGATCAGGGAGGCCTTCTTGTAAGAAGAGGCGATTTGCCAGCTGAGATGAAACAAAGTGAGGAAGGACAAGGCAGAGGCTCCTGAGCCTGAACATTTACACATCTGGGAGGTACACAGGAGGCAACTGCCACATCAAACTGCAAAATCTTCAAAATCCGATAATGTAATTGGTGAGGATGTGGGAAAACAAAAATTCTCATCCACCGTTGGTGAGTATGTAAACTGGTGTGATCACTTGAGAGCTCAGTTCGGCGATATTGAGTAAAAGTGAACATGGGAATGCCCTATGACCCAGCAGTTCACTCCCACGGACATACCCTGACAGTCCTGCCCTCAAGATGCCAAAGACACAGGCAGCAACACCGCGGCTGTGCCGATAGCAGAGCAGATTGAAAAGTACCGACCCGTCCAACAACAGGAGGACAGGGAAATGAAATGACAGTGGAGTGGTAGACAGTGGTTAACAGGAATGAACTAGACCTATATGTATTCTGCTGGATACATGCAAAAATATGATGCTGCTTAGGGAAAAACGCAAAATGATTTTTTTTAAAGTGTAAATTTAAAAAAACCACAAATAATGTTAATAAATTTCTGTGTAGTAAAAGTATAAGAAAACATGGCCTGGAAGAAACATGCTCACGTCGTGTTGTTAACTGGGAGGTGGAGGGGTGGCAAGTAGTCTTGGAGAAAAGGACAGGGACACTGGTTACCAGAAAGCTAGCAGTACCTGTAAAGTTTTATTCTTTATAGAAGATGGGAGGGGGGAATTCCCTAGCGGTCCAGTGCTTAGGACTCCATGCATCCACTGCAGGGGACATGGGTTCGATCCCGGTCGGGGAAGTAAGATGGGGGTGGGGGCGGGTTTTTTCTTGTAAAGAAGATGGGAGGGGAGCAAACACATCAAACTGCCGGGTTGTTAGCTCTGGGCGGTGGGAATAGGGTACTGGAAACAGAAGTCGCTATATTTGTGCGTCATTTTTACACCTCACGAAATGAAACGTTAGGCAAGCAAGGACGGAAAGGGGCGTTTCCAGGCAGAAGGGCCAGCGCAGTTAAAGGTTGGGGGCTAGAGGTGGAGGGGTGCGCGGGGAACCCGGGGCGTCCGGGGTTGACGGGAGTGGTGGGGGTGGGGCGGCGGGCAGGTCATCAGGGAGACGCTTCGCGAAGAGGCTGGGAGCCCGGGCGCCCCCAGCAGTCCCGGCAGTGACTTTGGGCCGAGCGCGCAGGGAGCGGCCCCGCACCCCGGGCTTTGCTGGGGCGCACACCCGCCTGAAAGGGGGCGTTCCGCCCCTTGGGGCCGCCCGGCGGCCGGACCCGCCGCGCCAGGCAGATGGGCCGCCCCGCTTCCCGCGCTCACCCCGTGGGAACCGACCGGGCGGGCGGGGGTATCGGGAGCCGCCCTGCGGGAGCGGCTCACAGGTGGGCGGGGGCCGCGGGCGGCGGCAGGCGGGTGCGAGGCCGGCCTGGGGCCCGGAGACAAAGGCTAAAGGCAGATGTTCGCAGCCAGATGTTCAGGGGATGGGGGAGCGTGGGAAAAACCGGCTTGCCTTCCCGCCGCCCTCCCACCAAAGCTTCTCCGGGCGGGCGGCGAGCGAGGTGCGGCTGGTGTGGCCACTGGCAGGGGCAACTGGGAAGCGGGGAGCCAAAGTCAGGGTCTAAGGGCTTCTCTGGTGGAAGCATTTTACCTCTAGCTGCCCCCCACCCCAACAGTCCCATCCTCTTGCTGTAAAGTACCAGTGAGACATCTCAGGACTCTGGTCTGAATGCCCCTCCCCCATGTGACCTCCTTCCCCAGGAGGAGAAGGGCCATCTGCGTGTGGAGGTCCCAGCACACACCCCTGTCTGTCGGCATCACCACCACCACCACCACCACCACCACCACCACCACCATCATCATCATAGCAGCGGCAATGCTGGCTGACTTTTATTAAGCACTTATCAGGGCTTTAAATCATTATCTCGTTTCATTCTCACAGCCACCCTGAATAGAGACGCTAGAGATGCTCTAAGTGTCACCTCCAATTAAGGGATGATGAACACGGAGGTCCTGAATGACAAGTGACTTGGCGAAGGTCAAAGAAGGATTGGGTAGGGCTAGGGTTGAAGTCTGGGGTTCTCAAAGCCTGTGGGTTCCCATATATCACGCCTCCTTTAGCTTCCTGTGTGCTAAGTGCTTTGCAAACCTCATTTCTTCATTCAATCAACAAATATTTGTGGAGCACCTACTGCGCCCCTGGCTCCGGACCCGCACTGGGATATTATAGTGAACAGAACAGACAGAACTCACTACCCTGTGGAGTTTATATTTAGGGGAGGAGGGCACACAATGAGCAGGGTAAGTGCAATATTATCTCCTCTGGTGATAAATATTATGGAGGAAAATAAGTCAGGAAACGGGGAGATAGGACTGGGATTGGGGTGGGTTGCAATCTTGGGTGGGGGTGATCAGTAACGGCTTCTCTGAGAAGGTGATATCTCAGTAAAGAACTTCTTCTCTCACTTCCTTCAGCTACTGGGGGCGAAACGTTTCAGGCAGAAGTCATAATCAGTGTAAAGGTCCTGAGGCAGAAAGGTGCCTGGTATGTTCAAGAGGCTAACGTGACTTTAGCTGAGTGAGCAAGGAGAAGGCTGCTAGGAAGTGAAGGTCATGGAGATATGGGGGAAGGGGCATAGCTGGATCTCAGAGGCCACAGTGAGGACTTTGGTGAGATAGGAGCCCTGGGATGGTTTTGAGCAGAGGAGGATGGTGGCCCGACGCGTTGAGCAGAATGTCAACAACTCTGAGCCCACTGCTGCAAGGTTACTCTCCCCGCTGTACTGGACGGTTGTCCCTGCTCATCTCCGGCCTTGTGTTTCTCTGTTTGTGTGACAGCA
This sequence comes from Eubalaena glacialis, assembly GCF_028564815.1. Classification (NCBI taxonomy): domain Eukaryota; kingdom Metazoa; phylum Chordata; class Mammalia; order Artiodactyla; family Balaenidae; genus Eubalaena; species Eubalaena glacialis. Next base: position 27,830,941 of record NC_083728.1, read on the forward strand.
GTTGGTTTAGATCAGAGTTTCTTAACTTTGAGGCTCCTGGATGGGTTTCGATGTTGGGTGAATTTGATGCATTTTTTGGGGGGAAAAGCTCCACGGCTTCTAACACATTGCCAAAGGGGTCTGCGAGGAATCTATAAAGTGTTCATAGCAGTCTTGTTCATAAGAGCAACCAATTGGAAACAATCTAAGTATCCATCAAAAGAATAGCTAAATACACTATGAAATACCATGTGGCTCTGGGAAATCATGAGATAGCACTTTCACTTTCAGGAATTTATACTAAGGATATACTCAAATGTGTGAAATGATGTATGTCCAGGAAGAACAGCCAATTGGAAAAAACCCATATGTCCATCGCTAGGGGATTGGTTGAATAAAGGCTGTTCTCTCCATGTAGCGGAATATATACATGCAGCTGTGAAAAAATGAGGAAACTGCCTTTATCCTGAAATACTAAGGTCTCCAAGTACTTCGTTAAGTAGAAAAACAAAACCATTTGCAGAGTTGCAGGGTAGTATGCATAGACTGCCACCACTTGTGTTTAAAAAGAATAAAAAAGAAAATATACGCATTTGCTTGTAACTCACTAGGAAACTGATCACCGTATGGCTGCCTCTGGGGGTGAAAAGGGAGATGTTTGTATTTTTAAAATTATACACCATGAGAGTGTATTACTGATTCAAAAATGAAATAAAATTACAATGTAAAGGGGAGAGGTCTGGACCCAGAAAAGATTAAGGGAGACTGCTGCTTTGTTTCTGGGGTTTCCCCCAGTCTGAGATTGTGTGGTAAGGAGACATCTGTGAACCAGTCTGAGGAACTCACCTGGACCCGTGACTGGACCTGAGAATCACTCAGTCACAGCCACCTGGAGGTGGGACCCGGGGCTTGGAGGTGGGAAACACCCTGTCAGTGGGCTGAGGGCTCCGAGGTAGGAGCATTTCTATAATTTACTTTTTTTTCTTTAACATCTTTATTGAGATATAATTCACATATCATATTATACAATTCACCCATTTAAAGTGTACAACTCAATGGTTTTTAGTATATCATAGAGTTGTGCAACCATCACCACAATTAATTTTATAACATCTTCATTATCCCCAAAAGAAATCTAATAGCAATAACTTTCCATTTACCCCTACCTCTCAGACCCTGGTAGCCACTAATCCACTTTCTGTCTCTATAGGTTTGCCTATCCTGGCTCTTTCCTATAAATGGAATCATACAATATTTGGTCTTTTGTGACTGGTCTCCTTCATGTAGCATAATGTCTTCAGGGTTTCTCTAGAATATACTTAAAAAAAAATTTTTTTTAAAAATTTTTTTACTTTTTATTATTTTTTTTAAAAATTCATTTGTTTTATCTATTTATTTTTGGCTGAGTTGGGTCTTTGTTGCCATGCGCGGGCTTTCTCTAGTTGCGACAAGCGGGGTCTACTCTTCGTTGCGGTGCGTGGGCTTCTCATTGCTGTGGCTTCTCTTGTTGCGGAGCACAAGCTCTAGGCATGCGGGCTTCAGTAGTTATAGCACGCGGGCTCAGTAGTTGTGGCGCACGGGCTTAGTTGCTCCGCGGCATGTCGGATCTTCCCGGACCAGGGCTCGAACCCGTGTCCCCTGCATTGGCAGGCGGATTCTTAATCACTACTCCACCAGGGAAGCCCTAGAATACACTTTTAAAATGCCCAGAGAGGGACTTCCCTGGCGGTCCAATGGTTAAGACTCCGCACTTCCACTGCAGAAGGCACAGGCTTGATCCCTGGTCAGGGTCCCGCATGCCATGCGACGCGGCCAAAAAGTAAAATAAAATGCCCAGTTACTCCAGCAGGTTGCATAGGGGTTGTCTCTGGGGTTGGGATGTGGGATCAGGTCGAGGACTCAGATTGAAGGTGGACCTTCCCCTTTCTGTGGCATGTACTTCTACATGATTTGTTGTTTCATAATAATGTATTCCTTATATTAAGGCTGATTAAAATGATAACATATTCATTATAGAGAGTTTGGACATACAGATCAGCTCTAAACAAAATAAAAATCATCCTGTCCCCACACCTATAAATGCATAGAGATAACTTCTGAATATTTAAGGATTTGGGCAGGGTGCAGGAGAGGCAATTTCTGCACTGGGGAGCAGCAGCGTGTGTGTGGAGGCGTTGTGGTCCAGGGATTTCCAAGATTCCACTTAAAGAGGCCGTGACTTTGATTTTCGGTTACTTGCTGTGAATGCCCTCCCCCTCCCCACCTTAGTCTCTGTTTGCTTATTGCAAGGTGGAACTATGCATTTATTGGCGGAATCATTTATTCATGAGCATTTTGCAGTAGATGCTCAATAGAAGGTAAAAGATAGTGAAACAGACTCTATGACCCAGAGAATAAATGTGTGTTTCATTTTTCAGTTATGTCACTCATGCAATCCTCAGTTATTAATCACCTACTGTGTGCCAGGCTCTGGCTAAGTCCTGGGGAGACAGAGAGGAGTAAAGCCACCCTTCCTGGCTTCCCTAGGGACTTTCATGTGGCCTTTTCCAGGATCACTATCTAATTCAATAATTGTGATGATAATGATGATGGTAATGATCTAAAGTAGTGGTTAGGATTTCAGGCTCTGGGGTGAGGCAAACTGGATTCATGGCTCTGTGGCTTTGAGAACTGTGGTGCTCTGGGCACGACATCCATCTTCCCTGGGCCTCAGTGTCCTGTTCTACAAATGGATCCTAGCTGTGTCAACCGCAGGATTGTGATGGAGATGCACGGTGACAATGATGCAACGTGCTGCATCTGGCCTGGTCCCATGTAAAGTGGTGGTGATCGCTGAGAGCTTAGCATTGACTCCACTCCCCATTTGTCTGCAGTTCACTTAGCACCACTCCCAGTGGAATCCTTCCAGCCACCAGTGACTCAGGTACCACCACCTGCATTTTGCGGATGAGGAAACTGAAGGTGCAGTCAGTTAAGGAAGGAGTGAGGACATGGGCTTTCTCACTGTCTGACTCCCAGGTAGAAGGGGCCAGTGGGCTGCGGGTTGGGAGGAAGGGGCTCTTGTCCTCCACCCTCTCTCTCCCTTCCCTGGGAAAATCCAACAGGTGGTGGGGCCTCCGCTCTGGGGGGCCATTGTGTGGGGGGCCTGGGAGGGTCGGAGGGCCCAGTGTGTGTCTGGGAGAAGATGGATGCCTTCATTACCATGTGAATCCTGGGAAACTGCCTCCCAGGCTGGGTGGTGGGTGGGCGTGGGCCGCGGGGCTGGGGGCTGGGTGTTCTCAGGCCTGGACCACACAGCGGCTGGGAAGGGGGTCCGCGTGGAATCCTCAGGGATCCATTAAAAAAAGATAATGGGGTTTCCCCTCTTGTTTAATTTCTTATTTTAGGACATCTCCATCCCGTGGGGCTTAAAAGAGACACAGATTGAAAACAAAAAGTTTTTTTTTTTAAGGAAGATAAAACCCTTTTTTTCCCTCAGTTGCAACTTTCCCACTGATTGTGCTGCACATCTGGGCCTGAACAGTTAGAGTGGGAGACTTGCACAGCATAAAGCACAAATCAGCATCTCCGTGGGGGCATTTCCCAGCGCTGTTCCCTGAATGGCTTTTCATTCGTGGAAAGTATGTCCTAGGTAAATCCAGGGTGATTAGCAAATAGTTGCTGAGCAAATTGGGAGAAGCAGGTTTTAGGCTTAAAAAACAAGGTGTCATCAATTTGACTGGAGCAGTAAGGACTGGCCAGCATTTGGACAGAAGGCCGGCGTTAGAGAGAGAATAAGGTAATCAGAATCAAAACAGCACCCGGTGACTGGGTGTCCCCATTTTACAGATGAGGAAGCTGAGGCTTTGGAAGGACCCAGGCAGAGGGGAGCACAGACCATAGCACGAGACCTGGAACATAGACCTACTCACACACGAGGGCAGAAAGCAGGTGGATCAGCACACGTTCACCAGCTCGAACCAGCAGAGCCTTTCCCCAAACCCTTTCCCACAGTCACACGGGATCGCCCTCTCTTGCTCTCTCTCACACACACACCAATGCAGGCCCTGGCTCACAAGAGTTCTCACAAACACACACTCTTAAACACGCCAAGATAGATCCAGACGCATAAGCATGAGTTCACAACCACCAGCAGGTAGAAACACATCTGCAGCTCTGCCCCACGTAAGTTTTCCGCATCCTCACACTTACCCACACACTTGTACCAACCCCAAACTCACACAGATTCCACAAGAACACACACTCTTTCACCCTCACACACAGGTACAGTTGCACAGAGAACCTCTCAAGCAGAAAGGGGCCTGGCCCCTCCCCACAACTCCACACCATGGCAGCTGGCTTTCCGGCCTTGGCCCCTGGGTTTTCTCTACTCCCCGCCCCATCACACCTTTGACACGTGTGTCTTGTGTGCCTCCACCTCCCCTCCCCACTCCAGGGCCCCAGCTGGACCCTAGGGTAGCCTGAGAGGGGGTGGGCACGCAGCTCTTAGCAGCAAGGGGGGTGCCTACTTGCGGGGCACGGGCACATGGAGAGGCCCTGAATGCAGTGCCGAGGGGCTGGGCCTTCTCTTGGTCCCCTCTGCCGCTGCCCACCCTCCCCAATAGCTTGTCTCAGGAGGGCAAGGGTCTGGGCCCCTCCACAGCTTTGAGGAGGGCAGGGTGCAGTGGGGAGGAAGGGCCCATCACAGACCCCAGCGGGCCTCATCCGCCTCTCAGGCGTCCGCCTTCACATGCAGATGGCTTATTTGTCTCACCTGGTCTGCCTTAAAATGACAAAGAGGTTGGATGCTGTCTGGGTATTACTGGAGATGATACCTGACCAAAATGAGAAGGGGAAGATTGTCAACTACGGAAACAAAATAGATGTCAAAATAGTTTGCACTATAGATATTATTTGTGCTAAAAAATACATAGTAGAAAAAAACCCTGAAATCTATGTTTAGCTGTTAACAGCAGTAATCTCTGGGTGGCAGGAATATGCTGTTTTATTTTCCCATTTTTTTTTAACACATATTCTAATTTTCTACAAGGCATGGATGCAACTTCTAGATAATAAAAGGTTTTTATAAATGAATTTTGAATGACATGAAAAATGACAAGGGGGTGGTGGCCTCATGTGAACTCAGAGCTGGGGAAGCTCTTGATTGCTGTGTGGGCAGCTCCCTTCTCTGTGCCTTTATTTCCTCATCTGTATGATGGAGACTCACCACATGGAGAATGTAAACACTTGGGATGGTGCTTGGCACACACTAAATGCTCAATAATGGCGCTGCTGTTCTTCTTCTTCCTTGAAGGTTTCTGTTCACACTGCCCAGTACAGATTGGACACCTCCTGGGTGCCTGCAAGGATGGGTGTGCACGAGGCCCCTAGGCTGGTGCACATGCAGGTTCACACACATATAGGTCTGCCCGTGCACTTATGTGTGCCTTGGGCACACCCAAAGTATGCACATTGCACTAGGAGCACTGCACTCCCATGGGGGCATCAGGCATATGCACAAGTGCCTGCAAACAAGATCACAGGCCCTTCCCTCCGAGTACACTCTGGGGTGGAGGAAATGCTGTTTCAATCAGTTATCTACCCCAGCATGCGCTCATCCCTTGGTTCCCTTCAGCTCAAAGCTGCTGGGAATTTAGGCTTCTTTCCTGGCACCAGACTAGACTCAGGGCCCCTTCAGGGGTCTTAGGACATTTTTAAGGGTGGGAGTGGTATGGGTTGAACAACCTCCAAGGAAGAGGAAATTCGTAAGTAGAGTTGGGACACGTGGGTTCATGGCCCTGCCATGCTGCTGAGGGATATCTGGATGACCGTGGGTCCACTCTCTGGCCTGCTTTGATTTCTCAATCTCTCTTGTTCATCTGCCCCCGGAGCCCTTGCCCTTTTATCACTCAGCGCATCACTATCCCTGACCTGGGGCCCCATCCTTGGCTTCCAGGCCTTCCCAATTTTAATGCTTAGAAAGGACTATGTCACTCCCCTGCTCAGAATCCTTCCTTTGCTTCCAATGCCTCCAGGATAAAGCCAAAGCTCCACGGCCTGGCCTTGTGAGATCTGCTCACCTTTCCTTATCTCTCACTCTTTTCCACTCTGCTGGCCTCTTCCCTCTACTCAGACAGGGATCCTCTCCTGGAAACAGTAATGAAAGCTAAATGAGCTTCCTTTCCTCACTCCTCTTTGTTTTTAATTTGGAGTCTGACAGATTTGTGTTCAAATCTCATCTTTGCCATTTCCCAGCTCCTTGTGACTCAGAAAGGTTTTGGACCCTTTCTGAGTTTTAGGGGCTTCCTTTGACAGTTGGAGATAATAGCTGATACTTCTTTTTGCTAGGGATGGATTTATTTTTATTTTCAATTGTATTTGTTTTTGAAAAATTCAAAAATTAAAGAATACAAAGTATACAAAAGATTACATGTACAGTAAAAATTTCCTTCCAAGCCACCTTCATATTTTTCTTATCGTCAAATTTACCCAAATTAGTATCTCTTTTTACACATCTTGTAGACTCTTCTATAAATATCATCTATTGGGGACCTGCTGTATGTGCTTTCCATGGATTACTTCCATGGATTATTTCAATTAAATCCTCACAGCCACCCGTGGGGCAGACGAGAAAACTGAGGCTCAGATACCGGAAGCTGCTTGCCTGAAGCCACACTGTGGGTAAGCAGCAGACCCAAGGCAATGTGAGCATGTCCATTTATGAAGTGCTTTCTATGTGCCAGTCCCCTAGGATCGTCCTAGACCTGGGACATTCAACAAGTCATTCAACAAATACTGAGTGCCACTGTTTAGGTCACTGGGCCATATGCTAGGTTACAACGGTGGGGAGGAAAGCAAAGGCTCAGCCCTCCCAGAGTTTTATCTCAGTGGAGATGGCCCATCGCTGTTGCCCCATTTTCTGGGTAAGGAAACCAAGGAACAGAAGGGAAAGACACTGACCTGAGGTCACACAGTGATAAGAAAAGAGCTGGGATAAGCAGACGCATTTTACTGGTGGGGAAACTGGGGGATAGAAAAGAGAAGTGACTTGCCCAAGGAAACCCTGATAAGTAGGCGGCTGAGCCGGCATTCCACGGCTCACAGGGTCTTGGCCGCGCCTGCGCCTGACCCCTCCCCTCAGGGGCCGGGGCCACTTCGGCCCCGCCTCGCCACTCGCGTCCGCCTTCCTGGCAGCCGTGGCGGCTGTTTCCTGCCTGCGTAGCTGGGCGGGCGGCCGGCCCATCTGGCGGCCCCCGCCGGGCGGCGCGGGGAGGCGGCCCAGACTCGCTGGAGCCAGGCGCCGGCCCGGGCCCCCCTGCCCGCCTGGAGAGCCCAGGTGTGGCCGCGGCGGGGGTGGGGGTGGTGCCTTCCTTCCCGCTCGGCCCTTCCTGACGCACCCGGACAGGATGCTGCCTCCTCCCCAACCTCCGCCTCCCACGACCCGGCCTGGAACGTGGAGGGGATCCTAGCGGTGGGAGAGCCGGGTGGGCAGGGAGCAGCAGGCCCCGCCTCTGGTCTCCACTCCTTATGAGACCCCGGGCAAGTCTTGCCCTTTTTTTGGCGTGGGACCGGTGGCACCTCTCCTGCCTGAGGTCTTGGCATTATCCATTTGTTCAGCCGTTTTAAGTCTGTCTCCCTGATCACAAGGTCAGCTGGGGAACCCGCGCTTGACTTGTGTTCCCTGCTGTGTCCAGCGGCTTGACCGATGCCCAGCTCATAGATGGTGCTGAAGCCCCAAAAGGGCATCTCAGGGCTTTACTCCCAAATTTGGAGCCACCCAGGAGGGTCTTACCCATTTCACAGCTGAGGAAACAGGACAGAGTGGGCAGGCCTGCCCGTCACATTGTGGTAGCCAGCCCTGCTGTCAGACGCTGACCCTCTCCTCCAACACCACCACAAGGCCAGGAACCCAGAATTTAGCATCCTGACTTGCATCAACACCACCTGTGGTGAACATCGTGATTCTGGAAGCCAGGCACCTTGGGTTCAAATCCTCCCCTTGGGCACTTAATGTCTCTCTGCTTCAATTTCCTTTACCTGTAAAAATGATGGTACCTACCTCACAGGGCTGTTATATCGATTACATAAATTTTTCTAAAATACATAGCATAATGCTAGACACAGGTGAAATACAAATGAAATAATGTACTGGAGCTCTCAGCAGGGCTGGCCTTCTCCCTTCCCCTACATTAGACCCCTCCCACCTACCATAGTCAAGGGAGACTGAGGCCACAGAGAGGGACACCTAACAAATCAGGGGCAGAATATGGGGGCTTCGGAGCAGTTTCCCAAGAACCCACTCCTACTCCAGGGTGAGGCTGGCACTAGGCCCACCCAGGGCCCTGCCCACCCCCACCTCTCCGGCGTGCAGACCCAATCCGTGCCCGGCCTGGTGCCATTTTTCCATGGGACTCTGGCTGTGGCGGTTCACATCTGGAGTCTAGACTCGGAGGCTCTGCGGGCCGGGCCTACCGCCCGGGCTGGGCCACCACTGCCCGCTGTTTGCTCAGCTGAAGCTGGTTAATTGGAATTAGAGTGGCCTCTGCGGTGCCGGCTGGCCGGCGGGCCCTGGCCGGCCGCTGCCGAGGTCTGTGGAACATCTGGCCGGGCCAGGACGGTCATTAGGTGGCAGGCGCCCGGCGCCACTGCCACCTCAGCCTCCGCCGGGGGCCGGCGGTGACTCAATGAGGCCTTTGTGGGCTCCGGGCTGCAGAACCAACCGTGCTGTGTGCCTGGGCTGCCTGCCCCATCTGCCGCCCTCAGAGAGGCCTTGTTCCAGGACCACACGGCCTCCCCTCTGGAGTCGGCTGGAGTCGGCAGAGATCCAAGAAGTCCCTGAAAGGGACCCCCTGGACTGGGAGAAGCTTTTGAGATTTCCTACCCCTCCTTTCCAGAAGGCCCAGAGAAGTTGGTAGGGACTCAGGCCCAGGGGTCTGCAGAGGAGTTGCGAAGTCCTTAGGAACTCTGGAATTTGATTCAGATTGCTCAAGGTCAAATCCATGTCTATGATTAGGTAATCTGCCTCAACTCTCTCACATGTGCAATGGGGCTGATACTAGCACCCACAGCCTGAGAGTATGAGAAGTGAAATCCTGTATTGAGGTGCTCGGTACATGTAACAGCTGCGCTTCTCTGCTCCTACCTGTGCTTTAGCTCCAAACTGTCTGGAAGCCCCTGTCATTTTCAGCCTTTAAACCTGAAGCTCAGGCAAGAGAGATCTCTGGGTGGGGTGTTGAAGGTCTGAGTCTCAGGCCAGTGGCCACCCTCTCCCACATCAGTTTCTCCACCCAGTGACCCCACCCCAGGCAGGCATATGAGGGCTGTGCCCACCCCTGGCTTGGTCCACTGGGGGTTCTCCTACAGGCCAGGGCTGCTGTCTTTAGCAAACCTTGGAGAAACCCTAGCTATGGGATCTCCAGCTCTTGGGCCTGGATGGCCTCTCGTAAACAGTGGGCCCAGTCCCCCCACCCCCGCCCCCCAGCCTCTCCAGGGGCCCTGGGGGCGGCTCCTAGAATCAGGATCTTTCTGGCCTTACAGTAGTCACTTTGGGAACAATCTCAGGAATGGGCAGAACGGGAGCGGTGGGGCCTTCATCTCTAGGGCAACCTAGAGTCCAAGTGCTCTCCAGCTGAAGCCATGGGGACATCAGGATCACAGAAGATGACTTCTGCCAGCCTGGGAATAAAATCCAAACTCTTTCCTGGGGCTCATACGGCCCTGCCCATTTCCCTGGCTTTGCAGATAATGATCCCCTTGCTGAGTCAGGTCAGCCTTTTGGTACCACGGCCTCCTCCCTGCAAACCTTTCCGCCAGTAGGTAATGCATCCAGCAGCTGTCCAACACCCTCACTGCCCCCAAGTATTGGGAGCAGTGTGGCAGGAAAACTGGATGGCAGGGGAGAGGGCTCGAGGGCCCCCTCTTCTGGCCAGAGGGTATCCTGGGGGTGCTGAGCTGGCATACTGGCCAGGCACTGGGTGGGCATACAGGGAGGGGCCCAGAGGTCAGGGCCTCAACACAGGTTGCGACGGTCCAGTCTCCTTCCTTACAGGAAAGTCTCTGGGTGGGAGGGTGAGACCTAGTAAACCCATTGTAAGATACTGGGTAAGAACCTTCCAGAAGCACAGTGGACTGCCCGGGCAATGGGATGAATTTTTAATGTGAGGCAAAGTCAGTCCACAATACAAAAGTCTAAAAATCAGACCCACTTTTCCCACCTGGCACCTTGCGGGGGGGTGGGGGCAGTTGGGGCTTCCTTTGTGGGCAGGGATGGGGAGGGGCAGAGCGAGGCCAGAGAAGGGGGAGAGGGAACCAGGCCCCGGAGGTCCCGTTGGAGGGAGCCTGCTGCCCCTGCCCCTCTCCTGGAGCTGCCGGTCCCCTTCAGCAGGACTGCGGCCGTGCGGGCCCGTGTGGGGGGGACCACCCCGCCCGTGTGTCTGGCCCTCAGAGGGTCAGGCACCAGCCGCATCATTTCTCCTTCTTCTCCAGCCCCTTCGATGTTGAGGCCTCTGTTCCCTCTTTGGATTCTGTCACTGCTGCTGGATCCTTAGGATTTGACTCCTCATAACTGACCAAAAGAACAAAACGACGACGACACATTTAGAGGAGGGAAGAGCAGAATCTTTGTGCCCCACCTCCCACCATCGCCGGGAAACCCCTGGGCGCACACATCCTCGGCCCAGCACCTTCCAGGACTTGGCCCGGCCCCGCTGTGCGCCCTCCTCAGACAGGCTGCCTGCTCCGCTTTCTCTGTGCCTGGTGGTGCCAAGAGGTGGCAAGGGCAGTGGCAAACGGGAGAGGTTGGGCTTGGGCTTGTGAAGACCAATTTTAAGCTTCTTGAACCTTCCACTGGAGAGAATGGGGGAAAAAAGGGGCAGCCAGGATGAGGCTACGGGAGATGCGCTGCCTCCCGGGGCACACGGCAGGAGTCACAGCTCAGCCCCAGGGGTGCGGGCAGGCAGGGGGCTGCTCTACTGGCAAGTGGCAGGGTGCCACTCTCCCAGGCGGACACCCTGCTTAATTCTTACTAGGGGCTCCACTTATTGAGCAAGTGAGCTCATGCCAAGAACCATACTCACATTTCCTTACCAGATCAACCCCACAAGGCAGGCACGTGCCCACTTACAGATGAACAGAGAGGTTTCCGAGAGAGGAAAGTGACTTGCCCAAGGCTATACATATACGGAGAGTGGTAACAGTGTCTACTGCTGTATGACAAGGGCTGCTGACACCCACTCTCACATGAGCCCCACCGTACTGGTGAGGACACCAGGGTTCTGGGGCCCTGCTCCCCCACCCTGCGGCTGGGCACTGTGACTGCCTGGTGGTGGGGGAGGAGCTGCCTCTTGCCGCCTGCCCCTGCCCTGTACACTGGAGCTGGGGTGTCTGCCCTACCTTGGGCCCCAGGGCAGTGGGGGGAAGTGGGCAGGTGGGCACCCGCTGGGCATTACATGGCGCTGGGATTCTGCGGGCGCCGGCGGCGAGGGCCAGCTAGCTTCTGCTGCATGGAGTCCGCCAGGCTGGCTGGGGAGCCCGAGACTGTGGGGAAGTGGGTGAGCCTCGGGGTATGAGGCAGGATTTCCGCTGAGGACTCGTAGCTGTGTGAGAGACAGACAGAGAGACAGAAAAAAGAGATGGAGAGGAAGAGACTAAGGGAGGACAGAGACTTCTCTTCCAAGGAGCAGGGAGCAGAACTGGGTCTTACTTTTATCTATCTCTGTACTTTCAGGCTCTGTGGAAAGAAGCCAGTGTTACTTGGAGAACAAAGAAAAAAAGATGCACCTACATAGGGGGACACTCTGCAAAAAAACTAGGATGCCCTAGATGTATACGTGCTGCTGCGGAAACATCTCTCAGATACACCCTTGTGTGAAAAATCAAGATGCAGAATGCTCCAAGAATGCCACCATCTGCACAAGAATGTGTACACACATACGTGCTTTTAGGTGCAGAGATGTCTCTGAATGTCCAGGGACAGAGCTGGCCTCTGGGGGTGGCTGAGGTCTGAGGGGTTGTCCCTCTCGTGCTATGGATTTTTTTTTTTTTTCATGCTGTGGAATTTTGACCGATGTGCATGTGTTACCTATTTAAAAAGAAGTAAATGAATTAAAAAAAAGAGAGTGCCAATAAAAAGAAAAGTAAAACCAAAGATAAGGTGGAGAATTAGGTAGGGAGAGAGATGGGCAGAAAGAGAAGAGAGAGACCATTTGCTTTATCACCTCAATCTAAGAACCTCCTGGGGAGTGGGGGACAGAAAGGTGGGGCGCCCATGTGGGCGAACATTTAGAGAAACCAAGCACCAAGTGGTTAAAGGCAGGCACCCTCTGTCCTGGCGGGGGAGGTGACCCCAAGTGGGGGCTGGGAGCCGAGGGTGAGGGTAGGGACTGAGCTCAGGGCTCAGGTCCCACCCCTGCCCCCAGAGCTCCCCCAGATCTGCCCCCAAGTTCACCCCCAGCCTTGCCTCAGAGTCCACAGGGCTTTGCCAGGCCGGGAGCCACGAGCAGGCAGGTTGGGAGCCTGGGGCTCCTAGGAAGGGCAGAGGCAGGCACGGGGGAGGGGTGAGTCACAGGTTCCCCTGCAGGCAGCCAGGTGCACAGAAGGCTCTGGCAGGCGCTCGAGGGACAACCGGGAGGCCACGCAGGTGGAGCTGGGTGAAAGGCCCCTGAGTGGGCAGCTTCAGTTGCAGCTGGCAGCTATTTCTGGGTCCCTGGCGGGTGGGGTCAGTGCTGCTGGGGAGCAGACACCTGTCGGAGTCATGCAGGCCTTGGGGTCAGGGTGGGGCTGATCATCGGTGTGGCACGTGTGCGGACGGCCATGGGGAAGGGGTATGTGTGCGACTGAGACAGAGAGAAAGCAGCTAGCTGTGGGTTACAGCCACAGAGGCGACTGGATGGGGACTGACACTTGACTTCTAATAGGGCATTTCCATCACACTAGGGTCCCCTCTATTACTCACGTGTAGAAACTGAGGCTGGAGGAGGGAAAGGACATGCCTGAAGTCACATGGCAGCAGAGTCAGTGGGGCAGCCTGGGGGGGAATCTACACCAGCCAGTTCCTTCTCAAGACTCAGCTGGCATCTGGGTGTGGGGGCTGCCTCGAGAGCCCCAAGGCCTTGCCCTCCCCTGGCTCCTGGCCCCCAGGAGGGTTCTGCTGGTGCCCACGGGCCTGGCACCCATGTGCTGGTGGAAAGGGCGAGGGGTGAGGCCGGTGGTGGGAACAGTGCTCCCCTGTAGACATGTACCAACAGCCCTGGCAGGCTCCACTAGCTGCCTGCAGGTGCACCTGTGCCATGCAGACTTCTGCCCCCTGCCGCCTCTTACCTGAACATCTCTGTCACTTCTCCCTTGGCCAGTGCCACCAGGACAGGAAAGCCGATGCAGGCGGGGACCAGGTACAGGAGCGCAGGCTGAGAGAGAACACAGGCTGGTGAGGCAATGATGGGCAGGGCACACGCTCAGGGCTGTGCCCATCACCCCAACCCTCTCCCGGGTGTGACTGAGGGACACCGACTGCCCAGGTTCACAGAGCAAGTCAGTGGCTGGGCCCAAACCCAGGGCTCCTGACTCCAGACCAGGGCTGTTCTTCTCTGGGAGGGAACACAAGAAACCCAAAGAAACTCAAGTATGCAGGGCTTTAAGGGCGCCCATGAGTCTGGATGGCAGCATCCCAACTGCCCACGACATCAGGTTCCAACTTGCAACCTCCTGAGTTGGTCCTATTCCCAGAGACCCTGCTTGCCTAGGTCTGGGGCTGGAAGTCTGCACTTTTAACAACGCTCCAGGAGATGCTGTTAGAATGACAATGATTACGACATAGCTGCTATGGATGGAGTACTTTCTGTGGCCTGGATTGAGGTCACCCAACTGGTCATTGGCTCCACCGGGATTCATGCCCAGGTGGTCTGGGCCCAGAGCCTGTGAGGAAACTCCTGGTGAAGCTGGGTCTGCAGGATGGGACAATTACACTAACAGGCCCTGCTCCCAGAGTACCTACGTGTGCACCGAGCTCAGTCTCTGGGGTGCGCTTCAGTCCATCTCCACACCCGCTGTGACCATCCTCCTTGTGTACGGAAGGAAGGCTGATGCTTTGGGAAGAGAGGGGGTAGCCCAGGCCTTGGAGGCCTAAATGGCAAACTGGAGGTTGAACTTGGGCACCCCCCAAACTCCAAAGCCATTCTTCTCCTTGCAGCATCTGAAAGCTGGACCTCATGCTACTGATCAACCCTCCATGGCCCCCAATGCTCCCAGCAGCCTGAAGTCCCCATGAGATGTGACCCCTGCTTCCTTCTCCAACCTCACCTGCCCTGCCCTACTCTGGCCACACTGGTCTCATTTTGGTCCTCCTTGTCACCTGAAGCTACAGGACGTCTGCATGTGCCGTTTCTGGGATGTTCTTCCCACCTGTGCCTAGGTTCCTCCTCCATCAGACCTCAGCTCAGCTGTTACTTCTGTGGGGCAGCCTTTGCTTGCATGGAGTCAGGCCCTCTTGCTGCACACTCTCAGCACCCCCACTCCCCCCGCAATTCTTCACAACATTCTCTGGCAACTTGGACTGAAACATCCCTGTGCCATTATAGGCTGGAGTTTGTCTCCTGTTACGCTGTCAACTCCATGAGGGCAGGCTCCACAGCTGTCTTGTTCACTGCTGTATTCCTGGTACTCAGAAGGAGGCCTGGTAAATACTAAGCCAATGGCTTCCTCACAGATGCTCAGAAAATTAAGGGGGTGTCCTGGAGATAACTAGGGTGAGCGTGAAGGAGACATCATTCCAAAGGCAAAGCCAGCCCCTGGCTAGAGAACAGGGCTCCACAGTCTCCTGAGGCTGACCATCAGACCATTTCCTGGCTCCTGCCATGGGTGAGCTGTGAACTACCCCACTTCATATATATTATCCTTGAAACTAATAACACCCTAATCATTTGGATCTGAGTTTTACAGATGATGCTACTGAGGTTCAGAAGGAAATGACTTGCCTGAGGTCACACAGGGTGTTAAGTGGCTGAGTTGGGATTTGAACTTGGGCAGCTGAGCTTCTTCTCCTGCATCAGGTCTTTGCTATGAGATAGGCTTTGGGCCAAGAATGATAGAAATCACAACGACAAAGGTGTGCACCAAGACTTGTGAGAGGCAGCCAAAGCAGTACTCAGGGGAAAATCTGTAACCCTAAGTATATTTACAAGAAAGACTGGAAATAAACAATCTCAGTTTTCAAATCAGGAAGCCAGAAAAAGAATAAAATAAACACCCCCAAAGTAGGAAGAAAATAATAAAGGCAAAGCAAAAATTAATGAAATAAAAATAAAACAAATACAAACTGATTAAAATTTAATTTCTGAAAAGTAGATCACTTTTTCTGAAGATCAGAGGAGAAAAAAGGATCTGCCCTAAATCACACAGTTGGTCAGGATACAGACCCAGGTTCCTTTGTCTCTAAGTCCAGTATATTTTCTTCACCAAGGCCAGGCTGGGCAAAATAGAAGGCTTCCCAGGAGGAGGGTGAGAAGAAGTTTGGCCCCACCATGGCCTGCCTCACTTAAGAGCTGGCAGCAACTGAGGGGCTCCTTTGGGAAGAAGTGAGTTTGCTTAGTATCACAGGGATACAAACCTATTCTTTTTTTTCCTCTCAAGGCACCAGGGAACCTCTCCAAAGAAAGTCAGTGCTAAGGAGAGGATGGGATGTACAGCTCGGGGCAGTGAGCTGGGGGTCAGGACTCCTGCCTCTCCATCGTGCCTTGGCTTTGCTGTGTGACCACAGATAAACCACTTTCCTTTCTGGGCTTCCCTCTCCGTCCGTATGATGAGGACACCTGATCATCATTAAAGGCCTTTCTAGGAGGCTGCTAATCCTGGCTTGGAGTGCATTTTTGATAGAAGCCAAATGGGAACACAGAGGCAGAGGTGACCCCTACCTAGGGAACTGCTCGCACTGGGACTGCCTATGTCTTGGAGAGGGAGAAGGAGCTCAAAGAACAGGTTTCCCTTGTGTCCCGATCCCCATCCCAAAAAAGATTTTCAGAGAGATGCCCATGTGGATGACTGGGGAGAACAGCTGAGCTGCTGCTGGGGAGTAGCAGAGGCCTGAGACCAGGAGTCTAGGGCCCCAGCCAGGTCTCAGCTTGACTTGCTGTGTCACCCAGGGAAGGCTCCTTTTCTCTCTCCCACATAGAGGACCACCTCTCCCACCTCTGCCCTGAGCCTGTGAGAGGTCCCAATGGAGCCTTCTCTGAGTCTAGCCCAGGCAGAAGGCAAGCCTGCCACCTGGTGGCCCTCTGTGGAATAGCTCTGGGCTTGGACTCTCACGGGACTGACAGCTGGAGAAGAGACCTCCAAGGAGGCCCAAGCACTCTCTGCGCCCTCCTTGCCAAGTGCATGTCCCTCTCAGCTTGTGGAGCTTCCAAGGCCATTTGGGGCAGAAGTGAATGAAAGGTGCTTCCCCACTGGTTCTTGGTTTCTCTATGGGCCAGGAGACCTTAGACCTTCTGTAAAACATTAGTATCAATTTCACAGACATTGTAGATATGAAAATATTATAAGGACTAAATGAGTTAATGAGCGAGAGGGTTTAGCACAGTGCCTGGCACAGAGTAACTGGCCAGCAGCTCTTGTGATTAATTTAAATGTGGCTTCTCTGTGGCCGGTGCCCTGGGGAAGGGGGAAGGGAGGAGGAGGAGGGGAGGTTGGAGGGGGTACAGTAATACTCACTGGGCCGGGCATGGTTCTGAGCACTTTACTTATATTAACTCATTTCACCCTCAGACGACCCCAAGGTGGCTACTATTATTTATCCTCATTTTCTGTTTTCACGAATCAATGAGGAATCCTGAGTATAACTTCAGCAACTTGCCCAGAGTCCTGCAAAAGCAGACGGTGGAGCCTGGATTCACACCAGGGCTCCCTTAGCCTCCACTCCACACTGCCTCTCCCATGGCCAGGGGTTCAGAGCCTGGGCTTGGTCTTCACGTGACACAGGTTTGAATCCTGGCTCCACCACACACTTGCCACGTAGCACCTGAACTCCAGTTCCCTCATCTGTTCACAGGATCCTCGTGAAGTACTGAGCAGAGCCTGACACATGGGGAGTGCTCTTATTTCCAGTAGAGAGCAACCTTGTCTGCTTGCTTTCCCCTCCCCAGCTCCTCTTCTCCAGGCCACACTGACAGCTTTCAGCCCCAGCCCAGCCTGGTTCACTCTGTGGCAGCTCAGTACCCATCTAGGTGCGAGAAGGGGGCAGAGCCTGGCCTGCTTGGGGAGTGATGGAAGGGGGGCCCTGACATCCTATCACTTACCTGGTGGGTGGACAATGGGCTGAGACCCCCAACACCCACCTGATCCCGTTCTTCTGTCTGCTCCCACTACCGAGGCTGAGAAGCCATGGCCACATTACAGCTGGGGCCCAGTGACACTGATCTGTCCCAGGAGATGTGGGCAAAAATCTGCTGAGAGGACTCGGAGAAAGGTGTCGCCTTCCTGATGAAGGCGACAGGCATGCTGGCATCCTTCCTCCTTCTCCTCCTTGCCACCAGTGTGCATGTGCTGCCTGAAGTAGGGCAGTCACCTTGCAACGACCACAGGTGAAAAGGTCAAGAGAATCACAGACACGCTTGCTCTACACCACTGGACTGCTTGCATGTGGGACAAGTAAGTGCCCACCACTTGCAGTGAAAGCACTCCTGATACACCGAGGACAGTCATGCTCACCTGGGCATGTTTGAAGATGTGCATGATGAAGATGGTCAGGCCCAGGCCGAAGATGTAGGCTGCAAAGCTGGTGTAGAAGTAGGTGTGCGTGTTCTTCTTCAAGCTTCAGTGATGATGTGGGGAGAGAGGAGGGTGAGACTGAGGCACTGCAGAGCAACAGTGAGGAGGAGGGGAGCTGGGGAAGACCCTGGAGGCTGTGTGGGGTGGCTGAGAGCTCTGGGCCGGGGGCTTGGAGGTGGGCATGCACTCTGATTCTGCTCCAGCTAAGTGTCTTTGGACCAGTCACTTTCCTTCTTTCAGCCTCAGTTTACTCATCTGCAAAATGGGAAAACCACGAGCCATCTCCCTAGTGGTTGTTGAATATCAAATGCTATAACCTAGAACAGTGGCTAGGAAGCTCAGGCCAGCATAAAAATCACCTGGACAGCATGTTAAAAAAATACAGAGCTGTATGGGAGTTCCCTGGTGGCCTAGTGGTTAGGATTCTGGGCTTTCAGTGCCGTGGCCAGGTTCAATCCCTGGTCGGGGAACTGAGATTCCGCAAGCCACGCAGCATGACCAAAAAAACAAAACAAAAACAAAAACAAAACAAAAGAAACACCCAGAGTTCTAGGTCCAATTCCCAGGGAGTTGGATCTAATAGGTCTGGGGATCTGCATTTTTTTTTTTTTTTAATTTCGTAATAACTTTATTTAGTTTTGGCTTTTTTTTTTTTTAAATTGAAGTATAGTTGATTTATAATATCGTGTTACTTTCAGGTAGAAAGCACAGTGATTCAGATATATATATATATATATATATATATATATATATATATATATATATATATTCTTCTTCAGATTCTCTTCCCTTACAGGTTATTACAAAATATTAAGTATAGTTCCCTGTGCTATACAGTAGGTCCTTGTTGGTTTGGGGATCTGCATTTTGAATCTGATACAGGTGGATCATGCTTTGAGGAACACTGATACAGAAACTGTACAGCCAAGTTCTTTTAAGCGCAGTGGAGCTAATAGTTCAGTAACTCGCTGTGAATACTGCATGGATGTTGATTACATGGATAGAACGCCAGTGGCTTCCTGGGAGATTCACCCAAGATCAGCTTCAGAAGAGCTGACCCGTGCAACCTGGCATTGCCATCACTTGATGCCCTTTCACAATGCCAGCTCAGGACCTTTGCCTGTGTCCAGCAACATCGGTGGAATGAATGAGTACTTCTGATGCCCTTCCCTCCTTACCCTGGCAGCTTCTGAGCCTGGAGCTGCAAGTACACTGAGACCTGTCCTGTTGTGCAGCCTGGAGGGTAACGGATTCCCTTTGGGAATGTCATGCAGATTCTGGAACCATCTCGGAAGGACTTGCCTATCCTGCAAGTCCAGGCCAGGAATGAGATCCTTCCTCCGAGGGTGCTGCCAGCTGAATCTGTATCTCTAGCAAATGGCCTGGAGACTCCCGTGGGTTGCTCTTTGTATTACCTCTGAACATCTAGGGGCAGAGCAGCTGGCAAAGATGTGCTTCTACTTACAGACTGGCCAGGTCCCTTCCAAAGGCTCCACAGTGGCACTACCCAAATAACCCAGATCTATGTCAGTGAGGAAAAGTTAAAGTTTCACATGCAACTTGGATTTCCATGACACTGGCACTGAGTTTCTCACTACCACTTTCAACACTATTACTGTTTTGGCAACTATTGGGCCCAAGGAGATTAAGAAAATTTCATAAACCACCTCAAAATTAAGCGCACACACAGCAAGCCCTCCACCGGGAAGACTGAGCACCACCTACTGGTGGCAGGCCCGGCTGACCAGGTGCATTAACTCGGTGTGACCTTTTCTGAGTTTCAAGGGGTGGCTCAACTTGGCCCCCTTCCCTCGCCCTTGTGCTCACTTTCTACAATGGGCTGAAAATGTCTGAGTAAGGAGAGGGTGTGGAACAGCTAGAGCAGCTGGGACACGGTGACCTGACCCCGGGCTGATAAAAAGTGATAATGATGACGACGGTGCCTGCAGCTGGACTTCCCTGGGAGCCGCTGAGGTCAGCCTGTGCTCAGCACTCCCTCCACATCTTCTCGGTCAGCCCCAGGCAGGGGCTCCTGTTTACTACTAACTTAAGGATGAGAAACCTTCCCTCAGAAAGGTCAGTTCACTCGCCAAGATCACACAGTGAGAAAGCTCTATGGGTACCACCAGGACCCTCTGGGTTTAAATCTCACTCTGTGATTCATACCTCCCCCACCCTCTCCAGGCTCTATGAACACTTAGAACCTCAAGATGCAAAACGCAGATAAAATTGGAATTGCCCTGGCTGCTGTGGGGGTGGAAGGTGTGGTCCCGAGTTACCTCCTTTGGGCTCCTGGAAGCTGAAGAACCCCAGAGAACCTCCCTGCCCAGGGGAGGCCCCTCACTTGTGGAACCTGAGCATTAGCGTGCCTAAGCGGCTTACCTGATGTCAAAACGCAGCAGCAAGGCGATGAAGATTCCTGCGGGGAGAAAGCCAGGTTAGACAGTGG
This sequence comes from Eubalaena glacialis, assembly GCF_028564815.1. Classification (NCBI taxonomy): domain Eukaryota; kingdom Metazoa; phylum Chordata; class Mammalia; order Artiodactyla; family Balaenidae; genus Eubalaena; species Eubalaena glacialis. Next base: position 27,851,102 of record NC_083728.1, read on the forward strand.
TAGAGGAGGAGCAGGGTAGTCAGCTAATATGCAACTGGGTCCCCACTTGGTCTCAGCCACGGAGCAATCATCAGGGGCCAAGCGTGTGGCTGACACTGCTAACTGCCAGCAGAAATCCCGTTTCTCTACCTTCAGGCCACCTGGAACAATGAGACGGTCCCAGGATTTTGCTTTGGTCTGGGACCACGTTGACCTGGCACCTCATAGCACCACAGTGTGGCACACTGGGCCTACCCTCCCAAACATTTATAGGGTGCCTAAGCACTAGGCACCGTACGCAATACAAGGGGAAGCAAAACCACTGCTCTCAGAGCCCAGCCGAGGGGGCAGGGCATACTGATCGAATATTAACAAAAATCAATGTAAGTAATTGGAAAAGAAGAAGTAAAGCTGTCACTGTTTGCAGATGACATGATACTATACATAGAGAATCCTAAAGATGCTACCAGAAAACTATTAGCGCTAATCAATGAATTTGGTAAAGTAGCAGGATACAAAATCAATGCACAGAAATCTCTTGCATTCCTATACACTAATGATGAAAAATCTGAAAGTGAAATTAAGAAAACACTCCCATTTACCATTGCAACAAAAAGAATAAAATACCTTGTAATAAACCTACCTAAGGAGACAAAAGACCTGTATGCAAAAAACTATAAGACACTGAGGAAAGAAATTAAAGATGATACAAACAGATGGAGAGATATACAATGTTCTTGGATTGGAAGAATCAACATTGTGAAAATGACTATACTACCCAAAGCAATCTACAGAGTCAATGCAATCTCTATCAAACTACCAATGGCATTTTTCGCAGAACTAGAACAAAAAATTTCACAATTTGTATGGAAACACGAAAGACCCCGAATAGCCAAAGCAATCTTGAGAAAGAAAATTGGAGCTGGAGGAATCAGGCTCCTGGACTTCAGACTCTACTACAAAGCTACGGTAATCAAGACAGTATGGTACTGGCACAAAAACAGAAATATAGACCAATGGAACAGGATAGAAAGCCCAGAGATAAACCCATGCACATATGGTCACCTTACCGTTGATAAAGGAGGCAAGAATATACAATGGAGAAAAGACAGCCTCTTCCATAAGTGGTGCTGGGAAAACTGGACAGCTACATGTAAAAGAATGAAATCAGAACACTCCCTAACACCATACACAAAAATAAACTCAAAATGGATTAAAGACCAAAATGTAAGACCAGACACTACAAAACTCTTAGAGGAAAACATAGGCAGAATACTCTATGACATAAATCACAGCAAGATCCTTTTTGATCCACCTCCTAAAGAAATGGAAATAAAAACAAAAATAAACAAATGGGACCTAATGAAACTTAAAAGCTTTTGCACAGCAAAAGAAAACATAAACAAGACGAAAAGACAACCCTCAGAATGGCAGAAAATATTTGCAAACCAAGCAACTGACAAAGGATTAATCTCCAAAATTTACAAGCAGCTCATGCAGCTCAATATCAAAAAAAAAACAAACAACCCAATCCAAAAATGGCCAGAAGACCTAAATAGACATTTCTCCAAAGAAGATATACAGATTGCCAACAAACACATGAAAGGATGCTCAACATCACTAATCATCAGAGAAATGCAAATCAAAACTACAATGAGGCATCACCTCACACCAGTCGGAATGGCCATCATCAAAAAATCTGCAAACAATAAATGCTGGAGAGGGTGTGGAGAAAAGGGAACCCTCTTGCACTGTTGGTGGGAATGTAAATTGATACAGCCACTATGGAGAACAGTATGGAGGTTCCTTAAAAAACTAAAAACAGAACTACCATACGACCCAGCAATCCCACTACTGGGCATATACCCTAAGAAAACCATAATTCAAGAAGAGTCATGTACCACAATGTTCACTGCAGCTCTATTTACAATAGCCAGGACATGGAAGCAACCTAAGTGTCCATCAACAGATGAATGGATAAAGCAGATGTGGCACATATATACAATGGAATATTACTCAGCCATAAATAGAAACGCAACTGAGTTATCTGTAGTGAGGTGGTTGGACCTACAGTCTGTCATACAGAGTGAAGTAAGTCAGAAAGAGAAAAACAGATACTGTATGCTAACACATATATATACGGAATCTAAAAAAAAAAAAAAAAAGGCTCTGAAGAACGTAGGGGTAGGACAGGAATAAAGACGCAGACGTAGAGAATGGACTTGAGGACACGGGGAGGGGGAAGGGTAAGCTGAGATGAAGTGAGAGAGTAGCATGGACATATATACACTACCAAATGTAAAACAGATAGCTAGTGGGAAGCAGCCGCATAGCACAGGGAGATCAGCTCGGTGCTCTGTGACCACCTAGAGGGGTGGGATAGGGATGGTGGGAAGGAGATGCAAGAGGGAGGGGATATGGGGATATATGTGTATGTATAGCTGATTCACTTCGTTATACAACAGAAACTAACACACCACTGTAAAGCAATTATACTCCAATAAAGATGTTAAAAAAAAAAATCAATGTAAGACTGTGCCTGTGAAAGGGTGCTTCCTGTGTCATGGGAAGGTCTATCAGGGGATGAGACCCAGGCTGGGGGGAGGTGGGGAGGAAGCAGGGCTTCTCTGAGGAAGTGACACTTGCCAGGGAGAGGGAACAGCGTGTGCAAAGAGGAAAGAGGGCTCAGGAGGTGTGGCAGGGGTCAAGGAGCCAGTAAGGCTGCAGCCCAGGGCAGGAGATGCTGGGGATGGACCAGCCATGCAGGGCCCCATGGGTACGAGAGGAGTGGGAGTAAGGGGACATACTGGAAGAATTCTAAGTGGGAGAATAACCTAAAAAGATTTTGAAAAAGGCCCCCATGGCAGTTGCTTGGCTGGAGGGATAAAGAGTAGGAGCAAGCAGACCACCTGGAGGTCCTGCAGGAGCTGAGGCAGGGACAGTGAACTCTGTCCACCCACTGCACTATTTGCACTTCAAAACCGAGCCCAGTCACGCTGGAAACCTGAGTCCCTGAGACACACAGCCAGCCAGTCCGGTCTCTGCATGTTGTACACACGTCCATCTGTGTGTCTGTCTCCCTGACTTATCTTTGGGCTCAGACAGAGCAGGGCTGAACCTCATTCAGTTGAGAGCAGGTTCTCAGGAACCAAAACATTCTGTGCTCATCAGAAGCACTGACTGGCAACATGTGATTAACTTCAAAGAGGAAAATGAGTTAGTCTTCCCTGAAGACTGTGAGTAGGGAGCTGGTGGGTGCTGAGAACAGACAAATGCTGCCGTTCTGGAAAGAAAACTGGGAACTCAGTGGCCCCTGGCAGCTGAATTCTGCAACTGTTCTTCAACTAATCCACGGGCCAGAGCTCCCAAGAGCTTTTATTCATAATAATGCATCTGATCCTCAAAGCAACACCCCACAACCCATTCTTCCTTCAAGATCATCCCCGAGGCTCTGTGAGGGTGCAATAACTCACACTGATTGTGACTGCTGAAAAGACTCAGATACACAGGAATATGGGGATATGCAGAGATGTCCCATGCAGGCCTCAAGCCCAGAACCACCCAACAAGGACAATGGGGAAGTCTGCGGGTGCCTGTGACAGACCCTCCCCTGCAGGGCAAGACAAATGCTTTATGGGACTCAGTTTCTTCAGTCTGATGGAGCTGCTTCCCTCCTCCCAGCACCACAGGCTATGGGAACGCCTGGCTTCAAGACCATGGCCCCACGGCCTTAGGCAAGTCTCTCTCAACCTCAGTTTCCTCATCAGTAACATGGAAATACCCTCTACCTCATCGGGCTGCTAGAAGTAGCAAAGATAACATATTAAAAAACACCCAGCATAGTGCTTGGCCAACAACAGGTGCTTGACAAATGATAGTTCTGGGACTATCTTATTATTGTTATTACTGTCATAAAAGCAGTTCTGATAATATAACCTTTTTTGCAGTCAGATAGACCTGGTCTGAGTCTCGGCCCTTTTGCTTCCTAGTGTGTGAATTTACCTTAAGTCCCTTCATTTCTGAGCCTCAGTTTCCTCACTGGCACAAGAGAGAAAGCCTTTGCTTCACCATCATACGTAACACAAAAGGAAGGTATCACAAGTGCCTGTACCATCCCAGCTTACTAGCAGAATTGCTATTATGTCCTACACTGGAAAATAAATTGGCTTTTAATTTGTTCCAAACTTTCCTCTTTTAAGCAAGCACCAGGGGTGCTTCTAATCCTCTGACTCTGAGCCTCTGGGACTAGGAGAGTAAGAGTGCTCTTTGGATGTTCTGTGCCCCTGTCACCAGGCCTGGATCTCGCAGACACACAGCATCCAAGCCTCAGCCATTTCAGCTGCCCTCAGAGAGGCAGCTCAGCTTTGCCCCCAGGTAGTTCAGGCTGCAGGCCGCCAGGGATGTATGTCCACGCTCAGACCTGCACACGGGGCACCTGTCCCTGTATCCACAGGTACGCTGACTAGCACCCACACATAGATAATGGGCTCAGAGGCCAGCTCGTGCAGTCGAGCAGGTGCGTGCCACCTGTCCCTCTGCTAAGACTGCAGACAAAGGAGCCCACAGCCATGGTGCCCCGTGTCCACACACAGTGCATGTTCTCCCTGGAGCCCTCCCAGCACTGGGGAGAGGAGGACCAAGGGGACTGTGGCAGTTCTAGCACATCTGTTTACCTGAAAACACTGGGAAGGGGTGTGTACACGTGCAAGTGTGTGAGGGGATCAGATTCCTTTAACACTGCCACAGAACGTGCTTTTTTAGAGTGTATTTCAGTCTGTCATATACATTTATTTCTGTAGTTCTTGAGTAATGTCTGCTCACCCAGCCAGAAGCTCCGTGAGGGGCAGTCTTGCTCACCACTGTCCCTCCAGTGCTCAGCCCAGGGCCTGGCCCAGGACCGGCACTCCACAGTGTGTGCTGAGGTGGACCCCTTCACCAGACCCCCGGGCAGGGGGCGGGGAGATCTCCCAGCCTAATCCTTTCTCCTTCCCTCTCCTGGTGGGTAAGGCTGTGTTTCACAGGACTCCTCCTTCTCCAGGGAAGCCCCCTCCACCCTTTGCACTGTGGCCCCCACCTCAGCCTGGTCACCTGGAATGACGATGTCTCCGAGTCCCAGCATGGCAAAATTGTCCGCTTCCAGGCCCTTCTCCAGCAGATCCTGGGGAAACACCACTGCAGGGGGAGGCAGGGATGCGAGGAGGTGGTGAGAGCCCAGCTCACTCTGACTCCTAGCCCTCCATCTCTGGTGTATGGAACTTACACACTTGCATTTCTGGGTGGGGGGATGGGAATGGGGAGCTGAGAGGATGTCGAAGGGCTGAAGGGCAATGTCTCCATCTGGAATCACAGCTGGTTAGAGCTGGGAAGAATCTAGGATTACCTAGGCTAAAGGTTTAATGCCTTTATTCAGCTGTAACTCACATGTCATACAATTTCAGTGCCCTTTTATAGCTAGAACTCTGGTTAAATGGGATTGACCCTAAAGCCTAGTATATAAAAGATCAAACAGCCCACACGGTGCTGGCATCTAATAGGCTTTGCATCTCACTGCAGCTGGGGTGTGGACAGACCCTTGTTCTGAAGCAGGGAGAGCTTGGGCTACAGGTTGTTTCTGTATCTGCTGAGGGTGAAGAGGTCACATAGCTATAAATTCCTTGCTTAGAGCCCCTTACTCTTAGAAATCCTGCTGGCCAGCTTGTTTGAATAAATACAGATTGAGAGAAATGCCTCCCTGTATGTCCAGTTATGGCAAGAGGCAGCTGTAGCTGGATTTCATCCATAGGGGCCTGGAGCAGAGAGCAGTTATGTGTGGGCTTCAGGGTCAGACTGTGTGGGTCTGAATCCTGGCTCTCCTGTGTGACTGCACAGGTTACTTAACTGCTCTGGGTCTTGGTTGTCTCACCTATAAAATGGGTATAACAGCTGAACTGACCCCATAGGGTTGTGGCGAGGATTAGGTGATTTGCACACATTGTTAATTGCTCTGTCATGCCTTCTTTACTAACCCAGTCCTGCTTTTGTGTGAGGCCGCACTCCCAGGGGATGAATCAAGTGTGGCATAAGGCTAAGACAATCAGGACAATCTGGTCCCCAAATTCCTGACTTCCCTTGCAGCTAGGAGTGGTCATGTGACCCAGCTCTGGCCAATGGTACATAAGCAGAGGTAAGCTGGGGGTTCTGGGCAAGCTTGTGCTTCCCTAATGAATTGTACAGAGGCCCTTCCTTGTCTGCTTCTTCCTGCCTTGAATGCACAATCACAGTGATTTACAGCTCTCCTCATTTGATCCTCCTAAACCTGGTGCCATTCAATTCTGAGTGGCAGATGTGGAAACCAGGGCCCAGGGAGGTGAAGTCTCTTCCCTCAGGCCACGTAGCCAGCGAACGTCACATCTGGGATTCAAGTCCAGGCCTCCTGACTTCAGCATCTGTCCACTTAACCACTCTGTTAGACTGCCTCCTAGCAGTGGAGGGCAACGGGCTTTCTCCCCAAGCCAGAAAACCATATTTCAAGCACCAGAAACCAGAGATGACTGTCATTTCCCTGTTCAGAGTCTTCCAATGGCTCATCCACTGCCTACTGGGCAGTGTCCAGGCTCCTTGACATGCCATCCTTGGCTTCCCCATATCTGGCCTCTTTTCTGCTGCTCCCCTAAACTCAGCCACATTCCCTCCCCGATTCTCTGCTCCCTCCATGCATTTTCCTAATTGTAGCCCTTGGCTGAAGCTGTACTCTCTCTTTCAAATGCCCCTACTGCCCCTGCACGCTTGGTAAACACATATTCATCCTTCGTGACCCAGGAAAGCTTTCCTGACACCTTGGCTGGGTTCATCCATCACAGCACGTACGGCATAGCTGCTCTTCTTTCTGGCTTGCCCAGCATCTGTTCTCTTGCTCTGAAGAACTGCCCTCACCTTACATCCTTGGTTCTGGGAGGCTGCTGATTCAAATACTCTGCCCTCAGGCACTGGAGAGGGCAGTGACCCTGGCCTTTCCACCACTCCCAGCTGGAATGCCTAGCTCACGGGCCAGGCCAGGCTCCATGGGTTCATCCAAGCCAAAGCTGGGAGAAACCTGTTTTCCTCTAGGGTCGCTGAGCTGCGACTGCAGCAGCCAGGAACAACGAGTAGCCACCAACCTCTCTCCAGCTCACAGAGAGGACCTGTGTGCATCAGGGGAGAGTCAGACCGTGAGGAGGACAGCCATTTCTTGACTCTTGGGGCTGACTCCACCCCATCTGCCCGCTGCCCAAGCAGCACTCCTCGTGGAGCTGTGATGTCTTCCTGACAGGATCCCCCTGCTTCCTTCCATCATGTCTGACTGATTCCGTTCCGCCTCTTTGGGTCTTGTGATGCCAGGAGGTGATTCTTGATTAGTCTAAGGCTTAAACTCCAAGCTCATCATGCTTTTCCCATCCCCCTTGATGATGAATGACAGAATCGGGCCTGTGACCCAATTCTGGCCAGTGAAATATGAGAGAGGCTACAGGGGGGATATGGAGAAAAACATCCCTCTCTGATGAAAGAGAGACATAAAGTTCCCCCTTTCTGCCCCTGAACATGTTGAGAATGGTGGGGTGGAGGGCTGAGGTGACCTTGGCTCTTGGCAACGCCACTGAGGGTCAGAAACCCAACTCTAGATGCTCTGCCACTGGGCTTGCTGCAGTGTGAAATAACAACACTTCCACTTTTTTTTTTTTTTGCCACGCAGCACGGCATGCAGGATCTTAGTTCCCTGACCGGGGATTGAACCCGCTTCCCCTGCAGTGGAAGCGCGGAGTCTTAACCGTTGGACCGCCAAGGAAGTCTCCACATTCTTTACAGATGCTTGTAGGTGGGCTTTCTAATATTTATAACAATGGATACACTGAAGAACAAAAACAGGGCAGTGTGAGAGGTGTGGGGCAGACAGCACCTGATATTTATGTGCCAAAGGGATCCAGGGAGGGGGCTCCAGGTCTTGGCGTGGGGGGTCTCCTCCTTTGGAGGCCCCTGCTTGCCCTGCACAGGCTGCGTTAGACACCCCTCTCTGTGCTCGCCCCCATTCCAGCTCGTCCCACAGCGCCATGCACTGTGACCAGACGGCCGGAGGCCAGGGCCTGGGAGGAGGATGGCTGTGCAGGAACACAGCGGACGAATCAAAGGGGAGAAGGAAACCAGGCTGGAGACACAGGGGAGCTTGGAGGAGGAAGAGCTAAGGGAGGGTACGGACCAAAACAGGGACCATGAGGGGATGGGCCACCAGGGTGGGGGCAGACGGGCTCCCCATGGTGGGGTGGTCACTTACATTTTATTGGTGCCTCAAAGGACTTGGCCACTGTCACCATCACATTGGTGCCAAATACCTAGAAGGAGAAGAGAGGAGTCTGGAGGGAGGTGAGGGCTGGGTGGGAAGGAATGGCTATGCTTGGGCTTCTCAATGTGCTGCTGCCTGAAACAGGCGGGAAAGGGGCAGGGAGCCAGGAAGGGCTCCAGAGCAGATGTGAAGTTGAGATGAGGTGGCCCCCGACACTGGCCATGTGGACACTTCACGGGGCTCCTTGTGCTAGGTAGCAACGAGGGGCAATTCCAAGGAGTTGGTAAAGGGCCTCTGATGGCCCCGGCCAGGCATCCTATGTTAGTTCAGGGGTCTGCCCCTCCCAAGAGAGAAAGTCCTCCAGCACCACGCACTTAAGGGGAGAAGAGGCTGCCTGAGGCCAGGGAAAGGGTGCCTGAGTCAGGCTGCCCTCGATCCCTCAGCGGGGCCCCTCAGAGTGAGTGTGGCAGGTCTCTTAGCCCAGGGCTGGCACGCAGCCTACGTCCTCAGTCAGTGCCTTGCTCACCAGTGTCCACTCATCCGCTTTAACCACACCTGCCTCAACGTCTCTGAGCCTCAGCTCGCTTGCCGGAGAGACACAGGATAAGCAATACCCCTGCTGGGGCCACCATGAGGAAGAGAGGGCGGCTGGAAGGCACTGGGCATAGGGTGGACTCTCAGCAAGTGCGGACCCTGCTCTCTCATCCATTCCACAGCTGAGGGCACTGGGCCCAGAAAGGACCTGCTCTGGGGTCTTACCTCCAGGTCAGGGCAGCTTCCCTCTATCAGACGACCGCTGCTTGGGCCAGAAACAGGGGAGGAGGAGGCGAGGGGGCCCGGTAGCCAGACATCCTTTGGGTCCCTGCCCAACTCACCCAGAAGATATCGTAGATGAAGAGCCCGCCCAGCAGGATGCAGCCGGTGCTGACGTTGTTCAGGTGCAGGAGCTCCACCCCGTTAAGGGAAAAGGCCAGGCCGAAGAGGTTGTTGGCAATCCAGTGCTGGGGAAAGATGTGAGTGAGACCAGCTCTCCCGCCCCCAAGCTGCCCCTCAGGCGCTTCCCCCAACACTGCCCCGGGCCCTGGCTACTTACCTTTCTCAGCAGGTACCAGACGCCAACGATGCTGCTCAGGCCCAGGCACACCAGGTCCTTGGTGTCAAACTCATAATTGATGATCTCTGGGCAGAGAGGCCGGGTAAGTCCACTCCCCGGGGCGGGGCTGCCCCTCCCACCTGTCAGCCCCTGGACGGAGGAGGGCATGGCTGTGGGCTCTGTCAGAGATCCACAGGTTGGGGGTGCTCACTAGAGCCCCCCCACCCAGCCCCTCCAATTTCCTAGAGGAGGGAATGGAGGCCCAGAGAGAACCCAGGCCTGACACAGGGTCAGTGGGAGGTGGTTTGTGGTGCTGGAAGCACGGGCTTTGCGCTTGTAGCTGGGCGACCTCGGGGGAGGCAGTTCCCTCTCTGAGCTTCAGTTTCCTCATCTGTAAAAAGGGGATCACAGCACCTCCCTGACAGGACTGCTGTGGGGAGCAAGTGAGATGGCCCTTACACAGTGCTCAGCATGGAGCCTGCACACAGTGGGTGCTCAATCAATGCTGACTGCACCGAGCCCAAGGCTTTCGCAAGGTCCCAGTTCATTCAGGAATCTTTCTACTGTGCCACCAAAGGAATCAAGAAGCTTGCTGGCAGCGCTGTGTCAGCAGCACAGGAGGAGGAAGGTAAGAGAGGGAGGCCTGGAGAAGCAGCAGGCGGGAGGCCCCCAGGCTGCTCTGGTGGGGAGCCTGTGGCACACGTCCTGATGTTAGACCCCTTCTCCACCACTTCCAAGTGTCCTACTAAGGAAGCCCAGAGAGGCGGTGGATCTTGCCCAGGGTCACAGAGCACAGCATTTCCTTTCAGATTCCAGACTGTAGCAGACTGCTGGTTGGCCCCAGTTGTTGTTCTCTCCTTTGTGCTAACAATACCCTGATGATTTTCAACTGGACACAAGGCCAACTAGCTCTCGGCCACATTTTCTAGCTTCCCTTTAGCTAAATGGACCCGTGATACAGTTGTCTCTCCTTCCTTCGGGAGGGCCCGTGGAGCAACGGTGCGCTATTCTGGACCCGTGGGCCCCTGGGTGCGGCAGAGCACAAAACAGGTGAAAAAACTCAACAGTCACTGACTAGGCACAGATGCCTAGAAATGCACAAAGGAATCCTGCTCTCCAGGATCTGCATATAAAATCGCTGCTCTCCAGGGACAAGGCAGAACATGCTAGGCACATTCACAAGTGTGACATTCACAAGCTCAGACTTTGACACAAGAGAGAAATACCTTCCATCTGGCCAAGCCATTGATAATCCTGTCACAGCAGTAGAACCCACAACCTAACTAACCCACGTGACCCAGGCTTTCCCCAATTCCCTGCGGTTTTCATTTTTTCGAAAGCCACGGAACTCCCCTTTCAAATCTTAGGTGGGGAATAATCACACTAAAAATTGACATGATAAAAATAGCCACGAGAGCCAACTGTTTACTGTTTATTATGAGCCAGGCGGTGTGCTGAATGCTTTCCACTCATCACTTACTCACAGTCCTAACAACATGCCTATAAGGGAGGTACTAGATAATGATGTTCATTTTACAGATGAAAAAAAAACAAAAACAAAAAAACCCCAACAAAACCACTCAAGGCTCAGAGAGGTAACGGTGTGCACCCAGCGGCAGAGCTGGGATGTGATCCCAGAGCCCACCTTTTCCATCACTCGCTGTACCGGGGAATCCCAGTATTGGAGAGACGAAGGTGGGGGTGGGGGAAGACACCCAAGGCAGGGGAAAGTGGGCAGCACTCACCTTCCTTGTTCTCCCCAGAGCCCTGGGTGAAGAGCAGCTGGTACTGTCGATTTGGGAAGTTGGCTGGAAAAAACTTATTCATGAAGGGGCTGGAAGGAAAGACAAAGCAGGTTGGCAAACAGAGCCCCCATGGGCAACAGTCACTGATGCCAGCCCCCAGGCATCTGTTTACAAACTGTTATCTCCCAACAGCCTCACAGCTGCCCTGAGAGGTAGGTGTTATTGTGCCCATTGTACAGATGTGGAAACAGAGGCCCTCAGAGGGCAAGTGACTGCCCAGGTCACATAGGAAGTCAATATCTGAGCTGAGACCTGAACGTAGGTCTCTGGATTCCTAGTGCTTCCATACTGCCTCCTAGTTATCACCCAAGAAACACAAAGCAGAGGCAGACTTTCACATAAAACACAGTTTTTAGGAGAGCAATGGATTCCAAAGTCTAGTTTATGTACCATCTGTATCAGAGTCCCTTGTCAAGAATGCATATTCTGGCTCAAGCCTGAGTAGGGCAAGTCCTCATTCTTGAAGAAGACCCACTGAGTCTAGGCAGATGGCAGAGCTGAAATGAGGTGCCAACCAGCAGCCTGGGGTGAGATCTGACTCCTTAGAGGGTCAGCATGCCTGGGCCCCATACTGCTTAGGAGGCTGGAAGGCTAGCAGCCGAGAGGGGCTCATTAACCTCAGATGGTCCTAGATAAACCACTTTCTCCTTGCCGGCTCCTGCCCAGCCAAAGGCAGCTGACCTGGCCTGGTCCAGAGTAAAGCAGAGGAGGCAGCAACCATGGCCAGGCCCACAGAGGGAAAGAAGATCTGCAGCCCTCTCTCCTGGGCTGGAGGTAGAGAGGTAGATGGGTGAGGAGGCATGAATTCTGTTTTTTTTTTTTTTTAAATAAATTCATTTATTTATTTATTTTTGGCTGTGTTGGGTCTTGGTTGCTGCGCATGGGCTTTTTCTCTAGTTGCGACAAGTGGGGGCTACTCTTCGTTGCGGTGCGTGGGCTTCTTGTTGCGGTGGCTTCTCTTGTTGTGGAGCACGGGCTCTAGGCATGCAGGCTTCAGTAGCTGTGGCACACAGGCTCAGTAGTTGTGGCTCGCGGGCTCTGGAGCGCAGGCTCAGTAGTTGTGGCACACGGGCTTAGTTGCTCCGCGGCATGTGGGATCTTCCAGGACCAGGGCTCAAACCCGTGTCCCCTGCATTGGCAGGTGGACTCTTAACCACTGCGCCACCAGGGTAGTCCCATGAATTCTGCTTTTGACTCTAGGAACGGAAAGATAAACCCCTTGTCCCAATTCCTCAGAAGTCTCTGTTTATTCCCAAAGCCATTCAGATGTGTTCAATGTGGCAAATCAAAGCTGCAGCGTTCCTTTGCATTTTGAGGCTATTAGAGACTTTCCATTAAAATGTCCATCCAATCACTCTTTCAAAGGTAGCCTGTTAAACTATTTTAATGTTTTTTAAATCCCATAAAAATCTAGCACCCTCCTCTCTCTCTCTAGCACTTAGTAGACCCAGAGCCAGCCGGAGTTGACTATAAAGTACACTATTCTGGTTTGAGGGGATTTGTTTTAACTATTTCCTTTAATTTTCAGTTTCCCAGAACACTTACCTATGTTGACATGAGGCAATTCCTTCTAGGTGATCCCTTAAATATTATATAAACTATGCCAACACAGACAAAGCATAAACAGTATAATGTGAATTACTGTTACCTGCACCTCTTATTTCAATAATAAGCATGGTGTCAGCTTTGTAATCCAACTAAAAGGAATTAAATTTGGGGAAAAAAAAGAATGCATATTCCTGGACTCTCTTCCAGACCTATTAAGTCAGGTGACCTGATGGACACCCCACTCCATGACCTGTCAGGCTTGGGATTTTTACAAACTCAGCCGGACTCGATCAGCTAGATGAATCACAGCCCCCTGGGTAGGAGCAACCTCATTCACTCCTTCCGTGAGGCCCCTGTTGCTCACGGTGGGCTTGGCCTCGCCTCTGGAAGCATTCTCTCTGATTACTCAGCATGGTCCACTTCCTGGCCAGGCAGGGAGCAGAGACTTTCTTTTCCGGGTCACCTTCAGAGCAGGAACAGAAAACCAGGGGCTTCTGCTCAGCCTGGTGCGGCAGCATTGTGGAGGGGACACAAGCTTGGGGGGCCCAGCCCCGACACGTGCTCTGCCACGTGAGGCCCTGGGCGAGCCACTTTAGTGGCTCAGTCTCCTTGGTTGTATGTGGGGATAATACCACCTGACTCAAAGGGTTGCTGTGAAGGTAGGAGAGAAGCTGGGGAGAAGTTTAGCCCAGCACTGGATCCTCAAGAGGGGTCAAAAGAACTGTGAGTGTCCATCATCGCTGGCACTTGTCCAGAGCCTGAGCTCGAAAGCATTTGGCAACACCACATCAGACTGACAACGACTGATGGGGTAGGCAAATCCAGAATGGTGCTCCCAGCTGTAGGAAAATGGACCCAGGCCGAGTGGTACCCAGGGCACAGTGGTAAAGGCAGGGAAAAGGGAGCTGTCCAAGACCCTGGGGCTTGGAGGAAGAAAATATGGATTAAGAACCATCTCTGGGCCTCAGTTTCCCCACTTGTCCAACAGCCAATCCCTCCCAGTCTGCAGGGCTGTGGCGTGAATGATGAGAGGTCTTCATGATTACGTGGAGACATGGTCAAAACAAGGATGCAATTGGGAGTGGGTTTCTACAAATGGGCTCTGAGCAGGTGGGAGGCAGCAGCTGGGATGGATGAGGCTGGAAGCTACTTTCAACTCAGTTTGCTGAATCACTTTTAGGGAGTTTGAAGCCAGAGGGTGTGTGCAGAGGCAGAAAGAAGGCCTGAGGTGCTAAGCCCTTCACTCCAGCCTGGCATCTGCCTTAGGAGCTCAACCAGCAGAATGCAGTCGTTAAGAGTATGGACTCTGGAGCCAGGCTTCCTGGGTTCAACACCTGGCCCTGCCACTGAGCTGTGTGACCTTGGCAAAGTTACTTAACTGTTCTGTGCAACTGTTTCCTCATTTGGAACACTATAACAATATCTTTCTATAGGGATATTAAGAGGATTATATGAATGCTTGGCACCCTGTAAGCTTAACTGCAGCTTCAACTCCAAGTAGGACGTCTCTAGACTGATGTCTTTGTTATCTCGAGAAAAGAGAGGCTGCTGGGTAACACATGGTAAGAGTCAAGCAACCTGGCCGGTGTGAGCCTGCGTTGAGGGCAGGGGTCCCGACTTATCGCCTTCACTACACTCATGCCAGGCTTGGGGCCTGGGAGGCAGCTAGTAAATGCCTGTGGAACACCTCTGAATGCGGGCTTTTGCAGCAGGCAGAGACTCCTTCTGGCCCTCAATGGCTCATGCCAAGCCTAAAGGTCACTGCTTCCTGCTGGGAAACCACATCCTGGTGCCCTTCTCCCCTGGGAGTGAAGGCAAGGGTCAGTGAAACAGGTGATGTGGCCTCGCCCCCCTAGGGTGGCAGATTTTGGTCTTATGAACCTTTTCGTCTAAAGGTCATCTGGGTGGGATATGAACTCAGAGGTGATAAAAATAAGCTGTGGTTCCCTTGGGAGGAAGAATATTGGCACGGGCTTGAGTCTTGGTGACCGTACAAGGTGAAGGCAGGCTGTGAGCCCTTGCCTTCCTCCAAAACCTCAAGCTGTGCTATCTTTCCAGGGAGGCTTGAGGCGGCCGGGGGAAGTGGAAGGAATCCCATGAGCGTCTCTGCCTGGGCTACCCAGCTCCGGGCTCAGCGTCTACAGCCTCTCAGCAGGCCTCTCCTCTGCCAGTCCTCGGGAGACCACAGGCCCACCAGAGAGGGTGCCCAGGCCCCTGTCTTTAAGTTCTCTCTCCCCTTCACTTTTGCCAGACCGGAAAGAATACCTGGCCGTGGAGTTAGACAGACCTGGGCTCAAAACCTCACTCTGCTCCTAGCAGCTACGAAGCTCTCTGAGCCTCAGTTTTCCTGTCTTGAATCTTTAGACCTTGTTTGGATCCTGAGGCGGGTCTGACTGAGTTTGTGGATACATATGAACAATTCATCAAAATTCTAACAACACTGTTAGACTTCTTTGAGAAAATATTTAAGAAAATTCAATTTGATTGAAGAAAAGTAAATTTAATTCTTAGATCAACTACCTAAATAGCATGATTAAACTATGCCCTTCCCCTTTTCTACTAAAATTATTTTCACCTGATTCAGTTCTTTTCCATGTGCATTTTACAGTAATGATTTCTTTCATCCCAGCTTTTAGCCCGTATCCATTTTTTTCAGAGGATAGCTCGGACCCTGAATGGTGAGTACCCTTTATGCCCATGGCCACCCATTATTTTCATAAGGTCTAATCTTCCCAGGTCAAACTGTGTGCTCTAAATCTTATCAAGAAAATGATTCTTCTGTTAATTTTTAGTCACTAACAAATTTTACCATGTGCAGTTTTAGTTGCTTTGGTTCTACTTTCTTTGATAATTTCTAACAGTAAAAATTATGAATTGGTTAAAAGACAGACAACTGTTTCTTGGTTAGTCCATGAGAAATTTGGGACAATGTTCCTCAGTTACTATTCTAAAAGGGAAAAAAAGGTCTCTGGTGTCAAAATGACACAGGCTCAAAATACTCTGCTCGTATTGATTGTAGGATTGTTGAGATAAAGTGAAATAATCAGCTCCTCAGCACATGGCCGAGCAAAATATATTGGATTCTTGCACTCTGAGGTGGTGGCTGGGCTGTGGGGAGGACTCGGGTCTCAAGGCTCTTGCAGATGCTGGGGGGTGGGGGGAGATGGGCTAGAATTGGGGGGGATCCAAACCAGCATGGGAAGTGACTGCTCCCACACTGGTCCACCAGGAAAGGAGAGGTCTGTCCTTTGAGGAAGGGTGACTGGGTCTGCCACTATCTTGGTGGGTCCCAGTCAGTCAGGCTCTCTGGGTTTTCACCCTAAAAGGATGGCGGGGTTGGCGGGAGAGGGGGCGCTAGAACAAGGCCTTGTGGGTGAAGGTAGGTGTAGTTGAAGACAACATGGAACTCGGTCCCAGCTGTGTGAATTCGGGCCAGCTGCTCACTCTCAGTGCGCTTGGCACTTGCTCTGGGCACGTCACAGACGTGCTCACTTGATCCTTCCCACGCCCCTACAAGGAGGTACTCGCAGCATCTCCATTTTATAGGTGAAGAAACTGATGCTAGGAGAGCTTGAGTAACTTGCACAAATAATAGAGCCAGGCCTTGGTTCCAGGGCCATGTGCCTTTTGAGCCTATGCTCCTGACTTCCAGGGTCCTGCTCAGAGGAACGAGGCCAAACTCCCCCTGGCTCTCCAGGCTTCTACGAGGATCCTGCTCTTTCTCTCTGACTGTTCTGGGAAGATCCCGCCTGCGCTGTCAATGTGCACAGACCTTCCAGCTCCTGGCCTGGTGTCTCCCTCCTACACCCTCTTCCGGGTTTCCTACACTTCGGAGTTGAGTTCAAGTTGTGTTCCTGTCTTCTGGGAACTTTTCCTGGTCTGCTGACCACCTCTGTGGTTCTCAGCCCGAGGCTGTACCTCCTCAAGGGACCAGATGGAAATAGATTGGGATGCTTTTGTAGTCACAGTGAGGGGGTGTGCTGGGGGCACAACTCCCATTTGGTAAGCAGCCCCACCTGAGGACCAGTGGCTTAGACCCTTCATCCCCACTGAACTGAAACAGCATGTGGCAATCTGAGCAGGGTGGCGGTGAAAAGAGGATGGGCTCCGGGGCCACAGAAACTTAGGTTTGAATCTTGGCTCTGCTGCTTATCAGCTGTGTTGTCCTAGCAAATTTCTTAACCTCTCTGAGCTTCAGTTTCTGAATGTAACAGGTAATAATAATAATAATAATAATAATAATAACAACGGCTAACACTTATTGAACACACTGAGTGCCAGATACTGTGCTAAAAGCTTTCCACATGACCCATAAGGAAGGTACTATCAGTTTTCTCCACGTTCAGGTGAGGAAATTGAGCCCAGAGAGATTAAGTAAACTGCCCAAAGTCACAGGGCTATTAAGTGGCAGAGTCTGGATTCAAAGTCAGATAGTGAAATTCCAGAGCCTGTGCTCCTAACTTCTCTCAATACTGCCTCGCTCTCTGATGAGCTGAGACCACGTGTGAGAGGCCAGCTTAGTGCGTGTGCAGCAACTACGACACCTTGCAGGTGGCACTGGCATCACTCTTCTCAGTACTGTGACAACTACCATGACATTACTGTTCACAAATAACTTTCCCAACAACCGTGGTGGGAAATACCCACTGGATATTCTTACCATTCCTTGTAAAGAAACTGTGGCCCAGAGAGGTTATGGTTCTTGTTCTAGGTCACCCATGGTATAACACAGGGGAAAGATTCCCTTGGATTTTACAGCCAGGATTCAAACCTGGCTCTGAATGACGCCAAAGGTCATGTTCTCATCCGAGACCCTGTACTTGCTCTTGAGAAAGCTGCTTCAAATGTCGCAGAGATGCCTTCTGACCTGATGGTGTGGGACAGGGCCAGGATTCCCAGCACGAAGAAATACATGGACAGCAAGAGGTTGATGTACTCCTGGGAGAATATCTGAGGCAGAAATACAAAGAGAAACAGGAAGTCAGGGTTGCCAGTGGCTATGAGGAAACCAGAGTCCACGCTTCTCTTCTGGAGTTGGGGAATGGTGTCAGAAAGACTCTCAAATGGTACTGGGGGGGGGGGGGCTTCTAGTTTCTATGGCAACGGGAAAAAGGGAAGGAACTTCAAGCCCTCAGATGCACCTCCCAAAGGAGTCTGTAGGTTTGCGCTTCGTGGCTCCATTATTTGCAGACAGGCAGTATTGTGTGCGTGTCGAGGGTCCTGCATGGGGGAGGGGAGTCTGAATTTCAGAGTCCCAAGAGAGCCGTCTGAACCTCAGAATGCACTCTTCCAAGCTTCCTTCTCTCTGCTCAAAAATCTAGGGAGCCCCGTACAGCGGCCACCCAGTTATGAGTCATCTGCACCCTGTTCCATTCTCCATGCTCTTCTGGACGACCCCTCCCACAGTGATTCTGAAGCTCTGATGGCAGGCCCTCACAGCTGCTTCTTGGTCCTGTTGTTAGGTGAACCCAAGGAATGTTGTCTCTCACAGGGCTAAAGCCAGTGGTCACATGTTGTTAATTCTGGACTTCAGGCAGGCTGTGCCATATGGCTCCAGGGTTGCTGCACTGTCTTTTTTTTTCATAAATTTATTTATTTTTGGCTGTGTTGGGTCTTTGTTGCTGCGCGTGGGCTTTCTCTAGTTGCGGCGAGTGGGGGCTACTCTTCGTTGCGGTGCGCGGGCTTCTCATTGCGGTGGCTTCTCTTGTTGTGGAGCATGGGCTCTAGGTGCGCGGGCTTCAGTAGTTGTGGCTCACGGGCCCTAGAGCGCAGGCTCAGTAGCTGTGGCACACGGGCTTAGCTGCTCCGCGGCACGTGGGATCTTCCTGGACCAGGGCTCGAACCTGTGTCCCCTGCATTGGCAGGCGGATTCTTAACCACTGCGCCACCAGGGAAGCCCTGCATCGTCTTCTAATTTGTTATCATGAGGCTTTCTAACTGGGAGGGAATAATGTGCTGTGGTGTGGGGTCTGGGGCCACTGGCCACTCTCAAGTAGGGACCTGTTTAAACCTCTGTCTGATCCCCTCGATCCGCTGCTTAACGCCTCTCAGCAGCTTCCCTGTGCTCCCACGAGCTCAAGGCCCACATCCTCCCCTTGGCCTCTCATGCTCTCATGGTGACCACCGCAGGCCTCCTCAGCCGCTCCTTCTCGTTCTCCGTGCTGCGGCCACACTGGCCTTGTTGTGCCACATTCCCACCCAGGGGCAGCCCACGTACATGCCTCTCTGCTGCCCAGGACGCTCTCCTCTCCTCACCCAGGCTTCCAAGCACTTTTCCTTGACGTGACCTCCGTTAATTCAGCTCATGTTTACCGACTGTCTGCTACGTGCAGTGCGTCGTGCTCAGCACTGGAATAGGCAGAAAAGTCCCTGCTCTCATGGAGTTCATGTGCCAGTGAGGGAGAATCTCAAGAGATGAGCATGCAATACACTGTCCGGTGGAGGTGGGCGCTAAGAAGCAAAGCAGAGCAGGGCAAGGAGGCGGGGGGGTGGCCATCAGACAGGTGGCCTGGGAAAGCCTCCGACACTGACTTCATTTAGGAGTAGAGCCCTTAACGAAGTAAGGGAGCGGCTGTGATACCTGGGGGAAGAGCCTTTGAGGCGGAGGGAAGGGTGAGTGCAAAGGTCCTGAGGTGGGCATGTGTTCATGTGTGCAGGGGATGGTGAGGGCCTGTGGCCAGGAGCCAAGGTAGGAAGGAGAGTGTCAGGAGACGAGGCTGGGAAGGTAAAAGGGAGATGGACCGTGAAAAAGGTTTTAGCTTCGTCTGGGTAAGACAGGCCGGTACTGCAGGGCTGAGGGCAAGGCTGTGATCTGATCTGACGGCCTGAGAGGATCCCTCTGCTGCTGTGTGGAAGGCAGACTCCACAGGGCAAAAGTCAAGGCCGACACCCCAGCGAGGAGCAAGCTGCATCCAGGTGGATGGTGCCCTGGGCTGGGGGGCAGGAGGGATGTGATGAGCCGGGGTCGGATCCCCGATCAGCTCTGGACTAGAGAAGTGGGTTGTGCCGAGGGCTGCGTGCTGAGGAGGGAGGAGCCCTTCTAGAGTTTTCGGCTGAGCAGTGAGGTGGATGAGGTGCTGTTGTCTGAGATGGGGGCTCGGGCAGGAGCAGATTCTTCTGTGCTCTTCTGGTGCTACAGACCTCGCCTTCACACCACTTTCTAGGACTGTCACTTCACATTTATCTGTGTGACTGCTTGACTGGTGTCTGTCTCCACCACTTAACAGGAAGCTCCTTGAGGGCAGGGGTGGGCCAGCTGTTTTTCTCACTGCAGTGTCCCCAGCACCCAGCACAGGATCTGGTGTGTGTTTGAAGAATGCCCAAATGGACGAGCACATCAGTGGCTGCAGTGTGAATGCTCCTACCCACACAGGCGTGTGGACCGTGCTTACCCGTGAAGACATGGTGTCCTCCCACACAGTGTTCTTTCAACGTGGGCCCTGGGGAGAAATTTCTCTCTGGCTACACCTTTGAGCTTCTGGTCGGCTTGACTGTGTGGACTATGAATTGTGCACCAAGTCTCACTTTCTTTGTGCTTTGGCTGCTAGAAAATCAGAGTCACGCCTGTGTCAGAGGCACTTCTGGCAAGAGTACAAGTCTTTAGACTTTAGAGCATGGGGTCTGGGTATGGTCCTCACCCAAATCTTCACTGTCTTTTCCTATTTTATTTTTTCTCCTTTACGCCAGTTTCTTCCTTTATTATTTTTCTTATGCTGTTGGATTTAATTTTTATACGTTGCCTCAAAGCAATCAGGTTTAAATGAGGTGGGATAAGGTAAATTTTATGATTTTGAGAAATGCAACAAACTCCAGTGCCCCAACCAGGAAAGGAGGAGGAAAGGGGCAGAGTGAGAGCCACTGTTAAGCAAACCACAACCAGCAGTCAGTCTGGAGTCTGGGAGGGATCTGGTGGCCGTGTTATCCAGGCAGTTGCCTTTCAGACATCTCAACAAGGACACTCTGGTGACTTGGGAGGAGGTATGCTGTGTCCTCTGGCACAAGGCAGGTTGGGGCTTACCTGCCTGGAGAGGAGGACAGGCTGAGCAACAGGCGTCCGGAGCCTTAAATAAAAATGTTCACACCCTCTGCTGCCAGAAAGTCCTTTCTGGGGAATCTAGCCTAAGGAGAGAATCCTAAATACTAAAAATGTTAGCTGGTCCTGAGGCAAAGGCCTGGGTGTATATTCCTAGCACTCAGCACAGCAGAGACTCGAGAAATATCTGCCAAAAGCCAAGTCGGAGGCAATGAGCTAGATGTGTACAGAGCCACAGAGAGATCTCAAGAGCACAGGGGAGAGGAAAAGGAACACAGTTCTACTTATGGAAACTAGACTCTCACTAAATACACACAGATACATTAACACCATATATTTTATAAAAAGACACACATCCAAGGACACAAATCAAACGCATTAGGGCAGGTGCCTCTGGTGAAGGGAAATGAAGGTGGCAAATGGAGATGGGCATCAGGGTGAAGGCGGTGAAGGAAACAAGGAGGGGGGCCTGGCACGGGCTGATGCCAGTGTGCTGTGAACCAAAGCATGTGATAAATTCACCTCTCCTCCCAAGGTCCAGGAAAAAAAAAAAAAATCAGTGAATACCTAATGTTATTTGATGCACTCTTACTTATAAGAGTAAAAATCAGAACGATATTTTCTGTTTAAAGTGAGGGGGATGCTATAAGTCAGTCGTGGTGTATCTGCTTGTGGGGATATTCTGAAATCATTAAGAAGAGCAGTTCTGATCCAATAATGAGGGAGTGATGGAACAGGAAGCAGGCGTTAAAAATTATGTTTCTGACTCACTCACAGACTGGTAAAAATAAAGAATTCTGATGCTAGTCAGTGTAGGTGGGAGTACAGTGAAGCCAGCACACTTGTAACTGTTGGAGGGAATGTAAATTGGTACAATCAGAGGGATTTGGCACCAACTATTCCAGATGCTGTTTGATCTGGTGATGCTACTGCAGATATACTTGCCAAGATACTTACATGAGGATGCTCATGGCAGCAGTGCTGGGACATCCCACCACTGAATGCCCCTCAGGGGCACATCCACGAAACACAACCACAAGCAGCTGTTACAAAGAATGAGGTAGCTCTGACTGTGTTGATACGAAAATATCTCCCTGGTAAGAACCATATGTTCGATACATATATTTGTTTTAAAATTTTTACATAAATGTAGATCTATGCATAATAGAATGAGTCACAAGAAACTATGTTGGGGAGAGGATTATGGCTCATTTGCACCTTCCCTTAGATTGAAAAAACTTTTTTTAAACTATGTACATGTATTTTTAAAATGTGAATTAAAAGTTATCCTTGAGGAGGGATCTCCCTGGTGGTCCAGTGGTTAGGACTCTGAGCTTCCACCGCAGGGGGCACGGGTTCAATCCCTGGTTGGGGAACTCAGATCCCATGGGCCGAGCAGCATGGCCGGGAAAAAAAAAAAAAAAGTTATCCTTGAGGAATTTTTAATGACCAGGAAAAAAGTGCTTGTAATGTATTATTAAAAAAAATTAGTCATAAAATAATTATAATTAGGTTAAAAATACAATTATGAAAAGCCTGAGAGAAGATATGCCAGAACGTTAATAGTGATTACCTCTGTGTATTCTTCCCTCTCTTTAAGTTTTCTGCATATATTACTTTTATAATCAGAAAACAGTACATGGTATATTAAAAAAAAAAGTTTGAGAGTTTGCAGTAACATGAGAAAATGCTCACGATGTAATTAATGTGAAGTGAGAAAAGCAGCTACAGGACTGAATACACCACATGTTCACAGCTATGGAGGAACCATGCACAGGGAAAAGCAGAGGAAGGACACACCTCCAAAGGGACTCTGTGACTGTCTCTGGCAGGGGGGTTTTGGATGGCTGCTGTTTTCCCCTTTTTACTTTTCTGTGTTTTCCAGGTTTTCAACACTGAGCCTGTGTAACTTTTATTGGGAAAATAAACCTCGATAAATTAAAAAAAAAAAAAGCAATTAGTATGGTAGAGGTATGTCCGAGATATAGCTATACCCCACCCCAACATGAAGAGTACAATGAAACCAAACCGGTACCAGGAAAACAAAACAGAAAGCTCCTCGAAGAAGGGAAATAAAGACTGGTGGGAAGGGGTCCCCGACATCACAGTGGGGTCTCTGGGTAGTGGGCCTAAGGGTAAATTGTTATTTTTCCTGCTCTTTATTTTCTATAAATGAACATGCATGTCTCCTGTGATGGGAAAAATAAAACAAAATCAAATAAAGTTATTCAAACCAAATGCTACAACAGGTGACAAAGGACTTACTTTGAAAAAGAGGTAGAGCCCCAAGAGCGTGCAGCTGGCGATGATGGGGAACCGGGCAGCGTCCCGGCTGGTGATGGTCTCGGGCATGTCCGAGGCATTCTAGACGAGAGAAGAAAGGCCCTGCTGAGTGCGGGGAGTGCTTCTGGCCTCTGACGGCTGGACGCTGGCGGGAATTTGGTGCCCCAACAGCTCGTTCATCTCCTTCCCCTCCTGCCATCACTGAGGTGCCTCAGGGATCCCCACGTTCTCCTGACTCGGGGCTTTGCAAGTGCTGTTCCCTCTGCCTGGGCTGCGGACCACCCAACCTGGGGCAGGACGCTCTGATCCCATCGTCTTGCTATTGAGGAGACCTGGACTCCAACAGGGACAGTCCTGGGAGGACCCAGGGCACATGCGGCAGAGGCAGTGGGTACATAATAACTGAAAGAGAAAACCCTGGACACTGGTGACAAGAGAGCAGTTCTGGGTCTCGTGAGGACTACCTCCAGTTTTCTTATGGATTAGCTGAGATGTAAATATGATCAGTCTTTTATCCAGTAGGCAGTGAATATTATGAGCGGAAATAAACCAACAACACACAAAACTTAACAATGGCTAAAACCGAGTATGGGAGGACACCAACTGCAAGGAGAAGGAAATCTGGACAAAACTCAAACTCAAGAAGTGTGACTGCGAAAACTGAATCTGGTCAGAGTAAACGCCACAATTAAATTCACAATGGCAGATGCAATAGTTGGCAAGAATGTGATCTAGGTAAAGAGCCGACGGAGGATAAATATTTACACGAAAAACAACTGAAGGCAATCAAAATCATTTCAGTATAATCAAAATGGAAAAAAATTGGAAATAGAGTAACAGTGCAACATAGAAAATTAAGTCAGCTCCATAGAATTCATGACAAAAGACTTTCCAATAAAAATCCATCATAGTATTATAATTCTGGTTTAAATTTATATTAAAAATGTTTTTTAGTCAAGTGGGGAGGCCCTTAACCAAACCCCAACATATGCATGGCTGAGGCGGCCCAGGCACAGGGCTGAAGCGAGACCCGCCCTTGTGGAGGGACCAGGTAGTTTTGTGTGAGTCACTCTCTGGCAGCTTTGCTGGGAGTGGGGTGGTGGTGGGTGAGCAACAGTGACATTGAGAGGCAGGGTCATCTTCCTTCCCTCTTCTCTCCCAGCCCTTGGTTTCTGTTTTTGGCAGCACTGTGCTGTGGGGTCTGGGCAAATTCATCACCCTCTCTGTGTACCTCCATAAAATCATTATATTTCCTGTGTAGCAGCAGGGTGGGCACAAAAATAAATAAGCTCCTGACCATAGAGAGTTCACAGGCAGGTAGGCCAAGACCTTGACATGTAAACAGAGTATCACCACATAGTGTGACATGTGACAGAACAGAGACACACATACTGCGGTGGTACATGGCATGAGTGCCCAGTGGTGGAGGGAGGGCTCTGATGTCAGCAGGCCCAGCTGCAATCCCAGCTCTGCTTCTTTCCAGGTTTGGGACCTTGGGGAAGTTATCTTCCTTCTCAGAGCCTCAATTTCCTCAGCTGTAAAATGGGTTGCCAGGATTTGATGATTTTTTTTTTCCCCCCACAGCACTGGAAGTATTTGTGTTGTGCCTTGAGCTTCCCACAAGTTGTATAAACTATTTGTATTATTCTTATAAGGGAATCATGAGAAAGCAGACAGGACACTACTTTCGCAAGGAAGCAGGGGAGGGTCAGAGGTGGTTAGAGCAGATATCACTTAAGCAAGGCCTTGCAGGCCAAGCACAGGGTCTGGTATGTAGTAGGAGCCAGATAAACGCTGACTAAGTTGAGGAGTTTGCTTTGTGTACGAGGAAGGGAAGTGCTTACCAGGCAGAGGGACCTGTAGATGCAGGCAGGGCACATGGTATGAAAGCATTCACAGACTCTGGCTTCACCTACAAACCAGTGTTACCGCTCATTTCCACACAGTCATTTCAATTCAGCCCAGGATCCTGGGCAGGAAGAGGCTTAATATTATTCGATGACAAACCAGGTTGGACAGATGCTCCATCACACAGAGGAATCTGGTCTCCTCTGTGGGTGACTATTAGAAATATCCCACGTGCAATGTTGAGTCAGAACGGGAGACTTCAAATCTGACCAATGATGACAGTAACACGGATAACACTTAGAGAGCTTTCTAGGTGCCAAGCATTGTTCTAGGCGCTTTACATGATTTCATCCTCACAGTAACCCCAGGAAGCAGGTACTTTTAATAGCTCCACTTTACAGATGAAGAAACTGAGGCTCAGAGAGGTGACATAACTTGCTTTAAGGTCACACAGCTGACGAGTGGCAGAGCCAGGATTCACACTGAGGCAGTCTGGTTCCAGAGCCCAAACTCTTGGCTATTACCCCCTAGACGTCCTCTACCTTTTCCGTCTGGAAATTTCTGCTGGAAAGTTGTGACAAGATGCTCAGGGAGCCTGCGACCTTTCTGAGGAACAGAATCCTGAAGGCAACAGAATCTTTGTAGTTAGAAAAATACAAAAAGTTGTCAGGATTCTCCACTGATTCAATTTGGATTTTTAAACTAGACGTTCTTATGCAAATGCAATGGCTCCTAAAATGCAAAACATACTTGGGGGCGGTGGGGGGGGGTTGGGAACTGACACAAAGAGCAGAAATAAATTCAGCTTCCAGTGACATTCTGCATGCTCGGTTATCAGGGCAGAAGCAAAAGCAGCGAGGGAAGATGGCTCGCTCAAGTCATTGGCTCAGCTGGAGCTCTGGGAGTTCTGCTTCCAGGCCATGCCCTAGAAAGGATCTGGAATTCGTGGACCATTCTGTTACCCCAGGGTCTCCTCTCCTCACTGCCACGTGCACTCACTCACCTGAGCATCTCCTGAACTACCCCCCCCCAACCCCAGCCCTTTGCCCCTACTGCAGGTTCCACTAGCACCACCTCACCAGCCCCCTTCCCGCCTGTCACGTCCCCTATCAGGAGCTCTTTCTGAAGGACCTGATCGCATCCACAACAGCTCAGAAACCTCTGAAGAATGGACTACCAAGCAGCCATCAAACAAGAACTGAGGTCACCGCGGGTGGGAGTATAAACTGGTACAACCTCTATGGTGGATAATTTGATAAAATCCATCTAAATCAAACATGCACAGAGCCTTTGACCCAGCAAATCGATTTCAAGGAATTTATCCTACAAATATGCAGAAAAGTGTGAAGTAACAAATGTATAAGGAGATTAATTTCAGCATGGTTTGCGATAGCAGAAGATTGACACACCTAACTGACCAGTGGAGGACTCCAAATCAGGGGCCCTCACACTTGGGCTCGCATCAGAATCGCCAGGAGGGCTTGTGAACAGATTTGCGTTTCTAACAAGTTCCCAGGTGATACTGATGCTGCTGGTCCTGGGATTACATTTTGAGAATCATGGCTGGGGGGTACAGGTGGACACCACACAGCTGTTAAAGAACACAACTGTGCCATGGGTACTGACATATTAGATCTGCAACATATAAGTGGTGAAAACAGCAAGGTGTAAAAAAGAGTGTATCTATAACAAAATGTAACAGTTATATAGCAAAAAATGGGGGGAAAGCATATGCTTATTTATTTGTAAAGGCACAGAGGCTCTCGATGGATAGCCAAGAAACACGTAACAGGGGCTGCCTCTGGGGAGGGAAACTGGGCAGCTGGGGTGGGAGGGAGATTTCACTTTGTCCCCTTGTACCTTTGGAATTCTACACCTTGGGCTTGCGTGACCTACCCTCCCCGCCATAAAACAACAAGGTACATCTACATGTACTGACATAGGAAAATGACCAAGATATATTGTTAAGGAAAAAAAAAAGAATCAAGTCTCAGAGCAATTATGTACCGCAAAATCCCACTTTTACAAAAATAAATTTACATATGTATATACACACAGGCACATACATGTTTGTATATATACAGAAAAAGGTCTGGAAGATGGCACACCAAACAGCTACCTGGGTTACTTCCATGGAAGAGGTACTGGGGGGGCTTTCCCTTTATACTTCTGCGTTGCTTCAATTTTTACAAATGCAAACATGTAGTAACTATGAAGATTAACTGGTGCATTGCCCTCAGGATTCTGTACCTCCGAAGGGCCACAGGATCCCAGAGCATCTTCCTGTTACATCACCCAAGTACCTGTACTGGGCTCACATCAAACTGCTCACTGCCTCCCAGAAAACACCTGTGGCCCCAGGCCTCCCTCTCCTCCTGTCCTGCCTGCTGAGCTCTCATCCACCCTGCCAAAGACCACTGCTGCCACCTCTAGCAGTGGGCTGGTCACACAGCTGTTTCTCCTTGGTGACTGCGCTCTGTGAGGGGAGGGCTTGGCCTTCTTTGTCTTGGCACCCCTGGTACCCAGCCCAGAGCAGGAACCCAGTCCAGCTGGCTGAGGGGCTCCTCTGAGTTACAGGCCAAAGGCCTCTGAAGCGATGATGAGTAGCTGTTGCTGGGATTTGCTCCCTTCTGGGAACAGAGGTCTCTGACAGGGATGGGCACTGCTCTCAGATGGCTCTGCCCATGGCTACTTCTTCCCCACACACTCCTGGACTTCTCCTCCCATGATTTCACAACTCGCCCTGCCTGTCATGGACAACTTGCCCCCAGGGAGAATTCTGTCCTCACGTGCCCTCTCTCAGCTGGCTGTGGGGGGGTCTAACACTAGTGGGAAATCAAAACTCCTGGGCCCCCAAGCTAACTTTTCTCTCCTTGCCAAATGATTAGGGAAACAACTCAGGGTAGAAAAAGGGAGTCGTTTGGCCTGTCCTCTCCCTAGGCCAAAATGCCACTTGTATGGGTCTTTAGAGGCACCTGCATCAAGGAGAGAGCCCCGGACTAGGACCAGGGACACCTGGTTCTGCTCCTAATTGGCAGAGAAGTCATTTCTTTGACTCTCAGTTTCTCTGTACAATGGTGATAATAAAACTGGCTCTGCCTGTCTCACTCAGGTGCTGGGAGAATCAGAGGGCGAAGGCTTGTAAACTTTAGAATACCTTGGTTACTGGTGGTGGGAGGCTACTAAGGGTCAGGCTGTTTGCAATTCCATGCACAGTCTTCCAGCCCCCCTGTCTTGCCGGAGATGCTGGGGAGAGGTATTTAGATGCTTCAGTAGATCTAAAGCTCTCTTCTATCCCTACCCTCTGCTTCAGCCACTCCAGACTTTCCACCATCACCTAAACTGCCTCGTACAGCTGCTTTCCTGGTATCCTCTGCCTGGAATGTCTTCTGGCGGAAATTCGACCTCTACATCAAGGCTCCAGCCCGCCTCCAGCACAAAGCCGCCCTGCCCTGCCCCAGGTATGCTCAATCTTTCTCCCTAAAGCCTGCAGCACTACCTGTACTACAATCACAGATCTAGTTATTCCTCTCTCATCCAGACACCTAAACTCGGTGACAGGGCTCCGACCCATTCATCTTTGCAGCATCCGTCTGACCTGGACAACAGTGGAGGTTCAGGAAATTCTGTTGTCTGTATGATGTTTTCTGAAGAGATTACTAACCCATGTGTAGATGTGCCAAGGAGAATTACTCAGTATAGAGAGCCTCTCACATCAAGTGCCCAGCTCACTCCATGCTGCCCTTCACCTTCTTTGTCCTGATCTATTTCAGAACATCTCCCTGTACCAAGTGTTTGCCCGAAAGGCAAAGGTAGGGAGGATGAAAGCCACCAGAACTCTGCTTAGAAGAGGCAGAATAGGAAGGAAAATGCGGCCACCTAAGCCCTGCGTGACCAATCCCCTTTGCATCTGACCACAGAGGGAACCAGCCTCAAGTTCTCTGATCTTGAGAAAGGAAGGTGGCAGGCCTCGGCCACTGCTCAAGTTGGGTAATGTTTTGAGAACCTGGGCTTGAGCAGTTTCAAAAGTGGCAGCTCCTCTATGGGTCTGCCCTCTTTGGGTACGACGGCTTCCGCTAAGGTTCAACTTCAGGTCTGGGTGGGGGAGGAGCAGCAGGGAGCTGCAGATCAGGAGGTGGTGGAGGATGATGGGAGAGGCTGCCAGGAAGTGAGAAGCCACTGGTGCAACAGGCTAGAGAGGGCTTAATATAGGGAAGAAGGGTGACAGAGAGGAAGTCAGAAGGTGGAAGGCCCTGGGGACCTCTTAGGTATCCAATGGGACAGATGTTGAAGGACAGGGATGAACTCTGGCCCATTCTCACAAGAGAGGCCTACAGCAGCTCAGTTACTCAGCAGGTAAGCCCAATTTGGTGGAAAGACTGTCTTAAGAGGCATGAGGAGAAGAGCTACTTTGAGGTAGGGTCTGGGGTGGGAACAGGGTTAGGGTTAGGGGTTAGGAATAGGGTCTGGGCTCAGGCTCGGACAGGTCCGAGCTTGGGTGTAGTCAGGGAGAGGAAATCAGCAAACCAAGGGGTCTATGGCTGGTTAAAAAGAGATGCACCAAAGTGCCAGGTTCTGAGGAGTTAGCTGACCAGAATTGGTTCCAGAAAGTGATGCAAAAAACTAGGAGCTGAGCTGGGGGTTCCAGGAGCTAATATTCCTGTGTTTTTGTTTTTTTTTTTTTTTAGGTGGGGCAAAGGCCTGATCTGGGAGTTCTAGGAGAGCACTCTAGGGGTCACAGATTCCAGCTGGACAGGTGTCAGAGTCTAGGGACGAGCCTGGGTACCAGAATTTGCCCTGGGTTAGGGTGAGGAATGACAAGAGGCTGTACCATTCAGGAGGTGTCAGAACCAGTGCCCCATCAGGTACACATGTTGACCCAGAGCCTGGGATGGGGTGACTGTCCCAGACGGGATGAGCAGCCAGAGCAGAGGGTGAGGCTGGTCTGGCTGGGTCCAGCAGGCTCAAAACAATTAGTACCCGAATCACAGTGTCAGGGTCGGCCGACAGTGCTTCCAGCACGGTGCACAGAGGGAGGGATGTGTCAAGGTCCGAACGGGGGTGGAAACCGCTCCCTATTTGAGAAAGGTGTCAGTACCTGGTTCGTGGATCGGTGCCCAGATCCTGGGGCACCTAAGGTCAGCCCCGGGATGTGGGCCCGGGTTGGGGATGCTGGGAAGGGTCAGTGTCCGGGCAGAAGAGGTGTCTGTCCCGTCTAGGGCGGGCGGGGGAAGGGTCCGTGCCAGCCGTGTCAGGGCCCGGCTTTGCCGCTGACCCTACCTTGCCGCGGGCGCAGCGCACGGAGCGCAGGGCGCCGAAGAAGATGGGCAGCAGCGCCATGAGCAGGAGGCTGCCATAGGCCAGCGCGATGCCCTCGGGCGTGGAAGGCGGCCGCGTCGTGCCGTTGGTTGGGCCGCCTGCCTCGACACTGCCGTTATGCGGGTCGCTGAGGGCCGAGTCCATGGCAAGGCTGCACTCGGGGTCCAACTCCAGCTCCGGCAGCTGCAGCAGAGACGCAGAAGTGAAGACGGGCGCTGTGGGGAAAGCCACGTTCCCCTAAAGAAACAGGAAGTGACGTCCTTACCTCGCCGGCCCGCGCCGCGCACGCGTGCGCGTTCACGTCTCCCCGCCCGCGCGCCCTCTAGCGGTGGCAGAGGGACAGGAGGCCGGTTGCTAAGCAACTTGCTGGCAGCAGGGAGAGGAACACTGGACCATTGCAGTGGGTATCCATCCCTAGGGAGATCTGAGAACCCCATTCCCCAGTCCCAGTCAACCTCCTTAACCCCAGGATGTCCCACTCCCCGCAGATCCTAATAACTAAGAACTTGTTTACTCATGCAGGCATTCATTCAATATTAAATCATTCCCTCACTCCTTAAGTATTTGAGTATCCCATCATATCCAGGCACTGTCCTAGGCTCTGGGGACACAGAAGGGAACAATATAGGCAAAAGTCCGTCCCTGCTCTCATGAAGCTTGCACTTTTAGTGTGGTGGTGGTGGGGGGTTGTTGGGAGGATAATAAATAAAATGAATAAAATAAATAAATCAAAGTCTATAGGATGTTAGTGTGTAGTTATATGTTACATAGCATGTTTTTAAAAAAATTTATTTATTTTATTTATTTTTGGCTGCATTGGGTCTTTGTTGCTGTGTGCGGGCTTTCTCTAGTTGCGGCGAGCGGGGGCTATTTGTTGAGGTGCGTGGGCTTTCTCATTGCGGTGGCTTCTCTTGTTGCGTAGCATGGGCTCGGGCTTCAGTAGTTGTGGCACGCCGGCTCAGTAGTTGTGGCTCATGGGCTCTAGAGTGCAGGCTCAGTAGTTGTGGCGCATGGGCTTGGTTGCTCTGCGGCATGTGTGATCTTCCCGGACCAGGGCTCGAACCCATGTCCCTTGCATGGGCAGGCAGATTCTTAACCACTGCACCACCACGGAAGCCCTGCATAGGAGATTAAGTAATTTAGAGAGAGATTAGTAATTTAAGTAAATTAAATTAAATTAAGTAATTTAAGGGAGATTAGTAATTTAGAGAGACCTCCCTCTCTAGGAACCTAGTGAACTTTTGTATATGGCTTGGGCCAGGGTGGTTCCAGGCAGTTCCAGAGGACAAAAGTCAGGTGGCTTGCTCTGCAGATGGCCAGCTCTGTCGGGCTCCCAGTGTATGTGTGTCCAGGAGTGAGGAGAGGGTGTGGGTAGGAGTGACCTGAACTTGGGTGCAGACCCAAGCTGTCTGGGGCTCCTGGCTATGCTACTGATGCTCTAGTTAAGAGCTGGAGAAAGTATGTAGCAGACAAATTGATGAAAGCTGTACCCTGCAGGCACCTAGCACTGGAGAAACTCTGCGCCAAGCAGTGGGAAAAAAGCATGCTCTCCAGGAACCCAGGAAGTGAGCCAACCTCAAACCAGGAAGGGAAGGTCCATTCTCCTCCAGTGTTCCTCTAGTATACTCTACTGAAAAGGCTTAACGTATATCAGCTGGCAAGGAAGAAATATTTACGAGGTCTGCCTCCATTATCACAGAGCTGGCAAAAAGAGTGGTTTTAGAGCAGAGAGGCAATAAGTTGATAAGTGACACTGATAGTGTAAAATCACATGGCCTGGTCCAAGCTGGACAGGTGGTGAGGTGGGGTTGGAGTATAGGGTTCACAGTGAGAGGAGACAAAGGCAAGGAGTCAGACTATAAAAGTTTGCAAAGTTGAGTTTGCCTAGTTCATGCCAGGCACTGTACTGGTAACTTTATGGGTGTTTTCTTTGATCTCAAAAACACTGGTAAGATATGATTAGTCCCATTTTGCAGATGAGGAAACAGGCTCACAGAGGTAAACTAGCCAGCCAGGTCACACAGTCCAGCAGAGGAAGAGGAGAGACTTGAACTCGGGTCTGTAGGGTTCCGAAGCCTCTGCTCTTTATAATATTCCAGCTACAAAGAGGGCTAAGGAGTTTGGACCAGAGTGACTTCCTTCTGGGCAGGTGGTATACAGTTCCAGGCTCTGTTTTTCAATAAGCTGGACATGACCTGAGTGGATGGGTGAAGGCAGTGTGCCTGATGAATTCATCCATCAATAATTCAGGCTACAGGATTTGCCCAGCAGCTGGGCCTCATGGCTCCGAGCCTCTTCATCTGAGAGCATACAATTGGAAATCAGAGACACTCCTGCTTCATGCAAGGCTGAGCACTTGATTTAGCTTGGTCTGGGGCAGATCTGGCCATCTCCCTTTACACTCATGGGAGACTGTGAATATGACCCAGGGAACTGAGGGGTCGACTCAAGTTCAGAAAGCTCCTGTCAAGGCTTCTGGAGGGTTGGATTTCTGGCTTGGAGCCAGCCTGTCTTGGTATTCTCTGGAGACAGGGATAAGACAATCTTGTGCGTGGTGGGGGGGGGGGTGCCCCGAGGCTTCAGCTGCCAAGCCTCCTGTATGGTGTTACTTTCCCAGAGGAGATCTGAGCTGAGGTCAGTAATGGAGCCTGTTTAGAGCCTGGGATAGTTAAATTACCAAACACTTATTCCAAAGAAAGATGCAGACCTTACTCCCACCCCATTTCTCTTATTACTGTGTTCAGTCACTGTGAATGGATTTCAGTTTTTCCAACTTTTTTCTCATATATGCGCACACACATATACACACACACTTACACACACTCTTACATGCTTAAATAATTCTGAAAATAGTAAGCAAGGATCATTAGTGTATGCTAACCCTTGGGAGAAAGGTTTTTGAGGGACAGGATAGTCACACAATTTACCCCACAGATTACTAGTTATTTATAAACGAAAAACTTCCCTTTAAAGTGGAGTGACCTGGTGGACACTCCCTTAACCAAGCGATCAAATTTAGCATCACCGAATGGGATGGGACAAAATGACTAGACGTGATGCAATGTGGGGGACACATCACCTGCGTAGTCTTCTTGCCAAACATGTTTAACCTGCATCTACTCATGAGGAAACATCAGGAAAAATCAGAAAAAGCCA
The DNA here is from genome assembly GCF_028564815.1 of Eubalaena glacialis. Classification (NCBI taxonomy): domain Eukaryota; kingdom Metazoa; phylum Chordata; class Mammalia; order Artiodactyla; family Balaenidae; genus Eubalaena; species Eubalaena glacialis. The sequence goes on from NC_083728.1 coordinate 27,884,458, forward strand.
GACTGTGGCATATTCAGAACAACTAGCCTGAACTCTTCAAAAATATTGGTGCCATGAAAGAGAAAAAAAAAAAAAATCCATGTTGTAGATGAAAGGAGAATGAAGGGAGGGGAAAAGCAAATGTAATCTATCATCCTTGATTGGATCCTGGATCACAACATTTTAAAAAAGGCTATAAAGAAAAATTTCGGACGCGTGGGGAAATTTGAATGTGGATTGTTTGGGAGTGATAATGGTATTGTTGTTCTGCAGGACGTTGCTAATCAGGGCGTGATCCCCAGACTCACAGTAGCAGCTGGGAGCCTATCAGAAATGCAGAATCTCAGGCCCCACCCAGACCTACTGGATGTCCAGGTGATCTAAGTGCACATTTAGTTTGACAAATGCTGGTGTAGGAGACCCTCTGTATTTTTAGGAGGTATAGTCCTGCCTCAGGAGCCCAGGTGATCCTGTGTTCTTGATTCTTGGGAGACAATGGGCAGGGAAGCAGTAAAACTCTGTGTAAACGTTTACTGTTAAATTATCTACTGAGGCTACAGGACCTTTAAATATATGTGCTCAATAAATATTTATATGTGAATGAATGAGTTTATTGTTCCCTCCACCTAACCATGTTTATCTTTCCTCACAACACTGGTTAACCCCTACTCATTCCTCAAAGCTTGAGTCAAATGTGATTTCCTCAGGAAACTTCAGGGAACTCCTGTATTTCTAGCAGCGTGGAGCCAGCAGTAAGCGCCACAGGGATTTTACTAAGATAGAAGAAACAGGGAGAAACACTCTCTGTGCCCCTATACCTCCTTACAGTAAGACTGGAATTCTCATTTGGGAAGATTTTTTTGGAGGCTAAAACTGCTCATGTGGCTTGTGTTTTCAGTTCCATCATCCTAGAGAAATTCTCACACAGGTCTATTAGGGAACATGTCTGAGGATTTTCCTGCAGTGTTTTTTTTTTTTTCTGGTGGTAGCAGGAAGTTAGAGTGAACCTAGGTGTGTGTCCCTGAGGAACAAATAGACAAAATGTGCTGGGTGTATACCATGGGATACTAGGCAGCAATGAGAAGCAATGAGCCAAGTGCCTGCTCGGTCAGTGCATGTCCTGGTTTGGGCAGGACAGTCATGGCTTCTGCCCTTTGCCCTGGACGATTTTTTTTCAATATTTTTTATCAAATTATAGTTGATTTACAATGTCGTGTTAATTTCTGCTGTACAGCAAAGTGATTCAGTTATACATATATATACATTCTTTTTTTTAAATATTCTTTTCCATTATGGTTTACCATAAGATTGCCCTGGCTGATTATTAATAGAACTCCTTGCATTCTCAAATGTGTACCAGTTTGGATGATAATGCACGGTCACTCTCATAGGTCAGAGAGCCAGAGATGAGTATTCTTGTTTAACTGCCTTTGGTGGGGAGTGTCCTTAGGAGGAAGGGAAGAAGGAAGGAAGGCAGGAGATAAAAGGTCAAGTGAGGATGGGGTCTCTGCCAGGGACTCGCTCCAGCATGACCTCATGGGGACCTCTGTGGCACAAATTGTGCCACAGACTTGTTCCCGCCTTGAGGCCTCTTGTAACCCTGTATCTGTCAGTCACTGGCCAAGTCTAGGGGTCAGGGAGGGAGGCGGGGATTCTCCCTGGCCAGTTGTCTTCTGTTTGACCAAGGGCAATTCTCCAGAGAAGGTGGCAGCTGTGAGTGTTTTTTAGCCAATACTCACAACAGCTGGTGGTCAGGCCACTATGTCTGGTAAAGGGAATCTGGGTGGGGCAGCAACTGCATCCCTTATAATCCCCCTACCCTCATCAACATGTGTAGATCTTTAAAACATAGAGCTAAGTGTTAAGAAAAATGTGTGATATGATTTACATAGATTAAAAGCACATATCAGGGACTTCCCTGGTGGCGCAGTGGTTAAGAGTCTGCCTGCCAGCGCAGGGGACACAGGTTCGAGCCCTGGTCCGGGAAGATCCCACATGCCGTGGAGCAACTAAGCCTGTGTGCCACAAATACTGAGCCTGTGCTCTAGAGCCCATGAGCCACAACTAATGAGCCCACGTGCCACAACTATTGAAGCCCACGTGCCTGGAGCCCGTGCTCTGCAACAAGAGAAGCCACCGCAATGAGAAGCCCGTGCGTGCACCGCAATGAAGTGTAGCCCCTGTTTGTTGCAACTAGAGAAAGTCCGCGCACAGCAACAAAGACCCAATACGGCCAAAAATAAATAAATAAAATAAATAAATTTTAAAAAATAAAAAATAAAAAGTTAAAAAAAAAGCACATATCACACTGATAAACCCTAATGGAAAAGAATATGAAAAAGAATGTATACATGTATAACTGAATCATGTTGCTGTAAGTAGAAATTAACACAACATTGTAATCAACTATACTACAATAAAATAAATTTAAAAAGTACATATTACATAGCAACATTGCAAATCTAACAAGGATATTTACATATTAAAGAATATATATTGAGTACATTAGAATGGTTGCTTATAGAGGGATGGGAATGAGGGTGAGAACTGGTAATTAAAACAAACAAAAAATATGTACATAAGTAAAGTAAAATAGGGGCCTTGAGGAAAAGAGTGATGATGGTCTACTATGAAGGAATGAGTGTGATGAACCCATCCCTCTGCTCCTGACATTCAAAAAGGAAATAAAAGATCTTTTTTTTTAAAAAAAATTTATTTAATTTATTATTTATTTTTGGCTGTGTTGGGTCTTCGCTGCTGCGCGTGGGCTTTTCTCTAGTTGCAGCGAGCAGGGCCTACTCTTCGTTGTGGTGCATGGGCTTCTCACTGCGGTGGCTTTTCTTGTTGCGGAGCACGGGCTCTAGGCGCGTGGGCTTCAGTAGTTGTGGCACACGGGCTCAGTAGTTGTGGCTCGCGGGCTTTAGAGTGCAGGCTCAGTAGTTGTGGTGCACGGGCTTAGTTGCTCCACGGCATGTGGGATCTTCGCAGACCAGGGCTCGAACCTGTGTCCCCTGCGTTGGCAGGCGGATTTGCAACCACTGCGCCACCAGGGAAGCCCAAAGATCTTTGAAGACTAAGAAAAAGTTGTCACTTACAGTTCCCTTTCTTCCTCGCTGGGTTTGCCAAGGGAAAGGCAGTGCCTCTCTGACGGTGAGTCAGGGCGCTGTGGTTGGTGGAACCAGGAAGGCCAGCCGGACGTACTTTAGGCAAAAGCGGGCATGTATAGGCCCCAAGGAAGAGGTGAAAAACCAACCCCTGGACAGGACAGGCAGGGACAGAGCTGGACTTCAGTTACCCCCCGAAAACCAGGATGTCTATATTGCCAGGATCCTTTCTCTGCAATGTGTCTTTATTTTCTTCCACAGCAAACCTGTGTGCTACAATGGCAGCCCCCATGAGCTGAGTTAACATGCTGTGATTTGCCTCAGGAACCCGGAGGCTCCCTTGTGGTCAGGGTGTCCAGTTCTACTGACACAGGTCCCCTGTGGGGGGTGAAGCATCCATTACATGGTCTGAGTCTGGGCTCAGCGGGGATTTCAGTAATCTCAGGCCACGCCGTAGGATGTTGGAATGATGGAATGTTAGTCATAGAATGTTAGCACCACTCTGTACTCAGGTGAAAATGTTATTGTCTTGGTATTGGTATTTTTCCTGGGGAGGGAACTGTGTATATGTATAGTATGGGAAGATAACCTTGACAATCTGCTTGAGGGGAATGTGAGACCCCAAGAGCCCTCGCTGGCAGGTGCCAAATAAACAGAGATGGCAAATGTGCTTTGCATTAGAAATGATAAGGAATTTGTGGGAGGGAGAGAATGAGACAGACAGAAATGAAGGGGAGGATGGAGGAAGGAGAGGAGCCAGTGAGATGGTGAAGCTGGGACACCACGTGGAGAGAAGGGAAAATTCTCAGTGGTGGGCTGGCAAGTGCGTTTGTAAGGCTTGGATATGAGCATCTCTGTTCTCCTGAATCTTCATACGATTTTCCACGCCTGCAGAGTGCCCAGGGTGGATGGGGCTGTGTGTATATCAGGGATTTCCCTATTTGGTTCAACACTGAATGGTATGAGGAGCTATACACTGAGGAGAAAGGATTTTGGAGTCAGAGTATACCATGAGCACTCTGCCTGCTGAGTGGGAAATGGATTGGCCAGGACAAGAGTGACAGTGAACAAATCGGCCAAAGAAGAGATAGTGGTGGCTTTGGCTAGGGTGTGGCTGGTGGAGATGGAGAAAAGTGGACGTGATTAGATATATTTAGGACATCTCTGATTTAGGATTTTATTCAGAAAATAGAGTCAAAGGGACTCCCTGATGGGGAGTGAGGGAGAAGGAGGAACTGAGTCCTGGGTTTCTGAATTGAGCTACCGGATGATAGAGATTCTACTAACTGAGACGGGGAAGATGGGTGCTGGCGAGGTATCCTCTTTTTTTTTATAAATTTATTTATTTATTTATTTATTTATTTTTGGCTGTGTTGGGTCCTCGTTTCTGCGCGAGGGATTTCTCCAGTTGCGGCGAGCGGGGGCCACTCTTCATCGCGGTGTGTGGGCCTCTCACTCACTGTCGCGGCCTCTCCTGTTGCGTAGCACAGGCTCCAGACGCGCAGGCTCAGTAGTTGTGGCTCACAGGCCTAGTTGCTCTGCGGCATGTGGGATCCTCCCAGACCAGGGCTCGAACCCGTGTCCCCTGAACTGGCAGGCAGATTCTCAAACACTGCACCACCAGGGAAGCCCGAGGTATCCTCTTGTATTGAGAATTGTGCAGCTTTGGGAAGCAGCTGCTCCCCTTGCTCTAGTGCCCTCTTCTGCCAGCAGAGGGCAGCTGAGGCCAGTTAACAGATCCAGCCCAGGTGAAATGGGGATGTCCAAGATGGGCCTGGGGGACACTGGCTATGGGAAGGCCACTACCTGGCTGATGTAAAAGCAGCGGGTTTGCTTTGAGGCTTAAATCCAGCCTCTGATTTTGAGGCCAATCCAGACTCAGAAATCTGGTGCTGTCCACGTCCAAGGCTGCTGGCCAATCCAGGCCACATCGTCTCTCCCAGGCTATTTTAACAGTTTCCTAATTTGTCTCCTGAAGTCAACTCTATATCATACCTCTTTGCTTGAAACCCTTCAATATCTCCCAATTACCCTTAAAATAATCTCATGCTCCTCACCGTGGCCTTTGAGGCCATGCATGTACTGCCCCTGCCTACATATCCAGCTCATCCATTACCACTCTCCTCTTTTGCATTAAGCTCTTTTCTGCCTCAGGCCCTTTGCATAGGCTGTCCACCCCCCCCCCCCACCATCTTCTCTCTTCCTGATTGTTAAGCTAGCTCCTTATCATGGGTGACACCTTATACATTACCTTCCCCACAACCTTTCCTATTCTTTCTTTGCTACTTAAAAAAAAAAAATCCTCATAACACGTAGCACTTCAATGTGCAATGTGCTATCTACCAGGATAATTTGATATGTTAATTTTTTTTCCCCTCTATTTTCTCCTCCCCTTTCTGTATCTCTTGGCTAGGAGAGGTTTGGTCATGGGGTTCACAGCAGAAACTGCCTCTGATTCTTTCCTTTCTGGCTTCATTTTCTATGTGTTTAAACATCATAGAGCAGATATTTCAAACTGCGTTTCTTAGGCCCTATCCTGTTCATAGATGTGTTCTGTATGTCCTTCACCAAGGTTTAACAACTGTCTTCACTCAGTTGCCAAAGTTAAAAAACAGCAATTTCAAAATAAAAATTTGGATATTTGCCTTTTCTTGAATATTTAGAAGATCTGGCAGTCTCAGCCCGGCATTTTCATGAGATGAGCACTGATATTTACTGAGTACCTACTAATGTCGGGCTCTGTTCAAAGTGCTTTCTCACAGGAAGTTGTTCTACAGGAGGTACGAGTATTATTATTACCATGGTTAAGGAAATGGGCACAGAGTGGTTAAGTGACTGGCCTAAGAACTCACAGACAGGAAACAGCAGCATCAGAATTTGAACCCAGGCAGCATAGCTCTAGAATGTGGGCTCCTAACCACTGGTCAACACTGCCTTATGGCTGTTTGGTGAGCTGAGCTGTGCTGCCCCCTTTAAGTGGGACCTGTGCTCTCCGGTCACCAAGTCTCACACTTTTTTTTTTGGTTACCAGTTTGTCTCCTGGAGACTCAGAGTTTGCAAATCTTTGGTGTAGAGAGAGTGCTCATTTCTTCTGAAGTCAAGGACAGGGGAGAGGAAGGAGCTCTTGGAGGCTGTGAATTGAAGGAAGGTCAGTGGAGTCTGGGATCAGGGGATCCTCCCCCTTCTTGGCCAGACTGTGGGGATGAATGGACAGGGTATGGGGAGGCTGGACCCAGTCCTGGTGATCCCAGCCTCCAGCAAGACTCCCAGGTCCCTCCTTGGCTTAGAAGCAGGGGCTGCTGGACTCAGGTGCCCTTGAGGGCTTGGGCACTGTGGTTAGAAGCCTCACATGGTCCAGCGCTACTGAGAGCCCCCTGGCTTCCCTCCTTGTCCCCTGGCAAGAGTAGCCTCCAGTAAGGATGAAGACTGAATTTCCCTCCATTCCAGAAGGATAGGGGAATAGTAGAACTTAACTTGGTTTTTTGAGAAATGAATATTCCTTGCCCACCTGAGTTTGGGGGTTAAGATTTACATCTGATTGCAACAATTTGTAATTATTTTTATTTTGTCTGTTTTTATGAAGTTTTCTGTTTTTGGTTTGACTCCTCCATTAGACTATGAGCCCCTTGAGGGCAGAATAATGTACAGTGTTTACCAGTGTTCACACTGTACATCTACTGTCTAGAGGGTTCCAGGCACATAGTAGATGCTCAATAATCATCATAATTATAACACACATTTATGGAGCACTTATTCCTATGCACTGTGCTTAACATTTACATGTATGTATCAACTGACTCATTTGAGCCTCACACCACCACTTCTGTGGGCAGGCATCTTCACACAAGAGGAATCTGAAGTGCAGAGAGGCCAAATAATTTGCACAAGGTCACACAGCTCAGGTTGTGTCTAACAGATACTCATTGAATGAATGGATGAATGGTTCCCTGGTATACACCTTGCTCTCTTTGCCTCCAGGCTGTCCCTCATCCTACATAGTTGTATCCCACAGTATTGGAATTATGTGGGTCAGACCCAGGCAGGGGACTGTCTCATAGCATTCAGTGAGTCCCTGAGGCCCATGGGGCAATGTCCTCACACCTGGGACTGGTGTGACTGATCCTTTTCAATCACCTCTGGCCTCTCCTTGTAGCCTCCTCTCTTCATTCCCAGCCTTACACCCTACACTTCAACACGCAAACTACTCATAGGTTCCTAGATTCTTTTCGGCCTCCCTGCTTTTGCTCAAGCTCCTCCCTATGTGGGGACCATCCTTCCAAACCTGAGATTCCATTATTCTAGAAGAAGATAACAGGAAGATAGGCAAGTTCTTTAAACCACACTACCCCTTGTGTGGTGATACTACGACGCCAAATTGCATCTGGCCCCCAGCAGCCTTAGGATGGACTTGATAAAAGCAAAACAGGGGTCAGACTCAGAGCGGGAAGGGCTAGAATCCAGGCCATTGGCCTCCCAGCCCAGAGCTCTCTCCACAATGAGACAGCTCTGTCTGGCATCACACAGGGCCTGACTGCCCAAAAAGAGCCCCTCAATTCTGAGCTAACAGTGCCTGAAATTCCACCATTGGAGATCATTTCCTTTGGGGGCGGGCAGAGGGTGTTGAAGGCTTTTCAGTCTTCAGGGAGCCCCAGCTAATGATGAAAACCCCTGTGATGGGTCCTACACTAAGCTCATGTCAGCCTGTTCCCAGGAGGATGAGTGGCTGACAGGCAGCCAAGTGTGAGATGCCGTGGGAAGGAGATCCTGACTGAGGGTGGAAGGAATATGGGAAGCACTAAGGCAGGCAAAAAAACAGGGGCAGGGGTGGGGGTGTCAGCCACAGAAAGGACGGGGCAGCTGTGAGCCTTGGGCTGGGGACTCAGGAAACCTGGCTTCATCACCAACTTGCTGTGTGATGTTGGGCAAGTTTCTTTCCTACTCGGAGCTCTGATCTGGGTCAGTGCTATGGAACAAACTTGCTTCTGGGTTTATCTTAAGGCTCTTGGTGTCAGGAAGTTGGGGCCCTGGCTGGTGGTTGCCATGACAACTATCTCTGTGGTGATAGTGACCAAGGAGACTGTTGCCAAGACTATAATTACCAGGTACAAGAGTCAAGTGATTGGTTATCAGTTCTATCTTAGGACAGGTTCCTCCCTCTCACCTTCTTCCATCACCTGCTAAAGTTTAGTGTTTGTGGGCCAGATGACTTGACACCCAGGGAGTTGTCAGGAGTCTGGGACCTGTGTTCTATTGTCCTCGCTTATGCTGACAGGCTGTGTGACCTTGGGCAAGTCTCTGCTTCTCTCTGGGCCTTAGTTTCCTCATCTGGAAAATGAAGAGTTTGCACAAGGCCTTTTCACTTCTAAATTTGTATCAATTTGCCTTTAAACAAGGGACAAAGTTGTAAGCGAAAGGGTTGTTTCTAGGAATGATATGAAAAGTGTTAACAACAGTTATGACTGTCACTCACCAACATACCCACACAGTCCTGGACGGCCCTGCTATGGCAGGTATTACCCCGTCAGTGGTTGTAAGTGGGGAGGTCTGCGTGGTCCCAGAGGAAGCTCTGGAGTGGCCATTACTTGGGGGATACTTGGGGGACATTTGGGACAGGGGTTCTTAACAACTAGTAGGAATGTATCTAAATATTTTGACAACTGGTACAGCCATACTTTGCATCCTGGCTGAACACCAGCCTCGGTCGAATCTATAATGGTGGAATTGCAGGCACTGTGAGTAGCAAAGGGAGATTTTCCAGGCAGAGGGGCTGCACGGATGAAGCCAATGGCTTTCAAGCCCAGCCCTGGTCAAGATCTCCAAGAGTAAGACCAGTCCTTCTTCCTGGCCACTGCACCTCCCCGAGTCAGCTGTGCACGGTCCCCAGAGAGTCGGGTTTGCCAGTGTCTCAGTTCTAGGATGGCTGATGCCCAGACAAGCGGGCAGGGCACAGCAGGAGCTAGCAGAGCGGGAGAGCCCAAGGAGGAAGTGGGGAGCTCGGGGGACGCCTGCTCCTCCTCTCCCAGGAGACGAGGCCCTGGGCAGATGCCAGATCTTTGGCCTCCCGGGTCTGCTCCCCCTCCCCCTGCATTCCCCGCCTTGCATCTCCCAGCAGGACTTTGCAAACAACCTCTCCGGATGGGGATGGACGCGGCTGCCGCCTCCTCCCTGCACACTTTCCATTCCCAGCCCTGAGTCTCAGCCAGGGTTCCTCAGGAAAATTGGCTGAAAGAGACATTTTCCATGCTCTTGACTCCTCTGCTGGGTGGCTGTCCCTGCCTCCACTCTCTTGTCTCTTCTGCAGCTGGTCACCCAGACCTGGAAGGAAGGGAAATATTTGGTCAACTGGTTGCTGCTCGCTCACCATTTAATTTTATATGTTATTTTGTCTCCCTGGGCTTCAGTTTCCTAATCCGTGAAATGAGCTAGCTACGCTGGGAAGCAGGCTTGGGAGTCAGACATTGTTGTTTTAATCCTTAGCTCTGCAGGTTACTAACTGGGTGACTTTGGACAAAATACTTAGCCTCTTGGAGCCTCAGTTTTCCTCATCTGTAAGATGGTATTGTCTCTTACTGTTGTGAAGATGAATGAAACAGCTCTGGTATCTGGAAGAAAGAACACCCCTCTACTCCAGGCAGATAATGAAGAGTGGAGTAACCTAGGCTAAAAATTTAATCTGGCCCTTGGAAGCTATAATTTCAAAGTTTCACTGGGATTTTGGGCAGCGAATAGGCACAGTCATTGAGAGAAATATTGCTCAACTTCAGAAGAATCAGAGAAATGCAAAGTAAACAATGAGACATCTTTCTCCCCCCAACCTTCCCTCATCCTGTCCCTGAGAGAATGTCAAATAAGAAAAGACTGGTCTTTTGGGTTCCTAGACCCAATTCCAATGTGTGTGTGTGTGTGTGTGTGTGTGTGTGTGCTTCCCCATACCAACAAGCAATTCTTGGACACCCTGCTGGTGTCAATCCTGACACCATCTACCTGGAGATAGCATCAGATCTCCTAGGTACAGGGCTCAGTCCCACAAGACAGCCCTCCACTACAGATGCCGGGTTGTTAGCTGTACTTCTGGCTGACTGGCTATAAATCAGAGGTTCCCATGACCCCTTCCTTGGGTTTGATTAATTTGGTAGAACAGCTCACAGAACTCAGGAAAACCTTTTACTCACCAGATGACTGATTTATTACAAAGGATATTAAAGGGACACAAATCAACAGCCAGATGAAGAGGTGCATAGGGTGAGGTCCTGAACAAAGGACTTCTGTCCTCGTGGATTTTGGGGCCCGGCACAGGGGCACGTGGAAGTGGTCTGGTTCCCCAACTTGGAAGCTCTCTGAACTCCCTTCTTTTGGGTTTTCACCTGGGCATGTTTAATTAACTCATTGGCCATTGGTGATTGATTCAAACTCCAGCCCCTCTCCCCTCCTTGGAAATCACATGGTGGGACTGAAAGTTCCACAGTTCTATTCAGGGTTGGTTCCCCTGGCAACCAGCCCCAATCCTTAGGTGCTTTCCAAAAGTCACCTTTATGAACATCAACACAGTTGTGGCAGAAAGGGGCTTGTTATGAATAACAAGCCACTCATTTCACCTTTATAGCTCTGAAGCTAGTTTTCTGGAACTGAGGACAAGAGACCAAATATTATAACAAAATATGCTCCCATTGCTCTTGTCATTTATATCAAGGGTTTTGGGGGCTATGAGGCAAGAACTGTGGATGAAGACCAAATACACATGAGGAATATATTTTGGTTGTCTGAGTGACCAAATATATATGTTTTCTATAAATTACAATATAGCAACTGGTAACATCTAATGTGGGGAATTGGGTACTGTTGATATGAATATAAACAAAAAGAGCCGTTTTGGAGGGCAAGTTGGCAGTCTGTCAAAATGTAAAATGTACATGCCCTTTGACTCAGTGAATGTGAATTCAGTAATTTCTTCTCTAAGTGCAAGAATATTCACTGCCTAGAACAAACAAACAGACAAAAAACAAAAAAACAAAAACAAAAAAACCCCAAAGGGACTTCCTGGTGGTCCAGTGGTTAAAACTCCACGCTCCCAATTCAGGGGGCCGGGTTCGATCCCTGGTCAGGGAACTAGATCCCACATGCCGCAACTAAGAGTTTGCATGCTGCAACTAAAAGATCCCGCATGCCGCAGTGAAGACCAGGCACAGCCAAATAAATAAATAAATAAATATTTTAAAAAAAGAATATTCACTGCCGCACTGTTTGTAAAACAGTTACACTAACCTAAATTCACTCACCTTCGATTGGTAAAATATGTAATCCATATTGTGGAATATTTTGCAGCAGTGAAAAGAACAAGTTAAAGAAAAAATGTACAGACTGAAAGGAGAAAAAGACATATCACAATTATAATTGAAGATTTCAACACTCCTTTCTCACAAATTGATAAAACAAGTAGACATAAAGTCACTAAGTAAATGGAAGACTTGAACAGCATTTTCTTTTTCTTTTTTCTTTTTTTGCAACAAAATGAATTTTTATAAGAACTTTTCTTTTAGGCTATAGCATTATTTCAACATCTCATTTTTTTTTTTTTTAACATCTTTATTGGAGTATAATTGCTTTACAGTGGTGTGTTAGTTTCTGCTTTATAACAAAGTGAATCAGCTATACGTATACATATAACCCCATATCTCCTCCCTCTTGCGTCTCCCTTCCATCCTCCCTATCCCACCCCTCTAGGTGGTCACAAAGCACTGAGCTGATCTCCCTGTGCTATGTGGCTGCTTCCCACTAGCTACCTATTTTACATTTGGTAGTGTATATATGTCCATGCCACTCTCTCACTTCGTCCCAGCTTACCCTTCCCCCTCCCCGTGTCCTCAAGTCTATTCCCTATGTCTGCATCTTTATTCCTCTCCTGCCCCTAGGTTCTTCAGAACCTTTTTTTTTTTAGATTCCATATATATGTGTTAGCATATGGTATTTGTTTTTCTCTTTCTGACTTACTTCACTCTGTATGACAGACTCTAGGTCCATCCACCTCACTACAAATAACTCAATTTCATTTCTTTTTGTGGCTGAGTAATATTCCATTGTATATATGTGCCACATCTCCTTTATCCAGTCATCTGTCGATGGACACTTAGGTTGCTTCCATGTCTTGGCTATTGTAAATAGAGCTGCAATGAACATTGTGGTACATGACTCTTTTTGAATTATGGTTTTCTCAGGGTATACGCCCAGTAGTGGGATTGCTGGGTCGTATGGTAGTTCTATTTTTAGTTTTTTAAGGAACCTCCATACTGTTCTCCATAGTGGCAGTATCAATTTTCATTCCCACCAACAGTGCAAGAGGGTTCCCTTTTCTCCACACCCTCTCCAGTATTTATTGTTTGTAGATTTTTTGATGATGGCTATTCCGACTGGTGTGAGGTGATGCCTCATTGTAGTTTTGATTTGCATTTCTCTAATGATTAGTGATGTTGAGCATCCTTTCATGTGTTTTTTGGCAATCTGTATATCTTCTTTGGAGAAATGTCTATTTAGGTCTTCTGGCCATTTTTGGATTGGGTTGTTTGTTTTTTTGATATTGAGCTGCATGAGCTGCTTGTAAATTTTGGAGATTAATCCTTTGTCAGTTGCTTGGTTTGCAAATATTTTCTCCCATTCTGAGGGTTGTCTTTTCATCTTGTTTATGTTTTCCTTTGCTGTGCAAAAGCTTTTAAGTTTCATTAGGTCCCATTTGTTTATTTTTGTTTTTATTTCCATTTCTCTAGGAGGTGAGTCAAAAAGGATCTTGCTGTGATTTATGTCATAGAGTGTTCTGCCTATGTTTCCCTCTAACAGCATTTTCAATCACCTAGGCCTAATTGACATTTTTAGAAGACTACACCAAACAATGGCAGAATGCAGATTATTTTCAAGTGTACATGGAACATGGATTATGATAGACCCTATATACAAAACGACTCTCAAATTTGCAATTGGATTAAATTAGAAATCAATAACAAAAAGCACCTATAGGAACCCCTCAAATATTTGGAAATTAAACAATGTATTTCTGAATAACCTATGGGAAGAAGAAATCACAGGGGAAATTGGAAAATATCTTAAACTGAATGATAATGAAAACACAACATACCAAAATTTGTGGGATGCATCTCAAGCAGTGCTTGGAGGAAAATTTATAGCTTGATATAAATTATATAGCTTTTTTTTCTAATACAGCTTTACATGCTTATATTATAAAAGAAGAAAGGTCTCAAATAATTGATCTAAGTTTCTATCTTAAGCAGCTAGAAAAAGAAGAACAAATAATAAGGTAGATTTATATGTACTGGCATGGATAGAAAGCCAGGAGAAATTACATGAAAAAAGCAAATTATACATAATATGTACAGTATCGAGGCAGCAATTGCTTGCTGCCCCTTGCTGTTCTTCTACCTTTCCTTCAAACATAGAATCCCTGATTTTGAGCTGGCACATGGCTATTCAGAATAAAGTATTCTAGACTCCTTTGCAATTAAGTGTGGTGATGTGACTAAGCTCTGGCCAATGAGATGTAAGCAGAGGTGATATGTACATCTTTGGAGAGGCTTTGCTTTTTTTTGAGCTCCTAACTAGTTCCTGCTGGCTGAAATGTGGATGCGACTACTGCAGCTTGGGCAGCATAGTGGATTGAAGATGGTGGAACCACAAGATAGAAGGAGCCAGGGTCCCTGCACTGTGGAATGCCATGCCAGCCTTGGACTGCCCGCTTCTGGACTTCTTTTGTGTTTCCATCACTGCTAGTTTGGATTTCATCCCTTGCAGCTTTTCAGTCCCTTGTAGCTTTCATCCCTGTGCAACTGAACACATATAACTATGACCCCATTTATGTGAAAAAAAGCAAACAAACCTATATATGTGTACCAGATGGATGATTTTGACTTTGGCACAGAAACCCCAAGGTAATTTGCTTCAACGTTGAAGACGTATTATCTTACATAACAAGTCCAGAGGTGGGGCAGCTTCAGGGTTGGCTAATTTGGTGGCTCGACTCCATCACCAAGGACTCAGGGACTTCCCATCTTTCAGCTTTGCCATCCTCTGACTAGATCCCGTCATAATGCCAGATGGTGGCTACAGTTCCAGGCAACTTGTTCATATATTTCAATTACCAGAAGATAAGGGACTCCCTTTCTGCTGCAGCTCTTTTTGTTTGTTTGTTTGCTTGTTTTTCATCTCTTTTTCAAAAGCAAAGAAACTTTTTTCTAGAACCCTCCAGCCAACCTTCCCTCACATTTCATTGGTCATAGCTAGTTTGTAAGTCCATCTTTATTTTATTTATTTATTTATTTATTTATTTGGCTGCACTGTGGGGCTTGTGGGATGTTAGTTCCCATATCAGGGATTGAACCTGGGCCCTTGGCACTGAGACCATAGAATCTTAACCACTGGACCGCCAGGGAATTCCCAGGATTTATTCTTGATCCCATGAAAATGAGAACAACAGAGCAAAATTGTGACTCTGACAGTATGGAAGAAAACAAAGATGGCCAAATGTCTGCTACAATATATATCCAAGTGTGCTGAAAGATCGGGAAGGATACACTCCAAACTGCTAATGGTGGGTACTTCTGGGGAGAGGAGTGGGATGGGGGGGAAATGAAAGGAGTTCTGTGGAAAATACTAAAATTGCTATCCAACAACCCTTACCCCCTTCTCTGTTGCTCACAAAAGAGCAGCAAAGGGATGAATCATTATTGGCCCAAGCCAAGTGTGGCGATCTCATTCCTTTTTGCCTGATAGTTGCTTTCTCAGCCTCCCTTGCAGCTAGAGGTGGCCATGAGACTCAGTCTGGCCAGTGAGATATGAAAGGAAACTGCTAGGAGAATAATTTCCTCCTCGATAAAAAGAAACCCTCTTTCTGACCTTTCGCCTCCCATTCTTGCTTGTAATACTGGTGTGAGGATGTGATGCTTGGAGTTGTTGTAGCCATGTTGCAACCATGAAGGAAATGGCTAGAGAATTATGGAGATGCAGACCCAGTGTCCTGACATTTTAAGGCTGATGAATCAACCTTAGAATTGCCTACTTCTGGACATTCTGTTAGAAAATATCCTTATAAGGGTTTCTATCATGTGTAGTTGAGGGCAGCTTAACAGATAAATGCATTTTTACTTTTACCATATATTTTCTGTTTTTCTGATTTATCCTTATAATTAAAATGTATTATTTATGTAATTCAAAGTTCAATTTAAAAAATGTACCACTTGGCATTGGGCACCTTTGGAATCCCAATAGGCCTGAAGAGGCACTCTGGGAAAGGGGATTGGGAGGAGCTGAACAAAAAGAACAAATCGTTCTTTATAATTAAGTACTAACTACATGGTATGAGGGGTGACCCTGCAGACTGGGGAATGGCTGAGAATACATTTCTCTCTCACTATTTGGGTTTAGACCAGAGGTTACAAACTGTCAGCCTCTGGTCAGAACCTGGCTAGGGGACATGTTTTGCTTCTCCTATCCAGGGCTTAAAAAAATTGGAATTAGCAATAGTTATTTAGGAATTGGGATACTTCACATAAATATCTGGCTTGCTGCTTTTCTTAGAAAAAAATGAAATATCTGGCAACACTGGCTTCATATCCTAACAGGAGTAATAGGCAGCTTAGTTCTGTCACTCCTTTTAGGTAGGAAAGGAGTTCCAGTTTGCCACAGACCTTGATGCTCCCTAATGTTTGTCACCCAGTCTACGTCATTGATTTATATTACCTGATTCTGTGAGCATTTGCATTTGTGACCCCTGGCTTAGGTTTTGGATTCAAAGTGCACATGTGCATACGTGCACGCATGTATGTAAGATTCACAGACAACTGACTGTGTGGAAAGGCATGCAAACTTATTCACACAGGTGGGCAGACCGTGAAGAGGACTGAGTTTGGAGTGGTCACACTTACTCTGGACTCTTCTGTAAGACTAGAAGAGCTAAGAAGAGCTAAGAACACCCTTGACTGCCCTGCTGGGGCACCTGGAGTCTTAATCCAGCCCCAATAACTCAGACTTCTGAAGATTACTGCTAGGGGTGGGGGATAATTCTGAGGCAAGACCTATGTCTGTCGGTAAGGAGTAGGGTTTTCTGAAAGGTGGATGGAGATTTGCCCAGTGCAGGCTTGAAGAAACTGGTGCTCCTGGAGAGAGGCATGGGTTTGAGGAAGGGAGGCAAGGTCAGACTCTGGGGACAGTGTCCCAGTGCCCCCGACATCCCACTAGGAAGGAACCCCTTTACCTTAGGGCCTTCTCTCTGTACTCATTAGAACAAGACTGAGTTTGTGTGTTGGGGGAGAGTAAAGACCCAGCCACAGCCTTCCTTCAGCCTCCACCTTATCCTGCCATGGGTTGGCTCCCCCAAATGTCCAGATCCTAGTCTCTGGAACCTGTGAATATGTTTTTTAAAAAAATATTTATTTACTTATTTATTTTGGCTGTGCCAGGTCTTAGTTGCGGCACGCGGACTACTTAGTTTTGGCATTCAAACTCTTAGTTGCGGCATGCCTGCGGGATCTAGTTCCCTGACCAGGGATCGAACCTGGGTCCCCTGCATTGGGAGCATGGAGTCTTACCTACTGGGCCACCAGGGAAGTCCTGGAACCTGTGAATATGTTATGTTACACGGCAAAGGGGAATTAAGGTCACAGATGGAATTTCAGGCTGCTAATCTGCTAACTGTAAAAGAGGAAGGTTACGCTGGATTGTCTGGATGGGCTCAATGTAATCACAGAGGTGGAAGAGTGAGGCAGAAGAGAGAGAACCAGAGAGATGGCAGCATGAGATGGACTTGGCTCGACATTGCTCTCTTTGAAGATGGAGCGAGCGGTCATGAGCCAAGGAAAGCGGCTGGCTTCTAGCAGCTGAGAAAGGCAAGGAAACAAAAGCTTCTCTAGAGCCTCTAGAAAGGAATGCAGCCCTGCAGACACCTTGGTTTTAGCCCAGTGGGACCCAAGTTGGACTTCTATTTGACAGAACTATAAGATAATAAATTTGCTGTTTTAAGCCGTTAAGTTTGTGGTAATTTGTTATGGCAGCAATAGGAAACAAAAGCACCAGGACACCTAGAGAGTCCGCGTTGTAGGTGAGACTCCACTTTACTGCCGGAATCAACCTCCAGACGTGTGAATGATTTCAGCTCCAGATCTGTGAGATGATTACAGTCACTCCAGTCTTTGTGAGTTTCCCAGCCGAGGTCCCAGAGAAGAGCAGTACCCACTTCGCCCTGCCCAAATTCCTGACTCACAAAATCTATGAGTATAATAAAATGATTGTTTTTATGCCACTAAGCTTTGGGTGGTTTGTTATGCGGCACAGAAACTGGAACAGTGATCCATCTTAGCCTTGAACTTGAATCAGATGGAACTGGGAAAACAACACACACTGTTGAACCCAGAGCTCCCATCCCATCATTAGTATTATTTTTAACTAAACCCTGAACTGAACAGAAGGAAACAGTGCCGAAATTGAAACTGAACTTGTATATTTTTTCAAGCTGTTGAAATAGAATATTCAAATATTCTTGAGACAGTCGCATAAAGAATTCTACCCTAACCCCTTCACTCCGTATATTTTGATTTGCCTAAGGTCACATGGTCATGGCAGAGCTTAGAGATTCTTAATCTTTAAAAACATTTTGTTTTACAAAGCAGCCAGCTGTGACTCTCTCTACCCTCCTTACCTTCCTTCAGAGCACACACCCTTGTCAAAGTTTGCTGAATAAAGGAAGGATTGAGCTGTGCCTGGGAGATGTGAATTTCTCACCATCCAAGGACAAGGGAGTTCCAGTCTGAACCTGATTCCTTGGGGGGTCCCCGAGTGGAAGCTTCGTGCCCTTGGCTGAGAAATTGGAACTTTCCGTCAGGGCCAGTGATCCTCAGTATTTGAGTAGCCAGGCTGGGGTGTGTTGGGATCCAGGTGGCCTTCATCTCATCTGGATCAGGACGGCACAGTTTGTGGTCTTCCCCCAAAGCAAAAGGAGGGGGGAGACTCTGAGGAGACTTGGGGCCCCTGGGGAGACATTCCTCTTTCCAGAGCTTTATCACTTTTTCCATAACAGTACCCTCCCTTCAAGGTGGAAAGTCCCAGCTGGCGGCTGAGGATACTCTCAATGTGCTTTTGTTCTCCACCCTGCCCCCAGCCCAGGCAGCAGGGTGCTGGCCAGACACCAGCCTGAGCCGGACTTGCTGTACCGTCGGACAGTGCGATAGAGTTGAGCCTTTCACACCACGGGACTAGACTTCCCTGGTTCGAATCCTGGCTATTTGCTAACTGTGCAACCTTGGCAAGGTATCTGCTATAGTTTCTCTATCTGAAAACTGGCATGGTGATAATATGAGCAGTTTTGAGGATTTAATATGTGAAAAGCACTCAACACAGCACCTGATACATGGTAAGAGTGATGGAACTGTTTGCTGTTGTTATTACATGACCTTGGGAGATTCTCCTTTCTCTGGGCCTCAGTTTCCCCAACTGTACAATGAAGATGGCAGTTGCTACCTGCCTCTTGACAGCTGATCTGGGTGTGAATCCTGACTACCCTTTCTTGCTGTGTGGCCTTGGACAAATTTCTTGGGTTCTCTTAGCCTCAATGTGCTCACCTGTTATCTGTTAAATGGCACCTATTAAGTAGATGGTGATGATGAAATGAGAAAATGTGTACCAAGCATGGAGCATGGGGCCTACCACATAGAAAGAGCTAAAACAAAGTTAGCTTTTTTCTTTTTTTTTGTTTTTTTTGTTTTTGGTTTGTTTTTATGTCTGAGAAAGAACTTTCTAAACTATAATAGGCCATGGCCCTGGGAGGAATATTGTGGTTTTCTTACATGCTTTCCCAGCCATGCCTTATTTACAGACTCCTAGAATCAAAGAGATCAGGATTGGAAGGGCCCTTTTACAGATTGGTTAATTAATCCATTCCACAAATACTTAGTGATCCCCTACTATGAGCCAGGTACTGATGCAGGTGTTGAGGAGAGAGCAGCACCAAGGGTCTTGCCCTTGCGGACCTCTCATTCCTGTGGGGGAGGCAGACAGCAAATGTGTGAGTACATGAGTATATGCTACAAGTTCAGATTCAATCCCTTTATGTTCCAGATGGGAAAACTGAGGCCCAAGAAGGGAAGAGAGTTTCCTAAAGTCCTCCAGTGTCTTAATAGGGCAAAAGACTCCCAAGCGAGTCTTCACGGTCTCAAAATATCTTACCCTAAACAAACTCTGGTTTCCCTAATGTTTTAAGATATGATAGCAGGAACCAGCATTTCCTGAATCTTCCTAGACACAGGAACTGTTATAAGTACTTGACACATCTTAAGTCATTTAATCCTCACATCAATCCTGAGGGAGGGAATTGTCATGAATCCCATTTTATAGATGGGGAAACTAAGGCACAGAGAGATGGAGGGGAGCAGGGGTTGAATACTGACCCCCTGGTTTAGGGCCCATGCCCTCCACCACTGTGCCGTCTTGCTGTGTTGGCTGCATACTCACCCCTGCATCCAGTCTGCACTATTTCTTTCTTTCTTCCCTCCCCTGCCTTCCCCCAATCCTGGTCTCAAGGATTTCTTCCACAATCTGAGTAGCTTTGGGTACTCCCTTTCTGGCCCTCAATTTCCCCATCTGTGAATTAAGAGGATTATTTTCGTGACCACCCTGATTTTTAGCGCCTTATCAGTTTGTAATTATTTTAATCATATACGTGTTTTCTAGTCTGTTTTCCCCACCAGACTGCGAGCTCCAGGGAGCAACACCCTACTCCTTCCTCACCACTATCTCCCTAGAACCTGGCACTGTGCCCTGCACTTAGTAGGCCCTCAGTTAATATTTGCGGATGAAGAAAGGAAGGAATCACGCTGATTGTCCCCAGGTTTTTCCAAACCAGCTCCTGCGCTCTCTCCCCGGCCCTCTTCCTTTCTCAGCCTGTGGGGCCTCCTCCCTCCCTCCCTCCCTCTCACCTCCCAGGGCCGGCTTGGGCCCTCCATCCGGCCTGCATTTTTCTGGGTTTGATATCATTTTTTCCACTCTCCCGGCTGCTGCCGGCTGCCTCTGCCAACTTTCCACAACTATAGCCCCTCCCCCATGACCACAGGCCTCCAGAGACAGCTTAGGGTGGGGGAAGACCCTCCTCCTTTTCCCTTCCCCGGGCTGGAGTTGGGATAGGAAAGTAAGTGCCATCAGTGCCCTGCTGGCAAGATTGGGGGATCACAGCTGGAGGATGGCTCGCCTGCTTGTGCTTTGGTGTTCCTGGCAGCAGGGACATGGCCGACGTGGGGGGCTGAGGCATCTGGGCAGGCAGCTGGTTGGGGGCAGGGGTGTCAGGCATCAGGGACACAATGGTCCAAACTGTTTGCATCATGTTCTCCTCTCAAAGTAGTGACACCACTTCCCCTTATGCTGGAAACTCCTGACCTGACCCCCAAGGCCCATCCCCAGCCATGATGCCTCACTACCTCCTACTTCCCACACAGACATAGCAGGAGGCTGGGCCCTGAGGTCTGGTCCTTACCCTTACTGGCTGGGCGACTCTGGGGTGCTCACTTCCCCTCTCTGGGCTTCAATTTCCACAGCTGGAAAATGGAATGAGTCGGACTAAATCGGGGGTCCATCCTGGGGATTAATGGATTGAGTTTCATGCAGTCCACCCGCCCCCTTTAAATTGTGTGCAAAATCGTGTTTGAAAGTCCATTTCCCTGGGAGTCTATAGTTTTTTGTCACATTCTCCAAGAGAACTGTGGATAAGCTGGCCACAGACTCCAGTCTCACAAGCCTGGGCTGGAATCCCGGCAACTTCACTTATAGCTGCTGTGTGATCTGGAGCATAAGCCTTCACTGTTCCATGCCTCTGTTTTCTAACTAGTTAAACATGGGTCGTGAAGATTAATAGTTGTGACAGCTTAGTACCCAATCAGCTCCCAGCAAACACCAGCTATTATATTGCTAGGATGAGGGCGAAGATTTTTTTTTTTCAGAGAATATTTTATGAATTCATAATCTAAAAAAACGAGTTAATGAGAGAATAGGAGGTCATCACACTGAACTGTGGTTGTTTGTGCTCCACTGTGTCTCCCTCAAAGTCGTGGGGCAGGGGCTGTGACCAGTGGTTCAGAGAAGGGCCTGAATGCATAATTGGTCCAGTGATTTTATTGACTAACCCTGACACCCAGGTCAGCAGGCCAACCCAGTCTGCAGCCCGTGTAGATGGGAAAACGGGAGGTGGAGACGTCTGGAAGAGCCCAAAAGAAGAGATCTGGGCACTCAGACAGGACATCCTTCTGGTCTGGTTTATTGTGGGGGAATTTCTGAGGGTTGGCCAGAGCCCAAGAACAAGGAAGACTTTTTACAAAAAGACACGCACCGCATGAAAACCCCAATTTAGGCTTTGGCCCCATGGTCTGTCCATCACTTGCCCAGGGCAGAGAGGTCCGTGAAGTTGCGGCTGGGGAGATGCTCTGTACGTTGGGGCAACGGGCGGCCAAGGCCCACGATGCAGACTGCAAGCCACAGAAACTCTGCCCCTCCGTGGCCCTGGTGGAGGCTAGAATGCACCCCAGTGCCCCCCACCCAGAGAGTGGGCGGGTGGCCTCAGAGCACGGCCAGGTTGTGGCAGGACTTGGAGCGGGCCTTGAGTGCCCGGCGGCGGGCGGTGCGGGCAGTTAAGCGTGCCAGGAAGCGTCGAGCGCGCTGGCCTAAGCTTGCCCGTCGTCTGGGGGCCGGCGTCTCCCGGGCTGCGCAGTTCCTGCGGCGCAAGCGCAGTTGGCGCACTACGCCTTCGAAGAGCTCCGCCACGTTGTGCTGCAGCGCAGCTGACGTCTCGATGAATTTGCAGTCGAACACCACAGCGCAGGCGCGGCCCTCTGAGGGGGCGGGGTCAGGTGAGCCAGGACGGAGCCACAACCGGAAAAAGAAGATAAAGGTAGCAGGAGTGTGTTCAATCTCAGCCGGAAGCATGATTTTTCCTTTCCCCATACCTCGTGCTGCGTGCCAGGGGGCTCAGAGAGAAATCTGGCTTTGAGGAGTTAGTTCACAGGTTAGTGATTGATACTGATAGCAGAATGAGGCTGGGAAGACCGGGAGGTCCCACGGAAGGGTCTTGACTGCCAGGGAAGGGGTCTAATCTGTGCATCAGAATTGTCTGGGGGAGCTTGTTAAAATGCAGGTTGCTGAGCCCACCCGCAGATATTCTAATTCGGTAGGTGAGGCCTGGGAACCTGCGATTCAACAAAATCTTCTGGGGATCATGTTGCAGAATTTTGGGACGTCTGCTCATAAAGCTTATGGTCTTCCGTCTCCAGGATGCCACTGGGCTGGTTGCAGGGGCCTGGGTTCTAGTCCTCAGGGGCTGGTGACCCTGTAGAACTGGCCTCCCCACTCTGGGTCTCAGTTTACATATTTTTTAGATTTCGCCCTGTGAGTAGGGCCATTTTTAGATCTTTATGGCTCCCACCTGATACATCAATTGTATTAAAATATTCCCCATCCTACTTTAAATACAATTTAAGTATAACTTTAAACATTTTGGTTTGCAGTTGCTGGCTGACACAATATTATGTTTTGTACACAAAGCTCTGTGAAATTTGAATTTATAATTTTCTCACTGTATTTTGGAGTCAATAATTGTCTTTTTCAGGTCTCAGATGTAAGCCCTTGAAAAGCTTACAGGCACTGGGCCTATCATGCCTGGTGAATAAAGTGTCTCAGACTAAGGGCATTGGGGCATATAGGGGAATTTTTAGGCAAAGAAGTGACAAGGTCAGCTCTGGTTTGGGAAAACTCTGGCAGCTGGTGAGGAGAACCGATTGAGTGGGGATAGAGAAGTACGGGGGTTGGCCCAGGCTAAAGTGGAGATGCCAGGATGGGGCAGAGGCTCTGGGCATGGGGGCGGGAAGGGAATGTGGGGTTAAAGGAGGTGGACCCGACAAGGTCTGGGGACTGGTCTGAGGGAATGAGAGAGGAGGCAAGCCAAGAATGGTTTCTAGCTTTCAGGCTTAGGCAAGTAGATGCAGGATGGAGGTGGCCGGGGTGGGGGTGGTGGGGCACGAGTCACTGAGATGAGGAGCACTGGAGGAGACGCAGTGACAACAGGGCTAAGAGAAAGATGGAGGAGGAGGGTGGAGTGGAGGGCTCACCTTCCACGGAGACT
Organism: Eubalaena glacialis; assembly: GCF_028564815.1. Classification (NCBI taxonomy): domain Eukaryota; kingdom Metazoa; phylum Chordata; class Mammalia; order Artiodactyla; family Balaenidae; genus Eubalaena; species Eubalaena glacialis. The sequence goes on from NC_083728.1 coordinate 27,907,690, forward strand.
TCCCGGCAGCGTGCCAGGTCCGCCTTGTTGCCCACCAGGATGATGGGCACGTGGTCCGCCTGATATGTGCGCCGCAGCTGAATGCGGAGCTCAGAGGCACTCTCGAAGCTGCCCCTGTCTGCGATGGAGTACACGATAACGTAGGCGCTGCCCACCTGCAGGCACGACTCCTGGCTCCAGCTTTCATCCTGTAGGGGAGGGAACCCAGGCCCATCCTCAGACGGTACCTAGGCCCTGGCTGAGAAAGGAGGGGCTGGGATAGTCTAACGGGTGGGATGGGGCTGAGGTTGATACTTTGGACAGGTTGGGGGACAAATTCTGCCATAATTCCCTGTGTCACCTTGGGAAACCACCGATCCTCTCTGAGCCGCAGTTTCTCTGCTTGAAAAATTGGGCTAATGACACTACCTCACTCCATTCTCTCACTCATTGGTTCCTTCTGTAGGCCGGGCACTGGAGACAAAAGATTTATTGGGTTCTGCTAAGGAGATTTCCGGCTTTGCCTTTTCAGCTCTTTTGTCTGGTTTGAGGAGGGTTTGGTCTTGCTAGACAGTCCTTTTGGCTCTTTGAAGTCCAGAGTTAAGAAAAAAAGGAAGGGAGAGAAGTGGGGACAGGAGGCTGTCTTCCAGGGGAGGTTTTTTTCTGGATAGTCTTGAAGAGAGAGTTGAAGGAGCAACTGTGGCGTGTAAGGGAAGGGGGTGGGAGAGGCAAGGGGCATTTTAAGAAGTGGAGTCCTTTCAAGATGTTTGACAAGGAAAGGAAAGAACTGGAGTAATTTTGATATTCTGTTTTGGATGATGCTCTTTTGTCAGGGACAGCACTCTGAGACTGAACCACCTAGGTAACAGCTTTCTAAGTGTTTCTAAGTGTTTAAGGAGACACAGTTCCTGCCCTCCAAAAGCTCATGATTAGGAAGGGATGCTATGAAAATGGAGAGATATAATGCAGTGTGATAAGTACCATTAAGAGAGGCATATGCAGGGACGTCCCTGGCAGTCCAGTGGTTAAGACTCGTGCTTCCAATGCAGGGGGTGTGGGTTCGATCCCTGGTCAGGGAACTAAGATCCCACATGCTGTGCAGCTCAGCCAAAAAAAAAGAGAGGCATATGCAAGTGGCTGGAGGACCCATGGGGCTTGGGGTAGGGGTAGACCAGAAGAACTCAACTGGGCGGAGTGTGGGAGGGCTTCACAGTGGACTGGTGAGTGGGGTTAGAAAGGATGAGCAGGCTGAATAGGAGGGAAGAGAGTGGGCAGGAGTGGGAAATGCTGAGTGTGGTGGAAGTATTGTTTGTGAGGGGAAAAGAAGCCAGAAAAGTTTTCTGATAACCAAATAAGGTAGATAAGTAGGAAAGCATCGGATCCATGGTCAACATCATTGTCAAAAGGGGTAAGTTCTGAACAGCTGTTCTGATCCTTCCCCGGGGCCAAATAACCCTGAACTGAGTCAGACAGATGTGGGTTCTTATTCTGGGTTCTTAGCTTTGACTATGGACAGGTTCCTTCCTCCCTCAGAGTCTGTTTTCTCATTTGTAGAATGAGAGGGTGGGTCTTGACCATTCATTCATTCATTGCACAAATATTTATGGAAGATTTGCTATGTGTTAGCATCACAAAAGCTGGTTGGTACATGGATTGGTGGGTAAGAACCCCTTGGGCGTGTGATTAAAAATGTAGATTCCAGAACCCCACTTTTATAGGTTCTATTTCATTAGGTCTGGGGTGAGACTTGAGAATCTGATTTCTAATACTCTTCAGGCGACCCGCATGGTCAGTGAGGCTGGGGTACTACTGGATGAACCAAAGGCCCTCCCAGTTCTGTCAGATTTTGCCTCTCTGACATCAACATGGACCCTCTCTGCATGGACCCTCTTTGGGGACTGCCTTCACAGACACTAGCCAGGGAAACTGTAGGGAAATCAAGGGCCAGAGAAGAGAACACTTTCTCAAGGCCACACAGCCAGCTGGGCACAGAATTCCAATTCCTGCCTTCTAGTCTGTCTCCCAAATGGGACTCCCAGTCTGATCACTCTTCTTAATTCACTGGATTCTGTCCCATAGGATTCTCAACTGCATCCAAAAAGTAGACCCTCCTTCACCAGTCTGTGAGCTCCATGAGGCCAGGAGGCATGTCTGCCTTAGTCACTGATGGGTCTTCAGTGTCCTGGCCCATGATAAATATCCAGCCAGTGTTTCTTTTTTTCTTCCTTCCTTTCTTTTTTTAAAAATAAAGCTTGGGTGTGAGCTGGCCACTGGATCCCCAAGGCCTTCCGCAGGCCCTAGGATGTGGGACCCTCAAGGCTGCCGCCCTCAGGCTGGCCCTGAGGCTGGCTGTGGGTGATGGGGCTGCAGGGACCTGACGTCGGACCCCCGGGCAGGCCTTGCATATCTGGGTTTGGTCGTGGTGCCCTCCCTTCACCCTGGCTGAGGCGGGGACCAGCCATCCAGTGTTTCTTAATAAACAAGTGAGTGAAGGAGTGGAACCTCAGATGGAGATTCAGAAGGTGTTGCTCCCAGTGGGGATGGTCCTAGTGCGTAAGAGTATAAGCTTTGGGCTATTATAAATCTGGGTTTGAATCCCACTTGCTATCTGAGAACTTTGGACACATAACCTCTCTGAGCTTTGATTTCCTCATTGGTAGAATGGGAATCAGAAATACACTCATTGTATAGTTTTTGTCTTGACTGAATGTCAAAATATATGTCTAGTGTTTAGCACAGGGGTTGACACTTAGGAAGAAGGTGCTCCATAAATGTCAGCTGCTCTTAGGAGAACCATCATCATTATTATGATGCTCATTTGGACCTGGGTTTCCTTTTATGCTAGTTAAAAGGAATTGGTCTCATAGCTCCTTCATCCCTAAATTTGGGCCTATCTCTGGAGCTGTCAGCCATTCTTGTCAATCAATCACCCAACATTGCCCTCCTAAGCCCCACCCTGTGGGCAGGGCCTCCCTGAGTGTTAGGGGAGGGGCCTACCCCTTAGAGAGATGGGATCCCCGGTGATTTTTAGATCCTTCTCTTTGCTTAGTTGTATTTCTTCAAAGTTCTACAATGAGCATGTGTTACCTGTATAGCAAGAAAAAAAGACTCAACAAGATAAACAAAGGTAAGAAAACTCAAGCAAGATAAGAAAAGCATAGTGGGGACATGTCCCTGCCCAATGCTCTCTTCCTGCTTTGGAATGGGCTAGGGAAGGACATCTTTGATGTCTTCTTTTTACTAGCTATGAAGTCACGATCGATAAGAATTATCATTATTTACAATTCTTCACTCACGTTCAGCATTTTTTCATGCTCCAAACTGTGCTTATCTCTGTGAAGCTGCATAACAAGTTTAAAAAAACCAGCTGGTAAGGAAGGCAGGAATGATCCACCCATTTATTAGGTGAGAAAACTGAAGCTCAGAGTGGGTAAGTCAATTGCACAAAGCCAACTGGTAAGACAAAGGAAGAGGGGGTTCAACCTCAGGCTAAATCTGGTGTTCCTTTTTCTGTACAATGTGGGTGGGTGGAATGGGATAAGGGTGCTCATAAGGGGAAGATTTGCAGGGGGAGAAGCACATCCTGGGATGGCTGTAAGGAGAGGATGAATGGAGTGAGAAAAGGGGGTCAGGGTCATGAGGTTCTCCTGGCTTTGGTTGGAAAGGCTGCTTAGGAGCTGTGGGTTTGGGGAGGTGCTGAGGATGGGCCCTGCCCTGTCCCTGCTCTGTAGTGTCCTAGGAGGGGACAGGAATCTGGTACTAGCCTCAGCACCCCTCCCCCCAAATCCTGCTTGTTGTGCCATACCAGTTTCTCAGCCTCCCAGGTGTCTATGACCAGCAGTGTGGTATCCTCTCCATCCACCGTGAGGGTCCTCTCGTATACATCTTCTGCAACTGAGGAAAGACACGGATTTCAGGGAGGAGATGCAGGCCTGGGGAGGATGCAGGCCTCCCTAACCCCTCTTTCCGCCCCCTCCACTTCTCCTTGAAGTGCTCACCATATTTGTTAGATGTCTGTCTCTCCTGATAGGCCAAGAAACACCATGAGGAGCTCATGTCTCACGAGCTGCCAGCACAGTACCTGGCACACAGTAGGTGCTGAGAAAGCTTTCGTTGGTTTGGTTGATTGAATGAGTGTGGGGCGGTGGGGTTAAAGTTGGGCTGGGAATTCTCCCAGTCCTGCTCTGTCCCTGGCTTAGTGTATGCTTCAGGCAGGTCCCGTTACCCTCTCTGGAACTCTGTCTCCCTATCTGTCATACATACCGGTGTACATGTGTACATATGGGTTCACACTCTGAGCAGTCAGGGCTGGAGAAAGGGCGTGGTCAGAGTGTCCCCACCTCCTCTCTGCCTTTAACCTCCCCTCTCCCCCCACTCACCCTGGGTCCTCTCTGCCAGTCCTGCAGGGACTCATCTTCATTTCCTCTGTCCGGTCCCTGATCCCCATCATTCTGGGACCCCAGGCCCTCTTAGCTCACTGCACCTCTTGGGAATAAAGGAACCCAGGGCCCAACTTAAGAGTCTGGGAGTCTCCATTTTGGGTAGGATCTTAGTTTGGCTGCAGGTCATGGTGGGCATGGATGGTTGTCTGTGCGGCAGGGTCTGAGGGTTGGGAGGAAGTTCACCACTTCTTTATACTTGGGACTTGTGGAACTCAGGATTGCTTCCCTTATGACATGAAAATGAATCACACACCTCTCATCCGTGAGAAATTAGCAAAATTCTCATTCACTATTCAAGGAATTTCCCTCCTGTAGATCTTTGTGCAGGCTGTGCCCTGCACAACTCCAGGGGGTTATCATTCACTTCATAGTCTATGTGAAAGATGCCCCTCAGAGTTGAGCAGTGCATGAGTTGTACAACTGTTCTTGGCAGCATTATGCCCCAGATAACAGGGATTTCACTCCATCGACCGCATCCCTTCCCAGCCCACAGGGTCCCTACCTCCCAGCTGTTCATGGAGTTCCCGCTCTTGCTTTCCTGCAAAGAGGTTGGCCAGGCTGGTCTTCCCTACACCAGGATCTCCAAGCAGTACCACACGGTAGAGGGCCTCCCAGGAGCCTTCAGAGTCGCTGGATTCAGAGGACCAACCATTGGGGGCAGATGAAGGTTGCCGGCTGGGGGTGTTGAGGGAGGCTGATTGGCCCAGTCGGGGATGCTGGGACTGTGTAGAAGGTGCTGTGCCCAGGAGGCCAGGCTGGTGGCCCCGGGTGGACAGGGGCAATGGAGTACTGGCTCGGCGACGCAGGGGGGTCTTTGCCTCTTGCTGAGTATTTAGTGTCATCCTTGGGAAGGGGGGTTTCCTTCTTTCCTTCGGCAAGAAGGGGGAGTGGGTGGTGAGCCAGGTGCTTTGAGCCCCTTCTTCTGTAGAGTCCTGATGAGCTGATGCGACGGCTTCCTCCAGAGGCGTCCTTCTAGGCCTTCTAGCCGTCCTTCCTTCCCTCGAGTTCAAATGGGAGGAGGAGGCGCCTCAGATCCTCCCTGTGGGGGCTTTCTGGCTTCAGGCCCAGAGAGAACCTGGGTCAGGCCGGGAGGGGTGAGTGTGTGTGAACACACACATGCATGCACACCCAGAGGCCATTTCCTATGCCTTGAGGATAACCCACTCCCCCATGATACACAGGCAGAGGGGCAGCAGCCAGATGGGATGTCCACACAAGCATGCACACAGAGCTGCCCCACCCATTCAGAACATGAGACCCACGTTCACGAAAGACACCTGAATTGCCCCCTCCTCTTCTTCCCCACAGGTCTCTTCCCCACGGTTCGGTTCGGGGTTGGGAGGTACGGAGGAGGGTTGAGAGCCCCGGGGGGATTCACTTCCGCTGCCCGATCCCACGAGAGCTGAGGAAGAGGCAGGACGGGCAGCTTGGTCCTGCTAAAGGCTAGGGGGTCTGGGGGTTCCCTCCGGCTGAAACCTGAGAGCCCCGGTGCCATGGGAACAGCGTGTCCGGCCCGCCCCCTCCGTGAAAAATTCAGAAGCGGCTGGCACTACGGCCTCCAGCTGCTGTGGGGGCGCGGGGGCTTCGAGGCAGCCGGACCCCAGGTTTGGTGACAGGAGGGGGTCCCGGTGGAGAAGGGGGTGGAGAGGGGACCTACAGGGCCCAGGAAGGCATGCCATTCCAGGAGTCCGAGCTTCCCCGGCCCGGGGGTCCTGGGTGTGAGTCCCCAGATCCCGGGAGGGTTCCCTGTTCCAGGGAACAGCCCTCCGGGCCCGAGATCCGGGGGCCCTCACTCCGGGACGCGCGTTCGAGGCCCCCCTCTTCCCTGCCTGTGCCACAGAACCACCCCCCCCTTCCCTCCCCGCCCCATACGGGCGCCTGGCGAACTCCGCACCAACTTGATTAAGTTGGTGGCGGGCTGCGCGGGCCTTTACCTCGGTGTGGGGAGGGGTCCAGCCGCCGCAGCTGCCGGGTGCTCCAGGCTGTACCACTGCCTCGCAGCATAGCCCCTCAGGCCGGTCCCGCCCCGCCGCCCGGGCCGGGGGAGGAGCCGCGACCCCGCCCCGTCCAGCCCCGCCCCATTAGGGCAGCCCCGGGGTCTCCGCCCCAAGGCCCTGGCCTCTGAATGACTTTTCGCAGAGCTCAGCTGACCTGCCGCTTCAAGTCCTTAGCCAGGGGTGGGGGGCGAGAGAGGGGAAGGATACGGGTTCTGAATTCCTGAGCCTGGATCCCCTGTGCATCTGCATCTATCCACTCCAACAATGGGGCACACCAACTTTAGCCTTCACAAAAACCACTTTGTTAACTTTGTTAACTCTTCAGATTCCAGGTCCACCCTGCAAGAGAGGCAGATTCAGCAGTCCTGGCAGAGAGGGTCGGGAATCTACATTTTAAACAAGTGTCTAAGTGAGCCTGACGCAGAGTTCATAGACCCCACTTTGAGAAACTCTGCTTCGGATTGAGAATTAATTTTGGGAAGTGGCTTGAGGGGCGGAGGGAGCCCAGGAAGTCTGCACTGAAGGGTTCTGAATGTCTTGTTTTGGCAGCGGTCATTCATTCATTCACCAGATTCTAGGGTAAGCGCCCCTTATGCAGCTAGGGCTGTCCTGTGCCTGGAAGAATGGCTGTCCCCTACTTGATGAATATTTACTGGACTCTTGTGCTGTGCCTGGCATGGTTTGAGCACTTTGCCTGGATTATTAGCTCATTTAATCCTGATACCACACTAAGAGGATGAGCAAACTTGCGGCTTATCTGGGCCTGGCACTCAGGTCTCTGCCTATTGTCCCTTTATCACGGTCTGTGCTTCCCCTGCCACCGCCCCCCCCACCCCCACCCCCCCCCCCACCCCCGCCCAAGTCTTCCCAGGGCTGTAGGAGGAGAAAAGAGACACTGTGAACTTGGTACAGAAGAGAAGTTGGCTGTAGGGAACTTGTAATTTTGGCCATCCATGGGTCTTTGAGCAGGGTGCTTCCTTTTAGGTCATGATGGACTGGGGCAGGCATGTATGTGGGCCCCACGGCGACCAGCCTGTACCTGTGGGTGGGGCTCATTGTCATGGCTGAGGGGGTCCAAGTGTCCAGCTCAGAGCAACTCCCACAGCAGCCTGGTAGACTAGCCCAGCCCCTGCAGGGCTTTGGGCAGAAACCCCCTCACGCCTGGTTTCCTTCTGTGGCTTGGCCCTCTAAGCTTTCCTTTGCCACCTACAAGATGGGCTGTGAGTGGTGCAGCACTGGGTGTCTGGGAGTGAGACAACTCAATTGCTGTATGGCCTTAGGCAAGTCACCTCCCTTCTTTGGGTTTCAGTTTCTCTATTCAAAACTGAAATCTGAACAGTTTACATCCTTGCTACAAAACTTACAGTTGTCTACAATACAAAAGCCTGAACTTGGCATTAAAGACCCATTGTGCTCTGGCTCTGGTCCTCTACAAGGTCATTTCCAATCGCTCCCAACAAACTCCTTGCTCTAGCCAATACCCTACTCTTTCAGACACATTCTGTTCCTTCTGCCTGAATACCCTCCCTGCTAGTCATCTTTCAAGATGCAACTCAGATGCCTGTGTACCAGACACTGTTCTAAGCTCTGTACCCATATTATCTCAGTGGTCCTCAAACTTTAGTGGTGCATTAGAATCACCTGGAGGGCTTGTTAAACCATAGCTTGCTGGGATCCACCCCCAGAACTTTTGATTCAGTGGGTTTGGATTGAGCTTGAGAATTTGCATTTCTAACAAACCCCAGGTATTGCTGCTGTTTGCTAGTCTGGGTACCACACTTTGAAAACCATTGTATTATTTCCTTTAATCCTCTAAATGAGCTAGGTATCCATTACTTTCTGTGAGGTTTGCATTATTACTCTTCTCACTTTCTGAGTAGGCCTAAATACAGTTGGCCCTTGAACAACACAGGTTTGAACTGCGTAGGTCCACTTAAGTATTTTTTTCAGTAGTAAATACTGCAGTACTACATGATCTGAGGTTGGTTGAATCTGCAGATGCAGAACCTCGGATATGAAGAACTGCAGATACAGAGTGCCAACTATAAGTTATAGGCGAATTGTTGACTGCCGTTGAGGGTTGGCGCCCCTAACCCCTGTGTTGCTCAAGGGTCAACTGTACATGCTTGTTTGAACGCGTCAGTGAGTTCTGGTCCCGTGTCTTCGGCATGGGAAGGGAATCTCCATGTATTTAGTCTTGCAAGGGGGGCTTGTCATCATTTCCTAGATGACAACCTGGAGCTCAGAGAGGCTAAGTGACTTGTCCAAAGTATCATAGTGATTAGAGGGAGATGCTGGCATTGAACCAGGTCTCTCTGAAACCAAGACTTTCCCCACCCTCTCAGGTGGGGAAGAGGTGCAGTTTCTGACCCCAAGCATTGCTTCAGGACATTCTGTCCCCAGCTTCAGAGCTCAGCACCCTCCAGATGGTATGGCTGATCAGTTCCCCACGTAGCTGGCTGAGATCCACTATATCCTTGGGACCACAGGGCCTCAGACTCCCACTTAGGTCTCCTGCTGCCCACACTCCTGCCTTGATCTGCAGCCCAATAAAGGATGGGCCACAGGCAGCAAGACTTGGTGTGCTTGGTTCCTCTTCCCTTGTGTTCTCCCCAGAGGCCCCCTGCCCCTGTCTAGAGCCCTGTGGCCATGACACAGCTGCTTCTGCTTTTTGTGGCTCTCCTGGTCCTGGTTCATGTGCCGCCAGGTAACATCACCTGTGTATGTGTTTGTGTGTGTGTGCGTGTGTATATGTGTATGTGTAGAAATGAAGGATAGGTTCTCAGCTTCTGGGGGACAGAGGAGACCTAGACCAGCGTTTAAGTTCTGGCCTCACCACTGACTTGCTGGGCAGCTTAGAGTGAGTTGCTGAATCAGCCCATACCTCTGGTTCCTCATTTTTAAAATGGGATTCACTCAACAAATATTCATTATAAAGATATTTACTGTGTTCCAGGCACTATTACAATTTCTGGGAATCAAGCAGTGAAAGCAAACAAGGTTCTTGCTTTCATGGAGCTGATATTTTAGTCAGTAGAGACAGAAAATAACCAAATAAACATATAATATGTTAGAGGTAAGTATTGGTACTACGAAGAATAAAAGCAAGACAAGAGGTTAGTGTGTCAGGTGCATGTGGGGAGTGATGGAAGAGCTGATGGGGATGGTTGGAAAAGACCTCTGATACTTTTTTTTAAAAAAGTTTTTATTTTGGAACATTTCAAGTGTACATGAAAGTAGAGAGAATATAACGAACAAGGCAAGTTAAAAAAACTTTTTATTATGGAAAAATGTAAACATGCAAAAATGGAGAATAACGTAACGATGAGTTTTTAAAAGAACTCTTCTTATTTTAGAAAATTTCAAACATAAATCAAAAAACAGTATAAAAACCCCCATGTATCCATCACCTAACTTCAACAATTATTAACTTGAACCAATGCTGTTTTGTTATTCACCTGCTCCCTCTTCCTCGGTGAATTATTTTGAAGTAAATTTCAGATCTCTTATTTTACGTGAGGTGAGTTTGAGCAGAGATCTGATTACAGTGAGAATACGAAGGAGATCATTGCAGGCAGAGGAAGCAGCAAGGACCAGGGGGCAGGAGGTGTTAGATGTGCTTGAGGAGCAGTGAGGAGGCCAGGGAGGCCGGAGGGGGGAGCACGAGGAGAAAAGTGGATGGAGGTGAAGTCCAAGATATGAGGAGGGGACAACAGATCATGGAGGAGAAAATAATAACTTCTGTATCTCAGGGTTGTTGGAAGGTTGAAATGCGATGGTGTGTTAAGAGTAGTTGTTATAGGAACTGCCCTCACCTGGGAGTCAAGGTCTTGGATTCTGGTTCCAGACCCACCACTTACTGGTTAGAAGAAGTTGGGCAAATCCCTTCCCTTCTTTATCTGAAACATGAGAGGGGTTGACCTAGAATGAGCCCTGGGTGCTCCAACTCTCCAAGCTGTCATTCTGATAACCTTGCTTTCCATTTATTGAGTATGTACTATGTGCCTGGCACTGTGCTAAAGTGATTAAATCCCCTATAACTGCCCTCTGAAAGAGAGTTGTACAGAAGATGAATCTGAGGCCAAGGTCACTCAGCTTGGAAATGGCAGAGCTGGGATTTGGACGCAGGGGGTCTGAGCTGGGTTCACACCACACCGTTAACCATTGCACTATGTGCCCCCTTTGGAGCGTGGATTCTTTGCCTCATAGAGATTTTGATGCCAGCTCTGTATCATTGTAAGATTCTCTACCTTGGCAGGATGAGGATGGGCTGAATAACACTTATGGGTAGGCCCAAGGTATCATGTGAGGATTCCTTGGGATCTCTTTTAATCCAGGGTGAGGCAGGGAAGCTTTTTCCCTCCACCTCCTACTCAGTCCCAGTTCTTCCGACTTGCTGGGTCACATATCTAGAAATAATCACTGTGATAGGCCTAAGTGGTCCTCCTCTCTCCTTGCTTCCCACACCTGCCCTAATTGCATCACAGCACCCTGATCACTTATTTCAGGGCACTTACCGCAACTCTACTTACTGTATTTATTTGCTTGGGTTTTAACCCCCTTCCCTGTCAGGTGGAAGCTCCTTGAGGGCATGGACCATGGCCACCTTGTTCACTGTGATACTCCCAGTGCCCCATGTTTGCTGAATGAATAAACGAAGGAGCTGCCCCACCCCATGCTGTGACCAAAGACCCTTGGAGGGGATATTGACCCAAAGCCTCACCTTTTTCATGGCCCATGGTTGGAAATTTCTTCACTAAATCCTAACATTAAACAGGTCCCTGTGTGTGCAATGCAGTTTGAATAATGGTTACAAGTCTGTACTCTGGAGCCAGATGGCCTGGATTTGAAGGCTGGCTCTGCTCCTTAATGGCTGTGTGACCTTGGGCAAATTTGTTAATCTTTCCATGCCTTGGTTTCCTTAACCCATATACTGGGATTATAATAGGACAAACTATAATCGAATACTGTTTTTATGAAAAGTGCTTAGAGTGTACTTGGGGTGTGGGTTAACCTGGATGAGAAATTCATCTCTGATTTGTAACCAGTGGTTTAAATTATGATGTGTGGGTTAACCTCGACTGAGATCTGTGGTCTAAATTATAACTGATTGTATTATCTATGGCTAGTGGTCTAGCCTGTTACCTCTAGTCTAACCCTTGACCTGTGGTCATAGCTCTTGTTTTGTGGCCTAACTTATGACCTGAGGGCTGCTCTATGACCAGAGTCTATCTAACGAATGACTAGAGAGCTAATTGGTAGCTTGTGGTCTAACTTGTGGTCAGTGGTCTAATCTGTGTCCTTGATCTCTTGTTAAATCTGTGACCAGTGATCTAACCTGCAACCCCTGGGTGGCTCTGTGACCCGGGGTCTTCCCCTGCATAGGGAGAAGTGAATTCAAACGGTGCTGGAAGGGCCACGGGGCCTGCCGGCCTTACTGCACAAAGTATGAAACCTACATGCACCTGTGCCCGGATGCCTCCCTGTGCTGTCTCCCATATGGACTTAAGCCTCTGGCCTCCAAGCCTGAAAATGTTTAGCTGGTTCTGGGGCTGACATCCTTGCTCTCCAATAAAACACAAGCTGCCAGCTGTCTCCTCTTGTCATTGCCTCGCCACCCCTGGGGCTGGGGTGAGGGGTGGGGGATGTCCAGAATGTGGGAGGGATGGAGGGATGGTTGATGGAGGGAAGTGAGGTATCCGAGGAGAGTGGGCATTAATGACCATTGTAAATGGTTCCGGTCCAGCCTGTATCACTTTCACTCTATCTAACTCAGGAAAAATTACTCAACTTCCATGAGCCTTCCCAGTCTCTTCATCTGTAAAATGGGGATAATGATAATATCAGGAGATTAGTTTATAGAAGGAATGCAAAAAGAAAGATAGAGTTAATAAGAGTTAATAGTAATGATAGCAAGAGTTAATAATGGTAATAATTAGTAATAATAGAGTTAATAATAAGCCTCTAGTATTCAGAATGAGATGGTACATTCGGCTTGAAAGGCAGGGCCTGTTGAGAGTGAAAGGATTTTTCTATGTTCATTTATCCTCTACGTTAGTATTTCAAGAGGCTGTCCAGGTAGAAAGGACCATGAGGATTTTATGAAAGCGAAGTTTTCACATATGCAGGGAGGGGTGACAGAGGAAAAGTCTGCCTCTCCCAGGACCAAGGAACTGGGAACAGCAAGGCAGGGAGAAAACATGAGCAGAGTCCGGGAAGTAGGTAGACAGACATGCATTCTAATTACCCTGTATCAGGATTGTGTTTCGCTGAAAAAAATAGGAAACTCAACTTGTAGGGGCTTATGTTTCTTACATCAAAAGGAATCTGGAGGTAGGCAGCAACCATGTCAGGGCAAACATCTGGGATCCTCTTGGGTAACAAATGGCTACCAAAACTTCAGGCATAACGTCCTTGTTTAAAGCAGGAAGTGGGGGAGGGTTGGCATGGACTAGTTTCTCACTTGCACCAGGAAAGCAAAAACTTTCCCTGGAATCCCCCTCAGCAGACTTCTTCCTGCTTACTTCTCATGGGCCAGAGCTGTGTCACATGGCTACTCCTGATGTAAGGGAGGCTGGGAAAGAAATTATCCAGCTGTTTTAGCCTCTATAGTAAACTTGAGCTTGGGAGAAAGGGAGTTGGAGAAGACCCTCAGTGTTGGCCCACCTTCTCTCTGGGACTGAGCCCGGAAAGGGGCAGGCACGTTGCATAAATTGAGGGGAAGGCCAAGGGCAGAAGGGCTCTTGTCCACTGTCCTTTGAGAGTTTTTGGAGAAGGTCAAGGTAGCCTTGGAATAGGAGAATGGACCTTGCATGGCCAGGCTAAGAGAGGAGTGGTGAATTTTAAAGTACTTAACCTCAGAAGGGATGCTGAGCCTGACGCTGGAGCACAGTCTTGGAGGCTGCCTGCTGTGCCAGGTGTTAACTCTTTAGTTTCTGATATAAGAGGGATCTGGGGATCCCTAGGTCAGACAGAAGCAGCTGGAGTGGAGGAGGAGACACCCAAGGGCTTGGGGCAGCACCTTTTACCAACCAGGAGGGAAGCACTGCATTATTTAGTAACAAAGCATACCGCCAGAATATCAGTCCTGCCTCTGTACCTTCCTTAGTTTCTGGGTGGCCTAGACATTGAACTGATTGCCAGTGGGCCTGTTTTAGGACTCAGTTTGGTGGGGGCGAGGTGGGCTTGATGTTTAGAGCCTAGAAAGAGGATAAGAACCCCAGACAAGGCCACAGAATCACAGAGAGCTGACATGAAGTGGCGTGTCAGTCTCCTGTCCCACTAGGCCTCAGTGAGTCTGAGGGATGCCAGACCAGTTCACCAACGACTTGACCTTAGCTGGAAGCAGTGGATGTTCTCAGTGACAGACTCAAACTACCCAGACTCCAGCAGATGCCAGCCAGCACTGGACCATCCAACCTCCTCATTCTTACCCCGGCCACCATAATTGGGAGGAGCAGGGAGAGGAGAGGAGGAATCCGAAACCCTGAGCAATTTTACCAAATAGATTAAGTCCCTCAGAACTCAAGAAACCTCAGGAGACTATTTAAATTGTTGAATTAAGCTGGATTGAACTAAATTTAGTTCTGTACTCAGACCCCTTCCGCCTCAGTTGTTTTACAAAGAATAAAGAAGCTGTGTTTTCTTTGTACACTCCCAGATGTAGTGCAAGGGAATTTGTGACCTTCATGCAGTGGAGATGGTAATGATTTCTAGGAGTGAGGAGTCAGACAGACTCAAGTTCATACTCTGACGTGTACAGGCCATGTGATTGGAGCAAGTCGCTTCCCCTGTCTGATGCCAGGATCCTGCTCTTCAAAATGGGCATAATGACAGCTCTTTGTGGGGTAGCTGTGGGGTCAGATGGGAGCATCTGGCACTTTATAAGTGCTCAGCAAGTGAAAGCTGCTGCAATCGTTATCACTTCTATGGAGCAAGAGGCACGCCACTGGCCTTCTCCATGGAATTTCAGACCTACCAAAAATCTTCAATAGTGCAAAGAATTCCTGTAGATCTTTCACCCAGTTTTTCCAAATATGAATATTTTACCACTATAACCTTTTCATTTCCTCCCCATATATATATATATACATATACACACATACATATATAATTATATGCAAATATAGTTTCATATATATATGAATACATATATATACATATACAAACATACATATGTAATTATACATGAATATAGTTTCATATATATATATGGCAGATATGATACCCTTTTATACCTAAATAGTTCAGCGGATTTTTCCTTAAAACCAAAGGCATTTTCTTATATAACCACAGTACAATTATAAAAATCAGGACATTAACATTGACAAATTTCTATTGTCTAATCTTTAGATTAGCTGCAGAAAATCCCTGGATCACATATTCCATTCAGTTGTCATGTTTCTTTGATCTCTTTTAATCTGGAATAGTTCTTTAGTCTTTCATGACATTGACGGTTTTGAGGCGTCCAGGCCAGTTGCTTTGTGAAATGTCCCTCAGTTTGAGTTTGTCTGATGTTTCCTCATGATTGGCTCCAGCTTTGGCATTTTTGGTGGGAATTCTACAGAAGTGATGCAGAGTTTCTCTCAGTCACGTCAGAGGCAGCCATTGTCCTTCTGAAGGTTGAAACAAGACAAAACAGATGAGATAGTTTTCTGAAGCTTACACATTTGCAGGGCTATTTCCCACCCAGTAGCCTAACAGACCCTCATCTAAGCCTATGGCCAACCTTCTAAATCCTAAGAATGCACCTAAGAAGCCAAGGGAAACAAGGCAATTCTAGGGTGGAAGATTCCTCAAGATAATTTACAGATGAGGCTCCCAAGCCCAGAGAGGGAAAGTGACTTGTCTAAGGCCACAGAGTTCCCAAGGCACAGAACTAGGACTTGGACTTAAAGCTTTGGACCTCAAGTCAAGACCAGTTCTGACACAAAAGACCCCGAATAGCCAAAGCAATCTTGAGAAAGAAATACGGAGCTGGAGGAATCAGGCTCTTCTGACTTCAACCTATACTACAAAGCTACAGTAATCAAGACAGTATGGTACTGGCACAAAAACAGAAATATAGATCAATGGAACAGGATAGAAAGCCCAGAGATAAACCCACGCACATGTGGTCACCTTATCTTTGATAAAGGAAGTAAGAATATACAATGGAGAAAAGACAGCCTCTTCAATAAGTGGTGCTGGGAAAACTGGACAGCCACGTGTAAAAGAATGAAATTAGAACACTTCCTAACACCATACACAAAAATAAACTCAAAATGGATTAAAGAGCTAAATGTAAAGCCAGACACTATCAAACTCTTAGAGGAAAACATAGGCAGAACACTCTATGACATAAATCACAGCAAGATCCTTTTTGATCCACCTCCTAGGGAAATGGAAATAAAAACAAAAATAAACAAATGGGACCTAATGAAACTTAAAAGCTTTTGCACAGCAAAGGAAACCATAAACAAGACCAAAAGACAACCCTCAGAATGGGAGAAAATATTTGCAAATGAAGCAACTGACAAAGGATTAATCTCCAAAATTTACAAGTAGCTCATGCAGCTCAATATCAAAAAGACAAACAACCCAATCCAAAAATGGCCAGAAGACCTAAATAGACATCTCTCCAAAGAAGATATACAGATTGCCAACAAACACATGAAAGAATGCTCAACATCATTAATCATTAGAGAAATGCAAATCAAAACTACAATGAGATATCATCTCACACCAGTCAGAATGGCTATCATCAAAAAATCTACAAACAATAAATGTTGGGAGGGTGTGGTGAAAAGGGAACCCTCTTGCACTGTTGGTGGGAATGTAAATTGTTACAGCCACTATGGAGAACAGTATGGAGTTTCCTTAAAAAACTAAAAATATAACTACCATACGACCCAGCAATCCCACTACTGGGCATATATCCTGAGAAAACCACAATTCAAAAAGAGTCATGTACCACAATGTTCATTACAGCTCTATTTACAATAGCCAGGACATGGAAGCAACCTAAGTGTCCATCGACAGATGAATGGATAAAGCAGATGTGGCACATATATACAATGGAATATTACTCAGCCATAAAAAGAAATGAAATTGAGTTATTTGTAGTGAGGTGGATGGACCTAGAGTCTGTCAAACAAAGTGAAGTAAATCAGAAAGGGAAAAACAAATACCGTATGCTAACACATATATATGGAATCTTAAAAAAGAAAAAAAAAGGTCATGAAGAACCTAGGGGCAGGACGGGAATAAAGACACAGACCTACTAGAGAATGGACTTGAGGACACGGGGAGGGGGAAGGGTAAGCTGGGACAAAGTGAGAGAGTGGCATGGACATATATACACTACCAAATGTAAAATAGATAGCTAGTGGGAAGCAGCCGCTTAGCACAGGGAGATCAGCTCGGTGCTTTGGGACCACCTAGAGGGGTGGGATATGGAGGGTGGGAGGGAGGGAGATGTAAGAGGGAAGAGATATGGGGATATATATATATATATATATGTATATATATAGCTGATTCACTTTGTTATAAAGCAGAAACTAACACACCATTGTAAAGCAATTATACTCCAATAAAGATGTTAAAAAAAAAAAGAAAAAAGACTAGTTCTGAAGTAGAACAAGAGCCACCCATTGGTAGGACAGGCCAGAGTGAAGGGGAAGCTTTGGGAGGAAGGGAGCTCCATGGCACTGGAGATGTGCAAGGTGAGCCAAGTGGATGGGGGATGCTAGAGAGGAATTTTTGCTCTGTATAGGTGCTTAGAAGTACTACTCAGAGCATAGACATTCCCCAAAGAATCACTGAATGGCTGAGCTAATGATAATAATAGATCAGTTAGCCCTTAGTAAGTACCAACAGCTTTACATACATCATCTCATTTAATTCTCACAGTTGTAGGATATTATTATCCCGTCTTTTTCTATAAGGCAACTGAAGCTCTTAGTTAAGCAAGTTGCCCAGTTTGTACACCCAGTAAGTGGTGGAGCTGGCACTCCACCCTGGTCCTCTGGACTTGATTTTGTCTTCCATGCTCATCCTTTTTGTACTTTTAAAATAACATTTTTTTTTTCTAATTGTAAAAGTAATACATGTTCAGTGGAGAAAACTTAGAAAACAGAGAAGCACAAATAAGAAGGCAAAAGTCGTCAGTATTTTTGCTATACATAAATACCCACAAATAAAAAAATACATAAAATGTGATTTACAAATAAAATGGAATCAAACTGTACATTTTTTTGTGTCTTGGTTTTTTTTTTTAGTTGCCAGTGTATCATGAACATTTTCCATATGTGCTTAGTCTTCCAAAACAAGATTTTTAGTGCTAAAATGCCTCCTGAAAATTTTTAAAAATTTCCAATTTTTATAACTTGAGTAATATGCTTAGAACACATTATGGGAAAATAAAACACAGATGAGCTTCAAAATATTCACCACTTTTTCATAATCCCTGTTAGCTTTTGTTACATATTTTGTCAGAATGGATATATACATTTTTATATAACTTTAAAAATGTTATATGTATATTTTAAAAAGTTACAATATATGTTTGGGTATATATAGTGCTCATATATAAAATATGTAATATTCATATATATATGTATTTTCACATGCTTCAGAGTTTCTTCAATTAGAATAGAGGTTAGAGGAGTTTCTCATCCTGCTGATCTGCTGGATCCCTTTGGGCTTACAAGAAAGGAAAAGAACAATGTTACAATGATGGATACCGTAGGAGGTTCAGGGTGGGTTTTTGTGACTCCCTACCCCCTTCCCCACCTGGGTTCTTGATGGCAGAGCGTTGAGTGGAATTTTTTATTGTGCCAGGGCTACATTTAAGTCTGAGAGCCAGGCGACAATCACATATGGCCCAAATTACTCTTGAAAATGGTTCAGGAATTTGCCTTTCTGCAGACTGACATAGAGAGCTTTCCTCCATCAATGGAGCACATCGTGTTTCTCTGGTGATAACACCAAAGGAAGTAATAGTTTATGTTTAGGGGCCATTTTTATGAAAGATAAATATCTCTGTGCAGTGGAATCACACAATGAAGTGTGATGTCTTCATTGCCAGGTACCTTCTTTGCGTAGGGATTGAGACAATTCCCTTCTCCCGCTCATGCAGCCACTGGCTCAAGGAGGGATTCTCCTGGTTTATTTGGACTGCTATTGTTCATATTTGCAAAACATTTATCTGACAAAGGACTCATTTCCAGAATATATAAAGAATGCCTACAAATCTGTAAGAAAAAGGCAATCTAATAATGGAGTGGCCAATATTTAAACAGACGTTTTACAAAAGAAGATATACAAATGGCCAATAAGCCCATGAAAAGATACTCAAAATCATTAGGCATCAGGGAAATGAAAATTAAATTCACAATGGGATGCCATTACATACCACCAGAATGATTAATGTAAAAAAGACTGACCATAGAGAGGATATGGAGCAACTGGAATGCTAATATATTGCCGATGGAAATGTAACATGGACAACCACTTTGGAAAAATAGTTGCAGAGTTACTGACAAGAATAGAAATATGTATACACAAAGACTTCCCTAATGTTTGTAGTGGTTATATTTATAATATCCCATAACTGGAAATAACCCAAATGGATTGTTCGTTTTTATTTATAATATCTCATAACTGGAAACAACACATGAATGTATAAATTGAGTTACATCCATATGGTATGATAACAGTAAACAACAATAACAATACACTGAAACATACAACATGAATTAATCTCAAAAAACATCATGTTAAGCAAAAGAAGCCAGATACAAAGGTGTACATACTGAATGATTCCATTTATGTGAATATTTGAAAATCTCCCAAGTGCCCATCAACAAATGATTGGATTAGGAAGATATGATATATATCAATGGATTATTACTCAGCCATGAAAAAGAACGAAATACTGCCATTTGCAGCAACATGGGTGGACCTAGAGAATATCATGCTTAGCAAAATAAGTCAGACAGAGAAAAACAAATATATGATATCACTTACATGTGGAATCGAAAAATTAATACAAATGGATGTACATACTAAACAGAAACAGACTCACAGACATAGAAAACAAACTTGTGATTACCCAAGGGGAGAGGGAAGGGGGGAAGAACAAATTAGGGGTATGGGATTAACAGATACAAACTACCGTACTTAAAATAGATAAGCAACAAGGATTTACTGTGTAGCACATGGAATTATACCCATTATCTTGTAACAACCTGTAACAGAATTTAATCTGCAAAAATACTGAATCACTATGTTGTACACATGAAACTAACACAATATTGTAATCAATTATACTTCAATTAAAAAAGAATCCTGCTTGAAGGGTCAGATAGACAAAGGAAAAAAAAAGAAGGCAAAATTAATTTGATTTAAAAAGTAAGAAAATATCAGTAAGTTGAATAAAAAAACAAAACCCCCCTTGTCTCCTTCTCTCTCTCTGAGCACGTGTAGTTGAATTTGGGTAAGTTATGTTGTTTATGATGCAGCTCCATTTGTCTCAAAAGAATAGACGATCCTGGGAGAGAGGACTTTGTTAATGGCTAGATTCTCAAAGGGGAGATACTGCCCTCTAGGGGTTACTTTGGGAATTTGCCGGGGGCATTTTTTGATCATCCAAATTAATGGACCCACTACTGGAATTTGTAGATTGGGGACCCGGGAAGCCAAACGGCATGCAACATGTGTGACTGTCCTGGAAAATGAAGTATTGATCCATTTCCTCCCCAAAATTCAAATGTCCTGTTAGATATTTATGTAGGTGAGAGCCCAATTGTAATTCTCTGAGCCCAGAATCTAAGGCTGTTTTGCAAGTATTTTTTGCACATTGAATTTTCCTGGAATGAAATTACGGTGTAAATCAAGGAATAATTATATTTTGTTTTGGTTAGAACTTTACCGTTTTGGAAAACTGTTCACCGTTTTGGAAAGTCAGGACACATAGCAAGCACTTTAGGTTGTATTTGAATTTGCACACGTAACACACCCATTGGGGCCTGCATTTGTAGCTGTTGCGCTCACGCTATGCACAAGATCTGACTACTTCATTACATTTTTAAGTGTATGTACACAATGAAATACATATTATTATAAAATAGGTTCTTTTCTCTCCTTTTATATTATAGTTTTTCTTGAAATTTTGTGAGTAGATAGGTTACAATATTTATGAATTTTATTTTTTAGGACAGAAAATATTTATTATAAAAAGGAGCACTGGGTTGAATAGGAGTGAATGCCAAGCTCTTACTTAGTGGGATTTCATGAGGGGGATGAAGAGAGGCGCCATCCCCTTCCTCAGAACTCCATCAAGAATCCCATGTTTCATTGATGTTCATTTCTCTCTAAGCATAAGGACTCACTGTTTCATGGGGAGAGGAGCAGACATACGTATTCCTCCCTATAGAAGTCATTGCAAGGATACAGGGAGATGTGAAGATATGGGACACTGTGCATGTGCCATCCATTTATACTCTTCTCTGCTCACAGCCTTGGCTGAAGTGACAGTCACATGTATAACACAAGGTCCCCTTCCCCTTGTCCCAGACACAGTTGATTGGACATGAGATGTGCAAGCCAAGCTAATCCCATAGGCTGGGCAGTGACCTATGAGATGGGTTCGTACAAAATGATTAACTGGATCAATCAGATTCTCTGTTACAAGAATTTTAATTGGGAAATACAGAGAATAAAGCAGTTTATAAATGGAGTTGAAGCTGAAAAGATGCCTTGGGAAAAGTCAAGACTGAAGAGTAGGGTGGGTAGTGGGAGGAGGGATGGGGTAAAGCATAATATGAGGAAGCAGAAACTGTGAGTAAATACAAGTGATTGGAGGGAAGGCAGACAGTTCTCTACTTTAAAACATAAATTTGTTCCTGAACTTGTCTTTTAAATCCAAATATCAAAGTATTGTGTGATCTACCACACTGCCTGCCTCTCAGATCTCATCTTGTATCTCTCTTCCCTTGTACACCTTTAGCCACACAGCCATTCTTTCAGTTTCTGGAACAAGCCACCCTTCCCTCAATGGCCTGAGCACATGCTGCCCTACCTGAAATACTCTTCTGCAAATCCCCTCCCAACTCTTTGCAAGCACAATTTCTCATCCTACAGATCACAGGTGAAACGCCACTTCCTCAGAGAGGGTTACACTCGTTACTCATGGAGATCCACCTCCCTCACGACCTCCCTCCTTTATTCTCGATCACTACACTCTTCATAGCCTTTACCACCATATGTAATTTGAATTTATATATTGTCTCATGTCTTTTTCTCCCACAGGTTGTAGACTCCGTGATGGCAAAGACCATGTTTGTCTTATTTACCAACATGGTGCCTGGCAAATAGTAGGTGATCAATAAATATTTGTTATATGACTAAATGAACAAATGAGTATATGTTTTATGGAGATTATGGTTCAGTAGGTCTAAGACATGGTTAAAAAAATCCTTAGTTTCCCAGCATTTTAGATGCAATTTTCAATGATATATTTCCAGCATTATGTACATGTTCATTAATTTTGCTTCACTTTTTCCTAATTTGAACCCACAGTCCAATGAACAGCTGGTTGAGGCTAAGGATCCCCTGAGTTTGGCATGCCTAATGATTTCCATTGTCCCAGTTGTATTAAGCTTATGATTCCAATCTTTCATATCACTAGTATTAGCACTCTATTTTTTCTGTTTTCCATTAATTCAACCAATATTTATCGAATACCTACTATGTGCCAGGCATTATTCTAGCTACTGAGGATTCAGCAGTGGACAAAACAGACAAATTTCTGCTCTTACGGGAAAAATCCCTTACTGATTTGCCTCAATAGAGAATCATGGCTTCTCCCTTAAATTCACAGACCAAGAGGCCCTTGACTGAAGTGGAGACTGGTCCCTTAGAGGAAGGAAGGACTCTGTAACAATGCTACAAGTATATACTGGAAATGTTCCTTCAGGCTATAGCACCTGTGGCCATTTACCAGGGTGATTTTATACTCGGGAAAGGCAATGCTGTTTCTGAGTTGACACTAATAACTAAGGACCCAAAATGCCATGTGTCAAAATTGGAAGGTGTATGGAGGTCAGATGATACATACATTTTTGGATCAAGAATATCTCAATATTGAACCATTGAATCCCCCTGAACCCTTCGGTGAGTACACTCCATTTCTGAATGTATAATTAGAATAGACATATATTGTAGTTGGCAGAATTTCACATTGGCTCCCTGACCTACGGAGTGAGGGCTACTATTGTAGAAATGGACAAGTGGAAGCCACTGAAACTTTCCCTACATACTATAGTAGAGAACCAACAGCAATATTGTTTCCCTGGGGAATTGCAGAGATTAGAGCCACCATCAAACACTTGAAGATGCAAGGGTATTGATTCTTATCACATTCACATTTTATTTTTCCCATTTGCCCTGTGCAGAAGGTAGATGGAGCTCAGAAAATGACTGTGAAACATTTCTATATATCTATCTATATCTAGATATCTAGATCTATCTATCTATCTATCTATCATCTATCTGTCTGTCATCTGTCTATCTATCTAAACAAAAAACGATTGATTTGCAACATAGCCCAGTCCTCATCAATTCAATGCAGCATAGGAGTAGAAAAGGGTCACACTGCAAGGATTATAGTTAACTAATTCAGATGGCAACTCTGCAGAGACAGAAGTGGTAAATACCTGGACTTCACTCTCTCCTCCAAAAATCTTGCTGAGATCACCCCACTCCTTAAACCAAACGGGAGGCCAGAGGCAGGAGATCCTATTGATGCAGTCCTTCCAGGGGGTCAGACAGCTGGGTGGAGAAAGGTGGGGAATAGTACTGGAAGACCTGGAGGGCAGAGGGAAGGGTCTCCCGGCCTTAGGAGTTGTGGCCCCTTCCTGTAGTTACTAACACCTGGATAACTTCAACTTCATTTTTGGCTTCAAGTGTTCCAACAAATGTGTGACCAATTTCCTGTATTAAATCCCTTTTTTGGAAATACCTACTCTGTTTTTTGTTTTCCTGACTGTACCCTATCTTTAGGTAAAATAAAATATTTATTTTAATGTTCAGGTCTTTGGCAGATAGCCATAACGTATATTCAGTGTACCTTTATCACATTCTCATGGGGGGCAATAAATACAATAAAGAAAAAAATATGGTAGATACTGACACATACTGTGGAGAAATTCAAGCCCAAAAGAAGCAAGGGAGAGCAGTTTTTGAAGAAAAATTTAAAATAAGGTATTTAGGAGAAGGCTGCAGTGAGAAGGTGATATTTGAACAGAGACCCAAAAGATGTTAGAAAGAGTCATTCAGGGGATTGGGGATGAGAGTGCCAGTGAGACGGAACAGCAACTGCAAAGGCTGTGAGTTGGTGAAATGGAGCAGGACCCTATGGTCCTTGCCCCCCATGTCCTCAGCCTGTCTTTTGTCTGTGGAAAAACTTTAGCCAAAGGATAAGCTTAATCAGAGAAGTGAGAAAATGCAGAAACAAAGGAAAACAGTCCAACAAGACTAAATAATAATAGTTTCATCATTAAGTATAGTCAAGGACCTTTAGTTCCTCCTCAAGGGCTATAGATAATATTCTGAGCCATATCCTGTGAGTTATCTTGAAAATACTGAAACCCCCCAGTTGCCAGCATCCAAAATAAAATAAACTTTCCTTTCCACCAAGCTTGCTCTTTATTAGCTTTATTGGCTTTTGAGCGGCGAGCAGCCGGACCCCACTTATGGTTACATTTGGACGATGCCTGGTGCGTCTGAGGAATAGCAAAGAGGCCAGGATGGCTTGAGTGGAGTGAACCAGTGGAAGAGTAATCGAAGATGAGGTCAGAGAAATAATGGAGTCCAGGCTGCGGGGGTGCCTTGTAGGCTATTGTAAGTGCTCTGGCTATACTCTGTGTGAGATGAGAAATCACAGGAGGGTTTTGAGGAGAGGAGAGCCAGAATCACTCTGGTTACTCTATTGAGAATAGACTGAAAGTGGATAAAGGCAGAAGGAGGGAAATCAGTTGGAGGCCAATGTAACAATCTGGGTCAGAAATGATGGTGGTTTGGACCAGGATAGTAGCAATGGAAGTGGTGAGAAATGGTTGAAGACTGGATGTGCAGTAAACTGCTATAATGTGACAAGTGGGGTTCCACAAATGTCAGCAGGTAAAATATGGGTCTCATCATTGAAATGAGTGAGGAGTGTCTGTGCAGCTAGCAGGCTGGAGTTCTCGTCCTGTGTGTGAGGTCCAAATTTGTCTTTGTGATAGCTGGCATATCAAGCCATCATGAGGCGGTGTGGCTTCAGTTTAAATATTGATGGTGAGGATCCTGAGTGAGGGCAGCGGGGGAGTGGGGGGAGTGGAAGGACTGGGTGAACCTTCCAGGATATCAGCAGTGATTCCAGGAGTCTTCCAGTTAGATGGCGCCCAATTACCAAATGGGCAATAGCTATCAGAGAAGATTGGGCTGAAGGAACACCGAAGATTTGGGGATGATCTGTTGCCTGAAATGTGTTGTCTGCCATTTGTATCTATATTTGCAAAATAATTTTTAACTTGGGAAGTCCTCCAAGATCTAGCCCTTGTCCACCTCTTTGGTTTCATCACATACGATTCAGTTACTCTATCTCTTTTTTAAAATATCTATTTTCCTTTAGCCTTTTTTTTTTCTCCTAAAAAGCATTGTTTGTTTATTTCTTTATTTACTTTATTGAGGTATAATTGACATATAATAAACTGTACTAATTTAAAGTGTGCAATTTGATGTTTTATCATACATGTGCACCCATATGAAACTATCACCAAAATCAAGATAATGGACATATCCAACATCCCCAAAAGTTTCCTTGTGCATCTTTGTATCTTTGTAATCCCTTCTTAATACCACTCCCTGTTTCTCCTCCTCTTGCCCTGTTCTAGTACTGATGTACTCTTACTACATATTAAGTTTCTAGAGTTTTTTACAAAAGGAATAATACAATATATATTCATTTTTGTCTGTTTTCTTTCACTTGGCATAATTATTTGGAGAATCATCCATAATCATTCATGTTTTTCAGAGTTTCAATAGTTAATTGCTTTTATTGCTGAGTAGTATTCCACTATATGGATACACCACAATTTGTTTATCCATTCACTTGTCAATGGACGTTTGGATTTTTTCCAGTTTTAGGCTACCACAAATAAAGCTGCTGTGAACATTTACTTATAAGTCCTCGGGTAGACATGTTTTCATTTCTTCTAGGTAAATACCTAGGTGTGGAGTGGTTGGATCCTGTGGTGCATTAAACTTTTTAAGAAACTGCCTAATTATTTCCAAAGGGGTTGTATTACCATTTTACATTCCCACCAGCAGTGTACAATAGCTTCAGCTGCCAACCCTTGTTCCTCATCAGCAATCATTATGGTCAATCGTTTTAATTTTAGACACTCTGATATGTGTGTAGCAGTATTTTATTGTGATTTTAATGTGCATTTCTCTAATATCTATCCTTTTTTTGTGCTTATTTGTTACATGTGTAAATTTTTTGGTGAAGTGTCAGTTCAAATCTTTTGCTCATTTTGTTATCAGATTGTTTTGTTTCTTTTTATTGAGTTTTGAGAGTTCTTTACGTATTCTGAAAAAATATTTTATAGGATATGTAATTTTCAAATATTTTATTTTCTAGGATTTTTAGCTGATTTAGTTTTTGCATTTTTTTCTGTTCATAAGTTTTATCTCCATTTAAAATGCTTGATTTTATTATATATTGAGAAAGCAAAATAATATTTTAAAAATATATAAAAGTATAAAAAGCAATAAGACAACAAACATCTCTATAACTACCATCCAGATAAAAAAATAGAATATTAGCATTACCTTTTGCAATTCCTATATTCTTAGAGTTAACCATTATCCTATATTTGTGCTTTATTTATATTTTTGTCATCTACGTCTATGTCCCTAACAAAATATTTTTTTATATGTGCACAATTTTGAACAGATTCTGGAAAAAATTTTGTTAGTTTTTTGACTGGAATTTCAATGAATCTAGGAAACAATTAGTGTAGAATTGACATCTTTAAGATACTGAGTTATCTAAGTTGTGAAATATTATGTCTCTATTAATTTAGGCTTTTTATAGTGTCTTTCAATAAGGGCTTCTAATTTTCTCCATTAAATTCCTGAACATATTTTGTTTGAAACATTCACAGTTATCAGGAAGTACTTTTTCTTTTGGTTGTTAACAGTTTGATTATGCTATGCTATTTTGATTTTCTTTGTGTCTATCCTGCTTGGAGTTCCCTAAGTTTCTTGAGCCTGTGGATTAATGTCTTTCAACAATTTTGGAAAATTTTCAGCCATTATCTTTCAAAAATATTTCTTCCCCATTCTCTCTTTCTTTTTGTTCTGAGACTCCAACTACATATATGTTAGACCATTTGATATCGTCCCATAAGTTTCTCATGCTCTGTTCTAGTCTGCATTTCTTTTTTCTCTCTGTGCTTTGACTGTATTTCCTATTGATCTGTCTTTGACTTACTGACTCTTTCTTCTACTATGCTCAGTCTGCTGTTAAGCGTAACCAATAAATCCTTAATTTTAGATTTTGTATTTTTCAGTTTAGAATGCCCAGTTTACTCTTAGAGATTCCGTTTGTGACAGACTGATACACCGATGATCCCCAGTGAATCATGCCTGCGGTATTCATGTTCCTGTGCAGTTTTTTTTCCATATTGACCCTGGGTCACATGACTTACTTTGGCCAATAGGACTTAAGAAAACATAATAACAGAAGTTTGATAAATGATGCATATTGGGGCTTACCCTCTTAGACCTAGCCATCATGTTAGAAGCCAAGGTTAACTTCCTTGAAATGGGGAGGCCATATGGAGAGAGATGTAGTTACATCAGTGACCCCAGATGAGAATATCAGAAGAACCACTTAATTAACACACATAATTCTGAGAAATAATGAATAGTTGTTATTTTAATCCACTGAGTTTTAGAGTGCTTTGTAATGCACTGATAGAAAACTGATACACTATTTTTCTGTGTATTGGTTTAAATTATCCTTTCAGTCAATCTTTTCCTCTAATTTCCTTGACATATTTATAATAGTTATTTAAAGGTTGTCTGTTGCTTCTACAACTAAAGATATAAAGAAGGAACCACAATGAGATGGGTAGGAGGTGTGGAGTCATGGTAGAGTCAAGACCCATATCCCCCGGGCTGGGTGATCCACCAATAGGAGGGTAATTACAATTGCAAGGTTCTCCACAAGGAGCAAGGGATCTGAGTCTCACATCAGGTTCCCCAGCCCAGCAGTTCTGCATCAGGAACATGAGCCCCCAGAATGTTTGGCTTTGAAGGCCAGTGGGGCTTACTTTTGGGACAGCCAGAGCACTGTGGGAAATAGAGACTCCAGTTTTAAAGTGTACACACAAAATCTCACACACTCTGGGACCTGTGGCAGAAGCAGTAATTTGAAAGGAGACTGGGTCAGACCCACCCGCTGATCTTAGAGAGCCTCCTGGACCTCACCCTGGGACACAGACACTGGTGGCAGCCATTTTTGTGAGTTAATCCTAGCATGTGGACACTGGTGCTGGCAAGTATCATTTTGGAATCCTCTTTCTAGCTCATTAGTTCTGGGAGACCTGGTTCCACCCACTAGCCTTTTGGCACTAGTACTGGGACACCTCAGGTCACGCAACTAGCTGGGCAGGGACACAGCCCCACCCCAGGAGGCCTAACTGCCCTAAGACTCCCTGAGCCCACAGCTGCCTTGGGACATGGCTCTGTCCACCAGAGGGCCCTGGACCCAACCCTGCACACCAGTGCACTAGCACTAACCCTGGGACCCCAAGAGCCCTGAAGCCAGAGACCCTGGGATCCTGCTCTACTCACCAGTGGGTGGGCACTAACCCTAGGACCCCAGCCCTGGGACTCCCAGATCCTGTAGACAACAAAATGTTTTTATTTTTTGTTGTGTTTCCACATAGGTAAAAGGAAAATTTTGGAATTTCAAAGCAGTGATTTATTAGATGATAACGAGGTTCCAGAGATTAATAATATAGCTAAAGATAGCTAATAAGAGTACCATAGAATTACTGAGAACAACCTGAGTTAATCTCTGAAAATGAACACATTTATACCTTAAGGTTCTATCTTAAAAAATTCTAAAAATGTAAGGATCCATAAGCACACCTTTCATTAGCTGCCAGAATGATGATATTATTGTGTGTCGTGTAGATTCCAGAAAATTTCACACTTGTGAGAAAGTGAGATAAAATGGCAAATAATGTCTTATTATTATAAAGAAAATAGTTTTGACTTAACGGATCATCTGTAAGAGGACTTCCTGAGAACCGCTGGATAGACTAACAGGCAAACACAGGGGTCAGCCAGAAGTGTTTATTGACAGAGTTTGAGAATCCACTGTGGTCAGACTCAGCGTAGCTTCACCTGCCTTTTGATGACTTTAGGTTTCAAAGAACTTAAACTTTCCATGGAAGGTTTTTTGGCTGGTACTTGGGCTTCACACAGCACATTTTATTATTTGTGCAGTAAATATA
This sequence comes from Eubalaena glacialis, assembly GCF_028564815.1. Classification (NCBI taxonomy): domain Eukaryota; kingdom Metazoa; phylum Chordata; class Mammalia; order Artiodactyla; family Balaenidae; genus Eubalaena; species Eubalaena glacialis. The sequence continues at coordinate 27,936,664 of NC_083728.1, forward strand.
GACCCTTTCCTTCTTGAAACAGTTCTGGCGGCATTTGCCATGAAGATTCCAGCATTTTAGGGCGCTACCTGAAAAGAAAGAAGAACAGAGACAGTGTCAGTCCTAAGAAGAGGTAGATTCTGGATTTGAATTGTCTGTAAAAGGATTAAAACAGATGTGATAGAGGGTGCTCAGTTTCCTTTGACTCTGACTCTGGTCCGCTCTTTTTTTCCCTTCTTCTCCCTTTCGAAAAATTGTGGTAAAATACAAATAACATAAAGTTTATCAGTTTAAGTATTTTAAAGTGTACAGTCCAGGGGCATTAATTACACTCACAGTGTTGTGCAACCATCATCACCGTCTAGTTCCAGAACTTTTTAATCATCCCAAACAGAAACCCTGCACCCATTAAGCATTTTCATTTCTCCTCTCCTCATCCCTGAGCAACCACCAATATGCCCTCCTCGCTACAGACTTGCCTAATCTAGATATTTTATGCCAATGGAATCATATAATGTGCAGCATTTTGTGCCTGGCTTCTTTTTACTTAGCATAATATTTTCAGCATTCATCTGTATTGTTTTTTTAAATTAAAAAAATTGAAGTATAGTTGATTTACAATATTGCGTTAGTTTCAGGTGTACAGCACAGTGCTATAATATATATTCTTTTCAGATTCTTTTCCCTTATAGGTTATTACAAAATATTGAGTATAGTTCCCTGTGCTATACAGTAGGTCCTTGTTGTTTATCTATTTTATATATAGTAGAGTATATATGTTATTCCCAACCTCCTAATTTATCTCTCCTCAACTCCCCTTTCCCCTTTGGTAACCATAAGTTTGTTTTGGAAGTCTGTGAGTCTGTTTCTGTTTTGTAAATAAGTTCATTTGTATCATATTTTAGATTCCACGTATAAGTGATATTATATGATATTTGTCTTTCCCTATATGGCTTCACTTAGTATGATAATCTCCAGGTCCATCCATGTTGCTGCAAATGGAATTATTTCATTCTTTTTTATGGCTTAGTAATATTTCATTGTGTATATATATAGATATACACACACACACTATACATATCTATATATTTGGCTAAAATTCCATCAATTTCTTCATATCCTTATTTTTGTTTTGTTTTGTCTTTGCCAAGGCCTATCATCAAGAAGGTGGCTGTACTTATGTTTTTTTAAATTGCAGTAAAATACACATGACATAAAATTTATGTTAACTATCTTAAAGTGTACAGTTCCATGGTATTAAATATGTTCATATTGTTGTGCAACCATCACCACCATCCATTCCCATAACTCTTTTCATCTTGTAAAACTGAAACTCTATTCCCATTAAGCAATAACTCCCCATTCTCCCCTCCTCCTAGCCCCTGGCAACAACCATCCATATTGTTTTTGATACCTTTCCTGCCCCAGAATCCTGACTAACTGACAAACTCAAGACTTGCAAAAACAGCTCTCAAAAGAACTGCTCTGACAGCTTTGGGGATGGGATTGCACCAATGGCCTCAACCAAGAGGCACAAAAATCTGGAACAGTTTCTAATTATTCCAAACACAAGTTTTGCAGCAGTTAAAGATGAAATCTGCTACTTGACCCAAACAAGAACATGCACCCCTCTCTTCTCTTTATTCTATAAAAACTCCAAGCCTGCCCTGACTTGGGTCTTCAGCTGCTCCCTGATGTCCATCAGCTGAATAAAGTCTGTAACCTCTATTTGTGTCAGTGAAACTACTTTCTTTAGGCAGTTTGGTGCTGTGACTATTCTTTATTTCATTAATTTTTTATTTATTATTTCCTTCTTTCTGTTGTAGGTTTAGACCAAGTTTATTTTGTGATTAGGAATAAGTTTTCTTTGAGATTATTTTTTGACCAGTATGGGGGAGACTAGGGAAAATTCGTGTTTTAGAGGAAAACTTGGCTCAAATAGGGAAATTTTGCTCCCCAAGGGATGTTTGTCAATGAAATGTCTGGAGACGTTTTTAGTTGTCACAACTGGTGTGGGGTTCTACTGGCAATTAGTGAGGCCAAAGATTCTGCTAAATATCTTACAATGCACAGGACAGCCACAATAAAGAACTGTCTAGCCCCAAATGCCAACAGTGCCAAAATGTCAATAGTTGCCAATAGTGTCAGAAGTCCCTGGTCTAGACAGATCACAGACTTCAGAGTTATCTGATTCTGATTATGTGGGAGTTTTACATCTCTATGAGCTCTTGATTAATGATAGTAATGCAAAAATAATTATTTCCTATATATTCAAGTAAATTCTGTTCCACAGGGGTTCAATTGACTCCCTCCCTTCCCCTGCCCCATGGGGGAAAAAAGAACCAGTTTCTGTCTTGTAAATTCATTTCAAGATTCCCTTACTCCATTAATACCTTTGTGCTTTTTAAAATTTTTCTAAAAAATATTTTATTAGAGTATAGTTGAGTTACAGTGTTGTGTTAGTTTCAGGTGTACAGTAAAGTGATTCAGTTATACCTACACATATATTCATTCTTTTTCAGATTCTTTTCTCATATAGGTTATCATAGAATACTGAGTAGAGTTCCCTGTGCTATACAGTAGGTCCTTGTTGGTTATCTATCATATATAGTAGTGTGCGTATACCTTTATGCTTTAAACCAGTTACAAAATCTGCCTTGTTCTCTCATTATGAGTTAAATAAAATCTTTAACATGTGTTCATTTTTATATCTGTATGAGAATCATTAGTTTACTTTAAAAAATTGTCTTTTACAACTTCTCTGGAACCTTGAGCAAACTGCCATCACAAGCACCAGATCCTGAAAAAATAAACTGAGAGAAATCTGGGGTTTTACTTCAGTCAGATGGATTATGGAGACACTAAGATGGCTATGGGGTATTTCTCAACTGCCTGAAATGAAGCTTGGTAAAAAATTTGACCCATCACAGTCTTTAAGTTTCTTTAAAACTTAAAAGCTATTCTAAGACAATATTGGTATGGAAGTTTTAATTTGATAGTGAGGATTGCTCCAGGAACTGTCCCACCTATTGAAACCCCCAAAGCCTGGATTTGAAATCTGGCTCCACCACATGTAAACTGGGAGATCTTGAGCAAGTTACTTCCCTTCACAGAGCTTCATTTTTCTCTTTTGAAAACAAAAGACATAATAGCACCTATTTTAGAGAGTTGTATGTAGTAAATAACATAAAATCCACTAGCATTAAAAATTTCAGAAGTGCAGTGACAGACATAATTAGGAATTAAAGAAAATTCTTTTCAGAAAAAAGTCTAACCTGAAAGGGATACAAAAGCAAATAATCTCAATGGATAATATTTTAAGAGAAATAGAAGAGAAAAAATGTAAAAATTAAAAAAAAGAAATGGGATTTCTTCTTCAGGCTGAGATGGAGTGACAGGAGCCATATTGATTTTCCTGCTTTAAACAACAAGATAATTGGACAAAATGTATATGAAACAATGATTTTCAAACATGATCCTGGAGAGAAGGGAAACAAACAAGATGAGCCCTCTAGTTGCACCAGTTTACGGACTAGAAGCAGTTTCTGGGCTGTAGTGCAGGAAGAGGAATCCAAACAAAGCCTGGTGATCTTACTGAATGGAGGATGTAGAAATTGAGGTTCAAGGAGTTCAAGGAGGTCAAGTCAGCTAGAATCTGTGGGTCCCAGAATCAAAGAAGAGGGGGCTATACACAGACACACAGAGAGAGACACACACACAGAGGGGGCATACTACAGAGCTCTGCAGAGCACTCCTCTAGTCTTTAGGTATTATCTGTGCAAGTGTAAGAGGAAACTACCAAAGGCCTAGGAAAGAACCACCAAAAAGAAGTAGGCAAAACAATTCCCAGTGATCACACCGGGCTGGGAATATCTTGTGTCCCCACCTGCCTGAGTGGAAAGACCTTGTAAAATCTGCAGCATGGTGGGGCTAAATTAGCCCTAGATTAAAGGATGTCCCATACCCATCCTAAAAAGATTAAATGTCAGTCTTGAAAGGATTCATCTGATTCCAACTAACTTACTGCATACCAGAACAAAAACCAATACTCTTTAAAGGAAAAAAAAAATCCAGTAACCAAAAGTATAAAATCCACAGTGCAAAGAATCCAAATAATTTTCCAGGCATTAAAAAAAAAAAAAAAGCAGGAAAGTATGAACCACAACCAGGATAAAATCAATTAACAGACCCAGAAATGACAAAGATTATGGAACTAGCAGACAAGAATGATGAAACGACTATTATAAATACACTCCATAAGCTCAAGAAGATTGAGGAAAACATGAACATTATGAGGAGAGAAATAAAGATGTAAAAAATTCACATGAAAATATTTGACAGATATATACTACTGTATGTAAACTAGATAATCAACAAGAACCTACTGTATAGCACAGGGAATTATATTCAATATCTTGTAATAATCTATAATGGAATAATCTGAAAAGTTACATACATAGTCATATATATAAAACTGAATCACTTTGCTGTACACCTGAAGCATTGCAAATCAACTATATTTCAATAAAAAATATTGGAAAAAAAAGAAGAAAAATTTTCTAGTTTATCCAATGGTAAATTTGTTCAAATGAAAGCTATAAGTAGTAAAAATCAGACAAACAAAACTGAAATAAACCCCTAAATGATTAAAAAAATTTGAGATGAAACATTAAATGAAAAACATACTTAGTGATGTTAACAATAGAGTAGACACTGCAGAAGTAAAGATAAATGAACTTGAAGACATAGCAACAGAAACTATCCAAAAGGAAGTAGAGAGAAAAAATATTGGGAAAAAAACCCCCAAAACAGAACATCAGTGACCCATGGGACAATAACAAGCAGTATAACTTACATACAATCAGATTACCAAAAGGAGAGGAAGGGGGAGGGACAGAAACTTTTTTTTTTTAATTTTTGAATTTTATTTTATTTTCTTTTTATACAGCAGCTTCTTATTAGTCATCAATTTTATACACATCAGTGTATACATGTCAATCCCAATCGCCCAATTCATCACACCACCACCCCCAGCCCCCCACCGCTTTCCCCGCTTGGTGTCCATACGTTTGTTCTCTACATCTGTGTCTCAACTTCTGCCCTGCAAACCGGTTCATCTGTACCATTTTTCTAGGTTCCACATATATGAGTTAATATACGATATTTGTTTTTCTCTTTCTGACTTACTTCACTCTGTATGACAGTCTCTAGATCCATCCACGTCTCTACAAATGACCCAATTTTGTTCCTTTTTATGGCTGAGTCATGTTCCATTGTATATATGTACCACAACTTCTTTATCCATTCGTCTGTTGATGGGCATTTAGGTTGCTTCCATGTCCTGGCTATTGTAAATAGTGCTGCAATGAACATTGGGGTGCATGTGTATTTTTGAATTATGGTTTTCTCTGGGTATATGCCCAGTAGTGGGATTGCTGGATCATATGGTAATTTTATTTTTAGTTTTTTAAGGAACCTCCATACTGTTCTCCATAGTGGCTGTATCAATTTACATTCCCACCAACAGTGCAAGAGGGTTCCCTTTTCTCCACACCCTCTCCAGCATTTGTTGTTTGTAGATTTTCTGATGACGCCCATTCTAACTGGTGTGAGGTGGTACCTCATTGTAGTTTTGATTTGCATTTCTCTAATAATTAGTGATGTTGAGCATCTTTTCATGTGCTTCTTGGCCATCTGTATGTCTTCTTTGGAGAAATGTCTATTTAGGTCTTCTGCCCATTTTTGGATTGGGTTGTTTGTTTTTTTAATAGTGAGCTGCATGAGCTGTTTATATATTTTGGAGATTAATCCTTTGTCCGTTGATTCATTTGCAAATATTTTCTCCCATTCTGAGGCAGAAACAGTTTTTAAAGAAATACTGGTTGAAAAGTTTCAAGTTTGATGAAAATTATAAACCCATAGAATCCAGAACCTCAGTGAACCCCAAGCAGAATAAAATCTAAAGAAAGCTATGCAAAGCCATAACATAATCAAATTTTTGAAAATCACATTAGAAATCTTAAAACCAGCTAGAGGAAAAGATACATTAAGAACGTGGGAAAAACGGTAAAAATAATAGAAGACTTCTTATCAGAAACCATACACGAGAAGACAGTAGAAAGATATCTTTAAAACAACAGAAGGAAAAAAGACAATCCAGAATTCTTTACACAGCAAAAATCCTCCCCAAATGGAGAAATAGACTTCTTCAGATTTTTAAAAACTAAGAAGATTTGAGGAGTAATGTCAGCAACATTACTACTCTCCTCCTACGAAAACACCAATTTGGCAACCATCCAAACATGAAGATGTAAAACTTAGAGCAACCATTAAAAAAAAAGAGGTATAGCTATTAAGGCAATACTGGATACAAACTGGAATCATAAAAAGACTCAAGTAATCTGAAAGAGGGGAAGCAAAGAAGATAAAGTGAACAAAGAAAGGATAGGCAGATGATAGAAAACAGATAAAAAGACGGTAGGTTAAATGCAACCATATTGATAATTATATTAAGCATAAATGGTCTGAACATCTGAATTAAAAGGCAGAAATTGTCAGATTGGATGAAAAAGCAAGACCTAATCACATGCTGTCTATAAGAAATTCATTCTAAATGTAGAGACATAGCTATGTTAAAAGTAAAAGGATAAAAAAAATACCATGAAATTACTAATCAAAGGAAAGCTGGAATATTATTAACATATTAGCTATGCTAATATTTAAAAAGTAGATTTCAGAACCAAATAAATTACTAAGTATAGACAGGTCATTTCATGATGACAGTCTCAATTTATCAAAAAGACATATTAATCCTAAATCAAATACACCAAAAAACAGAGCTTGAAAATACATGAAACAAAAAGCTGAAAGAACTGAAAGGAGAAATAGACAAATTCACAATTATAATTTCAGATTTCAACATTCCTCTCTCAACAATTGATAGAACAAGTTAATAGAAGATATAGAATACTGGAACTAATGAGTTTATCAAATAACTTGACTTAATAGATATTTACAGAACACTCCAAGTGCTCACAGAATATTCACCAAGATATACCATATTCTGGGTAATACAGGATCTCAATAAAAATGGAAGGATTGAAGTCTTACAAAGGTGTATGTCTGTCCACAATAGAGTTAAACTAAAAATCAATAATAGATATGCACCTGGAAAATCCCTAAATACTAGGAAATTGAACAATGTACTGGTAAATAACTAATGGGTGAAAGAGAAATCAGAAGAGAAATTCGAGAAGTTTGAATTGACTAAAATTAAAAGTACAATACATAAAAATATTTGTGGAACCAAGATAAAGCAGTAATTAGAGGGAGATTTATACTTTAAAAAGCATATTTTAGATAGAATGGTCTTAAATCAATGATCAATGCTTATATCTTAAGAAGTGAGAAAAATAAGAGCAAATTAAATCTAAAGTAAGTGGAAGAAAAAAATCATTAAGATTGGAGCAGCAGTAAATAAAATAATAAATAGAAAAATAATAGATAAATTAAAACCAAAAGCTGGTTCTTTGAAAATATTTTTAAAAATTGCTAAATTTCTAGCCAGGCAGGCTGACCAGGAAGCAAACAAAAGAGAAGACATAAATTTTTATTATCAAGAATGAAAAAGAGAGGAATTCCCTGGCGGTCCAGTGGTTAGGACTCTGCTCTTCCTCTGCTGAGGGCCCAGGTTTGATCCTGGTCAGGGAAATAAGATCCCACAAGCCCTGCAGCACAGCACCCCACGCCCCGCCCCAAGAAAAAAAAAGAAAGAGAGGAGGACCTCACTATAGATTCTATAGATATTACAATGATAATTAAAAAATTTTTATGACTATAAATTGAACAACTTACATAAAATAGACAAATTACTTGAAAAACACAAACTACTGAAGCTCATAGATGAAGAAATAGATAACTCTAAAACCTCTTAATTTTGGAAAGAAATTGAATATGTATATAAGTACCTTCCACAAAGAAAACTCTAGGCTCAGATGGCTTCACTGGGGAATTCTGCCAAGTATTTAAGAAAGAAATAATATCAATTCTTTTCAAAGTCTTCCAGCATTACCTTGACACCCAAACCAAAGACATTCCAAGAAAATAAAACTACAGACTAATATCCATTATAAACTTAGATGTAAAAATCCTTACAGACTAACATTCCACATAAACTAGATGTGAGAATCCTTAGCAAAATATAAACTGAATCCAGAAATGTATAAAAAGGATAATACATCATAACAAGTGTGAATCATTCCAAGAATGTAAAGGTCAATTCAACATTTGAAAAATCAATCAATATAATTCACCACCGCACCCCACCCAATCATATGACCATTTCAATAGATGCAGAAAAAGCATTTGACAGAATTCATCATTCATTAATGATAAAAGAAAAACTCTAAACTGACTAGGAATAGAAGAAAATTTCCTCAACCTGATTACGGACATCTGTGAAAATCCTGCAGATACTATCATACTTACTGATGAAAGACAAACAGATTTTAAAGGGAGAAGTAAAACTGTTACTGTTTAAAGACGACATGATCATCTATGTATAAAACCCCCCCAAAAGCTATGAAACCTAATAAGTGAGTTTAGCAAGGTTGCAGGATATAAGATTAATATATAAAAATCAATTGTATTTCTGGATCCTATGGTAATTCTATTTTTAGTTTTCTGAGGAACCTCCATACTGTTCTCCATAGTGGCTGCACCAACTTACATTCCCACCAACAGTGTAGGAGTGTTCCCTCTTCTCCACACCCTCTTCAGCATTTATTATTTCTAGACTTTTTAATGATGGTCATTCTGACCAGTTTGAGGTGGTACCTCGTTAGAGTTTTGATTTGCATTTCTCTAATACTTAGTGATGTTGAGCATCTTTTCATGTGCCTACTGGCCATCTCAATGTCTTCTTTGGAGAAATGTCTGTTAAGGTCTTCTGCCCATTTTTTATTGGGCATATACCTGGACAAAACTATAATTCAAAAAGATACATGCACCCCTATGTTCATAGCAGCACTATTCACAAAAGCCAAGACATGGAAACAACCTAAATGTCCATCGACAGATGAATGGATAAAGAAAATGTGGTACATATGTACAGTGGAATACTACTCAGCCATAAAAAAGAATGAAATAACACCATTTGCATCAACATGGATACAACTAGAGATTATCATACTAAGTGAAGTAAGTCAGAAAGAGAAAGACAAATATCACATGATATCACTTATATGTGGAATCTAAAATATGGCACAAATGAACCTATCTACAAAACAGAAACAGACTCATAGACATAGAGAACAGACTTGTGGTTGCCAAGGGAGGGGGTGGTGGGGGAGGGATGGACTGGGAGTGTGGGATTAGTAGATGCAAACTATTATATACAGGATGGATAAACAACAAGGTCCTACTGTATAGCACTGGGAACTATATTCAATATCCAGTGATAAACAATAATGGGAAAGAATATAAAAAAGAGAATGTCTGTATGTGTATAACTGAGTCACTTTGCTGTAGAGCAGAGATTGGCACAACATTGTAAATCAACTCTACTTCAATTAAAAAAAACTGTATTTCAATACACTAGCAACAAACAACTGAACTTTTAAAAATATCATTTACAACAGCTTAAAAATACATAACAGTGATGAATTTAACAAAATATATGTGTATTAGTTTCATATCGTATTGCTGCTGTAACAAAATTACCACAAACTTAGTGTCTTAAAACAACACAAATTTATTGTTTCACTGGGCTAAAGTCAAGGTGCCAGCAGGGCTGGTTCCCTCTGGAGACTCTTAGGGCAGAAGCTATTTTCTTCCCCTTTTCACCTTCTAATGACTACCTGTATTTCTTTGCTTGTAACCCCTTCCTTACATTACTACAACCTCTTGCTTCCATTTTCTTATCTTCTCCTCCACAATCTGATCTCCTGCTGCCCTCTTATTAGGTCTCTTGTGATTACATTGAGGCCACCCAGAAAACCCAAGATAATCTCCCTATCTCAAGACACCTGCAAAATCTCTTTTACCATGTAAGGTAACATATTCATGGGTTCTGGGGATTAGGACTTGGACATTTCTGAGGAGTCATTATTCAGCCTACTACAATATGTAAAATATAAAAACCACAAAACATTTCAGAGAAAGAAAGGAAGACATAAAGAAATGGAGAGAGATACCATGTTCATGGATTCAAAGACTTAATTTTGATAAGATCTCAATTCTCCTTAAATTGATCAATGCAGTCCCAAGAATATTTCCAGCAGGATATTTTGTAGAATTGAAAAGCTGCTTCTAAAATTTATATGAAAATGCAATTGACCTAAAACAGATAAAACAATCTGAAAAAGAACAAAGTTGGAAGACTCACAGTACCTGATTTCAAGGTTTACTGCAAAGTCATAGTAACCAAGACAATGTGGTATTGGCATAAGAATAGACATGTAGATCAGTGGAATGGCAGAGAGAGTCCATAAACTAATCCCAAAATATATGGTCAACTGATTTTCAACAAAGGTGCCAAGGTAATTCAAAGGGGGAAAAGGAAATTCTTTTCATTAAATGATGCCGCACATCCATGTGTAAATAAGTGAACCTCAACCCTTACCCCACACTGTACACAAAATGAATCATGGACCTAAAATGTAAGAGCTAAAACAATAGAACACCTGGAAGAAACCATAGGAGAAAATGTTTCTGACCCTGTGTCAAGCAAGAATTTTTTTAGATAAGATACAAAAACATGAGCCACAAAAGAAAAAATGAACACATTGGACTTCTTCAAAACTAAAAGTTCTTACCTTTCAAAAGACACTGTTAAGTAAATCAAAAGGCAATTTACAGTCTGGAAGAAAATATTTACAAAGCATACATCTTTTAAAAAATGTTTACCTAGAATATGTAGAACATACAACTCAACAAAAAACCTGATTAAAAGTGGGCACTACACCAAAGAAGACATATAAATGGCGAATAAGCACATCAAAATGTGTTTAATATGATTAGTCATTAAGTATTTTAGCCATCAGTAAAACAACAGTTAAAACTACATACCCACTAGAATGGCTAAAATTAAAAGACAGACAATACCATGCGTTGACAATGATGTGAAGCAACTGTAAATCTCTTATTGCTAATGGGAATGCAAAATAGTATAGCCACTTTGGAAAACAGTTTGCAGTTTTTTATAAAGTTTATCATAGCCTTATCATACAACCCAGCAACTCCACCCTTAGGTATTTACTCTAGAGAAGTGAAGACTGCATTGGACCATTCATAGTAGCTCTATTTATAATAGCTAAAAACTGGAAACTGCTCAAATATCTAACAGCTAGTTAATTGATAAACAAATTGTGGTGTGTATTCATACAATGGAATACTACTCAGAAACACAGGGTAACAAGGTATAGATACATGAACAACATGGATGAATTGCAAAAGCATTATGCTAAGTTAAAGAATCCAGGCACAAAAGCCTTCCTGTTGTTTAATTCTAAAAGGCCAAATTGGGGGCTTCCCTGGCGGTGCAAACTAAAGTGACACAATGTAGATTAGTCATAGCTGGTGGCTGGGGGACTGGGGAGGTGACTGCAAAGGGGCATGAGAGATCTTTTTGGGGTAATGGAAGTGTATTATACTACAACTGTGGTAGTGGTTACATGGATGTATACATTTGTTGAAACTCATGTTGTGTACTTAAAATGTGGACATTTAGGGCTTCCCTGGTGGCACAGTGGTTAAGAATCCGCCTGCCAATGCAGGGGACACAGGCTCAAGCCCTGGTCCGGGAAGATCCCACATGCCACGGAGCAACTGAGCCCGTGTGCCACAACCACCGAGCCTGCACTCTAGAGCCTGCGAGCCACAACTACTGAAGCCCGCGTGCCTAGAGCCCGTGCTCCAACAAGATAGGCCACCACAATGAGAAGCCCACGCACCACAACAGAGTGGCCCCCGCTCACCACAACTAGAAAAAGCGTGCCAAAAATAAATAAAATTTAAAAAATGTGGACATTTAATCTTATGTAAATGATAACTCAATAAAACTGGTGAAAAAGAAATGATAAGGAAAAAAATTCGATAGAAGGTGAAAAAAATCGATAGAAGGTGACAAATACTGAGGATAGGGAAAGGAGATTCAACAGAGACAAGGTGAGGCCTTGAGAAAGAAAATCAGAGCAAGATGTCAGAAAAAATACTACAAACTATAATTCAAGAAAACCTTCTTCAAATAAAAGATGACTTGAAAATGCCGAAGAAGTACACAGTATTTTTGAGAATATTGGTGCAGAAGAAAGAACATACAGAAGTAATATGGAATATTTAAGTACAAATCCTGAAGTCCTCACTTTGAGTAGGAATTATCGATATGAATTCATGAAGTATTTCATATATATTCAATGTGTTGATTTTCTCACCTGCTCTGAAAAGATGTAGAAAGAAGGGCTAATTTAGTAGCATTAATGTCTCTAGCATCTAGATCACAGTTTTTAAATACCATTTTCCTACTTAAAAAATTAGGGCTTTTTGAAGAAAAGGCTAATTCAAGGTCTGGTGCAGCAGTTGTACAAGATGAGCCCAGAATATCTTGTCACACCAGATAACCAGTTGTGTACCAGTGAAACTGCTTTTGTAAATTAATAAAAGGATGAAGTGCTAAGAAACCCTGTTTTCTCAAATCACACCTATCAGAAACTTTGTATTTGAAATCATATTGGCAAGGCTGGAATGTTACATTTTTCCCTGAGGAATCGAGTCTTTTTATACAGAAGAGCAACCTTGATTTCAGAGCCAGGGACAGAGTGTCAGAGAAAGAGTTTGGGGATATAAAATTCCACATCTCTCTTAATTTTGTACTTTCCATGGAAATGGGACCTAGAACAGATGTTAACCTCTTTACACACCATCCTGTGGCCCTTGAAGTCTATCAAACTCTGCTTCATTTACATTTTATCTAAAACTCTGCTATTCTCCTTAATCCTATAGTAACCCTGTTTGTTCCTTCATTTGGTGAGATGTTCCACAGTTCCTCTGGTGTGTATTTTCCTTTGCTTCAGTAAGTTAATATGTTTAACTTTGTCAGACTGCAGGTGTGTCCCTCGTGGTGTTTATAAGATGGACTTTATCACAAGGAAACTATCAAAGACTAACAGGGATATGTAAAATAAGGCTTAGGCTTCCACTGGCTGAGTTTCAGTAAGAATAAAGACTGCAGTGGGGACTTCCCTGGTGGCGCAGTGGTTAAGAATCTGCCTGCCAATGCAGGGGACACGGTTCGATCCCTGGTCCGGGAAGACAAATAAGCCCGTGCGCCACAACTACTGAGCCTGCACGCCACAACTACTGAAGCCCATGTGCCTAGAGCCCGTGCTCCGCAACAAGAGAAGCCACCGCAATGAGAAGCCCACGAACCACAACAGAGTGGCCCCCGCTCGCTGCAACTAGAAAAAGCCCGCGTGCAGCAACGAAGACCCAAAGCAGCCAAAAATAAAATAAAATAAATAAATTTATAAAAAAAAGACTGGGGCTTCCCTGGTGGCGCAGTGGTTGAGAATCTGCCTGCTAATGCAGGGGACGCGGGTTCGAGCCCTGGTCTGGGAAGATCCCGCACGCCGCGGAGCAGCTGGGCCCGTGAGCCACAACTGCTGAGCCTGCGCGTCTGGAGCCTGTGCTCCGCAACAAGAGAGGCCGCGATAGTGAGAGGCCCGCGCGCCGCGATGAAGAGTGGCCCCCGCTTGCCGCAACTAGAGAAAGCCCTCGCACAGAAATGAAGACCTAACACAGCCAAAAATAAATAAATAAATAAATAAATAATAAAAATAAAGGAATTCCTTTAAAAAAAAAAAAAGACTGCAATGAATGAAAAGTCATCAAATATATTTAAATCTATGAGTTTATGATGATATTAAAAACTATTTTGTCACATTTGGTGGATGACAGGAAAAGAAATCATTATCTGGCAGATTCATATGTAAAGAAAAATCACCAAGCATTTATTCTGTCTTTCTTATATGAACTGTACTGCTGAGTAACCAAATAGTAGATGGTGAGGAGTGTTTTTATTATATTAGTATTCCAGCTAACTAGTGAAAATCACATAATAGAATATCACCGTTTTGCAATAGGCAAAGAATTAATGCATCGCGGCTTTGAGCATTAATTTGTCACTAAAAGAGAGATAAGAAACATATTATTTGCCTTCTGATGAAAAAGGCAAATACCATCCCCCAACGTTTTGCCAAAAAGCGTAGAACTTGAACCTGATCAAACCTCTGGATCCAGTCACCAATTTGCAGGAAATACAGAGGTCCGAGGAACATGTTGAATTCACTTTGAATATGCAATTAGCAAAATCTGTACTGTGGGAAACTATGGGTCAAATGACCCAACAGATAAATTATAGAGACAAGAAAGGGATGAAGATATAACCAGTAAATTAAAAAACTAAAAATCTTAAGAAATGTTAGATTTTAAAAGTGGGCATGGCAAAAAATAGGGTTTCTAGGGATGCAGCCCTAGCAATGAAACTATAAAGATGTGCAAATAGTTGATCGCTATAAAAGTCAGGATAGTACTTAATTTGGGGAGAGAGACAGTTGTGATGGGGCATAGGTGGAGGGGTTTTTGAGGTGACTGTCAATGTCCTGTTTATTGACCTGGATGGTGTTACAAGGGTGTGCGCTTTATAACAGTTCATTAAGCTGCACATTTGTTTTATGTGGTTTTCAGTATCTGTAATTGTGTTTTATTTTACAGAAAAGGTAAGAAAAAAACCCCCACCATTTAACAATGAAATCTCATCTTTTAATTCAAGAGTGTCAAGATGAATTGCTGTTGAGAGTGAGAGGAAAGATGGTCTCATACATTTTGTTTCGGCCTCCCTGGAGGTTACTTAGCACATTTTCAGATTGTGCAGTCTTGACCAGCAATTTTCTTTCTAGATGTCTATCCTAGGGAAATACATGTGTAGACTGAGAAGCCTATACACTGGAGATACAATTATGAATAAGTTAGAGACAGATACCTGCCCTCAGAGAACTTCCAGTCTAGTTGGGGAAGGGAGACGAGAAACAACTATTCAAGAAATAGCTACGCAGATATTTGATTGACTAGAGTTAGGCTGAAAATTATAAAGGAAGAACTCTGGGTGCTATGAGGAGGTATAATGGAAAGGGGTGTGACATATCACACCTAAATCTAACCTCTGCTGGGCTCTTGGGCTTTATATATATGTCCCGAATTCCACAATGAACTAAAAATTTTGAAAATATTAAAGTTATACATACTTCATTCCCCTTTAATCATGAGGCCCTTTGGTTGCTGAAAAGCAGAAATGGGCAGAGTTTCTGGGCTTTGTTTGTAAACAACATTTAGAATGACAAAGTCATTGCTCAGCTTAAATGAGATGCGTTGTTTTAGTTTATAGTAAAATAATACTTCTAAGAACCGAAATTTATCTAGAAAGGTCAGGGATCTCCAAATTTCAAAGAGCTCCTTTATATATTATTAGCTGAGCCTGGTGGATTCAGATAATACCACCTCACCATAAGCCACAGGAGGCAAAGGCTTGAAGGTCCGGCCAAAGAAACTTCCATATAATATCCTTTACCATCACCACACCCAATAGGAAGTAGAGGGAAATACTCTCCCTAGGGGAGACTGGGGTGCTTAAATCCACTTCCTGCAGCCGCAGCAGGAGGAGGCCTTAGAGCTCCACCGGAGCCCACACCTTGCCTCTGCCAGCCAGGATGATGGTGGACCCACCAGCAAGCTAGAGACAGAGGCCTTCCTCCCCTCCCCCACTAAGGCCTGCTGGTCGACCTGAACACATAGGAAGTAGAGATAAGTAATGTGAGAAGGGCAGGGGCAAGAGACTCTCTTGCTACAAACACCCAGATTGGTCTGGAGAAACTGCCAGAGAAGAGGGCATTTACTTTTTGCCCTCAGACCATAGCCCAGGAAAATTGCTAACAGCATCGGCACAGCACATTATGGTGCCACCTGGAGGGGGATTTAGAAATGGCTGAGGGAAGTGGCTGAGCTTCTCCCTCTCCTCTCCTGTGGCATAAAATAGACCCAGAAGGTCCCCAAGTTCCCTTGTGTCTCTAGTGAAGATAGGAAAACCAGTGATGAGCTGCGAGCCTGAGAGACCTGTCAGGAGTAGATCCCTATGCAGAAGGCAGTGGGAGGGGCTGTGTGTGAACAGCCTAAACCTAGGGATCAGATGGAAGATTTGGCTGGGATGAAGGGCTGAGTCAGTGGGGCTCTCGACAGGACCAAGAGGTTTCATCAGTCACGGGATCACACACCATGAGGGACATCGTCCTAGAAGTCAGTGAAGGTCCAGCACTGAGCCCTACCTCCTCATGCTCCTGCCCCAGGATCTTTGCACCTCACGTTCCCTCCAGCTTGAATGTTCTTCTCCACAAATCCACATGGATCACCCCTTATTCTCCCTCAGGTCACAGTGACCCATTCCATGAGCACCCCTTTAAAACAGCAAATCCACATCCCCCTGGTACTTGCTCTCCCCTTTCCCACCTATTCTGCTCATTATACTCACCACCTGACATTTTGTATGTTTCAGTTATTTAAAAAATTTTTTCTGGGCTTCCCTGGTGGCGCAGTGGTTGAGAATCTGCCTTTCTAATGCAGGGGACACGGGTTTGAGCCCTGGTCTGGGAAGATCCCACATGCCGCGGAGCAACTAGGCCCGTGAGCCACAACTACTGAGCCTGCGCGTCTGGAGCCTGTGCTCCGCAGCAAGAGAGGCCACGATAGTGAGAGGCCCGCGCACTGCGATGAAGAGTGGCCCCCGCTTGCCGCAACTAGAGAAAGCCCTCGCACAGAAAACGAAGACCCAACACAGCCATAAATAAATAAATAAATAAATAAATAAATTAAAAAAAATTTTTTTTTTCTGTTTCTCTCAATAGAATGTAAACTCCGAGAGGCTGAAGACTTTGCTTACCTTGTTTTGTTCTGATATGTTCACTGTGCTACCTCCTGCACCTATTAGAGTGCCTAGAACATGAAATCCATTCAATCATGTTTACTGAATGAACCAATAATTAAATCATGACGTATCAAGTTACCTTCTCCTAAACCCAGGTGCTATCCTGGGAAGGAGAAGGGGAGCAGAAGGAGAAATGCTCAAAGACTGAATATTTATTCAAAAGAGACTGAATTAACTTGAAACTGTTTTAAACCAGGACTGCTTAATATTTATTTAACTGCTGAGTTTAGGCACAGTCCCTAAGTGCCCTCCACCACCCCTCCCCCCAAACTGTCCCATCAGCCGGATGGAAGTTCCTGGGAAAATTTAGATGAGTTATATAAAATGAAGAAGTTACACTTTTTTTTGCATACCAAAATTTTAGTGTGTTCAATGTTGGTCCCTCAAACTGATATTACTATACACACGCCTTTGTTGCAGCAGATGGAGAAATGAGGAAATTGCAATTCTGAGCCGCTGAGCTGCTTGCTGGAGGTCACAGAGCTAGAAAATGGTTGAGCAGTTTCTAACCTGGGTTCTAAGGCTTTCCTCTCTATCCCCAGTTGAGTGGTGTTTCAGGCATTTGCCACAGGCAGATACAAGGGCTGAGGTGAGGAAATACACACCTGCCGACCCTGTGGACAGGTGAGCTGAAAGCCTTGGCTGGGCAGAAATTTCTGCCAGGTGAGCAAGAGGGGCCAGATAGGTATGCTAGAGTTGGTGGAATGGGCAAGTTTGACCATGGCCCTCCTCTGCTTCAGCCTTCCCATGGTTCCCCCACCTGGCATTCAAGGCTCATCAAGACCCGGACCTT
This sequence comes from Eubalaena glacialis, assembly GCF_028564815.1. Classification (NCBI taxonomy): domain Eukaryota; kingdom Metazoa; phylum Chordata; class Mammalia; order Artiodactyla; family Balaenidae; genus Eubalaena; species Eubalaena glacialis. The sequence goes on from NC_083728.1 coordinate 27,954,465, forward strand.
GAGTGCTTCCTCAGCCTTACCCCTTGCCACACCCTTAACCCACCCTTCCATTCTGTGCCAGCTCCCTGAAGGCATGGTGCTCTCTCCCACATCCGGACCTTTGCATTAGAGGATTTCTGCCCAGGACACCCTTCCTACTTCCACCTCTTCTCCTTCCCCTTCTAATTTCTAACCACTTTTCAGGACTCAAGAGTATCCCTCCGGGAGGACTCTCTTGGCTCTCAGCCTGGGCTGGTCCCTCCCATGTGCACCGCAGGACCCTAGATCCCCTCTATCACAGCTCACGGCACTCTGGGTTGTAAATGCTATTTCATCCCCCCCGCCCGTGGGATTCCGTGACCAGGTCTCACTCTCCACACTCCCCACACCCCCCCCCCTCCCCTGAAGAGGTCCAGGTTACCTGGAGTGAGCTGGAACAAGAGCAGCAGTGCGGCCAGAGTCAGCAAAAGGAGCTTCATGGCTGGAAGTGGCCAAGTGAAGCTGCAAGTCCGATGCGATGGCAAAGCTAACGGGGGAGAGCTCTGGCCTCTCTGGCTCCCGTTCCCTTGGTCCAACCGGAACAGATGTCACCCGCACGTGCCCTCAGCCGCCCGTGGGTACAGCACCTGCGCCCCCTGAGCCCCACAGAGTGCAGGCACACGCCCTGAGCTGGAACGCTTTCTTTTCTTCATTTAGGTCAAGCAACAAGGTCCGACCTCCAACCAAGGGACCACAAGGGGGCGCCAAGTACACGGAGTCCGGAAGGTCCGGAAAAACTTCGCCGAGAAGATGGCACTGAAGCGCGCTTTGAGGAATAAATACCAAAACGCCAGGCAGATGAGCCTAAATGGTGTTCCAGGCAAAGGAAAGTCTGTACAAAGGCTTCTGTTGGTGTTGAATATGAGAAATATGATGTAACTGGGGCTAAAATCGGCAGGAGAATAGTAGGAAGAGATGAAGCTCCCCTGACCAGCCTGGCTGTGCCGTCTCAGAAGTACTAGCAGCCACAGCCCGCTGTCATCTGAGGGCTACCCATGGGGTCAGGTCTTCTGGGCGCCAGGCTGTGCCCCTTCCTCGGAGGTCCAAGAACCAGCTGTTGGGGGGTCCCTTCTCTGAACTCTTAAGTTTTGAAAATCCGTTCTCTTCCCTCAATTCCTGCAGCCTGAGGGTGCTAGCTGCATTCTGTGGTTACTAATATCTGTTTCCTCAGGGTCCTCTTTTTGCTGTTTCTGCCTTCCGACAACAGTGTAACTAATTCCCTATATTAAATATCCTATGTGGCTTCCGTTTCCTGATTGGACCCTATTTGATACAAAGGTCAAGGGTATAAAAGCATATATAGGGCTTACAAAATAACACTGAAAACCATTTCTGTAAGGGCAGAAAACAGATTGAGGAGGTTGAAGACTGAAAGGTAAGTGAAAGAGAGAAGTGTAAACAACTCTTTCTAAAAGCTTTACCATGAAGAGGAGACAGTAGCTAGGAAGGGACTCAGTGCCTAAGGCCTAGAAATCCATGACTGTTGTTCATTTCCGTTAAGGAGGCTCATTTTTTCAAACATATGTTAATTAAGGCTCAATCAGGGAAGCAGCAGAACTGCTACCAGCATTATGGAATAAGGAATTTATTATAAGGATGAGATTCTATTCAATTGTGGGAGGAGCTGGGAAAGTAAAGATCTTTCTGGGTGGTAGTGGGGTCACTGAAGGAGCTGGTGTAGAAGTCCGTGAAAGGTTGTTTGCTCTTCAAAACTACTGCCTGTTTGAGTTCATAAAAAAGTGTTTAGTGGAGGGTCTGGGCCCTGGTCGCTTGGTCAACAGGGCTGACAGTTGGGAAGGAGAGCAGACACACAGCAGAGAACAGCAAGGATAGACTGAAACCCGCAGACACCCCTCACCACCTCTAACCAATGACAACCTTCAGAGCACAAGGATGCTGCTTCATGTCCGCCTCCCCAATCTCTTGCAAAAAAAAAAAAAGAAAAAGAAAAAGAAAAAAAAAAAGAAAAAGAAAAGAGTTTGTGGCAAAGCTTAACTCAATTCCATACAGGGAAAGGAATTGTAAAATGTAATTTCATCCTAGCTTGGGCTGTCTGAGTACCCGTCAGGCTGTGCTACAAAAACATTACCAAATGCATATGTTCAAACTCATTGAATTGTATATATTCAATATTTGCAGTTTTTTGTCTACTCAACAAAGCTGTAAAAATATTGCAAAATGCAATTTTCTATTCTGGTGGCTAGGGAATGGGGCAGAAATGTATCTGTTGGATTCTTTCCTCCCTGAGAGAAGAGACTCTACTGTCTAAAATGTCTGGATAGGGGACTTTCCTGGTGGTCCAGTGGGTAAGACTCCATGATCCCAGTGCAGGGGCCCCAGGTTTGATCCCTGGTCGGGGAACTAGATCCCACATGCTGCAACTATGAGCCCGCATACCACAGCTAAAAGATGCCACATACCTCAACGAAGACCCGGTGAAGCCAAAGTAAATAAATAAATAAAATAAACATAAAAAAAAATGCCTGGATATATATAGGATTTTGGTGTGGAGGGTGGGGGAGGCAGAGCTGAAAATATACAGTCCTGACTCTGTGACTAACTTTCTGTGTCATCTTGGGAGAATCACTTTTTTTTCCCTGGGCCTCAGTCTCTTCAATCAGGTATTTGGGGCAGATTGGCAGTAGGGAATCATCATGTATACTTCTCTAGATCCTGAAATGACATAAAAAGTAAGAGAACGCAGGAATCTATGTTTTAAACACCCAAACAGGGCAAGGTAATTGGGTTTGCACCTGAGGGTAGTCTGGGTTGCCTTCATCAGTCTCCATGTCTCTGAAACTGTTAGGTCAGAGGTCTTTTCCCTTGACCCCAACTCCCAAATACACTATGTGGCTCTTGCAAAAACCACAGTCTGCCTCTGGGCCTGCTTCTTGCATAGTCAATGTACTACTTTAGCTCTGGTTTTGAAGCCTTTGTTAGCCTCCTGAGGACCCCAAAATAGGTGTAACCACAATGAGCATCTTAGCCACAGAGGACAAGGGAGGAGGGGAAGGCTCTACCACGTGTGTTCCCCTAGGCACACCTCCGACATCATAGCCTGTCTGCGGTGAGTCAGGAGGACCAACTTCCCAATCTAACCAGGAATCGAAGAAAAACAAATTCAAATGACAGTGAGGTATCATTTCTCCAAATTGGCAAGAATTCTATTTTATTAATAATTCCAGAATTTTCTACGATATAGGGAAAGAGTAATATCTTGATCATGAAAGTGCAAACTGGTGCAACTTTTTCGGGAGCGTGTTTGCCAATACCAAAATCCTTAAAATATGCATGCCCTGCAATCCAACAACTTCACTTCCGGGACTGGGTAGTGGCCATCTGCATGCTCAGCAGTGATTTGCCTTTCTTCTAGTGACAGCCCCTTGATTTTCCTTTAGGGAACCACCTCTCCTTCACTCTCATATTCAGGCAGGGCTTCTAACCTTGCTTTTGGACATTCCATTCTCCACTGATCAGAATCATCATGTAAAAATATAAATTAGATAATGTTGGTTTATCTGATGACTATCCTTTGTAATTTAGAATAAAATTCAAACTCTTCTCGCTGGCTTACCTGATCCAGTTGCTGTGTACCTCTCTGGCTTTTTCTCATACAAATTCCCACTCACTCCCTACTCTTCAGCCATGCTGGCCTTTATTCTTTCCATTGAACACACTAAACCTGTTTGTGCTTGCTATTCCCTTCAGCTGAAATATTCTTCCTGATTTTCTTGTGATTGGCTCCTTTGTTCCACTCATGTCACTCTATTTTGAATTTATCGAGCCCCTACTGTATACTAGTCCAGGATCATGAACTTTTAAGTCCGATAGACTTAGGTTGAGTCCCTGACCTTCAAATTGTAAGCTTTCTGATATTGTATAAATAACTTAACCTCTATGGACTTAAGGTTTTCACAGATAAAGAGATCTTAATGTTATCTAGCTCACTGAATTGTTAAAAAGATTAAACGATTAAACACATAAAGTTCTTAGGACAATACTTGAAAAAGAGTAACTTCTCATTAATTGTTAATGATCATTACACTATCACATATCATAATCACTTAATTAATCCCAAAATGTAGAGAAAACAGCATCTAATAACAATGCCTGGGGTTTCATCTGGAAAGACTCGAAGCTTTTCCACTCATGTCTGGCACCTGAAGGCTAGGCTCACCTGGGAATGTCAACCAAAGCATCTATATGATCATTCCATATGATTGGGCTTCATTGAAGTCCTACATGGGACCTCAGGGGTCCAAGAGTAAGTGCTCCAGCAAACAGGCAGTAGGTTTTATGGCCGTTTATAACTGAGTCTTGGAAGCATCACTTTTGCAGAACTATATATATATCCAGATTCAAGGAGAAGGAAATTTCTTCTCTTGATGGGAGGCATTTCAGAAAACTTTCAATTATATTTTAAAAGCAACTTATGCACGTTAGACTTTCAAGTGGAGATGTCAAGTTAGAAACATTATGAGTCAAAAGAGGTTGGAGAAGAGCTTAAGTCTATCAGGACAACTTTTGGAGTTTTCAGGGGGTGGATAGTATTTAAAACCATGAGACTGGGTAAGATCCTGTACATGTGACAACATGAAACAGCTCTAGCAAATGGGATGTGAGCAGAAGTGATGCGTGCAAATTCCTGGTCATAGCCTGAAAAAAAGCGTCTGCTTGCCCTACATTGTTCTTTTTCCCTTTCTCATTGTTTGGGAAATGGAGTAAACTGGAATAGCCACTTTTAAAAAAGGGATGAATGCTACCTGTTGAGAATTATAAGCCATCTCACTAGCCCCAGGCCACTTACCTCTAAACTGTCATGTGAGAGGAAAATATATTTTACTTTCATTGAAGCCATTGTGTCTTGATATTTCTTTATTATAGCAACTTAACTCACACGCTACTTGGTTTTAATAACATTAAGTGGTGCAGGGAGAAGAAAAAAAAGCTAAATTTTGGGAAATTTAATTGAAGACCCCCGTGCATAAATCTTGGACCCCAAAGAGCTATTACATCAGTGTGAAAGTGAATTAGAAATAATGGTGCACTCACTCTTGAAGGAATCACAGAAAAATGGCCTTTCTTGAGTTTTAGACTGGGTGACAGTGGGGGAGGACTTGTAAATGTAATTAAACCCTTATTATATTTACAAGTCTTCCCCTATGGTGGGAGGCATGGGGGTGCAGAAAAAATTCACACTACCTAAGTGATTTTCTAATTCTCAATTAAGAAATTACCTGATGTGTCTGGGTAGAAGAAAACACAGAAACTTCAAAAGAACCCTTGTCAGCTCAGGCTACAAGATTTCCCATAGATAAAAGTTCCATGATGATCTTATAGTCAAAAATCACAAAACATAAAGAAACAAGGCAGTTTCAAATTCATTAGGAGATTAGAAGTCAGCAACAACTTTATTAGGAGAATCAAACCCACAGAGACTTCAGATACTGGAATTATTAAAACCATGATATAAAATAAATATAGTTATTATACCTAAAGAAATAAACCCAGGGAATTAAAATATGAGTACAGATCATGAGACTGTTAAGAATGACCAAATGAAGTGAAAAAGGAATAGAACTTCTAGAAATGAAAAACTTGATTGAAATTAAAAACTCAGTAGAGACTACCATTTTTTAGACCATGGCAGTCTACATTATTTGGATCAAATCTCTTGCAAAATGACTAAAATACTGAGTAAAATACTTAAAAAATATTCCTAAGGCATCAAGGAGCTGACAAGATAGAAAAGAATTAAAAGGCCAAAATTGAAGGAAAAATGAGAACCCAGAAAGATGTCTAGAGCCCTTGTGTAGCTGAACCACACTGACTCCATTTTGTCGGCTCCGTCTTAGGCCCACAGTCAGATCCCCTCCCCTTTCTGCATGACTGAACTTTAGCCTACTCACAAGGAACGTGCCCAAGCCAGACAAATTTCTTATCACCTTTACCTTACTTTTATCTTATATGAAGACTGGAAGAATACCTTTTGCTGACACAGATGGTTAAGGGTCATGAGATGCCCCCCCCGGAGAAGTGGGAGAGGAAAGATCCCTGGCTCCTGTGGGGCTCCTCTTGGTGCGGAAGTACTTCTCCTTAGCAGTCAGATTCTATGTTTAGCTTTGGCTCCTTTAAGTTCCCCTATACCCCTTTTGGCCGTGCAGAGTGCAGCTGTGAATGCCTCGCATCGCTGTCCACTGGATCCTGCCTGTACATAAGTAACTCACAATAAACCTCATAATTGCACTTTATGGAGTTGCCTGCTTTGTTTTTTGGTTTTAAAGTTCCTTCTCAGTTTGGAGGATAATATTCAATATCTCCACCTCCAAACAGCCCTGAAGCTGCTTTTGCCCTAAGGCCATCTGCAAACTTGTTGTTTTGTTGGTCTTGAGGTGAGAGAAAGATAATTCAAAGGCTAGGGCCCACTCAAGGAAAACTCAGCAAGAGAAACTCCTCCCATTAAGCTGGGACTACAAAGGTCTATACCCTTTGCAAAGGGTGAGCTATAAGTAAACCTGCCTTTCCCCCACTCAGATGTTTTCCTTGTTGCTAAACAGAGCAATGGAGAAAAGTCATTAGGATGCTGTAACAAGCTGATCTTCAAGTGTTTTTGTAGCTCAAATATTGCCTGAATTGTAAAATAAAGCAAAAACAAAAAACCAAAAACCCAAGCCTTTAAGTTATGAATTTATTCTAAAGTGGTCCTAAACTGGTAATGTTCCAGGCATTTGGCAGAAGAAAACGCAAATGCTCTGAAGGAAGGCATCATCATATTAGATCCCAAAGAAATCACAAATAAAATTCAAAGATAATTTATGGTACATATTCAAAAATTACCAAGTGCAGAGAGAAACAAGGTACCATCAGCAAGAACCATGAGAAACATACCTAGGGGAGGAGATCAAGATGGCAGAGTAGGAGGATGTAGAGCTCACCTACCCCCATGAACACATCAAAAATACATCTACACATGGAGCAATTCTTACTGAAAATGGACTGGAGACTGGCAGAGAGACTCTTACACAATCAATGCTGTAAGAAAGTTCCACACAGAGTCGGGTAGGAAGGAAAAGAAGTAGTCAGGTTGAGACCTTCGCTCCTAGGAGGGGACAGAAAAGGAGGGGAATTACACAGGCCTAGAGATCCTCCCTTGGGAATGAGTGGTTTGAACCACATATTGGGTGCCCTAGTTATGGGGTCCAACAATGGGAGGATGAGTCACCTTAGCTGGTTTGAAGACCAGTGGGACTGACAGTGGGGCTGTAAGAAACCTAGACATCATTTGTGAAGAATGCGCATACACTTGCTTACTCCTGAAACAAGGTGGAGGAAGCAGATTGAAACTGCTTGGAATTCTGACAGGTTTCCTGTGACCATGCCAGTGCTGAGTGTCCACTCCAGCCCCCCTTGCTCCACGGTGCAGTTCCCGTTAGGGTGAAGGCTGAGGAGAGTGCACAGTTGTGGAAGATGGAGATGGCTTTGACCTGGCATGGCATCCGAATGGGGTAAGTGCAGTCATTATTGGTGTTCATGGGTGCAGCAGATTGGGAGTGGTCTGGCACTTTGCCTGGTGCCAGGAATGTCCCAGAGTGCACCCTGGCCCATGCTGAGTGCCCATTCTGGCCCCTCTTGATCCGCAGCCCAACTCCACACTAGGGCAAAGTCTGCTGTGGCCAAGGAGAGTGTGCAGTTGTGGGGGACAGAGCTGGCTCAGACCTGATCATCAGGTCTTCTGCTCCAGCAACTTGGGACCTGCCTCCACTCCTGATAGGGTGGTGTTGGCTACTGAGCAGAGGAGAAGCCCTGACTCACACCTGGCTCTGGCTCTAGCTCCTCCATCTCCAGTTCCACCTCCTACCGATATGATAGCTGCCAACACACCCTGGGGGAAGATGTGACTTGTGCTCACTTCAGATCCAGCTCTCCCACCAAAGCCATGGGGCACACACAAACTGTATAGTGATGCTCCCACAAAAGGACACCCCTTCAAGACAAGGGTAGGTAACAGTTTCACCTGATTTTATAGAGACAGAGAAAGTAAAGCAAAATGAGAAGACAGAGGAATTTTTTTCAAATGAAAGAACAACAACAAGAAAACCATGAAAAAATAGCTAATGAAATAGAGATAGATAATTTACTTGATAAAGAGTTCAAAGCATTAGTAATAAGAATGCAAACTGAACTAGGGAAAAGAATAGATAAACACAGTGAGAATTTTAGCAAGGAACTAGAAAATATAAAAAAGAACCAGTCAGAACTGATGAATACAATAACTGAAATTAAAAACACACTAGAAGGAATTAACAGCAGACTAGGTGACAGAGGAGAATGCATAAGCAATCCAGAAGATAGGATAATGGAAATCATCTAATCAGAACAGCAAAAAGAAAAACAAATAAAAAAATGAGAACAGTTTAAGGGACCTCTGAGACAACATCAAGCATACCAACATTTGCAATATTGTGGTCCCAGAAAGAGGAGAGACAGAAAAGGGTCAAAAATGTATTTGATGAAATTATGGCTGAAAGATTTCTGAACCTGAAGAAGGAAACAGATATCCAGGTACAGGAAGCAAAATGGGTCCCAAACAAGATGAACCCAAAGAGACCCATGCCAAGACATATCATAATTAAAATAACAAAACTGAAGATAAAGAGAGAATTCTAGAGACAGCAAGAGAAAAACAGAGTCACATGCATGGGAATCCCCATAAGGCTATCAGCTGATTTTTCTACAGAAACTTTGCAGGCCAGAAGGGAGTGGCATGATATATTTAAAGTGCTGAAAGGAAAAAAACTACAACCTAGGATACACTACCCAGCACACAGAATTGAAGGAGACATAAAGATCTTCTCAGACAAGCAAAACCTTAAAAGAGTTCATCAATATTAAACCAACTCTAAAAGAAATGTTAAAGAGTCTTCTCTAAATAGAAAAGAAAAGGCTACAACAAGAAGTAAGAATCTATAGGAAATGAAAAATCCCACTAGTAAAGGCAAATATATAGTAAAGGCTCTGGATCAACCACTTAAATAAGATAGTACAAAGATTAAAAGACAAAAAGTTGTAAAATCAACTATAACTATAATAAACAGTTAAGGGATAAACATGAAGATGTAAAACATAACACCAAAAACACAAAATGTGGAGGAGGGGAGTAATAAAAGGTAGATCTAACACAACATTGTAAAGCAACTATACTCCAATTAAAAAAAGATCGGTCTTTTAGAATGTGTTTGAACTTAAATGATTAACATTTGAAACAAGTAGATATAGATTATAGGTCAACATATATGAACCCTGTGGTAATTACAAGTCACAAACCTACAATAGATATACAAAAACCAGAGAGAAAGGGCACAAGCATACCATTAAAGAAAATCATCAAACCACCAGGGAAGAAACTAAAAGAATAAAAGAACAAAGAAGAACTACAAAAACAACCAGAAAAAAAGTGACAAAATGGCAATAAATACATACTTATCAATAATCACTTTAAATGTCGATGGACCAAATGCTTCAATCAAAAGACATAGGGTGGCTGATTAGATGAAAAAACAAGAACCATTTATATGCTGCTTGCAAGAGACCCACTTCAGAGTAAAGACACACACATACTGAATTAGAATATTCCCTAACACCATACACAAAAATAAACTCAAAGTGGATTAAGGACCTAAATGTAAGACCAGATACTATGAAACTCTTAGAGGAAAACACAGGCAGAACACTCTTTGACATAAATCGCAGCAATATCTTTTGGATCCACCTCCTAGAGTAATGAAAATAAAAACAAAAATTAAAAAATGGGACCTAATTAAACGTAAAAGCTTTTGCATAGCAAAGGAAACCATAAACAAAACGAAAAGACAAACCTCAGAATGGGAGAAAATATTTGCAGATGAAGCAACCAACAAGGGATTAATTTCCAAAATATACAAACAGCTTATGCAGCTCAATATCAAAAAGACAACCCAATCAAAAAATGGACAGAAGATCTAAATAGATATTTCTCCAAAGAAGACATTAATATGGGCATAAAGCCCATGAAAAGATGTTCAACATAGCTAATTATTAGAGAAATGCAAATCAAAACTACAATGAGGTATCACCTCACACTGGTCAGAATGGCCATCATCAAACGTCTACAAACAATAAATGTTGGAGAGGGTGTGGAGAAAAGGGAACCCTCCTACACTGTTGGTGGGAATATAAATTGGTACATCCACTATGGAGAACAGTATGGAGGTTCCTTAAAAAATTAAAATAGAACTACCATATGATCCTGCAATCCCACTCCTGGGCATATATCTGGAGAAAACCATAATTTGAAAAGATACAGGCACCCCAATGTTCATTGAAGCACTATCTAAAATAGCCAAGACATGGAAGCAACTGAAACGTCCATCGACAGAGGGATGGATAAAGAAGACATGGTACATACATACAATGGAATATTACTCAGCCATAAAAAAGAACGAAATAATGTCATTTGCAGCAACATGGGTGGACCTAGAGATTATTATACTAAATGAAGTAATTCAGACAAAGACAAATATCATATGATACCACTTATATGTGGAATCTAAAAAGATTATACAAATGAAGTTATTTACAAAACAGAAGCAGACTCACAGACTTCCAAAACAAACCTATGGTTACCAAAGGGGAAAGGTGGTGGGGGGGAGAAGGGATAAATTAGGAGTTTGGAATTAACATATACACACTACTATATATAAAATAGATAATCAACAAAGACCTACTGGGTAGCACAGGGAACTGTACTCAATATTCTGTAATAACCTATATGGGAAAAGAATCTGAAAAAGAATAAGTATATGTATATGTATAACTGAACCATTTTGCTGTACACCTGAAACTAACCCAACATTGTAAATCAACTATACCCCAATATAAAATTAAATTAAAAAAGACACACATGAGACTTCCCTGGTGGTCCAGTGGGTAGGACTCCATGCTCCCAATGCAGGGGGGCTGGGTTCGATTCCTGGTTGGGGAACTAGCTCCTGCATGCATGCTGCAACTCAGAGTTCACATACCCCAACTCAGAGTCTGCATGGCACAAATAAGAAGTGCACATGCCACAACTAAGAAGTCCGCATGCTGCAACTAAAGGATCCCGCAGGGGGCGGAGTCAAGATGGCGTGCTAGGAGGACGTGGAATTCGCATCTCTGTACAACTATGGCACCTACCAGGCACCAGTGGGGGACCATGGGTACCTAAGGGGATGGGAGGAACCCCCAGAGACCGGGTAGGATGTGGGGCTTGGGGGGAGGGAAGGGGGAGGAGAAGTGGAGGTGGTATGGGACTGGTGCCCCTGAAGGGTGGCTGGGGGAGGGGAAGGGATCCCATGCCCGAAGGGGGAAATTGGGGAACCATTCAGAGGGCAGAGGATCAAAAGGGAGGGTGGCCAGGTTTCCATTGCCCACTTGGGCCCCCAGGAACTTGCTGAGATCCTGGGCCTGATCCTCTGCCCACCGAGGCCCCCTCCAGCTGCATGCGTTCTGAGGAAGTGGGAGGGAGGGAAGGGGGAGCAAAAGAAAAGGCCAGACCTCCGGGACTGACACCCCTGAGGGGTGGCTGTGGGAGGGGAGGAGTTCCTACACCCAGTGGGACCCACCCATGGTTAGGGGTCCAGCAGTGATGGGGAGACTCTGGGGGAGACTGTTGGGGAGGGACATGGAGGAATGGCAGGGAACACGGCCAGTGCCTTCCCTGTCCACTTAGGCACGGGAGAGCCTGTTGGGCTCCCGGGCCTAGTCCTCTGCCCTTGGAGCCTCCCTCCTGCCATGCAGAACCCAAGCCCTGCGCCTACACCCCCACTCAGGGTCCTACCTCTACACTCAGAGACCCCCTCCAACGTGCTGGGCATAAACCCCACCCACACCCACACCCTCACTCAGGGCCCCACCTCCAAACTCTGGAACTCCACACTCCAGAGGCCCTCCTTTCCACTTGCTGCCTCTCCCCTTCTGTGCATGTCCTAGACAGAGGCCCCGGCCCACGCTTGAACGTCTCCCTGCCTAGGCCCGGCCCCCAGGGCCTTTTCTGCCTACCTGGTCCTGAACCTAGGCCCTGCCCCACCCTAAACCCCACCTCTGCCTAAGTTTCACCCCCACCTAAACGCTGCCTCCATAGCCAAGGCTTTTTTTTTCTTTTTTCCTCTTTTAGATTGGGGTTGTTTTACCTTGTTGATTCATTGTTGTTGCTTCTTTTATATTTTTATTTTTCCTAATAAATATTTTACTTTTCTAATTTTATTTTATTCTTTATACTTTGTTATTGTTCTCTCATTTTGGTTTGTTCTCCCCCCCACCCCCACCCCCCTTTTTTTTCTTTTCTCTATTGTGGTTTTATTTTACCTTGTTGCAGTTTTTTCAATCATAGTTTTATTTTTCTTAATATATTTTTTATCTTTCTAATTTTTTTTTATTCTTTGATATTGTACTGTTCCTTTTTTTCTTCTTTCTTACTTTCTTTTTTTTTTCTACTGTGCCATGAAACTTGTGTAATCTTGGTTCCCAGGCCAGAGGTCGGGCCTGAGCTCCTGTGGTGGGAGCTCTGAGTCCAAACCACTGGACTAACAGAGAACCTCAGACCCCAGGGAATATTAATTGGAGTGAGGCCTCCCAGAGATCCTCATTTCAGCACCAAGACCCGGCTCTATCCAACTGCCTGCAAACTCCAGTGCTGCATGTCTCAGGCCAAAAATCCAGTAAGAAAGGAATGCAGCACCACTCATCAAAAAAAAAAAAAAAAAAAGAAATGACAAAAAGATATGTTACAGACACAGGAGCAAGGTAAAAACCCACAAGACCAAATAAATGAAGATGAAATAGGCTACTTACCTGAAAAAGAATTCAGAGTAATGATAGTAAAGATGATCCAAAATCTTAGAATGGAGAAAATACAAGAAACATTTAACAAGGATCTAGAAGAACTAAAGAGCAAACAAACAGTGATGAACAACACAATTACTGAAATGAAAAATACTCTAGAAGGAATCAATAGCAGAATAACTGAGGCAGAAGAACGGATAAGTAAGCTAGAAGATAAAATGGTGGAAATAACTGCTAGGGAGCAGATAAAGAAAAAAGAATGAAAAGAATTGAGGACAGTCTCAGAGACCTCTGGGACAACATTAAACACACCAACATTCGAATTATAGGGGTCCCAGAAGAAGAAGAGAAAAAGAAAGGGTCTGAGAAAATATTTGAAGAGATTATAGTCAAAAACTTCCCTAACATGGGAAAGGAAATACTAAATCAAGTCCATGAAGCACAGAGAGTACCATACAGGAAAAACCCAAAGAGAAACAGTCCAAGACACATATTAATCCAACTATCAAAAATTAAATACAAAGAAAAAGCATTCGGAGGGAGATGCAAGAGGGAAGAGATATGGCAACATATGTATATGTGTAACTGATTCACTTTGTTGTAAAGCAGAAGCTAGCACACCATTGTAAAGCAATTATACTTCAATAAAGATGTTTAAAAAAAAAAAAAAAAAAAAAAAAGAAAAAGCATTCAAAGCAGCAAGGGAAAAGCAACAAATAACAAACAAGGGAATCCCCATAAGGTTAACAGCTGATCTTTCAGCAGAAAACCTGCAAGCCAGAAGGGAGTGGCAAGACATATTTAAAGTGATGAAAGGGAAAAACCTACAAATAAGATTACTCTACCCAGAAAGGATCTCATTCAGATTCAATGGAGAAATTAAAACCTTTACAGATAAGCAAAAGCTAAGAGAATTCAGCACCACCAAACCAGCTTTACAACAAATGCTAAAGGAACTTCTCTAGGCAGGAAACACAAGAGAAGGAAAGGACCTACAAAAACAAACCCAAAAGAATTAAGAAAATGGTAATAGGAACATACATATTGATAATTACCTTAAATGTAAATGGATTAAATGCTCCAACCAAAAGACACAGACTGGCTGAATGGATACAAAAACAAGACCCATATATATGCTGTCTACAGGAGACACACTTCAGACCTAGGGACACATACAGACTGAAGGTGAGGGGATGGAAAAAGATATTCCATGCAAATGGAAATCAAAAGAAAGCTGGAGTAGCAATTCTCATATCAGACAAAATAGACTTTAAAATAAAGACTATTACAGAGACAAAGAAGGACACTACGTAATGCTCAAGAGATCAATCCAAGAAGAAGATATCACAATTGTAAATATTTATGCACCCAACATAGGAGCACCTCAATACATAAGGCAAATGCTAACAGCCATAAAAGGTGAAATTGACAGTAACACAATCATAGTAGGAGACTTTAACACCCCACTTTCACCAATGGATAGATCATCCAAAATGAAAGTAAATAAGGAAATACAAGCTTTAAATGACACATTAAACAAGATGGACTTAATTGATATTTATAGGACATTCCATCAAAAAACAACAGAATACACTTTCTTGTCAAGTGCTCATGGAACATTCTTCTGGATAGATTATATCTTGGGTCAAAAATAAAGCCTTGGTAAATTTAAGAAAATTGAATTCATATCAAGTATCTTTTCCAACCACAACGTTATGAGACTAGATATCAGTTACAGGAAAAAATATGTAAAAAATACAAAAACATGGAGGTGAAACAATATGCTAAATAACCAAGAGATCACTGAAGAAATCAAAGAGGAAATCAAAAAATACCTAGAAACAAGTGACAATGAAAACATGACTACCCAAAACCTATGGAATGAAGCAGAAGCAGTTCTAAGAGGGAAGTTTATAGCAATACAATCCTACCTCAAGAAACAAGAAACATCTGAAATAAACAACCTAACCTTACAACTAAAGCAATTTGAGAAAGAAGAACAAAAAACTCCAAAGTTAGCAGAAGGAAAGAATTCATAAAGATCAGATCAGAAATAAATGGAGAGGGAGGGGCAAGATGGCGGAAGAGTAAGACGCGGAGATCACCTTCCTCTCCACAGATACATGAGAAATACATCTACACGTGGAACTGCTCCTACAGAACACCCACTGAACGCTGGCAGAAGACGTCAGACCTCCCAAAAGGCAAGAAAATCCCCACGTACTTGGGTAGGGCAAAAGAAAAAAGAAATAACAGAGACAAAAGAATAGGGACGGGACCTGCACCAGTGGGAGGGAGCTGTGAAGGAGGAAAGGTTTCCACACACTAGGAAGCCCCTTCGTGGGCAGAGACTGCGGGTAGCAGAGGGGGGAAGCTTCGGAGCCACGGAGGAGAGCGCAGCCACATTGGTGCGGAGGGCAAAGCGGAGATTCCCGCACAGAGGAGCGGTGCCGACCAGCACTCACCAGCCCGAGAGGCTTGTCTGCTCAGCCGCCGGGGCGGGCGTGGCCTGGGAGCTGGGGCTCGGGCTTCGGTGCTAGCCGGGAGGGAGTCCGGGAAAAAGACTGCAGCTGCCAAAGAGGCAAGAGAATTTTTCTTGCCTCTGTTTCGCGGCGCGCAAGGAGAGGGGATTCAGAGCGCCGCCTAAACGAGCTCCAGAGACGGGCGCGAGCCGTGGCTATCAGCGCGGATCCCACAGCAACAGGGACGCAGAGGGAAAAACGGAGAGATTCCCGCACAGAGGCTCGGCGCCGAGCAGCACTCACCAGCCCGAGAGGCTTGTCTGCTCACCCGCCGGGGCGGGCGGGGGCTGGGAGCTGAGGCGCGGGCTTCGGTCGGATCCCAGGGAGAGGACTGGGGTTGGCTGCGTGAACACAGCCTGAAGGGTCTAGCGCACCACAACTAGCCGGGAGGGTGCACGAGAAAAAGTCTGCAGCTGCCGAGGAGGCAGGAGACTTTTTCTTGCCTCTTTGTTTCGCGGCGTGCAAGGAGAGGGGATTCAGAGCGCCACTTCAACGAACTCCAGAGACGGGCGCGAGCCGCGGCTATCAGCGCGGACCCCAGAGACGGGCATGAGACGCTAAGGCTGCTGCTGCCGCCACCAAACAGCCTGTGGGCAAGCACAGGTCATTCTCCACACCGACCCTCCCGGGAGCCTGTGCAGCCCGCCACGGCCAGGCTCCCGTAATCCGGGGACAACTTCCCCGGGAGAGCGCACGGCGCGCCTCAGGCTGCTGCAACGTCACACCGGCTTCTGCCGCCGCAGGCTCGCCCCGCCTCCTCCGTACCGCTCCCTCCCCCCGGCCTGACTGAGCCAGAGCCCCCGAATCAGCTGCTCCTTTAACCCCGTTCTGTCTGGGCGGGGAACAGACGCCCTCAGGGGACCTACATGCAGAGGCGGGTCCAAATCCAAAGCTGAACCCCGGGAGCTGTAGGAACAAAGAAGAGAAAGGGAAATCTCTCCCAGCAGCCTCAGAAGCAGCGGATTAAAGCTCCACAAACAACTTGATGTGCCTGCATCTGTTGAATACCTGAATAGACAACGAATCATCCCAAATTTAGGAGATGGACTTTGGGAGCAGGATATATTAACTTTTCCCCTTTTCCTTTTTTTTGTGAGTGTAGATGTGTATGCTTCTGGGTGAGATTTTGTCTGTATAGCTTTGCTCTCACCGTTAGTCCTAGGGTTAGGTCCGTCCGTTTTTTTTTTTTTTTTTTTTTTTTTTTTTTTGCTTAAAAAAATTTTTTTTCTTTCCCTAATAAATGTTTTCTTAATAATTTTTTCCTTATTTTCTATTTTTAAAAAAAATTTTTAATAAGTTTTTTCATATTTTTTATTTTAAAAAATTAAAAAATTTTTTTTCTTAATAAATTTTTTCTAAATAATTTTTTTTCTTATTTTTAGTATAAAAAATTAATAAATCTATTTTTAAAAATTAAAAAAAATTTTTTTTCTTAATAAATTTACTCTTAATAATTTTTTTCTTATTTTTTATTATAATTGCTTTATTTTATTTTATTTTATCCTCTTTTTTTCTTTCTTTCCATTTTTTCTCCCTTTTATTCTGAGCCGTGTGGATGAAAGGCTCTTGGTGCTCCAGCCAGGCATCAGGGCTGTGCCTCTGAGGTGGGAGAGCCAACTTCAGGACACTGGTCCACAAGAGACCTCCCAGCTCCACGTAATACCAAACGGCGAAAATCTCTCACAGATCTCCATCTCAACATCAAGACCCAGCTTCACTCAACGACCAGCAAGCTACAGTGCTGGACACCCTATGCCAAACAACTAGCAAGAGAGGAACACAGCCCCATCCATTAACAGAGAGGCTGCCTAAAATCATAATAAGGCCACAGACACCCCAAAACACACCACCAGACGTGGACGAACCCACCAGAAAGACAACATCCAGCCTCATCCACCAGAACACAGGCACTAGTTCCCTCCACCAGGAAACCTACACAACCCACTGAACCAACCTTAGCCACTGGGGACAGATACCAAAAACAACGGGAACTACGAACCTGCAGCCTGTGAAAAGGAGACCCCAAACACAGTAAGATAAGCAAAATGAGAAGACAGAAAAACACACAGCAGATGAAGGAGCAGGGTCAAAACACACCAGACCTAACAAATGAAGAGGAAATAGGTAGTCTACCTGAAAAAGAATTCAGAATAATGATAGTAAGGATGATCCAAAGTCTTGGAAATAGAATAGACAAAATGCAAGAAACATTTAACAAGGACGTAGAAGAACTAAAGAGGAACCAAGAAACGATGACAAGCACAATAAATGAAATTAAAAATACTCTAGATGGGATCAATAGCAGAATAACTGAGGCAGAAGAACGGATAAGTGACCTGGAAGATAAAATGGTGGAAATAACTACTGCAGAGCAGAATAAAGAAAAAAGAATGAAAAGAACTGAGGACAGTCTCAGAGACCTCTGGGACAACATTAAACGCACCAACATTCGAATTATAGGGGTCCCAGAAGAAGAAGAGAAAAAGAAAGGGACTGAGAAAATATTTGAAGAGATTATAGTTGAAAACTTCCCTAATATGGGAAAGGAAATAGTTAATCAAGTCCTGGAAGCACAGAGAGTCCCATACAGGATAAATCCAAGGAGAAACACACCAAGACACATATTAATCAAACTATCAAAAATTAAATATAAAGAAAACATATTAAAAGCAGCAAGGGAAAAACAACAGATAACACACAAGGGCATCCCCATAAGGTTAACAGCTGATCTTTCAGCAGAAATGCTGCAAGCCAGAAGGGAGTGGCAGGATATACTTAAAGTGATGAAGGAGAAAAACCTACAACCAAGATTACTCTACCCAGCAAGGATCTCATTCAGATTTGATGGAGAAATTAAAACCTTTACAGACAAGCAAAAGCTGAGAGAGTTCAGCACCACCAAACCAGCTTTACAACAAATGCTAAAGGAACTTCCCTAGGCAAGAAACACAAGAGAAGGAAAACACCTACAATAACAAACCCAAAACATTTAAGAAAATGGGAATAGGAACATACATATCGATAATTACCTTAAATGTAAATGGATTAAATGCTCCCACCAAAAGACACAGACTGGCTGAATGGATACAAAAACAAGACCCATATATATGCTGTCTACAAGAGACCCACTTCAGACCTAGAGACACATACAGACTGAAAGTGAGGGGATGGAAAAAGATATTCCATGCAAATGGAAATCAAAAGAAAGCTGGAGTAGCAATTCTCATATCAGACAAAATAGACTTTAAAATAAAGACAATTACAAGAGACAAAGACGGACACTATATAATGATCAAGGGATCGATCCAAGAGGAAGGTATAACAATTGTAAATATTTATGCACCCAACATAGGAGCACCTCAATACATAAGGCAAATACTAACAGCCATAAAAGGGGAAATCGACAGTAACACAATCATAGTAGGGGACTTTAACACCCCACTTTCACCAATGGACAGATCATCCAAAATGAAAATAAATAAGGAAACACAAGCTTTAAATGATACATTAAACAAGATGGACTTAATTGATATTTATAGGACATTCCACCCAAAAACAACAGAATACACATTTTCCTCAAGTGCTCATGGAACATTCTCCAGGATAGATCATATCTTGGGTCACAAATCAAGCCTTGGTAAATTTAAAAAAATTGAAATCGTATCAAGTATCTTTTCCGACCACAACGCTATGAGACTAGATATCAATTACAGGAAAAGATCTGTAAAAAATACAAACACATGGAGGCTACACAATACACTACTTAATAACGAAGTGATCACTGAAGAAATCAAAGGGGAAATCAAAAAATACCTAGAAACAAATGACAATGGAGACACGACGATCCAAAACCTATGGGATGCAGCAAAAGCAGTTCTAAGAGGGAAGTTTATAGCAATACAAGCCTACATCAAGAAACAGGAAACATCTCGAATAAACAACCTAACCTTGCACCTAAAGCAATTAGAGAAAGAAGAACAAAAAAACCCCAAAGCTAGCAGAAGGAAAGAAATCATAAAGATCAGATCAGAAATAAATGAAAAAGAAATGAAGGAAACAATAGCAAAAATCAATGAAACTAAAAGCTGGTTCTTTGAGAAGATAAACAAAATTGATAAACCATTAGCCAGACTCATCAAGAGAAAAAAGGAGAAGACTCAAATTAATAGAATTAGAAATGAAAAAGGAGAAGTAACCACTGACACTGCAGAAATACAAACGATCATAAGAGATTACTACAAGCAACTCTATGCTAATAAAATGGACAACCTGGAAGAAATGGACAGATTCTTAGAAATGCACAACCTGCCGAGACTGAACCAGGAAGAAATAGAAAATATGAACAGACCAATCACAAGCACTGAAATTGAAACTGTGATTAAAAATCTTCCAACACACAAAAGCCCAGGACCAGATGGCTTCACAGGCGAATTCTATCAAACATTTAGAGAAGAGCTAACACCTATCCTTCTCAAACTCTTCCAAAATATTGCAGAGGGAGGAACACTCCCCAACTCATTCTACGAGGCCACCATCACCCTGATACCAAAACCAGGCAAAGATGTCACAAAGAAAGAAAACTACAGGCCAATATCACTGATGAACATAGATGCAAAAATCCTCAACAAAATACTAGCAAACAGAATCCAACAGCACATTAAAAGGATCATACACCATGATCAAGTGGGGTTTATTCCAGGAATGCAAGGATTCTTCAATATACGCAAATCAATCAACGTGATACATCATATTAACAAATTGAAGGAGAAAAACCATATGATCATCTCAATAGATGCAGAGAAAGCTTTCGACAAAATTCAACACCCATTTATGATAAAAGTCCTGCAGAAAGTAGGCATAGAGGGAACTTTCCTCAACATAATAAAGGCCGTATATGACAAACCCACAGCCAACATTGTCCTCAATGGTGAAAAACTGAAACCATTTCCACTAAGATCAGGAACAAGACAAGGTTGCCCACTCTCACCACTATTATTCAACATAGTTTTGGAAGTGTTAGCCACAGCAATCAGAGAAGAAAAAGAAATAAAAGGAATCCAAATCGGAAAAGAAGAAGTAAAGCTGTCACTGTTTGCAGATGACATGATACTATACATAGAGAATCCAAAAGATGCTACCAGAAAACTACTAGAGCTAATCAATGAATTTGGTAAAGTAGCAGGATACAAAATTAATGCACAGAAATCTCTTGCATTCCTGTATACTAATGATGAAAAATCTGAAAGTGAAATTAAGAAAACACTCCCATTTACCATTGCAACAAAAAGAATAAAATACCTAGGAATAAACCTACCTAAGGAGACAAAAGACCTGTATGCAGAAAATTATAGGACACTGATGAAAGAAATTAAAGATGATACAAATAGATGGAGAGATATACCATGTTCTTGGATTGGAAGAATAAACATTGTGAAAATGACTCTGCTACCCAAAGCAATCTACAGATTCAATGCAATCCCTATCAAACTACCACTGGCATTTTTCACAGAACTAGAACAAAAAATTTCACAATTTGTATGGAAACACAAAAGACCCTGAATAGCCAAAGCAATCTTGAGAACGAAAAATGGAGCTGGAGGAATCAGGCTCCCTGACTTCAGACTATATTACAAAGCTACAGTAATCAAGACAGTTTGGTACTGGCACAAAAACAGAAATATAGATCAATGGAACAGGATAGAAAGCCCAGAGATAAGCCCACGCACATATGGTCACCTTATCTTTGATAAAGGAGGCAAGCATATACAGTGGAGAAAAGACAGCCTCTTCAATAAGTGGTGCTGGGAAAATTGGACAGGTACATGTAAAAGTATGAAATTAGAACACTCCCTAACACCATACACAAAAATAAACTCAAAATGGATTAAAGACCTAAGTGTAAGGCCAGACACTATCAAACTCTTAGAGGAAAACATAGGCAGAACACTGTATGACATAAGTCACAGCAAGATCCTTTTTGACCCAGGTCCTAGAGAAATGGAAATAAAAACACAAATAAACAAATGGGACCTAATGAAACTTAAAAGCTTTTGCACAGCAAAGGAAACCATAAACAAGACCAAAAGACAACCCTCAGAATGGGAGAAAATATTTGCAAATGAAGCAACGGACAAAGGATTAATCTCCAAGATTTACAAGCAGCTCATGCAGCTCAATAACAAAAAAACAAACAACCCAATCCAAAAATGGGCAGAAGACCTAAATAGACATTTCTCCAAAGAAGATACACAGATTGCCAACAGACACATGAAAGAATGCTCAACATCATTAATCATTAGAGAAATGCAAATCAAAACTACAATGAGGTATCATCTCACACCGGTCAGAATGGCCATCATCAAAAAATCTAGAAACAATAAATGCTGGAGAGGGTGTGGAGAAAAGGGAACACTCTTGCACTGTTGGTGGGAATGTAAATTGATACAGCCACTATGGAGAACAGTATGGAGGTTCCTTAAAAAACTAAAAATAGAACTACCATATGACCCAGCAATCCCACTACTGGGCATATACCCTGAGAAAACCATAATTCAGAAAGAGTCATGTACCAAAATATTCATTGCAGCTCTGTTTACAATAGCCAGGACATGGAAGCAACCTAGGTGTCCATCATCGGATGAATGGATAAAGAAGATGTGGCACATATATACAATGGAATATTACTCAGCCATAAAAAGAAATGAAATGGAGGTGTTTGTAATGAGGTGGATGGAGTTAGAGTCTGTCATACAGAGTGAAGTAAGTCAGAAAGAGAAAAACAAATACAGTATGCTAACACATATATATGGAATCTAAGGGGAAAAAAAAAAAAAAGAGGTCATGAAGAACCTAGTGGCAAGATGGGAATAAAGACACAGACCTACTAGAGAATGGACTTGAGGATATGGGGAGGGGGAGGGGTGAGATGTGACAGGGTGAGAGAGTGTCATGGACATATATACACTACCAAATGTAAAATAGATAACTAGTGGGAAGCAGCCGCATAGCACAGGGAGATCAGCTCGGTGCTTTGTGACCACCTAGAGGGGTGGGATAGGGAGGGTGGGAGGGAGGGAGATGCAAGAGGGAAGAGATATGGCAACATATGTATATGTGTAACTGATTCACTTTGTTGTAAAGCAGAAGCTAGCACACCATTGTAAAGCAATTATACTTCAATAAAGATGTTTAAAAAAAAAAAAAAGAAAGAAATGAAAAGGAAATGAAGGAAACAATAGCAAAGATCAATAAAACTAAAAGCTGTTTCTTTGAGAAGATAAACAAAATTGATAAACTATTAGCCAGACTCATCAAAAGAAAAAAAAAGGGAGAAGACTGAAATCAACAGAATTAGAAATGAAAAAGGAGAAGTAAAAACTGACACTGCAGAAATACAAAGGATCATGAGAGATTACTACAGGCAACTGTATGCCAATAAAATGGACAACCTGGAAGAAATGGACAAATTCTTAGAAAAGCACAACCGTCTGAGACTGAACCAGGAAGAAATAGAAAATATAAACAGACCAATCACAAGCACTGAAATTGAAACTGTGATTAAAAATCTTCCAACAAACAAAAGCCCAGGACCAGATGGCTTCACAGGTGAATTCTATCAAACATTTAGAGAAGAGCTAACACCTGTCCTTCTCAAACTCTTCCAAAATATAGCAGAGGGAGGAGCACTCCCGAACTCATTCTATGAGGCCGCCTTCACCCTGATACCAAAACCAGACAAAGATGTCACAAAGAAAGAAAACCACAGACCAATTTCTCCGATGAACATAGATGCAAAATCCTCAACAAAATCCTAGCAAACAGAATCCTACAGCACATTAAAAGGATCATACACCATGATCAAGCGGGGTTTATCCCAGAAATGCAAGGATTCTTCAGTATATGCAAATCAATCAATGTGATACACAATATTAACAAATTGAAGGATAAAAACCATATGATAATATCAATAGAAGCAGAAAAAGCATTTGACAGAATTCAACACCCATTTATGTTAAAAACTCTCTGGAAGGTAAGCATAGAGGGAACTTACCATATATGACAAACCAACAACCAACATTGTTCTCAGTTGTGAAAAACTGAAACCGTTTCCTCTAAGATCAGGAAAAAGACAAGGTTGCCCTCTCTCGCCACTATTATTCAACATAGTTTTGGAAGTTTTAGCCATAGCAATCAGAGAAGAAAAAGAAATGAAAGGAATCCAAATTGGAAAAGAAGAAGTAAAACTGTCACTGTTTGCAGATGACATGACACTATACATAGACAATCCTAAAACTGCCACCAGAAAACTACTAGAGCTAAATAATGAATTTGGTAAAGTAGAGGGATACAAAATGAATGCACAGAAATCTCTTGCATTCCTATACACTAATGATGAAAAATCTGAAAGAGAAATTAAGGAAACACTCCCATTTACCATTGCAACAAAAAGAATAAAATACATAGGAATACACCTACCTAAGGAGACAAAAGACGTGTATGCAGAAAACTACAAGACAGTGAGGAAAGAAATTAAAGATTATACAAACAGATGGAGAGATATACCATGTGCTTGGATTAGAAGAATCAATATTGTGAAAATGACTATACTACCCAAAGCAATCTACAGAGTCAATGCAATCCCTATCAAACTATGAATGACATTTTTCACAGAACTAGAACAAAAAAATTCACAATTTGTATGGAAACACATTAGACCCTGAATAGCCAAAGCAATCTTGAGAAAGAAAAACAGAGCTGGAAGAATCAGGCTCCCTGACTTCAGACTATATTACAATGCTACAGTAATCAAGACAGTATAGTACTGGCACAAAAACAGAAATACAGATCAATGGAACAGGATAGAAAGCCCAGAGATAAACCCACACACATATGGGAACCTTATCTTTGATAAAGGAGGCAAGAGTAAACAATGGAGAAATGACAGCCTCTTCAATAAGTGGTGCTGGGAAAACTGGACAGCCACATGTAAAAGAATGAAATTAGAACACTTCCTAACACCATACACAAAAATAAACTCAAAATGGACTAAAGACCTAAATGTAAGTCAGACACTATAAAACTCTTAGAGTAAAACATAGGCAGAACACTCTATGGCATAAATCACAGCAAGAACCTTTTTGAACCCCCTCCTAGAGAAATGGAAATAAAAACAAAAATTAAAAAATTGTACCTAATGAAACATGAAAGCTTTGCATAGCAAAGGAAGCCATAAACAAGATGAAAAGACAACCGTCAGAATGGGAGAAAATATTTGCAAATGAAGCCACTGACAAAGAATTAATCTCCAAAATATACAAGCAGCTCATGCAGCTCAATACCAAAAAGCAAACAACCCAATCCAAAAATGGGCAGAAGACCTAAACAGACATTTCTCCAAAGAAGATATACAGATTGCCAACAAACACATGAAAAGAGACCCAACATCACTAATCATTAGAGAAATGCAAATCAAAACTACAATGAGGTATCACCTCACACCGGTCAGAATGGCCATCATCAAAAAATCTACAAACAATAAATGCTGGAGAGGGTGTGGAGAAAAGGAAATACTCTTGCACTGTTGGTGGAAACTGTAAACTGATACAGCTACTATGGAGAACAGTATGGAGGTTCCTTAAAAAACTAAAAATATAGCTACCATATGATGCAACAATCCCACTACTGGGCATATACCCTGAAAAAACCATAATTCAAAAAGAGTCAGGTACCACAATGTTCATTGCAGGACTATTTACAATAGTAAGGATGTGGAAGCAACATAAGTGTCTGTCAACAGATGAATGGATAAAGAAGATGTGGCACATCTTCACAATGGAATGGAATATTACTCAGCCATAAAAATAAACGAAATTGAGTTATTTGGGTGAGGTGGATGGACCTAGAGTCTGTCATACAGAGTGAAGTAAGTCAGAAAGAGAAAAACAAATACTGTATGCTAATGCATATACAAGGAATCTAAAAAAAAAAAAAAAAGGTTGTGATGAACGTAGGGGCAGGACAGGAATAAAGACATAGACGTAGAGAGTAGAGAATGGACTTGAGGACACGGGGAGGGTGAAGGGTAATCTGGGACGAAGTGAGAGAGTAACATTGACATATATACACTACCAAATGTAAAATAGATAGCTAGTGGAAGCAGCTGTATAGCACTGGAAGATCAGCTCGGTGCTTTGTGACCACCTAGAGGGGTGGGATAAGGAGAGTGGGAGGGAGACAGAAGAGGCAGGGGATATGGGGATATATGTATGCATATAGCTGATTCACTTTTTTATACAGCAGAAACTAACACAATGTTGTAAAGCAATTATACTCCAATAACGATGTTTAAAAAAAAAAAAAGGATCCGGCATGCCACAGTGAAGATCCTGTGTACTGCAACTAAGACCTGGGGCAGCCAAAATGAATGAATGAATGAATGAATAAATAAGTAAATAAATAAACAAACAAATAAATAAATATTAAAAAAAAGACACACAGACTGAAAGTGAGTGGATGAAAACATGTTTCATGAAAATGGAAACTACAAGGAAACTGGGGTAACAATACTCATATCATACAAAATAGACTTTGAAATAAATTCTATAACAAAGGACAAAAAAGGGCATTATATAATGATGATAAAGATATTAGTATAAGAAGAGGGTATAACATTTGTTAAGATATATGCACCTAATATAAGAGCACTGAAATATATGAAGGAAATATTAGCAGACATAAAGGGAGAAATTGACAATTATACAAGAATAGTAGGGGAATTTAACACCCCACTTCTGGGACTTCCCTGGTGGTCCAGTTGTTGAGACTCCAAGCTTCCACTGCAGAGGGTGTGGGTTTGATCCCTGGTGGGGGAAGTTCCATATGCTGTGCAGTGCAGCAAACAAAAAAACAAAACAAACAAACAAACTCCCCACTTACATCAATGGACAGATCATCCAGATAGAAAATCAATAGGAAACAGCAGTCTTTTTTTTTTTTTTAACATCTTTATTGTAGTATAATTGTTTTACAATGTTGTGTTAGTTTCTGCTCTATAACAAAGTGAATCAGCTACATGTATACATATATCCCCATATCCCCTCCCTCTCACATCTCCCTCCTACCCTCCCTATCCCACCCCTTTAGGTGGCCACAGAACACTGAGCTGATCTCCCTGTGCTATGCAGCTGCTTCCCACTAGCTATCTATTTTACATTTGGTAGTGTATATATGTCAATGCCACTCTCTCACTTGGTCCCAGCTTATCCTTCTCCCTCCCTGGGTCCTCAAGTCCATTGTCTACATCTGCGTCTTTATTCCTCTCCTGCCCCTAGGTTCATTAGAACCTTTTTTTTTTTTTTTGAGATTCCATATATATGTGTTAGCATACGGTATTTGTTTTTCTCTTTCTGACTAACTTCACTCTGTATGACAGACTCTAGGTGCATCCACCTCACTACAAATAACTCAGTTTCATTTCTTTTTATGGCTGAGTAATATTCCATTCCATTGTGAAGATGTGCCACATCTTCTTTATCCATTCCTCCGTGTATGGACACTTAGGTTGCTTCCATGTCCTGGCTATTTTAAATAGTGCTGCAATGAACATTGTGGTACCTGACTCTTTTTGAATTATGGTTTTTTTCAGGGTATATGCCCAGTAGTGAGATTGTTGCATCATACGGTAGTTATATTTTTAGTTTTTTAAGGAACCTCCATACTGTTCTCCATAGTGGCTGTATCAGTTTACAGTTGACACAGTTATCAGTTGTTATCAGTTACAGTGTTCCTTTTTCTCCACACCCTCTCCAGCATTTATTGTTTGTAGATTTTTTGATGATGGCTATTCTGACCGGTGTGAGGTGATACCTCATTGTAGTTTTGATTTGCATTTCTCTAATGATTAGTGATGTTGGGTCTCTTTTCATGTGTTTGTTGGCAATCTGTATATCTTCTTTGGAGAAATGTCTGTTTAGATAGTCTGCCCATTTTTGGATTGGGTTGTTTGTTTTTTTGATATTGAGGTGCATGTGCTACTTGTATACTTTGGAGATTAATGTTTTGTCAGTTGCTTCATTTGCAAATATTTTCTCCCATTCTGAGGGTTGTCTTTTGGTCTTGTTTATGGTTTCCTTTGCTGTGCAAAAGCTTTTAAGTTTCATTAGGTCCCATTTGTTTATTTTTGTTTTTATTTCCATTCCCCTAGGAGCTGGGTCAAAAAGGATCTTGCTGTGATTTATGTCATAGAGTGTTCTGCCTATGTTTTCCTCTAAGAATTTTATAGTGTCTGGCCTTACATTTAGGTCTTTAATCCATTTTGAGTTTATTTTTGTGCATGGTGTTAGGAAATGTTCTGATTTCATTCTTTTACATGTAGCTGTCCAGTTTTCCCAGCACCATTTATTGAAGAGGCCGTCTTTTCTCCATTGTATACCCTTGCCTCCTTTATCAAAGATAAGGTTCCCATATGTGTGTGAATTTATCTCTGGGCTTTCTATCCTGTTCCATTGATCTATATTTCTGTTTTTGTGCCTGTACCACACTGTCTTGATTACTGTAGGATTGTAGTATAGTGTGAAGTCAGGGAGCCTGATTCCTCCAGCTCCATTTTTCTTTTCAAGATTGGTTTGGCTATTCGGCGTCTTTTGTGTTTCCATACAAATTGTGAATTTTTTTGTTCTAGTTCTGTGAAAAATGTCATTCATAGTTTGATAGGGATTGCATTGACTCTGTAGATTGCTTTGGGTAGTATAGTCATTTTTACAGTATTGATTCTTCCAATCCGAGAACGTGATAGATCTCTCCATCTGTTTGTATAGTCTTTAATGTCTTTCATCAGTGTCTTATTGTTTTCTGCATACAGGTCTTTTGTCTCCTTAGGTACGTTTATTCCTATGTATTTTATTCTTTTTGTTGCAATGGTAAATGGGAGTGTTTCCTTAATTTCTCTTTCAGATTTTTCATCATTAGTGTATAGGAATGCAAGAGATTTCTATGCATTAATTTTGTGTCCTGCTATTTTACCAAATTCATTGATTAGCTCTAGTAGTTTTCTGGTAGCATTCTGGGAACCAGCAGTCTTAAATGACACATTAAACCGGTTGAAATTAATACATATCTACAGAACATTCTGTCGCAAACCAGCAGAATACACATACTTTTTAAGTGCACATGAAAAACTCTCAGGATAGATCACATGCTAGGCTATAAAACAAGTCTCAACAAATTTAAGAGGATAGAAATTATGTCAAACTTTTTTCTGACCACAATCTGATGAAACTAGAAATCAATTACAAGAAGAAAAATGGGAAAAGAACAAACATGTGGAGACTAGACAACATGCTTAAAAAACCAGCAGGTCAATGAAGAAATAAAAGAGGAAATTAGAAAATATTTTGAGACAAATGAAAGTAAAACACAACTTTTCAAAATCTACAGGGAGCAGCAAAAGCAGTTCTAAGAGGGAAATTTCTAACAAAACAGGCCTACATCGAGAAACAAGAAAAAAATCTCGGATGAATGGCCTAAACTACCATCTAAGCGAATTAGAAAAGGAAAGGCAAACAAAACCCAAATCAGCAGATGGAAGGAAATAATACAGATCAGAGAGGATATAAATAAAATAGAGACCCAAAAATGATAGAAAATATCAATGAAATTAAGATCTTATTCTTTGTAGTTCTATTAGTTTTTACTTCACATATTTTGAAGATATATTTTATGGTGCATAATGTTTAGTATTTTACATCCTTTTGATGAATTGACTCCTTTATCATTATGGAAATATTAGTAAGGATAGAGATAGTCAAAATTACTATCAACCAACTTGACCTAATTAACATCAGGTTAGATTTGACTATTTTATTTTATTAAAAAAATTTTTTTTGGAGTCTAGTTGATGATTTGGGTATTTTTTTAATACCTCTACTTAACATGTTTAATCTTTCCTCTATCTTCATGAAAATATAGAATACAGTTATAACAATTTTATTATCATTTCTAATTCTGTTGTCTGTATTATTTCTAGGTCTGTTTCTATTAATTGATATTTTTCCTCTTTAAGGGTTAGATTTTTCTGCTTCTTTATGTCCCTGGTAATTTTTGATTGGAATCTAGACATTGTGTTTTTTACCTTTTGGGTCAGGGATATTCTTGTATTATTATAAATATTTCTGAGCTTTATTCTGGGCTGCAGTTAAGTTGGATGATTTTGGATTTTTAAAACCTATATTTTAGTGTAGGGTTAAATTTCTCTCAGCACTAAGACAAAACCCTTCTGAATACTCTATCTGACATCCTGTAAATCATAAGTTTTGCTATTCTGGTGATTTGGAGCCAGAATGATTTGTAGCCCTATGTGAATTCCAAGGGTTGTTACCTTTTAAATGGCCCAGGCTTGGATGGTTTTCTAACACACATACTCTGGTAATTATTGAACTGAAGATTTGAGGATCCTTGGCCGGTGTCTGGAGATTTCTCTCTGGACACCTCTCTCCTGTCTAGTGTTCTGTCCTGCAAACTCTATCTGCTTTGATCTTACTGGATTCCCCATTTTTTCTTTTCAACATTGGGAGACATCAGGCACCACCTGTCTTCCTTTCTCCCTGTGTCATGGTTTGGAATTTCTCTCAAGGCAGTAAGGTGGAGCAATCTTAGGGCTCACCTTGTTTATCTATCACATCTTAAGAATCACTGTCTTTTGTTACCCAGTGTTCAATGTTTCAAAAGCTATTGATTCATATAATTTGTCTGGTTGTTTAATTGTTTCAGTTGGGAGAGTCAATATAGTTCCTGTTGCTCCATCTTGGTCAGAAGTGAAAGTTCTACCAAACACTTATTATTTTATGGAAAAAATAATAAAAAATAATAACAAAAATTTGTTTACACAATTTATCCCAAAGAGAATAAAAAGGGAGTATTTCCTTATCCATTTTTTATTTTTTGGGCTAGCATAACTTGACTCAAAGCCTGAAGAGGACTGGATTAGGAGGGCTAATCTCACTTAGGAACATAAATGTGCAAATCCTTTGAATTTTTCCCCTCTAGTTTCTGAGAAATTTTAAACAAGTTTAATCTTCCAACCTTTTTATTAATTTTTTTCCATTTTATGCTATCATATTTTTAATTTCTGAGAGTGTGTGATGTGAGAACATAGTTTGATTATTTTGCATGTAGCTGTCCAGTTTTCCCAACACCATTTATTGAAGAGACTGTCTTTTTTCCATTGTATATCCTTGTCTCTTCTGTTGTAGATTAATTGATCATATAAGCATGAGTTTATTTTTGGGCTCTCTATTCTGTTCCATTGATCTATGTGTCTGTTTTTGTGCCCATACCATATTGTTTTGATTACTGTAGCTTTGTAGTATAGTTTGAAATCAGAGAGCATGATTCCTCTAGTTTTGTTCTTTTTTCTCAAGATTGCTTTGGCTATTTGGGGTCTTTTTTGTTTCCATACAAATTTAAAAATTATTTATTGTAGTTCTGTGAAACATGCCATTGGTTTTTTTTTTTTTTTTTTATAGGTAAGAAGTGGATTTATTTAGAGAGAAACACTCCATGGACAGAGTGTGGGCCAACTCAGAAGGCGAGAGTGGCCTTGGGAGAAACACACTCCACAGACAGAGTGTGGGCCATCTCAGAAGGTGATAAAGGCTGCCATTGGTGTTTTGATAGCAATTACATTGAATCTGTATATTGCCTTGGGTAGTGTGGTCATTCAACAATACGAATTCTTCTGATTCAGGAGCATGATATATCTTTCCATTTGTTTGTGTCATCTTCAATTTCTTTCATCAATGTCTTATAGTTTTCAGAATATGTCATAATAGGAATTTTTAAAAAACCACCTGTTGTGGGTTGAATTGTGTCCCCTCCCCAAAATATATTCAAATTCTAACCCCAAGTACCTGAGAATGTGACTTAACTGGAAATAGGGTCTTACCATGTAAGAACAGGGTCTCCTATGTTCACTTATTAGTATACCACAGATCTCACTCCTGAAACAACCTGGTGTGGTGAAACCCATTCAAGGATCCTGGAGAGAACTTAAGCCTTTGTAATAACCAGAGCAAATATTTGTGCATTGACTCTACAAGGAGCAGGCCCAAAGTGGGACTGTGGTTTGCAAGTACCAAATAGCATATAAAATATATGTACCTAGGGAAGAGGCCTATGACCCCAGTGTGTAAAGAGAGTTGGAGCCTGATGAGGGCAGCGGTAGGAATCCTTAGGTGTAAACTCAATCAGCCTGGTCTGTGTTGGTGGTGAAAACATGGAGTTCTGCAGCATTCCATTTTCTGTGCATTTTCAGCATCCAGAGAACCATAGCGTATAAGGATTGGGTTGATCTCTATAGTCCATTTGTTCCAATCTGCTCATTGGTGAGATTAAAGTCCAGGGAGGGAAAGTGACTCTCCTAAAGTCACATAGCAAGTGAGTGGCACAGCCAGCACATGTTGCTGAATATTTTCAACTCTTCCCTCTCTCACCCTCAATGCCAAAATCCTTCCTGAAACTGAGCATTTCAGGCAGTTGGGTCTCTTGTCTTAGAGAGAAAAAATTGGATAAACATATTCTTCCTAAGGTCTGAATGAATGTTTTCCCTTCTCTACTCCTCCACTCCCAAACTGGAAAATTATATTTGAAGAAAGGAGTTTGCTCAACTTACATTAAAACCACGATAATGGTGTATCTCTAGAACAGATAATGTAGGACTTTATAAAGCACAGTAAAGACTATATATATATTTTTCAATGTGTAACGTGGAGTCTTGGAGGATTTTAGATTGAGTTATAACAAGGGCTGACATTTATTTTTAAAAATCCCTGTGGCTTGTATGATTTCTCTCTGCTGTCCCCTAAAAGGTGGAAGTGGATAAAGGGAGGCATATCAGTTCAGGGTATGTGGTCCAGCTGTGGATGCATGGGCGTTGGGACAGTAACTGAGAAGTCTGAGGGAGGCAGGCTGTTCCAGAGCCGATTGTACCCATGGGCAGCTGAGAGCACGTGTATGTGACATGTGTCCTAGTTGATTACAGAGGGTCCAGAGCTCTTCTTCATTTGTGTATATCCTCGTCAGAACTGAGACTACTCCTTGGGGCTACCTAAAGTCATGAAGACTTTTTGCTGACTTTGGCTGCACTGGTGCTCTTGTCCCAGGTCATTCCAGGTAACCTAGACCTTTTCAGGGGAGAGATGGAGGGGTGGAGAGTGGGTCTTGGTTGGGAGACTCCAGGGTTTGGGAGGCAGCAATGTGAAAAACCATTCATCTGGGAAAGAGGTTAACCCTCCAGAATTTTCCCTCAGTGCCCCCAAATCCCCTCTCTTTGGTAGGCTCCAGGGGTCAAGGGCAGGAAGTCTGATGTGTGAAGAGGAGTGGGGGAGGGCAGGGGAAGCAGGAAAGAAGGGAGGCAAAACTTTTCTCACAATGATCCTCAACCCACTTGGATTTTGCACTATTCACACCTGCCTTAAGTGAGACAGAATCTCATAATTACTGTTGCCTCTCTGTGCCAGCCCCTATATTGGAGCCATGGAAAAGTTTTAAGTAGAGACAGGCCCTCGTCAAACTTGCCCAGCCCAATGTACTAGCACCACTCCCTCCTTCTCATCTGATAGAAGCTTCCACCCCCACCACCCTCCAGATATCTCTTTAACCTTTCCATAGTGTCAGGACGTGGGGGGATTGCTTGAGAACACTCTGGACTCACACCTGTGTCTGCTCATGGTAGACATATAAATGAAACACCATTTGCCTGGGGAGGAGAGAAGAATCTCCAAATCCTGGGTCAGTTAGAACCTGCTCCATTGTTTTTTAGTTCTGTGAACCCCAACAAGCCACTTGGCTGCTCTGAGTTCTAATTTACTCACTTCTCAGTTTGAAATAATATTTGAGGTTTAGGGGTCAACACTGAATACACTGAAATTTTAGTGTGCAACAACTGTATCTTTTCTATTTTTTATAAATCATCTGAGCTTTCTCAGGAACTTTCATCCTGTTGGTGGGAAAGCTGGAGGTTGGAAAGGGCACAGGGGCTGTATGTAAACTCAGCAGATAATTTTATCCATCTTTTCTGGTTTGAAACAGTCTCTTAGATTAATTCATTCTGCTTTGGATAAATGTTTAGTCTTTCAGTGTTTCTCTTTTTACGCCCTCCCTTTCTCCTTCCCATGATGGCAGCTGGATTTAGGGGCCAGTAGCTATGTCATTACTTAGTTAAATAATTCACTTATTCAATAAATATTGCTGAGTGCATTCCATGTGTCAGGCAGTGTGATAGGTGCTGGAAGTAGAGCAGTGAACCAACCAACCAACCAACCAACCAAAATCCCTGTCCTCTTGAAGCGTACATTCTCTGGGGGGAGGCAATGAACAGAGTAAGCAAGGAAGGGAATAACAAGTATCAGGGGAGGTGGATGTGCAATTTAAAAAGTGTTGTAAGGGGATGCGTCACTGAAACAAATTTGAACAAAGACTTGAAGGAAGTGAGGGGGTCAGACATGCAGATATGTTGGGAAGAATGTTCATTTATTAGATGAACCACTTATAAAAGATATGCTTCCCTTCATCTGCTATTTGGTTACTTTGGGGTTTAGAGATTTCAGAGAGGAGAGGAAGGACAAATTCTTGACTCTATCTTTGCTTATCAGTTTGCAAAATACTGAATTCATTTTCTGTCAGCCTCTGAGGTTGAGTAATTTGTTTTTCCTAAGTATTATTATTATTTTTTCTAAATATTATTTTGAACTCATGGTTCTAAGCCACATGTCCAATCTATTGCAATTATTCCTACTGAAGCACAAATTTTCCTATTCTTGACCAATGGGAATCTCTTTAATTTAGCTCCTGGTATGACAGAATGTTTTTAGGCTCATCTTACAATGTCTTGCCCAAGAACTGGAATAAACCATATCACCAAAAGTCTTGGTTTCTTTCATTTTAGTGGGAAATGGTATTTAGTATGGGTGCTAGGAATACAAATTTCTATTGGTTGGTCAACACTTCTAGGCTTTTTCAGTGATAGAGCTGGAAAAAATTCTATCCATCCATCCATCTGTCCATCCATCCATCCATCCATCCATCCACATATTTAGAAATAAAATATTGATATTTGTGGGTTTATACTGGTACTTCCAATTCAAATTCAGAACACAAATTCAGGGCAATTTCTATATCACATCAGAGTTTTAAAAAATAGAAGTATAGTTGATGTACAATATTATATGTTTCAGGTGTATGACATAGTGATTCACAATTTTTAAAGGTTATATTCCATTTAAAGTTATTATAAAATATTGACCATATTCCCTGTGCTGTACAATATAATGCTGTAGCTTATTTATTTTATACATAGTAGTTTGTGCCACTTAATTTCCTACCTCTATCTTGCCCTTCTCAGGTCCCTCTTCCCACTGGTAGTTTGTCCTCTATATCTGTGAATCAGTTTCTTTTTTGTTATATTCACTAGTTTGTTTTATTTTTTAGATTTATTATTTCACTTAGCATAATACCCTCCAAGTCATTCCATGTTGTTGCAAATGACAAAATTCCACTCTTTTTTTGTGGCTGAGTAGTATTTCATTATTTATAAACACCACATCTTCTTTATACTCTCATATCTGTTGAAATCAGTATTCTTTTCCCTTGTACTGAGAATTCTGGTTCTCAAGGTCAAAGAGGATGATAGAATTAGAATATCCCATAATTACTCATTTGATTTCTCTCTCATCACATATACAATATTTTAAATATAATAAAACCAGTACTACCAGAATAACATGATTACTCAAACTAGTTAAAATTTCTGTGTAGGCTTTTACCATTATTTCCCATTTTTGTATTGTACTGTCTCTATATTGTCAGAACATGTATCCATTACATACTCTTCTCTCTCCTTTTAAACCCTAATTATAATTCTCTGAGTAACTATATTTAGTGTTCATTACTAGTCCTGTGTCAATGCCCCTCTCATTTGGTTGTCTAAAGCTCTTTCCCTATTAGATTCCTTAGGAAAGGCTCATGGGAACAATATTTCCTGAGTTTCAGTATTTTGATACCAGTTTTTGTCCTTTGTATTTGGAAGTCAGTTTTGCTGGATATAACATTTTTTTTTCCTTGAATATCTTAAATATGTGACACCATTTTTTCTGGCATAAAGCATTGCTGTTAAAAAGTTTAAGTATAGTTTAATTTTCTTTCCCTTATGTCATCTTGTATTTTGGGGCCCTAAGTGCCCAAAGCATTTTTTCTTTGATGTCCAGTAATTTTACTAGAATATATCCTGTCTTGGGTCAATATTTTCAGGTATGCTGTATGCTCTTGCAGTGCATGTTTTCAAATCTTTTTCTATTTTAGGAAAAATTTTTGAACATAGTTTGTAGTGTTTGTTCTGTTCCCTTGATTTTGTTTTCTTCTTTGGTAGTTCCTATTATTTGTATGTTAAATTTCTTTTGCCTGTCATGAATATCTGTAACTTTCTATTTATTCCTTTTCATCTCTTTCTTTTTGATTAACACATCCTCTTCATCACCCTGTATTTCTTATAAGCCATTATTTGTTGCATTTATTTGATCACATGTTCTTTCTAGTTTAATTTTTACTTATGAAATGATTTTTAAAATTTATAATTGTTTCTGAGGTCCTCTCATGTCATATCTGAATTTATTTAATGCTTGTATCTTTATACACTATTTCATTTAATCCCCACAACAACACTTTGAGACAGGTTCTATACCTTCTTTTTAGAAAAGAGGAAATTGATGATCTGAGAAGGGAAGTAACCTGCTCGAGGTCTTCCAGTTGGCTTGTGGTGTAGACCAGCTCTATGAGTTCTAACAGTCCATGCTCCTAACAATTATAACCCACTGAATCTGTGAGAAGGAACATTCGAGAAGGGCTGGGATTGGGATGGAGTGTCCAGAAAGAATGTGAGATTATACCACCACTATATAAATCTAGGGGTGACCCCGTATTTTCAGTGGTTCCCCTTTTTCTGCCTGGCTATTTCCAGGACCTATTTCCCCACAGGACTGATCTTGGCTTACTTCTTTTTTTCTCTTCGTATCAGGCAGCACTGAAAAATACTGGAATCTTCGTGGTTCCTGCCATGACAAATGTCCAAGAATGAAAAAGTCTGTTTTCTGCACGAGCAGTAAACTGTGCTGTGTGAAGCCCAAGTTCCAGCCAAATATATCGCCAAAGTTAATGAATGCTTGAAGCCCGAGGGCACAAAAATGAGGATAACCCTGCCCTGAGTCTGACCGCAGCAGATTCCTGAGTTTTATTAAAAGAGTTTTGGCTGACTTCTGTGTTTGTCTCTTAGTATACCTAATCAAACTCCAGGAGAAGAGGAAGTGGGTAAGGAGGTATATATTGGAGAGGAAACTGGACCGACTATGTTCTATGTATATACCTACTGCCTCACCTATTCCTTTTAACTAACCTGAGAGGTAGATACTGTCATTACTTTTATTTTGTGCTTGGGGAAACTGAGGCTCAGGCTGTTGAAGTGATTTACCCAATGCCAGTTACATAACTAACATGAGGAGGTGATGGGATTACATACTAGCCTGAATATAGGCTTGCAAATAACTCCCTGCCACCTGGACAATCATGAATATTAATACAAATGCATATTGTATTTATTTGAATCTCTCTAATAGAAAACTGGGGGTAGACAGCATTATAATGGGGTCCTATTTTCTGGGATTGTTATAGAAACTGTTAAGCAGGAAAATTAATCCCCAGGCCTAATTCTCACTCCATTGTTTCTCTCTTTTTTATATTCAGTTTAAATTTTCATCAAAGTCATACATCCACATGATTTTAAAAATTCAATTTATTTAAACTAAAAACAAAACCAAAAACATTCATCCACGTGATTTTGAGTCAACTTTGAATAAGAAATTATAATAAAATATAGGAGTCACACATTTCTCTTTCTCCATTTCTTGCTCTCCAAAGAAAACCACTTTCACATCTTTTGTTTGTTTCTTTGGATTCTATTTCCATATCTATAAGTAATATGCTTACTTGTATTGCTACTTATTATTTCTTTTTTCAGTTTCAGGTATTATCCATTGAATTCCTGCTATGAAAGATGAGAATTTAGCTGTCTTTCATCTCTTTTGAATACTTTCAGAATCATTAGGTATTTATTTCATCAATTTATTCTTCATGGCAGCCTCTCTCCCTGGGCACTTGGACCTGCTCTACTCTGAATGGGTTGATTCTATATCTGGTGACCTGCTGCCATCCTGGATCTCCATTTACATCATGCTGGGGTTCTCTTTGATTTTCTCCTTGGATGAATGCCCTGCTTTTTGGATTCAAGGTCTTTCTTGTTATACTCCTTTATTTTGGCAGAGCATCTCCTGGTAGCTTCCTGAAAATGTCTGACTTCATGTACTAATCTCACACTTGGTTAGTAGTTTGGTTGCTCATTTCATATTGGAAGTGTTTTTCTCTCTGAATTTTGAAGGCATTGCTCCACTGTCTTTCTGCTGAGTACTCAATGGGCCCTGTCAATCTGGAAACTCATGAATTTGAATTCTAGGACATTTTTTTCCTTGACTTCTTTCTTTCTTTCTTTCTTTCTTTTTTTTTTTTTTTGACTTATTTCTTTGATCATTTTCCACCCTTTGTTTTCCTGTTCCCTATTCTGGAATTCTTATTTTTCAAATGTACTCTTCCCTGAGTCTCTAATTTTCTTATATTTTTCTCCATTGCTTTTTTCTCTGTCATTTTATTCTTATCTCTAGACATTTATTTGTATGTTGATTCTCTAAAGTTTTTTTTTCTCATTCCTTCTTTTTCTTCTTTAAAAAAATAGCATCCTGTTCTTGTTTCATGGTTTCTCTCTTGTACTGGTCAGATTTCCCTGGGAAGACTCCTCTACAATCCTGATACATTGAATGTGTCCCCCCCTCTAAATTCATATATTGAAGTCCCAACCTCCAGTGTGATAGTATTAGGGGGCAGGGTCTTTAGGGATGTGATTAGGTCATGAGGATAGATCCCTTATAAATGAGGTTAGTACTCTTCTCAAAGAGACCCCAGAGAGCTCTCTTGCCCCTTCTGCCAAGTGAAGACACTGTGAGAAGGTCATCTATGAACCAGATGCTGAATCTGCTGATGCATTGATCTTGGACCTCCCAGGCTCCAGAACTGTGAGAAATAAATGTTTATTGTTTAAACCACCCAGTCTGTGGTAGTTTATTATAGCAGCCTGAACAGATTAAGAAACACGGTATCTGTGTCTTCAGGTTTTTTCTCTGAGATTGTGCCAATTTCCCTGGGAAGAATCCTCCACAATCCTGCTCAGAAGGTATATGTTTGCCTGTCACTATCCTCAAGGCTGAGATGGGAAAGAAAGCTGGGTTTTAACTTTAAATATATAAAATTTTACTTGACTCTCCTGGGTTCAGTATGATACCCTTGCTCTCAACTGGCATTGTGTCCCCTGTGCCTCTAACCAGACACTCTTTGTATTAGCCTCCTCAGACAGTAACACTCTAGTTTTCTGCTGGGATAGTAGAGGGATAGTCATCACTCTACTATCCCAGCAGAGATAAGCAGATCACCGAGGAAATCTGCAGAGCTTGACTACAGGGGATTAGATAGAGATGGAGAAGGGAGGCAGGGCTTACAGCAACCAGTGCTCAGATCTTGGTGGACCACATTCTTGCTTGCAGCAGAGGCTGGGCAGTGATTCCAGCCAGCAGCTCTGCTCATCTGCAGAGCCAAGCATGTGACCCCATGTGGCCAGGGAGCTCAGTTGCCAGTTCTGCCTGATTTGGGTCCCCAGCCAATTAGCCATAACAGCCGTGGGCTCATTCTATTACCACCCAGGCAAGGAAGCAAATTCACAACCCTGCCCAACTGCTGAGTGTAGCCTTCAGTCCCTCTGATCAGGAAGCATGGCCAGAGATCCTGGGAAGCCACAGAGCCCATTCTACAGTCACGCTAGGGCAGGGAGCCAAGTCAGCAGCTCTGTCCAACTGTTAAGCATAGCCTCTGGGCCCATATAACCAGAGAGCCTGAACAGTGACCCTGGGCAGCCTTGGAATTCAACTTAGGGCAGAGTCTAGCCTACAGCTCTGCCCTGCAGCCCAGCCCAGCCTATGGCCTTACCCAATTGCTGAACACAGCCTGTGACCTTACCCAGGCAGGGAATCTAGCCAGTGACACCACCCAATCATGGAGCATAGCATGTAGCTCCACCCAACCAAGGAGCACTGTCTCTAGTCCCATCCAAATGTGGGATACATCTGTAGGCCCCTCCTGATGAGATAGCTGACCAGCAACCTTGCCCAGCAGCAGAGCACAGTCTGTGGCTTACCTGATTGTGAAGCCCAGGCCTGTGGCCCTGCTCAACTTTGGGACACAGCTTATAGACTTACCTGACTGCGGAGCACAGCCTGAGGCCTCCTTGGACCACAAAGCTCTGCCTGTAATCCCACCTGAACACAGAGTCCAGCCAGTGACACCATCTGGTTGAGGACCCCAGCTTGAGACCCCACCTGACCAGGAGAAATTGTGGAGCCTAGTCTGTAGCCATTCCCAATTGCGGAGTACAACCAGTGGCACCTCCCTGCCAGGGAACAGAGCATGAGAACTTGCACAATCAGAAGTAATTGCAGAGCCCTTCCAGTGGTCTCACCTTACCACAGAGCACAGACATCAGCCCTGCTTGAATGCAGAGCCTAGCCAGCAGGTCCATCCAACCATGGAGTCTAGCCTGACGCAATCCCTCCATCCCTCCAACCACAGAGCATGTCACACTCAGTTGTTAAAAGTTGAAAGCTTTTCCTCTAAGATCAGGAACAATAAAAGGGTACCCACCTTCACCACTTCTATTCAACATAGTACTGGAAGTCTTAGCCAGAGCCACCTGACGAGAACAAGAAATAAAAGGGATCCAAGTTCGAAAGGAGTAAAATTTTCTCTGTCTGCAGATGACATGATCTATAGCAAATCCTAAAGATGCCACCAAAAAACTGTTAAAACTAATAAATGATTTGAGCAAAGCTGCAGGATACAAAACCAATATACAAAAATTGGTTGTGTTTCTATACACTAAGAATGAATTATCTGAAAAAGAAATAAAGAAAAATAATTCCATTTACAATAGTATCAAAAGCAATAAAATACTTAAGAATAAATTTAACCAAGGAGGTGAAAGATCTGTACACGGAAAACTACAAGACTTTGATAAAAGAAGTTGAAGAATATACAAACAAATGGAAAGATATCTTTTGTTCATGGATCAGAAGAATAAATATCATAACAGTGTTCATACTACCCAAAGCCATCTGTAGAGTCAATGCAGTCTCTATCAAGATTCCAATGACTTGGGAGATTGGGATTGACATATATACACTACTATGTATAAAATAGATAACTAATGAGAACCTACTGCATAGCACAGGGAACTCAACTCAGTGTTTTGTGGTGACCTAAATGGAAAGGAAATCTAAAAAAGAGTGGTTATATGTATAAGTATAACTGATTCACTTTGCTGCACAGCAGAAACTAACACAACATTGTAAAGCAACTGTACTCCAATAAAAATTAATTTAAAAAAGATTCCAATGATATTCTTTTCTGCAGAAATAGAAAAAACAATCTTAAAATTCATATGGAATCACAAAAGACCCGGAATATCCAGGGCAATCTTATTTTCGGATATGTGCTGCTGAAGTGAGCACACCCAGAGCAATCCTGAGAAAGAACAACAAAGCTGGAGGCATCACACGTTCTGATTTCAAACTATATCACAAAGCTGTAGTAATCAAACCAGAATGGTACTAGCATAAAAACAGACACATAGACCAATGGAACAACATTGAGACTCCAGAAATAAACCCACACATACATGGGTAAATAATATTTGACAAGGGAGCCAAGAATACTCAATGGAAAAAAGATAGTCTTTGATGTGAAAACTGGATACTCAAATGCAAAAGAATGAAACTGGACCACTATCTTTCACCACTCACAAAAATTAACTCAAAGTGGATTAAAGACTTAACTGTAAGACCTGAACCCGTGAAACTCCTAGGAAAAAATCTAAGGATAAATCTCCTTTATATTGGTCCTGGCATTGATTTTTTTAGATATGACACCAAAGGCACAAGCAACAAAAGCAAAAAGAAACAAGTGGGACTACATCAGACTTAAAAGCCCCTGCACAGAGGAAGGAATGGTCAACAAAATGAAAAGGTAATCTATGGAATGGGAGATAAGACTGAAGAAAATAATGCTTATCTTAATATTAGCAACAATGTCATAAAGAAAAAAAAAACTCCGTTTCTTCTCTGTATAACTCACACCACTTCACTTCTGGGCACCAAATATGTGGATTTTTTCCTTATACTGACCAATTCCCCAACACCAGCTGGTATCTTACAATTCAGTTCATTTCTGACACTATCTACATGGAGTTGTCATCAGATTCCACAAGTTAAGAGCTCAGGCCCATAAGACTAGCCCCACTTCAGACAACAATTGCAAATTCCAGGTTGTCACCAACCAGCTATAAATTGGGTTCCCATGAACTCCTCCTGTTTGATGATTTGCTAGAATGGCTCACATAACTCAAAGAAACACTTATTTACATTTACCAGTTTATTATATAATAAAGTATACAATAAATGATACAGATGAACAGCCAGATGGAAGAGTTACATAGGTAAGGTCTGGAAGGATACCTAGTGCAGGAGCTTCTGACCCCATGGAGTTGGGTGTGCTACACTCCTGGCATGAGGATATGTTCACCAACATGGAAGCTCCCTGAACCCTGTACTTTAGGGATTTTTGTGGAGGCCTCATCATGTAGGCATGATCAGTTATTAACTCAATTTCCAGCCCTTCTCCCCTCCCTGGAGGATGGGCTGAAAGTTCCAAGCTTTGCATCATGGCTAGGTCTTTCTGGTGACCAGCCTTCATAGTGAAGCTATCCAGGAGCCCACCAAGATTTGCCTCATTGGAATAAAAGATGTTCCTATCATCCAGGAAATTCAAAGGGATTTAGAAACTCTGTGTCAGGAACTGAGGTCAATAACAAAATATGCTCTTAGCATCCTTATTGTTTAGGAAATTACAAAGGTTTTAGGAGCTCTGGCCAGGAGCTGGGGATGAAGATATATATATATCTATATCTATATCTATAGTTTAACTGTATCACAAATATATATATATATATATATATATATATATATGTATATCACAAATGTTAACATTTCTTAAGTAATTTCTATGTAACAGACACTCTGCTAAGAACTTTACCTGTATTACTTTGGTCAAAGAAAAAAACCAGATTTGAATGATACTTAAAAACAGTAAAAACAAATTTTATTTAGGGTTATTGCAGTAGGGGAAAAGAGACTTCAGTACAGGACTGGACTCAATTCCGAATATAGCACGGGCAAGAGGGACTTTATAGCTAAGGAGCAGGGTGAGGGTCAGTGGATGGAAAATTACTAAAAGGAAATGTCTTAGTTGTTCAGGCTGCTGAAACAAAAATTTCATAAGCTTGGGTGTCTTATAAAACAACTAACATTTATTTCTCACAGTGCTGGAGGCTATGAAGTCCAAGATCATGGTGCTGGCGTATTTGGTATTTGGTGAAGGCCTGTTTCCTCATAGATGGTTGTCTTTTCTGTATAACCTCACATGGCAGAAGGGCAAGGGAGCTCTTCTCTAAGAGCACTAATCCCATTATGGGAGCCCCACGATCATGACATAATCACCTCCCAAAGGCCCCACCTCCTAACACCATCACATTGGGCATTTGAATTTCAACATATGAATTTTGGCAGGGATAAAAACATTCAGACCATAGCAGAAAACATCAGGGGTAAGGGGGGATTCTAGCTAAACTGACTTAGCAGAATTCTTAGTAAAGGCAGGCCAGGGTGATCAGACATCACCTGGTGGGATGGTGGAGGATGAGGAAACTGACTAGATATTGAGGGTGATCAGATATGGAGGATGGAGGGATTCTAGTTAAACCAACTTAGTAGAATTCTTACTAAAACTGGACAGTGCA
This sequence comes from Eubalaena glacialis, assembly GCF_028564815.1. NCBI lineage: Eukaryota > Metazoa > Chordata > Mammalia > Artiodactyla > Balaenidae > Eubalaena > Eubalaena glacialis. The sequence continues at coordinate 27,997,914 of NC_083728.1, forward strand.
GAGACAAACACAGAAATCCAAAATTTGAGACCTAGTTGAATTCCCTAAAGAATTCAAGGGAACCTGAGTAGAGTTTTGTCGAGGAAAGAATCTTCGTTACTTTGTGTAACTGATACAATCATTTTTCGCAATACATGTTTTATTATCAACATTATTATCAACAGTAGTGGCTGCTGTTGATGGCTTCCTTGATCAGAGTCCGTTGTGGGCCAGTGAATCCATCACCAGCTGCTGTGAGTGTTGCTGCTAGGGTCACAGCTGCCCTCCTCTCAGGAGAATTACCCTTGACCAAATGGAATGGAGCTGACTTGCACAGAAGATTGCACCACCCTACCCTCAGGAGCAGTGCGTAGCCAAGACTGACTAAGACAGGGATGCACAAAGATGGCCTCCTTGCCTAAGGGAAGACCAACAGTTTACACTCCAGGGTTCCCTGTGGGATCAACTGAGGCCTCAGCCTTCCTTAGCTCCTTCCCCTGCTCTGTCCTGTTCCCTCACTCCCCTTGTCTTGAGAATACTCCCTTAAGAAATCATATGCACCACAATCCCTGTTTTAGACTCTACCCATCCTGCCCTTTGTTGATTGTCCCCATATTCTGTTCTACTGTAATATGTTTTTTGATTTGGACTCAGCACAGGCTACTTTATATTGTTTTTAGTCATGTGGCCAGTCTGCCTGACCACTGTGAGGATATATTTGAAGGTCATTAAAGCTATTCATCAAATATTTCTGGCTTTCGGCATTCTAGGCTCATGGTAGGATTCACTTCTTGGCCCTCTTGTGGTTGCATGGGGCCATGTCACTGTTGTAGGCAGTGAGTTATGAACTACGCATTACTTCCAAGGTCAGGGCCTATAACGGCCAGTGCAAGGCCCTCCAGAACTCTCTTTCACTCTGCCATGGTGCTCAGCAACACTTGAGTGGCTATTCAATCAGTTTGCGTTTCAGAGTGAGAAGATATGGAGAAGTGTCACTAGCAAACCTGCAATGGATATGCAGCATGAGTGAAAATTAAACCTTTGTTCTTATAAGCCACCAAAATTCTTTTTTTGGTTACTGCATCATAACCTAGTTTATCCTAATATATTGGATATTAGGGGACACTAACCTATACAGCTCTGTATTTCTGGTGCTCAATAGAGGACCCTAATACATAGTATATGCTTAATTGAGATTCAATTTATTTGGCAAACATTTCTTGAATGTTTTTGAAAGGATATGAAGTTCATTTAAAAATGTTTGCTTTACTTTTCCTAAAAAAGCTGTAAGCATTTTAATGACAGGAACCCTCTGAGACAGTTCTTCTTCCATCACCTCCCCAGCACCTTAGTCCTCAGTCCACAAGAAACTCAAAATGGCTTGGGTAGTTTTGGATGGGGTGAAGTTAAAGAAGGACATTCTAGGAGGGATGAAAATATGACCTGACATGGAGAGATCAGTGTATGGTTCCTGGGAAAGAAGACAGTGAAATGAAGTATTGAGGGAAAGAGCAACTTCTAGAAAAGTTTAGGCAACAGTAAAGATAAGAAACCAGGGAAGACATCCTGGGAGGAACAAGGAGAGCTGGAACAGGGATAAGCTTGGAAACACTCTCTGATAAAATGTTGGGAACCTTCCTTATCATCTTTCACTAGAGCTCAAACAGAGTTACATCGTATACACTCCAGACACAGAGGAGAGATCTGTCCTTGAGCTTGGATTCTAAGTAAGCACTTAGACTTGAGACCCAAAGTTTTGACAATTTCAACCTTGATTTGAAAAAGCACAGTGAGCAGAGAGGTCTCTGAATCACTGACAATCCTTGTCCCTTTTATTGAATATTGACTATGTTCACAAGAAGGAGAACCAGGGGAGCTTCAGAGAGGAAAGAAGTCAAGTCAGATGCTCCAAGAAATCAAGAAAGGTGAAAATTCATAGTAAATAACATTGGGGGCTTCCTGTATACCAGGTACTGCTCTATGTGCTTTACAGGCATTACCACTTAATCTTCACAGCAAACCTCCTGAGGTCAGTAATATCGTCTCCTTATTAGAGATGACAAAACTGAGGTTCAGATACACTAATTGTCTTGTTCAACATCACATGGCTAATAAGTGGCAAAGTGAGAATTTGAACCCAAACTTGTCTGTCTCCAAAGCTCATGTTATTTTCATTACCCCACACAGCCTCTGGTGATGGATCGTCAAACATCATTTCAAGTAACTTGAACCACCCCCGACCCCAGCCTATCTATTGCCATTGCTAATTACATTTAGCACCAGGAGTCAGAGAGTTGGAATGTAATAGAAAGTGAGAAAATTTCTAAGCCTTATTTGGACCAGTTAGTTTCATTTTCTTTCATCACTCCCCTCCAATATACCCCACCCCTAAAAACTAAAGAAGTGAAATGTAGATTATTTACTTTCCTTTGATGTAGTGATAGAAGAGGGAAAAACCAGGGGTTGGTGGCAGAAATCTGAGAAAGGAGTGGAAGGGTCCTGGGCAAGATATGATGAATCCACTGGAAACATAAGAAAGTTCATTTTCTAGGCTAGGCCCACTCCAACTAGGGAGGCTTATGGTTTATGCTGGGCCAAAGCAAGAGTCAATGGCCAGGCAGGGAACAGATGCAGAGTTTTCTGAATCTCAGACACCACCTTATCTTGCACTAGGCCAGAGATGGCAACAGTACCCGCTTAAGGCTCAGGAAGAGGTAAATCGTGTTGACTAAAGGCCCACAGCACTGCAAGAGCATATTTAAAGAGGTCAAGTAAGTTCAATTGGCCTCAGGGCCAGGTTTCTGACTGCACCTTCAGTATGGGGACTTTGGGCTCCTGAACATTTCATAGCAAAGTCCACTCATCAGTGTGAACCCCTTCCTGCTGAATGCCTCCCACTTTTCCACATCCTCAGATAATCTTCTCAATGGACCATTTATAGACTCTTTTTTTTGGCTGCGCCGCATGGTGTGTGGGATCTTAGTTCCCTGAGCAGGGATGAACCCAGGCCCTCAGCAGTGAAAGCACAGAGTCCTAACCACTGGACAGCCAGGGAATTTCCTAGACTCCTTCTTTCTAATTCCACAATTTTATTTGGAAAGCACACATTCTCACAAAGATTACCTCTAATCTTTATTCATTTCTCTCTCTTTTTTTCACTCTGCTTCCATAATTTTCATTGCTCCTTTTCTTTTCTTACTGACAAGCATTCACCTCACTCATCGAGTGCATATGACTTCATGTTTGCCAAAAAAGAAAAGCTCAGATTTGCAGATATCAGTAAGGGAGGCAGTTCTATTATTTTCTGTCCTTTCACAATAATTTATCTCTATTAGCTAGTAAATCAGATTCTTTTTAGCAAGTCAGATTATTTTCTTGGAGAGCTTTGAATGAGAGCCATGGCCAAATAGTTGGTTATTGGTAGAAATGAGGAAGTGGAGATGCTGAAGCTTAAGAATGCTGGACACCCCAGAGATGGAGATGAATATAGCTCAGGTGTGGGGGAGTCCATTTTTAGCCTGTGAAGAAATCAGGCATTTTGTCTTGCAGTACCTTACTCCAGACGGGGAAGGGTTTGTTATGAGAGTCTCCTCTATTGCTGAAAACCAGTGTTGATTCTGTTAAATAATGCACATAATGGATTCAGGTCATCCCTTCATTAGGCCACCTTATTCTGCTAATCAGCAATCACAAGAACAAACATGCAGGGCTATGATGGAGTTCTTTACCGGAGGAGAACTAGATCTCAAAACAGTAGTTCAGTGTTAAGGGAAACTCTGTGCCACTAAGGGTTCTTTGGATGTACAAAGGAAGTCCTTTCTAGACTAAAGCTCTGTAAGAACGGTGCCCCCATGAGTTTCCCCTCTTCTCTCTCTCCAGTCCTTCAAGACTCTCAGCTGGGTACCCTACCCTTCTAACTAGAAACGATTTCCTTCCTCAAGAATGGAGGAATTTGTGCCCTTTGGTTTTGTAAACTCAAATGGCACCCCCGGTTTCTTTTCTACAGCCCTTTCTGGAATGGGAGGAAATGAGTTCCAGGGCTGATTTCCTCACTACTAAGCCTTAGAAGTAAGCCCCTTGTCAATAGAGCATTTTCTCCTTTGTTTTAGTCCTCTTTTGCCAAGGGTTGAGTTAATTATTATGGCAAATTTGTCATCATTGGTGTTATACAAAGCCTTTCTCTTGTTTTATTTTACTGATTTATTGACTTTTACCCCCATAATCCCACCCATGTTCTGCATAGGCATCTCTTCCTATGTTTTATTATGTAGATTTTAATGTGTATATCTCTTTATTTTACATATGTGGTTTTCTGTCATATATCTCATTCTTATCTTTTTTAAATTGCTTATTTTTTAAAAAACCAGCTCTAGTTTGTTTTTTTTTAAACATCTTTATTGAAGTATAATTGCTTTACAATGGTGTGTTAGCTTCTGCTTTATAACAAAGTGAATCAGTTATACATATACATATGTTCCCATATCTCTTCCCTCTTGCATCTCCCTCCCTCCCACCCTCCCTATCCCACCCCTCTAGGTGGTCACAAAGCACCGAGCTGATCTCCCTGTGCTATGCGACTGCTTCCCACTAGCTATCTAGTTTACATTTGGTAGTGTATATATGTCCATGACACTCTCTCACCCTGTCACATCTCACCCCTCCCCCTCCCCATATCCTCAAGTCCATTCTCTAGTAGGTCTGTGTCTTTATTCCCATCTTGCCACTAGGTTCTTCATGACCTTTTTTTTCCCCTTAGATTCCATATATATGTGTTAGCATACTGTATTTCTTTTTCTCTTTCTGACTTACTTCACTCTGTATGACAGACTCTAACTCCATCCACCTCATTACAAACACCTCCATTTCATTTCTTTTTATGGCTGAGTAATATTCCATTGTATATATGTGCCACATCTTCTTTATCCATTCATCCGATGATGGACACCTAGGTTGCTTCCATGTCCTGGCTATTGTAAACAGAGCTGCAATGAATATTTTGGTACATGACTCTTTCTGAATTATGGTTTTCTCAGGGTATATGCCCAGTAGTGGGATTGCTGGGTCGTATGGTAGTTCTATTTTTAGTTTTTTAAGGAACCTCCATACTGTTCTCCATAGTGGCTGTATCAATTTACATTCCCACCAACAGTGCAAGAGTGTTCCCTTTTCTCCACACCCTCTCCAGCATTTATTGTTTCTAGATTTTTTGATGATGGCCATTCTGACCGGTGTGAGATGATACCTCATTGTAGTTTTAATTTGCATTTCTCTAATGATTAATGATGTTGAGCATTCTTTCATGTGTCTGTTGGCAATCTGTGTATCTTCTTTGGAGAAATGTCTATTTAGGTCTTCTGCCCATTTTTGGATTGGGTTGTTTGTTTTTTTGTTATTGAGCTGCATGAGCTGCTTGTAAATCTTGGAGATTAATCCTTTGTCAGTTGCTTCATTTGCAAATATTTTCTCCCATTCTGAGGGTTGTCTTTTGGTCTTGTTTATGGTTTCCTTTGCTGTGCAAAAGCTTTTAAGTTTCATTAGGTCCCATTTGTTTATTTGTGTTTTTATTTCCATTTCTCTAGGACCTGGGTCAAAAAGGATCTTGCTGTGATTTATGTCATAGAGTGTTCTGCCTATGTTTTCCTCTAAGAGTTTGATAGTGTCTGGCCTTACACTTAGGTCTTTAATCCATTTTGAGTTTATTTTTGTGTATGGTGTCAGGGAGTGTTCTAATTTCATACTTTTACATGTACCTGTCCAGTTTTCCCAGCCACTTATTGAAGAGGCTGTCTTTTCTCCACTGTATATGCTTGCCTCCTTTATCAAAGACAAGGTGACCATACGTGCATGGGCTTATCTCTGGGCTTTCTATCCTGTTCCATTGATCTATATTTCTGTTTTTGTGCCAGTACCAAACTGTCTTGATTACTGTAGCTTTGTAATATAGTCTGAAGTCAGGGAGCCTGATTCCTCCAGCTCCATTTTTCGTTCTCAAGATTGCTTTGGCTATTCGGGGTCTTTTGTGTTTCCATACAAATTGTGAAATTTTTTGTTCTAGTTCTGTGAAAAATGCCAGTGGTAGTTTGATAGGGATTGCATTGAATCTGTAGATTGCTTTGGGTAGCAGAGTCATTTTCACAATGTTGATTCTTCCAATCCAAGAACATGGTATATCTCTCCATCTGTTTGTATCATCTTTAATTTCTTTCATCAGTGTCCTATAATTTTCTGCATACAGGTCTTTTGTCTCCTTAGGTAGGTTTATTCCTAGATATTTTATTCTTTTTGTTGCAATGGTAAACGGGAGTGTTTTCTTAATTTCACTTTCAGATTTTTCATCATTAGTATACAGGAATGCAAGAGATTTCTGTGCATTAATTTTGTATCCTGCTACTTTACCAAATTCATTGATTAGCTCTAGTAGTTTTCTGGTAGCATCTTTTGGATTCTCTATGTATAGTATCATGTCATCTGCAAACAGTGACAGCTTTACTTCTTCTTTTCCGATTTGGATTCCTTTTATTTCTTTTTCTTCTCTGATTGCTGTGGCTAACACTTCCAAAACTATGTTGAATAATAGTGGTGAGAGTGGGCAACCTTGTCTTGTTCCTGATCTTAGTGGAAATGGTTTCAGTTTTTCACCATTGAGGACAATGTTGGCTGTGGGTTTGTCATATATGGCCTTTATTATGTTGAGGAAAGTTCCCTCTATGCCTACTTTCTGCAGGACTTTTATCATAAATGGGTGTTGAATTTTGTCGAAAGCTTTCTCTGCATCTATTGAGATGATCATATGGTTTTTCTCCTTCAATTTGTTAATATGATGTATCACGTTGATTGATTTGCGTATATTGAAGAATCCTTGCATTCCTGGAATAAACCCTACTTGATCATGGTGTATAATCCTTTTAATGTGCTGTTGGATTCTGTTTGCTAGTATTTTGTTGAGGATTTTTGCATCTATGTTCATCAGTGATATTGGCCTGTAGTTTTCTTTCTTTGTGACATCTTTGTCTGGTTTTGGTATCAGGGTGATGGTGGCCTCGTAGAATGAGTTGGGGAGTGTTCCTCCCTCTGCAATATTTTGGAAGAGTTTGAGAAGGATAGGTGTTAGCTCTTCTCTAAATGTTTGATAGAATTCGCCTGTGAAGCCATCTGGTCCTGGGCTTTTGTTTGTTGGAAGATTTTTAATCACAGTTTCAATTTCAGTGCTTGTGATTGGTCTGTTCATATTTTCTATTTCTTCCTGGTTCAGTCTTGGCAGGTTGTGCATTTCTAAGAATCTGTCCATTTCTTCCAGGTTGTCCATTTTATTGGCATAGAGTTGCTTGTAGTAATCTCTCATGATCGTTTGTATTTCTGCAGTGTCAGTGGTTACTTCTCCTTTTTCATTTCTAATTCTATTAATTTGAGTCTTCTCCCTTTTTCTCTTGATGAGTCTGGCTAATGGTTTATCAATTTTGTTTATCTTCTCAAAGAACCAGCTTTTAGTTTCATTGATTTTTGCTATTGTTTCCTTCATTTCTTTTTCATTTATTTCTGATCTGATCTTTATGATTTCTTTCCTTCTGCTAGCTTTGGGGTTTTTTTGTTCTTCTTTCTCTAATTGCTTTAGGTGCAAGGTTAGGTTGTTTATTCGAGATGTTTCCTGTTTCTTGATGTAGGCTTGTATTGCTATAAACTTCCCTCTTAGAACTGCTTTTGCTGCATCCCATAGGTTTTGGATCGTCGTGTCCCCATTGTCATTTGTTTCTAGGTATTTTTTGATTTCCCCTTTGATTTCTTCAGTGATCACTTCGTTATTAAGTAGTGTATTGTGTAGCCTCCATGTGTTTGTATTTTTTACAGATCTTTTCCTGTAATTGATATCTAGTCTCATAGCGTTGTGGTCGGAAAAGATACTTGATACGATTTCAATTTTTTTTAAATTTACCAAGGCTTGATTTGTGACCCAAGATATGATCTATCCTGGAGAATGTTCCATGAGCACTTGAGAAAAATGTGTATTCTCTTGTTTTTGGGTGGACTGTCCTATAAATATCAATTAAGTCCATCTTGTTTAATGTATCATTTAAAGCTTGTGTTTCCTTATTTATTTTCATTTTGGATGATCTGTCCATTGGTGAAAGTGGGGTGTTAAAGTCCCCTACTATGATTGTGTTGCTGTCGATTTCCCCTTTTATGGCTGTTAGTATTTGCCTTATGTATTGAGGTGCTCCTATGTTGGGTGCATAAATATTTATAATTGTTATACCTTCCTCTTGGATCGATCCCTTGATCATTATATAGTGTCCTTCTTTGTCTCTTGTAATAGTCTTTATTTTAAAGTCTATTTTGTCTGATATGAGAATTGCTACTCCAGCTTTCTTTTGATTTCCATTTGCATGGAATATCTTTTTCCATCCCCTCACTTTCAGTCTGTATGTGTCTCTAGGTCTGAAGTGGGTCTCTTGCAGACAGCATATATATGGGTCTTGTTTTTGTATCCATTCAGCCAGTCTGTGTCTTTTGGTGGGAGCATTTAATCCATTTACATTTAAGGTAATTATCGATATGTATGTTCCTATTCCCATTTTCTTAAATGTTTTGGGTTTGTTATTGTAGGTGTTTTCCTTCTCTTGTGTTTCTTGCCTAGAGAAGTTCCTTTAGCATTTGTTGTAAAGCTGGTTTGGTGGTGCTGAACTCTCTCAGCTTTTGCTTGTCTGTAAAGGTTTTAATTTCTCCATCAAATCTGAATGAGATCCTTGCTGGGTAGAGTAATCTTGGTTGTAGGTTTTTCTCCTTCATCACTTTAAGTATATCCTGCCACTCCCTTCTGGCTTGCAGCGTTTCTGCTGAAAGATCAGCTGTTAACCTTATGGGGATGCCCTTGTGTGTTATCTGTTGTTTTTCCCTTGCTGCTTTTAATATGTTTTCTTTATATTTAATTTTTGATAGTTTGATTAATATGTGTCTTGGTGTGTTTCTCCTTGGATTTATCCTGTATGGGACTCTCTGTGCTTCCAGGACTTGATTAACTATTTCCTTTCCCATATTAGGGAAGTTTTCAACTATAATCTCTTCAAATATTTTCTCAGTCCCTTTCTTTTTCTCTTCTTCTTCTGGGACCCCTATAATTCGAATGTTGGTGCGTTTAATGTTGTCCCAGAGGTCTCTGAGACTGTCCTCAGTTCTTTTCATTCTTTTTTCTTTATTCTGCTCTGCAGTAGTTATTTCCACCATTTTATCTTCCAGGTCACTTATCCGTTCTTCTGCCTCAGTTATTCTGCTATTGATCCCATCTAGAGTATTTTTAATTTCATTTATTGTGCTTTTCATCGTTGCTTGGTTCCTCTTTAGTTCTTCTACGTCCTTGTTAAATGTTTCTTGCATTTTGTCTATTCTATTTCCAAGATTTTGGATCATCCTTACTATCATTATTCTGAATTCTTTTTCAGGTAGATTACCTATTTCCTCTTCATTTGTTAGGTCTGGTGTGTTTTGACCCTGCTCCTTCATCTGCTGTGTGTTTTTCTGTCTTCTCATTTTGCTTATCTTATTGTGTTTGGGGTCTCCTTTTCACAGGCTGCAGGTTCGTAGTTCCCGTTGTTTTTGGTATCTGTCCCCAGTGGCTAAGGTTGGTTCAGTGGGTTGTGTAGGTTTCCTGGTGGAGGGAACTAGTGCCTGTGTTCTGGTGGATGAGGCTGGATGTTGTCTTTCTGGTGGATGAGGCTGGATGTTGTCTTTCTGGTGGGCTCGTCCACGTCTGGTGGTGTGTTTTGGGGTGTCTGTGGCCTTATTATGATTTTAGGCAGCCTCTCTGTTAATGGATGGGGCTGTGTTCCTGTCTTGCTAGTTGTTTGGCATAGGGTATCCAGCACTGTAGCTTGCTGGTCGTTGAGTGAAGCTGGGTCTTGATGGTGAGATGGAGATCTCTGAGAGATTTTCGCCGTTTGGTATTACGTGGAGCTGGGAGGTCTCTTGTGGACCAGTGTCCTGAAGTTGGCTCTCCCACCTCAGAGGCACAGCCCTGATGCCTGGCTGGAGCACCAAGAGCCTTTCATCCACACGGCTCAGAATAAAAGGGAGAAAAAATGGAAAGAAAGAAAGAAAGAGGATAAAAAAAAATAAAATAAAGCAATTATAATAAAAAATAAGAAAAAAAAATTATTAAGAATAAATTTGTTAAGAAAAAATTTTTTTTAATTTTTAAAAATAGATTTATTAATTTTTTATGCTAAAAATAAGAAAAAAATTATTAAGAAAAAAAATTTTTTTTTAATTTTTTAAAAATAAAAAATATGAAAAAACTTATTAAAAATTTTTTTTAATTTTTTTAAAAATAGGAAATAAGGAAAAAATTATTAAGAAAACATTTATTAGGGAAAAAAATTTTTTTAAGTAAAAAAAAAAAAAAAAACAAAAAAGACGGACGGACCTAACCCTAGGACTAACGGTGAGAGCAAAGCTATACAGACAAAATCTCACCCAGAAGCATACACATATACACTCACAAAAAAAGGAAAAGGGGAAAAGTTAATATATCCTGCTCCCAAAGTCCACCTCCTAAATTTGGGATGATTCGTTGTCTATTCAGGTATTCAACAGATGCAGGCACATCAAGTTGTTTGTGGAGCTTTAATCCGCTGCTTCTGAGGCTGCTGGGAGAGATTTCCCTTTCTCTTCTTTGTTCGTACAGCTCCTGGGGTTCAGCTTTGGATTTGGACCCGCCTCTGCATGTAGGTCGCCTGAGGGCGTCTGTTCCCCGCCCAGACAGAACGGGGTTAAAGGAGCAGCTGATTCGGGGGCTCTGGCTCAGTCAGGCCGGGGGGAGGGAGCGGTACGGAGGAGGCGGGGCGAGCCTGCGGCGGCAGAAGCCGGTGTGACGTTGCAGCAGCCCGAGGCGCGCTGTGCGCTCTCCCGGGGAAGTTGTCCCCAGATTACGGGACCCTGGCCGTGGCGGGCTGCACAGGCTCCCGGGAGGGGCGGTGTGGAGAATGACCTGTGCTCGCCCACAGGCTTTTTGGTGGCGGCAGCAGCAGCCTCAGCGTCTCATGCCCGTCTCTGGGGTCCGCGCTGATAGCCGCGGCTCGCGCCCATCTCTGGAGTTCGTTGAAGTGGCGCTCTGAATCCCCTCTCCTTGCACGCCGCGAAACAAAGAGGCAAGAAAAAGTCTCTTGCCTCTTCGGCAGCTGCAGACTTTTTCTCGGGCTCCCTCCCGGCTAGTTGTGGTGCGCTAGCCCCTTCAGGCTGTGTTCACGCAGCCAACCCCAGTCCTCTCCCTGGGATCCGACCGAAGCCCGCGCCTCAGCTCCCAGCCCCCGCCCGCCCCGGCGGGTGAGCAGACAAGCCCCTCGGGCTGGTGAGTGCTGCTCGGCGCCGAGCCTCTGTGCGGGAATCTCTCCGTTTTTCCCTCTGCGTCCCTGTTGCTGTGGGATCCGCGCTGATAGCCGCGGCTCACGCCCGTCTCTGGAGCTCGTTTAGGCGGTGCTCTGAATCCCCTCTCCTTGCGCGCCGCGAAACAAAGAGGCAAGAAAAAGTCTCTTGGCTCTTCCACAGCCGCAGTCTTTTTCCCGGACTCCCTCCTGGCTAGCACCGAAGCCCGAGCCTCAACTCCCAGCCCCCGCCCACCCCGGCGGCTGAGCAGACAAGCCTCTCGGGCTGGTGAGTGCTGGTCTGCACCGCTCCTCTGTGCGGGAATCTGTCCGCTTTGCCCTCCGTACCACTGTGGCTGCGCTCTCCTCCGTGGCTCTGAAGCTTCCCCCCTCTGCTACCCGCAGTCTCTGCCCACGAAGGGGCTTCCTAGTGTGTGGAAACCTTTCCTCCTTCACAGCTCCCTCCCACTGGTGCAGGTCCCGTCCCTATTCTTTTGTCTCTGTTATTTCTTTTTTCTTTTGCCCTACCCAAGTACGTGGGGATTTTCTTGCCTTTTGGGAGGTCTGACGTCTTCTGCCAGCGTTCAGTGGGTGTTCTGTAGGAGCAGTTCCACGTGTAGATGTATTTCTCATGTATCTGTGGGGAGGAAGGTGATCTCCGCGTCTTACTCTTCCGCCATCTTGCCCCTCCCTCTCTAGTTTTTAAAGAAGTCAACTTTACTGAGGTATAATTTACATAAAATAAAATGCACCCATTTTAAGTGTAAAGTTTGATGAGTTTTGACACCTGTGTTTAGAACATTTTCATCATCCTAAAAGTTCTCTCATAACGGTTTAGTAGTTACCAAAAGGGAAGAGGCAAAATGTGGAGGGGAGGGAAAAATGTGTAAAGTGGGTCAACTGTATGGTGATGGATGGAAACAAAACTTTTGGTGGTAAGCACGGTGTAGTGTATACAGAAGTTAAAATACACGTAAAACTTATGTAATGTTATAAGCCAACATTACCTCACAAAAAAGATTTGGGGAACCAGACACAGAAAGACAAATACTGCATGATATCACTTATATGTGGAATCTGAAAAAAAATTTTTTTTAAAGTCCAACTCATAGAAACAGGGAATAGAATGGTGGTTGCCAAGGGCTGGGGGTGGGGTGGTGGGGCAAATCAAGAGCAGTTGGTAAAAGGGACACATTTCAGTTATAAAATAAGGCCTGAAGAGCTAATGTGTAACATGGTGGCTCTAGTTGATAATACTGCATTGTATAATTGAAATTTGCTGAGAGAGTAGAACTTAAATGTTTGTACCAAAAAAAAAAAAAAAAAGAAAAAAAAAAAGAAAAAAAAAAGAGGTAAAGATGTGAGGTGTTGAGATGTGAGGTGATGGGTGGATGTGTTAATTGACTGGATTGTAGGAATTCTTTCATAAGATATATGTATATCAAATCATCACTGTGTACACTTTGAATATATTACAGTTTTATTTGTCAATTATACCTCAATAAAGCTGAAAAAGATAAGCTCGCTCATGGCCCATCCTAGTCAATGTCCATCTCCTCTCACCAACTCCAGGCAACCACTGATACATTTTTTATAACTGTAGATTTGATTTGTCTTTTCTAGAGTTTTACACAAATGGACTTATTCAGTATACAGCAAGTCCCCTACATATGAACGAGTTCCATTCTGAGAGTGTGTTTGTAAGTCCAATTTGTTCGTAAGTCCAACAAAGTTAGCCTAGGTACCCAACTAACACAATTGGTTATATAGTACTGTACTGTAATAGGTTTATAATACTTTTCACACAAATAATACTTTAAAAACAAACACAAAAAATAAAGAAAACATTTTTAATCTTACAGTACCGTACCTTGAAAAGTACAGTAGTACAGTACAACAGCTGGCATACAGGGGCTGGCATCTGGTGAAAAGCAAGAAGAGTTACTGACTGGAGGAGGGAGAGGAGGTGGGAGATGGTAGAGCTGAAGGATCGTCAGCAATAGGAGACAGAGGTCAAGCTGCAATTTCACTCACGCCTGACGTTGATGGCACAGGTTCTGGTTCCTTGCTGGATTCAATTCTACCTACCCTCTTGAAAAAATGATTCAGCGATGTCTGGGTAGTAGCCCTTTTTTTTCTCGTCATAGATGACATGGTAACACTGGATTGTATTCTGAACAGCAGCTGCAACTTTTGTGTACCGTTCTATGTTTGGGTCCTGTGCCTCAAAAACTAACAATCCCTCCTCAAATAAAGAAAATCCCCTTGTCATTTCCTGCATGGTGAATCTCTTCGGTTCTTCAGTTACTTCTTCTCCTCTTGTCTCTCTTTGTCCTTTCTCTGGGCCTCCAATTCCATCAGGTCTTCATTAGTAAGCCCATCATGTTGCACAACAAGGAATTCAACGAAGTCGTCCTCTTGCAGAACTAGCTCCAGCTTCTCGCTGAGGGTCACTAAGTTGCTGAAGACCTCTTTGAACTCCTCATCCACCTTTCAAATCCATGAAAATCTTGAATGTGGGCAAATGTTCTGTCAAACCCCATTCATAGTGATGGCCGTAACCTCACGCCTAACAAAGTCAATGTTTTTTATGGCCTTGTAGATGTTATAGTCTTTCCAAAATTGTCGCAAGGTTTTTCCTGATTCGTCACTCACCTTTACTGCCTGACAAAAAGTGTGATGTAAATAATATTTCTTGAAAGTCGCTATAACCCCCTGGTCCATAGTTTAGATGAGGTGGCAGATGCACTACTTTGATGTTGGGATGAAAGTTGTCCATGAATGCGGGGTGGCCCAGAGCACTGTCGAGCAGCAAAAGAATGTTGAATGAGATGTCCATCTCCAAGCAATATTTCTCTACCTCCGGGATAAAGTGGTGGAAAATCAGTCCTGGAGAACGGCCTGTGTAACCCAGGCTTTGCGGTTACTCTTCCACACAACGGGAAGAGAGCCCTTGGCTATGTTTTTAAGGGCTCTTGGATTCTCTGAATGATAAACTAAGAGAGCCTTCAGCTTCATATTGCTGGAAGCATTGCCACCAAGCAACACAGTTAGCCTATCCTTTGCTGCTTGATAGCCTGGCATCAACTTTTCCTCCTTACTGATGTAACATCGGTCTGGCATCCTCCTCTAGTACAGTCCTATCTCATCCACATTAAAAACCTGCTCAGGTAAATAAGTGCCTTCATCAATAATTTCTTGAAGTGTTTCAGGAAATTCCTGTGCAGCTACCATATCTGCACTCACTGCCTCGCCACTTATTTTACATTGTGAAAGTTGGTTCTAGCCTTGAACCTATGAAACCAGCCATGGTTGGCATTAAAAGATGTGCCCTCTGATTCTTCACCGTGTTTCTTCTTCAAGTCTTCATAAGGGCTTTTAGTTTTCTCTTGAATCAGCATTAAGCTGAGCGGGACTCGACGCTGATGCTGATCCTGTATCCACACACTGAGAAGTTTCTCCATCTCCTCCATCACTTTTCCATGCTTCTTCAATATATTGTCGATGTCATCGCACAGCAGACTTCACGTGTTCCGTGATCTTGTCTTGTTCTTTAGAATTGTGCTGATGGTTTAATGATTCATGTTATAAGAACAAGCAATGTCTACCATCTTTTCACCTTGCTCCACTTTCTCAGTTATTTTCACTTTTGTTTCCATCGTTATCACTTGGCGCTTCTTAGCAGTACCTGCTACATCACCACTGCTCTTAAGCTTGCTTCTGGACATCCTGGGCTTGAAATAAAGATACTGTACTCTATATAGTACTGTATAGTAAAGTACACAAAAGCACAACCACTTGTAGAGGATGCACTCATGTGACAACGTACGCCAGACACATGAACTATCTTACGTGATTGGACATGCCAACACACATTCGCATCTTTCAAAGTTTGCAACTTGAAGGTTCGTATGTAGGGGACTTACTGTGTTCCCTTTTCATCTGGCTTCTTTTACTCAGTCAAATGCTTTTTAGATTCCTCCAGATCGTGTGTAGCAGCAGCTAATTCTTCTTTATTGCTGAGTGGTATTCTATTGTATGGCTATAGCGTCATTTATTGTTTACTACTTGATGAATATTTAGGTTGTTTCTGTTTATGATGGATAAAGCTGCTATGAAAATTCATGTGTCTGGGACACATGACTTGATTTATCTGGAATAAACACCTAGGAATGAATTGCTGGGTTGTATGATAAGTGTATGTTTAACTTTATAAGAAATTGTCAAACTGTGTTCCAAGTGGTGATGCCATTACAGTCAGCACTAGTTTTAAACATCCATCCATACTTATTTGGATACACTTAATTCTCTAACTTATGACTGCTACGTAACACTCTATGGAGTGTGTCCATCACGTTTTACCTTTCAACTCTCCCAGCGATGGAGTCTAGATTATCTACAAATCCCTGTCACCATGAACCTTTCTTTAACAGATGTCCTGTGCATATTCTCTTATGGACATGTGTGTAGCCTTCTTTGGGACATGTACCCAGGAGTAGAATTTTTAGGTTAGAACAAATGCTTACACTTAATTGGACTGAAGGTCGTTAGATTCCTATCCAGAATGGCTGCCTCTATCTCAGAGGAAGATCTAGGTTTTGTGGGGCCTTATACCTTTACAATTTGGGGATTCTTTTTAAGAAGAACACAAAATTACAAATTCAAAGTTAGGTCCAAAAGTTAATATTTATTTAGAAGAAGCTAAGAAATTACAATAGATTATTGGGATCTCTTAAGATAATTTACCTGAAATGCTTACTTACTCATGTTTCCTGATTGCAACCTGGTTTTCCTTCTTTACCTAGAATGTTTTAGAATTCCCATCACTTACATGGGTCCAAGCAAGTGAGGGGCCCTAAACCTTCACAGTTGTTTTGCCTCTGATCTACATCCCACCAGCAACATGTGAGTATTCCTCTATCCCATGTCCCTGACATTATTTGGCATTATTCAGCTTTCTAATGTTTGCCAGTCGACATCTAGCTGGCTGCCTGATTTTGCATGGCCCATGAGCTAGGACTGGTTTTTACATTTGTAAGTAGTTGAATAAAAATCAAAAGAATAATAATTTTTGACATGAAAATTACATGAAATTCAAATTTCAGTGTCTATAAATAAAGTTTGATTGGAACAGAGCCATAGGCATTTATTTACATACTGTGTATGGTTGCTTTTGTGCTATAAATGCAGAGTTTAGTAGTTGTGACAGACTGTGTGGCCTATAAACCCTAAAATATTTACTACTTGGGCCTTGACAGAAAATGTCTGAAGACTTCTAGTCTAGAGCATTAATTTTTCTTGGAGACAACAGTGCTATTCTATATTGGAAGGAATAGTTTCTGATATAGTTTGTTAGTTTGTCTTTGTTTCTACCCATTTTGAAATGATAGACCCTGCCATCATTGTGCTAAAAAGCATTTGGCTCTTTTCTGATCTAACTTCTGACCTCATGGATTAGGACACCATTGCTATATAACACTCCACTCCAAAACTTTGGCTTAAAACAGCGATCCTTTATTATTGCTCATATGTCAGCAGCTAGCTGGAGTTTGGCTGGGTTACTCTGCTTGAGGCTGGAGTGACAGGGGCAGCTCTATTTCTCACTGTAGATCTGTGGGTCATCTGGAATGCCTCTGCTCCATGTATCTCTCATTGTCTTTGGACCATCAGTGCATATTCTTCTCATGGTGATGGCAGAGGCACAAAAGGGCAAGTGAAAACATTCATCACCTCTTAAAGCCTGGGCTCAGAACTGGCACACTGTCACTTCTGCCCATACTTCATTGACTAAAGCAAGTCACACAGCCAGGATAAAAATGAAGGGACAGGGAGTACATTCCTTTTAGGATGAGACCTTGACAAAAGTGTGGATTCAAGTAGGGGTGAAGGATTGGGGTCAATAATACAATCTGCAATATATTATAAGAAATACCACAATAGTGGTAAATGGCTTTTCTTTGCTACCTACAAGGATGCTACTTGTTCTTATTAAACTTGTGCTGTTAAAAGCAAGGTCTGTGATCTTCCTGCTTATCTCACTTCACAAATGTTGACATTTTAGTTTCCAGTGGTGACGGTCATGGAGCTATCAAGGTATTTCCTTCTGCTTCTGCCCTTCTTTCAGTGTCCTTAAAATGAACCACTAACATATGGGACATCCTAAGATGTCCTATTTCTGGAAAGAACCCAAGGAACACAGAAGTACCATTTCTCTCTCTCTCTCTCTTCTCATTTACCAGAAATGAATTAATAGTAAAAACAAACATATATAAATAGCTCATACAACTCAACATCAAAAAAACAAACAACCAAGTTGAAAAATGGGCAGAAAAACTGAAAAGACATTTTTTCCAAAGAGGTGATGCAGATGGCCAACAGGCATATGAAAAGATGCTCAACATTGCTAATCATCAGGGAAATACAAATCAAAACCACAATATCACCTCACAATTGTCAGAATGGCTACCATTAAAAAGAACACAAACAACAAATGTTGGCAAGGATGTGGAGAAAAGAGAACCCTCGTACACTGTTGGTGGGAATGTAAATTGGTGCAGCCACTGTAGAAAACAGCATGGAGGTTTCTCAAAAAACTAAAAATAGAACTACCATATGACCTAGCAATTCCACTCCTGGGTATATATCTGAAAATAACAAAAAGACGAATTCAAAAAGATATATACACCCTAATGTTCATAGCAGCATTATTCACAGTTGCCAAGATAAAGATATGGAAGCAACCTAAGTGTCCATCAACAGATAAATGGATAAAGAAGAGGAGGTATATATATATATATATACACATACACACACACACACAATGGGATACTACCCAGCCATAAAAAAGAATGAAATTTTGCCATTTGCAGCAACATGGATGGACTTGGAGGGCATTATGCTAAGTGAAATAAGTCAGACATAGAAAGACAAATATTGTATGATACCACTTATATGTGGAATCTAAAAATATAACAAACTAGTGAATATAACAAAAAAGTATACTCACAGATATAAAGAACAAACTAGCAGTTACCAGTGGTGGGGGAGGGACAATATAGGGATGGGAGAGGCACAAATTTTGGGTGTAAGGTAAGCTCAAGGATGTATTGTACAACATGGGGAATATAGCTAATATTTTGTCATAACAGTAAATAGAAACTAATTTTAAAAATTGTATAAAAAATAAAAAAATTTTAAAAAGATATAGCACAATATTCTATAGCTCAATATTCTGTAACAACCTAATTGGGAAAAGAATTTGAAAAAAAATAGATGCATGTAAATGTATAACTGAATCTTTGTTGTACATCTGAAACTAACAAAACATTGTTAATCAACTGTACTCCAGTATAAAATAAAAAGTAAAAAAAAAAAAAAAGTAGGAATATTTTCCCCCTTCTTGGCTCCCCAGAAGCCAAAAACTCTCAAAGACAAGGCTGTGTCTTCTTTTTAACTTCTCTTCCCCCTCTCCTGGCCTCCTCTGGAAGAGCAGAAAAGTGTGGCATATTCAACAGCCATTCAACCAATGTGGTTGATTACTCATCTGTCTAATCTTAAATGACTGTTCCCTTTCTGGTTCACCGATCATGGCTCTGCCATGCTCCTTGGGGCAATAAATACCAGTCTGGACTGGTCGACCAGAATGGAGACCTCTGTCTGTCTTGCCAGCCAAGAAACCTATCTCTACCTGAGCTCCTACCATTCATGAAGTTCCTTCGTCTGATTTTGACTGTTACCCTGCTCCTGGTCCAGGTCACCCCAGGTAACCAGGATCTCTCCCAAGGGGCAGTGGGTCAGGGAACCTGATGCATATTCAGGGAACTCTGGGGGCTTCATAGCTTAGGCTGGGAGAATGGCCTTGGGCAGGGAGAATGGCCTTTGGATACCTCTCTAGCCAAGGGGAAGTTTGAGTTCCCTGGTGCTGATTTTTTCAGTGCTATTAGTTGACCACTCTGACCTTCTCTGTGGTTGGCTCTGGAGAAGTTGAACATGATGATGGTGAGGTGGGGCAGGTACATGGAGGAGAGAGACTTGGACATAGAGTATAGAGGAAGTGGGAGCTTTTCCAAAAACATTCCTTGGGAGAATTTGAATTTTGATCAATTGCCTCTATGAAAATGGTTCCTTAATTTCTGATTGTTTGAGGATTCTGATTCCACTCTCTCAGCCAACCTCAATTTATCTGGGCTACTTTAGGTTGTAGTTTCCCCAGAGCAGCTGTTCCTAATTATTTCAGCTCATTAAGACCAGTGAAAAGCTCTGGGATGTTGTGGAGAAGAGTTTTACAGATAACCAAGAAGACTTGCAGACGTCCTGAGGGGTGTATTTCAGATTCCTGTCCCCTTTCATTAATATGGTCAGAGACGGTATCCAAGGGCAAAGGGAAAAGATGGTTAGTTGATACCTGGGCACCTGTGTACCTTATAATATGGTGGAGATGAAAGCCTGGAAAGAGGGGTCCTCTTGCCTCCTCAAAGGCCAGGGAAGGGAAGCTGACTAGTAGGTCCCAGGCCACTGAGTGGGGAGAATTTTGGGATTGTGACTGGGGACACAAGTGGGAAAAGAAAAGATAGTGACTATAATCTCCCTTAAACCTGGAGGATGCCTAATGAGGGCTTCTTCCTCATGTCTTCTTATTTCCCTTTACTGTCTTTTCTACTGGGCGTTGGCCTCCCCCTTCCCCAGCCCTCTGTTTATTTCAAGACTGATCCGTCCCTCTCCTTTCCTTTTAATTTCAGCCATGAAGTGTTGGGGTACGTTGGGAAGATGCAGAACAACGTGTGAACAGAATGAAGTGTTCTATATATTTTGCAGGAATGAGGTTATGTGCTGTGTAAATCCCAAGTATGTACCTGTTGGAAACTGAATCCTCAAACATGGCTGGAAGATTGGGATAAATTTCTGTGGTCTGATACCTCAACTAAACTTGAGTCTAACATCATTGGACCCTACAGTTCTGTTAAATCATTCTTTACTGTACCCTGTTTGTGTCTGGCAGTTCTACCCAGTTATATTTAGAAATATTATGTTTTATATATAATTTATATACACTATATTTAGAAATAAATAAGGAGTGAAGTAAGGTGCATATGGGTATTAGGGAGAACAGTATGGACCAGTAAGTGGTAATAATCTCAGTCTTGCCCATAGCTCTCAGCCTGCTGGCCCATGGATGGTCCCAGATGATATAAATAAGGAATGTTCATTCTGTTTGATTCTTGTTTTCTAGACCAGCACTGCCAATAGAATTTTCTGCAACAATAGAATTGTTCCATATCTGTGTTGTCCAATATGGTAACTACTAGCCACATTTGGCTATTAAGCATTTGAAACGTGGCTAGTGTGAGTGGGGAACTGAAATTTTAATTTAATCTATACTTAAATGTACATAGCTAAATGTGGCTAGTGGTTATTGTATTGGACAGTGTAGTAGCTTTAGAGTCTAGAGATATAAAGCAGAGGCAGGCTATGGGGCTCAATCTCTGGGTATTTTAGGGGAAGTCAAGGAGGCAAGCTAGGGTCTGTGAGGAACACATTCTTAGTCTGCTGGTTCTCTTTCTCTACTTTTACACCAAAGACTGCAACTCTCCTCTGATAATACTTGCAGTTCTGTCTTGTTAGGGACTCCAGGAATGTGCCATTCACCATGGAGAGAGTTTGTATCAGGCCCCATGTGGATTCCTGCTCCATCTCTTTCCTTTCCCCCTAGTTGGGGCTGCATGGTGTTGAACTGGCTGGCTTGTCCTTTTCCAGGACTGATCCTGAACTGAGACAACAGGGATTTTACTGTCTCCAGCTCCATGACTTGTGTCATGGTTCCAAGTATTCCCAACCCATTGCTACTTATCTGACTAATCAAAAAGAACTGATTCTTTATCCTGAGTTGGAAAGTTCTGTCCGGAGTCACCTGTCTACTATCCAGTCCCTTCATCTGAGAACACTGAAACTGGCCTCAGGCTTATGGCTTGACTCAGTCATCCCTAGCACACCTTTTTGATGAGTACCTCCAGCCTTAGTGTCTAAGTATCACTGCAGCTGTCAAAGGATGAGTATTGGATTCAGGATCAGAAGATCTGGCTTCAAATCCTTGCTTGATCACATATCAGATGCATGATCCTAGGCAAACCATTTAATCATCTCTGTTTTATTTTCTCATCTATAAAACAAGGATTTATCTTACCCAAAGCACAGGGATATTGTGAGGATTAAATGAAATAACAGGAAAGTGCCCAGTACAGAGTGTAGCACACATTCGATTCTGATAAATGTAAGTTGAATCTAGATTGATCTGACTCCCTAATTTTCTCCTTTTAGACTCTGCATAGAAATACCCTGACTATAAAAACTTAAGATCCTCCTTCCCCAGTTTGTCCCAACTCCTACTTGCCAGACTGAATCACTCTTAAAATTGAAATGAAGCCCTTGACCTCACTACTTTTTCACTGGTCATCTCAACCTCCTGACTCCACTTCCCTCTGTACTCAGGTTGGATATCATGATCTAGCCCTATAACAATTCTTTTTGCAGACAGTCTCAACTTCCATGTTCCACCTGCTTAAAATATTCCCAGTTTGGTGGAATGCAACCACTTGCTTGGCTTCTCCATATGTATACTTTATCAGCTAATTATTCTTGGAGAAAATTATCTAACTGGCCTCACTGATTTTATAGGAAATTCAGGGCCTCAAACCTCAAATAGCACTCAACACTTCCCCACCTAATCTCTTGATTTCTTCTAGGAAGCTTGACTTCTCACTCTCTGAAATCACTATCCCATGAGTTTTCCTTGCTCCTCAATTTTCTATTGCTTCCTTTCTCTAAAATATTACTCCTTGACTCATATTTTGAGAAAATGGAAACAACTCCTTCATCTTCTCTTGACTAGGTCTACATATTCTTTCATCTGGCTCTACAACTCCTGTCTTCCTTTTGTTTATGATGGAACAATGGTGTTTGCTCCTGAGAAACCAACCCCTCCACTTGTCCACACCCCCTTTTTTCTACCCTACTCAAGGACTTCATCTTCAATTATTCTCTTCATTCTCCCCCTCTCTACTGGACCATTTCTATCATTATACAAAGAGGTTCTCGTACCTCCCATCTTAAAACAAAACATCCCTTAGTCCCATATCCCTCTCTGGACTATGCCCGATTTCTTTGCAATTCTTCAAAGAAAAATTTCTCAAAATTCTGTCTGCCTTCACTTCCCTACTTTCTCATTTCACATTCACTTTTCAACTCAATTCAATTTGGCTTTAACCTTGCCATTGAAACTTCTCTTGTAAAGGTCACTAATTATCTCCAATGTGGCCAAACTCAATACAGGCATCCCTATTTTTCTTTCATTGACTTCTGAGCAGTATTTGACATAGGGGTCACTACCTCCTCATTGAAATGCTTTCTTCTCTTGACCTCTGAGTTACCAGACTCTTAGTTTGCCTTTAATTGGCCAGGCAATTTCTTTTGTCTTCTATCTATGCTCTTCCTTCCCTCCTTCCGAATCACCAGGGCTTCTTTCTTTTTTTCCCCCCCACTGGTGCTTTTAACACCTTCCATATGCTGATCACTTCTAAATTCATATCTCTAACCCCAGACTTTCTCAAACCTCTAGACTGATATATCTGCCTCCTTAAGTGACATCTCCATTTGGATGCCTAATGTATCCTCTTGGTGGGAACCTTGCTTCACCAAGCCTTGTTATTACCCTATTATTTCCCTTTTCAGTAAATAGTAACAATATATACCAGTTGCTCCAAACCTAGAACTCATCCTTGGTTCCTTACTTTGCTTCACTGCATTCAATTTATCAGCAAGTCCTATGGCTGTGCCCTCGAAGTATATCTGAAGACCATCCATGCCTTTCCATCTAGTTCAAGTCACTGTTATCCTTTTTCCTAGTTTTCTTTTTTTTTTTTTTTACTTTTTATTTTATATCCGAGTATAGTTGATTAACAATATTGTAATAGTTTCAGGTGTACATTAAAGTGATTCAGTTATAAATAACATGTATCTATTCTTTTTCAAATTCTTTTCCCATTTAGTTTGTTACATAATACTGAGCAGAGTTCCCTGTGCTATACTGTAGGTCTTCATTGGTTATCCTTTTTTTAAAAAAAATTTATTTATTTATTTATTTGATTGTGCCGGGTCTTAGTTGTGGTCTGCCTGTTCCTTAGTTGCAGCAGGTGGGCTCCTTAGTTGCAGCATGTGGGCTCCTTATTTGTGGCATGTGAACTCTTAGTTGTGGCATGCATGTGGGATCTAGATAGCAGTGTGTACATGTCAATCCCAAACTCCCTAACTATCCCTGCCCCCACCCTTCCCCACTGGTAACCATAGGTTTGTTCTCAAGTCTGTGAGTATGTTTCTGTTTTGTAAATAAGTTCATTTGTATCATTTCTTTTTAGATTCTGCATGTAAGTGATGTCATACGATATTTCTCTTTCTCTGTCTGACTTACTTCACTAAGTATGACAATCTCTAGGTCCATCCATTTTGCTGCAAATGGCATTATTTCATTCTTTTTAATGGTTGAGTAATATTCCATTGTATATATGTACCACATCTTCTTTATCCATTCCTCTGTTGATGGACATTTAGGTTGCTTCCATGTCTTGGCTGTGTAAACAGTGCTGCAATGAAAACTCTGTTATCTTAATCTGAATTTCTACAATAGTTTCCTAACTAGTTTCTTGTTTAATCCTCTAATTAATTTTCCACAGAGCAGCCAAAAGGTAAATTATATCCTGTCACTGTTCTGTCTAACACCAAACTATGGCTTCCTGTTTCCTTAAGAGTAAAATCCAGACTCCTTACCACAGCCGGTGAGGCCCCACCTGACCTGGCCTTGCTTACCTCTGTGGCGTCTTCCTTCTTCTTTACAGTCAGGTCACTCTGGCCTCCTTTCTGTTCCTTCAGGTCAACAAGCTCTTTCATTCCTTAGGGCCTTACTGCATGCCATTCCTTCTGCCTAAGAAAGCTCTTCCTCTGATATCTGTGTCATTGTTTTTGTCCCATCCTCCAGGCCTTACAGTATTTTTTCTGGACAAACTCTTTATTTTCAGATGAATAAACTGAAAAAATTTTAATATAAAAATCTAGATAATCTGATTTCTTTTAAAAAATTAAAAGACTCAGTAACACGGTTACTCATTCTTGAAAAGTGTCAATCTTCTGGAACCCTCTCCAGTTTGCTACAGTTCTCACCACTCCCTAAAGTTTCCCTGTTGAAGAAGCTAAGTATCAAGAGCAGCACTAAAACTCCAAAGTGATGACTCTGGCATACCATGGTAATACACCAGACCTTCTCCCTTCATTTGTGTTACTTGCCTGTCACTGAAGGCAAGTGAACTCGAGGCTTCAGATTTGCAATAGATGTGTTTCTGTGAAGTACTGGGGGAATTATCATTTACAAATCAAAATCCATCTGAAATGCATGTAGTTTGCTATTCAGTGAAAGCAACTGTAACTATAAATGACCTCTTCTGTAGATCAAATGAGCACACTTGATTATATTTCTATTGCTTTGACAAGAGCTACATATTAGCTTGGCATATAATTCTGAGAGCTTAATTTGACTTTTTATTTATTTATTTTTGGCTGAGTTGGGTCTTCGTTGCTGCGTGTGGGCTTTCTCTAATTGCAGCGAGTGGGGGCTACTCTTTGTTGCGGTGCATGGGCTTCTCATTGCGGTGGCTTCTCTTGTTGCAGAGCATGGGCTCTAGGGGCGCGGGCTTCAGTAGTTGCAGCATGCGGGCTCAGTAGTTGTGGCACATGGGCTCTAGGGAGTGTGGGCTTCAGTAGTTGTGGTGTGTGGGCTCAGTAGTTGTGGTTCATGGGCTCTAGAGTGCAGGCTCAGTAGTTGTGGTGCACGGGCTTAGTTGCTCCGTGGCATGTGCGATCTTCCCAGACCAGGGATCAAACCTGTGTTCCCTGCATTGGCAGGTGGATTCTTAACCACTGTGCCACCCGGGAAGTCCCAATTTGACCTATTAAAATTCTATAAAAGTTTCTTCCTTTTATTATTATGACATTTACTTTTGTACAGGGGAAGCTTGGGTTCAGTGTGACTGTTCTTCCTTTGCAAGTAATCTGTTTGTTTGGCTTTCTCTTCCTGCACGGATAAGATCACATTTCTTATACAATTTTTTAAATTTAATTTTTTATTTTATATTGGAGTATAGTTGATTTACAATGTTGTGTTAGCTTCAAATGAAACTGTTACCAAGACAAGTTGAAGATAGAGTAATATTAAATTAATTTTTGCCAGGGATATGGCAAGCTCATTAGAGCTGTAGATCTAGACATTTTTTTCCACCCTAGAAAGTTTTCCTTTTTGCATATAGTTTAAAAAAACTTTGATTGGTACATAAATTTCATATAAAGTTTACCCATGCTAAGTGATATGGTTCAATGATTTTTGATTTCAGAACGTTTCCATCATCCCCCAAATTTCCTTTTTACTCCTTTGCAGTTAATCCCTGCTCCCACCCTCCAGCTCTAGCCGAGCCAGGAATGTACTTGCCCCAGTCATGACCTCAACCTTGGACAGGTATTGGCTCTCCTTAATCATTCATCACTGAGGTCATCACTCCCACCAACAGTGCCACTGGACATGGGTGTTCACACCTTAAATTTAAATGTCATCCTTGATTATAATAACTAACAAAGTTCTTTATATGAATGCCAATGTCTTTCTTAGCACTTCTCAAAAATCAGTAATTATTTTGTTCATTTACCCGTTTCTTATCAGGAGAATTTGGATTTCATGTTAGCAGGGTCCTTGTCAGTTTTGCTCATCATTCCATCCTTGGAGTGAAACACATTAGGAATGTAATAAATATTTGCTAACTCTATGAATATTTAAAGCTCAAGAAGGTCACCTTTTCACTCAAACAGGCATCCCTTCCCAAGTCTCATGCTTTACCATCATCTGAGATGTAAGACTTTGGATGCCGCCCCCTTCACTTCTCACATCAAGCCAGCCCTCAAAGCTTCTTGATTCTTCCTCTGTGATATCTTTGTACAACCCCACTTTCCCTCACTGTTTTCGGGGCTGTTCTCTCACCTTGGTCTCTCATTAGCATCCTCCCTCCTCTTTTCTCATACTCCAGGCCTTTTATCCTGAGTTTTGCTGCTGATCTCTTAATCTCCCTGCCAGGTCACATTCTGGCATCCTATCTCACAAGTGTTCCTTGTTGAATAGAGCAACGTTTTCTCAAGCTATTTGATGATGAAACACCTTAAATTTATTATTGGATGTAATGGTTAGAGTTCATTAGAGACCAATTTAAGCAGAAAGGGCATTTCTTGGAAGGATAACATGTAACACATAGAACTGACTGGAAGTCTAGACAATTGGAAGGACCAAGGGGGAGTGGGGAGCGGAAATAATGTACCAGGATCCCACCACCAGCATTGCCATCCTGGAAATGGACACCAGCATCACACCTGGACTCTTGCCTGAATTCTTCCTGCAGTGGCTCTGCCTGCTGCCCTTATGTGAGCATGTCCTCCACCTTCTCTGTGGTTTGGATTTAGTCCTTTATGATTCAAAGTTTTTTGTTGGAGCATCCAGTTGGCTGAGTCTGGGTTGTGTGCCTGCCTGCTAATTCCCAAGGTGGCACAAAAAGATGTGCCTTCCATCAAGACCCAAAGAATGGAGAATTATTCCCAGATGGAAAGGGGTTCAGATGCTGAGTGTCCAAAGATGCAGCAAGTGATCACTACTAGGGACTATTACCCTGAAGCCTTTCCCTTTCCCTGGAGTGTTTTCCTTTCCACTTTGACCTTTCTGATTGCCAGGGCCAGGACAAGGCAGAGGAGAGGAAGGTGCCTAGAGTGCAATGCAGAAGGAGGCACTCACTCTCAGGGTTGTGCAAGTGTCTCCTTACACGTTGCATCCTAGGCACCTTCTTCACCTCACCCTAGTCCTGACCTTGCCAATTGCATCCTGCACTTCCCCTTTTCAGCACCCACCACACTTGTACTTATTTCAATGTTTGTCTTTATGACAGACTGTAATCTCCAGGAAGACAGAGATCACAGCTGATTTATTTTCTCTATTCCAGAACAGAATCTGGCATAAACTGGGAATCAATCAATATTAGTTTAACAATTGTCTGACTTAATGACTTACATGTTTGGCTTAAAATAGACAGCAGAAATGGCCTCACAAGAAAATTCCCTCTTTCAGGCATAGCTTCACAAAGGAATAGTATAAGTGTCTGATATTCAATAACCATGGAATGATATTAAAAATACATATTGAGATTATAAGACACTTAGCAGGGATGGGTGACAGTCACACTGTCCATCACTGTGATGCATTGGTCAATACTTCCATTATTGCTGAGCAGATTGAAAGGCATGCTTTTGTGAGTCAGCTGACGTCTTCTCTGAATATCTGGAGTTCTTGAGGATATCATGCCTTGCCCTAAAAGAAAAATTATTGCATATTGATGAGATCAGTGATACAAAAGTATTTAGTATTTTTAACAAAATTTATTTATTTTATTTATTTATTATTGGCTATGTTGGGTCTTCGTTGCTGTGCGTGGGCTTTCTCTAGTTGTGG
Organism: Eubalaena glacialis; assembly: GCF_028564815.1. Taxonomy (NCBI): domain Eukaryota; kingdom Metazoa; phylum Chordata; class Mammalia; order Artiodactyla; family Balaenidae; genus Eubalaena; species Eubalaena glacialis. The sequence continues at coordinate 28,025,820 of NC_083728.1, forward strand.
CGAGCAGGGGCTACTCTTCGTTGCGGTGCGCAGGCTTCTCACTGCAGTGGCTTCTCTTGTTGCGGACCATGGGCTCTAGGCTCACGGGCTTCAGCAGTTGTGGCATGCGGGCTCAGTAGTTGTGGCTCACGGGCTTAGTTGCTCCACGGCATGTGGGATCTTCCTGGGCCAGGGCTCGAACCCGTGTCCACTGCATTGGCAGGTGGATTCTTAACCACTGCACCACCAGGGAAGTGCTGTATTTAGTATTTTTAAAACAAACATTGTGGCAGTAAGTCAGAAAGAGAAAAACAAATACCGTATGCTAACACATATATATGGAATCTAAGAAAAATAAATAAATAAAAAAGGTCATGAAGAACATAGGGGTAAGACGGGAATAAAGACACAGACCTACTAGAGAATGGACTTGAGTATATGGGGAGGGGTAAGGGTAAGCTGTGACAAAGTGAGAGAGTGGCATGGACATATATACACTACCAAAGGTAAGATAGATAGCTAGTGGGAAGCAGCCGCATAGCACAGGGAGATCAGCTCGGTGGTTTGTGACCACCTAGAGGGGTGGGATAGGGAGGGTGGGAGGGAGGGAGATGCAAGAGGGAAGAGATATGGGAACATATGTATATGCATAACTGATTCACTTTGTTATAAAGCAGAAACTAACACACCATTGTAAAGCAATTATACTCCAATAAAGATGTTTAAAAAAAAGAATTTAATGTAGTAATTATCTGACAATTTCTTTTTCCATTTTACTTGAAGCATTAGCAAAAGAGTAAAAAGATAATTTTTTCTGCCCAGTTATTGGAAGGAAAGCCAGGATACTTTGTGTTCTCTGTTTTTCAATGGAGAATTGAAAATGTGTGTGTGTGTGTGTGTTTGTGCCCTGAAGCCAACTCTTTCTCTCCCCCTACCCTCATCTTTGTTAGGGAGGCCTAGGTGCAAGGAGAACAGTTAGGTCGGATTGTCTCAGAAATGGAATGACTATTTTTTGCTTCAGGTTCAAGAGAGGAGGAGTAGCCTGTCATTTGGGGATGTTGAATCTCCACGACTGGGACAAGAGATGGGGTTTGGTTTCAAGGGTGTTTGATAAAGCACCTCAACGTGACAGGTACTCAGACGGGGTTTCCGGCATGGAAGGCAACCACTGTGGATGCAGCCACGATGGCTGTGGTCCTGGGAGAAGCAGCAAAGGCCTGCATGGTTGGATTTGTGGTTGGTGGAGAAAGCCATGGTGAGGAGCAATTCTCCAGCTGCCCAGAACTGCCCAATGAATAGTTGACAGAGTTCATCAGCAGTATCCTGAACACGAGGAGCAGGAGAAATGAATATCATCATCATGGAATAAGGATCGGGTCCTTCCTCATTTCCCAGAACCATGAGGAACAAGTAGAGAAAGTCAGGAAACCCCAATAACACCTGACCCTGGACATCTCACCAACTTTGCAAGTGGTATCTTGGCGCTAAATTAAAAAAAAAGAAATACAGCATTTCCTGAGGCTTGAATGAGGTGGGGCATTCATAACTGGTATGGGACTATTAATATTTTAATGAATTTTACTAGCATCTATTTCTTTTATGGAATATTGCTTGAAACAAGACACAGTTAGGGATACTGTAGTGTAGGGGTTTCTCTAGTATCCAGACACTCTTTAATAGCCCCACACTTGCACGTGGACTTGGCCCTTGTATCACCTTTCTCTGAGCCACAGACCCTCACCTGGATGCTTTTCCTTCCTCGCTGGAGAAGTGAGGAGATGACGTGAATGCATGGGAGTGAGAGATGTCTGTAAAAGGCTGTGATTTTATGGTTCCCATTTCTTTTACCTTCTTGTCATGTTATTAACCTCACAGGTTGGTGGGAGGAGTAAATGAGATCGGGTAAAAGTACCTGCTCTGGGAACTTGGTAATTAGTACTTCCCTCCTCCTCTCCACTGTGGGATTCAGGCTGTAGGAAGTGTGTAGACCCTTCAAGAACTTCAAAAGGCAACTTGTAAAGATTTCAGGAGTGGGTGGTGTCAGTCTCAGAGCGCTGGCCAGGCCGGGCTGTACCCATGTGGGAGGCATCACAAAGGCCAAGGTCACAGTCCGTTCTGGTCTTGGTGGGTCCCAGGTCCCACACAATAACCAGCGGCCAAGTTGGCTCTCTGACCAAAGCCTGCCTCTTTCCCTGTCTCCTGCCTTCTTTTCCCACAGTGGCTTCTGCTTGCTGGCCACCTTGGCAGCCCTTGTTCCCTGCTCCCCCTTCAGCCATTTCCCTTAGCCTTGGCCCAGATCTCCCAGCTTAGCAGAAAAATCACCATGCAGCTGTCACATTCCAGAGCATAGAATGTAGGGGAACAAAGGGCCTGAGCTGCACAGAGCTCCAGACCATGGCATTTGAAGATCTGAGAACAAACACACAAGCAGATATGTACTCAGAAGTACACAGACACATACTCACACACCAATTACACATCTACACACAAACTGCAGGCAAGTATAAACATACTTAAACATATACATTCAAGTACTCACATACACAAAATACTTACAAATAATACATGCACAAAATAAACATGAAATACACAAAATTTGAGCATACACAGCTATGCTCAGATTTATATGCATACAGATAAGTACATATAAACAAAATGCAATACAAACATAAACCCAGACACCCAAACATAAATGTGCTATAGCTATGAAACCATCTTTTTCAAGTTCTCCTTATCTCAGTCAAGGCCATTTCTCTGAATCATTGCAGTGTTTCTTGGGCAATCTGTGTATACAAGGATTCATAAGGGTGCTTATGAAATATTGTAAAGAGCTGTAATCAGGAAGGGCCTGGAATCTCTGGGTTGGAAACTTCTGGTTTATTACAATAATCACAGCAGGTACTGCAGTCACGAAATGTCAGGTGGTGTTCTAAGTGTATTCACTCATTTGATCCTCATTAACAAACTTATGAAATAAGTACTATTATTACCCCATTGTATAGCTGAAGAAACAGGTACAGAGTTAATTAAAATTTCCAAGGTAACACAGCCAAGAGTCTAACTTCAGAATACAGGCTTGTCAACATTTTGCTATGTTGTCTCATTCAATGCTGAGTCCTGCAGACACTGAATGACATACTTAAGGATACATGGTAAGATACTCAGCCCCCAACCCCGGACCAAACCCAACGCCTGGCATCTCCATCACACGGCTGGATGGTGCCCCCCACACTCCCTCATCCTGATCAGCACCACTGCACACAGAGCAAGTCCTGCCAACAGCTGGAGTGAGTGATCTTAAACACAGAGAAGTGCCCGGTGCTGCCCAAGTAGCTTTCAAAATAAAGCAATACTCAACTCTGGAATAAAAATGAACATCTGTGAAATGACACAAAACATTTTCTTATGCTGAAACTAAAATGGGTTTTCAGATTCTCTTACTTTATTTTTGGCCTGTGCCTTGCCGGGGGTTCTGAGCATGTGCTGTTTTCCTGTTGGGCCGTCCAGCCCCGGCCTCCCTCTCAGCTATTACCCTCGCAGCTCTCTTCTCCGTCACCCACAGTGGCTTCTCTAGACTATCCGTTTTCTCCAAGCCCCATCCACCCACCCAGCAGAGGAACTTAGCTCCACTTTCACTGAGACAGTAGAGGCCAAACCTGCTCAAGGTTCCCATTCCTTTCTCTCTCACCTCAAAACAAAGAAATTGTAACTAAAATGTATTGAGCACTTACTACCTGCCAGGCACTCTGCTAAACACTGGATAGGCATTTTTAACCACTTCAAGGTCACAACAAACCACCAGGTAGACATGATTATCATCCTCAAATTGGTTAAACAACTTGCCAGGGTTTTTAGCAAAGGAAACTGACTATTTGGCAGCTCAGAGAATGCACGGAGTCACGCTGAGAAAATGGTGGGATAGGAAGAGCTAGAATGAAGAATCACGCTTCAGACCCAGTTCAGTGAGGACACAGCTGCCACTGATCCCCATTGCTTGGGACCCTGAGCTCCACTCCTAGTTGCCATGCTTCCCTACTGCCCCGACCCTGGATATCACTGCGGTTCTTTTGCTAAGATAAACCCTCCACTGTTACTGCTTCCTGGAATCCCGAGCATCTGATTCAAAGAACAGAAACGGAGCATCTGATTGGCTGAGCCTAGGCCACGTGCTCACATCTCAGCTGCAAGGAAAACAAGTGTTTGAACTATGGGAGGCGGCACTACCCCTCCCCAAGACTGCTATGGTGAGTGGATTATCCCAAATGGGAAGATGGATACAGATGGTTGACAGGCAAAAAAAAACCAAAACAGAAGAGACAAATATCTACAGCAGTCACACAGATAGCAAGTCGCAGAGGCCGGATTTGAATTCAGGTCTGCTTGACATAAAAGTTTAAGGTTTTAAGGGCAATGCTATGAAGTCATTCTGTAAACCCCCTTTCTCTCAAAAGAGGTCTCCCTCTGTTGAGGTCCAGTGTTTTTATTTAATTCTTTGACTCCATCTCCTGCTGCTGCTTGAATTTTTCTCCATCAGCAAACACCCTCTTCTTTTGTATTTTCAATAACTCTGGTTACACAGTGTATTTCCCCTCAGCTTAAAAAATGATACATTTCCCACATCTTTACAAATACATTTCCTCAGGACCTTCCCCTTGGTCTGGGTCCTTTTGGAGAGAGTTCTGGATTTGAACACTGACCCCCTCAGGGCCCCTGATTCAGTCATTTTATCTCTCTGAGCCATGGCTTCCTCATTAGCCATACGTATCTCCTTGTGAGGATTAACCCCAGATGATGCTTAATACATAGTCGATGATATTATTATAAACAGTGGTTTCATCATGGCTGGGGGTGGAGTGGGTAGTAACTACAAATGGGTACGAAGGATATTTTTGGGGTGATGGAAACATTCAAGATTGGACTATAGTGACAGTGGTATTATACAACTCTATAAAACTCATTGCATTGTACACTTACTGAGTGGATTTTATGGCATGTAAATTATACCTCAATAAACCTGTTATAAAATAAGGAGGGTCACAAACAAGTGACCTTCATTTCTCTGATCTTACCTCTACCTTCTTTCTGAAGAGACTCTTCAAATTTTTCTAGGCAAGAATCACTAAAGGTTTCCTTCTGACTGGCTTCCTCACTTAACTGGGACCCCTGCTAGTCCAAGTCTGAAGAAACAATAGGAGACCAGGTTGTGGATAGAAGCACCATAATTGAGAGCCAGTCAGACTTGGGTTCAAATCCTGGATTCCCCATTTGGTCACTTGGGCAAATTGCTTGCACTCCTCAATTTTAGCTTTCAAGCTAGTACAATGCGGGAAAAACTCTATCTGGTTGTGTGAGGATGAAGTGAGACTATACCTGTGAAATACTTGTCACCAACCTAACAGAGAGTCAGTGCTTATTAGCTGGTGACTGTGGCTACTCCCACAGCTTGGAGGAGGGAGTCTTCTCTGAGGGTTCCAGCTTTCAGTGGTGTTTTTCTTCTCTCACACTCCTTTTGTTTATCTCTCTCAGTTATGTTGAAGGCCCTGTGATTTCCCGGGGAAGAAATAGCCTCCTTAGTAAATCTTCCCTTGCTTGCCTCTGCCCTGGCAATTATCTTCAACATGGGCTGCAGAGTGATTTTTCTAGGTAAAGAAAAAAAAATCTGACCTTGCCACAATGTTCCTCTCTAAAAGATCTTACTGTTTCCCATTGCTTACAGATGAATTCCAAACCCCTGAGCATGGCATTGAAGGTCCTGTATGATGGTTTGACGTCTGCCTCACCTCCCCTTCTATTTAAAACGTTCACAGCCACAGCTGCTTACCAACCATTCTCCTGAATTTCCTCTTTGGAAATCTGCTTTCTATTCTCCACTCTTCTGCCCACCCAGGTGGCCGTTGAGCTGTTCACTTTACCTAAGTCTCAATTTTGTCACGTGTGAGTTGGAGGTTTATGATTTCCACTTCTGAGGATTGTTCTGAGGATGATGATAATAATGATAAATATGAGAATGATAATACTAACAATGATGAAAAACAATCATAAAGATAGTTAATAATTATTCAGCACTACTATGTGTCAGGTACTTTGCTAAACAATTTACAAAAGCTCTTCCATTTAATTAAATCAGGAGCTGTTATGATTTGTATTTTTTCATAGGAAGCTCAGAAAATTTACCTTACACCAGTATTCTAGGATTCTAGAGTTCTCTTCTTTCTCTGTCTCCTTTCATAGTCTCTTTTTAAAATTAGTTTTTATTGGAGTATAGTTGATTTACAATGTTGTGTTAGTTTCAGGTGCACAGCAAACTGAATCAGTTATATCTATCTATCTATATCTATATCTATCTATCTCTATCTCTATCTATATATATATACCCACTCTTTTTTAGATTCTATTCCCATATAGGTCATTACAGAGTATTGAGTAGAGTTCCCTGTGCTATACAGTAGGTTCTCATTAGATATCTATTTTGTATATAGTAGTGTGTAGTCTCTTAAAAGGTCCAGCCCTTATTCAGCTTCTTCAGAAGCTTGGCTGAAGGGGCACAGTCCCCATACTTTCTCTACACTCTAGAAGTACTTGGGTTGCCTCCCCCATATTAGATCACTTCTTATAACCTTATTCAATGTATACATTATTTATTCAGTCTACAAATATTTATTAAACACCTGCAATGTACCCGGTGTGTCAGAAATTGCTAGCTCATCCCTATATCTGTCTTCCCCTTCTTAGTAAGACAACCGCTGAAGTTTAGCTAGCCATGGTTTCCCAGAATAAAGAAACTATTTCCAGCCTACCTTGTAGCTAAGTATGGCTGTCTGAACGAGCTCTGGCCAATGGACTAGAATGGAAGCGATGTGTGCAGATTCTGGGTGGGGTCTTTAAAGGGAAAGGTGTGCACTTCATTTCCTTCTTTCTCTTCTCCCTGATGGCTGCACTGGGGACTTGTGGTGGGAACCAGAGCAGCCCCCTTGGATTGCCAAATAAAGCTGCCTGATAAGGATGGCACAGCATCAAGCCAGAAGGAATCTTGCTCCCTGCTTTTACTCATGAAGCTTTTTACATAAGAAAGAAATTTCTTTCACATAAGAAAGAAATCAATGTCTGTCTTTTAGAATTACTGCTAGGGGAGAACGTCTGTAAAAACAGTTGAATTAATATCCTAGTTAATACACCAGGTGATGTTATGGGCACTGGAGTTACAAGCAAACTACTGACATTCTAATGGGAGAGACAAAGATTAAACATGTAAAATAAATTGAAAGAGAACAGATAACTGACCCTGAGAAAACCATAATTCAAAAAGAGTCATGTACCACAATGTTCATTGCAGCTCTATTTACAATTGCCAGAACATGGAAGCAGCCTAAGTGTCCACTGACAGATGAATGGATAAAGAAGATGTGGCACATATATAAAATGGAATATTACTTGGCCATAGAAAGAAACGAAACTGAGTTATTTGTAGTAAGGTGGATGGACCTAGAGACTGTCATACAGAGTGAAGTAAGTCAGAAAGAGAAAAACAAATACCGTATGCTAACACATATATATGAAATCTAAAAAAAAAAAAAAGGTTCTGAAGAACCTAGGGGCAGGACAGGAATAAAGACGCAGACATAGAGAATGGACTTGAGGATATGGGGAGGGGGAAGGGTAAGCTGGGACGAAGTGAGAGAGTGGCATGGACATATATACACTACCAAACGTAAAATAGATAGCTAGTGGGAAGCAGCCGCATAGCACAGGGAGATCAGCTCAGTGCTTTGTGTCCACTTAGAGGGATGAGATAGGGAGGGTGGGGGGGAGACACAAGAGGGAGCAGATATGGGGATATATGTATAGCTGATTCACTTTGTTATACAGCAGAAACGAACACAGCATTGTAAAGCAATTATACTCCAATAAAGATGTTTAAAAAAAAACAACAGATAACTGTATGAAGGTCACAAAAGTTATTATGATGCAGAGTGACTGTGGGTGGGAGTACTGTTAATCTAAGGGGACCAGGGAAAGCCTCTCCAAGAAAGTGACATTTAAGATGAGACTGAATGATGTACAGGAGCCAGCCATGGGAAGCTCTGAAGGAAGAACTTTTCAGGAAGAACAAATTACAAATGCTAAGGGTTTGAACTGGGTATGAGATTGGCAAGTTCAAGGTTCAGAAAGACATACACGTGTGTATCTTTCTGTTAGAAAGTTGAGAATAAGTATTTTTTAAAAATTAAATGTTTCTTGATATGCATTTATGCATTAAATAATTAATTCCTTTGTGAATCTCAAAAGGCCAAATGGCTTTAATTTGCCTGTCTCCTTACCCGGAGGGAAAGGCATTTTTTGGCATGGTTGCTGGCCAGTTTCCCATACTCTCATCTTGTGCTTTGCTACGTTTGCTACACATTGTCCTTTGGCTTGGCTGATCTGATATAAATCCTCTTCTGCTATAATTCACTGGCCACGGTCCTGCCAATAAAAGCAAGGCTCATCCCCGTGGAGGAGAACTCTATTTCCATACCCTGCAACACAGCCACCTCCTTCTCCTGTGACCTTCCAGCCATGAAGTTTCTTTTCCTGTTTCTTGCCATCCTTTTGACCAAGGAACCAGTGGTATCAGGTAACTTGGGTGTCTCTCAAATGTCTGGGATTTTGGTCATAAACTTCTCCCCTTCCTCTTCCCCCTCACTGTGGGCAGCATCTGAAGCCTTTTCTCATTTCATGTGGCTTTGGGAGGTTTTCTCACAATCATCTCATGTCCACATCTCTCCCTGGTTCTTTTTTGCCAAGGTGGTGGGATGATAGATGTTTGGAGCACCTAACACTTAAGAGCAAGCTAGTATTCTGCTGGAATCTTGGAAGAGGGCTTAGGGGTGAAGGGTCTGGTGCAGGTTGGGGACTCCTTGGGGGCTTTCGGAGATTACACTGAAGGCTGGGGGTGAGTTGTGATGAGGTGGAAAGACTTTGGGATTGGAATAATAGAGGGAAGATGAGGATGAGCCAGAGGTGAGGAGTTGGGCTTCCTTGATGGCTTGGAGTAGGCTGGAAGGGACATGGGATTTTCGGTTGAGTGGAGCTGGTGCTGGGGATTAGATTGGGGCTTGAGCTGAGGTTGGGAGTTGGTACTAGATGGTGCAGGGTGTTTTAGGTTCAGCTAGGTGATGGACTGTTGCTCAGGACTGAGGTTGGCGACTTGATTAGATTTGGGTTTGGCTTGGAGTTGGGGCTCCAGAGGCATTGAGTTGGGTAAGGCTGGGAGTTCTAATTAAGATTGGACTGGTATTTGAGTTTGAATTGTGTGAATATGGGGTCAAGGAGGATTGGAGATTGGGCTGTGGCTGGAGCTGGGACTTGTTGGGTTCAACCTAGACAACTGATAATAAGCTGAATCTGTGGAAACATGGGTGAATCTCCTCCATTCCCTAATAAGACAGATGTTCATTGTCTTTTTCCCATTATTCTCAAGCTCCAGCAGGTAGGAACTTCATTGGCATCATTTGATCTCAAAGTTAGGAGTAGAAGGTTGCGGGATAGGAAGACAGAAAGTTGGGTTTCTGAAGAAGGCTTTCTTAAAAACCTTGAGTTCCCAACCTTGGAACAATTATCTCAATTCTTTCCCCTTGCAAGATCTCTTCTCTCCTTTCCTGGGATTGGGTCTAGCACTACCTACTCAACTCTCTCCCTCCCCTTCTCCCCTGACCTCCTGCTCCTCCTCTGCCTCTTCTTGTCTCTCCACTTGAGGGATACTAACATCTACTTAATGGTTGTTCCTATGCCCAGTAACAGACTGTTGGCTGAATGGACAATGCCGGTTGGTGTGCAAAAATGATGAAGACAGTATCACACGTTGCTCAAATCATAAACGGTGCTGTGTCCTTAGTCGCTATTTGACAATTGTACCAATGACAATTGATCGAATGCTGCCTTGGACTACTCCTCGTGCAAATGAACCAGTAGGTCATGGCCAAACCTGACAATACAGGGAAGATACATAGAAATTGTGGATAGAAATGACTTTGCTTCAGGTTCCTTAGTTCCTACATTCCATCAAAACTTGCAAATCTGTTTCTTGTGTCTGTCGTTCATGAGGAATGATACTCCAAATGGATTGAGGGTAAGGGGATGGCAGGAAGGGCGTTAAGAGTTAGCAGAGAGAAGCCACTGGGGGTGGGCCAAGGCAATGGGGTGATGATTACAGTCTTGAACATGGTTCCTCATCTACCAGATGCAGGAAAGGATATTGGATCAGGAGTGGATTGAGGAGCATGTGTGGGAAGCCAAGAGACTTGAAGACACAGCTGCTACCTGGAGAGTGGGAGCATCCTTGGGATGGGAGAGTTGGTCTGTCTTGGGGGTGAATGAGCTGGGGTGGGCAGGGACTGAGCAGAGCCCAAATCCTTGGATTTCTAGGGAAGTTGGCTGACATGCCTTTTGATGCTTGAGAGCTCACAGCCCCAAGGATCAGAAGGTTTCCAAGTACTAAAAAAAGATAAAGCACATAAATTTACTCATTTATAATAGAATTTGTTCATCAGTTGTTTTTTATGTTCTTCTGTGCATTTATTTATTCATTTATTCATCTCAGCTAGGCCCCTTACCACTGTTAGACTCTATACACCTCTCAGAACTTCAGCTTCCCCATCTGTAAAATTGGATTAACAAAATCTATCTTGGATTGTGGTGAGAATGAAATGAGATAGTGTAGAGCACAGTGCCCAGTACATAGTAAGCCCTCAGTAAATGTTAGCAGTTGCTATTGCTCACTGCTTTATTCAAGTATGTGAAGAATATGTTCTGTGTGCCTTCTAACTGTGTTAGACTCTGAGGAAGACAGACACCTGTCTCATTTGAACTAAGAATTTAGTTTGGGAGAAGACTAAACCATGGGGAACGATGAAGAATTCTGATTGGAAATCTAGAGGACCTGAGTGTCTTCCCAGGCTTTGTTATCTCACATCCTCTTCTCTGGGTCTCCTTTACCCAGCACAGTCATTCACCCCTGAACTGTGTTCTCCACAGTGAGGTCAGAGACCAAGAGTACTCTGTGAAGCTTGGTGCAGGACACAGAGACAGATAGAGGGAGTTCATTCTTATCCATGGAGATAATTTGTTCTCATTTCAATATTTCTGCTCTTAGACTCTGGAAAGAGAGACCCCTCCTCCTCTGATCCTGGTCCTACTCTGGGCTTCCTCTGGCTAAGTGTCTCCTCATAGGGTGAGAAGTTGTAGGGGACAGTGGGAATATATCCATGTAGAGATAGTGCTCGCCCCCCCCCCACTAGACCATGCTTTGAGTATGTGGGGCCTGGAATTCCTCACCCAAAGAACGCTTGTGCCTGCTTTCAGGGACTGCATGGGCTTTTCCCCCAGGCTTACCCTTGGAGGGTGGGGTCCACTCTGGGTGCACCCCTAAGCAGGAGGAGTGCCAAGGGACATTCCTCTTTGCAGGGGCTGTGGGCAGAGCTTGGATGTTCAGGGTGGAGTGTTCACATCTGTGCATGAGACTCCTCACAGAATTGGGCAGAGCTGGGGTTAGGCAGGAAGAGATCTGGGCTGTGAGCTGAGCCAGCTCCCCTTGTGCTGCATGGAACTCTGAAGAATCCAAGAATTATAAATCCAGATCTGACCTTTCAGGTCATTGTGAAGGGACATTTCATAAAGGGCAATTCTTTATCCCATTTGTTAGTTTGACTTATAATTGTTAAATATTCAAACATATGACACAAGAGCCTCCATTTGTATTCTTGTCCCTGGACCCACAACCATTATGGCTGTGTCTGGAATTCAGATCCTGCTCTGCCTCATAACCCATCTCCAAGCCCACTTCAGAGGCAGGCGTTGCAGAACCTGTGCTTTCACAGTCTCGATGCCTGTTTGTGATCTGGGGACTCTCAGGTTGCACACCAGAGCTACCTGTGCCTTGAAGCCCTGGATGGGACCATCCAAGATACTTCCTTGCTGGCCTCCCTGCCTCCAGATTTTCTTTGCTTTAGCCTCTGTTGTCAGAAGGATTCTTTCTGGGAAATTCATCTGACTATGTTGCTCTCCTGCTTAGATATCTTCCTTTGGTTCTCACTGCTCAGGATTGGGCATTCAAGACCTTCACATGGTGGCCCAGCTTCATTTCCCATGACTGCCACTCACAGACTTTCTCTTCAGCTCTCACCATCCTCCCCTGCCCCTCATGCTGCCTTGGTCCATGGTTCCCCTCCACCTTGTCCCCATCACCAGGCTCATCTCTGTGATGAACTCCTTCTCACCCTGCAGAGCCCAGTTAATGTCCCTTCCATTGAAAGCCTTTACATAAGCTCTGTCTCACTATTTCTTAATTATTATAATAATAGTAGCTATATAATAGTTACCATTGACACTTCTTATGTACCAGGCACTGTGCTTGGTGTTTATAGGCCTGAAATCATCCTATTCTTATACAACCCTCTTATTATCCTTAACTTACTGATGAGGAAACTGAGGTCTAGAGAAGTGATATAATTAGCCAAGGTCACACAGCATTAAGATAGAGCAGGGGTTCAAAGTAAGTTCTGACTGGCTTCACAAAGTGTCATTCTTAAGAAGGTATGGCACATATCATGTTCTTGTATAATTATTTCAATCACTGTCCCCTTCTCACTAATCCCCAAATACACACATACCAGATGGAAAGCCTTAGGGGTTGAGACAACCTCTTATTTACATCTGTATGCCTGGTGTTAAGCCCAGCCCTCAGGTCAGATGTGACTTAGTGTTTCGTGGGTGAATGAATAGGTGAAAGATGAATTCATGTGTGAAAGCATGAATGGATTTTGGGAGGGTGTACAAATGGCTGATGCACCAGGCATGAATCAGCGTGGGATCCTTTCTGGGCTAGAGGGATCAGAGGACCACTGCCTCAGGTATATTTGGCTCTAGCTGGCCATGTTAGGAAGGTTGCAGAGCAGCTCCTGGGTCTTGCTCAAGTGGATTCTTATAATTCATTCATTAGTGTTTGCTCTTAAAACACGTAGATTTCACAGCGTGAGAGGGAAGAGTCTAGGGATTCCCCAGTACCTGGGGCCTGGTGTTAACTTCTTCACACACAGCCATTCATGCTTCTGCAAAATTAATTCATTATGAGGCATAGACTCTACACTCAGTCAACAACATTTATTAAGAAACTCCTCTGTGTTTTACGTAGAGACAACCATCAGGAGTGATAGGATGGTGCGGGTGAAAAAAGGGCTTGCAGCTCACTGTTGAGCTACCATAAGTCTTCAGAAGACACTCAACCCCCTTGTTTGAATATCTGGACTTAGAGTCTGGGCATGTGAAATTTTGAAAATTCCCTTAGATTATTCTTTTGGGAGATAAAACCCCCACCCCCGCAACTCCCTGTCAAACTTTCTTGATTCCAGATAGCCCTCAAACTGTGAGAATCTCTGATCTAGGCAACTTTCTCCTGTCTTCTCATTTCACAGATGTGGAGACGGAGGCCCAAGGAGGAAAAGTGACCTATGTTCATAAGCAGGTCCAAGACAATGCTGGGATTAATAAGCAGGTTTTCTCTGACTTCTGGTGAGAGGGCTACAGGAACATTGAAGGTGATGTTAGGTTGCCATGGGTGATACAGTGAGCGGTGGCACACAGTGGTATGGGGCTGATAGGAGGGCAGGTGTTAGGAGCTGCAAAGACCCTGACAAAAGCTTTGAGGTTAGTTTGAGCACCTTTGAAACCCCTTTCAGGTGTGCCATGGCCTCTCTCCTGGGGGAAAGTTTGAAGCAGGCTTGCCTGCCTGCTCTACCATCTTAAATGCACCCTTCTGTACACCCTTCTTTTGGATGCAAATCTCACATTGGCCCTCCTTCTCAAGGAAAGTAGAAAGGGATTTTATCTCCAGGAGATATGACAGGAAGAGTGTTATTTTTGTGCTTGTAAGGCCTCCTTGAATCTCTTTTTTTTCCTTGTAGGCTGAGGGGTGAAGAGGATGAGTAGAAACTCGGTCAGTGGAGAGTAGACCCCCCTGGGATGGGGGCATTTACCTGGCAGCTATAGACGCATTGTGACCCCAAAACAGGGAAGACTGGGTACCTGTCCTGGACCTTTCCTGGGGTTGATACATAGGCCTGCTGGTGTAGCTTAAGCTCAGTTCAGCTTCTGTTTGTACAGCAGTACAACTGCTATTGGTGCAATGCATGTGCATACTTCCATGACATTTTATCACAAGTGTAATGTAACCATCATTATGATCAAGATTATTCTATCACCATAAAGATCTCCCTCCTGCTACTCCTTTCTAGTGGCACAGACTCTCCTCTCTGCCCTCACCCTCTGTCTCTATCCCTAATCCCTGACAACCACTAATCTTTTTCTCATCTCTATAATTTTGTCATTTTAAGACTGTTGTATAAATAGAATCATATTAGATCTTTTGAGTTTGGCTTTTTTCACTCAACATTATGTTCTTGAGATCCATCCAAGTTATGTGGATAGATAGATCATTCCTTTTAATTCTGGGGAGTTCTAGCCAGTGCATTAGGGCAAGAAAAGGAAATAAAGGCATTCAGATTAGAAAGGAAGGAATAAAACTGTATTTGCAGATGTCATAATGGTTTATGTAGAAAATACAAAGGAATCTACAAAAAAATCTAGAACTAATAAGTAAGTTTAGCAAGATCACAGGATACAAGATAAACATACAAAAATCAATTATATTTCTATATCTTATCACTGAACATATGAACACTGAAATTAAAAACACAATATCATTCACAATCATTCCAAAAAAATAAAATGCTTAAGTGTATATCTAATAAAACATATACAGAAATTGTAGGCTGAAAATTATAGAATGCTGATAAAAAACCGAAGAAGATATAAATAAAGGAAGAGACATACTGTGATTATAGATTGTAAGATTCAACAAGGAAAGATGTCAACTCTCCTTAAATTGATAGATACATTTAACAGAATTTCTAACAAAATCACAGAAAGGTTTTTTGTGGATATAGACAAGATTATTCTGTCTATATCTCATCTGTAGAGAAATCAGCAAAGGAATGAGAATAGCTAAAACAAAGAACAAAGTCGGAGGAATCATTCTACCAGATTTCAAGACGTATATAGCTAAAGTAACCAAGATTGTGTGGTCCTGGTGGACAGAGAAGATGCACAGATCAATGAAACAGAATAGGAAACTCAGAAATAGCCCTACACAAGTGAAACCAACTGATTTTTCACAAATGTGCAAAAGCAATCCAATGAAAGAGAGATATCTTTTTCAACAAATGTTGCTGTAGCAACTGGATATCTGTAGGCAAAAAAAAAAAAAAAGACTCTCAATCTAAACTTCACAACTTACACAAAAATCAACTCAAAATGGATCATAGATTTAAATGTAAAATGTAAACTTCTAGAAGAAAAAATAGGAAAAACTTTCAGATCTAGGGCTAGGTGAAAAGTTCTTAGAGATGAAGAGCACAATCCATAAAAGAAAAAAAACAATAAATTGGACTTAATCAAAATTTACAACTTTCACTCTGAGAGACCCTGTGAAAAGGGTAGATGAAAAGACAAATTACAGACTGGGAGAAATATTTGCAAACCACATATGTGACAAAGAACTTGTATCTAGAATATAGAAACAACTCTCAAAACCCAACAGAAAAAAGCATGCAATCCAATTAGAAGAAAAACATGAAAAGATATTTCCCTGAAGAGGATATACAGATGGTAAAAAAGCACATAAAAAGATGTCCAACATCATTAGCAATTAGGAAAATGCAAATTAAGACCACAATGTGATTACCTGCATACCTATTAGAACAGTTAAATTTAAAAATAGTGACAATACCAAATGCTGACAAGGATGCAGAGAAACTGAATCTTTTATACAATGCTGTGAATGTTAAATGGTACAACCACACTCTGGAAAATAATTTGGCAGTTTCTTTTAAAAAAACTAAACTAAATATACAATGACCATACTACCCTGCAAATGCACTCTTGGGCATTTATTCCAGAGAAATGAAAATTTAGTTCCAAAAACCTGTAGATAAATGTTCATAGCAGCTTTATTTATTTTTTAAGGTATTCATTAAAAAAAGACTATTTTTTTAGGCCAGTTTTAGATTCACAGCAAAATTGAGAAGAAGGCACAGAGATTTCCCATGTGCTCTCTGCCTCCACTCATGCACAGCCTCCCCTATTATTAACATCTCCCACCAGAGTGGTACTTTATTACAATTGATGAATCTACATTGACACATCATAATCACCCCAAGCCCATAGTTCACATTAAGATCTGTGACATTAAGATTCACTCTTGGTGTTGTACATTTTATGAGTTTGGACAAATATATAATGACATGAATCCAACATTATAGTATCATATAGAGTATTTTCACCACCCCCCACATCCTCTGTGCTCTACCTACTCATCTCTTCCCCCATTCCAACCCCTGGCAACCACTGATCTTTTTATTGTATCCTTTTCCAGAATGTTGTATAGTTGGAACCATACAGTATGTAGCCTTCTCAGTTTGGCTTCTTTCACTTGGTAACGTGCATTTAAGCTTCCTTCATGTCTGTTCATAGTTTGATAGCTCATTTCTTTTTTTAGCCCTGAATAATATTCTGTTGTCTGGATGTATCATGGTTTATTTATCCTCTCACCTACTGAAGGGCATCTTGGTTGCCTCCAAAGTTTGGCATTTATAAATTAAGCTATTATAAACATCTGTGTGCAGATTTTTGTCTGGACATAAAATTTCAAGTCCTTTGGGTAAATAACAAGGAGTGGAATTATAGGATCATATGGTCAAAGTATGCTTAGCTTTGCAAGAAACAGCCAAACTGTCTTTCAAGATGGCTATACCATTTTTCATTCTCACCATCAATGAGTGAGACTTCCTGTTGCTCCACTTCCTTGCCAGCATTTAATGTTTTCAATGTTCCAGGTTTGGGCCATTTTAATAGGTGTGCCATGGTATCTCATTATTGTTTTAGCCCTTTATGTTTTTACTATGCTCTCTGATTTGTCAGATCTGTTACTGCTAAATAGAAATTAACTTTTTTTTTTTTTTTTTTGGGCCAGGCAAACGTCACATCCTTCGATGCATGGGTAACTTGGGAATCTGTAGAGCCTCTTGCAAAAAGTCTGAACAACCTTACCTCTATTGCAGAAATTATCAATCATGCTGCCTCCATTCCTACGTAAGAATAGACATTTCTGGCAAAGAGGGAAAAAATGACTGGAGCCAAGAGAACCGCTGGCCAAAAATATCTTGAGTGCTAGTGATCACCATCTTCAACCTGCTGCCAATACCCTTCATTAAAATTCATGCACCTGCCACATTTGTGTGTCTTTCGTCCTTTGGAAATCATGGTGAAACTGAGTTTTGCATGGTGAGATATCTGTCCCATTCTGGATCCAAACCTGTGAGAGAGAGAAGGATGGAAAAAACTGGAGTGACAAGAAGAATCTAGATCAGTCAATGATGATGGGGCAGAGAATGTGCTTGAGTCAATTGAGGAAGTGTTGAAGGGTTTAGGCAGAGCCATGACTTAATCTGTGCTATATCGGGCTCAGAGGGGGACCACACTAGTGGGAATGATGCATAGAGCAGTAGGTGGAGGTCTTGTAGACAAATACATCTTAACCCATTGAAGACATTCTTAACCAGCTGTTGTAATATAGAATAAGTTGTCTTGTCAAGGTTTCAAGTTGTGATGCTGAAGATCTATTTGGTGATTATTGTGAAAGGAATTGGAACATTGGATACTGTTGTTCTTTCTGATGATTGTTAAGGTCTTTTACTTCTTGAAAATCTAAGAGGCTTGTGCCCTCAATTACAACCAACACTATCTTTTAAAGGTAAAATTCTAATTTTACTTTTTATGTCTTACCTCTACTAATATGTTATTTTTTCTCCATCTTTAGTTCCATTTTGTCAAAAGGAGAGTAGCTATGCTTGCTAATTATCTTTCTATTTTTCTGCTTCTCCTCAACTCATTACAATTTGCTTTTCTGGTTATTGTTCTACTGAACTGACTGTGGCCAAGGTCACCAGTGGACCTTGTTTTTAAAATTTTCATGGATGTTTCTCAATTTATATCCCACTCTGCCTCTTGGTAGCATTTCCAACCATAGTTCATTTCCTCCTTGAAAATCTTAACTTGGCTTCTGTGACTTCACTCATTCTTTGTTTTCCTCCTAACTTTTGGGCTGCTCCTTCTCACTGCTCTTTTGGAGTTCCTTTTCTGTCATTTGCCTCACTGCATTCCTCTGAAGTTTCTCTTCTCTTGTGAGAATAACCCCCCCCCCCCACATTCCTGGGGAAAGACTGACAGTTCTATAGCCATGCTAACAGGTAAATACTTTGAAAGGTTTTAAATCTTTCTCATTGATCAGTGACAACTTGCTTCAACGAACACATCTCTGAAAGCCAGATTAGCCATGAGAGTGTTATGCTTTGAAAGTCAGTCAATCAACGCTGGATACACTTCAGTGTACACACTTCTAAGTTGTCATCAACTCATCTGAACCCAACACTACTCCCCCAAATGCTTCCCACAAATGCTATGTAAGTTCAGCACTTTGCTCTGCTTATTGAGCCTATGCCTGACCAGGATGGCTCTATTTTATTTAAGAAAAAATCAAACACTTCAGCATTTTGGTTTCAGACATTAAGTGACAGTTTCACCCTTTGATAATTATCTTCTTTTGTCCTTCCTTCCCTGAGGCCACACAATCTCTTGAAACTACAAAGCTTATGGTCTGGAGAAAAGTGTTGGTTTTAGACCTCTGTTTCTGACAGAGTAATAGTCTAAGAACACAGATTAACCCTCCCATTGAAAATATGTAAAATAACATTTAAAATATATACAAAACTTCTTAAGCATCCTTGATCTTGAAAAAAAAGTAAAGAATATTAAGGTCAAGTGAAACCAGGTGCTTTTCTGAAGGCAGTAACTAAAGTTGACTTTTGTCTTGAAAGCATTTGCTGAATCAGGTGAACTTGACCTTTGGTTGCCATGACTTTGGCCAGTGTGCAAGCGGGCAGGGGAGAGGAGACAGTGCCTAGGGTCTGAAAAAGTGTGAGTCTAAGAGGAAACTCCTAGATAAACCTTTTTCCTGAACATGTTACGTATGCTTTGTAAAGATACAACGGTCCTTCTCCTTCACCAGATGTTTTCAAAGAAAATTGCTCGGTCTTGAACATTGATATTCAGTATATAGAAAAAATCTCCACCAAGAATTTACAGCCTCCAGCTGGATCTCACATAGTCTCTTAGCCTGAATTCACGGTATATGGATGATTTGAAAAAAAAAAATCAAGCTGATGATTTAGCTTAAAGTTGTCCCAAACTAATAGTGCCAAAGACAACTGACAGAAGCAGATGTCAGGACTCAACTAATTTACTCAGGTAAAGTTCCAAGGAAAATGCAAAGATTAGAGCCCCAAATCATAAAACACACAAGGAATTAGGGCACCATGAATTTAGGCCAGCAGAAACCATAGACCAGAGATTAAGACTTTCAAAGACAAAATATTAGAATTACTAGTAACAATACTTTTAATAATAATTTGAAAAAATGAATTAATGAGATTTGAATTTCCCATCATCAATAGGGTATTATCTGACCCCTATGAAGAAGCACTCCAAAGTTAGGTGGAAATGGTATATTCAGGACTGAGACTTTCTAGGCATGGAAAGCAGAAATAAACTGCAGGAGCAAGTGGCTCGGATGCCTATGGTACTTGCTTTATTGCCCCTCCTTTATTACATACTAATGGTATCACTAATGGTATCAATTCCTATGGTTAGCTAACAAAGGAGGAAAAAGCAAGGCTGGGTTTGTGGAGTGGTTTACATGATATACTAGCACCAGCCAGGAGTGCTGCTTGATAGCCTAATTTAGAGGTGGCCCTGAAATTAGTAAGGGAATCTTTTCAGTAGAAAGAGGGAGAATCTAAGGTATAGATCTATAGTAATTCATGGACAGTGATATAGGGTTGAGTGGTGGGTAGTTCAGGGTCTCAGAAAGAACAAGATTAGTAGATTTGTAACAACGAGGTATGTGGTAGAGTTGCATGGATGGACCTCTCTGACAGGAGATGGGGTGTGAATATATTTTTGTGCCATCAGAGGGAGACAAATAAAGCTTTCAGTAATAAGATGACAAAATGACTCATCTTTTCACCCACAATTAAGGGGCCATCCTGATCCTTGGATGTCCATATGTGATCAAGGCTTGGTTAAGGAAATGTGCCTATGAAGCCAGTTTTTCAACAAATTTTATTCCAACCTTGAAGCAACTGCGGTAAAAAGGAGTCCTTATAGCTCACACCGGGGCCAGCCAGTTTCCTACAGTGAGTGATAACATAGGGCGTTAGGACCAAAGATAGTAGTAAAATGGATGCTTTCACCTGAGGTGTCTGCTGTTATAAAGAAAGCGTGTGGAGTCCTAGAAGCTACTCTCCTAAATACAGGGACTTGGAATTTTGATTGTGGCCATTTATGCTACCATCAAGAGGCAGGACTAACAGAAGGGATGTCTCTGGTATCCCAAAACACTTGTTGAGAAGACAGAAGGACAAATGGTAAGATGAGTGTTGGAATACTTCAAGTAATTTAGGCTGTGGCTAGGTAACCTGCAAACTAGGGACACTAAAAATGGATTAAAACTTATGGAAATAATTTGAAATTTCAAGAAAAGCACTGAGGAGTTTATCACTGGAAATACTGGAAAATTTTGGACTTCTTTACACAACCTTTTTATCTAAAATTACACATTGATGGAGGGTGGGAGTGGGTCATTGTGGTATTTTCAGTGCATTAACCTGTGTGACTTAATCTATCACTTTGAGGACAGAGATAGTGACGGCCAAGAGGAAGTCATGAGCTTTGAAGAACTTCTGGGAGAGAGGTCTGGTTTTCAGTGCTGGGTCAGACTTTTAATCTTCTTTATTCCTGATGTTTATTCCCAGTTGGTTGTAGCAGATACTACTGTTACAATTCTATCCATAGCATCTCCTCTCGAGCCATATGTGGATGTGGGAGATGTGGTAGCTTTCTTGTCTGAAGACATTTGTCCTTGGTCTGGAACGCAGCAGGATTGATGATTTTTACATACTGCTTTTATTATTTCATCAACATTGCATTTTTTCCTGCAGTGCCCTGAGTTGTGCCAGCATTTTTTTCCACCACCATAGGCTGAAAAATAAAAGGAAAGACCACTGATTTTAGATTAGTGATGCTCTCAATTTTACAAGTATGGCTGTATATTTGGCATCCCATACTTTGCAAAATTCCCAGCTCAGGCCTGGTAAATACCGTGTTTCTAAAAATATCTGTTCCCAACCTCCTATCTGCCCATTTAAAAATTTTTTCTGAAAGTGAGATGCATCTTGCTATAAATGAAAATAAACTTCTTAGTCACAAGGAATTGGAACTAGTTATAATGAAACTAACTGGGCCTGTGTGAAGCTATCCACATAAAGCAAGTTCATCCTGTTGTCACTGTAATTGAGTTATTTGCATTGCTCATACCCCACATGGCTAAATTTCTTTGAATACATTCAAAATATACATTCAAATAAGTATATAAAATGTATCTCTGTACTTTAAAAAAATATTAAAATGAATACCCATGTACCTGCATTCTGATTAAGAAATAGAACATTAATAGAACCTTAGAATAGTGTAAGTATTCCTGAGATTCTTTGTTTACTCAAATATTAGGCTAGTGCTTCTTAAACTTTGTAATTTGCGTATGAATCACAGAAGTCTTGTTAAAATGCAAATTTTGTTTCAGTTGGTAGGAAAGGGTCTGAGTTTCTGCTTTTCTAACAATCCTCTAGGTGACACCAGTACTGCTGGCATGGACTACATTTTATGTAGCAAGGTTTCAGGCCCTAAAAGAACCTTAATAAGTTCCATTTGTTTAATATCAGACATTCTATGTTTTCTAATCAAATGCAATAAGATTAGAATTAAAAATCCCATGTATTTGAAAATTAAACAATATGATAAAAAATAAAACAAATTAGAAAGGTAGTAATAAAATCAGAAATAATATAAGTTAGAAGTTCATGAAGACAGAAAACTTCTGGAAAGACTGATTAAGAAAAAAAAAGAGGAAAATAAAAATGACATCCCTAGTGAAATGGTGAAATAAAACCAGACATAACATATTAAAAATAACAGAAAAGAATTATCAACAACTGTACGCTAATAAAATTGAAAACCTAGATGAAACACATAACTTCCTAAAAATGTTCCAGTGATGATGGCCTAGGAAGAAATTATAAACCTCAATAAATCAATAAGTGTTTGGAAATTGAAATGGTAGTAAAAAAATTCTTCTTCCCCAAAGCCTCAGCCCTAGATGATTTTTACAATATTGGTAAAACACATATAACATAAAAGTTACCAATTTATCCATTTTTAAGTGTATAGTGTTGCCATCACCAACATCCACCCACAGAACTCTTCTCATCTTGCAATGGAATCTTTGTACTCATTAAAAAATACCCTCACCCCCATTCCCCCGGCAATCATCATTCTGTTTTCTGTCTCTATGAATCTGACTACTCTAAGTACCTCATGTGAGTGGAATCATACAGTATTGGTCATTTTGTGACTGGTTTATCTCACTTAGCATTATATCTTCAATGTTCACCCATACTGTAGCATGTTTCAGAATTTCTTTCCTTTTTAAAGCTGAATAATATTCCATTGCATGTATAATATATACCACATTTTGTTTATCTATTCATCAATCAATGGACATTTGGATTGCTTCCACCTTTTAGCTATTGTGAATAATACTGTTATTCTAGATGATTTTAAAGGTGAGTTCTACTAATTTCACAGAAGATCCAAGTATTAATCTTATACAAAATGTTCCAGAAAATAGAGATGCGGGGGGAAAGGAAAGCTGTCTGGGTCATTTTGTGAGACAACTATAATCTTGGTTCTAAAACTAGAAAATAATATGTCCATTTTCTTTATAAATATAGATTTAAAAAATCCTAAATAAAGTATTAGTCAACTGAATTCAACAATGTATTAAAATACATCATGATCAAGTAGGGTTTAACTCCAAAAGCAAAATTACCATCCAACATTAAAAAATCCTTCAAAGAAATTCACTACCTTTATAGAATTAAGGAGATAAATAATAGAATTATATTATTTTACACAGAAAAATGACTTGATAAAGTTCAATGTTTTCTTATGATGAAAACTAGCCAAACAAGAAGAGTGGAAATTTCCTTAATTTGGTGAAGGTTATGTATCAAATTCTAGAACTAACATTATCTAAAGGAGAAACTAATTCCCATTGAGGTCAGGAAAACAAAGATACTCTCTATTATTACTATTGTTTGAAATAGTAGTGGCGGACCTGGCCAATGCTTTAAGGAAAAAACCAAAACCAAAACCAAACAAGAGTATAAGGACTGGAAAGAAAGAGAGAAAATTGTCATTCATTCTAGCAGTCATAATATAAAAAAGGAACCAACAAACTATTATAATTAGTAAGGGTTCAGTAATTATGTCAGATGCAATATCAACTTATAAGACTCAATTGCACTTTTCTACACCAACAGTAACTAACTAGAGAATATAATAAAATATATAGCATAGCCATGAAATATCTTGTTTTTTTTTTTTTGTAAATAAAATTTTATTGGAACACAGTCACATACATTCGATTATGTATTGTCTATGGCTGATTTTACACAACAGTAAAGTTGAGTAGACCAGAAGACCCCAAAAGCCTAAAACATTTACTATCTGGCCCTTTATAAGAAAGTTTGCCAATTCCTGACTGAAACTGTTCCATCTCCTAGTGTTCTAGGAGAAGTTTTATTCTCTGGTGACAACCTTCTACTTCACCACTCTCTGCCCTATTAGATCTGCTTTTTTCTACTTCTCCAAGACAACCATTTTTCAATTACCTTCTTTTCTTAGTAAATCTACCATCTTCTGTTTGCATATTTTTCCCTTCTTGGTCACCATCACAATTAATTCTATTCCAAAATTTATTTAACCCAGAAATAAAGCCAGTCACATATGGCCCAATTTCTGCATAGGGTCAATCAAATAATAATAATAATAATAATAATAATAATAATAATAATAATAATAATAATAATAATAATGATAATGCTTTCAACAACAATGGAAAGATATAATTGAAAGAAATGTTAATATTCACTTCGGTTGTAAAGAAAATGCTAAAGTGGAGAGGGAGGAGTGTGCACTTAACGAGTAGGAGAACATTTCAAATCCTATCTTCCTAGCATCACTATTCTCAATATTCCCCCAAATGAATGACAGCTGCTGTGGTAGATGCCTGGACTTCCCTTTCCAGAAGAAGGCACTCATTCCTCCAGCTGCCAGGTTCTCTTTGATAATTGCCCTCAAGGGGAGCTGCCGCACTCAAAGTTAAGTCTCCTTTTGGAGAGCATGCCACATCTAATGATAGTTGATATGGAGGTTTGGGCCCCTTTGCCTCAATTAGGGAGGCCATCTAGGTTCCAGAACTCTCCATTAAATTTACTGAGGGCTCTGTTGTGACTATATGACAATTCATTTATTCCCCCTGCCCAAGTCTGCTTCTCTCTCTCTCCCTTATATGTGTTATTCCTAAGAGCATTCTCCAATAAATTCTTGCAGGCAAAGCTCTGCCTTGGAGCCCACTTCCCAACTTCAGATAGTTCTCTCTTCAAATACTCTTTCTCTCATTCCATTCTCATCACTCAAACAAAGCCTTCCCTGAATCCCAGTCCTTCTAGCTCCTTTTTTTTAACATCTTTATTTGAGTATAATTGCTTTACAATGGTGTGTTAGTTTCTGCTTTATAACAAAGTGAATCAGCCATACATATACATATGTTCCCACATCCTTCCCTCTTGCGTCTCCCTCCCTCCCACCCTCCCTATCACACCTCTCTAGGTGGTCACAAACCACCTAGCTGATCTCCCTGTGTTATGCGGCTGCTTCCCACTAGCTATCTATTTTACACTTGGTAGTGTATATATGTCCATACCACTCTCTCACTTTGTCACAGCTTGCCCTTCCCCCTCCCCATATCCTCAAGTCCATGCTCTAGTAGGTCTGTGTCTTTATTCCAGTCTTAACCCTAGGTTCTTCATGACCTTTTTTTTTTTTTCCCTTAGATTCCATATATATGTGTTAGCATATGGTATTTGTTCTTCCCTTTCTGACTTACTACACTCTGTATGACAGACTCTAGGTCCATCCACCTCACTACAAATAACTCATTTTCATTTCTTTTTATGGCTGAGTAATATTCCATTGTATATATGTGCCACATCTTCTTTATCCATTCATCTGTTGATGGACACTTAGGTTGCTTCCATGTCCTGGCTATTGTAAATAGAGCTGCAATGAACATTGTGGTACATGACTCTTTTTGAATTATGGTTTTCTCAGGGTATATGCCCAGTAGTGAGGTTGCTGGGTCGTATGGTAGTTCTATTTTTAGTTTTTTAAGGAACCTCCATACTGTTCTCCATAGTGGCTGTATCAATTTACATTCCCACCAACAGGGCAAGAGTGTTCCCTTTCCTCCACACCCTCTCCAGCATTTATTGTTTCTAGATTTTTTGATGATGGCCATTCTGACTGGTGTGAGATGATATCTCATTGTAGTTTTGATTTGCATTTCTCTAATGATTAATGATGTTGAGCATTCTTTCATGTGTTTGTTGGTAATCTGTATATCTTCTTTGGAGAAATGTCTATTTAGGTCTTCTGCCCATTTTTGGATTGGGTTGTTTGTTTTTTTGTTATTGAGCTGCATGAGCTGCTTGTAAATTTGGAGATTAATCCTATGTCAGTTGCTTCATTTGCAAATATTTTCTCCCATTCTGAGGGTTGTCTTTTGGTCTCGTTTATGGTTTCCTTTGCTGTGCAAAAGCTTTTAAGTTTCATTAGGTCCCATTTGTTTATTTTTGTTTTTATTTCCATTTCCCTAGGAGCTGGGTCAAAAAGGATCTTGCTGTGATTTATGTCATAGAGTGTTCTGCCTATGTTTTCCTCTAAGAGTTTGATAGTGTCTGGCCTTACATTTAGGTCTTTAATCCATTTTGAGTTTATTTTTGTGTATGGTGTTAGGGAGTGTTCTAATTTCATACTTTTACATGTATCTGTCCAGTTTTCCCAGCACCACTTATTGAAGAGGCTGTCTTTCTCCACTGTATATTCTTGCCTCCTTTATCAAAGATAAAGTGACCATATGTGCGTGGGTTTATCTCTGGGCTTTCTATCCTGTTCCATTGATCTATATTTCTGTTTCTGTGCCAGTACCATACTGTCTTGATTACTGTAGCTTTGTAGTATAGTCTGAAGTCAGGGAGCCTGATTCCTCCAGCTCCATTTTTTGTTCTCAAGATTGCTTTGGCTATTCGGGGTCTTTTGTGTTTCCATACAAATTGTGAAATTTTTTGTTCTAGTTCTGTGAAAAATGCCAGTGGTAGTTTGATAGGGATGGCATTGATTCTGTAGATTGCTTTGGGTAGTAGAGTCATTTTCACAATGTTGATTCTTCCAATGCAAGAACATGATATATCTCTCCATCTATTTGTATCACGTTTAATTTCTTTCATCAGTGTCGTATAATTTTCTGCATACAGGTCTTTTGTCTCCTTAGGTAGGTTTATTCCTAGATATTTTATTCTTTTTGTTGCAATGGTAAATGGGAGTGTTTTCTTAATTTCACTTTCAGATTTTTCATCATTAGTGTATAGGAATGCAAGCAATTTCTGTGCATTAATTTTGTATCCTGCTACTTTACCAAATTCATTGATTAGCTCTAGTAGTTTTCTGGTAGCATCTTTAGGATTCTCTATGTAGAGTATCATGTCATCTGCAAACAGTGACAGCTTTACTTCTTCTTTTCTGATTTGGTTTCCTTTTATTTCTTTTTCTTCTCTGATTGCTGTGGCTAAAACTTTCAAAACTATGTTGAATAATAGTGGTGAGAGTGGGCAACCTTGTTTTGTTCCCAATCTTAGTGGAAATGGTTTCAGTTTTTCACCATTGAGGACGATGTTGGCTGTGGGTTTGTCATATATGGCCTTTATTATGTTGAGGAAAGTTCCCTCTATGCCTACTTTATGCAGGGCTTTTATCATAAATGGTTGTTGAATTTTGTCAAAAGCTTTCTCTGCATCTATTGAGATAATCATATGGTTTTTCTCCTTCAATATGTTAATATGGTGTATTACGTTGATTGATTTGCGTATATTGAAGAATCCTTGCATTCCTGGAATAAACCCCACTTGATCATGGTGTATGATCCTTTTAATGTGCTGTTGGATTCTGTTTGCTGGTATTTTGTTAAGGATTTTTGCATCTATGTTCATCAGTGATATTGGCTTGTAGTTTTCTTTCTTTGTGACATCTTTGTCTGGTTTTGGTATCAGGGTGATGGTGGTCTCATAGAATGAGTTTGGGAGTGTTCCTCCCTCTGCTATATTTTGGAAGAGTTTGAGAAGAATAGGTATTAGCTCTTCTCTAAATATTTGATAGAATTCGCCTGTGAAGCCATCTGGTCCTGGGCTTTTGTTTGTTGGAAGATTTTTAATCACAGTTTCAATTTCAGTGCTTGTGATCAGTCTGTTCATATTTTCTATTTTTTCCTGGTTCAGTCTCAGCAGGTTGTGC
Source organism: Eubalaena glacialis (assembly GCF_028564815.1). Classification (NCBI taxonomy): domain Eukaryota; kingdom Metazoa; phylum Chordata; class Mammalia; order Artiodactyla; family Balaenidae; genus Eubalaena; species Eubalaena glacialis. Next base: position 28,053,471 of record NC_083728.1, read on the forward strand.
GTTTCTAAGAATTTGTCCATTTCTTCCAGATTGTCCATTTTATTGGCATAGAATTTTTTGTAGTAATCTCTCCTGATCCTTTGTATTTCTACAGTGTCAGTTGTTACTTCTCCTTTTTCATTTCTAATTCTATTGATTTGAGTCTTCTCCCTTTTTTTCTTGATGAGCCTGGCTAATGGTTTATCAATTTTGTTTATCTTCTCAAAGAACCAGCTTTTAGTTTTATTGATCTTTGCTATCGTTTCCTTCATTTCTTTTTCATTTATTTCTGATCTGATCTGTATGATTTCTTTCCTTCTGCTAACTTTGGGGGTTTTTTGTTCTTCTTTCTCTAATTGCTTTAGATGCAAGGTTAGGTTGTTTATTTGAGATGTTTCCTGATTCTTTAGGTAGGATTGTATTGCTATAAACTTCCCTCTTAGAACTGCTTTTGCTGCACCCCATCATTTTTTTTTATCTTCTCAAAGAACCAGCTTTTAATTTTATTGATCTTTGCTATTGTTTACTTTGTTTCTATTTCATTTATTTCTGCTCTGATCTTTATGATTTCTTTCCTTCTGCTAACTTTGGGTTTTCTTTGTTCTTCTTTCTCGAGTTCCTTTAGGTGTAAGGTTAGATTGCTTATTTGAGATTTTTCTTGTTTCTTGAGGTAGGCTTGTATAGCTATAAACTTCCCTCTTAGTACTGCTTTTGCTGCATCCCATAGGTTTGGATAGTCGTTTTTTCATTGTCATTTGTCTCTAAGTATTTTTTGATTTCCTCTTTGATTTCTTCAGTGATCTCTTGGTTATTTAGTAACGTATTGTTTAGCCTCCATGTGTTTGTGTTTTTTATGTTTTTTTCCCTGTAATTCATTTCTAATCTCATAGCATTGTGGTCAGAAAAGATGTTTGATATGATTTCAATTTTCTTAAATTTACTGAGGCTTGATTTGTGACCCAAGATGTGATCTATCCTGGAGAATGTTCTGTGTGCACTTGAGAAGAAAGTGTAATCTGCTGTTTTGGATGGAATGTCCTATAAATATCAATTAAATCTATCTGGTCTATTGTGTCATTTAAAGCTTCTGTTTCCTTATTAATTTTCTGTTTGGATGATCTGTCCATTGGTGTAAGTGAGGTGTTAAAGTCCCCCACTATTATTGTGTTACTGTCGATTTCCTCTTTTACAGCTGTTAGCAGTTGCCTTATGTATTGAGGTGCTCCTATGTTGGGTGCATATATATTTATAATTGTTATATCTTCTTCTTGGATTGATCCCTTGATTGTTATGTAGTGTCCTTCCTTGTCTCTTGTAACATTCTTTATTTTAAAGTCTATTTTATCTGATATGAGTATTGCTACTCCAGCTTTCTTTTGATTTCCATTGGCATAGAATATCTTTTTCCATTCCCTCACTTTCAGTCTGTATGTGTCCCTAGGTCTGAAATGGGTCTCTTGTAGACATCATATATATGGGTCTTGTTTTTGTATCCATTTAGCAAGCCTGTGTCTTTTGGTTGGAGCATTTAATCCATTCACGTTTAAGGTAATTATTGATATGTATGTTCCTATTACCATTTTCTTAGTTGTTTTGGGTTTGTTTTTGTAGGTCCTTCTCTTCTCTTGTGTTTCCCACTTAGCAAAGTTCCTTAGTATTTGTTGTAGAGCTGGCTTGGTGGTGCAGAATTCTCTTAGCTTTTGCTTGTCTATAAAGCTTTTGATTTCTCCATCGAATCTGAATGAGATCCTTGCCTGGTAGAGTAATCTTGGTTGTAGGTTTTTCCCTTTCATCACTTTAAGTATATCATGCCACTCGCTTCTGGCTTGTAGAGTTTCTGCTGAGAAATCAGCTGTTAACCTTATGGGAGTTCCCTTGTATATTATTTGTCATTTTTCCCTTGCTGCTTTCAATAATTTTTCTTTGTCTTATTTTTTGACAGTTTGATTACTATGTGTCTCGGCCTGTTTCTCCTTGGGTTTATCCTGTATGGGACTCTCTGCGCTTCCTGGAGTTAAGTGGCTATTTTCTTTCCCATGGTAGGGAAGTTTTCGACTATAATCTCTTCAAATATTTTCTCGGGTCCTTTCTCTCTCTCTTCTCCTTCTGAGACCTCTATAATGTGAATGTTGTTCACATTTGCCTTTAATGTTGTCCCAGAGGTCTCTTAGGCTGTCTTCATTTCTTTTCATTGTTTTTTCTTCATTCTGTTCCGCAGCAGTGAATTCCACCATTCTGTCTTCCAGGTCACTTATCCATTCTTCTGCCTCAGTTATTCTGCTATTGATTCCTTCTAGTGTAGTTTTCATTTCAGTTATTGTATTGTTCATCTCTGTTTGTTTGTTCTTTAATTCGTCTAGGTATTTGTTAAACATTTCTTGCATCTTCTCGATCTTTGCCTCCATTCTTTTTCCAAGGTCCTGGATCATCTTCATTATCATTATTCTGAATTCTTTTTCTGGAAGGTTGCCTATCTCCACTTCATTTAGTTGTTTTTCTGGGGTTTTATCTTGTTCCTTCATCTGGTACATAGCCCTCTGCCTTTTCATCTTGTCTATCTTTCTGTGAATGTGGTTTTTGTTCCACAGGGTGCAGGATTGTAGTTCTTCTTGCTTCTGCTCTCTGCCCTCTGGTTGATGAGGTTATCTAAGAGGCTTGTGCAAGTGTCCTGAAAGGAGGGACTGGTGGTGGGTAGAGCTGACTGTTGCTCTGGTGGGCAGAGTTCAGTAAAACTTTAATCTGCTTGACTGCTGATGGGTGGGGCTGGGTTCCCTCCCTGTTGTTTGTTTGGCCTGAGGGAACCCACCACTGGAGCTTACCTGGGCTCTTTGGTGGGGCTAATGGCGAACTCTGGGAGGGCTCACGTACAGGAGTACTTCCCAGAACTTCTGCTGCCAGTGTCCTTGTCCCCATGGTGAGCCATAGCCACCACCCGCCTCTGCAGGAGACCCTCCAACACTATCAGGTAGGTCTGGTTCAGTCTCCCCTGGGGTTACTGCTTCTTCCCCTGGGTCCTGATGCACATACTACTTTGTGTGTGCCCTCCAAAAGTGGAGTCTCTGTTTCCCCCAGTCTTGTCAAAGTCCTGCAATCAAATCCCACTAGACTTCAAAGTCTGATTCTCTAGGAATTCCTCCTCCCGTTGCCGGACCCCCAGGTTGGGAACCTGACGTGTGGCTCAGAACCTTCACTCCAGTGGGTGGACTTCTGTGGTATAAGTGTTCTGCAGTCTGTGAGTCACCCACCCAGCAGTTAGGGATTTGATTTTACTGTGATTGCGACCCTCCTACCATCTCATTTTGGCTTCTCCTTTGTCTTAGGATGTGGGGTATCTTTTTTGTTGAGTTCCAGTGTCTTCCTGTCGATGATTGTCCAGCAGCTAGTTGTGATTCTGGTGTTCTCGCAAGAGGGAGTGAGAACACGTCCTTCTACTCCGCCATCTTGGTTCCTAATATATCCACTCTTTTTAGATTCTTTTCCCATATAAACCAGGTCAGTGGCTATGAAAGATGAGCAGTTGGAGTCCTGTGGATTGTAATTTGAGTATAATTGTATCCAGCTTGATTAACTATTCCTTCAAACTTTAGTAATACAGTAAGAGGTGATATTTAAGAGTTTATTATTTAATATTTGGGTAATATTGATTTCAGTCTGTGGAAAATTTGAAATTTTCCATTTTCTTAAATTTAAACTACCCAATCAGTGGATCTGAGTTGTTATAGACAAATGAAGGGATTTCGAGATTTTACTTCATATTCAGGACAATTGTTAGTTGGTTGGTACAAAATTCCATGAGTTTGAGATGCTTATTTTTAAGAGAAGGAAGGGTAAAACTATAAGTTCCATGTTTAACTGGTACAAAATAAAATATTAGAATTAAAATGGTCAAGATAACTAAAAAGAAATTAACACTAGTCTGTCTCTTTTACCATAAGTCCATTAGAGACTCTTTTTCTTCATCTTGTATATATTGTAAGTTACTGTCTGGAGCATATAACCTTGGTACTTAATGGGAGCTATGACCCAGTCAATCATTGATGCTGGTCTCACATGTGAAGCATGCATCCAACTGTTCTGCTTCTTTACTTTGACAGTGGTGTGAGCTGTCAACAACCCCTGGTAGGGTCCTCTCCAACATAATGACAATCCAGCCTGCCATTAGAACACTTTACTGCAAACTTTGTCTCCTGGTCTATATTGACGACACCTTCTCATGGGGATTCTTCCATCATCTGGCCACTTGATGGCAGAATGAGCCTAGGGAACAAGCAAACCCTTTATATATCTGATCAGGAGTGTTTTCCATTGTTATCAGGTAAAGGGCTAGACTTAACCTCTAAATTCATAAATCTTCTAAACATTAACTCAACGGGAGAAATATCATGCTTGTTAAAGGGAGTTAATCTTAATTTTCATAGAACCAAGGTAAGGCTGATGGTCACCATAAGCAAGTTGTATAATTTAGCCAAAGAATCTTTAGGGTAAAATTCATTCATTCTACTTGTTCAGAAAACTTGGGATGATAAGGAGTGTGATAAGTATTGGTATTTGTAAGGTTTTATAGAGCCCCTGATATACCATAGAAAAAAATCTTCTATCAGATCCCAGATGTTCAGGAATTCCAAAGATTGGGATGATATAATTCACTAGGGCTTTGATCACTATTTGAGGATCTGCTTTAGCCAATGGGAATACTTCTGGTCATCCAGACACCATGCATACCATTACTGAACAGTATTTCTTACCTTCTGATGGCAGAAGCTCTACAATGTTCATTTGCTATCAGGTCCTAGATGATGTGGGCCTCAGTGTTTCCTGCAAAAAAATTTTCTAACAATCAGCACATCTTTGTATTATTTACTGAATTATTTGTTACTTATATATTAGTGGTATGATTCCAAGATTTTAATTATATTCATATCACTTGAATGATATTGCTGCTTAGATTACATGAAAAGCCATGGATGCATACAATTGGGGTACAGAGGAATAATACCACTGGGTAATCCTATATTTCTATGGTGCTCATTTTACCTCCCCTTGAATCCCAATTTTCCAAGTTGAGAAGAGTTGTGTAATTCTGAAACTGTGAATAGGAGTCCCTGGATAGAAGTAATGGGACTTTAATTTCCTCAGTCCAAACCTTAGACATTTTTGTGTAAATTCATTTCCTTTTCTAAAGGAAATGTTGTCTGGTATGAATTCTACAATGAATTACATAAATCTGTATGGGAAATTTCAATGACTCTAATAAATCAGCAATTAATTCCCATGTGATATTTTAGTTCTTATTGATGTTAGAGAGTCTCCATTTTTCCAAATTTGGTCTTTAGTATGCAGGTCCCACACACATATTTACTATCAGTATAGATATTCACTTTAAGGCTGGTGGCTAATTCAAAAGCTCACGTAATAGCCATGAGTGCTGCTGCTTGGCTGATTTTATGTATGTGAGAAAGTAAGCCTCTAAAACCTCATGAGGACTGACTATTGCATAAATGCTTTTATATTTCCCTGTGTGTCTCTCATACAAGATCCATTAGTGAACTATATTAAGTCAACATTGGGAATAGAAATATCAGATATAGCAGACTGAGGTTGAGTATCTTCTAGAACTGGGAGGCAGTCATGTTCACTGCTTGTTTAGGATCTGGCAATTGAACACCTGGGTTCAAAAAGTTACACCTAGTAATCAAACAGCATGGTATTGGAACAAAAACAGATATATGCATCAGTGGAACAGAATAGAGAGCCCAGAAATAAACCCACACACCTATGGTCAGTTAATCTTCGACAAAGGAGGCAAGAATATGCAATGGAGAAAAGAGAGTCTCTTCAGCAAGTGGTGTTGGGAAAGTTGGACAGCCACATGTAAATCAATGAAATTAGAACACTCCCTCACATCATACACAAAAATAAGCTCAAAATGGCTTAAAGACTTAAATATAAGACATGACACCATAAAACTCCTAGAAGAGAACATAGGCAAAACATCCTTTGACATAAATTGTAACGATGTTTTCTTAGGTCAGTCTCCAAAGGCAAAAGAAATAAAAGCAAAAATAAACAAATGGGACCTAATCAAACTTAAAAACTTTTGCTCAGCAAAGGGAACCATAAACAAAATGAAAAGACAACTTACAGAATGTGAGAAAATATTTGTAAACGATGTGACCAACAAAGGCTTAATTTCCAAACTATGCAAAGAGCTCATACAGCTCAATATTTAAAAAACCAAACAACCCAATCAAGAAATGGACAGAAGACCTAAGTAGACATTTCTTCAAAGAAGACATACAGATGGCCAACAGGCCCATGAAAAGGTGCTCCAACATCGCTAATTATTAGAGAAATGCAAATCAAAACCTCAGTGAGGTGTTACCTCACACCAGTCAGAATGGCTATTATCAAAAAGTCTACAAACAATAAATGCTGGAGAGGGTGTGGGGAAAAGAAAGGGAAGCCTCCTACACTGTAGGAATGTAAATTGGTGCAGCCACTATGGAGAACAGCATGGAGATTACTTTAAAAATAGAGTTATCATGTGATCCAGCAATCTCACTCCTCAGCATATATCCAGAGAATACTCTAATTCAAAAAGATACATGCACACCAGTGTTCATAGCAGCACTATTTACAATAGCCAAGACATGGAAGCAACCTAAGTGTCCATCAACAGAGGAATGGATAAAGAAGATGTGAAATATATACATACATACATACATATATATATAAAATAGAATACTCAGCCATAAAAAAGAATGAAATAATGCCATTTGCAGCAACATGGATTGTCCTAGAGATTATCATACTAAGTGAACAGTCAGACACAGAATGAGAAATATCATATGATATCACTTATACGTGGAATCTAAAATATGGTATAAATGAACTTATTTACAAAACAGAAACAAACTCACAGACATAGAAAACAAACTTATGGTTACCAAATGGGAAAGGGTGGTGGGAGGGATAAATTAGGAGTTTGGGATTAGCAGGTACACACTACTATATATAAAGTAGATAAGCAACAAGGTCCTACTGTATAGTACAGGGAACTATACTCAATATCTTATAATAAATTATAATGAAAAAGAATCTGAAAAAGAATCTATATCTATATATCTATATCTGAATCATAATCACTTTGCTGTACACCAGAAACTAAAGCAACATTGTAAATCCACTATACTTCATTTAAAAAAAGGTCACATCTGACTAGAATAACATTACTATTAGACAAGCTCTGAGTCTATTAAACACTAACTCCCCATTCTCTCCTTCTCCTCTTCTCCCCAGCCCCTAGCAACTATCATTCTACTTCTGTGTCTATGAGTTTGACTACTCTAGGTAGCTCATGTAAGTATACAACATTTGTACTCTTGTGATAGGCTTATTTCACTTACCATAATATCTTTAAATTCATCCATGTTGTAGTATGTGGCAGAATTTCCTTCCTTTTTAAGGCTGAATAATATTCCATTGTATGTATACACAACATTTTGTTTATCCCACTTTTGGCTATTGTGAATAATGCTGCTATGACCATGAATGTACAAATATCTATTTGAATCCTTGTTTTCACTTTTTGGAGTATATATCCAGAAGTGAAATTGCTGAATCATGTGGTAATTGTATGTTGAATTTTTTTTTTTTACATCTTTATTGGAGTATAATTGCTTTATAATGGTGTGTTAGTTTCTGCTTTATAACAAAGTGAATCAGTTATACATATACATATGTTCCCATATCTCTTCCCTCTTACATCTCCCTCCCTTCCACCCTCCCTACCCCACCCCTCTAGGCGGTCACAAAGCACAGAGCTGATCTCCCTGTGCTATGCGGTTGCTTCCCACTAGCTATCTATTTTACGTTTGGTTGTGTATATATGTCCATGCCACGCTCTCACTTTGTCACATCTTACCCTTCCCCCTCCCCATATCCTCAAGTCCATTCTCTAGTAGGTCTGTGTCTTTATTCCTGTCTTGCCACTAGGTTCTTCATGACCTTTTTTTTTTTTTTCCCTTAGATTCCATATATATGTGTTAGCATACGGTATTTGTTTTTCTCTTCCTGACTTACTTCACTTTGTATGACAGACTCTAACTCCATCCACCTCACTACAAATAACTCAATTTCGTTTCTTTTTATGGCTGAGTAATATTCCATTGTATATATGTGCCACATCTTCTTTATCCATTCATCTGTTGATGGACACTTAGGTTGCTTCCATGTCCTGGCTATTGTAAATAGAGCTGCAATGAACATTGTGGTACATGACTCTTTTTGAATTATGGTTTTCTCAGGGTATATGCCCAGTAGTGGGATTGCTAGGTCATATGGTAGTTCTATTTTTAGTTTTTTAAAGAACCTCCATACTGTTCTCAATAGTGGCTGTATCAATTTATATTCCCACCAACAGGGCAAGAGTGTTCCTTTTACTCCACACCCTCTCCAGCATTTATTGTTTCCAGATTTTTTGATGATGGCCATTCTGACCGGTGTGAGATGATATCTCAGTGTACTTTTGATTTGCATTTTTCTAATGATTAATGATGTTGAGCATTCTTTCATGTGTTTGTTGGCAATCTGTATATCTTCTTTGGAGAAATGTCTATTTAGGTCTTCTGCCCATTTTTGGATTGGGTTGTTTGTTTTTTTGTTATTGAGCTGCATGAGCTGCTTGTAAATTTGGAGATTAATCCTATGTCAGTTGCTTCATTTGCAAATATTTTCTCCCATTCTGAGGGTTGTCTTTTGGTCTCGTTTATGGTTTCCTTTGCTGTGCAAAAGCTTTTAAGTTTCATTAGGTCCCATTTGTTTATTTTTGTTTTTATTTCCATTTCCCTAGGAGCTGGGTCAAAAAGGATCTTGCTGTGATTTATGTCATAGAGTGTTCTGCCTATGTTTTCCTCTAAGAGTTTGATAGTGTCTGGCCTTACATTTAGGTCTTTAATCCATTTTGAGTTTATTTTTGTGTATGGTGTTAGGGAGTGTTCTAATTTCATACTTTTACATGTACCTGTCCAGTTTTCCCAGCACCACTTATTGACGAGGCTGTCTTTTCTCCACTGTATATGCTTGCCTCCTTTATCAAAGATAAGGTGACCATATGTGCGTGGGTTTATCGCTGGGCTTTCTATCCTGTTCCATTGATCTATATTTCTGTTTCTGTGCCAGTACCATACTGTCTTGATTACTGTAGCTTTGTAGTATAGTCTGAAGTCAGGGAGCCTGATTCCTCCAGCTCCATTTTTCGTTCTCAAGATTGCTTTGGCTATTCGGGGTCTTTTGTGTTTCCATACAAATTGTGAAATTTTTTGTTCTAGTTCTGTGAAAAATGCCAGTGGTAGTTTGATAGGGATGGCATTGATTCTGTAGATTGCTTTGGGTAGTAGAGTCATTTTCACAATGTTGATTCTTCCAATCCAAGAACATGGTATATCTCTCCATCTATTTGTATCATGTTTAATTTCTTTCATCAGTGTCTTATAATTTTCTGCATACAGGTCTTTTGTCTCCTTAGGTAGGTTTATTCCTAGATATTTTATTCTTTTTGTTGCAATGGTAAATGGGAGTGTTTTCTTAATTTCACTTTCAGATTTTTCATCATTAGTGTATAGGAATGCAAGCAATTTCTGTGCATTAATTTTGTATCCTGCTACTTTACCAAATTCATTGATTAGCTCTAGTAGTTTTCTGGTAGCATCTTTAGGATTCTCTATGTAGAGTATCATGTCATCTGCAAACAATGACAGCTTTACTTCTTCTTTTCCAATTTGGATTCCTTTTATTTCTTTTTCTTCTCTGATTGCTGTGGCTAAGACTTCCAAAACTACATTGAATAATAGTGGTGAGAGTGGGCAACCTTGTCTTGTTCCCGATCTTAGTGGAAATGGTTTCAGTTTTTCACCATTGAGGACGATGTTGGCTGTGGGTTTGTCATATATGGCCTTTATTTTGTTGAGGAAAGTTCCCTCTATGCCTACTTTATGCAGGGCTTTTATCATAAATGGTTGTTGAATTTTGTTGAAATTTTTCTCTGCATCTATTGAGATGATCATATGGTTTTTCTCCTTCAATTTGTTAATATGGTGTATCACGTTGATTGATTTGCATATATTGAAGAATCCTTGCATTCCTGGAATAAACCCCAGTTGATCATGGTGTATGATCCTTTTCATGTGCTGTTGGATTCTGTGTGCTGGTATTTTGTTAAGGATTTTTGCATCTATGTTCATCAGTGATATTGGCTTGTAGTTTTCTTTCTTTGTGACATCTTTGTCTGGTTTTGGTATCAGGGTGACGGTGGCCTCGTAGAATGAGTTGGGGAGTGTTCCTCCTTCTGCAATATTTTGGAAGAGTTTTAGAAGGATAGATGTTAGCTCTTCTCTAAATGTTTGATAGAATTCGCCTGTGAAGCCATCTGGTCCTGGGCTTTTGTTTGTTGGAAGATTTTTAATCACAGTTTCAATTTCAGTTCTTGTGATTGGTCTGTTCATATTTTCTATTTCTTCCTGGTTCAGTCTCGGCAAGTTGTGCATTTCTAAGAATTTGTCCATTTCTTCCAGGTTGTCCATTTTATTGGCAAAGAGTTGTTTGTAGTAATCTCTCATGATTCTTTGTATTTCTGCAGTATCAACTGTTACTTCTCTTTTTTCATTTCTAATTCTATGGATTTGAGTCTTCTCCCTTTTTTTCTTGATGAATCTGGCTAATGGTTTATCAATTTTGTTTATCTTCTCAAAGAACCAGCTTTTAGTTTTATTGATCTTTGCTATCATTTCCTTCATTTCTTTTTCATTTATTTCTGATCTGATCTTTATGATTTCTTTCCTTCTGCTAACTTTGGGGGTTTTTTATTCTTCTTTCTCTAATTGCTTTAGGTGCAAGGTTAGGTTGTTTATTTGAGATGTTTCCTGTTTCTTGAGGTAAGCTTGTATTGCTATAAACTTCCCTCTTAGAACTGCTTTTGCTGCATCTCATAGGTTTTGGGTTGTCGTGTCTCCCTTGTCCTTTGTTTCTAGGTATTTTTTGATTTCTTCAGTGATCACTTCGTTATTAAGTAGTGTATTGTTTAGCCTCCATGTGTTTGTATTTTTTACAGATCTTTTCCTGTAATTGATATCTAGTCTCATAGCGTTGTGGTCGGAAAAGATACCTAATATGATTTCAATTTTCTTAAATTTACCAAGGCTTGATTTGTGACCCAAGATATGATCTATCCTGGAGAATGTTCCATGAGCACTTGAGAAAAATGTGTATTCTGTTGTTTTTGGGTGGAATGTCCTATAAATATCAATTAAGTCCATCTTGTTTAATGTATCATTTAAAGCTTGTGTTTCCTTATTTATTTTCATTTTGGATGATCTGTCCATTGGTGAAAGTGGGCTGTTAAAGTCCCCTACTATGATTGTGTTACTGTCGATTTCCCCTTTTATGGCTGTTAGTATTTGCCTTATGTATTGAGGTGCTCCTATGTTGGGTGCATAAATACTTACAATTGTTATATCTTCTTCTTGGATCGATCCCTTGATCATTATGTAGTGTCCTTCTTTGTCTCTTGTAATAGTCTTTATTTTAAAGTCTATTTTGTCCAATATGAGAATTGCTACTCCAGCTTTCTTTTGATTTCCATTTGCATGGAGTATCTTCTTCCATCCCCTCACTTTCAGTCTGTATGTGTCCCTAGGTCTGAAGTGGGTCTCTTGTAGACAGCATATATATGGGTCTTGTTTTTGTATCCAATCAGCCAGTCTATGTCTTTTGGTTAGAGCATTTAATCCATTTACATTTAAGGTAATTATCGATATGTATGTTCCTGTTCTCATTTTCTTAAATGTTTTGGGTTTGTTATTGTAGGTGTTTTCCTTCTCTTGTGTTTCTTGCCTAGAGAAGTTCCTTTAGCATTTGTTGTAAGGCTGGTTTGGTGGTGCTGAACTCTCTCAGCTTTTGCTTGTCTGTAAAGGTTTTAATTTCTCCATCAAATCTGAATGAGATCCTTGCTGGGTAGAGTAATCTTGGTTGTAGGTTTTTCTCCTTCATCACTTTAAATATGTCCTGCCACTCCCTTGTGGCTTACAGAGTTTCTGCTGAAAGATCAGCTGTTAACCTTATGGGGATTCCCTTGTGTGTTATTTGTTGTTTTTCCCTTGCTGCTTTTTTTTTTTTTAATTAATTAATTAATTAATTAATTTATTTATTTTTGGCTGTGTTGGGTCTTCGTTTCTGTGTGAGGGCTTTCTCTAGTTGCGGCAAGCGGGGGCCACTCCTCATCGCGGTGCGTGGGCCTCTCACTATCGTGGCCTCTCTTGTTGTTGAGCACAGGCTCCAGACGCGCAGGCTCAGTAGCTGTGGCTCATGGGCCCAGTTGCTCCACGGCATGTGGGATCTTCCCAGACCAGGGCTCGAACCCATGTCCCCTGCATTAGCAGGCAGACTCTCAACCACTGCGCCACCAGGGAAGCCCCTGTGGTGGCTTCTTGTTGCGGAGCACGGGCTCTAGGTGCGTGGGCTTCAGTAGTTGTGGCACGCGGGCTCAGTAGTTGTGGCTCACGGGCTCTAGAGCACAGGCTCAGCAGTTGTGGCGCACGGGCTTAGTTGCTTCGCAGCATGTGGGATCTTCCCGGACCAGGGCTCGAACCCGTGTCCCCTGCATTGGCAGGCAGATTCTTAACCACTGTGCCACCAGGGAAGTCCCTCCCTTGCTGCTTTTAATATGTTTTCTTTATATTTACTTTTTGATAGTTTGATTAATATGTGTCTTGGCGTGTTTCTCCTTGGATTTATCCTGTATCGGACTCTCTGTGCTTCCAGGACTTGATTAACTATTTCCTTTTCCATATTAGGGAAGTTTTCAACTATAATTTCTTCAATTATTTTCTCAGTCTCTTTCTTTTTCTCTTCTTCTTCTTGGACCCCTATAATTCGAATGTTGGTGCGTTTAATGTTGTCCCAGAGGCCTCTGAGACTGTCCTCAGTTCTTTTCATTCTTTTTTCTTTATTCTGCTCTGCAGTAGTTATTTCCACTATTTTATCTTCCAGATCACTTATCCGTTCTTCTGCCTCAGTTATTCTGCTATTGATCCCTTCTAGAGTATTTTTAATTTCATTTATTGTGTTGTTCATCATTGCTTGGTTCCTCTTTAGTTCTTCTAGGTCCTTGTTAAATGTTTCTTGCATTTTGTCTATTCTATTTCCAAGATTTTGGATCATCTTTACTATCATTATTCTGAATTGTTTTTCAGGTAGACTGCCTATTTCCTCTTCATTTGTTAGGTCTGGCATGTTTTTACCTTGCTCCTTCATCTGCTGTGTGTTTTTCTGTCTTCTCATTTTGCTTATCTTAGTGTGTTTGGGGTCTCCTTTTCACAGGCTGCAGGTTCGTAGTTCCCATTGTTTTTGGTGTCTGTCCCCAGTGGCTAAGGTTGATTCAGTGGGTTGTGTAGGCTTCCTGGTGGAGGGGACTAGTGCCTGTGTTCTGGTGGATGAGGCTGGATCTTGTCTTTCTGGTGGGCAGGTCCACATCTGGTGGTGTGTTTTGGGGTGTCTGTGGCCTTATTATGATTTTAGGCAGCCTCTCTGCTAATAGGTGGGGTTGTATTCCTGTCTTGCTAGTTGTTTGGCATAGGGTGTCCAGCACTGTAGCTTGCTGGTCGTTCAGTGAAGCTGGGTCTTGGTGTTGAGATGTAGATCTCTGGGAGATTTTTGCTGTTTGGTATTACGTGGAGCTGGGAGGTCTCTTGTGGACCAGTGTCCTGAAGTTGGCTCTCCCACCTCAGAGGCACAGCCCTGATGCCTGGCTGGAGCACCAAGAGCCTTTCATCCACACAGCTCAGAATAAAAGGGAGAAAAAATAGAAAGAAAGAAAGAGGATAAAATAAAATAAAGTAAGATAAAATAAAATAAAGTTATTAAAATAAAAAAATAAAAATTAATTATTAAGAAAAAAATATTTTTTTAAAGTAAAAACAAAAAACGGACGGACAGAACCCTAGGACAAATGGTGAAAGCAAAGCTATACAGACAAAATCTCTTGCCTCTATTGATCCCTTCTAGAGTATTTTCTAGAACACAGAAGCATACACATACACACTCACAAAAAGAGGAAAAGGGGAAAAAATAATATATCTTGCTCCCAAAGTCCACCTCCTCAGTTTGGGATGATTCGTTGTCTATTCAGGTATTCCACAGATGCAGGGTACATCAAGTTGTTTGTGGAGCTTTAATCCGCTGCTTCTGAGGCTGCTGGGAGAAATTTCCCTTTCTCTTCTTTGTTCGCACAGCTCCCGGGGTTCAGCTTTGGATTTGGACCCGCCTCTGCGTGTAGGTTGCCTGAGAGCGTCTGTTCTTCGCTCACACAGGGCGGGGTTAAAGGAGCAGCTGATTCGGGGGGCTCTGGCTCACTCAGGCCGGGGGAGGGAAGGGTACGGATGCGGGGCGAGCCTGCAGCGGCAGAGGCCAGCGTGAGGTTGCAGCAGCCTGAGGCGAGCCGTGCGTTCTCCCGGGGAAGTTGTCCCTGGATCTGTCCCTGGCAGTGGCGGGCTGCACAGGCTCCCGGGAGGGGCGGTGTGGAGAGTGACTTGTGCTCGCACACAGGCTTCTTGGTGGCGGCAGCAGCAGCCTTAGAGTCTCATGCCCGTCTCTGGGGTCCGCGCTGATAGCCGCGGCTCACGCCCATCTCTGGAGCTCGTTTAGGCGGCTCTCTGAATCCCCTCTCCTCGCGCACCAGGAAACAAAGAGGCAAGAAAAAGCCTCTTGCCTGTTCGGCAGCTCCAGACCTTTTCCCGGACTCCCTCCCGTCTAGCTGTGGTGCACTAATCCCTTCAGGCTGTGTTCACGCCGCCAACCCCAGTCCTCTCCCTGCGATCCGACCGAAGCCCGAGCCTCAGCTCCCAGCCCCCGCCCGCCCCGGCGGGTGAGCAGACAAGCCTTTCGGGCTGGTGAGTGCTGGTCAGCACTGATCCTCTGTGCGGGATTCTCTCCGCTTTGCCTCCCGCACTCCTGTTGCGGCGCTCTCCTCCGTGGCTCCGAAGCTTCCCCCCTCTGCCACCTGCAGTCTCCGCCCACGAAGGGGCTTCCTACTGTGTGGAAACCTTTCCTCCTTCACAGCTCCTACCCACTGGTGCAGGTCCCATCCCTATTCTTTTGTCTCTGTTATTTCATTTTTCTTTTGCCCTACCCAGGTACGTGGGGAATTTCTTGCCTTTTGGGAGGTCTGACGTCTTCTGCCAGCGTTCAGTGGGTGTTCTGTAGGAGCACTTCCACGTATAGATGTATTTCTGATGTATCTGTGGGGAGAAAGGTGATCTCTGCATCTTACTCTTCCACCATCTTCTCCTCCAGCTTGTTTCTAGATATTTTGATGATGGCCATTCTGACCGGTGTGAGATGACATCTCATTGTAGTTTTGATTTGCATTTCTCTAATGATTAATGATGATGAGCATTCTTTCATGTGTTTGTTGGCAATCTGTATATCTTCTTTGGAGAAATGTCTATTTAGGTCTTCTGCCCATTTTTGGATTGGGTTGTTTGTTTTTTCGTTACTGAGCTGCATGAGCTGCTTGTAAATTTTGGAGATTAATCCTTTGTCAGTTGCTTCATTTGCAGATGACGTGATACTATACATAGAGAATCCTAAAGATGCTACCAGAAAACTACTAGAGCTAATCAATGAATTTGGTAAAGTAGCAGGATACAAAATTAATGCACAGAAATCACTTGCATTCCTATACACTAATGATGAAAAATCTGAAAGTGAAATTAAGAAAACACTCCCATTTACCATTGCAACAAAAAGAATAAAATATCTAGGAATAAACCTACCTAAGGAGACAAAAGACCTGTATGCAGAAAATTATAAGACACTGATGAAAGAAATTAAACATGATACAAATAGATGGAGAGATATACCATGTTCTTGGATTGGAAGAATCAACATTGTGAAAATGACTCTACTACCCAAAGCAATCTACAGAATCAATGCAATCCCTATCAAACCAGCACTGGCATTTTTCACAGAACTAGAACAAAAAATTTCACAATTTGTATGGAAACACAAAAGACCCCGAATAGCCAAAGCAATCTTGAGAACGAAAAATGGAGCTGGAGGAATCAGGCTCCCTGACTTTAGACTATACTGCAAAGCTACAGTAATCAAGACAGTATGGTACTGGCACAGAAACAGAAATATAGATCAATGGAACAGGATAGAAAGCCCAGAGATAAACCCACGCACATATGGTCACCTTATCTTTGATAAAGGAGGCAAGCATATACAGTGGAGAAAAGACAGCCTCTTCCATAAGTGGTGCTGGGAAAACTGGACAGCTACATGTAAAAGTATGAAATTAGAACACTCCCTAACACCATACACAAAAATAAACTCAAAATGGATTAAAGACCTAAATGTAAGGCCAGACACTATCAAACTCTTAGAGGAAAACATAGGCAGAACACTCTATGACATAAATCACAGCAAGATCCTTTTTGACCCAGCTCCTAGAGAAATGGAAATAAAAACAAAAATAAACAAATGGGACCTAATGAAACTTAAAAGCTTTTGCACAGCAAAGGAAACCATAAACGAGACCAAAAGACAACCCTCAGAATGGGAGAAAATATTTGCAAATGAAGCAACTGACAAAGGATTAATCTCCAAGATTTACAAGCAGCTCATGCAGCTCAATAATAAAAAAACAAACAACCCAATCCAAAAATGGGCAGAAGACCTAAATAGACATTTCTCCAAAGAAGATATACAGATTGCCAACAAACACATGAAAGGATGTTCAACATCATTAATCATTAGAGAAATGCAAATCAAAACTACAATGAGATATCATCTCACACCGGTCAGATTGGCCATCATCAAAAAATCTAGAAACAATAAATGCTGGAGAGGGTGTGGAGGAAAGGGAACACTCTTGCCCTGTTGGTGGGAATGTAAATTGATACAGCCACTATGGAGAACAGTATGGAGGTTCCTTAAAAAACTACAAATAGAACTACCATACGACCCAGCAATCCCACTACTGGGCATATACCCTGAGAAAACCATAGTTCAAAAAGAGTCATGTACCAAAATGTTCATTGCAGCTCTATTTACAATAGCCAAGACATGGAAGCAACCTAAGTGTCCATCATCGTATGAATGGATAAAGAAGATGTGGCACATATATACAATGGAATATTACTCAGCCATAAAAAGAAATGAAATGGAGGTATTTGTAATGAGGTGGATGGAGTTAGAGTCTGTCATACAGAGTGAAGTAAGTCAGAAAGAGAAAAACAAATACAGTATGCTAACACATATATATGGAATCTAAGGGAAAAAAAAAAAGGTCATGAAGAACCTAGTGGCAAGACGGGAATAAAGACACAGACCTACTAGAGAATGGACTTGAGGATATGGGGAGGGGGAGGGGTGAGATGTGACAGGGTGAGAGAGTGTCATGGACATATATACACTACCAAACGTACAATAGATAGCTAGTGGGAAGCAGCCACATAGCACAGGGAGATCAGCTCGGTGCTTTGTGACCACCTAGAGGGGTGGGATGGGGAGGGTGGGAGGGAGGGAGATGCAAGAGGGAAGAGATATGGGAACATATGTATATGTATAACTGATTCACTTTGTTATAAAGCAGAAACTAACACACCATTGTAAAGCAATTATACTTCAATAAAGATGTTTAAAAAAAAATCTATATACTGGCTTATTTAAGTGATCTACAATCCTGTTATATATTTGCTTTTCTTATTGTGATTCTCATTTTCTATATATTCTTGCTTCTTTTCTATTTAGAGAATTACTTTCAATATTTCTTTTAGGATACATTTGGTATTGCTATATTCTTTTAATTTTTGGTTGTTTGAGAAATTCTTTCTTCTTCTATTCTAAATGATATTCTTGCTGGTTTTAGTATACTACGTTGCAGGGTTTTTTTTCCCTTTCAGGACTTAGATTGTATTTTATCACTCCTTTCTGGTCTGCAAAGTTTCTGTAGAATAATTAGCTGATAGCCTTACAGGGGCTTCCTTGTAATTAACTCTTTGTTTTTCTCTTGCTGCCTTTAGAATCCTCTTTTTATCTTTAAGTTTTGCCATTTTAATTATGATATGTCTTGGTGTGTGTGTGTTTGGGTTCATCATGTTTGGTACCCTCTGTGCTTTCTGTACCTGGATACCTATTTCCTTCTTCAGGTTTGGGAAGTTTTCTGCCATAATATATTCAAATACATTTTCAATGCCCTTTTCTCTTTCTTCTCCTTCTGGGATCCCAATTTTGTTTAATTGGAACATTTTATATTATCCCATAGGTCTTGTATGTTGCTTTTGTTTTTTTTTTTTTATTTGTATTTCTATCTGCTGTTCTGATTGGGTGATTTCTATTAGTCTATCTTCCAGATCACTTTTTTGTTCTTCTGCATTTAGTTTACTATTTATTGCCTTTAACAAAGTTTTTAGTCAACAATTGAGTTGGCTAATTTTGATTGGTTGCTCTTTATAGTTTCTAGTTCCTTGTTACAGTGATCTGCATTTCTAATCAGTAGGCTTTGTTAATTCCTTCAGCATTTTTATTACCTCCTTTTTGAAATCAGGGTCTGGTAGGCTCGAGAGATCTGCTTCATTGTTTGTTCTTTCAGGGGATTTCTTTTTTTCTTTTAACTGTGAGTGGTTCCTCTGCTTTTTCATTTTACTTATATTTCTCTGACTCTATGAATTTAAGAGAAACAGTTATCTGTTGTGTTCTCGAAGTTTTTTTGTTTTTTTTAATGTGGGAGCATCACTGTGTAGACTGTGTGAGTTCAATATTTTTGGAGTGAGGGCTGTTTTTGGTATAGATGTCTGCCTGCCATGTCTTTCCTTAGGGTGTGCTGGCTGTCATCCCCTTGATAGAGGGTGTGATTGGTGTTGTAGTGACCACAGCCGGCACTGGATGTTGGGCAGGGCCTCCTCTTTGCTCTGTGGTTGTCACAGCCCTATTGGGGGTAGGGTCTGCACCCCAGTTGTGGGAGAAGAAGCCCCCAGATCCAGTTCTAAACTGTGGTGTGAGGTAGTCAGAACTGGAGCACTCCTGCTGGGAAAGGAGCCACTGCATATTCCTCCCCAGGATCTGTCTACTGGGATGTGTACTCTGTTATATTGTCTGTCCCCCATTGTGCACACTCACAATGTACACTGACATTGGCCCTGTCCTTGGCCCTGCCTCCCCTGTGGGGATGCAGTAACTGGCTCTGATTTCAGCCCCACTTTCGTGTGTGCATGTCCATAAAGACTGTTGCTGCTGGCACTAGATATGCCTCAGTTATAGGAGTGCCAGTAATCCACTCAGATGTTCCCCAGGCACTGCTGCCAGCATAAATTCATTGAAGTTGTGCACCCGCCAAGAATTGACTCAAATTTCAGCCCTGCCTGTGGACAACCTGCTTGCACTTGTTTGCTCCCAGAGCTCCTAGCACAGAGCTGTGCTTGCTGTGAGCATGCCAAGAATGAGGCTGCTATGGTGGGGCTATGCCCCTCCCTTTGCCTTCGTGTTAATAATGGGGCATCTATGGCAGACTCTGCTTAGTCTACAAACATCCCCAGTTGCACCCCAGACCACACTCCAGGCCCATTGGGCTGTCTCTGCATAGCCAAACTGAGTCCTGTCTCTGGATCCGTCCACTGAAGCCCGAGTTTCAGCATCTAACCACTGCACACACCAGCAGTCACACGTCTCGGGCTGGGAAGTGTAACTAGGTGGCATGGATCATCTGTGCCGGTCTCCCTCTGTTCTGCCTGCTGCAAGCCTGCTGTTGCACTCTCCTCTGAGGCTCTGAGGCTCCCTATCTCTCCTGGCTGACCTACCAGTCAGTGAAGGGGGTTCCCAGGTGAAGAAACATTTCCCCTTTCACAGCTCCCTTCCAGGGGTGCAGGTCCTGACTCAATTCCTTTTTCCCTCCCTTTCATCCTTGCCAGTTATGTGGTGATCTTACTTGCAGCTTTGGTTGTATGAGATCTTCTGCCAGTGTTCAGTGGGTGTTCTGTGAGAATTTTTCCCGGTGTAGATGCATTTTTGATGTATTTGTGGGAGGAGGTGAGCTCCACGTCCTTCAATTCTACCATCTTGATCACCAATCAATCTCCTTTTCTTTTTTTCTGTTCAACTTGGGTGATTTCCACTAGGTCCATTCCTTTGTATCATCTAATGTACAGTTGATTTCTTCTAGTATATTTTTCGTCAGTTATTGTACTATTCAGCTTTTTAATTTTTGTTTATATTTTCTAACTCTGTTAAATTTCTCACTTTGTTCATCTCTTCTTCTCCTGAGTTTACTGAGCATCTTTATGATCACTACCTTGAACTCTTTATCAGGAGGACTGCTTATCTCCACTTCACTTAGTTCTTCTGGGTTTGTCGTCTTCCTTTGTTTCATACATATTCATCTATCTCCTCATTTTGCCTAATTATCTGCATTTATTTCTATGTAGTATGTAGGTAGGTTACATTTTCTAACCTTGGATAACTGGCCTTATATAGGAGTCATTTTATGGGGCCCAGCAGCAAACTCCCCTATGGTCACCAGAGCTATATGCTTTGTGGGCCCCTCTTTTGTTTTGGGGAGGACTACTTTGAGCCTGCTGGTAGGCAGGCCTATCCCCTGGCTTGGTTGGCTTCCAGGCCCTGCAGTGTGTGGTGGCTGCTGGCCCACTGGCAGGTGGGGCCAATTCCCAGTGTGGCTGGTTGTGTGGTGCAGGTGTTCCTGGTGCTGGTGCCAGCCTGAAAATAGGCATAGCCTGATCTCTGAGTGGCTTGATGCAGTGTCTGGGGAGAGGGGTTGGACTAGTGTAGGCCCACTGGTGATTGGGGCTGTATCCTGGGGTGGTTGGCTGCAGAGCCAGGAGTGCCTATGGTTGGTGCCGGACCATCACTAATAGTTTAGAAGGAGGACTCCAAAATGTTGCTTACCAGTCCCAGTGTCCTCATGATAGGATGAGCTCCCGAAGATGGCTAGGATCAACATCTATGCCCCCAAGAGGAGTCCCAGTTGCCTTCTACCTCTCAGAGAGGCTCTCCAAGATCAATAAGTAGGTTTGACTCAGGCTTCTTTCAAATTACCACGTCTGCACTAGGACTCGGAGTGTGTGAGATTTTGCAAGCTCCCTTTAAGAGTGGAGTCTCTATCTCCTACAGCCCTCCAGCTTTGCCACACACAAGCCCTGCTGGCTTTCAAAACCTGATGTTCTGGGGGCTTGTCTTCCCAGTGCAGGACCCCCAGGCTGGGGAGCTTCATGTGGGGCCCAGACCCCTCATTCCTTTGGGAAGACTTCTGCAAATGTGATCATCCTCCTGTTTGTGTGTTGCCTACCCTGTGGTGTATATACTGTGTCTCTGTCCCTCCTACCCATCTCATTGTGATTCCTTCTTTATGTCTTTAGTTGTGGAAAACTTTTTCTGTTAATCTTCAGGTTGTGCTTATAAATAGCTTTTCTGTAGGTAGCTGTAATTTTGGTGCCAAAATTTGGTGTGTGGGAGGAAGTGAGCTCAGGGTCTTTCTACTCCACCATTTTGGCCACACATTGATGAATTTTTGTAGTGATTTGCTTTGATTTTTTTCTCTTTATCTTTTGTGTATCTATTTTAAGTTTTATTTTTTGTGGATAGCTTAAGGCTTGCATAAAATATCTTGTAGTTATAATCATCTATTTTAAGTTGATAACAACTTAACTTTAGTCACATATAAAAACTCTGGGGCTTCCCTGGTGGTGCAGTGGCTGAGGGTCTGCCTGCCAATGCAGGGGACACGGGTTCGACCCCTGGTCTGGGAGGATCCCACATGCCGCGGAGCGACTGGGCCCGTGAGCCACAACTACTGAGCCTGCGCGTCTGGAGCCTGTGCTCCGCAACAACAGGGGCCGCAGCGGTGAGAGGCCCGCGCACCGCGATGAGGAGGGGCCCCCGCTTGCCGCAACTAGAGAAAGCACAGAAATGAAGACCCAACACAGCCAAAAAAAAAAAAAAAAAAAAAAAAAAACTCTGTACTTTTATTTCCCTCTACACACACTTTTTGTTCTTGTAGTCACAGTTTGCTTCTTATATTGTGTATCTTTCAACTAATTTGGGGGATTAAAATTAATTTATGCACCACTACAGTTTTACTTTACTTTGCATTTGTCTATATATTTACCTTTACTAGTAACTTTTATGCTTTCACATTGCTGTTTAGTGTGCTTTCATTTCAAGTTAAAGAACTTCCTTAAGCATTTCTTGTCAGGCAGGTCTAGTGGCGACAAACTTTCTCAGTTTTCCTCTAGGAAAAACTATCTCTCTTTCATTTTTAGAGGATAATTTTGCGGAGTACAGTATTCCTGTAGCAGTGTGGGCTCTGGGCATCTCTTTTAGCTAGGTTTAGCATTGGCAGAGACTGCAGGGGTCCTCAGTAGTAAAAGCTTTAGGTGTTTTTTTGTGGCAGTGAGGGCTGCTTTGTTCCTTGGTGACAAAGTCTTCTGGGGTCCTTCCTCTCTCCTTTTCCCCTGGGGTCAGAGGTCACTGCTGAAGGATTTTTCTTGGCGCTACACTTCGCTAGGCTGGGGGATGTGGTGATGCAAGTAGAATGCTTCCTACACTTTTCTATGCAGCCATCCTTTGTTTTTAGGCTCCATGGGGTTGTTGTAACTTCTTCATTGTACTCTGGAGATCCCTCAGAGCTATTTTCATTAGTGGATACTTATTAAATGCTGTTTTTGTTGGGAGATGAGTACTGGGATCTCTTAGTTTGCCATCTTCCTGACATCACTCCCTGACTTTTACTTTTTTACCTTCCATCTTTTCCTCCCTTTTCTATCCTCCCTCCTTCAATTTTCTCTCATCTTTTTTCTTTTCTCTTATCTTGATTGCTTGTATAGTGCTGGATATGCAGTAAGTGCTACTAATTAATATGATATACTCTTTACAGAAGTATAAAGAAATACATATTTTAAAAGTTTATTTAATTCTAATAATTACCTACTCATTTTATTGTTTTGTTGATTGATCAATTCTCTCATTCATTCCAGTTTGTCTTACACAAAACACAAACTGGCTCTAATTTTACTTTGTCTCTTACTGGGAAGGAAGGCTCACCTCATCATGGGTGCTGGCAAAGCTCCTACACTCACACAGAGTGTCTAGATAAAATATGTAATACACGTTATCTTTCTGCCTCACTGACTTCGGGTATGTCCCATCCTTCTTAGTTCACTGCCCACAACCTTGGCCTACTTTTGAAACTAATAAAGCAAGACACTGCCCTGCTGCAAAAATCTCTGTTCTGTCCTCTGTGTGTACCCTTTATTCTCTCAGCACCTGTCAGTTATGAAGCCTTATTTAATGACCATTTTCATCCTTTCGATCCTGGTTCATAAGACTTCAGGTAAGTCAAGCTACTCTCAAAGGTTCTGGGGTCCTGCATATGGTTTGTGATTTTGGTGACCTTGTGTCAGGCAGCTTAGGTTGTTAAGCCCAAGTTCATATCATGCCATAGTCTTACTGGCTTTGTACTGCTATGATTAACTTAAGGGCTTTGTGCTCTTGGGTGGAGTAATGGTGGAGAGAATTGGGCATAGAATATATTAAGATAGCAATGTCATTGAGGTGAGAGTTTTGGACATGGGTTAGGTATGAGGAATTGAGTCCAAGCTGAGAATTTATAAGATCAGTCAAGGGGTTGCTTTGGAGATTAGGAAATGAACTGTGTTGCAGAGAGGATAGGACCTTTTGGTTGGAGTGATTGTAGAAAAATAAATAGTGATTAATGGGAAGTGAGGGATTGTATTTATGGCATTAAGCTGGGCTGATGGTTTGAGATATGTTGGGTTGGAAATTATATTTGTGGTTTAATGGATCTTGCAGTGAAGTTGGGTGAAGCTGGGAGTAGATGGGCTTTCTATGTGGGCTCATTGTTGGGTTGAAGCTGGATGTTGGTATTGGTTGGCTTGATTAGTGTTCTGTTTGTCTTGAGATTGGGGTTTGCGTGGGCATAGGATAGAGATAGAACTGGGATTTGGAGTTAGTTTTTTTGCAGGTGTTTGTTTCAAGGAGGGTGAATGTGAGGTTGATATGGATAGAGTTTGGGTTAGTCTGGGGTATGGGCTGGTTGGAATTGACTGAGACCCCCTGAGTTGATCACAGCTGGGCTGTTATTAAAAAGGCAATCAACCAGCTCTGGATTAAATGTATTCAATGCTCTGTTAACATTCTGCAAAATCTTCCTTGAATGAAACTCTCATTAACCATAAATAACCTTAGATGTAGGAGAAGGCAGTGCAAGTAAATAAAACCTGGAATCTCTGATGTTTCCAGATCCCTTCAAACCTTGGCATGTCAAGTAAACCTCTCCCCACCCCCAAAACACCCGCAGATTACAACAAAAGACAACAAAAACACAGGAGAAGCTTTAACTATCCATATAGACAACCAAGATTGTTACCTCTTTTTTGGGCTTGAGCTCAGAATTTCTGTGTTTAGACTTTTCTCTCCCCTCCTTCTACCTCTCCTGCTCCAACATTTCTTCCTTTTTACCATCCCTTTCTTCTTACTCTCCATCCTCCTACCCCCTATTCCTTGACCTATTTTATCTTTTTTCTTGAGGTATACTTGTTCCCATGCTCAGTACAACATTGGAATAGTAATGGTCACTGCAAGTGGATTTACAAATAAAAGGAAGGCAGAACCTTATTCTTCAAGAATTATAAAGAATTATGTTTCCTTAATGATTATTTAATATATCCATCTGGAATAACTCATTTCCAGAAACTATTTCGAACAATCTACTCCATAAGAAAATTAAAACCTACTTGATCTATTTGAAAGCCAAGACTGTCTTATAAATCTCTGTATCTCTCATGTTAAGATAAATGTTTTATTTATTTACTTTCTTACTAAATGTCTGTTGAATGAATTAATATATGATTTATGACTAAATAAATAAAAATAGTGGGCCATAAGAAATGTAGATTAGTGGGCAAGATCTTTGAAGTTTGGAGAGGATAAATTTTGGGGTGTCCAGCGTGCAAAATATAAGTACATCAGGTATGTTTGAGCTCTGGGTGGAGCTCTCAGAAAGAGTACATTGCAGGTTCTTGTTTGCTGATGTTACTTGATTTATGATCTATTAAATTGATCTTAAAATATAGATCTTAAAATATGTCTGAAGGGGAGATGGTATGGGAAATATCTAAATGTGAGTGTTAGAAGGTCAGGATTAGGAAGAGTTGAAGAATTCACATCAAGTAGAGGTTTATTATAATTGCTGGTGTGCTGGCGTTGGGGGTGTACTCTTGCAAAGTATCCTTGCTCTGGACCTTTGCTCTGGGCCTTACCCAGGCCTACTGAATCTCTGGAGAAAGTGATGTAGAGTGAGAATTTTAAAAATTTCCCCAGACTATTTTAGTGTATTCATGCCTCTATAACTTCTCTTTCTATAAACACTTGATATCTGTTCAAACTCCTCTAACCCTTTTTCTGAGATAGAAAGACTAGTTTTATAGAGTTTAGGCATAAAATCATTGTTAGAGGCCATGTTGGGATTTGAAAGCAAATCTCCTCCATTTCCTGGTCAGAAAAGGGAAATAATTCAAAGGTGACATTAATTTTATTTGTGTGTCAAAAATGCATAATAATTCAGGTAAACATGAAGTCAGAGAAGCTGGTCTGGAGTAAGGAGAGAAAAGGCCTTCAACAAAGCTTTTGGGGTATTCTTTGGATACCAGTAGGCAGAATCCTCCTATGTTGTTTTGGGTCACTTTACATGTGGAGATGGGGAAAAGGAATCCTTCCTTATACTTATTTTTGGTATATATGTTCCTACCCATCCCTCTTGTGACTACAGATGGAGGTAGGGTGTCATAATTTCCATTCAAGGGGTTTGGGAGAAAGGGAGATACTTCAGGTTACTAGCCAGAAGAGTGTGTCACTAAGTAGGATGGTGCCAGAAGAGGGAGCATATCACACGATGAGCGCAAGGACTGAGCTGGGGACCACAGGGGTACCATGATGCTGGACCATGGCTGAAAGGTGCAATTTTTATCTTCCTCTCTTTGACTAAGATTGGCTAATGTAGCAACAACTGAGTGTCTTTCTGGATTTCTGTGGCACCAGCACAAAACTATTCACACCTCATCATTCTTTCCTTTTCTGTCTCCCAATCTCATTCTTTTTTTAAAAGGAATTTCATATTTATTCTTTTCCCTAGGTTTATTGAGATATTATTGACATATAACATGTAAGTTTAAGGTATACATGTGATGATTTGATAAATGTATATGTTGCAAGGTAATTACCACTTTAAAGTTAGTTAATACCTCCATCCCTTCACATAATTAGATTTATATGTGTGATGAGAGCATTTAAGATCTACTCTATTAACCAATTTCAATTATATAATACAGTATTTTCATCATAATCACCATGCTATACCTTAGATCCCCAGAACTTATTCATCTCAAGAGCTGGAAGTTTGTACTCTTTGACTAACACCTCCCCATTTCTCTTGCCTCCCAATCTCTGGAAACCACCATTCTACTCTTTCTTTGAGTTCAGATTTTTTAGATTCAACTTATAAGTGAGAACATACAGTATTTATCTTTCTCTGCCTGAATTATTTCCCTTAGCATAATGCCCTCAAGTTTTATCCATATTGTCACAAAAGGTAGGATTTCTTTCTACTTTATGGCTGGATAATATTCCATTGTGTATATTTACCACATTTTCTTTATCCACTCCTCCATCGATAGACGCTTGTGTTGTTTCCATGTTTTAGCTGTTGTGAATAATGCTGCAATAAATATATGGGTACAGGTACGTTTTTGAGACAGTGATTTCATTTCCTTTGGATATATACCTAGAAGTGGGATTGCTAGATAATATGCTGGAACTATTTATAATTTTTTGAGGAACCTCTATACTTTGTGTACTCTGTATACTCTATATACTCTATCCTTTGTAACCTCTATACTTTATACACTATATTTTCATAGTGGCTGTACCAATCTGCACTTCCACCAACAGTTCACAAGGGTTCCCTTTCTCTACAACCTTGCTAACACTTGTTGTCTGTTGTCTTTTTTATAATAACCATTCTAACAGGTGTGAGGTGATATCTCATTGTGGTTTTGATTTGCACATCCCTGATGATTAATGAGGTTGAACATCTTTTCTTGGACCTGTTGGCCATTTTTATGTCTTATTGAAAAAAAAGTCTATTCAGGTCCTCTGTCCATTTAAAAATTAAATTGTTTGTTTTTTTGCTAGTGACTTGTATGAGTTCCTCCTATATTTGGTTTTAACACCTTATGAGCTAGATGATTTGCAAATATTTTCTCCCATTCTTTAGGTTATCTTTTTATTTTGCTGATTGTTTCTTTTATTTGCAAGAGCTTTTTAGTTTGATGTAGTTCCTCCTGTTTACTTTTGCTTTTGTTGCTTGTGTTCTGGTGTCATATCCAAAAATTTGTTGCCAAGACCAATGTCAAGGCATTTTTTACCTGTGTTTTCCTGTAGGAGTTTTACAGTTTGGGGTCTCACATTTGTCTTTAATACATTTTGATTTAATTTTTGTAAGGGGTGTAAAAAAGGCGTCCAATTACATTCTTCCACATATGGCTATCCAGTTTTACCAACACCATTCATTGAAGAGGCTCTCCTTCCACCATCAAGTCTTCTTGGTTCCCTTGTCAAATATTAGTTGACCTTATATGGGTGGATTTATCTCTGAGCTGTTTATTCTGTACCATTTGTCTCTGTGTCAATTTTTATTCCAGTATCATCTGTTTTGATTACTATTGTTTTGTAATAAAGTTAGAAATTAGGAATTGTGATGTTGTTAGTGTATAGAAATACAACTGATTTTTGCAAGTAGAGTTTGTATTCTGTAAATTTTCTGAATTCTTTTATTAGTTCTAACAGTTTTTTTGTGGAATCTTTAGGGTTTTCTCTACGGAAGACCATATCTACCAATAATGACAATTTTACATTTTTTTCTAATTTAGATACCTTTTATTTCTTTTTCTTGCCTAATTGCTCTAGCTAAAACTTCCAGTACCATGATGAATGGGATTACTGAGAGTGGAATCCTTGTCTTGATCCTGATCTTAGCAGGAAAGTTTTCAAACGTTCACCATTAAGTGTGATGTTAGCTGTGGTTTTGTCATATTTGGCCTTTATTTTGTAGACATGTTCTTCTATACCCAATGTCTTGAGAGTTTTCATCATGAAAGAATTTTGAATTTTGTCAAATTTTTTCTGCACCTATTTAGATTATCATAAGATTTTCTATCTTTCATTTTATTAATGTGAGGTATCACATTGATTAATTTGCATATGTTGAACCATCCTTGACTCCCACGGATCCTATTTGCTCAGAGAATGTGATCCTTTTAATGTGCTGTTGAATTTGGTTTGCTAATATTTGTTCAGAATGTTTGCATCCATATTCATCCAGGATATTCGCTTGTAGTATTTGTTTTTTGCTTTTTTTTTTAACATCTTAATTGGAGTATAATTGCTTTGCAATGGTGTTAGTTTCTGCTATATAACAATGTGAATCAGCTATACATATACATATATCCCCATATATCCTCCCTCTTGTGTCTCCCTCCCACGCTCCCTATCTCATCCCTGTAGGTGGTGACAAAGCACCGAGCTGATCTCCCTGTGCTATGTGGCTGCTTCCCACTAGCTATCTATTTTACATTGATAGTATATATAAGACCATGCCACTCTCTCACTTCGTCCCAGCTTACCTTCCCCCTCCGGGTGTCCTCAAGTCCATTCTCTACATCTGCGTTTTTATTCCTGTCCTCCCCCTGGGTTCTTCAGAACCAATTTTTTTTTTAGATTCCATATATATGTGTTAGCATACGGTATTTGTTTTTCTCTTTCTGACTTACTTCACTCTGTATGACAGACTCTATGTCCATCCACCTCACTACAAATAACGCAATTTCGTTTATTTTTGTGGCTGAGTAATATTCCATTGTATATATGTGCCACATCTTCTTTATCCATTCATCTGTCAATGGATACTTAGGTTGATTCCAAGTCCTGGCTATTGTAAATAGTGATGCAATGAACATTGTGGTACATGACTCTTTTTGAATTATGGTTTTCTCAGGGTATATGCCCAGTAGTGAGGTTGCTGGGTCGTATGGTAGTTCTATTTTTAGTTTTTTAAGGGACCTCAATACTGTTCCCAATAGTGGCTGTATCAATTTACATTCCCACCAACAGTGCAAGAGGGTCCCCTTTTCTCCACACCCTCTTCAGCATTTATGGTTTGTAGATTTTTTGATGATGGCCATTCTGACTGGTGTGAGGTGATACCTCACTGTAGTTTTGATTTGCATTGCTCTAATGATTAGTGATGTTGAGCATCCTTTCATGTGTTTGTTGGCAATCTGTATATCTTCTTTGGAGAAATGTCTATTTAGATCTTCTGCCCATTTTTGGATTGGGTTGTTTGTTTTTTTGATATTGAGCTGCATGAGCTGCTTGTAAATCTTGGAGATTAATCCTTTGTCAGTTGCTTCATTTGCAAATATTTTCTCCCATTCTGAGAGTTGTCTTCTCGTCTGGGTATGGTTTCTCTTGCTGTGCAAAAGCTTTTAAGTTTTATTAGGTCCCATTTGTTTATTTTTGTTTTTATTTCTATTTCTCTAGGAGGTGGGGCAAAAAGGATCTTGCTGTGATGTATGTCATAGAGTGTTCTTCCTAGGTTTTCCTCTAAGAGCTGTATAGTGTCTGACCTTACATTTAGGTCTTTAGTCTATTTTGAGTTTATTTTTGTGTATGGTGTTAGGGAGTGTTCTAATTACATTCTTTTACATGTAGCTGTCCAGTTTTCCCAGCACAACTTTTGAAGAGGCTGTCTTTTCTCCATTGTATATTCTTGCTTCCTTCATCAAAAATAAGGTGACCATATGTGTGTGGGTTTATGTCTGGGCTTTCTATCCTATTCCATTGATGTATTTTTCTGTTTTTGTGCTAGTACCACACTGCCATGATTACTGTAGCTTTGTAGTATAGTCTGAAGTCTGGGAGCCTTGTTCCTCTAGCTACGTTTTTCTTTCTCAAGATTGCTTTGGCTATTCGGGATCTTTTGTGTTTCTATACAAATTGTGAAATTTTTTGTTCTAGTTCTGTGAAAAATGCCATTGGTAACTTGATAAGGATTGCATTGAATCTGTAGATTGATTCGGGTAGCATAGTCATTTTCACAATGTTGATTCTGTCATTCCAAGAACATGGTATATCTCTCCATCTATTTGTATCATCTTTAATTTCTTTCATCAGTGTCTTATAGTTTTCTGCATACAGGTCTTTTGTCTCCTTAGGTAGGTTTATTCTTAGGTATTTTATTCTTTTCATTGCAGTGGTAAATGGGAGTATTTCCTTAATTTCTCTTTCAGATTTTTCATCATTAATGTATAGGAATGCAAGAGATTTCTGTGCATTAATTTGTATCCTGCTTCTTTACCAAATTCATTGATTAGCTCCAGTACCTTTCTGGTAGAGTCTTTTGGATCCTCTATGTATACTATCATGTCATCTACAAACAGTGACAGCTTTACTTCTTCTTTTCTGATTTGGATTCCTTTTATTTCTTTTTCTTCTCTGATTGCTGTGCCTAAAACTTCCAAAACTATGTTGAATAATAGTGGTGAGAGTAGGCAACCTTGTCTCCTTCCTGATCTTAGTGGAAATGGTTTCAACTTTTCACCATAGAGAACGTTGTTGGCTGTGGGTTTGTCATATATGGCCTTTATTATGTTGAGGTAAGTTTCCTCTGTGCCTACTTTCTGGAGGGTTTTTATCATAAACCAGTGTTGAATTTTGTTGAAAGCATTTTCTGCAACTATTGAGATGATCATATGATTTTTATCTTTCAATTTGTTAATATGGTATATGACACAGATTGATTTGCATATATTGAAGAATCCTAGCATTCCTGGGATAAACCCCACTTCATTATGCTGTATGATCCTTTTAATGTGCTGTTGGATTCTGTTTGCTAGTATTTTGTTGAGGATTTTGCATCTATGTTCATCAGTGATATTGGCCTGTAGTTTTCTTTTTTTGTGATATCTTTGTCTGGTTTTGGTATCACAGTGATGATGGTTTCATAGAATGAATTTGGGAGTGTTCCTGCCTCTGCTATATTTTGGAAGAGTTTGAGAAGGACAGGTGTTAGCTCTTCTCTAAATGTTTGATAGAATTCGCCTGTGAAGCCATCTGGTCCTGAGCTTTTGTTTGTTGGAAGATTTTAAAACAGAGTTTCAATTTCAGTGCTTGTGTTGGTCTGTTTACATTTTCTATTTCTTCCTGGTTCAGTCTCAGAAGATTGTGCTTTTCTAAGAATTTGTCCATTTCTTCCAGGTTGTCCATTTTATTGGCATATACTTGATTGTAGTAAACTCTCATGATCCCTTGTATTTCTGCAGTGTCAGTTGTTACTTCTCCTTTTTCATTTCTAATTCTATTAATTTGAGTCTTCTCCCTTTTTTGCTTCATGAGTCTGGCTAATGGTTTATGAATTTTGTTTATCTTCTCAAAGGAACAGGTTTTAGTTTTATTGATCTTTGCTATTGTTTCCTTCATTTCTTTTTCATTTATTTCTGATCTGATCTTTATGATTTCTTTCCTTCTGCTAATTTTGGGGTTTTTTCCTTCTTCTTTCTCTAATTGCTTTAGGTGTAAGTTTACATTGTTTATTTGAGGTGTTTCTTGTTTCCTGAGGTAGGACTGTATTGCTATAAACTTCCTTCTTAGAACTGCTTTTGCTGCATCCCATAGGTTATGGGTTGTCGTGTTTTCATTGTCATTTGTTTCTAGGTACTTTTGATTTCCTCTTTGATTTCTTCAGTGATCTCTTGTTTATTTAGTAGTGTACTGTTTAGCCTCCATCTGTTTGTATTTTTTACATTTTTTTTTCCTGTAATTGATATCTAGTCTCATAGCGTTGTGGTCAGAAAAGATACTTGACAAGACTTGAATTTTCTTAAATTTTCCAAGGCTTGATTTGTGACCCGAGATATGATCTATCCTGGACAATGTTCCATGAGCACTTGAGAAGAAAGTGTATTCTATTGTTTTTGGATGGAATGTCCTATAACTATCAATTAAGTCCATCTTCTTTAATGTATCATTTAAAGCTTGTGTTTCCTTATTGATTTTGATTTTGGATGATCTGTTCATTGGTGAAAGTGGGGTGTTAAAGTCCCCTAC
Source organism: Eubalaena glacialis (assembly GCF_028564815.1). Lineage (NCBI taxonomy): Eukaryota > Metazoa > Chordata > Mammalia > Artiodactyla > Balaenidae > Eubalaena > Eubalaena glacialis. The sequence continues at coordinate 28,085,697 of NC_083728.1, forward strand.
TATGATTGTGTTACTGTCGATTTCGCCTTTCATGGCTGTTAGCATTTGCCTTATGTATTGAGGTGCTCCTATGTTAACTGCATAAATATTTACAACCGTTTTATCTTCTTCTTGGATTGATCCCTTGATAATTATGTAGTGCCCTTCTTTGTCTCTTGTAAGAGTCTTTATTTTAAAGTCTATTTTGTCTGACATGAGAATTGCTACTTCAGCATTCTTTTGACTTCCATTTGCATGGAATATCTTTTTCCATCCCCTCACTTTCAGTCTGTATGTATCCCTAGGTCTGAAGTGAGTCTCTTGTAAACAACATATATACAGGTCTTGTTTTTGTGTCCGTTCACCCAGTGTATGTCTTTTGGTTGGAGCATTTAATCCATTTACATTTAAGGTAGTTATCAATATGTATGTTCCTATAACCATTTTCTTAATTGTTTTGGGTTTGTTATTGTAGGTCTTTTCCTTCTCTTGTTTTTCCTGCCTAGAGATGTTCTTTTAGCATTTGTTGTAAAGCTGGTTTGGTGGTACTGAATTCTCCTAGCTTTTGCTTGTCTGTAAAGGTTTTAATTTCTCTGTCGAATCTGAATGAGATCCTTGCTGGGTAGAGTAATCTTGGTTGTAGATTTTTTCCTTTCATCACTTTGAATATGTTCTGCCACTCCCTTCTGGCTTGCAGAGTTTCTTTTGAAAGATCAGCTGTTAACCTTATGGGGATTCCCTGGTATGTTATTTGTTGCTTTTCCTTTGCTGCTTTTAATATTTTTTCTTCGTATTTAATTTTTGATAGTTTGGCCAATATGTCTTGGTGTGTTTCTCCTTGGATTTATCCTGTATGGGACTCTCTGAACTTCCTGAGCTTGAGTAACTATTTCCTTTCCCATATTAGGGAAGTTTTCAACTATAATCTCTTCAAATATTTCCTCAGTCCCTTTCTTTTTCTCTTCTTCTTCTAGGACCCCTATAATTTGAATGTTGGTGCGTTTAATGTTGTCCCAGAGGTCTCTGAGACTGTCGTCAATTCTTTTCATTCTTTTTTCTTTATTCTGCTCTGCAGTAGTTATTTCCATTATTTTATCTTCCAGGTCACTTATCTGTTCTTCTGCCTCAGGTATTCTGCTATTGATTCCTTCTAGAGAATTTTTAAATTCATTTATTGTGTTGTTCATTATTTTTCTTTGCTCTTTAGTTCTTCTAGGTCCTTGTTAAACGTTTCTTGTATTTCCTCCATTCTATTTGCAAGACTTTTGGTCATGCTTACTATCATTAGTCTGAATTCTTTTTCAGGTAGACTGCCTATTTCCTCTTCATTTGTTTGGTCTGGTGGGTTTTTACCTGGCTCCTTCATTTGCTGTGTGTTTCTCTGTCTTCTCATTTTGCTTAATTTGCTGTGTTTGGGGTCTCCTTTTTGCAGGCTGCAGGTTCATAGTTCCCTTTGTTTTTGGTGTCTGCTCCCAGCTAAATTTGGTTCAGTGGGTTATGTAGGCTTCCTGGTGGTAGGAAGTAGGGCCTGTGTTCTGGTGGATGAGGCTGGATCTTGTCTTTCTGGTGAGCAGGACCATCTTTGGTGGTGTGTTTTTGGGGTGTCTGTGACCTTATTATGATTTTAGGCAGCCTCTCTGCTAATGTGTAGGGTTGTGTTCCTGTCTTGCTAGTTGTTTGGCACAGGGTGTCTAGCACTGTAGCTTGCTGGTCATTGAGTGGAGTTGGTCTTAGTGTTGAGATGGAGATCTCTGGGGGAGCTTTCACCGTTTGATATTATGTGGAATCAGGAGGTCTCTGGTGGACCAGTGTCCTGAACTTGGCTCTCCCACCTCGGAGGCTCAGGCCTGACACCTGGCTGGAGCACCAAGACCCTGTCAGCTACATGGCTCAGAAGAAAAGGGGGATAAAAAAGAAAGAAAGAAAATATATACTTCAATAAAGATGTTAAAACAAAACAAAACAAAACAAAAACAAAAATACAAAAAAAAGAAAATATAAGATAAAATAAAACAAAGTTATTAAAATAACAAATAAACAAATAACTATTAAAAGGAAAAAAATTTTAAAGTAATTTAAAAAAGAAAAAAGAGAGCAACCAAACCAAAAAACAAATCCACCAATGATAACAAGCACTTAAAATCTATACTAAAAAGAAAAAAAGAAAACCAAAAAAAAACGAAAAAAACCCCAGACAGACAGAACCCTAGGACAAATGGTAAAAGCAAAACTATACAGACAAAGTCACACAAAGAAGCATACACATAGACACTCACAAAAAGAGAAAAAGGAAAATATATATATATATATTTAAAAAAAAAGAGGAAGACAGCAACAAAATCAATAAACAAATCTACCAATGATAATAAACTCTAAATACTAAACTAAGATTAACATAAAACCAGAAACAAATTAGATACAGAAAGCAAACCCCAAGTCTACAGTTGCTCCCAAAGTCCACCGCCTCAGTTTTGGGATGATTCATTGTCTATTCAGGTATTCCACAGATGCAGGGTACATCAAGTTGATTGTGGAGATTTAATCGGCTGTTCCTGAGGCTGCTGGGAGAAATTTCCCTTTCTCTTCTTTTTTCGCACACCTCCTGGTGCTCAGCTTTGGATTTGGCTCTGCCTCTGTGTGTAAGTCACCTGAGGGCCTTTTTTCTTCACTCAGACAAGATGGGGTTAAAGTAGCAGCTGATTAGGGTGCTCTGGCTCACTTAGCCCGGGGGAGGGAGGGGTATGGTAGTTATAATTGGAATGCGGGGCAAGCCTGCAGTGGCAGAGGCCTGCATGACGTTGCAACAGCCTGAGGTGTGCCAGGTGTTCTCCTGGGAAGTTGTCCCTGGATAATGGTACCCTGGCCGTGGCGGGCTGCACAGGCTCCCAGGAGGAGAGGTGTGCATAGTGACCTGTCCTTGCATACAGGATTCTTGGTGGCTGCAGCCACAGCCTTAGCATTTTATGCCCGTCTCTGGTGTCCGAGCTAATAGCCGTGGCTCGCCCCAGTCTCTGGAGCTCATTTAGGCAGTGCTCTGAATCCCCTCTCCTCGCGCAGCCTGAAACAATGGTCTCTTGACACTTAGGCAAATCCAGACTTTTTCCCAGACTCCCTCCCAGCTAGCTGTAGCGCACTAGCCCCCTTCAGGCTGTGTTCACGCAGCCAACCCCAGTCCTCTCCCTGGGATCTGACCTCCAAAGCCCTAGCCTGAGCTCCCATCTCTCACCCGTCCCAGCGGATGGGTAGACAAGCCTCTCAGGCTGGTGAGTGCTGGTCAGCACCGATCCTCTGTTTGGGAATCTCTCTGCTTTGCCCTCCACACCCCTGTTGCTGTGCTCTCCTCCATGGTTCCGAAGATTCCCCCTTGCCACCCCCTGTCTCCACCAGTGAAGGGGCTTCCTATTGTGTGGAAACTTTTCCTCCTTCACAGCTCCCTCCCACTGGTTCAGGTCCCATCCCTATTCCTTTTTCTCTGTTTTTTCTTTTTTCTTTTTGCCCTACCCAGGTACGTGGGGAATTTCTTGCCTTTTGGGAAGTCTGAGGTCTTCTGCCAGCATTCAGTAGGTGTTCTGTAGGAGTTGTTCCACATGTAGAAGTTTTTCTGATGTATTTGTGTGGAGGAAGGTGATCTCCACATCTTACTCCTATGCCATCTTGAAGGTCTCCTCTGTTTGTTTGGTTTTTGTTTTTGCTTGTAGTGTCCTTATCTGTCTTTGGTATCAGAGTAATGCTGGTCTTATAAAATAAGTTTGGGAGTGTTCCCTCCTCTTGAATTTTTGGAAGAGTTTGAGAAGCATAAGTGTTAGTTTTTCTTTAATTAACCAATGAAATCATAACGTCTCAGGCTTTTTTTTGATGGGTTTTGTTTTTGTTTTGCTTTTTTAAATTACTGATTTAATCTCCCTACTCATTATTGGTCTGTTTAAATATTCTATTTTATCATGGTTCAGTCATAATAGGTTGTATATTTATGGTATTTATCCATTTTTTCTACATTATCCAATTTTTTGGCCTATAATTGTTCATAATAATCCCTTATGATTCCTTATATTTAGTTGCATCAGTTATAATTTTTCTCCTTAATTTCTTATTTATTTATTTAATTGATTCTTCTCCTTTTTTTCTTAATTATTATAGCTCAGCATTCTCAATTTTGTTTATCTTTTAAAAAACCAGCTCTTAGTTTTATTGATCTTTCTTAATTTTTTTTCTTGTTCCTATTTCATTTATTCTCACTAGATGTTTATTTCCTTACTTCTGTTAGTTGGGCTTCGTTTTTTATTCTTTTTCTAATTCCTTGAGGTATAATATTAGGTCACTTATTTGAGATTTCTTTTTTCTTAATGTAGACATTTATTGCTTTAAAATTCAATATTAAAACTTCTTTTGCTGCATCCCCAAATTTTGATATGTTGTGTTTCCATTTTCAGTTGTTTCAAGATATTTTCTGATTTCTCTTTTTGATTTATTCATTGACTTATTGGTTGTTCAGGAGTGTGTTATTTAATTTCCACATATTTTTGAATTTTTCTATTTTTCTTCTATTATTGATTCTAGTTTTATACTACTGTGGTTGTAAAAGATGTTTGGCATTATTTCAATCTTCTTACATTTGCAAAGGCTTGTTTTATGAATTAATGTATGATCTATTCTGGAGAATGTTCTGTGTGTGTGTGAGAAGTATGTGTATTCTGTTGCTGTTGGGATGTTCCATATGTGTCTGTTAGATATATTTTGTCTAAGGTATAGTTCAAGTCCTTTGCTTTCTTATTGATTTTCTGTCTGGATGATCTATCCATTATTGAAAGTTAGGTATTAAGTTCCCTTCTATTATTGTATGGTTGCCTATTTCTCTCTTCAGATATGTTAGTATTTGCACAACATATTTAGGTGTTCTCATGTTGGGTACATATACATTTACAATTTTTATGTCCTCTTGATGAATTGACTTATATAATAACATATACCATTAGTATATGATGTTATATCATTATATAATAACCTTCTTTGTCTCCTGAGATAGTTTTTGAGTTAAAATATATTTTGTCTGATATTATAATAGATACTCATTCTGTCTTTTGGTTTCTGTTTGCATGGAATATCTTTTTGTATCTCTTCACTTTGAGCTCATGTGTTCTTTTAATGTTGAAGTGAATCTCTTATAGGCAGCATATAGTTGGGTCTTGGTTTTTTTGTTGTTGTTTTTAATGCATTCAGCCATTCTTTTTTTTGATTGGTCTTGGGTTTGTGGGAGCTTACAGGAAGCCTAGTGCTATGGAAACCACCTGGCTCCATGGAAGTTGCCTGGAGCCAGTACATGCCAGATTGAGCTGGGGCCCTTGATTTACAGGACCTATTAGTAGTCTATGCCAATGACACTGCTTGGGGCTTCAGGAGCCAGCAGATGCTGGGATGAGTTGGGGGTTTGGATTTGCAGGAGCCTGCCAGGAACCTGGTGCCATAGATATTGCCTGGGGCAGCAGGGGCTGCCTGGGACCACTGGAGCTGTCAGGCACTGAGGTGAGCAGAAGGCCTGAATTCACAGGAGCCCACTGGTAGCCTGGAGCCTCCTTGGTTAGATTTATTTCCAGGTATTTTATTCTTTTGAATGCAATTGTAAATAAGATTGTTTTCTTAATTTTTCTTTCTGATAGTTCATTGTTAATGTATAGAAACACAACAGATTTCTGTATATTAATTTTGTATCCTGCAACTTTACTGAATTTATGTATTAGTTCTAATGAATTTTTGGAAGCGTGTTTAGGATTGTCTATATAAGGTATCATGTCATCTGCAAACAGTGACAGTTTTACTTCTTCATTTCCAATTCGGATTAGTTTATATCTTTTTCTTCCCTTATTGCTGGAGCTAGGACTTCCTTTACTATGTTGAATAAAAGAGTTGGTAGTGGACATCCTTGTCTTGTTCCTTATCTTAGAGGAAATGTTTTCAGGTTTTCACCATTGAGTATGATGTTAGCGGTGGACCTATCATATATGGCCTTTATTATGTTGAGGTATATTCCACCTATAACCACATTATTGAGAGATTTTATCATAAATGATTGTTGAATTTTGTCAGAAGCTTTTTATGCATCTACTGAGATGATCATTTGACTTTTATTTTCAATTTGTTAATGTGGTGTATCACATTGTTTGATTTGTGGATATTGAAAAATCCTTGCATCCCTTGGATAAATCCCACTTGATCATGGTGTATGAGCCTTTAAGTGCATTTTTGGAGTTTGTTTGCTAGTATTTTGTTGTGGATTTTTGGGGCTATATTCACCAGTGATATTGACTTGTAATTTTCTTTTCTGTGATATCTTTGTCTGGTTTTGGTATAAGGGTGATGGTAGCCTCATAGAATGAGTTTGGAAGTGTTCCTTCTGCAATTTTTGGGAATAGCTTCAGAAAGATAGATGTTTCCTCTTTCTCTAAATGTTTGGTAGAATTCACCTGTGAAGCCCTCTGGTCCTGGCCTTTTGTTTGTAAGTTTTTTTTTAAATTACTGATACAATTTTATTACTAGTAATTGGTCTGTTCATATTTTCTATTTCTTCCTTATTTAGTCTTAGGAGATTGTACATTCTTAGTAATTTGCCCATTTCTTCTATGTTGTCCATTTTATTGGTGTATAATTGTTCAGAGTAATCTCTTATAATTCTGTGCATTTCTGTGGTGTCAGAATATCTTCTTTTTTCATTTCTGATTTTATTGATTTGAACCCTTTCTGTTTTTTTTTTCTTTATGAGTCAGGCTAAATGTTTATCAATTTTGTTTATTTTTTCAAAGAACCAATTCTTATTTTCATTGATGTTTTCTATTTTGTTTTAGTCTCTTTTTCATTTATTCCTGCTCTGATCTTGAATATTTCTTTTTCCTTGACTTTGGGATTTCTTTGTTCATCTTTTTCTTTTTCCTATAGGTGTAATGTTGGGTTGTTTATTTGAGATTTTTCTTGTTTCTTAAGGTAGGCTTGTATCACTATAAACTTTCCCCTTAGAACTTCTTTTGCTGTGACCCATAGATTTTGTATTAATTAATTAATTAATTAGTTTTTATTTTTGGGTGTGTTGGGTCTTCGTTGCTGTGTGCAGGCTTTCTCTAGTTGCAGCAAGTGTGGGCTACTCTTCATTGTTCTGTGCAGGCTTCTCATTGCAGTGGCTTCTCTTGTTGCAGAGCACAGGCTCTAGGCGTGCAGGCTTCAGTAGGTGTGGCTCGCGGGCTCTAGAGCACAGGCTCAGCAGTTGTGATGCATGGGCTTAGCTGCTCTGCAGCATGTGGGATCTTCCCAGACAAGGGCTCAAACCCATGTACTCTGCATTGGCAGACGGATTCTTAACCACTGTGCCACCAGGGAATTCCCTAGATTTTGGATCATTTTATTTTCATTTTCATTTTTTTCTCTAGGTATTTTTATTTCCTCTTTGAGTTTTTCAGTAACCTATTGGTTTTCAGTATCATATGTTTAGGTGTCAATTTTCTTTTTTGGCAGGGTTTTATTGTTATAGTTGATTTCTAGTCTCATAGTGTTCTGGTCAGAAAAGATGCTTGATGTCATTTCACTCCTCTTAAATTTATTGAGACTTGTTTTGTGGCCTAGCATGTGATCTGTCTTGGAGAATGTTCCATGTGCACTTGAAAAGAATGTGTATTCTGCTACTTTTAGATAGAATGTTCTACATATATATTAAGTCCATCCTGTCTAATGAGTTGTTTAAGACCAGGGTTTTCTTATTGATTTTCTGCCTGGATGATCTGTCCATGATGTAAGTATAAGTTAAATTCCTCTACTGTTTTTATATTATTGTCAATTTCTCCCTTAATGTTTGTTAATATTTGTTTTATGTATTTAGGTGTTCCTATGTTGGGTGCATATATATTTACAAAAGTTACATCTTCTTGTTGGATCAATCCCTTTATGATTATGTAATGTCCTTCTTTGTCTCTTGTTACAGGTTTTGTTTTAATGTCTATTTTGTCTGATATAAGTATTGCTACCCTAGCTTTCTCTTAATTTCAGTCTGTGAGGATTACATTTTACCATCCTCTCACTTTCCATCTGTGTGTGTTTTTATATATGGTTAGCCTCTCATAGGCAATATGTATGTGTGTGTGTGTTTCTTTTATTTGTTTAGCCACTCTATGTCTTTTGATAAGAGCATTTAATCCATTCACATTTAAAGTCATTATTGATAGCTATGTACTTATTGCCATTTAGTTAATTGTTTTTGACTTGTTTCTGTAGTTCTTTTTTGTTCCTTTCTTCTTTTTCTGTCTTCCTTTGTGATTTGATGACTATCTTACTATTATGTTTGGATTCTTTTCTCTTTCTGGTGTGTTTACATCTTACAGATATTTTGGTTTTTGGTTACAATAAAGTTCATATATAACAACATATATATGGGATTATTTTAAGTTGATCTCTTAAATTCAATTCATTTTGACTATCCTGCATTTTTACTACCTCCCCATATTAATTATGCTTGACACTGTATTTTACATCTTTTTGCTTTGTGTATCCCTTTACTACTTTCTGTGTATATAGATTTTGTTTTATTAACATTTCTACTCACTTTTTATAAGAGGTTGATCTACTACCTTTACTGTATATTTGCCTTTACCAATGAGATTTTTCCTTTCACAACTTTTATATTTTTAGTTGTGGTCTTTTCCCCCCCCACTAATAGGAATCCCTTTAATATCTTGCAAAGCTTGTTTAGTGGTGCTGAACTTTAGCTTTTGCTTATCTGTAAAACTCTTTATCTCTCCTTCAAATCTGAATGATTGCCTTGCTGGGTAGAGTATTCTTGGTTGTAAGTTTTTCCATTTCATTACTCTAAATGTATTTGCCACTCCCTTCTGTCCTGCAACTTTTCCATTGAAAAGTCAGCTGATAATCTTACGGAAGTTCTCTTGTACATAAGCAGTTGCCTTTTCACTTGCTGCTTTTAATAGTCTCTCTTCATCTTTAATTTTTGTCATTTTGAATATAAGGTGCCTTGGTGTGGAATGCTTTAGGTTGTTTTTGTTTGGGACTCTCTGTGCTTCCTGGATAAGGATGTCTCTTCCTTTCCCAGTATAGGAAAATTTTCAGCTTTTTTTCCTTCAAATATGCCCTCTGTCCCTTTTTTTCTATCTTCTCCTTCTGGGATCCCCATAATGTGTATGTTATTATGCTTGATGTTGTCCCAGAGTTTTCTTAAACTGTCCTCATTTTAAAAATTATTTTTGTTGTGGTACTACTAGGGTGATTTCCACTACTCTGCCTTCCAGTTGCTGTTCCATTCTTCTGTATCATCTAATGTACTGTTGATTCCTTCTGGTGTATTTTTTATTCCAGTTTTTGTACACGTCAGCTCTTTGGTTCTTGTTTCTATTTTCTAACTCTTATTTCAACTTCTCATGGTGTTAATCCATTCTTCTTCATTGAGCCTTTTTATGATTACCCTGAAATCGTTTTTTAAAATTGAACTATAGTTTATTTACAGTATTATTTAGTTTCTGGTGTTCAACATAGTGATTCAATATTTTTATAAACTGTACTCCATTTAAAGTTATTACAAAATAATGGATACATTTCTCTGTGCTGCACAATATATTTTATTACTTATTTATTTTATACATAATAGTTTGCACCTCATAATGCCTTACACATATCTTGCCCCACCTCCCTTCCCTCTCCCACGAGAGTTGTCACTCCACAGTTTTGAGTCATGTAGACCAGAAATTAAATCTTGGCTCTCTCCCTTATCAATTTGGTGGTCTTAGCAGGAACATGGTCTCTTTTTGTGCTTCAGTTTTCTTATTTGAAAAATGGAGATAATGACAGGTTGTTGTAAGTTTTCACTGAAAAGTCAATATTCAATAAAAATTCTTGGCACAAGTAGTGTTAAATGTTTCATAATTGTCATTATTTTCTTTCTAAAGGCCTCTTTTTCTTTTAAGAAACCTAAATATTTCTAATAATTAATGCTTATAGAATATGTCAGGAACTGTATCACTAAAGTATTTTTAGTCAAAAGTCTTGTATACACAGGTATATATCTGAGTGACTGATTTGTTGGCATGTGATTGATACATGGTTATGAAGGCACACCAATGGGTGTGTATAGTAAGCCCTTATGTCCATGTTCAGTTTGTGTGTGATTATGGATCTGTAAATAAATTGAGTTGTACACATGCATACATGCCAATGTGCCCATTGATATACTGTACCTCTCTCAGTGCACAAAGTGTTTCATATGTAGTACATGTTTATTGTTTAAAAGCATGGAGGTATTGATAAACATGTGAGCAAATATATGTGTGTCCTGACTTGAAGTAGACCCTGGCTATCTTGAAGTAGTTGAGCATTAGGAGCAGACGTCTGTTCAGGCAAATGACATCTTGCCCAACAATGCTCACATAGGCAAATATTGTTTTCTTAAACTCTCAGGAAAATACCTTTATCTAATAATAATAACACTAGGGACAACAACAAAAGCTAAAGTTTGGTTACCTCTTAGTAAGTGCCAGGCACCATTCTAAGCATTTTTAAAGACATTAACTCATGTCATTAACTCACAATAACCTTAAAATGTAGTTTATTATTATTGCCATTGTAGAGATGAGAGCAATAGAGAGACAGAGAGCTTAAGTTACTTGTTCAAAGACCAAGATCTAGTAAATGACAGAGCCAAGGTTTGAATCTAGATGATTTTTATTACAGCTCCTATGCACTTAACATTGTATGTCTTCTGGTATCATGGTTGCATAGAGATTAACCATAGTCATATCTTTCTCAGGAAGCATGAAAAACTTACTAAGAAAACAGAAGACAGATTTTGGAAGTACATGTGAGAGAGACCAAGGATTATGCAGAAAGAAATGCAGAACTTATGAAGTTGAACTGCACTACTGTGCAAATGGCAAAAAGTGCTGTATGAAATCATATTCGACCATGCTTTCTCATGTAGTAGAGGAGAATATTAACTGGTCAAAATTTATAGTCACCACAAGTCAACCTACTTACTGAAGATTATCAACATTTTCCCCTTTTGAAAACCTTCCTGTCAATTTTTTTTCATTATTAAATTTCATTCCAGCCTTCTTTGTCTGTCTTTTACTCTATGAAGATTCATGATTAGAGGAGGAAAGTTGGGAGGAAGCCATAGAATTTGGTAAAACGTTCCAGAAAAAAAATAAATAAATAAATTCTGGGGTAGTTCAGTAGATGTAGAGAATACAGAGGAAGGGAGATTATATCTTGCTTGCTTACCACAGAGTGTGAAAAAAAACATGAGCAAGCAAGTCACAAAATTGGGTATCTAAATGGTCACTAAACAGGGTGTCAATACTCATTAGCTATCAAGTAAAACTCAATTAAGTAATCAGTGAGGGGCTTCCCTGGTGGTGCAGTGGTTAAGAATCTACCTGCCAATGCAGGGGACATGGGTTCGAGCCCTGGTCCAGGAAGATCCTACATGCCATGGAGCAACTAAGCCAGTGTGCCACAACTACTGAGCCTGTGCTCTAGAGCCCACAAGCCACAACTACTGAGCCCATATGCCACAACTATTGAAGCCCATGCACCTAGAGCCTGTGATCCACAATGAGAAGCCACCGCAATGAGAAGTCCATGCACTACAACAAAGACTAGCCCCCAATCACCACAACTAGAGAAAGTCCACGTGCAGCAACGAAGACCCAATGTCACCAAAATTAAATAAATAAATAAATTTATATTAAAAAAAAAGAACCACATCAGTGAGGTGTTACTTAACATATGACAAATGGCTGAACATATGATAATTCCATATGTTGCTAAGGGTGCGGAGGCACTGGAACCCTTATATACTCCTTGTAGGTATATAAATGAAAAACTCAACATATGCATTTCATATGCTTCACCATATACATATACATAACAGAGATGAGTCCATATGTTCACAAAAAGGCATGTACAAGAATGTTCATAGAAGCATTTTCTTAGCTGTAAAGTGCATTAACAAGAGAATAAATATACTACATTACAATGACAATTAATAGACTGTTTCTCTGCACAATAACATGGATCAAACTGGCTAACACAATGGTGAGTAAAGAAAACCATGATTCTCTTTTACATAGAGTTTAAAAAGAAGAAAAATAGTTATATGGCATTAGAAATCAGGATAGTGATAACCTTTGCAAAGGAAAATGAATTGAATGTCTATAATGCTGGTAATTTTATTTCTTGACCTGGGTATTTGTTACATGGACTTGTTAGTTTTGTGATAATTCATCAGACTATATACTTACGCTTTTTGCACTGTTTTATAGATATGTTATGCTTCAATTAAAATGATTATTTTTTAAAAAGACCCAAGAGACTTAGGGTTATGGCCAGAATTCTCTGTAGGACTATTCACATCATGCGAACTTCCTATTCTTATGGCTCTATTCTTTAAGGACATGGGTTTTTTTTCCTGAAACTTCTCAGTATACAAGTTAGTCACACATCTATCCAGGAGAGGAAGGCTTTATCCTACATCTTTTCAGTTAAGCCGAGGTAACAAACTTTGAAATTTCAATGTATTAATATATCAAGTATTTATTTATCACTCAGAATTTAAGGCCTCAAAGTAAGTTATTAATAAAAATGAAGATAATCCATTAAAAAACTCTCTGTTCCTACACAAGACTGTATAAAGCCTACAGATTCTCCCCCACCCCCACCAGCAACCATGCCCTTGAAATGGGATGTTGTATATCCTCCCATTTAAAGGTACCTGCTTGACTGTTGTCTTGGCCAGGTGACTTACTTAGGCCAATGGGATGTTAACAAAAACAATACAAGCATAGGCTTGAAAAGTTCTTATGCACTGAGTCTCAAGCTATTGCTGTACCCATGACCCTGAAACCACTCAATAAATGAACTCAAACAAATTTGATAAGCTATCATCATCATATTTTATTTTAATTACTTAAACATGGTTTATTTTAGTTATTTGAACATATTTATAATAACTGCATTGAAGTCTTTCTCTGCTTAGTCCAATATCTTGCTTACTGTCTTAGTTTTCTAAGTAAGTAAGTTTTCTAAGCTGCAGTAATAAGTTACAACAAACTTAGTAACTTAAATCAACAAAAATTCATTTTTCTACAGTTATGTATTTCAGAAGTTCACAATGAATCCTACTGGGGTGAAATAAAAGTTTTGTCAGGGCTGAATTTCTTACTGGAAGCCCTAGGAGATACTCTGTTTCCTTGCCCTTTCCATCTTTTAGAGACTTTCTACATTCCTTATTCCATCTTAAAAGCCACTAACAGTGGGTCTTATCATATCACACTACTCTAACTTCTTATTCTGCCTTCTGCTTCCATATTAAAGGACACATGATTATATCAGTCCCCCAACCCAGATAAACTAGGATTGTTTTCTTATTTTAAGATTGGCTGATTATCAACTCTAATTCCATCTACAACCTTATTTCCATTTTCCTATGCCAGGTAACATATCCACAGGTTATGTGGATTAAGACATAGACATCTTTGGGAGGTCATTATTCTGCCTACTAAAGTCCACATTCTAATTCCCAAAGATTTCATCTCACATGGAAAATAAATTCATCACATCTCAACCACTTCCAAAATCTCAACACAGTAAAAACTCGACAAAAATTCACAAATCCCATCATTTACGATCTAAATAATGTATCATTTAGACTCTAGGTATAAGACATCCTAGGGTGCAATTCTTCTCCATCTATAAACCCATAAAAGTTAAGAAAAAATTACCTGCTCCCCAAATACAATCATGGGAAAGGCATAGGACCACAGTTATAGACATTCCAGTTCAAAGAAGAAAATAAGAAGGAAAAAAAGGAGTCAACTATCCCAACCAATTTTGAAATCTAGCTGGGCAATCCATTTGTTTCAATTCCTGGGAATAATCTACTGGGATTAGGCTCCTCTTTGTTAAAATCTCCACCCTCTGATCTTGAGACTCTGTCCTCTGATTCATTCTTTCTTTTTTATTAAATGCAGCACATGTTTTCAGTTGAGTAGTGGGGTTTTTTTTTCAGTTGAGTGGTTTTATTAGTCTATTTATTGCTTGTGTAATTTGAGGGGGGTGGTCTGACAGCCTTCTGTCACTTTGTCTTCTTTCTCTCTCTCCTTCAGTCTAAGTTGAAAATGTTTTTCCTAGCATAATAATCTCAAGAATCTTGTGAGTCTCCAGTGTATATCACAGAAATTCACTCCATTAGACAAAAGTCTTCTCCACAGGTCTTTCCTACATAGTCCCATCTCTATATTTGGCTTTTGCTGAACTAGATGAGAGAATGTACAAATCAAACAATTAATATTTTCAGAGAGCCTTTGTGTGACCAAACACTTTGACCTTTCAATTTTTCTGAGCTTTCAGAAAGGGTTCTTCAGCCATATCCTCAGTTTTTTCTCTAGAGCATTTTTTGCTGACAGTGAATCTCTTAATTTTAGCATCTTTTCCAATAAATGATTGAGAATTTCTAAAATTATCAAGTCCTGTTTCCTTTTTGTTTAACATTTCTTCTCTGAACTTGTCTCCTTCTTCTCAGATGTTACTGTTAGCAGAAAGAAGAAACAACTGCACCTTCAATGCTTTGCTTAAATCTCAGCTAAGTGACCAGTTTTCCTGTTTAAAAGTTATACTTTCCACATAACTTCAGGAAACAATTATGTTAAGCTTTCTGTCACTATATAACAAGGATTACCTTTTGTCTAGTTTCCAATAACATGTTCCTTATTTCCTCCTGACCCCTCACTAGTAGAGTCTTTAATATCCACATTTCTACCACAATCTGTTCTGCTAAGGAAGACTCAAAAGGAATGGTGGAGCATGGTAGGAAAAACGTATATTGCTGCAGACTTCTGCTGTTCCCATCAAGGTTTGATAGATTTTCCTAAATAAATAACACCTCAATTTGTTGTATGCCTTTTCTCAATTTCCTGAGCCCTGAAGTGGTTATTTTTCCCATTGTCCCCTTCATTTTTATAATTTACTTTGGGAGAAAGTGTTTGCTGAGCTCCTCATTCAACTCTTCTGGAAGTCTCACATCCAGTACAAACATTAGAAAGAATATATCTTCCTGAATCTTATATTTAGGCAGAAATTGATAACTTCAGTGATCAGTAATCAGACATTAATTATTTTTACATAAGATGACTGAGATTGTGTTTGCAATTAAATATATAAAACTAATCATGGATATTTGTACTTTATTTTTACCTACTAGCATTTTCACAAGTGTGTTAGGCATGATTAGTTTGATTTTAATAAAAAATAAGGGGAAAAACTCAATTATCTTCACATTTCCGGTGTAGAGAAAAAACTTAAGAGAAATACAAACATTGCTTCTAAGAAACTATTTATAGAGACCTAGAAAATTGATCATAAGGGAAAAGAGAAGAGAGGCTTTATGGAAAAATCAGGCACATGAAAGAACAATGGAAATCAGAAACAATCTGAATTTGTGATGTATTCTAGGACAGAACCTATGTCTTTTATTTTAAAATACAATAATTTATCTATCATATGTTCCACTTAATGGGCATGGCACCACATTAAGTGTGTTGTACACTATATTTTGTATTTACAGTATTCTGAGAAAGGTGATATTAAATAATAACCACATTATAGAAAAGGAATCTGAGGCTCAGAAAGTTTATATCAATACATTGCCCAAAAAAGTGGCAGGGCAGGGACATAACATTATTTTTTTCTGGCATCAAACAACAGGCTCCTAATTACTACCACACATTGTATCTAAAAACAGCACAAACTATATTATTGGACAGCTATGAATTATATGATATATTCAATTATAGTGAGATCATACTTCTTAAATGAGTATAAAACAGTTTCATAGGTAGAAGGAGTGGATAGAGAGACAAAAGATGTACTTCAGAAGTAGACAGTACCTTATCAAAACTGCAAGCTAGTTTTCAGTCAGCACCTTTGTTGATTGAATTGTAGTCATCAAATTCTATTCCATCTGTCTAGCAGAAGAAAGAGTGGACCCTCTCTGAATAATGTTAATATCATTAAAACTCTACATACATTTCTAGACACACATTATGTCTGGAAATCAACAACATATTAGCAGGCATACCATAATAAATGACTAAATAATTTCAAACAGAGAAAACAGGGTAGGTAAATAGAAACAGATGGTTGAATCAGATATTGGCATTATCTCACAAGTGGGTTAGCTGTAATGAGTATGATGGATAAAATAGAGGAAAAGAAGAAAACTGATGGAAAGAATGAGAATTTCAACAAAAATTTGAATCTAGTGAATAGATCCAAATGGAAGTTTTAGAATTTAAAAATAAAACAATTGAAGTTAAGAACAATAGATAAGTTTAACTGTAGATAAGACCCAGAAGAACATGAAGTAAAAGTCAAGCAAATAAAAATATCCAGCGGAGATCAAGATGGCAGAGTAGAAGGACGTGGAGCTCATCTCCCCCAACAAATACATCAAAAATACGTCTATATGTAGAACAATTCTCACAGAAAACAAACGTGAAAAGTGACAGAAGATCTCTTATACAACCAAAGCCGCAAGAAAAATCCCCATATAACTTGAAAGGATGGGGAAAAAGGCATCAGGATGGGACTGGCACCCCTGGGAGGGAACTGTGAAAGAGGAAAGGTTCCCTCATCCTGGGAACCCCATTCATTGGCTGGAAGGTCTGCCAGGACAGATAGAGAAGCTGGAGGGGCCTGGACCCTGCCTGTGAGTAGAGTATGCATGCTGAATTGCTAGCAATCAGGGTGGAGAGAGACCAGAGCTGACTTCTGCCATGTAGCCATACTTCCCAGCACAAAACATATGTTGGGTGGGGCTGCTAGTAAGCTTATTGGACAAGCACTGAAACTCGGGCTTCAGTGGATGGACCCTGCAAAAGGATTCAGTCTAGCTGTGAGGAGACAGCTGAGAAGGTCTAGAGTGTGGCCCAGACCGCCATTGTTAGTGCATGCGGGGAGGGGTATGAGTCCGCCATAGGAGCCCCACTATCAGCACATGCATATGAGGTGTGGGTCTAGTATAGGAGCCCTATTATCAGCACAAGCAGGGCAGTGTGAATGTCCACCATAAGAATCCCATTGTCAGCTTGCTCACCATAGGGCATGGCTCCAGCTGTGAAGGGATTTGTGAGTGCTAACACTGTGGGGGTGGGGAGCTGAAGTGGGAGCCCATTATCAGTGCTCCAACAGTGGGGGTGGGTCCAGTGGCAGTGGACTTTGTTGGTGTGCAGGCTGGATGGCGGGTGGTGTTATAGAATAGCACTTCCCTGGTCGACAGGCCCTGGAAAGGAGTACTCAGTGGTTCATTTCCTGGCAGGAGTGCTCCAGTTCTGCCTACCTCACACCACAGCTTGGAGCTGGATCTGGAGCAGACAGGCCCTGAGAGAGCCTTATCACAGAGGCAGCCCAGGTCCTCGATGGCAGCACAACCACCTCAGTTTCTGCAGGCACAACATCCTGGCTCCCAGTGTCAGCCAGCACTAGGTCTGGGATAAACACAATGGAAAAAGGGACATGACCTTGGGCTGCTTCTGAGCAGAACCACTGAAGACTGCATGGGCAATGCATAGGTTCACTGTGACCACACAGGCCTCATCTACTTCAGCACTCACCTACTTGGGGACAGACCACACACTTAAGGGCAATGAAGCCTTATCAAACCTGACCCTCAAGGTTTCTACTTCAACAACTGGGGTGCAGACTACAACCCTGAGAAGGCTGTGATAGCCACAGATAAAAGAGGAGGCTGCACCCAACATCCAGTGCAGGCTCTGGTCACCACAACACCAATCACAATCCCTATCAAGAGGATAACAACCAGCTAACTCTGAGGAAAGATGTGACAGGCATTCATACCAAAACAAAACAAACCCAAACAAAAAAACAAAAACAACAAACAAACAAAAAACCAGCCTTGGCACCAACAGTCCACAAAGGAATGCTCCCACATGAAAACAGCCTTTTAAGATCACAGTGGATAACTATTTCTTCTAAATTCATAGAGACAGAGAAAGTTAAGTAAAATAAAAAAGCAGAAGAACTACTCCCAATTAAAAGAACAAGAGAAATCCTCTGAAAGAACAAAGAATGAAACTCTTTGTTTGTAGACCTCTCCAGCCTACTAGACCTCAAGAGCTATTTTTAGCAATAAAAATGCTAGGGGAATTAAGAAAGATTATCAACAGAAATGTATGTCACTGTAACAAGGACTAGAAACTATAAAGAGGAAGCAATCAATATTAGACAACTCAATTGTCGAGATAAAAACCAATCTAAAAACAGTGAATAAAAAAAATAAAAATAAAAAATAAAAACAGTGAATAGCAGCCTAAATAAAGCAGAAGAACAAATAAGAGATCTGAAAGATAGAATAATGGAAATCACCCAATAATAACAGCAGATAGAAAGACAAATGAATAAAATGAGAATAACATATGAGATCTATGAGATAATATAAAGCATGCCAACATATGCATAATAGGGATTCCAGAAGGAGAAGAAAAAGAAAAGGGGTTTGCAAATGTATTTGCGGAAATTGTGGCTGAAAACGTCCAAAAACTAAAGAAGGAAGCAGATATCCAGGTACAGGAAATATAGAGGATCCCAAACTATATGAACCCAAAGAGACCCACATCAAGACGTATCATAATTAAAATGATATTAAAGAGAGGATTCTAAAGGCAGCAAGAGAAAAACAAAAAGTCAGATACAAGGGAACCCCCTCTACAGAAACTTTGCAGTCCAGAAGGGAGTGACATGATATATTTAAAATGCTG
Source organism: Eubalaena glacialis (assembly GCF_028564815.1). Taxonomy (NCBI): domain Eukaryota; kingdom Metazoa; phylum Chordata; class Mammalia; order Artiodactyla; family Balaenidae; genus Eubalaena; species Eubalaena glacialis. The sequence continues at coordinate 28,104,491 of NC_083728.1, forward strand.
AAAGGGAGAAACCTGCAACATAGGAAACTCTACCCAGCAAGATTAACATTTAGAATAGAAGGGGAGAGAAATAAAATCTCTCACAAGTAAAACTAAAAGAATACAGCAATATTCAACCTAACCTGAAAGAAATATTGAAAGTTCTTCTCTAAATAGAAAAGAAGTAAGAATCTATAGGAAAGGGTAAAACACATTAGGAAAGGTGAATATATAAAAGGATTGAAGATCACTTAAATAAACCAGAACATAGGCTAAAAAAGAATAAAAATAATTTGTATAAGTGATTGTAACTACAAAAACAAGGATAAAAATCAAGATGTAAATAGGACAGCAACGTCATAAAATGTGGGGTAGGGGAGTAAAAAATGTAGACCTTTTAGAATGTGTTTGAACTTACATGACTATCAGTCTAAAGCAAGTAGATATGGTTATGGGTTAACATAATTGAAAACCAGGGTAACTACAAATCAAAAACAAACAATAGACTCACAAAAATGAAAAAGAAGAGAACCGAAGTGTAATACAAACGAAAACCATCGAATCACAAAAGGAAAAACAAAAGAAAAAGAAAGGAACAAATAAATACAAAATCAAATGAAAAACAAGGTTTTAAATGGCAGTAAATACATACTTGTCAATAATTACTTTAAATGTCAATAGACTAAATACTCTAATTAAAAGACAGAGTGGCAGATTGGATTAAAAAAAAAAGAACATACAATATGCTGCCTACAAGAGATTCACTTTAAGATAAAAGACACATATAGATCAAAATTGAGGGAATGGAAAAAGAAATTTCATGCAAATGGAAATGACAAGAAAACAGGGGTAGCAGTACTCATGTCAGACAGAATAGACTTTAAAACAATAAAGACACAGAAGAACACTATATAATGATAAAGGGATCAATACAAGAAGAGAATATTACACTCATTGACATACAAGCACCAACACAGGAGCACCTAAACACATAAAACAAATACTAACAGATATAAAGGAAGAAATTGACAGTAATACAATAATAGTAGGGTACATTAACACCCCACTGACATCAATAGACAGATCGTCCAGATGGAAAATTAATAAAGCAACAGAGATCCTAAATGACCCAATAGAACAGTTGGATTTAATTGATACCTACAGGGCACTACATTAAAAAAAACAAAAACAGAATACACATTCTTTTCAAGTATACATGGAATATTCTCTTGGATAGACCACATATTAGGATACAAAACAAACCTCAACAAATTTAAGAGGATAGAAATTATTTCAAGCATCTTTTCTGACAACAGTGGTATAAAACTAGAAATTGACCACAGAAAGAAAAATAGTAAAAAGAACAAAATTACTTGGAGAGTAAACAACATGCTAGTAAAAAAAAAAAAGGGTCATTAATGAAATCAAAGAGGAAATCAGAAAAAACCTTGAGACAAACAACAATAAAAACAACTTTACAAACTCTATGGGTTACAGCAAAAGCAGATCTAACAGGGAAGTTCATAGTGATATAGACCTTCCTCAAGAAGCAAGAAAAATCTCAAATAAACAAATTAACCTATTACCTAAAAGAATTAGAAAAAGAAGACCAAATAAATCCAAAGTCAGTAGAAGGAAGGAAATAATAAAGATCAGAGAGGAGTTAAATAGAGATAAAAAAACAATAGAAAAGTTCAAAAAAAACCAAGAGCTGGTTTTTTGAAAGGATAAAAAAACCCCAACAAACCTCTAGCCAGTTTCACCAAGAAGAAAATGCAGAGGACAAAAATAAACAAAATAAGAAATGAAAGAGGAGAAATAATAACATATCACAGAAATACAAAAAACCATAAGAAAATACTATGAATAGTTATACGCCAACAAATTGGACAACCTAGAAGAAATGTACAAGTTTCTAGAAATGTACAGCCTGCCAAAATTTAGTCAAGAAAAAACAGATAATTTCAACAGACTGATTACTAGAAATGAAATAGAGTCTGTAATAAAAAAATATCTCTGAAAAACAAAAGTCCAAGACCAGATGCCTTCACTGGAGGATTCTACCAAACATACAAAGAAGAAATTATACCTATCCTTCTCAAACCTTTCCAAAAGACTGAAGAGGAAGGAACACTCCCAAAGTCATTCTATGAAGCAATTATCACCCTCATACAAAAACAAGACAAAGGCACTACAAAAAGAGAAAATTACAGGCCAATATCTTTGATGAATATAGAGGCAAAAATCCTCAACAAAATATTATCAAACTGAATCCAATAGTACATAAAAAGGAACATACATCATAATCAAGTTGGATTCATTTCAGGGTCACAAGGATGGTTTAACATATGCAAATCAATCAGTGTGATACACCACATTAACAAAAGAAAAGACAAAAACCACATGATCATCTCAATAGATGCAGAAAAGGTTTTTGACAAAATTCAACATCCATTCATGATAAAAAAAAAAAAAAAACTCTCACCAAAGTGGGTATAGAGGGAACATATCTCAATATAATAAAAGACATTTATGACCAACCGACTGCCAACATAATACTCAATGGTGAAAGCTGAAAGCCTTCCCACTAAAATCTGGAACAAGTCAAGGATGCCCACTCTCACCACTTCGATTCAACATAGTATTGGAAGTCCTAACCACAGCAATCAGACAAGAAAAAGAAATAAAATGTATCCAAATTGGAAGGGAAGATGTAAAATGTCATTATATGCAGATGACATGACATAATATAGAAAACCCTAAAGAATTCACCCCAAAACTATTAGAACTAATAAATGAATTCAGCAAGGTAGCAGGATACAAGATTAAGATACAAAAAAATCTGTTGCATTTATTTACACCAACAGTGAAATATCACAGAGAGAAAGTAGAAAAGCAATCTCTTTTATAATTGTGTCCAAAAAAATTAGGAATAAACCTAATCAAGGAGGTAAAAGACCTTTATCCTGTGGACTATAAAGCATTGATAAAGGAACTTAAAGATGATTCAGAGAAATGGAAAGATATCCCTTGCTCTTGAATTGGAAGAATTAATATTGATAAAATGTCCATACTATCCAAAGCAATCTACAGATTTAATATGATCCCTATAAATACCCATGACATTTTTCACAGAACTTGAACAAATTATCCTAAAATTTATATGGAACCACAAAGGACCCAGAATTGCCAAAGCAATCCTGAGGTAAAAGAACAAAGCAGGAGGCATAACCCACTCAGACTTCAGACACTACTACAAAGCTACAATAATCAAAACAGCATGGTATTGGCACAGGCATATAGATCAATGGAACAGAATAGGAAGCCCAGAAATAAACCAACACACCCACATTCAATTAATCTTTGACCAAGAATATACAATGGAGAATAGACAGTCTCTTCAGCAAATGATGCTGGGAAAGCCAGACAGCCTCATGCAAATCAAAGAAGTTAGAACACTCCCTCGCACCATATACAAAAATAAACTCAAAATGGTTTAAAGACCTAAATATAAGACATGACACCATAAAACTCCTAGAAGAGAACATAGGCAAAACATTCTCTGACATAAATGGTAGCAATATGCCCATCTCCCAAGGCAAAAGAAATAAAAGCAAAAATAAACAAATGGAGGGAGGATGGGAGGGAGGGAGATGCAAGAGGGAAGAGATATGGGGACATATGTATATGTATAACTGATTCAATTTGTTATAAAGCAGAAACTAACACACCATTGTAAAGCTATTATACTCCAATAAAGGTGTAAAACAAACAAACAAACAAACAAAAAAAAAAAACAAATGGAACCTAACAAAACATAAAAGCTTTTGAATAGCAAAGGAAACCATTAAAAAAATGAAAAGACAACCTACGGAATGGGAAAAAATATTTTCAAATAAGGTGACCAATAATGGGTTAATTTCCACAATATACAAACAGCTGATAAAACTCAATATCAAAAAAGCAAAAAAAAAAAACCCTCAAAAATGGGTAGGAGGACACCTTCAAGATGGCAGAGGAGTAAGACGTGGAGATCACCTTCCCCCTCACAAATACATCAGAAATACATCTATGTGTGGAACAACTCCTACAGGACACCTACTGAATGCTGGAAGAAGACCTCACACTTCCCAAAAGGAAAGAAACTCCCCACGTACCTGGGTAGGACAAAAGAAAAGAGAAAAAACAGAGACAAAAGAATAAGGATGGGACCTGCACTTTTGGGAGGGAGCTGTGAGGAGGAAAAGTTTCCACATACTAGGAAGCCCCTTCACTGGTGGAGATGGGCAGTGGCAGGGGGAAGCTTCGGAGCCACAGAGGAGAGCGCAGCAACAGGGGTGCAGAGGGCAAAGCGGAGAGATTCCCACACAGAGGATTGGTGCCAACCAACACTCACCAGCCCAAGAGGCTTGTCTGCTTACTGCCAGGACTCACTGGTGGCCGGGAGCTGAGGTTTGGGCTTTGGAGGTCAGATCCCAGGGAGAGGACTGGGGTTGGCTGCATGAACACAGCCTAAAGGGGGCTAGTGCACCACAGCTAGCTGGGAAGGAGTCTGGGAAAATGTCTGGACCTGCCTAAGAGGCAAGAGACCATTGTTTCTGGATGCGTAAGGAGAGGGGATTCAGAGCACCTCCTAAACGAACTCCAGAGATGGGTGCAAGCCATGGCTATCAGCACAGACCCCAGAGACAGGCATGAAACGCTAAGGCTGAGGCTGCAGCCACCAAGAACCTGTGTACAAGCACAGGTCACTCTCCACATCTCCTCTCCCGGGAGCCTGTGCAGCCCACCACTGCCAGGTCCTGTGATCCAGGGACAACTTCCCTGGGAGAACACACGGCACACCTCAGGCTGTTGCAACGTCATGGTGGCCTCTGCCACTGAAGGCTGGCCCCGCATTCTGTACCCCTCCCTTCCCCAGCCTGAGTGAGACAGAGCCCCCGAATCAGCTGCTCCTTTAACCCCGTCCTGTCTTAGCGAAGAACAGACGCCCTCAGGCAACCTACGCACAGAGGAAGGGCCAAATCCAAAGCGGAACGCCAAAAGCTGTGCAAACAAAGAAGAGAAAGGGAAATTTCTCCCAGCAGCCTCAGGAGCAGCAGATTATATCTCCACAGTCAACTTGATGTACCTGGCATCTGTGGAAGACCTGAATAGACAACGAATCATCCCAAAATTGAGGCGGTGGACTTTGGGAGCAACTGTAGACTTGGGGTTTGCTTTCTGCATCTAATTTGTTCCTGGTTTTATGTTTATCTCAGCTTAGCACTTAGAGTTTATTATCATTGGTATATTTGTTTATTGATTTGGTTGCTCTCTTCCTCCTTTTTTTAAAATATATATATATTTTTTTCCCTTTTTGCCTTTGGCGAGTGTGTATGTGTATCCTTCTTTGTGTGATTTTGTCTGTATAACTTCACTTTTACTTCACTTTTAAGAATTCACTTCACTTTTAAGACTTTTGTCCTAGGGTTCTGTCTGTCCGTTGTTTGTTTCTTTGATTGATTTTTTAGTATAGACAGTGCTTGTTATCATTGGAGGATTTGTTTTTCAGTTTGGTTGTTCTCTTTTTTCTTTCCTTTATTTTTCCTTTTTTATTACTTTTAAATTTTATTATTTTTAATAATTATTTTATATTTTTTATTTTAGTAACTTTATTTTATTTTATTTATTTTTCTTTCTTTTTTTCCTCCCTTTTCTTCTGATCCATGTGGCTAACAAGGTCTTGGTGCTCTGGCCGGGTGTCAGGTCTGTGCCTCTGAGGTGGGAGAGCTGAGTTCAGGACACTGGTCCACCAGACACTTCCCAACTCCACGTAATATAAAATGGCAAAAGCTCTCCCACAGATCTCCAGCTCAACACTAAGACCCAGCTCCACTCAACGATGAGCAAACTAAAGTGCTGGACACCCTATGCCAAACAACTAGCAAGACAGGAACACACCCACACCATTAGCAGAGAGGCTGCCTAAAATCATAATAAGGTCAAAGACATGCCAAAACACAACACCAGATGCGGTCCTGCCCACCAGAAAGACAAGATCCAGCCTCATCCTCCAGAACACAGGCACTAGTCCCCTCCACCAGGAAGCCTACACAACTCACTGAATCAACCTTAGCCACTGGGGGCAGATACCAAAAACAACGGGAACTACTAACCTGCAGACTGCGAAAAGGAGACTGCAAACACAGTAAGTTAAGCAAAATGAGAAGACAGAGAAACACACAGCAGATGAAGGAGCAAGGTAAAAACCAACCAGACCAAACAAATGAAGAGGAAATATGCAGTCTACCTGAAAAAGAATTCAGAGTAATAAGAGTAAAGAAAATCAAAAGTCTTGGAAATAGAATGGTGAAAAAACAAGAAACATTTACCAAGGACCGACAAGAACTAAAGAGCAAACAAAAAAGATGAACAACACAATAAATGATATTTAAAATTCTCTAGAAGGAATCAATAGCAGAATAACTGAGGTAGAAGAACGGATAAATGACCTGGAAGATAAAATAGTGGAAATAACTACTGCAGAGCAGAATAAAGAAAAAAACAGTGATAAGAATTGCGGACAGTCTCAGAGACCTCTGGGACAAAATTAAATGCACCAACATTCGAATTATAGGGGTCCCCAAAGAAGAAGACAAAAAGATAGGGACTGAGAAAATATTTGAAGAGATTATAGTTGAAAACTTTCCTAAAATGGGAAAGGAAATAGTCAATCAAGTCCAGAAAGTGCAGAGAGTCCCATACAGGATAAATCCAAGTAGAAACATGCCAAGACACATATTAATCAAACTATCAAAAATTAAATACACAGAAAAAATATTAAAAGCAGCAATGGAAAAGCAACAAATAACATACAAGGGACTCTCCATAAGGTTAATGGCTGATCTTTCAGCAGAAGCTCTGCGAGCCAGAAGGGAGTGACAGGACATATTTAAAGTGATGAAAGAGGAAAACCTAAAACCAAGATTACTCTACCCAGCAGGATCTCATTCAGATTTGATGGAGAAATTAAAACCTTTACAGACAAGCAAAGGCTAAGAGAATTCAGCACCACCAAACCAGCTTTATAACAAATGCTAAAGGAACTTCTGTAGGCAGGAAACAGAAGAGAAGGAAAAGACCTGAAATAACAAGCCCAAAACAATTAAGAAAATGGTAATAGGAACATACATATCAATAATTACCTTAAATGTAAATGGATTAAATGCTCTAACCAAAAGACATAGACTGGCTGAATGGATACAAAAACAAGACCCGTATATATGCTGTCTACAAGAGACCCACTTCAGACCTAGGGACACATACAGATTGAAAGTGAGGGGATGGAAAAAGACAATCCATGCAAATGGAAATCAATAGAAAGCTGGAGTAGCAATTCTCATATCAGACAAAATAGACTTTAAAATAAAGACTACTACAAGAGACAAAGAAGGACACTACATAATGATCAAGGGATCAATCCAAGAAGAAGATATAATAATTGTAAATATTCATGGACCTAACATAGGAGCACCTCAATACAGAGGCAAATGCTAACAGCCATAAAAGGGGAAATTTACAGTAACACAATCATAGTAGGGGACTTTAACACCCCACTTTCACCAATGGACAGATCATCCAAAATCAAAATCAATAAGGAAACACAAGCTTTAAATGATACACTAAACAAGATGAACTTAATTGATATTTATAGGACATTCCATCCCAAAACAACAGAATACACTTTCTTCTCAAGTTCTCATAGAACATTCTCCAGGATAGATCATATCTTGGGTCACAAATCAAGCCTTGGTAAATTTAAGAAAATTGAAATTGTATCAAGTTTCTTTTCTGAACACAATTCTATGGGACTAGATATCAATCACAGGAAAAAACTGTAAAAAATACAAACACATGGAGGCTAAACAATACACTACTTAATAACCAAGAGATCACTGAAGAAATCAAAAAATACCTAGAAACAAATGAGAATGAAAACACGACAACCCAAAGCCTATGAGATGCAGCAAAAGAAGTTCTAAGAGGGAAGTTTATAGCAATACAATCCTACCTCAAGAAACAAGAAACATCTCAAATAAACAACCTAACCTTACACCTAAAGCAATCTGAGAAAGAAAAAGAAAAAAACCCAAAGTCAGCAGAAGGAAAGAAATCATAAAGATCAGATCAGAAATAAATGAAAAAAAATGAAGGAAACAATAGCAAAGATCAATAAAACTAAAAGCTGGTTCTTTGAGAAGATAAACAAAATTGATAAACCATTAATGGGATTCATCAATAAAAAAAGGGAGAAAACTCAAATCAATAGAATTAAAAATGGAAAAGGAGAAGTAACAACTGACACTGCAGAAATACAAAGGATTATGAGAGATTACTACAAGCAACTCTATGCCAATAAAATGGACAACCTGGGAGAAATGGACAAATTCTTAGAAAAGCACAACCTTCCTACACTGAACCAGGAAGAAATAGAAAATATAAACAGACTAATCACAAGCACTGAAATAGAGACTGTGATTGGAAATCTTCCAACAAACAAAAGCCTGGGACTAGATGGCTTCACAGGTGAATTCTTTCAAATATTTAGAGAAGAGCTACCACCTATCCTTCTCAAACTCTTCCAAAATATAGCAGAGGGAGGAACACTCCCAAACTCCTTCTATGAGGTCACCATCTCCCTGATACCAAAACCAGACAATGATGTCACAAAGAAAGAAAACTACAGGCCAATATCACTGATGAACAAAGATGCAAAAATCCTCAACAAAGTACTAGCAAACAGAATCCAACAGCACAGCTGAACACCCTATGACATTAATCACAGCAAGTTCCTTTTTGACCCACCTCCTAAAGATATGGAAATAAAACCAAAAATAAACAAATTGGACCTAATGAAACTTAAAAGCTTTTGCACAGCAAAGGAAACCATAAACAAGATGAAAAGAGAACCCTCAGATTGGGAGAAAATATTTGCAAGTGAAGCAACTGACAAAGGATTAACCTCTAAAATTTACAAGCAGCTCAATATCAAAAAAACCCAATCCAACAATGGGCAGAAGGCCTAAATAGACATTTCTCCAAAGAAGATATACAGACTGCCAACAAATACATGAAAGAATGCTCAACATCACTAATCATTAGAGAAATGCAAATCAAAACTACAATGAGGTATCACCTCACACTAGTCAGAATGGCCATCATCAAAAAATCTACAAACCATAAATACTGAAGAGGGTGTGGAGAAAAGGGGACCTTCTTACACTGTTGATGGGAATGTAAATTGACACAGCCACCTTGGAGAACAGTATGGAGGTCCATTAAAAAACTAAAAATAGAAGTACCATACCACCCAGCAATCCCACTGCTGGGCATATACCCTGAGAAAACCATAATTCAAAAAGAGTCACATACCACAATGTTCACTGTAGCTCTATTTACAATAGCCAGGACATGGAAGCAACCTAAGTGTCCATCAACAGATGAATGGATAAAGATGATGTGGCACATATATACAATGTAATACTACTCAAAAATAAAAACAAATGAAATTGAGTTATGTGTAGTGATGTGGATGGACCTAGAGACTGTCATACAGAGTCAAGTAAGTCAGAAAGAGAAAAACAAATACCGTATGCTAACACATATATATGGAATCTTAAAAAAAAAAAAAGGGTTCTGAAGAACCCAGGCATAGGACAAGAATAAAGATGCAGACATAGAGAATGTACTTGAGGACATGGGGAAGGGAAGGGTAAGCTGGGACAAAGTGAGAGAGTGGCATGGACTTATATATACTCCCAAATGTAAAATAGATAGCTAGTGGGAAGCAGCCACATAGCACAGGGAGATCAGCTCGGTGCTTCGTGAGCACCTAGAGGGGTGGGATAGGGAGGGTGGGAGGGAGACACAAGAGGGAGGAGATATGGGGATATATGTATATGTATAGCTGATTCACTTTGTTATAAAGCAGAATTTATCACACCATTGTATAGCAGTTATACTCCAATAAAGATGTTAAAAAAAGAAAAAGAAAAAGTATATGCACCCCAGTGTTCATAGCAGCACTATCTGCAATAGCCAAAACATGGAAGAAATCTATGTCCATCAACAGATTAATGGATAAAGAAAATGTGATATCAATATCTATATCTATATCTATCTATATATCACATATATATAATAGAATATTACTCAGCCTTTAAAAATGAATGAAATATTGGCATTTGCAGTAACATGGATGGACCTGGAGATTACCATACTAAGTGAAGTAAGTCAGACAGAGAAATACAAACATCATATGATATCACTTATGTGTGAAATCTAAAATATAATTCATATGAATCTATATATGAGAAAGAAACAGAGTCACAGACACAGAAAAAAATACTTACGGCTATGAAGGGGGAACAGAGGGGTAGTAGAGACAAATTGGGAGGGAGTATGTGATTAACAGATACACACTACTATATATAAAATAGATAAGCCATAAAATTTTAATTGATAACACAGGAGCAATATTCAATATTTTTTCATAACCTAAATGGAAAATAATCTGAAAAAATATAGATAGCTAACAATCCCTTTGTTTTATGCCCAAATGTAACACAATATTGTACATCAACTGTACATCAGTTTAAAAAAATCCAGACTGAAGCTCAGAGAGAAAATAGGATACAGAAAAAGCAAAAGAGACATATGCCACAGTGTGAAAAGCATAATTGAGGTTCAAGTAGGATATGGGAGCGATGTAGACAATATTATATAAGGAATATTTAAAGATATATTTGCTGATAATTTTCCAAAATTGAGGAAGGTATTAAGACAAAAATATCAGAAGTTCTGTAAATCTTAATTATGATTAGTAAAACATGTACCTAGGCACATTATGTCAAATTGCTAAAAACCAAAGATAAAGAAAAAATCTTAAAAAGAGCAAGAAATGTGTTCTGGAGTGAATTTTATCCCCCTCCCCCCATTCATATGTTGAAGCCCTAATTCCCAATGTAGCTGTGTTTGGAAACAGAGCCTATAAGAGATAATATATGTTAAATGACATAAAAGTGGGTCCTTAATATGATATAATGTTCTTATAAGAAGAGAGACACCAACCTTCCCCCCATGGGTGCACAAAAGAAAGACTATGTGAGGACACAGTGACAAAGTAATCATCTCAGGCCAGAAAGACAGGTCTTATAAGACACCAACACTGATGGAAACTTGATCTTGAACTTCCAGTCTCCAGAGCTGTGAGAAAATAAATAAATTTCTGTTGTTTAAGCTACCTGGTCTGTGGTATTCTGTTATGGCACACTGAACTGACTAATACATGGAGACACATGACACACTGCCCTCAAAAGATTTACAATAAAGTTGTTGGTTGACTTTTCTACAGAGAATAGGAAGCCAAAAGAGCATGAAATGCTATTTTTGAAGTGCCACCCCTGACAACCTAGAATTCTATATTAAGCAAACTTATCCTTTGGAAATGGAGACATGAAGTAAAAAATATACTAAGTGAAGTTGTTTGACCAGAATGAAAATAATTCTAGTTAGAAGCATGGAAATACATGAAGGAATGAAGAACAATGTAAATGGTAGCTATTTGGGTGAATATAAATGAATATTGATTGCAAAAACTAATTATAATAATGTTTTCTGGGCATTATAATATTTAGAAAATTAAACTGCATAACCATAATAATATAAAAGGTAAGATGGAGGTTATTAGAGTGCAAGTGTTCTAAGAGAGATTGATCAAGATAGTGGAGTAGAAGGACATGGAACTCACCTCCCCTCACAAACACATCAAAAATACATTTACATGTGTAACAATTCTTGCTGAAAACTGGAAACTGGTAGATACATTCCTGTACAATCAAGGCTGTAAGAAAGATCCACAGGTAATCAAGTAGGAAGGAAAGAGAAGTGATCAGGTAGGACCTGTGCCCCTGGGTGGGGACTTGGAGGAAAAGTGTAATTACATGGGCAGAGACCCACACTGGGGAGGGAGCAATTGGAGCCACAGATTTGGTGCCCTGGCCCTGGAGTTCTATACAGGGCAGATGAGCACACGTAACTGATTGGAGGACTACTGGGACTAACAGGAAGGCTTTGGGAAGCCTGGAATCTGCTGGTGAGGAGTGTGTGGGTACTGGCTTGCTCCAGGGCAGGGTGGAGAGGGTGGAGTGAAGACTACTCCAGAGCCTGCCTAGCATTGTGCCCCAGCCTGAGCTGAGTGAAAACTCCAGCCCCACTTACTCCATTTCACAGCACAACACTGGATCTAGGGCTGCCATTACTGCGGAGAAAGCTTGGACATGGGACACAGAGGTGACTTGGTCCCAGAAAGGTGTTTGGGTGGGATGGCAGTGGCCATTGTTGGTGCTTACTCAAGCAGTGCATTAGAAGCAGCCCATATCTCTGATGGTGACTGCTTCACCACAGCTCACACCTCCATACACACCAATAGGGGACTTGCATCTGAGGCTGCATCTGAGCAGAGCCATGAATGCCTGCACAGGCAGCACATCAGATCTCTATCTGAGCATGGGCGCCACTTGCTTCAGCACTCTCCTCCTCTGGGGAAATTGTCCTGGTGCCAGAAGAGGGGAAAGCACACACTTAAAGGGAAAAGAGCTAGCTTGGGCCTGACCCTCAGGGCTTCTGCTCCAACAGCTTAGGATCAGACCCCACCCCCAATAGGTGGTGATGGCCATTGAGCAGAGGGGAAGCCCCACCTCACACCTGGCTCCAGCTCTAACCCCTCAATCTCTAGCTCCACCTCCTACAAAGGTGATAGATACCAGCACACCCTGAGGAAAGATGTGACTTGCATCCATGACAAATCCAGCTCTCTCACCAAAAGTATAACATATGCAATCTGCATAAGGATGCTCCCTATGTGGGACACTACTTCAAGATTGTAATAGTAATGGTGAGAATATTATGCTAGTAACATAAGTCAGACAGAGAAAGACAAATACTGTATGATATCACTTATTTGTAGAATCTTAAAAAAAAATGAATGTATATAACAAAAAAGAAACAGACTCACAGATATAGAAAACAAACTAGTATTATCAGTAGGGAGAGAGAAGAGAGGAGGGGCAAGATAGGGGTATGGGATTAAGAGATACAAACTACTATGTACAAAATAGGTAAGCAGCAAGGACGTATTGTACAGAACAGGGAATTTTAAGAATTATTTTGTAATAACGTTTTCTCTATTTTTTTATTGAAATATAGTTGATTTACAATGTTGTGTTAATTTCTGCTGTACAGCAAAGTGACTCAGTTATGCACATATATACATTCTTTTATTTTGTAATAACTTTTAATAGAATATAATCCATAAAAATACTGTCACTATGCTGTATACATAAAACTAATTTGTGTTAGACTGTAAAAAGTAAAGGACGCATGCTGTAATCTCTAGGGTAACCAATAAAAAAAATTATAAAAGAACATGTAACTAACAAGTTAAAAGAAGAAAATGAACAATAAAAATGTTTAGGCCAAAAATATACAATATAGAAGAACATAAAACATAAAAGGAGAAATAGAAAGCAAATTAATTTAAATGCAAATCAATTCAATGCTCCAAGTAAAAACCTAAGATTTCCAGAGTGAAGAGGAAACAAAGCCTATCTATACGTTGCTTACAAGGAACACATTTAACCATAAGGATACAAGACATTTTATTCCAATTTGGTGCAGAGAGTGCTTCCCTGACTTTAATATTCTGTTAAATTGTTTGTGTTCATCAGGGATACACCATGGCCCAACTGGTAGCAACTAGGGCAGCCTCCAGATGTCAGCTGTGTTTTTTCTTTCTCAGTGCTGACTAAAAGGAAAAAAATCATTAAATGATATGCTTGAAAGAAAGAAAAGGCAAGGTATACAATCAGAGAAAATATTTATAATACATATACCTATAATCTTACAGAGAATTCATATAAAATAACTCCTACAAATCAATAGGAAAAGAAAAACAAGCCAGTAGAAAAATAGGCAAAGGCTTGAACAGATATTTCACAAAAGAGAGTAGCCAAATGGTTAATGAATATATAAAAATGTGTTAATTTGTTCATTAGGAAAATGCAAATTATAGTCATATTGTGATACACCAACATAGTCACTAGACGGTTAAATTGAAAAGACATGCATAACAAGTATTGGCAGGGATGTGGAACAATGAGTACCCCCATTGTGGTGGAAGTAGAATTGGTTCAATCAAATTGGAAAACTGACATATCTACTAAAAGTGAAAAATTACAAACCTTGTGATCAAGCATTCCTAGATATATACTATACAGATACATATAGATATATACTCAACAACAATATGGACATATTTCACCATAACACATGTTACAAGGATGTTTATTACAGTGCAATTTTGAATAGTCACATAATGGAAACAACCCAATGTCTATCAAAATTAGAATGAATAAATAACTTTTGGAGTGTTCATATACTGGACTACTATACAACAACAATGACAAAACTATTGCTATACTTAACATTTATGAATCTACAGGCATAATATTGAGCAAAATAAGCCAGTTGCAAAAGAGTATTTCTGAATGATTTTATTTCTGTAAATATTTTTTTCAAGTAAACTATTTTTTTAAAATTTTATTTATTTATTTATTTATTTATTATTATTATTATTTTTTGGCTGTGTTGGGTCTTCGCTTCTGTGCGAGGGCTTTCTCTAGTTGTGGCAAGTGGGGGCCACTCTTCATCATGGTGCGCGGGCCTCTCACTGTCGCGGCCTCTCTTGTTGCGGAGCACAGGCTCCAGACACGCAGGCTCAGTAGTTGTGGCTCACGGGCCCAGTTGCTCTGCGGCATGTGGGATCTTCCCAGACCAGGGCTTGAACCCGTGTCCCCTGCATTGGCAGGCAGATTCTCAACCACTGCGCCACCAGGGAAGCCCCCAAGTAAACTATTTTATGTTGATAAAGTCAGGATCATGGTTACTTTTTAGTCATGAAATATAACGTGAAATTTAGACTGTTGGTAATATTCATTTTCTTGGTTCCAGGGGTATGAAATTGTGAAATTTCATAAATCTTTACAGTCTTGATTTGTGCACTTTTTTATATGTATGTTATATATTAAAATAGTAAAAACACTAAGAAATGGAAACTATTTGCAAAAGACGTGACTGACAAGGGCTTAATTTCCAAAATATACAAACAGCTCATACAACTCAATATAAAAAAACACAAAGAGCTCAATCAAAAAATGTGCAGAAGACCTACATAGACATTTCTCCAAAGAAGACATAGAGATGGCCATTAGGTACATGAAAATATGCACAACATTGCTAGCTATTAGAGAAATGCAAATCAAATTACAATGAAGTATCATTATACCAGTTTGAATGGCTATCATCAAAAAGTGTAAAAATAATACATACTGGAGTGGGTGTGGAGAACAGTATGAAGCTTCCTTAAAAAACTAAAAATAGAGTTACCATATGAGCCAGCAATTCCACTCCTGGGCCTATATCCAGAAAAGATGAAAATTCTAATTCAAAAAGATACATGCACCCCAATGTTCATAGCAGCACTATTTACAATAGCCAAGACTTGGAAGCAACCTAAGGGTCCATCAACAGGAATGGATAGAGAAGATGTGGTATATCAGAGGGCAGACAGCAGAAGCAAGAAGAACTACAACCCTGCAGCCTGCAGAAGGGAAACTGCAATCACAGAAATTTAGACAAGATGAGGTGGCAGAGGAATACGTCCCAGATGAAGGAACAAGATAAAACCCCAGAAGAACAACTAAGTGAAGTGGAGATAGGCAATCTACCAGAAAAAGAATTCAGACTTATGAGAGTGAGGATGATACAAGATCTTGGAAAAAGAATGGAGGCACAGATTGAGAAGATGCAAGAAACATTTAACAAAGACCTAGAAGAGCTAAAGAACAAACAAACAGAAATGAACAATACAATAACTGAAATGAAAAATACACTAGAAGGAATCAATAGCAGAGTAACTGAGGCAGAAGAAAGGATAAGTGACCTGGAAGACAGAATGGTGGAAATCACTGCCATGGAGCAGAATAAAGAAAAAAGAACGCAAAGAAATGAAAACAGTCTAAGAGACCATTGGGACAACATTAAAAGCACCAACATTCACATTATAGGGGAGCCAGGAAGAGAAGAGAGAGAGAAAGGACCTGAGAAGATATTCAAAGAGATAATAGCTGAAAACTTCCCTAACATGGGAAAGGAAACAGTTATCCAAGTCCAGGAAGCACAGAGAGTTCCAGGCAGGATAAACCCAAGGAGGAAAATACTGAAACACATAGTAATCAAATTGACAAAAATCAAAGACAAAGAAAAATTATTAAAAGCAACAAGGGAAAAATGACAAATAACATACAAAGGAACTCCCATAAGGTTAACAGCTGATTTCTCAGCAGAAACTCCACAGGCAAGAAGGGAGTGGCATGATATATTTAAAGTGATGAAAGGCTTTGATACAACCAAGAATACTTTACCCAGCAAGGCTTTCATTCAGATTTGATGGAGAGATCAAAAGCTTTACAGAAAAGGAAGAGCTGAGGGGATTAACCAAGACGGCAGAGTAGAAGGACGCACTCTCACTCCCTCTTGTGAGAACACCAGAATCACAACTCGCTGCTGGACAATCATCGACAGGAAGACACTGGACTTCACCAAGGAGGATACCCCATGTCCAAGGACAGAGGAGAAGCCACAGTGAGATGGTAGGAGGGGCGCAATCAGAGTAAAATCAAATCCCATAACTGCTGGGTGGGTGACTCACAGACTGGCAAACACTTATACCACAGAAGTCCACCCACTGGAGTGAAGGTCTGAGCCCCATGTCAGGCTTCCCAACCTGGGGGTCGGGGAACGGGAGGAGGAATTCATAGAGAATCAGACTTTGAAGCCTAGTGGGAATTGATTGCAGGAATTCAACAGGACTGGGGGAAACAGAGACCCCACTCTTGGAGGGCACACACAAAGTAGTGTGTGCATCAGGACCCATGGGAAGGAGCAGTGACCCTCGGGGAGACTGAACCAGACCTACCTGCTAGTGTTGGAGGGTCTCCTGCAGAGGCAGAGGCTGGCTCTGTTTTATCGTGGGGACAAGGACACTGGCAGTGGAGGTTCTGGGAAGTACTCCTTGGCGTGAGCCCTCCCAGAGTCTGCCATTAGTCCCACTAAAAAGCCCAGGTAGCCTCCAGTGTTGGGTTGCCTCAGGCAAAACAACCAACAGGGAGGGAACCCAGCCCCACCCATCAACAGTCAAGTGGATTAAAGTTATACGGAGCTCTGACTGCCACAGCAACAGTCAGCTCTACCCACCACCAGAGCCTCTCGTTAAGCCTCTTAGATAGCCTCAACCACCAGAGGGAAGACAGCAGAAGCAAGAAAAACTATAATCCTGCAGCCTGTGGAACAAAAACCACATTTACAGAAAGATAGACAAGATGAAAAGGCAGAGGGCTATATATCAGATGAAGGAACAAAAAAAAAAACCCCAGAAAAACAACTAAATGAAGTGGAGATAGGCAACCTTCCAGAAAAAGAATTCAGAATAATGATAGTGAAGATGATCCAGGACCTCGGAATAAGAATGGAGGCAAAGATTGAGACGATGCAAGAAATGATTAACAAAGACCTAAAAGAACTAAAGAACAAACAAACAGAGATGACCAATACAATAACGGAAATGAAAACTACACTAGAAGGAATCAATAGCAGAATAACTGAGGCAGAAGAACGGATAAGTGACCTGGAAGACAGAATGGTGGAATTCACTGCTGCAGAACAGACTAAAGAAAAAAGAATGAAAAGAAATGAAGACAGCCTAAGAGACCTCTGGGACAACATTAAACACAACAACATTCGCATTATAGGGGTCCCAGAAGGAGAAGAGAGAGAGAGAAAGGACCAGAGAAAATATTTGAAGAGATTATAGTCGAAAACTTCCCTAACATGGGGAAGGAAATAGCCACCCAAGTCCAGGAAGTGCAAAGAGTCCCATACAGGATAAACCCAAGGAGAAACACGCTGAGACACATAGTAATCAAAGTGGCAAAAATTAAAGACAAAGAAAAATTATTGAAAGCAGCAAGGGAAAAATGACAAATAACATACAAAGGAACTCCCATAAGGTTAACAGCTGATTTCTCAGCAGAAAAATGATATACTTAAAATGCTGAAAGGGAAGAACCTACAACCAAGATTACTCTACCCGGCAAGGATCTTTTAGATTTGATGGAGAAATCAAAAGCTTTACAGACAAGCAAAAGCTAAGAGAATTCAGCACCACCAAACCAGCTCTACAACAAATGCTGAAGGAACTTCTCTAAGTGGGAAACACAAGAGAAGAAAAGGACCTACAAAAACAAACCCAAAACAGTTAAGAAAATGGTCATAAGAACATACATATCAATAATTACCTTAAACGTGAATGGATTAAATGCTCAAACCAAAAGACACAGGCTTGCTGAATGGATACAAAAACAAGACCAATATATATGCTGTCTACAAGAGACCCACTTTAGACCTCGGGACACATACAGACTAAAAGTGAGGGGATGGAAAAAGATATTCCATGCAAATGGAAATCAAAAGAAAGCTGGAGTCGCTATACTCATATCAGACAAAATAGACTTTAAAATAAAGAATGTTACAAGAGACAAGGAAGGACACTACATAATGATCAAGGGATCAATCCAAGAAAAAGATATAACAATTATAAATATATATGCACCCAACATAGGAGCACCTCAATACATAAGGCAACTGCTAACAGCTATAAAAGAGGAAATTGACAGTAACACAATAATAGTGGGGGACTTTAACACCTCACTTACACCAATGGACAGATCATCCAAAATGAAAATAAATAAGGAAACAGAAGCTTTAAATGACACAATAGACCAGATAGATTTAATTGATATTTATAGGACATTCCATCCAAAAATAGCAGATTACACGTTCTTCTCAAGTGCACATGGAACATTCTCCAGGATAGATCGCATCTTGGGTCACAAATCAAGCCTCAATAAATTTAAGAAAATTGAAATCATATCAAGCATCTTTTCCAGTCACAACGCTATGAGATTAGAAATAAACTACAGGGGAAAAAACTATTAAAAAAAACACAAACACGTGGAGGTTAAACAATATGCTACTAAACAACAAATGGATCACTGAAGAAATCAAAGAGGAAATCAAAAAATACCTAGAGACAAATGACAATGAAAACACGATGACCCAAAACCTTTGGGATGCAGCAAAAGCAGTTCTAAGAGGGAAGTTTATAGCTATACAAGCATACCTAAAGAAACAAGAAAAATCTCAAGTAAACAATCTAACCTTACACCTAAAGAAACTAGAGAAAGAAGAACAAACAAAACCCAAAGTTAGCAGAAGGAAAGAAATCATAAAGATCAGAGCGGAAATAAATGAAATAGAAACAAAGAAAACAATAGCAAAGATCAATAAAACTAAAAGCTGGTTCTTTGAGAAGATAAACAAAATTGATAAGCCATTAGCCAGACTCATCAAGAAAAAGAGGGAGAGGACTCAAATCAATAAAATCAGAAATGAAAAAGGAGAAGTTACAACAGACACTGCAGAAATACAAAGCATCCTAAGAGACTATTACAAGCAACTCTATGCCAATAAAATGGACAATCTGGAAGAAATGGACAACTTCTTAGAAAGGTATAACCTTCCTAGACTGAACCAGGAAGAAATAGAAAATATGAACAGACCAATCACAAGTAATGAAATTGAAACTGTGATTAAAAATCTTCCAACAAACAAAAGTCCAGGACCAGATGGCTTCACAGGTGAATTCTATCAAACATTTAGAGAAGAGCTAACACCTATCCTTCTCAAACTCTTCCCAAAAATTGCAGAGGAAGGAACACTCCCAAACTCATTCTATGAGGTCACCATCACCCTGATACCAAAACCAGACAAAGACACTACAAAAAAAGAAAATTACAGACCAATATCACTGATGAATATAGATGCAAAAATCCTCAACAAAACACTAGCAAACAAAATCCAACAACACATTAAAAGGATCATACACCACGATCAATTGGGATTTATCCCAGGGATGCAAGGATTCTTCAATATATGCAAATCAATCAATGTGATACACCATATTAACAAATTGAAGAATAAAAACCATATGATCATCTCAATAGATGCAGAAAAAGCTTTTGACAATATTCAACACCCATTTATGATAAAAACTCTCCAGAAAGTGGGCATAGAGGGAACCTACCTCAACATAATAAAGGCCATATATGACAAACCCACAGCAAACATCATTCTCAATGGTGAAAAACTGAAAGCATTTCCTCTAAGATCAGGAACAAGACAAGGATGTCCACTCTCACCACTATTATTCAACATTGTTCTGGAAGTCCTAGCCACAGCAATCAGAGAAGAAAAAGAAATAAAAGGAATACAAATTGGAAAAGAAGAAGTAAAACTGTCACTGTTTGCAGATGATATGATACTATACATAGAGAATCCTAAAACTGCCACCAGAAAACTGCTAGAGCTAATTAATGAATTTGGTAAAGTTGCAGGATACAAAATTAATGCACAGAAATCTCTTGCATTCCTATACACTAATGATGAAAAATCTGAAAGAGAAATTATGGAAACACTCCCATTTACCATTGCAACAAAAAGAATAAAATACCTAGGAATAAACCTACCTAGGGAGACAAAAGACCTGTATGCAGAAAACTATAAGACACTGATGAAAGAAATTAAAGATGATACCAACAGATGGAGAGATATACCATGTTCTTGGTTTGGAAGAATCAATATTGTGAAAGTGACTATACTACCCAAAGCAATCTACAGATTCAATGCAATCCCTATCAAATTACCAATGGCATTTTTTACGGAACTAGAACAAATCATCTTAAAATATGTATGGAAACACAAAAGACCCCGAATAGCCAAAGCAGTCTTGAGGGAAAAAAACGGAGCTGGAGGAATCAGACTCCCTGACTTCAGACTATACTACAAAGCTATAGTAATCAAGACAATATGGTACTGGCACAGAAACAGAAACATAGATCAATGGAACAAGATAGAAAGCCCAGAGATAAACCCACGCACCTATCGTCAACTAATCTATGACAAAGGAGGCAAAGATATACAATGGAGGAAAGACAGTCTCTTCAATAAGTGGTGCTGGGAAAACTGAACAGCTACATGTAAAAGAATGAAATTAGAATACTCCCTAACATCATACACAAAAATAAACTCAAAATGGATTAGAGACCTAAATGTAAGACTGGACACTATAAAACTCTTAGACGAAAACATAGGAAGAACACTCTTTGACATAAATCACAGCAAGATCTTTTTTGATCCACCTCCTGGAGTAATGGAAATAAAAACAAAAATAAACAAATGGACCTAATGAAACTTCAAAGCTTTTGCACAGCAAAGGAAACCATAAACAAGATGAAAAGACAACCCTCAGAATGGGAGAAAATATTTGCAAACGAATCAACGGACAAAGGATTAATCTCCAAAATATATAAACAGCTCATTCAGCTCAATATTAAAGAAACAAACACCCCAATCCAAAAATGGGCAGAAGACCTAAATAGACATTTCTCCAAAGAAGACATACAGATGGCCACGAAGCACATGAAAAGCTGCTCAACATCACTAATTATTAGAGAAATGCAAATCAAAACTACAATGAGGTATCACCTCACACCAGTTAGAATGGGCATCATCAGAAAATCTACAAACAACAAATGCTGGAGAGGGTGTGGAGAAAAGGGAACCCTCTTGCACTGTTGGTGGGAATGTCAATTGATACAGCCACTATGGAGAACAGTATGGAGGTTCCTTAAAAAACTAAAAATAGAATTACCATATGACCCAGTAATCCCACTACTGGGCATATACCCAGAGAAAACCGTAATTCAGAAAGACACATGCACCCCAATGTTCATTGCAGCACTATTTACAATAGCCAGGTCATGGAAGCAACCTAAATGCCCATCAACAGACGAATGGATAAAGAAGTTGTGGTACATATATACAATGGAATATTACTCAGCCATAAAAAGGAATGAAATTGAGTCATTTGTTGAGACGTGGCTGGATCTAGAGACTGTCATACAGAGTGAAGTAAGTCAGAAAGAGAAAAACAAATATCGTATATTAACGCATGTATGTGGAACCTAGAAAAACGGTACAGATGAACCGGGTTGCAGGGCAGAAGTTGAGACACAGATGTAGAGAACAAACGTATGGACACCAAGGGGGGAAAACTGCAGTGGGGTGGGGATGGTGGTGTGCTGAATTGGGCGATTGGGATTGACATGTATAAAGTGATGTGTATAAAATTGATGACTGATTAAAAAAAAGAAAAGAAAAAGAAAAAAAAGAAAAGGAAGAGCTAAGAGAATTTAGCACCACCAGACCAGCTTTGCAACAAATGCTAAAGGAAATACTCTAAGCTGAAAAGGAAAGGCCACTACTAGAAACAAGAAAATTATGAATGGAAAAGCTCACCAGTAAAGGCAAATATAAAGTAAAGGCAGGAAATCATCTGCACACAAACATGATATCAAAATCAGCAATTGTGAGAAGAGGAGAGCACAAATGCAGGATACTGGAAATGCATTTGAAATTAAATGACCAGCAAATTAAAATAATCTTGCTTATATATAGACTGCTGTATCAAGTCCTCATGGTAATTGCAAAACGAAAATCTACGATAGATACACACACAAAAAAGAAAAATGAATCCAAACACAACACTAAAGTTAGTCATCAAACCACAAAAGGAGAGAACAAAAGAGGAAGGGAAGAAAAAAGACCTACAAAAACAAACCTGAAGCAATTAAGAAAATGGCAATAGGAACATACATATCCATAATTACTTTAAATGTAAATGGACTAAATGCTCCAACCAAAAGACATAGTCTGGCTGAAAGGACACAAAAACAAGACCTGTATATATGCTGTCTACAAGAGACCCACTTCAGATCAAGGGACACATACAGACTGAAAGTGAGGTGTTGGGAAAAGGTATTCAATGGAAGTGGTAATCAAAAGAAAGATGGAATAGCAATACTTAGACAAAATAGTCTTTAAAATAAAGATTGTTACAAGAGACAAAGAAGGACACTACACAATGATCAAGGGATCAATCGAAGAAGAAGCAATAACAACTGTAAATATATATGCACCCAACATAGGAGCACCCCAATGTATGAGGCAAACACTAACAGCCGTAAAGGAGGAAACAACAGTAACACAATAATAGTGGGGAACTTAACACCCCACTTTCAACAATGGACAGTTCATCCAGACAGAAGATCAATAAGAAAACACAGGCCTTATATGACACATTAAACCATATAGACTTTTTTTTTTAATTTTTAAAAAATTTTATTTTATTTTTGGCTGCATTGGGTCTCCGTTGCTGCGTGCGGGCTTTCTCTAGTTGTGCCGAGCAGGGGCTACTCTTCGTGGTGGTGCGCGGACTTCTCATTGCAGTGGCTTCTTTTGTTGTGAAGCACAGGCTCTAGGTGCACAGGCCACAGTAGTTGTGGCACATGGGCTCAATAGTTGTAACTCGTGGGCTCTAGAGCACAGGCTCAGTTGTTCTGATGCACGGGCTTAGTTGCTCCGCGGCATGTGGGATCTTCCTGGGCCAGGGCTCGAACCTGTGTCTCCTGCATTGGCAGATGGATTCTTAACCATTGCACCACCAGGGAAGTCCGATGCACACATTTTAAATGTGTAATCACTGAGTTTTGACATATGTTTACACCCATGTAATCATCTCTGCAGTCAATATGTAGAATATTTCTGTCACCATCCCCAAATTCCCCTGTTGCCCATTGCAGTCAGCCTTTCCCCACCCCACCCCAGACATCCACTGATCAGAATTCACCGTAGATGTTTTGCCTACTGTAGAGTGTTGTGTAAATGGAATCATACGGTATGTATCTTGTGTATGGCTTTTTTTTTAAAACATCTTTATTGGAGTATAATTGCTTTACAATGGTGCGTTAGTTTCCGTTTTATAACAAAGTGAATCAGTTATACATATACATATGTCCCCATATCTCTTCGCTCTTGTGTCTCCCTCCCCCACACCCTCCTTATCCCACCCCTCTAGGTGGTCAAAGAGCACCAAGCTGATCACCCAGTGCTATGCAGCTGCTTCCCACTAGCTATCTATTTTACGTTTGGTAGTGTATATATGTCCATGCCACTCTCTCACTTTGTCCCAGCTTACCCTTCCCCCTCCCCGTATGCTCAAGTCCATTCTCTAGTAAGCCTGCGTCTTTATTCCCGTCTTGCCCCTAGGTTCTTCATCTTTTTTTTTTTTTTTTTTTTAGATTCCATATATATGTGTTAGCATACGGTATTTGTTTTTCTCTTTCTGACTTACTTCACTCTGTATGACAGACTCTATGTCCATCCACCTCAATACAAATAACTGAGTTTCATTTCTTTTTATGGCTGAGTAATATTCCATTGTATATATGTGCCACATCTTCTTTATACATTCATCTGTCGATGGACACTTAGGTTGCTTCCATGTCCTGGCTATTGTAAATAGAGCTGCAATGAACATTGTGGTACATGACTCTTTTTGAATTATGGTTTTCTCAGGGTATATGCCCAGTAGTGGGATTGCTGGGTCGTATGGTAGTTCTACTTTTAGATTTTTAAGGAACCTCCATACTGTTCTCCATAGTGGCTGTATCAATTTACATTCCCACCAACAGGGCAAGAGTGTTCCCTTACCTCCACACCCTCTCCAGCATTTATTGTTTCTAGATTTTTTGATGATGGCCATTCTGACTGGTGTGAGATGATATCTCATTGTAGTTTTGATTTGCATTTCTCTAATGATTAATGATGTTGAGCATTCTTTCATGTGTCTGTTGGCAATCTGTATATCTTCTTTGGAGAAATGTCTATTTAGGTCTTCTGCCCATTTTTCAATTGGGTTGTTTGTTTTTTTAATGTTGAGCTGCATGAGCTGCTTGTAAATTTTGGAGATTAATCCTCTGTCAGTTGCTTCATTTGCAAATATATTCTCCCATTCTGAGGGTTGTCTTTTCATCTTGTTTATGTTTTCCTTTGCTGTGCAAAAGCTTTTAAGTTTCATTAGGTCCCATTTGTTTATTTTTGTTTTTATTTCCATTTCTCTAGGAGCTGGGTCAAAAAGGATCTTGCTGTGATTTATGTCATAGAGTGTTCTGCCTATGTTTTCCTCTCAGAGTTTGATGGTGTCTGGCCTTACATTTAGGTCTTTAGTCCATTTTGAGTATATTTTCGTGTATGGTGTTAGGGAGTGTTCTAATTTCATTCCTTTTACATGTAGCTGTCCAGTTTTCCCAGCACCACTTATTGACGAGGCTGTCTTTTCTCCACTGTATATTCTTGCCTCCTTTATCAAAGATAAGGTGACCATATGTGCGTGGGTTTATCTCTGGGCTTTCTATCCTGTTCCATTGATCTATATTTCTGTTTTTGTGCCAGTACCATACTGTCTTGATTACTGTAGCTTTGTAATATAGTCTGAAGTCTGGGAGCCTGATTCCTCCACCTCTGTTTTTCTTTCTCAAGATTGCTTTGGCTATTCGGGGTCTTTTGTGTTTCCACACAAATTGTGAAATGTTTTGTTCTAGTTCTGTGAAAAATGCCAGTGGTAGTTTGATAGGGATTGCATTGAATCTGTAGATTGCTTTGGGTAGTAGAGTCATTTTCACAATGTTGAATCTTTCAATCAAAAAACATGGTATATCTCTCCATGTATTTGTATTATCTTTAATTACTTTCATCAGCATCTTATAATTTTCCACATACAGGTCTTTTGTCTCCTTAGGTAGCTTTATTCCTAGGTATTTTATTCTTTTTGTTGCAATGGTAAATAGGAGTTTTTTTTTTTTAATATCCCTTTCAGATTTTTCATCATTAGTGTATAGGAATGCAAGAGATTTCTGTGCATTCATTTTGTATCCTGCTACTTTACCAAATTCATTGATTACCTCTAGTAGTTTTCTGGTAGCATCTTTAGGATTCTCTGTGTATAGTGTCATGTCATCTGCAAACAGTGACAGCTTTACTTCTTCTTTTCTGATTTGGATTTCTTTTTCTTCTCAGATTGCTGTGGCTAAAACTTCCAAAACTATGTTGAATAATAGTGGTGAGAGTGGGCAACCTTGTCTTGTTCCAGATCTTAGTGGAAATGGTTTCAGTTTTTCACCATTGAGGACGATGTTGGCTGTGGGTTTGTCATATATGGCCTTTATTATATTGAGGAAAGTTCCCTCTATGCCTACTTTTTGGAGGCTTTTTATCATAAATGGGTGTTGAATTTTGTTGAAAGCTTTCTCTGCATCTATTGAGATGATCATATGGTTTTTCTCCTTCAATTTGTTAATATGATATGGTGTATCACGTTGATTTGTGTATATTGAAAAATCCTTGCATTCCTGGGGTAAACCCCAATTGATCATAGTGTATGATCCATTTAATGTGCTGTTTGATTCTGTTTTCTAGTATTTTGTTGAGGAATTTTGCATGTATGTTCATCAGTGATATTGGCCTGTAGTTTTCTTTCTTTGTGACATCTTTGTCTGGTTTTGGTATCAGGGTGATGGTGGTATTTGATCCCGTACTTTTACTGTATGTTTGCCTTTACTAGTGAGTTTTTCCTTTCATAATTTCCTATTTCCAGTTGTGGTTTTTTCTTTTTTGTTTAGAGAAGTCCTTTAACCTTTCTTACAAGGCCAGTTTATTGGTGGTTAACTCTTTTAGCTTTTGTGTGTCTATAAAACTTTATCTTTTCCTCAATACTGAGAGATAACCTTGCTGGGTAGAATATCCTTAGTTGTAAATTTTCTCCTTTCATCACTTTGAATGTATCATGACACTCCCTTCTGGCCTGCAGAGTTTGTGCTGAAAAGTCAGTGGTGGGTATGGGAGTGCCTTTGTATGTAACTAGTTGCTTTTCTCTTTCTTCTTTTAAGAAAATCTTTTTATCTTTAAATTTGCCATTTTAATTATAATGTGTCTTGGTTTGTACCTTTTTGGGTCTATCTTGTTTGGGAATTTCTCTGCTTCCTAAACATGAATGTCTGCTTTCTTTCCCAGGTTAAGGAAGTTTTCAGCTATCATTTCATCAAATAAGTTTTCTGCCACTTTCTCTTTCTCCTCTCCTTCTGGGATCCCTATAATGCAAATGTTAGTAAGCTTGACATTGTCTTGGACATATCTTCTGTTTTTATAGTTTTTTTTCTCTTTACCTTGGTAATTTCCACTACTCTATCTTCCAGATCACTGATGTTTTCCTCTGCATCATCTGATCTACCCTTGATTCCTTCTAGTGTATTTTTATTTCAGTTATTGTAATCTTCAGGTCTGTTTGGTTCTTTATATTTTCTAACTCTTTGTTAAACTTCTCACTGTTTTCATCCATTTTTATCCTGAGTTCATTGAGCATCTTTATGATCATTACCTTGAACTCTATCAGGTAGACTGCTTATCTCCACTTCATAAAGTTCTTATTCTGAGGTTTTTGTCTTGTTTTTTCTTTTGGAAAATAGTCCTCTGTCTCTTCATTTTGCTTAATTCTCTGTCTCCTCATTTTGCTTAATTCTCTGTTTTTATTTCTATGTATTAGGTAGGTCAGTTACATTTCCTGAATTTGGAGAAGTGGCCCTGTGTAAGAGATATCCTATGGGACTCAGCAGCACATTTTCCTCCAGTTAACAGTGGTATATGCTCTAGGGGTGCCTTCTATGTGGACTGCGTTGGCCGTTCTTCTGCAGGAGGGCTGACTACTGTAGGCATGGTGGTAGGCAGGGTAGGCCCCTTGCCTGGTTGGCTGCCATGCTTTGTCTCATGTGGAGGCTGCCAGCCCACTGATGGGTGGGGTCAACTCCTGGCATGACTGGCTCTGTGGCTTGGGGTGACCAGGGTTGTTGCTGGCCCACTGGTATGTGGGGCTTGGTCCCAGCACAGCTGGAGTGTCTGAAGCTGGTGCTGGCCTACTAGTGGGTGGGAACAAGTCCTAGTGTGGTTGGCTGCCTGGCCCTTGGGGCCCATGGCTGGTGCTAGCCTGCTGGTGGGTGGAGATGGGCCACAGTACAGCTTGTTTTGGGGGCCAGGGACACCTGGGGCTATTGCCAGCCCACTGGTTGGTGGGGCCAGGTCCCAGGGTGGCAGGCTGTAAGGTCTAGGGGTGCTGGACAGAGGCCAGTCAGTCCTGTGGATGAAGCTGGCCCAATAGTGGGCAGGTAAGCCCCCAGTAGTAATAGGCTAGGAGGGAGACTCAAAAATGGTGATGCTAGAACCAGTGTCTCTGTGGTAAAATGACTTCCCAAAATGGCTGCCACCACCATCTATGTCCCCAGGGGGAGTCCAAGTTGCCTTCTGCCCCTCTGGGAGGTTCTCCAAGTGGGTCTGACCCAGGCTCCTTTCAAATTCTTGCCTCTGTGCCAGGACTTGGAGTCTGTGAGATTTTGTCTGTGCCCTTTAAAAATGTAGTATTTGTTTCTTACAGCTATCCAGTTCTCCCATATGCAAGCCCCATTGGCTTTCAAAACTAGATGTTTTAGGGGCTCATCTTGCCAGTGCAGGAACCCCAGGCTGAGGAGCCTGATACAAGGCTTGGACCCTTCACTCCTTGGGAATACCTCTGCAATTGTGATTATACTCCCCTTTTTGTGGGCCATCCACCTGGGATCAGGCATCTTGACTATACTGTATCCCTGCCCTTCCACTCATCTTGCTGTGGTTTCCTTTTTATATCTTTAGTTGTGGAAAATCTTTCCTGCTAGTCTCCAGGTCTGTCTCATAGATGGTTATTCTGTAAACAGTTGTGATTCTGGTGTGCCCACTGGAGGAGGTGAGCTCAGGGTCTTCCTACTCTCCCATCTTGGGCACACCTTCTCTATCAGTAATTACATTAAATGTGAATGGATTAAATTCTCAAACACACACACACAGACTGGCTGAGTGCATTGAAAAAGCAAGATCCAACTAAATGCTGCCTATAAGAGACTCACTTTAGCTTTAAGAACACACATAGTCTGAAAGTAAAAGGATGGAAAAAGATATTTTATGTAACTGGTAACCAAAGAGAGTAGAGATGGCTCTATTTATATCAGAAAAATTAGACTTTTAGTAAAAATTAGTCAAACGAAAAAAAGGTGGTCACTACATAATGATAAGGGATCAATTAAAGGGATATAACAATTATAAATATATACACCCAAAATTGTATTACACAAATATATAAAGCAAATACTATCACGACTGAAGGAGAAATATACAGCAATACAATAATAGTAGAGATCTTAAATACCTCACTTTTAAAAATAGATTGATCATCCAGATGGAAAATCAATAAGAAAACTGGATTTTAATAATATGATAGACCAGATGGATCTAACAGACATTAACAGAACATTCCACTCAACAGCAACAAAATAAATATTCTTTTAAAGTACATGTGGAAATTTCCCATGATAGATCAATTATATGTTGGGCCACAAAACAAGGCTCAACAAATTCAAGAAGATAGAAATTATATCATGTAGCTTTCCTGACAACAGTGGAATAAAACTAGAAATAAGTAACAGGAAAAAAACTATAAAATCCACAAATATGTGGAAATTAAATACACATTCCAGAACAACCAATGGATCAAAGAAGAAACCAAAAGGGAAATTGAAAAGTACTTGAGACAACCAAAAATGAAAACTAAACGTACCCAAAGTCTTGGGATGCAGCAAAAGCAGTTCTAAGATGGAAGTTTTTAGTGCCAACTATTTATATTAAGAAAAAAGACGGATCTCAAATCAATAACCTACTTTATGGCTCATGGAACTGGGAAAAGAACAAACTAAGCCCAAAGTTATCAGAAAGAAGGAAATAATAATGATTACAGCAGAAATAAAAAGAGACTAGCAAGACAATAGAAAAGGTCAACAAAACTGAGTTGATTTTTTAAAAACATAAGCAAAATAACAAAGCTTTAGCTAAACTTAACCAAGGGAAAAAAAGAAAGACATATTACACCGTACACAAAATCAACTCAAAACTGATTAATGACTTAAATGTAAGACCTGAAACCATAAAACTCTTAGAAGAAAACATAGTGGAAAGCTATGTGAAATTAGTCCTGCAATGGTTTTTTTGAATTTGACTCTAAAAGCACAGGCAACTAATGCAAAATTAAACGTGTGACTACATCAAACTAAAGAGCTTCTGCATAGCAAAGGAAACAATCAACCAAGTTAAAAGGCAATCTCTAGAATGGGAGAAAATATTTGAAAACCATACAACTGATAAGTAGTTAATATCCAAAATATATAAAAAACTCATACAACTCAATATCAAAAAACAAACAAGACAATCAAAAAAATGGGCAGAAGACCTAAATAGACATTTTTCCAAAAAAGACATATGGATGACCAAAAGGCACATGAAAAGATGCTCAACATCACTAATTATCAGAGAAAGGCAAATCAAAAGAAAAATGGTACAGCTGGACCTATTTGCAGGGCAAGAAGAAAGATGCAGACGTAAAGAATGGACATGTGGACATGGTGGGGAAGGAGGGTGGGATGAATTGGGAGATTGGGATGACATATATACACTATCATGTGTAAAATAGATAGCTAGTGGAAACCTGCGTTATATGTATAATGGAATGTTACTCATAAAAAAAGAATGAAATATTGCCATTTGCAGCAACATGGGTGGACCTAGAGATACTAAGTGAAGTAAGTCAGAAAGAGAAAGACAAATAACATATGATATCAGTTATACGTGGAATCTAAAACATGATACAAATGAACTTATTTGCAAAACAGAAACAGACTCACAGACATAGAAAACAAACATGGTTACCAAGGAGAAAGGGGGTGGGGGAGGGATAAATTAGGAATTTGGGATTAGCCGATATACTCTACTATGTATAAAATAGATAAAGAACAAAGCCCTACTGTATAGCACAGGGAACTCTACTCAATATCCTGAAATAAACTATAATGGAGAAGAATATGAAGAAGAATATATATATGTATAACTGAATCACTTCACTATACACCAGAAACTAACACAACATTGTAAATCAACTATACCTCAACAAAAAAAATTTTAAAGGGCAACAATATGAGGTGGTGGCTGTGTTAATTAAGTTGATTATGTATACATATATCAAATCATTATGTTATCTTAAATATATATACAATTTTTATTTGTAAAAAAGTAAATAAATATTTCTCTTGAGGAAAAAAAGGAATGAATATATATGGCTTAGGGAAGGTAGAAGAACTGTTTGGGTGTTGCTTACAGAGAAGCATAAGTCTGGTTTGCAAGAAGAACCTTCTCAGCAAAAGGGGACATGTATAAAAAAGGGCAGGAAATATATTAATTCCCAAGAACACAAGTTGCTTGTGAGGTCCATGGTGGGCATTGAAAGGGACACTACTGAGGTGAGCAGGGGATTATCATAAAGGGAGTTTAGAATTGATTCCTGTAATCACTGTACAGTTTTTGAAGGGTTTGGAAGGAAAAACAAAAATGTCAGATTTGGGTTTTAGAAATGATCCCCTGGCAACTGTATGGAAAGATTGGAGTGAGTCAAAGGCATAAAGAGAGACAAAGAGGTCAATATGATGCAAATGTTATAGTATGTGTGCATTAATCTGATAGGGTTGCCATAATAAAGTACCACAGACTGGGTGGTTTAAACAGCAGAACTTAATTTTCTCACAATTCTGGAAACTGAAAGTCAAGGTGCTGGTGAGATTGATTTCTTCTGAGGTCTCTCTCCTTGATTTGTAGATGTCCATCTCCTCTGTGTCTTCTCATGGATTTCCTTCTGTGGTGTGTCTGTTTCCTAATCTCTTCTTATAAAAATGTCAGTCATTTGGATTAGGACTCACCCTAATGATCTCATTTTAACTTAATTACTTCTTTAAATTACCTGTTTATCCTATCTCCAAATGCAGTCCCATTCTGAGGTACTGGGGATTAGGACTTCAACATATGAATTTTGAGGGGGCACAATTCAGCCCATAACAATGGTCAAGGAAAGATGATGGCTGAATTAGAATAGTAGAGGTAGGGATGGAGAATAGGTGCTATGGAGGCAGACTTGGAAGCTCTTTGTGGCTGACATGATGAGTGGGGGCAGGGAGCAGTGAGGAAGAAGAAGGTATCTAGGATGTATTTTAGGATTATGGTTTGAGTACTTATGTTGAGAGCACTCTCCTGTTTCTCAGTCTCTTTTCATTCTTCATGCCTTTGCTATCTAAGATGGCATCTTCTGAAGTCATAGCTAAAGAATGGATTTTCACCATAATTTAAAGAGTGAAAAAGGCTTTAAGAGTTGAAAGGCATATGGATTTTATAATCTAATACTTCCATTTTGGGGATGGACAAAGTGAGTAGTAAGGTGACTTAGTCCCATCCTATTAACATATCTGTATTTCCCCTGCATCCTTTTCACTTCTTTGGGACTGTGGACATGGAGTCATGTTTATGAAACTCTCTAAGACTCCTGGGTCTACTTGTGGGCATAATTTCTCTAGTCAAAAAATACATTAAAACACTTAGTTCAAAAACATGTAGGCTTGTAGGTATTATCTGCAGCCATTGGTGTAGTCTGGGTTGGAATTGAAGTGTTAATTAGAATCACTGTGCCTAGGTAATCTGAGATCCAGTCTCTAAGCCACTCCCCAGATATCCCAAGGACATCTTTTAAGGTTTGGGATATGAATGTTACGTCATATTATTACAGTGGGAAACAACTAGAGAACTGAAGTGAAAGTACTTTGAGAAACGAGTTGAAGGGTTAGAAACTGCCATTATTTGATGATTTATGTACCTTGTCTTCAGTGTACATTCTCCAGTTATTATGTCAACAGAGTTTAGGGATAATTTTCAACTTTAGACCTGACTGGCATTGGCCTCTAAACTAAGACTGTCTGCTAAATGGGAACAACTTTCTCCTTAACTGCAACTGGGGATAATTTCTATTTGTGCCTGGATATACCATTTAGTGCTGGGTTTGTTACACATTTTAACCACAAGGAGGCTCACAAAATTTTCCCTTTCACTACACCTTCCACATTAAGGAAGTAGATCCTGGGTGGGAAGAGTAAAGGGAAGCTTTTATTACTGCAGCAATCATTTTTCCACCTTAAAGAAGAATAATGTCTGTGTTCAGGCATCATGGGTTCAAAGTCTTGCTACTGAGCTAGATATTTGTACCACTTGGGGCAAGTCACTTAAACTCTCTGTGACTTAGTTTCCTCTTCTGCCCAAAGGACACAATACTATTTCCTACCTCATGGAGTTATTGTTAGGGCAAAATGAAGTTATATATGTAAAGTGCTTAAGACAAGGCCTTGCACACAGTAAGTTCTCAGTAAAATTTGAGGGTTTTTTTGTTGTTTAGTTAGTTAGTTTTCTTGTTTTACTATTTTCCCCTTCCACTTGTTTGGGACAGGTAATTGTTGTCTCCTGGTCAGAAGGCATGCCAATCTTTTAACAGCCAAGTGTGATTAAGGGGTTGGGGTAAGGGGCAAATTCCAAGAGTGAGACAATAAGGCAGAGCCTTGGGGTAAACCTTGAGCCAAAGAGGCAAAAAAAGACTTCTGGATCACACTGGCCTGTCTCAACAATCCAGGATGAGACATTAGATAAGAATGTGTGACCACAGTGGAATTTGCATTAGCCTGGAAAACTTCCACATTCAGAGACCTATAGCATCTAGTCAGAGGCTTAGGAATTCAGGATTCAGATTCTATAAAACTGGTTTACCAGGAGAACTGATATCCCAGTCATACCCTGGGACAACCTAGGGATGTTAAGCTATAGAGGACTGGAGAGACAAGAAAGAATGATAGCTGGAATGAGCATATATTTTTAATGGATCATGTAAGGACCCAGTATCCTTAGATACTAAAGATCTAAGGACCATGCAGGTGACCTGGATAGCCATCTTACTGACTCATTACAATAACTGCCAAAATTCTCTTGTCAGAAGTCTTAAGTTGATACTTAGCTGTACCTGCCATAGCCCTATAGGTCATCTCTTCTTTCTTGGCAGGTTCTGATGGTTTATGCTTTGCAGGGATGCAGCAAACCTTTCTTAACCCACATTTTTCTTTCTTCTTCTCATTTTCTTTGCAATGTTTCCTGCATCTTCCAGTTCCATAACCACACTTTCTGGCCCATCCATCTATCAAAATAAACAAATACATGAAAAAGTGAAGACAATTATACTAAAGACATTGGTAATTGTAGTAATAATGGTTGGAACAAACTACTGAAATGTAATGGCATTCTTGGGAGTATCAAATAAAGCTGTGCATGTAGAATGCTTACTTCTGGTCTTGATATGTATTAGATATGAGTAGTTATTGCCCTTCCTCCAACCAGATCTAATTGGACTTTATTTTTATGCTTAGGATATTTCCATCTCCGTCATTTTTCAGTCTCACCAACACTGGTTCCTCCTTGTTCCCAAATCTAGATGCTTGCCAAGGAATGAGACTATGCCTTCAATTACCTGCTTTTTCCCTCTGCATTCATTATTCACTCAACAGTGATTTTTTTGAGCACCTACCATGTGCCAGGCACTGTTCTAGGTGCATGCCCCAGATGATGTCTGGAGCAGTATTTTGAACACTGAATGATCAATTTGTATTGCTGACCAGCAGGCAGATGTTCTAAGCTCTACATAGGTCAATAGAACACAGAGTATAGACCCAGCTTCCTCAGCACATTAAGTTCAGTTGAGAGACCATAATATCTTGGTTTAAATTATGATTACCTTTACTTGTTTTTTCCTCCAAATTCCCCTCCTAGGAGATAACTCCCAATTTTTTCTTTCTCACTAGGACATCTGGACTGGAAAAAAATCAGAGTCAGGATGACTGCACTCCCTCATCTATACCAATTGCCCTCACTGTAGTTTAAGGCAGGCTGAAGCCAACTCAGGGTTAGCCAATGATTATCTTCTTTTGCTTCTAGAACAACTGAGCAATTAACAAATGCTTTCAGTTTGAAAAGCTGATCCAAGAAAGGATGCAACTTCCAACAGCAATGACCCAAAGGGAAATCATGGAATTAGAAATCATAAACTTTAGAACCCCTGGGAAGCCCCAAGTAGAAAACATTTTTGTTAGAAAGTTATTCACCACTTGGCCATGAAGTCTGTTGTATTGTTAGAGTGCTTTGGCCACGTTCAATCTGGAATCCAGAATCTTCTGTCATAGCCCAAGCTCCATACCTTGAGCCTGTTTTACAAACCTGTAGATAACCAACATCAACCTACAAAATTTTCACTCTACATACTAAGACAAGAGCAACATGCCTCCTCTGACTGATTTAAAGGAGGATTCAAAGCCAAACAACAATGGAGAGGCAAAGTAATGGGACTGGCTAGTGCAAGATGTGGTACAGAAGTGGTATCAGTTGGAAGTGATAGATGCCTGGGATGAGAATATGTTGACATTTGGGACAAGGATATTAAGGACATTAGGAATTTGGGGGTTGCTTCTGCATATGGAAGGGGATTCATTCAAGAAACACTGGAGATATTCAAGATGGCAGAG
Organism: Eubalaena glacialis; assembly: GCF_028564815.1. Taxonomy (NCBI): domain Eukaryota; kingdom Metazoa; phylum Chordata; class Mammalia; order Artiodactyla; family Balaenidae; genus Eubalaena; species Eubalaena glacialis. Next base: position 28,140,142 of record NC_083728.1, read on the forward strand.
GAGTAGGTGGACGTGGAGTTCATCTCTCTCCATGGATACATCAGGAATACATCTCTAGATGCAACAATTCTCACAGAATGCCGGCTGAAAACTAGCAGAAGAACTTGGACACCAGAAAGGACTATAAAGATCCCTTCATAACTAGTATCAAGAGATCAACTTTCAAGTGCTCAGATTCTTTATTTTGCCTGATAAACCTGCTGTAGAAGATCATTTTTGAAGGACCTTCAAATGGCAGAGGAGTAAGACATGGAGATCACCTTCCTTCCCACAAATACATCAAAAATACATCTACATGTGGAACAACTCCTACAGAACACCTACTGAACGCTGGCAGAAGACCTCAGACTTCCCAAAAGGCAAGAAACTCCCCCACGTACCTGGGTAGGGCAAAAGAAAAAAGAAAAAACAGAGACAAAAGAATAAGGATGAGACCTACACATCTGGGAGGGAGCTGTGAAGGAGGAAAAGTTTCCACACACTAGGAAGCCCCTTCACTGGTGGAAACAGGGAGTGGGTGGGGAGGGGAAGATTCGGAGCCATGGAGGAGAGTGCAGCAACAGGGGTGCAGAAGGAAAAGAGGAGAGATACTTACACAGAGGATCAGTGCCGACCAGCATCACCAGCCTGAGAGGCTTGTTTGCTCACCCGCCGGGGCAGGTGGGGTCTGGGAGCTGAGGATCGGGCTTCAGAGTTCAGATCCCAGGGAGAGGACTTTGTGAACACAGCCTGTAGGGGGCTAGTGCACCAAAGCTAACTGGGAGGGAGTCCGGGAAAAAGTCTGGAACTGCCTAAGAGTCAAGAGACCATTGTTTCGGGGTGGGCGAGGAGAGGGGATTCAGAACACCGCCTAAACAAGCTTTAGAACACCACCTAAATGAGCTTCAAAGATGAACGTGGGCCGTGGCTATCAGCGTGGATAACAGAGACTGGCATGAAATGCTAAGGTTGCTGCTTCAGCCACCAAAAAGCCTGTGTGCAAGCACAGGTCACTATCCACAACCCTCCCAGGAGCCTGTGCAGCCCACCACTGCCAGGGTCCCATGATCAAGAGACAACTTCCCCAGGAGAACACACTGCATGCTTCAGGCTATTGCAACATCACATCAGCCTCTGGCGCAGCAGGCTCTCTCCATGTTCCATACCCCTCCCTCCCCCTAGCCTGAGTGAGCCAGAACCCCCTACTCAGCCGCTCCTTTAACTCCCTCCTGTCTGGACAAAGAACAGATGCCAGAGGGAGACCTACATGCAGAGGCAGGGCCAAATCCAAAGCTGAACCCAGGAGCTGTGCGAACAAAGAAAAGAAAGGGAAGTTTCTCCATGCAGGCTCAGGAGCAGTGGATTAAATCTCCACAATCAACTTGCTGTACCCTGCATCTGTGGAATACCTGAATAGGCAACAAATAATCCCAAAATTGAGGCGGTGGACTTTGGGAGCAACTGTAGACTTGGGGTTTGCTGTATATGACTAACCAGTTTCTGATTTTTATGTTTATCTTAGTATAGTTTTGAGCACTTGTTATCATTGGTGGATTTGTTTATTGGTTTGGTTGCTCTCTTTTTCTTTTATTACTTTTTAAATTTTTTTATTTTAATAATTAAAAATTTTTTTCATTTTAATAACTTAATTTTATTGTATTTTCTTTCTTTCTTTCTCTTCTCACTTTTCTTCTGAGCCATGTGTCTGACAGGGTCTTAGTGCTCCGGCTGGGTGTCAGGCCTGAGCCTCTGAGGTGGGAGAGCTGAATTCAGGACATTGGTCCACCAGAGACAACCCGGTCCCATGTAATATCAATTGGTGAAAGCTCTCCCAGAGATCTCTGTCTCAACGTTAAGACCCAGCTTCATTAAACATCCAGCAAGATCCAGTGCTGGACACCACATGCCAAACAACTAGCAAGACAGGAATACAACCCCACCCATTAGCAGAGGGGCTGCCTAAGATAATAATAAGTTCACAGACACCCCAAAGCACACCACCGGATGCGGTCCTGCCCACCAGAAAGACAAGATCCAGCCTCATCCACCAGAACACAGGCACCAGTCCTCTCCACCAGGAAGCCTATACAACCCACTGAACCAACCTTACCAACTGGGGGCAGACACCAAAAACAATGGGAACTACGAACCTGCAGACTGCAAAATGGAGACCCCAAAACAGAGTAAGTGAAGCAAAATGAGAAAACAGAGAAATACACAGCAGAAGAAGGAGCAAAGTAAAAACCCACCAGACCAAACAAAGGAAGAGGAAATAGGGAAGTTTGTAGCAATACAATCCTATCTCAAGAGACAAGAAAAATCTCAAATAAACAACTTAATCTTACACCTAAAGCAATTAGAGAAAGAGAAAAAACAACAACAACAAAGTTAGCAGAAGAAAAGAAATCATAAAGATCAGATAAGAAATAAATGAAAAAGAAATGAAGAAAAAAATAGCAAAGATCAACAAATCTAAAAGCTGGTTCTTTGAGAAGATAAACAAAATTGAAAAATCATTAGCTAGACACATCAAGAAAAGAAGGGAGAGGACTCAAATCAATAGAATTAGAAATGAAAAATGAGAAGTAACAACTGACACTGCAGGAATACAAAGGTCCATGAGAGATTATTACAAGCAACTATATGCCAATAAAATGAACACCTGGAAGAAATGGACAAATTCTTAGAAAAGCACAACCTTCTGGGACTGAATCAGGAAGAAATACATAATATAAACTGACAAATCACTAGCACTGAAATTGAAACTGTGATTAAAAATCTTCCAACAAACAAAAGCCCAGGACCAGATGGCTTCACAGGCGAATTCTATCAAATATTTAGAGAAGAGCTAACACCTATTCTTCTCAAACTCTTCCAAAATATAGCAGAGGGAGGAACTCTCCCAAACTCATTCTATGAGGCCACCATCACCCTGATACCAAAACAGGACAAACATGTCACAAAAAGAAAACTACAGGCCAATATCTCTGATGAACATAGATGCAAAAATCCTCACCAAAATACTAGCAAACAGAATCCAACAGCACATTAAAAGGATCATACACCATGATCAAGTGGGGTTTATTCCAGGAGTGCAAGGATTCTTCAATATACGCAAATCAATCAATGTGATACACCATATTAACAAATTGAAGGAGAAAAACCATATGATCATCTCAATAGATGCAGAAAAAGCTTTCAACAAAATTCAACACTGATTTATGATAAAAACCCTCCAGAAACTAAGCATAGAGGGAACTTACCTCAACATAATGAAGGCCATATATGACAAATCCACAGCCAACATCATTCTCAATGGTGAAAAATTGAAACCATTTCCTCTAAGATCGGGAACAGGACAAGGTTGTCCACTCGCACCACTATTATTCAACATAGTTTTAGAAGTTTTAGCCTCAGTAATCAGAGAAGAAAAAGAAATAAAAGGAATCCAAATCAGAAAAGAAGTAAAGCTGTCACTGTTTGCAGATGACATGATACTATACATAGAGAATCCTAAAGATGCTACCAGAAAACTACTAGAGCAAATCAATGAATTTGGTAAAGTAGCAGGATACAAAATTAATGCACAGGGGACTTCCCTGGTGGCGCAGTGGTTGGGAATCCACCTGCCAATGCAGGGGACACGGGTTCGATCCCTGGTCCGTGAAGATCCAACAGGCCGCAGAGCAAATAAGCCCGTGTGCCACAACTACTGAAGCCTGTGCACCACAACTACTGAAGCCTGCGCACCTAGAGCCCGTGCTCGCAACAAGAGAAGCCACTGCAATGAGAAGCCCCTGCACTGCAACTAAGCGGAACTAGAGAAAATCCAGCAATGAAGACTCAATGCAGCCAAAATTAATTAATTAATTAAAGTAAAAAAAAAAAAACCATTCAATAAAAAAAATTAACTCACAGAAATCTCTTGCATCCCTATACACTAATGATGAAAAATCTGAAACAGAAATTAAGGAAACACTCCCATTTACCATTGCAACAAAAAGAATAAAATACCTAGGAATAAAACTATCTAAGGAGACAAAAGAGCTGTATGTAGAAAACTATAAGACACTGATGAAAGAAATTAAAGATGATACAAAACAGATGGAGAGATATACCATGTTTTTGGATTGGAAGAATCAACGTTGTGAAAATGACTCTACTACCTAAAGCAATCTACAGATTCAATGCAATCCCTGTCAAACTACCAATGGCATTTTTCACAGAACTAGAACAAAAAATTTCACAATTTGCATGGAAACACAAAAGACCCCGAATAGCCAAAGCAATCTTGAGAAAGAAAAATGGAGCTAGAGGAATCAGGCAACTGGACCTCAGACTATACTACAAAGCTACAGTAATCAAGACAGCATGGTACTGGCACAAAAACAGAAATATAGATCAATGGAACAGGATAGAAAGCTCAGAGATAAACCCATGCACATATGGTCACCTTATCTTTGATAAAGGAGGCAAGCATATACAATGGAGAAAAGACAGCTTCGTCAATAAGTGGTGCTTGGAAAACTGGACAGCTACAGGTAAAAGAATGAAATTAGAACACTTCCTAACCCTGTACACAAAAATAAACTCAAAATGGATTAAAGACCTAAATGCAAGGCCAGACACTATCAAACTCTTAGAGGAAAACAGTGGTAGAACACCCTATGACATAAATCACAGCAAGAGCCTTTTTGACCCACATCCTAGAGAAATGGAAATAAAAACAAAAATAAACAAATGGGACCTACTGAAACTTAAAAGCTTTTGCACAGCAAAGGAAAACATAAACAAGATGAAAAGACATCATGAGAATTGGAGAAAATATTTCCAAATGAAGCAACTGACAAAGGATTAATCTGCAAATTATACAAGCAGCGCATGCAGCTCAATACCAAAAAACCAACAACCCAATCGAAAAATGGACAGAAGACCATCATGGTCGAGGTGACAGTCTGCCTTTACGATGGGGCGTATTCATTATAAGGCTTTTCACCAGATCTGCACCATCCCTCTGAGCTGTCCTCATTCCCATACATGTTTAGTTTTCCAATGATTCTATGAGTTGAACCCCATTGTTACTCCTTTTTCCCTCCTCTCCATGATCTCATTACCTGGGGAAGCCTGAGTGAGGACCACAAGGACAGCTAAGGCCAGGAACAAGAGTTTAATATATCCTGAGAGGGGTGAGGAACCATCCAGCAGCATACTGATTGTGCTAGGGAGGGTAGGTTTTCACTCTGTGCTTTATTGACTTGGGTAGGGCTGAGTCACGGACAATAAATCAGAGAAGGACAGAATGTTCCATCACCCAGGACATCAACCTATAGGTCAGCAATGTAAATTGATCATCCAGTGTTCAGAGTCCTTCTCTTGACATCATCTGGGAAGGTGGAAGGCATTAGCAGAGGACATACAAGTCCTACAAGTCTGTGGCATTGTGAAGAGAATGGACACACTTTCCAAGAAGCCTTTCCCACTCCTCTCCTTGGGTAGTTGAGCCCCCTCCCTTATATTCTCACAGCCTCTCTGCTTCCTTTTTTCTGTCATAATGTTTATCATGATAAGTTGGAACTAAGTATTTTTCTAATTTATCTCCTCTATTGGATGACACTGGCAACTTTTACAGACCACGAGACCTCTGAAAGTAGGGACTGGCTGTGATTTCTTTACGTCCAGACTGTGCAGTGAACACTTGTTGAAAACAATGAATGAATAAATGCATTATGGTATTCACTTATAGCCACATAGATCTTAGAATTGGCATTTCTCAGCTAAGAAAATGCAGGCCCACAGAGTGGAAGAGAATTGTCTACAGTTACACTATGGGCAAGAAAGAAAAGACTGAGAGCTCTCATAACCCAACTCGTAGTCCAGCTCTTTTTAACTCTGCATTTTTCTCCTTATTACCTACTCCAAATCCTTGATATTAGCACTTTGGGACCTTTCTTGGACTCTGGCTCCGAAGAAGAGAGCAACAAAGATGGTAGAGAAGGGGGCACTGCCTTGGCTCCATCAGGAAGTCTGTCTGTGAGTCCACTGGATTTTCTTTTTTGAGTCCTTGGTATGTCTTATGGTTATTTTACATCTTTTAATAGGTCCAGTGTTCTTCTATTATACTCTCTTCTTTGTGAAGTTAGCAGGTATTAGGGACAGCCTGATGGGGTTCATGAAGTCTTTTCCCCTTGATATCCAGATAGCATGTTGTCCAGGAAAGCAGTGAGCATGGAGCCATCCACTGAATCTCCCTGTCTCTCAGTAACTATGATAAAAACTTTACATACTTGACCCCTTAGAATCCTCACAGGATCCCTGACAGGTAGATGCGATATGCTCAGGGTTACATAGTGTTTAGAGTGAAGTATGGATTTAGATCTGGTTTACCTGTCCCCAGAGCATATGTTCTTTCTATCATCCCAGAGGATCAATGCCTGAGTAATGAAGGAAGAAGAGGCCTGTTTAACCTGAAAAGCAGTAATGGGCTGAAGAGAGTTATAATTGTTATCTTCTGAAAAGGCATGTTCTGTGCAAGCCTAGAGGGCAGAACTAAAAGTTTTGGGTGGAAACTGTGGGGGAGCAGGTTTAAGCTAATTGGAAAGACCTCTGATGATTGAAGTCATCCAGAAACAATTGGGCAGTCTGGGAGAAGTGGTGGCTCCCAATGTCCAAATGCTGCAAACTGAGTCTGTATGACCACTTCTCTCAGATTCTGTAGGAAGCACTGCTGTGTTCGCTGGATATGGATCTATTTACTAGGCACAGTTCTAGGCACTGGGTCTAAAAGGAGAAGAGAGCAATGTCCTGCCACTCTGGTTAGGGAGACAGACAACAGACATATAATGCCAGATGGTGACAAGTACTATAAAGAAAAATAAAGCAGGATAAGGGATACAGAATAATATTATATATGGTGTGTGTGTGTATTTTGAACAGGTTGTCCAGGGAAGGACTCTCTGAGGAAGTGATATTGAGTAGAAAACTACATGTACTGAGGAAGTGAGCCACGTGGATATCTAGAATCTCCAGGCAGAGAGAACAGCAAGAGCAAAGGCTCTAAGGAAAGAAAGTGCTAGGTGTGTTAGGAAGAGCAAAAGTCAAGTGTACCTACAGTAGAATGAGTGAGAGGATGAATAAAAGAAGCTAAAAATCATACAGGCAGGCAGAACTATAGTATGTCAGATCTTGCAGCGCTCTATCAAGGACTTTGTAATTTATTTGATATATGATAGGGAATTGTGACTTACATTTTAAGAGATCATTTAAATCTGAAAGTTTGTTTTTGTCTTTTTGCCTGTAAGACTTCACTTTCTCCATCTGTTAAAGTAAAGTGTTTGGGCCAAACAAGTGTTTTCTGGAATGTGTCACTGCCCATGTCACTGGCAGTATGTGTTTTTCATAACTTTTATTTTAATGCTTATTTGAGAAAAAAAGTCGCTAGACCTTGATCTGGTGATTTTACAGATAACATCACTTAGGATGTGATCAAATACAGATTTAAGAAAACAGTCTGTTGGTTTCTATAAAAAATATTAAGTAAATAATTCTACAGCTTATAGATGATAATGCAAAAAAATTGTAAGATGGTATATAAATGGCTAAAGTTTGGGCTACAAAATTGAAAAAGACCATTCTTTGGAAGAGAAAACTGAAGGCCAGAGAGGTCAGTCAACTTTCTGAAGGCCACACAGCTGGTAAGCCATGGAGTCAGGAATGGGACTTTAGTCCACCTGACTCCAAAGCCATTGCTCCACAACAGAGAATATTGTCTCACCAAACACATAAATCTTCTGGCTGTAATTATGTCTTTATTTATTTATTTTATTAATTTTTTATTTTGGAATTATTATAGATTATCAGGAAGTTGCAAAGATAGTAACGAAATCCTGTGTACACTTTACCCAGTTTCCCCAAATATTACATTTTGAATAACTATAGTACAATGTCAAAACAAGGAAACTGACATTGGTACAGTATATATGTATATTTCAATGTCATTTTATCACAAGTGTTGATTAGTGTAAGCAATCAATATGCAAAACTATTCAATCACCACAAAGATTTTCTTTGTGCTGCCCCTTTATAGTAACACTCAACCACCTACTTCCTTAGCATCCCTAACCCCTGGCAACAAACTGTTTGTTCTCCATCTTTCTAATTTTGTCATTTTGAGGATGTTATATAAAAAGAATCATACAGAATATGACTTTTGAGATCACTGTGTATATCAATAGTTTGTTCCTTTTATTGCTGCATAGTATTCCATAGTATGGATGTGCTGCAGTTTATCTAACCATTAACATATTATAGAACATTTTGGTTGTTCCCAGATTTTGGTTATTACAAATAAAGCTGCTATGAACATTTGCATACAGGTTTGTTTGTGAACATATGTTTTCATTTCTCTGGACAAATGCCTAGGGGTTTGATTGATGGATTCCATGATATTTGTAAAGTTAGCTTTTAAAAAAACTGCCAAACTATTTTTCAGAGTGCCTGCACCACTTAACATTCTCACCAGCAATGTGTGAGAGATTCAGTTTCTCCTCATCACTGTGTGGTACTGTCATGGTTTTTAATTCTAGCTGTTGCAATAGATATGTAGTACTATCTCATCCTGATCTTAAATTGCATTTCCCTAATTGCTAGTGATGTTAAACATCTTTTCATGTACTTATTTGCCATCCACATATCATCTTTGGTGAAATGTCTTTTCATTTCCCCATTTTCTAAATGTTATAAACTCTATATATGAGTTCTTTGTCGGATTTTTTTTGTAAATAATATCTCTCAGTCTATGCTTTTTCTTTTAATCAATTTCATGTTTTTTTTATTCATTGCCTCACATAGTTATTTGTTTCTTTTTTGTGGTGAAAACAAGATCTACTCTTTTAGCAAATTTGAAGTATACAACATTGTTAACTATAGAAACATTATTGTACAATAGATCTTCAGCACTTATTCATCTTGCATAACTGAAACTTTGTACCACTGGCTGACATCTCCCCATTTCCCCCTCCACACAGACCCTGGTAACCACTATCTATTCTCACCTTCTATGAGTTTAACTATCGAGATTCCACATACAAATGTAGTCATGCAGTGTTTTTCTTTCTTCATCTGACTTATTTAAGTTAGCATAATGTTTTTCAGGTCCATATATGTTGTCACTAAAGGCAGATTTCTTTCTTTTTAAAATGCTGATTAATATGCCACTGTGTGTGTGTGTGTGTGTGAGTGTGTGTGTGTATACATACACATAGATGTCTTCTCTTTCCATTCACCTATCGACAGACAATTCGGTTGTTTCTATACTTTGACTATTGTGATAAATACTGCAATGAACATGAGAGTGCAAATATCTCTTCAAGATAGTGATTTTATTACATCCACAAGTGGGATTGCTGGATCATATGGTAGTTCTATTTTTAATTTTTTGAGGAAACTCCATACTGTTTTCCATAGTGGCTGTACAATATTTAATAATACTGTTTTCCATCCATGAACACAGAGTATCTTTCCATGTATTTGTGTCTTCAATTTCTTTCCACAGTGTTTTATAGGAAAAATATTCTCTGACATAAATCGTAGCAATGTTTTCTTAGGTCAGTCTCCCAAGGCAATAGAAATAAAAGAAAAAACAAACAAAGGGGACCTAATCAAACTTATAGGCTTTCACACAGCAAAGAAAACCACAAACAAAACAAAAAGACAATCTATGGACTGGGAGAAAATATTTGCAAATGATGCAACTGACAAGGGCTTAGTTTGCAAAATATACAAACAGCTCAAACAACTCAAAAAAAAAAAAAAAAAAACACCCAATCAAGAAGTGGGCAGAAGACCTAAGTAAACATTTCTCCAAAGAAGACATAAAGATGGCCAATAGGCACATGAAAAGATGGTCAACATCACTAATTATCAGAGAAATGCAAATCAAAACTACAATGAGGTTTCACTTAATACCCGTCAGAATGACCGTCATTAAAAAGTCCACAAACAATAAATGCTGGAGAGGATGTGGAGAAAAGGGAACACTTCTACACTGTTGGTGGGAATATAAATTTGTGCAACCACTATGGAGAACAGTATGGAGGTTCCTTAAAAAACTAAAAATAGAGTTACCATATGATCCAGCAATCCCACTCTTGGGCATATATCCAGAAAAGATGAAAACTCTAATTCAAAAAGATACATGCACACCAAAGTTCATGACAGAAATATGTACAATAGCCGAGACATGGAAGGAACCTAAATGTCCATCAACAGATGTATGGATAAAGAAATTGTGGTTCATATATACAATGAAATACTACTCAGCCATAAAAAAAGGAATGAAATAATGCCATTTGCAGCAACATGGGTGGACCTAGAGATTATTATACTAAGTGAAGTAAGTAAGACAGAGAAAGACAAAAATCATATTGATTTTGGATGCATGCAGCAGTGAGTAGTATCTGGAAGCGAGACCTTAGTTCCCTGATCAGGAGTCCTAATCACTAGACCACAGGGGCCAGCAGCTAGGGCCTAAATCCCCAGTCCTTGCCTACCTTGACAAGAAAAAATTCTGATGAGGAGGCAGAAGGTAAAGAGAAAAGTAAAATGTTTATTGGAAAAGGAGGGTAGATGTGGAAAGACGCACGGGTGAACTCTGCGAGAGAGGCTCGAGAGTCACGCCTTTGGGAAGTTTAAATCCTTTATGAGGAGGCAGTTTTCTGGGTCTTTGTCTTCCCTCTGGCCAATCATCTTGTTTTGCCCACCTGGCTAATTTGTCTCAGGACCCTCCCCTAGGTGCACACGCACCCCTCAGCCAAGATGGATTTCAATGCAAAGGCATCTGGCAGAAAAGAAGCAAGACTTATTATGGCCTGGCATCCCCTGACTTTTGACCTCCTAGGAGGCTTTCTGTGCATGTGTAGTGTCTCCCTTGCCCCAAGGAGGGGAAATATGTGATCTCTTGATCCTTTACTCAAGCAGTGTTTAGCCCCTCTTTGTTCCTGCCATGACAGTTATCTTAAGGTGTCCATAGGGATGAAACCTGGCTATTTACCCTGTTTCTGTTGTTACTTCCATTTCGGAGAGCAAACAGGAGGCTGATTGTAAATGCCTAACCTGGAACCCACCTATCTCTTGTCTCAGGCAATGCAAACAGGAGGCTAGTTTTAAGTGTCCATCCTGAAGCCCACATTTTTCCTGCCCCATGAAATGTAAAAAGGAGGCCAGTTGTACATGCCTAACCTGGAACCCATCTATCTCCTGCCTCAATATGATGTCACTTATATATGGAACCTAAAATATGATACAAATGAACTTATTTATAAAACAGAAACAGACACATAGAAAACAAACATACATAACTGAGTCATTTTGCTGTACAACAGAAAATAACACCACATTGTGAATCAACTAGTTCAATTTTTTAAAATGTCTTATAGTGTTCAGGGTACAGGTCTTTCACCTCTTTGGTTAAATTCATTCCTAAGTATTTTATTCTCTGTTATAATTGTATATGAGACAGTCACTCATGGCTCTGCCCAACCATAAACTAATTTCTATACTAAGTAGTTCTGCACACATTTATCATAAGGTAAAATGGTAGATCAAGGGGGAAACAAGTAATCAAATTATAATGTAAAAAAACATTTAAAATGCATATAATGGCTTTATATAGTAGATAAGTTTTCTTGAAGTCTATTCCTACCCCACACTGGCTTCTCCAAAAGTTACACATATTCACCCTGATACTATTCCTATATATGTTACATTAATGTTATACTAAATGTAAATGCTCAATCAGGATCATTTTTCTCTAAGATAGCCTAGGCAAAAGGCCATGGGTGTAAACTATGAAATAAATGACTAACAGCAGACTTGTGGTTGACCAAATCTACACATTTCAAAAATCATCAGAATTGTTCCATGACCAGCATCTGGCAAATAACCTCTGAACCCTTAAAATATCCCACCTGAGAAACTGTCTTTGCATACCTGACTTGGACCACGCCAGATATTTTATCCTAACCATGTGATATACAGTGAATACCTGGTTTATATGATTTTAGGCTAAGCTGTATCAGTTTGAACTCTAGAAGCAGGATTTGAAGACGGGTAGCTAATTTCATGCATGTGAAATGATTGTGAAATCATGCCTACATGATTGATCCCCAATAAAAACCCTAGACACCAAGGGTCCAGTGAGCTTCCTTGGCTGGCAGCACTGTGCATATGTTATCACACATCATGGCTGGGAGAATTAAGCTGGGTCCATGTGACCCAACTAGGAATCTTATACTTAGTTTCTTCTAGACTCCTTCTATGTCTTTTTCCTTTGCTGATTTCAGTCTGTATCCTTTAAAGGTAATAAATTGTACACATGAGCTTATCTAGGTCTGGTGAATCATCAAACTTGAGAGGTGATGGGGACACTCCAAAATACCTAGACATATGTAACAATGGAATAGAATTGAGAGTCTAGAAATGAATCTTAATGCTTATGTCAACTGATTTTCTCTAAGGGTTTCAAGACAATTCAATGAAGAAAGAATCATCTTTTTAACGAATAGAATTGAGAAAACTGGAGAACCACACACAAAAGAACAAATTAAGACTCCTGTGTTATATCATACACAAATTAAATTAAAATGGATCAAAGAGCTAAATATAAGAGTTAAAATTAAAACTCTCAGAAGAAAACACAAGAGTAAATCTTCATGATCTTGAATTAAGCAATGATTTTTTAGATATGACACCAAAAGCAAAAGTGACAACAAAAGGAAGTTCATAGAAATTTAAAACTTACACATTAAAAGATACCATCAATAAAATGAAAAAGAAACCTAGAGAATGGAGGATATATATAAATATAAAATATGTCTAACATACCAAATCAAATATCTAACATGGACAGCATAACTCTAGAGATGGGGTATTTCAGATTGGAGCTGGATAAAGGAAGCAAATGAAAATACTGTTTTTAACATTTTATATGAAGTTAGCATCAATTTGGAGGTCAATTTCCATTGAGAGAATTGATGGATCATTAAGCTACAGGGGACCCGGAACAGCAATGACAAAAAGAAAGCAAAAGCAGAGTTTGGGGAAGATGGCAGAGGAGTAAGACATGGAGATCACCTTCTTCCCCACAGATACATCAAAAATACATCTACAGGTGGATGTGCATCAACTGCTACAGAATGCCTACTGAACGCTGGCAGAAGACCTCAGACTTCCAAAAAGGCAAGAAAATCTCCACATAACTGGGTAGGGCAAAAGACAAAAGGAAAAAAAAAGAGGCAAAGGAATTGGGATGGGACCTGTACCTCTGGGAGGGAGCTGTGAAGGAGGAAAAGTTTCCACACACTAGGAAACCCCCTCACTGGTGGGGACAAGGGAGAGTTTTGGAGCCTCAGAGGAGAGTGCAGCAACAGACGTGCAGAGGGCAAAGCAGACAGAATCCTGCACAGAGGATTGGTGCCGACCAGCACTGAGACACTTTTCTGCCTGCCAGGGCAGGTGGGGGCTGGGTCCTGAGGCTTGGGCTTCAGAGGTCAGACCCCAGGGAGAGGACTGTGGTTGACTGCATGAAGACAGCCTGAGGGGGCGAGTATGCCACAGCTGAGGGAGTCGGGGAAGAAGCTGGGCCTGCCAGAGAGGCAAGGGACCATTGTTGTGGGGTGCACGAGGAGAGGGGCGGGCCTGCCATAGGAGCTTCTTGCTCCATGTGCTCACAGATGGCAGGGCATTGCCTATATGAGCTCCAGGGGTGAACGCGAGCTGTGGCCGCTAGCTCAGACCCTAGAGGCAGGAGCGATGGATACCACTGCCACTGCTGCCACGAAAGATCCTGTGAGCAAACAGATCACTGTCCACACCTTCTGGGAGCCTGTGCAGCCCGCCAATACTGAAGGTCCCGTGACCTGGGGCCAACTTCCCCAGGAGAGTGAACAGCTTGCCTCAGGCTGTTGCAACTTCCTGCTGGTCTCTGCTGTTGCAGGCACTCCCTACACATCCCAATTGTGGCTGCCATATCCCTCCATCTCCCTGGCCTGAGTGAGCAAGTGAGCCCTAATCAGCCACTGCTTTTGCCCCCTCTCACCTAGGTGGGGAACAGACGCCTAAGGGTGGCCCACATGCAGAGGCAGGGTCAAAACCAAAGTTGAAGTCCAGGGGCTGTGCGACCAAAGAAGAGAAAGGGAAATCTCTCTGTGCAGCCACAGGAAAAGTGGATTAAATCCCTTCAATTGGCTTGGTAAACCCTGCATCTCTGGAATATCTGAAGAGACAACGATTGTTCCCACAATTGAGGTTGTGGACTTCGAGGGCAACTGTGGACATTTGGGGCAAGTACACGCGGGAATTGGGCCAGGTCAGCGGCTGAGCTGGCCCCACAGTGCCCACCCACACCAGGTCCAGAGACCTACCTAGAATTTGCTTTCTGGTTTTGATTTGTTTTCAGGTTTTGTTTTTGTTAGTTTAGTTTTTAGTGTTGATTTTCATTTTGGGGTTTGATTATTTGTTTGGTTGCTCTCTTCTTTTTTGTTTTCTGTGTGTGTGTGTGTGTGTGTGTGTGTGTGTGTGTGTGTGTGTGTTCTTTGTGTGTTTTTGTCTGTTTGGTTTTGCTTTTACCACTTGTCTTTGGGTTTTGCTTGTCTTTTTGTTTTCTTCCTTCCCCCCCCCCCCCCAGTTCTTCTGCACTGTTCGATTTGCAGGGTCTTGGTGCTCTGGACAGGGGTTGAGCATGAGCCTCTGAGGTGGGAGAGCGAAGTCCAGGATGTTGGACTGTCAGAGAACTCCCAGTCCCTGGGAATATTAATTGGTGAGAGCTCACCTGGTCTCCATCTCAACACCAAGACCCGGCTCCACCCAATGGCCAGCAAACTCCAGTGCTGGATGCCTCAAACCAAACAACTAGCAAAACAGGAACACAACCCCACCCATTAGCAGATATGCTGCGTAAAGTCACACATATCTCACAGACACCACAAAACACACCACCAGACATGTTCCTGCACATTAGAGGGAAAAGATCCAGCTCCACCCACCAGAACGCAGGCAGATGTCCCTCCACCACCACCAGGAAACCTACACAAGTCACTGGATGAACCTCACCCACTGGAGGCAGACACAAGAGGTAAGAGGAACTACAACCCTGTAGCCTACAGAAAGGAGAGTCCCAAACACAGTAAGTTAAACAAAATGAGAAGACAGAGAAATATGCTGCAGATGAAGGAGCAAGATAAAAACCCACAAGACTAGACAAATGAAGAGTAAATAGGCAGTCTACCTGAAAAAGAATTGAGAGAAATGATAGTAAAGATGATCCAAAATCTCAGAAATAGAATAGAGAAAATAAAAGAAACATTTAACAAGGACCTAGAAGAACTAAAGAGCAAACAGTGATGAAAAACACAATAACTGAAATCAAAAATACTATAGAAGGAATCAATACCAGAATAACTGAGGCAGAAGAACAGATAAGTGAGCTTGAGGATAGAATGGTGGAAACACCTGCTGTGGAGCAGAATAAAGAAAAAAGAATGAAAAGAACTGAGGACAGTCTCAGAGACTTATGGGACAACATTAAATGCACCAACATTCGAATTATAGGGATCCCAGAAGAAGAAGAGAAAGAGAAGGGGTCTGAGAAATATTTGAAGAGATAAGAGCTGAAAAATTCCCTAACATGGGAAAGGAAACAGTGAAACAAGTCCAGGAAGCACACAGAGTCCCATACAGGATAAACACAAGGAGAAACACACCAAGACACATATTAATCAACCTAACAAAAATTAAATACAAAGAAAAAATATTAAAAGCAGCAAGGGAAAAGCAAAAAATTACATACAAGGGAATCCCCATAAGGTTATCAGCTGATTGTTCAGCAGAAACTCTGCAGGCCAGAAGGGAGTGGCAGGATTTATTTAAAGTGATGAAAGGATAAAACCTACAACCAAGATTACTCTACCCAGCAAGGATCTCATTCAGATTCGATGGAGAAATAAAAAGCCTTACAGACAAGTGAAAGCTGAGAGAATTCAGCACCACCAAACCAGCTCTACAACAAATGCTAAAGGAACTTCTCTAAGTGGAAAACACAAGAGAAGAAAAAGACCTACAAAAATAAACCCAAAACAATTAAGAAAATGGTAATAGGAACATACATATCAATAACTACCTTAAATGTAAATGGATTAAACACTCCAACCAAAAGACACAGACTGGCTGAATGGATACAAAAACAAGACCCATATATATGCTGTCTACAAGAGACCCACTTCAGACCTAGGGATACATACAAACCGAAAGTGAGGGGATGGAAAAAGATATTCCATGCAAATGGAAATCAAAAGAAAGCTGGAGTAGCAATACTCATATTAGATAAAATAGACTTTAAAGTAAAGAATGTTACAAGAGACAAGGAAGGACACTGCATAATGATCAAGGGACAAATCCAAGAGGAAGATATAACAATTATAAATATATATGCACCCAACATAGGAGCACCTCAATACGTAAGGCAAATGCTAACAGCTATAAAAGGGGAAATTGACAGTAACACAATAATAGTGAGGGGCTTTAACACCTCACATACACCAATGGACAGAACATCCAGACAGAAAATTAATAAGGAAACACAAGCTTTAAATGACACAATAGTACAGATAGATTTAAGAGATATTTATAGGACATTCCATCTGAATACAGCACATTACACTTTCTTCTTAAGAGCACATGGAACATTCTCCAGTATAGATCATATCTTGGGTCACAAATCAAGCCTTGGTAAATTTAAGAAAACTGAAATCATATCAAGCACCTTTTCCGACCACAATGCTATGAGATTACAAATCTATTACAGGGAAAAAACTGTAAAAAACACAAACACATGGAGGCCAAACAATATGCTACTAAATAACCAAGAGATTACTGAAGAAACCAAAGAGGAAATCAAAAAATACCTAGAGACAAATGACAACAAAAACACAATGACCCAAAACCTATGGGATACAGCAAAAGCAGTTCAAAGAGGGAAGTTTATAGCAATGCAATCCTACCTCAAGAAACAAGTAAAATCTCAACTAAACAATCCAATCTTACACCTAAAGGAACTAGAGAAAGCAGAATTTTTTTAAAAACCCAAAAATTAGTAGAAGGAAAGAAACCATAAAGTTCAGAGCAGAAAAAAATGAAATAGAAACAAAGAAAACAATACCAAAGATCAATAAAACTAAAAGCTGGTTCTTTGAGAAGATAAACAAAATTGATAAACCTTTAGCCACACTCATTAAGAAAAAGAGGGAGAGGACTCAAATCAGTAAAAAAGGAAATGAAAAATGAGAAGTTACAATGGACACTGCAGAAATACAAAAGATCATAAGAGACTACTACAAGCAACTCTATGCCAATAAAATAGACAACCTGGAAGAAATGGACAAATTCTTAGAAAGTATAACCTTCCAAGACTGAACCAGAAAGAAATAGAAAATATGAACAGACCAATCACAAGTAATGAAATTGAAACTGTGTTTAACAATCTTTCAACAAACAAAAGTCCATGACCAGATGGCTTCACAGGTGAATTCTATCAAACATTTAGAGAAGAGCTAACACCCATCGTTCTCAAACTCTTCCAAAAAATTGCAGAGGAAGGAACACTGTCAAACTTATTCAATGAGGCCACCATCACCGTGACACCACAACTAGACAAAGATATCACAAAAAAGGAAAATTACAGACCAATATCACTGATGAATACAGACACAAAAATACTAGCAAACAGAATCCAACAACACACTAAAAAGAATACAACATGATCAAGTGGGATTTATGCCAAGGATGCAAGGATTCTTCAAAATATGCAAATCAATCAATGCGATACACCATATTAAAAAATTGAAGAATACAAACCATATGATCATCTCAATAGATGCAGAAAAAGCTTTTGATAAAGTTCAACGACTTATGATTAAAAACTCTACAGAAAGTGGGCATAGAGGGAAGCTACCTCAACATAATAAAGGCTGTATATGACAAACCCACAACAAACATCATTCTCAATGGTGAAAAATGGAAAGAATTTCCACTAAGATCAGGAACAAGACTAGGATGTCCACTCTTGCCACTATTATTCAACACAGCTTTGGAAGTCCTAACTGCAGAAATCAGAGAAGAAAAAGAAAAAAAAGGAATACAAATTGGAAAGGAAGAAGTAAAACTATCAGAGCAGATGACATGATACTACACAAAGAAAATCCTAAAGATGCCACCAGAAAACTACTAGAGCTAATCAATGAATTTGGTAAAGTTGAAGGATACAAAATTAATGCACAGAAATCTCTTGTGCTCCTATACACTAACAACAATATATCAAAAGGAGAAATTAAAGAAACAACCCCATTTACCACTGCAACAAAAAGAATAAAATACCTAGAAATAAACCTACCTAAGGATGTAAAAGACCTGTATTCAGAAAACTGTAAGACACTGATGAAAGAAATCAAAGATGACACAAAGAGATGGTGAGATATACCATACAATCCAATCTTCTTGGATTAGAAGAATCAATATTATGAAAATGACTATACGACCCAAAGCAATCTACAGTTTCATTGCAATCCCTATCAAATTACCAATGGCATTTTTTACAGAACTAGAACAAAAAATCTTAAAATTTGTATGGAAACACAAAAGACCCTGAATAGCCAAAGCAATCTTGAGAAAAAAAAAAATGGAGCTGGAGGAATCAGGCTCCCTGACTTCAGACTGTACTACAAAGTTACAGTAATCAAAACAGTATGGTACTGGCACAAAAACAGAAAAATAGATCAATGGAACAGGATAGAAAGCCCAGAGATAAACCCACACACATATGGTCAACTAGTCTATGATAATGGAGGTAAGACTATACAATGGAGAAGAGACAGCCTCTTCAATAAGTGGTGCTGGGAAAACAGGACAGCTACATGTAAAAGAATGAAATTAGAACACTCCCTAACACCATACACAAAAATAAACTCAAAATGAATCAAAGACCTAAATGTGAGAGTGGACACTATAAAATTCTTAGAGGAAAACATAGGAAGAACCCTCTTTGACATAAATCACAGCACGATCTTTTTTGACCCACCTCCTAGAGAAGTGGAAATAAAAACAAAAATAAACAAATGGGAGCTAATGAAACTTAAAAGCTTTTGCACAGCAAAGGAAACCATAAACAAGACGAAAAGACAACCCTCAGAATGGGAGAAGATATTTGCAAATGAATCAATGGACAATGGTTTAATCTCCAAAATTTACAAGCAGCTCATGCAGCTCAATATCAAAACAAACAAACAAACAAACAAACAACCCAATCAAAAACTGGGTGGAAGACCTAAATAGAGATTTCTCAAAAGAAGACATACAGATGGTCAAGAGACACATGAAAAGATGCTCAATATCACTAATTATTAGAGAAATGCAGATCAAAACTACAATGAGGTATCACCTCACACCAGTCAGGATGGCCATCATCAAAAAATCTACAAACAATAAATGCTGGAGAGGGTGTGGAGAAAAGGGGAACCTCTTGCACTGTTGGTTGGAATGTAAATTGATACAGCCATTATGGAGAACAGTATGGAGGTTCCTTAAAAAGCTAAAAATAGAACTACCATATGACCCAACAATCCCACTACTGGGCATATACCCTGAGAAAACCATAATTCAAAAAGAGTCATGTACCCCAATGTTCATTGCAGCACTATTTACAATAACCAGGACATGGAAGAAACCTAAGTGTCCATCAGTAGATGAATGGATAAAGCAGATGTGACACATATATACAATGTAATATACTCAGCCATAAAAAGAAACGAAATTGAGTTATTTGTAGTGAGGTGGATGGACCTGGAGACTGTCATACAGAGTGAAGTAAGTCAGAAAGAGAGAATTAAATACCGTATGCTAACACATATATATGGATTAAAAAAAAAAAGTTCTTAAGAACCAAGGGGCAGGACAGGAACAAAGACACAGACGTAGAGAATGGATTAATGTAGATTTTCAAGTCTGGAGGAATATACACAGCCCACTCTTCTCCACACCTTTCAGACTCTTGGTTTTTTTTCTATTCATTTTATATTGAAATAGAGTTGACATAAAATATTATGTTAGTTTCAGGTGTAGTGATTTGACATTTGCATACATTATGAAATGATCACCATGATAAATCTAGTAACCATCTGTCCCCATACAAAATTATTACAATATTATTGACCATATTTCTTATGCAATATGTTATATCCCCATGGCTCATTTATTTTATACTTGGAGGTTTATACCTGTTAATCCCCTTCACCTTTTTTAAAAAAATATCCTTATTGGAGTAATATTGCTTTAAAATGCTGTGTTAGTTTCTGCTTTATAACAAAGTGAATCAGCTATACATATACATATATCCCCATATTATCTCCTCCCACTTGCGTCTCCCTCCCACCCTCCATTTCCCACCAATCTAGGTGGAAATAAAACACTGAGCTGATCTCCCTGTGCTATGTGGCTGCTTCCCACTAGCTATCTATTTTACATTTGGTAGTGCATCTATGTCCATGCCACTCTGTCACTTCAACCGAGCTTACCCTTCCCCCTCACCATATGCTCAACTCCATTCTCTAGTAGGCCTGCGTCTTTATTCCCGTCTTGCCCCTAGGTTCTTCATGACCATTTTTGTTTCAGATTCCATATATATGGGATAGCATATGGTTTTTCTCTTTCTGACTTACTTCACTCTGTATGACAGACTCTAGGTCCATCCACCTCACTACAAATAACTCAATTTCGTTTCTTTTTATGGCTGAGTAATATTCCATAGTATATATGTGCCACGTCTTCTTTATCCATTCATCTGTTGATGGACACTTAGGTTGCTTCCATGTCCTGCTTATTGTAAATAGAACTGCAATGAACATTTTGGTACATGACTCTTTTTGAATTATGGTTTTCTCAGGGTATATGCCCAGTAGTGGGATTGCTGGGTCATATTTTTAGTTTTTTAAGGAACCTCCATACTGTTCTCCATAGTGGCTGTATCAATTTACATTCCCACCAACAGTGCAAGAGGGTTCCCTTTTCTCCACACCCTCTCCAGCATTTATTGTTTGTAGATTTTTTGATGATGGCCATTCTGACTGGTGTGAGATGATATCTCATTGTAGTTTTGATTTGCATTTCTCTAATGATTAATGATGTTGAGCATTCTTTCATGTGTCTGTAGGCAATCTGTATATCTTCTTTGGAGAAATGCCTATTTAGGTCTTCTGCCCATTTTTGGATTGGGTTGTTTGTTTTTTTGACGTAGAGCTGCATGAGCGGCTTGTAAATTTTGGAGATTAATCCTTTGTCAGTTGCTTCCTTTGCAAATATTTTCTACCATTCTGAGGCTTGTCTTTTTATATTGTTTTTGATTTCCTTTGCTGTGCAATACTTTTAAGTTTCATTAGGTCCCATTTGTTTATCTTTGTTTATATTTCCACTTCTCTAAGAGGTGGGTCAAAAAGGATCTTGCTGTGATTTATGTCATAGAGTGCTCTGCCAATTTTTTCCTCTAAGAGGTTTATAGTTTCTGGTCTTACATCTAGCTCTTTAATCCATTTTGTTTTTATTTTTGTGTATGTGTTAGTAAGTGTTCTAATTACATTCTGTTACATGTAGCTGTCCAGTTTTCCCAGGACCACTTATTGAAGAGGCTGTCTTTTCTCCATTCAATAGTCTTGCCTCCTTCATCAAAGATAAGGTGACCATATATACGTGAGTTTATCTCTGGGCTATCTATCCTGTTCCATTTATCTATATTTCTATTTTGGTGCCAGTAACATACTGTATTGATTACTGTAGCTTTGTAGTATAGTCTGAAGTCAGGGTGCCTGATTCCTCCAGCTCTGTTTTTCTTTCATGGACCCAACCTAAGTGTCCATTGAGAGATGAATGGATAAAGAAGATGTTGCACATATATACAGTGGAGTATTACTCGCCATAAAAAGAAATGAAATTGAGTTAATTTTAGGGAGGTGGATGGACATAGACTCTGTCATACAGAGTGAAGTAAATCAGAAACAGAAAAATAAATACTGTATGCTAACCATATATATGGAATCTAAAAAAAAAAAAAAAGGTTCTGATGAACCCAGGGGCAGGATAGGAAAAAAGATGCAGACGTAGTGAATGGACTTGAAGACCCGGGGAGGAGGAAGGGAAAGCTGAGATGAAGTGAGAGAGTGGCATTGACATATATACACTACCAAATGTAAAATAGATAGCTAGTGGGAAGTAGCTGCATAGCACAGGGAGATCAGCTTGGTGCTTTGGGACCACCTAGAAGGGTGGATAGGGAGGGTGAGAGGGACCCGTGATAGGGAGGGGATATGCGGATATATTTATACGTATAGCTGACTCACTTTGTTATACAGCAGAAACTAACACAACACTGTAAAGCAATTATACTCCATTAAAGATGTTAAAAAAAGAAAAAAGGCTTAAATGAAGTGGCATGGGCACACATGTCCATGGATAGGAAGACTCAACATAGTAAAGAAGTCATTTCTCTTCTAACTACAACACAGCTGTAACTCAATTGCTTTCATAGTCCCAACAAGATCTTTTGTAGATATACCCAAGACTATTCTAAAATTTTTTTGAAAGGCAGAGGAACAGGAAGAGCTACAACAATTTTCAGAAGGCAGAATAAAGCAGGAGGTATCCCTACACTATCTCAAAATATATTATACAGCTACCGTAGTCAAGAATGTGTTGTACTGGCAGAGGAATAGATACATAATCCATGGAACAGAATAGAGCACCAAGTATGGCCAACTTATTTTTGACAAACCTGCCAAAGCAATTCAATGGAGGAAGGATAGTACTTCCAACAAACGGTTACTGCAAAAATTGGATATCCATAGCAACAACAACAACAACAAAAAATCCATTCAAAGCAAACTTCACAACTTATAAAAAAATTAATACACAATGGATTGGGGCATCACTCAGATGGAAAGGGGGATAATCTACTGGAGGTCATAAGCTTACTGGTCTGAAACAAGTTGGATCTTGATATAGCGTTCTGCTATCATGGGTATATACACAGTGTTGCATACAGAGGGAGGAGAAGTAATTGGCCCCATCCAAGGTTAAGGAGGACTTTACTGGGGAGTTGTTTCTTTCCATCAGACCATACGCATCCTCAGGATTATACTTCATTTCATAAGGCCTCAGTTTCCTATAACAGTTTCTAGAACAGAGCATTATTTTGTCATGCACACTCAATGGTGCAAGTTAATTATCTGCTGTTCTGGGTGGCATAGCATTCTCCTCCTCTCTGGTTCATCACCCATGATAGGTCGGTAAAGGTGACCACTCAGAGTCTTAACTATGCAAAGTGTTCTGCATTCCTCAGGACACAGGGCTCCCTCTCTCCCAGAAGCCATGAATCTCCTGATGCTGACCTTCATGATATGTGGGTTACTAAATCTGGTGACCAAAGGTAATGGAACCCTACAATGGAGAGATGATGGAACTAGGAGGAGTTGTTGACCCTGGGCTCCCAGGTGTCTTGAAGGGGAAAGAGGGTCCACAGGAAAAGCCTTGGGCCAATAAAGAGCAGCACAAGTGCTCTTATGATGGCATGCTGGCAGCTCCATGTCCCTGCTCTCTAAGAATCTGTTAGAGACATTTATGTACTTATTATTATGTACTTATTATTTTTGCTAAGAAGTGTATTTATGTTTCATATACAAGTATGTTCTATACAACCATTCATAGACATAAACCATTCAACATAAAATTCCTAGACATGCACTTTATTCCTGTCTGCTTAGTGCATTGTCAAATTCTGAATATTGCAAATGTTTAAAATGAAGGAAAATATCTAAGTTTATAATATTTTCTATTTCTTTGACTATGGAGAAGTCAAACTTCAAATATATATTTATCATGTATTTCGATTTTTCTGTAAAGTGTGTGGTTCTGCTTATTTTTCTCTTTTATTGTGAGGACGGTAGATTTGTTTCCTGCTGATTTATAAATTTTTGCTTATAGGTTCTATTTTGCAACTTAGCTATTTAATGTTTTGAGTGTATTTTTTTGTTTTCAATTGAGATGGCACCTGAGGGTTTTGTAAAGAAACATTTTACCAAGCCAAACTGTCCATCAGTGGAGTGCTGTTAATAGTTATATTTAAGTTGATGCTATCTGATTCCGTATCTGTTTTCCTTCTTTCTTTTTGTTTTCAGAGAGAATTCACACAAGGGATAATGTTTTGGCTAGATGGTTTATGTGCCTGAATTAATACCATTGTAATTCATATTTTTTAGATTTATGATTTTGAAATATTGGTGATGGAGGTCATAAGTCCTAATGACATAGTAATTCCAGACTGAGGAGCTTTGAAATAAGTGACGGTTGCCATTCTAAAAAAAAAAAAATACATTAAGTTATAGATTATTCGCAGTCACCATCATTGTATTGCTTAAGCCATATTCTTGGAACTATCTTTGATATTCTAAGCTGTGAGATCCATATCTACCAGGAAATCTATTACATCTACCTGCAAATTATGTCTAGAACCAACTGATCTCACCACCTCCATCCACTGCTACCGCTCTGATTCAAGTCACTATCATCTCTCACCTGTTACTGCTTCCTCATAGCTTCCTCACAGGTCTCTGTCCTTCTACTCTTGCCTCCTGCTGTCTTCTGTCAAGATAGCATAGAGTGTGATCTGCTCACACTGGAAGTCAGACCATGTACCTCTTCTGCTCAAATCTCTGCAGTGGCCCCCTCTTCACTCAGAACAATAACCAGCGCCCTTACAGTGGCCCACCAGGCCCTCCATGATCTGGTGCTTATGACCTCTCTCACCTCATCTCCCACTACTCTAGTCCTCTAGTCCTTGCTCACTTTGCCAGAGCCACACTGGCCTCAGTGCCCTTCCTCAAACATGCCAGGCTTGCTCAACCCACAGAGTTCTATTTTTTCCTCTGCTTAGAATGCACTTGCCCTACATACTGGTGTGGCTAATTCCTTCACCACCTTCAAGTCACCGTTTAATTGTCACCTTCTCTCAAGACCTCTGCTAACTGCTGTTTAAGAAACTGTCATCTGCCCCCATGACACACCAAATAGATTCCACTTAAATCTATTCTCTCTTATTTCTGAAAACCACTTATCATCCTCTCACATACAGGATAATTTACTCATTTTCTTTACTGTCTGTTTTCCTCTGCTAGAAAGTAAGCTCCATGCGATTTTGTCTGCTTAGTTCACAAATGTACCCCAAGCACCTAGAATAGAGTCTGTACCACAGTTAGGGGCTCAAACCTCTGTTGAGTGATGGGCTGTACCCGAAATTTTAACTCTGGGGGGAATAGTTGAAAAGGAGTAGTGAGCAATGCAAGTGAGAGGCAAGTTTAAAGAAGAATTGACAGAACAAGATGATTTAACGTGTTTGGGAATGGAGGAGAAATGCTGACAGGACTCAGATTTCGAGGATGGGCACCCTGGAGGAAAAAAAAAAATACATAGAGAGGTAATCTTTGTAGAAGTGAGGAATGAGGAAGCAATGTTAGACTTTGTCCAGGATGAAAGAAGTGGTACCGCTACCCTCGAAACTTACAGAAAATTCTACCAAGGGCAATAGAATTGGAGCCAGTAAAATAATAAGAGAACAATGAATCATTGGAGAAGTTGGGATAAAGCCAACATTCCCGGGGTAGGAAATAGGAGCCAAATTTTCGTTGTGCTCTCTCTCTATCTCAACCCACGAAAGGTACTTTTCATACTTTATCAAATTAAATGCAAAAAGGGTTGTTTTGAGAATCACTTGACCTTCTTCATACATCCTTGGCTTCCTCCAACATAGAGCCTTTGCACTAGCTGTTTCCTAGAATACACCAACCTTGGTGCTTCTCGGGCGGTTTGCTGAGAAAGATGGTCATATAGTTGCTTGATAAATGATCATACAATGGAACAGACTAGTTTCACAGTAGACGCCTATCCTCCCTCCTCCAATGAATTATCACGCTGCTTAGAAATCCTACTGTATTTCTTGTGTGAGCTCATCTTTCCTCTTTCCTAGACCACTTTTTTGCACTGACCTTTCTTTCTTTTCAATTCTCCTGCTCCACTCCTGTCTGTGATGTTCCCTCCCAGCTTAGGACTTTACCCCACATCTCAAGATTTTAAAAATTCAAATGGCACTTTTTCTTTTTACCGCTGCCAACACTCATACCAGTATGGCTTTGCACCCATCTTCTCTTTCCCTCTTGACATAGCTGAGGAAGTGTGCTTCTCCATATCACATACAGTCAAATGCTGTATGTGTTCTTAATCCTTGTCACCTAATCAAGGACTATGCCCTTCTTTTGCCTCATTTCCCTCTTCTATGTTAATGTCTCCCTTTCTACTTGTTCCTTCTTAATATTTGCAAACATGCTCTCTTATTTCCCGGTTTTCAAAACAAACCTGAAAAACCTTCCCTTGACTCCATATTGTCCTCCAAGTACTTCTCTATTTCTCTGCTCTTCCTCACAGCTAAACTTCCTAAGAGTTTGGTCTCCAGGTGTTATTTCCACTTCTCATTCACATGTCAACCACTTCACTTCTGTTTCTCCTCTTCCTACCACTCTGAAGATTACCAGTGACACTCATCATGTTAAATGCAATGGAGGCTCCAGCTCCTGCTTTATCTTGCTCAACCTCACAGCAGTATTTGCCTACAAGTGTCCACGCATTCCTTTAGGAAACGTTTTCCTCACTTGCATAATCTAGTCATACCTGATACAACTTTCTTTGTATCCCTTTGGCATTTGCCATTTTCATGCACACCAGCCTGACCTGCGCCTGGCAGTATCCTCAAAGCATGGTCGATTGCTTGCAAATCAGTCCTGTACGGGGCAGTCCGGAAATGACAGGGAATTGTCAGCTCACTCTGGTACCATCTATCAACTACTGGATGGTGGAAAAATATTCCAGCTCCTCTGACCCTCAAGAAGGATAAATTGGACCTTTATCCTAGCCATACACTAATTGCCAGATTACCCCATGGGGTCATGCTCTAGTCAATCACAGTGGTAACTAACTGTATAACTCTCCTCTTTTTGGCTGTCTTATTTCCCTAAATTCCCCATTTCCAAACTGATTTTGGGATGTGGGGAGTGCTGAATGCCCTCAACTCATTTATTATACAGTAGTCAAAATTTATCCCAAGGTCTGCTTTTGGGAAAACTAATCTAATTCTCTAGTGTCTCATTCTCCTGTTTTGCTCTAAGTATCTGGCTGTTCCTTCTGAGCCTTCTCCTCCTATCTGAGCTCTCTATATTGACACTCCCCAGAATTTAACTATGGCCCCCTTTTATCTCACATTATTCCAACACTATATGTACTTTATCTATAACTGTAGTTTTAAATACTATCCATAGCAATGATTCCACAATTTACATCTAGAGTCCAAACTTGTCTACTGAGTTGCTACAGCTATATCCTACTGCCTTCTGGACATCTGAGGTATATTGTGTTATATACCCCAAAACAAGTACTTGTAACCACCTTTTTCTCTTCCCTCCAAATTGTGTTCTTTCCTCTGTTTACTATTCTATGAATAGCAAGTATCACGAATCTCCCCTATATCGGCTCAGAAATGTACTAATGTACTTGGATTTCTCCATCCTCCGCTGACCTTATATTCAAACAATCGATGTCTTTAGTCTGTTCTCTTCTTTACAACTCTCACAGCCCTAGTTCCAGCCATCCTCATGTTTTACCTGGCCAAAGCTTCTAACGTGTCTCCCAGATTCTATTCTTCCTTTTCCCTTATCTAATTTCCATGTGAAATCCTAGCTAACTGTCTAAAACATGAAGTAAGTTAACTCACATGATGGTTTGAAATAAATAAAAATGCTTAATAATGGCCAAATTGACTAGGCAATTGCATGATTACTTCAAGCTCATTTTATCTCGTGCCCCTTTGCTCTTTGCACATTATACTTCAGACTCTTCAGCTTTCTCTTAATACCTTAAAGACACTACGCTGTTTCTCAACACTGGGACTGAGCATTTGATGGTCCTTTCCTGAAATAATCTTTGCCTCCTGTGTATCCTGTTGCCTCCTTTCATCCTTCATGCCTTGCCGTGGCTTAACTATTCGCTTTACATATGTCTATCCTCTCTGTCTCGTTTTCTTCCTCCTCCTCCTCTTTCCTTCTTCTCCGGTCTTTCTCCTGCCCCCTCCCTTCTCCCTCTCTCTCTCCTCTCCCCACCACCAGCAATTTCCTTGATGGCACATGTCACAGTTTTTAATATACAGTTTTAGTTTTCTTCTTTGTCTCTCCAAATGGCTTGTGGTATTTGTTATCATATTACTTTTGATGGCAATAATAGTAGTTGTCAAACTTTGGAATTAATGTTTGTCGTCTTGTGGCTAGAATTTTAAAATTGACTGTTTGTTTAACCCTGCAGCTGGCTGGTTTGTTGAAAGATGCTGGAAGAATGATGTAGGACACTGCAGAAGACGATGTTTACATCTCGAAAGGTACAAGCTTCTTTGTAAGAACAAGCTGTCATGCTGCATTCCCCTACGCAGTGACCATCCATACACTCAATGGCCAATACGTCCCACATTCGGTGAAGATGTAACTGTTGGATTTGGTACTCACGATGGTTTTCCTTTTTCTCCCGTATCTGGGTTGAATGATGAGGTAACAATTAAAACAATTAAGACTGAAGAAACCACAGTAACTGGGACCACTGCTTCCGAGAGAGATTCTCCCTAGACTTTGACAACTATTCCTGAGAGCATTGAGGGTACAACATTTTCTCATGAGCCTGAGACAGCAGATCTATATAAGCATTGGGACTAATATCCAGGGAGCCAATTCTACAGATGTTATTTCACCAGGGACAGTTCAATCGAGAATTGGATGACATAGAGGTGGACATAACGCTACTGCCAAGGCAAGAACCGAGAGAGTTACCTCACAATTAGAAATGTATAAAGAGAAGTGTATAGAAGATATAGGGATTCTTTATTTTGGGCTTAAGTTCTTTCTTTGTTTTCCTCTGATATACTAATATACATGTGCTAATATTTGGCCTCAGGTGATATCTGTGTGTGTATTTTTCCATAATAAACAAACAAACAAACACATAAATAAATACCATGGTTTGGAGTTGCCTGTATAGTTGAGACTGAAATTTTGATCTTAGTAATACCTGAAACACTACTATCATATATGGAAGAACCTATGAAGGCACATAAAAAGTTCCAGACAAGTCCTCCCTTTCCTGTCCCTCTGTCCTCACCAACATTTATTGTAAGTGCTGACTTTAAATCCCTGTTTGTATCATGGGGTCAAATTTTATTTAATACTTCAACCCGAAACAAACCCAGTTTTAGTTAGAAACTACCTCATTCACCACAAACACTGATTTAACTAGATAGAGGTGCACATGGGACTTGCCTTAAGAGCACATCATATTAAATTAAGAGGTACATCACAAATTCTACTTATCTTTCCAATGCTCTTTCCACTCAAAAGTCTACTCAAAACTTCCAACTATGGTGGTCTCATTGTGTGCCTCTCCAGATGTTCATTTTGTCCACGAATACTAGTTGTGTGTAGGGGGTCTATGCTTTGTCTGCCTCTGTGCGTGTGAGTGCTGTTTGCACAGCAACTGGTGGATCAGCGACTTTACTCTCTGATATCACAGAGAAGTAGTTATTCACTCTAAGGTTGACTAATTATTAATGTGCTGAGCTAAGGCTGGTGTGCTACTGAGAGCCACAGTCCCAGATGCCTAAATGTCTCAGAATCAAGAAGGTTTACTCTCTAATTCTTTTTATTTTCTTAGGGTCAAGCTGCCAGTGACCCCAGCTGTGGATTTGATATTGGCCCTCAGGCCACTGATCTTTAAGTAGACCTCATATTCCAATAGATCATGGGCCTCTTGTTGGCTGACAAACTATCTTACTTTGCCTGGGACTGAGGGTCTTCCCAGAACATGGGAATTAGAGTGCCAAAACCAAGAAAGTCTTTAGCAAACCTGGACAAGGTGATCGACTTTTTTCTAGTGTACCTTGGCCTAAATTGCTCTTCTCCATTTCTTTGTATGGCTGACACCTCGTCACACAGGTCATATGCCAACCCTTCACAGAGGCATTCTTTCACCATAAAGACATCCCTAAGCCACCAGTCTGCCTCAGCCTAGAGCACTCTTCTTCTATACTTTTGCCTTAAATGTCACCTCCTTAGAAATAATCCTTGGCCACAAGACCACTTCTCACACTACTCTGCATTATTTTCTTCCGTTCACTTAAATTCTTTGAAATTATTTTGTAGATTTCTTTGCTCTCCTTCTGAATTATTTTATCATTTAATTACATATAGCCTGTCATCACCACTATAATGTACATAGAGTCCTTACACTGTGGTCCTGTTCATGGCTGTGTCCCAAGCTGCTAGACCAGTGCCTTGCGCATGGTGGATGCTCAATAAAAATTTTTGCACTTGTTCATGAAATCATCTCAATCAATATGAGAAGATCTGACAATATAAAGTAGTAATCTTCAAACTGGGATACGGGTTGCAACATTTTTTCCCAAGATATGCGTGTTGATAATTTAAGGGAAATATTTTTTTGACCCTCAAGTTTTTAATATCTTGTGATACTCAGAGCATTCTTAACAGGTTCTTCTTTTCTATCTCCACTTTCTAAATTTCTCTTCTCTCACTCTTGAAAGAAAACTTACCTCACCCCTTCTTTTTCTGACAATCATGGATTGCTCAGAGTGGAAGAACTTCTGGGTGTCAAATCAGTGGTTAACTGGAAGATTGGTGCTGGTATTTAGAAAGAAAGTAATTGTGGGCTTTGGATAACAAAATCCTTTGGAAGTTCAAGTGTCTTTCAATTCTTTGTTTACCAAAGTAGTGACAGCAGGGCAAATTAGCTGGTGGGTGATAGATCTTTGTAAATAAACTTTAGTGATAGCTTAATATGGGATTTTTGACATACAGCTTGTAAGGACTTAAAATAACTGTGTTCTCCTTCTCCTTTCCTCTCTCTCTCTCTCTCTCTCTCTCTTTCTCTCTCTCTCCTTGTATCTATCATGTACCTATCTGCCACCTAATCTTTCAACTTTCACATTTAC
This sequence comes from Eubalaena glacialis, assembly GCF_028564815.1. Classification (NCBI taxonomy): domain Eukaryota; kingdom Metazoa; phylum Chordata; class Mammalia; order Artiodactyla; family Balaenidae; genus Eubalaena; species Eubalaena glacialis. The sequence goes on from NC_083728.1 coordinate 28,171,295, forward strand.
CTTTTGATGTGAATAAGATCTCTCAACGATAACACTCTCAAAAATAAAAACTGGGAAGAAAGTTGAGGCTCACTTTGATCTCATCAGTAAAAATAATATTCTTCTATGTATACACAAACTCATTGAGAGAAAGCACTATCAATTTATTAAGAGGATGCATTTATAGTACAACAAAATGTTATTCTTCGTTAATAATTATTTTTCATATTTCATAATATTGTTCTAATCAATTTTGCTCCAAATATTGCAATAATGACTCAATCTTGAATATACTGTTAAATATTTAGAGCTTTATATTTACACAGGTTTCACAATAAAAAATTACAATATATATTCACATTTTGTTGCAGAGAAATATGACAGAATTATCAATATTAGGCTTTCAAACACAGAAATATATTAAAGTCTAATTTTCTGGGTATGATGGAGTAAAAACAAACTGCTGGAATAAAAGATTAAAGAGGAAAAAATGTAATATTTCTAATTGTTAAGGAAACAGTTCTCTTCATATTTATTAAATGGATAACCTTAATAACAAATTTTATGCATTCAGACTGAATTGAAAAATTAAATTGTAATTTTTTATATGTCAATTTTTATAAAACACCAGTAATCATATCATCTTATTATATGTTTATGATTAAACGTCTTATGTCTCAATTTAAAATTGTACAATAGAATAGCATTCAGCTATAAAAAGGAATGAAATATTGATCCATGTTACAACATGAATGAACCATGAAAGCGTTATGTAAAGTAAAAGCAGCCACTCACAAAAGATCACATATTGTATGGTCCCATTTATATGAAATGCCCAGAAGAGCAAATCTGTAGAGACAGAAAGTAGATTGGTGATTGCCTAGGACTGAGAGGGTTGAGGAGAATGAAAAAACATTGTTAATGTGTAATGGGTTTTTTTGTGGGGTGACAGAAATCTAAAATTGGATGTTGTGATGGTTACACAAGTCTTTTAGTAGTTACACTAAGAACCACTGAATTGTATACATTAAAGCGTTGAAATTATGGTATGTAAATTACATCCCAATAAAGCTGTTAAAATAAAAATTAAAAATAAAAAATAAATAAAATTGTATTAGAAACAACACACCCTCAAAATTCAAAGATTTCAAAAAAGTTAGGCTTCAAACATTACCTGGTGCAGACTGATGATGATTCTTCCACTACTCTGATCATTATGTTTTTCTAAAGTTCCTGTATTTTCCTTTTTCCATGATTATAGGCCTTCTCCATCATGCAGCAAGATGGCTTTTGTTTTCTTTTTGTCATTGCTGTTCAGGAGCCCCTGTAGCTTAATAATCCATCACTTCTGTAAATGGGAATTGACCTCCAAATTGCTGCTAACTTCACATAAAATTTTAGAAACATAATATTTGCATTTGCTTCCTTTTTGTATAGGTTCCAACTCCAGTCTGAAATACCCCATCTCTTGAGTTATGCTAAGTTAGGTGTGTGATTCGATATGTTAGACATATTTTAAATTTATATATATCCTCCATTCTGTAGGTTTCTTTTTCATTTTATTGATGGTATCTTTTAAAGTATAAGTTTTAAATTTCTATGAACTTCCATTTTTTGTTGCTTTTGCTTTTGGTGTTGTATCTAAAAAATCATTGCTGAACTCAAGATTATGAAGATTTACTCTTGTGTTTTCTTCTGAGAGTTTTTAGTTTTAACTCTTACATTTAGCTCTTTGATCCATTTTAATTTAACTTTTGTATGATATAACACAGGAGTCTAACTTTGGTCTTTTGCATGTGGTTCCCCAGTTTTCTCAATTCTATTTGTTAAAAAGATTATTCTTTCTTCATTGAATTGTCTTGAAACCCTTATAGAAAATCAATTGACATAAGTATTAAGATTCATTTCTAGACTCTCAATTCTATTCCATTGTTACATATGTCTAGGTATTTTGGAGTGTCCCCATCACCTCTCAGGTGTGATGATTCACCAGACCTAGATAAGCTCATGTGTACAATTTATTATGTTTAAAGGATACAGACTGAAATCAGCAAAGGAAAAAGACATAGAATGTGTCTAGAAGAAACCAGGTATGAGATTCCTAGTGGAGTCACATGGACACAGCTTAATTCTCCCAGCCATGATGTGTGATAATATGTGCACAGTGCTGCCAGCCAAGGAAGCTCACTAGAGCCTTGGTGTCCAAGGTTTTTATTGGGGATCAGTTATGTAGGCATGGAGCATTCACGTGAGTGAAATTAGCTACTCAGTCTTCAAGCCCTGCTTCCAGCATTCAAACTGATACAGCTTAGCCTAAAAGCCCCAAACTTACAAAAACAGGTATTCATTATATATCATATGGTTAACATAAAACATCTGGCATGGCCCAAGTCACAGTTATACAAAGACACTTTCTCAGGCAGTGGTTCTTTTACAAACCAATTCTGATGACTTTTGAAATGTGTAGATTTGGGCAATCACAAGTCTGCTGAGCTAGTCATTTATTTCATAGATCACACCCAAGGCCCTTTGCCTAAGCACTCTTACAGAAAAATGATCCTGGTTGTCTGAGCATCCACATTTAGTATAACATTTATGTAACAAGTATAAAAATAGTATCAAGGTGTATGTTCCTAACACTTAGAGAAGCCAGTGTGGGGTAGGGATAGACTTCAAAAACAACCAATCTACACTATAAACCCATTACATATATTTTCATATTTTTGTTCTAATTTATTACTTGATTCCTCCTTGATCTATGACTTTTACCTTATGATAAGTTTGTACAGAACTATTTAGCATAGAAATTAGTCAATGGTTAACTAAATCCAGGTTTTCCTCAGGCTAGTGATATTACATTGGTAATACATTCCCTGGAGGCTTTAACTCAACTTCTCAATATATTTGATTAGCAGTATCGATATTATCTCATGCCTTAATTAATAAGGTAGTTGAATATTATCAGCAATGCCAATATTATACCACATCACAGTAGGTCATAATACAATTTTTTTCTTTTCAGTATAAATTAGTAAGAACTGCAGAAATTTTTACTATGCCTTCCCATAGAAATGGTTCTTGCCCTTATAAAAGATATTACTATGGACAGATATTGTTCCAATTATTTCATTATTTCTGGGTTCGAAGTTAATCAGGGAGAAAGCCTTACTTAATAGTGTTTCTCTGACAACACTCAGACATGATGTGTATTTCAGATGTCAATCTAATTTTATGTCCTTCATTCTTTGAGGTAGATTCAATTAATGCCCAACAGTAAGTTAGGCCCTCAAAAAAATTACACATATTTCCATATCAGGAGATTTTCATTTTTAATTTAAAAACTTTAAATTAGTGTAGTTAATATGTAATGTTGCATTAGTTTTAGGTGTACAGCAAAGTATTAAGTTATTTTTTCCAAATTATATTCTATCATAAGTTATTGCAAGATATTGAATATAATTCCCAGTAGTACAAAGTAAATCTTTGAGCTTACCTACTTTATATACAGTAGTTTGTATCTCTTAATTCTATACTTCTAATTTGTCCCTCCCTCCCTCTCCCCTTTGACAATCATGTTTGTTTTCTACGTCTGTGAGTCTGTTTCTGTTTTGTATATAGATTCATTTGTATTATTTTTAGGTTCCGCATATAAATGATATTATATAATATTTGTCTTTCTCTAACTTACTTCACTAAGTTTAATATTCTCTAGGTCCATCCATGTTGCTGCAAATGGCATTATTTCATTCTTTTTTATGGCTGGGTAATATTCCATTATATACATCTTCTTAAACCAATCATATGTCGATGTGCACTTGGGTTATTTCCATGTCTTGGCTAATGTAAATAGTGCTGCTATGAACATTAGGGTGCATTATCTTTTCAAATTAGAGTTTTCATTTTTTCCAATATATACCCAAAAGTGGGATTGCTGGGTCATATGGCAGCTCTATTTTTAGGTTTTTAAGGAAACCCCATACTGTTCTCCATAGTGGCTGCACCAGTTTTCATTTCCACCAACAGTATAGGAGGGTTCCCTTTTCTCCACACTTGCTCCAGCATTTATTGTTTGTGGATTTTTTAACGAATTTTTTGGCATAAAACTGTTCATAGTATTCTCTTATGATTTTCAGTATTTCTGTGGTATTAGTTTTTATTTCTCTTCTTTCACTTCTTATTTTGTTTATTTGTGTCTTCTGCCTTTTCTTCTTGGTGAGCCTGGCTAGAGGTGTGTCAATTTTGCATATCTTTTCAAAAACCCATGTTGGTTTTATTGATCTTTTCTATTTTTTTATCTCTAATTTATTTATTTCCTCTTTAACTTTATTATTTCCCTCCTTTTGCTGACTTTGGGCTTTGTTTTTCTTTTTCTAATTCTTTTAGGTGGTATGTTAGGTTGTTTATTTGAGATTTTTCTTGTTTCTTGAGGAAGTCCTAGATCACTATGAGTTTCCCTCTTAGAACTGCTTTTGCTGCATCTCATAGATTTTGTACGGTTGCGCTTTTATTGATATTTGTCTCAAGGTACTTTCTGATTTCTTCTTTGATTTTATCATTGACCCACTGTTTTTTAGTAGCATGTTGTTTAGTCTCAGTGTGTTCATTTTTCCCCCGTTTTTCTTTCTGTTATTGATTCCAGTTTTATACATTTGTGTTCAGAAAAGATGCTTGAAATAATTTCTATCATCTTAAATTTGTTGAGGTTTGTTTTGTGACCTAGTATGTGGACTATCCTAGAGAATGTTCCATGCACACTTTAAAAGAATGTGTATTCTGTTTTTTTTTTTTTTTTTTTTTTGGATGTAGTGTCCTTTAGATATCAATTAAGTCCAACTGGTCTATTGTGTCATTTAGAACCTGTGTTGTATTATTGATTTTCTGTCTGGAAGATCTGTCCATTTATGTCAGCAGCGTGTAAAATTCTCCTTTTATTATTGTATTATTATCAATTTCTCCCTTTATGTCTGTTAGTATTTGTTTTACATATGTAGGTGCTCCTATATTGAGTTCATATATGTTAACGAGTGTACTATCCTTTTCTTGTATTGATCCCTTTATCATTATATAATGTCCTTCTTTGTCTTTATTTAAGGCCTTTTTTTAAAGTCTATTGTGTCTGGTATGAGTATTACTACTCGTGCTTTCTTGTTGTTTCCATTTGCATGAAATATCTTTTTCCTTCCCCTCACTTTCAATCTGTTTGTGTCTTTCACCCTGAAGTGAGTCTCTTGTCTGCAGCATATTGTATGTTCTTGTTTTTTATCCAATCAGCCACTCTATGTCTTTTGATCAGAGCATTTAGTCCACTGACATTTAAAGCAATTATTGATAGGTATGTACTTACTGTCATTTAAATTTTTTTTCCAGTTGATTTTGTAGTTCTTTGTTCACCTTTTCATTTTTCCTTTTGTGATATGATGGCTTTCTTTTGTACTATGTTTGAGTTCTCTTCTTTTTCATATTTGTGAATTTATTGTATGCTTTTAATTTGTGGTTACTCTGGTTTTCAAGTATGCTGACACATAACTATAGCTACTTGCTTTAAACTGATAGTCATACAAGTTCAAACACATTTTAAAAGATCTATAATTTTATACTCCCTTCCTCCCTATTTTGTGATTTTGATGTCCTATTTTACATCTTCATGCTTATCATTTTACTGTTAATTATAGTTATAATCAGTTTTACAAAATTTTTTGATTGTTTTTTAATCTATGTATTGGTTTAAGTCATCTTTTTATATATTTCCCCCTCCTATTGTGATTTTCTCTTTCTTATAGAATCTTGATTCTTTTCTATCTAGAGAAGACCTTTCAATATTTCTTTTAGGGTAGGTTTAGTATTGCTGAATTCTTTTAGATTTTTCCTTGTCTGAGCTATTCTTTCTCTTTCCTTCTATGGTAAATGATAATCTTGCTGGGTAGTGTATCCTAGGTTGCATATTTTTCTCTTTTGGGACTTTAACTATACATGCCACACTTTTCTGGCCTGCACGAGTTTCTGCAGAGAAATCAGCTGTTAGCCTTATGGGGATTCTCTTGTAACTTTGTTTTTCTCTTGCTTCCTTTAGAATCCTTTCATTATCTTTAACTTTGCCAGTTGAATTATGGTACATCTTGGTGTGGGTCTGTTTGGGTTCATTTTGCTTGGGATCCTCTATGCTTCCTGTACCTTGATATCTATTTCCTTCTTCAGGCTTGAGAAGTTTGCAGCCATAATTTCTTCAAATACATTTTTGATCCCCCCCCCCTTCTCCTTCTGTAACCCCTATTATACATATGTAGGCATGCTTTATATTATCCCATAGATCTCTTATGTTGTTTTCTTTTTTTTTTTCATTTGTCTTTCTGTCTACTGTTCTGATTTATGATTTATGTTACTCTATCTTCCAGATCACTTATTCATTCTTCTGTGCTATTTAGTCTGCTATTCATTGCTTCTAGATTGGTTTTTATCTCAGCAATTGAGTTGTCTAATTTCGATTTGTTCATATTTATAGTTTCTAGTTCTTGTTATAGTGTTCTACATTTCTGTTGATAATCTTTCTTACTTCCTTTAGCATTTTTATTACCTCCTTTTAAAACTCAGGATCTAGTAGATTGGTGAGGTCTGTTTTATTATTTGTTCTTTCAGGGGATTTCTCTTGTTCCTCTGCCATTTCATTTTACTTAACTTTCTCTGTCTCTATGAATTCAGGAGAAATAGTTATCTACTGTGGTCTTGAAGGGGTATTTTTATGTAAGAGCATTCCTGTGTAGAATGTGTGAGTCCAATATTTTTGGTGCAAGGGCTGGTTTCAGTATTGATGCCAGCCGTGTCTTTCCTTGATAAGGGGTGTGGTTGGTGTTAGTATCTAGAACCTGTGCTGGATGTGAGGTGGGGCTTCCTCTCTGCTCTTTGTCTGTTGCTGCCCTGTCAGGGACAGTTTCTGCTCCCCAGTTGCTGTGGAAGCCCTGAGGGTCAGGTTTGATCAGGCTCCATTGTTCCTGAGTGCATGTCCTGTCCTGAAAGAGATGATTGCTGAAGCAAATGAGGACCGTGTGGTCACAGAGGATCTGTGTGCCACCTATGTAAGTGTCCATGGTTCCACTCAGAATCAGCCCAAGGTTGCATCCCTTTCTCTCTTGTGTTTCTCCCAGATCTAGTGCAAGTCTGTGGTGTGGAGTAGGCTGGGGCTAAGGGTTGGGACATTGTGGCTGCAGGAATTGAGGTGGCTGTGCTGCCACCTGCTATCTGGGTTGCCTCTGTGGCAGACTTCCCCCAGGATCTGTCTGCCCCAGATCTAGTGCTAAGCAGTGGTGTGGAGTGGGTGGTGGCAGGGTACTCTCACTGGGAGATGAACTGCTGTGTACTCCTGAGCATGTTGACAGTGGTCATCACCACTCCACCCCTAGGTCCTCCTGGTTATCTCTGTGTAGCTAGATGAGTCCTCTCCCAGGGCCTGTCTGCTCAAAATTCTGCACTTAGCTGCTGTGTACTCCTGTTGCACCACCCCACACACTGACAGTGTCCCCTTGGCCACACCTGTTGCCTCGTGTATGTGGTGACAGTGGCCTTGTGTTTCACTCAGATCACACACCCCAGGCACCCCAATCTGTCTCTACATAACTAGACCAAGTATCTGCTCAGATCTCATGCTAGGCTGTGGTATAGAGTGAGCAGGGCTGGGGTGTTTTTCCTTTTGGATTGGGAAGTGCGGTGAGGTGTCAGCTGCCAGTGCATGGCTCGCTGCCCTGATTGTCAGCAAGTCAGCATGCATGTACTCATCACGAGTGGTATAGGCTCTTTAGGCAGATTTCTCAGCCTGACTGGGAAAGGGGGCCTGACTCTTCTGCTCAAGACCCCAAGACTGGGATGCCCGGATTGTGGTTTGACCTGCTCACTCCGCAAGGTGAGGGTCCACTTATGTGGACCATCTCTTCCATACATATATTTCCCATGGGTGCAGATCCCAACACAATCATTTTTTTCCCATCCTACATGGTTACATGGAGATCTTTCTTGAAGCTTTGATTGTATAGGAGTTCTTCTGCCAGTTTCCAGTTAATTTTCCATGAGAATTGTTCCACATGTAGATGTATTTTTTATCTGTTAATTGGCAGAGGTGAGCTCCGCATCATCCTACTCTACCATCTTGATTCCCCTCCTTTCTTAAAATTGAAATATATTTGACATATAACTATGTGTAAGTTTAAGGTGTACAACATGTTGATTTAATACATTTATATACATTGCAATATGATTGCTATTGTAGCATTAGCTAGCACCTCTATGATGTCACATAATTATCATTTCTATTTTGTGATGAGAATAATTAAGATCTAGTCTCTTAGCAAGTTTGATATTTATAATAAAATATGGTTGATTATACTCACTATACTGTGCATTAGATTTACAGGACTTAAAGACTACTTACAAGTCTGCACCCTTAAACAACATCTCTCCTATTCCCCCACCCCCCTCGTAATCAATTTTACTCTCTGCTTCTATGAATTTGACTATTTTAGACTCCACACATAAGTGAGATCATACAGAGCATTTAAGATCTAGTCCCTTAGTAACTGAAGTATATAATACAGTATTGTTACTATACTCAGTGTTGTAAATTACATCTTCAGAACTTAGTCACCTTCTATCTGCAAGTTGTTACTCTTTGGCCAACATATTCCCAGTCATCCCACTTGGCAGCACCTGGTAACCACTATTCTTAACTCTGTTTTTCTGAGTTTTTCTTTTTTAGATTCCACATAAATGTACTATCATACAGTATTTGTCTACCTCTGTCTGACTTATCTCACTTAGCATAATGTCCTAAAGGTTCATCCATGTTAATGCAAATGGCAGGATATCCTTTCTCATGGCTGAATAATTTCCCATTATATATATATATAGAAATATATATATATATATTTCTTTGTCTTGTTTAATTGCTCTAGCAAGAACTTCAGTACTATACTGAATAAAGATGTCATATATATATGACATTTATTTGTTGAGGGGCACTTAGGTTATTTCCATATCTTGACTATTGTAAATAATGCTGCGGTAAACATGGAAATGAGTATCTCTTCAATATCCTGTTTTTATTTCCTTTGATATATTCCCAGAAGTTGAATTGCTGTATCATATTATTTCTATTTTTATTTTTTACCAAAAGAGTTGAACCAATTTACATTCTCACTAACAGTGTACAAGAGTTCCCTTTTCTCCACATCCTCACCAGCTCTTGTTATCTCTTGTCTTCTTGATGATAGCCATTCTAACATGTATGAGGTGATATGTCATTGTGTTTTTGATTTGCATGTTCCTGATGGTTAATGATGTTGAGCATCTTTTCATGTATCTGTAGGCCATTTGGATGTATTCTTTGGGGAAATATCTATTCAAGTACTCTCCCCACTTTTAAATAAGACTGTTTGGTTGTTGCTTTTGTAGTTGTTGTAGTTGTTATTGTTATTGAGTAGTATGCGTTTCTAATATATTTTGGATATTTACCCTTCATCTGATATATAGTGTGCAAATATTTCTCCCATTCCATAGCTTGCTTTTTCATTTTGCTGACTGTTTCTTTCACTGTGCAGAAGCTTTTATTTTTTATTTTTATTTTTTTAGATAATTAATGCCATAGATTTGATTTGATTTCATTTGATTTTTTAACATCTTTATTGGAGTATAACTGCTTTACATTGTTGTGTTAGTTGCTGCTGTATAACAAAGTAAATCAACTATATGTATACATATATCCCCATATCCACTCCTTCTCACGTCTCCCTCCCACCCTCCCTATCCCACCCCTCTAGGTGGTCACAAAGCACCAAGCTCATCTCCCTGTGCTCTGGGGCTGTTTCCCACTAGCTATTTTACATTTAGTAGTGTATATATGTCAATGCCACTCTCTCACTTGGTCCCAGCTTACCATTCCCCCTCCCCAGGTCCTCAAGTCCATTCTCTACCTCTGCGTCTTTATTCCTGTCCTGCCCCTAGGTTCTTCAGAACCTTTTTTTTTTTTTTTAGATTCCATATATATGTGTTAGCATATGGTATTTGTTTTTCTCTTTCTGACTTACTTCATGCTGTATGACAGTCTCTAGGTCCATCCACCTCACTACAGATAACTCCATTTCGTTTCTTTTTATGGCTGAGTAATATTCCATTGTATATATGTGCCACATCTTCTTTATCCATTCATCTGTTGATGGACACTTAGGTTGCTTCCATGTCCTGGCTATTGTAAATAGAGCTGCAATGAACATTTTGGTACATGACTCTTTTTGAATTATGGTTTTCTCAGGGTATATGCCCAGTAGTGGGATTGCTGGGTCGTATGGTAGTTCTATTTTTAGTTTTTTAAGGAACCTCCATACTGTTCTCCATAGTGGCTGTATCAATTGACATTCCCACCAACAGTGCAAGAGGGTTCCCTTTTCTCCACACCCTCTCAAGCATTTATTGTTTGTAGATTTTTTGGTGATGGCCATTCTGACCAGTGTGAGGTGATACCTCATTGTAGTTTTGATTTGTGTTTCTCTAATGATTAATGATGTTGCGCATCCTTTCATGTGTTTGTTGGCAATCTGTATATCTTCTTTGGACAAATGTCTATTTAGGTCTTCTGCCCAATTTTGGATTTTTTTTTTAATTGAAACACCTGATCCTTGGGTCATTTACATTCTTAATTTATTTATTTATTTATTTTTGGCTGTGTTGGGTCTTCGTTTCTGTTCGAGGGCTTTCTCTACTTGCGGCAAGCGGGGGCCACTCTTCATCGCGGTGCGCGGGCCTCTCACTATCGCGGCCTATCTTGTTGCAGAGCACAGGCTCCAGACGCGCAGGCTCAGTAGTTGTGGCTCACGGGCCTAGTTGCTCCGCGGCATGTGGGATCTTCCCAGACCAGGGCTCAAACCCGTGTCCCCTGCATTGGCAGGCGGATTCTCAACCACTGCACCACCAGGGAAGCCCCAATTTTGGATTTTAAATTTGATATAGTCCCACTTTTTTATTTTTGTTTTGTTGTTTGTGCTTTAACTGTCAGATCTTATGTTTAAGTCTTTGATCCATTTCATGCTAAATTTTGTTAGTTGTATAAAATAGGGGTCTAATTTCATTTTTCTGCATATGTTTATCCAGTTTTTCTAACACCATTTGTTGAAGAGACTCTCCTTTCCCTATTTCATGTACTGGGTTCCTTTGTCAAATGATATTTGACTGTACATACAGGCGTTTAATTCTGGACTCTCTATTATGTTCCATTATTTTATGTGTCTATTTTTATGCCAGTACTACACTTAACATTACTATAGCTTTGTATTATAGTTTGAAATCAGGAAATGTGATGCTTCCAGCTTTGTTCTTTCTCAGGATTGCTTTGTCAGTTGGGGTCTTTTGTGGTTCCATAAAAATTATAGGATTATTTTCTACTTCTCTGAAACATGTCATTGGAATTTTAATAAGGATTGCATTGAACCTATAGATGGCTTTGAGTAGTATGGATATTTTTACAATATTAATTCTTCTGATGCATAAACAAGGAATATCTTTCCCTTTGTCTGTGTCTTCTTCAATTTCTTTCAACAAAGTCTTGTAGATTTCATTGTACAAATCTTTTACCTCCTTGGTTAAATTTATTCCTAAGTATTTTATAGTTTTTTCCATTATTGTCAATGACATAGTTTTCTTTCTTTCTCAGGTGTGTCATTGTTAATGTATAGAAATGCAACTGATCTGTATGTTAGTTTTATATCCTGCAACTTTACTAAATTTGTTGATCAATACCAACTTTTTTGGTTGAGGTTTTCCATTTTCTACATATAGAATCTATATATGGAATCATATCATCTGCAAATAATTACAGTTTTACTTCTTCCATTTCAGTTTGGATTCTCTTTATTTCTTTGTCTTGTTTAATTGCTCTAGCTAGGACTATATTGAATAAAAGTAGTGAAAGTGGGCATCCTTATCTTGTTCTTGATCTAGAGAAAAAGATTTCCATTTTTTACCATTGAGTATAATGTTAGCTTTAGATTTATTGTTTATGATCTTTATCATGAAAAAAGTTATATTTTGTCAAATGCTTTTTCTGCAGCTATTTATATAATTATGTGGTTTTTATTTTTTATTCTATTAATGTGTTGTATTACATTCATTGCTTTGCTTATATGGAACCACCCTTGCGCCTCAGGGATAAATCCCACTTGGTCATGGCACATTATCCTTTTAATTTATATTTAAATTGAAGTTGCTAATAATTTGTTGAGAATTTTTGCAGCTATATTCATCCAGGATATTGGTCTATAGTTTTCTTTTCTTGTAAGTGTCCTTATGTAGCTTAGTATCAAGATGATTCTGGCTTCATAAACAAAGTTTAGAAATGTTCCCTCCTCTTTAATCTTCTGGAAGAGTTATGAGAGGAATAGTGTTAATTCCTTAAATGTTTATTAGAATTTGCCAGTGAAGATGTCTGGTCCTGGGGTTTTTTTGTGTGGGGGAAGTGTTTGATTTGATTCAATCTCTTTACTTATTATTGCTTTGTTCAGATTTTTTATTTCTTCCTGATTCAGTCTTGGTAGGTTGTATGTTTTTAGGAATTTATTTATTTCTTCTAGATTATCTAATTTGTTGGCATATAATTGTTCATAGTATTCTCTTATGAGGCTACATATTTCCTTGGAATGACTACACTTTCATTTCTGGTTTTACTTATTTGAGTTTTCCTTTTTTTCTTAGTCTAGCAAAAGGTTTCTCAAAAAATTTAAATCTTCTTGAAAAACCAACTCTTAGTTTTGTCAATCTTTTCTAATATTTTTCTGGTCTATATTTAATTTATTTCTGCTCTGATAATATTTCCTTCCTTTTGCTAATATTGGGCTTAATTTGCATTTTTCTAGTTCCTTGAAGTATAACCTTAAGTTGTTTATTTTAGATCTGTCTATTTCTTAATATATGCACTTATCACTATAAACTTCCCTCTAAAAACTGCTTTTGCATCATGCCATAGGTTTAGTATGTTGTGTTTTCATTTTCATTTGTTTTGAGATATTTTTTATTTCCATTTAATTTCTTCTTTGAGCCTTTGGTTTTTCAGAAGTATATGGTTTATTTTCCACATATTTGTATATTTTTCAGTTTTCCTCTTATTGTTGATTATAGTTTCATACAATTGTGCTTGGAAAAGATAGTTGGTACTATTCCAATCTTTTATATTTGTTAAGACTTCTTTTGTCTTATATGTTCTATTCTAGAGAATGTTCTGTGTACCCTTGGGAAGAATGTGTATTCTGCTGCTGTCAGATGAAATGTTTTATACATGTCTGTCAGGTCCATTTGTTCTAAAGTATGGTTCAATTCCAATGTTTTTTTAATTGATTTTCTCTCTCATTGATCTACCCATTGCTAAAAGTGGGGCATTGGAGTGCCCTATTACTATAATTGTATTCTTGTCTGTTTCTCCCTTCTAATGTGTAAGAATTTGCTTAATATATTCAAATGCTCCAATGTTGGTGTGTACATATTTACACTTGCTATACCTTCTTGAAATATTGGCCCCTTTATCATTATATAATGACCTTCTTCTTTGTCTCTTGTTACTATTTTTGGCTTACAGCCTATTTTGTCTGATATAAGTGTGGCTACCCACACTATCCTTTGGTTTCTACTTGCATGGGATATCTTTGTCCTTCCCTTCACTTTGAGTACCCTTCACCCTGTGTGTTCTTAAAGCTGAAGTGGGTCTCGTAGTCAGCATAATGTTCAGTCTGTTTATTTAGTCCATCCGGCCACTCTGTGCCTTTTGATTGGTGAATTCAATCCATTCATTTTTAGAGTAATTATTGATATGTAAGAACTTACTACTGTCGTCTTATTGATTGCTTTCTGGTTGTTTTGTATTTCCTTTGTTCCTTTTCCCCTCTGTTTCTGTCTACCTTTGTAACTTGGTGATTTCCCACGATGGTATGCTCTGTTTTCCCCTTTTTTCATCTTTCATGAATCTACTCTACATGCTTGCTTTGTAGTTACCATGAAGCTTACATAAAACAGTCCATTTTATGCTCATACTGATGTATCTTCATTAATCTCTAAAGGCTCCACCCTTTTACTCTCCTCTTTTATAGTTTGGTGTCACAATTTACCTCCTTTTATGTTATGTATTTGTTAACAAATTTTAGTCACTATATTTATTTTTAATACTCTTCTTTTAGCCTTTATACTATAGTTAAGTGGTTAATACATTATCCTATGGTAGAATTAGAATTTTCTATGTCTGACTAATATTTTTAACCTTTACCGGTATGTTGTATACTTTCATATGTTTTCATACCACTGATTAGCATCTTTTTATTTCAGCTTGAGGAACTCCTACCAGCATTTCCTGCAAGGCAGCATTTCTTGCAATGAACTCCCTCAGCTTTTTTTTGTCTCCTTCAATATTTGAAGGATAACTGTCCCAGATACTGTATGGCAATTTTTAATTCTTTGTCACTCTGAATATGTCATTCCACTGTCTCCTGACCTTAGGGTTTTTGCTGAGAAATCTGCTGATAACCTAATCAGAATTCCTCTGTAGGTTGCATTCTTTTTTCCCCTGGCTACCTTTAGGATTCTCTCATTAACTTTGATTTTTTGATAGTTTCATTATATTGTGTCTTGGAGAAGTTCTTTTGGCCTTGAGATAATAGGTGATCTATTAACTTTGAGATTTGAATGTCCAAGTCTTTCCCCAGATTTGGGCAGTTTTAAGCTATTATTTCCATTTTTTAAAACATTTTTATTGGAGTATAATTCCTTTACAGTGGTGTGTTAGTTTCTGCTTTATAAAAAAGTGAATCAGTTATATATATGCATATGTTCCCATATCTCTTCCCTCTTGCATCTCCCTCCCTCCCACCCTCCCTATCCCACCCCTCTAGGTGGTCACAAAGCACTGAGCTGCTCTCCCTGTGCTATGAGGCTGCTTCCCACTAGCTATCTATTTTACGTTTAGTAGTGTATATATGTCCATGACACTCTCTCACCCTGTCACATCTCACCCCTCCCCCTCCCCATATCCTCAAGTCCATTCTCTAGTAGGTCTGTGTCTTTATTCCCGTCTTGTCACTAGGTTCTTCATGACCTTTTCTTATTTCCTTAGATTCCATATATATGTGTTAGCATACTGTATTTGTTTTTCTCTTTCTGACTTACTTCACTCTGTATGACAGACTGTAGGTCCAGCTTTTGCACAGCAAAAGAAACCATAAACAAGACCAAAAGACAACCCTCAGAATGGGAGAAAATATTTGCAAATGAAGCAACTGACAAAGGATTAATCTCCAAAATTTACAAGCAGCTCATGCAGCTCAATATCAAAAAAACAAACAACCCAATCCAAAAATGGGCAGAAGACCTAAATAGACATTTCTCCAAAGAAGATATACAGATTGCCAACAAACACATGAAAGAATGCTCAACATCATTAATCATTAGAGAAATGCAAATCAAAACTACAATGAGATATCATCTCACACCGGTCAGAATGGCCATAATCAAAAAATCTACAAACAGTAAATGCTGGAGAGGGTGTGGAGAAAAGGGAACCCTCTTGCCCTGTTGGTGGGAATGTCAATTGATACAGCCACTATGGAGAACAGTATGGAGGTTCCTTAAAAAACTAAAAATAGAACTACCATACGACCCAGCAATCCCACTACTGGGCATATACCCTGAGAAAACCATAATTCAAAAAGAGTCATGTACCAAAATGTTCATTGCAGCTCTATTTACAATAGCCAGGACATGGAAGCAACCTAAGTGTCCATCATCAGATGAATGGATAAAGAAGATGTGGCACATATATACAATGGAATATTACTCAGCCATAAAAAGAAATGAAATGGAGGTATTTGTAATGAGGTGGATGGAGTTAGAGTCTGTCATACAGAGTGAAGTAAGTCAGAAAGAGAAAAACAAATACCGTATGCTAACACATATATATGGAATCTAAGGAAATAAAAAAAGGTCATGAAGAACCTAGTGGCAAGACGGGAATAAAGACACAGACCTACTAGAGAATGGACTTGAGGATATGGGGAGGGGGAGGGGTGAGATGTGACAGGGTAAGAGAGTGTCATGGACATATATACACTACTAAATGTAAAATAGATAGCTAGTGGGAAGCAGCCTCATAGCACAGGGCGATCAGCTCGGTGCTTTGTGACCACCTAGAGGGGTGGGATAGGGAGGGTGGGAGGGAGGGAGACACAAGAGGGAAGAGATATGGGAACATATGCATACGTATAACTGATTCACTTTGTTATAAAGCAGAAACTAACACACCACTGTAAAGCAATTATACTCCAATAAAGACGTTTAAAAAAATGAAATTAAATAAATAAATAAATAGAAACCATAAAAAAGGACCAAACATAAATCCTGAAACAGAAGAATACAATGACAGAACTGAAAATTTCAATAGAGAGCTCCAACAACAGATTTGATCATGCAGAAGAAAGAAGCAGTAAACTTGAAGATAGATTATTTGAAATTAGCCAGTTAGAGAAACAAAGAGAAAAAAGAATGTAAAAGAGTGTATAGCCTGGGAGTCAAGATGGCAGAATAGGAGTTCACCTCTCCCCACAAGTGCATCAAGAATATACCTACTAATAGAACAATTCTCACAGAGCACCTGCTGAACACTAGCAGAGGACCTCAGACACATAAACGGACAAGAAAAATCCCCTGGGTAGAATGAAAGAAAGAAAAGAAGGAAAGAGGAAACTGGATGGGACCCGCACCCCTGGTGGGGGAGCTGAAGGAGAGGAGAGGTTCCCACACTCAGCGTAGCCTCCTCACTGGTGGGGAGATCAGCTGGGCCAGAAAGGGAACTTCAGGGACTCAGAGGAGAACACAGCAACCAGTCTGTGACAGGCAGGACAGAGTAAGACTCGCACGGATGGTCTATGCCACAGCCCTGTGCACCCCAGCCTGAATTGTGTGTCTGCTGGTGCAGAGCGGGGCTGGGTGCTGGAAAGTGGGGTTTGCAGAGCAGACCAAAAGAGGAGACAGCTGTAGACTATGAAGGGACAGCCTTAAAAGACAGAAGTAAGGAGTTCCACAACCAAGAACTTCGTAGAAGAAGCCTGGGCTGCCATAGAAGCAGGGTGACATTGTTGAGTGGTGCACAAGGGGCAGTGCCACCATTGCAGTTCCCTTCCCCACACGCCAGCCCCTGCCTCCATGGGCACTAGGAGGGCTGCCCACCTGAGCAGTCTTGCTTACCCCTCCCATCAAAGCCTCCTCCAGCCCTGCTGGCCTGGACAGACACGTGTGCTCCAGGGCAGCTTTGGGGAGCAGATTTCAGTGGAGGAACACACACAAAGGTGGGGCTGAAACCACAGCTGAGCCCCAGGGACCGTGCAACTAAGGGAGAAGAGCTGAAATTTCTCCTCGTGCTTGCAAGAACCATGGATTCACACCCCCATTGCTGGCTTTGTGATCTCAACACCTGTGGAAAGTCCAAATGGACGAGTGCTCCCACAGCTGAGACAGGTCTAGCTTTAGCAGCTGTGGACTTTGTGTGCACACACACGCAGGGACTGGACCAGGTCAGAATCTGAGCTGCCTCCAGAGCACCCACAGTGGGTCCAAGTATATGATTACTGCAGTCCTGGGACCTGACTTCAGTAGATCTGCACTGTTGGCCAGTTGAAAACGATGCCTGAGAGACACCAGGGCCAAGAGCCATGATACCCACAGTTAAGGTGGGGTTGAGAGCCGTTCCAACAACAGTGTAATTTGTGAGCCAGCACAATGAGTGAGAAGTGACACAACAGAGTACACTCATAGGTGAACACCTCCAGAGGAGGAAAACTCAGTGGCTTCTCTCACAGTGGAGTGCTCCAATCCCACCTACCTCACACCAAGGATCAGAAACAAAGGTGAGAAACAGATCTGGGGGCCTCCACTCCAACAACTAGAAAGCTGACCCTGCCCCTGAGAGGGCAGTAACAACAAAAGAGCAAAGGGGAAACCCATCCCAATATACAGTGTAGGCTCAGGTCACCACAACATCAGTCACAATCCAATCAAGGGGATAATGGCCAGCATACACTAAGAAAAGAGGTGGTAGATGTCCATACTAAAAACAACCCTCACACGAAAAAATATTAAACACACAGAGACTACACAAGGATGTTCCCCATAGAAATAGCCCAGCAAGACAATCTGAGGGTCTGGCATTGGGAGGAAGAACTCCCAGAGCATTTGGATTTAAAGGCCAGTGAGGTCTGGGTGCAGGAGCTCCACAGGGCTGGGAAAAACAGAGACTCCACTCTTGGAAAGTACACACAAGAGCTCACATGCGTTGGGGCCCAGCACAAAGCAATACCTCTATAGGAACCAGAGCTAGACCTAAATAGGAGTTTGGGAGGGTCTCCTGGGAAGGTGGAGATTGGCTGTAGCTCACTGTGGGGGCAAGGACACTGGTAGCAGAGGCCCCAGAGAATATTGATTAGAGTGAGCTCTCCCAGAGGTCCTTATTTTGGCACCAAGACCTGTCCCAACCCAACAGCCTACAGGCTCTAGAGCTGGAATGCCTCAGGCCAAACAACCAACAAGACAAGAACACAGGTCCACCCATCAGCAGAGAGGCTACCTAAAGTCATACTAAGCTCACAGCTACCTCAAAACACATCCCTTGACACGACCCTGCCCATCAGAGGGACAACACCCAGCTCCAGCCACCAGAGGGCAGGCGCCAGTCCCTCCTTCCAAGAAGCCTGCACAAGCCCCTGGATCAACCTCACCCACTGGGGGCAGACATGAGAAGTAAAAGGAACTATGATCCTGTGCCTGTGGAAAGGAGACCACAAAAACAGAAAGTTAGACAAAATGAGATGACATAGAAATATGTTGCAAATGAAGGGGCAAGATAAAAACCAACAAGAACAACTAAATGAAGAAGAGATCTACCTGAAAAAAGAATTCAGAGTAATGATAGTAAAGATGATCCAAAATCTCAGAAAAACAATGGAGGCACAGATCTAGAAGAAAAAAGAAATGTTTAACCAGGGCTAGAAGATATAAAGAACAACAAATAAAGATGAACAATACAATCACTGAAATGAAAAATATACTAGAAGGAATCAATAGCAGAATAACTGAGGCAGAGGACTGAATAAGTGAGCTGGAAGACAGAGTGGTGGAAATCACTGCCACAAAACAGAATAAAGAAAAAAGAATGAAATGAAATGAGGACAGTCTCGGAGACCTCTGGTACAACATTAAACACACCAACATTTGCATTATAGGGGTCCCAGAATAAGAAGAGAAAGAGAAATGGCCTGAGAAAATATTTGAAGATATTATGGCCAAAAAATTGCCTAACATGAGAAAGAAAACACTCAAGTCCAGGAAGCACAGACAGTCCTATACAAAATAAACCAAAGGAGGAACATGCCAAGACACATATTAATCAAACTGACAAAAATTAGAGACAAAAAAATATTAAAAGCAACAAGGGAAAAGCAACAAATAACATACAAGGGAATTCCCATATGGTTATCAGCTGATTTTTCAGCAGAAACTCTGCAGGCTAGAAGGGAGTGGCATGATATATTTAAAGTGATGAAAGGAAAAACCTACAACCAAGAATATCCAGCTAGACACTCATTCAGATCCCATGGAGAAATCAAAAGATTTACAGACAAGCAAAAGCTAAGTAATTCAGCACTACCAAACCAGCTGTACAATAAATGCTAAAGGAACTTCTCTAGGCAAGAAAGAGACCAGCAACTTAAAACAAGCTTGTATAAATATAGATTGCCTTATCAAAAACTCATGGGAACAGGAAACCAAAAAACTACAATAGATACACACACACACAAAAGAAAATGGACCCAAACACAATACCAAAGATAGTTACCAAATCACAAGAGAAGAGAACAAAAGAGAAAGGGAGTAAAAAGACCTAAAAAACGAATCCAAAACAATTAAGAAAATGGTAATAGGAACAAACATATTGATAACTACCTTAAATATAAATGGATTAAATTCTTCAAACAAGAGACATAACTGGCTGAATGGATATAAAAAAACAAGACCCATATATATGCTGTCTACAAGAGACTCACTTCAGATTTAAGGACACATATAGACTGAAGGTGAGGAGATGGAAAAAGTATTCCATGCAAATGGAAACCTAAAGAAAGCTGGAGTAGCAATACTCATATCAGACAAAATAGACTTTAAAATAAAGACTGGGGACTTCCCTGGTGGTCCAGCAGTTAAGACTTCACCTTCCAATGCAGAGGGTGTGGGTTCAATCCCTGGTTGGGGAGCTAAGATCCCACATGCCTCGCGGCCAAAATACCAAAACATAAAACAGAAGCAATATTGTAACAAATTCAATAAAGTCTTAAAAAAAATTAAAAAAAAATTAAAATAAAGACTGTTACAAGAGACAAGGAAGGACACTACACAATGATCAAGGGATCAATCCAAGAAGAAGATATAAAAATTATACTTATATGTGCACCCAAAATAGGAGCACCTCAATATATAAACCAGTTGCTAACAGCTCTAAAGGGGAAATTGACAGTAACACAACAATAGTGGGGGACTTTAACCCCCCCAGTTACACCAATGGACAGATCATCCAGACAAAAAAACAATAAGGAAACACAAGTCTTAAATGACACATTAGACCAGATAGACTTAATTGATATTTATAGGACATTCCCTCCGAAAGCAGCAGAATACACATTCTTCTCAAGTGTGCATGGAACATTCTCCAAAATAGATCACATCTTGGGCCACAAATGAAGTCCTTGTAAATTTAAGAAAACTGAAATAATATCAAACATCTTTTCCAACCACAATGCTATGACATTAGAAATCAATTACAGGAAAAAAACTATTAAAAAAACAAACACATGGAGGCTACAAAATATGTTACTAAACAACCAATGGAACACAGAAGAAATCAAAAAGTACATAGAGACAAACGAAAATGAGAACACAATGATCCAAAATCTATGGGATGCAACAAAAGCAGTTCTAATAGGGAAGTTTAAAGCTATAAAATCTTGCCTCAGGAAACAAGAAAAATTTCAAATAAACAACCTAACTTTATACCTAAAGCAACTAGAGAAACAAGAACAAACAAAACCCAAAGTTATTAGAAGGAAAGAAATCATAAAGATCAGAGCAGAAATAAATGAAATAGAGATGAAGAAAGCATTAGCAAAAAACAATGAAATTAAAAGTTGGTTGTTTGAGAAGATAAACAAAACTGATAAACCTTTAGCCAGACTCATCAAAAAAAAAAGGGAGAGGACTCAATTCAATAAAATTAGAAATGAAGAAGGAGAAGTTACAACTGACACAACAGAAATTCAATGGACCATAAGAGACTACTACAAGCAAATATTTGCTAATAAAATGGACCACCTAGAAAATGGACAAATTCTTAGAAAGGTACAATCTTCCAAGACTGAACCGGGAAGAAATAGAAAATATGAACAGACCAATCACAAGTACTGAAATTAAAACCATAATTAAGAAACTTCCAACAAACAAAAGTCCAGGACCAGATAGCTTCACAGGCAAATTCTATCAAGCATTTAAAAAGTTAGGGCTTCCCTGGTGGTGCAATGGTTGGGAGTCCGCCTGCCAATGCGGGGGATGTGGGTTCGGGCCCTGGCCTGGGGGGATCCCACATGACGCAGAGCGGCTGAGCCCGTGCACCACAACTGCTGAGCCTGTGCTCTGGAGCCCGCACACCACAACTACTGAGCCCACGTGCTGCAACTGCCAAAGCCCATGCGCCTGGAGCCCGTGCTCCACAGCAGGAGAGGCCACTGCAATGAGAGGCCCGCGGGCCACAGAGAAGAGTGACCCCCACTCGCTGCAACTACAGGGAGCTGGCATGCAGCAGCGAGGACTCAACACAGCCAAAAATAAATAAATAAAATAAATAAATTTATAAAAAAATAAAAATAAAAATAAAAAGTTAACACCTATCCTTCTGAAACTATTCCAAAAAATTACAGAGGAAGGAACACTCCCAAGTGCATTCTATGAGGCTACCATCACCCACATACCAAAACCAGACAAAGACATTACAAAAAAAGAAAAATACAGACCAATATCACTGATGAAAATAGAAGCAAAAATCCTCAACAAAATACTAGCAAACCGAATCCAACAACACATTAAAAAGATCATACACATTACTTTGGTAAAGTAGGAGTATACAAAATTAGTGCACAGAAATCTCTTGCATTCCTATACACTAATGATGAAAAATCTGAAAGAGAAATTATGGAAACACTCCCATTTACCATTGCAACAAAAAGAATAAAATACCTAGGAATAAACTTACTGCAGGAGGTAAAAGACCTGCACTCAGAAAACTACAACACACTGATGAAAGAAATTAAAGATGATACAAACAGATGGAAAGATATAAAATGTTCTTGGATTGGAAGATTCAACACTGTGAAAATGACTATACTATTCAAAGCAATCTACAGATTCAATGCAATCCCTATCAAATTACCAATTGCATTATTCACAGAATTAGAACAAAAAAAATTTACAATTTGTATGGAAACACAAAAGACCCCGAATAGCCAAAACAATCTTGAGAAAGAAAAATGGATCTGGAGGAATCAGGCTCCTGGACTTCAGACAATACTACAAAGCTACAGTAATCAAGACAGTATAGTACTGGCACAAAAACAGAAATATAGATCAATGGAACAGGATAGAAAGCCCAGGGATAAACCCATGCACATATGGTCACCTTATTTTTCATAAAGGGGGCAACCATATACAATGGAGAAAAGACAGCCTCTTCAATAAGTGGTGCTGGGAAAACTGGACAGCTACATGTAAAAGAATGAAATTAGAACACTCCCTAACACCATACACAAAAATAAGTTCAAAATGGATTAAAGACCTAAAAGTAAGGTCAGACACTGTAAAACTCTTAGAGGAAAATATAGGCAGAACACTCTATGACATACATCACAGAAAGATCCTTTTTGACCCACCTCCTAGAGAAATTGAAATAAAAACAAAAATAAACAAATGGGACCTAATGATACTTAAAAGCTTTTGTACAGGAAAGGAAACCATAAACAAGATGAAAAGACAACCCTCAGAATGGGAGAAAATATCTGCAAATGAAGCAACTGACAAAGGATTAATCTCCAAAATTTACAAGCAGCTCATGCAGCTCAATATCAAAACAAACAAACAACCCAATGCAAAAATAGGCAGAAGACCTAAATAGACATTTCTCCAAAGAAGATATACAGATTGCCAACAAACACATGAAAGAATGCTCAACATCATTAATCATTAGAGAAATGCAAATCAAAACTACAATGAGATATCATCTCACACCAGTCAGAATGGCCATCATCAAAAAATCTAGAAACAATAAATGCTGGAGAGGGTGTGGAGAAAAGGGAACCCTCTTGCCCTGTTGGTGGGAATGTCAATTGATACAGCCACTATGGAGAACAGTATGGATGTTCCTTAAAAACCTAAAAATAGAATTACCATATGATCCAGCAATCCCACTACTGGACATATACCCTGAGAAAACCATAATTCAAAAAGAATCATGTACCACAATATTCATTGCAGCTCTATTTACAATAGCCAGGACATGGAAGCAACCTAAGTGTCCATAATCAGATGAACGGATAAAGAAGATGTGGCACATATATACAATGGAATATTACTCAGCCATAAAAAGAAATGAAATTGAATTATTTGTAGTGAGGTGGATGGACGTAGAGTCTGTCATACAGAGTGAAGTAAGTCAGAAAGAGAAAAACAAATACCATATGCTGACACATATATATGGCATCTAAAAAAACAATAAAAAGCTTATGAAGAACCTAGGGGCAGGACAGGAATAAAGACGCACATGTAGAGAATGGACTTGAGAACACAGGGAGAGGTAAGGGTAAGCTGGGACGAAGTGAGAGAGTGGCATGTACATATATACACTACCAAATGTAAAATAGATAGCTAGTGGGAAGTAGCTGCATAGCACAGGGAAGTCAGCTCGGTGCTTTTTGTCCACCTAGAGGGGTGGGATAGGGAGGGTGGGAGGGAGATGCAAGAGGGAGGAGAAATTGGAATATATGTATATGTATAGCTGATTCACTTTGTTATACAGCAGAAACTAACACACCATTGTAAACCAATTATACTCCAATAAAGATGTTTAAAAAATTAAAATAAAAACAAAATTGGAACCTAAAAAAAAAAAGATATTTGTTGAAAGAAATTAAGAGGAGAAAAATAAATGAAAATATATTGTTGAAAGAAATTAAGAGGACAAAAATAAATGAAAATATATTCCATGCTCATGGATGGGAAGAGTTAGCAGGATAAAAATGTCCATATTACCTAAAGCAATCTACAGATTCAATGAAATCCCTATCAAAATCCCAAGGACATTTTTCACAGAAATAGAACAAAAAATTCTAAAATGTATATGGAACCACAGTAGTCCCCCAAAGCCAAAGCAATCCTGAGAAAAAAGAACAAAGCTGAAGGTATCCCACTTCCTGATTTAGAACTTCTATATTACAAAGTTATAGTAATCAAAACAGCATGGTATTGGCAGAGAAAAATACAGATGCCTAGATCAATGGAACCGAGTTGATATCCCATAAATAAATCCACATATATATGGACAATTTATTTATGACAAAGGAGCACAGAACATACAATGGAGCAAGAATAGTCTCTTCAACAAATGGTGTTTGGAAAACTGGACAGTCATAAAAAAATGAAACTATAGAAATGCTATCTCACACCATATTTTAAAAATGTACTCAAAATGAAGAATGTAAACCTGAAACTAAGAAACTCCTAGAAGAAAACATAGGCGGTAGTCTCTTTGGCATTGGTCTTAGCAATAATTTCTGGATATGTCTCCTCAGGCAAGGGAAACAAAAGTAAAAATAAACAAATGGGACTATATCAAACTAAAAATCTCCTGCACTGCAAAGGAAACTATCAACAAAACAAAAGGACAACCTACCCAATTGGATAAGATATTTACAAATCATATATCCAATAAGGGATTAACTTTCAAAATATATAAAGAACTCATACAACTCAACCAAAAAAAAAAAAAAAACTGATTAAAAAATGAGCAGAGGGCCTGAATGGACACTTTCCCAAAGAAAACGTACAGATGGCCAACAGACACAAGAAAAGATGCTCAACATCACTATCATCAGGGAAATGCAAATTGAAAGCACAATGAGACACCAGATGTCAGAAAGGGTATTATCAAATAGACAACAAATAATGAGTGTTGGCTAAGATATGGAGAAAAGGGAACCCTTGTGCCCTATTGGTGAGAATATAAATTTGTGTAGCCACTATGGAAAACAGTATGGAGATTCCTCAAAAATTAAAAATAGAACTATCATACAATCTAGCAATTCCACTTCTGGGCATTTTTAAAAGGAAAAAACCCACTAATTCAAAAAGATATATGCACCCGTATTTTCATTATTTACAGCATTATTTGCAACATTATTTACAATAGCCAAGATATGGAAGCAACTTAAGTGTTTATTAATAAATTGATGGATAAAGAAGATGTGGTATATCTATACAAAGGAATATTACTCAGCCACAATAAGGAATGAAATCTTACCATTTGCAACAACCCAGATGGGCCTAGAGGGTATTATGCTAAGTGAAATAAATCAGACAGAGAAAGACAAATACATATGATTTTGCTCATATGTGGAATCTATAAAACAAAACAAATGAACAAACCTAACAAAACAGAAACAGACTCAGATACAAAGAACAAACTATTGTTTGCCAGAGGGGAGAGAGTTAAGGTGATTAGTGAAATTGGTGAAGGAGATTAAGAGGTACAAACTTCCAATTATAAAATAAGTAGGTCACAGGGATGTAATGTACAGACTAGAGAATAATATGGTAATAACTTTGGTGCCAAGTGGTAACTAAACTTATCACAGTGATCATTTTGTAATGTATAAAAATATCGAATCACTATGTTGTACACCTGAAACTAATATAATATTGTAAGTCAATTATACTTCAATAAGAAAGAAGGAAAAGAAAGAAAGAAAGAAAGAAAGAAAGAAAGAAAGAAAGAAGAAGAAAGAAAGAAAGAAAGAAAGAAAGAAAGAAAGAAAGAAAGAAAGAAAGAAAGAAAGAAAGAAAGAAAGAAAGGAAGGAAGAAAGGAAGAAAGGAAGGAAGGAAGAAAGGAAGAAAGAAAGAGGGAGGGAGGAGGAAGGAAGGAAGGAAAGAAGAAAGGAAGGAAGGAAGGAGGAAGGAAGGAAGGAAGAGCTTCATAAATTTTTTTAAATTAAAAAATAACAATAAAGCTGTCAGGTTAAAAAAATAGTTCAATGATGTCTTCTGGTCCTATTGAAAGTTATTTGTGTTACTGCCAAGTAATCACCTTCTCAGTAGCCCTGCTTCCCAAAGTCTTGTATAAATTCTGCTAAATTCCAAAATGCTTAGTATATGATTTTATTTTTGTTAGAAGTTAAAGAAGAGTTTTGCATCAGGGAGGGTGGATATTGTGCAAATCAGAGTTAACATATGAAGACAGAGAATTCTGAAGGCCAGTGTATCCTTGACAATATAAACATCTCTGGAATTAGCAAGACCCTAGGCTTTCAAAAGTCATGCAATTGGTGGAAGTTTGAGACAGTTTTACTACAACTTTCCTATTAATCAGGAAAATCCCATAAGCTGATATCTGGGATAAACAATAAAGCAATTTTAATTCAGCTATAGAAAAAATTTAGAATAGTATACAACGTGTTCCCAGATGTTTTCTTTAGATAGTAGTAATGCTACTCATTATTTTCTTTCTTCTCTTTTGTTTTGTATTTCCAGATTCTTGTTAATAGTGTACAAGTTATATGATAAAACTATTTTTAAATACTGTTTTTAGTTGACATAAAAAAGAAAATAAAACAAAAAACTTTCAAATAAACATGCTTCCTGGCTGACCCACTTAAATAATCAAATAATTTGATCTCAACTCCTCAACTCAATAGAGCCTGGTGGGTGAGTTATCCAGAAATTTATCACACTTAACATCCTTTTATAAGTAGTATACTAAAACAATCTGTACTTTTAAAACTCCTGGTGGACTTTGAGGTCCTTAGATTTAGCAATAAGTACTGATTAGTGATTTCTTCCTCTTTAAGAAACATCATGTTCTTTATTCATCCATCTTACTCATGGGAACACCTACTCCCTACTATATGGGATCAATCTAGGAGATTTTCCAGGCTCATAGACTCTCAGGCAGCAGGGGATAGAATAGACATACACATATACATATGCATGCACACATGCAAGCACACACACATTACTGAAGTGGGAGTAAAGAGACACAATTTTTTCTAAGATGTTCTTTTAATGTTATCTGTGGGACAAAGGAGTGTGAGTTTCCTAATCAAAGAGATGGTGAAGAAGACAGTGCAGGTTAGATATAGAATGTTCTCCTCATTGTAGAGGCAATACATTTTGTTAATATAAATAAACTCTTTCATCTTCAAAACTCAAAGATCAATTTTTCAGCCCTACCCTCTTTGTATTTCTCATCCTATCTAGAATAGAGTCCATGATTTACTTCAATAACTAGAACTCTTTTGTTCCTCTTCTTTTAGTCATTTAAGTCCTTGGGCACACCACAAACCTGTATTGACCTGACTATCTGTTGTGTACATTTCTGTATTTAGATAGACAAGTGTTGCTGGTGGCATTACACAAAAAATACATTGATACTATGTAAATTTATGGTAATCAATCTCAACTAGCTCATCTACACTGTCCAGAGGCTATTTTATTGAACTGCTCACAGCCAGAGCCAGAGTAAGAAGTCATTAAATTAAGGTGATAGAGATAGTATAATCTCCAAAAGCTTATTCCATAGATGATATTAGTGTCCTGGTTTGGATCTAAAATTAACTGCCTTGATTCAAACGGATTTCTGGATTGGTCTTAGACATGAAAATGACTGAAAGCAATTCAAAGGAAAGTCTATTAATCTTCCGATAATCTTTCAAAAGGGGTATAATGCCATAGAAATCAAAGCCTGAGTAACAAAATCATTCACATAGTTTCCTAAACCTGCATTAATAAGAAATGTGTTGTCAAAGTAGAACAATCCCCAGAAGAATTTTCTCCCAACCTCCTCCAAGATATGTCCACTGAGATCAATGGACAGGGAAATCTTCCCAGAGAGCAGACCAGAAAGATACAAACTAACTAAAGAATTCTCTACACTGGCAGGAAATAAACCATTGCTATTTTGGTCCATCAGGATGATGCTTTATGCTATGTTATCTCTGTATTTTCTCCCCTTTTTGCTATTTCTAAATGAAAATTTTATTGTAGTCATCCTTTTAATCTTCCGTCATTGTATATTGCTTGTCTGTAAATTTAGCTAGGATATAAGGATAAAAATCGGCTACCATTTGGACTGGCTGAAGTGATAGACACAATACCTAGAGACCTAGACTTAGCTGAATGCAGTCAATGGAATAGGCTTCATTTATTCTATTTCCTTATTCATTCCTAGAAGTGAGTACATGTCTACCTTGGTCTATCTGGGCAGACAGCCAAAGTAGAGAAAGCACAGAGTTTTCTCACCAGCAGTCGACAGCCTACAGAATGGCATCAGGTGTGATGGGATGGAACACACTGTGTCTCTGAATTCCATGTGTGGGTAAACAAATTTCCTGTGCCTGCCCACATGATAAAAAGTCCACAGTTCAGAAGTTTAGGGGCACACTTCGTATCACAGCAACTGTTCTGGTTCAGTGCATAAGAATCTAAGTCTCTGAGGAAGATGACATAGTGGACCAAGAGCCTTGGCTGTCACCTCCTCTGGGAAGCCTGGCCATGAGGCTCCTCCTGATCATTGCAATTCTGCTGTTCCAGAAGTTCACAGGTAATCCAGAGATTTCCAGGGGCTGACTCAAACCACGTTGGTTTTATAGTGGTGAGCATAGCTGCCTTCCAGGGGCTCACTCAAATCAACAATGGTTGGAGTACTTTCAAGAACCCAAGGGAATTTTATAATTCACAGTAGGAAGAGATAGGGCCCTAAGGATGGCTGAAGTCTATCCAATGTCATCAGAAATTCCCTCTTCCTGAGCTCTTATACTATGCTACTTTTCTTTGAAAAGGAGTATTCATAGAGCTGAAATAGGTCATAATTTCTTTTGAGAAGGACTCATTACAGAAAGACATAAGACCAATATCTGGGGATGCCCTTATTTCTTTGGATACAGTTTTTACTCTGGCACCCAGCCATATTTTCTTCCAATCTCATACTGTAGATATATTTTAATCTATTTTACTACAGTGTGTGAATAGTGGAAGGAGAACAAACTTTGGATTCAGGTTTTAGAAACATGCCTTCAACATCTACTAGTTTATCAACTTTGGATAAAAGGTGAAAACTGGCTGAGCCTTAATTTCCTCATTTGTGGAGATAATGACACCTGGCTCATAGGGGATTTATTAAATGACAAAAACATGTAAAACATCTAGCACAGGGCTTGGCACATACTAAAAACTTTAAAATTAGCTTCCTTTCCTTTTTCAAAATCAGATCCCTTATATTTGTCCCTTATTATAGGAATAATAATGGTCTATCTGTAGCCCCTTAAGCTCCTAAGAATCAAAGGAATCTCTAGAACCTGGTGTTAGAGGCTGCATCTTTGTTCTCAGTCTCATCCTCTGGGGTTTATTCCAGAGGATAGTACAAGCCCCAAAGCCAAAATGTGAACATCCTAAACTCAGATTATTGAAAATATTTAGGATCACTAAAGTGGACATATCAAGGTGAGCAAAGGTCGGGAGGAATTCTTTCCTCTGGAGATAGAAAGAGAATGAGGGGTCACAGAGGGATAAAACAAACCCAAGATTGTTGTGATGACATAGAAGCCAAAAGAAGATATGCATTGACAAAAATGTACAATACTGAGAAGTAATGGGGGAGGAAGAAAGTTGAGGGGAAAAATATCTGACTGGACCAAAAAAAAAGTCATTCTTGACCATGGTAGCAAGTATGAACCCAAGAGCAGAGTTTGATTCAGACATAAATACCTAGTAACAAATTATTGTATTCTGAGCAGTGGTAGGGAAGTAGTACTCTGGAAGCATTCAAATAGAGGCAGATTTTCTGAGGTTCTCAGATGGAGCATAGTTCCATAGCCTGAAATCAAGGATTCAGCTCCTTTATTTTCCCAAATAAGATCTGTTGCTCTTGGTGAAGTCCATCAGATGTAGGATGGAAACCCAAAACCTTAGAGGAATAAAATATGAGTGATCAGTTAGACATAAACACTGAAGTTCACCCTCTTGGAGAATCCTCTGTGGAATACTACTGGTATATGTTCTGTGGGTCTCCCATATACCTTATCCCTACAAACATTCTCTGTCTTCCCTATGACTAAAGTTGCCTTTTGTTTCAAACACTGACCTTGGCCTATTGTTCTTTATGTGCACAGTAACCGAACAACTTAAGAAATGCTGGGGTGAATACATACGAGGATTCTGCAGGAAAATATGCAAAACAACAGAAATACGTGAAGTACTATGTGAAAATGGGAGATATTGTTGCCTCAATATCATGGAACTGGAAGCACGTAAAAAAATTACCAGACCACCTCGTCCAAAGCCAGTGACATATGCATTTACTTTTCCACAAGAGTATTATGCAGATGAACAGAATTATACAAACTCCAACAAAAAGTTTACATAAATCAAGCACAATTTTCTGTTAGTTTATTTCTCAACCTATTCCAATAAACTGAGGTGAAGAGGTCCACATCCTCTCCCTTCTTGTTCCTAGATCTCAGTCTAATAAATCTCATTGCCAGTTTTCTGACTCATTGTTCTTTAACCAGAGGTTGAACACTCAATATATCAAATGATGAATTGATAAGGACAACTCAGAACCTCCCCTTGAAAAGGGGATACAACCAGTACACTAAAAAATCTATAACATGGAAGACTGGAAGGAGAAACTCAGGAAAGTAGACCTGTAATTCAGGAGAGGGAAATATGAAGCTGAGTATTCAGAAAAATATGTGAGTGAGTTTAGGATTAAAGTTGTGCCTTGTGAAATGTGTAGGATTTCAACAGGTGAGTGTTAGTAGAGAAGGTAATTTGAGTGAAAAAAATGAAATCAACAAATGGAAGGAAATTAGAAAAGACAGGACATTTTAGGAGAATATACATGCATTTTGTTTGGTTTAAGAATAGAGTACCCAAAGTTGAACTATGGGGAAGTCTAATTTCTTTAGTTCCTGTGCAAAAGCAGTGAGCTGGGAAAATAGAGAAGAATAACATTCCACTATTATGGAGCTCACCATATAAGGTGGAGGCAGACATAAATATGTAACTCCAAGACAAAGTTTTTAGTTGTTTCTTTGCTGTTGTCATTGTTTAATGTGTTACCACTAGTAACGCATCCTTTACTGGGGTGACTGGAGCCATTAGGTGTTTGGAGGAAATGTAAAGGACCTAGGAACTGGTCTGAATTGCAGTATTGTATGAGATTTTATCACTGTCTTGATATGCAAGATGACATAATGACTATCCATTTATATACTCAACCTAATTCTTAAAGATATACCTTTTGGATGTGATTAACATGAAAAATTTCTTTCCAACTACTTTTCACACTTATTTTTCAGTTTTGTTTCTTATATTATTTCACCACTGTAATATCCATCATGAATTTGTGGTATGTGTTCTCTTAATTATCCTCTTATCTCCTGTCCTAGGGCTGGGGCAGGGGAATATACAAGATGAGCCTAAAGTATCTTGTAGTGCCAGAAAGTAAGGACATGCTTTAAAAATCAGAAGGATGCTAACACACCATTGTAAAGCAAGTATACACCAATGAAGTTGTTTAAAAAAAAATCAGAAGGATGGGGCATATTAATGGGACATAGGAGTCACTTTGAAAGAGTTTTGAATGACCAAAATGGGGACAATTTGAGCAGTAAGATAAATAACATAACATTGGATTATAATACAAGGTAGAAGCAAACATCCATGAGTCCATACTGATATGAATAAATAATTAAATAAATAAATAAATGGATGAGAAGAGACAGTTTTTCTGTACAGAAGAATTCCAAGTAATTTATGTAAATGCTTCTTCCCCAAGGAGGTGGAGCTTCACCTCCCTCTCCCTTGAATATGGGCTGTACTTAGTGACTTCCTTCCAAAGAGTAGACTACGGAAAGGGGCAAAAGGGTCACTTTACAATGGGTAAACCTCATAAAATCATGTTTTAGATTTTATGGAAAAATCATATGGATAGCATGAACGTGTGATGTGATGCAAATGGCACTTCACCTTTGCTGTCTTCCTCCCAAAAACCCATAACCAAGTTTGACAATGAGAAAAACCCAAACTGAGTGGCATTCTGCAAAATATCTGACCAACACTCCTCAAAATGGTCAAATTCATCAAAAACAAGAAATTTCTGAGAAACTGTAACAGACCAGAGGAAGATAAAGAGACATGACAACTAAAGGTAATGTGATATTCTGCATGGTCTCCAAAGACAGGAAAAGGAGGTTAAAGAAAAACTATTATAATAAGGGCAGAGCTTAATTAATATCAATGTACTTAACTGTGACAGAGGCATCATGGTCTTATAAGATGTTAACAATAAGGAAAACTGGATGAGGAGTATACAGGAGCTCTCTGTACTATCTTTGTATTACTTTTCTATAGATAGAAAACTGTTCTAAAGTTAAAAGTTTATTTAAATTAAAAAACTAAACACAAAATCAATTTGGCAGGAGTCTCTGTTTTCCTATTTATCCAAGAGCCTTCGTATTATACCGTCATTAAACATTTGATGGAATCAACTGAGATTCAACTCTTTATAGGAAGTGTACAAATTATAGGTTGTTTCTTGAAGACTTAAAGGAC
The DNA here is from genome assembly GCF_028564815.1 of Eubalaena glacialis. Taxonomy (NCBI): domain Eukaryota; kingdom Metazoa; phylum Chordata; class Mammalia; order Artiodactyla; family Balaenidae; genus Eubalaena; species Eubalaena glacialis. Next base: position 28,204,251 of record NC_083728.1, read on the forward strand.
AATTCTCATTTTCTATTTCTTTAGTTAGCTTTTGTATTTTTGCTTTATTATTTTTCCCATTTTATTAAGATTTTCAAATGTATTTCCCTAAAATAATTTGTAAAGTCTTCTTTTTCTTTTTAATGTCTGTAAGATATATAGTGATGTCTACTTTTTCGTTTCACCATTGTTTGTGTCTTCGCTTTTTTCTTGATGTCTCACTATTCACTTATTAATTTGATAAGTCTTTACAAAAACCAAATTTTCTTTACTAATTTTTGTTTAGTTTCCATTTCTTTAATGTCTCTATTAATGTTTTTATTTTCACTTATTTTTCAAACAACTTCACATGCAATAAAATCACCTGTTTTAAATGTGTAATATAGGGCTTCCCTGGTGGCACAGTGGTTGAGAATCTGCCTGCCAATGCAGGGAACATGGGTTCGAGCCCTGGTCTGGGAAGATCCCACATGCCGCGGAGCAACTGGGCCCGTGAGCCACAACTACTGAGCCTGCGCGTCTGGAGCCTGCGCTCCGCAACAAGAGAGGCCACGACAGTGAGAGGCCCACGCACTGCGATGAAGAGTGGGCCCCGCTCGCTGCAACTAGAGAAAGCCCTCGCACAGAAACGAAGACCCAACACAGCCAAAAATAAATAAATAAATAAATAAATAAAATTACATAAATAAATAAATAAATGTGTAATATAATGTCTTATTTCTACTTTGTTAGTTTTAATATGCCCTTTTTTCTAACATTGTTAGATGATGTTTACCTCTCTTATTTTTAGCCTTTCTTCATTTCATACATGAGCATTTTTAAAAATTTGTTTATTTTTTTATTTTTGGCTGCATTGGGTCTTCGTTGCTACGCGCGCTTTTTCTCTAGTTGCAGTGAGCCGGGGCTACTCTTCATTGCCGTGCGCGGGCTTCTCATTGCGGTGGCTTCTCTTGTTGCGGAGCACGGGATCTAGGCCCGCAGGCTTCAGTAGTTGTGGCTCATGGGCTCTAGAGTGCAGGCTTAGTAGTTGTGACGTACGGGCCTAGTTGCTCTGCGGCATGTGGGATCTTCCCAGACCAGGGCTCAAACCCGTGTCCCCTGCATTGGCAGGCAGATTCTCAACCACTGCGCCACCAGGGAAGCCCCGCATACATGAGCATTTTAAAGCTATAGATTTTCCTCTCTACATAGCTTTAGCAATATCCCACAAATTTTTAGCATATAGTATGTTCATTATTATATTAAAAACCTTCTCATTTTTCTTAGATAAGAGTACATAAATAGAACTTAGATTACATGAGGACTATGGGGACAAATATTGACCATGAAATTTTCTCAATTGTAATTACAAATATAGTAATATTGCTTTAATTATATGTAAACAAAATCAACTAAACATCAAAACTTAAAACAAACAGAACATATCATACACAGAAACGTTTACACACTTCTCCTTCATACAGTTTGTTTTCATTATGATCCTCTGTCTTGCCATGAACTTTTATGTGGCTTAAAACTGGCATTTATTTTTCTTTTATATTGACCTCTGTTATGATTCTTCTAGTCCTGGACTTTCTACATCAGTAAATTTTTTACAATTTTTTTTACTTACAAAAGTTTGCTAATACCATTATCTATTAATACCATTATCTATTAACAATTTCTCTTTGTCACCATCATTTCAAAAGTGAAAGAAATTTTACCACCAAGAAAGATGTATAAATGACATAGTAGGAAAAAAAGTCAGATTTTTAACTAAATTCATCCAATTTCTTAAAATCTCATTGCATTATTCTAATTTTTCTAATTTTATTACAGATTGGTTTAAACTTTATCATGAACTACATTGGGGTACATGGATCCTTTTAAGAATTCAATTATTTAGTTTTTAAATTCTCAAATTCACAATTTATATAATTACTGATACTCAGTGGGCAGTAGTCTTCTAGGGTGTATCTACTACACTATGTCTTATCTTCTATAATAACTCTGAATCTAAACTTCCTTCAGTTATTTTTTTTGTTTCTGTAGTTAGGTGTGGAAGGTGTTTGCTTACCTGTCTCCTCTATTTTAATAAATAATGTATACTGCACATCCTAATGGTTAGTGTTTTTGTCATTTTTCATCTGCTTGTGACAGATGGGCTCTTGGTCTGCTCTTGAACTCTGATAATAGTGATAGTCAATACCCATTCAAAGATCATTATGTCAAAATACACTCAATAGTTCTGGAAGTTTCTAGACAATCTTTCCATTTTTTTGAAGCTTGAGATCAATCCCACAGCCCTGTCCCACATGAGAGTCCTGTACACCAGTAATAACGTGTCTAAAAATTCCAGTAAAAATATTAGATTTTAATATAATGTATAAACTATTATATTAAATATAAATGATCTCAATAAACCAATTTTAAAAGAGAGATTAGGGGCTTCCCTGGTGGCACAGTGGTTGAGAGTCTGCCTGCTAATGCAGGGGACACGGGTTCGAGCCCTGGTCTGGGAAGATCCCACATGCCGCAGAGCAACTAGGCCCGTAAGCCACAACTACTGAGCCTGCACGTCTGGAGCCTGTGCTCCGCAACAAAAAAGGCCACGATAGTAAGAGGCCCACACACCGCGATGAAGAGTGGCCCCCACTTGCCGCAGCTAGAGAAAGCCCTCGCACAGAAACGAAGAACCAACACAGCCAAAAAAAATTTTTAAATAAATTAATTAATTAATTAATTTTAAAAAAAGAGAGATTATAAGATTGGATTAAAAAAGAAGACCTAACTATTTGCTGACTACCAAAAAAGCTCTTTTAATATTAAAAAAATATAGATAAAATGTTTTAAATTACATATAGCATTAATTAAAAGAAAGCTGAAGTGGCTATATTAATACTGGGCAAAGTAGATTGCAAAACAAGGAATATTAGCAAGGATAAAGAGGGACATAAAAAAGTTAATTTGCCAAGAAAATATAACAACACTAAATGTGAATGCAACCAAGAATAGAACTTCAAAATAAAAACTGGTGGAACTAAAAGGAGAAATAGAGAAATCCTAAATTATATTTGGGGATTTCAACACTCCTCTCTCCATATATTTCTCAACGTATTGTTCTCCTCTTAATCATCACCTTCCTCCTGCTTTACTTGCATTTAATTTTCTTTTTAAAAATTTAGGGGTTTTATCTCAATAATGTACAGCCTCTAAATAAATGCAGGAAAAGCATTTGAAACATTCAATATCTATTTACAAGAAAACCTACAGACAATGTGTCTCTTTATTGCCTGCACCAAGGCTGACCAATCTGTCCAACAGTTTCCCTACTGGTTAATAAAGTGAACCACAAAAAAAGTCATTTTTCATCCAGTTAAAAAAAATGTTAGTACAATCTGAACAACCACAGTGCACTGGTAAACCAGCTCCCAAGGTGGGGATACGGACCTAAAGTATTTGCTAATTTCCTTGTGTAAATTCTCCCACATAGCTTATTTCAAGCTATAATGTGAAGTCATTGACTATGGAGTTGGAAAGAGATGCTCACAATAGGCTCTATCTACTCAGTACAAGCCAACACCAGCACACTGCTACCCAGTATGCTAATGCAGCAATCAGCACCTGTGTTACTCACTAAGAACCAGGCAGCTGCTGCTGCTGCATGAACATGGCCTCTTGGCTCCTCTGACTGAAGGAGCTTTCCAGAGCCTGGTAGACAGCAGTGTTAACTGCACTCCTGCACAACCTGGATGCCAGGATGCATATCATGTGGTCAGCGCACACAATCCTCATTCACTCCCACCCCCCAGGTGAGGCAATCATATTAGGTTCCAAGTCTGGAGGGGATGTTGGGAATCAAGCCTCAGGAAACAGTGAGTGAATGAAAGAAGTGACCTCAGAAAAATCCTGGGATGCAGTCAGGACTGGGGTCTAAAGTGTGCATAAGCATGTCAGTGAATATGTGCAAGTTCTGAATGTGTGTGATCTTGTGTGCAATAATGGGTTGAAAACAACCAATCACATGAGGCAGTCTTAGAGGGGAAAGTGTCTTAGAGTCAGAAGATGTCCCTTCCTCCATTTCAAGCCACTAGAGTTATAGTTCTAACCTGCACAAGGGAGGTGGAAGGATAAAATCTTTGAACTGGATACAAGACCGGAATTTTGGAAAAGGAAAAAAGTGGACAAAAATTTGTAGAATCCACCCAGGACATAAGTTGTCAGGAAACACTACTCAGCATAAAAGGGGAATTTAATATAGCTCAGTTAGGAAGAAATCATATATATACACATATATAATGACTTATAAAAACATTTATGAGAAACTTTAATAAACTATCTCTTTTTGCCATGGCACACTCATTATACCTTCCAATAATGCAATGTCAACTCGTATTAATGTTTCCTTTGCTTCATAAAGTCCCGCCAGTCACTGTCTCCCCAAACCCTCTTGCTATTAGTTGAAGAAGCAATTAACACATGCTTGAACTGACTGAAAAATGAAAGTGGTGCTTAAGTTAAATAATAAGTAAAGGGATTTTAAAGGACTCTATGGGGAAAGGATACAGAGAGAGAATTCAATGCATAGAAAACACCCTGTGCTGAGGCCCTGAATTAGAAGGAATATGGTATATTCCCAAAAAATGAGGCTTGTGGGCAAAGAACAAGAGAAAGGATGATGTTGGAGAGTTACTTATTAGGTTAATAGACCATGTTAGAGATTTTGATCTTTAACTGAAGAGGAATCGGAAGCCATTAAATATTTTAAGCAGGGAGTGATGTGGTCAGGTCTGAACTTTTTAAATCACATTGTACTGAATGCATAAATGTGTTGAAACTGGGAGTAGATATGGAGAGAACAGAGAAAAGGTTATCACCATGGGCCAGGTGAGAGGTGGTTTGGACCAGAATCAAGGTAGTGAAGATGGAACAAAGTGGGTAGATTCAAGAGCTATTTAGCAGCAATAATCATTGGATGTGATGGGAGTGAGGATGACTAACTCCCTGGTTTCAGCCCACAGTGATATGAGAAACTGGGTTATGGTGGTATCATTCACTGAAGGATAGTCTATATCCTTGTGTTTCCTCATTATCACAACTCCAACTTCTGTTTGAATCCCCTTAAATGAATTCTGGAAGCTATGGATTGAACCTATAGTATAGTTTTAACTGTTATGGCACACAGAGTTGACAGTGAGTGCTCAGTGAGATCCTAACAATATACCAAGATGGCAGTAGGATCCTACATTTGATGTACATAGTAACTCTGTTGAAATAATAAATAAATTTTTCTTTATTTAAATGACTATAGATGGTGTTGATTCTGCTTTCTTCAATATAGTCACCAAAGTCATCTACTCCCTCTTCCTAGAATCCACTGACCTTGCTACCATTTCATACCCCAATTCACTTTTTCCCCTTATCTAGCCCACTCATGGAGGGAAAGGAGACTGTGTCTTTTCTATGTCTAGGAATATGGTGTGCTTGGAGATGAATTGGCTCTCTGAAGCTGAGTCAATGCCCTGAGAAATGCAGATTTTTTTCCTTGGACTGTGACCTAAGAGAAGTGTCTCCATTTTTTATCAATAAGTGAGCACTATAGGTTGTAGTGCAGTGTGTCTTCACAATACACCTGTAGCAGGAAACTGAGAGTTTCATGCATTATCTTAATGTGTGGATCAGAATAAGTCCACCATGTAATGAATGAATGCTGGTCAAGTGATGCAATAAAAGTGAGTTTCTATGGGAACAAATTGTTGTATTCCAGATGCATAACCCATTTGTGGTCTTATTTAGTCCTGATATAAATTTTAGTAGAGGCTGTCCTCAAATTTGACCCAAAGCATTTCTCTTCATCAGTGTTAATGCTGTGTTCCCTTACTGCTCTCAACTGCCAGTTTACCCAAATTCCTAGTCAGAATTTCAGAAAGAACCCCCTTGAGTTACTCTGCTGAGTAACACATTCTACACCTGGTAGCCCTTGGATGAACTGCACTGTCAGATGCCCATCCCTGTGCAAGGTATAGCCTAATGCTGCCTTCCAGAGGGAAGGCTATGAGTAGAACAATTACAGCTACAAGGAAACTATAAGGATGACAAGCACTGAACTAACTAACACACTGGAAGCTCTATCAGAATCTTCTATTTCCTGAAATATACAAGCATTTACCCAGTGACCCAAGATAGAAACCTAAGAGGAATGCTTAAATCCTCTCTTTCCCATTCTCTGGTTCCAAGTAATCAACAAATTTGGTTGAGTCTATCTTCTAATTATTTTAAAAATCTAGGCTTACCTCCATATATTTTCTAACATTGCCTGCAAACAGGCATGCATCATATCTTACCAGATGATTGCAGCTCCTTCCTGTTCTGTTTGCCCTCAGAAGTCTTTTCTCTCATCTGTCCCCTACACTATTCTCTGAGCTACATTTATATAATAAAACTTTATGCTTTTATCTATTTCAAACCTTTCAAGTTTCCTCTGTTTCCTACAAGGTCAAGTCCAAAGATGTTTAAAAGATAAGTCTGTAGTTTCACTTTTCATTTTTTTCCCAAGCCTGAACATCTTAGCCCGTATTCCCTAATTAGGCAGCTCCCACCTTAGTAGCATCTCTAAGAACAGGCCAATTAGTCTGAATCTGTCCCTGAAAATCTACTTTAGTTCCAGCAATATTAAAGGAAGAGGTTCTCTGCTCCTGAATTCTTATTTCAAAGCTGGTGTAGTGGACATCTGTCAGGCTTCTCAGCACTTTTCCCACACTGTTTTATTTTAGTAGTAGGAATGAGTCTACATTCCAAAGTTGCTCCCAGGGTATAGGCATGTGACCAGGCTATTATGAATAATGATGCAATGAACATTTATGTACAAACTTTTGTGTGGACATATGTTTTCCTTTCTTTTGTATGTATAACTAAGAGTGAAACACTCAGATCATATAGTAAATCTATGCTTAACATTTGAGGAATTGCTAGACTGTTTTCCAACATGGCTACACCATTTTACATTCCCATTAGCAAGGTATTAGGGTTCCAGGTTCTCCACATCCATGACAAAACTTGTTGTTATTTGCCTTTCTGATTATAGTGATCCTAGTGAGTGTGAAGTGCTGTATCAATGTGTTTTTTTTTTTTAACATCTTTATTGGAGTATAATTGTTTTACAATGGTGTGTTAGTTTCTGCTTTATAACAAAGTGAATCAGTTATACATATACATATGTCACCATATCTCTTCCCTCTTGCATCTCTCTCCCTCCCACCCTCCCTATCCCACCCCTCTAGGTGGTCACAAAGCACCAAGCTGATCTCCCTGTGCTATGCGACTGCTTGCCACTAGCTATCTATTTTACGTTGGGTAGTGTATATATGTCCATGCCACTCTCTCACTTTGTCCCAGCTTACCCTTCCCCCTCCCCATATCCTCAAGTCCATTCTCTATTAGGTCTGCATCTTTATTCCCGTCTTGCCCCTAGGTTCTTCTGACCATTTTTTTTTCTTTTTTGTTTTTTTAGATTCCATATATATGTGTTAGCATACTGTATTTGTTTTTCTCTTTCTGACTTACTTCACTCTGTATGACAGTCTCTAGGTCCATCCACCTCACTACAAATAACTCCATTTCGTTTCATTTTATGGCTGAGTAATATTCCATTGTATATATGTGCCACATCTTCTTTACCCATTTATCTGTTGATGGACACTTAGGTTGCTTCCATGTCCTGACTATTGTAAATAGAGCTGCAATGAACATTCTGGTACATGACTCTTTTTGAATTATGGTTTTCTCAGGGTATATGCCCAGTAGTGGGATTGCTGGGTCGTATGGTAGTTCTATTTTTAGTTTTTTAAGGAACCTCCATACTGTTCTCCATAGTGGCTGTATCAATTTACATTCCCACCAACAGTGCAAGAGGGTTCCCTTTTCTCCACACCCTCTCCAGCATTTATTGTTTGTAAATTTTTTGGTGATGGCCATTCTGACTGGTGTGAGATGATATCTCATTGTAGTTTTGATTTGCATTTCTCTAATGATTAATGATGTTGAGCATTCTTTCATGTGTTTGTTGGCAATCTGTATATCTTCTTTGGAGAAATGTCTATTTAGGTCTTCTGCCCATTTTTCTATGTGGTTTGGTATGTAATTATCTGATGGCTAGTGATGTTGCACATTTTTTTCATTTGCTCAACTCTTCTACTATTACATGAAAGTCTGTTGTTAGATGGTTCAATGTGTTGAATTATATCATTATCTCTAAAGGTACCCAGCTTTCATCCAAATTTAATCTGTTCCTTTAAAATTTTGTCTCCTGGTGAATTGAAATCACCAAAGCAATACTCAATTTGATGACAGATTTTGGCCTCCAGAGCAGCCAGTTTTTCATTATCACCATGTTTAGCCATTGTGGCTCTTTAAGGTCCCTGTCTTCCAGAGCCATGCCAGGCATGTGATCACGAACAGTAACGTGTGGCAACATGTGGACTTCCCAGAGCCACTGCTGGCTAACAAGTGTGAGAAAGATGGGGGCCATTTTAGGTTCATTTTAAAATTGGGTTATTTGTCTTTTATTATTGAGTTGCAATAGTTCTTTATATATTCTAGATACAAGTCCCTTATCAGATATATGATTTGCAAAAAATTTTCTCCCTTTCCGTAGATTGTCTTTTTGCTTTCTTCATGGTGTCCTTTGAAGCACAAAAGTTTTCAGTTTTGATGATGTCCAGTTATTCACTGCACTCTTTTAAAATAAAGACTTAAAAAATAAAGATAGGCTACATGCAAACTCTGGGGAATGTGATGTGTGTTTGTGCAAGTCATCAACTGTGTTACTTGAAATATGCTCTTTTTTATTCTTTCCCAGCATGGTAAAGCTTACCATGCCACTATTCTACACTAAAGAATACAGATATTTTGCTAAATTTTTATTTTACTACTTCAAAGTCATTCACTATATTTTAATTTAGTGACACACCATAATTCAGCTACTTATAGCCAAGATAACAGGTTTATCTACTTTCTTGATAGGGCCCATAGAAATAGCAGACCCAAACCAAACTTGGGTCTGCTGACATGGGGTTGTGGTGAAGGAAAATGCAACATTTATTGAAAGGCCATGCAAGGAGTATGCATAAAATGTTTAAACTCCTTGATTGCCCTCAGGGAAAGGTTTCTAAAGACTGGGTGAAGGAGAGGGTTGGAGGGTGCTTGATCAGCTTCCATGGACATTCTTCTGATTGGTTGGTGGTGAGGCAATTGGGAGTCAACATCATCAACCTTCTGGTTCCAGCCAGTCTGGGATCTACATGCTTGTGGGCAAACTACAGTTCCACCTGGTGGGGATTTCAGCATCTGCAAAACAGCTCAAGAATATGGCTCAGAATATTATCTATAGCCCTTGAGGAGGAATTAAAGGTCCTTGATTTTGTTTAATGGCTAAAATATTATTTTGTCTTGCTTGACTGTTTTCCTTTGTTTCTGCGTTTTCCCAATTCTCTGATTAAACTTGCTCTTTGGAACTCAGGGAAGGCTTAGGAGGCTAAAGTTTTTCTACAAATAAAGGGCAGATGGAAGACATGGGAGAGGAGGTCTGTCCCAGGAAGGCCCCATGAGGTCCTGCTTGGTTACATATTCCCTGAGGAGGACTATGAGCAAATTTTCTAAGAAGAGGTGAGTGTGGGTAGGAAATGATTAATATCTCTGACAGCTTTCATGAGTATTGTCCAAGACTCCTAGGGAGATGGGTGGTTCCAATTGCTGACACTAAGTAGAACACTTTACCTAGAACATTTGGCAATTTAAAAATGTTCTGTGAATAAGATTTTAGAGAATGCTATAAGACAGATCCAAGAAAAATAAGGTACCCATAATACAGCCTATACCAAAGTGAGCATAACAAAAACATGGGATTTTAATTTAATTTTGCATATAAAAATAGGGCAGACAAATAAACATGCATCTAACAATACAAACCACATCCACTTCTCCTATGAGTATGGCAGGGATACAAGAAGGATAATAGGGCAAAAGTCGAAGCAAAGAGTAGATCCATCCCATCAAAATAGAATTCAAGGCTTAATTATCTGTTCTGTTTATTATACCCCACTGTCCCAACTCAGAAGACATTTCACTGGTTGATCCAATACCACCTTAAGCCAAAATAGATTATTGTATCTAATCTATCAATGGACTTATGCAGAGTAGAGGACACATATAAAGACAATGGTCAAGACCCATCTTCATGTTATAGTGCCAAAATGAACCCTCCCTAAAAATGCCTCTGATGATCCACAGTGATGGAAGACTGAAAAAGAGAGGAGCTTGTGAAGTGCTGCAATACAGAAAGGGCTTTTTAAAGTCTTTTTTAAAACTCCTCTGAGAATTAGGTTGATATGGTCATGTATTACCTTCCATGGTGCTGAAATCAACAAAAAATTCTAAAATTGTATAATCCAGTCCAGTCTTTTTTTGCTATATACTTCTCCAGAATTCTCAAAAGCCACAACTACTAAAAGGAAGGTCCTTTTAGACTCTTAAAATAGTAACATATCCATCTAAATATTTGTCTCTCTGTCCTCTCAGTGAAACAATATGGTGAGCTGCACATAGAGGGATAAGGCTTATTGATTTTTTTATCCAAGATGAGTAAATGTTAGCTCCATGAAAGTTATTTATGACAAATACTTCAAGCAAGGAACATCAATGGATGTCACCACAAAAGTTTCAGTTCTGTTCATTTGGAGAGCATTTCTTATGGTCATGACTTACTGAAATTTTATCTAGTTCCTGAAGAGCTTTTTAAATATGTCCTTCTCAATTTATAAGGCTTTAAATTTCACACTATTTCTTTAATTTTTTAATTTCAGCTTTATCGAGGTATAATTAACTTACAAAATTGTAAGATATTTAAAGTGTGCATCGTGATGATTTGATATATGTATACATTATGAAAAGAATCTCCCCCATCTAATTAATTAATACAGCCATTACCGCAAATTGTTTGTTTGCTTGTTTGTTTGTTTGTTTTGGTGAGAACACTTAAGTTCTACTCTCTCAGCAAATTTCAATTATAGACTACAGAATTGTCAACTATAGTCACCATATTTTACATTAGAACCCCAGACCTTATTCATCTGAATAGCTAAAAGTTTATAAATTTCACACTATTGAAACAGACTATGAAATGCTTTCAAAGATCTTACGAGTAATATTTGCCTAATTGTGTCAAACGGACACACCTTAGTTCAAATTGCTACTAAAAAAGAGTTGAAGCATGCGTGTTAAATGAGCTTCAAATGATGTATTGGAATTATCACTAGCTGTCATCACTGCCCATTAGACCTGCCCCAATAACCATTGTGAAAATATTCAAATGTCTTGCCTTCCCCTAATGAATTCTTGGTTGTTAGCCAAACCTTCTGTATTCATTCCCACACACACAAAGCCAAGACATTCAGATCTGCTTAGACCTAAGAAGCTTCATTAAAAAGAGGAGTAACATGAAATGCTATGAAATATTACCTCAAATAGAAAATAGAGGGGCTAACTGCCACCTCTACTAATGTGTTCACTTCATATCTGTATCACCCATGTTGCTACTATAATGCTTGGAACATGAAAAATATTCATTTATGTTTGAAGTGTTAAAAAATGAGTGAATACATTAACAAATAAATCCAGGGAAAAGCATAGGACTTTATTATGCAGAGAATCAAGTTCACAAAAGTAGATAAATCTTTTGCCCTTGCCTGTTGGATTAGGTGGCACTTTTGGTTTAAGAAGAGTGGAGACCAGTGGAACAAGTGCTTGATTTATAGTGGAATTGTGCTAAGTGTGACAGTGGGTAAGATAACATAGTCCAACTTCAAATCAGGCTTCCTTGAAGGTTCAGGTGGCTCTGTGACTTGTTGATATTGTCTCTTTTCGTCATTAATACAACATAATTTTCCATTTACACATGCTATTTCATATGTTTCTCCCAGTTTGCATTTCTTCCTGCAGTAACCTGATATGTTACTAAAGCATTTTCTGTGTCGTGCTGCATCTATGCACAGGAAACAGCAATGAACAAGATTAGTTCCTGAGGCAGAGAAGAAGTTATGTGGTTCCCCACAAGCTATGACCTCCTGTGGTCCCAAAGTGAACCTTATGCTAAGAGAAAACTCAGAGCCTCCTCCTTGAAAATCGTCCCAAATTAAGACATCCAAAACCCCAGGTTCCTAGCCAATATCCAAAGTCAACATCCTGTCAGCCCTACCACAGTCCAGTGTCCCCAGAGAGTACCAACTTGTCACCATGGCACAATTCAAAGCCAAATTAACTTTTAAAAGAACATCACAGATAGAACGTTTAAAGTTAACAGTGTAATTGGGTTTCACACTCACTGACATGGACAGCAGAAAACTCCCTTTGCCAATACCTCAGGGGTCTCAGCATTTATTGCTGTTGAAAACTTCCCTCATTCATCCTCTATGATTTTTTCACAACCTGACTCTTCCATCTCTTCTCTCTCTCTCTCTCTTTCCCTCTCTCTCTCTCTCTCTCTTTCTCTCTCTCTCTCTCCATCCTCCTTTTGATCTCAGATAAATGTGTTGTCCAGGAATCAAACTCAATTCCATGTATGCCTGTCTTCCCAGACATTCAATATGTTACCTATTCAGAGCATTGCATTGAGGTCCTAAATCTGCTTTTCCAATTCTTTCTTTACCCTTGTACACAAATGTGGACAAGCCCACAGAATAAAGATGAAGAACAAAGACATGGTTCTCCCTATTCTAAATTCCAGAACCAAGGAGCATCTTTAAAGGTTAAAAAGATATATTTTTTAACATCTTTACTGGAGTATAATTGCTTTACAATGGTGTGTTAGTTTCTGCTTTATAACAAAGTGAATCAGCTATACATATACATATATCTCCATATCTCTTCCCTCTTGCGTCTCCCTCCCTCCCACTCTCCCTATCCCACCCCTCTAGGTGGTCACAAAGCACCGAGCTGATCTCCCTGTGCTATGCAGCTGCTTCCCACTAGCTATCTATTTTACATTTGGTAGTGTATATGTGTCCATGCCACTCTCTCACTTTGTCCCAGCTTACCCTTCCCCATAACCATGTCCTCAAGTCCATTCTCTAGTAGGTCTGCGTCTTTATTCCCGTCTTGCCCCTAGGTTCTTCATGACCTTTTTTTTTTTTTTTTAGATTCCATATATATGTGTTAGCATACTGTATTTGTTTTTCTCTTTCTGACTTACTTTACTCTGTATGACAGACTCTAGGTCCATCCACCTCACTACATATAACTCAATTTCGTTTCTTTTTATGGCTGAGTAATATTCCATTGTATATATGTGCTACATCTTCTTTATCCATTCATCTGTCAATGGACACTTAGGTTGCTTCCATGTCCTGGCTATTGTAAATAGAGCTGCAATGAACATTAGAGAAATGCAAATCAAAACTACAATGAGATATCATCTCACACCAGTCAGAATGGCCATCATCAAAAAATCTACAAACAATAAATGCTGGAGAGGGTGTGGAGAAAAGAGAACCCTCTTACACTGTTGGTGGGAATGTAAATTGATACAGCCACTATGGAGAACAGTATGGAGGTTCCTTAAAAAACTAAAAATAGAACTACCATACGACCCAGCAATCCCACTACTGGGCATATACCTTAAGAAAACCATAATTCAAAAAGAGTCACGTACCACAATGTTCCCTGCAGCTCTATTTACAAAAAGATATTTTTAAGACCACAAAAAGACAACCTACCTTCCTACAATAGCAAAGAAGAAGGGAACTCTCACTGACAGAGCTCCCACCATGAATTTGGTGCTTCACATTTGTAAGCTCATGTAATCCTCACATGAAATAAAATCATTATGAAATTGAGTCATTATACTCACCTGACAGATGAGAAAACTGATTTTCAAAGGGAATAATTAACTCATTTCATACAACTAGCCAATGATGAGGACATATTTTAACCTCACATCTACATGACTCCAAAGCTTGTACTATTCACATTACTGTTATAGTGTAGGCTGAAAATGAATTTGGAAAATGGAAAAAGAGATGGCCAGATTCCTGGGTGAAAACTATGTTCAACATTGTAAAGGTAATTCTAGATGATGGATTCCTTCCTGCCTTTGGAGAGGACTTCTGATAGTACAACCCTGATTTCTTACCTCCCTGGATGTTGTCTTCTAAGACACAGACTCAAGTCAGGGTCCGACGACAGTGAGTACTTTTGATGATACCAGCAAGATATCAATAATCTTGAAGGCCCTGCCCCCATTCCTGTGAATAGTAATATTTCCTAGAATTTCATGGTACATTTGGACACGTTACCTTTGGATACCTCAAACAGCAGAATAATGAGAACCAGAAACAGCTTCATGTTTACAGACTTCCCAAGACAAATAGGCAGCAGAATTTCTTTGTCCAGTGACCTGTGTCACACAGTCACAAAGAGTCTTTCAAGATGAGACAGAGTTTTGGGTGCTAGCAGGGTTCTGAGCTCTCATTTTAACCCACATGGAAGGACAGGAAATCCAAGTCCACCCCCACTTTCATTCCCAAATATGGAGTTAACAGTCACAGAACATTTGATCACATCACACTTACTCCTCCTTCCTCAGGATATGAGCCCCCAAAGAGCAGGAACAATGATTTCTCCACCTGGGCCATCAACCCACTTGGGTCAAGGTTGGTTGGCCATGTATCCTGGTTTGTGTGGGACTGTCTTAATTTGTTCCTACTTTTCCAATATCCGATCCAGCTAGTGCCACCTTTCACTCACAAAGGTAATCCATTTGGAAGAATAACTGAATCATCAACTAATCCATGTAAACACATAAGCACATCCAATAATCATTTTTTTAATGTATGAGACTTCCAGAAAATCCTCTAAGAGAAAGATTGCTTTTAGGTTTGGCTAGATAAATTGATGTTATTTCAGAGTTTCCCATAAAGTCTTACCCATCCAGTAAAGCTCAATTCCACAACTAAAATCTTTCAAAAGATCAAATCTCTTTAGCACAGTGTCCAATTTATTATGAACTGGTCCCCATTCACCTCTCCTGGGTTTTTTTATGGAACCACTTTTATTTCTGCCAAATTAGTGTGGGTGCTGCTACCCAACTTACTTCCATAACATGTTTCTTTGCACATTTAAATCCCTCTATACAAATATTACACCCCCCATCCCATCTACCTAATTGGCCCTGTTGAGCTCCTAATTTTCCTTCAAAAACAAGTTTAATTATCTCCACAACTGTGAAAGTTTCCCTAACCCAACTAAATAGAGCTGCAAACTCTCTTCTTTGTGCCACCACTGCATCTTGTAAATATTTTTGTTGGTGGTCACACCATGTCATGTTCTAATTATTTGCAATAATCTATGAGCCCCTTAAAGGCAGGCCACTGGTCTAATTCAGTTTGGAGATCTTAACACACGGCACAAAACTCACACTATATTCTCAGTATATAATTACAGGATGATTTCAAAGTACTGAAAAAATTATTGCTAAATAAAATACCCCCAAGACAGGGACTTCCCTGGTGTTGCAGTGGTTAAGAATCTGCCTGCCAATGCAGGGGACACGGGTTTGATCCCTGGTCCAGGAAGATCTCACATGTCACGGAGCAACTGAGCCCATGTGCCAGAACTACTGAAATCCACACACCCTAGAGACTGCTCACTGCAACTACTGAGCCCACACACCGCAACTACTGAAGCCCACATGCTCTTGGGCCCTCGTGCCACAACTACTGAGCTTGCGTGCTGCAACTACTGAAGCCTGCATACTTAAAGCCCATGCTCCACAACAAGAGAAGCCACCACAATGAGAAGCCTGGCACCGCAATGAAGAGTAGCCCCACTCGCTGTAAATAGAGAAAGCCCGCACACAGAAATGAAGACCCAATGCAACCAAAAAAAAAAAAAAAAAAAACCCAAAGACAGTAATAAAGTCAATTTAGACATTTCCCAAAGAATGCTGTTGACCTTGTTTACAATTTGTGGACACCAGAACCTTGAATTTATAGTAATTAGGGCCCATCCAAATATCTTTCTATGACAGTACCTGGAAGAATTTTGGAATTTGTGAAGGCTATGTAAATATTTGTTGATGATGATTAAACTAGTCTCATAACACAGGGTTAGGATTAGGGTTAGAAATAAGTATTGTATATAGCTTACTATGTTTACTAGTAACCAGAGGGAATTAAGTTTGTCAAGGAGGAAAGAGTGTCAAATATTGCTGATATGTCAACACGAGGAATGAGAATTGACCAGTGGCCCCTCCAGATTAGCCCCACCAGTATCCTGCTTGGTCTCAGCTCATTTCTCAGCTCCATAATCTTTTTTTTTTTTTTACCTGGCCGTGCCACACAGCATTTGGGATCTTAATTCCCCAACCAGGGATCAAACCTGCCCCCCTCCATTGGAAGTACAGAGTCTTAACCCCTGGGCTGCCAGGGAAGTCCCATTCATGACCTCTTAATGTGTGTCTACTAGATGACAAATGCATTTTATATGCATTTCTTACTGTTATCCTTGCAAGAAAACTATAATGTAGGAATTAATACCTCTTCTTTAAATTGTAAAACCACCATTTAGGGAATTGGTAATGTGTCCAATGTCACACAGCTAGTAAGGAATGAGCTAGGATCTACACAGGTCTGCATAAACCTTGAAGTAAAGGTCTTAGCCATTGTGCTAACCTACTTCTCCAGCTGCTTCCTTTGGGTCAATCTTTGGAAGATTGAAGACAATACATCCAAATAAAAGATTTTGTTTTGTTCACAAAATTTATTGGTAATGCACTTGGCTGGGCATCCTCCCCCCACCCACCTCTTTATGTCCTACTCATAACTCAGAGAGTAGCTACATTGAGAGAAAAGCCTGTATTGAGAGAATTCATACTTATGATTTCCACAGATGACATTACTATTTCCTGAAAGTAGTATCGCCTGCTTACTTCAATAGATTCCTAAGTCTGTTTGCTTGTCTGTTCATCTGTGTCAACTCTTTAATATCAGAGAGCCTTTTTGCAATCTTGGATAGGCACAAGATGCCCACAATCTCCTCATTTTCAAAGTCTTTTGTGGCTAAGCAATAGATTTTCCTTTTTAGTAGGCTGGAATGGAAATGTTGCTTTTTAGATGTTGGAATGGAAATGTTGCTTTTTAGTCATGATCAGTTAAAAAAAAATCACCCATCAATATTTGTTACTGCATCTCCCACTGTGATCCATAGCAGTAAAAATTGCTTTTAATACCTTGCTTATAAATGAACTTTAAATGTGTTTTCATTACTTAGAAATATTCTCTGAATTCTACTTAAGATGTTATCTTTCCAAACTGTTGGACAGACTGATCCAGGCAAGAAATAAGATTACTAATTTCCTCTTACAAAGACTGGGGGAGTCAAGCAAGATTCTTCTGTTGTTCTTTATTTAGGGATGAGAGGAAGTTGAATTAACATTTCATGCTAGAAAAATTAGATATACAGGTAAACAAAAAGAGAAAACAGAAACCACCCATAATCTCACCTCTCTGTGAACATTTTGGTGTTTAACCTTCTAAATATTCTTCTCCAAAAGTAATTTATTTTGACAGCTGGGTAAGAGGTAAGATGAAGCAAAGTGAGCTAACTTGCTTTTCATCCACTCAGTTTAAAATAAATCCTGCTAATCAACACTCCCTGAGCACACACACCCTCATACTTGTAAAGTCTACATTCATCGCTCCAATTCAAAAAAGAGACCTGTTGGCGAAACAGACATACACCAGTGCAGAGGAACCCCATATGAGCTGCCTTTACTAATCTACCTTTATGCCTAAATATATATCCCCAGATAGTTTCAGGAAAATAAACACTATAAAAGAGAAAGACTTAAATAAATGATAAGAATAAATGACTTCAAAGGAAATAAAGCTAATGCTGAAGACAGAAAAGAATTATTAAAAATGATGAGTGACAGATTTGACTATATAAAATGCATAACAACTTTATAACAAAATGCATGCAGGAGAAGGTGCAAGCCAGTATGGAATTTAAAGACAATCAAAGTTCAATAAAATTTGTAAATGCATTATATACCATGAAAGGATTAATATCCATAATATATAAAGAATGTTTACAAATCAATAAGAAAATGACAAATGACCTATTATAGTAACAAAACATGTAAGCACCTCATTCAGCAGGTTGATATAAATTCAGAAATATAATATTCTTTTAAGAGAATCTGGTTTTTATCCATAAATTGTCTCACAAAATGGATTTGTTAGGTTAAGATTGAGGGACCCACTTAGGGTTGCAATCTGCTATCCATTACTGTTCTTTCTCATTCCACTGTGTTCCTGAGACCAAAGTATTCTAGGAATGTGTCTTATACTTTATGAAAAGTATGTTTAGACCTCTATTTTTGTGTTTGGACAATAATTGTAAAACACTACACAAAAATATAAAAATGTCTAGGGTGAGAAATAATATTAGCTTATAAATTGTATTTGCTTAAACACTAAAGATGTAAGCAAATTAGCTTTAAGTATGCCATTTAACTATTGCTCTCCTTTTTTCCAAAGCAATTAAAAAATTAAACTTTTTGAAATAAACAATGTCATGGTCTTGTCTCCCTGCTGCAGTGTGTTTCAGATTATTTTATAAAATCAAAATGAATCAGAGGTTTTATTTGCTTTTGTTATTTTTTGATAGTTAAGTAATACCATGATAGGTGGATCTAAAATAGAAGAGGTAGCACCTGTGGCCTTGATTCACCATCCCATAGCATAACAAAATGAGAATTTTTGCCAGATGAGATGAAGTCTGTGTGTGTGTGTGTGTGTGTGTGTGTGTGTGTGTGTGTCTTCCCATGTCTGCCTCATACTTACTGTTTCTGGTTGATGAAAACTGCCAGAGTAAAGAGAAAGATCATATGTTAGTAATGAGAAATAAATGGTTAATTCATACTTAGTGAATCTGGTTTCAGCAGATTAGTCTTAGAGATGGTCAGAACAGGTCTCCAGTAATAACTAAGGGTTGAAAACCTCAAAGTGATTTTTTTAAGTTAAGCTCAAAGAGTCTTGGGTGACTCAGATTGACTCTGTTTATGGTATGACTTGAAGAGAAAAATCACATACAGGTCCATGAAGGGTACACTGTGCCCAAGGCCAGTTGGTCTAAATACTCTTGTATTTTGGACTCTAGTTAAACATGAAGAAAGCAGACCTGTCAATCAACAAGTGACATGCCAGATGCCTTCATGTTTCAGCCTCTATACATCTAAACCGAAGTTGAGGTCAGTTAAGTATTTTTCTTTTCCTTCCTCAACAATAAAAAATTTACAACAGTAAAAACAAATAAATTATATGTACAATTTTGAGCCAGTTCTAAAGGTAGAAAAACAAAGTGTGTTAATATTTGTGGTAGGTGAAATAATGGTCCCCCAAAGATGTTCACATTCTAATACGTAGAACCTGTGAGTATGTGATGTTACATGGCAAGAGAGAATCAAGGCTGTAGATGGTATTATGGTTGCTAATCAGCTGACCTTAAAATAAGGGGATTGTTTTAGATTATCTGGATGGGTCCAATGCAATAACAAGGATCATTGGGGAGGTAGGAGAGTCAGTATCAGGGAAAGTTTGACAAGGTTACCTGGCTAGCTTTGAAGATGGAGGAAGTGTCCATGTACCAAAAAATTCAATCCCTTAGAAGCTGGAAAAGACAAGGAAAGATTTTCCCCTAGGACTTCCAAAGGGAATACAGCCCTGCTGACATCTTGCTTTTAAACCCAGTGAGACTCATTTTGGATTTATAACCTTCAAAACTATAAGATGATAAATTTCTGTTGCTTTAAGCCACTAAATTTTTTGGTAATATGTAGCAGCAGCAATAGGAAACTAATACAATATTCAATATCATACCAAGATGTCAGCACTCCTTACAATGATCTAGAAAAATTTCATGACTTGGCCAAGTGATAGTAAAAAGGCATGTACTGTCAGAAAGGAAAATACTTTTCCAACAAGCTTCCAAACCTGAACTGAGACTCTATTCACAGAGGACAACTGATATCTTCTAGCCCAGAAAATAAAACGTGTGATAACTCAGTTTCAGGGATTTTTCTTGAGAGTTTTTCAAGGTTTTAAAATCTAAACCAGAGATACATTTCACTCTTTGATAAGACACTCCAGAGAGATCAAAGTTATCTCTAAGCCAAATTACAGCCAGTTACCAAGTGAGGAAAGCTTATGTTCCCAGAAGGACCACATACACCTTCAGATGTCTGGAAAAATGAGGAAAAATTTTTTCTATAAAAATAATTTTAGTGTAAAAAGGTTATTTTGAAAATGCATCCATTCAGAGAAAACTAAGTATGTAGGGAAAAGCTCAACAAAATACTTACCTCATTTAGACTTACTCCTGATTATTTTAGGTATAAAACAATAGTTACAGATAATTAAAAATGTTTGGAGCAATAAAATTGATATACCTCATAAATTATGGATAAACTTTCAGGTTAGTCAAAAGTGTGTTCTTAATCTATTCCCATCATATCAGACCAAGAGGCAATAGAAGATATTAGGCATATTTTTCCCCTTTGAAATACTCCATTTGATATTCCTGCAGCCCTTGAAAAACCCATTGCAGCCATGCATCTTTCTCCTTTTCTTCAATCATAAGCCCTGTGAACGGCTAGCCCCGGTTTTCATTGTCTTCCATTCAAGTGTTAAATTCAGGTATTCTGGATTTCAAGTACCACCTAGTGGACAAAGCAAATTTTCTTTCTAGCTGTCCTAATATTCCAAATTCCAAAACTTCAAGATAGCTCCCAGGAAATGATGAACAATCACACTTCTGTAATTGTTCACTAAGTTCCATATACATCTAGAGACTTCAAAATATTGACCAAAGAATTCTCTAGTATCAAGCAGAACCTTAAAAATTCAAAAGGAATTAGAGACTATTATAGTTTTTACCCTGTGTAGGCAATTCTTAAAAAAGTGTAAGTACACAATATCTTCCGAAATTAAAAATCACTTCAGGGAATTCCCTGGCGGTCAAGTGGTTAGGACTCAGCACTTTCACTGCCGAGGGCCTGGGTTAAATCTCTGGTTGGGGAACTAAGAGCCCCCAAGCCACGTGGTGCAGCCAAAAAAGATAAAAAGTAAAAAAAAAAAAAAAGTCACTTCAATGAAGAGGCAAGTTTTCCCAACCACACTTCTTGACACACCTGTGTCAAGCAAATGCAATGTTAAAAGAAAGCTTCAAATTTACTGGTCCTGGAGTGAATTTTAGTTTGAACAAATCAGCTGTTAAAAAAAGAAAAACACATTAGGACATTAGAGATATTTGAAAATAGACTGAATAGTAACTGTTAAATATAATGGAAATTTTATTAATTTTGTTAAGTGTGATAATATTATGTTGGAAAATAACATT
Organism: Eubalaena glacialis; assembly: GCF_028564815.1. Lineage (NCBI taxonomy): Eukaryota > Metazoa > Chordata > Mammalia > Artiodactyla > Balaenidae > Eubalaena > Eubalaena glacialis. The sequence goes on from NC_083728.1 coordinate 28,225,659, forward strand.
TTTCAAAAAATATTTACTAGGATATATAGAAATGGAATATCATAATGTTTATAATTTACCTTGAAATATTTCAGCAAAGAATAATGGGACAAGTTCCAAAAAGAAGGGTAAAAAAAGAAAACATCCCAACCAGCTGAACACTTTTTGAAATATTGGGCCACCATTTATTTAGAATGTTATTTTTTTACTGAAATCTTATCTATCATAGTCCTAGAAATGTTATTTTTTTAAACACCTTTATTGGAGTATAATTGCTTTACAATGGTGTGTTAGTTTCTGCTTTATAACAAAGTGAATCAGTTATACATATACATATGTTCCCATATCTCTTCCCTCTTGTGTCTCCCTCCCTCCCACCCTCCCTATCCCTCCCCTCTAGGTGGTCACAAACCACCGAGCTGATCTCCCTGTGCTATGCGGCTGCTTCCCACTAGCTATCTATTTTACGTTTGGTAGTGTATATATGTCCATGCCACTCTCTCACTTTGTTATTTTAAAAATGGACTATTTACTGGGCACAATGTATGTACCACAAGCTATATTAGAGACGTTTTTCTTGGAGATAAGAAATATATATCTGAGGTCAAATAAATAAAACAGTTTCAAATTAACAACAAAAAGCATATACACTAAAAGGGCTGGTTAAGGAAAATATAATAAATGGAAACAAAATTAAGGAGAAGGCTGACCTGACTGTACAATAATGTAAGTCTTTTAGAAAACAGACATTGAAGATGCCTCTCAGAAAAATCTTAGTGCACTAAGTTCTGTTTCTTGTTGCCACTGGTAATGGTGGTGGTCTGCTTTTTTTAAAAAGAGCCTTGTTTAAAAAAAAAAAAAAAGAGCCTTGTTAAAATATAATTGACATACAATAAACTGCACTTATTTAAAGTTCACAAATTTATAAGTATGACATATGTATACATCTGTGAAACCATCATTATCATCAAGATAATGAACATACCCATCACTTTAAAAAGCTTCTCCCTGCCCCTTTGTAATTCTTCTCTCCTGACCTCCCCTACCTTCCATCCAGTGAACCACTGATCTTCTTTCTGTCATTACAGATTAGCTCGCATTTTCCAGAATTGTATATAAATAGAGTTGTACAGTATGTATTCTTTTTTTAATTAATTAATTAATTTGTTTATTTATTTATTTATTTTGGCTGCGTTGGGTTTTGTTGCTGTGCACGGGCTTTCTCTAGTTACTGCGAGCAAGGGCTATTCTTCGTTGTGGTGCACGGGCTTCTCATTGAGGTGGCTTCTCTTGTTGCAGAGCATGGACTCTAGACGTGCGGGCTTCAGTAGTTGTGGCACACAGTCTCAGTAGTTGTGGCACACCGGCTTAGTTGCTCTGCGACATGTGGGATCTTCCTGGACCAGGGCTCGAACCCGTGTCCCCTGCATTGGCAGGCAGATTCTTAACCACTGTGCCACCAGGGAAGCCCTATATATTTTTTTTAATATGGTTTCTCTAACTCATTATAATTATTCTTAGATTCACCCATGCTGTGGCACATATTGATAATCCATTCCTTTTTATTACTAAATACTAAATTTATTTCTCCATTCACCTGTTGATGGACATTAGGGTTGTTTACATTTTTTTACTATTATAAATTATTATGTTATTATTATAAATTAAGGTGTGGTAAACATTCATGTACATAAGCTTTTCTTTTTCTTGGGTAAATAACTAGGAATATATTGGCTGGGGCAAATGATAAGAGTTTGTTTAATTGTTAAGAAACTGCCAAACTATTTTTCCAAAGTGACTGTACCATTTTAGATGTCACAAATAGTGTATGAGATTTTCAGTGGTTCTATATCCTGATATGATCAATCTTTTTAATTTTAGACATTCCAGTAGGCATGTAGTAGTAACTCATTATGGTTGTAATTTGCATTTCCCTAATGAGAAATGATAATGAGATTCTTTTCCTGTTTTATTTACCACTGTAATTCTTCTTTAGTGAAGTATCTATTCAGATCCTTTGCCCATTTTATACTTGGGTAATTTTATATTGTTATTTGTAGTTCTTTTATAGATTAAAAATATTATTTGGGAGCTCGTTATGTATTCTGTCTATAAGTTCTCTATCAGATATGTGATTTGCAAATATTTTTCTCCCAGTCTGTTGCTTGTCATCTCATTCTCTTAAGAGTATCTTTCAAAGAGGAGGCTTTTTGTCCTGATGAAATCTAATTGATAATTTTTTTCTCTTATGGATTATGCTTTGGCTGTTGAATCTAAGAAATTTTTGCCTAGCTCAGATTCACAAAGATTTTCTCATATGTTTTCATTTAGAAGTTTTATAGTTTTAGGTTTTATATTTAGGTCTATGGTCCATTTGGAGTTAATTTTTATATACAGTATGAGGTGGATCTAAGGGAGCGTTTGCATATGAATATCCATTTGTTCCAGAATCATTTGTTAAAAATTCTTTCTCCTCCAAATTGCCTTTCCACTCTTGTAAAAAATCAGGTGACCACATATATCTGTGTCTATTTCTCAATGCTTTATTCTATTCATATTAACTGGGGATATACAAAATATATATAATCATATATATGTATTTTTTCTTATGTATATAATGGAGACTTCCACATAAAGATGACAGATTGAACATGCACACACATACTTTCATCTATCTAGAAACAAAACTAAAAAGATAATTCTTAAAAAGTATTTTTAAGGCACTAATTCTCAAGAAAGGAAAATCAAAAGAGAAGATTATAGCAATAATTTTTTGGAATCATATTATTTGGGCACATAGAGGTAAATTACCCCAAAAAAATCAGATAAAAGATATGAATGCAGTTGACTCTGAGTAGGCAGTATGAGATATAAAAGACTTGGATGAAACTCTCTTTATTGACAATTTTAAAAACCACTTGAATCTCTAAACTATGTACCTAATTAACTTAATAAACAGCAAAATCAGGAAGAGATGAAGTCAAAAAGGCAAGAAAAAGATAGGAAAGAGAAGGAAGAACAAAGAAAGGAAAGAAGAGGGATACATACTGTGGAGTGCTATGTATCTTTTATATAGAATAATGTGTATGTAGACTATACAGACACAGGGACTTCCCTGGTGGTCCAGTGGTTAAGACTCCACACTTGTATTGCAGGGGGCACAGGTTCAATTTGATCCCTGGTCAGGGAACTAAGATCCCGCATGCTGCACAGCATGGCCAAAGAGGGAAAGAAAAAAAAAAAAGACCAAGAAAAATGTGTAAACATTGGAAGGAAAATACTCTTAAAATATATATATATATATAGAGAGAGAGAGAGAGACAGAATAATTAAAGGTATTCTACTTCCAGACATGACAAAGACCCTATCCTCAGAGAAAACAACCATAAAATCTGAACATATTACAAAAATAAACTGTCTGAACATACTGAACTGAATAATGGTAGAAAGATTCTGGTTAGGAGCTCATGCTTGTTGGAAGAGGGACGTCATGGATTTATACAAGTCTCTAGCTCTGCGGTTTTTAGCCTGGGGCTAAGTGAAACCATGTGGTATGCATGGTGGTGACAAGAATGCATGTGGGAAAACTCACAGTCTTTCTGGTATGTGTAATGAGAAAAATAAAGCCAGAAAACAATGAATGCTGATGTGAGGGGTCAAATCCTGTGATAGAAATGGCCAGAAAGGGAAATCCCCAAACTCTGTTTGATGGATCCTTGAACCATCCATGCATGAAACAAACTCAGAATAGCTCAGCTAGAAAGAGAGAGGAAAGTGGGGAGAGAAATGAAAAAAAAGAAAAGAGACTAGAGCTACTGCACAAGAAACAGTTTGCAGCTCAAATCCAGCCAGGAAAATTACTGCTAAAATAAAGAAAAATTACTCACTGGAGAAAAATTAAAAGTAACAGAATGCAAAATCTCCACAATTTAATACCATACTGTGCATAAGACAATCCAAAATTGCCCAGCTTATGAAGAATTTTAAAAATACAACACATTCTCAAGAGAAAATAAAATCAGCTGGAACAAGCCATGAGAAAACTAGACATTAGGACTAAAAAACAAGGAGTTTGAAGCAATTATTATAACTAATCACAAGAAAGCAAAGCAAAATATGCTTTCAATGAATGAAAACCTCAGCCACAAAATGGGAAGTCTCAACACAAAAAATTAGAAACTATCAAATAAAAACCAAATGGAATATTAGAATTAATACTTCAATTTATGAAATTAAAAAATGTCCTAAATAACCTAACAGCTTTATAAATATAATAGGGAAAGAGAAGTGAACTTGAAGATGATAGATCAATAGAAATTATCCAAGGTGAAAAAACAGAAAGAAAAATATTTTTAAACATGAACAAGCTCATAGACCTGTTAGATGATACCAAATTATGAGGTATTTATGCAATTGAAATGCCAGAAGTAGGAGAAACAAAATATGAGGAAGAGAAAAATTTTTAAGAAATAATGGGTGTGAGACATTGGTTCCAGATGGCAGAACAGAAGGATGTGCACTCATCTCTTCTTGCAAGAGCACCGGAATCACAACGAACTGCTGAACAATCATTGACAGGAAGACACTGGAACTCACCAAAAAAGATACCCCACATCCAAAGACAAAGGAGAGGCCACAATGAGATGGTAGGATGGGTGCAATCACAATAAAACCAAATCCCATAACTGTTGGGTGGGGGACTCACAAACTGGAGAACACTAATACCACAGAAGTCCATCCACTGGAGTGAAGGTTCTGAGGCCCATGTCAGGCTTCCAAACCTGGGGGTCTGGCAATGAGAGGAGGAATTCCTGGAGAATCAGATTTTGAAGCCTAGGGGGATTTGATGGCAGGACTTTGACAGGACTGGGGGAAATAGAGACTCCACTCTTGGAGGGCACACACAAAGTAGTATGTGCATTGGGACCCAGGGGAAGGAGCAGTGACCCCATAGGAGACTGAACCAGACCTACCTGCTAGTGTTGGAGGCTCTCCTACAGAGGTGGGGGGTGGCTGTGTCTCACTGTGAGGACAAGGACAGTGGTAGCAGAAACCTGGGAAGCAGTCCTTGGCGTGAGACCTCCCAGAGTCCGCCATTAGCTCCACCAAGAGTCCAGGTAGGCTCCAGTGTTGGGTCACCTCAGGCTCAACAACCAACAGGGAGGGAACCCAACCACACCCATCAGTAGACAAGTGGATTAAAGTTTTACTGAGCTCTGCCCACCAGAGCAACAGCCAGCTCTACCCACCACCAATCCCTCCCATTAGGAAAATTGCTCAAGCCTCTTAGATAGCCTCATCCACCAGAGAGCAGAGAGCAGAAGCAAGAAGAACTACAATCCTGCACCCTGTGGAACAAAAACCACATTCACAGAAAGATAGAGAAGCTGAAAAAGCAGAGGGCTATGTAGGAGATGAAGGAACAAAATAAAAACCCAGAAAAACAACTAAATGAAGTGGAGATAGGCAACCTTCCAGAAAAAGAATTCAGAATAATGATAGTGAAGATGATACAGGAGCTTGGAAAAAGAACGGAGGCAAAGATTGAGAAGATGTAAGAAATGTTTAACAAACACCTAGAAAAATTAAAGAACAAACAGAGATGAACAATACAATAACTGAAATGAAAACTACACTAGAAGGAATCAATAGCAGAATAACTGAGGCAGAAGAACGAATAAGTGACCTGGAAGACTGAATGATGGAATTCACTGCTGCGGAACAGAATGAAGAGAAAACAATGAAAAGAAATGAAGACAGCCTAAGAGACCTCTGGGACAACATTAAATGAAACAACATTCGCATTATAGGGGTCACAGAATGAGAAGAGAGAGAGAAAGGACATGAGAAAATATTTGAAGAGATTACAGTTGAAAACTTCCCTAACATGGGAAAGGAAATAGCCACCCAAGTCGAAGAAGTGCAGAGTCCCATACAGTATAAACCCAAGGAGAAACACACCAAGACACATAGTAATCAAATTGGCAAAAATTAAAGACAAAGAAAAATTATTGAAAGCAGCAAGGGAAAAACGACAAATAACATATAAGGGAACTCCCAGAAGGTTAACAGCTGATTTCTCAGCAGAAACTCTACAAGCCAGAAAGGAGTGGCATGACATATTTAAAGTGATGAAAGGGAAGAACCTAAAACCAAGATTACTCTACTCGGCAAGGATCTCATTCAGATTCGACGGACAAATCAAAAGCTTTAGAGACAAGCAAAAGCTAAGAGAATTCAGCACCACCAAACCAGCTCTACAACAAAACGCTAAAGGAACTTCTCTAAGTGGGAAACAAAAGAGAAGAAAAGGACCTACAAAACCAAACCCAAAACAATTAAGAAAATGTTAATAGGAACATACATATCAATAATTACCTTAAACGTGAATGGATTAAATGCTCCAACCAAAAGAACAGGTTCACTGAATGGATACAAAAACAAGACCCATATATATGCTGTCTACAAGAGACACACTTCAGACCTAGGGACACATACAGACTGAAAGTGAGGGGATGGAAAAAGATATTCTGTGCAAATGGAAATCAAAAGAAAGCTGGAGTAGCAATACTCGTATCAGATAAAATAGACTTTAAAATAAAGAATGTTACAAGAGACAAGGAGGTACACTACATAATGATCAAGGGATCAATCCAAGAAGAAGATATAACAATTATAAATATATGTGCTCCCAAAATAGGAGCACCTCAATACATAAGGCAACTGCTAACAGCTATAAAGAGGAAATGAACAGTAACACAATAATAGTGGGGGACTTTAACACCTCACTTACACCAATGGACATATCATCCAAACAGAAAATTACTAAGTAAACACAAGCTTTAAATAACCCAATAGACCAGATAGATTTAATTGATATTTATAGGACATTACATCCAAAAACAGCAGATTACACTTTCTTCTCAAGTGCACACGGAACATTCTCCAGGAAAGATCACATCTTGAATAACAAATCAAGCCTCAGTAAATTTAAGAAAATTGAAATCATATCAAGCATCTTTTCTGACCACAATACTATGAGATTAGGAATCAATTACACGGGAAAAAAACGTAAAAAACACAAACACATGGAGACTAAACAATATGTTACTAAATAACCAAGAGACCACTGAAGAAATGTTACTGGCACAAAAACAGAAATATAGATCAATGGAACAGGATAGAAAGCCCAGAGAAAAAACCCACACACCTATGGTCAACTAATTTATAACAAAGGAGGCAAGGATATACAATGGAGAAAAGACAGTCTCTTCAATAAGTAGTGCTGGGAAAACTGGACAGCTACAGGTAAAAAAATAAAATTAGAACACTCCCTAACACCATACACAAAAATAAACTCAAAATGGATTAGAGACCTAAATGTAAGACCAGACACTATAAAACTCTTAGAGGAAGACATAGGGATAACACTCTTTGACATAAATCACAGCAAGATCTTTTTTGGTCCACCTCCTAGAGTAATGGAAATAAAAACAAAAATAAACAAGTGGGACCTACTGAAACTTAAAAGCTTTTGCAAAGCAAAGGAAACAAGACGAAAAGACAACCCTCAGAATGGGAGAAATTATTTGCAAATGAATCAACAGACAAAGGATTAATCTCCAAAATATATAAACAGCTCATGCACCTCAATATTAAAAAAACAAACAACCCAATCCAAAAATAGGTTGAAGACCTAAATAGACATTTCTCCAAAGAAGACATACAGATAGACAAGAAGCACATGAAAAGCTGGTCAACATCATTAATTATTAGAGAAATGCAAATCAAAACTACAATGAGGTATCACCTCACTCTAGTTAGAATGGGCATCATCAGAAAATCTACAAACAACAAATGCTGGAGAGGGTGTGGAGAAAAGGGAACCCTCTTGCACTGTTGGTGGGAATGTCAATTGATACAGCCACTATGGAGAACAGTATGGAGGTTCCTTAAAAAACTAAAAATAGAATTACCTTGTGAGCCAGCAATCCCACTCCTGGGCATATACCCAGAGAAAACCATAATTCAAAAAGACACATGCACCCCAATATTCATTGCAGCACTATTTACAATAGCCAGGTCATGGAAACAATCTAAATGCCCATTGACAGGTGAATGGGTAAAGAAGATGTGGTACCTATATAAAATGGAACATGACTCAGCCATAAAAAGGAATGAAATTGGGTCATTTGTAGAGACATGGATGAATCTAGAGACTGTCATACAGAGTGAAGTAAGTCAGAAAGAGAAAAACAAATATCGTATATTAATGCATATATGTGGAACCTAGAAAAATAGTACAGATGAACCGGTTTTCAGGACAGAAATTGAGACACAGATGTAGAGTACAAACCTATGGACACCAAGTAGGGAAAGCGGCGGGGGGGAGGGTGGTGGGGGTGGTGTGATGAATTGGGAGATTGGGATTGACATATATACACGAATATGTAAAAAATGGATGACAAATAAGAACATGCTATATAAAAAAATAAATTAAATAAAATTCAAAAAAAATACACTACTTGATAATCAAGAAATCACTGCAGAAATCAAAGAGAAAATCAAAAAATACCTAGAGACAAATGACAATGAAAACACTGTGACCCAAAACCTATGGGATGCAACAAAAGCAGTTCTAAGAGGGAAGTTTATAGCAATACAATCCTACCTCAAGAAACAAAAAACATCTCAAATAAACAACCTAACCTTACACCTAAAGCAATTAGAGAAAGAAAAACAAAAAAACCCCAAAGTTAGCAGAAGGAAAGAAATCATAAATATCAGATCAGAAATAAATGAAAAAGAAATGAAGGAAACAGTAGCAAAGATCAATAAAACTAAAAGATGGTTCCTTGAGAAGATAAACAAAATTGATAAACTATTAGCCAGACTCATCAAAAGAAAAAAAAAGGGAGAAGACTGAAATCAACAGAATTAGAAATGAAAAAGGAGAAGTAAAAACTGACACTGCAGAAATACAAAGGATCATGAGAGATTACTACAGGCAACTATAAGCCAATAAAATGGGCAACCTGGAAGAAATGGGCAGATTCTTAGAAAAGCACAACCTTCTGAGACTGAACCAGGAAGAAATAGAAAATGTAAACAGACCAATCACAAGCACTGAAATTGAGACTGTGATTTAAAATCTTCCAAAAAACAAAAGCCCGGGATGAGATGGATTCACAGGCGAATTCTATCAAACATTTGGAGAAGAGCTAACACCTATCCTTCTCAAACCCTTCCAAAATATACCAGAGGGAGGAACACGCCCAAACTCATTCTACAAGACCACCATCACCCTGATACCAAAACCAGACAAAGAAGTCACAATGAAAGAAAACTTCAGGCCAATATCACTGACGAACATAGATGCAAAAATCCTCAACCAAATACTAGCAAACAGAATCCAATAGCACATTAAAAGATCATACACCATGATCAAGTGGGGTTCATCCCAGGAAGGCAAGGATTCTTCAATATATGCAAATCAATCAATGTGATAAACCATATTAACAAATTGAATGATAAAAACCATATGATCTTCTCAATAGATTCAGGAAAAGCTTTCAACAAATTCAACATCCATTTATGATAAAATCCCTGCAGAAAGCAGGCATAGAGGGAACTTACCTCAACATAATAAAGGCCATATATGACAAACCCACGGCCAATATTGTTCTCGATGGTGAAAAACTGAAACCATTTCCACTAAGATCAGGAACATGACAAGGTTGTCCACTCTCACCACTATTTTTCAACAGACTTTTGGAAGTTTTAGCCACAGCAATCAGAGAAGAAAAAGAAATAAAAGGAATCCAAATCGGTAAAAAAGAGGTGAAGATGTCACTGTTTGCAGCTGACATGATACTATACATAGAGAATCCTAAAGACGCTACCAGAAAACTACTAGAGCTTATCAATGAATTAGGTAAAGTAGCAGGATACAAAATTAATGCATATAAATCTTTTGCATTCCTATACACTAATGATGAAAAGTCTGAAAGAGAAATTAAGGAAACCCTCCCATTTATCATTGCAACAAAAAGAATAAAATACCTAGGAATAAACCTACCTAAGGAGACAAAAGACCTATATGCAGAAAACCATAAGACGCTAATGAAAGAAATTAAAGATGATACAGACAGATGGAGAGATATACAATGTTCTTGGATTGGAAGAATCAACACTGTGAAAATGACTATACTACCCAAAGCAATCTACAGATTCAATGAAATCCCTATCAAACTACCAATGGCATTTTTCACAGAACTAGAGCAAAATATTTCACAATTCGTATGGAAACACAAAAGACCCCAAAGAGCCAAAGCAATCTTGAGAAAGAAAAACGGAACTGGAGGAATCAGACTCCTGGACTTCAGACTATACTACAAAGCTACAGTAATCAAGACAATATGGTACTGTCAGAAAAACAGAAATATAGATCAATGGAACAAGATATAAAACCCAGAGATAAACCCACACACATATGATCACCTTAATTTTGATAAAGGAGGCAAGAATATACAATGGAGAAAAGACAGCCTCTTCAATAATTGGTGCCAGGAAAACTGGACAGCTACATGTAAAAGAATGTAATTAGAACACTCCCTAACACCACACACACACACAAAAATCTCAAAATGGATTAAAGACCTAAATGTAAGGCTGGACACTATAAAACTCTTAGAGGAATACATAGACAGAACACTCTCTGACATAAATTGCAGCAAGGTTTTTTTTTTTTTGATCCAGCTCCTATAGTAAAGAAAATTTTTAAAAAATAATAAGATCTAATTAAACTTAAAAGCTTTGGCACAGCAAAGGAAACCATAAAAAACATGGAAAGACAACCCTCAGAATGGGAGAAAATGTTTGCAAATGAAGCAACTGACAAAGGATTAATCTCCAAAATATACAAACAACCCATGTAGCTCAATATCAAAAAAACAAACAACCCAATCCAAAAATGGGTAGAAGATCTAAATAGACATTTCTCCAAAGAAGACATATAGATGGCCAAAAAGCACATGAAAAGGTGCTTAACATCACTAATTATTAGAGAAATGCAAATCAAAACTACAATGAGGTATCAACTCCCACTGGTCAGAATGGCCATCATCAAAAAATCTACAAACCATAAATGCTAGAGAGGGTGTGGAGAAAAGGGAACTCTGTTAAACTGTTGGTGGGAATATAAATTGATACAGCCACTATGGAAAACAGTATGGAGGTTCTTATAAAACTAAAAATAGAACTACCATGTGACCCAGCAATCCCACTTATGGGCATATACCTGGAGAAAACCTTAATTCAAAAAGATACGTGCAGATTTAGATCAAGATGCAGAGTAGAAGGATGTGCAATCACCTCTTCTTGCAAGAACACTGAAATCACAACTAACTGCTGAACAACCATCGACAGGAAGACAGAGGAACCCACCAAAAAAGATACCCCACATGCAAAGAAAAAAGGGAAGCCACAATGAGATGGTAGGAGGGGCAAAATCACGATAAAATCAAATCCCATACTCTCCGGGTGGGTGACCACCAAATGCAGAATAATTATACCACAGAAATTCTCCCACTGGAAGTGAAGGTTCTGAAACCCACGTCAGGTTTCCCAGCCTGGGGGTCCAGCAATGGGAGTTGGAATCCCCAGAGAATCCGACTTTGAAGTCCAGCAGGATTTGATTGCAGGACTTCCACAGGACTGGGGGAAACAGAGACTCCACCCTTGGAGGACACACACAAAGTCTTGTTCACACCAGGACCCAGGGGCTGAGTCGTCTCAGGCCAAACAACTAACAGAGAGGGAACATAGCCTCACCCATCAGCAAACAAATGGATTAAAGTTTTAACTGCCTACCACAGCAAAAGCCTGTTCTACCCACCACCAGTTCCTCCCATCAGAAAGCTTGCACAAGCCTCTTAGATAGCCCCATACATGAGAAGGCAGAAAGCAGAAGCAAGAAGTCCTGCACCCTGCAGAACAAAAACCACAATCACAGCAAGTTAGAGAATGTGAAAAAGCAGAGGATTATGTCAGAGATAAAGGAACAAGATAAAACCCCAGAAAAACAACTAAATGAAGTGGAGATAGGCAACCTTCCAGAAAAGAGAATTCAGAATAATGATAGTGAAGATGATCCAGGATCTCGGAAAAAGAATGGAGACAAAGATTGAGAAGATGCAAGAAATGTTTAACAAAGACCTAGAAGAACTAAAGAACAAACAAACAGAGATGAACAATAAGATAACTGAAGTGAAAAAATACACTAGAAGGAATCAATGGCAGAAAAACTGAGGCAGAAGAACAGATAAATGACCTGGAAGACAATGGTAGAAATCACTGCCACAGAACAGAATAAAGAAAAAAGAATGAAAAGAAATGAAGCAGCCTAAGAGACCTCTGGGACAACATTAAATGCACCAACATTTGAATTATAGGGGTTCCAGAAGAAGAAGAGAAAGGGAATGGGCCTGAGAAAATATTTGAAGAGATAATAGCTGAAAAATTACCTAACGTGGGAAAGGAAATGGTCAACCAAGTCCAGGAAGCACAGAGAGTCCCATACAGGATAAACCCAAAGAGGAACATGCGAAGACACATAGTAATCAAATTGACAAAAATTAAAGGCAAAGAAAAAATATTAAAAACAAGGGAAAAATGACAAATAACATACAAAGGAACTCCCATAAGGTTAACAGTTGATTTCTCAGCAGAAACTCTGCAAGCCAGAGGGAATGGCACAATATATTAAAGCAATGAAAGGCAAGAACCTACAACCAAGAATACTCTACCCAGTAAGGCTCTCAATTCAGATTTGACAGAGCAATCAAAAGCTTTACAGACAAGCAAAGCTAACAGAATTCAGCACCACCAGACCAGCTTTACAACAAATGCTAAAGGAACCCCTCTAGGGGGGAAAGAGACTAACAACTTAAAAAATAAATAAATAAATAAAAACTTTTGTACATATATAGACTGCTATATCAAAACCTCATGGAAACAGCAAACCCAAAAACTGCATTAGATACACACACAAAAAAGAAAAAGCAACCCAAACGCAACAATGTTCATCAAACCAAAAGAGACGAGAACAAAAGAGGAAGGGAAGAAAAAAGACCTACAAAAACAAACCCAAAACAATTAAGAAAATAGCAATAAGAATACACATAGTGATAATTACCTTATATGTAAATGAATTAAATGCTCCAACCAAAAGACATAGACTGGCTGAGTGGGTACAAAAACAAGACCCATATATATGCTATCTACAAGAGACCCACTTCATACCTAGGGACACATACAGACTGAAAGTGAGGGGATGGAAGAAGATATTCCACACAAATGGAAATCAGAAGAAAGCTGGAGTAGCAATTCTCATATCAGAGAAATAGACTTTGAAATAAAGACTGTTATAAGAGATGAAGAAGGACACAACATAATGATCGAGGGATCAATCCAAGAAGAAGATATAACAATTGTAAATATATATGCACCCAACATACGAGCATCTCAATGTGTAAGGCACATACTAACAGCCATAAAGGGAGAAATCAATATTACTGTAACACAGTAATAGTGGGGGACTTTAACACTCCACTTTCATCAATGAACACATCATCTAGATAGAAAATCAATAAGGAAACACAGGCCTTAAATGACACATTAGACCAGATGAACTTAATTGATATTTACAGAGCACTCCAACCAAAAACAGCAGAATACACATTCTTCTCAAGTTCACACAGAACATTCTCCAGGATTGAACACATGCTGGGCCACAAGGTGAGCCTCGGTAAATTTAAGAAAATTGAAATCATATCAAGCATCTTTTCCAGTCACAACGCTATGAGATTAGAAATAAACTACAAGGAAAAAAACTATTTAAAAAAACACAAACACGTGGAGGTTAAACAACAATGCTACTAAACAACAAACAATGCTACTAAACAACAAATGGATCACTGAAGAAATCAAAGAGGAAATCAAAAAATACCTAGAGACAAATGAAAATGAAAGCACAATGATCCAAAACCTATGGGATGCAGCAAAAGCAGTTCTAAGTGGGAAGTTTATAGCAATAAAATCTTACCTCAGGAAACAAAAACATTCTCAAATAAACAACCTAATCTTTCAACTAAAGCAACTAGAGAAAGAAGAACAAACAAAACCTAAAATTAGTAGAAGGAAAGAAATCATAAAAATCAGAGCAGAAATAAATGAAATAGAGACAAAGAAAACAATAGGAAAGATCAATGAAACTAAAAGCTGGTTCTTTGAAAAGATAAACAAAATTGATAAACTTTTAGCCAGACTCATCAAGAGAAAAAGGGAGAGGACTCAAATCAATAAAATTAGAAATGAAAAAGGAGAATTTACAATGGACACCACAGTAATACAAAGGATCATAAGAGACTACTACAAGCACCTGTATGCCAATAAAATGGACAACCTGAAAGAAATGGACAAATCCTTAGAAAGGTACAGCCTCCCAAGACAGAACAAGGAAGAAATAGAAAATATGAACAGACCAATCACAAGCACTGAAATTGAAACAGTGATTTTAAAACTCCCAACAAACAAAAGTCCAGGATCAGATGGCTTCACAGCCGAATTCTATCAAACATTTAGAGAAGAGCTAACACCTATACTTCTGAAACTGTTCCCAAAAGTTGCAGAAGAAGGAAAACTCCCTAACTCATTCTATGAGGACACCATCACCCTGATACCAAAACCAGACAAAAATACCACAAAAAAAGGAAATTACAGGTCCATATCACTGATGAACATAGACTCAAAAATCCTCAACAAAATACTAGTAATCCGAATCCAACAACACTTTAAAAGGATCATACACCACGATCAAGTGGGATTTATCCCAGAGATACAAGGATTTTTCAGTATCTGCAAATCAATCAGTGTGATACACTACATCAACAAATTGAAGAATAAAAACCATATGATCATCGCAATATATGTAAGAAAAGCTTTTGACAAAATTCAGCACCGAGCTTTGTGACCACCTAGAGGGGTGGGATAGGGAGGATGGGAGGGAGGCAGACACAAGAAGGAAGAGATATGATGATACATGTATATGTATAACTGATTCACTTTGTTATAAAGCAGAAACTAACACACCATTGTAAAGCAATTATACTCCAATAAAGATGTTAAAAAAAAAAATTCAGCACCAATTTATGGTTAAAAGCTCTCCAGAAAGTGGGCATAGAGGGAACCTACCTTAGCATAATAAAGGCCGTATATGACAAACCTACAGCTAACATCATACTCAATGGTGAAAAGCTGAAACCTTTCCTCTAAGATCAGGAACAAGACAAGGATGTCCACTCTTGCCACTTTTACTCAACATAGTTTTGGAAGTCCTAGCTATGACAATCAGAGAAGAAAAAGAAATAAAGGGAATCCAATTTGGAAAAGAAGTTAAGCTGTCACTGTTTGCAGATGACATGATACTATACATAGAAAATCCTAAAGATGCTACCAGAAAACTACTAGAGCTCATCAATGAATCTGGTAAAGTTTCAGGTTACAAAATTAATACACAGAAATCTGTTGCATTTCTATACACTAACAACAAAAGATCAGAAAGAGAAATTCAAGAAAGAATCCCATTTACCATCACATCAAAAAGAATAAAATAACTAGGAATAAACCTACCTAAGGAGGGGCTTCCCTGGTGGTGCAGTGGTTGAGAATCTGCCTGCCAATGCAAGGGACACGGGTTCAAGCCCTGGTCTGGGAAGATCCCACATGCCACGGAGTAACTAGGCCCATGAGCCACAATTACTGAGCCTGCACATCTGGAGCCTGTGCTCCGCAACAAGAGAGGCCGCGATAATGAGAGGCTCACGCACCGCGATGAAGAGTGGCCCCCACTTGCCGCAACTAGAGAAGGCCCTCACACAGAAACGAAGACCCAACACAGCCAAAAATAAATAAATAAATGAATAAAGAACTGAATTTATTAAAAAAAAAAAAAAAAAGAATGTTTAAAAAAAAAACCTACCTAAGGAGACAAAAGACCTGTACTCCAAAAACTATAAGACACTGATGAAAGAAATCGAAGATGACACAAACTGATAGAAAGATATACCATGTTCATGGATTGGAAGAATCAATATTGTCAAAATAACTATACTACACAAGGCAATCTACAGATTCAGTGCAATCCCTATCAAATTACCAATGGCATTTTTCACAGAACTCGAACAAAAAATCTTAAAATTTGTATGGAGATGCAAAAGACCCCGAATAGCCAAAGCAATCTTGAGAAAGAAAAACGGAGCTGGAGGAATCAGACTCCCTGACTGCAGACTATACTACAAAGCTACAGTAATCAAGACAATATGGTACTGGCACAAAAACAGAAATATAGATCAGTAGAACAGGATAGAAAACCCAGAGATAAACCCATGCACCTGTGGTCAATTAATCTATGACAATGGATGCAACACTATACAATGGAGGAAAGAAAGTCTCTTCAACAAATGGTGTTGGGAAAACTGGACAGTAAAAAAATGAAACTAGATCATTCTTTAACACCATACACAAAAATAAGCTCAAAATGGATTAAAGACCTAAATGTAAGGCTGGACACTTTAAAACTCCTAGTGAAAACATAGGCAGAACCCTGTCTGACACAAATCACAGCAAGATCATTTTCCCAGAATAATGGATATAAAAGCAAAAATAAACAAATGGGACCTAATTAAACTCAAAAGCTTTTCACAGCAAAGGAAACCATAAACAAAATGAAAAGACAACCCACAGATTGGGAGAAAATATTTGCAAATGATGTGACTGGCAAGGGATTAGTCTCCAAAATTTACAAACAGCTCATGAGGCTTAATATCAAAACAAACAACCCGGTCAAAAAAATGGGCAGAAAACCTAAATAGATATTTCTCCAAAGAAGACATACAGGTGGCCAAGAGGCACATGAAAAGATGTTCAACATCATTAATTATTAGAGAAATACAAATCAAAACTACAATGAGTTATCACTTCACACCAGTCAAAATAGCTATCATCAAAAAAATCCACAAACAATAAATGCTGGAGAGGGTGTGGAGAGAAGGGAACTCTCCTACACTGTTTGTGGGAATGTAAATTGGTACAGCCACTATGGAGAACAGTATGGAGGTCCCTTAAAAAACTAAGAATAGAGCTACCATATGACCCTGCAATCCCATCCCTGAGCATATATCAGGAGAAAAACATGGTCTGAAAGGATATGTGCACCCCAATGTTCATTGCAGCACTGTTTATGATATCCAAGACATGGAAGCTACTTAAATGTCTATCGACAGAGGAATGGATAAAGAAGATGTGGTACATATATACCATGGAATATTACTCAACAATTAAAAGAATGAAATAATGCCATTTGCAGCAACATGGATGGACCTAGATATTGTCATACTGACTGAAGTAAGTCAGAAAAAGAAAGAGAAATAACATATGATATCCCTTATATGCAGAAGCTAAAAAGAAATGATACAAATGAACTTATTTACAAAACAGAAACAGATGCACAGACTTAGAGAACGAACTTATGGTTACCAGGGGGGAAGCGTTGGGGGTGAAGGGATAGTTAGAGAGTTTGGGATCGACATGCACACACTGCCATATTTAAAATGGATAACCAACAAGGTCCTACCGTATAGCACAGGGAACTCTGCTCAATGTTTTGTGGCAGGCTGGATGGGAGGGGAGTTTGGGAGAGAGTGGATACATGCATATGTATGAGTGAGTCCCTTTGCTGTGCACCTGAAGATATCACAACATTGTTAATCAGCTATACTCCAATATAAAATAAAAAGTTAAAAAAAGAAGTGCCCAATGTTCATTGCAGCACTATTTACAATAGCCAAGACATGGAAGCAACCTAAATGCCCATCAACAGATAAACGGATAAAGAAGAGGTAGTACATATTTACAATGGAATATTACTCGGCCATAAAAAAGAATGTAAAATGTGGAACAAATGGAATTGTATGTGCTTTCAAAGGGTGATAGTTATAAGAAAGTGTCCTAAAAATGATTTGTTCAGAGTGAGGAATTTTAGAATGATAGGAAGTCTCTCGAGTTTAGCCTTCATGCAATTTGGTAGATTCAAACATAAAATTTGTCCAGAATTTAAAGATTTAGATGCCTTCCTAAATTGTTACAATGCTTTACCAAATCTGTGACTCCTACATAACACAAACCAGTGGTCAAATGTAAAACAGTGTATTGTAGATTCACTGTAGGTTTTTAACCTTTTTTAGATTTGTGCACGTGGACATTTTTATAATGTAATTACAACCACCACAAAATTAGCTTTTAAATTGCAGACAGTAATGCATGTCAAACTAATATGTGGTGGCCTTTTCAAGGCCTAGTCCCAGGGAAAACATTTTGTAGAGTATAGGGGAGCGGGAGGAAGGGAAGGAAAAATTTTTTATTTAAAGTTAATTTCTGAGGAATATTTTGTGACTTTAATTGGTAAATATGTTAACAGCACCAAGTACTTAATCTTTTACATCATGTCTTCAGCTATTTGTATTTTAACTTGAGTAAGTTCAGTGGTCTGAAACATGATTCTGAGCTTCACATGAATTACACCTTACTGTGGAACTCAAAAGTTCCATCCCTGAGTTTGGCAGTTGTTATTACCTAGGCACCCTGCAGTTATACAGGTATTCAGGTACACGTTCCTGACTACAAAGCTGCTTTTGAACCTTGTTATGCTGAAATACTAGAAAAGTAACAATGATGGCAGCAATTAAGGTCACAGAAATCATTAGATAAAGGGAAAACAATGAGGGGTGTCCTGCATAATTTTCTTTTAATAAATAAAGTGAGACTTAGGTGGTGGGAAGAAGGAACTAGATACTCTACTTACCACCGTTTGTGCGTGCGTGCGTGTTTGTGTGGGCACTCATGTGTGTGTATGTTATCCACTCCCTTTTCTTTGAAACTTCTAAGATTAAAATAAGGGAGAAATCCTGTATGTTGCAATGATAGAATTTTTTGAAATTTTAGGAAATCACAATTCTCCAGGCTCTCCATCTTGATTTATGCTTGAGTTGTTATGTGCCATATTTGCTTTGAAACCTTTGATTATCAGTAGTTTTACTAAAATTTTGAAGACATAATCCACTTTCATCTGCTTTCTAGATTTCTTAATCTAAGTTCATAAGACAGAACTTGTTGATAGCATAGTTTTCTAAGTGCTGCAAGTTTGCAGCCATTACCACTTCAAAGAGGTTTGAATGAGGGAATTTTTTTCCCCTGTTAAAATAGTTCCTGTTTCTGTAGAAATTTAATTTTTAGATCTGTGATGGATGAGCTATCATAATTCAAGTATACAGTTCTTTTTTTCTATCAACTCTTCATTGTCATCCAATAGTGAAGACATTAAAGATGCAGCAAGCTTATGAAGTACTACTTTCTAAAAGAAACAGAAGGCATTTTCATCTTTACTATTGTACTTTTGGCTATGCAAACGCTTTGATGATACAAATGTTTATGTTCCCCATAAATCTGGTCAGAAATCATTTTTGATTTTGTTGATTAAGTTAAACGGTCTATAGTAGGATAGAGTACTGGGTACAAGTGGTCCAAAGTATGATAAAAGACTACAGTAAAAATGCTAGATCTTAAAAAAGAAACTGGTTTATGCACTAAACGTTTTGTGCCTTGGTCTAATATTAACATGATGTCTGTGTAAAATGACAAAAGGAACCAGTGTTGAATCATGTTTTATTTCCTGTCATTCTGCATTATCCCAGATTGCTAAATGTGTTTTTTCCTAGAAGTTTGATTGAATTACTGTATACATTTGTTGTCCTATGTGACAGTTTTGTCATTGTTAGAGATTTCAGTAATTAAAATGGGAAACAGAAGCTTAGGTTATTTTTCTTATCAAAACTATTTTCCTTGGACCCACAATATTATGATGGTTTTCGTGCTCTTGTACATTGAATGTCTTAAGCTGAGTGAAGTTTAGGGGATCCTTTCTAATTACAGAAAGGTACTTCTTTCCTTCAACACTGTGATCTGACCTGTGAGAAATCTGTACTATACACTATGTAAATGGCTAACAAGTCAATTGCAAACCAATTGAATGTACAAATCTTAGTGCTGGTGCTGAAATCTCTCCAGAATAATCATCATGATCTCAAAGTTTGTTTCAAAATTTGCAAGCATCAAGTGTCAATCAAAACAAGATGAAACACTAATGAATGTTGAAGTCTCATGCTTTAGGTGTACTTCCTTATTAGAGTTTTTGATTCTCTGCTATTTTTACCATACTGTTTCATTTAAATTTCCTACATGCTAACTTCGTTTGTGCGATTGAAATAAAATTGCAGTATATACGTGAAAAAAAAAAAGAATGAAATAATGTCATTTGCAGCAACATGGATGGACCTAGAGATTGTCATACTGAGTGAAGTAAGTCAGACACAGAAAGACAAATATCATATGATATCACTTTATGTGGAATCTTTAAAAAAAAGGTACAAATGAAATTATTTACAAAACAGAAGTAGAGTCATGGATGTAGAAAACAAACTTATGGTTACCAGGGGATAAGGAGGGGTGAGAGATTAATTGGGAGATTGGGACTGACATATACACACTATTATATATTAAAATAGATAACTAATAAGAACCTGCTGTATAGCATAGGGAACTCTACTCAATACTCTGTAATGGCTTATATGGGAAAAGAATCTAAAAAAACAAAAAAAAGATTGGATATATGTATATGTATAACTGTTTAACTTTGCTGTATATCAGAAACTAACACAACATTGTAAATCAACTATACTCCAATAAAAAAAATTTTTAAGGTGAAATTAACAAATACCTTGAGACAAATCAAAATGGAAACACAACACACCAAAACATATGAGATGCAGCAAAAGCAATTCTAAAAGAAACATTCATAGCAATAAATGTCTACATCAAGAAACAAGAAAGATCTCAACTAAACAACATAACTTTACTCCTCAAGAAACTAAAAATAGAAGAACAAATTAAGCCCAAAGTTAGTAGAAGGCAGTAAATAATAAAAATCAGAGCAGAAATAAATTAGAGACTAAAAAGACAATAGAAAAGATTAATGAAACTAAGAGCTGGGCTTTTTCAGATAAACAAAATAGACAAAACTTTAGCTAGACTCACCAAGAAATAAAGAGAGTAGAGTCAAATACTGTAAATAAAATCAGAAAAAGAAAGAGGAGACATTACAAGTGATACCACAGAAATACAAATGATCATAAGAGACCAGTATGAAAAGTTATACACCAACAAACTGGACAATCCAGAAAAAAAAATTGATACATTCCTAGAAACATACAAGCTACCAATTCTGAATCATGTAGAAATAAAAAAGCTGAGCAGACCAATTAGTAAGGAGATTAAGTCAGTAAACAAAAACCTCCCAACAAAAAAAAAGTCCAAGACCAGATGCCTTCACCAGTAAATTCCATCAAAAATTCAAAGAAAAATCAATACCAATTCTTCTCAACTCTTCCAAAAAATAAAAGAGAGGGAACACCTCCAATCTCAGTTTATGAGACCAACATTACCCTGATACCAAAACCTGACAGGGACACCACGAGAAAAGAAAATTACAGACCAATATCACTGATGAACATAGATGTAAAAATTCCCAATAAAATATTAGCCAACCAAATTTGACAATACATTTAAAGAATCATAAACTGTGATTGAGTCGGATTTATTCTAGAGACCCAAGTATGGTTCAACATTCACAAATCAATCAATATGTTACACCACATTAACAAAATGAAGGATAAAAATCATATGATCATGTCAATAGATGTAGAAAAAAGCATTTGACAAAATTCAACATTCATCTAAGATATAAACTCTCAACAGTGTGTATAGAGGTAAAGTACCTCAACATAATGAAGACCATATGCGACAAGCCCACAACTAACATCATACTTAATGATGAAAAGCTGAAAGTTTTTTCCTGTAAGATCAAGAACAAGACAAGAATGCCCACTCTTGCCACTTTTATTCAACATAGTATTGGACGTTGTAGCCAGAGCAAATAGTCAAGAAAAAGAGATAAAATCCATCCATATCAGAAAGGAAGAAGTAAAATTGTGAAGATTTGCATATGACATGATAGTACATATTTTTAAAAACCCTAAAGGCTCCACAAAAAAAACAAAAACAAAAACTGGTAGAACTAATAAACCAATTCAGTAAAATTGCAGAATACAAAAACAATAAACAAAAATCTGTTGTTTCTATACACTAATAATGAACTATCAGAAAGAGGAACTAAGAAAACAATCCCATTTACAATTGCATCAAAAAATAAAATACTTAGGAATAAGTTTAACAAAGGAAGTGAAAAACCTGTACACTGAAAACTATAAGACATTGATGAAAGAAATTGAAGAAAACACAAATAAATGGAAAGATATGTCATGCTCATGGATTGGAAGAATTAGTATTATTAAAATGTCCATACTTCCCATAGCAATCTATAGATTTAATGCAATCCCTGTCAATATTCCAATGGCTTTTTTCACAGAACTAGAACAAACAATTCTAAAACCTCTGTGGAACCACAAAAGACCCAAAATAGAAAAGCACTATTGACAAAGAAGAAAGCTGGAGGTATTACACTCCCTGATTTCAAAATACATTACAAATCTATAGTAATCAAAACAGTACTGCATTGGCATAAAAACAGACATGTAGATCAATTGAACAGAAAGAATAGAGAGCCCAGAAATAAAACCACACATATAGGTCAATTAATTTACAACAAAGAGCCAAGAATATATAATGGAGAAAGGACATCCTCTTTAATTGATGGTGTTGAGAAAACTGGACAGCAACATGCAAAAGAATGAAACTGGACCATTATCTTACATCATACACAAAAATTAACTCTAAATGGATTAAAGGCCTGAATGTAAAACCTAAAACCATCAAACTCCATGAAGAAAATATAGGCAGTAAGCTCCTTAATATCAGTCTTGGCGATGATTTTTTTAGATTTGACACCAAAAGCAAAGTTAACAAAAGCAAAAATAAACAGGTGGGAGTACAGCAAACTAAAACACTTCTGCACAGCAAAGAATATCATCAACAAAATGAAAAGGCAACCTACCAAATGGGAGAAAATGTTTGCAAATCATACATCTGATAAGAGGTTAATATCTGAATTATCAACATATAAAGAACTCATACAATTCAATAGCCAAAAAAAAATCAATTAAAAAATGGGCAGAGGAACTGAATAGACATTTTTCCAAAGAAGACATACAGATGGCCAACAGCTACACAAAATGATGTTCAACATCACTAATCACCAGGAAAATGCAAATCAAAACCATGATGAGATATCACCTCACACCTGTTAGAATGTCTATCATCAAGAAGATGAGATAGGTGTTGGCGAGGATGTGAAAGGTGAGGAAAAAAGGGAACCTATGTACACTGTTGGTAGGAATGTAAATTGGCACAGTCACTATACAAATAATATGGAGGTTCCTCAAAAAAATAAAAATAGAACTACCATATAATCCAGCAATTCCACTTCTGAAGATATATACAAATATTGAATCCTTATGATATACACTTGAAATTAATATAATGTTATATGTTAATTATATCTCATTTTTTTAAGAAGTTAAAGTTATGCCAAGAACTGCCTCCCACAAACTCATTCAACAAACATGTATTGAGTTCTTATGTTGATTCAGTACCCATACTGGCCATTGGAAACAAGAGTACAAAAAAGACAGAGTCTCTATCCTCCAGGAGTCTATGGTTATAGCAAGTTCTGCTCTTCTGAATCTCATACACTAAATGCCTTAGGCAAAACTAGGCTCACAAATAGTGAAGCAGATGTATTACTCTTGCCCTGAATAAACCTTAAGAAGGAGAGGTGTAAAGGGTTTGGATTTTCTTTCATAACTTATGTGTCTTATATTTCCCCCCCAGGATCAAGAACAGGAAATTTGTTGCATGAGGTGTTCAGGAAAGGCTATTCTCAAACAGAATCATAGAAAACACAATTGCTGTGAGATTTGGCTGCACTTTACTGCTCATAGCCTAAGGCCATGAAGATACCAATAAAGGCTGGAGCTCAAGAACACGAACTCAGATCCAAGGCTTCCTCTCTGGCACCCAGCCATGAAGCTCCTTTTTCCTATCTTTGCCAGCCTCATGCTACAGTACCAGGTGAACACAGGTAATGTGAAATCCTAGGTTTAAGAGGGAGCGGTTTGAGGAAGCAGGGATTTGGCTGTCCATGATAATGGGAACCCAAAGAGACGCTAAAAAATGAGATGCCCAAGATATGGCTGAAAAGTTTATGTACTGCATCAGTCATACACCATCCCCCACATATCCCCATAGGCTCCAACCCCAGACTGTGTCTGATGGGGAAACACAGGAAGCTACAGAGAAAGTAGGGTGTTGTTTGTGTACTCAGAAATTATCCAACATATAAAACTGCCTTCCTGCCCTCTAATAGCTGTCATCTGGGACTTATGCCAAATCTACCTCATTTTCGCTCTTTTTCTAATTTAAACCATCTCTTGAAGTAAAAGTTCCTATCAGTTTGTACCTTGGTATAATAAGGAGGAAGTCCTTACCCTTACACTCAGAAAATCTCCTCTCAGGATCCAGTAAACAGGTCTATGTTCTCCATCTCAAATTTTTCAGATTTTTATAGAGTTTCATTCCTTCTCTCAGCCTTTGTTTTATTAGAAATCCCCAAATTACCCATAGGAGCATCTAGGAACACATCATGGCAAAAAGCTGAATCAGAGGATTGGCCACTGTTTTTTAAAAGAAGATAGAAACATTGAGACTTGTTTCAAAATACAAGAATCATCCAGATATTAAATTGGCAATGGGTCTAGGAAGGGAAAGAAAAAAGAGTCAAAGATGTTTCTATTTTTTTTTATCTTGGGACGTTAAACGAAGGACTATAATATAAGCCAGTATGGCTGTGTCATCTTGGGTAAAGTCAAATTTGAGCCTCAAATTCCACATAAGATAGTAGGGTTAATCAGTGTAGCTGCTTAAAATACAAGAATTTTACAGTGTTGTCTTCGGTGAGAAACAATATTGAAATGCATGTGAACATTAGGTGCTACATAAATCTCTTGTGCTTTATAGAAAATCAGTTGAATTGTTGAGTGAGGGAGAAGCTTCTTGATTTGGAAAAGAGAAATAGATGGAACAATGGGATGGAAAAATCATCCAGCAGATGAAGATGAGGTACTACTCTAAGCAGGGAATTTAGAGATATAGATAACAATGTGGGAGTTATCTTCATAGAGATGAGGTTAAGGCTATGATAATAAACAAGACCTCTGAGGGACATAGTGTCCAGAGAGGCTGAAAATGATAGAACACCATGCCCCAGGAACCACAGGTCAAGCGATTGTCAAGGAGAGTGAGGTCATGGACCACTGAGTTTGGCAAGAACCCAGAACTTCTGAAAGTCTTACTGATTCTCTTTTGAAATTCTTTCTTGAATTAGTTTTATGATAGATTTTACTCTTGTTGGTATTTCCTAGGATCATGGGGAGAGATAGTGATATTCTACAAGTGTCTACGATTAGAGGTCTAAGATCTTATCCTGAAGCAAATAATTGCATTCCCTTTTCCTCTTTAGATTTTTAAAATTATTCAATGAAGGGAGACTAGAGATTTATTTTGGATTTCAGAGGTGTACAAAGACTCTCTTGGCCTGCCAGTTGCCTCCACCAACATCCCTAACCACTGTACTTAAAATTTAGCATTAACAAACTCCCTCTGCCTCTATTCCTCTTGCTCCAGCAATTTTAATATCATATCTAGTTATTAACCTTAGCACTTTGGTTTTCTCTTTTCTTTGTGCAGAATACTTTGGTTTGGGAAGATGTGTAATGGGTTTTGGGAGATGCAAAGACCACTGTGCCATGGATGAAAAAGAGGTAGATAAATGCAAAAAGAAAAAATGTTGTATTGGACCAAAAGTGGTTCGATTGATAAAAAACTACATACAAAATGAAATGCTCCACACACTTGAAGAGGACTCTCAGGAACTGCTAAAACTTACCAAGAATTTTAGTGTTGTGATGCAAACAAAAAATCATATTTTATCTCTTCTGCCCAAATTCAGAAGTGTCAACCCTTTTGCCAACATCAACACCATCGTCATCCCAAATGCCACCACTGTGAACTCTGCCACCACCAACCCCATGATCGCAGGAAAGATAATACACACTGCTACTTCTACCAAGAGTGACACCAAAAAAAGAAGAGATTCAGCCACTGACTCCCCACCACAAGCACCACCACCATAGACACTGCCGACAACATGACTGGAGCTGGAGGAAGCAGATGAGCAGGGATGTGGGTCTTTCCTTTAAAACACCAAGTTCCTCTTTATCTTTGCTGTCTATAAACTAGACATAGAACTGTTTCCTTTATCATCAGTCATTCAATAAACACTGTTTAAGCACCCACAGTTTACATAATGTTATCATTCTCTCAGGAGCTTCACAGAGGAGATAGAGCTAGAAAGAGATAGAATTTTAGTTTACATGCCCAGGAGAAAGCAAGCGCCAGGAATGCTGACTACAACATTGAATTTGGCCCATGGATGGCCCAAAATAAGCCCCTGTAATGAAGATTTATGGTTCTCATATTATGTGCTTTTCTTGGGGCAACAGGAATGAAAACAGCAGACATATTTTCTTTTTTCATAGATTTTTCCCACAGAAAGAACGATATGCAAAATCGACTGTGAGGAGAGCAAGTCTACCTTCTCCACAGAAGAACATAACCTAAATTCATGAGGCCATTTAAGATAAAAATATGGGGGACTGAGAGGAGGGAAGAGGGGTAAGGGAGACGATATATGACTTCTATCTCTGAGCCAAGGCATTTTCAACATGATTCCCAGTGGGACAACAGGCAATAGGTAGAGCGGTGCTTCCCATAGATACAGGATATGGACCACAGATGCAAATCATGTAGGTAATTTCTAATTTTCTAGTAGCCACATTAAAAAAATGTAATAATAGGGTCTGAAAAGCTAAAAAGCATTTTAAAATGTTTTTAAAAAGCATTGCCCCACCAAACGCAGCCCTGCCCACCAGAAACACAAGATCCAGTCCCACCCACCAGAACACAGGCACCAGTCTCCTCCACCAGGAGGCCTACACAAGCCAACCTTACTCACTGGGGGCAGGCACCAAAAACAATGGGAACCACAAACCCGCAACCTGTGAAAAGGAGAACCCAAACACAGTAAGTTAAGCAAAATGAGAAGACAGAGAAGTATGCAGTAGATGAAGGAGCAAGATAAAAACCCACCAGACCAAACAAGTGAAGAGGAAATAGACAGTCTACCTGAAAAATTCAGAGTAATGACAGTAAAGATGGTCCAAAATCTTGCAAATAGAATGGAGAAAATACAAGAGATGTTTAACAAGGACTTAGAAGAACTAAAGAGCAAACAAACGATGATGAACAACACAATAAATGAAATTTAAAATTCTCTAGAAGGAATCAATAGCAGAATAACTGAGGCAGAAGAACAGATAAGTGACCTAGAAGACAAAATAGTGGAAATAACTACCACAGAGCAGAATAAAGAAAAAAGAATGAAAAGAATTGAGGACAGTCTCAGAGACCTCTAGGACAACATTAAATACACCAACATTCGAATTATAGGGGTCCAAGAAGAAGAGAAAAAGAAAGGGTTTGAGAAAATATTTGAAAAGATTATACTTGAAAACTTCCCTAACATGGGAAAGGAAATAGTCAGTCAAGTGCAGGAAATGCAGAGAGTCCCATACAGGATAAATCCAAGGAGAAACACGCCAAGACACATATTAATCAAACTATCAAAAATTAAATACAAAGAAAAATATTAAAAGCAGCAAGGGAAAACAAGAAATAACATACATAAGGAAAACAACAAATAACATACATAAGGTTAACAGCTGATGTTTCAGCAGAAATTCTGCAAGCCAGCAGGGAGTGGCAGGACATATTTAAAGTGACGCTTTCACTTTTGTAGGAAAAACCTACAACCAAGATTACTCTACCCAGCAATGATCTCATTCAGATTTGATGGAGAAATTAAAACCTTTACAGACAAGCAAAAGCTAAGAGAATTCAGCACCACCAAACCAGCTTTACAACAAATGTTAAAGGAACTTCTCTAGGCAGGAAACACAAGAGAAGAAAAAGACCTACAATGACAAACCCAAAACAATTAAGAAAATGGTAAAAAGAACATACATATCAATAATTATGTTAAATGTAAATGGATTAATTGCTCCAACCAAAAGACACACACTAGCTGAATGGATACAAAAACAAGACCCATATATATGCTGTCTACAAGAGACCCACTTTAGACTTAGGGACACATACAGACTGAAAGCGAGGGGATGGAAAAAGATATTCCATGTAAATGGAAATCAAAGAAAGCTGGAGTAACAACTCTCATATCAGACAAAATAGACTTTAAAATAAAGACTATTACAAGAGACAAAGAAGGACACTACATAATGATCAAGGGATCAATCCAAGAAGATATAACAATTGTAAATATTTATGCACCCAACATAGGAGTACCTCAATATATAAGGTAAATGCTTAACAGCCATAAAAGGGGAAATCGACAGTGACACAATCATAGTAGGGGACTTTAACACCCCACTTTCACCAATGGACAGATCATCCAAAATGAAAATAAATAAGGAAACACAAGCTTTAAATGACACATTAAACAAGATAGAATTGATTGATATTCATAGGACATTCCATCCAAAAACAACAGAATACATTTCCTTCTCAAGTGCTCATGGAACATTCTCCAGAATAGATAATATCTTGGGTCACAAACCAAGCATTGGTAAATTTAAGAAAATTGAAATCGTATCAAGTATCTTTTCCGACCACAATGCTATGAGACTAGATATCAATTACAGGAAAAAAAGATCTGTAAAAAATACAAACACATGGAGGCTAAACAATGCACTACTAAATAACCAAGAAATCACTGAAGAAATCAAAGAGGAAATCAAAAAATACCTAGAGACAAATGACAATGAAAACACGATGATCCAAAACCTATGGGATGCAGCAAAAGCAGTTCTAAGAGGGAAGTTTATAGCAATACAATCCTAACTCAAGAAACAACAAACATCTCAAATAAACAACCTAACCTTACACCTAAAACAATTAGAGAAAGAAGAACAAAAAACCCCCAAAGTTAGCAGAAGGAAAGAAATCATAAAGTTCAAATCAGAAAAAAATGAAAAAGAAATGAAGAAAACAATAGCAAAGATCAATAAAACTAAAAGCTGGTTCTCTGAGAAAATAAACAAAATTGATAAACCACTAGCCAGACTCATCAAGAAAAAAAAGGAGAAGACTCAAATCAACAGAATTAGAAATGAAAAAGGAGACGTAACAACTGACACTGCAGAAATACAAAGAATCACGAGAGATTACTACAAGCAACTATATGCCAATAAAATGGACAATCTGGAAGAAATGGACAAATGCTTAGAAAAGCACAACCTTCCGAGGCTGAACCAGGAAGAAATAGAAAATATAAACAGACAAATCACAAGCACTGAAATTGAAACTGTGGTTAAAAATCTTCCAACAAACAAAAGCCCAGGACCGGATAGCTTCATGGGCAAATTCTATCAAACATTTAAAGAAGCGCTAACACTTATCTTTCTCAAACTCTTCCAAAATATAGCAGAGGGAGGAACACTCCCAAACTCTTTCTATGAGGCCACCAACACCCTGATACCAAAACCAGACAAAGATGTCACAAAAAAACAAAACTACAGGCCAATATCACTGATAAACATAGATGCAAAAATCCTCAACAAAATACTAGCAAACAAAATCCAACAGCACATTAAAAGGATCATACACCATGATCAAGTGAGATTTATCCCACGAATGCAAGGATTCTTCAATATATGCAAATCAATCAATGTGATACACCATATTAACAAACTGAAGGATAAAAACCATACGATAATCTCAGTAGATGCAGAAAAAGCTTTTGACAAAATTCAACACCGATTTATGATAAAAAAAAAAAAAACTCTCCAGAAAGTAGGCATAGAGAGAACTTACCTCAACATAATAAAGGCCATATATGACAAACCCAGAGCCAATATCGTTCTCAATGGTGAAAAACTGAAACCATTTCCTCTAAAACCAGGAACAAGACAAGGATGCCCACTCGCACCACCATTATTCAACATAGTTTTGGAAGTTTTAGCCACAGAAATCAGAGAATAAAAAGAAATAAAAGGAATCCAAATTGGAAAAGAAGAAGTAAAGCTGTCATGGTTTGCAGGTGACATGATACTGCACATAGAGAATCCTAAAGATGCCACCAGAAAACTACTAGAGCTAATCAATGAATTTGGTAAAGTAGCAGGATACAAAATTAATGCACAAAAATCTCTTGCATTCCTATATACTAATGATGAAAAATCTGAAAGAGAAATTAAGGAAACCCTCCCATTTACCATTGCAACAAAAAGAATAAAATACCTAGGAATAAACCTACCTAAGGAGACAAAATACCTGTATGCAGAAAACTAAAAGACACTGAGGAAAGAAATTAAAGATCACACAAACAGATGGAGAGATATACCATGTTCTTGGATTGGAAGAATCAACACTGTGAAAATGACTATACTACCCAAAGCAATCTACAGATTCAGTGCAATCCTTATCAAACTACCAATGACATTTTTCACAGAACTAGAACAAAAAATTTTACAATTTGTATGGAAACACAAAAGACCCCGAATAGCCAAAGCAATCTTGAGAAAGAAAAACGGAGCTGGAGGAATCAGGCTCCCTGACTTCAGACTATACTACAAAGCTACAGTAATCAAGACAGTATGGTACTGGTACAAAAACAGAAATATAGATCAATGGAACAGGATAGAAAGCCCAGAGATAAACCCACACACATGTGGTTACCTTATCTTTGATAAAGGAGGCAAGGATATACAATGGAGAAAAGACAGCCTCTTCAATAAGTGGTGCTGGGAAAACTGGACAGCTACATGTAAAAGAATGAAATTAGAATACTTCCTAACACCATACACAAAAATAAACTCAAGCTGATTCACTTTGTCATACAGCAGAAACTAACTCCAATAAAGATTGTAAAGCAATTATACTCCAATAAAGATGTTTCTAAAATGTAAAAATAAATAGGTGAAATGAATATTAATAATAAATTTTACTTAATGCAGTAAATCCAAAACATTATCATTTCAATGTGCAATTAATGTAAAAATTATCTGAGAGATTTGCATCCTTTTATTGTACTAAGTCTTTGAAATCTCATATGTATATTACTATTACAGCATATTTCATCATACTAGCCATATTTCAAGTGCTCAATAGTCCCATGCGACTAGTGGCTACCATATTGGACAGCACCAGGTTAGAGAGTTTGAGGACACAAGTAGCTGTAGGGCTATTAGACAAATGTGATGATGTTGATCTAGAGAAGACAGCCATATCTCTGAGGGCTGTGGTACAGAATCTAAGAGTATAGAAATACAGATCCAGTGCTCCTGGGCTAACATTCTGGGTCTGGCACTTTTTAGCTGTGTGGCCTTGAACAAATCACTTATCCACATATGAGCATTTGTTTATAAAATGGAGATGTAAACATTATATTATATTCCAGAATCCGCTTCCTTATATCCCAGGACACACTTCATTTTATTGCTCAAATTACAATGGCATGGACAACTAGCCCAGTTTTTTTTAACATATTCCTCTCTGCTACACATCACCTCCTTCAATTTAAAGACCACCTTTCCTTAACCTACTGGTTCTTTACTACAATTTCACCCTAAGGAAGACAAAGATTTTCCCACAATGCCCCACAGTGATACTAGAGCACAACTTTTTAAGATATGTGTCTCAAACTGTTTGTACAACAGAAAAGAGTTACCACACAAAGAATAATTTGAACTCCTGCTAGATACGTGTTCCCAGAAGAACCTCAGGTATATCTTATGAGTGTTAGATTCTCTCCCTGCTACAGCTATTCGCCAAACTCTTGAAAGTCCAGTTTATCTTCTCATAATTGGAGTGCCCTCTTCATTTTCCACTCACAGAAAGAATAGAAAGTTTCTTTCTCACCTAAGTTTAAGGGCTTCTTTTGAGTCCTGATTTCCTGTCATAGAACTCACCCATCTCTTCTCAGGATGAATGATACTGGAGAATATCCTTTTCCTTAGAGAAATCCCGCAACCACAACTATGGTAGGTCTCCAATAACTGTCCTCCCCTTTCATTACAGTAGTAGAACCCTCCTAATGTTAGCTTGAGCCAAGGCCAGTCAGAGTAAATGCTACATTTCCCAGACAGAATTGGCCAGTCTTCAATACAGAGAAGCCAGAAATGACCACCTTTGCAATTATTCATTAATATTCTTAGTGAAAACATCTTATTTTCTATTTTAAAGTCAGAGAGGAGCCTTTTTCTAAGCCTTGGGAGCCCCACCGTGACTGCAAGTTCTCCCCTGGGATTCACCATAGCACATCCTAGTACAATCCCCAGACTCCACCACTCAACAAGGTTAAGATTCACAATGACACATCCAGTGATGCCCCAAAACCTTACCATTCAGGGGTTATGTGACTCTGAATTTTTTAACTTCTCAGAGATAATCTTCAAACCCAGACTGATCAGATTAGAAGCCCATGAACATTCCACTAGCTAGCACTACTTCTATAGAGCACTTTACAGTGAACCATCAATCAATCAATCAGTCAATCAATCAATAAACTGCTTCCCTACCCTGAACTATGTATGAAGTTGAATCCTTCCTACTTTGCCAGGTAGCAGATTAATCCCATATGTAAGGATGAAGTTGCTGCTTTTATGGCAGGGGAGAATACAGGGTAGGACTAATAGGAAAAGAGCATTTGAGAGGGACCCTTAACTTATTAGAAGACCTTCCTTTTACTACCCACATCACTTACAATAGCCCAATTTCCAGTCCAAAACTACTTTGAAAATACTGTTTATGAACATGAATTGTCACTTGTAAAAATTATAAAGCTCGAGACTATGATGAGTATATATAGATCCAGCTGACCTATAAAAAACCTAAGATGATGGGGAGAAGAGCACAAAACTACAGATTAAAATTTGGGAGCTGGAGATAATGTCCAGAAAAATATTAATTAAAGTAAAAGGCCTCTGAGGCTCAGAAAGTAGGAAGGGGAACGGAGGGTCCCGGAGGACAAGGGAGGCACACAGCAGCTGGCACTGCTTATCTAGGCTCCAGCCTGTACCCAATTGAGTGGAAAAAACTTTGAGCAGGAAACAACATCATGGCTGACTTCCCTGCTCTCTACTCATCTACTCAGAGAGCCAGAGACTCTTCTGACCTGGCCAGTTCCCATGGAAGACAGAGGTTATCTACCTCCTTTGACAACACACTAAATGATCCAAGGACCATGTTATAGACTGAATCATGTCCTTCAAAAATTCATATGTTGAAGCCCTAACCCCCAATGTGACTATACTAAGAGAAAAGACCTTTGAAGAAGTAATTAAATTTAAATGAGGTAATATGGTTGGGCCCTAATCCAATATTACTGGTGTCCTTATAAGAAGAGGAAGGGCCATGAAGTGTGCGCACGCACAGAGGAAAGACCATGTAAGACTATCTACAAGCCAAGGAGGAGACCCCAGGGGAAACCAAACCTGGCAACACTTTGATCTTAAACTTCCAGCCTCCAGAACTGTGCGAAAATACATTTCTGTTGTTAAAGCCACCCAAGCTATGGTATTTTTCTTTAGCAGCCCGAGCAAACTAATGTGGGTCATAAAAGAGATGATATCCTTTTTCTCCTTCTTTCTGAGCTCTGGGTAAAAAGAGGTAGGAACAACAGATTCCTCTTAAAACACTCTAAGGCCTCTCTGCCTTCGTTCTGGGTTTGTCAATAAGGAAAACTGAGCAACCTTAGTAGGATTTGTATACTCAAACCCAAGATACCAGTTTATATAAAGTTATAGTCAGACGTGACTGTTTACTGTAAACTCTGAGAATAAAAGCCACAGAATGCATACTAGAAGACAACAAGCATGGAATGATTATTTAATCATTGTCAAATAATTTGAATTTTTGCACACAAACTGGGTTTGAATTTACTAATAAATACCAAAAGTTGCTATTTTAGGGGGAAAATAGAGGAGTCCATTTGTGCTTAGTGTCATACTTTGCAAGTGACAGCACCATAAGTCTGACTTCCAATTCCAGCATATGAGTTGAATGGATCACAGCAGTTACCATTGCTGCTGGGACAGTTGCAATTGGTCATCCGGCTTACAAAAAATTTTATGTTAAGATCACTGCAGCAAATCTTCATATCCAGAAAGCCTTCATATCCAGAAAGACAACTTCAAGACAGTACATGTTTTAGCTTGAGGATTTAGAAAATAAAGGTGTGTACTGCCATTATTGGAGATCTGAAAATTTCCCATTATGTGATGTGTCTCACATAAAACACAACAAAGAGACTAGGGGGAATTCCCCAGAAGTCCAGTGGTTAGGACTCAGCGCTTTCACTGCCTAGGGCCAGGGTTCAATCCCTGGTTGGGAAACTAAGATCCCACAAACCACGTGGAACAGTCAAAAATATATAAATAAATAAATAAATAAATAAAGAGACTAGAGACCACATGGGACCTCTAATCATTAAGAAAAAGAAACTTAGATGCTGCAGACCAACTTGTCATGATGTTACCTGACTGTTTAATTAAAATAACTATCACTTCTGTCTAATTCACTTCCCCTGGATTCTAGATGTTGCAGACTGCAAGTTTCATATTCATGGCCTTCACCTTACTTGAAACATTGTGGTGCATACTTGTTTAAAAAAAAAAAAAGAGAGGGCTTCCCTGGTGGTGCAGTGGTTGAGAATCTGCCTGCCAATGCAGGGGACACGGGTTCGACCCCTCATCTGGGAAGATCTCACATGCCGCGGAACAACTAAGCCCGTGTGCCACAACTACTGAGCCTGCATGCCACAACTACTGAAGCCCACGCACCTAGAGCCCATGCTCCACAACAAGAGAAGCCATCGCAATGAGAAGCCCGTGCACCACAACAAAGAGTAACTCTTACTTGCCGCAACTAGAGTAAGCCCGCACACAGCAACGAAGACCCCAATGCAGACAAAAATAAATAAAATTAAATTAAAATAAAATAAATTTAAGAATGAGTAGAGTTAGATAACTGTGTAGGGGCTGTAGCTTTTGGACACTGAGGATCAGAGGAATCCTTTGCTTCCAGAGTACCCCTCCCCACCCTCAATCCAAGGCAGATTGTTTCCCTTTGCTCCCTCACCCTGTTCTCTCACCCAGGCTCTCTGAGAGTCTGCAAGCCTACAGCCAGCCAACTACTAACCAACCCTTGTTAAATGCTGACTGATCAGCAAAGGAATATGTAAAGAAATTCTGGTCACTTGTTCCATCACTGAATGAACAGCTGCCATTTTCTGAATCTAGTTCTCTCCCCCTCTCCCAAACCAAATCATCTGTGTCTGTCAATCACACTACCACCTTCCCTTGACCAGAGTTTGGGTGCTCAAACCAGGCCTCCCCTATTTTGATTGAATTTGGCCAGGCATGTGGCTCCAGCTGGACCAATCAGAATTTTTTTCCCAGGATATTTCCATTTGGAACTAGGACCGTGCATCAGGGACCTCATCCTGGAAAGGTATAAATCTGGTGCTTCTTTGGGTCACATTCTCCATCACACAGAGAAAGCCTGTCTGCAGAATGAGAGAATAAGATGAAGACCCAGAAAGAAATGTTAGAATCACTGGACCAGGCCTGCTAGAAGCAGCTGTATTTCTAGATACCTCAGATACTTGAGCTGATAAATGTCTTTTCATGCGTAAACTGTTTTGAGTTGGTTTTCTCTCTATTGCAAATGATCCCTGCCTTTATATTTACTCAGAGAAATTTGTCTGTGGTGTTCACTACCTAACACATAAGCAAGCATGTGCCACAAGGCTATGCCTGCTTCATATGCTTATCCCAAGTATTTTGGATATAAAGTTTGAGCATTTAATTCAATCAATGAAAAAATCCATGAGACATTTCTACCACTGATTGTCTGCAATGCCTTGATGAAGGCCTGTGGAGCTCAAACTGAGCTAACCAATAAGCTAAGGCCAGATCTAGAAGCTTGGTGCTATAGTCTGACTGTGTCCACTCAAAATTATGTTGAAATCCTACACCCAATGTGATGGCATTAGAAGGTGGGGCCTCTGGGAGGTGATTAAGTCATGAAGGCAGAGCCATCATGAATGGATTGTAAAAGAGGCCCCAGAGAGCTCCCTCATCCCTTCCACCATGTGAGGATATAGTGAGAAGACAGCCTTCTATGAACCAGGAAGCAGGCACTCACCAGACACTGACTTTGCTGGCACCTTGATCTTGGACTTCACAGCCTCCAGAACTGAGAAATAAATGTCTGCTTATAAGCCACCCAATCTCTGGAATTCTGGTATAATTTCACAAATAGACTAAGACACTTGATCATTCAGCAGTTATCCCAGGCTTGACAGGTATGAAATAAAGAACTGAGTGATCAGAAGGCTGGTGGGGTGCCCAGAGAAAAGTGGTTTTAAGGACAAGGATGGTTCCTTAAATTCAGCCAGGACCTATCTGAAAGATCATCTCCCTAACAATAAGCACATTTGTATCATTTCATCACAATATATAGTAATTGTCCTCAAAAAATGCACCCCTCACATAATAGAATGAGAAAATCGCCAATTTGAATTGCTAAATGAAAAAACTGACTCAGGGCTTCCCTGGTGGCGCAGTGGTTGAGAATCTGCCTGCCAATGCAGGCGACACGGGTTTGAGCCCTGTTCTGGGAGGATCCCACATGCCGCGGAGCAACTGGGCCCGTGAGCCACAATTACTGAGCCTGCAGTCTGGAGCCTGTGCTCCGCAACAAGAGAGGCTGCGATAGTGAGAGGCCCGCACACTGCAATGAAGAGTGGCCCCCACTTGCCGCAACTAGAGAAAGCCCTCGCACAGAAACAAAGACCCAACACAGCCATAAATAAAAAAAAAATTAAAATAGCTTAAAAAAAAAAAAAACTGAAAAAAAAAAAAAAACTGACTCAGATAAGAATCATAAATGGATACTAAGAAAAAATTAGGTGAAGCTTTGGAGAACTAGATATTTGCACAGTTTCAAAGTTTTACACCATAGATTATTAGCCAATGACAAAGATTGGTGGGGGGCAGGGGGGATGTAACTTTAGAAGGTAGAGATCCAGCAACACCACCTTAATCCAGTGTTCAAATTTACCATTACTAACACTGACACATTCTGAAATTGCACGCCCTCTGATGGGATGGAATATGAAACACACAGCATCACCCATGAAATACTATCATCAAAATGTTTAACCTAAATGAAATTAAGTCTTTACATTTAACCACAAGTTTACAGAAAATTCAGAGAATTTAAAGTATTCCCAGTCTCATTGGCAAGATAATCTTATTGTATATTTTCATTCATTCATTAATTTACCACATATATGTTAATCACCTACTAATGTGCTAAAATTCCATGGCCAGCTCCTTCTGACCTAGAAAGTCTGTAGGAATGCCATGTCCTACATTAGCTTCTGAGAAGCTCATTTATCCACATTTCCTCTGCAGACTTTGCCCTTCTGCTTGGCATGTTCTTTCTTTAGCTAGATGAGTACCCCTGTGGTCTTCACTCTGCTTTCTCCTCCTGCTACCTCATTAGAAAGGATCCCTGTAGATCACATCCTAGGCCACAAAATAAGTCTCAGTTAATTTAAGAAGCTTGAAATCATATCCAGCATTTTTTCCAACCACAAGAACCATGAGACTGGGAATCAACTACAAGAAAAAAAGAACTGCAAAAAGCACAAACAGTGGAGGCTAAACAATATGCTACTAAACAACCAATGGATCATTGAAGAAATCAAAGGTAAAAATCAAAAAATATTTGGAGACAAATGAAAATGAAAACACAACAATCCAAAATCTATGTGACACAGTAAAAGCACTTCTAAGAGGGAAGTTAATAGCAATACAAGTCTACATCAGAAACAAGAGGAAAATCTCAAATAAACAATCTAGGCTTACACCTAGAGGAATTAGAAAGAGAAGAACAATTAAAACCCAAAGTTAGTATAAGGAAAGAAATAATAAAGATCAGAGAAGAAATAAAATAGAGACTAAAAAAATGGAAAAGATCAATGAAACTAAGAGCTAATTCTTTGAAAGGATAAACAAAATTGATAA
The DNA here is from genome assembly GCF_028564815.1 of Eubalaena glacialis. Lineage (NCBI taxonomy): Eukaryota > Metazoa > Chordata > Mammalia > Artiodactyla > Balaenidae > Eubalaena > Eubalaena glacialis. Next base: position 28,264,052 of record NC_083728.1, read on the forward strand.
ATCTTTAGCCAGACTCATCAAGAAAAAAAAAAAAAGAGAGAGAGCTCAAATGAATAAAATTAGAAATAAGAAGTTATAAGAAACACCACAGAAATACAAAGGATCATAAGAGATTACTACAAACAATTATACACCAATGAAATGAACAACCTAGAAGAAATAGAAAAATTCCTAGAAATGTACAATCTCCCAAGAATGAATCAGGAAGAAATAGAAATATGGACAGGGAAATAACCAGTAATGAAATTAAATAAGTAACTTAAAAACTCCCAACAAACAAAAGTTCAGGACCAGACAACTTCATAGGTCAATTGTATCAAACATTTATAGAAGAGTTAATATCTACCCTTCTCAAACTATTCTAAAAACTTAAAGAGGAAAGAACACTCCCAAATTATTCTATGAGGCCAGCAACACCCTAATACCAAAACCAGACAAAAACACCACAAAAAAACATTAGCAAACCAAATTCAACAATACTTTAAAAGGATCATACACCATGATCAAGTGGGATGTATCCCAAGGATGCAAGGAGGGTTCAATATCTGCAAATTAATCACTGTGATATTAACAAATTGAAGAAAAAAAACCACATGATCATCTCAATAGATGCAGAAAAAGATTTTGACAAAATTCAACATCCATTTATGATTTTTAAAAAACTCTTCAGAAAGTGGTGTATAGAGGGAACATACCTCAACATAATAAAGTCCATATATGATAATCCTACAGCTAACATCATCCTCAACAGTGAAAAGTTGAAAGCATTTTCCCTATGATCAGGAATAAGACAAGGATGCCCACTCTTGCCACTTTATTCAACATAGTATTGGAAGTCCTAGGCACAGCAATCAGACAGGAAAAATAAATAAAAGGAATCCAAATTGGAAAGGAAGAAGTAAAATTGTCACTGTTTGCAAATGACATGATACTATACATAGAAAATCCTAAAGACACCACCAGAAAACTACTAGAACTAATCACTGAATTCAGTAAAGTTTCAAGATACAAAATTAATATAATACAGAAATCTGTTGCATTTCTATATACAAATAAAACTATCAGAAAGAGAAATTAAGGGGGAAAACCCCAATTACAATTGCATCAGAAAGAATAAAATACCTAGGAATAAATCTAACCAAGTAGGTAAAAAAAAAACCTGTACTCAAAATAATAATAAGAAGAAGAAGACATTGATGAAATAAATTGAAGATGACATGAACAAATGGAAAGCTATATCTTGCTCATGGACTGGAATAAATAATATTGTTAATTCAAGACAATCTACAAATTCATTGCAATCCTTATCAAAATTCCAATGGCATTTTTCACAGAACTACAGCAAATAATTCTAAAATTTGTATGGAAACACAAAGTATCTCAAATAGCCAAAACAACCTTGAGAAAGAAGAACAAATCTGGAGGTGTCATGCTCCCTGATTTCAAATTATACTAAAAAGCTACAGTCATCAATAAACCAGAAATAAACCCACGCTATTATGGTCAATTAATGAATGGCAAAGGGGGCAAGAATATGCAATGGGGGAAAAGACAACCTCTTCAATAAGTGGTGCTGGGAAAACTAGAGAGCTACATGCTAAAGAATCAAACTGACTACCTTCTCACACCATTTACAAAAATAAACACAAAATGGATTAAAGACTTATATGTAAGACTTGAAATCATAAAACTCCTAGAAGAAAACATAGGTAGTGTGCTCTTTGACATTGGCCTTTGCAATATTTTTTTGGATTTGTCTCCTCAGGCAAGGGAAACAAAAACAAAAATAAACAAATGGGACTTCATCAAAACTAAAAAGATTTTGCACAGTGAAGGAAACTATCAACAAAATGAAAAGGCCACCCACTAAATGAGAGAAGATATTTGCAAATAATATATCTGACAAGGAGTTAATATCCAACATATACAAAGAACTCACACACAACAACAACAACAAAAAAAAACACAACCTGATTTAAAAATGGGCAGAGGACCTGAATAGACATTTTTCAAAGAAGACATTTTAATGGCAAACAGGCACATGAAAAGATGCTCAACATCGTTAATTATCAGAGAAATGCAAATCAAAACCACAATGAGATGTCACTTCACACCTGTCAGAATGGCTACTATCAAAAAAGACAATAAATAACAAGTGTTGGCAAGGATTATGAGAAAAGGGAATACTCGTGCACTGTTGGTGAGAATGTAAATGGGTGTGGCCACTATAGAAACAGTAGGGAGGTTCCTCAAAAAATTAAAAATAGAATTACCATATGATCCAGCAATTCCACTCCTGGGTATTTTTTTCAGAGAAAACAAAAACACTAATTCAAAAAGATATATGCACACCTATGTTCATTGCAGCATTATTTACAATAGGCAAGATACGGAAATAACCTACATGTCCATCAATAGATGAATGGAAAAAGAAAATATAATATGTTTATGTATAATGGAATATTACTAAGCCATAAAAACAGATGAAATCTTGCCATTTGTGATAACACTGATGGCCCTAGAGGGTATTATGCTAAGTGAAATAAATCAGACAGAGAAAGACAAATATCATATGATTTCACTTATATGTGGGGTCTAAAAAACAAAACAAATGAACAAACATAACAAAATGGAAATAGATTCGTAGATACAGAGAACAAGCAAGTGGTTGCCAGCGGTGAGGGGGTGAGAGGATGCGTGAAATAAATGAGAGGCATTAAGAGGTACAAACTTCTGGTTACAAAATAAATAAGTCACAGTGATTAAATGTACAGAATAGGGAATATAGTCATTATATTGTAATATTCTTTTACAATGACAGATGGTAACTAGACTTATCATGGTGATCATTTTGTAATGTATTGAATTGTTGAATCACTATGTTGTATACCTTGAACTAATATAGTGTGTAGGTCAATGATATTTCAATTAAAAAAAATATGTAGACACTGGGAGGAAATGCATCAAAATGCAGATTGTGGTTATCTCTGGGGGGTGGAGATTATGCATGATTGTTATTTTTCACTTTATGCTTTTATGTATTTCTAATTGTCTGCAATAAACATGTATTGCTTGTAAAGTTATTGATAAAAAGAAAACAATAAAAGTCACTAAAAATGAAAAAAAAAAAAAAAGAATTCTTGAATGTATCCTCTGGCTGCAGCCTCACTTTGAAACATAATTGTAATTGCCTCTGTCATGGCCTTGACACCATTCCTCCTCCTGCTGAGGTGCCAGACTTTCAAACACACAACTCTTGGAATCAGATTGACACTGGTGTGAATTTTATTTCTGCCACTTACTTATTGTACAACCTCTGCTCAGAAACTTGAATTCGAATTGCCTCCAATTCCTTATTTGCAAAATGGAGAAAATATTCCTTGTCTTGAATAATTGGTAAAAATGCTAAATGATATAACTTAAATAAGACACCTGGAACCCTCTGTGTCCCACAGTCATACTCAATAGAAATTATTCCTTTTCCTTCCACGTCATGAATCATGACAGCTCTGTATTCATTTTACATTTCTGGTCTTTCATTCATTTGTTTGACTATTTAATGAGGACCTAGTATGTGTCAGGTAAGTGGCAAATCCTTGGGGCTCTGAAGTGAACAAGATAAATAAGGTCTTGTTCCCATGGGGATTACGTTCTAATGGCAGAGGACTGACATAAAATGAAAAATAAATTAATACATTATGATGTAAAACAAAGCAGCTCCTTTAATTTGTCCCATATTTTAGGTTTACTGCAGACCCAAGTTCACATGAGTTGTTGTTATAAGATAATGCATGTGACACTATGTAGGGTAGTACTTAGCATTTCCTTCTATTCCTGGGCCTCTGAAACTTGTTCTCTTGGGCATGAATTGCTTTCACATGGGAAGTTGTTCTCTTCCATCCACTTTCAGTCCCTTGTTTATTAATTGGTCCCCCAGTGGAGTGCATCTGACCCTCCAGCAAAGGCCACTGTGACCATCCCAATTTGCATGGGGAAGAGGTAGCCTGAGGCCCCTTCTTAGACCCACACTGCTTTCTCTTTCCCCCAGGCTTGAGTGTGCCTACCAATGCCAAGCTGGGCTGACAGTTAAAGTGGAAAAGACATCATTTATACCCTTCAGGACCTCTCGGTCCAAGGATGCAAGAGGCTTTGTCTCTTGAGACTTCTCCAGGGTGCTATAAAGGACCACCTCACACAGGGTTCACAGCTGACTGCTCCAGACTCCATAGTAAATCAGTACCTCCATCAATCATGGATCTCCTGAGCTCTGAAGAAATATGAATGCTGAAGTGAGAGTCTAAAGGTACATGAGTCCAGCCCCTCTGAGTGCCGCTCCATCACGAAGCTTTCTCTCCTGATCTTGGCTGCCCATCTGGATGTGACCCCAAGAAGCTTAGTTGGGGTAAGAAAAACATCGGAATAAGAAAAAGCAAAGCATGGGAGAGAGAGGATGAGCCTAACCATGGAGCCCCTCAGGATCCAACTATCCCTGGAAAGAAGAACAGGGCCCAAGAGTAATTTGTTGCTGCCCAACATTAGAAATGTTTCTTTTCAGGGTAACTCCATGGGCCTAAACCCAAAACTGTCTCTGATGAAGCACCCAAAGCTGCCATCAAGCCCTCCAAAGTTAGCAACCACATGTAGCACCCTGAACTGCCCTCACGGGTCCAGCCAGACTCCTCTTGACTTTCACACACAACAGCCTTTCCCAGTGAGTAGTAGTTTCCTTCTTAGCAGTGATGAGCCCTCTAAGTAAACTCCTGTTCTGAGAAAGAGAACAGCTTTGACATTTTCAGCTTTATTTTGTTTTAATTTGGGAGGAGGGAGAGTAAGTTGGTGAGTGGTCCTTAAAGGGCTTCCTCTAAGCTCCTGGGATTTGCTATCCAGATCTGTGGTCCATGTCATCATCAACTTTGGGATTTATCAAATTGGAGTGATAACTCCCTGTCAGTCTTTGTCTTTCTAGATAACTTCTGGAGATCCACATGGGTGATTTTTAGTGATCACAGAAGAAATAAATTGAAAGGACAGGACAGGATAAGACATATTTTAGGGGAAGAATTACTTTAGGAATGATTTTGTTGGGGAGGAGGGAACACTTAGACTGTGTGGTTTTAGCTTGTCGACTGAGTGTCTTTATCAGATTAAGGGAGATGCATTCTATTCCCGTTGTGCTAAGAGTATCTTGATGACTGTCACTTTATAGTAAGTTTTGAAATCAGAAAGTTAAAGTCCTCCCACTTTGTTCTTTTTTCAAAATTGTGTTTATTATTTTTTGCCTTGTTATATAAATAAGATCAGTTTGTCAATTTCTAAAAAAAAAAAAAAAATCCTGTTCAAATTTCGATAGGGATCGTGTTGACGCTACAGTCAACAAATCATATAAAGAGATGTTTAAATTCACTGGTAATGAGAGAAAAGCAATTTAAACCAACAATGGGATTGGTAAAATTAGAAAACTGGGTAACGGCATACGTTAGGGGAGATGTTGGAATATGGGAATCTTCAAATACTGCTTTTAGAAGTATGGACAGTTCCTCTTGAGAACAATCTGCTACTACTTATTCAAATTTATTATACACTGATCTCATGATCCAAGGATTCTACTCCTCAATATATCCCAAAGATATTCTTATGCAAGTCCTAAGAGAACGTGTATTGTACTATGTTGTTAGTTGCAGCATTATTGCTATTGGCAGGCATTCTAAGGCACTCTGGGTAGCCATTCTGGGGTAGTGGATCCGTAAGATTATATAGATACACACTTTAGAATACTATACATAGGTTAGGAGGAATGGATTCAATAGACACAGAGTTATTATAGCTCTGAGTAAAAAATAAGAGGAAGAAAGACATACAATACAATGATTCTGTGTCATGAATGGAGGAAAGTGACTAATTCAATAGCTGGAATTTTTTAAAAAATTGATGGGAGTGAGAGGGATGGATACCAAGTGACAAATTAGCTTGCACTGCAGCCTGGACCAGCTGGAAAGCTTTTGCCTGCTCTTGGCCCCAGTAAAATCTTGAAGACACGGGCCAGAGAACACTCTCAACATGCCTTAAAAATTCAAAAAGGCTGAGCTAGCTAGCATGTAAGTGTGCAGGAGGAGTAGATTGTCTTTCTCTTTGGGCCCTGGACTATGGATCTACAGCAACTCTGCTAAAATGGAAGACTCCATCATTTTCATGGAGTTTTTGCTGCATCTTTTGGCTTATATCCAGCAGGTAACTAGAGTATCACCTACTTTCTCTTCATCAGGTCTGCTGCCCACCCTGTGGACGTGTGTGATATTCTGTGAAATGATAAGATTATCAAGTTTCCTGTGGATCCAAATTATGGAAAAAATTTAAGACAAGATAATGAGAGTGCACAATAGTCTCTACTAGGTGAAAACAAACTGCTTAAGAACTGCATGACCAGGAGCCGTTGATACTGTTGGATGCTGCTCCCTGTCTTGACTCTGGGAAAAGAAACCTTTTCTTAGCTTTTGAACTTTTGAGCACAGTTGAAGAAACTAACGCATAATTATGACAAAAGTACCATTTGATGCTAATGGTAAGATCACCTTGGCTCTAGAGATTCTATGCATCTATGGCAAAACCACCTTATAACTCTGAATTCCATGTATCCAGGGCTTATTGATGATGCAGTCTAACTCTCAGAGAACCTGAGAATTGAAAATTGATCCTGGTGAACAAGATCAATAACTAGACGCTCAATTCAAAGGCAATCCCATGAATTAATAAGTGCTCTGTGACAATACCAAAGGGTATTAAAAAAAGAATAGCAACCTGGAGGAAGATCTATTGAGAAGCAATATTAATAATGAGAATATTTAAGAGTGATAGAGCATTTTCAAGTGCCAGGTACCGTACTGAGGGCTTTGAACGTATTATCTCATTTAGTCCTTAAAACAACACTATACACAAATAAAACAACTGAGGTGTAAGTTAAACTGCTGAAGGTCACAGATAAGTTGTACAACCAGGACTTGAATTCATGTCTTTCTAACAACAGAGCCCCTACACATAGTTGCCATGCTACCTTGACTCCCAGTGGCAAAAGCTTTGTAGCATGTGCCCACTGCCAGTTCTATAATAAGGCATCTACATGGATAACCTCATTTCATGCTTTGAGAAATGATGTGGAAGAAGCTATATAAGTCTTGATTATTACATCTATTAGTGACCCAGTATAAGGAGGGGGAGGAATGAATATGCCTATCCTAAAAGACTTCATAATCCTAAAGGACTTCAACAGCTCCTGCAATTGCCAAACTTAAGTGACCTGGTTAGTTCACCTTTGGATTATTGCGTTTATTTCTAGCCACCACACTGTAAAAGGAATTTAGAAAAAATGGAATTAGGGTACAGAATAGGAGTTATGAAATGAAAGTGCTAAAAATTCCCATTAAGAAACACACACTCTTGAGAAATTGGGATTAACATATATACACTAATATGTATAAAATAGATAACTAATAAGAACCTGCTGTATAAAAAATAAATAAATAAAATAAAATTCAAAACTTAAAAAAAAAAAGAAACACACAATCTTTGTAAGTCATAAATTCAGTGATGATATCTCTTTGATATCTCAATGCTTTCATTTTAAGAAATGGGAAAGAAACAACAGTCTTACAATCAGTTCTCTCCATTTACCAGGGATGCTTCTGGAAGGAAAGAAGAAAACAAAATTGACTGCATCAGATTTCCCTTATAAACATGCTAACTCCAGAAACTCAATAAACTGTATTAACTAGTAGCATAATCTTTATCTAGCAGAATGCGTCTGCTCCATCTAGCGTTGTTTCTGGTAAACAAAACCTAGAATCTATGGATTACAGGGCATGGCTCCTTGAAAAAATGTCATGTATTTTTCATACTACATAATTTTCAGAGAATAAAATGGAGAAGTTTCTCACTGAAATAGCCCCCATTTTGTACTCACATGCATCACTCAGACAGAGATCTCTAACATTAAACCCAATCCACAGTTCATTCTAATTAGGCAAGAAAGGACCTGAGAAGTGGTGTGGACACCCCAGACTTGTGCATGTCTTACCTGTGCTTCATGATTACTTGTATCCTTGAAATTATTACCAAAGTTTAATATGAGAAAGATCTCTGATTTGAATCCAATCAATCTTGTGTTAGTGAAGAAAGAAAGCAAATATTCCTGTGTGAATATATTTATTTCAAAACAGGGGACCTCCCTGGTGGTCCAGTGGGTAAGACTCCACGCTCCCAATGCAGGGAACCCGGGTTCAATCCCTGGTTGGGAAACTAGATCCCACATGCATGCCACAACTAAGAAGCCCACATGCAGCAACTAAAAAGATCCCACGTGCCACAACTAAGACCTGGCACAGCCTAAATAAATAAATAAATAATAAATTAAAAATTATTTTAAAAAAGAAGAAACAAAAACTTATGGCACAGAAATAAATGCTAAAAAAAACAAAAACAAAAAACTTTTCAAAACAGATGTTTTTCCTACATGGAAATAGCTTAATTTTTTTTCTCATTGTGAAGTTACATGTAGCCATTTTATAACATTTAGATGAAATGTAAAATTATGGAAAATAAAATAAAATCACAAATAATCCTTCTCAAAGATAAAAACACTTAAAATTTTTGGTATATATCTTTTCAGATATATATGTGTATATGTGTGTGTGTGTCTGTGTCTGTGTGTGTCTGTGTCTGTGTGTAACAAAGACTAGATCATACTATATATATTTTCTCATAATTTTCCTTTTACACCATATATCACTGAGAGCTTATGTCACAAATCCTCAGTTATCACCATTGCTTAAAATTGCATGGGATTCTAATGTGCCATGTGTCATAAATTAGCAAAGTCTCTATTGATGGGCATTAAGACTTTCACATACTCATTATGAGTAATGCTAAGAAGAAAATATAGGACTTACATCTTTATGATTTATTTATTTCATAATTTATTTACTCTATGTGTGTTAATTCTGAGTCAAATGGCAAGCATAGTTTTGTTTTGTTTAATTTGTTTTAGAGATTGGATATTTATCAACAAACTGGTCTCCAAAATATATTGTATCAACTTAAAATCACAGGAACAGTACACAGCTGTCCCCGTTTTGCCTCACCTTTGCCAACGGTAGCCAGAAAGCGTATATGCAAAGACTGGGGCTAGTCTTCTAGATGTTCTGTGAATACTCGGTAAATTTATGCAGTAGCCAATTAGACAGTCTAACCAAATCTGTTTGCCCTGATGGCAGAGCTTTCTGCTTTATCATCTGCCCACTGCCTAATTTCTGATCTCATTTGAAGTCTAATAAAGGTTGGAGCTCCAGGCAAGTGACACAGGTAGCTGTCCCATCCACCCCACTGCACTCTCCCCAGGCATGTCTCCATCCTTCAGGCATGAAGTTCTTGCCTCTGGCTTTTGCTGCTGTCTTGTTTCTGGCTTCAGTAACCTGAAATTCTTCATATTGAGAAGAGAGTGAAGGAGGGGAGGGGAGACAGAAACAAAAGCGCTAGATACATCTATTTTTAAAAGAAAGGAAAATTTTTAAATGCACATCTATGGGAGGAGGAGGAAACAAGAGAGAAAGGAGAGGTTTTTTTAAAAAGCTAGACTTCTCTGAATATATCCTGTTTTGAAGATTTGACTTTGAAATTATTTAAGTATTTTACCTAATATAAGTAGGTAAAATGTGTATTGAATTGATGGCATAATCACAAATAGAAGAGCTATTTGAAGTAACAAGATATAATCACTCCCATTTTGTTTGTAAAAGGAAAAAATGGGAAAAAATAAAATAAATGTCCAACAATAGGGTTTAACTAAACCACTGTATGTTCATATATGTGAAGTTATGTAAAATTAGAAAAAAATCATGGAGATCTACATTTGTGCTCTTGGACATATTAAATTTTAAAAAGGAAGCTGAAGAACACAAAAGTACAGGATGATACTATTATTTACTTTTTATAATTTGTTAATATCATAGAGTAAATTTGGCTTTTTTTCTTTCAGTGTACAGTTCTATGACTTTTAACATCTTTAGATTCATGTAACCACCACCACAAACAGAACATTGTTTCATCATCCTAAAAGTACCCCTTTGTATTCAAACTCTCATTGCACCATAATTCCTGGTAACCAATGATGTATTTTTCATCACAGTCATGGCCCGAGCGCGGGTTGAAAAAGAATTTCCAGACACAAGGCAGAATGTAAGAAAGATAGAATTTATTAAAGAGAAGGGTCGCTGCAAGAACAGCGGGCTGACTTCCTGTTAGCCAGGGAGAGTCGACAATGAGCATGGGTTGCTTGTCTGTTTTTATAGCCAGGGAAACTGTAAGTCATCTGCTGACTGGGCAGAGTATGTATACTTTCAGTGTGCTGAGCGTGAGAAAAACGGGGCAAATATCTTTCCTTATATGGGATGGGAAAGGGACAGGGCATGCGGCTTGGGAGGGCTCTGGGACATTACAGTGGTCACACTGTGACAGAGTGATAGGAGTCCTGTAACTCTTTGTTCCAGCAATATTGGCCCTTTGAGTTTTTCTTGTTCTTTGTCCTTGGAGCACACCACAATCACTATACTTTTGCCTTTTCTGAGAATATCACATAAACGGAATGTCTGAGGCTGGCTTCTCTCATTTAACATGTCTTTAAGATTCATTCAAGTTTCCAAATATATCAATAACACATTCCATTTTACTGCCTAATAGTCTTGTATTCTAGGGATACAATACTGGTTTTTTATCCTTTCACTGACTGAAGGACATTGGCTTGTTTCCGGTTTTTTGGCTAACACAAATAAAGTTGCTATAAACATTTGTTTACAGATTTTTGTGCGATCATAAGTTTTCATTTCACTAAGGTAAATACCCAGGTGTAAGACTGCTCGGTTCTATGGTAAATGTATGTTTAACTTTAAAGGAAACTGAAAACCATGTTGCAAAGTGACTGTGCCAATTTGCATTTCCACCCCTGAAAATTAATCAATGGAAACCTCATGTATTGATAAAATGGAGTCGGGAAGTCAGAAGGGGGAGCTCTCACATTCTACCACTCAACGTCAATTGCATTACCAACAGGAGGAAGGTTAATACTTTACTACCCAGCAGGAGGAAGAAAGAATTTCTCCTTGCCTGGCTATAGCACAGCCAATGAAAGACTGTCACTATTCAGCCAATGAAAAGTCACTTCGAGCCCCAGTTTCCTCCCACAAACTGGTTATAACAGCCTCTCTCAACTCCCCCTTCTCCTCTGTAAAAGAACGTTTTCGCTACTTTTGTTCTCTGGACTTCCTGTGGTTCGCCATAGATTTACATGTCTCAAATTGCAATTCTTTTCTGTTCCTGAATAAACCCATTTTGCTTGTAAAATAACTGGTTGTTTTATTGTTTTAGGTCAACACCAGTAATTGATGAGATTTCCATTTGCACCACATCTTTGCCAGAAATTGGTGTTGTCAGGAATTTTTATTTGAGTAATTCTTATCAGTGTGCAGTGATACAATTGTTTTCAAAATTCACAGAATTTTAAAAGTATATTATTTGTGTAATTAAAACAAAACAAATGCAACAAAAAGAAGATAAAAAATGAACAAGCAATTAAAGAAGCTATAAAAAACATCAAAATTAACTTTTTTAATTTAGAAGGCACACACAAAATGAGAATAGTTTGTAACACCACCAAATCCTTCCCTAAAGCAAACAGCAAACAGGATAGTATAAGTGCAAATCGAGTACAAATTTAAAATAATATCTTAAATTCTCCCTATTGAAAATAAGAGACTTACCCTCCCCTCCTGTTTCTTAGACGATTTTCTTTAGAAAACTTGTAAATTCTTTCTCTCTCTTTAAAATGAATAAATCTTTTTAAAATTGAAATAAGACTCTTGACAGCTTTACAACCCAGGAATGTCTTTCTCAAAGACCTGGGAGTCATCCTGTTGAAATGTAATCATCAAGGGAGATGGTGCCCCTAAACCCCCTTTTCTGTGGGAAGGTAGGGGCCTTCAGCAGATTCCTCAGTCTCCTCACTCCAAAGTGCAAAAGTACCTCCTGCCACAAGGATATGAGAATTTTCTTTTTCCTTTGGATGAAGCAAATTAGCAAACACAGATGGCCACTCTAATTATCAGGTGAATTTAGGATAAACTGTGTATAACAAATGGTTTTGTCAGGTCCTCTAAATTCAGGGCTAGTTACTGTTTATCTTGAGAATATACATATAATGGATTGTATCTGCTCATTTGCATAAACACGTAAGATTTCTGTCTTTGCAATCTCTTAGCAGATTGTCTGCCACGTGCATCACATTCTGGTTTAACGCTTACTCAGTGACAAAACTGTTTTCTTTCTCTTCTACCTTAGTGAAGAAGTTATCTGGGATGAGAGGATATTTTGTTTTTAATCATATAAAAGCAATAGCAAACACATACATACACACACACACACACACACACACACACACACGACATCATCAACAAAACAAGGTGCAAAGGAATTCCTATGATCACCAGAAAGAAAGAAAAAAAAAAAGAATAGAAAGAAATAAAAGAAGATAAGCACAACAATAAAAACACTAACAAGTGCCCCAGCAACGAGAATATCCTGCCTGCCTTGAATGTAAGATTAAACCAGTTGTTCTCAAAGTGTGGTCTCCAAAAAGGAAGACTGGGCAATGTTGGTCAGAAAGTAAATGTGTGCAATCACTAAGGAAAACAGTATGGAGGTTCCTCAAAAAATTAGAAATTGATCCTCAAAAACATAAATCCTCAAAAAATTAAAAATAGATCCAGGAATTCCACTTCTGGGTATTTATTTGAAAGAAACAAAAATATTAACTCAAACTTTGTTATACAGCAGAAACTAACACAACAATGCAAAGCAATTATACTCCAATAAAGATGTTAAAAAAAAAAAGATATCTGCACCCACATGTTCATTGCAGCATTGTTTACAAGAGCCAAGATATGGAAACAACATAAGTGTCCATTAACAAATGAATGGATAAAGAAAATGGGGTGCATATACACAATGGAATATTATTCAGTCATTAAAAAAATGAAATCTTGCCATTTGCAACAACATGAATGGACCTTGAGGGCATTATGCTACGTGAAATAAGTCAGACAAAGACAAATACCGTATGATCTCACTTATATATGGAATCTAGAAAACAAAAAAACAAAAAAAAAGTTATAGATACAGAGAGAACAGATTGGTGGTTGCCAGAGGTGTGGGGGTGGATGTTTGGGTGAAATGGGTGCAGGGAATCAAAAGGTACATACTTGCAGTTACAAAATAAATAAGCCATGGGGATGTAATGTACAGCGTGGCAAATATAGTTAATAACACTGTACTGAATATTTGAAAGTTGCTAATAAGAGAGTAAATCTTGAGTCCTCATCATAAGAAAAATAATTATATAACTATGTATGACAATAGCTGTTAACTAGACTATTGTGATCATTTCAAAATACATACGAAAAAATCTTTGTATACCTGAAGCTAATATAATGTTGTATTCAATTAAACCTCAATTTTAAAATGTTTTAAATGCAGTCTCTGTTGACCTGAAACAAATAGGCTGCCAGAAATTTCTCCTGCAAAGATGGGTTTATTCAGGATCAGCAGGAAATTGCAATTCAGGGTCTGCAACCATGGTGAGCCCTGTACAAGTCCACCCACAGCAAGGTAAGGAGAATGCTTTTATAGAGGGGGAAATGAAGTTGGGAGGGATATAGTAAAAAAAAAAAAAAAAAAAAAAAAGTCCATGGTTTTTCATTGGCTAAGTCCTTGCCAGGAAAGAGGAGAAGTCTTTCTTCTTCCTGTTGGGCTCTGCTCTCATCACAGGACATGGGAGCTCCCCCTTCTGCTCTCCCAACTCTGCTCAATTGAGGTTTCTGTTTATTAACTTTTTACATCTCTGAACCATCAACATCAAAATCACCTGGGAATGTTTTAGAAATGCAAATTCTCAGGCCTGCCCAAGACCCACTGAATCAGGGACTCTGGGGTTGGGGGCTCAGCAATCTGTATTTTAATGAATCTTCTGGGTGACCCCAATGCATGCCAGAGTTTGAGAATCACTGGACTGGGCAAATCGATCTGAGAACCACCAGTAAAATCGGGAGGGTCCTTACAGGTGAGTGCATGGGGAAGTGGGTGGACTACTGCACTGAACTGATCACTCAAGAGGCTCTGAAATATCAGATTAAAAACTCCTTATAGAGACAGTACTTCAGAATGGCTATGTGGACCCTCTCCATCCTTACCATTTCACTGGTGAAAATTTTTAAACAATCATTTAAAGTCTCTGGGGGGAAAATTTTTTTAAACAAAGTCCCTGGAAATCTACCTAAGGGTATATAGCAAATCGAGAAACATGGATTCAAGAAAACCTCTTAAATCTCAGCGAGACTGTGAGAGTCTGTGGCATTGGGGCCAGCACTTACTCCCTACAGACACACACACACACACACACATACACACACACAGAGCAGGTCCAACTACTCCTGGCAGGGGCAGCTTATAAGACAGTGACCCTTTTTCCCCCCTAGCCACAGTCATAGGGTTATAGTTTCACCCCAGAAGGGGTGTCTCTCATCCCAGCCTTCACCCCAGCTCTATTCAAGGCAAGCACAGTCAAGAAGACTGGGCCTCCCTTCCCCCACCTAACTCCCATCTCTAGGGTGGAGGTTCAACCCCAGGAGCATCAGGCTGAATATCTGAACTGTTATCACCCTCCTTCCCCAGCTCCCACTCAGAGGCAGAGTTTCCAAGAGGGGCAAGCCAAAAAAACAAAGGCTGCCATTTCCCCAACACAAGCTCCTGTAGGGCAGTGGTGTCCCTCCAGGAGAAGCCGATTTGTTCCAGGTTCCACCCAAGGGAAGGGACAAGACAGAAGTACGGGCAGCTCTGCATCTCTGCTTAGAGGGCTGTCTTTATTTGGAACAGAGTGTGGGAATTCATGCCATTGGAAACAATAAAGATCCTAGTGACAAATGATTAAAAAAAAAAAAAAAAAGAAGGGTAATAGCTCCAGAAAACTAGTAGCAACAAAGAAAGAGCAAACCAACCAGTAGTTTAACAATAAGAAGCAGAGAAAGAGACACCTTGCAAGGACCCTACTAGAATCACATTCATGTGAGGAGCCTGGAAGTCTGTGCACATGTGCTAGGCTGCACCCACTCAAGACCAATCAGCACATGCACTTGAAAGCTACTGGTGCCTGATGAACCTGGAACAAACTTGATATATAATTGGAATATATATTGTGTAATTAATTAAAGAATCCTCAGCTAAAACTGGGGTCAGGACAGGCTTGTAGGGGGAGCTCTCATACTCTGCCATGCACATCAATTACTCCAAACAGAGACACATGCCTACAACTCCAACAAGAAGGTGTTGCCTACTTTACTATCCAGCAGGAAGAAGAAAACTTCTCTCCGCCCAATGGACAGCCCAGTTAATCAGAGACTGTAGCAGCCCAACCAATGAGAAACCTCCGTCCTTTGGATTCCCAGATTCCTCCAATAGACTCTTTGGTTATTACAGACTCTCCCAACTCTTCCCTTTTCCCTATAAAAGCAAGTTCCCCTTCCTGGTTTTCTGTGTTTGCCTGTGGTTTACCATAGTTGGCGTATCCTGAATTGCAATTCCTCTGACTATTCCTGAATAAACTTGCTTTTGCTGGTGAAATTACTGGCTATTATATTATTAAAGTATATATATATATCACATTTTCTTTATCCATTATGTTAAAAATAAGACAACAAGCCCAAAATGGAGTCACTTATGCTAAGCCCCATGTCACCAAAACAAGACTTGACTTAATTACAGTTCCAACCTCTTCAGAAATGAAACCTTAAACCAGGCAATCAGGAATCACCTGGTCACCTACTGAGGTGATCTGCTTGATACATCCCTTCCATCCCATAAAGGAAAGTGACCTTGCCACAACTAATTTACTTTTTGCTAGTATAACTTCCTTGTTCCAACTCCCTTCTGCCTATAAAAGTACAACTCCTTGTAGCTCCTTTCTACCTGCTAGATGGGATGCTGCCTGATTCATGAACCATTGAATAAAGCCAATAAGATCTTTAAAATTTATTCAGCTGAATTCTATTTTTTTTAACAATCTGTTGATGGACACTTAGGTTTTCATATCTTGACTATTGTAAATAACCCTGCAATGAACATAGGAGTGCAGATATCTCTTTGAGATTCTGATTTCACTTTTTTTTTTTTTGGCTACATCGGGTCTTAGTTGCATCATGTGGGATCTTTTTGTTGCAGCACACTGGCTTCTCTCTAGTCGTGGCACACAGGTTCAGTAGTTGTGGCACGGGCTCAGTTGCCCTGCAGCATGTGGAATCTTAGTTCCCTGACCAGGGATCAAACTCAGCATCCCCCGCATTGAAATGCAGATTTTTAACCACTGGACCACCAGAGAAGTCCCAAGATACTGATTTCATTTTCTTTGAATGTATACCCAGAAATGGGATTGCTGGAACATAAGGTAGTTCTGTTTTTAATTTTTTGAGGAACCTCCATACTATTTTCCATAGTAGCTGTACCAGTTTACATTCTCACCAACAGAAATACACACTTTTTTAAAAAACACACAATAAGAGTCATGGAGGATAGCAATAGGAAATTTGAATGTATCCATTATCTATGGCTGCATAACAAACCACCTCAAAACTTAGTGGTTTAAAATAACAATGACCTATTATTTTTCACATTCTGTGTATTCTTTTGTGAATTTCACCTAGACTCACTCATGCAGCTGCATTCAACTGATGACCGGGCTGGGCTTCATCCACAGGTCTGTAACATTGGTTTGCCTCCTTAAGGTCTCTCATCCACCAGTAGGAAGACCACTTTATTTGCATAGAAACTGGGTTCCAAAAGGGCAAAACCCAATGCACAAATACTTATCAAACCTCCTTTTGAATCAATTACCCATTGGCTGGAGCAAGTCAAGTAGCATAACGTAGTCGATGTTGGAGGGACAACACAAGGATGGGAACACTGGGAGACATGATTCCACGGGGACCATTCAAGTAACAGTCTAACACACTCTTTTTCTTCTAGGCACTAATAATTCATACCCTTCTCACATGCAAAAAATATAATCACTCCCTCCCAAGACTCCCAATCTCTCATCACATTATGACATCAAGCTGAGGAATGAAGACTAAGATCTCATCATCTAAATTTTAGAGGTCCAAGTACAGATGAAGCTCCTTCACCTTGATCCTCTTGATCCAGAGACCTATGAACTAAAAAGGTGATTTGTCTGACCACTCCACACATACTCTTCACCCGAAGTACAGTGGAGACACAACGATGGGATAGTTACAATTGACATTCCTGTTCAAAAGGGAGAGGGTGGTAGGATGAGATATACACAGCAGTCACTGGCCCAAAGCAATTTTTAAATCCAATCAGGCACAGACTGACAGTTCCCTACACTCTGGGAACAGGGAATGTTCTTGACTAGTAAGCAGTTCTGTGCCCTAGGAATGATTCCCTAATCTGTTTTTCACTTCTACTGTTAGCTCTACCCTCTGGGCACTTGGCTTCACCTTTTGAGACATATATATATATATATATATATATATATATATATATATATATATATATAAGGTCTTCACCTTGTGAGACATATATATATATATATGTCTAGGATAAAATATATTTATCTTATCCTACTTCCTACCTGTAGTTAGTTGGAGCCCTAGAGGAATCCTTTAACTTGTAACTCTCAAGTCTCTTTTATCAAAGAGACTTGATGACTGGTGATATCAAAAATTTTAGGTGTTGTATCTTGTATATAGCCTAGAGTTGGGTTTGCATTATGATCTAATTGGAAATTTTTTAATAAATGATTTAAACATTTACATTTATTGATAGGGCAGATAAATATTTAGTCTGAATTCTGCAATATTTTTAAGTATTTTTTATGTTTTTAAAAAATTGTTCACTATGTGGTCTTGTTACCGAGACTGCTGCCCCAGAATCATACCCCTGCCCCTCCCTCGAATAGAAACCAATTACTCTTATCCAAGTGTCAGGAGGAAGCTGCAAAGAGAAAAAACAAGAACTGGTTAGAACCAACTAGGCCCAAGATGGCAGAAGATTTGACTCCCAGTAGACCTTGAGCCTCACTATACACTCACTGTAATACATCAGCTAAATGACACACCCACCAGCACCATGACAGTTGACGATTACCAAGACAACTGGAAAAATCCATACAAGGACTGAAAAGGAGAGCTGCATCAGTTCTGGGTCCAAACCTCACCCCTATTCTCAGATAACTCATGAACATTCCTCCCACTCTTTCCAATTCCCTCCCTTTTACCTCGATCCTCCTATATATTTGGTATCTCTGCCTGATCTGGGTTGAGAAGTTGATTTGCAAGCTAGGTTCCTGTTTTGCCATTGTCTGGCCATTGAGTAAAGCTTGTGCTGTTCCAGTCTCAGAACGGGTTTCATTATTGGCTGAGTGAATCCAATCAGAAAGAGAACCTCCCTGGCTGAGACAAAAGGTCTTGGCCCAGGCTAGGACCCTGACGCAGGTCCGGCTGACCAATTCAGTAACAGTGTGTGTGTGTGTGTGTGTGTGTGTGTGTGTGTGTGTGTGGTTTTCAGGTATTTAGGTAAAAGATATTCAATTAGACTTGGCCTTTTGAGTGATCATCTTTATAACTAGATAGTACTGCTGGTAAATGCAAGTTCGTGTGCCTGAGGCACAGTGAGACCAAACAATACCAAAATGTCAGAGTTTGGAGCAGAGAAAGGTTTGTTGCAGAGCCATGCAAGGAGACCTGTGGCCCATGCCCAAAAAAAAAAAAAAAAAAAAACCTGAACTCCCCAGAGGGTTTCAGCAAAGTATTTTTAAAGGCTAGGTGAGGGAAGGAGGTCACAGGATATGTGATCAGCTTGTGCACAATTCTCTGATTGGCTGACGGTGAGGGAACAGGGTGGTGTCACAGGGGTTAACATTATCAGTCCTTAGGCTCCAGGAGGCCTGGGGCTATGTGCTCATGGTCATTAAGTAGTTAACGTCTTCCATTGGGGGTGGGGGTGGGAGGGTGGTGATTTCACATCTGTAAAACAACTCAGGAAATGTGCATCAGATACTGTTATCTAGGTACTTCAGAGAGGAGCTAAAGCAGAGGACACGGGGGAAGGGCCTGCCCTGGGAAGGCCCCATAGGGTCCTGCTTGGTTACAGTACCCGTAGACATCTCTTTCTTTTTTAACCAGTATCTACTAGTTCCCCACTGGAGCAATGATATAATTAGCATATTTTTTCTTTCTACCCTCTTTCCACCACCATCTATGTCAATACATTATCTTTCTTAATGTTATTTCTAAATGACCAAATATGCTTATATTTTTATTACTTGATTTTTCAGCCTTGATTGATGTTGCAGGAAAGCAGTACCACCATAAAATATGTCTCTTTGGCATATTAACTACTTTAAGCTGGTCATTTTCTAAGAAATGGCAGACATAGGAAAACCAAGTAAGAGTTACCCTTTTGTAAGAAACATTTACATTTACAAGGAAAATCTCCATTTGTAAGGGTGTCTCCCTCTCTGCATCTGGAAGAGGAGGATGAACAAATCTCTAAAAACTCTTATCAATAGAGAAAGCACTGGCTTAAATCTACATAACAACCTTACCTTTGTTTGCTGTGCTTTTCCTGAAGTTCTCACTTCTGTCTCTTGGGATGCTTACCTTTGAAACCCAGACACCATTCTGTAAGGAAGCCCATGTGGAGAGGCCTAAATGAAGAGGAAACAAGAACACTGACCCTCATGCCCAGTGAGTTTCCAAATGACAGTCAGCACCAACTTGGCAGCCATCCTGGAAATGGATCCTCTAGCCCCTAGCTGACATGCCCCAGTTGACACCATGTGAAGCAGAGATGAGCCTCTCCAGCTGAATCCTGCCAAAATTGCAGATTTATGAGCTAAATGAACAATTGTTTTGTTTTAAACTTCTAAGCTAGTTTGTTACATAGCAACGGATAAGTGGAACAATAGTAGCACTTGAAGCTCTTTCCTAAACCAGGTTCCCAGATCAAATCAAGTGGCTCCTAGAGTGCTAAATGGCATGCCAATGTCAACTATTCTACCTATTCCTGTATGCAGGGAATTTATTATTCTAACTCATTTAGTCATACACAACATGATGTATTGGTCAATGTGCAGGTGCCCCCTTGGCTGGCCAACAGAGTGAAGAGAATTCCATTGGCTATGATACTCAGGCCAAGGAGCCCAGGCTGATCTATTGTTGATCTAAGGTTTGGATGACTTCACTGGTGATTTTGTCTAGCATGACTGACAGATTGCATACTTTTGTTTTCAGCTTAATTTCCCACTCCCCATAAATCAGACCACAGATGAAGGTGTAGAAGGTTATGTCTCTTATTCTCCCCGGGACAGTCATTCATTTACACCAGTTCCAGAGGGTAGCTGTGGGAGCATGGAGGTGAGTCCTGAAAATTTTGTAATGAGTACTGACTCCTCTAGTGTGTGGTTATGTATCCATAAGGCAAACAAGAAAAAGTCATTTTTATAAATTGGAAGAACATCCCAAGACGGATATAGTAACCAGTCTGGAAAATGTCATATTTAGTCATTAGAGTCAATCAGTTAATGACTGTTATTCCTACTGGTGGGCATGAACATGGTGTGGAAATGGACAAGGTCTGCATCTGGGTCAAACTACTTCAGGGCTTGTTGCATTATTCCCAAAAAATGACAATAAAATAAAATGCTATGTGACCTAATCAAGAAAATAAAAGATAAGTGATTGTGGACCTGAAGTAGCAGCAACACTAATGTTAGAGGAAAAACACATATCCCTATTTCTTGTTTCCATGACGAGAAGCGTTCCCTAAGCACGTGCCATGCCTCTCTCCACCCTTTTACTCACTACATCATCAGGGAATAAGGATGACTTATCTGATGGTAAATTTGAAGAAAATTAGTGAACGTGTTCAGATCTGTTCTATCCTTCTTTCAAATTCAAAGAGTGGAACAAGTGTTAGGGACTCACAATTCAAATAAGAGTCTCTCTCTCTCTCTCTCTCTCTCTCTCTCTCTCTCTCTATATATATATATATATATATATATATATATATATATATCTCCTCCCTCTGTATTAATTCCATTCTCTCCCTCTTGTGGTGGGGAGAAGGGCAAACTCAGCATATATCACATGTCCATCATTGGGATCAGAAAGACAGAACACTGTGAGAGCCAGACTGGGTCAAATAGCCACACCTATGTCCAACAGGGTAGGCTACTGAAGAACCATGTGGAGCAGAGAAGGGACAGTCCTCCAAAGGAGATGGAATGAAATTTCTAGGAGGCAGAAGAATTGTGAACCAAGAAAATATTATCCAGATGCTAAGCCTGGATTTCTGTTAGCTAAACCCCTTCTCTTTCTCACCAAATCCAGTGCCAAGTACTCAAAATCTGCCTTCAAATATAATAAATGTATCCCATCCTTTCTGTTTCTACTTGCAGAAACCAAATCAAATCATCTTTTACCTAGACAAATGCAACAGCTTCCTAATACATTCCCCATTTCCTAAATCAACATAGCAATAACTCATGTTTAAATGGTATTTTACATTTTACAAAGAGTGGTAACAGTAGCAGTGGTGGTGGCAGTTGTGGTGGTAGTAGTAACTGCAGTATTAGTAGCAGTAGTAGAAGTAACAGTCACAGCAGCAGTAGCTGCTACCACCATAACTCTCTTGACATGCCATAATGATCAATAATATTGTTCTTATTTGACCTTCACAACAATAGGATAAAGTAGGCATGGCCATATCTTTATTTTATAAATAAACTCAGAAAGAGAGGAGTGGTGGCTTGCCCAAGTTGACACAATGTCTCAGTGGCAAAGCCAGGACTTCTTTGACTAATCTGGGGCCTTTCCCATTGCATCCATAAGCTCTGCAAGAGATTGAAGATGAGGCTACTAGACACCAAGTAGATAAAAGACATTGGAACCTATTGATTAAGAAATCGGACCCTGGACACATGAAAAGATGCTCAACACCACTAATTATAAGAGAAATGCAAATCAAAACTACTAAAACCACCTCACACCTATGAGAATGGCTATCATTATGGGTTTAACAGATACAAACTACTATGTATAAAATAGATAAGAAACAAGGATTTACCTCATAGTACAAGGAATTATACTCATTATCTTGTAATAACCCATAATGGAGTATACTCTGCAAAAATACTGAATCACTATTCTGTGCACTCAAGACTAACACAACATTAGAAAGCAACTATACTTCGATTTCAAAAGAAAAGGAAGAATTTGGGCCCTCGAGTCAGGATCCCTCAGGCAAGTGGCTTATGTTTCTCTGCCTCCACCTGCACACTGTAAAATGTGGACAGCACCAGATCTACCTGACAGGGTGGCTGAAAAAATTAAACGTGATGGTCCACTAAAGCACTTGGCACAGTGTCTGCTACAAGGTCAATGCTCAGTAATTGTGAATCATAGTTGTAAATATGCAATTAAGGAGATAATGTTAGGAGCCGCTGGGAAAAACCTGTCAGAGATCCTTGTTCTTTACTAAGAGAAAGGCAATTTGGGGTGGCGATCAAGGTGTTCGTCCTTTTACACTGATTGGTGTGGCAGTGGACAGGGGACTTCATTTTGATCACTTTTAAATGTATGAGGAAATCTGTCAAGTGGCTTCTAGGAAAGCCTGATAAAGGGCCAGGAATGGAAAAAGAAGTCTCCCTTAGCCACCCCTCCCATCCTCTTATTTGGATGTTCTCCTGTGCACACAAGATGTTTCAAGCGCTAGAAGCCAACTTGTAACCTTGAGAATAGATATGGCTGACTCAATCAGTCAGGAAAGAAACCACAGCAGTTATGTGAACATGGAAATTTTAATATGAAGAACTGTTCTCTAGCACTTAACTACTAAAAGGGGTAAAAAAGGATACTAAGAGGTCCAGAAACAGCAGATGGGGAAAAAAGCAACCTCTAGACTGAGGGAGAGTGGACGATTGACTACGGACCTCACATACTCTCTTCAAAGAGGGCGGGCTGCACAGGGCAGTGATGGAGAAACTCACCAGGGGGAGCTGGCCAGAGCTGATCAGTAGAGGTGGCCCCAGGGGGGAGAGCAGCTGCCTGAGGGTGCAGCCAGGGCTGCTACTGAAGTGGCCACCAGGTGGGAAGAGCATGGCCTGAGAGTGGGGCTGGAGTTGGTCTGTGAGAAACACAGGGCTCCTGAGCTGACTTTCAAATGGAGACGTGGAACTGAGAAGAGAAGTAGCTTTCTGCCATCATCCTGCCAGTGTTCCTCCAACACCCTCTATTGATGAAGCCTAACATCAGGCCGGCTGGCAAAAGAAGCCATGTTTCCGAGGTCCAGATCTAGTATCACAAAGCAGGGCAAAGAAGGATAGATTTGGAGCTGAGAAAGCACATCTACATACTGAGGATAGCAGAGAGAAGGATCCAAGAATGACTTCATCCAACCACAAAATCCCTCCCTTTCTTCTTGTTGGCTAAATAATAAATATCCCTATGGTTTAAGCCACTATCCGTTGTGTTTTCTGTTTCTTGCAATCTAACACATTTTTAATAGGAACAGCAAGACTGTTGGGGTATCTTTAGTGAGCTGTCCACCTAGTGAGTGAAGCTCTGCTATATGCTTCCAGTCAGGTCCAAATGCATTGTGGAGGACCCTCTGTAGTATCTCAGGCCACTGAACTAGCACCTTAAGGACTGCAAAATGAAAAATTAACCTTGTTGCTGTGGACAAACACATAGTTCTTTACAGCCTCTCCTTCCTCCATCACTGCTGTTCTTTCCTCTGAGATGCGGAGCTCAGCACCCTGCAGGGCCAAGCACACAACCATTCCCACTCCTCTTAGTCACCCAACACCAGACTGTACTCACGGAACAGGACTTTTCTGCTTTCCTTTATGCCAAAGGCTCTCTTGCTCCTAGGACCTCCTCTCTGTGTGGGACAGAGAAGGAAACGAGGAAACACGATTTGCTGTGCTTTTCTGCTCTGCTCTCTCAGAGAGATATCACTTTTGATGGTCAAACCTCATCTAGAGACAGGCACATTTTTTGATGCCAATGGTAGCAGGGTCCAGAGGCAACCTATCTCCCTCAAGCCTCTGAACACGTTTAAAGACATCCTTTTTTTAGTTGTGGGTGCCACATATCCCAAGGATGAGCCAGCTCTCATCTCTATGACATCTGGTCTCTTAATAATAGTATTATTATTATTATTATTAATCTATGCACTAAACCAGCAGTTCTCTAAGTATAGCTGGGAACTCCCAGATGTTCCAAAGATACTTTCGGAAGGTCCTTGAGATCAAAACTATTTTCATAAGAATACTAACACACTGTTTGCCATTTTCACTCTCATTTTCTCCCAGTGGGGTTCTCCAGGGACTACATTGCATGCGAAGTCGCAACAGATTATAAAGCACAGTAGATATGAGAATCCAGCTGTCTTCTATTTAGCCAGATTTTAAAGAGATTTGAGAAAAGGTAAAATAATACCATTATTCTCAGTAAATTTGTTTTGGAAAACCAGTTGTTCATTAAAATTGTTATTTATCTTACTGTGTAATGGGTCTATTATATTTTTTTTAATTCTGAACAATTTTAATCTTCCCTTAGAAGTTTCTTCTTCTTTTTTTTTTTTTTTTTTTTTTGCTGCGTGGCACATGGGATCTTAGTTCCCCAACCAGGAATCGAACCCATGCCCCCTGCATTGGAAGTGTGCAGCCTTAACCACTGGACCACCAGGGAAGTCTCTAGAAGTTTTTTCTTTAAACAAGAAATTCCATTCCTTGCTTAGTTAAATTCAAATTCCAATATTTTGTTCAATAAGCATTTCACTGCTATTTAATGGCTGCATGTAGGGTCAAATATGTATTGTCCTAAATTTGTAAACAGTCACCATGCCTCATGCATGTTCTAAGTAATGGCTAGTGTACACAGTGATCTCTCAGTTGTTTTAATTAATTGTAATTTTTAATGAATTAATAATTTTTTAATTTATAAAAAATACTGTATGGGGTTCTCAAAAATTTTTAGGTATGGTAAAGGGCTTTATATGGATATTTTTTATTTCACATTTTTATTAGTGTTTTTTAAAAAGCAAGAATAAGCACAATTATAAAATTTGATGATACCTGGAGTTGGAAAGAATAGTGAATATGCAAGAAGATAGAATCAGAAATCTCAATTAGCTATAGCAATGGTCTGAACCCAACAAAATGAAAAGAATAATTGAAACATCCTTGGACTTAGAGCTAAAAATCATCCACCGGAAGAAAAGGGAGAGTCTAGCAGAAGTCCGTGTGAAAAATGCTTATTCCCTGGAAACCCTAGGGAATACTTGGGAGCACACACACCATAAATGAAACACTCTCAAAAAAAGAAAATAAAAGAAAAATGCTTAGATTTTTTCATTGACAAGCAGTGGTCAGAAGAAGAGCGAGTAAAGTCTTAGGTTTGTTTTGTTTTGTTTTGTTTGCTGCTTTTTTTTTTTTTTTTTTTTGCTGCATTGGATATCACCTATACAAAATGCTGACTAAGAATGCATAACCTCAATCCAATCACAAGGAAACATCAGACAAAAACAAACGAGGAACATTCTCTTAAAGCAAAAATAGGGAGGAGTGTATTATTCAAAAATTACAATGTTATAAAAGACAAAGAAAGGCTGTAGAAATATTCCAAATTAAAGGAGCCTAAAGAGATAAGATAAACTGAAATAGGTCTTACTGGGTGTTATCGACTGAATACTTGTGTCCCCCCCAAAATTCATATGTTGACGTCCTAACCCCCAATGTGACTGTATTTGGAGACGGGGCCTCTAAGGAAGTAACTAAGGTTAAATGAAGTCATAAGGACGTGGTCCTGATCTGATAGATTAGTGAATTATAAGAAGAGACACCAGAGGGCTCGCTTGCTCTCTCTCCATGCATGAGTACCAAGGAAAGGCCACACAAGGGCATGGTGAGAAGGCAGCTCACTGAAAGGTGGGAAGAGAGCTCCCACCACAAACCAACCATACTGGCACCTTGATCTCAGACTTCCAGCCTCCAGAACTATGAGAAAATAAATTTCTGTGTTTAAAAAAAGAGAAAGAGAGCTTCCAAGTTGGTGAACACATGGAGATACAAGGAGGGTAATATACTCAGAGAGCATGTAACTCTGCACCCCTTCCCACATACCTTGCCCTATGCATCTCTTCCATCTGGCTATTCCTGAGTTATATCCTTTTATATATTTCTCCTTTTAGGAGAAATTAGGGAAATAAATCATCATTAGAACATCAGAGTAATAAACACTGTAGGCATGATCCACAAATCAATACTAAAATTAATGGGTGCAAGTTTAAGAAGAAACAAGATATTTGCATAGTCTCAAACTATCGCTTTCCCAATCCCAACAAAAAAAATTATTAATTGCAAAGGCAAAAACAGTAACTAAATAGTAACTATACAGTGGAGAAACCTGTCAGATACTACCTTAACCTTGTGATCAAGGTAAACATCTAATAAGACGTATCTATATCATATACCCCAATATGATACATTAAGAAGAGACATTACTTCTATGGTATTCTCCCCAATAATGCATAACTTCAATCTAGGTATAATATCAAACAATACCAGAAAATATGATACAAACCAAACCAAGGGACATTCTGAATAACTGGCCAGGTTGCTTCAAAAGTCTCAAGGTCATGAAAGACAAAGAAAGACTGAATAACTGTCACAGATTGAAATGAAGAAGACATGACAACTAAATGAATGCCATCCTGATTGGATCCTGGAACAGTAAAGGACATTAGTAGAAAAGCTGGTGAAATCCGAATGAAGTTTATGGTTTAGTTAATAAAAAAGAAAAAAACTAATAATCTAGTAAGTAAAATGTTTCTCTGAGTTCTGTGAGCCACTCTAGCAAATTATTCAAACACAAGGAGGGGGTCATGGGAACCTCTGATGTATAGCTGGTCAGTCAGAAGCACAGGTGACAACCTGGACTTGTGATTTGTATGTGCTGGGATGGAAGGGGAGGTTTTGTGGGACTGAGCCCTTAACCTATGAGACCTGATGCTATCTCCAGGTAGAAAGTATCAGAAATGAGTTATTCGCTTGGTGGTATTAGAAAACACACAATTGGTGTCAGAATTGGGATTTACTAGAACAGCCCTAGATAATGAAAACATGTGGCTTGGGAAGAGAAAGGATGAAAGGACAGGGGATGAGGAACTTTTGATTCCTGGGTGGCTGTGTGGTCACCAATGGTATAGAGAAGCAGTTGTGACACAATCTGTTACTAAAGGTAAAAGTTATCAGTGGAATTTAGAGATAAATCCAATTCCCAGGGAGTTCATTCACTGATTGCATAAGGAAATAAAAACAAATAAGAGAAAGGCAAAATATTCAATCCCTTGGTGGGAGGAGGACAAAAGCAAGCAACTATTGAAAACAGGGGGTACAGTGTAAGGAGTTGTTTCATTGTGAATCAGTCTTATCAGCTTCCTGAGGAACCTTCTAAAATGGATTATGAGAATACTAATTTAGGAGCTGTGTCTTTGGTTTTGAATGGTGCAGAGTGGAAGAGTATGTTTGGGTTGATCAAGGACCCACAGCTCACTATGGAACTGAAGGGGAGCAGAGTTTGCCACCCCAAAATGTCTCTTTGGCAGGATTACTTTAGGCTGATTATTTTTAAGAAACCAGCAGACATAGGTAAAGCTCTGAAAACTGAGAAGTTACCCTTTTGTAAGAGACATTTACATTTATAAGGGAAATCACCATTTGTAAGGGTGTTTCCCTCTCTGTACCAGTAAGAGATGGATGACTCTAAACCTAGAAATCCTTATCAATGGAAAAGACAATGACTTAAATCTGCACAACAACCTTATCCTTGTTTACTGTGCTTTGATTGATAATCTCCTATAACTGACTTCTCCCACTCCCAACATCTTCTTTGGTCCTTAGCTGGAGATGGTATTTAAGGTGGTGTCTTGGGCCATTTCCAAGAGTTACTCTGTTTTCCTGGACACCTCCCATGTATATAGGAGGTATATGTGTTATTAAACTTCAGTGTGTTTTTTCTCCTGTTAATCTGTTTTTTATTACAGGGGAGGGTCTCAGCCAAAAACCAAAAAGGGTAGAGGGAAAATTATTTTTCATCCCCAACAGAGTAATCACAGATGGTTATATGTGATCCAGACACAAAGCAGTTTATTCCTGAAGGAAGAGCCAGCCCAGTGGACTGGATAAAAGACACAGTAAGGTCTGTGTACCTTGAGAAGGGAGAACTGTCCCCTCCCCCTGTGAATGCCAAGTGGAATACCAGATGAAGCTGCTGATATGCTTTGTATGAAAGCCATGTGGGACTGGCTTTATGTTGACTGGGATATTCACCTGCAGATTGCCCAGGTCATGGTAAATGTTGTGGTTAAGGGTGCCCTTTTCACATGGACACCCCATATAAGGTAGTTGCAAAACCAGAAACCAGTTCAAATTTGCTGTCTCAGTTTCCCCTCATAGGTATTACAGATAATAATAAAAACGTTCGATTAATGAACAAGAGAATGGGGAGAGGCTGAGGGGAGAGTCTGGGGACTCTTCCCAACAAGGTTAAAATTTTTAAAGCGTTCTTAAGAAATAAGGTGAACAATAAATGAGTAAAATGGACATTGATGAGTTAAAACCAAGGCTTTAATGCAGCACCACCAAAGGCTGGGTGAGACAAAGGGACCCCCCTGCTGGCCCCCCAACATTAAGGACCCCAAACAAGTCTGCTCTGTTTACCCCAGTTTAGAGAAATTTTAAAAGCTGGAAGGCAGATATTACAATGGGAAACCTGACCCACAATCCCTTGGGACAGAGGTTAGGCAGATTAATCAAAATAAAGATTGACAAAAGAGTCAGGGATGGGGTGTTGAGTGGCACCTGGGGGAGTGTGTGTTGTCCGTCTTAGTTCCCGAAGAACTACTCGAAGATATGTGTTAGATTGATATGTATAACCCTTGAGGAGGAACTAGGACTCTGTTTTATTGCTGAACTATTGTCAATACTTTTTTTAGTTTTTCTGTTTTTCCTTTGTTTCTGCATTCCCTCCCTTCCCTAATTAGCAGCTACCTGTGCCTGCTCTTTGGAATTCGGGAAAGGCCTAGGAAACTAAAGCTTTTTTTCCCCTTAAACAAGAAATGGGGGACAGAGGGGCTTTGTACCTGGGAGGGCCCCTCAGGTTTCTGCTCAGTTTCAATGAGAGTATTCATATTGAAACTCAGGCAAAAAGTAATATTCCTATAGAAACAGCTTCTCTTTTTCCAATCATGAAAGTGCACATAACCTTTCCCCCAAAACTCAGACATTATATAGAGAAAGACATATAAACAGATGCTTCTTTTCAAAGATTAAATCATACTAGATGTATATTTTGTAGCCTATATTTTTACCCTTTACAATCATTTCTAATGACTGTATAGTGTTCTATTATATTCTATAGTCTGGTTTTTTTTTAATATTTATTTATTTATTTTTATTTGGGTGCACCCAGTCTTAGTTGCAGCTGGCGGGCTCCTTAGTTCTGGCATGAGAACTCTTAGTTGCGGCATGCTAACTCTCAGTTGTGGCATGCATGTGGGCCCATGGCAGACACAGAGTGCTGAGACAAAGTCCTCAGATTTGATCAGAAGGTGGTCCTTGGTGTATGAATGCAAAATACCCTGTCAGTAGCAACCATTATTTTTCCTTTAATGCTTTTGGAGAATGATTTGACTTTTTTTTTTTTTTTTGGCCCTGGGTTGACTGATATTGACGCGTTTATATTCCCTGAGAACAAATGAGGCAGAAACACCATTAAAAGAGAAGATGTGGGATGAGTAAGAACAGCCCCAATTCCCCATTCAAATGTTCAAATTCCTCCCCGACAAGGAAGACCTGGTTCCCCAACCCCCATTTTCACCCATACATTCTGTGGTACCAACTATAGCAAAATGACAGGGCTTAGCTAGCTGCAAAGGTGCAGACACTGGCAAAGACAAAGAGCTCTTCAGCGTTCCCAGGGGCCGTCCATCAAGGGAAATTCTATCTCCTCTTCAGAGTCCTTCTCAAGCCTAATTTGCCTGATATCTCAAGCATACATCTGAGGATAAAAAGCCCCAAGCCCTTAGGGACTTCCCTGGCGGTCCAGTGGTTAAGAATCCACCCTTCCACGGCAGGGGGAGCGGGTTCGATCCCTGATTAAGAACTAAGATCTCGTATGCCTCGCAGTGTGGCCAAAAAAAAAGCCCCAACCCCTTGACTGTCCCTCTGTTGTTTCTAACCTTGAATTCTCCATCTTTTCCTCTCCCTTGCAGCCAGTGGGGGTGGGACAAGTTGTGGGCACAAGATCCCAGGACACTGTAGGCTGTAGTGCGGCTCCCTGGAAAGAACCATGTTCATGTGTGACAGGTACAAACACTGCTGTGTCAAAGTCCTCTTCGTGGCGGAGACCATGGTGCCACCACCTGTCCATAAACCTAAGAAGCCATACAAAAAACACACAACCTGCCGAAACAAGAAGCAAAAAATTTCTACAACAATATAACCCCTAGAATCTCCAAGGATTCAAAGTACTATCACTTCCCCATAAATTGTTGGGCTTCCTCCTCCTGGGGCTTCAATTTATGACCAGCCTCAAAGCTCCTGTTTTTTTATATCTCTCTGTCATTCACTCAATAAACAGTTTGTATCTATCCTACAAGAATGACTGCCATTTGGACTCATCCGTGGGGTGTTTGTCAGCTTGGGTCTTCCAAGAGCCAATGCCAAGACAGAATTAGACCCGAAAAGATTTATTGAGGGGAAACGCCTGTGATGGAGGGCGGTGAGAGGGAGCAGGAGTAGGCAGGAGTAGGCAGGGAGAGGCTTCAGACTGTAATGCTGGTCTGATACCTGTAAAAGGAGAGACAGACAGAAGGCGGATTGGTTAGGAGGAGCCTGAGGCTGCAGATCTAAGAAAGTCTCAGCCGGGCCCATGGAGAGGCCCAAAACAAGAATTGCTCCTCGGGGCTTCCCTGGTGGCGCAGTGGTTGAGAGTCTGCCTGCCAATGCAGGGGACACGGGTTCGAGCCCTGGTCTGGGAAGATCCCACATGCCGCGGAGCAACTAGGCCCGTGAGCCACAGTTACTGAGCCTGCGCGTCTGGAGCCTGTGCTCCGCACCAAGAGAGGCCGCGATAGTGAGAGGCCTGCGCACCGCGATGAAGAGTGGCCCCCACTTGCCTCAATTAGAGAAAGCCCTCGCAGAGAAACGAAGACCCAACACAGCCATAAATAAAATAAATTTAAAAAAAGAAAAAAAAAAGAATTGCTCCTCAGAGGAGCCCCACCCAGGCCAGTGATGACCAGGCACTGGGTTCAGTCACTGGCTAGCCCCTGGAGAACATGACCTTGGGAGAACGCTATTGTAGATCTGAAAGTACGGCAGCTGAAGGCTCTCCAACAACTACATCCTCAAAGCAGTTCTCCTGAAGGGAGATCTGAGTGGTATACCCCATGGCTGCCACAGAGCATAAGAGAGAGAGAAAGGAGCTGAATGTGTATGTTTAGCCTGCCACGTAGGTTGACTGATGAGGTACTCATTTACTCATTTGTATAATAAAATGGACAACATACATAGATCCAACATTGGTAATACTCTCTGAAAGCAAGGCAATGACTTTGGTGACTCAAATGTGCCCACCCATAATATAAAATTGGCATAACCCTGTCGGAAGGCCGAGTGGAAACATGTACAAAGAAACAGGACTTCTATTCATTCAATCCAGTTAATGCTACTTCTGGGAATCTATCCAATGTAAGTTATTCAAAAGAAGCAAAAAAGCTCAATACAAAGTTTTATAAATGGCAAGAAAATGGGAAAATTTTAAATGATGAAATATTATATACTAAGAACATGTATAAGTATGGGCAAAAGGAAATGTATAGCATTATTCAAAATAGCTTTTATACTATGTTCGCCATTATGTCAAAATTGTCTCTGCAAGTGATACACTGAAAATTATGACTGTTTTATTGGGTTGGAAAGCAGTATCCTGCATAAATTTCCTCTTACACTTATTAATTTTGTAATAATTAATTAATTAATTATTAATTTTGTATAACATTTACGTAACAAGTACCAAATTCCACCTAAGAAGAACAAACCACGACACTCAGACCTAAACAATCCAAGGCAATCCTGGAAATCAGCCAACAATACGAAAAAAAAAATTTTTTTTTCTGTTGGGACTGGCACATGCCACTCTAATTTCCAATCAGGAAGAGGAATTTCCCAAAGGATCATGTTGCCTCAATAACCAGAAAAGGGCCTGAAGCAATCCTGAAGCTTTGTGGTCGGTTCTTTTTTTTTTAACATCTTTATTGGAGTATAACTGCTTTACAATGTTGTGTTAGTTGCTGCTATACAACAAAGTGAATCACCTATAGGTATACATATATCCCCATATCTCCTACCTCTTTAGTCTCCCTCCCACCCTCCCTATCCCACCCCTCTAGGTGGTCACAAAGCACAGAGCTGATCTCCCTGTGCTCTGCGGCCGCTTCCCACTAGCTATCTATTTTACGTTTGGTAGTGTATATATGTCCATGCCACTCTCTCACTTCTTCCCAGCTTACCATTCCCCCCCCACCCCGTTTCCTCAAGTCCATTCTCTACATCTGTGTCTTTATTCCTGTCCTGCCCCTAGGTTCTTCAGAAACATTTTTTTTTTTACATTCCATATATATGTGTTAGCATACAGTATTTGTTTTTCTCTTTCTGACTTACTTCACTCTGTATGACAGACTCTAGGTCCATCCACCTCACTACAAATAATTCAATTTCATTTCTTTTTATGGCTGAGTAATATTCCATTGTATATATGTGCCACATCTTCTTTATCCATTCATCTGTTGATGGACACTTAGGTTGCTTCCATATCCTGGCTATTGTAAATAGAGCTGCAATGAATATTGTGGTACATGATTCTTTTTGAATTATGGTTTTCTCAAGGTATATGTCCAGTAGTGGGATTGCTGGATCATATGGTAGTTCTATTTTTAGTTTTTTAAGGAACCTCCATACTGTTCTCCATAGTGGCTGTATAAATTGACATTCCCACCAACAGTGCAACAGGGTTCCCTTTCCTCCATACCCTCTCCAGCATTTATTGTTTGTAGATTTTTTGATGATGGCCATTCTGACCAGTGTGAGGTGATACCTCATTGTAGTTTTGATTTGCGTTTCTCTAATGATTAGTGATGTTGAGCATCCTTTCATGTGTTCGTTGACAGTCTGTACACCTTCTTTGGAGATATGTCTATTTAGTTCTTCTGCCCATTTTTGTATTGGGTTGTTTGTTTTTTAGATATTGAGCTGCATGAGCTGCTTATAAATTTTGGAGATTAATCCTTTGTCAGTTGCTTCATTTGCAAATATTTTCTCCCATTCTGAGGGTTGTCTTTTCGTCTTGTTTATGGTTTCCTTTGCTGTGCAAAAGCTTTTAAGTTTCATTAGGTCCCATTTGTTTATTTTTGTTTTTATTTCCATTTCTCTAGGAGGTGGGTCAAAAAGGATCTTGTTGTGATGTATGTCATAGAGTGTTCTTCCTAGGTTTTCCTCTAAGAGTTTTACAGTGTCTGGTCTTACATTTAGGCCTTTAATCCATTTTGAGTTTATTTTTGTGTATGGTGTTAGGGAGTGTTCTAATTTCATTGTTTTACATGTAGTTGTCCAGTTTTCCCAGCACCAATTATTGAAGAGGCTGTCTTTTCTCCATTGTATATTCTTGTGTCCTTTATCAAACATAAGGTGACCATATGTGCATGGGTTTATCTCTCAGCTTTCTATCCTGTTCCATTTATCTATATTTCTCTTTTTGTGCCAGTACCATACTGTCTTCATTACTGTAGCTTTGTAGTATAGTCTGAAGTCAGGGAGCCTGATTCCTCCAGCTCCGTTTTTCTTTCTCAAGATTGCTTTGGCTATTTGGGGTCTTTTGTGTTTACGTACTAATTGTGAAATTTTTTGTTCTAGTTCTGTGAAAAATGCCATTGGTAGTTTGATAGGGGTTGCATTGAATCTGTAGATTGCTTTGGGTAGTAAAGTCATTTTCACAATGTTGATTCTTCCAATCCAAAAACATGGTATATCTCTCCATCTATTTGTATCATCTTTAATTTCTTTCATCAGTGTCTTATAGTTTTCTGCATACAGGTCTTTTGTCTCCTTAGGTAAGTTTATTCCTAGGTATTTTATTTTTGTTGTTGCAATGGTAAATGGGAGTGTTTCCTTAATTTCTCTTTCAGATTTTTCATCATTAGTGTATAGGAATGCAAGACATTTCTGTGTATTAACTTTGTATCCTGCTACTTTACCAAATTCATTGATTAGATCTAGTAGTTTTCTGGTAGAGTCTTTAGGATTCTCTATGTATAGTATCATGTCATCTGCAAACAGTGACAGCTTTACTTCTTCTTTTCCAATTTGGATTCCTTTTATTTCTTTTTCTTCTCTGATTGTTGTGGCTAAAACTTCCAAAACTACATTGAATAATAGTGGTGAGAGTGGACAACCTTGTCTTGTTCCTGATCTTAGAGGAAATGGTTTCAGTTTTTCACCATTGAGAACAATGTTGGCTGTGGGTTTGTCATATATGGCCTTTATTATGTTCAGGTAAGTTCCCTCTATGCCTACTTTCTGGAGGGTTTTTATCATAAATCGGTGTTGAATTTTGTCAAAAGCTTTTTCTGCATCTATTAAGAAGATCATATGGTTTTTCTCCTTCAATTTGTTAATATGGTGTATCACATTGATTGATTTGCATATATTGAAGAATCCTTGCATTCCTGGGATAAACCCCACTTGATCATGATTTATGGTCCTTTTAACGTGCTGTTGGATTCTGTTTGCTAGTATTTTGTTGAGGATTTTTGCATCTATGTTCATCAGTGATATTGGCCTATAGTCTTCTTTTTTTGTGACATCTGTGTCTGGTTTGGTATCAGGGTGATGGTGGCCTCGTAGAATGAGTTTGGGAATGTTCCTCCCTCTGCTATATTTTGGAAGAGTTTGAGAAGGATGGGTGTTAGCTCTTCTCTAAATGTTTGATAGAGTTCACTTGTGAAGCCTTCTGGTCCTGGCCTTTGTTTGTTGGAAGATTTTTAATCACAGTCTCAATTTCTGTGCTTGTAATTGGTCTGTTTATATTTTCTATTTCTTCCTGGTTCAGTCTCAGAACGTTGTGCTTTTCTAAGAATTTGTCCATTTCTTCCATGTTGTCCATTTTATTGGCATATAGTTGCTTGTAGTAATCTCTCATGATCCTTTGTATTCCTGCAGTGTCAGTTGTTACTTCTCCTTTTTCATTTATAATTCTATTGATTTGAGTCTTCTCCTTTTTTTTCTTGATGAGTCTGGCTAGTGGTTTATCAATTTTGTTTATCTTCTCAAAGAAACAGTTTTAGTTTTATTGATCTTTGCTATCATTTCCTTCTTTACTTTTTCATTTATTTCTGATTTTATCTTTATGATTTCTTTCCTTCTGCTAACTTTGGGGGTTTTTTGTTCTTCTTTCTCTAATTGCTTTAGGTGTAAGCTTAGGTTGTTTATTTGAGATGTTTTTTGTTTCTTGAGGTAGGATTGTATTGCTATAAACTTCCCTCTTGGGCTTCCCTGGTGGCACAGTGGTTGAGAATCTGCCTGCCAATGCAGGGGACATGGGTTTGAGCCCTGCTCTGGGAAGATCCCACATGCCGCGGAGCAACTGGGCCCATGAGCCACAATTACTGAGCCTACGCATTTGGAGCCTGTGCTCCGCAACAAGAGAGGCTGCGATAATGAGAGGCCCGCGCACTGCAATGAAGAGTGGCCCCCACTTGCCACAACTAGAGAAAGCCCTCGCACAGAAATGAAGACCCAACACAGCCATAAATAAATAAATGAATAAATAAAATTAAAAAAAAAAAAACTTCCCTCTTAGAACTGCTTTTGCTGCATCCCATAGGTTTTGGATCGTCATGTTTTCATTTTCATTTGTTCCTAGGTATTTTTGATTTCCTCTTTGTTTTCTTTTTTTTTTTAACATTTTTCTTTTTTCTTTTTTTTTTTTAATTAATTAATTAATTAATTAATTTTTGGCTGTGTTGGGTCTTCGTTTCTGTGTGAGGGCTTTCTCTAGTTGTGGCAAGCGGGGGCCACTCTTCATCGCGGTGCGCAGGCCTCTCACTACTGTGGCCTCTCTTGTTGCGAAGCACAGGCTCCAGACGCGCAGGCTCAGTAATTGTGGCTCACAGGCCTAGTTGCTCCGCGGCATGTGGGATTTTCCCAGACCAGGGCTCGAACCCGTGTCCCCTGCATTGGCAGGCAGATTCTCAACCACTGCGCCACCAGGGAAGCCCCCTCTTTGTTTTCTTCAGTGATCTCTTGGTTATTTAGTAGTGTACTGTTTAGCCTCCATATGTTTGTATTTTTAACTGATTTTTTCCTGTAATTTATATCTAGTCTCGTAGTGTTGTGGTCGGAAAACATACTTGATACAAT
This sequence comes from Eubalaena glacialis, assembly GCF_028564815.1. Taxonomy (NCBI): domain Eukaryota; kingdom Metazoa; phylum Chordata; class Mammalia; order Artiodactyla; family Balaenidae; genus Eubalaena; species Eubalaena glacialis. The sequence continues at coordinate 28,300,701 of NC_083728.1, forward strand.
TTCAATTTTCTTAAATTTACCAAGGCTTGATTTGTGACCCAATATATTATCTATCCTGGAGAATGTTCCATGAGCACCTGACAAGAAAGTGTATTCTGTTGTTTTTGGATGGAATGTCCTATAAATATCAATTAAGTCCATCTTGTTTAATGTGTCATTTAAAGCTTGTGTTTCCTTATTTATTTTCATTTTGGGTTATCTGTCCTTTGGTATAAGTGGGGTGTTAAAGTCTCCTACTATGATTGTGTTACTGTCGGTTTCCCCTTTTATGGCTGTTAGCATTTGCCTTATGTATTGAGGTGCTCCTGTGTTGGGTGCATAAATATTTACAATTGTTTTGTCTTCTTCTTGGATTGATCCCTTGATCATTATGTAGTGTCCATCTTTTTTCTGGTAATAATCTTTATTTTAAAGTCTATTTTGCCTGATATGAGAATTGCTACTCCAGCTTTCTTTTGATTTCCATTTACATGGAATATCTTTTTCCATCACCTCACTTTCAGCCTGTATGTGTCCCTAAGTTTGTATCCATTCAGCCAGTGTGTGTCTTTTGGTTGGAGCAATTAATCCATTTACATTTAAGGTAATTATTGATATGTATGTTCTTTTTACCATTTTCTTAATTGTTTTGGGTTTGTCATTGTAGGTATTTTCCTTCTCTTGTGTTTCCCGCCTAGAGAAGTTCCTTTAACATTTGTTGTAAAGCTGGTTTGGTGGTGCTGAATTCTCTTAGCTTTTGCTTGTCAGTAAAGGTTTTAATTTCTTCATCAAATCTGAATGAGATCCTTGCTGGGTAAAGTAATCTTGGTTGCAGGTTTTTCCCTTTCATCACTTTAAATATGTCCTGCCACTCCCTTCTGGCTTGCAGAGTTTCTGCTGAAAGATCAGCTGTTAACCTTATGGGGATTCCCTTGTATGTTATTTGTTGCTTTTCCCTTGCTGCTTTTAATACTTTTTCTTTAATTTTTGATAGTTTGATTAATATGTGTCTTGGTGTGTTTCTCCTTGGATTTATCCTGTATGGGACTCTCTGCATTTCCTGGACTTGACTGACTATTTCCTTTCCCATATTAGGGAATTTTTCAACTATAATCTCTTCAAATATTTTCTCATCCCTTTTTTTTTCTCTTCTTCTTCTGGGACCCCTATAATTTGAATATTGTTGCATTTAATGTTGTCCCAGAGGTCTCTGAGACTGTCCTCAATTCTTTTCCTTCTCTTTTCTTTATTCTGCTCTGTGGTAGTTATTTCCACTATTTTGTCTTCCAGGTCACTTATCCATTCTTCTGCCTCAGTTATTCTGCTATTGATCCCTTCTAGAGAATTTTTAATTTCATTTATTGTGGTGTTCATCATTGTTTGTTTCCTCTTTAGTTCTTCTAGGTCCTTGTTAAATATTTCTTGTATTTTGTCCATTCTATTTCCAAGATTTGGGGTCATCTTTACTGTCATTGCTCTGAATTCTTTTTCAGGTAGACTGCCTATTTCCTCTTCATTTGTTTGGTCTGGTGGGTTTTTACCTTGCTCCTTCATCTGCTGTGTATTTCTCTGTCTTCTCATTTTGCTTAACTTACTGTGTTTGTGGTCTCCTTTTTGCAGCCTGCAGGTTCATAGTTCCCGTTGTTTTTCGTGTCTGTCCCCAGTGGGTAAGGTTTGTTCAGTGGGTTGCGTAGGCTTCCTGGTGAAGGGGACTGGTGCCTGTATTCTGGTGGATGAGGCTGGATCTTGTCTCTCTGGTGGGCAGGGCCACATTGGGTGGTGTGTTTTGGGGTGTCTGTGAACTTATTATGATTTTAAGCAACCTCTCTGCTAATGGGTGGGGTTGTGTTCCTGTCTTTCTAGTTGTTTGGCATAGGGTGTCCAGCACTGTAGCTTGATGGTCATTGAGTGGAGCTGGGTCTTAGCATTGAGATGGAGATCTCTGGGAGAGCTTTCACCGTTTGATATTATGTCTGGTGGACCAATGTCCTGAACGCAGCTCTCCCACCTCCAAGGCTCAGGCCTGACACTGGCCGGAGCACCAAGACCCTGTCAGCCACATGGCTCAGAAGAAAAGGGAGAAAAAAAGAAAGAAAGAAAATCAATAAAGTAAAATAAAGTTATTAAAATAAAAAATATATTATTAAAAATAAAAAAGTAATAAAAAAGAGAAAGAAAGAAGAGAGCAACCATACCAAAAAACAAACCCACCAATGTTAACAAGCACTAAAAACTGTACTAAAAAAAAAAGGAAGAGAGCAACCAAATCAATAAACAAATCTACCAATGATATTAAGCTCTAAATACTAAACTAAGATAAACATAAAACCAGAAACAAATTAGATGCAGAAAGCAAACCCCAAGTCTACAGTTGCTCCCAAAGTCCACTGCCTCAATTTTCAGATGATTCGTTGTCTATTCAGGTATTCCGGAGATGCAGGGTACATCAAGTTGATTGTGGAGATTTAATCCACTGCTCCTGAGGCTGCTGGGAGAAATTTCCTTTTCTCTTCTTTGTTCACACAGCTCCTGGGGTTCAGCTTTGGATTTGGCCCCGCCTCTGCATGTAGGTTGCCTGAGGTCATCTTTTGGGAAGTTGAGGTCTTCTGCCAGCGTTCAGTAGGTGTTCTGTAGGAGTTGCTCCAGATGTAGATGTATTTTTGATGTATTTGTGGGGAGGAAGGTAATCTCCATGTCTTAGTCCTCCGCCATCTTGAAGGTCCCTCTCTGTGGCCAGTTCTTAAACAACAAGTTGAAAACCGGTGCTCAGGGACACTGCAATTCACAAAGCCTGCAGAGTTGTAAATGACACCTATCCTTGAAAAATGTCTTGGGGTAAGATATCGAAAAGGACCCTTCCATAGACAAAATAGGTAATCAACAAGGACCTAATGTATAGAACATAGAACTTGACTCAACACACTGTAATCACCAGAAGAGAATATATAATACTGGTAACAATTTGAGGCAGCAAGGACCTCCTCTAACTGGCCCCCTCGATTCTGCCTTAAGGGTCCTCGGACATGTGTGATAGCGCAGGCCCTGGATCTCTTTAGTCAGCTGAGACCAGTGCTGCTGGTGTCCCTCCAGTCCCATCTCCCATCCCCCAATACCAAAAAAATTTAAATACCAATTCCCTACCTCATATCTTAGACCAAAATTAATTCCAGGTGGTTTAAAAATGACAGTGTGAAAAATAAAAGTAATAAAAGATCATAGTATTAAATATTTAATTTGAGAGAAAGTTCTAAGTATGACCGTAAAGGCAAAACTGATAAGAATAATCTACTTACATAGCATAAAATATTAGCTTTCTGTATGACAAAAGATATCATTTTGAAATGTATCTATATTGTTGCATGTATCAATAGTTCATTTCTTTTTATTTATGAATACTATTCCATTGTATAAATATACCACAATTTATTCATCCACTGATTTGTCAATGGACATTTGGGTTGTTTCCAGTTTGGGGCAATTGCAAATAAATCTTCTGTGAACATTCATATACAAGTCTTTGCAAGGACCTATGCTTTCTTTTCTCTCAGGTAAATACCTAGGAGTGGAATGGCTGGGTCACATGGTAGGTGAATGTTTAACTTTTTAAGAAAATACCAACTGTTTTCCAAGATGGATGTGTCATTTTACATTCCCACCAGCGGTCTATGAAAGTTCCAGCTCTGCCTCATCCTCACCAACATCTAGTATAGCCAGTCTTTTTAAATTTAACCACTCCTGGGACATCCCTGGAGGTCCAGTGTTTAAGTCTCTGTGCTTCCACTGCAAGGGGTACGGGTTCCATCCTTGGTTGGGGAACTAAGATCCCGCATGCCACACAGCCAAAAAAAAATTAACCACTCTAATAGGTGTGTAGTGGTATTTCATGGTGGTTTTAATTTGCATTTCTTTAATAATTAATTACAAAAAAAAGTGTATTCTGTATGATTCCATTTATACAAAATTCTAGAAAATTCCAAGTAAGCTCTGTGGTCAGAAAGCAGATCAGTGGTTGCCTGGGGATATAAGGGGTGGGTGGAGAGGACTGGAGGGAGGGATTACAAAGGGGCATGAGGACACTTGGAGGGGTGATGGGTATTTCATTATCTTGATTGTGGTGATGGCCTAGCAGAGGTATACATAAGTTTAAAACTTACCAAATAGTACACTTTATATGTGTGCAGTTTATTGTATGTCAATGATACCTCAAAAAAACAAAAAACAAACAAACAAAAAACTTTAAAGGCAAATCCCTGGTGGTCCAGTGGTTAAGACTCTGCCCTTCCACTGCATGGGGCACAGGTTTGATCCCTGGTTGGGGAAATAAGATCCCACATGCCGTGTGGTGACTAAATAAATAAATAAATAAATGTTTTTTTAAAGCTGTTAAAATAAATCTCAAAGTGAAACAGAAAAATTAAAGTATCATAAATAGTTAAAAGATAAAAGACAAACTGAGACATAGATGAGTGTTGATACCTTTAAAATATAACAGGTTATCATAAAGTAACAAGGAAAACATGAAACCCCAACAGAAAATGGATAAGTGACATGACCTAGCAAATTAACTGCTAAAATAGCCAAAAAATATGGGGGAAAAAATCCGTCTTACTTGTAATCAAATTGATGCAAATTAAAAGTACAATGAGATCTCGTTTTTTATCTATCAGTTAGTCAGATATTCAAAAGATTTGCAAACCCAAGTTTGACAAAGTATAAATAGAAACAAGTCTCGTCATCAGACACTCCTATTTAGGGTTAAATGGGTAAATTCTGGAGGGCATTTAGTTTTTCTGGGGAGATGTAGGAGAAATTTTGCATCACCACTATCCAGAAAATCTTCATAACAATTCCCTTTTTTTCAAGTTCTTTTTCAGCCACTGACACCTCAGCCCATGGATCCCGGGTCTCAAAGTCACTCTACTCCTCCCCTCAGTCCTCCTGCCCCACCTCTGATTCTCCCCCTCTTTTTGCCATTTTGCCCTCTCTCTGCTTCTCCTAGTCACATCCTTACATCCATGACCAGGTCAGCAAACAATAAATTTCTTAGTATTTAATCTTTTTAGAAAATAACATGGATTATAAATATTTTTTTTATCATATAAATACATTTCTGATAGCAAGTGGCCCTAAATTGATACAAAGATATGGGATTATGAATAGTGTTTTTTATTAATTATTTATATGTATAATTTAATATTCTAATATTCTTTCAGAAGCACAACTATAATTATAAAGCATATCACAACTCAAATTGGCCAAATATCCTCCAGTTTTCTACTCATTCCCCTACTCTCTGTCAAGGATTCATGAGGATCCATGGAGCAGAACGGCTATAAATGCCCCCCCAAAAAAACTATATATATATATAAATATATATTCATTGTCCTTCTGTTATTCCAAATAATTGATTAAAGAATATAACTACAAAAAGGAACAGTTCCACTGATACATACAGTTTAGGTAAATTGCTTCTTCAAGGCGCAATCCCAAAATTATTTGTGGTACTATCAATGGTGAACGATCAAAGGTTAAGACAAAACCCCCAAGATAGGATACTACAGCTCTTCTCTACCCCTTTCACCCACAGAGTGGGGAGGGAGACAGAATTGAGAAAATACTAGAGAAGGTGTTGTAATATTTCTACTTATAATGTTTTTCCCAGCCAGACTGTCTCCCCTAAAATTTCTTCCAGGTAAGTTGCCACCAATTCTATTAAAAATCAACAAATCAAGAACAAAAATGAAAAAATAAGGACATAGAGAAATTTTACTAAACAATTAACAAACGTGAAGTAATTAATACAGAGAGAACATTCTGCATGGCTAGGGAAAAAAAAATAAACATTTCTTTCAAAAGCCCGTGGAAGATTCATAAGGATTATCAACATTTTAGGTTGCAATCAAATTTTTTTAAATAAAATTAAAAACAGAAATTAAACACATTGCAGTCTTTACACAGAGCAAAATAAGATGAAATTAATTATAAAGAGAAAAACAAATGTCTACTTCATAGAGAGTATGAACAAGGAAATGTTGGAGCTGAAAGACATACTAAAATAGAAGGACTGAAGTAACATCTACTAACTAATGATAAGAGGGCTGGTTCCTTCCCCCTCTCTGCTTCAACTGGCCTGCCTGCCAGGCTTAGATTTCCTGGACAGGAGATGAAAGAATTCATTTCTGTGATAGTCAAGGATAGCAAGGGAATTTGGGGAGGTGATAGAAGTGTTCTGTATCCTGATTTTGGTGGTAGTTAAAACTCATACAACTGTCCACCCAAAACATAGTGATTAACTGAATGTTAATTTTAGAAATTAAATAGTTAAAAACACCAACACAAAAATGCCATTTTGGGGGGATAAATTTCTTTGGTATACCAAGATAATAAAGCATTTTAATTTATACAAACTTGTCCCTCATAAAATAAAATATTAATAAAATATTAAAATATAAATTCTCAAGAGCTATAACTTAAACTTCTACCTATAACTTAAGTAAACAATTCTCCTATGAAAAGACTTGATGACTCTCTTCTTTTCCTCTCCCTTTCTCATTTTGCTACAAAGAACAGTCTTAAGACTTACTAAAATAGTAACTGTGACAAGCATGAATGCTTAAAAATGTGGAAATAGAGCTTTAACTATGCTCAGTTTCATAACTGAATAGGCATGTACTTGGCTTGCTCCTATTTCTTGGCGAGTTTTCTGCCTTTCAAAGAAAAAGAAGAAAAAAAATTCTAAATTTTTTTATTTCAAAACTAATTGTATGATGATTGGCCAAGAAGAAAAGGAGAGAGGGAGGGAGAGGGAGGAGGAGGGAAAATATGTTAAGAGGTTGTACTATTAATCTACTTCAAGGTGAATTTTAATCAATAAATCAAAATGCTATTTGTATTTGCAGGGAAAATTGATCCTGTGTGTTATCAAACTGCAAATTGGCAACAAGTCATGAAATTGATAAAAACATGGCATTTGCCATGGCATTATGCCCAGAAAAATGGCACAGTAGCTGCTGTTAAGACATTCTTTTCTTTTTTTTTTTGAATTTTATTTATTTATTTTTTATACAGCAGGTTCTTATTAGTTATCTATTTTATACATATTAGTGTATATATGTCAATCCCAATCTCCTAATTCATCCCACCACCACCACCACAAACCCCTCCTCCCCACTTTCCCCCCTTGGTGTCCATATGTTTGTTCTCTACATCTGTGTCTCAAGACATTCTTTTCTAAGGCTGAAATCCTGAGGTTTTTGAAAATGATTATTTTCCTTTTCTAAAAAGTACATGTAATGGCCCTGGTATTTAAGCTGAAAACAATAAGCTACCACTCTTTAATATAGCCTATGTATAGATTGACTTCTTAATTTTAGTAATTATCTTATTTCCAAATTTAAAGGCAAATAATAAAATGTATGAAATACACTGTAAATTTTAATATTTCCTAGTACATTCATCTGCTCAGGCAGCCATAATGAGATATCATAGCTTAACAAAAAATATGTATTTCTCACAGCTCTGGAGGCTGTAAGTCCCAGATCAAGGGGTGGCAGGGTCAGTTTCTGGAGAGTGCTCTCTTCCTGGCTTGTAGATGGCCATCTTCTTGCCGTGTCCACACGAGGTAGAAAGAGAGAGCTTGCTCTCCTGTGTCTCTTCTTATAAGGACACTAATTCTGAAGGATCAGAGCCCCACCCATATGACCTCATTTAACCTTAATTATTCCCTTAGAGGTTCTATCTCCAGATATAGTCAAATGGGGGGGGAGGTGGGATTTACAGTTTCAACACATTGTTGGAGGTGATCATGGAGAGGACGTGACCGTCAGTTGACCCTGAGCTGGAGCCAGGCAGTCAGAGGCTCCTCACCCTCTCCCCATCCTTGGAATGTACCTTCGGTCCACCATTCCCCTAGCTGGAGCTATTTCATGGTTGCAACCTTGAGAGCAATGTGTTGTTGAGGCCATCTGGACTGTGTACAAGACTGAACCCCATAAAGGCCTCTGCACAAACTTTTAAGATTCTGGCAGGTAGGTGTGGAAACCTACTTGTCTTGCAGCCACCCAAGACAAGCCTCGAATGTAAGTTCCCTTGCTTATTTAACCTGCCACCTACCAATCTGGAGGGACTGCCTTGTTCTCTGGTCTCTCCCTGCCCTCAGTGTACTGGGGCCAGGCTCAGATTTCACCCTGGAAATTCCCAAGTTTGCAAACAGACACACATGAATTTGGGTGGGGGGTGGGAGATACAAAAGTCCATAACACTCAGTTTTGGTGTTTCAATACTTAATTTTACCAACTGGCAAAAAGGAAAATACCTATTGGTAAATAGTTGTAACTGTTTTGAGAAAAATGAATATAGACATGCTTCAATTATGAAGGTGCATTGATTACCCAATGTAAAAATTTTGAAAGTACAGACATGGCATGTTTAATTCTTTTTTTTTTTTAATTAGTTTTTAACACTAAAGCAAAGCTGTCTACAAACATTTTAATTTCCTTTGCCTTTCTATAAAGCTTGAGATTTTCCATTACCTAAAATGACACTCAAGGATATGTAAACGTAATGCAAGCATGGATTTTGTGACAAAATTCTAACGTTGCCCCCCTTCAAGATTCCTATCCCCTGGTTATTCAATCAAACACTGACGTAAGTACCATTACAAAGGGACTGTACAGATATAATTAAAGTCCCAAGTTAGTTGGCCTTAATATACAGATTATTCACATGGGCCTATTCAGTCAGGCCAGGCTTCAGAAGTAGAGTTTTCCCTGGCTTGTAGCAGGAGTCAGAGAGCTGTGAAGCATGACAAGGATCTGACACAGCCTTGCCGGCTTGAAGATGGAGGGGGGCCAAGACAAAGAATGTGGGTGGTCTCTAGGAGCTGAAAGCCGTCCCCAGGTAGCAACCAGAAAGGAAACAAGGAAACAGGGACTTCAACAACATGAATGAGCTTGGAAGCTGACTCTTTCTGAGATCCCCCAGGTAAGAGGCCAGCCCAGCCGACACTTTGATTTCAGACTTGTGATACCCCAAGCACAGAACTCGGCCAAGCCCACCTGGACTTCTGACACACAGAAATGTAAACTAATAAATATATAGTGTGTTTTAAGTTGCTATGTCTGTGGTCATTTGTTATGTAGCAATGGCAAAGAAAAACAGATTTCCAATTAATATTATTTGCATTGGGATGTTGTATCTTCTGCTTTTTTAAAAATGCCTTTGAGACTTTAATAAAATACAGTGATAAGTACCTGTCTATATCTAAAGACATTTTTTAATTGGAATTTAATTCTAAAGCTATCAAATTATAAAAAGTTAAAAGAAAAGGATATACTGTAACCCCATGTCTCTGGGTAAGCTTTATCAGTATATATAGTCTAAATATAAACACCCTGACTTTTCTAAAACCCAAAATGAAATAGTGCATTGTAGGTATTATCTTAATAATATGCTTAATTTAGCTTTAATTGTGTTTTTAATTAAGATTGTTTTCAAGTTTTAAATAATGTTATAATTTAACACATTCTTTGATATGACAATATAGATAAGATTAAGATGCTAATAGGATAGCACCTAAGGTTTAAAATAGTAATAGAAGTTATAAGTGAGAGGAAGAATGAGAAAAATCATAAAAAAGAAAAAAAGTAATTGAAAAGCTTTAATATTTGGACATTTTTTATTTGTAACCAGAAGTTTGGGTACTCATTCTTTTTTTTCAAGGAAAAAATGGCAATGTAGTTACATGGGATAACTACAGCCACCTGCAGCCTCTGACCACATGAAATGTCATCACCTCCATATCTGTTTCTCCAGTTACTGACTTGATCACAGGGCAGCTGAATGTGAGGTTACAGCTCCTAGAGCAGAAGGAATACACAGCCCCTTTTCCCTACTAAAAAATGACAATTATCTTTTTCCATAGGAAAAGTGACAAAATCAGGCTAACTAGTCATCAAAACTAATTTCTTTCCCTCCTGGGTACACCTCTAGACTACATCTCATTGACTTCTTTGCAGTTAAGGGGCTAATATGACTGAGTCCTGGCCAAGAGAATACAGGTGGAAGTGAGTTATACCACTTCTTGGTGACCTGTAAAATCCTCCTGTGTTATATCCCACTCTCTTTCATCGAATATCCTTCCAGAGGATGGTGATACCTGGAGTCACCTTGGCAGCCACTTGTTGAAGACGGCAGAGCCTCCATCCGCTTGAGTCCCTGAGTGACTGAGTAGAGGAACAAACCCCACCCCTCACAATGCAGATGAGGATGTATGTGGGGAATAAGCTGCTGAATTGGGGAATTTGTTTGTTATACAAGCTAATGTTACCACATAAGACAAGATACAGAGACAAAATATTTACAGTACTAATCTCTCCTCTGTCAAAGAAAAAACCTTCAAATAACAGTTACTAAGATTACCTAGACATAAGAAAAAAGAGTTACCCTGATAATCATCAGTGACCACATCAATCTTCCTAGGTTACTATCTAGGGAGATTCTGAGTCTAAATTTGGAAATAAAAGAGCATTGGCCACAGAATTTTTAAAAGTAAAGAATTTTTACTTAATGATGTACTTATGTGTAGAAGTTACAAAGACTTAAGCAGAACTGTTTACTCAGGACTTCCCTGGTGGTACAGTGATTAAGAATCCACCTTCCAATGCAGGGGATGTGGGTTCGATCCCTGGTCAAGGTACTAAGATCCCACATGGTGCGCCACAACTAGAGAGAAACCTGCAGGCTGCAACTAAGACCCAAACCAGCCATAAATAAATAAATATTTTTTAAAAATAAATTTAAAATGTGTTTATATAAAAAAAAAAAACTCCTTACTCTTCTTTTTTTCCATGGCATTTATCGCCTTTTTTAAAAACACTTTATTGAGATATAGTTGACATACAAAAGCTGTATATAGTACTGACACAAAAACAGAAACATAGATCAATGGAACAGGATAGAAAGCCCAGAGATAAACCCATGCACATATGGTCACCTTAGCTTTGATAAAGGAGGCAAGCATATACAGTGGAGAAAAGACAGCCTCGTCAATAAGTGGTGCTGGGAAAATTGGACAGATACATGTAAAAGTATGAAATTAGAACACTCCCTGACACCATACACAAAAATAAACTCAAAATGGATTAAAGACCTAAGTGTAAGGCCAGACACTTTCAAACTCTTAGAGGAAAACATAGGCAGAACACTCTATGACATAAATCACAGCAAGATCCTTTTTGACCCAGCTCCTAGAGAAATGGAAATAAAAACAAAAATAAACAAATGGGACCTAATGAAACTTAAAAGCTTTTGCACAGCAAAGGAAACCATAAACAAGACCAAAAGACAACCCTCAGAATGGGAGAAAATATTTGCAAATGAAGCAACTGACAAAGGATTAATCTCCAAGATTTACAAGCAGCTCATGCAGCTCAATATCTAAAAAACAAACAACCCAATCCAAAAATGGGCAGAAGACCTAAACAGACATTTCTCCAAAGAAGATACACAGATTGCCAACAGACACATGAAAGAATGCTCAACATCATTAATCATTAGAGAAATGCAAATCAAAACTACAATGAGATATCATCTCACACCAGTCAGAATGGCCATCATCAAAAAATCTAGAAACAATAAATGCTGGAGAGGGTGTGGAGAAAAGGGAACACTCTTGCCCTGTTGGTGGGAATGTAAATTGATACAGCCACTATGGAGAACAGTATGGAGGTTCCTTAAAAAACTAAAAATAGAACTACCATACGACCCAGCAATCCCACTACTGGGCATATACCCTGAGAAAACCATAATTCAAAAAGAGTCATGTACCAAAATGTTCATTGCAGCTCTATTTACAATCGCCAGGACATGGAAGCAACCTAAGTGTCCATCATCGGATGAATGGATAAAGAAGATGTGGCACATATATACAATGGAATATTACTCAGCCATAAAACGAAATGAAATGGAGGTATTTGTAGTGAGGTGGATGGAGTTAGAGTCTGTCATACAGAGTGAAGTAAGTCAGAAAGAGAAAAACAAATACCGTATGCTAACACATATATATGGAATCTAAGGGAAAATAAAGGTCATGAAGAACCTAGTGGCAAGACAGGAATAAAGACACAGACCTACTAGAGAATGGACTTGAGGATATGGGGAGGGGGAGGGGTAAGATGTGACAGGGTGAGACAGTGTCATAGACATATATACACTACCAAATGTAAAATAGTTACATTTTTGCTATGTAAAAATGGAAGCAGCCACATAGCACAGGGAGATCAGCTCGGTGCTTTGTGACCACCTAGAGGGGTGGGATAGGGAGGGTGGAAGGGAGGGAGATGCAAGAGGGAAGAGATATGGGAACATATGTATATGTATAACTGATTCACTTTGTTATAAAGCAGAAACTAACACACCATTGTAAAGCAATTATACTCCAATAAAGATGTTTAAAAAAAAAAAAAAAGCTGTATATATTTAATGTGTACAACTTGATGAATTTGGAGATAAGTATACACCCTTGAAATCATCATCACAATAAAAGCCATAGGTTTCTCCATCATATTACCTTCTAATATAACATATAGTTTACTTAATTGTGATGTTTATCATTGATTCTCTACCTCCCCTTACTTAATAATCAAGATTCACAAGAGCAGGAATCTTCATCTGTTTTCTTAACAGGTATATCTCAAGAGCCTAGAACAGGGTCTTGCAAATAGTAAGTGTTTGTTGAATGAATGAATGAATACCTTCTTCCAACTGTAACATCCATATACAAAAGCCTTTAATATTTCTAAGTATTGGATCTTCTCTCACTTGCCTCATAAAACTGAGGGATAAATCCTCATAATGACAGTACCTGCTGTCTGAGATAATATGAGTAGTAATTAAACAGCCAGAGAGAAACACTATAGGTCACATTCTGAAGATGATACCAACCAAAAGTCTCCAGCAAAATAGCTTACATACACCAAATTACACCAGAGAAAAAGTTAGGATCCATACCTGGGACCAGTAGATTATCAGGAAGACAAGGAAAAATTACATAAAGTATATTATTAATAACGGTAATAAACTATCCTATAATGCTGATTGCAATAAACCAATCCAGCCACACTGGGCTCCTGGGTATTTTGAACATAACCAGTGAGCTCCTGCACTTCCTTGTTACTAAAGTGACCTTTCCAAACATCCACATGGCTCCCTATCTCACTTCGTTTAGGTCTTTGATCACATGTCACCTTGGTGAGGCCTTCGCTGACTGCCCTATGTAAAATCAAATACCCTTACTCCATGAATTCCCTATTCCCTCTTCCTGTCACATTTTCCCCATAGCTTTAATGACATCTAACACGTTAGAGATGTTACCTATTTGTTTTGTCTATTTTTTGTTCCCCCCTCCACACTAGAATGTAAACCCCATAAGGGTGAATGGTTTTATCTCTTTTATTTAATGCTGAAGCCCCAGGGCCTAGAAGAATAATTGGCACGTAGTAGTGCTCAATGAATATTTGTTAAATGAATATGTAAATGATCAAATAAAAGAATATTTAAACTATGTAGCTAAAAATTATAATTCTATCAGTCAGGATAAGCTGGGGCAGCAGGTCTCAAATATTTTTGGTCCAGAGACCAAAACTTATTGAGGACCTAAAAGAGAGCTTTTGTTTATATGGGTTATGTCTATCAATAATGACCACATTTGAAGTTAAAACTAAGAAATTTTGGGGATTCCCTGGTGGCGCAGTGGTTGAGAATCTGCCTGCCAATGCAGGGGACACGGGTTCAAGCCCTGGTCTGGGAAGATCCCACATGCCGTGGAGCAACTAGGCCCGTGAGCCACAACTGCTGAGCCTGCGCGTCTGGAGCCTGTGCTCCGCAACAAGAGAGGCCGCGATAATGAGAGGCCCGCGCACCGCGATGAAGAGTGGCCCCCACTTGCCGCAACTAGAGAAAGCCCTTGCACAGAAACGAAGACCCAACACAGCCATAAATAAATAAATAAATAAAATTTAAAACTAAGAAATTTTTAATACCTCTTTATTAATTGATTTTTAAATAGCAATAATAAACTCATCACTTGCTAACATAAATATATCATGAAAAATACGAATATTTTGAAATAATTGAAGGAGAAAAATGGCTTTGTTTTAATTTCTACAAATCTCTTTCCTAGATTTAATAGAAGACAGCAGTACTCTCATATTTGTTTCTGTATTCATTCTGGGGCCATATGTCATTCCGGTTGAAAGATAAGTAGTTGGAAAAGGGAGAAGTATTTTAATAGCCTTTTAAGATATTTGTAGACAGTCTTCTTTGATATTACATACAAACCCAAACAAGTGGTAGTTTCTTAAAAGTTATTTGTAACATGGAGTCTGAAACCATGTCAAAGAAATTTCTTGTACTCTGTTATGTTAAAATGCATTGGTTTATTCTGTTCTTTAAATGGACCTGTTACCCATGCAAGATTTGGTCACTTCATGCATTAGTCATTTGGAAAAGATTGATTTAATGAGTTATACAGGTCTTCCACATTCTGATATGTTTCATTATACACTATCAAAATTTTATATTTGTACCGTACGCTAACACACATATATGGAATCTAAAAAAACTGTACTGATGAACCTAGTGGCAGGGCAGGAATAAAGATGTAGATGTAGAGAACAGACTTGAGGACATGGAGGAGGGGGACGGGGAAGCTGGGATGAAGTGAGAGCGTAGCATTGACATATACACACTATCAAATGTAAAATGGATGGCTAGTGGGAAGCTGCCGCATAGCACAGGGAGATCAGCTCAATGCTTTGTGACGACCTAGAGGAGTGGGATAGGGAGGATGGGAGGGGATATGGGGATGTATGTATAGTTATAGCTGATTCACTTTGTTGTACAACAGAAACTAACACAACATTGTAAAGCAATTATACTCCAATAAAGATATTAAAATTTTTTTTATATTTGTTAATATCACCACTGATCAGAAAAGCCTTTAAGACCTGAGAAGCTTCAAATTCATAGTGGTGGATACAGTTTGGATTTTGTCAAGACCAACATACACTATCTGTCATTGTCCTTCAAGTGACTGGCTCACTTGAATCATTTGTAAAAAAAATAGTCTAGCAAATACCAAATTCTGGATAGCCAGAGCTTGTCTGCAAGCCATTTATCCAAGTGAAAATGATGTTTCATGAACAGAGCAGCTAGTCCAGCTCACCACTCAGTGGCACAAGGGCTTTTTCCTTGAAACACCATTATATTTCAAAATTGTTTTTGATGTACTTCCCATTTCATCATACAGAATAATAAAAAGATGTATACTCGAGGAATGAAATTTGATTTTTAAAAGTTATCATTTTCATCAAGGATATTCTTAAGTAAAACTAGTTTTTTGGGTTTGTTTGGGTGTTTTGCTTGCTTATTTGCTTTACTGGGAAGGAAGTGGTGAAGAATAGAGCTGGGTACCACCACCTTGATTCATGCTATAGCTCCAGCAGTTTTATTCACTATTGCTTTTGCACCATGAGTGCAAATGTCAGCAAGGCGAAACAAGGCAAATAATGTCTTTGTGTCATTATGAACATAGTTTGGTCCCTCTGAGGACCACCTTAAGGGGTTTGGGGGGCCCTCAGAAGTCTACTGACCACACTTTGAGGACAGCTAGGCTAGGGTATGCTGTAGTAACAACAATCTTGAAATCTCAATGGTCTTAAAGAAAAAGGTTCTTTCTTGTTCATGTTATATGTCCAACACATGTCAGTGGGGTGCTCTGCTCCTCATTGGACCCAGGCTGGTTGTTAATATTGCCAACTACCATTCCAAAAGGAAAAGGAACTCTGCAGAGCCTCACACTGGCACTTAAATGCTCCAGTGCTCAAGTGACTGCAGGCACTTCTCACAATTCATTTTGAACTAGTCACTTGGTTCCATCAACCACAAGAGACAAAGAAGTAAAAACCTACCTAATTACTACCACAAGGCTCATACGCCAAAATGTTTGTCATTATAGAAAATATGAATGTTAAAATGATGTTTTAAACCTTAGATTTTTAAAAGTATGAAATTTATTACAGATTTTTGTTTGAAAAAAATTGAGGTTATAAAAAAGATATAGATAGGATGTGGGAAAGCTCCTTTTATTGTTAGGATTAAATCCAACTTCATATAATGGAGAAATCAAAAAGATTTAAGCAATATAGAAGTTTATTTCTCTCTTATGCAAAATAATTCTGTAGAAATCAATCAAGGGAATGATTTGACAGGCCAACCAGGTCATCAATAACCCAGGTTGCTACTTTGCTCTCTCACCATCCCTGATGAATAGCCTCCATACTCAAAATCACCTCATGACACTAAATGGGTGCTGGGTCTCCAGCCATCACACTTTTGTTACAAAGAATAGAAGGAATGGGAGAGAATGGGTCCTTATCACCACCTCTTTAAGAGACCTTCCCAAAATTCCCACACAACACTTCTGATTACATACCACTCTCTAGAACTTAGTTACATGGTCACACCAGCTTCAAGGGAAGCTAGAAAATGTTGTCTTTATTCCTAGAGGCAATGTGTTGAGCTAAAATTTGGGGTTCTGCTACTAAGGAAAGAGAGAATCTGTCTTTGCCATGGTCCTTCTAGATAGAATGATGGATGGATTAAGGAAATAGAAACCATATTTTAATACACTTTAAATATATACAATTATATTTGTCAATTATTCCCCAATGAAGTTGGAAAAAAAAAAGAATTGAAAGCAGGATCTTGAAGAGATATTTGCACACCAATATTCATAGCAGCACCATTCACAAGCAACCCACGAGTCCATCAACCAACGAACTGATAGACAAAAGGTGGTATGTACATACCATATGGAATATTATTAATCCTTGAAAAGGAAGGAAATTCTGACACATGCTACTACATGGTTGAACCTTGAGGACATTATGGTAAGTGAAAAAAGTCAGTTGCAGAAAAGACAAATACTGTATGATTCCACTTAACTAAGATATATATCTAAGGTAGTCAAATTCATAGAAACAGTAGTAGAATAGTGTTTGCCAAGGGCTGGGGGAAGGGGAATTTGGAAAATTGTGATTTAATGGGTATATAGTTTCAGTTTGCAAGTTGAAAAGTTCCGGAGATTAGTTGCACAACAATGTGTATATACTTAAAACAACTAAACTGTGCACTTAGAAATGGTTAAGATGGTAAATTTTATTAGAAATGGTTAAGATGGTAATTTTATGTTATGTGTTTTTAACTGTTCTTTTAATTCGTAATTAATTTGAAATAAAAGAAATTCATCCTGAAAAGTAAATGGATGGATGGATGGTTGACGGACAATATGGTAGCAAGTAGAGTTAATTGTCAAGAGTAGAATCTAGGTGGAGAAAGGGTGTTTACCATAAAATTCTTTCAAATTTACTCTATGTTTGAAATTTTTCATTAGAAAATGTTGGAGGAACTGAATCTGGTATTAAATGAAGGCTTTGAATAAGCTAACCACTTGTGAGGTTATTTCTCACTCACAAGTATATTTTCCTTTCACATTTGAAGGTCTCCTAAGGCACTTCCGGTTCTTTACTTGTGCCTCCTGGGAAGCTGCCTTTGATCACTGGCCCCCACAAAAGATGTCATGGCTTTCAAAAACAACTCTGTGAAGGAGGGGAGGATGGTTGGAGAGTCCCTCCCATGTATCTTACAGTTAGAAAGAACCATTCTCTCACCTGGCATTCAAACTCTCCCAGGTCCCATCATTGGTGCCATTTTTACTTAGACAAAGGATCCCTCTAAGAAGCATCCAACTTGTGAACTATGAACGAAGTGTGTCCATCTTGATATTTTTAGCAAAAGCTTTGGGCCTTATTTTAGGACCCATAATTCTTTGGGCATGCCGGTAAATAATTACTAAATTTAGCATGAATGTGAAAAGCTGAGTTCCCTAGAGCAATGCAAACCAGAAGAGAATGTTCCAGCAGTTATTCAAGTTCTTCTTCCACAGCATCATTTATCAGTCAAGCAACATGATGAAAGAAGTGAGAGATGTGACATTGCTCTATGCCCGTGTCCTTAATCATCATCCAGTGTGTTCTGAGGCTATGAAACACAACACAGAAATTCATTCATTTTCATAGAATCGGGTGGTAGAATTGCAGGCTGATGGCATAAATCTGATGAAGAATGCATTGAGCTGCTTCTGGAAATCAACAAATGGGGGGACTTGAAGAATATGAGATTCAATTTGTTGGATCCCAGTCAGTATGAGATACATAATTCACAGGGCCCAGTACAAAATAAAAATGCAGCTCCCTTGTTCTAAAATTATTAAGAATTTCAAGACAGCTATAGTAGAATATTAAACCAAGCAGAGAGTTCTTTTGAGTATGGGGACCTGTGTGACTTCACAAGACACCCATGAAGCCAGCCCTGACTCCCATGGTTAATGAGGTAATTGTTTTTACTGATGTGACAAATCAGAAAATCTGAACTTGAAGCCATTGTAGTGGTGAAAATTGCTCATTTCTTCATGGGGGTGCTGACATTCGGACTGAGTTGGCACGCCAATTAAGCAAATGGAAACATTTAGAGGGACTTCCCTGGTTGTCCAGTGGCTAATACTCTGCACTCCCAAATCAGGGAGACCGAGTTCGATCCCTGGTCAGGGAACTAGATCCCACATGCTGCAACTAAGAGTTTGCATGCCACAACTAAAAGATCCCATGTGCCACAACTAAGACCCGGTGCAGCTGAATAAATAAATAAATATTTATTTAAAAAAAAAAAAGAAAGAAAGAAAGAAACATTTAGGGACTGCTTTTATTTCCCATGGCTGAGGCGCCCTGACCTTGCTGAAATGGGAACCTAGCACTGTCATAGAGGAGGCTCATAATGTTGGTTAGATTAATCACAGAATGTAATAGCCATGAAGCTGCACGTCCAGAATTTATTCAAGTATTTTGATAAGTAAGAATGCTTCTTTAAACTTTTGCATCTTCCTTTCCTAAGAATGCAAACTGTAGAAAGTGCTTGCTATCAACTTGCAGGCATAATTACACAAGGGAGTGATTAAGCTATGGATCAGTCAAGGCTCTTCAGGTAATCTATTGGCTCACAACTGAAAGGCCAGGGACAGTCTTCAAGGGCAACTGGTCAGGGCTCACATGATGTCATTAAAACCCATCTTCCGGGCTTCCCTGGTGGTGCAGTGGTTGAGAGTCCACCTGCCAATGCAGGGGACACGGGTTCGAGCCCTGGTCTGGGAGGATCCCACATGCCGCAGACCAACTGGGCCTGTGAGCCACAACTACTGAGCCTGGGCGTCTGGAGCCGTGCTCCGCAACGAGAGGCCATGACAGTGAGAGGCCTGCGCACCGCGATGAAGAGTGGCCCCCGCTCGCCGCAACTGGAGAAAGCCCCGCACACAGAAACGAAGACCCAACACAGCCAAAAATAAATAAATAAATAAATAAATTTATTTAAAAAAAAAAAAAAAAAACCCGTCTTCCTTTCACCTCCAAAGGTAATATGCTACCTCCTGCTGTATTGGATTCACTGTCAGGCTATACATGATGCTTCAAGCAACTACAAGAATACATCAACTCTAATATCAAACCCAGTGGGAAAGAGAGCTCCCTTCCCCAGTGGAAGTCCAAGACCTGAACCTCATTAGCCCTATCTGGCCTGACTTAGGTCATGTGCTCATCGTTGAACCAGTCAGTGACTGGGAAATGGAATGCTCTGATGGCCTCAGTCTTGGTCATAAACCCCACCCCCAAACCCAGAAATAGAATCAGCTTCTTCATGGACTGAGAATGGAGTCAGGGTGGATTCTCCAAATGGAAATTTAGGAATTGTTCTCAAGGGAGTAGAGTAGATGCTGGACAGCAAAAGCAGCACATGTCCGGCACAAGCAGAGAACAAGCTACCCCCACCGAGCACATACTGTGTCCCCAGAAACCTGGAAATGAAATACGAAGTGAAGAGCCATCCTGAAATCTCTGGTTGTGTTTGTGTTCAACTGACTCTCTAAAGCACCTTTTTCATCTCTCATGAAAAAACTGAAATCAAGGCTGATGGGCAGTATTAGGGACATGAGTCTGGAGTCACACTGAGATGCATCATGATGGAATACACCCCACTACCCTCAGAAGCGAGTCAGGACTGCGAGAGCTAAGTGTTCTGATTTGTTTTTCATTTAGAATTGTTTTTACAGTAAACATTTCAAAAGAGAAAACTGTTTAGTCAATGTTATACCTGTGTTCTCATTGAGTTGTTCAAAACGACTCTGCCCATAACTATGCACATCTACATAAAACTTTAGTTATTTAAACACTTATTTTTAATCTATAATTTTAATGTTCCCCTTCTAAAAAAAAAAAAAAAATCCACCCCAGCCCTAAGATATTGACTAGTAATAACCAAATCACCATCTTAAGCAGCAAGAGCTTGTATCTGCTGATCTTCCCTCTTGCATTATCTCCTCTATTTATCCTCCTGCACAAATCCTAATTTGTGCAAAGCAGAAGTAAAGCAGAATAAATTCCATGTGTGCAAGGGCCAATTCATAGCTAATAACAATGATGAACATTCACAGGAGGTGGAGGTAATTGAACCCTGCCCAGGTTGGGGGTGGGAGGGAGGAGGTGGGGCACTAGTTGCCGCTTCATTCTCAGGAGACAATTCGTAGGTTCAATCCAAGCAGGGAAAAAGAGCTGCACAAAAAAGATTCTGCAATGTGTAACACAGGGACAAGCCACTGAGAAGATGAGGGACAATTCAGGGTCACAAGTGTTCTGTTCATTGCCTCAGCACAATGGGAGGCATGACCAAAAACCAGCCTGCCATCACAAGCTCACAGACTGGGAACAATCTTCTAAGACAGTATCTTAGCCATGTACCCCATTTTGCCTCTTCATTGGATCGTTTTCCTTGGGTGGGGGCTTCATTTCCATGGCGATGTGAGTGTCTCTGCAGAAAACTAACTTTACAATAGATAGAGTCATTCACCCATTTGATAATTTAATAAATATTTATTGATCACCAACTATGTGCCCGGAAGTGCTCCCCACACCACAGGTAGCAGTAAACAAGCATGACAAATTGTTTACCTTCATGCAACTCACATTATGGTTGGGGAAATCAGACAACAAACATAAAAAGAAGTAAATGAATGTGTAACACCATATAGTAACTGCTGCTATAAAGAAAATAAAAGAGTGATGCGATGTAAAGAACTACCTTAGAAATGGTGGTCAGGTAAGACCGACCCTGATAACAACCTTCAGAGCAGCGGACCAGCCAGTGGAAAGGCTGAGCAGGAAATGAGCTTGTTTGGCGGGAGGAAGGAAGGCTTGTGGGACTGCAAATAGGGACGCGAGAAAAATGGTGACAAATGAGGATGGAGGCCAGCTCAAGTAAGGCAGGGAGCAGGCCATAGCAATGGGCGCATAATGAAAGCCTCCCACTCACCACACTAACGGCCCAAATGTCCAATTGTAAAAACTCACCAATGGCGATTTACAACCTGGGGCTTCATTCCCGGAGAGCCCGACCTTACAAGTCGTTAACAGGTTCCTTTTATTGGGCCTTTACCGCCATCTGCTGGCAGTATTCGGTATGCACAGGCCGTGGTCAACACAGCGGCTTAAGGCGGGCATATACCTGACACCCCGGGTGGGACGCCACTGTTCAGGGCCCTCCTAATTCCTACTGGTGCCCTAAACTGGATTCAGATCAAGGGTCACAATGCACTTTACAAGATACACAGAGTTGGGCCTGAGAACAGGAAACTTCCATTTATCCGATTAACTGGCCTCACTGAGCACCAGAATAGGCTTTTCAAACAGCTCCTATTAAAATTAAAAAATAGTGCCTGGGGCTTCCCTGGTGGCGCAGTGGTTGAGAATCTGCCTGCCAATGCAGGGGACAGGGGTTCGAGCCCTGCTCCGGGAAGATCCCACATGCCGCGGAACAGCTGGGCCCGTGAGCCACAATTACTGAGCCTGCGCGTCTGGAGCCTGTGCTCCGCAACAAGAGAGGCCGCGATAGTGAGAGGCCCGCGCACCGCGATGAAGAGTGGCCCCCGCTTGCCACAACTAGAGAAAGCCCTTGCACAGAAACGAAGACCCAACACAGCCACAAATAAATAAATTAATAAAAAAAAAAAAAAAATAGTGCCTGGTCATATAATAGCACCTGGTTCGTGCCTGCCCGCAATCCTTACTATGCTAAATTCTCCCCCTTCGGGGCGTTCTGCACCTTAGCAAAACGCTCTGGAGACACGTCAACTGCCTGTTCTTGCCCTCAAAGGTGATATCTAGTCCTCATTTTCCCCTCCTCCTCCGGATCCCCATACACCTATTCTCTCCCACTCCTGTCGCCTTCCAATACTCCAGTAAAGGATGGTGGACAGAGGGCAGATAACAGGGCAGGATTCTTTCATTATCGAGTGCTCCACCTCCTCTCACCAGTACCACCACCCCAAGTACGCTGATTTGGAATCCTAATCTGCCTAAGGCAGAAGCTTTGCCTAAATTCCAGGATACAAGGGCCACTCATAGCTAATAATGATGAACTTTCACAGGAGGTGGAGGGAATTGTACCCAGTGATTAGGGCTAGTGATTAGGGAGCAGAATAACTTAAAACTGACACATGTGAGAAATATCCTCAAATAATATCGTCTGGACCCTCCCTGCAAAGTGGTGTCACCCAGGATCCACAATCCTGCTGGAGCCCTGGGTGACTCCCCTGGCCCCCTGCCCCCTTCCCATGCTCCTGACAACAGTGAAAGAAGGAGGGAGTCCCCTACAATGTCCAAGACCACGAAAATGCCTTTTTTTTGCTATGCTTAGCTGTGTTGAGTCTCATTTGGCTCCTGGCATGGATATGGGACGGTCCCAAACCAAACTGCTAAGGCCACTGGGCCATCTCTCATCCTCATTTGACATCAGTTTGTATTGGGCCAGCCACTCTCTGGAACCAATTCTACCAGGTAGATGGGCTCCTCCCACCCACACTAGGAACTCCACAAGCCTGAATGCAAGAGTGACCTCCCAGACAAATGGGAAGGCTATTAACACGCGGAGTAAGTGTGCCTGGGTCTGTGACTCCCTGTCTAACAAAGACTCTATGTCTCAAGGTCGTTCAGAGGCCAATTCCCATTATTACTACACCTGGGCTCAACCAGGCCCTAATGGCCTCCATTCAGGACCTGTCCAACCTTGCACCTGAGATGACATCCCCTCTCCATAGGATTTCACCTAAGGTGACATCACCCCTCCAGAAGACTCCACAGGAGACAGCATTGCTGGGACCCTAATCTGGACTTTGGCACAAAAGCGACCCTGCCTCTCGAGCGCCCAGTGCAAGCCCTCTCTTTCCTCACAGGATCTTCTGCCTGTTGGGCTTTCCCACCAGATGACACCCTGGGACCACTGCAGCAGTTAGATTGGCCGGGCTCTTTTCTCAACCAGTCGAGCATGTCCCACGTCTCTAGCAATGGGGAATGGCCCCTGCCACACGCCAGCACAAATACACTCAGTTAAGACAGGTAGAGTCCAGGCACAACTGTCCGGCAGCCCTGCTGCCCCAGATAAATAGTGACACTTTGGTGCATTGGACCATTGTGTATTTAATCTTTGGCTTCTGCACTTAGCCTCTGAAGATGTGTCTGCCTGCCCACCCAGGGTAGCTCGTTGTCCTGCCTTTCTGTTCAGTGCCTCTTTTGTGCAAAATTCTGAAAGATAGAACTCCCTAATGGGATCCCCCCATGGCCGCAACAGCCCCTAGGCAGAGAGAGGAAAATGGAAAAAGCAGACCCACTCAGGCTAATGACTCCCTGCTAGAGTGCTTTATACAAACCTGTTTTACAGATCTACCCCACAAGACCTAAAGGCTTTAAAATGTTTGGAGGCAGATCTAGATCCTCTAGATTATCTAGATAGGTGTGACCACCACCTCCCTTCCTTTAAAAGAGCAAACCAACTGCTGCTCGCTCCTGTCCCTGGTGGATGATTTCCAAAAATTAAGAATTTCCACTACTTTTGCCCCTCTACCTCCCATTCTTTGCAGGCTACCAAGGACCACTTGACTGCCGATCGCACACCCCTGCCACTGCCTCCCTGAAAACTCTGGCCTCTTCTTCTGCCCTCTTCTTCCATTTGTAAGAACTCTGTGATGACACAAGCCCAGAGGACTATTCCCAGGCCTAGAAAGCGGCTGAATTTTGAAATCCCTTGGGACCAGTGACTCCTTTTTGCCTTTCATTTTCTCCCTTTTTCATTTTCTCCCTTTTGAATGGGAGACTCTATAACTTTTATGCCCACCCCACCATTGCATTTTGGTGGCAGATAACTTGTTTCTTGAGTTTCACACATTCACAGGTGGGAAGGAATTGTGCCCAAGGATGAAGTCTTCTCAGAGCCTCCCTCTACCTGGTTTAGATGCTATTTGGGACTTCTGAGCTGATAAGATTTAGATGAGTTGTTTTTACTTTGAGTTGATGCTATAATGGGATGAGATTTTGGGATGAGGTGAATGTATTTTGCCTGTGGGATGGACGTGAATCTTTGGGGCAGACTATATATAGGCAGAATAATAGCCCCTAAAGATGTCCACATCCTATCCCCAGAATCTGGGAGCTTGTTATGTTACATGGCAAAGAGGAATTATGATTGCAGATAAAACTAAGGTTGCCAATCAGCAGACCGTAAAAAAGAGAGGGTACCCTGAATTATCCTGGTCAGCCCAGTGTCATCACACAGTCCTTAAAAGTAGAAGAAGAGGCCAGAGTGATGTGATGGGAGAAAGACTCAACCTGCAGTTACTGGTTTTGAAGGTGGAGGAGGGGCCCACAAGCCAAGGAACACAAGCAGACTCTAGAAGCTGGAAGAGGCAAGAAAATAGATTCTCCTCTAGTGCCTCCAGAAAAGAAGACAGCCCTGCTGACACCTTGGTTTTAGCCTTCTGAGATCTGTCAGACTTCTGACCTGCAGATAGTTCAGATAATACATTTGTGTTGTTTTATTTCAGTTTGTGATAATTTGTCACAGCAGCAATAGAAAACTAATACCAGGAGCTCAGTCCCTGCCTCTATAGGCAGAAAAGCACGATTGTTTGGGTTACTGTTGAGCAAACATCCACTCCCCTTACCCTCCCATGGGCGGGTAAGGGGAGGTGCGGGGGCGGAGCTACTTCTCTGCCTAATTGATTTGGGACCTGGACCTGTGACTTCCTTTGCCCAGTGAAATGCTAGCACATATGCAAGCAGAGGTCTTAAGTGTGGGCCTGACTCGTTTGCTCCTGTGATCCTCCTTGAGAAAAGCACACCCCAGATAGTCCCAGAGCCCAAGGGCACCCCTGAGCCTAACCCACAGTCTGAAGCCAAGCCCAGCTGACCCGCAACCTAAAGCAGAGCCACCCAACCAGCCTAGCTGAGTTCAGTCAAAGTGCAGTCGACCTGAGGACCCCGAGTAAAGAATACTCTTACTGCTGCAATCCACTGCGTTCTGCAGTTGCTTCTCATGCAGCAGTGTTATTGGGGCTAAAGCTGACTAATACAGAGAATTCCTGACAAGACACGCAGTCAGTCCTTCTTTTATTGATGAAGGCAGTCCTGGTGTGTATCCGCGTGCATATGCATCGATACCTGCACATGTGAGGATCAACCCACGTGCAGCTCTGAAAAGTGGGAGCACATCCACGTACAGCTGTGCACGTGTGGGGTTACTCTGTCACATCTGGAGGCACGATGGCTGTGTGTGATGTGAGGGAATCTGGGTGTTCTTATGTCGTTTCTTGGTTTTCCTCCTCAGAACTCAGTCATCCCTTCACTATAAGGAATCCAGCTTCTGGCCAAAAACCTATGTCTGATTTTTTAAGTATTTTTTGATTGAAGTACAGTTGATTTACAGTGTTGTGTTCATTTCAGGTGTAAAGTGATTCATATATACACGTATACACTTGTTCAGATTCTTTTCCATTATAGGTTGTTAGAAGATATTGAATATAGTCCCCTGTGCTACAGGGTAGGTCTTTGTTGTTTACCTATTTTATATATAGTAGTGTGTATCTGTTAATTTCTTAGGCACAACCGTAGGCCATTACAGAGGCTCTCCCCAGCAGGCCTGGCAGGGAGGGTTAACCTCCCCACACCAGTGTGGTACACCGCCAGCGCACGCGGTCTCTCAGTGGGTCACAGCCAAGGACTTAAGCCCCTGTCCCAACCTGCATTCCTATCCCAGCTTTCTTCAGAGACCTTTAGTGGGAAGGGGATTGCCTTCGGCCGAGGCCCTCCTCAGGTGCCTCACCCTTATGGGGAGAGGGGGAAACCTGGAAGACACGTCTCCACTCTGCCTCAGGAGTCAGGACCTTCCTGCTCCTAGCCCTTCCCACACTCCCTTCCCCACCCCAATCCCCCCTCCCTGTGGCCCCCAGGTCCATAAAACTGAAGGAGCCTTTTGTTCGGGGCTCCCCCAGCAGTGAGAGCATACCCAGGGTGGATCCACCAGACGGGATGGTGCCATTCGTTCCAAGGGGAAAATCCGAGGAAGGGATGTCAGTGCTTCTCCAGTTTAGCCTCTTCCTTACATGTGGAAGTGAACGATTGAAGCCTGACTGTTACTTTAATTTGGACTTGTCTTAATTGGCTCCTATGACACCTGGCGGCTCAGCTCTCTCCACCACTTACTGACATTAGCCTGGTGACTTTCGAAAAAGTCACTTTACCTCTTCATGCTTTGGGTTCTTCATCTGTAAAACTGAAATGCTAACATACCTACCTCCTAGGGTTGTTCCTGTGAGGATGTGATGAGTTGATAGACGTAAAGCATAAGTAAGTTCTAGCTAATAAGCATTTGCTATTATGATGTTCAACGCTGTCCATTTCTGTTTGGAGATCCATATGGTTCTGGGGGTGCCTATTGGCTTAGCCTGGGTCATGTGCTCCCCCCCACCCACCCCTTCCCCTGCTCTAGGGGTCCAGCACTGATCTAGACTAAATTAGTAGGCACTCTCCACCTCCTAGGCTGGTTCCCGGTGGGCATGTGATATGAGCCTGTCCAGTCATAGCAATCTTAAGACTTTGGCTGAAAGTTCTGGGACAGAGACACTCTCTATTTCCAGCAGGACAAGAACAAGGAATCCTACACCCCAGGAGGTGCTGGCAGCCATACTGGGACCACAGGGAGTGCCGACCTCAGCAAGAGGAAACACCCTGGAGAACAAAGTAGAGAAATAGAAACTAGGTCCTTGGTGCTGTCGCTTGATTTCTGGTTAAAGCCTCACCTCACCTAGAATATTTAGGTACCTGAGCCCTTTATTGTTTGGGCCAATTTGACTTGGATGTTCTGTTACCTGTAACCGAAAGTCTCCCAACACACAGAGTGGATCTGTGAGCGGCCAGAGGCTCTTGGGAGTGGGAGCAGTCTGGGTCCCCAGGGAGGCCAATTCTGAGACAGAACATAGGGTACAGGACATTGACTACTGAGTGTCCTTGGGATCGGCTGAAGGAGGGATGAGAGAGAGGTACACAGGGCTGGGCAGAGGGAGGAGTCAAGCTGCAGTGCAGGCCCAGGGGCAGTTTTAGCCAACCCTCCAAGGAGCCCTGGAGCCAGAACAGCCTTTGGTGTTGGCACATTAAGCATCATGGAAGGTGGGAAGAGGCCCGGCTCTCTGCAGCCAAGGCAAACCCCAAAGGCACTGGCAGCTGGAGGCCACCTGCCAGTGACCCTCCCGGTAACCGGAGCAAAAGCCCTTGCTTGAGGGGGGTCCAGGCAGCACCCCTCTTAAGTCCACCGCGAAAGAGTATGTGGCAGGGAACAGTGCCTGCCTAGGCACCTGAGGATGAGTTGGTGTTCACGTCCATACACCCTTGGGGTAGAAGCGGTGGACAGACAGATGGCTGGACTGGAAAAGAGATGGCCAGCAGCGTGAAGGTCCAGCAAGTTCCCAGGTGTATCAAATTCAAGGAATGCCCCCTCCACCCCGGAACTGCCCTCAACAGGTCTGGGCACAAATCAGGTGGGAAACTGGAGTCCCACTGCAGCAGGGAGGGGGTGGCCCGGAGCCACAGAACCATGGAGATTCAGGCAGGGGGCGGCGCTCCAGCACTTCTCAAGAAGTTTGGAGCCCCAGATGCAGGCAGCACAGTTGCCCATCCCTAATCTTAAGACAAAATCCATTCCTACCTAGGCTTCTCAGGAAGCCCCAGGCACTGGCAAAGAGCAAAGGCAAACCCAGCTTTATTGGTAAAAAGGACTTGACTAGGAATTCCTACCTGGCTCAAGTAGCAGCACCAACCAAAAGAATGGAGGGAGAGGGGGACGCAGGAAGCAGAAAGAAAAAAGGAAGAACGGAAGGAAGGAAAGGAGGGAGGGAGGGAGTATGAGGAAGGAAGGAACTGCAGACCAGGGTCTGAATGGGGACGTGGTCTTGGAAGGAGAGAACTCAAGGCTCTAGGTGTGGGGAAGAGACCAGGGAGGGAGGGGTGGCCCACGGCCCTGCCATCTAGAAGGGCAGCAGCTCTTCCACAGGGATGTTGAGGACGATGTCCATGTCAGGGGTGCACCTGGTAGGAAAAAGCAAAGAGGGCTGTGAGACACCAAGCAGGGGCGCCAGAGCTGCAGGTAGGGGAGCACGGCCTCAGAGGAGCCCTGTACTTTAGAACACCGGTACTCGCTTGGGGAGCCCAAAACACAACCTGTGACCTTACAGCAAACACACACACACACACACACACACAGACACACGTCAAAATGAAAAAGGAACTGGTTTGGCAGGGCTCATGTTGCCCCACAGAGCTCTGAGGTCAAGAGGGAACAGGAGCTCAGCTCTGAAGTGCTGGGGCCCCTCAGGACGAACACTCTCTCTGGAGTCAGGATGACTGGTTGGGAAGCCTAACTCTGTGTCACCTTGAGCACACTACTTCTCCTCTCTCAGCCTCTGGGCTTCACTGGGCACCTATGTAACAAGCACTCACTATGTGACAGACCCCAGGCAAGCCTCGTTTCCTCATCTGCAAGTGGGGAGGGTCCACCTTCAGTCACTGATGGAAGATTAAATGAGACCGTGCCAGCATGTAATAAGTGCTCAGTAAATAACAGGCATTATTCTTTCCATAAAAGTAGCAAGAGCAGTGGGTTCCCATCTGCACTATTTTCCCATCTCAGTGACGAGCACGAACATTTACAAGGCTCCAGGATTACATTCTCCCTCCCAATTCTCTCACCCACTCTCATGGTACATACTGATGCACGCTGAAGTATTTAGACATGAAATGTCAGGATGTCTGCAATTTACAACATTTCAGAAGAAAGAAAAAGGAAGAAATGAAGATGAAGCCAATATGGCAAAAATATAACTATTTCTAAATCTAGATGGGTAACTGGGTATTCATTATAATACTCTCTCGACTTTTCTGTATATTTGAAATTGTTCAAAATAATAGTAAAAAAAAAAATGCATCTCTGTACTGGCAATGCCCAAATTTCCATCTCCAGTCAATATCTGTCTTCTGATATCTACACTCATACCCCCAACTGCCTACCTGACAGCTCCACGCTGAGGTCTCTGCAAATTAAACTCAGTGTCCCAGTCAACTGCTGACTGACCTGCGCAAGCATCCTTCACCCCCCGGCCCCAGCCTTCCCTCTCTCTGGATCGGGCACCACTACCCACCCTGTTACAAAAGCCAGAACCCAGGGGTCATTCTTGACACCTCCCTGTCCTTGACTTCCCACATCCAAATATCACCAAGGGCTACGGATTTACCTTCTTCAGTACTTCTCCACTCCATCCACCTCTCCTCTCTCTTCTGCCACCCACCCTGGCCAAGCCACTCCCAACCACCGCCTCCACACACGACTGCCCTCACACCCAACCAGACTCCCAGCAGCTCCTCTGGCTCCTCTCCAATATCTTCTCCACCCTCTTTTCAAAGCGACTTTTCTTGGAATGCAAATCTGATGTCACCACTCAGCTTAAAATGTCTTTGCTTTCAGGGTCAAGTACCAAACTCTTCCCTCGGTCTACCGGGCCCTACATGGAGGTTCCTAGGGGCTGAGCTGTCCTGCTTCCTCCCCGTTACCCTCCCCATCACTCTGCATTCCAGCCTCATTCGGCTCCTGGTAAACACCAAGCTCCCTCCTACCACACATCCTCCACAGCCTCACTGCTCGGCTTGTGAGCCAGGGGCTGGCAGCATCAGTCTCACCCAGGAGCTTCTCAGAAATGCTGACTCCTGAGCCCCACTCCAGACCCACTGGTTCAGCATCTGCTTTGTAACAAGATCTCTAGGTGATTCCTGTGCACATTCTGGTTGGAGAAGCTCTGCCTAGGGATGCGCTATTCCCACATGTTAGGAGGAGAAAGCTTCTTCCCATTCCTGGTGTCTCCCTGCCCATGGAAGGGCATCAACAGGCATACTGCTCCTGGCCTCTCTTTACTCACTCTGCCCCTGGAAAGGGGTACAACGGCCTGAACAGTGAGTCTGGAGAATAGGATGGGGCATGGGTAGCCCTGCCCTGTTCTCTCTCAGCAACGAGCAGCCTGCAAGGACTACACTCTCCTCTGCTGCAACACAGCTGACCAAGGAGCCCGATTTGCCTAATCCTGGGTTCAGTATTCAGAAGCCGACATACCTGGAGATAGAAGCTGTTGATACATTCTCTAAAATCAGGTTTATCAGAATGAAAGTGAGAGTCTGGCCCATGTCTGCCTTGCCCCTTTCAGTCTTATTTCAATGTGTTCAGAGCTCAGATAAGGACAACGGTGCCTACTCACCACACCCCCAAGACGCCAGCACCACCACCTGGAAACGTTCTTCCTTCAGTTCCCCCTTCAGCCCCTTTTGCCCAGTGAACTTCTATGCATCATCCTTCAGACCTTGGTTTAAACTGTCACATTCTCAGGGAAACCTCTCTTGACCCTCCAGACTCCTCTCTGTCCGGGCTACACTCTGCCAGGGCCACATCCATACCTCTCCTTCAGCAGCTCTGGGGTCAGTTGCAACGGGACATTTGTCGGTGGCTCGTTATCGATTAATGTCTGGGCCCCTCCTTGGCTCCATGGTGGCAGAGCCAAGGGTTGCTTGCACTCACAGTGCCTGGCACTCCATAGGCACATCATAAATTTGACAGTACTTTTTAAGGAAAATAAGAGGAGAATGAAGAATAGGAGGTAGAGGAGGAGGAAGGAAAGGGAGAGGAAGAGAAAGAGATAGACATAGAAGCTAAGAAGAATAAAAATAATTTGCAGATGGTAAGATCTGCCCCACATAGAGAGGCATGGCCTGGTGGGATCCTCACCCTCAGACCCAGAGGGCCTGACCCAAGGGAGGGCAGGCAGAGAACTGGTTTTGGAAGGAGGGAAGTCCTTCCTTTGGGGCCCAGAATTCTGCCCCACAGAGAGAACACCCTTCTCTCCCTGCAGTGTGCCTTCCAGGCCATTCTTCTCTGGAGCCGACCACCCCACTCAACACTGTCTTCCTGAACACCCCAGGAGCTTAGGCATGTACCCACTTGGTTGAAACGTGGAATCTGGAATTGGAACGGTCCAGAGAGATTACCTAACTCAGCCTGCTGTGCAGAGATGGGACACTAAGGCCCAAAGATGGGAAAGGTCACATCTGCTACACAGTCAGTGGCAGATCCAAGGCAAAAACCCAGCCTCCTGACTTCTCCACCAGGCTGCCTTCCCCGAGAACAGAGAGCTTCTTCGAGTCCAGAGCATGGCTAGTTTAAGAGGTAGCTACACAAGGATCACATACTTGGATCTCCGAAGCAGAATGTCCGCAAATACAATCTCTCGGGGTTCCCAGATCTGAAACTGGAGCTGTTCCATCTCAGCCCTTAATATGGGTATTTCCTCCTCAAAATGGTCTATAAACTGAGGAGAGCAGGGGAAAGTGAGAAACGAAACATTCCCCAACCAAAGGGAGAAAAGGGCAAAATGAACAAGGATTATTCCTCATTCATCTATGGAAATGGCCTGGGCTTTGTCACTTTTGTCACTGGGACTTCTGGACTCCAGAGGTGGGGGGGGGCCTCGCTGTGCAGGGCAGGGCTGGCTCACAAGTTACTGACGATGTTTGATGGTGCTGGAAAGGGTGAGGGGATTGTGGAGAATGGAGACAGGTTGCAAATGGGTGGCAGCGCTTGACAGTGAGAATTAATGGGGGCTGGTGGAGATGATGAAGGCCATTCACTCGGATAACTGATGAAGGTGCAAGATAACGAAAATTACCGCGAGAGGGTGGTGATGGTGGACTTCATTAACACTGGTCGTGAGTGATGGTCAATGACAAGAATTAAGAGGTGAAGACCGGGGTTGGGTAGTGAAATTAAAGTGATGGTCGTGTGGTGATGCTTGGTGATGTTGCTGATGGGTCATGGCTGCTGGTGTTGGTTAATGAGGCAAACCCTAGGCCAGCACGAATCCCCTTCTCAGATGAATGACAAGTGGCATTAATGTCACTGCCAAGGAGGAAGGCTAACACCAGAGTCAGAGACCTCATGAGCGCCAGATCAGGACAAGTCTGACTCCCACAGGTCCTGGGGACCACCCACCCTCCTGCTCTAGCACAGGGGTGACGACCACCTTTGCTGCCCACTCACTTCTCGGAACTTGTCCATGTATTTCACTATGGCCCGGCCATTCCAAGTCTTCCGCAGGAGCGCCTCCTGATGAGGATGCTGGACTTTCTGCAGAGGAAGGAGAGGTCTGGCCCCCAAGTCTGGCCCCAGGGGCTACCATGCACTGGGTAGCATGGTGGGTGTGTGGGGAGCCTGGAGGCAGAGGACAGGGAAAAAAGCAGGGCTGGGGGCAGGACCTGGATACCTGCCACAGTGGCTGGCTACTCACCACCACCAGAGACCTCAGAAGGTTTTTTTTCTTATTCTGAATCTGGTTGGACATAGACGCCAGGACCATTCTGCACATCTCACTGAGGTCATCCAGCTCATCCTGGGGGTCAGCAGGAGGGTGTTGGCCACCAGCCCTGCCTCCCACATGGTCTGGCGAGGCAAGGCCATGGGCTCACCTACCTGCTGGCTGTCCTTCACCTGCTGCAGCTGGCGCACAAGGTTGGCAACCTGGACCGACTTGATGGCATACTCACGGTCCTTGTAAGTGCTCACGAAGCTCACTTTCTCGTGGACCTTCTCGATCTTGGCATCCAGCTGTTCCACCTGCTGCTCCAGGTCTGAAGAGATCAGGAGGGACAGAAGGCAGGATCCTCCCTCAAGAACCCCTCTGGGGAGACCCAAGAGGCAAAGCTCTCCAGAACCAATGAATTGGGGTCTGGGCTGAAGCAAGTTCACACAAGGCTGGGAGGTGGTGGACAGTTAAGCCCCTAGAGAGCTCTTTACCTTCACAGGAGAAGAGGCAATGCTGGGTAGGAAAGAAACTATCCCAGTGCAAGATCCCTAGGCAAGCCCCGGCTCTGCCACTGACACTGCATGACCCTCACCAAGACCCTCCCTCTCTGGACCTCAGTCCCCTCATACACATGCTCCCAAGGCAATGAGCCCAGTGAAATGGGCAACACTGGCTCCCAAGACATGACCAGGGCAGGATTAAGACAGTCTATCCTGCCACCCTCCATGGAGGGGATCCCCAGCGTCTGAGGCTGCCTGACACACCGCCCCTCCCCTCAGAAGGCTTCTAGTCTGCTCAGGGGAAAGAAACCACAGGCTCAGCAGGTCTGTGGCCAGTGACCTGTCCCAGCCACTGACTCCCAGAGGGACCCTGGCAAGAAAGAGGGAGGCTGGGATTGGATGCTGGCTCCTAGCTGTATAACCTTCAGCAGGCTACTTCACTTCCCTTACCCTCAGTTGTCTCATCTGTAAAATGGGAGAAAAGAAAAACTTCCCTGCCTTACAGGTAGTCGGAATGACGGAGAGTGAGCCCATAAAAACAAAGCACATAGGGCCTGCAAGTGCTAAGTGCTTGATAAGTAAGCTGTCAGCTGTGCATCTTAGCAGTCCCATCGGCCTCAGAAGGGATGTGATGGGCCTGATGGTTTCCGAAAGGAAGGTGCAAGGGGAATGCCCAGCAGCTGACCTCCCCAGAGGGCCAGGCGAGGGTCAAGGAGTCAGCCCCAGGGATTCTTACTGTGTATCTTGGATTCCTCCTTCTCCTCCCATTCCTGAAGCTCACACTTCATCTGGTGCAGCTTCTTCTTGTTTGAGTACTCCCAGATGTCAGCGATGGTCTGTGGGAGTGGGGGGTGGGGAGGGGGGTCAGCTCACCCCAAGCCTCCACTGGTGCGGCCAAAGCACAGACAGTCAGAGGACTCAGCACTTCCTCAGAGGAGTCTCCAAACCCAACCCCACACATACTGTGTGCCAGGCACAACTCCTCTTCGGGGTGGGTGCTGTTGTGCCCCAGTTTTACAGGGCTCAGAGGTTAACTCAAAGTCTTCCAGCTAATAAGTGCTGATGGGGATGAGTCCCCACCCCCAGTCTGATTCCAAAGCCCAGGTAGGTGGGCGGGGGGGAGGGGGGCGCGGAGTGTGTAAGAGATGTATCCTCCACATGGAGGAAGCAGCTTGCGCAACGGGCCGGGAGAGGCCGGGAGAAAGCAGGAGAGGGCGCCCAAGCGCTCAGGAGGGCGGCGTCGCGGGCTGGACCGCAACGCAGGGCAGAGGCAGGGCTGCGGGGCCACGGTGGGGGGCTCACCGTGAAGACGTCCTGCTGCTGCAGCATCACCCGCACTTTCAGAGCCGAGCTGTCCTCCATGTCCTGGATGGTCTTGATCAGTTCCCCACAGAGCTTGGTGAGGAAGTCCTCGTGGTTGCAGAGCTCCTGGTGCGCGGTTCGTCGGTTCCTGAGCATCGTCTGCAAGCGGAGGAACAGGGAAGGGGGGCAGTGTTCCGTGATGCGCGGAGCTGGCCGGAACCTCCGGGAGCCAAGGGACCACTTCCCTCCCGCCGCAATCCGCCCCCTTTCGGCCTCGACTGGTAAATGCCACCCGAGCTGGGCGGCGGTTCCCCATTGTCTGCGGGTCAGAGCACCTTGAATTATTTCATCCTTTCTGAAACACCCATTTTCCCATAATTTTACACTCTGAGGTGGGGATATATCTTACAGTTGGTGGCGTGTTACAGTCTAATTGACAAATATTTTATTAGTGGGTAATTAAGATAAAGGTACGCCTTATTATCAATGGCTTCTTAGAATCGATGAACTATAGTACTAGCAATAATAGAAAACGCCCAAGTAGGAAAGAAGATGGCCGAGGAGACGGGCCTTGTCTCGAGAAGAAGCAGGAGAGGCAGAATGGATGATAATCGCTACCATTTCTCGTCAGGCAGCTGAGCTGAGTGAGGACTGTTTCATACAACACAACAGCCCCTGGGGAAAGAATGAGCCTCTAAGGGATTAAGGGACTTGCCTAAGGTCCCCCAAGCAGGTACACATAACCTACAATAATAATAACAACAAGAACAATTGCTGAGGGCTCCTCACTCAGCAGGTGGCTCAGGGTATCAGCTTACCCTCCAACAACCCTACGTTCCCCAGCTCTATTTTACTGATAGGTGGGTGTTCAGGCAGGTTACATGACTGCCCCAAAGTTGCACAGCCAGGAAATAGTGGCACCGGAACTCGAAAGGCAGACTTCTGACTCCCAATGTCAATCTTTCCACTACACTAAGAAGAGGAACTGAGTAGGCCTAAAGCTGCAAGGCGTGGCTGAACCTCACAGTGATCAAGACTTGGATGTTAGGCCTCGACACACCTTGGTTCAAATGCCAGCTCTGCCACTTCCCACCTAAGGGAACCTGGGCGAGTTAGTTAGCCTCCCAGAACCCTGCTATACTCATTCTGTAGGTTAAGAAACTAATACCAGCTTCAGAGAGCTGCTGCTATAAAAAACAGATGAGGTAATATTCACAATCAAGCCGCTTAGTGGCACACCTCACACACTCAGTGACTAGTCACCGTTGTCACCGGTTCTCACTCTCCACCTCTGCCAGGCTATGCGCTCTCTTCTTTATTCCTTCTGTTCTTCCTCATTTCTCTGTCCTTTGCTAGAAACTACCTCTTCCTAGCCCTCAGCTCCCATATTCCTCACACAATAATGAGTAATAATGCAAATGCATAGAGTACTTATTATGAACTCTAAAGTATGCTAAGCACTTCTCATGCACTACCTCACTTGGGACTATTATTATCCCCACTTTAGGGAAGCAGAACTTGAGGGTCAGAGAGATGCAGTACCTTACCCAAGGTCACACATCGCACAGCCGTTGTCCTTGAAGTCTGGGCTCCTAGCCACTCCACCATCTTGCCTTCACATCTCCAGACCAAAACATCTCCAAATATGGCCCACAGGGACCAGAAGCATCTTGTGAAAAATGCCAGTCTCTGAGTCTCGGGCCCACTGAGCCCCACTCAGTGATTCTGATAAAGTGTAGAATTAATGACCTCTGCTCTAGAAATGGATCTTCCCTGACCACCAGCTCTAGGGTAGAAACCCTGCTTTGTGTTGGTCCTGACCCTTACCCAATTTGTAATTACAAAATTACAGTTTGTAATTATGTCTCCCCTTTTCCCAATTTATTTTTCTCCTAGGACTCATCACTACCAAACATAACATGTTTTTCTTATTATCTTGTTTCGTGTCTGTCTACTCAACTAGAATTTTACAGCCAGGAGGGCAGGGGCTTTTGTTGTTTTGTCACAGCTGTATGTATCTCCAGCACACAGGACAGTGCCTGGAGCTCCATAAGTATGGGTTGAATAAACTGATGAGTACTATTCTTTGGGGGTTTTAATTCATTTATTATGTGTCTCCCCACTAAAGTATAAGCTTCATCATAGAACATATTCTAAGGGCCGTGTTCACGGCTGTGTCCCCAACACCCGGCTTGGTGCCTGGCATATCGTAGGCATTCTCTCAGGAGTTGTTGATCGACTAAGTGACTGTCCTAAGGCTGAGGGGCAGAGTCAGGATCCTACTTCATATCCAAGAACAAACCAACTGAGTCATTTCTGCTCCCTTGCTCTGTTTCCCCCTTGTCCCCACAGCCTGTTCTGCACTCAGCAGCAGCAGCCCAAGGACTCCTGTGAAAATCTAAGTCAGATCATATCCCCACTCTACTCAGAATCCGCCAGGGTCTTCCTGCCTTACTCTACACAAACACAAAGCCTAATCATGGACTACAGGGCTGTATACAAGCTATCTCCTTCCCCCCACAGCCCACCATCTTTCTTCCTCATCACCTGGCCCATCACTGACCTCACACCAACCTCAGGGCCTTTGCACTTCCAGTTCCTCGGCCTGGAACATTCCCCCTCAGATGTCACCACCTTAGCAGCCTTCCCTGACCACCCTCCTAAAACAGTCATGGCCACTCCCTCCTCTGTGCCTCTTTAGCCCCTAACCTTATTTTACACTTCTTCATAGCTCTTACCCTCACTACACGTATTACGTTTTTATCTGTCTTACTTATTGTCTGTCTCCCCCAGTAGAATGTGAGCTCCCTAAGGTCAGAGGCCACATCACTGGTGAATCCCCACACCTAGAACAGGCTCTGGCACATAGTAGGTGCTCAAATATTTGTTGACTAAACAAATGAATGATTGATTACAAGAGACAGTATTAGGAACTGGTTAGGAGCACAAGTTTTAGAGCCAATTGTCCAAGTTCATGTTTCAAACAAAAACACATAAACCCTTCTAAAGTCAGGATAAAAATAACATCAGAAATATGAGTTCCTACTTTACAAATGCAGGGCTGCCTCTAAACCATTTTTGCAAAATTGAAGGTTAAAGGAAAAAAAAGGTTTCAAGGCAAATACATTTTTCCCTATTTCTTTATATAACAGTCATTGTTCATTGACTGATCATATTAAAAACTTTCCTGAAGAAGTTAAGAGTTCTTCTATAGTATTTTGTAGTATTTATAGTATTTGGTATTTTACTTTCTCCTATGGACACAAAAGCCCCCTCTTCTTCTAGTCATTTCAAATACTTTGAAACAATGTTCAGAAGCCATAAAAAAATAATGGATGGTAAGAAAATCAATTATCAAAAGTTCTATTAGTTGATGTGAAAATTTTTAATAGTAAGCTCCTAAGCCTCGCTTTAAGATGCACTGTATTCCATGAAAGGCTAATTTACTGGAAATTTTAAAATGAACAAGCCACTAAATTGTGTTCCTAATGCAGTAAAATAAAAAGTGATTCTGCTCAGAGGGAGCACGGTCCTGCCAACACTTTGATCTTGGACTTCTGGCCTCCAGAACTGTGAGACAATAAATTTCTATTGTTTTAAGTCAAAAAAAAAAAAATTAGTGATTTGTTTCCCTGGGATCCTCCAAAGGTGAACAGCGAGTTGGTTTTATTTGTTCTTTCATAAATGTTCATATATTTCATGTTTTAATGCACTGCAGTCATTAATGTTAAAAAAAAAAAAAAAGTGATTCTGATCATTTTCCTGAGTCGTAAACACAAAGGCAAGGGACTTCCCTAGTGGTCCAGTGGTTAAGACTCTGTGCTCCCAATGCAGGGGGCGCAGGTTCGATCCCTGGTCAGGGAACTAAGATCCCACATGCCTTGCAGCGCGGCCAAAAAATACAAAAACAAAGGCGAACTGCTGTTTGCCTAACTGGCTTTGACCCCTGGTACTGCATTTTCTAGCTGCGTGGTCTGTGTCATCTCCCTGCACCTCAGTTTCCCCATCTGTAAAAGAGGGATGATGATAAGCGTGCCCACGGGGTTGCTGTGAGGAGGAGGAGTCAAGTCAGGCATCCATGAAGTGCTCAGTGCATGTTTGCTATCACCATCCCCCGCCCCCTGCCCTGGGCCCTGGTGCCTGTGGAAAGATGCCCCTCATACTCTCATTAGTCGGATTTTGGTCTGTGTCTTCCCCAAGTCCAATTTTCCTCTGCGCAGTTCTAGTGGATTCCTCGGCTGGCTTGTCATCCACAAGGTGGGCTTGGATTGCAGCCCTAGGGTATAGGAAAGGACAGAGAGAGTGTGAGGGTAGAGGCAGATCTGGGGTCAGGTCCCAGGGGATGCACCAGCCATGAGAGACCCCAATGCCATCCACTCACGTCCTTATAATGTACGACAGTGAGACTGAGGAATGAAGCTCACATCCATCAGTTAGCTCCCAGGCCCCACTCTGAGCCTTGTTATTTCTTTTTTTTTTAATTTATTTATTATTTATTTTTGGCTGTGTTGGGTCTTTGTTTCTGTGCGAGGGCCTTCTCTAGTTGCGGCAAGCGGGGGCCACTCTTCATCGCGATGCGCGGGCCTCTCACTATCGCGGCCTCTCTTGTTGCGGAGCACAGGCTCCAGACGCGCAGGCTCAGTAGTTGTGGCTCACGGGCCTAGTTGCTCCGCGGCATGTGGGATCTTCCCAGACCAGGGCTCGAACCCGTGTCCCCTGCATTGGCAGGCAGACTCTCAACCACTGCGCCACCGGGGAAGCCCTGAGCCTTGTTATAAAGGACAGAGAAGCCTAGGAGACTTCCACATACCACAGTGACTGTGGGATTGAACAGAGGGGAGGAGAGGGGTAGCAGCAGGAGATGGCCAGACATCCCCAATCTCTCCCACCAAGCTGGCCGGTGGCAAGCTCAGAAGGGGTAGAGGTTAACAGCAACAACTAAAGAACCAGACAGCCTGGGTTTGAATCTGGATTCTGCCTTCTACTAGCTATATGACCTTGGGCAGGTCACATGGCCTCTCTGTCCCTCAGCTTTCCCATCTGTAAAACAGAAATAATCATCATGCCTACCTCACAGAGTTGTAGTGAAATTAAATAAGAAGTTACTATAAAGTATTT
This sequence comes from Eubalaena glacialis, assembly GCF_028564815.1. Taxonomy (NCBI): domain Eukaryota; kingdom Metazoa; phylum Chordata; class Mammalia; order Artiodactyla; family Balaenidae; genus Eubalaena; species Eubalaena glacialis. The sequence continues at coordinate 28,340,475 of NC_083728.1, forward strand.
GGAATAGTGCCTAACCCATATTCAGTGCTAAATATAAATTACTAGTTGTCACTGTTATTACCAATGACCTGAGAATTGGGATCAGGACCACAGCATCAGATAAAGGCACAGGAGCTGTGCAAAATGCTAACCAGCTGTCTCCAGAATACCTGTAAAAGCTGTGGTCCTGCCAGATGAGAAGTACACGAAAATAATTCAGATCAGAAAAAGGCATTTGGAGGGCATGTTCTGAGAATCCCTGCTTCCTCTCCACGCGTCCTGCGCAGTTATGAGGCAAATCACATAGATCATCACAAACGCTGCTGCTGCCTTGTCAGCCCCCGCCAACATCTCTGTTGGAGGTGCAACCCAGTTCATTTTTGAAAAATATTATTTCTTTTATGGATCAATATCCTTAATTTAGTATTAAGTGTTGAAGTGACAAAGTAAATTAGAGTAATTTTGTGTTAAAGTTATGAATTATCTGTATGTATCTGGTATTTAATTGCATTGTTTGAGAGATGGAGTGATTAATAGATTAATTTTGTGGTTCTAATTTAAAATGTGTAAGTGAGATTTTGATTTAGATTTGTTTTAAGTTGAAAGGTTTAATACATTCTTATTAAATGTGTATAAATTACCACAACTTTTAAATGAACATAAGATTATCCATATTTAGAAGTTTATTTATTAGATATACAAGAATTACATTAAATACCCAATGGTTCTATTAATCAGAACAAGTGAACTTTTTGAAAATGAAAGTGAATATATTAAATTTTAAAGGTGGCTTAAACGATTTAGGAGAATTTAATTAACCAACTCCAAAACCCCCTTCACAAGGGTTTTTAAAAATTATAACATTTGTAAGCTGAACTTAAATACTTAGGAAGATTTGTCGCTTTAATAAGGAGTATTTCTTTTCATTAATGGTGGTAGCCCTGATTTATCTTTTTTGTAATTAAATTTTTTATTTTTAAATAAATTCAGATTACATTTACTTAAGAAATAATGCAGAGAAATCCTATGTTCCCGTAACCCAATTTTTCCCAACCGTAACATCTTGCAAAACTAAGTACACTATCACAACCAGGACATTGAAAGACAGAACAGTTCCACAACCACAAGGATCGCTCATGCTGCCTTTTATTGCCACACCCACTTCCCTCCCCTTCCATGCTCACCCTACCTCTGTCAATCACTAATCTGTTCTCCATTTCTACAAATTCTGTCATTCCCAGATGGTTATACAAATGGAATCATACAGTATGTCACTTCTGAGATTGGCTTTTTTCACTCAGCATAATTCTCTGGAGATTCATCCAGGTTAGTGAATGTATCAAAAGTTCTTTCCTTTTTCTTGCTGAACAGTACTACATGCTATGGAATGGATGTACCACAGTTTGTTTAACTACTCACTCATTAAAGGACATCTGGATTGTTTCCAGTTTGGGGGTATTATGAATAAGGCTACTCTGAAACTTTCATGCACTTTTTTTTTTTTTCACTTTTTTAAATTGAAGTACAGTTGATTTACAAGTTGTCTTAGTTTCTGGTGTACAGCAAAGTGATTCAGTTATACATATATATATATATATATATATATATATATATATATACTTTTCATATTCTTTTCCATTATAGTTTATTACAAGATATTGAATATAGTTCCCTATGGTATACAGTAGGACCTTGTTGTTTATCTATTTTATATATAGTAGTTTGTATCTGCTAATCCCAAACTTCTAATTTATCTCTACACCCACCTTTTCCCTTTGGTAACCATAAGTTTGTTTTCTATGTCTGTGAGTCTGTTTCTGTTTTGTAAATAAGTTCATTTGTATCATATTTTAGGTTCCACATATAAATGATATCATATGATATTTGTCTTTCTGATTCACTTCACTTAGTATGGTAATCTCTAGGTCCATCCATGTTGCTGCAAATGGCATTATTTCATTCTTTTTTATGGCTGAGTAGTATTCGTGTGTGTGTGTGTGTGTGTGTGTGTGTGTGTGTGTATACACACCACATCGTCTTTTTTTTTTTAACATCTTTATTGGAGTATAATTGCTTTACAATGGTGTGTTAGTTTCTGCTGTATAACAAAGTGAATCAGCTATACATATACATATATCCCCGTATCTCCTCCCTCTTGCGTCTCTCTCCCACCCTCCCTATCCCACCCTTCTAGGTGGTCACAAAACACCAAGCTGCTCTCTCTGTGCTATGTGGCTGCTTCCCACTAGCTATCTATTTTACATTTGGTAGTGTACATATGTCCATGCCACTCTCTCACTTCATCCCAGCTTACCCTTCCCCCTCCCAGTGTCCTCAAGTCCATCTTCTACGTCTGCATCTTTATTCCTGTCCTGCCCCTAGGTTTTTCAGAAGCTTTTTTTTTTCTATAGATTCCATATATATGTGTTAGCATACGGTATTTGTTTTTCTCTTTCTGACTTACTTCACTCTTTATGACAGACTCTAGGTCCATCCACCTCACTACAAATAACTCAATTTCATTTCTTTTTATGGCTGAGTAATATTCCATTGTATATATGTGCCACATCTTCTTTATCCATTCATCTGTCAATGGACACTTAGGTTGCTTCCATGTCCTGGCTATTGTAAATAGAGCTGCAATGAACATTGTGGTACATGACTCTTTTTGAATTATGGTTTTCTCAGGGTATATGCCCAGTAGTGGGATTGCTGGGTCGTATGGTAGTTCTATTTTTAGTTTTTTAAGGAACCTCCATACTGTTCTCCATAGTGGCTGTATCAATTTACATTCCCACCAACAGTGCAAGAGGGTTCCCTTTTCTCCACACCTTCTCCAGCATTTATTGTTTGTAGATTTTTTGATGATGGCCATTCTGACTGGTGTGTGGTGATACCTCATTGTAGTTTTGATTTGCATTTCTCTAATGATTAGTGATGTTGAGCATCCTTTCATGTGTTTGTTGGCAATCTGTATATCTTCTTTGGAGAAATGTCTATTTAGGTCTTCTGCCCATTTTTCGATTGGGTTGTTTTTTTAATGTTGAGCTGCATGAGCTGCTTGTAAATTTTGGAGATTAATCCTTTGTCAGTTGCTTCGTTTGCAAATATTTTCTCCCATTCTGAGGGTTGTCTTTTGGTCTTGTTTATGTTTTCCTTTGCTGTGCAAAAGCTTTTAAGTTTCATTAGGTCCCATTTGTTTATTTTTGTTTTTATTTCCATTTCTCTAGGAGGTGGGTCAAAAAGGATCTTGCTGTGATGTATGTCATAGAGTGTTCTGCCTATGTTTTCCTCTAAGAGTTTTATAGTGTCTGGCCTTATATTTAGGTATTTAATCCATTTTGAGTTTATTTTTGTGTATGGTGTTAGGGAGTGTTCTAATTTCATTCTTTTACATGTAGCTGTCCAGTTTTCCCAGCACCACTTATTGAAGAGGCTGTCTTTTCTCCACTGTATATTCTTGCCTCCTTTATCAAACATAAGGTGACCATATGTGTGTGGGTTTATCTCTGGGCTTTCTATCCTGTTCCACTGATCTATATTTCTGTTTTTGTGCCAGTACCATACTGTCTAGATTACTGTAGCTTTGTAGTATAGTCTGAAGTCTGGGAGCCTGATTCCTCCACCTCTGTTTTTCTTTCTCAAGATTGCTTTGGCTATTCGGGGTCTTTTGTGTTTCCATACAAATTGTGAAATTTTTTGTTCTAGTTCTGTGAAAAATGCCAGTGGTAGTTTGATAGGGATTGCATTGAATCTGTAGATTGCTTTGGGTAGTATAGTCATTTTCACAATGTTGATTCTTCCAATCCAAGAACATGGTATATCCCTCCATCTGTTTGTATCATCTTTAATTTCTTTCATCAGTGTCTTATAGTTTTCTGCATACAGGTCTTTTGTCTCCTTAGGTAGGTTTATTCCTAGGTATTTTATCCTTTTGGATATCCTTTTGCACTGGTTTTTGTGTGGCCATAAGTTTCACTTCTCTGGAACAAATGCCCAAGAGTGCAATTGTTGGATCATTATGGGAAATGTGTGTTTAGTTTAATAAGAAACTGCTACATTCTTTTCCAGAATGGTGACTCCATTTCACATTCCCACAAGCAATGTATGCATGACCCAGTTTCTCCTCATTGCCAACATTTGGTGTTATTACTATTTTTCATTTTAACCATTCTGATAGGTGTGCAGTGACACCTCATTGTGGTTTAATTTGCATAGCCCTAATGGATAATGATGTTGAACATCTTTTCATGTACTTATTTACCATGTGTATTTCCTCTTTGGGTGAAATGCCTCTTCATGTCTTTTGCCCATTTTCTAACTGAATTGTTTTTCTATTGACTTTTGAGGGTTCCCAATATATTCTACAAAGCAGTCCTTTGTCAGATATGTGGTTTGCCAACATTTTCTCCAAGTCTGTAGCTTGTCTTTTCATACCCTTAACAGAGTCTTTAAAAGAACAAAAGTCTTAAACTTTGATGAAGTCCAACTTGTCCATTTATTTCATTTTTCTTGTATGGATCCAGCTGTTCATGTAAAGTTAAAGAACTCTTCACTTGGCCATCAGTCCCAAAGATTTTTCTCTCCTATGTTTTTTTCTAAAAGTTTTACTGTTTTACATTTTATATTCATTTTTTACTTCATTTCTCCAGTGGTTGACTGTGGGTCCTGGAGCCAAACTGCCAAATATCACAGCCTGGATGTGCCCCTCCTACTTGTGACCTTGGGAGTTACACCTGTCTGTGCCTCAGGTTCCTCATCTGTAAGAGGAGGTGATAACAACAGCACTCACCTCATGGGGTTGTTGGGAAGATTAAATGAAGTGATAGGTGTAAAGTGTTGAGAACAGTATCTAGCACATAGCAAGTGCTTGGTATATGGTAACTGCTCTTGTTCTGGTTGTGGTTGTGTCTGTTACATACCTCACCGCTTCCCCAGTGAAAGAAAAGGGCAAGAGTTTCCTTGTAGATGCTGTTTGAATAGGGTCTAGGACCAAAGACAAAAATTCTGTCACTACCACCAGGTCTTGTGATCATCACTTTATATCAATGACTCTCAACAGGGGTGTTTTAGATACATTGGCAGGGGGAGATCTGTGGGTTCTCATTGGGGGCCCAACTGGCATCTATAGGTGGGGGCCAGAGACACGAGACATCCCCCAGAACAGGACAACCCCATAGAACATAGAATTCTCCTGTCCGGCATAACTCTCCTAAGTCCTACTAGATATGACATAGGTAAAACCCCTATTTATAACAATCTGATCCCAGAACCTGACTCTGTTTTACATATAGCCACAAAGAATATTTTTCAGGGTTTTACTATAACGCTGAATTTTCCAAGAAAGCAGCTACAATCAAGGGAAAATTGTGCTTTTTTTGTTTAGAACTTTACCAAGAGATGGGCACCACTTTGGAAATCTCAGTTGCAATGAAAAATCCCTCTTGGTATTTTATTTGAGTCCCTGATTTCCCACCGTGTGTCACTCTGCATTTGCAACTGTTATGTTCACCATGACTCCACATCTATGAGTAAGCTTCTGATGACTTTCTAATGTCTTCTAGTGGACTCTATCCTGAGCATTTACATACTGAAATATACTTTATTTAACTATAAATAACTTTCCATTTCCTTTACAGTTATGGTAATAAATTAATTTTTAAAAATTATATATGTAGGTAGGTTATATTATCTATGAAGTTTATTTCAGGATACTAAAGGAATATTACAAAATATTTGTAATATTTGTCATTAAAAGGAGTGTTGGGTCTGAATAACAATGCTTTACACAGATCTTCTCATTTAATTCTCACAACAATCCTATCAGGTAAGTATTAGTGTCCTCATTTTACAAATGAGAAAACAAAAACTCATTCATCTCTCTCAGTTTCCCAAGAGAGTAGATGGCAGAGCCAAGGTTTGAACCCATGTCTGCCTGAGCCAAGGCCTCAGAACTCCCCTGGAAGGCATGACAGTGATGTGGCAGAGATTATCCCAAGTTCACCAAACCCTGTTTTCTTTTCCTCCTGGACACACAGCTGGATTATATTTCCCATCTTCCCTTGTGGTTAAGGGTAGGCATGTGACTGAGTTATGGACACTGGAATATGAGTAGAAGTGATGTGTGTCACTTCAAGTCTGTGCCCTGAAAAAGAACTACCCACAGATTCATCCATACTCTTGCTCTCTCTCTTCTCTCTCTGCTGGATACAAACGTACCCAGCAGAGGAATTCAAGGCCTTAAAAAATGTCATTGCCACAAGGCGAAGGAGCCTAGATCCCTGAATGATCATGTGAAAAAGATTACTCCCTCCCCGCTAGATCCACAAACGTACTTCGACATAAATGAGAAATACGTTTCTGTATTAATACTTGAAATCTGGGGATTGTTTGTTATAGCAGTTAGCCTACCCTGATATAAATGTTGTCACCAAGGGCCAAGAGCATCCACTCCATCCTGCCCCCAACTCCACCAGCACCCAAGTGCCTCTGCCCACCTGGCTGGACGGTAGTCCAGGTCTTCATTTTGCTTTTCTTAGTGTTGACAGTTCGTGGGATTGGAGGCAGAGTAGATGGCTTGGCTTTCTGCTTGGACTGCTGCCATGGAACATAATCCTACCAGACATAACACAAATCAGTCACACAGCTCATGGGCTCAAATCCCAGCTTCCCCCCTTACAGATATCTGTAACCTTGATCAAGTGGATTTACCTCTCTGAGCCTCAATTTTCTCATCTGTAAACTGGATCTAATTATAAAAGCTACCTCCACAGGTTGGTGCAAAAATTCCAAAAGATGATATTTGTAAAGCATGTGGTAAGTGTTCCGTAAGTGTTAGCTATCACTTTTTCAGCAGCCAGCCAGAATTTACTAAGCACATCGGCTAGGAGGTGCTAAGAACTGTGAGAAACAGAAGGCATGGAAAAGACCCAACAGGAAAGCAATCAGAGATAAATAGAGAGCAGTATAATACACCCTTACATCCTGATAGGTGGTGAGAAAACTGAGCTTCAGAACCACGCCCTGGGTCCCACAGCAAATGCGTGACAGAGCCGGGCCTGGAGCAAGCTGACTGCAAGCCCAGGGTCAGCAAGCCCCACCCACATACCTTCCCTAGCCCTCCTGGACTCACCAGAACCTGGAACTGGGGGACTGTGGAGCAAATCCCAGCGTGGTTGAGTCTGGAAAGTGTTGGGGCGGGAAAGAACTCCCATCATTCCCAACCCACGGGATGCAAGCAGCAAACATGAAACTGGCATGGGGTCTCGAAGCCGAAACCTCACCCACTAGGGACACAAGCCAAGCAGGAGCTGGAGAGCTCGAGGGAGAGGCGGCTCTAGGGAGATAAGGGCGGGGGGGGGGGGGGGGAGGGCTGGGGGGAGGGCGGGGTCAAAAGACCTTGGGACAACACCCGGCGAGGACCCAGCCAGAGATAGGTTGGGCGCACGCATGCGCGGTCCACCGCCCCTCCATACGCCTTTTACGTACTTCGGCAAGACGCGCGCCATTAGGGAGAATGGAAGAAGAGTCCGGAGGCCTTGGGGACCCGATCTTTTGGGATGCCTATTTGTTCGGCTTCTCCAACTTCCTTGTCTCAGCGTGGGTCGCGCGGTAACCAAGGCCACTCAAACTTCCCAGCGAGACCTGCCGCTTTCTTGCCTGTCTTGGTCTCCAAGGAAACGGACGCAGACTACCGAGCGCCTAGAGGAACTAATATCGCAAGGGAAAAAGTAGCGCTCTCCACATTTTTCTCATCGTGGTTTCAAATTCCCCTCAGCTGGCCCAGCCTATCATGCTAAAGAATTATGTCATATTTCTCCTCTCAGCAAACTCCTTCACTTCCTTCTCCATCCTTACTCTTGGCTAATGACGTTGCTTCCTATTTTACGAGGAAAATCATGGGGCTCAGTAAACTCACAATTTCACATCACTTCATTTACCCACCTACATGCCTCCCTCCTGAGACTATGTGTAAACTGCCTACTGACACCGATTCCTACAATTGTGCACTGAATCCTGTCCTCACTCATTTTCTCTAAGATATTACCCGGGCAATTCTCCCCGTTTTCTCCATCACCCTTTCCTCTGTATTATTCTCATCGCTTTACCAACATATTTTAATTTCTCCTATTAAAAAAAGTGACCACTTACCATCCAGCTACCCTCCCGTTTCTGCTTCACTTTACAGCAAAACTTCTAGAGAGGTTTGCCAACTGTTTCCCATTCCTTTCCGCCTGTTCAGTCAGGCTTTCACTCTCCACCTCTCCTCTGGAACTGCCCTTGTCAACGCTACCAGTGACCTCCGTTTTGCTAATCCCCACGGTCACCTCTCAGTCCTCATCTTACTCAGCCTGTCTGCAGCATTTGACACAACGGATCACTCCCTCCTTGACACACTTTCTAAACTGGTGTCCAGCAAACCACTCTCTTGTGTTGCTTCCTACCTACTTCTCTAATCCTTTCCTGGTTTCTCCTCTTCTCCCTTTACTCCCAGGTCGCCCCAGGACTCAGACCGAGCCCTCTCTTTTTCTCTGTCCATTCTCACTACATTTGTGCTCCCTTCCGGTCTTGTGACTTCAGATGCCAACTCTAGATGCCTCCCAGACTCACTTCTCTAGCCTCTCCATCGAATTCCAGACACATACATCCAACTGCCTACTCAACATCTCCACTTGGGCGCCTAAGAGGCAACTCTAACACTGAATATTTCCCCAAAAGCATTTTTCCCCAACTCAAAGTGGCAACTCTCTTTCTGGAGTCATTCTTTTTCATTCTCCACCCCCACTCTCCCGCACCACATGGCATGAGGGATCTTATTTCCCCCCACCAGGGATCAACCATGCTGCCTCCAGCGCGGAGCCCTAACCACTGGACCTGGACCTCCAGGGAATTCCCCCGCAGTCATTCTTAACTCATCTTTTGACTCATCCTCATCCCACAACCAAATCTGTCAGCAATACCTTCAAAGTAATCTGGAATAAGACCGCTTACTACTACCACCACCCATATAAACATATACCCCACTTTCACTCTGGGACTACAGTACCAGCTTCCACCCTTACCCCACTCCAGTTCTCTCTCCACACCCCAGATTTGCTAGATAGAGCACAGATTTTAAAGTGCATTCCAGTTTAAAAAATAAATTGGAGGGAGCAAATAATTTGAAAGCACTCACACTTCAATAGGGGAATGTTACTATAGAACACAAGGCCAGAGCTCCCAACCTTCTCCCCCTCTTAAAAATCATAGGAAAATGTTATAAATAGCACTGCACGCTGTGGTCAACAGAAGGGACTGCTATGGCAAAAGCAATCAGCATGAATACTCTGGCCATTTAAGACCCTCCCAGCTGCCCCTAGGGCTGAGGGAATCACTATGTCAGGCACCCCATTTGCAGAGCCACAGCACTCCAGCAGAGAAGCTCTGCCAGGAAACCGATAAGAAGTAGGAGGTAGCAATATGTGGTAGACCTGGGGGGTTGTCTACCCAACAGCCATTCCTCCCCTTCATCCCAGCTAATGGACCCTCATCTTGTTCAGGTGCTCACTTGCTTTAGAGGAGGCAGGTCCCAGCTCCAGCCCCAGTTCCAGCTCCAGTTCCAGCTCTGGTAGTCATGATTGGTCTGAGCTAGGCTTGGTGGGCCCATTTCCCTTGCCATTACAGGTTTGGTCATAGGCATGGGATAAAAGTCTGACCAAGGAGACAGGGTGCGAAGTCTACTCAGCAACTTTGGGGAAAGACTGTCATCACACTTTTATAAAAAGACATTGCAGAAAAACATTCCCTTGTCAATTACTAGACATCATCATATCTGTGTGACATTGCTGGAATTGTGGGACTGTGAGGAGAGTTAGCTGAAGAGGACATCCTGGAAATGGAAGAAGAAAGTTAAGAAACCTGTTCCTTAATAGCAATGCTGAGTCATTAAATTAACCAATCCTGTCACCTATCTAGAAAGTACTGAAGATTAAATAACAAATCACCTTACTGAGTGTGCCATTGTGAGTTGAGTTTTCTGGTACTTTCAGGCCAAAAACATTCTAATGAAAGCTACATGTGAAAGAACACCATTGAATTCACTCCCAGGTCTCATCTCTCTGTTGTCTTCTTGTTGCACATGGATGCTATTCTTCAGTTGTCTCTGTTCCCTCTTCAAATCGTATCCAGTCTTAAGTGCGAGCATAACTTCCTGGGGTGACTTGGAGTTGCCAGGCCAAGCTTGGCTTTGCAGACAAACATGGCTTCATGGGGGCTGTGGCAGATAACCTTGTGGTAAGTTGAGTTTTTCATCATCTGAACAAACTACAGACCCTGGGGCTAGTGCTGTGTGTCATTGCTCTGCATCTAAGCAGTCAACAGTGCACTGGGTTGAATGGTGTTCCCCCCCAAATTCATGTCCTTCCCAGAGTTTCAGAATATGACCTTATTTGGAACTAGGGTTGTTACAAATGTAATTAGTTAAGAGGAGGTCATACTGGGAAAAGGCTGGGCCCTTAATGCAATATGACTAATGTCCTTATAAGAAGATAAGAGACCCAGACACAGTGAAAATGCCATGTAACGAGAGAGGCAGAGATCAGAGTGGTCCGTCTACAAGCCACGGAGCCCTGTCATATTCATGGGCCATCTTCAGCTTGGCCACATCTGTGTGAGCCCTTGTCAGTCTGGATGAAGAAATATCATCAATACTAGTCTGCAAGACTCTGGGTTCCCTGAGCACAGTGAAGATGTCCAACAGGGTGTCCTCCTGGACCCACTTGGTGGTGAGAGGATATAGGAGGACAAACTTAGTCAAGTAGTCCTAAAGAGCCAGAATCAATGTGCATAGCCTGATAGGATTTGCTTGCATGCTGATGAGATAGATTTGGCATCTTCAGTTGAGCATCTTGGAAACTATCAGTTTGGACCCCAAGACATACTCTACAAGGTGCTCCTTTGCTGGCAGGGTCTGCTGAGAGTCCAGTACAACCTGACGATATCACAGAAGGTGCTCTTGTACCTGTGTTCCAGCTCACTCTCCATGCACGTGCACCAGCCACACCCAATGCCAAGACAGGTCTCAGAAAAATGTCAAAGAGTTTGTCCACGTGGACATAATACTGGGCTTCTGATCATGTCCCCTTCATGGACTCTACCAGCTTCTCATTCCCATGGAATAGGCTGATGTTGATCCAGGGCCAGACCCTGAGAGTCAAGTGGCTCTTTCTTCTCTTGGCCTTGGCCTCCTTCTCCTGAGTCAGCTGGCTACACTGCTCTTTCATGAAGAGGTTGCAGTTTATAGACTTGCTTTCCAACATCTGTTGCAAATACTGAAGTAACAGCTCACACATGTGGCCCCACGGCACCCAGCCTTTGTAAGTCCACTATCTTCTCCCTCTGGGACATGATTATTATGCCAGAGAATAAGCATTTAGAGGAAGGCTCACAGCCCAGAGAGTGTAGACATCCATGCTAACATTGCACTACCGAGTGAGAAGGAAACAAAAGAGAAGCAGCAAAACTCACAAAGGAACAATTTCACTGGGGAGGGAGTAGAACATGGTGAGTCAAACATGAGTCAGGGTTCCAATCCCAGCTCACCCTTAAGCAAGTTGCTTCATTTCTCTGAACCTCAATATATTCATCAGTAAAATAGGCATAATAATGCCTACTTCACTGTTTCGTTTTAAAGACTGACTAGCACCATCGTGGTAAAGGCTGCTAATGGCTTCCAATATCCACTCTACCTTCTTCTGTAGTATTAGAATTTTTACTGGGCACATGGGCTGACCATTTCACGATCTCATTTCCATGGATGGACCTAGAGATGATCATACTAAGTGAAGTAAGTCAGCCAGAGAAAGACAAATATCATATGATATCACTTATATGTGGAATCAGAAAAAAAAAAAAAAAGATACAAATGAACTTATTTACAAAACAGAAATAGACCCACAGACATAGAAAACGAATATATGGTTACCAAAGGTGGGGGGGATAAATTAAGAGGATGGGATTAACATATACACACTACTATATATAAAATAGATAACCAACAAGGACCTACTGTATAGCACAGGGAACTGTACACAATATTTTGTAATAACCTATAAGGGAAAAGAATCTGAAAAAGAATGAATATATGTATATGTATAACTGAATCATTTTGTTATACACCTGAAACTAACACAAAATTGTAAATCAACTATACACCAATAAAATGTTTTAAAAATTTAACCAAAGAAGTGAAAGATTTGTACAATGAAAACTACAAAACACTGATGAAAGTAACTGAAGAAGACACACACATGGTGTGTGTGTGTGTGTTGGAGGGAGGGCAAAGTTTTCCCAAAGTTAGGAAGACTATTTAAAAATAATTATATGGATAACTTCTCTATGTGGAGGAAACCCCAGGGGAAATACTTTTATGACTGTAACAGTTGAAACCAAGTTTTTTACCTGAACAAATATTGTAATAACGTATGATGGAAAATCTTTATCAACAGGCTCCTAATAGCAGTAGTACCTCAATGTGTCTAATTAAATAAGTTTCAACAGCCTTTCTTGTCAGTATCTGGCTATCAGAACTTGGAGGACTTTCTCGTGTTAGGCAGACTCTATAAAGTGATGAGGTTAATAGGTGAATCCTGTCCATCAGGCGGTGGGTGTGGCTCTGTTGTCCTGAACACAGTCTTTGATTTGTATGTGCTAGTTATTTACCTGACGACCTCACCATAAGGCCCTCCTTGATTCTGGGTCCCTAAACATTGACTGACAGTTTATAGTTTTGTCTCAATTGTCAATATAAAAATAGCCCAATTATCACCTATCTTAACAAATGTTTTTAACCTGAAATTTATCTGAGTATTGAGTCTCAATATTGATTAGTACCACCTCCCTGATAGAAACACCTACTGGTCTATTCTTATAAACACACCCAGCCCTTTCCTGTCCTCCCAGATCTCTCCCAGAAAACAGAATAATGTCTACATGCAGTTATTTTTGCTGGAGATTAAAATTTTTCAACAAAAGTACATTAATATGTCTATATGTCCAGAAAAATAACTTCTGGTTGAATATCATTGCATAATTTCTTTATAATTGCTTAGGCTCTAATTAGCAATGATTTAATAAAGTACATTTGAAATGTATCTGTTATAATGAAACCTTTTAGTTTTAAGGAAAAATTTTTAATGAAATATCAAGTGCATAATGTAACAGTTTTCTCTGGACCATGTCACCCTGTTAAAATTGCTGTATTGTTAATTAATTAAACAGGTGTAATCAGCATCTGCAAAAAAAAAAGAAGGAGCCTAGCTTGTGTGCTAATACAACCATGAATGTAAGTTGTCAGTAAACAGTAACTTTGATGTAGGCATGGTTATCTCCATTTCACAGACATAAGGCAGAAGCACATAAGTGGCTAACCATTTAAGCTTTAGAGTTGGGTTGATAGGGGTTCAGATTTTGACAATCACTAAGCTACTACAAGCTTTGTGACACTGGGCAACTCACTTCCATGATCGAGCCTAATTTCCTCATCTGTGAATAGGAACAATAATTCTAACCCACAGACTTTTTTTCTCTCTTGCTCTTCAGAACCTGTTCTTTCAAAGTCCACCTCAAATCATGCCTCCTCCCCAGTCTCCCAACTAGCTTTTTAAAAATAGCGCAAATTCCAAAACTCTGTCCATAAGAACCCAGACTGAGATGCCAAACTGACCAATTCTGATAACCCTCTATGGTGATAATCTGCCAGAAATGAGTAAAGGCTGCCATCTTCAGATGGCTTCGGTGCCCATCTGCACTGCTTTGCTCGCAGGATACCTGCCTGGCCCCGCAGCTCCTGGTTCAGTGATCTCTACTAATAGACCAAAGTGACTGCTGGAGCACTGCTGAGGAGAATGGCTGACAATTTTTGAATAAATTCAGTGAGAAATAAATATAAATGTTCAGTCTTTTATCCAATTCACAGTGCTGATAGTGATCATCAACAAGAAATAAAAGTAAAAAGAGAATATAGAAAACCTGGATCTGCAAAAGTTGACTTGAGAAAAATGGCATTGATGGAAAGAATGGCCATACCCATACCAACAAAATCTTATGATAGAAGAAGATATGGTTAGTAAAATTGAGATGGAGCCAGACCCCAGTCCACAGATCAAACCTTTTCAAAACACAAACAGGTATCTTAATAGTCAGAAACAAAACAAAAATGCCTAATATATGTTGGTTACATGAGGGGTCCTGTCTAGTGCAGTAAGACAAGAAAAAGTGTAAGATCTAAACAGAAAAAGAAAAAAACCTTCGTTATTTGCAGACAATATGATTGTCAACATAGAAAAGCAAATTGATTCCAAAAGCCATTGGAAATCTTAAAAGATTTCAGCATTGTTGCTAGATATGAGTTCAATACAAAAAATTCAATTGTGTTTCCTTTAAATACCAAAAACAAATATGTGATTTCTAAAGATACCATTTACAACAGCAACCAAGGCACCTTGGAATAAATCCCCCCCCAAAATTATACAAAGTCTTTAGGAAGAAAACTATAAAATGTTCTTGAAATTCATAAAATAAGACTTACATAAATGAGAAATCCAGGAGGGTCACTAATGGGGAGAATCAGCATTACAATGTGGCAATTCTGTATAAATGCAATGCAAACCCAATTAAAATCCCCAAAAGTGGTTTCCTGGAATTTAGTAAGCTGGTTCTAAAATTTATACAGAGGATCCAAATATAGCTGAGACAACCTCGAAGAAGAAGGAGAAGGAAGAATGTTTCCCATTAAAAAAAAAGAAACTAGAGTTAGGCTTCACTTTAAAAACAGGAAAATCTGGCCACAGTGGGAACGATAATTAGCTGGAGTTGACTAGCAGCTGCCCCTTCAGGTAGAATATGTGCCCTCCAGTTCTCCCAGCACTTTTCCTTATTTAAGGTACCTGCCTTGTAGATATTTGATTGTGTGCTAGTTACCTGGGGTGGGGAGTTCGGGTGAGAGGAATAAAAGAGATTATTTAAAATACATGGGTTCTGTTTGGCTATGTAAATACCCTCACCATGGAAAGATCTGAGCAGGCAAGCAGAAAGAATAAAAGAGTGGAATGTGTGAAACTAAGACTTTGATGCTTCTGGTTAATGATCCCAGTACGATCCTGGGGATGTGTGGCAGAGAAGGGATGGATGAGAGCACGTCAGGAGTTATAAAGTGAGGGAATCGGAAGGTCCAAATAGCACAAGAGTTGGAGATGCTGTCTTCCTGAAACCAGTACTGGAATCGGAGTAAAGGGAAAGATCTTAAGAACTCACAGGGACTCCCAGATGCTAAGCAGAACTGCAAGAGAAATAGGAAAAAATCCAACACCGGCAGTAAGGAAGAATAACCTTCCCTGGAATCCCATTGTGGACTAAGCTCTTTGACACAGGTTATCTCCTTGGACCCCCCTCATTCGTCCTCTGAGAGTAGATATTAATATCCCTTTGTTATGGATGAGCAAATTGAGCTATGAAAACTGAGGTCATTGGCCCCACGTGACAAAGCTGAGATTTGAAGCAGTCAGATTCAAACTAGGGTCTCCCTGACTCCACAATCCTTTTCTTTCACTAAACCCAGAAAGATCACTGGAGCACCCTGAAACACAAGCAGCTATGGTAAAGAAAACAAGATGACAAAAGGTGGCATTAACCCCACCCCCTCAACTACCTAAATTTTATCAATGCTTCTGAAGCACCAGTTGAGACAGATGAGGGAGGAATAAGGATTGTGTCCAGTGCTAACTTTAGTTAGGGAATCTGTGTGAAGGGCGTTTCCTGGAGAGTCTGATCCAAAGAGTCTATCCAAAATGTCAGAGCAAAGAAGTAGAAGAAGTATAAGCCACCTACGCGTGGAGGCTGCCTGTTAACTCTGCCACTTGGCCAAGTGATTTAACTCCCATCTCCAAGCCCCTGCCTCCTGTAAAATGGGTATAATTACAACATTGTTTTGGAAGATTCCATGTGATAAAGCTTGCGGTGTGCTTAGAACAGTATCGAACACTTAAGCGCTCACTGTAATTGTCATCATGAATATGATGGAGGTCTTTTTAAAAAATAATTCAGTATGACTTACTTGGAAATGTATCAAAAAATAAGGAGTGATGGATACAGGCGTAGTGTGATAAGCTATAGTAAAATTTTAATGAAAGATAAAATAGTTTAAAAGTTAAAATGTTCACTGCAAAATTCTTTCCACTTTTTGTATGTTTGAAAATGTCCATAATCCAACGTTGTAAAAATAATGCATTGTGATCTGCTTTGGGAGGAGGAAGGGCTAAGTTTTGTCTTTCTTTTTTTAATAGAAAAGGTACAAAAATGAAAACAAAATGGGCGAAATCTTCCTCAACTCTCTCCCGCCTTCGGGCTGTGGGCCGTTAGTAAAACTGCTTGAATGAAATCATCGAGGACCGCTTGCGAAATACCAAATCCTCGAGAGCGAGGCCCAAGGCTGCCAAACCCTCGCGAGCGACAGGGACGCGCTCCAAGCTCCGCATCCCACTTCGGTGCCGAGGAGGTAGGGTTGGAGCGAGCACTAACGGAAACGTGGCCAGGCCGTTACCAGGGGGTTCCCAGCCCGCGGCCGCTGACCGCCGAGCGCCGCAAGTAAATACCTTAGCGGGGCGGGGGAGAGAAGCGTCGAATTTCAAAAAAAAAAAAAAAAAAAAGCCCAAACCCCCACAGCCCCGGGCGGGCGGGCGCGCGCCATGGGCGCCCTTTGGCTGCGGGAGCGAGTGGAGGATGCTGGGAAGGAGGTAACATGGCCACCGGCGGCGGCGCGGAGGAGGAGAGGAAGCGGGGGCGGACGCAGCTCCTGTCTCTTGCGCGCCCGGCGGCCCGGGCCGAGGAGGCCGAGGGCGGCCACGAGAAGATGGGCTGGGCCCAGGTGGTGAAGAACCTGGCCGAGAAGAAGGGCGAGTTCCGCGAGTCGCGGCCTCCGCGGCGGGAGGAGGAGGGCGGTAACGGCGCGCGCGGCGGGCTCAGCGCCCCCGCGGGCCTGGCGGCGCCTGGCCTCGGTGACTTCCCCCCGGCCGGCCGCGGGGACCCGAAGGGCCGCCGGAGAGACCCGGCCGGCGAGGCGACGGACGCCCGCAAGAAGAAGGGCGCAGCCGAGGCGGGCAGGAGGAAGAAGGCCGAAGCGGCGGCCATGGCGGCCCCGGCCAAGCCCGACGCGGCCGAAGACGCGGCCGAGCGGCCCCCCCAGGACGAGCAGGCGACGGCGGCTGGCCCCGCGGCGGGCCCGGGCAAGGGCCGCTTCCTCGTGCGCATCTGTTTCCAGGGAGACGAGGGCGCCTGCCCAACCCGGGACTTCGTGGTGGGCGCGCTCATCCTCCGCTCCATCGGCATGGACCCGAGCGACATCTACGCGGTTATTCAGATCCCTGGCAGCCGGGAGTTCGACGTGAGCTTCCGCTCGGCGGAGAAGCTGGCCCTATTCTTACGCGTCTACGAGGAGAAGCGCGAGCAGGAGGACTGCTGGGAGAACTTTGTGGTGCTGGGGCGGAGCAAGTCCAGCTTGAAGACGCTCTTCATCCTCTTCCGGAACGAGACGGTGGACGTGGAGGACATCGTGACCTGGCTCAAGCGCCACTGCGATGTGTTGGCCGTGCCGGTGAAAGTGACCGACAGGTTTGGGATCTGGACCGGGGAGTACAAGTGCGAGATCGAGCTGCGCCAGGGGGAGGGCGGGGTCAGGCACCTGCCGGGGGCCTTCTTCCTGGGGGCCGAGAGGGGCTACAGCTGGTACAAGGGGCAGCCCAAGACGTGCTTTAAATGTGGTTCCCGGACCCACATGAGTGGCAGCTGCACACAGGACAGGTGCTTCAGGTGCGGGGAGGAGGGGCACCTGAGCCCTTACTGCCGGAAGGGCATCGTGTGTAACCTCTGTGGCAAACGAGGACACGCCTTTGCCCAGTGTCCCAAAGCGGTTCACAATTCCGTGGCAGCTCAGCTAACCGGCGTGGCCGGGCACTGAACACCCGCCTGCCTGCCAGGGTGAACACAGAGCCAGCTTACCCCTCTTAAGTGCCAAAACTTTTTTTTAAACCATTTTTTATCGTTTTTGGAGGAGATCTTCTTAAAACTACAAGAGACATCTCACTTTGCCTTCCTAAACTGAGTTTACTCCATTTCAGCCTTTCCTGAATTTGGTGACTCTGTCATCAGTAACGACTACCGACCGAGAACTGTAGTGTGCAGATATGTCTCCCCTCCCTTTTTTAAAATTTATTTTCATTTTTGTATTTGGAGATTTTTTTTCTGGTACTTTTTACTCCCCACTTCTTGTCTTCTCCCCGGATTTTCATTCTTCCGGCTGCCTTGCTCATCTTTATGCCCCAGTGCTAGGTAGGGGCCCAGCACATGGTCGGCACTCCATCAGTGTTTGTTGAATTGAGAACATTGTTGACCCTGGCTTCTGTCAGGGTGTCTATCTTTTGCAGCTCATCCCGTCCCCTTTTAATTTGCTGCTTCTAATCTATGTGGTCTGAGAATTTGTGAAACCAGTGTTGTTAGAAGTGTATGTAAACTGAGTCAATAAGCTCTGAATGGCGGCCAAGGGCCTCTCTTATGGCATTAAAATGCATGGACTTTGTGACAGCACTTTCAGTGGCTCAGAAACCATTCTTCACAGAATCATGGAATCTAGAATTTTCCTGCTGGAAAAGACCTAAAAATTGGTTTAGACCAATCCACTGGTTTTCCAACAGATGAAACAGGACCAGAGAGGTTAAATGACTGGGTCAAAATCACATAGCTGTCTGGTGCCAGAGCTAGCCTAGAGTAGAGTTCCCTGACCCCAAGCCCGGTGCTCATTCCACTACCTCTCACACCTCACAACATTTTCCTCAACACTTGAGGGCCCAGAAAGTCTGCTCTTTCCAGAATAATGAGCCCAGAGGAATGCTAAGAAATCATCTGGGGAAGGAAGCAGAAGATTTGGCAGGAGCTTCAGAATACTTGGGAGATACGGAAGGGACAAAGGAACATAATCCAGGGTGTACTCATTGCCCCCTGGGGTACCATATCTGGATTAAAGTGGCCCTGCTCCTTTGTGGCCTTCCCCTTCCCCGTTCATTGCCACCAGTGAGAAATAGAGGTGCTCCTGAGTAAAGAAAGGTTTACATTTGCATCTTAGCCTCAATAGCTAGCGTCCCCAGAGAAGCAGCTGACTGGAGCTCATCTGCAACCTCCGGACTCTCAGGAGAAAAACGGAATTCCAAATGAGCTGTTAACTCTAAAATGTACTTGGGAAATAGGCCAAGCTAGAGGGCATTGGGTCTACTAAGTGTTATCAAGTTAAAGTAGAAAAGACAGTACACTGCTTTTCTTTTAGTTTATGTCTTTCCTTTATGTTTTGCTATTTCCTTGTGGCTTAGAATGTAAAATCGATTGTTTAAACTTTTGTTCTGAATAAATATTTATCTTTTGTATTGATAACACTGCTGCACTATTTCCTTTCGAAATGTTAGATGCATAGGTTCACAGACCCTAGTTCAACCGAGGCTTCCCACACTCCATTTGTTTACTCTGCATATACATTTCCAGCCCTGCAGGCAACACTTAACACCTACTGTGTTTTCCCAGGCCCTTGGGAGTTGTTACCTAAGCCTTTGCATCAAAATCACTTAGCATACTGTTAAAACTAAAGTGTTAAGTCCTAACTCAGTTCCGAGCAATCGGAATCACTGGAGTGAGTGAAATATTTTTAGTAAGCACCCCTAGCAACTCTGTTGGGCAGCCAGGTTTGAGACCACAGTTCTGAATAGTACTAACATGACTGAGAGGGACTGCCCTCAGGAGATTACAAACCAGTGGGAAAAACTGAGGTAGGATGTCAGTTTCATCATCTTAACAGTTACTGTAAGTGTACTGAATTGGATACGAAGTATTCATGGGCTTTAGAAAAAATGCCATCTCTTCCAACTATAAGGGAGGAAGAGAGAAAGGGTCCAGGAAATTTCCCATAGAGCTGACTCACTCCTCCAAGCTAGCCCTGGAGACTCCAGACACAACCCTCTGAGGGATTTTCTAGCTCTGAGATGATAAGATGATGTGATCCTAAGAATTAATGTTCCCAGTGTATTGATTCTCTGACTCAGTGATTTGAGGGTATTTCCAGAGCTCATCTGGTACAGTTGAGGCCTGGTTGGCTCTTCAGAATCCTGCCTTTCAGAGCCAGCTCAGCCTTTCTCCTTCCTGTCTCCCAAGGCAAACACAGTCTTCCCTCCTCCTTCCTTCCCTCCCTCCCTCTGTCCTCTCTCTCCCCCTCCTTTCCCCATCCTCTGCCACGGGTTTCCCTCCCTCACAGTGCTGGAGGCCTGACGTGGGGGGAAAAAGCCTGTATTCATCATAGTCCCCTCCCCCTTCCTCCTAGCAGGCACTGTGCCAAGGAGCCTCCTTGGAAGGAATCTTCCCTCTCTCTGCCCCTCCCCCCCAACTCTACTGGAGAGAGCAGAGGAAGAAACTGTTTCCCTGCCCTTCCCCTCCCCGCCCCCCCATCCGCTCCAGGGCCTCCAGCCTGGCAGTCTGGGGCCTGAGCCACGGGCTGGAGCAGAACAAACCTCCCCCAGCTTCCTCTCCTGATCTAGCAGCCCCCAAATTACAATCCCTCACTGTTCATGGGCTCCTGGGAAGTGTGTCGAGATCCCCAGCCTGAGGCTGGCTGACTAGCTGACGTTCATTCGTTCAGCTTACAACAATACTGAAGGCCATTAAGAGCCAGACCCCACACAAGGCACTCTGCATACACCCGTGAATAAGACTGTGCACTTGCAGAGAGAGCTACAGATAAATAATAAGGAAGCAATTTTTAAAATAATATTAAGTATTTTTTAATGTTCTAGAAAAGAGTATAGAATTGTCTCAAATGCAGCTCTACTAGAAGAGATGATGTCTGGACTGAAACCTGCAAAATGAAGGAGTCAAGTGAAGAAGGAAAAGATATTCAAGCAACAGAAGCAGCCTGTGCAAAGACCTGGAGGCTAGAGCACAGGGTGTGTTCAGGCTGGCTGGAGAGTCACAGGAAGATGTGGTTGGGAAAAGGCCAAGAGGAAGTGACAGGGCTTGTCAGTGTAATAAGAGGCTTGATTTTGTCCTAACACCCTCCACTCTGGCCGCCTTCATTCCATTCATTTAACACTCTAACACTCGTATGTTAAGCACCAACTCTTTCAAGGCAATGGATTGCAGCAAAATAGTCAAGTCCTTTGGGGCTGGAATTCTAGAGTTACACAATATATAATCTGTAATAATGCATTGAAAGAAACATACAGAGTGACATGTTTAATAAGGAAAACTGATCTGTTCTTGGGGGGTCAGGGATAACTTCCCAGACAAAATGTTTGAACTGAGATCAAAAGACTATATAAGAAGTTAATTGAAAGGTGGGGGTGGGGGTTAAGTGGTGGTAAGGGTATGAGCCTAGGTTTGCGTAAGGATAACAAGTATAACAACCCTATAGTGGGAGGAGGCACAGTGGATTCTAGAAACCAAATGAAAGCCAGTGTTTAGAAACAAACCACTCTAAGTATTGAGGAAAGTGATGGGCTCTAGGCTGGATATTAGGAATGATTCCTAGAACATCATGGAACTGACCTACCAGGGGAGCTACTACCTCTCTCACAGAAAGGAGCCAGGAGGCCATCACTGGAAAGGCTGAGTTTGAGGACACACTGCGGAAGCTGCCACTCAAGGACAGGATGCCAGTGCCAATGCTACTGCTAGAACAGTGGAATGTCAAGCCCTTGAAGCCAGAGATCATACACTAGAGTCTCCACAACCTTACTTAAAAGCAAAAACAGCCAAAATTGTTTGACTTCTGCCTACTACCACCTTCCAAACCTCATGTAAGTGTACCTAATTGCTGGAGCCCTAGCTGCAAGGGAGTCAGGAAATGCTTTTGCTTTCCAGCATGAGTAGCACAGAAAGCACATTAACAGTGGGAATGGGAGCTGTCTGCCGACCAACCACATCTGGCACAGCCAGTGTGGCTACAATGCAGAGAGGGGGAGGGAGATGATGGTACAAAATAAGACTGGAGATCTCTTGGGGAGGTCTGGTCAGCCATGTTTAGAATTTGAGTCTAAGAATGATGAGGCGCCATTGAAAAATTTTTGAGCAAGGAAGTGACATGATCAGGGTTATATTTTTAAAAGACCATTCAGGATACTTTGTAGAGAATGGGTCAGAGAGAAGCCCAAGTGTAGAGAAGTCCAGTTTACCAAGGTGACGGATGAGGGTACCTTGGACCTGGATGATGCAGATAGAGAAAAGCAGGCAGGGTAAAGAGATTTTTAGGAGGTTAAGTCAACAAGACAGACATAGGCTGGAGGAAAAGTAAGTACCAAGGATGTCACCCAGGTTTCCAGCTTCTGCAATTGAAGAGATAGTGGGGCCACTCCCTGAGGTGTAGAACAGAGGAGAAAATCCAAGTTTGTGATGAAGGTCTTCAGTTTGATTTTGGCTGTGTTGAGTTTGAAGTCCCTGTAGAGGATGTCTAAAAGAAGGTGTGGGATGGGTGGTTCAATATCCACAGGCCTTAAATTCTAAGGAGAGCTCTGGGCTTGAGATATAAACACAGGTGTCCTATAGCAATGGTTTTCAAACTCTTTAACCACATTCCACAGAAGGCATACATTTTACATTGCAGCCATCCAACATATACATATGTATACTTATATATAAATAAACAAGTTTATATATAGAAACAAGTTTATATATAGAAAGAAATAATATTATCTCTGTGGGTGGTGTGCTCTGATATTTTCTATTCTATTGCTTCATTCTTTTATAAATGCTTATATGACCCAATAAGTTGATTTTATAATCTCCTAATGGGTCATGAGAAAAAGCATAGGGGAGAAAGATTATAGCAACTCGGACCATACCTTATGCAACTCTGACATGTGAGAGTTTTCCCTGATGGAAAAAGATATCGTGACAAACTAATAAAGGACAGCCAGAAAGGGAGAAGGAAAACAAGAGTGTAGAGATACATAAACCAAGGGAGGATAGTTGTAAGTGGCAAGGATTAACTGTATTGAGTGCTGCAAGAGGTCAAGTAAAATTGGCCTTGAGAAATGTCAAGATTCATAAGTCAGGATTGAAGAGTGCCCATTGGATTGAATAATGTGGAGGTCATTGGTGAAGACCTTTTAGAGTGCTGGGAGAAAGAGGTGGACTAAGGAACAAGTAATCTTCCTAAAATGCCAATCTAGCACTCTGACCCTTTTACTCCCTCTGGGGCTCTCTACTGCTCTAGGGAGTCAGCCTAGCATACAACTCCTTTTGCAAGAGGCTTCTGGGCCCCTTTGGGACTTTATTCTCAGCCAGAGTGCCCATTTCCCTACTTCATGTCAACTTCAGGTATGGCTGACAAAGAGCAACCAGAAGGAGTTCAGTATGATGGAGTGTGGAACGGTATAAGAGGAAGCTAAGGAGTCAGATCATACCAAGTTGAAGGTGGAATTCCACGGGAGCGTTACCAGACGTGGGCAGAGCCAGTGGATCCATACAGCACCACTTGCTTGCTTGTCAGAGTGACTAAGAATATTTGGGGGAGGACATGTTTCATGAAAATAAACAGATATGTTATGGAGGAGAATGCAAACTTTGCAGAGTTTTAAAATAAAACATGGACCAACATCTTTGGAAAGCAGTTTGTTTGGTACTATCAAAATTTTAAATTTACATAATCTTTAACACAGCAGTCATAGGAAATGAATCTATAGCTAAACTTGGACAGGTGCACAAAGATGTTATATATCAGATGTTACGTATGTTCACTGATGCATTACTTAAGGTACCAAGGACTGGAAATAACCTGATTATCTATCAGCTATGTATCAATAGTAGTTAGGCTATGGCACATTCAAATAGTGTAACACTATGCAGCTGTTAAAAAGAACGGCTATTAAAAATCATCTAAGACACATTTTAAAGTGAACAAAGCAAGATATGGTATGCTACTGTTTACATTTTAATTTTACTTTTTTCAGCTTTGTTGAGGTGTAATTGACAAATAAAATTGTAAGATATTTAAAGTGTACCATGTGATAATTGATATACATATTACATTTTAAAATGATGGAATATATACATATGCTTATTTATGTATAGAATAATCTGGAAGGATATTAGTGAAACTGATAACTGTTGCTTCTGAGAAGAACTGGATATTTGGGATTGGGGCTGGAAGGAAAATGTATTTTCCACGGTATATCCCTGGGGGGTTTCTTTGGTTTTGTTTGTAACTGTTTCATGTATTATCTCTGGCAAAAAAAAAAAAAAAAAAATTAACAAAAAAAAATGCAAAACACAACACAAGACTTCAAAGAAATTCCTGTAGACTCTGTAGAAACAGGAGTCCATTTCCTCTATCTTTAAAAATAAGACATTTTGATGGGAAAGTTTAAAACTCTAGAGCACCCAAGCCAACTCACTGGTCTCCCTGCTTCCAAGCTTGGTCTCCTTCCACCCGGGAAAATCGTCCCCAAAACAAAATTTGATCACATTAAGCCCCAGCTTAAAAGACCTTCAAAGACTTTGTGTCCTCCCTGGGGCCCACCAGGCCCTGCCTGGCCACCCAGCCTCCTCTGGGCCTCACCCCCTCACCCTGGCTGGGCTCCTGCTAGTCATTCCAGGAATTCACCCTCCCAGACCCGTGGTTAACCCTTACCTTCCCTGGCGCTCAACTCTAATGCCACTTCCTAACGGCAGCCTTCCCTAACCTTCTAGACAAAACCCTCTTACACTCCCCTCCTTTTAGTGGTCACTGCAGGTACAATGATATGTTTATTTATGCCATGGTTTGATTAATATCTGCCTCTGTCTCTCAATTTTGAGCTCCCAGAGGGCAGAGACCAGGACTTTTTTTGCTCTTGGTTAGAGTTCAAACATTTCACACTGTGCCTGGCACATAGTAAAAGCCCAATAAATATTTATTGCATGGATGATCTAGAAATTACTTGGCTGTGGTTACAGATCAGGATATGTACCTCCTTATCTTTTATTCCTTTTTTTAAATTGAAGTATAGTTGATTTACAATGTTGTGTTCGTTTCAGTTATACAGCAAAGTGATTCAGTTTTACATATATATATCTTTTCAGATTCTTTTCCATTATAGGTTATTATAAGGTATTGAGTGTAGTTCCCTGTATGGTAGGTCCTTGTTGTTTATCTATTTTATATACAGTAGTGTGTAGCCTCCTTGTCCTTTGTAAATGACACTCAAAGTATCCCTTAGCACACCTGTCACTGACTCTCTACTGAATAAGGGCTTATTCATTCATCTTCAAAAAGCAAATTCAAATTTTGGGATTAACAGATACACACTACTATATATAAAATAGATAGACAACAAGGACCTACTGTATAGCACTGGGAACTATATTCAATAACTTGTAATAACCTACAATGGAAAAGAATCTGAAAAACTTATATACATAACTGAATCACTTTGCTATATACCTGAATCACGGTAAATCAACAATACTTCAATTAAAAAGTAATAAAAATAATAAATAATAAATATAAAATAAAAAATAATAAATAATAAAAAAATTTTTAAAATCGAATTCAGGGCTTCCCTGGTGGCGCAGTGGTTGAGAATCTGCCTGTCAATGCAGGGGACACGGGTTCGAGCCCTGGTCTGGGAAGATCCCACATGCCGTGGAGCAACTGGGCCCGTGAGCCACAACTACTGAGCCTGCGCGTCTGGAGCCCGTGCTCCGCAACAAGAGAGGCCGCGATAGTGAGAGGCCCGCGCACCGCGATGAAGAGTGGCCCCCGCTCGCCGCAACTAGAGAAAGCCCTCACAGAAACGAAGACCCAACACAGTCAAAAATAAATAAATAATTTAAAAAAAAATTCAATGTAAAAAACAAAACAAAACAAAAATCGAATTCACTCCTTCAGTCTTCTCACTTTTGGTAAGGGTTTCCTTCAGCCTGGAGGTCAGGCCCATCCTCCCCTATTCCTCTGAGGGCATATCATTGAGACTTAGCCTGCATGTCCCCCGCACTGTGAGGCACAGTGGATTGTGAATGCCTAGCTTCAACAAAACACTCCCTTATCCCTGGCAAGAGTAGCTCTGGCCCTGAGCCCTGCCCCTCCTCAGGGGGTGGGGTGGGAATCTGTAGGCACAAGAGGAACTGCCCACCCAGAGTCTGTGCCCTCCCTTTCCAGACCATTCTCTGAAACCCCAGAATTCCCTTCCAAAATATCCCTAAGCTCACTTAGAACCTTCGTGGCCTCATCCCTGGGTTCATCTCAGCTGAGGGCAGGCTGCACTGCCTGATGCACCCCTTACAGACCTGAGGCTTATGTCTCAGAGTAGCTGTTTGCAAGAGACAGCTGCATGTGGCGGCTGGGGTGTCCACTCATACGTGCTGGGTCCCTCACTGATGGGATGGGAGGTAGCTGGACAGGGGTTGGATGCCAGGGGGTAGCCCTCCCTGGGCCAACACACCCTGGCACAGACCTCCAAGGGTCCTGGAATTCTAATTTGAACCTGGCTCTTCCAGGTTGTTGTGAAAGTAGATCCGTCAAGGAGGAGAATATAACATATTTCATTTAACACCTTAGATTGATGAGGGATGTATCACTTCTAACTACAGAGACATGTGGTATATGGGCCTCCGATTGAACTCTTGTCCTGGGCACTACAAATGCCCCTGTTTGGTTGTACCATTTCTTAGCTCAGACAAGAAATGTAAGCTCTCTGGGCCTGTTTCCTTACCAGAAAAATGTGTTTAATGGTAACTGCCTTATCAGGGCTGATGAGAAAATGAAATAAAAATTCATGTAAAGGGCTTGGCAGAGTGCCAGGCCCTCAGTAAACATAGCTCTCATCGTTATTTTTTCCTTTTTGTCCTCTGGCTAACATCTCCCGTGATTTTCTATATGACATCCAAACTGGTCTCTTTTGTAAGATTTCCACACTGCTCCTCCCTCCACATAAGGATAACCCGCTATTCTCTCCACCTAGTTAAATCCTACCCTGTCTTCAATTAAGGTAATAGCTGCTGGTGACTGCAGTTTACTAAGTTTCAGGCATCGTTTTAAGAGGTTGACATGCATTATCTCAACTCAGTTCTGACACCAACACAACGAGGTGGGTACTGTTTATCATTCCCCAAATACAAGGACACTGGTATCTGGAGAGTTGAAGCACTGGCATCTGGTAAGTGGCAGGGCCATTGGGAATGTGAACCCGGTCTTACTACAGAGATAGGTCTCCCAAATGCCTAGTCACGATCCTGTTGGCCGCCCCCTCCGTCCTTACAGTGCGCCGGCGAGACCTCTCTCCTTCAAGCCCCCATACTGAAGGCTGTCATACCCCGTCAGGTCTGTCTGCGGACTTTCGGCCTCAAAGGGCGGGCACTTGTCTCACGCCACGTTGCCCACATCAGGGATCCTCCCTCCTTCTCTCCTCATTCTTCCTCCCTTCCTCCCTTTCTCCCTCCCACTAAGTATCTCGTTCCTACTCTGTGCTAGGCTTTGTGTTCGTTCACATGCAAAATGTTACCAATGGAGAGGTCAAGGGAGGATGGAATTATATGTCATTCTTCTCTTTCGTCTTTAACGCCTTTCTGTTTGTCTGATTTTTTTCCAGTGAGCACGCAGGCCAGGTTTCTCGAACCCAGTTCAAATGCTGCTTTGCTAGGTTGGTTTGGTCGGAGGAAAGCCCTGTCCCCTTAACTCCCAGCCCCCACGCCTCCTCCACCAGCCCTCAAATCCAGGCCGCCCATCCCCCCTCCGGAAGGGGGGAGTTGGGAACGAACGCCGAAATCTGAGTGGCTCTTTCAAGCCTCCGTTGCCGTGGAAACCGGCAGCACAGGCCTTGGCGGTCCTTTACACCATCCTGCAGCGACGCAGCCAATGGGCTATGAGCTCCATCCCAGGCGTCCCCGCCCCACAGCTGCCCGGCAGCCCACCAATGGGCAGGTCCCTTGGCTTAGAGTCCTGCCTTCCGCTCAGGGACACCGCCAGTGAGCTTCGGTCTTGCTCTCCCTCCAGCTTCAATGAAGCAGCAAGACTCGATTTTTCAAAAAAAGGAATTATCCAAATTAGAAGGAACTAGCAGTAACGCCTCTGTCAGTTGCAGCCTGAATAATCTTTGGCTGGTATTTTATTTAAGGAGAGCAAAACTGTTCCAATTAGACAACAATATATGTCGTTCTCTACTAAAACAATTTTAGGCAATGAAAATTTAGGCAATGGGGTTGATATCTGCTCTACGTGGATTTCTTTCAATATAGGTATTTTCATTTAATTTAAAATGATCAAGAAGCTGGTCATCTTTCCTTGTTTGTATTTCAAATGCATACAAATGAAAGACGCTGAGTCATTGAGACATTGACCTAAGTAATTGGTAGCTGACTTTTATTGGACAAAACATATTAAAACTGTAGGATAAATGAATATTTCTCTTAATGCATTGAAGAAATTCCATTTTTAAGGCAGACTATGTAATTGCTTTAACACTCTAAAGTCTAAATAAACTAAATATGTTTTTAAAACCCTGTGCCATCTTTTTAAAAATGAACTTTATTTTTTAGAATAGTTTTAGATTTACAGAAAAATTGCAAAGATAATACAAAGTTCCTATATCCCCAACCCATCCTGTTTCCTCTATTATCAACATCTTACATTAATATGGTGCATTAGTTACCATTAATAGTTTATTCTGATTTCCTTAGTTTTTACTTAATGTCCTTTTTCTATCCCAGGATCCCATCCAGGATGCCACATTGCATTTATCTCATGTCTCCTAGATTCTTCTTGGCTGTGGCAGTTTCTCAGACATCAACAGGACTTATCACTGTTGGTGTTGACCTTGATCACCTGGCTGAGGTAGTATCTGTCAGGTTTCTCCTCTGTAAAGTTGCTCTTCTTTTACCCCTTTTCGTGTTCTCCTCTTTGGAAAGAAGTAACTATGCTTAGCCCACACTTAAGGAGTGGGGAGTAATGTTCTACCCCCTTGAGGGTGGAGTATCTATGTAAGTTATTTGGAGTTTTTCTGCACTGAAGATGTGTTTCTTTTCCTCTATTTATTTAGTCATTTATTTACATCAATGGACTCATAGATACTTATTTCATACTTTCAGTTATAATCCAGTACTGCTTAATTTTGTTGCTCAAATTGGTCCAGATTTGGCCTCTGGCAGCTCTTTTAGTTGGCTCCTGTATCCCTTTGACATATTCCCATCTTTGTGTGTCTTTTGTTGTTCTTGAGCACTTTACCTTCTGGCACTATATGTTGCCCCAGACTCATCTTGTATATTCCCTGCCCCCAGTCCTAGAATTAGCTGTTTCTCAAAAGTCCAGATTCCTCCTATTTCAACTAACAGAACAAAGAAATATATGTGTATATGCTAACCTGTGTACATAAACATATCTATGAATATTTCTGTACGTAACCATCTGCATCTATATTAAGCTAAAGGTGAGGTCCTATTTATATTTCCAGCTCTAATCCATTACCACATGAATCATTCTAGCCTCCTCCCCTTGCTCATCTGTAAATTCCCACTCCAACAATGAGAAACCTGGCTCCCACCATTCACCAGTAAAAATGTATAGCAGCATCAGCATTGTTAACCCATACCCCTGTGGGAAACATTATCAACTTTATGTACACTTTCTTTTGCTTTTAGTTTGACAGACCCCGCTCGTTTCTAAAGTTGCTTAAGTCAAGCTCCTTTCCCCCACCCCCTTTAATGAGGCTGTTTCATACATTTGTAATACAGTTTGTTTTGTCACATTCTGCATTCCATTTTGGGATTCTCCCAAGTCATAAATGATTTTTTAATTTTTCATGCATTAAGATTTGCTCTTTCTAACGTATGGGTTTTGACAAATGCATAAGGTCTTATATCCACCATTATAATATACAGAAGAGTTTCACTGCCCTAAAAAGTCCCCTGTGCTTCACCTATTCAACCCTCTCCCCCCCCAAACCCTGACAACCATTAGATGTTTTTGCTATCGCTATAGTTTTGCCTTTTTGTACATTTTCTTTTAAAGAGAATACACACAATAGAGTACTTTTGTTGTTGCTCCTGTTACAACTCATTGACTTTTTTTTTTTTTAATTTATTTTTTTGGGCGGCGCCACGCAGCATGTGGGATCTCTGTTCCCCCACCAGGGATCGAACCAGCGCTCCCTGCAGTGCCAGCGCGGAGTCTTAGCCAGTGGACTGCCAGGGAAGTCCCACAACTCATTGACTCTTTACCATGCTCCATATCCTGAAATATTATGCTCTCCCATTTTGCAGACGAGAAAACTGAGGCAAATGAGTTGTAGTAACTCCCTAAAAACTCGTAACATTGAACAAAGTTTGACTTCAAATACTGGGTGCTTTGATTGTTTAAAGCCCCAGTATTTCCATGCTTGACTTCTGAGTCACCTATGGGAGTCCTCTATATTTATCCAATAAGGTGGGAATGACTTATTTCCCAGTTTCCCCAGGCAGTCCCAGTTTATTTCTGTTGTTCCAGCATAATTATTAATAGTGTCCCCTTTCATGATATAGAATATGGTCACCTCCAAAGGAAAAGTCTAATGAATTTCAGAGTCAGGTTGTGGGAATTGTACTCTAGGAGATGTGGAGATGTACCGATGGGGTGTGATGTGAGTCACCAGATGGAACCCACTGTCCAGATAAAATCAGCTCCTCCATCTAGTCACCGTCCCCTTCCTTCCCCCAATCTGATGATTCCCCAATTCCATCAGCCCTGCTGGTGCTGCTAAAATGCCCCTGATGCTGTCCTCTTCTCCCCATGAACATGCCTCCAGGTCTGGTCTCTCCTTGCTGCCTTGTGCTTCTCTGAGTCTCAAACTACATCTTATGGACTGGCAACCCAGAATTCCGTCAGGATCTTTAAGACTTTGGGATTTCACAGAGAATTTTAAAAAACTCCTCTCACCCCTGAAAAAAACTATTCATTTTAAAATTTGGAGATGGACAAAAATTGCCAACTGTTTATTTTGCCAAGTAAGGATGAGGAAAACCTCCATCTTCTCTATTAGTACTGCCTCTTAGAAATATAATGCAAGCTATAAGTGTTATTTTAAATTTTCCAGAAGCCACATTTTAAAAAGTAAAAAAAAAAAAATTAAGAGAAACGGGTGAAACTAATTTTAACATATTTTATTCAACCCAATATATCCAAAATGTTATAATCTCAAAAATATTAATGCGATATTTTAATTTTTTTTGCTAAGTATTTGAAAACCAGTGAGAATTTTGCACTGTAGCACATTTCAATTTGCAGTAGCCATATTTAAGTGCTCAAGAGCCCCATGTGCAGTTCTATAACATTATTCAGTAAAAGAGCCCTGTAATGTACATACACACACACACGATCATAATCTTTGAATTTTTCAAAGAAGACATTTAGATGAATCAAGAAATGAATTACCTTGTTCTTATTGCTCTCCCTCTTTATTATGAATGTCTTTGAGGACCGTGCTGGTTCAAAGACTGATGTTTTAGAGCTAGACACAGTTGGGGTGGGTGGAGTTGCATGACGGTGTCTGTGACAGCCACACCCACACCCGATTTGGCTCCTTCCTCCCTTCACTGAACAGGTATTGAGAGTCTGTGTTGTGCCAAGATCTGCTAAGTGCTGGGGAGAGTGGAAATCAGGTGGGTCCTTTGATCCCATGGAGCTTCTGCTCTGCTGTGGTGTACCAAGTGGGGCTCTGCAGGCAATGAAAGGGTGTATTGTCTGCAGAGAATTTGAGAACAATAAAACTGATTGAACATCTCTCTGCATTTTATTATTACCATGTGCCCGCAATTCTAAACCATGTCAGTGTTAAGACACTCCTCTCTGAAAATCAAGTTGTTGGTCTACCTTGAGTCCTAATGATATATTTGTAAGCTTCGAATCAGCATATTTTAATCACTTGTACACTAATAAACATAATCGCCTACAAGGAAGATAATTCAGAGCACTCCCAGCTATACATTCAGCCCCTAACACACACCAAGTCAGACACAGCTACACGCGTTAGTTTTGAGAATAAGTTCGTAACAGTCCAGAATTGTTCAAGCTCGCTTCCTGAGTACTTGTGTCTCCAGCCCCTTTGGTACAACATATGGCTGTGTTTAAACAATAGATTCAAAATAAACAATGATAGCATAGTGATTAGGAAGCTGAAGAACCAGAACTTGAGTTGCTTCAATTCTGTCATTCTATGTGACCACTTGAAGCTTTTGTATTTTAAAATTTAAAACAGTGAAACAAAGAGTGAACGGCCAAGCATGGTAACAGCAAATTTTATTATTTAGTAAAATAGTATTATATATAATATTATTATTTAGTAAAATTGTTTTACCGAATTTGAATCATATATATTTTTTAATAGATTTATTTTATTTATTTATTTAATTTATTTATTGGCTGCGTTGGGTCTTCTGTTGCTGTGCCCCGTCTTTCTCTAGTTGCCACGAGCTGGGGGGGGCGGGGATGGGGGCTACTATTCGTTGCGGTGCGCGGGCTTCTCATTGCGGTGGCTTCTCTTGTTGCGGAGCACGGGCTCTAGTCGCGCAGGCTTCAGTAGTTGTGGCACACAGGCTTCAGTAGTTGTGGCTCCCGGGCTCTAGAGTGCAGGCTCAGTAGTTGTGGCACACGGGCTTAGTTGCTCCGCAGCACGTGGGATCCCGGACCAGGGCTCGAACCCGTGTCCCCTGCATTGGCAGGCGGATTCTTAACCACTGTGCCACCAGGGAAGCCCCTGAATCATATATTTAATATTAAAATTGATTCTTATTTTTAAAGTGATTTCTTATTTGTTTTTAAACTGTAATGTAATTAATGGAATGGAATGGAATTATTATTGCAACAGACCACTGTGTGGGTGTGTTTCTTTTATTTTTCAAAGAAATATAGTAATATAATTGAAAAGTATGGATCAAATACTCTTTTCCTTTTTTGTACTGTAATATTTATTTTTACCGACATGATTATGTATACAAAGTTCAATAAAAGAGTATTGTCACCATCTGCATTTCTTTTCTGGCCATTATCATTAGTATTATTCATTGTATTTCATGACTGCTGCTGAAAATAATGTCATTTAAAGGAGCCATCTGTTCTGAGTGTCAAATGAGCTAGGCAGGTCACTGGTGCACTGAAGAAAAGGAACATGGGGTTAGGAGAGCTCTAAGGAGGCAGACAGAGGCAGGAGTGCTGGAAAGGGTGAGGGAATGGACTTCACAACACC
The DNA here is from genome assembly GCF_028564815.1 of Eubalaena glacialis. Classification (NCBI taxonomy): domain Eukaryota; kingdom Metazoa; phylum Chordata; class Mammalia; order Artiodactyla; family Balaenidae; genus Eubalaena; species Eubalaena glacialis. The sequence goes on from NC_083728.1 coordinate 28,373,705, forward strand.
CTGTGTGGGGAGGCTTGGCTTGTTCCACAAACTGAAATGAGACTTGTGTGACTAGAGAGTGGATCAAGACCGAGAAATCGGGAGAGGAGTTCAGATAGGTGAGCAGGGGTCAGACCAAGCTTGGCCTAGTGGGCCAGGTGAAAGACTGGTGTTTATCTTGAGAGTAATGGGGAAACCACTGGTGGGTTTTAACAAGGGAAGATGCACAATCAGATTTTTGACTGAAAGACACCATCACTCTGCCTTCAGGGAGGAGAATGGAATGGAAGGAGATCTGGTGGGTACAGGGACCAGAAAGGAGGCTGGGCAGGTACCCAGATAAGAGATGATGGTGGCCTGGACCAGTGGGGCAGCAGTGGTCAGCATATCTCCAAGAACCTTACCATCTATCTACCACAGTCTGGATTGAACAGCTCAGTGGTCAGCCAAGCCTTGAACTCCTGTGGCCTGCAAGGTTTAGACTCTGGGGCACCCATTTGAAAGGACTCAGGATAGTCTGTGTGCACTGATAAATACCACATCCCAGTGGCAGACCGGAGTTTTGGGTTTTGGGTTCCAAAATTTCACTTCCTTCTCTGGGCTCCTGGAGGAATTTGAGCACACTTATGATAGAGCACTGACTTTCATTTAATAATAATTATTGAGCACCCACTGTGTGCCAGGCACTCTCCTAGGGACAGAGCAGGAAAAAAAAACAGACAAAAATCTCTGCCCTCTTTGAGCTGGCATTCCAGTGGAGGGGAGATGGGCAAAAAACAAGTGAACAAATAAAATAATTCCGGAATGTGGTGAGTGCTATGAAGCAAATAGAAAGGGTGATGAGTTAGAAGAATGCAAGCAAAAATTAAGATGTCTAACAATACCAAACTTTGGACAGGATGTAGATGAAGAGGATCTCTTCTATGTTGCTTGTGGAAAAGTAAATTGGTACAACTTTGAAGTTTCGAATCAGCTTATAAAAGTTAGCACTCACATATCCTCAGATGCAGCCACCACACTTCCCATAAAATACCTGGGAGACCTTCCTGCACTTGAGCACCAGGAACACATTTAGGATTGTTAACAGGAACACTTGTTCATAAGAGCAAAAACCTGGCGATAATACAAATGTCCAGGGACAGGACACTAGATAGAAAAATTGTGGTACATTCCTGCAGTGGAAAATGAATGAACCCCACACAGATGCAATAATTTAGATGAATCTTACCACTATACTATTGAGTGAGAAAGTAAATACCAGAGTATTACATACAGCATGATATCCTTTTTTTTTTTTTTTCCTCTTTATGATACCCTTTTTTTAAAGCTAAAGGCAAGAGAATATATTTTGTTGGGTTTTTTTTTAATGTTTATTTATTCATTTGGCTGCACTGGGTCTTAGTTGCGGGATCTTTGTTGCTGCATGCGGGATCTAGTTCCCTGACCAGGGATCAAACCCAGGCCCCCTGCATTGGGACCACAGAGTCTTAATTACTGGACCACCAGGGAAGTCCCAATGAAAATATTCTAAAATTGATTGTGGTGATGGTTGCACAGCTCCCTTAATATGTCATTGAATTGTATACTTTAAATGAATGAATACTCTGGTATTTCAATAAAGCTGCTAAGCTTTTTTTAAGAGTAAGGGAAGACTCAGGATAGACATTACATCAGGTGAGGGAAAGCAGAGGATGGGATGGGAGAAAAGTTCATAGGAAAAGGTGGGGTATTATCCATGTTCCAGTTCCTGTGTTGGGTTGCTGATTTCACTGGTTTTTACTATATTATATATAAATAAATATATACAAACATGAACTGAACCAATCATGGACAATGATAACAATGTCACAGACCAACAACTCTGTGTACCTGAGATGCAGGGGAATGTGGGTGGGCGACAGCAGAGAGTGGTCAGGGCAGGCGTCTCTGGAGAGTCCATGTGAACTGAGGCTAGAATGAGATGGACCAGCCATGTGGGGATGGGGGTGAAGAGTTTTCCAGGCTGAGGAGACAGCATGTACAAAGGCCCTGAGGTGGGTCCAAGCCTTCTGTGTTTGAGGAATATCCAGGAGGCCAGTACTTCAAACTCTAATAATAGTAATGGCAGCAGCTACAGGGCCACAGTAAGACCTTTGAGAAGCCCTAAGCACTGAAAAGACGGCAGTTCCCCTCCTATGTAATTTAAAATAAAACAAATATTAAGTAGGAAAAGTGTAAAAGTGTTAGAAAATTTTTAAAAAGCTTTTATTTTTCCCAGGATCACTACTTTGATGCCTTTTTTTTATTATGTTGGTGTTTCTAGGTTGGTGGTGCCCTGAGTCTCTGATAACTAATATTTGTTGTGCATTTACTGTGCCTACATCCATTTATCCCATTTAATCTGTAAAATAACCATATGAGGAAAAAACTGCTTTTTCCTATTTTAAGGACACGCAAAGGAGGCACCCGGATATGAATACAGGAATTCTGACTCCACTGAGCAATGAACCGTACAAGCTATCGTTGTTAAGATTCAAACTCGGGGGTCTCCAGATCTCAGCGTCCAATAAGTCGCCGGAGAAACCATTTGGTCGGGAGCAGAGCCTTCTCCTTCCGAGTGCCCTGTGCCTTTAAGAGTCGCCCCCTCCCGCCGGCGAAGATCCAATTTCCCTCCCGGGCACCCAGAGCAAGCACCCCGCCCCCAGCGTCTGCGGAGCAGCACGCAGGTCCTCCCTCCCCCACCCCACACCCTCCGGCTGGGCTCTCCGCGCCCGCCCGCCCACGGGTGGGTGAGGTCTACTGCCTGAGACACGCACCTTCCAATCCGGACACTGCCCACTATGCCCCAGCAGAATGCTACCCTAGAGACCCCCATCCCGACCCCTCCCAGCTCCTGATTCCGTGGAGGGACGCTTCAGCGCCCCCACCCATCGCCCGGGCCCACTGCGCGGTGAAGGTGACCTCCCCCAAGGGGCAGCACACGCCCAGCAATGCCCGAGCGGGCTCACACGTGGTGAGATGGGAGCGCGCAGCCCCTCCCCGCCACGCGCCTCGAGCGTGCGCCTCGGACCCGCCCCTTGGCCTGGCTCCGCCCCCGTGCCCGCGCACGCTTCTCCAGACCCGGGAGGGGCATCGCGCCCTAGTCTGGCACCAGGCTGGTCTAGGTGTGGCGTGGGACCTGGGAATGGGGCACCCACGCATCTTCGAACCTCGCCTGAGACGTGTGAAAAGCGGAGAGTTCGTCCTACTCAGGACCCTCGGCTGGTTAGGCGAGGTGCCCCGGCCCCTTCGTGCGCTGAGGGAAGAGAGAGCTGGGACCGCGAGCCTAGGATTCGAGCCCTAGTCTGCAGATCTTTGGTGTTTCCTACCTGGAAAGTGGGCGTCATGTGCCCTTCTTTCTCAGGACTCTCGTGGTGCCTCAAAAGAGAAGAAAAATATAAAAGGGATTCGGTTCATTGGGCCCATAAACATTTGTTGAGCGCCTATATGGCTGGATACTAGGCAGGGTCTACATCAATGATACGATGAGGTTGTTGTCCCCTTAAGGAGCTTTCCTGAGCCTAGGTCTCCTCACCTTCTGTTCTGGGGCGACTAAAAAGACGCCCCCGAAAGAGGAGGGAGCGGAGGTCCTACCTGGCGGCAGGTGTCACTGAGTAAGCTAAAATTTCAAAGGCAACGCGGGGCGGGGACAGGCTTTCTGGAGCCAGAAGGGAAGCACGCTCGGCGTCCCCCACCCCACTCTCCCGCTAGTCCCCAGCCTAAGAAAAGAAACCGACTTCATCCGACACCCCCAATCCCAGCCACAAGACCGCCCAGCCCCGCAGCACGAGCCCCGCCCCACTTCGGCAGCCAGCGATTGGGAGATGCAAATACCAGGTTCTCTGCCCAGCAACGGGTGACGCGCCGCCCGAGCGCGAGGCGTGGCCCGGCCGCAGCCCAAGCGGGCACCTCGGTGTTTACACGGGGCGGCCCCGCGCGCGCCGCAGCGGCCCGCAGACGGAGAGGGGGAGGGGTGGCGCGCGCGCCGGCGGGGCCGCGCGGGGAGAAAGACACTGGAAGGCGGTGGGGCGGAGAGAGGCGCGCGCGGGCCGCGGCCGAGCAGGAGGCTGCAAGGAGAGCCCGCGGGGGCCCTGGGAGTGCAGTTCCTCAGCCCCCGCAAAACAATGTGTGGCGTGCTGCGGGGCGCAACTTGCCGGAGGCGGCGGGGGCGCGCCGAGCCCGCCTGAGACCGCGCCGCTGACCTTCTCCCCCCGCCGTCCGTTGGGCCCGAGCGCCCAGCTTCTCGCTCCCCAGCTCGCGGGGGCCGGGCCGAGCTGCAGGGCGGGGCCGCCCCTCCGTCGCTGCTGCCTCCTCCCCCACCCCCAGCCGCTGAGGATGCGGACGGCCCCCGGCGGCGTCTAGCGGCCCCGGGCCCAGGCGCGATGGTGCAGCAGCGGGGCGCGAGGGCCAAGCGGGACGGCGGGCCACCGCCCCCGGGGCCCGGGCCGGCCGAGGAGGGGGCGCGTGAGCCCGGCTGGTGCAAGACCCCGAGCGGCCACATTAAGAGACCGATGAACGCGTTCATGGTGTGGTCGCAGCACGAACGGCGGAAGATCATGGACCAGTGGCCCGACATGCACAACGCCGAGATCTCCAAGCGCCTGGGCCGCCGCTGGCAGCTGCTGCAGGATTCGGAGAAGATCCCGTTCGTGCGGGAGGCGGAGCGGCTGCGCCTCAAGCACATGGCGGATTACCCGGACTACAAGTACCGGCCGCGCAAAAAGAGCAAGGGGGCGCCCGCCAAGGCGCGGCCCCGCCCCCCCGGCGGCGGCGGCAGCCGGCTCAAGCCCGGGCCGCAGCTGCCTAGCCGCGGGGGCCGCCGAGCAGCGGGAGGGCCTTTGGGGGGCGGCGCGGCGGCGCCCGAGGACGACGACGAGGACGACGACGAGGAGCTGCTGGAAGTGCGCCTGGTCGAGACCCCCGGGCGGGAGCTGTGGAGGATGGTCCCGGCGGGGCGGGCCGCCCGGGGACAAGCGGAGCGTTCCCAGGGGCCGTCGGGCGAGGGGGCGGCTGTCACCGCCGCCTCCCCGACTCCGTCGGAGGACGAGGAGCCGGAGGAAGAGGAGGAGGAGGCGGCGGCGACGGAGGAAGGCGAAGAGGAGACGGTGGCGTCGGGGGAGGAGCCGCTGGGCTTTCTGTCCAGACTGCCCCCCGGCCCCGCCGGCCTGGACTGCAGCGCCCTGGACCGCGACCCAGACCTGCCGCCCCCTTCGGGCACGTCGCACTTCGAGTTCCCGGACTACTGCACCCCCGAGGTTACCGAGATGATCGCAGGGGACTGGCGCCCGTCTAGCATCGCCGACCTGGTTTTCACCTACTGAGCCCACCGTCAGCGGGGCGCGCACGCCCCCAAACCAGCTGTTTACATACAGGAATCAGGTATTGGGGCCCCTCGGAGGCCGAGGCTGGCACCCCATCTCCCGCACAGCCTCCCCCCTCCTAGACGTGCCCAACCCCCTTCAAATCCAGACATGCCCTTCCCCCGCAGACACACCCCAAGGCAGCCCAACCCCCACCCTTTCTCCGACATCCAAGCCCCTCCCCATCTTACCCCCTCCCGCACAGCCACCAGCAGCCAGCCCCCCCCACTCCGATACACCTCCCGTCCTCTCCAAGAGACCTGTACCCCTCCCCCATTTTGCACACGCCCCTCCTCACGGCCGGAGGACACGCCCCTGCCCTTGCTCCGGACTCCCTCCGCCTTAGCGTGGCCCGCCTCCTGTCTTGTTTGGGGGGGCGCTGCAGCTGGGCGGCCCCGCGCCCTCCTCCCTTGCCCCTCCCTCCCAGGGAGGGGGAGGGGCCCGTTCCTTTTCCCCGGGAACACTGGGATCCGCCCCCTTCTCGCGCATGCTTAATGCTTCTTGGGAGGAGGGAGCTGGTCCCAGTCGAACCTCACGCCCCTGTCAGCCGATCCGGGAAGAAGGGGGGCGGATATAGAGCGATCCTGAGAAACCTTTTGATCCAGGAGCCACGGCTTCCGTTCAACCCGACGGGGCGTCACTGCCTTAAATGGGAGGAGCACTCGGAAGGGGGAGAAAGAGACTAGCCGGCCCGGAAGGGTTGGTGTGGAGCTTGGAACTCCCAAGTGGCATAGCCCCTTTTCCCTTACGGGGTCGCCCAACCCACGTGCACCCACCCCTCACCGACTGCATGACTGCCTCTACAGCTTGTCTTGGTTCCAAGAAGCCAACCTTTCTTTCCCCCGCCTGGGAATTGGGGGCAGGGTCTTTCTCTGGAAATCCTTCGGGAGAGAAAAAGAAAACTCAGAACCAAGACACGTAACAGTTTGTTTGGGGACAGGGTCTTTATGCTCCACCCCCCCCCCAAGTGCCCTTATCACCTCAGGGCACACTCCCAGCCTGGGCTCCTTCCTAAGCCCACCGCCCCTTCCTGTCACCCAGGTCCCTCTGCCTACAGTATTCAGTGGGAGAAACTGAGACACGTTGGTACTAGGGGGTTGAGACTGAGGCATAATAGCAGATGAAGTGGCAAGAAGAGCCCCACTTTTCAGCAGCTGGCTTCAGAGAGACCATCGACTGGGCCAGTGAGACTGAAGGGAGGGTCAGAGCAGTCTTGGGCCGTTTGCGCCTAGCGCTGCTGCATCCAGTTTGGGGTGCCCTCGGAAACCCTGCCCCTGATGCTGTTACCCCTCTTACTCCAGCTCCCCGCTCAAGCCCTGCCCCTCCGGCCTCCCCACGCCCCATTTGCCCTCACTACCTGTATCTCACCGGCGTGTGTTCACCCTCCTGGGTGTGCACACACTCTCATTCACACACACAAATCTCAGGAACAAACGGTCCCAGAGTCCTCCGGGACCCCTGCCCAGGGTCTCTGCAGGTCTCTGCCCCACGCGTTCCCGTCGCTGACAAAGCCACCAGCTGCCTCCTTTAAGCTTGGTGCTCCGGCTCTGGGCCTTTTTGCGCGCGCGCTCTTTCTCTCTTTTTCTCTTTTTCTCTCTCTCTCTTTCTTTTTCTTTTTCTTTTTTTTTTTTTAAAGAAAAACAACAACAAAAAAGACAATGAAAAATCCCAGAAAACGTCATGTGAGTGAAGAGATGTCACTGTCTGTGGTCTTGGAGAACTAGTCTCATAGCTGAGGGGAGGGGGCACTGGCACCCACAGCAGGACTTCTGCCAGGACTGAATAAAGTGTATTTGCCCCATCTCGCCCTGTGCTTCTACATGTCTTTGCCTTTCCTCAACCCTCCCCAAACAGTTTGGCAGATTCAAGTCCATGTGACTTAGCACCATGCAGGAAGAGCTGGGGGTTCCAGGGCAAGGAGGCACCTGGCCCCTCTAGGCCTCTCTGCTCCCTCTATCTCAGGACTCCTGGTCTTCATTAAGGATGGCAGACTCACCCCTGCAGAGGCAAGGCAGGTGACATGAATGAGAGAGTCTGGGTGGACACTGGCTTCATGACCCACTTCAAGGGGAGCAACTGCTCACTTCCTGCCGGTTGTGACCCTGTGGGAATGCAGCCCACTGTGGCCAGGGGGCTAGATTTTTCAAGAGAAGATGGAAATCTGGATGTTTCTGTGAACATCTGAATTTCAAAATGAAAGCTGAGTGAAATATTTTTAAATCCTTGTGGACCAAGTGAAACACGTGTGCAGGCACACCTAGTCCAAGGGGGCCAGTTTGACCCTGCCCTTAAGATTAAGAATCAGGGTTGAGCCACAATACCTGGGCTCAAACCCTGGCACCACCACTGAGCACCTGTGTGACCTTGAGCATGTTAACTTCACCCTGACTCTTCTTTGCATATGTGTAACGCGGGGATGATGATAATACCTGCTTCACAGGGTAAAATGAAGTTCAAGGTGAGAAGCATTTAACATGGTGCTCCATAAATTGTATTATTCCATTGTCCAGAGGAGGAAACTTAGGGTCAAGGTGCAGAAGCAACCTGTAAAGGGGCTTCAAGCAGCCAAGGTCAGTGACAGGGCCCCAAATTTTGGTTTCTGTCTCCTGGTGAAGTGTTAACTTCAGGGTGCTTGCCTCTCCCTCCCTGTTTGAATCTGCAGATGGTGTTAGGCTGGCAGCTCAGGGTGTGGAGTAGTGGGGTTCGTCCCCATGCCTAGCACATAACTGGCCCCCAGTGTAGATGCCTTGAATGACTGAAGAGCAGCAGAAGCCACGGTGATTCCTGTCCATGAGATTCTTACCTGTGTTTTGGGAACTGAGACCAAGACTTTTCAAAACTTTTGTCCCCCTACACCTTTCCGCCTAATTCTTCCTCTACCAGATCCAATGAATTCCTAAGGTTGGACAAAGCCTGTTTCCCCAGTAAGAACCAAGGCCAAGTGTGCAAGTCTCATTCAGAGGGTATTTGGGGACTGGGATACCCATAGATGCTTTAAAAGAGGACTAAAGCAGGTTTGGGAGGGCTGGGCACCTATAGAAAGGGGGCTTGGGGCAGCAGGAATTACAGTGAGCGCTTCCTCTTGGCCTCTGATTGGAAGCAAGATTGACCACAAATCAAAACAAAACCTTTAAGAAAGAAAAGGTGGAAGAGAGCCACTTCACCCAGGGCAGCCTGCATCTGGTGTCCGAATGAGCACAGGTGTAAAAGCCTGCCACTTCAGTTCAAGGTGGGACAGACACAGGGAGTACCTGCCCCCCTCCCATGTCCTCACCCCAGGGCCCCTCCAGGGTGGCTGAGGCTTTGCCTGGCCAGCAGCGCAGTTTGGCTTCCTGAACCCAATTCTGTCTCCTCCCTCTTCTTTTCACAGGTGTTTATGCCTAATAAATATCTTGCACCCCAAACTCAGTCTCAGTGTCTGCTTCTGGACAACCCAGTCTGCAGCGGAGGGTGGAAGGGGCTGGACAAAGGGAAGGGGATCACTGGCCCAGCAATTGCAGCTGGGCATCTCTGATGCCCACTCCCTCAGGAGGAGTCTCGTTTCCACCAACACCATCAGCCCCAACCTCGGGGCTGCACGCTTTCCACCCTTTCCAGTCGGCCTCAATTAGAAACTCCGACCTCAGCCTACAAGTCACTCAGGGCCCTCTGCTGATGTCATTCTCATTCGCAGTCCCTCCCCTGGCCTAAGCTGGAGAGAGAGAGGCTAAAAGTCTGTGTTTGCCCTTCACGATGCCCTGGGAGGGGGCAGGGCAGGGGACGTGTAAAACGCCAGGCCTGAGACGGTGCTAGAGTACTGCAGGCCTTGGGCAAGTGCCTCCCTTCGCGGGCCTTAGTTTCCCCCGGGTGATGTGGGGGAGGAGGAAATACGAATAGAAGAGAGACCATTTATTGTTATTTTGGTTCCTTCCATTTCTGAAGGAAATGGATTCTGACCTGTGAAAGGTGGGGGCGAGACCTGCTTATGTGGACTTTGGGGACTCCTAGTGGCTGAGAGGAGTAGGACGCATTGCCGGCACGCGGTAGAGAGGTTGCACGGTGTGTCCCACTCTAATCCCCCTCCATTCATGCTCTCTGATTCATCTCTGGGTCAGGTTCCTGGCCGGGGCTATTTGAGCTATCTTGGTTCCAGGGCTTTAAAAACGCCTATACGCCTAAACGCCATCTATTCCTATGTAACGAAATGCCACAAAGTTAACCGCTTAAAACAACATGCATTTATTATTTCATAATCTCTGTGGGCCCGGAGTCCGGGCATGCCTCAGCTGGGTTCTCTGCTCAGGATCTCTCAAAGCTGCAGTCACGCTGTTCGCTGGGCTGCATTCCTTTCTGGAGCTCAGTGTCCTCTTCCAGAATCACGGGGTGGCGGGCTGAACTCAGTTCCTTGTGGTTAAAGGACTGAGGCCCCCATTTTCTTCCTGGCTGTCAGCTGGTACCACTCTGGATTCCTAAAAGCCACTCAGTTTTTTTCTTCACAGGCCCTCTCTCAGTGTGGAGGCTTATTTTGTCAAGGAGCAACAGGAGAATCTTTCTGCACCTTCAAGTCCCTTGGCTCAAGGAAGGCTCTCTTTCAAAGGGCTCACCCAGGGAAATGGTCCTTTTGATTCACTAAATATCAACTAATTTAATCACATTTGCCTTGATCACATTTATGAAGTCCCTTCACCTTTGCCAATAATGTAAGCTAATCACAAGAGTGACATCCATCAAGCTCCCGGGTCTTACCCACACCGAGAGGAAGAGGTTATGTTGGGCACGCACACCAGGGGGTGGGAATCTTGGGGGCCATCTTAGAATTCTGCTTATCATAGCTGTAGCTTCTCAAGCTTATAGCTCTATCCCGACACTGCCAGACTCATTATGTCTAGCTGCCTTCTTGTCATCTTCACTGGGATATCTAATCGGCACCTGAAACTTGGCATGTCTAAAAATGAAGTGTGGTTTCCCCAATCCTCCCAAGCCTGCTCCCCCACCCACATCTTCACTTCTTCACATATTACTTTAGCTGGCCTTTTAAGGCCAGCAAACTTGACTCTTCTTTTCCTCATAGCTTCATATCCCTTATAGCCTATTGGTTCTATCTTCAAAATGTGTCCTGTGTCCTATCACCTCTCACCTTTTCCATGGCCACCCTCCTGGTCCTGGCCCCCATCATCTCTTGCCTGGTATCCTTTACCAGCCACCTCACTGAATTCCTTGCTTTCTCCTTTGCCCCATTCAGTCTTGTTACCCACAGAGCAGCCAGAGGAATCTGTTTAAGCTATAAATCAGACCATATACCGTCTCTGCTCGAAACTCTCCAATGGCCCCCGTCTCATTCAGACTAAAAGCAAAAGTCCTCAACAAGGCCTGTGAAACCCTGTGTGATCTGGCGTGTGGCCCACCCTGGGACTCATCCTTGCTACTTTTTCCTTCTCTCACCATGCTTCAGCCACCCTGGCTTCCTTGCTGTTCCTCAAAGCTGCCAAGCACACACCCACTGCAGGCCCTTTGCACATGCTGTTCATTCCGCTTGAGATGCTCTTCTCCCAGGCTTACTCTCTCACTTCCTTCAGGTCTCAGCTCCAATGTCACTAACTCAAAAAGGTCTTCCCTGACAGTTCATATAAAGTATCACCTCCCCTTACGCTATCCCCTTACTTTGCTTTATTTTTCATAATAGCATTTATCACTATCTGGCATTTATCATATAAAGTTTTATTTTGTATGTATCTCTCCAATTACTATGTAAGCTTCATGAGGAAGGAATGGCCTCTGCACTGGGCTCCATGCCTTAGCTCATTCAATCACTCATTTGCTCATGCATGCAACAAACATTTATTAAGGGCCTGCTTTTCCACGCTCTGTGCTAGGTGCTGGGTGTACAAAGGTGAAAAAAACAGACACGGTCCATCCTCACTGAACCCTCAGGTCTGGGGAGCAGAAAGACCCATAAACACAGGGGTGGAAATGCATTGATGGAGATGGACAGTGGGGCTGGGGGGACACAGAGGAGGCCCTTAATCCAGACATGGAGCAGGGTGTGGTCAGGTCACCTACTGGAGGAGGCGATGTTTAAGCTGTGACTGAGACCTCAGTGCGTTGTTGTGGTTTTAGGACACGGCTACAAGTTCTTTGACATTCCTCCCATAAATTTCCTTCCTCTTGAATCTGGGCTGGTCTTCGTGATCTACTTGTAACTACTAGAATGCAGGAGTGAGGCTGTAGGTTTCCAAGACTAGTCACTCTGAACCACCGTAAGAAGTCCAACAACCCTAAGACTGTCACATGATCAAGAAACCCCAAAACACGTGGAGGGACCACATGCAAGTGCTCCAGGTAATACAGGCACTGCCAAGGCTCCAGACACACGAGTGAAGAAGCCTTCAGATGATTCCATCCCCTAGGCACTCAAGTCTTCCCAGGTGAGGCTCAGCCACCATGGAACGGAGACAAACTGCCCGCTCTTGCGCTGTCTGAATTCCTGACCCACATGAGCAAAATGAAATGGCAGTTATTTGCACTATTCAGTTTTGGGGACAGTTTGTTATGCAGCAATTAAAACTAGAATAGTAGGATGAGGTAGATATGGGGGAAAGATAAAGCTTTCCAGACACCAGTGAGAGCAAGTGGGAAGACTCGGCAAGAGAGGCTGACATGGAAGGAAGTCGGTTGTGGCTGGAGGGGTTGGTGGGGAGAGAGGAGATAGACTGGCAAGAGCATGAAGGGCCTTGAAGGCATTTAGACTTTATCCTGGGTCTCCAGACTGCAGCTCAAGGGATCTTCTGAACACATAAATCTGACCACTGCTGAAAACTTTTCAGTGGTTCCCTATCACCTTCAGGATAAAGTCTAAAGTTCTTGGCCTGGCATTCAAGGCTCTTTGCAGTTGACTTCTTTACTGTCTTATAGACTCTTCTTCAGCTATCAGCTCTACCCAGTGAAAATGCCCTATCATGCCATTTGTCTTTGCTCTTCTTGAGAAATTGGAGGGACTTTGGGCTAATCACTTTGCCTTTTGAGGTCTCAGTTTCCCCATCTGTACAGTTAGGTGGTTGGACTAGAAGTGTTTAAGAGCATATCCAGCCTGGCTTTCCAGAAGCCTATGGAACCTGCCTGTCTAGCTTCTTCCAGGTTGCCTAGCAATGAACGCCAACACTCTCCCCCTTCCTCAGAGGTTTCTTAGCAACCCAATTTCTCACCCTCAATTGTTTTCAGGGTTTCCTATTAACTAAATGAATGTCAAGTTCTGCTTTTTCTCCTCCAAAATAATCTGAGACCAAGGAATCTCTTTGGAGACCTGGATGCAAACCCAGAATGGAAAGAAGCCTGGGTTTGAGTCAGTGGATGATTTGCTGTAAGACTTAAAGAAGTTACCTGACATCTCTGGCTTTTATTTCAGATTATGAATACCTATCAGGCACTTTCCCTATTCTCTTGTGTGTGTTTGAGTCAACTACTAAATTTATTCACTCTTTCAACAAATCTTTACTGAGTGCCTACTCTGTGCCAGGCACAGAGAAGAACTAAGAACTGTCCTAAGAACTGGGAATTCATCAATGAGCAAAACAGACATAATCCCTGCCTTCATGGAGCTTACACTCCAGTGGATGGAAACACACAATCAATAAACTGATAAATCTATACAATAATGTCATGTAATGAAGGCGGTAAAGTATGAGGAGAGGCTACTATTTCAGACGAGGTGGTTGCATCAGTCAAGAGAGGCTAGGAAAGCCAGGAGAGGAAGGGCAGAAAAACCTTGGCTTCTCCCCTTCTCCCACCCACCTCTGCCTCCCATTGGCTGAGCTCAGCTGGAGGCCAGCTGGCAAGAGAGGCTGCGAAATACAGCCTCCAGGGGTCAGCTCTCCAGAGCAGGGAAAGAACAAGGAATTGACTGGAAGGCAACAAGGTCCAGAGCTGCCTTGTGACCCTTGGGATGTCCACAGGTTTTTTCAGTTCACTTCCTGCCTATAAGCTGTTGGGGACCCTAGGATCTTTTTTTTTTTTTTTTTTGAACATTTTGATACTTTAACAAAAATTGTGGTAAGATATACATAACATAAAATTTACCATCTTAATCATTTTTTAGGTGTACTGCTCAGTGGCATTAAGTAGCCACATTGTTGGGTAACCACCACCACTGTCAAAACTAGAACTCTCTACTCAGAAATCCGATAACTGCCCATTTACCCCTCTCTCCAGCCCCTGGCAACCACCATTCTCCTTTCCGAATCTATGAATTTGACTACTCTATGTACCTCATATAAGTGGAATCATACAGTATTTGTCTTTTTGTGACTGGTTTACTTCACTTAACAAAATGTCCTCAAAGTTCATCCATGTTGTAGCATGTGTCAGAACTTTCTTCTTTTTTAAGACTGAATAATATTCCATTGTATGCATATACCACATTTTGTTTATCCATTCATTCGTGGACAGGCACTTGGGTTGCTTCCTCCTTTTGGCTATTGTGAACAACATTGCTATGAATGGGTGTGCAAATACCCCTTCAAGACACCCTGCTTTCAGTTCTTTTAGGCATATATCCAGAAGTGGAGTTGCTAGATCATAGGGTAATTCTATTTTTAATTTTCAAATTATTGCCATACTGTTTTCCATAGCAACTACACCATTTTACATTCTCAGCAACATTGCATAAGGGTTCCAGTTCCTCCACATCCTCGCCAACCCTTGTCATTTTCTGTTTTTGCTTTTGTTTTTTTGATAGTAGCCATGTTAATGGGTGTAGGTTCCTAGGATTATTTTGAGATTTGAACAGTCATGGGCTTTTTATCCCAGGCTTGTGATTTTTTTTAGGCAGACAGTTAACTCAAAAACTTAGGCTTCAGGACTTCCCTGGTGGTCCAGTGGTGAAGAATCTGCCTTACAATGCAGGGGATGCGGGTTCGATCCCTGGTCAGGGCACTAAGATTCCACATGCCGCGGGGCAGCTAAGCCCATGAGCCACAACTACAGAGCCCATGGACCCTGGAGCCTGCACGCCACAACTAGAGAGCAGCCCGCACACTGCAACGAAAGATTCCCGCATGCCTCAATGAAGATGCCGTATGCCATAACTAAAAACCTGACACAGCCAAAAATAAATAAAAATAGATAAATAATAAATAAATCTTAAAAAAAAAACCACTTAGGCTTCTTATCCATTTGACTATAGCCAGTTTCATGTACAAAACCATACCCACAATATATTTCAACACATAGTCCTTAGGTTTGCTTTGTTTCTCTGCTTTCTTACCCCAAGGAGCTCTTTTTTTTTTGGAGGGGGGCTTGTGTGGGGTTTTTTAAAAATATTTATTTATTTATTTGTTTATTTTGGCTGCGCCGGGTCTTAGTTGCAGCACGTGGGATCTTTTAGTCGCAGCATGCAGGATCTTTAGTTGTGGAATGCAGACTCTTAGTTGTGGCATGCATGTGGGATTTAGTTTCCAGACCAGGGATTGAACACAGGCCCTCTGTATTGGGAGCGCGGAGCCTTACCCACTGGCCCACCGGGGAAGTCTGTATGTGTTTGGTTTTTTTAAATTTAATTTTTATTTTTTATTGGAGTAACAGTGATATACAATGTTTGTGTGTATCTTTTTTATTGGAGTAGCAGTGATATACAATGTTTGTGAGAATCTTTTTCACTTATACATATACATATATATATATTCATCTTAGGATTCTTTTCTTAGGTTATTACATGCTGTTGAGTAGACCTCCCTTATTATACAGTAGTTCCTTGTTGATTACTTATTTTACTTTATTTTATTTATTTTTATTGGAGTATAGTTGCTTTACAATATTGTGTTAGTTTATACTGTACAACAAAGTGAATCGGCTATATGTGTACATATATCCTCTCTTTTTTGGATTTCCTGCTCATTTAGGTCACCACAGAACACTGAGTAGAGTTCCCTGTGCTATACAGTAGGTTCTCATTAGTTATCTATTTCATACATAGTGTCAATCCCAATCTCCCAATTCATCCCACCCCACCCCTTACCCCCTTGGTATCCATACGTTTGTTCTCTACGTCTGTGTCTCTATTTCCAAAGAGCTCTCTTGATTTAATGGCAGCTATCAGGAATAATTAGGTGGTAAAGCCACACCCTTTATATGATCTTGGCCCTCAACCATGTTGTCCATCGGAGAAGTTTTACAGAGTATTTTCATCCAAACCCTTTTCAAATTCAATCTCTTACTCTAATTAACTTTAGCCCAAGATACTTTAATCAACAGAGAAGTTTTTTTAAATGGGTGTGAAGGCCCTTAACTTAATCTATGCCCTGAAACATTTTAATGAATTAATAGATTCTACTGTGCTCAACACCTCTTTAAAGCTCATTTCTTTCCATTTGGGGTCTAGAAGCATTAGAATTTTCCAACTCTGCAAGAATCTAAATTTCTGAACTCTATTTCCTTTTATTTCTGTTTGCAAATCAGCCCATTCTCTTCTTTTTTTTGTTTCTTAATAGATGGCACTGTCTTTCTTTTATATAAATTTATTTATTTATTCATTTATTTAATTTTTGGCTGCATTGGGTCTTCACTGCTGCATGCGGGTTTCCTCTAGTTGCTGAGAGCGGAGGCTACTCTTTGTTGTGGAATGAGGGCTTCTCATTGTGGTGGCTTCTCTTGTTGCAGAGCACAGGCTCTAGGCAAGTGGGCTTCAGTAGCTGTGGCATGCGGGCTCAGCAGTTGTGGCACATGGGCTCAGTAGTTGCGGCTCATGGGCTCTAGAGTGCAGGCTCAGTAGTTGTGGTGTATGGGTTTAGTTGCTCCGCGGCATGTGGGATCTTCCTGGACCAGGGCTCGAACCCGTGTCCCCTGCATTGGCAGGCAGATTCTTAACCACTGCGCCACCAGGGAAGCCCAGCCCGTTCTCTTCTGAGCTCATCTCACTCTTGAATATTCAAATAAATGCAGCCAAAGGCACCCCTGTAGTCAGCTTCCCAAGTCACTGCAGTAAAAGTGTTACTAAATGTTTTGGTTCTGTAGAACAAGGATTGCCAGCTCCCCTGCCTGTGGCCCCAACCACTAAGGCAGTGACACACAGTTTGGTTTTGGTAAGTACCCTACTTCTGGTACCAATTTCTTAATCAGTCAGAATAGGCTGGATCATGACATAGTAACAAATTAACTCTGAAATATCAGCAGGTTGACATAGTAAAGGCTTATTTTTTACTTAAACATATTCTGATATTGTGACTCTCCAAAGCAGCTTTCTCCACTCAGAGACTCAGCAATTCCTATCTTCTGATGCTACCATGTCAACATGTAGCTTCCACAATCGTCACGGCAGGAGGAAAGATAACTGGAGGGTCATGCACCAGCTCTTAAATGCTCTAGCAGTTCTGAAACACAGCCCCCACGTTATTTAACATCTCTCCTACTGAGAGTAGGGAGTATGTCTCCTCTTCTTAAATCTGGCCTCTGTGACTGACAGAATAGAGTAGAAGTGACACTGAGCCACCTTCTAGACTCTAGCCTTGAGAAACGTGCAGCTTTCACCTCTTCTTTCCTGGAATACTCATTCTTGGGATCCAGCCACCAGGCTGCAAAGAAGCTTGAGAAACTGTGGAAAGTCCTACAAGGAGAAGAACTGAGGCCCCCGGTCCTCAGACACAGGTGAGCTCCCACCTGACAGCCATTACCAGCTTGCCAGCAATGTCAGTAAGCCATCTTGGGAGTGGCTCTTTCCAGCCCCCAGTCAAGCCACCCCAGCCGATGCTAAGTGGTGCAGACTTCCCACTGAGGCCTGCCAGTTGCAGATTTGTGAGCAAAATAATGATCATTGTTTTTTTGTTTGTTTGTTTGTTTTTAATAGTGTCTATTTTTATTTATTTTTATTTTTGGTTGCGTTGAGTCTTCGTTTCTGTGCGAGGGCTTTCTCTAGTTGCAGCAAGTGGGGGCCACTCTTCATAGTGGTGCGCGGGCCTCTCGCTATCGCGGCCTCTCCCGTTGCGGAGCACAGGCTCCAGATGCGCAGGCTCAGCAATTGTGGCTCACGGGCCTAGTTGCTCCGCGGCATGTGGGATCTTCCCAGACCAGGGCTTGAACCCGTGTCCCCTGCATTGGCAGGCAGATTCTCAACCACTGCGCCACCAGGGAAGCCCCCATTGTTGTTTTAAGTCACTAAGTTTTGGGTTGGTTTGTTATATAATAACAACCAGAACAAATGCTTTGGCCCAGAAGTGACATGCATCACTCTGCTCATAGCTCATTGGCCAGAACAAATCCCATGGCTTTGTCTAACCTCAAGTGTGAAGCACATAGAAATTTGGTGAGCAGTGTATGTCTCTATCACAGTGATGCAATAAAACCTCTTTGATAAGGTGACATATGGGCAGAGATATGAATAAAGCCAGAAACTAGCTATACAGATATCTAGAGAAAAGAAAGAGAGGCAGAGAAGCAAACAGGTGCAAAGGCTCCGAAGCCTTGAGGTAGGAGTTTGTCCACTGTGCTGGGTTCATTCAAGGAAAAGCAAGGAGGCCAGTGTGGCTGGAGTCCAGCGAGTGAGGGAATGGAAGAGATGAGATCAAGGAGGGAAGTAGGGTTGTGGGGGAAGGGCAATTAGAGGCCACAGTAAGGACTGGTTTAGCATATCTATTGCTGCATAGCACAATCTCACAACTTACAACTTATAGCAACACCATTTTATTATCTTGCAAGATTCTGTGGGTTTATGGGATTCAGTGGGATGGGTCTTCTGCTCATGTGATGTCACCTGGGGGCTCAAGTGGGCTGGAACATCCAAGATGACTCACTCACATGATGCTGTCCAATACAGTAGCTGGTGCTAGCTGTGAGCTGCAAGTTTGGCTGGGGCTGTCGACTGGAGCATCTACATGTGGCCTCTCCATGTGTCTTGCGCTTCTTCTGCATGGGGACTGGGGTCCAAGAGGGAGAATTCCACAAGTGAGTGTTCCACAATGGGGGGAAATCTGGTCCTCTTGAAAGCCAGGTCCAGAGCTGGCACAGTATTACTTTCACCCCATTCTATTGGTTAAAGCAGTTGCCGGGTCAGCTCAGATGAGGAGGAGCAGAGTGACAAAGAGTTTGTGGTCATCTTTAATCCACCAGTCTTTCCCTTTTACCTTGAGTAAGATGAGATGCCATGGAGGGTTTTGAGCAGAGGAATGAGAAAATCTGGCTCACGGTTTAAAGGATCATTGTGGCTGCAATGTAGAGAAGAGACCACTAGGGGCAGGGCAAAAGCACTGGGGGGATGGGGATGGATGTGGGGGGTCTGAGATGGCAGTAGTCATGCCAAAGTAGGGCCCTGGCAGCAAGATTTGTACCACTGACACTTGGTTGACCAATATGGTGGCCACTAGCCACATGTGGCTATTTAAAATTAAATTTAGAGTAATTAAAATTATATAAAATTTAGAATTTGGTTCCTTAGTTGCAATAGCCACATTTCTTTCTTTTTCTTTTTCTTTTTTTTTTTTTTTTGGCCACGCTGTGTGGCATGAGGGATCCTAGTTCCCCGACCAGGGATTGAACCCGTGCCCCCTACATTGGGAGCACAGAGTCTTAACCACTGGACCCCCAGGGAAGTCCCTCTAGCCACATTTCAAATGCTTAATAGCTAAAGGTGGCCAGTGGCTCCAGTATAGGCAACACAGATATAGAACACTTCCATCTTTGCAGAAACTTCTATTGGATGGTACTGGCTTAGACCTTCTCATCTCTTACGAGTTTCCACATCTAAAATCTTTAACTACAGGATCCCACATTCTGACCTCAGACTCCCTTCCTTCCCATCCACTTAGTTTTGGACTGCATTGAGCTCTTCAGTCTGGATTCCCTGAGTCTTCTCCAGATTCATCTGCTCCCCTCCTGGGCTGCCTTGGCATCCTTCCCCAACAAGCCAGGATCCATCGTGAGGTCTATTATGGGATCTGCTCTCTCCCTTGCTCTCTGCATCACCCATCACCCTCTCCTCTGCCTCACCTGGAGCTGGGGTACCAGAAGCCTTCTTCTTCTCTCCCAGGTCTCCTGACACTGCCAAAAAAAGTCACAACTATGCAGACCCCTGTCTCCACAGCTCATGGCCTCAGAGCCATCAGAGCAAATTCAGATTCTGTCACATTGTGGCAGGCCTTGGGCAAGTGACTTACCTTCCCAAACCCAGGGTTTATCATCTGTAAAATGGGGATTATCAGAGCTCCTATCTCATAAGATTATTGAGAAGTAAAATTATCCTGGCACATAATAAATTCTCAATAAGTGATATCCATCACCATCATCATCATCATTATTACTGAGTGTTCCAAATCTTTACCACTCTTCAAAAAATTACGGTAAAATATATGTAACATGAAATTTATCATTAGCAACATTTGGTACATTCATAATGTTGTGCAACCATCACCGCTATCTAGTTCTGGAATACCTTCATCATCCCAAAAGGAAACCCATTGAGCAGTCACTCCCCATTCCTCCCTTAACCCAGCCCCAGGAACCACTAATCTGCTTTCTGTCTTTATGGATTTTCTGAGTCTGGATATTTCATATATACGGAATCATAGAACATGTGGCCTTTTTGTCTGCTTCACCACCCTTCGAAAGGGTGTTGAGCTAAAACCTTTCTATTTTGGCGGTCAAATGCTCTACCCTGGAGCTATACCCTCCCTAAACCTTCCTCTCTCTTAATTGATAATGCCTCTTGTTTTCCTCAAAACATTCAATTTAACACATTTCCTGTCACTCAACTTCCTACCCTCCTCACCCATAAACAATAAAAATAGTAGTAACAATAATAGTAGTAACAATGACAATAGTGTATTGAGTTCTTATTCTGTTCCGGGTGCTTTGCTAAGTGTTTTATATACACATCTCATTTCACTCTTATAACCCCTTTGAGACGCAATTGCTGATATTATCTCTATTTTACAGTTAGGGAAACTGAGGCTCAGAGCATTGAGATCATGTAAGCAGAGAGTGGCAGAACCAGGGATTCAGATCTGGATCTAACTCCAGAGTTCAACTCACAAACACCAACCTGCATCTCTTCTCAGTGGCCCTCCTCCTCTCCTTCCCCGGGTCTCAGAGGGTACTGGATCCTTCCTACGCTGCTGGCTCAATGCCAGACCATCCACCTATACGTTTGACCTCATCCCTTCCCATCACCTCCCCAACCTCAGCCATCCCGTCTCTCATATCATCGGAGCTGAAGCTGATTCTAACAGATGTGGAGTAGAATCATCTGGTTGTTTCTTTGTTCACTTGTCTGATGCTTGAACTGGGATGGCTCAAAGGCCAGGCTCAGTTGGGATGGTGGTGACTTCTGTGGGTTCTCCACGTTATTTTGGCTTCCTCTTAGCATGGCAGCCTCGAGGCAGGCAGACTTCTTGCATTAGCACCTCAGGTCTCCAAGAGCTAGAGTTCCAGGGGGAGTGCCTGTCCTTTCATGTCCTGGCCTCAGAAGTCAGAGCATCACTTCCACCATACTCTATTGGTTGAAGCAGTCATCAGCTCACCCGAGATACAAAAAGAGGGTACCTAGATCCCACCTTGCTGCAGGAGAAGTGCTAAGGAATTTGCAGCCATGTTTTAAAACTGCTGCAGTTTGTTTCCAATCTCTTGCTATTCCTGCACTTCATTTTACACCCCCACACACACACCAACAACTCTTGAATCCATTCATTTCTGTGCAAGCCCACTAGGCCAAGACATCGTCATCTCTGACATGGAGCCTCCTAACAGATTTCTTTCCTACCTCGCTTGAGCTTTCTATCCTGTTCTTCCCAGGGATCGACAGCCAGAGGGATCTTTTCAGAGTGCAGATCAGATCACACCCCTCCCCTCTTTACAACGCTTCCATGGCTCCCTACTACTCTTGGGTTGAAGTCCAGACTCCTTATCTTGGCTTGTGAGGCCCTGAAGGATCTCACGTCTGCCTGCCTCTCCAGGTTCATCTCCTGTCACATGGGAGGGCTTCAGTCTTGAGCTCTAGGAATTCCTCTCCCTCTCTCTCTCTCTCTCTCTCTCTCACACACACACACACACACACACAGAGTTAAATGGGTGTAGTACATATATAGCACTTAGAGAAGTACTTTGCTTACACTCAGCATCATATATTTGCTATTTTTATTAGTCTGTGTTCAGTAGGTGTTTACTGAGCTGCCTGCTCAATGCCAAGTGCCCTGTGAAGCTCGGGGATACAACAGTGAAGGAACAGGATGTGTCTCCACCTTGCAGAGTTTATGCATCCCTGTGTCCCCGGCCCACAGCCCGAGGAGAGACGGAACGGACACTCAGGGCACAAAAGCACGTGTGCACAATGGTGCCTGAAGAAGCTTGGAGAGGTGTGGTGACTTTGCCAAGCCCATAGAGTGAATGTGGGACAAAGCCAAGGCTGTGGGTGGACACACGACAAGGAATGAAGTAGACTCAGCTGCCTGGCAAGGGCTGGCTCTCCAGGGAGATGGGCCAGAGGACACGCTGTCCAGGACGGAGCTAGGGGTAGGTTGGGAGAGAGAACAAGGGAGGATCCTTCCAGAAGGGAAAGGACTTGTCTCTCCCAACAGCTTCTCTCCAACCCCAGCTCCCTTCTCAAGATAAGGGGCGCTGATCCTCAGCAAGGGGTAGGGGCTCAAAGAGGGAGAGAATGGAGAGAGGATGGGGGACTCAGGGAGAGGGTGAGGACTGCAGTCAGATAAGGGGCTCCTGATGCAAGCAGGAGGGGACTTCCTGGTAGGGACCCGGCAGGAGGGAGGTGGGGCTCAACGAGAGAGCCAGGAGTCTGTGAAGAGGATGGGGGCGCAGCCAGTAGATGAGCGTTTGTACACTGGGGTGAGGGCTCCATGAGGGGGATGGAGGCCCAGAGAGGAACGGAGGATACAGTGTGGAAATGAAGGCTCAGTGAAGTCAAGGGTCTTCAGTCAGAGGGTTGGGAGATTGAGGGGGTGATGGGACAGTCAGACGAGGAGTTTGAGGGACTGCATGAGTGGGTGGGGTTGAGGGATATGATGGGGTCCCCGCTAGGGGCCTGGGGTCTCAGAGAGAGAAGGGAATTCTTGGAAGGGGACCGGGGCTCGCAATCCTGCAGGGGTCCGAAATCTGCAGAGCCAGCCCTCAGGGCGGGCCGGCGCCCCCCCACCTCCGTGTCACCCCCGCCCCCCAACTGCGGCGCAGGCGCCAACACAACCTGCTTCTGCTCTGCTTGCGTTCCCGCTCCCGCTCGGCGGAGACTGCGGACGGAGAGGTGAGCTCAGCCTTGCCCCACGCTCGGCCCGACCCCCACCCCGCCTCCTCCCAGGATCTGGAGAGCCCCCACCCCTGCCGCGTCCCCAGCCCGGCCGTGCCCCGCTTCGGGCAGGACGGCGGCGCCCCAGCCCTGGTGTGCCTCGGGCTTTGCGAGGTAGGGTCTCAGGGAAGTAGCAGGGGCAGAGGTCTCGCCAGCCCAACGCCCGGAGACACTTCAGGGTTGGTAGGCTGGGCGGAGGCCTCAGAGGACAAGACCCCACCCACCTCTCTGCAGGAAACCCATTCCCGCCCCTCTTTGCCTCAGTTTCCCTCTAGGGGAAAGGATGCACTTAATCTCGACCGGGGAACTGGTGGTCGGCTCAGAAACAGTGTGCGGTGGGGGCGGGGGAAGCTGGCCTGATTTCTCTGGCCTCATCCCCAAAGACAGCGTCCCTTCAGGCCTGAGCTACACTGGACGCCGGAGTGCGCGGGTCTGGGGGTCTGGGAAGGAGAGCGGAGCGAGGCCCCATAAAGACGAGAGATTCCACCCATCTTCGGGCCCTCGCGCCTGTCACCGCTCGCCTCCTCGCCGCAGCCTCCACCCCTCGGACCCAGTAGCTCCCTCCTCTTCCCTCTCCCTTCTCACGGAGCCCCTCCCGCATCCCGCCTAAGGACAGCTCCCAATCAGCTCCTTGGCAACCCTGGTCCGGGGCTCTCAGCATCCTCTCCCACCCTCCCCCAGACCGCCGGTCCGCCTCCCGGCAACCCTAAAAGGAAGGGGTGGGGCCCGGTCGAGGGGGAGGCAGCGTCAAGGTCACCTTCCTGCTCCGATGCCAGCAGGATCGGGTGATGTATATTTGGAGGAGAGGGACAGTGAGCTGCAGAGGAGGAGGAGCTAATCCAGGCCTATAATCCCTGAGCTCCCTCCCCGCCCCGTCCCCTAGGATCTTCGGTTAATGGTCGTTGCACTGATGCCCACCGCCCCGCCGGCCGGGGTGAGGAAGCTGAAATCTCCCGGGGCGGTGCCCGCTCTGGCCACACCCTCTGCAGAGCCCCACCCCTCCCCCTCCCCCATTCCCTCGAGCGCCGGCTCTTTCCCCCACCTCTCGCCCTCTTCTTTCTCTGTCTTTCGCTTTTGATCTCTGCCTTTCCCCATTGTACGTCAGTGGGGGTGGGGGGGTATTGTCTCTTACCCCTTTTCCCTTTTTCCCCCTGAGTTTCGGGTGAGGGCTGCGGAGAGCTGTGATTTATAGACAGGCTTTAGCGCAGCACTTCTGCGTGCTGGTGTGGATCCATAGAATCACTTCCAACACACACTGTGGCTCTGTGTGTGTGTGTGTGTGTGTGTGTGGTTTGTCTGAGTGTCTGTCTCTTTGTGCTGTGTGTCTAGCTCTGTGTGTCTCTATGTGGTATATGTGTGCCTGTCTGTATATGTCTGTGGTGTTTGTGTGTCTGTGTTGGTGTGTGTGTATGTGCATCTATCTGTGTATGTCTCTGGTGTGTGTGTGTGTTTCTCTGTGCTGTGTGTTTGTGTGCTGGTGAGTCTCTCTACACAGGGATTTGAGGATCACATCTGGAAATGAGAGGGGACTAGAAATTTGTCTTATCCTTCAGTGTAAGCACATTGCTTCATTTTGTTTGAAGCTGCTCAGAGGGAGTGAGGGCCATCATGGGATTGGGGGGAGCCCAGTCCTTCCCCAGCAGCCCCCACCCCCTTTGCTTTTAGTCCTAAGGATGTTTGGATACACAAGTACCTTCCATTCCCTAGGCCTCAGTGTCTCCATTTGTGAAAAGAAAGGTCCTTAGATAGGTTTCTTTAGAAATCTAATGTTGAGCCTAAGAACACCTAAGCCTGAGGACCCCTGACTTTCACCTTCTGTGGAGTCAAGATTCCTTGGGACTTGGAGATTGTTGCCTTCTGAGGGGCAGCCCAGGGGAGGGATCTTTTAGAACCTTGCAGCTTGGGGAGCTCCACCCGATTGGACGAGTGTCAACAGTGACACTTTCAGCCTAGAATACCTTGAAAGGCAGGGAAATGAAGGGGAAGAGATTCAGAGAGGAGATGGGGATAAGAAGCTCTCACTCTAGACATGGGGCTCGAGAAGTTCAGGGTAAAATAATAATGAAGATATTACAGTAATAATAGTCACAGAAGCTATCATTTCTTGGCACTGGACACAATAACTGTATAAAGCAGGTATGATTATCAGCTGTGTTTTACAGATGAGGAAACTGAGGCTTAGAGAGGTGAAAACACTTGTCTGACATCACACAGACAGGAAGTGGTGATCCTGGATTCCAATCCAGGCAGCCAGGCTCCAGAACCCACAGTTCCAGCCACTGGGTGGCCTCCACAGTAAACATGCAAATTTATTGCCACCAACAAATTGCCAGGCTGTGGGCTAAGCACTCAGTGCCTTGGCTCATTCTCACTATACTCAGACAGGCCAGGCTTCCAGAAGGACAGGCTCTGCTATGAGTGTGAGCTCTCTAAAATGGGTGGAGAGGTGAAAGTAGCACAAAGATTCAAGGGGCCTTGGAGAGTCACCATGGGCAACCCTCACTGCCCCCTCCCTCTGTCCACTGCACCTGGCCTACCCCACAGGGACCCAGGATGCCAAGCTGCGAGCGTCCCTGTGGCTGCAGCCGAGGCCCCAACGTGGAAGATGGCAAGTGGTATGGGGTCCGCTCCTATCTGCACCTCTTCTACGAGGACTGTGCAGGTACCCCCCTCAGCGATGACCCTGAGGGGCCTCCTGTACTGTGCCCTCACCGACCTTGGCCCTCACTGTGCTGGAAGGTAAGGTGGGAGGAGGAGCAATTCCTGTGATTTCCTGTGGTTTCAGGGAGGAGGTGGGATCAGTGGATAGAAAGAAAAGGGGCTGCGTAGCAATTAGGAGTCTTGCATGTTCAAGCAAGAGGAAACCCAACTCAAATGAGTTTCAACAATAAAGGGAAAATATTGCTCATTTTATAGAAGAGACCAGAGGTTGGGTGCCTTCAGGCAAAGTTTGCTCCAGCAGTTCAAAGCATCACACTGAGGACTCAAGATTTCCTTCAGGCTCCCCATGGTACCCCCATCCTTGCAGCCCATTAGTTTGAGGCTCTCCCCATGTGTTCTCCAGATGACTGCTCCCAAGCTGACCCTCAATCTCTCACTCCACACCTTCCAAGGGAAATCAGAATTTCATCCAGTATTTCTTTCAGAAAAGAAACAATGCTTTTCACTTCCAGAAGTCCTGGCAAGTATTGCATTGGCTCTGATTGGGTCACTTGCCCAGCCCTGAACTAATTACTATGGCCAGAGGGATGGTATATGCTGACTGGCAGGAAGAAGGGTTCACCTCACTTAAATCTTCCTGTGGCTTCCCAAAGATATACTGGGGGACTGTTGCCAGGACAGTAGAAGATGTGAGAGAAACGAACAGTCAATGTCCATACCAGCCATGGAGAGCGGTCAGTTAGGGAGCACCATGTGAGTAAAGGCATGGAGGTGGCAGTGAGCTGGGTCCCTACAATGCTCTTTCGTAAATACTGTAGGAAGCCTGAGACAGAGGGTTCCTCCTCTCTGCTTTCAAAAGGCTTCACTCTAGTGGGAAGGCGAGGTGCCAACCTGCACAGTGAATGCACAACCTCAGGCCAGGTGTGCAGAGGATGGCAGGAGAGGAAATGCCCTCAGTGCCTGGGGTGATCAGGGAAGACTTCCAGGAGAAAGTATGTATTTTAAGTTTTTGAACATCTTCTTTTTGCCAAGCAGTGTGCTAGGCTCTTGGGGACACAGAATTTAAGACGACGTGGTCCCTGTCTTTGAGGAGCTCCTAGCTGTGGTTCATTTAGTCATTCTGCAAACATTCGCTCAGCTACTGCTGTGTACCAGCACCGTGCTAGGCATGGAAGACACCTTGGGAGCCCAAACAGGCAGTGTCTGATCTCATGGCTTTCCCAGCTCTCAGTCCAGTGTAGCAGGCAGACAGACATCTCTTACATAGTAACCAAGGTACACGTCCAGGTGTGCACCAAGGTGAGTGCACTGAAGAGCAAATGGCACAGCGTTTGCATGAGTGCAGAGCTGGGGACTTGACCGAGTCCAGGGGCATCCTGGAAGGCTTCCCTGAGGAGGTGAGGTTTGAGATGCATGTGATCTGAGGGATGTATAGAAGTTAACCCGACAGAGGGATAGAGGTAGAGGGTAGATGGGACAGGGGGATAAGATGGGACCCAAATGATGACTCAGGGGGACTCAAGGCTGGCAGAAGAAATCCACTGCTAGGTGGGAGCTGAAAGGGAAATTAATTCAGAGGCCTCAAGATTTCAAATAGAACATGACAGTTTGTGCCCTTGTCAATTAGATCCTAGCAGGCGTGTCTATGATCCCATCTTTTAAGGTTGGACCAGGGGGTTACCTTTAAGTCCAGTTGGGATCCAAGGTAATCCCTTGGCCTGGGGCCCCAGCTGACCCTGACTGCCTCCCAATCTGTCTGCTTCTCTCCAGATCAGCTTATCCTCAGGTACCCTGCTTCTGCTACTGGGTTTGGCAGCCCTGACCACTGGCTATGCAGTGCCCCCCAAGTTGGAGGGCATCGGAGAGGGCGAGTTCCTGGTGTTGGATCAGCGGGCAGCCGACTACAACAAGGCCCTGGGCACCTGCCGCCTGGCAGGCACAGTGCTCTGCGGGGCAGCCGGGATCTTGCTGGCCATCTGCATGTTCTGGGCCATGACTGGCTGGCTGAGCCAGGACCCCAAGGCAGAACCCTTGGACACTGAAACCGATGGCCACATGGAGGTCTTCGGGGATGAGCTGGAGCAGCAGTTGTCCCCCATTTTCCACGATGCCAGTGCCCGGTCTTGGTTCTCACCACCCGCCAGCCACTTTGGGCAATCCTCTGTGCAGACCATCCAGCCCAAGCGGGACTTTTGAGCTGCCCTCACGGCCAGAGGAGGAGCCAGGCCGGGGGTCTGGACCCTTCCTCCTCCCCACCACATCCCACCTTCCCATTGTCTCCCTAACTTCTCCCTTTCAATGGGGCCCCTTCCATCTAAGCCCCCAGAAAGCCCAACTCCAGGTCAGAAAGTCTGGAGCTCACATCTCTGTGTCCCCCTCCCAGGGGTAGGGCCCTAAGTCCTCCAAGATGCCAGCCTTCCCTGAGTCCCCCCAAAACTTCCCACCCATTCCTCCTTTCCAAAGCCATTCAAGGGCAGAAAACTCCCTCAACCTATCCCCACTCTTTCCTCTGTATGACCTTGGGCAAACCCCTTACCCTTTCAGACCATCAGTTCCTGCCTCTGCACTAATGAAGGGTTTGGACCAGATTCTAGAGTTCCATGACTTTCTTTTTCTCCCCAGGATATAAGTATTACCTTCCATAGGCAAAGATAAGGGGAGGGGTAGTGGGGTTATTCCTATCCACTGACCCCTCCCTCTGTCAGCTGCACCAGGAGGCCTCAGGATGGGTCCAAGTTGCTCACTTGGACCAGGATGGTGCGAAAACATTTACTCCTTACCGTATGTTTTCTATACATCTTGACATCAGAGCCCCCAGTCCACCCCATCCTGAACTATTACTAACCCCAGTTTACAGATGAGGTGGCCGAGGGAGGCTGGCAGTCTGCAGGAACTCGGACCCACGTCTGTAGACTCCTGGAACAGATCTTGTTCCACAGTGGGAGCAGGACCCCACAAATTCCTTGCTTCCAGGGGACCCCCAGGGGTGGCACAGGTTCGGCCCAGGGAGACTAGCTGATGCCTAATGGTCCCAGGTGGCTCAGAAGATACTTTGGACATGCATTTAAATGGTCTCTAAGAGCCAGGGGGCAGGAGAACCGGGATGTCTTTGCCCCTCAGAGTCCACCCGCCTAGAAACCATCACCCACAGGTCCTGACCTCACCCTGTACAAATGTGCCCTCCTGGAGGCACCAACCCCTCCATCCTGCAGGCTCCCCAGCCAGATGCATCATCTCTGTTCTCTACCACTAGGGGGAGCTCCAAGACAGCTGGAGAGAGATGCCCAAGGCTCATGCCTCTACCCTGCCCCTTTAGTCTCAAGGTGGTGGGGATGGGGGTGGGGGCAGCCCTCCTGGGAGGGTCCTCAGTCCTCCTCCACAACGCAGGCCCTACTGCCCCTCCCCATTCTGCACCCTTCCACCGCCCCCCCCCCCCACCTTGCCTTTCAATAAACAGCTGGGATGGATACTGACTTTGCTTCTCTTCTCCCTGACCACCAGGGCCTGGGGAGGGAAGAAAGAAACTGCTATGAGCACCTACTGTGTGCTGGGCACTTAAATCCATTATTTCTCGTTTGCTCCTCACGATAATCCTTTGAGAAAGTGGATGATTGTCTTCATTTTACAGATGAGATGAGAAATTTCTCAGCCTTCTTGACAAACTTCTGTCTCCGTCCCTGAGAGGGATGTTAGGAGGGGGTCTAAGAGCCGGAGCTGGAGCCAAGGGTGGGATCTTTTCCAGGAAGATAAGAACAGTTAACCTCCACTAGCACTCACTGGGGGCCAGGCCTTGTTCTCAGGGCCTCACAGACATGAGTTCGTTTAGCCTTCACAACCACCTAGGTGGGGACTATTATTCCCAAATCTCACTCCCAGGCTCCAGGCTTGGATTTCCACCTGAATTCACCGACATGTTGAACCTCAACTCAACTTTCCCTAACTGTTCTCCTTTCCACCCCTCCCCTTCCAGACCTGCCCCTCCTATGCTGCCCACTCCTGAGAGAGTGGCAGCTCCGGCCAAAGCCTTGAAGTCATCCTTGACTCCTCTCTTTCCTCACAGCCTGAATCCAAGCCACCAGCCAGTCCTGTCAATTCACCCTTGGAAATGCACCCAGTACCTCAGTGCTTCTCGCCATCCTCAAGGCCAGCTCCCTGGCTCTCATCTGGATTATTGCACAAGCTTCTCCCGGCTCTCCCGGCTTCTTGCTTCTGTGCGCACACATGCGTGCACACACACACACACCACACCACACACACACACACATACACAGAGACTCTAATCTTTACAGAGCAGTCACACAGATCCTGGATGACATAGGTTAGACAGTGTCCCCTCTTTGCTTGGAACCCTCCCATGGCTCCCACCTTTCCCAGAGTAAAAGCCAAAATCCTCCCTGTGGCCTACAAGGCCTGACGTGATTTGCTGACACCCTTCTCCCACTTTCTTCCCCTGTGGCCTCAGCTCCCACCACTCTCCCCGCTCCTGTCTCCTCTCCAGCCAGACCGGCCGCCTGGCTATTCCTTCAACATCAAGCACAGCTCCTGCCTGAAGCCTTTGCCTAGCCATTCCCTGCTGGTGTGTTCTTCCTCAGTTCAGCACTTGGTCAATCCCCCCACCTCCTTCAAGTCTTTGTGCAAATTTCACCTTCTCAGTGGAGCCTTCCCTGAGCAGCCTATTTTTTTTTGGCCGTGGGATCTTCTTTCCCTGACCAGGGATCGAACTCGGGCTCTCCGCAGTGAGAGCGAGGAGTCCTAACCACTGAACCACCAGGGAATTCCTGCTGAGCAGCCTAGTTTAGAAGGTGACTATGCCCCCATTCCCTGTTCCTTGTGTACTTTGGGGTTTGTTTCTTTTTTTAACTTTTTATTTTATATTGGAGTACAGTTGATTAACAATGTTGTGTTAGTTTCAGGTGTACAACAAAGTGATTCAGTTATACATATACATGTATCTATTCTTTTTCAAATTCTTTTCCCAATTAGGTTGTTGCAGAATATTGAGCAGAGTTCCGTGTGCTATACAGTAGGTCCTTGTTGGTTATCCATTTTAAATCTAGTAGTGTGTACATGTCAATCCCAAACTCCCTAACTCTCCCTCCCCCCCACCCTTCCCCCGGTAAATATAAGTTCCTTCTCTAAGTCTGTGAGTCTGCTTCTGCTTTGTAAATAAGTTCATTTGTATCAATTTTTTTTAGATTCCGCATATAAGCGATATCATATTTCTCTTGCTCTGTCTGACTTACTTCACTCAGTATGACAATCTCTAGGTCCATCCATGTTGCTGCAAATGACATTATTTCATCCTTTTTAATGGCTGAGTAATATTCTACTTTGGTTTTTTGCTTTCCTATTGCATTTACCACTTTTCAAATACCAGATAATTTACTTATGTGTTATAGCATCATTTGTTACCTGTCTACCCTTGCCACAGTACGTGCTCCACAAGGGCAAGGATCTTTGCTTGCTTTGTTTACTGACATATCCCAAGTGCCTACAACAGTGCCTGCCACATAGTAGATGCTCGATAGAAATGTGTTGAATAAATCAATCCTAATTTTATAGATGAGGATAGTGAGGCTTAGAGACATTAAGCCATTTGCCCAAGGTCAACAAGTAAATGCAGAGCTGGGATTCAAATGCAGACAGTCGGCTTGAGGAGGCCACAGCTTGGGCCCCTGCACTATGTAGCCCCTTGGTTTGAAGGCCCAGAGCTGGGGTCACAACATTAAGTGCCCACAAATGTATCCAGATGTTCGTCGCTCTGTGGAAATACGAGCATAGTGTTAATAGATTTTTTTTTCAGAGAAGTTAGGAATCCAAAAATTTTTTTTTTAAATTTATTTATTTAATTTATTTATTTTGGGCTGTGTTGGGTCTTCGTTGCTGCGCACAGGCTTTCTCTAATAGCGGCGAGTGGGGGCTACTCTTTGTCGCAGTGTGCAGGCTTCTCATTGTGGTGGCTTCTCTTGTTGCGGAGCATGGGCTCTAGGCACGTGGGCTTCAGTAGTTGCAGCACGTGGGCTCAGGAGTTGTGGCTCACGGGCCCTAGAGCACAGGCTCAGTAGTTGTGGCGCACGGGCTTAGTTGCTCTGTGACATGTGGCATCTTCCCGAACCAGGGCTTGAACCCATGTCCCCTGCATTGACAGGCGGATTCTCAACCACTGTGCCACCAGGGAAGCCCTAGGAATCCAAAATTTTATATGAGTTGTATCCATTTCTAAACATTAGTATCTGTTTCAAAATATGACTGAGCACTGCTCACAATAAACATTCCCGGGGACAGCTTCAACCCATGAGCTGCTGTGTGTGACCTCTGACCTAGACGTTCTGGGTTAGCTCTCACAGCTGATCAGGACCAGGGAGAGAATTTCACACTGACAAAATGGCTCAGAAATCGGAGGTAGCTCCACTCCAGAATACCTATGTCACATAAGCTTTCCTTTCCAGCTGCCACATGGGAAGCCAACCCTTGTCTGTAACCCCAATAAATCTCAGGCCTCCACACAGCCTTGTCCCCATAGAGCATCCCATTTTGGAGAAGCAGAATCCAAAAACCAAAATTAATTCCCAATAATGCCAAATGTCACTGCAATCCTTGAAGAGTGATGAAGGAGGTTCACTCTCATACATTGCCAGTGGGGATGTGTACTGAGTTGAATAGTGTTTTCCAAAAGTTCATATCCACCTGGAATCTGTGAATATGACCTTATTTGGAAATAAAGTCTTTGGAGCTATAATAAAGTTAAAATGAGGCCATATTGGATTAGGATGGGTCCTAATCCAATAAACAGTGTCCTAATAGGAAGAGGGAAACTTGGATATGACACAGACAGAGGGAAGACAGCCACATGAAGATGGAAGCAGAGGCTGGAGTGATGCATCTACAAGCCAAGGAACACCTAGGGTTGCTGGTTAACAGCCAGAAGCTGGAAGAGGCAAGGAAGGATTCTTTCCTAGAGGCCTCAGAGGGACCATGGCTTGCTGACCCCTTTATTTCAGGCTTCTAGCCTCCAGAACTGTGAAACAATAAATTTTTGTTGTTTTAGTTTATGGTACTTTGTACAGCAGCCCTAGGAAACTAATACAGGGTGTAAACTGGTACGACGTACAAGAGAGGCAGCTTGGCAGCATCAAAATGGGAAGTACACATGCCCTTTGACCCCTCCCTCTTGTGCAGATAGATCTGTAGGTTCAATTCTACATGTTGGAACACTGCAGCATTGTAACAGAAAACATTTGGAAACAACCCACATGTTTATTGATAGGGGACTAGTCAGTCAATCATGGTAGATTTACATACTGGGATACTATGTCAAAGAATGAGAAAGCGCTTTATGTACTGATCTGAACTGATCTCCAAGTTAAATTGTTAGGTGAAAAGGTGCAAGGTGCACAACACTATGACTACCTTTAAACCACTTGTGTAAAAAGAAGAATAGTTATGGACATTGCTGGTATATGCATCAAATCTCTCTTGACTTCGGTTGCCTTTGGGGAGGGCACTGGGGACTGGGTGTATGGGTGGGGGTGGGAGGGACCCTTGCACCACATGCTCTTTCACCCATTTTGAATTTTGAACGGTGTGAATGTATTACATTTTTAAAAATAATTAATCTTAAAATTTTTTAAATAATATAATTGGTTGAATACACTTAATAAATAGGGGAGAAGAGACAAATCTCCCTTGCAGAAGAATTTTTAATTAATAAATACTGAAGGATTGAGAGAAATAGGGAAATCTCCCTAAGCACACTACAGTAATCATTGCTGCAGTTGAAACCCACCAATGAATGCTAAAATGAACGGGTAAAACTTTAAGGTGAAACAGTAGATTTGTGTCGTTTCAAATTATCTTCCCTCCAGATAGTTATTAACTTCCATGGGGGGTTTAACACATGCCCACAGCTCCTTTGATGTTCCACCCTCCAGGCGGTGGAGCTTAGTTCCCCTCCCCTTGAGTGTGAGCTGGACTTGGCAACTTGCTTTCTGAATGTGGAAAGGGAAAAAGAGTGACTTCACAGTGGAGAAATCTGGCAGGCACTACCTTAAGCAAATGATCAAGTTTTGCGTCTCCAATAACAAGTTCAGTTGATTTTATGGACCCCTGAAATGACGTGATGAGAAGCACACTTCACCTGTGTGGTGTTCTTCCTCCAAATCCATAACCTCAGCCTAATCACGGGAAAACCCAAATTGACGGACATTCTACAAAACATGTGACAAGCACTCTTCAAAAGTGTCAAGATCACAAAAACAAGGAAAGGCCAAGAAACTGTCACCGATTGCAAGAGAGCAAGAAGACATGGCTAAAGTGTATATAGAAACTTTCGGTACTGTCTTTGCCACTCTTCTTTCTATAAATCTAAAATTATTTTCTTTAAAAAGTTAAAAAAATAATACAATTGTTCTGGTCAAGATGGAGTAACAGGAATCAGGTTCACCCTTCCACCTGGAAGAACTAAGGAATGGACCAGGAAACCAATGCAGAGAGGAGCCTTACGATCACCCCAGCTGACCTCACTGAGAGAGTTTCCAGGCCGCGGCATAGATTTCCATTCTCCATCTCGATAAGTGAAGAAACAATTAGACAGAAAATCAGTAGGGGTATGGAAGACTTGAACAACACTATCAACCACCTTGACCTGATTGACATTTGTAGGGTGCGCCACCCAACAACACCAGAATACACAAGGCTTTGGGCTTTAGGGGCTCCTGAAGACCCAAGGGGTACACGGGGGCCCTAAATAGACTCAGAGCCCACAGCTGCCTCAAGGGTGCCTTCTAGTGTTCCTGCAAGGTGATGGCAGCTCAGCAGCTTGACAGCTTCCCTCTACCTGAGGGAAGCTGTTTCCACCAGCCTGCATGCCCTCTCCTCTCTGAGGTGAGGACACCTGAGAGAGGGAGGGAGGCTGATGGGCAGGGTCCACCCCTTTTTATCCCAGAGCCTAAGCGCCCAATGCATCACCACCCAGAGGCTGCCCCTCCCTCCTGAGGGCTTGCCTCTCCTCCCCCATCCCCGCTGGGGGTGGGCGGGTGTCTAGGTTATTTCTCAAGCCCAGATTCAAGGGAGCTCCTCCACCTCACACCCTACTGGATCAAAGAAGGGGTGACCTGGGGACACAGCCTGCCTCTGGAGGCGCTGTGCCAGGGCAGGGAGCTGAGATGCCCCAGGGTGAGAGAGAGAAACAAAGGGATATTCATATCGATGGGGAGGTGTTAGCGGAGGTGGGGTGAGAGAGAGCCCCCCGTGCGGCGTCCAGAAGGCAGACGTTCAGCAGCAGTCATGCCCCAAACTCTTCATCCCAAATCGAGAGCGGGCTGTGAGTGAGGCAGTCTGCTGGGGTTCAGGTCTCTGTGTGAGCCTGGGCCTTTCTTAACATCTAGGTTTCTTTGTCTCTAAAATAGGGACAAGGATACCAATCCCTTGAGATTGTTTGAAGACTTAAGGAGCTTACAGTCGTGCCTGGCACCTAGAAGTGCCCAATAAATGCTAGCTGTTGTCGGGGAAGAGGGCAAATCTGAGGTTTAGAGTCAGCTGGCAATGCGCAGGTTCTAATTAGGGATGACTCAGACGAGGTCCTGTCCTCCAGGGACTCATAATCTAGAGGACAGGACAGTCTTTGTAGGCAGACAATGGCGGTATAATAGAGCTAGGGCTGTAACTGAAGGACGAGGAAGGTATCACAGGACAGACGCAGGGAGATTCAAAGAACAGCACACACCGCACTTGCCTGTGCCAGGCTCTGTACTCACCACTTCACATTAACTAACTCTTTTGGTCCTCAGACCTCTCTAAGGTGGTTGCCATTACCTCCAGTTCCCAGAAAAGGAAACCAGGCGCAGAGAGTTGAAGCATCCTGCCCAAGATCGCACAGGTGAGGTTTGAACCCCAACAGCCCAGCTCCAGAATGCCCCATAACACTGGCATCCATAGTTGCAGAAGTGACCCAATCCCCACAGACTCTACCAGCTAACCAACCTGGTAAGGGATGGGCTTGTACTCACAACCCCTCACAGGTCCACACAGACGCGGGCAAGCATGTGCGTGTCTACCCAGATAAACACCAATTCCTGCTGTGACGGATAATCAGAAAATCCTCTGAAAACCACCCAGGAATGGTGTGCATTATTGGAAAAAATAATCAGCCCAAATGGCCTCACAGACACATGTGTCCATATGTACACTGGTGGGTCCATACACAAGCCCTTGAATAAACATGTTGCGTGAGTGGGTACACACTAATATACACTCATGTGCACTCCCAACAGGCTGTAAGTTATTACGATGACATCCTGACACACTCAGTGTGTATATGCACTTATTCTACTATTGATTTTTTTTTTAGCTGCCATGTCTATTGAGCATCTACTATGTGTAAGTAAGTAAAGATAAGGCTCAGAGAAGTGAGGTGTCTTGCCCAAGGTCACACAGCTACTAAATAGCTGAGATTCAAACCCTAGTCCTTTGATACTAGGAAGTGGAGTTTCTTGCCACTGCTGTGCAGATGTGTTCATGAGTGAACAGATGTGCTGCGGTGGTATTTCTACATGGACACCCCCTGTGACCTTGGACACATCACGTTCTGTTCCAGGGCACACCATCACACGTCTGTTCACAGGTGTGCTCCATGGATGTGTGTGGTGATGGGCCCAGTGACTCTGGTCCTGCTCCAAGTCTCAGCCTGGGTTGATGTCAACCGAGGGCTGTGAGCTTCCAGTCTCAGCTTCGCCAAGCCCCAGAGCACGTGATTCAAAGCCAAACCCTGGGCATCAGGCCATCAGGAGCCTGATGATGGAAGAACTTATAGGGTTTCATAAGCATCTGGCCTGGGACGTGTGGTCAGGGCAGGAAGAAGGAGGGAGAAAAACAGAATGTCCACTGGGTGTGCACCCAGGCAGGGTCCAGGACCGGGTTTGGCAGGAAAAGAGCTGCCAGGACTTGGCATTTAATGGGCACTTCGTGGATGCAGGCTGTGGGAGGGAGGGAGGAAGGGGTGAGGGAGGGAGCAGCTCTGCCCCATCCTGGAGGCCCTGAGTGAGTGAGTGAGTGAGTGAGTGAAGGAAAGGGTAATAAGTTAATGATGGAAAGAGGAAGGGAATGAATTTATCATCTCCACAATTCTTGAGCGCCTCCCCTGGGCTGGGCTTGGGCTGGGCACTGGGATGCTCGGTGAACAGGGCGGACACAGTCCTGCCTCGCAAGGCTAAGCGCTCCCGTGAGGCCAGTCAGGCCAGGGGACTGGGAGGACCCTTGACCCTCAGAGTGGCTCAGCCAGTGTGAGCAGTCCTCAGCGTGCTGGGGGAGCAAGAGGGTGCAAGAGAGTTTGTGTGTGCGCGCGCATATGCACCAGCGCCCGGAAGCCTGGTGTCTGCCGATGCGTGTGTCCCGTGAGCACAAGCGCAGCCTCCTCCTTCTTCCCCTCCCAGGCCTCCACCTGCCCCTGTCTTGCCTACATCGAAGCTGCTCCTTCCAATCAGCCTGCACCCTGGACCCCAGGGCTAAAGACCTCCCAGCAGAGAGACCCCCGGTGGCCCTCAGCGCCAACCTCTCTACCAGGAGCCCCAGAGTTGTGAGGAACACATGCAGCCCAAAGCCACCTCCCTAGTGCAAGGGGTGTGAAACTGTTCTCAGCAGCGCAGCCCCTGCCAGGCGGATGGCCTGGCCTCCTCGCACCTCCCCTGGCTCACCTCCCCCAGAGATGGGGCACTCACTGCCCACCACCTAGGCAGCCTGGGCGGTGCCAACCTTGAGAAGTGCCTCTTCCACATCTGCTGCCTAGGTGGCTGTAAAAAGGGAAAAGATTCATCCCTCAGCCCAAGAGAAACATACAAAAGCTGCCTGAAGACACTTCCAGTGTCCGCCCCACACCGCCATCAGATCAGTAAAGATCAAAACTGTGCTGTCGAACTCGTGGGGAAACAGCCCTCACAAGCTCTGCAGCAGGAGGTAGACTGGCACAATCTTGATGGAGGATCATCCAGAAATTTCCGTCAAAAGTGCAAATGCACACACATTTGATTTAGCCATTCTGCTTCTAGGAAATTAGCTCAGAGTTTCTCGCTACTCCCCCGTGTATGAACATCACAGCATTTTTTGTTACAGCAAAAGACTGGAAATAATGACATGTTCATTCACAAGGGATGGTTGCAGTAAACTAGTACATCCCCACAACAGAATATTACAAAGCTGAAAAAAAAAAACAAACAAGAACAACTTTCTGAACTGATGAGGAATAATCCCCAAGACAAATTGTTAAATAGGAAGAAAAAAAGTAACCTGAAGGACTGAATGTATGCCCCCATCTGTGTAAAAAGGGGAAAATAGTCATAACTTATGTCTTAAAGGAAACAAGAAAATTGATTGCCTGCAAAAAGAGGAGACAGGAATGGGAGGGAGACTTTTCAAGTACGACCCCTTGTACCGTTTGAATTTTGAGCCAAAATGTAAATAAATAAAAATATTTTCAAATCTGTCCTCTTGAAAATGCCATGTTCTCACACATTTCCTTCTCCCAGTTAAATTCCATCCCCCGGACAGATCCTGGAAGAGAAAAAACCTGTCTCAACCTGTCTGCCAAGACAGGAAGTCCAGATGTGAATCCTGGTTCCCTTGCTGGCGCATCGGGTGACCTCAGGCAAGACACCTCCTCTCTCTGGTTTATATTAGATGACAGCCAGATATTGCCCCAGCTCTGGCATTCTGTGTCCTCCTGCTAGACCAAGCACCTGGAGGGCAGGCACCCTGTTTTCTTGTTCTTTAACCCATTCAATTAACTTAAACTGAGTAGCTACCTTCGCCAGATTCTGGGTTCTCCATTTCTTTCCCTCCACCCCACATTCCAGTGCCTGGCATGGGAGTTGGTACCCTGTAGAGGTTCAGGACAAACTTCTTAGCTTATGAATAAAGAATGGATGTTTGGGCAGATGCATGGTGAATGGTGGATGGACAAGTAGATGGTAGATGGTGGTTGAATGGATTTATGAATAAATGGTAGATGGATGGATCTTTAAGACAACAGCCTTCCCTTGATCCTGCAGTCTTCCCCACAGCTACCGTTCATTTTTTACTCTACTTTGTAGCAAAGGTTTTTTTGAAAAAAATTGTGTGTACTCACTGTCTCTGATTCCTCTTCTCTCTTAAATCTATTAGGATCATACTTCTACCTGCCCACCCCATCCCCATTGAAACTGCTCTTGTCAAGGTCACCTAGTTACCAAATTCAATGCTCAATTCTCAACCTTCATCTTCTTGACTGATCGATAGCTTTTGACACAGTTGAACACTCCCTGCTCCTTGATATACCTTCTCTCTTCACTTAGCATCCAGGCCTCTACACTCTCCTGGCTGTCAGAAGGACACTCCTCACGGGTCACTCCTTGGTTTCTCCCCAACCCTGCCTGCTGGAGTGGTCCAGGACTCAGTCGCTGCTGCTCTCATCCAGCCTCATGTCCATGACTGCAGATCTATATCTTCAGCT
This sequence comes from Eubalaena glacialis, assembly GCF_028564815.1. NCBI lineage: Eukaryota > Metazoa > Chordata > Mammalia > Artiodactyla > Balaenidae > Eubalaena > Eubalaena glacialis. Next base: position 28,412,451 of record NC_083728.1, read on the forward strand.
CATATCTCTCCCCTGAACTCCGGTGCGTACATCCAACTGCCTACCCAACGGCTCCTCTACAATGTCTAAAAGATATCTCAAACTCAGCACAACCAAAGCTGAATCTCTGGTTTTCCCCCAAACACCTTGCTCATCTCACCTGATAGCAGCTCCATACTTGCAGTTGTTGAGGTCAAGAAAGCTTGGGGGCATCCTTGACAAACCATTTCCCCTCACATTCCACATCTGAAACATCAGCAAGCCTGTTGCTTTAAAATATACCCAGAATCAAATCACATCTCACCACCTGCATAGCTACTGCCCTGCTCTGAGCCACCAGAGTTCTTCAACAGAATTATTGCAACACTGCTCCTCTCTCTCCAGAGTCTTTTCAAAGGCCTCCAAAGCCCCAGATGGTCTGAACACTCATTTATCTCTCTGACCTCATCTACCACCACCTTCCTTCACTTGCTCCACTCCAGCCATACCAAACAGGCTTCCCCTTGGAGACTTTGCATAAGCCATTCCCCCTGCCTGAACAATGTGTCCTCCAGACAGTCTCATGGCATCCACTGGACCACCCTACCTACTGCTTACCTCCACCCTACCCTCCTGATCCTCTTTCCCCACTCTTTTCCTTTTTTTTCTTTTTTTTAACTTTTTCCCCCTAGCACCTATCACCCTCTAACATACCCTAATACTTTTTTTTTTTTTTTTTTCCTAATACTTTAAGTATGTCTTATGTTAATTATTTCTTGCATATTTTCTTTCTACTGGGATGTAAGCATTTTTTTGTTATTACATCATCTGTTACATCAGATATATACATGTTATTTTCTCTGCAGTATTTCCAGCCTTTAGGACAGTGTTTGGCAGGTAGTAGGTACTCAATAAATATTTGTTGAATGAATATATAAATGGTTTGATTGATGCTGGAGAGATATATAGGTGGTGGGAGTTTGGATGGGTGATGGTTGAATGGAGCATAGATGGAAGAATAGAGAGATGGTAGGAGAAAGTTGAATGGATAAACAGTGGGGAATGGGTTACACATGAATGGTAAATGGATAGATGAGGGATGAATAAATAGGTGGAGGGATTTAATTCATTCAGCTACTATTTACTGAGTAATTACCATGTGTCAGGCACTATACCAAGTACTGGAGATATGCTGGTGAGCCAAACCAGCAGGTGCCTACCCTAAGGGGGCTTACAGCTTAGGGGGGAGACAGATATATATATATATATATATATATAATAATTATGTATAATAAAATATATGTATAATTCCAAATTATAATATGTGCTATGAAGGGAAAGAACAGGATGCTCTGAGAGAGAAAAATATGGATGAGCAATGGAAAAATGGTCAATAAATGGGAAGATGGAGGTAGATAGGACTTGGGCTGAGTTGCTTTATATTAATGGTCCCAGCCTGCCAGGCACACCATCTGTTTCCAGACCCAGGGCCTCCCCACACCCCACCTGTATCTCTAACCTCAGAGACACTGTCCTCTCTCTCCCTGCACTGACTCAGCACCTGCCCAGCCCCTCTCCAGTGGCCCTGCCTGACTCCACATCCAGCCCCCACCCTGCTGAGTCACAGTCTTGGGCTAGTCAGAGGACAGCTCCATGGGGCCCCCAGTTCAACCCAGCCCCTTGGCCATCCTCATCCTCGGAGGGGGTAAGATGCCCACAAGGGAGGCCGGCAGGTGCCAAGCTCTCGATGCCTGGGCCTGAGCGCAGCTCCTGGTTCTCAGGAGAGTATCTCTGACCAGGCCTGAGGTGAGAGTTGGGCTTATCTGGGGACTGGGGTCAAGGGTAGTAAATTAGAGCTGAGTCTGTCTGCAGGACTATACCTCAGTCAGGAGCTGGCCTTGGAATTTAGGTCAGGGGTCAAGATGGGAGAAGGTGGGTGCCCCGTCAGCGACCAAGTCAGCACTCAGCCTGGGACCAGGGTCAGGATCTAGCCATGGCTGTGGGCAGTGATCAGGGCTCAGGCTACATCTGAAGGTTCAGGTCAGGGTTTAGTCAGAGTCCCCAGTCAGGGAATAGGGCTCAGTCTATGACCAGTAAGGATCAGGGCTCAGTCTGTCCAGGGCACTGGCCTAATCTCCTCTTTGTCCAGGGAGGGGCTGAGTGGGTGGGTTGACCTGGACTGGTTGAGGAGCAGTTTCCAGCCTAATTTCCATCACCCGGAGGGATGAGCAGCACCTGCCCCAAACCCTCCCCTCCGTCCTCTGGCCCTGGCTAGGTCAGGCCAAGTCTGGCTCAGTGTCTCCAACAAGGCCTAACCATCCTCACTCTGGTACCCCGGGGGCCCCGGGCTAGGGGTGGGGTGGGGGTAGGGCTGTGGGGCAGGGCTCTACGCCTGACCCAGGAGGGCGCCTTGCGCAAGGCTTTCTGATGCAACTGGCTGCTGGCTGAACACCTGGGCACCCTCCACTCCACACCCTGCAAGCTTTTCGCAGAAAGGGAAGGGCCAGGCAGTGGCCTGGATTGAACACACATAATCCCTTTCCTTCCCTGGCCCTGGTGGCCTCGGGACAGGAAGGAGGCAGGTCAGAAAGAAGGCAGGGCAGGAATCAGATGATTCAGCAACCCAACTCAGCAGGACTCCAGTATCAGGAGGGGGTGGATCTGGGGCTCTCTCCTCCCTGCAGCAGGAAGGTAAAGGAGGGAGTCAGGATCCCTGGAAGTTCCGAGAGTGCCACCCCCAACACACACAAAACAGTAATTATGTGGCTGAGCCCAGAGCAGAACTGGTGGCTGCCCAAGGTCACCCAACTGTCAGAGGCAAGGTCAGAACCAGAAACCAGCTTTTGTCCTGGGTTTCCAGCTCCTCCCACCACAGTTTGGGGTTAGGACCCCTTACACTTGAGGAGGGCATGGGACTTCCCCAGGAACTTTCAATCATTCTCGTTGAGGCTCCTGAATTAGTGGACCAACATGGGCTTTGGAGCCATACAGACCTGGGTTCAACACCCCCGCCTTACTGTGTGATCCTGGGCAGGTTACTTCCTCTCTCTGACACCTGGTTTCCTCACTTGTAAAATGGGCATAAACTCACTCTTAGCTCACAGGGTTGTGGCCAGGATTACATGAGAAAGCAGATGGAGGGCACAGCCTAGGCATGCCACATGGGGGATGCTCAGCTCTCAAGGGGTGTGTGCTTGGGGGTGGAGGTAGAAGCCCGGGCCCCCTGGAAATGATGTTAATCACTTATCATCAAGTGCTTACCATGTGCCAGGAACTCTTCTAAGCTCTTTACTTGTAATTAACTCATATAACTCTCCACTTAATCCAATAATAGTTCCCCATAACAGTAAGCAGTTCAGTAACCCTATCAGGAGGAATCTATCCTCAATTCCATTGATAGATGAGGGCTCTGGGTCTCAGAGTAGCTAAGTGACTTGCTCAGTGTCATCCAACTAGGACAGGCCAAGGAGGCGGTGTACTCAAAGACCACCCAGGGTTTCAGCCAGACCTGGCTCCAAATCCCACTGCCTACCCCCCTCCTTAGGCAGTGATGTCACCTCTCTGAGCCCCAGTTTCCTCATCTGCCTCCAGGGATGAAAACAGCAACTTGGTGGGGAAGTTTGTGGAGGCATTAGATGATGTAAGGGAGGCACCCACACAGGGCCATGCTGGATCCATGGGCACAAGAATCACATTCTTCATGAAGAAAACCCAGGCCCACGGGCCAGAGCTGGATCACCCAACACAGCCATGCCTGCAACGGGACCACCACTGGGCTGGTGCTGTGCCCAAACACTGGCCTTCCTGACTTTCTGCGGCCCAGCCTGAACCAGATTCGGATGCTGAGGGATTTCTGCCAAGCCACTGGAAAACCCCAGAGACGGGGGAGGTGCCCGGTCTCCTAATAAATGCTCCCCAAGAGGAGCACAGGTCCAGAGCTGCAACTCTTGAATCACCCACCGTTTTTCCCAAATTGATTGGCCCAAATCCATTTACCCACCTGTATTATTAGTTCCGTAATGTTTTTCTTTCAATCAGCTCATTTTTTAAAACTTAGGTATATTCATCTAAAAGGGAAAAAAATTTAAATCACTGACCTCAAATGGAAAGCCACTATCATTTGCCATAAAGAGGAAGTAACTGTAAAATTAAATACGAGGAAAGCAAAACAAAACTCTTAAATCCTAGCTAAATCCTGTTTCTCGCTGAGCTCTGCTCTCCCTTCCTTAACGTTGAGGTGTTAAGAACACAGACGCTGTTAAATGAGACTTTCCCCCCCAGTAATTGCAGGAACTGGAAGAAAATCAAAAGGAAATACGTGTATCACAATATGATTCAATGTTATTTAATAGAGTCTTGAGACCCTAAAACCGTCTGGCATCCTACTACTGCTGTATGCAACATATTTGGGAAAACCCTGACCTAATCCAACTCTCCTCCTAGTTTACACATAAGAAAATTAAGGCTCCCAAAGAGGAGAAGACTTGCCCACAATCTCACAGGGTGAGTGGCTTCAGCCAGATCTGGAATGCAACCAGAACTCTTTCTAAGCCATCATTTCACTTTTGTGGGGGAAAACCTAAAGATGAAAGTTTTGAGGACACCAGTGGTGGAATTTCAGGCATACAGCAGGCACCAGCAACACCTGGGTGGAGAGGAAGTTAAGCACAGCAGTCCCCGGACCCCACCTCCTCTCCTCCCTCTGAGTTCCTCCCGGCCTTGCTGAGGGTCCTCAGAACTACAGCAAATAGAAATGCAGCCTGCTTGGCTCAGGGACCTGGGCAGAGGGATGTTCTGAGTCTGGAGAGAAGGAAATTCATGAAAGCCAAACTCTCTCTTCAGGAAAGTGCACATTTTTGCATTTAATTTGAGGGGGGGGTGTTGGTCTCCTTTTATTTTCTCACTTTTTAACAAATGCTTACATAGCATTTATTTTGTTTTTTTTAAAAAATAAATGTATTTATTTTTGGCTGCGTTGGGTCTTCGCTGCAGTGCATGTGCTTCTCATTGTGGTGGCTTCTCTTGTTGCGGAGCACGGGCTCTAGGTGTGCGGGCTTCAGTAGTTGTGGCACGTGGGCTCAGTAGTTGTGGCTCGCGCAGGCTCTAGAGCACAGGTTCAGTAGTTGTGGTGCATGGACTTAGTTGCTCTGCGGCATGTGGGATCTTCCTGGACCAGGGCTTGAACCCGTGTCCCCTGCATTGGCAGGCGTATTCTTAACCACTGCACCACCACGGAAGTCCCATTATATAGCATTTATATTCCAGGCACTTCACAAACATTGTCATTTAATCCTCATGACAAACCAATGAAGCAGATACTATTAAAATCTCCATTTTACAGATGAGGAAACTGAGGCACAGAGAGCTTAAGTAAATTACCCAAAATCTCCCTACTCGGCAGTGGTAAGATTTGAACCCAGGAAATGTGGTTTGACTATGACATAAGGATGCTTCAGTACATTTAATCCTGAAGACTACAATGCAAGGAAGGTATAATTAATCCCATTTTATAGATGCAGAAGCTGAGGCTCAAGGCTATTTGGCATCTTTGTTGTAGACCCAACAGGCTCTTCACTTCTTTGCTATACTCACTGGACCCTGTGCCAGGGATGTCTAGGGTGGTGCTACTCCGTATGGTAGCCATTTGCTGCAGGTGGCTATTGACCATTTAAAGTGTGTCTAAGGTGACTGAGGAACTGAATTTTTCATTTTTTTTAATTTTAATTTTAAAACAGGTAAAACATTTTCTCCATTAAACAAACCTTAATTGTTTTGATACTTTAACATTCTTTATCCACTGACAATTTTACTTTAACCACTGACAATTTAGCTTCCATGCTGATTTGTGTCCAAACTGAGCGTAAAATATATGCCAGATTTTGAAGATATTAGTATGAAAAAAATTTAGGTTATCTCATTACCAATTTTTTACTATCTGTTGAAATTATAATATGCTATATATATATTGGATTAAATAAACTATATTATTAAAATTAATTTCACCTGTTTCTTTTTATGCTTCTTTAATGCATAACTAGAAAATCTGAAACTACATATTTGGTTTTGTTATGTTCTATTGAAAAGTGCTGGTCTAGAGAATTGGGATTTGATACCCCTAACTGTGATAAGGTCCCCAAACCTGGGGTCCATGCCCAAGGTACAGTTTCAGTGACCATACCCACAAGTCTTGGAGGAGGCTTCTGGGTTGCAAAGATTGTGAAATGTCCCTGGACATTGTGGGCACTGGAGTCAGCTGCCCCAGGTTCAGATCTCAAATCTGCTTCATATAATAAGCTGGGTGGTCGTGGGTAAGCCCCTCACCTTGACTCATCTATAGAATAGAAGTGACATTGCCCTTTTCACAGTTCCTTAAGTGCCCCAGGGCCTTTGCACTTAACTCTTTCCTCCGTCTCCTCTCACATCTTTGCACTCCTCACCCCTTCTCTTCCTTAAGATCTTAGTTTAAACATCACCTTCCTGATGAGCCCTACTGAAAATAGCCAGCCCTCAGTCATATCTGATAGAGAATAAATCTATGCTATTTATTCAAGAAAATACATGACACATAATCTATTTTAAATGATCTTGGTTTATTGATTTTATTTTCCTGAGAATGGTCTGTCTCCCCACTGATTTATAAGATCCGTGAGGGCAGGGATGAGTCAGTCTTGTCACTGCTGAGTTCCCAGCACTTAGAACAGGGTCTGACACAGCATGAAACAAAGTTAGGAATGTATAAGCAAACGCAGCCACAGTCTGGCTTCAGATAGGTGCTGGGAAAACAACATCCCAGCCTTTCCTTGCCCCCTACAGCTGTGGGAGTGTCCAACTGAGTCTAGGTCCTGGTGTAGAAAATGAGCTCATTCATCCCTCCCAGGCATGGGAATCTCCAGGGTTAAATGAGATCCCAGAGCCCCCTGGTGTGTCCTGAAGGCTCTGAGACACAGGTGAGCTGGTCCCTGGAGTTCTGCAACCAAGGAAACAAAGGTGACTCCACCTGCCTCCCATCAACCTCTGCTTGGAGGAGTTATTTTTTGACACTGGTGAATTCAGACATCAAGGCCTTAAAGGGATTGGACCCCCAGGGCTGCACAGGGATGCTTCACCAAACAGCAAGTGGCACCTGGGCTTCCCACACCTGGGGTGCAAGTCCTGTTATGGGTGCCGTCCCTCTCTGAGCCTCCACTGTCTCCACTCTGTTTACTGAGCATCTACCATGTGCCATGCATTCTAAGCATTTAACATGTGTTAACTTATTTAATCCATTTCCTGAGGTAGCACAGTGGGTCTGAACACAGTGGGTCTGGGCAGAGTTAGGGTCTGGGCACGCTTAGGCAGGCCGGTTCCAGGGGACTTGCTCTTAACTACCAGGCTGCACTACCTCTATTAAATAAGTGCTGTGAAGCCCACCAGAACCCAGGCCTCCCCAGGGCACCACAATGGTACTGTTGAGCCCAGAGTCAGCTCCTAAGTCTGTGGTCTTTGCAAAGCTCCTGGGTTGCTTTCACATAGCTGGGCCTCAGGCTGCCCCTTAGTAGAATGGGGGAGAATGGGGCTTCCGGCCTGCCCAGGGTTCTCCTAAACGTTTAATAAAGCAATGGTGGGCAAGTGCTTTATTACCGCGGGGGGGGGCACCCAGAAAACTGTCACGGTTTGCTCTTTTTCTCCTCCGCCCCATCCTGAGAAAGAAGGACTTTCTTCTATTTCACAGATGGGAAAACTGAGACCCAGAAAAGCAAAATGCTTTTTCCAAGGTGATAGGGAGAGCCAGCCACCGGCATCGCTTTGAGTCTTCGAGCACGGGGCGGGAGGGGTAGGCAGGGGGCGGGGGTGGAAACGAGACACCCCTAGAGAGCCGGGAGGGGTTCCGGGACCGCAAGCGGACCGCACGGAAGGGGTGGGGCGGGGCGCGCTCGGAGGTGACCCCGGGGGGCGGGGCTCAGGGGATGGTGCAATCCCGGGCCTGAGGGCATCAGGCGGTGGCTGATTAGCTCAGGTTTACATCACCCGGGCCGGAGCTGGAGCCCGGCGCTCGGCGCCCCCGAGACATTCGCAGCGGAAGCGGCGGCGGCTCCGCACGCGTCCGGTTGCTGGGGACCGAAGCCAGAGCCCGACCCGGAGCCGAGCTCAGCCACGGAGGAGCAGCGCGGGCCACCCGGGGGTGCCTGGGGACTCTGAGCTTGGCCGGCGCCAGGACTCCGTCGCGCGCGAGGGCAGGGTACCCGGCGGGGGCGGAAGGCTGCGGCCGGAGGGGCTGAGGGGCGGCCGGGAGCCTCGGGGCGGCTGGGGTTGCCGCGTGTCACACGTACACACACACACACACACACACACATACACACAACTTTTAAGGAAACCCACGGTCCGGAGAGCGACCTGGGCTGAGTGTTCCCGCCGGGCCCAGGTGACGCGGCCCCGCAGGGCGTGGGGTCGCCGAGCGTGGCCGATCAGGCTGGCGGGAGGATGCGTACCCGCGGGGCGTGGCAGCGTGTCCCGGGGGCGGAGGGTGTGTGGTGTCCGCGTTTGTGTGAGTGTGGGGCGGGCAGGGGAGTTGTGTGGCTGGGTGCGGGGAGGTCTGTGGGGTCACTGGGGGCCGGGGGGAGCCTGTCTACCTGTGGGATGTGTCCGTGCGGATCTGCTGGGGTCCGCGTGGGACAGTGGGGTCCGGGTGGGGCTGTGTCTCCGGGGACCTTGCGAGCTATGCGGAGGGCTGGGCACGGGGCGGCAGGTGCGGGCCGTGCGGGGACGGGGGTGCCCGTGGGCGGGGCTCAGGGTCAAGGGCAGCCAGGACGCGGCGCGAGGGCATGGGCCACGGGTGTGACGGGCCTGACGGCTACCGGTTTGCGAGCTGTAGGATGCGCGCGTACTCTGTTGTTGCCGACTGTGTGTGTTGTACCTGTTGATTCTGGGGCGTGGGGGCGAGGCCTCTTATCTCAGCCCAGGGGCCCAGCCTCCTTCCCTTTGCCCGCCCCTCCGAGGCCCCTCGCCGGCCCTCGGTTTCCACTGAACCTTCTGCTCCGGGACCCCCGCCCCTCCGCCGCTTCCTCTCCTACGGCTTCCGATCCCGGCTGCCGAGGACTGGGCGAGGCCGCCCGCTGCCTTCGCTGTAGGGGCGTGGGGGCGGGGTGGGCGGAGGGGTCAGACAGAGCGTGTGGCCTTGTTGGTATCCGTCCTGCAGTCGTGAGTATGATAGTTGGGAGAGCTCTGTGGGCGTGTGCGTGCACGCTTGCCGGTGGAGGGCGAGGTGTGTGTCTCTTAATGATGTGGGTGCCCCTCTCTGCCCTGTATGTGTGCCTTGGCTGGCTGGCTTGGACAGAGTGTGTTTTGGGGGGGCGTGTGTACACCCGTCTGCCCTGGGTTGTGTGAGTATGTGTGTTTGGTATGACCCGCCCTTATTCCCCTGGGGGTGTCAGGGAACAGCAAGAGGTAGAAATTAGGGGCTGCCTCCATCTTACGGCAGAGATTCTAATCTTGCCCTGCGGCCTGCAAATTCCCTTGTTCACCTATAGACTCAGTTACCCCATCTGTCCAGTGGAGCTTATCCCAGGCCCGACCAGGCTCTGAGCCCTGGATAGGGCAAAAGCAGCCTGGGGTGCTGATGTGGCTATGGGAGAGCCACTCCAGGGAGTCTCAGGCTTTGCAGGGCACAAAGCATCTACACAGACAGGGATCATCTTGCTTTACTCTCTGAATAGCCAGTGCAGTAAGGAGTGTCATCCTAACCTCATCCCTGCAGAAGTTTCTGAGACTCCCAAGGGTAGCACTTCAGCATCTTCAGCTGTGAGTAATAATAATAATAATAATAATAATAATAATGATAAACCAACAGTAGTGACCATTTCCTGACACCTACCCTGCAACAGGGCCATGTTAATTTATTTGTATTTTCATTTCAACATCACAAAAATCTTATGGGCTTTGCATCCACTTTACAGATGAGGGAATGGGGGCTCAGGAATTTTGAAGAACTTGCCTAGGGCTCTCCAGCCAGGAAGGGTCTGAGCCAGGATGACATCCAGGGAATATCTGATTACAGTCACCCCCTACTGCATTCTTACCAAGATGGAATTATGGTCTTTCATTCAAGATGGGGGCTCCCTCCCAAGGCAGCCCATGCATTTGGGAGCCCATGCATTTGGCATGATTGGAGAGATTGGAGAGATCTCTCAGTCAGAGAGCTGACTCTGAGTGATGTTTCCCCCAATCCTGCCTAGGACTGTTGGGAAGGTCTTCACCTGGCTGAAGTCTATCTCCCTCTCACACCTCATACCTGGGCCTCCTTGTTGCTTATCTGGAGCCTGGATGGGTGGTCAGATGGGTCCTGGAGAGAACCTTTCCTCCCTGACACGCCTTTGCCCTCTCCTCCACCCACCACACACACAGTGACACAGCTGTGCCCGGGGTGGGGGTGGGGAGTGCTTCCTCTGAAGTTGAATGAGTGAATTTTGGGGCTTTGAGAGACCTCCCCTCCCGGCCTCATTCTCACCTGATGGTAAAACTGAGCTGGCTGGTGGACTAACTCTGCATGTAGACAAAGTTCACATTTTAAAAAAGAAATACACTCCATCTGTTTTGAAATACTCAAGCACTAAATGAATGTGGAATCTTTATTTTAAATTATTGAAATTGAAAATTCCCTTGCCTCCCTACCAAATCCCTTCCTCTCCTGGAGTCTCTCAGGAGGCCAGAAGCTACTGTGGCCAATTTAGTCTGGGTCCTTCCAGACCTTTTCCTGTGCATTTACACACCTATATATACAAATATGCAGATACATCATATTACATGCTGGTGGGGTTTTTTACATAAATGAGATCATCTTGGGTATATTGTTCAGCAGCTAGCTTTGTTCACTTGACAATAAGTATATTCATTCCAGAACATCCATTCATATGTAAATTCAGTATACACTTCATTGATTCATCATCCTTCATCATCCCTACTCCTCCTCCCCCTCCTTCCATCCCTCCCTACCTTTCAGAGGTAATAGCTGCCTATACTACAGCACTCAACAGATACAGTGCAAAGTCTCTCTTCCTCCCTCTCACCAACCATCAAGTCCATCTCTCCACTGTACTTTTTTTTCACTTAACAGTTCACTCTGGAGATCTTTCCAATTAGCACATAAAGAATTTCCTCAGTCTTTTAAATGGCTACAACTGTTCCACATATAGAGAAATATAATGTATTTAACCAGTCTCCTAATGATGGACATTTAACTGTTTCTATCATATGGGCTGTAGGGATAACCTTGTACTTGCATCATTACATCAGTATGTAGAGAGTTCCTGGTCTTTTTCAGAGCTGTATGGTATTCCACTGTGTGGCTGTACCATGATGTTTTAACCAGTCTTCTACTGCTGGACAACTGGGGGAATTTCCTGCTTTTTACTGTTAGACACAAGGCTCTGATTAGCAGCCTTTCACATATTTAATTTTTTGCTAGGCATTTTAATTGGAGGATAAATTCCCAGAAGTGGGACACCCAGTCAAGGGTATACACATTTGTCCATTTAATGCACACCGCCAAGTCACCGTTCATAAAGGCTGTGCCAGTGTATCCTCCCACCAGCAGAGGAAAAGAGGGGACACCAAGCAGCCTTACTTTAGTGCTTTTCTCCCCTTCTTTCTAGATGCGAGCCACCTCTCTGGCTGTTCCTGAGGGTGCCCCCTCCAGGAAGAAGCGATTGGAGTTGGATGATGACCTAGACACTGAGTGTCCCACCCAGAAACATGCTCGATGTGGGCCCCAGCCCAGGCTGCCCTCCTGCCAACTGCCCCTGAGCCCACCCCCTGCTCCAGTTCACACCCCTGCTGTGACCGCTGCCTCCAGGCTTGGACCCTATGTTCTCCTGGAGCCTGAGGAGGGCAGCCGGACCTACCGCACCCTGCACTGCCCCACAGGCACGGAGTACATCTGCAAGGTACATTCCCCAGGGGCCACTGTCCGCGAGCATCACAGGGGGCTGGGAAAGGATTGCCAGGGCTGAGGGACCCTTATATTAATTTAGTTCTGTTTTTATTGGGGAAGCAACCAATGAATCCCCAGCTCTCTGTCAAGCTCCAGGCTGGGCTGAAACCGAGAGGTAAAGCAGATGGTCCCAGCCCTGGGGGAATTCACAGTTTAGGCCCCATAGTATGATAAATGTTGCTGGGGTGGAGCTTAGGGGCCATGAGAGCACAGAGAAGCCTCTAGTATATTCAAAGGCAGAGTCAGAAAAGGCTGAGTAGGAGTCAGCCAGGGAAAAGTGGGAGAAGGGAGTTCCAGGCAGGGGAAACAGCTATGCAGAGGCCTACAGGAGTGAGAGCATGGCACTTCAGAGAATTAAAAGGACTTCATTATGGCCGGAGTGGAGAGGGGGTGCAGACAGGGCCAGCAGATGAGAGCTGGCAGCCACTGGTTGTGAAAGCATTAGGAAGAAGCCCCCACTAGGCTGTGGGGAGCCGTTTAAAGTATTTGCACAAGAGTAGGATGAGATATGATAGACATCAGAACTCCTGGGAACCTGGAGGTCATTGGGCCTACCGGTGGCCATTTTACAGATGGAAAGACTGAGGTCAAGAGAGGAGAAGGGCCATGCATGAAGCCACATGGCATCAAGCCTGGATCCTAGGGCATAGTCCAGGGTTCCTGACAGAAATCAGAGTTCTTGGCAGAATTCAGGCAACAGGCAGGGCCAAGTGACCCATACAGGACACTGCCAGGTCTCAGCTCACAAGGACAGAGATGAGAAAGCATAATCGTAGGTGTTTACTATGCACCAGGTTGATTGTCTAGTCTGCATCACTCCTCTAATCTTCACACAGTCTATGAGGTAGTTACTATTATTGGCCCCATTCTATAGAGAGGGGACAGGCTCTGAGGTTCAGAAAGCTGTGGTTACTTGCCACCTCACAAAGCCAGGAGGTGTCAGAGCTGAGATTGGGCCCAAGCAGGTTAAGCCCAGAGCTGTGGGCCCCATGCTAGGACGGGTGGTTCAGATACAAGCAGGGCAGGTTTGCTCTGGTGGGCAGGGGTAAGGAGGATAGGGACACCCAGGTACACAGGGAGGGGTAGAAGGGGGCTGGGTCCCCTTGGGAAGGCACAGAGAGGCAGAAGGACTGAAGCCTCCATCCAACTGGGAGGAGCAGCAACGGTGGTTCCAGCTCCTGCTGATGGGGGTGCAGCGGGCAGGGCCAGATCTGGACATCACACTGGGCTCTGGGCTGCCTGATGCTGGTCCCCAGGGCTACCCCAGGTGCTCTAAGGAACCCCTGAGCTCTGGGTGCCCTTCCTGCAGCACCACAGGTTTTTTTCTGTTCCCCTGGGGAGGGAGGTCCATGCTGAGAGGAACGACCATGGCAAGCTGGAGCCAGAAGCACCATGCTTTCACATGGCCCCAGATATTCAGGAACATTTAAAGAAATCTGCTGGGATGTGCCTGTTCCTATGTCCAGAGTGGACTGTGGGGGCCGACGTGCCGTTTCCACATTGCCTAGGCTTTTCTGGTCGGTGTGTAGAAAGATCTACATCCTGTCTTCCTAGATTATCGCCTTATTCATTAATTCAACAAACTCTCAGTGAGCACTTGTACGTGCCGTGCACCATGCACCATGTACCATGCTGTGGCTCAAAAGTAGACCAAGCTCTGCCGCCACAGTTCACGCTGGGGGTGAATAAGTAAAATATACGTCAGGTGATCTTAACTGCTATGGAGAAAAACTAGGAGCTGGGAGAGAAGGGAGTGGGGAGGGGAGGGGGTGAAGGTGATCTTAGCTGGGAAGTCCAGAAAGACCTCTCTGAGGAGGTGACTTTGAGCAGTGACTTGCACTGGGGGAGCCAGCCCTGTGCGTATCTAGAGGAGAACATTCAGACGGCAGGAAAAGCAAGTGCAAATGCTCAGAGGCAGGGATGCGCTTGCCCTGACTTTTAAAAAAGCCTCCGTTTTTGGATTATTGCCTCCAAGCCACCCCAACTGTTTTGTTTTGTTTTAACACATCTACTTACATTTTTTCATGGATTAAATATGTATATGCTTTATTTATTTATTTTTATTTTCTGTGTGTCATAGACAAAATAACAAGCAAAGGGTTTAAAGGCAGATAAACCAAAGTGAGTAGACTGCTCTACCACTGATTAGCTGTGTGGCTTCCAAGTCACCTTCCTCTGAACATCCTTTCAGGACTATGGCAAGGGTTCCATCTAATGTCCATAAAGCCCCTAGCATCTTTCCCCACAACCTCCCCACTCTCACTACGGGCCCCACCTTCCTCCCCCACCCCATTCCAGCCATACTGATCTTTTTTTTTTTTTTTTAATTTATTTATTTATTTATTTATTTATTTATGGCTGTGTTGGGTCTTCGTTTCTGTGTGAGGGCTTTCTCTAGTTGCGGCAAGTGGGGGCCACTCTTCATCGCGGTGCGCGGGCCTCTCACTATCGCGGCCTCTCTTGTTGCGGAGCACAGGTTCCAGACGAGCAAGCCATACTGATCTTTGGCTGGGTTTCTAGAGCAGCTCAGGTTCTTTCCTGCCTCAGGGCCTTTACACTGCCTGTGCCTCCCACCTAGAAAGCTTATCCCTTGGGTACCTCAATCATTCAGGTCACTTCCTCAGAGTCCCTTCCAGACTACACTTTCTAAAATAGGTGCCCCCTGCCAGAATACTCTTAATTCCAGCATTCCTTTGCAATTCTTATCAGAATTTGTAAGTATTTGGTTTTTTTGGCCTGTTTACTGTCTCATGCATTGGACTCTGGGCACCAGGAGGGCAGGGACCATGGCTGTCAGTCAAGTTAGCACCCCAGTGGCTGGTACAGGTAGGCATTCAATGCCTGCTTGTGGAATAAAGGAAAGGGTGGGTGGGCAGTGAATCCTAGAGAATGGTAGCCATATTGATGATGAGGAGAAGGATGAGTTACTTCTGCATTATCTGCTCTTTTGGACTCCCTCTGTTTGGGGGGTTTATTTTTGTTCAGGTTACCTGTTATTTTTAATTATCTGAGGTTTAAGGCCATATGAGCTCGCAGCTAAGGGCACAGATGATGGAGAACAGGGATTCAATCCCAGCTCTGTCCCTTGCTGGCCGTGTGGCCCTCCGCTTGGTCAGGATTGAGTGACCTGCTGCTGAAACGCTGGGACACAAGGCCCAGCACACAGTAGTGTCTAAAGGGTTGGCTGTGACCAGCTGCAAGGCCGACCTGGGCCCCGCGGGGTCCCCACCCGCGTTCACACCATGCTCCCACAGGTGTACCCGGCCTGCGAGGCCCTGGCGGTGCTGGAGCCCTACTCGCGGCTGCCCCACCACGGCCATGTGGCCCGGCCTGTGGAGGTCCTGACAGGCACGCGGCACCTCTACGCCTTCTTCCCGCGGCCACATGGGGACATGCACAGCCTGGTGCGCCGCCGGCGGCGCCTCCTGGAGCCCGAGGCCGCTGCGCTCTTCCGCCAGATGGCCGCCACCCTGGCGCACTGCCACCAGCACGGGCTGGTCCTGCGCGACCTCAAGCTGCAGCGCTTCGTCTTTACTGACCCGGAGAGGTGAGCATGGCCACGGATAAGGCCTTGACTGACGTTCTGGTCACAGTTAGATTGAGCTTATGCATTTTTGGCAAGAATACCACAGAAGCCATAGGGCCTTCTCAGCCCATCCTATCAGGAGATACGGGCTGCTGATACGGATTGCTGTGATGTTAACCTCAATCTTTGGTTAAGGTGGCTTCTGCCAAGTTTCTCCACTGGAAGTTTCCTAATTTACCATTTATAATTAATAAATACCTTGGGCAATACCTTGTAATTAATCAGTACTTTGAGGTTCTTTGGGGTTCTGCATGTAAATATCCTGTTTCTCCTTAAACTTTCACCCACTAATTTCAGCCACCATCCATTCTGCCTGTAGCAGTTATTCCTAGGATGTTTGCCTAAGGGTGGTTTTCTATTTCCTTTTACATTCTATACTAAAATGAACATGCTTTTGGTAAGAAGTAGAATGTAAATTTTATAATGATTTTTAAGCTAATACACAGCTTCAAATAATTTTGTGCTTAGGGTGAGTACAACAGCCCCAGACCACCACCCAGAAGTGAGAAAAGTACTTTCTTCCCTTTTCAAGGCAATAGTTTGAGAAGCACCATCAGAAGAGGGATGGTGGAATCATGCAAACCTGGGTTCAAATTCTGGTTCTACTTTTTAACTTGCAATGTGTCCTTGAGCAATGGCTTCACCTGCCTGAACTTTGACTTCTTTATCTGAAAAATGGGCCAATAATGCTAACACCTCAGCCCACCCCCGGGGCAGTGATTCACAGGACTAGTCAGCGTTTTCAGACAGGCACCCAGGGAACAAGATTAATAGCAGTGGTAATAGTATGCTTCCTATTAAAGTAGTCTAGAGTGCTCTGTGGGAGTTATTTATTTATTTATAATTTATTTATTTATTTATTTTTGGCTGCGTTGGGTCTTCGTTGCTGCACGCGGTCTTTCTCTAGTTGTGGCTAGCGGGGGCTACTATTTGTTGCGGTGCGCGGGCTTCTCATTGCGGTGGCTTCTCTTGTTGCCAAGCACAGGCTCTAGGCGCGTGGGCTTCAGTAGTTGTGGCACGCGGGCTCAGTAGTTGTGGCTCGTGGGCTCTAGAGCACAAGCTCAGTAGTTATGGCACACGGGCTTAGTTGCTCCCCAGCATGTGGGATCGTCCCAGATCAGGGCTCAAACCCATGTCCCCTGAACTGGCAGGCGGATTCTTAACCACGGCGCCACCAGGGAAGCCCCGTGGGAGTTATTTAAAGCAGAAGTTGCAAATGGTGGTCTACATACACTTTTTTTTTTGCCCCACATTCCTGTTCGTTTGTGTTTTTAATTAAAATTGCTTGCGGGAATCCGCTGGTGGTCCAGTGGTTGGGACTCTAGGCTTCCACTGTGGGGGCCCCGAGTTCGACCCCTGGTCAGGGAACTGGGATCCCACAGGCCATGCGGCATGGCCAAAAAAATAATAAAAAAAATAAAGGGACTTCCCTGGTGGTCCAGTGGTTAAGACTCCACGCTCCCAATGCAGGGGGCCCCCGTTCGATCCCTGGTCAGGGAACTAAGATCCCACATACCTCAACTAAGCCCACGCGCTGCAACTACTGAGCCCGCGCCACAACTAGAGAGCCCGTGCACCACAATAAAGACCCAGTGCAGCCAAAATTAATTAATTAATTTAAAAAATAAATAAAATTGGTTGCTAACTTTTTAAAAGCTGGGATTTTTTTCTTTAAAATATGATCTCTGACTTCTCTTGTGGAAAAGGGGACCATGGAGCCACCCTGGGAACTACATAAGCAGCTCATAGCACTGGCTCTGGGCTGGAAAGAGCCAGGATTCAATCCCAACCCTGCTCCCCGTGGCTGCAAAATGGCATCTTCCTCATCGGTTGTATGAGGGTGAAATGACATACACCAGGTAGAAGCTTAGCCCAGCATCAGGTTCGCAGTGGACACTCCAAATATTGACTGTAATGTTGTTAGTGGTGCCCTTTTTAGGCAGGGTTTGTGCTGAGATAGTTGGCACAGTCCCCACTTCCTACTTCTAATTTTGTTACCTGCCTAGACCCTAAATTTGCATCTGGTTTAATAGAGGCTTAATGCCCTCAGCCACCTGAGTATGCACCTCCCCACACCGGGCCCCCGCCCCAGAGACAGTTGGGAAATGTGTTCCTCCCAGAGTCCTAGTTCAAATTTAATTGCTCTGTGACCTTAAGA
Organism: Eubalaena glacialis; assembly: GCF_028564815.1. Classification (NCBI taxonomy): domain Eukaryota; kingdom Metazoa; phylum Chordata; class Mammalia; order Artiodactyla; family Balaenidae; genus Eubalaena; species Eubalaena glacialis. Next base: position 28,430,118 of record NC_083728.1, read on the forward strand.
CATGACTTAATCTCTCTGAGCCTAGACTTCCTCATCTGTAATACGGGATTAATCAGCCAGCCTCACAGGACTGGCTCATGTCTGGCAAATGCCAGCGGGCACTTGGGAAATGGGTGCCATTAAGTGTGACAATGTGGGGTGGTGGCGTGGGGGGCCCCACTATCTGACCCCCCGTCTCTCCCCCTGCACAGGACAAAACTGGTGCTGGAGAACCTGGAGGATGCCTGTGTGCTGACCGGGCCTGACGACTCCTTGTGGGACAAGCACGCGTGCCCAGCCTATGTGGGCCCCGAGATCCTCAGTTCCCGGCCATCCTACTCCGGCAAGGCAGCAGACGTCTGGAGCATGGGCGTGGCACTCTTCACCATGCTGGCTGGCCACTACCCCTTCCAGGACTCAGAGCCTGCCCTGCTCTTTGGCAAGATCCGCCGTGGGGTCTTCGCCCTGCCCGAGGGCCTCTCGGCCCCGGCCCGCTGCCTGGTCCGCTGCCTCCTCCGAAGGGAGCCAGCTGAGCGGCTCACAGCCTCAGGCATCCTGCTGCACCCTTGGCTGCGGGAGAATGTGATCCCTACACCCCCCTCGCGATCCAGCCTCTGCGAGGCTGACCAGGTGGTCCCAGAAGGGCTGGGGCTGGAGGAGGTGGAGGAGGAGGGAGAGAGAGATGTGGGTCTCTACGGCTAACGCCACCCTACTGGACTCTCAGCCTCAGACTGCCAGTTGAGGCTGGGGTATCTCTAAGCTCTCTCCTGCCTCTTTGAACTGAGCCGAGCCTTAAGTGCCTTCTGGGAGGGAGAGAGGAGGAGGTGTGTGTGGAGCGTGCTGGATGCACACACCTGTGCACAGGAGCTCGTGCCTCACCGAGTCCTCGGGAGCTCGCTGTGCCAAGCCCCGCTCCCAGTGCTGGGAACACAGCAGTGAACGACAGAGACAAAAGTCCTGCTCACAGAGTTGACAACACTTTCCATGCCCACCGGGCAGTGTCTACACTGAGCACCCACAGTGCAGGTATCGGCATCCACTCATGCTGATGCCCAGGTACCTCTGACATGGGACAGTCCCTTTCACGAACAACCCAGCTGCCTTTGTATCTTGCACCTTTTCAGAGAAAGGGAAGCATCCCTGTGCCAAAGGCTCCAGGCCTCTCCCCTGTAACTCAGGACTCTAGAGCCCAGACCGTGCTGGGAATTGTGCTCCCAGCAGCTCTGTCCTCTTGGTCAAGGGCTTCTCCATCCAGGCCTGAGCCAAGGATTTGGGCTGGAAGATCAAGAGTGCAAATGGTGAGGCTGGTCCTCATCTAACTCAAAGAGTAGTTTGGAGTGAAGGGCCAGGCCTGTCCACCTCAGTGGTCCCTGACCTGAGCACCAGAGTTGGGGGCCAGGATCAGGCAGGTTCTGTCCCCTGGCCTCCTGAAAAGTCCCAAGCTCTGTTCTGGGGACACTTGGGGTCCAGGACCCTATATCAACACTGTGGGTTTTGGATGCCATGAGTATATGTTTTTATCTTGTGCCTAATAAAGGAATTATGAAGTACTGTCATTTCTCCTGGTTATTTCATCCATCTTCTCCCCATCTCTTATGAGTTTTCCCTGCCTCCAAACCAGCCCCAGGGTGAAAGGCCAGAGGCCTTGTGTGTCAATCTCAGCTGAGTGGTTCATGAGAACAGAAGACCCAGTAGGTCTTCCCTCATTCCCTCTGTTCCTTCTGGATGTCTTGGTGTCTCAGGATACTTTTTGGCTGCATGTAACTGAAACCGTGAGTTAAAAAGTGGCTTTAAAAAGAAGAAAACGTATTTCACACAAAGCAAGAGGTCAACAGGTGGGGAGTGGGCTTCAGGGCTGGTTGATTCAGCTCTCAGAGCTGTTAGCAAGTACCTGGCTCCCTAGGCTCATTCTATCTCTTTGCTCTGTTGTCCCAGGTAACTGCTGGCACAATGGCTACAGCAGTCCTAGGTGTCACATAAGAGAGATCCATGACCAGAGGAAGAAGGAGGGTGGCATGGTAGTACTTGAGAACTCAGTACTCTGGAGTCAGGCTACCTGGAATTAAATCCTGGCTCCAACACTCACTAGCTGTTTGACCCTCGGCAAGTTTCTTAATCACGCTATACCTCAGATTCTTAATCTGTAAAATGAGGGATAATAATAACTAACTCAAGAGAATCAAATGGGTTATTTTAGCTAAAGCACTTCGAATAAACAGTGGCTGGCATAACAAGTCCTCAATCAGAGTTAGTTGTTCTCTCTACAGCTCTTCCATGGGATGGGGAAATCTTTCCCAGGAGCACTCCTAACAGACGTTTTGGCCAGAACTGGGCCACTGTGACCTCTCCTGACCAATCACCAGCAAGGGAAATGCAGTTATCTTAATTAATCAGCCAGTTCTCCAGCTGTAGGTGGGAGCAGCCTCCCTGAGGCTCATGCTACATGTGGGGGGTTGGGAGGGTGGGGTAGTGATAAATGAACAAAATCAAATTCTGAGAGGGAGGAGGTAGTGGGAGAAAGCACGAGGAAGAGAACTGCGGTAGCTCGGCCAATAGCCTGCTAACTGCAGACAGGTGAAGGAAGCTATCCTAGATCGTCCAGCCACCAGTTGACCCACCAGCTGACTACAAATGCAGAGTTCAGTCTGGCTGACCCAGACCAGAAGAATTCCCCAACTGACCCACAGGATCATGGGCTAAATAAAATGATCATTGTTTTAAGCCATTAAGTTTTAGGGTGTTTTGTTACACAGCAAATGCTAACTAATATAGACAGGGACAAGTCAGCCTCCTCTCTGTGCACCCAGCATCACCCAGAATAGGGCCCAGCTCTGTCTAGGGTCTCATGGAGCAGTCCCCAACTTTTACCCTTCCCCCAAACCCTCCAATAGGCCCTGCCCCAGCTCCCTCACAAGCTGTGTTCTTCCTGGTGCCTGTGGAACAAGGGCAAGGGGGGGACAGCTTATATAAAATGGGGGCTGCCAAGTGGCAGGTCTTTACATTACACAGAGAGACTCATCTACGCCTCACGACAACCCTATAAGGCAGATGCTCTTGTCATTTCACAGATAAGAAAAATGAGGTTTATTACTTATTTATTTATTTATTTTGGCCACACCACGTGGCTTGTGGGATCTTAGTTCCCCGACCAGGGATTGAACCCAGGTCCATGGCAGTGAAAGCATGGAGTCCTGACCACTGGACAGCCAGGGAATTCCTGAAAAATGAGGTTTAGAGAGAGCAAAAGATTCATCCAAAACCACAACAGAGAGAACAACTCACCTGGTTTTGCCTTGAAGCAGGAACTTTTGCCAAGGCCACTCTGAGGCAGGCACAAGAAAACTGTCACATAAAAATGCAAATCCAAAAAAAAAAAAAAATGCAAATCCACTCTCACCAAGCAATACAATGCACATAACCACACCCCTGACTGCAATTAGTGGGGACTTTCATGTTCTATTTGTATTCATTGAATGATCACTGTATAAGAGTTTTACAATATCAAAGGTAATACATATATATTACTTTATATATTACAGGGAGAGAGGGACTGTTAGAAATTTAATTGGGGATTTTATATGCAATTGGGAGCTAAACACAAAATATCACACTGTGGCCTGCCCAATTATTCATTCACCTAGCAATTCAACAACTATTCCTAACGCCAACGAACAGTAGAGCAGGTCCCATGCAAGACGGATGCAACGTGGTCCCTGCCCTCATGGACTTCAGTCTAACAGAGGAGACAGATGTTAAACAGATAACCACACAAATGAAGAAATTAATTATACCTGTGGTATGTTCTTTGTGGCAAAGACAAGCGTCACCAATAAGTCCCATGCTCCCCTACATGCCCTAGCCTCTCTTAGAGTCACAGGACTAGTTCTGACCAATGGTGTGTGTGTAGAAGTGACATAGGGGTGGTCACTTCTGGGCTAAAGCAACTGAAAGCTGATGGGCCTCAATCCCTGTCTTTCCCTTCCACAGCTACCTTGAGGCCATGCGTTCCCTTAGCTATAAGATAGAGGAGGACCACCAGATCCACACTGGATTTTACTGAGCAAGAAATGAAGTTTCCTATGTTAAGTCTTTGCAATTTGGAGTTTGTCTGTTGGGCAGTTAGTGTTAATTACCATGACTAAGAAAAACTTGCCACAACAGAAGGAAGGAAAATTCTCTTTCCCAGTAACTAGGCTGTATCAGTCTTTGCTGCATTACAAACCCCCAAACATAGTGGTTCGTGACTGTCTGTGTCAGCAGTTTGGGCTGGGCTCAGCTGGTCACTCATGCGGCTGCAGGCAAAGGGCGGCCCACCAGGACAGCTCAGCTTCACTCACTTGTCTGCCGATTGGCAGGCTCCAGGGAGCCTTGGCTAGGATGGCTCATCTCGGCTCTACGTTGTCTCAGCCTCCAACAGGCTCAGCGCTGGCTCCTTCATGTGGTAGTCTTGGGGTTTCAAAAAGCAACAAGGAAGAACAAATCCCAGTCCCAAGCTGTGCTTCTGTCACATCAGCGTGTCCCACAGACAGATCCAGGAGGTGGGGAAATTAATTCTCCCTCTCAGTGGAAGGACCTGAATATAATATGTGGCCTTTTTTTTTTTCTTCAATATACAACATGAGGTATACTTGATCAAGTAAGTTGACTACAGTGTACCTAAAACTGAACCTGCAGGTAGTAGATCCCTGGGCCAATTGCTTGGTGTCTCTGGGCCTCAGCCTGTTCCCCTCCTTTTGTGTGGCTAAGCCCTGCCCCTCCCTTGAGGCTGGACCTGGAGACTCTTCAGAGCGGGCATGCCCTCCCCTGCACACTGAAGCCCACAGAACGGGTTTCTCAGAGGTGGTCAGTCAGTCCCCTAGGTGCTTGTTTAAAATGCATATCCCTGGACCCTGCCCAGACCTAGTGAGTTAGAACACTTGGGGTTCTGCATCTTAACAATCACCCTGGGTGATGCTGCTGAGCATCCGAGTTGGAGAACCTCTGTGTTTGGAGAAATCCTGCCTCCTTGGGGACTCAGAGAGCTCATGTTAGCTCCTCTCTGGGTTGTTTGCAAATGGGTGTAAAGTGGGCATAAATTCTACCTGCCTGTGATGCTAGGATGGGCTCACAGATGTGGGGGGCTTTATCAGGTCAAAATCTCAGCCACCACCTAAGTTGTACCAGCATCCTGGGGAGAGACATGTAGCCCTCTTTCCCTCCTTGTTCTCTCTCCCCTCACCTGGCTTTGTGGCTCTGCACAGCACTTAGCACCACCTGGCAGGACATTCTCTATCATTTGTTTGTGTGAGTTTCATAAGTCCAAGGATATGCTTTGTTTACAACTGTCTCCCTGGCTCCAAGAAAAGTGTCTGGCACACAGAGCTGCTCAATAAATGTTTGTAAATGAAAGTTGTTGCTGTGTAGATCCTACACGCCTAGAGCAGAGCCAGGACACTTATTAGGGATAGTTAATGTTTACAGGCACATGCTACATGCCAGGCATGGTTCTAAGTGCTTTATATGCACTCTCTCATTTGATACGTGATAGCCAGATGGCCCTTGATGATCTGCAACACCTGGTATCCATGCCCTTGTATAGTTCCCTCCTACTCTGAGCTGGGCTGACAGTGTAACTAATAGGAAACTGTGAAAATAAACGAGTATGACTTTAAGTATAGGCCATAAAATATATTATGGCTTCTGCCTTGTTCTTCTGGATCATCTGTTCTGGGAAAAGCCAGCTGCCATGTTGCTAGGACACTCAAGTACCCTATGGAGAGATACATGTGGTAAGGAACTTACACATTCTGCAAATAACCAGCACCAACCAGGCCTATGAGTGGGCTTTCTTGAAAGTCAATCCTCCAGCCTCAGTCAGGCCTTCAGATAACTGAAGCCCCAGGCAACATCTTAACTACAACCTCTGAGAGACCTTGAGCCAAAAACTACCTAAGAAACTGTTCCTGAATTCCTAACCCATAGAAACTCTGTGAGATCTACATGTTTATTATTGTTTTAAGATGCTAAGTTTTGGGGTAATTTGCTATGTATCAATAACTGATACAGATCCTAAAAACAGCCCTATGAGGGAGGGACAATGATGATCACCATTGTACAGAGGGAGAAACTGAGGCCCAGAGAGGGGAAATCTTTTGTCCAGGGCCACACAGATAGTGTAACTATGGGACTGAACCCAGGTTTGACTGACTACAGAGTCTATCCACTGGGATGAAAAATGTCCAAAGTGAATGCCAGCTCTGCCCTTGAAGGACCAAGGCTAAGACCAGAACACATGAAAGAACGTATCTGCCTCCAGTACAAATTTGTGCTGGTGACTTCAGGGCTCAGGTGAATGTGACCATTATAAACCGGCAGGCTCAGAAGAAGAAAACAAGGCAACAGGAGTGAAAACCAGCAGAAACAGACACTCAGAGTTCAGATAGCAATACTATCAGATAGACATTATAAAACAGAAACGTTTAATGTGCTTAAATAAATATATAACAAGTTTGAAACTATGGCCAAAGTATAGGAAACTATATCAAGTAACAAAGTGGATTTGAAAACCCAAAAGAACTTCTAAAATGAAAAATACAATAACCAAAATAAAAAAATCAACAGATGGGTTAAACCACAGATTAGATGTGGCTAAAGAGGGAACTAGGGAGATAGAAAGCTGACATTAATCACAGAGTCAAGAGACTCCATAAATTTTTACACACAGACACATCATAGTGAAAGTGTGAAAACACCAAAGACAAAGAAAAAAATCTTAAAAGCAGTCAGAGGGAAAAAATCCAGAGAGATTACTTTCAAAAGAACAACAGTACAACATGGATGAATGTCAAAAACATTATGCTAAATGGAAGAAATCAATCACAAAGAACTACATATTGTAAGACTAAATTTATATAAAGTGTCCAGAATAGGAAAATCTATAGAGACCGAAAGTAGACTAGTGCAGAGGGGGTTAGAGAGTAGGAGATAGAGAGTGTCTGCTATGGGTACAGGGTTTCTTTGGGGGTGGTAAAAATGTTCTAAAATTAGGGACTTCCCTGGTGGTCCCGTGGTTAAGAATCTGCTTTCCAATGCAGGGGATGTGGGTTCAATCCTTGGTTGGGGAATTAAGATCCCACATGCCGCAAGGCAACTAAGCCCACGCACTCTAGAGCCCGTGCGCCACAACTAGAGAGCCCATGTGCCAAAACTACTGAGCCTGCATGCCACAACTAGAGAGCCCATGTGCCGCAACAAAGAGCCCGTGCACCGCAACGAAAGATCCCGCATGCTGCAAGAAAGATCCCGCATGCCGCGACTAAGACCCAATGCAGCCAAATAAATAAAAATAAATATTAAGAAAAAAGTTCTAAAATTAGATCATGGTGATAGTTGCACAACTCTGTACTAAAAACTATTAAATTGTACACTTTAAATGGGTGGATCTTATAGTATATAAATTATTTCTCAATAAAGCTATTTAAAGAAAGAACAGCAGTTAGATTGACAGGTGAAGATGTTTTAACAGCAACAGTGGAAGCCAGAAGACAATGGAATGCTGTCTTCAAGGTGCTAAATGCCAGCTAGAATTCTATACCCAGCAAAAACGTCTCTCAAGAGTGAGTCTAAATAAAGATTTTTCAAACAAAAACCAAGAAAGTTTGTCATGAGAAGACTCACCCTACAGGGACTTCTAAAACAAAAGTTCTCAAACTTGGCTTCTCATTACACTCACCAAAGAGCATTAAAAACTCCTGATGCCTGGACCCACCCCAGATATTCTGAATCAATTGATCTGAGATGTGACCTGGGCATAGGATTTTTAAAAGTTCCCCAGGTGATTCAAACATACAACTCAGGCTGAGAACCTCTGTCTTATGGGATATATTTCAGGCAAAAAGAAATTGATCCCAGATGAAAGTCTGAGATTCCTTCATTCATTTAACGTAATCCGTGAGCAACTATTATGTGTTGGAAACTGTTCTAGACACCAGGAACACAGCAATGAGCAAAACACACAAAAGTCCCCACCCTCTAGAAGAGGGAAACAGCCAAAAGATAACCAAGATAAAGAAGTAAAATATGCTGTTAGATAGTAATACAGGCTTTCGGAAAAAATGAAACCAGGAAGAATTTTATAAAATGCTAGATTTAGCTGTGTGTGTGTGTGTGAAATTTCAGATAGAGTGGACAGGGGAGACTTTTGGCTAAAGACCAAAATAAAGGGCAAGAGCAATCCATGAAATATTTGGGCTATGGCAAGTGCAAAGGCCCTGAGGTGGGAGTGTGTCTGCCTTGTTCCAGGATCTGGAGGCCAATGGGTCTTGAGTGGAGTGAGCCAAGAGGATAGTAGTCAGAGAAGGAGTGGCGGCAGTTGCAGGCCTTGGGAGGACCTCGGCTTTCACTTTGAGTGAGATGGGAGCTATTGGGAGTGTTTTGAGGAGTGGCATGGCTTGATTCTAACAGGGCCCTCTGGCAGCTGGGTGGAAAAGGGATTGTAGTGACCAAAAGGGGAAGCAAGGAGCCCAATGAGGAGGCTGGTGCAGTACGCTGGAGGAGAAAGGATGGAGGTGGATTGGGATGGGGGGTGGAGGAGGTGAGAGGTGACAGATTCTGGAACTATCGTGCAGGCCGAGCCCATAGGATCTGTTGATCTATGGGATGAGGGGTGGGAGAAAAGTTCAGGGGTGGGAAGACTGGAGGATGCAAAGAGCTTCCAGCCTGTGCCCGGCGAAAACAAACTTCATTAGTGGCCCAATCAAAAGGTGGAGAGTGACCGCCGAGAGGCAGCGTCCGGCTGGCTAAGGGTGGGTTCCTGAGGCCGTCCGGCCTGGATTTAAATCCAGCTGCGTGGCCTCGGGCAGATCAGAAACAAACAGAGCCTCTATTTCTTCTGCAAAAGGAGCAAGGACCGGCCTGCCCGCCGCTGTGCTGGCAGCTGGACTGAGTAGGGGCGGTCTCCACGTCGCTCCCCGCCCCTCCCGGCCCCGCCCACTCCCCCACCCCTCCCGCGGCGCTGCCGGCTAGGCTGCTCCGGTGAGTGAGGGTCTAGGAGTCCGGGTCCGGCCGGGGGCGGGGTGGGAACGGCTCGGACTGCGGGACAGAGCGCCCGGGACCGCCGAGAACCAGAGCAGGGGCCGCCGCCGGGTCGCCGGAACGGGGGGGGGGGGGGGGGAAGACCCAGATCCCGCGAGACTCTTCCGCCCCACTTCCGGGGCCGCCACTTTCACTTTCTTTTCCGTGGAGGCTGCTCCCTTCCCTCTCCTGACTGACAGGGACCGCTCCGCGGGGGAGGGAGTTGGGCTGAAATCCAGCGACCCGGAGGGCGCTTTTCCCCTGCAGGGAAAAGGGGAGGCCCTCCTCGGGGACTCGCAGCGCCCCTGCTGTGCGTCGTCCCTCCCCGCCGCCAGGCCTGTCCCGTTTCCTCTGTTGCCCTTTGCGGGCTTGGCTTGGTGCCCCCTTTCACCTCCCACGCGGGGTCCCGGCCCGTTCCCTATCCCAGGCCCCATCCCCGGTCCTCGGGTAGTGTGATGCTACCCGACTGCCACCGGGGACACCGAGGCACAAAGAAGGCTTGGGCCGCGCCAGAGGCCACCGACCTGGACTGAGTTGCTCGTGGTCGCCCGTCCTCTAGCAGGTGACCGGGAGGTGGCATTTCCCCGTAGCTGCAGCCCCCGCCTGGGGGGATGGGCACAACCACGCCGGATGGACGAGAAGATCAAGAAAGGTGGGCACAGCCTGGAGGCGACTGAGAAACTTCGGGGGGAGGGGGGAGGGGCATTAACCCTGTCCTCCCTCTGCCCACCTGCCCCTCAGTTTCCTCCCTTGGGGCCTGGTTCCTTCCAGGGGCCTCTTGTCATTCATTTATTTGATGCCCCTGAGGCCTCAGTGGGCCAGCTCTGCTGGGAAGGGTGTAGGGAGCTCCCAGAGGACACAGGAGACCACCCAGGCTGGTGAGGGAGCAGACCTCAAGGGTCGTTGCCTTCCCCCGGCCCCTTCCACCCAGCGTGGGAGAACTTAAGTTAGGTCATGTCACCAACCTGCTCACATACCCTCCTGTGCTCCTTGTTCTTAGAACAAAGCCCAGAGCAGTTGGGTAGCCCACAGGCCTGCTGGCTTCGCTGACCTCTGCCTTCCCCCATTGGGCCCCTTGGTCATTCTGCTGGAGCCCCACCGGTTTCTGTTCTAATCCAGCCATTTCTTGCCCAAGGCCTTTCCCTTTCCCTTTCTCTGTACCTGGAACACTTTTGCCCAACTGGGTCTTGACATACCCAGCTTCTCCTCCTTCAGGTCTCAGCTTCAATGTCACCTCCTCCTAGAGGCTTTCCCTGATCTCCTTACCCTGTTCATTTCCTTGCCAGCATGGATCACAATCTGAATCTTTTTCTTTTGTTAAACTTGTTAATTGTCAGCCCAGTCTTACTGGGCTGGGAGGTCCATGAGAAGAGGGACCCTGTTTATCTTATTCACTGTTGAAGACCAGTTTCTGAGACAGTGATTGGCACACAGTAAGAATTCAATAAATGTTTGTTGTATAAATGAGTGGAAGTATGGGGGGACCTGGGAGTATGAAGGGAAAACAGAACCAAATGAGCAGGGAGGGGGAGTGGGGAGTGACAGAGAAGGCCTACCAGAGAAAAGGGACTTTTAAGCTGGGTGCTGAAGGATATGTAGGAGTTCACCAGGAAGACAGAGAGGAAGCAGCATGTACAAAGGATCACCTCCTTCCTCACCCCCTTAACCCCAGCTCCTGAAAAATAAACCCTGTGCTAACCTGCTTCCACTGTGGATTTCAGCTGAGGAGGTGGCCCAGAGACTCACCCGAGCAGTGGCTGGCGGGGATGAACAGGTGGCTATGCAGTGTGCCATATGGCTGGCAGAGCAACGGGTGCCCCTGAACGTGCAACTGAAGCCTGAGGTCTCCCCGACACAGGATATCAGGTGAGGAGTACGTAGCTGACCAGGGACTTAGGGCTTCCTGAACCCCAGTGGGCCGCGATACAGTCTTGCCTGTAGAACAGTTAAGTTATTCTTAATGGCAGGTTCTGGTGTCAGGAGACCTAGCTTCAAACCCCAGCTCTGTTACAAATCAACTCTGAGATCTAGGGCAGGTCACTTCACCTCTCAGAGTTTGTTTTTTTCATTTAAAAAATGGGGCAATATTAGTAGCTGTTCTTAGAATTGTTAGGAGGTGTATTAGGGTGTTAGGGCTCATATAACAGAAGGAAACATATTAACAGTGGTATAAACAAGTTTGATGGTACACAGTCCAGACGTGGAGGCTCCGCTCCCTGCAGTCCTCAGAGACTCATGCTTTTGTCTTGTTATCATGCCATTCATGGCCTCCATTCTGAGGTTCACCTTATGGTCCAAAATGGCTGTTCCAGTTCTAGCCATTGCATCAGCATTCTTGTCAGCAGGAAGGAAGAAGGGAAGAAGGGCGCCCCCTCCCACTCTCCTCTTAAGAACAGAGCTCAGAAAGTTGCACACACTTCTTCCACTTAACTCCCAAGGCCAGAACTTATTCTCATAGCCACACTCAGCTTGAAGGGAGGCTGTGAAATACAGCCAGGTATTCCACTAGAATTCAAGGCAAGGGTTAATGGATACTGTTAGTCTGCCCCAGGAGACTTAAACTTGATGCTGAAATGCTTAGCACGGTGCCTGGCACATGTTAATCACTCAATAAACGTTGTTTTTTCCTGCTTTTTTCCTGCTGTGTAGTAAGACAATAGTTTTACAGTTTCTAATTTTAAGTGGTGGATCCCATTTGATTTTGTTTTATTGAGATATAATTGACAGACCATATTCAACAATTTAAACAATTCACCAATTTAAAGTTTATAATTCAAGGCTTTTAGTATATTCACAGTTGTGCAACCATCACCGTCACCAGTTCTAGAACATTTTTTAAGAAACCCTGTATCTGTACTTTTTTTTTTTTTTTAATTTTTTTGGCTGCTCTGTGCCCCTTGAACCCATGCCCCTTGCAGTGGAAGCTTGGAGCCTTAACCACTGGACCACCAGGGAAGTCCCAAAACCCCATACCTGCTAATAGTCACTCCTTATCTCCTTACCTTTTTTTCCCCAATCCCCCCAACCTTAGGCAACCACTAATTTACTTTCTATCTCTAGCAATTTGCCTATTCTGGAAATTTCATATAAATGGAGTCATACACTATATAACCTTTTGTGTCTGGCTTCTTTCACTTAGCATCATGTTTTCTAGATTTATCCATGTTGTAGCACGTATCAAAACTTCATTCCTTTTTATGACTGAATAATAATCCATTGTACGGATATACCATATTTTCTTTATTAATCAGTTGATGGACATCTGGGTTGTTTCCACTTTTTCGGCTAACATGTACAACGCTGCTATGAACATTTGTGTCCAAGTTTTTATATGGACGTATTTTTTCCCCAGTTTTTTATGGCTGTGTTGGGTCTTCGTTGCTGTATGCGGGCTTCTCATTGCGGTGGCTTCTCGTGTTGCGAAGCATGGGCTCTAGGCACGTGGACTTCAGTAGCTGTGGCTCGAAGGCTCTAGAGCTCAGGCTCAGTAGTTGTGGCTCACGGGCTTAGTTGCGCCGCGGCATGTGGGATCTTCCCGGACCAGGGCTCGAACCCGTGTCCCTTGCATTGGCAGGCGGATTCTTAACCACTGCGCCACCAGGGAAGCCCTCCCCAGTTTTATTGAGATATAATTGGCATACATAGTTAAAGGTATTGTGACTTATAATAAGAAATATATATTTGTCTTCTTCCTGCTCTTGGCACAGAACTCCTAAAACACTTGGAATTTCTTAAGTGATGAGAATGATAAAGGTGCCTTTTGTTATGTTAGTGAGGTGACTCTTGGACTGCCCCTAGATCACCTAAGGATGGGGGCTGGTCATCAGAGGAACCAATCCTGTGTTTAGAGGATTGGAACCTTCAGTCCCATCACCCTGATCTTCGGGGAGAGGAAAAGGGCTGGAGGTTGAATCGATCATGAGTGGCCAATGGATTAATCAATCATGCCCATGTAATGAAGCCTCCATAAACACTCAAAAAGACAGGATTCGGAGAGCTTCCAGGTTGGAGATTTGGAGAGAATGGCGCCCCTTCTCACATACCTTGCCTATGCATCTCTTCTATCTGGCTGTTATAGCCTTTTATAATAAACCAGTAATATAGTAAGTAAATATTTCTCTGAGTTCTGTGAGCTGCTCTAGCAAAATAATCAAACCCAAGGAGGAGGTCGTTGGAATTCCTAACCTATAACCAGTCAGTCAGAGAACAGGTGACAACTTGGGCTTTCAATTGGTGTGTGAAGTGGTGGGGCAGTCTTGTAGGACTGAGCCCTCAACCTGTGGAAGCTGACGCTGTCTCTGGGTAGAGAGTGCCAGAATCGAGTTGAATTGTAGGACGCCCTGCTGGTGTCTGAAAATTGCTTGGTGGTGTGCGGGAAGCCTTCCCCCTCCTCCCCCTTCCACAGGTTGGAAATTGAGCCTCAGAACCATTTTAGGTGTATGACATAATGATTTAATATATGTATGTATTGTGGAATGATTACCGCAGTAAGTTTAGTTAACATCCATTGCCTCACATAGTGATAAATTATTTTTTCTTGTGATGACAACTTTTAAGATTTACTCTCTTAGCAATTTTCAAATGTATGATACAATATTGTTAACTATGGTCACCATGCTGTACATCACTTCCCCAGAACTTATTTATCTTAAAACAGGAAGTTGTACCTTTTGACCACCTTCACCCCCCACCCTGCCAACCAGTCTATTCTTTTTCTCTGACATCAGTTTTTTAAAATTCCACATATAAGTGAGATCATACAGTATTTGTCTTTCTCTGTCTGACTTATTTCACTTAGCATAATGACCTCAAGGCCCATGTTGTTGCAAAGGGAAGGATTTCCTTCTTTTTATGGCTGAATAATATTCCACTGTGTATATATACTGTACATGGAAACAACCTAAGTAACCATGAATGAATAAAGAAAATGTGGTGTTTATGTATACAATGGACACATATTTTCATTTCCCATTCTGTGGGTTGTCTTTTCACTGTATTGATAGTGTCCTTTGAAGCACAAGTTTTTAATTTTGACGAAGGACTGTTTATCTGTTTTCTTTTGTTGTTTGCGCTTTTGATGTCATCTAAGAAACCACTGCCTCATACATGGTCATAAAGGTGTATCCCTATTTATTTTTTTAAGAGGTTTATAGTTATAGCTCTTACATTTAAGTCTTTGATCCCTTTTGAGTTAATTTTAGTATATGGTGTGAGGTCCAACTTCATTCTTTTGCTTGTGACTATTGAGTTATCACAGCATTTTTAAAAATAATTAATTTATCTATTTATTTATTTTTGGTTGCATTGGGTCTTCGTTGCTGCACACGGGCTTTCTCTAGTTGCGGCTAGCAGGGGCAGCTCTTCGTTGCGGTGCATGGGCTTAATTGCGTTGCGTGGGCTTCTCTTTGTGGTACGCAGGCTTCTCATTGCGGTGGCTTCTCTTGTTGCGGAGCACGGGCTTTAGGCACTTGGGCTTCAGTAGTTGCGGCGCAAGGGCTCAGTAGTTGTGGCTTGTGGGCTCTTGAGCGCAGGCTTAGTAGCTGTGGCGCATGGGCTTAGCTGCTCGGCAGCATGTGGGATCTTCCCGGACCAGGTATTGAACCCGTGTCCCCTGCATTAGCAGGCGGATTCTTAACCACTGTGCCACCAGGGAAGTACCTGCATTATTTGTTAAAAAAACTATTTTGTCCCTGTTTAATGTCTTGGCACCTTTGTTGAAAATTAATTGACCATAAATCTGAGGTATTTTTCTGGAATCTATTTCTATTCCGTTGCTCTATATGTCTGTCCTTATGCCACTAACACACAGTTTTGATTATTATAGCTTTGCAGTAAGTTTTTAAAATAGAAGCATGAGTCCTCCAACTTTGTTTTTCTTTTTCAAGATTTTTTTTGGCTATTCTGGGTCCTTTGAATCTCCATATGAATTTTAGGATCAGCATGTCAATTTCTGCAAAAAATGTCAGCTGGGATTTTGACAGGGATTGCATTGAATCTGTCGATCAATTGGCCATTTGATTTAAATAAAATACTTGAATATTAACTGGCATTGTAGTTTCTGCTATAAAACATACCACTACACACAGCTTGTTTATATCAGTTGTACTTGTTACTGCCACAGCATAATTTAATTAGCTGTTACATCAATCAATAAAACATGAGTGCTAAAAGAGAATTGTGTCTATGAAAACTAAGTTGATTGCTTTAGAAAGACAAGGTAGAAATGAGGCACCAAAAAAACCTGTTATCATTTTAGGGTGGGACAGTTGTAAAAAATATGGTAAAAATCCAGAAGGGCTCTGTACTCAGATGCTTTGAGAGTGTAAGTTTTTGCTCCACTTTGAAGAAGCTGATACTGGAAGTCATAGACCATGTATAATGCGTGTGGTTCATACAAAAAGAAAAAATCATGGGGAACTCCAGTAGCAGATTTGTACTCAAAAAAAGCCATTGGCCTTTTACCTAGAGATTGGCCATTGAATGTGCATTTGTATCCTGTAAGGTAAAATTAAGTGTTAAAGTCTGCAGCTGTTTTTGCAGTTCTCTGCTTTAACGATTTTTCTGTCTAACTGATCACCACTGATCCTGATGACATTAGATATGAGGGTTCCAACTGTACTTTTCTGTTATTGGTGTTAAGGTTATAGCTTTTAGATTTTGTTTCCTAAGTAAAATTCAGGCTTCTATGCTTTGCCTCTAGGTTGATTCTAAAAATGTAAACCCACTAAAATAGCATTTATAGTATTTTGATTATGGAAATATTACTCAGTGTAGAATAAGTAGTACAGTTGAAACTTTATGCACTTTCATGTTTCAAAACCCCTGTTGCTTGAAGAAGAATGTCTTGAAGGTTAAGATCTCGTCCTTCTTTAAATTTCCTTATACTTTTCTTCCATTCTCCTGCATCAGACTCAGCTATTCTTTTTTTTTTTTTTCTTGTATTTCAAAAACTTTTCATGTGGAGAGGTGGATGGTAAACTTTTGGCGTCTATACATGTCTAAAAATTTCTTATTTCCCTGATAGTTGGCTGGGTGTTGAAAATCATTATCCTGAGGAATTTTGAGGTATTTTCTGGAGTATTTTAAAGCAAGTCTCAGATTTTAGTTCATTCATAAGTAATTTGATATGTCTTTTAAAAATGACTTAAAAAAATAACCTCAATACCATTATTACACCTAAAAAATTAACAATAATTCCTTAAAATTCCCTAATACTGTATTTATATTCAACTTTCCTTGATTATCTCGTTAGTGTTTTTGTTTTTTTGTTTTTTGTTTTTTGGCCACACCACATGGCTTGCAGGATCTTAGTTCCCCAACCAGGGATTAAACCTGGGTCCCCAGAGTCCTGACCACTGGTAACTCCCTCGTTAGTGTTTGTTATAGTTGGTTTGTTCCAATCAGGAGCCAAACGAGATCAAATAGCATTTCTTAATGTTGTCTGAGTCTCTTTTATTCACTTTCTCTATTTTTAGTGCCATTAATTTTTTTTAAGAAACCTGGTCTTTGACCTCCAGAATTCTCCCACATTCTGAGTTTATGAATTGCCTCCTCATGGTGTAATTTAATATCTCTCATTTTCCTTGTGAACTTGTAGTTGGACCTAAGGTTAGGTTAGTAAGGAGTCACTGTTACATTCACAGGAATTCTTCCTCATTTTCTGATTGTTTCTTGCTGTTCTTGCTTTAAGGATGCAGCGTTTTCCCAAATCACTCTGGAGGTTCTAAGTGGGCTTTCCTGTTATTGTTCTACACCCTAATTTTTCTGTGTGCTGGGATCAGTTCTGTTTTTTTGTCTTAGCCCTCCCTTTTCATGCTTTTGGTCTTCCAAAAAAGTTTGAGCATCTTTGAGAAGGTTGGTGTTTAAAACCGCTTTCTGTGGAATAATACTGTTTGGGTTGAAATCCTGCCTCTAACAGTTATTAATTGTTTACTTGGCAGAGCCACTGTAACCTATCTGTGCCTCCTGTTTTTATCTCTAAAATAGGGGTGACAACAGTACCTGCCTCATGTGTTCACTGAGAGGATTACATGAGTTAATACATGTTAAGTGCTTTGAAGAGTCTTGGCATACAGTTAATAACTGTTGTGGTTTGGCTAAGGAGCCAATAATAGCCAATAATAGAAGAGGTTGGAGAGCTTGGGAGGGGCCAGAGCATGGAGGCCCTTGCCATGCCACAGTGAGTTTGGATTTTATTCTGAGAGCCATGTGGAGCCATTGCAGGGGCCTGAGCAGCGAGTTCTGATACAGGAGGAAGCACAGGGGAGTGGGAATCCAGGAGCTGGCTGGTGGCTGAGGTTGGACCTGCGGCCCCTTGCCCTCCCCGCAGGCTGTGGGTGAGCGTGGAGGATGCGCAGATGCACACGGTCACTATCTGGCTCACGGTGCGGCCTGACATGACGGTGGCCTCCCTCAAGGACATGGTGAGTGAGGGGCAAAAGGAAGACACGTCAGGGCGGAGGTTCCCCTTTTGCCCTGCCTCTCTCTACTCTGCTCCTCCCTCCCCACACTCCCTCTGCATCCTCCCTGCCAGGTGTTCCTGGACTATGGCTTTCCACCAACCCTGCAGCAGTGGGTGATTGGGCAGCGCTTGGCCCGGGACCAGGAGACCCTGCACTCCCACGGGGTGCGGCGGAACGGGGCCAGCGCCTACCTCTATCTGCTGTCAGCCTGCAACACCTCACTCAACCCTCAGGAGCTGCAGCGGGAGCGGCAGCTGCGGATGCTGGAGGGTGAGGCTCTGCTCCTGAGCGGCGTGCACTCTCCTGAGGCTGTAGGGGAGAGGGAGCAGGGAGCAGAGCCCAGGGGCTTTCGTGCACTCTCCTGAGGCTGTAGGGGAGAGGGAGCAGGGAGCAGAGCCCAGGGGCTTTCTGTCAGGAACGTGCCTGGAGGACCTTATCCATAGTGGGGAAGAGAGGACAAAGGACACCCCAGGAAGGAGCCATTTTGGGAACCATTTAGAGAACAGCTGGTCTAGGGGAGAGGGTCTGAGCTCAGTCTCCGCCCTGGCATTTATCAGCTGTGTGACCTCAGGCAAGTCTCTTCCCATCTCTGCTCTTCAGTTTTCTAAATCTGTAAATTGGATATGATAATAGCTAGTTTTTATTCTAAATTTTTTACTTCTTATTCTGAAATATTTCAGCCCTACAGAAAAGTTGCAAAATTGTATAAAGAATTGTATAACGAATTCTCGTGTGCTTTTCATGTGGATTCCCCAAATATTAACATTTGACTATATTTGTTTTGCTTTATCATTCTCTCAGTATTTATTTATGCATAAGTAATTTTTTGGAACTGTTATGAGAGTAAGTTGCAGACACATTGTCCCTTTCCCCTAAATACTTGTGTGTATTTCCTTTAAAAAAAAAAAAAGGGTCATTTTCTTACTACATACACCTATCAAATTTAGGAAATTAATATTGATACGGTCCATTGATCTAATGGACAGATCTTGCTCAAATTTTACCAGTTGTCTCACTAATGTCCTTTATGGTGAAAGACCTGGCCCTTGGCCTCGGTGTCTCAGTCTTTTTCAATCTTTGGTCTCCTGTCTTCCCTTGGCTCTCCTGTTGTTTGAAGAGTCCAGGCCAGTTTTGTTTTTTGTTTTTCTGTCCCACGTGTCCTCATGAATGGATTCAGGTTCAGTATTTTGGCAGGACTACCTCAGAAGTGTTGTTCATCCCTCTAGGTGCTACACTTAGGAGCACAGGAGATCAGTTTTCAACCAGGGTTTTTAAGCTGGGAGGACCCAGGAGCAGTCGTGGGTGGAGGAGGGACTCTGACTTTTGGGAGCCAGGACACTTGGCCAGGTCTGGACCCACCCGGCAGGACCACCGAGCTGGAGACTCCTCCGGAAGGAGGGAGATAGAAGGGGGCGGGGTGGGGGGGCTGTCAGTGCAGGGCCCGGGGTTCCTGGCTGGCCCAGGGTGTGGACGAAATGGGCTGCAGGGATCCACCACCCCTGAATCCTCCTCCCCAGATCTGGGCTTCAAGGACCTCACGCTGCAGCCACGGGGCCCCCTGGAGCCAGTCCCCCCGAAGCCCGGGGGCCCCCAGGAGCCGGGGCGGGGGCAGAACGACGCCGCGCCAGAGCCCCCGCCGGTAAGCTGCCCAGTGCGCGCCCCTGCGCCCCTGACCCGCCCGTCTCGTCTCCCTGCGCTCACCGCCCCTCTGCCCCCAGGTGGGCTGGCAGTGCCCCGGTTGCACCTTCATCAACAAGCCCACGCGGCCTGGCTGCGAGATGTGCTGCCGGGCGCGGCCTGAGGCCTACCAGGTCCCCGCCTCGTACCAGCCGGACGAGGAGGAGCGAGCGCGTCTGGCCGGCGAGGAGGAGGCGCTGCGCCAGTACCAGCAGGTGGGCGCGGACCCCGGACAGACACCTGCAGACTGGACGGGGGAGGCATAGGCCAGGAAGGGAGGCACGTCCACACTGCCGCTCCTCCCCCTGTTGCTGCCCCCTCCTGATCACACCACTGGTGGTGACCCTGCACTTGACTGTGACTGGCCTCTCCCTGAGGTCATCCTGTTGCTAGGACCCTGCTCCCCGGCTGTGATGCACATCCAGGCTTATCTGCCCCGCCCCCCCAGTGGGCTGTGGCGCTGCCCCTGGCTTTGACTTACACTCTCACTGTGCACACGAGAGTACCGGGCTCTGACCCCAACATCCTAGCTGAGACCCTGACCACTCCCCCGTCGCCACCCCTTTGTCCGCCTGTGACCTAGCTCTTGCTCCACTCAGCCCTGACCTCACCCTGAATCCTACTATTCCTGACCTCCCCTTCCTCCCTGGCTGTGGCCCACCCAGACTTCCTAGGATCTTGGACCTAGCCCTTCACCGCTCCCTGGGAGGTTGACCCAGCCCTCTGTCCTGCTCCTCCCACAGCCCCACCCCCATCATGTTACGCACGCATTGATTACACAGATACCTAACCCTGAGCGTTCCCCCATTCTGATCGGATGCTCCCAGCCCCCACTTGGACCCAGTCTGCCCTTGTCCCGCCCCGGCCATGACCTCACTGCTGGTCCCATCTACAGCCTTGGCCCGGACCCTGTTCTCTCTCCCGCCTTGCTCTGCTCCCTCGCTTTATCACCACCTCCCATACCCCTGACCTATTCTGTGACCTTGACCCGGCTCTGCCTTCACCCCCCTGGCCCTAGCCCTGCCCTGCTTCTTGGCAGAGATGGGAGCCTTGCTACTCCTGACTCCCCGCTCAGACCCTGGCCCCTTCCTTTCCAAACGCCATCGCTCCCTGGCTTGACACCAGGTTGCAGCCTTAACCTGCCAGTGCCTGGCCCGCCTCCTGCCCCACCCCCACCCCACCCCCACCCCACCCCCCTGTTTCCTCGCCTCCCGCCCCGCCCCGCTCCCGGGCCCTCCCTTCCCAGCATCTCCTGCGCCTAACCTCAGCTTGCCCAGTCCCACCCCCACCGCAGGATCCTGCCCCCCGAGACCCTCCCCGGCCCTGCAGGTTTGACCCATCCCCTGGTCCTGCGCCCTTCTGGCCCGCCCCTGAGACCCTGACCCGTCCCGCGGCCCCACCCCCGTGTGCCCAGCGGAAGCAGCAGCAGCAGGAGGGGAACTACCTACAGCACGTGCAACTGGATCAGCGGAGCCTGGTGCTGAACACCGAGCCTACCGAGTGCCCCGTATGCTACTCGGTGCTGGCGCCCGGCGAGGCCGTGGTGCTGCGTGAGTGTCTGCACACCTTCTGCAGGTGCGGCCCTGACCCCACCCCCAGCGATGTAGTTCCTCACGGCTGCGCAGTACCCATGGCTGAAAGGGGGTGGGGCGCAGTGCTCTTAACATCTCTTTGGACGCCCATAGAAACCTGCGAGGTAGGCACTCTCTCCCCTTTTTGCAGAGGAGGAATGTGAGGTACAGAGAGGCCACCAACTTGCTCGAGGCCACACAGCTCAGGCATTCTGTCGCCAGAGCATGCGCCCTTCCACACAACCGCCAGGCCCATGTTAAGGCCTGGGTTCTGGCCTGGCAGCCCGTGCCAACCCCGCCCTGACCCTCGCTGGTGGACAGTCTGCCCTCTGAGGCTCCACACCTGGCCCTGGGCTGTGGAGAACGTGTCCTTCTTCACAGCACACATTTGATGAGCTGCCCTGGGTGCCAGGGACTGGGCTAGGCCTGGGGATCCAGGAGTGAACAAAAGAGCTCATTTTCCGCCTCCTGAAGCTTACATTCCTGTGGGCAGGCCGATGTTAATCAAATAATCACTGATATAATTGTAAATTGTGCCAAATGCTAAGTACCAGTGGATTATGATAAAAGTAACAGAGGCCCTGCCCTACAAGAGGTCTGGGAAACCCCGAGGGAGGCTGCACTTGAGCAGACCAGGGGGTCCAAAGTGGGTATGTGCCTGGCCTGCCTGTGGCAGCAAGGGGTCAGTGTAGCTGGAGGAGAGGGATGGAGGGGGTTAGGGGATGGGGGCAGAGAGGTATTAGGGAGGGTGAGTCACCGGGGCTCTCAGGTTTGCTCTGGGCGGGATGGGATGGGAGGCTGCGGGGAGGCACATGGTAGCCCCAGGGAGCCCAGTGAGGAGGCTCCTGCAGTCCTGCAGGCGAGGTGATGGGACCTGGGCCGGAGTGATAAGGGTGGCAGTGGGGTGGACGGAAGTGATGGGTTGGTGGGAGGGATCGGAAGGAAGGGAGGTATTGAGGAGAAGCCCGCCTGGGGTCAGGCCTCACCATGTGAGGGCTGGAGTCCTGGGGGCTGGAGTCCTGGGGGATGGGGTTCAGATGACCCCTAACCTCCCCACCCCTTCATATCTCCCCCAGGGAGTGTCTACAGGGCACCATCCGCAACAGCCAGGAGGCCGAGGTTGCCTGCCCCTTCATTGACAACTCCTACTCATGCTCGGGCAAGCTGCTGGAGAGGGAGATCCGGGCGGTAAGGCCTGGGGGAGGAAGGGGCACACCGCCTGTCCCAGGGAACTGGGCCCTGAGCTGGCAGGTGGGAACCGGTTTGAGAGTCCCAGGCTCAGGCACCAGTCATTTATCAAGAGCCTTTTCTGTGTGGGATGCTGGAGGCCCAAGGGGTGGGCAGGACAGGAACTAGGGGAAATACCTAGTAAAGAAAACACCCTTATGAAGAAAAGACAGCAGAGCAGTTAGCAGGGGGGAATTCTGGGGCCAGATGGCCTGGTGACCTCAGGTCAGATACGCAGCCTCTCTGTGCCTTGGTTTTCTCATCTTGGTTGGGGTCAGAGAGTTAGTTTCTATTTCAAGGGTTGTGAAGATTATAGTGGAAGACGTGTAAAGAATTTGGAGTAGTGCTTGATATGTGGTATCAGTTAGCCCTTGTATCAGTTAGCTTCTGCTGTGTAACAGATTACTCCAGACTCAAAACAACCACCATTTATTTAGCTTATGAATCTGCAAGTTAGCAATTTGGGTTGGGCTTAGCTGGATGATTCATATGGTCCAGGTTGGGCCTGGCAGAGCTCAACTGGGCTTAGCTGGCAGGTCCACTGTCATGGACTGGTGTGATGGTCTTATCTGTGATGGCTGGGATGACAGGGCCTCTTTCCACTTTGGTCTCATCCACCCCAGGCTGGCCAGGGCCTGCTCATGTGCTGGTGTCTCAAGGATCCAAGAGCAGCCAGTGCAGGAGCGCTTTCCAAGGCTGCTCACTTGCTCCTGTCCCTTTGGCCGAAGCAGGTCACATGCTTAAGCCCAGAGTTTGTGTGGGAGGGAACCACCCAAGGGTGTGGAGTTGGGGAGACATGAACAAATAGGGGCCACTCCTCCAGCAGCCTTTCACAGGGCTGTATGTGTCTGCATGTGTGTGTTTTCTATTATTATTAATGTTATTATTATCAAGTTATGCCCCTGACCGCTGGTCATCTTGAGCAAGTGCTCTCCCTTCTCTGCGCCTACATTTACCCATCTGTAAAGTGGACTGTTGGACTTGATCAGTGGTTTTTAAACTGCTGGGGAATGGCCTTCCCAGAATTGGGCATCTTGGAATTCCCAGGCCAACATGGAGGCAGGGCCAAAGGTGGCTGAGGTCCAAATGAGAGACCCCCACCACTGCATATACAAGACCCTGTTTCTCCACATCACTTCTGCCTATTTCCTACGATGCTGCTTCTCAGAACCCCCTAAACTTTACCAAGTATTTCCTGGCGCCTAAGGGGTTCTGCCTCGGGAAAAAGGGCAGACAGAAGGGGTGGGCCTTTGGGAACTCCCAGCCTTTACACTAAGAGAAGCCCCATTTTTAACTGTTGTTTGTGGGGCACCTGAGAAGGGCAGCTCTGGCTTCCTTGCTCTTGCCTGGAGAGGCCCCAAGACATAGATCATTCCATATGTCCTGGCACCCACAGTCGCTGCCCAGAGGCTTTCCCTGTAAAACCCACCTCTGCCAAGGGGCATTGTGATGGGGCCAGAGTTCATGCCAAGGAGCTGCAGGGCTCATGCTTCCCTGGAGCCCCTGGACGTTGACTGAAGCCTCAGAGAATAGTCAAGTGTGGCGGAGAAAGAGGAAGGGGCAGGGATCAGCAGAGTAATGCAGTGGAGGTGGTTTTACAAAAAACATACCTAAACCACAAGAACCAGAACAGAAATCAAAGAGAAAAATCACCCACCAACTCTGCCATCCCAGAAAATCTCTGATTGCGTTTTCTTCTGTTTCCTTTGGTGTCCCTGGGTAGACGTGGTTTTTTTTTCTTTTTAAATTAACTGTTAAGGTATACCTTGCACACAATAAAATTCGTCCATTGTAAGCATGCAGTTAGATGAGTTTTGACAAATGTAACTCTTAAGACTACCACTCAGTCAAGATATAGAACATAGGCATGATTTTTACCTCATTGTAACCAGTGTAGGTACAACAGCTTTTGCTATTTTGCTACAAAACGTTTCTAAAGATTATTATAAATCTCCATGGCATACATCCTGTTTAGTTCTCTTCTCTTAATAATTCCAGTTTCTGGAATTATTATTAATAATATCAATAATTATTAATATTAATAATTATTAATTATTATTAATAATTCCTTCCCGTTTGTAAGGAATGCTTCAGGGAACATTTTGCATGGTGTCGCTTCCTTCTTATATATTATTTTCTTAGGATAAACTTGTAGAATAAGTCTCAAAGGGTCAGAAAAGTTTGGGATGGTTGAAACATTATTGCCACGTGGCTTTCTCAGAGTGCTGTGTACCAGGATGCTAGTTTAACCACATCTTCCTGGCATTGCTTGTTATTGTTTTTGTCCACTTTTTCCCCTTTTTAAACCATTGTGGTAAAATATATATAACATTTACCATTTAACCTTTTTTTTTTTTTTTAAACATCTTTATTGAAGTATAATTGCTTTACAATGGTGTGTTACTTTCTGCTTTATAACAAAGTGAATCAGTTATACATAACCATTTTTTAAGTATACAGTTCTGTGGCCTTAGGTGTAGCCACATTGCTGTACAATCATCCATCTCCAGAACTTTTAACCTACTTTTTTTTTTCCTTTTTTTTTTTTTTTTTGGCTGAGCCATTCGGCTTGCAGGATCGAACCCACGCCCCCTGCAGTGGAAGCACAGAGTCCTAACCACTGGACTGCCAGGGAATTCCCTTCACCCACTTTTTGAATGGAGTTTTTAACACTGCTATGTTGGACTTCATGGGTTGGGGGCTTCCTGAGGAATATTTGGTGGCCAAGAGGGCACATTGTCAGGTGTTCTGAACCCAGAGCACCAAGGTTGTGGTCTGCTGGCAGCTCCTGAGCCCCGAGGATTACCAGCGATTTCTGGACCTGGGCATCTCCATTGCGGAAAACCGCAGTGCCTTCAGCTACCACTGCAAGACCCCGGACTGCAAAGGATGGTGCTTCTTTGAGGACGATGTCAACGAATTCACCTGCCCTGTGTGTTTCCACGTCAACTGCCTGCTTTGCAAGGTGGGGACAGGGACCCACACTGCCCAGTCACTCTGGTCCTGCCAGGAGCTCACTGCCATTCCGAGTTTGTTCCCCTGGGAAGGGAGCTGGGATACTGACCTGGTTGCCATGACTTAGAGCTGTGTGTCAGTGGCCAGGCTTGGCTTGGGCCCTGATCTGAGCCTAAGCCTTAGACTGAGCCCTGAGCCCGGACTGAGCCTCTGAATAATCCTGGCCCCAGACTGAGCCCCGATCCTGGCCTCTGATGAACCCCGATCCGTCACAGACCAACCCCAGCCCTGGCCCCAGACCGAGTGTCAACTCCTATCCTGAACTGAGCCCTGCCTGACCCTCACCTCAGGCCATCCCTGCCCTCATCCTCTCAACAGATGACCACAACAGAGACTGGTCTCGGGCGAGTAGGCAGGGCTGAGCCTTCTCGCAGCCCTGCAAGCTCACTTTCAGAGCATTAGGCCTACAGCCAGGGCAGAACCCAGCCGGCGACGAGTGGCTGCGGTTTAGGGATTTCTGTGCCTGTCAGGACTTAAAATAAATAGGTATATATGATTATTATCATATGTGATGACCCTGGCTTCACCTCCCTGGCCTCAGGGTGTGTGTGATTTACAAAGGAAGGCTCTGTCACTGACACCGTGTAGAAGCGTTAAGTGCTTATGTGGATGCCTGCTCTGGTCCTCACCTCTCTAACTCCCTGGGTAACTTTCTCACCTCGAGCCCCTCATCCTGCTGCAGGCCATCCATGAGCAGATGAACTGCAAGGAGTACCAAGACGACCTGGCCCTGCGGGCTCAGAACGACGTGGCTGCCCGGCAGACGACGGAGATGCTGAGGGTGAGGCTGGGTCAAGGCTGAGGGCCGGGGATTTGAGTTTTGGGGAGGGATGGGGACTTCTCAGAAAGGACTGTGGTTCATCCAGCCCTGGAGGCTTGAGCTCCTGCTGGCATCACTCCCATCCAGAGATAGGACTCAGGACAAGTGGCGAGCAGCAGGGAGTGTCCGGGTGGAGAGAGGAGACTGCAGACGCATGGGAGAGGAGGCTGCATGCAGCCAGGCCTGGGTGGAGCAGCATGGGAGAGTGATTCTGCGACTCGGAGGGGTGGCCGGTTTCTCTCTGCAGTGGGGCGGGGGCCAGGGAGCGGGGCTGGGCCTAAGGTCGGCACCTGCTCTGCTGCAGACCATGCTGCAGCAGGGCGAGGCCATGCACTGCCCACAGTGCCAGATCGTGGTGCAGAAGAAGGATGGCTGTGACTGGATCCGCTGCACTGTCTGCCACACGGAGATCTGCTGGGTCACCAAGGGTCCTCGCTGGGGCCCCGGGGTGAGTCCCCAGGGAGCAGAGGGCTCAGGGGTGCTGTGGGAGAGTGCCTGAGAGTAGAGATTGGACAGGTCAGCCCATGGGCCAGTTCTAACCCCACTGCCTGCGTTTGTGTAGCTCGTGAACTAAGAACGTTTTTTGCATCTTTTAAAATGGTTGAACATATCAAAAGAAGAATATTTCATGACATGTAAAAATTATATGAAAGCCGAATTTTAGTGTCCATAAGTAAAGTTTTATGGGAGCCCCGCTCATTCGTTTGCATACTGTCTGTGGCTGCTTTTGCGCTACAAAGGCAGAGACCGACTGGCCGGGAAAGACTCAGGTAACTGTCTGGCCCTTTACAGAAATGTTTGCCCACCCCTGCCCTAGAGGACAGCGGCCAAGGGTGTGGGTGGGAGTCAGAGGTAGAGGGATGGGTCCCCGGCTCTGGCACACATTGACCATGTGGCTAGGCTGTTACTCCCTTCTCTGAGCCACAGTTTCTTCGTCTGTGAAGTGGAGATGATAGCTGGGCCTCAGGCTTATTGTCAGAATCAAATGAAAAAATGCAAGAGCAGTGCTTAGCGGGGTGCATCTGTCACATGGTGAGCACGTGCATGGTGGCTCATGGTGGCTGTTGTTGGGAGGAGTGTTCCTGGAACTGGGGCTCGGCGTTATCCGTACAGGCAGACAGTGAGACAGGTGGAGGCGGAAGGAACACGCTCTCATGCCGCCAGTGTGCTCACCCATCCTGAATATGCAAAAATCCATCAAGTGTCCTCTCTGGCTCCAGGTCTAGGGGTGGGTAGCCAGACCGCGTAATTGGGGCTGCTACGGGAGCCCAGAAAGGCCGCCCAGAAAGGCCTTAACGGCTGCCTCCATCCGGTAGCTGGGGCTGAGAGGGTCATCTTAGCAGGGGGATGTGCCCGAGCCAAGGCCCAGGGTGGGAGTCTGTGCTTTGGGGGTGTGATGGAGTGCACGGGGGAGGGGGAGGGGCCCACTGTCTTCACTGCCCTGACCTTTTCTCCTCTCCCCGCTCATCCTCTAGGGCCCAGGAGACACCAGCGGGGGCTGCCGCTGCCGGGTGAATGGGGCTCCTTGCCACCCCAGCTGTCAGAACTGCCACTGAGCTGAGGATGGCCTGGTCCCCATGCTGACCCAGCCCCACATCTGCAAGCTGCTGTGGGACAGGGCTGGTGCTTTGGCTCTGATTTGTGGCCTGGGAGATGCCTTTGCGCTTGGCTGAGACAGGGGCCCTGAAGAGACCAAGGCCCCTGAGCTGTGTGGATGGCCTTGTTTGCTGTGGGCATTGCAGAGGCCCTGCCTGAGCTGGCCATTGTCCGCGGCTGCATCTGCCCCAGTGCCTTTGCCCTTCCTGGGGCTTGCCAGCCAGACCTTTCATCTCCTCTCTGTGGCTCCCATCTCTGCCTAACCCAGCCTTAAACACAGCCCTGGCCGGAGGCCTTGCTGGATGGAGCCTCTGAGAGCCCCGTGTGAGTCCACACTTCCCTCATCCACCTCCCTCGTCTGCAGGACGCTGAGCACTCACAGCCTACCACCTCCCCTGTCGGCTTTCTGGGGGTGACTTTTCTCTGGCTTTGCTGTTGGAGGCCTGGGGCCTCTTAGAATTGCTGCTAATTCTGCTCAGAGCCAAGAGGGAGACCTGGCAGTTTCCAAAGACAGCCCAGCTGGTCCAGCTTCCGTATCTCCCTCTTTGCCGCCTGTGTAAACTAATTAAAATGGTTTTCCAGGGGGCTTCCCTGGTGGCGCAGTGGTTGAGAATCTGCCTGCCAATGCAGGGGACACGGGTTCGGGCCCTGGTCTGGGAAGATCCCACATGCCGCGGAGCAACTAAGCCCATGCGCCACAATTACTGAGCCTGCGCGTCTGGAGCCTGTGCAACAAGAGAGGCCACGATAGTGACAGGCCCGCGCACCGCGATGAAGAATGGCCCCCGCTTGCCGCAACTAGAGGAAGCTCTCACACAGAAGCGAAGACCCAACACAGCCATAAATTAATTAATTAATTAATTATTTTTAAAAAAGGTTTTCCAGGAAGGGATGAGTGTGATGTCATGAGAGGGAGCAAAAGGGTCATGGGCTGCGACTCTGCACGGAGACAGGCAGGATCCCAAGCTCTCTGGGAATTGCAGCCAAAAGTTGATGTGTTGGCCCCCGTCAGTGTAGAACGAGGGTGCGGCTGAGCACTGGGATACTTGCTCTGGACTGAGCACCCCTGCACCCACTCGAGGGGCAGGATGCTCTGGGTCAGCGTTGGCCTGGACAGGCAGCTTGCAGTGTGTTCAGAGTCCACAAGGCGGGGTCTGCAGGTCAGCGTGGGCTTCAGGGGGAGGGAGGGGCCGAGGCAGCAGCTACAGGCTGGCAGGAAATTCTTGCTGCAAACTTCTGACCTCTCAGTGGGCATCCAGTGTTGGAGAACAGAGATATTTCAGGAAGAGGTGAACCTGCTGCAGTTGCGGGTGAGATTGTGATCCTAATTTTTAACATCTCAGACAAGATGGCACAGTATTGGTCCAGTGCTGTTTACTAAGCCCACTCTGTGCTGGCCAGAGATTAATAAAACACGGTTCTGGGCATCCATTCTGTTTTTACCTCATTCTCTGACCCCTCCTACACCCCTCCCACCCCCCACTTTGAAGGCCAGCACACTGTCTGAGCCGGGATGTGGATCATCATTACAACAGGCGGAGGGCGTCTCTGCGACTCAAGGTCTGGACTCCAGGTTCCAGGAGTTGGGGCATGTCACTGGGGCAGGGCGGAAAGGGCTTATTCTAGACCCTGGAAAGGCATTGCTACCCTGTCCTTGGGTGCTAAGGCTCAAAAGAGCTGACCCCAGCAGAGAGGTGAGAGAACGTGAGTGCCTTCCTGCTCTGCATTGGCTGATGAGCCACCCCCGCCCCGGGAGCAAGAAAGGCAGAGCCACTGACTGGAGGAAACGGCAAGCTGAGCAGAGCTGCACTGCAGGGGCCCAGATCAGGGCTAACCGCTTGCTCTCACCGGCTCCTCCCTCCTCCCTCTCCTGCCAGGGCCTGTCTTGGTGAACCTTAGGGGCCTGTAGGGGAGGAAAGCAGATCATTCTTTTGGTGCACAGGTACAAACCAGCAAGCCACAGGGGGTAAACTATCTAGCAGTATTGTTTTAGAAATTTGAATTGGTTGCCAGTATTTTTAAATTGGAGATGCTACATGAAAATCTAGATGCCCAAGTTCTCTTGCGAAAGTCGAAGCTTGGTAATCCTGGCTCCTCATTTCCACATGGCAGGTCCAGAGTCACGTGATGCTCCTGATCCAGTTCACCACAGTCCTCGTCACCCCCAGCTCTCCTCACACGGCCTTTCCTGTGCCCTTGCACCATTCTTTCTCCAATGAGTACTAAGAAGTGTTAATGAAACATTTCTTTACCCATGGCTGTATCAAAACTGAGGCTGGCAGAGGGGGGGACCACATGGGCTGCGTGCGTCTTTCACTTGGCCCACTCCATCTACACCAAGGCGGGCATCGAGTTTATGTCTGCTGCAGCCAAGTGGGGGGTCAGGAGGGCAAATGGAAGGGCGCAGGGCTGTCCCGGGGTTCTAACCTTCAGCGCCATACTTCACATGCCAGTGGGTGAAGGATCTAAGACGGGCAGGCTCACAAGTGCTCCCTACTGCAGGGTCAAGTGGAGGTGCCTCCCCCTCCCAAGGGGTCACCCCAGACTGGGCCCCAGCACCAACTCTCCAGGGCGGACTTGAAACCAAACCCCACAGGCTCTGGACTCAGACCATCTACCTGAGGAAGCAGCCAGAGGTCCCAAATGTGCTTGTGTGACACAATCTTTCTGTCCAGGGATGGGGAAGGCAAGAGGAAGCACATTGCTCAGATAAAGAGCAGCTGCTAATGTGGGCAGGAAGTGGTGGATGGGCCCCACAGCCCGTGCCAGAGTAACATGTGTCTTCTAGTGTCTGGGGCTGCCATGAAAGCCACTCACTTAAAAAGCAGGAAGCTGGAGGCAAGCCCACAGCCTTGCCAGCTCACAAAAGCTGCTTGGCAAATTCCAACCAAATGTAAGTCTGCAGAAAAGACAACTAGCAAGTAAAGGGCCTTTGTGAGGACAGCAGAAAAGGCAGCAGGGAGTCACCAGCAGCAAAAGGAAGAAAGCAAGCCAGGCTGAGCCTCAGGCCCCATCATCTTTTAGTCAGATTTGGCAAAAGCCTCTGGCCTATTCTTCCTTTCAGTCACTTAATCCAGGGATGAGCTCCCCGGGCCCAAGTGCAAGGCTGGCTTAAGGCATTTATTGATCCATTAATGTTCACTGAAATGGAATCAAAACACTTGCACAACTTCAGTTTGTAAAGAATTTTCACAAACATCAGTTCATTAAACCGTCTATGTGGGATGGGACTATCCCTATTTTACTGTCATTGACAGTGAGTTCTAGAGATGTAGTGACTTGAAGAAGCTCACACAGCCAGGAAGGAACACATTTGCCATCATGTCACCAGGAACTCTCTCCAAACCCAGTTTTGGTCATGGCCCATCCTCATCCCCCAAATTGCCTACAGAGACTCCCAACTCCCTTCCACAGAGCTCAAAGCTCTCCCTGGCCTGAGCCCCAAGTACCCTTCCATTGACATTGCCCACTCCATCTTTCTACAAAACACCCACACTTGTTATTCAGCTATTATTTTTACACTAATTCCCCCTCAGCCTTGAATGTTGTGCAGTATTTTCTGACACCACTTCTCTGATTTCCAACACCAACTGGGTGTCCAACAATTCAATTCAGTTCTGACACTAACTACCTGGAATTAGCATCTGATGCCACAAGTTAAAGGGCTCAGTCCCACAAGACTGTCCCACTTCAGATCCAACTGCAAATGGGGTGCCCAGACTACCCACACTTCTGCCTGGCCAACTACAAGTTCAGTGGTTTCTACAAAACCCTCTCAGTTTCAATAATTTGCTAGAAGTACTCACAGAACTCAAGAAAACACTTTACGTACATGTACTGATTTATTATAAAGGACACAACTCAGGAAGAGCCAAATAAAAGAGATGAATAGGGCAAGGAATGGGGGGAAGAGGGTGCAGTGTTCCGAAGCCCTCTCGGGCCATGCCACCCTCCCAGCACTTTGATGTGTGCACCAACCCAGCAGCTCTCCTGAACTCTGAATCAAGAGATTTTGCAGTGCTCAATGTCCAGCCTCCCCTCCCCTCCCAGGAGGTCAGTGGTGGGGCTCAAAGTTCTCACTCTCTAATCACTTGGTCTTTCCGGTGACCTGTGCCATCCTGAGGCTATCCAGGGGTCCCACCTTAACTCAATTCATTAGCATAAACTCAGGTGGGATCAAAAGGAAATCATTATGAACAACAAAAGACACTCCTATCACTCAGAAAATTCTAAGGGTTTCAGGGGAAGTGGGGACAAAACCCAAATATTTATTTCACCACACATACCCTTCCTTCAGTTTTCCATTTATCAAAATTCTCTTTACATTCAATCAACTATGAAACTGCCACTGAAAACAAATTACTCCTTCAATGCAGTTCTCTGGTGAGTTCCCAGAGGCAGGGCGGTGTCCTGGCCAGCCCTGTGTCCTCCACAAGTCAAATCAAAGGACAGCACGGGCAGCTGGCCTATGGTGGTGGGACACGGTCGGGGAGCCGAGTGATGCCTGCTCAGCCTTCAGCCCCCTTACGTCTCCCCTCTGGGCCAAGGAAACAGTGAACCCAGGCAACGTAGATTCTTGCCTCAGGAAAAACAGAAACAGGACTGCAGGTACTGTCCAAGTTCTCCGGGCAAGTCAAGGCCAACCAGGAGTCCACAGATACAGCACATCTCCAGGTCAGGGGTGGAAGGGAGGGAGCATCAAGGCCAGATGTCTAAAGCTAAAGCCACTCCAACAAGGAAAGAATGACAGAAGAGATTAGTAACCACATATGGCTGTTTATTTCATACAGGGCTCTGTACAAAATATTTACACATATTCCTTACAGAATAGTAAACCACTTGAAGGTAAAAAGATGCTGCTTTCTTCTCATTGGCAGGGGATAATCCTGATGTCAGAAAAGCTATAAAACAAATGAACTTTCTCCTTCCTAGGCCACAAAAGTCAATGCCACCTGCTTCCTGGGATCCAAAAAGCCATGGCCTTGGGACCCTGATCACATGCACCTCCTTTCCTCTTCCCCATCAATTCCTTCAGTATTTACAGACAGGCCCAAGGGCTTGTGGCAGGAGGGGCCGATGCTGCCCATTTGGAAAGATGACAAGAGGACAAACTCGTTGCGGGAGAAGACTGGGAACTTCTCACATCATCTGGATCCTGGAAGAATTTCCTTTGTCTTGATGAATCTACCACTTTCTAGACTAATCCATCCTCCACATCATGCTAACCCCAGGTGGGACTCCTGCTATGGAGAATGACCTGCCACTTTGAGCTTTTTTTGGTTGTAAAGTGCTTAGTGTAACTCAGTGTAGACAGATGCCTCTCCTAACCACTCTGCACACCGTGGGCATACGGGGAGGATGTGGAGGTCTGGGTGTGGTGGGGTGGAGTGCTTCTGGCATGTTT
The DNA here is from genome assembly GCF_028564815.1 of Eubalaena glacialis. Lineage (NCBI taxonomy): Eukaryota > Metazoa > Chordata > Mammalia > Artiodactyla > Balaenidae > Eubalaena > Eubalaena glacialis. Next base: position 28,462,920 of record NC_083728.1, read on the forward strand.
AAGAAAACACCTGCCAAGAGAGAACAGTGCCTGCAACAGACCAGGAAAATAAAAGTACATGGCTGCTTCATACTATACACCCCAGTTCTTCAAAGCAGCAAAAGGCACTTTTTTTCAAGCCACAGTTAATCTAAAACAAACCTGGCTTCGCTTACAGGAAAAGCTGTACCAGAGGAAGTGAGTATCCATCTTGTTCTCTAAGACCTGGAGAGTCCTTAGGAAGCCTCAAGCTGGCTGTCCCAGGCTCCCACCACACGCTTCAGGATGCAGTTTGTCCCTTTCTGGGTGCTGACAAGTTCCCAGTGACATTTCCTACCAGGAAGGAGAGACCAGCAGTTGAGGAGGTAAGTCAAACCCAAAAAACAAAGCCAAGGTTGTGAGTGGATGCCTATTTGGGAGTAGAAGGGTGACGGGAGGAAAACAGGAGGGAAGGAAGGGAAGCTGGAGAAGAAGTGGGCACTACGGAAGTGTGGGGCTGCTTACAAACAGCAACTCTGACTAAAGTGAAATGTTAAATAATTGAGTAGAAAGGAAACTTCAGGGTTTTAGAAGCTCATCCTTCTGTTAAGAACGACTTTTTTTTTCCATGAAGGAACTATTACTTTAAAAGTGCGGGTACTTTACATGTTGGGTGTATGTAATTCTAAAAATAGTAGTAAAAGTGTCTTTTATATGCATCATCATGTGGCTTGTGGAAGAGAACAAGGAGGAAAAAAAAAAAAGGCAGGCAAAAACCAGCCTATGTCTGCGCCCTAAAACGTAACATTCCTTCCTGCTTGACTGGAAATGCCCAAGTGATTTCTAGGCTGAAAATAGGTAGGATTTACCTAGTAACCTAGTTCACATGTGTCTCTTAGATTTCTGACCAGCTAATGGAGCTGTTCTTAAAAGGGGCCAATCTTGCTCCCAGGCTGGCCTTCTCTGCCCCTTCGCCTTCATTCCAAGGTCTGACTTCTTTAGCAGCAGCTCCGTCCTTCTTTGTCTGGCTGAAGCAGTCAGAATGGGAGGAGCTGCCAGGAGGGCATTCAGTGGTCCAGCTTACTACGAGCAGCCAAGATGCTCCCCAGTGACCAGGCCCAGCGGGTTCCAAAGGCAGCTGGGAGCTGCAGAAACCCACTTCCCTCAACACAAGAGGAGGCAGCAGAGAGCCCACTCAGAAGCCCACTGTGAGGGAGAAAGAGTTCTGTGCTCAGGACCCGAGTGCCCAGCGTCACGCACGCTCTGCTACTGGCCTCTGAAGCAAAGGCATCCACGGACTGGGGGAAGGGTGCAGGAATAGAAAACCCTTGACAGAAACCCTTTTAATAAAGGAAATTCCACCCCCTCCCAATCTGTCCATGGAAGGGTGAGACCTTGATGTCATGTAAGAGGAAGTGTCTTCTCAGGCATTTAGGGAAACAGCTGCAGCTGAAACTTTGGGGCCCACTCCAGGGCACTTTTCACCACAGCCAGAGCGGCTGCTCCAAGTGCCACCGTCAGTCCCATCACTGCCAGCTTCACAAAGCGGTTGGTCCTTGGTTTGGTCAGGACATCTTTTGTTCGCTCCTCAGGCCGCAGAAGTCCCCGAAACCGCTGCCGCAGTACCATGTCAGGCCTCTGCTGGGCTGATGCCAGCTCAAAGTCTTTGAAGGTAGAGGCTGCCGTTCTGCAGAGGAGAAGGAGACAGAAGGGAATGGGATGAGAGAAGAAGGGAAAAAACTAGATTAAATAGGCTGAGGGCAGAGACAGCCATTGCTCAGAAAACTCTTCTTATAAAGACCCTTGAAGTCTCAAGTGGGGATTCCACTAGCATAAGCATAGGTCTCTGGAAACACCACTCCCAGCCCCGTCCCCGCCAGACAGTCTTCCATCATTTCTGCTCACTAACGAACACCCCTGTTCAACCGGTGCCGTGGCCCCACTCACTTCTCAGCTTGCTGTTGGGCAGCTGCCTCCCGAGCAAGTTCGGACGGGGGAAACTGAACAAAGAGGTCTCCTGCTCTACTGATCAGTGTCTCATAGGGCAGGTCCTGAGGGATCTGGGACAACAGGTGGTGGACTGAGGCCATGTCGCAGTCACAATCCAGGACTTCCTGCTCTCGATACAACACGATCTGTGGGGAGCAAGGCCTTGCATCAGAGACCAGAACATACAGGGCCTTGGCCACTTCATTTCATTCTCCTTAGAGGTGAATTTAAATTGGTACCAAACAGGGATCACCCCAAAAGTTCAGCAAATTCTTGTATTCATCTAGAAGTAATGATGTACATATCTGAGCACTTTTCCCACTGGGCAAACCCTTCCTGCTGAGGCAAACTTCCGCCCCATGACGTGAAAGGCTGACCAATTAAATGAAGGAGGTTCTTTTAGGAGGAAGGAAAGAAGAAGGATTACTGGAGATTCCTAGCTCCAGCACAGAAGAAATGGTTCAAAACAGCAGAAAGAATGGTCTTGCTCCCTTTCAAGGACAATGAAGAGCGCTGTGAGTGCCCACCTCCACTCTCACGCCTGATGGTTCAGGCCCCTCTGATAACTGGGGCCCCTCAACCCCGACTAAAAGCCATCTCAACTTTCTATCATAATGCCACACTTCTTTTCTTAAACCCGGAGTTGGGGTTGTACTAGCTCCAGCAGTTGTCAACAGAAACCCTGATAATTCACAATGCACATGAGCATTTTAAAGGTTCAGAAGAATCAAGCAGTAAACAAATCTAACAACTCTGTTTAACTAGCATTTCCCAAACTTATTGTTACACAGAACATTTTTTTCTCCCATGACTCTCCCACTAACATTCCACAGAACAGTGTCCAGAGACGCCAGCCCGGGAAGTGCTGTCTTTTGCATCTTTCCATAATCACCAGGTTTCCCTTTAGGGAACATGATCAAGCTGGATTTGAGGATGCACACCAAGCTGCTGGCTCATGGTCTGTACCTACCACAGCTGCAAAGTAAATGGGCATCAGCGGGTGGCAGGCCAGGAAGAAGTCGTATAACCGCACGACGTGCCTGAAGTCAGACAGGACGTGCCCAAACCAGGTGATGAGCCAGCTGAGCGCAAAGATGGTCCCCACCTCGGCACTAGGAGCAAGGAAGTCCAGATGTTAGGTTCCCTTCCCCCTCCCGAGTCATCCCTTCCCCCTCCCTGGGCCTATTTTGTCCTCAGTGCTGTGTGAAGAAAGCATTTGAGAAACATGCTTTCTGGAAATTTCAGCCGCCTACAAATTCAGCATCTTCTCCTCACAACACAGAAAGTCCTTACAATATACCCAACATCATGACACTAATACCACAGTAGGGTCCTGGTGGCCTTATCTCCCTGGGTGCTCTCCTAATGGCCAACAAACATCAACTACAGCAACAAGAATTAGCTGTTTTCAGAGAACTACACCACCATTTTCCTTCTGAGAAAGTCCATCCTTTGGGGGGGCACAGGCACATATTCTCAGGCTTGAAAACACAACTGTATTAATTTTACAGTTAACATGAGGTGACTGTAACACCTTAAGACACAGCCTTTTTTTTTTTCTTTTTTAAAGAGAGGCAGGCATTGGCCAAGGACACATTTCCAACTAAACAGAAGAGAAAAATCATACGAGAACTGCAAAGAAGTATTTCTTCTCCTTGGTATGTGGTGAATAAAACAACCCACAGGTGGCCTTGTCTTTCTCGCCTCTGGATCCTATAGAACTCTGTACTTCTGTTGCAGCAATAACCTCAAAGTCTACCTTGGCGTACTTACCTTGTCCACCTCCCTCCACTAGATGTAAACTCCTCAAGGGCATGGGCTGTGACATCTCTTCTATCCCCCAAAAAGCACAGCACCCAAAAAGTGTTCCAAGACTGTGTACAGAACTGAATTATCCAGATGGCTGATAACTGGAAAGGACAACTCGGAAGAACTTAACACTAATCAACCTAAGATGATGATGCAATTGAGCTAGACTTGTGAAGAATAAACAAAGGCTAGGAGAAAGCTGAAGAGGGGTGTGTGTGTATGTACACACATATATGTAGACACATATATACCTCTGCATGAAGTCATGGAGTTCTGGATTCACCTGGTCAATGATGGGCATCAGATAGTTTAATATATGCTTGGTGTTGTCCATTGTTGGATCCATGAAATCCCTAGAAGGAGACAATTCAATGAGCTTGGTCAGACCAAATACTGGGATCAGGGTTTGGGGGCAGTAGGGTGGAGTGGGGTTCAAACCATTGAAAACACTGACTAGGAAATGGGCTGAGGAGTTATCCCCAGGGGGACTTGAGGAGTGATACCCATCCTCTTATGCTCCTTTGTGCTGGTACCTGAGGTGATGGGTAGACAATTTTTCTACCAGGGATGTTGCCAGCTTCTCGCCTACCACCAGCAAAAATGTGACCACGATGTCGTGGTAGCCCTGGTAGTAGTGCAGCTGAGGGTTGCGCTCCAAGATGAGGAGGATGATGTCGATCAGTTCTTCCTGGAGCCCTTCTCTCTGTTCTTCTGGCATGCCTGGGGAGGGGAGGGCAGGGGAGATGCACTTGAACATGGCAAGCAGCCTAGTAACACAGAGGTTAGGAAGATGGTCAGCAGTGGATTAGCAGAGAAAGTGTTTAATAAAAGAAAATTAATTACAACAATTTGGCAACACATCAAGATCCACACACTGTTGATACTGCCTGACATGTAGGATAGAGCCACAGACTGGCTACCTTACAGTGGGGGAACCCAACCAACACCATCTTAAAACCCAAGTCACCACAGGTCATGCTGCCAGTAGTGTGACTAGTGGACAGCACGTGCCTCCTGACGTGCTGCAGGGAAAACTCAGCACCACTTCAGTGGAATTCCTATCAAGACTTCATCACCTGAATCTTTTTTTTTTTTTAATTAATTAATTAATTAATTTATTTATTTATTTTTGGCTGTGTTGGGTCTTCGTTTCTATGCGAGGGCTTCCTCTAGTTGTGGCAAGCGGGGACCACTCTTCATCACGGTGCGCGGGCTTCTCACTATCGCGGCCTCTCTTGTTGCGGAGCACAGGCTCCAGACGCGCAGGCTCAGTAGTTGTGGCCCACAGGCCCAGCCGCTCCGCGGCATGTGGGATCCTCCCAGACCAGGGCTCGAACCCGTGTCCCCTGCATTAGCAGGCAGACCCTCAACCACTGCGCCACCAGGGAAGCCCCATCACCTGAATCTTAAAAGGAGGAAACACCAGATAAACCCAAACTGAGGGAGATTTTATAAAATAACTGGCCTGTCATAAAATACAAAGGAACTATTCCAGAATAAAGGAAGCTAAAGAGATATGAAGACTGAATGGAAAATGCATGAATTTGTATCTCCTTTTCCTATAAAGAACATTATTGGAATAAATGGTGAAATCTGAAAAAAATCTGTATTAGACAGCAGTAAATACTGTCAATGTGTTACTGATTTTAAGTGTGATTATGTAATAAGAGCCGTGTTTTAAAAAAATATACCCTGAAATATTTAGGGATAAAGGGGCACCATGTGTGTAATTTATTCTTAATAGTTCAGAAAAAAATTTGCGTGTGTGTACCACAAAGGAGAGAGAGAAAGCAATACTAAGGTAAATATAGTAAAAGGTTGATATATAAGAAAATCTGTGTAAAAGCCACCTGGGGAATTCCTTGTCCTATTTTTGCAACTTTTCTGTAGGTATGAAATTATATAAAAACAAAAAATGTACGAGATGCATGTTCCCCTCAGAAACAAACTAAATATCACAGGAAGTACTGATCTCCTTGATCCAAAGATGCAGCTGGAAACAGAAGAGACTGTCTCGGGAGATCTTTCAGCGCATGCACCTAGTTCTGGCAGTGGTCAGTGTGGCTCCGCAGCTCATCTGGCTTTTAGTATAAAAATGCCAACCCTTGGCCTCATGACCTGTTTTAGAAGAACGGCACACAGCACAGCTTTCCTACACCATTAGGTTTTCCAGTCAAAAACAGATCTTATGAGAGAAAACAGCTAATGCAAGAGCCCAGACTAAACTGAACAAAGGTTTTTAGGTGAGAGTGAAGCTCACCTCTTGCCCATTTTTACCCACTCCTTCTCAAAAAGGCATACTCTAAAAGATAAAAAAGAACATGGAGTAAACCAACTACTATGGATAGGTAAAGTAATGAAAGTAGTGAGAGAAAAAAAGTAAACCTTATTTGAACTTTCAGTATAAAAGAGGTCAGCTAAGCTCAGAAGAATGTGAATGTAAAAAAATATGAAACCATATGGAAAGCTCAGCCTACAAGAATAATATCATAGACTGATGTCACATAAATGGAAGAGGAATAAAGGGCTCAGAGGGAAAACAGGTTACCTAGGGAAAAATATGGAATGCATCTGTCCTATGTGGTCTCCTCAAGCCCAGCAGGATAGGAAAAGGCGAATGGACCATAGGCATATGTGTTTATCAAAACCAAGACGGCAGGCTACTGGCTACAAAGGAATCAAAGAGCCTTTCCAGGAACCAAGGGTGCAAGCAGGAAAGAGGCCCTTTAACAGACAAAATCCAATGCCAGAGCATGGGTTCAGAAGAGTGAGAAAATGGGTTTAGAGGCTCTTGTTCCCTCTAGCAATTCTCCTCTCTTCATGGACCTAAGGTGGAGTTGCCAAAGGAAGAGAAATAGATGAGGTTTGCTGGCCAGTTTCCTTCACTGTGAAAGTGGAGACAATGGTCATTCTTCTCATTATTCCTGGGAATGGGGAGACAATTTTAGGAACAGACTCTTTAAACATGTAGTGATTGGCCTTCCTTCCAGTCCAAGGGCCCCAATATATGTATATTCAAGATACCGCTATTTATAAATGAAGATATTAATAGTTCTTATTATAGTGACCACTTCCAAACCAATCTGCTCTTTAAAGCCAGACTGATGGCTCTAGCAATCCCTATAAAGTCTCCTCTAAGGCTCTGAAGGGGGGAAAAACCCTCTTCTCTCATTCACCACCTCTAGGCCAAAAGACATTATTTTAGGCTCAGGCCTTCACAGTGGGGTTCTGAACTGACTGAGACAGTGAAAGAATGACACGGCAGATTGGGAGCACAATGGGTCCCTGAGGAGGTAGGGTCCTGCATGTGGTCACGCTCTGTGCTGGGATGGAAACTTCCTGGGACAAGCAAGCACCAACACAGGAAAGTAAGTGCAACTGGGACAGAAGCCACCCCGCCACCCCCCACCCAGGAAGACCAAGGGCGTGTCTCACCAGGAGGGAACCGCCTTAAAGACCGCCTGACATCCAGAAGCACTTGTTGGTAGTCCTTGCTCATCTGTCGTAGGTCGTTCCCTATTGAAGGAAAAAGAACATGTTATTGCAAGAATGTCTGGGAAGCCACATCAGGAGCAAAACATCCTGGCATGACATAAAAGGCCTGAAAGACATACTCGGGCTTTTCTTGAAGGGGACATGACTCAAGATACAACATTTGGAGAGGAATCCCTGTTTTAGTTCCAAACACGCTGTTTCACGCAAGGCATGATGACCATAAGAGGAGGGAACACAGATTATCCAGGAGGCTGCAGAGTGCAAAGAGCCGCAGAGGAGAAGTCAGGAGGCCAGGAGCTGCATGCAGGCTGCTACTGTGTGTCACCGGGAATTGCTCTGAATTTCAAAGTCCACATCTATAAACTGGGGATTACTCCCTTCCATATGTACCTCTCAGATTACTGTAAGGATCAAATAAGATCATGAATGTGGAAACCACAGACCACTGGAAAAACTCTAACATCTGTAAAGTCTAGGGAACACTGAGCTGTTCAGAAAGGAGTATTAAGATAAACTCACATAAAAAAGAACCTAACCTCTCTTGACCCTGCAATTCTAAAACTAAGACACTGCAAACAGGAGATAGTACTTGTGTTCAGTTGTTAAGCCCAACTGAAAGTAAGGAGGCAGTCTCTAGCTGTTATATATATAAAAGTGTACATTTCCTTCATAACCGAAATCAAAACTTACTAGAGGAGCCTGTACAATACTTCCGCATACACAGACTTCATCTTATAAAGATATGGGAAATTTGGAATCTCACGGAACACCATTTCAGGATTTAGAGTGTGAATATAGCAATGCCTTTTCCTTCCAACAAAAAGATCACTGCTCTGAGGCAGCCCGGTTCCAAAGATAATAACAAGGGGCAACTTAAAACATCTACTCAGGGACTTCCCTGGTGGTCCAGTGTTAAAGAATCCGCCTTCCAGTGCAGGGGATGTGGGTTTGATCCCTGGTCGGGGAACTAAGATCCCACATGCTGTGGGGCAACTAAGCCCATGCGCCACAACTACTGAGCCCGCGCGCCTCAACTAGGGAGCCCGAGTGCCACAAACTACAGAGCCCTCGCCCTCTGGAGCCCACGTGCCACAACTAGAGTGAGAAAACCTGCACGCCACAACTAGAGGGAGGGCTGCACGCTGAAACAGAGCCTGCGTGATGCAATGAAGAAGAAACCAGCGCTGCAAAAAAAGATCCTGCATGCCGCAACTAAGACCTGACGCAGCCATAAATAAATAAATTAATTAAAAAACATAAAATAAATAGGTATACTAAAAAATAAAACAAACAAAAAAACCATCTACTCGGCTGTACCACAACACTGTGAACTTTTTATCAGCAGAGGCTGTTTTAATCAACTCTAGTACCTGGCACACATTAGGAGCACAATTAGTACTTGCCAAATGAATGAAAGAATCCCCAGCACCTGGACTTTTGCCAAACACAGCAGGAAAGCAATAAATTTTTGTGGAGTGAATAAATGACAAAGTGGATTCACTGTTTTGCTGTACTTTCTTTTGTATTTTGCACTGTATTCTAAGGAACTTTTTTTTTTTTTTTTAACTACACAGGCCTTGCAAATAAGTACAGTTGCCCCTTGGTATTCGAGGCGGATTGGTTCCAGGACCCCCAAGGATACCAAAATCCACAGAGGCTCAAGTCCCATGTATTAAGTGGTGTAACATTTGCATATAACCCATGCACATCCTCCCATATACTTTTTTATTTATTTTTTTATTATTTTTTTTTATTGGGGTATAGTTGTTTTACAACTCCTGTATATTTTAAATCACCTCTAGATTACTTATAAAACCTAATACAGGACTTCCCTGGTGGCACAGTGATTAAGAATCTGCCTGGCAATGCAGGGGACATAGGTTTGATCCCTGGTCCAGGAAGATCCCACATGCCATGGAGCAACTAAGCCCGTGTGCCACAACTACTGAGCCTGCGCTCTAGAGCCCGCGAGCCACAACTACTGAGCCCACGCGCCACAACTACTGAAGCCCATGCGCCTAGAGCCCATTCTCCGCAACAAGAGAAGCCACTGCAATGAGAAGCACGCACACCACAGCAAAGAGTAGTCCCTGCTAGCAGCAACTAGAGAAAGCCCGTGCGCAGCAACGAAGACCCAACGTGGCCAAAAATAAATAAATAAAATATAAATTTTTTTTAAAAACCTAATACAATGTAAATGCTATGTAAATAGTTGGAGAGCACAGCAAATTCAAGTTTTGCTTTTGGAAATTTCTGGAGGTTTTTTTTTCCAGAATATATTTGATCCATGGTTGGTTGAATCCTTGGACTTGGAGGGGCCAACTGTAACAGTTTTTCATAGAATTACAGAATTTCAGAATTCAAAATGGTCTTAGTATTTCCTCATAAAAAGTTTTTTTGTTTTTATAAGGACCGTAGAGGTATTATCTCTTCCCATAGCCCCATGTTTCTCAAAATGCAGTCCATGTGCGTCAGAATTAGGTGGGATTCTTGTTAAAATACATATTCCTACAACCCACTTCTAAGTGAATGTAAACTGGAATATACATTTTTGTTTGTTTGTTTCTTGGTCATGCCGTGCGGCTTGTGGGATCTTAGTTCTCTGACCAGGGATCGAACCCGGGCCCTCGACAGTGAAAGCATGGAGTCCTAACCACTGGACCACCAGAGAATTCCCAGAATATACATTTTTTTTTTTTAAATTTATTTATTTATTTTTGGCTGTGTTGGGTCTTCGTTTCTGTGCGAGGGCTTTCTCCAGTTGCGGCAAGCGGGGGCCACTCTTCATCGCGGTGCGCGGGCCTGTCACTATCGCGGCCTCTCTTGTTGCAGAGCACAGGCTCTAGATGCGCAGGCTCAGTAGTTGTGGCTCACGGGCCTAGTTGCTCCGCGGCATGTGGGATCTTCCCAGACCAGGGCTCGAACCCGTGTCCCCTGCATTAGCAGGCAGATTCTCAACCACTGCGCCACCAGGGAAGCCCGACCCTGGCATTCTTTTTCCCTGCCTCCTAGACAAGCTCCCCTTCACAGCACCTCCCCCTAATTACCTGATATAGGAGATGGATCATTGGTGTTGACATTGAGGAGCTTGGGCCACACTTTCTGCCTGATCTCATCAGTCAGGAGCCCTCCTTCACTGATAGCCATACGTCTAAGGGCAGCCACATCAGTGGGATCACTGTTCAGAGCCTGGTAGATCTCTGCCACTTTCTTTTTCCTTTTGGCATTAAAGTCTGCAAAACAGAAGGGAAAAGGGCATTAGGCACATATTCAGCATTTGTACATTTTCTCTTCAGGGCTCAATCTCCTTACTTGGTTTGAGGTAAGGTAGGTATATTTAAAGTCAAATCTACCGATATTCCACTAGCACATAGTGTGCAAAACACTAAGAAGATATGCCATATAAGTAACAAAAAAGGACTTACAATTATAATAAATGCTCAGTACATTCAGATATATCTAACAGTTTTTCCTAATAGAATAATTGTGCTTTCTTAATACTAAACTTTACAGAGCATACATATCTCTCTCTCTTTTTAAAATAAATTTATTTATTTATTTTTGGCTGCGTTGGATCTTCGTTGCTGCCCACGGGCTTTCTCTAGTTGTGGAGAACGGGGGCTACTCTTCATTGCGGTGTGTGGGCTTCTCATTGCAGTGGCTTCTCTTGTTGCAGAGAATGGGCTCTGGCGCGTGGGCTTCAGTAGTTGTGGCACATGGGCTCAGTAGTTGTGGCGCACGGGCTTAGTTGCTCCACAGCATGTGGGATCTTCCCAGACCAGGGCTCGAACCCATGTCCCCTGCATTGGCAGGCGGATTCTTAACCACTGCGCCACCAGGGAAGTCCTCAATATTACTTTTTTAAACAAAACCACACGTGGAAAAAGTCTCTGGTTACACACTAACACAACTGGTAAAGCATCAGAATCACATGGAGATATTTTCAAAAGTAGAATGTCAAAGGGTATACTTGGGCCTCCAGTGTGGCTAGCGGTAAGAGAGGCATGATACTGCATACAAAGCAACGGTTTCTCAAGAACCATATTAATTACTGATGACCAGGAAGTACTGTTTTAAGCATCTTATATCCTTATGTGCTAGTCTCTTATTTATACACAGGCATTTTGCTGTGTTTAAATTACTTTTTTAGGAGACTGGTTGAGAGTTTGTGGTTAATGTGCATCATATTATAATTTTTCTATTTAAAATAATGGGGTAATAATAGGCTGTCAGAGTTTTCACACAGAATGGCTGATTTTAGGAACAACAAACACAAGAAAAGTTAAACTAGACAACACCAAAGAGATGTCACAAAGCAGTGCACTATAATTGCCCAAAAAAGGTATGTGCAGACACCAAGAGTTCAGACAGCTGTGGGTCAGGCTAATCTGAGAAGGCATTACTGAAGAGTGCAATTTAAAAAGAAAGGGGAGGATTCTGAGAGGCTGGGAGGAGAGCAGAAGAAAGGCGTGGAGACAGAAACACAGGCCCTTTCATTTAACAGTAAATGAACTCATTAAAAAATATTTATGGGGACTTCCCTGGTGGTCCAGTGGGTAAGGCTCCATGCTCCCAATGCAGGGGGGTGGGGTTCAATCCCTGGTCGGGGAACTAGATCCTGCATGCATGCTGCAACTAAGAGTACTCATGCCACAACTAAGAAGCCCGCATGCTACAACTAAAAGAGCCCGCATGCCTCAACTAAAGATCCCGCATGCTGCAATGAAGATCCCGTGTGCTGCAACTAAGACCCGGAGCAGCCAAAATAAATAAATATTTTAAAAAATAATAATAATAAATATTTATGTAGCATATACTAGGCGCAGGGCACTGGAGTTAATGTAAAGTGGAAGATAACACTGGAAGGTAGGTTAGGCTTTAGAGAGGAATTACAGTGGAAGTAGGTTAGGCTTTAGAAGGAACTAACATCAGAAGGTAGATGTCTGTTTTAGAATAGACACTAAGCAGCTTTCCTCAGTACTGTTCTATTCTGAGACAACAGTCTACAAATTGTTTCCATGATAAAGCTGCACATTATTAACGCAAATGAAAGTTGGTACTAATGGCCCTGGTTACCTATCTATGAGAACTGTGACATAAACCATATAAACAGAGGCACCAACTGGTTTGGAGTTAACATGCAATTGGAGGTGCAGACAGGACCAGGTGCTTTTTCACCCCGGTAAACCTGTTCTCCTGGCTAGACTGTTATTTTCCTTGGTGACCTAGTAGGGGACCATCTGTTCCAGTTTGTCTGAGAGATTTCTGGTTTACACCTATAGTCCTGGCATAACTGTTCATAGAAAACCCCTCCTCCCATCTGCACTCTCAAAAATGTCCCAGGTTGGATGCTAAATTAAATGGTTACTCTACCTAGAAATCATGAAAAATCAAGTCCCAATTTCCTGTCAGCACAGCACCTAACTAGTCAAATGTTTATTTACAAAGTGCTTACCATCCATCCATCTGTCCATTGATCTATCCATTCACTTATCAGTCGATCATTTAATGAGCAACTACTTGTAGTAAGCACCATACTGGGATAAAAACATGAATATGACTCTCTCCCAGCCCTTGAGAGGCTCACAGTAGGGAGCGACATAATTATTATACATGATATAATAGAACCATGAAGAATCATGAAAACCCAGAGGAAAGAATAACTACTTCTGAGGCAATCAGGAAAGGCTTCACCAAGAATATATTGTGGTACTTCCTTAAAGAAAAGTTTGCACATGGAAGAGCGCGCTGAAGGGAGAGCATTCCAGAGAGTACGTGCAAAGACCCTGTCACATGAAAGAAACATCATGCCCTGAAAACAGAAAAATTCCAAGAGGCTAAAGTGTTAGGTAAAGGAAGAGAAGCTGGAAGGACTGCAGTAAATGCAGCTAATCGAAGAGTCTGGACTGGATTTATCCTCCACTGAAGGGGAAGACAGGGAGGGATTTTACTTTGGGTCAAAGGGCCATCCTTTGGAAGAGAAGGCTGTATGTTTCCAAAGAGGGATCACTGAGACACAGAAAACAGAAAAGACTTTATATAACAACATAGGCTGAGACAAAATATGAGCAGGAATTGAATTAATTTCCAACAAAGAAAAAAATCAGATATTAAAAAATTTTAACTTAGAGTGTTCTTGTACTTTCTACACATCATAAATTAAGAACACTTAAATGGTAATACGAAATATTTACTGAGGTAGCTGACATTTAGAAACCTTGTTAACCTATTTTCTAAGAGTATGGAAAATTTTCCTCAATTTTTTAAGACATATATCCACCCTACCCCTCTTTCCACTTAAGCTATTCAGCAATCTGGGGGAAAAGGAAAACCACTGTTTATATCTTGGAGGAAATAAAACTGTTTGCAATCAGCTGGATTTCCAGTAGGTTTTGGTAAATAATATGCCAAAATTTTAACTAATTCTGAACCCAAACCACAGCTCCAATACTTATTTCTCTAAAAACTCTGTTTGGATTCTACTTAAATCCTGCATTTCAAAATTTACTACTATCATCTTGATTCTGATGCTCTGTGGGAACTCAACACATACGAGCGGAATAGAACAAATAATTTAGCTTAGCTATTGTTCCTCTGGAAAAACTGGCCTATAGTAAATGGCATTATTTTCCCCATATTACCGTTAAGAATATCCACACCAGAAAACTCTACATAGATTTGTAGGCACTTTGACCTTTTTCTAAAGCTATTGGTGATTCCCAGAGTAGAATGCTGCTCAATTGTGGATTTTACTGGCTTTCTGTTCAGACCCCAATATCGCCTTTCTCAATCCCATATTCTAGCAATTAAATGTTAGTGGCAGATGAAGAAGGCACTCCTACATGTGCCACACCCACAGACAAATATTTCATTGCACCTAACGTACATACAGGCTTTGACTGTGACATAAAAAGGGAGGAGAAAACAGCAAACTCAAGTGAGCTCAAGATGTATAAATTACATAGTGATGAGTTCAACTGCTAGACTACACAATGAGGGAGAAGAGGTTCTGCAGAGTCTCAAATGAACAACTAATTTACACGTCATATCCTCTTCACCTCAGAAAGAGGAAAGTCAGAGCTATTCTTGGGATGTTTGGAAAAAGGTTAAAATTAATGTCTAACTATTTTAAGATAAATTTTACATATGGATTTTGGGGTAGGACACATTTCTGGACTGGAGAATGCGATATTTGGGCTTGGGATAAAAGCCCACATTTTCAAATCCCCTTGAGTCCTTTCTTCTCCAATTTTTAAATTGCTCCACTTATAAGGGAGATGTATTATATATTCCAAAGCTGTTATCTTCCAAATTTCTTTATAATAAAGGTCTTGGCTTTCATAACCACGACAGAATGAAATGACTATTCTAGAGCTGGCTGCAAAATGTAAGACACTGCTATAAATAAATCCCTGCTGCCTGAAAAGTAATTCATTCAACAAAGGAAAAAGTAATGACATTGGTACTACTTGGCCTGCTCTCCATTAAAATGATCATTTAAATAAGGAGCACTGAAACAGTAGTTCTTAACAACTCAGATAAAGATGGCTGAGTCTGTTATTGTCTCAAACTCAGGTAGAGATTTCTGCTTCCTTAGAGCAACAGGTATCTTCAAAAGCATCTGGCTTGGGGAACTTAATACACAGGAAAGGACAATGGCTAAAAATGAGCACTAGCTATGCTTCCTCTAAAAGTTTTTCCAGATCAGCAAAATACATATCAGTGACTTAGATCAGGTAAATGATCTACACGCTTAATAAATGAATCTTATGTGCAAGAATAAAATTCCATAATGATTATTTGGTTTAAGCTTGCATGTCAAGAAAGCTTTACAGACTTTAAACAGAAGTTGAACTTAAATAGGCAGTGCTAGCCTTAATCAAAACAATGAAAGAGCAAGTCAGAAAGAGATCCTCCCAGACAGACACCCCCTGCTCCACCCCTTGAACTCCTGATATTGACATTGGAAATTAACTTTAAAATTTATGCTTGAAAAAAAAATGTATGCCTGAACTTCATATCTGTACCAGAGAAATACAGTGGGAGAGGAAAACCTTACCTTATTCTGAGTAAGGTTCCTATTAAAAACAAAATAAAAGAAACTCTGTTTTTGGAGGTACTAATTAGTTTCAACAAACAGTACCCAAATTAGCAGAGATTCATTAACTACCTGAAAAATAAAGACAAGCACATATGAAGAAAGACTACCCCAAGATGGAGAAGAATATTCTAGAGAGTAAACCAATCTAATCATAACCTCTACAAAAGAGAGTTAATAGTATTAGTAACTTTGTCAATTCCCCTATATGATTAAAAACAAAACAAAAACAAAAACACAAACACCTCTCATCTCTAAATTCCTCCCACTTATCCAAAGAAGCAAAATCAAGGAAACAAGGATAAAGTCTCGCAACCTAGGCACAGCTGCACTACATCAGGTCACAAGACCCATACCACTTGAGGCAATGACTATTATGCCATGAGGACAGATGTTATACAAACACCAGCAAAGGGTTACAAGGCCAAAGGGCCTAGAGGAGTAATACGAGGAATGAGCTCCATTTCCCTGCAGCATTAGAATAGGAGAAAAGGGCAATAACAAAATGAACCCAGAAAAACAAAATGCGAATAACCGGGTGCTTCATCAAAACGTGGGTTGAATATGTGGTTGGTTCTATTATGGGCACCACCCACCAGAGGATGGAAAAGTGGGAAAGTTACCTTAGTCTTCTCCATTTATTAACTGTATGTAAAACGTATTTGAAAACATAGCGCACAACGAAACCATGATTTCATGGAAATTAGTATAAGACAGTATAAAAAAATAGAGAGACTCGCTTTTTACACAATTAAACATTAAAATAGGTGGCACAGGATGAGACAGAGTAGATTGGTGGTTGCCAGGAGCTGTGGAGAATGGGGCCTGGGGAATGATGGCCTTTCTTTTTGGCATTAGAAATGCTCTGGAATTAAGACAGTGCGATGGTTGCCCCACCTTGTAAAAATGTACTAAGAACCACTGAACTGTACACTTTAAAGGGTGAATTTCGTGGTAATTAAAAGAAATATGTGGTCCACGGACACCGCGTCACTCCAGACTGCGACCGATGAATGAAGTTTGGGAAACCGGCCTGACCACTAGGGAGGCGGCCCCCGGAGCCTGCGGACGTGGCCGGACAGTCTCGGTCGGGGGCGAGGCTTGGCCTCGGTTCTCAGGGAGACCCAATTCTCCTCTCCAGATGCGACGAGGTGGGACGCGGGGCCCCCGCCCGCCCCGTCCTTCCCACTGGGGGCGCGGGTCTGCAGCCAGGGTTCCTCCGGTCCCCTCAGCATCCGCTGACCCCCAATTCCAGGCTCTCTTCCACTTCAGACGTGACCCGGGTCTTCAGCCTTTTCCTCTCTCGCACCCCGCGCGGTCGCCCCGGGTCCCCCGGCCCCCTCCTCCGGCAGCTGTCCCCTGACCCTCGGGCTGCCCCTGTCCCTCAGGCCGTCCTCGCAGGCCGCTCCTCGGCGCCCCGGCCGGCTTCCGTACCTGCCTTCCCCGCGCCGCCGTCCCAGCGGCTGGAGGTGGGACCGTCACCCTGCGCACTCCGGACGGCCATGTCCCGGGGGCCCGGGCCCGGGCCCGAGCCCCGGCTGGCGGCGGAGCCGACAGAAGACGAGGCAGCGGCCGCGGGATCCAGCGCCGGCTCCGCAGGGTAAGCTCGGCTTGGTCAGCCCGTGGCGCGCAGGCGTCCCCGCGCGGGCCCCGCCCCGTGCCAGCACGTGACCCCGCTACGCCGGGCGGGCGGCGGCGGGGGCAGCCGGCGGTCACCCGGGCCCGCGCGCAAGCGCCATAAGCGTCGAGAGGAAGAGCGCGGGGAGCGCGCCCGGAGTTAGTTGCAACTGAATTTGCAGAGCGTGGCACTCTTGAAGAAATGTGTTCAGGAGCAGATTTTATCATTTCTTTTGTTTCTCTTATCTGTAAAATGATACTGATGATAATAAAAGTACTGAACTCACAAGAGTTCTTGGGAAAGTGCTTAGAACACTACCAAGCATATAGTAACTACTCCACAATTGTTCACTCTGTTTTTGCTTACCAAGAATTTTACCTGCTGTCTCACCTCCCCACAAGTACTCCTGTCATCGTACTTGGTGACTTCAGGGTTTAGCAGAACCATCGCATACAGTTATGCAGATTGTGCACTGCACAATGCCAAAGGCGCCGTTCACATAGATGGTTATGTGAGCAGTATTCCCTTTGAGTTGTACAAAACTGGCCATTCATCCAAAATGAGCATCTGTCTTATCAGGTCGTTGACCGCCTCGTCTCCAATGACAGTCCTTTCTCTTCAATAGGCCACTCATTCCCTTGGTCACACCCCTATCGTTGTGGCCAGAAACTGCCCCACCTCTTAAATCTCCAATGCTAGGCCCCCCTCACTGAAACTCCCATGATTCTGGTTGCTGGATGACCCCTACCATGACAATTCTTTATTCTGAGGCGTCTAGCACATGGAACCCATTACTACTGGCCCGTCTTGGTTTCATTCAGGTTCCATGGTCCACCATCACATTTTAAGTCCTCTTTTATGTCCTCTGGGTAGCATTCATGAGCAGAAATGAAGTTCATTTGATTTTTTTTTTTTAATTTTATTTATTTGTTTATTTATTTATGGCTGTGTTGGGTCTTCGTTTGTGTGCGAGGGCTTTCTCTAGTTGCGGCAAGTGGAGGCCACTCTTCATCGCGGTGCGCGGGCCTCTCATTATCGCGGCCTCTCTTGTTGCGGAGCACAGGCTCCAGACGCGCAGGCTCAGTAATTGAGGCTCACGGGCCTAGTTGCTCCGCGGCATGTGCGATCTTCCCAGGCCAGGGCTCGAACCCGGGTGCCCCGCATTGGCAGGCAGATTCTCAACCACTGCGCCACCAGGGAAGCCCCTCCTTTGATTTTTAAAACTAATACTCAATGTATTAAATTTAGAAATCCCCAAACCTTGTTTTTCCTTCAACTGACAAATTTTACAATTCCATTCATAAATCTAGTAAATTTTAACAATCACTTTGGTACTGTAACTGAGCAGGACCCTATGGGGCCTTCCCAGGACAGACTACCACCCCCCCCAACCCACCAACCATGTCCTCTGCCTGCCCCTTGTCTGTAGAAAAACTTTAGCCTCCTAGGCCTTCCTCAAGTTCCAAAAAATAAATTTAATCTGAGAAGTGAGAAAAACAGAGAAAGAAAGGAAAACAGTCAAACGAGACAAAATAATAATAGTTTAGCCATTGAACAAAGTCAAGGCCCTTTAGTTCCTCCTCAAGGGCTGTAGATAATATTCTGAGCCATACCCTTTGAGTTGTTTTGCAGATACTGAAACCCCCACCAGGTGGAAGAAGTTAACTGTATGCTGTCCATAGACCAGTTGGAACTAAAAGGTTGATGCTGTTGACTCCCGATCATCTCACCACCAACCAATCAGAAGAATGTCCAGGGCTTCCCTGGTGGCGCAGTGGTTGAGAATCTGCCTGCCAATGCAGGGGACGCGGGTTCGAGCCCTGGTCTGGGAAGATCCTACATGCCGCGGAGCAACTGGGCCCGTGAGCCACAATTACTGAGCCTGCGCGTCTGGAGCCTGTGCTCGGCAACGAGAGGCCGCGACAGTGAGAGGCCCGCGCACCGCGATGAAGAGTGGTCCCCGCTTGCCACAACTAGAGAAAGCCCTCGCACAGAAACGAAGACCCAACACAGCCATACATACATACATACATACATACATAAAAAGAATGTAAGCAGACAAGAATAGCATTAAAAAAATAAAAAATAAAAAAAAAAATTTAAAAGAATGTCCACGAGCTGATCAAGCACTGCACAACCCCCCTCTCCCTCACCCTGTCTTTAAAAACCTTTCCCTGAAACCCATCAGGGAATTTGTCTTTTAAGCACCAGCTGCCTGGATTCCTTGCTTGGCGCCCTGCAATAAATGCTGCACTTTCTTTCACCACAACTTGGTGTCAGTAGATTGGCTTTACTGTGCACGGGCAAGCAGACCCAAGTTTGGGTTGGTAACAGTACCATTAATAAACTTAGTCAGTTAAGTTCCTTTGAACATTTGTAGTCAATTGATGTAGGTCAGTTGATGTAGGGAAGAGCATTCTAGTCTGAGAAAATAGCACAGGCACCATCTTGAAGCTAACAGAAAGCAAATCATAGTCTAGAAACTACAAGTGGTTTAGTGTTCTTACAGCACAGCATGAAAGACAAAGTGAACTTTGACACTAGTGAGGGCAGAGAAGTGTGCAGGGACAAGTTAGACAGAACCTCTTAAACCATATTCAAAGAGTTTGGACTGGATGGAGTCAGCAGGGTGAATTAAAGAATTTTTTAGCATTGAATGTGGTCTTTGATGTCATCTAGATTAATCCTTATCTCCAATAAGAATCACCTCTGCTTATCCATACAAATGTTTATGGCCCAAACCAGTGCTAGGCTATGAGGTGGGCCTAGGGTGACAAATGTTGAGTTGCTCAACTTCTAAAGGGGAAGAGACAAGTAACCAGGCAATTGCAAAGCCAAGTGAAAAGAGGTCAGACAGAGGGCAACCTAGAAATCTGGGAGAACATGGAAAATCCCAGAAACCAAGAGATTCATGATTGAGTACAGGGCACAGGGGCATCTGTTAGGTCACTCTGGCAGGCAGGATTCTAAGATGGTCCCCAAGATTCCCACCCCATGGTATACATGCCTAATTAATTCCCTCCCCTTGAGTGTGGGCAGGTCTTGTGACTATCACGGGATCTCAGTCTCATGATTCCAGTGATGTTATACGGCAAAGATGAAAGGATTCTGCAGAGGTAATGAAGGTCTCAAATCAGTTGACCCTGTAGTCAAAAGAAAGATTGGCCTGGGTGGGCCTAATCGATCAAGTCCTTTGAAACAGGGGTCCCCAAACCTCGGGCCATGGACTGGTACCGGTTCATGGCCTGTTAGGAAGCGGGCCGCACAAAAGGAGGTGAGCAGTGGGTGAGCGAGCGAAACTTCATCTGTATTTACAGCTGCTCCCCATCGCTCACATTACCGCCTAAGCTCCGCCTCCTGTCAGCATTATGGTGAGTTGTATAATTATTTCATTATTTCTGTTATTACACTGTAATATATAAAGCGCACAATAAATTTAATGTGCTTGAATCATCCCAAAACCATCCTTCCCCACTGGTCCATGGAAAAATTGTCTTCCATGAAACTGGTCCCTGGTGCCAAAAAGGTTGGGGACCGCTGCTTTAAAAGAAGATGCAGGCCTTACCTGGAGAAATTCAAAACAGCAGATATTCTCCTGTAGGCCTTTAATCAATTTGTGGTATTTTGTTAAACAGCAAGTGATGGAAAATTTTACCCCCCCACCCCAAAAAAAAAGCACAGGCAAAAAGATTTACTGGCTCACATAACTGAAAAGTTCTTGCCCTTCTGTGTCCCCTCTATCTCTCAGCTGCCCATTTCTTCATGTTGACTGCATTCTCCCACAGGCCCTGGGTTCATAATATGACTCTGGCAGCCCCAGCTCTCACATACTTTCTACATCTGACCCTCTGAAATATAGCTGAATCGTCTTTGTCTCAGCATTTCCAAGAAAAGTCCCCAAACCCTGGGACTGAGAGTGGGCAAGAGGTGGAGATTAATTTGTGATTGCCCTAGGGTTTACAATACACATTTTTTTTTTTAAAGATTGATTGATTGATTGCGATGTTGGGTCTTCGTTTCTGTGCTAGGGCTTTCTCTAGTTGTGGCGAGCGGGGGCCACTCTTCATCACGGTGCGCGGGCCTCTCACTATCGTGGCCTCTCTTGTTGCGGAGCGCAGGCTCCAGACGCGCAGGCTCAGCAGTTGTGGCTCACGGGCCCAGTTGCTCAGCGGCATGTGGGATCTTCCCAGACCAGGGCTAGAACCCGTGTCCCCTGCATTAGCAGGCAGATTCTCAACCACTGCGCCACCAGGGAAGCCCCTACAATACACATTTTAAATTAACCAATTTGCCTTCAAATATCCTGCTTTCATGGATAGTATAAAGACCTTACAACTGTAGATTCCCATTTCCTCCCTTCTGTTCTCCATGCTGTTGTCACATGCTTTGCTTCGCTTCTGAAATCCTTCCTTCTCTTCCCCTTCTACCCGGAACCCTGCCTCACCTCACACTTGCAGACAACCGCTTAACTACATTCTGTCCCTAGTTAGTTTGCATTTTCTAGAATATAATATGGATGGAATGTATGTAGTCTTTTTTGTCTGGTATTCACTCAGCATAATTAAGATTGACCCATGTTGTTGCACGTATCAAGTTTATTACTTTTTATTGTTTAGTATTTCATCATATGGATATATCACAATTCATTTATTCACATTTTAAAATTTTAACGTATGCTATAAATACACAATTCATTGCTAGTATTTTTGCTTTAGACCTGGGGCCAGCAAAGGATGACCCACCCATATGCTGCCAAAACCAGCTCACTGACTGCTTTTGTATGGCCCATGAGCTAAGAATGGCTTTTACAATTTCAAATTATTGGCAAAAAAATCAAAGTAGAATAATTTGCGGCACATAAAAATTTTATGAAATCCAAATCTGAGTCCATAAATAAAGTTTTACTGAAACACAACCATGCTCATTTACCTATTGTCTAAGACTGCTTTCATGCCACAACAGTAGATTGCTTGCAAGAGAGATCATATAACCTGCAAAACCTAAACTATTTATCTGCTCCTTTACAGGAAGTTTGATGACCTCCTACTTTAGACTTCAATTATTTTTTAAGGCAATTAAATTTTTTAAAAAAATTTACTTTCATTTATTCCATTTCCAGTACTCTTAATTTCACTGTGTAGATCCAAGTTTCTGTCTGGCATCATACTCTGTCTGTCTGAAGAACTTCCTCTAATATTTAATATTCCTTTAATATTTCTTCTGGCAATATACTCCCTCAGTTTTTCTTTGAGAAAAAGCTTTATTTCTTCTTCATTTTGAAAGATATTTTCAGTGGGTATAGGATTCTAAATTGACTGTTTTGTTTTTCTTTCAGCACTAACGTCACTCCATTGTCTTCTAGCTTACATGGTCTCTGATAATTCTTAGCTTCCTCTGTATGCAATGTGTCATTTTTTTCTCTGAGCTGCCTTTAAGATTTTTGTCTTCTGTTTTAGCATTTTGAATATGATATGCCTAGTTGTGTATAAATTTGCTTGGTGTTCTTAGAGCTTCTTGGATCTCTCTGGCTTGGTGTCTGTCCTTTGGCCTCTTGTGCCCCAGCAATCCACCAGAACGTGCCCTGGGTAGCTGCCGCCAACTTCAGCATGGGACCCAGAAGGAACTACATGGAGCAAACCTGAAACCAATCAACACAGGAACCCAGTCCAGCCCAGTCAATCCTCAACCTGAAGCAGAGCTGCTTGGCTGAACCCAGTTTAGATCAGTTGAACTATAGCTGACCTAGAGATCTGTGTGAGGATAAATGTTTTTTGTTGAAAGGACCAGAGAGTAAAAAGCAAGAGAAAGAAAGTTTATCTATAATGATTGGTTAGAAACCTGGACAGGGATTCCTGGAAGCACAGCTATGAAAAGGCAGTCCAGGAAGCAGAACTAAGCAAGAGACATGGGTTCTGATGGCAACTGCGGGCCCTGGCAGCTCGAACTTGCTAAGGCTGACCTCTCTCAAGCCAGCCCCAGCAGTCCCTCCTCTGGGAAGGCTTTCCTGACCATTCTTCCTCCCCCAAGAGTACAGGACTTCTTTCTTCCTAAGGAGTTTTTGTACATCACAAACTCACTTCCCAGAAGCAACTACAGCTAATATTTTGTTTTCCTCTTATCTTTTTACCCGGAAGCGGCCTTTTCTTTCAAGTGCCAGGGGATTCTTTGTTTTTACCTTCAAAGGCACTGAGGCTGTCTCCTATCTCCCTGGGGGCATTCAAACCTTAGCCCCTATGCTCTGAGGCCCATCTGTATCCAAGCCTGGTGTCGGGGGCCCACTGTGACTTCAATACCCACTTACCTTCAGGATGAATGCTGTCTTCCTTTCTGCCACCTGGGAATTTCCACTTTTTTCTTTGAAATTGGCTATTTATTTGAAAGTAAATTACATCAGTCAGCATCCTCACATATTTGGAGCAGGAGGTGGGTACCTATCTGAGTTAGCTCAATCCACCATGCTGACTAGCAATATGATTTTTTCCTGGCGAACAATTTGTTTCCTGCCTTTCTGCTTGACAATAACACATTTCCCCATGGTCTTGCGTCTCATCTCTCCCAATCTCCAGTGTTCAGCATAGGACCAGGCTCGCAGACATCAACACATGTTTGTTGAGGGACGTATTTTATAAACAAATGAATTCTGGAAAGACCAGTCAAGAAGATGAGTCCATAAGAAACTCTGATTCTGGGCTGAGGGGACAGAGCTGAGTGGGTGAGCAGGGAACAGAATGAGGTGTGGAGAGCTGTGAGTATTTAGGTTTCTTCATAGGAAGTTCACCGTGGAGTTCCCAGAACTGTTCAACACACAGAAGCAAAGTCCTCCCTTTCTAGATAAGTCTACAAATGTTTAGCTATAGCCGAGACTCTGGCTCACAGGGTGAAATCAGGAAAGCAATTGCCAGCTGCTGCTGCTTTTCCTTTTCATCATTAGAGCCAAGAAAATTCTGTCAAAGCAGGTGATGCACGAGTAAAGCTGACTCAGAAATACGCAATCCCCTCGGGAACTTCTCTAAGAAAGGGACTGTCCATCCTATAAACTCCCATCTGGAGGTGCCTGGGGAAGAGCTTCTTACACTGAGACCACTAAGAATCTCTGGTGATTATGACCACAGGGAGGCAAATCCAGACTGTAATTTGCTATAGTGCAAAAATATATGGCTTTCAGTAGAGAAATTAAAAGTTCAGAGGAGACAAGAGTGATAGAATCTTAGAAGAGAAGAGTGAGAGGGCAATGGTGACCTTCATGGAAATGAGAAACAACTTGCATCTGTTGAAAACCTGTCATATTTAATGCATGGATTTTTTTCTTCTAGAACCAGATATTTTACTGCCATCTACTGTAAAACTGTAGAAATAAATGCACAAGTCTATGGCATTCCTATAGACGTGGCATCTTTTTCTGCATGTAACCTGCACAACTATACAATTCAGAGTGGAAGTGAATATTTAGCCCAACTCTACTGTGTGCCAGGCACTTTCCAAACATTTATCATCTAATCTTATAACCACCTTGTAAAATAGGTATTAACACCCCAATTTTACATATGAAGAAGATATTAGAACCTCTGGGGCAGGGAGGAAGAGAAGAGGGGCAAAAGGGGCTTCATCTGTATTGGTAATATAGACTTAACTTGGGCAGTGGGTTCATGGGTGTGTTACAGCCTCTTTACAACTTGGTACATCTAAAATGTTTTACAATAATAATTTAAGTCAGTTGTGAAGATTCAGAGAGGTTAAATTACTGAGCAAAAACTACACAGCCAGACATAACTCTTATCAGAACCAGGGCATTTATAGTTCTACTAGGTTGCTTCTCTGAAGTGGTTAAATTTAGCACAGAATCATAGTAGAGTTATGAAACCTAGAAAGCACTTGTCCACATTGACTCCAGAACCAGACTACCTTGTGACACCCTCTATGTATCTGTTCTACTTGGAGAACAGCCTGAATTTCACATTGTTATATACCAATGGTGGAAAGCAGGGATATTGTAGCACCTAATCCTACTAAATTGGTCAGGATCATTGCTCAGCCTTCAGCCACTCAAGATTTCACCAAGGGCTCATTAAATTATTAAATAATTTAAATAAATAAGTAAACATTAAATAAACATTTTGTCATGTTAATCCAGTCTGGCCTGTGGCTTATAATTATAGCTGCACATCTATGAACAAGGCTCTTCTCATCTTGAGATATTCTTTATTCAACAATACTCCCATTAACTTATTGTGTGTGGAGGAGGGGGAAGGTGGAACTGGGAGTGGAGGATGGAATTACTATTTATTGAGCATCTATTATGAGCCTGGTATGGTGCTAAGCATTTTCCTTGTGCTACTCCATTTGATCCTCTTCAATTCTGAAGGATATTAACACACTTAAAAAAAAAAAAAAGGTTTTTATGAGGATGCACAGATTAGTAAGACATACAAGGTCATCAGGGACTTTACATGCAGGTGGGGAGAGAGACAAAAATAACATAAGGTCAGGTGTTATAAGGAAAAAGGGCACAGGGGTAGTGACGGCAGTGGGGGAAGCAGAGAGAGGTGACTTTTACATAGGATGGAGCATCAATCAGCACAAGGGAGGAGGAAATGACCAGCAAGGAAGTACAGGCAAGGACTGTTAAGATTAAACAACTACTCAAACCCAATTCTAATCTCAGGAGAGAAATCTGCTGGTGGGAGTGATGACAAAACTAGATTTTTTCAAGAGATACTCAAAAGGTCAGTTCTAATTGTAACCACACTTGACAATAGGTGAAACAAGATGAAATTTAAAGACTGAGAGGAAATAAAAATTTCAAAATCTGTCAACCAATCCACAATTTTCTCTACTACTTTAGGACTACAGTAATTAGCCATACCCTGAAGATCTAATTTTACAAAATATATTCCTCTGTCTCTAACAGGCCCACTCTAACAATTTAATCTTCCTATCTGTCTCATGGATAAAATAAGAGTAAATGTGAGAAATTAATGTTCATGTAAGTTAGGCATTTCAGATATAAGATATTACACAATGGTTCCTTTTATCTAAACCACACTTCTCAACTCCCAATATTATTAATATATGGATGCACTGAACATTTAAAGGAAACTAGGAATTTGGGATAACAGCATTTCCTGATTTCAACTTTTCAACTGTGGTTAAATGAGAAAGAATAAATGAAAATTCAAGTATATACTGTTGTAGAATTCACTCATTTGACATTAATAAGCATGTAAACTCTGTTTCACCTCTTTTACCAGCCCTTTTGGTAGTTTCTACGAAAGCTGCCAAATATGTTCCCATTTGCTCACCAGCATACCTTCATTCCAGGCACCAAGACTGCACGTTGCCTCCTGCACTGGAGGTCTCTCCAAGGCTGACCTTCCACAGGGCTTACTGCCATTCACTGAGCACTGGTCTTTTCTGCTAACAAACCAACTGTCTCCATGGACCTCTGTATTTACGCACCAACTCAAACTTTCTAAAATCGGTGTCAGAGCTGAAAAGGAACTCAGAAGACATCTCATCCAGTCTCCCCTGACTGAACACACACTGGTCCCAAGAGAGCCAGAGGAGAGATCATACTGTGAATTACTTGCGAAGTCAGGGCCAAGGACTAATCCCCCATACCAGGGGCCAGGGGTATTAGGTTGAACAAGGGCATAACAGGTGCTAGACACTTGACATTTACTCTCATTTAATCCCAAAGAAGCAGTGGCTCCATTTTATAGATGATGAAACAGATCCAGAAGTAACTTGCCAAGTAGCCAAGTATGTGACGAGGGCAGGAATGAAACCAGTCCTGTTTAGCAACAACATCATGTTCTCTTCACTGTATCTCAATGTCAAAAACTCCTACACTTCAGTGCTCCTCAACCAACCTTAATTCATCCCATTTCACATCTCCATCAGCCCAGTATTAAATTCAAAGCACTTGAGAACTAAGCCATCTATCACACACACGGTGTCGGTTGGAGAAGCATATTGCTCAGGCTGCAGGGACATTTCATTTGTTTAAATGTTTTTATTTAAAAAAAATTAAAGACCTTCATGGCACAACTTCTTCCCAGCACAGTTATGTTTTAGTTATACCAAATACAATACAATTACAACCAATAAATCATCAAGGTGGGGAGGGGGAACTTACGACTTCAAACTTAAAAGGGGGGAGGGAGCACTTCAAAGTTAAAAAAATACTTAAAGAACCTTTCAGAGTAATTGCCAACACAACTGTCTTAGATTGGCTTTCCATTTCCTGCCATCTAATCAATGCAGACACAGGTAGTGCTGAGAAATGAAGTGTCCCAATACAAGGTATACAGATGAGGTAATTTACAACAACACAGAAGTTGTTACTCTGTAAACCCTTGCCCCCCCCCCATTGGGTCTTTTTTTTTTTTTTTTTTCATGCTTCTGCAGTGACTCCCTAAGTAGCATTTTAAATACTTCTATTTCTTTTAAAAGGCTCTCAGAGTCCTCTGCATTCACCTTACGTTTCTTGCAAGGTCTGATGCATGTTAGGAGGTCCAGCTGTTTGCAGCTCCCCACATCAGCCTCAGCTACACCTAGGTTCTCTGAGCTACAAGGGTGGGATGTGAAGTCTTGATTTACAACCCTCCTCCCCACCTCAAAAGAAATAATTCATCAGTCATAAGTGTCCTGTTCAAATCACAATCCAGTGCAAACATAATCTCAAACTGCATCTCTGGCACATCTGGTGCTTTGAGGTTCTGCACAAATTCAACATGGTAACCCCCACAGCATTCTAGGGCATAAAAGGGTCGAGAACAATAAATATCCACTGTTAAGTGGCCACGAAGAAGATCACCCTGCCACATAGTCAGAATGTTTTCCCTATGGTTGAGAAGCATTATAAAAGGAGGCTTTAAGCTTCCTCTAAAGTTTACCATTATATTCACTAAAGCCACCACCTTTGATAAAGTTACTAGAGCTAAGATGGGTTACAAAGTTAGATAAGTTCATTAAATTCAACTCCTCAAACAATTATGTTTATCTATGACGCCCAGGTGAGAAAGACTTGTGAATCTATAAAGGTAGGAGAATGGGGAACTAAGACTTCAGGCCTTAAAATATGTTGGAAGAATTTTTCCTAGTCCCCACAAGCAGCTACGGTAATGAAGCAACAGGAGAAAATACAGAGCTGATGGTTTTGCTGTTGTGCTTAAAAAACTAGGCTTCCTCAGTGAAGCACCTGATAAACTTAGGTGGCTGGATTACAGTGGAAAATCCACTTTACACAAAAACACACAAAAACTGGCGACTTTTCCCATCCCCAATCCCTGCACTGCTGAGACACAAAATGAATTTATGGCAAAGGATCCTTAATCCCCAGAGACGCTTTGGCTTGTGGAGCTTTTTTAAGGCCTCTCTGCCTGCCCGGTACCATGGGTTGAACGAGGATTGTATAAAAATGGGGGCCTTGGGAAGCCTCCACGGTACAGGGCTGCAGGCCCCTCAGATGTGAACGTGAGCCACCCACCCAGCGAGACCTTTACACAGGGAACTTAAATCTAACCTTGATAAATAAAACCAAACGTTTATTTACACCAAAGAATTCCAACACTGGATCTTTCACATATGAAGGACAAAGTATTATATATATACACACAGCAAGGGGTGGCAGGGCTGTAACAAGAGAGTTTAGTTTTCCCACAATTACAGGTCTACCACTTCAGTTTCACTGGAGATAGTGGCTCTGCTCCTACCTCTCAGGTACATTTACAAGACTGAGGGGCAGGTCTTCTCAATGGATGGCATGTGAGGGAAGGGGAAGGTAGGAGGAAAAGAAGGTAGAAAGCTTAAAATAAAATGCAGTGGCCACATCTCTCATTAGCTCTTCAAGAGTTACTAGCATGAAACCAACATAGACAATGTTTTTTTCTTTTGTAAAAAGCAATAATTATACCCAGTAACTAACTGAATTCAAAAGGGCCAAGTCAAAGAAAACTGAAATAGATTTTGCCTTCCCCCTCCTACCAGCTATAGAGCATGTTGGGAGATGAAAGGGGAAGAGGACCAAGGTAAGGAGCCTGGGAGGGACGGTATTAAAGTTTTAAACTGAACTGAAACTAAATTTTAAGTGAGTTGGATTTAGGTTAGGTCAATAAGACATGATTCATACTGAACAGACGTTTTCAGGACCTGTCTGCACTTTCGGTAGATTTTCAGCATCTCAGTGTAACTAAGACATATTTCCACTAGATTCACCAGTATAACCCCACTGAAGCACTCTTGGAGTAAAGTGATGTAAGTGACTAGCAGTACACTGCTCTTATAGGTTGGGTCCTTCCTTCCTCCTTCCTTCCCACCTCCCTTCAAGAAGCTACATTTTTGTAATCTCTGGAGGAGAGCATGAAATACAAACCCCTCAAAGTGTGGGATGGTAGGGGAGCAATGGTGGGCATGGGAAGAAATCTCCACCCAAACGCAGCAGCCAGAATTGAGGCTGGTTTATCTTTGTTCTTTAGTGATGAGGAACTGAATTTGGAAGGGGAGAAAAAAATTTGTCCGTGAAATATTCCACCTGCAGATAATTTTTCAGGGAATCCCCTGAGTTATGAAAAGTTCGAGTTAAAAAAAAAGAGAAAAAAAAAGAAAAAAAAGAATATCAGCCTATTATAATTTTTTTTTTATGACTGAACTACTATAAATCCACAAGCAACGGTTCAGACACGGTGCTTCTGAAGTATTTCACCCCTCCCCGCCAGGCGCAAGCTGCATCAAGGGAGTAAGTGGACTCCCCAACCTCTGCTCAGGCATCAGGAGACAGAAGGGGCCATTACTGCTGAGCACCAGCGGCAGCTGGAACAGGCATCCCGAGGGGGTTGGCAGCAGCAATCACTGGTGAGCCTGCCAGAGGTCCAAGGGGTGAAGGGGTTGGCACTGAAGAAATCCCTGAAAGACAACAGCTGACAGTGAGCTAGAGACACTAACCATGGAAATCTTAGTCACCAGTTTTTCAGAGCACCTATCGCAAAAGTGACACAAATTCTCATTTTATTAAAGGCCTCTCAGATTTTTACAAAGTAAATCTAATTTCAAATTAAATCTTCACAAATTAAAATGACAAGCTCCAATAAATTTAGTAGACAGGTAAAGAAATCTAAGTTTGGAGAGTTTAAGCAGTTCGTCCAAGGTGCATGGCTAGCAAGTGGCATCTATGCTTGGATTCCAACCCAAGCCTGTCTAGGGCAGCATGTCCAACCAAACTTTATGCTCTGTAATCTGTACTAACATGATGGCCACTAGCCATATGTGACTGTTGAGCACTTGCAATGTGGCTAGTGTAGCTAAGCAACTGATTTTAAAATTTTATTTGATTTCAGTTACTTTAAATAGCCACATGTGGCTAGTCACTATGAACTGAACAGTAGAAGGCTGGAGTCAAAGCTCATGCTCATGACCACATTCCCTAGTTAGCCAGCATTTTCAGTGCAGAAAGGATCATTTCTCATTTGTAAACTAAAATAGTGTTTTAGGATTTACTTCCATTTAGTTTCTTCCACCCATGATCAGACTACCTGTTAGACTGCCCTCAATCAGCTAGTTCTTTACATTTTCAAAATGTTATATATTTTCTGAATAGCTAATATAGTTACATGACTCAAAAATAGCTGAAAAGAGTATACAGTGAGAATTCTGCCTTGCCCTGTCACTTGGCCAACTTATGGCACCACTTTTGGGGTGTATCCTTCCAGAAATATTTTATGCATATACTTAAATATAATTTTATAAAAATATGCATATAAGAATCACATATAAGAATGTGATTATATATTCTTGCCCATTCCTGGTCTTGGACATGGTCCTGCATCTTGCTTTCTTCATTTAACATTACTACTTTGGAGTTGAAACTAGACAAGAACACGAAACACTCATTCTTTTCTCTAGCCATACAGCATTCCACTGAATGGATGCCCTGTAATTCATTTTATCAGTTCCCTACTCTACACGGAGCTGTTTTTAATGTTCTTTGATTACAGATAAGGCTAGAATGAGTAACCTTGGACATATATCATTTTGCACGTTGGCATGATACCCAGAGGATAAACTCTAGAAGGCAGCTAGTTCTTTAAAAAAAGAATTCAGACAACAGCAATTCTTTGAGGGTGTCTGAGTAAGTGCCCTCACGATCATGAGTATATCCATGTGGATGCTGCCTACATATATAATTCTTAGGGGACAGGTCTATGGTTTCTTTTGGGTAATTGTGGTTTCTGGGTAAAAACTCGCTCTAAATCATGACTCAACAACATTAAAGATAATTTCATATAAACCATTATAATTTACTAGGCACACTGTAGTTGCTCTGGAAAAACTCAGAGAACCATTCTTTTTTTAATTAATTAATTTTATTTATTTTATTTTTGGCTGTGTTGGGTCTTTGTTGCTGTGCGCGGGCTTTTCTCTAGTTGCAGCAAGCGGGGGCTACTCTTTGTTGCGGTGCGCGGGCTTCTCATTGCAGTGGCTTCTCTTGTTGCGGAGCACGGGCTCTAGGCGCACAGGCTTCAGTAGTTGTGGCTCGCGGGCTCTAGAGTGCAGGCTCAGTAGTTGTGGCTCACGGGCTTAGTTGCTCTGCAGCATGTGGGATCTTCCTGGACCAGGGCTCGAACCCATGTCCTCTGCATTGGCAGGCAGATTCTTAGCCACTGCGCCTCCAGGGAAGCCCGAGAACCATTCTTATACGCATATATACCCATGTACAAACCCCATCTCTACTCTCCCTCATTTTCTTAATCTTGTTTCTGAGGACAGCATCACCTACTGTCACTCTAACCTGTGAGATGAAAGGATCTCTTTACTCTTCATGGCTTGTTGAGACTTTCAAGTCCCAAATAATTTCTGTGATTCTGGCCTAGAAGAGACTGTTGATACTCTTACTCAAGGCAGGGCCATTAAGGTATACCAGGTTTCAAAAGCATCCTGAAACCTGGTGGGGAGAGCCATACAGGTCAGTATGTCAATAAGGTAATCATTATAGAGAAGAAGGAGGGCCACAGAAATCAGGTCACAAAGAGGGAGCAAAATTAAGAATGATAACTGACTTCTATCTTTTTTTAAAAAAATAAATTTACCAATGAACTGACCTGACATCATACTGGCGCTGCTGACAGGCGTACTGCCCCCTGGCATGCTAGATGAGCCCATTCGAGCCTGGTCCTTCACAACAGTGTCTAGAAAAGAGACAAAAAGGTTAGATTTTGTTATGCTTGAAGGATTAAACTAATGGTCTGGGGCCTTAAAGCAGTCATCCTCATTCTTTACATTTTATTTATATTCCATATTATTCCCTTAGTAATAGAATTAAGATGTCAACTACCTTCACTATGAATTGAACAAGCAATACAAAACAGAACTATCTTTCCTGTCAAACTGTGGTAAAGGCCAACTACTAAACTAAATAGTAGGAAAAGGAGGTAATTATCCATAGTAGAGCTAATTTAAAACAAAACCAATCCTGTTAGAGTTTAATGACATAATACAATCTACCCTTACCCAGACAGAAATATATTATCAGAGTGAATTGGTTTTACTGCAGTTCACAGCTTGGTGCCAAATAGGCCAAAACTACAGGCTTGTGCAAATTAGTGCTATGACCACAGACTTCACTCTACATCTCCATCAGCCTTTCAGTCTGCTTCAGGTACAGGAGACTGAGCAAGAGTGTAATTGATTCACTAAAATACCATCCCACCACTCCCCAAGGAACAACCCAACACAGTGAGGATGGGGTGCAGCTAAGTAGCATTTTCACTCATGACAGCAGTTAGCTATACTCACAAACCTAGGTCAAGGTGTTCATACAATAAGGTTTTCAAGGCTTTTTGGCTCTCTCCAACAAATGATTAACAAGAGACAGGACAGATACAGGGCTGTATGTTCTAATCCAACCACTCCAGACTAGCCACTGAGAAGTGTCACCCACACAGTAAGAAAAGCAATTTATTTAGGAGTGATCATGAGTCAGGTACTCTGTTAGATAAGAATCCTCTCAACAATCATGGTCCCCACTGAAGAAACCAAGGCTCATTGTGGGTGAAGTAACTTTGCAGCAAGCTAAGTACAGGAGGTTGGAATTCCAATTCTGTTCTGTAGGGCTCTGGGCCCAGAGTTTTCTTCACAGCATATATTCTCCCCTGCCTGGTACAATCTACTGGGCAGGCCTGCACAGGCTCCGTGGACTGAACAGCTGCACTCACAGAAATAGGGGTGCTCCATGGCCTCTCTTGCGGTGAGCCGTGACTGGTGGTCGTACCGCAGCAGCTTGTCCAGGAAATCCAAGGCCTCAGGGCTGACAAGGTGCTGGTTTTCACTGTGGACAAAGCGTTCCCATCGCTTACGGGAATGTCTGCAGAGCCAAAAGGGGGAATGAGAAATGGACGAAGGGGCAGAGAAGCCCAACATTTCACTCCTACATTTTCCTTAGTGGCTAGGATTCCAGCCAATCACAAGAGAAATAAAAACTCAAGAGACTAGTCTTACACCGCTCTGCCACTGCAGAGACAACAAAGCTAATTGGAGAGACTGGAAATAGCAGTGTTGCAGAAAAGAGAAATCTGGGTCCCCACAATTTTATGAAACATAATTCAGGTTACTTTACAGGACTGAATGCTCCTGCACAGCAAGGAGGGTCAGGTGGCTGGGCTAACCAGGCTTCCCTCCCCATCCCCCACACCCCCTTTCCTGGCATCTCTGCCACTTGGCCAGCAAAAGCCTTTGTATCAAGAAAGTCCACCTCTTCCTGTTAAGTGGTGAATGAGTTAGTATTGTGTCTAGTCACTATTTTTAGAGTCTGTTGTTTGCACATCAGTCTTGAAGCATGTACTTATTCTATGACTATTTCTTTCTCTTAGAGACAATTCTGTCATTTAGAAAAGCAAGCTGAATCAGGAGATTTTGATTTCTGACTCAACTGTAACCCTTCTACTAGACTCTACATAGTCAGGAATCTTCTGACTACAACCTCCACACTCAGAATCCTGTAAGTGAATCTGGGGAAATGGCCATTCAATCCAATGCTTTTATCACAGGCCTGCCTATGCAGCATTCTGTAGCAGTGGACCAGAGATACCTCAGCAGTCTTGGCAAAGAGAACATAACTATTCTGGGGATCCAAAGTACCAGTTTACACCCAAACTGCTTAAGGCACAGATGCATAGATTTTATTTTGTGACTTACCTGCCTAAGATATCGTTAAAACGTGGATCTAATTCAATGTTGTATTTGTCAATATAGTCATATAAATCTTCTGTCCCCAGAACCTTGGCTATCCTCACCAACTAGGATTGAAGAAGACAAAACCCACACCAAAAGCATATTATATGATTAAGTCAACAATTAACCATGACTGAATTAACAGAACGGGATCATCATGGCTACAGGTATGAATGTTACACCCAATTTACTTCAAATTTTTTTGCACAACTTGAATGGATTTCCACATAACGTTTCCTAAATTATTACTGATGTGAATGTATCAAACAGAAAAAGCAAACCACTTTATAACCTGCTTCCTTCCTTCTGGTGATGTCTTATTTTTCCCCTTACAACCCAGCTGAAGATGTCACTTCCTTTGGGAAGCTCCCCCCCAACCCCATATACTCAGACCACTCATTCCCATTACAACTGTCTTTTGTATCTTGTCTACACTTCTACCCTGACATTTACTACTGTAACTTACTTTGTTATATGTTTGGTTCCCTTACTAGATAGACTAAGAAGAACTTTTGAGATGAGGGGCTATTCTTTCTTTTTGTCTATATTCCTCAATTCTGCATGGCACCTGATAAAGAGTTGCTGATTTTAACTGAATTCACATGGTATTCTTCGACTCATGAAAAATGGTCATCATATGTATATAACATTCTTGAAATGATAAAATTGTAGAAATGGAGATTACAACAGAGAAGCATGAAAGAGGGGGAGGGGAAGGTGGTGCGACTATAAAAGGGCAAATGAAGGATCCTTGAGGTGACAGAGATCTTCTGTATCTTGGTTGTACTGATATCAACATCCTGGTTGTGATACTGTACATAGTTTCGCAAAAGTTATATTAGGGGGAAGCTGGATAAAAGGCACACCATATTTCTCTGTATTAATTCTTACAACTTCACATGAATTTACATTATCTCAAAATAAAGTTTAATTAAAAAAAAAAGTCATTGTGCTCAAACAAGGCAACAGTACCTTCCACAAGGCCCTAGAATCATTCCAGGTTCCCTTGAATGAAATGGCCCCTTGATCTACAAGGGGAAGTGCAGCTAGTATAAAAAATACCATCTATATTTCTACTGACATACATCAACTCAATCCGTATGACGAGACAAAAGGATCACAGAAATACCACATATAAACCAACATGTTGGAGAAAACATTCCTAACCCTAATGAAAGCTCACATTAGGAGATTCTAAGGTAATATCCTATATTTTAAACCATTATTCTTTGAGTTGTAAAATATTTCCTAAAACATGTATATACAAGTATATCTCACAATTAAACAAGCAATGCAAAGGAAAAACTCTAATTTCAAAAAGCTAAACCAATAGTTCCCAAGACACTAATCTGAGGATCAATGTCAGGTTGGCTGACAAGCCATTAATTGAAAATTATTCTAGGGTCCCACTCTCAGATTCTAACTTATTAATTTAATAGCTCTCAGGTGGGGGGGCTAGGCATCTGTATTTTAGCAAGATCCACTGCAGTTTCTAATGGGTAAGCAGATCTGGCCATCACTAGGTAAGACCAGTAAATTTCCTAATAGGAACAACGTATATCACCTGATCATAATTGTCATGTCCATGGAAAAATGGCTCCTTCCGGAAGATCATACTTGCCAGCATACAACCCAAGCTCCACATATCCAAACTATAATCATACATCTGCATTAAAGAAAATGTCGTCATCACACATGAAATGACAAGAATGAATCCTGTCACTTCAAATTTTTTTAGAAAAGCTTATTAAAAACAAACCACTCCACTGACTTAAAGTCCAAATACCAAAAACATGTTTTTCTTCTATGCATTCCCACCCATGCTCCCCCACCCTCTCATTTTAAATCTGTACATACTATTTTGAATTACTTTCTTCACTTACATAAGAACACCCCAATTGT
Source organism: Eubalaena glacialis (assembly GCF_028564815.1). Taxonomy (NCBI): domain Eukaryota; kingdom Metazoa; phylum Chordata; class Mammalia; order Artiodactyla; family Balaenidae; genus Eubalaena; species Eubalaena glacialis. Next base: position 28,499,012 of record NC_083728.1, read on the forward strand.
CAGCCTATGGAAACCTTTTAATGTGTATCATTTTTTTATTGCATGAATGCTTCAGAATTTAATCTTTAACTTCCCCTACAACAGGATAGTGTTGTTTTTCACCATTATAAATAATGTTGTAAAGAATATTTTTATGTATAAAATGTTTTTTGAACTCAGGGTTATATCCTCAAGACCCCAGAAAAGAAATTTCTAGGACAGAGTCTGAACTTTTTAAGGTATCTGATAATAACACCTGGGAGGACTGGGGCAGGAAAGGTATTCCCAAGGATTTTGTTTCCGTGAGAAGAGTGCTTTCTTTTCTTTTTTGGTAGAGGGAAGGTCTGTATCTAGATATAATTTAAGAAGAGAACATTTTTTTTGTTTACTTTTAAGATTGGTTAAATCTAGCTTACAATTCTCAAACTAGCTGTGTAATTTCTGATTAGAAAAAGTGTCTTTCTCTTCAGTTAGGATCAAATGCAGATCTATTTATATTCTACTGACATTATGACAATACAAACATAAGTTGTGGCAGATGAATTGAAGTGATTCATATTTTACATTCATATAAAAGGGATAACCATGGATGTGCATAAATGGCCTACTCAAAAGTGCAAAATGACATTTTTTGCAAATTATGTGCAAAATAAACACAGGACCAAAATTTTATCTGCCCTCCTCTTCTCACCTGATAGTCTACAAGTAGCTCAGGACCTTTGAAATATCGGGAAGCAACTCGGACGTTATATTCTTGGCCAGGATGGTAAAACTCAGCCAAACCCCAGTCTATTAGCCGTAGCTGAAAGAAAAAGATAATAAATGAGTGACTTTATCTTTTAAGTTACCCCTCACACTGTCATTAGAGTACTTTTTTTTTTTGGCTGCGCTGTGCAGCTTGTGGGATTTTAGTTCCCTGACCAGGGATTAAACCCGGGCCCTCGGCAGTGAGAGCGCAGAGTCCTAACCACTGGACCACCAGGGAATTCCCTAGAATAATCTTTTAAAAAATAACAGCCATGTCACTCTCTATTGAAACCCCTTCAGTGACCACCTATTGCATTTAGGATGAAAATAAAACTTCTTAGCTTGACATACAGGGTTCTCTCCAGGATCTAATTCCTTTGCTCTAGTGAGACTACAGTTCCTGAAAAATACAATCTCATTTTGTGCTTCTGCAAATTTCTTTTTTTTTTTTTAGTAATTTTTTTTTAACATCTTTATTGGAGTATAATTGCTTTACAATGGTGTGTTAGTTTCTGCTTTATAACAAAGTGAATCAGTTATACATATACATATGTCCCCATATCTCTTCCCTCTTGCATCTTCCTCCCTCCCACCCTCCCTATCCTACCCCTCTAGGTGGTCACAAAGCACCGAGCTGATCTCCCTGTGCTATGCGGCTGCTTGCAAATTTCTTAAACTGCTCATCTGACTAGAATGTCTCCACTATTCAATCTAGACTCCTATTGTGGTGAACACCTCATCTTTTGAGTTATTTAAGTTAGCTCCTTTAATGAAGTCTTTTCTAATTATGCAAATAGAAGCAACTGTTGTCTTTGATATGCCCCCCTGCCCAACCAACCTCAGATAAATTTCTTTAATAGAACCTACTACAGCTCTTTACTGAATATTTGTTTGCTACCTTTTTAAAAAATATGGACTGGGGACTTCCCTGGTGGCGCAGTGGTTAAGAATCTGCCTGCCAATACAGGGGACATGGGTTCGATCCCTGGCCTGGGAAGATCCCACATGCCACGGAGCAACTAAGCCCGTGCGCCACAACTACTGAGCCTGCACTCTAGAGCCCTCGAGCCACAACTACTGAGCCCGCATGCCACAACTACTGAAACCCATGTGCCTAGAGCCCATGCTCTGCAACGAGAGATCACCGCAATGTGAAGCCCACACACCACAATGAAGAGTAGCCCCTGCTTGCCACAACTAGAGGAAGCCGCGCATAAGAACAAAGACCCAATGCAGACAAAAATAAATAAATAAAATAAATTTATTTAAAAAAAAAGAAACTGAGTAAAGAAGGAAACGTTTTTAAAAAAAATATGGACGGTAAGATCCTTGAGGGTAGGGACTGTTTTATTCACTTTTGCTAATTTTTAGAATTCAATGTAATGCCCAGTACACAGGAGAAAAGCTAAAAATATTTACTGAGTGAATGCGGTAAGAGAAAAGCCACACAAAACAGCTCTTACCAAAATGTATCCTGAAAGTGGAAACAGTAGTAGCAACGACAAGAGGCAACCGTAGCAACTATACCCCAATTAAAAAAAAAAAGGCAACCTTATTTGCCCTTCATGTGCAAACCATGACCATGATTTGAAGTGTGAGCAGTAGGGTCTGAGTAATGCCTGACTGCTCCAGCACTGTCTCCAAAAGTTCACTGTTAATTAGGTTCAGTGTCTTCTTTTAGTAAACAAAGGGAAATATAACAAAAGGTATGAAAGAAAATATAACTTTTTTATCATCTTTCTCTTCAGCCTCTTAATATCAGTGCTCCAGAGCTGTCCCTGAGCTTTCTGTCTTACCAATAAGTATTCCCAGATGATTATTTCTGGTCTTGTGGCTTCACACACAGTATCTCTGCTTTTCCCACCTATACTCTCTAGCCCACACATATCACCAGCCATCTCTCTGTGATCACCTAACAGACATCTCAAAACTAAACCTCTGATAATTCCCTGCAAAACCTGTTTCTCCCACAGATTCTTCCTCCTCTGTTACCTTCCATTTATCCTGTCATTCAGGTCAAAAACTTTTCACTCTGGACTCTTGTCTCCCTTCCACCCCAAGTCTAATCTGTCAACAAATCCTGTTGGCTCTACCGTATTCTGACCATATCATCACATCCACTGCCATTGCTCCGGTCCATGCCATCACCAATCTCTGATTTACTGCAATAGCTGCTTTTCTTAACTGGTCTACCTTTCACTTTTACCCTCAATTCTCCACACAGGAACCAGGATGATCCTTTTAAAAAGTATTTTTATTTAAAAATGATTATAAATTCATAGGAATTTGGAGATGTTCTGTGTACCCTTCACCAGTTCCCCTGATGGCAATATCTTACGTAACTATAGCACAATATCAAAACCAGGAAACTGACAATTCAGAGACCTTTCTTTTTCAGCAGTTTTACATGCATAAGTGTGTATATAGTACTACACAATTTTATCACATGTGCAGCTTCATATAGCTTACACCACAAGATAAAGGACATCACCACAAGATAAAGGACATCACCACAAACGTCCTTTGCGCTATACCTTCCTCTCACTTTCTAACTCCTGGTAACCTCTCTGTTTTCCAACTCTATCATTTTGAGAGTATTATAGAAATGGAACCATCCGTTTAACTTTTTGAGACTGCTTTTTTTCACTCAGCATGAGACCCATCCAAGCTGTTTCATTATCAATAGTTCTTACTAATCAGTAACAATACTACATGGTATAGATACACCAGAGTTTGATGAATCATTTATGCACTGAAGGTTTTTGTGTGGACGTAAGTCTTTGTTTCTCTGGGATAAATGTCACTGCTGGATTGTTTATAGCTTTTAAAGAAAATGACAAACTATAAAACAATAGTTTGACATTTTCCAAAATGAGTATGCCACTTGACATTCCCACCAGCAATGTATGAAAGATTGAGTTACCCTGCATCCTTGTCCGTATTTGGAACTGTCACTATTTTTTATTTTAGCTGTTCTAATAGATGCGTAGTGAACTTTTAAATACGCAAGTGAGAACTTACCAACCCTCTGCTCAAATCCTGCAAAACCCCTGTGTCTTCGGAGAAAAGGCTTGACAGTGATCTTCCAGGTTTTGCATGATCTGGTTCTATTTATCTCTCTGATCTCCTTTCCTTCCCCTCTTCCCCGTGCTCATTCTATCCCAGCTCTATCCTTGTGCTGTTCCAACACGCCAGGCACATTCTTGTCTCAGGGGTTTACATCTGCTATATCCTCTTCCCGAGACTGCATGGTTGATTCCCTTCAAGTGTTCTCCAAAACGTCACCTTCCTAATAAAACCTTCTCCTTACCACCTTGTTTAAAATTGCAACACCCTCTGCCACTCCCTATTCCTGTTTTATTTTTTCTTCCACATCACTTTTAACTTTCTATCGTACCAGTCTCCCCCAGATGTGAGCTCCTATGGACAAGAATTTTTTATCTATTTTTGTCTCACACATATATCCCCAGCCTCCAGAACAATACCTATTACATAGTGTGTGCTTAAAAGAATACTAACTGAATGAACAAATCACCTGTATCCCCAAAGCCTACAACAGAGAGCCATCACTGCATAAAAGGTGGGCTTGGGTCACCTTAAAAAACAGAAATGTAACACTGCAGCTTTCATTAAAAGTACTTGTAGGGGCTTCCCTGGTGGCACAGTGGTTAAGAATCTGCCTGCCAATGCAGGGCACACGGGTTCGAGCCCTGGTCTGGGAAGATCCCACATGCCACGGAGCAAATGGGCCCGTGAGCCACAACTACTGAGCCTGCGTGTCTGGAGCCCGTGCTCCGCAACGGGAGAGGCCACGACAGTGAGAGGCCCGCGCACCGCGATGAAGAGTGGCCCCCACTCGCCGCAACTGGAGAAAGCCCTAACACAGAAACGAAGACCCAACACACCCATAAATAAATAAATTTAAAAAAAAAAAAAAAAAAAAAAAAAAGTACTTGTAGAGCTCAGGGGCCTCATGATACTTGCTAATAAGCAGCAGTATTTTCTGAATATTTCATCCATTTCACAACTGTACACACTTAATTCTCACAATAACCTAGTGGCATGCAAGACAAATATTACTTGTATACCCACTGTATAGGTTAAAAAAAAAAAAAAAAAAGAGGCAGATGAGGAGAAAGGCATTTCCCAAGAGAGTAGTTTTTCAATAAATAAGACTAGAAACCAGGTTCCCTGCCAAAACTAATGTTTTACCCACTACACTAATCTGTTTTCTTTTTGATAGGAATATGAATGAATGAATAATGTTTTAATCATTGTGATTTTTTAAAAAAAATTTTTATTCTAGTTGATTGACAATGTTGTGTTAATTTCTGCTGTAAAGAAAAGTGATTCAGTCATACATATATATACATTCTTTTCCATTAGGGTTTATCACAGGATATTGAATATAGTTCCCTGTGCTATACAGTAGGACCCTGTTGTTTATCTATTCTAGAAACTCCCAGTCCATCCTTCCCCCACCCCGCTCCCCCTTGGCATCCATAGTTTGTTCTCTGTGTCTGTGAGTCTGTTTCATAGATAAGTTCATTAATGTCATATTGTAGATTCCACACTGATTTGTTCATTCATTCATCAAATATTTATTAAGTGCCTAACAGGTACCACGGACTATGACAGATGCTAGGAAAAAAATGTTGAAGATGGGTTGTTAACTCTATCATGTTGATAAATAAGACTTGTCCATCTATCACTTTACCTTTCTGTGCTCATGATCAATCATGACGTTATGGGGCTTTACATCTCTGTGCATAATCCCCATGCTGTGACAATAATCCAGGGCCTGTGGGAGAAAGGTAAGAAAGGAAAGCGTTAGCTTGTATAAGAGCGATTTTTTAGTTAAAGTCCCTTACCTTTTCCTCCACAGTTTTCCTTCTAGCCTCACAACACTCCTGAGAGTCAAAGTAAGGACAATCACTTCCGCAGGTATTTTTTAGAGACTTGTGCAAACCCATGCATGGCCTCTAAACTTCAAATCCTGTTCTTGCACAGTTGTTTCAACATCCTTTTTGTTAAAAAGACTCAAAGCGTACACCAATTACATGACTTCCAATTTCTCCCCCTTACCCAAAGCCTGGATTATTTTCACAAACATGAGCCCCTCAAAAGAAGAAAACTGATCTGTACTACAAACCTCGTATTCAAAGAACAGTAATTCTTTAGCAGCTAAGAGTCTGCAATAGAGGTCGGCAAACCACGGCCCATGGGCCAAATATGGCCTGCTGCTTGTTTTTGTGAATGCTTAATTGGAACACAGCCACATCTATTTGTTTGCATGTTGCCTGTGGCTGCTTTCATGCTACAACATAAGAGGTGAGTAGTGTGAGAAAGACCCTATGGCCCACAAAGCCAAAAATTTTACCATTTGTCCTTGTAAAGGAGTTTGCCAACTCCTGATTTATGACATCAAACCCAATTTGAAAACCATGTCCAATCTCAAACTAGTGAGTGGCATAACCTCTGGGGCTTGCTAATCCAGGCCTTCAAGTAAGCTGATGTCATTGGCCAAGTTCTTGTCCTTTCTGAAGGGCAACTTGGGTTCCTATGGTTCCCAGGGTTAGGCAAGCATATCCTTAACTTTCGGAAGTCCTGCTTGCCACAAGAATGCATGAGCCAATGGAAAGATCAAATATTTCTGCTGGCATAGCCTCTTCAGGGTACTTCTAAGGTTCAAATGCAGGCTTTATGTCAATCCTCATTTAGTAAGACACTAGCCGACTCTTAGCAATCTTCTTATCTATAAAGCTGATCTTCTGACTACCGGAAGCAATATATTTGGTGATCCCACTTCAGGAATCAAAGTTCATTCTAAATCACCAATCTCTAAGCACAGATTTACATAATCTTTAGGACAATGGCCCTTTGAGGGCTGAGTTAAAGTTTACTGTTTTACTTGTTCAATTTTAAGTGAAATAAAGTATACCAGAAGCCAGTACACCAGGAGTTTTTTTTTTTTTTTTTTTTACAAGTTTTGACAATTTAACTGTAACTTTCGTAAGAGCAAGATAGAGATTACAAATATTTGTTAAGGAGTCCCACCTCTCTTCTAAATACCCCTTCTAAAGCATTATAAATTATATTCTTACTAGACCCTTATTCCATAACCTTTACATCAGCATAAGAATTCTGATGCTACTAATTTATTAAAAATTTATATAAACAGACCCCCAAACCCCATATTTTACAAAGTTATCCCACTGGCTTTTCTACAGTCATTTGGATTATTTAACAAAGGGGAGATCTAAAGATATTTAGTATTCAAGGTTCTCTTACCTTCAGAATCTCATACATGTAAAATCGAATATCATAGTCTGTTAACGTCTGGTACAATTGCTGTTAAAGACAAATGGAACATCTGAGCCATGAAATAGTACTGAAAGGAAGGAAATTTCTCATCCTCATTTGTAGTAATTCAAATCAAGACTGGGCTCATTTACCACTGTTCTAAGATCTGTCTGTTCACCAGTCTCTACTTCTCCAACGTTAACACTAAAGAGATACTTTGGGTCTTTATATATAAAAGTGAAGAATTACTTAAGTTCATATTGCTGAAGCTATAATCTACTTTTGGGAACATACCAATTTACATATGCAACATGCACTGATATACATTTGTAGTTTTTCATTTACCTCCAGATCTTCTCATAAAACACATGTGGGCAAACACATAGCCTCCTTAGTAGGGAACTAATTCACCTTTGGCCTACAGCTACAGGCACTGCAGATCACCAGTGGGTATGCAGATGGATTGCTGCCAAATCTGCTGAGCCAATTTAACAGAACTGTCCCAATTTGAAAGTAAACTCTGAACATGTCATGAAAGTAAACTCTGAACATGTCATGTATCTTTTCCAGTTTCTAAAGAGTTTCAGACTTTAAAAAAAAATGTACATATCATTAAATGGTCAGTGGTGTCCTCTGACAACATTTTCCTTGAAGTTATCATTCTGATTCTAAAACAATTCTTCTTCCTTTTTTCCTCCACTCAGCAAAAGAATTCACTCATTTATTGATACCTAACATTTCTTTTTTTAAATTTATGTATTTATTTATTTTTGGCTGCATTGGGTCTTTGTTGCTGTGCGCGGGCTTTCTCTAGCTGCAGCAAGCGGGGGCTACTCTTCGCTGCAGTGCATGGGCTTCTCACTGCAGTGGCTTCTCTCGTTGCAGAGCACAGGCTCTAAGCACGCGGGCTTCAGTAGTTGTGGCTTGCTGGCTCTAGAGCACAAGCTCAGTAGTTGTGGCGTACGGGCTTAACTGCTCCGTGGCATGTGGGATCTTCCTGGACCAGGGCTCAAACCCGTGTCCCCTGCATTGGCAGGCAGATTCTTAACCACCGCACCACCAGGGAGGTCCCATATACCTAATGATACTGGCCTGGTGCAAAGGCAAGTCAAATACCTTTACAAGTTAAAACCCAAGAGAGTGCCTACATTCTTCTGTTGTGCTGGAGTTGAGAATTGTTGAAATTGGCCAGAAGTCAGAGATATCTGTTGCAGAGGTTTGCGCTTCACCAGAATTTACACTACCCTTCCCCACCCATCTCTTTTTAAGATCTAGAACCCAAAGCTTCTGAGGAATCCTAAGGTATAAGCAAGCAGTCCTTGCTTTTATATATACACAATACATTTCTTCTTGAACTTTGTCATTTTAAAGAGAAATGCCCTAAGGCCGGATCCTGACTAAACATGAGCTGTTGCTTTCATTAAGTATGACATCACTGAAAATTGTCAAACGAATGGTAAACTGTCAAATGGTGAGAAATAAAAGTACTGGTCATTAGAAAGAGCACTAAACAAATAAAAAGGCAAAATACCAAGATATGGAAAGTGAGCACTGTTTGTACAAGAGTATGTCTATATTTAAATTTAGCACTGTAAGGGGACTTCCCTGGCGGTCCAGTGGTAAAGAATCCGCCTTCCAATGCAGGGGACGTGGGTTCGATCCCTGGTCGGGGAACTAAGATCCCACATGCCTCAGGGCAACTAAGCCCGCATGCCGCAACTACTGAGCTTGCGTGCCTGAACGAGAGAGCCCACGCACCCTGGAATCCGTGCGCCACAACTAGAGAGAAAACCCGCACGCCACCAACTAGAGAGAAGCCCGTGTGCCTCAACGAAGATCCCGCGTGCCACAACTAAGACCTGATGCAGCCGAAAGGAAATGAGGAAGGGAGGAAGGGAGGAAGGGAGGAAGGAAGGGAGGGAGGGAGGGAGGGAGGGAGGAAAGGAAAAAAAAATTAGCACTGTAAGGATGAAAAGCTCTTTTTAAGTAAGTTAGAAGGAAGCTCTTCTAACAGTAACATCCCTGAAAGACTTTCTATGTGGTCTAAAAACCCAACAGCTTGAAATGGTTGGTTATACATTATACCTTGAAGTCTGTGTTGTTTACGTGTTCAAAAACCAAGGCGGGAGTTCGTGACTAGGGGAAAGAAAAAGAAAACACACATTAGTAATAGCCCTGGCAGCTTTAGTGGGCACAATGTTTGCGGACACTACGTGGTGAATTTGGCAGTCCTTGCCTCAGTAGTAGGAAACCCTCTATTGCTATAAGCCCTCCCCACTCTGATCATCACCACACTTAGGTCATATTGGGGATGGATTTCAAACAGAAGACATGGAGCTGAAGTCTCACCAGGCTCTAGGCAGCCCAACAATGCGCCCATCGCCCATCGGCATCGGACCTGAGTTTGCAAAATGGATTAACACATTTCAGTTTCCAGTGCTATCAGTCTCTTAGCCTAGAAGAATAAGAAATAGTCTGTGGGTGGAGGTCTCTTTGAAAGAAAGACCCAAGCTAGTTAAGTGGTATAACTGATTAAGCACTTTTAAAGCAGGACTTAATGGTAGAGGGAGGAACAAACAGAGGCCAGTTGTGCTCAGGGTCAAACACCACCTCAGCCCTGGTGGGCCTTACTAGCGCCTATTATACTCACCACAGGGTCTTTTACAATGTCTGCCAGTGTGATGATGTTGGGACCGCCTCGCAAATTCTCCAAAATCTTTATTTCACGCTTGATTTTCTTCTTCTTTACTGGCTGAAAGGGTAAAAGTACATCATTAAAAAAAATTATTTCAGGATATTTCAACAGGTAATGTAATACATGAATGGCTTACTTATGAGCTCCCTGAAGGAAGGAAATGTGTCAGATTTATCTCTGAATCCCCCTTCTCCTAGCCCTGTGCCAGGTACTTTGCAGGTACTTAGCAAATACTGAATTGAAAGAAAAAAAGATTTCCACTCCAAAGACCAAAACTCTGCAGAATATCCATTTAATTCCAATCATCAGTCCTAATGTGTTAACTTTTAAAAACTATACAAACTAGGAATGTAAATGGTAATACTAAGATATATCTAGAAAAATCTTTTTATTAATTAGCATGAAACATGGGGCTCTTTCCATTCCTTCCTCTAAGTCTTATAAACACCCTACAGAAATGAAGGAGATCAGGACCAACAGCAAAGATGGCCACACCATCTTTGTGCAGTATAATCTTTTGGGTTAAATGTGTGCCTAATGTGAATCCTTCTTTCATTGCCTGCTAGCTGTGTGTCTATGGGCAAGTTATATAACCTCTCTAAACCTTTCATTACGGGTAAAACGATCAACAAGAGTACTTATCTCATAATATTATTGCAAAGATCAAATGAGATATCTGAAAAGACCTCAGAATATGGCTGAGACATAACACATAATATCTGTCTGGCCTTATAACCAATATATCCTCCACATTCCTTTATCTTCACCCATCATTTCCACATCTGCTCTGGTATAGAAATCTCTTTCTTGTTTTTTTTGAGAAGGGCTTTGGTCCAAATGCACCTCCTCTACAAAACCTTCTTTCTAAACAGTCTAAAACAGTGCTGGTCCAAAAGAAATATAATGCAAGCCACATGTGTATTTTATTTTTTATTTTTTTATTTTTTTGGCCACGCCTCACGGCTTGTGGGATCTTAGTTCCCACACCAGGGACTGAACCTAGGCTGTGGCAGTGAAAGTGCTGAGTCCTAACCACTGGACCGCCAGGGAATTCCCCACAGGTGTATTTTAAATGTTCTAGTGCCCTTGTTTAAAAAATATAAAGAAACAGACAAAATTAATTTTAATAATACATTTTAGTTAACAAAAATATAACCAAAATGTTATCATTTCAACATGTAAATCAATATAAAAAATTACTAATGAGCAATTTTATATTCTTTTTTTTTTGTACTAGGCCTTTGAAATCTGCTGTATTTTATGCTTACAGCATATCTCAGTTTGGACCAGCCATATTTCAAATGCTCAAAAACCACACGTGACCTGTGTCTGCCACACTGGACCAGGCAATCTTTCCTATTGGTGTTGGTCACCTCAGACTACTGACACACTGCATACGCTTCTTAGAAACTGTTGTAAGTATATATCATCTCTTCATTAACAAGACTACTGGTTACTAAACTTTGATGATCAACCTGGGATTTTTAATATACAAACTGTATAGATCTGCTGAATCAGAATCTTGAGAACAGAGCTGGAGATCTATTTTTAGACACTTCTCAGGTTGATAATCCAGATCTAGGAACTACCAAACAATACTGTAGACTCTTTTAACCTTTTCTTGAGTCCTAAGCACATGGTACAGCAGGAAGCAAGCACATTTTGGAAATAGACTGTCCTCAAAACCTGGCTTTGTAGCTGTGTAGCTTTGGGAAAAGCACTTAAGTGTTTCTGAACTTTACACTTGCCTTGCAGAATTGTGATGTAAATACTACAGCTACAAAAAGGCCCAATGCAAAGTAGACAGTCAATAAATGGAAGCTGGGAATTCCCTGGCGGTCCAGTGGTTAGGACTCCGAGCTTTCACTGCCGAGCGCCCGGGTTCGATCCCTGGTCGGGGAATTAAGATCCCGCAAGCCATGAGGCGTGGCCAAAAAAAAAAATAAAAAAACGTATTAAAAGTAAATAAATAAATGGAAGCTGTTTTACTAATAGTGAATTCCACATTTAATTCAATCCATGGCCTCAGCCTTGCTTCTATTAGAACTCACTACACTGGCTAGGAAACAAGCTGATCACAAGTTTTCTATTTGCTTTGACTATCAGATCTTTCTGATCTGCTGGAGTATCTAGGAGATGTTTCTACTCTCCAGGAACTAATCCATCAATCTCTCTCCTGTTTTCTACTAAATCACTATATCCCAACTGCTGGTTGACGGCAAAAAGCTACTGGTTTACAAAACTTTTATTCTACAGAACCCTTAAAATCTATAAACTTACAAAAGCTAGACAGACCAGGCAGGTCACTTAAATCCTAATTTAATGTGATCAATGCAAATTTTGTCTAATAAATGGGGGGAAATTAAAAAATTTAAATATAGTTATGAATGAACTTAATCTATAATTATACCATCTAGCTACACGGTTACAGTAACATATACAGTACAGTTAGGAAAAGACTGAGCTAGAAAAAAAAATCTTTCCAAACCACCCATCACTCAAGACCATCAATGGCTCCCAACAACCTAGATGAGATAAAAATCATATTTTTCAAGGCTGGAAGGAAATGGAGATGTTATCTTTTCCCAGGCCATCACTAATTTAATCTCCCTTTCCAAGTTTACTTCCCATGTATGATCACATGACAGCTTCCACATGAAACATTTCTCTCACTTACTTCTTCCTCTTTTCTTAATCTTGTGCATTCTAGATTATGCTTCCCTTCCATGCTCCCATGCACACCAATCCAAATCCTTCTCCCACTCAGGGCCTGAAAACAGTTCCAGGGAGCTTTGCCTAACCATCACCACTCTCTTCTGAACTGTAAGACTCACTATTTATGCCTTTCAGATGACTCTAAATAATATATCACCTCAGTCTATCATATACTTTTCCATAGGAATATCATCTTACAATTACACAGAACTTCTGTTTCCAAAGTATATATCTATATACAATTTTGTATTTGATCCTGGTAACTCTCATTTTCACAGATGAACCAATATGTCTTAAATAGTTAAAAGGACTACCATGGCTAATTACTTTTAGAGTTTGGATTAGAATCCAAATGTCCCGATTTTCCAGCCTAGTTCTCTTTCTACACAAGATAAGATATAAATACTTAAACTTTGGTTCCCGAAAGGTATGCCAAAACACCCCCAGCAAATTCACAGGTGTTCTGTGGAATTTTTAATTTTTGAGGGAAAACGCCAATTAATACTTGCTGTCTGCCAGTCACTGAGTACACTACCAGCCTGAGGTAGTTCAGTTTCAATATTAGATTGCACTACATTCTCTTTAACGGCATATTTTTGTAAAGCTGGGTTTTCAGCAGCTGCTGTGACAAAAAGCAAGTATTGTGCAAAAATCAATGTGGAACAGGAAATGAGGCTGCTGGTGTCCAATCTGATTCCAACATTTGAGAAGCTGTGCAGTGACTAACAGGTATACATATTCCAATAGTAATTAATTATGGTTATATAAGAATAAAATAAAATTACTTTTCTCTTTCAACTTATGTGTATAATTTTTTAAATGGCTACCAGTTGAAACATAAATACTTTTTTTAGTTATTTGGACTTAACTACTTAATAAACAAAACTGTATTTCTTTTGGCTTAGGGGTACCATGAGAGTCACTGAGGCAATATGGGTGCTATAAATTGAGAAAGTCTGGGTCCCTCTGCTTCTCATGTCAAATATGGAAAAAGTTCCTGTGGCAAGGAACTGTATGCTAAGTTCCTGGTATATGGCAGTGTACAGTACAGTTATAACTAAATCACAATTTGCATACAGGTAGCCCATTGGCCAAATCTAGCCTGTACGGTGTTTTAAAAAACTCGAGCCAACATTTAAAAACCAGAGGAATTAGTATACAAATATAAATGTCTAGCTTCTTTTTGCGAAACAGTACCAAACAACATTAGACTTGCACTACTTCTGGGCAATCATCAGCTGGAGCTGGAGCACATGCCATAGTACCCATCACTCACATCTTCTAATCATGGGCACTTAAATCAGACTAGCCGCATTAATGTCATCCACCTGTCCTCTAAAAGTCTGCATTTGTGACTCCTCATCTTTACACAGTAGAGCTAACAACTCATTGAAAACAAAAGCATGGAATAGAACTAAAAATGTAAGAAATAGGAAATCAGTGTTAGGCAAGACCTAGGACAGAGAAGACTGAATCTTTACTCCCTCCCTCTGCCACAATCTAGCTGTACGATTTGAGTCAAACACTTCTCTTGCTTCAGTTTCCTGATCTGTCAAATGAAGATAATCTCTTCTATCGACTTCAAAGGAGCAATAAAATCAAGGTGTTAAAGCACTCCAAAAACCCTTTCAAGCGCTACTTTAAAAAAAAATTCTAAACTCCAAAAACCTGTGAAGTTATAATCTCTCTTCTTGTACTTACCTTGAGAATTTTAACAACAACTTTTTCATTATTTGTGATGTTGATGGCTTCAAATACTTCACTGTATTTACCCCGGCCTAATTTTCTAACCAGCTGGTAGTCATCTTGATTTCTGGGAACAAAAAGAGTCACAGTCACAATAATTTAAAAAGTTCAAACTATCAAGCACTAATTCAACTTACAAAACTATAGCCAGTAGAGTAAAAGAAATAAAACGTATTTCAAATAATCCCCAAATTTGCTTCTTTGTATTTTAAAAAAATTTGGCCAATTTAAAATGTGTGTTCCAAATCCTAGAATTAAAAAATTTAAGACTTTCAGTTATTCTTTCAAACCCAAGTTGTTCACATCTCTATTGACATACCACACGTAGATAGCTTGTATTGGGGTTTGTTATGTATGTTTGTCTCCAACAACAGACAGCTTTCCCTTGGAAAATAATTTTTATATATTCCTGTCCCTCAGTGCCTGGCTCAGTGTTGGCATCTTACAGGAAGTCAATACAAGAATATTTCAATTCAGCCACACTTTGGGAGCAGCCGATTTTTAATGGGTCTCTTTTGCAGATAAGTGGCTTTTAAACATATAGGTTTGACCTCCAACTTGCCCTCCAAAGCTCTGAGGACAGTACACGTAATGAAGTTTGCAAACCACACTACAGATCATGAACCACAGTTAGGTGTCCCTTCCCCTACTTTTACCCATATTCCAAGACTACTAAGCAACATCAGAGGTGAAAAAGAATAAGGGAAATGCTAACATTTTCTCCCTGCCTCTGCTTACAACTTAAGAGGAATTTGCTCTAAAGAATGAGAGTCTTTTCAATAAGGCCTAAATGCTATTTACTCCCGCTGGAGACACTGAAAATTCAGTGTAAAAAATGTAAAAAATCAGCCATTCATTTTCCTCAAGCAAAAAAAAAAGAAAGTGAATGAACAAAGAAGGTAAACGGTACTAAGGACAGTGGACAATGTAATAATCATGGCAGGTCTAGGGAAGGAAGCTCTTAGTTCTGGTTGAGTTCTTTTCCTGTGGGAGGGCACAGAAAACAAATGCAAGCAAGCAAATAGCACCACGCCAAAAACTCAAAAGGGTTGTTTAGTGCCATTTAAGCAGAACTAAGCTCAAAGCACTTAATTTGAAGAGAGTGGTTGAAATTTCTGCAGTAAAACTCAGGTATTCCTGGAGTCCAAAGCATGTGATGTAAGAGGAAAATTGTTAGATTATCAATAATGATAACACCTATTGGCACTGTACCATGGTTCTTGATGGTATCTTTGAAGCACACTGTGCCTCCTTGTGCAGAGGTAATGTACTTACCGTTAAGAATCATGGCCCAATCAGCATTAAAACACACCCTATGACAAATTTTGAAGACCATTTACATGCTATGAAAATCACATGTGGACAGATATAAAATGTAGTGTATGGGAGCTGCAGCCTTACCAAGTTTTCAAATTGCTATCTTTTGCATTTGAATATCAAAATAATTTTATCACAAAAGGTACGACCTGATCAATTAAATACATACTATGTTGGGACAAGAAATGCAAACATCCAAATGAGACTGCACAGAAAATTAGGAGGGCAAACACAGCTGTTCAGACAGACTGCAACTGTTCAGGATGGAATTTGGGCTGAATTCCACATTACACATGGCTAGCCTCATGATAAGGGCAAATGTTTTAAGGGTTTAATTTTGCTTCTCATCAGAAAGAGGACACCTTTCTGGAGAACTGTTTTATCCTTCAGTATCATCATGGGACAACATTCTCTGACCTCAAAAATACTTTATGTAAGAGCCTGGTGTTTTCAAAGTCTCTCAAGTATTAATTCTCACCTAACTGCAAAGCCCTTAGCTGAGCAAGCTAATAGATAACTCTTTGTTACCATACAGAATATATACATCGGAGAAAAGAATAAGAGACCGAAATGTTTTTTAAATGGTAAAACCATCAGAACTGTTAACTGACCAAAGCCAATACCCTGTTTCTTTACTGTAGAAGAAAACAAAAATTGTGTTCAATCTTGAGGTTTATAACTGTAGTCAGGAAAGTTTCCTGTTGTAAATTACTCAACAAATCTACAAAAGTCAGCCCTTTGGGTGAGTACAGTGAAGTAAACGGAAATTATTACCCCCATTCCACCACATGTGACTCGTAATCCCAGTACTCTCGGGGTCTGTGCGTATTAACATCTGTGTAAACTCTGGCCCTGCTTGGCACGGGTCCCGACATGTCAGACAGGTTGGCGGACAAAGCTGGACTTGACGTTTGGAGAGATGGCAATCACTGTGTTGAGAGGCAGCTGGGGGTAAGACCTCGTTTCAGAACTGTTTTCTTCAAACTGCAGAAACAAAACACACAAAGGCCAAGGAACCATTTTTAAAAAGCACATAGGAAGAAAAAAAATCATTCTGAGTAATGGCCTCAAATATACCTCTGGCTCTCCTACCTGTTAACCGATGAATATATCCCAACTGTGCCAATCACAGTGTTTCCTGAAACATGGGGAAAAATTAAAACAAAACACCAAAACCCCAAGAAACATACTTAAACCTATACTGGCCCTAATCCTATTCTACAAAGTACCCTGTTACCTCTTCATCTAAAGTTTGGATGCTCTTTAAAAGATAGCCTGAAAGGGAAGAACGGCATTGTGGATAAACCCATCAGCATTACTACTATTTATAGATTCTACAAAAAGTATTAGCAAGGGATTCCCTAGTGGCACAGTGGTTAAGAATACGCCTGCCAATGCAGGGGACACAAGTTTGAGCCCTGGTCCGGGAAGATCCCACATGCCTCGGAGCAACTAAGCCCGTGCGCCACAACTACTGAGCCTGCGCTCTAGAGCCCGCGAGCCACAACTTTTGAAGCCCGCGCACCTAGAGCCCATGCTCCGCAACAAGAGAAGCCACCGCAGTGAGAAGTCCGTGCACCGCAATGAAGAGCAGCCCTGGCTCGCTGCAAGTAGAAAAAGCCTGTGTGCAGCAACGAAGACCCAATGCAGCCAAAAAGAAGTATTAGCAAGAACAGCACTTTCCTTTCAACAGCTTTCTACAGCTCAAGTAAGGGTGCTAAAACACTCTAGAATGGTGGCAAAGCCAAGAGTACAAACCTTAGTCTGACTCTAATATTTGATGAAACCAGGAAGAGAATAAAGACTTGTTCTCATACATCAAAGTTCAATGTCATTTTATTATTTGGGGAACTTTACGTAATAATAGGTAGGCCAGTGATCACCATTTGAAAGATACACTTGATTTCATTAAAAAGAAAAAGAAAGAAACTAGTAATTTCCTCCTGATTTATTTAATATAGGAGCAAGCTTAATAAAAACTGGTGGAGGGCTTCCCTGGTGGCACAGTTGTTAAGAATACGCCTGCCAATGCAGGGGACACGGGTTCGAGCCCTGGTCCGGGAAGATCCCACATGCTGCGGAGCAACTAAGCCTGTGCACCACAACTACTGAGCCTGCGCTCTAGAGCCCGCGAGCCACAACTACTGAAGCCCGCACGCCTAGAGCCCGTGCTCCGCAACAAGAGAAGCCACCGCGATGAGAAGCCTGTGGACTGCAACGAAGAGTAGCCCCCGCTCGCCACAACTAGAGAAAGCCTGAGCGCAGCAACGAAGACCCAACGCAGCCAAAAATAAATAAATAAAATTAATTAATTAATTAATTAAAAAATAAGTAAATAAAAAAACTGGTGGAAGACAGTAATATATATTGGCTGAACTAATGCAGAATTTGATACCAAGGAAAAGCTGGTAAAATTTTAGAAACGTGCTTTCTACCAAATCAGTAAACTAAGTCTCCTTTCATCATGTCTTCCCCGACCACTCCAATTTCGTTATCTCCATTCCTGAGATTCCTATAGCATTTGTAGATTCCCTTTACTCTGCATTTAGTTACAAATGTATTGAGGGAATACCTTTCTTCTGTTTGTTTGATGGGACGCTGTCCGATGCATAAATCACAGAATAAAGCCAATCATATTTAAAAAAAAATATATTGAGTCTACAGATGTTATAACCTGAGGAAGACACATCACCCATGCATTTTCTGGCCAAGACTGTGTAACCTCAATCTAATTACAAGGCAAAGACAAACAGAAAATGAGGAAGCTTCTATTAAAAATTCAGGGGTGGGGAGTAATACACTGTGCTCTTCAAACATGCCAATATTATAAAAGATAAAGGAAGGCTAAAGAGACATGACAACTAAATATAATGTCCTACTCTAGACTGTATCCTGTACTAGAGGGGGGAAAATGCTATTAAAAATACTATCAGATCAAATGACAAAACTGGATTTAGATTAGGTGTATACAAGAATGCACTCACACATGATAAAGCAAATGGGGTAAAATATAACAGTAAGTAAATCTGGGTAAATAGGGATACAGATGTTTCTTTGTACTATTTTAATTTTGTTGAAACATATATTTTTAAAAATTGTGGTTAAAAAAAATTGTGGTAAAATATACATAATATAAAATTTATCAAAATTAACAATGTTTAAGCATACAGTTCAGAGGCGTTAAGTTCATTCACATTCTAGTACAACCATCACCACATCCTCCATCTCTAGAAAATTTTCACCATCCCAAAATGAAACTCTGTACCCATTAAACACCAACTCCCTCCTCCCCCAGCTCCTTATATAACCACCATTCTATTTTTCATCTCTGAGTTTGACTACTCTAGGTATCTCATGTAAGTGTAATTGTAGAATATTTGTCCTTTTACACTTGGCTCATTTCATTTAGCATGTCTTCAAGGTTCATCCATGTTGTAGTATATGCCAGAATTTCCTTCCTCTTTAAGGCTGAATATCTCCATTGCATGTATATACCATATTTTGTCTATCCATTCATTCATCAATAAGACACTTGGGTTGTTTCCACCTTTAGGCTATTGTGAATAACGCTGCTATGAACACTGCTGTACAAATACCTTCTGGAGTTCCTCCTTTCAATTCTTTTGGGTGGAATTGTGGATCATATGGTAATTCTATCTTTAATTTTTTGAGGAACCAGCACACTCTTTTCCACAGTGGCTGTATCATTTTATATTCCCATCAGCAATGCACAAAGCTTCCAATTTCTCCACATCCTCTCCAGCATTTATGTAATTTTTTTTTAAATAGCAGCCATCTTAATGGATATAAAGTGGTATCTCACTGTGGTTTTGACTGGTACTTCTCTAATGATTAGTAATGCTAAGAACTTTTTCAGGTGTTTACTGGCCATTTATTTATCTTCTTTGGAGAGATGACTATTCAAGTCCTTTATTTTTAAACTTTTTTTTCTTTTGCTTGTTGAGTTGTAGAAGTTCCTTATATATCCTGAATACTAATCCCTTATCAGATATGTTATTTGCAAATACTTTCTCCCATTCTGTGGGTTGCCTTTTTATTCTGTTGGTGGTGTCCGCTGATGCACTAAACTTTTAAATTTTGATGAACTCTCATTTGTCTATTTTGTCTTGTTGTCTGTGCTTTTGGTGTCATATCTGTACTATTTTTATTTCTGTCTCTTGTAAATTTGAAGTTACTTCCAAGTAAAAAGTTTTTAAAAAATGGGTATAAGAAAACTGAGGCCCAGAAAGAGGAAAATTTACCTATAATCACATAGCTACTTAACAGGAGAGTTAAGGACTGGAAACCAAACTTCTGATTCTTGTGACGATAATCTTTTTTGCCATGTAATCATAAACTAGTTAGATAACAACAGCTAACATCTACAAGCATTCACTACGTGCTTTATGTGAATTATTTCGTAACCCTTACCACACAAGGAACTGGTAAGGACAGTTACCGTTACCCCCATTTTACAGATGAGGAAAATGAAGTAAAGAAAGGTTAAGTAACTTGCCAAAGGACACACAGCTAGAAGGAGCTGATGACATTTAACCAGACTACAAAATAGAGATAACTGTATTCACCTCTCAGGTTTGTGGTGAGGATTCAATGAGCTAATAAGTGTAAAGTGTTTAGAACTGTGCCTATTTGAGACCTCTATGAGACTCACTTACAACAATCTACATGTTCTTTCCAATGTTGTATTTAAGCTGGAGCTTAGCTACTACACCAAAAAGTAAGCCAGAAGAGATGTCTCCTTATGCCCACAATTTCAGCGGCTTAAAGCTTTTAGAGGAAGAGCAAGAAAGACTAGGATGGGGGTTAATGCTATCCTCCAAAATTGTGACAAACAATGGTACTCCCACCCCCCCCCCCCCGCAGCAATATATGAGATCAAAAGATCCATCTGTCTACCTACGAATTCTCCAATTCATAAAAGCCCCTATAACTTGCCTCTGTTCAACTCTGGGGTCCCATATGTATACAACTTAAATGGCCAGAACACAATAAAATCATTCAGATACTTACTAAAAAGTGGACCAAGACTGTCTTCAAATTTATTTCCAAATATTTATTTCTTTGGTTTTATAAAACCACCTGGGTGATAATAACCTAATGTATCTTTACCTAATATCGATTAATTATAAACACACACACACACACACACACACACACACACCAAACAAGCAAAAAACCAGAAAGCAGACACTTTTATTGTAACTTTTCTTCTTCCCAAAGAAACAAGGTCATTTGTGCTTTAGGACTGCTGGCTTTTTTGGTGACTATTATCACTGCACTAACAGCAGCAAGACACTAGGGAGATGGGTAAAGGTGTGTGTATGTGCGCAAACAGTCAAAACGGTATAGACAACAGCATTAAACCAGTAGAAATACTGTCCCAGGAATTGATGAATTTTAATGATACTAAACTCTTAAATTCTTACCTTCTTCTCTGAAACAGTATCTTTCTCTTCAGTCTCTATATTCCTTTATAGGTATTTTATTCTTTCTGTTGATATTCTATAAGACACCCTTTAACTGTGGATCTCAAAGCTCTTCCCCAATGAACTTACGAAGTTTGTAAAATCAGCACAAATTTAATAAATGGGATTAGATGCAATATGCAATGTGATGAAGCAAGCAGTGGAGTCCTGGGTTCGAATCCCTATTTGGCTACTGGACCTCTACTGGGGTTCTTCCAGCTTTGATTCATCACTTATAAAACCTGCCTAACTGCACTTGCAGACTGAAGGGAAGCTCAAGTGAGATGATCTTCCAGAAAGGGCTCAAAAACACCGAACACATGTAATTATTAAATGATTACTAACCCATTGCTCCTTAGTGAAAACTAATAAGAAGCCTAACCTTAAAAGGCTGTGGTCTTCACTCCTAGTTTTCTTCAAAGTACAGAAATTATAGGAGCTGTGGTTAACTCCCAGCCTCTGAGGGCCAACTCATGGGTGGACAAAATGAGACCTCATTTCTCCGTGGGAATCATCTGACTCACGTGGAAAATATTCCCCAACTCCCATTTATTAGCCCATGTATCAATCACACTCTTATCACCCAGTCTTCTGCTCTCATAAGGCCTTGGCATTCTCTGAGAAGCGCAGAGCAAGGCTATTCACTAATGAAACTCCCGAGATTCTCAAGTACTTGTTTGACTGGCCCTTGCAGCTTTGTGCCTCATCAACCGGGACCTAATTTATGAACTGGTGAATTTGATTCTCCACTGGGAGGACAACGAGCTATTTTGCAGTAACCCAAAGAGGTGCTTCACTTTACTGTCATGCATACCAAATAATCTGCTTAGAGTAAGAGAGTCATTCACATGAATTCCAAATAGTTGGCCTTCATTAATTATGCAGGGAGAAGAAAACAGGGGTGGGGGAGGGTGGGGTGTGTCTTCTTAAACTATAGCTTAACAACTTCAGATAAATGGTGCAGGGAGGGATGAGGGAGGGTGATGGAATGGGGTAAAGAGGGGATGTGAAAAGACAGAAAAAAGAAGATAAACATTATTCTATTCAGAAATACTATTTCACTTGTATTGCTGTAAATGTGTATGTATATTCACATGCAGCCTAACAGGAAGGAAATACAGGGACTGCCTAAATCTCTCAACTATAGATTTGGTTCTTTCAGACATTCCTTCCTTTGTTCATCCCTTAAATATATGAGCACCTACTATGAAAAAGTATTATGCCAGGCTTTGGGAATACAATAATGAGCAATGCAGAACGGTGAGACGAATGTGCCTTTAAGATTTTATCTGCAGATTAAGGATAATGGAAATTCATTGAAGAATTTTAAGCAGAAAAGTGACCCATATGTACATTTTGAACAAGTTTACTCTCTGGTTGGGTGTGAGACAGGCAAGAGAGAATAGTTTCAGGGAAACAGAAAGCTATCAACAGTAGCCTATGTAAGACAGATGATGAAGGCCTGACCTATGGTGGTAGCAATGGAGATAAGTGAACTAATATGACGAACAAAATTTATGGCATAAAGTCAATAGCTCTGGGTGGACTGGATAATGGGGTAAGGAGTGGAAGTGACTTTTAGATTTCTGGCTAGAGAGACTGTTGATGCCATTCATGGAGACAGAAGACATTCTGGAAGAGCTCACAAGTCAGGTTTTGAACATAAGGTTAAAATGGCTCTTTGACATATTAAAAAGGGTACTGAATAGGCAATCAGGTATTACAAGTCTGGAGCTAAAAGAGTTTTTCAGCTTTAAATACCTGCCCCCCACACCTCTCCCCCAGAATTCTATGTGGCAGGCATTTCTTTTCCTAATCTACAGATAAGAAAACAGCCTAAGTAAATTCAGTAGCTTTAGCAAGAATATCCAGTAGAGATGGAGCTGGGATTCAAAGCCAAAATGGCTGGCCCCCAAGGTTCATGTCTCTTCATTCCTATCGAACTGAACTTATCACTTTCTACATCATACCTTAATTTCCTTATTAGACCCTTAGCTCCTTGAAGTCAAGATCCATTATCTAATTCATCTTTTGATTTTACAGTACCCAGCTCAAGTCTCTGCATTTTGTAGGACGTCCAGTAAATATTATTCGTCAATCAAATCAATGTTGGTTTATTTTCAAAAAAAATGAAATAAAAATGAAGTTGCCTCCAAAAGGTAGAGTACCCCTAAACACTTCAGGTCATCTGGTACATAGCTAGGAAAACTAAAAGACTAACTCAAGGGTTCTTGAGTAATTTTCTCTTCACTCCCCGCCCCCCCATTATAGCTTCTTCTATTAAATAACAGGGCCGCAGTTAAGATTTGTATTTCTCTCCCACAACAATTAGAATTAAGAGAATACTGAAGAAACTCTAGTTTAGCAATTTTTACAATGGCTTATCTGAAAGTTGGGAAAAGTGCTTGAGTCCTGAGTATCCTGAAGGTCAATTCTCCTATCTACCATTCACAATAGAAGTATACCTTAAAAAAATATAACTTACAGAAAAAGTATTACGTTTCCTTTTAATTTCCATTTTAAATGACCTTACTTAGTTCTTACTGTCCTCATGTATTGCATAAAAGGAGATGTAACTTTCATGGCTAATAATTTCTAATTTCAGATCACTAATTCTATTTTAAAAGCCCTCAGACTGACTCTGAAGACATGGCTAAGTTTTGTTTGCTCAATGCTTAGCCTAATAAAAGCCAATTAATCAACTATGAAAAATTCTTGTCAACAAAATTTTCCCTACTAAAGTCGGACCACACCTGCAACCAAAGCCAATTATTAATACATGGCTCTGCTTGACCTATACTTTAATAAAATGCAAGGAAAAGAAAACTTCACTAAATCATCAGGCTAAAATATGTACTGTGAAACTAATAAGTTTATTGACATAAATGTAACAGAACTAATTAATTTCAATAAAAACTCCTTTTGCCCTCTTCAGTCAGTCTCTCCCTCTAATCTCTTCTACTCCATGTGATTTCTGTTTTTCAATCTGGCAACTAAAAAAGAAAATCAGAGGCTTAGTGAATGGACCAATATCAGAAAATGCACAAGTATAATCAGTCATTTGTACTAATGTATTTTTATAGATCAATTTTCTAGTATTAGAACTAGAAAAGATTATTCTGGAACTCTAAATTTAAAAAATCTTCAAACTGTGAAACAGTTTTATTATGTCTTTTAACCCTAATATTTATTAGGGTCTCCATCTTAAGAAAAAAAAAAAGTTCCCCCTCCCATCCCTAGATCAACCATAGTTAATGAACAAGAGCTCATACTCATCCAGGCAGGACAAAGAGTTCTATAGTGGGGCTTCCCTGGTGGCGCAGCGGTTAAGAATCTCCCTGCCAATGCAGGGGACACGGGTTCGAGCCCTGGTCTGGGAAGATCCCACATGCCGCGGAGCAACTAGGCCCGTGAGCCACAACTACTGAGCCTGAGCATCTGGAGCCTGTGCTCCGCAACAAGAGAGGCCGCGACAGTGAGAGGCCCGCGCACCGCGATGAAGAGTGGCCCCTGCTCGCCACAGCTGGAGAAAGCACTTGCACAGAAACGAAGACCCAACACAGCCAAAAATAAATAAATAAATGAATTTATTAAAAAAAAAAAAAAAAAAGAGTTCTATAGTAAAGAATGCAGAATGTGCTTATCTTGCACTGACTGCATGATTTAGGACCACTTGTTTAGAGGAAAAGCAGTTGTATGAGGAAAAAACACCTTTGAAGCACTGCAGCAGAGGATGAACTCTTCTTAGCAATCAGGCAGCAAAAACTGGTAAGAGGATTTGTGGAACAAACTATGTATATGTTTTTGCCTTGTTGTAGAAGCAAAGACAAACATTTAGTCATACAAACTTGTCCTTTCCCCTTTCAAAGTGGCACTGTTTAGAAGGTCAAATGAACACAAAAAAAGCATAAGTAGTTAATACTATCTGAATTACTTGTTTCAAATGTCCATAGTTGCCCTTAATTTCCAATTATCTCCTCCTTTCAAAATCAAGAGCAGAATGTTCATTCATTAAGCATTTATCTAATACTTATTATGTACCAGGAAACATGCTTGATTGCCAGGAAGGGATCCTTTCTCTAGGCCCAGGAGAATAAAGAGAAAGTAATTCTGCCCTCCAACAAATAAAACAGACCATTAAAATCTCTAATCAGTGCTTGAAAGAATTAAGTCAGGGTGCTCTGCAGGAATTGAAGGGAACTTAAGTCACCCACCAACCCATTATCATCCATTCAATAAATATTTATGGAGTACCTCAATGTTTGGGGAAAGGCAGTCAGGGAAGAAATAACATCTAAGCTCAGTTTTGAAGGATGCACAGGAATTATTCAGATGAGAAACACCAATACAAGAAATTGTAAAGCACAATTCTTTAAGTTAGGAATTTTAAAGACCTATAACTTTGTATCCCAAAATGACCAAAAGCTGGCACATCCTGTTATCCTCTATAAGAAGCACATCAGATCAACAACCTTTTAATCTTTTCCAATCTATGTTGGAAAACACTAGTGCACTCTACTCAACTGTTACTATATTTGGCCCTCTCCCCCGAAACAATGATTAATTCACAACCACTGCACTTTAGATCTCATTCTCTTCCTTTCTCCACTCCTCTAACAAATCAGTTCTACTGCAGAGGTCACAAAGCAAAATGCCTAGAAAGGACAAGTAGCTATAGTTTGTAGACAATCCCTGAAAGTGTGATTGTTTCTCAGTTTTCAAAGTGAGAAATCAAGATTTTTGCAGGTAACTTTCCTGTCTTCAGTAATGGGGGGCTAGGTTATTTAGGTCAACTCTCCTACTGAGAACCAAAGAGAATGGACTAAACACACACACACACACACACACACACACACACACACACACCATCTCTCTCTCACATTCTTAAATAAGACCGACAAGCATATAGCCAAAAGTGAAGAGAAAATGAGAACCCAGAGAAGTAAGCAAGCAAGGAAGCCCAAAGCGTCTTTGTTGATCCCTGAAATTAGAATTTTGTTCTGACAGAAACCAAAGCCCAGGGCTCTCACAAGGTGAGGAGTCCCTCCTCATAATAAATAAATAGATAAATAAATAAACTGAAGGTAGGAAAGAAGGGAGGGAGGGAGGATAAAGACGAGGCCCTCATCATAATAAGCCGAGACTTGAGAGAGTTACAATCTTAGGGTGGGAGTGAACAGGGAGTAGAAGATCCAGGGAAGAACTATAGCCCTATAGAGGGAATGTCTGATCTGAAGCTTGTTTTAAGGTGGTCCCTGGACCAGTAATGTCCACAGATACCTGACATGAACAAGCTCGCTGTGGGGAAAAATACCTTGCTGTGGGCTTCAAATGAATCCTACAAATAATTTTTCATATACAACATCCAACTTGTAATCAAAGATAACTAGGTGTTAAAGACTCCAATAGTTAGACTGGCAGAAAAAGAACAGACAACAGAAAAAAACCCACAGAGACTTAACAACTATGTTGACTATGCTTACAGAAATAAGTTTCAGAATATCTGCAGGAAACAGGATACTTAAAAAGTAACAGCAGATTTCAAAAGATGGAAGAACAAAATAGAACTTTCAGAAATAAGAAGTAACTGAAATGGACTGATTTAACAGTAGATTCAGGGAACTCTCTGGTGGTCCAGCGGTTAGGACTCCACGCTCTTGATGTCGAGGGTGCTGGGTCAATCCCTGGTCAGGGAACTAAGATCCCACAAGCTGCGTGGCGGGGCCAAAAAAAAAAAAAAAAAAGTAGATTCAAGAGGATGAAGAGAAAACTAAGGAACTGGAAAACAGGCTAGAAATTATCCACAGTGTAGCAGAAAGGCCAAAACTATGAAAAAATAAGAGAAGAATAATACCGTGAAGCGGTTTGATATACTTTTAATTGGAACTAGAAGAAAAGGAGAAAATGGGACAGGGCAGAGGCAATAGCTGAAGAGGTTAACAGTTGAGAAAGTCCCAGAAGCAATTAGACACAATCACATTCCAGAAGCCAACAAATACCAAACAAGATCAATAAAAAGAAATCACAACTAATCATGCAATAAAACAGAAGAAAAACCGAAGATAAAGAGAAATTTAAAAAGCAAGCAGAGAAGACAGACTGCATTCAGAGAAACAACATTAGAACAGTTTTCTCCAAAAGCAACAATGAAGCCAAGACAGTTTAATACCTATAGTGTGCTGATGGAAAAAACCCGCCACATTAAAATTCTACATCCAGTAAATATCTCTAAAGAAAGAAAATAAGGAACAATAATCCCATTTGGAAGGTTTGAATTGAAAGAGAAAATGAAGAGCAAAATTTATGGAAAAGTTCAAAAAAACATCTTTGATAAGTTATGGCTCCAAGTTACAATATTTACGATGGTATCTTACTGATAGAACAAAAACACCATATATTTCCAAACTAGAAAGATTGGCGGTGGGGGGGAATGGAATAAGAAAAATCCAAAAAAAGGTAAGAAAAAAGAAGAAAAAAACCCAGAACATAAAAAACAGAGAATAAAGTTACACAAATATGATTAATTATATTAAATATAAATGAAATAAATCATTCTGGTAAAAGACAAAAGACTGTCAGACTGGATTAAAAAAGAAATCCAAATGAACCAGAATAACCAAACCAGTCTTGAAAAAGAAAAATAAAGCTAAAGGAATCATACGATCTAATTTTAAGTTATTTATTGCAAAGCTTACAGTTTTTAAAACTGTGTCATTAGCAAAGGGATAAAACATAAATCAATAGAACAGAATGAGGTATAGAAATAGACCCACACAAATATGGCCAAATGATTTCTGACAAAGGTGGAAAAGCAGTTCAATGAAGAAAGGATAATCTTTTCTGTAAATAGTCTTGGGAAACTTGGACATCCATATACAAAATCACGACCTTCAATCTAAACCTCACACCTTATTAAAAAAACAACTCATAATGGATTGTGAATCTAAATGTAAAATGATCAAACCTTTATAAGAAAATCTTGTGATTTGAGATTAGGCAGAGTTCTTTACATGGCACCAAAAGCACAATCCATAAAAGTAAAACCTGAAAAATTGGACCTCATCAACACTAAAACATTTCTGCTCTGTAAAAGACACTGTGAACAGAATGAAAAAAATGCCACAGATAGAATATATTTGCAAATCACATACCTGATAAAAGGACTTGCATGTATGAAATACAAAGAACTCAACAATAAGAAAACACTCCAATTAAAAAACAAGCAAAAGATCTGAACAGACACTTCACAAAAGATCAAATTAAAATGAGATCCACTACAGTTATTAAAATAGCTAAAAAAAAAAAAAAAAAAAAAAATATTGACGACACCAAAAGCTGGTGAGGATGTAACAGAAACTAATTCGGAGCAACAGAAACGAATTCATTCTTGATGAAAATGCAACATGGTATAGCAATCTTGGAAAAATCTGGCCACTGATTATAAAGTTAAATAAACACCATATAACTCAGCATTCCCACTCCTAGGTATTTACTCAAGTGAACTGAAAATCTATGTTCACACAAAAACCTGTATGCAAATGTTGACAGCAGCTTTATTCATAATCGCAAAAAAATGGAAACAACCAAGATGTCCAACAGGTGAATGGATAAATGGTGGTATAATCACACAATGGGAAACAAACTATTGATTTGTACAACAACATGGATGAATCTTAAATATATTTTGTTAAGGAACCAGATCCAAAAAGCTAGATATTGTAGGTTTCCATTTATATGACATACTGAAAAAGGCAAAACTATGAAAGACAGAACATGAGTGATTGACACATGGAAATGCAACTGTTCTGTTTAATACTGCAGAGGTAGATTTATTACTCTAAGTATTGTTAGAACCCATAGAACTGTGCACCACGAACAGCAGACATTTCTGGATGCAAATTCCTAGCTCTGTCCACTAAGAGCACCTAGAAGTAGTGTCAATGAGTAGCAACAAGAATAACTAGTGTCCAAACCTTGGTTTCTCAATACCTTTCTCCAATAAAAGGAAGGAGGGCTCTTTAGAGAAATGGCTGATTCTAGGATCGAGGCAGGGAAAATATAAGATAGCCTGGCAAATCTTGTAGTCAAAGGGACATGGGAGCCAACCTGAAAGAGTTCCAAGTGCAAAAGCTTGAACAGTTTGAATAAAATATAATGACAGTATTAGATGGTAACCCCAAAAAATAAAATAAACATCCATGAGTCCACACTATATAAGTAAATGATTTAATAAATTAAAAAAATCTTCCTTACACAAGAAATCAACTTACACATGTAGAAAGAAAAAAAGAAATAGAAAATTACCATTAGATCAGCACAGTAATTGCCGCAGGCAAGATCCACTGACTGATGCTAAAATTGGTTAGTAAAACTTTTAAGAGAACAGGATATTTGCATAGCCTCTAAGTATCTCCTCCAGGATACTCACTAACTACTATGACGGTTTTAACATATGTCCACAAATTATTTGATATGCCTCCCTTGAGGAGGTGGAGCTTAATGTTCCTTCTCTTGAAGGTGGGTTGGACTTAGGAAAGCCCTTCTAATGAATAAGTATGGAAAGGGAGAAACAGCAACTCTACAGTGCAGAAACCTGGTAGACACTATCTAAGCATCACTAAAGATAGGTTATGTTAATATCATATACCCTAAATATGTAATGAGAAGAGCACATCACCTCTGTGGCATTCTCAAAAAGCCATAACCATAATCTAATCATGATTAGAGATTAGAAAAAGATTAGAACCTAAATTGAAGGACATTCTACAAATCTCACCAGTCTTCTCCAAAACTGCCAAAGTTTTGAAAATCAAGGAAAGACTGAGAAACTGTCACAGACTAGAGGAGACAAAACAACTAAATGTAATTTGGTATCTTGGACTGGATCCTGGAACAGAAAAAGGACATAACTGGTAAAATCCAAATAAGTCCACAGTTTAGTTAATAGTACTGTATCAGTGTTAATTTCTTAGTTTTAATAAAGTGTCATGGTTATGTGATACGTTAACATAAGGGGAAGCCGGGTGAAGGGTATATGAGGATTCTATCTTTGCAACTCTTCTCTAAATCTGAAATTATTTCAAATTAAAAGTTAAATATTGACAATACTAGGTGCTAGAGAGATCTTACATGCTAGTAGGAATGCAAAATAGTATAACAAAGCCCTTCTGGAAACAGTTTGGCAATTTCTTAGGAAGTTAAAAATTTTCACGTAACCCAGAAGCCCCACTCACTATGTTCATAAAAGCCTATACATGCAGATTTACAGCAGCTCTGTTCATAATCACCAAAGAATCTTAAATGGATAAGCAAACTGTGGTCCATCCAAACAATGGAATTCTACTCAACAATAAAAAGGAACTAACCACTGATACACACAGCTTTGATGAATCTCAAAAGCAATACTGAGTGAAAGAAGCCAGTTTCAAAATATTATATACTGCTTGATTCCATTTACATAACATTCGTGAAAAGATAAAACTATAGTAACTGAGAACAGAACAGTGGTTGCCAGAGAATAGGGGTGGGCTGGGTAATATGAGGGAGGTGATACAATTGTTCTGTCCCCTTGTTGTGATGGTGGTTACTTGACTCTTCGTGTGTCAAAATTTATAGAACTGTACACACAAAAAGGAATCAATTTTACTGTATACTGATTTAAAAAATAAAATTAAAAAAGGGGGAAAATCCTATCATATGCTGTATCCTAAAACATAGGATAACATGAAGAACATATCTGAAATACTTAGAGGAAAAAGACTTAGGAAAACTGATACAAGAAGAAATGAAAATTCTGAATATCTAGCCATTTCCATTTCAATCAGTATTGTAACTGGCTATCAGTTTTCAACCTCCATTCTATTCTAATGTCTTCCTACTGCACAGCTTAGTATTTCCATAACACTTTGTAAAAAGTTTAAAACTTTTAAAAATGTTAAGCAAATGAGTACTGAACATGCTCCCCCCGCCTTTTCTGTGCCATTATAATTTATGCCCTCCGCAATACAGCTTGCTAGGGGAAATCCTACTCACCCTTCAAGAATCAGCAACTTTTACGTCCACAATGAAGCCTTCCACAACTCTCCAAAATGAACGAAAATACTTCCTCTATGGGGCCAAAGCACCCCCATATACTCATTACATTATCACATGTGTTTTGTTTACATACTTCTCACTCATTAAACTATCGATTCAAGGACCTGAACCATGATTTATTTCTCTTGGTATATACCCTGTGCTTATCACAGTGCCTAAGCATGTTGATATGTTCCATAAATGTTTGATGAACTGATATTAAGACAGTAATAGACAATATTTTGGCAAAAATCAAATTTCCTTGCATACGGGCCTGCTCCTGTTCAGAACTGAGAAAAGCAGTTTGGCTGTACAGGTATAATGGATATTTGATGTGCAGCCAATTTTAAAGATGCTCTTTGGTCTTGCATGTAAATTTTATCACATAACAGTCATACTATCACTTCCCAATGAGATGTGAAGCCAGTCAGTATGTGTGAGAGATGTTTCTTTGGAACCACAAGCTTTTATGAGGCCATGCATTTTACCCAGGTGATGAGCACAGTGCCGTACAATCCTTGATAGAGTTACAGAAACAGTTCAGTACTCTATTACTGAAAAATGTGAACCTTGGATTTAACAGGAACACTGGAGCCACTAGGACCAAATATGACCTATCTGATTACAGTGGGGAAACTGCAGAATATAAGGCGTAATATCCTCTCCCTCTTCCTCCTTTACTATCATGGAGATAGGTTACCCAGGAGATACTCCCTGCAGGTGATCAATAAGCAATAATTAATAGGGTGGGTTGTCCTAGACTTGCCAACAACAGATAATAGGCTGGAACAGAGGGCAGCAAACATTTTCCAGCTTCCAATTCTAAAGAAATGTGAACGCCTATGCCTATACTACTCCTTGGGATTTGTATTTATCACTTTTAAACCTAAGAAGTCTAAGACCTAGGTAATACCTTTCCCATTTTACAGAACGTGAATCTGAGCAATTTTTACAGTGTCACAATGAGGTGGTGATTTTAAAATATTCTGTCTAGATTCACAGCCTATTCGTTCTGCTTTATAGCAAACATATATGTCCTATTTGGCCCACACAGTATTTTTTATTCCAATTTTTAAAACAGATAAAATCCACACAACATCACATCCATCATTTTAAAGTGTACAATTCAGTGGTTTTTAGTATGTCTGTAGCATCCAACCATCACTACCATATGATTCCAGAACATTACCTTCACCTCCAAAGAAAATGAATATCCCATAGCAGTCACTCCTAATACCCCCTCACCTCTTAAGAACCACGAATCTGCTTTCTGTCTCTATAGATTTGCCTATCCTGGACACTTCATAAAAACAGAATCACACAATATGTATCTTTGTGTATCTGGCTTCTTTCGTTTAGCATGTTTTCAAGGTTCATCCATGACGTAGCTTTACAGTAGTTCATTCCTTTCTATGGCTGAATCCACTGTAAGGATATACCACATTTTGTTCATCCATTCATCAGTTGATGGACATTTGTTTCCACTTTATGGCCATTATGAATAATGCTGCTATGAACATTCTTGTGCAAGTTTTCCACAGTGTTTTTAAAAAGTGAATCAGATATTAAGTTGAATTATTTGTTAAAGATTTTCATAATAAATATTTCTAAGTGTGACTTGGTTGCCAACACTAAAAGACAAATCAACCTTCAGTTTCTCTTAAGAAGGAAGGAGAAAGATCTGTCTTTCTGGTAACAATGATTCTGCATTCCTGCACTGACAAAATCACTTGGATCTGCTAACGGTGATTATCCAGCTCTAAAACCAACCCACTGGAAGATGCCACAGGTAAACCTGGACAACTCTATACACTTATCTTACTGGTTTGACTCCTGCAGGTATTTCAGTTAGCAATCCCTGCTCTACACTAAATATATAAGTAAATTAAAAATGATATATTTTAAAAAGGTAATGGGGAAAAATATGGGCAAAGAAGACATTCAGCATTATCAGATGCAACAGCAAGCCGGTTTAAGCTCTCAACTTAACACCATTTGCTCCTTGATTTAGTTTCCATTACTAGTCCAATTAGAACTTAACAAAAAACACCTTGGAGTACTTTGCAGTATGCTTTTTGCCAATTAAGAAATACAGACCTAACCATAGATATACAGAAAATTTCTAATGATCGAGACTCCTCCTCTGTACTCCAACAGCACACTTTGCTTACCTTTTCCATCTAGCAGTGTCACTGTACTGTTTACACATCTGTTGCCCTAGCTAAACAAAGCTCCAAAAGTAGAGAATAGTGCCTTTGTATCCTGAGGAGTCTACCACAGAAGCTGACATAGAATACCGTTCAGAAATATTTGTTGAAAGAATACTGTGACACCTGAGGAACAAAAACAAAGCAGGAGGTATAACTCTCCCAGACCTCAGACAATACTACAAAGCTACAGTAATCAAAACGGTGTCCTATCGGTATAAAAACAGACACACAGATCAGTGGAAGAGAACAGAGAGCCCAGAAATAAATCCACACACCTACAGTCAATTAATCTTTGACAAAGGGGGCAAGAATATAAAATGGGAAAAAGACAGTCTCTTTAGCAAGTGGTGCTGGGAAAGCTGGACAGCTGCATGTAAACCACTGAAGTTAGAACACACCCTCACACCATACACAAAAATAAACTCAAAATGGCTTAAAGACTAAGACATGACACCATAAAACTCCTAGAAGAGAGCATAGGCAAAACCCTCTGACATAAGTCGTACCAATGTTTTCTTAGGTCAGTCTCCTAAGGCAATAGAAATAAAAACAAAAATAAACAAATGGGATCTAATCAAACTTACAAGCTTTTACACAGCAAAGGAAACCACAAACAAACAAACAAAAAACAATAACAAAAAGACACCTTACAGTCTAGGAGAAAATATTTGCAAATGATGCAACCGACAAGGGCTTAATTTCTAAAATATACAAACAGCTCATACAACTCAAAAACAAAAACAACCAAAAAATGGGCAGAAGACCTTAACAGACATTTCTCCAAAGACGACATACAGATGGCCAGGAGGCACATGAAAAGATGCTCAAAATCACTAATTATTAGAGAAATGCAAATCAAAACTACAATGAGGTACCATCTCACATCAGTCAGAATGGCCATCGTTAAAAAGTCTACAAATAACAAATGCTAGAGAGGGTCTGGAGAAAAGGGAACCCTCCTACACTGTTGGTAGGAATGTAAGGTGGTACACCCACTATGGAGAACAGTATGGAGGTTCCTCAGAAAACTAAAAATAGAATGATCTAGCAGTCCCACTCCTGGGCATATACCGGGACAAAATTATAATTCAAAAAGATACATGCATCCCTATGTTCACAGCAGCACAATTCACAATAGCCAAAACATGGAAACAACCTAAATGTCCATTGACAGATGAATGGATAAAGAAGATGTAGTACATATATACAATGAAATACTACTCAGCCATAAAAAAATGACAAAATAATGCCATTTGCAGCAACATGGATGCAACTAGAGTGCAGTTATCATAGTAAGTGCAGTAAGTCAGAAAGAGGAAAGACAAATACCATATAATATCACTTATATGTGGCATCTAAAATATGGTGCAAATGAACCTACCTACAAAACAGAAACAGACTCACAGACATAGAGATCAGACTTGTGGTTGCCAGGGGGAGGGGGAGAGGAATGGACTGGGAATTTGGGGTTGGTAGACACAACCTATTCATTTAGAATGGATAAACAACAAGGTCCTACTGTATAGCACAGGCAACTATATCCAATCTCCTGGGATAAACCATAATGGAAAAGAATATTTAAAAAAGAATGTATGTATGTGTATAACTGAATCACTTTGCTGTACAGCAGAGATTGGCACAGCATTGTAAATCAACTACACTTCAATTAAAAAAAAAATACTGTGACAAATAAGTCATGCAAGTGTTGCTGTATTAAAAATAATAAAAAGGGGAAACTGTTATTTGGACCATACAAATTATTTCAAAATGGAGTTTATCAATGAGATCAGAGGTCCATTAACTCCCTAACGTATATACAAAGTAGCACTGTGCAGGTACATTTTTTTGAAGAAAAGATCAGGAGCTTTCATTACAGGCTCAGTGAAATCTGTAAACCCCAGGAAAACTAAGAATCGCTGAATTAGACAAAAGGAAAGGTACATTTTTCACATTGCAAAATATCAATTTTAAAAGGTTAACTTGATGGGAATTCCCTGGCGGTCCAGTGGTTAGGACTCCGTGCTTCCACTGCAGGGGGCACGGGTTCGATCCCTGGTCGGGGAACTAAGATCCCTCAAGGCGAGCAGCAAAAAAAAAAAAAAATAATAATAATTATTAACCTGATAATTTACATAAATACTAAACAATTAAATTTCTCAAGTTACGCATATCCCATTTTTTCCTGAAGGAAGAGGAAGACATTGTATCCTAGGTTTCAATTTATGTTCCAGCATGAGACCCATGCTTGATGAATGATTAACAAAATGTCAGCTTCAGAAAAGATACAGTGGCATTCAGAGTCAGGTGAGGACACCAGTTTTACACAAGGGAACTTCAGTTTTGCCTTCCATTACTGTTTAAAAAAATAAGAAATTGAATTTCTTTACAAGTGTCCAAACTTTAATCGTTTAATCTTACACTTTAAAGTATATCCCCTGAGGGCTTCTCTGGTGGCGCAGTGGTTAAGAGTCCACCTGCCAATGCAGGGGACACGGGTTGGAGCCCTGGTCCAGGAAGATCCCACATGCCGCGGAGCAACCAAACCCGTGCGCCGCAACTACTGAGCCTGCGCTCTAGAGCCTGCGAGCCACAACTACTGAAGCCCGTGTGCCTAGAGCCCGTGCTCCACAACAAGAGAATCCACCACAGTGAGAAGCCTGTGCACCGCAATGAAGAGTAGCCCCCGCTCGCCGCAACTAGGGAAAGCCCGCGCACAGCAGTGAAGACCCAACACAGCCAAAAATAAATAAATAAAATAAATTTAAAAATAAGTAAATAAAACAATAAAGTATATCCCCTGAAATATACATGGAAACAGAATTGCTTGAGAGTCAGAGACTTTAAAATGGTTTTTTCTAAACTTAAAGCCAGGACTACTTTAAGATTGGAATCCCCTAGAGTCTTAAAACTGTTAAGATACTCAATTACTGAACTTTCTGAATTAGGGCTTACAGCTTTTAAAAAGTCAAAACACAAAGAGAAAATATTTATATGGCAGACTTGGATAAATGATCAAGACCTTTGGACCTAAGATCATTGGCTTGGAGGCCCTGTACCTTGCACAAATGGCCGGAAGGCTGAGGGGACCAGAATCTCAGCACTTCTGTAACTCTCCCTGATACAGTCCACTGGCTAAAAAATTCTGATTTAATTAACCTAAAGAGATCGTAAGCTCAATAGTCAAAATCCATGCAAGTAGGCTGAGAAAACTATTATTATTTCATAGCTCCCCTTTATTTCAAGAGACAAGCAATCACCTTTTGCAGTTTTCAAGTATAGTTCTCTAATATACTACCATTTCTTCTGGGAGATCATCTATTTGGAGGTCACTGGCACAAGAAAACAAAAAACAACCTAAACCTCCTAACCCTATAGCTTGAAATAAACCAAAAGAAAATAGATTAGTAGGGAAAATGAATGTAAGATTAAATGAAGCTATCTTTTTTTCCTCTACTTTATCAAACTAACGCCATATAAATAATGTTTTTTTTTTTAATTGGGGAAAAATACACAGGCCAAAAACGTTAACAATTAGCTCCTTGACAGTTACCCATACCCACTCCAACCCTCAAATCCCAAGACTCCAAGTGCACACTGAATAAGCAAGAAAACTACCTATTCAAAGCCAACAGTATAAGTTTTTTCGGGCCCTGTTAAGGGTCTGAATTCAGAATATAAATATTCACAATAACACCTGATAACTTCATGAAGTTATCAAGTTACTGCTTGCATAACCCTGCAGGATTTTCAAGACGTTATAATCTTAATATATCACTGGGCCTTATTTTTATTCCCATCTGCAAAACTTACAGGATTCTTGCTTTAAAGACAATACACTCAAGCATTTCCATAAAACAAACCAGCAAGTATGGAATCACAAAAAAAATTAGCATTTGGGCCTTCTGTGTGAATTTCATTTCTCCACCTTTAAGCCAGAAAAGGAATCAAAGTGTCAGTGTTACATAAATAACATAGCAACAGTGGGAGGTCTTCCAGTGAAGGGAAGAATTATAAGAAAACCTAAGCATGGTAAAGAATATGAAAAAAAATTATATATATATATAAATAATATATATTATATAGCTATCTCTGAATCACTTTACTGTACACCTGAAACACTGTAAATCAACTACACTTCAATAAACACAAAAAACAAAAAAACCCAAGCAGTTTGATTCGAATTAACACAGTTATATCTCAAACACTTGACGTAAGTTTGAAGTACAGTAGTCTCCAATAATACAAAATATAATAAAGGATGGGCAAAGAAGCTATCATCTGTGTATCTTTTTACCAGGCAACACGAGCGAAATAAAGTCACAATCTGAAACTTTATTCCACTGGCCACAACCCTCTGGAAAAAAAAAGATTCATTTGCGACCTAGAGTAATCTAAAGTAGAATCCATCTATGTATGTAATAACTATCATTTGAATGCCTCTTATAAACCAGATATGGTATGAGATGTAGATTCTCTTTTTAGAAATAAACATAGATTCAGAGGTTAAATAACCTGCCAAAAGTCACAAGGATACTAAGTGGCAGAGGCCAGATTTGAACCCAAGTCAAATGTTAGGTTTCAAAGCCTAAATAGATTATTTTCACTAATTCAACACTATTTCCCCAATTCTGCACACTGATTCAACAACAGCTTACCTTTGTAGTATGACAATGAAATGGATTGCTTTAAATTTGGAGGCAAGGTGAGGGGTGAGGGATATGAGTTTCAACAATCTGGAGTCTTCATTATTCTCCTATCTGAATGGGCTGGCCACCAGGTCACAGTGGTATACAAAATCAGGTTTGAAAAGATGGAAGAACAACTCCCAAGGCAGATGGCTATTTGTATTCATTCTACAGAGTCATAAATACAGAGTACTATAAAGTACTGATAAAGACAGGTTCCTGCTCTGCCTAAGGAGTGTATGTATGATTTAAGAACACAGAGCAAAGAAAGCAAGTTAGTGGATTACCTGAGAGAGCAAGACACAGAGAACATGTTAATGCAGGAAAAAGTTCTCCTCCAAACACACAATACAAAAGTTAATTCCCAAACTGTGATCAAAGAACCACTGGGAATAAGACCTCTGATCCCAGGTTCACAAGTCTATAGGTGAGCAAAGCTTGAACTTTCCCCAAGTCTGCGATGGGAAGATTCACTTCTCTATCTAGAAGCAAGAGAACCCTAGATTCACCAAGACCAGATAACCACTTTGGCAATGCACACTGAAGGTGAGTACTGAGGCAATCTACACTGGGAATGAGTTACATACTGACCCACCCCTAAGCAGCAGCAATTCAGTACCTCACCCACCCAGCAGGCCACACCAGAAACAGAAGTACAGGTCAAAAGGCCTCACTGAAAAATAAGAACTCCTGGCAGCAAAAAATGAAAATAGAGTAAAGAGTAGCAGCACTGGCAATGAACACACTGTCTTCACTGACAGGGAAAGGAAAGGCACCCGGCATTTTATAAATTATCTCCTTTAATCCTCAGAGTTACCCTGAGGTAACATTAGCCGGCACTTTAGCTATTAACCCTCACAAGAATATTCTGAGGTAAGTACTGACCCCCATTTTACAGATGAAGAAACAGAAGGCTAATAAATAAGTTGTGCCCAAGGTAGTTGTTATCCTAACTGCAGAGATGACAAAATCCAGGCTTAAGAGTAAGTTAAGTAACCTTGGTTACTTAACCCAAACTTGGTCTGTCTCACTCCAAAGCTGGAGCTCTTTCCAACTATCCTGCTGCCTCCTTCCCCCAGTCCTCCCAGTAATCTGTTAAAGAATTCCATTCAGAATGAGAAATTCTCAATCCACTGCCCACCAAATTTCTGCAGCTGTTTCAGAAACTATACCTAAGATACAAAGCCAAAGGAGTTTTCATAAGAAAACACTCCAGAAAGCTACTAAGTTATGGAATGATGCGTTATTACAAAATGTCATTGGACAAATTTACAATGTCAGGGATAATTCAGCCTCAGGGCTAAATTTGATGTCAGGGATAATTTAGCCTCAGCACAGCACCTACCTGAAATGTAGCAAGAACTCAGGGCTTGTTGAAAGAGTAACATTGTTTAAAACTGGTTATAAATTCAATAAAGCCAAATGGCTAGTTTGTACTTTCTGATATAACATGATAAAATTTTTAGGAAAATAATTTACACATTCATTTTTAACAAGGTTGCTTTCTTAAAAATTATATAATATTAATGAGCTAGCTAAATTGAGAAATGCCCATTAGTGCATTAGTCATAACTTCAGAAAAATTTCAAGTGTTCACTTTTCCAAGCAGATTAAAATGTTTCAGCTAATAAAAACCTGTCAGAAAATCCACAAGACCAGAAAGTATGAAAAGAAAAAAGGGGCCAATATAAAGGCATTTAAGATGTGACACATAAAATTATAAAACATTATTCTAAGTGTACCCTGGTATTTAACCCTAAAACCCTCACTTCAGATGACACATATTTTCTATGCAAGAAAACACTATCATCATTAATGTAAAAAAAGCTTGCCCACCACAGTAACCGTTGCTAAGTACATTTCTTATGTCTAAGGCTGAAGACACAGAATTTGTAGAAACCAGTGAAAGTGAGAAATCTCACTCCTAGTATGATACTGTTAATTCTTTCACCTTAAACTTTTAAAAAGACTCAGTCCTTGATTTCTATAATGTGAAGGAAAAAAAGTTTGGTCAACAAATTGGTCAGCTGCGATCTACCCTGGACCATACCAAACATTTAAGAAAAACTACCAGTTGTCTATAACCCAATGTAAATATTTGTTACAATGAAAAATGACAGCAGTTCCTTTTCTTAATAATCCTAGAGGAATTTCTTCATTTGAAAAGCTAGCTGGCCTAGATTTCTCTCTAATAAGAAACAACTAAATGATATAGTACTACTTTTGAAATTATCCATCTTAGGAGTTCAAAGAAATTTAGGTGTATGAACACACTAACACCCTTGTGAAACAAACTTGGCCCAAGTCACCCAATGAATTGTGATAGACCAAGGATCAAATCCAGTTTCTCATTTTAAACCAAGTATCACAAGCATTACCTTAAAATGCTAAGTCCTTACCTAGTCCAATGCCAAATCATATCATTCTCAGTTTCTGAACTTGTACAAATTGTACTGTAATATTTATGTAAAAGCTGTCATACAGTTGTCAAAACAATTATCATAAATGTTATAACAGTGAACATCTTTTGGGCACGTAACTGTGTTAGGTACTATGCTAAATGTGTTACGTGCATTATCTCAACTAATCTTCACAATGACCCTCAAGAGGAAACTGAGGCACAGAGAGAAAACCTAAGGTAAAATCTAAAAAAAGGACAAGGCAGGGGTACACAGG
This sequence comes from Eubalaena glacialis, assembly GCF_028564815.1. Lineage (NCBI taxonomy): Eukaryota > Metazoa > Chordata > Mammalia > Artiodactyla > Balaenidae > Eubalaena > Eubalaena glacialis. The sequence continues at coordinate 28,539,645 of NC_083728.1, forward strand.
GAATATAGTTTAAAAGCCATGAATCCCCATTGCCTGGACCAGGATTCTAGGCCAGCTGTAGGGCTGAGATACTTGGTTTAGTCACTTAACCTTCATGTGGCCCAATTTCTTTTACTCTAAACCTAAAAGTCAAACAGATTATCACAAAAGTCCTTCGTACCCTGAAATGCTCTAAGTCTGTAATCATCCTTCTATTCAGGTAACTAACTCAAAGAGAAACTGTCTTATTTCCTCCATCCTCTGAAGTTCCCTTCACTAAAGTTGAGAGTCCACATTTTATGAATCTCATCAATAACATATAGATAAACAACAAAAAAGGCTTTCTTAGAAGCTAGAACTCTATTCTGCAATTATGATCCCCAAACTTTTTTTTTTTTAAACTGTATTGGCTTTTTTAGAAATTGAAGTATAGTTGATTTACAATATTATAATAGTTTCAGGTGTACAGCAAAGTGATTTAGTTATACACCCAAATCTTATTAACCTCAAATGACAATGACAGGGAGAAAAGACCTTACAACAACTTTGGGTTTGGGGTGGGAGGTATGAAAGACCAGACAGACTACTGTATATAGTAGTGGCTATCCATTCATAAAAAATAATCACTCATTTCCATTTCTTCTAAAGAACAGGAATTAAGTCTATAAAGGGTTGTCAAATAAACTCAATGCCTTATTCAGCGGATAAAAATGAATGAAGGAATTATCCAAGACGTTTATTATAGGCATGGAAGAATGATCAATTTATAGAAATTCTACCAGAATGGCCTAGAGCTCTAGAATCTACATTTTACTGAGCTGGTCATTTAGCCCCTTCAAATTGCATCTAATGACAGTAACAGGATGCTTAAACATCTAGGGAAGAGGCCTAGGTTCCACTCAACACCATTATTCTGTGAAGTCTTCCAGAACCAAATCACTACAGAATAATCTTTGCTGCCTTTGTTCTCTAGAAAATAATCCCCCAAAGATTCTTAAATAAAATCAGCAAAACCCCTCTAATTAGTTTTCTTTTTCTTAAAATTTTTAAATTTTCTAATTAGTTTTCTATTGCTGCTGTAACAAACTACCGCAAACATAGAACAACACAATTTATTATCTTACAGTTTCTATAGGCTAGAAGTCAGGTAGGCTTGACTGGATCCTCTACTTATGGTCCTGCAAGGCCAAAAATCAAGATGTCTATAGGGCTGTGTTCCTTGGTGGAAATTCTGGGGTGGGGAATTTGCTTTCAAGCTCATTCAGATTGTTGGCTGAATGTGGTTCCTTGCGGATGTAGGGCTGAGGTCCCCATTTCCTTGCCGGCTGTCAGCTGGGGCTGCCAGCATTCCTTCTTGTGCTTTCCACGTGGTCCCCTCCAGTAATGGCAGGGCGAGTCCCTCTCCTGCTTCAAATCTAACTCCAGCTGGATAAAGTTCTCTGCTTTCATGTGCATAGACTGGACCTACCCAGAAAATCCAAGATACTATTCCTATCTTAGGATCCTTAAACCACAGTTACATCTGCAAAGTCCCCTTTGCCACAAAACAGTAACAAATTCAGATTCCAGAGGTTAGGGCACATATATCTTTGGGGGGGTCATTCTACCTAACACAATCCACCCTATGGGCTCCAAAGACTCATATCTCTCCCACATGCAAATATATCCATTCTATCCTAAGGTCTCATTCCATTAAAGCATCAACTCAAAGTCCAAAAATCTCATCTAAAGCTCATCAATTCAAAACTCCCAAATCTCACCATCTAAATCAAACGTGGATGAAACTCTGGTTATAATACATTAAGTGCAACCCATGGAGCACAATTCCTAGGAAAAAAAAAAAAAAGTTATCTGTTCCCAACATACAACGGTGAGACCGGCATAAGGCAACTTATGGACATTCTAGTTCAAACAGGGAAAATATAAAAGAAAGTAGGGAAAATATAAGAAAAAGCAGATCCATCGGTCCAAAGCAGTTTCAAAATGTGGGCAAGCTCCATTCCATTTCAAAGCCAGGGAAAACTCTTCTGCGGCCTTTGACTCCACCTCTTTGGGCTCTTGGTTCCACCCTCTGAGTCATTCTTTTTTAATGAAAAGGAGCACATTCACATCTAAGTAGTTTTTTTACCAGCCTGCTTCCTACCAGTAAAACTGGGGGTGGGGATGGGGGGGGTGGGTTGAGAGCTCTCTTTAATTTACTACTTTGTGTTTTTCAATCCAAGCTGGCACTGTTTTTGCTAGTATAAAACGCTCAAGAACCTAGTGGGCTTCACATGAATTTCACATGAGCTCACTGAGACTCACACCCCACAAATAAACCAGGCTGTACCTTCAATACTTTGCTTGGAAATCTCAGCTAAATATTCAAGTTCATCACTTACAAGTTTTCTTTTCCACCTGACCACAGGACACAATTCTAAGCTTATTTGCCACTATGTAACAAAGATCCTCTTTCCTCCAGTTTCCAATGCACACCTCACTTCCACCTCAGCCCTCACTACTTCTACTAACGATCTGTTCTAGGTCTTTTCTATTATGCTCCTCAAAAACTTGCTGGGCCTCTTCTACTGCCGCTTTCACATTTTTAGGTAATAGTACCCCACTCTTGGTACCAAAATCTACACTAGTGTTCTACTGCTGCCATAACAAAACCACAAACGTAGTGGCTTTAAAACAATAGAAATTTATTGTCTCACAGTTTCTGTAGGTCAGAAGTTGGGTGGGCTTGGCTAGGTCTTCTGCTTAGGGTCTCACAAGGCCAAAATCAAGGTGTTATTCTTGCTGGAAACTGGGGAATAATCCACTTTCAAGCTCATTCAGGTTGTTGGCCAAATTCAGTTCCTCGTGGTTGTAGGACTGAGGTCTCCATTTCCTTGCTGGCTGTCAGCCGGGGCTGGTCTTTGCTACTAGAGGCTCCCCGCATTCCTTCTCATGCTTTCCATGTGGCCCCCTCTAGCAACAGCAAACGGAGTCCCTCTCATGATTCGATTCTGATTTCCCCTTCTGCCCCATCTCTCTCGACTCCCAGCTGGAGAAAGTTCTCTGCTTTTAAGGGCTCATGTGATTAGATTGGGCCTACCCACTAAATCCAGGATAATCTTCCTATTTTAAGATATTTAACTACATCTGCGAAGTCCCTTTTACCAAGTAACATATTTACAGATTCTGGGAATTAGAGTTTGGACATTTTGGGGGTGGTGGTGGTGGTCATTCTGCCTACTACAAACCCAAATCCTATGTAAAGTTTTAAACTTAGTTACCAAAGAAAACTTCTCCTTTCTCCTAAAGAGTATGTGAAGTACAGCTATATGTTCAGAGACAGAGACAATGGTAAAATCAAGGACTCTCACCCTGCAAGAGTGTAGCTAGGCAATAGAACCAAAAATACACTGTAAAAAAGAAGCTACTTGTTTCATTCCCAAACAGCTAGGCAATTAACCCATTAGGTAGAAACTAACCTACTGCTCCCCCTTAAATGTGTGCTCCTCTTCTCTACTGTATTCTATATAACAGGATATAACTAGGCATGTTTGGTTTTTGCATTTAAACAAAAGTTACCCCAGGGTGACCTAATTTTGTAATCAGCTGATAAACCAATCTAAGCAAACTTCAAATATTTTCATTCTTTCTTCAAGTCATACACCCTCCCCCAATAGCAAATGAAAGGCAAGTATTTCAAAGTCACAGAAGGATACAACTGCCCAGGTAAAACTGCTGGTGAACTTTTAAAAACGACAAGAGGCAGAACTAGTATTGGTCCTGGTCTTTCAGCTCAAGGTCCACCAAGCCAGTTAAGCCAACTGACTTACAACAAAAGAAAAACACCTCAACAACTACAAATATAATTTTCTGAAGCCTTGCCTATTGTCAGATTACTGACCATAAACTTTACCTAGATTGAAGGAACCCCATATATACCAGTTAGTCCCTTTAATAAAAGTGACAGGTAAGGTCTATGGAGCACTTACTACCTACCAGGCACTGTGGTAAGCACTTGACACAAATTATCTTATTTACTCCTCACCATAAACTTACCATCTAGGAAATATTATCACCCCCATTTTACAGATAGGAAAACTGAGGTTTACAGAAGTTAGGTCACACAGCCAAATAACAGTGGCACTTATATTTGATAATCCAGATATTTACTGCCACTCCTTAGATGGAATGGGGTCTTCCAACTCTTAGAAATTCTATCTTCCCTTTCTAGCTTTCATTTCCTCTCCTCACGCCCACTTCTCAATAGAATTTAGCAGCTGAAAGGTAATCAGGTCTTCCTCAATTAATTTGCTACCTCCTTTCCAGAACTCTTTCCTTCCCACAATAGCAACAGCCAAGAAGCAACTTCTCCTGACCCTTCCTTCCCAAAAACAAACTACATAAGCTCCACCCATCACTTGCCAAAGCTAGAAATGTTCCAACATTGCAAAAATATAAACAACCGACAAACAAAAACAAAAGTCCTACTCTTCAAAGGTCACAAACTAACATGCACACTCTTAGCCAACCTTTCATTCTACATACCTCTCCTCTTCCATCCAAGCTCCCAACTAACCCTGAACTCCAACTCCACCCGTTCTGCCCCACTTCATGGTCCCTTCCCCTTTATCCTCAGCGACCTCGCCCCGGGTCCCCTTCACCTTGCACCCCAGTGTGCAGGTGGGAAGCCCAATTTCGCCTAGAGGGACCTTAGAAGGCCCCCACTACAGCTGCTCTGCTCCGCGGGAGGGTCAACCCCAGTCTACACTGCCGGCACCACTCCCCTAGGCACCCTCCCCCAGCATCCCCCCCGGCGGCCCCACCCCTCCAGCTCCCTTCCCCCTCTGGCGACCCCCTCCTCCAACTTGCCCCCTAGTCCCCGCCCCAGCCCAGCCCTCTCCCCCGCAACAAGCCGGACTCTCGAGAGCCAGTTCCCACCCTCCTATCAGCCTCTGCCCCCAAGCCTCACTCCCCACCCTGGGGGGTGGCCCAGGGCCTCCCCGATGGGCTGCAGGAGCCTCGGCTAGTGTGTGTGTCGTGGGGGGGGGGGCAGGGGAAGGCAAAGGGCTGCTCGGGAGTCTGCTGGAAGCGTTAGAGGCGGCCGCGCCCCGCTGCCCCATCCTGGGCCCACCCGCAACCCCCAACGACCTCGCCTGGCGACTCCCACGGTACCTGTGGTGGAAGCTGCAGCGGCAGCGGCCGCTCTCCCCTCTTCACACAGACAATATGGCGGCGGCGGCGGAGGAGACACACGGCTCGGCCGCCAGCCGCAAGGACCAGAGCGAGGCTGCAGCCGCCGCTGCCGGAAGCGGAAACCCCCCTCCGACCGGGAGGCGGGGCGGGACCGCTTCCGACTCCTCCCCCAGCGGAATCGCGCAGAGTGCGGCGCCATGCTGGGATGTGTCATTGTATCCCTAGGAGTTCAGTTCCGGACTGGGGCGCAAAATGGAACAAGTTCTCAACGTAAAGCATAATAAGGAGACTTGCAATAATTAAGCGCATTTTATTTCAGTACCTGTACGAACTGACGAGAGAGAGAACACGAACCTCCCACTAAGTGTATAATTGGTTTGACCCAAGGTAAGATGGTGGTCCCTAGGTTTCCCGCACTTCACCCAGCTGGCGAGTTCTACCAGTCGGCAAGCCCGCCCGCCTTTCTTGGAAAGAAGCATGCGCGACCTTCAGAGCTGGAGAGCGAAGCGTTTTGGGAGTTGAAGTCTGCTGCTCCGGCCCCTCGTCTAGGGTTGGGGTTCCAGCAGCACGTTTTTTTCTGCTCAAACTTCGAGTTCCGGAACAAGTGAACGAAAGTTGGACCTCGGGAGTGGTGTGGCGCAGCAGTCGAAGAAGTGACGGTAGTAGCCCTCTAGAGACTGAGACCCAATTCATGCCTCTTACAGGAGCCCTTTGCAGAGCTGCCCATCCAGAATAAACTGTTTTCTCCCTTCGATCTGCCTCCCTCCACCCCGCTTGCCTGGGCAGCGGCTCCAGGGCAGCTATAGGGCAGTTTTTACCTTGCAAAACTGATCATGACGTCCTCTTGGTTAAAAACCTCTCAAGTCTTTCCTTGTGCACCAAAGATAGCCCAAGCTCTTCTCTTGACATCCAAGTTCCTGCATAATTTGGACACTCCCTTCGCCCCCAAGCCGCCTCTTCTGCCCCTCTCATTTCAATTTCATGATGCTCCCACCCACTAAAACTGCAGATTATTCTTGGAACTTGTCAGCCTCCCTCTCTTTGCACTGGCAGTTACTTCTGTTACTGTCACCTCCTGGACTGGCTAACTTCTGTATGTCCATCGGGCTAATCCTTTCCTCTCGGGATCTTCCCTACCTTTAGTTCCCTCAGACCTAGGCACCATCACTCAGCAACCTTACTGGTCCCTAGCCTGCCTGTTCCATCAGACTGTGAGCCCCCAGTGGACAGGGCTGAGTCTGATGATCACCCTGTTCCCTGCAGGCCCTGCTAAAAGCTTGTGTGTGTGTTACTGAGAGGAATTCAAGTGTTAGCCTCCCCTCTGGTAGGGCAGATGTGTGAGGTCTGGAGCAAGTGTTAGAAGGTTGGGTTATTTTGGTACCTGCTTTTATCCCTGAGCTGCCTCAGAATAGCTGCTACCCAGGATGGGCCTCCCCACCCTCTCCAGCCCTCCTTTCACAGTTCATCAGTTGACTGGCACCTCTGCTCCCAAAGAGACAATCTCCTCCCCTGTGGCATGGGGTGGTGGCAGCTGCAGACATATAGTGATGGTCTCAGGGAGGTGTCCATGACCTTTTCTGAGCCTCATCTGTCAGACAGGTCTGTGGCATTTGACCCCAATGGGCTGAGAGTCCACAGAAATGGCTCTCTGGGTGCCCACAGGCTGGTTATTTCTCCATTATGGGTCTTGGTTTCCCCACTTGTGGACTGAGAAGGTTAGACAAGATGATTCCAAGGTTTCTGTGAGGCCGTCTTCCAGGAAATGAGGCCTTCACTTAGCTTTTGGATAATGTCTTTTCAGCTCTTGTGGCTCCTTTTCCCCTATCTTTATTCACATTTATTCACTTCACAGCTGTTGATCACTTGCCATGAGCCAAACAGTGTGCTAGACGCTGGGGATGTGGCATGAGCAAGATAGATACCAGTTTCTCATGAAATTCACCTTCTAAAGTGATAAATAATGCATAGATAAAAAAAATAAGTACTGTGAAGGAAAAATATAAGGAGCTGTGAAAAAGAATGGAAGAGGGGAGAACTTTAGCTTGAGTGGTTCAGAAGATCCCTCTGAGAAAAAACAGTAAGAACAAAGGTCCTGAGGCAGGAAAGAGCTTGATAAGTTTGAGGAAGGAGGCCAGTGGGGCTGAAGCACTGTGAGTGAAGGGAAGAAGGGTAGGAAATATGGTGGGAGAGGTGGCCAAGGCATTCAGGCCATGATTAGGAGTCTGGAATTTCATTTGAAAAGAGTGGGGGTAAATCCCAAGACTTATCCCTCACACCTTTCCTGTGATCTCGGCCCCTCCTACAGCCTCAGTTCTTCATTCTTCTACCCAATTCCAGCCTCCATCCCTGACATCATTCAGAGGGCTCACCCAGGCACAGACATACAACCCTTTGCACTTTGTAGGACACAGTTGAGACCCAACCCCTGCCATTTCTCAGGCTAGCCTGGTATAGGTCTCTGGTTCCAAAAAGCTATCAGTCTCCAGTGTTCACTAGTTATGGAGCCTCCAAAGACCAGCTCAGTTATCTTTAATACTAACTTCCTGACCCCCATAGCACAACTCTCAGGCTAGACTTCCTTCAAACAACAATAACAACAGCCACAACCACTGTTAAGATGTTCACAGTACTTGTCCTGTGCCGCACATTGAATGTTCATTATCTCATTTAATCCTCGCATCAGCCCGATGAGGTAGGAACTAAAAGTATCCCACTGTACAGACCAGGAAACTGAGGTTCAGTCAGATTACAGGACATGCCCAAGGTCACATACAAGAGATGGAGCTTGCATTCCAACCAGGGCCATAGGCACTGCGTAAGAAGAGCCTCAGCATATCAGCTTTCTATTGTTGCTCAACAAATCACCCCAGAACAGAGTGGTTTAAAACGACAATAAATTTTTGGTTACGTTTGTGTGGATTGGCAACTTGGACATGTCTCAGCTGAGACAGCTCTTTTCTGCTGTACATGATCTTGCCCAGGCTTACTTCTATATTTGCAGTCAGTTAGCAAGTTGGCAAGCTCACTGGTCCTATATGGCCTCATTCACAGGTCTGGCAGGTGGCTGGGCCTGCTGGCTTGAGTGCCTAGGTTCTTCTCCATGTGGCTTCTTCAGCAAGCTAGCTCAGGCTTCCTCATGATGGCGTCTGAAAGGAAAAGAACGAAAGCAGCAAGGCCTCTTGAGGCCTAGGCTCGGAAGAGCTGTAGCATCACTTTCACTGCATTTTATTGATCAAAGCCTGTCACATGGCCAGCTCAGATTCAAGGAGACTAGAAATAGACTCCATCTCTTGATGGAAAAAACATCAAAGTCATATTGCAAAGAGTCATGTGTGGGGGTGGGGGGATCATTGTGGCCATCTTTGTAAACAACATAGCACGCTAAGTGACCATGGGTACAGAACTGGTTAAGTAAGTTATGGTACAGCGACACATGGTGCTATTAACAGGGAGAGCACTTAGTATGTGTCAGACACTATACAAGATGCTTTATGTGTGTTAACTCATTTAATCCTCACAATAGCCCTATGTGACAGTTACATGTTTATCCCCATCTACAGATTAAGCACACCAAGTCTCAGAGAGGTTAAACCGTGTGTGCAAGGTCACTCAGCTAGTAAGTGGCAAAGCTGTTAAAAGTGATGAGGATCATTTAATTTCTGGACATGGAAAGCTGTGAGAAAAAGCAAGAGACAAAACAAAAGTTTGGTGAGAACACATTTTAAAAACACTTTAAAATGGGTATATGTATATGTATTATATAGTTTTAGACAAAGTTCAGGAAGGATTTACCACAAACTTTTTTCTTTTTAATATTTATTTATTTATTTGGCTGCATCAGGTCTTAGTTGCGGTGCGCAGGATCTTTAGTTGCGACACGTGAACTCTTAGTTGTGGCATGTGGGAATCTAGTTCCCTGACCAGGGATCGAACCCGGGAGTGTGGAGTCTTAGCCACTGGAGCACCAGTGAAGGCCCCACAAACTCTTAATGGAGCTTATCTCAGGAGACAGGAAGAGGAGAGAACTTTAAGCACTTCTGCCTGCACTGTGTGAATTTTTTGTTTGATTTTTTTCTTTTTGCAACACACATGAATTTTTATTTCAACACTGAACAAAGAAAAAAGCATTTTTAAAATGTTCTTCAACTTGTCTCTCACTTCTGTCTATTTGGTTTTTACATTTACTGTTTTGTTTTTTTTTTCTTTTTGACACTACCCCAGCCCAGCCCCTTTTCAATTCTGGCCTGAAGTTTTGTGACTACCGTAGGGGGCCCCTCCTTTCTCCCCCTCCCATGTGCTCTGCACACTGCTACTGGAGGAAAGTTTATTAACCACCATGTACCTTTCTTGCTCAAGAGTTTTCAGTGGCATTGCATCACCTTCAGAGAAAGTCCAAACCTCTTGGCCTTGTGTATGTGGCATGTGTAAAGTTGACTCAAACTTGGTTGGATTCCAGCTCTGTCATTTACTAGCAGTATAACCTTGGAGAAGTTATTGTGTTTGACCTCTCTGAGCCTTAGTTTCCTTACCTGTTAAGAAAAAGAAAGAGAAGGAAGAAAGAAAGGGGAGAGGATATGATACTGAATATAGTTCCCTGTGCTATACGGTAAATCCCTGTTGTTTATCTATTTTATATATGGTAGTGTGCATCTGTTAATCCCATACTCCTAATTTATCCCTCCCCCCTTCTCCTTTGATAACCATAAGTTTATTTTCTATGTCTGTGGATCTGTTTCTGTTTTGTAAATAAGTTCTTTTGTTTTATTTTTTAGTTTCCACATATAAGTGATATCACATAATATTTATCTTTCTCTAACTTACTTCAGTTAGTATGATAATGTCTAGGTCCATTCATGTTGCTTCAAATGGCAATATTTCATTCTTCTTTTATGGTGGAGTAATATTCCATTTTGTGTGTGTGTGTGTGTATATATATACATATATACACACACACACACATACATACTATTTACAATAGCCAAGAAATGGAAGAAGCCTAAGTGTTAGGCTGCCTAAGTGTTAGGCTGCTTCCATTTCTTGGCTATTGTAAATAGTGCCACTGTGAACATTGGGGTGCAGCATGACCTATCTTGCAGCAAATTAGATTACTATTCAATGACTCAGTCTCTCCCGCAGTCAGGACTGATTGATACTCCCTACTCCGTTGATATTAGATATGGCCATGTGATTTGCTTTGGCCAGTGGAATGTGGATGAAAGAGATCTCTCATGTTTTCAATTGCCCCCTTGGAATTTCCACCTCTGCCTTAAGGATGGGGCTGTCATTAGTGCATTCTGTCTTTTGAAACAGAGTTCCCATCAAAGTTGCCATAGCAAAATCTGGGATAAAAATAGTTTTGTAGTTTAGTGTTTAGTTTGTATTATTATTATTATTTTTTTGGCCAGCTGCACCACATGGCTTGCAGGATCTTAGTTCCCCAACCAGGGATTGAACCTGGGCCCCTGGCAGTGAGAGCGCAGAGTCCAAACCACTGGACTGCCAGGGAATTCCCTGTATTAAATTTTAAATTGTATTTTTTTTCATGAACTCTATCTCTTTTGAATGTCAGGAAGCTAAAGAGGTAGGAAGAGAGTGCTCTGTGTCAATTTAGGGAAGCAATAGCTTCCATCCAAATCCCCAACATCAAACAGGCTGGTCCAGAAGAATGAGAGACACATGGAGTAGCCAAACCCAGCAGAACCCAGGCAAGATCAGCCAAACCCCAAATGGTTTGGGAGAGGGAGAGGGAGAAATCAATATTTGCTGCTGTAAGGCACAGACATTTGGGGTGGTTTGTTATGTAACATTATTATTATGATATACCCATCTCATAGGGTCCTTGTTAGGATTAAATAAGTGATACGGTAAAGCCCTTAAAAATATGCTGACATATAGCAAGGGTACAATCAATGTGAGTGATTATTATTGGGGGTGCAACTGTGAACAAAACAGTCCCTGTTCTCACGGGTCTCATGTTTTGTGGAGAGATGTGTCAGATGGTGTCACATCTGACATGTGGAGAGATGTATGCTCTGTCAGATGGTGATGAGCGCTATGGAGGAAAATGAAGCAGGGAAGGGAGAAGGGGATGCTGTGGTGTAAATTCAAATAGGTGGTCAATGAAAGCCTTGCTGGGGAGGTGATTCTTGAAGAAACACCTGGAAGAGGTGAGGCAGGGAGTCATGAGGGTATATGGGAGAAGATTGTTCCAAGCAGAAGGTGGGCAAAAACCGTAAAGTGGACTCATGCCTGGTGGGTTTAAGGAACAGCCAGTTCCTACCCAGATAGGGTAGCTGAGCTGAATATGACATCAGGGAGATTCCCCTGGGACTAGTTCATGCACAGTTTGTGGGTCATTGTAAGGACTTTGGCTTCTGCTATGAGTGAGGTGGGCCGTATTGGAGGGTTTTGACCAGAAAGAGGACAGGACCTGCTTTGCATTTTTACAGGATCTCTGTAACTGCTGGGTGTAGAATAAATGGAATATAAATGAGGGCTGAAGCAGGGAGACCAGGTAAGCGGCTACCGCCACAATCCAGACAGAAGATGGTGATGGTTTCAACCAAGGTTAGACTTTGGGGTTATTTTGAAAGTAAAGCCAAAGGGACAGATTGAGTATGGAGTGTTTGAGAAAGAAAGGAATTGAGGATGACTCCAAGGTTGTTGCCCAGAAGAATGAAAGAAGGAATTTGCCATTCACTGAGATGAGGAAGGCTATAGGAGGAGAACTTTGTTTCAGGGGAAAGGAGGGGAGAATTACCGGTTCCATTTGGAACTTGTTAAATTTGAGGCACCTATCAGACTTCCAAGTGGAGATGCCTAGTTAGAAGTTGCATGTATGAATCTTAGCCCAAGCTGGAGTTGTAATTTTGGGAGTTGTGAGGGACTGAATTGTGTCTCCCCAAAATTTATATGTTGAAACCCTAACCCCCCAATATGACGGTGTTTGGAGATAGGGCCTATAAGGAGGTAATTAAGATTAAATGAGGTCACAAGGGTGGGGCCTTAATCCGATAATCCTTATAAGAAGAGGAAGAGACATCTGAGTGCCCCCCATCTCTTTCTTTTTCCCTGTGTGTGTGTGTGTGTGTGTTTGTACAGAAGAAAGGTCATGTGAGGACACACGAAGAAGGTGGCAAACCAGGAAGAGAATTCTCACCAGAAACCAACCCTGCTGGCACCTTTATCTTGGACTTTCAACCTCCAGAACTGTGAGAAATAAAAAATACATTTCTGTTTTTAAGCCACCCAGTCTGTGGTATCTTGTTATGGCAGAGTAGATTAATACAGGAGTCATCATTGTGGAAATGGTTTCTAAAGCCATGAGTCTGGGTGAGATCTCCAACAGAGTGAGCATAGACAAAGAAGAGGACAGGACAAAGGACTGAGACCCCGGGCCCCCAACATTAAGAGACAAGGAACCAACAATGGAGCCTGAGAGGGAGCAGCTAGTGAGGTAAGTGTCCTGGGAACCAAGTAAGGAAAACATTTCAAGGGGGGAGAATTGCTGGTCTATGTCAAGTGCTGCTGAGAGGTCAGGGAAGATGAGGACCAAGAACTGATTCAGCCAAGTGGAGGGCATTGTTACTTCGACAGGAAAGAGTTTAGGTAGAATGGTGGGAGCAAAAGCCTGATTGGAGTGGGATTGAGAGAGAGTATATGAAGATTAAGATATAAATACATACATACATACACACATAAGGGGAAAGGAAAGCTCTTAACAGTAAAAGGACAACTAATAAATACAGAAAAAGAGGAATTAGAAATTTACCATTTGGCAACCACCGTAGTAATAATTGTTTCAGGAGAGAATCATTAATGGATGCTGCAATAGTGGATTAAAGTTTGACAAGAAACAGGATATCTGCATAGTCTTAGAGTATCTCCTCACAAGATACTTATTAATTACAAAGAGTAAAATAGTAACTTTACAGTGGAGAAACCCAGCAGACACCACATCAACCAAGTGATGAGGTGAGCATCGCCAGTAATGGGGCAAATTGACCTCATGTCCCGCCTCATGTGATGCACTGAGGGGATCATAGCATCCTTTCAGTGGTATTTCTGCCAAAAATGCATAACTGATTCATGAGGAAACATTAGACAAACCCAAATTGAGGGATGTTTCTGCGGAATGACTGGCTTGTACTCTTCAGAAATGTTGAGCTCATGAAAGACAAAGACAGACTAAGGAGCAGTTCTAGATTAAGGAGACTAAAGAGACACAAGAACTAGAATGGGATGTGAGATCCTGGACCAGGAAAAAATTTTCACTTACTGTAGAAGATATTACTGGGACAACTGGTGAAATTTGAATAAGGTCTGTAGATTAGATAATTGTATCAATGTAAAAATTCCGGATCTTGATTATTGTAAGAGAATGTCCTTGCTTTTAGGAAATACACACTTGTTTTTAGGGGTAAAGGGAATCATACCTGCAACTTACTGTAAAAGAGTTCAGGAAAAGGAGGAAGAGAGAGAGAGAATGATACAGCAAAGGTGGTAAAATCTGGGTGACTGGTATTTGGTTATTCTTTGTACTATTTTTGTACCTTTTCTGTAATGGAAGGAGAGACATGGAGGCAGTGGTATGGACAATTTTTGAGGAGTTTTGCTGTGGGACTGAGGATGGGGTGGTAGGTGGAGAGCAAACGGGTCAAGAGAAGTTACTTAAATGCAGAAACACTAGCATGTTTTTATGTTGATGAGAATGATTCAGTAGATTGGAAATGATGATGATGCAAGAGGGAGAAGAGAGTGGCTAGAAGGGAGAAAGATGGTGGGGTCTGTACACAGTGGAGGGTTGACCATGGCTTGGAGCACAGGTTGTTGGTCCCTGGTCACAGAAGAGAAGGCAGAGTATTTATAAGTGGGTACCAATGAGGGTAGGCAGGTAGCTGTGTAGTGGAAGTTTGTGGAAGTATTTTCTAATTGCTACAGTTTTCCCTGTGGAATAGGAAGCAGGGTCCTCAGCTAAGAGTGAGAACGGAGGAGACGGTGATAGAGGTTTGAGGAGAAAAGAGGAAGGAATTGCCTGGGGAGAATTAATGGACAAGGGAACTCTAGGGTAATTGTCAGGCAGAGCTAAAGACCTCATTGAGACTAGCCATCATGTAAGTAAAGTCAGACCAGCCCACGTGGTGGTGTGTTGGTCCCTAGCCACATTCTACTGCAGGAGAACAAGCACAGAGGGACAGAGGGTGTCAACTGGTGGGTGTTTAGCCAGAGCGGGGCAGGGCCATCTCGGGTGTGCAGTGCGTGGGAATAATGCTGCCCTGTGGCTTTACTCAGCAAGAAGACAAATGAGGACACAAGGGAAAAGGTGATAGGCTCAACGGATCAGAGCTCCCAGTAGGGCTGAAGGGTCGTTGGCATTGGGGTACTGGATAGAGTGAGCTAGAAAGATAGGAGGCAACTGTCATTGAGCTGGCTGCTAGAAATTGAGATAAAGGAAGGGGTGCAGGTAACAAATGTGACACGTTGCCTTCCCTGGGCCACCATGTTAGAAAAGCCACCTGTTGGTGCTTCCAGCCAACAGCCAGCCATTGAGCCTTCAGATAAGCATGGCCCCTGCCAACATCTGACTGCAACCAAGCAAGAGCTGTCCAGCTGATCCTTTCAAACTCCTGATTCACACGATAGTAAGGAAAAAATGGTTGTTTTAAGCCACTAAAAATTGGAGTGGTTGTGATTCAGCAATAGTAACCAAATAGAACTGCTGGGTCCACTGGAGTGTCAAGGGCGTATTAAGTTCTAATGCCCTAAGGCATGGGTTTTCTGTAATCAAGTAACTTCTCCTCTTTGGTAGTTGGGGACACCAAGGTTCAGAGAGGTTTAGTGACTTGCCCAAACTTGCACAGCTAGTGAGCAGTGAGTTGGGCTCTGAGCCCAGAGAGTGCGGCTCAGAGCTTGTTTTCTCACTAACCCAGCATACATACTGTCCTCAGTGCACAGCATGGCATCTGGCACATGTGGGCTCATGCTGAACAGCAGACTGAGCTGTGCCTGGGATTTCCTCTGCCTTCCATCCCCAGCTTCTCTCTCCTCCCCCACATTCTTCTTCAAGTTGTCCTGGGTGTCTTAGTCCACGTGGCGGAGGAGATGGGCAACCCTATCCTTTGGGTGACCATTCATGCCTGCACTCTACCATTCAGCAGGTTTTCCTGAGTGCCAACTCTGGGCAGACACTTCTAGGTTCTCAGTACACAAGGGAAACAAGTCAGTGTCCTTGGCCTGCCTGGTGGACCTAAGTCAAGTGGGGAGAAGATAACCAGATAAATCTATCATCACAAACTGGGCTTATTGCTAGGCTATGAGTGAGTGGTGTATGAGCATGCATAGCAGGAAAAGCTGTCTTAGGGTAGGGAGGGAGGAAGAGTTTGCCCAGTGAAGGCAAGGAGGGGGCCGTGACTGGGCTGACCAAGGAGGAGGAACAGCTTGGCCACAGATCCTAAGAGAGGAGCATGCTGTTGCATTAAAGGCATGTGGAGGAGGCCGATGGGACCTGAACATACATGAGGGCGGTGGGAGAGTGGAGGGAACATTGGGAGAAATGAGATGAGGGAGGTGGGCAGAGGCATTTGGCTTAAGAACAATAGGGAGCCATGGAAGGTTTAAGCAAGGGGGTGACTTTATATGATTTTTCACTCATAAAAGATCTCCTTGGCTGCTAGGTGGGGAGCAAGGAGGAGGGGAGCAAGGGGTGGGCTGTGTGAGAAGTGATGGTGTCATAGACTTGAGTAGAAGCAGTAGGGGAGACAGAGAGGAATGGATTGATTTGGGCTGTGTGTTGGAGCTGGAGTCCAGCACAGGGAAACTGAGGTCCAGTTCTTCCACAGACGGCCCCCCAGCTCTCCCAGCCCACTGGGGGCTTTCAGATACTTCTACCTTGTGGGTGGTTGGATTGGGGAATGGGTGCCTAGGGTAGGTGACCCCTGACCTTTGCCTGGTGACCTTTGAGTCTTGAATTGGGCTTTGAAGGAGCCATGGGGACCTTATGGGGCAATGGAGTGTGTCCTTAGAGGACAATCCCATCATCCCTCATTTCACACTGGGTAGGTCACTTCCCCTCTATGAGCCATAGTTCACATTGGTAACATGGAAAGGGGACAGTACCTACCACACTTTGGTGACATTACCCCCATTTTACAGGTGAGACCACTAATCCTCAGAGAGGGGGAGCGACTGTCCAAGGTCACACATGAGTAAGTGACACAGAACCCAGGTCATAACCTGTACTCTTGACCTCTCTGCTGCCCCATGTGCCTCCACCCTTTCCTGCAGCCTTAGGGCCTGAGGATGATTAGCTCGCACAACATGGTCTTTCCAGGAGGCCAAGGAAATCCACCGCTGGATGCTGGGGGGTTAGAAGCATAGGTTTGGATTCAATTTCCAGTCCCACTCAGGGACCTTATTCTGTTTGAACCTCAGTTTCTCCCTCTGAAAATGGGGTAGAACTACACACTGTGTAGCACCTGGTAGGGGAACTGCAGATGTAATGATTCATACGTGCAAGTCGCTTTCCTAGCACAGTACCTTTTGAGGGGCGGGCACTCCTCAGTGCTTGCTGCTGCCATGATTGTCATGCAGTATAACAGTGGGTTGAAATCGGGACCCAGTGTTCCTTTTAACCATAATTATAACGCTTCTTTTCTTTTCTAAAATGAAATTCACAAATAACATAACCTATTGACACACGTATTTTTAAACATAAATAATACCTTAATTGTAATATAAAAGAAAGTAAAATGAAAGTAATTTAGAATAAATCAACACATAAATATTTGGGCACAATATTGTCACAAAGTACAGTCAGTCCTCCATATCCAAGGATTCAACCAACCTCGGACTGAAAATATTAGAAAAAAAAATTTTTTTTTCAGAAAGTCCTAAAAAGCGAAACATGAATTTGCCACATACTGGCAACTATTTACGTGGCATTTACATTGTTTTAGGTATTATAAGTAATCTAGAGATGATTTAAAGTATATGGGAGGATGTGCGTATGTTATATGCAAATACTACATTGTTTTATATAAGGGACTTAAGCATCCACAGATTTTGGTATCTGTGGGAAGTCCTGGAACCAATCCCCCTCGGATACCGAGGGACGACTGTAATCGGGAAGGCATGGATGTGGGTAGAATCACTGTGAAACTGTGGGCTGAATCAGGAGTTCTGACAACTCAAACACCACAACTGCAGGGCCATGGTGGTCCAAAATGTGAGTGGTTCTAGGTAAAGTTTTTTTTTTTTTTTTAGGAATTCCTTTTTTAAAAATTATTATTTATTTATTTATTTTATTATTTTTAGCTGTGTTGGGTCTTCGTTTCTGTGCGAGGGCTTTCTCTAGTTGCGGCAAGCGGGGGCCACTCTTCATTGCGGTGCGCGGGCCTCTCACTATCGCGGCCTCTCTTGTTGCAGAGCACAGGCTCCAGATGCGCAGGCTCAGTAGTTGGTGGCTCATGGGCCCAGTTGCTCCGCGGCATGTGGGATCTTCCCAGACCAGGGCTCGAACCCGCGTCCCCTGCATGGGCAGGCGGACTGTCAACCACTGCGCCACCAGGGAAGCCCCTAGGTAAAGTTTTGAACCAAGCACAGCCTGGTCTGTTCCCAACTAATGTGGTGGTTGCTTTCCTGGCAGATTCACTGTATATTAAAACCAAGCAAATACTATTCTGGAAAAGGCAAAATTATAGGCAATAAAAAGATCAGTGGTTGCCAAGGATTTGGGGGGGCAGGGAGGATGAATAGATGGCGCACAGGGCATTTTTAGGGCAATGAAACCCTTCTGTGTGATACTGTCACGGTGGATACAGGACATTGTGCATTTGTCAAAATCCACAGAACCTTGCAACACAAAGAGTGAATCTTAATGTAAACTATGGACTTTGGTTAAAAATGATGTATCAGCATCAGTTCATCAATTGTAACAAATGTATCACACTAATGCAAGGTGTTAATAATAGAAGAAACTGGGTGTGTTGGGGAGAGGAAGTCTAAAGGTACTTAGTATAATTTCTGCACAAATTTTCTGTAAACCTAAAACTAAAACAAAGCCCATTAAAAATTAACAAAACAAAACAAGCCCCCCCAAATTCCCTGGCAATCCAGTGGTTAGGACTCCGCACCCTCTCTCTGCTGAGGGCCCAGGTTCAGTCCCTGGTTGGGGAACTAAGGTCCCACAAGCTGCGCATTGCAGCCAAAACCATCCCCCACCCAAAACAAAAAAACAATACACACACACAAGCCCCCGCACATTGTGTTTGCTGTGAAATAGAATTTGGTCCCAGGCTCAGATCATTAAAAACAAGGTTTTCACCTACGCTAATTAACAAAGGGCCGTTTGAATACCACGTACAATTTGGGATCTGTTGCAGGATGTCTGCACTCCTGCTCCCCTCCTGCTCTATGCTTGGGGCACCCCCCAGTCACTGGGGGCTGCCCAGTGCTCCTGGAAGTGCTGCCCCACTTGGGATTTCGGCACTGGACCCTTGCCCTCCGTCCCTTGACCTTGAAGAACATTCTTTAGAACTCACAACCCCCTGCTTGCCGACTTTGGGTGATGGAGGCATGGTGGCCAGATTGAAAAGCCTCCCTAGCCTCAGGCGCGCCAAGGTGTCACCATGAACACAGATCACACCTCAGCTTCCAGAACTCCTACTTTGAATATGGATCCCAGCCCCTTACTCATTGTGTGAGCTTGAATGAGTCATATCACTTTACTGAGCCTCAGTCTCCCCATTGGTTGGAAAGAGGGTGATAACACCTGCCTCACAGAGTATATTCATTTGTTCAGTAAATATCTACAGAGCACCTACTGTTTGTATTGGGGCTATAACAGTGAACAGAACAAACATCCCTTCCTTATTGGAACTCTTGGTCTCATAAGGAGGATAGACAAAAATCAAATAAATGTGTAAGATAATGTCGAGGAGGAAGAAAAAGAAGACAGGGTCATAGACAGAAAGAGAGAAGGGCCAGAGCTCCTTGGTGAGTATAGTCACAGAAGGCTTCCTGAAGGAGGTGGCATTTGAACAGAGATCTGACTGAAGTGAAGGAGTGAGCCTTGCAAGTCTGAGGGGAGAGCTTTCCAGGCAGAGGGAACAGCAAATACCAAAGCCCAGAGGTGAGAATATGCTTGGTGTGTTTGAGAAGCAGCAAGGAAGCAAGCTGGCAGGGAATGCATGAGTGAGAGGGGAGAGGAAATGAGGACGGGAAGATAGGGAGAGAGCAGACTGCAAGGAATCTGGGTTTTATCCCAAGTGTAGCAGGGAGAAAACTTGAAGTTAATCACTGAGGAAGCCCTCCTACGTTGTGTGTCCTTGCATATGAGAAAAGTGGGCAGGAACACACTAAAGCCACCCTCCTGTCCATGACCCTGTCTGTGTCCCTTTGGTGGAAAGTGTCCTTCCTCTTCCCGTGGGCTGATGCTGGAAGTGGCGGCCAGGTTGTAGTTCCCATAAAATAACACCGGGTGGCGACTCTGGGTCATGTTTCTAAATGGTAGGTTATTGATTCCAGAGCGGTGGTTCCCAAACTTGTACATCATCAGAATCACCTGGAGGGCTTGTTGAAACTCAGATTGCTGGGTCCCACTCTCAGAGTGTTTGATCTGTAGGTTTGGGGTGGGTCCCAAGAGTCTGTGTTTCTGACAAGTTCCAGGTGGTGCTGATGCTGCCGGTTCAGGGACCTCACTGTCAAAGCCCCTGGTTGGAGGCCTGAGGTGGTAACTAGGAGTGCTTCCTTGTTTGAGGTGTGGTTGGAATTCCCTGGCAGTCCAGTTGTTAGGACTCCGCGCTTTAACCGTGAGGGTGCAGGTTCAATCCCTGATTGGGGAACTAAGATCCTACAAGCCATGGGGCACGGCAAAAAAAAAAAAAAAAAGAGGTGGGGTATCAGAGGTGTCTGACCAAAACACTCCAGTGCCTTCTCATCATATTTAGAATTAAATCTAGGTCTCTAACCAGGTCCCTCTCCACCCCCACCATGATTCAGGTCCTGGTTTCTTTCCTCACCTCATCTCCTGCCTCTCTCTCTCCCTTCCTTCCTTCCTCTTTCTTTTTCTCTCTTTCTTTCTTTCTTTCTTTCTTTCTTTCTTTCTTTCTTTCTTTCTTTCTTTCTTTCTTTCTTTCTTTCTTTCTTTCTTTCTCTCTCTCTCTCTCTCTCTCTCTCTCTCTCTCTCTCTCTCTCCCTCCCTCCCTCCCTCCCTCTCTCTCTTTCTCTCTTTCTTTCTTTCCTGTTTATTCTTCATATTATAAAACTGCTTTCAGGGCCACATTACAGTAACATGCACTTGGAGAAGAGAAAGAAGCCATCACTTGGTACAGACAGAATAGGAGCTTTCAGACAACCAGGAGAGCAATGGAGAGCTGTCCCCTTTCGAGGTGGTAACAGAAAGTAGAAATGCTGTTTCAAAGGTCAGCACTGCAAATACAAAGCACAAAATTTGTCTGTCATCTCCTACTGCTTCTTAAACAGTGGCCACACTGTTTCGCTCAGTTCCTTGAAGCTAGTCCCTGCATCAGGGCCTTTGCACGTGCTGTACCTCCCACCTGGGATGCCTTTCCCACAGCCTGTTCTTTAGTTGGCATCCTTTCATTCCTCATGCCTCAATTTGAATGTCACCATTCAGAGAGCTTTTCTTCTGCTGGCGAGGAAGCTGTTGGCCCTGCTCCTGTTCATCCCTGTTCTTTTCCTTTTGAGTGCTTGTGGTGATTTGTAATTGTTTAGCCCAGTGGTCCCCAACCTTTTTGGCACCAGGGACCGGTTTGGTGGAAGTCAATTTTTCCACAGACGGGGTGGGGAGGGATGGTTCAGGCGGTAATGCGAGCAATGGGGAGTGATGGGGAGCCGCAGATGAAGCTTCGCTGACCTCCTGCTGTGTGGCCCCGTTCCTAACAGGCCGCAGACCAGTACTGGTCTGCGGCCCGGGGGTTGGGGACCCCTGGTTTAGCCTCTATCTTGGTTAATTTTCTCCTGTCTATCTTCTAGGCCCTTGAAGGAAGGGACTGGATCTCTCTTGCTTTCTGTTTCATCCTAAGTACCCAGGACAGTAGGCCCCCAGGGAATAGTTGTTGAATAAATAAAACCAAAGACTTTTCCAGACTCTACCAGAGAGCCAGTGGGTGAGTGGGGACTCCATGTAAAGGATACTTATGGATTGTGTGTTGTTTAGCATCGCCTCACCCTAGTCCCAACCCTGACATTCAGAGTGTTCTGGAAGGAAATCAAGATGAGTAAGATGATGTTTGTAAATAGTTTACAGTCTTATGAGTGTTCCTAGCTCACTGTCTACCTCATTTGGTTAGCATAGGGGCTGCTGGGAGGGACTCCCTCAGAGTTCTGGGTCTGGTGGGCAGAGACACTGCACAAATAATAAATTTATAAATCCTTTCTACCTCTATTACTGCATTGCATCCTCAGGTTAAAAAAAAGTATCCCAAACTTGGCAATAATGCAAAAAGAGAACTGCATGTCCTTTCAGAAATATGCTGGAGCATTGTCCAACAGGCCCACCCAAGGGTTATCTAACTCTCTAGGGAAATAGATCTTTATTTGACTTGTCATTTACTTACTTGTTAGGGCCCAAACGCAGGGAAGTTATGTAATCACTTGTAGATTTATCTTGCAAATGATTTCTGTCCAGTAGAAAAGATCACCCCGAAGGTTACCGTTCTTTTGCCAGTTTCACTCTGCAGTCATATTTCAGCATTTTGTCTTTCATTGATTATAAACATTTCAGACTCTCTTATCCTCTTTGACCCAGCTTCTCTGTCCTGCTGATCAGTTAAATGCTAATGAATTACATATAATTTTGGCACATGCTTACTTTTTATTTCTATGAGAGCTATGTTTTAACTTTTAAAAAATTAAGCTTTTGGGACCAGCACCATCTTTATAAGAGGCACTGATCATCCCTGTTTTCCAGATGGGTCTAGTGAGGCTGAGAGAGGTAGAGTATTTGTCTCCACGAGCAAAAGTGGTGAAGCTGGGACTTGACCTTAGGTCAGCCTGACCTCAGAGCGCCCGGTCCTTCAGCGATGCCACACTCATGTGCCCAGTGCTGTTCTGGGCACTTTATAAACTCTTCAAATTTAATTCTCACAACTCAGCAAATGACATGTTACTATCTCCATTTAAGAGATGAGGAAACTGAGGACTAGGGTTGGGAAAGAAGTCACCCAATGTCACTGAACTCTTTGAAGGCCAACATCAAGCCTTTGGAGTCAGACAGACCTGAGTTTCAACTCTGGCTCATGCCCTCTCTAGACGTGTGACCTCAGGCAAGTTGCTCACCTAACTTCTCTGAGCCACAGTGCAAGATGGGAAGAAGAGCCCCTTCCATGTGGTGGCTGTTGGTAATGTTTGCAAACAAATCTAGGCCCAGGGCCCCCAGGCTCTCAGTGACACCAGCTTCTCTTGTTCTGGAATCAGGAGGGAAAGAGCAGTTGATCTGGTGTTGGCCGTTCCCAGGCTGACTGGCATCAGAAAGATCCTGGAAGGACAGGCCAGTGCCTGGGGAAAACTGGAGGGAGGAGTTGCTGAGCAGGAGTGTTGGGGGAGCTCAAAGGAGTCCTCAGGGAGCTCAGGTGGGCACAGGTGTGGACCACTGGGCAGGGACTCCAGTCAGTCGGCTGGGGACAGCAATGGAGCCTGGGCTTTGGAGTCAAGCAGCCTGAAGCTCTCTGGGCTCTAGCTTCCAGATCTGTAAAATGGAATAATAATGACTCTTCCCTGTTTTGGATTATTGTGAGGCCTCTGGGGACAGTGGGCTTAGCTGGAGGGGTGCTATTCTAGAATGTTCCCTAGAACCTTAACCCTGTATAAAGGAGACAGACCCTTTACTGTGGCCTTTCTGAAACCTGAGGAGGTTATTGATCATGTACTGATAAGGATAATGACAGTAGAGAACATCTGAGATAGATTAGGGGCCACTGGGAGGTTCTTCCTCAGAATTTTGGGTCCGTTGGGTCAGAAACATGGCACAAATACACAGCCAAGGGTCGTTTAGGGCTTTGCAGTTTACAAAGCCCTTCCACGCTGTGGCATTACACCCTTGTGTTAAGACAAACTCTCTGTGTCAAGCACTCCAAGTGCTAGACATGCTTTATTTTACTCTTCCCGAACACTTGAAGTAGGTGGTGTCTTGACCCCCACTTTTCAGCTGAGGAAACTGAGGCACAGAGAGGTTAAATGACTTGCCTAAAACTACACAGCTAACAAGTGACACACTGGGGACTGGAGCACAGACAGCCTAGTTCCTGAGCTGGCCTTTGAGTGGAGAGACCACACAGCAAGTTGGAGGCTCAGAGGCCTTTGGAGGGACCTGAGGCTCCTCTGGCCACTCCTGCCTGGCCTTGTTCCCTGCTATGCCCCCTGGAAGTGGCTGGAGGTGTGAGGAGGGAGGCTGGGTGGGGCGCTGAGCCTGAGGGGGAGGCTTTAGGGCCCAGGCCAGGGAGGCAGGGAAGGAAAGGATGGAGGGAGGGCCTCTGTCCCTCCAGAGCAGCTGAGGGGAAGATAAAGGCCTGAGGAGACGTAGCTAGGGCCCAGATGAGGAGGAAAGGAAGAGGCTGGGAGGCGGAAGGTACAGCTGCAAGGGAGGAAGCAGAGTCTGGAGTCTCAGGGGAGAGAGCTGGGGGTGGGCTGGGGATAGGCCAGGCCCTTGACCCGGGGTTCTGGACCCCTGTCACTCCAAGTCTGGAGTCCCACAAGCGGCAGGACCCAGGACTGGGCAGAGGCGTTCCCTCAACAGATGCCCCTTCACTCTTGTGCTAGGCTATGCTGGGGCTGCTGAGGTGAGCTCAGGGTCCCTGCCCTTGGTGGCTCACACACTCTGAGCTCAGCTGAGTGACCAGATGGGCACTGTCTAGGGCATTCATTCATTCATTCCACAAATATCTATGGAGGGCTCACCATGTGCCAGGCTGGGCTCCTAGCAAGAAACTAAGTCCCTCTGAAGAGACACTGAGGTCCTCTTCAAGGAACCTCCAATCTCATAGGGAGATGAACTAAACACAGAAAACAAATCTATGTACAGTATCACGTCAGGCTGTAAAGCCTGTGAGGGGAGCAGAGCTGTTTTATGAGGGTAGTCAGGGAGAGCCTCTCTGAGGAAGTGACATTTGAACAAAGACCTGAAGGAGGTGAGGCAGCAGCTATGTGAATCTGGGGGAAGAGTAGTCCAGGCAGAGGGAATAGCCAGTGCAAAGCCCTGGGGCAGGAGCATGCCTGGCATGGCGGGGGATGGTGAAAGACAAGGAGGCCAGCGTGGCTAGAGGCAGGTGAATAAGGGGGTGATAGAAGATGAGGGCAGACAGGGGTGGCATCAGGGGCAGGTCATGTAGGGCCTCGAAGTCTCCTGTAGGTACTTTAGCTGTTTCTCATGTGACATGGGGAGATTCTGGAGAGTTTTGAGCAGAGGAGTGCATGACCTGACTTGGGTTTTAACAGGATTCCCCCATCCCTCTGGCTGCCACTGGAGAAAAGATGGGGAGGTGGGGCAGCAAGGGCTGAAGCAGGGAGCCCAGGAGGAGGCTGGTGCAGCTGGCTGTTCAGCAAGGATGGCAGCCTGGCAACAATCGGGGCTTTAACTTTCAATGGAACTAAAGACGCATTGTAATAGGGGTCAGGTACTATTCTAGGTGCTTGATATTTACTGCTCTTTTAATCCGTTGTAATTTACTGCTCTTTTAATCCGCTCTTTAATCAGTTGTAAGTTGTCTACAACTTTTAGACAGGTAGGTTTTTTCTTACTGTGTATGTCCATTTATATCTGCACAGATTATCTCTTTTTTCCCTTTTTTATCGAGGTGAAATTCACATAACATAAAATTAATCATTTAAAGTGTACAATTCAGTGGCATTTAGTACATTCACAATGTTGCACAAGCACCTCTATCTGGTTCCAAAGCATTTTCATCACCAAAAGAAAACTCTGTGACCATTAAGGAGAAATGATATTTTGATCCTCATTTTACACATGAACACACAGAGGCCTGGCAGGTAGAGGCACTTGCCCCAGGTCACCAGCCAGGAAATGGAACAAGCTGGCTGCAGGTGTGGGAGAAACATGTCGACAAGCTCCCTCGGATGGACTCGAGCCCCTTCGGTCCCCTTCAGTCACCCCTAGGTGACAGCATCAAACTGCCTTCTAAGGAGCGTGCGCCTCTGCCCCTCCTAGGCTTTTGTGGAAGGGGTGGGGAACATTTGAGGCCAGAAAAGAGGGAACCACTGAATAGTGGCCTGAGCACCCTCTCCCACATGGCGTAGGGTAGGGAATGCCGGCTCTGGAGCCAGGCTGAGTTCAAGTCCTGCTTCCCCCGCCCACCAGCTGTGTGATGTTGAGCAAGACCCCTCTCCCTCCACCTTTTTCCTTTTCTGTAAAGTGGGGACAATAAGAGCACTCACTTGATTGGGTATTGGGGGAAGTGAGTTACCCAGGACTAGAGCTCAGTCCTGCCCATAGTATGTGCTCAGTAAACAGCAGCCCACCTTCCCTTCTCAGCACCCTGCATTCCTAGAAATAAGTTGAGCAAATCCCTAAATGAACCTCAGTGTTGGACCTTGTGAGCCATCTGGGAGGAGGCACCCTCTATTACCAGAAAGAACGCAGTCCATCTTGTAAGCAATCATTAATTCTCAAGGTTGAGAGAATGGTGCAGACTTTTTGTATCAACTGTATCAGGATATAATTAATATAAAATCAAGGGTACCCGTGTTATCCATTTAAAATGTATCTTTCCATGACTTTTGACAATGTGCACCCTGTGTAACCACCACCGAATCAGGATGCAGAACATTTCTATCACCCTAAAACTCCTCTGTGCCCCTCACCTGTCACTCCCACCTCCTGGCCCCAGGCCACCACTAATCTGATTTGTCACTGTTGTTTGGTTTTGTTTTTTCTAGAATTTCGTAGAAGTGAAATCAGACAGCATGTACTCTTTTGTGCCTGGCTTCTTTCCTCATTTTATGTCTCTGAGATTCTTCCATGTTGTTGCATGTATCAGCAGTCTGTTTCTTTTTATTGCTGAGTAGTATTCCACCAAATATTACTTAAACATTTCCAGCGGGTCGTTTTTCATTCTGTGCAGAGTCTGCCCCCAGTGCATGTCCAGAAATCCTCTGCTTTCCCTTCCTGATCCTTGGGTGAAACTCCATCCCACTGAAGGAGAACTCACCTCTGCGTAGGTCCTGGGAGGGTTGGAGAAGCCCTCAGTCTTGGGGCAAACAAACTTCACTCTTGCCATCATTGATTACTCTTTTAGTAAAACTCTGCCATCTTCTCTCCTCTGTGAACTCACTGCCAGGTGATGTCACCCCGCCCTGTGACTTTAGTCCACTCATGCCCTGATGACTCTTAAATGTAGATCTAAGATGTAGGGAATTCCCTGGCGGTCCAGTGGTTAGGACTACACGCTTTCACTGCCGAGGGCACAGGTTCAATCCCTGGTCAGGGAACTAAGATCCCGCAAGCCACACAGCATGGCCAAAAAAAAAAAAAAAATTCTAAGATGTAGATCCAGGCTCTCCCCTGAGCTCTAGACACTGATATTTGGCTGCCCATCAATGTGCCCACACCTGTTCCTCCTGCAATTCTCTTGGACTCAGTAAAGGGCCGCCCTTCAAGCCACTGCTCAGGCCCAATACCAAGGAGGGACCTCCTCGCCTCCTCTCATCTCACCCCGGCTTCTTGTCCATCAACTGGTGCTGTTGGTCCCACCTCTAACATACCTCTGGAATCCCATCCCATCTCCCCAACCCCACCGTCACTTTCATCTGTCAGCTGGACTTTGATGTCAGGAACCCCATGCAGCTGCGTAGACAACATCAGTTTCACACTTGAGAGCTGATGGCCAGGGGCGGATGTGGGCTTGTGAGGACACAGCTGGGGACCCCAAGGTCTAGATGTGAGTCCTGCTTATGTCGCTATCCATTGTATGATCTTCAGTAAGCTGCATCCCCTCCTCGTCTCAGTTTTCTCCTCCCTGAAGTGGGTATGAATGTGTCTGCCTCAGTGGGCAGTGGAGAAGGTCCAGTGAGATAACTTTGTCCGTGGTGAGGGGAGGGGAGGCCTCCAGCAGGAGGCAAGGATTTTATTCCACAGGTATTTATTGCACACCTACTTTGTGCCAGGCACTGTGCTTGGTTCTGGGGATGTGATGGCAGACAAGAATGTCACTGTCTTTGCTCTCGGAGCTTTACTGGTGGTAGGAGAATGGGGAGACAGAGGAGGGCACCCCTGGCAGGGAGCATGGCATAAGCAAGGGTGTGGAGGTAGGATGGATGGCAGTGCAGGGGTGGGGAATGGGAGACACAATCTCCTGCCCTAAGCCGTGGGAGAACCCGTGAGAACCTCAGACATCAAATTCAGTTCAGGGCCCCCACGCAGCAACACTGGAGCCCCCTTTGTAGAGGCCAAGGAAGGAGCCCTCACTGCCAGGCTGTGGGGAGCCACCTTCTTGCTCCTGTCGCACAGTGCCCCCTTGACTGGGAGCCCCAGGCTAGGGCCTTCCCCAGCAGGGACACCCCTCCCCAAGAAGCCATGACCTGGCAGAGTCTCTGGGATGCTCGTGATGACATTTCCCACCTGGGCCCCCAATCAACTCCTGGTTGGCCACTGTGGGAATCTCACCTTGTTGAGTCCCCAGGGCCCAGTTCTCTGCCTCTGAGGCTAGAGGTGAGACCATGTCCTGGCTTAGGAGTTAGCAAAAGACCCGTGTGTGTGTGTGTGTGTGTGTGTGTGTGTGTGTGTGTATGTATGTGTATGGGTGAGTACATGTGAGAGAAACAGGCGGAGACAGAGAATGAGTCTGAGTGTGAGAGAGAGATTAAGGTGAGTGTGTGTATGTGTGAGAGAATAAATTGTGTGTGTGTGAGTGTGTAGAGCATGAAAGATCACCCCTGCCCAGGCCAGGCAGCTGGACTAATGGTCCATTTCCCCCTGGTCCGGAGGCCTCCTCCAGGCCCCCAGCTGCCCTGATGGGCCAGGTCAGCCCCCCCACGGGAGCCCCCAGCGGCTCCCCACTCGGCTTTCCTTGTATTGTGCGCAGCCTGGTTCCTCGAGGAAATGGGGCGGCTGCTGGGTGCGGGAGCGGCCGCCAGCAGCCCCACCCCCTTCCCCCCATTGTCACTCCTGGCTTTGGCCCCTAGCCCCTGCTGCCGACACTAAAAATAGTCTTGTTCACAGGGAGACGGCCGCACCCCTGAGCGGGCTTCCAGGCTGGGCGTGAGGTTGGGGTTGCCAGGACAGAGCTGTCCCTGGGGGGTGATGTGCCCCCATCGAGTGACCTGGGTCAAAGCACAGTAGGGCTGTGTGACCTCAGGTCACCTTCTTCCCCTCTCTGAGCCTCAGTTTTCTCATCCGTCAAATGGGGCTAAGGACCCCTACCTGCTGGGGTTGCTCTTGAGAGTGAACAGAAGTGTGGCTGGGTCCCGAGGGCTCTGTTCTTGTCCGGTCGGGGGTTGGTGCTACCTGAGTATCTGGAGAGCCTGAGGCGAGAGGGCATAACATGCCTTTAACCTTGTTCCATTTTCAGTGGCTGGCAAGGGCCTCCAATTTCCCCCCAAACAGAGGGGCTGAGGTGCTGAAGAGCCCTCCTGGGAGTCTAGAGGCATCTGCAGGTGTGCCGTGTGAGACCTGGCAGGTGCCTTCTGTCTGAACCTCTGAGATCTGTGTGAGCTTACACTGTGAATTTTGTGGCCGGGCTGGGACTTGAACCCATGTCTCCAGCTTCTGAGGGTTGTGTTTTTTCCGCTTTGAGGGGCTGCCTCCATGCTGATGACTCTACAGACTTCCTGGCTGCATCACCTTGTTTTTAGTCCACAAACATGATTCATCGCGAAGGAAGATGTTGGGCAGTGGGTGTTGAGCCCTGAGCTGGGGGCTGGGCAGCTCCCCTGGAGCCCGCGTGGGTGGACAGCTGCCCTCACTGTCCTGTGGCCACTGAGATGGGCCTGCAAAGGAGGGGTTCTCTGTGTGTCTGTCTGTGTACTGGGCTCTTTCTTTCTTCCTTTATTCTTTGTTCTTTTTTTTTTCAGCCATGATATATTTCAGACATGGATTCTGTTATATACTTTCAGGATCTGGAACTCTTAGAATTACTCTTGTCACAGTTGCAATTTTATGTGTTTCTGTGATTATCTGTGTCTCCCACTAAGCCTGGACCTTAGGGCAGAGGCTGAGACTTTATTATTAATTCATGTATCCCTGGAGACAAATACAGAGTGAATGTTCTCCTGTGCAGACGCTGATTCTGTGCAGGTTTGTCTCCATCCACTTGTATTTGGGGATTCGTGAGGACGCCTTGTCACCTGGTTTTGATGTAAATCTTGTCCATGGGGTTTTGGTTTGCCAACTAGTTGCTTTGCCTGTTTTGATGTGGAGATTTGGGAAGATTCAAAAATTGTGTTTCCACCACAGTCACAGCCATCTTCCCAGAATCCTGACTCTTTCTGAATATTTATGCATATGGAAAAAAAATCAGTACTCAAGGTGTTGAGTGATGGGTCTCCCTGAGACCCTGGAGATGACCACTGTTCCCAGTTTGGGGCTCCTTGCACATCAAGCAAATGTAGGTACTCAGCCTGGTTCTTACACAGACACCGGTGTATCCTGCTTTTTGCATTGCACTTAGCACTGTGTTTTGACATCGTTCCAAGTCAGTATACAGAGTACTTCCCCGTTTAAAACTAAAAATGGCTGCATATAAAGCAGGGACTTTTTGTACCATGGACCCCTTTGGCATCTGGTGATAGGATGGACCCCTTATCATAATCATGTTTTTTTAAGCACATAAAATAAAGTGCATAGGATACAAAGGAAGCCAATCATACTGAGATGCCATTACCGCAATAGCAACAAGGGTTTGTGATGCAGTAATAGACAAGCTTCTTTATTAACACATTAAATAAAAGGTGTGCAGGCAGGTATGGGGTCTCAGTGAGCTTAAACAATACATGGAGGGGTCTGCAAGTGCTGTGATGTCAGACTTAAGTGTCTCCAACTTCTACTGTGACAAGGTCACTGCTGACCCTGCCAGGGCTTGTGGTCCACATTTGTACTTGAAGGAAATGCTGCGTTTCAGTTAGGGGTTAGTGAATATGAAGTTGTTATTTCGTTCCTATCCAAGTTCACAGAGCCCCTGAATTCTGAACCCCAGGTCCAGAACCCCTGCTAAAAATTGTGGCTGCCCTCACTTTATTCAACCAGTGTCTTATTGAAAAGTCACCGTCTCAGCATTTCTCCAAGTCCCGTTGTTGCACAGATGGGGAAACCGAGGCCCAGGCTGGCTAGTGGACTGGGGTGGCAGAGCCCCGGGTCCTGACTCTGGGCCCAGGCGCTTGCCCAGCTCCTCCCCCACCAG
Organism: Eubalaena glacialis; assembly: GCF_028564815.1. NCBI lineage: Eukaryota > Metazoa > Chordata > Mammalia > Artiodactyla > Balaenidae > Eubalaena > Eubalaena glacialis. The sequence continues at coordinate 28,570,163 of NC_083728.1, forward strand.
GCTGGTGGCAGGGAATCCACCAGGAGCAGGTTGGCAGCTGGTGTCCTGTCCTGAGAGTGACCTGGCCCCGCCTGCGCCCTGCACCCGCCCTGGCCGGCACAGCTGTGGATGTGACAGGAGGCTTGGCTCCCATTCACCCAGGCACATTCCTGGCCCAGCCACTATTTTTTTTTTTTTTTTTTGGTGACTCTTTCTCCCACACCCCCAACCCTCACCCCCCTTTTCCTCAAAAATGCTCTGTCTCTCCCCAGAGGGTCCCTTTGGGCGGTGGCTCCTGGAGGGAAATGCGGCCTGGATTTCCTGGAACATGCGGAGCTGGAGTCCCAGTGCTGGGAGGAGGGAAGCTGCTGGCAGCAGAGCAACACCCGCCCCCAAACATAACTGGGTTCTCTGGAGAAAGGGGGTGAGCTGGAGCCTCAGGATTCCCATTTCATTGGGCCCTCCTAGAAGAGGCGCCTCCTGCTGCAGTGATGGGCTGCTGTGAGATGCACCCCCCCCGCCGCCCCCCCCCCCAGGAATCGTGGCTCTGTGACCTTTGGGGCTCTGTGACCTTGGACAAGCCACACATTCCTGCTGAGCTCTGGTATCCTCGCTCCTTAGTGTGGAGCCTGTGATCAGGACCTGCCAAGGCCTGTGGATGGTCCAGTGAGGGGATGGCTGTGCACCAGCCCTTCCCAAACCCAAAAGCCCAGGACCAGCAAGCTAGGTGTTTGGGGGATGTCGGGGATGCAGGTTTGGGGGATACACTGGGGCAGGGGTGGGACTGGAGACCCTCTGTCCTCCTTCATTTATTCATGTGACAAATACTTGTTGAGCACTTACCATTGTGGGGCTCAGCAGTGAACATAGGAGACCGAGGCTCAGACAATCAACAGACATATAGTCATACAGTCAGGAAGAGATGAGTACTGTGGGGAAAAGTAAAGCAGGGAGCAAGGGTTGGGGGAGGGCCTCTGCCGGGGGACAGGAGGGCCGAGGCATGAATGAAGGAGGCCCGGCTGCAGAGGGAGCAGGGTGTGCAGAAGGCTCTGAGGTGGGAGCAGGTGAGGGAGGGAGGCGGAGGCCTGTGCAGGGTGACGAGATGGACAGAGAGAGGCTGGGGGCTTGTAGCCCAACAAGGGCTTTGGCTCCATCCCTGGGAAGCCAACAAGGGCTCTGACACGTGCAGTGACATGTCTATAAACTAACCCACAGGGGTTAGGGGGCGTGGGGTGGGGCTGCAGGAGATGCTTTGAGACCAGGCACGGCTTCTTCCCAGCTCTGCGAGTCTCAAGCCTCAGTTTCCTCCTCAGTAAAGGGGGGCTCATAGCACTCAGATGGCTAAGAAGAAGGACCACGAAGGACGTAGCTACAACTTTCCATGGTGGGAAATGCTCTTTCTGTGAGTCTGAAGCCAATCGCTTGGGCCGAGCTGAAGGCTGGCTTTGATGAGTGTAGGTGTGGCTTTGAATGAGACTGCTCAGCTTCTGGAGGTGCGTGGGGTCATGACCTGGGATGAGGATACCCCTGAGTTGTCTGCAGCCCCTCTCCCTTTCTGGGTACAGAGCTGGATTTAGGGGCGCGAGGGTCAAGGAGCTGCCTTGAGATGTGTAGGCAGAGGAGGCTAGGGGTCCTCCTGGGTGTCTCCGCAGTCTCAGGACGCTCTTCCAACTCTTCCCCCTCCCTAGAGGGGGCTGGACCCATTGGTGTGCTCAGTCAGCCTCCCTCTCTCCTCTGTCCTCAGCCTCAGTTTCCTCATCTGTGAGGGGAGCACAGCAAATCCCAGCCCTGGTGGTGATGGGGAGGGTTGGAAAGCAGTGGTTTGTCGTGCCTGATGTGCTTGGACAGGACCCCCTGTCGAGGAGGAGGGAACCCACCTACCTGGGCACAGTGCTAAGTGCTACCATGCATTAGCTGAAAGCCAGTGAGACCGTTTCACTCTACTGCAATCTTCAGTGACCTCCTTTTGCTCTCCAGATGAAGAACAAACTCCTGTCACAGGTGCCCAGGCCTCCTGGCTCTTCCTCATTAATGCCAACTTTGTTCCAGCATCCAGGCCTTTGCATTGATTCCTATACCCTTCCCCCCTTGGCCTAGTAAACTTTCACGTCCTGTTCAGCTGAGTTTAACTGCCTCTTCCTAGAGGAAGCCCACCCTGACCTGCAAACTAGGTTGGGTCTCATGTTCAATGGTCCTAATGGTGCCGCCTCTTCTCCTGGTAACACCCATCACTGTTGTAATTTCATGGTGTGACTGTTACTTGGTTATTGACTGTCTCCATATTAAGACTGTAATCCATGAGGGCAGGGACGCTGTCTCATTCAGAACTGTAGCCCCAGCATCCAACACAGTGCCTGCACATAGCAGATGCCCAATAAATGCCTGTGGGGTGATGGAGGAATCCTCTTGACAACCAGGGGAAGGAGGTGGTATTATTCCCTTTTTACAGGTAAGGAGCCAACGACACAGAGAGGTTAAGTAACACGCCCCAAGGTCACAGCACCAGAACAAAGCCAGAATCAGACGGTGTCTGTCTGGGGATGTCTCCCGGCCAGCAGGGCTCAGAATGTGGGCAGATGGGGTTCTGCAGGGAGGAACTAGGACCATCTGGATAGGGAAGGGGTGTGGGGGTGAGCCCCACCCATCCGTGTTTTCTCCTCACTATGGTGGTTCGTGGCTGTTTTCCTCAAGGGCGACTCAGGTGACCTTCAGGTTGGTCCCAGGGGCCGGCTGGGTGGAGGGCCCGGTCTGGCCCAGGCTGCTTTTCTTGCCGTTTGCCTGCTCCTGGCTTCACGCACAGATTACAACTTCCCCTCCACGGCTGTCTTACGCAGGCCACCTCCGGCTCGCCATTGTCTCATTGTTTGCCGAGGGAAGCTCCAGGAGGAAATTAACCTGCTGCTCACCCCAAGCAGGGAGTTTCACCCCCAGTCCCCACTGGGAATGCCTGGGGCCTGGGCAGGAGGGGGTGGGGGCAGGTAGTAGACAATACAACAGGCAGCCTTGAAAGGAGTGAGCGTCCAGGCAGAGAAAAATGCAAGCGGAGGCTCCATTCCCTGGCAGATTTATTAGGCCCTATCACGGGCCAGACTATGTGTCAGGGAACTGGAGATACAGATGCGAGACAAAGATCTTCTTAAGGACCCTGTAGCTAATGAGAGGCCCTGTGCAGGGGCCTCAGGGTCAAATGCCTCTGAGGGCTGGGCAGCTAACAGGAATCTGAAGGCATGTGGGCAATGGGGAGTGGTGGGGCATATAGCAAAATGAAGACTGCAGGCATCTCCTAACGGGCTTTAGATTCTGATTTCATTTTAACAAGGTGCTAAAGAAACAAAATGGATTCCCCCAGACTGGTGTAGCCTGCAGACTCCCAGTCTAGACCTTTAGAAGGGAATTCTTGTGTTGGGGTGAAATTGGGGTATTAGTTGTTATTGGTGTCCCACACCTCGTCCCCTCAGCCCACCACTGATTTTAGCTGGAGCTGTGGTGGGCACTTCCCAGCATACTGACGTTATCCCATTTCAAGCACCTCTCAGTCATTTGGCTTCTCTGAAGCCTTGGGAACTCTCAGCCAGGACTTGGGAGGAATTGACCCGCCCAGGGGCAACCCTCCATCACGGGGTGGGGGCTGGGGGGGATGGGAGTTGGTAGATAATTGTCTCAGCCTCTTATCCACTGGAGGTGATTCCCCTTGGCTGCTCAGAAGGTTAGCGGTGAGATAGGGCACCTGTCACCCGTGTTGGAAACTGCATCAGTCACTCCCTTTTTTTTTTTTATTTAATACATTATTTACTTTTGGCTGCGTTGGGTCTTCATTGCTGGGCGCGGGCTTTCTCTAGTTGCAGCGAGTGGGGGCTACTCTTCGTTGCGGTGTGCGGGCTTCTCATTGCAGTGGCTTCTCTTTGTTGTGGAGCACAGGCTCTAGGCGCACGGGCTTCAGTAGTTGTGACGCACGGGCTTAGTTGCTCCACGGCAACTAACATGTGGGATTTTCCCAGACCAGGGCTCGAACCTGTGTCCCCTGCACTGGCAGATGGAGTCTTAACCACTGCGCCAACAGGGAAGTCCCACTCCCTTTTTTTATTGCTTTTCCTCCCTTCCTTGTTTCACTCTCTCAGATCCCCTTGCTTCCTGGGCTACTTGGCACCCAAATCCTTGTCTCAGGTTCTGCTTTCGGGGGAATCCAAACTAAGACAATCTCTAACTTTCTTTCTGAATACATAATATAAGGTTATGATTCTAACCTTAAGTGATTCTAAGATTGAGTGACTTTAACTCTGTGATTACAAGTTTTCATAAGTTGACCCATCTGTGATTCCAGAATGGCATCATTCTAATGTGGCCAAAACACACCTCTCAGCCATGTACTCAGACATGCAAAAAACGTTAACACTCTATTTTCTGTAAGGATTTTGCTTCTCCTGAGCTCCTATTTTTCCTGATGTCAAAAAATGCAAACTTCAATCAAATCTAGACAAAAAAATAGTCATTTCAGATTTGAATGAAATTGAGTGAGTCAAGATTTCCCCTTCCTCCCTTTTTTCCTGGGTTGATTTAAGTCCTGGATGGGTGGGAACATTTTGATATTGGTTGGGGTTCAAGGAGAAGGTCTGTGACTGGTATTTCTCAAGATGTAGCAGCCCACATGGCCCTCCAGCATGCCTCCCCCACTGCCACTGGGAAAAACCCCACCCATGTTAATACTTTGACTTCTAGGGTCAAAGAAACATAGTTCTTCCTGGGCCACTAAGTATAAATACAGTTACAGCCACTCCATTCTTAGTCACCTGGGAAACGATTTGAACATTTTTTGCACCTCACAGGGCCCTGGTACGCAAATTCATCATTCAATCTAATACATTTGCTGAGCATCTACTGTGCGTTGGGCATTGTGCCAGATGCTGAAGATACACAGATGAAAAGACAGACGTGGTGTCATTCACAAACCAAATAAAGTGTATATATTTATAACTTACATATCGTGGTGTCTGTTAGGAAGGAAACAAATAGGATGGGCAGAGAACGCCTCTTTGAGGAGTTATCCTTTAAGCCAAGACTAAGAGTCTAAGGTCAGGAGAAGCCACCAAAAGACCTATCAGGAAAAGGAGATGTCTGAGTTGTATCTGTAGCTGTAAACATTTTGTAATGTTGAAGGCATCTCCTGTATTTTACACCTTACCTTTCCCCTGTTTGTTAGTGGCCTCCATCACCTTAGAGAGGGGATAGTGAGGCAGAAATGGAAGACATTTTTTTCTGAGTCTCAAAGCCCAAGCTTTTGGTTTGGAAAAATGATGGAATTTAGTCAAAGCCATGAGGAATTTGAGGGTATGCAATTTATACCCTCAAGAGAAGAATAGATGAGTCAGAATTGGTTTTCCTCTTTAGGAAATGAGATAAAGATTATCTGGGAGGTGGGGAGAAAGGCAGTGTAGCAGAGATACTTAGTCGTCATGCAATTATCGGATTTCCCCTTCTTCTGTAGCTGCAGATGGCCACATAGCTGAAGACGACATTTCCCAGTGTCCCTCGTGATTAGATGTGGCTGCATGACCAGGTTCTGACAAGGGATATGTGAATCCAATGGTGTGTGCAACTTCTGGGTCATGTATTTAAAGAAAAAAGGGGCATTCTCTCACCACTCCTCTTCTACTCCTGCCAGCTGGAGTTTGACATGGTGGTAGAATCTGGAGAGGCCATCTTGGACCACAAGATGGAAGCCACATGTGAAGGACGTCAGGGCAACAAAGTTGAAGGAGCCAGGGTCTCTGACACCATGGGACTCCATATCAGCTGCACTTCTTACCCTCTACTGGTTAGTGAGAGAGAAATCAACTTCTATCTTTTTTAGGACATAGTTTGGCCTGTGTTACACTAGCTGAACTAGCATCCCAAGTAATACAGAGGGTCGGATATAGGAAGCTAGGGAGTGAGTAGATACTGGTGTATGACCCTGAAGAAAGAACACAGAAACCCCAGGTAATCTTAAGGGATCAGAGAGCAGGACTTACGGTCCCACTCCTGGGTTAAACCTAAGGAAGCCATGAACCTAGATGTCTGAGTAGGTGTGCAGGCCCCCTGGACCAGGAGCCTTTCTGCACGCACAGGGAGGTGGGGGAGTAGGTGACCTGAGAGGAGAAAGTGAAAGAAGACACCCAGAATTGACCAAGATTAAGTTTCTACCACTCAGTGGAATGGAAGCTATTTATTTTGGATGTGGCCTGAGAGTTACACCTGCTGTACTTCTCCTCCCTCCTCCTTTCCCTTCTTCTTCCTCTTCTCCTTCTCCTCCTTCTTCCTCTTCTTCTCCTCCTCCTCCTTATTCCTCTTTTTCTTCTGCTCCTCCTCCTTTTTTTTTAAAATAAATTTATTTATTTTATTTATTTATTTTTGGCTGCGTTGGGTCTTCATTGCTGCTCGCAGGCTTTCTCTAGTTGCGGCGAGCGGGGGCTACTCTTCCTTGCGGTGCGCGGGCTTCTCATTGCGGTGGCTTCTCTTGTTGCAAAGCACGGGCTCTAGGTGCGTGGGTTTCAGTTGTGGCACACGGGCTCAGTAGTTGTGGCTCGTGGGCTCTAGAGCACAGGCTCAGTAGTTGTGGCTCACGGGCTTAGTTGCTCTGCGGCATGTGGGATCTTCCTGGACCAGGGATCGAACCCGTGTCCCACTGCATTGGCAGGCGGATTCTTAACCACTGTTCCACCAGGGAAGTTCCCTCCTCCTCCTTCTTCTTCTTTTTCTTCCCCTTCTCCTTCTCCCCCTCCTCTTTCTTCTTCTTCTTCTTCTTCCCCTTCTCCTTCTCCTTCTTCCTCTTCCTCTTCCTCTTCTTCTTCTTCTCCTCCTCCTCCTCCTCCTTCTCCTCCTTCTCCTCCTCCTTCCAATACATTTTTGGCTGAGCACCAAGGCTCAGGTTCAGGTCCTAGCTCAGCCATCAGCCTGCTGTGTGGCCTTGAGCATGTTGCATCATTTCTCTGACCCGCGGTGTTCTCACTGGGAACATAAAGGGGTTGAACTCCAGGATGTCCAAGGTGGCTCTTTCTTCATTAATGTTCTGTGGATCTTCTCTGTATCTGATACTGAAGTGGGTTCAGGAAAAGTGTAAGAAAGTGTCTCTCTTCCAATTCATGGAAGAATTGGACACAAACACATGGGCATACAGGTATATACACACTTAAACAAATAAATATGGATAACCAAACATCCCAGTAGCCAAGAGGAAATATAGCATCAAAGTTTAAGATGCAGGCTTTGGAACTGAACAGACCAGAGTTTCACCCCCATCTTCATCACTAACTAGCTGGTGACCTTGGGCATGTCACTGTACTTCTCTGAGTCTTGACTTCCTCATATTTAAAGTGAGAGTAATAATAGCTACCTTTAGGGCTCTCATGGACAGAAAATGAGGTAATATATGTAGAGCACCAAGCTCAATGCCGAGCATATGGTAGGCACTCAATAAATGGTTGTATTGATGAAAACTGTGAATCATGGTAGGAACCAGTGAAATGTAGAAAAGGGCAGGGCGAGGAGGTCTCAAGTGTAGAATAGAAGGCTCCCTGAGGGCAGGGTTGAGGGGCTCTTGGAGGAGGCAAAACATGAATGGTGCAGGGATGTGTAAAATTGTTAGCAGAGGGGATGAGGTACTACTAGAGGGAGAAGGAGAAAAGAGACACAGAAGCAAGGTGGAGCCAGTCTTGAGAAAAATCTCTTCCTCCCACTGGACCTTATTTTCCTCCTTGTAAAGTGAGCATAACAATATCTGCCTTGCAGTGTTGTTGCAATGATTACTAGAGATGACATAAGTCAAGCGCCCATGAAGAGGCCTGGCTCATGGAAGCTTATCAAACATCAGTTTCATTCCTCTCCCAGGAAAGAGGGAGTCAAAAACTATCAGGGTTAGAAAGACCCTCAGAAATTATCCATGGTAACACACATGCCTATACATGAACTGTTCACACATCATCAGTCTATCCAGCTATCATTTATCCATTTTTCATACATCCATTCAAACACCACTGATTCATTTATCACCCATCCACCATCCATCTAGCCAAACGTCTATTCATCCTTCACCCACCATCTATTCCTTATCCATCACCATGCATTCACCACCAACACGCTATCCATTTACCTATCATCCATTCTATATCCACCCTTCATCAATCTGTTTATTACCCATACATCCATTCAGCCAGCCACCCAGCCAGCCATCATAATTCCATCTAACCATTTATCTATCATCCATCCATCATTCAACTGTCGACCATTCACCAGCCATTAATAGCCATCCACCATCTTTCATGCATTCATTAGTTCCTCATTCACCCATTCTTTATGCATCTACTTATCTCTCGTCCATCCATCCGTTATTCCATTTGTCATTTATCTTTCCACTGTGTCTCATACATCAAGTATCCACCCAACATGTATTCCTCATTCACTTCTTCGTATCTATCATTCACAAGCCAATCATCAACTCACCAATCTATTCTTCACCTATTTCTCTTCCATCTACCATCCATCCTTCATTCACTCTTTTACTAAATATCTATCATTTATTAGACACATCTATCATTATCTATGCAACTGACATCTATAAAAACACATACAATTAATCTAAACATTTCATCATCCATTTGTATCCATCTATCCAGTTGTCCATCCACTTATGCTTCATTTTCCATGTTACCTGCTAGGTAATCTGCACTAGGGATACAGACTAAATAAACTACAATCTGTCCTCAAGTAGTTCAGAGTCTAGTAGAGAAAGACAGACAAGCCAGGAAGTAGTTAAATATAACTTGATGATGTGATGGCTACTCTTACAGCGGAATGATTGTACCAAGCACCGTTGGAGAGAACACAGAGGAAAGAGCCATAAACTCTGTCTGAGGGAATGAAGGAATGATTCACAAAAGGGGTGGCTATTGAACTGGGTCTTGAAGGATAAGTAGAAGTTCAACTGGTGTTTTTGTGGGGGGGAAAACTGAGTCCTAAAGCAGGGAAATGAGTGGACAACCATACTGAGAGCAACAGGGTAGAGACTTGTAACTAGGCCTGCAGCCTCCTAGACGAGTGTTTCCACTTCCCAAATCTGGGAAGACGTGTAAGTGAAGAAAGCCCACCTCAAAGCAGGGGAGAGGCTGCTGTTTCAGAATGGGGTGGTGAAGGGGATTTCCTTAGACATCGGCTCTCCATTCAGGGGCAGGCGACAGCAGAAGCACCAGGAACTGGCACGGATTTGACAAAGGGAGAAAAGAATGGCCTTGGGAGGGAGTGAGGTGAGGTGAAGTTGGATCAGAAAGGAGACCCCTAGCATCTCCTTGCTGCCTTTACTCAGGTAATTATTAATAATACTGTTACACGGCAATATTGTTACACTGTCGCAGCCATGTTTTATTCAGCACAGACTATGTGTTAAGCTTTCCATGCATTATCTCATTTTGTTCCCCACCTGCAGAAACCCTAAGAAGTAGTTATTACTTTTATTTACATTTTACAGATGAGGAAACTGAGTCTCTGAGAAGGTAAACTAGGAGTTAAATCTAGTTCATGTGGCTACAAATTCCATGTCTTTCCCACTCTGCTTCCTCTCTCTCATGGTCCTTCAGGCATGGTATATTGTTACGCTAGTCACTGAGCATGGGGGATGAGTAGGGAAGGAGGAGGGGCGGTAGGAAGAGGAGAATCATACATGACTTAGACAAAATTACTTATGTACTAAAATGTATGCTCCATCACAGTGGAGATTCTCTCTGTATCCCCAGACTTTTAAACAGTGCCTGGCACATAGTGGACAATAAATATTGGTTCTTGTTTGAATTCTATTGCAAAGCAAATGGATGACCAACTAGAATATAGAGCATATAGGCTCATTTGTTCTAAGTAATCCTAAGTTACACAAATCCTAAGTAATGATAGCATAAAGAAGATAGAATTTTATTTCTCTCAGGTCTGGATGTAAATAATCCAGGACTAGCTCGATGGAGTTGGGGTCCAAGGCTCCTCCTATCTTGTAGCTCTCCCATCCCTAGGGTGTTGCCTGGTCCCTGTGGTCTCAGATGGCTCCCCCATGTCTACACCACAGCCAGCGGGCAGGGCGTGGAGGGGTGGGGAAAGGCACCGTTTGCGTACCATTGGTCAGAATTTAGTCACATGGCTAGAACTAGCTGCAAGGGGGAAGCTGGGAAATAGAGTCTGTTTCGTGTGGCTAAGTGTCCGGCTAAAAGTCAGAGGTTTTACTTCTATACGAGAAGGGGAGAATGAGTATGAGGGGCAACCAGTGGTCTCTGTCACAAATAAGGAGCCTATGTGTGGGCACCAGTGTTCTTCATGGTGTGAAGACTCCATAGGGACATATATGGTCTCTCCCACTAGACTGCGAGCTCCCTGATGGCAGGGGGCTACATTTAATCACCCTGATATCCCTGGCAGCTTCTAGCTCAGACTTAGGAAAAAGGACCTCTCAGACCTTGGATAGAGTTTTGATGATATGATAGAATCAGAACAAGTGGGTTAGAGGGCTTTTGCCTGGTGATGATCAAAATGGAAAGGACTAAAGGTCAGGCTGGGCGTCTGGGAGGCGGCCAGCAACAGTGGAGGGACTCAGGAAGGTGACTTACAAGAGGGCTGGATTGGGTGAAGGGGCAGAGAAGAGCCTGGGAAGGAGGAGGCAGTGTGGGGGGTGGAAGAGACAGCACAGTAATTGCAGCTCTTCCTCAATAAAATGCTCAGCGGCCCACAGAGCATCTTGGCCTCCGCTACCTCATCAGTGAGGAGAGGTGGTGCCTGAAGTTGAACAGGGGACGTGCGGTGTGTCTTGAATGCCACCAGCTCATCCCGTTCCTATCAGAGAACCAGCACTGGTTTCCTCCCTCCCTCCCTCCCCTCCTTCTTTCTTTCTTCCTCCCTCTCTATCCTCCTTCTTTCTTCCTTCTTTCCTCCCTCCCTCCTTCCTTCCTTCCTTCTTTCCTTTCTTTCTCCTTCTGTTTATTTAGTTTATCCCAGAAATTTGAAAGCATTCCATCTTGTACTGGGAGCTTTACAGAGGTGTCCAGGTCTATTCTAAACATTCTCTCTCTCTCTCCATATATATATATATATATGACATATACATGTGTATATATATACATACATGCACCCAAGCATACGTATATATGTGTATGTAATCACCTACTGTGTGTCAGTGCTAGCCACCCTGCTAGTCTCTGGGGAACACAGTGGGAAGCAAGTCAGACAAAGTCCTTGCCCTCATGGAGCTTATGGTCAGGAGAAACAGTTAATATACAAATGAATGCACAAATAACTATAAATATTAAATTATTAAATCAGTGCTATGAGAAGTACAGAATGCTATGAGAACATATTCATTATTCACTCCAGCATTCATTATATGAATATTTAACAAGAGAGATTATATGTGTTAAAAGATAATTTTTGCAATAGAATAAAATCATGCTTCTTGTTCAAATATAAAATGAACATGTATCAAAGTTTTTATTTAAATTATTAATTCATAAGGGAAACAATAGGTGCTAAAAACTAATTCAAAGGAGAATCCAAAGCATATATATGCTAAAATTAATTTGCTAAAGATGCAAAACTATTTTCTTCCAAGAGGGATGGGAAAGGGAGTAGGGGGTGGGGGGACAGTTGTACCTCCAGCAGATAAAACTTATTTGCTTCTCTATGACCAAGAATTATTTGTATCACTACCAGTCTTGTTACAACTTACAGAGATGTACAATAGCTCAAAGATAAGGAAAGGCATCTACCACCATAGAATCAGTTAACCTGAAATGAGGTGAAGGCAAGGCATAGCATTCCATAGGACAGCCTGTTGTGGTTTTTGTTTTGTTTTGTTTTGCTTTTTGCCATTTCAAAGTCTTTTACAATTTTACTTGATATGAGTCAGACCTGTACTAGGTACTGGTAATACAGAGGTAAACCATACAGACATAGTATCTCCCTCAGGGAGAACGTTATAATGTTCCCTTATGTTCTAATAGTGGGGCAGAGGGCTGGGGAACAGATAATTTTTGGAAGCCAAACTGAGTCTTCGCCATTTTTGTCTAATAGATCAGATTATAAAAGCACTTTATACCCTGAGAAAAACCAGGGCTCCTCTGTCTAGTTCTAAATCCCCAAATAATCAAAGCCTTGAGGATTTCCTGTGAATTACTGACTCCCTAACAAAAACAACTTTATTTCTTACTTCTGCAAAACTATGTCCAAAAATATGCGATTACCTTTGCAGGAATAATAATCAGGTGAGAAAATTGTTTTTTCTACCTTGGACAAACTAATCCTTGGTAATTTTTTTCCCTTGAAATATCTGTTGTATCTTTTATTTGGTGATTTATCATTCTAAAACCTGGACCCTCTTGTAAAACTTCTTTTCAGGGAAATTTTTGTTTGCTTTCTAACTGCTTTTGTCTCTTAAGTTTTCTTTGAGACAACAAACAATTATACACACACACACACACAAAACAACCAGGATAATTATAAACTGTTGTAAGCGCCATGAAATAAATAAATGTAGTGATCAATCAAGATGAACTGGGGGGCTTCCCTGGTGGCGCAGCAGTTAAGAATCTGCCTGCCAATGCAGGGGACACAAGTTTGAGCCCTGGTCCGGGAAGATCCCACATGCCGCGGAGCAACCAAGCCCGTGAGCCACAACTACTGAGCCTGAGCTCTAGAGCCCGTGAGCCTCAACTACTGAAGCCGGTGTGCCTACAGCCCGTGCTCCGCAACAAGAGAAGCCACCGCAATGAGAAGCCCACGCACCGCAACGAAGAGTAGCCCCCGCTCGCCGCAACTAGAGAAACCCTATGCGCAGCAACGAAGACCCAACTCAGCCAAAAATAAGTAAATTAAAAAAAAAAAAAAAAAAAAGATGAACTGGGGACAACAAGGTCTTACTGTATAGCACAGGGAACTATATTCAATATCCTGTGATAAACCATAATGGAAAAGAATATGAAAAAGAATGTATATATATAATGTATAATTGAATTCTTTGCTGTACAGCAGAAACTAACACAACATTGGACATCAACTATACTTCAATCAAAAAAAAGAAAAAGAAAAAAAAAAAGAACTTGGGAAGAGGGAAAGATTGCTTTAGATCAGGGGCCAGCAAACTTTTTCTGTTAAGGGACCAAATAGTAAATATTTTAGGCTTTGAGGGACATCCAGTCTCTGTCACAATTCTTAAGTGTGAATTATAATGGGAAAGCAACCATAGACAATATGTAAATGAATGTACATGGCTGTGTTCCAATAAAACTTTATTTATAAAAACAAGTGGTGGGCCAGATTTGGAATATGGGCCATTGTTTGCTAATCTCTGCTTTAAATAATGCAGTTTTGCAAGGACTTCATGAGAAGATGATGTTTAAGATGCAGCCTGAAGAATGAGAAGAGGCTAGCATCCCAAGCAGAGTGGACAGGATGTGCAAAGGCCCTGGGGTAGAAAAGAGTTTGGTGTATCTGAGGAACAGTAAAGGAGCCAGTGGCAGAAGCACAGTGATAAAAGAGTGAATGAGTGAATGTATGAATGAACTCAGTGACTAACACAAAGTCTGCTTACATAACAGGTGCTAATAAATGTTTGTTTTTATTATTTAAAATTTGAGTCAGTAATATATTCATATAGTTCAAAAAATATAAAAAAGGGATCCTGTGAAGAGTCTCATTCCCACTCTGTTTCCCATCTGCCTGGTTCCCACCTTTATTAGTTTCTGATCTTCCCAGAGTTTCTTCATGCAAATTTATGCAAATGAAAACTACATCACTAACCCCAGGCCATGCTTGGTGAGAGGAGCTGGGACTGAGCAGGCAGAGACTCCTCTGTCCATGAAACATGAACCAGACCTCCAAACTTGAGTTCTGTCCAGGCTGGGCTCTGACCCCTCCCAACCTGGCCTGTGTGCAGGGGAGGCATGGCCCCTCCATGGGAGGGACAGCTTCCTAAGACTGGGACAGGTCCCACCTGAGCTGCTTCCAGGTGGAGCCACTCTCAGCTTAAGAACAACTGAGCCCAGAGTGGAATTTTCCTCCCTTTCCCGTTTTCCTTCAACTTGTTATTGAGGAGAAAGTCTCTGTTGAATGCTGGTGTGTTTTTAACACCTCTCTTAACACTTACTTCCCTTTTTAACGGAGAGCAGGCCTCCACCTCTGAGCCTTCGGCAGGCAGCCGGATCTGGCAAAAATTTAATGACATTGTTTTGTTTTCATTGTACTTATTTTTATGGTTACCTTCTATTTATGGCACAAGATACTGGTTTTCCATTTATGGAGGGATCTAAAGTTCCCTTTCGAAATGAATATATCTATGTTTTTAAAAGACAGTTCATTTAAAGAAAAAAAAATATTATATAACTGGCAGCACAGGTGGTACCCTGACATGGAAAAAATTGTAAAGAGGGACTTGATGGGCTGAAAAGGAGGAAATGCCTCTCAGGTCAAATGCCTCTCCCAAACCCTATTGAACAGAAAGGACCACTGAGGCTTAGCGAGGGGAAGGGACTCTTTCAAGGTCACATAGATGACATGGACTGAGAACTGGACCTCTCGATCCCCTTGTGGTGGGGACATTCTGTGCCAGAGGGATAGGGCAGAAGTCAGGGATCACGTGCACTTCCACGGGCCTGGCCACTGCACTGGCTAGGGTCAGGGTCTTCCCAAAGCTGGCCAAAACACAGACTGAGTGCAAAGAGGGCCCGGGTCATGAAGGAGAGGAGGGAAGCACGCTGGTGTCCATCAAGCTGAGTCCATGTGCTAGACCCTGGGCTGGGACCTTGCCCCAAGGGAGCTCACAGATTCGGGGGAAGACACATCCTACAAAAATAACTCAAGTTCCTGGTGGCAGTGTGGCCAGTGCTCCAACAGAGGCATAGCTGTTACATCTATAACTAGTGACATCTGAGGCTTTTGCCTGCTGAGCGGCCATTTCTTTTGGAAAACCACCCCTCCCCCACTCTCGGTTCTTGTAGCTCAGGCCAGGCAAACCCCACACCCACTTCAGAGATGAGCACAGAACTAGGCCTGGCTTTGTCCCTCTAGCCATAGGGGTAGGCACAAGGTTGGGCATGTGACCCAAGGTAGGCCAGTGGGGGTCTTCTCTTGGACTTTTGCTGGAACTACTAGGGGAAGGGCCTGCTCCAAAGGGGTTTCTAAAAGGATAAGTCATGATCTAGAGTTGCTGGCAGCCATCTTTGCCACCAAAAGAGGAGAGACACTCTGAGAATGAAGCTGACATCCAGGAAAACAGGGATGAGAGATGGAGAAAGTTCTAATTATATCATAACATCACTTGGATTCAGCCATGAAATCGGTGCCCTGAACTCAGTTCTGGAAACCAATAACTCACTTTTTTTTTTTTCCCATTAGCTACTTTGAGCTGGATTTCTGTCACTTACAACTGAAAGAGACCTGGCCAATTCCAGGCAGAAACACAGTGTCATGGGAAAGTTGGAAAGGGAGAGTGGTTGGAGTGATGAAGACTTGTCCGGGAATCCTTTCTTGTGGAGGTGGGATTGAGCAGGGTTTTGAAAAATGAAGAGGATTTTGATGCATAAAGAAGAAGCGATCTTTCCAGTGAGGGGAGCATCTCAGGCAGTGGGACAGTGCCCGGAATGGCACAGTGCGGCTGGAGAGAGGAGGGGGCTAGAGAAGTGGTGGGCAAGGGGCTGGCAAGGAGGGATATGCCCGAATTGTACAGAAATTCCGTCTATTCCTCTGCCTGTGTCCTCCTTCTGTGGAAGGGTGCCCTTTATCAGTGAATTTACCCACAACCATTTAATGAGCACCTACTACGTGCCAGGTGAAGTAGCAGTGGGAGACACAGGCAAAGTCTATGCCCTCCTGTAGCTTCCGTTCTAGTCAAAAACTCTCTGCAGAGTCTTTCCTGACCATCCCTACCCCAAGGTGCCTTAGCTACTTCCTCTTGTGTGTTCCCTCAGCCCCCTGCCTCTTCTACCATCAGAGCCCAGAGCACGCTGTCACACATGGCTGCTTGGTTTGGTTTGATTTTTTTACAAGTCTCTCCCTCTCCTCACCTCCCTGAACCCCTCCAGTTCTCTGTTCATAATTTTTTCTCAATAAATATTTGTTGAATAAATGAATAAGTTTGGAATGCGTCTTGCAGAAACAATAGCTAACCTGGGTTAAGGACTTGCTATGCGCCAAGCTAAATACTTCAGAGTCTGGAGCTAATTTATTTTTCACAATCCTAGGGGGAAGCCACTATAATTAGCCCCATTTTAGAGATGAGAAAACCAAGGCTTGGTGAGATTAGGCAATTTTCCCACAGCCCTGTAACTTAGAAGCAGCAAAGCTGGCAGTGCAGAGTGCCCAGTTCAAAGCCATGGGCACATCACACAGCCAGGGGGAGGTGTCTTGGCATTATTGTGACCATGTTGGGGTTTCCAGGAGTCTCTGAACTTCATATGAAGCTCAGTTGTCCATGAGCTGTTTTTAGAGAGCAAGTTCATTGCTTTCATCAGCGTCTCAGAGGGGTTCTTGATAACCCCTACATTCAAGAAGCCCTTCTGCATACAAGAGAAAGGTGGAGAATTTTTGAATATTGGACTGATGAGGTCCAAGTCATGCTTTGGAAAGATCACTTTGGCAATTCATTGCAGCATTATTCACAAGAGAAAACATTGGAAACATCCTTAATGTCCACCCAAGAGTGGACACATTAATTACATTATGGTAATCCTTCCATAGAAGGGAATACCATGCAGCTGTAAAGATGAATGAGGAATCTCTTTATGCACAAATATGGAATGATTCCAATACACATTTTTAAGTAAATGAAGCAAAGTGCAGACCAGGGTGTATAATAAGCTTCTATTTTTAAAAAGGGAGTTAGCGGGTAAGATTATCTAGATATGCTTCTCTGTGCATAGAATATCTTTGGCAATATTCGCAAGAATATAGCCAATGGAAACCCTACCTCACATGGTTTTTATGAAGATTAAATGAATTAATATTAGATAATTGCTTAGAAGAGTGGCACTAGTAAGCACTAGAGGAGATTTTGTTGAATAAAATAAAAGAGGGATTGCCTCAGCGGACAGACAGGAGGTGATGGAGGCTGGGGGAGAGGCTTACTTTCACCTGATGCTCTTAGGTAACTTTTGAATTTGGTACCATGGGCAAATATTATTGATATATTTTTTAAAAGTTAAAATTAAATGTATCTAGATAGATAAAAGATAATCTGAGGGAATCAGAGACTGGAAGGAGGTCCCACCCAGAATCCCCGGGAATGAGCTGGAATTGGTCAAAGGCTGCATTGTGTGGTGTGAAAATCAGGACGTGAGGAAAAAGGGGAGTGGGGGGGGACACCAAAACACCCACGCCCCAGGGCCCACTATAAAAAGCACATTTAAAAACACCAGACTGGAAACGGTTTTTTTAATTATTATTATTATTTTTTTAAATAGCAAAAGCTCGTCCCCCCAGGAGGCGTGTTGCAGCTGTGGCCGTGGCAGTTCCCAGGTGATGTCAGTCCTGGCCCCGTGCCAGCCCCGGCCCCTTGGAGACGGTCTTGGTGGGTTCAGCTTGACTGTTTTTCCTTCCTGAGACTTGAGGACACCTTCCTGTCTCAAAGAAAGCAGCCTTTCCAGGGCTTTCTGAGAGCCAGGGGCGGGGGAGGTGGTGGGCCTGGGCTGAGAGGAGAGGGGGAGGCGGGGGAAGATGGGTGAGGGGTGGGGAGGAGGGGGAGACAGCGTCGAGGAGAAGAGTGAGGGTCGGGCGAGCTGCACACAGGCCCAGATCCGGGTGACTTCTTAACCACCCCACAGGGGACAGGAGGGGGTGTGCTCCTTGGGAATCCGAGGCCCGCCTCCCTGACCCCTTCCTCACCCTGCCCTGGCTGCTGCCTGGGGGGACGCGCTGGGGTGGGGTGGGGTTGGGGGCAAGAGACGTTCCCACGGAGTTCCCAGCTGGTCAGCGCCTTCTCTCTTCCCTAAGCTCTAAGCCCGTCCCTCTCTCCTTTATGGCTAAAGGCCCGTTGCCAGTATCTTCTGAGCTTCCAGGCGCGGGTTTCTACAGATGGGATGAATCGCAGAGCTGGGTTCGAGGTCTAACTGCACTCCTAGCTGTGTGACCTCAGGCCAGCCACTGCTCCTTTTTGAGCCCCATCTATGAAATGGGTAAAACCCACCTTGCAGGGTGGATACGAGACCGCACGATGTGATGCAGGTTCATGGACCCAAACCCAGACTCTGAATCCCCCTGTGCGGGCTGGGGTGAAGACCCAGGCTGGTGGGATGACCTTTTCTGTCTTGTTCTGGAAGACGAGCCTCTTGGTCCTTCAGCAGGTACCTGCTGAGCACCCACTATTTGCTGGCACTGCGGGAGGCCCTGGGATGCTGCCGCGTGGTGGCAGCCAGAGGTGTCGTGAGCAGGGGTTCTGGCCCAGCTCAGTGGCCTGGGGAGAGTTGCCTCCTGCCTCGGAACCTCGACACTGAGCACGTGGGCAACAGAGGAGGGAGGTTAAGGGGGTGGCTCTCGACTCTGCATGCCTGGGTCCAAATCCTGACCTGTCATTCAGTGGCTGTGTGCCCTTGGGGAGCCATGAGGATGCTAACAGCCCCTGCCTCAGGGGGTTGGGAGGAGTAGGTGAGTTATGGGGCTCACACCATGCCTGGCACAGATGCGGTGCTCTGTGAGCCTTCACCATTATTTTCTCCTCTGTCCGCAGAGGCTCGCCGTGCTTTGACTTCTTCTCAGAGCAGCTCTGGGCGCTCAGAGGAGACGTGTCAGGGATTATCAGGTTACGTTCAGGGGAGATCCAGGGACCCAAAGGTGCCCCATCACTCATCTCATGCAGGGGTGGCCTGGACAGCTTTGCAGAACCTTTCACACTCGGCAAAACCTTTTCTTGCCTCAGAGGCATCATCCTTACGTTTCCTCTACTCTCTCCCACTCACACATCCCCACGTACCTTGGAAGCACCCGTCATACTTTTACTATTTGCTCAGAGCCTGTTGTTCTGATAGACCTCGGCCCCCATGAGAGCAGGCACCACATCTGTCTTATTCTCTGGCCATCCCTAGAGCCTTGCGTGGTCCACAGAGCAGTTCAATACACGTTTGTTGACTGATTGCCTGACAGGCTGAGCCAGCCACCTTAAGTAGGTCTATGATGTTAAACTCTATCCTGTGCCTCCTGCTAAGGTTTACCTCCTTGCTGTGGCTCAGGCCTTGGGATCCGGAGCCAGACCCTCTGGGTTTGAATCACGTCTATGCCATTGCTGAGCTGGGTGACCTTGGGCCATGTTTTCTAGTCTATGAAATGGCGATGACAACAGTACCAACTTACATGGGTTGTTGCAAGATTAAGTGAGGCCATTCTTGTGAGTCACCCAGAGCGGTGCCTCTGACTCTCATGTTTATTGCTGCTCAGCGTGGGGACGAGGGGGTGTGGTGTCACCAAGCAGTGAAAACAGTGACTGGTTCTGGCCCATCTCTGACTTGCTATGTGATATTGGGGATGCACCTTGCCTGCTCTGGGCCTCAGTGTCCCCATTGGTGACCTGAGGGGTTCTAAGGAGATGAACTCCAGGCCCTTCCATTTAAACCCTCCAAAACCCTGTGTTTGAGCCTCTCCAGTTCTGGGAGTGTCGGCAAAGCTGCGAGCCTGTGGGAGATGCAGGTTCCTGGACCCAAACCCAGACTCTGATTCCCCCAGTGCAGGCTGGGCCCTGAGCAGAGGTGAAGACCCAGGCTGGGGGAATGACTTATCTGTCTTGTTCTGGAAGCCCAGGTTCAGTCAGGCCCTTACAGGATTGGGTACATACCTGGTGAGGGGGTGTTGGCCAGTGGTTGAAAACCCAGTGGGGCTCTGCAGCCAGAACACCTGGTTCAAATCCACTTGCTTACCAGGGGCCAGGTGAACGTGGGCATGTTTTCTGTGCCTCAGTTTCCTTATCTATAAAATGGAGCAATAACTTGTTGAGTAGGCTACACTAATTAACTTATGTAAAGTGTGCAGACCAAGGCCTGAAACCTTGTAGGCCCTCAAAAAAGTCAGGCACTTTTCCAAGCCTAGAGGATCTGGGCATTCAGAAAACATCAACTCCTAAATTTTACCAGTCTTCCCTCCCATAAGGCCAGTCTGTCCCAGTTTACAAAGCCCTTCTGGTTTACTGTGTGCAGGCTGTGCTAAAATGAGGAAAACCAAGGCCCAGAGAGAGGCAGACACCCACCCTTGGTCACACAGGAGCAGTGACCAAGCTAGACCAGGCCAGGTCTCCTGCCTTCCAGCTAGTTCACCCTCAGCACCTCCCCAGTTTCCAGGCCCTGCTGGCCTACCCTCTGACCCTGGCCCCCTGGGAGCCTGATCCCAGGCCCATGGGGTCTACAAGTCTGGTCTGGATTAGACACGCTGAGAGGCAAACGCTGGCCCCCCCAGCAGGCTGCCTGGCGGGACCCGTGCTCACAGCTGCTGAGGTTCACAGGGACATAAATCATGGTGGCAGGAGGCTCTGGGGCTGGGACCACCTTAGCCTTCTGAAGGGCACAGGGGCCTGAGAGTCATGGGAAGGGATGCCTGGGTCCACTGGGGGTGTTTTCCATCCTCTGTTGGGGCAGCTGAAGCAGGGCAGGTCAGAGGGGGCCAGGAGACCATTTGGCAGGCCTCACATCCTAGGGCCAATATCTTGACTTTGTTCTAACTATTCACTCTGCAATCATCTACAAACATGCAGATAAGTGACAAAAAGTAGTACAGAGAACTCATATATACCCTTTACCTGGATTCACCAAGTTTTAACAGTTTGGGACATTTGCTTTATCCTTCTCTCGCTCGCACAGATTATTTTTTTCTGAACCATTTGAGAGTATGTCATCTACATCATGTTCCTCTACCCCTTAATACTTCAGGGTGTGTTTCTGAAGCACAAGGATATCCTCTTACATAACCATACTGTTAGTAAATTCAGTGAATGTAACATTGATATAATACTTTAATCTATTGTTCTTAATCCAATTTTGTCAACTGTCCAGTAATGTCCTCTATAGCATCACCCCACTGCAGGACAGGATCCAGCCCAGGGGCATGTTGCATTTTGCTGTCCAGGTCTAGACTTTTGATATCAAGTCCAGATGAGGTAAAATACACAATAGCAGGAGATGCAAGCAGGGTTGAACAAAGATGTTCAACCGTACATGTGTGTCCCGTGGACTGATGTTTTTGTAAAGCCTTTAATGTTCTCATGATAATGCATCATACTTGTGATTGTATATGGTTGCTTAAGAGTTAACTTGCTAAATATGTTAGAGTTTTTGGAATTCTATTCTGTGGGGTTTTTGTTTTTTTAATCTAATAGGAGCCTCATAAAATGGAAGTGGCCTGGGCCAATGAGGGGAACTTAATGTGGTGGAGGAGCCCTGGGCTGGAGGGAGGTACCTTGCATTCTCAGCCCAGCTCAGCTCCAAATGTTGTGCAAATCTGGCTCATCGCTGTCCCTCTCTGGGCTTCAGTTTCTCCATTGCCATGGGCGACTTCTGAGTCCTTCCCACTTGCAACTGTGGAATTAGAGAAGAGAGTCCTGAGTGGTAGGCAGGAAGACCTGGGTTCCCGGTGGCCCAGCAGAGCCAGGGACTCACTGGGGGACCTCGGGCAGGTTGCTTCGTTTGTACGGCTCAGCTTGTCATTGTGAAATGATGGACTCTGGCATCCTTCCTGTGCTGATGCTCCTTGTGTCTAATAAGGTTTGGGTGGAGGGTGCAACCTGATATTTAGGCCTCCTGTTCAGGGTCCAAGGTGGCCTGGTTGAAGTTGCTCTTTCCACCCACCTCAGCCCTGGGTTTCTTCTCCCTGAGCTCCTTTAAATCCTCTGGCCCCGAGTCGGCCCTCGCTCAGGCAGCCTGGAGAAGCCTGGCTGGGCTGGCCCATCCTGAAGGTCGAAAGCTTGTGTGTTGGGGACAGTGATGTTAGGCAAATGGCCCCCAGAGGTACTGGTCCACAGCTGTGCCTCTCCCAAGTCATGTGTGTTGGGCTGGCCTTGTAGCTCACATGGGCCCCGAGACATTAACTGTCCACTACCCAGGAACGAGGCCCCAGGAAGACAGCAAGCAGCAAAATGTGCAGAACGGAGCACTACGCAGCTGCGAAAAAGCATGAAGCAGCTCTTTAAACACTGAAGGTGTATTGTTAAGGAAAAAAAAAGAATCCAAGTGCAGAACAGTGTGTAAAATACTACCTCTCATGTGGAAAAACAAGATATATGTGATTTGCCTGTATCTGCAAACACTGTCTCTGAAGGAATCTCTGAGACTCTGGTTACCAGAATTGCCTCTGAGAACTGGAATTGAGTGGCTGGAAGGAAACTCATTGTCAGTTTATTCTTTTGTGTCTTCTGAACTGTGAATACTGTGTGATGTCTATTTCAAGGGGAATACAACGGAAGGAACCTAGTATGAGTAGGTGTGCAAGAGGGGCTCCTGGGTTGCTGCTAATTGCATTTCTTGATCTGCATGCTGGGTGCGCAGGTGTGCTCAGTCTGTGAAAGTAACTTAATGGCATGTGCACTGTCCTGCAGGTATATTATACTTTGATAAAAAGTGTTAACTTAGTATGCTGTAAATGATTGTTTAAGTGTATGTGTTTTACAAAAACTCTTCAGGATTACTACAATGTTAACTGTAGTTGTCTTTGGGATGGGTGATATTTCTAGGGTCTTGCAGTATTTGAATTTTTTTACAATGAAAACATAAGCAGAGAAATCTATAAATACTTTTTCAGAACTAGTAATCAGTATAGAGCATTTCTGGAAGGACACACAGGAAACAGCAGAAGTGCCTTTGGGGAGGAGCCTGAGGGAGGTACATACTTTTCACTGCATACTATTGGATACAACTTACATTATTTACCCAGTGCATAGTCTATTAAAAACGACTAAGGCAAAACAAATAATTATTTTTCTGTCCCAACTGTTCTTGCTGGTTAGGGATTAGGTCAGGGAGGGCCAGAGGGGTCAAGCAACTTCTCCGGGGTCATCCAGCAAATCTGGTGGCAGAAGTGGGCCTCCAGCCCAGAGCACCCAAGTGTCTGCTCTGTCCCCACTCCCAGGTTTCCTGCCATTGACAAGGTCACAGTCCTTTTCCTGTGGCTTTGCCAGGGGCTGCCTGGACCTGGAGCTGGGTAGGTGCGGGGGGTACAGTGTGCTTTCCCAATTAGCTCCCGAAGGGGGATTGTTTGTTGATCTGCAAAATGGGCAGCCCCACTTCAGGCTCTGTCCGAGGGTCAAATACAGGGGGTGACAGAGCAGAGTGGATACAAGCATGGAATGTAGAGCCAGGCTTCAGTTGGTAAACACTAAATAAGTGTCTATTTAAAAAATAGATTAAAAAATAGGCATATGAACGTACCTGGAGGAAAGGGTGGCTGCCTGGCTTTGCCTCCTCTCCTGGCCCCTCTCCCTGTCTCCCCTGCCTCCAGCCTCCCCAGCTTCTCCAATCCTGGCCCCACAGGGACAGATCTGTGAGACGGGGAAACACCGGCCCCCACCTCCCAGGGTTTCTGGGAGAATAATCAGGGTCACAGGGGCTGGCACCCAATCTGGGGCATCTCCAGGGCAAGGGAAGCTCACTTTGGGCTTTACAGGTGGACAGACCTCACATTGTCACCCTGCCATGTGCCAGCCACGTGCCTTTGGATGTCATTGTTTCTTTAAATTTATTTATTTATTTATTTTTGGCTGCGTTGGGTCTTCATTGCTGCGCGTGGGCTTCCTCTAGCTGCGGCGAGCAGGGGCTACTCTTCATTGTGGTGTGCGGGCTTCTCATTGCAGTGGCTTCTCTTGTTGTGGAGCACTGGTTCTGGGCGCGCAGGCTTCAGTAGTTGTGGTTCTCGGGCTCTAGAGCACAGGCTCAGTAGTTGTGGTGCATTGGCTTAGTTGCTCCGCGGCATGTGGGATCTTCCTGGACCAGGGCTCGAACCCGTGTCCCCTGCATTGGGAGGCGGATTCTTAACCACTGTGCCACCAGGGAAGCCCTGTCATTTTTTCTTTAAACTGTCTCAGCTCCAACATGGGCAAAAGCATCCCGTTAGCACACACTCATTTGCACATGTGAAAAACCAAGTGCCTACCTAGCCCTGTTTGTAAAGACGTGGATAAGGGATGGGTTAAAGTATGGTATGTTCACAAAATGGAATAAACAGCTACTAAAGGAATGAAGATACCCTTTACCTTTATGTACTGATTTGGGATAACACCCAAGCTAGATTAAGGAAAAAAAAATGCACGGAGCAGAAAGTGGGTACAATATGCTACTGTTTGTGTAAAGAGTGGAAGAAAACATATATGTATATTTCTGTATTTGCTTGGTTATTCAAAAGGAATAGGGATGTCACAAAAAAACTAGTGGCTGAGCCTGCCTACGGCGGGAGAACTGTGGCCAGAGGACAAGAGGGAGGGAGACTTTTCACCACATACCCTCTTGTACCTTTTGAATTTTGAACCATGTGGATGAATACATTCCTTATTCAAAAATAAATAAAATTAAGATTTTTTTTTTTTTTACCAACCACACCAGACACCCAACAGTTGTTCAAGAAGACAGTGAGGAAAGATTGGTTATCTCGATTTCTAGAGAGGGGGGTCCCCTGCCTTCCTCCAGCTCCACCCCCTCCAGGGCACAGGGTGGCACCTGTGACACCTGTGTCTTCCAAGGTCCAGGAGAGGGGCCACCTCTGACCTCTGATGTCCCCAGGCCCCTCCCTTCTTCA
Organism: Eubalaena glacialis; assembly: GCF_028564815.1. Lineage (NCBI taxonomy): Eukaryota > Metazoa > Chordata > Mammalia > Artiodactyla > Balaenidae > Eubalaena > Eubalaena glacialis. Next base: position 28,594,889 of record NC_083728.1, read on the forward strand.
GCTGGGAACAATTTTTACTTAAAAATATCTTTTATTTTAAACCCATCAATTCTCTCTCTCTCATACACACACCCACACTCATGCACAGACACGCACACATCCTCTGTCAACAACAGTCTTTGTTTTTCCAAAAGTTCTGCCTTGTCTCTGAGCAGCCAGGGCTTGGGCCGGCTGGATGGGTCCTCACGGCTCTCCAGGGTGGGGTGGAGATGTCCCAGGGGGCCTGCTCAGAGGGTCATGGGCCCAGGCCATTGTCCTCTGGTCCCTACACAAAGAAGGGACCTGGGTTCAGCTCCTGGGGTCTTCCCCTGTTTGCCCAGTGGTTGGCCTCTGGCCTCCTTCTCAGGGTCCTGCTTGGAGCAAATGACACAGGGGTCCAGGCTCATCTCCGAGGCACTCGAACTGGGGCCACCCCCCTCACCTTCAAGCAGCTGCCCCCCAGGTCACGACGGCTACCCTGCAGGAAGAGAGAAAGAGGTATTAGGGAGTTCAATTGGGTCATCATGAACACTGGAACTAACCTCTGTGTCCGGCAATAGGGGACTTGATAAAAAATCGGTTAGCTGCACAATCAAGTTCTTGCAGAAGGCAGAAGAAACTCTATATGGACTAACAGGGGATGACTAACTCTTTATGGACTAATATCGTTTAAGGACGAAAGCAAGGACTGAGTGCATGTTCCTGTGTGCTGAGATGTCCAGAGAGAAGGGCACACGGGAAATCACTAACGGGTTTCCTCAGAGGAGAGGAATGTGATGAGGAGACAGGATGGGAGGAAGCCTTTTTTTTTTTTTTAAACTCTATATACTTTTTTACTTTTTTCATTTCTTCCTCGTGCGATTTGTTGCTTAAAAAAAAAATCCAATATAGTTTAAATCATAGTATTTTACACTCAAGGGCAGAACACACCCCACAGTGGTTCTCCCACTGCCTGGCTGTATACCCAGTGGCCTACTCGTCAACCTCAAAAGTAGATTCTGGAATTCTGGCCTCCCTGCCTTCATTCAGGGTGTTCCCTCTGCCAGGAATATGCTCTCTGGTCCTATTCTAGGAAGATTTCTCTAGTCCTACAATTGCCTAGCACTTCTTGCCTTTCTGGGGCCAGGATAAAACCCAGAAGGGGAAGATGGGGTCTCTCTTGTGTTCTCCCATCAGGCTGGGAGCTCAAGGGGGTGGTCGGGGAAAGTCTTTCACTATGTAGTCCCAGTTCCAGCCCAGGGACTGGCGTGGAGCAGTTGCCAACCAACGCTGCTTGGATCAGGCGTGTCCACTGGAAGACGAGCTAATGGTGGCAGCCCCGGAAGCCACCTGTCCCTCACACTGCAGGGGCAGTCTCTACCCACTGTTCTGAGGTCTGACATGTGGGTTTCATCCTCACTGTAAGCCAGCGAGATCACAGACCTTAGAGTACCCCCTCTTTTGCAGCCTCCAGCGTTGCATGACTGTCTCAGAGGCACCCAGCCAGTTGGTAAAAAGGGCTGGGCTAGAAAAATCCATGTTGTCCAACAGTCTGTCCCGTTTCCAAGACACAATGGTGTCTGAAATCCCACTGTAAATGCTCACCCCCGAGCCTGACTAGGAGATAATGGGACCGGCATTTTTCTCAGCCATCTAGAGAAACAGCTGACCATCTCGGAGCTCTGCCCGCTACCCCGCTCCACTCCTGGGCCCAGGTTGGGGCAGATCCATCCAGATGCGAGCCCAGCCTCCCTTGAGGCTATCCGGGCCCAGGGACAGCGTGTTCATTCACAGGCAGGGCTATTTTGAGGGCTGAGGCCACAGTCCCAGCAGAGCCTGGGGCTTGGGCTTCTCAGACAAACTCTGGCAACAGTGGCTGAGAAGGGCGGATGGGGGTGGGGGGTGCAGTGTTGAGGTTGGAGGACAGAAAACCGACCTCCCACCTTTTCACTTTAAGTCCTCAGGGTAAGGGAGAGCCACCTCCACCCCAAGTCTGGCAGTCATTGCGAGACCTGTGTCCCCTGAGGATGCTGGGACTGTTCAGCTCCCTGAACCTCAGTTTCTTCATCTATGAAATGGGGACAAAATGATTCTACTTGCCACCCCAGGGTGCAATCAAATGCAACCGCAGCTGTGAAAGAGGCTTGTAAACTGCCAAATGCATTTAGAAGAAGCCTTGACTAGGCCCCAGCTTCTTTGTCCCTTTGTGCTTCAGCGCCAAGGGCTCTGGGAAGCACTGTAGTTAGGAGGTGGCTAGAGTGAAACAGACCTGGGCTTCAACCCCTGCTCTGTCTTGGATTACCTGTCAGACCTCAGGCAAGTGACTTCAGCTCATTGAGCCTCGGTTTCCCCATGTGTAAAGTTAGTTACTATGAGGATTACACACGTTAACGCAGGTAAAGCCCTTAGCACAGTGTCAGGGATATAGTAAGTGTTCAATGAATATTCACAAGTATTAGCATCAGCATCATCTGGTGATGGCACCTCCTTGCCCCACTGCCCTCTGTGCCACCTCTGCTCCTGAGCTGGTACGCCAAGTGGGGAAGGCCTTACAAGATGATCCTATCTGACCCCCACCCCCAGGTAACAAAAGGGAAAACAGGGCAGAGACAAGAACCTCCTTTCCACCTCCCCTTGCTATTTCTACCACAGAGGGCCACACCTAACCCCTCCTTAAACAGGAAGATGCTACAGGGAGCTATTTCCATGGTGACCCCAACCCCAGACCAGCCAGCTGGGAACGAGGTGGTGGCTCAGGGTGAAGGGATAGGGTCTGGGGCCTTGGAGCTCTCTGGTCACCAAAGCTGAGAAGGAAGGCTCCCACAGGCTCCCCAAGACAGCCAGTTTTCTTCTAGTCGAGTCCTCAAGTCTTTGGGGGCCAGAGCCAGCCAGGATCACCCCTTTTGCTTATTCCCAGAGGAGCCTGTGTGCTTGAGAGCATGGCTTCCACAGCCAAATTTGGCTGGGTTCTAGGTCCTGTATACAGATCCCAGGGAAGCAGCCAGACCCAGGCGAGGCCCTGTCATCTGCGGGACAGGCCTGAGACCAGCAGAGAAGCCCCCAGCCTACCTGCTGTGGGGGGCAGGCACCTGATGGACACACCCTCTCCCCGAGGCCTGTTGTTACAGGGCCCTCCCATACTAACCTCTTCCACATCCCAGTTGGGCAGGCCTGAGTTCGAATCCTGACTCCATCATGGGCGGTGTCTCTGAACCAGTGACAGCATCTCTAAGCAGTTGGGGATAACCAGAGCACCTCCTTCCCCAGCTGCTGGGGGGTTTTAATGGTAACACGTGGAGAGCGCTTAGCACGAGAGATCAGTGCTCATCAAGACTGCTGACACTGCTGTCACTGGCCAGTCTTCGCCTACCCTCTATGCGTTGCCACCTTCAACGTCTACCCTCTTCCTTTTCTAGGCTCTAGCTCTGTGTCCTGCTCCTAGAACATCTTCCCCTACTGCCTCAACCTGCCTGCTTCCATCCCCAAGCCTCTGTCAGGAACTTAGCCACTGGGTCAGGGGCTTCCTCTGGCCCTGACAGTCCCTTTGTGCACCCCCCTCCCCATCAGACCACAACATCCCTGTTTTCACCTCCAGGCCCTGCCCTGGCCCCGCACTGGGAGTTCCTGACGGTGGTGGATGGGCATCCACAACCTGCTTCTCTGGGAATGTTTTCAGAGTCGACAAAAAACAGCTGTCGGGTAGTTAAGGTTTGCTGAACTGAGTGAATAGGTGAAAAGCAGTCAGGGAGTATTGCCGAGGGCCCACAGACCAGGGCCCACAGCTGGGAGGATCAGGGACCCTGGAGAGAGTTCAAATCTGAACCGAAAAAGACTGACTTAGGGAAACTGAGGCAGCAATGGCAGGTGAGAGGCCAGAAGGGGGTGGTCTGAGGCCAGGACACAGAGGCTTCCCCAGGACAGAGTGAAGAGGGGAGCTGGGGAAGTTGTGAGAACCAAAGACTAGGGGACCCAGAGGCGTGACTCCAATCCCCCATGCCTTTTTTTTTTTTTTTTAATTTTTATTTTATACTGGAGCATAGTTGATTAACAATGTTGTGTTAGTTTCAGGTGTACAGCAAAGTGATTCAGTTATACCTATACATGTATCTATTCTTTTTCAAATTCTTTTCCCATTTAGGTTATTACAGAATACTGAGCAGAGTTCCCTGTGCCCCCATGCTCTTTCATTTTCCAAAAGGCCACGGGCCAGTCAGGGACTCTCTCAGCCTCAGTTTCCCCAGCTGTAAATAGTAGCTGCTAGAATCCAAAGCTGTCACAAGACAAGCCTCCTTATTCTAAGAAAAGCCCAGGCCAGAAAAGGGAAAGGCTGGGGGTGAAGCAGGCTCCTTGGGGCCTGTGCAGGAGAACCAGCTTTCAACCAGGAGCACCCCCCAGCAACCTCTGCTGCTACTCACCCCCGTCCATCCCCTACCAGCCTGGTTCTCATCCTTACTTAGGACAGACCACAGGAGCTTACCTCCAGCTCTGCCCGGCTGGCTCAACAGTGCCCTTCCCCAGCACTCCATCTCTTTGGGGGCTGGGTATCCTCAAGAGACCCCCTCCTTCACACCTACTGCTCATCAGCTGGGTACCTCAGGCTCTTGACTGGGGGTGTGCATCCCCTTTTCTTCTCAGTGTCCTGCCCTTGGGTCAGTCTCAGGATACGGGACAATTATTTTACGGTAAGGGCAGCTCAGGGCAACACATACCCAGCAAACCCAGAGCCTGCATTCTGGCTTTCGAGCTGAGTAATGTGGGCACCCCTCTGAGCCCCAGGTCCTCACCAGTGATAAAACGGGCAGAACTACCTGCCTGACAGGGTTCTTGTGAAGGTAAAAAGAAAGACCGGGAATGCGCGCCCGTACATAGGAAGAGCTCAGTAAATGATAGCCTTTGTTATGATTTCCCCACACGCTCTTCCCAGCACACTCCTAGTGGGAGGGGGTGTCCTTCGATGAGCAATCTCCATCCTCTAAATCACGCCCGAGCTCTGGGCTTCCCTGCACCCCTTGTTTGGGGAACATTGTGAGCGGTTCTGTTCCACACCAAACTCTGGGCCTGGAGGGCCGCACCCTCGACGACTCCACGTCTCTTCCCCCTCTCTTCATTGGGGTCTCGGCCCCTCTTTTGCTCCGTAATTGGCCCGTTCCCTGACCCTGCGGCCGCAGTACTGGAGCGCCGCGCGCACTCACCCCCTTGCGCTGGTTGCTGAGGCAGAAGGTGCAGATGGAACGCGGCTGGCGGCCGCCGTCGGGGGCGGCTGGGACCGCGCTCTTGGTGGTGCCCGCCGCTCGGAAGCACGGCTGCCCGTCGTCGGCCGCGTCGCCCAGCAGCAGCACGTTGGCCAGGTGCGCGATGTAGCTGGACGCCAAGCGCAGCGTCTCGATCTTGGATAGCTTGCGGTCCACCGGCTCGGTTGGGATGAGCGTGCGCAGCGCCGTGAAGGCCGTGTTCACGCTCTGCGTGCGGTCCCGCTCCCGCGCGTTGGCCGCCTGCCGCTGTCGCACCACCACCACCGGGCCCGCGCTGCTGGCCGCCCGCCGCCCGCCTCCGGGGCCCGGGCCGCGCCGTGCCGCCTCCAGGCCCTCGCAGCAGCCGAACGACTGGTCGGAGGCGTCGCTCTCGCTGCGGTTCTCCTCGTCCTCGCTCAGTAGCCGCACGTCCGGGTACAGCACGTGCGCGCCGACGGGGCGCAGCAGCGCGAACGCCATGGGCGGCCGGCCGCTTCCCTTGGTGCGCCGCGTCCCAGCGTCTGCCGCGCCCCGCCGTGCGCTCCCGCGCGCTCCCACGGCTCAGCCGGCCACCGCCTTATAGCCGAGGGAGGGGCCAGTCCCGAGGCCGCCCCGGCCGGGGCGGGGGGGCTCCGCCCTGGCCAATGGGGAGGCGCCCGCCGAGCCCCGGCCAATGGCTACGGGCCCTTCGCCCCAGTTCCCCAGGTTGAAAGCGGCCCGCGAGCTGATGGCCCGCCCTGAAGGCTCTGGATCCCCGCGGGCGAGCGGGGCAAAAGCTGGGGGTCGGGGTGGGTTGGGTGGGTGGAGTGGGCTGTTCCCAGATCCGGACTCATCTTCAGCCTAGACCGCAGGGAGGCTGCGGGCAGGTCCCTTTTCCTCTCCTGGCTTCAGTTTCCTCGTTCGAAAGGAAGATTGTAGAGAAACCAACTCGGGTTTTTCCTTCCTCAAATTCTAATACTGTGGTTCTGCAACTTTCGTGTAAGAATTAGGTAAGGGGGGGCTTTTGACTTGATAAATTCCCGGATTCCCCCCAATCTGATTCAGCCGACCCAGGATTCTGCATTATGTACAGGATGGTGGTGTCAGTGGAGAACAGTTGGAGAAACACTATAAACTTTCCAAATAAGGGCTTGATGGTGTCACATCCCTGACGACAAACTTAAAAAAAAAAAAAAAAAAAAGCAAAACAAAAACAAAACACACAAACGCCAGTAACTCCATTCATTCATTCATTTATTCAACAAATATTTATTGGGTCCCTGCTATGCCAGGCATGGTTTTAGGTGAGAATAGAGATGTGAACAAAACAAACTCTTTGCTTTCACAGAGTTGACATTTTGGTTGAGGTCCTACCACCAAAATGGTTGTGCGAGACACAGTGCTGAGTGCTTTACTGATCTTTACTTTCCTCTGCTGAAGTTGTGGGGAAGAACCCCTGATTTACAGATAAGACAGCTCTGGCCTTCAGGGTGAGTGAGGGCAGTGGTCCCAGCCTGTTTGGGACCCACTATCACCCCTGTCCTGTCTCCACCCCAGTAAAATGCAAGTTTCTCTCCCTTACTCCCCACAATCCCATCCTGGACTGCAGCAGCCTCCCTGGCTCCAAATCCACACACTTCCCTTCCCTCTGCTTGAAGTGCCAACACCACCCCCTCAAAAAACTCACCCTTACGAAGAGAGGGGGTAGGGGGAAATATCTTCCCTCATTGCCTTCCTTCCTTCTGAAAACCTTAGATTGTTCAGCCTGACATCTGACATGTCCTCTTCCTCAGAGGCCCTGGGAAGAATTACTGAGCTGATGATGGTTGTTGGGGTCCCCAGGTTGCTCATGCCCCTTTCCCAGCTCCATCCTGGGAACCGGCCAAGCCTATATTTGCTTGGCCTTGACAATAACTTTCTCTTTAGCCCAAATGGCAGCCCGTGCGGCAGAGAGAGCACAGGGAGTGAAGTCGGAAGGTTTCTAGGTGCGTTTCAGCTCCATCTTCCTTCTGGGCATCAGTTTTCTTGACGATGCCTCCCAGCTCTGCCATGCTATGCATTCCTGGCTCCCAGACCCAGGCCAGAATGGGGGAGAGATGGGGAGCTGGCTGCTGGGAGAGCAGTCCCTGAAGTCTTCAGGCCCTAGGGTCTTCAGGAAGGTCTGTTCCCACACCTGGCTCTCCCCCCCCTTCATTTGACCATGACCCCAGCCAGGCTGGGCTTTGGGAAGGAGGAGAAGGAGACTGCGAGGCCCCCTCCCTGCAGGGCCAGCCCCACACACAGCCCCAGGCCAAGCTGCTGCTTCCTGAGCCGATGAATTATTACCGGGAGATTTCCTTCCCTGTCTGCGCCTCCTCACAGGGGCTCCCGCTCCCTTCACTTTCGCTTCCCCCCCCTCCCCCTCTCTTCTGCTCTGGACCCTCAGGCGGCTTGAAATTCCTCAGTCCAGCCCCCTCCCATTCCAGCACGACCTGGAGGAGCCAAATAGGGCGTGAACTGGGCCCGGAAGGTGGGGAGGGGGCTTCCTTGGAAGGCGCATTCATTCATTCGCTCCTCAGGCAGGTTTTGACATAGGCGACCCTGGGAGTAAAATAAAACCATGAATGAGACTCAGGACCTTCTGCAGCCCAGAGGGGAAGGCGAGCTGTAAACAAAGAATTCCAGGACAATGTGGTCGGTGCAAGCCAGGGCCTGGCATCAGAGAGACTCGGTTCCGGCCCAAGGTTAGCAGCCTCTTGGAGTCTCAGCTTCCTGCTCTGAAAACGGAGGGGTAATAATAGTACTTATTCCTAGAGCTGATAATGAGTTTATGCCAGGAATGCCAGGGCCTGGCACACGGAGCGCGAAACACCCGAGAGCAGTCTGTGCTAGTGGTGTCAGGGGCCGGGGCCCGCCGCTGAGGAGCACCCTGCCTGGGAAGGGACTGAGCAGCTTGGACTCTTCTAGGCCTTGTCCCTGGGAGTGGGGAGGGGGCTCCTGCGAGTCTCAGCCCACCCACACGAGGCTTTCAGCTCCTCCCCTCCTCTGTTCCTCACCCTGCTGCAGCCCCACGGGCCTCCTCGCTATCCCTGGAGCCCACTTCTGCCTGGCACCCACTGTCCCCAGATATTCCCATAGCTAATTCCCTTACTTCCGTCCCATCTTCCCTCATATCTCATCTCCTCAGGGAGGCCTCCCCTACCCCTCAGCGCTCCTCTGGCTCTCCCTCTCCCCTTCCCCTGCTTTACTTCTTTCCAGAGTATTCATCATTACTTTCACTCATTCATTTATTCATTCATCCACAAATGTTAATTGAGTACCTACTATGCACCAGGCACGGTTCTGGGTACTGGGAATACAGTGGCAAACACACTACATATTTATTTGTCTGCCAGCTGTCTATCTGCACCAGAAAATAAGCTTCTTGGGGCAGCAACTTTGTATCAATATTTTGCTCATCTCACTTCCTCCTCATCACAACCTTCTGAGGTAGGTATTGTTATTCCCATGTTACAGATGAAGAAACTGAGGTTCCGAGAGGGGAAAGTGACTCGCCAAGGTCACACCGGGGCCAGCGGAGGAACTCAGCTCAGTCTTCCTCAGCCACACAGCCTCTTAGGCAGCCCAGAGGCGTGTGAGGGCTGAGTAGGAGTCCACCAGGTAAGAGGAGGAGGGTCTTACAGGGTGAGAGAACAGCAGCTGACCCCTGACCAGGGCACCCCGGCCTTCAGTCCCGCTGAAACACTTGCAGTTCCTCTGAGGCACCAGCTTTGCCCTGTCTGTCCACCTCTTCTGGAGACCCATCCCTTCAGGTCTGACCAGACAACCCTACTCCTCCACCAAAGTTCAGTGTAGCTTCTCAGTGAAGCCTGCTTTGTGGCTCCTCCCAAACCTTGGTGCAAAGTCTTGCACTGACACACTGTGTTTTGACTTCTCTCCCTGATTCCCCACTCCATTTCCCTCCCCCCACCAGGGCACCCACTCTATTTTTTTTTTTAAATTAATTAATTAATTAATTAATTAATTTTTGGCTGTGTTGGGTCTTCGTTTCTGTGCAAGGGCTTTCTCTAGTTGCGGCAAGCGGGGGCCACTCTTCATCACGGTGCGCGGGCCTCTCACTATCGCGACCTCTCTTGTTGCGGAGCACAGGCTCCAGACGCGCAGGCTCAGTAGTTGTGGCTCACGGGCCTAGTTGCTCCACAGCATGTGGGATCTTCCCAGACCAGGGCTCGAACCCGTGTCCCCTGCATTAGCAGGCAGATTCTCAACCACTGCGCCACCAGGGAAGCCCTCTATTTTTTTAAAGACAATTTTTTAAGAGCAATTTTAGGTTTAAACAAAATTGAGAAGTACAGAAATTTCCCATAGACCCCTTGTCCCCACAAATGAAGAGCCTCCCTGTTATCAACACCTCCCAGCAGAGTGGTACATTTGTTACAATTGATGAATCTGCTGTACATTGACACATCATTATCACGCAGAGATTCACTCTTGGTGTTGTACATTCTATGGATTTGGACAAATGTATGCTGACATATATCCATTATTATAGTAGCATACAGAATATTTTCACTGCCCTAAAATTCTGTGTTCTGCCTGTTCACCTACACCCCAGTCCCTGCAACCAATGATCTTTTTATTGTCTCCATAGTTTTGCCTTTTCCAGAATGTCATAGAGTTAGAATCATACAGTATGTAGCCTTTTCAGATTGACTTCTTTCACTTAGCAATATGTATTTAGTGTTCCTTTATATCTTTTCATGGCTTGATACCTCTTTTTTTTTTTTTTTTAGCGCTGAATAATATTACCTTGTCTAGAGGTACCATAATTTATCCATTTACCTACTGAGGACATCTTGGTTGCCTCCACGTTTTTGCAATTAAGAATCAGGCTGCTATAAACATCTGTGTGCAGGTTTTGGATGGATATAAATTTTCAGTTCCTTTGGGTAAATACCAAGGAGTGCAATTGCTGGATCATATGACAAGAGTATGTTTAATTTTATGAGGAACCACCAAACTGTCTTCCAAAGTGGTTGTACCATTTTGCGTTCCCACCAGCAATAGATGAGAGTTCCTGTTTCTCCACATTCTCGGCAGCATTTGGTATAGTCAGTGTTCCAGGTTGTGGCCATTCTCATAGGTGTGTAGTGATATGTCATTGTTGTTTTAATTTGCATTTCCCTGATGATGTATGATGTGGAGCAACTTTTCATATGCTTATTTGCCATCTGTATACCTTCTTTAGTGAGGTGTCTGCTAAGGTCTTTGGCCCAATTTTCAATAGGGTTATTTTCTTATGGTTGAGTTTTAAGAGTTCTTTGTATATTTTGGATAACTAGTCCTTTATAAGATGTGTCTTTTGCAAATATTTTCTCCCAGTCTATGGCTTGTCTTGTCATTCTCTTGACATTGTCTTCTGCAGAGCAGAAGTTTATAATCTTAATGAAGTCTAGCTTCTCAATTATTTCTTTCATGGATCGTGTCTTTGGTATCCTATCTAAAAAGTCATTACCATACCCGACGTCATCTAGGTTTTCTCCTATGTTATATTCCAAGAGTTTTATAGTTCTGTGTTTTACATTTAGGCCTAGGATCTATTTTGACTTATTTTTTGTGAGGGGTGTAAGGTCTCTGTCTAGATTCATCTTCCTGCATGTGGATGTCCAATTGTTCCAGCACCACTGGCTGAAGAGACTATCTTTGCTCCATTGTATTGCCTTTGCTCCTTTGTCAAAGATCAGTTGACTGTATTTATGTGGGTCTATTTCTGGGCTGTCTATTCTCTTCCATTGATCTATTTGTCTATTCTTTCACCAATACCACACTTTAAAAAAAAAAAATTTATTTATTTATTTATTTAGGCTGCTCCAGGTCTTAGTTGCGGCATGCAGGATCTTTAGTTGTGGCATGCTGACTCTTAGTTGCGGCATGCGGACTCTTTAATTGTGAGATGCGGGCTCCTAGTTGCAGCATGCGGACTCTTAGTTGCAACACACGGACTCTTTAGTTGTGGCACGCAGACTCAGTTGCGGCATGCGGACTCTTTAGTTGCGGCATGCAGACTCTTTAGTTGCGGCATGCAGACTCTTAGTTGCGGCACACGGACTCTATAGTTATGACACGTGGACTCTTAGTTGCGGCCTGCGGACTCTTAGTTGCGGCATGTGGACTCTTTATGTGTGGCATGCGAACTTCTTAGTTGCGGCTTGCGGACTCTTTAGCTGCGACATGCAGACTCTTGGTTGTGGCATGTGGACTCTTAGTTGTGGCACGCGGACGCTTTAGCTGCAGCATGTGGACTCTTAGTTGCAGCATGTGGACTCTTTCGTTGAGGCATGCGGACTCAGTTGTGGCATGCAGACTCTTAGTTGTGGCATGAGGACTCTTCAGGTGTGGCATGCGGACTTCTTAGTTGCAGCATGCAGACTCAGTTGTGGCATGAGGACTCTTAGTTGCGGCATGCGGACTCCTAGTTGCATCATGCATGCGGGATCTAGTTCCCCGACCAGGGATCGAACGTGGGCCTGCTGCATTGGGAGAGCGGAGCCTTACCCACTGGACCACCAGGGAAGTCCCTACCACACTGTCTTGACTACTGTAGCTTTATTGTAAGTCTTGAAGTCAGGTAGTGTCAGTCCTCTGATGTTCTCCTTTAGTATTGCATTGGATATTCTGGATTTACTCTAATATTTTTGATGCATGTCTTTGAATATGTGGGTGTCCTCATAAAATATAATGGTGCTGATTTGTGTGAGTGGGTTATTAACTTACACAAATGGTAGTTTCCATAGATCTGTTTCTAGGTTATTTTGTTACTTGACACTGTGCTCTGTGTGCTGAGTCTAACTGGAGTTCATTGCTTCTACCTGCTGCTTAGTATGCATGGTGTACATGTATCCACCATGCCTCCTTTGTTTACTCCCTGAGCAATGGACACTGTAGTTACCTCCAACTCCCACCTCCCCAAAGCTATGATAACCTCTGGTGCATGACTCCTGTGTGTGTTTCTCTGGCATATACACCCAGAAGGAGGATTCTGGAAGTGGAGAGAATACACATGGCCTAAGTGCTGTCTGACTACATTTTAAGATGGCTGCTGCAGTCCACATGTCCAGCAGGGCATGTGGGACCACTTTCCCCCACATCATCCCTGGCACTTGGAATTATCTGACTTCCTGTTTTAATCTGAATTTCTCTGAAGACAGAGAAGTGGCTTGTTTTCCGTCTCATTGTGCTTGCCTTCCCCACTAGACTATGAATTCTCCAGGGCAGGGAAGTTATCCCAGAATCTTAGGCCAGATCCTGGACATTGTGGACAATAGTGAATGCTTATTGTATGAATGAATGAGTTAAAAGGCTGATACACAGCCTCCTAAACCTACTTTGTACCAAACCTTGACCTAGATGGTAGTGGTACAAGTGTTTGTGTGTAAACAAGGGGACACACAAAAGAGGACAAAGTCCTACACCTCAATCTACTTGGAAAAAAAGACTAATGATAGTTAGCATTTAAGGCAGGCCTACTTTGTGCCAAGAGTTCATAGATATATTAATCACAATCTTAAGTTCAGTTAGGCAAAATAAAAGTGTATTTCTCTTTCACATTCAAGGCGTTTGCAGGTAGGGCTGATCTGGCATTCTATAGTGTATATAGCCTCCAATGATCCTTGTTTCCTGGTGTCACTCCCTTGTGTAGATACCTCCCCCCATTGAATCAGATCTGACTTGTATGGCAGAAATGACAGCATGTGACCTCTGAATCTCGGTGATAAAGGTATGGGCAGACCTCAGAGATACTGCGGGTTCCATTCCAGACCACAGTAATAAAATGAATATTGCAAAAAATTGAACCACACAAATTTTTTTGTTTCCCAGTGCATATAAAAGTCATGTTTACACTATATTGTAATCTATTAAGTGTGGAATGGCATTAGGTCTAGAACATACCTTAGTTTAAAAATAATGCTTTTAGAAAAATGACACCAATAGACTTGCTTGACGAAGGGTTGCCATAAATCTTCAATATGTGAAAAACGCATTATCTGTGAAGTGCAATAAAGGGAAGTGCAATAAAACAAGGTCTGCCTGTATTTAGTTTCTGCCTTGTTCCCTTGAATCACTCATCCGGAGATGGCAGCCACCATGCTATGAGACATTCAAGTTGTCCTGTGGAGAGACCCATATAGATAGGAACTGAGGCCCCCAGCCTACAGCCAGCACCAACTTGGAACCTTATGAGTGAACTTCCTTTGATATGGATCCTGGATTCCTGACCTGCAAGAACTGTGAAAAATAACAAAGAAAGAACTATAAAGATAATAAATAATCATTGATGTTGTAAGCCCCTAAGTTTAGGGTATTTTGTTATGTAACATTAACTCACTAAAGCAGATGGTGTCAGGGACCCAGGCTCTGCCTATCTTTTTGCTCTCTCATATGTGACTTCCACTCCCTAGGTTGTCTCATGGACCAGTATGGCTGCTGGAGTCATTCTGTCTGCATTCCAACTGGCGAAAAGGAGAAAGAGGCAGAGGAAGGAAGGGCGCACTTCATCAGTTGAGGACACTTGTCTGGGAGTTATAGCCTCACTTCTGCTCACGTCCCATTGGCCAGACCTTGTCATTTGACCATACTTTACTGAAAAGGAGGCTAAGAAATGTAGTCTTCATTGCTGGGTTTCTTTTAGTATAGAAGAATGGAAGAATAGATACCGGAAGCAACTAGTGATGCCTGCCAGAGGTGTTATCTCTGGATATAATACAGTGTCACATGGTTAAATTTGCAGATTCAGGAGCCTGTCTGTGTTCAGCTCTGCCACTTACCATCCCTGTGATCTTGAAAAATTTACTTAATTTCTCTGTGCCTCGGCTTCCTCGTCTGTGAAACATGGGTTATAAGAGAGCCTGCCTTTAGAGGGTTATTGTGAAGATTAAATGACTCAAAATATGTAGTGTTTGTACCAGTCCTGGCACTTGGCGTGTGCTGTATAAGTATTAGCTGTTATCATCATTTAATCCTTACAAGAGGTTTTCTCAATTTGGCCTGATAGCAATTTTTCCCACTTTCATCATCCCATTGAAATTCTTAGAGAGCAAGATCAAGACCCAGGGCAGTACGCGGCACATTATATGCATCCAGAAATATCTGTTGAATAAACATTTAAACTGTCCTTCCATAGAGATGCCAGGTTTTGTTTCGTTCTGTTGTTCTGTTCAGGTTAATAAAAAGTGCCATTGACCTCATCCATGTGGTTCCTCTGGTGTGGAGCTGGTGTCCTTGATTCTATCAAAAGAGCTCAGTCTATCTAAGGTCCCTCCAGGCCTTTTTTTTTTTTTTTGCCACGCTGAGCAGCATGCGTGGGATCTTAGTTCCCCGACCAGGGATGTATTTATTTATTTATTTGGTTGCGCCAGGTCTTAGTTGCGGCAGCGGGTTCCTTAGTTGTGGCATGCGAACTCTCAGTTGTGGCATGCATGTGGGATCTAGTTCCCTGATCAAGGATTGAACCTGGGCGCCCTGCACTGGGAGCATGGAGTCTTAACCACTGGACTGCCAGGGAAGTTCCCAGGCCATTATTTTTAGGAGTGAATTCTTGGGAACTCTTGTTCTAGAAGATGCCCAGAGTTCCATGATAAGAAAAAGTCTGGGAAATTGCATTTTGCATCTGCCGTCTAGAGAGTTGCAGACATTAGCATATTAAACGCTCTGAGAAACCCTGCCCAAGTAACCTCCTTAGGCCTCATTTCACTTTTCATTTTCTAGACTTATTTGACCACAGACTTTCCCCCACAAACCCCCCACCCCGCCCTGCACAGACACCCAGTAGAGAACACAGTTTAGTGGACATTTCTCCAACTGTTGTCAATGACAACCACCTTGGTGTGAGGGGGTATCCCATTCTTTCTTGAGAGCACATTGGATAGGGGTGACAGGGGAGTGAACAGGTGGGCGCTGTACCAGGCAGAGCTGGGTTAAGAGAGGGATTCCAGGCATTTTCCTGGAGCCCCACTCTCTACAGGACACCAAAACATCATTAGAAATGTAACATGTTGGGGGGAAAATGTGTTTCTTGGCACTTCTATCAGGGAAAGAGCAATGAAAATGGAAAGAATAATATTATTGAGGGATTACTATATGCCAGGCACTCTTCTAAACACTTGTAGGCATTTTCTCATTTAATCCTCAGAGCAACCCCATGAGCTAAGTACTATTAATATTACCGTTTAACAGATGAGTAGAGTCAGGAGATTAAGTAACTTGCCTAAGGTCACACAGCTAGGGAGTGACAGGAATTCTTTGATAAATTGCTTATGATGGGGATGAGGAGGGAAGAGCTGCACTCTAGGGTAGTTTAAACTCAGATGCTCACAAAACTCCACCCCGGGGAGAATCAGCCTGTTAACGGCAGTGTTCTGATTTTATGGAGTAGGGGATGCAAATTTGGGGCCAAGGTGGAATTGCTCAGTAATAGAGAAGAGGCGGCTGTGGCCATGGGTGTTCTCCTTCAGCTCCATCCCTCTAAAGGAATATCAGACTGATGTTTAGAGACCATCAAGTTGAAGAAAGTACTAAATAATTTAGCCTGTCCAGGTACCCACCTGGTTCAAGTTGGCCCTAATACCAGTGCCAGGTGACACAGAGTCACCAAGATGATGGAGAAATTCAAGACTTGCTGAATGAAACCACTGTTTAATGAATCCTTTGAAAATTCAAAGAGTCCTATTAAAAATCCTCAAGGCTGAGTGTCAGGGGCAGGGACCCTCTTCTCAGCTCAGCTGCTGACTGTGCCTGTGGGCACTTTTCCTCCCCTCTGCAGGCTACATGGTGCAGGGGGTGCAAGTTGGGGAGTGGGCCCCTGAGAACTCTGATGTAGACAGATCATGCTAACCCCAGCCCAGCCCAGCCATTAAGATTTCAGAAAAGAGTGAAATCAGAGACCCAGTGCTGTCCAGAGAGGCTTCTTGAGGGTGGTGGCCTAGATCAAGTTTAGGGCACCTCAGCTACCTTAAATAAGGGAGCCCCATGATGAAGTTGTGTTTCAGTCTAACCTCAGTTGTCAATGGCGATGCTGGCACAACAGGTGCATTTGTGGGTTGTCCTCCTGGACTGGCATGCAGACTCCTAACTGCTTACACAATATCTACCCCACTCCCTATCAATAGAACCTCGATTTGTCTGGGGCAGCAATGGGCATCCCTACTTATAGTCCTCTTCTCAGGCTTCACTGCAGCTAAGGGTGGCCATGTGGCTCATTCTGGCCAATGAGATGACGATAGAAGTTCCTAGGGACGGCCTACTTCCTCAAATGAAATGACAGAGTCTTCTGAGAAGGTTTTGTCCTCTACCCTTCACCTTCTTCCTGCCTGGAACAAAGATGCAATTCCTGGAGGTATAGCAGCCAACTTGGTGCCATGAGGACAAAGGTCACATGCTAAGGATGGCAGAGTGGAAAGCCAGAGTAGCTGGGTCATTGATAATTTCCTTGAGCAGCCAGCCACACTAGCCTCTAATCTCTTGGGAAAAAAAAAAAAAAAAAAAACAAACTCCTATTTGGTGAAGCCAGTATATTGGGTTTCTGTTACATGCAGCCAAATGCAAGCTGTTAACAATACATCCAGGTCTCATAACGAATAATGTTCATACCATTACCATCTATGCTGCACTGTGTGCCAGGCACTGAACAACAGCTTCTCATCCATTGTCTCATTTCATCCTCACCATCCTAGAAGTGAGGGCCTCTAATTACCATCATGTTACAGAAAGGGAAATGAGGGCTCTGAGGAGTTAAGAAACTTGCCCACGATTGCCCAGCTAGGAGAGGGGGAGAGTCACGATTTGGACCTGGGTCTCTAATTTTCTTAGGTCTCTGTTAATAGCTGTGGCGGTTTGAAAACATACCCCCCACCCCAACTCTTCCCATCAAGAGCTAGCGTCTATGTCTTCTCCCCTTGAGTCTAGACAGGCTGGAGGCTCCTTTGACCAGTTGAATTTGACAGAAGTGACCCTCTGTGACTTCTTTTTTTTTTTTTTTTTTTTAAAAACATCTTTATTGAAGTATAATTGCTTTACAATGGTGTGTTACTTTCTGCTTTATAACAAAGTGAATCAGTTATACATATACATATGTTCCCATATCTCTTCCCTCTTGCATCTCCCTCCCTCCTACCCTCCCCATCCCACCCCTCCAGGTGGTCACAAAGCACCGAGCTGATCTCCCTGTGCTATGCGGCTGCTTCCCACTAGCTATCTATTGTACATCTGGTAGCGTATATATGTCCATGACACTCTCTCACCTCTGTGACTTCTGAAGTAGGGTCTTAAAGGTGACGCATTCTTCTGCCTTGTTCACTGGAGCCCTCTTTACTCAGAGTACCATGTAACAAGTCCGAATGCCCTGAGACTGCCATGCTGTGAGGAAGCCCAGGCCACATGAAGGTGCTTCTGATCGGTTGTACTATTCGTCCCATCCTCCCAGCCCAGGGGACAGATGTGTGAGTGAAAATGCCTTTGTATGATTCCATCCCCAGCTGTTGAATCACCCCCACCTTTGAGTCTTCCCAGCTGAAGCCTCAGACATCATGGAGCAGCGACAGGCATTCCCTGCTGTGCCCGTTATTATGAATCCTGAACTATAGAATCTGTGAGCGTAAGAAAATGGGTGTTTTAAGACTAACTTGTAGGGTAATTTGTCCCATGGCAATGCTGATTGTCACTGCAGCTCACTGCAATGCCTCCTAAATATTATCTTCACACCTGAAAGTACCAAATCCCTGAAAATTTAATTGATTTTTTATTATTTGCTGTAATTATATTCTGTAAAGTTACCACCAACACTGAATTAGCAAATACGAAACACAACACTCCTGGGGAAAAATATAGAGTTAATTTCCTGCAAGAGTCTAGTCACATTTTCATCAACTGATCAATACATAACCTTGTTTTATGTGTGTTTCTGTTTAAGGACACCTTATTTAATATATACTGTTGATTCTTTCACATTAAAATTATGGACAACAGCGTTATAACTCACACCTGAACAGAGCTCATCTAACACGCATGTTTTCTCTGTAAGACACCTCATAGCTTTCTTGAGCTTAGTAACACCAGACAGCCCTTCAGCAGTACGCTTGAGACCATTTTAAACAGAGAAATCACCAACGAAAAGCACAAAAATGTGCAAAGCGTGGCACTAAATAGATCACAAACAGGACACTTGTTTACAGCATGAGAGTGGAAACAAGAAGGCATTGTCAGTGATCCACTTCAGCTGGGAATGTGGGTGTCCGTGACTCAAATTTTTCTTCACTCTGCGCATGTCCGTGAATGACCATGAAACCACTGAAGAGTATTCATTTTGTGGTTACAAATAAATTTTAGGGAGCAGGCAAATTCACAAATATGGAATCTCCAAATAATAAGGATTGACTGTATTATTTAACAAGTTCAGGGCTTGCAGTCCTGATTAATAATTGTAGAAAGTGAGGCAGTGAGCAGGTCGAGGCAAGTCCCAAGAGCCTTGCTTTTCTCATTGGTCAAATGTGGGTGATGATGCCTAACCTGTCGGGTTTGTGGAGGTAAGGGGTAGTAATAATAACAACAATTATTTACTGAGGGCCCATTTTACAGATGAGGAAACTCAGACCCAGCAAGGTGAAGGAACTTTGCCCAAGATCTTGCAAACTAGAACAGGCAAATCTGGATCTCAAACCCATTTCTGTCTGCGTCCCAAGCCCATGTTCTCTCCCACCTTGCTCCAGACTTCTCAAGAGCTGGTGTTTACAAGACGCCTGGCATGTAGCGGACGCTTTGCTGATGATCCTAAACTGGGGTCTGGGGCCCTTGAGTCAGTTTTGCAAAGGGAGGGGGAAAGCTGAGCCCCGGGGCAGGGGGCCAGAGTAGGAGCTGTTGAAGAAGGAAGGGAGCCAGTGTGGTAGGAAGGCAGGGCAGGCAGCTAGGAGGATCTTGAATCAGACCCCGTGGTCCCCTCCCACAGAGGGTTAAAGCAGCCCAGCCTCCTTCCGGCGGAGCGGAAATCAGATTTTGAGAGCTGAGCAGGGCTCCAGAGGGATGTTTTTCTTCTCCATTTGTCTGCTGTGGCTGGCCCATAAAATCCACCGGAACTCCATGCTGGACGGAGGAATTCCTGCTGAACGGGGATGTGGAGAATGCAGGCAGGGGGGAGCCCTTATCAGGGCGGTGATCACCCCCATCTTCAAGGCTCCGCCTCTGGATCAGGTGATCTCCTCTGGAGGCCTCACAGGATTCCTTGGACGAGGGCACATACAAGGAAGAAGTGACACCCCCTCCCCCAAGTGAACTTGGGGGCTGAGGGGTAAGAGCAGACAGGGGGGGATCAGGCTGTGGAAGGTCAACGGGGTGTGATCCAGGTCCTCCCCTTCGATGCTGGGTGGCACTGGGCTAGTCTCTGCCTGTTTCCTCTTCTGAGCACCCAGGGAGCCTGAGCAGCTGACCTCCACCTGTGGCTTCCCAGTCAGAGCTGACAGTTTGAGGTTCTTTCTATCTAGCAGGCGCCTTGCATGCATTTTCTCCCTTGAAGGCAGTGCAATTATTATCGCTCCTATTTTATAATAAACGGAGGTTCAGAGAGGCGAGGTGGCCTGCCCAGTGTCACCCACTAGGAGTGGCAGTGCAAGACACAAACCCAGATCCCATCTCTCCAGCATTCACTCTCCTGCCTCTCAATGTGAGCATCCCTAATTCTCCCTGTCCTGGGATGCCTTCTCCTAGTTCTCTTGGTTGACCTCCTCACTCTTTAAGACTCAGCTCATGCATTGACTCCTCTAGGAACCCTGCCTTGATTTGGCAAGCTGGGTTGGGCCTCCTCTCTGGCTGCCTACACCCCTGAGAGGTACCTGTTTTGGTCATTGGGCTGTGAGCCCTGGGTGAGCAAAATCACTTTTGTATAAACTTGTTTATTTGTTTTTATTTTTGGCTGTGTTGGGTCTTCGTTGCTGCGCGCGGATTTTCTCTAGTTGCAGCAAGTGGGGGCTACTCTTCGTTGCAGTGTGTGGGCTTCTCATTGCGGTGGCTTCTCCTGTTGGGGATCACAGGCTCTAGGCGCACGGGCTTCAGTAGTTGTGGCTCTTGGGCTCTAGAGCACAGGCTCAGTAGTTGTGGTGCACAGGCTTAGTTGCTCCGCAGCATGTGGGATCTTCCTGGACCAGGGCTCGAACCCGTGTCCCCTGCCTTGGCAGGCGGGTTCTTAACCACTGAGCCACCAGGGAAGCCCACAAAATCACTTTTGATGTGGCTCTTCCCTGTGCTTCCTGCACTAGCCAACACAAGAAACTTTCAATCTGCCATGAAGATGCTAAGTGCTTGTGGTGGTTTTAGAACATGGCCCCATTGAGAGGTCGGTTCCATGTCCTTTCTACTTGAGTCTGGGTGGGTTTGTGACTGCTTTAACCAATAGAGCGTGGCAGAAGTGGCTCTATGTGACTTCCAAGGCTGGGTCATGAAAGGCTATGCAGCTTCAGCTTGTTTACTGGAACACCCATTCTTGGAGCCCTGAGCTGTTGAGTAAGAAGTCCAAATGCTCTGAGACTGCCATGCTATGAGGAAGCCCAGCCCACGTGAGGAGGTCACGTGCAGGTGCTCCTGCAGGCAGTCTTAGTCTTCAAGTCGTCCCAGTCCAGTGACCTCCAGATGATTCCAGCCCTCAACTGTTAATTCATATTGATCTCTGAGTCTTCCCAGCTGATGCTCAAGATACCACACAGCAGAGACAAGCTATCCACACCATACCTGCTCTGAATTCATGAGCATCACAAAATAGTAGTTGCTTTAAGCCACTGACTTTTGGGGTAGTTTGTTCTGCAGCAGTGGTAACTGGAATAGCGCTACCATGCTGGGCAAGTCATCTTCATTTCTTGCCAGGATTATTGCAACAGTCCCCTCAAGAGCTGCTGTGTCCCCCCCCTTTCCCCTCTGCCATGTGCTCTTGACACAGCAGCCAGGGAAGTCCTATAATGCACAAGTCAGACCATGTCCCTCCTCTCCTCAAAACCTTCCCTTGGCTCCCAGCTCACTAGGAGCAAAAGCTGAATCCGTACAATGACCCACAGGCCCCCTGTGATCTGTCCCCTCTCCTACCCTCTTACCACTGTGTCCCAACTCCTACCCTCTCCCCTCACTGACTTCTCTTCAGCCACACTGGCCTCTTGCTGCTCCTCATACACAAGACCCTCCACCTCAGTGTGTCCACGTGCTGTGGACAGTGTTCCACTGCCTGGAACACTTCCTCCAGGTGCTGCCTTGGTTCAGGTCTCTGCACAGATGTCACCTTCTCGGTGAGGCCTGCCCTGTTTAACACCATGACCTTCCATCCCCACTCCCAAACCACTTGCCTTGCTCTCTTTTTTATTTTGTCATGGTCCTTATACCTGCCAAACATACTCTACATTTTACTTAGTGTGTTTTTTATTTATTGTCTTTTCTCCACCCCAGAATATCAACACTCTAGGGCAGGGATCACTGTTTACTTGTGAATGTATCCCCAGTGCCTAAAATAGTAGCTGCCACTCAAGAGTGCTTTGCTGAGTGACTGAATGAGCTGCAGGAGCCCAGATATGGGGCTGTCCAGGTGGGGAAGCAGATGGGGCTCAGGAAGGAGCAGTAGTGGAGAGGCCAGGTTGAGTCAGTGTGGTCAGGCAGGAGGACATTCCATGGAAATGACAGCTTGCTGCCCCTCTGGGGAGTCCTGAGGATGGGAGAGCACAGGACAAGGCTTTGAAGATGCAAATATGGGGCGTCTCTCGGGCCTCCCTCCTTCCTGGTCTGGTGTGCCTCCGGCCCTGCCAGTAAACAGGATCTCTGGGCAACTGCCTGAGAACACTGCCCAGCGCCCCAGAGGCCTTGACTTGCTCCTTCCTGCGCTATAAATTGGGTGCCTTCCAGCTGTGACATCCTGGATGCTGCTGGGGAAGTGAGGCAGGATAGATTGGCTGCAAAGAGCTGTGCGTGGCCTCGAGCAGGGCACTGCACCTCAATTTTCTTGTCAGCAAAATGGAAATGATAGGAGTATGGACTTCAAGGCATGACCGTGAAGTCCAATGAGATGACGGCATGAAAGGCCCTGGTAGGGAATTCCTGGTTGTCCAGTGGTTAGGGCTCCTCGCTCTTACTGCTGAGGGCCCGGGTTCAATCCGTGGTCAGGGAACTAAGATCCCACAAGCTGCGAGGTGTGGCCAAAAAAAAAAAGTCCCTGGTAAACAGAGGTGCTCCATGGACCCACGGTGTATAAGAGGCACAGGGACCAAATCCCAGCTCCACCACTGAGCTCTGTCTCTTCACCTGTGAAACAGGGTTAAGTGAGTCATTAACTTCTAGGGTTTTTGAGAGATTCAAAATGTGGAAGAAATTCTAACTGTTCAGTAGACATACAATAGTTGTTAGCTGTTATTAATGGTAATTATTCCAATAATGATAGAGATTAGAATGTTATTGAAAAGCCATTTGAGAGCCCAGAAGCCTTGGTTCACACCCCAGAGAGGACCATGGACTTGACACAGCACTACTTCAGCCACATGACTTTGTCCAGCCTAGGAGTGGGGTGTGGGGAGTTCAAATCCAAGCCTCACCACTCCCCAGCTATGGACATGTAGACATATTATTTAATTGTTCTAGGCCTCAGTTTCCTCATCTGAGAATGGAGAATAATTGTACATGCCTCTTACAATTGCCACAAGGATTGAGTGAGTTAATATGTGTCCAGTACCTGGCCCTGTGCCTGGCACTTAGCAAGCAGCAAGAGGACCGTATGGGACAGTGTTATTCTGTTCATTCCACCAACGGGTAAACTGAGGCTCAGCCAGGCGAGCGCACTTGGTCCAAGTTATCAGTTGTGATGTTTATTGGGGCTGAATTGGGATTCGCTTCATTACAGCATTAGAAGCCCAAACCAGTGAACTCACTGTTTGTGAGCTATCCCTTTTTATCTCTTAGGGATTTTTTCAGTTAAATGGGAGTCCATGCCAATAACGTTAGAAAAATGGATAAAGGAAAAACTCAACACTGAGAAAATCTCATCCATGAACTTCATTCTAGAGAGCTGGGGAAACACTTAGTCCTGGTATTAACAGGTCTTGGGTTCCAGTTTGAGATGTACTAAGCAAGGTAATAGGGAGTCCTTGAAGGTTCTTGAGCATGGGAAGAATGAACTTAAAGGATATGTATCTGGGAGTGCATTTGGGTTAATTTAAGTTACTGAGGTCCGTACATTGCTGGTGGGGTGCAAACTGGCACAAATATCTATGGAGCGTGGTTGAATTCCACAAATATCCCAGATATATTTGTAGAGCTCTTCCTCAATGACAGGTGCTGAACAGGGCTGATGATTTGCCTCTGCCCCACACTTGTGATCTGGAGAGGAGACAGACAATAAACGAACACACAACTTGATATACCTCATGTTGTGGAGGAAGAAGTGTTATGAAGAAACCAAAGCAGGATAAAGAGAAGAGCCTGAGTGGGAGGGGTGATGTTTGATTTGAGGCACAGATGGAGTAAGGAGGAGACATGGAGACGTGTAGGGAGAGAGCATTTCGGGTAGAGGAAAAGTTAAGTGCAAAGGCCCTGGGATGGGAGCGTGCCTGGGAGGTTCAAACTCCTGCCAGGAGTCCGGATGGGAACATGCCTAGTGTTTTCAAAACTCTGTGGGAGAGAGAAGGAGAGGGGAGAAGGAACCAGGTGAGAGAGGTCATGGGATCAGACACATAGGGCTTCAGAGTCATTGCAAGAATGTTTTACTCTGAGTAATGTGGGAGACCGTCAGAGGCTTCTGAGCAAAGGAGGAACAGGATCTCACTCAGGTTTTAAGGGGATGCCTCTGGCTGCATGTGGAGAATGGACTGTGGGGGCCGGGGCAGAAGCTGGGAGCCCAGGGAGGAGGGTGACTGGTACCAGAATGGTGATGGTAGAGGTGGTGAGACGTGCTAAGATTCTGGATCTGTTATGAAGAGATGGAGCTCAGGGTTGATTGAAGGGTGGCCAATATCTGTCAAAATTGCAAGTGCACATATCCTTTGACTAGCATGTCTTCTTCTGGGACTTTTTCCTACATTCACACTTGCATATGGGGGAAGTGAACGTTAGCTGTGTGTAACAGGAGAACCGACCAGGCTGGATTCAGCCAAGTGTGGGTGGGGATGTGGAGATAGTGCTGGGGGAGTGGGTCCTGGAGCTGCCATCTGGAGAACAATCTGTCATGGTAAATATATATATATATATATATATATATATATATATATATATATATATATATATATATATGAGTGTGTAAAAGATGGCCACCAATTCTTTGACATTGCTCCCATTGAGAGGTGAGGTCTATGCACCTGTTCTCTGAATCTGGGCTGGCCCATGACTGTCTTCACCAGAAGAGATGTTGTGTCAGTTTCTAGGACCAGATCTTAAAAGACTAACAGCTTCCCTTTCCTCTTTCTTGGAATGATCACTTGGGGAGAAGCCAGCTGCTGTGAAAGAAGTCCAACCACTGTGAGACTGCCATGCTGCGGGGAAGTCCAGGTAGCTATGGAGAGGTGTCCTTTAGTCTGAGATGCCAAGGGTGGGGAAGCAGAGAAAGAGAGAGAGATTGAGAGAGAAAGAGAGAGAGAGCAGCCAGGCATGTCAAGGCTGCAGACATGAGACAAGATGCCATCTTGGAAGGGAACCTCCAGCCCCAGCTGTCTCAGCTGACACCATATGGTTCAGAGATGAGCTGCCTAGCCAAGCCCTTTGTGAATTCCTGACCCACAAAATCACAAACAAGACAAAGTGTTGTTTTAAGCCTCTAAGTTGAGGGTAATTTTTTTGTGGTACAAAAGATAACCAGAATACATATACCCTATGAACCACTCCTATTTGTCCAGACAAAATTCTCATACCAGCCCATCCAAGGACATGGCAGTGCTGTTGTGGTGGTAGAGACTTAGAGACCACCCAGGCGCTCATCACTGGAAAAGTAGAGAGGAAAATGTGGATGCAAACCAAGGAGTCCTAGTCAGCAATTAGAAGTCACAGGTCAAGCCACAAGCTGGATCGATATTAAACAGGGAATGAACACTAGATCACAAATAAATTAAAAATGCATACACAGAAAGCAACAATACACATGCAAGCACACTGTGTTCGTTATGTTCTACAAGAAGACTTACACCCCAAAGAACACACATGGACCCCATCAGAATGGGTCTACAGAGGTGCAGAAAATGGGACGGGGAAATGGGATAAAAGGGAATAGAGGGAGAGAAATAAAACAAAGGAGGGGCACGCGGGGTCAAGATTGACAATCGGCCATGAACTGAGGAGTGTTTTTTTGTTTAACTCAACTCTCTACATTTGAAGCTTAAAATATAGTAATAAAAGTAAACAAAATAAATGTCTATAAATAGGGGTTGGTTGAATAAATTGCAGCACATTCACAGGATGACGAAGCCACGGAAAAGACGGAGAAGCTTGCTATGTACTAATATTTAAAAATCACCAAAGTGGGACTTCCCTGGTGGTGCAGTGCTTAAGAATCCGCCTGCCTAATACAGCGGACACGGGTTCGATCCCTGGTCCAGGAAGATCACACATGCCACGGAGCAACTAAGCCCGTGCGCCACAACTACTGAGCCTGCACTCTAGAGCCCGTGCTCCACAACAAGAGAAGCCACCGGAAAGAGAAGCCAGTGCACCACCACGAAGAACAGCCTCCGCTCGCCGCAACTAGAGAAAACCCGCACGCGGCAACAAAAACCCAATGCAGTCAAAAATACATAAATTAAATAAATAAATTTTTTAAAAAACTTAAAAAAAAAAGGAATCGCCAAAGTGTATTGAATAGGGGAAAAAGTGATATAGAAGTGTGTGTATAATATGCCTCCATTTGTGGGGAGAAGTAAAAGTGTATGTATTTTCATATATGTTTATAAATGAATGGTATCTCCGTGGAAGTATATTGCAGAAACTAATACAAGTGGATGCTTCTGGGGAAAAGGGCCAGGTATCAGGAGACAGGAGTGGATGGGAGACTTCAGAAGAGCCGGCACCCAGGAAGTGTATTCAGAGAAGGAATCACCACCCACACTGGAACCATCTTCTCCAGGCAGGCCTGTGCCAGGTGCGGGGGCTTGGAGGGAAAGCAGAGCCCACCCTGACCTGCTCAGGGCTCTGACTCTGCCCCACCCATGACAGGACCTTGGCCAACAAGACCCTGTGTGGTTGGGCACTGCCCACCTCTCTGCCCTCACTGGCTGCCTCCCTCCACTGCCTCCCTCCACTGGGTGCCTTCTCTACCACTCACCCATCACTGCTCCCCTTCTCCACTCCCTATCTCCAGCTGTGTTTTTAAACACTCAAAGAAATACAGAGAATAATATAACAAAGCCCTACATTCTTATCACCCAGTTTAAGGAAGAAAATGTGAAACACAATTGAGAGCATTTTTTTTTTCCGGCTGCACCCTGTGGCTTGCAGGATCTATAGTTCCCCAACCAGGGGTGGAACCCGTGCCCCTAGCAGTGGAAGCGTGGACTTCAGGGAAGTCCCAAGAGAGAGTAGTGGTTTTAAAATATGTCCACGAATTCTTTGAAACTCTTTCCTTCAGAAGGGGGCACCTGATTCCCCATACCTTTGAGTGTGGGTGGGGCTTAGTGACTCCCTTCTGTTGAAGAGAATGGGGTGGAAGTAATAGTTGAGGCTAGGTCCTAAAAAGCATACAGCTTCAGCCCAGATGTCTGTCTGTCAATGCTCACTTTTGGAGTCCAGTCTCCATGCTGTGATGGCATCCAGGTCACACAGAGAGGAACCGAGCCCCTCTCCTCTCCTCTCCCTCCCACCCCTGGCCAACAACCAGCACCAACTTGCCAGCCATGCAAATGAGCCCCTTTGGCAGCAGACTCCCCAGCCCCAGTCAGGCCTTCAGATGACTGCAGCCCCAGTTGACATCCGAAGGAAAACCCCTGAGGACCAGACCCACCAGCTAAATCACTCCCCAATTCCTGACCCATGAAAGCTGTGAGATATAATAAATGACTACTGCTGTTTTAAAACACCATGTTATGAGGTTATTTGTTATGCAGAATAGATAGCTAATACAGAAGGCCCCTGGTATCCCTTCCCAATAAACAGTCTCCCTCTCCACTCCAAGGAAACCCCTCTATTGATATCTATTATTCCCAGGAATGTTTCAACTTTTACTATTGTATTGGTATAAATCCTTATAAAATGTATAGGATGACTGTATTTCATTCTCAAAAGTGTATAGAAAGTGTCCATTACATAATACATACATTTGTATTTATAATATGTATCCTATCTCACTTGCCTTTTTTTCTTCCACAGCATGCTTTGGAGATGCATCTGTGTTGAGGCAGGTGGCTGCAAGTCCTTGTGGCTGCCGTACGGTATTCTATTATATTAATAAACCACAGTGTATTATCCAGAGCTCCACGTCGGTAGACATTTGGGTTGTTTCTGGGTTTTGCTGTTACAAACATCAGTGTCCGTAACATCTAGTCAACCTCTACTCCTCTTCACGTGGCAACTTTTTGTTCTTTGAAGTCTCAACTGTAATGTCACCTCGCTGATCACCCCTCCTAGCTCTCGGGCTCTCTGTCCCCCCAGAGCTCCCCAAAGCTGGTCTCTATTGGTGCTCCCTCGATTTTTCCTTCCAGTACCTAGTGTGCTTGGTCAGCGTTCAGTTCTATGGTCCTTTCCCTGAGCTGGAGAGCAGCTCCACGAGATGAGCTTTCCTCCCCGTACCCGCCCCCCCACCACAAACCTAGCATAGGGCCTGAAACACAGTAGGTCCTCAACAAAAAGTGGTGTATTAGGAATGGCTGAGAATAGCTTCCTCGCTTTGGGCCTGTGTTTCCCCATCTGCATGGTAAAAACATTAGATCAATTTTGGGGTGACTTTCATTCAGCTTTTGAGAGGGACCTCAGTGGCCACAGCAAGGTAGAGAGGAGAGATCTTCAGCTTTCAGCAGAGCCCCTGTTCTATCCCTATGTCCTAGCTTGGTCTCCACGGGAGATTTTGTTTGGAGGGGAATAGCTACCATTTACTGAGCCCTTACTACGTGATAGGCGTGTTCTAAGCTGGCACATGCATTTTCTCATTTCAGCCACTCATTAACCCTCGGAAGTAGACGCTATTATGCTCCTCTTGTTACAGAGAGGGTAAGTAACTTGTCATGGGACTAGCAAATGAGGGAGTGAGATTTGAGCCAGAAGAGACTGGCTCTAGAGCCCAACTGTCTAACCACTGACCCACGCTGCCTCGGTGGTACCCCAGCTTTAGAGATGGGGTGGGGGGCGGAGGAGGAGGAAGGAGAAGGACATGGAGAAAGGAAGGTAAAGGGAAGGCTGACAGCCACTCTTCTGAAGGCCCTTGCCAGCGAGAGCATCCTGGTGTCCTCAGTTACTTCCCCAGCCCCCTGTCCCTCAGCCCGGATGGCTTTAAGACGTCCTGCCTCCCCCCATTTGGCTCCCTAGCCCAGCTCCAGGCCCCAGTGGGGTCCTGCTGTGTTTCAGCAGCTCACAGCTCTCCCCCTGCATCTCCTTCCAGGTGCCTGGATGCTAAACCCCAGAAGCTGAGGTCTGGAGTCACAGTCCAGCTCCAGCGAGGAACAGAAGGGTCTTTCCAAACCAGCACCTTGTACTTTCCCAGGAACATCAGAGGATGGAAATACGGTGAATTCAAAAGGGCGTCTGTCTCTCTGGACTCCTGGGCCCTGGGACGGGTTGTAGAGCTGGGGTATGTGCTCATAGCTGCCTCAGCCTCAGGGGGTTCTGGTCCAGAATGGGTGGGCCCCTGGATCCGGATGGTACCTGCTCCCTGGAGGGCAGCATCCCCAGGGACTAAGAAGGAGGTTCCTGAACGTGAGTCCTGAAGAGTCCCTGGCATCTTGGGATTCTGGTGTTCTTTTGCATGACTTCTGAGCCTTGCAGCCTAGCTGTCTTCCTTCTCTTCCTCCCTTTTTTCATTTATTTTCAAACTGTACATGGTTCCAGGCACTGAACCTTCCTTTTATTCATTCAACAAATCTTTATCGAGGGCCTACTGTGTGCCAGGCACTGTTCAGGCACTGGGGAAACAGCCATGAGCAAAAGTGACAAATATCCTGACACCTATGAAATGTGCACTCTCTTTGTAACAGACAAATAAGAAAAGTAAGTAAGTCAGGAGAAAGATTAAGAAGAGAAGAAGGTACAAACTTTTGGGTAGGGTGGCCAGGAGAAGCCTCGCTGAGAAGTTGACAATTGAGAACAGACTTGAAGGAAGAGGACTCCAGGCAAGAGGAGTGGCCAGTGCAAATGCCCTGAGGTGGCAGAGTGCCTGGGAGGCACAGCAAAGAAGCAGGTGTTGCTGCAGTGGAGTGAATGAGGGGAAGGGGAGGAGGGGAACAAGGAGAAGGAAGTGGAGGAACAGATCCCTGAGGGCCTGGTGGTCATTGAAAGGGAGTGGGCATTTATTCTAACATTTTTCCCCAATGGCACTTACTTACTGGGGGTTTTGAGCAGAGACACAATCAGATTTAGACTTTGAGACAATCCTTCTGGCTACTGAGTGGAGGAGAGAAGGGAGCGGAGGCAGATACCAGCGGAACAGATGCTGACCAGTCCCTGTGGGGGATGAGGGAGGCTTGGCGAGTGATGGTGGGAGGAAGTGGCTGCATCCTGGATCTATTCTGTAGGTAGATCCAACATGATTTGCTGATATCCACTGCTAGATGTGAGAGCAGGAGACAAGTCCAGAATGACTTTGAGCTTTTAGGTCTGATGGAAGGGAAGGAAGGCTGGGTTGGGGGAGGCTGGCTGGAGCAGGTTTGGGACAGATTTGGTCTGAGACGCTGATAGACATCC
Organism: Eubalaena glacialis; assembly: GCF_028564815.1. Classification (NCBI taxonomy): domain Eukaryota; kingdom Metazoa; phylum Chordata; class Mammalia; order Artiodactyla; family Balaenidae; genus Eubalaena; species Eubalaena glacialis. Next base: position 28,624,909 of record NC_083728.1, read on the forward strand.
TTGGGAAACATGGAGGCAGCACTTCAGGGGTGAGACCTGGTCTGGGGATACACGTTGGGCATCGAAAGACTGGATGAGAGCGTTTAGAGGGAGGGAGTAGATAGAAAAGAAGAGGCTACAATGTAAGCACTTTCTACAAGGATGAAAGTATATGCAAGTACATCAGCTGTTTATTTGATTGAGGTTTAGTTATTAAATTGATACTTACACAATTCTGAGTGTTTCTCAAGTAATAACTTATTTAATCTTCATAACTGTCCTGTGAGGTAGGTACTATTAATATTACCACCATTTTACAGAGATTAAGAAACGGAGGCACAGAGAGGTTAAGTGACTTGCCTAAGGTCACAGAGCTGCTAGGAGGTGGACCCAGGCTTTGAATCCAACAATCGAAGTCCAGAGTCCTTGTGCTTTGCCACCACCACATGCTGCTTGCACCACGATGTAGCAGTCCCACACAAGTGGGTGCCCACCATGGTTTCAGGTAGGGGGAAGAAGAGTGGGGATTGAGGAGAAAAATGGGGAAAAAAACACAATGAAGCCTGTGATGACAATGAGCTATGATTTGAGAAATGGAATTAACTCCGTTCTCCGCACCGATACAAAAAGGAAGGAGAGGAGAAGTAGAAGAGGGGGAGGGAGAGGAGGAGGAGGTGGGGGAGGGAGAGGAGGAGGAGGTGGGGGAGAGGGGAAGGAAAGGGGGAGGAGAAGGAGAAGGGGAAAAGAAAAGAAAAAGGAGAGAAAGGAGAAGAAGGGGGAATGAGGATGAGGAGGTGGTGGCAGAGGAGGAAGAGGAAGAAGAAGAAGAAGGATAGAGAAGAAGGGAAAAGTATTTTATTTTATTTTTATTGTTTAATTTAAATGTTTTTACTTTTTATTTTATTAAAAATTTTTAAAATTTTAATACAATTTTTAAAGGTTACACTCCATTTACAGTTATTACGAAATATTGGCTATATTCCCCATGTTGTACAACACATCCTGGTAGTTCATCTTACACCCAATAGCTCGTACCTCCCACTCTCCCACCCCTATTTTTAGCACCTCCCCCCCCCCCCCCAGGAAAAAGTCTTTAGCTGGTCTCCTGGGGCATAATCATAATGACTCTGGGCACCTAAGGCCTTTCCCAGCTGGGCTTGGCTGCTTCTTCAGTCTTGTTTCCTGACCCTTCCAACAGTGCTCCAGTCACCCCAGGTCATACCCTGTCCCCAAGACCCACTTGTCCCTACCTTTGAGCCTTTGCTTGTGCTGATTCCTCAGTCAAGAGTGCCCTTTCCTCATTGCAGCATTATTTATAGTAGCCAAGGTGTGGAAACAACCTAAGTGTCCATTGATGGATGAATAAATAAAGAAAGTGTGGTAAACATATGATGGAATATTATTCAGCCATAAAAAAAGAATGAAATCTTGCCACTTGCAATAACATGGATGGACTTCGAGGGCATTATGCTAAGTGAAATAAGTCAGACAGAGAGAGACACATACCATGTGATCTCACTCATAGGTGTAATCTAAAAAAACAAAAACCTAAAAAAGCTCATAGATACAGGGAACAGATTGGTGGTTGCCAGAGGCAAGAGGTTAAGGGGATGGGTGTGGGAGAAATGGGTGAAGGAGGTCAAAGGGTACAAATTTCCAGTTACGAAATAAATAAGTCATGGGGATGTAATGTACAGCATGGTGACTATAGTTAATAATACTGTATTGCATATTTGAAAGTTGCTAAGAGAGTAGACCTTATAAGTTCTCATCACAAGAAAAAATATTTTATAACTATGTTAAGGTGACAGGCATTAACTAGACTTATTGTGGTGATCATTTTGCAATGTATACACATATCAAATCATTATGCTGTATACCTGAAACTAATATAAGGTTATATGTCAAATATACCTCAATTTAAAAAAAATTAAGGATGATATCGACCACCTTTTTTAAAAAAATATTTATTTATTTATTTATTTGGCTGTTCCAGGTCTTCACTGCAGCACGTGGGATCTTCTTTTAGTTGTGGCATGCAGGATCTAGTTCCCTGACCAGGGATAGAACCCGGGCCCCCTGCGTTGGGAGCACGGAGTCTTAACCACTGGACCTACGAGGGAAGTCCCACCTCAATTTTTTTAAATGAAAAAGAAAAAGGGAATTACAAAGCAGAAAATAAAAAAAAAAGAATGCCCTTTCCCTCTTTCTTCATTTCAGGAACTCCTACACATCCATCAAATCCCACTAAAGGCTCTCTCCTAGGTGAAACTTTTTCCTGCCTTCCACTCCTTTGGGCTCCCACAGCCCATTGCACTTCTCTTTTCTGGTTTGGTTGGCTTACCTGCGGGTATCCCCTGATGGCCAGTGAGCCTCTGGAGGGCAGAAACTGGGTCTGGCTCATCTCTGTTAGTCCCCCTGCCGAACCCAGAGCTTGGCACGTGGTGGGCACTCCATAAGGGCAGAGATCATCCCATTTCACCTTTACAGCTTCAGTGGCTGGTTGAGAGGAGGTGCTTGATACATGTTGTAGGACAGATAAATTAATGAATGAATGCTTGATGGAAGGGTGAATAATGACATCAAGCTACTTTTCCAATAGCAGCAAAAGCTCAGTGCTGAGAAAACAATTCACAGCCCTCAATTCATAACCTAGAGTTCTGATTCCTAGGCCCTTCGTTCCTAGAGCTATAGAATGTTGTTGAAGAAGAGTCCCTGGCATCACTCCTCCCAGCTGGGTGACCTTGGGCAAATTGCTTCATTCTGTGCCTCGGTGTCCTCATCTGCCCAAAGGGGAAATAGTCACACCTTTCTCATGGGGTTGTTATGTGGATGAAATCTGACCGTGTGTACCAGGCACTTAGCACAGCACCTGGACACCACGTATGCCCACTAATTGTTAGTTCTGCCAAGTCTCTACTTGACTTTTTATTTTGAAACAATTTCAGGCTTACAGAAAGGTTGCAAAAATAGTACAAAGAATTCCTGTATGCCCTTCATCCAGATTCCTCAAATGTTAACATTTTACTACCCTTGCTTTATCATTCTGTCTCTGCATACACTTTTGTCTGAACTGCTGGGAGTAAATTGCAGACATGATGCCTCTTTACCTCTAAATGATTTTATGTGTATTTTCTAAAAATAAGGACATTCTCTTACAAAACCACAGTACAGATACAAAAATCAGGACATTAACATTGATACAATACTATTGTCTACATTTAGACCTATTGAAATGTTGCCAATTATTCCACTAATGTCCTTTAAAGCAAACAAACAAAAAACTTTTTTTTCTGATCCAGCGTCCAATCAAGGATACATATTCCGTTTAGTTTTTATGACCCTTTAGTCTCTATGTGGAACATCTCCTCAGTTTTTCTTTGACTTTTATGACCTTGACATCTTCTGAATGTGTATAGGCTACTTGTCTTGTAAATTGTCCCTCTATTTGGATTTTTTTTAATCTTTCCTTATGATTGGATTCATATTAAGGTCTTCAGGCAATAAGACCACAGAAGTGATGCTGTGTACTTCACAGAGCTCCTATCGGGCGCACATGATGTCAATTTGCCCCATTACTATCGATCTCCACTTTGATCACTCGGTTAGGGTGGGGTCTGCCAATTTTGCCCACTGTAGAGTTACTATTTTTCCCTTCATCATTAATAAATATCTGTGGGGAGGCACACTGAGACTCTGAAGATATTCTGCTTCTCTTCATACTTCCTACCCACATACATCCTGACAGGATGATATATTTTGCATTAAATGTAGTTCCTATTTGACCAAAGAAGACATGAACATGGACCAATAATTCAACAGTACAAAAGAGTGTAAGATGAGTCTCTCTCCTACCCCATCCCAGCCACCAGTTCCTCTCCCTTAGCTGTCCCTATTTCTGCTGTTTTTTCTGTCCTTCCAGAAGTGTTCTATGCACACTATGCACTAGGCAGGCTAATACACTCATGTACCTCTTTGAGAGCTAGATGCACACAGAATGTAGCTGAATACACACATTGCTCCGCATCTTGCTTTATTTCACTTAACATTTTGGAGACCATTTTATATTTGCACATAAAGAAAGATCTCTTGCTGATTTTAGAACCTTATTTCCACCTGAGATGCAATCCCTTCATGTTCACAAATAAGGAAACCGAGACCCAGAGTGGGGAAGGAACAGGTCCCCCAAATTAGAAGATGAAGCAAACCTGGAAAGCAGCCTGGGACCCCTCCACAAAAGAGTGGCCGGGTCTCCCCACTGGGGAGCCAGGCCTTCCAGAGGCTGCCCCAACGAGATGCCAGACCCAGGCTCACATCCCTGTTCTCCTTCTTAGCTCTCGTTAGGGACTACCCTGCAGCTTCCTGCTGGGCCGGGCCTTGGGAGCCCCATTGATCCTCTGACAGCCCAAGACAGATCGTCGGGGAGTGTGTATTCAGGTGCAGGCTGAGCACATGGAGGCCAGATGAGAACGGGGTGGGGGGGGTCAGGGGCCCACTTGGGTGGGGGAGAGGCCTGAGGAGGCGAGGAGAGAGGATCCCACAGACACCTGCCTCCTCTCTCCCTCCCGTTTTATCCTGCCCTCCTCGGGGCTGCTGCTCCCCCAGCCTCCTCTCACCAGGCAGGGCCGTCCAGGGGGACGGGGCAGGGCTCACCCACATCCTCTCCTCTCCCTCTGGCCTGGGTGTAGTGGAGAGAAGTTAGGATATGGAGTGAGCCCGGCTTGGTTTGATCGCAGCTCAGGCTCTCCTGTGAAAAGACAGCCTCAGTTTCCTCCAGGCAAGGAAGAGGGAACACGTTTTGCACGGCCCAGCAGGCAGTGCAGCAGGCTGGTTACCGTCTCCACAGCCGCCCCATCGGCCTCTTAGAACTCCCACTGCTCGTCCCTCTCTGGTTATGGAGACTCGCCTTCCCTCCCCAGAAGGAACATGGAACTGGGCCGGGCCTGCTGACCCAAGAGGCCTCCTGGCACAAGTCCCCTGGGGCCGCTGAGTCTTTGTGTTCGCAGCCATGGGCCAGTCTCTGCCCCTGAGGTTCAGGTGATGGGTGCTCACTCCCTGGTGAGGCGGGCCCTCAGCCCTGCCTCTTCTCCTTTCTCCTTCGCAGAAATCTGCCCCCCTGTGGCTACCAGAGGGCAGTGTGGACCCCAGAGTGGAGAAGGTCTATCTAGATGCCCCGTGACCCCCGAAAGCCCTTTAGTTGGCACGTGCATCCCAAGTGAGTACCTGAGCAGTGTGTGGTGTGCAAGGGGGTGGGGGGATCAGGGGGGACAGGCTGGAGGCGGAAGTGGACTGAGAGAGAGGGATGCCGGGAGAGGAGTGGGGCTCAGTGAGAGAAGAGGGGCTTCAGAGGAGATGTGAGTGCAGAGAGGAATGAGGATTCAGTGAAATACACAGGGACTTGGTGAGGGTGAGAGGGTCTCAGAGAGAGGCTGGGGGCACAGAGAGGAAGCTGGCGGAACAGAAGGAGACTCAGACGGGGAGTTGTAGACTGAGAGGGGAATGGGGCCTGGGGGCATGAAGGCTCAGGTAGGGGAACAAGGGACAAAGGGGAGAATCAATCTGGGGAGGGGTGGGTGCCCACCATCCACTGCAGCTCAGGGAGGAGGAGGCCGGGCCTGTGGAGGGCGGCACCAGAACAAAGCCCCGGGGAGCAGCCCGTCCTGAAGCGCGCCTTCCCAGCTGACAGACCCTGAGCTAATTATCTTTAATGAGCAGCTGGGCCCCCTTTCCTGGGATTTGCATTTGCAGTGGTAATCAGCACAGCAGCACCTCTGTGGATGGCAGCCAGGACTAGTCTTCCAGTGGGGGACGATTCCAGGAGCCGAGGTAAAGTCGCAGGAGGGGCTTCCCTGGCCTCGTGCAGGGCTGGGGAAGGTGTCATTTTGCCTCCCCTGCAGATTAGGGGATTTTGGAAGGCAATGTCCACTGGAGACAGGGGCTGGCATCAATTATCCATCTCAGCCATGGCCAGGGGTGCCGGTCTTGGGGAGGGTACCAGGGTTGTAGCCCTCACAAATCCTAGGATATTAGGCTTGGAGTCCCTTAGATAGTGCAGCTAGCCACCGTTGCAGAAATGAGGGAATGGACCAGAGAGGGGCAGTGTGTTGCTCAAGGTCACACAGTACAGCAGAAATGCTTGTGAGCCTGTCTGCGGCAGCCACTGTCCGAAGTGCGTTCCTGAATCCTCACTAGCAGCCCCATGAGTCGGTAAAAATAGTAGTCCTATTATTAACCCCATTTTACAGATGAGGACTGAGCAGTCACATAGCCTGGAGGCCTCACAGCTGGGATTTGAACCCAGTTATCCTGGCTGGTCCCTGCAAGGGTAGTAGGGCTCTCAGACCTGGGCTTCCCCTGGCCATGGGGGCTGACAGTGCCTCTCTCCCCCTCATTCCCCTCTCTGCAGGGATGCCAGTATGTTTTGTGCCCCTGGCAGGGTTGGGAGGTGAGACTTAAGTATAAATAAATAAACAGGGAGCAGATGGTGGGGGGGATGGGGGACAGGCAGGGGCAGGGCCAGGGCCTCCTACTTCTCCCTGGGAAAACATTACTGGGCCAGAGCAAATGGATTCCAGACTTAGGGCCTAAGAGCCCCCTCCTCAGCCCTGCTCTCTTGTCTGCTGGTCTGGGACCTGGCCCAGCCCTTGGGAGAAATGGTGGGCTGGGGCCCCGAATCCTAGGTTCTGCCCATCTCTCATTTCCTCTCTTCTTCCTGTGTGACCTTGAGAAAGTCATTTTACCTCTCTGTGCCTCCATTTCCCGATCTGTCAAATGAGTGGAAGGAGAATGAGTGGAAGGAGGTGGTCAAGTTGCTGCTCAAGGGCCACCTCCTCAGGGAAGCCTTCTTTGATTTCCTCGGGAAGACTTTGTTAGAGCAACAGCTTAGAGTATCAAGGAGAATATGGGTATTTGTGTCTTTCATCCCACAACAATCTATTCAACAGATATTTGCTCACAGTATACTATGTGCTGGCCACTATGCTACCCTCAAGGCTGAGAGTTTTTCTCCATAGCTCCAGCAGCTGGCCCAGAATAGCTACTAATAAACACCTGTTTTGTAAATGAATGAATGAGTGGGTGGATGAAAGTGGAGATGAGAAGCTGTGATGTTTCCCAAATATGGAAACTGCATCAGTGGGGTGATGGTGGGAGTGGACCAAAGATGATGTGGGTGAACAGCAACAAGGTATTAAATAACAAATTCACCATGAGAAAGTCATTCACTGTCTCCCAGATTTTCCAATAGGCCAAGGAGAAGTTCTCCAAGGATGCTGGTAACACCTTTCTAACACCTGTGGATCACTTGTGTGCTCTCATTCTCTCTTTCTCTCTGTCTCTCACCTGGAGATAGCTGGACCCAGAACTTCTACAGGCAATGGTATTCAGCTAGAATTTGAGAATATTGTTTTGTTTCCATTTTACTCATTTTGGTCACGTTTTATTTGTGGTAAGGGATTCTGATTTTTCATTTATGTTTGGATAGTGCTGGTGGGAATGCAAACTGGCCCTGGAGAAACTTTGGAGAAGTGCTGGCATTTTCTGATAACGTGATTGTCTGGGACCAGGCTGGTGCTGGGGGCCTGGTGTCACAAGGGAACTTGTGACAGTGATGGAAACGTTCTCTGTTTTGATTGAGGTGGTGGTTACATGGGTGTGTATATTTGTCAAAATGTGTTGCACTGTACACTTTAAATGGATGCATTTTATTGTGTGTAAATTATACCTCAATAAAGTTGATTTAAAAACACATATATTGAACATATTTAAATTTCAGTCGGCCTCCCAAGGCTGACTGAAGATGTTATGTACATAATATATATATTTAAGATATTAAGCACAGAAGCCCTGTGGGTGTGGCCAAGTCATGAAGGTTGTCCATCACACAGCACAGTTTGGGAAACATGGAGTCAGTGAATAAATGGATAGATAGAAGACAGAATAGTGAATGAATGGGTAAATGAGCAAGTGAATGAATATCTACCCCATTTATGGTAATGAGTCCATTCTCCACAGCCCCAACATATCACGTGGTCTTGATCAGGGGTTGTCCTTTCTCAGCTTGCCTAGCTCCTGTGATGGAGAGCTCACTACCTGATGACATAGCCCTTTCCAATGTCCGAACATTAGGACTATGTGAAAGACCTTTCCTCATATTAAGTTGGTCTTCCTGGTGACCCCCTGCCCTCTGTGGCTCCACAGACACATCTGCTCTCCTATCTGGGGACAACCCAAATGCCCCCTACCTCAGTCTGCTCTTCTCTTGGCTCTGCACCCCAGATGCTTAGCTGCTCTGGTTCCGCTTGCACAGAGCTTACATCATAGAAGGGCAGTAGGACAAAGAACATGTACACAGGCAAATAAACAAAATAATTACAAACTATGAAGGAAAAAAGCAAGGTGAGAATATTGGGGAAACTATGGGGGAGATGAGGGAGCAAGGGAAGGCCCTCTAAGGATTTGATATTTGAGCTGAGTCCTAAAGGATGTGAAGAAGCCAGAAGAACCAGAGGAAGGGCATTCCAGGCAGAGGCAAGAGCAAGTGCAAACGCCCTGAGGTCAGAAAGCAATTGGAAACTGTGAGGCAGCCAGCCTGGCTGGAGTGGGATGGGGGGGTGTGGGGGGGTGGGAAGGGCAGGTCATTCAGGGCATTGATGGTGAGGAGCCTGGAATTGTTTTCTAAATTCGATCCTCAAATACTTTTAAGCAAAGGGTGTTATAATATGACTTACATTTTAGTAGACAATAAATACATACAGAATTAAAAGTAACTGAAGACCCTTCCAGTTCCAGTAGTTCGGTACTTCCATAGTGATAATGATATGCCTTCAAAGGACAATGAGTGGCCTCCAGAATGGGTCTGACTAGGTTTGAATCTTGGTTCTGCCTCATCCTTGCTGTGTGACTGTGGGCAAGGGGCCTTATCCCTCTGAGCCTCAGCTTCCTCATCTGCAAAGTGGGGATAAAAGGTGTACCCACCTCATGTGGTTGTTGTGAGGATTAAATGCCTTTACATTTGGGAAGCATTTAAATAACATCGTAGGTGCTTTCATTTGTTAAATAAAACAAAAAAAGGTGAGGACACAGAGAGCAAGATGATTAATCCTTTTTCAATCTCTTCCTGTCCTGGAGAGAGTCCTGGATTGGTGGAGGTGGGGTGGGTCTCTCAAACAGTTGCTACTGAGAGCTAGAGGAAGAGAGAGAGGGAGAGAGAGAGAGGGAGGGAGATTGCACAGCCTCAGTCAGATATGGACAAAGTTAGTAACAGTGTTATATTTACACTGTTTACATTGACAGTCACATTTATTTATGTCACGTGCTACTGATTTTCCATTTAGTCCACCTATCTCAAGTTTCCTTAAAAAAATATTTGTTTGTTTAAGTAAAACAGAAGCAAATAGATTTAACAGTTCAAAAACAGTGGTCCCTGAAGGTGATACTAAGCACTCCTGTCCCAAGTGGCCCAAATTGTGAAGGAGGCTCTTGACAGAATTTTAAGAAACATTTTTCTAACTTCATCTCCTCTTTGTGCCCTTGAGGAACTGGAGGCCCTACTGTGTGTCCTGTGCTTGGCCGAGTCCCCGAGGACACCAGCAGCAGAGTGGGATTCACCCCGGGGACTGTGTCTACATTCTGGCCTGCAGTGAAGTTTCTGGAAAGGGCTGGTGGACTCTCAAATCTGGGGGTCACCAGAGTCCTCCCTCTCACTCTCATCCCTCAGATCCAGTTCCATCCGTTGGAAAATTCTGGGGCTCCATCTTCAAATTACATCCAGATTCTGATCACTTCTCTCCACCCTGATCCAATCCACCAACCATCACCTGGGGCCCTGGTGACAGAGCAGCCTCCGCTTCACCCCCTTCCCATCCCTGCTCCACTCAGCAGCCAGAGCCACCAGGTCCCTCCTCTGCTCCAAGCCTCACATGGCTCCCAGCCAAAGTCCCAGGCTGACGGTACCCACCTCTCCCACCTCATCAGCTGCCCAGCCCAGCCTTGTCCCATCCAGGCTGCCCCCACCACACTGGCTGCCTTGCTGTTTCTTGGATCCTCCAAGCAGGCTCCCACCTCAGGGCTTTTGCACGTGCTATTCCTCCTGCTTGAAACACGCTTCCCTCTGACATCCACAGGGCTTCTTTCCTCTCTGTTCAGGTCGATGCCCCCTCCTCAGAGAGGTCCAATACCTTAATGAAGTTGATATTTCCCATCTCATTCTTCTTCCCCTGCTTTTCCCTCACAGCCCTTATCACTATCGGATATTGAAGTTTACATTTTATATATATTTTGTGTGTTTTTCTTGCTCTTCTCCCCTGAGTGGACTTCAAGAGAATGAGAGTTTCCATCTGTTTAGTACTCTGATGTTCCCAGCACCTGGAGCAGTGTCTGGTGCCCAGTAGGTGCATGGGAGAATGAACGTCCAGGGAGTGTGTGAAGGGTGGGGGGCAGCCACTCCCAGCCCCCTCTGTGGCCCCTTGGTCCCCTCTCTGGGCATGGCATCCCTCTCTCCCTGCCCTCATCCCCTCAACCCTCAAGGGCAGCACAGGACAGCGAAGCTTCTCTCACAGGGGAAAGGTTTTCAGATGCAGGCAGACCCTCCTTCAACTCCTCCTCCCCCTACAAGCCCAATAGGAGCCAGCAGTTGCGGTGCCCTCCACAGAGAGTCCTCAAAAGATGGGGGGAATTGGGGCGGACACATGCTGGGTGCTCCTGGGCAAGCCAGGAACCTGCTCCCAGCCCTGTGTCCTCAACTGGAAGGAGGTAAGACCAATGAGCAATGAACAGCTCTTGGGGAGCCTATTTTACAGACAAGGAAACTGAGGCTCAAGAGGTGAATTTGTCTCCAGGACAACTGGAGCCAGGGTTCCCTTCTCTGTAAAAGGGGTATGATAACTCCTCCCTCCTAAGTTTGATGTGAGGATTAAACGAGTTCAATAAAGCCTTTAAGCCTTTAGTAGGGTCTGGCACACAGTAGGTGCTCAAGAAATGTTGGCTACTATTGCTGTCGTTCTGCGAGGTGAACGTGCTCACCAAGGTCCCATGGCCAGCAGGTGGCAAAGCCAAGATTCAAACGGAGGTCTGTCGAAAGTGACTCCCCCTCACAACCACAAAATAATAACAATAATAGTAATGGCAACAACAACAATAATAGTAACACCATCACCAGCATTTTCCACCCCATGCTGTAGCTCTAAGATTGTCAGGTGGCAGCACCTGCCCCGCGCCTACACCCGGGACCACTGGCGCCGGTGCCTCCTGCCCTCCCGCTCCCTCCCGGGGGACAGGTCGGCGGCCCGCACAATCTCCCGCTGGGGGCGCCCCCAGATCCCGCCGTCCGGGGAGCCCCCGCGGGGGAGGCGAGCCCGGCTCCGGGGCTCTGGAAGGAGCCGCGCGGCCTGGAAGACATTACACGGCTGTCGGCCGGGGGGCGTCGCGCGGAGTTCCGGAGGGGGTCCCGGCGGCAGCGCGCCGGGGGAGGGGACGGCCCCACCACAAAGCGCGCTTTGTTCTGCGCTCCCCCTGGGAGCTGGAACCAATGGATTGGCGGCAGCTGAGGTCATCTGTCAGGCAGCGCCGGGGGGTCAGGCCCGGGGAAGGGGCCGCCGGGGAGGGCGGGGCGGATGGGACGGCGGAGGGTCCGTGTGTGCGGCCGATTAACCCGGCTGCGCCCGCCAGGCCTCTGCGGCAGGTCGCTGCTACGCTTCGGGCCTCAGTTTACCCATCTGTCCAACAGGGAAGATAATTTCCTCCCTGTCCACCTGTCGGGACGACTGCATCCGGTATGGAAGTGATGATGACGGTATGATGATGATGGTGGTGGTGGTGGCCTTTCTGTAATGAGCACTCCCTGTGTTCCTGCTCGACAGAAGATCTGGAGTCGGGATGCGAACCCCAGAGGCTGCCTTGGGAACATGGGAGCAAATGTGGCTTGTCTGGGAGGCAGGGAGGGACGCCTTGCAGCCCCTATCCGGACCAGGGCAGTCAAGGCCTCTCCCTGGTTCCCAGCTTTGACCCTGGATGCCAGACTTGGCCTACCTTTTGCCAGGGCTGACAGGTGGAGCCGCCCAGACCTAGCCCAGGGAGCCTCTGGAGCTCATCCTTGGGGGCCCCCTGGTCGAGGGTAGAGCAAGGCTGCACGCCCCCACCCTCTCCAAGACAGGTGTTTTTTCTGACTGGAGACAGATCAGGGTCTGACCACTTTACCCTCATAAAACTAGATCCCATTTATTAATTCATTCACACCCCCATCTGTGTGTGCCTCAGCATTCCTGTGCATGCAATGAGACAATTAGGATTCTAACCATTTGATACAGGGACCCCTGGGGGATGAGGCCATCGAATCCCCAGAAATTGCCCGAAAGATTTGTGTGTGTGTGTCTTTCTGGAGAAAGGGCTCACGGATTTCTTTCAGATTCTCAACTGTGTTCATGACCCAAAACAGGTTAAGAAGCACCGGCTGGAGTGCAGGGATGGAAAGCTGCCCCACAAACTCTGGGAAAGGCACTTGGAGCAGCCAATCTGGAGAGCAATTTGCCAGCACCTATGCACCGGCTAGGCGGTCCCACTCCTACGTACACAGTTGAGTGAGCACAGAGTTGATGGCAGAAGGTGTTCACAGCAGCAAATAACAGTAACCCCCTAAATGGCCATTAACAGGAGAATGACTGATACTTGGTTATATACAGACCCTGGCATGCCATGCAGCAATTCAAAGAATGAGCTAGACCTATGTGGAATTTATTCATTTAACATAGTTATTGAATAACTGCTATGTGTCAGGTGGTTCTTGGCACTGGGCCTACAGTCATAGGACAGATCAAGTCCTGCCTCAAGAACTTACGTTCTAGTGGACGAGACAGTCATAAACAGAAACAGAAGATAATTTCAGGGAGTGCGATAAATGCCATGAAAAAAATAAAACAGTGCAGTGATAAAATGATGGGGTAGGGGGCTGTTTTAGACAGTATGGTCAGGAAGGCCCCTCTGAGGAAGTGACCAGAATGAGGAAGCGACCAGAATGCTCTGGGAGAAGAGCAAAGGCACTAATGAGGTGGATGGCTAAGGCGCATCGCCAGGGAAGAAATGTGATCTGCAAAAGAAAGTAAAAAAAGAAAACATTCCTTACTTATACGCACACACACATAACTAATAAGTTAGAAAAAGGTCTGGAAGGGTATATGCCAAATTCATGAAGATAATTGCCAAGAGTAGGGAGGCACTAGGACTCATGGTGCATTTTTTTTTTTTTTTTTTTTTTTACTGCAGCACTTTTATTTCCTCACAATGACGCATTGCTGGGGCCTAATGTTCTCACATGACAGTAGAAAAACAAAATCTGTTGTCATCTCTTAGAGAATTGAGAATTGCATACAAAAACCTTACATAAATTAAAAGAATGAATAAATTTACAGGTGTGAATGTACAGGGCTTACAGGGCTTCTGCTTGCTTCTCATATTTTATTTTGTTAATAATTATTTAGCATTTTGCTATCTTAATGTTTAAAAGGTGAATATATGCACATATAACTTGTGAAAATGGAACATTAAAAAAGCCTACCATGGTGAAAGGGTTGGTCCCAGGGCAGTAAGGGAAATAAGGGGTCCCTACACACTGCCTTTCACTGGACCCAAGTTCCCTGGGGCAGTAGTTTGTTTTGGGAGGGGACACGCTTTTGGATCAGGGGGACCCCAGAAGAGGCATGTAGCTCAGCCTGGAGGATCTGGAAGCTTCTTGGAGGAGGTGCCACCTTTGCTGAGCTTGAGACAATTTGGCACAGCACACCCCGTGTAGAGACCCTAGTCTCCTAAGACAGGCCTGGAGAGGCCATGATGTGTACAAGGCCACAGAGCAAGATTGGACAGGTAAGTAAATCTGAAACTCCAAACTCCCAGCCAGGTCTCCTTCTCCTACCTGAACCCTTGGCTCCTCTGGGCCGCTGATGGGCATACCTCACAGCCAGACACCCTCCATCCATCCCCTTCCCACAGCAGTTGCTCTGCCGGCTGGAGGCCCAGCCTAGCTCGGGCAGGCCAGAAAGCAGCGCCACCTGCTGGCCTAAGTGGGAAGTGCAGCGCGCAGCCTCCACGGAGAGCAACCAGCAGGTTTCACCCTTCAAAACCCAGCTCCTCTTCCTTAAGAACGACAATCCCTCCCGCTCCAAGTCTGTTCTGCAGCCTCCTCCCAGTGCCTAGCAGTATGCCTAGCACTGCCTGCTTGGGCCTTATCTGTATGAAGGGAAAGTCCTTTCAAGGAGGGGTAACCACTGTGCTACTCTACCTCAGTGGGTGCAGGTGTCTTACATGAAACAGTGGCACCTGACAGCGGCTTACAAAGCATGCCCTCAGCTTCCTCACCCTCACTACAAACCTCAGGGGTAAAGTCCATTAGACAGCTTGGAAAAAGCGCCAGGGAAGGGCCTGTCCAATTTCATATGGAATTGGTGCACAAGCTGGTTCCAGAACATGGATCTCCTGGGACCCAGCTCTTTCTTCTCCATTGGAGGTGAAGGGGCTGTCACCATATCTGAAAATAATTGATGCCATCTAGATCAGTGGTTCTCACCTTGTGGTCCCTGAACAGCAGCATCAGCATCACCTGGGAATTTGGCAGGAAAGCAAATTCTCAGGCCCCACTCCAGACCTTCTGAAACAGCAACTCTGGGGGTGTGGTCCAGCCATCTGTGCTTAGCAAACCCGTTTGAGAACCTGAACCATTGGTCTAAAGCAATTATGCCTCCCTTTTTATTAAATAAACTTTTATTTGGGAATGATTTTCAATTTACAGAAAAGTTGCAAATATAGTACAGAGAGTTCCCATATACTCTGCACCCAGACTACCCCAATGTCAACATTCGTAAAATTATCTAAAATCCAGACCTCATTCAGATTTCCAGTTTTTCCATTAAGGTCCTTTTGTTGTTGTTTTTCCAAGATCCAATCCAGGATATCACACTGCATTTATGACTACATACCTTTTAAATTCCATTGGTCACCTCAGTCATCTTTCCCTGGGACAGAGAATGGGTGGGAAAGCTGTTGTCTTCATTACTGATCAGGAGAAACTGAAGCTTGAAAACAGCAAGTGACCTAGTTCCCTTAGCAGGGCAGTGAGAGCAAGGCCCGCCTCACTCTGCACCCTTCCTCTATCTCTTCCCTTCCCCCCAGGACTCTAGGATTTCATTAGTCCCTTTGGAACGTCCCACCTGGCCTACCCATTCCCCCTAACCCACCAGTACAGATGATGAGAGATGCCCCTCCTAGAGTGGGCCCAGCCCTGGGAGAGACCACCCACTGCCCCATCACTTCCTTCCCTCTGCAGGGCCAGGACAGTGTCTAGTGTCTTAGTGACCTCAGCCTGAACAGAGCAAGGCTCTGTACAAGACAGAGAAGAACAGTGAGAAAGAAACACTGTTATTTGCTTATCCAAAGTCATCTGTGATAGGTGGAAAAAAATGCCACAAATCCTGTGTAGTTTCTCTAAGAGGTTTAGTCTGTTTCCCCAGCCCTTGAATCTAAGCCAAACTTTTGATTTGCTCTGACCAGAAGGACTTAGCAGAAGTGACGTTGTACCAATTCTGACCTAAAACTCAAAAAAGCCTTGGAGCTTCTCCTCTCTCTCCCCCTTCCGCTTCCCCTCCCTCTCCACACTCACCTCCCTCCCTCTCCCTCTCTCTTTGAGCCCTGAGGATATCATGAAAATAAGCCTGAACTAACCTGCTGGAGAGGACACATGGAGGAGAACCAAGTCACCCAGCCAATAGCCTACCTACTGCCAGACAAGTGAGTCAGGCTATCCGAGACCATCCAGCCCCTTCTAGGGTGACAGCTGATTGCATACAACCCCATGAGTGACCCTAAGCAAGATCAGCAGAACTGCCCAGCTGAGCCCAGCCCAAATTGCCAAACCAAAGAATTTTGGGCAAATAAACAACTTGTTTTTAGCTGCCAAGTTCTGGAATGGTTTGTTGCACAGCAACGGCTAACTGATACACAATTCCTCACTTCTCTCTTGGTAATGGGATTCCAATATTACTTAGGAGGCAGTGTGCCAGTTCTAGGAGATGTGATATGATTGATTTACTAAACTGTGACAACTGTGTTCCTGCCGTCTTAGCTTTCTTTGCAGCTAGGGGTGGCAACTGTACCTGGTTTGGGCCAAGGAGACCTAAGTAGAAATACACAGGGGAAGAGAGCAGGAAACAGACCTCTGAAAAAGGCCTGAATTTATGATAGAAGTTGACAGGTCCAGCTGGCTGGGCCCTTCCTCCTCCCCAACTCCGTTCTTCCTTGAACACAGTCATGATTGCTGGAGGTACAGCAGCCATCTTGTGACCATGAAGTGACATGCAATGTGGGAAAGGCCGAAAGGATCACAGAGACGTGTGCCATAACCTTGCTGAGTTGTTAAACGAATACCATTAGCCGACTGTCTCCAGAATTCATGCTATGTGGAAAAACAAACTTCTCTTTGTTTAAGCCACTGGAACCTAGGCTTTCCTTTACTTGCAGATGAATGTATTCACATGATATGATATATAGAGACAGAAATGCAAAAGGATCCTTGTTCTTGGGAATCTGGAGCCAGCAGCATGTGGCTCTCCAAACCCATCTCCTTTCTCATTTCACCCTCTCAATAATCCCTCAAGAGCAAACACACGACCCATTTTCCCTGAGGTGGGAAGTGGGGCTCCCACACTGTTCAGTCATGAGTCCAAGGTCTTACAGCTAAGAAAGAGGGTGCTTCAAGTTAGACCTGCCCCCCCAGGCACAAAGAGAATGCACCCCTGCTACACCTTTGCATGGCTCAGCCCACTGGAGGCCAGGTGTGTCTTCTGGGTTCGTGGCAGTGGTGGTAGGTGCCAAGGAGGCTGTTACTGCAAGTCCGGCGTGGAAGCGCCCAGGTACACCCTTAGGTCCGAGAGGGTGGACTGGACAAGCTTGGCAGGGATGGTCTCTCGCTGCAGCTGCTGGTAGGCCGCATAGCGGTGGCAGCCCCCAAAGGAGTAGAAGTAGTCACCACCCTGAGCCCCTTTGATCCAGAGGACGTCGATGGGGGGCACGCTGTCTGGATCCTCCTGGAGAGAAGAGGGCTCAAGGTGAATGAGCGTGGCACAGTGCTGGACAGTTTGCAAAGCAGACTTTATTAACCTGGGCTGAGCTCCTCCAGGTGCTCACACTGGCTCATGCTGGCTTATGAGAGGCAACTGTTACACAGAGGCAACTGTGAGTTGGTTGACATCACCTTGGTAGCATGAAAATCAGCCACGGTGAGAGTATTTACACCAGGGAAATGGGCAGATGCTACAAATCAGGGCTCCCCCACCCAGGTTGTTAACCATTTATCAGACCACATGTATATTATCTGTCACTGTTTTAGACTCTGGGAATAAGGTACAGACACAGCCCCTGCCTTCATGGGACTTTGCTCTAGTGGGGCAGATGGAATGGAGAAGTGAATGTTAGAGTGATAAATGCTATGAAGACAATGACGCAGGTTGACATGACAGGGATGGGGGTCCACAAGGCCTCTCAGAGGTGACAGTGGAGCAGAGACCTGAACGCAGAGAATTCCCCTGGGGAAGATAGAGAGGTGGAATCATTTAAAGAAAGAGCCTGACTGCCAGGTTCAAATCTCAGGTCTGACACTTAATTGCTCTGTGACCTTTGGCAATTCTTATTTGTGCCTCAGTTGCCCCATCTATCAAACGGGGATGAAGATGACACACCCACCTCATAGAACTGTTGGGTTTAGTGAGTTAATAGACATAAACTGCTTCAAACAACACTTGGCACATGGAACGTGCTCAATAATACACACTGTGTATTACCCGTGGGAAGGGCATTCCAGGCAGAGCGAACAGCAAATGCAAAAGGTCTAAGGCCAGAACAAGCTCACTGTATTGCAGGCATGGCAAGGAGGCCAGTGTGATCAGAGTGGACTCGGGGGATTGAGAAGTAGAAGAGGTCAGAAAGGTAGCAGGGGGTAGGCCCTGGAGCGTTTTATTTATCTTATTTTTTTCTTCTAGTTTTATTGAGATATAATCGACATACAGCACTGTACAAGCTTCAGGTGTACAACATAATGATGTGACTTACGTACATCATGAAGTGATGACTACAGTAAGTTTAGTGAACACCTGTCATCTCATATAGATACAAAATTAAAGAAATGGAAAAAAAATGTTTTCCTTGTGATGAAAACGCTTAGGATTTTACTCTCTCAACAACTTTCATATATAATGTACAGCGGTGTTCATTATGTTTATCATGTTGTACATTACATCCCTAATACTTATTTATCTTATAACAGAAGTTAGTACCTTTTGACCACCTTCATACACTTCTCCCTCTCCTTACCCTTCTCCCCCCAGTCAATCACAAAGCTGGTCTCTTTTCCTAAGAGTTTGTTTGTTTATTTGTTTTTGAAATATAATTGACCTACAATACTATGTTAGTTCCTGGTACACAACACAGTGATTGGATATTTCTATACATTTCAAAACGATCACCATGATTAAGTCTAGTTAATCCTCTGTCACTATACAAAGATACTACATAGTTATTGACTATATTCCCCACACTGTACATTTCATACCCATGACTCATTTACTTTATAACTGAAAGTTTATACCTCTTAGGCACTGGAGTGTTTTAAACAGGGGAGGGTGACATGATCTGAAGAACATTCTAAAAAGTTGTCCTGGGAAAGCAGGCTTGGTGAAGTGGACAAAGGCAAAAGCAGGGAAGACAGAGGCGAGGCCTCAGCAGGTATTCACCAGAAGTGGCTGTCCTGGGTGAGGGCATGGAGGGGTCAGGGAGAGGTAGACAGGTTTGGGACATGTTTAGGGGGAAGATCCCAGGGGAGGGGTGAATGTGAGGAGAAGAGAAAGAGGAGAATATAAGTTGACTTCCTGTTACGGGCCTGAGCATCTAGATGGAGAATGGGTGGTCCTCTACATAGGGAAAGCCTGGGGCAGGGAGGGATGGGGTAGGGGGGAGACCGAATCAAGTGTGAGCTGCTAGAAGACCTCCCACCACTGGCTCTCGGGTGGTCTCTTATTAGGCTGCTTTGATGGATTCATTATTCCATTTATCCTAGAAATGATTAGTAAGCAGTAAGACCCAGCAGTTATAAGCTGGGGCTCTTGAACCAGGCACACCTGAATTTGAATCTCAGCTCCTACACAGAGCAGTGGGGCAGGGGGTGGGGGGAGTGTGGGCGGGGGTGGTAAGCAAGTGGCCTTGACACTGGGCATTGTTCTTCATCTGCAAAATGGGAACAGACACCCTGCAGACTGCTGATGAAATCAGGGAGCTGATGCAAGTGAGGCGCGGAGCACAGCTTGCCCGGCAGTGGAGCAGCAAAGAGAGGCAGCTGTGCCAGGCAGGCCTTGTGCTGGGCACCAGGGGTGTGATGATGGGTGGGCAGAATAATGGCCCCCAAAGACATCCATGTCCTAATCCCTGGAGCCTGTGAATATGTTACTCACGTGGCATAGGAACTTTGCAGATGGAATTAAGTTAAGGATCTTGAGATGGGGAGATTATCCTGGGTTATCCAGACAGGCCAAATGTAATCACCAGAGACCTTAAACGTGGAAGAGAGAGGAACAAGAGGAGGTCTGATGTTGCTGGCTTTGAAGACGGAGGAGAGAGGTCATGAACCAAAAATGTGGGTGGCCTCTAGAAGCTGGGAAAGACAAGGAAATGGATTCTCCCCTAGAGCCTCCAGAAAAGAATGCAGCCCCGCTGATACCTTGATTTTAGCCTAGCGAGACCCATTTTGGACTTCTGAACTATAGAACTATAAAATAATAAAATCTGTCTTTGTTTTAAGCCACTAAGTTTCTGGTGTTCGTTACAGTAGCCATTGAAAGCTAATACATATGGTAACCAAAGAGAGGCCTGGTTTTTGCCTCACAGAGCATATCGTTCTGGCTTGGAAGACAGGTGTCTGAGGCCATTACAAGCCAGTAGGATCAGAGGTATGCTGGTGGGCACGCAGGTGGCTGGGGGCCCACAGGAGGCCCCTAACCCAGCAGGGGCTGTCAGGGAAGACACTGACACTGACAGAAAGAGCAAGGAGTTAGAAACATTAAAGAGATGAAAGAGTTTTACTGGCAGGGGAAAAGCTTGTGCAAAGGCCCAGGGTGAGAGAGTGCATCCCTGGCCAGATCCATCACAAACAGCCAGGCACCGTGTTAGTGTTATGGAAACAGTCAAGACAGGACAAAATCCCTGCTCCTGTGGAGTTCACAAGAGAGGCAGAGGAGAGACAATAAAACACAAACAAATGTGTAATATAACTCAGGTGGACATAAGTGCTTCAAGGAGAAATACCTCAGGTTAGGGGGAGAGCTATAGAGGCCTGGGCTGACGGGAGGCGGGCACCTGACCCAAACGAGGGAGCAAGCCCTGTGGCTACCTGGGAAGCAGTTCCAGGCAGTGGGAACAGCAGTGTAAACTCTAGGACTGAAAGACAATCGGGCTAGCAGTAGAGGTGTTTGGTAGGTCACACATGGCCACCTTCCAAGGGTCTGGGGGAGGGGGACAAGATGCCATGCAGGCCTAACCTGACACACATGTCCCCTCCTTCCCCCAAATTTTCTGCCAGGATCACCCCAGCCTTCTTGAGCACCCTCTCTGTGATGCAGCTGACTCCGTCCTCCCCCATTTCCAGTTCAAACAAGGCCCTCCCAGCAGACAGGACACCCCCAATCCCACTGCCACTGCCTGAAGTGACCACATAGGTTATCTCAGGACAAGGTGGTGGCCATGCATCTGGGCACTGGGGACAGGCTGTGCCACTTTCTAAAGTGCCTGACCTTGGACAAGTTGCTTGAGTCCTCTTGTGTCTCATTTCCTCGTCTGTAAGAGGAACAGTAGTGGTATCTACCTCATAGGGTTGGCATGAAGAAGCTCAGGCACTTAAAACAGCTCCTGGCCACTTCAAGTACTATATAGGAGTCAGGATCGTTATTTTAATCATCTCCTCCAATATCGAGGCCCAGAGAGGCCCAGCCACTTGCTCAAGGTCACACAGCAAATGCCGTGCTCCGGCTGAGACTGAACCAGTCCCGTCTCGCGTCCAGCGCGACCTCCCTCCTTCGAAGCCCTCCTAGCGGCCGGCTTCCCCGGGGCCTCACCCGAATCGTGTCCACGAGGCTCTGCACCTTGGCTGGGTCCAGCACAGACGGCAGCGGCCGGATGAGCACGCTGAGAGGCACGTTGTGCACCGCGGTGATACAGCCCGAGTGGATGCTGCCGCCCTGCGCGCCGCCGCTCTGCCCAGCTCCCTCGGGCGCCCCCCGGCCAGCTCCGGCTCTGCCCAGAGCTCCTCCCGCGCGGAGACCCATCGCGCAGCCGCCGCCGCCTGCGCGGTCTGGGGACGCGCCGCCTCCTCTCAGGTCTTTAACACCGGTCGGGCCGTACCATTCCGCGCGGGCGGCGGGGGACGCAGCCGCACAGAGCCTCTCTCCCCTGGCCCCACAGTGGTCTGGCCCACCCCCGAGCGCCCCTGCGGGACCTTCGTTCGGTTCTCCCGGCGTTGCGGGACGCGTGCGGAGCTCCGGCTCTCCGCTGGGGGGCGCTTCGCCGCCTCCCCTCTGCCGCGCGGCGTCCCGGGAGTGGAAGCGCCCGGGGAGGCTGACTCAGGGTGAGTCTGCAGGTCGTGGGGCGGGAGGGGCGCGGGTGGCGCACAGTTCGGGGTTGACTCAGGGTCATGGGTGGGGGGGGCGGGGACACGGGTTGGAGGGGGCTGGACCTGCCCAGCGAGGGTGAGTCGGCAAAACCTGGCTCTTGGCTGCCCAGCCTTTGGATCCCTAGTGGTAATAGTCGTGGAGGTGATAATAATACCAATGACATTCGAAATACTACGAATCTGCTGAATCTGGTGCTGTGTCAGGCACTGTTCTAAACACTTTGCATGTACATTAACTTATTTAAACCTCAAAACAACCCTTCAAGCTAGGTATGATTATTATTCCCATTTTACAGATGAGGAAACTGAGGCACAGCGAGGTTTTTTTTTTTTTTTTTTTTTTTTTTTTTTTTTTTTTTTAAGTGATTTGCCCAAGGTCATGGAGCTAGTAAGTGGCTGAACCAGGGTTCAAATCCAGGCAGTCAGGCTCCAGAGTGCTCTCTCTCTCTCTACCCACCGCTGGTTGCCTCAGTTCAGCAAAAGTAACTGTAACAAGGACCCTTTTGGAATCATGTTGACAGTGTGTGGGCACTGCCCTGGAGTTCCACAATAATAGTCTCGTTGCATCCTCACAGCGCCACTAGGAAGTAGGTGTGATTGTTGAAGCACTTGTCCAAGATAGGGCCGCTGAAAATGAAAGTCAGATTATCTGAGCTCAGAGTCCCAGGCCACTAAACACCTGCTTACAGATGAGGACACCAAAGCTGCAAGGGGTGGTGGTGATGACTTAGGTCCAAACATGCTGGCTACCACCCCCACTCTTCTGTTTAAAACTCTCCATCCCCTTGAGCCCAGGTGCAGCACCCAGTGTCCTCTGGAGCCAGAGGGAGGTAGGCTCCTGGTTTAAATCTCAGGTGTTTATCAGCATCTATGGCAACATTACGGCTTTGGCACAGATTGACCTGGGTTCAGATCCCATCTGGCCACTCACTAGCTGTGTGGTCTCAGGCAAGTTCCTTAACCTCTCTGAGCATCAGCCTTCTGTAAAATGGTTGTGAGGAGATTGTGAGGACACTCAGAGATAATGGCTGATAGAGGGCAGGGTTGGGGGTAAATCAGTGCTTACATAGTGGTAATCAAGGAAGGTGACTGGGGTACTTCCCTGGCCTTCCAGTGGTTAAGACTCTGCAGTTCCAATGCAAGGGGCGTGGGTTCGATCCCTGGTCAGGGAACTAAGATCCTACATGCTGCGCGGTGAGGCCAAAAAAAAAAAGGAAGATGACTGGTTTCATTACAGACACCCAGAGTGCTGAAGAAGAGGCCGTGTTGACTGAGAGCACCAGGAAAGGTTCCCTGGAGGGGTGGTATTCACACTGGAAAATGGCTTGGTCCTGGAGAGTGAGAGGGAAGAAGCAGGTGATGGTTTAGGGTAGGATCTGGAATCACTTGAATGGCATGGATTTAAATCCTGGCTGCATCACCAACTAGCTGTGTGACGTGTGTGTGTGTGTGTGTGTGTGTGTGTGTGTTTTTGTGTGTGTGTGTGTGGTGGGGTACTCAACTTCTTTGTGCCTCGGTTTCTTCTCTCAATTGCCAGGGAGAGTAAATGAGAATAACACATAAAGTGTTTAGAAAGATACCTGGCATATAAAAGGTAGCTGAATAAAAGGTAGATAGGAGGGATATTCCAGCTAAACAGCTTGAGCAAAAGCGGGGAGGTGGCACAGCCCCAGACCTGGCTGAAGACAGGCAAGTCTGGTTTGGTGGTTCTTCTCACCCTGGTTGTCACATGCATGGGGAATGCATACTCGCCTTCTCAGCTGGAGAAAAACCAGAGAAGTTATCCCTGGGGGCGGGCTGGGTGGCTGTTGTACCGGCCAGTTGCGGACACTTTCTGAAGCCTCTGCAAAATGGGGTAATGCTGCCCATCACTCAAAGTTGTTGAGTGTGATTTGGGAAGAAGCACATAATAAGTGCTCTGTGAATTGTGCAATACCCCATTTTGCTGTTGAAGATCATTCATGTTGGGTTTTTAATCTCTTGCAAACCTTGGAATGCTGAGGCCATTATGAATTTGGCTTGAACCTTTCTCTTTCTGCAGTTCCACAATATAACCCCTCTGAGCATCTAAACCATACTTTGTTTCAGGATGTAGAGCTAAGACCCACACCTCAGTCCCAGAATTACTGAGAATTAGAGAATTTCAAGAGGGAAATTGTCCCTCTTAGAACCACTTCCTAATTTCAGAAAGTAAGAAGAGGCAGGGGGAACAGCTTCTGGGATGGAAAAATGGAGATTTGTCCTGAATCTCTCATCATGGTATGCCCAGTGAGACCCCCACTCCTGGCAACAAATTCTGTATGTTGAGAGACCTATGATTCAACTCAAAATGGCTTAAGCATTAAGAAGACTTGTATTTCCACATAATTAAGATGTCTGGAGGTAGACATATCCAAGATTGGCGAAGAGGTAGTTGAACAATGTCAGGTTCTTTCCAGCTTTTTGTACCATCATCCTCCATATTCTGGTTTTTATACTCAGCCTTGCCCCTCTTGGTCCCAAGATGGTAGCTGTAGCTCCAAGCATCACATACAACAGCTTTCAAAGGTGGAAGTTAGGACATCGACATCCCTTTGTGCCTCTTTTTAAGAGTGAAGAAAGCTTTAGTAACCATCCTCTACCTCCCCACCCCCCTGCCCAGGAGCCTTTTCCTCATGTCTCATTGGCAAGATTATATCACATTTCCATGCCTAAACCAATCCCTGGCAAGGGGAGTGGAATTACCCGGATTGGCTTAGCTTAATTGGCATTCACCTCTGTGCTCAAGAGGGTTTACCCTCCCCTGAAGTTCATGGCCTCTGATCCCTGAACAGAACTGGCAAGGCCTGGTGCTACAACCTAGTTTTCCTGTATGGTTCTTGAGCAGACCCCATGGAGGGGGAGAATTGAAGGGAAAGAGGACCTGCCCAATCAGCGGTTCTATTATATCGGCCCATTTGTCCCTAAACCAATGAGATGGAGACTTAAGCCTCGTGTTGGGATTAAGATGAGGTCCCTTCCACTGGGGCTAATGTAAGCCTGGGACTGGAAGCTGGAGAAATTCTGGGATCTACACAATATCCTTTTGTTTTAGTTTGGATTCTCCTAAAAGTAGACCCTGAGACTAGGACTTGTGTGCAGGTAGTTATATTTGGGAGCTGCTCTAGTTATTATCACTGTAACATAAACTGATCCAAAATGTAGTGACATAAAACAACCATTTTATTATCCTCACAGATTCTGTGGGTCAGTTATTCAGACAGGGCACAGTGGGAACTGGTTGTCTCTTCTCTGAAATGTCTGGGCCATCAGCTGGGAGGTGACTCAATAGCTCGGGGTGACTTGATGGCTGAGGCTGGAATCATCTGGAGGTGACTTCACTTACACATGCATTGGACCATCCTGCCTATCAGCCAGAACACCTCCACGGGGCCTCTCCATGTGCCCTGGGCTTGCTCATAGCATGGCGGCTGGCTTCCAAGAATGAGTGTCACGAGAGAACCTGGCAGAAGCTTCATGGCCTTTTCCAGTCTAGTCTTGGAAGTCATATTGGCATCATTTCTGTGGCATTCTGTTTGTGGGAGCTGTCACAACACCACCACTCCCCCCCACCAGGCTCAAGGGAAGGTACAGAGATTCCATCTCTTGATGGGAGGAGTAGCACGGTTCTAAAAGAGCTTGTTTCCACCAGGGAGATATTGTTGTGACCATCTTTGGAAGACAGTCTGCTGTAGGAGGTGATCCCAGGAAGGACTGGGGAAGGGAGAAATGCCAATACAGGGGATTCTGATGAGCAGGTTAACATGGTGGTTAAGTGGGGCTTACTCTTGCTGGAGACTCTGAGAGGAAGCATCATGCATCAGAATCATCCCTCTGACCGCCAGGGGGGCTGTGTATTTTTATCCACTGACTCCTGTCCCTCACTGGTTGAGGGTGGCCTCAGGATGTTAAGCCATTGCCATTTGTGGGCTGCTCTATACTCGGACTGAGCAAGCACCTGAGGACCTGGAGGAAGCTTCCTGCTTCAGAGGTGGCCCAAGGGAATAAGGGGCAGGACATCGATAAATGCCTTTTCTGTCCAAACCAGCCAGAGTCCATGTTTATGGTTTGCAACCAAAGGCCCTAGTTACCTGCTCTCCCCGTCCTGCTCCTGGGCTCCCTACTCTTCCCCTTCCCTTTCATTTTTGACAAAGAATCTTATACATCAGGTAATCAGGTATGCAGAGGACTTTCCTGAGTGTTTGGAAAGAGGAAAGGATTTCTGTGCCACAAAAGGAACATTAAATCTTATATTTCTCTACCCCTAAAATGCTCTTGTCCATTTCTACGGCTTGGCTTACAGAATTCTGCCATGTTGCTTGGTCCCATTCTCACTTTCTGTTTTCTCCTCCATCTCCTCTTTGTCCCCTCTACCAATCACTAAGTTCCTGTTCTTATTTTATGCAGAAAGTTTGCCTTTTTCTTCTGCAGCTTTGGTACCTGCTGAGCATCTCCTTGGGGCCTTGGGGTGGCTTCACACTTTAACTGCTTCTCCTCATAGTCACAAGATGACTGCCAGTGCCAACTGGGGCAGCCTCCTTCTTTGTTCCTGTCAGTCAGCTCAGGCTGCTATAACAAAATACCTTAGACTGGCTGGCTTAAACAACAGACATTTATTTATCACAATTCTACAGGCTGGAAGTCTGAGATCAAGGTGCTGGCAGATTTGGTATCTGGAGAGAGCCCACTTCATGGTTCATAGATGGCCATCTTCTTGCTGTGTTCTCACACGGTGGAAGGGGTGAGAGAGCTCTCTGGGGTCTCTTCTTATAAGGGCACTGATCCTATTCACGAGAGCTCCATCCTTATGACCTAATCACCTCCCCAAAGTCCCACCTCCAAATGCCATCACGTTGGGTGTTAGTCTTCAACCTATGAATTTTAGGGGGACATAAACATTCAGGCTATAGTAGTTCACATCCAGGAGAAGAGAGAGAGAACCTCTCCCATAGCGAGATGGAATTAAAGCTTTTCTCTTTGGTCTGATTGAGCTAGCTCGAATCACATGACTACCCGGGATTAATAATATTCTCCAGGAACATACCATGTTCCGAGCTGCTTAAGTATGGGTGCTGGAACCTGTCTCCCACTGGGATGACTATGATTGGCTTGGAGGAGACCAATCAGCAACACCCCTGGGGTCAGCCTCCTTTGAGGCCCCGGATGGGTTAAGTGATGGGTGGATGTCTGAACAAATGTGAGCTTTGTCGATGAGGAAAGGGCAGAGCAAAGACCTGGGTGTCAGTGGCACAGCCCCTTGGCCCACCTTTGATTTCAACTGAAGTTGTGGTGGGAAGGTCCGTGCAAACCCAGACTCACCTAGCACCACTGGCTTCCCAGCTCAAGCTTGCAGTGTCTTCCATATTTTCCATCCCTGTGAGAGTCTCCCAGAGGTGTTGGCTGATGGGGACAGGAGCTGGTGAATAAAAGCCAGTCTTCCATTGTCATAGGTGGAAAATTGTGAGAAGCATGCCAGACCATTTGGACCTTTCTGGACCCTTCTCAGAGAATAGCAGTACCCAGCCCCATTGCTGCAGCAACAACCCCACTGACACACCCTCTGTCTCATTCTTCTTGCCCCCTCACTCCTGCTTCCTGGAATCACCTCCCAAATAAACCACTTGCACTCAAGCCTTTGCTACTGGGGAGCCAAAGCTAAGGCAAAGGGGGAATTTCATGGGTCATCCCCAATAGTTCTGCACCTTGCCTGGGTTAAAATTACACACATCTTATTAGACATGTGACCTTGGGCC
This sequence comes from Eubalaena glacialis, assembly GCF_028564815.1. Classification (NCBI taxonomy): domain Eukaryota; kingdom Metazoa; phylum Chordata; class Mammalia; order Artiodactyla; family Balaenidae; genus Eubalaena; species Eubalaena glacialis. The sequence goes on from NC_083728.1 coordinate 28,652,350, forward strand.
AAGCACCTGTCTGTGCCTTGGTTTCTTAACCTTCAAAATGGCCATGATAATGGCACCTAATTTGTAGAGTTGTTGAGAGAATGAAAAGAGGTGATGTAGGTAAAGTCCTTAGAACAGTGCCCAACACACTGTAAGTGCTCAATAAATATGACCTGTTTGATTACATTTTAAATTAATAATAGATCTCGAAGGTCTCTCTGTGTCTGCACTTCTAGACTAGTGTCAATGTATTTGCCCAGACCCTTGCTTGCAAGTGAAGAAAGCCAATGTGAATTAGCTTAATGAAAATGGAACACTTGGTTATGCCCTTGACTGTGGGGTGAAGGTGGGCCTCAGGGAAAAGTGGGTTCAGAGACTTTTTTCTGTCGCTTGGCAGAGGGATTACTTCCACATAACAGGAACGTGGCTGTCAACAGGGATTATATTTGGCTTTTAGTAAGAGAAGCCTGACAAGAGAGGCTTAAAACACCCTAATGTGTTTCCTCTCATGAAAGAGAAGCTGGAAGTAGGAAGTCCAGGGCTGGGGTGACTGCTCCACCGTCACTAGGGGCACGGGTCCTTTCTGTCAACTCCATCATTGTAGAGTAAGGTGTTTATTCTCAGCGTCACCTCCTGGTTCAAGACTGCTGCTGAAGTGCCAGCCTGGAAGAAGGTGGACAAATGGAAAGGCAAAGGATATGACCCCCCCTCCTTTTTAGGGTGCTGTCTCAGAAGTTCCACATAACACTTTCCCTTGCATGTCATTGACCAGAACTTGGTCACATGGCCACCACTGGCTGCAAGGGCAGCTGGGATATGTAGTCTTCATTCAATGTGGCAATGTGCTCAGCTAACAATGGAGTTCTCTTACTAAGGAGGGAGAGAATGTATGCTGATAAGTAGCTAGCAATCTGAGCCACAGCTCTCAAGTTACAGGTCTTATGACTCAGAGAGAGGGAGAGAGGAAATTTCCAAGTTCTAGTCAGATGCTCACATCTGAACCAATCATCTATGGCTATGAGGGACAAAGACTTTTTTTTTAAAGTCTTTGTGTAGTTCATTAAAAAAATAATTACTGGTTATCTGCTATTGGCTAGGTACTGCACTAGACCCAGGAAATTTAATGATAAGCAAAAAGACACTGTCAGTCCCTTTCTCTTGAAGCTTGTAATCTAATGGGGGAGACAGAGAATAACCAAATAATCACACTGATTAAAGGGAAAGTGTGCATTGACGGTAAGTGCTGTGAACCAAGATCATGTGGTCCTTGGGGAAGTGATCATCCAGCTGAGAGATGAAGGATGAAAAGGCAATAACTAGTCAACAGTGGTGGTAATGGTAGTGCAAAGGGAGTATGTTACTGGTGGTGAGAACAGCTTATGCAAAGCCCCTGTGGTAGGAGGGAGCAAAATTGCTAAACAGAGGTGGCTGGAACTCAAAGAGCAAAGGGGCTCATGGCTGAAGGTTCAGCTGGAGTGATGGAAAGAGTCAGATCAGTTAGGTCTTTGAAAGCTGGTTCCTCTCCCCCCTCCCCCCACACACAGTGGGAAGTCATTGAAGCATTCAAACAGGGAAGAAGAATGGGAGTGACATGATCAGATCTGCATTTTTTAAAAGATCCCTGTGGTCACTGTGGAGAGAGGGAGGGAGGTGGTGGAGGTAGAATGGATCCAGAGAGACCAGTGAGAAGGCTGGTCCAGTTGTCCAGGTAAGAGATGATGGTAGCTATGGACTAGGGTGGAGACTGAGAAGACGAAGAGGAAAAATAAACAGAACCTGATGGATTGGATGGAAGGGTAGGGGAGACAGATGCAGGAGAGAACCAAATCATGGCTTCAGACTTGGGCTGGGCTATGGGACTTTTGGGATATCCATGTGGCAGTGGTTTGCAGGCAGATTTGCAGCTCAGAGAGGAGGTCAGAAATGAAAATGTAAATGTAAATTACATTACATTTATCACAAATGTAAATTTGCGAGTCATCTGCATGTGGGTGAAGACTGAAGCCATGGGTGTGATGAGATTGCCTCATGAGAATACACAGTGAGAAGAGGAGTCTGGGAGAGAACCCTGAGGAGCACAAACCACGACAGAAGAAGGAACAGGAAGTGGGTTCCTTCCTTGGGCGTAGGAAGGTGAGGCTGCAAAGATGCTGGATGGAGCAGCCAGACAGGGCAGAGGAGAGCCGGAGTTGCATCCTAGAGGGCTTCCTTTGAGAGGACTGTGAAAAGCAGACTGGATGATATGCTAATTGAGGTGCTCTGGGCTGCAGGTAACAGGGACACGGGCTTTCGTATCTCTGCTCTGCTGTCTAGGCTGTGGGCTTCGTGCTAGGGCTGGTTCCCTTTAAGGTCACAAGATGACATATTAGATGTTTATAAAATGTTGATCTAGAGTGGGTTCTGTTCCCTGGACCTGAAACAAATGTAATTGATGCAACAGCCAATTAGGGGCAGTGTGTAGCTACGGAGAACTGCGGGTGGATGGCTAGGGAAGGCATCAGGTGCCTGGGCCCCTCAAACCCGCTTTGGAAACTTTATAGGGGATTTCCACACTGCTGTCATTGCTGGAGACACCTGGCACATAGCCCAGGATGCAGCCAGCCTGTCCAGAGGTGTGTGAAAGGAAAGATGGACAGGTTCTAAAAGTGCAAGGAATGCCCTGGCAGTCCAGTGGTTAGGACTCTGTGCTCTCACCGTTGAGGGCCTGGGTTCGATCCCTGGTCTGGAACTAAGATCCCACAAGCCGTGCAGCGTGGCCAAAAAAAAAAAAAAAAAAAAAAAGCTGAGTGCACTGCCTACAAAAGGAAGAAAACCGAAAGGTGGCCCAAGGGGAGATGGAGTTCCAGCCTACACCCCCAAGCCCCCAGCCTGGCATCGGGCCCTCAAAGCACACAGCCCCCTACCCCCACCCCGTGAGTCTGTGCTGGGGGTTGGAGTTAAGCGGCATGGTGCTAGTAGTCCCCAGGGAAGTTTTTAGTAAGGCAAGGGCAGAATTCGTATTTTGAAAGATCACCAAGCCAGCTGGCAAGGAGGATGGACTGGTTGTCCACTGTCTTCCTGAACGGTTTTGGTGACAGGTAGCTCACAGGCTCTAGGGGCAGCTCATTGTTTTCGGACAATGTTGCCTGCTGAGCCAAAGTCAACCTTTTTGCATGCATGCACTTGCTGCTTGTATGACCACTAGGGCTGGCCAGAACCCCCCGACCCAGAGCAGCAGAGGGTGAAGTGGGGAAGGATGTAGGGGTTGTAAACTGGCTGTCAAGGGACGAATCTGACCCACGGTTGTATTTGTTTGGCAGGTGCAGTTAATTTGAATTGCAATTCTTTAAGGTGAGACACGCTGTTTCCTGTCAGTCACAGGCACAACCATCCCCTAATGTCTTAGGGCAACCTACTTCATTCCCTTATGTTATTAATCTGGGTCTTGAACCCTTTCAGTTTGCATCCCCAGTATTTGAGGACTGTTTAGGACTGAGGATGCCTGGGACCTTGTGGATGTCAAGGGACCCCTGGAACTGTGTGACTGCTGGTGGCAGCTACAGGCTCTTGAGACTACAGGGAGGGAAATTGAGTGGAAAAAAATCCAGCTGCCTCTCAGATGCCCCCCACCCCAAACCCGTCCCCATCACAAGGTCTAGAAGCACTGGTGAGTGGCCAAAGTCCCTTTAATATCCCTGAATTGCCTTACAGGTAATACTGCTGGAGGCGAGGAAGGGATGGGGGTCTGGGGTAGGAGATGGGGGAGGAGGAAGGAGGGAGAGCGCCAAGCGCTCATACAAAATATGGCCAGAAGGCTTAGCATGCATGGAAAATTATTGCTGTCGGAAGTTCCTATTTACAGGATCAACACCCTCCGTAATTGATTCTGCAACCCCTCTCCCTTCCCGCATCCCTGCCGCCTCGCTTCCCCGGGTGGGCCTGGAGCGGAGAAGCCCTCGAGAAGTGCCCCTGCTCCAGGGGTCCCTCCAGCCTCCACCCTCCACCCTCCTTTGCGGCTCAGGGGAGAGGGGGAGGGTCGGAGAGTCCGGGACTCCTGCCCCGGAGCTGAGCGCCTAGAGATGGGACAGAGGCGTGTGCTTAAAGCAGAGGGGGCCAGGGTCCGCGAGCGTGGAGGTGTGTGCTTCGGTCCTCGCCCGGGCATGCAAAAGCGCGGCGGGGGAGGTAGTGGCGGCCAATGCGGGGCAGCTGGCAGCCCCGGCCCCTCTGCCCGGGAGAGTTGCATAGACGTGGCCGGGAGGGAGCGCTCCTCCCGTGGAGCGGAGCGGGCCGGAGGCCCCAGCGGGTCCGGGGCTCAGTCGGTCCCTGGAACCTGGGGTCCCTCGAGAAGAGGCATAAATAGAAAACACATCGAGGAGGCTCCTCCCTCCGGTCTCCCTGGAGTGGAAACAGAAGGCTCAGGAGGATGGGGACCTGCCCCATGACTGGGCCTCCTGATGTCTCCCATCCCCCAGTTGAGGGTCATCAGGCTATCCCTCCCATTCTCGCGCCCTCTTCCCCAGCAAGTTCAGGCTCTGATGAGGGTGGGGCTTCTCCCTCACTCCCTGAAATGGGGGGTGTTGGGGTGGCGGACAGCCCCCTATGGCCTTTGCTGTCCCTCTCCTTGCTTGGCTCCCTGACCTCCCAGTCCAGCTGGGAAAGCCAGACCATCCCTGGTGAGGCCAAGAGATTAAATAGAATAATAAATAGATAAATCAATAAATACACAAATAAACTGGAGAGGCCCAGCCGGATGGGGACGAAGGGCATTTGTGAGGTGCCCCAGACCTCACCCCAACGAGTAAGGAGGGGTACCTGTAGTCCTGTGGGTGGGGAAAGTGCTCAGAGAATCTGGGGAGAGGCTGTCCTGGGGTGAGAGAAGGGCTACATTAGGGGGCAGGGCCCTGAACTGCCCCTCAAGTCTGCCCCAGGTCAGGTGAACTCAGAGGGGTGAGAGCTGCTAGTGGAATGAGGGGTCTGGAGAGAGTAAGGGTGGGAATGGGTGAGAAGGCCCCCCAAGGATGAGGAAGGTGGGGTGGTGGTGGTGTGTGAATGGCTGGACCTAAGGCCGAGGTGAGGAGGGGATCAGGGACAGAGTGGGGACTCCAAGAGGAGTGAAGATTAGATCCCTCAGGCCTGTGTCCTGGTGTGGATGGAGCATCCATTGCAGGTGTGAGAGTCAAAGGGGGGTTTAGGCCTTACACTGGGGGCTCCAGTAGAGAACCGGTCTGAGACTCAGCTCAGAAATGAGAGGAAAGGTCTGCAAGTTAGAAGGGGAGAGGTGCAGAGTCTGGGGTGGGGGAGGGGAGAAAATTCCGGCTCTAGGGCCCGGGAAAGGTGCGGACCTGGTGCCTGAGTTGGGAGCCTTGAGGGCGTGGACAAGGGGTCAAGGTCCGAATCTTGGTAGCCGGTAAGGACGATGTGGGTAGGGATGTACTGGGGAAGGCAGTGCCGGAAGCGAGTTCTGGGTTAGGGGCTGGAGAGAAAAGTTCCGGTCTGGGAGCGGGGTACCCGCGAGGGGCGTGGGCAGGGGAACGCAGCTGGGGGACGCTGAGGGCGCAGGTGGGGGGCCCCGGGAACGGCGGGAGGCTCAGCTGGCGAGGCCGGCGGGGGGCGGCGGGGGCGGCTCGGCCCCCTTGACGCAGGCGGCCTCGCAGTGCTTGTGGAGGTAGGACTTGAGCGCGAAGGTCTTGTCGCACTGGCGGCAGCGGTAGTGCTTGAAGGCCGAGTGCGTCTGCATGTGCGCGCGCAAGTTGGAGCGGTCGGCGAAGGCCTTGCCGCAGTGCGCGCAGCCGAACGGCTTCTCGCCCGTGTGCGAGCGCATGTGGCCCTGCAGCAGCCAGGGCCGCGAGAAGGCCTTGCCGCACACGCCGCACTTGTGGCGCAGGTTGTGCGTGAGCACGTGCATGGCCAGCGCAGGCATGGACACGTACGCCTTGCCGCACGTCGGGCACTTGCGCGCCAGCTGGCTGTCCAGGCTGCGGTGCGTCTGCTTGTGGCGGCTCAGGTTCGACGACGTAGCGTACGTCTTGCCGCACTCGGCGCACGCGTGCCGGTGCCCGCCGCCCGCCGGCGCCCCCGCGCGTCCCGCGCGTACCCCGGCGCTTCCGGCGTCCGCCGCGCCCCCGGCATCCCCACCGCCCCCGCCGCGCCGCCGCCGCGAGCGCCCGTCCGAGATGAAGAAGGCGTCCATGGAGTAACTGTCGGTCACGGCCGCCTCCCCGCGGAAGTAGCGCGCCGACAGGCTGGACTGCGGGCTCTCGGGGTCGCTGTACTCCTCCGGCGCCGCCGGCGGGTACGCGGGCTCGGCCGGCGCCAGGTCCAGGCCCGGCTTCTGGTCCGCATCGTAGCTGCTAGGGGGCAGGCAGTGCGGGGCGTAACCTGGAGGGGGCGAGACGGGAGCGGGGAAGGTGAGGCGCCCGGGAGGCGTCCCCGTGGCCGCTGTAGGGAAGTGACGGCTGCTTGTACAATAGCAGTCGCTGTCCTGCACCTGTGCTCTGGGGGTCAGGCTGCCCGAGTTCGGATCCTTACTCCGTGGGCCGCAATAAAAATCACCCCACCCCACCCTCGTGGAGCGCGGTGAGGTCAAGTTCTACTGGCTTTGTGTTAACTGTCAAGTGTTCACGGCCACGCAAGGAAGGTATTATTATTGCATCCACTTTACAGATAGAGAAACTGAGGCGTATAGTCTAAGCCCACAGCTAGTAATTGACGGAGCCAGGATCCAAACCTTGGCAGCCTGACGCTAAAGTCCAGGCTTTCTTTATTCCAGCAACATTCTGCCAGTTCCAGTGCTAGGACTTACCTGAATCTCAGTTTCCTCATCTGCAAAATGGAGCTTATGATCGGACACTCCTTCCCAGGGTCTTTGGAAGGACTGAGTAAAGTGATGAGAAGAACGATGCATTAAGCACTTCTTGTGCGCCAAGCTCTGCCGCCATGCTTTACACATGTTAACTCATTTAATCATCACAGACCCTATGAAGTAGATCCTGTTATAATCCCCATTTTACATATAAGGAAATTGAGAGAGAGAGAGAACACACAGTAATTGCTATATAAATGTTAGCTATTATAATTATGCTTTTTACTTGCTTGAAAAAGCGACTTCACTGAAGATTATTTAATTGTCTGCTTCCCCCACCAGGCTGTGAGCTTCCCGGGTGGGATCTGTGTGCCTGGCTCAAAGGAGGTGTGCAAGGAATATATGTTGTATGAAAGAATCACAATCCTGTTAGACCCACCTCCCAGGGTTGCTGGGGGATTTAAAAGAGGTCACATATGTGGCATGTAATAGATGCTCCAAGAAGGGAACTTCCTTGTACTTGCTCCCAAGCCTGTTTTGCTCCCTGATCCACTAGAAGCCTTCTGGAGTCCCCCTGTGAGATTCGTTTCCCCACCACCACCACGCCCCTCGCTCCTCTCTAGAGTTGGACCAGAAATCCTTTCCATTTTGGGATACAGTGACTGGTGGGTGAGGGGGCCAGGGCACTCGACAGGGGCTTTCCAAGGGCAGGGGCCACCCTGATTTGTCTCTGCCTCCCTGGGCCTTGTGTGGTCCCAGCACCCTCCTTGAAGTCCCTGGGGCCTGGGCTCCCAGGAGAGTTTCTGTTGTAAGCAGGGAACTGGATTCAGAGCTTTCGTCCCCTTAAACAGCCTGCCTGATTCAGCCTTCGTGCTTTTGCCTCTCATATGGCATTTTGGGATGATCACAGGGTTAAGTCTGTGTGCAGACTGTCCCACAACCTGGAAAGCAATGGTGTACCCTTTCTTTCCCTCTGTCTCTTCAGCTGCCCACACAGGGCCCTCTGAACACAGAAATGATTGGGGATTGCGGGGGTGGAGGACTCAGTAGGGAGTGGCACTGTAGTCAGATGCAGAGAGGGCACTGGTGGTGGCAGTTTTATAATGGGGGATGCTCAGCCTCTCAGCACCCCATCTTCCCCTCCTGTCTGCCTTTGGTCTGGAGGTACCCCTACCTCCCACTCCAGGAATCAGGCCTGGTACTAAAGCCCCCAAATGTTCAGGGAGTATTGTTTCAGACTGAGTTGAATACCTGTTGGGCATGCCCAGACTCCCTCTTTGTCCTTCTATATTTCTTCCCCGTGTAATTACTGATGATAATGATAATAGCTGATATTTACTGAGCACTTACTAAGTGCCAGGCTCTGTGCTAAGTGCTTCACTCCCATCACCTTGTTGAATCATCACAAAAATACCTGTTACAGGTAAGGAAACTGAGGTTCAGAGTGGTAGTGGTACTTGTTCCACCACTACCACTTGCTCAAGTGGTAGTGGTGGAACAAGAGTTGGAACCCACTGCACTGCTCCCCTTGTTTTCCACATGCTGGGAGGTCCCTGAGGAAGGGGCCATGGCTGGGTTGTTCACCTCCTATCCCCAGTGCCCCAGCTAGTGGACACTTGATAAGTATTTGTGAAATGGGTGGTGAATGGGAGATAAAGATTTGCCAGGCCAGCCTCAATCCCCGGCCCAGCAGGGTCTGCCACAGACCATTCTGTCTACTTGGTCTTGGGACAACTTGATTCCCAACACTGACTGTAGCTGGGTGACCTGGAGCAAGTCGTGCCTCTTTCTGCATCTCTGCTCCTTTCTCTGGGTATGGGGATAGTGTAGAATGCATTTGGAGGGGGTCACTGATCATGTGGCCAGTGCCTTGCATGTGCTGTTATTAAGGAAGGATGGCATATTGGTTAAGAGCACAATTTTGGCACCAGACTGCCTGGATTGAGTTCCAGTTTTACTATTCCCAGTTGTGTGATCTTGGACAAACTGACCTCTCTGTGCCTCTGTTTCCCCAGCTGTGAAATGGAAAATAAAAGCACCTAACTCACACAGTTTGCAGTACAGAGTCCGTGAATAAGCAAACAATAAGTGAAAAGTGAACAAATAGTAACCAACACTCCTGGAACACTTATATGTCAGGTACTATTTAAAGGCTCTACACACGAATGCATCCCACCCTCATGACTCTGAGGTTGGTACCATCTTACAGATGAGGAAACTGAGGCATAAGGTAGTTAGGTAACATGCCCAAGGTTGCACAGCTAGTAACTTAGAGACAGGATTCCAACCCAGTGCCTGGCACATGTTGGCTATTATTATGAATAATAATAACAATCTCCCCAGATGGGTTTCTGTGCTGCAATTTTCTCGGCATCTGCACAGACACATTTTGCAGCTCCAACCTGGGCCACTGTTTCCTCACCCAAGATGTGTAATTTCTGGCTCATGGTCTGGTGAGAAAAATTCTGGTGACCCACGTTGGTAGGAGCTCAATGGACCGGGCAGTCCTCGCTGCAGCAGGGCCCTCTTTCCGTGGTGCCCTCTGGTGGTGGCCTGCAGTACTGCAGCACCTTTCTCTTGTCGCTTGGGATCTCTATATATTGTAGAAATAGGGGCGCCTCAAACAAAGGCTCCTCCTCAGCTTAGGGACAGATGTGGAATTGCCTTCCAGACAGGAACTGTGGGGCTAGACATGATGGCCAGCAGCTGCGGAGTTTGGTATGGGTTGTGGGGTGGGAGTGGAGGGTTGTATGAGAATTTATGTGGTCATGTTGGCAGAGGTGGTTCTAACTTACTTTGTGACCTTGGTCAGGTTGCTTAACCTTTCTGGACTCTGCCTCTACTAGAAGAAGGTTGACTGGAATGCTCTAAAAACACTGTTTGCATCGTGGCTGAATAGACCCCTCAATGATGCCCATTGTCCTGTCCCCCATCCCCCAACCCCCGTCAACTCCACCTCATTCTCAGATCCACAGACCTCTCCCTACCTATGTGACCTTGGGCAAGTTATTTAACCTTTTTGTGCCACATCTGTATAAAGGAACTCATAATAGGATTGAATGAATTAATGGTGTAAAATACTTAGTACAATGCCTGGCACACAGTAGCCTCTCAAGCTGTTATTTTATTGTCATTATTATTGTCCCTACATCTCCTAGTGATACCTTCTAATCCGCTAGAGAGTGAAGGGGACACACATGGGTATCGTAGGCTGCTGTGTGACCTTGGGCAAACCACCTCACCTCTCTGGGCCTCAACCCTGGAGAATCCTTTAGGACACTATAGGCAATGCTCTTCTGACTCTCTGCATGGAACTCAGACAAGTTTTGGGTGCCTTCCTCTGCCTTACAGGTGACTGTAGAAGGCTGAGCTGCCTGTCCCCCAGCCAACAGGGTGAGAGAGGCCTCTCTTGTTTGGGTCCAGATAGAGGCAGAGAGGGCCAGGGACTCAGAGAGAAGAGACTTGGCTCTCATCCTGGCTCTTTTACTCATACTCCAGCTGTGTGACCATGGGCAAGTCACAAAGCCTCTCTGGGCTCCAGTGCCCCATTTGAGGGATAGGGAACAGAGCCACTCCTGCGATGTGGGACTATAGGGAAGGCTCAGAAACACTTCGGAGATGTAGAGATGTCATGTACATGTCACCTGAGAATGACTTTTGGTTTTCCCTGCTTAAGAGTCTTGATATTTTAGACTGAAGGTCCAGAATACATTTTTTAAAAATTCTGCAAGGGAATTTTATGAGAAATCAGGTGCTGGGTGCTTTGCAGACATTGTCTCTTCCAATTGTCTGATCCCTTGGGGTGAGGGTGGAGGCATCTCTGAGAAGTACTTCTGCTCCTACTGCTTCCAGCTACCCCTGCGCCCTCTCCGTGTGCCAGGCACTGCACCAAGCCCAGAGGCCCAGAGAGGGGAGAGGAGTTGCCAAGGTCACTGGAGGAGGAGTAAGGCTCAAAACCCTCCAGAGTCTGTGTTTTTTTCCAAAACCCCTGAGCAGGCATGGAGACCTGCTAGGGGAGGGAAGATTTTCAATTGGTGGGAGGAAAGGGTGGTGGGTTTCTTCAAATACTACCACCCAGCTGGCCTGTGTCTGATGGGATGATGGGGAATTGGGGGTGGGGAGAAGCTATTCTTCTAGAAAATGCACCAGCCCTTTGTAAATTTTTGTAAATGATCAATAAAAGTAATGACTAACACTTATTGAGCACTTACTATGTGCAAGGCACCCTGCTTGGTGCTTTATGCACATTAGCTTGTGTCTAAGGGAATGTGGTGGTCACTTGCTCCGGTGCCCTAGTTCTGCAGAAGCTGAAGCCCAGAGAGGGGCCTTGACCAGATCACAAAGCAAGTTCACACCAGAGCTAGGCTGACCTCCTGACTCCCAGGCCAGTGTTCTTTTTCCCAGTCTCTCTCAGATTCCCAGTGTTGCAAACTTCCTCCAGGGAATTTCCAGCCCAAATCCCACTTCCCTGTCTCAAGATGAGCAGAAGAGAGGGGCCTAGTAATGGGCCAGCTTCCCAGGTGGCCCACTTTCCTGAGGAGGGCCAGGCCCTGCTAGGTGGGGGGGCTGGAGGGGCTGCTGCATGAGTATATTTAGAGCTGTGTCTTGCTGTGCCAGGGCCTCGGGCCTCGAGAATCAGCTCCAGCCAGCTGAGCAGAAAGCCAGGTCTGTCAGCAGCAAAGCAGGATAAAAATAGTTTCTCCTGTCTGCTCACAGAGCTGGGCAAAGGGGCTGGTACCTCCCCCTCCCCTTATTATAGCATCTTTGTTAGCGGTTCCCTGGGCACTGGACCAGAAATGACACCCACCTCCTCCAAGGGCCTGGCAGCTGGTACACCTGCCCACTGGGGAGGGGGGGGTCCCTGAGTCCAGATGAGTGGTGGGCAGAGTGAGGTCTGGCCCAACATAACCAGGGCTGTAGGGTGCGGGGCTCGTGCCCACTGACTCAGACCCAGGGAGTGTTGAGAGGATTCCAGGGCCCCTCCCCACCATCCCTCCCTCCTGAAATCCCCCATATTCTGGTTTTTCCTGACTGTGACCCAATTCCCGTGGCCCACAGGGAGGTCTACAGCTCTGTAGGAATCGATAGGAAAGGTTTTTCAAGGGGTTGTGGGGATAGGCATGGCGGCTGAGGGTCTGGAGTTGCCCAGCACTGGTTGGTGGGGCAGCCTCCTGCTCCCTCCAGGGTGCCCCTGGGGCCCTTTCTGGGCCTCCTCGAGACTGGCTGTCATGCACAATGCACATTGTCTCTCCAGGCCCCCTGCTTTTCTGCCCTACCCTCTCTGTGCCCCAGAAGGTGCCCATGCCAACTTCCCTTCCTAGCCAAAGGCTGGCAGTGGACACTCCATCCCAGGGGAGACCACAGCTGGAAGGAGGCCAAGAGTTCTGGGGGGCTCATCTCTCTCAGCAGCGTCTCGCATGCCCCCCAGAGGGCCTCCAGGCTGTGGGGATCCCTGGAACATGTAGATGAAGCACCCACCAGGGAGGGGTGATGCGGTCTGTCATTTATGCCCTTGTCATCTCGGGCAAGTAATCTCTCTGGCCTCAGGTTTGCCTCTGGCAGTTGAAGCTAACCTTCCTCAGCACTCTGCTGTTACTGCCATTTGCCCACTGTGTGTGTGTGTGTGTGTGTGTGTGTGTGAGATGGGGATGTATAAATTGCTGTGCTGCCATAGGGACTTGATGTACTCTCCCGTCCTCTCTCAGAAGCCACAAACTGAGACTGTCCAAAGAGTGGACACTCAGTCTGGGCCCCTCATGTCCCCCTTGTGACCCCAGGCTTTAAGGGGGACCAGGGGCCCCAGATTCAGTATCCCACATGGACCCTGTTGTTCCACATTCCCAGTGACTAAGTCTTAGGAAAATCAGATTTTGGGGTCCCTAGAAGGTCAGAGCTGAAAGAGATCAAGTTTGACTGCTTTTTTCCGTAAGAGAGAAACTGAGGCTCGGGTAAGGGAAGATTAGTTCAGAGCCACAGAGAAAGCTGATGGTGGCTCTAAGACTTGAACCAGCCAGCCTTGAGAGTAGACCTGGACATGACCTTGGACTAGAAATTGGATCTGGATCCTGATCCTGGAGCCTGAACATTGACCCGGACATGGATTGAAACTTGAACTTGGACATGGATTTGTTCTGAATTTTGGAGTGGACCTGTAACCTGGGACATTGACCTTGGACCTAGACTTCAGACCTTGTCCTAGACCTAAGGTTGAACATGGACATTGGACCTGGACATTAGACTGGACGTTGGTCATGGACTTTGAACCTGGACCTCTGACATGTCTCTGATCTTGACCTTGGACCTGGACCAAGACCAAGATGCCCGGGGCAGAACACTCATATGGGCCTGCTGTGTGTCCTTGGGCACCTCCTCAGCCATCTCTGGGCTCCCTCTGCCAAGGGATTGGAGCTACCCTTTTGCATCCCTGCTCCCCAAATGGGCTTTCTGAAGTGTGGGGTAGATGTGTGGCAATTGGGGACTTTCAGCCAGGTTCCCAGGCCTGGCCTGGAGCGACTCCCCGGCGCCATCAGAGGGGGTAAGCAGAAGCGGGTGCTGGTATATTGTGGTCAACTAGATAAGCCTATGGGCAGAAGTAGGAGCACTTCCTCAGCTGCTGGGGAGGCTTAATGTAGCTGCAGAGGGCAGACAAGTGCGTTATTGGATTGGCATTGATCCCTCATCTGCCTGGGTCAGATGCACTCTGAAGGAGTATGGGGGCAGGATGGGGTGGGGGTGCAGAGGAAGGAGGACCTGGCATCCAGCTGGACTTCAGAGTTAGGGTGTGAGGAGAGGTAGACGCGCCAGGGGCAGTGAAGATGTCCACTGGTCCATGGAGACCACTGCTATGCAGATGGATGGGCAGCAGCCTACCCTGAGATGGCTGAATCCCTAGCATTCCCCAGGATGGGGGCCTAGGCCTGTGAAGGGGTGGGCTTGGTAGAGTTGCAGGGCGAGGTTCTCAGGGGGTTAGGAGGATGTGAGTTGGCATCTCACCGAGAGACTGAATCTGTGCTCAGAATCACCCAGGGGAGAGGAGGGGAAGGGAAGGCTCCATGGAGGCAGAAAGCAGTGGAGGAGCAAGAGGAGCAGGAGGGAGAGAAAAGAGGCATCGCACTGGAGCGGATGGTGAAATCAGATCTGCTCTCCCTTCTTTGGGGAGCTCTGCAGAGAGACCTGGAACTTTCCGCATTTGTGGGGCTTCTCCTTCCCTATTTAGGGGTTCTGTGCATTCAGGGGGAGCCTGGAGCCCAGATGCACCTGCCACACCCTCTGGCCAGCCCATGGAGGCTGAGAAGGAAGGGAGTAAGGAAGCAAAGAAGAGCGTTGCTGGTGTGTGTGTGTGTGTGTGTGTAGGAGGAGGAGGAGGAGTCCTCCAGGAATTCTCCAGCACTCCCAGCCTTTCCCTGAGCTGGGGGTACACTCTTTAATTAGGGGTCCTGCATCTTCATCAGTTAGGAGCCTGTGGTTCCCCTGACCTCCACATTCATAGGCTCCCTTCCCCAGATTCCCCTCCCACCAGTCTCATCCTGACTCTGCAGCCGTTGCTGCAGCAATGGCTTGTAAGAGGATCTTTCTAATAACTGGAACTATCTCCAGCCCCAGGCCCTCCCCCTTCCCTCCCTCCTTTCTCCTCCCCCCTCCTTCTCTCCCTCACTCTCCTCACCTCCCCCCCTCCCCTCTTTCTCCTTGTTTACCCAGCACACTTACACACGCTGAGAGAGAAAAACGTCAGCTCAGCAATTTTTCACACTTCCCTCAAATGCTCAGCAAGGTTATTTCCGGCAGAACGGAGACAACGGACCACTAGGAGCCAGCAGGCTCTCTGAGGACCCCCAGCACCCCTTCCCACCCGTGGAGTGAGGGAGCCTTCACTTCCCAATCTGGCCACACCCCAAGGGTGGAAGAGGCCCCCGATAACAGAACAAGGCAGACCCTGTGTTTCCTGGCCATACCAGAGCTTGAAGGGTCACCCCCTGGTCTCCAACACTAACCATTTACTGCAGACACTGCCAGGGCACCCAGGTCAGGGTGCCTGTCCTCAGCATGGGGCAGCCTGCAGAGACTGAAGCCAAGAAAAACGCCTGGCCTCAGAAACTCTGCCACCCTCAGCCAGACATCAGATGGCAAATGGAGCCCTACAGAAACCCTGACAATGCCCCCCTGCATTCTTTTAGACCCTCATCCAGTCATCTCCACTGCCTCCCAACCCAAACTTGACCTTCACAGAAGCTGAGCTTGTCAAAGTTGGAAGGATACTTAGATCATGCCATCCAAACTCTCACTGCTGAGGAGGCGGAGGACCAGAGAAGGGAAGGCACTTGCCCAAGGTCACAGAGCAAGTCAGAGATCTAAAGCCCAGGCCTCCCAGAGTTCCAGACCAGATATCGGACTATCAGGACAGCCTCAGGATTCCCCAGAGGGAGCTGGTCTGGAGCCCTTTGGGGAAAGGGCCAAGGACAGGGATGGTTCTAGGGTATCAAAGCTGGTAGAACATCCCTGCTGATGGCTTTGCCCTTACCCTGCTTCCCACCATTCACTCGGGGGCTCCTTTCAAAGCTTTTTTGGACTGAATTCAAGGCAAGGCGTTCCTGCCTCCCTCCTGAGGAACAGTCTGCAGTTTTGGCTGTGCATGAGAAATTCTCTGGGCTTCTCTAGGTTTTCTCAGCTGGCCTGGGACAGGACCAAGGGGGACTCAGCGGGCAGAAGCCCAGGGCTTTGTGTCAGTTCCCCAAGGGATCCACATCCCAGGCTTGCAGGCATTTCCATTTCTACCCAGGTCCCCAGCCCTGGCATGGCCCCAGGTCCACCCTCTGTCCTGCCAGCACTCAGATAAGCCCAGCCATATCCCTGGGCTTCAGTCCTTAACCCCAAGAGGTCCTGGGGTCAAGAAAAGAGGACAGTAGAATATGAGACATGTGGGCAAAGAAAAAGGGAGGTTGATTCTCTTGGGGATCTGGGGGAGGCCAGGAGATGAGGGGCTGTAGCTGTATCCCTGATCACTCCCTAATTTCTTTGACCTTGATGAGGTCACAGAGCCTTTTACCCAGCGCCCTCTTGCTACCTGGCTTGGCAGAGTGATGGAATGTGGGTGAAGTGCTTGGAAATCCCTGAGGCAGAAGCTCCCACCCTCCTGCCTTTGCCATCTCAGCTTCCCCCCTCTTCTTCAGTGCTTTCTTCTCTCCTTTTTCTCTCCTCTCCTCTCCCCGTCTCTCTCTCTCTCTCTCACACACACACACCCCCCAAAGCTGATGCCACATGTGATGTCAGATTTCTTACTGCCAAAGGGATGCCCCCGCTCCAGACACCTGTCCTGGTGGGGACCATCAGAGGAGAACCCCTTTGTGATCCCCTTCATGGGGGATGGGGTCCACAGAAGCAGTCTCTGATTTTTCTCCACACCCTCCAGAGATCACCCCCTTCTGGGCCTGAATGACCTCTGTTGTCCCCCAAACCCTTGTCCCTACAGGCACTTGCTCTGAAAAGAAATAGAGTGTGTTGGGGGTAGGGGACTGACGAAAAACAGCAGGGCTGGCTCTGGAGGGGAGTGAGAAACTGGAGGGGGAGGGAGTGCAGCCCAGGAAACCAGGAGCCACTTTGGGGGAACTCCTCCTAGAAATTTCCTCTTCCTCTCAGTCCCCAGGATAGGCCCAGCCTTTGGCAGGCATGCGGCTGAGGGTAACAAAAGAGTTGCTGAGAGAGGGGGCCGAGAACACTTGTCTGGCATCGCCAGGGGGAGTAGGCTTGAAGGGAAAGAGGGTGCCCCCAGCTACCCCCAGGGAACCAACCCTATTTCCCCAGGGATTGGTAGTCCAGGCCGGTTTACCTTCCCCATCAAGGAAGCACTCTCGGGGAACCAGACTCCTTCCCTCAACCACGGAGAGGGGACCCTCAGATTGCCTTATGCATTAGCCCCCCAGCACTAGCCCTTCATGGGCACCTCTCTCTCTCCATTCTCTCACCACCCCTCACTCTGGCACCAATCTAGGGCCACAACTTTCAAAGTCTGGGCTGGCGCTCGATGGCGGGATGGGCCGACCCTGCGACTTTCCCTTTGTACGGACCTGGCCCTTGCCCCGCCCGCCCAGCCCTTGGGAAGCCCGGGAGGCGCACACGGCCAGGGTCATCTTCTCCCGGGGTTCCCTACCGCGCGCACCCCTCCTCGTGGCCCGAGTTGGGGAGGGCCCGAACTCCCCTGCCCTCTTCTCCCCCACCCCCCCGCCGGGTCCCACTCACCGTTGTCCTCGGGCGGCCCCCGGGCGCCAGGCAGCACGTAGGCGGTCTCCAAGGGGTGATAGGTGGGGGCCGGCACCCCGCTGCACTGGAAGCCGTCCCCTTTGATCTTCTTTACCAGGAAGGAGCGGGGCATGGTGCGACTGGCGGGGGGCTCGGCGGGGGCACTAGCGAGGGGCCCCGGTGGGGGGAGGCGGTCAGCCGGGCGCGATTGGCTGGCTGTGCGGGGTTTCAGCACTGGACAGCTCCCAGCGGGCGGGCGGGCGGGCGGCCGAGCGGAGCCGGCACCGGTGGCGGCGGCCCCGGCTCTGGCTCTGGCTCTCGCTCGGGCTTGGCGGCGGCGGCGCGCAGACAGGCGATCGCTGGAGCTGTGCTCAGCACTCCGGCTGCCGGCTTTATATGGGACGCAGGCTGGAGGAGATCAGGTGGTCCCCTAGCAATGGAACTGTTCAGCGCTCTAATCCATCAAATGTCCCCCAGGACAATCGCTCCGCACACGTTCCCCTGAACCGGCGGCGGTGGGGGCAGGCCAGGCTCAGGGAGCAGCGGGCAGGCAGGAGGGGAGAAAGTGAGGGTGAGAAAGGCGCAGAGATATAGAGAGACGGAGAAAGGGGGGGAGGGAGACAAGGGGGAGAGAGAGAGAAGAGATACATAGAGAAAGACAGAGACATACAGAGAAAGAGAGACACACACACTGAAAGAGGTAGAAATAGGAGCAGAGAGACCAAGATAAGGACAAAAAGACACAAGAGAGAAACAGAGAGAGAGAAGAAAGGCAGAGATGGAGAGAAGTAGCAACACACACACCCACGGGAGAAAAAGAGAGCTCCGGATACACAAAAACAAAGCACCCCAGGGATGCAAAGAAAGGGAAAGAAAAGTGCAAGACAGAGAGAGAAAGAGAGGGGAGAGGAGGTAGAGTGGTCTGAGCAGGCGGGGTTCAGGCACATGGGAACAGGGAAGGGAATGCAAAGAAAAGAGTGTGAGCTCGCCAGCGGCGATCCTCCTGCCTCCAGCCCTCTCCCTGTCCCCCAATTTTGAAGGGGCTAGTTTGGACACTCAGCTGTTAACTAGGGGAAGTCATCCCCCCACCCCAGCTTGGCCTCCCACTGAAGCCCCCTGTTGGGTTTGGGGTTTAACTTTCTTCTTCCAGAACTGATGGGGGGAGCAAGTCCCTGATGCCGATGCCCAGCCCCGCTCAGCCAGTCCTGTTCCGGTGCCTAGCTCAGGCGCGCGCTGCAAGAGGAAGTGAAAATCGTCCTGTAATTAATTTCCCTGCTGCCAGGGGGGTGGTGGTTTTGACACATCCGAGGCTGTGTCTTTCCCTGAAGCGGGGAGCAGACAATAGAGACACGTGGACTGGGAAGGGAGAGGGGGAAAGGGAGGGGGAGTGGGGCTCCCGCTGGAACTCTTCGCAGGTCAGCTCCTTTGTCTCCAGGAGGATCTGAGCAGACCCCCCCCACCCCCACCCCCACCCCAATCCAGCCAAAACCTAGGGGAGCTCCCATATCTGGGCAGGACCAAGGAGCAGTAGAATGCAACCCCCTGACCAGAGAGGCTGCTTGGTAAAGTGCCATGGTGGTGGGCCGGCTTCAGCAAGTATGGGATGTTCAGAGCACAAGAGTCCCGGAATCAGACTCTAGGAATGCCAAGATCTCATTGGTTAACAGCATTCTGCTTATGGGATGCCAGGCTGATGCAGTGGGTATGTGCTTTGGGGACTGGGTCATCCAATACCAGTTGGGAGACTAAGACCCATGGAGGCTAAGAGAGGCCATGGAGGTGCCCAAGGTCCCATAGTGAGTCAGCAAAAATTTCCAGAGACCGCCCCCCACCCCCCGCCGGCTTTTGGGCCCTCACACAGTCTTTCAGGTGTCGCTTAGAAACCTCGGAATGAAATTTGGGCCCCTGATCTTGCCAAGGCCCTGAATGATCTGGGGGACCCTGCCCATCTTCTCAGCCATATTGCCCCATATTTTGCCCTCTGGGACTTTTTTTAACCTCAGTCACAGAGGGCTGAGGTGCTCACACCCCCTGATTCATGGCACACCCAGTATTCCCTACTCCAGCCACACAAGCTGACTTCTAGTCTTGCAGGCTTCCTGCTCTCTCTTGGCCTCCACACTGGTTCCTCTGTTCAGAGGAACCCTCCATTTCACCCTAGTTCACCCCTACTTGTCCTCAGGGCATAGTTGAGGCATCACTTCCTCTGTGAAGTGCCCCTGACTTCCTACATGGTAGGGCCAGCTTGCCCATTGGCCTCTGAGCTTTGTGACTCTGTCCTGTGTTTGGCTCAGCATACTCTTACAGGATGCAGTAGGGTATCCCAGCTCCCCTACTTACTAGCCATGAGATCTTGGGCAAGTTATTCAACTTCTTTGTGCCTCAGTTTCCCATTTTATAAAATGGGAATAATAATTGTTAGTTCAGGGGTTGTTGGGAGCATTACAAGAATTGCTGTTTGCAGAAGGGCTTGGAATGGTGCCTGACATATAGTACATGCTCATTCCATGTGGATTCTATATGTACAGTTGCACCTGGAGCACCCAGGGTTCATCTAACACATGTTTGTGGGGTTCTGTGGAATAAGTGGTGACCTAGACAGTCCTAGCCCCTCGTCTCCTTGGAGGTGACATTCAAGGGACATAAAACTGGGTGGGATGGAGAGTGCTGGTACCTAGACAGGGTGGCCAGCAAGGGTCACCTGGAAGAGGTGACATCGAAGCAGAGACGTGAGTGATGAGATGGAGCCAGCCATGGGAGGAGCCAGGGAAAGAGTGCTTCAGACAGAGGCTCCACAAGTTCAAAGGCTCTGAGGCAAAAATGAGCTTGGGCCAGTTCAGGAACAGCAAGGAGTGGAAGGAGATGAGGTCAGGAAGTTGGCAGGGCCAGAACCCAGAAGGTGCTCAATAAATCATATGAGTGAATGACTGTGGGGTGAGAGTCAGCCTTAAAAGGTGGACATATTGGTTGGAGAATTAACTTTTCACTGCTCACATAGAGGAAGTTGTTGATAGTTATTCGTGGTGTAGTCATATTTTTGAGTTTGTTCTGGGTACTGGGATCTCCGTCCCCTAGGGGTGCCTAGTCCAGTGAGGTAAATAAGACAAGTCGGTGCCCATGAGCTCAGCTCCTCTACCTGCTTGATGATTCTATCATTCCTACCTCTTCCATAAGAGATGGTAAAACTGGGCCCAGAGAGCTTCACAGGACACTGAGGGTCCACAGTGACTTAGGGACAGAACTGGGGCTGGACTCTCCCTCACCAGGTGGGCAGGGTGGAGAGGTAATCCCCCCTTGAATTGACAGATGGAGGTGATGTATCCAAGGTCCCATAGCTCACTAGTGTCAGGTTGAAGATCAGATGCCAAGTCTCTGACCTCCAGCTGGTAGGTGGTATCAGCACCTTTAGCAGATAAGAAGAAACCCTCAGCCCAGAAGGTGAAGTTCAAAAATACCTACGGTGTCGGGTGTCCTTAAGCATGGATGAAATACACAACTTCTGGCATGGTTTCAGCACTGGGACACCATGGAGGGCCTTCTGTCTCCCAAACCTCCCCCAACACCAGCTCACTGGTTCAGAAAGTCCACTTTCTGGAATTCATTTTTCCAAGTCACATCAAATTAAGGAAAGAATTTTTTTCCCAGGGATGCTTGCTGTACCATCATAGACTGGAATAAAACCCCCAAGTTGGAGACAATGAGGAGGGGCTGTGAAGAAGACATCCCCTGGATGGAATATTCTGCAGCCATTAAAAATTATCATATGGGGGAAGACCTCATGGAATTATATTCAGTGAAAGATGCAGAATCTTGAAATCTCTCACAGCATGTTTACAACTATGGACCAAAGTAAAAATAAACATGCACAGAAAAGTGAAAGAAGGGTGGTGGAACTACGGATGTTTCTCCACCTTCTTTTTGTGTTTTCCTAAAGACCATAAAATGTTTCAGTTCAAGAAACATTTATCTTGAGTACTTGCTAACGACTCCCTTACTTCTGAAGAGAAGAAATGATAAAGTTTCGTAAAACATGTCAGGATATTCATTCTTCTGACTTCTGGGAAGATAGCATTGCCGATGGCAAATTTCCCCAACGACAACAATAATTATTATTATATCAACAGTGGCTCCGCATGCCTGGCACTGTTCTAAACATCTACCCTTCACAGAAGCTGGCCTTGCCAGGGGCTTTCGATAGAGGGATTTGGAATCAGCCTGTTTTCAGTTCAAATCCATGCTCTGCCATTTCCCAGCTCTGTGATTCTCTGTACTTCCCTTTCCTCGTCTGTAACATGGAGATTTTAATAGGAACTATCTCCAATGTTTCAGTGATGATTAAATGATAATGTACCTGTAAAGTGTTTAGAGCAGTGCCTGGCACAGAGTAACCTGACTTGATAATTGTTGACTATTTTTTGTTTACATTTCGTCACTAACCTAAGCCTCACCATGACCTCATGGGAGAAAGCTCTGTTATCAGCCCGATCGACAGACCTGGGTGAAATGACTGGCTCAAGGCCATATGGTTACTGTGCGGAGGAGCTGGGGAGGGTCTGACATCTATGTGGTCCACTGCCTGCCTCCCCAGGAGTCCCAGTCTTGTCATAATGGGTTTAGCTGGTGAGGGCTGCAGGCTCGGCCCTCCCTAGTCTGCTCTGATATCCCTCAGATTTCAACCCTGCCCTGCCCATCACTAAGGAGGGCAGCTACTAGTGTCTGGGTGTGAATCTCAGTGCTGTGTAACCCCAGGTGGTTGGCAGAGCCGCCCTGAACCTCACTCTGCATATCTGTAAAGAGGGGACCAGACATCACATTTGCAGGCTTTGCTCCATAGTGTTAGGAAGAAGCACTGCTCTGGGAGTCAGGAGACTGATTCTAGGCTCGCCTCTGCGATCTCTGCTCCCTCTTCTGGGCTCCAGCTTTCTGGTCTGTTGAATGGGCATGGGACAAGATGGTCCCTGAGCTGCTGTCCAGAGCCGATAATGGATTCTGTATGAATTCCAAGGAGGAGAGTGGCCACAAATGCATCCACTCCACGCTGATGGGGCTCTTTCTCTGGTAAGCTTCACTTACTCTGCCTGTTTCTCCAGTGTATTTCCCCAGGCCCTCCTCTTCTGAGCCAAAGGAAAGAGGGTAGGAAAAGCCTGAAACTGACTCTTCACGGCTCTGTACACCACGACTCAGAGACGACTTGCCCAAGGCCATGTGGGGGGCCTCTGGAATCTGACAGCTGCTGTGTTCTCTCTCTGGTCATTTTGGTCCTCGGAAGCAGATTTGAAAACAGAGATGGAAGTGCAGGAGATTTATTGGGGACAACACCTGCAAGAAAAAGAGGTGTGCCTTCAAACCAGGGTGCAGGTCTGACACCTGTGAAAGGAGAGGTGGGAGACAGGGAGATCGGGTAAGAGGAGCCCCAGGCCGTGGTGCAGCTTGAAGGAGGACTGGCCAACCCTACAGGGAGCTCCAGCCCCAAGATCTCCTGCAGAGGAGTCCCATGCTGGGCAGAATGTCCAGGCCCTGGTTCCCCACCGTGCCCAGTCATCAGCGGGGTGTCCTGGAAGGAGGTGGCCTCAGCTCAGACACTGTGGCCGATTGAGAGGGCGCTGCAGTGGGAGGCTGTCAAGGACTGCAGTCCGAGTGGCAGGCACCTCCCCACAGCCACCACATGTTTTTCTTTATTCATTTAATAAACACTTACAGCTCTGGGCTGCATGCCAGGTACTCATCTACACACCTTACAAATATCGCCTTAGTTAATCCTCACACTCGCCTTCTGACTCGTCAGTATCGTCAGCCCCATTTTCAGGAGAGGAAGCTGATCCCAGAGAGGTTAAGAAACTTGTTCAAGGTTTTACAGCCAGTAGGTGGTGAGCCATGGGTCCAACCCAGAGAGTCTGCGCCAGAGGCTGTGCTTTCACCACTCTGCCACCCTGCCTCCTCTCCAGCTGCAAGGGCCCTGGCCACGATTTCTGGGAACCGTTCCATGTTCATTCCTCATTGGCTCAGGAGCTTAGAGCCTCGACAGACTTCAGGAAGGGGCCAGTTGGGGGTGTGTCAGAGTCCCAGACCCTGCCGGAGCTTCTCCTCTGTTCCCTCAAAGCCTCCCACCTCAAGGCCTTGGCATATACTGTTTCTGCTGCCAAGAGCACGCTTTCCTTCCCTCTTTGCCTAGTTAACCCCTCCTCCCATCACTCCCCTGCTTGACTCCAAGATCTAGCCCAGGACAGAGATGATATGTGGTGGGAAGGAGCATGTTCTAAAGTCTCAGATGAGGGACTTCTCTGGTGGTCCCATGGCAAAGAATCCGCCTTCCAATGCAGGAGATGCGGGTTCCATATCTGGTCAGGGAGCTAAGATCCCACAGGCCGCGGGGCAACTAAGCCCGTGCGCCACAACTACTGAGTTCGCGCGCCTCAACGAGAGAGCCTGCGTGCCGCAAACTACAGAGCCCACGTGCTCGGGAGCCCGCGCCACAACTAGAGAGGCCCAGGCGCCGCAAAGAAAAGATCCCGTGTGCCTCGACTAAGACCCGACACAGCCAAGAATAAAAATAAATAAATAAATAAATAAATTAAAGTCCCAGATGATAATAATACTAGCTGACATTTATTGAGCACTTACTATGTGCCAGGAGCCAAATCCAACCCTTTATGTGGATTACCTCATTTAACCATCACAGCAACCTTCGACGTGGGGCCTGCTGCTATCCCCATTTTACAGATGAGGAAACCAAAGCTCAGAGAGGCAAGGTGACTTGCCCAAGGGGACCCAGCTAGGTGTCAGGATTCAAACCATGATCTTAAACCATATAATCCCTCTTTCTAAGAGGGGCAAAGGTGCCAAAGGGGGTCTCCCTCCCCCGCTCCCCCAGGGCTGAATGCCCCTTAAGTGGGGGGTGGGGGCCCATATCTGCTCCATTCACTGCCACACCTTATCACCTACACAGTGCTGGGCAAATAATAAGTGCTCAACAAATATATATCTTGAATGAATGAATAAACTAATGAGTGTAAAACCTCCTTGTGACACCCCCCCCCACTCACCTTGGTCCCCTTTGGCCTGAGCTTAGGTTAATTTGTCAACCCTCAAGGTTTTCCTCTGCGTTGGGGGATAACTGAGTCCCTTCCCTGACTACCACAGTCCTTGACCTTCCCACATTAAAGTGTCTTTCCTTCCAAGTTCCTGAACCCTGACAAGGTCACCCCTTAAGCAGCTCCCTGAAACCTCTAGAAAGGACTGGTTGCAGGAATCTGATTACTGGGCTCCCTGCTGGGTCAGGGGGACTTGGGACAAGCCCCCAGCATGGGTCAGGGATGGAGTGGCTAAACAGCCTTTCACATTCAAGCAAGTGAGATAGTTCAGAGTTTGGGCCTGGGTCACCCTGAGCCAAGCTTTAATCCCAGCTGTGCCTCTTCAAGCTGTATAACTTCAGGCAAGTCACTTAACCTCTCTCTGCCTCTGTGTCACCTCTATAAACTGAGGCCAATGATAGCACCTACTAAATAAGGCTCTATGAGGCCTGGAGAATAATCAGCCCTCGATAAATAGAAGCTGTACTTGAACAGCCTTCAGCATATCAGCATCATTCCCTGCCCATCCCTGTTTGTCAGTTGGGGAAACTGAGGCACAGAACAAGCAAGTGCCTTCTTTGGAATTTTCAGGCTCCTGCCTGCCAGATCAAGGCTGGCTCCCTCACCCCACCATGGCCTCTCCTGCCTCCCTCTCTTACCCACCAGCCAAGCTGAGAACCATCCCTGACAGATGCTGAGATGGTTGTGGAAGCTGCAGAGTTGGTGTTTCCCGGCTCCTAGGGCTCCTGGCGCAGAGGAATCAACCCCTCTCTGCACCCCCAGCTCTGCCTCCTGCTCCTGCCTCTGCTCATATACCAGCTGGGACCCATCAGATTCAGGAAAAAGCCAAGAGGTGGCCCAGGTGCATGGAAGCAGGAGGTTGTCAATATTGACCTGTGCCTGACCCCAGACTAGTGGACAAATTCCTGAGGAGTCAGAACACCCACATGCCTCCAGTGCACACCTTCCCAGCCTCCCCTCTTTCTCACCCCAGCTGTAGAGGGGCAGGGGAGCAGAGGGGTTAAAAGCGTGGATGGCCTGGGTTCAGATCCCTCCTCTGCTACTTACTGATGAGTTATCTACCCTGGGCAACTTACCTATCTTCTTTGTACCTCAGTTTCTTCAGTTGTCAAATGGGGATGCCGATACTAATGGTACCTCCCCCGCAGAGCAGGTGGGAATTGAGTGAGGTGTTTAGGACGCCAGTTCACACACAGTTGGTGCTCAGTAACATCAGCCATTTTGAGCTTGGAGTCCACTCTCTTCCCATTGACCTCTTGGACCTTTCAGCCCAAAGGAGCGTCTCCTCTGTGATTCCTATTGCTCTAACGGTCAAGGCTCTGCCGTGAAATCCCACTGGCCTGGTGTATAGTAGGGGCTCATTAAAAGGTCTGCTTGGCTGTGATACGGCATGATCTCATGGAATCTTCATGAATACTTTTGGAGGTAGACAGTATGATGATACCCATTTTATAAAGGACCACATGGGCACAGAGAAGTTAGGAAATTGCCCCAAGGCTCACAACCAGTAAGTCTGCAGATACTTACTGAGCACCTACTCTGTGCCAGGCACTGTGCTCAGAGCTGGGGACGCAGCAGTGAACAGGACAAAGACCTGCTGTCATGCAGCTCACGTCCATCCTACTGTGCCGACAGATAATAACAAATACATAGATAGGCCAGCTTCCTGTCTACAAAATGCCAGGGAGACAAGTGACATGGGGCAGAGATAGAATGGGGTGGGGCTGTTTTAGTTGGGGTGGTTAAGGAAGACCTCTCTGAGGAGATGACGTCTGTATAGAGTCCAGGATGCAGCAGATGCTTGGTTGGGACACACGGAATCCACGCTAGCGTTGCTGTGGCAGGTGCAGTCTGGAATCCTAGAGATCCCAGGACTGGTGGAACTTAGATCCCACTTGCCCAGGTTGGCTTCGAAGTGGATAATGATTACCCCTGCCCCAGCTGGCCCACCTCTGTGAAGCAGTTAAAAGAACAAGGCAAATGACTTGGATTCTCTGAGGCTCACTTTTCTTATCTGTAAAATGGGCACTGACAAGCACAGCACACACTCAGGAGAGAGGAGATGCTTAACAGAGACAATCCAAGGAAAGTGCCAAGCATAGAGCCAGACGCAGAAGAAGCACCTGGTCCTTGGTGGCTGGAGTGGACAGGTGACCTTCCTTTCAACTGCCCAGAACCTTCCAACACCCTTGCCTGATGAGTCCCCTCCTCCCACTAGCAGGGTCCATACTGATCTCCCACTTTCTCTGCAGCTGGGGCAGCCATGTGGCCCAGCCTAGCCCCATGCCGTACTGGCTAGAGTGTGGCAGCCTCTACACTGAGTGTCCAAAAGCAGCAGGGACAAAGGTCCAGGTGTCAGCATCCAGGGCTGGTGTCAGCAGCATGAGCTCTGGCCTTGGGGCCCCATTAGCAGGGATGTCTCCCTCTGGCCAGGCCTTTGACCTAATTTTTTGTTTTCTTTTGTTTTTGCGTATGAAGCCTCCATCCTGATGTCTGAGCCTCTCGGAGATTTTTCAAGCATGTTTGCTGCCATGGATCCTTGATGACTCAGCAGCCCATGCCATTGTCTGGAAACTCCAGTAGTAATATTTTTCTCAGACTGAGTGGAATACCACAGATTCCAACCTTCTGGTGCAGGATGGCCCCTCGGGGGTATGCAGACACCCAGTTCTTTCCACTGTCCTCACTCCAAGGGCAGGGGCCTGGGGCTGCTCACACTGGTGTTCCCAACTCCTAGCACAGCGTGACTCAGGGGAAAGTCTCAGTAACATGTTCATGGTCTGAACAGATAAGTGGTACAGGATATGGTTTCCACACCTGCGCATTCGTGGTTACTTCCCCGAACCATGTTCCAGTTTTCTGATGTTTTTCTGAAAGTGTAGGGCCCAGAACGGAGCACAGGACTCCAGAAATATATGAGCAGAGCTGAGCAGAAAGGGACTGTCACCTCTTCACTCTAGATATTGGACTTCTAATAACTTGTCCAGACATTTCATAAGCTTTTTGGTGACTGTTTGCCCTGGTGACATACATTAAGCTATGATCAAGTGTTCTGTTTTTATGCCCCTTCCCTGTACTGTTGCTAAACCTCATTTTACTACCCCTTCTCCCTTAATCTCATTCTGACGATGGCATTGTCCCCTTCCCCGCCCCCAGGAATGGCAAGTTGATTACAGCTCAAGAGCCCACTTTGGTTGGTAGCCATAGCCCAAAGCATAGTGTTGAGATAGATTCTAGAACTGAGCTTGGGCTCAGTGTGAAAGACTGCTGTAATTGATTAATGATGTCTGCCAGGATATAGGAAGGGAAGTGCTAATTTATTTGAGATGTACTTGTCATTCCCCATCACAGGTGCTTCTAACCTGGGGACCATAGAAAGAATTCAGGAGGCCCACCATTAACTTGGATAGGGAAAGGATTGTGCCTTTAATTTCACTAGCCTCTTTCTGAAATTTATCACTCCTTCAATGATGAATGCAGGCCACAGACCATAGTGGCATTAGCAGGACCTGTAAATTGTCACTAATAGAAATCACAGATATTTTCTTGTCACATTACAGATGTTCCAGATATCTTGAAATACCGTATATGCTCATAATGACTTGAAAATTACAACAGTTATTTGCTAAATCTTGTGTTATAATATATAATAAAGAAGCACATGTATTACTGTAATGCAGATTTGTTTTTAATATTTTGATAATTGTTTCAATATAATTGGTTTCCTTTGTAATGCTATATATTTTATTTTATTAATTTAAAAACATTATTTTGAGAAAGGGTCCATAGGCTTCATCAGATATCAAAGCGTTCTATGAACTCTGGCCCATCAGGTTTTAGGAGCTCCCTGCCTGCCACCTTTCCAAGTTCCCTCCCGTATCCTGGGTCTGCGAGGGGAGCAGGAGGGTGAGATGAAGTCCTTCAGGCCAGGAGAAGCTGACCACACAGCCAGCTCCTGGGTCATCCGCCCTCAGGTGCTGCAGGAGGTGAAGGACCAGTAGAGGTGGTGGGAGGTGATGTAGGAAGTGAAGGAGAAAAGGTGGTGCCGCTGACTTCCGGGCCAAGGCTGGGCTACCCCGTGACAGAGCGGAGAAGTTGGTGTTTCCCATGGTGATGTGAGGGAAGGGGTCTGAGCCTGACCTCCTAGAGGTTGGAGGGAAGCTTTAGCCACAGAGAGGTCCCAGATCATCCTCCCTTATGAGCTCAGAGGCCCTGGACTGCAGGAGCCAACAGCCTGGGAGGTAGGAGGCCTGTGACACAGGGGAAAGGGGGCCCAAACCCCTTCATCCAGCGCAGGCAGCTTACCAGTCATCACCTCATTCATTCACTTATTCATTCATTCACTCACTCACGTTTACTTAGTGCCTAGTAAGTGGCCTGGTAATGTGCCAGGACCTGGGCTGGGCAGTAGGCAAAGGGATGTGTGTGAGGCTCAGTCCTCCCTTCACAAGACACAAGCAAAGACAATGACAACGTAAAGGCTTGATGCTTTGATGAGAGAAAGTCCATGAGGTCCCTCACCCAGCCCAGAGGGATCAGGGAAGTCTCTCCGGAGGAAGTGATCTCTCAGATGAGTAGGAATTAACAAGGTCTGTGGGTGCTCAGGAAGGGAGGAGGCAGCAAATGCAAAGGAGCTGGGAAAGAAAGAGGACACAGGGGACTTGCCAGGCATTCAGTGTGGAGGTGGAAGTGGTGAGAGATGGCTGGAAGGTTCATGCAGGAAGCCTGGAAGCCGTGCTTGGACAGTTCCCTGGCTGTGGTGAGGAAGGGATGAGGGCCCCTGCTGCCCCATCTGTCAGTGGCACTGAGCTGTGACTTCAGTGGCCTGGAGAAGTTCAAGGTCACCGTCTGGGGTGGGGGAAGTGGAGGAGGTAGGGACCATCTCACCAGGGCTGGCAAAGGCCAACTGGGAAGCTGGGGCCGATGCCTTCCCCTCACGGCAGCCTCCACGAAGGTCCTTCTGCTGCGAAGGCCTGAGCGGGCCCTGTTCCTTTATTTATGGGCTGTGTGAGCAATTTGCTCCTTGCTGGCCGGCTGGCTGGGTGTGTGATGTGGGGATTACTCATGCCCCAGTTGTGGTCCGGTCTCTGCAGGCTGCGGGGTAATGAGTGAGGTAATTAAGTGTAAAAGACAGGAGCGGGCAGGGGAGGGCTGAGGGGGCCGAGCAGTCACTGGTTCTTTTCAGGAGCAGGGGAGTGAGATAATGTAGGATAATAGCTCAGCCAGGCCCTGCCCAGGCAGCCCGGCCTGTGCCGAGAGGTGCCCCCCAAATGGCCAAGATAATTCAGCTTTTTCAGGGAAAATGGGGGGGCTTGGGCAGGGCCTGGCTCCCGGGGACAGCTGTATGGAAATGACAGCGCCTCTCCTTGGTCCTGTCCTGTGTTGGCTGAGGGTGGGGAGCCAGCGCCTTTGGCTGGGGGCGAGGCTGAGAAGAAGAGGCTAGGACCAGGAAGGTAGATGAGTCAAGATGAAGGGGCCATGTGGCGCTGGAAGACTGAGTTGTGTGCGGGGAGAGAAGAGATGTATTGAGAGCAGCAGGTGAGGCTGTTGGTGGCTCCAGAGTCTGACTAACTCACTGGGTAGGAACTGTGGCTTTGTCATTGGCTAGCTGTGTGACCAGCCTCGCTGTGTTCCCTCTCTGGGCCTCAAGGCTCTCATCTGTAAAGTGGGGGCGTCCAAACAGTCCCTACCTCACAGGGGAGTTTGGAGGATTGGCAAGATGACGCACAGCACCTAGCACATAGTGAGTGGTCCGTACATGCTTGAGACAGTCAAGTCCACAACCAGAGGGCATTAGTCATTCATTCATTTATTGAACACATATGTATTGAGTGCCTAATATAGTCTGATGGTTCCTGGTGCTGGGAAAATAGCAGTGAATAGAACAGAGTCCCTTTCCTCTGGGAGCTGCTGTTCTAAGAGGGGAGATATACCATTAATCATTAAACACATAAACATATAAGGTCATACCAATGATCCCACTTCTGAAAACTTATTCTATGGATGTGTTTGGACACATGTGAAATGAATACATTCAAGGTTACTTATTGCAGTCTTGTTCAGCCTAACAAAACCTCAGATGCAATCTAAATGTCTATTATACGTGAACTGATTAAATAAAGTATAGAATAGCCAGAGGAAGAGTATACAGCCACAAAAAGGGTGAGGTCGCTTTTTATGTACTGATACAGAAAGATCTCCAAGATGTATTGACAAATAAGAAAAGGAATGTGAGGAATACTTTGAGTAAAAGAGGGGGAAATAAAAATATTTTAATATTGGCTTGTGATAACAAACGAATAATACTTGTTACCTGTGGACAGGAGCAGGATTGGAATGAGAGGGGTGGGAGGGAGACTTTTCATTATGTACTTTTCTATAGTTTTAATTTTTGTACTGGTTCAAGAATTTTTTAAACATTCAGCTTTCTCTTTCCTCCCTCCTCCTTTTCTTTTCCAGTATTTGTTGGAGGTGGTGGGCAGGGCATGGGACCAAGCAGGGAAGGCAGCTGAGTGAGCATGGGTCAGAGTAGGGAATTACAAATATGAAAATGGGAAAGACTAGTGTGAACCCTGTGGTACTGTGATGGAGTTGGAGGGATCAGTGTGAACTCATGGCTTTTGACATGTATAGACAGGTAAGCATAGATGTAAGTGTGTGTGTGTGTGTGTGTGCACACGTGCGTGTCATACAGGTGTTTCTTAGCTCTGTCCACAAAGAGAGGCTAGGAGCCCTAATACTCATGTAGCAATGAGTACTCCTAACACAAAATCTTGATTTCTAAATGTAGCATCCTCCACCGAAAGGAACCAGGAGTCCTTGGGAAAATGACTGACTAGAGGGCTGGGCCAGGGAAAGTACACAGTGAGCCTGGAACATCTACTTGTGCTATAAAATAAGTAGAAGTGTTTAAGTAATGCTGGGGACGTGTCAAAAGAGTCTAGGAGCTACTGGCCAAATCTGGGACAATTTGAGCATCAGAATAAATGATGACA
This sequence comes from Eubalaena glacialis, assembly GCF_028564815.1. Classification (NCBI taxonomy): domain Eukaryota; kingdom Metazoa; phylum Chordata; class Mammalia; order Artiodactyla; family Balaenidae; genus Eubalaena; species Eubalaena glacialis. The sequence continues at coordinate 28,683,429 of NC_083728.1, forward strand.
GTAACAGATTACAACACATTGAATAAAAATAGGGCTCTGTGAACCTACACTGATATACATACATATACATATATATACATACACACATATATAGCATGCATGGAGGAAGAGAAAGCTCTTTCTTACAGTAGAACATCCAATAATAAATATAGAAGGAAGGATGGAAACATTATGGTAATAATTGAGAGGTAACATTTTTACCAAACTCAGGTTCGGCTGCTCCTCACTCAAGAATCCAATACTGTGGGCTTCCCTGGTGGCGCAGTGGTTGAGAATCTGCCTGCCAATGCAGGGGACACGGGTTCAAGCCCTGGTCTGGGAAGATCCCACAAGCTGCGGAGCAACTGGGTCCGTGAGCCACAACTACTGAGCCTGCGCGTCTGGAGCCTGTGCTCCGCAACAAGGGAGGCCGCGACAGTGAGAGGCCCGCGCACCGCGATGAAGAGTGGCCCCCGCTTGCCACGACTAGAGAAAGCCCTCGCACAGAAACGAAGACCCAACACAGCCAGAAATAAATAAATAAATAAATAAAAATTAAAAAAAAAAAAAAAGAATCCAATACTGAGACAAGTGTTGGGTAAATGGAAAGATAGCTTTACTGAGGAAGCCGGCAACTCTGGGGAGAATGTGGACTCATGTCCCAAAGAACCAACTTCCCGTTGCTGATCAAGAGCTTTTAAAGGGGAGTTTCAGGGGTGCACAGGAAGTGGGGGGGTGGTTACATGCAGAACAGCACAGTCAGCTGCCACAGTCATCTTGAAATTGGTCACGCAGTGGTCTGATTAGGGTCATCTTGATGGTTTTAAGTGCAGTTAATCTTCAGCTCCAGGGTTGGTTGTTCCCATTTCCTTGAAGCCAGTTCTTGGAGTTGTGCGAGATGGAGCAGCTTATGTTATGGCTGCAGTCTGGTCATCACGTAGTTAACTTCTTCCGCCTGGTGGGGGTTTCAGTATGTGCAAAATAACTCAGTGGATATGGCCCAGAATATTATCTACAGCCCTTGAGGAGGAACTAAAGGTCCTTGACTTCGTTTAATGGCTAAACTATCATTATTTTGTCTTGTTTGACTATTTCCTTTGCTTCTGCATTTTCTCATTTCTCTGACTAAATTTATTCTTTGGCTAAAGTTTTTCTACAGACAAGAGGCAAGCGGAGGACACTGGTGGGAGGTGCTGTCCTGGGAAGGCCCCATAGTGTCCTGCTCTGTTACCACATCACCTGTCATGGGACAAACTGGTAGGATGCACAGAGCACAAACTCACTTCTGGGATGTTCTTGCCAAAGATGCAAAACCTAAATCTAATCATGAGGAGCCATTGGATAAACTCCAGCTGAGGAACATTCTACAAAATAACTGGCCTGTAATCTTGGTAAATGTCAAGATAATGAAAGACAAGAAAAAACTGAGGGACTGTTCCAGATGAAAGGAGATGAAAGAGATAAGACAACTAAGTACAATAAGTATTTCTGGATGGATCTTTTTGTTTATTGTAAAAGATTATTATTGGGACAATTGACAATATTTGACCTGGGTCTGAAGATGGATGGTAGTAATGTATCAGTGTCAGTATCCTGGTTTTGATGATTTTATTGTGATGCTGTAGGAGAATTTCCTTGTTTGTAGGAAATACAGTCTAAAATATTTGGGGGTAAAGGGGAATGGGGTCAGCAACCGACTGTCAAATGGTTCAGAAAAAAATCTCTCTATATAAAGAGAGAATGATAAAAGCAAACGTGTTTAAATGCCAACATTTGGGGATTCTGGGTGAAGGATGTATGGACATTCTTGGTACAATGTTTCCAACTCTTCCATAAGTTTAAAATTATTTCAAAATAATAAGTTTTTTTAAAAAAAGTCATTCAGATGAAGTGGAAACCATATATCAGGTAGTGATAAGTGATCTATAGAAAAATTAAATGGGCAGGGGAATAGCAAATGGAGAGGCGGTGCTATTCTAGATCCGTGGTCAGTCAGGCCTCTCTAGGAAGGGACTTCTGAGCAGAGACCTGAGTGAAGGGAGGGAGAGAGCCCTGTGAATATGGGGGACAGCCTTCCGGGCTGAGGAACCCATCAGAGAAAAGGCACAGAGTGGAGCCAGTTTGGCATGTGTATTGGTTTCTGTTACCATGTAACAACCACAAACTTAGTGGCTTAAAACAGTTCTGTGAGTCACAAGTCTGGCACAGTCAACTATGCCATATAACCTAACTTAATCATGGGAGTGAACTCCATCATAGCCACAGGCCAGGGCATTATCCTGGATATGCACACCTTGGGGGCCTGGAAATCGTGAGCGCCATCTTAGAATTCTTCCTACCATAGTGGGGGTTGAGGAACAAGGAAGCCAGTGGGGCTGTACAAGAGTGAGCAAAGGGGTGAGGGGTAGGAGAGAGCAGAGTATCTCAGGCAGAGAGACACAAGTATACCATACAGCCCAATGGGAGACTGAGGTCCAGAAACTGCCCTTGTGCATTTTTGCTTCTGAGTAAGGGGAGGGTCATGCCAATTCCCCATGGAAATAAAGAGCAGCTCTGGGGTGGAACCCAACAGATGATTTCAATCAAAGGAATATGCCTAGTGTAGCCCTTGGGGAATCAGTGTGCTTCTGGGTATGGGTGATAAAGAGCTCTGCTCTATGCCTTTGACCTGGCAGGCGCAATGCAAGGAGCCACAGGGTCCCGAAACCGAAAAAAGTTTGGAAAAGGCTGGAAAAATATTTTTTAAAACTTTCCAAAATTCAAAGCAATGAGGTTTAATTAAGTGTCTACAAAGTAGCATAATGTCAACTGGTGATCAACCACAGATTCAAATCACCTAACAGTTATATATGTGTTATATTTAACATGACTACATTTTGTTTCCATTTTTAAATTACTGTATTTATTTTCCCATAGGATCACATGCAGTGTACACAATAAAAAGGTACAGAAGGGGATGGAGTGAAAAGGAAGTCTCTCTCCTACCCATGACCCCCGGCCACCCCTCCTCTTCCCCCTGAGGCCAGTTTCCTGGGCTCAGAGGTATTTTCTGCATACAAGTGAATACGCATACATACGCTTTACAAGGGTAGATGCTCTGCCTGCTTTCTTCCCCTTGGCAATGTGTCTTAGAGATGCTCCCGATGACCTCGTATGGAGCTGCCCATTCTTTTGTACAGCAGCTGGGCAGTCTGTTATTTGGATGAACATTGGCTGTGAGCCAGCTCTGCCTGCAACCCTACCAGTTCTTCTCCCAGCACCCTAAGCACTCTTGGCCTCTCCCTGGCCCCTGGGAGGGTCACTGAAACTCCAGCTCATCCCACTACTTCCACTCAGATGATGAGTGTGGGATCTGCTTGCCCAGTTGCTGCCCAACAAGGCTGGGTCACACCACCCAGAAGTGTGTAAGAGTTAAGGCCCCAGCCCCAGGGCAAATGTTGTCCAAAGAAAGTCAGAAGGCAGGGTGGAAGGGAGAAGAATTTATCAGGTGCCCCAGGGCAGGAGGCTGAGGGCTCAGTCCTGCCAATCTGAATATCATTGCCCACCTCTCCTGTGCACAGTTTCTCTAGAATGTCTCCAGGAATGGGATTGCTGGGTTGTAGAATATGCAAAATAATGCCAAGTTGTTCTCCAAATTTGTTGTACAAATTGACTCCCCTAAAACCAGTGTGAAGGAGTTTTCCTTATTCCACATAAGTGATCATATTTGGATTGGTCCAGCTTTTTAAGTTTTGCCAGTCTAGTGGACAGGAATTGAGCTTTTACTTTGGATTTCCCTAATTACTAAGAGGTTGAGTATCTTTTCATATGCTTACTGGCTGTTCATGTTTTCTATTTTCTATGTCTGTTCAAATCTTCAGCCTACTTTTCTTTTTGACTGTTTGTCTTTGTCTTGTTGATTTGTAGGAACTCTTTATATATTTTGGATACTAATCTTTTTTTTAATAAATTTATTTATTTATTTTTGGCTGGGTTGGGTCTTCGTTGCTGCACGTGGGCTTTCTCTAGTTGCGGCAAGCGGGGGTTACTCTTCGTTGAGGTGTGCGGGCTTCTCATTGCGGTGGCTTCTCTTTGTTGTGGAGCATGGGCTCTAGGTGCACGGGCTTCAGTAGTTGTGGCACATGGGCTCAGTAGTTGTGGCGCATGGCTTAGTTGCTCCATGACATGCGGGATCTTCCCAGACCAGGGCTCGAACCCGTGTCCCCTGCATTGGCAGGCAGATTCTTATCCACTGTGCCAGCAGGGAAGTCCCTTGGATACTAATCTTTGTCAGGTTGTTACAGACATTTCCCAGTTTGTGTCTTATCTTTACAGTTTTTTATGGTGAACTTTGAACAGAGGCTTAATTCTAATGTAGATTAGTTTATTAATATTTGCCTTTTATGGTTTGGACTTTGGTTTCTTGTTTAAGACATCGTTTTTCCCCCAGTATTTATTTATTTATTTATTTGGCTGCATTGGATCTTAGTTGCGGCCCCCGGGATCTTTTAGTTGCAGCATGCGGACTCTTTGTTGCAGCATGTGAATTCTTAGTTGCGGCATGTGGGATCTAGTTCCCTGACCAGGGATCGAACCGGGCCCCCTGCATTGGGTGCGTGGAGTCTTAGCCACTGGACCACCAGGGAAGTCCCTGTTTAAGAAATCTGCTCTAACTTAAATCCATCCCAATCTTTCTACAGTGCATATGTACATATATTAAAAATGAGACATATTGTATGTCCTATTTTGTAGCTACTTTTCTACTTAACAATATAGTGTGAACATTTTCCCATGTCTAAAATTCTACAAGGGTTGTTGGTAAATGGTTGCATAGTTTTCTATTGTATGGGATATACTATGTTATTTACTGAATCCCCTGTGCATGAACATTTACATTTTCAACTTTTCACTATTATCAACAAAGTTGCCAAGAACATCCTGCAGCTGTTGTGGTCCACATTCATGATGATTTCTTGTAGATACAGTCCTAGTAGAGAAATTGCCCATTCAATTAAAGGTTTCTGATCCATTGTACCAAATTTGACAGAGGTCTCACTTTTGATTCCCTTCCCAGAAACAACATGACATTGTATTAAACTGCCTTTCCCAGGAGTCTAGAAGCAGCTAAGTGGATGAATGGCACCGGGTAGGGGGTCCTGGAGACTGTGTTTTGAGCAGGAGCAGTTAGTAGGCGTGCTCAGTTGCGGGCATGGAGAGGGTCCCTCTGGGGGAATTTTACCCCCTCTCTTTCTTCCCACTCCCCCACAGTAAGATGCCTTTATTAGGTGGTGTTGAGCAAAAAGGGCCAAGAAATGCCTAGTGAGACCGGCTTGGGTGATGATTCTCTGCTAACTAATTGTATTTTTTTTTTTTTTTTTTTTTTGGCCGAGCTGCGCTGCGTGCGGGATCTTAATTCCCCCACCAGGGATCGAACCCGCGCCTCCTGCAGTGGAAGCGCGGAGTCCTAACCACTGGACTGCCAGGGAATTCCATAACTAATTGTATTTTGAACGGTGTGAGTGGCTGCCTCAACTAGCCCCTCTGTGTGTAGAGGACTGGAAACAGTGTCTCTTAACAGCTGCTGCCACCGTGGCAGGGCAAGCAAGGTTCTCCTGAAATGTTTGTCCAGTGAATGAAGGAATAAAAAAATGTCCCCCAGAGAACTCTCAGCTTGAGAGCTTGAAAACCTTAGATCAGAACTCCAATCTTGCTGGGAGTATCAAACTTTTAATAGTTAACTATTTATTTTAGCAAATATCAACATATATTTAAAAAAAAACACTAATTGATACTAATTTTTGTTTATGGCGGTGGTGTAAAGTTTCCCATTAGCATGAATTGGCTTTATTTTTTAAAAAAATGAGGCAACTTAGAGAAAAATATTAAGTAAATTGTATGAAATACGGGGACATCCCTGGTGGTCCAGTGGTTGAGACTTCACCTTCCAATGCAGGGGGTGCAGGTTCGATCCCTGGTCGGGGAGCTAAGATCCCACGTGCCTTGCAGCCAAAAAACCAAAAACCATAAAAGAGAAGCAATATTGTAACAAATTCAATAAAGGCTTTACAAAAATTTTTTTAAAAATTGTATGAAATACAGACAGAGTGCAAATGGGGAGGTGCAAAGGCGGGGGAGGTGGTATGATTATGTCAAAACTTTGAGAAACTCTGCCTTAATGGAAACCCCTTCCTTCGAAGAAGTCTAAGACATGGCTGGGTTGCGTCAGCGAATAGTAGGGCCTCAGGATTGTAGGGATGGCTCTGGGTGGATCCAGGAGATGCAGACATCCCATTCGGGGGAGGGACGAGCCGTTCTTCAAGGTATTGAAAGTGTATTTAGGGACTAAAAAAGTGTCTTTCCCTCTTTATGTCACTTGACACTTGTAGCAACTTTGTACAGTTTCAGGCTATGGAGGAGGTCACCCCATCACTTTACAGGGAGAAACTGAGGCCTGGAGGGAAGCAGCAATCTGCTTGCGCTCATGGGGTGAGTAAACGGGAGAGGAGGACTAGGCCCCAGTGGCGGGTTTGGAATTTGTGAAGAAGTGTGTCAGGACTTGGACCTCTGGGACCAGGACACCCACAGCCCTTTTATGATAACAGTAACAACAACCATCACCATTTATTTTATTTTATTTTATTTTTTTAAAGGATGAATCTAAGGTAGAAGTCCTTAAGCTTGTATGTGCATTAGAATCACCTGAAGAGCTGGTAAAGAGATTCCCAGATAATACCCTTTGAGGCTCTGATTTTGAAAGGATGGGGAAAGGACAGAAATCTACTTTTTTTTTTTTTTTTAATTACTTGATTTATTTATTTATGGCTGTGTTGTGTCTTCATTTCTGTGCGAGGGCTTTCTCTAGTTGTGGCAAGTGGGGGCCACTCTTCATCACGGTGCGCGGGCCTCTCACTATCGCAGCGGCCTCTTTTGTTGCGGAGCACAGGCTCCAGACGCGCAGGCTCAGTAATTGTGGCTCACGGGCCTAGTTGCTCCGCGGCATGTGGGAATCTTCCCAGACCAGGGCTCGAACCGGTGTCCCCTGCATTGGCAGGCAGATTCTCAACCACTGCGCCACCAGGGAAGCCCCCAGCATTTATTGAGTGCCTGTTGTGTGCTGGCTCTCTGCTAAGCAACCTTGGCCATCTCCATGAATTCTTTACATTCACCCTATGGCGTGGGATCTGTCATCTCCCAGAAAGTGTTGAGGGAGAAGTTATCAATTCGTGGTGCCTGCTCTTGTAGAAACTTGAATTCCAAGAAGGGAAATGGAGACAGAAAATAACCACGGAAAGACATAAATGAATGAGATAACTTCACGAAACGATAACTGCTATGAAGAAAATCAACAGGGCAATGTGGCAATGGTCTCTGGAGGTAGGGAAGGCACTGTTCCATATGAGGCCATGAGGGGAGGCTTCTCTGAGGAGGTGACATTAAAGCTGGAGCCAGGAATGTACTGGATTTGACCCTGGGCCATTCGAGAGTCCTACTCATGACCTCAAACCTATGCCACCTCTGTCTCATGTGGATCGCAGATGCTGCTGCCATTGATGCCTTGCTCCCTTGTTAAATGTGCTGGAGTCATGGCTTATGGGTGGGAGTGTCTGGGACCTAGGAATGGAAGGATGATAAGACACCTGAGCCGAAAGAGCTCTTACCCATGGGGCTGCCCTGTCCAGTTCCAAGGGCTCTATGTTCTCAGCCTCAGAGGAGTTGTACAACACCTGAAGGTCTCTCTAGGTGATCCTTCTGGCCAGAGGGGTGACCAAGTCCCAAAGAGGAGATGGGCCCTGCTTACAGTTGTGCAACTGCTGGGCTCAGTGCTGCCCAGTTGGGAGCTAAGAGGCTGCCTTACACCAGAAAGAGGGGGTACCTGTTTCTAATTCACACAAAGGAATGCTGTGGGTTAGTGGCAGCCCTGAGCCCTGTGAGCTATGATGGTAGAGATTGGCCTCCATGTCGCCTGCCCTTCTCCTCTCTGCTTTGAGGCTTTGTCCCTGCCAACCCAGGAGGGCAGTGGGTAGGACATCATCACTATTTGAGGATTGCAGTCCTTGATTACAGTGAGGGGGGCCTTCTCAGGCCCATCACAGACCTTGTGGGGCAGTGAAGAAGAAGGGCTAAGACTCTCTGGGGTCTTCGTGGAGCTGACAGGCTGAGGAGTGGGTAGGGCCTGGGGCGGGGGTAGCCCAGGAGGGCCTTATCTCCTCTGGGCCAGTGTCAGCTCATGTCCCCAGCCTGCAGTACAGGCTGGAGCTGCCAGCCTGAGACTAGGGACCCCAGTGAATTTGCATTTATATTGGAGACTTCTGTTTCTCGGGCCTGGGGGGAGGAGGGTGGCCTCCGTGGTCGGCTGAGCAAGAGGCGGAGAGGAGGGGCCTCCAGCCCTGTCCTGCCAGGGGCACGGGAAGTGGCTGGTGGGCTGGGCCTGCCTGGCCGAGGAACAGTGGCACAGAAGGTTCTCTGGGCACAAGGCCGGCCCCGACAGCCTGCCGGTCCACCCTCCCAGCCGCTTGCCAACGTCAGCTGGGAGTTGGCTCCGCCCCATGGGCCTGGGAGAAAGGTCAGAGGCCTGTGCCAGCAAGGGACTGGGCGAGGCAGAGGCACTCCTGGGACTGGGCGCAACTGTGTCGTCCTGTCCCACCCTCTTCTCAGCCTGTGAAGTGGTTTCAGCCAAGAAAACCAGGGCTCAGAGGTGCTGAACAATTAGTCCAAGGTGATCCGGCCTGTAATCCGGTGCCCCATGAAGCTGCCTCCTAGTAACACTCACGATACTCATGTGCTCTGGGAGACACCCTCTGACTTTGGGGCAGAGAGGAGTTGACACCCCTGTTGTATCTGATTTTTGGAGAGTCGAAGGAACTCATCACAGACTTATGACACCCTTAGGACTGGCTTCGTGATGGCTCGGGAGTCATGTTTCACTTTATGAAGAAGTCCATGGTCATGACCAGGTTCAGACCAGGTTGACCCCTGACTTTGGGGGATGTAGCTTCTCCCTGTGAGATTTCATAATGGGGAAGGAATGACAGGAAGGAGAGAAGGAGGGAGGGATGAAGAGAGGGAAGCATGGAAGGAAGGCATGAAAGAAGGGATAGAAGGAAAGAAGGAAGAATGGAAGGAGGGGTAGATGGAAATAAGGAGGGAAGGAGGGAAAAAAGAGTAGTTGAGAAGAAAAGTCAAGGCCAGAGGGCACTGGGGAGAGCTGTCTCAGCCCCGGCAGTGTGCTGTTGCCCCATGGACCCAGAGCTGCGGCAAGTCCCCTCTCCATTCTCCTGCTCCTTCTGCTACAGCGGAGGCCTCCCGACTGCCAGTGGCAGGCTGCGTCCTGCTCCAGGCGGGGGACCAGTGACCGCCTGCTGGGTGCTCCAGGGAGCAGAGGTCAGGGCCCTGCTGTGATCTTGGGGCTCAGCTCTGGTGCCCCAGGCTTTACCTTCATCCATTAGTGCTTTGCTGCCTCTGGACGGGGGTTCTGCCTTGCTCTTTGGGCTCTCTTCTCTCCCTCCCTCCCCCATCCCTCCAGACGGAGGTCTTGGCCCCATTCCCCCAGCCTGTGACTGTGGGCTTGCAGCTGACAAACCTCCTGGTCCTGGCTCTCCATCCAGCAGCACGAGCCCTCCCTGTCTGTCACCAAACAGTCAGGATGGCCCCTTCCACCTGGCAGGCTGGCTATTGCCCAGCTTCGTCTTGGGAAATGAGGACCAGCTCTGACAACCTGCTGCCTAGGTTCAAATCCTGGCTGTGCCTCTCTCTAGCTGTGTGGTCTTGGGCAAGACCCTTTGCTTTTCTGAGCCTCTGGCTGCTTGTCAATAAATGGGCGTAATGCTAGGAACTGCCTTTTAGACCACTGTGTGGATTATATAAGATCATGCATGGAAAGTGCTTGGCTCTGTGCCTGGCATCTAGTAAGCACTCAATACCTATTAGCTCTTATTATCTAAACTCTATCTTTCAGCCTAGTGGGGATGTTAGGTTCCAAGGACCTCTTCCTGTGCCTCCTCCATTAACCTTTTTTATGTCTAGTGTCACATGACTGTTTCAACACATACAGGATTGAACCCTGCCACTTTTATACTACTGCCACTTTTCCCAGCTAACATTTAATGAGTGCTTATTACGCATTGTTCAAGCATTTTAAAATATGGCTCCAAATTCCTTGACACTCCTCCTGTCAAGTGGTGGGGTCTATGTGCCCTCCAGTGATAGTTTCTAGAAATAAAATGTGGCAGAAGTGACACTGTGTGACTTCTGAGGATAGGTCAGATGTGGCCTATCACTCGTGCTTGGGTCTCAGGGGACGCTCTCGGAACCCAGCTGCTATGCTGTGAGGAAGCCCTGGACCCAAGGAGAGGCCACACGTAGCTATTCTGGCCAATAGCCTCAGTTGAGCTAGGCTTGGCTGCCAGACATGTAAGGGAAGACACCTTTAGATGATTCCAGTGCCCGGCCTTCAACTCTTTCCAGCTGAGGCCCCAGATATTGTAGAATGGCAGGAAGCCATCTCTAATGTGCTCTGTCTGAATTCTTGAGCCATAATAATCTGTGAGCTTAAAAACTGGTTAACAACACTGTGTTTGGGGTGGGTTGTTACTCAACAGTGAATAACTGGAATCCCTGCACTGACTCAGGAAATAGTTGTTATAATCATCTCCATTTCATAGAGGAGGAAACTAAGACCTGAGACACTTTAGCGAGTTGCCCAAAGTCACAGAGCACATAAGAGAGGGGATTTGTCCTCATGAATCTGACTCAAAGCTGCACACCATCCTCCAGGATGTGGGCCAGAGAGGGGACTGTATGTCAGTTTGAGGGCCCAGTGGGGCCACAGGAGGGCACTGTGGTAGAATTTGTGAGATCGGGAAAGGGCACTAAGAGGCTCTCTTGGGTGCCGCGTGGAGAGGGGTGAGAAGGGGCTGGAGGTGGCCATCAGGATGGGCAATGCCATCCTGCCATTGTCCACTGTCCGCTCTCTGCCCTGCCTCTCAGAGCTGTGAAAACCGTAGTAGGAGCCCTGGTCTTAGGCCTTCATGAGCTCTGCACCTGTCAGAGCTTGGCCCAGCCAGGGATGCCCACTAATTGGGCTGACCTGGGCTGTGCCTTCGGACAGGCAGAGCTGGGCAGCAAAGGCCAGGGGCTTCAGGGCCAGTATGAGCAGAAAAAAGACCCAGGTGAGTCCTCTGCCCTGTACACCTCAAGATGGGCTACAGCGCTCCAAGATCACCTGTGCCAACTGCATCCGTTTTGGAGCTGGCTGTGAGTGACAGAGAGCTCCAAAGAAGAGTGACTTAAAGAAGAAAAACACCGATTTCTCTTTCTTACAAACAGTCTGGAGGCAGGCAGTCCTAAGCTAGCAAGATGGCACTTTGATCCCCAGGAACGCAGGCTCCTTCTATCTTATTGTTCTACACTCCTCAACACCTCATGGCCCAGAATAGCTGCTCATTCTCCAGCCATCATGTTTACATTCCAGCCAGAGGGAAGGGGGAAGAGGCAAAGAATACTCCCCCTCTCTTTAAGGACCTCTCCCAGAAATTGCACGTGGTACTCTAATTCCTCTTGGCCAGGATGGAGACACATGGCCACACGTAACTGCAAGAGGCTAGGAAGTATGGTCTCTATTCTGGTGTCCATGTGTCCAGCTATGTCTAGGGGTTCTAATACTAAGGGAAAGGGAGATAATGGACACGGGGAGCCACCAGCAATGCCAGCCATACCTGGCAACCTGGCAGCTAGAGTGAGTGTTTTTAAAGTCAGATCAGATCATTTTATTCCGCTGCTTTAAAGCATCCTGTAGCTCCCACTGCTCCCACTATAAAGGCTAACTTCCCATCCAGCCCTCAGGGCTGCCTGCTCTCATCCTGACCCACCTCTGCTGCCTCACCCTCCCCAACCCACCCCCAACACTGAACTCAAACCACACCCACACCCACCCTCACTCTAAGTCTCCTTTGTGCTCTGATTATTTGGAAAAGTCCCTACTATGTGCCAGGTACATACATAACATTTTCTCATCTTAATCCTCGCAATTGCCCTGTGAGGTTGGTACTATTAGGACCCCCTTTTACAGATGAAAAATACAGAAACATGCTGGGTGGAGCCATGTCGTGATCTCCTTGCTGCACTGCCTTGCTGATGAGAAATGACATCACATCTGTGGGCAAGGCACACAACACTCTCCCTTCTATCGTCTTGTGCAGTCCTCACAGCTACTGTGTCCCTTTTGCAAATGAGGAAATGGAGGCTCAGAGAGGGACAGTGACTCCTCCAAGGTCACACAGCCAGGTAGTAGCCATGTCCTGATTGGAATCCAGGTTTGCCTGCCCCTTGCCTCCTGGCAGCTGCCCCATCTGCCTCCCTGGGGGAGGAGTGAGGACGGACCACACTCTGCCCACCATGGTCCTGGTGAAAGTGGCAGGGATTCCAAAGTCCAGCCTTTGGATGAGGAAACTGAAGCCCCCAGAGGGAAGGAACTTGCCCCGGGTCCTACACACCATCAAGGGCATTGCTGGCAAGGGACCCAGGTCCCCTGACTTCCAGTGCAGGGATCTTACACACTTAGCTCATTCATGCACAAATATTTATTGAGCACCTACTCTGTGCCTGGCACTGTGCTAGCCTTTGGGAATCACAGCAAAGAAGAAAACAGGCATAAATCCCTGCCCCCCATGGAGCTGATGTTCTAGGGCAGAGTTGGGGAGGGGGAGACTGAAAACAACGAAATAAATCTTCAGCAGCAACTGTCTTCCCTCTTTATTTCTTTCCTTCAACAAATATTTATTGAGAACCATATTTCTATAAGACAGACACGGTCCTGACTCTCCTGGAGTGACAGTCTAGTGGTGGAGACAGGCACTAAATAAGGAGACACATAAATAAACAAGATAAATTCAGATTGTAATAATGGTGGAGAAGACATCAAGGTTAAGTGCTAGGGAGTGAGTGGGGGTAGGTGGTGAGAGCTTTAGAGGGTGTGGTCAGAGAAGGCCTCTCCGAGGTAGCAAGGAAGCTACTGGAGCTGGGACCTGAAGGGTGTGAAGCAGCCAAGCAGGGTGTTCCAGGTGGAGGGAACAGCAAGCGCAGAGGTGCGGAGGTAGGACTGAGCTTGGGGGTGTGCGAGGAACTGAGAGAAGGCCAGGGTAGCTGGAGCAAGGTGAGAGGAGGCAGGTCAGACGGGGAGGTTGGCAGGAGGGAGGGCACTTCAGAAGGGCCAGGGTGCCATCCAGGGGCCCTGAATAGAGAGAGGGATGACTAGATCCCCAGGGGGCACCGCTCAGGGAAGCCAGTCATCCCTACATCTGGGAGTTTCCCAGCCAGACCCCTGAGGGGTGGGGGCCGAGCACCTGCTGACCTGGTACTGCCTGCCTCTGCAGAGATAAAACCCCCCAGCTCCCTGCAGTGGAGCCCCCTGGGCAGTTCCTCCACCTGCACAGCCAGCCAGGGCACCGTGTGCTGGCTCTGATGGGCACACCTGGTACTCTCACTAGCCTGCTGTCTGTCCTGATTTAGGGGCTCATCCTGGCTGGTTTCAGGGCCTGTTCCCTGAGGTCCACCAGCTGGGACGAGGCTGGCTGAGGAGGAGGAAGCAGGCTCTGGTAGTGGCCAGGGTAGGAAGCATGCCTCAACCTGGCAAGCCCATTGGACCAAGAGAGAAGGAGTCCTGAGCATCTTTGAAACCCCAGGCCTCCCTTCTTTGTTCATCCTTCCCCAGATGGCAAAGAGCCTGGGGCTCGGGCAGGAAGCAAGGTTCAAGTGCCAGTTTAGCTGTGATGCTTAGAAATTCCTAATCTCCCTCTCTGGGCCTCAGTATCCTCACCTGTATAATGGAAGGGTTGACTTGGCTAAATTCATGGTGTGGACTCTAGAGCCAGACTGTCTGAATCTTCACTTTACCATGTAGTTGCTGTTTGAACCTAGCTAAGTTACTTTCAGTACCTCAGTTTACCCATCTATAAAATGGGGGTATAATAATAGCACCTATTTCAAGGGTTGTTTGAAGATTGAGTTATGTGTACCTGGTGCTTAGAATCGTGCTTGTCCCATGGTAAGTGCTATATTTAACTCTGATTGTTACTATTATTCAGATCTTTAGAGAACGTTGTAGTGGAAAGACTCAGTGGAGATAACTGAGTGCGTTTGTTTGCAAACTTTTTGGTCTTTGTTTTTAACAAGAAGCTCTGCATTGCTCAAGTGAAATTTTACTCAGAGGCCCAGCTGTTCAAGGGGATAGAGGGAGGGGGCGCCTGCCCCACCTGCTCCCCCTGTCTCTGTGTCTGCAGCCCCCAAGGGGACTACTGGAGCATAATATGAAAACTCCTGCTCAGTTTTTCTCCTTCAGCTCACAGGCAGGGAAACTGAGACTCAGGAGAGGGACAGGGACCAGCCCAGGCCCCACAGGGAGTGAGTGGCTCAGCCTAGCCTAGAACCCAGATCTCCTGGTTTTCTCAACGCAAGACAAGGGGCAGGGGCTGGGAGAAAAGCAAAGACCAGAAGCCACTTAGGGGACTGGGTGCATTGTGGCGTCAAGTCATTAGCATGCAAATGGATGCAAATGGATGCAAAACAGCATGTTTTATGCTAATATGTAGAGTCGAGAGCTACGACATTTTTGGTAATAGGGCAGCAGCCCTGGTCCCTGGGCATTGCCCAACACGCATCCCTTTTTTCTTTCTTTCTTTCATTATTATGATCAGGCCCATAAATCTTGGTTTGGCTGTAATCCCGCCCCTTCTCGCCTGCAAGCCTGGCTCTTGTCACCCTCAACGGCTTCCTCCCCAGTCCCCTGGCACAGCCTGGGCCCAGAGACAGGCCTGGGCAGTGGGTCAGAGAACAAGAACTCAGGAGCCATCAGTCAGCTCCAAGGGGTGAGCCCGTCCTGGAAGCTGCTTCTTGAGGAGGGGGTCTTGGTAGGAGTCTGATGGGGCTTGGGGCCATGGCCGCCACTTCTCTGTGCCAACTGGCCTGTGGGCACCTGGGACATGTCTGCCAGGCCTTCCCACAGCCGGCCCTAACCCCAAGTTTGGCACTTCCCCTGAGCTCCCATGGCCACTGCAGCTTCCGTGCCATTGTCTGTTTGGGGCTGGCTGGCCTTGCAGGATGAGCCACTCCAGGAGGGCAGGGCCTGCTCCTTTTCTTGTCAGGATGCCCAGGTTCTGGACGTGTTTGGTGTTTGAGGACTGAAGCAATACACAGAGATCTGGCTGTGCACCTGGGTGAGCTCGTAGTTTCTGAAACCATGCAGCTTGAATTCAAATCCTGATACCTCTGCTTTCTGAGAAAATACTAGCACTCATAGCTAACAGTAATGATGCACCTACTATGTTCCAGGTGCTTTGCTTTGTGCTTACTGTTTATGCTCTCACTGATAATAGTATCCTATAAGGTGGGTATTATTATGGCTCCCACTGTATGGAGGAGATGTCAAATGACTTGCCCAAGGTCACAACCCCAGGGGAATGACTAAAGGGGCATTTCTACTTACTGAGGATGAGCGCCTCACAAGACAGTGGCTCTAAGCCACTCAGCAAAGCTGCTGTTAAAGGAAACCAGAGCTTCTACCTGTGCCATCCATCAGCCAACCTTTAGACAGTGTTAAACTTTACCTGCTCCCTGTGCTCTTAGAAAACATGAATGGTTAAGAAATCCCCCCAACCTTTTGTTTTTTGCAATCCCTCTACCCTTTTGTGTTCCGGTAAATGGCTCACAGCAAGCCACCACCTTCCCCATAAGACTTAGGTAAGACTCTGTCCATATTTCTCATGGCTCCCATAAGACTGGAGATGACTCCCTTGTTTGTCTGTGACCTTTCCCCTTTTGTCTGAACCTGCTAAGGCCAGACAAAGACCCCCCACCTTCCCATTCTTTGTCTCATGGTTGATTAGCTGAGATTAGAACTGTTTGTGCCATCTGAAACTAGACACAAAGATAAACATTTCCTGTTCAGCTGATTGAGGCGACTTCCCCTGATTGTAAAACAATCTCAACTCTAAATCCCCCCACCTGTAACCTGTCTACTCCACCCTATAAAAGTCTAAGGCAGACCGGTCCTGCCCAGACAGTGTGGTCTTGGGATTACAGGTGATCCCCCTATTGCAAGAGCTTGAAACAAATCATCTCTCCCATTGTCCGGTGTATTTTGTATTTGACACTTTCCACCATGCAATTTTTCACCCAAGGTTCCGGGCCTTTTTAGGGCACTGTGTGTGACCTTGGATCACTTCCCGAGCATCTCCATGCGGCTCCTCTGCTGCAAAACCGGGATGCTCACCGGCCCTATCTCCTCAGGTTGAGACAGGAGATCACGCCAGGAAACGCTTGGCGCAGAGCCCGGCCCAGAGTGAACGCTCCAGAAATGTCAACCATTGTACGTGCAGGAGAGGCGAGCGGCGCTTGGGAGACTGGACGGGACCTGCCTGGGGACACTCGGCGGGCGGAAGTGGTTGTCGAACGAACGTCTGAAGACCTCTACCCCCCGCTCCCGCGCTGGGGGTGTCCTGTGTCCCCTCACCCGGCGCCCCCCAGATCGCAGGCAGGGGAGGCGGGCACATTCCCCACTCCCGCCCTCCCCGCCGCCCGCCTTTGATTGTGGAGAGCAGCGAGTCGCGGAGCAAATTAACTTTTTGCACACTTCATTATGCGCCGCCCCGCGTCCCCCGGGGCCGCGGCCCCGCCCCCGCCCCGCGCCCACAACTTGATTGGGCAATTAATCTTCGAGCCCCCCGCACCCCCGCACCCCCCCGCCCAGCCCGAGCCTTTGTGCGTCTGTACGCGGGCCGCGGGCGCCAGCCCGGCCGCCGGGTCTGCTCGCGCTGATAAGGCGCCCGCGCCTCCCGGCCCCCGCCTTTGTCAGGGCGCAGGGAGGCGCGGCCGCCGTTGCTGTCTCGCACCCCGTCAGCGCGCCCCCGCCCCCTCGGCTCGGTCCATCTGTTTGAGCTTCACAATCCTCCAGCGGCCGGGCGGGGGGAGGGGTCTCGGTCTCGGGCCGGGAGCCAGCACCCCCTCCACCCGGCCGCCCCATGTGTAAGAGTGACCCCACCCCCGCCCCGGCTCCCGAGACACACACACACACACACACACGCACGCACGCACGCACGCACGGGGCGCCCAATTAAGCAGCGCGGTAGTAATTAAGAAGGGGGGCGAGAGGCACATCAGCAGTCTAAGAGTTGGGGGGGCTTCCGAGCAGTGTCCAAAAAAGAGGGAGCCCTGCCCCCCATCATGTACCCAAGGTGTGTAACGTCTGGTTCCAGGCTTGGGGCTCTACAGGCTCCAGTGACCGCGGTTGGGGTAGGGGGAAAGAGGGAGAGTCCCTGGGAATTTGCCTGATAAATCGTGCTTCTTTGTGCATTTTTCTGGGGTTTTGCCAGCAGTTGACCCAGCCTAAAAAACGCAGCCTGTGATTCAAGAATGTTGAGAACCCGGGTCCTAAATGGAGGCTAAATGCAGGGCTATTGTAGAGGCCAATAGCAAAGTGGTTCAGAAAGGGCTCCCCACTTACTGTGGGAGGTTATGTCTGAGGTAGTGGCTTTGTGCCCAGGGGTGGTGGAGGCCACGGCCTGAGACCATGTGGGCACAGCGCTGGGCACCCAGCATGTGCTCACAAGTGTTGGTTCTTGGTATTTTCTCTGGTCTTCCCTGGACAGCACAGGACTGATGGGTGAAAGACGGTGCTGGAAACAGGCCCTTGAGTTTCATCCCACACCAGGGCCAGTGGGGTAGAGAGTGGTGCCTGGGCATGGGCGCAAAACTTGTCTGTGCAGAGCTTAGGGCTGGTGAGTGTGTGTGTGTGTGTGTGTGTGTGTTCCTTGTTAAGTGTCTGCACCAGCGTGTGAGGGGTGCGAGATTTGTTTGGATAGAGGATTCACAGCCTTCACTAGTTCTCATAAGCAGGGTGTGACCCAATGTGCACAGAATCCCTGTGTACAGGGCTGGCAAAGCAGCTTCATCCATGCAATCCACCAGCAACACTGACTGAACATTCACTGTTTGCAGAGTCCACAAGAGCACCCCTAGGTGCTAGGACAGCATGAGCAAAGCAGAGCTGTTGGCTGCCTTCATGGACTCACAGTCTAGTTTGGGAGATGGATGAGAAAGAAGATAAACACATGAGTCATGAGGTTCAGTGGGTGATAAGAGCTGTAGATAAAAACAAAGGAGGACAACTGATTTAGTGTGTGGGCCCCACTTGCTGGACACCCCTACCCCCACCAGGATGCCCCATTGCCGGGGCAGTGAAGGCTACACTCCTGGACCTAGAGACCTAGGCCGCCCTAACTCCATGCAGCCTATCTCTCCACTCCCTAGGGCTCAGCCTCCCCAGCCAGTTCTGTAGTGGGGGAGCAGGGTCCCTGGGATGATGGGCAGACCTCAGGCTGCTGTGGCCTCCCCCCTTATTCCTGTGCAGGTGGTGGTGGTGGTTCCCTCTGATAATGACAGCCTCTAGTCTTGCATGACCGAAAGGCCTCATGGGTTTATAGTCCAGAAGGGGCCCTGTGAGCAGGAGCTCTATTAAAATGGAGAAAGACAGCCTCTCTCCCCCCCTCACCACTCCCCTCATTCTACATCCCCTGAGGCCATGGGTGAATAGTTTCTCAGTCCCTTTGCCTTGCTAAGCTGAGTTAGTGAGCTGCAGATACACCTCCCTATGGGTACTAAAGTTAGGGGACACCCAGAACTAGCAAGTAGAATAAAAGAATGTACTGTTTGACTCTGAATGCGCCACCCCCTCCTCCCCATACACACTAGGTTTAGATCGCTTGTCAACTCTCATCCCTGATTCTGATGTTCTGGCTCTAAACATTCCAGAATTCTAACATTGTAGACTCTGACTTTCTAGAATATTAACATCCTATGCATCTTACATGAACATTCTGGATTTCTGTGATTTCTGCCCTTATGTTCTAGAATTCTGGGACTCCAATATTGATTTTGTTGGGGTCTACTCATTGAAATAACAATAGAGAAAGACTACAAGCAGAGTCACATGATACTAGTCATAATAGCAGTTAACAGTCTTTCAATCATGTTTTTATTCAACAGTTTTTTTTTGTTGTTGTTGTTTTAAGAATGTTCTAAGTGCCAGACACTGTACTAGGATTATACAAATAAATAAATTTAA